>NC_080022.1:38202500-48202500 GCF_030020395.1 Manis pentadactyla | reverse complement strand
TGGACATTCCATTTCAGTGATGTGGCCAACAGGAGAGAGCCTGCTCAAGTACGGGAGCTGAGCAAGTATATGCATGAAGGGTCCCCCCAGCCCTGGAGCACAGCAGGAGCAACAAGGAGGAGGCCAGCTAGGTGTGGAAGGGGGATTACAGAGGTCCTACTGGTCTCCGTCCCTCATGGTGTCCAGCCAGTCACTCTGACTCACGGCTTCTGGGCCACACTAAATCCATAGTGACCCAGTTTTCTGCCTGGGCCACTTGGTTTGTTTTGGTTTCGTTTTCTGGTTTGCAGTATGGTCATGATGTAAATTAATCTTATAAATTTCTTGATACTTTCAAACCTTCTTCAGAATGGAAGAGAAGTGGTCTTGTGAAATGTGGTCACCTCAGTAAATGTTGCAGAGCTGACTGGAGGGACAAGACTTCTTTATCAGGATGAGGTCTTGTTGGCCTATTAAACCAGAAGCCCCAATACCTGAAGAAAAGTTGGGTCAGTCAGGGTTCCAACACAAACAGAAGGCATGCTCATACTGGGTTATCTGGGGGACATCTAATGACAGGACCATTACTTAGGTACAAAGGAAGCCAGCAGTGGTACAAAGGAAACCTTGGCGCTTGCAACAGCAGGGGGCTGTTACCATCACTAGGTCTTAAAGGGACACCAAGAGGGAGCAGTTCCTGGAACCAAAAGAGGGTGGTTGAAGGGACAGGGCCTTCTGGGAAGAGACTGCTTTTGATAGTTGAAATCAGCCACGGCCCAGAATCCCCAAAAAGAGAGAGCCACAGAGAACAGGTACCCCAATCTCACTCTCCTTCCACTCTCTGCACCTCTGCTAATGCCTCTGATAGGCTGAGCTCAGATGGAAGTTAGAAGGCAAGGGAGATCCCTGAGGTGGTCCGCGTAGGACGGCCTCTTGAGTACAGATGAGAATGATCTGAAGGGACGGTTATGGCTGGTTGAGAACGGCCGCACAACAAGTGGTGATTTGGGCATGTACGGCCCTTTGAAAGCACTTTTGTGGACCAGCTCATTTGATGATAACAGCAGGTCCATGAGGTAAGCACAATCCTGGCTCCATTTTACAGACTGGGAAACTAGATACTAGCTGGTAAGTGGGGAAGTATGGAGTTGAACCCAAATACCAGGTACTCTTTGTCTACTGGACCCCTCATCTTGCCCAAAATGAAAATTGATTGCAGAGCTGACTGGAGAGACAAGACTTGCCAAAATGAAGGGAGTGACTGAGATATAACCTGAGGGACAAGAATGACATATTTCCATAAGCTTTAACTGACATAACAGACTGGACAAACACACTCCATCTAAAAAATATTAAGTATAAACCAAGAGGAAAGGGAGAGAGTGAGACAGAAAGATGGGGGAGGGCACAGAGAGAGAGAGAGAGCGAGAGAGAAAGAGCACCAGTTGCATATGGGACACAAGCCAATGTCTAATTATAGCTGATAAGGCCCCTTACGATCTGTACCTTGCCCGACTCGTCTTTCCCCGGTCTCCATGGGGCACTGTGTCCCAGCCAAACTAAACGTTATTTAGTTCTCTAAATAGCCCTCGGGTCCTTGCCCATGCTGTCTCCTCTGCCTGGAGCACTTTCCTCTGCTTTCTGTCCACCCGTCTTAAATCCTATTTATCTGGTTTTGATCTTGCTTCTTTCTTCCTTCTCTCCCTCTAACACATGTTTACTGGTCATGCAGGAGAGAGGCTCAGCGGCAGGTGTGGCTGACGTTGGCCAGCGCTGGTTACTGCCCTCATGGAGTTTCCACGAGGGAACGTTCCCTCCATGTCCAAGTCTGAGTTGGGGTTTCTTCTGTGTGTTTTCTCAGCAGCCTGGCCCAATCCTACCACAGACTTTTATACTCTGTATTCTAGGGCCCTGGTTCTGTGCCTTCTCCTCTACTAGACCAAAGGCTGCAAGATGACGGGACTATGTCTGTCTCTGTGGGAATTAATTTCCTATTGCTTCTGTAACAAATCACCACAAACTTAATGGCTTAAAGCAATCCAAATTGATGATCTTACATGTTCTAGAGGTCAGAAGTCTAAAACAGGTCTCACTGGGCTAAAATCAAGGTGTGGAGATGGTTCATTCCTTCCTGGAGGCTCCATTTTCCTGCCTTTCCCAGCTAGAGGTTGCCCGCATTCCCGGGCTGATGGTCTCTTCCTTCATCTTTACCTTCAGAGCCATTAATGGCTGGCAGAGTCTTTCTCACAGCGCATCACTCTGACCCTGTCTTTGCCTCCTCTTCCATCTTTTAAGGACCCTGGCAACTATATTGGGCCCATCTGGGCAGTCCAGGCTAACAATCCTATCTCAAAGGCAGATAATGAGCAACCTTAATTCTATCTGTACTCTTAATTACCTTTGCCAGGTGACAAAACATCCTCACAGGTACTAGGGATTTGGAATGTGGCCATCTTTGGGGGGCCATTATTCTACCCACCAATTGTGTAGCCCCAAATGCCAATCCAAGGGCAAAAATAGAATATCTATATATGCAGGTGTGTTTGTATGTGTGGGAACTCTATGTATGTCTAAGGCATGTGTCTGTATGTGTGACACATGTATATATGCTGGATGTCCACATGGAGGGATGTGTTTGTGTGTGGTGTAGGGGATATACACTGCCTGATCTCACTAGCTGTGGTCATACATATGTATGTATATGTTGGGAGGTGGGAGGACCACCCAAAGAGGAAATATATAGATGAACCAGGCAGCTGAGTGCCGTTTTCCTTACAATTCAAGTTGTGAAATATTTGGTTTCTCCCACATGTGGACACTTGTGCTTTAGAGACCTGGATTTGTGCCCTCTATACTTACAAATGCCAGTTACCATATTCATACTGAATCCATCCTGCCTGGGTGAGATGGCCCTTCCAGAAGGGCACACAGCTCAGAAGTATATTCAATGCTGCCAGCAATGAGCTGACCAATTAAATCATACTTTCCCATCTTTCCTATGAGAGTAACCGCTTCTGATATGGAATCCTGCTCAGATGGGCAGCCCATCCCTTACCTAATTTCACAAATCCAAGAACAGCAGAGTCTGGTAGAGCACTTGGGGATCATCTGGCCCACACCCTTCACTTTACACATGGGAAAGGGCCAAGGAGAAGATAACCTGCGCAGGTTCACACAGCCATCCTGAGAAAGGACAGGGATGGGGACCCCTGCTGCGATCATTGTCTTTATGAGGTGACTGTCAGTTCCCAGAGGGCAGGGACTCTGCGTTAGGTACTGCTGTGGCATCTGGCTTCCTTAGCGGTTCCTGCTCTCCATGTCCTCGTGTTTCTAAGAGATAAAACCCAGGGATGTGCTCCTAGACACATGCTTCTACTCATAATCTGTCAGAATATCTTATTTCTCATAGAAAGCTGGGCAGGACAATCTAAAAATTTCAAAGGATATTTTTCTGCCCTTTCTTTAAAGCTGAGACCAAAGCCAGACCCAACCTGTAGCTTCTTTGGTCACAGTTTCTAAGCCTGTCCTAACCCTCCTCAGCCTTCCCTCACAAACATGCCTTCTCCATGTGTTCAGTCAACAATATGGGGGTCGCTGCTAAGTGTAGGCATTTTGTTAGATGTCAGGTACACTGTAGAAAAGAGACAGATATAGATCCTTGTTCTCAAGAGGTGTATGGCCATAGAACTTCCAGGTTAAAAGCAATTTTGACTAGTCCCAAAGTTATTTCATTTTGCAAAAAGAGAAAAAAGTGAGAAAGAAAGTGAGAGAGAGAGATAAACACCTCCTGCCAGAGTGGGGTGAGCAGAGAGAACAGAGATCATGTGAGCAAGAAAAAGAGGCATACCAAGTTCCAGAGGGAAGATGATGTGGAGAAAGATCTAGAAACACAGAAGCAGAGATGCCTGAAGGGTCTCCCTACCAAAAGGCTTCCCCTCCATCCACAGAGATGCCCAAGAAAGCATCTTGCCTCCAGAATGTACAACCCCTGTGTGTTTTCCTGCCATACTCAGGAAGATGGAGGCTGGGATGGAAGAAGACCATCCTTGGAAGCTCCACTGACCTGCAAGGAGCCTGGAGGGAGGGTTCAAGAGCATATGGCCCAACTTTACCCAAGGACTTCTCCAAACTCCTCTCCTCCACAGTGCCCTCCTTCACATCCCTGAACAGAAACTGCTCTCCCACCAGTGGACAGGAAAAGCAAACCATCTGCCCCATGTGCAGCTCAGCTCATGCTACCTGGTCCTGTTAGCTGTGTTTCCATGTTCCATGTTGTGACGTAGAGAAGGTACACCAGGTGCTCTATTAATGGTCTTTCCCTATAAAGCTGAGAGCAGAAACCATTCATTTATTCAACCAATATTTATTGAGCACCTATAATATGATAGGCACTGTACTGAATGCATATTTAGCCTTGATCTGGGCTCCACATAGCAGGTGCTGGCAACTCTGTACTGTTAAAAAGCAAGGATGCAGACAGATCCCCACTTTGGGGACCAGGGAACTGAGACCCAGAGAGAATAAGGACTTCAGGTAATGGCAAGATTCAGATCTTCCTGGAACTGACCATTATCTCCCTCTCTTCCCTACCCACCGCCCCCACCCCAGCCTTCCCAAATTGCATGTGTACCCTGACTTTTTGCACAGGAGATTTTCTGTTCTGTGGGCTGAGAGGCTGGGGCTTGGACTAGGCAGGCCACACTGAGTCATGAGCTCTTCAATGACAAGGATGCTGTTTAATTCATCTTTGTATCCTCATGGGAGCTCTGATCTCTGGCACATAGCAGGTTGTAGCAGGTTTTCTGAAAAGTGTGTTGAATGAATGAATACAGCTCTGTAATTTAGACCTGTCAGATCCTACAATTTTTCCTGTCTCATTCAAGTCTTAGCAGAGGGACACCGCCTTCAACCTCATAACCTCTTTGTTGTCCTAATCCTGGATAAAACATGCACCAACCATCAAAAGTAGGATCATCTTTAAGGCATACTGGGACTTCCTCCTGTGTGACAGAAGCTGGGTCAGGGAAGTACCTGGCCCCAGTTGAGGGGGAGACAGGCCCTTGAGCCAGGGTGGTCCCTAGTTCAATTCCTCATGTTGTAAAGGAGGTGGAAAACTCAGGCTTGGAACTTGGGGCAGGAGGGTCCAGTATGGAAGAGGTGCATGAATGACAACAGGAGGTTTGAGATAATGCATGGAAGTTAGGTGAGATCCAAGGTGATTTTCCCTTTAGACTGAAAGAAGAACTCTGCAGGGGTTTGCAGGCTATGATAGCAGCATCTGCCCTGTACCATTCAGGGTCACAGTCCCCCCTAGATCTGGATCAAAGCTTAACCCACCATCTTCCAAGCAAGGCTCAAAGCCATGTTTTCACTGTCATCACCACAAGTACATCTGGGGGAGGGGGGTCCCCCTGAAACTGTCTCAGTAACATTTCCTGTTTTAGTCAACTTGGGTTGCCTTGCCAGAACACCGAAGAATGGGTGACTTAAACAACAGGATTTATTTCTCACAGTTATGGTGGCCTGAAGTCTGAGATCAAGGTGCCAGCTAATTTGGTTCTCCAGTGAGGGCTCTTTCCCTGGCTTGCAGGCAGCTGCCTTCTCACTGGTTCCCCACATGTCAGAGGCAGAAAGAGAGCAGGCAATCTCTCTGGTCTTGTAAGCACACTAATCCCATCAGGAGGGGCCCACCCTCCTGATCTCATCTAAATTTAATTACCTCCAAAGCCCCATCTCCAAATACTCTCTCTCTGGGACTTAGGGCTTCCTATATAAATTCGAATGAGGGGGCCCAATTCAGTCCACAACATCTCCCTATACCCATTCATATTCTGTGAGATACAAGGGATATTAAAGTAATACCTAATCCTGTCCTCCAGGGGCTCAAAGTCCTGTAGGGGCAGGGGATTGGGTGGTGTTGAGGTGAGGAGTGTCGGTAAAGACAGATCAAGGCACAAACACCCTGGAAAGAAGTGTTCAGGCTGCTTTGGTAATACTGAGAGGAAGTAGCAGACACTGGGAATTTGGGAAGGATTCATAGAGGAGCTAATGTTTGAACTAGACCTTCAAGGTTCAGTGGTTTTTTGCCAGCTAGAGAAGGAGCAGAAGGGCATTCCAAGTCAAGAAGCAGCTTGAAACATGGAAGAGCACAGCCTCTTCCTCATGTATTTGGGAGACTAGCCACTCATGCGTATGGGCAGGTGGGTGTGCACACTGAGCAGCAGAAGAAGCCTGGAGAGGAGGCTGGGACTGGCTCACAAAGGGCCCTGAGTGCCGTGCTTCAGGGACTGGACCAGCCTGTGTGGATAATAAGGTGAAAGGGACATAAGTGATGCCTAAGTAGGGAAGTTCCTTGTGGTCCGAACGCTCTCAAAGCTCAGGAGGTGATCATTTTAATGGGAGTGGGAGAGTGAGATTTGTGGGGAGGCTATCTTAGTCTGTTTGCATTACTGTAACAAAATACCACAGACTGGTGTTTTGTTATAGGATGTATTTGTCAGAGTTCTAGAAGCTGGAAGTCCCAGATCAAAGTGTTCTGGTGAAAGCCCTGTCCTGGTTTGCAGAGTGTGGACTTCTCACTGCGTCCTCCTGGGTGGAAGGAGCTAGGGTCTCTCCAGAGCTTCTTCTATAAAAGCACCAATTCCATTGCCTGCAGAGACTAGCAAAGAGACTACAGAGTCATCTAGATCAGAGGCAATAAAATCCTCACTGAAGCAAATGACTGCCGGAAAGGAGAGCAGTCAACCCATTCAAGAGACACTGGGCAGGGCTGATGGACAGCGCTCCAGGCCTGATCGCGTAAGCGAGAGAGACATTTGGATGACTCCAGGCTCCCGGTGAGGGGCCTTAGTGGGTGATGGTGCCCCACACAGAGGTGGGGAATGTGAGGAGAGTGCAGAGGGAAGGGAAGGTCACAAACTCCATTTTAAACAGTTGGGTTGGAGGCTCCTGTAGGATAATCAGAGAGATGCTTACAGGCAAGTCTGGAACTTCAAAGAAAGGCCAAAGGACTTCTGAGATTGGATGGATCTGAGATTCTGGAGCACTAGGAAGGTAATGCTGTCTAGGGGTGGGTGTAGGAGAAGGTGTACTGAAAAAAGCAAGACACTTAGGGACACAGAAGGACAAGAGGGACAAAAAACACGCCATCCTTTTGATCCTCGTTTTCACCTTGAACCAAGAATTGCTTTTGCTAGAGATTCTTCAGTCTTCAAACTGCATATGCAAACATCAAGATTAGATTCGTACCTTTCAGTTAGAACAAGACATTACCTGTCCTGTAATTCAAGATTTTGCTCAAATACATTAGCCTTTGATTTTCGAAATCCTTCTTTCCTTAAAATGCACCAAATTTCCATCTGTGCTTGGAGGCAGAAAGCTTCCAACTTAAAATGAAAACTCAGTGATCAAGGCAGCCTTTTTCTCCGCTGAATCTCACACACACCATGTTGTCAAAGGCTCCTTGTACCAGATTAGCAGAATTCCCCTATTTTACCAATTTACATAATTTTTCTTCAGCCATCTAAAAGAGTACTTCAGGATTTTCAAATTTCCTTCTAGCACATTAAACAGTAAGAAAAGGCTACATGCCCCCCACTCACCAAGGCATCTCGTGTGCCCAGGAGAAAATGTTTATGGACAATTTAGCCTGAAGCAAATCTGCCATCAGCATTTTTATAAACCTCAGAGAAAGAAGAAGAAACAAAAGCTGTTGAAATGTGAAAATAATTAAAGAAGAGACTTTCCCAGGGAACAAACATGGCCCACACTGTACAGAGGGAAGAACAAACAAACTTTGGGGAGGTTATGGAGCTGTAAAATCCTTGTTTACTTCTGAAGAAAGAAATAAAGTTGGAGGAAAGCCACCAGCTCTGCACAATAATAAATCAAGTTCCAGTGGGTGGGGGAGGAGTTAGACTATAAATCCAGGGCCCAAAACAAAGCAACATTCCAGCAGTCCCTGGCGGCGTGTGAACCTGTACCGTTTGATTTCTGCAGAGATCTGGATCCGGCCCAGTGTCACCGTCTTCCCCAAGTCAGAATGCCCTGTGTGCTCCTCGGAGTGATCACCGTGTCAGAAAAGCATTTGGTTTGGGTTAAAACTGCTGAAATCAAGTCCTAGAGTTGTTCGAGTTTCAAAAGAAAGGGGAAAAAAAATCAAAACACCCTAGTTCCCTCTTCTTCTCAAGCTGAACTCCCCACAGCAGTTTCAGCAGCGACAGACACCACCAGGAACTCAGTCAGGCGCAACCAGGGCCGGCCCAGGAAGGCCAGGAGGAAATTCCCACACGCTGCCCTTTTGGGAAGGGGAGCTCCCAGGCCTCTTCGCACCCAGGCTTGGGGTAAATCTGCCTGTAAAAGGTCACAACTGCACAGCCTCCTCACTAAGGGACTTTTCTCCAGGCTAACACCTCAGGTTTCTGGGAGAGGGAGGTCCTGTTACCTGTTCAGTCAATCTCCTAGAAAGGACACTAAGAGTAGCCTAGAAGGCCAGGCCTTTTAACTTGACACAAACACCAGGTGCGAAGCTGCTGCTTTCCCATTTGGTTAATAGACAAGTAACTTTCATGGCCTTGGACCTTCAGACTTTTTAAATGGAAATGAGAGCAAGGAAATTTAATTCACTGAATATTGATCAAAGGCCTACCATAAGCCATGCTCAGCCCTTTAAAGTGCAGCATCTTGTCAAATCCTCACAACAATTCAATGAGATAAACATCATCATCATTCCATTTTACAGAGGAGAAAACTGAGGCTGAGAAAGTTCACATCATGGGTCCAATAGTACACAGCCAGTGGTGTGAACTGGATGCAAACTTAAATCTGTCTCTAGCTTCATTTTTCTTAACTACAAAGCTCTTTTGTTCTGATAACACAAGGTTCCTGCTTGTAGGAACTGTGGCTAACTAGTTAAAGAATAGGAGATAAAATTTTACTAAAGTTAGCTTCATTAAGAGTTGGGTAACAATAATAACAAGGAACAATATTGCTATGAAACTACCTATTATTGAGCATTTACTATGTCTAGACTAAGTACTTTATATATATTATTTCAACCACCCCACAAAAGTACCCTTTGAGGAGGATGGTATCTCCATTTTATAGGTGAGTTAACTGAGTCAGAGTGGTGAGGAGTTTCCCTAATGTCACCTAGCCCATAAGTGACAGAACAGTCTCAGGGTGACAGCTAGGTTCTACCAGTGGTGCAAAGACTGGTTTTGAGATAGAACTTCAGGGTCTTGGTGGACTCTGCAGAATATCACGTTTGGTAAATTTTTTTTAAGGCTAAATATATAATTTTTCACTATGTTAGATGCTACCTTAACTGATTTCTGGTACAGGCAAGGATCAAAGGCCTAAGTGTAAATATGAGAACAAAATGAATAAAACTATCCCTTTGACTCCATTCCCTTCCTGTAACAGGCAGAGAGGGACTTGACTTCCTCAGTGGGTTGCATCAGTTCAGCACTTGTGTTCCGTGGGAGCGGGGCTGGAAGCCACCCCCACCACCTGGCCACGCTGTGTTATCACTCCTTGATATTAAGATAAAAGCAGCTGCCCTTTATGAGCATCTCCATATGACAGGTAAGTTATTATCCTATTTTCTAGATGAGGAAATTCTGGCTCAAAGAGGTTAAGTGATTCGCCCAGGCTGAAATAGGCAGGTGATGAAACAACAGGGACACACACTCAAGTCTTTTGATATTTTCTGAAGGGCTATTTCAAGCACCCCATGTTAGTTCCACCCCTCATTCTTATTTCATTTCTTATTTATTTCCTTCACTTGCTTTATTAGCTTCCTGTTGCTGCTCTAAGAAATTATTACAATCTTCATGGCTTAAAGCTACACACATTGATTCTCTTATAGTTCTGGAGGCCAGACGTTGGAAATCAGTATCACTGGGCTGAACTCAAGGTGTTGACAGGACACAGTCCCTCTGGAGGCTCTAGGAGAGAGTCCGTTTCCTTGCCTTTTCCCATGCCCTCAGTTGCATCCCTTGTATTCCTTGGCCTAAGGCCCCTTCTCCATCTTCACAGCCAGTAGTGTAGCCATGGTCTCTCTCTGTTTCTGCTTCCCTCTTCTCCCAACAGTCTTTTCTGTTGTAGTCAAAGCTCCTCTTCTGGTTCCATCCACACATTGCCTCTTTTCCTTCCTTTCAGGCTCTGTCAGAACTCCCCCTGTCCCTCCTATAATCACACCGGTGATTACATGCAGGGCCCATCAGGATCATCCAAAATAATCTCCCCAACTCAAGATCTTTAACTTAATTACATCTTCTTCCATGTCAGTGTATTCACGGCTTCTAGAAATTAGGACCTGATACTTTTGGGAGATGTATTTTCAGCCTACCATGCTTGCTTTCCCCCTGAAAAGTGCACTTTGCATTATTTTTCTAGGGTTGACTTTGGTCATCCACACTCTCTTGCCTGATGTCCTTGGTGACCGTGGACACTAATACATTTACCTGTTTCCAGGTTTCCAACGCTGTGTGCCAGTTGCCTCATAAGAGCACTCAGTCCATGATGCCCCCTTCTTTATGCAGTTATAATGAGAATGACTGACACAAGGTAATGCTTGGTTGAAAGTAAAGTGCAAGGAATTAAACTCATAAAAAGGAAAAAAAGTACATTTGGGGAGCTGACAACCTAATTGAGGCAGAGTCACTCACCTGTGAAAAGCTGCCTGGTAATGCCACGGACTGTCCAGTAAATGTCAAGTCATGGCGGGCAGTGGGAATTTGAAAGAGAAAAGGTGACTGTGATCAGGAGAGGTCATGAAAGCCTTTCTGGAAGGGCTGCAGACTGCAATAAGATTTAAACATCAGCTAAGATTTGCAAGACAATAAAGGAGCTACCATATTTGAGCACCATCTAAGTATTTTATATCTGCCATCTCATTTATGCCTTGTCACAACCTGGGGTGGTGGGTATTAGATGTTAACTAATGAGGAGACCGAGGCTTGATCAGCGAGATTATGTCCTTTTCTCAGCTGAGTGGATGGCAGTGTTGAGGTCTGAACCTCCTGCCTGGAGCCTGTACACCTTATACACTCTACACTCTCAGCCTGCAGCTCTGGCCTCAGGGAGGAGTAGCGGTCGTGGTTGTGGGGACCAGAGGGCCTTGGGAACATGGTGCCCACATCGCAGGAGGCCGGGGAGCTGAAACCACACCCCCGACCTGCCTGGCCTAAAAGAGGCTGCATGCTAGCAGCCTGCAGCCTGTCTCGGGCTCGCAGATGTATTTTTGGAAGGGCTCGAGCTGTGTTTAAAGGACATCTAAAGCCAATCCCTGCAGCTTAATGTAAAGACTAGCCATATCAGCTTGGTGAGGGGGACAAATTTTCATTCCTGCCAGGCAAAATCCAACTGGCATTAGGAAAGACAGGAGTTCACCACTTTAATCTCCAGACTTGCAGAGGCATATGAGTTTGAGAGTCCTGGTTGAACAGTATCTTTCAACATTCAGGCTCCCATTTTGAAAAACAAAATTAGATGTCCTCTACCTTCAGTGTTAATTACAATTTCTAAGTAATGTCAATATGCTGGCTGAAAACAAATCAAAGCGCAACTGTGTTTTCAAGCAAGCCCTCCGCATATGCTGCCTCGCACTGCTGCCTCAGCATCACTGGTACGACTATCTGAGACTAAGGATAATTCTTGTCAGATGCTTACTGCTTTAGTGTACAAAGCATTTTCATATCCTTAGTTCTTATTATCCTCAGAAAAAAAATGGTACAAGTCAATGGTTACTATTCCTGTATGCAGATGAGAAAATTCCTTAAATTGGCAAAAGGACCTATTGGAAAGAGCACTGGTGTTGAGTTCAAGCTCTTCTAAGGTCTCAGTCTGGGGCTTCCTTGTCCTGAACCTTGATCTCTATATCATGAGGGGCTTGTCAGATAAGATGGTTTGTATGGACCCACTGACTGAAATTCTGTGAAGGAAGAAGAGAATTTTACGATTCTAAACACATGTACTATTCTTTGCAATGGCTTAAAATTGCCCAGATTTAAAATAAACTGTGAATCTCAGTGGGAGGATTGAAAGTTTTAGCATCCACGTTGCTCTTCAGCACCAGGCCCATCCTGTGCCTCTGTGTGCCCAGAAGGCCCTGCTGCTAGGTGTCCTTATAGTCAGTCAGATTTTTAAAAGCCCACTGTGAAAATCTAGATCAGTCTTTTGAGGAAAGCAAGGCTCAGAGAGGTTCAGTATCTTACATGAGGACACGCAGCTGGCGAGTGACAGTGAACTAGAGTTCAGGGCCTCAAGCACACAGGACAACAGTCTGTGGAGAGGTGTTCCAGGCAAAAGCATTTTTCTTTTCTCAAGTTCTGATGGCTCTCGGGGTTGAACATGAAGTAAATTCAGATCTGGCCTCGAGGTAGGGCTCCTTTATGTCAGATTCAAGCACCACTACCCCAGGGTCTTAGGTCTCTGCTTTAAATGTACACATAAGAACTGATTGTATCATAAGGCAACGTTGTGGAAATGTCTGAGCCAGTGCAGGCACTTGTTTGGGTCTCAAACAAATGCTTTGTGATTGGCTGATGGGGCCTAACAGGTGGTGGTCTGTTCACCTGACCAGGCGGTATCATCCATGAGACAGTGGATGGAGCACTGCCTGGAAGCATCCTGAGTTCTGTGTTCCCCAAGTTCATCTCCATCTTACCCACTGCACTGCAGAATCTCCTCCACCCCTCTCTTTACTTTGGTTTCCTCATCTGGAAAATGGGAAAACGATGCTCATTTTCAGCACCATTCTCAAGTTTACAATAAGCCTGGGTTTAAATCTCAGCTCGTGTGTGATTTGGAGCATGGTATTTAATTTTCTGAGCCTCAGTTTCTCCATTTGTCTATCAAAGATGAAGATTATGTCTCCAAAGGGTTGTTGTTAAGATGCCACAAGAGCATGAGGGTAAGGAGTCAGGCCCTTAGGATGAAGACAGCCATTTTTGTTAAAATACAAATGAGTTTTGGGTAACAGAAAAAGCTGCTGAAATTGAAGATGGAGGCATCACAACTGCTGTGTTACCATGACTGTCCTTCCCAGATGGGCCTGGACCAGAGCCAAGGCAGTGGGAGGAAAGAGAGGCCTGAGCATGAGAGCAGCTCTAGGAACTCTCAGTCCCAGGGGCATGCCACTTGGGCACAGGTGTGGAATATATCCCACTGCCATCTGGGGCCCTGAAGACACACCAAAAAACCAAAAGCAACAAAAAAAAAACAAACCCCAAAATGACCACTAAAAAGCAGGCCACAGCATTTTAAACCTCCCGTTGGTTTCGCCTTTCCTTCCCCAAGTATTGTTTTTGGGAAGGGCTGTTTCAGCCACAGCACTGCCAAGAAAACAGGGTGGTTTCCCTTAACCACTGGCCATGAATATGTGCCTTTTCCTAAGCTGTGGTGCAGGAGCTCACAACTGACTTAAAAAAGTAATAAAATTTGTTACAAGTAAACTCTTATGTTTTTTTGCTGTAGGTCTTAGAAGAATGAGTTTCATCTTCTTTTCAACTCATTAAAGACTATGTTCCCCTCTACAGACGAACTGTGTATCATGAAGTGAGGGCATTCTGGGAAATCAGCTGCCATTGTGTTCCATAGGGAACAGCAGGGTTCGGGAGCTCTTACTTAAGGATCTGCTCACTCGCTACTCTCCAACAGACACACATCGCTCCCCAGAGCACCTGATCCCTACTTCCCTCAGTAGAAGTTCTACTATTACAGCCCTTATTTATTTCCCAGAATCTGACAAGTTAAACATTTGCAAGGATTTACTGGGTGACATGGTGCTGTGGAAGAGGACAAGCTCTGGAGGCCAGAGAGCAGGGGTTGAATTCTGACTTTGTTCCTGACAAGCCGGGTGATTCTGGACAAAACTGCCCAGCCTTGAGCAAGGTATTCACATCTGTGTATTTGCCTCAGCTTCTCCATTTTGAAAATGGACATAACTCATAGTCTGTGGTAAGAATTAAATGGAAAAAAAATGCATATAAAGTCTCAAGCGCACAGTAGGTTTTCAATAAATGATAACTGTTCTCAGCATGACTAATTATCAGCAAGAGAAATAGGTCTACTCTGCTAGGATTCTGAAGAGGATTTAAGGAAGGGATAATTTATAAGGATGGAGTGGGGCTAAAGGACCCATATAAGGGATACTATACTGAGACCACCCAGTCAGCATCAGTGGGGAGCTGTCACCACCCTTAGACCTGGAGGGGAAGAGGAGGGCCCCATGTTGCTGGAGCCTGGTCAGGTGGAGGTGTGGGAAGGGGACATGCTGGAGCTGCTGTTTTAGAGGAACACAGCCACTGACGATGCTGGGCACAGAGCAGGAGGGAACAGGGGGGAAATATCCCAGCCTTTCCTTCTCCCACCCTCTGACGTCTTGCTGACACCTGTCACTGACCAAGAGCAACTGGAAGACAGAGGTGGGGAGGCCCCTGATGCAATCACAGAGGCCAGCCTCCCAGGGCAGGCTGCAGACCAGAGAGTAAATCTCAGTGGGAAGAGGGTGTCAACGGTGAATCACCAGGCTGGTCAGAGAGAGGAATTCTTTGTAATTTACATATTGGCTAGTATTAACCAACCCAAACCATAAACAAAACTCCTGCAAAAATCCTATGGAGGAGATTGTAATGACATCACTTCAGGCCTAAAATCCCTACATTGGTTCCCCAGTGCCTAAGGAGATGGGCCCCCTACTTACCGGGGATCCTCTCCCAGGCCTTCTCTATAGGAGCATCTCCTGCCTTTGTGCTACTTGAACTTTCTGGAATGTCCCTGTTCCATCATGCCTCTCTGCTTTGTATTTGCAGTTCTATTCAAAACTTCCAATGGGTGAAAAGTTGACTGGTGAAAGTCCTCGCCAGTCCTCTGTCCCTGTCTTCTCTGCTCGGCCAGCTTCTTATCGTCCTCCTACACTTGGGCAGGGAGTAGCGCCTCTCGGCAACGTACGTTACCCGGCCCACTCTCAGTTCTCCTCCAGAGGCCGTGGATGTTCTGAGTTAGGCTCCGGAGCCAGGCTGCCCAGCTTGCTATTCCTGGCTGCAACATTTCCTAGCTGCACCATGCCACTTAATCTCTCTATGCTTCAGAATTATCATCTGTTAAAGGGGCCAAATGATAGTACCCACCTCATATGGTTTTCCTAAGGATTAATTCAGTATATACAACTCACTTGGAATAGTGACTAGCATATAGTAAGCGCTTAATATATGCCAATTTATTTTTATTTTTTTATTACCAGTATATCATACTACTTGATACATGATGGTATAAGCCAAGGCTTATTTTTCTGATTGCTACAATGACTCCTAGAGCAACTCTACAACTGGGTCTCCGAGTGTATTCTCAATGCCTAGTGCATATAGTAGGTGCTCAATAATTGATTGGTGAGTGAATGAATGAAGAAGGGAATACAGGAATGAGGAATGATATGAGGACTCAAAGTGAATTTTTGTAGTATAGTTTGGGCTTTCATGTGAAACACACCATAAGCCTTTTCTCAAAGATATGAAAAGCTAATGAAGTCAGATCAGAAAATTCAAACCCCTCTAGAGCAAAGCAGAGCCACCCAGCTGGGCAATTCCCCTGCAGGCCTAGATTGGGTGGGTCCTTGCCCTGGGCAGCCAGCCACTTTCTAATCTACTTGTGTGATAAAAGAAACAGATCCCCACCCTTCACACTTCCTCCTCCCAAGTTAGAAACAAGAGCAATGATCCGCATTCATGTCTGAGCCTCAGTTGTCTCTGGGGAAGACACACACTTCCCCCTGTCCAGGGAAAATTACCATCAGGACATTCAAGGGTGGAGGGCTGTGATCAGAGAATCCCCAGGGTGCGCCTGCATGCTCACCAGCTTGTTCCGCCCTAGGAGCAGCTGTGTGCACAGGGGGGAGGGATGCAGAGGCTCTGCCACAGACCCCCGGCACCCCTGAGGCTCTTCCAGGCTCCCAGGACACCCTCCTTCCATCCATTTATGTTCCTTCCCATCATACTCAGTTAAAATAAAATGCAAGGTCCAACAAATCCCACCTGATCTGCTTCCTGGCTGCCTCTCAGCCCTCATGTTCTCCACACTCAGCCTTACACACCTCACTTGCAGGCAAGGCCTCTGAGCTGTTTCTCCAGGCAGGGAGCGCACTTGCTATTTCCTTACTTAAAAGGCTCTTGCTTCAGGCATCCTCATGACTCATTCATTTATGAGCTCTTTCATTTACAGACAATTTTTGAATGTTGGTAAAAAAGCATGCAAAATTTACAATCTTAATCATTTTAAACTCTACAATTCAGTGGCATTAAGTACATTTACGTTGTTATGCGTCCATCACCACTATCCATCTCCAGAACTTTCATCCTGCAAAACTGAAATGCTGTACCCAGTAAACATGAACTCCCCATTCCTGCTCCCCCAGCTCCTGGAACAACCATTCTACTTTGTGCCCCTGTGAATCCGACTACTCTAGGTGCTGCATTTAAGTGGAATTACACAGTATTTGTCCTTTTGTAACTGGCTTATTTGCTTAGCATAATGTCCTCAAGCTTCATTCATATTGTAGCATGTGTCAGCATTTCCCTGCTTTTTAAGACTGAATAATGTTCTATGCTGCCTATACCATATTATCTTTAACCATTCATCTCTTAATGGACACTTGAGGTGCTTCTACCTCTCGGCTATTATGAATAATGCTGTTATGAACATGGGTATCCAAATATCTGTTTCAGTCCCTGCTTTCATTTCTTTTGGGTATATACCCAGAACTGGAATTGATGAATCATATGATAATTTTATGCTTAATTTCTTGAGGAAGCGCTATACTGCTTTGCACAGCAGCTGCACCATTTACATGTGCAGTAACAGCGCACAAACGTTCCAATTTCTCCACATCTTTGCCAGCACCAGTGATTTTCTCTTTTGAGTTTTAATGATGTACAAATAAAGTCCAGCTCTTGCCTTCCTGGAAATCAGAAGACAGCAAAATAAACCTGTATTGAGCCATACATGGAACTAAGCCGACAGATATTGTCTCATTTAATCTTCACAATCTCCTTACAGTGAGTAGTTATCCAATTTTAGTGAAGAAACCAAGATTGAAGTTAAGTGACTTGCGTCCTGCTTATAGAGCCAATATATGTGACAAAACTGAAAATACATGTTTCTGAGACTCAAAAGCCTATGCTCTTTTCTCTATGACAGTTGCTCTCAGATTTTTTTTTTAATTTAACTGAGCAGAGAAATCTAAAAATAACTTTGGGGTACCAACAGAGTATTGCTTAATTTTTATTTGGTGAAACAATAATATCGGAAAGCAATTAATGTACCATGATGTCACTTCTTGCAAAGGAAGAAATTTTAACCACATAACCTTTGGAAAAAACACACACATGATAAAGTTTATTCAACTGAATAAACTTAGCTTTATGAAAACTCACTCCACTGTCCATACTTTTTTCACTGCCCTGTTACAGTAGTAAGAATTGTGTCTCAAACTGTGGCCACTCTGTCTTCTAAGCTGTCAAGTGCTCCAGCCTCTCAGGTCCTGAGCTAGGTCCGGTAGGAAACACCAAGCCAAGTGTGAGCTGGCCTTGCGGGGAATTTAGATATTCATAGAACAGAGAGAATTGTGTCCCTTCAGGTTAGACAGCCTGCTCTTAAAGTGCCAAGGAGGTAGGAAGCTTTACAAAATCCTGCCATTTCTGCACCCTTCATGACCACTCTTTTTTCTCTCCTCCTGGCTTTCACCCATTCAGGTCCCACATTCCAGAAGACATTACAAACTTCCATACAAGAGCCACCATAAACAAAAGGTAAAGATGAGCTGTGGATTGCAAAAGTAGTTTGCTAAATATATAAAGCAAAGTTTTGTATAATATTACATAAAAAGTCAATAAGAGAATCAGTAAGAAGAAAAGAGAAAGGTTTAGACAATAATAACCAACTATTTCCCTGACCCCATCTCACCCAAATCTAAACAGTCCTCCACACCCAAACAGAGAAATTGCTCTAACGTAGAGATTGGATCAGTCATGCTCAGCTGTGCAGTGGGTTGTCCTCTTGTGAACAGCTCAGGATTTGGGACCACACTGCCTGGTTTCCACCCTAGCTCTAGCTTTCTGACTTTGAGCAAGTTAGGTAACCTCTCTGGGTTTCAATTTCTTCCTCTCCATGAGGATAGTTGCATGTACTTCATAAGGTTGTTGCATAAAATGAATAAGTTACTACTTCTAGAATTTGCTACTTTAGGACATGCCTGGCACATGGTGAATGTTTAAGAGTTATTAGGATCATCTGCAGGAAGCCCTCCAAGATCAAAGTTTCCTCCTTGTTTGCCAAAGCTTTGGTACCTCTGGAAGACCCTGAGCACCCTTTTATCATAGTATTTTACCACATTTTGAAGAATTATAAGGTATTAGCCATGCAGAAAAGTATAGAGGATAATATAATGAACAGTCTTGTTTCTTCCATCTGCTCTTCAAATATTATCATTTGATTTTGCTTGATTCAGACTTTTTTTAAAAAGCAGAAAGAAAAGCTGTGGTCTCTTGGGATCAGTCTCCAGTCCTTTCTCTCACTTCCTGGATGTGGCCACTATTCTGATTTTAATGTTTCTATTCCCTTGAAAACATTTATGCTTTATACATAAGCAATATGTCATTTTGCATGTAATAAAACTTTATGTAAATATCATGCTATAAATATGCTCCTGCAATTCCCTTTCTCACTCAACATTATATATTTGAGATTTATTCATGTAGGAATATGAAACTCAAGATTTTTATAGATGTCCTTTATCAGATTAAGGAAATTCCCTTTTATTCTTAATTTGAAAACCTGTCATGAATGGATGTTGCTTTTTCTGCATCTATTTTCATATATTTTCTATTATAATAGTAATTACATAGTTTCTATTTATCTGTTAATATGGTAGATTACATTCTTTGATTTTTAAATATTGAACTATGCTTGCATTCCTTGGATTAACCCCACTTGGTTGTAAACTCTTATCCCTTTTATATACTTCTGGATTTAATTTGCTAGTATTTTGTTTAATTTTTTTGTTTGTTCTTAGTGTCAGGTTCCATAAGATGAGTTGGGAATTTCTCTCTCTTTCTATTTTCTGATAAAGACTGTATATTTCTTCCTTTAGTGTTTGGTACGATTCACCAGTGGAATCACCTTAGCCCAAATTTTTCTTTGTTGGAAGGGTTTTTACTATAATCTAACTTCTTCAAAAGATACAGACTTGTAGGCCATGTTTTTCTTAATAAGTGAGTTATGGTAGTTTTTATTGTTTAAGGAGTTCTTATACTTCATCTAAGTTGTTGAATTTATGGATACAGAATTATTCATAGTATTTTCCTAGGATCCTTTTACTATCCATGGGTTCTATAGTGATAGCCTATCTTTTGTTCCTGATATTGGCAATTTGTATCTTCTTTCTTTTTATCTTGTTTTTTCCTCATTCATAATAAAGTTCCAACTTTCCCTTTCATATCATTTCCCAACCAAAAAGATTTCTTTAGCAAGCTTTTAGAACAGGTCTATTAATAACAATTTTTTTTGTTGTTATATTTCCTCCACCTGACAATATTTTGCCTTTGTTCCTGAAGGCTATTTTCATTGAATATAGAATTCTGGATTGACAGTTCTTTCTCACAGACCTTTAAAAATTTAGTTCCACTGTCTTCTAGTCTCCATGGTTTCTGATGAGAAATATGCAGTCATTGTTCCCTAAATATCTCTAGTTACTTTCAAGATGTTTTTGTTTTATTTGGTTTGACTATGATGTATCTGGTATGTTCTACATTGAATGTACCTTTTTGGGGGTTCACTGAGCTTTTTGAATTTGTGAATATATCATGTCTTTTATCAAATTTGGGAAATTTTCAGCCATTATTTCCTCAAATATTTTTCTGCTACTAATTTCTTTTTCCTCTCCTCTGGGCCTCCAATGACATGTATGTTCTTTTGATATTGTCCAACTGTCTGTGAAAATGTTCTCTTTTTTCTTGATTATTTTTCTCTGTGTTTTCCAGATTTGATAACTTTTATTACTCTATCTCAGTAGTCAGAAAACTATAGTTCACAAGACAAATCCAGCTACCTGTTTTGGTAAATAAAGATTTATTGGAAAAAAACTGTGTCCATTCATATCCATATTATCTGTTACATATGTTGTTACATATCTGTTACACATTTCCATGCTAGCTGAAGAGATGTATGGTCAGCAACACTCATAACAGAGTCTGTATGGTTAGCAATGCCTAAAATATTTACTATTTGTCCTTTTATAGAAAAATATGGTCAATCAAGTCCCTAATCTAGTGTTAGGTTCATTGAGTAGCTCCACTAATATTGATCCCCTCTAGTGAAATTTTATTTCTGTTATTTATTCTGCTTATTTGTTTACTTCTGTATTTTATGTTTGTTTATTTTTTAGTTAAAAAATTTCCATTTTTTAAATAGCTTCTATTTCTTTGCTGAAAACACCTATCTTTCTATTTGTTTCCATACTGTTTGCTCTTACTTCATGGAGCATGGTATAATAACTGCTTTTAAGGTTTTGTCTGATTCATTCAACATCTGGGTCAGCCTGATGTTGGTTTTCATTGATTGATTGTCTCTTCTTGTAAGAGTTGTTGATATATTCCTGGTACTTTGTCCTTTGTATATTGACTAATTTTGAATTATATCTTTGACATTTTGAATATTATAGGACTGTGTTCTGTTAAAAGCCTCTGAGAAATATTGGTTTTTATTTTTTAAGCAACCAATCAATATAACTAAGTTTAGACCACAAGTCCCAACCTGCCTTCTACAGGCTGCGGTTTACATGGTTTATGCAGTTCTATTGCCAATTTAGTTTTCACTGCCTCTGCTGTGCTATTAGGATCTGTGTGTCCACCACCCAGGGTTCAGTCTGGGGCCTCAGAAGTGGTCTATACTGTGGTTCAGTCACAAGTTTTGTTATGCTTTGGGTCAGTTCCTTGTATGTGCAGCCTGGCATTGAGCCCAGAATTTCATATACAAGTTTAAGGGACCCCTTCCTTAAGCTCTTTCTTACCCCCACTCTCCCATGTCTAGGTTCCCATTTCCCTGGTGTACTGGATCAAAAGCCAGGGTTTTAGCCTGCCCATGTTGGCACACATTCTTCACAACTGAGTCCACCTTGAGAATGAAGCAGTGAGAGAACAAGGGAGGAAAAAAATAGGTAAATAAAGGAGATTTCCCTAAAAGTCTTTACACCACAGAGATCCCATTTCCCAATTCTTCTAGTCAGAGGAAGAATTTTTTCCAAGAGTTTTAGGTGCCTAAGAAGTTGCTATTACCAGTACAGGAGTGTAGTTCATGATGAGGGCTTGCCCTGAAGCCAAGCTAAAAGAGTAAAAAAAGTAAGATAAAATGAGATTTTGCTTCTACCCCCACTCTACACATAACTTTTTGTCTTGCAGGTCCCATTCTTCTCAGTCCTACAGCCATAACTAGAGAGTTTGTTTGGGAGTTCTTATTATTCATGTTAACTGCACAGTTTCAGGATTCAGGATGCCCTAATATCTAAGCTAGGAAAGACAGGAAGAAGAAAAATACCTAGGAAATTTAATACTGTGATTGGTAATTTTATGTGTCAACTTATGTGCCATGGGGTGCCCAGACATTTAGTCAAACATCATTCTGAGCATGTCTGGGAGGGTGTTTTAGATGAGATTAACATTTGAATAGGTAGACTGAGTAAAGCAGTTTATTCTCCCTAATGTGGTGGGCCTAATCCAACCAGTTGAAGGCTTGAATAGAATAAAAAATCTGACCCTCCCATGAGTAAGAGGGAATTCCTCCTACCCCACTGTCTTTGGCCTGGGATTTCAGTTTTTCCCTCCCTTTGGACTCAGACTGAAATATTGGCTCTTGCTGGTTCTCAAGCCAGCTGAACTTTGGACTGGAGCTGGACCATCTGCTCTCCTGGTTCTCTAGCTTGCTGACTACAGATATTAGGACTTGTCAGCTTCCATGACTGCATGAGCCAATTCCTTATAATAAATCTCTCCATTTATTTAGACACATCATAATGTTTTGTTTCTCTGGAGAACCCTGACTAATACAACTCCATATCAGGTTTTTTGAGTTGTGATTTCTCTCCCCAGCCTACCTGCAATTGTTTGCTTTTTCAGAATTCTCAGATAGTTGCTTTCTGTATTCTTTCCAGGGTTCTTAGTTTTAATTAGTGAGAAACAGGTTGGAGTATGCTAATTCCATCTTAGCTGAAATTAGAACTACCCAGTTCCCTTATTTTTGACCATTGTATAGTATTCCACTGGATGAGTATACTACGATTTCCTTATCCATTTTCTGTTGACAGGCAATAGGGTTCTTTCCCCATAATTTCTGTGACTGTGTGCTGAGCTTCTTCAGAATATATACTTACATGGGAAGCAACTAAAGTATAAGATTTAGCCATTATCAAATTTACTAGATAGCACCCAAATGAGCTCCAAAGTGGTGGTGACAGTTTAGACTTCTCTTAGCAATATGTAAGTCTTCTCACTGTTTCATATACTCATCAACTTTTGGTATTGTCAGATTTTTAAGTTTTTGCTAATCTGATATGTATGAAATAGTACCTCAGTGTTTTATTTCTGATTATTAATGAGATTGAGCTTCTTTTTAAAAGTTTACTGCCCCATTCATATTTCCTCTTCTGTGACTTATTTGTTTCATTGGTTCTCTGTTCTGATTTTGGATTTTTAAAACTTGTTCTTATTGATATTCTTATTTAATTCTTATATATAGTCTACTGTTACTAATATATGTAGCAATTACTTTCTCCCATCTAGCTCTTGCTTTTGTCACTCTGTTTATAGTGAATTTTGAAAGATAGACGTTTACATGTTTTAATGCCAGAAGAATCTTTGTTGATGCCTCCTACTCCCTTGCTCTCTACATTATATTAGTCTCTGAGTCCTGTTGATTTTTCTCTCCTGTCTCTGCAATCTGTCTCATGTCAGCTGCTCCTGCTCTGGGTCAGGCCCTCCACGCTCTGTCTTGGACAATTGGTTTTGTTTCTTAGTGGCTCACCACCTTTCCATTCTCATCTAGATACACTGTCCCTATAGGAACTTTGAAGAGCACAAGTTAGACCATGCTATTCTCCTGGGTTAAAACCTTTAATGTTTTTCCTTCTCCTATAAGATTAAGTGAAAGCAATTCTGCATGACTAACAAAAAACAAACCCCCCACCCCCAACCCTGGCCCTGGCCATTGTTGGCTTCTCCAGCCTCATGCATTATTCTACTCACATCTGTGCTCCAGACATACTGCACCACTCCTTTCTCCTCCAGCACACTGGGCATCTTCACACACCAACTTCCTGACACCTTTATATTTAGCATAATCATGACAACTCTCTTTTTCCCTTG
This sequence comes from Manis pentadactyla, assembly GCF_030020395.1. Taxonomy (NCBI): domain Eukaryota; kingdom Metazoa; phylum Chordata; class Mammalia; order Pholidota; family Manidae; genus Manis; species Manis pentadactyla. Next base: position 48,179,110 of record NC_080022.1, on the reverse strand, counting down.
CCTCAACAAATGTTACTTAAGCTTCGAGGTGGGGTAGGATGCTCTGACCTGTTCCAGACACACCCATGGAATTGCATTTAATTCTCACAACACTCTCAGTATAGACCAGTGACCTCATTTTACAGATAAGGAGGTTGATGTTCAGAGAAGCCAAGCTATGCTTTCTACAACTAAGTGGCAGAATCAGAGGGTGAATCCAAGTGACTGCTGCTCTAATTATTGATCTATAGTCCTTCCTGGTTCATGAGGACTAGGTTTGAGAGTTGGCTCTGCCATTCACTTGTTTTATGACCTTTGTCAAGTCATTTCCCCTCTCTGAGCCTCAGTTTCCTAATTTGTAAAATAAGAAAATTGTACTCAACAGTCTGTAAACTCCCTGCCTTCCTGAAGACAGAATTCTCTGCAGCACCCACATAGTCCTACATGCGTTCCTTCAGTTCAGGGCTTCCCACTAAGCAAACTCAACTCTGGGGATGAGCCCAAGTTAGAAACCTCACAATCCTCTCCTTCAGTCTAAAATTTTCACACCACTTTCTGAACTGGCAAATCCTGCCTCAGGTCAGCCTGTCTAGGCTCATGTCTGGCTTACTGTATCTCTTCTTGAATCCAAAAATCTATTAGGAGAAGAGAGATGGTGAATCTAAACACAACATTCTTAAGAAACCACATTAAATTCTTCTCACTCCCTGAGTAACCACGTATAATCCATTGCTCTGCTCTGAGCCTTGATGTCCTCACCTGTGAAATGATGGAGGCTGGTTTTCAGTAGATGAGGTCCCTTCCAGATCTAAACTTTTATGATGCTGGGACATTACAAACCACCTGTTGCAAGAATGTGCTAATAGGAAAATGAACCACAAAACAAAGACCCATTCTCCTTGGGTGAACCTCACCTCACAAACTCAGATGTCTCTTTTGGAATATAGTGGTCCTTCCTTATGTGTGGAAGACATGTTTCAAGACCTGCAGTGGATGGCTGAAACCATGGATAGTACCAAACTCAATATACACTATGTTTTTTTCCTATAGATACACACTTATGATAGTTTAATTTGCAAACCAGACAAAGTAAGAGAGATCAACAATAATAAAACAGAGCAATTATAGCAATATACTGTAACAAAAGTTATGTGAATGTGGTCTCTCTTCCAAAATATGTTGTATGTATTCATCCTTCTTTTTGTGATGATGTGAGGTGATAAAATGCCTACATGAGATGAAGTGAGCTCAATGCCATAGGCACTGTAGTGTACATCAGAAGAGGATCACCTGCTCCTGGACCATGGTTGACCACAGTAAATGGAACCATGGAAAGCAAAGCTGCGGATGAGGGGGGATCACTGTAATCAGCTATTATCCCAGCTTCAAGGTCAGATTGGAGGGAGAGTTCCCAAAAGAGCAGGATTCAAAACTGAGGAAAGGAGGGAAGGAAGGAAGTAAAATAAAGTTCCATCCAACCCAGTCAAAACATTTAGGATGGGAGAAAGGCTTATACTGACTCCAGAGTCAGGTGGTCATAGATTCAGCTCCCCATTCCATTGTTCACTGACTGTATAACCTTAAGCATGGCATGTAACCTCTCTGGACCTGTTTCTACATCTGCTTAAATAAAAAGAGGCTAATCATCTTGACTCACAGTTACTTGTGAGACTTAAAAGAGATGGCATGTGAAAGTGGCTGTTTAGTACAGTGAACAGTGAAGGTATGCCAAATTGCTCATTTTTGTTTTTGCATGTTTTCTATTTAAAGAGAATCAGGGACTGCCAAGAAAACACAAAGAAGCTTAGGGTCAGATGTTTTCAGGCAAACTTCTATGGAAAACATGCTCTGGGAGCATCCTGAATCACAGTATCATAAAACTAGAAGTGACTCTAGCAATTATCAATTACAGAATGATTACACCAGCTTTAATCCCCTATATCACCCACTGTCCACCCCTGCTTGAGTGTTGGCCCTGATAGAGGGGGAGTTCACTGCTTTATAGAATAGCCTATTCATAAAGAAAGGTGAGTTGAGTCAAATCATTGAAACTTCAAATGTCAGACCCTTTTAATAATGAGGACTTTCTCTCTTCCTTTACAATCCAACCATCACCAAACTCCTTGCAGTTTTCAGGTCACTCCATGTTCTATTATTCCACCCAATCTCATTCTTGCTTTCTCCTTTCCTGGGGACCATCCTCTTTCTTGGCCCTCTTCTTTGCCTAAGGAGACTCCTACTCATCCGTTAGGATGCAGCCAGAACATCACCACCTCTGAGAGGTCCTCAGTGGGCTCCCACCCTACACTGGGTTAGGTAGTCCTCTGGGCCCCTAGCTCCTGTTACTGAGCACTCAACTAACACAAGTGGAATGATCTATCTACATACTGGTCTCCCATCAGACTGCGGTTTCTCAAAAGCAGGAACCTTCCCCTACATATCTTTATATCCCAGCTCCTCCCTCAGGGTCTGATTCAATAAACGGAAGCTGTCTGAGCTGAGCTGCCCAAAGGGGCAGAGAGGCCTGTGTAGAGCAGGCACTGGCTGTGTTGTGGGGAGGGAGGGGGCTGCCCAGAGAGTGTGTGTGTGACAATAATCAGGGCCTGGATCTAGTCTCCTGAATAAGAGGAAAGGCAGAAGAAAGGTTTTCATTTCAAAAACGCTCTGGGGATTGTTTTGGTTTTATGTCTGTCTGACACCAGCTGAGTTCATGGAGAAATCTGTTGATAGCTTTGTGACAGACTTTTCTTTTCTTCTCCATTATAGCCAACAAATTGGTGGAATGCTGGACACATGTCTCAACCAAACTGTGCTTCAGAAATAAGATGGGAACTGTTCTTTTGTTTTTTCTTTTTTTGTATTTTTTTTGAACAAGACAATGGGGTATAATGCCACTAAGTCATTTCGGTCATTTGGGAGCAGGAGGGGTGGACATTCTGCCAATTCGTGTACCTGACTTTCCACATGCTAGTTCACAATCTGTGGGGTTACAGTTGATGTCTAGGTTACACATTGGAGAAACTAAAAGCCTTTAAGTTGAATAGCCTTCAACTAGTGCTATATCTGGGAGGAGACCAATTCAGATATGATCCCCAAATACATACTTCTTTACAGTTCCATAACCAATGAGGTAAAGATTATAAGTTACCTACCAAATATCCATGTTTCCCTTTGTGCTCAGGTATAGAACTTCTCTCTCTGGGCAAGTTGCCATTTAGAATAGACATTTCCCAGCTTCATTTATAGTTGGAGAAGTCACGGGATAAAGTTCTCAATAGTATACAGTCAGAAGGGATGAGTACGCCTTCAGAGAAGACTCCTGAAAAGGGATAGAGTGAGTGCCCTTTGTTTCCCCTGATTTCACCTGCTGCTAAGCCTGAACCAAATGTGATGCATGGAACTCCAGAAGCCATGTTGGACCTTGAGGTGACCTTGAGGATAGAAGCCATGTACTAGAATGTGGAGGCGGCTCCTGATAACTATGGAGCCTGCAAGCAACTCTAGACCTTCAGAGGAAATCCTTGTGTATTTATTAAGCCTCTGTTTCTGAAGCTGAAACAACACTTAGGTCCTGGGCCAATCACAGATTCACAGTGGGGCTTCAGGCAAGTTGTTTAAATGTTTTAGACCTTAGTTTTTCCATCTGGAAAATGAGTCAATTTAATTAGAAGGACATTTCCAATGGTCCTTTCTAACAGTAGGGTACCAAATATATAGTGAAATCATGAACAACCACCACTGCTGGGTCTGAAAGGACCACAGAATGGAAGAGCCTTTTTGCTGGGGCTTTTCAAGGTGCTAGGAAGAAGTAGAAGATTCATACAGTCATCACTCATTCAGTGTGGTGGGTGCTGCAGCCCAGGTTCCCAATTAAGGCCATCTGCTCGGTTGTCAGGAGCATCGGCCTCTCACAGTGCACTGCTGATTTCCTCACCAAGAGCTGCTATTAGCTGAAGGATGCTGTCTCAAGCAAAGTTATGCCTGCTTTTGAGGGGTGGCCTGTATCCATCAATGGGCTGATGTTGAAAGTTCAAGAGCCTGCCGCCCTCTTGCCTCAGTTTGTGAAAACTTAGAAGGGCCATCCCAGCTGCAGTGTCCCTGGCAACTTCATCCCTTCTCAACCTCTTCTGCCACCCAATCCTGTTTTGCTTAATCCCTCACAGGTGGTGCTCCCAAAAGCACTCACTGATAAACTTTCTGCACAGAAATATCTGTCTCAGAGTCTGTTTCTCAGGGCACCCAGCCTAAGCCTGTTGGTAGCAGGAGTGGCTCTATATAGGAATTTGGAGCTGGGTCACCTGCCAGCTGGCTGACAATTAGGATTCCGTCACTAGGGTAGCACCTGACATGTTGAAATAGGGAGGATTTTCACTCCTAGTGAGTGGAGGTGGGATTCTAGTAAGAGGAAAGCACTGGCTGGGGCAATCTATCAGCTGTTTGAGGGATTTGGGGGGAATGTAGTCATAATTAATACTCTGGAATGAGATGAGTCTACTGAGTGCTATGAAAATATTGGAGAAATTCAGTGAAAGACTGGAAGTGATTAATCACTAATTTAAGACAAAGTGTGAAAGTTGGATGGCCTCCTTGGCAGCATATCAAGAGATTCTCACCTCCTGCAGCTGGAGAGCAGAAAAAACCAAGGGCTGAGGACTTAATTAGAAGGGAAGCATAATTTCAGTTAAAGTATAATCTTCTATTCTTGTGTGACTAAGGTCAGGGTCCTCATTGGGAAGGAGTGGGATCCTCAGATGCGGGGTGAGGACATCTGGGGTGATGCGCTTGAGAACCCAAGAACCTTGACACTACAGCTCTGCCTGAAACTTCTGGGCTGCAGAAGTGACCTGATCTTCCCAATGCTGGACTAACTCTTCCCTCTTGCTTGAAGATGACACAGAGGACTTTGCCTGGCAAGGTAACACATGTCTGTTTCAGGACTTCCCCTCCAGGCCACCAGATCAAAAACTAGGATCAAGTCGCACCATAAACCCCACCAGGGACATGTTGGACCTCCAGGAAAGAGGCTATATCCTGAAGGAGGTGCAGGACCAGATCTACATTAGCAGGTGCCAGGAACATAGGTATGGGATTGGATCCATTCAGATTCACTGGATCCACAGACAGTGGGAAAGTAGAGTTTACTGATACAGGAGCACCTCCTCTGACACAGGATTTAACACATTCATGGACCCTGAGAGAGAGCACCAATATGCTGTAAGGTTGACTGTGGGCATCTTGTGGGGATCATGCAGAAGTGCCCCCACTAAGTGAAATAGAAATGCCAGGAAAAAAGAAGAGAGAAAGAGGTCAAAAGGCTCAGAGAGGTGGGAGTGCTGGGTGATCAGCCACAAGGAGCCAGGGAACCTGAACTAAGTAAGTATGTACTGGGAGACCCTCTGGGGACAAGCACTGTGACCATTTCTTGGGATACTGAGACAAATAAGACACGGCACTGTTTTCAGGATCTGAAGCTGTGATTATGAAATGAGACTGATTTTTAAAAACAAAATCACTTAGAATCAATGTATCTACATGTGTGTGACTCTTCTGAAAAATCCCGCTGGGAGACTCCAGGCTTCTCACTGATGCGGAGGAAAATGAGGGGAAGTAGGACCTCATCGACCTGGGTTTAAGTCCAGTCATGATATAACTTCCCTTCAACCCACAATTTAAACTTATGTGAACTTAGAAAAATGTTTTAGCTTCTCTGTACCCTAATTTTCTCATCTGTAAAACTCAATGATAATATCTGTCCTGGGAAGGGTGTTGTCTTGTTTAAATTAAAGTTGAGATCACGTAAATAAAATACCCAGTCCATGAAATGCAATATAAACAAACACAGTAAGAGCTGCTTCCTTTTCCTTCTCTTACAATTCTGCCTATTATTCCAGCCACTCCCTTTTGTAAAATGTCCCATTTAGCTTTAGTTTGAAAGCAGAATAAGAAAATTAGTCTATTTTATTCTTCTCTCTTGTGCCTTCCTCCCTTCCTCCCTCCACTCATTCACTTAGCAAGCATGGACGGGAGCACCTATTGTTGCCTTCATTTGTCCTCCTCACTTGGCTCTGAGAGACTTTTGGCTGCTTTGATGTGACGTACGTAGCCATGTGGGATGAGGACTTGCCTCTCCAGGAGACACAGAAGGCCACGCCTTTGGTTCCTAAGTGGACAGAAAATCTGGAGCAGCAGCAGCTTCCCTGAAATAAACCTTGATCTTCATGACATGATGTGTTGGAGAAGTCTGCCTAACCTACACATCAAAAGTTAACTAGGAAAAGAATGAAGTGACAACAAGGGCAAAGGTGAACTAGCTGATTTGTAAAATAATAGTAAATACCGAGGATTTACTGCGGGTCAGACATAGATATTGGACAAGTGGCTGGAGAGACAAAGGTACCTGAGACAACTTCTGAGAGCTCGGAGTCGAGTGGGAGAGGCCAGCAGGTTTATGGCTAATGACAGCTATGTTCCAGGAGACAGAACAGAGTATGCTGGAAGCAATCCCCTCTGTCCAGGGCATCAGAAGGCTCCATGCAGGAGATGACCTTTGGCCTGAGACTTAAGGATGAAATGGTCGGGGTGAGGAGGATGACATTTCAGGTAGAGGGAACAGCATGTGCAAGGCACAGGTGGCCAGAACAAGCAAGGAACATTTGGTTAACTAAAGTCGTTCAGGAGGTGCTGGATCACTGAGGGTTGGCTGGAGTACAGGAGAGTGGACAGGTCACACGGGGACTGTCTGCCCCGGTTGGCTTGGAATCACCCTGGGTTAGGCCTGTGGTCCTAGCATTCTAATGGCACTGTCTTTTGCCCTCCAAAGTATCCTTTAGGCAATGAACCGTAGAGTTGCCTGGTTGGAAGCAGCAGAGGAGCATGCTGCAGCCTTGCGCTTGCCTGGACCGGGCACTCCTTCTAGGAGAGCACAGAATTATCTTTTGCTAATAGATAAATGCCTAATGAGCCCTCAGATGGAACAGAGTTGAGAAGAGTATGACTGTGGCCTGAGATATTCAGGTCAGGATTCCTGGACAAGGTGGACTTGGACATTGACCTTGAAGGATGGATAGGATTCAAATAGGCAGAAGAGCATGGGCTGGACAGGGCGTGAGTCAAGGTGCAAAGGTGGGGATGATCAGAAAGTGTGATGAAAAAATCTAAGAACCTTATGTAACATGTCAGCAGCTACAACTGCCACACAATCATAGTAACAGTTTACAAGCATTTGCTCTTCTGTTATTTCTCCAGACTTCCTCCATGTCCCTGGGAAGTGTGCAGGGCAGTACATGAACCTGTATGTGCTCTTTGAGAGCGCGTTGAGCACAGCACTGGGCTCCATATACACAATGGGGGCTTGGTATAGGGTCTCTTCTCCCTCTCCTGTAGGCTCCCAAGGCCAGCCCCATGCAGACCTCCAGTTCTGGGGCTTAGAACAGAGAAGTCACCCAACTGGGTTGATGGATCCATTGACCAGAGAGGAAAAACTTAGAAGGGTTGAGTGACTTGCTCAAAGTCACATGAAGAACAGGTGCTGGCCCTGGAGCTTGGAGCTAAGACTCTAGAACCCTATTCTTGCCACTATGCCATGTGGTCACAAGTACTGAAAACATAGACCTTAGTGTTGTGAGGTGTCACAGTTAAAAGTTATTCTAACTACATGAGGCTTATCTCAGCCTCTCCTTCCAAAGGGATCCTCCCCTTTCTGCATTCCTAGGTCTTTGCACATCCTTCGGCCCAGCATGACCTTTACCCCACCTCAGCAAAACCCTGTGTGTCCTTGAAGGGCCGGCCAGAACATCCCTCATCTGTGGTCCTGTTCCCACCTCTGTGGCTGAGTGAGTGACCCCTCCTCTGTGCTGCCATGGCACCTCGCTCAGCACATATCAGCTTGCCGACTGTGTTGTATGGTGGCATCCTTACAAGGTAGAGTGCATAGTAGGCTCTTCCTTCTGTTTTGCACTGTGGGCCCCTGGGCATCAGGGAAATCTATCTTATTTATCTTTGTATGTACAGCACCCAGAGTAGCTCCTGGTTCTTTGTAGGAATTTGGTAAATGTTTGTTGAATGAATGAATGAATGATGAAGTCCTTATCCAGAGTTCTTGTTGTGATCATATACTAACTACACCCTTATTTTATGTGATTTTCAGTTTGGTTGAGTCCATGGGAGTCCTTAGCAACAGATCAGAGGCTGGAAGAAGAGAGAAGTGAGCTACTGATTCCGCTCCCCAACTTTCAAGCTTAGAGAGTAATGTATTAATTTGCTAGTGCTGCCATAACAGAGTACCACAGTCTGGGTGGCTTAAGCAACAAACATTTATTTTCTCACAGAAAAGGCTAGAAGTCTAAGATCAAGATGTCAGCAAATTTGATTTCTTCTGAGGCTGCTGTTCTTGGCTTGTAGATGGCCTTCATCTCCCTGTGTCTTCACCTAGTCTTCCCTCCATATGTATCTGTGTTCAAATTTCTTCTTCTTATAAGCACATTAGTCATATCCAGTTAAGACCCACACTAGTGACCTCAGTTTAACTTAATTATCTCATTTGAAGACCCTGTCTCCAAATGTAGTCACATTCAGAAGTTCTGAGGGTTAGGCCTTCAACACACAAATTTGGGGGGGACATGATTCAACCAGTAACAGGTGCTGAAGTCTCCCTTCTGTTGAGAGTTCCTGGGTGCTGATCCCTAACCCTGCACATTCTGCTGCAATAGTGTCTTCAGAAATGCTACTTAATTTGAACTCCTTTATAAGTGTGCTGCTCTTTTTTGGCAGGCTACAGATATACAAATAAAAATACTAATGGCTAAGGTAATAATCTACAACTCTATCAAGTTCCTTTAGAAGAACAATGGCTAGTGCCTAACTGAAATTCAAAGCCAAATAATAGGCTCTTCCCTGTGCCTTGTTTCCCTATCTGCAAAGTGGGGATACTAATTGCAGTCGCCTGACATGACAGTTATAAAAGTCCACTGTGTTAAAGGGCAGGACTGAAAACTGGAAAGAGCAGTGAGAGTTAAGGTATATTGAATCCACAGGGTGGATCCACTTCCCCAGGAGCAGAGAACAGCTCTGGGTTCCCAGGTCAGGAGTCTGCTCATCAAAGCTGACAAAAGGGAGGGTCATCCAAAACGGCAAGACTCAGCAGCTGGCAGCTGAGAAGGGGTGGGGTGGGGGTGGGGCATTTTTAATGGGCCTCTTATCAGGATTGAGTTCTAGACAGGAGGGAGGGCCTCTTTCTTGCTCCTTGGTAATCATGACCCAGCTCATGGGCTTGCTGAGTATCTATGGAAAACAGTCCAGGCGAAGATTTGTGATGATGTTGACATAGGGAGAAGCAGTATGTTCATGCAAAGTCCATGTTTCCTGTTTCTATAAACATCTTCAATGTGAGAAAAGGCCTCAATGGGTCCATGGGCACAACTTATAGCTTGCTCTGTGCCAACATAAATCAAGCATGCATGTCATCCCAGTGAAATAATGCAGAGTGTTGATTTAGGGTGGTGAGGATTCCAAGGCACCTCATTCTTGCACCCTGTAATTGGGTTAGCTTTGAACTTCGGGAGTAGAGAGGGTCGATCTGGCCATGTGGTGCAGTGGAAAGGGTGTAGGCTTTGGCATTAGACTGTATGGCTTCACAAGCTGTTATAGGTCCATGTTGTTTAATGATTTAAGCTTTATTTTCCTCCTCTGTAAAACCAGGCTGACAGAGCTGCCTCGAGAGGTTGCTGGAGGGATTAAATGAAGAAACAGCCCTTAATAGGTACTACTTTGGTGATAACGTCAGATTTCTTTCTCCAAACTCCTGTGTTTTGTTTGGTTTTGTTATGTCCTGCAGTTTTAAATTGGTCTCCAAGTTGACAATGGTCAAGTCAGTTACAAAGTATGACCTCCAAAGGCTCTTTGAAGCACCTGCAATGTGTTTGGAGACAGTAAACGTGACCCAAAGACCTGACCCTGAGTTCCAACCCAAACAGCACTGAAGACTACAAAGCCCTTTCCTTTGCATTATCTCCTTTGGATGCTAATTCTCATAACTATCTTTGCATAGGGACAGTTACAATTTTAATGATTATTGTAGAATAATAAAAATGGAATAATAACAGCACTAAGAGAAGTCAAGTTGAAGCCCAAAGCATTGTACCTCCTGAGGAGTCAGTTGGTTTATGGGCCAATGGGGATTCCTGGCAGTCTTTGAAAGTGTTGTCTTAACCACCCTCAGGTAACCTTTTAAGACTGAGCTTATGTGCATCCTCCATGGACTGATTTTTTTTTTTTTTTTTTTTGCCAGCCTGTTCAATGTCTGTACAATCTTACAGGCAGCAGAAAATATATGTGGAGTGTCTCTTATGGTCAGCCTCGGAAGTGTTGTGTTTAGTAGATTCAGTAGATCAGACTTTGACCCCTCTGCTACTTGCTCATTATAAGATTTTGTGAAATGATTTTTCCACTCTTGACCTCGGTTTCTTCATTGGTAGAAAAGAAATATTCCAATACTAATTCACAGGCAAATTGAGGAAGCCCCAGTGAGAAGATGAATGTATGGTAGTTTGTGAAGTGTGACCTGGCACCTCAATTTAACAGGGCCAAAAAAAGAATGCTGATTCCCCTCCCCAAACCTCGGCCTCCTCACACTTGGGTTAAAGGCACCAATATCTACATACCCCTTGATTTCCTCACCCCCGACAGGCCATTCACCAAGGAGCTCTGTAGACTGCTCCCTTAGTGTAGAGAAGTCATTTTAATTTTTAATGTGTTTTAATATATTTTCACTCTTTAAAAAAGTAATTTTGACTTATAGAAATGTCGCAACACTTACACAAACAATTTTAATGTACCCTTCACACAGATTTCCCAAATGTTAACATATACTAGGCTTTCTTTGTCCCTAAGAAAGATAGATAATAGATTGAGGATAGATAAGTAAATAGATAATAAATACTAGATAGATAATGGATAAATGATAATAGAGATAGATCTAATGACAGATAACTTGCTCCTTCTGGTCATTCAAGCCTCAGCTGAAATGCCACCTCTAAAAGGTCACCTTCTCTGACCGTCTAATCCCTTAAAGCCATGGCCCACCCTATCATACCATTCTAATTTCAGTTCTCAACAGTGCTGAGCTCCAACGGATATTTTTCTTGGCTGTTTGTTTACTGGTTACCTCCCTGCCTCCCCCACTAGGATGCAAGTTAAATGGGAGAATTGGCCTTGCATGCCCTGCCTTGTTCACTGCTGAATCCTCAGAGCCTAGAACTGGGCCAGCACAGAACTGGCATTTAACCACTGTTTCGCTGAGTCAATGAATTGGGCACTTGCTGTGTCTGCCCACATAGGATCTAAATGGGTACATGGTGTGGTCTCTCTGTTAAGGTGTAGATGTCCTCCAGTGCCTACACTAGCTGCAACATTCACTGGCATCATGGAAATATCTGCCATGTCTTGTTCTAGGAGACAATTACTTAAAACACAGTTAACATTTTGGTGTAAATGGTCCAAGAAAGGGAGAAAAACTACACACACACAAAAGGAAAAAGAGAACATAGCCAGCTTAGTTTTTTACATACTGTCCCTGGAGCCAGACTGCCTTATTCACATTCAGTTTCTGCCACTTAATACTGTGTGACCTTGGGCAAATTACTGAAACTCTCTGTGTCTCACTCATCCTACATGTAATATATAGATAATAAGAATGTCTTCTTCATAAGCCTGTTGCATGAATAAATGTATTAATACATTTTAAATGTTTACAGCCATGCCTGGCACATGGTAAGAGTTCAATAAATGTCAGTGTAACATATGTTATAGAACTGAGTGTAGATAGTACATACTGTATTATAGCCTTTTTCTAATGTAACAAAATATTCTGAATATTCCATATCAATAAATATTCCTTTATCACATAATTATTAATAGATAATGTTTTTCATCATGCACTATAAGTTTCCTAACTTACCCCCATTGCTAGATATTGAAGATGCTTCCAATTTTTATCAATTTGAAAAAACATGTTGAACATCCCTGTCCATATATCTTTATGACATCAGCAACTATTTCTTCTTACTGTATTCCCAGGAGTGGGGTTATTGGGTCAAAGACTGCATATTTTCTGACCTGAGGTAGATTCCAAGTGCCTGAGACCGGTCGTGGTAACAGAGGCATTTCCTCAGGGGTCAGAGTCCAGGGGCCAGGGTGGCTCCTAATCTCAGCCATTTCCGCACTGCCCTCTCTCCCAGGGTCAGCCAGGCAAGCAGTCCATGCATCTAGCTGAGGCCACCCCAGGTTCCATTAGTCCTGTTTACTCTGCTCTGGGCAGATAAACAATCTGGATGTCATTTCATGAGGGTGCATCAGAGACTAAGAGAATAAAAACAGCCCCATCCGCCATTGCTGCTGTTTCACTGCTGGCCTTGCCTCTGTGACACTGTGTTTCCAAAAGCATCTGTACTTCGGGACGCTTTTCAGTCACACCTTTCCCACCTCACTGCCCAGCAGAAACCCTTCTGTTCTGTGCAGAACGAGTGGAACAAGTGGAGCAGAAACCACTCCTTCCAGGAAGTCCCCTCCCCTTCAATCCTTGGATCCTGAGGTGAGGCCAAAAAATATGTGTAGTTTGGGTCTGTGTACTCATGTACTGCAGAATGCCTCTTCCTGCAAGAGGGGGGAGGCCTCGCTTGTCTGAGGATCTGAGCAGTCCTTACACATCCTCTTCTCTATTTCCCTAGTTAAATATGGATCAATCATTCCAGAGGAGGAGGGTGGGCCAAGGGATGTACTTGTGCTGAAAACGGGGAATGGCCTGACTCTGGAAGAGGTTCTCCAAGATAATGAAATAAACTATGGCAGCTGCTGTTTCTGAAAAGGGACCCAGCATCCCACTCCCACACAGCACCCCCTACCTACAAGGGCAGAGCCTCTGCGAAATACAAGAAAAAGCCAAAAGCCAAAAGCCAAAGAGCTGGAGCTCCTGCACCACAGGACAGCTTCCCAGGGCGTGTGTAAAGGGGAATTGCCCCCTGAAGAAAGCCCAGCAGCAGCAAATCTAGCTTTTGTGGGGCCTGAGGCATATATGATTTGCAGAGGTTTCTATAAGAAAAATAATTGCATATATAAAATGCCCATGGGCTCTCCAGTTTACCCAATAAAGCAAGTGTGTTGTCGGTGTTTGTGTGAGGGAGGGCTGCGGTGGGGGCAGCTGTGGCAGGAAGCAACACTCTTCAGCCATTGAGATTACAATATCATGCTTTCACAGATGTTATAATAGCTGACCTGTGGATACATTCCCGGGACCCTCTCAGGATCTATGCAAGTGAGAGGCTCTGGCGCTTAAGCTGATTTAACGTCACCCTTGCAGTGAACATCTTGATGCTGAAGACCAGAGAGACTCTTCTCTAAACTCCACTCCTTATAAAGCCGCAGGGTTTGGGGCAACCCCCAACCCATAGAGCTGAGATGGAATTTCTTACCAAATGGCAAACCAGATTTATAAATACAAATAACTATGATACTTCTTACACAGAAGTATCTCACCTGTACCTCACCAAAGCACCTCACCTGTACCATACTCAAGAAATACTACTATTTGTAAGAGACAAACAGCATGTCCTGAAAAAATCACTTCCCTTCATGAATCTCAGTTTTCCCTTCTCAAACATGGGGATGATGAAACCTATCTCATTGGTCTGGTGTGAGAATGAATGAGCTATAATAGTCAGAAAGATCCTGGCCCAGAAGACCCATTATTTCTGGGCATCTGCTTAGTCCCTCCCTGGTCCTTGGGCTGGTACTGGGAAGACAGATGAGCTAAATCAAGCCCTGTGCTCAGGCGTTCAGTCTAATCTCCCTAGGGGCTACTGAGGGAGGTTAGCTGTGCAGAACTGGGCTTCACAAAGGAGGGAAGGGGCCAGCCTATAACTGTCTGCTCACGGACAAAAAACGCTCACTTAGACTGAGGCCCGAGGGTTCAGGAAATGCCAGCCAGCTTTGGGAGCAAACTTTGATGCAGCAGCCAGAAGGTTCTGAGTGCAAGCCCTGCCTTGCTCTGTCTGCTGTGGCAAATCACTTCCCCTCTGAGAAGCTGAGTTCTCACCAGCGTTTGGGGAGAATGTCACTTAACTGAGGAAAATACACAGCACAGAAAGGTGTTCAGTCTGTGGAAACCTATTCTTTGCATCCACTCCTACCCTGGTCGAGATTCTTTGCTAAAATCCTCCCTCTGGTTCCCTAGGAGGCCATTTCTGAATCTTCCTCTACAAGAAGCCAATTTCAAGTTCTAGGCAGAAGGCTTGGGATGCTTCCCCCTTCCACTTAATTCTACTGAATTCTATTTAAATGAGGCATCCTCCTTCATGCAGGAAACTGAAACCACTTCCTTCTACTAGAGAGTTTTTGCAATGTCCCCTTTGCTTAACATCTGGCCAGGTGCCCAGCTACAGGAAGCTAGAAGCCTTTGATTAGGGGGCAACTCTGTGACACTTTTTCCTGGTTCATATATTGGCTCAGGGCAACGGGTATAGCTGGAAAGCCTAAGTCTCCATTCCTGAGCTCCTCCCCATGGCTTCCTGCTGATTAGCATTCTCCAGCCCACCAGACAGCTTGCTGCCAAGACAGCAGGCCCACTCTGATTCTGTTTGCTTACTCCCAGTATGTTGAGCCTGGATGCCTTTCTCCACTCCACCAGCTATGTCTTCGTTGCAGCTCATTCTCTTGAGAGTGTGGGCCATACGGAAATCACAGGCTAGGCACTGGACTGAGAGTCAGGAGACCACGTCTCCGCCAGCAATGTGTGCAGCCACATGGGTGTCCCTAAGCTGCCACTTTCTCATGTGCAGAATAACGGGGTGAACCTGACTGAGCTGAGGGGTCTTTTATAGAGCAGTCCATACACCCCTTATCCTATTGCTCCTTCCATTAAGGACCAAGCTCCCTGGTTATTTGAACATTAAGTTTAGACTTTAATACCTCTCTTTAAATCATTCACTGAGCACATGCTAGAGACAAGACCCTATGCCAGGGCCTAAAGAAATTTAAACAAAAAACATTGTTCCTATACTGAAGGAGCTCCAAGATAAAAACCAAAAACATTTAAAGATGCTAAGAAAAGGGTTAATTGCTAGGAAGGAACACAGAGCAGTAATCACAACTCCTTGGAGGCATTGTCCCAGAGGAAGAACCACATTGTGTCTTGAGGACTAGGTAGGAGATCTCTGAGTGCAGAGCTGGTGATGGAAGGGTGTTCCAAGAAGAAGGAACAATGTGTGCAAAGCCAGTTTAGAGGCTGAGGATTAATTCAGTGTGGCTGCCATACAATGGTCATGTCATGAGTAGCAGAAGGGTCTGGGAAAGAGAATGGGAACCGTGCTGGAGGTTCTTAGACTACAACCTCCCCATACAGGGGATACCTCCTTCTGATGGCAGTTTGCAGAAGTTTCCAAAGTAACCCGATGTCAAGGTGCTCCCCAAATCCAGAAAACAGAAACAACTTCTAAGCAGCACAGCGCAGTTTAGCTTGAGCCCAGAACTTTCGGTTGATTTCACAGCATAATCTCTCAGACTTGAAGAAAAGTCTTAAAAGTAAGACAAATATTTAAAGTTTTAAAAGTTCAGCCTACAAATTAGGAAGAATGGGAAACTGGAACGTCAGATGTACAACTTTGTTCTTTCTAATTTAAAGCAGACTTTATTTTCTGGTGGAAGATAGATTGAAATCCTCCTGCCTGCTCGATAATATGGTGGAAACCACTTCTGAAGAACCAGTGTTTTATGTTATAGGCACCCCCATTTAATAAGGTAACAGAAGAAAAAAAGTGACGTCAATACGGCTTTATCTGAGAGTCCAAAGGATTGTATTGACTTGACTGAAGTTGTTCAGCCTTAATTGCAGTAGAAGAGAAAAGTGAAATTTGTCCATCTCTTGGTTCTCTTTGCTTTCCCCATACCCTGACCCTAATGTATTCATTCTGGAAAAATAAGAGCTTGCTCAGCAAAAGGAAGATGGAGTTTTGCTTCGCTTTCCTCCATCCTTCCAAATGTAGAAGAAGATGATACTTACTGAGTACATGCTCTGGGCCAGACCCTTCATCTACATTCAACTTTCACTATAATACATAACTCTGCAAGGAACCCATGGTTTTCTCCACTTTAAAGATGAGGTAACCAAAGCTCAGAGAGTTAGATGAATTTGTTCAGGTCCCATAACGCAGGTTATAATATATATGTGTGCTGACCGAGCTAGGATTACAATTCCTTTCTTTTCCTGTAGTGGGAAGAGGCAGAGCAAGATTGGAACCCAGACCTGATTGCAGCTATTAAGCTGCAATTGCATAGGCTTTCTAAGAATCTTTCCAAAACTGTGGTTCTCTGCTTTTCAAGACTGTACGGACTATTCAGTCTAGTTTCCTGGGGAAGCCATGCCATCCCTTTGACTATTCCTTTTATACAGCTTGAGTTGTAGATAATCTCTCTTTTCCTCCAATATCTGTCTCATGGGTTTCAGCCTGGTTGTGAAGACCCTCTGGCAAAAGGAAAATGCAAGGACAGATTGGCATGCAAGTGACAGATGCTGTCCAAGGCAATCCTCCATTTCATCATCTTGCCCCTGGAGGCAGACCAGACTAAACACAGAAACAGTGCTTCAGAGGAGAGGCCAGAAGTCTCCCTAAAGTGACTCACTCCACTTCTTAAGAAGCCTTGGACTCCTAAGGATCAGCTATCAGACTCCAGACCATTCTCTGGAAGCCCTTTTCATGGCAATGCACAGAAAGGACAGGTGGTATGTGGGCTCAGGGAGACACACTGAATGTGGAGCACAGCCTCTAACTCTCCACATGACGAATTGGGCGAATTGCTTCCTCAGTTTTTACAAAGAGCACATTGGAGCTGGTGCTGGGTCAGCAAGCAGCTTAAGACTTGGGAAGGAGGCAGGCCTGATATGCATCCAGTTCTGCCACCCATCAGGGCAGATGAGATGTGACCTTTAAGTCAAGGCACTTAGCATCTAATCGAGAGTTCCTCTGCTTTAAATGTGAATCTGGATTGGAAGACCAAACCTCAAGCTCCACTACCAACCAGCTGTAGGACAAAGTGGAATTGCTTAATTCCTCTGGGCCTCAGTTTCCTCAGCTGTAAAATGCATAGCATAGTATAGTTCTGCACACTGAAAACTAGCAAGCTGCTTCTATTAATGGAACTGGTTTTAGAAAATATGACAGTCTGAATATCCTGAGGCAGGATTCTGCAGTTAGACTTGATTTCTAAAAGTGGCCTAAAGCCATTTAGTTTAGAGTGCTTCTCAAACGTTAGTGTGTACATGAATCGCTTGAGATCTGGCTGAAACACAGCTTCTGACTCAGTAGGTCTGGACTGGGGCTTGAGATGCTGATTTTCTTACAAGTTCCCTGGGAATGCAGGCCAAGGACTACACTGAGTGGCAAGGATTTACAGCCAAGTGGCTTCCATAGCACAGACAATATGGAATCCACTATAGAAAGATGACACAGCAATAGTCTGCTTTTAGTGATTCATTATTGAATTCATTAGATAGGTAAATGTTCGAGGAGTGTCTCTTGTGTAGTAGGCTTCTCACAGAGCATTCATCCTGGTAGTAGAGGGCCACTTAAGCAAGCAATCATCATACCCTAATTGCAGGGGCCTGGGGGTGTCCTAGGGGAGCGTAGGGCTGGAGAGGATCAGGGACCTCTCCAGATGAAGGGACATTTAGGCAGAGATCTGGCCTGAAAACAGGGGTGCTGCAGGTAGGGGGAACAGCATTACTGGGGCCAAAGCCAGTCAGGGTCACAGCCTTGATTCAATCAGATCTGTCTGATCCAAGATTTGCCCTTGCTAGTAACTTCCATGCCACATGAATCAAGTCTTGCCGAAAGCTGTCAGCTGTCCTTGCTCAGCAATGTCAGAGCAGCTGGCCCCACAGTGGAAAGATATCTGGGGAACAGAGGCCTCGGCATCACCTGACAGCATGGTGATTACGAAACTTGCACTAAACACGTTGTACCAACAGACCATCCAGGCTTCGCTTCATGTGTCTTTCCTCCTGAAGACTTGTGACTGGGAAGTGTGATCACCCTCCAATCACTGCTAATAATAGCCTTTACTTTTTTCTGACCAACAATGAACTTTGAAACTTAGGTGGGGGTAGCCGGGCACATCAGCTGGTTATCCCATGGGTGAAGTTCATCAGAAAGTAAAAGTCCAGTGACCTGAAAGTTTCCAGGACTCTTTAAGAGGAAGAGAGACAGAAATTCATGTGAAATAGGCACCCTTCATATGGCAGTGTACACATTTTCTTTCAATTCAATAGTGGTGGCACAGATAGATTTGGCGTGAAACTCTGCATGCAGCCTTGTGACTTCGGGCAAGTCACTTACTTCCCGTAATCTGTTTCCTTACCCATTAAACAGGGGCCGAATACCTACCTTACCTACCTTACACATAGCCATGTTCATAATGCTAAGCTCAGTGACTGGCCTATTACAAGTACCCCGTATATGAGAAAGAAGGACATTCAGATTCAGAGGGTTAAGTGATTTTTTTCTACTCTCCAAAGCAAGTAAATGACGATTCAACTGTGAAATTGTCTACCTCCAAAGCTCCAATTCTTCATTCTCTCCTACCATTAGAATTATACTCTTTGCCATTTGACTTTGTAGGAGCTCCCATTAGAGTAGGCAAATATATTTCCCTGCCCAGTGATACTGGGCTTGACCATTGACTTACTGTGGGCAAAGGAATGTGGGGGGGGAAGTGGCGATGTGGCAGTTCTGGGATGAGACTTTGAGAGATGTCTGTTTCATCACATTCTGGTGCTCACTTCTCATTTACCATGAGAAGACCAACCAGAAGCTGCCGTTCAGCCTGGCCCTCAGGATGGATGGGACAAATGGAGCAGACTCAAAGAAGACCCAAAGACCCCACCAAACCTGTGCGCTGAACCGAAAATGCCTAGCTAACCCTCAAACCTATGAGTGAGGAAAAAATGCTAGCTGTTGTAAGTGACTGAGTATTGGGAAGTTTGTTACCTAGCATTATTGTGTCAGTATCTAACTAAAACACCTCCATAAAAGAGTACAGCCAAGCCAGGCTGGCTCTGCCAGTATTGTGTGTTGAGAATTAAAGAGGAATTTAAAATTGCCTTTGTCCTCGAAAACAGTTTCATTGCGCCTTCTAACTCCTTTGCCAGCCCAGTCATGACACAGACCTCACAAATCCTTATTTTACAAAAAACAAATAAACAAATGAGTACATATATTTATACCGTTGACGACAAAAGCATAGCTCCTTAAACAATTCCTGGCAGTATGGAGGCATCTCTTTTCCAGGAACACGGCAGGGGGTGTCAAAGTAGCCTTAAGGAAGACTCAGCAAGTCCTTAAGAGATGGAAAGGATTTAAAGAGGTCTTCCGGCCAAGTCACAGAGTTTTAATGTCCAGGTTCCTTTGCTAGGGTGGAGGATCAGACATCTGGGTTCAAATCTTCAGGCCACTGCTTTCTAGCTGTGTGACCTTGAGCACATCATACATCTCTGACCTTCAGATGAGTTCTCCCAGGTGTCTCCCCTTTCCCTGCAATGGCCTCTCCACCATTATTTGTCTGTAAGGACCCTTCCGGATACCTTCTCTTTCAATAACAAAGACCTCCCCTCGTTTAGGTGCCAGTTACACCCAACTGAAATGATCCTGGCCCCGTGGGTCATCTGGGATCCTTATTTGAGCATGTGTCTTTTCCTTATGATGGATATAGAGCTACTTCAGGACAGGATAGCACCTTCTCATCCTTAGAGCCCAGTGCCTAACACAGTGCCTGGCATGAAATAGAATGGCTGACTTTAACTAAATTAAATGGAATTGTCCCAGATATTATTCAGGGATAAAATATTTTAAAGTACAGCTTCCACATTGTTTTTAAAAAGGGTCTTAGGGCTAAATACATAAATAAAAAAGGGACCCACACTTTGAAAAACACATCCACATAAACACACATGTATGCAAAAAAACACTTTGCAAACACAACCCCAGGAAGTTTCTGCAGACTCGTCTCCCATTTAAGGCCTGTAATTTCCCTCTTGGCCAACGCTGGTTTTGGCCTCGTCCACGTTTCACAGTCTCCTGGCAGGCAGCCCCCTGGATTTGGGTTTAGGTTTTTTTTTTTTCCTTTCTTTCATCAGACCTGAAACTCAAGCCACAGACCTTTCTGAAACCTTCTCTCGGCTGTAGCTGCTATGCTTCCTGTCACCGGTTTATCCCTCCCAGGCCATGTGGATCCATTAATGGGTCCAGAGGTCTAGTGACAAGCTGGTAAAGAATAGATTCCTTCTCAGAGGAAACAAAGGGAGGTTCAGGAGGGATCACACAATCTGGAACCCGTCTGGGACCCAGGTCAGGCCTCTATTCTCCCATAGTGGACTACATCTGATGGCCTAGCCTGCTGGGGAACCTCCAGCATCAAAGCTGTGGGGGAAACTGAGGTGCACAGAGGGGAAAGTGGGGTACATAAAAATAAACTAAGGTGTGCTGGTGACACAAATGAAGCCAATGTGAACCTAAATCTGGGCAAAGTAATGGCAGCTGGCTTATTAGATAGAGCTATAGGGTCTGACATAGTTGTTCAAATGCTCAAATTTGTTCAAATCCTGGCTCTGCCAGTTTCTCCTGGGGGAGTTCCTAGCTTCTCTGAGCCTTGTTTCCTCACGCATGGGCAGGATCACACGTATTTTCCAGAGCTAACGTGAAGATTAAATGTAAATAAGTTCATGTATGTGATGCACCAAGCACTTTGCAGAAAATTAATCAATGGTGGTTTTTGTTATCATAACAGCATTTCCAATCTGAGGAATGAAAGAGGACCCATCAGGATGCAACCAGTCCCAACTCTGCCACTCTGTCTGAAGTGTAGTCTCTTATGTGGCTGCCTCTCCCAGCCCATGCTTGCAGGATCTCAAGGCAGCCTGTTAAATCCTGGAAAAATTTTCACTACCGAAAACTCTTCCTTAGGAATTTCAGAGTCTCTCTAGAACTTGTACCTATCGGCCCTTCTCACTCAGGGCCATTAAAGGCATGTTTATACGCTCACCTTGACTGCAGCCTTCTGCATAAGTGAAGACAGCTCTCAGGCCTTCCTTAAGGTGCTTCCAGAATTCTCAAGGCTTTATATGTATGTATTTATATGTGTGTGTGTGGTGTGTATGTGTTTGTACTGTGTATGTGTGTATAAGCACAAGGAACTACAAAGACACATACAAGAGACACCTATCCAAGACTTGGAAGGTCCAAGGGCTTCCTAGAGGGAGGATGGTGAAACTGCATAGGAACTGGGAAGTGGCCGTACAGTCTTACTGCTAATAGTGAAGAAACAGACTCAAGTACACACCTCCCTGTTATGCCAGTGAGTGACAGCTGATGTCTACAGTGTGTAAAGCTGGACATAATCATTATTTAATTTTTATTGTTTTGTTATACTTTCAAAACCATTTACACTTGAACTAGAGTGCCACCCAGTTCAGTGGCATGTCAGGCCCTACTTTACCCACCATGGGCCTGGTCCCGTGTGGGTTTGGGACCCTGGGAATGAGCAGGCACCAAGGCCAAGGGGCTCACCCCCTGGAGAGGTGAAGGCCACAGAGGCCAGCTATGATCACTGCTGTAACAAAGCTTCGAGGACACATGCTTCACCATGGGGTGATCAGCTGGGGCTTCAGGGTAGAGGTGGCAGATGTCTCTAGTAGTGGCAGTGTCATAATGTCACATGGGAACGACTATGCCAGCCTCCCAAATATCTTCCCTCGAGGGAATACACTCGATCCTCTAGAACTGCTCAGGAGATAGATCTTCTACAGTTATAGATCAGATTATGGCATTCCCAAGCCCCAAGTTCTGCCATGACTTATTGTTCTTAACAACAAAACCCCAGATCCTCCCTCATGGCTCCGGAAGCACCCCCAGCAGACCAGGGGTCCTCTGGAAGCCAGGCAGCTCCAATCCTCCCAGGATGGATGCCCACACAGGACCAGCCTGACCTCTTAGAAGACCCTGAAGTTATGAGAAGGCAAGCAGAGCAGCAGACTTGTGCTGCTCTGGGCTAGGGCAGAGTCTCTTTGAGGAACCTGGAGTGCCTACCTGGGCGTACTGAGACGAAATGCATGCAGAGGGGCTGAGCTGCAAAGAATTCAATGGCGGGACTCTGTTTAGAAGTGAAGCAGGGTTAAGGAGACCAACAAATCGAAGCACCGGTGGTTAGGGCAGCAGGAAGCTGCACCCCTTGGGGAGTCAAGGGGGAGGGAAAGAAGGTGTTCTGGGAAGCCTGACAGCCAGAGTCCAGGAGGAGCAGCTGAGGAGCTAAGGCTGCGGCAGTCACAGCCAATGCCGAAACTGTGTAAGAAGGGGGCAGACAGACACAAAGAGGGGCGCCTGGCCTCTGGCTCCTCCCACACTCGTTTCTTCTGCTGCAGCTCCCCTTTGGCCAGAGCCAGCTAGAACTTAGAGTCCAAGGGAACCTGAGTGATGCGGTTCTTAGGGTTAGCCCTCTGGGGCTTGGAGGGGGCAGAGAGGGCAGAAACTGTATAAGATGGCAATGACCACAGATAAAGAATTATTAACAGAGCAGGTCCTACAAGGAGAATGAGAACAGCCAACCCTAAGAGGGTCAACTCTTCCCCAAGTAAGAGAATGCCATGTAAGGGAAGAGGCAGCCCTGCTGACAGGCAGCTTTCCCAGCCAGGCTGGAGGGCTCACGTAACATCCGGATTCTGTGTCCTGTGCCTCTGCCAGAGCAGTCCACACAGGCACAGACAGCTCCTACCCTGGCCCATGCACAGCCGCGGAGGGCAAAGGGGTTGTTCTATGAGCTGGGCCTCACCCAACTTCTTTCCCCAAGACCGAGACCTGGAGACTTTGGCGCCATGTGTGACAGGCAAAGATGATTCAGATTCAATAATAGCAGTAATGATAAGAATAATAGTGATAACCATAACATGCTATATAATGTGTTATGATATGTTATTGTTATCACTATAGCAATCATGTGATTAAGCTCTTCCTATGGGCCAGAGACTGCTCATTCTATTCACTTACACAATCCTCTCCCAAACCAAGAAGTAGTGGCTATTATTATTCCCATTTAAAAGATGAGAGTAAGACCTAGAAAAAGTAGCATTTGCTGAGGTCACTCAAGTTAAACCCAGTTTTGCTGGCTGCAAGGCCTAGCTGCTAACTATTATGTCCTCAAAGCTGTCTGGAGCCCACAGTGAGTGAAAGAGGGAGGAGGATTCATGCAGCCCTTCATGGTTAAGGAGTCAGAGCTTGCCTCTCTAACACTGGTCCTGTATGCCCTATTTTTCAGCCATGCCAATCTCTGGTATTCTGAACACATCCAGCATTCTATCACCCCTGGGCCTTTGCACAGGCTGTTCCCTTTGCCTGGGACATTGCCTTCCCCCTTAATTACCTTGTTGTTTGACTAAATCCACTTTGATTTACTGTTTCTTTGCAAAGCCCTTGGTTTACTATATCTGCAGCACATCCCCATGCTGGACAGGTGCTCTTCTCGGGAGCATTCACAGCCCTCATCCTGCCCCTCCACAGGACTTAGGCCTCCATTGGTCCTGAGCATTGTTCTGTTTTCCATGCCAGGCTACAAGCCCTGCAAAGGCTGAGACACATTTGTCTGACTTACCCATGTGTCGCTAGAGCCCAGCACAGTGTCTGGCATGTAATAGGTGCTTAGTAAATGTGTGGGAAAGGCAGTTGGATTCTGGCAGACTTGGCATGCTGCAGCCCATGCACAGAGAACCACACTGTGCTGCAGGAGCAACGAGGAGGAGGAGGCTCTCCAATGATCTGAGGCAAGAGCATGCAGGGACTCCCAGAGCAAGGGTTGCAGAGCTGAGACCCATGGGTAGGCTTTTGATGGCACCAAAGAAAGGGAAAAGTATTCCAGGCAGAAGGAATGCCATGTGCAAAGTCTCAGAAGAATGAAAATGCATGGTGAGTCATTTGGAATGAATGACAAGAAGAGCCATAGACTGAGATCTGGAAAGGAAATAAGACCATCTGGGGAGGGGTGTCTGGTCTGGACAGTAGGAGGGCAAACTGTGGTGAAGAGTACAGGCTTTACACTCAGAAAGACTTGACTCTGGGTCCACATTTTGCCATTTTCTGGCTCTAATGACCCCAGGTGAGTTGCCTAAACTTTCCAAATCTCAGTTTGCTCATTTGCCAAATGGGACAATAATTGCACCTGCCTTAAGATAATTAAATAAAGTAATACATGTAAAGTGCTTTCCACAGTAAAGAGTACCTGGCAAGCCTCAGTAAGTGCCAAACCTTCACAGCCATGGCCTCCTTTTTGGCTGAAGGTGGGAGTGCTGTTAAAGGTTTTGTTGAGGAAGGACACAGGAATTGCCCAGGAAGTATTCATGGAAGGGACGAAGGGAGGGGGAGTTTTGAACAGGATCTTAAAGAAAGGGTTTAGAGAGGGGAGACAGAGTGGGGAACACATACTGGGGGCAGGCGATCAAAGCACAGGGCTCTCTGAGGCCAGCAGGAGGGGCAGGGCGTGGGGTGGGCCAGGAGGGAGTGTGAGGGATGCAGCGGGCTGGACAGAGCAGGGCCTCCAGAGCCTGCGGGTCAGCATGTGTGATCCTGAGAAAAGTAGGGAACCACCACGGGCTCTTGCTTTCTCCCTGGTGAAACGGACTCCTCATTCCTGCCTCAGTAGCCTGGTGGGTCACCAAGTGGGCTCCTGTCAGACCTCCTGCAGGTAGTGGCCATGGTTATTATGGGAGGGCAGAGTCATCTATAGGGTGTCTCCATGCGTGCGTGAGAGTGAAGCCAGAGAAGAGGCCTCCCGGGAGACAGGGCTGCCCTGCCTCCTCCCCTACCCTGGCCACTCTGAGCCCACAGCTGCCCCCAGCCTGCCCCCTGGCCTGGCAGCCCTGAGGGTATAGGCCCCCAGCCAAGCTGCTCCCAAGTCTCACTTCTCCCCCTCCACCCTCCACCTGTCAGGGGCAAGTGGAACCAGATGTGACCAAACTCTCTCTTTTTATAATTCTGAATTCCTCTGCAAATTCTGGGGAGAGTGGCTGAGAAGAGAAAAGAGAACTATAAAACTCAGCATCAGATTTGAGCCATCTGGGGATCCCTGTTCTGGAAATCTGACGTATTATCGTTATTGTCTCTTTGCCCCCTACCTCATCCACTTTAGCAGGAAACTGTACCGGAGCCACAGGGACCAGGGATCTTAGATTCCTCTGGCAGAGCCAGAGGCCCATTGTCCACATGGGGCACAGGGCTGCCCAGACAGGGGCTGGCACCTGCTCAGGGTTACCAGCCAGTCAAGTGGTGCAGATTGACTGAGCTCAGATCTCCTGTGTCCAGACTGTCAACCCCCTGCCCTTCCAAGGGCAGAATATTGTCCCTGGCAGCTGACAGGAGGCAGGGATAGGACCAAGTACCAAACACTGCCACCACCACCAACAGCAGCTGTGGCACGCTGAGCACCAGTGACAGGCTGGGGACTTGGCATTGTCTCCCCACTGACCCTCCCAGCAGCCCTTCAGGCTGCTCGTGGAATCTCCCTTTTTAAAGCTAAAGTTGACTGACTTGGCCAGGATCACACAAATAAGAGCAGGGATTCCAGACCTAATCCTTTCTAACCACCACCTGGCCTCTCTCTATTATGGTATGGCCACCAGAGGTGCAGCCTAAACATTAAATTATCTGCTAACTTCAAAATCTGCCCTGGCTACTGACCCGCTTAATACTCAGCCAAGTCTTATTTTTTTGCCCAACCTTGTTGTAAAACACTCTATAAAGGCAATCCCCATTTTCAGATGAGGAAACTGAAGCACAGAGAGGTTGGATAGCTTGTCCGGGCCCCTCAGCCAGTTAAGTGAGTGAACTGGGAATTCTTACCATATTCTACAAATGAGGAAAGCACAGCAGTCACCCTTGCAGAACCTGAAGATACACAAGCACTGAATCTCTGCTGCCATCTCTAAAGCCTCAACAAAGAGGCCCCCTGTGGGGAGACCAAAGTGCCCTGTGCTGAAACCATTCTGGGCAAAACACTGACTGCTCTGGGTCTGTTTTCCCATCTCTAAAATACTCCTGCCCACTCTGATAGCTCAGGATGGAGCCTAGGCCTCAGAACTGTAAAGGTTAAACACTGCCCAGACACACACCTATTGTTCTGATGGTTCATGCTGGGTCATTTCCTGTCCATGGCAAGGGATCAGGGATATGTGTGTGTGTGTGTGTGTGTGTGTGTGTGTGTGTGTGTGTGTGTGTGTGTGTGTGTGTGTGTGTGTGTGTGTGTGTGTGTGTGTGTGTGTGAGACAGGCACTGCTTAGAAAACCATAGGCCAGGGGAAAATCCCTAACTTTTACTGCCATCCTGAAGGATACTTTTATGAAAAACCTTGGGAAGCATAAATTTGAGTAGCTGGTAGCATAGATTCCCACTCAAGGAACACACCAACAGTGCACACCCACCACCCCTTGCTCATCCTAGAAAACAGGTAAAGTTCAGAGCATGGACTCTGAGGTCAGACTGGTGTTGGGTAGGTCTCAGCCCCACCTTGCATAGCTGTGTGACATCAGGCAAGTTACATGAATCTCTGTGCCCCAGTTTCCTCTTGGTTTTTGAGAGGATTAAATGAGATAATACATGCGTAAGAGCACTTAGCCCCAAGCCTGGCACGAAGCAAGCGTTCTCAGCTATTCCAAGTCGGCTTTGCACTCACATTGTCGCTTACCCATCCACCCTCTCTTCCAGTCTCTCAGCAAACATGGTTTGGAACTTTCCTCACTGGTGTCTCTCCACCTCATCCTGCAAGAACACAGGGGAAAAAGGAGACCACCCTCTTCCAGATTCCAGATACTAGCTCAAATGTTGTAACAAAGTACCATAAACTCAGTGGCTTAACTTAACACAGATTTATTCTGTTTCAGTTCCAGAAGTCAGAAATCCAAAATCAATTTTGCTGGGCTAAAGCAGTGGTGGCAGGGCCGGTGCCTTCAGGAGCCTCTAGGGGAGATCCCCTTTCTCTGATTTTTCTCCTTTTAAGAGGTGCCTATGTGCCTGGGCCCCCATCCCCTTTCCCCATCTTCAGGCCCAGCAGCACTGCATCCCCTTTCCTCTTTGACCTCTGCTTCTTGTTCCTACATCCCCTCCTGCTGACTCTGACCCTTCTGCCTCTCTTGGGAGGACCTGGAAAAGCCAGGATAATCTCCCCATCTCCAGACCCTTATCTTAATCACATCAGCAAAGTCCTCTTTTACCATGTGATGAAGGTTCTGTGGATTGGAACCTAGACATTTTGGGGGCCACTTTTGCCCACCATACCCAGGCCAGAGTCCTGGCCCATTGGTGTCTTGGGGTCCCAGACAAGCAAGAGATAAAGTTGCCATCTTCATCCCTGGACACAGCTGGAAAGTCACTTCCTTCCAGATTCATCGGTACTTAGATCAAGGCCAACTTGCGCATTTCTGTTGATAGGACTGAGGCCTGGATGTGACCCAGCTCAGGTCAAGTCCCACGTAAGTTGATGCCTCCCTTCTGGTGAGACCAGCTATCTTTCTAGTGTGTTCCCAGACTCCAGGTATTTTTCTCTCCCACCCAGCCTCCAGTATGATCCTATTAGAACATTGCTGACCTCCTTCCTGCCTCTCCTACTTGAAATCCTTCCCAGGCTCCCTGCTGCCTCCAGGATAAAACCTAACTCCTGATCTGGGTCACTGTGACCTTTTTGACCCGGACTCAGCTTACCCCATTCTCAGCTTCCTCTCCTATCCTTTCCTTTCCTCTCCTGCCACAGACATTCCCAAGGACATCACTATCTTCATCATTTTCATCATCAACCATTTTGACAATAAAACCCACAACTTCCTTTTACTGAATGCAAATAACCGGGCAAGGGAATGTGCTAAGATTCATTATCTTTGCAAATGCTACTCTTGGAAGTAGAATTCCTGATTCTTTCTCCCACTTGTCACCTAATACATGGGGCTTTCTGGGCGGGAATAAAAACCACCCCACCCTCCTGGCAGGATTTAACTCGCCCTCTGGGCAGCCCTGCACTGCAAATGTTCTTCTCTTCCCACCTTCCTGGTTTCCACCTTGTGCTCCTTGGGGATGGTGATCTCTTCCTCATCGAGGCATCCCTAGCACTGAGCTTTTGATGTGGTGCAGATTAAATGCTCAGTAAAATACTGGAGAAAAGTATGAATCAAAACCTCCGCCCACACTATTTACTTTCTCTTTATCCAAGCCTGCTCTCAACAGCCCCTCACCATGGAGGTGCTGGTTTCTGAGGACAGCACAGGGCTGGAGTCCTTGGGGACTCTGCTTGATCAGGACCCAGACCTTAAGTGGGGAGGGAGATAAGAGTCAGTGTTCTAAATTCTGAATACATCTTTAATCTGTACTCATCTAGTCTCTAAACTTCCTTACATAGTAGATTCCACTATCACGCCAATTGGCAGACTAGGAAACCAAGGTGCTGTGAGATCAAGAGCTGCCCCAAATCTCACAGCCAGGAAACTGGGTGATGGAAAGCCTGGTGGCACGAAGGTTTGACTGCAAACTGCCTGTGGGGAAGCCGGTGCCTCCGCCGCCATCCCCCACTGCCTCACACGCTCCTTAAGCATTTACTCTGTAAGAGCCACAAAGCAGATATTCTACATGCAGTACCCATTAATCCTCCTAATGGTCCTGAGATCCACTACTGCCCCTGTTTCAGAGACTGAGACAGCCTCATTCAGTATAAGACTTCACATTTACATGATGGAGCTTCCTGACTCAAGTATCAAGGTGGGTTTAAACTTCCTTCAAGGCTCGGCTGAAGGAATGGTCTGTGGGAAATGAATCAATGGTGGAGCGGGGCGAGTCCCCAGCTGCAGCGGGCTCCTGCCCTATTGCCCCAGCTCAGGCCTACAGAGCCTGGTTAGTTTTGTCAAGAGGCAGTTTGAACATCTCAGGATTGAGTTTTAGGATTAAGTCTAAATCTTAAATCTCAGGATTAAGAGACATTCTTTGAGTTGGTGGAGGGAGAGGGGAGTAGGTTTGGAGTCAGTAATCCTCGGATCAGTAACTTCGCTGCTTCTCTCAGGACTGCACCAGCTCTATGGCCTTGGGCAAATCGTTTAAACTTCTGTGCCTTTATTTCCCCACTTGTAAAATGGGGGAGGTAATATCTTCTTTGTGGAACTATTGCAAGGACTAAATGAAATGGGTATGTAAAACTCCTGGTACATGCCTGGTATGTAATCGTGATAACATTAATATTAAAACTAATAACTGAGGCTTACAGAAGGAATTGGCCCAAAGTTACACAGTGACCTTTCTATCTGAACTCTGTACTTTTGGCAGCCTCTGTTTTCATCAGTGACGATAGCACTCTCTCTGTTCCCATAGTTTAAAACCAGAAAGTCCTCTCTGACTGATGCTTCTCCCTGGCTGCCCTCCTCCCCATCCACCCCCAGTTCAGGCAGCTATCAAGGGCTCAGGACCATGTGACCCACCTCCAGAATTGCACCCCCAGTGTTTCTGCCCTCCCCCTACTTCTGGACTAGCTCAGTGACCTTCCTCAAGAACCAGAGGACAGAACAATGCCTAATACTTCACAGTTACTCAATAAATGTTGTTAAATGAATGTTGTCATGCTCTCCCCAGACACTTTTCCTTCTAATTCTCCAGACACCTTCCTTGCCAAAAAAAATCCTCTAATCCAGAAATAACTTCAAATGCCTTGCGATGTACACACAAAACCCTCTACTACCAGCCCCTGTGTGGCCCCATCTGCCCAGCTGATTAAGGCCCCCATCATTTTTCCTTGTATCTTTCATAATTTTTGTAATTCACCTGGCTTGGCTCCTTCTATTCCCTGTGGTTGGAATGTCCTTCCCTTCCTCCCCAGACCCACTCAGCAAATTTCTAGTCACCTTTCAAAACACTCTTTACTCATCCTACAAATATATGTTGCATGCCCACAATATGTCAGGCACTGTCCTAGACTCTGAGACTATATCAGGGGACAAAATAGAAGTCCCTGACCACAGGATGCCTACAATCTACTGACAACCTGGTGGCAGAGGCATCAAATGCGGTTAGAGATGGGGTTGAAGTAGGGGTTCTCACAACTCCAGCACCCTCTCCAAGTTTGCTTTTTCCAAACCCTCCTTCCTCTCAGATAGCATTACTCCTCCTTCCAGGTGTCCCTCTGTACTGGGATACTGACTGTAAGGGTCTATTTACACGTCTGTTTGCTGCGATGGCCAGGACTATATTGTTTCTGTGTCATGGTGTCTGAAGTTTGTCCACTGAAAGGAAGGAGTCAAGAAGGAAGGAAAGAAGAGTGAGAGAGATTCGGTGGGGCTGGAGATGGTAGGACCACAGATCCCAGCTGTATCAGAAGGAAATTTGTCCACAAACATACAAAGCTCATGCCCTAACCTGGATTCTGTCTCTGATCTTGAAATGACTGAAACCCAGCTTAGAAAAATTTTCAACATATTGGACGGGATATTTAGCATTTAGAGTGCTTCTGTGGCTCCCAGATCTCTTGACAGCTTTCAGCCTACCCTGCCTGGCCGCTCTGGGGAATCAGTGACACCAAAAAGTTGAGACCACTGAGGTGAAGGGGCGTGGGGGAACACAATGAGAATTAGCCTTTGGCCTTTCACGTAAAAAGGATCTCATTTACTGCCACCGCCTCCCCACGGTGGTATTAACAGCCCCCTTTAAAGTAGAAAAACTAGAGGTCAGAGGTTAAGTAATGTGTCCACAGCCACCAGCTAACGGTACAGCCCAGTTTCACTCTCGGGTCATCTGGCCCCAGAGCACAGAGGATATTTTACTTGTTAAATTTCAGTCCAAGTTTTAGGGCCTAGACGAGGATCTCTCAACTTCAGTACTACTGACATTTGGCCCAGCGATCCTGTGCCTCTACCTACTAGAAGCCAGTGGCACCCATACCTTCCCCCACCACATACACACCAGTGTTGATGAGAAAAATGTCTCCAGCCATCGCCCATTGTCACCTGGGAGCAAAAATCTCCCCACTGGTCCACCCCCACCAGAGTGTCCTGGACAAGTCGCATGGCCTCTTTGTGTACTGCCACTGTCCCCTGTAAGGCAGTCTGGGAAACTGGTCTCCAAGGGCTCAGGAACCCATTAGGGGGCAGGTAGCAATTTTGTTTACATGCATTTTAATATTTAATCCTAACCTATGTCTATTTAATTTTATCCAAGATAAGAGCTTAATCTTTATTAGTACTTGCTATTTAGATTGATGGTAGAACACATCTATATTTTTAAATAAATGTGGTGGATAGAGATAGGTGTGATATTTACTGAGAGAGATGACAGTCAGAAAATGTGGAGACCACTCTGCTAGATGGTTCCAAGGTTTCTGCCAGGTGCCTATCTTCAGTTTTGTGAAAATAAAAGAGGACTCCCCCGGGGACCATGAAGCCAGGGGCTCTTCCTTTCCGAGCTTCAGCTTCCCCATTAGTTACAGGGAGATAGAAGAACCTACCTCATAAGCGTGTTACATGAGCCAAAGAAATAATGCATGTACAATACTTAGCACAGAATATAGTGCTCAGAAATATTCTTATTTGTATATACAGATGAGGAAACTGAGATTATAGAAAGTTCCACAACTCTCTAAGGCCTGATATTCTTGTGTGGCGGAGCCCAAATGCAAACCCCCGCTCTGTCACCCCAGTCCGTCTTACTGTCCGCATCCCAACACGGAGACCCCATGGCACCTTACAGAACTCACTGAGGACAGACGCCATCACTGTCTTGCCCTTGCGTGCTCCTGCCCCTAGCACCTGGCACCACACAGCATACATCAGCTTTCTCTTGAATTTGGTTGAATAAACAAACTGGTTCTCAGTCCCAATTCACGTTACATCTTCCTGTCAGCCTTGATTTATACTTTCCTTGGGGAATGCAAACTTCAAAACTACTGCTCCAAAAGATAGGTGTTTGTTAAAATTGGTTGAAGGGACGAATAAGTGAATGAATGAACAATGAACAGACAGTATCTGTTTTGGGGTCAAGCCTCAGTCAGATTTCGTAAAAATTACAAAAGTACTTAGGAAAGGGTACCCTCCTAGCACCCGGGAATATTCCCTCAAAGCTTGAATCATGGTTTATAACTGTATGATTGTCAGCTTCCCCCCTGCCTCCCCCCATAGACCGCAATCTCCACCAAGTCAGGATGTGTTTTTTCTGCTCAGTGTCATATCTCTACAGCCCTGCCCTTGTCTGGCTTACAGTTACTCTCATTACATGTATGCTGATGGAACACATGAGTACATAAAGCAGTATATCACACTCGCCTCTCCAGCCCTTTATAGCTGAGGCTTGGAGCATGAAAGTGACTTGGCCATGGCCTCTAAGCCAGCCAGCCTCAGATCTAGGCCTACTGCCACCCAGTTTCTTTCCCCCTCCCTTCCTTCATCGGGAAGACTAAGGTACTAAGAATCCCAGGAGTGTGTCTGAAGAGAAAGGAGAGAAAACATCTCAGTAATTCCCTGTGGGATTCAAGATGTATGGCAGTGGGGAGGAATCCTTCCAGACTGCACCAAGGCCAAGCTGGGAACTTGAACCAACCCCCATTGTCCACCTACCCTGGCTCTTGATTAAGTAGGTAATGACTGAAAAGTACTTTGCAAATGAATAGGTGTCTCAGAAGGAGAAACCAATTAGTACAACCCAGCTCTGGGCTCATCAAAACTTTGCAGCCTCTCTTCCACCCACCCACTCATCTGTCATCCCTCCATTCATATGGATGGGGTGAGTAATGGACATCAGCCAGCCTATGCTAGTGGCTACTTGTGTGACTTGGGGCAAAACTCTGAACATTGCTATGCTTCAGTACTCTTTATGTAAAATGGGCACCGTAACAGTGTCTACCTCCTAGGGTTGTTATGAGAGTTTGAAGTTAGTATATGTAAATGGCTCAGAACAGCGCCTGGCACGCAGTATGTGCTGTGGAGTGTGGGTTTCTATGTGTTGGAACTCTGTGTCGGGCCCTGAGAAGACCCCTCTGTCACCTGCTCCTGTGAGCTCTCTGTTGTTGCCACGGGTGCATGCCTGTGCTCCCAGCAAGCACCCACTCCTCCACTGGATGCCAATCCCATCCCTCTGGTCTGCTCAAACCACGGCTCCAGAAATTCTCCCCTTATGCCTGCATCATCAGTTTCATGCCTCTGGATTTGATCATTCTCATCAGCATACCAACATGATGTTGTGTGTGTGTGTGTGTGTGTGTGTGTGTGTGTGTGTGTGTGTGTCTCACACACACACACCCTTCTCTTGAGCCCACATCCTCCTGCAACTACCACCTTGCCTCTCTGCTGCTCTTTACAGTGAAGCTCCTCAGGAGAGCTCAGGACCCACACACCCCCATCCTCCGAATTCTCTCCTCTCTTGCTCCTGGAGCCACTCTGGTCAGGCTCACGCTCCACCATTCCTCCAAAAGTGCTCTTTTGATGTGTTAACGTCAACAGTGATTCTCACCATAAATCCAATGGGCAAGTCTCAGTCTGGGGCTTAGTGAACTGGGCAGCAAGATTTGACACACATTCACTTCCTCCTCCATGCAACTGTCTATATTTGGCTTTTAAGACTGTCTATATATTGGCTTTTGAGCCCCTCCTATCTCAGTGACTTCTCTTCAGTCTCCTTGGCTGGCCCTTGTCCCCCAGCCCCACCATCCCAAACACAGTATGCAGGGGCCCAGGGTTCAGTCCTGGGTCCTCTTCCCTTCTGGACCTACCCCCTCTCCTCAGCAGTCTCCTAAGCCTGCTGGCTTCAAATGCCACCTATACACTATTGGCTCCCAAAGGTGTGTCCCCCACCCAGGCTCTCCCCCGTCTGCTCAATGCCCCTGTGTAGATGTCTCTAGGTGTGGCATATTGATGTGCTTACAAACATCAATTTCCTGACCCGTACCTCAGCAAACACCCTGAATTGCTTCTCTTTCTGTCTTTCCCACCCCACTTAACAACAGCTCAATCTTTCCATTTGCTCAGGTCCAAATTCCTTAGAGTCATTCTTAACTCCTCTCTCTTTTTCACACTGCCTCTCCAACCTGTCAGCAAATATTGTTGATTCTTCCCTCAAAAAATGTTCAGAGCCTGCTAGCCACCTCTGCCACCACAGGCTGAGCACCATGATTGCTCACCTGGATTGCCAGAAGTCTTCATAACAGGTTTCCCTGCTTCCTTGTCCCCTGTTTTCAACACAGCCCCCAAAGAAACCTGTTTAAACAGGAGGCAGATCATGTCACTTCTCTACTCAAAACCCTCCAATGGCTCCCATCACAATTGAAAGAGTGGCCAGAGTCAGCGCGACATCCCACGCGGTTCTGTGGATCTTCCTGCACCCCACAGATCTTTGCTCCCGCGCCCTCCAGTGGGCACTCACGCCCTGCTCCCCGCTGCTTCTGAGACCTGCCCTGGGCAGAAGAGCTCTCCCTTGGGAGGCTGCACTCCGGCTATGGGCTCCTCTCAGCGAGGCCTGCTGACCACCGGCTTCAGTTAGCTCATCTTCACCCCACAACCGTGTCTCCCCTGCTCGGCTCTCTTTACCCTGGTGTGCCACCGCATCCTGACACACAGGGGGCTTTGCCCTTTTGCCTACCTGTCCGCCCACCCTGGAATGCCAGCTCCATGCCTGCAGGGGGTTAGGACAGTTTTGTTTACTGTCAACCATACCTAGTCAGTGTGCAGTCAACGTTTAATAAGTGAACAAATTTTCTATCAGCCATGTCTTCTTCTGCTCATTGTGAGGGAAGAAGCTGCCTCTTCGCCATGTGCGTGCACCCCAGTGCTGAGCAGAGAGCCTTGCCACAGCCTCTCAGGAGGATTTGGCAGAGGAATGACAAGAAAACAGAGTGAGCACATGCACGAAGAATTCTGTGTCTGTGGTTGCAGGGGTTGGGCGGGGCTGCACCCGTCATGTTCTTCCAGGAACCGTCATCCTTCTCAACGTGTTCTCCGGGATGCTCTTCCAAGTCAGATCGCGCATGTGGGCTCTGGCTTGGAGGTACGGCCTCTCCTCTTCTCCCTGTGGGTTCTACCTGCCCACAGACCAGGGCCTGCTGTCTTTCAGTGTCCATGCAGATCCTTCCCCTCTCCCATGCAGCCCCTCCCAATACCCTGGCCCCCCCAGGCTCTCTCTGTCCTAGCCTTGCCCTACCTGATGGCCAGTGAGTCAACAGGAGGCACTCTGTCCCACACCTCCAGACAGGGCGGGGGCGGTTCCCAGGGTGAGGAATGGCCTTTCTCCAGCTGCCTGCCTGAGAATGTCCCTGGAACTCTCCCCTTCTGCCCTTGGGCAGAGGAAGGCCTTCCCTCCCCAGGGCTCCATCACACAGGAGGTGGTGGGAACTTCTTTCTGACGGCTTCTGTTTCCTCAGCAAGGTGGGAAGCAAGGTCTCCCACTCAAAGTGATGACGGGCAAGGAGGTGTTGGAGTTTGGAGGATGGAGGAGCAAGTTAGTAGTTGGGAATGGGAGAGTGACTGGAGAAGAAAATCACCATGGCTTGCCGGGTAACAATTAGTGCGTTTGAATGTTTTTCTCAGGCTATGGTTAACTGCACAGCAGCAGACTCGGTGGAGAGTCACCTTTAACCAAGGCTGGGGTTTTGCCCAGTGTAATGAGTCAAGTGGGAACAAGAGAGATTGTGTATGTCAGGGAATGACTATGTTGAAATGACAATAACGAGAGTTAGAGGAGTGTAATAAGGATGCCCAGTGGCCCAAAGGCCTAAGTTTGCTAGGAAAAGTCTGACAACAGATTTGAAATTTGGACTATTCCTGAACACCTTTTCCAGAAAGTTCCCTGACCTACCTCTTCCCAGGCACTCTCCTATCTATTTGCACAGCACTTTATGCTTACTCCTATTACATTTTAGTACATGATTTAATGTACATTATCCTACTGGACTATGAGCACTCTCAGGGAGGAACCAGTCCTCACATTTCTTTGTATCCCAATGTCAGAGTAAAGAAAGCACTAAGCAAGCACTGACTGACTGAATAAATTTGTTAGAACCCAGACCATGTTCTGTGTAATAATAAATCCTCACATTTGTGTAGCGATTCAGTTTGTAAAGCAATTCCACATCCATGATGTTATTTCAATTTTACAGCAAACCTACAAGATAGCAACTCACTCTTCAGTCACCTAAGAGCACTTACTCTGTGTCAGACACTGTCTTAGGCACCAGAATCCACGAGCAAACAGAACTGATAAAAGTCCCACATTCCATGGGGCTTATATTCCTACAGAAGGTGTTAGAACGCAGCTCAGCTAGGCTAAGCAAGCTAGCCAAGATCACAGGGCTTGCAGATAAAAGAACCCAAATCAGGTCACACGGCTGTCTGACTCCCAGTGCAGGGAATGCATTTTTCACCATACCACAGTTACCTCAAGAGATCGTGGGTTTATCCATGAGGTGTTTTGTTTGTTTTTTTCCCCCTAACTTAACAACAAATAAAAGGAGACTTGGCAGAAATCCACACCCTGGGACTACCTTGGAACTCCTACCCTTATCTGGTGTGTGTGTTTAACAAAGATGTAAGAAATACCTGCCAGGTCTGTTCTTGCCAGAGCCAATGACAGAAGCCATACAGCATTGTGAGCACAGCGTCTGCTTGTGTGCAAACCCGCAGGCATTTTTAGCAACTTTGGGGAACATAAAGAAAGCTGTTGGTTTTGTTTGCACATATTTTTCGCCTCTGCAGAAGGCTTCCCACCAAGCAGCAGCCTCAGAGTTGCCTTTTATTTGATCTTAAGACATGCAGTCTTTATAACGCACTAGCTGAGCTACAGTTGCAAATGACTTCACCTGTTTTTGGTGCCCTCACTTGGAAAATGGCTTGATAATAAAGGTGCTACTCTCTGGGTAGTGGGGAGGATTAAGTGAGGTTCTGTGGAAATACAAGGCTTTCTGTAAAGTTTTGTGCCCTGGGGGAGGGCTGTGGTTAAGTACAGAGGTACAGCCTGAGGAGAAGCTACCACGAGTAGCTGCAGGACCTGGATTCAAGCCCGGCTCTACCACTCATGGCTGCACAACCTTTGGTGTGTGCCTTAGTCACACTCGCTCCTCTAGCCTGCTCCCTTTTCGATGGAAATAGTCATGCATACCCAAAGGATTGTAGTGAATGCTAGAAACATGTATGTATAGTGGCTGGCACTGAGTCTGCATGTGATTGATTGTCCAGCAAATGGCATACCGTGTTCATCATTATTATTATTATTATCATTATCACTATTACTAAAGTATGTGGCTGTTAAGGTCTACAAGGATTTCAGGAATTTTAGACTGGACATTCTTTGAGGCATGCATTATGTCTTATGTACTTCTTTATACCCAATGCCCAAAGCTCAACCCAGCAGTTAGCAACTGCTAGTAAAGTTTGGAGAACTGGATCAGACGAAGAAGGAAGAGATGAAATCCCTAGACAGCAAAGCACAGGCTTGAATGAGAACACGTTTTCACTGCACATTTACCACAGGGCAGACCTTTGTTTTTACAGGTATTTATTCCTCATATAGACTTAAAAGGCAGGTATATATGTCACCCACATTTTAAAAATTAGGAAGCTGATACTGAATAGTCAAATCACTTGCCCAAGTTCACCAAGCTGGTGGGTGGCAAAACAAGGACCAGAACCCGCCAGTGTCTGACCTCTGAGCCCACACTTTTAACCTCTGCCTTGCACTTCCAGGAAGAGTTCTGGTTTGAGGTTTCCCCTTCTTCTGACCTAGTTGACTTCCTGGCCCACTGGTTGTTTCTGATGTTCCCAGAAGGAAGAGCAAATCTCTCTATAGGGGCCTAAGTAAATGATCTGCAAGGCCAGCCTGCTATTGTTTGGGTGCGCTTGTTGTGTTTTAAGCAGGCACTGGAAATGAAAACAGAGGCCAGCACCACAGAGGGGTGGTCATGTCCTCCCATGCAGTGCCCTCCCATGCAGGAAGCAGAGGTCCCTCCCCTTGCCAAGGGGCACAGGAGTCCCACTCATGCCTACCTCCTGGGAAGTATGTGCTGGCACCCAGATCTGAAAGGGAAGAAAGACAGGGTGAGCCTGCCCCCCGGGAGCCCTGCCAATGGGGTCAGAGGCCAGCAGCTGGGAACAGGGAGGCACCAAATTCCTCCTCTGCTCCCCAACTTACGTGTTGCTTCCAGTAGGGCATGATAGGCAATATTGCCAACAGCCTGTTGTATGGCCCACACCTGGGTGTGCGAACATGGTCCCTCACCCAGAGAGGGGAGAGGTCGTGCCCAAAGTCAGACAGTCATCAGCAGTAGAGACAGGACTGCCATTTTCCTTGTTCCCAGGTCTGTGATCTTCCCACAATGTGATAGCAAGGGATGGAGATCAAATCCCAAAGGAACTGTCCAAAAGACTATACCAATAATGTTTTTGAGTGGCACCATAACAAAGCAGGTAAGAGCTCCACCTAAAGTGAGAGCCACCTGAGGTTGAATTCCAGCCCCGCCTCTAGTTTAGTGACCTTGGACGAGTCATGTAACCTCTGGAAACCTCCACCTGGGAACCAGGACCTCTCCCTCCCAGTCTGAGACAAAAACCTGTTAGCTTTATTTCTTCCTTAAGTCTCTACATATTTATTGGATGTTAAAATGGGCGCTTTATGGACAATATTCCATTCAATACTGACAATAATGCTCTGGGGCAGGAATTAAGATCCCCATTAAGCAGATGAATGCACTTGTCCAAGGTAAGTGAGGGGCCCGACTCTCCGCCTTCAGGGCCCTTGTTTTCTTTTTTTTTTTTTCATTTTAAAAATAATTTATTTAAGAAAATTTCAAACTTCCACAAATATAGACTAGATTCTGGGTCCCCCACCCTCATCCCCCAGCCCCTACAGTTATCAACCACTGGCCGATGTGGTCCCATCTTCCTTCTTTTTCTACCTATTTCATTCCTTCTTGTTTTTCCTTTTTAGGCATGATGAAAGTCTTAGAGCAGGGCTTCCTGTGTGATAAGGAGACTATTGAACATTATTTTTTATTTACTTATTTTTTTTGAGAGGGCATCTCTCATATTTATTGATCAAATGGTTGTTAACAACAATAAAATTCTGTATAGGGGACTCAATGCTCAATGCACAATCATAATCCACCCCAAGCCTAATTCTCGTCAGTCTCCAATCTTCTGAAGCATAACGAACAAGTTCTTACATGGTGAACAAATTCTTACATAGTGATTAAGTTCTTACATGGTGAACAGTACAAGGCAGTCATCGCAGAAACTTTCGGTTTTGATCACACATTATGAACTATAGACAATCAGGTCAAATATGAATATTCGTTTGATTTTTATACTTGATTTATATGTGAATCCCACATTTCTCCCTTATTATTATTATTATTATTATTTTTAATAAAATGCTGAAGTGGTAGGTAGATACAAGATAAAGGTAGAAAACATAGTTTAGTGTTGTAAGAGAGCAAATGTAGATGATCAGGTGTGTGCCTGTAGACTATGTGTTAATCCAAGCTAGACAAGGGCAATAAAACATCCACGGATGCAGAAGATTTCTCTCAAAACATGGGGGGTGAGGTTTTAAGCCTCACCTCTGTTCCGGGCCCTTGTTTTCTATGCTAGTTCATAGATATATTTTGTTTTGTCTTGTTTTTGTTTTAATCCAAGGGTGGTGTGGATAAACTAATATTACCCTGCAAACCGATATCGAATGTCCAGATGTGAGACTTCTGTTATTCCTATTAACTGCCACAGTGCCTCCCTTCCTTTGGAAGAATAAGATTTCTCTCTGCATGGTTTTCTTAGCACCTGCCTCAGAATCACCAGAAAGGCTCATGAAAAGTGCAGATTCCACGGCCTAGTCCCCAGAGCAACTGAACCCCCGTTGCTAGGTGCAGGGCCATTCACCAAGCTCTCTGGTTGACTCTAAAGCATGCTGAAGTTTGAGAGCCTTTGGAAATTAGTAGCCCAATAAGCACTGGGTGAATTGAAGAGGGAAGACAGTTTCCAAAAGCAAAAATCTAACAACTAGCAGGCTTGGAAAGCCATCTTGCATGTTAGGATCATGGTATGGTCATCAGGGAGTGGCAGACCCTGGGCTGGGGAGGGAGAGATTTAGGACACTGAGAGGGCAGTAGTGGGGATCCCCAGTGCCCCTAGTTGCAGTGCCAGAGGGGAGTTTGGGCCTGGAGGAATAATATCAATCCAGTTCATGTGGCAAAGCTTCCCGGGGTATCCCCGGAGGCAGGAAAGGCACCGTGCCATCAGATCCCACAGCAAGTGATTGGAAAGGGCCAGGAAAAGAAGGAAATAGGGACCAGGTTTGGCCTTCTGGGAAACTGGCTAGAGGAAAAGGCAGGACCCAGGTTTCCAACAGAGAGATAAGGCAAGATCTCTATGAAGCAAAAGGGCATTCTGAAGGTCTAGGGCATAAGGTAGAGGGGAGCAGGAACAGAGAGAACTTGATGTAAACCACTGAGTGAAAGCCCAAAGGAAACGGCCAGGACAGTTTCAGGGGAGGAAGCCACATGGCCCCAGCATAGAAGTTGCAGGGCTGCAGGGGCAGGGGAGCAGGCACACAACTGCAGCATGTGCTCTGGAAGTCACCCAGCCTAGCCCCTCTTTGCAGAGTCTGCCACTTGCCTGAGGCACATCGGGGTGTATTTTAATACCAGTCCTGCCATGACAGTGTGACCTCAGTCAAGCCCCTCCATGACTTTGGGCCTCCATTTTTCCTGTTACACAAGGCACCACCCTTGAAGACGCCAAGGTCACTATCAGCTCTTCTATCGACCTACCAGGGTATCTGTGATAATTAACTACTTATCTATGAATGATCCAGACCCCACATACCTCTTGAACCCATTATCTTGCTGGTTTCTAGCTGATTGGCATATGCGCATCTTCATCCTAAGCCAAAGCACAAGCAGGACACAAGTCCCCAGTGGATTTCAAGCCAGGGTTCCTCCCATGGGCCAGGCTGACTTGCTCTAGCTCTGCACCTGGGCGTCAGAGCTCCCCAGGTAACAGCAGAGAGCTCTACCAGGAAGGTACTCGAGTGTGTTCACCTTTGGTGAAGGCAACAATGACAGAAAAGGAATTAGGGGACAAGAAAGAGGTACCAGGCACACCACACTTGTTGGGGGTTCCCCAAGTCCACAGGGAGAATAGGAGTGCACCACTCAGGAGACAGGACTGAGGAGGCAGGGCACCTAGGAGCCCTCGGCTCATTTGGGGGTGTATGAAAGGGTGGGGGCAAGCCGGTCTGCTCACGCAGAATATGCAGGCAGGGGGAAACAAAGTACCAAAATATTTCCAAGCAGGGTGGCAGCAGGAGGAACAGGCAGAGTTTTGCCTATTGTAGCAAAACTGACTGAAATCTGGGAAATATTTTTAAAGGTGATGGAAAGAGCCTCTTAAATACCCAGGGTGGTAACCGAAGGGTGGGAGGGAGCCGGGAGAGATGGGGCCTGTGGAGCCACACAACTCTGCCAAGTATAAGCGATAAGATAAAAGCAATTGCCTCCCTGAGCCTTAGGTCCTTTAATGTAAATGTGGGTATCACCTAAATTTGTTAGAAAAATTAAGAGCTGTACTATAGCTCATAGATCCTAAGATACAGATTTTAAAACTCTGAAATTAGGGCATGTCTTGATCAATGACATTAAGAGTCTGAAATAATAGTATGTAAACTCATCACACAGAGTGGGCATTCAGTAATTATGGACAAATATTATCTAGTAAGAGCCAGAAGACATATCCTGTCATACATCCTGCAATACATTTAAGTCAGATAAAACAATGCCAGGATGGCCAGGTTGCTGGAGAATAGGAACCACATCCTCTGTTCATTGTACACTGTTCTTGATCTGTCAGACAAGTAGGTATCCTAAAAGGCCCCTGAGGTTCACTCCAAATCAGAGATTTCAGATTCCTCAGACACTACATCTGCTACTATAATATTACCAACTACCAAAGAGTTCCCTGTTCTCTGAATCTAAACTCAGGACACGTGATTTCTCAGCATTTGCAATATGAAATCTGATGTCTAATCTAACTCAAGTCACCTGCTACGGCTAGAACCCGCCAAGGTTCTCAGAACCATATTGCTTTCCACTTCTGGCTTTTTGACTGTGCTCTTCCTTCTGACTGGAATTCCCTCTTTCCTTCCCCTGGGCTGGGGGCACTGGGCACCACAGAGGCAAACAGATTTGGATGCTGCCCACGGATTACTATAGCCTGGCAGTGTGGACCATTAAGAAAGTAATAGCAAGTAGTGAGAGGGAATGCAGTGCAGGCTGTGAGCAGGAAAACAGGGGGACCCTCTCCTCAAACCGGCTGTCTGACAAAACCCCACTCTTTTCTTGGGACATAGCTCAGCATGCCCTCCTCTGGGAAGCAGTCCTAGACCCTTAGGATGGACCGACTTCCTCATTGATGGGCCCCAAACTTGTGGTAGCACCTCATATTTTTGTCCTCTGAACCTCTGACCCCACTTCTAGACTGTGAGCTCCGTGAGGGCAGAAATGTGTCTTTTTCACAGCTGAATTCCCAGCATCATGGCCCAAACATAATGTTTGCTCAATAGAGATCAATTAATAAAGGATTTATTTTGTAGTGGTGGATTTCTCTATATGAAAAGTCCTACAAAAGATATAAATAACCCACTGCATTTAGCTGCCCTCTCCCGGGGCCTCGGTATTTGTCTCTACAAAATAAAGGAATTACCATTTTCAGTGCTTTTCTTTTTTAGTTTCTCTTCTTTCTCTCTTTCCTCCCCTCCTTTCTCTCTCTTTCCTTCCCTTGTCCCCCCTTTCCATCTTTTTCTCTCTCTCTCTTCCCACATTTTTCTTTCTCTCTCTTTTTTTTTTACTAGTTGAATGCTTTCTTCAAATTAAATATTATTCAGAAGCCCAACATGTAATGCAAATAAAGACTGAAAGTGAGAGGTGGTGTCTGGAGCTTCAGAGCTTACCTCTGCTCTCCCTTCTGCAGGAAGAGTGCAGTCCGATGCCCGTGAAGGACCCTCTCACCTCTAACACTGAGTCAGGCTGTAATGAACTGCACCTTGAGTAGTCACTCACCAAGGCCAGATATTACAATCAGAAGGTAACACTAAGTATTTATCGAATGTCTAATAGGTGCCAAAACAGCCAGGATCTTTAAGAAAATTATGTCATTTTTCACTTAATTTTTTCCTGCCAACCCTCTCTTTGCCTCAATGTCTTCATTTTTAAGTTAAAAATAATCTTGTGTTGTTGTTAGCTGCCTTAAATACTTTGGAGAATGAATTAGAGTTATAAATAGGTATAAATAC
This sequence comes from Manis pentadactyla, assembly GCF_030020395.1. NCBI lineage: Eukaryota > Metazoa > Chordata > Mammalia > Pholidota > Manidae > Manis > Manis pentadactyla. The sequence goes on along the minus strand of NC_080022.1, from coordinate 48,135,776 downwards.
AAAATACGACGTTTGCTTAATCTTCACAATAAACCCGTGGGGTTGGTTTTAGTAATTCTGTTTCATAACTGAGATCAACAGGGCTCAGAAAGGAAGCGCAATTGCCCAAGATCCTTCCAGGAAGGCAGCAAGCACCAGCCCAGCTCACACCTGTGGGTGCTCCCCATGCCCTAGCCCCGCCCTCTCTAAGAGGTGTGTACTTACTAATTTATTTAATGCCTGCAAAACCTCGTGAGATGGATACTGTTGTAGCCACATTACAGATGAGCACCCAGAGGGTAAGAGAGGTAAAGTAGATTGTCCAGGGCCATCTGCCCAACAAAAGCAAAGCCAGGCCTTGAACCAAGTCTGCGAAATGCACCAACGCTGAGCTGGTATTCAGCTCCAAATGTACACTCCAAATGTACACTCCTGCCTCCAAAGCCTGCTTCTTACTCCCTCCTCCTGTGGAAAGAACTCTCTATGTCCTCCCAGGTGGAGCTCGGGAAAATACACAAACGCCAGGGACACCGCAGAGATCGCAAAAGCACAAACCATGATCAGCAAGCAAAGTATACCACGTAGAGGCAAGTCTGAATTTCACTGAGATTCGGCTGTATGACCTTTTGCAATGATTTAACCTGCGTCCATTTTTTCAGGCACAAAATGTTGATTATAATCTTAACGATCTCTGAGGTATTGTTGAAAGGTGTGAAAACCTGAAAACAGTATCTAGCATGGAATAAGTACTCAATAATTGCTAGCTCTTATTATGTGTATCTAAAATGCCTAGGAATTAATAGCAGCTCACTAGTTAATGTGATTATGATCTCTGTCTATGTCTTGGGGGATTCCACACATCCGTGGCACTTTTGACCACAGGGAAGCTAGGACCTGCTGCAGAACTCACTCAGTGTGGAATCCTGATTGTGTTCATTTTCTCCCAGGATGAAGGCTCCAGGTCCCTTCCAACAGAAACGTATTCAAATCAAGAAATGCTCTTAAGCACCTACTGTGTGCCAGGCCCCGTTTGAGGCTTTGGGTCCAGAGAAATCATAGAGACACAGAGCCTTTCTGCTTGTGTGTATGTGTGTGTGTGTGTGTGTGTGTGTGTGTGTGTGCATGTATGTGTGTATATATGTGAAAATATTAATAATATATTTATCATTTTAACCATTCATAAGCATCCAATGCAGTGGCAATAAATATATGCACAATGCTGTGTAGCCATCACCACTGTCTATTCCCAAAACTTTTTTATTCCCAACAAAAACTCTGTACCTATTAAAAAATAACTCACCCTTCTCTCTTCCCCTGGCCCCTGCAACCTCCATTCTACTTCTGTTTCAGCTACATTTTCAAAGTGTTTTCATTGTGATAAAATATGCAACATAAAACATCATTTTAACCATGTTTAAGCATCTAGTCCAGTGGCACTGAGTACATTCACATTGTTGTGCAACCACCCCACTGTCCACACCCAGAACCTTTTCATGTTTTCAAGCAGAAACCCTGTATCCATTAAACACTATCTCCCCAGCCCCTGGCAATCACATTGTACTTTCTGTCTCCATGAGCCTGACTACTCTAGAAGCTCATGTCAGTGGGATCATAACCTATTTGTCTTTTTGTGCTGACTTAGTTTACTTAACATAATGTCTTCATGCCTCATTCATGTTACAGTGCGTGTCAGAATTTCTTTGCTTTTTAAGGCTGAATAAGACTGCATGATATGTATAGACCACATTTTGCTTATCCATCTATCCATCCGTCAGTGGCCCCGGAATGCTTCCCTGTTTTGGCTGTTGGGAATAGTGCTGCTGTGAGTGTGGGTGTACAGTTCTCTTGGCCTCTGAGCTGCTTGTGGTCTCATGGGGGAGACGACATGTAGATTCACCAGCAAAGGACCCTCGATGAACCTCCATTTCCTCATCTGTGAAATGGGCAGGGATTAAATGAGATGGCCCATGGCTTAGGGTAGGGCTGGTGCTTCTGAGCACCTGATAGTGCTGGCTCTTGCTGAAGCCACTGCTGCTGGTAGGGGTAAGTGTCTAGGGAAGAGGGAACTGGAAATTGGGTGGTCAGCTTGAGCTCTCTCACAAATATCACATCAACCCACTCTCAATGACATGCTGGCAACTCAGCCTGAAGACCTCAATTTCCCAGATGAAGAAATAGACTGGGGTCCCTTGGCTATGAATGATAGAGGTGGGCCCGGAGTGTGGCTCCTCAAGCCTCTTACTCATGTCTAGCAAAGGCCTGGGGAAGGCAGGTGCAGCCTGCAAAATCTCCCTCAAATGCCTGCAGAGCAGACCTGGGGGGAGCACACCCACTTGTGTCAGATGTGGGAGGGAAGAGCTGGGAAGGCAGAAGGAAGGAAAGGGGCTAAGGTGGAGGAAGGGGGAACAGCATGAGCATGTGCCATGTGGTGGAAGGTGCAATGCACGCAGGGGAAATGGGAGGACACTGGTTTATAGGCAGCAAAGGGAATTGCATGTGAGAAGGTGGGGCTGGGTCACTGAGGGCACAGCAAGGTGGCCCAGCCCAGCCCGGTTCCAGGACTGGGAGGGCTTGGATGAGCTGCCCAAGGTGGTGTTTCAGGGGCATTAGTCAGACTGATTGGACAAAGGCACCTGCCTTGCAATGGCTCCCTGCCCTCAAACCACCTGCCTCGCAATGGCTCCCTGCCCTCAAACCACAGAGGGTGCTTTACAGATTACATGTGTGTTTAACCAACATGATGTACATAGTTCAAGAAATCAGTTCTATAAGAGCCATTCCCCAGATCCATTTCCCTCAACCTCCAAATCTTACTGCCCAGAGGAAGCCACTAACCAGTAGTTCTTCTAAGATTTAACTCCATCTTTCTAAATAATGTGTTTAAACATCTCTTTCTATTTTCTGAAACATGCCCTATTGGCTTGTGTGATGGTGGAGAAGGATCTAGTGCTCTTCTCTACAGAGCTACCTCTCCTCCCCACAACTTTCCAGTCTAATTACAACATAATTTGTGTTTAGATTTAGTGTTTATAGGTTTGTGACCATGTCACTCACAGCTGAACCATATCCTATTTTGATTAAATTTCTGCATTTGTGCAAATTGTTCTTTTTGCTGAAATTCAGGTTTTGTTTTTTAAATCAATTTGTTTAATTTTCTAAGTACACTCACCTGTCTTCTTTCTGTGGGAATGTAGGTGTTCTCTCAGAAACTACAAGCGCAACAGGTAGCCAAACCATGTGCCTCTTACTTCCCTCCTGTGCTGTCAGTGCTTCTGCTCAAATCTGGACACTGGTCTCTGCCAGCTGCAGAGATGTAGCTGTGCCAAGCTGGGACTCAGTGGGGCGCCGATACCAGACAGAGGAACAGGGTCAGATGCATTTGGCCCAGTCATCATTCACTTATAGATTTTATTCAGAAAATATCTGCTATGTGCTTTTTACATCCCAAAGACGTCCAATGCCAGAAGCCAATGATACAAAGATGAATTAGACGTGGTCCCTACTTTCAAAGGGGTCTGAGACCATGGGGTTGGCACAAGTAAATGCTTGTCCAGAGGAGAGCTCTGGGAGTTATGGGGCACTAGAGGGGAAGTTCTTACCTCAATTTTTGGGAGAGCTAGTATGGAAGGCTTCCTGGAGGAGGTAAGGCTGAATGAGTCTCAACTTGTCAGGAGTTTTCTAAGAGTTCTGGGAAGGGCATTCCGGGTAGAAGAGCATCAGGTACACAGTCACGGGAGCATGAGAAAGCATGACTCATTCCTGGAATTTCAAATAAGTAATTAGTGATGATGATGCGGGAGGATTCCAGTTGAGAGGGAGGGAGGCGGGGTCCTGTGTGCCAGGCTAAGAGGTCTGAAGGGAAATGGGGAGCCATGGAAGGATTTTAAAGAGGGAAGACATGATCAGGTCTGAATTTTTAAAAAGACAGGATGGCTGCAGGGTGTCAGATAGGTTGGAGAGAGAGAGAGAGACAAGCTGGTGGGGGAGACATTAAGGTATGGTGAAGGATAAGGAGGGATGAACACCAGCCCCGGGGTGAGGTATGGGCTCATGAGCCCTTACTGAGACCAGTGGACTGTACCTGGAGTCACAGGGAATATGCAGGGCAGGACAATAAGTGCCAGGTGGCCATGGGAAAAGATGTTTCAATGAAACATGTGTCTTCTGGGAAACCAGAAGATACTCTGGGCTGAGAACAAGGGCATTGGCTTCTTGGGGTGTTTGGAGGGCCAGAGATGCTGAGGGATGGATGCCCAAGGACTGAGGGAGCAGGGCCAGGGCCCAGGGCTTTCAGAACTTAGAGGGCAGAGGCAAGATTAAAAGGCCGTGGAGTCGGAAGAGTCGGTACAGTCCAGTTGGTAAGAGCATGAGCTCTGGACTCAGGGCAGCCCTTGGTTTAAATGCCAGCTCTGCCACCTGCTTGCAGAGCCTCTGTTTCCCATTCTACAAAGTGGGGACCACAACCCTACCTACCTAGGGGCGTGGGGGGAGGTGTAAAGATTAAATGAGACCCTGGCTATAAAGTGCTTGGCACAGTGCCTAGAACATAAATGCTTCATTTTGTGACACCCTGATATTTGTTTTGGGGAGAAAGAACAGCTTCAAAAAAGCAGGTGCGATCTGAGCTGGCCTCAGATGAGGAGGGGGTAGGCCTAGCTTCACAGCATGTGACATGTGCAGCACACTGGGCCCCATGCTCAGAAGAGCCCTATACTCGATTTAATGCTCTGCTTTGCTATCTTGAAGTTCTTAACAATTATTGAACAAGAAGCCCTACATTTCCATTTTGCACTGAATCCCACAGTAGTGGTGCTGTGAGTAGGAGACTGTCAGAGAAGAGAGGGTACTTTTGAAGCCATAGGGACCTGAGTATGCAAAGACATGCTGGAACTCAAGACTCAGCCTGCTCCGGAAACAGGACCAGCATAGTCTTTCTAGCTGGAGAGGTACGTACAGAGAGAAAGCTGTAGAAATTCAAAGTGGAAAACAGGGAAAAGGCCTCAAATGCAACCGTAAGGTGTAGGATGTTATACAGTGTTTACATGGGGAGCCTTCCACACTGTAAATCTGAAAGTGGTGAGGTTGGACAGCATTGTGGCGATGTGGAGGTGAATGGTGTAGACGGTATTATGATCTGCACTTTACAGATAAGGAAAGTGAGAGCCAGACAGGCGGTGTGAGCAGAGTTGTGAAATGATATTCATAGGCTCTAGGCACTTTTGGCTTCAGGAACCTGTCTCCATAAATATAAACATAAATGTAAATATTAATATAAATATACACATACATGTATCTATACATCTATGTGTGTGTATAATTATACTTTATAACTGCATTGGTATAAAGGCAAATGCATTAATATTCTAAATGAAAAACATGTTCTTTGACCTGGAGTACAGTGGGCCCGAGGCACTGTACTTGCTGTGCTTTACAGGTAAGTCACCCTGGGCATGAGTTGCTCAGCTCCTCCTGCTCTTCGGATGCTGCAACCAGGTTCCAGGGTCTTTTTAGATGGGAGAGCAGTCCTTTTTCTCCACAAGGGGAATGCTGGCCAGTCCCTAAGGCCCTTCCAGTTGGGACTTTCTTTGCCTCCAAGAATTTTCCATCCCGATTTCCTCCTACGGGGCCGATGGCTATTTGGGTTTGGAGCCAGATGGTGGGGTTGAGTGACCTCTAAAGGAGAAAAAGTTGCAAATGTCCTGGGCTTGGGGATAAATCAAGGGTCTCTGCATCTGAAGATGTCTACTACTTACTTCTGGTGCCACCTACAGCGTCACCCCTGGGGACTGGGCTGCCTGCCTACCCCACCCATCGGAGGGCGGGGAGGCTGAGTCACCGTCAGCTGCTGAGGGTGCTGTCTGGAAAGGAGAAACATCACCGTCTGTCTGTCTGTCTGTCTGGGGTTCCAGGGAAACCTGTGTGGAGGTAGGGAGAGTATACAGGCCTTTCTTTGTGTGTTAACTGTTCACATACACCCTGGAGAAGTTTCCAAACGTGTAGGTTCCCACTTCACATCCTTCCTCGGGCTTTCCTCATGCATTCCTTACTGGCCTTATCTTTCTTACCCCGGATGGTGGCAGGATGGCCTGGTTCATGAGTTACGTGATTCAGTCCTCCCGGCTCCCAGCTTTGGCTACTGGATGTACCTGGGTAAGCGGGCAGGAGACAGCACAGAAAGTGCCAATTTGGGAAAGAAAGAGGTCTGGCCTGGTTATCACTGTAGGTCTCAACCTCCCCTCATCTGCACATCACATTCCGCCAAGCCGCAGACCATGTCTTCCTGGGTATTCATAGTGGATGACTGGCTGGGTGAGTGAGTCTTCAGCGTCCCATCTTTCACTCCCCTTCTGCCCTCCAATTCCCATGGTCAGGAAATAGCTTCCAACTGCCTCTAGAACAGGAAGGGAATTGAAATGTGCAGATTTGGAGGAAAAGTATTGAGAAAGTTCTTCTTGCCTGATTGCTTCTACTTTCCCTGTGAAGGCTGAGGGTTTGGTGGGAAGAAAAGGAATGAAGTTGGGGATCACTATTGTAGTGAAGGGAGAGCAATTTGAGTGGGAATTCACAGACACATTACAAGGCAGGGCTGTGCTCCCTGTGGCTTTCGGTGGGGAGAGGAATAGCTAATATTTCTGGATCAGTTATAGGCCAGGCACTGGGCCTGGTGCTCCACGTATATGACCTCCTTTCATGTTCATACCCACCCAGATGGCAGATGCCTCAGTAAGGATGACACAGGTCATGCTGCAGAAATTAAGAAAAAAAATTCTAAATGGCCTATAGATAAAAAAAATTATTTCTTAATTATGCTATATGTTCATCCATGAATGTGACAGGAGAAGAGGCGTGGCAAGACTGAGGAGCCAAAAAGTTCTGAAAGGCTAGGAAGGAAAGGAGAGAGTCCAGAACCTGGAATTCAGAAGGATAGTCAATACAGTGATAGCTCTGGAAAGATGAGCAGGGGAGGTGGGAGAGTGGAACACTGTTATTTGAGATTTCAGGGTTGTAGCTGTAGCTAACCAAGATAAAGAGCTAGGTGTGCCTCTAAGCGTGACTGGCTGGAGTGGAGTAAAGATCAAGGTCTCTGGAATGGAGGAGGTCAAAGGTCCTGACAGATGAGTTACGCTTCCATTCCCTGGGGAGAATGGGATCCATGGAGAGATATAACAAGCCACTAATTGAAAATATTGCAGCTCCCTGGGCTGTAAATTTTACCAGGAGATGAGATTTGGAAATGTTTTTTGATAGTCAAACATGGAAATATAAACTATAAGGCCTCAGAGAAAGGTGTGTGTGGGAGCCCACTCTCCTACAGTGGAAAGTAGGAGATTCACTAGCTGTAGAGTCACCTAAAAGTCATAGGTAACCACAACTGGGATAGAGATGCAAACATCCAAGGACCAAGAGTCAATCAAAATGTATATTCAATGATAATAACAGCTAACAGTTCATAAGAGTTTGTTGGATGCTAGGCACTTTCTAAACACTTCAGATGAACAGGTGATTCAGTTCTCTTAGGACACCTGAAAGGAAGGTATCATTTGTATTCCCATCTTACAGATGAGGAAAAAGAAGGATGTAGTAGAGGAGAAGTTACATAATTTGGCTAAGGTTACTAATGTGTGTCAGAAGTGGGATTTGAACTCAGGCTAACCTGCTTTGGAGCCCATACTCCAGTGCTGCACCAGTGGTTCTCCAATATGTGTGGATATCAGAATCAGCTGGGGGGCTTGTAAAAGCAGAGTTGGGCCCTCCCATAGAGGTCTGAGGCAGGAGCTGAGAATTTGCATTTCTAAGAAGTTCCCAGTTGATCCGCAGGCTGTGAGTTCCTAGACCACATTTAGTATGGGAGTCCCATACTCCCTCATAAATAGACACACACAGGAACTATTCAGTGCATAGCAGATACAGCCTCTTTTTCCAAATGTGGCTGCCAAATGCTTGGCAGCAGGTGCTTTTATGTGTGTGTGTGCTTGTGTGTGGCAGAGGGCATAGGATTATGGCTTAGGTAGAGCTGGGGGATAAAGAGGAAACGTGATCCTGCCTCTTGGCCCTGAGGTATGGGGGTGTATGGGAGTACAAAACCATCTTCACAGAGAACAAGGGATACAGGTGCCACTAACGGTCCAGAGACAGTGGCACACAGAGCAGCCAGCTTTTAAGTGCAGTGCATTTGACACAGTCTGGGGGCTCTGGAGGGCAGGGAGGGAAGAGAAGGCAGCAGCAATAGGCCAGAATGGGCGAGAGTTGGGTGCTGGTGTGGGCTGGGTAAGGAAGACAGTGGTTGCCTGAGGGTGGCCATGCAGAAGAGAACTGCAGACAGGTCATCACTAGAGGCCATCCTGAAGCTTATGATCTCCCTCCCCTCCTGAAAATTTCCCAGGGCCAGTGATGACAAGTAAGACAGGAAATGAACCTGAATAGAGCTTGAAGAGCCTGAGGTTTCTCACAGAAAAGACTGAGCCAAAATCAGGTGTCAGCCTCTGCAGGGCCATCCTTTAAATCATAAATTCAGGTGTCACTGAAATGACCAATGCCTTGCCCTGTGGAGAAAACCTCTGCCCTTCTCACTCTCTGCTTTACATGAGGGTGTGGGTCCTGCTCTCAGTTCCCCAGCCACTGTCTCTCCTGCAGTTTGGGGTCCAGCTTAATTAAGAGCTCTGAAGGTCAATTAGTCTCTATCACTTCTCTAATTGGGCACCAGCTGTGTTTTCTCCTGACAAGGACGCCTTTATAGAACTTCTAAAATACATTACATGAAGAAACATAACAGTTTCAGAGTTACATGAACACAAAAGCAGAAGTAAAGAGTACATCTCTATGTTCCAGAATGTATTTCTTTGGAAAGTTGAAAGGGAGGGTTTTGAACAGCAAATACTCTGTTCATGTTCTGGATATGAACAGATTGTGGTTTTAAATGAAGTTTTGCATAATCACAGGTGTTGGTACATAAAGACTCAGGAAGTTTCCTAGCAGAAATGTGGGGCTTAAGAAATTGAACCGTGAATGCCTCCATTTATGAACAGCCACCAATGATTGACAGAATGACTATTAATAGCTAATATTAGCTGAGCCCTTGGAATGGGATCAACCCTATGCCAGGTACTTGGATTGGACTGTCTTGTTTAAACCCGACTACAGCCTTATGAGGTGGGTACAAAAGTTCTCCCCATTTTCACAAATCAGGAAACTAAGGCCCAGAGGGGTGAAATAATTCATGTTCAAGGACACATGGGTCACCACGAAGGAGCTGAAATGGAACTGAAACCCAGGTCTGTCTCATGTCAAAATTCCTTTCTGCCTCTCTCCAACCAAACAATGCAATTAACTAAAGTGCTCTGTTTGCAACAATTACAGTATCAACAACAATTGTACTAACATTTGTACAGGGTTTCACAGTCACTGAATTCCTTTACGTTTGCTGTCTCATGTGATACGACAGCCTTGCCAGAGAAACAAAGCAGTTGCTATAATCCCATTATCACAAATGTGGGAACCTGCTAAGAGGCTCGATTATTTACCCAGGCACGTACCAGCAGCAAAGGGCAGAGGCACACCTTTCTAATATGTACTCTAAATCCAGTGCTCGTTCTACCACTACCCCCGCCCACCAATATGTGGTGCCTCTCTTGAAAAAGCCAGATACATTTGTGCATTTTGCCAGTGATTCATTCCTTTTCATTCATTTATTCATTTATAGCCATCCATTTATTTACTCGGTCACACTACATTTTCATTTTCTCTTGCATGAGTATGTTCACTTACCTGCTGTCTGTCTCCCCTCCTTGAAATGTAAGCTCCATGAGAGCAGGCCCTTGTCCCTCTTGTCAATGATTGTATTTCCAGCCCTCAAAACAGGGCCTAGAACTCCAGTAATTATTGTTCAGTTCATTCAAGCAAGTATTAATTCATTCACATAGTAAGTACTTACTGAGCAGCCACTCTGTGCCAGGGACCAGGAATGTCCTAGGAATACTACGCTGAGCAAGGCAGGCATGATTTCCTACTTCCATGGAGTTGATATTCTACCTGCTGTGGGAGGACTATACAATCGTAAATAAATAAGATAATTGATGATTGGGATGCTTAAGAGAGTGATGTGATAGAAAGTGGCAGTTACTCAGTTTTTGTCCTACAGCTGTTTACATTGCTTATGGGGCAGACGGTGCAGCCAGCGGGCAGCTTCCATGTCATGGGCAGAGCAGGGGTATTGCAAACTCGGAGACATGGTAGTGTGTTTAGCTCAGAGGGCCACAGCTTGGGCAGGGGTGGGGGCAGGGAAGGCTTCCTGCAGAGGCAGCACCTGAGTGGTTCTAAAGACAAATAGGAGTGATCTAGGAAAGGGGTGGGGAAGATTCCAGGCCTCTGCAAGGACAGGTGGCAGGAATCCAGCTGGCACAGTGCAAGGAGTGACTGAGCCTAGAGTGTGGGGTGGGGAGAGAGGGACGAGGTGAAGGAGACGAGCATGGACCAGGTGCAAAACCACCATGTTGGGATGGTTGATTTTATGTGTCAGCTTGGCTAAGCTATGGTTCTCAGCTATTCAAACTCTGATCTAGGTAGTGCTGAGAAGGCATTTTGTAGATATGGCTAATACTACAATAAACTGACTTTAAGATAAGTCGCAAAAATCCAGGTGGGCTTCATCCTCCATTGATGAGCCTCAAGAGCAAAACTGAGGTTTCCTTGAGGAGGAAGAGATTCTGCCTGTGGGCTGCACTGTCAGCTCCTGCCAGGAGTTTCCAGCCTGACAGCATTTGTACACATTTAGGATTTGCTTAGCCAGACCCCACAATTGCAGAAGCCAATTCCTTGAAACACATAGACAGAGGTAGATAGGTAGGTAGACAGACAGACAAACTCCTAATCTCCTACTGGTTCTCTTTCTCTGATACACCCTAACTGATACACGTCTAACAGGCTAGGCCGTCTGCATCCTTAGAGTAACGGGAAGGAGCCACGGGTGGCTTAAAGAAGGAGCAGTGCAACCAGATTTGTGTTTCTAAAACAATGGCTCTGGTTGCCATGTGGAGTGGATCAGAAGGGGCAAAACTGGAGGTGGGTAGACCAAGTCAGAAGCAATTGCCTAACTATGGCAGTAAAAAAGGCCTAGAGAGGGAGGGTCCAATTTAAGGGAGGTTATGGAAGCAGAATTAACAAGACTTGGTGTCCAATTTGCATGTGTAGGTAGAAGGGAGCTGCAATGAGTCACAGGTCACACTGGACATCTTGGTAGATGGAACATAATGCAATGAAAGCAGGGACTTTGTTCTGTTCCCTGCTGTCCCCTTTGTTCCTAGAACAGTACTTGGCACCCAGAATGTGCTCATTGCACATTTATTGAATAAGCAGCGGTGCGGTGCTCTGAGACTCAGATCACAGGTTGGATGGCCAGGTGGTGAGGATGAGGAGTGTACAAGTGCAGCTTGGGGGATGCTGAATTTTGGGTAGTCATCAGACAACCAGGATGAGCGGGCCAGAAGGAAGCTATGGGATGGTCTGGGGCAGAGACTGAGCTTTGAGACCTGAATGAGGGTATTATACCTGAAGCCAGGGTTCAAGGCACCCTGACAACATGGGGAGTGAAGGAGGTTGGGAACTCAATCTTGGAGAAATTGCCATGTATAAAGACTGGGTCAGGGGAAGGGCCCCTCAAAGGAGGATAAGCAGGAGTGGCCCGAGAGAGAGGAGGGAATTCAAGGGAACACAGTGGTGGGAGTGAGCAAAGGAGAGAGCGTTCCGGCCAGCTGCTGCTGAGAGCTCAGGAGCCATTTACACTCACAGCAGTGACCATGGCCAGGCAGCTGGCTGCGGTAGGTGGGGCGGGACAGAGGTCAGACTGCAAACATGGTGAGGAAGGCGTGGGTAGTGAGGTAGGAGAGGGATTCTCCAGTGCTCTCTCCCAACCACCCTTCCAAAAACTTGACTAGACATGACCAGCCCATACTAAAGGGCATGAAACTGAGGCACAGAGAGAGGAAGTCGGTTAAAAGTCACCCACAGCCAAAGGGGGCTGTGCTGCAGACAGACAGCAGCTGCTCAGACCACACATTACCTTTTATGACTTGGCAGGGTACAGACTGAAAAGAATGGCTGTGCAGGGTGGGGCCCAGGCCCTGTCCGGGCTGATCGCTGCCGACGTGCCAGGCAAGAGCCTCCGAGGCATGTGAGAACATTTTCTCAAGAGGAACCACCTTCCCTGGAAACAGCTTGTTCTGCTGAGTTGACAGGAGAGAGGAATGGGGACTCCTCAGTCCCGGGCTGGGTGCCAAACACGCCACGCCAAGGCGGAAGGTGCACGAGGCTGGGCAGGCCGCAGCCTCCCCAGGCCCTCTGTGGGCCATGCCATCTCCTCTGCCAGCTCAGGGGAGTCGGGGGGAGGCTCCAGGTGCTGCATTTGTTTTTCACTAACACAGGACGAGCCCTTACCATGGGCTAGGCTCTGCATTCATCATTTTACATACTTGAAACTATTTAACTTCACAGCTTTCTTTGAGGAATGTATGCTGATTGTTCTTGTTTAAAGATGAAGAAACTAAGGTCCAGAGAGGTTAAGTCCCTTGTCTAAGGTTTCACAACCTGTTCTGTAGGTGGAAGGTCAGGTATGTTTAAATGTTGAATGCATGGAGCGGGTTACTGGGTTGCCCTGGAGTGTGGGTCCAAATCACCAGGGAGAGTAGGGATGAGGCTACAGGGCAGGCTTCCCACTCTTGCTCTGGGATCTTCGGTAAATTACACCATGGCTCTGAAACTGTTTCCTCACCTGTAAAATGGGAGTAACATTGCCTACCTCATAGGGCTATAATAAGGATAAAAGAAAATGTCTCTCAAGTGCCTCACAGGGAGTGTCCAGTGCAGGCAAGGTGCCCACAAATGTTAGTTCTCTTCTCTTTTCTTTTCCTTTGGAGAAACTTGGTCATGAACCTATAGTTTAGAAAATTAGGGTAAGAGCACTGGACTCTAAATCAGATCAACCAGAAGTTGAATGCTGCTTCTGATGCCTATTAGTAATTTGATTTTAAGCAAATCACTTTTTCTGTCCAGGGCCTCAGTTTCCCCAACTATAAAATATGAGAAGTTTAGTTTAGTCTATCTGGGGGTTCTCAAGCCCCCGGAACCCCTTTCTACCCCTATGTAGGTATCCACCAATTGATCATGACCTTCATTTGAGCCAGGGCAATACCTAAGAACCTCTTCAGTATGAACTTAACTATGGTTAGTTCTAATTCTACCAGTAGGCAGTTATGCATGGGTTAAATTACTGTCTTTCAAGAATGCAGCTGTTGGAAGTGCAAAGCCCTTTGATAAAGATAACATACTAATCTCAGCACATATTGGTATTATTAAGGATAATGTCTTATGGGAGCTCCAGAAAGCCCAGGGAAGTTTGCTGTTACAGTTTTACATTTGGAGTTTTGTTCTCTTTTAAATAAGGTAGAGCAGAGAGGGTTCATCTATACACCCTGAAGAAGACAGGAAAAGGGGCAGTTATGTGACAGGGTTACAGTTAGCCCCAGTATACAGTGCCAAAACAGGAACCACTAAGTGACTTGCCTATGGCCACAGCTAGTAAATGGCAGAGCCAAGATTCAAACCCAAGCATGTCTGCCTCCAGAGCTAACAATGAGGCCACAAAAAATCCATTTATTTAGTCCAAATTTATTACTGGATCCCTACTCTGCACCAGCACTGTGTTCAGTGCTAAGAACTCCAGAGTAAATAAAACTGTCCAAATGCCTTGCCCTCAGGGAGCTTAGAGTCTAGGGTTCCAGGTATCAGGCATCTGTTGTGTGCTGGGACCTTACAGCACTGGAGGTAGTGAAGCACAATGATAGTGCTTGTCTGTGCAGAAACACACATTTAAATCTTAGGTCCATGGCTGCTTAGTAAATTAGGGAATGCATTCCAACACTTGACTCCTCAGTTTCCCCATCTGAATTATGAAGATAATGTTAGCTACTCCCAGGGATTTCTATGAGGCTTAAAAGAAGTAATATTTACAAAGTATGCAGTACTGAAAATTTTGGATACTCAATAAATTCTAGTTAGTAATATGAATTCTGTAACCTCTTAACAATGCTATGAAGTTGGTACTATTTTCTCCATTTTACACAGAAGGAAATGAAGTCTCAGAGAGTTTAAATCTCAGAGAGGTTAGGTCACTTGCCCAAGAGACACAGCTAACCAGTGGTAGAACTGATGTTCAAATCTAGGACTACTTGAGTCCATTACCAAAATGTGATATTGTGACCACATGTTTCCCACACTCACAGCTGGACTAGAAGTGGGGCAACAGAAAACCATGTTCTTCTTTGGTGTCTTATGCAACAAACCATATGGACCCTCAAGCTCTTACATAACAGGCCCAGTGCTAACGAGAGGAAGTTTAACAACAACACAAAAAACAGATCGCATTCACAACAGACCACCATATGTTCTCCGGCTCCCTGACAGCAGCCATCCCAGCTCCCACTCGGGCGCCCACAGAAATCTTCTCTACAAAAACAGTTTTATTCAAGTGACTCAAACGATTGATGCCTTTATAAAAAGAAGGTGGGGGAATGGTCTGCACTTCTTCAAAAGAAGTACGTCTTGGTAACTCCTCGGGAAAGCCCGAACCCTTTAGCCTCCACTCCTTGGCCTTGGAAACTGCAGGCTTCTCTAGGGACAGTATAGCCCCTGTGACCTGGCAGCTCCTGGACTCAGAATGAGGGCAGATGCCATGATTTCTGGTTTCTGAGTCTCTAAGCTAAACAACCTGGGTGCTCTGGGTTATCCCCTTAAGTTGGTCTTGTTCAAAACCCACAAGTTTGCTGTAGGCTTTCTGGGAGTGCACCTCTGGAACTGAACCCAATTCTAGAAGGGTGGTTTGACCTGTGGACACTGGGAAGTGTTTCTGCAGAGGGCTCCAGGTCAGTCATCATCTTCCTACACTATGTCTTTTGCCTGGGCCCCTGCCTCCTGCACTTCCTCCCGTTCATTTCCCTCTCCTGCAGCCATAGCAATCCTGATGATATTCAAATCTGATCATGTCACACTGAATTCCTTACAGCCCCGGTGATTCTGCGTGCTTACCCCACTTTGCACTGCTCTTTGAAACTGTCATTGGAGCTCCAGCCACATTGATTTTCTTTCCATTCCTTGTGGCTCTGCATGTGCCCTTCCTACTACCCATTCATCCCCCTCCCACTCATTCCTCATTGCCTGAATCTCAGCCACAGGTGGCTGGGACTCTAGAAATGTGGCTATTGAGACTGAAGAATTAATTTTTCAATTTTATTAGTTTTAATTAACATAAATAATTTTAGATTAATTCTCAGATTGTAAAGGAATTTTCCTTCCCAAATTTTCTTCCTATACTTTATGGATTCACTTTTTTAAATTGAAGTATAGATAACATACAATATTATATTAGTTCTAGGTGTACAACAGAGTGATTCAACAACTATATACCAAAAATACAAGAAATAACAAGTGTTGGATTCATCTTTTATATTAGAATACATTTGGTATTTAACCCAATATGAGCTACAGACATGCAAAACTTGTATATCCAAGTGTCTACCTGTGACATTTTGTATTTTCCAAAGATTGCCATATCAATATAATCCCATCTTGTATTCTTTTCTTACAATGTGACATTGACACTCCTTCATAGAGAAGCGGAACTAATCGGCCTTTAGTGAACTAACTGACCAAGAGAACATGTGGTAGTGGCAGTGTGTGACTTCTGAGGCTAGGTCATAAAAGGTATTACATCTTTCACCTTGGTCTCCTGGATTTTTCACTCTGAGGGAAACAAGCCACCATGCTCTGAGGACTTTCATGTGGAGAAGAACCAAAGACCTCAGCAAACAGCCAATACCTATTTGCCTTCATGCAATAAGCTGCTTTGAAATTGGATTCTCCAGCCCAAGTCTAGCCTTCATATAACTACAGTCCCGCCCGGCTAATATCAGACTGCGATTTCATAAGACACCCCAAGTGAGACCTCTCCAGCTGAGCCTTTCCAGAAATCCAGACACTCAGAATCTGTGTACACTATAAAAATCATAGTTTTAAGCCACTAAGTTTTGGGGGTGGTTTGCTATGTAGCCATAGTAACTGGAACACTACTCATTTTTTCCAACACCATTTATTGAATACTTTATCTTTTCCCTACAGGTATGTTTCTTTCATCATTAAGTTAAATCATCATATGGTATGGGCCTATTATTGGACGGATGCTGTCCTACTGGACGACATCAATTAAAGCACTTAAACCAAGTTGTTTAAGTTATTGATCCTTTATTACCTGTGTTACTGTCTGGTAGAGGTACCTACTTCCTGTACTGCTATTCTTTGTCCTAATTTGCTGGATAGTACAGTTTATTCTTTCATAGGGATTCAAGAATAAGCTTGCCTAATTTATTTTTTTTTAAAGGACATGTTGAATTTTTATTAAGCTTGTGGTAAATTTATAAAATAACATTAAGGAAAATGGATTTATTTATGTATTGTAGCTTCTTATGCAGATACACAATACACTTCCTCATTTAAGTTTTCTTTTGTGATGTTTATGAGTATGTTAAAAGTTCTCTTCATATTCAGCTGTATATTTCTTATAAATTCTACATTTACATATTTTATTTTTTGGTTAATGTTGTAAATAGAATTCTTTTCTGTGTTATGTATACTATTCTAATTAATTGTGATTTGAATATATTGATGTCTGTATATGAATTTTGTATACTCCTTCCTTATGAATGATCTGTTTATTTACAGTGGCTTTTAGTTGGTTCTCTTGGATTTACAGCCATATTACCTGCAAACTAAGATAGTTTTGTCTTCTCCTTTCCATTATTTATCTACCATTTATACTTCAAATTATTTATAAATTATTTGTGTTGACTAATACCTCTAGTATAGTGTAGTGATAACCGTGGGCATTCTTTAGTGAGACTACCTCTGAAAACTATGCTAACCACATGGGGCTCTTGGAGTTTTGAAATATGGTTATTGAGACAGAGGAATTTTATTAGCTTTAATTAACTTAAATTTAGCAATTACCATATTGGACAGCACAGGCCTAGAATATCTTCATTTAGCATAATGTTAGCTTTTGGATTAAGACTGACATTTAATACATGTAGAATATACAAATATCCTTATTTCATTATTAAAAAATTAAAATAAAGCTACTGAATATTGTAAAGTATTTCTTCAGTACCTATGGAGATTATTATGATGGCTTTTCTTTTTACATCTAATATCATCAATTATGTTGAATTGTCCTTGCATTGGATTGAACCCAATTTGGTCATGATATATTTATTCCTTTAATACACTGCTCCATTCTGTTTGTTAATATTTCATTTAGGACTTTTGAATCAACACTAACATCTGTGTCCAATCTTTATTAGATTTTGATATCAGTGAATTCTCACTTCTTACAAAATGAAGAAAGAAAATTTGAAATTTTTTTTATTTTATTCTACAACCTGACACAGTTTAAATGGCACTGTCATTTTCTTTTAAAAGTTTTGTAGGAACTCTCTAGGCCTGAAATTTGGGGAAGGGAATATGTAATTAACTACCTTCTCTTTATCTTTTATACAAATCAATCTGTTTAGATTTGTTAGATCTTTTTGGCACTGTTTTGGTAAATTGCATTTTCCTCAAAAATTATCTATTTCATCCAGGTTTTTAGGAAATTTCCTTGCAAAGGAATTTCCTATATTCATTTTAATTTAATATTTCTTGGTTTTACCCTTATGCTTCTAATTTTTAGTAATTGCCCTTTCTCCACACCTCTCTCCCATTTTCATTGATTAGGTGCCTATGGTTCATCTATTGTGATAACTTTTAAAATCAGTCATTATATGTATTTTTTAATTTATTCTTATTTTTCTGTCTTCTAACTTATATTTTTATTAGTTTATTCCTTCTGCTTTCCAGCAATTTACTTGCCAATTTTTTTTCCTAAACTTTTGACATGTATTTGATCCATTGAGTCCTGTGCTTTTTAATTGATATAAGTGTCAAGGTCTAAATTTTCCTCTTCTCAAGTGAGCTTTAATATTTTGTGTCTTTCAAGAAATTTGTCCATTTCATCTAAACTTGTCAATTTTATTGGCATAAAGTTATTCATAATATTCCTTAATATTCCTTTTAATATCTGTAGTGATGTCACCTTTCTTTCAGCTGTTATCAAAATTTTGTATCTTCCTCCTTTTTCTTATCAGTCCAGCTTAAAGTTTATTGATTTTATTGATTGTTTTCAAAGAACCATATTTTGGTTTTATTGGTTTTCTCCATTATTTTTCTTTTTTCTATTCCATTGATTGTTGCTCTGCTCTTTATGATTTCCTTTCTTCTGATCATTTTGGGTTTGATTTGCTCCTCTGTTTCTAAAGGTAGAAGCTGAGGTTATTGGCATAAAATCTTCCTTCTTTACTGTTATTTAATGCTATAGATTTTCCTGTACTATAGAAGTACTGCTTTAGTAGCATTCTACAAATTTAAATATATGGTACTTTTGTTTTCATTTGGTTCAAAATGCTTTATCATTTCCCTTTGATTTCTTCTTTGATGCATGAGTTAGTCACAACCATGAGAGTCTTGGGTATTGTTCCCTCCAGTCCTTTCGGAGGACTTTTCCCCAGGCTCCGGTAGCTTCCTCACATGTGCACAACTGGCCCAAACCCTGTGCAGATCCTCTCCCTGTGTGGCTTTGTCCTCTCTAGTTCTCCATCCTTTGAATTCCATCCATCTTGGTATCTCTGAACTTTTAACTTAATCTCCTCAAACTCAAGAGTCTTTTAGACTCTGCCTGAGTTCCCTCCTCATCCACAGCCTGGAAACTGGTAGTAAACTGGGGTAGTTTTAGATTCACCCCATTTGTTTCCTGTCTTTCAGGAGTCACTGTTCTTCATTTCCAGCTGCTCTCAGTACCCTGAATACCATTATTTCACATATTTTGTCTGGTTTTTTTAGTTGTTCCAGGTGGGAGAATAAATCCAGTTCCTTTTATCCATCTTGCTGGAATCAGAAGTTAGGTTAGCTAGCTTTTATTTACTTATTTTATTAATTTATGTCATTCACTGTATAAACTATTTTGATTTATTGTTTGTTTTTATGTGTAGTTTTTCTGCCATTTAGGATAGTTTGTATTTTTGGTCTAGTGGCTACCACGTTAGTTATATCCATAGGACACTTCGAATTCTCTTTACTTTTTGGGCAGTGTCTATTAGTTCATCACTCTAAGCAGTGTCATCATTAGTGTGCTTCCTCTTACTCCTCCTCTTAAACTAATTATCTTTCTCAGTCAGTGTATTTGCATAGATATTTATATAAAGAAGCTTATATGTCTGTTACTTGAGTTTTCAGCCTCCCCCTTGCATTTTTATTATGTCTTTAGTATAATTTCCTGGTAGGATGTGGGAACATGTTGACTTAGACATATTTGCATTAGAAATCCCAAAAACATCAGTTTAGGATATAGAAAATGCATCTGTGCTCTGGCTCCTATGATTACCAGCTCTCCTGTGACCTTGGGGTAGCTCTTTAGTTTATCAAAGCCTCAGTTTCCTAGGTTTTAAGATGGGATAATAATGTCTGCCTTTCAAGGTTGTGACAAGACTTAAGCAATACATATAAACATGTTTGGCATAAAACCTGATGCATATAAAGCACTTATAAAATGTTAGTTATTGTTATTAACAACAATAAAACTCAAATGAAAAGCATCTATATAGTACATACCACACACCAAGGACTAAGCTAGCTGCCTTACATTCCTTTAATCTTTACAATGAACCTTCAGTGAATGCATTACTCTCATATTAGGGGTGAGGGAGGGAAGTTATAAGAGGTTAAAAATATAACCAAAGCCACCCGGTGCATAAATGACAGTGGTAGAATTAAGAATTAAGACATATACTCTGATGCCAAGTTCCAAGCTCTCACCACTATTCCACAGCTGCCTTTATTATCCTGAAATCTGTCCTGCTAATGAAAGCATATGCACACACATATACATACATGTGTGTACTCACTTTATTCTGAGAACAAACTTGTCCTTACAGCTCTCTATATAGACGGGATACACCTGGACAAATATAATTTGCCTGTTTTTCCAAACTCTAGGTTTGGGACTCTGGTTTACAGACAAGGTACAGATGGAAATCTTCCTGGACTAAGGCCAAAAAAGAGGAGAAAGGGTAAGGAAGGCTTTCCCAATGGCCTGCAATAGCACTGAGTAAACTCAATTTAAAGTGATACTTGGAGATCAGCCAGAGGAACCATGCCATTGGCACCCATTGGCCTGTCTAGCACTTTACAGAGTTCTTCTGCATGCCCTTTTGGACTTTGCACAGCAGTATTATAGCTGAGAAAATGGAGGCTCAGAAAAAGCAGCATTTTACCCAAGGCCACACAGCTAACTGGTGATAAGGCCTAGACAACAATCCCAGATCTCCTAACACTTGCCTAGGCTTTTCTCAGGATGTGTTTTTGATTTCATGGATGGCACTTACCCTTTCATAGTTCTATTGGGGGGCACTATTGTATTGCATAGACGTGTAAAAGGAGAGTTAATGTCTAAGTGGGCATGTCCTGTCTTCAGCACTAAACTGGGAGTTGCAACAGACCAAAAGACATGAAAGTGGTCCTTGTTCTCAATATGCATTCATTCATTTACTTATTCATTTATTCTAAGAGTTCACTAGCAGCTAAGTCTTGTTTGGAGCAAGAGAATACTCCTCAAGGGGCTTACTGTGTAACAAAGGAGACAGATTCAAGTCAATTGCACCAGTTCAGTAGGAGAAGGTAAAATAAAACATTTTGGGAGTGATGGGTGTGTCAACGACAGCACTTTGTTTTGCCTGTGAGATCTAGAAAGGCGTCCTTGAAAGGAGCCAAGTGTGGAAGGATCCCTAGCTGCTGAGAGAGTAAGATTTGACACTAGCAGAGTCGGAAGTGGACATCCTGCATTCAGGGGACCACAGTGGTTCCATGTGGCTGAGGCCAGGGAGGGCCAGGAAAGCTGAGAGTGAGGCAGCATTAATGCAGAGGAATTTAGACCTGTAAAGTAAAAATAATAGTAGTACCTATCTCTTAGAGTTATTGTGATGGTGGACCAGTTAAGTGTATTTAAAGAACTTAGAACAGTGTCACATAGTGATTAAGTGTGATAGATAAGTGTGAGCTTTGCTTTCATTACACCCATTCACTGTAGGGCAGTTGTGTGTTTATGGATGTCCCTGGCCAGTCAGGGGGCTCCATGAGGCCAGGTATCTCATGTCCAGCAGAGAGCTTGGGATGGAGCAGGCTCCCAGTGAATAACTGTTGAATGGACTGGAGATTGTAGTAAAGACACAGTCGAGCAATATTTAGGAGTTAAACTATGCATCACTGGAGAATTGATCAGACATTAGGGATGGGGTTACTGAGGAGACCAAAATCATTCTCAGGTTCTGAACTGGGTTCAGAAGATGGTGGTGATGCCATGGCTGAGACAGGACATTTGAGAGAATGAGTTGGTTCAGAGGAGTAAGTGGCTAACATGCCCAGGATCATATCTATGGGAACTCAAGAAGCTGTGTTTCCATAAACAGTTTACATAACCATTCACATACATCTATGCCAGCATAGTACCTAATACAGTAGGTATTTAATAATAATATACACAGTAATAATATATATTATATATAACAGTACATAATAATATAATAATAATATTATATATATACATACAGTGAGTTGGTGAGTGCTTGAGTAAATGGATTTCTTTTGTAAATGCCAGGGTATCATGGGTGTTTTTCTCTTCGAGTATACAAAATTTCAAATTATAAATAAAAGTCTGTGGAAGTAAGAAAGAAAACAAAAGAAAAGAAAGTCACCATGAAAGATTAAAGAAGGAAGACCTCGTAACCACTATTTCAAGTGAATGAATATGAGGAGTCATCTTCCTTCTGTTTCTGCTTCTGCTAACATCAGGACATTTATGATCTCCAGCTTCGCAGCATACTCTTGCAAACTGTGAGGAAGGATGACTAAAACTATCCACCAGGAAGTTTTACAAAGCCCAAGCCAAAAAAAACAGTGATATCAAGGAATCCAGGAACACAGGGAAGTGTCTGGTGACCCGGAGCCAGTCACACAGGCTCCCCTACATATGACTCTGATTTCAATCACCACCTCCTCAGAAATAGGCTCTTTAGGTCCCACTGCTATTGGGACTAGCATCTGAGTATTAGGACAGAGAGAAGTGTCTGCAATAGTTCATGTTTGAAATTGATAAGCTCTCCTTCAGTATTATTTCATTTAAATCTCACCAAATCCTGTAAGAAACATAGTGTTATCTTCATTTGAAAGATGGGGAAACTAAGCCTCAGAGAGGTTCAGTAACCCAACCAATGTCACACAGCAAGTGGAATATCAGGATCTGAATCCCAGCTTGCCTGACTCCAAAGCCCATAATCCATGGACGAGTTTTTTCCTGGACTTATTTGAATTTGGGGTTGTGCATAGTTTACTTCCTCCAAGAAAGCCTAGGTGAGGCATGGAGAGTTTGCATTCTAACTCCAGGTAAGACTGTCCCTGTTCAAATGCCCTTGGGTCAGCCCAAAAATATTAGAGGGGTGTTGTTTAAGGATCAAAAGACATGGATTCAGAGAACTGGGTCCAAATATTGACTTTGTTAGTGGCTGTGAGACTTCTATTGGATCACTTTTACCCTTTGGACCTCTGTTAATTTCTTAGTTTTCACCTGTTCTGTCCCATTCCCCACTTTGGAATATGGAAGGGTTTGTCTAAATGATCTCTTAAAGCTTTTAGAAAACGGATTTTTTTTCTTCAATATTCATATCTTTTCTGATACAAATGTTTCTATTAAAAAGTAATACATACTAAAGAAAAAACACTCATTTGGAGAAAAAAAAAGTCATACATACTTGTTTAGGAAAGATACGGAAAAGTAGAAAGAAAAAAGTGATGCCTTTTAATGTAAATGGGGTCACTATTCAAATTCTGAATTTAAAGGACCATCAAAGAGACTTGCTACAGCTTTAACATTTAACAACAACAATAAAAATATCATGTGTGAGGACTTTTTGTCATTTTCCTAAACATTTCTTGGCTTTCCTTTTGAAGACTTGAGTATTTCATATCTACTTTTCAGTGTTCAGGTATAAAGACTTAACAAGTACTTATGAAGGCTTTTTTATTCTTTTGATGATTGCAAATAAAACAAAACAAAAACCTGTTGGGGAATATTTTTCTCCAAAATAATTCACTCCACACCCTCTCACTAGGAATCTGCTGTGTCCAGGACTTGTTCAGGGAGATAACCAGAATACAGCATAGCCCTTGGTGAGGAGGCCCAGTGCCTAGTGGGACTGAAGTGAATGAAGGTAAGGACCCAGGATGCTGAAGGTGAGGAGGTGAAGCTATTGATTCTGTCACAGAGAAGGGGACAAGGACTGGGTCTGGAGCAGTGGACTGGCATCCAACAGATAGAAAAGCCATAGAAAAGCAACCACCTAGAGACAATCTTCTTTGGTTATCTAATCCTAGAGTGACATAAATTATCTTCCACACTGGGGTACTGAACAATAAAAGGGGAAGTATGATAATCATGTCAAGGCATTGGGTGAAGCAGAACATCCTGGGAGAATCGGATCACATGGTTACCTTACTTTGTGCTAACATTTTGTTATTGTGAAAAATGGGGCTCTAAACCTCATTCCTTACACACTGAAACCTGTGATGAGAATAGCATGTTCAACACACCCCAGGGAAGCTTCTCCACCCTGGCTAACGTCCTGAGTGAATGATAGAGCATTCCCCTAAACAATGATTTTCAATCTTGTGGTTGGAATATAGCATAACAATACAGCAAGCAAACCTCAAACTAAGGAGCACATCTTTGTATTGTCCTTAAAGTAATTTTACAGCAGTAATGCAAGATTTTCCAAAAACCACATTGATATTCAGCCTTACGAGCTTTAGTTTCTGCACAATGCTTTGGGGACCCACTCAGTATCTTGACTCCCAATGTTTCCACTTGATGTTTGTTGATTTGTTTGTGTGTTTAGTTGCAATTCCAAGGAGGCAGCAAAGATTCTCACTTTGCAGGGGCTATTTGGAAAAGTCTTGGGAGTGGGAGAGGAAATCCAACACATTTTCAAACAGGATTGGTGTTGTCCAGATATGACATGTTAGCATGTCTTGGGGCAGAAAGAATAGCATGTGCAAAGGCATGGAGGCAGGAATGAGCTTGGAGTATTCAGGCAAGTGTGTAGAAGTTTTTAGCCAAGAAGTTAAAAAGAGTGTATTGGGACTAGATATTGCAGGGCCTTGAAAGCCACCGCAAGGAGTTCAGACTTCATCCTTTTGAAATTGATGAGTCTCTGTTGCTATTCAAGCAGGATATTTGTTTTGGGGAAGAGAGCAAAAAGAATAAAATAAGACAAAGTCAGTCATCCTGGATCCAACTTCTTCCTTTAGTTTTGCAGTCCTGAGTTGCTCCAAACTTTTTGTTAATGTGTTGTCTGTCCCATTGTACCTCAAACACCACCCCAAAGGGAATGTATCTTCATTGACTGATGATTACAGACACAAATTTCTGAAGCTGTGAGTTCAGTCCAGTCCCAGCCTAGGATGTATTAGAATATCTTAGCATCCCCCAACTCTAACCCCATGCAGGACTCTCTAAATGAGGGGCCTGGGCCAGACCCAGAGAAGTTAGAACAGAGACCACCTGACCACATTGTGGTAAACTGCTCCTGAGGACTTCCCTTTGGGGAATTTATAATCTCCCTTCCTTCAATCCTCTACCCAAATCATGTCTGCCTGGGGTCCAAGTTCAAAGTCATTAAGTTAATGTAAAAATGGCAGCTTTACCTTTTCAGCTATTCAGGATGCTTAATAATGGACTGGCTTGAATGATAATAGGGTCCTGTCCCCAGAGGTATTTGAGTAAGTGGGCTGCAGAGAATGCTTGCAGGCAGTAGGGAATTGGAGTCTGACAAATGAGATTTCTACTCCCTGTCCCACAACTTACAACCTCTGAGCTTCTGTTTTCTCAGCTTTAAAACAGGGATCATAGAAATATGTTCTTAGGGTTCTTGACAAAAATAAACTGGGTAATGATGGCACTTGGCCCAAGGCCAGACACTGGTACATGCTCAGTAAAAGCTGACAATAATCATGATTGACACAATCACCTACCAGGGGTTGAGCTTTGTGCTTCCGCACTGGGGTACTTTGGAACATTACACAGGTAAAAGTTCTGCAGGCGAAAAACTGGTCATTAATATCACTGACTATTATCCTTCCAAGACTACTTAGCTGTGGGAGCCAAACGTCTTGTTTTGCAGAAGGAAAAATAAATTCAGAGAGAGGAAGAGACAGGCCCAAGTTAGAGGCAGATTTGGGAGAAGAACTTAGGTCTCTCAACACTTAGCCCAACTCGGGAACATTCTTTTTATGTTTCCCTTTCTGTTAATAAGCAAAATTCAAGACCTCAGTGTCTTCATTCACTGGACACCTATCACTTAGAGATTCACAGTATTTTATATGTATATTAACTCATTCAATCCTGACAGCAATTCCTTAAGGCTGATTTTATCATAAATCTCCATTCTATGGATAAGGAAAGTGAGACAGAGAGGTGAAGTCACTTATTCAAGCCTCACAGCCAGCAAGTAGTAAAGCCAAGATTTGAGCCTAGGGAGGTCAAGCTTCTAAGGCTGTGCACTTACCCATACCACACTGACCTCCCAAAATGAGAAAAGTGTACAGTGTCAGCCTCAAAGGAGCACACTCCCTGGAAGAGAAACACAGACCCAAAGAATATGCAGTCACAAGCTACAGGCACCTGGAAAACAAAAGAGGGAGGG
The DNA here is from genome assembly GCF_030020395.1 of Manis pentadactyla. Classification (NCBI taxonomy): domain Eukaryota; kingdom Metazoa; phylum Chordata; class Mammalia; order Pholidota; family Manidae; genus Manis; species Manis pentadactyla. The sequence continues at coordinate 48,109,914 of NC_080022.1, read as the reverse complement.
TTTAGTTCTACAATGGGAGGAGAGAGAGAATTAGGAAAGCTGCCTGGAGGAGGTGACCTTTACCCAGTTTCCAAAGCTGACTGGTTTTCCTCCAGCTTGATGAGAGCAGGAGGAGGCAAGGTGTTCCCTGAAGATGGAAACTGAGGTTGGCAGATCTGAAAAGGCCCAGCTTTAAGGGGCACCATGAAGGAGGAAGGCCAGGACACTAGGCACTAACTCCATGTGTGACATGGCAAGTTACTAAACCACCATGAGCCTCAACTTCCTCTTCTTTAGAATGGGGATATTAAAGTCTGCCTTAGAAGCTGTTTGAATATTAAATGAGATCATGAGTATATACTTCCCACCCTAGTATTATTCCTTTATTTACCTCTCATAAAACTATTTCCCTTATTAAAACCTTTTAATTGAGCCTATTTTTTACACTTATGTTCACAGTAGCATTAGCAATAATCCTGAGTGGGTTATTAGCCATTCATAATAATAATATAATTAATGATAATGTTTATTGCTGTGACTGAGGGCACTGAGTGCTTAATATGTGTCATCTACATTTATCTAATCTACACATCCCAGAACATATCTTAAAGATAGGTATTATTATCCCCATTTTATAGATGAGGATAATGAGGCTCCGAGAGGTTAAGACATTTACACCACCTGAGAAGTGGTAGGACTGGTATTATTCAGACTCAGGTCTGTCCAGAAGAATGTCCAACAGACAGAGAATGCCCTGTGCTTGGAGTTCATATTGGTCTTGGCACTATCCCTCAGCCTCTTTCTCAGAAAGAAAACAAACATTCTGAGAGTTTGCTAACATGCTGGAACACGAACGCCCTAGTGAGGGAGGGAAGCAGCAGGCTGAAGCAGGAAGATGGTTCCGTACGTGGAGGGTGGGGCTGGGGAGGCCCTGTCAGCCTCCCCCGCCCAAGCCTAGATGTCCTGGAGAGAGCCTATCTGGAACCCCGAGCGCCCCTAGCAGGCTGGGTGTCTTGGCGAGTCAGTGTGTGCCTTTTCGGGCTTCAGATGGCTCTGGGGGTCCAGGAGTCCGTGCCCGCCTGTGCCCAGGGAGACTGCCGGGGAGGCCGCCGGGGTGACCCAGCCCGTTCCCACGCGGGTGGCTCCCAGGCAGCAGGGAGTTAATCTGCTATCTGTTGGGAAGGCTTCCAGAACCCTCCCTGCCTGTGTTTGCTCGGAGCCTGGCTCTTCAGAAACTGAAACCGGCAGGACACCAGGCCCGCCGGCCCCCCTGGGATCCTGCCCGGCTTTACCTTCTATGGGTAGGACCGGGAGGACTGCGTGGAGCGGGGAGCTGTCTGGGCGGGGCCAGCCACGGGGCAGGCATGGCTCCGCCCCTCCGCCTCCAGAGGGGCTGCCGCAACCCGCCCCGCCCCCACGCCCACCCGCGCCCAAGCCAGGGACCAGCTCAGGGCCCTGGGAGGCACGTGGGCAGACAGGACGAGTGGCCTGAACTCGGCCCCGCCTCTCACCACCTCTGAGACACGAAGTAAACCACAACCTCTGAGTTTCAGTTTCTCTCACTGTAAAATGGGAATAGAGAATGCCTAGCCTTTGGATTCAGTGACATACGTGCCTCTGTGCCTGACACACAGGAAGGGCTCAGTATGTGGTCACTGTGTTGGTGTCCTTATTGTCACTATTGCTGGTTGCCGTTACTCTGCGCCGGGCAGCCTGCTTTGTGAGCTTGTAAGCTCCAACCACGCCAAGTGTTCAGGCACAGGCTGACTGAAATGGAGAATATGAAAAAGAATAGAAAGGGACCCATACTTGCTATACCCAGATACTGACCTGGTCACTTCAGAATCACCGGGGAAGCTCAAGCACCGTCTCAGACCCACTGACTGAAAACCCCAAAAGCAAGCTCTTTTAAAAGTATAGCTTCATGTGCTAACCACTAATCTAAGCCAAAAATCCCTATATTTTTCATCTTTGAAAGACTATTACATTATTCCCTCCTACCCCATCGATTATTTGTACAGGGTTAAATATTTTATTATGACAAACTAGATTTGCTAACTCATAATTAATTTATTTACTCTTTATATAAAGTATTAATCAAAGACAGACTATTCAACAAAAAAAAATTTATTTATTTAACAAATATTTTTTGAATAACTACTATGTCCAGGCACTGCTGGGTACTGGGTGGGGGTGGAGAACAGATAGACAAGATCTCTGGCCTCACGGCTGTCCAATCTGATGAGGAATGCAGACAACCAACAAGGATTTAAGTACTGACACTGAAGCTAAGAGAGTCCCTCTGAGCAGACAACCCCACGGTTCCATCAAAAAGCAAATGAAGTGGATGCGTCATTCTTCTATGTGGCCTTGTTACAAAGAAAGATGACTGTCTCTACACACACACACACACACACACACACACACACACACACTCACACCATGACACTATTACTTCATGGATTCCAAGAGGTCTAGGGTCCTTAGATTAAGAATATCAAAGGCCTCATGAAAAAAGGAAGATCCTTCGGATCTAATTCCTGCTTATGTGGCCATTCTCATTGCCCACCACCCAGGAAGACCTGGCAGGTGCCCCAAGACATGCCGAGTAGCCACGAGTGTGGGCTCTGAACTGGGCTGCCTGGGGTTGGATTCCAGCTCAGTTCCTTACCAGCTGTGTGACTACAAGCAATACTTTTCTGTGTGCCTCTGTTTCCTTTTCTGTACAGTGGTCTGAATAAGAGTGCCTACTTCACAGTGTTGTCAAGGGAGTTGGAGGGATGGTACTGAGAGTGAGTGGCAGGCACTCAGTATCTGAGCTGCTGTTATACTACATCACTTTTTGCCTTGATGCTCTCTGTGCCTGGAGCACCCCCTCCCTTTCTGTACGTGGGGAACATATGGTTATTGGTGCCACATCCCCTCCCCTCTGGCCTTCCTTACTTTACCAAGCAATTTGATACTTTTTCCTCTAAGTTCCTCTTAAAGCACCCCTCACACCACAATCATGTTTCTTATTATTGTTTAGGTGTTTTCCTTTCTCATTGGATTATGAGTTTTTAACAAGCAGGGGCCATATTTTATACATCTTTTCATCCCTAGGGATAAGACAGTCCCTCAGGCACATAAGCACTTGCCACTATCTGTTGAATTAATGAGTGCATGGATGATGGATGGACAGGGGAGGTGATACGCCCAGGATGACAGAGTTCAAATGCAGGGTCTACATTTAGTTTATGTTGGGAAAATTACTTTCCTATTTCTGGTTTCTCATCTGGAAAAATGGGTCTGATAATAATAGTACATGTGTCTTGTGTTCAGGAGAATGTGGTACATATAGGACAGTGTGACAAGAGTACAAGCTCTAGAATCATACTGTTTGGGTTCAAGTTCCAGCTCCAGACTCACGAGCTGTGTGATTTTTGACAAGTTCTTAACCTTGCTGTGTCTGGAGAAGACAGATCTTAAACCAAAAAAGAACATGTCATCATTAATAGGCTGTTCAGTGAATTAAGAGAGACACTCTTTGTACAGTCCCCAGTGCCTGGCACAGAGTAAATCTGTAGAAAATAAGTACTGGTTCCCTTCCCCCACCTTCTCCAAAGCTGTAGGCCCTGGACTCTGAATGCCCGAAACAGCTGTTCAAATGCCACATTTTGCTCCTAGTGACTAATGTCCCCTAAGCCAAGGTTGGAAAGCTGACTCCAGAACTAAGCTTACATTGGAGTGCTGAATTAGACACAGGGAATGTGGTTTATTTAATTAATAAGGGCAGTTTAAAATAAATAAACATGCTAAGGAAACTGAAAAGTAAGAGCTAACCCAGTTTCATATGTGGGTTTCATATGTCATTGGAATATTTCCTTAGGTAAATACACGAATAATGGGATCATCGAAATTCAAGTTAATGTTTTACAAACTTTAAGAACAGTGATCAGAATAGTTTTGGGAGCCAATTAACCAATTAATCATTGTACTACATTGTAACAATTCTCAAATTTCCTACTGGTTAATCACAATGTATTCTAATAAACACATTATTCAAAATTCTTCAGTGGTCACATGTCTTATTACCAAGTCAGAGTGTATGGAAGAGAAAGAAGTTATTTTCATTTTAGATCCAGAATCCCATCACACTCCCACACAAATCTCCCGAAATCTTCTTTTTGTGGGATTTGGAAGAGGCTAAAATGAGGATGCCAGGTGCTCTGGGAACTGGAGTCGTCAGTGGCTCACTCAGCAAGCGTTTGACAATCAGGTTCAGAGAGGAAATCAGAGAGGGCAGGGGCCTCAGGGGGACCTGAAGGGATGAGCTGCTCAGTGGGAAGGAAGAAGGGCAGGAATCTTATTAGGAAAACCAGCTGCCTGCCAAGTAGGGTGTGTGTCTGAATTTCTGAAGAAAAGAGAGAATTGCAGCTGCTAGTCTTAACCTCAGGCCTCCAACGATTGGGAAGAAAGTGGGGCTGGGGTGGGTGACCCCTTGGAAGGAATTCTATTTCCTATTCCCTAAACTCTACTTGCATCTTCCCCCTTAATCTTTCTTGATGTAACACCCATGTATCCATACTTTCAACCAGGTTGGACACCTGTTCCAAAAACTTTCCTTCTCTGTCCAATTTGGGAAAGAATCTCTCTTCTTCCCCAGGTGCCTGGGGAACTTTGTGTCCCATTTTTAAGAGTTCTCAGAGCTCTTTAATTATATGCCTGCCAACCTCCTTCATTCTTTTTCCCCTCTTATCTTCCTCTTCTTAAATAGCTTTATGGAGGTGTAATTGACAGACAATAAACTACACGTTTGAAGTGCACAAGTTGATATGTGCGGACCTGTGAAATCAAGCACATAACATGGTGAACACATCCATCACCCCAAAAGTTTGCATTTTCTAGAGTTTTATATAAATGGAATGATCTAGTATGTACTCTTTATTGACTGGCTTCATTCACTGGCACAATTATGTAGACAGAGCTTCGTTTACTTGACCTTCTCTCCTCTGAGGAATGTGGGCTTCCTTGAGGAGCAACAGGCATTCCCAGGGCACAGAGCTCATTCTGGGCACAAAAGAAGATCCATGTGGAGGACACTGTTGTGTGAGGGGCACATCTCTGGATTTGGTGCCTGAGTGTAGGTGGATCAGCCCAGATTGCACCACTGCCAGCTGTGTAGTCAGGAGTGAATCATTTATTATCCAAGCCTCAGTTTCCTTATTTGTAAATTAGGGGATAATAAACCTCCTTTCTCTCAGGAGAGTTCTGTGAGACTCCACTGAGCCCAGAGATAAAGTGCTCTGTAAACTGTGAAAGGTCAGTCCTAGGCAGGGGATTAGGCCTGGATCAGGCCACCAGCACGCTGGGATGGCCCCAGCTCCCAGGGCTATTTAAAGGACTGCACGGATTTCTTTCTGGGGAAGCTACATGGATGGGCGATTCCTTGCAGAAATAGCCAGTAAAAGCTATGCCTGGTGGCCTTGAATCCTGGCCCAGTCACCAAAATGTCAAGGATTCTTTCCCTTATCCCCCCCCTTCCTCTTCATGGGCTGTGTTTATTTACAAGGTCTGCCTCCCTCCAGATAGCTGCTTGTGAGGAGGATTCCTCCTCTGGCCTGGAGCCCGCTGATAAGGGCAGCCCATGGGCTGGGGGCCCAAGGACTGCAGGGACAGGAACTGAGCAGAGGTGGGGAGGCTCGGGGGAGCCCGTCAGGCCTGCCGGCAGCTTCCTCTGACCTGGACTGACAGAGGGGCACAAGGCTGGGAGGGAGAGAAGGAAATAGTTGTCTCCTGTGGAAAACAGACTTGACCAATAAAATCATACCAGATTTGAGGAAGCTTCCTCTCTCCTCCCATGAGCTGGATCTCTTCTTCGCTGTTGCTTAGTAGAGAGAAGTGAAGGGAGTTGCAAGGGCCCAGACAGAGATTGAAGGCCAAGCACGATCCCTTATTTCTCGTGGGAGCCTGGTGAAGCCACTTTCTCTGGCTGGGCCTCAGTTAATAGAGCTACCATTTGTTGAATACTACTTATACACTAGACACTATGATGCAGTTTTTATATGCTTTTTAAATGCAACCCTCAAAGCTGTACTTCTTCCTCTCATCTTACAATTGATGAAGGTGAAGTCACCTAGGATTTGAGCCAGAATTTGAGCTCAGTGATGTCTGACAGAATCCATGTCCTTCTGTGCATTTGAGGACAGTAGTTCTCAAGGAATGAACTTCATAATAAATTATTTCCTGATCATGCTCTGTGAAAAGAAGGCTCTGTGACCAATTTAATATGGGGAATTCTGCATACAGTGTCTCTATCATAGACCCACAGTGTACTTTTGTGTCTAGGTTTCTGAGAAGTCTTGGAGTAAAGGAACTGTTTTCAAGCAAGAGTTTCCCGTATTAAATTGATCATCAATCATTTTTCTGGTAACATCTATTCACATTCCAAGGAACAAGTTCTCCTCAAAGCAGTGTCTGGGAATCAAAGTTGAATCAGAATTGGAGGAATTGCAGAGTTTATCCATCTAGCTAAAAGAATTCCATCAATGACAACTTTTTTTTTTTAACACTTCCACTGTTGAGAGGCTTATTACCTAATGAGACAGGCTGCTCCATTGTTGCACAAATGCAATAGTTAGAACAGCACTGCCTAACCAGAAAGATACTACAGCCACATGTGTAATTCTACATGTTCTACAAACCACAGGACAAAGGTAAAAAGGAACAAAGTTTATCTTAATGATATATGTTTATTAACCAATGGATCTTAAAAATACCATTTTAACATGAAATTACTGAAAAATGATTGAGATATTTTGTGTTCTTTTCTTTTATTTATAGGTCTTTGAAATCCAGGCTAGCCATATTTCAGATGCTGAGTGGCCATGTTTAGCTAGTGTCTACCAAACTGGATAGCACGGGGCTAAAAGATTCTTCTTTAGGCTGAGCTAAGCTATTCCTGCCTGTGCCTCTTCCCCATGCTCCTTGGGGTCAAGGGCATAGCCTATAAGTGCATAATGCAGCTACTGCCCCCAAGGATGAGTTTTGGTTGGCTATGTGCTTGCCCAGGCCCATCAGGTCTCTCCTATCACAGATCTGCCTAGATCTGTCTCCCCCTTGCAAAGGGGTTTTTCCAAACTTTAAAGTGCTGTATCAGTGAAAGGCCTCATTCTCCTAGCTAACTAGTGGGGAAGACTTAGTCTTTCAGGATTTTTGGTGGTCTCCTCACACTGTTATTTCATATTCAACTTACAAGTGGCTGCTGATACAGAGTCTGGCCTAGGGCAACTCCTTTCTGCTTCATGGGCCTCAGTTTCTCCATCTGTCAAATAACAGATTTAAAATTTCTATGATTCAGACCCTTTCTGCCTCTTCTTGGCCACATCACCCTTTGCCTACCTACTACATTTCCCTTTAAAGTAGGTCTTAAGTTAGAATTCAGGAAATAGCTACATCGTTCCATGTACCATCACAAAGCATTTTTTGAGTGTTTACCATATGCCAGGGACTATGCTAAGAGCCTTATAAATAGTATCTTATTTAATTCTCTTCACACCTGAGTGAAGTAAGCACTTATTATTCTCTTTTATAATTGTGGAAACTGAGGCATCGAGTGAGTCATAGGTCACACACCTAATAAGGAGAGCAGCTGGAGATCTGAGCCCAGGGGCTGTCTCCTGGTCCCTGGTCCCAGGCTGTGCATGCAGGTGTGGGCCCTGCACCTGAGCAAGGCTCAGATCTCAGATTGCTGAAGAGGGGACAGAGGCCCAGGGAGGCTGCCTTTCGCCTTTTGTTGTTATTGCTAAAACTCTGTTTTGCAGACAAAGGAAATATCACTATACTTTCCTTGCTAAGAAAACACTAGTCTTCACAAGTCGACCGTCTTCCCAGCCCCTTGACCTTTCAGGAAGGGTTGGCGGCCCCTGGGAAGGCCCTGGAGGAGACCTGAGCCGGTCAGTGTGCCCTGTCTAGGGCAGGGGTATTTTTAGAGCTGGTCACGCTGTTTACAAGGCAGCCGTCTCCTGAGCCTGCCCTCTCCCTGCAGCGGAACAGTGGCCGCCAGCTCCTCCCCCACCAGGGCTCCCGCTGGCCCTTCCTTCCTCCCTCCTGGCTGCCCCTCTGCTGTCATCTCTATCAGCATGGGGCGTGCTGTCATTACCACCACTGAGAGACAGCTGAGAAAGCCTCCACAGAGGGCCAGCTGTGCTCTGGCACCTGAAAAAGACAAGAAGCTGCCATCCTTTGAGACGATGGAGCGGGCAGCTGGCAATGGACTGGAAATCCTACAGTGGACGTGCTCCTACTGGATGCCAGGTGCTCTTAATTGTGACAAGGCCCTCACCCTCCCCAGCCTCCCTTTCTGCAGCTGTAGAGCTAGGAGGGTTGAATAGTGGCAGCTCTGAGTTCAATGAGTGAATGTTTGAGCCTCCTAGATGATTAGGTGTGAAATACATAGACCTACCTGATGGAGGTGGGGGTGGGTATTCAGTAGGATAGTGGGGTAAAGGCCCTGGCACACGGTGAACATTGATAATAATGTCTTTATCTCCAGCCCTTCACAGTGTCTGGTATGAGAAGCTTCTCCACAAGGGATGCTTTCCTTGATTCTTACAACTCAGGGCTCTTTCTCCTGTAAGTCTATACAGGACCTCTACCCCAATTATACACTTTTTAATTGTAAGTATTCATTTCTTCTTGTCCAGCTATGCACTAGTCTCCCAGCAGTTCAGGAGCCTTGTAACAGACATGGGAATTCTCTTCTCTGAGTCACAGTCCTCTGGCTTCCCAGGCAGGCTGCACAGCTGTACCCCCACCCCACAGGCTCTTGAGACACTAGCCCTGGCCCAGGTAAGCCAGTCTTCCCAGGGTCTGACACCAGGCTAGCAGGGCTGGGGGGGAGTTGATCCAGGCAGCCCAGCCCCCACCTAAGGTTCCCCAGATGTGGGTGTGCACATTACAAGGCCTCCAGGCTCCCCGGAGGAAATGCCCTTCTTCCCCTGTCCTGTGGGCAGGCCAGACTTCTCCTCCAGCAACTGAAAGAGGTTCAGAGATGGCTAACAGAGGCAGCTAAATTCCCACCACGCGTCCTCCCCCAGCCTCCTCCCCTCCCCCTCCTCTTTCTCACTTCCCCTCCCCAGGCCTTTTCCCCAGGCCACTTCCTCCTCCTCCTCCTCTTCCTCATGACCATCCTCCTCCTCCTGCTCCACAGCTGCCCTTTGGAGCCAAGTGACAGGCTACTATATCCTAAGGGGAAGTCCCAGCAGAGGACAGAGGGATGGACTCCTCTCTATGGTCTCTTGCCTCCCCTTCTCTGAGTCCTTCCACAGAGAAGTCCTGGGCCTTGGATGAGCCAGACACTGGCCGAGAATTCAGAGGAACGGCCAGGTGCCCACCCAGGGCCAGTTAGCCTGGCAGGCTGGCACCGGGGTAGCACTCCTGGTTGGCTGCAGAAGTTGCATATGAAAAAGTGTCACCTTTGAATATCTTCTCTCTTGTCTCAAAGTCCTGTATTCACACTTTTCCTAGTGTCATTTTATTGTCATACATTTTATTGTCATAATGTATTACATTAACTTTAACTAGAAACTGCCATGTTTGGAGAATGTAGTTGAGGAAAGAGGCCTCATCCTTTTCTCCCCATCCCTGTCCACTAGAAAAAGGAAACAGTACACTTGATTGGAAAAAGACCTGAAGGGGCACTGGTGCCAGCCCTCTAAGGCTGCCAGGCTGCCATGCATGGCTTGACCGTAGCATTCAGGTGAGAGAAAATGTCAGGAGAGAAGGCTAGAGACACAGTATGGGACAGATCATGCCAGCAGCCACCCCTGGGAGCCATTGTCCCCTCGCATTCTGCACAGTGTGCTGACCGCAGCCAGGCTGTGGGGGCCCAGGAGAATAGCAGCAGGGAGACCACATGGGAGTTAGGGACGATTCTTGCCCCCTTCGTCCTCCTTAATTCCTAATCCTTTCAAGCCTGCCTCTACAGACCTGGTGGTTTTCAACGGGTGTGCTCTTTCACAACCCTACACCTGTTTCTTACCAGCTGAGTGACCTTTGACAAGTCCTTTAGCTTCTGTAGTCTTATTTTCTTCACCTATAAATTGGAGAAAGTATGTGTGTGTGTGTGTGTGTGTGTGTGTGTGTGTGTGTGTGTGTGTGTGCGCGCGCGCGCGCACACAAGTATGTACAGACATACACACCCCTCAAGGGTTGTTATGAAGCTTAAACAATTCTAAGACACTGTGTGTGGAAGGAAGCCCTTTGGAAAGCACAGGCCGTCCTCTCTCTCTCCTCGCCCTCAGCTGCTATTGCCATTCCATGAGGGGAAATCCTCACCCGGAAAGCTACGTTCACGCTGGCGCAGGTCCCAGGGCGTGCGCCTCCACGGGGGCTGGGTCTCTCCCATTCCGTTTCCCTTGTTGACTTCCAGTGAAACTGTTGTTGGTGCCCAGATGCACAGGCCGTTCTCCATGACTTGCCCAGCTGCCAGGCAGATGTCCCACCGAGGCTCCCCCAGGTGGCAGGTCTGTTCAGGCTCCATGACTGATGTCAAGAACCAGAAACCTCTGTCCAGGATGGGGATCTCAGGTGTCCAGATGGAGTTGGGCGAGGGCTTCCTATGTTCTGGCTGCAGTTCAGAGAAAACCTGCCACTTCTACAAAGGCCCTCCAGTAAAATGAAGAAGTGATATTGGGGAGGTGATCTGAGCCAGCGAAGAGGAGGTGATGTGGGAGGAAAAGGAATCCAGAAAGAAGATGAAGCTTCTGCAAAGGCATGAGGGGACCAGCAAGCTGGAGGGGTTTGCAGTCCACGGCAACTCCTCCCCGGCAGCCAGCTGCTGACCTGTTAGCGGGCTGCAGTTCTGCTTTGATCTCTCCCTCTCCCGGACTACTCCCCCCTGCACTGATGACCAAGCTCTGCAGGTTCTCCTGTCTTACTTGTCTCAAGTAGCCATCTTCTCTTCTCTAGCCCTGTGGCCGCTGCCCGGAACTCAGCACGTTCAGGCCTAAACTAATTAAAATAGCTTCCTAACAGTTCTTGCCTCCAGTTCCCCACTCCCTCCAAACCATTCACCTTATGGTTGCCAAAATGACCTTCCTGACATGCAGATCTGACTGTGACATGTCACTTTTCTGCTTAAATCCCTCAAAGGCAACCCACCACTTTCCAAATCAATTCTGCAGCTTAGAACCAGGACCCTCTGTGATCTGAGCCCATCATCTAGCTCTCCTGCCACATTTCCCACCAGAACCTATGCAAACCCCGAGTTCTCACCATACTAAACTTCAGTTCTCCCAATGAGGCATACTATTTCTTGCTGCCTGGTATTCTTCCCTTTACCTGGAGTTCCCTTCACCCCTATTTCCCTGGCTAACTCCCACCCCTCCCTCAACACACCTAAGAATTCCCCACCTCTAGAAGGTTCTCCTGACACCTCCTTTGTGCTCTTAACCTCACCTCATCTCTGGCACAGGGGTTCTTAACCTATGGTCAGAATTCAGAAGCTCTGTGAACTTGCATGGGGGAAAAATGTCTTTATGTTCACATACCTCCACCTGAAATTTAACTTTTCCTTTGATTACAGTTCACAGTGATACCCACTGCACCTGTGATTAATTACCAAAAGAAATCACAGAACACTCCTATCACTTTTGAGTAATAGCAGAGTATCTCACAAATTGTCTCTGCTCATCAATATTTTGAAATTTCAGTAAATAAACCTATACATCTGATTAGTTAATGTGTAAATAAAAACTCAGAAAGTATTACCAATGTGATTTTTTTATGTGTTTTAATTCTTTTTAAACATAATTGACCTCCTTTGCAATAGTATATGTTTTACTTTATGCATTTTAAAATGTTATTCTGAGAAAAGGTCCATGGGATTCATCAGACTGCCCTAGGGCCTCCTGTCATGAAATACTGTTCCTCTGCCAGAAACCTGTAGCACCTTTTACTGGACCTGTTGGCTTCTCTTGTCCATCTCTGTTAACAGATTTTGAGCAATGTAAAAGCAAGGGATCCTGTTTTTATCTGCAAGGCTTCATATAGCACCTGGCACCAATTTTTGCATATTATTAAAAATATTCTTTTTAGAAAGAAAAAATAAATAGAAAGAAAAGGAATGAAAGAAAGAAGGGCAGGAGAGAGGAAGGGAGTAAATTTGATCTTCAAAGAGTATCTGCTCTTCCCTCCATCTGAGACACTCTCCCAGGTATCCCCAAGATGCCCTGCCTTTCTCCTTTATGTCTTTGCTCTGTCACTTCTCCATGGCACCACATTTGAAGTTACAGTTCCGTAACCACCACCCAGGCATGCTCTGTTCCTTCCTGCTTTGTCTTCTTCATACTTATCACCACCTGGCATACTATATTTTTCTGATTTTTTAAAATCCATTTATTACCTGACTCCCTCACTAGAATATAAGCTCCATGAAGGCATCTCATTCAGTCATTTCTGTTTCTCTGGCACCCCAAATACTACCTCATAGATAATAAGCATTAAGGAAAATATTTGTTGAATAGGTAATGGAAGCAAGCAAGTGGTGAAAGCCCACCAGTTACAACATGGTTCCCGTCCTATAGGTGAGGGAGCCCAAACTGGGAGAGCTGAAGGCCGGGGTCAAGCAGGGAGTCAGTCACACAGCCGAATGGATGGGACAAATGGTGGGAAGAAGCATAAGTTGTTTGGACTGGGCATGGGAGGAAGGACCTGGAATCCAAGGCCAGAAAGTTTGGTCCAAGGCACAGTGTGTATTTTCAGTGGAGAAATAACAGACCCCCCAGTAGACTGGTCTAACCCAGGAACAGGACTGAGGGACAGTGTGGAGGCTCACTGAGGACATGTCTGATCTTTAGACTGTTGCTATTGGATCAACGGTCTGGATTTATAAAAATCTGCCACTCTGTCTTCCCAGCTAAAAGCCAAAGCCTGTTTACCCTGTGAGGTCTGACAGGTCAAAGAATCTCTGAAGGATTCAGGAATCACAATGAGTGGGTCCCTCTGGACTCCTCACAGCTCTTGTGCAAACCTCTGCCTAGCATTTACCTGGCTAGGTTGGAATGTGAACGTTCCAATAACAGTACTATATAGCACAGTCTTCACTTTTTAGCATTGAAAAGCCAGAGCCAGACACAGGGTAGATGTTTAGTGATTATTTAGTAAAGGGAGAATTGTGATTAGAGGATTGCAGCTGTTACGGTGGTCATTACATTCAATCGTGGGGAAAGTAATGAAGTTTGAGCTCCTAAAGCAGGCATTGTGCTGGGTACCTGAGCTACAGGGCCGAGTGACACGGGGCGCCAGGCCTCTAAGACCTCACAGCAGAGGAGGAGACCGAAATACAAATGGGCAGTGATGGCACAGTGTGCCAGAGACTGAGGGGCTACACTTTGCAAGGCACCTCTGAGTCCTCTGGCACTTGCCAACCTGAAGTTACATTATTATTGAATTCCTTGAACTCTAGCTATCTTCCCACAAGAATGTAAGCTCCAATAGGGCAGGGGATTTGTCTTTTTTGTGGCTGTACCCCCAGCACGGGCTGTACTCCCATCACGGAAGTCTCTGTGAACAAGAGCATGGCTTGAGGAAGTACGGAGGGCTGTGGTTGACTGACCCAGTTCAGGTGCAGCAGTCACAGACTTGTGTGAGGAAGAGGCAGGGGCCTGGAGCATGGTATTCCAGAACTTACACCTCCTTCACCATTCCCTGTTTCATGACTTCCTCACAACTTAGTAAGGCAGCTTCCACTTTATAAATGAAGAAACAAACCTCAGACAAGGGGAATCAGCTTGGTGAATGTTCCTTAACTGGTCAATCAAAGACTTGAGCCCAGATCTCCTAATGGAAGGCCTGCCAGTGCCTTCTCCGCACAGACCTGGAAAACCATCTAAGGGGGGATTAAGTCCAGAGGACTGATCAGCACCACCAACACCATTATCATCTTCATCACTTTGTGCCAGGCATTTTTCTAAGGACTCTACTCTTATTAATTCATCCTTCATGACTATTTACAATATAGCTTCAATTATTATTCTCAGTCTGTAGATGAGGAAACTGAGACACTGTTAAATAACTTTCTTAGTTCCCACTGGTAGTAAGTGAAAGGTCCAAGCGTCAAACCCATATGGTCTGGTCTCAGAGCCTACACTCTTAATCTTAACCATTTCATCTTCTGCCTCCACAGAACATGTCTACCACATCCAACCCTAGGGGCCTGTTGGAGACTTCACAAGTGAGCACTCTTCATGTTCCAGAGCCTATACTAGGTCAGGAAGTTTTCAAAGAGTAGGACATTTGAGACAGGCCTTGTGAAAGAAGGAAAGGTTAAAAGGAGAATGGTGCTCCAGGGAAACCACGGCAGGTATCAGACATACCACCTCATCCGGCATAGTAGGCCCTGTGTTAGGGGAACACCAGACCCACTAGTGTGTCAGGAGAACAGGGGGTGTGGGCTGAAGACAGGAGCAAGTCAGAGGAGAACTGGGGCCTAGACTCTGGAGAGTTTGGACTACTATATTAAATGAATTTGTTCACTGTTGATTAGATGATGAGCTATCAAAGGTTTGTTGAAAAGGGAGTAATATAATCTGACCTGCATTTCAGAAGATAATGGAATGAGTGTGAACATACCTCGAGAAGGGGAAGGCTGAAGAAATAAGACCAATGGACCATTCAGCTTTTGCTGTGTAATCAACCACCCCATAACCTAGTGGCCCAGGGTGACCACCATTTTATTATTGCTCTCAAGTGTGTGAGTCAAGTGGGCAGTTCTGCAATCAGCTAGTGGACTACTCACATGTCTGGTGGATGCTGGGGCAATGGGGGTGACTGGAACACATGTCTTTCATTATCCTGGGTTTCTTTGCAAGGCAGGAATTGCAACAGCATCAAGAAGAAATAAGAGAAAACAAACCCTGATGCAAAAGCACATTCAAGCCTCTGCTACGTCATGTTTCTTAATATCTCACTGACCAAGCAAAGATTCAAAAGGTGGAGCAATGGACACCACTTTCTAATCATAAGAGCAGCAAAGCCACTTAACAAAGTGGTGTGTGTGCAGTAATGGCATGAGTTCGGGGCCATTTCTGTTAGGAGGCTTTGTAATGGGCCAAGTGTGCAGCAATAGTTGCTTGGCAATGGCATATCACAATGGCAATGGCAAAAGAAATAGAGATGATCAGAATATATGGGAGACATATCCAGGAGATTATTGCAAGTTACAGGGAAAAATAAAGGATGCTGCCAGGGTTTGGGCCAGAACATTTGGGCAAATGATCCCCTATATCAATGAAGAGCACTAAAGGAAGATCAGTTCCAGGAGGTGTAAACACATTCTGCTCATATGACTCCCCCTAGCATCCGTGAATGTGCTACCTTCCTTTCTTGGAGGAAATGCTCCTTCCCTCCACTCTGACCATGTAGTCCCAGTGGAAAATAAATTCACTACATGACCCTGGCTTCCTAGCTGTAGTGATTGGCCAGCTGTGTACATCTGATCCAAGCTAGGCTAATGGGAGTACCCAGGCCCACGTCCACTTCCATCTAGATCCCCTGTGTCCAGCTGTGCAGGTGTGCCCGACACAAGGTTGTCTGGCAGGGAGGATAAGTAGAGGTTGGAATCCAGCCCATGCTCTGCTGTACCTGTGAGCTACAGCTACGCAAAGGGTGAGGGGTCATCTTCTAACACCACAAAGCTGTGTGCTGCCAGCTCCAGGGACTGGTCCAGATAGGCCTGTATGCCATGCTAGGCAAACTGGACTCCTCTAAGAATTATCCTATTGGGACATGTGGAAAAGAGACTTTTTCCAACCTGGTCCTAAGGCTGCACAAGTGCGAGTTTATAGGCAACCATGTCCCTGTGATATGGAGGAAGCCGATGAGAGACAATGAAGCCCGTATATCCAGGGACTCAGAAAAGGGAGGTGGAAGAGAGAGATGTCAGAATCAGAGGCTGCTGTTCCAGCTAACCCCACCCTTCCTGGAGCTTGGGAGTTTGGTTTTACCTTCAATTCTGTAATTATCTCTATATTCTTCTGATCTAAATCTTTTTGCTTAAGCAAGTTTGAGTTGGGATTTTCTCCTTGTAATCAATACAGTTTTAAACAATAAAGACAAGAAGTTCATGAGTTCAGATTTGGAGAGGAGGGGATAGATCTGAAAGACATCTTAGAGGCAGAGTCAAAAGAATGTGGTGTCCAGTTTGGTGAGTCATCTAAGAGAAGGGGTGTCCAAGGGGAAGTCCCAGGCTTTTGGTTCAAGAGACTGGAGAGGGAAGGGAAGGTGGTGTCTTTAGAGGAAGTAGGCAAACCAGAAGATAAACTATAGTCAGGGAGTAAAAGAAAGTAAAATGCATTCCTCCATTCATTCATTCATTCATTCATTGAACAATTATTTGCCAAGCGCTGTCTAGGCCCTGGGGACTCAAGAGTAGATAAGCTGAGTTCAGAACTGGATAGTATTTGGGGCCATCATTAACTTATTCATCTAACAAGAAGCACCAACTATAGGCTGTGCACTGTCCACAGAACTGAGCATACATGCAGGCAGTGATGTCCAGCGGGCAGCTGGAAAGAGGGCGGAGCTGGCATTTCTGTTGTAAGCGTCATCCCCACAGGGATGATTTTGGAAGTCGTGGGAGACAGCAGTTGGAGAAGAGAAGTCTAGTTCCATACGTTTTGCCCATCATGCCTTGGCTTCATCTGTGAGCTTAGAATGCAGTGGCTCTGTGGCCCATGCAGCTGAGGCACCGCAGCAGGAGCACAGGTTTAGGAGTTCAATCTGGTGCCAGCGGGGCCCACACACCAGCCCTACCAGGTAACTGTGTGAACGTCCCTGAATGAGTTGCCTTTCAGAGTCTCGGTTTCCTCAGCTATAGAAATGAGGATATGAGCACGTATCCTAGTGCTGAGAGTGGAGAAGGACTGTAAAAGTGCATTCATTCAATCACAAACATGTAATGAACACCTATATGTACCAAGTTCTGAAATAAAGGACTTAAATGGAAGCCAGTATTAGGGGTTTCATCTGGGAGAGATGTGTGACTCTTTGGGGCTCCCACAGCTAGATTCTGATTCACCTAAAGCAGCAAATCTCTCTGCCCACTCTGAATCAACAGCAATCTGCCCCTTCCCCTGCCCAGACAAAAGGCAGTATTTTTTGCCATTAGAAAAGAAAGGGAAAAATGAGTGTTTTGCTCTCCTCTGCAGAGCTGCTCTCCAGAGCAGCAGAGGAAGGGCCCACATGGACCATGCTGTTCTTGGCAGCCTCTGCTCGGCTCCTCACAGCCAGAGGCTTAAAGCTTTATTTGTGGTTTAAGTTACAAGCAAGGGCAAAAACCCCAGAAAAGGGGGGGAAGGGAGAAAACATTTAAAAGTTGAGAAAATTGCCCTGTGTTCTCAAGTGTGGGCACTTTGTCTAAACACCTGAGCTGTGTAGAATCCTAGCTGTCTGACTGTGGTTTTATTTTCTGGGGCTCTAGGCCCAGTGTCGGGGGTGGGGGACATTTTTTCATACATAAAGAAAATCACAAAATCACTTTTTACAAGATATTGATGAGTAGCTTTACTGTTTCAGTGGTAATTGTTGGAGGTTTTGAAAAAAATTCAGGTCCAGCTTTGGGGGTGGTTTTGTTTTGAACATTGCGACATAAAGCATTTCACAGTCATTACGTGGGGTGTTTGAGTGTTTTCCCCCAGGACCTGGATCAGAGGACACTAGACAATTTAGCGAGAAAAGAGCCCTTTAAGACTTTCAAGCCCAACCCTCTCTTTACACTGATGACAGAAACAAGGCCCAGAGAAAGTAGGAAACATGCCTGAAGTAGCACAGTGTGTTTGTGTTCAAAGCAAGTCTAGAGCCCATGCTCCTGGATGCTAAAGATCTTTCTGGCAACCTTTGAGGCAGACCAGGGGTGACTTTCCACCTCAGAAACCACGACTGGTCTCCTTTTCATGTTGACATTTCTGCAGCAGTGACTTTGAAAGCTGCTTTTTATGGCCCTGGCTTTGGAAGGGCAAACACTGCTATCAGTAGAACAACACAGGTGGCTTCTAGTGTTGGGTCCAGGTGGAGCTGGGCAGGAAAGGAGGCCCCTCTGCACAGGCAGACATGACCCAGTCACCTGTCTGGATTCAGAGGGGTACACAGACCTTGCCTGGAGAGTGGGACAAGAGGCTAGTGTGGGGGTGAAGGGCTTAGCTTTGGAGCAGACAAGACAGGCTCAAGTCCCAGCAACCGTGCTTGCCAACTGTGTAACTCACCAAGCTCCCTGATCAAGCTATAAAGCAGGGGTAATGATCACTCCACCGCATGATCCACAGTGTAAGTGCTCCAGAGCCATGTGTTGCTGGCGGCTACTGTACTGGACAGTGCAAGTATACGATTAGCACAAAAAGCTCTGTGGACAATGCTGGCAGGAGCAATGGGCTCTTGTTGTTGGTTACCAGCTTCTGGAGCCACATGAAAACAAAGGGCTGGCCCAGGTAAAGTCCCAGCTCTGCAGGCTGAGGCTCGTGGCAGAGACGTCCAGGGGCCGGCTCCTCTGTGTCTTCCTTGGCCCTCTCTAATACCCTAAGGATTGTGCTTTGAGGTTTGGAGCCTGGCTGAGTGCCCTTCTCATGCTTCCTTGAGCAGGATCCCAGGGTGGGAGGGGTGTGGTGCCAGGGGCAAGGGGCCACACAATGCATGATGTCACTGCTGGAATTTACAGTCAGAAAGCCTTGGATTCAAGTCCTGGCTCACCCAGGTGCAAGTGGCCCTGGGTACATCATTGAACCTCTGTGAGCCTCATTGGTGCCCACTCTGCCTGCCAAGTCACAAATTGGTAAGGAAATGAGGTGATAGAGCTAGAAACACTTTGTAATCTATAAAATACACTGTTAAGAATGGGAAACTTCTAAAAGGAGGGGGCTGACTTTCTCCTGGCTCTGACCCTTTCTTTGCAAAAAGGATATTGAGATGGAGGCAAGTAGCTGCCTTGGAATCTATATGAATAGATGTCATACTCTTTGGAGATATTCTCAGAAGTTGGAGATCAGGAGCACCCAGTGCCCCAGAAACACTCTGGAGGAGTTGCCTGGAGGAGGATGGGTGTGGGGAGGGGAGAAAGGGGAGGCATGCCTTGACACCTGTTGTGTTCTAGGTGCTGTGACTGTCACTGTCATATATGAAGAGTGATGGTGTGATGACGGTGGCTAACTTTATCAACAGGTGTAGTTCTGAGTCCTTTACACATGTTAACCTCATTTTGCAGATGAGGACACTGAGGCAGTGAGAGGTTAAAGTAAGTCAGAAAGGTTTTAAACTGAAATTTAAATTCCAGCAGCCTGAGTCCCAGGGACACCTGCACCTTCCAGAGAAGGAAACTGAGGCTCAGGCAAATTAGGTCACTTGTGCAGGAAAACCCAGAGGACAGAGAAGACGTTCTTTGAGATTTTTGACTTTTATTTTTTCTTCAAAACTGTTTCCTTCTTTGGCTATTTTTTTTAACTGGTAGAAAGGCATTATTCACTTAAAGTCTAAACCGAGCTTTCTATTTATTTCCTCACCTGAGTCCTATTTTCCCCTTTGAATCAAACAGAAGAAATCTACTGCCCTGTTCCTAGGGAACTCTCTGAGGCTCCCAGAGCCCACTCTCCTAGCTTCCTCACCTTCCTCTTCCTCAGGACAGAGACATGCAGGTCCTTCAGCCTCTGTAATGGTGACAACCTCACTCCACTCCGCATTCCAGTCCTGCGCTTTGGGACAAGTTCCAGTTTGACTGTGATAATCTGAAAATGCGAAACCAGACCTCAAGCCCACATTCCAGCCAGAGTCCGACGGCAGAGGAAGTGCAATGTCTCCTGACGTATCTGACACTGTGCTCCTGGCGAAACAACCAAAGTTCACTTACCTCTTTGGGCAGCCAGCCCTGCGCTGCTGACTCATGACCCTCTCAAGTCCTGACTTCCTGTCCATTGTTCTTCTCCCTACTTGGCCTGATTTCTCAGGACCTGTCTTGGTCACATTATGCTGAGATTCTTGGGGGATTCCTTCACCCAGTGCCTCGGAGGTGCCCTCAGATCTGGGGCTGATCCATTAAGTCCCAGAGAGAGCTGGTCTGTGGGGGACTGGAAAATGCTCCCTGACCCCCTCGGGGGAGCCAGCAGGGAGAGGGCTGTTGTGTAGAGGGTCAGGTTAGTGAGTGGCAGGAAAACACCCCTTCCTGGGCAGCAAACATGCTGTGGCTATGTCACTTTCAAAAGTATGGGAACCACAGTCCATTCACACATGCATTCACTTCAGTGGTTGGTAGTTCAATCTTTAGAACCTGCCAGGCCTGGATTCAAAGCCACTTATCAGCTTTGTGACTTCAGGCCAAGCCCCAACATCTTTAAACTTCAATTTCTCTCTGAAAACCAGGGCCACAGTGGTATTTACTTCCTCAGTGAGATTGCAAGGATGGAGAGAAAGCACAAGCACATTGCTCACCCCAGTGCCCTTGCACGTAGTGAGAGTCCAGCCCATGTGTGCCTTCTGCATGCTGTGTTCTCCCCTTCAAGCATTTGTTCAACCAGTATCCCTGGGAGTCAGCAGGCAGCTGAGCACCAACATAGATACGAATAAAAGCCCAAGAGGAGGATTGGGCTCCGGTGGATAGAAACTTCTCTGGATCTGGGTTTGGGCTGCTGGACGTCCCCCGGCTTCACCTCCACCCAACACACCCACCATCTCCTGCGCCATCTCTGAGTTTGAAGCCTCTCAGATTACTTTCAATGCGACTTTGGGCCAAGCCTACAACTCATCTCAGCCTCTGGCATATTTCCTATAAAACAGAGATAACAGTATCTGCAGTGCCAAGTGTTTGTAGTAGATTACCAACCAATGAAAAAGGTTAAGTGATCACTTGGCTGTTGCTTCATAACTTTTAGCTGCATTCCCCCCACCGCACCCTCTGCCCAGCGACCCTCTTTTCCAATGTGCCAAGCATGAGCTAGATGCTGGTAGTCAACAGGAGAATGAGAAGCTAGCCTGCCTGGAGGAAGTTTAAGGAGGGGAAATGAACATTTGAACATCTAGCCCTAGTGAAGAGTGCCAAGGACTGGGGTGGAATTGTGTCCAGGGCAGTGTGGGAATGCCAGGAAGGGCAGAGTGCTTTGCCTTGGCCCTCAGTTTCCTCTCTGTCAAAGGGGTGTGATTTGTTTCTACCTTACATAAGCTGACTTTGTTGAGTTAGTGAATGTGAAACTGTGTGCTACTGCTTCAATTTACTTATCTGTGTCCCTGTTAGAACTCAGTCCCCTTGAGAGAGGTCCTGTGTCTTATTTGCTCCTCCGTCCCCAGTACACTGGCACAGAGCAGGTCCCTGAGAATATTACTTGAGTGAACTGGTGGAAGAAATTATTATCTAATATTATCTCCCCAGGCCCCAGAGAAGTACACCCATTTTACAGACAGAGAGAAAACAGTATACAGGGCTCAAAGAATTGCTCAGCACTCATTGACTAAGCCAGTTATCTTCAGACCTGTTCTGATGGCCTTTCTAAAAGATCCCACAGCACAGGCCATTCTGGCTTGGGTGGAGTGATGCTGCTCTACTGAACATGACTCACCCTTTTCTGTGGGATGCCGAGCCAATCCATCAGCCTCTAACACTGAGTCATGGGCTGGGGTGAACCTGGGACCTGAGGAGAAAGTGCAGCTGTCCTGCTGGACAGGTGCACCCAGGGATCCCTCAGGCCAGCCAAGCACACTGCCTGGGAAATCCCTCATGGCGGGTGAAGGTGACATGGGTACAGAGCCGTCATACCAGAACCACACCCCTCCCTCACAAGAACATCTGAAGGACAACACCTACCCAGCCACTGTGCAATGGGCTCTAACACAGAAGCATCCATTCATCTCTCTTCCCAGGGACATACCTTATACCCTCACCATCTGTTGTCCTGACTGGGCTCCTGGCCTCTATTCTATCACCCTTCCTTCTAAGAAATTGGGAAACCTGCCATAGTCACACATTATGACTGTGTCATGCTTGTGTTCCAAAACATCTTTAATAGCTCTCTAGTAGAGAGGGGTTAAAGTCAAGCCCCCAGGCTGACATTCAAGGTCCCCTTGATCACACCTCAACCTGCCCTGCCATTTTCATCCTCTCCATGCTCCCTTGCATCCCTCACCTTAGCCCAGTACATGTGTTGCCATTTTTGGAGCTGTCTTTTACTCCTGATCCTCCTTGCCCTTGCTAATATGCTTTCTTCCATCCTGAAGGCCCTCATCTTGTTTTACTCATCTTTCAAATCTGAGCTTCAACTCGATCTCCTTCAGGAAGCAATTCCTGATCTTCTCAGTCCAATGATAATACTAGCTGTGTACTGATTGTTTATTTTGTACAAATCATTATGATTAGTGCTTTAACCTGGTTCCTTTAATTTCTTACTTCCAACAATCTTACAGGGTAATGACTATTATTTCTCCCCTTTTATAAATATGGAAAGTGAGACAGACGGGAGAGCTAACTTGTCTGTACTCACACACCTAGCAAATTTTAAATGTCAGTCTGCCTGCCTCCAAAGTTGCTCCATGAAATTGGTTCTTCTTCAGCCAGTTCTTTGCACCTCTTCGAGGCAATCATCTTGCTGGGTGTTAGGTTTTCCTACTCAGTTCTACTGTGATCTTCCTGAAGATGATGGACTACTGCTTATACCCCTTTAGCTCGCGGTGCAGTGTCTGCACAGATTGGACTGTGAGACAGAAAGCAAGAGTTCTTGAGCACATCCTGTGTACTAGCCCTGTGTTAGCTGATATCCTTACACCACACACACACACACACACACACACACACACACACACACACGCACACACACACACACATATGCCCATTTAAGTATTGCTAGTCACATTTTACAGAGGAAGAAGTACAGGGAAGCTAAAAAACTTCTCATCTAAAATTCTGTGTTTGAATTATTTTTAATCATTTGCATGTATTTCTTTTTCAAAACTAAAATTAGTTGATTAAAATATGGACTCATGCAAAATTTTGAAGATCACACATCCTGAGAAAAATTCAGACTTGGGCTTTTCTCTACAGGGATTATTCCACTATAACCATCTGATCTCTGACACTTTTGGAAAAAAATTTTGATACATGGTGTTATTAGGATTATGGTCAGATGCACATGACAGGAAATTCACAGTAATCATGAGGTTTAATTCTCTGACATGTAACAGAAGCCCAGCGGGAAGTGAGAGCCCTCCATGGTAGCAGAGGCCCGGGCCCCTCCTGTCGTGTTGCTCTGCTATCTGCTGTGTGTGGTTTTCACCTTCTGGCCTGAGATGGCTGCTGCTTCTAGCAAGGAGGAGGAAGAGCAGGCTGGAGGGCATGTCCTCTGCAATTAGGAGCACTTCCCAGAAGTCTCACACGCCACTTCTGCTTACATCTCATGGACCAGAACTTACTTACATGGCAACACTTTGCTGTAATGGAGGCCAGACAATACCGACTTTATTTCCAGGAACCATACACCCAGCTAAAAACCAGGGACTTCATTGTTAATGAGGAAGGTGAGATCAGCTGTTTGTGGACAGCCATCCTCTGATACAGGTGTGAGGGTTGTGCTTTCAGAATATAACTACTTGCTCTCTAAAACTGATACATGTTTGGAAATGTCTCACACTCCTGACATATTCCTGGCCCTCTGTAGAGGATATTAATACATACTGAGGGAAGACACTAACTGCTCATTAAAGACCCAATTTCTAAACCAAATGATCAATGGGCTTTCTCTGAGGAAAGTCCAGTCCTTCCATCTTGGGCAAATCAATTTACCCTCCCTAAGTGGTATGACCTTGGGCAAGTCGTTTGACCACTGTAAGCCCAGTCTCTATCAATGAAAGGGATATTAAAATAAATTAGTATGTACCTCATAGGGTTGCCTGAGAGCTTAAATGACATGATGAGAAACAGGAGAAATTAATTTTGATAATATATTTTTAACCCAATATTTTAAAAATGTTATCATTTCAACAGATAATCAGCTGAAATTGCTAATGAGATATTTTATGTTCCATTTTCATACTAAGACTTTGAAATCCAGCACATGTTTTACATTTACTAAACATCTCAGTTTGGGCCAAGAACATTTCAAGTGTGCAATATCCCCAGGTGGCTACTTGGGGAGATAGTACAGGTTGAGATTAATTTACGTGCCCTTGCTGGGTACCCACCTGGCACCTTGGACTTACAAGTGAAGAAGTAATCTTTCCCATGACCAGTGTCTGGTTATTTGACTTATCTGCAAGCAATTCCCTTAAGGACAGAGAATGAGGAGTATCCCCAGGGCCTAATAGAGTACTAGCTCACAGCGACACTCAATAAATACTCATTAAACAAATATTATTCATGTCTCTATCCCCAATACCCAGCCCAGTGCTTGACCCTCAGTAGATGTTTACTGAAGACTTATTAAATTAATGAAGTAATGACCCAGTGTTTTAAGGGTAGGTAAATTTGTGATTTGCCAGCAGGTGAAACACAGGCAGTTTATTGCAGAGGAGACAATGCCACCTTTCTAGCCTTCAAAGTAACATCTGCTGTTAAGACAAGTTTCCTTCACCACCTCCTTCCCTGAAAGAGAACCAGAGCCAGGTGGGAAGCCACAGGCCTATGCGTTCTGGGAAGGTCACCCAATGCCTGGTCTGCAGTGATAAGCAAGCATATCAAGTGTCCATGAACAAATAAAATCAGCTCCTAGCTAAGGCTTAATTTCTGTGCTTCACTGTATCCTTTTTCTCTGAAGATTGACACAGCACAGTGCAAGGTGAAAGGCTCTGAAATGTGTCCAACCATTGTGCAACAGAAATCTAGATAACTTTACAATAACATCAATGCCAATCATCATGATGGGACATTTCAGCCTTGGCAGCACCTCTAAGGAGCATGATGACCTGAAGCAGCCTATGTCCCTTCCATGAGTATTAACCACCTCATCTGTATGCTGGGAGTGAGTGCATAGACTTCTCAGGCCATGCAGTTGGCAAGGACTCTCTGAGAGCTACAGCCCTTCCAGCACATACCCGTGCTCAGTGAGTGGTAAGTGCATTGCTCCTGCAGTGGCCTCACAAGGCTCTCCAGAGTGACACGGCAAAGTGTGACTTAGCATCATTTTTGTCTGGACAATCGGCCATAGGCTGGATGATTTTCTTAGAGTTATATAGAGCTTTTCTTCCCTCCTTGTGGACAACTACAACACAAACACTATTTAGAAAGATCTGGGCCGAGTCATCTCTTTGGAGCCTGGTGGCAGGCCAGGAGCCTGGTCACAAAGGCTGCATTCAGCGGCAAATAGCAGCCTGATGGGCAGGGGCCTCGTCCCAAACGTTCTTTACTAGGCTTGGGGTGGGGGTGGGGGCTTACCAGCTTCCAGATATTTGTTGCTGTCTCTCCATAGCAACCGCAGTGGCTGTAGTGAAACCTTGAAACTGCACATGGAAGCTTGGGAAGTGCCGCAAAGTAGGCTGATAGGAGAGGGCTTCTCCTGGATCCTTCCCTCCTCTCTTTAACTACGAGTTTCCCAGGCGCCTTTCAAAGGGCATGAAAGAGAAGCTATTATGCTGGCTGCAGACAGCCTACTGCCTGCTGGAATGGAAGTTATGTGTGCAAAGATAGTCCCCATTGCCCAGGATGGGTTTTAAGAGGCTTACACCAAGCCGAGCAGCTGGTGGTGTCTGCAGTCTTTGCAGCATGGTGTACTGGCTCTGTTTCTGGAGCAAGACAGTAACACCATTTACTACCTGCGTGACCTTGGGCAAGTCACTTACAATCACTGAACCCCTTTCTAAGGAAAAAAAAATCAATGGAGCTCAATTTCTAGTTCAGTAAACTCTTATTGATGCTTATCCTAAGCTAGATGCTAGAATTACAAAGCTAAACACACATGGCAATTGCCCTCAGAGCCATATTAAATAGTAGGTTGGATCAGACTGCCGGCCCACTGCCTGGTCCCCAGTGAGGATCAATTATACTATAAAAGTTCACACCCCTCACTTCTTCATACTGAGCTTCTCCAAAGAGAGCCCTGAAAGGTGAGTAAAAGCCCATGTGTTCTCATAACATTCTTCTTGGAGCCAAGATAAATTTACCAAGTTGAACATAACTGGAGAGGAACTGATCTTGCCTTGATTGGACACACTAGTCTTCACGGCAACCTGCCTTCACAGCCCCTATCTCACTGGATTTTCTTACTGTCTGCTGAGTTTGGAAGGACAAGACATTGCTTCCACTCCAGACTGAGGGTGCTGAGTCACAAAGGTGAAGTGATTTGCCCAGATCACAAAGGGAATGAGAGGCAGAGTTGTAATTCAAATACACATTTCCCAGACTATTATTTCAAAAAGTATTGCTTGAGCAGCTACTAGGTGCCAGTGCTGTTCTAGACACTGAGGTTAAAACGGTGAATAAAACAAATTTCTATTGGGGACCTTAAGTTCCAGAAGAAGGAAGCAGACTATTAACAATCACATAAATGCATGTACATCAGGTAGTGGTAAGCACTATGGAGAAAAATAAGTAGAATGAAGAAAAGAGGTGCACAGTACCATTTTCTAAGAGTCATCTGGGAAGTCCTTTCTGAGGAGATGTGAGAAAAGTGAGGAGCTAGGCAGGTGAGTGCCATGGTGAGAGCGTATCCAGGTGGGAGTCAGAGCAAACCCTGAGGCCCTGAGGTGGGAGCACATTAGCATGTTTGTAGAACAGCCAAGGGTGAGGAGTCTGGCAGGAGATGGAGCCAGAGAGGAAGTGAGGGGTCCAGGTCATGAGAGCCTTGTGGGGGGTGGAATGGATTTTGGGTTTTACCCTGAGTGGGATTGGAGCCATTGAAGGCTTGGGCATAGGAGTGGCATGATGAGACCTGGCATGCTAAAACATCCCACTGGCCCCACATGAGCAACATTCTTAAGAGCAGTCAGGATGGACAGGGGGACCAGTTGGTTGCAACCATCTAGGTAAGAAAGGATGGTGGCTCAGAAAGAGTGGTAGCAGTGACATAGAGAAGTGGAAGATCCTGGATCTATTTCTCTGGAAGGCCACAGGGTTTGCTGACAGTTGAAAGTGGGGTCTGAGCAAAAAGAGTCAATGATGGCTTCATGGCTTTTGGACCAAGTATCTAAAAGTACAAAGTTGCCATTTCCAGAGATGGAAAGTTCTGGGGGAAGAGAAGGTTAGTGGTGATAATCAAGAGTTTTGTTTTAAATATGGTGTATTTGAAATGCATATTGAAGAACCAACAAGAGAAAGCAGACAAAATAGAGATAAGTGATCTGGAATCTCAACTGCCATTTCAGGACAATGTTTTTTAAAGCCATTGGCCTGGATTGAAATCCCCAAGAGAATGAGTGGGAATAGAGGAGGGGACCAATCCTTGGAAGCATTCCAAAGGCTAGAGCTAATACAGGGGAAGGGGAACCACCAAGAGAGCTGTGCAGGACAGTCCTCTCAAGGGAAGAGGAAAACTCATAAACTCCAGTCCTGGCAGCCAAGTGCAGGAAGTGTTTCAAGAAAGGAATGACCCACAGGTGAGGGTGAGGACTGAGAATTGACCTTTGGATCTGACAGAATTTCCATCTCTGGAAATAGTATATCATGATCTTAACAATATCTGTTTATCATTGGTAGGGGCAAAGGCCTGATTGAGTGGGTTCAAGAGAGAATAGGAGAGACAAAGTGGAGACTGTGAGTAGGTTCAGTTCTTTGGAGAGTTCATCTGGAAAGAGCAACAGAGAAATGAAGGGGAGATAGGGATCAGTAGAGAGTTTCTCCTTAAGATGGTTGATTTCACAGCATGTTTAGGTGCTCCTGAGAAAGGCCTACTAGAAAGGGATAAATTGATGGGGAAGCAGAGAAAGAGGCCTATGCTGGGGTCAATGCCCTTGACTAGATGAGAAGGAATGGGGCCTATTTCAATCTCTGGTGTGTTTTCTGCTATAATGACATGGCCCCTCAATTGACAAAATTATACTTTTGGGGGATAATTTTAAACTGCTTCAAATACAAACATTTCTTTCAATTATATTGAATAAGTATACCAGGAGGTAGAAAAAGATTGCCCAATGAGTCTTAGAGAACCTCCCTGGGTGAGCACAATGAGTTAGCCACCCCTCCTGCTGCTGGCTTTCCCTAGCATTTGTACACACCTCTAACTGCATGTTATTTATGTGGCAGGCTCCCATGGTACACATGAACTCCCCACAGTGGGGACTAGGCACTGTTCCTTTCCACAGACCCATGACTAGCAAATGTCTGGCATACAAGTATTTACAAAACCCTTGGAAAAGGAAAAAGTAAGAATAAAAAGAAAGAAGGTAAGAATTGGATCTCCCTACCCTACTGGGCCTCTCACATTTCAAATGAGGCATGAGCTTAAGATAATTTTATAAATACGTCTTTCTGACAATATGTTGAGTAAACAAATTCTTTCTTTTCTTTTTAATTTGTGAAAGACAAAGGAGAATGGAGGAAAGCAATAAGACTGACTGACTGCCCACAGTGCTGTAGGCACTTGCTAGGCACAGTCACATGAATGATTTCTTTTACAAATACCCAACATGCTTAGGAAAAAACTTCATTTACACACAGTCATAAGTACTATCATTGAGTTAAATAGTCATGGGATAGAATGGGATTCCTCATACGGTAGAGCTTCCATCAGTGGAGACATGTAAGCAGAGGCTGGATAATGTCTGTGGGGAATCCCAGCATCTAGTGGACATTGGGCTTTATCACATGTGGTCTAATCCAATCCTGGGAGTCAGTGAGTCCAAGTTACATCATTCTATAACTGTGTAACAGACACTTCAGGGTTTCTCATCATTGAAACAGAAGCACATGGAGTGTGCTGTATCAAAGGCATGATAGCATAGTACTGACACATGCAGTTCTGAAGTTGACAGGCAGAGACAAAAGTCTGGCTCCATTACTTCTGAACCATACTATTGCCTCAGTTTCTTCACCTGCAAAATGAGAATAGTAACAGGATATACGTCACTTCAAAATCCAGCTGAAGTGCTCAGAACAGCATCTAGCACATAGTAAATGTTCAATAAATGTTAGATATGATTTATTTAGTTCAACCTTCTCTTATAGACTGCAGTGTCCTGGGACCTGTGGGTGTTTGTTATGGCCCATGCTTATACATTAAACTAAAGCCAACTCCAGTTAGAAAGATTGGGCTCAGCACACAGAAGCCTTTAGGGACTGAGGTACTTTGATGGGGGGGGTACCAGGGACCCCAGCCAAGCCAGCCCCGCTCCTGCCCCACAAGGGTACCCATCGGCCCCAGGTGGGCAATGTGCAGAAATGTTTATGGCGACCTCATTTGTTTTTCTTTCTGTTACTGCTGCCTTCCAAAGGCCAGGAACTGCTGAAACTAAACCGAGGCAGGGGCCAGGGGAGCAGACGGGGCCTGGGCCAGGGCCAGGGGTAATGAAGTGGAAAATGTTCACACCACAGGCAGCATTACAATGCACCTGTACAAATAGAATGAGGCTTGCCCACCCCCTCCTCCTGGGGGCCCAACTGCCTCCAAGACTTCTCTTTATGGCTTCGCTCTCTCCCTGCCTGATCAATGCTCAGGCCTGAAATGAAGATAAGAAACAAAGACACCCAGAGTGGAGCCATTAGAGACAGGGCAGCCTGAGAGGGAGGTGAGAAGAGAAACACTCAGCCAAAACATTTCCTAAAGTTCTAGTGAATTCTCTGTAAGCTTGGTTGCCTAAAACAGGGAAGAAATGCAGTTAATGAGTATCAATTGTGTGCCAGGACTTGGACAGGATACTTTCAGATACCTCTGTTTTTTTTTTCATCCATCCAATATAAGTTCACCCATTTCACAGACAAGAAAACTGAAGTCCAAGGAAACAAAGGTGACAGATGATGGAATCAAGATGTAAACCTGCCATCACCATTTGTTTTATAATGAAGCAACTCTGAACCAGAATGTTGAGCAAGTTTCTCAAAGCCATACAGCTGTTGAGCAGAAACCCAGAGGTGCCACGCTCCCAGTGTGGTGGTCTCCACTGCACCTGTGAACAGGTGGGGTGGTGGGAACAAGGGCCTGGCTTTCCCAGATGGAGGAGTCAGGGCCTCATCACCCCCAATGGGAGACAGAGACTAACTGAAGACTAACCTTGGATCAGCCTGACATGGTGTTTGAAGCTGTGTGACTCTGGGTGAGTCCCCAACCTCACTGGGGCTCAGTTTCTTCATCTCTAAAATGGGAATTCTGTGAGCATTAAGTGAGTTGGTGTCTGAAAGCCCAAAGATTTATTGCTTTCCACCTCTCTCAGGCCCGCCCTGTAGTCACTCCCAACTTTTGGTGCTGGTGCAACCAGAAGTTTCCTCAGCACCCCAGAGGAAAGAATAAAGGCCCCAAGTAAAGGTTATTGCCCCTACTATGTGCTCCAAAGGCTCACCTTCTACCACCATTTTCTTTTATATAAGTTGTCTGGGATCATTAAAGAGCCAACAAACCTAAACACGCAGCCCAGAGGGTGCCTGACATTGTCGGCCCTCGGTAAGTGCTGCTCCCTTGACAGACCACAAGGTCTTGGCCGACCAAGACATGTGCTGCTTTTTTGACCCTTGAATATACAGCATGGTGTCACTCATAGTGACCACTCAGTAAGCGTCTATCTGTCAAGTCTGTTAAGCACTTTGGGAGCTTCTATCACTGTGCCCCATTTTTCCATACTCGAGGTTCAATGGACATCCAGGACATAATTCAGTCCTCACCAAATGCCAGCTGCTTGATGCAGGGATCCAGGGACCAGTTTGACACAACTCTCCAAGGAGGTACTTAGTTGGTTCACCTAAGCATTTCACTAAGTAACTTACCTAATTCACTGTTAAGAAAGAACTACTCTTGCTGCTCTTTGTGTCGTCAATGATTTTGTTGTTGCTTAGGCTTTTATAATTATCGTTGTTGTTTACTCGAGGAGGAAGTCTAAATTTTGTCATGTTTAAAAATCAGGACTGTCATGTGTTGTAAAACCCTTGGCACTCACTGCATCTGTTTCTATTCAGTAACTTTCCCTGGTCTCTCACTAGGAGCCAGGTGGAACAAAGAACTCACACCTCCTGAAGAAGTAGACAGTGGAATAAACACCTTTCATACACTGTGACTCCGGAAACAGTAGAAATGTGTTAGGGGAGAGGAATCAGCCCCCCTTCTGTCCTTGGTGATCTGAGCTGGGTTTGAATTCCTTTGTGGATGGTCCTATAATAGACCATATGGCCCTGGCCAGATCTCCTGGGCAGAGAGTGGTCTGCATCTTGAGGGTAAGAAAGGTCCAAACACACATAATCTGTTTCCCTCCATTGGGTACTTAATGTTACCCCTAGAATGGCTGCCAAATAAGACACTGTTTAGTGTTGTCATTTAATAATTTCACATGAAGATTGTGCATAAGAGGAGCTCCATAAATGTTTGTTGACCGTCTGAACTGAATGATAAAGTCTAGTCCTGCAACTACAAGATGGCAAGCTTTAAAGAGTAGAGGCAGGTCTTAGGAATTTTAATCTCTATTCTGTATTTTAGTATCTGTAGCCCCACAGAATCTGACTCCTACTTGTCCATCAAATGAGGATGCTCAGCATCTTCCCAGGGAATCTTCTCTGATCTCCAAGACTGGCCACCCCTCTGTGCTCCAGTGCACTCCAGCCTCTGCCCCCACAGCACTCACTTGTTCACTCGCTTGTCTCCCCTCAAAGGCTGTGCTTTTCACAGCAGAGAGCACAACTCAGTCATCTAGACCTTCCTCTATTCCTTCAGCTACTGAAGGAGGTCTTTAGTAGACACTGCGTGATTGAACAAATGAGTGTGCCGTTCCTCCAATAGGGTTGAATTTCTCCCAATGGATCTTAAGTTCCCTGTGGACAGGGCCATGTTTCCTGCTGAGAGGTGGAGTAAGCCAGGGCTCCAGGAGAAGAATGTTGATACCAGAAGAGCAACATGATGCCAAAAGGTGAAGAAAATGGCTCCTTGATTTTTGTTTTGTTTCGTTTTGTGTTGTTTTGTAGATTTCCCTCACCATTGGTGTTCTTCCTGAAGCCTGAAAGTAATTCTGGAAGAAAAGGTGTGTGTGATTTCGGGAGGGCTCAGACAGACCAGATGTTTCCTTGTGAGGGGCTGGTCAAATCCACTCTTCTGCTCTGAGGAGTGCTGTGGCTGGGAGAATGTTCTAGACTTGAATTACTGTGTAAGATGGGAAGCAACCCAACCTCCATGGAGAAGGGCCGTTTGGAGCTCTTACACACAAATGTCAGTTTGTCATGCCTCCAGCTTCATTACCAAAGGTTGATATTTCTGGATTGTAAAACTTTTAAAGATTATTTTGTAAAAGCAAAAGATTTCCTGTTCTAAGGCAACTCTTTAAATTCAGCTAATATTCAATGTGTTCCACTCAAAAAAAAAAAAATTCAGACCTCAAAAGCACCACAGAAGAATCACAGGGTACTTCTGTGAAATACACAAGAGTAATTTATTTATAAATGGAATCATGACAAGCTTCATTTAGATGGCGAGCAACCCCACACCTTTGAAACATTTGGATTTCAAAAATATGACACTCTCAAGAAACACCAAGTGCACATCAGAGACCAGGGGTGTCCAAAATGTCCCAGACCTGTAAAGCACAATTTCAGGAAAACAGACAGATATGTACCATTCTTGCTGAATGTACAGAAATTTTAATCTTTCTTACTTTCAAGACTTCAAAATGCCATGAAGATATGACTTGTCTTTGTTCACATACAAACTATATGCACTGAATATTTTTCTACCTTTCTTAAATTAAAATATTAGACCCAAAAGTAATGTCAGAAATCCAGGGGTAAACACAAGGGTTTTATCTGGCAGTGACTGTGGGGCAGCACTGAGAGGCCTGTTTGAATTTAGCAGCAAGGCGTAAAGTGATCATTTAGGTAAGGTTATGTCTGTCCTGAATGTGTGAACAGAGAATAAGAACATAGCATGTATTCACCATCCATGATTCTGTTTGAAAGTCTCAATTTATAGATGATGAAACTGAGGCCTAGAGAGACAAACTGACTTGTCAGAGGTCCCAGCGTGGATTTCTTTTCAAAGGGCTTGGAACTGTGTAGATATAATTATTAGGTCACTTTTATGAGCTAGAGAAGTACTAGTGTTCAGTTGGTAGGGCTTAGAAAAGCCATCCAGCTTTAGCATGAAAGGTATCAGGCAATGGAGATTCCACACTTCACTTGGGTCAGTGGTCAAGCCCCATCCAGCATCTGGGAAAATATACCCCCATAGAACAGAACAGTATTACCACTGGATAGCTTTTTACATCTGGATTTGAAATTTAATGAATAGAAGTCACCAATATCTTACATTGTCATCTGCCTGAGGCCACTGGGACCCACCACACCTCAAGTTATTTCTTTAATTGAAGTATAATTAACTTATAATATCCTATTAGTTTTAGGTGTACATCAGAGTGAGTCAATATTTTTATACATTATGAAATGACCCCCATAAATCTTGTTACCATCTGTCACCACACAAAGTTCCTACAATATTATTGACTGTATTTCCTATGCTATATATCTCCATGACTTATTTATTTTAACTGGAAGCTTGTACCTCTTAATCCCCTTCACCTATTTTGCCTATCATGCAGCTGTTCCCCACCCTGGTAACCAAAGTCTTATTTCCTGTATCTATCAGTCTATTTCCATTTTGTTTTATTTGTTTGTTTGTTTTGCTTTTTAGATTCCACATGTAAGTGAATTATGTGGTATTTGTCTTTCTCTGACTTAATTCACTTAGCATAGTACCCTCTAGGTCCATCCATGTTGTCTATAATGACAAGATTTTATTCTTTTATATGACTGAATAATATATACATTGTCTTTATCCCTTTGTCTCTTGATGGACATTTAGGTTGCTTCTATATCATAGCTAGTGTAAATAATGCTGCAGTGAACATGAGGATGCATAGATCTCTTTGAATTAATATTTTAATTTTCTTTGGATAAATACCTAGAAGTGGAATTGCTGGATCATATAATACTTGCTTTTTTAATTTTTTGAGGAACCTCCATACTGGTTTCCATATTAGCTCACCTATTTACATTCCAACCAACAATATACCAGGGTTCTCATAGCCACCCCAACACTTGTCATCTTTTTGTCTTTTTGTAATAGCCAATGTGACGGTGTGAAGTGATGTCTCATTGTGGTTTTGATTTGCATTTCCCTGCTGATTAGTAATGTTGAACATCTTTTCATGTGCCAGTTGGCCATCTGTATGTCTTCCTTGGAAAAATGTTTATTCAAGTACTCTGTCCATTTTGTAATCGGCTTTTTTAAAAATATTAAATTAAGTTCTTTATATATTTTGGGTATTAACTCCTCACTGAATGTATGATTTGCAACTGTCTTTTCCCATTCAGTAGGTTGCCTTTTCATTTTGTTGATGGTTTCCTTTGCTGTGCAGAACCTTTTTAGTTTGATGAATTCCCATTTTTTAGTTTTAGCTTTTCTTGCCCCGTATGAGGAGACTTATCCAAAGAACTATTGTTAAGACTAATGTCGAAGAGCTTATGGCCTATGTTTTCTTCAAGGAGTTTTATGATTTCAGATCTTACATGTAAGTCTTTAATTCATTTTGAATTTACTTTTGCATATGGCATAAGGTAGTGGTCTGGTTTCATTCTTTTGCATGCAGCTGTGCAGTTTTCCCAATACCATTTACTGAAGAGTCCCTATAGTATATTCTTACCTCCTCTGCTGTAGATTAATTGAATATATATATGTGTGGATTCACTTCTGGGCTCTCTGCTCTGTTCCATTGGTCTATGCATCACACCCCAAGTTCTTGAAACCCTCCACCAGTCTGGGACATTGATGGTCACCAGCAAGGAGATGGAGCTCTCTCTGACCTTGAGCCCATATGCCCTGTGGTCCATATAAAGTTAGAAGCTCCCTCACAGAGCAGGCACAGCTAGAGGATCTCCTCTGTACTTCAATGGTGGCTCTGGTGTCCTCTTGGTGGAAAAAAGCCTTCTCTAAGTCATTCAGACCTTCTCTCAGACAGCCCTCCTATGTTCCAACTGGATAAGGCCACTTCTCCATGCTCCCTTAATCCCTTGTGAGCCCCTCAATCATGACTTCCATAATACCTTCTTATGACCACCCGCTAGAGACAGTGAGTAGCACAGGGGCTAAGAGTATGTCTTATTCAACACCATAGCTCTAATAAGTGAGCACAATGTCTGACCCAGAGAAAGTGCTTTGTATTTGTTATAAGAATGAATGACTGGATCTTCAAGTTGATCAGCACACTATGGTTTTATCTTTTCAGATCTATAATAACCCAGTTGCTCCCAAGTTAGATTTTCCCAAATTGTATTCTGTGAAATGGCAACAATCCACAAGATAGCTCTTGTCCCAAAAAATTAATAAACAAAGGGTAAAAAATAAAAATAATTCTTGATATTTTTTTCTAAAAATGTAATTAACACATATACATAAGAAGTGAGTGTGTGTGCGTGTGTGTGTGTGTGTGTGTATTCTTTATTATTACAGCATATGATGCATGATGCTCTGGTCAGAAGAAGTGGAGAAATGACACACACAACATTAGAATGCCTGGTGGTCTTGTGAGAAATTCCTGATTCACAAACCAAGAACATTCCGCGATAGCATAGTGGATAGACAGCTCTAACCAGCTCATGCCTTTTGGATGATTGGCAGTCTGTGTTACATATATTTCTTATAAGAGCACCATATATTTCTGACATTATTCAATGTTTGTTGCATTAAACATATGAAATTGTGATAGTTTTGATTGATAATGATAAATTGATATGATAAATTCTTCCAACAATTAAGTCATCAGAAAAATGTTTAATTGTCTATTTTAATCAAAATGTGCATTATGCTTATAAGTTTCTTTGTTATCCCATCAATATACTATTTCTTAAAACTTTCTTAGAAACATGAGTCTGAGAAGTACTACTCTTACTCAAACATATTATTGAATTCCTTCTGCTCCAACTTGCTGGTTTCCTGGGGAAAATGGGCCTGATATCTGGAAACAGGAAGAAGAGTGGATGGGAGTTGGAGGTAGTAAAATGAGATTCCACAAAAGTTAAAATTTAAAAAGACATGAAGCTCTTATAAACCCACTATTAACAGCATGGTGAGGGAGCTGTAAAACATATGTAGATAAACAGAAAGGAGTTTGTAAAGGATAGAAACTCTTGGGTTAGATTTTTAAACAAAAACAGTGATTTGTCTATATAAAATGCTCATACACAAATGTCATAGAAAGTTTAAAATAACAAAGATGTAACGTTGTAAGTCAGATAAACAAAGAGAAAGCATAGAAAGTTATTTTTTAAGACAAAACGATTTCAAAAGGGGAAAGGAAACAATATTCATTTCATATTGATAATATTTACAACCCCAATGGGGACATAACAGTAACCAGCTCACTAAAATGGAAAAAAAAAACAGCAGTTTTGAAAAGTAGGAAAAAATAAAAAAGCAAAGATTTCAGATATTCACCAAAGTTCTACTTAGATATTTTATTACTTTTAAATAAGAAAATGGAATGAGTAAATATTTTCATCTAAAAGTTTTTTCTTTTTTTAATAAACTCAATATCAGAGAAAGAGTGATAGGAAATAGAAAAGAAATTATAAAGACTAGTATTACTTTGAATGCAGAAATAAAGCATATAGTGACATCACATATAAATCCAGAGGCTGCTTCTTTGAGGTAAAAACAAAAGATCTTTACAAACTTGAGGCAAATCTATTGAAGAAAAAAGAAATTAATTAGAAATTCAGAGGAATGTAATATAAATGGGAGAAATAAATGTCAAAAGAATGTTATACACAACTATGTTCTGATAATTTTGAAAATGTTGATTAATTTAGAAATATGGGGAAATTGCAAATTACAAAAATAGGTTCAACAATAAGTAGGAAAAAAAGATACAGATAGCAATAACCAAGGAACAAATCAAGAAAATTATCTTCAAGATCACCCTCTTTTTTAGCTTTGCAGCTCGCCCCAGAGCCTCCAAACCTTATAGGGTGAATTCTTTCATATTTTAAGGAAAGAGATTTTCATACTATTTGAAGTGTTCCAGAACAGAAAAATATGAAAAGTTATCATTTATTTTACAATGCTATCATAAATCCTAATATTTGAGTGAAGGGAGTCAAAAGGTACAAACTTGTAATTATAAAATAAATTAATCATAAGGAAGTAATATACAGCATGGTAACTATAGTTATTTTTTCTTCTGTTATTATTTTTTCTACCTACAATAAAATGCACAAATCTTAGCATACAGCTTGATGGGTTTTGACATGTGTATACACTCATGTAACCATCGCCAAGATCAAGATAACATACATTCTCATTAATGTTTTTCTCCTTCACCTATTTCACCCATTCCCTGACCCTCTCCCCTGTGGCAACCACCAGTCTGATGTGCCTGTGAGTCTATTTCTGTTTTTGTTTGTTTATTTGTTTATTTTGTTTTTTAGATGTTACATATAAGTGAAATCATATATTTGTTTTTCTAAGACTGACTTATTTCACTCAGCATAACACATGGCGCCTATAGTTAATAATATCGTGTTGCATATTTGGGAGTTGCTAAGAGAGTAGATCTTAAAAGTCCTCATCACAAGGAAAAAAAATTTATAATTATGTATGGTGACATATTAACTAGATTTATTGTAGTGATCATTTTACAATATATATGAAATATATTTACATATACAATATATTCTACAATATAAAATATATACAAATACAGAATATTTATATTGTATACTTGAAATATAATAAGTCAATTATACCTTCATTTTTGAAAAAGGAGTAAATCTATACATCTTGTGTTCTCATCACACCAAAAAATGTAAGCTGATGGATGTGTTAATTAGCTTGATTGTGGTAATCAATTCACAATGTATACTTATCAAAACTTCAGGCTGTACACTTAAAGATACACAATTTTTATTTGTCAATTATACCTCAATGACGCTGGATGGGTAAATAAGCTTTTTAAAAATCTTACGGATAACACCCAAAATGGGTAATTACAGTTCAATATTATACATTAATATGCTTATGAGAATTCTAAAAAAATGGTAATGAATTGAATTCAATAGCATATTGAAAGGAATGATTCATCATGACCAAGCACAGCTTATCCTAGGAAGGCAAGCATCCTAAATTTCCTCTTAGTGAATGAAGAGTGGAGAAATACGAAGATGATTTGACAATAACTATAGTGAAGAACTACCTGAATGAATTTTAAAACATATCACAGGACTATAGTTGATAAAATGATGTAACACAAACACAAAAAAACACAAGCAGACAAATGGACTACAACGAACAGGAGAAATAGGCTCCATTTTACATTTAAATAGGACATAATAACTATGACAAATCACAAGTCAGCAGGGAGGGAAAGAGATGGGAGGGTACGGGCGGGGAGGACAGGAGAGCCATTGCCCTCTCTCAAAATCAAAAGTTGGCTGAAGTTCTCCCTGTTTAGGCTTCAAAAGCCAACTTAGAATGAATGGGCACCAGGGAGAGGGATTTCTGCTCAATAAACAGAACATAGAAAATAAATAGAAAAACATCATAGCTGTCAGCCTCGGCCAAAGAGGGATGGTCCTGCCTCCTAAAAGTGCATGCAGAATCTGCTATTTAATTTATGAAAACTAGTGCAAAATGATAATGTGGGCTCCTTGTTCAACATTAAGCCTCTCAAGAGGCGACTGCAGAACACTAAACTGAATACACCTGTGGGGCTGCATAGGTTGCATCAGCCCTGGGTGCTCTGCATCACCCATCATGGGGAAACAGGGACTGGAGGAAACCCCGGTGTGGACATTGTTGGGCTTCAGGCACAAGACTGGTAACAGACTACATGTTTCAGTCTAAGTTAATCAATGATAACCATTCCCCTCTCTCAACTTTTCATCAAAATTAAGAGGTTGGATAAACACACCCTCAGGCTGCTACTTTAAGACTTATCTCCGTCTCCATTGAATTGCCGGGAGCAGTGCCCATGTTACAGTGCTTGCTTAGTGTATGTGTGGAAGTTGCTGAAATACAAAATATTACTTGGCATTATATGACTTTACAGTTTCACAGCATTTCCACACACAGACCTCTTTTCGCATTAATAGAAAAACATTATTTTGTCAATTTTACCTGAAAGGAAAGTCAGACCCAGATAAGTTCTGATGTGCCCAAGTCACACAGCTGGTGAATTGCCATCTAGGCTCTCCTGATGTGAAATCATTTGGTTGTTTACTTATCCATCTTTCCATCAGTCTGAACACCTGCTCTGTACAAGGCCCCCTGCTGGACCCTGGGAATGGGACCTCACAGTTTAGTGGGGAAGACTGCCAAGTAAACAAGATCCACCACAGCACAGGGTGAGTAAAAAGAATGGATGTTAGTGCCAAGAGAAGAATGAACTCTATCTAAAGGGACCAAGGGAGGCTTCACAGAGCAAACCACCACTGAGCAGTCTTTGATGGATGAAACTGAATGTTTGCTGTCAAACGGCTGTGTTGAACAAAGAAAGGCATAAGCTCCCCTGGGAATTTTGCTGGATAAAAAGCTTCTCACCCAGTTGATTTATTCCCACCAGTGGGAACTTTGTGCCACAGAGAACCATTTGA
Source organism: Manis pentadactyla (assembly GCF_030020395.1). NCBI lineage: Eukaryota > Metazoa > Chordata > Mammalia > Pholidota > Manidae > Manis > Manis pentadactyla. Next base: position 48,070,235 of record NC_080022.1, on the reverse strand, counting down.
AGGTACTATTTCCCTTGCAAGTGAGTCTGGGTTAGGAGGGGACCAGGAGCTGGGAAAAACCAGGAGTCCAGTAATAGTCCACATGTGAGAAGTACTTTCTAAGCATCGGACAAAAGTAATGCATCCCCTTTGGACCTCAAAGGCACCTGGCCAGCTCAGTAGACAGGATCCTATTCATGGTTCACAGATGGCAATCATACTGAGCATGTCCCAGACCTGTTCTGGGCCACCCACTAGCAGGTATCAGAATCTATGTGGCTTACCTCCTACTTCAAGGCTCTGTCCACTTGCCACACAAGGAAGATAAGAGCCCTGCCTAATAGCCAGGCAAACGGGCCTCTCTATTTTTTAGTAACTCTCTTCATCTTTGTAAGTCAGTATTATCTCCAGGGCAAACATGAATGATAGTGTCTGCCACCTGCCTGTTAATCATAATAACCTACCTGAGATATCACCTGGGTAACCTAGCTCCACAACAGATGATCAGATACTCCGCCAACAGGGACTACATTGCTCTAATGAGCTTGTAGCAGGTAGAGCAGTGCTGTGAACATAACAGCAGTTGCCTCGGTGGCATTTATTGTAATATTTAAAAGCAGTGTGAATATGGAGAAGAACGGCTGCCTTCGAGCTTTGGCTCTGCCACTCGCTGCTGTAGGTAGGTGCCGCGCGGGACTCTCAGCCCGTTTCCTTTCAAGGAAAATGGGTGTAAGGTTACCTCTTATAAGGTTGTTATGAGCAGGAAACACATAATAGATGTGAAAGTAGTTTTTAATTTATAAAATGCTATAGAAATGCTGGCCTTTATTGCTGTTAGCAATATTATTCCATTACACTCATGTATGTATTATAATTACAACCACATCTCCTTATAGTTTATGTGGGGCCCACATTACTTCTAGGAAATAATCATATTGAGGCAGGAGGAATTTAACCGTAAATCACTCTAAGACATGTAGACTGTAGGATCTCAGTTGGGACCAGACCCCCACCTTATCATCACTGATGAGTCACAGCCAAGGCCCAAATTATGCTTTACAAAGGAAATACCACAAAATCTGAGGAAGTGGCCAACATCTTCTAGTAGAGGCTGGTCCATACCTGCCTCCCAAGAAACTGGTATCTAAGAAGGGGAACCAAGACATGCATAAAATATCAAAATTTAAGGCATTAAGGCCATTAGCTTGATACAAGTAAAATGATAGGGAGGTATAGAGAAGAGAAATATCACCATTATCTGGGGAAGGAAATCAAAGTAGTCTTCCTGAAAGAGTAATTTGAATTGGGCTGTGCAAGGCACACAGATGACTAGTTTGGCAAAGTGGAAAGAACATGGACTCTCAGTTCAGCAAATGAGCAGTTGTTGATCCTGGTCAGATAACAGCCTCTCCCTCTGAGGCTTCGTTTCCTTATCTGTAAATTAGAGATGAAGCTACCCACTGGGATAGGATTACTGTTAGGGTTAAATTAGTAAGCAAATGTTAATTTCAACTATAGATACAAAAAAGAAGTTAGTTTCTAACCAATTTTCCTGCCCCTCGCTGAGCTAAATTATGTTGCTAAAAACTGAAGATAATATATCAACAGGGGATATTTATGTAACAATCTGTATGTTCAACAGGGTGCTGAGAGCAACTGGAGAATCACGGAATTACAGCATTTCTTAAATCCTAAGATGCCATTGATTTTAAGAAGCACTGCTGATTTAATAACGTTCAGGTTGAAGAGGGGAAAAGGAAGAGCCTTATGTGTATATATCAACTGGAAGACCTATACTGATTTCAGAAAAATTAAATTTGAAAGAAAAAGTATGTCTTTGAATTTGAGGAAATGTGGTCTACTCTCAAAAAGTAAACAGTTCGGTTGTCAAGATAAAACTACATGGATGAAGGAGAAAAAAGAGCTCAAGCAGGGCATGGTTTAAATACTGAGGTCTCAAGTCAGTCTTTCTGCAAAGTGCCTGCAGATCTACAAAGATCTGTACTGCTTACAACCCACAGCTGTAGGCCAAGTGTGCAGACATTCTTGAGCAGGCTTAAAGATACCTGTAGATACCCACCATTTGGTAGCCTACAGAATTGCAAATGTACATTCAAGTCAAACTAGTTCAACTTCAACATTTCCTAAGCATCTACTTTGTGCACATTGTTGAGCTAAGCACTGTGGGAAGACACACCACCTTGCTCATTCCTGCTGTCCCACAGTCCCTGGCACAGCACGCAGCACAAAGTAGGTCTGATGGGTGTTTTGCCAAAGTGAGCCAAACTGATTCTACTGTCCAAGTGAAGTTCAAAATCTCATACAAATGAAATACAGCCCTCAATCATTTGGTCAACAGTCTGGATTACTGCTTCTCAAAGTGTTTATGGTGAAGGACCAGCTTTTTGTTCTCAAACTGTGGCCAACAGATACTTTTGTAAAGTACAGAATACATGATTGGATACCATGGTGACATCAAATTGCTATAAAATCTCTCAGCATTCACTTGGTTTCTGAACTTATCTCAGCAAGGACCTATAACCGATTTGCAGACTGACACCAGAGTGACACCAGGACATGAAACATACTTTGACTGCCACTGTCTATGTGATTCTAAAATCCTCATTATCTGAAAATCCCAGAATGACTGGGAAAATCAAACAATTGGGAGGTTTTATAAATCATTTAATAAAGATGATGATGGGAATATCATTTTTCAGGTGCTTCCTATGTGGAAGACACTGTCAGTGATTAGGAATTAGCCTAATCATATTTTTTAATTGAGGAGATATGCTCACTGCTGTTTAGTAAGAGAGGCTGATCAGGACACGCCTCGGTTCTGTTTGAGCAGCGCAAGAGACAGTACTGTTGGCAGTAAAAAACCTAGAGGTTCTGGAAGCCATGTGGGTGCTGGCATAAGCCTTGCATTGTTATTTCTCGTCTATATGAAATAGAGCACAGGACCTCCACCTCTCAGAGTCTCAGTTTTCCTCTCCGGAGGCCCTCCACAACACATGGTTATTTTGTAGACAATGGCTTGTTATGGTGTCAATATCATAAAAGAAGCAATCCAGTGGTTTGTTTCACATTCAAGTGAAGAATACAGGCAGAGAGAAAAGTTCTGATGAGACCCTCAGAAGAGTAAAAAGCCTCAAAGGCTCCAGGATGAAGACCATCTGAAGGATGACAAGAACTTGGCTTAAAGGAGAATTGACTTAGAAGACAACAGAGTTGTCTTCATTTCAGAAAAGCTATTGCAAGGGAATGAACACAGGCCTCTTCTGGGGGCCTCCAAAGAGCCTAGAACCACAACCAGTATAAAAAAATTATAAAGGGATAGATTTCTGCCCAAAGAAACAAGTTTCTGGTGTCCGGAATCTTCCAAAGATACAAGGGGCTGGCTTGCCTGGAAAGGACGGATATGGTGTGTGAAGCCTGTGTCCACTTGCCAGGGAGCCTGTAGTGTGTTACCCCAACTTCAGATCAAAGCTCAGTCTAGGTCATCTCCAGATGTCCTCTGGACCTGCCTTGACAACTCTAAAAATACTTGAAGCAATGTTTTCACCATGGAAAGAGCCCCCTCAGCTTCCTGTTAGTTTGGGCATATAAGGTAGGAGAGCCAGAAAGATGTCAATCGATTAATCAGAGCTACTGAAAAGAGCGGTGCATGCTGAAAAGTGGTCTTAATATCTCTTTTATTTGTCTAGACCTGTATCATATATGAAACTTCTTCACACATTGCCTAATTGGGAGGTAAGTATTGCTATTTATTTTACAGAGATGAAGCAAAGGCTCAGAGAAGTTCCTAGTTCAATAAAGAATAGGCACCCCATAAGTTAGAAACCTGGGGTTCAAATCTGATGCACTGATTCTCAGTGTCCATCTCCACTCACTGCTTAGTCTCCTCCCATCCTTCTGAAATACAGGGTCCTTATCCTAGGTAACCATACTTACCCCAGCACTTAGACGGCTCGCGCAGGCCAGATGTGGCAGCATTTGAAAATACCTTGAACAATTGGAGTGATTACCTTCCTTCCTTCCTTCCTCCCTTTCCCCTTCTCTCTTCTTTCTTTCCTTCCTTAAAAGTTTACTGAATAGATTTAATGTTCTAGGGACTATGATAATTAGCTGGGAAGCCAAGATGCATGATATATGGTCTTTGCTGTCAAGGAGCTGCCAGTCTCATGGAGGGACACAGATATGTTCAAGAGCAAATCACAAAGTGTGCCAATGGTGCAAAAGTAGAAATGTATATAATGGAGGTAGGGTGATTAATTCAGGTTGGGGAGTAGGATGCTTAGAGAAGTCTTCCTGGAGGAGGTGACATATGAGTTGGGTTTGGAAGCAAGACTTGCAGTTCGCCAGGCATAAAGTGTTGGGAAGGTTTGGGTAGGGAGAAGAGGGTACAGGGAAAGGAAGATAAGGCATGGAGATTCAGAACAGCATGGTGTGTTCAGCGGTCTAGAAGTAACACAGTAGAGATGAGTAAGGACCAGGAATGGTGACAGATGGGATTAGGGAAGTCAGAGGGGTCAATGGGAAGTTTCAGTGCCAGCTTGAGGAGTTTGGGTTTTAGCCTAAGCACCACGGTGGGTAGGGGTGAGGGGTCCTGAAGCAGTCAGTCCAAGGAGAGACATCCTCAGAGTTTTAGAACTAGCACTTGGGTGCCAGAATATAAAGTGGATAAGAGGGGAAAGGCTAACCCTTCTCTGTCTCCTCCTCTGTGTTCTCAAATCCACTCTCAGCCCTTCTGTGCCCAGCTCTCTGTCCCAGGAGGCTGATCCCTGCTAATTGCACCTCTGGGTTTCCTTGAACAAGACTTTTGGGTTCAACAATGGGAAGCACCAGCAAAGAGAAGGGAGGCGGGTGGAGGGAGCATTGTGTGATTTCTTCCCTGTTCCTTTCCAGCTTCCACATAACCTTTCTGGTATTTCCCTCCATTTAGCCCTTTTTCCATAGTCCTCGTTCTCACTGGGCTTCTTCCCCGCGTCCCTTCAGTCCGAGAGGTGGTAATGGCTGCCAGCCACCGCTCATCTCTGGGTACCTCACCATCCCCTTTTCATGCCATAAACCCGCCTACCCTCTCTGTGTAGTCTCCTCTTTCATGGCTCTTCATTTCAACCATGTGACGTGAGTTCTGCCATGACCTTGGCTAACACAGGGGTTACAATATAAGATTAGATAAAGGCCTGGAGAGGGACAGGTCCATTACAGTAATCTGAGAGAGGGTACAGAAGTAGTAAGGATAAAGAAAAGAGAGTAGAGCGGAGAATCTTCCCAAGGAGGAAGCCAGGGATTTGATTTCAGCTTGTGCAGAGCCTCCAGGAGGAAAGGTTTCTGGGGGTCTGAATGGGTGGGGGGGCTTTCCCCAAAATGGAGAATTCAGGAGGAGAATCAAGTTCTAGTGGACTGAGGAGGCCAGTTTTGATCAGCTGAGTTTGACATGCCAGTGGGAAATCAGGAGGAGATGTCCAGAACATGGGTGGATCAGCAGGTCTGGCCTGAAGATTCAGCCAAAACACCAGCAACACAGAGCTCATAATTAAGTTTAGTTAGTTAAGGTAAGTTAGTTAAGCATAGAGAAATAGTCAACCACAGAGAAACGAACTAAATTTGCCATAAGCTCATCCTATTGGTTCTGTCTTAATAGTTATTGATAAAGAAGTAGAGTTATAATGACCCAAGATCCCACAGAAGACTGTGTTCAGAAACTGCTTGCCTTGTACCCTGATTAATTGCTCCCTCTTCAAGATGTAAGGGTTTGTTATTCAAATCCACAATTTTCCCTGGTGTTCCATTTAGTCATTCCTATTTTTCACCACCAGATTGTTTGCTGGGGAAAAGAACAAAAACAGCAACAGATGTCTTTGTTTTGGGGTTTTGCAAAACTCTCTGGTTAAGATAACACTTTCAATTAAAGAAATTATATCATCCAAATACCATATGCCAACAAGCCCTCATTTGCAAAAATCACCTGCTTTCAGAAATTGTTTGAAGAGTCCTCTCAAATCACCACTCAGTAGCTCAGCTGAGTATCTAAACAGGTCCCTTCTCTCATCTGCTCTGGATTCTGGAAGCTTAAGTTCAGAAAGCTAAAGTCAAGAGGGTATCCTCTGATTTGTCCTCAGGCCTCTACAAATATTCATCAACAAATTCCTCAGGCTTCACGCACATGCACACACATATGCACACACACATACATATCCTACATGTGTGTAGCCTGTGCTATTCATTGTATATCCAGGCCTGGCACATTTTAGGCACTTAGCAAATAACTGTGGAATACATTCGTTCATTTCTTCTTTCTTCCCTCATCCTCTTCATCTTTGGTTCTTCTGCAGCATTTTCAGAAAGACACCTGTGCCACATGGTTGGTAAGCACTGCAAGTGCAAAGATAACTGGGCAGATTCCCTGTCCTCAAGATACCCACAATCTTGAAGGGAGATAACCAGGTAAGAGAGTTCTAATCCCAGGAAGAATATGAGCTTCTGAAGTGCAGGAACCAGTCCTGTTTATCTGTGTTTTACCACACAGTACCAGAAACTCAATAGGCATTCAGTTAACAGTCTGTTGAAAGAAGCATGCCCTACCAGACAAGCAAGTGCCATGCTGCCGAAACACAGGGAAAATTATGATAAAATTCTGAATGGGAATGAGCCAAGAAGGACTCATGGAGCAATGGAATGTATAGTGAGTGCTGGGAGAAGATAGGGGAATGTAGGAGGGTAGGGCCTGCTAGGCTGTAGGAAGTACTCCAACCAAAGCATGAACAGTGCTTATAACTTAAGTGACTTTTAATGGTGAGCAATCCAGTTTGACCACAACTTCAGGTGAGACGAGGACTTAACATGATCTGAGTCTCATTACAGAAGATCTTTAATGCTTACTTCAAGTCTGGACTTTGTTAGACCCTGGGGAAACACTCTAGGCTGTGACAAATATGAAGTATCTCATCCAACTCAAACCTACTGCAATAGACTCACTTCATTCTACCTTGTGTGTGGATTTTGGATGAAAGTTTCATCTTCTCTATTTGACTGTAAGCAATTTCAGAGTGGAAATTTGGATTCAATATTGTTGGAGTACTCTGCTGAATGTTCTCCATTTGCCCATCCAGACCCACTTTCCCTACTTCTCCATCTGACTCTGCTCTAGGAGGAGGATCTCATAAAGAACATCAACTGGCTCCCTTTCTCTCTGAATCCCAGTTGGATTGGGTCAATGAGAGCCACCAGCAGGAGATCAGAAAGGAAAGAGAGTGAAGTCGGAATATCAGTTCCCCTGGTTCCTTCTGTGTCAGGTTGCTGTGGGTTAGCTGTATGCCTCCCCCAAAGGCCACAGCTCCTGAAAGGTGGCCCTCTCTAGGTGAGCAGTCCTTTCTGGTTGTTTACTCTCCTTCACCTCACCTCTTCAGGCCTAGGAATAGTAAAATTTCCCTTCTGATTCTAGTCCTAGGATCCAGCACTATCCTTCATTGCTTTCTATAACCCTGTTTTTAACTTCTTAAATAATTATTCTCCTCAAATTACTCAGTTGAGTGTGCTAAGACTCTTGTACAAACACCTACCATATGTCAAGCACACTCTGAGATGTTTTCTGTACCTTTTTCATGTAGTCCTTCCAAAAAGATCTTAAGATAAATTTAGCATTTCTATTTTAAATGTAAAATATACCTAAAGTTCGCTAATTTTAGGTAACTGATAAATACCCATCTTCTACAACTCTAAATCCCCCCATTTAGAATAGTACTTACAACATGATAGCTCTTTGACTGAATATATGAGTGAATACAAGGTTGTCCATGCTAAATACTAATTTAAGTGTTAGAGATCCCAAGGGTTTTTTTTGAAATTCAATGATAGTGCGAGTAGCTTTGATGTCAGAAAAAGCAGAATTAAAATCCTAACTCTACCAAATGGGATTTATCCCAGGTATGCAAACCTGTTTCAATATTTGAAAATCAATTAAAGTAGTCTATCACATTAACAGAGTAAAAAAGAAAAAATCACATGATCATATCAATAAATGAAGGAAAAGATTTTGACAAATTCCCATTCTTGATAAAAACTCTCAATAAACTAGGAATAGAGTGGAACTTTATCAACTTGATAAAGATTATTTACAAAAAGTCTATAACTAACATCACATTTAATGATAAGAAACTCAAACTTTTCCAGTAAGATCAGGTCCAAGTCAAAGGTGTCCCCTTTTACTACTCCTTTTAACATTGTACTGGAAGTCCTTACTAAAGCAATAAGGCAAGAAAAATAAATAAAAGGTATACAGATTTGGAAGTAAGACTAGAAAAGTCTTTGTTTGCAGATGACATGGTTGTCTATAAAGAAAATCCAAAAGAATCAGCAAAAAAGCTCCTAGAACTAGTAAGTGATTATAGCAAAGGTTCAGAATATAAGGTTAATATATAAGTCGATTGCTTTCCTATATACTAACAATGAACAAGTAGAATTTGAAATTAAAAGCACAATACACTTAACATTAACTTCCCAGAAAATGAAATAATTAGGTATAAATCTAAAAAATATGTAAAGATCTATGTGAAGAAAACTATAAAACTCCGATGAATGAAATAAGAGAACTAAATAAATGGAGAGGTATTCCATGTTTATGGATAGTAAGACTCAATATTATTAAGATGTCAGCTCTTCCCAATTGATCTATAGATTCAATGCAATTCCAATTAAAATCCCAGCAAGTTATTTTTTGGATATTGACAAACTGATTCTGAAGTTTATAGGAAAGATAAAAGACCAGAATAGACACCATAATACTAAAGGAAAATAACAAAGTTGGAGAACTGGTGCTACCCAAATTCAAACTTGCTATAATTCTACAGTAATCCAGACACTGTGGTATTGGTGAAAGAACCAAAAATAGATCAATGGAACAGCACAGAGATCCCAAAACTATAGCCCCATAAATATAGTCAATTCATCTTTGACAAAGGAGCAAAGGTAATATAAATGGGACAAAGATTGTCATTTCAACAAATGGCATTGGAAGAACTGGACATCCTCATGCAAAAAAAAACATGAATCTTGACACAGACCTTACACTCTTCATGAAAATTAACTCAAAATGGATCATAAACCAAAATATAAAATTTAAAACTATAAAATTCCTAGAAGACAACCTAGATAACTTTGGGTATGGTTACTCTTTTTTAGATACAGCACCAAAGACATGATCCATGAAAGAAATAACTGATAAGCTGGACTTCCTTAGAAGTAAAAAATTCTGCTCTGTGAAAGATAACACAAGAAGATGAGAAGACAAGCCACAAATTGGGAGAGCAAAAGACACATTTGATAAAGGACTATTATCAAAAATATACAAAGAACACTTTAAACTCAGCAATAAAAAACAAAACAACCTGATTAAAACTGGGCCAAAGACCTTAACTAACACCTCACCAAAGTAGATATTGTATGGCAAATAAGTATATGAAAAGATTCTCCAGATCATATGTCATCAGGGAAATGCATATTAAAACAATGAGATGCTACTACACACTTTTTGGAATGGCCAAAATCCAGAATACCGACAACAGTAAATGCTGGGAAGGATGTGGAGCAGCAAGAACCCTCACCTGTTGCTGGTGGGAATACAAAATAGTAGAGCCACCTCGGAAGACAGTTTGGCAGTTTGTTACAAAACTAAAACATACTCTTATGGTATGATCCAGCAATCATATTCCTTGGTATTAACCCAAAGGAGTTAAAAACTTATGCCCACAAAAAAAAAAGACCTGCACATAGAAGTTTATAGCAGCTTTCTTCACAATTGTTAAAACCTGGAAGCAACCAAGATGTCCTTCTGTTGGTGAACAGATAAATAAATGGTGGTATGTCCAGACAATGAAGTATTATTCAGTGCTAAAAAGAATAAGCTATCAAACCATGAAAAAACATGAAGGAATCTTAAATGCATATTAATAAGCAAAGAAAGCCATCCTGAAAAGACTTCACACTATCATTCCAATTACTTGACATTCTGGAAAAAGTAAAACTATGGAGACAATAAAAGATCAGCAGTTGCCAGGAATACAAAAAGGTGGGGAGGAGGGAGAGATGAATAGGTGGAGCACAGCAGATCTGTGATTGAAGCTTCCTGTTTAGACAGTTCCTATTTTTTTTTACTTGGCCAACTCAGAAGTTCCATGTTGGGGACTGTGCAGGTGGAAGGGATGTGGCAAGAGAGAGAAGAAAGAACAAGACATATTTGAAAGCTCCTATGTGCCAGGTACTTTCATATCCCCTACTTGATTTAATTTTCACAAGAGTGCACATAACATAGGCAGAATCCCTTTTTTCACTGATGATCTCGGTGAAGTTCAGAAAAGTGAAGTGCCTTGCTCAAAAGTCGTGCAACTTGTAAAGAGTGAAATCAGGATTTGGGCCCAGGTCTTCTGGTCCCCAAGCCATATTCAGCCCTCCCAGTACCCAACTTAGAATCTAAACCACATCTTGCAGCCAGATAGATAAGATCTTTATGTGTTTTCTTCACTAAACTCAAACTTCTTCGACTAGAAGCAGCAAGCCATTCCAAGACACGTGATAGTTACTCACTTAGGAGTGAGCCACAGGTCTTTCCTGGCTGGCTTTGCCAACTCTTCTTTTTTAATTGTTTCTGGGGGAAGGGAAAGCTCCACATTAATGGAATTCCAAAAAAGAATGTTATGGTGACAAAGCAGGGAGAGAGCTCAGACAATAGGAGGAAATGTTGAAAGATTGCCTTTCATCTCCTAACAGCAGCGGAGGACCGCCTGTGACCCCTCCTGGGAACAGACCCCATGGGCCAAGCCCCACCACCACCACCACAGTGAGAAGCCCACATTTTGTGAGTGCATAGTTATTCTTCCTTCCTTTTTTAAAAAATATTTTTCTAACCTGGTCTCCAGAATTGAATATAAGCACTGCAAGGATGGTTTCATCCTTTCCAAAACAGCATTTTACTCTCCAGCCTCTATCTAATGCCCCTGTTGAGCATTTGAGTATCTAGATAAATGGATCCATGCCTTTGAAATCTTGGGAAAAAGAGGTGTGACATAACAAAACACATAAGCTCTGTTCTGGTTCTGTTTCATCTCCAAAGCAACTCTGTGAGAGCGAGCCTGAGGGAAAAAATAGGACAGGGGCTCTGATTTGCTAGTCTTGGAGCCTCTGCTGTGCTAAGAAAGGGAGGTGTTGTGAAGCAAGTGAGTTTGGACTGAAAAGCCCTGCTTTTGAATCCTGGCTCCTGCATATATTAGAGGCTGACTCAAACCATCTGATTCTTAATTTCTTCGGCAGTGCAGTGGGGACAGTGACATCCACCTCCCAGAGCTGTTGTGAGGATTCAAAAACCACCCTGTGCCACGGTTCGGCGTGTCTCTGGGCTGGTCTTCGGGGCGTAGGTGGGAGTTGGTTGACAGGTGCGGCAAGCCCAGCCCCAGCCCCTCAGCTGTTTCTGACAGGGAACAGAGGGGACACCTGGAAGCAGCTGGCTGCTGACAAGAAGTGACCCCAAGCTGAACCGTGGAGAGCCACAGCTCACTCACAGGTGGAAGTGAAAATTTTCAGACCCCAAAAGTTCCCCCAATTCAATGGGTCTGCCACTCTCTGTTCCATTTTTATTTATTTTTTATACAAAATGAATAAATGAATCTAGGAAAAGAGAATTGCCACAAATATAGCAACACAGATGTGGAGAGCGGGAGTCGAGAGGAATGAGGAGGAGAACTACTAAGCAAGTTGCTGGGGAGACCATTGTGGCTAAAATTGCTGGCAGAGCCAACAGAAACCCTTCAAAACCTAGCTGAGGCATCCCCTCCTCCAGGAAGGTTTTCCTGACCACCTGCTCTCAGACTGAGTTGGGTGCCTTCCAGCGTGTTCCACTAACCCCTGGGCTCAACTCCATCATAGCATTTATACACAGAGCACTGTATGTTTCCATTTGGCCTCTTTGTCAGCTAGCAGTGAGCTCTCAATAATCCTGTGAACCCAGCAGCCAGCACAGTGCTTGGCACACAGTATTTTTACCCAAAGTATTAAATGTTACTGAATACATAGGTATCTAACTGATTAAGTAACCCTGGGATCACTTCCCCCCAGAGCAGTACCACTGGGGTCCAATCTTCTCTGGGACACAGTCACAGGCAATGCTCAAAATCAGGTGGATGGTGACTGCATGGGGCCCTGGAAATCATCTCATTCGTGGTTCATCGGCACCTTCCCTCCCCCTGCCCCCGCCAAGGAAAAGTAGACTTGGCAGCAGAGTTCCAGCCCATCAGGCTTGAGTTCAAGTCTGCACGTCACCCCAGGAAAAACCTGAAGCACCACACAGGGAAATAGAGGAAAATGTCCAGAAATTAAGATTATTCAACTTGATGTGAAGGAGCAAAGTTATAGCTTAGACATTATGAGGGACACATACAGAGTCTAGATTGTTGGCAATAAAATTGTGCCTTAGTGCAAACGGCTGGTGCTCCTGACGGTCAACTGAAAGAACACAGGATGGCAGAGGCGGATGTAGGGAATGCCTTCATCACAATGGCGCTAACACAGAAAAATACCCAAGCTGGGTCCAAAAGTTATCAGTACAGATCTCTGGGGAGTTATATTTTTATTAAGTTCCTTCATGGGACTGTGTAATTAAAGGCAATGATAAAAGGAGTCATTCATTCTCAAATTATCTCTCTTCTTGTAATGCCAGAGGCAAAATCACCCTGTAACTTAAATACAAAAGTCTCTGGGCTAAACCTGTGTGAAAATCAGAGATCAAAAGATGAATAACGGGGGATGCTCATTTGTCTGGGTTCCTCTGGTATGCAAGCAAGACAGAATCTGGGAGAAGAGGGGAACCAGTACCCTGTTCGGAAGAGAATATATGGGAAGCCTGGCTGAAGGCTTTCCTTGAGCAGTCTCAGCCAAGGGAAGGGAAAAAAGGATAAATTCAAGTTGTTTCCATGAGAGGCTTCATGACAGCTGACAGGTACAGAGCAAAGTTTCGCAGCTCTTGGTACTACCAGCATCTGGGGCTGGATAACCATTTGTTGTGGGGGCCTGTCCTGTGTATTGTAAGATACTGAGCAGCATCTCTGACCTCCTCCCACTAGATGCCCATGATGACCAGAAATACCCCCAGACATTGCCAAATGTTCCTTGAGGGACAAAGTCTCTGTCCCTTCCCCTTCTCCCCAGTTAAGAACTATTGGCATAGATGAACTATAAAGTCTACAGCTTTTGTCTGGGCTCAGGTGGGGTTCACAGGAGAGGTCTTGGACCTATAGGAGCCTCTGACAATGTAAGGCCCTGGTGATATGATGAACACTATTATTTGGGGGCTATATGTTCTCTGCATGCAAAAAAGATGCCTGTACAATCATACCACATAGAGAAAGAGAGTAAAGAACTGGCATTGCAGAATGAATGAAAAAAAACCAAACAAACAAAACAACTGCACTTGGAATCTAACCCAACAATACTATAAAATAATACAAAATTGAGCACCAAATTTAATTCTAAGCTTCTTGGAAACCAAGACAAAAATGAGAAACTGGAGAATTTTATAGTACTTGTTTTCTGCATGTCACTTTCCTCCGATAACAGAACTTTATGGGGGATTTATCAGAAGATCCTTATAGAAAGATTATTGAAAAACCAACATAAGAGCCAGACAAACAGCCATATGGCAACCAGGCAGACAGAGAGGAATCGGGGCCCCATGTATCCTAAAAAAGAGCAAAAAGCAGCTTATTCATTCATGCAACAAAAGTTTATTGGGCACCATCTATATGCTAGGCATCTTACTAGATACAGGTAGTATATAGGTCTATGGGTACTGGAGGTGTGTCTCTGAATAAGAGAGAAAGGATCCTGATTTTCCTAGAGCTTAGATTCTTGTTGGTTCAGAATCAACCACAGTTACTTAGTAATTGTGGGTCCTCAAACATGCCATTTCCACTTTGTGGCACCTCCATTTCTTCATCTGTAAAATGAGAATGATACCCACCTGCAGGACCAAACTAACACTGTGAATGTTTTTTGGAGGCTTAAAATTCTTTGAATATTTGTTTAACACTTATTTTAAAGAGAGAGAGCATATTGGATGAGGGAAGAGCTGATATGGGGGACCATGGCCGGTCTCCCATGTACAGTTGTCTGTGTTACAATATCCATAACTGAGCTCCTGTATGTACATACACAGGGTATGTGTTATGTACACAGAACATGTAAGCACTGCACAACCTCCCAGCATGTGTGCTGTCCCAGATGGCAGCATCCCACCTCACACTCTATTGAGCAAAACGAAGTCCTGCAATTATCTCACCCAGCCTCCAAGGAAGACACTTTAGGTACCTTTGGGACTTTCCCCTCAGCCCAGAAAGCTCATCTAACTCTCCCTTCTATCCACATATTTTGCCTTGGAGATGCTCTGGAAAATATGCATCATGCATTTCCAGAGATGCTTAATGCCTCTTGAACGCTGGTGGGCTGGGTTACCGTGTCCTGGGCTAGCTGGACAGCTTTGCTTACCTCCAGGGCCTGAAAGGTTAAGTGAAAAAGAATGTGCAAAGCACCTGGGTGGTGGGACCCACTCAACAAGAGATAGTCCTCATAATTCACATCAGTCTCCCAAGGGCTGTTTGAGAAGTAAACGAAGTGAAGTAGAGAGGGTGGTGGTATCTACTATTCAACATCCAGTAGATCCCAGTAAGCATCCAGTTCCTCAGTGCAGTAGCATGTCAAAATCCCAAGCAATCGGCAAGCTGGATAGCTGAAGGGTTGAAGCTACAGAACAAACTAGGAAGTCAAGGACAACCAGAAACACTTCACAGTTTGTGAAACTCGACCAGGCACCCCTGCCACTCTGCTCCTACCCACTGATTGCAGAGGAAACCCATCCCCAGCCCCCATTCTCCCCCACCTCCTCCATCCCAGCTTCCCCTGCCCTGACAACTTATCTTCTAGACCCCTTTAATTTGGAGGCTTTTAGGGCCACATCCTGCCATCAATTTGGGGGCTGACTTCAATGAACATGCTGTGCAGGGCGGGAGAGGGGCAGGATGCAGCTTTCTCCTGGCGGGCCCTGATACAATAGGGTTTTCTACTGAGATCAATGGATTAATTGCAAACGCTCAATTTGGGGCCATAAGGCGGTGCATTGTTTTCCCACAGTCTGCAGCCAGGGCTGGGCTGGCCAAACTTCATTTTTGAAAAGTCAGGGAAAACAATTTTGTAAAAGGGGGTGGGGGTGGAGGGGTATGGGAGAGTAATTTTGCTCATCTCACTAAAGGTCAATAACAATTATAGTGAAAATTCAGAAGGCACATTTGTTCTCTGACTGAGGCCCTGTCTGGAAAATTCCATCCAGAAACAATTTGCTGTCTCTCTTCCCGTCTTCCCCTCCTCCACAAGGCTCTCTCTCCACTAATGCCTTAGCCTCCCCGCTACCCTCTCCCTCTCACTCCTCCCTCCCCATCAGAAACTCTCTGCCTTGGAAACAGTCTCACATATTGGGCAAGGAGACATGGCCAGGGAATTCTCTTCCTTACCCTCAGGAAGTTGAGATGGGGATGGTGGCATCATTCCTTTCTCCCTGGAGTTGTGGGAACGTTTACCTGGGAGTGGAAACAGCCTGCTGTGCAGATACGAAATAGAGCCCTAGTTCTGCCACTTAATAGCTGATAAACCTGAGAAAATTCAACTCTCTGAGCATCCACAGAGTCATCTGTACAATGGGAATAGTAACTTGGACCTGCTGACACAATTGGGAAGATTAAATGAGACGAGATATGCCAACCGCACTGAAGCCAACACAGCTCACACACACAGCTAAGTACAGCCTAAAACCAGAGGCTCTGCTTGTGGTGTTTTCCTGTGTGGACACCTCCCATGATACACCACTCCCACACCATCAGCACCACATCTGTTGGCCTGATATCCCAAACCTTTCACTTTCTGCCCCCCTCACTTTCCAACCTTATTTTCCCACTTCTCCTCACCCCGATCTTCCTTCTCTGTGCAAAATCTGACCTTTCCTCTGTCCTGGCCTGGTTCTAACTCTGGACTCTCGACTCTGTAATGCACATGTTCACACACTGCCCATCCTAAGATTAATTGTCAACTTCTCTGAACAGTTTGATTCCTTCAGCTATAATGCGTTGATTCTCTTCTCTATGCTGAGCACACTGCTTCCACCATGCCTTCAAAACCATATATTCTGCTTAGTTGCAGTTCTCCCAATCAGTCATAGTCATTAAACATTTAGAATTGTGTGTCTAAGAGCTCCAGCTCTCGGGTCAAGACTGCCTGGGTTGGAAACTCAGCCCCACTTCTTTCTAGCTGTAGCATCTTAGCCTTTTTGTGTCTTGATTTGTAAAATAGGAATAAATGGAACTACCTTAGAGGTTTCTTGTAAGGCTAAGTGAGATAATACCTCTAAAATTCATCAAAGAATTTTGGAACATGGTACACACTCAGTGAATATTGGGTAGTATTCTTAATTAATATCTAGTCTGTTCAAGGCCTAGGTAGACAATGATGAATAAGACATGTTTTTCTTCAACAAATGTTTCTTAAGTGCCTTCTGCATGCCAAGGACTGTTCTACTTCTAGTGGGAAAAGAAAAGGAATAGAGATAGATAACAAATTTAAAAATAGATAAACAAGAAAAATATCTTGTAAAAAGTGCTGTTACAAATTGAAGTGATGGAGTATCTGAGGGTTTCTTTAGTCAGGAGGCCAGGGACAGGCCTCTCTGAGGTGGTGGCATTTAGGCTGCAGAGTATCATACCCTGGAGGGGTCATCTGCAGTGGGGGCACATCTTGACTTAGTGCTGCAGAAGACCAGGGACTCACCTACTTGATCTCTGTCCCTTCCTGCACTGAGTTCTGCCATCACACACAGAAGACACTCAGTGAATGACACTGACTTCAAACCCCTAGCTCTCACTCCCTGTAGAGGTGAGCAAGGCTCCCAGGAGGGGGAGGTTTGGATGCAGAGGTTGGTTAGAGATAGAAGGACAATGATGAGAATGGAATTGGATAATGTATTGACTGGTTAGCAAACACTCTCGAAGGAGTTGAAAGGTGTGAGCACCACAACTTTGGGGTCAGGCAAAACTAGATTTGTATCCCAGCTGGACCATTCTCTGGCCTCAGAGTCTCACACTCCGTTTCTATAAAATAGAGCCAATGGCACCTTGTCCCAGAGGGTTGTGAGCACCACCTAAGATCTTGTATATAAAGTAGCTTCACAGGGCAGCAATTCCATATATATCAACTCCCCACCCCACACATCAGAGCTCAGAGGCCAAGAACTGCTTTCCTGGACTCATCACTACATTAAAAATATGTAGGAAAAAGTGCAGTATTCTCATGACCACTTGTTCATCTCCCCATCAAATGTTTTTCAAGGGAAATAAAATAGTAGGAAAAGGAAGGAAGCTTTTTAAATTTTTTTTTCTTCCTTCTCCACTGCCCTCACAAAAAAATTGGCTTCCAGAACATCAAACGCTCCTCAAAGAATCAACAATATTTTTTGATGATGGAAGTATGAATAATCAAGCATATGGATTACATTTCCTTAAATTATGCAGAGCCTAAAATCCAGGAGGGAAGGGAGGGTGCTGGTAAAAATGTTTTTCACATTTTATTAAAACCTCAAGGTCTGAGGAATATTTTTATGACTATTACACACACATACATACACCACACACACACACATACACATTTCCCCTGTTCAGCTGCTGAGAGAAAGAATGCACACATTGAGTATTTTTATTTCCTGCTCAAAGCTTTGTCTTTGCTCTGGTCAGCTCTAGTCCCTCTGTGCCAACCTCAGTCACAGAAAATGGAGCCTAGGTCGGTTTAGCTCTGAAGCTCTACCAGTTGTGTGACCTTGAACAAGTCACTTAAATTCCCAGAGCTTAGATTTCCTCTGTTGTAAAGAGGACTAATGGCCCATACTTCGGAGATGCTGATGAGGACCAGACGGAATGAGACATGTGAACATACCTTGGAAACTCTACAATATCAGGAGGATGGAGGGAATGGAAATGGCTCTTGGGTGCTATCTGGAGAAGCCTTACCTGCCCCGCCCGGACAGGCTGAACAGTGCACCGGCAGGGTTAAAGAGCCTGACTGCCCACCTCCTAACCCCCATTCTGCTAATTGTTGAGTGTGTGTTCCTGGGCAGAAACTTAGCCACTCTCCCTGTGCCCATTTACTTATTTACAAAATGGGGTGCTACTGATAATAGAACCTACTTCATACAGCAGTGATGAGGATTAAATCAGTAAATATTCATAGAGCACTTAGGTTAGTGCCATGGTTTGTTTTAAAAGAGACAGAGAACATGATAGGAAGGAAAGAGGGAAGGGAGGAAGGAGGGAGGGCAGAAAGAAATGTCCCATAAAAGATCTCCTATGCTATAAATTCACCATTCAGTTGTTGGTGTTGGGTATTATCTTTTCCAGGAGCCCTTTTTGAAAATGCTTTTAAACATTCTTAAAAGGCATGACACACAAATTCAGGTTCAATTTGTATTTATTGAGCACCTACTGTATGCAAAGCAGTGTACTGTGCTAGTTAATCCTTGGGAGAATCTCTGGCTCCTTGGAGGGGAGGGGAGGGGTGCAGAGAGGTGACAAATGGAAAAGAGAGGAAAAGGGGAAACAGAGAAAGACAGAGACAGAAGAGCTGCTTCCCGTACTGTGGCTTTGGCATTAGACAGACTTGGGTCTATATGTCACCTCTGCCAGTTCCTGACTATGTGACCTTAGACAGGCAAGGACAAATGCAGACACCACTCTGTTTCATATTCTTTTCTCTTGAAAAATGGGGATAATGACAATAGGATGTTGTGGGCATAAAACGAAACAAAGTGTATAAAAAACCTAATTTTCGTTCCCCCTGACACCACATTTTTGTCACATGCCTCCCATGACTCCCATGCACTGAGTGGAGAGGTAGTGTTAATGGCAGAATCTCGGGGACTGCAGTCAAACTGTCAGAAGAGGAAATCAGTTTGTCACTAACTTTCTCTGTAAAATAAAAAGGCCTTTTTTTTTTCTTGTGCTCTGCAAACTCATAAAAAGCATATTTCCTCCTCTTGACATCTCTGATCAATCTCAGCCAGCAGTAACCAAGTGACTAACTCTTCCTCCAGAGGCAAACAGCCAGAACTGGTGTTTGACTTTTCCCCAGCCTCTCAAGTGCAGAGATGACTCTTGCCGGATACTGGCCTTCAGAGGAAATGGGAGAGAAATTTAGTTTTGGCTCCAGTAATTCAACCAGTAAAGGAGGCAGGGAAAAAACTGAGTGAGAAAGAGAAACTGCAAAGCCGTCTTCCTGGATTCTGGCAGATGCCAAAGGAGAATCAGTGAGTGAGTAATTCTGCAGCCTGGAGTCCAAAGGCTGCAGCCAGTGGTCTGTGCCAAGAAGACAGCATCGAGTTCAAGAGAGGTGGGCAGCTACTGGGCCAGCCTCAGGCGGATGGGGGACAGCTCAGCATGAGTCAGGGGCCAGGTTTCTGCTCCTGGGGTCTCCTGCAAGCCACATCCATTCAGAAGGACCTCCCACAAAGGGAGCTTTTCTTTGCAGAGACTCAGGTGGCCTTTACCAGAGTGGTGTGTCATTAGTGGGCATTGAATGGAAATGATAGAAAAGTCCTGTGGACCAAGCACAAGCTGGCACAAAACAGAGTGCAGACAGTTCAGGAGGTAGTCGCTGTGGGCTGCTGGACTCCCACACTGAAAATGACAACAGCTACTGTTTACTGATAGCTCATCAGGTCCCAGTGCCATGCTAAGTACAAGCCCTCACGTGCAGCTAGCAAGCTTGGTGATCTCCACATGGCCCAGGGAATCTGGGAGGATATTAGTTAAACCACTTCCCCTTCCATCACCTCAGTTTCCCCACCCACTGCAAAATGGGGGTGATATCTACCTACATTATGGGTTATTTTGAGAACTGCCATACAGTGATTCAAAACTCATACTTTGAGTCTGAAAAATCTGGGTTTAAGATCAGCTCTGCTTCTAATTTCTGTGTGATCTTGGGCAAGTTTCTTAGTCTCCTGAGCTTCGGTTTCTTCATCTATTATCATAAAAGAGCCAATCTCAAAGGGTTATAACAAAGATCAAATGAGGTAATATGTGAGCCTGCTTCCTCATGTGTAAGCCAGAGAAAATAATATACATCTTTCATTATTGCAAAGGCTAAGTAACATTTTTTAATGGCCTAATAAAGTATCTCACACTTAGTAGGCTCTCAATGAATCATGGCTATTATTATTATTATTATTAGCATCAAATGAGTAATTACATGGAAAGTTATTGGTAAAATTTAAGGTGTTATTTTCAATAAAATGAATTACTTATGAGATTCAAGCCAGGTGCTAAATATAGTAATTAGTGTTTTGATTATAACTGCAATGTTTTAAAGTCTGTGTTCTTTTCCTCAAGAAAAGTTACACTGGGGTTTCCAATCTCAAATCCCTGGACTCAAATGTTCCAGGAACATGGTAGAGGCAGTGAGAAAGGGTACTTAGAAGTGTTTTCGATATTCCAAATGCATGGGAAATCATACACTTAACCTCCACAAACTTCCTGGAAGACCAAGTTTCTTTGCTTTAGGTTGAGATTGTATTGGCTTAGTATGGCACCACTGTTTAACTGCTGTTCACCAAAATCTCCACTTGGCTGAGGTGTGGGTGGTAGACAAGCTCTGTCAGTACCATGGGGCTCTGGCCAGAATCCCTGCCTCCCCACTCATTAGCCATGTAGTCTTCAGCAAGATTTGTATCATTTCTGTACTTCAGTTTCTTCATCTGAAAATAGTGCATAACAATACTGGATGATATTATCTCCCAACTACTGAAAGAATCGTATGTGTAGGGACCAGTCCCTGGCCCATGGTAACCATTCCATACCATGAGCTCAAGTGTCATTGTTCTTGCTCCCGCATTTGAGGACATCTTCCCAAACTCAAAGATGGCCAGTCAATGACAACAGCTGGAAGCATGCTCCGAGTACATTCCTATGATAGGGAAGGCAAAGAACTCACCCTTATTAAATGTCTATGAGTCACTGGACACTGAGCTACATGGCACATGTGATCGTGTTGGGTCTGGCCCACCACAATGTGAGGTGGGAATCCTACACAGGTGGAATCAGGGCTCAGAGCAGGTCCCAAAGTTACACAACTAGTGAGGGAAAGAGCTAGGATTCCAGTCCAGTCCTTCTGACTCCACAGCAAGAATTGTGCCTTGGTGATCCCAGAAGAAAATGAGTTGAAAGAGGTACTTCCTGGGCCACAGGGTGAAAGCTCTTAGCCTAGGGTTGCAGACACTTGGTAAAACGGGGCATTTCTCTCCTCTCCAGATGTTGACAACACTGAGAGTCCCTTCTGTGCCCTCTTGGGAGAGGGAGGAGTCTCTGAATCTCTCTCTACAGGCAGCCTCCAGCTTCCCTTGGCATCTTTGGAATCCACACCTACATTTATGGGGGAGCAACAGAGTCAGACAGCTCCAAGAGGCCCTGGGTGAAAATCAAACCGCCCATCTTGGAAGTAGCAGAAAAGCGATTTGTTTCCTAATCTACTTTGACTGGACACTTCATTAATACATTCAACCCAAGACCTGAGAAAGCAACTAAGAATGACTGACACTTATTCACCTATTCACCTATTCCAGCATGCAGTGAACCCTTCTCTGCCTGAGGTTCTAGGCTGAGTATCAGGGACATGATGTTGCTGGCATAATGAAGGTCCCATCTATCAGGGGCACAGACAAAAAGTACAGATGGCAGCCTTGCCCCTTTAGTGGTGGTAGCCACAGGAGGCCACTGAGCATGCAAGGGGTCTGAGCCTCTCTAAGGAGTTGTAAAGAAACTCCTGAGAAGAGGTAATATCTTACAGAACAGGCAAGGGTTTGTTAAGCAGAAAAGAAAACACAGGGAACAGCATGAGGAAAGGAATGATGGCTTGGGGGATTTAAATGGAGTTTTGCGTGTCCGGGCATAAAGTGAGATATATAGAAGGCTGAACTATGAAGCATTTGTTACATGAAGAATGATCTTAAAAAAAAAAATGCCCTGCTCAAAAGGTAGGATTTTATTCTTGGAGCCATTAAACAATGTTAACCAGAGGAATGGCATGATTGCTTTCTGCAGGTTTCATTTGTGCCATTTCTGATATGAGCCCTGATGTTTGATCAATAAAATTCATGAAAGTCCCTGCCATCTGAGAGCTTTCATCTATCCCAGGAAATTTGATGACAATAATTATTAGAAGAAGAAGAATCTCATATATTGAAATTTTCTCTTTCCTCAACTGTGAAGTCCTAGAAGATGGAGACAGGGTCTTCTATCCCCCAGTGTTTTCCCAGCACCAAACACAATGCCAAGCACATGGCAGCTTCTCCTTGATAGACATGTGAAAGGATGAATGAGAGTTGTATAATTTTTCTCAGTTTGCCAAGCACTTTCATACTCATTTGAGTCTCTCCAAACTCCCATGGGGTAGGTATTCCCCCTCCCTCTGCCTCCCATTTTGCAGATAGAAAACAACTGAGCCAGAAAAGAAAGAGGCTTCCCAAGGCATATGGGGACAACGCAAGACAACGTGTGACAAGTGCCGGGAAGGCCCAGCTGACTAAATGACTTTAGAATTCAGAGGAGACCACGCTCACTGCCAGCTGAAGTGGGCAGGGGAGGCAGCCTTGACCTTAGCTATGAAGTCCTAGTGTGTGCTTTGGCCTCTCTTCTTCCCACTCAGCACCCCTTGGCACTGGATTTCACCTTAATAACAACTGTTAGCGTTTACTGAGCTTCCACTGTGTCAGGCACTGTGCTGAGTGCTTTGCGTGCTTTATCTCATTTGGTCTTAGCATTAAGTGGTAAATACTGTTAGTAGGTCTAGTGAGTGGATGGGCAAACTGAGGTCTGAGATGCTATGTAATTTGCCCAGGTTTGCACAACAAGCAATCAACAGAGCTGGGACTGAAACTTGGGTCTCTTGGACTCCAAAATATTTTGCTTATAAATGCAAGGACACAAGTGGTAACCTGTGTATTAAATGATCATATGTGAGCATAGAATATGGAGAAAATAGGAGTGTGAACACCCTTTCCACCCCCATTCCATTCCCATTTACAGGGTTGGTGTGAAATGACCCCAAGAGCTGGGTGGAAGGGAGGACAGTCTTTGCATTCACTACATGAGCACATTAAATAACAAACAGTGCACTGGACTGGAGGTCTAGGCATCTGAACAATGATGTCAATATATTCCTTTCAATCTGTGGACTTTGGGAAGCCAGTTGACCTCTCTGGGCTTCAGCATTCTTGCTGTGTAAGGAAGAGACTGGAATTAATAAATTCTAAAATCATTTTAAACTTGAGTCTCCATGACTCATCTGAACTTTTCTTTTTAAGTCCAACTGAAGCTTTTCTAAAAGATCCCGCATATATATTATCTCACAAGACTTGCCTCACCACATTTAGCAGTCTCATATTTCTCCCTGAGGGAATCTTAAGAGATTTCTAATTGATGACCAATGCTATATTAAAAATCAAAGAAGAGAATAATTGTTTTTCTACCCTGGGCACAAAAAGGAAAATGATCATAATAATCAAAGTACCACTCCCTTGTTAAAGAGGTTTAGGAAACCTGACTTGAGCCCAACCTTTCCATCCAACTTCCTTCATGTCCTCTGGCCACAGAGACATAGGACATTTCTGCCATCAGGGGGATCAGTCCTGTGGCACAGTGGTTTAAGGGAATCCTCCCGAGGCCTCAGTTTCTTCCTCTGTAAAATAGGTTTTCACAATGTTTGCTCTGCCTACTTCACAATGTGGTTGTGTGGATAAAAAGAGATACCAGATGAAGAAAGTGCTAGATAAACACAAAGGAGATTATGAAGATTATGATGATTGTATTTGTCAAGGTCCTCTAGAGAAACATGTACATATCTAGAGTGAGATTATATGTATATGTGTATATATAAATAATCGGTTCACATGATTATGGAGGCTGAGAAGTTCCAAGATCTATAGTCAACAAGCTGGAGACCCAGGGGAGCCATGGTTTTTCTAGTCTGAGTCCAAAGGCCTGGTAATGTGGAGAGCTGATAGTATAAATTCTAGTCTGAATGCTGAGTCCACCAGCTAGGAATAATCTTCTCTTTCCTGGGGGAAAGTCAATCTTTTTGTTGACTTCAGGCCTTCACCTGATTGGGTGAGACCCACCAACATTAGGGAGAGTCATCTGTTTTACTCAGTCTACTGATTTAAATGTTAATCTCATCCAAAAAACACCCTTACAGACAAACCCAGAATAATGTTCAACCAAATATCTGGACATCTTGTGGTCAGTCAAGTTGACAAATAAAATTAACCACCACAATGATGAGAAAGTAAGCTCAATGAGAGAGTCAAATTTGTGTCTATTTTGTTCCCCACAGTGACACCAGAGCCTAGAAAAAGTCTAGCACAGAATAGGGGCTCAAAAACATTGCATAGATGAATGAGGAGGAGGAGGAAAATTTGAGGCCAGCGAAAGAAGAAATCCTATATACAACTATTTTCTAGGAACACCTTCATCATTTCAATTAATAATTACATATTAACTCTCAAGCAGCTGAATCTTTACATCAACTTTGTGAGTTAGGCATCATTATTAATTTCATTCTTCCAGATAAAGAATATGAGGTTCATAGAAATTAAGTATTCAACAGGTATGTTACCTCCATCACACAACTTTCCAAATTTCTTTCCCTATCTCACCACTCACACATCCTGCAATTATGCAACTGTTGCATTTATTTAATTTTATTCTTGCCCTCTGCAATGGACTGCGTGTCCCCCTTCCCAACAAAAAAGAAATACATCCACCTGGAGCCTGGTGAATGTGGCCTTATTTGGGAAAGGATCTCTTTGTAGTTATAGACAAGGATCTTGAAATGAGATCATCCTGGATCAGAGTGGGCCTTAAATCCAGTAACAGATGTCTTAATAAGAAAAGAAAAGGAGAGAAGACACACAGAGGAAAAGGTGATAGGAAGACAGACGTAGAGATTAGAGTGGTACATCTGTAAACCAAGGAACTGACAGTAGCCAGCAGAAACTAGGAGGGAGGCCTGCAACAGATTCTCCTTCACAGCTTACAGAAAGAATCTTGATTTCAGACCACCAGCCTCCGGAACTGTGACACAATACATTTCTGTTCTTCTAAGACTCCTAGTTCTTAGCAATTTGTTATGGTAGCCACAGGAAACTAATATTCCTCCTACTTCCACACTACCTCCAATGAGGCTGTAAGTGCCACAAGGGCAGTAATAAACTCTACTTTGGTCACTATTTTATATGTAGTGTCTAGAAGTGCCAGAATCAAAGCAGGGGCTTGGCAAATATTTCTTAAATAAATGAAAGCATGACTAATCAAATTTCAGATGCTTAAAGCCAGAAAAGACTCCTGAGTGGGAGCAAGGAATCCTGGGTTCTTGCTCTCCTGCTCCCACCAGGATATATTCCCTGGCACCAGTGTAACAACATTCTGTGAAATCCTTTGTGTTTCTGGAGGTTTTGCCCTGTGGGGAGGAAAGGCTGGGGGGTGGGGGTGGAGGAGTGGGGGCATGTTGGTCTCCATCTCCCCACTTATGACATGAGCAGGGTATCTCTTTTGGAAGAACCTTTGGAGGCTGGACCAGGTTTACCCACCAACACAGGCGTATGAACCAGGAGTGGGCAGGGTACCCTACACCAGTCCAGGTGGGCCCAGTCTTCTGCATCCTAGAAGAAGGAATTCCTTTCCTTTCCCCCTTTCTGTCTTTCTGTCACTTCTTCCTGCTTCTCTAGAAACTGCACCAACAGGCCTCTTGTCACCCTGCTTACTGAATCCTCTGCTAGAAAAACAGGGGTCGTTTCTGACCCAGACAGGCTCATGCAGCGGGCTGTCACAGGTGCTGGGTAGACACAGCTGCCTCAAGGCAGGGTACTTTGGAGTTGGGCTCTGCCCTGTCCCTCACCTCCCTCACCAACTGTGAGTCCTAGGCAGACCCTACCCCTCTCCAAGAGGGTCACTAAGACCCTCATCCCCTTAACTAATCTTTACCCAGGACCCCCTCAGGCCTGAGTGCAACCTGCTTATCAGCAACACTTAAGAAGGGGACTTAAAATCCAGGAGGAAAACAGATCCATATACCCTTTTCAAGGTGTAAAACTGGGATGAAATCCTTGACTGCACTATTTATATGTCAAGTTATTTAACCCCTTTAAGCATTTATAAATCGTGGTAATAGTACCAAACTGGAAAAAGAACAAAGCAAGAGATGTTAAGACATCTAGGATAGTGTCAAATGCATAATAGGTGCTCAAACACCACTTTACCTCCCTCTTTACTCTTTTCTGAAAGAGATAATAGATCTTTGCATTCATCCATTCATTGATAGATTAAAGTTCTTAGCATGACTGCTTAATTAATGGCAGTTGCTCTTATTCATTCATTGAGCAATTATAATGTCTGTGATCACATGTTACCAGAAAATCTAAACAATGCAAGGGCCCTTCAAGAACATACAGCCCAGCCCTCATTCTTCCAATGAGGAAATGGAAGCTCAGGGAAGGCAAGGGATTTTCCTGAGGTCACACAGCTAGTAAACTCAGGGTTAGGACTCCACTCTGCCTGCTGCTTACTCATCTGATGACTCATCAAGCTTCAGGCAGTGATGACAATAGCCACTGAACCATCGTCCTCTGGGACCTACAGCACTCAGGGCAATGCCAGCCACTAGGGAGGCCCTGCAGGGCCCACCAGAAATGTGGACAGCTGGAAGAAATTATAAGACCTGCATTCAGGAAGCAGCTTCTTTCCAAATCAAATGCATTCTTGCTGCTGATTCTAACACTCATATCCTAAAAATTGTTACTCAACATGCTCTCCACATCCGAACTTGACTCACTCTTTGAAATGGAAATCTGGGCAGTTTGGGTGGTGGTTCCTAACTGCCAGCGACAGAACAGTGCTTGTTAGCAGTACCACGGGCAGCCTTGACCTCAGCCAGAGCCTCTGCCTCCAAGGTTGCCTGCCTGGCAGGCTATGGAGGCTCCAGAGCCTCAGTCTGGGGAACCTTGACCTTGCCGGAGGCTGGATCTGTTTCTGATATGGTGTGGCAAATTTCTAAATCTTAGCTGTGGGACGGCATTTGCTCTTTGCAGAAAAAGAGCAAGGGGCCCAGGGGGTTCCAATTGATACCAAAGTAGAACCAGCTGTTGGAATCCTGTAGCACTGATTAGGGAAGTTCACTTCCAGGTTGCGGCTTCCAGCTGATGGAGCCCTCTTTGGCCCCTCACCCCCCCACCAAGAGAAGCCCCCCATAACCAAAATTGCTTCATCCATTGACTGGGAGCTAGAAACCAGGCAGAGGCAGGAAGAGGTTCTAGAAACAATAGCTTCCATTTCTTGAGTACCTACTTACTCTGTGCCTGCCATTGGGTTAGATGGGTTGTAAATATTATTTCCAAGTCCTATAAACCATGTAGCAACATCAGCATTCACAGATTTACAAGTGAAGAAAAAGAGTTACAGGGAATAATAATAATTATTATCATTAATTTTTTACCTAACAGTTACTGAGTGCTTACCTTAAGCCATGCATTCCTTAGGCACATTACATATCATCCACCAATTTACTATCACATCAATGCTTTGATCCAGATATTATTATTGTAGTCACTTTATAGATGAGGAAAGAAAGGCTTAGGGAAGTTACATAACTCCTCATGTCCCTCTGCACACAGCTGTTAGAGCTGAGCTGGGATACAAATCCACATTTCTCTATAAAATTAGTAATATAATAATAACAGCTAACCATTTATTAAGAGTCTACTATGTGCAACATACTGTGCTAAGATTTTTTTTTAACGTGTTACCTAATTTAATTCTCATGACAGTTTGATGCTGTGTGTCATATTGTCCTGCTTTTACAAATGAGAAAAATAGGCTTGGTAACTAAAAGAGAAGCAGAATTTGAATGCAGGTTCATCTGTCCCCAGAGAACTAGGTTTTAATCACTGTAATCTCTGCCTCCACAAGTGTGCTGAGAGCTCACACCTCTTGGTTTGAGTTTCCAAGTTTTCCATTCTTTGGCATAATTTTATCACATTATAGAAAACTGGGAGCTAGCCTCAAACTCAGCTCCAGGTTTCATGGTGACTGTTCCATCATTCTTTCCAGTATCAACCTTCAAAAGCAGCTGTAAAAATGCATTTGCAATTTAAAACTTGCTGTGAATGCTATAAACAGACCATTAGTTTAAACTAGTGTTGATTTTGTAGACTATTAAGGGTGAAATTAGTTTGATATTTACTAAGTGAAAGCAACATGAAATTTATGGTTTTTAAATTGCTTTGAGGAGGCTTACTAGAATTTTCCCTTACATAAAGTAGGAATGAATAATACCTTTGACATCGTATGTTATACATTCCAAATACAAGGACACTTGGCCTTACAGATATCCTTTAAAGCAAGATGAAACTGACACATCTGGAACGGAACATAATACCTAATTGCCTGACTCATCCATCAATCCATAGATATTAAACACATATTGAAATGTCTGTGACCACCGGACACATTCATTCTAGAAGATTCCAATAAGACTAGACTTGTTTGTTAAATTTGCATTCATTCCTTTGTAAATGTTAATTAAGTGCTTCGGATGTTCAGGCACATGGCAGTGCTAGGCACATAAGGGTCTTCCATAATTTCTAAGTCTTGAGGGAAAGTTAGACAAGAAATGCCACTTAGAAGTCACCACTGATGCCTCAGGAGCAAATGGAGGCTGCTAATCCAGACTGGGTACTGAAGAGATCAGGAAAGCTTTCTGTGCTCTAAACTGATAAACAAAGGATGAGGTAGAGTTATTTTAAAGAGAGGTAAGTAGAAATTTCAAGTAGAGGGAAGAGCTTTGCAAAAGTCTTAAAGGAAGGGACACAGTATTTGCTAAATGCTGAGAGAATGAGACAAATGACACCATCAGAGTTTAGAAAGAGCAGCTCCATCTGAATTAGGGTGGTCAGGAGAGATATGCTGGAGAAGCTAGGGCTGGATTCAGAATATTTAGACAGAGGTGGAGGATGGGAGGTCTGAGGAACTGCATAAGTAAAGGCCCCAGGAGCAGAAGTCATGTTCAAGTGTCAGTGAGAAGACCCACCACACTGAAGCGCAAACACACCACCACCACCATCCTCATCACGGCTAACACTTACAAAGCACTTACAATACACGTGGACCTTGTTGGGAAACAGTTCTCTATGGGTCTCACATTTCTACACATTTTGTAAACAGAAGAACTGACTGCCTTTGTTTCAGACCATTTTTCAAGAATGTTTTTATAGGAAGAACAGACTTGGAAGATAGTGTCCCTCTCTACCCGAGAGGGTAAATTCACTTACAGACCATTAAAAAAGATCTGGGTTCCTTGATCTCAGGGCTCCTGTCTTAATGCAACCCACAGATGTCAGGTGTCATCTGGCTGTCTTGATATCACTTCATGGGAACTAGGTCTCAGGGAATGGGCATGAGAAAACCCTGATATTCTGGCTACTGCTATTACTGTCGTGATAAAATCCTTGTCTCTGACCTAGCAGCCATGGAATCATGCCAAGCTAACCTATTAATTTGCCAGTGATATAACATCGCAGACCCCCTCACAGTTCTTGAAAGCCTTGTTCTAAGCACTTTTCCAGTGTGAACTCATTTACTCCTCCCCCAAATCCTATAATATAGAAATGAATACCATCCTTATTTGGGCAGGAAAAATCAAATGAAACAATCCAAAAACAAGATCGGTGTTAGGTCATGAAGTGTCTTATGTGCCAGGTTAAGGAGTTTGAACCCTATCCATTCAACAGTCATGGAAGGGTTTTGATCAGGACAAGAATATGAGGAAACCAGCATTTTCACAAAGCTTCTCTAGCCATAGGCTGTTAGATGGATTGGGCAGGAAGGAAATCCTGCTAGGAAACAGGCTAGCAGATATTAGTAGGCAGAACCAAGATTCCAGACAGGTTTGACAGATGGGCTAAATGTACCCACAGTAGAATTTCGCAAGCCTAAATGTCAAGTCCTGGACGAGGCTCCTTAACACCACTGACTCCAGCAAATGGCTGGGGAGACGTGACATAGCTGCACAGTCCTTGAGAATGAGGCCTAAGACTTCCAGGGACCAGGCAACCTGGGGTGAGTCAGCAGGTGATATGCCTGCCAAAAGGGCCACTGTGATCCTCAGCTGCAAGAATAGGCCCGTGTCGGGCTGGAAGGCAACAATCCAGCTCTGACTAGGCTCCCCCAGGTCAACTTATATTCAGTTCTGGACCCTGCATGCTGAATACAGCAATGGCTGATGTTTACTGAGCACTTCTCATATGTCAGGCTCCATGTCAGCTCTTTGCATTTGTGATCTGATGTCAACCCCGTAACGACAGATGGGGCATTATGACCCTCTTGTTTTACATATAAGGAAACTGAGGCTCAGAGAAACTCACCTAAGCTCTTCTGATTAATAAGTGGCAAAACTGTGATGCACACTTAGGCCTGTGTAACCATGAAGGCTGTGTGCTTAAATGCCAGGCTAGCTGCAACACCGAAACGATTTCAGGGGAAATGCCCAGAGGTGAGAAGGGAGCCAGGGACCATGACAGGGAAGACAGAGACACAAATGAGGAGCCAGGCCTAAACGTTGTTGGGGGCAGCTGCCCGACACCTTGGAATAGCTCTGCCCCCCAGAATGTCCTCTTCATTTCCAGACCAAGGCACCCACTGTCCAGGCCTTTCTCTGACTCCTATTTTCCAAGTCTCCTTGCAGATCAGCACTCTTGGATCCATTTCATGACCTCCATGTTTTTTAGGAATTATGGCTTTCTTTCTTATTTACTGGGGACATGAAGGAACCACCCACCTTGGGCAGTCAACATTCCAACATCTTAACTACCTGCTCCTCATTGGAGGCATGCCAGTGACAAGAAAGAATAGGCACCCGAGCAGGGACTGGTGTTTCTTTAGGGCCTGTAGGGCTACTACTCCAGATAAAACTCCCTCCTCTCACCTATGTATGCCCACCCTGAGAACAAGAAGGTAAGGTAGAAAGGGAAGAACCAAATGAATAACCTTTACTGAGTTCCTACTATATGCCTGGCATTGAGAAATGAACACCAGTGTAGATACCAAGCAGCAGGGTGCAGCCAAGCATGAACAGGCTGGGAGTGAAGCCTGTACCAGGAGAAACCCTGGCTCCACTTCCTATGGCACCGGCCAATGACCTTAGCTCTTAGAGCTTCAGTTTCATCTGTAAAAGGGGATCCTATGATGCCACCCTCTCTGGTGTGAAGATTAAAGGAGACCACACATTACAGTGTTTAGAAGGTAAACAGCAGGTATGCCCTAGATGTTCCTGCTTCCCTGCACCCATCTGCAGCAGGACTTTGAGAGAAAGCACAGGACTGAGAGGCAGACAGGTGGATGCAATGAGCTGGGTTACCTGACTGATCTCTTAAACTCTAAGCCTGAGCTCCCTCCTAGTAAAATGGGACTGGGGGAGTACAGGGAGGGGATGGCTGTGAATGTGCTTCATGAACTGCAAAGTGCTAAACAAATGGAAGGGATTGTAGCTATTGTTATTCATTGTCATTCAGGACATAAAACTTCACGCCTAAAGAGATGTCCAAAAACACGGGAGTCGGTTCCAAGTGCTGTAGAGTGGGAGCAGGCATTCAAAGCTAGAGGATTCCATGGGAACAGGCTGTGACCACACCGCAGCTGGGGGGGGCAGGAAAGGCTTATTTTACAGAGGATAACTGGGCTCAAAGGCATGACCTTGGATAGGCTGACTGAGCCTCTCTAGAGAGCATTCCTGGTCTCCCTCACCTGCTCTGGGATCCCAAAATCCCTGTACTTCTCTCACACAAGTGCATCACCTTGAATGAGAATTGTCTATTTGTGTTTCCATTTCCCACCAAACCATGAGGTTGGGGGCCATGTGTCTCTGCCATCATATCCCTACTGGCATAGGACCTATGACACAGTGAATGCTACATAAGTGCATCTGAAGGAGGGCCAGGGGGTTAGAGCATAGAACTAAACTAAAATCCCTATTTGAACCCAAGCAACACCCTGGGAAGGTTTTCTGAGCCACCGAAGACCTAAGAGGTCCTGGGCCCAGAATGCATTTCCGTACAGGAGGAGCTTGGAACTTGAATGACTTCAGGGTTTGGTTCTCCCTGTCTCAGTAACACCAGGGCTGAGAATGCCAGGCAGTTTGGCCTGGCTTGGCCTTTTTTAATCAGACAAGTACCATCTTGTGGGAAGTGTTCACTGTCCCCATCCCCTTCCTTCATCCCAGCACCCAATGCCTGAACCCTGACATTCTCTCTGCCTACAGGGGAATTTGAAATGTGGAAAAGCAGTGCTCAGCAGCCCTTCCCCTCATGAAAGCACACCTCGTACCTTCTAATTAAACTTTCCAGCACACCTGTGAGGCCACAATTATCTCCCTACCCCTGTCTGTCTGCCTTTTCTACAGTCAGGAGCCAAAAGGGGCTTTTTGGTGCCTGTGCATTTTTCTGCTCCAGGGCACAGAGAAGGAATCTGATTTTCAGGACTTTATGGCTCCTCATCCTGTACTCAGACCACTATTTACCTTTTTCATAGGGGAGGGAGGAGGAGTAATAATTGCTCATGGAAGCTTTGAAGGTCGGCATGTTCTGTAGCAA
Source organism: Manis pentadactyla (assembly GCF_030020395.1). NCBI lineage: Eukaryota > Metazoa > Chordata > Mammalia > Pholidota > Manidae > Manis > Manis pentadactyla. Next base: position 48,037,486 of record NC_080022.1, on the reverse strand, counting down.
TAGAGTTGTCAAAGATGATGATTAGCATTAATAATAAGTGTTATTAGTAGCAGGGTTTAGCTCTTTTGAAAGGGGGAAATGGCCCTGCAACTATTTCCCAGCTGTGGAGGCTCCCACCATTGCGCATTTTGCTTTTAAAGGGGATGCCATGACAGGATGGGGGGGTGGCGGGTGCATGGGAGCTGGACTGCAGGTCTCCTGTAAATGATCACAAGCTGACCCTGGTCAAAGATGGGAAGAGGGAACTGGGAAGTGCTCACTGCGGGCCTAGCGCTTAGCACTTCTTAGGATGCCCCATCTGCTGCCTATCTCCCTCATCTTGAGCCATTCTCACTATAGTTCTCTATGTCCAGACACGGTGGTCCTCTCTTATTTCTCCAGTGTGCTCTTGCCAACCCCACGACTGTTGCGCATGCTAGTGCCTCTGCCTAGCAGGTCTTCCTCCCAGCTGTGACATGTCATTGAATTGATGTCACTGCATCTTTTGGTCTCTGTTATGTGCTGTGAGTGCTCTGAACTTCTCTTTTGTAGCACAGATACTTACTCAGTTTCTGCCTTCCCTGCCACATTGGGATGCATATGAGCACAGGGCAGAGTTCATCCATGAACCAGTTAACTTCACTTCATTCTCTATAGCAAGGTTGACAAAGTAAGTAGGTGCTTATTGTGTACATTACAAACTAGCCAAACTTACATTAAGCAGACAGTGACAAGACAGCCCAAGTGCCATCAGTGGGGAGCTTCCCGTCACCCCTCCAGGCAAGCTGCATTCCCAGAGCTGGAGCATCCTGGAGGAACCAGAAGCCTGCAGAAGTATTCCCTTTCCATATCTTTTATTGTTTAAATTCCATTTGGGGGAATATAAATGGACATGGCTATGTCTGTGCTTTCTCTGCCCCTTGGCCGCATAGAGTAGGCCTGAGACCTGAGGTGCACCAGTGGTAATATCCACCCTTGGCCACAGTGATTTGTCCAAGGTATACACATGACCCACACCAGCTCCATCACAGGGTTTCCATGGGATTTTTCTAACTCACGTTGTAGGAAAAAACTTCCCTCTCTGATAAAAAGCTGAGAAAATGGAAGCCTAAGCTGAACATATATTATCATGCACTTTCCTGTATGCTGTATTTCACAAATTACAAAGGACTTTATAAAAGGTGGATGGCAAGCCAGGAACTTTGGCAGCCCATCCCATGTAGGAAGCTCAGGAAGAGAAAGAGAGAATGAGGCGAATATGCAGTAAGTCAGAGCGGTCTACAGAGAGGCGTTCTGGCAGTCCTAGAGACCCAGATGGAGCCATTGCTTTTCCACTTGTGTTAATTAATTCACATATTTGACTGATATCAATTGGTTTCCAATTTTGTCCCACCCAAACACTCCTTAGTCTTTGTCCTTGCCCTTCATTAATCGGAATAAAGACAGTCATTTTTGGCTTAAACTAGTTTGGGTAAACTAGTTTGGGACAGTTTGGGTTTCTTTTACTTGTACTGATAACCACTGAGAAATAAAAATAATGTTTCATATTTTATGTATGTCCACAAAGGGTTTAAAGCTAACATCCTTCCTTTGTCTTATATTTTCTGATTTGCTACTTCATTCAAGATAATCTCTCAATATAGTTTTGTGAGGTCAGCAAAGCAAGTATAATTATTCCACTTTACAGATAATATAACTGAGACCCAAAGAAGTAAAGGGACTTAGGTCACACAAGTAGTAAAAATGGAAGAGCCTAGACTGAAATCTAGGTTTTCTTGCTTTTCTCTCTGTTTTGCTAATCAATTTTCATGGCTAGGAACTCTAAGAAAGAAATAGTTTGGCTCCCAGGTTTATAAGATTCCCACAGCTTCCTCCTGTGGGTAATTATGCCCCTTTGAGTAACACATCTTCATACTATAAAAACATTTTGCTAGAAATATTCCTGAGAAGTAATAAAAGTTAAAGATGATCACGAAGTCCTAGGGGTCAGATTGATATAATATATTTAACGTCAAAGACACACCAAGGTCCTGACTTGTTTCTAAGGAGGACAGGGCACTCTGAGCCTAGAGGAAGGAAATATTGGGTGCCTTTAATGAGTAAGACCCCACTGGTGTTGCGGAGAGACAGAAGGTAAGAGGCAGAGGCTGGAAAAGTTTCTGTTTTCATTAACTGAGATGTAAAAAGCAGATGGAAAATTGGAAACCACCACAGTAAAGCCAGAGACCTGAGATCAAATCTGACTTACTAGTTAACAAGCACTAGTTAATGTTTTGGGTGAGTCACTGAATCTCTCTGAACCTCTGTTTCTTCATTTGTAAAATGTGGATATTAATACTTTCTTCCAAAATGCATGTATATGGATCATGAATATAAAAGTACCCAACAGTGCCTGGCACATAGTAGTTGCTCAATAAATGTTTCTCCTTCCCTCAAGGGAGTAATGTTCATACTTTGCCTTCCATAATGAAAATAGAATATAAAAACCTGTGTGACCCAAGGGAGAGTAGTGCAGTGTACTGTGAACCCAAAATCAGACCTTTCGCCATGTGGCCCTAAATGCCTTTCCTAGCTGAAACACCCCTTCCCCTTTTCCTCTTCCCATGCCACTCCAAATATCCAGATTCTTTGTCCTTTGGCTGGAGCTCATCCTTCCCACTCCACCTGCACCTCCCTGCATTCCCAAGCAGAATGTTTGGACCGTTTATTTCCCAGACAGGCAAAAAGATTCCAGTGGTGTCCTTTCTGTAAAGAGCATTGTCTCTTCCAACAGAGAAAAGGGAAGGAAGTAGAAAAGGAAGGTGGGGGAGGTGCTGCAGGAGGGAAAGAAAGGATAAAGGAAATACAGTAGACATTGTTTCAAGGGCTTTCCCCAAGAACTATATTAATAGCCATAGGAAAATACTAGAGTCTGTTAGACATCATTTTTCCCAATTTCTATAGCCAAGTTCTCTATTTTTGTGAACTTCTGTAACACACCCCTTTCTCCTATGGTCAAAATACTGCATAGCCTCCAAGGCCCAGCTCAAATGCTTTTTCACTTGTGTTAATTAATTCACATATTTGACTGATATCAATTGGTTTCCAATTTTGTTCCACCCAAACACTCCTTAGTGCTGGGAATATGGCAGTGACCCAGGTGGATATTGTTCCTTTTCTAATGAAGCTTTTAGTCTTGCCCAGTTTCCCCTTAAAGACAATATGTGTCCCCTCTCTGCTCCCATAACTCCTGTCAACTGCTGTCACTGTAATTGATTTTATGTCTTCCTTCCTTTTTAAAAAGTCTGTGAAATAGTGTGACCATCTTGCCTTCCTTTGCTTGGACCTCTCCTGGTTTAGTCTAGAAGTACTGTGTCCCAAGAAAACTCTCAGTCCCCAGCAAATGGGACAGTTGCTCACTATACTATAAAGTCAACACTATGACAGAAACAACAAAATATTCTTTGAAGAAAATCACTCAAGCATTCATTCTTCAAATATTTATGGAGGCTACTTCTTATATAATTACAGATTCTTATATAATTATTGTTGCCTCCATTTTATGTTATATCTCTCCCATACTGTGAGCGCCTGGAGATTAGGGCCCAAATCTTCAACCTTCATTGCTAGGTCCCAGCACAATGCCTACCACATAAAAGTGACTCAGTTTTATGCAAACCACAGTGTTTATACTGAGAAGAAAGTGTATGTTTTTGCTAAATGATTTTAAAGTATCTGTTTCTATGATTTTTAAACAGACATCTCCAAATACTATATAGCTTGGAATGTTCAACAAATAATAAGATCCATTAACAACCCCCTTCCTTTCCTGGTCTGTCCCCCACCCCTTCAGTAGATGAGGTATCTTTCAGCAGTGTGGCAGTTTAAAGACTGAAAACGGCACATGCAGGTAACAGCATCATCCAGTCCCAGTTATGTCTTTAAATGATACTACTTTTAACTGTAAACTGACTTGAATTATAAATTTCTGTCACTTCCACCCATTGGTTGTGGTTTTTCTAGCCAGAGACACAAAAACACACCCAGACTCCCATAGCTAGGAGCTCTCCAAGTATTAAAAGTGCATTCTCATGTCTCTTACTTCTCATCCTACCCCACCACCCATGTACACACTTAAGATTTTCTTAGGCAAACTAACATTTCCTTAAACTGTGGCTAGACTCACTTTTAAATTCCTAAATCTGAACAGTTCTCTAATTGGTCTGAAATAAAATCATCATTCCCACTTGTCCCTAGCTCATCAAACTCTTAATAACATGACTTGTGTTCTCAAATGCTTTTTTCTTTTTGTGTAGTGTGTGGGTCATCTAATCAGGTACCTGACATATTTTAAGGATTCAATACATGATCACTCCCTGGATAGATGGATGCATGCATGCACAGATTCATTATGTGGATGGAGCACAGTAAAGATTCTTGAAACCATAATTATATAAGGACACTGTATTGGGTTGCATAGTATCCTCCCATAACTCATGTCCACCTGGAACCTCAGCATGTAACTTTATTTGGAAATATGGTCATTGACGATACAAGTAATTAAGTTAAGATGAGGTCATACTGAAAGGGAAATTGTAGGATTGGAAAACAAACCCCTACATCTTACAAGGAGAAAATAAAGGAGACATTTGCACAGAGGAAAAAGTATGTAAGGATAATCAGGGTGAACACCATGTGAAGATGTAAGCAGAAATTGTAGTATTTCAGCTGCTTGCCAAGGAACACCAAAGACTGCCAGCACCCACCAGAAGCTAGGAATATACAAGGAATGATCCCTCCCTTTGAGCCTTCAGAAAGAGCATGGCCTTGCTGATGTCTTGATCTCAGACTTCTAGCCTCCAGAACTGTGACAGAATAAATTGCTGTTACTCTAAACTACCTACATTATGGTAATTTGTTATAACAGCCACAGAAAACTAATACAGATATTAAATATTCAACTCTTCCTTTCTTATATTCATCCTGAGAGGATACTATGAAATTATTGGAAGAGTATTCAACAAGGTTAAAAACCTAGGTTCGAATCATGGTTTTACCATTCACTAGTTGTGTGACCCTAGAAAGTAATCTCACTTCTTTGAGCCTCAGTTTGATCAATAAGCAAAATAGTGACACAGACATGACACACAGGATTAGTTTAACAATAAGAGTGGATAAGAAATGGGAAGGGCTTTACAAACTATAGTTTTCAGATATCAGTTATTTGATTTTTCCTTTTTGTTCTTAAGTAGATTTTCTATAGGTTTTCCTGTTTACTCCCCCCACAAGGAAATCAGCTCATGAATTTATTTATGAATTCTACTATTTTGCTGATTTTCTAATTCACTAATTATCCTTGTACTTTTTGTTATCCTGCTTTTCTTGGTTTTATTTTGCTGCCCATTTTCTAAATTCTTAGATTAGATATTTAGTTGCTTTCTTTTCACTTATTATTATTTTTGAGTGAAAGAATGAAGGCTATGAATTTGCCTCTGACTATAGTTTTGGCTGCAGTATGTATATATTTAGATCAAATGATGTCATTTCCTTTTTTTCCTAAGTTGTTTATAATTGTATATTTTTAAAATTTTCTTCCTTGAGTTATTATAACTATCATGCCATACTCAGCAGTAGGTGTTGGCCTTACTGATCCAGGAGCACCTATTGTTGTTATCATTATGCTGAAACTAGAGTATTACAATTTACTGTAGAGCTTTATCTCTGACATCTTTTAGACAAGACAAGTACATCATAGCTGAAATTTTTTTTAAGTATGAATTTTTTATTTTCTCATCACAAAGCATTCAGCCACAGATTATTAGCAGTTTTTTGGGTACAGACTTTTGTCAGTGAGGACATTTCTAGAATGTTCTCAATCTTTCTCTAAATCCACCAAGAACCAAAGAAATCAACAATACTCCTGAAGGCTTAAGCATTAGCAGCACTAGTCCATGGCCCCTGAGTTATGTTTCCAGGGTTGCAATCTAAACATTAGTCTCCCTTTAAGCTTAACATAGGCCAAATTTCTCCCTGAAAGCTTCACAGACTACGTTAACACAGGGGGAACCCTCTTTTCTCCTTTCTTAGATCATATACTTTGCCCACAAGTCTAGAATTATTCAGCCATGGCTCCCAAACAAGACTGTAAACACCTTGAGAATAAGACCACATCTTGTACTTTTTTTCACCCCTTCTTATACTCCCTAGCATCTGGCTCCAATAAATACTACGATTGTTTGAGTATAATTCTTATAGAACATTTCCTAAAAGAGAATGTAACTGTGAAATTTAGGGTCACAGATTCTAAAGCAGTCAAGCGGTAAAATCAAGAACCTTTTTAAAACCTTTAAAAGGTTGTGACTAATAACTTGGATGCATTTTTCTTGGATAATTTCTTCTCTAAAGAGAATAAATAGTTGTATTCTAAACATTAAGGAATTAATTTTTAGACATTGTGAAAACCAAAAATGGCATATTTAATTTGCCCAATTAGAGCTACCTGTGGGCTCATGTTCTGCAAAGTATGGTGGTGGTACATTGGGGTCCAACATGATTCTAATAATAATGTGTCACGTGTGTAAAATACTTTACAATGCACAAAGCTCTCCACACGTGAACTCATTTGATGCTCAAGGCAAACCTGTAAGGAAGGCAAGTTAGGGCCTATTATCACCATTTTAGAAAATAGGTGTTTAGGGTTCAGAAAAGGTTGACTAATTTACCCAAGGTAACAAAGTTGATAGGTAGTTAGAACAGAATTAAGCCTAGATCTTCTGATTCCCCATCCTAAATTGTTTTAGGCTACAGCTACTTCAAATTGATTTGGAACTCATGAACTAAATCTCTGCACTCAGTCATCAGATTCAATGGCTAAATCTTCATTCACTAATACCCTTGGATATCCACCTGCTTGGAGATACCATACTAAGATGATATAGTCCCTGCTCTCAAGGAGCTCACAGACAAGAAACCTGATTATTGTAATGTACAAGACAAATTTTTCTTGCTACAAGTGCTATGAGAGAATTTAATAAGTATGATAAAAGTCACATTTATTGAGAACTTAATATATGCCAGTTTCTGTCCTAAGCACTTTTCATCTGGGGTAAGTAACATTATGTACCATGCTGACTGGCACAAGTTTGCGACCATTATTATTATGGCATCAGGGATTATTATTTGAAAAAAAAAAAAGGGAAGACTATTTAAATTTTAAATTATCCAAAGCCACAACAGTAAAGGAACAACTAACAAAGTGGGGAAAGCAGAACTGAGGAGGAAATGTTGGAGCTGGGTCTTTAAAGGACAATGAAGAGCTGGCAGACAGGGTGGGGAGGAGCACTCCAGGCAGAGCACAGGCATTTGCAAAGACTTGGGCCCTCAGTAGCAGGGAAGGGAGAGGCGAGGAAAGGAGGCATTGCTCTTTGGACAGCCAGAGACAACACGCAGAAGAGGAAAAAGGAGGTGGCCTCCGGCTAGAAAGCAGCAGAGGGGCGGGGCTCTCCCTGTGCCCGACCCAAGCACTGAGGGTGAGGCACAGATTTTCCAAGGCTATTTGTTTGTAGGGTACATTTTTCCTGAACAGAATCCAAATTCCTTTGTTTTCACAAAGAGCACCATAGTTTCCAAAGAAAAGAAAAAACAGACTTCATGGTCCAAGGGCTTTCCCTGAGAAATATCCTAATGGCTGTGGGCCAAGACAGGGTTCCACCAAACTTTGTACTCAGAGAACAATAGAGCAGCAGGCTGGACTCTTCTTCAGAAACTGCAAGAAAATGGGAATGCAAAGTCATACCCTGGGAGATTTTTAAATACAAGTAACATGTCCTGTTTGTTCTGTCCCAACCAAACCCTCCTACTTGAGGTTCCCAGAATACTGCATGCAGTGTGAAAGCTGTGCCTTGACAGGCACTGTCAGCTGACAGTCCTTCCTCCTCTTCCCTGCTCGGCATGGTCCTGCTCTTCCTCAAAGACCAGCCTAAAGACTCCACCTCTGTGAGCTTTCCCTGGCAGTCTATGCAAATCTTGGCCCCAGCACCAAGGTGAGTGGGTGGCTCTGACTTCAGTGCTCCTACAGAGCCTTGGACCAGCTTCTGCATGATATCCTCTCACTGCCTTATAATTACAGCACACACTCTCCCCCAGCCACCACCCATCCCACCCGTCTCTTAATTTTGTGAGCCAGTGATGAACCAAAGGTGGGAGGTAGGAGGACTCCACCCTGGCTGCAGGTGATAAGAGAGTTCATTTTCTGTATCAAACTTTGAAAAGTGAAATAAGATTTAATACAAGTCAGTCTTTTTATTATTATTATTATTATCATTATTATTATTGTTATTGTTATTATTATTATTATGACCACGTGCAGGCAATTCTGAACTATGTCAGAGATAGAATACTGTTTCTCTTCAGGGTAAATAGCATACATACCAAGGGGTATGCCACCTCAGTGAACAATTTCCAATTCCTTCTGTCCAGAAATGTAACATGCTATCAGTGATAGAATGTACTGCTGGGCAGAGCTGTTAGTCAGTCAGTAGTACTAAGGCCTGTTACTGCCAGGTACCATTTTATATGCATTACAGCAATCACCCCAGCAACCCTTCAATATATGTAGCTCTGTTTGGTTATTTGTCTGAGTCTCAAACTGAGTCTCAGAGTGTTAAATGATTTATTTGTACAGGGTCCCAACACAAGGAAGTAGGAGAGAGAAATTCAAACCCAGATCTGTGCAGACCAACGCCATGCCCTTTGCCTGTGCCAAGAACAGCTTATCTACCCTGCACCAGGGACTTGAACTGAAAGCCACACAGCCTCCTCTTAAGGAGTTCACAGCCTAATGGAGAAAGCAACTCATGAAAATTACCATGATTCAGCTCAGCATGTGACAAGTAGTTTCAGGAATAAACCAGACCAACCCCCACCCTCCACCTCCCGGTTATGGCTTCCTCATTGTGGATTGAAGTCTGAAGTTCCAAGAAGGAGAGGAGAGTTGGCAAGAGAAACAGTTAGCTCTGATTGAACTTATACCAGATGTTCTTCTGGATACACACACTTGCTCTCCTGCTTGAGTCTTAGCACAAACACCTCTGAGGTAGGTCTCACTGTCCTGACTTCTCAGAAGATGCTCAAAGCGGTTAAGAGACTCACTCGGGGTCACACGGCAACAGGGATTTGAGCAGAAGCCTCTCTGATTTGGAAGCCTCTGTTCTGAGCACAGCAGCACCCTGATGAGCAGGGAGTGAGCACATCCACACTCAAAGTCCTCTCAGGGACTTAGGAAATATAAAATTATAAAAAGAATGAGGAAGAGGAAAATAATAATTCCTTGACGTTCTTTTGGCACTTTACAATTTATAAAATGCTTTCTCATCCATTGTCTCCTTGAATCCCTGTGAATTTGGCAAGACAGATATTTACTTCCATTCCACTGATGAAACAATGGAGGCTTTAGCAAAGTCACGTGATTCTCCTATGGTCACACTAGTCAACTGCACAGACTCTAGAGGTCTTTACCACACTTGTTCCATGCATCACCACATGTGATAAGCAGGTGCATTTGTATAGCATCTAATTCTTAAAATAACCCAAGGACATAGATTGGGCAAGTCTGACCCTCCCCACTTTAAAGACAAAGAAATGGAAGTCAGAGTAAGGGACATACCCAGGTGGTGGAAGTAGGCCTAGAACTCAGGCCCTTAGATGAGCACTTTTCCTCTCTATCATATGACGTGGGACAAATCATTCAATTATTCATTCAGCACCAACTTAGACATGACTGCCAATCACTTGGGAGTAGACCTGTCCCCTAACAAGCTCCCCCAGCATGGTAGATAACCAGGTCCCCATCCCTCTAATAGCTCTTAGATCCCCCACTACTGCCACCTCTAAATCTTGATATTAAAAGGCAATTCTCTCAGACCCTTAAGTCTGCTTTGACCCCAAAAGGCTGAGACTGATCAGTTGACCCCCACTCCAAACATAATCGCATCTTCAATAAGCCTGAGTTATACATTTCCCCCTGCACTCACCCTTTTTAAAAATTCCTCTCCATTTCTAAACAAAGGTATAAAATGCCTGTTCTGAAAACACATTTCAAGGTTTCTTGAACAAGACCCTATAATTACAAGACATAAAACAAGCAAAGTAAAGGCTGAATGACTTACAAAGCAAGAGTATCAGGTGCTCTCCAGCCAGAATTCATTCGATCTCTGAAACACCACTTAGCACCTTCCTGGTTTCAGAGACATTGTAGGCACATAGCTGGGTAATCACAAAGACAAGGCAATGTAGTGGAGAAAGTCTTGGCCTGGAATTAATTGGTCTCAAAGAGAAAATTGAGACTCAGAGAAGCTAAATAACATGCTGAAGGGCACATAGCACTCCAAAGAGGTGAAAATGAAGATGGAATCTGAATCCAGGTCTTTCTGCCCTCACATTACTTCCCTGCCCCTTTGGGGTAAAATGTGTATCTATCTACCCTCAAGGCCGAGTAAAAGCAAAGCCAAGAAGTTGTAAACTGTACCTGGAGGCCTGGACCCCTGGCTTTCCCCCAATGGTCCAGGGCACCTATAATCACTACAGTATGAGTGCCACATGCATGAGGCAGCCCTGGGACAAAATAACTTCCAGATCATCCTTTCATTCTGCCCTCTCTCAGATAATGTCACTGTTCCAACCAGATTCCCCAAGCATTCCTTTTTTACCTTTTCTATCTGGGAGAGGGGGAGCCCCCACCTCTAGTGTGCCTTCAATGGCCAATGCCAGCAGCTCTCCTTAGGAGAACCATCAGGCACTAGAGCTCCCTAGCGGTGGGTGGGGATGCCTGAGGTGTGACCCACACTCCAGAGCCTCCCAGCAGGATCAAACTGAAGCTCCCTACCCTCTGCACATGGCACCTTAGTGCCAGCCTCAGAGTTACAGTGACAGTAACTTTCACATTTCAATTAAAGTAACCTTGGGATGGATTTGGAAGATTCCTTTTTAAGGAATAAACATTAAAATGCCACTCAGAAACTCACTCTTTGTTCTGTTTTAATCATTTAAACTTATTTCAAAGATCATGTAGTTCTTACACTTTATTCAACATGGCTTCATTTGTTGTTGACTAAAAGCTACAAAATCTGACCAAAGTATTCAGTCCAATTTCTTGGCTGATAACCCATGCTCCATTCATTCACTCATTCATTCGGCCACAGCTGGCTTGAACTCAGAACAAGCTGCCCTAGCTAATCTTATCTCACCTACCAAATTATCATGTGACCCCAGCAGCTGCCATTGATAACAACCCAGGGGCTACCCAGCCACTGTGTTCGCTGTCACTCCAGCCAGCTTGTAGTCCCTCTAATGTGCCCAGCTTGTTTCTAGCTGCACACTTGCTGCTCCCTCTGCTTGGAATACACGTCTACAGATCTCCATCCATCTCCCTCCACCACTGTACTCAGGGCTCTGTCAAACACTTCTTCAAAGAGCCATCCTTGCCTTGGACACCTAAAATAATCTACCCATCCCTCACTCCACCTTTCTTTCATGCTCTTGATCTTCATAATATTTATTACCATCTGAATGGTTATTTTTATTATTTACTTATTTACTGTCTTTCTCCCCCAGGGTGATGTAAATGCCATGAGAGGAAATATTTCATCTACCTTGCTCACTGCTATATCCTTGGTGCCCAAGTGCACCTGGGAGATAGTGGGAACTATTTTTGGAATAACAAAAGAATGAACGAAAAACATTTTTTCCTTTCCAGCATCTTATTTATAAAATAGAATCTTTGCTGGGAAAGATTACCAAGGCCAACGCCTAGAAGCCGGGAGATCTATAGCTTTAATCCCATGAGGAAGTCTCTTCATTACCTGTGGATGAAGGAACTCTGCTCCAAAAACCTGCAGAGACTCCCTATTGTTTCAACAAATGGCAGCTGTCCATCAGACTGAGTAAAGATTTAAGACTATTGAAGTAAAATAACTGATAGTGACAGTCAGCGTGTGTGTGTGCGTGTACTCATTTCATACACATGTACTGAATGCTTGCTATATGCCAGGAATTCCGCGGAAAGGGTACAAAGTGTGATTCCACTCCAATCGCCACAGTCTTGGTAGTTGTGGAAGTGGGATGCCCAGGAAGGTCCTAAGTGATTAAGAAAGTGAGGAATAGAGAGAGAAAGAGAGACTTGTAAACCACATTTAAGAGTTAACAAAGGCCAGGAGATACTTCTGTATGAGCAGGCAGAAAAGAGAATTCAGTCTGCTTTATTTGGATGTAGGTGGGAGTATAGAACACTTCCCTGAGGGAGCTGCCTTTCAGCTGAATCTTGTAAACAGGAGTTTACTGGAAAACAGGGTAGGAAGGGGGGGGTGAAGGCATCCCAGGCAGAAGAACACCCAAGCAAAGGCCTGAATGATGACAGGTTCTGGAACTACAGGTGATAAAGTCCGTCTGAAATGTGGATCCTGAGCTGAGGCATGTGAAAGACCAAACTGGGGTCTAAAAGCAGGTGTTCAGACAAAAGACACTATACTTGGAATGAGCAGACCTGAGTTAAAGAGCTGATCAGGTCACTAGCAAGTTACTCTTCTCTGGGCTCAATTTCCTGGGAAGCAAATGACCAGGGTGAAGGGGGTGCAGATCAGGAGTCTCCACCTGGATGAGTGGAGCTGAGGAGCCTGAACCAGAAGCTCTAAGGAGGCTTATTTTGCTTTAAAAACTTTGTCCCTTTACTTTGATTTGTTTTGAATCATGATATTTAAAAAAGTATTTTGAATTTGAAACTCCTTAAGAAACTGTAAGATTTTTGTGTTTATCTAGGGTGACCTGGATTATAAAAGAGGCAGAGAAACCCTTGTTAAGGTGATTTTAAAGTCTCTGATTCTCGCCTCCCGTTCTAAGGTGACCAACAGCTAAGCATACAGAAAAAAGTACAGTATTGTGGTGCTTCAGACACTGAACTTGGAGTCAGATCCAAATTCCAACTCAGGCCCTGCCCCTTATTTTCTAGCGAAATTGGCAATTTAATTCACTCTTGGACTGTCAACTTCTTTTTCTATAACATATTTTCCTCAGAGGCTTATTGTGAAGTGTATTTGAATAATGGACTTGCAAGCAACTGGCACATAGTAGGTGCTTAATAAATGTCTGTTGAATATAAAGTTTTTATCTGCATCCAAGTCCTTAATCATAATAGCTTCCCCTTGAGTGCCTACTATGTGCTGAATGCTCTCCACTGCCTTCTCATTTACATGGAGAAACTCAGCTATTTCATACTAGGGTGTCAGTTGAGTTTGTTAAATTGTCTAAAAGCAGTTTTGACCCTTTAGAATACAGCCATGCTGAACGATGGGAATTTAAGGTATGCTGCCTGGAACCAGACCAAGCTTAAAATCTTTTAAAATTTAAAGCTGTTTTTTATTACTCTGGAAACCTACCCATTGCACATTTTTATTTCCAACCATTAGGCTTCTTTTTTCTTACTTTCCACATTTAACTCAAAGCTGTAAATGCAAAAGCCAAGCTTGAAATGAGCCTAACATTTACTCGATGAATGTAATGACAGCTTACACTTGCATCACAGGAGGATCTACATTTTATATTTAATAGCTTTAGCCATTTCTAGCAAGAGTTATCACAGGGACCCCAAAGAGAGAGGGTAGGAGAGGGAGAATTTTGCACCTTTGACTAAAGATGTAGTCATAAACTGTTTTGAAAATGATTAAGTGATAAATACAGTAAATTCACCCTCAGTTCTGGGAACCCCACAGCACAGACAGTAATTCTCAGAGGCAGAAGCAATTATTATTATTGAAAGGTCTAAACCTTAAGTGTGTGCTGTTTCAGTCAATTAAACTGGAAGATCACTAAGTACAGGGAGGGAGGAACTCGGGTATGCGGAGCCCACATACTAGACACCAAATGCTATATCATCCAGAACACCTAATGTCCACGTGCCACATATTTGTAACTGGATCCAAAAAAAAAAAATACAGGAAGAGGGAAACTAACAATGTTGAATACTGCCTGTGTACAAGATCTACACAATGTGCATATAAAATATAATAAGGTGCATGCAATGCTTAAGCATATGTAAGGAAGTCCAGTAAACTCAGAAAAGAGACCCTGCCTTTTATTGAGGAAGTAGTAACTGTGTGATGTTCTTCCTGGCTGCGTCCCCATGGCATAGCATAGTGCCTGGCACATCCAGTGGGGATCAGGAACATGGAATACAAAGTAGATTTTGTGGCTGAAAATCCTACTTGGTAGCTGTGTGATTTAGATAAATCACTTAATCTCTCTATACTCAGTTTCGTACCTGTGCAATGGGAAACAGTAAGACTCCTCTCATACCTTAAGTACAGAATTAAACAAACTATCAAGTGCAGAGTGCTTAAGAGAGCGATGGCAAAAAATGAGAGCTGCAGACATAACCACTGTGGACCTTCAGATGCTGAGGATCTCATCTGCCCTCACCCCACCCTGGGGGGCAGTGTAATGAAACTCCCTTTCCCCTGCAGGGACCTGAAGAAAGTACATCTTTCTAGGTTATCAATTCTTAATTGGCCTAAGATTCCTACCCAGGCCGGTTAACAATAGTAGCAAAACATGGCATTTAATTGTTTTTCTTTTTTAATGTTCTAGGCCTTTACAGATAGGCACACATTTACTTCTCACAGCAATTCTATGTTGCTAACCCCCATTTTACGGATGAAGAAACTGAGAGTAAAGACTTTAACTCATTATAGTTAGTAAATATCAGGAGAGGATTTAATCCCAGGCCTGCAAACTGACTGTCCCCACAAAAGTGGGTCCTCAAGGGGGCCGGCCGGGAGTCCAGACCCATCTTGCTAACCCTGCTGGGACTAGCGTCTGCGGAGGCGAGGTCTAGCGGGCCTGAAGCAGGGGCGTGGTCCCCGGGGCTCGCCTCTTGAGCAGGCGGGGCGGCGGGGAAGACCAAGCGGGGCTAGAAGCTAGGAACCCGCGCCGGCGCCGGGGCTCTCCACCCGCCGCCCTCCCAGCTGGTCGCCGCGTGTCCCTTTCGCTTTTACCCCCAGCCGCGCCGGTTGCCTGTGATTACTCAGAATCGCCCCCACTTGGCTGGCTGAGTGACAAAAATCAGCACTAGTTGTCCGAGGAAACCTGTTTGCAAACAGGACCGCCGCCCCCAGCAGAAAGCACCCGAAGCCCAGAATCCGGAAATCTCGGTTCTCCCGCTCTGCCCCTCGCTCCGGGCGGGATTCGGATCCAGCTTGCCCGTCTGTGTAAATGGGGTCAGAAAAGTTTCTGCGCAATCGAGCGAAGGTGAACATTGTGGAAACAGCCTGAAAGTCCCTTAATTTCAGCTAAAATAATTCTGGGCGTTTTATATTCTTATCCACCATTATTTGTTTCACTAAGAATCTATACTTTTTCATTTAAAGGGGAGTAAAATTGTCACCCCGAAAAAATAGTTTGTGGTTCAAGTCCCCCTGTTTGAGACACTAAAGGAAGCTCTGGAAGGCCTTGCCAACTCCCGTTCGTCTGTTAATCTGATTTGTTGTGGTTATTTTTTTATTTTTCCGCGGTAAGACCTCTACAGTCTGATGACAAGCAAGGAGGAGAAAAGACCGGATTTTGCAACCAGATATATTCGGTTATAATTTCTTGTTCTGCAATATTTTTGCCTGTGGGAGCTTCGTCATTTAAACTTGCTGAGCCTCAGTTTCCCGTCTGTAGAATGGGGAGCATACTCCTTGCAGGGTCGTTGGGAGGATTCGGGATGATGTTTGGCAAGGGCCTGCCACTTCCTGGGTGATCAATGGATGAGGGTGCTCAGGGGTGAGAACTGACGGTCTAAACCTGATTTCTTCCCTCGGCTCCACACTGTGGCTGCAGAGCGCCCCGCCCCTGCGCGCGGGCTGGGCGTGGCTGGTTCCCCGCCTCCCCAGGCCACGGCTGGCTGCCTCCTCCGCGGCGACCTGCAGGCGGAAGGCCGTGGCTTTATTTACACAAAAAACAGCCGGTGGAAGCTGACCTTGTATGGACGCAAGGCTGGCGGGCGCGGCCCGTCGCTGGTGGAGGCAGACAGAGGCCTGATAAGAATCTGTGAATAAATAAATACATGAATGAAAGAATGCAGTGAAATGCCCTCCTAGGATCACAGAAACATGATCCAAAGGCAGCTTTCGGGATCCTCCCCCAGGCC
Organism: Manis pentadactyla; assembly: GCF_030020395.1. Lineage (NCBI taxonomy): Eukaryota > Metazoa > Chordata > Mammalia > Pholidota > Manidae > Manis > Manis pentadactyla. The sequence goes on along the minus strand of NC_080022.1, from coordinate 48,021,351 downwards.
CCATTCTATTTGATAGTTTGGCTAACAGACCCTCAAATGATCGGCGAGTTATAACCAGGCCACGCCTCCTGCCACCCAAACCTCGCTTTCCCCAGGGTCGCCTGTGGGTCGCGACTTCCCCGGACTAGGGGGTGAGATCTGGATCCTGGAGAAGGGAAAGGTAACTGCGCTTTATGTGCACCTACGATGTCCTAGGCACTGTTCCTATGTTACTTGACTGACTTGCACCACGCTTTGAGTTGGTATTCCCACTTTTTCATCTAGGGAAACTTTGTCTCAGATAGGCAAAGTCCCAAGAACACAAAAGCCCCAGGTGGTACCGCTGGGATTCCAATGCAACTCTGAGGGATCTTCCCACCCAAACGCGCAGCCGGAGGCGAAAGGATAAGGTTTAACTTGCGTGGGTGTGACGTCAGGAGAGGCGCACGATTACTCTGCTGTTGCTCTGCACCGCCCCTTCCTTCATTTTCCTTCACCTTCCCACTGGATGTCCACAGCCTCTTCTAGTTCTACCTGTCAGCTGATTCGCTACTGGCGAATTTAGCAACCTAATTTAGCAACCGGATGTCGCACGCCCGGTGACCGCTGACCTAGAGCCCCTAGCCCTATCATTATCAAATCCAGGGCCGCCCTGGAGGACATACAGATGCGCCCAGGGCGCACATTTCTCCAGCCTCCGCCAGAGTCACAGGACTACATCCGGTCCTGAAGTAATGGAAACTGGTCCAGCAGCCCCTTTCCCGGCAGGGCCCCGCCCACGCCCACCCCACAGAGGCCCTGAACTGGTTTCTTCACTTTCCCTGGCCCAGCTCCTGCCCAGGGCAAGGAAGGAAACTGCTTTCTCAATGTGCCTGAGGACTGTTCTGATTTTCATGCGACTTGTCAACCATCCATCAGCCAGGTGGGCCCAACTAAGCCACCAAGACATATAGTGGCTTGCACAACTGAGATCTACCAGCAAACCCTTAGGTTTCCTCATGTGACAGGTGGGCATTGTGCTGTGCACTCAGCCCACAGGCATCAGGTCCCATGGAGAAGTTGGGCAGGAATGGATAGGCCACCCTAGCCCTCCAAGTCCATCCAGCAGTCCAGGGGTATGGAAGGACAGTGTCAGGCTTGGCCCAGGGCTGGCACACTGACCTTTCTGTGGACCTCTGCCAGCTTGTGCTCCATGACCTTTGAGGACTTTCCCATAAGTCCCAGCTCCCTTTCTTTAGACCTCTTGGCCGAGAGGAAAGCTTGAACAAAAGATCCACACAGTAACAGAGGACATTTATTCACAAATATTTGTGGAGCGCCAGACAGGTAACAGGTCATTTTAATATGGAACAAGGAACCATTTCCCCTAGTGCATCTGGGAATTTGGGGAGTGGGGTTGAGAGGCATTAGGAAAGACTTTCTCAGACTTCAAACATTGCCCCTTTCCTTCCTTTTTCCACCTTTCTTCATACATTTCTGGGGTACCTGCATCATGCTAAGAGCTCAGGGAGCAGTTGGTGGTTTTCAAGAGACAGCAGGTCATGGTGTCATGGTGTAGTGGTTAATATGCTGGGGCTCTGGCTACAGCCACTTATAATGTGCCCTGGAGTGACTGCATAATTTCTCTGAACTTCAGCTTCTTTATCTGTAAAATAGAGATAATGTTAATACTAGCTTCATGAAACAAGGCCTGGCCCAAGGTGGGCATTAATGTGTGGAATCTACCATATTATTCTATTGTGGTCCACACACTTCTGATCCTCACAACAACACTATGTGATTGGCAGCACAGGTAACCACATACCCATTTTACAGATGAAGAAGCTACCACGGAAAAATTACCATCTATTGTAATTTTCCAAGACCAGGAGGAGTGACCTCCAGAAACAGGGGTGGTATTATGACCTTCACCTGCCCTCCCTGAACTGATGACTACTTGAGACTGCACTGTCTGGGGAACTTCCTTTGACCTAAATCCTGTTGGCTAGACCCCAACAGCAGCCAGAAAACCCAACAGCCACACCCTCAGCATTTTTGCTCCAACTTGTACTTCATGCCAGGGGGTTTCTCTTTCAAATAATATGTTCAAGAAAGGGGAAAATATATGCTAATAGGACACCTACTATATGTCATACAATACACCAGGCATGAGCACATAGGTTACTTCATCTTATGTGAGCAGGAAAGGAGGAGGAGGAGCAGAAAGAGAAGGAAAGAATCAACTTACTCCAACTGCCCCCTCTTTATAATATAACTTGACACATGAATAACTCCTAAAAATGCAAATGTGATGATATTACTCCAACTCCCTTGCTTAAAATCTCTCAGTGGTCTCTCACTACCTTTATATCAAGTCCACACTGTGGAAAGGCCACATTATCACATCTGTGCCCACTTATCTCCTGGCCTTTGCACATGCAATTTCTTCTTCCTGGAGTGCCTTCGCAGCTTCTTACTTCCTCTCCTACTTTTACTTGGTTAAATATTATTCCTACCTTCAGGTCTTGGTTTTGTATGTAACCTCCTCCAGGAAACCTTCCTTGTCCGCTCAGACAGGGCTAGGCCTGTCTACATTCTATTGTAAGTTTCTGTTTAATGATCTGTTCATCTAGATGGTGAGCTCCTTAGGGACAGGGACTATGTCCTCAGCACCAAGCATAGGATGGCTCATAATAGGCATTCAATAAAATGTTTTCTGGATGGATAAGAAAAGATTGAGTATGAAACATATTCCCATTTAACAGAGGAGAAAAGCAAGTCTCAAAGATGGCAAAATGTCTATGTAAGGTCAGACAGCTGGTTTAATGGGTGAGTTAAGCCAGTGCAAAATTTCTCTAAATCCACTCAATCTTGTCTCATTATTTCACTTACATTGAAGGTAATACAACCTCCTTCTAAGTTTTCTCATTGAAGTTGTTCCTAGCACTGTCTTTCAATATCACACAGAAAGAGGTCCCAAGACCTGATAATGTAATAATTATAAATACCACTCATCAAGTCTATAGTTAGTCCAAGATACTGAATTTTGGTGCCTGAGACATATCACTGCTAGTGACATCTTAGAGAGGCCAACACATTGTGGTGTCTATTTAACAGATGAGGAAGCTGGTTCAGAGAGGTTATGTGTCCCAAATTTGCTCCACAGCCTTCAAACCCAAATTAGTCGCCAACTCTTAAGCCCAGGTACTTTCCACCTCCCCAAGCAGCCTCCTGATCATTGCACTGGGGCCAACTTGCTTGGGGCCTTCAGCTCCAACTGGGCCCAGTTCTCTCTTGACTGGGTAGAGATGAGACTCCATAACTTCTCAGGATCCTCCAGGCTTGACCCCAGTGTCACACTACTCTGGCATTTTTCTTATGGCTGCTTTTCGCTTCTCCCCTTGGATTCTAGTATCTGCACCAGTTCCACCTCTGGGGGAATGACAGGGCATGGGAAGCCGTCCCTGTTCCTTGTTCCCAGCAAATGGTCCCCTTGAGAACCAGGAAGGCAGGGGTAGATCCTTTCATTCTCCAGTGTCTCAACAAATTATTTAGCAAGGGCACACACCCTTGGCCCGAGCTCCCACCTTTCCTGACTCCTCAGAACTGTTCCCCAACTCCAGGGCCACCCCAAGGGCTTCCTTAGGTGCTTGCATTGATTTATTTGTTCAGTGAATATTTGGGCATTTATTACATGTCCAGCATAGCTCTTTTAGCTAACAGCCTTCTCCTTGGAGCTCTGGCACTTCTTCAACTACCTGAGGTGGGAAAGTTCCCCTGAAATCGTCTACAATAGACTAGAAGGTCCAGGAGGGCAGGGGCTAAAGCTGTTTTGTTTGTCACTCTGCACCCTTCACCTAGAGCTGTGCCTAACTTGTGGGAGGTGCTTATTAAATATTTGTTTAATGTCTGAATAGCTAAATATTAAAAACTGATTTATCTCTTAAAAGTTGCTTCTAATTCTCCACTTAGAGATAGGAGTTGTGACATGTTGGAGTCAAAAAGGACCATAGAGAAAGAAAAAAAAACTCTATTCTTATCCCTTCATTTTATAGCAAGGGAGACCCAGAGAAAGAAGATATGGAGTTTAGGGCAGAATCTGGAGTACAACCCTGGCCCCCTGACTTTGCCCAACCACTTCATTGGGTAAAAACACCATAAAAATGTTAAGCTCAGCTCTAGATTCTCCCTCTCTTCCAATTTCAGATTATTGGCATTTCTGCAATCATTATGAAAAAAATTGAAGTGGTTTATGCTGTGTTGGGAGCCTGCTCCAAAATCCTAAATGTAGTCTCATTTAGTTCTGTTGTGAATTACAGCAGCCCCCTGGAGCTGGGACAGGGCAGAGAGAGCATCACTATTGCCAAATAGCAGAAGAGAAACTTGGGACTCAAGAGAGCTGAAGTGACGTGTACTCAAAGTCACACCGCCGGGATCTCAGGCTTTCCCCATCACAGCCCATGCTAAGAGCTCGTCCTCCCCCAGTCTCTTCCCCTACTATTCTCTGCTTTTTTGAGCCTTAAAAAAGATTTAAAAGAACAGGCCCTAAGGTTGCAAGGACCTTCATCTTTATCATTCATTCTACTCTTGGAAAGTTTGGTCAAGTTGTCTTCCCAGTGCAAAAAATGAAGACCTTTCAGGCACTCAAAACTTTTACCTACTCTTAAAAAGGGCTGGTTGCCCAAATACCTGTCTCAGAGGCCAGATATTCTCAAATGGATACTAAGGACATCTACCTGCTGTGGTAGCACTGGGTGAGTGGGGACCAGGAATCTTTGGGAGACTACCATAAGTCATCTGAAATCTTCTTTGGGACTCCATGCACACCAGGTTTCTGACCACAGACTCATCCAAGCCACAGTTCCTTCCCTATCATTGCTAATGCCACCTCAGCAGCCACATACTGTGGTGACAGCAGGAGAAGATCTTTAAAGGAGGCCAGGTGCCTCAGGAAAAAGGAGAAAAAAAGACCACATGAGTGAGGGTGGCCATGTTGTACCCTTCTGACATCATACCCAAGTGACCTGGGCAAAGATTTTTAACACTAGGATGCAGCAGCTCAGTTACTCAGGAACAAAAAAATAAAGCATTTCTTTTTCTGAAAGAGCAAGTAAGCATGCCAACATCCTGGTTCACGAGTTAGAGATAATTTACAACTTTATTGAAGGCTAAAATGTCCTACCAATAACAAAAATGCCAGTGTGGCCTGTTTGGACAGCACTGGGTGACAGTTCCAGCTCTGATCCACACCAGCTGAGTGATCCTGAGAAGACGGCCCCACCTTCCCGAATCTGTCTCCCAGGCTGCACAGTTGTGCTCACGGTGTCCCCTTGGTGAGATCTGTGGGAAGTAAGTGATGTCACAGATGTAAAGCACCGAGCACCATGGCTGGCACATGATAGGTGCTGAACAATTATTAGTTCCTTTTCTTCAAAAGAGTGGGGGGTGAATTGTGCTTTGGAAACAGAATACTCATGGAAAAACCAAGAGGCCCCCCAGTGAAGTAAAGTTCCAACAGGGCCAAACAGCCATTCCCCAGTCGTTTGTTCAAGGACCAGCCCTCACCTGTGTGACTGGCCTCCCATACACTGGGCTTCTGTGCTTCCTTTCCTGTTCTCCTTGAGCCAGGCCGTGCCAGCAAAAATGCATTTAGCCACACAAAATGCAATCATTACAACTCACCCAGCAGGCACATCAACATGCCTATTGACATGTGCACACAAATACTAAAAACTCATGCACTGCAATGTAGCTTGATAAAACACATGGCTCCCTTCCACATGTATTCAGTGAAATGCCAGAACAGAGAAGAAAGAGCAGGAGCTTTGGAGCTGTGTGAATGTGGGTTCATTTCTGTTTCCATCTTTTAATAGTGGTATGATGTAGAGAAAGTCACTGGAAATCTCAGTCTCATCTGAAAGACAGTGATTACAATTCTTAGCTTTTGGTCTTCATGCAAGGATCATATAAGACAACACATATAAATGAATGGTCTGATATGCTATAGATATTCATTGCAGAAATGCCAATAATCTGAAATGGGAGGAGAGGGACAATCTAGTGCTAAGTTCACTTTCTTTATGGAGTTTTACCTAGTAAAGTGGTCTCATCTGTTTCTCAAATCCTTTGGGGCTTTTTGCCTCCTAACGGTAAGTTCTTGACCTCAGCTGGCTTTGCTCTCTTATAGATCTGTTTTCATTTTGCCTCAACAATTGAGTGAGCAAACCATCGAGTAAGAATGCCATTTTTCCCTTCTGTGTCTCCCCTAACCTCCCCAACCAGGATCTCCAGTGCCCAGTGCAGAGCTGGGGAAAGCAGATCCTCAGTGAAGGCTGGGAAAGGAGAATTGAATTTGTCTTCCTCTGCAAATATCTTGCCCTGGCCTTAAGTCCCTGCCCTCTTTTCTTGGCCTCTTTGAACCTGGTTGGGTGAGACAACCAGCGGAGAGTAGCAAGGGCAGGGACAAAGAAGGGTGCAGGAGTAACACTCAGATCTAATATTTTGGAATGGGAAACAAAGAGAAAACATGCTGCAAAAAGATAAATTCTCCCCCACCTGCTCATTTATCTGAAAAAATGTCAGGTGGAAAAGGAAGAAAATAAGGCACAATAGTCCTGATCTGAGACAGATCAGAAATTGAGAATAACGTCAGCAACTATTTTGCATGATGAAGAAAGCTTTCCCCAGCTTTGTTGCATTCCCATTTCACCTTCGCACTACCTTGGTAAGGTAGATACTTTTAGCCTATTTTACAGATGGTAAAATGGAGGATAAGAGAAGTGTGAGACCTGAGGCCACAAAGCAGGGAAATACCAACCATGGGGCTCAAAACTTGAGTCCTCCTACTCCAGATCCCAGGTACTTCCTGTTAGCAGGACAGAGAAGAGGAATTCTGAATCATTGGCCCATCTCCAACTCTCCTCTATTCTGTCTCTACTCTGACAATCCATACATCCAAACAACCAAAGTATACACAGGGCTGGTCATCAAGCCACATTCATATGATTCGTGCACTTTCCTCTGTATGTTATACCTCTTAAAAAAAAAAGGACATAATAAATACAATTTAAAAATCTACTGGAAAATCCCTTTTCACCTAAGGCTTTCTCTAACTTACTTTTTTTTTTTTTTTTTTTTTTTTTCAGAAACAATTATATAGACTTTATTTATTAGGATAAAGAGATACAAACCTTTTAATTCCAGCTAACAGAATAGTGGCCATTAACAAAATAACAAAATCAGTAACTGCTCTGGATATATTAGATCTGATTATTAAAATAGAGGTTTTTATTGGAAAATACGAATCCAGATCTAGTAGTTGTATTTGGGAATCAGCCACCTAAAGGCAATAAATGAAGTTTGGAAACAAATATAAAAAGTTCGAAGAGACTATGAGGGGAAGAACCAATATTTAGAAGATAACTGAAGGGAGTCAGAGGAAAAATAGTAAAATCTAGGTTTTCCTGATAGAAAGCAAAACCACTTTCACACCTGAAACTTGCTATGACCTCTTCATGATACTTTGGGATACTATTTTTCAGTCCCACCAATCAACATGACCTTCCAGAGACATCCCATTAACTTCTTTAATAAAGTGTCTGAGTACTGAAGAAAATTAACTTATTTTACTAAGGTGTAACTTATTTCTCTGTAATTTAAAAAGAGGGGAGCTTTCCATTCTTCGAATATTCAAACTAGTCAGGTCAATTTTAACTGAAGCTACTCTCTCAATCCTGTTTGTCAAGTACTAATAAGTTTGTTGATGGACAAAAACATGCTTGTAACGAATTTCCTTACATAAAAATATAATTTTACGACCTGCAGAACTAACATTTGACATGTTTTTCCTTAGTCTTTTCAATGTCTCATTTTATTACATATGTGGAAATATCATTTATTGAAGGATAACTCAATATCAAACCCAAACACTTTACCATCCCATCATTCTTCCATCCATTTTGACAAAAAGAAATGATCAGCTCATGGTCACACAGCTAGAATTTAAAACCTATTTACATCTCAGATATAACTCCAAAGCCCAATCTTAACTACAAAACTGCCATATCTGCTTCCCCTCTCCCTGCTATATATAGCTTCAGCATTTCCCAGAACATTTAATAATAATTTATTGGCAATCTGACATCTTGTTGTATAAATACACCATGATTTACTTGCCTGTTTACCTGCAATTAGCCAGACGTGTGTGTGTGTGTGTTGCTATTATAAATAGCCCTGTGATTAACATTTGTATCGCAATCTATCCCTACTTAGGACAATTACCTTATTGCCAATAGTTACTTTAAAATAAATAGGGAAATTCACACACACACACACACACACACATACACACGCACAACTGGCAAGTCCTCTGATTTCTTTTTCTTAGCTTTCATATAGAAAGAACAATCACAATAATATAGGCTAAAGGAGAACAAAGGTAGTGTTGATTTACAACAGGGACAGGCTAAAATAACATTTGAAAGCAGAGCTCATGCTGCTCAATATTAACAGGCAGAAGTAACAGGAAAGAAGGTGAGGCTACCACAGAGAAGTAAGGTTTTTTTAAGAGACTATAGGCCACATACTAGTAGTTTCATATTAGCACCAATAATGTGACCACATCTGCAATCAAAATTTTCAAAAATAAAATTATATACATATATGTAATATATAATACAAATAGCTTTTTCTATCCTTTAACTACCAAAACATGTTCATTTACATTTGACTGACTGATAGTACATATTCTTTTACAATAGGCAAGGATGTCTGTTATCCTGATTATACAAAAACAGATACAAAATAGCTTTAAGAGGTTTCTTTTCCTGAAATCACAATAGGTGTGTGTGTCCATTTAAAAAAAGCCCTTTATTCCCATTCCATCCTTATGTCTGAACTTTATTCATGTAACATCTGCCCTTCTTATATTCTCCTCTCTTATGAAAGGCATCACTATGCAGTCACCTAAGCCAAATCTCCTTTGCTATTCCCTCACTTCTAGTCATTAAATGCTAGCAAGACATACTCCTAAACCTGGAATTGATCTCTTCTCCATTAGAGTTCCCTTTTGCAAGTTCATTTCTTCATAAGTCTGACATGTAAGATTTTAATTGTTCTGCTGCAGTGTTCTCTTCTTTGGTCAGTGGTGATAGCTCTAGGTCTGTTTGCTTTTGTAGTTCTTGTATCATGGTCATAGTCTTACTGAAAGTAGCACAAATGCGGCTCTTAGTTTCTTTCTGCTCAACAGCAATTGGTTTAAAGCGTACATGCAACGTTCTGTATCTAGACTTTATTGCTGACAATTCCTTTAAGAGTGTAACTGGATTTTTCTTGCCTGCTGAATCAGGATAATTAGTCTTGATTTCATATTCCAGCCTGTATTGAATGTAATCCAGATCAGAGTCAGCTTTCTGGAACATCAGTTCCAGCTTATCGACCTCCGCCTCCATGTTGAATAGTTCTAACTTACTTTTAAAATGCAAATCTAGTCATGTCATTTCTCCCCCTAAAATCTCGTTGTGGCTCTCTGCGTGGCTTATAGCACCCAACATGATCTGACCCTTTGCTTGCCTGTCCGGCCCACTGCCCCTTACTTTGTGCAGTACTCACAGAGACCAGGCTTTCTTTCCTCTGTTCCCTCTTCCTAGAACTCTTACCCCCTTGGGTGTGGCTGTCTCCTCCCCCCTCCCCCTTCAGGCCCCAGGTGAGATAATCCTTCCTCCGGAAGTCTCTCTGACCGCCGGATTCCAGGGTTCCAACCCAGACCTGCTAAGCCCCCACAGCATCAGAGCCCACCTCTAGCACAGCCCTCCCCTGCAGAGCTGGAAATGTCTGCTACTCAGCCCGCCCTGCAGTCTGTGAACTCCTTGAAGGCAAGGACTGTGCCTTGCCATTTCTACTTCACAGCACCCAGCTCAGCAGGGGCTCAGCAAATGTTTCTGGATCAAAGAATGAATGAATCAACTCCCTACCCACCTTCCAGTAGGGTTTGTTTTACTCTTTACTTGAAACTCTGGTTGCTCAGCTGTGTGTGCTCTGCCCCTGTCCCTAATCTAAAACTCCTGGAGGGCACTATAGTAGGTTGAATTGTGTCCCCCAGAAAGATAAACCCAACCCTCCGTACTTGGAAATGTGACCCTATTTGGAAATAGGGTTTTTGCAGATATAATTAGACGTCTCAAGATGAGATCGTTTTGGATTTAGGGTGAACCCTAAACCCAATGACTAGCATCCTTATAACAGAAAGAAGAGGGAGATTTCAGACTGAGACATTCAGAGAGGAAGGCCCCAGGAAGATGGTGGCACAGACGGGACCAGCCCAGGGACACCAGGGACCAGCAGGAGCTGGAAGAGGCAAGGAATGGATTCCCCCTTATGGCCTTCAGAGAGACAGCGGCCCTGCTGACAGCTTGATTTGGGGTGCTTTGGCCTCCAGAACCGTGTAAGAATAAATTCCTACTGTTTGAAGCTGCCAAATGAGTGACCTTTGTTACAGCAGCCCTAGGAAACCGATATAGGCAGGAACGCTGCCTCTCACTGCATGATGTCCCACCCACCTGCCCCAGAATCTTCAACCTCACCTTGCAAAGTAGGACCTCCATAAAAGCCTCAAGATAGTGGTTCTGAAAGGCTTTGCCTTTATTTTTAGCTGGGTTGCCTAAACTCCCTAAAGGTTGACCAAAGCCAAAGTCAGGTTATCAAAACACCAGTTGTGCAAATCAGTCAGCAGGAAAGCCACTAGCTTGTACTCCATGCTTCCTGTGGGCTAGCCACTCGACCCCCAGTGCCTCATGTAGCCGCCTTTCATTCCACGTGTGTTACCGAGCACCTGTTCCCAAGGCCCATCCTAGAGAAGAGGAAGCTGAGGCTCCTAGAGGTGAGGTAACCACTTGAGATCTCACGTGAATAGGCAGTAGTTTTAGGACCAGAGACCTGGACTCCTGGTGTTCTTTCTCACTTTACCAAGCTACCACACTTCATGAGAGGAACAGAATCAGGCCAGGGCGGGCGGAGGGGAGGAGAGACCAGGAGGAGGTGAGTAATAAAGTGCTCGCAGACTGTGTGTGTATGTTTCTATAGTCTAGGAACAGTTAGGTTATCACACCTCTAACTTCCAGTTTGTTGTGGTGGTGCTAAATTTAACCTTGAGTGATGATCTGTGATCCATATGTATACCTCTGAGCACAATTACTCATACCATAAAGCTGCCGGGGGGATTCTAGATGACATTGGCACAAAGTGCAGGCATGAAAGCAGACACTTTGCTGCCCCAGGTGAAACAGAATTCATCCCGAAGACACATGTGTGAGGGCAGTGGGTCCCTAAACCTAATTCTTCTCCTTATAGCTCATCCCCTGGTTTGGGTAAGATAAGCGGTCTATGAACCATCCAGGCCTAGAATCACCTGGAGCATAGAAGCAGGCTCTTCCCTGACATCTCATAGAGGCATTACCACTTCAACACACATTCATGTATTCAGCAAATATTTACTGAGCACCTGCTATGTACCAGGTCCAGAGGGCACAGCAGAAAATACAAAGTCTGCTCTTATAAAGCTTATATTCTACTAAGGGGGAAAGGTATGATAAAAAGCAAATGAATGAACGTATATCAGTGATAAGTGAGAATAAAAATAAAATGGAGGACTGAGAGTGATTGAAGGTACAATTTTATGTCATTAAGGAAGGACTTCCTGATAAGGTGACATGTGGGCAGAGGCCTGAGGAAGTGAGAATGAAGTCTGTGGATATTCAGAGGGAAAAGGAATGCAAGTATAAAAGCTGCAAAGCTAGTATGTACTCAAAAAGTGCTGCTAACAGCCAGGAGGCCTCTGAGGCTGGAGCAGAGTGAGATAGAAAGAGCGCTAGAAAGCCAGGTTAGAGAATTTGCCAGAAAACAGTTCACACAGAGCCTCGCGAGCCACAGTGAGGGCCACAGCCTGCTCTGTGTCGTGAGAAGTGACTAGAGGAAATGGCACAGAGGCGAGGCGAGGTCTGGTTCAGTCTACGAAAGCATAGCCCATATGGAGAACAAAGCGCATAGGACTAGATGGAGCCGGGCAGGCCAGGGAGCCTTTGGCTGCAACGATCCAGGGGACAGATGACCCTGGATGGGGGCGTTGAGTCATAGCAGATTAGAGCTGACTGAAAAAGAGGAAGAAGGAAAAGAGAGGGGAAGAAAGAAAAAGGGTGCAAAGGAGAAAATAAAAGCAGAGTATGAGAGAAAAGAATGCGTTTTAAACATCAAATAAGAATTCAGGCCTCAATTACCTAATGTCAGACTCTGCGACAGGAAAAGGGAAATGGATACCTCCAATGTGCTAACCTCTGGTCTTCATATGTCCCACCTCATCTATGACAATTTTTTGAGGTAGGAATAATGAGCCTCTTACAGGTGAGGAATCTGAGACCCAGGAAATTTAACTTTTCCAAGGTCACACAGCCAATATGGAAGTGTTGGAATCAGAATCAAGGGACTGTCTAAGTCCAAAGCCTACTCTTTCCAAACCTCATTCTGGCTGAGTACAGAGAAGTGGATAGACAAAGTCCCTGTTCTCCAAAACCTCCCTGACTCACAACAACCCCATGAAGTCAGAACTGTTATTACTCGATTTTTACAAATGAGAAAGTTGATGCCCAGAGTGATTAGGTGACTTGCTCAAGTCACAACTGCTGGGAAGTGGCAGAGGCAAGATTCAGACCCTGTTCTAGCCACAAATGTCTTGACCACTACTTTGTGTCATTATATAATGTAGCTGTTTTGAACTTTAATAAAATATATTTTTAAACTTCATTTACAAATAGATGGTAGGTAAGAAAGGAACCAAGTCACCTAAGCCCACCAGTTTGCCAAGACTTCCTGAAGAACACACACATACATTTATTAGCAGGCATACATACACATATAGATATGGACACACCCATACAGTGCCTACATATGCAACATTCCAAAGTCAACTACTTCCTAAATTAGCCTGCGTTATCTGGGTCTCTGAGGAAGTTAAGTCACTTACCCAATTATGCTGAATCCCCAAAGCCATCTTGTCCATTGCCAATAAGTACAGAGTTGTAGCCTTCAAAGTACTTCTTAAAAAGTCAACTGAAACACTTTGTTAACATTTCTTTGAGAAGCTCAGGGAAGAGGTGAGTGTAGTAGGAAGGTTGAAATGTGAAATATTCAACAGAGGACTCTCAAAACACTGACTTCCAGTGCCTTGCTTCTCTGGAAATACAGACTCGGCCCCACTAGTGTGTAATTCAGTTCCAAGCATCAGAAGCAAGCCTCTTGAGAGCAACATGTGTAGAGATGAAATCTGACCTCTGACTTTCCTGAGTTCTAAGCCCATCTCCACCTCTTCATCACTACGTGACCCCAAGGAGGTGACTGTTTCCCTTATAAACAAAATAAGGAAAATGTAATACCTACTTTTGAGCTGTCATGAGGATTATAAAAGATCCCTTAAATAAAGTGTCAAGTACACAGTTGATGATGGAGGGCAAAGTTCAGAGACTTGACCTTTCCTCTACAAGATAGAGCTGCTAACTTCCAACCAATAAAGCCTATCATTACTACCTTTGGCCAACACAGAAAGGAGTTTTAAAAAAACAGATATTTTCATACAGACAGGCAGGCCCAGGAATCATTACCACGTTGCTAGGCGTTGTTCAGCCACCCACCTAGGCCCAGAGTGGGCAGCAATTAATGTAATTAGCGCAGTGATGAGTGTCCTCTGCAACCATGAACAGCTCAGCCCTGCAGAACCTGAAAGACTTGCTGCTCCCACGAGGCTCCTGACCCTGAAGGTCCACTTGGGGAGTGGTGTAGTATACCTTAGTGGAAAGAGACTGGCTTTGAGTCAGACAGAGCCAGACATAAATCCTGTCTTTGCTAATTCCTAGCTTTGTGTCTGAAGGCAAGCTGTGTCACCATTCTGAGTCTTCGTGTTCTTATCTATAAAATGGGTTAATAATATTTTCACAGAGTTGTTATAGTTGTTATCATCATCATCATCGTCATGGCAAAAACCCCAAACTAGGCTGGTGATGAATTGACAAAAAGGTGGGACATAAACATCACTGGTTCTTAGAACTGAAATAGCCCATTTCTCTGTCTCTGGTTAAATTCAGAGCATGCAGCACTGATCTGATTGGCATAAGGGAAACCACTAGAGTTTGGGATACAAATATTGACACCAGAAAAAAAGGGAAAGGAAGTACTCCTTCATTTGATTAATTATTTAAAATAATGTTATAAATAATCGCAAGTGTTATCAGCAGTACTACATCTTACATAAAACAAAAGTGCCACCACATCTGGCAGTTGGCAATAAAAGCAGAAAACCTGCTTATAACTTTGGATCTAGCAATTCCACCTTAAGAATTAATACCCTCACAAAAGAAGCAAAATAATCCAAGAGTTATTATGTGTGTGAATGTGTATGGTGAGATTCTTGATAATCATTAAGAATTAACTAATTTATCCCACAGTTGCTGAGTGCGTACTTTGCCCCTACAGGGACAAAGACCTTCAGTGTGGGTAGATACATACAAACACACACACACACACACACACACACACACACAATTAGGATTCACTGAAATGAAGGCTCTGAAAAGGTCTGTAACATAGAGTGAATCAAGAGGGAGCGATCAATGGGAAACTGCTAAGTGAAACTGAGCATAATGCCTGAGACACAGAGAACCATGTGGATTCTTGGGAACACGCATATGAAATGGTGTTAAATGAAAAGAAACAAAGAAAAAAGAAAAATAACTACAAGACTCAGAGAATGTCAGAGCTAGAAAGGACCTCAATGAACATCCAGTTCAGTAGTTCTCAACTCTTTTCATGGAGTCCTTGTGACAAGTGAGGCTCACATATCCTAATAATATAGGCAGAGAAAAATTAAGTTCTGGGTAATAATAATAAAAATTCCCAGCTGCTAGCTGTCACTCTCCTCTTTTCTCTCCCTCTTGAGAAAGCTTTTCAGTATGACAAGGACTGAAGATGAAACTATTAGAGGAATAACCTTGAATCCACTCTACCATGTTTAATAAAATGGAGTTTGGGAGTCCACTACAGTTGAAAACCAGCAGTCTGGCCCACACCTTCATGTTACTGGTGAAGAAACTGAGGCCTCAAGTGATCTATCTACCTTGTCATGCTAACACATAACTTCTTGCTCAATTGGTATTTGTTGAATGAGCATTCGTGAATGAATAGGCAAATTAGATGATGTGACCAAGGTAACCTGAACTATATGTGGCTGGTAACATATACTGGTTAAAATTTAGGGATTGGGACTGAATTTATACTATGGTGAATAGATATGTATATTCATTATGTTTATTTTCTTTAATTTGCTCAAATGTAACCTAAATATTAAAACAATCACTCAGCAGATATGGTGGTAGAGATGGAGCCACAGTAACAGCCTGGAAGGACATGATGTTCTAGGATCCTCAGAATGTGGATGGTAACAGTCTCCAGTGTTGGAAGGCCAGCACTGAGGACTCCCCATACAGTAGACACTTTAACTGACCAACTGGGGGCAAAGGATATTTTAACAAAATTGACCAAGTGCAGAGCCATAGGGGAAAAGTCCTCAGTACCTGATCACTGGTGATGGTTCTCTCCTCTGCCAGGAATGCCCTTCCCGTGTCACCCTTCTCTGCCTCTGTCAGCATTCATATCCTTTATATCGTAGCCCCTCTTCAGAGAAGCCCTTTGTGATGATACTCTTTAAGAAGGTCCCCACTGTTATTCTCCTTTAACACCAGAAGCACACAGATCTTTTTGGTTCCTGGGCTCAGTCAAGTCAGCGAACAATTACATTGTCTACTAACTACACTGTAACCAGTTCCAAGTTATAGGCAATTCCCACCCAGATCTTTTCACCAAAATACTTGTTGCTAACTGTGATTTTATATTAACTTATTTATTATCTATATAGCAACTCTTATACTGGTAATTAGAGTTAATATTTATTGGGCACTTACTGGATCAGGTACAATTTAAAATACTTTACATATCAATTCATTTAACATTCATAACAACCCGCTGAAATAGGTTCTATTATGAGCCTTGTCTTACAGCTGACAGTATGGAGATTCAGGGAGGAATGGTCAAGTTCATGTGGCAAGTAAAAGACAGAGGCAGATATCAGATCCAGGCAGTCTGGCTCCAGCCACTAAGCACTGAACCTCTAGGCATCACAGAAGCACCTCGGGGTCAGGTGCTTCATGTCTCTTTTGCCCAACACTTCATCCCCAGGACCCTGTATAGTGTGTGGTATGGGATAAGCACTCAATAAATATTTGTTGAAAGGAAAGGGGGAAGGAAGGAAGGGAGGGAAGGAGAGAACGAAGGAAATGGGGAGGGAGGGAGGGCTGAGGGCTGAGGAGGGCGATGTGCTGCTAGCCCTGCTGTGGCCTTCCTGAGGATGAGTAGGGTCGGGACCCACATAGGAGTCCCTGCCTCCCATGGGAGCCACGGAGGTGCTGGCGATGGAGCTGACTGAAGCACCAGCCTTGCCCTGGCTGAGGGCCTCCCTTTCACCTCCAGGTAGTCCAGGCTTCTGGTGCCTCCTCCAGGGCCCAGGGCTCTTCCCTGCCAACAAAAGGAGGTTCCCCCGTGAGCAAGCATCTGCTCCAGGGCCCCTGTGTGGGGCCTCTGAGCACACCCATGGATGTGACAGCCCTCCCTCAAGGAGCTCACAAGCTAGAGGAACAGGAGCCCTGACACCAAGGACAGGAAGAGGAAGTGGACAAGTCAGACTGGAAAGGGAGGGAAGAAGGCACAGTGGGAAAGACTCATGTCTCTGAATGAATTCTGCTTCTGGGAGTCTCTGCTAGTTCTGCTCAGGAAGCTTGGGATGGGGACAGAGGTTCCTGGTTGAGAGATCCATCCTCCCACCTCTTCTACATATAGGGACTTCTCTGCTCTAATACATATACTGCCACACATGTTACTGGAAGACAGACTGGTAACCAGAGGAATGAGAGCTCTAGACCATGCAAGTTGCTTTGTTTCATGTTGATTTTTCCCAGGATGTTACTGTTTTGGGCCCTGAGGAGCAGCAGCCTAGCAAACCGCCACCACACTAACAGAGTGAAATGCAGCTGCCTCAGGGCATACGGCCTGGGAGCCTGGAGCCTGGAGCCTGGACGGGATGCCCTTTCACCCTCCATCCTCCTGCTGGGCTGTTTGCCTACATGCTCTCTTGAAAGAGCTCACTGCACAGTGCACCCCTGTGTTTGAGCATTTCTTCTTGCCTCCAGAACTCAGCAGCCTCATCCCTTTCTTCGGCCTTCCATCAGTTTTAAGGTCAAGTCCTATATTTGCTGTAGTGTGTGTGTGTGTTATTCATTTAGTCAAAATTCAACAGGTCTTTCTAGCTCTATTATATTTATGAGGATAGGTAGAGTTTTAACATTGTGGTTACAATATTGTACAGGTTTTCAATAGTCTGCCTTAACCCTATTTTTGCAAAAAGCCTTTTAATTTTAATGTACAGCTCTGAAGAACAGTGTTCAGAAATTTCCAAGCTATGTGTATAATGACTTACATGTCACATTATAGCAGAAAAGCCTGTATCAGTGCACCAAAGGCTTTCCCAGTAGTTATTATGGCATTCCTTACCTAAATTCTTTCAAATAGGTATAAATAGTGATACACACTCATTTTCAGATGAGGAAACTCAGGCTTAGAGATGTTAAGTGACTTATCTAAAGGAGATGAAATAGGATTTGAATCCAAGTCTTTAACTCCAAGTCCATTTACTCAGTTTTCATTGCACCCACAACACTCAGCACTTTTCCCAGTACATGTTAGGCAATCCATCAGTAAGTTATTCTGGGAACAATTAATACAGATCATTCATCTAACAACAGACAGAGTCCATGAATGCCATTTTGGAAAAAAAAAATTGAAGAAGGGAAGAAGATAACTAAATTTTCTGAGCTCTGTTATGAGCTGGGAATGACATTAAATTCTTGTTAAATACACACCCCCACACACAAGTTGAGATGGCCATTGTTCCATTTTATGGATGAGAAACTGATGTTCAATAATTTAAGAAAATTGCCAAAGATGACACTGCTGGGCCGGGAATGAGCTGCGATTTGAACCTGTCTTCCTGATTCCAAAGCCCGTGCTGTCCCACTACATCAGCGGAGAACGCCTCTCACTTGTAGAATACGAGAATACTTTCAGCGGTACGTAGACAAATCTATTTCTTTTAATGACTATGCATTTATTTTTATAGCAGTCTAAATGTTTATGGCAAGAAATACTTTTCATTGTAATGTAGCATCTCCTATGAAAATATCTTTAAGTTTTAAAAGAGTGAATCTACCTAAAAGATATAAAATAAATTAATTTTGGATATGTAAGTGGCATAGCAAAATGGAAAAAAATGACGGGTAAATAACTGAAACCTGAGAAACACAACTCTTAATCCTAACAAATGAAGTCCTTAATAAAACATTTTCTTTATGCAGTTGATTCCCATGAGCTATATCAGTAGATATTTTCTAAATTACCTAGAACAGAAAGGAAATTAAAATAGGTGTGATTCCCAGGCCAGTGTTCTAAGGAATTTTAACATACTACTCTTGATTTCAGTGTCTGTCCCAGCTGGTGTTTCCTCATAGGGCTCAGAGGTAGCTGGCTTAAGAAATGCTTAGGTTCTCTTAAGACAGAGGAAGTAGAAAAAAGAGACTTAATAAATTTTTTAAAGACAGACATGGAATTTTCGGGGCCTAGGGAATATTCCCAAATGATCTATATGATTGATGTTTGTGTTATGCAGATAAACAAAGTAAAAGGACCTGGGCCCACTCAAGACACCTGGGTTCCCATCCCATCTTGGCCACTCACTTACCCTATCACTCAGGTAAGTGACAGCTGGGGTCTCACTGTCCCACTGGCTAAATGAAGGAATTTTTATTTCTATAACCATTTTCCAGCAATGTGAGACACACCAAATCAAGAATGACTGTAACTGGCAAAAGCAGCTGTGCATGTAAGTTGGAAGGCAACTGCCAGCATGGGTACCAAAGTCCCTCCAGTTCTAACAGCCTGTGATCCCATGATTTACATTCCTTGGATTGCAGGTGGCCACACAAGTAGCAGTGATGTATACAGAGGGCCATTAAACAGTCTCTGAATTATGCTTAGAATGTCACACCACAGGCAGCAGAAGCCAGGCTGGGGTAAACTCCTCCCTGTCTGACTAGGCAATGAGTATTCTGGCTAAGTAAAAGCCCATGTCAATATCACTGTGCTCATTATCATTGTAGATAAGGGAGCTTGTATTGTCAAGAAATGCATAATGTGATTTTGCAATATACTTTTGAACACAATTCAAACTACCCCTGGTAAGTGCTCACTTTTTCTCACCTTACTGTTATTGCTTCACTAAGAAAGCAATGAATGCTTACTGTAGATTGTTATACAGCAAATATTCACTCCCCACTTCCACAACCTCCATGACTTCCTAAGCACCACTGATTTTGGACTTGGCCAGGTGACTTGCTTCAGCTAATAGAATGTGGGCAAAAATGACAACATACCAGTTTCAAGCCTAGGCCTTAAAAAACTTCCCACGTTTCCATTTGTCCCAACCTCTTGCATGAGAAGAACAGATCCCTGTTAGATTTTGCCTCTTTAAGATGGGCTCTGGAATGAGACACATGGGGCAGATCTGAATTTGACCTCCAGCCCTGTTTCTCCAGGATGCACGTGAATACACCCCACCCTGCACCAGAGACAGCAGTTCCCAGAAGAGCCATCATCACTACTTAGAAAACTGTCAGGGAGGCAGATGCGGTGGAGGCAAAGCCTTAAGAAAACGGTGCCACCTCAGCTTGACCTGCAGGCTGATAAGGAGAAAATAAAATGCTTCACATTACCTACCACTCAGATGTCCTGGTGATTGTTTCACAACAGCAGCTGACTGATCCACCTATTGTGACAAGAAAAAATTTACAGAAATCATATGTTCTTAAAAGTCAATATATCTCTCTAATCCCATCCCCAAGTAAGGTAGCTGTTACTAAAACCATGATTTGTAGTTTTGCACTTTCTCTGGATTTTCCAAGGATCAAATGAGCCAATACTCATGTGAATACATTTAATTTGCTCAATTAAATGAGCAAATAGTCAAAAAAATGAAGTGTAAAAAGCACTTCACACAATGATTGTCATATAAACACTCATTAAATACGAGCTGCTTTTATTAGTGTTCTCCTACAAACAAATATACTCAGATATAGGGTTTTTTTTAGTAAATATAAAAATAAGACTATGCTATACACATTACTCTACAACTTGCTTTCTTCATGTAGTGCTACATCATGAGCTTTTCTCCAAGTCATCTCAACCTTTTAAGGGCCATTACTTAGCTTTCAAAATGGCTACAAGCTATTTCATGGTTTGAATATACTAAATGTAG
This sequence comes from Manis pentadactyla, assembly GCF_030020395.1. Lineage (NCBI taxonomy): Eukaryota > Metazoa > Chordata > Mammalia > Pholidota > Manidae > Manis > Manis pentadactyla. The sequence continues at coordinate 48,000,938 of NC_080022.1, read as the reverse complement.
TTTACTTATTTCCATTTTGCAGATAAAGAAAAGAGAGGTAAAAAGATGTTGTCAAAATATTTGCTGCCCCTCCCCATTAAGCCCTGTAACACACTTTGGCCAATCAAAAGTGAGTGGAAGTGGCATGGGGGCAAAGTTTTCAGAGCTATCCCATGGTGTCGCCTATCTTCCCAGTGACATACACCAGTATTTCAAACATGGGTTGCTCCTTCAGCCTAGGGCTCAAAGTAGAGATAAGGCCTAAATCAGGATGGAAATGTAACGTGCATGAAATAACCCCTTGCTGTTTTAAGCCTCTGAGATTTGGAGAGCATTTAGAGAATGCTAATATACTGTTTCAAGACATTCAAGCGCTTGGGTGTTCATAACAAATATTCATCATCTCTGGCCTGGCCAAGGACCAACTACCACCATGCTAGTCTATCACGTTGTGGGCTGACAGAATAATGGGAAACAATCTCCTCCCTAACTTCATTAAAAAAAATATATCAATAGCCCTCTCCCCTACTGCCAAATCACAAGGCAAAGAGCATGACAGCAGCACAGAGAAGTCTAATGACACAGCCTGGTAGGTTGAGGACCATCCTTCATGTGTGGGAAGCCTCTCAGCTTGGTCAGGATCATGAGAACGTTGACCCAGTTTCTCCAGGTTGACACAGACATGCAACACAGTGCTAAAGTTGGTGGTTCCAAGAAAAACCATCATTGCTACTTAGAAAACTGCAGGGAAGGAAGGTGCAGTGGAGAGAAAGCAGACTGAATGGGGCCTTAGGGAAGCTAACTCCAACTTCACTGGGTGTCAACTCTGGACTCCAGTTTGTTCAAAGGACTGCTGGGGGGATTCAGTGAGGGACAGCTGGCACAGTCTAACAAGACTAATGAGAAGAAATATTTATTTTAATTTTTTAAGTGTAATAATACATGTTCATTTTAGAAAGTTTTTAAACTAACAGAGAAGCATAAGGAGGAAAATGGATATTAACCAAATATCAGAACTGTTGACATCTTTGTGGTCTGTCAGTCATATTTCTTCCTGGGTAAAGGCCTTCACGTATCACAGTACAAAGCCTTCGTAAGAATTTATTAAGTATGTGCATATATATATTACAAGTTCCTCCTCTCATGTTCATCCTGTCCATTCTTCCTCTCCAGGTTACCTTTTGGGCTCTCCAAACATACCCCATATTCAAGCCTCTGTACATGTATTCCCTCTTCCTAGTCACTCTTTCTCTCTCCACTATCCTTTGGCTTCTTCTGCTTAGCCGTGAGGTTTCAATTTATTCATCAACTCCTTAGAGGATAATTCTCTGAACACTAACCTTGTCAGATGTCCCTTCCACGTGCAGAGAACTTCCTGTCCTGCCTTCCATAGCACTATTATACTAGCCTCACCTCACCTCTTTATTACCTATTTTCCTTGCTATTTCCCCCAACTTGTGGGCAAGTACCATAGCTTTTGTTCATCAATGTTTACCAGTAGCTGGCCCACAGTAAACACTCAAAAATTGTTGAATAAATGACTAACATTTAATAATTTGAGCTACCTGTATTTCTTCTGAAATCCCCAAAATGCCTGGCATTTCTTAATAAATATCCACTGAATGATTAAATATAGAAAAGGATGTAAGAAATGGCAACAAGTCTCATGAAGTTTATAAATTAGAGAGGAAGAAAACATTACCAACAGGAAGCATCAGTGTGTAACTAGGTGCTATGTCCTTCTGCCTCCTTCACTAATTCTCTTCAAACAGAAAAGGACAGAACAAAATCCCTAACTTCAAGTCCACATTATTCTCTCACTGAGGGTATCCTGCAGCACCAGTTGGAATAAGACAATGGCAACTTTGACATATATATTCCAAAATCTTAGTGGTTCAACACAATAAAGTTGATCTCTCATTCAGGCAAAGTCTAATGTGAACATTTCTGGCCAGTAGGCAATTTTCCATATGGTCATTCAGAGAGCTAGGCTCTTTGCATCTGTGGCACTGCCCTCTACAAACCTTACATTTAACCTGAAGATGGGAAGAGAGAGTTTTATGAGCCATCATAAGGACGCATTGCATTCACCTCCTCTGCATTGGCTAAAACTCAGCCATGTGGCCACATCTAATTATAAAAGATGCTAGGAAATGTAGTTTAGCTGTAGACACAGGAGGAAAAGAAGAAAGAATTTGGTGAATACTTGGTAGTTCTTCTGCTACAAATAATAAGGGAGTATCTAATCTTAAGTGATTCTAAGTACAAGTAGTTTTGATTTATGGATACTGAAAACACTTGTTTTGTTGATAGAAGACTGTCCATCTAACTAACATTGGACATAAGAAAATATCATCCCAGGTTTGAAAATTTTGAGAGCAAAAAAAGAGTTAGTTCCAGAATTGAGAAACCACTAATGTTGGAGACCACTCTAAAAGAAATAACTTCTAAAAGACAATATTTAAAGATAGTTTTTATGAACTTTGAAAATAATGATTTCTCCAAGTTACTATGAGTTCATTAGGAAATATCATAAACTAACCCAGCATAATGTATGGCACATAGCAGACAATAAATATGTATTGAACAGATTCCATTTTTTAGGGCAACTATCCCACTGATAAGGAACTGTAACTTGAGAAATTTCTTCTATAAATACAGTAGAGTTTTCCTCTCTAATGTCTAATCATTACTCCCACTCTGACCTCAAAATCTTCTAAATAATAAGTCAGTTCCCCTATGTAACAGTTGCACAATTTGGAGACTTCTATATATGCTCTCATGGTCTTTTATTTCCCTCCCTAGGTAAATATTCAGAGTTTCTTCATACTTCAGCATCGGACATAGTTTCCAGCTTCTTGACATTTGGCCTACCTCTGAGATCTCTCTGATGGGTCAAAATCACTTTCTACAATTTTATGTCCACAATGTTCCCAATGAGGTCAAACCAGCAGTATTCAGTAGAATGATCACTCCCAGCTCTGAGTATCACTGGAAGTATTTAAGTACTAAAGATGCTGCCAAAGGAATTCCTGAATTGGGGAAAGGGAAAGACTTGAAAGATGACTTGTAAGGACCCTTGCCACTTTATGATTCTGTAAGTTTTGTGGAAGTTCTCAGTGCTGAAAAGACATCACCATAAGGGTAATGCTGTGCACAACAATTACACATTCCTTCTTGACACAAACCTAGTCCATCCATGCTGTCCAACAATGCAATTCACTTACTTCCTTGTATTTCGATTTTCTTCATTTCTACTTTATTTCAATTGTTATGTGAATGTATATATCCAAGCTGACAACCTGAAAAAAAAAAAAACAAGTAGGGTGTGAGAATAAGAATGGAACATCTCAGAATTGGAAACCAGTCTCAAGCAAAGGAGAACTAATTTTATAACAAAGGCTTATTGAGTACCCTCTATGTGCCACGCACCATGCTAAATGCCATGGATACAATGAGGACCAAAAGATATGCCTGTCCTTTCTTCTTGACACTTGCCCTCTGGCTGGCAAGACAGATCTTCAAAAAACAAAATCCATTATATGAAGAGATATGGAAGAGCAAATTAAGATAAAGTCTATTATTAGGAGGAAATCTTCATTTCCCTGGCTTCAAGTTTCCATGAGGGGATGTTCAGTAAAGTAACCCACTTGTCCCCTTCCTCCATCCTTGTTTACTCCCATGAGAAGAGGAGTAAGTTACCTGATTACTGAGTTCAGAAGAAAGACCGGGCATCCCCATTTCAGCCACTTACTCTCTCTTTTCAGAACCAATTTGTCCAGAGTCTATACACATTCATTGTCCATTTGGAAGAGGCCTGCAAATGCCCACCTTTGCCAGGGACCAGTGGGTAAGTTTAATTCAGGGTGAAGCATTAGGAAATCCCCTGTGGTCTCTTGTCTGCCATGCTTTTCAATCTACCCTTTATCAGCTATCCGTTGACATTGCCATCTCCATTCAGCTGATTCTTGTATCTAACTCTCACCTGGTTCTGAACTCAAGAAGAGAAAGAAAAGGTGTTACTTACTGACCTCCTGAAATCCCAACTGCTATAAAAAAAAATAGGGACTTATGGTAAAGTGTAAGAGGGGAATCTAATTTCAGTGGAGGGAAGGTGCAGTATGAAAAAAAGACTCTTGAAGTGTTATCCTTAAAGCCTCTTTAAGCTAACATCCAAAGGAAATAGAAATTGACCAAGGAACCAGGAAGAGGTGGGGAGGGCTCATGTAAAGGTTCTTAGGCAAGAAACAATTTGTTTTGTTTGAGGAACTAAAGAAGTACAATGTGGGAGTCATTAGGGCTGGTCACCAAATACTTGTAGCTCTTTGCCTTCCAGGCAAATAGGACTGCACTTCCTGGACTCTTTATAGCTGGGAGGGGCCATGAGACTAGTTTTAGCCAATGAATTGTAAGAAGTGACATGTGACATTCTCTGGCAAAGGTACTTCTGGCTAAGACCCTTCAGAGTTTACATTCCTTCTCCCAGGAGATCTATAATGTTCCTGAAAGTAGGTTCTTCATCAGGCTGGGTACCAGAGGAAGGTAATGTGATCAGAGTCCCTGCCAACCCTTAATGCACATGGAGCAGGAGCAAGAAATAACACTTTTTTGTCTTAAATCACTGAGATTGGGGATTGTTTTTTCCTGTAGCATAATCTAGGTTCTACTGACTTCATACACGTGTAGCCAGTTGTGGCTGCAGAATAGTGAGGGAGACAAGTACTAGCTATTTCAGGCTGCTGAGGTAGCATAGCCAGATCATGTGAGATCTTACAGGCAAGGTAAAGAATTTGAATTTTATCCCATATCTAAACAGAAGTTCTTAAAGAGGTTTCAGCAGGGGAGTTGATGTGTTCCAACGTGTATGTATTAAAATAATAATACATTTGACTATTAAAATACCCTCTTAATTCCACTACAGAAAATATTATTTATAAAAAAACCATCAAAAAGCATTTACGAACATATATAATTATTCCTGAGTTTGGATTCAGAGATGTAGGAAGACATTTACAAGAACACATGATAAACGTTCTGTGCTTTAGGTATGTAACCAGTGTGGTCAGAGACAAAAATGTTAACTATCTGAGGGTAGAGTGGGAGATGGGGTAACAGAAAGCTTCAGAGGAAGCAATTATTTGAGCTGGGTCTTGAAGGATGAAAAGGAGTTTGTCAGGGGGCATTCTGATAAACAGTAAAAGTAGATGGAAAGACAGGAAAATATTAGAGGAATGGAAAATGTTTGGGGTAGCTGAGACTCACAGGAATGGGGGAATGTGCAGTGTAGGGTCAGTATACTGTATTTTTATTCACAGATATTTGCTGCTCCTTCCCACTGACATCAGGCTTAATGACAGCAGAAGCTTTAAATGCTCTGCTCTTTCCTCTCTGCCATGTCAATCTGCAATGTTTCAGAAAAGTCCTAGTGAAGCAGATGTGAGGCAGAAACACAGCCAACCCATAAGTGGCACGCAGTATGAGCGAGAAATAATCCTGTGGATGCCATCCAGTAAGAGTTTTGGATTATTACCATAGTATCACCTAGCCTACACAGAGGTATGCATTTCCAGCTCCCAACTTCCAGGTACATAGTAGGATTGCACTTTCTTGCATCCTTTAAGTAAGACATGGTCATATAACATATATTATTGTTTTTATGAATAATATGTAAATACAATTAATGCATATTCATTTCTGGAAGCTTTTAAAACCAACATGAAGTCACCATGCTTTCTTTTCATTGTCAAGGTGACTAGGATGATTGTAGAAGCATATATCAAGAGGAACTCTTCAGACTTGGTCTCTGAGTGAGTACATTATGAACAGCCCCTCTGACCTTGAATACATAGTAAAAGCAAGAAATAATCTTTTGTTAAACCACTGGGATTTTAGGATTGTTTGTTAAGACGGCAACCCTAGCCAATCCTGACTGATGAAAATTGGCACCTAGTCAGAGGATAATGTAATAAAAACAACAATAAAAGCAAGGATTAATTTAGGGGGCAGTAACTAAGAACACTGTTACCAGAAGCTAAAAGAATGGTGATCTATTTGGTGAACACATTTCCTGTGATAATTCAAAAGACCTATCATGAACCTAAGGCACTAAAGTAAGAAATTGTACATGTGTTGGTACTGTTGGATACATTTGGAAACTTATTTTAAAGAGAGCCTGTTACAAAAGAGTTAGCTCAGAGAAGACTTGGCCAGTTTGCAAGCAAAAATGAAAGAGAAGAGGGACAATCTATAATTTCAGAGGCTTTCAGGGTTAGAGGAGGCTATTATTTCTCAATCTCATCTAGTAAAATACAGAAGAAAAGGCCAACTAAAATCAGCCTTGAAGTATGGATCAAGTCAAGGGTATGGCCTCAAACCTATCATTAAAACCTCTGATAAACTGAACTGTTGCCCAGTATATGCTTTCAGTTGGTCAAAAAGGCTCTGGAAGAAGGAGGGAAAGTGTGAGTCTCTCACCAAAGCCCAGTAAGTCCAAAGCAGTCAAAACCAAGGTGGGGGTGGAGGTGGAGTAACTGAGAGACAGAATGAATGAGTGAGAGAGAAAGAGATAGCTATCAGCAGGCATGAGAGCAAGAAAGCAAAGAAATACAGAAAACCACAAATGTCTAGAAAATAATTGGCTGTGGCTGTATGGTCCATGGAACACTTGGAATCAAATTGATAAGAAGCCTACATTTTTGTGAGAGTTGTTTAACAAAAGAATATTAGCCTGGATTAAAGGAGATGGTATTCAATACTTAACTATCACTCTGTGCTTCCCCCCAATTTTGAAAAGCTTATTTAAAAACATACTTCCCTACACCTGCTTTAGATATAGAAAAGGAAGACCCTCTCAGAGGGCAAAGCCAGAGATCATGGAAAATAATGCATAGGGCAGCTACACTCAGGGAGCAGAATCAGGGTCTAACTGGGGTGTTGGATAGGGTCCTCAACATATATGTTCAGTGGACTTGTATATACTCTGATCTCCCACTCCTTCACTTTCCAAATGGTGTATCCACTGCAATTATCCTCTGTCCTGCCATTACACATTGAGGATGTGCAAGGGTAGACATCTTGCTTTTAGATGAAGAGTCACATTTGAAGCTGATACAGAGTCTACTTCACATAATCCAGAACCTAGAAAGCAAGCTTGATATTTGTGACTACATGGTCTTTAGGGTTGTTCCCCCTGAGGAAGTAATGAGGGAATTCAGCCTGTTGGGAGGACAATAAGCATAAGACAAATATCTGGTGAGCAGAAAGGGAGTCATTAGTGTTGTTCCCCAAATATTCCTGGCTCTCTCCCTTTGAGAAACTTGGCAGAATTACAAAGATTTAAAGTTAGGCATGGTCACATTACTTGCTTTGGCCAATGATACATAAACAGAAGTGCAGTGTGTCACTTCCAGGGAGGGTTCTCTGCGAGCCAATGAGTGATTTGCCACCTTCTCTCCCCCTAGCCAAGATAGTAATGCTAAGCATGCATCAGGATGAAGGACTTCTTCAGCCCAAGTCTGCAGTGACCACAGTAACCAGAACTCCCAGGCAGACCCACAGTGGACATATAGTTATCAGTAAGAAATAAACTTCCCTGGGGCAAGCCACTGAGATGTGAGGGTTATTTGTTAGGGCAGCATAGTGCCTCATACTGGCAATGAGAGAGATGAGGCTGGAGAGCAGTACCTAGACTGTGAAAGGCCCCTTTTCCCGGGCAAAAGCATCTGAACTCTCTGCTGGTCCTAAGGGGAAGCCAATGAAGGCTTCCAAGCAGGGGCGTTAACACGAACAGATCTGTTATTTTTTGGTTGAAATATACTATTTCTCAACATAAAGAGAAAATCAGCCTACTAAACCACATAAGGCAGAGAGGAACACACAGAACCCTTAGGCAAAAGATATATATTTATACAAAGTCCTAAGTCTCAAAGTTGCTAAATACAGGAGCTCTGTAAGGAGCTCTGAAAGGAGTTACAGACAATCAGGAAAAACAATTTATTCTATCCCACCATCTAAGCACTGTTTCCTCTACAGACAACAAATGCTTTGCAATCTCTCAGAGCAGAGAAGCTACAAGGGAATGTAACACAGACCTGAGGCCAATTTCCAACTGCCTGTGTGACCTGAACAAGATACTTAACCTCTCTCTCCTAGTTTCCTCATATGTTAAATCTAGGTAATAAATATATGCAGTTCAAGACGGTTGTGGGGAGAAACAGCCTCTTTATGTTAGTCAGGTGAATGCCTGGCTGATAGTGGGTGTTTAATACATGAAATTTATTTTTATTTCTACTATCATAAAAATTATTAAGAACAACCAGCTCCCTGATTACAAAAGAAACTGATTCAGGGCAACAGTAGAGAGAAAAATGTTCCCTCCTTGAGGAAAGTAACCTGATCTTGTCATCACTGTATCCCTACCCCCCACCCCCACCTCAGCTCAGCGCCTGGCTCGCAGTGGCCACTTGGTTTCCTTTGCAGCATTAGGGAGTGAGAGCTGAGTGCCTGAAGTGAAGAAAAGTTGAGATTTCCCTGACAGGAGCTGCTGTTGGGATGTTGAATTTGAGCTCCCACAGCCTCAAATACCTTAAGGCTCTATGCCATGAGCCCAAGGCTGAATTTCCCCCAAGATCAAAAGCTGAAAAGCCAGAATTAGAACCTAGGAAGGTAAACTGTCCCAGGTCCAACTTCAAGCCTCAGTCCTGGGCAAATAGCCTGGGAAAAGCTGACTTGTGACCGTTTCCTCCCTCACCCGCATCCCTTCACTACTCCTCACAGGAGTTAAGTACACCTGGTCCTGCCAAGTCGCTCATCCTGGTGTTCTATGGAGGCTCTGGGAAACTCTGAGGGACGAAGGGGGACTGTTCCGCCGCAGGCACCTCCTAGTCCCGGAGGCGTGATGTTACACTAACCGAGGTAGGTCTCACCAGCCCCACTTGCAGCTGAAGGAACTGAAACTCAGAGACATTCAATGATTCGCTTACTTCACACCGTGGCAGCTGCTCTGGCCACGGGAGAACCCACGATTCCCGACTTCGGTATTCTTCCCACTATACACTTTTGCCCTTAGGGGATGGGGCGGGGGTGGGGCTGGGGGGACGGGGGCAGAACCACCACAGAAAAGGAACCACTTTCACGTGTCTAGCGCTTCCTAGAGGCTACACGGGATATGGGCCCACCAACCGGCCAGGGTGGAGAGATTTTAAATCCTGGTTGTACCCTTGAGTCGCTGTGCGACTTTTGGCAAGCGTCTGCTGCTCGCTCTCGGACTTGTTTTCCCGGAAACAAATCAGGGCGGGAGTGTGTGTGTGTGTGTGTGTGTGTGTGTGTGTACGTGTGTGTGTGTGTGTGTGTGTACGTGTGATGTGTGGCGAGCATGTTGCCTGTTGTGCCGGGCAGGGGAATAGACGTTCACCGGAGTTCCCCGACTTTTGAATTCCCTACGTGCTCATTCTCAACTGGACGCTCAGTTGCCCCTTAATTCCACCTCCTATAAAAAAATCTCGCCTCCATGGCAAAAGTGTGAACCCCCACAACCCTTTTCCCATGGTGGGGAGGGTGAAGTGGGGTGTAGCGGGGACTTAGGAGAGCACTGTTTCGAGCAATGCAAATCACTCAGCTTCCAGTCGCAGCCAGACAGCGGCGCTTATCGCCGCTGGTGAACTTGACCAGAAGACAAACTTAGGAGCGTACTCAACATGGGGCGCCGACTCTCGCGAAGCCACCCCTAAACTTTGCTCGCCCCCACGGGGACTTAACAGAGCCACCTTAAGGGAGGTAGGCCCGCCCCGCGGAAGTGAGGGGGGCACGGCCCCAGGCGCGCGGCCCCCGGCCCCGCGCGGCGGCTTGCCCGTGGATCACATCGAGCCCGCCAAGTGGGGAGATACCACCCTCCCGGTGCCCTCGGCCCCAAACATCCGACCCGGCTCCCCAGCCTTCCGGGTCCCCGCACCCCATGTATTCCAGCCCCGAGCCCTGAACTTGAGCAGCCTCCGTCATAGGCACCGACCCGCTCCCGACAGCCCCCGTAACTAGACAGTCAAACCCCAAGACGTCAGCCCACAATGCACCGGGCGGGCCGGGAAAGACGCGCCGGGGAGGAGAGGCGAAAGAGAGGGGCGCGAGTCGCGCGGAGGGGGTGGGGGAGAGGAGGAGAAAGAAGGACCCAACTGTAGGAGGGCAGCGGAGCATTACCTCATCCCGTGAGCCTCCGCGGGTCCAGAGAAGAATCTTCTAGGGTGGGGTCTCCATGGCGACGGGCGGGTCCGCCCCCCTGAGAGCGACGCGAGCCAATGGGAAGGCCTTGGGGTGACATCATGGGCTATTTTTAGGGGTTGACTGGTAGCAGATAAGTGTTGAGCTCCGGCTGGATAAGGGCTCAGAGTTGCACTGAGTGTGGCCGAAGCGGCGAGGCTGTAGTGGAGGTACTCGGACTCAGGGAGCCAGGCAGTAGAGTCCGAACTGCAAGTCTCATTTTCTTTTCCATTTTCTCACCAACTGCCCAGAGCTAGCGCCTGTGGCTTCCAGGTTGGTGTCTGGGAGAGCACCGGGAGAAGCTCTTCGCCGGCAGCACCCAAGAGGAGAGCCCCGCTACTCCGGCGCTGCTGACAGCGGGAGAGCGGCGACTGCCAGCCCGGGGAAGTGCGGAGAGCGGCTGCCGCAGCAAGGAACTTTCCTGGCCGGGAGGGCAGGGGACAAGTGGCTCCCAGGTCCCGGAGCGAACTTCTGCAAGTCTTTCCTTCGCCTGAAGCTGCCGCGGCGGCGGTAAAGAAAAGGCGGTGGAGAGAGGAGGGACTGCGCTCAGTTTCACTCGCACCGGTTGCTGAACTTGGGCGAGCGCGAGCCGCGGCTTCTCGGCGCCCCCTCCCCCTCGCATCGGAGGAGGGGACAGTCGTCGAAGTGCGGGCGGCGGAGAGCGGCCGCTGGCCCGTCACTGTGGGGTCCACGCTGCCTGCCGCCTCCGGGAGAGCCGCTGTCGCCGGGAAGCGAGCTGGTCCGCAGACTGCGAGGAACCGTTGCGCCCGAAGAGCACTCAGTGAGTGACCGCGACTTTTCAAAGGCGGGCTGAGCGCGGGAGCGAACAAGAGTGCAGGCGGCATCTTAACCCTGCGTTCCCTGGAGCAAGCTGGTTGAGGAGGGCGCAGTGGGGAGGACAGCCCGGGGGTGCGCGCGCTCTTAGAGCAACTTTCCTTGCCAAAGGTCCAGGGAGGCGCGGGTGTCCCCCGCTTGCCAGCGCGCTGTTGCGACCCCGAAACTTCTGCGCTCAGCCCAAACTAATCCCACGCGAGGTGACGGACTGTTCTATGACTGCAAAGATGGAAACGACCTTCTACGACGATGCCCTCAACGCCTCGTTCCTCCAGTCCGAGAGCGGCGCCTACGGCTACAGTAACCCCAAGATCCTGAAACAGAGCATGACCCTGAACCTGGCCGACCCGGTGGGCAGCCTGAAGCCACACCTCCGGGCCAAGAACTCGGACCTCCTCACTTCACCCGACGTGGGGCTGCTCAAGCTGGCGTCGCCCGAGCTGGAGCGCCTGATAATCCAGTCCAGCAACGGGCACATCACCACCACGCCGACCCCCACCCAGTTCCTGTGCCCCAAGAACGTGACCGACGAGCAGGAGGGCTTCGCTGAGGGCTTTGTGCGCGCCCTGGCCGAACTGCACAGCCAGAACACATTGCCCAGCGTCACGTCGGCTGCACAGCCCGTCAGTGGGGCGGGCATGGTGGCCCCCGCGGTGGCCTCGGTAGCGGGCGGCAACGGCAGCAATGGCTTCAGCGCCAGCCTGCACAGCGAGCCGCCGGTCTACGCCAACCTCAGCAACTTCAACCCGGGCGCTCTGGGCAGCGGCGGCGGGGCGCCCTCCTACAGCGCGGCGGGCCTGGCCTTTCCCGCGCAGCCCCAGCAGCAGCAGCCGCCACACCACCTGCCCCAGCAGATCCCGGTGCAGCACCCGCGGCTGCAGGCCCTGAAGGAGGAGCCGCAGACCGTGCCCGAGATGCCTGGAGAAACGCCGCCCCTGTCTCCCATCGACATGGAGTCCCAGGAGCGGATTAAGGCGGAGAGGAAGCGCATGAGGAACCGCATTGCTGCCTCCAAGTGCCGGAAAAGAAAGCTGGAAAGGATCGCCCGGCTGGAGGAAAAAGTGAAAACCTTGAAAGCGCAGAACTCGGAGCTGGCGTCCACGGCCAACATGCTCAGGGAACAGGTGGCACAGCTTAAACAGAAAGTCATGAACCACGTTAACAGTGGGTGCCAACTCATGCTAACGCAGCAGTTGCAAACATTTTGAGGAGAGACTGTCAGGGGCTGAGGGGCAATGGAGAAAATAAATTACACAGAGAGACAGACTTGAGAACTTGACAAGTAGCGAGCGAGAGAGAAAAGAAGTGTCCGAGGACTAAAGCCAAGGGTATCCAAGTTGGACTGGGTTGCGTCCTGACGGCGCCCCCAGTGTGCACGAGTGGGAAGGACTTGGCGCGCCCTCCCTTGGCGTGGAGCCAGGGAGCGGCAGCCTGCGGGCTGCCCCGTTTTGCGGACGGGTTGTCCCCGCGCGAACAACGTTAGACTCTCTTTAACATTGACCAAGAACTGCATGGACCTAACATTCGATCTCATTCAGTATTAAATGGGGGTCGGGGGGCGGGAAAGGGAGGGGTTACAAACTGCAATAGAGACTGTAGATTGCTTCTGTAGTACTCCTTAAGAACACAAAGGGGGGGTTGGGGGAGGGGAGGCGGGAGGACGGTTTGTGAGAGCGAGGCTGAGCCTGCAGATGAACTCTTTCTGGCCTGCCTTCCGTAACTGTGTATGTACATATATATATTTTTTAATTTGATGAAAGCTGATCACTGTCAATAAACAGCTTCATGCCTTTGTAAGTTATTTCATGTTCGTTTGTTTGGGTGTTCTGCCCAGTGTTGTTTGTAAATAAGAGATTTGGAGCACTCTAAGTTTACCATTTGTAATAAAATATATAATTTTTTTATGTTTTGTTTCTGAAAATTCCAGAAAGGATATTTAAGAAAATACAATAAAATATTGAAAAAGAACTCCTCCCCCAACCTCTTTTCTGCATTATCTGTAGATTACCTATCTAGGTGTAGCTGAAGAAGTTAAGAGTGTCAACTAAAATTGCTCTCAGAGCTTCTCACTATCAAGCAGTAAAAACTTCTCTACAGGACTTGAGAAATAACTGTAGCTGATGCTCTCATCCTATTATTTTCTTCCCTCCCCCAACAATCTATATAGAGTTGCTTACAAAGGATAGTTTCAGGAGGCTGAGGCAAGGGAGGTTGTGGTACAGAGGGACAGCCCACTGGGAAGTCAAACACTATGAAGTTTGGATTATATCAAGTGAAATGTGCTGTGACCATTTACATTAGTAGAAATTTAACAATAGATGCTTATTCTCAAAGCAAGAATGGTGGCAGATTTTTACAAAAGATGTATCTTTCCACTCTGGAATCTTCACTTGAACAATTTCTAGATAAGAAAGATGGTCTTTGCTTATGAAGATTTATAACAGCATTCTTGTCACAATAAATGTATATTCAAATAACCAATAACAGATCTTGAATTCCTTTCCCTTTATTACCTTTGTCTTCCCAAACTCTACTGAAGCTTTTCTTTTCAGTTGCTAGGGTTAACATTTCTGCCATCTAAAGTTACTCTTAATTAAGAAGCAAAGAATTTAGGAAGAATTAACACAGAAGTTGCAATGTGGATGAAACATTCTCCCAGCTTCACTAATTCGTTCTCTCTCTCTCTCTCTGTCTCTCAGTCTCTTCCCTACCCTGACCCCCCAAATCAACACCTGTGTCTAGACAAATTGTTAGTGTAGCAGTTTACCAGTTGGGTTTCTTCTATAGCTTATTTTTTAATTTATGAAATAACCTTGTTGAGATAATATTTACAGAATCAGTCTCAAAAGATGATAATCTAGATACTATGGGAAAGATTTGCATAAGAAAATATGAACACCAGCACAGTGATTACCTGTGTAATCACTGGGGAAACTTTAACTCTGGGGAAATGGCAAACTTGAATTCTATCTAAAGATATAACTTAGGAGATCAACAAGGCAGTACTCAACAGGGAACAATTTTTGCTTTACTGCTTTGCATCCCAAGAGTCCGCATGATTATCAAGCAGCAAAAGCAATTTGATATCCAGGAATATTTCACAAACCACTAATTGAGGCAGGGCTGTTTGCTCATTAGCAGTGCTCTAGTACCCAACAGGTCTGAGAGTGCTAATATCCTGCCTCTGGCTGTAAATCCAAAGACACAAAGAGCTTCTCCTTAGGAGTATGTCTAGGGGTGGAAGAGATTGGAAAGACTTATTAGCTCTCAGATTCACTCCATTGTAGTAACACATCTTTAACAAAGGGTTACTGGGAGCAGAGTGGAGTTTGCCAAACAGTGAATTTGCCGATGTCAGCAACCCGGAAGGTGAGTTGATTTTGACCATATGTAGGAATAGTCAGCAGAGGGACAATAAAGCACTTTGGGGTGGGGCTCTGTGGAAGCTAAACAAGAGCCAACTAGAAAATAAAAAGGCTGGGGAATTAATTACCTGCAAAGGTAGAGTAAGCCCAGACAACAGTACAGCACAGAAAAGCCACACCACTCCCCAGTTTGCTTTAGACTCCAGTGTTTAAAAAAGAAAGCCTGCAACTCAGGCCTATCACCACACTTGTTTGTTTCAACTAACTTTCTGAATGTACATCCCTGAAATTGTAACCATTCTAACAAAAGAAGCAGAAAAAAATAATTGTGGTCGAGGCTATTAACCAATAACCTCCTTTGAGCTTTGGAGACAGAAAATCAACTAATTGTTTGTCGATACAGAAAAGGTTCATTTCATTTTGGCATTGAATTGAGTTATTGTTTGGGTAACACTAACAGTTGGAGAAGATGAATCTAGTGGCCTGTAATGCCAATAATCCTTTTTCATTTGTTTTATATATATATTTCAATCAGAGATTCTTACCCCTTGCATCCACTGGGGCAGAGGGCTCATGAACTCAAGGAAAATGCCTACAAAATTGTGCATGTGTGTATATGTGTATGAACACACACACTCCCCTGGGGAGAGAGATCATTAGCTTTTATTTGGTTTTCAAGGAGTTCCATGACTCAAAAAGGTTAATAATTCCTAAACTGAATGGCTTATACACTTACTTTGTGTGACTCTAAATGCCTTTCCACCCCTCCATGCTTCTCTTGTGCTCATCCCTTTGCTTAGAATGCCTTTCCTTCTGGTTTGTCTGATGACTCCTACCCATTCTTCAGGGCTTGGCATAAGTGATAACTTTGCTGTGAAGCCTTCCTTGCTAACTCCATCTTCATATTAATGAATATTCCCCATTATTCATGGATATCATTTTATCAAAACTTCTATGATAGCACTTATCCAACTATTATCATTGTGAACCTCTGTGTCTCCCAGCCGGAACCCTACCCTACTCGTCTGTGGACCCCAGACTTCTTGTACAATGTCTGACACATAGGAGATGTTCATGAAATAAATGTGTGGTAACTGAATGACCAATTTAATTTAAACCCTATTCCACAATAATTCTAGGTCTTAATTTCTTCTGTGAGATGTACTTCATCCATTTCCAGGTGCACAACTGCAGATGGATTGAAGATTCCCAGAAAAGTCAAACCTGGCCAATTGCCAAGTTCCAGAGCCTAGTTCTCAATGAGTACTCTTAAAGGAAGTGAGCCCTTAGCACGATCATTCCTCTAGCCACACAGGGCATCCCTTCTGTCCTCCACTAGTACAAGTGGGCATGTTCCTATATAAAATGGGTCTGCCTGAAACATAAGGCTGGGAAATAGAGATGGGGAAGGTAATATGTGATCATTAGATCAAAAATTATTCCAGATGTGGATTTATTAAAAACAATTTCAATGGTAATGGCAGAGAAGGCTTTCTATTTGTAAAGTTAATTTATTTCAGAGGCCCATGAGTGAGTACCCAATATTTGCTTGACAGAAACAAGGATCACATGAATGTTATCTGTTCCCCTTGTCCCTTTATTCTTAGAGAAGTTGTATAGCAGTTGAACCAAAAAAGAAGACAATGCCCTTTAGTCTTCCCTGCCCCTTGCCTCTGCCACTCACTTCTACATGGGTCAAGTGGAAAGGCGAGGAAAAGGAGAAAAGGATTAGAAGCTGGGATGACCCCAGAAAGTTAACTCATAATTCATATTTGGTTTTGGACTTTTGACATCCCACAGGAGGGCATTCTCCTGGGCCTGGGTCTCCTTAAGGCTCTTAGCTAAGCATGGGGATTCAATGATGATCAAGGCACTATCCCTATTCTCAAAGAACTAGCAGTCTGGTGGGGAAGAGGTGGAGATGAAGCAGAAAGAGGGGCCAAAAGTGGGGAGGAGGAACCATTACCAGGAGAGGCTTCCTGGGAGAGATGATACTGAACTGACCCAGTTTGACTCACCAGAAAGAAACGCTCGGAGGAGGATCTTGTGTACAAAGGCACAGTGGCATAAGAAAATGTGGTAGGTTTAGGAACTTGTAAGCTGTTTGGAGAGGCTGGAAATGAAGGTACGAGAAGTGTTAAGGGAAATGAAGCAGGAAACTTAAGGGTCAGATTGTGAAGTAATACTTATTCCATGCTAAGAGCTTGATTCTTATCTGTAGGTGATGAGGAAAAGTAGAAGGACTTGAAGTAGAGCAGGGTTATGGACCCTCTCAACTTAAGATTCATGCCGGCAGTAGTTTGGATGATGGACTGGCGGGGAGGAAGGTAGGGAAGGAGAGTAATAGCAAATAGAGGTTTTTAGTTTAGTTTAGAATGCCTGTGGTATTTAAAGCAGCCTTAGAGTCCAGAGTTGGGTGGTGGGGAATGGGGAGAAAATGGCCTAGTCCAAGCTGCATCATGCTACCTTTCTTGTCATACAACCTTCTGGAAAGTAAAGCCTAAAGAGGGACATTGGGACATCCACTCTCCACCTTTGCTACTTGTCCTGTACTTGAGTTTTCCTCTCCATTGTGTCAGTTTGATATCTGAAGAAAAGTCATCTTACAAAATGGTCCACAATCCATCTGTTTAGGCCAAGATGTTCAAATAAACACATGTGAAAGGGACAGGCTTGCAGTCTCCCAGGGTCACAGCACAGAGCAGGTCCTCAGTGCTGCAGGACCCAAACCTGATTTTAGCTAGCCACCCAGAACTGATTAAGCTCAATGCAACTAACTGACCAGAACTACACAAACTCTCTGATGCAAACACAGAGGCCGGTCTTTTTATTTATGTTGAGAGAAAGGGATAACAACATCTAACATTCATGTAACACTTACTTTATTCAGTAAGCAGTACCAAATTTCCTATTTTGTGCCAGGCAGTAGGAATGGAATGGAAAGTGAAATCCACAGGATGCCTCCCCTCGCACAGTTTATAATCTGGTAGGAGACATAGTAAATAAGGAAATGCATCAACAAATGTATAATCCTTAACTTTGACAAGTACGATGAAGAAGAATTGGGCTTTATGAAAGAGAAAAACATGCTAAACTGGGTTGGGGACAAAGAAGTCCTTTCTAGGGAAATACCTGACTTGAGACTTATTATATGACCAAGAGTTCATCAGGTGATGAGCAGAAGAGAAGGGGCAGGGTATTCCAGACGGAGAGTCAGCATGAAGGAAAGCTTGGGAAAGACTTCCGGGTATTCTAGGAGTTAAGAGAAGGCCCATGTTCCTGGAGCGGAGTGAGCAAGGGGACAAGTGAAGAGCAATAACATTTGTACTCACCAGTTCATACTCTGATCATTTCCGAAGTGTTGCCATCACTTCCATCTGATTTTATTTTCACCACCACCCTGGATATGTCATTCTTAGTAGCTGTGTTTCACAGGAACAGGAACAGAAGATGAAGCTTCCAGTGATTTTTAAGGGCTTTTGTCAAAGCCCCTCACCCAATGAGTGGTGGGGCCATGATTAGGCCCTCAGGCATCAAGAACAATATTCTTCTCCTATACTGTTAAAGGAAACAGATGCCCTGGTGATCCTGGGTTCCTTACCAAGAGAACACCCCTGCTTCTACATCAAGGACCCTGAGGAACTGAATTCATCATCAGAAGGTTCTTTGATGTGCACAGCATCTGAGCAAAGGTAATCAGATAGTCTCCTGGGGTATTCCATCCATGCCACAACAATGTCTAATGAACTCTGCTTGCCCTGCTGCAAATGCCTCCTCTCTGGAGGAACAGAATACTTAAGGCTAAAAAAACCTGACAGTTCCTTGCTATAAGCTTCTTTGGTGTACAGCCACCATAAAACATTGCCTGATGGTTGCTGCATTATTGCTTCAGAAAACTGGGTTACCAGATAGATCATCAAGCTACTGCCTTCTGAAATTATACGTACTCACTAGCTACCTGGACAGAATTTCAGAATTTCCCAAATTTTCTAAAGACTGTCTATCCATCAGCTTCTGCTGATGGTTGATTTCTTCCAAGTATATTGATTCATCCCAGGTTCATGCTCAGAGGGAGGAACTTACCTGACCTTATCACAAGTCTTAGAAACAGACTGTTGTGTTGTTATATATTGACAACCCTACCAGTTAAGGTATCTATAGGGGCCAGTAACAGAAGACACAATTTAAACAAGAAGTCCAGACATGAAACAGGTTCAGGGCAAACAAGTAAGAGTTGCTCAGTGAAATCGTCATAGGCTCAGGGGGTTTCCATCTTTCCACTTCACCATTCTTGGTGTGTCAAGGAAGTTCCTTGTGTGGACATAAGATAGCTTCAGCAGTTCCTGGCATCATAGGTAAACACAATACTCACTAGCAATACAAGGATGTTTGCTTTAATCTTTCTCTTTTTATTCACAAGAGAAAGCTTTCCTAGAAGTTCTCCACTTCCACCCCAATAGACTTGCATCAACCAGGAGCAGGTCACAAACTCATCTCTGGCAAGGGAATGAGATAACTATGATTGGGCTATAGTCCTGATTCACCCCCTAGGATCAACTTTTTCTAAGCACCTGTGAAAGAGAACACTATTTAACTTTTAAAAATAAATAAAAATCTGTTCTGATAGCAAGCAAGAAGTGAAATGGAGGATGGCTTGTAGGTTGGTAAATCGTCATTAGTTCTCTATACCAAATATTTCCAGCTCTCTTCTTGGTATAAGGTAGTGTATTAATTCCTATCTCCTACTCCTTGAAGTTGAGTGAGAGACCTTGTAATCTGTGTCAGCCAATGAAATTGAGCATCTATCACATGCCCTAAGAGCAAATGTGAAATTCAACATTTTTCCATTTCCTAGCCTTGGCAACTGTGGAAGCACAGAGACAGAGAGTCCATTACCCTTGGTCCTTAAATAATCATAATGTAGATCAGTCCCCACTGTTAAAGGACCCCACCCACAACATGAACAATTTTGGTGTTAACATACCATGAACATTTGACATGAGCAAGAATGAAATCTTTTATGTTTTAAGATATGGAGATTTGAGGGCTGCTTATTACTGAAGCATTACCTAAGTTTTCCTAACTGCTCCAGTAGGAATCAATGGTATCTGCCACAAGTATAATAACTAACAGCTGCATAATATTCAAAATAGGTAGCATTTGCTAAGTTTCTATGTAGCAGGCACTGTACTGGGGCTTACAAAGTAAATATTAGGGCTGTATTTCATATATATAAGAAAATGTAGGTTCAGATCTTGTTCAAGTTAATGAAATGAGTGATTAGTGGAAGCCTGAGCTGAGTCCAGGTCTTTCACTCCAAAGAGCTTGTTTTGTACACATATGACCTTGCTCCTGAGTAGTAGCCACATGAATTTATATTTCAATTGAGCTTCACAACCTCCCAGCTGCAGTCACTGTTTTCAATCCATTTTGTATGTGAGGCAACTGAGATTCACAGAGGAAAACTTGCAGAACTTCACAGAGCTGGGAAGACACCTTTCCACAGTCCCTTGTTATTCTGACCACACACAGAATGGAGGCATCAAGAGTTAAAGAAGAGAATTGAGATATTATGAGTTAGAGGAGGTTTTGGAGACAAGTGCCTGGGGGTTAAATCCGGGCTCTGCAGCTCACAGCTGGGGAGCATGGAGCAAGTCCCTTAATATTGCTAAGCCTCAGGTCTTTGCTTTCTGAAAATGAGGCCAGCCATGGCTACCCCAGGTTGTCAGGAGGATCATATCTGTAAAGCTCCTCTACAGAGCAGGCAAGCAATAATTAGCCATTTCTCACTGTAGACTTGTTAATTTAAGAAGAAATGATCAAAACCCCCATCCCACCAAGCCACTGTGCACACACACACACACCACACACCACCCCAGCCGAAATGAAAACGTTTCCCATTAAGATTCAATGAGGCCTCACAGGGCCTGCTTCTTGGTCATATAAGGGCTGGCAGGTCCTCTCTGTGGGCTGGAGAAAAGTTTTGTTTCCCCAGCTGCACTCGCAGGGGAATGCTCTGCAGGCATGGTATTGGGAACCTGTTTGGCTTGGCTCAGAGGCCTGTCAGCACATTCAGGAAGTGAAGTCAGAGAGAGACAGGATTTCAAACAGAGCCAGCTGCACACAAATGCCCAGGCAGTGAAATGCGTTATCCAAGCAGGGTGCCTATCAGCCTGGGTTGCCCTGGATGCTGTCAAAGAAGTCTCTGAGAATGGGTCTGGGCCAGAAAAGAAGGCACCCAGCGAAGGGCAGTGGCTTCCATAGCAAAGCAGCCAGCACCCTGCAAGGGAATGACTAATCCTGGGCTCCCAGAGCTTGCTGGGTGGAGGGGCTGTTTATCTCCCTGGAGTCTTGGAGCCAAGGTGTGGGAGGAGAGGGGAGGAGCGGAGGAGGATAGTAAAATGAAAGAATGGGTTAGGAGTGCTGGGGAGGGGAGGGAGAGAAATGGATGGTGCCTGAGAGGATATGGCATCCTGAGAAGGAACATGCTAACCACTCTACAGCCATGTTCTCACATGCAGGAAACAGCGCAGTGCCTAAGACCCAAATTCTAATCCCAACTCCAACATCTCCTAGCTGGGGGTGGGGAGATAGTTCATTTCTCTAAGCTTCAATTTCACTAGCTATGAAATATTAATAATAGTACCTACTCCCATAGGGTTACTGCAAATACTAAATAAGCTAATATACATAAAAGGGCTTAGATGAGTGCTGGCAAATCATAAGTGTATCAGAGTCTGTGATTGCAAGTGACTGAAAATTCAGTTTAAGTGAAAAGGTATTTTATTGGATTATATAATTGAAAAGCCACCAGTAGAAGTAGCTTTAGAAATGGCCATATATAGGACTCGAGGGATATATCATCAGGCATTGATTTCCCTCCATCACTCAGCTTCCTATAGTAAGAGCTGGCTTCATCCTGAGATTCCATGTGATAGTGTCCAGCAGTTTCCAGTCTTTGTCCATAGAAATAAAACCGCTATGATAGTTCCTCAGGTCCTCCCAGTACGGTGTTGCAGTGATCTGATTGGGTCTCATATCCATCCCTGAACCAATCCCCATGCCTGAGGGATGGGATGACGCACACTGATTGACTTAATTTAGGTCAACTGTCCACCTCTAAAGCCAGGGTTTTGTAGTCCCATCAGACCACAAGGCCAGAGCAGAGAATAAGTGCGGAGATCTTTAAAGGAAAATCAGGAATAGATGTTGGAGGATTAGAGTTTTAGCCATTTTGTGATTACTGTTATTAGTATCAAATTTTACAGACCAGTGTAGAGGGGCATCTACTCCCCTTCAAAAACCAGTTAGGAATTTGTGATCTACTTTGATCTCTTTTAATGAGATGGGGACTAAAGGTGTAAATCATGAAGAACATACTCCTGTGGATTAAAAATGCTCAGGGAGGTTGTATTAAACAATATAGCGCATGTAAAAAAAAAACTTAGTAAATAATTGTTATTAAAATTGTTGCTGTTGTGATGTTTATTGTAAAATATTGACTCTCCTAGGCCAATTCAAATGGAAAATCAAAGATTCTCCAGGTTTTCAAATGTCAAGAAGCCTACCAAGTACTTATATTTCTGATCTATGTTTTTCTTCGCTTACCTGCTCATTGAATTATACCAATGTCAGTATCTACATCATTATTTCCACAGTTCAATTGTTGAAATAGTAAAAGTAGGATTTTGTTTGCTTTCCACAATGAATCAAAGACTTTTACACCTAGGACCCAAGATGTGAGAAGGATCTCTGAAAATTCCTAGAACTAGTTATAAACATAGGAAGGGAATGATAAGTCCAGTGTTGCAAGTATGAAATAACAAAAAACACTGATGAATGTCTACTGTGGAATTAAGACATTTCTAGGAGGTAATATGGTGACCAATTCTTGGCATAGTCTTAAAATCTTTCCACTTTCCAAGATAGCAACATGGGATTGAATGATCATCACTCTTTCAAAATGCAGCATTACTCTATTCATAAACCCCAAGTTTATGGAATGCCTCCTCTGTGCCAGGTTCCTACTGAGCACTGGAAGTGAGGAGCTATGTAAGAGTTGGTCTTACACTCAAAAACTGGTGACATTCAATACGTTAATTGCCATGGCAGAGGTAAATACAAAGTACCTTGGAAATAAGTACCCTCCCTAAGAGAGTCCAGCAATGGCTTCACTGAGGAGCTGATCTGGAATTGTATCTTAGACGAGATGAGTGAGAGTTTGATAGAAAAATAGGGTTATGGTATTCCAGGGAGAGGGGACACCAGGGACCAGGTAAGTAGGACTCAGGACCCATCAATCATTAGCTATTCATGGACAAAATGGTTGGAGTTCTACCCACTTATTGTTGAGTAAGGAAAAACTTTAAACAGATACCAAAATCACTTTATCAAGCCCAGCATTTTGCAAAGGGCTACGAAGACGATGTACAAGCGCTATCACTGTGGCTACTGTGACAGTCCTACAGAACATTCCGTGGGGGAGAGAAGGGAGGGGCTGGACTCAGTCTGGTCATTAGGTAAGGCTTCCCCAAGAAAGTGACCTTTAAACTGAGACCTGAGGGAATTAGTCAGGCATATGGGAGTGGGTGGGGAGAGCATTCTGTCTGGGCAAGAGCATGTGTTAGACGTAGCAAGAGAGCAGTGTGGTCAGATGTAAGGTTCTCTCCAGGGAAGGGAAATGGGGGAGAAAGAGCCCATGGGGCTGGCTGGTCCAGGTAGTGTGCATGTGCAAATAGAGTACCCAAACCCTCAAGTCTTAAACAATCTGAGAGGTTAGATGGCAATGAACAAAAAGAACCCAGGCTTTTCTGAAAGTCACATGCTTTATTCCTGGAGCAGAAGCTCTGGATTCCTGGCTATGAGAGATTTGATCACGACATGAGCTGATCAGGAACGTCCTGTGATGGGCCCAGACTCATGTTATCCGCCTCTGCTTTACCTTGTTTCAACCTCACAATATCTCTATCAGCTAGCTGTCACAGGCTTGCTCCCGGGTGAGGAAACTGAGACTTAGAGCGGTCCCAGAAGATGGCTAAGTCGCCATGCCTGTAAGAAGCAAGAGCAGGGCTTGGCTCTAGAGCTGAGCTTTTGATCACTCCATCAAATCTCCTCTAAAGAAAACCAGAAGCATTAGAAATCTTGCAAAATTCTAACAGCTCAGCTGAATTATCTTCCCTGAGTAGTACTTTGACAGATAGTAGGTTTACAATGAATGCTAATTCTTTTTGCTTAAAATAGAAGGTGAATGGGGAACTCCAGAGAAATGTTTATTTTCTTGCTCATCCATATCTGGGCTTTATGCCTCTGCTGTTTTGAATTACATTTCAAATAAAAAAGAAAAAACCTAAAAACCATTCTCAGTCAAGCCATTTGGATTTCAAACAGACCAGCAGGAACCTAGAAGGAGTTGGGATTCTCCCTAATATATCAAACACAGCAGCCAGCACTGATCTGAGAGGCTTTGCTTCATTTTATCAAGAAAACAGGTCATATTTTGAAAACGGATGAGTAACGTTCACTGTTGCAACTTGTTTCAAGGTCTGAGGCCAGGCCTGGTTTTGATGTAACAGGCCTGGGCCTCCACAGGTGGGTTATTCCTTTACAAAAACTCAGAGAAGTGGCACGTTCACCAGGCACAGACCTAGAACAGTGTGTCCCTTTGAAGGTTTCCTCCAAGAGTATTAAGGGGGATTTGGTGCCCATTGTGGAATCACAGTAATGAACTCAAAGCGAAAGTTTTTCATATACCAGAAAATCAGTCAGCTCCTCTGTTTGCTGAGGTGGAAGGCTCTGTACCCATGTTCTGATCTCTATATAATAACAAAATAAATATTTTTAGAAGGAAGGAAAAATGGAAGATGAAGGAATGCCACCATTGATAGGGTGAGAAAACTGAGAGGAGACGCTGGTCTCTTTAAAGTAAGATAATATATTTACTATCTATTCTCTTTAGTAATTGGTCACCATCTAATCTGTGAAGAAAAAAATCTGCTAATGAAGTGGCAGAATTCATCCAATTAATTACAGAATACATCTCCACCCCTCTCCAGGGGGCTCATTCAGATCTGAACAGTGCCGGTAGATGGCGCCAGAGGGCAGGCACAGTGCACCCTGCTGATAGGGGTGTGAAGGATTAGAAAATGCCCAGCCAACAAATTTGGCTGGGACAAAAGTATGGGCGGCGTCCACTGTCAGAGGGGACCGAGTATAAACACATTTTTTACAGAATAGGAAAACATATGTGTTGGAAATGTTCTTGCTCCACCAGCCAGAGGCCAGGAAGCAAGCACCAGATGCTGTTTACCGGGGCTGCTCTTGTTTCAGAATTTATAAAAAGGCTCAGCAGGTAGGGAGGCCTTAAGAAGGAGCACTGAATTTCAAGGAGTACACGATGCAGTGGAGCTGCGGAGGGTCTGGCTCGGGAAACATACTGGGTAACACAGTGGAGGCTGACAATGATGGAATGAACCCATATGTTTTACCAGAGGGACCAGCTTGGTATACTGGGAAAAATTTGAAGTTCTGAACAGAGTTGGACAGAATTAAGATCCTGCATGTGTGACCTTGGGAAAGTCTCTTTCCTTCACTGAAGAACAGTCTACTCATCTCTGGAATAGAATTAATAACTGTAAAGGGGCTGGGGGGAGAAGAGTTGATTTATAGAGGCACTTAGCACAACACTCAACATTCAGCAATCTCTGAAAAACTCTTCCCAGTCACAGCACTTAAACCCATTCATATCGGAATTGGGACCCCTCCAGGTGGAAAAGACAATCCCAACCTCGTTTGTGCCACCTCTGTGTTTGATACCCACCTATTCTCCCTGGACTTATCACACTATTTTGCATTTAATTTATTGATATACAGGTCACTTGATTGGGTACTCCTTTCATGTAAGGACTGTGCACTGAAACTCTCTTTGCCTTCCAGAACCTATCAGGGCCCCTGGAACATAACAGTTGTTGAATATATGAGTTTTTCTTATGAGCAAGTTGTCCCAACCCTACCAAACTGAATGATTCAGGTACAGAATTATGGCTGATCTCACTTTTTTTCTTTACTGTGCTCAGGAAAGAACACAGAAAATTCTACAAACCTAGTGATGAAAATTAATTTTGAATTTTTTTGTTTGAGCCAAAGACCAAACAGGAGCCAGAAGTTGAGCTGTCATCTTCAGTATTGGCCAATTCAACCAGTCAAGACTCAAATTCCAAGGCAGAATTACAATATTAGATGTGATTCTATGATTTCTGTGCCATATCCTAAGGCTTGGGCATGTGGCCTTCTAGTCTATGCAGGCCAGAGAGAAAGATGCAGAGGAAAGGAGGAACAACCTAGATGGAAGCAAAGGATGGGGAACCGACAGGGCCAAGGGTGCCAGTGGTGGCCAATGCTAAAGAGATGGACACCACAGAGCTTGGCTGCCATGAGTCAGATAGACTCAGTCACTAAGTAGCTCCTTTGAATGGGTCGTTACTTAATTGCTGAAAAAATCTCTTCATTTATAAAATGGGGTGTATTAGGATAAGTAAACCTATGCGTGATAAAAAATAAACTCTGAAATCTCCATGACTTAGCAAAACAGAAGTTAATTTCTCACCCAAAGGCAGTTAGTGGGAGCTTTTCTACATCCAATAACTCAAGGATCCCATTTTCTTCTATCTTATGACATTATCATCTCATTGGATGGCCTCCAGTGTTACTGTGGCAGGGAAGAGAAAGGTGGAGAAGGCACACTGGCTCCTAAGTGCCTTCATGCAGAAGTGATATGTCATTTCTGCTCAGAGCCAACTGGTCAAAATTAGGTACATGTTCCCAATCCAACTGCAAGGAAGACTGAGAAATGTGGAGGACTATATAGACATTTGGGGAGCACTGTATGTGTTTGTCCCATGGGATAATAATTAGAATAATAATTAATCAGGATTAGATTCTGTTGCACAAAATAGAGCAGCTAAATAACTGGCTTAAAAAGTTAAGGACTTAATTTCCTCTGTTGTAAAAGAAGTCTAAAGAGAGGTGGTATGGCAGTTCTGCATTTGTCAGAAGCATCTGCTCCTTCTGGGTTTCTGCTTCACCACTGTTGGCATATGGCTTCCATCCTAAAGTTATTTCACGGTTACAAGATGCCCTCCAGCTGTCATGTCTACATTCCAACCAGGATGAAGAAGGAAAAGATGAGGGCAATAAAAGGGATGCTATCAATTTAAAGAGCTTTCTCAGAAGCTCACCCAGAAACTTTCATTAATATTACTTTGGCCACTCTTATATGCAAGGAAGTCTGGGAAATGTAGTCTTGAATGTTTGCAAATGGGAGAATGACGGGTGGGTAGGCAACTAGCAGTCCATGTCAAACTGATAATACTCAGTCCATGGAGTTGTGGTGAGCACTTTACAAAAGTAAAAGAGCTTTTGCCCAGGACCTGACCACTGAATGTGTCCATTAATGTTAGATACTTTTATTACTGTTTTTATTAACCAGGTCACCATTTAGAAAATCTGATCTTGGTGGGCACCTCAGGGACCCGTCAAGAAAGTGAAACAAGTCTGAGGTCTTAGTGAGGAAGACTTGGAAGAGCAAGGCAGGGTACAAGAGCCTCAAATCCTGGGATTAAGGCAGGGGATACAGGCAGCCGTGAAGAAGACACCAAGGCAGAAGGTCGCTCTGACGGACAGGGCCAAGCCATCAGATCGCTGGGGGGGCTCAGGGAAGAAGCTGAATGTAGTAGCTAAAGGGTTTCCTGGGGCTGACACTGGTTAAAAGACATAATTACCAGAGAGAAGAATTCAAGACAAAAATGTGAAAAACCAGAAGGCATCACAGTGACTGCCTTGGTCGGTCCCTTTAGAATCCAACTTTTCTGCACTCTCAACTCCACATAGGTACTTTTTTTGCTTACTGCCTTCTCTTTCTACCTTTGTGAGGTCACCTCACTCTTTCCCTTGGTTTCTGCCACCACAAATCTCAGCCCTTCTTAATACTACTGCTTTTTCATTCTTTCCTTCAGCATATATTTACTGAGTACTTATCATGGCCAGACATAGCTTTTAGTACTAGGGTTAGAGTGGAGAATAAGGCAACGTTCCTTGTTTTGGGAAATCTACATGGCATGTTGGCCACTTCTCTCCTGGAAAGATAATTCTACATAGTTCTTCTAGATAATTCAGCCTGACCCCTGGGACTTCCTCTCTGATATCCTGCATACAACTTACTCACCACCTCGTTGGTCTCAGTTTTGCCAACGAAACCTGGCCTATTAGTGACTAAAACCCAGATGGAGGGGATGACTCAGTTCTAAGTCCTACCCTCATATCCCACTGCAGTGTTGGCTCAGAAACAGTGCAGGGCTATGCCTGTGGCTGGAGGCTTTAGTGGCCTCGTCTGGGAGATTCTGGAGTAGAAACTGCTAGAGTTAACAAGGGTGGAAACCAACCTATGTAATTCCAAACCATTAGATAGAAACTAAATAACTGTGTCAGGATTCTTGGTTGCAAGCAACAGAAATGGACACTAACTAACTTCAATAGAAAAAGTATCCTGGAAGATTATGGGACATCAGAAAAGATTTAAAGGGGAAACATAATGAGTCAAGCATCAGAAGGCACAGAGTCCAGAGCATCTCAGCGATTTTGTCTAAAATCTATGCGTTTTTCAGAGAGTGGTATCATATTTCTCTGCTTTTCTTTCTACTCAAGAGACAGACTCCTGGGAGAGAGGGGGGTTACTGTCTTGGCTTGAGTTACAGTTCTGTTTCCCCACCTGAAGCCCAATCAACAGTTTCTACTAAATCTATAAGCAATAGGACTTCATAGTTCCCCAATGCAAAACTGGGGTGTGGCTACCCAACTGGGGAATGGGCAGGCAAATATCACAGATGTCTACCTCCCCACTCTGGATAATTCTCCTATTCCCAAAGCTATGGCTTAGGAACATTTCATGAGGATGCATAAGAATGCTTTCTTCTGAAAACATTTTCAGTTGCAGGGAGCAAAACTGTGGCTCAATGGTAATAAATTTAATGCTTACATTGAGAACTTGGAGTTACATTGAGAGAAATAACAATTACAGGTGGTTTAATATTCCAAAAACTATTTTTTTAATTGCTTAGGTATTTTTAGTCTAATCTGCATTTTTGTATTATAATTTTATTAATTTTAAAAAATTAGTAATACATTCATGTACCTCCCTGCATCCTGCCACCTGGAACATGGATGTCTCCATTTTGGCCCTTGGATGCTGCTATTTGGGATCATGAAGATTACCCACAGGAATAGCAGAACAATGTGCTAGAAGAAACCTAGGTCTGATGACTTTATGGATAGAGAGATGTTATATTAGCCCAGTCCTGGGTTGCTCTAGATTTTTATGTAGTAGAGAAATAAGCTAAAGCCATTCTACTTTGGGTTTTTTTCTGCTGCAGCCAAGCCTAATTCCAACTGATTCTCCAAGGTTACATCACTAATAACTGATGGAGACTTGACTCTAATATAGTTCCAGAGCCTGGTGAGATAAGAGAAGCACCCAGGGTGCAAAATTTAAGGAGGCACTCACTCTCAGGATCATGCAAATGCTGACTCTATGCTTGTATGACCCTGAGAATAGATGCCTCCTAAAATTTTGTGCCGTAGGTGTTTCTCTAGCCTACCTTGCTCAGCTCCATCAGTTTCCAGAGCCCAAGCTCTTTCAGATCACACTAACAGAACAAGGCTTAAGATTGAATCAACTTACTGATACATAAACACCATGAAAAAGTAACTGGCCTTAGTCTGAGATTTGAGAAATACCTTCTTTGATATTAACTATGAGATGCAAGATTAAAAAACTTTCTGAAGTCTCCATTCCACAGCACCCCTGCTAGTTCAAGAGCCGGCTTTTATCATTACCTGGCATGGGAGTGAAAAGCCCTTCTGAAATACCTCGCCCTCCCATCCGTTTTCCAAGCAGGCAGTCTTGTTTATATATCATTTCTCATGGATGAATCATTTGTAGCAAGAGTACAGCTTCCACTTATCTATGAGAAACTGTTCAAAACAATCCTTTCTACTCTTCATAAAACCTCAGGAGTAACAATAGATATTCACAATAAGACCATTATTTGTCAGCCTCTCAAAGTCAGGGAACAAGTGAAAGTAACTATGTGCCATCAAAAGTCATTTTGAAAGAAAAAAACAAAACCCTCCCTGCCATCGCTTTTTCCTTTTTTTTTGAGATGCCACCCTGCACCTTCAAAACTGGCTTTTATATTGTGCTTCCTACAGAAGTCTTTCCAGTTCCTTTTGCTTTAGGTTTCAAGGTGTTATTTTTTATTTTTATGTGAAATTTTCTGAAATCCATGCAGTCATCATGGGGGAAAGGAGAGAGCTGGCTTAGGGGGCCAGAGTTGAATTGTCATTTGCATCTTAGGAATCAGAACCCTCAAATCAAGTTTACAAGGAAATGCAGTCATTTCTCAGTATTGTATTTATTCGATATGTTGAATTTATGTAGTGCTACACAAAGACCTTCCAAAGAAACACATTTTCCGTGGATCCCTGCCAAGCTCTCACGAACAGAGAAAGGGTGGGCAAATGGGCTAGAAAAGGTAAGTGAAGTGGAGAGTGGGATCTGGATCATGGCTTGTGAATGAACATTGTCCCAGAGGCATCACATTAATTCTCACATACCTCCTTCAAATGAGTGCATTTATCTCCATTTCACAGGTCAAGAAAGTGAAGTTCAGAAAGACTAAGTAACTTTCCCAAGGTCACACAGCAAAGAAATGGCCAGTGAGGACCCATTCCAGGTTGACCTGACCCAACAGCTGTGTTCTTTGAGGTGTGCCTCTCTGCCTGAGAAAGCTATTTCTCGTTAGAGGGAAGATCAGCAAGATGTGGTGAGTCAGGAAGCTGAGGGTCTAGTACCAGCATGGGGAAATGAAACAAAGAATTCCATTTCCCTGGGCCTCAGCGTTCTTACCTAGGCAGTGAGAGAGTAGAGCCAGATGGTTCTTCAACTGCTTCTGCTCTTTGACAGCGTGTGTTTCCACATTTACTTTCACCAAAGGCATGCAACAAAAGAATCAAAATAACAGGAAGGGTGAGCCACAGGCAGAATCCTTGCCTGTAGGCCAAGAGTCCAGGAAAGGCCAGCGACAGCCACGGCAGGGAAAACAAATGACTTGGGTGTTCATTGCACCCTCCCATTTTCCATTCAGCTTCTCCAGCCCCTGCCTCCACCATCCAGGTTCTTTGCCCCTGGCTTTGCCACCTCCAGCCGCCCCGACCCCTATCAACTTGCATCCCATCCAGGCTTTCCTGAATGCCTGCAATGCTAATCAAAAAGTCTAAGTGACTTTTTTATCTAGCCAAATGGATGGCTCTTTTTTTTACAAATTAAAAGATGTTTCTTCAACCTATCTCTGAGTCAGGACGTGCTGTGTGGCAAGCAGAGCATGGACTGACTTTCACTTTCCGCATTCCCCACTCAGCCAAATGCCCTGCACAGTGCACAACTCACACAGCTGTATGTGGCAGCCCTGTGATGAGGCCAGCTGTTGATTCAGTTCAGTGAATGGTACTCCATCCACCCAGTTATGCATGCCAGAGAGGAATGTAAGAGATATCCTTGACCCTTTTCTTGTTGTTGTCTACCCACCATACTATTAATTTAGCCACTTTTTATCTCTCAGATTTTCCACTGATCTCCATCACCACCACCACCCTAACCAAAGGAACATCATCTTTCTTCTGTCCTGCCTTGCGTGTATTCCCATTGTCACAGCCAGGAGGTATTCCACTAGCTTTAACATTGAGAACAAATGCATCTGATCAAAATGTAAATATGACCATACCCCTTTCCTTCTTAAAATTCTCAATGACTTCTCATGACTTGCAGGATAAAAACAATAATCCTAGACTGAGCCTCCTGTACCATCCATGCCCTCCCTTTACCTCTAGCTTCAACTTGCACCATCTTCCTTTCACCTATCTTCTCTCCAGCTTCTGAGGAGAGGAGTCCATGAGCAGGCTCTTGTCTCTACCTAGAGCACTGTTCCTTCTCGGTTTGCCTCCTAACCAGTAGTCTCACTTCAAATGTGTCAAGAATCAAGCATTACTCCTCAGCAAGGCTGTCCTTGATCTTGCAGACTGGCCAGCAACCCTTATGATAAGCCCCTCAGCCACAAGGGCCATCTTTCCTTTGTGGCACTTGCTAGAGTTACAATTCCACATGTATCTGTGAGATTTTGTCTCTCTCCAACCAGCACATAAGTTGCATCACACAGTGCCTAGACTCATCACTGTATTTCCAGCTCCTCACCATAGTGTTTACAGCACAGTCTATACTTGATAAATATATGTTGAATGCATGTAGGTTTGTCTGGCTTGGAGAAACCAACATCTATCAATAACCACTTTAACAGTCTCTCAAGAGATCTGTGAGTTGAACTTCCCCAAACTGGGGGTGTAAAAGGAAGATGAAGAAGAGCAAATCATAGACAATTAGCAACTGACAAACAGCTCCCTCATAACTAGCCAACTCTGAATGCATCTTCTATGAGGCATTGTGGTTAACTAATTCCTAGCAAATGTTTATTGAATTAATGGATAAAATCCAGTCATTCAAGGCTCAGATTAGATGCTACATCTGCTAGGAAGTCATTTCTTATGTGTGCAGTCTACAGAAATAATCTATCTGTCCCCTATAAGTTCAAAGCATTTCATCACTCCCCTTCTGATGATAGTTTTTATCTTGCTTAAGAGTTATTTGGGTATATGTCTCAACTCTTAGTGCACACTGTAATTGTCTAATTTATTCCTATGCTGTTCTTCCATCCCCCAACACCTGACAGTGTCTACCTATAGTAGTGCTCAAATGTGATTTGGTGACAATGGATGCACAAATGTATAATAAATAATACTTGAATTAGCTTGCTCCCTCTCTCAGAAGGGAGAGACTTAGTTTGAGTGTATTTCTGGCTTTCTTGATCACATATTCTCTTTGAAAAGACTGGAGGAAGGATGACTTAGAATACTTTCAATTACTTTAAATGGGGGAAGGTTGACTCAGGATACTTTGAATAACTTTACATTCATTATCTATCATTTATTAAGACTCCATTGTGAGTTAGGTTTTTGTTTCCCTTCCCCCAAATCAAGCATTTTCCATCCAAATGATCTCAATAGCTTTCTAATTCAAATCAGAGAACTTCCAGTACCAGATATGTGCCCCAACACTCCAAAGATCCAAAATCCAGCTTTGGATATTTCAGTAACCACCATTTAGTTGTCTAGGTATATGGCCTTATGAGTTGGAAATTCAATTTAAAAACTGCCAACACTTTCCCCAAGTCTCTTGTTTGTAACAAATCAAAAACATGCACTGATACATAGAAAATCCGTCCCTCTTTTCAGGTCTCTCAACTGAAAGACAGTTTACATAATTTTTCAGGATGATGGGAATCTCCACTATTTCCTAATCATGAGTTACTATGAGGATTCAAATACGTATCCCAAAATATGCCTTAGAGTTACCGAGTTTTAGAGCAGAGAGAGACCCCAGAGGTTGATCTAAATGCTCATTTTACAGATTATAAAATTTAAGTCCAGGGAAAGGAAATGACTTGCCAAGTGGATCATGGAGCTGAGATCAAAACTCAGGTCTTTGGAGTCAAAATATTCAATGGACCCCTGCAATGTGCCAGTCTCTTAAATATTTTATCACTGATTATCTCTAATAACACCTCAGGAAAGGTATGTCATCCACATTGTACAGGTAAAGAAACTGGGCTTAAAAAGTTGAAATGATTTGTCTCAGCTTCTCTTGCCTAATAATAAATCCTCCAGGTAACAAAGCTTGCATTGAAGCCCAGCTCTGTTTGATCCAAAGAGGGAGCTTCTCCCATCACACCATGGTGGGAAAGGTCACTGGACCTTTGTGAAGAGTGCATTGCTACTGAGTGATGGATTTGAGACAAAAGGAATGCGTATTCCAGACTAGAGATGGCAAATGCCCCTGTACCTCGCCCCTGACACAACCACCAACAGCTCCGTAGATACCTAGACCAATACCAATACAAACTACCCGGAGACCTTTTAAAGAGCGGATTATGATTGAAAAGGTCTTTGGTGGGGCCTGAAATTCTGCAGAATCTGAGATCCTCAGGTGATGCAAATGCCCCTGGCCATGGGACCACACCTTGCAGAGGGAGGCTGCTAGAGTCCTAAACTGATGTCAGCAGCCCTTTCCCCTGAGTGTCAAGCAGCAAAATGCATAAGGGTGAGGGAGGGCAGCTGTGATTGAGTAGATGGAGAGGGCACAGGTATGTGTAGATATCATTTATTGAATGTCTTACTATGTGCTGGGCATAACACTAAGATTTTATTATGTAATCACATTTAATCCCCACTACAGCCCCTCTAGAAGCTCTTGGTTTCCGCACTTTACAGATGAGGAAATAGACTCAGAGTTTAGGCAACTTCTTCAAATTCACATGGTTCTGTCTGATTCCAGACCTTGTACTCTTAACCACAATGCCAACTTCCTCAATGAGAGTGTCTCCTTTATACTAAGAACAAATCTGAATGGCACTTGGGATGTGGAAGGAGTCTGAGCAGACATTGACGAGTTGATACGGACATCACAAACACAGCATCAAAGTGCTAAGTAGTATTTTAGACCAGATGTTGATCAACTTGCTAGAGGAATGTTAAAAGGACTCATTCACTTCCAGAGAGAAATAAGCATGGATAGCTTGAGTGAAAAATTAGAAATAACTTGCATGCTCAATAATAGAGGAATGGCTAAATAAAAAACAGTATATTAGGCAACTGGCATGCTAATTAGGCAGTAGGTGTAAAAATTTCAGATAATGTATTTGCTCGTACTGCATGATCTGAATTTTATTAGAAAAAAGTGTGTGTGTGTGTGTGTGTGTGTATGTTTGTACATAGTAAAAGATTAGAATTAGGTACTCCAAGAAATTAATATCAGTAACCTTTGGATGATATTACTATTATTCACGATTTCTTTTATTTTCATTTTATATTTATCTTGCCTCTCATTTTTTCTAAAGCAAGAGTTTACCATTTGCATAATTAAACAAATAGATATGCAAGAGGAGCCAGGGAAAAGCTAAAAAAGGACAGTGAAGATAGACATGCATTTCCAGATGTTAAAATAAATTTTAAAGCTACAAATATTACAACAACTTGTAATTAGGAAATATTAGCCTGCCAAATCAATGGAAGGGATTAAAGTAAAATACCCATAGGATTTGGAAACATAAATAATTTACTTTTTCTCTTTCAGTGAGAAGACCTTCCTACATATAATAAAAACTACTGAATTGTCCCTCAAATTACAATATATGAGGCCAATAAACTGTTAACAAACTGAAGAGAAATATTTCTAATATATATGACAAATAAATTAGACTGCTTTCCTCAATATATAAAGTGTTCTTATAACTCAATAGAAAAATAGGCAAAGAACATGAACAACTATTTTTTTTAAAGGAGAGAAGGAACAAGAGAATGAATTCTAGCTACAGTAGCATTTAAAGGGGATACTACTTGTGCCATCGTTCACCATGGTCATTAGCATTTCTATGTTTAATTACCAAGGTAGAGATTCAAATCAATCTAGAATAGGAATAATTCCATTAGTCACATCTGATCCCTAAGAAGTTCATCAGTAGTCTAGTGAGAAAAGGATAGGAAATTAATACCAGGATTCTACTGTGCACAATTCATAGCTTGTGATATATCATTAGGCTTATCCTAACTACATAATAAACCAAAGCAGGAAGGGAAGTGAAATGGCATCAAGAACGAAAAGTGTGCTGCTAGGGACTTAACTCTCAGCTTTTCCTCTAGCTGTGTACATTCTTGGGCAGCCTCATTAAACCCTCCTTTGCTCATCTATAAAATGAGTACCAGAAATCCTATTTACACCATTTTTCTATGGAAAAAAAATGAGATTGCATATGCAAGGTCCTTAGCACCCTTAAGTGTGTGCTCAATAAATAGTAGTTTACATCCCCAGAATTATTATTACCTCCCATGTAAGAGCAGGAACAGGGTCATGCTTTGTGCTTCCCTTACAGTTCTGAGCATGCAGCTGGCCCCCGTGATGACTGGGGTGGGGTGGGCACCACCGCGGCAGCTGCATGGATGGAGCATGCCTTTACCTCATGTCCAGAGCCCTGCACCAGCACTGACTCCCCACTTAGGGCCCCTCTCAGGACCTGTTTCCTCATGCAAGGAGAACAGTAGGGGTGCAAGCTGTAGGGATTCAATTAAAGGACATATCTGGAAAACAACCTGAGCTATTAAATCTGTCAGCCCCAGCCCTCCCTTCTTCAGTTCATAGACCCCAGTCCTCAAGGCAAGCCTATGCGGCACAGTTCCCCTCAAAGTCACCTCATTCACCTCCTCACCCACCCAGCAGGGCTTAGAAGATGTTTTCAGATCAGGCACTTGGTGACTTAGCCAGGACCAAGCAGTACCCAGCCTAGTGCACAGCTCTAAGATCAAGGGGCTGAAAAACTATGGGAAACTCTAAGGTATCCCCTAAACTGCCACCACTGCCCAACATACACCTTGTAGCCCTTTATCTTAGGGCTTCACTGCAACCAGACCAGGACCTGACGTCCCAGGACCAATTACTAACTACCATTTACAGAGTGCTTTCTGTGTTCTGAGTCTAATGCTAAGTATGTTACTTGCATTGTTTCAATTTATCCTCATACCAGATCTGTAAATATTCTTCTATCCTATCTACAGATGGAGGTCTACAAACTGAGGTCTACAGAAGGTTTAATACAGGAGTTATGACATTTATGGTTCACAAATGATGGGCCAGACCCTTGGACCCAAGTCTGTCTGACTGTCTTGGTCATTGTTCTGCCTCTCAAGGAGTTATTTTGCAGATGTGCCCCCAAGATGTGAAGTGACCTACCCGAGGGCACAAAGCTAGTAAGTACCAAAAGTAGGACTCAAATCTACAGCTCTCCAAAGTCATGAGCTCCCTATGACACTATGCTGCATTCCCCAATCCCGTAAGCCTAGGCTCTGCCTAAGTGTCCTCCCTGAGCCAAGAGTCCGCTGTTGTCCCAGCCCATTGGTTGGTGGCCTGGAGCCATGCCTGACTTTTCTCAGCTCCTTGTCCTCTAGGCTGAGTTCTGGAGTCTGTCCTTGCTGGTGGGACACCTACTGTACATGGACAGATCTTCCCCGAAGGTGACAAATCCCTACTTGGTTCCAGAGAATGAAAACAGAAGTTCCTGCTCCAGACACATTTACCTCTCAGAATGAGAAGCAAACTGACCCATCCTCTTAGTTGCTATGATGGGTGTCCTGGGCTGCCCTGCTCCTAAGCTGACTCATGTGGAGCCGAGAGGTCAGTCCCCCATCCTGCCTTCTCCCAGTCCTGTCCTCCTGCTCTGTCAGGCATGCTAGGGACCCTTAATGCCTTTACTCAAGCCTGACCCCTGACAACTATGAGCTGTAATTTTTTATTATGTTTGTTCATTTTCAACTGTAAAAGCAACGTGCTCATTGTGTTATTTCCCACTGCTATGCCAAGCCCGCCCTCTCCACAGCAATGCTGCAGAAGCATAAAGAGAGCAGGAATTACAGATGAAGTAATACAACCGCCATGAGTACCAACTGAAAATCCTTCAAGGTGTTCAAAGGATGTTACAACCAGATCAATTTGCAAATAAAGGTTCTCATTCCAACTGAGGGATCCAACAAAGGAAAAGCAGACTAACAAATAGAATATTTAAACACTTCAAATCATTTCCTTGGAAAGGCTTTCTGCATCTTGCCGGAAGAGCGAGTCATCTTCCTGTGTGAAGTGTTTGAACTCATTTCCGGTGAGTAATGAGAAGGGCACTCAGGTCGACACGTGGCCACCGCGCATGTGGCGGAACGCATGGCACTGCAGCCTCCTTTCCAGAAGGCAGAGGTGCTGCACCTGGGCCCCACAATCCTGGCTTTTCTCCAGCCACAAAACAACCAGAGTTGCTGAGGGGCATCTGCTGACAGCATCTGCCAGCTCGCTCTCCAGTGCGCCTGAGTTGTGTGTGACTCACAACGAGCTCCCCGGGGAAGCCATTTCCCTCTGCCGGCTCTGTTGGCTGCAGTCTGTGCCCCCCACCCCGACCCCCACTGAGAAAGGCCTGTGGTGCCGGCAGGCAGCACTTCTGCCTTGGAGAGCTGCAGGGACCCAGTCTTTACTCGCGGGGGCTGCAGCAGCACAGAGTGAAAAATACAAACCAGCACAAACTGGTTTGTGTGTTGAATGAGCCCATCTATTTAGGGGGCTGGAAAATGCATACCGTCGGTATGGGGGAGAGTGCAAAGGCACGCTGTACCCACAGGAGGCTGTGGACTGCCTAGGTCACCCTCAGCGTTTCAAACGCCATAAGGAAGGACAAGAACCCATGGCTCTGAACAGCAGATCAGGCAGGGCAATGAGAGGTCGGGTGGGTTAGAAACTCCCGTCCAGCCTCTAATTTAGGTTAATCAGAAAGCCTTCAAATGACCCCACAGAAACAGCCTGCAAGGGAGGTGTTGGAACTGTTATTATCAGTTCCATGTCACACAAACTCAGCTTCAGTTTTCTCATTCATTCCTTATTCATTTATTCCTTCACTCTGTAAACATGTAGTGGCCACTCAGTGCCAGGCATTCATTGCAGCAGGAGGTAAAAGAGACACAGTCCCTGCCATTAGAGTAGTCATGGTCTGGTGGGGAAGAAAGGCCTCCAAAGCTAGGCCCACGGCGGTGGGATGGATGGGTGCCACAGGGGGAAAAGCTACAGCAATAAGGAGCACAGAAATCAGAACAGTGAGCTCTGCCTACTGGGAAAATTACAGAGGAGTGGGTGAGAGTTGAGCTGGGCTTTACAGAACGAGTGAGAGTGAGCTGAGCTAGTAGTGTGCTTTGCGTCCTTGCCTCTGCCTCTCTGGTTTTGAGATACACAGCTGTTCCCACGCTGAGCCGTCAGGAGGAGCTCAGGTTCCCTGGGATGTGAGAAGAGCCCCCGCAGGCCAGAGGCCTAGGTCTGAGCCTTTCGGTGCCCAGACTGTCTGGGTGGTTGCAAGGCCCTGCTGGCCTGCAGTTAGCCATACGGAAAACAGGGGACTTGATCAGTGAGGACCCCTTCCACCTCTGACATAGTTATGTTTTATGGTTGAGAGGTCAAAATTCAATTGGAGTAGAAATCTAATTGTTTGGTTAAGTCTTTGTCAATTCAGATTTTCTTCATAGATACAGAGATAGACTGAAGATCTTATCATTATGTCAAAGATTGCCCCCTCAGCGCCTACCACTTTACAGCTGGGCCCTGTTCCAGCATCTCCCTCCTTTTCAGCTGACACTTCACAAAGGCCTGGATGGTTTCTCCTCCGGTCCGGGTAAGATAGAAAGCTACCATCACCAAGACCTCTCTGATCTCTCAGAAGCCCATCCCTGTGGCAGCTACCACGACTGGCCAGCATACGGCTACACTGGCTACTGACACTACCACTAATGATTACAATAACCAGCACCAACAGCAAGAATATTTAGCATTTGGTAGGGACTTGTTACGTGTCAGGCTTTATACTACATGCTGTCTATGCATTATCTCACATATTTTCCCTCTACGGTCCTTGCAGAGATATCCCATTATTATGCCTGCTGCATAGATGAGGAAACAGATACAAAAAGGTTAAAATATCTGCTCAAAGTTACACAGCTCTCAAGTGGCAGACTAGGGATTTGAACCCAGACAGCCTGACTCCAGAGCTTGTACACTTGACTTCAAGTGATAGTGACACTCACTGCCATTTTGCATAAACAAGTGAATGAATGTGTGTAAGGATAGCTGAGGGGGTGACAGTGGGCTTAGCAGTCAGGTGGTTCTAGGTCTGAACTCAGCCCTGTCGCTGACTAGTGCTGATGTAAGCCCAAGTCTCTAACAGCAACCTTTGGAAGTGCTTCTCTTTTTCGGCAGCTTTCTTCAAAATCCCTTTCCCAACCTTCCTCTTCTCAATTAACGTCACTGCCACAAACATGCACGAAAGGCCTAGCATTGCCAGGTATGTGACTGGATACTGAGGAGACAAAGATGAGTGGGGGGACACAGTTGTTGTCTCCAGGAGCACAAACATTTCTGGCGGTTTGGACACTAGCACAACCATTCACTAGGCACAGTGGGAGCCGTGCTATGTCAGTACCCTGCCTCAGGAATCTGGAGCACAGAGGAAGGGACAGTTAACTTCACGGCTCCATCCTTGAACCACAGCCACTTTCTGGAATTGTATCTTGGGTCTTTTGGGCCTGCATGGCATTGCTGGGTGATTTATGAGAGAGTTTAGAGCTGGAAGATTTTGATCATTCTAATCCAACCTTTCATTTTACAGGTGGGAAAACTGGAAGGCCCAAAACCAAGGCCCAGAGAAGTGAGAACCATGGGTAGGAGGGGATGGAAACTGGTTTTGGACCCAGATCTCTGGACTCCCATGTCTTCCTAATTTTTAACAGTTAAGAGATAGCCAAATTCTCCCTCTCATTTTATCTTACCACCTCCAGTCATTCTCTTGACTCTCATTCAGCTGGGTGTAATAATACAGGACAGGGACTCTGAATAAATACGGTATTTCTCACTGGGACACTTGAAATGAAAGAAACATCATTTTTAGACTCAGTTCTAGAAATCTCTCTAGTGAGGACCTTTACTTACACAGCTGAAGTGCCAAAGTTACAGCTAACATTAAAATCTGCTACATGCAACTCTCTTTTATAAAATGTAGTAGATAGAAGAAGCCCTGGTCTAGGATTTAGGAGTCCCGGATTCTAAGATCAGCTGTGCTGGTTGGTTGCCTGGAGACCTTAGGCAGGTTACTTTCCTTGCAGGACCTCCACAGTCCCTTCAGCTGTGAAGGAGACTGAACCTGATCAAAGATGCATGAAATGAGGAACTTGTCCATTGCTGTCTCTCCAGGGCATGAAGCCATATACAGTACACAGTATGGGACTCAACACATACTTCCATAACATGTGAAATGTCTTCAAAGTCACTAGCATTCAATGAATAGGAGTTCCTAAAATCATTTCCAAAGTCTGAAGTTCATCTCTGTTCCTTCTTTCGCCTCCCTTTCATTAGAGGCATGACTACCTCCCCACCTCCATCTCTTAGCAACAACGTGGTAGAGTTGACTGTTCTGAAGCAGTTCTCAAGTTGCATGACCTGGCAGCTGTGAGTTACTCTGTGTACTCTAATATTATCATTTCAGCATCACTCCCCCTCTGCTGTCATTCCCCAGGCCTCCTGCTCAAAACCACCCGCTCAATGCCTTTCCTTACTTGTTGCTGAAAACATACCCAGATTCTGCCTATTTTCACCAAGCTTGTTTATGCAATTGTTCAGGACATTAGAACACTGGACAGAACAATGTATTTTTAACAGGAGCACAATGGTGCAGCAAGACAAGGTAGATATTTTGTAATACTTTCAAA
Source organism: Manis pentadactyla (assembly GCF_030020395.1). NCBI lineage: Eukaryota > Metazoa > Chordata > Mammalia > Pholidota > Manidae > Manis > Manis pentadactyla. The sequence goes on along the minus strand of NC_080022.1, from coordinate 47,960,019 downwards.
TCTCAAATTTGAAACCTGTGAACATTTCCTAGGGCCCTCATATATCACTTTACTGTGCAATGAGTGAAGCAAAAATCCTAAAACAAATAATAATTACTTTCATTTATTGATCACCTACTATGTGTCAAGCAGCTTCACACACTCTTCCTTGCTTTATCTTCTCAACAATTCTCTTCTATCTGATTCCCAAATCCAAAGTTTTAAAATTTAGAAGAATCTGGAAAGTGTTTTAAAAGGCCTGTAAGAACCACCCAGTGAAAAGGGAACAGAATGACAGTTACAGACCATCCAGTTCTTTCCCCACCTACTTTTTTTCCACTCCTAAAACTGAAATAACTTGTTTTCTGTTGTTCCAATATTTAGGGCTGACATAAACAGTTGGGAGTTATGAGGAGATGCCTAGTAATTATTAGTCCAAAGGAAGTTCCGCTTGGAATGGACCTTTCAGCCCATTCAATATAGCCTTGATATTTTATAGATGATAACCTAAAGCCCAGAGTGTTTAAGAAGGTCACCCAACACCACCCATCTAATCAGCAAGTAGCAGAGCCAGCCTGTCTCTACAAAATCCTATATTTTTCATCTGTAAAGGTAATAACAACACCTGCATTTTAGGTTGTGAGGATTAAATGAGATAATGCCTTCAACATTCTCAGCCAGATCAGGGCCTGGCCCATAGCAGACCTTGCAAATGGCAGCTGCTGCTGACCCTGATCCTCTCTGAATGTTGGTCTCTTTGTCTGCAAGTGAGGTTGACAAGGGTCCTTAACTCACACATTTGTTAGGAAAATGCAATGAGCTCTTGTATGTGGCAGAGCATTATAGTGTTTGAATCCCAAACTCTAGCTATAACTGGAGCTGTAAGTCATGGCATTTCAGATGCTCCTATATAATTTTTCAGGTAAACAATACAGAATAAGGCTGGCAACTGCCCCAGCCTCTGTAATTATGAATATGAAACAGAACAAAGGAAAAATTTTAAAACTTGCATCTGCAAATACGTTTTACCTTTTCAAGCTTTTTCTTCTTTTGGCATTGCTTAGACTTCACTGAAGCCATGCCCTCCCCACCTTCCCAATTGCAAGGAAGGCTAGTCATTGAAAAGTCACAGAGGGAATGGCACTGGCTGAACTAGGCTTGATAAGAAGTCATGTGCTGACAGGTGAAAGGCTCATAATTTCGGAGGGAGCTGCATGTATGTTGCTATGAGCCTGGAGCATGGGAGGCTTGCCCAATATGAGCCTGGATTGCACATCAGCCAGTGAAGGCCAACAGGGGCCAGGGCAACTCCATTCTTGGTCCACCACGGTCTCAATCACCTCCTCTTCCTTCTATACCATCTGTCTAGGCCACCCTTGCTGGACGAAAACAACTCCTGCCCTGGGGTCTTTTACCATGCTTTCTGCAGATTCCAAATAATCAACTTATATTTTAAAGGCTGCACCATTGCAAGGAGTGGGTGGGAGGTGAGGAAAGTTGTGTAGACAAATACTGCAAAGAATTTGGCTGTGAAAATTGGAAAGAGAAAGAATGGCATGGTGGTGAGAGTTGGGGTTAAACTTAATATTTTTTTGTGGAGTGATGTTTGTTTTAAGGTGGAAAAGACTAGAACCTATTTAAATGCTTTTTGGGAAGAACCAGTGAAGAAAAGGCTGAGGGGACAGGGGCTGAATCAATAGCACAAGGTACCTGAGAAGGCAAGAGGGGAAGGGGTCCAGAGCTCAGGGTCAGCAGTTGGCCTCGCCCAGGAGGGGGGGACCTGTCTTCTGTTGTGGTAGGAAGGGGTGAAGGTAACAAGAAGCCCAGGTGAGAGCGCTACCCTTCCCAGAAATATGTAGACATAGCAGGTCCCAGAGATCAACACAGTCTTTCTTCTCTCTGTGCACAGCTTTGGCCTCATGCTGGGTGCTGTCTTGGGTGCTCCAAATACATGAATTGCCATCCTTACCACAATCTGCAAGGCAGGCATTTCAAAAGCCCCCATTTTAGAGATGCACACACCATATCCCAGAGCATATGAAATTGCCTATGGTTACACAGCTAGTATTATTAATAAAAATAATGCTGACACTGATAGTCCTAAGTATGTGTCAGTCTTTATTCTCAGTACTTTATATTCATTTACCTCTTTAACCCTATGAGATAGGTTATTACTATTCTGATTTCACAGATGAAAACAATAAGACACTGGAAGATTAGATTATTTGCCCCAGGTCAAAAAAAAACTTTAAAAAGCTCTTGAAACCAGTCTGTTTCCCAAATAAGTATTCTGAACCATCACATCATGTGCAAAACAGTAATGAAGATTAAATTCAAACCCTTGTTTGTCAGATTCTTAAGGCCAGGCTTTGCTCATTATGTCAAGATGAGGCTGGAAAAAGGCAAACTGGCTTTTAGAGTTGAATGCTCTGTACCAAGATCCTGTTGGGATGCCTAAGGAACAAGTACTCCTAAAGACTTCCTTCAATTTCTCATTGGTCAAAACTGGATAACAGGATTTTCCCAAATTCCTTAACATCTGTGGTGTCTCTATGGTTAGAGGGGGCCAGTGGGAATGTTGAAAATGGTATAACTGATCAGTAGTGTCTGCCACATTCGGACAGGGTCATAGGTTCTGTACCTAAGTCTTGATTCATTCAGTCAGTCAGTCAGTCATTTATTGACCATCAATTCTGCCTGGCACTGTGCCGCACCAGACATACAGAAGCAAAAGCCCATAGTTTTTGCTTTTTAGGGAGCTTACCGACTGATACAGGGGATAGACACATAAGCAGACAAGTCCATCGCAATGTGTGGTAACATCCTATAGTGGGATATGTACAAAGGGTGATGGAAACCAAAGGGAGTTGCTGTGTCTGTCTAGGGCAGGAATTGAGGGTCAGCCTTCAGAGAGGAGCCATCACCTCTAAGAGAAGAAGCTTGGACAAGGGAAGTGAGGGCATGTGATTCAGGCAGGAGGGACATGTGCAAGGTCAGGGAAGCATGCAGAAGCGTGACAAGTTCTAGGGAACTGTTAATAGCTCAGTATGACAGCAGCAGAGATGCCAGCCTTGGGTGGGAGATGCAGCTGGTGAGATAGACAGGGGACAGATCATATCACAATGGGTGCTGTACACCACATGCAGGAATTAAATCTCTAATTCTTATTACCATCCTGGCAAGCTGTTCTGTCACTACAAGTTTACCCCACTATTGAAAGTAGAGTGTCCCTATGAAACCATTTGTAAACTGAAATGGTGTAAAGTGAAGAAGCAATTGCCATAAATGTATATGGGAAAATTTTTGAGCATTTTCAGACCCAAAAAAAACTCTCTTAGGTTTTCCTGATACCTTAGACACATAGTACTAAAGGATGCACAAAATAAATGGAGATAAAGCACAGATGCTCACAGACAACGGTTCAAAGCTTTGGCGGTTGGATGCTGAGACGCTGAGAGCAGTTCCTGGGGAAGGAGCTCGGTGGCGCCACTCTCGCTGCCTGGGTGTGTGATGCCTCTAGAACTGCGGGCTGCAAACAAATGCTGAAGGCTATTTTTCCTCTCCATCTTCTTTAGTAAAAGCAAAAATTTCTGATGTCTTTTGGCTAGCAAAAACAGATTACTGTAGTTCTTTTCTAAAAGCCAAGTTGCTTAATGCGAACTTTTGAAAAGTGGGGGATACCAGTATTTCCAGTTTACAGATTTAAAAAACGGAGGCTCAGAAGAATTAACATACCCTCTATCCACAACTGATAAGAAGCTCAGGCAGGATTTGAACCCAGGCTGGCCTGAAGCCAAAGCCTACGCTCTCCATTATACATAATGACCACCTTTGCTGGGCCTATAAAGCTATCGCACCCTATTATGTAATCAAAAAAGTAAAAGGCCTTTTTTTCAATGGTAGCTGTAGCAATGTCATTCCAGAAACTAAGATTTGTTCCTTTTATAAATGAGGGGTCAATGCATTTTTTCCCCCTGCTCATTATAAAGGCCTGCTTCCTACCAGAATGAATAATGAGGTTGTAACTGTCTGCATTCAGCCATAGGAAGACACATAATTGTATTTCTTCCATGATGGAAGAACCAGCTGTGGCACTAATAAAAATGACTGCTTTTCAATTCTTTCAACAGAGTAAATAAAACTCCCTTGTGATTAACAGCAAATTGGTTTCCTACAGAGTTGTCAAATCTGAAGGAATCTCAATGAGGGGGGCGAGGGAGAAGATGGGGTGAGAGCGTGGTTCATGCTTCTGCTTCAGCAGCATGCTTTTTTCTGTGTGTGTGCTCTGAAGGTGCTTTGGGTAGGAAAGATATTTTTAACTCCTTTCAGGAAATTCCCAAGTCTAGCAAAACAACGCTCCCATATCCTGGCATGGGGACAAAAGAAAAAAGGGGGCTCACTTGTTAATGGCAGTCTGCCTCCAGCTTTCAAACGGGGCAGCAATTCTTTCCTCATTCATTCATTCTATGAGTATTTATTAAGTGCTAACTAGTGGCATATTCATTAATGGAATATTCACCTAGTCTTCTATGTTCCAGGCCAGTGCTGCACTTTGGGGAAGAATGGTAAGCAAGACCCAGTTTCTGCCCTCAAGGAGCTCACCATCTAGCAGAGAAAGACATACATAGTTTGTCATGGTTCTTATGATAAGGTCTATATACTGGGAGTAAATTAGTGAATTGTTTAGCTTTTTCACTCTCTTGACAAATAGGATAGAAAAACCGCTTTGCCCCCAGCTTGAAGTTAAAGAGTTACAAGCCAGGGCCAATGAAAGATCAATCAGAGATGAAAATAATGTAACTCTGAAATGTTAACAGTAGGGAAGGTGATTCTATTTGCAAATATTCGTGGGTCAGACCAGGTGCCATGGGAAACAGATGGGACACCCAAATTAGGATAATTCAAGAAGGGTTTATTTACAAAGGGAACCTTTGTTTACAAATGTCGGGGACTCACACAGGCTGTGCAGGAACCCAGGGCTAGCAGCAATGATGCCACTCTGGGTTCAAAAGAATAAGGGAGAAAATTGACTCTGGGAATCTGGAAGGGAAGAGTTGTGTCAAAAAGATCACCTTGAAAGGAGTAGTGACTGCCAGTTGAAGGGCAGAGCCAGACCAGAGTGACATACAGGGAGGGTGCCAAGGAAATAAATACCTAATCTCACGTTCCTCCCTCCCAAGATGTTTTCCATCTTAGCGGTCAGGAAAGACTTCCTGTAGTGGAGAGGACACCTGAGCTGGATCTTGACAGATGAATGGGAGTTTGCAAGGTGATGAGGGAGTGAAATAATCTCCAGGCAGAAAAAAAAAAAGCAAAAACAGGAAGGTGGGAACGTGGACCGGAAACAGATCCTCAAGGGCCTTTATGAATAGAAGTTTGGCTTTTGGATCCAGGTATTGGAGGGCCATTGAATAGTTTTAAGCCAGGTGAATAGCATGATCATATTTGCATTTATTAAAAAATCCCATTGGTTGTAGCATGGAAGATGGACTGGGGATGGTGGATACTGGAGAAGAAGAGACAGGCTGATGCGATAAGCAGAGGATAAAGGGTGAGATCCTGGACCAGGACCATAGTCGTGAGATAGAAAGAGGATGGCTTTGAAATAAATGTAGGATGTAGAAATGATGGCTGATTGAATGGGAGAAGGGTGTGCGGGAGAGGGAGGCATCCAGGCTGATTCTCAGGATTTGGCTAGCATGTCAGTGGATCACACGCTTTGCTGGAATTAGAAACAAAAGAGGCAGATGGGTTTCAGGGGCATGAATCAAGAAGGCTTTGGTCTAAGGCATACTAAGTTTCACATGCAGCAGGACATCTAGGTGGGGATGCGGTGTAACATGGACATGACTCTCAAGGTCAGGAGAGGGAGAGAGCTGGCTAAGAGAGGCATAGGACATGGAAGTGCACAAGAACCAGGAAGAGCATGGAGAGAGGGAAACAAGAGGGCTCACTTGCCAGGGGACCTCCACAGTCTCATCCACAGGATGAACTTGAGAGTGGCTCCTCGCTGGGCTGTTGTGAGCATTAAGAGAGGAGATGCATGTGAAAATGCCTTTAAAATTTAAGATATTAAATTACATTTTAAATTAAGGCATTAAAATATTTGCAGAAGCAGAGAAAGGTACAAATACTAAGAAACTTAATTTTATACTGTGTTCAGAGAACAACATAGCAGCTGTTTTACATTTTATTTATATCACACTATTATCTCTGTGCTAGTTTACGTACATGTCTGTGACTTCTTGCTACTTGGATTGTAAGGGGATGGAGGTTATATCCGTAGTTGTTTGTATTTCACATTCCCCTAAGTACTCATAAAACAACTAGCACATAATAGGTATCCACTAAATATACAAACATGACTGATTGATTGTCTGGTGTGAAAAAAATGAGAAAGACTCCAAGCCGGATATAATCCCAATGACCCTCATAGTTCCTATAACTAACAGACCACTCACTCTCTCTCTGGGTCCTGATCCTCCCCCACTAGAGAGACATGATTGATGTTCTTTCTCTGTTTGAGAGTAGTGGTCCAAAGATTAATGAAGTCAAAAATCCCTTGGAAATACTTGAGTAAGAAATAAGCCGAATTGTTGTCTTGTTTTAATTAATTTGAAAATTATCCTATATTGTTCAAATGGCAACTGACTCACCGAAAGTGGGTGTTTGGAAGTGATAAATGGAAAGTCTGAGAATTTTCTCATTAATTAATTGGCTGTGAAAATAAGAACTGGCCCACATTTCAGTGAAATAAAAACAGACCAAGAGGTAACTAAGAAGCCGGGTTAGTGTGGAGTGGCATAAATTCTGCCCTCAGGCATAGACTCACACTTCTGGCAGCCAAGCAATAGTTTTACATGTCATATATAATATATGGTTTTCTGTATTTTGCAAATTGCCTACAATGTGCATGTTATTTTATAATAAAAGCTTAATTTTAAAAAAGCATTAAAAATATTTGTCATACATATATAACACATAGAATAAATATATCATAAAACAATAGGTATAATAATGTAAAGTTAAAGTGAATTTTATATTTATTTCTTTTTATCTATGTTTTGAGGCTTTTTAAACTCTATAATGTTATTTGTCTTTTTATCCTGTTACCAGGGTAACCAGGGGGTCTTTACTTGTAAGCAACAGAAACTGCACCTGGTTAATGCACACCAGAAAGTAAAACCAGGGGTCTTTACTTGTAAGCAACAGAAACTGCATCTGGTTAATAATATATCTGGCTAGAGGGGAGTAGAGCACCCTGCTGACTGTCCTAGCCAGACTGTATCCAAAGGACCTTTATCATTCACCCAGATGAATTTTAATCCTAGTCCCAAAGGACATGGAATGCATGTTGGACAAAAATGACAGATGTCCACTACATTATGTAATAATTTGCCCCCCAGCCCATTTTTTCAGGTGTAATTTACTAACAAGTGGTAATGTTTCAGATCAACCACTGATCCACTGCTGAACAGCTCTGCTTGTTAGAAAATCCTCCCATGAGTGTTGATTCCACTTGCCTTCCTATATCAAAAGAAGAGTCAGGATGGCTGTAGACCTGGAAACTGTCTTGCTTGAGGACCAGTTGGGAAAGCTGAGGGAGAGGGTAGCTTGGAAGTGAGCAGATGACTCAAGAATGAAATGAGCTGTCCTCATGGCTGCCTGCCATGTAGCAAAAGAACTAGAGTGTTCTCTCTTCCCCTGGACACTGCACATACAACCCAAGGGTGGAAGGTCAAGGGAGGCAAATGTCATCCCAACAAATGTTAGAAATGTTAAGGGTCAGAACAGCCCCAGCCTGGAAAGTAGGAAGTCCCCGACCTCAAGGGTAGGAAGTAGGAATTCCAGCACCAGGTGTGGTTGGGTTATATGATCTCTAAAGGATTCTTTGAACCCTGAGCATCTTCAGTCCCATGGTCCTTTGTTATTTGTAAACCTAGTAAGTGTCCTGATGAAAGGAGGTCCTTACCTTTCACAGCCTCTCATTTACAGGCTTCAGACTCAGCCTCTGCTTTTCACTTGGTTTGCTTATTCATCTATGTTTGTGGAAGAACTATCCAGGCACTGTCCACTGCAGGAGAATGTCTGGATGTCCTCTGCTGCACGTGGCGAGCAGGAGAGGACAGGCACAAGCAGAAGTTTAGGAGTAAAAGCTCTTGGGTTTAAATCCCAGGTCTGCCACTTTCATATTGTGGGTTTTCAGGCTAGTCGATGGGCTTTGGGGTTCTCATTTTATTCATATGTAGAAAATGAATGATGATGATGATGGTGATGACATTAATAACCTGCCTTACAAAGCTGATTAAAAAATATGCAACACCTGGTTTTTATAGCATTCTAATGTTGTGCTAGCTTATTTACATGCATAATTTCATTTAACCCTTCCTATAATCCCAGACTGTATAGATTCCATTATTCCCATTTCACAGATGAGAAAACTGGGGTTTAGAGAAGTTAAAGCATTTACCTAGATGTTGGAGCTAAAAAATTTAAATCAACAGCTCTAACTCTATAGCCTGAGTACTTTATAAGGCCAAACCACAGTTTTCAGAATTATCTGAGCCAGCACCTGTCATACTAGGCTTACTAGAGGGTCTGAAACATGGTAGGGACTCAGTAAATGTTACTTTTCTATTCATCACCCTTGAGATGTAGTCTCCTAAAAACTACAATTGAACCAAAATTCATCTTAAATGCGCCTCTGTGCTACCTTCATCCCAGGCTGGTCGTGAGACGTTGGCAGCAGTTCCAAGGGTTAAATCAAGACACCACACAGTGAGTGACCTTGTTCTTTCTTAGAAGCAAGAAACATTTTCCTAGAAGCCTCCTTCCACATCTTAATTTACAGAGTTGGGATCACAATCTCATTCCTAAACCAATCATGGGCAAAGGGAGTAGACTGAATAACCATTGGGGCCAACCAGGTCTAGCCCTGCAGCTGGTCAGCTTCCAAAAACAGACTTCCCTGGGAAAGAAAAAGGGGGTAATGGATGTGTCTCCCCTACACTCATGTTATCCTGATAAGAAAACCAAGGCCCAGCAGGGTTGAATTAATCTATCCAGGGCCCAAAGGCAGGGATCAGGCTGGAGGAAGGGAAGTGCATGCCCAGGGCAGTTCTCAGGGAAGGAAGAGGCTCGGGCTGTGGGGAGGATTTAGGATGGTGATTCCTCCTGTACTTAGCACTGGTGTGGCAAAGCACAGCACAGATGACCGGGTCCCACCCAGGGATTCCCATTCACTTGGTCTGAGAGGCAGCCTGGGCATCAAAATTTAGATAACACCCAGGATATTTTAATATGCAGCCTCAGTAGGGAACTACTGATTTGGGAAAATAGGGGCTGAGGCCAAAGGCATAGATAGAGCCTGGACTGGGTAGCAAAGATCCTGTCATTCTTCTTTCTCCTAATGATTGCTGCCATTTACTGAGGACTCTCTGTGTTCCAGGCATAATTGGGCTCTTGCCCTTGACGTCTGGTGGGCACTCAATAATTGAATGGATCACAGATGCTTTACTCATTGAGTGAATAATTTTCACACAACCTCCACAAAGTGACACATAGTGCTTCCATTTTACAGATGAGGAAACAAAGGCCCAGACATTTTAAGGAACTAAGTCTCTGTCTTCCATCCTCTTCAAGTCCTGTCCATCTTCAAGAGAAACCAAAAGTCTGAGAAGGAAATCTAGCCTTCTCTCCCTTTCTGCCCTCCACAGCCTCTCCCTGAACCCCACCCTCTTTTTGATCTCCCTGGGACTCCTCCTACCTGCTGGCAAATACTGCCTCCTGAGGAGGAGGAGGAAAGGGCTGAAGCTGCCTGACTAAGGCACGAGCAGGAGGCAGGATCAATCTTCATTTCTGAGAAGCCCTATAACCCTGTGATTTGGTGGTGTGACCTTGAGCACCTCACTGTGGTGTGACCTTGAGCAAGGCCTATTTCTGGACTCCATTTTCTTCATCTGTAACATGGAAAAGTTGGACCAAATCTGCTCAAGGTCTCAAGCTCAAGTACTTTTGGGTCTAGGAAGATGATGTACTACCAATGGGACAGCTGGATGGGACTCTGGGGAAACAGCAAGCATATGCCCTGTCCAAAAGGGGTCGGAATTTACTGAACTCCAGCTAATTGTCACCATGGAGGCATGTGTGCTCAACACGGTGAATTCTTTTCATTTGTTTTTAAAGAAATGCAAAGAAATCTATGTGCAATCTCCTGCTTAATCTAATAGTAATCAAATAATAATAAAAACAATTGTGCAAGGATAACAAAACATGAAAAACATGAATGTGAACTGGATCTGGCCCACAGTCTGCTTCTTTGAAACCTGTGAGCTAAATGGTCTATAAGCCTCTGTCACTTTCTGTGATTCCTAAATAAGGGGACCTGACCCAATATGGTGGAACACAAAAATTGCCATGTCTGCCCTAAATGAAAATTCTCTTTGAGGAGTAATCCAAACTGCATCTTCCCCATCATTTATTCCAAGTACTTAGGTATGCATTTATCTCTAGGGTCTCTGGAAAATTGTACCCTCTCCAAAATCTGATGATCCTATCTGAGGGAAGGACCATCTGCTTTATAGAGAAACAGTGCCCTCTGCTGGAAAAGTAACACAGCAAGACGCCTTGCGCTGTGAGATTATTTAATCCTTGTTTGTTTTCACTTGAAATAGATTTAATGAAGAATAATAAATAAAATCTAAATGCACATTTATGGATGATTTGATGTATGTTAGGCATATAAATTGGGCTTTCATGTATCCATTTGGGAGTAATTACTCTTAATTTATATATTTAAAAAAAAGTCCAGGATTAAAGAAAGGAAGAAAACATTTGTTACATCAACTGACAGCAATCTGGAATGCACAGACAAGGAGAGGAAATTGTAGTCTTAGTTTCCAGACTGTTCTGGAAAATCAGAGCTCTTATATTAATGTATTGAAATTTTATTGGTTTTAATAGTTACTTTTGCTGCATTAAAAAAAATAAATCCTCCCAATAACTCTCTAAGGCAGATATTATTACCTCCATTTAACAGATAAGGAAAATGAAGCACAGAGAATCTGAGTGACCAGCTCAATACTTCTTGGCAAGTAAATGATAGAGACAATCTGAAGCAAGCTGCTTAGCCTCTCCAAGCCTCAATTTCCCTATTTGTAAAACATGAATAAAAAGAGTATCTGTGTTTGCCACAAGGACTGAATGCAAATACACTGCAATGATCAGAGCATAGGTTTTCAAACCCCTAGTCTCAGCTGGGATTTACACCAGTGGCCCTAAACCCTAAAAGCATAGCTCAGATTTTTTAAATGTAAGTGGCTCTGTCAATACCTATTAAGATCTTGAGTTGCATCATAAAGATAGATTATTCTAAATGAGGCAAGTTATGGTTCTTGTGAATTGTGCACCACTCACACCATCCTAAGACTATTGTGCAGACTCTTGAGCTCTACATTTGAGTAGGAACATTGCCATTCTGGGTGATATCCAAAAAAAATGTGGTGAGATATCCAGGAACCACATCGGAGACTTGCTGAAGGAACAAGGGATATTTAGCCTGGAGAAAATAAGACTCAAGAGCACATTCATTCATTCGCTCATTCACTTGTTCATTCAACCTACAACATTTACTGAGTGCTTGCTCTGCATCGTGTGCTAAGGATGCAAGCAGGAGCAAAACACAAAACCTCTGGTCTCATGAAATCACATCTAGAAAGGATTCATATGGCCAAAGAGTAGTGGAGGGTATCATGTGAAGAATTAGCCTTGCTCTGGGTGAACCCATACAGCAGGACCAGATCTAGCAGAGGAATAGATTTGGGCAGAACACTTCAACTGCCATAGGGAGGGGGTTGCTGGCTCAAATGTATGAACTTCTCATTGCTAGGTATATCCAAGAAGAGTCTAGAAGGCTCCTGGGAGGTTTTTAGGGGGAGGACCAAGATGGGGTTGGGTTGGGGCAGAGTTTGGCCACCATAAGTTCCCTTTGAGTCTAAGCACCCTGAGTGTATTGACATTGCTCACTCTGCTCTGGAAAGATCCCCAAGAGCTGACACTTATCCTGTCCTCTGAATGGGGGAAAAAAAACAAAGACCTTAAAGCCCCTTGGTCTTTGGCTTTCTTTCCTGATCTCCCACCCTCTTGATGTTTCAGTGATTCTGTGGTCCTTTCTCTCCCAGTCGCAGAGAATTCTTCCAAACACTGTCCCTCAGCAGAACAAAGGGGACTGGCAGTAGAGGTCTTTAATACATAACACAGATATTTTCAAAAGCCTATTATGAAAGAAACTCATTTTTACTGTAGCTAATTCTTAAGTAAAATGTAAGCAATAAGAGTGAGGAAAAAAAATAATCACCCAAAGATAATCACAGTGAAGCATACTTCCTTTCATTGTTTTCCTTCTGTTCAGGATTTTATTTTATTTTTTCAAGTACATATAATTACAGCAAATTCTGCTGTTTCACTTAGAAGTATTGAAAAGAATTCTTTCTTTAAAATGATTGTAAGCCTTTCATTACAGTTATATATTGAATTGTATAATTATAATAGTATTACATATTTTTTTAAATATTATGCTGAGTAAATACACTGTAGTTTACTCTTTCATTCTCCTGTCATTGGTTATTTCCAATTTTGGATCCTATCTTGGTACCACAGTGGAAGCCCATGTGGGATATGGGTTTGGGGGAGGGGATAGTGGAGGAACTGTGTGCTCTGTGGAAAGGAAGGAGGTTGGCACTGCATGGGGAGTGGGAGGGCTGATAAAAAAGGAACAGAGGAAGTGACAAGATTTAAAGATCAGCAGATAGCCTGTGGGTAGACCAGTAAGGAAAGCGCATGTGTAACCAGGCGGTTCAGTGACAGGTCCTCCTCAGAGGCCAGTCCCAGGTTCCCACCGCTGGGGACCAGCTGGGTGACTTTAGGAAAGGAGCTTCTCTGAGCCTCATTTCCCTGCTTGTATCACAGTACAGCTGTGAGAACTACATTAAATTGGTATATATGAGGATTAAATTAAATGAAAGAGCATGTGCAAAGTGCTCAGTGCCATGCCAGTCCTCAGCATGCGGCCAATGGAGGCCAAGACTGTCTTTTGGCCACTCAGTGCCATTTTTGCCCTTCTGAGATCCCCCCTCATAGCATGGGGATTGGAAGCCTAGCAACGATGTCTCATAAAATCCCTATTCCCACAGTGTGTTAGTCTGCTAGGGCTGATATAACAAAGTACCCCAGACTGGGTGACTTAGACAGCATCAGTTTATTTTCTCACAGTCCTGAAGGCTGAAAGGAAAAGATCGAGGTATCAGCAGAGCTGATTTCTTTTGGGGACTCTCTCCTTCTCTTGTGGGCGTCCACCTTCTCCCTGTATCCTCTCCTGGTCTCTCTGTGTGTACCTGTGTCCTCTTCACGTCATGTAAAAGGACAACACTCATATTGGATTGAGCCCCAGCCAGTTGATCATATTTTGCCTTAATTACCTCTTTAAAGGCTCTATCTCCACATACAATCATATTCTGAGGTAATGGATGCTAGTGCTTCAACTCATGGATTTGGGGTGGGGGGTGATCACAGTTCAGGCCATAACACAGTTTGTGTTAGAGGCATACACATAATATTTGAAAGGCAGAAGAGAAATGAAAGTTGTTGTCTTGGTCTTTGACAGGTGGTAGGGGTAAGGTTTTCCAGTGCCTACAGCTTCCAGGCACCCTCTTGAAAGTCACCTATTTTGCAGCTGCAGATAGCCTAGCTCATTAGCAGTAGTTTCCTGCAGTTCTTGTATTTCCTGCTTCCCTGAACACTGGCTGTGCTTTCCCTAACCTTGGCTCTGTCAGATCTAACAGCTTTGTATCTAATTTCCTGTATAAAATTCATTCCTGTTGGAGATACCTACAGTAGTTTTGGATTTTGATGAATCCTGAAAGCTACAGTACCTATTATTCTAAATGCTGTGGGATGGTTGGTGAGTAGAATTTCAAGGGAACCATTAAAGGGAAGAGGGTGACAAGATCCTGGAGAACTGATGATAGGATAGTTAGAATTTATCTTATGGTCTAGGACATGATAGACTTTTCCCACTGAAACAACCCTAGTGGCAAGAAGAAATAAACTTGTATTCCCACAGCTTCTGACAGCAACTTCTACAAACAAGCAAGAAAGTTCTTTGAACTCTTTTAAAATGTACCCCCAAATGTTTCATCTTGACCTATAATATATCCATTTGTTTTTATGTAAAGTAACATCTTTAATTACCAACCATTAGGTAAGATGAACATTCTAGAGTTAGGCTATGTTTATCCTACAGTTCTGAGTAGTGTCTAGACCTGGTCACAAATCCCAGTTTGAGAAGCACAGCCCAAATCATTAGGGAACACTGTATGGTTTTGAGGAACAAAGAATAGTAAGGCAATTGCTTCCCTGCATGTTCTCTGTGCTGCTGTGTGGAGAGTGGAAGGACACAAGCATGGAGGTGGGGAGATCTGTTAGATGGCTATTGTAATAATCCTGGTGGGAAATGATGAGACAGTATGTAAGATGCTGGCAGTGAGTGTGTAAAGAAAGGAGCCAACACAGATCACTAAGAGCGCTTGAGTGTCACTTTCACCTCCAGGCTTCAGAATAAACAGGTTGAGCCACATGACAGCCAAGATCCTGCCCAGCTCAAAGGTATTAGGATTTCTCTCTGCTTATTGTTACTTTAACTTGTGTTTGCCTCTTTATCTATTATCAATAGTCATACTTTATTTCACTCAGTGGCTAACTTCATTCAAAGGGGACTTTTGCTGCTAGTTAGCCAATGAGACAAAATTTTGCAGACTTTTTGTTTTAAAGGAGAAGAAGAAGTTCTAGTTATAAAGAGCAGTGATATTTTGGCAAAGGTTTCTAGTAACTTCCCATTCTAATTTGACACCACGTTACCTGGCATGCTCAATAAACATCTGTTGAATTACCAAATGGATGAGTAAATGTCAAGTCACACATTTCAATGCGTTCAAACACTTTGCACAGCAAGTCCTCCCTTACTCTATCCATCTGAACATACATTATCTTGGCACTTCAGCCCATAATTCAGGGCCTTGTTCATATATGGGCTATTCCTTCTGCTTCCAATGCCCTATGCATCTTAATCCATCTGGAAAATGTCTACTGACTTGTCATAGCTCAGCTTAAATACCACATTGTTGAAGAGCATAGCTGTGAAAGACAGACAGTCATTTCGAGTTATATTGGCCTGAGTTCAAATCCAAACTCTGATATATATACAGTGGGAGGGAATCCCAAGAGTCTATTATTATAAACTTTTTGGTTTATTGGATGATAAGTAAAACAAAAAAGAAAAATTAGTTCACCAAATCCAGCCACTGTTTTCCAAGGTTGTTTCCTGCAGGCAGTCCAGCCTAGTAATAGCTCTAAGCCTCACATCTGGTTCTGCTGAATGTCTCAAACTGCTGCCTACATGGAAACTTGGCCATAGGTTGGATAGCAAACATATCTGATGGCCTGAAATCTCAGCTCGAGATTGGATGCACGAATACTTCAACCCCATCAATTTCTCCATCTTGTTTGGGTCCAACATGTTCACTAAGTTTGTGCATCTCTGTAGTAGAAGAGTCCATACTTTGGATTGATCAAAGCTGGGGAGTAAGACTCAGAAAACTTGAAAACTCTTATTAATCACACTCTGTTATTCAGAGACCAGTGAGGAATACATGGTAAGACTGTTGGGAACCAAATGAAAAGGTAGAACCCCTCAACCTTCTACTAAACCTATAACTTTACCTTGTGCCTGAGTCAACCTGGTCAATTCACCATATGTGGCTCATGGTGCATTTCACTCATTGTCAATCCCTTGGCCTTTGAATTCACAGATGTGTTCAGTTGCCACCTTTACTCTCAAGCCTAGTTTCCAGAAGAAATCCAGAAATATTTGAATTATACCTTTGTCATTACACACCTGGAGGCCTAAACAAAATAAAACATGCTTGAAGGGCAGAAAATTATGGGCATCTTGAAACAAACTTCAAGATGATACCAAACATGTTTATATTTTCCATTGCAAATGCAAATCAATAAGAGTATCCTTTACTACATTGTAAATTTTGAGACACATTAGATATCAGTCCTTCAGCAAGTTTTCTCAACTCTCTTAGTTTCAGTTTCCTCATTGTAAATTGTAAATAATAATTACCATTGTGAGGCCTCAACAGAACACACTCACACACTGGGCACACAGTAGATGTTCAGTAAACAGTATCTATAGTTATGTCTCCCAAAACTCTGCCTTTCATAGTGTGTGTTTTGTTCCTCAGTACAATGCATACAGAAGTCCTCTCCTATTAAGTGGGCAGAATAATACCAAATTCATAGGATCATTAGGGGTAAATTATATGAGACACATAAAATTTACAATCTTGTCACAATTCTCATTCTCATTATCCTAAAATCTAATGTGCTCCCATTAGAGTTCTAACCACTCTTCATTATTTGCCTTCATTGTGTTCGTTATGTGTCTTTCTGGTTTCACTCAACTATACATTCTTTGAGTTTTTCATGGGTGCCTTGGGGGAGGATGGGTGAATAACATATGTTGGGTTATCTACTGTGGGCCGGGCCTCTAAGAAGGGCTTTTGAAACATTTTCTCCTTGGATCTTTCCCCAGACTCTGTAAGGAGACAACTGATCCCCAAGACAAGATGAAGGCCTTGGACCTTAGACCAGGTGTGACACCATGCTCTTTGTATCATTCTGTAGCATATCTAGTGTTCTGTAGCTGAGAGCAAGTGTTCCATAAATGTCGAATAATACCCACATGGTTGACGAAGCCCCTTTTCCCAATGCCAAATGTTCACTAAGGCTCTGAGCTTGAGAGGAGACACTCTGTAGCCAAATGGCCTCAGTTCTTCCACTTTCCAGCTCTCTGACTTTTGACAAGTTCTTAATCAGTCTGCCTCTTTTTAAATCACCTGTAAAATGAAAATCATAATAGCATGTACCTTCTATTATTGTTACTTGTTTTGAGAATAAAATGAAATAGTATATGAAGATTATTTTGTATAGTGCCAGGCATGTCGTAAGTGTTCAAGAACTGTCTCTCCTCACTAATTTTGGGTCTCAGAGCCCCTGAATAGCACTGCTGGAAAGACTCAGAAAGCTGTCCATTGAGAAGTGGTAAGTCTGGGCCTCAGGAGCTGGCAGAAACGTGGTGCTGTTGCTAGTGGGAAACAAGGCCCATTTCCAGCTGTAACAGCCTCACAGTTGACAAAGGGATGGTGTTCATTTCCTTCAAAAGTTATTTTGCTCTTTTCCAAGGCTTCAGGGCAACTGCTGTTTCAATAGGAATCTCTCTGGAGCTGTGAGTCAACAGTCACTCATCCTACGAGGTGATTCACACCCCAGAGTGTGTGGTCCACAAATGGTGTGGGGGTGGTACCTCTTGGGAAGAGATTGACTTGCCCCTAAATGAGTTGTTTGTGATCACAGGCTGCTCACGATTAGACATGAGAACAGATGCACAAATTAATTTCTCGTCATGTCCCCTCCACACTCTTTCAGGAGGGGCACAAATGTTAATGTTACTCAAAAAGATGTTGAACTTGAAAATGCCAAGTGTCATTTCTCCCATCCCCCAGGCCTTTTCAAAATGAGTGCTGGTTAAGAGTCAGAATGAGGAACTGGAGATTTGGATGGCTCCAAGATTTGTGCTATTCATACTGAGGTAAAACAAAAGAATTTTTGAAAAGTTAACTGGGGAGGGATTTTTAGAGCCTATGGTGATTTCAATGGGGTGATAGTCTTGCCCCCAAATTTTTACTTAATGATGAACAATGTGTTAAGATAAAAAGTAATTAACCTATTATTTATCTGTTTCTTCCAAGAGACTGTGCATGCCCCAGGCATACTAAATCTTATTCTGTGTTGGTAAAAGCCAGGAGTAATGCACTGGCAATATGCCAAAATGCTAGGGTCTGAATCTGAGCTCTGGGCAAGTTGCTTAACCTCTCACTGCCTCAGTTTCCTGAGGGGGGACCCAGAATCATACCTACCTGATAGGGTTGTTTTGAACATTAGTTGATCTAATACAATGTTAATGTTGCTCAAAGTGGGATTCATGTACCAGAGCATCTACACTGGTACCAGTCTTTCATTAATTACCTATAAAAAGTAATAGTAACCCTTTGGGAATCTGTATAGTAATTATATGTTACAGGAACAGTTTTAAGGCATTTTACAAAAGTACCAGTTTATAGTAGACAACATTTTTATAAAAACCTGTTTTAGTTTAAGAACTATTAATAGTGTACATTTTATAACATAGATGTGTTCAAGCATCAATTTATTAAAATACATATCATTTTATTGTAAGTATCTTCTTTTTATCTCCCCTTTATGGTTGTCTCTCCTGGTAGACTCTCCTGCTTGGTTCTGCCGTTGGAAAACCCTCTTCATGAGCTCTTGGTTGGAAAGAAGTGTTTTCCACCTTAGAGAGCATTCCATAATGGGTTTTGCTCAGTATCAACTCGTTAAATGTTGGACAGGAGAAAATATTGGGCCAGTAAAACTGTCATAAAAGTGGTTATTTTTAAATCTACCTGTTCACAGGCATTTAAGTTTCTCTCAATTTTCTCTTCCATTAAAATGAGAGATTCATGAAAGGGGAATGATAGTGTAGTGTAGCAGAAAAAACAGAAACTTTTGAATCAGGCAAAGCTGGGTTTGATTTTTAACTTTTCCACCTATTGACCAGCAAGTCACACAGTCTCTGGGCCTTAGATTCCTCACTAGTCAAATGGGGATAATAACATTTGTTATTATAATAACCTTGTAGGGTCTCTGTGACAGTCAGCAGAGATATTTACATTGTGCCCTAACAAAGTATTTCAGTAATTGTTAGCTTCTATCTCCCTGTCCTCATGCTAAAAAGGAACTTCTGTGAAGGAAATTAAACATGGCCACACATTTTTTGCTATTCCTCTCACTGAGAGAGGGAGTCTAATTGCCCTCCCCTTGAATCTGAGCTGGGCTTAGTCACTTGCTTGACCACAGAATGTAGCAGAAGTCGTGTTCTAGGACTTGCAAAGCTATGTCATAAGAACCTTATAGTTTTCACCTGGGCCCCTTGGAAAACTTTCAATGGGGGAGGCCATCTGCCATGAAAGCATCTGATTACACTCTGTACTTCATGCTGGGAGGAAGCTCAAGCTAGACAAGTAGAGAAGGCAGTGGAGGGGAGATGCCCAGACAGTGCCCAGTGGCACCAGTGCTCCCAGCCCAGGAGCCAGATATGAGGTGAAGAAGTCTCCAGATGATTCTAGCACCAGCTGCTATCTCTGACAATAGCCACATGAAAGGCCCTGAACAAGAACTGCTCCGCTAAGCCTGTCAACAGGCAGAACTGTAAGAGAAAAATACTGTCTTATTGTTTTAGTCAATATGTTTTGGCGTAGTTTGTTAAGCAGCGAGTAGATAGCCAGAACATTCCACTAAAGTACAATTTCTGGGCTTTCTACCCCCTTGCTGGTTTATTCGTGATTGGTGGTTTGCCAGTAGTTTAACCCCCATGGTCTACAATCCTGTTCTGGCCAGGGTTAGGGTATTCAAGTTTGCTGATCCCACATGGCCTGCTCTTGTTTCTGGTTTTGAGGCCTGTGAATAATCTCCTCCTTCTCTGTGAGGTGAGGGGCTGTTCCTTGTCGGGGAGGGCCGCTTACCTCCCTGATCTTGTCTGAAATTGAGTTAGCAAGTAAAAGGAAGCCTTTTGGCTCCAGGATGGGACTACTTTCTCCAGACCAGATCTGATATTTTGATCTCCTTCTCTTCAATTTAACTGGTTCAGAACCACCTGGAGAGTGCTGGGACTGACATCTCAAACAGACCCCAAGCTCCCTTACAGCTCTGACACTCAGTAGCATAAATGGTTGGGTTTTAGGCAGTTTCTTAATTTGCCCTGCATCCTTGCTGATAAGGAATTCTTGCCCATATTGCTAATAATGTGTTTAATTTCCTCAAACTTATAAACAAGCTAAAGCAACTATAATCATAGCTGACAAGTTGCTGGTTTTCTCTTGACACTTTTGATGATTTGCTTACATTACTTCTCTCAAAGATGAAGACAAAAGCTTTCTACCAAAGCCAAGCTGTAAACAACACCCTGGAGACTGCCATAATAATCCTGTACATGACTCAAACATGACTTGTAATTTCCTCAGCCCCTGGGAAGCTCACAGTGTGCATCTGCTTTATGGATTACTGGTGAGACTTTATTATTTTTTTAATTACTGTTGTAACGCTTCTGATCATTCTTGCTGCTCAGAACATACAAGGAGAGTGGAAATTCTGTTAAGGTGAAAAATACAGCATTTTTCTGTCTCCTCGCTGTGATGATTTTAAATCACTCATCCATCCATTCGTCCAGTCATTCACTCAGCTTATCTTTATTGTCAGGCTTCTCTGAACGAGGACCTCTGCTGGGTCCTGGACGTATAACCATAAATGAAGTCCTCTCAGGCTCTTCCCTCACAGGGAGTTCATGTAGAGGTGGAGCAATTGAGCAAGCAATCACAATGTTATACGAAAAGTGTTTCATCAAGGAAATACATAGGTTTTGTGGGGAGAAAGTAGAGGCACCAAGGACATCATTTATGATATCCATCTCTTTTGAGCATTTAAGTTTAAGCACAAAATTTGAAAATTTTTTGTGACTGAGCTCATAGGTGAATTTCACCATTGGTGCCCCTTGATCACCTTATTTACAAAATCTTAGGCAACAGAATTGCTGATGATGGGAAATCAGTCTCCAGTAAAATGTATTAATGTAGTGATTGCAATATACATTACGCTAGTTAAGCCCTACCCTTCACACAGCCCTGTGAAGAGGCCTATAATTTCTGTTTTACAGTGGAGGCAGTTGAGACCTCTGGAGGTTAAGTAACTTGCCTAAGGTCATGCAGCCAGTAAATGGCAGAAACAAGATATAAAAACATGTCTGTATGAGTCCAATTCTATTCTCTCTTTACTATATTATAGAATATAAAAATATCTACAGGAAAAGCACACATAGAAAAATATCTACAGAAAGAGCTACTCCCCCCACCACACACACACACACACACACACACACACACACACACACACACACACACATGCAACATTTTGCTGTTAACTGTGAACATGTTCATTTGGTATTGGATCCTAATGCTACTGAGAACTAGAGCTGCTGTCACCTCTTAAAGTAAGTTGTAAGTCATCCTACTTGAGGCAGATTAAATCAAAAAGCTGGGTTGGGGGGATTGTTGCCAAAACCACAGGAAGGGCAGGGCTGCGTTTTACCCTAGGGACAACTGGAGCCATAGATTCAATCCCCATCAGTTCTGCCTCCCTTTGTCCTTCACCTCTTTGTAATGACCTCTCTCTTTCTGACCAGCATCCTATGTGGGAACTCGCATTCTGGCAGCTGCATGGTCAGAGACTGAGGATCCTTCCTCAGACCAAATTTGAAAAAGTTCCAGAGAAGAACTCTCACTGACCCAGGCTGGAGTACAATGGTTGGTACTGCTTAGGGAAGTGACATGAATGGGTAAGGATTGGTGATCTGGGCCAAGAAAAATGCCAAGTTTATAGGGTGCAAATCACTTTTGCAAGGAGCTCTAGGAACATTCATCAGGAACTAAGGTGGTGGCACAGAAGAGAACTAAAATGGTATTAGCAAGATAAGTTTCAGAGACAAAGCAAATAAAGTGGGTATGATATTATTTATCATGACAGCACCATATATGCAAATATAACCACTAAGACATAACCATTAAAGTAGACTTTAAATATTTAGAATAGCAGGAAAAATAAATACTGCAAACAATCTAAATGTCCAACAATATGGGAGCCATTAGATAAATACTGTATTATCTTTGGGTATTATGCAACCATGAAAAAATATGTCTACATAGAGTTTAGAATAACAGAGAGAAACTTGTACATAAATGTTGATAATAGCATTTTTTAAATTGAAGTATAGTTGACATAGAGTATTATGTTCATTTCAGGTATACAACACAGTAGCTTAATAATTACATACATTATAAAATGCTCACCAGCATGGTAACTGTAGTTATCACCTGTCACCATACAAAGTTATTACATTACTGACTATATGCCCTTTGCTGTACTCTTCATCCTCATGACTTACTTATTTTGTAATTTAAAGTTTGTACCTCTTGATTGCCTTCACCTATTTCATCCATCCCCCCACCTCCGTCCCATCTAGCTGCCATTATTTTGTTCTCTGTATTTATGAGTCTATTTCTGTGTGTTTTATTTTGTTTTTAGATTCCACATATAAGTGAAACCATATGGTATTTGTATTTTTCTGCTTGAATTATTTCACTTAGCATAATACCCTCTAGGTCTATCCATGTTGTTACAATGGCAAAATTTCATTCTTTTTTATAGTTGAGTAATATTCCATGTATACACATACCACCTCTTCTTCATCTATTCATCTATTGTTTGACATAGGTTGCTACCCTGTCTTGGCTATTATAAATAATGCTGCAATAAACATAGAGGTTTGTGTATATTTTCAAATTAGTATTTTTGTTTTCTTTGAGTAAATATCCAGAAGAGGAAGTAGTGGGTCATATGGTATTTCTATTTTTAATTTTTTGAGGAACCTCCATACTCTTTTCCACAGTGGCAGCACCAGTTTACATTCCCACCAACAGTGCAGCTAGCAGCATTTTTAATAATAATCAAAAACAGAAAAAAAACAAATATTCATCAACTGAAGAATGGATAAACAAAATATAATATTATGGAATATTATTTGGTAATAATAAAGAATGAAGTATTGATTCATGCTATAACATGGATGAACCTTGAAAACATTATACTTTGTGAAAGAAATCAATCACAAAGGACATATTATATGATTCCTTATGTATGAAGTAACCTAAATAAGCAAATCTATAGTATAGAGACAGAAAGTAAATTAGTGTCTGCCCAGGACTGGAAAGAGGGGGTAAATGGGAAGTGACTGTTGATGGGTGTAAGGTTTCTTTTTGAGGCAAGGAAAATGTCCTGAATGTAGATAGTGGTATAGCCACATGCAAAAGAGTGAAATTGGACCCCTGTCTTATACCACTCACAAAAATTAACTCGAAATGGATTTAAGATGTAAACATAAGACCTGAAACTACAAACTTCCTAGAAGAAAACATGGGGAAAAAGTTCCATGGCATGGTCTTGGCAGCAGTTTCCTAGATATGACACCAAGAATACAAGCAACAAAAGCAAAAATAAGTAAGTGGGACTATAGCAAACTAAAAAAGCCTCTGCACAGCAAGGGAAACAACCAAAAAAATGAAGAGGTACCCTGTAGCATGAAAGAAAATATTTGTAAATCATAAAGCTGATAAGGAGTTAATATTCAAAATATATGCAGAATTCATACAACTCAATAGCAAAAATAACAACACAAAAACCCAATTTAAAAAAAGGTCAGACGAACTGAAAAGACATATTCCAAAGAAGATCTACACATGGCATATGAAAAGACGCTTGATATCACTACTCTTCAGGAAAATGTAAATCAAAATCACAAAAAGGTATCACCTCACACCTGTTAGAATGGCTACCATCAAAAAGATGAGATAACAAATGTTGACAAGGATGTAGAGTAAAGGGAAACTTTGTGCACTGATAGTGGGAAGTAAAATGTACAATCACTATGGAAAACAGGATAAAGTTTCCTCAAAATATTATCAACAGAAACTACCATATGATCCAGCAGTTCCCCCTTCTGGGTATATATCCAAAGGAAATGAAAACAGGAACTTGAAGAGATATCTGTACCCCCACATTCACTGCAACATTATTCACAATAGATAAGTTATGGAAACAACCTAAGTGCCCATCAACAGATAAATGGATAAAGAAAATACATATATGATATATATATATATATAATTTATATAAAAAGTTTATACAAAGTACATATAAAGTAGAATTTTATTCAGCCATGAGAAAGAAGGAAACCCTGCTGTTTGTCACAACTTGGATAAAACTTGAGGACATTACTCAGTGAAATAAGACAAACAGAGGAAGCCAAACACTGAATAATCTCTGTTTTGTGTGGAATCTAAAAAAGTTGAACTCAGAGATACAGAGTAGAGTGCTGGCTACCAAGGGCTAGAGGGTGGAGGAAATGGAAAGATATTGGTCAAAGGGTATAAACCTCCAGTTACAAGATTAAGAAGCTCTGAGGATACAATATACAGCATGATGATTACAGCTAATAATATTGTATTATAGACTTGAAAGTTGCTAAAAGACCTTAAATGTTCTTACCACAAAAAAAAAAAAGAAATGGTAATTATGTGGCAAGTTGGAGGAGTTAGTGCTGTGGCTGTAATCATTTTACAATATATATATATGTATCAAATCATCACTTTGTATACCTTAAACTTATACATTGATTTTTATCACTTGTATCTCAGTAAGGCTGAAAAAAAAAACACATAAAGAATCCCTACTACATTTTAGGCTAAGTAAATGACTAGATGTAAAATTAGTGATGATAGTTACAAGCCTGTGAGTACAATAAAAACATAGTAAGAGTGAGTTTTATGGTATGTGAATTATGTCTCAATGAAGTTGTCAATGAAAAATAATAAAACCCTTATTGGGGAAACAAGAAAAAATCCCAGGAAGAATGTTAATGGTTGAATTATACTGAGACAAAAAACGGTGTTAGGCACTGAATGGTCGTGTATTCCCAAACTTCTTATGATGAAGTGCTAGCCACCAAAGGGACGGTATTGGAGGTGGAGTCTAGCAGGTGATTAGGGTTACATGAGATCACAAGGGATTGGTGCCTTTACAAGAAGCGGAAAAGAGATGGATCTCTCTCCAGGAGCCTGAACTGAGGAAGGACCATGTGAGGACAGTGAGAAGGTGGTTGTCTGCAAGCCAGGAAGGAGCCCTCACAGGCACCAGATCTGCCAGCACCTTGGTCTTACACTTTGCAGCCACCAAAACTGTAGGAATGAATGTCTGTTGTTTAATTGATCCAATCTATGGTATTTTGTTGTAGCATCCCAGGTAGACTAAGACAAAATTCAGTACACAATTCAATACAATCATAACTATGTAATACAAATGTATAGAACAAAAAAATACAAAGAAAAAAGTCTTAAAATATTCATTCTGTTCTAAGTGATAACAATACTTTTCCAAACTTTTCTGTATTTTCTAAAAGGTTTATAGAACACCTCCAAGTGCTCATAGGCTAACATTTATTCATTTATTGAGCACTCACTCTGTTCTAGGATCCATGATTTCAGTTGGTCCCACAATAATTCAATGGGGCAAGAACTATGAATTCCTTTATTTTACTTAAGGGAAAAGTGAGGCCCAAAGAGTTTAAGTCATTTGTTAATGATCACACAGCTAGTACATGACAGATTAGGTATTCAGTCCTCAGTCTGACCCTACAATTCCCACTTTTAAATTCCAAAATCAATAAACTTCATATTATATTCTTTCTTGCTCTTGCCCTAAATTTAGACTGCCAATATGTTATTCTACTGCAAAATTTTAACCTTCATTTTTGTATTTACATTTTGATACTGGAAAACAATAAACTTGCAAAGGTAGCTCGAAAGTCCAGGCTATCCTGAGGGATTAAATTCCTTAATTTGAGGATATGAATGGTTCTTAGTAGCTTGTTTCATCCCAAAAGCCCCCTTCATCCTTGCCAGCTTTTGCTTTCTGTTATCTTTCTTGCTGGCTGACCCACTAGTCAGTGAACCCAAGGCTGGAAGGACCAGAAAGATCATGCAGTCCAGAACCCGTATGACGCTGGCGGACATTGTTAATCTCTCATGCAAGCAATCTCGCTAACTAATCTCTCTAACCATATCCTGAAGATACCGCCAGGGGCAATCGTTTTTCTCAGTACCATGACCCCAGCATGGCACAGCTCCTGGCTGGGTTTGTGTTCTCACTTTGAGGGAATTTACTACAACCACACTCTCTGCAGAAAAAAAAACAGAACAAATACAGTGCTGTTTTTACTTTTCCCTCTTGGAAAAGAGATTTTAATGTGCTGCAATAAATTGATTATACAACATACTCAAGATATATCAGTTTCTAACTATAGTAGAAAACATTGCCAATACCCAAGGCTTGGTATTGGTACCTTGCATCAGGCCAGGCTGCCTCTGACCATGGACTTCTTCCATCTGTCCTGCTTCAGTCTTCCACATCTGAGCAAACAGCACCTGAACCTCTTGCATTGCTCAAACCAAAAGCCTAGGAGTTATTCTTATAGCCTCCCTCTTCCTCACTCCCACAGCCAGTCTGTCACCAAATCCTGTTGATTACACCTCTAAAGTATATCTCAATTTCATCTACTTCTCTCTGCTGCCACTACTCATGTCCAAAGAAGAGTCATTTCCCATCTGGATCCCTGATCTCCCCCATTGTCACAATACTCTGCTCAAAACACAGGCAGACAGACAACCATACACACACACACACACACACACACACATCATAACCCATTAACCAGCCAATAACCAAAGTGATCCCTTCTAGAAAAATATTGTTTTCATGTTGCTTTCCATTGCCCTTAGAATATCATTAAAAACTCTCCAAGGTGCTTCCAAGGCCCCCTATGATCTGGTATCAGCCCACCTCTTGGTTTCATCTTACACCATTCTCCATCTCATTCATCATATTTCAGTATCAACAGACATCATTCAGTTCCTGCCTGCCTCAGGGCCCCCATCACCTTACCACCCTGGAATACTCCCCCTGCACTGCCCAGGTGTCTTCCTTGATCTTGGTTTGGCCAGTTCCTACTCATCTTTCAAGTATCAACTTAAATGTCACTTCTTCAAGAGGTCTTCAATGCCAGTACATATTAGCTCCCTGTGGAGGCCAGGGTTCTTCTCTTGTAATTACAAAAATCCAACTCTAATTGATTTAGTTAAATAAACAAGTTCTTCTTAAATAAAGAAACAAAAAATAATGTATTTACCTGTGGAACTGAAAAGTCTAGGATTGGCCTTGCTTCAGGCACAATGGATCCAGCACTCAAACGATGTCATCAAAACAGTCAAACAATGTTTGACTATCATTTCATTCAGTCTTATATTCAATAAATATTTGTTGACATATATTTAGTAGACACCAGGCACTGTCCTATTTGTTGGGATGTGTCAGTTAAGAAAAAAAGATAAAATTCCTCGTCTTCATGAAGCTGCCATTATAACAAAGGAAGATACATAAAGAACAGTAAAGATAATTAAGTAAGTCTATTGTATATTAGAAAATGTACCTGATATGAAAAATACAGAACAAGATAAGGCAGATTAGTAGTGCAGAGGAAGGGAATGGTGTTTACAATTTCCAATATGGTAATCATGATAGACCTCTATGAGAAGGTGAAATCTGAGCAAAGATCTGAAGAGAGTGAGCCATGTTAATATCTGAGCTGGAGGGCCTTCCAGGCTGAGGGAATGGCCAGCAATGAAGCCGCACACAGGAGTGTATCTGCCTCCTGAGGACCAGCAAGGGAGCAGTGTGGCTGGAATGGGATGGGGAGGAGGGCTGGCGGTCCCAGGGAGCACGAGTCCCATCGTGGAGAGCCTCACAGCCCACTGGAGGGTTTAGAGCAGAGAAGTTGAAACTCTGACTTCTAAAAGAATCGTTCTTTTCATTTCATTTCAGGGAGGGCAAGGGTAGAAGCAAGGAAACCATTTAGGTGGCTATCAGTCACCCAAAAGAGAAATGGCTTGGACCATAGTGAAAGCAGTGAAATGGTGAGAAGGGGTTGGACTCTGGACATATTTGACAGATTGGATATGGGGAGTGACATATGCCCAGGATAACAACTTCGTTTCCCAGTGTCCCCTGAAGGTAGGTGGAGTCACCTAATTCTGAAGTTTGGTTCATGGGGCATAAACAGAAGGAGGTGGGCAACTTCTCAGAGGGAAGGGACATGCTTTCCACTTTGCCTCTTCCTTCTCCCTTTCTGGCTGACGTTCAGCTGAAAAGCTGGCAGCCAACTTGGATGTTGTCATCTTGGATTGCCCTAAGGAGGATGATATGAGTGAAGCAAGGAGAAGCTGCCACACCAGCCCTGGTCTGCCATGCATGGCTTGTTATGGGAGAAGGAAAGACACTTCCGCTGTATTTAAGCCATTTTACTGTAGGTCTCTGCAAAAGAAGTCAAATGTCTATCATACCTAAGATAATGGCCACGTGGTGTTCTTCATCTCACACATTCCAATGGAATTTTATCTTGCAATCTGAAAGTCTAGGTCCACACAAGGGAGGTATCTGGAGAGCAGAAATTAACATCTAACTTTTAGAAGTTATTAGAAGGAAGTCAGAAGTGTTAATACCTTACTTTGCATAAGGAACTATTTAGTTCACAAAATACTTTCAACTACATTATTTTATGTAATCCTTGAAACAACACTATACGTTGAGTATTCCTTTCCCCTCTGCTGTAATCATTTCATGGGTAGGGACCGTATTTTAATCATCTTTGTATTCAGATCCCTTCTCTCTTTAGTCCAGGGCCTGGCATTCAAAAGTGTTTAGTAGATGCCTGCCTAATAAATACATTCACAAATGCCTGGATAAGTGGAAAATAAGGTTCCCCAATTTTCAAGATATTAGAAAAAAGTCAAAGTTGTTAATTGACTTGCTCCAGGATACAGAGTTCATAAGCAATCAAGACAGAAAACTATGCCCTTTGAGCTGACACTTTGCTTCAGATTTTACCTAGAGGGGAGACAGGAGAAGATGGAGGAAAGAGGCAAGAAAGCAGAGGGGAAATAGAGAGAAGACAAGGGGTCAAAAGCAGAGGCCTTATTTTTGTTGGGATAGGTTGTCTGAAGGGAAGGAAACAAATGCCTGTAAGGATTTCTTCACTTCTGAGTCCTTGGGCACAACATGGGGACATGGTAAAGGCACATCAAAAGCCTGGGCCTCTCTCTGGAGGCAAGCACACAACAGAGCAGGCATTTGAGCTGTCAGCTGTCTAGACCCCAGAGCTGCTGCAAGTCACTTTCACACTGGCAGATTCCTGACACAGATACTCTGGGTAATGGAGTCTTCTGAAAGTAAAGATCATTTAAGAAAATGAGACCAGCAAAGTATTAGCTACTTTTGTTTACCAGGAACAAAAACAAGTGGGTTTTTTTTCCCCTAAAATCCTTCTTGTGTGATTTTAAACCTTCCTATTTACACAACATGAATGGCAATTATTAGACCCTAGATTTCTTTTTTAATAATTCTGCAGCCTTAAAGTCTGTCTGTCCTACTCATTTAGTGAGGAGGAGGATGGTAGAACTGCTTGATCTCAGATATGAAGTGAGTGACTAGACCATGATATTCACCTCAGGCTGTAGCTGGCAACAAAGGGCCATGACGGCCAGAAGTCACAGGCTTCTCTCTCCTGGGAGGGCAGCAGAGGCCTGACCCCCAGGGTCTTAGACACCCTGCACAGGCAGGCTAGTGCCCAGTGGAAGGAGGGGCCATTTTGAATACAGACCTACAGCTGATGTCATGGTCAAAAGCAGAGGCAGTGTGTTCAGAGCACAGCCACAGCCAAGAACTACTATTGCCAAAGGCAGTGACATTTGTTAAGTGCCCACCATGCACCAGACCCTGGCCTAGGCCTTTCCATTTACACTATCATGATTTCCTTCTGTTTCACATCATTGCATCCATCCAGCAGCCCTCTGAGGTAGGGATCCTCACCCACCATTACAGATGCTGGAAGTGAGACTCAGTGAGAACATGTGCCTTTCAAGTGCACCCAGAGGGTAAATGCAAGCTAGAATTCCCTCAAGTACACTTTCCACTCCCCATTCTCTGCTCACTCCGGCAAGCATCACCTTTCCTAAGCACCTAAGGTCTTAAGTTAGAATGCACCTAAGCTCTTAACACCAGCCATGAGCGAAGAGAGATAGAGATGAAATCCCTGCAGTGGGAGTACAAGTGTGGGTGTGTGTCTGTCTGTGCTTCCCTGGGAAGCACCTCTTTTTGGGTGGCTTTGTGCTGCCTTCCCAAGCCCAGGAAGCCCCGGTGCCAGGTTAAATGGGAAGGAAAAGACCCCAAGGGGAAGGGAGAGAGGGAGCCCCTGCTCTGGCTAATGAGGTATAACTTGCACCCCAGGCATCAGAGCCACCCAAGGTCACAGGCTCCCTTTATGCCAGGCCCAGTTAAGGCTGCAAAATCCTAGTGGTCACAGTATATTCTCAAAGGCTTAGTTGGTAAGTAAGAAGAATGCCTTGGAATCTTCAGTAACACAGTGAGGTCTGTTTCCAAGACATGGGGCTTAGAGGCCAAGAATCTTACCGAATATCATCTGGGCTGCTTAACGGGGGGAAAATCACAGCAAGTTCAAGGTGTCAGTGACTGTGATGGAAACGGGCTTCAGTGAGCATGAAATTAAATCAAATAAAAGCGTGGAAAACCTTGAAAAATCCCTTCCTGTCTTAAATGAAAACCACAGAAAATGTATACGAATAACTCCTTGATGTCTAATTTTTTCTTTCAAAGTAAATCCTTTCAAAGGGTTAGAAGAGTTAGGGACAGCATGTGGCCTTCCAACTCACGCACATGTGTAAATAATTAACACAATATCAGTACTTTCAAAATTATTTTTACTATCTCATTTACCTAAACAATGATTTTTTTAAAGAGGTCCTTGGTTTTCTTATAAGTGTGGTAGAATATGATCCAAAGCATGGAGACATACATAAAACACATTGTGGAAAATCTTTGCACACTTTAAAATCTCAAGTCAGTATAAACAAAAAGATGGTAATATGATATTTTCGTTGATGCCAAATAGTAATAGGTCTATTTCATTATACTATGCAGGGTTCTGAGATGTATGATGACATTCTCATCCTGTGAAATGTCCCATGTCTGAGGACATTAAAAGCTATGTCAAATTAGGTAAAGACAAATAGAGACCTGCTCATTTAATACAACAAGCATTTGTTGAACACATATCGACCACGTATCAGGAATTGGACCAAGTATTAGAAAGAGACAAACTTGGATAAGTCCCATTCCTCCCTGCCTCACATCTCAAACTCACAGCCAGGTAGGAAAAAGGAAGTTACAGGCATCAATTTTAAGTGGCACATTTTCTCAACACTCTGAAATCAGGGTGCATCTTACAATTGACAACATGTCAAAATTGACAACATGTCAACATGCTTTCTCTTTGTAAATGGCACATAAAATAATAGAATAAGTTTCTCTCCATTAAAATAAAGTTTAGATTTGGTGGTAGATGGTAATTACTGCATAAGACAGAACACAGAGCTAAAATAATGAGGTCCTAAATCTCTTTAGTCCTAAATGTACCATCTCTCCCTGGAAGAGTATTTATAGTTCAAGAAATTAAGTGCTAATGAAAAAATAAAGATAAACAAGGTAGGAATGATTACACAAAGGTATTTATTTAAAAATTTTCATAACATTAAAACAATGAATAGGTACCTCTGTTTTACATGATTTATTTAAAATATAATTTTAATTCATAATAAAGGATAGTACACAATTCATTTCCATTTTCTTTACTTCCTTAAAACCTTTCAGGATCCTCCTCTTTTGGTCACAATAATATGGTTGTGAAGTTGTATTACATACTTGCAGATAATATGCACATTAAGAGCAGTTTTATTTTCCATAATTTGGTCTTTCACCCAAATGTTCAATTTTGTCTTGATTGAATGGCTCAGAGATATTATCTGGCTTGTGGGCCACTGATTTCCTAGACATGAGGAACAATGTGGATGCTTATGATGATAACAAGCAGCAAACACAATGCTGGGAGAACATTTTTCAATATTCTCAACTTAGTATATCTGATTGATATTTCTCAAATGACAAACCTTCCCACTGGTAATTTTCTCCTCCTCATAACCTCCATCCACCCCATGTTCAGCCACAGCAGGCTACTGCAAATCACAAAACATGCCTTGCACTGTTCATGCCTGGTATGCACTTTCCCTATCTCTACACTTGGAAAACTCATGATTAATTTTCAGAACCAAATCAAACATCATTGTCTTAGCTTGGACTTCTGCAGCAAAGAAAGGCTTAAGACCAGGGCTTCAAGACAATAATTTATTTGGGAAGTAGTCCCAAGGATTATGAAAGAGGACTGGAAAGAGTGTAACAGCGAAGGTGAGTACATCAACCTAAGAGTAAGTTATTGCTTTGCTCCCTTCTGTGAACAACAGGGTCTCTGTCTTTCAGGGATCATATAAGGATCTGTGTAGGATGTACTTCAGAATGGTTACCCGGGGGTTGGGAGAGAGGGGCATTTATTCATCACTCCTACTCCCCACTGGTCATAGGGGTATTAATACCCTTGCTTTCCTACATTGTACATGAATCAGAGAAACCCTGGTACAGGAAGCCAGAGACACGTGGTGCTGTCAGGTTACACCTGTGTGAAGCTGGTGGCCATGGCAATATCTGTAGTAAAAGGTGGGCTGTAAGGATAAGAGGAGTCTCTGAAGGGGGTCCCAGGCTAGTGTGGACACAGGCAGGGCCACCGACAGTTATAAGCCAGAGTGATGGGCACTCTGACACAAGCATGCACAGTGGCTGTAGGGTTGCAGAGGAGGAGCTGTGTGTGGATTGTCAGGAAAATGTTGAGCAAGGAGACAGTATAAAAGACGACTTTTTAATGCAGAAGATGAGCTACCTAGACAATGAAGCAAAGGACATTGGACTGAATTTGAGCACACATATTCTATCATGTGTGAGCTATAGAAATGAGAGTCAGCACAGGTGGACATTTGGCCTTAGAGAGAGCTTTAGAATCAATACAGAATGAACTTTTTCCCTATACTTGGTTATTTGCCTCTGTCTTCCTTCATGTCCCTCCAAAACTCCACTCTAAGTAAATAAGCAGTCAGTAGAACTTCATGCATCTCTCCCTCAATAAGGGGATGGGACTTTGGGAAGTGATTTAAGTTTATAATTCTTCCCTTCTCTACTGTGCTGTGTATTTTTTGTCAGTAGTGTGATTCAGTTGCTTTTTAAATACATATAAATATGCTTTTATAATGTCCATATAATATCTCACTGAAAATGTCCATTGGTTATGTACTTAAAAGTACGGTTTCTTTTCAATTAAAAAAAAAACTCCAACCTTAATCTTCCAGCTGATTGGCTCATTCATTCAACAATTACTAAGTGCTCACTATATGCCAGCCATTGTGCTAGATGCTGGCTACAAAGAGGAACAGAAGCATGTTCCTTTTTTTTAAAATTTAGTGGTGAAACAGGCAGGCATGTAAAAAAAATAAAAACACTGAAGCATTACATGTAGTATGAGAGAAGGATCACAAACTGCTGGTCAGATGTAGCCATGTAAGTGTCTGATTGGTTCAGTCATGGTTTTCTTTTTTAATTTGAATTGGTTTTCACAAATAACTCTTGATGTTTGGCTTGTCTTAAAAGAAAAAAATCAGAAGATCTGGCAACTCTGAGCCAGAGTTCCAAAGAGGCAACGGCAGGCTAGAGCTCACTCAGAACCAGCGTTTTCAGAACAAGGGAGGGAGATGAAGTCAAAGTACCCAGGAGAATGTGGATGGACTGGGAATGGGGAAGGGAGCAGATTCCAGGCAGAGGGACTATTTTGTTTGTGGTCATACTTAACTAACCAGCCAACCATATACAAACCCATGCAAACTCCACCTCTCCCATTCCCCTGCTTTGCCCATAAAATTCAATAAATGTCTGTGAAATGAATAAGAACATGATCAAAAAATTTTACCCCTGGAAGAGATTATTTCATAGGTCATTTTACAAATGAAGAAGTGAGTCTAGAAAGTTGAGTTATTTGTCCAATGCAATTCTAACATGAGCCTGTAGTGGTTAGCAGATTGCACTAAATGCTTTAGGGAACAGGGGAATTGCAACATGGAACAATATAGAGAGCATCTGTTGTTCTACCTACAAAGCATCCATTTCTCCTCTCTGTGGGAACAGTACCCTTATTTTGCTGGGGAGCACCATTCCTCCTTAATCCATGTGGTACTAGTGGAACTGAGGCCACCTGACTTCTGCAATGGCTCATGTCCCAAGCTTGGCCAACCACACCTATCCTTCTGCAGCTATTGAGAGGCATCATCCTTTCATTGGAGGTCACTGAGAAGGAAAGATGCAATTCTGAATAACACTATCAGTGCCCTACCTAAGACAGCATGATATACTGAAGAGATAACCTACATTTCCTTGGGTAAACTGATAAGTTATTCTGAACCTCGGTTACAACATCTATAAGTGGAATTAACAATTCCTTCCCTTAAAGAGCTGTAAAGAAGTAATGTATGTACAATGCCTGGCACACAGTAGGACCTCATTAATGCTGGCACCTTTTTCTTTCCCTTCCCGAATAGTGTCAGATGGATGTAGCATTACTTTAATTAAAATGGAAGATGTGCATTGGCAGACTTTCCTTACAACATATTGAGAACAGCTTTTTCAGTAGCTACATTATGTGATTTCAGGGAATTGGAGAGGGAAAATAAAATAAAATGCAGCTTGCTTTCCTGGAACAATTCAAGCCATATCTAATGCCTGCCAAGTGTAGCCTATATGTCTATGTCTGCAGTCATCTGCTATCTCACCTCTATATAGACAAAATGGTTTTCTTTGCTTTCCAGCCATTTTATTTTTAAAATGGGGACTCTGTTTGAATCCCTGGCAATCATTTAGCTGACAGTTTGGATCATAACTTAATAATAATATTAGTGAGCAGTTGTATGACACCTTACACTTTTAAAAAACTTTACAAATATGAGCTAAATAGCATGAATGCTAACATGCCAGTTTTTCAAGGATTAATACTGCAATTACACTTTGCTTTTTCAATAAAAATGCAGTGATCTTTTTTCACCAGAAATGGGGATAAATGAAATGAATAAGCTGCCTCTGTAACGGTTTCAAACCCAGTGTAATTGAAATATGTGACAGACAGTTTATTGACTGAATGTTCCTCTAACAACATTCAGGAAGATTTACAAGTATGACACTTCCTGTTAATTCTGTTTTAGGATCAGCAAAGCAAATAGAGTGTATCAGTGAGGGTCAGAAAAGGAATCTGTAAGCTCAAGACAAGTTTCCAAACTTCAAGATATACTTTTTATTCATTTCTAGACTTAAGCATCTCAAAGAAACCACAATATTTTGTGAGTGTGATTTATTCTTAAACCAAATGAGAAAATATCAGTTCACATAGTATTGCAACATGCCCTTTTCTTTCTACTGTAATGAAATGAAAACATAATAGAGGAAGTATTGACTAAGAAAAACTTGATTTGGAATCCCAATTTTGGTACTCAGCTATGTAACTAACTCTCAGAATCTTGGTTTCCCTCACCTTAAAAATGAGAGTGATAATGTTATGTATTTTTAAATAACTGATTTTAAAGAGACTACAAATAAATATAAAAGTTCATTTTGATGGTAAAAAGTGTAAACATATGATCATCTGAAAACTTTCCTTTAACACACTATGAAGTTGTAGAGATCTCAGTTAAAATTTAATTGTATTTGTCTTCTGTTCTTTATACAAAATTAGTAAAAAAGTGATGTGAGGAGGTATGACAGTGAGAAAGTTGCCTGAGACAGTAGAAGGATGTCTTGAGCCCACTTAAATGTCTATAAACTAGCTTGTTCTCTCGATTTGCACAGTGGTCAGACCCCAGAAAGCTGACTAACGCTACCTCAAAGGCTTTCAAGACTGATGTGACCACCAGCCTGTCAGATTGTTCCTTGTGTTGCAAATTACGACTGCCACATGTCTATAAAGCTTACATCAATATGATCAATCCAGTCTCTTGTTTCTGTGGGAAGATAATTCACAATATCTGAAGGTTACTTTCTGAGTGTGGAGTCAGAACAAGGAGTTAAGTATGTTTCCTCTGCAATGGTTTCATGCCATTAGTCATGGCCTTTTGTGACTATTTATTTAAAAAATGTGCCTGCTATGCAGCCAGCACTGCTATGGATTAAAGCACAAATGAAACAGAGTTCCTCCTTCCATGGTGTTTGCCTTATCATGGTATAGGTGGTATGGCTGATGGGATAGAAAATAGTAGAATTTCTCCATTCATCCTAGAACTGGTAACCTATGTACTCCAGCTTCTTTCCTGGACATTGCTTGTAATGGCACTGACAGCATTTACCACTGTGAATTTAGATGTGTAAATTTATTCAGGTCTCAATGTCCTTCCATTTCTTTAAATTTACCTGTATATCTCTGCTCTGATGAGGTCATCTCACCATTTAGCTCTGAAGACAGTCTGATGTTCTTTACTCACAAGTCCTTGAGTCAACTCTCTGTACCCACCAAGGGCAGAAAATATTCATATTTGACACATGATTAAACTAGAGAGACAGTCTACTTTGGGAAAAATAACACTAGTTTTAAACCTGGCCGCTAGTTAAACTACCTGGCCACTAATTCCTAGTTCCCTCTTCTATATCCTATAGCAAGTTAGCAAACCCTCTCCTTTCATTGTTTTTTTAAAAATAGTACAAGTAATAAAGGAATACTCATTGTAACATTCAGATGTTGTTTTTCTTATTGTAGTGATAACTTTAGGGTTTATGCTACACATTGTTAATATATCAGTGATGGCATATTCAAGTGATATTACATGCCACTTCATGTGGTATAATAACCTTACAATAATATATTTGCATTTCTCCCTTTCCAGACTTTATATTATCATATATTTCACTTACATATGTTATAAATCTCATATTACATTGTTATTATTTTTGTTTGAAGTCAATTCTCTTTTAAAGAGATTTAAATACTACGAGAAAATCTTATGTATTTACCAGGTAGTTAGCATTTCCTGTGCTCTTCCTTCTTTTACGGAGATCCAGATTTCCATCTGATGTCATTTCTTTCTTCCTGAAGGATATGTCCTTCAACATTTCTCTTAGTAAAGGTAGGTTGATGATGAGCTCTTCAGATTTTGTGTCTTAAAAGTCTTAACTTTGCCTTCATTTTTGAAAAACATTTTTGTTAGTGTACAATTCTCTAAGTTGACTGATATTTTTTTCCTTTCAGTAATTTAAAGATGTTGATTTACCATTTTCTTGCTTCCATTGTTTCCAAGAAGAAGTTTATTGTCATTTTTATCTTTTTCCCTCTATAGTCAACATGCCTTTATTCTCTGGAAAGTTTTCTCTTTGTTATTGGTTTTGAGCAATTTGTGATGGGCCTTAGTGTAGTTTTCTTTATGCTTCTTCTGTCTGGGATTCTGTGAGTTTCTTAAATCTCTGAATTTATAGTTTTCCTCAAATTTGGAAACTTTTTCAGTCATTATTTCTTCACATATTTTTCCTGACTCCTACCCTAACTTTTCAGCGATTGCAATTGCACGTTAGGAAATGATTTTTCTATACATTTCCTAAATTTTATATTTCTCCGTGTGTCGCATTTTGGATAGTTCTTTTATTATGTGCTCAAGTTCACTAACCTTTCCTTTGCCATTTGCCATTAATTGCCATTAGTCCCACCCAGTGCATTTTTCATCTCAGGCATTGTAGTTTTCATCTCTAGAAATTCAACTTCATTCTTTTTTATTTTCCATGCCTTTACTTAACTTTCTGAATATAACAATGCATTTGAAATAACTGTTTCAATGTCTTATTGTCTAATTCTAACATGTTTTTGGTACTGAGTGGGTTTCAATTAAATGACATTTTTTCCTAATTATGGGTCATATTTTCCCACTTCTTTGTATGCCTGGAAGTTGGAGGCCAGACATTTTGAAATTTGTTTTGTTGGGTGCTGGTTATTTTTGTATTCCTATAAATATTCATGAGGATTTTTGGAGGTGGGTGGGGAAGAGGAAATGCAGTTAAGTTTTCCTGGAAATAGTTTGATCCCTTCAGAGCTGCTGATGGCAATACCTTCCTGAGGTATTTATCCAGTGCCCTGTAAGTAATGAGGTTGATGGCAACAGGCACCATTCCTTGCTCCGTGTGAGTGCCAGACACTATTCCTTCCAATATTTTTCCATTGGTTCTTTTCCAGGTTAGGGATAGGGTCTTCTATTTTGTATTCCCTGATCTAGAGCACTACCAAATTTTGACTGATCAATAACCTCCTCAAAAATGTGGTACAGGAGAGGGTTCCTTCTGGAATAAGTGTCCCTCTCTGTGATCACAAAGCAGCCTGTGACTCCTCCATCACAGAACTCACTACATCATCTTGAAATTGCATCTTTGATAAACTTTATGAGGGTAGAAATTGAGTCTATCTTCTTCAATGTCATATCCCCAGCATGGAGCAAAGTAGGCATACAAGTATTTGTGAATGTGAATTCTCCATTCTTCATTCTGCTTTCAAACTACTTGGTGAGAAAATGGGTCTTTGAAAAAGTTGCAGAATTGCAAACCTCTACATCAAGGAATTTTAAATAGTAGACCAGGCCTCAGGAGTCTACCTGACTGTGGAGTTACATCCCTATCATTGCCTCTGGGGTTGGGCCTAGACTATTAAGGAGCCTGTTTCACACAAAGTCAGCTAACCAGGAGCATAGTGTAGGGTACATATGAGGAAGCATCAGACCAGCCTCCATGTTTAGGGAGGCCTTCTTCAGTGCAGCGCTGCTGGAGAGGCTGGGCACATGGTATTCTGTGTCGTGGTTGAGGAGGCATTTGACATCATGTGTATCAAGACAGTACCTCCAGGGCTCTCATCCAGACTGCTTTGTAAAGATCAATGAATGACATCTGTATCTACATTTCTTTGAACTATCTGGCCATGTAAATCTTTCTAACCTTGCTCTAAATTAAATCTAACAAACACTTAGAATGTCTACCTGTGCCAGGCATGCCAGTTACCACTGGACTGCTCATTGGTAACAGGAATAGCACCCCCAAGGTGGCCTAAGGATGGGCACTCCTCAGCTGCTGAGCACTGGATCTCCCTTCTCACAAATCTCTCACTCCATCTTCTGCCCTCACATTCACAGTATAGCTCATCTTATGCTCTGAGCACAAACAAAGGTGAGATATGACATATTGAGAATAGGTAGGTCAGTAAAGTGAACTCATTCCATTAACTAATTGAGTCATTTATTCATCAGTTCAGTATTTAGTGAGCACCTACTACATGTCAGACATCATGCTGCCAGTATAAGGACTAGTATAAAGACTAGCAGATACATACAGCACTTATTCTTGAAGAACTCAAAGACCAGTGATGGAGTCAGACAAATGAATAAACAGTTACAATAATGCGTGTGATAGATGCTAAGGTAGAATACATATGCATAAGGGCAGTATCTAATTTCTTGAGAAGCCCTAAAGTCTTTGAGAGAACTGGTGTTTATCTTTCACAGTTTCTAGTAACATAATTTGTAAAAGGTGAGCATTCAGTAGAGTCAAAAGGCCTGGAGTCCACTTTCTAAGCCTGTTTCCTTACCTGTAAAGTGTGATCAATGACATTAGCCCAGCTTACCTCATTGGGTTACTGTAAAGACCAATGGTGGTGAAAGTAATTTTTAAATTAATTGTGAAGATCTCTATGAAATAAAATATAAACAATCATAATTATATTCCTAAATTTTTTAAATTTTAAAATATAAGTTATTCAGCATTTCACAGAAGTGTTGAATAATTCTTTTCTTTAAAAAAGAAAGAAAACAAACAAGTAAGGGTCCTTCATTGTTGTTACCTTCACAGGTCAAAGCAACTCTGGCTTGACCTTTTCAGCACTCCAGACAGACATTTACTATTACACCCAGTTTATAAATTGAGGCTCTAAAGAATTTGTCCAAGAGCATAACCTCTTCAAAGTCCAAGCCTGGCCACTTCCCAAGCTTGGACCACTTGCCAAGTTCTTCACGCTTCAGTAAAAGTCAGAAACACCAAGCCCCGGACACGACGGTAGCGTTTCTCTAGAAGCCCCACCTCCGCGACTTCCAGAGATGCCGGAAGACGCTTCAACTTCGCCCCGTGACGCATTGCCCCGCCCCTTGGCCGTCCACCTCTCGCGGGATCTCTCGAGGACGAATGGGGTCAGGTCCCAACATGGCTGCCGAGGAGGTGGAAGTGGATGTGGAAGGGGACGTGGTGTCAGCGGCGGCACAGCCAGGGTAAGGTGTAGAGACCGGGCCTCGCAGCGGGGGTGGGGAGCGCGGATGCGAGAGTACTCTGGACAGGCCGAGGGTCCAGCAAGGGACAGGGGAGCGACAGACCATTCCCTGGGCCAGTGTCGCCTGGCGGCCCGGAAGGCGCCTCGCCCATCCCGCCTGCCGGCTAGTCCTGAGCCCAGCGGGCGGGTACCTAGAGCTAGCGTCGGGTGGCTCTCAGCTTTTACTGGGATACTGTGAGGGCACCTACTCTGGCACGGTGTACTCTCTTCTACAGGAAGATTCCTTCCCCCGTTGCCTCCACACCATATTGTCGCCATAATCCGCCCCCTTGCCCTCGTCTGACAAATAGAACATGGGCGGCCCGTGGACAGGTCCTGAGCTCAGGAGTCCTTGTTCCATCGCTTGCGAGCCGTGTGACCTTCGGCGTGTTGTTTCATCCCTAGTGGCCACAGGCTTCCTTATCCACGTAGCGGTAAATGTGACAGACTACAGAGGCGACTTTACTTAAAGGAAAGAGGCAGGACTTTAGAGTTGGACAGCCCTGGGTTCTCCTTCCGCATTGATTGGCCGTGCCAGTTACTGGCAGTGTGACCTTGGGCCAGACATTTAACCTGTCTGAACTTAAGACATCTTGTGTGCAAACTGACAATCATGATGCATATCTCGTATGGTTATTATGAAGGATCAAATGAAATAATTATGGGATGTGCTTTATCATACAGTAGGTGCCCTGTAAATGTTCGCTACTATCCCGCTACCCTCAGTGATGGAATTATGAGGACCCAGTGAGGGATCGCAATTTATTTAATAGGGACTCCTGCAGAGCTGGCCAGTGTGGTTTTAACAGCAACCTCCAGCTTGAGGGAGCTAGCTAGCCCTTTGACTCCTTGTTTTCCAAGTAAGAAATTGATACCCACCATTTTTTAAAATGTGCTTCTGGAGTTATTTTTTAAAGGCCTAGTCTGCTCAGGAATCAGAAGATCTCCGTTTTGTCACCAACCCAAATCTCTCTCCTGAACTTCAGATCCATTTTATCCAGTCCTGTGGATGTGCTCTTGGATGTTCACAGGCACCTCAGTCTCAGCTTATAAATTCCAACCCCACCCCCTACCCCAAATCTACCTTTACAAGTTCCCTAGTTCAATAAATGGCACCATCTAACCAGTAACCCAAGGCAGAGTCTTAGATTAATCTCTTTTCCTTACCTCTTTCTTTTTACTCCTTCTGTCCTATCAGTTATTAATGGTCTGTTTATTCTTAATATCCTCTTAAACGTATTCACTTCTTCCTGTGCACATTGCTTGTTCCCTAGGTCTAAGTTCCTGTCACCTCTCTAGTACTAATTTATGTAATCATTCCCTCTTAACTGTTTCTTGTCCCTTTGACCCCTTTCTGTTTCCTGAAATTAGAGTGGTCTTTCTTCCATCCATTTCTGATCATGTAATAATTTCTTCAATCCCCACTTGGCTTTGTGATAAAATCCTCATTCCTTAACTCCTAGAGACCTGTGCAGTTCATGCCTCACCTAATTCATTCAGTCATTCAGCAAATACTGAATGAGCAGCTTTTATCTGCTAAACACTGGGTATGTAGCAGTTGTCAAAACTTAAGTCCTTGCTTTCATATAATTAGCATTCTTATTGAATAAGACGTATTAAAACTTATATATAAGCCAGATGGAGGTAAGTGGAAAAAGATAAAAGAGAGAAGGTGGATGGCTTGTCAGCTTTAGGTCATGTACTCACCCAGGAAAACTACGAGGTCTGAAACTACTGAACCTCAGAGGTCAGTGTGAATATAGTGGAAGAACTGGATTAGAAAATGGGAGAAGCATCAGAATTGGCAACAAATTGAATGTACATTGTGAAGAAATATGGGCAGGCTCAGATTTCTGGCTTGGGCAAGAAGGGGACTAGAGGTGCCACTAACTAAGATAGGGAACAGTGGAAGAGCAGCAGATTTGAGAGGCAAGGTGGGCTAAGATTTGAACATGTTGATTTGTGGTACTTAAGAAAATTCAGGTAGATGTCCAGGTGCATACACCAAGAGGTGTAGAAGTTGTTCGTCCTTATTGGGGAATACTATTTGAAAAGATTTTTGCAGTAAACTTGAAATGATACTAGTTCCACCTCCTGCACTCTTGGCAAACCTAGTTAGTTAAGCAAAGGTGTCTTTTTGCCAGTACATCTCAAAATCCTTTATTTAGCATTCCTGATAGCCTACACCAAGCCAACAATGACACTTTAGTTCAAACCTTTTTACCATCATTGCTTTTAGTTCATCAAAAATAGTCTATTAATTCCACAATTTATTGTAACTAGTGCCAATTGAAGATTCAAAAGTGTAAACCTGTAGTTTCTTGCAGTCTAAGAGGTACAAAATTCTAACCACCAGACTAGATCTGGGAGAAGTCAACAACTTAATTGGGAAACTCAGTAACTTAAAGACATACCAAAGCAAATATTTAATTATAGCATAAATTGGGCTTCCCAAAACTTGACTTTTCAACCGCATATGAAGTGAACAATTTGACTTTGAGAGTTCTCATTAGTTCAATAAAGAGAGTGAGAGAACTAACATTTAATCTCCCAGAGACATAGAAAAGCCCTCATATAACACAAGTTAGTTTTTTTAATTATATGAATTGTAATGAAAACATCACACTATCTTTTCACTGTACTGAACTCTTGAGTATTTTCTATTGTGGTTCTT
Source organism: Manis pentadactyla (assembly GCF_030020395.1). Taxonomy (NCBI): domain Eukaryota; kingdom Metazoa; phylum Chordata; class Mammalia; order Pholidota; family Manidae; genus Manis; species Manis pentadactyla. Next base: position 47,917,162 of record NC_080022.1, on the reverse strand, counting down.
CCATCTATTCTTTTTTTTTTTTCCATTTTGAGGGTGGTATTGTTGACGGCTTTATGCTTTAGATAAAACTAAAAGAATTAATTAATGAAGTTGAATTCCTGTGTACACATGGACACTCATCAAAAGAAATTGGAAGTGTTGGTTCATGACCACAGAGCATGTTGAAGTTGCTGCCTTGGGGTATTTTTTTTCCTCATAAAATTGTTTATTCATGGGAAACAAGAGAACAGATACGAAGCTTAGTAATTGAGATGGGGAGGCTTAAAGCCTCTGTGTATTTCACAGGCCAAAGAGGTGGGGCACACAATTATGCAATATTATATCTGTTAGTTAAGGGAAAAAGGGAACTAAGTATTTGCTTAACATCTACAACCTTCAGTCACTGTGCTATCTAAATTATATCCATTAACTGGTGTATCATTTTTATACCCATTTTCTTAATTATTACAGAAATGATGAAAATACAGCATCTGCTTTACAAGATCATTATCTTGATTCATCGTGGAGAACTGAGAATGGTCTTATTGTAAGTATTTTATGAAAATATAAGGTGCGTTAAGCTATTACTCATTGCCCAGAGTACCTCTTTTATTTTTTTCTCTTGGTGCTAGTTCTCAGCAGTCAGAGGTAACACTGAAACATTTTTCTTACATCAAAAATAGAAGAAATTTATTCTCATTTATTTTGACTTTGAAATGGCTTTCTGGGAAACAGCTTTGGAGCCAACTAGATTTAGGTATAAATCCTTGTACTTACCAGATTTTTGAACCTCAGTTTCTCATCTAAGAAATGGGGGTCATTTCAGGGTTCCTTTCTTCATTTAGCAGTTATATTAGTACTTACCATGTGTCAGACACAAAGCCAGGTTTACAGGATGCAACTATAATCAAGATAAACATAGTCTAGCTCTCAAAGAACTTAGGTGATAAACAGGTAGACAAAGTAATTATAGGTCATGAAGATCATGAGCAAGATGCTGAATGAGGTAATAGGGTGGTGAACCTACTTTAGTGGAAGTTGTCAGTGAGGGAAACCGAGGAGGCAACATTTAAATTGAAAAGTAATAAAAAGAGAGGAGTAGATGTGTGAAGAGTTGAGGAAAAACATTCTAGGCAGAAGGAATAGCACAAAGGCTCTTGTGAAGGCCAGTGTCTAGAATTGAGTGGGAAAGGGGACAGTGACAGCTGTAAGTTGGAGAGGCAAATAAGAGCTGAATCATACTTATAAAGGAAAGGAGAGTGGAATCAGAGAGACCAGCTAGGAAACACTTGTAGTAATCTGAGCAGAATCTGGTAGTGGCTTGGCCTGAGGTTGTTGCAGAGGTGAACAGATGTGAATTACATTTTTGAGGTAGAACTGCTTGGTTGGTAGATTGGATAATGGGGATTGAGGGAAAAGGAAGAATACAGGATGGTTTCAAGCTGTAATAACTTGGTGACTAGTAGTGCCATTTTTGAAGTTGGGAAGGCAGGCAGTAAAGCAGGTGAAGGTATGTGATGTGAGTTCTATTTTGAATATGTTAAGTTTGAGAAGCCTACTAGATAACCACTTGGAAATTTTGAGTGGGAAGTTGGATATAGCAAACTAGACAGAGCTTGAAAAAGGGACCTAAGCTGATAATTTTTAAGCTTTGAGAGTTGAAAATGACTGATCATTTAAGAAGAAGTTGTGATGTAAGGAAAAATAGAGAATTGTGAGTTTGGGGAATAAGTGAAGTATTTAGCGAAATGCCCAATACCCAATAATTCCTCAAACATGATAGCCATTATTACTTTATCATGCATAGGAGCCTGAGCCTTGGAATCCCACAGACTTGTGCACCAAGTCTCAACTCTTGCACTTGAAATGCTGGCAGTGCTGTGGATGCCTCTGTGAAATAATAAAGCCTATCTAATAGCATCTTGGGAAGCAAAGATATTTCTGTATGATCAGTAAATGGTAGCTATATTATTTGGAATCATTGATTCATCATGTATTTTCATTTAACAAAACAAGATAATTTCAAAAGGTGGTAAATAAAAATACATTCTTCTCTTTTTTATAGCCTTGGACTCTGGATAGTACCATCAGTGAAGAGAACAGAGCCGTTATCGAGAAAATGTTGTTGGAAGAAGAGTATCCTTAATGATTATGAGGAAAGGAAATATTTCAGGGTTAAAAGTCTGTAAATGCAAAACTGAGAAATGAGACCACTGTTAATTACTAGATGGATTTTATTTGGCCCAGTCTGCTATTATATATGTTACCTACATATGCTAAAAGCAGCATTTTATCCTTCAGTTTTGTTTACTGCTAAGTCTGATCTCTAACAGTATTTTTTGAGTTGTCACCCAGCTCTTTATACTATCTGAATATTGAGTAGAAATTACAGAATTTTCTAAGTCAACTAGAACCTATAGTCCAAGTCCTAGTCTCCATTTTCATTTACATAAGCTTAAAGAAACCCAGAGATGTTAATTTATCCAAGGACACAAAATTAGAATATGTAAAACTGCTAACTTCTTATTCTGCCAATTTACAGGTGTTATGTGGCAGAAATCTAAATAAAAAGCACAGAACAAATACTATAGGATGAAAATTTTTCTCTCAGAAGTTGCTTATCTTTATCCATGGTTCAGCCACTATCTGCTTATCCTTGTTTCTTTCATCTATTTGTTATGTCGGCAACTTAACTACTTTGGAACTTAGTTGTCTTATGTGTATAAATGAAAGGATTGAACAAAATGATTTCTGATTCCTGATTTATAAATATTAATACTAGTCTGATAAGTAGTGGGGTTTTTTTTAACTCTCTAATTTGTATTTAATGGATTTCTGCCTCCTTTTTAAAGCAAAATTCCTCTGTTCCTTTTATTCCCGGTTGCTTTATTGATTTCAAAGTATTTGTGTACCTTTAATTATTATAGGTTAATCCCTTTTAGGCTTTCTTATTTCTAACTATTCCCAAACATTGTTGTTATAGCCAGATCATTACTTTTAAATAGAAAAATATTGTGAGTCACGTATCATGTAAAATATCTAGTAGCCACATTTAAAATAGGTGAAATTAATTTTGGCAGTATATTTTATTCAATCTACTGTATTTAAAATACTGTCATCTCAACATTAACTGATATAAAAACATGAAGATAGTTTACATTCTTTGTTTAATACTCTGAAATCCAGTGTTTATTTTATACTTACTGTACCATATCTCAGTTCATGCTAGCCACATTTTAAGTACTCAATAGCTACCCATATGGCTTTTAGCTAATGTGTTAAACAATGCAGTTCTAGGTTAATGAATCCTTAAGTAGTCACTAGTTCACTTCCTGTTTTGGAAACAGAAATAAGGAGAGTAAGAGCCTTTGTGAGTTCTTAGAGGATAAGGGTAATGTTTTCTTTTGTCTTTGTCCTTGCTTCTAGTACCTAGCATAGTGCCTGACATATATAATACACAGTCAATATTGTTTAAATGAAGAATATACCAGACTAATCTAAGAGTATTGCAGTAGGCCAGTTTTAAGAAGGTTGAGAGGGAGGCTCCCTTGTATATACAACCTAAGTGTTTATCACTTTTGTTAGGGTAGAGAACAACCCTGAGCTCTTCTCTGTTGTTACCTTTAGAATATAAAATAAATATTCCTAAATTGCCGTAGACAACCTATCAAATTCATTTGTTACATTCTCCATATATTTTAGGAAAAAAGATTTAAATAAAACATTGAGGATATTTCTTAGCCACTTTTAATAAAGAAGATAAGAGAAACTAGCATTATGTAACACACCTTTTGTGCAGGCACTGTTCATGTGATTTCACATGTAATACTTAATCCATATAATGACAAATTTATTTTATAATTTTTGTAGACCTGGATAGAATTTTGAGAGGCATTGGTTTAGTCAGGATTCAAGTATGACTTTCATAAGTATATGAGTGCCTTCTTTATTTATGTAAGTCATATAAAAATTATATGACTTTATTATGTTTCAAAGTTTCTTTAATAATTACACAGATACTATTTATCTAAAAAATCACTTCCAGAAAAATTCTGGCTTGATCAAAAGGAAGATGATAAAAAATACATGAAAAGGTAAAATCAATTTATAATACTTTTAAAAGTTTGAATTCTACTTTTAAAAACTTCTTCACAAGCTTCCTTATTTTTTTTTCATGTGGTGCAGTCTGCAGAAAACAGCAAAAATCATGTATGTACATATTTTATATTTTAAAACCTTTTGATTACTTAAAAATCATGGAAGAATTAAACAAGAAATTGTAGTGGGCTTATGAAAAAGCCCACTAGGCCTTTGGTTATACAAAAATATAAAACCAAAATTTCTTGTACAGGTGTTGCAATGCTACAAAATAATTTTATGATGTTATTTATTTGCCAGAATTTCTTTTATGGCCCTACATAGGCAGTTCCATTAGATGAAGGAAAAGATAGTTTCCCTTTCCAGAGATTTGTGGGAAAATTTTTAAGAGCTGCTACCTAATATATCAGGAATTGATTTGATTTCTATTGTCCTGTCAGTTGATTTTCAGTCATTTCAGACAGAAATTTAGTTTGCATTTGTGGCTTTCAAAAATGATCTAGAGAAATTAAATATTAACTGTTATAAATATCCTTTCCCTGTAATTGAAGAAAATTTGATGTTACTGAGTGTTTATAAATTTGCATGTTTATGGTCTACTAAAGGGTAGACTTATGCCAAGAGTTTGAGCACTAAGCAAACTTTGGCTTTTGTATTTCACTCAATAAACAACAAAAAGTGAAAAGATTAATGGTTTGCTTCAGTTAGGGAGTTGCATCACTATTTTATTAATTTCTTAAGGTACTACATTTCAGAAGGAATAAATTTAATGCCATAGATTTTTACTTTTCTGGCTTGGTATTTACATAGATTTTCACGGAAGAATCAGAGTTATTTCTGAAGCCAATTTAAACTCTTAGGTGCTTTTCAGGATTTGGAAGTATGTTAATGTCTGCTTCTTTGTGTCCAATCTGAGAAAGCCTATTTGTTTTTATCTTATTGACTTCCTTTGATGTCTTTTAGTATCTTCACTCAGACCCAAGGATTAGGTCTTTTGGGGCTCCTATCATCCTGAGCTAGAGAAGTATACAAGACAGGGTAAATCTGTCCACCCAGGTAGAGGCTATAGTCTTTCTTCTTCTTTAATTCTTATACTCAAAGTATTGAATTTGGCCAATGGCTATCTCTAACCTTTAGCTGCATAAATATGGAATGTTCCATTTCAGAAATTTTTTTTGCAATTCCTTTTTTTCCCTTCAGGGTACACTGTCCTACAAAACCAGCCAGTTACTCAGTAAAGTGGACGATAGAAGAAAAAGAGCTGTTTGAACAAGGGCTGGTAAATAGAGCAATTTTTAATTTATAGTAAAATAATTCTAGAAGCAAATATTGGTAGAATTATAAGGTTAAATTAATTTGTAGAGACCGGAAGTTTCTTTTTCTTTTTAGTGATCGCAATCTATAGTTTTTCTGTATTATAGTGATGATGTTTGTAGTGTAGTACAAGAGAATTCCTCCTCTGACCTCATATCTAAGTTACTAAAATATTAAAATAGATATACATCAATATAGCAGATAGTTTTCATTCTTTTTTTAGTGTTAATAAAACCCATCATATTGAGCTATATATATATATACATAACACCAACTACCTGGATTAAAAGATAAAATTATTTAGTTATCTGATGTTTTCTCTTGAGAAAAATAAAAATTTGTATATATGGAACTCTTGGTGATCAGCCGAGTTTTTTTAATTCAGATATTTGACATTGTGCACACAGTCTAAAATATTTTAGTAGATGTAATCGAAGACCAGAAATGTTTCTTTTGAATGAATGTTCCGTTGAGATTTATTTAAATGTCTGCAAGTTGCATGATGGAAAAAATATGTACACTAGTTTTTCATTCTTAAAATACTCCTATTAATATGAAGAAACAATGAAATATTTGGGAATATTTTTTTAAGAGTAGATTGTATCTTTTCCTCTAAGGTACATGTTACCCAGTATTATTGTTACTGATTAATTTTGAAATTATATATATTTATATATCACATATATAGAATAGGGAATATATATGTAGGATTTATTAATGAAAATTAAAATATCATTGTTAACATTTCAACAGATAATGGGAAATAAAATGTGTTGGTATTTGTATAGTCATCACCATGACATCTGTGTATTTTGTGATTTTTTTTTTTAATATATAAATACATAAACTATCTTAAGGGTCTTTTTATCTCCTCTGAGGTTTTTCTCCTGTGCTGTTGGTGCTTTCTATATTGGTATTTCATTGTTTTGCATAATTATGTAATCTAACTTTAATTAACCAATCATTTATTTGAGTTTGCTTTTAATTTTGGTGTTTTGCCCCTTAACAAAGACCACACACACACACAAATAGGTTGTGAATTTTTAGTTTAATATTGTTGATATTGGTGGTAGAGAGGCTGCATGGTTCAAAATTCAAAAGATACCTAAAGTTTCTTGGATGTTAAGTCTCTTTCGCCTGTATCAGCCTTTAGTTCTCTTTGCCGGGGACAACCATTTTAATCTGGTCTATGTTTATTCTTCCAGAGATATTCTCTCTATATATAAACAAATGTGTATTTATTTTATGCATATGTAGATATTTCATCTATTTGAACATATTTTAAACTTAGAATGTTTTCCCACAAAAATACATGGAACTGTTGGTTGTATTCCTGGCCTTTTTGACCTTTTGATATAGTTTGCTTATTGACTGAGTTCTCTTAGTTTTGAGAGAAGGGAATTATGTGGTACTCAATAATGAAGGAAGATTTTTCCTTCCCTTTTTTGGTCATAAAGCTGTCCTGTTGCTCTATTTTAAAATTGGTGAATGTTTTCTTTGCTCTTTTTGTTAGTGTGCTCCCCACCCCCTAGACCAATTTTCATACTCCTCAAGCCCCTACAATCCCAACTGGTCACACTTTCTCCAGATCTTCCCTGTTTCCAGAGTACTCCATGCTATGAGGTTATCCCTTTGTCTTCATCCCATAATAACGATAACTCACTCCTCAGTAAATTGATCTCAGCTGAGTGTTAACAATCTTAAATAATTCTTACTAAAAATCTTCCCAGAAGTACTTTCAGTTTTAAGAAATTATCCATATGTCGTATTTTCTAATGAATACCAAAAGTAAGTTTATAAATTAAAGTTCACCGCTTGAGTCAGATTTTTTAAGATGATTTGCCGAGTCATGACTGCTTGGCCTATATAAATCTGGCCCTGGTATCAGCCTCCTGAGTTGCGGCTTTTTTTGTTTGGTTGGTTGTTTTTCATAATTTAACAACTAAAAAGTTAGGATTACTGAGCTACTTTGGGAAGTAGGGAGTATCTTTTGTTGGAGAAATTATAAAGGAGATTTATGAATCAAATGATAGGCTTTTGATACCTATCTCTTTTAACTTTAGGCTAATTATATTGCATTCCTTTCTGTACTTCAAAACACACTAGAGCTCCCCCACATTCTCAGGGTTTTCCCACCACAGCTCTGGTGTTAATAGGTGGGCCGCCTTTGATAGAGGAATGTAGTGAGGCATTGGTTGCAGGTTGCTTCGCTCTGGTTTATAAGACAGTTTACTGTGATACTTGTGTAGTGTAAATGTATCTGCTGTGGACAGGTAATGGATATTGTAACAGGTGGAATCTAGGTAAAAACTAATGTTTTGAATTTAGTATCAGAACATATTCAGTTGGATCTATGAATGGAAAATGTAACCTGCCTGTCTTTCAGGCAGTTGTTTCTTAGATTTGGAGCATTGTAATTCGTAATATGAACACATACTGTTAAGAATATATAAAAGTGATGGATCTTCTTTTAGATAGTTATAAAAAGAAAACTAATTTCTAAATCATTTTGGTCAGTTTTCAAAAGTCCAGATTCCTAAAGAAGAATGTAGGCTTTCATTTTTAGACTCTTAACTATGTATGAGGCTTCATTGTGTGCTTTAGAAAATAAAGATTGGTTGGTATTTCAGGTTTTTTTGTTTGTTTTGATGTTGCAGTTGCTCTCAATGTTAATGAGTAAATTAAGCAAAAGCAATTTCTTTCCCATTTTGATAACAGGCTAAATTTGGCCGAAGGTGGACCAAAATTGCAAAGCTAATTGGAAGTCGTACTGTTTTACAAGTGAAGAGTTATGCCAGACAATACTTTAAAAATAAGGTAAACAGAATGTAAATATCCAAGCTAATAATGATAATATTTAAAACAAAGTTAGTAAGCAAAACTATTTCTTAAATTCAGGCATTAGTCTTAATGCTCAGAGTTGTTTTTTTTAATTTTGGTATCATTAATCTACAATTACATGAGCAACATTATGGTTACTAGACTCCCCCCATCATCAAGTCCCCCCCACATACCCCATTACAGTCACTGTCCATCAGCATAGTAAGATGCTATAGAATCACTACTTGTCTTCTCTGTGTTGTATAGCCCTCCCCGTGCCCCCTACTACATTATGTCTGGTAATCGTAATGCTCCTTTTTCCCCCTTGTCCCTCCCTTCCCACCCATCCTCACCAGTTCCTTTCCCTTTGTAACTGTTAGTCCATTCTTGGGTTCTGTGAGTCTTCTGCTGTTTTGTTCCTTCAGTTTTTTTCTTTGTTCTTATACTCCACATATGAGTGAAATCATTTAATACCTATCTTTTTCCACCAATGCTCAGAGTTTTTACAGTGAAGTATTTAAAAACCCATAAAGTATTATTTATCTTCAGAAATCTCAAAGCATATCTTTAGTTTTTTGAGTATCACTATTAAATAGGTATTATGTCATTCCACTTAATTTCATACAATTAAATAGACAAAATATTAATTGCTTAAAAACATCCTATGAAGCAAGTAGTATTCCATAGAGAAAACCTTAGAGGTCATTGTTTCCTGGAAAATATCTTTTCTTTTTAAATATTTGCATTAAATCTTTAAAGAATGATTAGGATCAGGAGCCATAAATGCTAACAGGATTCAAAAGTCTGTTTAATAGCAATGAAACTTCTATAGTTGCTACAAAGAATTGTCTGAAAACTCTAATAATTGCAGTGTTCAGAAAGGTATAGTTATGGTCTGGTTCCTTCATCTTTCAAGTAATCTGTGCTATATTCAACCATGTAGTTATTGATATTTAGAAATTTTTAGTATGTTCTGCTTGAGTTCTGGGAACATAATTATATAGAATTTGGAAGTGTCAAGTGCAGTTTGGTGTTTTAATATAAATAATGGGTTTTACCTTGTGTACAAGATTTATTTAACTTAGTGTCATTTGGGCAAAGGAAGTAAGAGGGTAGATTCATATCATCTGCTCCCCCTTTTAACCATGCAAAAGTATTTTCAAGGCAGCTTGCTAAAGTTTAGGTATTACAGGACAGAATAGAGTTTAACTTGATTAGTACTACTACCATGCTTCTCAGACTATATAACATGTGGTACATCTTAGACTGTCAATTTTACTCAAAGACTTTGAGGGAATGGGTACATTTTAATATTGAAAGAAATACTAATATATTATTAAGTAAAATGTGAAATTTTATTTGAATTTTTATGATAAAAATGGGAGACTTAAAATAGATAGCAAGGTTGTTAAAAGATATTTCAGGCTGTATCTCCAAATCTCCTTTTCCCTCCAACTGTCCTTTTGTTCTCCTCTACATAGTAAACCAGTTAATCTCAAATACATGGTCCTGGGATTCAGTTGTGATAAGGATCTGCAAATAATCTTTTTTGGTAGCTATTATCTCTCGGGTATGTCAGTCATGTGCAAGATTTTTCAGAAACTCTGTATGTAAAGAGTTTATTTCAAATCATATATACTCACTGACATTCATTTTATTTTCCTTATTTCATGAACAGATATTTATGTCTATAATAGCAGGTATGGAAGATAATTTGATGCCTTAAATTATAAGCTTTATAATATTGGAGCTACATTTAATGAACCTGCAAAAAAGTTGTTTCTATTTTCTGTGTACTTAAATGAAGAATTATTTTAACTTAGTAAAGATAGGTGAAATAGGTTCCTTTAAAGAAAGGATTGTTTAACATAAAAAATGATCAGTGGAGGTATAGGTATCAAATATTCTGAGAAATAAGCCTTTAAAAATATTTAATATCTTAGAGAATACCTCAGTATTATAGTTGTTGGTGGTTCATTTTCTGTGGTTGATCTGAGCCACATCCCTATTTTAACTTAGCACTGAAAAATGAGTAATGTTCCGTATAGGTCATGATTGTTCGATTGATAAAATCACCAGACCCCTGATGAGTCAGATATATTTATGGAAGTTTGAAATGATAGTCTTTTACATTTCAAATGCAGTTGTGAACTCTTTAAAGAAATCCACAATAAAAGTATAATATGCCATTGACATGCGCTCAGTTTAGTAATACCGTATTTATCCAATTTTTTTGTGCCACAGGTTAAATTTTAAGATGTTAATATGGGGATTCTATCTTGATTTTTTTTAATAAGGTAAAAGTAAATGGTCCAGAGAAGGAAACACCAAATCAGAAGAACAGTGATCTTCAGGTTAAAAATGAAGATGAAGGCACAAAAACATGGATGCCATCAGGTTTGAGGGGGCGTGCTGATCCCAACTTGAATGCTGTAAAAATTGAGAAGTTATCTGATGATGAAGAGGTAGACATCACAGATGAGGCAGATGAATTGACTTCTCAAGCTCCCCAAAAGAATCTTAGTAGTGATCTCTTACTAGATATCCCTAATAGTAAAAGTCCTGAAACTCATAAAGGAGAATTTATTCTTTCTGACAGCCAGGAAGACCCCATTTCTAAATCTTCCAAGGAATATCATCAGAATATGAAGCAAAATGAGATGGAAACACTTTCAAGCTCAGGAATTATGTTTTGGACTGAAAAACAGAGCACCAGTGACAAAAAATCAGTTGAATTAAATGATTGGAAATGTAATAAACTGATGAAAAACTGTGATAAGCATGATGGAAATGGAATAATAGATGATGCTTGGCAGTTGCCTTCTCCAGGGCCTTGTGAAGTTCAGAAAGATTTGAGTGATAATGAAATGCCTTTTCATTCCCCTTGCCAAATAGAAGAGGAGAACCATGAGGAAGAAGAGCTTAAGGCACCAGAACAAGAAGTAGAAATAGTTAGAAATATCATTCAAGAAGAAGAAAAACAAGCAATTCCTGAGTTTTTTGAGGGACGCCAAGCTAAAACACCAGAACGCTATTTGAAAATTAGAAATTACATTTTGGATCAATGGTAAGGAAGAATTATATTTTAGATGCTATTTTTTAAATGTATGATACTCTAGAGTATTTTCACTAGGCCTATGTGGAACTCAATATTTTACTTTGCTAATGATCCAGAGAGCTTTAGCATATTAATATATTTCAATAGGCAAGACTTAAAATTTCTCAGTGAAATTTTTTTGAAAGCCTTGGTAAAATTGTTATCTATAGGTATCTTAACCCATCTGCCTGTTCATTAAGAATGTTTGGTCCCAGGATAGATGATTGCCTTAAGAAGCAGTTCAGGAAAATACAGAAATCACTTTGCACTAGAAGAGAGGGAGAACATCTTCCCTGGCTAATCATGTACTTTGAACTGCAAAGAAAACTTTGGTGACAGAAGAAGAGTGTCATTAACTGTGGCTAGATTGCAGGAACCATTCTCCCAAATAGCTGCCTTAAATGCTTTCCACTTTGTGCTTGTGGCATTATGTGTTAATAATTTCTTCATCCAGCTTCATCAGCATACAGGAATTTTCTGATACATGAAATTTACCATCTAAATTTTCAGTACCTTTTATTTGAATTTTTAAGTGACAAATGGGCAAGTAACCAACAAGATAATTAGCCTAAGTGCTCTGAAAGTAATTTGAATTTTTCGTAATAGGTTAAGACATCGTCAAACATTGATAATTGTTGTTAATTGCTTCAGGAACTACTGAGCTGTCTAGGTCCATCTTTACAGAAGGCTTCTGCTGTAACCTAGGGAGATTACCAAAGCAAAACAAATAACCAGGCTCATCAAATCAATAACCTTCATCTTATCCATACTGTATTAAGTAATTTAGCTTTTACAGATAGCCTTATTCTAAAAAAAAGTTTTTTGTTCTTGTTCTTGACTTGCAGGTGTCTTGTTGATGGTTGAGATTACTAAAAGTAAAACTGGGGAAGGGTACTATCAAAGGAAAGAATATATGTAAAGAACAGCTGACATTTGCATAGTACTTTACAGTTTACTGAAAGCTTTTTCTGTATCATCTGAATCTTCATTACAGTCCTGTAAAATAGGCAGATTGTAGAATCTCTATTTGGTAGGACAAGTCCAAAGTCATGAGAGGTTTAGGGACCTGCCTATGATTATACAACTAGCTACTGACAGAAGACAGACTTCGGTGCCAGTCTCAACTCTATACATCATTCTATCCATTATTCTACATTGCCTAATTCATGCTATTAAAAAAGGCAGATAAGATCTGTATTGATGTCTAATTATATTTTTGGAAATTAGAAGATGAATGGCCAACATTGAAGGACTTCAAATAATTGATTCAAAATCCATATGAATCATCAGTGAATATTCAGTGGTATTTTATTCAAATTTTATTTAGTACTTTGAATTTGGATTCTAAGTGAAGCAGAATGACTTATATATATATATATATATATATATATATATATATACCACTAAAGATACATATATATATGGATGGATGGATAGATAGTATGGCAGTAGTTTCCTGATGTCATTTGCATTAGTTCATGAAACCAGTTGAATGTTTGAATATGGTGATATAGCAAAACAGTACAAGCAAATAGAAATGTTCTGAACAGTAACTCAAATCTGTTCTATTCATAAATAGAAAAGAGAGGTTGGGGACTGAAGGTGGCATTTTTAAAAATAGAAGAGCTGAATTTTTAAAAATAAAAAGAGGCATACTAGGTTTGTTTGTAGCTAAAATACTTATCTTTCTGTAAAATCATTGACTCCCTGTTTAAGGGAATTTATTTATTAAAATAGTACCTGGAACCATTATGGAATGCCTACCAAATGCCATGCATTGTTAAATCATCTTCAGTCCTCTTGACAACCTCTTCCTCCAGGTGTGTTTCTCCAGATAGAAAAACAAGGTTCAGAAAAGAAATGGAACTTTTCCTTTTGTTCCAGGAGACATTAAGTGAAGGTGATTCCAGAGTCTGTAGTCTTGACTCAGTATTTTCACACTCCCAATTCAGGTAGACCCAGACTTTCCACTCTGCCTTGGAAGCTTTTACCCTAAACTCCCAGTTCTTGGTGAATCTTACTCCCTTGTCTCATTCAGGTCTGCTGGAGGGAAATGAGAGGCCTCTGACTACCCATGTGTTTCCTCCCTCTCATACTCTTACCCTGTATTTTATTTATCTTCATGTGGCTTATTACCACTAAAGATACATTTTTATTTGTGTATTGTCTTCTCCCTCACCATCCTGCAATGATAATGCAGGCTCCACAGGTCAGATTTTTGTTTTGTTCATTGTTACAGCCCTAGTGCTTAGAATACAGAAGACAGTTGTTTAGGGGAAAAGATGGAGTGAATGAGTTATGAACAGGTATTTTTAGATGCCTTACTGTTTGTTCAGCACTGAACTAGTACTAAGCTCTGTTTAAAGCCTCTTGAGTTGGATAATCTTTAGATAATACAGTTTTTAGAGTCCTAACAGTTGTGGTAGCCAGTTACACCATGCTCATTCCTGCTTTCTTACCTTCATTTGTGCATTTTGTTTCCTTTTCTTTCAAGACACACAAAAATCTCAACTTCTCAATGAAACTTCTGGCCCTCCCACATCACATAATAACTTTTTTTTTTGCCCTCTAAAGTTCTATGGAATTTATTATTTAAATTTGGCTTCTGTTTATAGAAACCTTTCCTAAACACCCTACCTAGAGTAGTCTGCGCCTCTTTGTCTTTCTGTAGCACTTTATCCTTCTTACTTTTTCTTCCTAGCACTTTTTTCTACCTGACAGTATAATATGTATTATTCATTAATTTATTGACTGATTGCCTCTCCTCTTAGAATGTAAGATCACGAAGGTCAAGAACTTTATATTCAGCTTGCATTCTTAGTGCCTAGAACAAATGTCTGATGCATAGAACACCAAATAATGTATTTGTAAACTAAAATCAAGGTTAAATAATAAATACTCATATGATACATCTGAATAGTTGGTTTATAATGTCTGTGAGGATCCTGTCACTTCTTCAAGTTCAGTAATCCCTCTGACCTTGTGTCCACAGCTCTGAAAAAAGAGTAATAAAATCTCTCTCAGAGCTGTGAGGATTAAGGTTGTATAACTTTTAGTACAGCTTCTGGCCTAAGCACTCAGTAATTGTTTGCTACTATCAAGTTCTCTGTTAATCTTAAACGTCATGTTGTACCATCTAGCATGGTACATTATATTCAGTAAATACTTGTTTTATTATGTAAACTTATTTTTTTCATAGTCTGGTGTTTTCTTGATTCCTTTGGAATTCCCTGTAATATCTGTATCTTTTTTCCACCGAAAGTAAGCTCTTAATATTTATTGGCATCATGATTAAAAACTAATATAAAAATTTTGAACATTTATAAGGTAGCTTATAATTAAATGATATTTTCCAGCAAAGAAAAAAAATACATGAACCTAGTAACATATTAAAAATTGGAAGAGTCTAATACTAAATATATTATCAAAGTACTCTTTATATTCAAAGATTCAGGCTTGCTTTTGGGTCTGTAGATAAATAAGCTTCTAATTTCAAAGTCCTGCAGTAACTGCAGTCTTTGGAATTTAATATTGAGGAAGAAGTAATACTTGTTAAAATCATACTATACTTGTAAATTATTGTATCAGTTAAAGATATTTTATTTCAGAAAAAAGTACACTTGGATATTATGTATTAACATTGTATTTATACATTTACATATTGAGAGAGGGTAAATTTTTAAGATATTTCAAATATTACAGGTTTTCCCCAGAAATCTTTTTTCATGTTTTTATTTACCCGAAATAATTGTGCTTCCTTCTCTTAATTAGGGAAATATGCAAACCGAAATACTTAAATAAGACCTCAGTACGTCCTGGCCTGAAGAACTGTGGGGATGTTAATTGTATTGGACGGATTCATACATACCTCGAGTTGATAGGAGCAATCAATTTTGGATGTGGTAAAAATAAAAACCCAACATTTTTTTACTCAACATTTTGTATCCTTACAGCACCCATTAATTTCTTTCATGGTTAGAATTCAAGTGAGTTTAGCACAGAATTCATAAGGATGCTATAACATTATTATATAAATATATTACTGAGATGTTGTAGAACAGATTTCTATTGATTATATTTCCCTTTAACCTATAATGAAAATTGGGGGTGTGATTTTAAAGGAAAACTATCCAGTCCAGGTACTAGAAACAATTTAAGAATGCAGTGACTTATGAAAAGTCTAATACTAGCCCATTTAATTTCCAAATACTTTATTAATGCTAGAAATTCTACTTAGCAGTGTTTAAATTCTTACCCTTAAGATTCAGCTTTTTGGAATTGCTATCCAAAATATTTTAGCCTCTATTTTTTAATTCTTGAAGTTAGTGAGTTTTATAGTATTTTAAAATTCAATTTAAAACCAGAGATCCAAATTTCCTAAAAGGCAGATTACCTGTGATCTTGTTGGCCTTACTAATAAAAGAAAAATTCTATAGCAATGTTAAAATTAAAGAAATAATTTATGAGCCTCTACATTTCGATGTAATCAAAGTGCAAAAATATTTTTCATGGAAGAATGTTTCTTTCACCCAACGTTTTCCTAAATTTAAAGTTGATGAATGTGCATATTATTAAATATGCGCTTTTATTGAATTACATGACAAACATTTTGAAGAAAGTTTATCATAAGGTAATTAGAATCTTATAGCCAATTGTTTGAGAAGAGTATGTTCTGTATTCTGTGTCTATGAAAAGACAACTAACCCGAAAACTTCCTGTCAGAGATTATTTTACTTTTTTTAGAGGTAGAATTTACAGTCTGTCCTTCATTTCATTGTCTTTGTTTACCCAGAGCATTGTATATTGTAACTGGCTTTTCAGGTCAACTAAGGTGTCAAAACTTCCTCAGCCACTCAAAGAAAAATGAAATCATATTTTCTATATTAGGCATAAAGGTTAGTAAAATGGGCTTAGCATTCATTTAATAAGACTTTAAACAAACTACCCATTTCCTTAATATCCCATTCTACTGAGATTCCATATACTAATAACACTACTTATTAGAGAACTACCAAGTAGCACAGCAAATGTAGGGATTGTGGATAAGCAGCTCAGGTCTAAAAAACTTAAAAATTGTTACAGTTTAGTCAATGTGGATGTGTCTTCCTATTTAGCAAATCAGTTTCATAAAATAATAGATTGTTTTGTTTTTCCTAAATTCTGTTAGAACAGGCTGTATATAACCGGCCACAACCAATTGACAAAGTACGAGTCAGAGAAAGAAAAGATACAGTAGATGCATACCAACTTGCCCAGCGTCTGCAGTCTATGGTAAGCAGTCACCTCTCACTAAATGATATCTCCAAATTGCTCCTTACCCTGTTAAGTAAGGTATGCCCACTTCTCTTCAACTGTTTAATAATAGCCATTTGGTGGAAGAACATGTTTTATATTCTATCTTAGCCATTCACTTTTCTGATTTCCATTCAGTTTCATGTTGATTTATAAGGAAAAAACAAACTCAAAATTCACTGGCAGACTTTACACAGAAGCATAATGTTTTGCTAAAGTGGACTTAGACTGTTTGGTTTTGATTCCTCAATCTAATATATCTTTAAAACTCTAAGTTAAGCTCTTTTTTCTCTTTCAGTTATTTTTTTGTTTGCTTTAAATTCTTATCCTTAAGATTCAGCTTTTTGGAATAGCTATCCTAAATATTTTATCCTTTATTGTTTAATTATTGAAAGTTAGTGAGTTTTACAGTATTTTAAAATTCAATTAAAAACAAGGGATCCAAATTTCCTAAAATGTAGAGTTACATGTGATCTCATTGGCTATATTAATAAAATAGATTAAATTGGTAGTAGGTGAGGTAAATGAAAACAAGTATAGATGATAGAGTGGGTATTTTTCTCAGAGTATTTAGGCCGTAAACCATTTCTACACAGATTTATTTAAAAAGGATCTTTTTAAATATAGTTGCTGAAGATGATGCTACTCATACACTGGCTTCTAGCTGCTGGTCCATTTTAAAGTCTTCACTATTAAGGTTTATAAAACTGGGTATTAATAATCCAGTCAACCAACTTTATAATTTTTTATTATTTGTATTAACTAAGCAGTATTTTCCTAAGACTGATGTGTTATTATTTTGCTTCTAGTTTTCAGTATTTATACCTTTTGCTATGTGTTCTTGCAAATTTTCTACCACACGTGGTTGAAAGGGAACTTGTTTTCTTGGTGGTTCTTTTGGTCTTAATAGTATTTTTTGTCTCAGTGTTTTATTACCCAAATGGTGAAAGGAAATTAAAATGAAGAAAATTACCAGATTTATTTCTGAACAGAGTGATAACTATTGAGCATAAACTAATAAAATAAAATTTAGTCAAGCGTTGCTGATTAGGGATTACAATATTTTAAATGAGAAACTAGTTGATTTTTAGAAAATTGTCATTTTGGTTTTGTGTGTTAATGTACTGTGATGTCTCCAAGTTAATCTTGTGTGTACCTTTGCTTTATTTTAATCTCATCACAGCGTACAAGGAAGCGTAGGGTCCGAGACCCATGGGGAAATTGGTGTGATGCAAAAGACTTGGAAGGACAGACATTTGAGGTAATTTTGACCTTTACAAATGGCTCATCAGTGAAAGCTGTTTTGTCAGTATATGTTTGTATATCTTAATGTCACATATATTACACATTTTATTTTATAAGTATACATACATAGGACTCTTTATCTTTTTAATTTGTCTAGAAGTCACCAATAAACAAAAGAGTAGAAGGCATTGGTGATGCAGTTAACTAGGAGTTTAAGTCATACTCCAAACTTTTATTATTTATCTCTGTATTGTGGTCTTTGGCTCAAAAATATCTGCCAGGGTGCTGGGAAATTAGTGTGCCCAATTCATATCAGTAAACATTTATTGAATCATGTTCTGATACACCAACTAAAATATCCTAAGCATTAGACATAAGTTGAATTAGAAATACTAAAGTACTATTACTACTAATAAAAATTATGGTCTTAGAAACATAGATGTTGAATGTGTGTGTACATTCCTCCCTCCAAAGATTAATGTGATAATTAAGTGAAAAAATGAAATAAAGTATTTAACAGTCCCATACATACTCAGTAAGTCCAGCATGTACCATTTACTCAGTAAATGCTAGTTCTATTTCTTCTCTCCCCATTCCCTGTCCCCAGCCAACCACCTGAGCACTAATCTAGGCACACCAATTTGTAACACACGGTTCCTGCCTAGAAGGAACTTAGATTTCTGATAGGAGAGATAAGTTCCATAAGATTATGGTAAGTTCCATAAGATTGATCCTAAGAAATATAAGGTCCTCCCAAAGGATGTCATCAGGGAAGTTTTAACACAAGATGTGTTGTTTCATCTGTGATATGAAGAGTGAGCAGGAGAATCTCAAAATGATTCTCGTGGATGAGGGCCTTCCATCCCAAGGGAGTGGCATAAGCAAGGGTATATAGACATAGGAAAATACTGGACATATTTTGGGTAAGATCCATAGTTCATTTGGGCTACTGTGTAACAATGTTAGTAGAAATGGAATGAAAGATTTATTTTATACTTATATAGTACTGTGTGTCAGACACTATTATCAGTACTTTATAAAATTAACTCATTTAATCTTCACAATAACACCATGCCATTATTATATTACTATTATTGGTCTCATTTTAAAGATAAGGAAACTGAAGCATAGAAAGCTTCAGTAACTTGGCCACCATCACCCAGATAGCAAGTTACAGAGCCAGGCAGAGTTCTTTCTCCAGAATCTGCACTCTTTATCATTACTCTGATTTCTCTAGGTTGGGAAAGGAAACTCAGCACAGTAGGACTTGTGACTAAATACCAGGAAAGACTCAAGTGATTCTGAGGTTTTCAAACATGGGTGACATACTATTCAGTAAAATGGGCAAGTCAAGAGAAATAGTAAATTTTAAGTTTGGTATGGCTATAGATTTTGGAACAATTTTTTTATATATTACCCAACATTTCTGTTTGTTTGTAGAAAGACAGAGATACATCTACATCAACTTAGTCTTGTTCTTACATGCCCTTAATATGGTTTTAAAGGAGTATTTTTTTTTTCTGTTTTAACAAACACATTTTTTTTTTTGAGAGGGCATCTCTCATATTTATTGATCAAATAGTTGTTAACAACAATAAAATTCTGTATAGGGGACTCAATGCACAATCATTAATCAACCCCAAGCCTGATTCTCAACAGTCTCCAATCTTCTGAAGCATAACGAACAAGTTTTACATGGTGAACAAATTCTGCATAGTGAATAAGTTCTTACATGGTGAACAGTGCAAGGGCAGTCATCACAGAAACTTTTGGTTTTGATCACGCTTCATATAACAATGAATTATAAACAATCAAGTCAGATATGATTATTCGTTTGATTTTTATACTTGATTTATATGTGAATCCCACATCCATTATTATTATTATTATTATTATTTTAATAAAATGCTGAAGTGGTAGGTAGATGCAAGATAAAGGTAGAAAACATAATTTAGTGCTGTAAGAGGGCAAATGTAGATGATCAGGTCTGTGCCTATAGACTAAGTATCAATTCAAGCTAGACAAGGGCAACAAAACATCCACGGATGCAGAAGATTTCTCTCAAAAGAGGGGGGGTGAGGTTCTAAGCCTCACCTCTGTTGATCCCCAATTTCTCACCTGATGGCCCCCCTGTGACTGTGCCTGTCTTAGGTTGTTCCTCCCTTGAGGAATCTTACCCGTCTCTGGCTAACCAGTCATCTTCCAGGGCCATACAGAGAAATGTAAAGTTGGTAACTGAGAGAGAAGCAATATTGTTTGAAAAGGTTAGCTTTTTACTTCTTTGCATATTTATGCCCTGTGGCTTCTATGCCCAGCATTTGTCTTGAGGTATCGTTACCACTTGGAAGAATTATGATACTCGGTAATTTTTTATATGAGGCACGAATTCTACTAAAGGGTTGTAATTAGGAAGGAAGAAGAAAAGCTAAAGAAGTAGCAGACAGAAGAAAACATGGGAAGATTGATTATTTCTTTGACATATCTTCTTGTAGAGTAACATAAGCATGTATAGGTTTTAAACTACTAATTAAATTGTGTATACACATTAACATAATAGGAATACAGCTACATAACAAAAGCAGACCTACAATTACCAGCCATATCCAGTAAAACCAAGAAAACCAGTTAGGTACCCTAGGCATTTGTGAAAACTTATCAATGATATGATGGATATTGTCTAACTGAATTTGAATAGTTTGAGAAAAATCAGACAAATTAAAACAACACATTCCTGGGAACTGTTCACATCCCATATGTTCTTTTAACAGTAGATAGTCTATAGTCGCACGATTTTGGAGCACTGCAACTTGCACTTCTAATTCTTGGTTGAGTTCTGACAGTATAGATCCAGTCAAATTTGTTGTTTTACTGTATGCACAAGCCAGCTTAGATATCTCCTTCTTCATTCCAATGGCAAGTCCAGGAACCGGTGGGATGAATGCAGCTACAACTGCAACAGCGCCAGGATCTTTGCTGAAGTTTTTTGATGATCATATTCTGGAATGACTCTTCCAGAGGATGTTGATGTTGGAAGTTCTTCTTCATATCGTATCTTAATTCGTTTTCTGGGTAGCCAAATTAGGCTTTGATCCTCTGTATAAACACAAACAAACCCTTTGCCCACACTTTGATATGACCTTTATACCATTGTGAAGAACCTATTGGAGATCACCACACAGGAACTGCTCTTTTTTTTTAAGAGAAAATAATATTATCAGAAAAATGTACTTCCATATCTGATCATCTGACACCCTTTAAAAGATCAAAATTAAGGATATGTAAAGCATGCATTAATCATTGATTTGCAGTTAGTTTTATCCTATCAGGGAGTAATCCCCCTTTTCTTTCTCTTTTTTTTTTTTTGTTATCATTATTCTACAATTACATGAAGAATATTATGTTTACTAGGCTCTCCCCTATACCAAGTCCCCCCCACAAACCCCATTACAGTCACTGTCCATTAGCATAGCAAAATATTATAGAATCACTACTTGTGTTCTCTGTGTTGCACATCCCTCCCCTTTCTCCCACCCCCCCCATTATGCATGCTAATCATAATACCCCTTTTCTTCTCCCCCCCCCTTATCCCTCCCTACCCACCCATCCTCCCCAGTCTCTTTCCCTTTGGTACCTGTTAGTCCATTCTTGGGTTCTGTGATTCTGCTGCTGTTTTGTTCCTTCCGTTTTTCCTTTGTTCTTATTCTCCACAGATGAGTGAACTCATTTGGTATTTCTCTTTCTCCGCTTGGCTTATTTCACTGAGCATAATACCCTGTAGCTCCATCCATGTTGTTGCAAATGGTAGGATTTGTTTTCTTCTTATGGCTGAATAATATTCCATTGTGTATATGTACCACATCTTCTTTATCCATTCATCTACTGATGGACACTTAGGTTGTTTCCAATTCTTGGCTATTGTAAATAGTGCAGCAATAAACATAGGGGTGCATCTGTCTTTTTCAAACTTGAGTGCTGCATTCTTAGGGTAAATTCCTAGGAGTGGAATTCCTGGGTCAAATGGTAAAGTCTATTTTGAGTTTTTTGATGAACCTCCATACTGCTTTCCACAATGGTTGAACTAATTTACATTCCCACCAGCAGTGTGTGAGGGTTCCCCTTTCTCCACAACCTCGCCAACATTTGTTGTTGTTTGTCTTTTGGATGGTAGCCATCCTTACTGGTGTGAGGTGATATCTCATTGTGGTTTTAATTTGCATTTCTCTGATAATTAGCAATGTGGAGCATCTTTCCATGTGTCTGTTGGCCATCTGAATTTCTGTTTTGAGAACTGTCTATTCAGTTCCTCTGCCCATTTTTTAATTGGATTATTTGTTTTTTGTTTGTTGAGGTGGGTGAGCTCTTTATATATTTTGGATCTCAAACCTTTATCGGATCTGTCATTTACAAATATATTCTCCCATACTGTAGGGTGCCTTTTTGTTCTGTTGATGGTGTCCTTTGCTGTACAGAAGCTTTTCAGCTTAATATAGTCCCACTTGTTCATTTTTGCTTTTGTTTTCCTTGCCCAGGGAGATATGTTCAAGAAGAGGTCATTCGTGTTTATGTCTAAGAGATTTTTGCCTATGTTTTTTTCTAAGAGTTTTATGGTTTCATGACTTACATTCAGGTCTTTGATCCATTTTGAATTTACTTTTGTGTATGGGGTTAGACAATGATCCAGTTTCATTCTCTTACATGTAGCTGTCCAGTTTTGCCAGCACCATCTGTTGAAGAGACTGTTATTTCCCCATTGTATGTCCATGGCTCCTTTATCAAATATTCATTGACTATATATGTTTGGGTTAATGTCTGGAGTCTCTAATCTGTTCCACTGGTCTGTGGCTCTGTTCTTGTGCCAGTACCAAATTGTCTTGATTACTATGGCTTTGTAGTAGAGCTTGAAGTTGGGGAGTGAGATCCCCCCCACTTTATTCTTCTTTCTCAGTATTGCTTTGGCTATTCAGGGTCTTTGGTGTTTCCATATGAATTTTTGAACTATTTGTTCCAGTTTGTTGAAGAATGTTGCTGGTAATTTGATAGGGATTGCATCAAATCTGTATATTGCTTTGGGCAGGATGGCCATTTTGACGATATTAATTCTTCCTAGCCACGAGCATGGGATGAGTTTCCATTTGTTAGTGTCCCCTTTAATTTTAAAGGAGTATTTTTAAAATTAATTCTGCCTCTTAATGGCTGATGGACCCTGACCCACCGCTGTTTTATGTTTTTAGCATCTCTCTGCTGAGGAGTTGGCAAGAAGAAGAGAAGAGGAAAAGGGCAAATCTGTTAAGTCTTCAAAAGTGCCAAGACCAACAAAAAGGTATAGTGTTACTTAAGTGCTTTTTTTATTTTTTTAACTTAGCACAAATATTTAGAAAATGTATGCAAAAGGTATCTTCTGTAGCAACATTATATTGGCATTATATTTAAAAATACTGCTAAAATTTTTGAAATGTTTCATTTCATTGATTACCAATTTGGGATACCTTGAGCAAAAGTTTTTCTCAGAAATTTTTTTTTTGGATTTTTTTTTAAATTTGTCAGTGTCCCTTTTAAAATAAGATATCCAGGAATGCCACTAGGTCATTTTCAGTGGAAAGAGCTCTGATACTTAAACAGTTGTATGTCCCTGAATACGTTACTTAAAGCTTTTATGAGCCTTGGGTCCTCAGTTATAAAAGTAACTATAGCTACCACTGTTAGCTACATTTTAAGCACTTTACACATACTAACTTACGTAATCCTCACAACAACCCTATGCAGTAGTTAATAATGCCATTCCCATTTTATACATGAGGAAGCTGAGAGGCACAAAGAGGTTGAATAACCTGCCTGTGCTTGGTAATGGGGGAGGCGTGATTTAAACCGAGGCATTCAGGCTTACGAATCCATACTCCTAACCATTACTTTCTTTATCACCTTCTTGAAATAAAAATGAAAACTTAACAATTGTGAGAATAAATTAAATGAGATAAACTGTACAAAAAATACAACCTTTCTAAGCTAGGACAGCTCATAGAGTATCCAGACATTTTATTTTCTGAATCTGAATGTGACACATATGTATCATAATTTTCAAGTCATTGTTCCAGTTGTCAGAATCTTTTTGAATCCAGATCCACTTTTCTTATAACAGCCTTTGTAGCTTTGAATCAAATTTCAGTAAGCTTGCCTTTTCCACCATTGATCATTGATTAAAATGTTTAACTAAGTAAATATAAACCTTACATATTATTGTTCAGTCAGCTATACATTACTGCTGTTAACCAATATTTGTTCATCTTATATAGAAGAGAAATCAGATGTCTTGCTTAGATGCAGACAAAATATATTTGAATTTAATGAGTCTCCTAGTTTCTAGCAGATCATTCCTATCAAAAATGAAAATTAGGTTTATTTTCATGACTTACTTTCATGAAACCATTATTAGTAGTAGTTACCTCTTCACTTGTTAATTCCTCTCCTTTTAAAGTCTGCTTTTCCGTGTTTTGAAAATAAGTCCAATAATTGCCTTTTCCTAGTCCTAGAGTAACTTTCATGTTCTCTACAGCTCCTCAAAAAGCCTGGCAGTGGTTTCACATCAGAGTTCTTTGGCGCTGTGGGATGCATGTCTCTTGCTGTTTTCTCATCTGTCTTGGCCTCCGATTTCTTTTTATTTGATTAAGTACTTTCTGGTTTGAAGACCTTCATTCAGCAAATACTTTTTGAATGCTTTCTATGTGTCAGGTACAGTTCTGGGCATTTGGAATATAGTATTCAGCAAAGTAGGGTCTGATCTGGTGCTAACAGTCGCTGATAGAATAGGAACTGTATAGTCCTGCATTTTTCCAGTTTTGTTAACATGACCATATTCCTTGTTTGTTTTTTCCCTTTCTCTGATCATAGTCTAAAAAAAACTTTTTTATTCTTAATATTTTTCTCAAACCTTAATTCCTTACTTGTTAAACCTCTCTAATATTTCTCTCAGGTTTACACATGCTTTTATATCTAGCCTTGCTTAGGTGGCCTTCTTCCCATCATTTTTTACTTTTTCATTTTAAAATATCAAGTTACCATAAAACTTCCCATATACATTAGTTTCTTTAGCAGAACTGTCATTATTTATTCATTCAAAAAATATTTAGTGAGTTCCTACCCTGTACCGAGACTGTTGTACTGACAAAAGTATTTTTGAGAAATTTCTGTCTTCCTTGAACATTCTGTCACATGCCAGGAAATACGGTTGTATTTTCATTGAACTTTTTGAAACCTGTTTACAATGTATGACACATGTCTAGCCATTTATAATGTTCTCTTTAGGTGTTAAAAGAAATTAAAACAACAATTATTTTCTCCCAAAGGTCCTGTCATTTCCCATTTTTTTAAATCAAGTTCAAAATAATATTTCTTTCAAAAGGGTTATATGGAATGTCCTAAGATACTCTTCTAGTTTCATTTTTTTCTCACTCAGAATTTAAGTTTAGGTTATTGATACATATTCTCAAATTTGAATAAATGTTACTTTGCTAATCTTATTTTGAGATTATATTAGAAATGATTTTCTTTTTCTTTTTCAGCTCATTTGATCCCTTCCAGTTGATACCTTGTAATTTTTTCAGTGAAGAAAAGCAGGTACTGTTTGTGCATCACTGAATGACTGTAAGCAATGTCCTCCTGACAGACATGAAATATTTCTTCTTTTTCTCTGTGTGCAAGGTATATGTGTGTAAAAGATTGGACAAGTGAAGGTGCATTAAGGGTTGTATAAGTGATACAGATAGAAAAAAAGACAATTTCTCTATGCTAGCATTTTGAATGATGATTTAAAGGGAAAAAAGTCTGGTTTGTGCTGAGTCATGATCTGCGGGGAGAACTTGGTATGATAGACAAAGGAGAAAAGGATAGACATTCCAGTAAGGAAGAACAAAATCTCTATTTTTATGCTCCCCCATTTTTTTTGTTTATATTTCAGGAGCCATTTCAGGTGAGAGTGGCTTCAGAAGCACTTTTAATAATGGATTTGGTAAGGATAATCTATTGTGTTTAGTTATTCTGATTTCTATTCTTGTGTATTTTTATTACAGGCTTAAGAGAGTATCGAAGACGTGTATTTTGGATCTTAACTATCCTCTTTTACAAGGAATCTAAAAATAAGTCTTTTCTTTTGGAGAAAAGCCAAACAATTGCATGTTTCCATATTTTAGAGAAAATTAATTAATGTGAGTTTTTGCAGACTGTTTGTCATCATTAACCCTATTTTCATTTTCTAGTATCCTTTGCCTGCTGCCTTCTAGATAATGGCAAAAAAGCACAACTCCTATAATTTGGAGGTTCATTGTTTAAACTACTGAGGCCTCCAATAGTTGTGTGTTTATTTGTAGTGTTTTTCTATAGGAGGACCCAGAGTGAAATTTATTTTGTGTTCTTATGATACCTTTCCTGAATAGGGAAAGCAAATGGTATCTTCATTCTGTAAATGAAAAAAATGGCATCTTAGAATTTCTAAATGTTTGGTTCAAAGCTTTCTCAGCTAGCAGTGAAGGCAGATCTGAAATCCTAAGTCTCTGTGCACTGAGCCTAGCATCTGGTTCCTCTACTATGCTACTTTATTTTAGAAAAGCATAGTTACCAAACTTAAAATGACTCTTCTGTTATAAGTGAGTTTTATTCTGATTTTTTTGTCCGGTGGGTTTGTATGTTTTGGCTAAGTCTATCCTGTATTTCTTTTTTAGCATGCTCATGTTTCTATGGCAGAAGTGATTGGTCTGTTAGGAGGAAGATACTCAGAAGTTGATAAGATAGTTGAAGTAAGTTATTTTAAAATTTTTAAAAATTATTTAGTCCTGCTACCATACCAAATATTTTTGTAGATTCCAGTGGATATATTTAAAATACAGACTCTATCTATGATGCAAATATAGAACGTTGTTATAGGACGTTATATATTCCCAGAAGTGACTTGACATTCTGTATTTTAAGCACCTGTTTCCTCTCACCACCAAGAAAGGAAACACTACCAGGCCTTGGTTCCTCATTGCCGTCACCAGTAAAAAGCTACCACTCCTCAGAGGCCAGGAAACATGTGCTAACCTTATAGTTGAAACTTGGTACACATCATTGTTTTGAAATTATTATAAATAATAGGCGTCATTGAAAGACTGTGTTCGTACAGATACCATGTACACAGGCTGACCTGGAAAACAAGCAGTCAATATAACATTGTTTGAGTAGAAAAATGGATTCTGAGTTTCTAGCATACAGTCACACTTTGGGAGTATAATTCATTTTAAGTTAAAACCTGCCTATATTATAGTCAAATAGAAGACTTGGCTTTGAAAAGTTTCTGTATCTGTGTATGAAAGAACTAAATAAAGTAATTACCTGGATTTCCATGTAATCATAAAAGAATTAATCCTTTATAGGTCTGTGCAGCAGAACCATGTAACAGTCTGAGTACAGGACTGCAGTGTGAGATGGATCCTGTCTCACAAACACAGGCCTCAGAAACCTTGGCTGTAAGAGGCTATAGTGTTATCGGATGGTATCATTCTCATCCTGCCTTTGATCCTAATCCTTCCTTACGAGATATTGATACTCAAGCCAAATACCAGGTGTGTTTATAGGTCTTCTGTGTACGTAATCTGAAATAATGCATATTCTCTCCCCTTTCATTGCTCTCTATTAAATAAATAAACAGTTCTAGGAAAGTATTGCATTTATAATCTTCTTGCATCTGCAGTTTTGAAATAACTTGCATTTTTTTCTGATTACAAGAGGAATAAATGTTTTAAACACTTGGAAAATCAGCTATTTTGTGTAATACAAATAAGCTATCAAACTAACAGTAATAATTACTTCCAGAGTTTAAAAATTGATGACAACAACTACAACAGGGACTTGGAACAATTAATATAATCGGAAACATAATATATTTTGCATCTGGTAAAAACAGTTTCACTCTGCAGTTTTGTGTTATGTGAATATTTTTGCTATAAGCAACTGTAAATTATTACCATATTGATAAAGATTACCACCAAAGGGTAATGAATATGATTTGTAAATATATTCATGGAAAATGAAGATTTTTCAGGCCAAGTAATCTCTATAAGGGCTTTTTCAGGTTAGGTTGAACATATTTTGGCCTGAAAAATTTAGAGTGTGGAATGAATATATACATTTCGTTTAGTTGCTCTTTGGATTTGAAGTTTTTAACACACTCTTTGAGTTTGCTTTTCCTCCATTAGATGTTGAATATGTTAGTGTGGGTAAATACTGATATTAAAGTGTTTGTAGTTGAAACTAATTATACTTTTCTTTTAATTGTAGAGTTACTTTTCCAGAGGTGGTGCAAAGTTCATTGGAATGATTGTTAGTCCTTATAATCGAAGCAATCCTTTACCTTATTCCCAGATTACCTGCCTGGTTATAAGTGATGAAATTAGCCCAAATGGCTCTTACCGTAAGTTTTCAACAAAAACAACTTCATCCTATTTCTTTCTTCAATTCTTTGAATCTTACAAATCAAAGAATTTTCAACTGTGCAAAACTATTTGATGGAAAAGTTTGTGCCCTCAACTAGTGTATCACTGTTTGATACTGTGTAGTGCAGCCAACCCCTTTCCCTTTTATGGTATACTAGATTCAAGTATCCTTTTGTTACCATGGCCACTGGACCAGAGGGTTTCAGTGTGGAGAAAAGTTATAGCCAAGTGGTGTGTGTGTTAGGTACTGGAGACGTTGCAATAAGCAAAATAGACAGTCTCTCTGTTCTCATGAAAATTTTTTGATAAATGCAGATGGTTTTCTCTGCAATGGTATTCAAATGAAAAAGAAAAAGAAAAATGACCACCCTACTACACTGTCTGTGACCTCTTGGTATAAGCTTAATCATGCCTTTTTTTTTTACTTCTGAGTTTGCATTCTCTCTCAAGAAAGAATTTGGTTGGTTTACCCCATCATATGACTTGGTTCTTTTAAGGGTAATGTCTTCTTGTAGCCCAATCAGCTCTGGCTGGATGGGAAATTAGTGTAGTCGACTAGGTAAAGTAAGGGAATGTAAGAAGGGAGCATGGACAGAAAGGAAAAGATGGGAGGAAACAGTCAACATCTCTAGTATATTATTCTTTCTTCTCCATCTTACTACCCCTGTCTACTCTAGGTCACTGTCTTCTGTGGATACTGTCACTGCACAATGTACCCTTTCCCATTAGCTCATGAACTCCATGAAGGTAGATACTCTATTGTACTTGTTTTTCTATCCTCAAATTTGTAGCACAAGGCTTGGCATGAAGTAGGCACTAAATGAATGCATGTTTAACAAGTGAATTTCTTCATTCTTAATGATGTCTCTCATATGTGACACATTTGTCACTCGTGATGTCATGCAGACCCCAATGCACCCCATGTCATTTACTGTTAGTTGCTCTGTTCTTTGTGCAACACTTGTTTCCTGCCTTCATGGTTGCTTTTGTCTTGTGATGTAATTTAACTGTTTAGTGTGTCTCACTAAACTGTGAGCCCCGAAGAGCAGCAGCTATGTTTTTTTTGTCTTTGTGTCTCCTGATCGATTGTCTTATACCTAGGAAGTGGTCAGCACTCTGTAAAGTTTTAATTGGATGAATGGCATTGACATTAACTTTAGTCCAGAATGCCCATTTTGAGCGTACATCTTTATAGCCCAGTATAATTTTACAAAAAGATCCAACAGGAGGAATCACAGTCAACTTGTTCTCAATTTAAAACATTTCTTAATTTCATGCTCTGCTAGGTTTTAAGAGTGTCCCTCTACTCTGATACTGTCTAATAGAGTAGTTACTAGCCACATGTATCCGTTTAATTAGAATTAAATGCAATTTAAAATTCAGTTCCTAGAATTCCGCATCTGGCCTAAATGAAGTAACAGGTACCTGCCTTGAATAACCAGTAACCTGGAAAAATATCTAAATTATTATATTTAGGACATACCATCAGGCAGTGAAGGGATATGTTTGCTGAGAGATGGGAAACGAATGAGGGGAACACACATCATTAGCTTACTGACAAGAGTTCTCAGGTGTGGAACAAGGAGGAGAAACCCACCCAGAGCCTGGACACACGGAGTGGAGGTGACAGAGGGAGACCAGGGAGACCCAGGCAACTAAATTTGCAAAACATGAGCAGAGAACCACACAGAGAGGAGACTCCAGAGACTTGTTTGGATTTATGGTACTAATGCAGTATGTAGCAAGATGCAGACCAGGACATGCATATGAAGAAACCATTGCATACAGGGGAAAGAATCTCTTGACAGGATTAAAAGGAACACTGCTGGATGCTCACATAAGCCACCACTGCACAGTGCACAAGTACTTAGTGTTCTCATTGCAGAAAGTTGTGTTGGGCAGAAGTGCCTCTCAAATGACCATTACCAACATGGCTTATTAGATCTTAAGCCTCACTTTGCTTCACTTGGAAACCCTCTGGTTCAAGACTTAAGATTCTTAGAAGCCATGGGATACCTTGTGTTAAAGTACCTTTAACTTGGTCCTGTCTATTTTCCTCCCTTCCTCCCTTCTTTCCTCCTCCCTTTCTGTTATGTATATACCAAATCCTACTTTAAACTGTCTCTAATGGTTAATTATTTTCTGTACTTGTAATTGGCAGGAAATATATTTAGTGATTAGTTTTTTTCTGATATTCTAGTGGATAAAAATAGTACAAAAGGAAATTTTTACCAGTTTTATTGCCAGTTTTTTAACTTAGAAAAATATTCTTAATACCAAATATAGCTGTATATTGTGTGTTGTAAGCTTAATAAACTGTGTACAAAAAAATCACTGGGATAGAGTATGTCTGGATTTGCCTATATCAGTCCCAGTTTTAACCTGTGGTTCTGACACAATTACTAATAGTGCTCCCTTTCACTTAAAATTCTCCTGGTTTGGATGATAATTATATGATCATCCTACTTCTCTCAGTTCCTTGCATAGAGTTGGTATATAAATAACACTTCTCCATGTTGTTATTAATTGCTTGGCATTAATGTTGATGGAACAAGTTCAGCCAGGCAATAAATATATAATGAATGTCCACTATGTTTAAGGTGTTGTTCAGCTGGTCTGCCAAGCTATTGTTCTGAAAACACAGCAGGGAATTTTTAATAATTAAAAGAATATTGGAGATTTAAGAAGTAGTTGATAAAAATGTGCTTCTTTATGCTCTTCTAGGTTTACCTTACAAATTTGAAGTACAACAGATGTTAGAGGAACCTCGATGGGGATTAGTATTTGAAAAGACAAGATGGATAATAGAAAAATACAGGCTGTCCCGTAGGTATGTGCTATGGTTTGAGATGATTGCACATCTGCAGTGTTTCTCATTAAATTATGTTTTAGAGAAAACCTAAGTTAACTATAAAATTGTGACATATGGCATCAGTGATCGTTTATTATAAAACTGATTAGTTTATCATAATTGACTCATCAATTTGTTTCCATATTTCTTCCAACAGTAGCGTTCCCATGGATAAAATTTTTCGCCGGGATTCTGACCTGACTTGTTTACAGAAAGTAAGCTTCCTTCATTTTTACTGGTTCCATTGTTCATGGATTCTAAGGCCATTCATCTCAGTGATTTTCCCATGATGTCTAATGCTTTGTGGATACATTTCTGTGTAGTTCCTTTATTACTTTTTCTTTTCTTTTCTAAAATTAATTTCTAGGAGATAATTAGTAATTTGTTTTGTTGCCCACACTTGCATATAGAAATAATTCTATTTTATAATAAATTTGTCAGTGCTGGATGATAAATTTCTTAGATTATTATTGTACACAGTGGAGAACATTTTTCTCATTTTATTAAATTCAAAAGCACCATGTTTCCAAGTTTTAACAATTAATCATTTTTAGGAATGGTTGTATAAATCTAACAAAGTTAAATGGTCATTTTATTTACTTTCTGGTAGAAAATAAGAGTCCTGAATTCTTTTATTTTACTTCCTTTTTTTTTCTATGAGTACAATAAGTTAAGATCAGTAGACTGGCAACATTTATCTTTCTTTTTATTATTTGGTAACAATTTGGGAATAGAAATACAAGCGTACTGTTTCTTTTTAATAATTTTTACCCCCTCCTATACTAGCCACTTTCTCTTTGTTCTGTTGGAAGAGTAATATGCATGTTTCCCAAGAAATAGACTGTAGCATCCTAATTTGAAATGGTAGAGTTCTGTGTTTGTACATGGATCTTCTGTCCTACAGGATTATTTCACTTTGAAAATGTAAAATGAGAAACAAAGCCACAAATTTGGCCAAAGTGGAAAGCATCATGCTTACGGTCTCAGGTCTGTCTTACATAAAATGATAAAGGAACTACCCTCAGCATTTGTCAACAGTGGCTTCCGTCACTCCAGCTGTATAATTATTGAACAAAAATTTATCTTCAGGCACATATAAAGAGAATGTGTCTCATTTGAGCATTAGAAAATCTGAGCTTTGGAAAGGGATAAATTAACGATAGTAATACAGACTGTCTTATGCTTTTTGTTTATTTAAATATAGAACTTTTCTTTCCAACTAGCTTTTGGAGTGTCTGAGGAAAACTCTGAGCAGCGTGACCAATTGCTTCATCGCTGAAGAATTCTTAACTCAGATAGAAAATTTATTTCTTTCCAATTATAAATGCAAGGAAGAAAATGGAGTCCCTGAAGAGAATTGCACTGTGGGTCCAAAGGAATTATTAATGTAATTATTTTAAAGTAAGACATTTTAATCTTGACATAGTAGGTCCTGCTTCCAGAGTTATAATCTTGATAATTGTTGTAATTTAGTTAACAGAGACACATATTTGATATTTTTCTCTATTTTTTGTCTAAGAGGATTCAAGATGGCAGTGTGAGAGGTGAGGCAGTGAACTCCTCCTAAAACCACAGATAGTGTGAAAATATAGTTAATACAACTAACCCTAAAACAGCAAAAAAGGGCCAAATGAAACGGAACTCACCAGTCTTCCTGAAAGAGAGTTTAAAATAAAAATCATAAACATGCTTATGGAGGTACAGGAAAATATTCAAGAACTCAGAAACGAATTTAAGACGGAGATTCAGTCATTAAGAAATTCCGTATCTGAAATGAAACATACAATGGAGGGATTTAAAAGCAGATTAGATGTAGTAGAAGAGACAGTAAATGGAATCAAAATTAGAGAAGAGGAATACAGAGAAGCTGAGGCACAGAGAAAAAAGAATCTCTAAGAATGAAAGACTATTGAGAGAACTGTGCGAACAAGCCAAAAGGAACAATATTTGCATAATAGGGGTACCAGAAGAAGAGGAGAGAGAAAAAGGGATAGAAAGCGTCATTGAGGAGGTAATTGCTGAAAACTTCCCCAATCTGGGGAAGGAGATAGGCTCTCAAGCCATCGAGATGCACAGATCTCCCAACACAAGGGCTGATATTTTTCTCTAAAAATTCACAAAATTCAGATTTTGCCACGTAAGTCATATGACAAGAGAGCTAAAGACTTGTTTTCATATAGTGATTACCAGAGTGCTCTGCAGACCAGGGTCTGCTGCAGAGCTGCAGTCCTACCATGGCCAGTAAGCAATGCAGTAGACTGAATGGCAGTCTGCTTTACTGTTGTATCAGAGCGATAAGTGAAATATGTCTCTAATGTGTATTTCTCCCTGAACTCGTCATCCCATTTTTGGTATCTCATGTCTCATTAGGAACACTTGCCTTCTTTCCATGTGTTTTGGTGAGATTTGTTTATGGTTGCAAATGAGATATAAATGGATGATCACTAAAGTAATTAACATGTTTGAGAACTACTGGTTTAATAAATCTTAACATGCTAGGGATAGCTGTGGAGCATAAGGAGAAAAATCTTAAAAATAGAGAAGTGACCCAAATGAGAGAATCAAATTTTTGGTTTTTTAATTACAGGTACTTGCTTCCATTTTATTTTATAGCAGCAATACTCCAGGATATGCCATTTTCTCAGTTATCTGAAACATTTTGTGTTTATTTCAGTTACATCAAATAATTAGTTTCAACTATATGACCACCTTACATTAGTACTTGTATTAGCGTGTGTAATAAAACTTCATTTTACTGGAACACAGGTAACATTCCCTTCAAACTAGAATTTTTTTTTTCCTAAAAAGGAAAAAATTACAAAAAAAGCTTAAATAAATCAGAGATATAATTTTAAAAACAAAAATGCCTTCCAGGCATATTCAGCCCACTTTCATATATTTTCTGAATCATAGATCAGCAGACTTTATATAAAGGGGCAGTTAGTCAGTAACAGGCTTTGCAGCACTCATTCTGTCTCTATCAGATGTTCTCCTTTATAGTTTTGTATGACACTTTAAAAATATGAAACCATTCTTAGTTCATGAACCTCACAAAAAACACGTTGCTGGCCTTTATCTTCCAACCCCTGATCTAGGGAATTTCAAACATTTAGAATTTATCTTCAGATGCATGAGCCTGAGACACTGAAAAGTCCTGCATCATCTTCAAACAACAGCAAAACTCAAAATTGTGATTTACATTTAAGTACGTTTTCAGATAAAAGTTAGCAATCATGCTGCCTGATTGATCCTAATAGATTGTATATAGAATTATTTACAAACATTCTTATTAATAATAGTTTTATTATATCTAATCTGGGTATGATTCTGTCTTTTTACCTTTCTTGGTTGTAATAATCAGTAGCCCAGGAAGAATATAGCAGTATTGGAAGGAGCAGTGAGCCAGTTTTAGGTGACCTGGGCTTTGACTCAACCTTGTGGTTTTGGGGGATATAGTTTACTTTATCTGGGCTTAAATTCTTTTGTGTAACTGAGGTTTAAATTATCTTCTTGGCATTCTAGGTCTAAGATCTTATGGTTTGTTCTAATTATTGGACTACTCACCTGGAACTTTATATTTTGAGATGGTACATTTCCCAAATTAACAAATGTTTTTAAAAGAAAACTAGTAGTGTTTTATTTCTCTCCATGCATTTATGATTAACAATGCAACATAACATAAAGCAATTACTTTTGGGACCAGGGATGTAACAGCTGTAGACCAAAAAATAGGAAACCTGAGTTCTTACTATAATTCTGTTACCAGCTTTGCTGTATGTGTAACTGTATGACAGTGATCAAATCACATAACCTGTCTGGACTTCACACTCTTCACCTGTAATTCAAAAATCTAAATTCTGTGATTTAGTATCTCCTTCCAAGAGCAGAAAGTCTGAGTCTACAGAAGTTGGCAATCCATTCCTTTGTACTCTTCCTTTTGACATATTTTCCTCATTGTACATTGGGAACAGATCCTAGAAAGTTCATATTAATTAACTTTCTTGATTGGCATTTCCCTGTAATGATAAGTTTAGGTGATGGGAAGTAGTGAAAATCATTAAAAGTTCTGTTTTCAAGTTGAGGTGCTCTGCACACCACTAGTTAACCATAATTATTAACAAGCCATGCCATGAGGAGCTCAAAGGTGGCAATCTTCTGAGTTTAAAGCTTTAAGAACATAATTTTTAAAATAATATTTACTTAGTGGATTTTCTGGTGGTAGAGTACATTTATCTCATAAAATATTCTTTAACAGAAGCATAAAATAAAACTATCTTGATCCTACTATTAAGAAAACTATAGTTAACATTTTAGTATAAATCCTTTTTTTTGGACTGTGTAATATTAGAACATTACAGTCTGTTATTTTCCTCCGCCCGTCCGGCATTCATTCTCCCTGCTTGCTTTTTTCTCTGATAATATCCTTAAAACATTTTTGCAGCTGCAGGTGCCCACATTCCTGTCACTGCCAGCCATGGGCTAGGTAGTTGGAGCCAGGGCCTTGGAAAAGCACCGAAGTCTAGAACTAAGTTGCAGTGTAATTCAGGACCTTCAGGAGGCAGAGCCAGCAGAAAACCTACCTCTGGTGGTAATGTTTACAGGACAGGAGAGAGGACTTGAACATGTCCAAGTCATCCCGATTTGGCTCTTACTGTTGCATAATGACAATACAATAATGAACTTAATTTTTATTTCTTTTTCCAGCTTGGCTAGTGGTAATTGATACTCATGCTTTGCCACTATTAGACTTAACTCTCTACTAATTCCAAAGTAACATTTAAGTAAAGAAAATCAGTGGAGTAAGATCAAGATCAGACTCTCCTTCACCCTCCATTATTGACCCTCTATTCAAAGCTGCACTATGACTTTCATGGGCCTTGTTTCTTCTTCTGTTAAAAAAAAATTAATATATTACAATTGTATAAAATGAAGAAAAAGAATTCTAAAAGTGTAACGTGAATTTACTATTATATGTAAATATGTCCCTCAATCTAAACATTCATATTTTTTCTTCTGAATCTAAAAGAAAGCATTTTCATGGGCCTTTAAAAAGTATTGTGTACCTGAAGCATGGTGCTTGATAGTAAGTTGGCCCTCCCTATATTCTGAAGGGTATCATTGGAAAAATGGCAATGACTGCCTATAAAAACCTACCTCACAAACTCTAGGGTATTTTGCCACTGCAGCCAAGAAGATTGCAGTTCCCATGGCGTTAGATCTATAGACTTGCACTTAGTTCTTTACTGACTTGACCAAAGCATAGGAGTATTACCTGGGACCATTCATCCTCAGAGAAAGACTGGAGGCAGAAGTTAAGAGTTTTCAGGTACATATTTTTGTTAATGATCCTTACTCTATAGTTTTGAAACTAAAACCATATATCCTGCCATCTTTCCTTTCATCATTTCCCTCATGCCCTTTTCTTCATCCCCACTGCACTTCTTACCTGTCAGCATATAGGTTGAAAGCATTCTGTCATTTGTTGAAAGCAGGGCTTGAAGAGCAGAGATGAACAGACCCATTCATATTTCCCAGAAGTTGATGAATGCTGACCCAGCCTCCTCTGCAGGACTTTCCTCCCCGACAGGAGTGGGGTTAGGTGTGTGACCTGCAGACTGAGAGCGGGTCAGAGTCTCTGCAGCTGTCTGGGCAGCCGAGGAGACTGTGGCCTCAGCGTGCCCACCTGAGCAGCACTCCTGCTTTCCAGCTGCTTCCTGTCTGTGCGGGCCCTCATGAGCTGCGAGCTGTAGGACCTGAGGGCGTTGCTAGTCAGGATGCCCTAGACTGATGCTTTGTCCTGAACCGACACTAGAGCCATAGGGCATGACCACTTGGAATGTAGCTACTGGTCCTCAAGTCATCAGCAGGCAGCAGGTATCCAACTGATGGATTTCAGAGTAGAAATGAAGTCAGGGTGCCCACAGTTAGTTTTTTTTTCACCTACACTCCCCTTTCTCAATAGCTAGAGACTAAATCTAAAGTCTCGTATTACGACATTTAGGAAAACTTAATTCACCCAAGCACAAAGAGAAAAGCATATACATTTTAATTATCTGCTCCCTCAGGGTTCATAGAAAATTTAAGAAGGAAATTTGACCTGCACCTTGAGTTTACCATAGCTTAGTAGTGTTCTTACAAGTTAATACCATATCTTGCAGTATTTCCAGAAAATCACTGTGGAGGATAATGTAATATATTTTAGCTTAATTCCTGACCTTTTTTGAAATAGTTTTATGTGTACTATTCCCCCCAAACTCTGCTTTCTCTCTTTTTTCATTTAACCTGTAATTTGTGCTTTCTGGTATCTTCTGAATCTACCTTTTAAGCTACCTTGAATCTTTTCTGGAACAAGACAGAATAAATATGTTACCCCTTAAATCAGGAGAAAGGCAAAATAATGCACAAAAGCTATAATTATGCCTGGGGCTCTATACCAAACCAAATTTGAGAAGGTAAAATAACTTAGTATATCTAGGCTCTTTTTTGTTTTCTTCCTTTGAGTGTTTTTAAGAATATGTTCATAAGAACTTTAGGGGACAATGCCTGATTTGTTATCTTTGAGTTTTCCTAGAGTAGCCTCTTAGGATTTAAGGTCTGTTAAGTATGATTTCATAGTTTGTATTCCTGTTTCATAGGTTACAACAGAATATTTGTTTCATCCAGTGAATACTAAAGTAGTATTTAGATTATAGCATGATTTAAACAGATTGCTCACAGACCTTTAAATTTGTGTATTTGACATGTAAATTGTGTATTATATGTAAGTTTACTGTGATTATTGATAAACTTGATGTTGTTTTCCCCAAATGTTATCAGTGTTTATGGATTTCTTTTATTAGTTTGAAATTTGGAATGTTCTCAAGTAAAATATAATGATTTAAGCTATTTTTTTACATTTAAATATGCTATGTTATCTGTATATTAAAGAATATTGTAAATATTCATGTTTGCACAGTTATGAAAGCTTTTCCTCAAAATGATTGAACTCTCTTCTCCATACTTAGCTGTGATGGATTATAAAATATCTGATTTTAAGCTTTGGAATTTTATCTTGTAAAAATTCTGAAAAATCTATATAAATAAAATTTTGAAAATAAAATGGTGACTCATTTGGTCTCTTTCTAAATTATTAGCAGCCTACATATTGAATTGCAAAAAATGCCCCATTAGTTCAGCAAACATTGGCTGAAATGAACATCTGTTATGTTGAGCTTTGTAAGGGACGGAAAACTGAGTAAATCTTGGTTTTTTCCCCCCACAAGAAGCCTCTTACCTAATAAGTGGAAAACACATAAAACCCCGACATAGATAGCTAAGATATGAGATTGTAACTGGAATGGTTTGCAAATGCCTGTAAAAGACCTAAGGAGTAATAGGTATTTACACATGAGAATTCTCTAAAATATAAGAAATGGGAATTCCTTGGAAGAGATCACGTTTACACAGTCTGTCAGGATTCCATTAAATGGTATTTAGGGGAAGTTATTCCAGAGAGGAGTGACCTTAATAGCTGTGGAGGAGAGGAGTGAGAAATATTTGGAGAAAGGTGAGAGCCTTTGGCCAGAGGGTAGGCTATATGGAGATGGTAATTAAGGCAATTTCTATGTAGTCAACTAAGGGTACAGAACGTAGAAAGGGAAAAATCTTGCCTTAAAATCAGAATTAAACTCATTTACTGGTCTTTAACTTTCCAGTCTTTTTTTTCCAGCATAAACAAAACCTATCAGTTTAAAAAGAACAGGAAACAGCAGGGTCATACTGTTCATCTCCAATTCCCACCCTTTCTTTGAGGACTTTTTCCCATATCAACACAAATGTCTGTTCATTGCATGAGGTACATAGCATTTACAGATCTGCCATAAATTGATTTGGTCGGTTTTCAATTGAACTTCAGGTTGTTCCCATTTTCCCATGAAAAATAATTCCACTTTTTTTTGCACACACAGTATTTCTCTGAATAGATTCCTAGAAGTTGAGTTGCTAGATCAATATCTATGTACCCTTTAAAATTAGTTAGTATATGCAAAAAAAAACTTCAATTTCTATAAGCTGATTTTCCTCATAATAGTACAGCCATATTCATCCTGTTTACAGAACCAATTTGTACTCAGGCTCCTAAGTGGTCATTTAGGTTGCAAAGTACAGTAAAGTCCTAAGAATTCTAATTCCATGAGACATTCATTTCATTGGAAGTTCATTCCTCTGTACAACTGTTACAGATTCTTGCTTAATTAAGCATTTGCTACAATTTTCTGATTGTGGCCAACATCACATACAGCCTATGGTTCCGGACCACCATTGTCCCATAATCCTGTTTGTACTGTAACTGGTTTTTCTTACTGTTGCTGATGTGTTTCTACATCACTGATTCTCAATTATCATCCCATAGAATCATAGCTTATATAAAGAGATATAGCTAAATAGAAAACTGC
This sequence comes from Manis pentadactyla, assembly GCF_030020395.1. NCBI lineage: Eukaryota > Metazoa > Chordata > Mammalia > Pholidota > Manidae > Manis > Manis pentadactyla. The sequence continues at coordinate 47,877,574 of NC_080022.1, read as the reverse complement.
TTTTGCCTTCCATATTTTTCCTGCAATCAAATACAAGCTTTGTAACTGATACCTGTACCTTCCCCCATTAACAAGATCACTTCAAAATGCAGAAGAATTGAAAAGCTTCAGAAAGCAACAGTTCGTTTTATCTAGATCAGTGATTATCAAACTTTTTTCCAAAACACATATTTAGATTCCACACTAATCGTGGCATCTTACCCATTGTTAACCAGAAGATTGTCTACATCAGACTCCCTTTGTGTAACAAAATTCAATGGTTTAAAGGAAATCTTGACAAGACCTTTTGCAGAAGAGAACAATTTTCCTACTCAAAACGAACGAGTGGAATAATCATACCCCTCTCACCTACCTCCTCCCACCACATAGAATTCGCTTTTATAGGATCAATTTGCTTTGATACAATGCCTCAAATTAGATTCCAGCATCATGGAGTTAGGGAGTTTGTTAGGATAATAGCTAGCTGCTATAACAAACCACCCCTAATTTTCCATGCCTTAACACAGTAAAAGTTTGACACACAAAGTCCATTGCAGGTGTTCTGACTGGGTGGCTTTTCTGGGCAGCTCATCTCCAGTAGGTAATTCAGGTACCCAGGTTCCTTTCACATGTGGCTCTGTCATCTTGTGACTCCCAGTTGCCCAGTGTTCTCTATTTGAGGACAAGGTGAGAGAAAGAATAGAGGCTCACACATGATATTTAACCACCTTGGCTTATAGCACACACAACATTTTTGCTCACATTTATCTGGCAAAAACCAATTATATGGTCCCACATGCATGCAAAGAAGGGCTGCTAATTAGAGTCCTGACTGGGCAGCTGCTTCTGTGCAAAATTCTACACCATGGAAGGAAAACCTGAATCTCTTAGTAACTAGCCATCTCTTTTATGGATAGCTAGAGTTGATTTTATAAAATGTTATAAACTCATCTTCAAATAGGTTTTAAGCTACTGTGACTGAGACCCCCAGTTTATAAGAAAAGTTGACAAGTATCTTTGAAGTTAGAACCCTAATATTAAAAGAAAATGGGTAACGTATCCCTCTCAAGTCAAAGAATCTTAAGAGTGGTGAAGAACCCTGGGAGCTTAGAGTCCTATATTCTATATGAGGAAAGACAATGAAGGTCTAAGATCTAAGGGAATGAAGCAACTTGCCCACAGTCACAGCCAAGTTTGTAGCAAGGTTACCTCTAGAAAACCCCGTTTTGCTATTACATTCTTTTTGTTCCAAACTATTTTCAATGTCATGGCATTAAGAACTACTCTGATTTTATGTGCAATTCAAATGTTCAATACATGTTTTAATTTCAAATGTAACTTTGTCTTTTAGAATTGCTAGATCTAATAAATGCTCAGAACATGACTTTTATAGAAAAGTTGACTAAAGAATTAGTATTAGAAATGATACAATTAGTGGCACTTTACTAGCTTTATCTAAGATGAGCTTTATTAGTTTTATCTAAGATTAACAAACCCCCAAATCCTGCTGTTTGCTGATAAAACAAAGGAAAATGTTAAATCTAAAGCCACCAGAGGGCACTCCATCACAGTATTTGGGCATGTTGCTACCAGACATGCAATGTTGGTTGGCCTAAGTCAGAAAAGATGGCACATATTGCTGAATTTGTAAACACTCTAAAACACCTAGTTGCCTAGTTATTTGACTGAGGGGCGAGTTCCCTTGTTTCGTGGTCTCTTCAGTTAGCCATTTCATTTGTAAGGTATTTTGTAACAACAGCACTAACCCATATGCAGATAGATACAGTGCTAAATGCTTTATACATAGTAGCCCTGCAAGAAGCTTTGTTATCCCCATTTTAAACTTAGCCTTAGAGTGTTTAAGTTAACTTATCCAAGGTCATGCAGCCAGAAGTGGCAAAGACAATTTGTACTGAGATCCATATGATTCTAAAATCAGTTCACCTATTATGTCATTGGTTTCAGAGCTGGGAGGAACCTAAGGAACAGTTGAGTTCAGTCTCCTGATGTTCAGATGGATGAGAAGTGACTTGTTTGAATCACAGACCCAGTCAAGTCCAAACTGGGAAATCAAGGTCTTCCCATTGCCAGTGCTCCTGGATCACACCTCATAGAAATCCCTGCCTTCTCTGCACAGCCAAAGAAATTCTATCTTCGTGGATCCTGAAACACACTATAACCCAACACAGTAGATAAAGCCATGGGATTATTATTAGTCTGTTACCTAGAAAATAGAAGAAATGGACCTTCTGGATAGAAATTTTGCTTTAACATGGTTCTCTGTCTTCCCCAGGATGGCAAGCCTGGAAGACATGAATTCATAAGGCTATCTTGCATTTTCCAAAGTAATTTTCTTCCTTCTGTCTCCATCCAGTAGGCCCCCCTCCATTCTCTATACCGAAGCCAGAGAGATTTTTTCTATGAAGCGCAAATCTGAGCATGTCACTTCTCTGCTTAAAACTCTCCAAAGGCTTGCTACACTTTCTGCACCAAGTCCAGCACGGAAGCTTAGAAGCCCCCTTACGAAGTGCCCTTAACCATCCTTTAGTCTCACCTCCTGCCAGTGCTCCTCTCCCTTCACACACACACACACACACACACACTCTCTCTCTCTCTCTCTCTCTCTCTCTCTCTCTCTCTCTCTCTCTCTCTCTCTCTCTGCTCCTGTCATATGGAACTATTTGGCAAACCCAAACACAGCCCCACCCTGCAGGCCTACACATGCCTTTTCTTTGGCAATCTCACGAGCACTGGAATCTGTTCACTGGGAACATGAATTATGACATTTGAATCAACAGGTTACAGATTTTTCCATAATTATATGCGTTGATTTAGTTCACCAGTTCCATAGCAGCCCACTGTGTAAACATAGCACATTTAGTTATTTATCTCCTTTTATTTATGGACATGTGGGTCATTCCAATTTTTTTTGCTATGACAAGCAGAGCTGCTATTAATATCTTTTTACATATCTTCATGAACACATGTGAGAGTTTCTCCGGGATGTATAACTAGAAATGGAACTACAGAGTCAAAGGTACATGCAACCCTAAATTTACAGCAAATTTCTCTTCACGGTTGTATTATATATCAACAGTCCACCAGCCTTGCGTCAAAGTGCCTGCTTCTGCATACCTAACTAGGTATTATCAAACTTACATGTTTGCCAATCAGATAGCAGGGGAATGGCATTTCATTATTGTTTTAGTTGTAATTTCCTTGGCGATCTTTTCTTCTTTGTAGGGGCTAATGGCATGTTCTCTGGGAATTACTTGTTCTTACCTTTTGCGCATTCTTATATTGATTGTTTGGCTTTTCCTATTGATTTTAGGAGTTTTTTATATTTGAGATAAATAGAGATGAATTTTTGGTCATGTGCATGGCACGATCTCCCTCTCTAGTCTCTCAATTTTCTTAAACTTCTTTACATGTACACATTTGAAATTGTAAAATTGTTGAAAATATTTTTATTATTTACTGTATGTGGTTTTGGGTGGGAAAACTGGTTTTCTACCCAAAGGCCATAAAACTATATTCCTCTTTTCTGCAAGAAATTATTTCTGTGTGTAATTTTTTTCTATACGTATAGCTAGTTGTTTCACCCCAGTTATTGAGTGGTGCATCCTTTCTCCACCGATTTATAATGCCATTCTCTGTCAAGTATCAAATTCCCACATGTGTCTGGCTCTGTTTGAGACTCGCCATTCTGTTCCATTTGTCTGTCTGTCCCTGTGACAATTCTTTACACTTTAGTTTATAGAGCTTTATAATAGGTTGTGGTAGTCAGTGTAGCAAGTCCTCCTCCTCCTTATTATTATTATTTTTTTCAAAATTGTCTTTGCTAAACTTGATCCTCTATAAACCCATGTGAATAAGTTTCATCAGAACAACAATAACTACCTTTCTACCTTTTGGGAGTTCGACTGGAATTGTTTTGAATCTACAGAAAGGTTGAAGAGAACTGGCACTTTTAGAATATTAAGTATTCCTATTCATGAAGATGATATATGTCCCTATATTAAATCAACTTTAGTGTCAACTTATTAATATCATGTAATTAAACTTTATGCTTTTATCCATAAGGGTCTTATACACAGTTTATTCTTAAAATGTGTAAAAATAGATTTATCCTTTGTACCTTAATTTTGGACATTTTGGTAAATTGTATTTCTTAAAAAATTATAATCATTTGATATGGTATCTAGAAATGCAGTTGACTTTCATATATAGATTTTATACATATAAACTTTGGTAAGTTCTCTTGTTAATTCTAATAATTTATAGATTTTCTTGGGCTTTAGAAAATTGTATTGTCTTCAAATAGTAACACTTCTACTTCTTTCTTTCTAATCCTTTTTCCTCATACTTCTTTTTCTTATCTTAGCATGCTGGCTATGAACTTCAGTCAAATGCTGGGGCAAAAACAAACTGGGGCTCACCAGCTGAGAACAAAACAGCTGGACACACATTCTGTGTGAGGGAGGATAGATCTTGTTTTTAAAAGAACTGGTCTTAATGTTTTGCTATAAGGTATTGTATTTATTATAGGGAACTGTTTGTAGATATTTTCATCAAGTTAAGAAAATATTCTTCCACTCCTGGTATTATAAGACATATTTTATTTTTGTCACACATGGCTGTTGAACACTATTAAATATCTGTTTTCTGCAGCTATTGAAACTTTCCTCAGCCTCCAGTCTTAATCTTTAGAGCAACACAGATTTTTGTGAGGTATGCTGGCATATTGGCCCTAAGATAGCTTCCCATGAGTTGCTGGAGATCAGACCAAAGAAAGTTTTCTATGAATCCATTACAAACTATTAACACAGGTAACTAGTGAGAAGTCTAGACTAGCTTTAGTTGACAAATTAGGTGGCAGGGAATGTGGTATAAAGAATCAGAAACTTTCTGTTCTGCCTGGAAAAGAGCATCTTCTCTAAGGCCCCATAAGCAATACCCTCCAGTCACTGATGATAACCAATAGTAAACACTGAGATTATTGGGATTCTTGGAAAGAGCCTTGGTCAGGGATGCAAAAACCCAGGAAACGAGCCTGAAGTTCCTCTTGCACCAGGTGTGGTCAGTGGCTACTCTGTGAAACTCTCTGATCTAAGCTTATTTCCATTGGTAAAGCTGGTTAAGAGGTTGGAAGAGGAGGAAGCCAAAGCTTGCTTCCAGAAAAGGGAAGCACAGTATAAAACGGAGACTCACCAGCTGAGAACAAAACAGCTGAACCACACATTTTGTGTGCAGGAGGATAGAGCCCCCACACTGGTTCTCATGCCTCTGGAGGGCAGTGGGGCAAAGAGCCTATGTGATCTATAAAATGGGCCTAATGCCCTCACGAGAGCATTCAGGTAAGAATACCCCAAGCTAAATTACTGCAGATGGGGCCTCACAAAGCTAAGGGGAGGAACATCCCCCAAGCATAAGCTGAGAACCCACCCTTGGAGCATGGAAGGAAGGAGATGAGGGGGTAAGAGTAGGGATATGGAAGACGGCAATCTTGGGGGGCAAAACTCCCCAATGTTACAGAGTCTCCATACCCATGCACAGCCCTATAAACCTTGATAGTAGAAAGTAGAGAAGGGGGCAACTCAGGGAGGCCTGCAGAAATGAAAATCAACACCAGGTAAGGAAAGCAAAAAATACGCATGTTTCTTGGCTCACTTGGACCTTCGGGGAAACTGGAAAAATACCATTACCCAGTTATACACTACACCATATGTAGTAACTTCTCTCCTAGGGAAAGAAATAGGGCACAGAAACCTGGCTTCCACCTTGTAGAGGATAACTGGTACAGTTGAGTCTCATTATTTATGGTACTTATGATCTATAAAATCACCCTGAACACCGAATGAGCAAGTACTGAACCATTTCTCCAGAGGAAATACAGGGTCAGGTTTGTGCCGGCCTCTGGTCAAAAAGTCTTCATCAACTGATCAACACATAACCTTGTTTTATGCATGTTTCTGCTTAAAGACATTTTATTTGATATAGACTATTGCTTCCTTAACAGTGAACTCAGCCTACAGCCCTACAACTCATGTTTGAACTAAGCACATGTATTTTCTCTGTAAGGCATATCACAGCCTCCTTGCACTTCACAACACTTGACAGCACGTCAGCACTACAGTTGCGGGCCATTTTAAACTGCAGAGTCATCAACAAAAACCATGAAAATGTGAAAACATGTCACTAAATAGACTTTTTGTTTGACACTTCTTTGTAGTATGAGCTGAAACAAGAAAGCAGAAGATTGCCTTGTTTAACTTCAGCTGCAACAGTGAGGTTTGGGCAACTCAAAAACTCAAAAACTTCACTGCTCTGTGTATGTCCACAAATGACCCCCAAAACACTGCAAGTACTGCTTTGGGGGTTGCAAATACGCTTCAGTGAGTAAGCAAACTCATAGATATGGACTCTATGAATAATGAGAAGTGACCGTTTATCTGTTTAGAAGGACTAGGGTAGGATCCTAGACACCCATCAGGGAGGAAGAGGCGTAGCAGGGAAAGTCTTTCCACTAATGTCTCAAGATACAGTGAGAACCTGCTGGAAGCTCGCCTGGAGCTGGTGAACACATTCTCTTTCATCTCTATAATATCCTGTTTCCCATCTATTTCATGCTACAGTTAATTTTATTCTTAACTCTTCCTCTAGATTTCATGAGCTCTTGGATACAAGAAAATTACATATTTGTTGCTTCCTTCCCCAGTGACATACATGGCAGGCACACAGCAAATGTCTTCTGAGTAAATATAAAGCTTGGAATCTTGAAACTGAATTGCCCATGAGTAACCATTCAGTCTCATACAAAGTGCTTTCACATCTGTGTGCTTTTCACTTTACAATGTACCTTCGCACTCATTGTGCCATTTAATCCTCACAGTGACCCTGCAGGGAGGTATTACTGTTTTTCCTCTTTGTAGGTGATGAAACATTTCCAGTCCAAACTCCCTTCTGCAGTCCAGACGGTGTTTCAGACAGCTATAGCACACATCACCTGGATGACCCACAGTACTGCGGGCACTACGTGTCCCAGAGGAACTCCCTGGACTCCCATTCCCTGCTGATCCAAACCAGAACCTATACAACCCTCCAGAATTGCCCATCTCAGCTCATGGCACCTCCGCCTCTCCAGCCACCCAGCCAGAAGCCTGAGGGTGGGCCCGTTCCTCTCCCCTCCTTCCCTCCCCCCACGCCACCAGTCCGTGAGGTGTACCTCCCAATGCCGTACCTCCCAGCCTCCCTCACCAAAACACTCCTCCTGTGTTAGCTAGGGCCCTGATCACTGCACCTGGGCTGATGTGTGAGCCTGGGTGTCACTTCCACCTCCTGTCTTGCCAATCTTACTCCTGGCCCACGCTGGCTGTGGTTCCCCTCCCTTTTAGACCACACATCCCAATGCTGACAGCTTGGTCTTTATCAACAACAATTTGATGGTGTCCCTGTTCTCCTTTAAACCATTCCATGTCTCATTATCATTAGGACAAATTCCAAATTCCTTAGCTTATCGTGGCTCCTTCTGTTTCCAATTCAGTTCTCCTTTCTAACTCATCACTCTTCATTCCCTATCTTGCATTCTCTATCCCAGGCTTACTCAGCTAACATGCCCCATGTCTTAAGACTTCATCCTGATTCAGGAGTCGTTCTCTCTGCCAGGAATTTTCTTCCTTTTCTCTCCATCTGGCTGACTTAACATCAACTTCTCCTGTAAGCTTTACCTGACTTCCCTCGTCCCAATACAGGACTACATCCCATCAGAGCACGTTTGACTTAACACTAATGCTTATTACTTAGATATGAAATTGCTATTTCCTCTTTCCCACTAGAGGAGTGTTCCTTGAAGCCTGAAATTGCTCATGCCTATCTCCAGGGCCCAGCACAGTGGGTGTCACATAGAAGGTCCTTAGCAAATGTTGGATGGATGGATGGATGGATGGATATGTCCCCTTTTCAAAATAACATAGCTGGCAGATGGAGTGACAAGAACACTCAAAACCCAACCTCCTTTCCATATTCTTACTCTGCATTGCCTAGCTTTAAAACCAGTTTCCCAGCTGCCCAGGTCTCCCAAATTACACCTGCCTTTGTGGGCTGCTGCAAATGATGATGATAGGCTGAGAGCTCCAGTTGCTCAGATAAAGGGCTCTGTGCCCAGCAAATACAAGGTGATAATTTGTCCAATGGGCTTTTTGTGTCCCAGACTGAATGTTGCAGAACCAGCTAATGATATCTACATTGTAATTAGGAGAAATATTCCTGCAGCAGGTTGGAGAGATAATTACCACCTAATTGTATTTTTCCCCTGTATTTTAACCCAATGGTCTAGAAAAATAATTTTGAATTGTGATTTTTATAATTATCTTTTTTGAGAGGTCTGTTCAGAATTATAATTATCATCTAACAGGTTTACGTTAGGTGCTGTTATAAGGGCTTTGTATGCATTATTTATTTTGGTTATTTCAAAAGCCCTGTGAGAGAGGTCCTATTTGACTTATTTTATAGTTAAGGAAACTAAGGTTAAGATGAGTTAAGAATCTTATCCAAAATTACCCCTGGTAATGAGATTGAACTAAAACAGTCTGCCAGCTACCAAAAAGCATGATCTTATCCACTTCTCTCTGCTGCCTCCATAATTCTAAAAGGATTCTTTTATTCAATAAATTAGTAATTCTCTATTGTTAAATAGTGCCAGGCCTGTTTTAGGTGCTGGAGACAAAATAGGGAAAAACATAAAGTCTCTGTTTGATTGGAGCATATACTCTGGGGAGAAAGGAAGGCAAATGATGAAAAAACAAATATATAATATATCAGATGTAAATGCTGTGAAGAAAAACAAAGAGCATGTAGGGAGAACTATTTAAGAAAGAGATGCAACTAAATTCCAAATCAGTACTATTTTTGTCTAAGTTCCCTGGAGACACAATCTGCATCTGGGATTGCATACAGCAGTTGCTTGGGAAGTACTCTTAGGAAATATACCTGTAAGGAAGTGAGGAAGGCAGGACTGGGCAGAGAAGCTGAACCATCATGTGATGGTACCTGAGCCCTTAGCGGATCAGCGAGCTTGCAATTGAGAAGACTCTTCAGGGTTGTCCAAATTGGGGCAAATAGGTCCGAGTCTTCGTATCCCTTCAGCTCCCTGTGGCCAAGGGCAGTGCCCGGGGAGGGGTACTTTTGGAGTCTTGGGTGTTGTTTTTGGACGGTGGGTATTTTCTGTCAAGTCTGTTTTGTAGGGTTATTGGCTGATGCCAAATAATTAACTGCCTACCCTCAGTTCTTCATATTTTAAACTCAAGATAATAATGTCTCTGCTTAAAGTGTAGCTTTAAGGATCAGAATGATAAAATGATGATAAACAACACTATTGAAATATATAGGAGATTAAATGAATTAAGATCAAGTGCACTGTGGAAAAGTTTAGGTCTGTGTGAAAAGTAAATGGTATGGGACAAGCTGAACTGTTGTGGGGTGACAAGGCATATGAGAAAATAACAAAGAAAACAACATTAGGTATCATATGATATTATTTATCATATAAAGATATCTATTGTGTCTATTTAGAGAAATAAATGGAAGGACTTATGCCAAAGGGTTGCCTCCTGGTGCGGGAGTCGGCTGGGGTGGAGGGGGTGCCAGGCAGAGCTGAACAGCCTCGGAGCTGGCACGGGCCTTGCTGAGAGGTAAGGCAAGGAGTGCAGAAGAGACTTTAGCCAGATGTGAAGGGCTGTGTGACAACATGCAAAACAAGTTTGGTTAGAACTTTGGAGATAATTTACTATTGACTTGCTGTGTTCTGGAGTCAGCAAAACAGAGTTCAAACACCTTCTCTACCCCTAACTGGCTAATTGGCCTTGGGCAAGGCAATGTCTCTGAATCTCGGTTTCTTCATCTGTAAAATGGAAATAATGATACCTACCTTGAAGAGCTGCTGTTTAAGATTAGACACAAGTGCCGCAGGGGCCACTGCCATTTGCCCAAGTGTCACTTGACATTCCTTCCACTTCTAAGCAAGGAGAAAGGAGTCAGAAGAATGGCTTCCCTGGGCCAAAATAAACAGTCCAGGATGAAGCAACTCTCCAATTGAGCAAGATTTCTATCTGTCTGCTTCCATGTAGCTGGATGGAAAGTTGATTTACCTAAAATTCCTCTCCTTGTGAATCACTGGTTGACTTAGTTTTTTAAAAAAACTTTTCATCAAACTAATACATACACATAGTTTAAAAAAAAAAAGTACCATGAGGCTTCTAATGAAACCCAGCAAGCCCTTCACCATCCCTTGCTTCCCCATTCCAAAGGCAACCTTATTTAACTCACTGAGCTCTCCTTACCAGTTTCCTCTGTATTTCTAAGCAATATGCTTATTTTCCTGTTTCCTATTTTATCAAATTTAGACCCCTGTACTGTCTTTCCACTGTGATTCAAGTACTCACCTTTCTGATGCCACTCTCCCATCCCCCATAGGCCCCACAGTTTCTGTGAAGTTGAAAAATCAACTTTTTGTGTAAGAAAATACAGTTCTTTAATTTTTTTCCCAACTCTTCATCAGCTATTGCACATGCCTACCTTTTGATTACTGTTTTCAGACATTCTCCTGTTGGGCACTTTATTATTTCCCCTTCCTCTTTCCCTTTCAACCTGGAGACATCTTCCAGCTGCTTCTGTCCTCCTGCTCCAGACTACGTGGGCTGCTCGCCAGGCCAAGTGCACAGCTGCCATCAGGGGCATTCTCTTTCTTGCTCTTCTGGGTAGAATCCTCTGGATTTCCTATCTTTTTCTCTCCCTAGTTTGGCTGGAGTGCATCCTTTAAAAAGGAACGTGGTGGGGAGGGGTGTAAGTTTCCTCTTTATATCCTCTGGATTCCATATATGTTTGTGCTAGATGACTTTCTTTCTGGTAAGGTACTTCACACCCGTGAAGTTAAACAAGTATAACCAAAGTGTTACATACTCATCCATTTACGTAACAAACAAACATGTGCTGGAACCAAGGCCCTGTCTAAAGACCTGAATTCAGTAAGGCAGAGACTGTGCTCTCAAGATGGTTTTTGTTGGGGAAAATACATAAGTAGGCAATGACATAATATAATCAATGTCAGGAGGAACTTTATAAGGTGCTAAAAAACCACCTTCTTCTCCAAAGAAGGATTTAATCCAGTTTGGGAAACTCCTAGAAGGCATCCTAAAATTGGACTGACTAAATTTAACCTAAAAAAATGAGAATGCATGTTTATTTATTTTATATGCTATGTAATTTAAAAATTGGATCTAAGATATTTTGCAAAATGCTTATAATTGTTCTGGTCTACTGAAATCTTTCTAGTTTCCACAACTGTATCTGGATCTCCCTAGCCATCTGGGTTTCAACATTTTCCCCAGTGACTTGAACAGTGCAAGGCATATAGCAGGATCTTAATGAATAGTCTTAAATGAATGAATGTCAGTCTCATTTTTAGGTCCAGTATCAAAATGATATTAACTTCATTTTACAGAATATGAAACTTGAACTCAAAGAAGTTAAATTATTTGACCAAGCTTACATAGCTAATTAGTGACAAAGTCACATTTAGAATCAAAGTCTATCAGACTGGCAAACGACTTTCAAAGCCCAGCAGGAAAGAAATTTTTTAATAATTCCCTGTGGTATGTGTACCTCTGCTTTACAGAAAATTTGTACTTGACAGTGTCCATTTTATCAGTCTTTGTGTTATGATTTATGTATTATATCCTATTTAATCTTTTCCCTACTCTGATTTCATAAAGATATCTCCTGTATCATCTCCAAAAAGTTTAAAAATTTTTTATCTTCAGTGCAACTGGAATTTAGTTTTGTAAGTGCAGTAAAGCAAGGAATGGATTTTATTTTCTTATATGTGTCAAAATAAGCTATCCCAGAACGATTTATTAAATGTTCTTTTTAAAAAACTCAACTTCTCTAGGTCCCTAAATAAACTCCTTCTCCACACTGGCCCAGCTCAACAGATGGCCCTCAACCCATTCAATTGCTCCACTTACTTGTGACAAGAAAAAACAGGGCCATTCTGGATGATTCCCCCTCACCTATTTCCCAAACCACATTCATTCTTCCATCAAAATACTTCTTAAATCCATCCATTTCCTTCCACCTCCACCATCACTGTCTCTCATCTGGATTTCTGCCATAACATGTAACAAACCTCCCTGAATCTCCTCTTATCCTTCTTCTTTCTTCATTTTCCATCCAAATCATTTGAAAATGCAGACTGACATTTTCCTACATGAAATAATATTCAACTGGCCTCCCACCATACTTAGAACTCTAAATCTCTTACCATGGCCCACAAGGCCCTGGGTTGCGTGGCCTCCATCCACTGGGATGGCTTTTGTCTCATTCCCTCTGCACATGAGCCTTCAGTGGCCCTGGCTGTCTTTAAATTTCTACCATACACTAAATTCTTTCTACATCAGGCCATGGGCACATATTTATCTCTCTGTCTTGAACAATCCCTACCTCCGTTTTAACCTAGCTTACCCATCTCATCCTTTAGGTCTCTTCTTAAATGCCATTTTCTTACAGGAAATCTCCCCATTGCCCTTATCTAAATCAGGTATTTTGCATTTCTAATCATCTCCTTTTATTCCTTCCTTATGCTTATCAATGTTAAAAATATCTGTTTATTTTTATGATTAGTATAGTATATATTTCTCAGCTAAGAAAACAAAAGTTCCAAGGGGTATAAACTGTCAATTTTGTTCTGTTGATGGGGTTAGGGGGGACACTCCTGGTCCTGATCCTGGATCTGGCAGCACTGACCCCAACTTCTAGCCACCTTCTCTCCTGGAGTATGTGACCATCTCTGCCTCTAAAGGATTATCCTCCAGCAGCTCTGAGGACTGGGACAAATAGGCCCCTTGACAGCCCCTGCTACAGGGTGTGGGCTCTGAGGCCTAAACTGCTTTCAGCTGAGTCTCCTTTGCAACCTCGCCACCCATCACCTCGAAACCCAAGGTTTGTTCCTTCTGCTTCAAGAGACCAGGGGCTCAGATGCAGATCCCCAAAGGGAGGCAGCCATAGCCACACACTCACCAAAGGCCCCCTGCATATCACATCCCTGACCCTGGGTTAAATGCACACACACACACTCACAGACACACACTGCCCTGCCTGAAATCTCCTGTGGGCTCCTGTCCTGACCTGCCCCCACACACTTGTTTGGCCTAAGAGCTTCTCTCCTAGGATCTCTGATTTTACTGTCCCCAGTCGTGAGCTTCAGCCACACCAGTGGGCACTGAATGGGGACGCATACAAAGCCTTCTCACTGTACCCACACATCTCTACAGCCAGCCAGGGCTCTGCTTAGCTTGCACACCCAGACCTCACTCTCCTCACCCTCACCTGCTCCCCACAGCTGGACACAGACCTGTGCACGGGCCTGGAGTGTCACATGTGTGTGGAAGCAGCTTCAGATGAAATGTGCTATTGCCCTTGGGGCCAAGACCAGGAAACCACTGTCTTCTCAGAAAAGGAAGGCAAAACCTTGGGGGCTGACGGGAAAGGCCTGTCACATGGCACTAAGAAAACTACTCTGGATGAGTAAAGAAATCACTCCCTATACTTTTGCCCCTTACTATAGCTCTTATATCCACTGCGGTTTCCTATGCATGGTAAGGGGCTTTCGTTAACATGCTAGCTGCACAGATTTTACAGGGTATTGTTAAGGACTGGATATTTAATGCCTCTAAAACTGAAGACCTAAGCCCCAAGTGATGGTATTGGGAAGTCAGGTCCTTGGCAGGTAAATAGGCTTAGATGAGGTCATGAGGGTGGGATCCCATGATGAGATTAGTGCCCTTATAAGAGGAGGAAAACAAAGATGCTCCTTTTTGTTTTACCCAAATACCCATATGAAAGGCCACATCTATAAGCCAGGGAGCAGGTCCAGGAACTAAATCTGCTGGCACCTTGATCTTGGATTTCCCAGGCTCCAGATCATAAGAAATACATGTGTGTTATTTAAGCCACCCAGTCTATGGTATTTTGCTATAGCAGCTTGAGCTAGTAACTGAGACAGATGTTTTATAAATATATTGATTTGGGGACTTCAACAACCTATTGAATCAGACCCTTCTGGGGATGGAGTCCAGAGGTCTCTGTTTTTAATAAACTGCTCAAATAATTCCTATTTAGACAGTCTGATGTCTAAATCTGATGATTGGAACCTGTTGACCTAGAGAAAAGTGCCCACAATTAGAAATCAGAAGACATAAGTTTGAATACTGCTTTGTAAACCATTGGGCATGGCATTTGGGGAAGTTATTTGATATCTCAGGTTTTCAGTTTCTTTTTCTGTAAATTTGGAGTAATAAAAATACATGCTTCAAAGTCCAGCTGTGAGTCTCCAACACACAATACTTTTAAAAACAGTTTGTAAAGTGCATAGTAAAGCAATGTTAGACCTTTCACTTGTTAAAGATCTCTTCCATGTAGGGCTTGCCTCATTATCTCTGACAATCTAGCTGATGCAGCCCACACTTGTCCAATGAGATAACATCCCTTTCTTCATATTTCTGATGAAGGACTAATGACAATAATTCATGAGACCTCTGCTTTCCCAAAGTTCTGTGCCATCATTATTTAGATATACATCGAAACACACCCATAGCCTCACTGGCCCATCTGCTGCTGGGGGAGAAGCTGAGCTCAGGCATCAGCAGCAAAGCCAGAAGTGGACAGCTTGGCCTCACTTCCAGAGATGACAAGGGCTGAGTCTCTGAAAGTAACAAGGAAAGGCCACAGCCAGGAACTGGGGGACTTCCAGGAAGTTTCCTGACTGGCATTCACAGGTTGAATTCTTTGGAAACTTAACTATTTTGGGCAACAGCAAAATCAAGAAAACTGAATTTCCAAGCAGAGGAGTTAAAAAGAAAGAAAAAATGAGCTCTCAAATTTGAGCAATTTGCTGAATCTACAAAATTCATCACATCTCCTTGGCTCTCAAAGTACCTTATAGGTGGAATGGGTGGTTGAACCAGGTGAATGAGTAAATGAGTGAATGAATGAATGACCCCACCTGCTTGCTGGGGGACATCTGTTATTTGTCTTGGAAGGCAACAGTGAACACACAGTCACCCAAACTGGATACCCTGATTTGATGATTCCTCCAAGGCTGCCTTAATTTCCCCTTTCTTCCCTCACTTCTCCATCCCCACTATTCTGACCTGATTCAGCCCCTCATTATTCCTTGCCTGAACTATTTCTCCAGCTCTAACAGGTCTGCCTCCTTTTTTCTGGTAATTCATCCATCAATCCATCCCTTCATTCATTTATTAATTCGTCTGAAAAGCAGACTGAAGTACCTGCTAAGTGCTAGGCACTGTTCTAGTGACTGGAAACTTAGTGGTGCACAGACAAAATCATCTTCATGAAGCGTACGTTGTAGTTGGGAGAGATGACCAGAAACCTAGTTAATAAATACATATGAAATATCATTTGAGGTAGTGGGTAGCACGATTAAGATAAACAAAGTAGGGTGAAGGAACAGAACATGGGGGAAGAGCTCTATTTAGGGGAATCAGGCAAGAACCCTCTAAGTAAGAATTATTTTAGTAGGAATCTGACAAAGTAAGGGAATGGGCCATGTGAAGACCAGGCTGACTAATATTCTATGCAGATGGGGGAAAATACGTGCAAAGGTCCTGAGGTTAAGACAAGCTTGGAGTGTTCTAGGAATTGCAGAAGAAAACCAATATGACTGGAATGGGACTAAGTAAAGGCAAGAATCACAGATTGGTCTTAGGGGTAGGCATGGGCCAGGATCATGTGAGAAAAAAGAGTGCGACTGGGTGACTTCTGGCTTAAGCACCTAAGAAAATGGTGATGCCATCGGCTGGGGAAGATATGGGAAGAATGAGGATGGATGCAAACTTTCAAGAGTTGTGTTGCCACAGTTTTGATAGGCTTATTAGATAATCAAGTGCCCATATCAAGAAAGAGGTTGTATAAATAAGTCTGAGGTTTCACAGACAGGTACAGGATGGAGATGTGAATCTGTAGTTATCAGATATTATTTAATGCCAGGGGGCTAGTGTGCAGTAAATGGAAGTTTGCACCCAGAATTTCCCACCTGGCTATCAACGGGCCATGGCAGGGGCAGGGGATAGAGAACTGCCATTCTCTTGTCCCCTCTATTCCAGGTACATAATTGGTCTGGTGCCCGCCAGTTACAGGGTTCACCCATGGAGTTCCTCCCAGAAGGAATGGGCAGAGGAAGCCAGCATGCTCTGTGGCTGGGGGGTCGGAGTCAGCTTGCTAGTGGGGGCCAGAGAGGAAGGACTTGGGAGAGCGCCACGGGGAGCCAGCGAGCAGGGGCAGAAAGATCGGAGCGCGAGACTGAGCTGTGAGCAATAAAACCCTTTCTCCCAACCCTTCCTTCCCCTTGTCCTCCTTCAGTTTCAGCACATTCATGGGGAACTTGCCCTGGGAAGGGAGGATCTACAGCTAGACAGAGTATAGATGGGATAGAAGATATGGGAGGACTGGTCCTGGCTGAGCCACAACTCCAGAACTGGAGCAGGAGAAGCAACCAGAGGAGGCTGAGAAGGAGCAGCAAGTGACCTGGGCGGAACACCAGGAGCAAAGGTGGGGTACGGGAGCCGAGAATAGGAAGGATTTCAAGAAAGTGAAAATGATCACGGTGTTAAGTGTTGCTTCTTTTGATAGAGGATTTAAATCAATGTGCATTCTTCGTGAAGGGCCCCCACCCATAAGATGGCGAAATTCCTGCTTCTCTTCCGGGTCCTCAGTTCCTGCCGGCGCCACCTGAAGCCCAATCACCCCTCGCCCCCCTCCCAATCCCAGCACCTAGCCAATAGCCAC
Source organism: Manis pentadactyla (assembly GCF_030020395.1). Classification (NCBI taxonomy): domain Eukaryota; kingdom Metazoa; phylum Chordata; class Mammalia; order Pholidota; family Manidae; genus Manis; species Manis pentadactyla. Next base: position 47,860,735 of record NC_080022.1, on the reverse strand, counting down.
CAGCCCCGTAGAAGTGACACCACAATCACCCCATGCCCCTTCCTATATAACCCAGCACCTTTCCCTAATAAAGTGGAATTCTCCGGTGAATTGCTGCTGTGTGTCGCTCCTTTCCTTTCATTGGTGCCGAAACCCGGGAGACGGGACACCCCAACTGGGCCCCGTCTTCCCCCCGACACCAGCAGCAGCTTGCCCTCGTCCTCTTTTTCCGGTGCTGGCTCCTCACACTCACCACTCCTCTCTGGCCTTTGGGTAAGTTTTCCCCCGGAGCGGGCCGCTCTTCCCCAAGCTATCGCAGCGCCATTGACCATGATCGTCCGGCAAGGCCCTGACGCTCGGGGACGAGGAGGGAACTCTCCCCGCCTCAGGCCTTCACGGCTGCAGCGGACCCTCAGGCCCCTCCTCCAACAGCCATAAACGAGGTGACTCCTTTGCGGATGAGAACGCTCCCTTCCCCCACCCTCCTCCTTCTGTTCCTTCCGCCAAAAATTCCTTCCGCCGAAAACTTCTAGTACTAGGTTCCTCGTGACCCCGGCACTCTGCCTTCTTAGAGAGGTCTGGGTGACTTCCTAAGAAACCGACTCGTATACGAGTTTCCGCAGACCCCCAAGGATCATCGGGGACGCCCTTTGTCTCCTTGCCGTCTGCTCCCAGTCCGAGGGTCTCCGTTCGTCTTCCCCTGTTTGTCTCCTTCTCTGTCCTTTAGCCATGGGAGCCTCCTCATCCCTCCCTGGAGGTTCACCTCTTGAATGTCTGCTCAAGCATCTAGCCACCCTCTCCCTGACACCTGATATAAAACCAAAACTTCTCCGTAAACACTGCTCCCAAGATTGGCCAACATACCCCCCTAGACAATAACAACCAATGGCCCGCAGGGGGAACTCTTGATCCTAACATCACTTGCGATCTCTTTAACTACTGCCAGCGCCTGAAAAAATGGAAGGAGATTCCCTATACTGAAGCTTTCCGCCTCCCCCCAGGTTCTCCTAGCCCGCAAGCCGTCTCTCCCACAGAAGCCTCCCGTTCACTCCCTTCCCCCTCCTCTCCTACAACAGCCCCTCCCCCTTCCTCCACCACCATCTCCTCCCCCACCTCACCCCCCTGCAGATCAAGCCTGAGCCTTTCAGCCCCCCTCCAGCTAATTTCCAGGAGCCTCCTCTGTCTTTGCTCCCATCACTGTTTCTCCCCCACAGACTGAGCCTGAACCCTTCAGTCCTCCTCAGACTCGGTCCCGAGGGCCTCCCAAAATTATTGCCCCCCTCCCAGAAGTAGCAGGATCCAAAGGCATCGTGCGCGTTCACGTCACTTTCTCCTTAGGAGATTTAGCCCAACTGGAGAAACGCCTAGGTTCCTTTTCCACTGATCCCACGACATATATCAAGGAGTTTCAATGGACCCTCCAGTCATACAGCCTCACACATCATGACATTTTCATGCTCCTGGCCAATATCCTCCTTCCTAAAGAATGCAGATGAGTTTGGGACTTTGCCCAAATGCTCACCACCAAAACCCACAGGACTGACCCCACCTATCCCCCTGGCCCCACCGCTGTCCCCGAACAAGACCCACACTGGGATTATAACAATGCCGTGGGTCTCCGCTCTCCAGATATTTTTGCCTCCTGCTTAATAACAGGTCTGAAAAAGGCAGCTCGTAAAGTAGTCAGTTTTCAAAAGCTCCAAGACATAATTCAAAGGAGGGAGGAGACACCCTCCGAGTTCTTAGACAGACTCACTCAAGCCCTATTACAGTTACCAGCCTGGACCCAGAAACGCCTGACGGAAGACATGTCCTTATGACATACTTCCTGGCTCAAAGCTACCCCGACATTAAAGCTAAACTCAAAAAGTTAGAACAGGGCCCCGCTACCCCACAGACTGAGATCCTAACAGTGGCCTTTAAAGTCTTCCATAACCAGGAGGAGGAGAAAGAATGCCGTAAACAAAAGGCTGATCAGGCCAATTTCCAAATGTTGGCCCAGCTGATAAAACCACAACCTGGGCGCCCCTCTACAAACAGGCCCCCCACAGGAGCTTGTTTCAAGTGCAGAAAAGAGGGACATTGGTCAAGGGTGTGCCCCTCCCCCAGATCTCCTACCACCCCATGCCCCAGATGCCACAAAAAGGGCCACTGGAGGTCTGATTGCCCAGCCACCCAAAGGGGAGGCTGGACGAACAACCCCCATCCTAAGCCCGCCGTAGTGGGGCTGGCAGAAGAAGATTGACAGGGCCCGGGGGCTTCTCGCCCGACCATTTCCATCACCAAACAGGAGCCCAGGGTTACTTTAATAGTAGACGGTCGCCCCATCTCCTTCCTCCTAGACACAGGAGCCACCTTCTTAGTCTTGCGAGAATACCGGGGCCCTACCACGCCTGCCATTACTCCTATAGTCGGGGTAGGAGGTAAACAGATTTTCCCATTAAACCCCCCAACCCTTTTATGCACAATCCAGGACAATCCCATACCTTTCTCCCACTCCTTCCTGGTTACGCCCCAGTGTCCCATCCCCTTACTAGGACGGGACATCCTTTCTCTCCTCCATGTTTCCATAACTGTATCCACTCCCACAGCCCCCAGTACTCCCTTTCTGATGGCCCTCATAGCCGATGACACCCCTCTACCCAATGAAAGCTCCAGGTCTGCCCTCATACACCCTGTAAATCCCAAAGTTTGGGACATTACAAGCCCCTCCGTAGCCCTATGTCCTCCTGCCTCTATCAAATTACGTGACCCCTCTCAGTATATCTGTCAGGCCCAATACCCCCTAACCACTTCAGCCCTCATAGGCCTCCAACCCATCATTCAAGATCTTTTAAACAAAAATTACCTCAGACCCACTCACTCCCCGTTTAATACCCCCATATTAGCTGTTAAAAAAACCAACGGATCTTTCCGCCTTGTCCAAGACCTTTGCCTCATTAACATGGCCATCGTTCCTATCCATCCCTTAGTCCCAAATCCATATACCCTTTTATCGCAGATCCCTGCCTCGGCCTCCCACTTCTCAGTCCTAGATCTCAAGGACACATTTTTTTCTATCCCTCTGGACCCCTCCTCCCAAGATTTTTTCGCCTTTACCTGGACGGACCCATACACAAGACATTCTGAACAACTCACTTGGACAGTTTTGCCACAAGGCTTCTGAGATAGTCCCCATATTTTTGGACAGGTCCTAGCTCAAGACCTCAAACAGTTTCATCATGATCACTCTGAGTCCACTTATTACAATACGTGGACGATCTTCTACTCTGCAGTCCCTCGTGGGAACAGTCTCAACTTGACACTGCCTCCCCACTTAACCTTCTAGCTTCCAGAGGTTACCAGGTATCCCCTGTCAAAGCTCAAATCTCTTCCCCTTCTGTCACTTACCTTGGATTTCTTCTATCTCAACAAAGAAAGTCCATTACCTTAGACAGAAAATGGCTCCTCTCTGACCTGCCCGTTCCCAAAACCAAGACAGAAATCCTTTCCTTTCTAGGCCTGGCTGGGTATTTTAGAGCGTGGATCCCTAACTTCTCCCTGTTGGCAAGACCCCTATACGACCTCAGCAAGGGCCCCCCTGAAGAACCATTATCCTCCTCACCCCGACACTCCTTCATTAAGCTCCGTGGAGCCCTTGTGGAAGCCCCAGCTCTCCATCTTCCTGATTTGTCGAAGCCCTTCTCATTATACATTCATGAGAGGTCCAGTCAAGCTCTAGGGGTCCTAGGCCAACATTATGGCCCATCCTTTGCCCCAGTAGCTTATCTTTCCAAGCAATTAGACCCCACAGTTCGGGGATGGGCCCCCTGCCTACGGGCATTAGCCGCTGGACAGCTCTTGCAGAAGGAAGCTCATAAACTGACATTCGGGGCGCCCCTTATCATTCTGTCCCCACATCACCTAAAGGATCTCTTAACCTACAAAAGTTTACAGACTCTCCCTCCCTCCAGACTCCTGACCTTACTGTCCTCTTTCCTCCAAAATCCCGTTCACCCCCTTTGCCATCCATACCCGAATCATGACTTTTTCCTCCTTTACTGCTCCCTCGCTCTCTCTTCCTTTTTTTCCTCATTCCTATTGTCTTCCCTGCCACCCCAGCCTCCTTTGTATGGCGATTCAAAGTCAGACAGACTTACACACAGCATCAAACAAAAATTACTGCCCTCATTGCCACATCAGACTGCCCTCTGAAAGGCTGCTCCGAGCCTTTATACCTCCACTTCCCTCCCTCCACCGAAGTGTTCACTAGCAGCTACCTTTATTCTCCCTACCTCTGCTTCCTCTATGACCAAAAACAAGCCTGTTGCAGGCGATGGCCAGACACCTACCGGGATGTCCCTACTGGTCTTGTGCCATTCACTACATGGGTAACTCCCGGTACCCACAGTATTACTCCTCCAACCCATTCTCTTCAATACTAACAAACCTCTTCCTCACCTGGCTGTGGCCCATTGCAGGCCCTATAATAATCATTCTCCTCGCCTGTCTCTTCTTACCTTGTATAGTAAAGTTTGTCAAATCCCAAGTCGGTAAAATCTCTAATCAAACTTTCAACCAGCTTTTACTCAGGAACTACCAGCTTGTAGCCACAGAAGATCCCTCACCCTCACGTAACCTCCTCACCACACGCTGAGATGGACCCCTCTCTCCGCTGGAAACTGTTCCTGGAAACAATGGCCGCAGACGCCTGGCTTCTGGCACCCGTATCCTCTTGGCACCATTAGAATCAACAAGTCCTCGACCTATGGTTACAGGGAACCTTCATTGATTTCCAACCTGAAGAAGTCCACATCTACTCGTCCTTACTGTGGGGGGTCCTATCAACCCTTTCCTCCCGGTCCTCAAGCCCTCACTCCCTTCTCCGCCCCCGTTCAGCAGGAAGCAGTCAGAGAGAAAGCAACGTCCACAACCCCATAGAGGAGAAAGGGGGGAATGAAGAGCCCCCACCCATAAGATGGCGAACTTCCTGCTTCTCTTCCGGGTCCTCGGTTCCCGCCGGCGCCACCTGAAGCCCAATCACCCCTCGCCCCCCTAATCCCAGCACCTAGCCAATAGCCACCAGCCCCGTAGAAGTGACACCTCAATCACCCCATGCCCCTTCCTATATAACCCAGCACCTTTCCCTAATAAAGCAGAATTCTCCGGTGAATTGCTGCTGTGTGTCGCTCCTTTCCTTTCACTTCGAATGCTGCAGTATTCGGACATCTTTCTTACATATTTTTCTATTTCTACTTACCATGCTTTTTTTGTTGTTTTATTTCTCTTCTGATAGAGATTTAATTTGTAAGGTGTTTATAGGGAGTCTGAAATTGTTGGGTATAAACCTGAAATGATTTTCTTTTTACCAAGTGTTACTTCTAAATTATGCTATGCTAATTTCCTTCTTCCACTGGGCAGTGGCTCCCCTCATGGTGTCTTGGCTAGATTTCTTCTTAATTTTCAATAACTTTTGACTAATGGCACAGTCTACTTCTGTTTTTTAAAAACTCAATTCTGTTTATTTAAAGACAAAGTTTTTCCAAAAAGCATACCTTTCATTTAAAAAAATTTTTAATGGAAATTTTCAAACACGTACAAAAACAGAGAAATCTTGTTCACTGTAAGCCTCAATCTTGTAACTCATTCAAAGCTCTCTTCGTCTGGAGACTGGATGGGGACTAGTAGCAGACCCGTGGAGCCCTGCTGTCAGAGGGCCCGTTCTTGAGCTGCCTCTTCAGGGAATTTGATCTTCCTTGGAGATGTGATCATGTCCTCTGCCCCCCACCCCCACAGTGGTGATGACCCGCATTCCTCTGATGCCTGTGACTCCTCTTTATCCTCCATTTTTTCCTGGCCCTGAAAACACCTCCTGCCAAAATTCTCTTTGAGCCCTTTTTCCATACCTCTTAGGGAACCAGAACAGGGTATCACACCCAACCACCCCTCACCTGCCCCTGCCCATTAACTCCAGTTCTCTTTCCCATGGTGCTTCGCTCACCGTCAGGTCTCAGGACATGCCTGTCTTACCCACAGCAGGTGCTGGGAGTGAATGCTCAGATGCTTCTCAGGGGCAGGAATTGTCTCATTTATTTCTTAGTCTCTAACTCAGTGACTGGTATACAGTAGATTCCAATTGTTTAAAAAAAAAGAAGCCCCAGATGGAGTCATTTGTCAAGACCTAATTACAATTTCAACCTATTCCAGGAATGTGACCTTTCAGTAGTCAATCAGGAATTTTCTGGTCACCAATAAGGTAATGTGTCACGTGGTCCTTCTCCTCCACAGAAAGGGAGGTAATCTGCATGATAAGACTCCTGTTTTTCTCACTGAGGGAGGGTGACCTTGCCTGAAACAATCCCTTCTTTTCTTCTGTTAATAACTTCTTGCCCCACTTCCCTTCCTATAAAGACCTTCCATTTTGTTCACCTGCTCAGAATATCTCTCTACTTGCTCTATGGGGTGCCGCCCGATTCATGTATCACTTTTAAAAAGTCAATTAGAGCTTCAAATGGACTCAGTTTAATTTTTTTTAAACACAGTAAATGCTAAGTAAAAGGCTAAGGGAATAAACATTTTCTTTACTGGATCTTTCCGAAAGAGAGTCTCAGTAATAACATTTCTGAACAATTTGAGAAATAGGAGTAAAAATACAGGCCAAATATCACCTGATATTATTCTGATATCAAATCATCTGATAGATGCTCTGTTGGAGGATGTAGCTTACTTTGAGGGCTGAATAATCTGCCAGGGAACCATAGCCTTAGGTACATACTGCTCAGGTAAGGGGACACTGGGGACAGCAGGGGAGTCGGGAAGGAGAAATCCCAGCAAAGTGTGTGCTACCTACAGGCAGGCATGCTCCAAGAGGAAGACAAGCAGAGCTGAATGGAGTATGTCCAGTTATTCTCCCAAATTTACCAGGAGAGAAATCACCCATCTCCCCAGAAGGAGGGAGATCCAGAGTACAGAGGCTGCATTAATTTGGCTCCTTCCCAGGATGGAAGGTTTCAGTGGGATTCCCAGATTTCAACAAGAAATGTGCCCCTTGATCAATTACATGTGTTAATCGTTGTGCTAGATCCTTTCCTTTCAGCTCTGTTACATTACTCAGTCCTTATAAAAGCAAACAGAAGTAGGTCATTCCCATTTTATAGAAGAGGAAGCTAAGGTTCATAATAACTAAGTCACGTATCTGACATTTCCAACTGAGAAAGTGGTAGAGAGAACCTGCATTCAGTTGTATTGCTAATTATGGTTGAGATTTATGTAGGTGCTTATTATGTGCTAGGCCGTGGGGGTAAGTACATCAGCACATCTAATCCTCACAACACTGTGAGGCAGGTATTGTTTTTTTATCCCATTTTGTGGATGAAGAAATTTTGGCCATGGTCAACACTGAGATTCAAGCCAGGATCTATCTCCAAAGCCTTGGCTTGCCTCCAGATTCTCAAATCCTTCCTGACTCAGGTAAAACATACAAGCAAATCAACAAATCACCCCAAACTACATGATATACTGCATCCTCTAAGTCAGAAAGTTCATTTCTAGAGCAGAGATGAAATCTCCAGGGTCGGGGTTTGAAGTTCACCATGTGTCAGCTGTGTGATTCTGAGCAATGGCCTTTGGTTGCTCACCTGCTCGGGAGAAACGATAACACCCCATCACAGGAGTGGACAGACAACTGGCGAAGTGCTGCACCAAGTTAGGGTTTGAGTGACTGACAGCTCATCTGCCAGACAGGAAGCAGGCTGACTGGCCTCCCCTGCTCCTTTGGGGAGTTGGTTCCTCTCTGGCTGTGGGTTTTGGCTCACCAAGGCAGCTCTCTAGTGCCTTGCCCATGTCTAAGGCAGGAAATGATGCCTACTCCCTCTCTGAGGGGTCCTGTGACAGAGAGTGAAGGACAGGCCTAGGCTGGGAGGGCGGGGCAATGGGTGGCTTGGGGGCGGGGTCTGATTGCTTCCAAGAACAGTAGATGTCTCACCTAATCCTCTCATCAAACCTGAAAGGCAAGTATTATCTTCGTTGTACAGAGAATGGAGGTGAAGATAATGAAACAAGGAAATAGAACAAAATAAGCAGTGGGAGGAAGAACTGAATGGGATCTGGGGCTGGTGGGAAAGAGTAGAGAGAGAACAGGTGAGGGCGTCACGTCCCCCCTCTGCAGGTGGGCCACTCTGCACCAGGTGTGTCCATCTGTCCCACGTGGAGAGGAGAGAGGTGACTGGATGTTGGAGGTCCGGGTGCAAAGTTGGTAATATTACACCCATGTATGGGTCAAAGGCCTGAGGCTCTGCCACAGATGGTGGATGGTGGAGGAGAGGCTGGAATTCAGGTGCTCTGACCTCTGCACCAGTGAGTCTCTTCATCCCATGTCCTTGTTACTTAAAGTGTTTCCAGGGCCAGCCAATGTCAGCATCACCTGGAAGTCTGTTGAAAAGGAAGAATCTCAGGCCCCACCCCAGGCCTCTGGCCAAGATGTGACTTTTAGTAAGATCCCCAAGTGATTCGAATGCCCAGTTACAATTGAGAAGTCCTGTCCTACACCCATCAGTCTAGGTTATCCCCAAGTTCCTTCTAAACCCCAGGTTCTCACTGTTCCATCACTGGTGGATATGTCACTGCACCCCTTCCCCTTCCCCAACCCACTGCCTTTGCTCTGAGACCTCCTGTTGCATGCACAGCTTGGGCTGTTCTTTGCCAGGCACCTGGGATGCTTGGCTCTTTCTTATCCTGTCCCCACCCCAGTGAACCCCTCAGGGTACAAGAGGACAGCATGGCATGCTGCCCACACAGGAAAGCAACCCCTTACATCTCTCTTCTGCTGTCAGCACACCTAGTTTCATTTCTATTGTTGCCACAACTCTTCAAAGTAGATATTATTATCAAAGTAAATAAGAGACTTGCCCAAGTTTTCAGAGCTGGTTTAGCTCAAGTTAAAGGCTCCTCCCAATATTCCTTTCTCTTCACCTCTTTCCCCAGAAAGAAAACCTCACCACCAGTCTGAAGGTACTGAAACATGTATGCATCATCAATTGTACATATTCTTTTAAAAGAGGGTATGCAGTTACTGCAAGAACCAGTCTTCTGGAATCCCCTGTGGCCTACCCAACCCCGTGCCCCAAGCCCGAGGCAGGCTTTCCTCTGCCTTTTGCAGGGTCTCTCCTCACCCAGCTGAGACACACTGAGCGGGAAGCCAGCAGCTTTGGCTCCCAGCCTCACCTGTCACTCACTTGCTGTGCACCTTTGAAAAAACTGGCTCCTGTGTGAAGCCCTTACTTCAGCACCACGCAAACACGTGAAGGAGGTACTTGGGAAGAGGTAATTCCTGCTGTTCCCTTGGCCTCAGTCTTGCCATATGGAAAATGAAGATGTTCTACTGGAATTAGTTGTTTTCAAACTGTGGTCCAAAGAGCTTTGAGGCCACTGGGTTTCAGTGTAATAGGAAAGAAAAAGCCAAAGGATCCTTGTGCTTTTCCTTATTTCAACCAGAAATAATTTTGAAAACCACAGTGCTGAATAGTGTCCGAGGTTCAAATTATGATTCCAGGCATTACTGGCATTTATTAAGTGAGGTATTGGACAATATTTATTGACTGCTATCACATTATTTACTGAGTGATGTGCCCTGATCGCAGCTTTACCATGTTCGCTTTGGCTGTTGAAGGGAAACAGATCATAGGTGTATGTGTGTGACAGAAACCTCAGGATCCACTCAAACATCTGTCTTAGCAACAGAGACCTGTTTTTTAGCTGGACACCTGGCTTCACAGAACAAGGCCTCCCTGGTAGCTAGGTGTGACTGTTTGACTTTATTTTGACCAGTGTGCATAAATGGAAGTGGGCACAACTTGTGGGCCATACAGAAAAGGAGTGTGTCCTCCCCTTCGGTATTTCTTTCTTCCAACTGTACAGAATCCAAATGGGATGGTGAGAAATGTTGGGTCATGTGAACAAAGGAAATACCCTATAGTGGGTGGGGCTGTAAAAACAAAGACCTTGACACTATGGGGCTGCCACACAAGTCCAGGTTGCTAGGTGAGTGAGAAGCAAACCCTTGTCTTGTTTAAGCCACTGTTTATTTGGCTCTCTGTTAGAGTAACCAAACACACACACACACATTATATATATATATTAATAAAGTGGGCAAGAGTGGGAGCACAGAAACCAGTTAGAAGTGTTTGAAATACTCTAAGCAAAGGTGATGGTGGTTTGGCAAAAGCTAGTATCTTTGCAGATGATGAGAAACTCAGTGGTTCTGGAGATATTGCAAATATACAGGTGGTAAAATTTGCTGGTGGAATGAATGTGAGTATGAAAAAAAGAGTAGAATCATGGATGATTTGCAGATTTGGAAAAATGTGTTGCTAGATGGATAAGATTAGGAGAGGAGCATGGAAGGGGTAGAAATCAGGAGTTCATTTTGGACACATTAAGTTTGAAGTACCGAGCAGATATCCAAGTGTTCATTGAGCATTTGCATTCAGACATCAAGATTTCAGGGGAGAGGGAATTGATTTAAGTATGAAAACAGATTTTGGGGGGCAAAAATGTAAGAAACAAAATAGAATTCCACAGTGAAAATCTGATCAAGCTGCTACCTTGTCATTTTCCATAATTGCAATATGGCTTTTAATTAACTGGCTCTACAGACTACTGGGCACTGGGAAACCCACAGGGAAAATTATACTGCTCTTGTACCTTGGCCCAGTATCCTCACATCTGAACAGCTCGGAGTTCCCAAGACACACAATTACCTTCTGAGAAAGCTTTCCAGGGTGAGTGGTATTTTGGAAAGGTGGGAATTTGGGAACTCAGATTTTTATTTTAAAAGATACAAAAGGAAGAATGGTCAGATCTGGCTTGGAGTACTGGACTCTTTATATAAGGACTTGATGATATGGAACAAGTCATCTTATATGTATCCATGCATCCATCTATCCATCCATCCATCCATCCATCCATCATCTAGATGGAATTTCTCCAGTGCCTTCCTTTCTCTTGAATCACCTGCACTTTTACACCACACGGTTGGGCTGTGCTGCTTATTGCCCAAGTAAGATAGGCGAGAAAACCACCGGAACAGAGAAGGCTTCCAAAAAGGAAGATAAAGGGGTATCTGCCCAGACAGAATTGGGTAATAGGAATTACTGGCAACAGGGTTTAGGGCAGTGGACACAGAGAGAGAAGAGAGGCCAACTTGAGGGTTGAATTCTCCAAAATGAGACATATTTTGTGAGATGTTTGGGAACAACAGTGTAGAATAGTTTGCTCCTCACCTCCCAGATCCCAGGTTCAGTGGTGCCATGTCTAACATAGCATAGATATATAAGCAGTAATGGTTAAGGAGATGTTTAAGGGCAGTGTGTCACAGAGACTGCATACAAGCTTAGGGTAGATAGAAGAACTGCATTCCTGGAAGCCCCAGGCTGGAGTCAGGGACCTGAAGCCACAGAGTGTAGGGACCATGTAACTGGAGGGTAAAGCAGGGTTGAAGTCTTCAGCATCAGGCGCCATGGATGAATGACACCTAAAAGACCCCAGGTATTATGAACTCTTCAATGGACATCCACTTGGAGTGCCCAGGACCCAGCTGAGCCTGCCTGCCTTGTGGAGTACACCAAGAACTACAGGAGTTCTCGGACCAGGGTCCTTCTCCTTGGGTACTTTCTTTCCTGCCACCTCCATGACTATGGGTATGCATAAATTCACACCTACATCCAGACACCATCTTGGAAGAGAAAGGGGGAGCTTTTTGACTGAGGAGAGAAACACTTGAGTTTAAATTAACTATCAACCACAACACGACTGGATTTGGTAGACAGAGGATGCACGAATCCACAACAAACTGTGTGGCCTTTAGTTGGCAAATTTAAGGATTATTTTCCACCATCGGTAGGAATGGGGATGCAAGAGCAAAGTATGATCAGGTATTGACAAAGAAAATTATATTATTTTGCACATTAGAGTTGTGTGTAAATTTTTAATTTTCTGCTATAATTCTTTCATTTATTTATTCTTTTACTCAACCCACAAACATTGACTGAACACTTACTTTCTGTCAAGAAAGTACAGAGGGATGAATAAGACTTTTCTGCACTCAAGAAGCTGACAGATTGGTGTGGGAGAAACTACCTGTGATCCCAGTGTAAGGTAAGAAGCGCTGTAACAGAGGCCAGCCCAGAAGAAAAGCAAAGGGTGCTCAGCCCAGCCTGCGTAGACAGTCAAGGAAGACTTGCTGGAGGAGCTGGTACGCAACCTGAGTCTCTAGGATGAGTGGGAGTTGACCAGGTGGAAAAAGACAGACAGACAGGAATGGTGGCATTCATTTAATATTTATGGGGCACCTGCTAAATTCGAAAAGTAATATAAGCCATAGGGATAAAGTAGTGAGTGGAATAGATCAGATCCCTGCCTTTGTGGAATTTATATTCTAGTGAGAGGAGAGAGATAATACAAAAAAAGAACAGAATAAATATATAATTTAATATCAGACAGTGATAAATGCAATGGAAAACAAATTGCATTTGTTTAGTAAGGAGATAGAAAGAGGCAATAGGGGAAGATGATAAAGGAGTCAGGGTTTATTTTGAGTGGGGTGGACCGGGAGGACTCTGATGCGGCGAGGTTTGAATGGAGATCTCTTTGAAAGGAGAGCCTGAAACGTGTGACCACTAGAGGAACAGCAGTTGAGGTGGAGGGAAAAGCTAAGTACAAAGCTCTGCGTCTGAAGTTTCCTTGACAAGTTCACCTAACAGCGTGAGGTCAAAGTGGCTGGAGCAAAGAGGGAGGGGAAATAAGTAGGAAAGTAGGTTGGAAAAGCATCTGGGGCCAGTTTTGACAGAGCCTTGTAGGCCATCCGTTATTAAGAGTCTGGATTTTGTTCTGAATGTGAGGAAAAACCATTGAGGTTTCTAGGCCTGGGATAGTAGGGAGGACCGGGGGACTTAAAGTAATTTGATGTGATTGGGCTGTAAAGCACACACTACAGATCACAAAGGAATGGGTTAGAGGGGCAGGCTGGAGGCTGAATATGATGGGTTTTGCCAAAAAGAGCTTAGCTCAGCCATAGAACTGGAATTTGTCCTAAGTGCAATAGAAGCATTGAATCAATATGATCGGATTAGGGTTTAGGAAAAATGATGTGTGGGGTTTTGAGGGGATGGATTAGAAAACAAGGGAGTAGGAAAGGAGAGCTGGAACAAAGCAAAGCCATGGAAAAGCAGTCAAGGAGGCTGTGTGATAAACCATGTGATGGTTGGCCAAGCAAGTGAAGTGAAGCTAAGGACCATGTGAGGTAGAACCAGAGCTTGATTGGATTTGGGAGGTGAGGGGGATGGAGGAGACTGGGTTCTCTTCTCCCTCTGAGAGACCTTGTCCATTCCCATTGACTTAAACACCATCCTTATGATAATAACACCCCGACTTTTATCTCCAGCCCAAATATCCCCTCTGTGCCCTCATCTGCAACTGCCTCCTTGCCTTCTCTATTGCCTCACAGATATCTCATGATTGGCCCCCATCTCCCTTTTCCATTTAGTCTTTGTCACCTTAGTAACTATACCATCCATACAACTGAGCAAGCCAGAAACCTAGCAGTTGCCCTCGCCTCCTCCTTCCCTCCCCATGACACTCCATTGCAAGTGCTAACATTTCAAACTGTTGCAAAGTTTTGCAGACTTGCAAAAATCCACTGCCACCATCTTAGCCAGTCATGTCATCTCTTGCTCAAACCAGAAGTCCAAAAATGTAATGCAGAAGATAATCATTTGAAGTCCAGAAAATATTAGAACCTCTACCCAAATTTTATTATGTACATCCTATATTTTTAACTTATTTTGTGTATTTCATAATGTACATTCCACATTAGAATGGCAATATTGATAATAATAGCTAACACTTAATGAGTAGCTACTATGAACCAGACCTTGTTCTAAGCACTGTTCATTAATTAGCTCATATAAGTGCTCCAAAACTGGGTGAGGTTGCTATTATTATTATAATACTTATTTTGCAACTGAGAAAACTGAAGCACAGAAGTTGTAAATACCACAAAATTACTAATAGAAGCTAATAGTGCCCGTGGCAAACAGAGATGGGCAGCATTTATCCCCTTTGAAGGGATGCCCTGCCCAGCTGCAAAGACATAATGAGCTGACAGCTTTCAATAGTTTGTCCTTTCTCATGCCCTCAGCTCCTCTCAGGGTGGCCCCAGTGAAGTGATGGCCCACGGGCCTTGGCATGTCCACCCAAAGTGGGATGCATCTAATGGGCTCTCTCCCTGAGTCCTCTCCTTTAGGCTAACAGAGACTTTACCAATCTCCTCCACAGTCTAGCAGCTTCCTCTGTCCAGTTTTATTCACTCTTTTCCTTTCATAGGGTGACTCCTCCATAAACCTCTTGGTCCCTAACTGCATCTCAGCATTGCTTCCCATAGACTCAAAGGACACAGTGGCAGAGGCAGGACCCAATGCCTAGGCAGTGTAGATAACTCTCTGTGTGCCCCAACCCACTGTCCCTACTTCTGTCTTTACATTTGCCACACTGCATTGATATTTTTGGTTTCTGAGTCTGATGTGTGTGTGAGTGTGTAAAAATATATATAACATTGGCCATTTTAACCATTTTGAAGTGTGCAATTCAATGGCATGAATTATATTCACACTGTTGTGCAACTATCCCCATGCTGTTTCCAAAACTTTTCATCACCCCAAACAGAAATGCTGTGCCCATTAAACACTGATCTGAGTCTGCTTTTTGAACACCAAAAGTGAATTGAGCTTCATCAGAACAGCAATTATATCATCTCTATCCATAGCTTCTGTTAGTACTTGGCATTTACTAGGCATCCAAGATATTGCTTATTAAACTGAAGAATTCAAAGGAAATTCATATTGAGATAATCTGGGAGAACTCAGAAGAGGTGACATTTCATTAGAATCTTAAAAAATGAAATAGATTTCAATAGGTAAAGAGGATCCCAAGCTCAGGGAACAGAAGGAGAGGGCAAACTTTGCTGGTTGACAACCGAAAGTCAATATTGCCTTACTAGAACTACAATTTTGTTTAGGATAGGAACTACACAACTAAGAAATATATATACATTTATCAGCCTCTCATTCACATTGAAGCAGCCATGTAACTGTTGTAGCCAATGAGATAACTAATCGTTTTCTGGAAATGTTTCTATTCCTGAAATGGGTGTTACCACTTCCTCTCTTTTTTTTTCTTCTACTTCTTGTCTGGAATGTAGATGGAGTGGCTGGAGCAATACTAGCCATTTTACAACCATTAGGGCAGTGCCAGGAAAATTGTGGAGTTCTTGGTCCTGATCGTTTCAAACCACTGAATTATTAATTCTAGACTGTATGTGTGTGTGTGTGTGTAACTCCTAACGGTAAAACTTGATTGAGTCTTTTTGTTACTTGCAGTTATTATAAGTCTTAACTGAAACAAAAGCATAGAGGCTTATATCTGAGACTGAGGTATCAGAGATAATCTGATGAGGAAGAATGGCGAAACAAAGTCAGCAGAAAGTATTTACTGCACACCTACAATGGCCTGGAAACACCAGTCTGGATGTTTTATGTGTGCTCTGGCTGTTACAGGGAGAGTGAAGGAAACCCCATTAGAGCTACTTGGATAAAGTCCCTAAAGAGGCAAATAAAAGACTGAAAAAAGTAAATGGAGTCTTTGGGCTTAGTCAGACACTTTTTTGCTCTCCATGGGAAAATAGGACTTGTTCACACTGTAGCCAATAAATTTAGGACTGGGAATTAAAAAGGGTGATCAGATCCCAGACTGGAAGTCAGAGATGCAGGACAGAGTAAAGAAAAAGATACATCTGTAGGCAATATTTTTCACAAATTATCTAAATGAGCACTGAAATGAAAACAACAATAACAATATAAAGAATGAAAATACATGATTACAATAGCATGTACATAAGAGGACAATAGAGAGAAAGCGCACTGAGGTCCTGGAATCTAGTCCTATCTAGTCATATAGGGAACTGCAGGAAACCAAGGAGAACATGTTAAAGGTAGTCCCTCAGTTGATGACGGGAAGTAAGTTCTTCTTTATTGAAGAATCTCAGCTAGTAAATGCAGAAGGAAGGGTAGTATAAGAAAACCACCCTTTTCCAGCTCCCTAATGAAATAATAGCTCTAGTCAATAATCTTCAATGGCTGCAAATCAGCATTAAGTGAAAAACTGATGGGGAACTTGAAAATGGATCAATAAGACTGAGACACCTGAACCGACAGATCAATCCTTATATCAATACAAGTTGGACAATGGACGTTATGTAGCTCCTAGTGAGATGCTATAGGAAGTACGCAGCAGCCACTCATGAAATGGTGTTGCCTCCTTCCATCCCTCCACCAAAACAAATACACCTCGAATCTGAATCTCTTTAAGCCTCTAGGTCTAACTACCAGTTGACAGGAAATATGGGTGGAGGGGGTGACATCACAAAGAAATGGACAGCCAAACCCAGAATGTAGGACAATTTTATAAGACTAATGGTCCCTTATTCATTTGGGTCCCAGCAGGAAACAGATGGATTACCCAAATTAAATAATTTGAGGAGGGCTTAGCAAAAGGACAATTTACAAAGATTTGAGTGAGATATAGGGGAACTAGGAGGGAGCAAGGGATAACACAGAATCCAGAGCTAACTATGGCTTCAGAGACATCACTCCTAGAGGGACAAAGGGACAAAAGGAGGGAGCTCACTGGGGGGAGAGAGAGGGACAAGGTAGGAAAAGAGAGAGGGAATGAGAAAGAGAGGGAGACAGAATGAGGGAGAGAGAGAACAAACTACGTGAGGAGGACCTGATGACAAGGGCTCTGAATTTTGGCTGAAGGATGCAACCAGGTAGGCAAAAAATACTGTACACTGATGTTAGAATAGTGGTCATCTATTTGGAATAAAATAGAGAGCAGGTAAGGAAGATTTAATTCATACAAAATAAATTTAAGAATCTCTTAGCTATAAGTATTTCAGTATGGAACTGAGTATTGATGTATAAAGTATATTTTAAATCCAGGACTAACACAACAGTATCTGATCATGCAGAAATGGTCCTTTTTCAGAGGTTGTCCCCTGCCAAGTCCTCAGAATAGACTGAATCTCAGAGAGGAACATCTCCCATGCATCTATTGGCTGGGTCTGTTTTGAACACCAACTTATTTCTCCTAGAATTTGACCTGACCTGTTTGTCTGTGGGCATTGGATCTGGGTGGAAGACTAACAGTAATACTGAAAAGTTTTACTTCTCTGAAGAAAGAGTCTGAAAGGTGGCTAGTATTTGGTACAGTAATGCTTAGACTCTGGCACGAAATTGGAAGCTATCAGAAGTTTCTTTCCTCTAAATGGGTAACATTGAAGAACCAAGTGACATTGGAAGGACCAAGGTCTTGTGTCAAATGAATACAGAGCCCACTTGGGGATTTCCAGTTCCTCTGTCTCCTGCTCAAAAAACTGACTTTACAATTGAAATTGTTAGCAGAGTGAGTTCTGTGGTAGCCCAGAGGAAGGAAAGCCCAGGAGAGAAACAGGCTTGGTTTTGACACCTGTGGCCCAGGATCATACTTTCCTCAAGATATACTACCATGGTCAGAAAAACTGAAGTTTGCAAGATCAGGGTCACATAGAAAAGAGGTATGGATAAGAAACATACAACATATGTGTGTGCATACGTACATATGTATATATATATATGTAAATATGGAATACAGCTTTTTCCAAAACACCAGGAAATAGTGGTCATGGGCAGGTAAGATGTTGAGGGTCCACTTGTGCCTCATTCTTCCTTGATCTCATGATTGACTCATTCATCCCCAAATCCATCCCCAAATCCAACCAAGCAGGTTCTCACTCACATGCTTGGCACCCTGGGCTCAGCTGGGGGCCTCTCCCTGTCTGTGTGGTCTCAGGGCCTCCTTCTTTCTTGCTAACAAATCTATGAAACTTGTTTTTTTTTTTCAATGCTACTACTTTCCTAGTTTAGAATAGTCGCTAAGAGGTAGATGGAGCTCTGAAATCAGACTTACTCAGTTTAAATTCCAGTTCCACCACTTGTTGCAGTGTGAACTAGGAAAATAATTTTCCTTAATCTTAAGGAAATCTAAAGGAAAATTTAGATAATTTAGAAAATTAATCTAAATCTAAAGCTTCCACTTTGTAAAATGGAGATGAAAATATCTCTAATCACAAGAAATTGTTGGGGAATTGAAATGAGGTAATTCATATGGTATTTAAAACAATGCTTGGCATATTGTAACCCCTCAATGATATTCATTATCCTTCTTATAATTATAGTTGTTAATATTCATTAGTAGCACTCTTTTACTGTTTAGAGGCATTGATTTCGTGGATTTTATGCAGTAAATCCAATGTATGGTTTAAATAACATCTGGATCCAAATTATTTCCCTTTCATTCTCCATTCTAGGGCATTAAATCCAGCAAGTGAGCACAGGTTGATCTCAGGATGAGTTGGAACTGGAGAAATTGAATTTGCTCACCAAATGCCCATATCTCAGAGAAAGGATCTATAACATTAATTAGGTTGCCTTGGACAGCAGGCAATAAATCCTGCACAAACTGGCTTAAGCTAGAAGCAAATGAATTAGTTCACAAAGCAAATGTCCAGCATTCAAGTGGGCTTCAGCGTTGGCTGATTCAGAGATTTGATGATGCCATTTTGGTCCTAGATTTTTTCCATCCACCCCCCTCTGTCCTCTATACTATCAGCCTCATCTGGTTCCCTGGTGTTCATAGGGTGACCACCAATGGCAGTCAGAACATCTGTGCCATCTTTCCCAACCAGTGAGGGAGAAAAAGGGGCTAGACACCCATGAACAATTACTGACATCCACAGGAGCCTCTCCTCACAGTTCAGAGGTCTCCCCATACCTACCTGGAAAGGAGGATGGTGTTACGATGGCTTGTGCAGGCCCATCAGTTGGGGTGGAATGGATGTTGGAAATCTTGTCACTGCAGCCTCTGTAGGGATCATAAGAAGAGACTTTGAGATGGTGCCAGGGCTTCCCTACTTTCATGTTCTTGAATGTCAGCAAATGGGGTTGTTCTGTTTATTTATTGCTATATGACAAGTGGCCCCAAACCTAGTGACTTGAACACACAATCATTTTACTATATATAAGGACTTATGGGTCATGAATTCAGGAGGGGCTCAGCTGGGAGATAATTCAGCTTCATGTGGCTTTGACGGGAGTCACTCATTGGTATTCAGCAGGCAGCTGGTCTGGTCTGAGGGTCCTGCGAGGTTCTCACTCACATGCTTGGCACCCTGGGCTCAGCTGGGGGCCTCTCCCTCTCTGTGTGGTCTCAGGGCCTCCGCAGCTGGTCTCTCCAGCCGAGGAGTGGGACTTCTCACATGATGGCTTAATTTGCTACCCAGCTGTAAGTAATGGATAATAGTGAAATAAAAGGTGATTCCAAATGATTTGAACTGTTACACTCAGTATACATAATCAACAGAAAAGAATGGCCATGCAGTTTTTTACCAATACTTTCTGTCCATGGGCACTAAATAGGCATGTGCATTTTTAAGGTTATCACTTTGAAGAGGTGCTGCTTTGTCATACTGTTCAGGGTGCCAGTGTCCCTGGCTAGCCTGCTGTGTGAGCTGTGGGGTCTCCTCCCTTCTCCTCAGCCCTGCTTGGTTGAGGGTATCCCGTGGAATCCCAGCAGCCTCCAGAACTTCCTGCCACCAGGCTTCCCCACTGCCTCTCATCTTATTGTTTTCTGGTGTGATTTTTATGAAAAAACACAAATCTGCTCAGACCATTCCCTTGCCTAAAGTCATTATTAATTTTTCTTCCAAATACCAGATAAGATACAAACTCATCAGTATGGCTGACAAGTTTTCCCTGTCATGGGTCAAATCCCCAGTTATCACGAGAACATAACCCAAGAGAGCAGTCATCTTATCTCTCTTGTTCACTGTTTTATCCTTAGCACCAAGACCAGGCCAAGAACATAGTAAGTGTTTAATACATATCTGTGGAAGGAAGCAAAGGAGGAGGAGAGGGACAGAGGAAGGAAGGGAAAAAACAGGAAATTTGGTTTATAGCATCCTGTACTTGACCTGTCATAATGTTCATTTCTAGTGTAATGGCTAGCTTCTTCACTAGATCATAAGCCCATATTCACTACTTCTAGTGCAGTGACTGTAACAAAGTAGGTGTTCAAAAATTTTTGTAGAGTAAATGAATTAATTAATAACATGAGAAGTGCCTAAGGCACATACAGAGGTGTTAAGCCTGAAGGAAATGCCAATTCCCAGAGTTGAGGAGTGGCGGTGGGGAGGGGGCAGGGGAGGAACAAGGCCCTGGTGCATGATGGCAGTGGTTTCTGCTCTAGGGCCCAACCTCATGGGAGTCTGGGTGACTGGTCCCCTTTAGGCCTATGGCCCTGGAAGTCTGAGTCCTTTGCGCAGCCCTGATAGCCCCTTTGTGTATCCAGTTTTCTTATTTGGCACAGGTATCCCACTCTGCTGGTTTTTTCCCCAGAGAGTGAGTCTTTTGAAGTGATGCATGGACTACCTTGCCTCAGTCTCCTGGAATGTGACCTCATTCCTTACCCAGGTCAGTCCCCTCATTAAGCAGCCTGCCCAGTCCTGCTCCATCAGGCAGCCTGCCAGGCATGCACTTGGCATAGGAGTCCCAGTTCAGTGGCCAAAGCAGCCTCCACCTTTTAAGGGCATGGGCTTTGGAGTCAAATAGACTGGGTTTTAGATCCTGAATCCACAATCACTAACTGTTTGTCTTGGGCAAGTTACTTATCTGTCTGCACCCTGACTTCATCATCTGTAAAGAGCTAATAAGAATGCCTAACTCAGAGCATATTTGTGAGAATTCAATGAGATAATCCATGAACTTAAATCACAGAGAGCTCAATAAATGTTGAATATCATTTTTTTATTCAAGAACTTCTGCCCTTTGTCAGGTCATGCATTTATCTGGGTTAGAGGAGGAGTGGAGGGAGAGAGAGAGAAGGGGAATTAGCATGTACTGAGCACCTATGACGTTACTGTGGTGGCATGTCTCCGAGAGTTCTGTCCCTTGAGCCACACAACCACCCCATGTTACTGTGTGGAACATTAGCCCCATTTTCCAGGGGAAGGAATGCAGATTGTAAAGTAGACAAACCTGCATTGGAATCCAGGTTGTAAAACTCACTTGCTATGTGAGTCTGGGCAAGGCCCTTCTCTCGGAGCCTCAGTTTCCTACAAGTTGTGATGGCTCCTACCTGATAGTCTTGCTGTGTGGACTGTAGGGCCTAACACTAGGGAAAAATGCTTAGCCAGCTGATGCTCTGCAAATGTGAGTTTCTCCATTCTGAATGAGACCCCTGGTTGAGAGCAGGACTTGAATGGAGAGAGGGGACATGCCAGGAAGAGGCACCCCAGGACATCAGGATTCTGGAGAGGACACACTTCTTTTATTCCCCAGAGTACTGGGCTGCTATAAATACCATGAGTGGACTCCCCACCCCCCTTGGGACTCAGATGGTTGGCTGCCTCCATTCTTGACCTCCAATTACTAATGAATAACAATAATCACACTGAATTGTTAACTTGAGCTTCTCGAAAGCAGGTCTCTTCTTATCTCTCACAGGAGCACAAGCCTGGTCCACAGAAGGAGCTCAAGAAATGCTGATAAACAAGTGAATGCACTCTGCAAGGGTTGTACCCAGGCTGAATCCAGCTGCACCCTGATGAGCATAACAGACTGGACTGGACAACTCCTCCAGTAGTTTCCATCATGTACCAAGGACAAAAACCTGCACTATCACAGGCAGGGAAAAAGCACCCACCTGGAAGGCAGAGGCCCAGGTTTCTATCCCAGTGCACTGTGCTTGCAGTATGACCCCAGACAATCACTTCCTTAGCCTAGGCCTAAGCTTTCCCATTGGTGAAATGAACCAACTGGGAATAGATGATGGGGTCCTCTCTAACACACAAACTGTGACTGATTTGTGTGCAGAGCAGCCCCAGATAGGGCTGCTCTAGAAGTCAGGTAAGCGTGGGAGGAAAGCAACTGACTGGGCTGAGCAGGCCTCCTACAGGCACAAGTCAGGACATTCCCAACACCGCATGGAGGGAAGGTGGCAGAGGGCTCCAGAGCCCAGAGCACTAGTACCCGTGGGATAGGCCCTTTCTCTTTCCCATGTCTGCTCCCTGACCAGAAACCAAGACCTGTTCTCCTAGCTGCCTCTGTCCCATGATGCCAGCACCTGACTTGAGGCTTCCCTGAAAATAATTGGAGCTCTGGCAGCTTTGCCTACTCAAGCTGGAGGTGGATAGGAGGCCTCTGCAGCAGGGAGGAGCAAGGAGGCTCTGTACACCTTGGCACCTCGGCTTATTTGTAGTGAACAGGTTGGCTTAGCTGGTCAGCCAGTACCTGGTTTCCCGTTGTTACTGATGCTATATGGAGGTAATCCTGGCACCTGACAGGGCCCTGGTATGGATAACAGCAGCTAGCCCTTACTGAGCACTGTGTGCCAGGGGCTGCTCTAAGAGTCAGCAACTACAAACCCGTGGGCTAAATCCTATATTTTGTATGATAGTTTGCTTTTGTGTGGCCATGACCTAAGAATGGATTTTACATTTTAAAATAATTCTTTAGGTACATCCATAATAGCCTTGAATTTTGCTCTTTTGCCCACAAAGCCTAAAATATTCACTATCTAGCCTTTCCAAGAACAGTTTGCTAACCCCTGCTCAAAGTTTTTAACATGTATGAACTCCTAAGCCTCAAGATAGTGTTATGAATAGGTTACAGATGACAAAACAGAAGCACAGAGATGTTAAGTGGTTTATTGAAAGTCCAACAGCCGGTAGAGGATGAGGTCAGGATTTGTACCCAGGCAGCTGGTTTCTGAGTGCCTCCTCAAAACCAAACTGCCTAATGGTTGCACGAACTGGCTCTGTGACCTTGCAGCCATCCTCCCACTGTCTGCGAAATGAGGCCAAGGCATTGGACTTGGGGTGGGAGAGTTCTTGAAATGAATAAACTGCAGGGAATCTGTGACAACCTCTGGTAGCTGAACAAGGCTTTGTGTTTGTGTACAGTTGCATTTATTTGAGGAGAGAAACCATCACTTTTCTCAGAAATGGATTCCAAAGCTCAAAACAGATCAGAGCTGCAGCACTGAACTATCTTTCTGGAAAGTCATCTCCAGTTTTAACATTCTTTGATTTTATTCATTTGGACTGTCATTTTCACTCCTCAAATGTTATCTCTTTAGGTTATCTTTCTCCCAAATGTTATTTATTTCAGTGGACTTTTTAATGTAAATTTTAACTACTGGGTTATGTTTTTCCCCCCCCACAAAGGAAGCTCTACAAACTCATCATTGAGAAAAATGGGAAAAAACAGACAAACTTAAGAGTAAGTTAGGGTTTTCTTCTGATGTATATTCTGTAATTCTAGGTGAATAATCCACGTTAGTGGTGGAGGACAGGAACTGTGTTTTATAACCCTTTGTTGTAATTATATGTTTCTATGTTATTAAACAAACATGTCCAGAGCCCCCACTAGGCAGTTATAGTTACATGGACCGTGAGCTCCTCAGAGTCAGGGGTTTCGAGCTATTTGCCTTTTATCCCCTTGCCTGGTATAGGCTTGGGACATGCTAGGTACTCAGAAAGGGTTCGAAATGAATAAATGATGCCTGGCTGGCTGGCTGAATAGATGGCAAATGGATGTATTAGGAATCAGCAGTGTGAGAGGTCAAGGGGGTGCAGGGCGCTGAGCTGGCTGCCTTTTAATCATCAGCCTCCCATGATTAGGGAGGAGCTTTTGAGGGCAGTCCTCATTTCCCACCAGCCACGGTTTGAAAGGGGATAGCTAAAGTTCAGCTGGCAGAGCCAGAACCTCCCACAGGAATCCAAAGAAATGAGTCCAATTTCTTGCATCCCATTGAGGCCTGACAAACAATGGGGGCTTTCCCGCCCTTTGTCGTGGACCCTTACATCCTTGCATTAGAGAACAATGAATTCTTCTCTCTCCCACCTGTGCCTGCTCCCTACGCTTCTAAACTTTTCCTCTGTCCCACTCCTTCTCGCCTCTACTTCCATCCACAGTGAGAGTCTAGTGACTCACAACTGCTGAGAGTAGGAGTAGAGAGCAGGCCCTCGGCACACTCAGCTCCTGGACCAACGGGACTGATCTCAAGATGAGGAGCCACAGAAGCAGGGAAGAGTGGGAAGGCAATCTCAGCGGGGGACAGGGTTGGGTTACCATGTGCCCATGGTAAGGGAAGCACAAGAGCTAAGGAAACCCTCTACCTCCAAGGAGACTGGAAGGTTCTGTCCTGCTCTGGCACTTTGGACCAGCCACTAACCTGCACTGGGTTGGCCTTTCTTCACCTGCACAGCACTGATAATGCCTCATCTGCTCCCCTACAAGGGTGAGTTCAACCAAGATGTCAGGTACCAAAACTGTATAAAGTTATCCAGTAAAATGGAAGCTATATCCTTACTTGGATTCAGTTGAGAGATAATTTTGATGCTCTGATTCAGCATTTGTAGAAGAAAAAGAGGTTGGGATGCAGTTTGAATGTGTACATTGGTGAACTTGAATAAAGGTGCGGTGGAGTTTAAAACATGGGTTTGGGAAATTCACGTGGTCTGCAGCTGCAAGAGCGTCATCCCAGGTCAGACAAAGATGGACATGAGCCCCAGCTCTGCCAGGCACCAGCTATATATTCTCAAGCAGGGGCCCTTTTGCCTGAGTTTCCTTCTTTACACAGTGAGAATAACAGAAGCAACCTCAGATGTGCAGGGTTAAAGGTAACACATGTTGAATGGCTGGCCCACAATAGGCTCACAATAAAATGTAGATTATTATAAGCATTGCCCAGAAACCATCTGTTCCTAAAAAGAAGAAATTAGTAGACAGATAAGGGAACAGTTTGGGTTACATCTACCTATGTAGGCAAAGGAGTAGAGAAGGCAGACAACAGGAGCCAAAGCCCTTCCTTCCCAGCCTCCCAGGGATCGTCTGCTGGTGTCTCCTGAGGCCGTGCATTACATAACCTCACTTGTTGAACCAGGGCCACTGGTGAAAAAGGATGCAACAACCCAGAATGTGAGGCTGGCACAAGAGGAAGGATGAGGGTCTAGGGACGTTTCACCTAGAGAGGGGCCAGGGAAGGGGCAGGAAGCAGAGAGGAGGAGAACCAGAGGACAAGAGAGCTGGCTTCAAATAAATACCTGAGGAACCATCGAATGGAAGGTGCAAATCACTTAGTCTTTGTTGGATCAGTCCTATGAAAATTATAGAGGCAGAGAATTTCCCTAGATAGCATGACAAACTTTCTCATAAAGCTGGTCGGGACTGGGATGGGCTGCCTTGTAGGGAGGGATATTTTATCAACCCAGGTCACACATGAGCACCTGTTTAGGATTTGGAGAAGGGGTTTCTTTTTTCCCCTTCTCCTACCTCTCCAGGATGGGAGACTGGAATAAATGACCTTGGAGATCCTTTTCAATGATTCTAAGGAGCGTCACTGGGCCGGGCCTGCCCAGAAAGGCAGGCTAGTTTGGGAGTGGCAGCCACGAATTTGAGACCCCTCACCACCGGCCCGCTCCTCCAGAACAGCTGGAGGTGCTCAGAAACAGCAAACACTTCCTGCCCCCTCAACGGGGCATCCCCATCATCTGGCTAGCTCTGGGAAAGGAAGCATGGTGGCTCATGAATGCAGGGTCTGAGAACTGTGGCTGCCTCGGACTGTCGTGACAAGATTTCCTCATCTCTCCTCATCTGTTGCTCCAGCTCTCCAGAAACTGAAGGGCCCAAGACCCAGTGAGT
Organism: Manis pentadactyla; assembly: GCF_030020395.1. Classification (NCBI taxonomy): domain Eukaryota; kingdom Metazoa; phylum Chordata; class Mammalia; order Pholidota; family Manidae; genus Manis; species Manis pentadactyla. The sequence goes on along the minus strand of NC_080022.1, from coordinate 47,834,927 downwards.
TACTACGAAGTAACAAAGTGACTGGGTGTTTTATTGGCTTTTCTCCAAGTGCATAAAGCCTTGGAAAAGAAGCCAACTGCCCCTAGAGGAAGAGACCAGAATGAGAAGGGAGCCCTTTATGCTTTGCAATTCATGACAAGATCATGAAGAGAGAATCATGGACAGGAGATCCTGAAATGGAACCTGTCATGACACACACTTTTCAGAAGAAATCACAGTCACTTTTCAAATCCTGATGAACTACAAAAACCAAACAGAACCACAGACGTCACAGCCAACCTCTCAAAAAAACTGAGCAAGGGCCCACCCAAATGAGCAAATACAGAGGAACGCATTGTCTTTCCAGAAAAGTGAAAAGATCAGACATTAGGCAGCCAGACCCAGACCACACCCATGTTTACCATTCCATGACTCTTCAGAAAGAGACTAAACTGTGTCATGGGAAAGTGTAGATGTTCATGTCCTCAGATGTGGGTTCAAATCCCTCCTCTGCTAATTCCTAGCTGTGTGACCTTATGCCTCAGTTTCTTCATTATGTGAATGGGAATAAGAGCAATCAATTTGTAGAGTTACTGGGAGGAATATGGAATTTATTCACAAAGTGTCTGGCACAGTGTTGGTAATCAATAAATGGCAGCTCATATTAATAATAGAAACTATGGAAATGGAAAAAAAGACAAGTAGAAGCAAATCAAAAACTTTGCCCCAAATACTTCTTCCAAAGCTTAACTGGAGGGACTGGTTTGATTTAACATTTTATTATAAACATTTTAGCAATAGCAAATAAGGAAATACAGAGGGTATAGCCATCTCCTGGCTCTTTTGAATTTTAACTCTTTGCAATACTTTAGTCTTATTTTTTAGGTAGAGTAATACCTATCACATTGAAGATACAGTTGTGTACCTTATCTATTCATGTTCTGCATCTCTGCTTCCCAGATCCTGGGCTGACTTCCCATTCTTTCTATGCTCCATTTCTGGGGACCTCCTGCTTCCATCCTGAGCTCCTTTACAGCCCACGTCTCTCTTTGCATGTTCTGCATTCTAGCTACTTCCTTTGGGGCTCCAAGCTCTCTCTGAGGAGGAAAGGAACCCCTGACTGGCCTTCTCACACTGCCCACGGCCTCAGCAGCCACTCTGTTCAGAGGCCAAAGATGACTGTGGTCAGGCCAGAAAGAAGAGCAAGTGCTCTTCCCAACATGGTCCAGGCAGCTTCATTTAGGATAATCCCCACAGCGTCTCCATTATCATAAAATAAAAGAAACCAAGCGTAAGGACCTCACCATGGCCTGGCAGTGCAGAGACTCAAACCAGGCTGTCGTGTCGTGGCAAAGCAGAGACAGTGGGGACCACTTCCACTCCAAACCAGTAGTTCAAGGCCTACGTCTTAGGATTTCAGGCATGGGCTCACTGTTGTGCCCTACACGATTAGCTATTTTTGCTCTTCACAAAACCTGAACTTTCTAAAACACATTTGTATAATTAAAGGAGAGAAAGAAAAATAAAAGAGAACCCAAAGGACATACGAAGAGACTCTAACCTCTTCACCCCTTCAGTCCTCTTCCATCTTTGTTAATTGGTGTGTGCATTTGTAGTCAGGAGACCTGGATTCCAGGCCTGGCCTCACACTTACAAGCGTGTGACCATGAGCAAGCCCTCTTCTCCTCCCAAGGCTTCTGATTCCACATCTGCAAAATAGGGATAATATATTCACTGCCTACTCCCCAAGGCTATTGCAGGGATTTCAGCAGATAATGAGTAGGAATGTTATCTAGATATTTTCCATATTCCTCAAACCTGGGGGTCAGGTAGATGAGGGTTCTCAGAGATTCCCCTCCCTTATGCCAAGTTTCTTGGGATTTATCTTCAGCAATTCCCACAATCACCAGTTTTGTGTAGAAACTTTGTACGATCTTGTGTGCTAACCTAAGAAGTATGAATTTTATCCTAAGAACCAAGAGCACCTCCTGCTCTGTGCTTGAAGGGTTCTCAGCAGAGGAGAAGAGCACAGATTTGTGATTTAGAAAGCCTTCTCTGACAGAGTCTGGATTGAGTTTTGGAAAGGAGAAAAGAAACTGGAACCTAATTAGGCTAATTAGGCTATTGGCTCAAGAACATAAACAGAGACAGTGGGGGTAGAGAGCAGAGGAATATTCCCACAACACTTGGTGCTTGTGGGTAAGAAATTGCCCCCCCATCCCCATCTCTGCTTTCTCTTAAAGGCAGAATAATATATTTCCACCTATCCGCCTCAGGAATTGCTTGAAAATTAATAGGCTAGAGGCCTGGCTGGCTTTCATGTGTTAAACAACACCCTGTACTACTGCTGGTGTTCATTAAATGCTGAACATATAAAATGTGCTTTGACAGAGAAGCTGGGAATAATTATAGCTTGCTAATTATTGTTAATTTTACCACAGCTTTGAAACCCTGGACTTTCTCAATGATTCAAAAAAGAGATTGTAACCCCTCCATCCCATTAAAGTAGCCAGACAGTGGTAGACCAGAAATTTCCCACAGGCTCCATTCTGTCATTATTTGCAGTGGTTCAGCTACTTATAATGGTTTACAGAAAAAGAAAGCAGTGGTTTGCTCTTTCCAAATCAAATTGCACAAAGAACTTTTTATAGTCCTGCTGGTTCTTTCTGAGAATTTATGCCTTTTCATCCCCCTATTCTGAGTATATGCATAAATATTATGTGTGTATGTAGAGAATAAAAGTGTTCAACAGACCTGGACAGAAGGACTCCTGGGTTTTACTCACATCTTGGTGAGTAACAGAATGGCTTCCTAATCTTTTTTCAGATTCTGCTCCACTCCGTTTCCATAAACATTTATTTAAAGTCTCCTAACAGTCAGGCAGAGTACCAGAGACCCCTCTGAGCAATTAGGAAATTGAGGGCTGGTCGACTTTAAGTGTCTAAACCTCATTTGCATCACCTATAAAATGGGTCTGATAGTCCTTTCCTGTCAGGACTGAGGTGAGCATGAGACACGGTTTGTGAACTGTAAGCTACAGAAACGTGTGCTTTTACGAGAACTGGGATAGAAGCGGGAAGTGAAAGAACTTAAGGCAGGCGCGGGGCTAGGAACCAACCGGAGGGAGAAAAGGAGGGAGGGGCAGGGGACAAAAGCGCGCCTATCCGCGCGCCGAACTTTTCAATGAAATTCGTGAGAATTCCAGGCCTGGAGAGCAGCGGGGATGCCCCAGGTCCTCCGCTAGAGACCTCGCGGTTGGCCGTCCCTCCCAGGTGGGGCGGGGGCGGGGCCCCGGGCGGGGCCTCCGCAGCCCAGGTGAGTATCGGTTTTCCTCTCCCGGGCTTTCGGTGCGGAGGAGGAGGGAGCTGCCCGCTCCCCTGATCCTATCGAGGGCGGCGTAGGGTGGGCCGTGCCTTCCGCTGGAGGAGGACGCAGGGCGGGATGTGTCACCCAAGTGCCAGTGGGTGAGTCGGCGGCCGAACCAGCCGGGCCGGTATAAGAGCGGGAGGGGGCGGCCCGCGGCAGACGCCTGAAGACTGTCCCAGACGGCAGAGCCCGAACCGCAGAGCCCCGCGCCTCTTCCGCCCAAGACCCGTCCGCGCTCCTAGGCGCCGCCATGGGCCCGGGCCTCGCGCTGCCGTCGCCACGGCTGCAGCTGCTTCTGCTGCTGGTTCTGGCGGTGGTGACCGGCCGCGCGGCCGCGCAGGAAAACTGCACGTGCCCCACCAACAAGATGACCGTCTGCAGCCGGGGCGGCCCGGGTGGCCGCTGCCAGTGCCGCGCGATCGGCTCGGGCTTCGAGGTCGACTGCTCCACGCTGACCTCCAAGTGCCTGCTGCTCAAGGCGCGCATGGGCGCCCCCAAGAGCGGCCGCGGGCTGGTGCGGCCGAGCGAGCACGCGCTCGTGGACAACGACGGCCTGTACGACCCCGACTGCGACCACGAGGGCCGCTTCAAGGCCCGCCAGTGCAACCAGACGTCGGTGTGCTGGTGCGTGAACTCGGTGGGCGTGCGCCGCACGGACAAGGGCGACCTGAGCCTGCGCTGCGACGAGCTGGTGCGCACCCACCACATCCTCATCGACCTGCGCCACCGCCCGGCCGCCCACGCCTTCAACCACTCGGACTTGGACGCCGAGCTGCGGCGGCTCTTCCACGAGCGCTACCAGCTGCCCCCCAGGTTCGTGGCGGCCGTGCACTACGAGCAGCCCACCGTCCAGATCGAGCTGCAGCAGAACGCGTCGCAGAAGTTCGCCGGAGACGTGGACATCGCGGACGCCGCCTACTACTTCGAAAGGGACGTCAAGGGCGAGTCGCTGTTCCTGGGCCGCGGGGACCTGGACATGCGCGTGCGCGGCGAGCCTCTGCTGGTGGAGCGGACCCTCATCTACTACCTAGACGAGAAGCCCCCCCAGTTCTCCATGAAGCGCCTCACGGCCGGCGTCATAGCCGTCATCGTGGTTGTTGTGGTGGCCCTCATCGCCGGCGTGGCCGTCCTGGTGATCAGCAACCGGAGGAAGTCGGGGAAGTACAAGAAGGTGGAGGTCAAAGAACTGGGGGAGTTGAGAAAGGAACCGAGCTTGTAGGTACCGGCGGGACAGGGGGTGGTGGGGTACCGGACTGCGCCAGGTTCCCAGACCAAAGTGAGGCACGGACGCTTCTTCTTTCTTGGCCCAAAGAAGACATTTGTTCTCCCATATTCCTGCCTCTCCTGCCCCATCAAGTTTAATAGATTATGGTTTCAGGGTCACCTCTCTTTCTGACTTCCGTCTTGAAGGAAGCATTTCTAAAATTCCTTCCCTTTCGGTCCAACAAGAAACCTGACTCGAAGAGCTATGAAGTTTGGCATAGGGTTACATATGAGCACCAAGAGTCTGTGTGACAACCCAGCGTCGTTTTCAAGTGACTCGTCGGTGCTGAAGGCTTATTATATGCGTTTAGGTGGGAAACAGCGCTTTTACTGTCTTGGATTTAAGTTACTTGATTAGCTCCGCTTGTATCCTGGCCTTCCTGATGAGAAGAGGAATTAGCTAATTGAGCCCCTGTAGTGTCCTCATTTTACTATCTTTTGTCTGACGGACCACATATGCTTGTCACCTGGAAAGAAGTCTGTTTCAGTTACTGAACACATTTTTTAGATGTCTGCGTTTGAGGGCAGACTCCGCCCCAGAAACTCAGCGTCTGGTGGTCTGCTCGTCCTTATTACAGCTGATATTAGTAATGTTTCTTTTGTAAAATGTTTGTACATATGTCGTCTTTGATAATGCTGCTGTGATTTTTTTAAACACAGATTTAATAAAATATGGAAACGGCACAAACCAAAAATGGAGTTTGTGAAAACTTTTCCCAGGTTTGTATCACTTTGGTCTCTTCCGATTTTCCACGACTCAGATTTCTTATTTCGAATTCTAACACTTGTTTGCAGGAGCAGGCATTTCATACTGCCAGTCTGGTGTTTCCTGAGATATGTCAGGTCAAACCCTGGTCTTTCTACGTAAGATGATTTGGAAATCTCCCTCAAACTGCAGGAGGGTGGGTTTGGGGGAGGAGGTTAGAACTAGCTGCTCTTGTTGGGAAAGGGGAGGAGCCTTAAGCAATCTCTCCAGCAGAGAAGGAATACGGTTTCAGGACCCGCATCTCCTTTGAATCCCTGCAGTACGAGAAGCAGGTGATACTACTCCCTTTTAGCCTTTGGCCATACACTTAATCCCCAAATATTGTGACTCTCTCAGAGATTAAATGACTCCTACATAGTTCCAGCCAGGTTATGGTGGGCCCTATGCTTTGGCTGTGTGTGTTATGTGCGCGCGAGCAACAGGCAGCCCGTTTTGCTTTTACGTGTAATGTGCTTTGAAAACGTTTACTTCCTATAAGCTGTAAAAGGTAACAACCTGTCTCCTTCACACTTATATCCTGGTTTTCACTCATTCACATTCATTTATGTGAGACAATGTGTGTTAGAAGGTCCCTGTGGGGTAGCCCACAGATAAATACTTTCTGCAGTTACAGAGAAATCTGCTGCGACAGTGGGCGTGTACAAGGGTGGGAGTGGCTGGTAAATCCAACAGGTAATACCTAAATCCAGGACTTCAGTTTCTTCCCCTGGAATGCATCCTTAGTTCCCCCTCCTTCCTACTCTGGTCGGCGACTCCCTCCAAGACGGAAATAGCGGTAAGAATTGTGGGGAGGAGCTCTTATCCCTACACTGGAAGCTTGGGGCAAGTAGGATCGCCAGACATTTTGAAGTCTGCAACCCCTCTTGCTAGGGAAGCATTCTCCTCTGTCCCCCAAAGTACTCTCAGTACTTAACAAGGGATATTAACAAGGGGAGAGGGTGGATGTGGGCTGGCTTCTCCGCGGTGGGGATGACCGCCCAGCGCCGAGGTTACAATGGGACCTGTTAACTCTGGCTCCCTGGGTGCTTTCAGCTTCCCGGAGTCACTGAAGTGCATGAGCTTGAAGAGGGACCTTGGCAATCACCTGGAACCGAACCCCTTATTTTGCGGAAGAAAGGGCAAGTGATTTCTCCAGGTAAAGTGGCACAGCTGGAGCTAGAAAGTCCCTTGATTCCTAGTGCGGTGTTGTTTTCACTCCATCAGGCTGCCCTTGTTTCAAGAGTCACTTCAAAAACTATCACTTGACTGCCTTAGAAAATAGGATTGAGTGGTGGCTAAAAAAAGAAAAAAACCCGGAAGGAGCCCATTCTTTCATCAGAAGACAGTTTGGGGATAACTTCTAAATTTCCACACTAATTCGGGGTCTGAGTCCTTGCACTTTATTGTACTTCACAGTTTCCACAGCACTTGTACATACACCATTTCTGAGACACTGGCATACTGGAAACAATCCAAGTGTTTACAAACGAGTTAAAATCCTGCTCCACTGGGCAAGCAAGTCACTAAACTCCCCTGTTCCTTCATCTGTTGAATGAAACTACAAATCTGTCTCTCACAATTGTAAAGATTAAGTGAAGTAATGGATAACAGTGCCTACAATAGCCTGGGCACTTAGAGTTCAGTGTATCTTACATTTTCTCCTCTCCTATAGATTATATCCATTTCCTATGTCAAAAACTGAGGTCCAAAGAGGTTGAGTAACTCATGGCCACATATCCTCCATGTGCCAAAGCCAGGGTTTAGAAACTTTGGTTCCATAGCCCAGGTTGCTATTCCAGGCATCACCTTTGAGACACCTTGCTTATTCACGTCTTTCAAGGAAGAGCCCCTCATACTTGTGTTTTGAAACTCAGCTTGCTTCTGCTGAGGACAGGACTAGCCAGAACTAGCTATTACTCAGAGTCTAGCTTCCACACCCAGGATTTCACCTGAAAATTTCCATTCACTTCTTTGTGCATAGGCCTGGGGGCTGCCTTTGGAAGGAATATGAGGAACAGGTGTGGCTTACCCAGCAGGTTGCAGCTTGTCTTCTGAATCCTGTGGGAGGCTCATTTTATTTCCTCGTTTCAGTTACGGGGGCTTTCTCCACTCTTGCTATTTCCTTAATTGAAGCAATTTTAAAAATCCCACCATTTCTCCCTGCCTAAATATTTTTTTTGGCTGCAGTGTGTCCAAACAGAACCACAGAAATGTCAGAGCTGGATCATTTAGTCCACACCTCCATTCTACAGATGAAGAAACTGAGGCCCAGAGAGGAGACTGGATTTACTCAAGCCAGGCAGATGGTGGCAGAGCTACCCTAGAGTGCCAATACCATGACGTCTTTCTTGTCTAGTATTTCTTCTACTTGCCTACCTAGTCTCCTGTTTATTTTTATTTTTTCTTTAATCATTTCTGTTCTTAAATTGTTGTGGATATTCTTCAGCTTTTTAATATCACTTAAATAGGAGAGATACTTTGGTTAAATGTAAAATGTATGGGCCTTGAAATTACCTGGCCTTTCATCTTCTTTTTTCTTATTTGTAAAATAGAGTTTTATCTAATGTGCTTTATTTTAAAAATCATATATAAGCTATGAAAGACTGAGTATGTGTGTCATAAATGATTCCTCTTGTTAAAATGACTGAAAGGCCTCAAGAACCCAGGGAAAAAAATAGCTAGTAATGGTCGCCCTCTCTACAAAGCAATGTGAAGAGCACTTACCACAACACTTTCTCAAGGGGAGGGACATCTCTGTCCCTAAACTTCTTCATGAGGGGGATTCGAACAACCTTGGAAGTCACCTATATACAAAGTTGGAGTCATGGTCCACCTGGTTTGTATAAAACAGGTGCCAGTGCCAAATGGGACACTCATCTTTAGCTATGATGTGAGAAAGAAAAAAATGCCTTTTCCAATTACATTATTATTGGGTCTCTTTAACAACCTTTCAGCATGCTCTTTTACCTGAACTAGTATGAATAGCTATATTACTTTTCCTGTAGCAGATGAAAAAATTAAGACACTGAAAGTTAAATTACTTGCCTATGGCACACATCTAAGTGAAGTGATACATATGATGTTAAGTAAGGCATAATTTTAAAATGAGATAAATGTTCTAAAGAAAACAAGCATATATTGGAGTTCTGACAGTCTTAGGGGGAGTCACATCCTTAAGGAATCGATGTGTGTGATCTGAGATGCAAGGTATGCATAGATATTAATTATGCACGAAGAGAAGCATTCTGGTAAGGGAGTACAGCTTGTAGAAATGTCCTGGAGCAGAGAGAGTGTGGCTTATATGGGCACCTGGAAGTAGACCAGCAAGGCTGGAATGTGGATAAGAGGGGATGGTGGTGCTACATAGGCTGAAGACAGACCATGGAAGCCCCTTCAGGCATATTAAATATTTTGATGCAAATTTTTTGTGCAAACTAGCAAAGGTCATGTCTTCTGTGTAGACAAGCAGAAAGGCACATCCTATCTAGAGTTGGAATGAACCCTGCCGTGCAGGGCTTGATGAATGGGCTGGTGGGTACCTTTATGTGATGGTAAAGGGGCCTTCTTCTCAGTGATGACACAGCCTCATCTCCCCTCCCCCGTCTCCGCACCAGTCAAGAGCATAGGGAAGTCATTGAAAAACAAATTGTCACAGAGGGGGTGACATAATCAGATTGTGTTTTCAAAAGATCACTCCCACTGGAGCATGGAGAACAGACTGAAGGCAAGAGTAGAGGAAAGGGAAGAGAGAAGACCCAAAGAAAAAGAATCTCAAGTGAGAGATAAAGGTATTTTGGACTGAAAGCTAGAACAGAGGAGTGATGTGGATGGAGAGAAGTGGGTGTATCAGAGGGACACTTAGGACATAAAACCATAGGATTGGGGCTCTCTTGTCCCCTCCTGGCCTGAGCCAGGAGCTCTGTCCTCTCACTTTATCTCTAAATAAAAGCTTCTGCCTTGCTCTCCTAAAAAAAAATTAAACAGAGGGATAAAAATAAAATAATAAATAAATAAACAAACAAACAAATAAAATCGTAAGATTCTACATGGGGGTGTTGAGAAAGAGGAGGTGGCAAGAATGGCTCCCAGGTTTCTGGGTTTGATAACTGATTGGTGGCTATTGAAGTTTCTCGCTTTGATAACCAGTCCCTGTGACAGAGAACACGGGAATGAGAACGTAACTGGTCGGGGTGAAATGGTGAGTATAGTTCGGACATGTTGAGTTAGGCCAGGATTTGGATGTATTTGGTGACTTACTGGCTAGAGATGGGAATTTGGGAGGCACTGGCATATTGGTAGTACTTAAAGAAAACATGAACAGGGATGCAATTGGCTAGGGAAAGGTACAGACTGAAAAGGGAAGAGAACTAGTGCCATGCTTCAGAACACTCCTGCATGTCAGGGCCAGAAAGAGGAGAATGAGTTGTTCAAGGAAACCAAGAAGTCTCAATGCTGGGGCCAGGGATGAAAGAGCAAGCCCAGACTGACACCAGGAGGGAGATCAGGCTAAGTCAGAAGTTGGGGGCTGCTGACCAGGCTGGGGAGGAGAGTGTTGGTGGAATCAGAGCCCAGAACCAAGAGAGACCTGAGTGTCTTTTCTACATTTACGGTTATTGTCCACCCCTGCCTGGTGTTTGGAGGCAGCCAGCTGGGAAAAAGGAGAGGGTTGGAGTGAACAGTTCAAGGGACTAAGCAGTGAGGGTGCTGTGGGGATGCAGGTGACTGAGTCTGCCTGGGTGCAGCTTCTGGCAAAGCTTCTTGTCAGGGTGTGACCACGGATCAAGTTACTTAACCTCCCCATTCCTTGGTTTCCTCACTTATAAAGTGGGGACAGTGAAACCCTACCTCCTCATAGGGTTGGTGAGAGAGGTAAGTACATTAATACATGTAAAGGACTTAGACTAGTGCCTGGCACACAGCAAGCACTCATAAATGACCAAAGCAAGCCCCATGAAGGGAACAGCAGGTTCATTTTATTCACCTCTGCCTTCCCAAAGTCTAGCACAGTTCATGAAACATAGGAAGTACTCAATAATTAGTGCTAATAATTAATGCTGATTAAATGGTTGGATTGATGAGATGGGTGTGGATGTCTCCCTGAAGGGCTAGTTTAAGCCTGGGAGTTTAAACCAGGCCAAATATATCCCTTTGACATTTGGGACGAAACATTCAAGGAGTTAAATTTCATATGCTTCTATCCATATCACACCAGTAAAAATAATATTCAGAAGCAAAAGGAAGAAAAAGAAAGCTACTTAGGACTCCATGAAGGCTTTTTAAGGAAAACCAATATGGAACACGTTTAAATAATTTATGAGTGAAACAAATACAGAACAATAAGCAAGGAAAACACAGCACAAAGTAATATGCCAAAAGTTAATAGCTTTACTATATAAAGACCTGAGAGAAATTGATTAGAAAAACAATTATCTAATTAAGGCCTCAGCTGTGCATCTTTGTGCCAATTAGGCAGGGCACCCCTCTCTGGGCAGATAAATTAGAAAAAGGCGCTCATCTAGTTGGACCCAGTCTTGCAGTGCAAGCTCAACAAGTATACAAGTAAGTAGGTACCTTTGTATAAAGAAAAATGTGCCCTTCTCGGTTAAGGGGTCATAGGTAGATGATTGGAGTCAGACTTGATTTTGACCACTGCACCCCCTGGGCTTCCGTGCAGTGCATACACAGAACAACCTATGAGACAGCCCTGACTTCAGTACAAAATGGACAAAGATTATGAATAGACAATTTCAGAAGAAGATCTGCAAATGACAATAAACATCGTTTACATCTAACATCACCAGTGATCAAATCAGTTCAAAGGAAACTGGGATAAAAATTTTCCTTTGTGAACTTAATAAAACTGGTATTAGTGCTGGTGAGGGAGATATTAAATGGTATAACCTTTCTGGAAAACAAGTTAACAAAATCTACCAAGCCTTAGAAACGTTTATTTTCTTTGACTTCCTAATTCCATGTCAAGGAATTTATGGTAAGGAAGTGAACAGCAGTGCAAACAGAGGTTCATTCATGTATGAGACATGTTCCTGCCCCAATTTTATAATAGCAAAACGATGGGAATAATTTAAATGTCCAATAACAGGGGGATGGTTATACAGGCCCACAGCTCCTTGAGAACTGGTGTATACCAGAATTCAGAATTTTTGTATTTTAGAAGGATAATATGGTGTGACAAATCCATACTCTAGAGATGGAGATATCTCTGAAATAAAAGTGCTTATTGAGCTGTTACCGGTGCTAGCCAGAAAAAGTACTGAGTCTTGGGAAAAGACGTTTCTGCTTCACCAGTGGCCAGGCCAGTTACCAGAAACGTCTTCTAGACTCAAGAAACAGGGAACATTTATAAGGTACCTCATGGTAAGCGAGTTGTTTTATTTATATGGCCTATGATAAGGAAGATGGGCTAATGGGAAGTGGGGAAAGTCCGAGGTTAGGTACTTAGTACATAGAGAAGGCATGCAAATTGGTTGTTGGATTGTCAGGGACTGTTCACACGTAAGAGGCATGAAGTGGTTCTGGGACCTTCTAGATCATTGTTGAAATGACTTCATTCAGGAACATGGTGTCTCTGGTTGGCTATAGCCCACAGCTGTTGGTTGATTACCTTCCCTTGTCTCTTTCTTCGCCATTCTCTGTCTCTTATAGCACTAAATTTTAGTTCATCTCAGAATTTTTTCCTTCTCAGGGGCGTACATTATTTAGCACCCTCAGTAGGGTCTGTGGCAGCATCTTTAACACATCCAGATGTCTGCCATGAAACTTCCTGATAGGCACACTATTTGTTATAAATAGACCATCAATAGCCATGGACCACCCCTATGAGTTGGCACCAAACTTTCAAAACACTTTTGTTTTTCAGACCATTTTGGATTTGTAGATATGGGATTGTGGGTCTGTATACATTACAATTTAATCCTTGAGGACTTTTTAATATGGGAAAATGCTCACAATACATTGCTAAGGTGTGTGGGGATTACAGAATGACTCACTCCATTTGAAAAAAAGAAAAATGGGAACAAATTTGTGATTTTAAATGCACTATTTGCTGTTTTGAATTCAAACTGACTCTAACTGCCTTTGTTTTCCTCTTTTTTTTTCTTTTTTCTTTTTTCAATTATCAACTGGAATGGTATAATTTTCATCAGTGTAGAACTGTCATTACCGCACTCAGTTTTCTTTGAACAGCCTGCTGGGATAGAAGAAATAGAACCCCTCCTTGGCCACCTTCGGTTTGGTGAAGCAGTGAATGAACCTTTGGATATGCAAAAGAAGGCCCCTTGCTTGGGAGAGGGGCAAAATAACCTAAACTGCTTTGTGTAAAGAAGTGGGAGGATACCACAAAGGAGGTAAGACTATGCAATGGGGAAAAAAGTCTCTTCAATAAATGGTGCTGGGAAAACTGGACAGCTACATGCAAAAGAATGAAACTGGACCACTTTCTTACACTGTACACAAAAAAAACCTTGCAATGAAGTAAGAACCTAAATGTAAGACCTGAAACCATAAAAGACCTAAGGGAAAACAGGCAATAAACTCTTGGACATGAGCTTTAGCAATTTTTTTCTGGATCTGTCTCCCTAGGCAAGGGAAACAACTGGATCTATATCAAACTAAAAAGTTTCTGCACAGCAAAGGAGACCATTAACAAAAAGAAAAGGCAACATATTGAATGAGAGAATATGTTTGCAAATGATATATCTGGTAAGAGGTTAATATAAAAAATATATAAAGAATGTATACAACTCAACACCAAAACACAAATAGTTTGATTTAAAAAAATGAGTAGAGAATCTGAACAGACATTTTCCCAAAGAAGACATATAGATGGCCAACGGGCACATGAAAAGTTGCTCAACATCACTAATCAGCAGGAAAATGCAAATCAAAACCACAATGTGATGTCACCTCACATAAATCAAAATGGTCACTATCCAAAAGACAAGAAATAACAAGGGTTGGTGAGGATGTGGAGAAAGGAGAACTCTTTTTGGTTTACCCTTTTTGAACCCATGCACTTGGTGGGAATGTAGTAAACTGATGCAGCCTGTACAGAGGAACATGTAGTGGCTCAAAAAATTAAAAATAGAAATACCACATGACCTGGTCATTTCACTTCTGAGAATTCACCTGAAGAAAACAAAATCGCTAACTTGAAAAGACATCTGCACTTCTATGTTCATCACAGTATGATTTACAATAGCCAAGATATGGAAGCAACCTGAATGTCCATCAACACATGACTGGATAGAGATGTGAAACACATATGCAATGGAATATTACTCAGCCATAAAAAGAATGGAATCTTGTCACTTGTGACAACATGAATGGACCTAGGGAGCATATGCTAAGTGAAATAAGACAAAGACAAATAGATGATTTCACTTATATGCAGATTCTAAAAAACAAAACACACATACACAGAAACAAAACCCAAAAAACAAAACCCAGTATCAGACTCAGAAATACAGAGAATAAACTGGTTGCTGCCAGAGGGGAGGGGCAGGGGATAGGCAAAATATGTGAGGGGGATCAAGAGGTACAACCTTCCATTTATAAAATAAGTAAATCTTGGGGATGAAAAGACAGGCATGGGGAATACAGTCAGTAATATTGTAATACCTTTGTATGGGAACAGATGGTAACTACACTTACTTTGGTATTTCATAATATACATGAATGCCAAATCATTATATTATACACCTGAAGCCAATATAATATATGTCAACTATATATCAATAAAAATAGTAATCAAGTGCTGGAGTGAGGGCAGTTTCCAATTAAGTTGTTAGTATTAGAAAAAAAGAAGTGGAAGGAAATTTTTTGGAGTTGATTGAAAGTTGAGGGTGGGAAAAAGAGTCACTTGTCAGAGGTTTGGAACCTATGTTAGTTTTCTGGGGCTGCCTTAAATTAACTAAGCACAAGTTTAGCAGCTTAAAATAACAGGAAATAATTTTTCACAGCTCTAGAGGCTAAGTCCAGTATCAGGATGTCAGCAGGCCATGTTCTCTCTAAAGCTCTAGGGAAGCATTTTTCTTTGCATCCTCTAGCTTCTGATGGTTGCAGACAATCCTTGGTGTTCTTGGCCTGTGGCAGCATAAGTCAGTCTTTGACTCCTTCACTTGGCTGTCTTTTGCCTGTATGTGTTGTTTATGTCCAAATTTCCCTTTTCTTATAAAACACCAGTCACTGGATTAGGACTCACTTTAGTTTGGTATGACCTCATCCTAACTTGAGTAAGACCCTATTTCCAAATAATGTCACACTTATAGGTCCCAAGTGGACATGAATTTTGGGGGAATACTATTGAACACAGTACAGACTGCCTAGTGTGTGACTTGACTAAGAAAAGGGAATTCTAATATTCCATTTCTTTTAAAGGCCGTGTCAGCTGCATGGATAAATGAACAACGACTATGGAACTGTGGTGTTGTAAGGTCAGGGGTCTCGGATGGTAAGGATGACGATGCCCCCAAAAAGCAGGCACCAGAGAGGAGGCTCGTGGCTCAGGTCTAATTTTATTGAGGCAGGGTTACAGCTTATATAGTGGGCTCCTTCCTGGTTCCTGGAACTACACCACCCAGGCAGCCTCCAATCACAGCGGCACTAGCTAACCACACTATGGGGGAGTAGGGTAGGAGAGGGCAGGTCTCTGTGCTCAGAGCTTGTCTTCTGGGTACACAGTGTGCTGTGACCTATTCCGGTGAGGTGGGTTTTCCCACCCAGTGGGCCTTGGGGCTGGGGAGCTCAGTAGTCCTGGTCTCTACCCATGCCAGGTCCCACTGGTACCTTCACCATTTTGGTCCAAGCATTGCTCTGTTCTCAGGCGTCCCTGACGAAGGTTACGAAGGCAGCTGCTGCTCATTGTCTACTCACACTGTGGTGTAAATTTCTTCCTTGTCTTTACCCCCACGTTTTCAGTATAAACCAGATATGCAAATGTGTTGTATGGCCAGTGTCCTTTGTGTGGAAATCAAGGAAAAGGCATCTCTTTCTGCAGAATAAAAAGGGAACAACAATGAGTAAAGTCAGGAATCCAGTAAGAGGGACCCTGAGGAGGTAAGGCCAGGAGTGTCCCTGGGGGCAGGAGCCAGGATCTGAGCTGACATCTGGTTACAGATACACACAGAAAGAAAACCCAAAGGATCATCAATGGGGATGCTAGGGCTTTCCATTGTCTGCAACTATCCTTCTATGTATTTTCCAAATTTTCCACAATGATTATAATTTATTTTAATGGTCAGGAAAAAGCAAAAATTATTTACAAGAAGGGCATTTCAAGGTGACACATTATTTAAACTTTAATCCAGATCTTCAGAAAATGTTAAACAAATGGCAAACTGCACTTGCCATTTCTTTAGTTTAATCAGACTGCTAAATACTATTAAAGCAATAATCTTCATCCTCCATGAGTATAATTATCCTCTTCGAATTATTCCCTTTGATCAGCCTGGGGAGTTAAAGAAAATTTTTATTACAAGTTCATTAAGAAATCCCTAAGTAAAAGCAATTACTAGCTCTTATGCTAAGAATTACAGTTGCCTAGTAGCCACACAAAAACACCTACACTTTATTTTACCATAATTTATTTTATTTTACTTTACCACACTTCTGAAAAATGAGCAAAGATTCAAAGTTGTGAATGAATAGGTATTGACCACCTACTATGTTTCATCACTATGCTAGAAAAAGGAATATAAGCAATAAATGAATTTTTTTTCTGCCTTCTTCCATTTCAGTGCAATATTTGTATTGGGATAGGGGGACAAAGTAAACAGGTGATTACAATAGTGTGTGGTAAGGGCTATGATAAGGAATACAGGTCTATAAGAACATCCGTGGAGACGGGGATCAATTTAGGGAGGATCTGCTTGAGAAAGTTATGTTTTAACTGAGACCTGAGGATAAATAGGAATTTGTAAAGTATAAGAAGAGGAAGGGCCAACTGAGCAGGAACGCCGAAGTGCAATGCTTGAGTGTGTTAATAAGCACTATTTCAGTTGTGAACGGGAGCAACTCAACTCAAACTAGTTTAAGCAAAATAAATTTGTTGACTCATTTAATTGGGAAGTGAAGGGGTAGGTGTTAGCGTCAGGTGTGGCTGAATCCAAGGATTCAAATAAAGTCAAGTTTCTGTTTCTCTCTTCATATGTTTATTCTGCTCTTGGCCTGGACTAATTTTCTAGGCTAACTTTCTCCTCAATATGGTCACCAGCAGCTCCAGTTACATATTCTCCTAATTTAAGAGCCACACAGAGCAATTCTACCTCCTTCAAATTCCCATTTGAAACAGATTCACTGTAGATGTTAATTCAGCTAAGGATCTTGAGAGGAAGTCATCCTGGACTAGGGTGGGCCCTAATTCCAATGCCTAGTGGCCTTCTGAGAGGACACACAGAAACAAAGATGGCAATATGAAGAAACAGGCAGAGACTTGAGTAGTGCATCTATAAGACAAGGGGTTTATTTGTATGAAGACCTTTTAGTGGGTTTGCCTGGGATTTAAAGTCAGTCCAGCTGGGGTCTCAGAGCCACCATTTACAATCTTTTAGTAGGAATGACATCAGCACTAAGTACTCCTATTTCTGCCTGTATTTTGAAGAATGAATTAGCCAGGTGATGGTAGGAAAGGCATAGATGCTCCTGGTGCCCACTCATCTCCCTGCAATGCTGGTGCCTGGCCCATATTTCTGCATATGCTGGTCCAACTTGCGTCTGCCAGCAATTGAATCCCTTTGCTTGAGGCTTTTTCTGGGTCCCCAGAAGCACACACAGGAGGCTGGAAGTGCCAGAGAATTCACCACTCTCCAGGGTAGCCCTCAACTAGTGACTGGCCAGAGTTGGTGGATAAATAGCTCAGCAACTTCATTCCTCAGCTGGAAAAACTTAGAGTATTACAGTTTTCCCACGTTCATCAGAGTGACTCCACTCCATTTGCACCCATTTGTAAATAGTTTGTGAATGCATCACTTATTGGCTTCCTTCTCTTCCCTGTCTCAGTTCTCTACTCCCCAACCTGTGCTTCCTGGCATCACCTCCCAAATAAATTACTTTTATTTGAATCTGTTTCTCAGGCTAGCCTTCTCAAGAAACTCTACATTAGATAGTACTCCACACAGAAAGAACAGCATATACCAGGGCATGGGAAAATAAGCCCAGAAATCTCACAACAAATTTAAGGGGTTGTCCAGATTATTAGAGAACCTGCTGCCTGGTCTTTTGGCGTAATGGATGAAGAATTATCTGGGGCTTAGAAATAAATGGGTACCCTGTTGTAAAGACCTGTTTGACTTTAGAAATTACTGGAATTCAGAAGGCTAGCAGGGGATTGTTCATTTTCCCTGGAGTCCTCAGACCCACACAGTGCCTGGCATACAGTGTGCACGCCATAAATATTTCTGAATTAATGAACTTGTTTATTGTATTGAAATTAGTGCGTTGAAAAATTCGAGTGCTTTCTATGTAATGCACCTTCAGTAAATGTTTGCTGAACACGCTGAAGGACACGTGGAAAGCCAAAGAAAAGTCTTTCTTTGAATGGGCGCTGTGCCACCTGGTGGTGATTTTGAGAAGGGGCCTTTGCAGGCACAGTTGTGCACTCTCGAATTTGGGGGACTTTGATTTAAGGGTTCAGGGTTGTAAGCTGTGCTATTTTTAACAGTAAAATGATAGAAATAGCTTCAGTTCCATAAACAGGAGAATTATAAATTAAATGATGCAATATCATTTCCATACAATACTATGCAGTGATTAAAATGGACTAAGTTGATTGATATGCATCGATAAGGAAATTTCTCTTAAGACCTGTTGTTGAAGTGATAAACTGGAAACCACCGGGAGTACATGTAGTACGATGTCATCAAGTTAAAAAGAACACCAACAAAACATTCTGTATCTTTGGTTGTTTAAGAGGCAGACTCAGCAATAGATCGGATGGGGTGACAAGATGGCTTTTAAGTCCCAGTTCTGACATCCTGTAATCCTTAGAGTCAAAGTTTATAGTGACTTTAAAAAATATACTGCTTTGACCCACATAGGAAAGCTGTAAAACTTTATGGATAGACATAAACTAGACCTGGGTAAATGGAGACACATGTCAGATTCCTGGACTGATAAGAGTCAACATTGCAAAGATAGACACTTCCTCAAAATTAACCTAAGTTTAAAAACAACAGCAGCCACGAAATCAAAAGCCCAATGCATTTTTGGTGGAGAATACTTGAGAAATTGTTCCAAAGTTCATTTTAAAGATCAAATGTATAAGAAGAGTCAGAAAATATTTGAAAATAAAATCTGTTCAGGCACACCTCCTTTCATTCTACTTCACTGTATTGCACCTCACAGATACTGGATTTTTTACCAATGAAGGGTTTTTAGCAACCTTGTGTCAATCAAGTCTACCAGCATTTTTTTCCAACAGAATCTCTCACTTCATGTCTCTGTTACATTTTGGTAATTCTCGTGCTAGTTCAAACTTCTTCATTATTACTGTATTTGTTATAGTAATCTGTCATTGGTCATTTGACATGCTGAGAGCTCAGATGATGGTGAGCATATTTTAGCAATAAAGTATGTTTTTTATTAAGGTATGTATGTTGCTTTTTTAGACATAATGGGCCAGGCACCATAATAAAGTGAATCAAATGAATTTTTTGGTTTTCCAGTGTGTATGAACGCACTTTATTCCCATGTCTCCTTTATTGCAGTGGCCTGGAACCACTTGGCAGTATCTCTGAGCTGTGCACATACTGTAGTTAGAATAATCAGAAATATGTGCTAGTGCCAGAACAAAGGGACAAGAGAAATTACAGAAACAGATGTGGATGTTTATAAGAATTTACTATATAATAAAAGTGACCATTTGGTCAGGAAACAGTGGGTTACTCAACAAATAGTTGGAACAGAGTCACCTTGGTGGTCCTGGCCCTGGGAAGGGCATGTGCACATGTAGAAGAACCCCTGGCCTAATTATTTGGGAAATATTTTAGACTATGTTTTTCTTAGTTTACACCAAAAAAAAAACCCTGGTAGAGTAAGATTAAGAAACAACAAACTTGTTAAAGAATAGGGTTAGAAAGTATTGGTAAATATATAATCTTGGGACTGAGTGAAACTAAATACAATCTCAAAGGCAGAAATCACAATGAAAAGATGGATAGATTTGTCTAAATCAAAATTTTAAAAATTATGTATATATAATTCCATGAATTAACAAAGTTGAAAGATAAATGTCAAGCAGGGGAAGTGTTGGCTACATACATGACAGACAATTCTTAAGTATATATTTTCACAGTCACTAAGATAAAAATGCATATTTTATAGAAAAATGGGTTAAGTCAATAAGATAAAAATGAATTTATTATTATTATTATTATTATTTTTTTTTTTATTGAAGGGTAGTTGACACACAGTATTACATTACATTAGTTCATTAGTTTCAGGTGTACAACACAGTGATTCAACATTTATATACATGATAATTCTAGGTACCAGCTATCACCATACCAAGTTGTTACAATAAAAAATGAATATTTTATAGAAAAAGTATTTAAATGAACAGGTAATTTATTAAGAAATCCAAACAGCATATAAGCATGAAAAAATTTTTACATTGTTAGGAATCAAAGGAATATGCATGTTAAAATGACAGTGAGAAACATTTCATCCTCTCAAGATTTTAAATATTGGATGTAATTTTAATCTTGCATTTTAAGAGGGTTGCATTTCAAAATGCTAACAGTGATTCTTTTTGGGTAGTGGGGGAAAGGGTGCCTTCTTTTCATTTTGCTTTTCTGTGGTGTTAATATTTCACTTGTGCAACAAAGAAATACTAGCATGTACTGACTCTTAGCAAAGTGCTCAACTGGAATTTCTGGAGAACTAGTATCTGGGAGTGAGCAAGGATGTGCCCAAGCTGTTGTCTTCCTCTTGGGCCCAGCCTGGAGCTCATGGAGCCATATTGCTTCGCCTTGACCCCCAACTTCAAGAACTGGGTCCAGGTGGCTGCTGTTCAGACAAGAGGAATGAGACAGAGGCAGGGAGATAGCAAGCTAGTGCAGTAACGATCCAGGCAGCAATTTATAAAAATAACCAGAACTTGGTATGACCCCTCTTCAAGCAAAAACAAACAAACAAATAAATAAATGGCATGTCTGTTTACGGTCTGTAGGAAGAAGCACTGGGATGCCGGAAGAAGAAAGTAAACGAAGTCAAACTTGTACATGAAGAAAATGCTGAGCTAATTTTTGCTGGAGAAGAATATGCAAATGAAGATGCTGCAATTGTCTGGGATGGAGCAATTTCAGATTCAGAACCAATTATTTCCAACATTTGGAGCAGTCATGCCTGGCATATATTCAAGAAGAATGACAGTCCACTTCAGGCAAGGTACCACTCATCCACTGCAGCCTACCAAGTATACGTGACCCTCATCAAATCCTGTGGCCATCTCACCAAGTTCTCAACCTGAATCTGGATCACCAGGGTTGGGCTTCTGTCTTCACCTGGTTCTAGAACAATTCATGCCTCATAATTCAGGGTTACTCTCTCCTTTAGCTCAGTTTTTAGCTTCTAGGAGTTCCTCTAGAAGGTGTGAATGAAAGTCTTTAACAGTACAGCTTCCATTCCTGGAGAAACCTGAGTTGTTTTAGGTTGGGTTCTCCAGAAGCAGACTGAGTTAAGTCTTTGCATGCAGGTATTTTGTGGTGTGTGTGTGTGTGTGTGTGTGTGTGTGTGTGTGTGTGTGTGTGGTGGGGGTGTGGGGTGTCCTCAGGGACAACATCTATTAGGGAAAGAGTACCTGAACAGAGAGCCAGTTCCATGGAAAGCTCTGGAGCTGGGATGGCCCTGCAGGGTTGCCCTCAACTGAAGCATGGGGGCCTGGCCTTTGGACCTCAGACTGGCTGGTCATTGGATGCAGACTGTTTCTGGAAAAGGCATATTTGTGAATGAGATAGGTTGTGTCAGCCTCAACCAAGGGAAATCTCCAGGGAGGAAGGCAACTGAGTTGCTTTGGCAAACTGTAGAGGAAGGAAAGAGACCATGAGGGAAGTGGGCTTGCTGGAATGGTTTATTGTGTGAAGCTAGATCAGACAGAGGGTTATGTTCCATGGGAGGCCTAAAAGACAGACCATATACAAAGGCAACAGGGAATGTATGGGTGAGAGAAGCACCTGCTTCTCTAAGAAATTCACAAGGGGCTCTCCTTTGTGAGCCGGGATGATAGAGTTGCAATCCCAGGGCTGGCCTTGATAATATCCAGGGGATGATAGCATCCTGAAGTAATAGAAGCCAGGTGGGAGCTTTAATCACCAGAATCCTGGAGGCTGTAATTACTGTAACAGCTGACAAGCTCAGAGTGGCACCCTAGGGGGCTTATGAAAGTATTGAACAGTACAAGGTGTCCCGAGGGGCTAAATAGATGGGCAGCCAACTGGGTTCTGCTTCACATCCACAAGAAGAAAAAGGCAGGAACGGAGAAGCAAGTGTCTGAGGGTGCTTTCCCCAATAAAAATTTATGTTCCTTATTCAATTCTCAGATCTGAGTCAATTTGCAGACTCAGACCACAGAACCCATTGAATGAAAAGGTGGCTGGGTCCCTACGAAGAAGGAACCTGCCTACAAGTAGTTACTACTACGTGTAGATTACTCCATGGCATATGACATTTTCTCAGCTAACTGTATGTTGAGGAAAGAGGAATACCCAGACATTTTGCAGGGTCTGAAAGGATCTTGTTACTCAGAAACCCAAAGTGTTATCTTTGGCCCCTCTGTACGGGTGGAGGTTTTTGGGGGCCGGGTAACAAGCAGAGTCCTAAATAACATCCAGCTTACCACAGGTCCGTAGGCGTATCCAGTGGTCATTTCTCCAGTTCCTGAGTGCATAATTGGGAGTATATATTGGGCAGCTGGAGCAAGCTCCACATTAGGTCCTTGACCTTGAGTTCTCATGGTGGGGAAGACCAAGTAAAAGCCTCTGAAATTGTTAATTCCCTACCAAATCAAGATGATAAATCAAAACCAATATTCAATTCAAGGGGGCTGGGGTATGATGATGGAGATTAATGTCATCATTAAACACCTAAAGGATGCAAAAGTGGTCATCCTTGTTATATCTCCATATAAGTTGCTGGCCTGGCCCCTTTAGAAACCAGGAGAATAGCTTATTGACTCCTGCAGACCTAACTACATAGTAGCCCTGATCCCAGCCATTGTGCCAGCCTTGTGATTTGTTATAATACAGTTCAAAAGGATTTGGATCACCTGGTCAAACCACAGAACACCATTACATTGATTACATCATGCTAATCAAGCAGGATAAGCAAAAAGTGCGAGTATATTGGAAACTTTGGTAAGACATACACACTTCAAAGGGTGGGAGGTAAACCTATGAACATTCAGGGACCTGCCACTTCAGTTTTTAGGGAACCAGTGGCCGAGGACCTGCCCAGATATCTCCTTCAAAGTAAAAGGCAAATTATAAAACACAAATAAGCAATATAAAAGGAAAAAAATTACTTATAAACTCTCTAAAAGTGATACCTAAACTTGATCATAGTATTTATGTCCTGCAATACCTTTTTCATTCTGCATAAACATAGCAAACTAACATGGAATAATATCACTATCCAATATATTGTTTACTTATTTGCTTATTGTCTATCTTTCCTCACTGAGATAGAAGCTTCATCAAAGTTGGGTCTTGTTCACTGCTGTATCCTTGACATCTAGAAGGCATTTGGTGCTCAAGCAAGATTTTTTGGTGGAATGAATGAAGCATACTATACACATGGTTTTTATAGCCATTTATTTTCAACTAACTTCCAGATGCTTCCGGTAATACTTAATCTTTCTTAAAATGCGACACTTTAGAATCACGTTAAAGCAGGGTTCTCACAACTCCAAAGACTACTTCTATCTTCAGTTGCCTCCTTGAAAGGCAACTTTAAAACCAAGAAACGTTAGTCTTTTGTCAGCCCTGGAGTCTCTTTGCTTTTGACCAGCATTGCCTTAGAGTGCACAGCGGGCGCAGCCTTCCTGGATCATTTTTTAGAGGACCAAGTTCGATTCCCAGGACAGGAATTAGAGATTGTACCCAGGCAACCAGCCCAGCCCTAGAGCACATCCCTTTTTTGACCACGAGGAGGCGCTAGAACACCACAGTCCGAGCTTGGTTCCGGGCCCTTTGGGCGGAAGACTCTTGGGCTGGTGTATCTTCCCGGTATGGGCGGAGCAAAAGGTGCCCCGGTCCGCGCAGTGGGCAGGAAGTGAGGAGGCGGGGCCTCTTGGGGGGGTGCGCTTGCGCAGAGTTCGGTTCGGAGCAGTGGCTTTCGCTTCGTTCTCTGCTGGGGTTTGTCCTTGTGGGGACGCCTCTGGAGTTTAATGTGTGGGACCCGGCCCAGGGGCGGGGGCAGAGGACGGGAGTTGCAGTGGGGAGGACTTCGAGGCGCGCTGGGGTGAGGAGCGGGGACATATGAGAACCCGGCGGGGTTAGGGTGGCGAGGCCCTGGCGGGAGGAGGGGACCTACGGGCTCCTGGGCGGCCATGGGGAGAGCGGGGCGCGTGGAGTCGGGGAGGGGTGAGTAGAAAAGACAGGGGTGCGGGGAAAGCCTCATTCTCCCCCTTCCTCTCCTGTTGGCGCGAAATGCAAGGACCCCAGGGTGCTGCAGCCCGGGAGCTGCAAATTGGCAGGTGGCTGTGTTTTCTGGGAAGTTACTCCTCAGCCTTCCCGTTAGCGGCGCCCTTTTTAAGGTAGTGCTTCTTATTAAGGCGGTATTGTGTGCCTCACACGGACACAGTCATCTGTGGAAAACCGCTTCTAGCTGCTCAAGGCATCTTGAGAGTCAATCTCTCTTACCTCCTCACTCTTAGAGAAAGTGAAAGTTTTTCTACTGAACCCTGCGGTGAAAAATCGAGAATTTCCTGTCTAAACAGTAGGGAGTTTTGATAGTTTCTTCACAAACTTGTCTACAAGAATCACTTTTTATACTGTTCAAGTAATGTCACTTGCCTGTATAAAATGGAGCGACAGTTTTATTGTACTGAGGCCCTCCGTGAGAAATTTTAATCCAGGGAGATGAAAATACTTCATTTGGAATTCAGGAATTGATCAGCTGTAGTGACTCCAGCTACTGCCATGCAACCCTCACTAAAAGGATTTCGGTTTATATTCGTCATCTCAAGGCATGGTGAAGGGTGCAGTCTGACATTTGGAAGCCTGTTGCCTTCCAATTTATTTTTTTTTCAAGTCTTCCATCATATGTGTACTTTGCTTGAATGATTATTTTAAAGCACATGTCCTATTTTTGCCAGTCTGACAGCTGTTTCCATAGAAACTCGAGAAGAAATAGTCATTTTCAGCAGAGTCGTTAAAACGGTCTTCCAGGCTTCAGCGCTGAGTGCCAGTGAGTGCTGTACTTGCTCATTCTGAGCTGGTACTTAAAGAATTAAGGATCCGAAATGTTCTTAGAGGACAACAATCCAAATTGTTTAATTTTCTTACATCATTTAATTCAGTAATCCTCCAAGTTTGCCAGCTATGTTGTTTGCCTGCTATAGTTCTTTGAAGATCTGTCAGCCCTGATTCTTACCCTCGGTGTAGTCTAGTGATGGGCTCTTTGAACATGTATAAATAGAATTCTTCTCCCATTCTTTTATCCTTTCTTAAGGATAAACCGGGGATCACAAAATATCAGGCTCTATATCTGTTCTAAATGACACTTGAATGTCAGTGCTGTAACGATAGTAGTTTTACTTATGTACCTGTAGCATTTGGCGCTTTTGCTTATACCTCTTTATCAGTAGAATACTTTTTAAAAATTTAAGTCATGAGAGTTTTCTTGGCAGTGAGCAGAGCTAAGCAGGTAATAGATGTGTATAGACAGAAAGAGGGGATAGAAATTTTCTGAGGGATGTAAGTAAATCAGTGGGTCTGGAATTTAGGAACAGGTGAGGAGGGGTGCCGAAGGTACCAGGAGCAGTAGTGGGAGACAGCAGCATGAGCTGCCTAGTCTACAGTGTGAAGAGTTTATTGAAGCCCATGGAACCAAAGAAAATTACAAAAAGTTGCCTTTCTTGGTTTGGGGGCTTACTAAAGTAGTACTACATCCTATAAAAATTTAAACAGCACGGAAATAAATAAAATGGATATTCAAAATTCCTTATAGCTACCATCCTGCCACCCCAAAGAACCACTATGAATAGTTAAGCATATATTCCTTTATATTTATTTTTATTTGTATATTCTAAGATATTTTAGCATTAGTTTTTGCAAATAGGGTAGAGTTTGTCTGTTGTGTTTTCTGTGGTATTCCTAGCATCCAGAATGGTATGTGTTATGGCACATTGTAGGCACTCATTAAATATTTAATGAATGAATAAATAACATTTCAGAGAACAAAAACTGGGGGTCTGTAGGTATGTGGTTTGTCAAAGTGATTAATCTTTTTTTTAAGTTGGTTGCTACTATTTAAAAACTGGCAACTATCACATAAAATCTGAATTTCTGTCCTTAAAAATATTGAAGTATTTGGCAACACAAGCCCAAATTCCATTTTACTTGTGGCACTTCTTTTTGGTGGGCATGAATCTTTGCTGGTAAATTACAAATTTGGATCCTACAAATCTGCACTCTCCATTACAGTAGCCACTAGTCATGTTTGGCCATTTAGTTTTAAATTAACTAAAATTTAGTTAATTAAAAATTCTGTTGCTAAGAGGAACCAGCCACATTTCGGGTGTTCAGTAACCACATGTAGGAGTTACCTTATTGGGTGGCACAGATAACAGAGCATGTCCATCATTGCACAAAGTTCTGTTTTGCAGAGCTGAATTACACATTTGGGTTTGCCTGATACACAGGATTTTTGCAAGTAGCATTTGTTGTTATTTTTTAAATTTGCATATCTCCATCATTACATAAATCCTCATTTTTTAAATGGCTGTGTAAGTATTTTAGCAGTGTAGGAGTTAATGTCAGTTGTGGGAGTAGGATTCTGTTTTCTAATTTGCATTTTAGAAAGATTGCTTTAGCTCTCCTTTGGGGAGAAGAACAAGAGAGTTAGGGGTTGGTGGTGAGATAAGGCAGAGATTGGAAGTATATAGTAATCTACATCCTAAAGCTACAGAGCCTAGGAAGGGCTAGGTTGACATACTGAGGAGGCAGAACTGACATTGACTAAGTTAATGTGGGCTGAGATCTTTTGGATGCTAAAGTCACTGTAGAGATAATCCAATATTATTTGGAACTGATTCAATGTTGAAAATTGGGAACTTGGTTTTGCAAAATACAGAAGGAACCTTTACTAGTTCAGGTCCAGTGAACAATGTGTATAGTATTAAAATGTTATCAGCTTTATATGAAATGTATAATTGTTTTATACTATGTGACCTCTTAAATCAGAGATCATTTATTTACAAGATACAGAAACTCCTAGAAGAGAGGGAATTATATTAGGGAGAAAGTGAAAGCTCATGAAGCTCAATTAAATGTAGGAAGTACAACAGTCTCTTTGGAACCAGGAAGGTGTAACTCTTTCTTCCTCTGAGTCTTCCTGGTCTGTCACTTTCTTTCCATTCATTAATTCCATTGTCCTTTCTGTAGCTCCATTTTTTTTTTTCAAAGGTTTTTACATATTGCTTTGTTTTGCCATAGCTCCAACTATAGCCCCAACTTATACATGCCTTTATTTTTCTGTGCCTGATACTGTCTCACCAAACATTGTTTCAGGTCAGATAACCATTACTAGTTCTGTGGCCAGTGGGAGGGGTCACTAGAGATAAACATGCAGTCTAGGCTTATCCCATAAATTGAGGCTGTAGGAGGCACTTACAAAAAGGGTGTATGGTTGGGCAAGTGCCTGAAGCTTATCTACCACCCTAAAGGAAAGTAGGTTTGTGTTTTGTGGAGTTTGACTTCTAGTAGAAGACTTTATGTATTCAAATTCTAAGTACACATTCCCACTTGAAACATTTTTTTAATTGAAGTGTAGTTAATACACAATCTTACATTAGTTTCAAGTTTAAAACAGTGGTTCACCAGTTATCCACATTATTAAATCCTCACCCCAACTAGTGCATGAAACAATTATTTAAAATAGTTTTTTCTGCATCTGCCAAGTGGCATTTAAAAAATGCATACTTGAACTATTCTGCTAGTCATGAGTATCATTTCTTTTTAAAATTCATATAGTATATAGCTTTTAATGTATAATTGTATTTTATGATCCCCTGATAGTCTTACTTAGGTATATATTTTTTCTCCTTAACTAGATTACAACTTTCATGAGGGCAGGGACTGAATTTTATGCTGCATCTGTAGCATACAGGCCACCTAGCCAATAAAGAACCTTACTAGCTACTCAAATACTAATTTTGAAACAATTTGCAGACTTGAATTATTTTTATCACTTTTCAACGAGGTTGAAAAAAGAAGACTAGAATATCTTGTTAATGTCAAACTGTTAATATATCAGTCTGGACTCTCGATTTAAAATTGGTAACAATAAAAAGGTTAATTTGAAGTTAATATTTATTTAGCATGCACTTTATTCACATACATTAGTGCAAGGGTGGAATGTATAATGTATGATAATTTTGAAATAGTTTGAAAATAGATAATGCTATTTATTAAAACTGATACTCTGCAGCATTTTTCTAGATAACATTATTTTAGCCTAGGTTGAGTTAGATTTATATATCTTCAGCTTTTATTATTAAGTTTTAACATTTAGAAAAATTGAAAAAAAAATTAGTGAACACATATATAGCCACTACTTAGATGCCATTTTACTGCATTGGCTTTGTGTCCTTTCTCTCTCTCTCTCTGTATGTGTATTCATTTGTTACAGTTGGAAAATAACTTTTATTCATCAAGAAAAGATACTTCAGCAAGTATCTCAGGTATATGATGTTTACCTACCTAACTACAGCATCATATCACCTAAGAAAATAAGCAATACCTGAAGTAACCTAAAAAGCAAATACATATTCAAATTCCCCCAATAGTCCAAATTGTCTTCTAAAGCTGATTTTTTGGCTTTCAAACTAGGATCTAATCAAAGTTCACATGTTAAACTTTGTTGTTGTCTCTTAGTATCTTTCAAAAATAGCTTAATGTATAATTGGTATATAATAAATTACATGTATTTAAACTGCCCAGTACAAGTTTTGACATATGTACCTGTAAAACCAACACCACAGTCAAGATAGTGGACATATTCATTACCCCCAAAACTTTGTAATCCCTTCCCCACTCCTCTTTACCTCCCTATCCTTAGGCAATTACTAATCTATGTGTAATATAAAATAATTTGCATTTTCTGCAGTTTATTTTATAGAGCTGGAATCATACAGTATGTACTCTTTTAGAGGAGTAGGTTCTGGCTTGTATCATTTGCTTATATATAGAAATGAAATTGTTTTTGTGTATTGCTTCTGTATTCTGTCACCTTACTAAACTTATTGTAGTAGTTTTCATGTAGATTTTCTATATAGACAATCATGTTGTCTAGGAATAAAGACCTCTTCTTGTTTATTTCTTGTCTGGATGCCATTTACCTATTTAGTTTTTATGTATTTAATTAATTCGATTGCACTGACTAGAACCTCCAGTACAGCGTTGAATAGAAGCGGTAAGAGTAGACATTCTTGCCTTGGTCCTGCTCTTAGGAAGAAAGTGTAATCTTTCACCAGTAAGTATGCTGCTGGTTATAGGTTTCTGTAGATATCCTAGTTTACTGAGAATTTTTATCAGATATAGATGTTGGATTTTATTAAATGCTTTTTCTATGTTAATTGAGATGATCATGTGGTGTTTCTTTTTCAGTTAAAAGGGTGAATTACATTGATTTTATGTATCTGCTAATCCTTGTATTAATCTCATATGGTCATGATGTATTGTCTTTTTTTTGAACTTTTTTTTAATTTTGGATCATTAATCTGCAATTACATGAAGGACATTATATTTACTAGGCTCCCCCCTTCATCAAGTACCCCCCACATCCCCGTTCACAGCCACTGTCCATCAACATAGTAAGATGCTGTAAAATCACTACTTGTCACCAAGTTCACAGTCACTGTCCTTCAACATAGTAAGATGCTGTAGAATCACTACTTGTCTTCTCTGTGTTGCACAGCCCTCCCCGTGCCCCCCCAACACTATACATGCTAATCGTAATGCCCCCTTTCTTTTCTTCCTGCCCTTATCCCTCCCTTCCCACCCGTCCTCCCCAGTCCCTTTCCCTTTGGTAACTATTAGTCCATTCTTGGGTTCTGTGCTTCTGCTGCTGTTTTGTTCCTTCAGTTTTCTTTTGTTCTTATACTCCACATATGAGTGAGATCATTTGGTACTTGTCTTTCTCCGCCTGTCTTATTTCACTAAGCATAATGCCCTCTAGCTCCATCCATGTTGTTGCGAATTGTAGGATTTGTTTTTTTCTTAGGGCTGCATAATATTCCATTGTGTATATGTACCACATCTTCTTTAGCCAATCATCTACTGATGGACATTTAGGTTGCTTCCATATCTTGGCTATTGTAAATAGTGCAGCGATAAACATAGGGGTGAATCTGTCTTTTTCAAACTGGAGTGCTGCATTCTTAGGGTAAATTCCTAGAAGTGGAATTCCTGGGTCAAATGGTATTTCTATTTTGAGCATTTTGAGGAACCTCCATGCTGCTTTCCATAATGGTTGAACTAATTTACATTCCCACCAGCAGTGTAGGAGGGTTCCCCTTTCTCCACAACCTCGCCAACATTTGTTGTTGTTTGTCTTTTGGATGGTAGCCACCCTTACTGGTGTGAGATGATATCTCATTGTAGTTTTAATTTGCATTTCTCTGATGACAAGCGATGTGCAGCATCCTTTCATGTGTCTGTTGGCCATCTGAACTTCTTCTTTAGAGAACTGTCTATTCAGCTCCTCTGTCCATTTTTTAATTGGATTATTTGCTTTTTGTTTGTTGAGGTGTGTGAGCTCTTTATATATTTTGGATGTCAACCCTTTATCGGATCTGTCGTTTTCGAATATATTCTCCCATACTATAGGATACCTTTTTGTTCTATTGATGGTGTCCTTTGCTGTACAGAAGCTTTTCAGCTTGATATAGTCCCATTTGTTCATTTTTGCATTTGTTTCCCTTGCCCGGGGAGATATGTTCAAGAAGAGGTCACTCATGTTTATTTCTAAGAGATTTTTGCCTATGTTTTTTTCTAAGAGTTTTATGGTTTCATGACTTACATTCAAGTCTTTGATCCATTTCGAATTTACTTTTGTGTATGGGGTTAGACAGTGATCCAGTTTCATTCTCTTACATGTAGCTGTCCAGTTCTGCCAGCACCATCTGTTAAAGAGACTGTCATTTCCCCATTGTATGTCCATGGCCCCTTTATCGAATATTAGTTGACCATATATGTTTGGGTTAATGTTTGGAGTCTCTATTCTGTTCCATTGGTCTGTGGCTCTGTTCTTGTGCCAGTACCAAATTGTCTTGATTACCGTGGCTTTGTAGTAGAGCTTGAAGTTGGGGAGTGAGATCCCCCCACTTTATTCTTCCTTCTCAGGATTGCTTTAGCTATTCAGGGTCTTTGGTGTTTCCATATGAATTTTTGAACTATTTGTTCCAGTTCATTGAAGAAAGCTGTTGGTAATTTGATAGGGATTGCATCGAATCTGTATATTGCTTTGGGCAGGATGTCCATTTTGACGCTATTAATTCTTCCTAGCCAAGAGCATGGGATGAGTTTCCACTTGTTAGTGTCCTCTTTAATTTCTCTTAAGAGTGTCTTATAGTTTTCAGGGTATAGGTCTTTCACTTCCTTGGTTAGGTTTATTCCTAGGTATTTTATTCTTTTTGATACTTTTGTGAATGGAATTGTCTTCCTGATTTCTCTTTCTATTAGTTTATTGTTAGTGTATAGGAAAGCCACAGATTTTTGTGTGTTAATTTTGTATCCTGCAACTTTGCTGAATTCCGATATTAGCTCTAGTAGTTTTGGAGTGGAGTCTTTAGGGTTTTTTATGCACAATATCATGTTATCTGCAAATAGTGACAGTTTAACTTTTTCTTTACCAATCTGGATTCCTTGTATTTCTTTGTTTTGTTTAATTGCCATGGCTAGGACCTCCAATACTATGTTGAATAACAGTGGGGATAGTGGGCATCCCTGTCTTGTTCCCGATCGCAGAGGAAAAGCTTTCAGCTTTTCGCTATTCAGTATGATGTTGGCTGTGGGTTTATCATATATGGCCTTTATTATGTTCAGGTACTTGCCCTCTATACCCATTTTGTTGAGAGTTTTTTATCATGAATGGATGTTGAATTTTATTGAATGCTTTTTCAGCATCTATGGAGATGATCATGTGTTTTTTGTCTTTCTTTTTGTTGATGTGGTGGATGATGTTGATGGATTTTCGAATGTACCATCCTTGCATCCCTGGGATGAATCCCACTTGGTCATGGTGTACGATCCTTTTGATGTATTTTTGAATTTGGTTTGCTAATATTTTGTTGAGTATTTTTGCATCTACGTTCATCAGGGATATTGGTCTGTAGTTTTCTTTTTTGGTGGGGTCTTTGCCTGGTTTCAGTATTAGGGTGATGTTGGCTTCATAGAATGAGTTTGGGAGTATTCCCTCCTCTTCTATTTTTTGGAAAACTTTAAGGAGAATGGGTATTATGTCTTCCCTGTACGTCTGATAAAATTCCGAGGTAAATCCATCTGGCCCGGGGGTTTTGTTCTTTGGTAGTTTTTTGATTACCGCTTCAATTTCGTTGCTGGTAATTGGTCTGTTTAGATTTTCTGTTTCTTTCTGGGTCAGTCTTGGAAGGTTGTATTTTTCTAGGAAGTTGTCCATTTCTCCTAGGTTTCCCAGCTTGTTAGCAGATAGGTTTTCATAGTACTCTCTAATAATTCTTTGTATTTCTGTGGGGCCCATCGTGATTTTTCTTTTCTTGTTTCTGATTCTGTTGATTTGTGTTGACTCTCTTTTCCTCTTAATAAGTCTGGCTAGAGGCTTATCTATTTTGTTTATTTTCTCGAAGAACCAGCTCTTGTTTCATTGATTTTTGCTATTGTTTTATTCTTCTCAATTTTATTTATTTCTTCTCTGATCTTTATTATGTCCCTCCTTCTGCTGACCTTAGGCCTCATTTGTTCTTTTTCCAATTTCGATAATTGTGACATTAGACCATTCATTTGGGATTGTTCTTCCTTCTTTAAATATGCCTGGATTGCTATATACTTTCTTCTTAGGACTGCTTTTGCTGAATCCCACAGTAGTTGGGGCTTTGTGTTGTTGTTGTTGTTTGTTTCCATATATTGCTGGATCTCCATTTTGATTTGGTCATTGATCCACTGATTATTTAGGAGAGTGTTGTTAAGCCTCCATGTGTTGGTGAGCCTTTTTGCTTTCTTTATACAGTTTATTTCTAGTTTTATGCCTTTGTGGTCTGAAAAGTTGATTGGTAGGATTTCAGTCTTTTGTAATTTACTGAGGCTCTTTTTGTGGCCTAGTATGTGGTCTATTCTAGAGAATGTTCCATGTGCACTTGAGAAGAATGTGTATCCTGTTGCTTTTGGATGTAGAGTTCTATAGATGTCTATTAGGTCCATCTGTTCTAGTGTGTTGTTCATTGCCTCTGTGTCCTTACTTATTTTATGTCTGGTGGATCTGTCATTTGGAGTGAGTGGTGTGTTGAAGTCTCCCAGAATGAATGCATTGCATTCTATTTCCTCCTTTAGTTCTGTTAGTATTTGTTTCACATATGTTGGTGCTCCTGTATTGGGTGCATATATATTTATAATGGTTATATCCTCTTGTTGGACTGAGCCCTTTATCATTATGTAATATCCTTCTTTATCTTTTGTTACTTTCTTTATTTTGAAGTCTGTTTTGTCTGATACTAGTACTGCAACCCCTGCTTTCTTCTCAATGTTGTTTGCATGAAATATCTTTTTCCATCCCTTGATTTTAAGTCTGTGCATGTCTTTGGGTTTGAGGTGAGTCTCTTGTAAGCAGCATATGGATGGATCTTGCTTTTTTATCCATTGTATTACTCTGTGTCTTTTGATTGGTGCATTCAGTCCATTAACATTTAGGGTGATTATTCAAAGGTATGTACTTATTGCCATTGCAGGCTTTAAGTTTGTGGTTACCAAAGGTTCAGTGTTAGCTTCTTTACTATCTTACTGTCTAACTTAACTCGCTTATTGAGCTATTATAAACATTGTCTGATGATTCTTTATTTCTCTCCCTTCTTATTCCTCCTCCTCCCTTCTTCATATGTTGGGTGTTTTGTTGTGTGCTCTTTTTAGGAGTGCTCCCATCTAGAGAAGTCCCTGTAAGATGCCCTGTAGAGGTGGTTTGTGGGAGGCAAATTCCCTCAACTTTTGCTTGTCTGGGAATTGTTTAATCCCTCCTTCATATGTAGATGATAATCGTGCTGGATACAGTAGTCTTGGTTCGAGGCCCTTCTGTTTCATTGCATTAAGTATATCATGCCATTCTCTTCTGGCCTGTAGGGTTTCTGTTGAGAAGTCTGATGATAGCCTGATGGGTTTTCCTTTGTAGGTGACCTTTTTTTTCTCTCTGGCTACCTTTAGTACTTTGTCCTTGTCTTTGATCTTTGCCGTTTTAATTATTATGTATCTTGGTTTTGCCCTACTTGGATCCCTTGTCATGGGAGTTCTGTGTACCTCTGTGGTCTGAGAGGCCATTTCCTCCCCTAGTTTGGGGAAGTTTTCAGCAATTATTTCTTCAAAGACACTTTCTATCCCTTTTTCTCTCTCTTCTTCTTCTGGTACCCCTGTAGTGTGGATATTGTTCCGTTTCAATTGGTCACTCAGCTCTCTTAATATTGTTTCATTCCTGGAGATCCTTTTATCTCTCTCTGCATCAGCTCCTCTGCGTTCCTGTTCTCTGTTTTCTAGTCCATTAATGGTCTTTTGCATCTCGTCCATTCTGTTTTGAAGTCCTTCCAGAGCTTGTTTTATTTCTGTATTCTCCTTCCTTAGTTCTTGCATATTTCTCTGCAAGTCCATCAGCATTGTTATGACTTTTGTTTTGAATTCTTTTTCAGGAAGACTGGTTAAATCTATCTCCCCAGGTTCCTTCTCAGGGGAAGATGTAGCAGATGCCGAAGCTGTCTGGGTTAGTCTTGTCTGGATCAAATTTTTTTGCCTTTTCATGTTGATGGGTGCAGTTGAGTGCTATTGACGCGTCTGTCACCTTTCCACTTGGCTCCTGGCCTTTCTTTACTGGGACAACTGCGACCCCTAGTGGCTTGTGTTGGGCAATTGCGTATAGACTGGGTTTTTGTATCTTGTCTGGCTGGTATGGAGGAAGCTCCCTTGCTGAGGGCGTTGCCAGCCTCAGGCTTCTTCTCTGCTTTGGCAGGGCCCCGGACGGGTAATGGACGGGGGGCTGTTTGGCTGTTTTCCTCCGTGAGGGGTCTCAGAGCTGTTGCCCAGGGGGTTAGTGCGCCCGGAGTTCCCTGGAATTTCCAGCTGCTGGACTGTGACCTGGGATGTTTCCATCCAGCTGTGGCATCCCTGTCCCTTTAAGACTTTCAAAAAGCACTCACTTTTCTTTGTCACAGGGGCATTGGCTTCCGGACCCGCTCAGAGGTCTTGCTGCCCTGTTTCCCTAGTATCCAGGGCCCCACGCATGCACTGTGTCTGTGCTCTGGTCCGGATTGCTGAGGCTGGGTGTTCAGCAGTCCTGGCCTCTCTCTCCCTCCCCACTCTGACTCCTCTCCTCCCGCCGTGAGCTGGGGTGAGGGGCGCTCGGGTCCCGCCGGGCCGGGGCTTGTATCTTACCCCTTTCACCAGGTGCTGGGTTCTCGCAGGTGTGGATGTGGTCTGGCTGTTGTTCTGTGTCTTCTGGTCTCTCTTTTAGGATTAGTTGTATTTGTTGTATTTTCAAAAATATATATGTTTTTGGGAGGAGATTCCCACTGTTCTACTCACGCCGCCATCTTGGCTCCGCCTCTGATGTATTGTCTTTCTAATTTATTGTCGAATTAGATTTTTAAAAATATTGTTAAGAATTTTTTGTATCTATGTTCATGAGGGGTATTACTCTGTAGTCTTGTGATTTTATTTTATTTTCCACTGGCTTTTCAATTTCCTGGAAGAGTTTGCATAAAATTGTTATTATTAATTCGTCTTTAAATGTTTGGTAGAATTCCCCAGTGAAGCTATTTAGGCCTGAAGCTTTCTTTGTGGGAAGGTTTTTAACTACAAATCAATTTAAAAAACTGAAACAGGGCCCTTCAAGTTGTCTGTTTCTTTTTCAATGAACTTTGGGTTTTTCAAGGAATTTATCCATTTTATCTAAGATGTCAAATTTAAGATTTTCTTTTTCATCAGTTTTAAGAAATTTGATCATGATAAAGCTTGGAGTAGTTTCCTTTGTGTTTCCTTTGTGTGTGAGTTTACAGTTTAACTTCTTTGATTTGTGAGTTTACAGTTTCCATCAAATTGGAAAATTTTGGACATTATTTTTTAAAGTTTTTTGCTGTCTACCATCTTTCCTCCCCTTTCAGGGACTACAGTTACACATCTGTTAGGCCATTTGAAGTTACCACACACCTCTCTGATGGCTGTGTGTATTTTTTTTTAAATCTATTTTCTCTTTGCATTTCATTTGGGATGTTTTTATTGATATGTTAAGTTCATGAGTCTTTTATTTCTGCAATGTCTAATATGCTATTCATCCAATGTCTAATATGCTATTCATCCAGTGTATTTTTCATCTAAGGTATTGTAGTTTTCATCTAGAAGTTTAATGTAGGCATTTGTAAGAAATATATCCATGTCCCTACATAACATTTCATTTAACTTCTTAAACATATGTAATATAGTTATAATTATTTAATATACTTGTCTGCTAATGCTGTTCTTTGTGTTATTTGGGAGTTAGTTTCTATTGATGGATATTTCTCCTAGTTATAGATCACACCTCCTGCTTCTTACATGCCTGTTGATTTTTAAATGATAAATTGTACCTTGTCTAGTAGTGGATATTTTTATACTCTTGTAACTGTTCTTGAGCTTTTTTCTAGAATACAGTCAAGTTACTTAGAAACAGCTTGATTTTTTTTTACTGTTGCTTTTAATTTTTGTTAGGGCCAGAGTAGCTTTTAGTCTAGGACTAATTTTTCTCTAATATTGAAGCAAAACCCTTCTGAGTATTCTACCCAATGCTCCAAGAATTAAAAAATTTCCATTTTGAAGGGTGGGAACAAGCAATATACTCTACCCTGTGTGAGCCCTGCATGTTGTCCCTCTAACCCTGTCAGGAGGTTTATTTCCTAGCTGCAGGGAGTTTTCTCACAAGTGTGCCCTGATCAGGACTCCACTAAGTGCAAGAGGGGAAATTTCTGCAGTCCTCTGGAGTTTTCTCTTTGCAGCTCTGTCTTCTCTTGTACTGTGCTCTATGAGCTCTAGTTCCCTTGGCCTCTTGAACTCCCAGCTTAATTTCTTCAATTTAGGGGGCTCATTAGGCCCCTGCGTCTCTTTGCATGGTGACCCAGAAACTCTCCAGGCAGTAAGCAGCAGCATCTAGGGCCCACCTTATTCATTTCCCCTCTCTCAAGGATCACTGTTCTTCATTGTTTAATGCCCAGTATGTCAGAACCATTGTTTTATTTATCCTGTTTCTCAGTTGTTTCTGGTGGGAGGATAAGTCTGGTGCCTTTTACTCCATCTGGACCCTACTCAGAAGTGCCAGGATTATATTTGAAAGGAACAAATTTATATTTTAAATGTATATTTTGTAAGTTAGATTTAATCCCATGTTCTCTTTTACTCCAGTTATTGCTAATTGTTAAAACTTACTGCTGTTTTGTCTAATCTTTCTTATTTACCAAATCATTTAGCGGTGGAAATAAAAATAGATTTCCCCCAACTTAAAGTAGAAAATGAAAAGAAGGAAAAGTGTGGGTTATTGAAGTATATATTGTAGAGTAAAAAAAAAAGTAACAAAAACCTCTTTGGTTTGTCTTGCTAACAGGCATTGCTGTGGGGTTGGTGAGAAGAAACCCAATGTAATTTAGTTTGAGATCTATTAAAGGAAGACCAACTGACATACCTATTTTGTAAGTGTTATATTCCCACTTTGGTCAGTAAGTATTTTCCAGAGATATTTATAGTTTTTTGTTTTTTGTGTGTTCCAGAAAATCAAGGGAAAGAAAGATGAGCTTCGTCTGTGGATGGCAGGCTGCTACTAGAAGCTGTGTTTTCTTCCGATTTAATTTACTGGTCAACTGGAGAAAATGTCACACATTAGCTGCAACCTCCCTGGACTGTCATCAAGTACAAATTAACCATATAGTGAATAAATACCAGGGCCTAGGAGTGTATCAGTGTGATAGGTTGACTTTTCTGCCTGAAAACTTTCACTTCTATACGACTTTTTGTAACAAAAGAAGTGGATGCCTCTTGAGCACCAGAAGTAATGAAATTTGGATGATTACCCGAAAACGTACTGCATGGAATGATGCTTTTTCAAGACAGCTATTGATAAAAGAAGTTGCAGTCAACACTGCCCTTTCAGTGTCACGTCCTCTGCACTGTTTTCCCTCAAGGGACATCAGGAGCTTCCATGCTTCTCCACGGTCCCAAGCTGCTCCGGTTCC
Source organism: Manis pentadactyla (assembly GCF_030020395.1). Classification (NCBI taxonomy): domain Eukaryota; kingdom Metazoa; phylum Chordata; class Mammalia; order Pholidota; family Manidae; genus Manis; species Manis pentadactyla. Next base: position 47,796,918 of record NC_080022.1, on the reverse strand, counting down.
TCTCTTTTTGATACTTCTTAAACCAGTGCAGAAACTACTTGCAATCATTGTAGGCAGGTAAAAAGCCTTTTAAAAAGGGAACTTTTATATTAAAAGGTATTTGTAAAATTTTGCTTTTAAAGAAAACTTGTAGATTTCCCAACCATATTTATCTCAGAATTAAGTTTCTAAACAGTTGGTTCTACCCAGTTTTTTTATATATGACTTAATAGTCTTGAAATAATTTACTGCATATTATAGTATAAAAATACTTTAAAAATTTCTAAGAGCAGTACTTGCAAACATTCCTTTTTAGTTTATGGAATTTAAGGCAATGGATCATGAAATTGAAGAATTTTGTTTATTTAAAAGTGAACTTATTCCTTGCCAGGTTAAAATAAATAATATTTATTTATTTTTCTATTCTATTCCCAACAAATCTTTGTTATTTTTTCTTGGTAGTCCCTCATAATAGTTAATGTTTTTACAGCTTAATAGTACTTTATATTTAATTTAAACCTTCCTCCATAATTAATCCTGTTTCTCTTATTCACTCCATGAATATTAAAGAAAGGTTAAACATTGTCTCCTCATAAAGTTATGTTTGGTAACTATGAAGTCCCTTCTAGCTTTCTTATGTCCATACTAACCAACTCAATAATCTTTTTATCAAAAATTAAGAACTTGTACTCTGTAAGGTGTTACTGTGTTCTTTATGATTCGGCATTGGCACCCAGAAAATGTGTACCCAGAAGGCGTATAGCTGAAAAAGAAAACCAGATTAGACAATGGTTAAAGCAGTAGAAACAGATTTTATTCCAGGCTTTTGCAGTAAAGGAAAAGAGACTTCAGAATAGAACCAGTCAGTTCTAAAAACAGCATGGAGAAGTGGGAATTCATAGCCAAGGAGTGGGTGGGGTTTGGTGGATAGAAATTTACTAAGGAAACATCAGGAAGAGTAAAGGGGGATTCTGCCTAAACCAACCTACCAGGATTCTTGCTTCAGGTAGGTGAAGGCAGTCAGACATCACTTGGGGGAATGATGAATGATGAGAAATTTGATTAGATACCAAGAGTGATCAGATATGGAGGATGGGGGCTTCTGGCTGAGCTGAATTATCTGGAATTTTGCTGAAATTGGACAGCGCATAGAATATGGAAGTTCAAAGTTGAAAAAGAGTTCAGGGGAGCTTGAGTAGAATTTAGTGGAAAAGAGAATCTTTGCCGTAACTCAGCCCATGTCCTTAGGCCTGTAGCTTTTTTATCCTTTTAAATTATTTATTTATTTTTAACTTGTTATTGCAAATCATCTAAAATTTTCTTTTAGGACATGTTTTCATTCATTGTAAACAGTAAGTCATAAAGTTTTAAATGGTAAGTATACTTCATAGTTTTCTTTAGTTTTGTTAGGTTAAAGTACTTTAAAGGCATTTTAGGTGTTATTTTATAAAATATATTTTGTCAAGAGAATGATATATATATTTAAAATTTTTTTTGTGATTTCGCAGATGAACTCACAAGGAAACATTTTATGCCAGTATTGAAAACAGTGTTGTCAGAATGTCTCTGATCCCTGACGAGCAGCAGAGAATTCTGTTGCCTGGTAGAATTTGGACCTCCTCAGATGTTATGTATAAAATCTCTCATTCCCTTACTTATAGTGCTTATGCTCTTTTTATTACCTCTCATGGTCATATTCTTGAGGGGTTGGTGGAATTTCTGCTACTGCAATATTCATTTCTAAAAGCAATGCTGAGGCAGTTTCCCTCGTACCTTGCCGAAGTACTGGCTGTGCCACAAGTCCGATGAGCCATGGGGAGAATGGTGGTTAAAGGTACGGATTTATTGTACCATAACCCTCTCAGGTGTTTATTTGGACAGTTCATCCCTATGAAGTGGCTAAGTGCTCAGACTCTGGGATCATAGTGCCTTCCTTGCCTAGTTTTCCTTGTGTTACCTCTGTGACTTCGGACAAGTTGCTTAACTTCTCTCTTTTCACTTGTGTCCTCTGTAATGGTTATTATGAAAATTAAATGAGGTGACATGTATAACGATTAGATGAGTACTTCACATGTCATGAACAGTCAGTAAATGTGAACTAGTGGTAGTTGTAGTTAAAATAGCTTCTATTTTAGTGTTTACCTTTAAAATAGTTTAAGAAGAAAAATTCAAAGGAGCATTAGAATTTTTAACTATACCTCTATACAGTTGATTACTTTTTCATCATTTAGCTAAGAATTTTATAAATTGAAAAAGTCATCTATACAGAGAAGTACATCATAAAAAAATCAAGTATTTGATAACTTAAAATTTTAACATAAGCATTAAGTTTTGGGGATATGTGCTGATACCATTATCAGAACTTTGAATTTTTCTGTTTGCTCTAGGGGCATAAGGAAATGGTGGCAAGCACTTCCTCCTAACAAGAAGGAATTATTTAAAGAAAGTCTAAGGACGAATAAATGGAAGTTACTCCTTTGTTTGAGTAGTTTTGGATTGCTCTTTATAGTGTTTTATTTTACCCACTTGGAAGTGAGTCCAGTCACAGGAAGGAGCAAGCTACTCTTATTGAAGAAAGAACATTTCAGACTTTTATCAGAACTGGAATATGATGCAGTAAGTAGTAAGAATTGTTTCTATTGCTTAATAATAATCCTCAAGGTAGGAAAGTTTCTTACATATGAAAGATGCACTACCTTTTTATTTTAGTCTTTGATAAGAAATTAGCATTTTTTCCAAAAGGCCTCAAACCTTTCATACTTAGTATTCCTACTGTCAACATTGCTTTCCCTCCATTCCTCCAGCCAGCTCCTGCTCATCACATCACCTTAATGTCCCTTTCTCCAGAAAGCCTTCCTTGATTATCCAGACCTAGTTAGGAAGGGTGGTTATATTAGGCTCTAGGGGGTATCCTTCATACACACTGAATTATGAATCAGCTAATTTGTAATTGTACCCAGTGCTTGGCTATGTTGGGATTAGGTCTCTTACTTTTATTTTTTCTTTGCATACTGTACTTTTCTTTTAAAGCACTTATCATGAGGGTGATGTAATTATTTGCATAATTATATATTTGCTGATCTGTCTCCCTTGTGAGGCTAAGCTCCATGGGGCAGACACCTTGTCAGTTTTATCATTTTATCTTGAGTAGTAGCGCAATGTACAAAGTAGTGCTTAGTATATATATTTTTGAATAAATAGATCTGTTATCTAAATTTTTATACCTTGAAAGTAAAGTAGAATAAGACAGTCTTTTTTCCTAAGCATCAATTAGTGTTATATCAATTTATTACATTTTTTGAATGCAAATTAAAGTTGGAATTCAGAAGCCTCAACTTGTTGGAAGATGTAATAACTCAGGTAGTTAAACATTTTATACCACTGGTGAGTTTCTTGAGCACAGATCATCTTTCTCTCTCCAGTTCTTGGCGCATACATAGTATGTGTTCAAATAATATTTGTTGATTTGAAGTCTCATAGCCTAACTTGAAAGCTTTGGCATGGTTAGATCTTTATATCTTTTTGTTTCAGTTGAGTTTCTGAGTTTGTGAATAGAACGTTACCATTAAGAAAAGAAGTAATGATGGTTTTTCACTAAAAATATTACCCTTCTTAAAAATATGGCCAATCTTTTCTAGTAGAGTTTATACCAGAGATTTGAGAAGTCTTAGAAGAGTCTAGCTGAAAGCAAGTTTGAGGAAAGTGTTCTAGAAATACTGAGACAGGCCTAGTGTTAAATTAATGCATCTTCCACCATTCATATGAGTAAGAAATTTATAAAAATTATATGTATGTACAGATATATTCTTATTTTTTAACCTACAAATGTAATATGAAAATTCAAACATGTTCTCATAGGGATATTATGAGGTAGTATAGTTACATATACTCTTGCTGGTTTTATCTCCTTAAGAAGGGTTAATTTAATAGTGTTTTCTGTTGTTTCAGTTTACATTGGTAACTTGTGCTTTTTAAAAATTCTAATTGACATAAAGACTTTAAAAATCATATTCTACAAAATCATATTTTTAGTGCCATTTCAAGGAAGGTTATAAACTTGTTGATTCATATGTGAAAGAGATTATACATTTTATGGAAATTAAAGTAATTTCCACAACATCCTTAATTTTCTCAGTCCACTTGAGTTTCTCATGAATATGATAGCTAGTCTGAATCAGCATAGTATAGAGAGAATGATACTCCATTACTTCTAAAGTTTCAGTAATTTCCTTTCAATCTGTGAATGAAGCACCCTAAAAATTAATGAAATGCCTTTTTTTTATAGGAGTTCAACTTTCCTATTAATTATAAGGTGTTTTTTTATGCAGTGGGTTATGAAAGTAATTTTATTTTTTCTTTTAGTTTATTTGTAATCTTTATGTTCTCCAGGTAATGTTTTGTTTTCTAAAATACTTAGGAAAGTAGAAATATTTAGGCATTTTATTTGTTTATAGGCTAATAGAAAAGATGAATGAAATTTTTATTTCAACCAATTTATATGAAAAATCTTAGTTATTAAAGTTTATTCAATTTGTGAGAAACCATATTGCCTTTGCATGAATAATTCAAATTTGAGAAATTTGAGTGCTTAATATATGCAGATTTTTATACAATTAAAAATTAAAATGTTCAACAATAAGTAGTCCTATAACTCTCAATGAAGCAATGTAAACATTTTGTAGAGCTAAAACTCTTAAAGAATACTTTTCTTTTTAATCTTTCAGTGGATGGAAGAATTTAAAAATGATATGCTAACTGAGAAAGACCCCCGATACCTGACTGTTAAGAAAGTGGTTTATCATTTAATTGAATGCAATAAAGATATTCCAGGGATCTCAGAGATTAACTGGATTATTCATGTGGTTGATTCTCCAGATGTAAATGCCTTTGTGCTTCCAGTAAGTAAATGTTCTCAAACCTAATTTTTAATTAAGTTTAACATCCTTATTTTTTACGGTGTTCTATTTACTTACATGATTTTCTTTCTGGTGCAGAATGGACAAGTGTTTGTCTTTACTGGGCTTTTAAATAGTGTGACTGATAAGCATCAGCTTGCCTTCCTTCTGGGCCATGAAATAGCACATGCAGTACTTGGGCATGCTGTAAGTACCTAAAATGAATGTTCTGTTGTTGAAATACTGCTTTGAAATTAAGAAGTTAAGTCCTTTAAAGAACTGAATCTTTTCAGTTTTCTCTTTTCTTAAATGATAGAATTTTAGTTGTTAGTTATTGGATTATTCCGTTACCTGAAAAAATACAATTGGCTAATTTTGATCCTGAAAAATTAGTGTTTCTCTTAAATACTGTTTTTATCACCTGTCTCTTTTGCTAAGAAGTAATTATGCTCAACCTCTAATTATTTCAAATTAGATTTTAAAGTTCCCATAATTATTACCATACTTATAATCTAGTCAGAAATTAACTGTAGGAAAGTGATATTACTATTTATGTGGGAAAATGAGTTTTCTTGCTTTTTTATTCATTCTCAGAGGAAAGCTTGGAGCATCTTTGAAAATGTCTAGAATGAAATGCCATATATAATTCATGCAGAGTAATAATAATAATAATAATACCTTGCTGATTTACTTTGCTGAACTTTTTTATGTACCTTCTCATTCATAATTATAATACCATTTTCTTGAGGTATGTTACATTATACATGAAGAAAACTGATGTTTAAAAAGACTCTAAGTAACCTGACTAACGTGACAAATTGGCAGAACTGGGACTTTAACCCAGGACTTCTGTTTGCAAGTCCAGTGCTGTTGCTTTTTACCAGTTAGACCTGGTTGCTGCCAGCAGTTTTCTTACGGTCTTAGAAGTTGGGTTAATTTATGCTCCTATGAATACACATCTGTTTGACTTGATATGACTCCAGAAAAGTAATATATTTGTTTACTCATATTTTTATTTTTATTTATTAAAAATATGCATGGCTCTTTTGTCCACATGATTAGAGAAAGAGATATTTTCTAATTGAAGACACGAGGGTAATAGTGGATTGCAACATGTGGTATCAGAAATGCAAGTAATATGAACTTTAAGTGGAAGTAATAATGTTATTAGTCCCTCTAAAAGTCATCTCTTCTGAAACACAAATAATATATTCCTTAGAGTATTAATAAAATAAGGTAGGCCCATGTTCTCTTCTGAAGCACAAATAATATCTCCTTTGTTTCTTCTGAGTTTAAATATTTTCTTTAAGCAAACGTATACAAAAATTAAGCAGTTGATATAGATTACATCTTCCAAAAAGTGACTTCATAACCACAAAACCAATCAATTTTGGCCATTTCTAGCATTTAAAAGGCTTTCATACTCAGGACATTTATTTTCTGGCTAGTTCAGTAACTCATTCAGCATATTGTTGTCATTTCTATCAGTGCAAGAATAATAATTAAATGAGACATAGTAAGCAAATAGCCTTAAAAACAGAAAAATAATCACTAATATTTCTTTGTTGAGGTCCTAGACATTATGAACACTGTATTTTCTTTTTTAGGAGTCTCCATTTTGTTTTGATCTAGCCTTTTATGTTGTTTTCTTTATCCCACAAATATAGATTTGTTTTAAGTTTTAGTTTTCTAAGACTCTGTAATAGCAATTATATTCTTTAGTAATTAATAACAAGAATTTTCTCTTCTATAATGACTTTATCATTTGGAGTTTCATTTTTTTTGTGCTTGAACAATTCCATAATTGTTTTTTATGGCACACAGTTCTTACCATAAAGGAAAGAGTACTTCATGAGGGCAAATCATATTGTTAATGGAAGTATTCTAGTTGATTTTTTTAGTTGTCAGTCATGTTTCATACATTCAAGTAATGATTCCTCTATCATCAATATCAACATTAAATTAGCATTTATTAATCTTAATGGTGAACAATGAACTATCTAGTATCTACCCCAAGCAATTATTTTAAGTAAGACCTTTTTTGGTTACTGCTAAAAGTAAATGTAAAAATTCATAGAACTCAATTTCCTGGTGAGAAATATCAAACTGATAAAATTGCAAACTTAAATAAATGAATCATACTTCATGTATTAGGTTTCATGAAGTCCAAAAGACTTTTATTTAAAATAAATTTTCAATCTTTTCCTAAATTATTCCTTGTTTTAACTATTTCATATGTTAGGTAGTGTTTATAAGTATAATAAGCCCATTTATTTGAGTTTAAAAGAGATTTAGTAACTCTATCAGAAACTAAAACTTCCTGGGTTTGAGTCCTTTTACTAATACCTGTGTGAATTTGGACAACTCGTTTAATTGTTCTCCATCTTCATTTCTATATCTATAAAATAGAGGTAATTGTACTTATTTCACAGCATTATTATGCTTGTTAATATAAGAATATGTAGGTTAATGAACGTGTCATATCTGAATGATGAAAGGTGGCTCAGTAGATGTTAGTTTAATGAATGAATGAATGAATGAATGAATACAAAAGTATGTAAGCAAGGGATGGGAAAAAAGACTGAGAAAGGATAAGGCACACAGAAAAAAAAAAGTGCCATCTTAGTCGGTGAAGATCAGGTAAACATATGTAATTATATAATATGATTACACATTATAAACTAGAAAATGTAAGCATATACTGTCTCAACTTGTTAAATGTAATTTTCATTATTTTGACTATTCCCAGGCAGAAAAGGCTAGCTTGGGCCATTTATTGGATTTCCTAGGTCTGATTTTTCTCACAATGATTTGGGCCATTTGTCCTCGAGATAGCTTGGCACTTCTGGGCCAGTGGATGCAATCTAAATTACAGGAGGTGAGTCTGAGACAATAACTTGAATTTGGCCTGTGGTTAGGATATTTTCTATTATTATAAAGCAGCAAACACCAGAGATGTTTTAACATATTACCATGAAATATGAGTACTGATTTTAGTATCTTACACTTTTTCATTTTTAGGGGCTATACTTAATACTATGCATTCAAACTAGAAAACAATACATCTCTCAAATGATAGAGATAGATGGGTTGAAGGGCTTAGCAACTTTTGGCTACCGTAATTTCTCTTTTTCTTTTTTGTCATGGTTATTGGTCCTAACAGAGAAAAACCCAGTCACAAACCCTTCTTTTCCTTCTGCCACTTTACCTTCAAGCTTTCCGTTTTTGTCTCATAATGACTGTGATGTCCTCACTGGATGACTCCCCTTTCCCTCGAGATATCTGCATTTTGACGGGAAACTCTTACAAAACCTATAAACTTTTATGGGCACAAGGCTGGTTGAAATTGCTTTACTACCCTCACCTCCTCACTCCCAGTTAAACTGTTACTTCCTGGAAAATATTGAAAGGACAGTATTACTAGATGTTTGTTAACTTTTGTTTTTAGTACTTATGTATAATAATAATTATCTCAATTTATTAAGTCCCTCTTTTTGTTTAAAACACTACCCTACTGAAAGTAGGTTTTACAATCTTGATAATTGCTTTGTTAACTATGATTAATTATTTTGTTTTACATCTTTCTTCAAATATTTCCTTTTGTCCTGGGAGGTTTGGTTATTTAGGAACAATCTGTTATTTGTTTATTTAATGATTTGTGGAGCACCCATCAGAGTGCCATCTGGGTGCTGTTTAAATTTAATGTGTAAAATTCTTTGAGACAAATTGCATTTGAAATTGGATAACTGTCTTTTATTCAGTGTTACTATATCATTTGACTCATTTATATTGAAATAAAGGAAAAACAGAAAGGTTATTGCTTAGGTTATAGAGTCTCATATTTTGAATTTTATTTATGTCATTGATGTGCTGAGAAGTCAAAGGAATTACTGTACTGGCCTGTTAATAAATAACTTTTACCCATCTTTCAATAAATAGCTTTTTCTATAATGGAATCTGAAGATTTGGTCTTAAGAAAGAAAACTTGTCGCTGTTTTTCCCTTGAAGTACTTGATGAATCCTCTATTTCATTAAAATTCCTGAATTTAATGAAAATAAAGTAAGGGATTACTTCTGCTTGAACTCTTTTTCCCTAAATCAAGGTCCTCAATAATTTTGGTGACAAGGAAATAAAAGCCTTGCTTATTGTGATTGGAGAGTAGAAGGGAATGCTAATAAGTCATTAAGAAGTGGGTGTTGCTGACATTTACTTGCTGAAGAAATGAAGAGAGAAAGGAAGAGGTAGAGGCCCTCACAGTAACTGCTGGGGAGTCCTGTTTTTGTAATCTTAAAGATTTGGGTATAATGTAGCAGTCCATATAGAGTGCTACCAGCTAGTATGTTGAGAGCTATTAGTAATAATTATAGTGGCCAAAATTTATTGAGTACTTACCATATGTAAGGCACTAGGATAAACACTATAAATTAATTATGTACAAGGATTAAGAATATAGGTTCTGATCACATGGATCTGTGTTTGAATTTAGGCTCCAGAAGACCTAAATCCTATAGAACTTGTGCAGACTACTTCATTTATGATAGGTTTCAGCTTTCATCTGTAAATTGGGATAATAATACTGAGTAACTCAAAGCACTGTTGTGGGTTTAATGATATATTTACAACAGGATTTCTCAGTCTAAGCACCGTTGACATTTTGGGCTGGATAATTCTTTATTGTGGGGAATTGTCCTGTGCCCTGCAGGATGTTTTAGTAACCTCTAAACATCTATCCTCTTCCCACTAGATGCCAGTAGCACTTCATCCTCCCCTACCTCATCCCCCCAGGTGTGACAGTCCCAAAGATCTCCAGACATTTCCAAATGTGCCTAGGGTACAAAATAACTTCCTGTTGAGAACCACTGATTTAAGGTATTTATCACAGTACCTGGTACAAAGTAAGGACTCCATAGGACCCATTATGACTATTTGCTCATTTTATTTTCTCTACAACTCAGAGGTTGGTACTGTTACTGCTCCACTTTACATATGATGCTCCTGGGCTCAGAGGGGTTAAACAGGGTCAAAGGTTAATAAGTGTCAGCATTTAGACTTGACATAAGTCTCTCCTTTTAAAGCCAGTATTTTTAATCAGTTATACTGTCAGTAGACTTGATGTGACATCTGCAGACTGCTCATGGAGAGTAAAGGCAATATATAATTCAGCAACCCAGAACAGACATGATCGAAAAGCAAGAGTCATATCTAATAGTCACATACTGTGGATCACATTGATTAAATAATTTCTAGTCATCACTGATGTGTAGCTACTTCTGAAAAATTGTTTCCCCAATTAACAGCTCTTTTCTCAAAAGTCTGCCTTTTAATCCATCTTCTACAAAGTTTTAGTAGTTACTGAAAATTAGAATTTAACTGGAAAGCATTCACATAAATACAAGTAATTAGGAAAATTAAAGTTACAATATCTATTTGTACTTTTTTATTGAAGTTGGAAGAAAATTTCATTTTCCTAACTAATCAATACTTAGAAAAGAAAGAGGAAATTAAGATACTTTATCAAAGAAAGAGTATTCTGCTCTGTGGTTGATTTTCTAACTGAAATAAATCCTCCAGTAGTGTCACTGGTTATTACATAGTTGTATTTTTTCAATTTTCTTTTAAAACTGCAGGATCAAAATATTCCTTGGCTATATTAAAAGCCTGAATCAATAGGCTTTCTTAGAGATCCTCTATACACTACATGGAGATTATAATTGAAAAAAAAGAAGTACTCTTTCTAATACTGTAGACTCTCCAGAAGTTTGTTGGGAAGAGTTTTTTGTATTCTTTCCATGTTTCAAAAATGTTAGTCTCTGCTGGAGGAAATAAAGGCTGTCTTTATGTTTTATACCATAGTGTTCTTTAAATGTTTGTAATGGAGAGCATAAAAACTATCCCAAATACTCCGTGAAACTAATTTTAAAAATCTCATTTTGTTACTCCTTCTAAAATAAATAGCCTTAATTGAACTTTTCTTTCCTGTTTTTTCTTAGTACGTGTTTGCTAGACCATACAGTAGAACATTGGAGGCTGAAGCAGATAAAATTGGACTACAGCTTGTTGCAAAGGTAAAGTGTTTAGTAGTGAGAATACAATGTCCTTCACATAATGAATGAATGTGTGTTGTTTCAGTGAGGTTTGTCATGGGCAGAGAATGAGAGTTGGATAGTATACAAGTTTTCATTAATACCTTTTCAAATCTGTGCCCTCTGGAAGCACTAAGCTTGTTTTACTCTTCTCCCTTGTTTCACTGATTTAAGGAGGTTTTTTGAGTGACTAAGATAATGTGTAGCTGTTTTTCCCCACGTGGAGAAAGGTTTTTCCTCTTGTACCTATGATCCTGGCTGAGCAAACTGAATTTTTACCATTTAAATAAATAAGAGAAGAGCATGCTTATTACTCTGTATCTTTCAGATTAATTTTGTTGCATCAGATGGCTTATTTTTCCAGCCACAGAGAGCACTCTGGGCCTTTAGTATGACTTCAGTTGACTTTGTTCATGCCTACTTAACAGAGCACTTCATGCCTGGCTGCTATTTCTAAGCACCTGTCATAACTGAGGATTGTTAGTAGGATTTAACATTATAAGTAATACTGCATATTTAAAAATGAATGAAAATAATACTATTTCACATATTAAGTTAAAATTATGTTTGATTCTTTGTTGAGTTTCCTGTAGTTATTAAAAGTCCTAACTATTAAAATTTACGATTATTTGAACCTCTCTTTCTGGGTCTTATAGATTTAATTTCACAAATCAAGATATTAATCACAAAAGCAAAAGTAGTTCTTTAAATATTACATAAATGGAATTGAGAGAATTATCAGACTATATAGATTAAGAGGTTCCCAAATAATGGGTCACAGATTGGCTATATCAAGAATTCCTAATTTTATGTGTTGTCTATGAAATTTTCCCTTTATGTAAATGTGTTTTTTATTTCAGGTAAGAAATCTTTGCCTATTTCAATAAATTTTTGCTATTTTATTTCTAATAAGCTTTATTGTTCTGTTATCTTTTGAAATATAATATGAGGAAGAGTCAAGGTAACCTTTTTCTCAAGTGGTTATCTAATAGACTTAGCTCTATTTATTGAAGAATTATCTTTTCTCCACTATACTTCAATGTCTGTCATAAATGTGAGACACCATATGGAACTCTTTTTCTGGACTCTCTTGTATCTCTTTGGCCTGTTACTTATCCTTGAGCCAATAGCACATTGTCACTGTTGGTAATTACTCTTGATACCTCATAGCTTCTGTCCTTCAATATGGTTCTCCAAGATTGGCTTGGCTATTCTTGGTCCTTTGCTTTTCCATATAAATTTCAGAATCAGCTTATCAAATTACACACTTGTACAAAAACATACCTGGGGTTTTGATTAGAATTGCTTACACTGACTATAGGTTAATTTGGGGACTATTAACTAGTGTCAACAATATTGAGTCTTCCAATCCATGAGTAACAGACTTGTCTGTGTATTTAAATATTCTTAAATATCTCAGTGATGTTTTTGGACTTTTGTGAAAAAAATAAATAAAAATAAATGATGACTTACACATAATTTTATTAGATTTATTGCTAAGTGTTTGACATTTTTTGATGTTATAAATAGTGTTGTTTTAAAAATAAATGCATTTATATAGAAATGAAGTTTGTTTTTATAGTTGACCTTATATCCAGCAACCTTGATAAATTCATTTAGATTCTTTTAGATTTTACATATACACTGTTAGGTTGCCTGTGAATAATGACAGCTTTGTTTCTTCCCTTCCAATCCATATACTTTCTTTTTTTCACCTTATTACAGTGGCCAGAAACTTCAGTGCAGTGTTGATGGTGGGGACCTTTGTTTCTTCCTGATCTTAGTGGAAAAGCATTCAGTGTTTCACCATTAGTTCTGAAGGTTTTTTTTTTAATTTTAAATTATTTTTTATTTAATTTATATTTTAATTGAGTTTAGTTGATAAACAAGATTGTTTTGATTTCAGGTGTACAACATAGTGATCTGACAATTATACATTTACTTCTGATGTTTGTTACAAGTTTTATCTTAAATCTGACATTTGTCATATGTGAGTTTTCCTTCTATTTATAATAACAGATTTTTTAAAATTACATATAAGTACTAAATTACTTTTCCTGTACTTACTGATTATATACTTTTCTTCTTTAATCTGTTAATGTGGCAAATTACATTGATGTATTTAAACATTAGGACAACTAATTATTTTTGATTATTTAAAATTGAAGTATAGTTGAAATACAATATTATATTGGTTTCAAGTATATAACATAGTGATTCAGTAGTTATGTTCATTATTAAATGCCCTCCCCAGCTGGTAGGTTTACTATCTGTCAAAATAGAAAGATGTTACAGAACTATTGACTATATTCTCTATGCTGTACTTTCATCCCTGTGACTAATTTATAATATGATTGGGATTTTATGCCTTTTTATCCCCTTCACCTATTTCTTCCAGCCATCCCAACCCCTCCCCTATGGTAACCACCAGTCACTTCTCAGTGTCTATGAGTCTATTGCTGTTTTGTTTATTTTGTTTTGTTTGTTTTTAGATTCCAGCTGTAAGTGAAATCATATGGTATCAGGACAGCTTTTTACTTTAAAATAAACCCAATTTTGTCAAATGTATTATCTTTTTAATATATTGCTAGAGTTGGTTTGCTAATGTTTTGTATAGAATGTTTGTATCTATGTTCATAGGAGATACTGGTTTGCAATTTTCTGTAGTGTTCTGTCAGGTTTTGGTATCAAGGTTATGCTGGCCTCATAAAATAAGTTGGAAAGTGTTCCCTATTTATTTTCTCTGGAAGAGTTCGTGTAGGATTTATGATACCTATTTTTTAAATGTTTGGCAAATTCATGGGTGGAGCCATATAGTACCACAGATTTCTTTGTGGGATGGCCTTTAAATAATGGATTCAATCTCTTTAATATAGGACTATTCAGATTTTTTTATGTCAATTTTCTTAAGTTGTTTAAAATTTTAATATTGGTGTAAAGTTGTTTTAATATTCTCTTACTGTATCTTTAATGTCTGAAGAATATCTGCATTCTACAGATTTTTAAAATATTTTTCATTGAAATGCAGTTGATATACAAAGTTACATTGGTTCAGATGTACATGGTGATTTGATAATTATATACATTACTAAATGCTTACCACAATAAGTGTAGTTACTATCTGTCACCATGCAAAGATATTACAATATTATAGACTTATATTTCCTATGCTGTACTTCCATCACTGTGACTAATTTATTTTATAATTTGAAATTTATACCTCTTTATCTCCTTCACCTGTTTCATTCATTTCTCTATCTCCCTTTCCCTATGGTAACCAATAGTAAGTGAAATCATATGGTATTTGTCTTTCTCTGTCTGACTTATTTCACTTAGCATAATACCCTCTAGGTCCATCCATGTTTTTGCAACATGGTGTATATATATGCAACATGGTGTATACATACACACACACACACACACACACACACACACATATGTATCTTTAACACATCTTTATCCATTCATCTATCGATGGATACTTAGTTTGCTTCTGTATCTTGGCTATTGCAAATAATGCTGCAGTGAATATTGGTGGTGCATGTATCTTTCTGAATTGGTGATTTTTGTTTTCTTTGGGTAAATTCCCAGAAGTGGGATTGCTGGGTTGTATAGTATTCCTGTTTTTAGTTTTTTTAGAAACCTCCATATTGTTTCCATAGTGGCTGCACCAATTTACATTCCTACCAACAGTGTGTGAGGTTTTCCTTTTCTCCACATCCTCACCAACACTTGTTATTCCATTTTGACTAGTGTGAGGGGCTGTCTCATTGTGGTTTTGATGTACACTTCCCTGATAATTTGTGATGTTGGGCATCTTTTCATGTGCCTGTTGGCCATCTGTATGTCTTCTTTGGAAGAATGTCTATTTAGTTTCCTTGTCTATTTTTTAATTGGATTCTTTTTTTTCATGTTGATGTGTATGAGTTCTTTCTATATTTTGGATATTAGCCCCTTACTATGTCATTTGAAAAATATTCTCTCATTCAATAGGCTGTCTTTTCATTTTGTTGATAGTTGAGTTTGCTGTGCAGAAGACTTTTGTTTGATGTAGTCCAACTTGTTTATTTTTTATTGTTTCCCTTGCCTGGGGAGACATACCCAGAACAGAAAATTACCACTGCTCATGTTCAGAAGTTTACTGCCTGTGTTTTCTTCTAGGAGTTTTATGGTTTCAGGTCTTATATTTAGGTCTTTAATCCATTTTGAGTTTATTTTTGTGTATGGTATAAGAAAGTGTCCCAGATTCATTATTTTGCATATAGCTGTCCAGTTTTCCCAACACCATTTACTAAAGAGACTGTCTTTCCCCCATTGCATATTCTTGCCCCATTTGTAATAGATCATTGGTCATATAAGTATGGGGCATGTATTTCTGGGCTCTTTATTCTCTGTAGTATATTTTAAATGTTTTCTTTGTTCCTGATATTATTGATACATGCCTTGTCTTTTTGCTAGATTTTAACACTTTTATTAATCTTTTCAAAAAGGTCTTTTGGCTTACTTTCTCTATTCTGTTTGTTTTATATTATTTCAATTGCTGTTTTATTTCCTTTTGCTTTGGGTTTTATCCACTATTCTTTTTCCTAACTTCTTAAGATGGACATTTATGTCATTGATTTGTCATTTTCTCTTCTAATATGTACATTTAAATTTTTACATTTTCCTCTCAGAACATCTTTGTCATATTGCAAGTGTTGTCTGACATGTTATTTTTTTTTCAGTTTAAAATAAATTCTGGTTTTTATTGTAATTTCTTTGACCCTTGGGTTATTTAGAAGTGTATTGCTTAGTTTCTGAACATTTGATGATTTTATAGTTACTTTTTGTTTTTTATTTCTAGCTTGATTATATTCTGATTGTAAAATGCTGAATAATTCGGATCCTTTGAAATTTGTGGGTTTTGTTTTATGGCTCAGCATGTGATCAGGTTTGTTAAAAGGGTATGCATTTGAAAGTGGATTCCACCATTGTGGCTACAGTGTTCTGCATATGTCAGTTTTATCAAGTTTGTCAATCTTTCTCTTGTTTCAGATCACCTTTATCCTTGTGAATATTTTTCTCTGCTTTTTTTTGCTAGTAATTAAGAGATTTGTTAGTCTCATTATGGTTGTGGATTTTCTATTTCTCAATTCTATTTTTGCTTTGTAATTTTAATGCTATTATTAGCATACACATCTAGGATTGTTAGATCTTACTGGTTAGATTGATCCTTTTCTCAATATGAAATCTTTCTTTGTCTCTATTAATGCTTCTTATCCAAAGAAATCTTTATGATTATGGATTTGTTTTATAATTTCTTGACTTACTAGTTTTAGGCATTGATTTCTTGTTATGGTCAATATAGTCTTTTATACTAATGATTTTACATACTTATTTGATATCCGTATTCCTCCTTGGTTAAGTATTGTTCAAGTTTTTTCCAATATTCTAATTGGATTTTTTTCTCCTTACTATTGGCTTTAGAGTGTTCTTTCTATATTCTATTTGTTATTTGTTGGATATGTGATTTGAAACAGTTTTTCCTTATAAGTGACTCATTTTTTCTTTCTCTTAACAGTTTTTTCCCATAGAGCAAATGTTTTAATTTTGATGTAATCCAGTTTAAGAAACCTCCAAGGAAACTTTACACCAATGTCTGAAGTGAGCTTCTTTATTTTACTTTACTCCACAAATTCCAGCCACTCCTGCAGCCCTAATCTTCTGTCTCCTGACTCCTCAGCTCACTCAAGGTCACCATGCTCTGCTTAGGTTCTGTCTGTCTCTGTTGTGGTGAGGAAACTGTCCCTAGACAGAGAATAGGGGCAACTCTGGGGATCATATTATGTGTTTTTCTTCTCTCAAGGGTCACAGTTTTGTCCTGCCTATTATCCAGTACTTGAGAACATTTGCCTTATGTATTCTGTCCAGTTTTATATTTATTTATGGTGGGAAGAGAAGCCTGGTATCAGTTACTCTTATTATGCAGGAAGTGTATAAATCCCCAAATGTGTGATTCATAATTGTGTATATTTTATAAGAAGACACTGAGAAACTTTTCAGATACTCTTTATGCATAGGTTGGGAGAGTGGACTTCACTGTAAGATTATAGGGCAATGAGCTGGCTCTTTCAGAGCTTCCTCATGGAATACATATAGGCCATTTCTCTGTGGCTCTTGAAATGTCTTTGCAGAAGAATCCTGTAAAACTGGCTGTCATTGGTTAGAGGATGAGAGCAGAGAGGGAGGTGGGGGTTTGCCCATTCATTATGAGACTCTTACTTAACTCTCTATTTGACCCTTGTACTTCAGCCCTTCTTCCCTGGGTGCGAAATACTGAACCTTTCTGTCCCCACAGTATGCGGGTGTCAGTCAGCTGCCAAAGAAGCAATATAGTGTGATAATAGTGATAGTGAGTGAGCTCAGGAGCTAAGCTGCCTGGGTTTGAGAATCTGCTTTGCTAGACTAGAGTACTAGCTGGGTGATCTTGGGAAGTTGTCTATCCTCTCTTTATCAGTTTTCCTGATTTGTAGGATAGGAACAATAATAAGACCTATATCATAGATTTAATCCTGTTCAAGTCCAAAGAGTATCTTATAATCATTTATATTAAAATATTTGCCTATTATTTTTGTTTTTCTACTTCATAAGAATTTCAAACCTAATATATCCAGTATTAAATTCTGATTTCCCTCACACTTATCTCCTTTTCCTAATAAATATACCACCTCCTAGTCAGTTACTTTTGGAAAAAGAGTACCCCTTAGTATCTTCCTCTTCTTTATCATTTACATGTAAAATCTTTCACCAAGTCCTGGTAGCTCTAGCAATAGAATGTATCTCAATATGTTTCCGTCTCCCCTATTAGCATCTTTTACTATGTGGACTTCTGTGCCAGCCTCATTATAGCAGTCATGAACTCCAGCTATACCCCTCTCCATTCCATTCTCCACCCCGCAAGTTCCAGTAAGCTGGATACTCACTTTGCCAAGCTAAGACTGAAATGAATATTGGCCTGTATTCAACACCAGATTTTTCAGTTGCTAGTCTGACTAACCCCCTATTTCTAATTGACACATTCTTTTTCGTATTTGTTAAACATAAGCAATTAGAAGACAGATCTTTGAGACCAAGGTACCACCAGTCTCTTTAAATTGATGTATATAGCTCTTCTTTGACCTATTATGCTGATTTTTGTTTACTAATTCAACATATATTTAGTGTGTGCCTGCTATTTGCCAGGATGTAGGGATACAAGATACCTTTATGGAGGTCAGAATTTGAATAAGAGACATATTCAACAAATGATTTTTATAGTGTGAAGTATTATGATAGAGATACATAGGATTCCCTGGAAGAATATAGCAGAGATACAACATTATGTAGGGATCAGGAAAACTTAGTCTAGAGATTAGATTAAGAAAGAAATATTTAAAGTAGAGATCTGAAACATAAGTAGTAATTATCCTGGTGAAGATGTTTTTAGCATGGTGGACAGCATGTTCAAAGGCAAGAGAATGGCCTAGTCCAGAAGTTGAAAATACAGTGTGTCTAAAAGGAGATAGAGTTCAAGAGTACCAGTGGCAAGAGATAAAACTGAAAGCTGGGTAAAAACTTTTTCGTTAGCAATTTTAAGGATTTTATACCTTATCTTGTAGACCTTCGACCTCGGACTCTAGAGTCAGACAGACCTGTGTTAGAACTCATATCCTCTACATGACTGTAGGCAAATACTTCACCTCTTCAACTCTGTTTTCTAGTCTGAAAAAAATGGGAATAATGCTGGTACCTACCTCAAAGGGTTATTTTGAGTATGCTGGACTTGATTCTTAATTGTACCTTGTGTTTTTTTTTTTTTTTTGGACATTGATACATCAGACTCCCTTGACTTCTTGACATTTAATATTCATATCACATAACATAATTCTCTTATTCCTAATTCTGTCCTTATGAGGCAGCCTTCTGATTATAGCCTGGCTTCCTTTGTACCATGCCTAAAAGTGAGGATGCATGCTGACTTAAGGACACAAGTGCTCTGTGCCTTTGGTAGTTTTGGCTGTTATAGTTATTGTCTTAAGTTAATAAGTTGACATTCTAATTTTATGCCAGTCCTGTGAACTTGGTCAGTGGGAAACTGTTCCTGAAAGATGGATCTGTTGGTTATGTGCTGTCCAATTAGATTTATGAGCTTTTAAGGCCAATGGCTAAACAGATTATGGAAAATTCATTAAAATCAAGTTATTTATGAGGGTTCTTTCAAAATAGAAAGCTTGTTTGCCTTACAGTGCTCTCTACTGCTCTGCTGTTGAGTGTGAGTTTATTTTGTATATTTACATTTTTATAGTTTTAAATTTTCATTTATAACATAATTTATCCTTATATAAATTATCAGAATGACTAATATAGAGTTAGTAAAAACTAGTAGGACTGAAATGTGACTTAAGCACAGAATAACATCTAGCTCTCCATTTATCAGATGACAAAAAGATTTCCTGTTGAGTATTTGATTTTGTTTTGTGTATATATTCACCTGACACTTTAAAGAGAATTTGATACTTTATATTCATTTATAGAAATGACCTTTACTTATTTTATTTCACAAACAACTTAATCATTCATTTTTGTTTTGGGGTATCTGTTTCTTAAATAGTCAAAAAGAAAACTAGTTTTCTTTCTGTGGTTCTAAACCAGGGGGCAGCCCTTTTAGGAGGGCACAGTATATGATTGTTTTTGATTGTCACATTGATTGGGGTGGGGATTACTCGTGTTTAATGGTGGCTGGCAGTGGGTTGAGATGTGAGGAATGTTAAATCTCCTGTAGTGTCCTGGAGAGCTCTCCAGAGGGACAAATTGTCCAGCCCCATAAGCTTTTAAGTGCCCCTGTTGAGGGACACTGCCAGCTATTTTTCTTCAAGTCGCCTGAATAACTATGCAGGTAGCACCATCTAGTGAGAGAAATAGGTAATAAGCAAAGTCTACTTACATTACAGAAGTAACAGAAAATTCAAAATTTTAAACTTTCTGTGAAATGAGAGGTTATAGAATCATAGACATCTGCAGTAGGAAAGAAGATTGGAGATAGTATAATCTACCTTCTACTTTTACAGATAAGGAAATTAGGGTTCAAAGAGTTGAAATGATTTGTCCAGTAACATATACGTAGTAGCAGGATCCTAGGTTTGAATCCATGTCTCAAGTGTTTAACAGGTTGGTAATCTGAGCCTTTGTTATATAGCAAACTGACTGTCTTTGTATTCTATTTGGGTTAATATCTTAGGTACTTTGCCTAGTGATTTATTTAAGAAAGAGAAAAACAGTAAGTGAGGAGAACATCTCATTTATTAGGTGTGTTATAAAGTAAACTCTCATAATGCATACATTATGCATTATGTTTTATTTTGAGTGTAATTTTGTGTTACCTAGAGTCTTTTGTCTATTCGTTTAATTTTTTAGTTGCTGTGATTTTAGCTCTTTTCAGTCTAATGATAAAACTTTAGAGAAAAAATATATATGTGACATTTTATTAAAAGTTAACTTATTGTATCAATTGATGTACTGACATGCCAGCAACCAAAAGATGCAAAAAACTTTGAAATGAATTACAAAATAATGAAAGTCTCTCCCTTTCTCCTCTTCGTTATTATACATAAAATAATTAGGTAAGTCAAGCTCATTTTTTTATTTTCCTTCTTTTTATGAAGGATTGGCACATATTGGGAATGGCTTAGCTGAAATCATTTTGAGGTTATTACACTCAGTTGGAAAAGAACAATTTTTAATTATTGACTAGATGCATGTTGTTTAGATGAGAGATGATTACAAAAGATACTGAACTTCAACAAGTAAGTCATCAGTGGTATTGGGATAAAGAACCTATGGAAGTGAGAGACTGAAATGAATCAGTTCCTTGGGAGATGATCAAAATGATGACAGTAGTGCTGATAACACTGATGGTGACGATGACAACAATCATAGTAATGGTTGTTAACATTTCTGAAATGTTTTCGCATTGGGAAATGTTCATTTGTACTACTTATACTACTGTTCTCCTATGCATATCATATCCCACTGAGTTTCTAATTGAATAGTAGCAAATTCTTTGTCAATTAATATGTCCCTTAATGCATATTCATGCATATTGATATTATAGGCTCAATTAAACTAGATCCTTTAGCTGTAAATTCATGACATCATCACATGACCAAATCTAGCAACCTTCAATATAACCATAGGCCTCTGGTTGTTCACCAGGGAAAAGGAAAAGTAGAAATGGTATCTACTGTGTTTTGGATTCTGGGCTGGCTACTTTTCAAGAGTTATCACCCTTAATCCTAATGTTCCACCACTTTAATTTCATCTTTACAGATGTATCTGAGTCGTGGAGACTAAGAGACTAAATTATTGGCCTAAGATCACAAACTCTGGGTCAGCTTGGGTTCATACTGTGTCTTTGTTACTCATCAGCTATGTCACCTTTGGTCAGTTACTTGACCTCTGTGAGCCTTCTTTGATTTATAAAATGAGTGTAGTAATAATACCTCATGAGGTGTTACGATGGCTAAATGAATTAATATAATGAATATTTATAATATACTTAGAATAATAGTATCATATAACATATTAACTAAACAAAATTTTTAGGGAACTAAACATATTTTTTTATGTTTTCCTGGCTAATTAAGGCCATTACTCATTTTAAGAAGGAAGTGTTTGGAAAGTGTTGCATCCTTATTTTATGTACTTCCAGACACTTGATAAATAAAAGTTCCTTACTTTGCCATTACTTTTATTGAGGCATGTGAGTTAGGTTTGTGATAGACTGAATATTTATTTTGAAAATATTTCCTGCTTCTGTGAGTTTAACTATTTTAAATACCTTGTTTGTCCTTTTGTGTTTGACTTATTTCACTTAGCATAATGTCCTTAAGTTTCATCCATATTCTTGCATGTGGCAGGATATCATTTTTCTTAAAAACTGAGTAAGATTCCATTGTGTGATTATGCCACATTTCTTCATCCGTTTTTCCGCTGGTAGACATTTAGGTTGTTTTTGCCCTTGGCTGTTATGAATAGTGCTGCAGTGAACATGGGGAGTGCCAGTATTTCTTTGAGATCCCGACTTCAGTTCTTTTGGATAAATACCTATAAGCTGGGTCATATATAGTTCTATTTTTTATTTTTTGAGGAACCTACATGCCATTTTTATAGTGGCTACACCACTTTACATTTCCACTGACAGTGTACCAGGGTTCCAATTTCTTCACATCCTTGCCAACTTTTATCTTTTTTTTTGGTAAGTTATATCCTAAGAGATATGAGGTGATGTATCTCATTGTGATTTTGATTTGCACCTCTATTGAGATGATCATGTTATTTTTATCCTTCATTCTGTTAATGTAGTATATCACATTAATTGATTTTTTTTGTATGTTGGACTATCCTTGTATCCTAGGGATAAATCCCACTTCATCATGGTGTGTGATCTGTTAATGGGTTTTTGTATTTAATTTGCTGGTATTTTGTTGAGGTTTTATATCTATGTTCATCAGGGATATTGGTCTCTAGTTTTATTAGTGTCTTTGTCTAGCTTGATATCAGGCAATGCTGACCTCTTAAAATGAGTTTGGAATTGTTTGCTTCTCATCAGTTTTTTTGGACAAATTTGAGAAGAATTTACATTGAATCTTCTTTAAATGTTTGGTAAAATTCACCTGTGAAGTCATCTGGTCCTGAGATTTTCTTTGCTGAGATATATATATATATATATATATTTTTAATTACTGATTCAGTCTCCTTACTAGTTTTAGGTCTGTACAGATTTTCTACTTCTTCATGATTTGACCTCAGTAGATTGTATTTCTCTAGGACTTATCCATTTCTTCTGGTTTATCTAGTTCATTGGCATATGGTGGCTCATAGTAATCTCTTATCCTTTTTATTTCTGTGGCTTCCATTGTAATGATTTTCTTTTATTTATGACTTTATTTATTTGAGTATCCTTTCTTTTTTTCTTAGTCTAGCTAAAGGTTTGCCAACTTTATCTTTTCAAAAAATCAGCTCTTAGTTCATTGATTTTTTTTCCTATTGCTTTTCTATTCTCTTTCCTGTTTATTTCTGCTATAATTTTTATGATTTCCTTCTGATAACTTTGGGCTTGATTTGTTCTTTTTGTAGTTCATTGAAGTGTAAAGTTAGATTGTTAATTTGAGATCTTTTTTAATGTAGACATTTATTCCCTTTTAATACTGCTTTTGCTGCATATACGTTTTAGTATTTTGTTTTTTGTCTCAATATACTTTCTAATTTCTCTTTTGATGTCTTCCCTTACCCATTGGTTTTTCAGGAGTGCTATTTAATTTGTGCATATTTGTGAATATTCGGTTTTTCTTCAGCTGTTGATTTCTAGTTCCATTTCACCATGGCTGGAAAAGATACTTGTTTTGTAACCTAACATGTGATCTATCCTGGAGAATGTTCCATGTGTGCTTGAGAAAATGTGCAGATATTCAGTGGAATGTTCCAATTATGTCTGTTAGATACATTTGGTCTGTAGTGTTGTGTAGTGTTGTTCAAGTCCACTGTTCCCTTATTAATTTTCTTCCTGGATATTCTATCCATTTTGGAAAGAAGGGTCTTGCAGTCTCCTACTATTATCATACTGTTGTCTGTTTTCTCCCTCATTTCTGTAAATGTTTGCTTTATATATTTAGATGCTCTGATGTTGGATGCATATATATAATTGTTATATCTTCCTGGTTTATTTATCCTTTTATCATTATATAAATGTACTTTTTCCTCTTGTGGCAGTTTTGTCTTAAAGTTTACTTCGTTTGGTATAAGTACAGTCACCCTTACTCTCCTTTGGTTACCATTTGCCTGGAATACCTTTTTCCAGACCTTCACTTTCATCCTTTCTGTGTCCAGTTCTTTTGTCCTTTTCCTCTCTTGCTATATTTGTGTTTGTTGGTTTTTTTTGTATTGATATGCTTTAATTCCTTTTTCTTTTTCTTTTGTATATCTTTTATAGGTATTTTCTTTGTGATTATCCATGTGGCTTACATAAAATGTAATTATAATTGTCTATTTGAAGCTGATAACAACTTCAGTTACATACAGAAACTTTACACTTTTACTTTTCCTCCCCCCACACTCTGTGATTGATGTCACAATTTACATAATTTTATATTGTATGCCCTTAGCATATTCTTACAGTTATACCACTTTAATACTACTGACTTTAATACTAGAATTAAAATGATTTATTTACTAATATTACAGTATTCTGTATTTGTCTGTATATTTACTTTTACCTGTGAGTTTTATACTTTCAAACTTTCATATTGCTGTTCATAGTCCTTTGGCTTTAACTTGAAAAACTCCCTTTAGTATTTCTTGTAAGGTAGGTCTATTGGTGGGAACTCTCTCAGCCTTTGTTTGAGGAAGTCTGTCTCCTTCATTTTTGAAGGATAGTTTTGAGAGTATTAGTTGGCAATTTTTTTCTTTCATTGCTTTGATTATATATCATCCCACTCCCTTCTGGCCTGCAAGGTGTTTGCAGAGAAAACTGATAGTCTTATGGGAGTACTCTTGTACATACAACTCACTAGTCTCTTGCTGCTTTCAAAATTCTCTTTGACTTGCCATTTAATTATAATGTGTCTAGGTGTTGATTTCTTTGAGTTCATCTTTTTTGGAATACTTTGGGCTTCATGGATCTGTATATCCATTTCCTTCCCTAGAAATAGGAAGTTTTCAGCTCTTATTTATTTGAAAAAATTTCTGGCCCCCTTTCTCTCTCCCCTCCTTTTGGAATTTCTGTATTCCATATATTGGTTTGTTGCCTCATGTCCCATAAATTCCTTAAGCTTTCTTCACTCTGTCTCTATTTGTTTCTTTTTTCTCCTCTGACTGGATAATTTCATGACTTGTCTCCAACTTCACTGATCTTTATGGATCTAGTCTGCTGTTGAACCCTTCTAGTAAATTTTTCAGTTTATTTTTTGTATTCTTTAGCTTCAAGATTTGTTTGGTACTTTGTAATATTTTCAATCTCAGTTGCAGTACTCACATTGGTCATGTATTTCTCCTGACCTGGATGAGCATCTTTATTGGGGTTAGTTTGAATTATGTCAGGTAAATCATATATCTGTTTCATAGTTTTGGTTTCTGGAGATATAACTCGTTCCTTTGGGGCATATTTCCCTGTTTCCTCATTTTTCTTGATTCTTTTTGTTGGTTTCTTCACTTTAGGAAAAACAACCACCTTTTTCAGTCTTCATGGATTGGTCTTGTACAGAAGATCCTCACCAATCAGCCCAGCCTGAGATTTTAGGGGTCTCTAAGCCTTTGTGCTAATCCAAACCCTTGTCTTTTTTCTTAGGGGTCTCCAATCATCTAAAGTATGCTGGGTCTTGTCAGTATTCTGCCATAGGTGAGACAGTAGCCAAGTACCTTGCTCAGCTTCCAGAAATATTGGAACATGTGGTTCACCTCTATTCTCAGGGAGGAGAAGCTGGGATCTGGGACTTTCTGCCTGCTCATTACTTACTGAGGTGGGAAGGAGGGGCTATGGTGACTCCTTTTGTGCTAGTTCAAACTGCCATCTTTGTTCTCACTGGTCCCTAGGCATCTAGTGTATGCTGAATTTTGTCTGTGCTCTGACAAAAAGCAGAAGCCAGTCCTTTGGGAAGCCCTGGAAAAGTTGAAACACTGGATATGTAGCCCAGCTCTTTCCCTCTCTAGGGAGAGGCTGGGAACTGAGGTTTGCTTCTGATTGTGTGGCACTATATTGAGGGTAAGTACTATGGCAATAAGCTGTTTCATATTTTCTACTGGCTTTAATGTGACTGGTTTCATACTTGCCCAGAGTTCAGGAACCCCTGAACTAGATTCTGGATTCTTCACAAAGGGAATTTGTGTGTTACTGAATCAGTGTGTTGGCTATGGAAAGAAGAGTCCAGTGCTTCTCATTCCAACATCTTGCTGATGTTGCCTTTGTATCCTAAATATCTTAAGCTACTGAGTCTTAATTTGTGCCCTAACATATGGGTCTATCTAGGAGGATGTCCCATATCTCCTTAAGAAGAATGTGTGTGCTGTTGTTTTGGGATAGAGTATTCTGCGTATGTCTGTTAGATCTAGTTGGTTTATTGTACCTTGCAATCTTAAAGGACTTGAATAGCCAAAACAATCTTGAAAATGAAGAGCAAGACTGGAGGACTCAACACTTCTTGGTTTCAAAACTTACTGCAAAGCTATAGTAATCAAAATAGTGTAGTATTGGCAGAAGAGACATATAGACTGATGGAATAGAATACAGAGCCCAGAAATGCAACCTCCTGTATATGATCAAATGATTTTTTGATAAGGGTGGAAAATAGTTGAATGAAAGTCTTTTCAATAAACAGTGATGGAAGAACTAGAAATCTACATGCGAAAGAATAAGTTGGACCCTTAAGTAACACCGTATTCAAAAATGAATTCAAATGGATTAAGTATCTAAGACCTAAAACAATAAGACTTAGAAAAGAGCATAGGACAAAAGTTTTACAACATTCGATTTAGTAATGATTTCGTGGATATTATACTAAAGGCACAGGTAATGAGAGAAGAAATAGACAAATTGAACTTCCTGAAAATTAAGCATTTTTGTTTATCGAAAGAGCCCATCCACAGAGTAGAAAGACAACTCACAGAATGGGAGGAAATATTTGCAAATTGTATATCTGATAAGGGATTAATATCAGACTATATAGACAACTTCTAAAGCTCAACAACAAAAAATCTGATTACAAAATGGGTGAAGCTTGAGTGAACATTTCTCTAAAGAAGATATATGAATGGCCAATAAGCACATGAAAAGATGCTCAAAATTGCTAATCATTAGATAATGCAAGTCCAAAACTACAATGATATACTACATCATAGCCATTGGGATGGATACTATCAAAATAACAGAAAATTTTTCTTTTCAGCTTTCCGTTTTTATTTTTTTTAATTGAAGTATAGTTGATACACAATATTATACTGGTTTCAGATGTACAATGTAGTGATTCAACAATTAAACACATTGCAAAATGCTTGTAACAATAAGAGTAGTTACCAACTATCACCATATGAAGATATCAAAATATTACTGACTATATTCCCTATGTTCTACTTTCCATTTCCATGACTGACTGACTGACTTATTTATTTATTTGTTTGTTTGTTTGTTTGTTTGTTATTAAGCTATCATTGATATACAATCTAATGCTCAGGTTTCATATGAGCAACATTGTGGTTACTACATTACCCCCTATTATCGACTCCTACCACATACCCCATTGTAGTCACTGTCCGTCAGCCTAGTAAGATACTGTTGAGTCACTACTTGTCTTCTCTGTGATATACTTCCTTCCCTGTGCCCCCCATATTATCTGTACTAATCATAATACCCTATAATTCCCTTATGCCTCCCTTCCCACCCACCCTCCCCAACCCCTTTCCCTTTGGTAACCGCTAGTCCATTCTTGGGTTCTGTGAGTCTGCTGCAGTTTTATTCCTTCAGTTTTTGCTTTGTTGTTATAGTCCACAGATGAGTGAAATCATTTGGTATTTGTATTTCTCCACCTGGCCTATTTCACTGAGCATAATACCCTCTAGTTCCATCCATACTGTTGCAAATGGTAGGGTTTGTTTTCCTCTTATGGCTGAATAATATTCCATTGTGTATATATAACACATATTCTTAATCCATTCATCTACTGATGCACACTTAGGCTGCTTCCATTTCTTGGCTATTGTAAATAGTGCTACGATAAACATAGGGGTGCATATGTCTTTGAATCTGTGATCCTGTTGTCTTTGGGTAAATTCCTAGCAGTGCAGTTCCTGGGTCAAATGGTATTTCTATTTTTAGTGTTTTCAGGAACCTCCATACTGGTTTCCACAATGGTTGAACTAATTTACATTCTCACCAGCAGTGTAGGAGGGTTCCCCTTTCTCCACATCCTCACCAGCACTTGTTGTTGCTTGTCTTTTGGATGTTGGCTGTCCTAACTGGTGTGAGGTGTTATGTCATTGTGATTTTAATTTTCATTTCTCTAATGATTAGTGATGTGGAGCATCTTTTCATGTGCCTGTTGGCCATCTGAATTTCTTCTTTGGAGAAGAGTCTGTTTATATCCTCTGCCCATTTTTTAATAGGGTTACTTGCTTTTTGGGTGTTGAGGTGTGTGAGCTCTTTATATATTTTGGATGTAAGCCCCTTTCAGATATGTTGCTTTTTGTTTTACTGATGGTGTCCTTTGCCATACAGAACCTTTTTAGTTTGATGTAGTCCCAATTATTCATTTTGCTTTTGTGTCCCTTGCACGGGGAGATATGTTCATGGAGAAGTTGCTCATGTTTATATTCAAGAGAGTTTAGCCTATATTTACCTCTAAGAGTTTTATGGTTTCATGACGTACATTCAGGTCTTTGATCCATTTCGAGTTTACTTTTGTGTATGGAGTTAGACAGTAATCCAGTTTCATTTTCTTACATGTAGCTGTCCAGTTTTGCCAACACCAGCTGTTAAAGAGGCTGTCATTTCTCCATTATATATCCATGGCTACTTTATCATATATTAATTGACCATATATGCTTGGGTTGATATCTGGACTCTCTATTCTGTTCCACTGGTCTATGTGTCTGTTCTTGTGCCAATACCAATTTGTCTTGATTGCTGTGGCTTTGTAGTAGAGCTTGAAGTTGGGAAGCGAGATCCCCCTGCTTTATTCTTCCTTCTCAAGATTGCTTTGGCTATTTGGGGTCTTTTGTGGTTCCATATGAATTTTAGAACTATTTGTTCCAGTTCATTGAAGAATGCTGTTGGTATTTTGATAGGGATTGCACTGAATCTGTAGATTGCTTTAGGCAGGATGGCCTTTATTTATTTATTTATTTACTTTCAGGCTTTTCTTTTTTCTTTTTTTCTTTTTTATTAAGATATGATTGATATACACTCTTATGAAGGTTTCACATGAAAAAACAATGTGGTTACTACATTTACCCATATTATCATGTCCATACCCATACCCCAATGCAGTCACTGTCCATCAGTGCAGCAAGATGCAACAGATCCACTATTTGCCTTCTCTGTGCTACACTGTTTTCCCCATTGATCCCCCACACCATGTGTACTAAACATAATACCTCTCAATCCCCTTCTCCCTCCCTCCCCACCTGCCCTCCCACACACCTCCCCTTTGGTAACCACTAGTTACTTCTTGGAGTCTCTGAGTCTGCTATTTTGTTCCTTCAGTTTTGCTTCATTGTTATACTCCACAAATGAGGGAAATCATTTCATACTGGTCTTTCTCTGGCTTATTTCACTGAGCATAATATCCTCCAGCTCCATCCATGTTGTTGCAAATGGTAGGATTTGTTTCTTATGGCTGAATAGTATTTCATTGTGTATATGTACGACATCTTCTTTATCCATTCATCTACTGATGGACATGTAGGTTGCTTCCATATCTTGGCTATTGTAAAAAGTGCTGCAATAAACATAGGGGTGCATATGTCTTTTTGAATCTGAGAAGTTGTATTCTTTGGGTAAATTCCAAGAAGTGGGGTTCCCATGTCAAATGGTATTTCTATTTTTAGTCTTTTGAGAAACCTCCATATGGCTTTCCACAATGGTTGAACTAGTTTACATTCCTACCAGCAGTGTAGGAGGGTTCCCCTTTCTCTGCATCTTTGCCAGCATTTGCTGTTCTTAGTCTTTTCGATGCTGGCCATCCTTACTGGTGTGAGGTGATATCTCATTGTGGTTTTAATTTGCATTTCCTTGGTGATTAGTGATGTGGAGCGTCTTGTCATGTGTCTGTTGGCCATCTGAATTTCTTCTGTGGAGAGCTGTCTCTTCATGCCCTCTGCCCATTTGTTAATTGGGTTATTTGCTTTTTGGGTGTTGAGGCATGTAAGTTCTTCATATATTTTGGATGTTAACCCCTTGTCGGATACATCATTTACAAATATATTCTCTCATACTGTAGGATGCCTTTCTGTTCTGTTGATGGTGTCCTTTGCTGTACAGAAACTTTTTAGTTTGATGTAGTCCCATGAGTTCATTTTTGCTTTTGTTTCCTTTACTTGAGGAGATGCATTCAGGAAGAAGTTGCTCATGCTTATATTCAGAAGATTTTTGTCTATGTTTTCTTCTAAGAGTTTTATGGTTTCTTGACGTATATTCAAGTATTTAATCCATTTTGAGTTTACTTTTGTGTATGGGGTTAAACAATAATCCAGTTTCATTCTCTTGCATGTAGCTGTCCAACACCAGCTGCTGAAGAGGCTTTCATTTCCCCATTGTATGTCCATGGCTCCTTTATCACATATTAATTGACCCCGTATGGTTGGGTTTATATCAGGGCTCTCTAGTCTGTTCCATTGATCTATAGTTCTGTTCTTGTGCCAGTACCAAATTGTCTTGATTACTATGGCTTTATAGTAGAGCTTGAAGTTGGGAAACGAGATCCCACCTGCTTTATTCTTCCTTCTCAAGATTGCTTTGGCTATTCGGGGTCTTTTGTGGTTCCATATGAATTTTAGAACGATTTTCTCTAGTTCGTTGAAGAATGCTGTTGGTATTTTGATAGGAATTGCATTGAATCTATAGATTGCTTTAGGCAGGATGGCCATTTTGACAATATTAATTCTTCCTATCCATGAGCATGGGCTGTGTTTCCATTTATTGATATCTTCTTTAATTTATCTCATGAGTGTCTTGTAGTTTTCAGTGTATAGGTCTTTCACTTCCTTGGTTAGGTTTATTCCTAGGTATTTTATTCTTTTTGATGCAATTGTGAATGGAATTATTTTCCTGATTTCTCTCTCTGCCAGTTCATTGTTACTGTATAGGAATGCCACAGATTTCTGTGTATTAATTTTGTATCCTGCATCTTTGCTGAATTCAGATATTAGATGTAGTGGTTTTGGAGTGGATTCTTTAGGGTTTTTTATGTACAATATCATGTCATCTGCAAACAGGGACAGTTTAACTTCTTCCTTGCCAGTCTGGATGCCTTTTATTTCTTTGTTTTGTCTGATTACCGTGGGTAGGACCTCCAGTACTATGTTGAATAGAAGTGGGGAAAGTGGGCATCCTTGTCTTTTTCCCGATCTTAAAGGAAAAGCTTTGAGTTTCTCACTGTTCAGTGTGATGTTGGGTGTGGGTTTGTCATGCATGGCCTTTATTATGTTGAGGTACTTGGCCTCTATACCCATTTTGTTGAGATTTTTATCATCAATGGATGTTGAATTCTGTCAAATGCTTTTTCAGTATCTGTGGAAATAATCATGTGGTTTTTGTCCTTCTTTTTGTTGAAGTGTTGGATGATGTTGTTGGATTTTTGAATGTTGTACCATCCTTGTATCCCTGGAATAAATCCTACTTGATCATGATGTGTGATCTTTTTGATGTATTTTTTGAATTCGGTTCGCTAATATTTTGTTGAGTATTTTTGCATCTATGTTCATCAGGGATATTGGTCTGTAATTTTTGTGTGTGTGTGGTGTCTTTGCCTGGTTTTGGTATTAGAATGATGCTGACTTCTTAGAATTAGTTTGGAAATATTCCCTCCTCTTCTGTTTTTTGGAAACCTTTAAGGAGAATGGGTATTATGTCTTCTCGAAATGTCTGATAAAATTCAGTGGTGCATCTGTCTGGTCCAAGGCTTTTTTTCTTGAATAGTTTTTTGATTACTAATTCAATTTCCTTGCTGGTAATTGGTCTGTTCAGATTTTCTGTTTCTTTCTGGCTTAGCCTTGGAAGGTTGTATTTGTCTAGAAAAGTATCTGTTTCTTCTAGGTTATCCAGTTTTTTAACATATAATTTTTGGTAGTATTCTCTAATAATTTTTTTTTGTATTTCAGTGGTGTCAGTAATGATTTTTCCTTTCTCATTTCTGATTCTGTTTATGTGTATAGAGTCTCTTTTTTTCTTGATAAGTCTATTTTGTTTATTTCAAAGAATCAGCTCTTGGTTTCATTAATTCTTTCTATTGTTTTATTCTTCTCAATTATGTTTATTTCTTCTCTGATCTTTATTGTGTCCCTCCTTCTACTGACTTTGTGTCTCATTTGTTCTTCTTTTTCATGTTTCATTAATTGTTAATTTAGACTTTTGAGTTGGGATTCTTCTTCCTTCTTTAAATAGGCCTGGATTGCAATATACTTTCCTCTTATCACTGCCTTTGATGCATCCCACAGAACTTGGGTCATTGAGCTGTTATCTTCATTTGTGTCCGTATATTGCTTGATCTCTTTTTTAATTTGGTCATTGATCCTTTGATTATTTAGGAGCATGTTGTTATTAAGCCTTTATGTCCTTGTAGGCCTTTTTGTTTTCTTCGTACAATTTATTTCTAATTTAATGTCTTCGTTATCTGAGAAGTTGGTTGGTGCAGTTTCAATCTTTTTGAATTTGCTGAGGCTCTTTTTGTGGCCTATAGTATGTGATCTATTCTGGAAAATGTTTCATGTACACTTGAGAAGAATGTGTATCCTATTGCTTTTGGGTGGGGTGTTCTGTAGATGTCTGTTAGGTCCATCTGTTCTAATGTGTTCAGTGTCTTTGTCTCCTTACTTATTTTCTGTCTGGTTGATCTATCCTTTGGAATGACTGGTGTGTTGAAGTCTACTAAAATGAATGCATTGCATTCTATTTCCCCATTTAATTCTGTTAGTATTTGTTTCACATATTTGGGTGCTCCTATGTTGAATGCGTGTATTTATAATGGTTATATCCTCCTGTTGGACTGACTCCTTTATCATTATATAATGTCCTTTGTCTCTTGTGAGTTTCTGTGTTTGAAGTCTATTTTGTCTGATACAAGTACTGCAACTCCTGCTTTTTTCTCCCTATTGTTTGCTTGAAATATCTTTTTGCATCCCTTCACTTTTAGTCTTTGTATGTCTTTGGGTTTGGTGTGATTTTCCTGTAGGCATCATAAAGATGGGTCTTGTTTTTTTATCCATTCTGTAACTCTGTGTCTTTTGATTGGTGCATTCAGTCCATTTACATTTAGGGTGATTATCGATAGATATTTACTTATTGCCATTGCAGGCTTTGGATTTGTGATTAACAAAGGTTCAAGGGCAGCTTCTTTTCTATCTTACAGTCTAAGTTAACTCACTTATTATACTGTTATAAACAAAATCTGAAAATTCTTTTTTCTCTCCCTTTTTTTCCTTTCTCCTCCACTCTTTATATGTAAGATGTCATATTCTGTACTGTTTGTGTATCCCATGATTGACTTTGTGGGTAGCTGATATAATTTTGCCTTTGGTTAATAATTAATTGGTCTACTTCCTTTACTGTGGTTTTCTTTTCTCTGGTGAAAGCTATTTAGCCTTAGAATCACTTACATCTAGAGCAGTCCCTTTACAATACCCTGTAGAGATTGTTTGTGGGAGAAAAATTCCCTCAAGCTTTGCTTATCTGGGAATTGTTTAATCCCTCCTTCAAATTGAAATTATAATCTTGCTGGGTAGAGTATTCTTGGTTTGAGGCCCTTTTGTTTCATTGCCCTGAATATATCTTGCTACTCCCTTCTGTCCTGTAAGGCTTCTGCTGAGAAGTCTGGTGATAGCATGATGGGTTTTCTTTTGTAGGTGAATCTCTACATCTCCTCTACTTGATCTAATCTGCTTTTAAATCCCTCTACTGTGTGTTTCATTTCAGATACTGTATTTTTTAAGCTGTCTGTCTCCCTCTTGAATTCCTCCCTGAGTTCTTGAATATTTTTCTATAACTCCATTAGAATGCTTATGACTTTTATTTTGAATTCTTTTTCAGTAAGATTAGTGATTTCAGTTTTACTTAGCCCTCTTTCTGGTGTCTGAGGGATTTTGAATTAAACAAGGTTCTTCTGCCTTTTCATAATCCTATTGGATAGTGAGAAATACTAGGTTTGTGTAGGCAGTGCCCTCTAGTGCCCCAAATCTCTGCTCTTAGGAGCTGCCTAATACCTGGAGCGATGGCAGTGGTCGCAGGCGAGTGGTGCTGGTGCCTACCCTAAAGAGTGAGCCCTTTCCTGCTTTGCAGCTGCAGTGCCTGTCCCTCTCCCCTGTCAGCCAGTGAGCTGCATGCAGGGGGCAGCCTCTGCATTAAGCAGTGTATTTGCTATAGGTGGGGCCGCTCTCTGGCTGGTCTGGAGCAATGGTGGGGGCACCAGGTTTGCGTGCAGGTGCCGACGTGGAGGAGAAAGCTGTAGGCTGCTTATCGCGGTGGGGTCCTCAGGGCTGCATTACTGGCCAGGGGTATGGAGCGCCTGAAGCTCCTGAAAGTTCCCAAGCTCCTGGGATGAGTGTGCTGGGACGATTTTGTCCACCTTTTCCTCCTCCTGAATACTTGCCCCTTTAGCAGCCCTCTCACTGTTGGGAAGCCTTTCAAAGTGCCCGTCTTTTGTCCCAGGGCAGCTGGTTGTGGGAACTAGTTCACAGTCTTCGTCTCTGACTTAAGTTTTAGCTCCTCTAATCTCCAGAGCACCGTGCAATGGGGGTTTGTGCTCCTGGAGTAGATTTCTAGGGCTGGGTATTTAGCAGTCCTGGGCTTCTACTCCATCTCTGCTCTGATTCTCTTCTTCCTGCTGGTGAGCTGGGGTGGGGGTAGTGCTTAGGTCCTGCTGGGTCATGGTTTTATATCTTTACCTTTCTGTGAGATCTTTTCTTTTTGTAGATGTAGACCATCTGGGGCATTCTTATTTCTGGTTACTCTTTCAGGAATAGTTGTATTTCCTGTATTTCTTATTATATGTGGTTTTGGGAGGAGATTTCTGCTTTACTTCTCATGCCTCCATTTTCCCCTCTTTCCAGAATTTAAAATTTTTAATAAACTGTATGATCCACAGTGCCACTTCTGGGAGTAGTCCCCAAAGAATTTAAAGCAGGGTCTCAAAAAAGATACTTTTATACCCATGTGCATACCACAGTTACTCACAATAGTTAAAATGTGGGAGCAACTGAAGCATCCACCCTTATAAGATGTCCACTAACAGATGACTGGATAAGCAAAATGTGGTATATTTACATATGATGAAATATTATTCAGCCTCAAAAGTAAGGAAATGGTGCAATATGCTATAACATAGATGAACCTTGAGGACATTATGCTAGGTGAAATAAGCCAGTCTAAAAAGACAAATTTTGTATGCTTCCACTTACATGAGGTACTTAGAGTAGTCAAAATCATAAAGACAGAAATGGTAATGGTGGCTGCCAGGGGCTGAGGGGAGGAGAGAATGGGGAGTTATTGTTTAATAGGTCTAGAGTTTCAGTTTTACAAGATGAAAAGACCTGTGGGAATGGATGGTGGTTATGGCTGCACAAAAATGTGAATGTGTTTAATACCACTGAATTGTATACCTAAAAATGGTTAAGATGGTAAATTTTATGTGTATTTTACCACAATAAAAACAGAATTATATTGCTTTAAATACTGAGTAAAATTTACCTGGATTTCAAATTAGTTTTTCTTTTCATTATCCCAACTTTTGAAATGTTTTAATGGTGTTTGTTAAAAATGCTGTGTCATGGTAGTTGACTCATTATATCAGCAGGTGATGTTGTGTATTTGCCTTTTTGTGTGTAATAACACAATATTCTAAGGCTGATAGCACATTAAAGCTTTTTGATAGCACATTTTATTCAATACAGTGTAATTTTTTTCTTAATTGTTTAATCAAAAGTAAACTAGTTGGGAAGTGAAATATAATCACTTTTTTCCCAATCATTTCTTGAAACATAAGAAATATGAATAAATTGAACAGGCTTATAATAATATCCACTCAATCACATTATATATGATTTAGGAATAATTTGTGTTGTATTAATAAAGTTCAGAAGTAAATGTCCTGTTCCTTCTCCACTATCAAACATCCCAGTTACTCTCTTGAGGCAGCTAGTAACAGTTTCTTAAATAGCCTTCCAGAAATTATCTATGCTAAGATAAGCATATGTGTATGAGTTTTTTTTTTAATATCATTAATCTACAATTACATGAAGGACATTATGTTTACTAGGCTCCCCCCTTCACCAAGTCCCCCCCACATACCCCTTCACAGTCACTGTCCATCAGCATAGTAAGATGCTGTAAAATCAGATTCATGGTTACCAAAGGTTCAAGGTTAGCTTCTTTACTACCTTACTGTCTAACTTAACTCACTTATTGAGCTATTATAAACACAGTCTGATGATTCTTTATTTCTCTCCCTTCCTATTCCTCCTCTTCCATTCTTCAAATGTTGGGTGTTTTGTTCTGTGCTCTTTTTAGGAGCACTCCCATCTAGAGCAGTCCCTCTAAAATACCCTGTAGAGGTGGTTTGTGGGAGGCAAATTCCCTCAACTTTTGCTTGTCTGGGAATTGTTTAATCCCTCCTTCATATTTAAATGATAATCATGCTGGATACAGTATTCTTGGTTCAAGGCCCTTCTGTTCCATTGCATTAAATATATCATGCTATTCTCTTCTGGCCTGTAAGGTTTCTGTTGAGAAGTCTGATGATAGCCTGATGGGTTTTCCTTTGTAGGTGACCTTTTTTCTCTCTCTGGCTGCCTTTAATACTCTGTCCTTGTCCTTGATCTTTGCCATTTTAATTATTATGTGTCTTGGTGTTGTCCTCTTTGGGTCCTGTCTCTCGGGAGTTCTGTGTGCCTCCATAGTCTGAGCAACTATTTCCTCCCCCAGTTTGGGGAAGTTCTCAGCAATTATTTCTTCAAGGACACTTTCTATCCCTTTTTCTCTCTCTTCTTCTTCTGGTACCCCTATGATGCTGATATTTTTCCTTTTTGATTGGTCACACAGTTCTCTTAATATTGTTTCATTCCTGGAGATCCTTTTATCTCTCTCTGCATCAGCTTCTATGCGTTCCTGTTCTCTGGTTTCTATTCCATCAATGGCCTCTTGCATCTTATCCATTCTGCTTATAAATCCTTCCAGAGATTGTTTCATTTCTGTAATCTCCCTCTGGACGTCATCCCTTAGCTCTTGTATATTTCTCTGCAGCTCTGTCAGCATATTTATGATTTCTATTTTGAATTCTTTTTCAGGGAGACTGGTTAGATCTGTCTCTGCAGTTCCTCTCTCAGGGGTTGTCTGAACTATCTTGGACTGGGCTAAATTTTTTTGCCTTTTCATGGTGATTGCAGTGGCTCTAGGCAGGTTGCTGGTGTGTCAGCTGGGAGAAGAAAGTCCTTTCCTGCTTGCTGGATGCCTTGCCCTTCTCCACTGCCTGTGTCAGTTACCCACACTCATGGAGCAGCCACCGGGTTAATCCCCTAAGCTGCTGTGGGTAGGGTCTCCGTCAGAGTAGCGTGGAGCCCTGCGGGGAGTGGCAGGCACGCCAGGTGTGCTCCTCTGCGATAGTGGCGCCCCTGCAGGGCATCTGTGTGCCAGCAGCAGCCTTTGGGTCTGGCCCGGGTGGCTGTGCATTGGGCTGGGATTCCAGTCGGCTGCTGGGAGTGCGGCTGCTCCCTGTGGCACTGCTGCCGGTGCACGTGGGCCATTCCCGTGCCCCTCTGGCGCTGCCGCCACTGGCATGCACAGATAGCTCCCGGGCCGCTTGGTTGCCACCGCTGCAGGCTCGCGCAGACCTCTCCCGGCTCCTCTGGTGCCACTGCCACTGGCACTCCTGGGCCGCTCCCAGGCTGCTCAGTCGCCGCCACAGCAGGCTTGCACGAGCCGCTCCCGGTCCCCTCTGGCACCACCGGCTCACACGGCCATTCCTGGTCCCCTCTGGCACCGCTGCCCCCGGTGTGCACTGCCATTCTCCCACTACTGGGCTGGTGTGTCGGGGTCCGTGCCAGTTGGGGGAATGACTGGCAGGGTGCTTAGCGCTGTGAGGGGCTTCAGAGCTGCGCTGCCACCCAGGGGGTTAGGGTGCCTAAAGTTCCCCGAGATTCCCAGCTGCTGGCTAAGTGTGCCAGGATGATTTCGTCCAGCTGTGGGGTCCCTGTCTCTTTAAGACTTGCAAAAAGTACTTGCTTTTCTTTTGTCTCAGGGGCGCCGGTTGCGGGGACCTGCCCACAGGTTTTGCTTTTCTGTTTCTGTTCTGTAATATCCAGCACCCCATGCACTGTGTCTGCGCTCCGGGTGCAGATTTCTAGAGCTGGTTGTTTAGCAGTCCTGGGCTTTCACTCCCTCCCTATTCCGACTCCTTTCTTCCCGCCAGGTTCTGGAGTGGGAGAACGTTCGGGTCCCGCCTGGCCGCGGCTTGTATCTTACCCCCTTCATGTGATGCTGAGTTCTCGCAGATGTAGATGTATCCTGACTGTTGTACTATATCCACTGGTGTGTCTTTTAGGAATAGTTGATTTTATTGTATTTTCATAAATATATATGTTTTTTGGAGGAGATGTCCACTGAACTACTCATGCCACCATCTTCCCGTGATCTCCATGTGTATGAGTTTTTGATGGACTTGTTCACACATGCACACAAGACTCATATATCCTAGCCTAGTCTTTTAAAAAAAAGTCTAATACTCTTATAAGGAATCTTGAATGATTTAAATATGTTCTTCAGCATATATATTGAGGAAAAGTATATATGATGTGCACATCAAATATGAGTGTTTTTTTCATGTTTATTTAAAATATTTTCTTAATTATTGTAGTGGTATAGAGTTAAATTTCTATAGTACATTTTAATAACAGATTTGATTTGAAAATCTCATTTTCATGAAAGCAGAAAATTTTCATTTATGTGGAAGATTTTTGCTCTTAATACATGTTCTTACTAATTGTGATACTGAAAATAGTGGGTTATCTTTGGATGTGGGGTTGGTGGGAATTTTGTGTAGGGGAAGGGATAAGGAGGGAGGGTGAACATTCTCTTTTTGAGTAAAAATGTCATAATGTTTTATTTGATTTTTTTAAAGCAATGGGCATATTCTACCTTTATTAAAATGATGATAGAAAATATTTTTAAAACATGTAATACCATAAAGGTTAATTTTAAAAAATGTCCTCGTAACTAAGCTCATTTTGTGCTTTTATTAATTTTGATTTTAGGCTTGTATGGATGTCAGAGCCAGTTCAGTGTTTTGGCAGCAGATGGAATTTGTAGATAGCCTCCTAGGTCACCCAAAGTTACCAGAATGGTTATCTACCCACCCTTCTCATGGAAATCGAGCTGAGCACTTGGATAGATTCATACCTCAGGTGAGCTAATGTAAGGGAAGACATCATTTGTACTGTATCATTTATTTCTAATGCTTTTATTTCTTGTGCTAGAAAAACAGTTCTAGTTGTCAACTATTTTGATTATTGTAATTATGATTTATCAGTTTTCAAAGGATTTGATTGAAAAGTAAAATTCTGCTTGTTCCACAAGTCTTGGGCAATAAATTTCTGTGTACAGTTGACTTTTCTTGATGGCTAAAGTTTAACCTTTTTAGTATCATACGTTTTAATTTTAACTAATTTAGTGCAAGTCTAAATAAAACTCAAGGTATATTTTGTCAACATATTAATCATAACATAATCTTTTCTTGGTGATTTAAGATTTTTGTTAAAATACCAGTTAATGAGTTATGCAAAAATTTTGGGTCAACTGGGTATTAATTCCAATACTGATGATGAAATTTGCTCTTAGAAAAAAAATATTTTCATATTAATTGTCTTTCTGGTTACTTATTTCTTGATAAGGTAGAGTAAAGGATGTGCTATGTTGCTTGTTTTTTTGTTAGAATTTATTAATGGGTAAAGCTGAAGCAGCCTTCTCATGTTGTTTTTAATATATTTCAAAATGTTGATTTTACATCATTCAGAGTGTTTTCTGTGGTTTCCACATCAGTACAAAATGAATGTAAGACGTCTACAAACCAAGCCCTCTTCTGTCTCACTTGCATTAATTTGCTGGTTGGTTATGAAAGCAAAATACTCTTTTTCAGTTTAAAAATTGATATTGGTCTGTTTGCTAAAGGATGATGCAACAGATTCAGATGTATTATAAAAGTATCTTTCAGAATGACTTCAAATCAGCTTCAAATAAGACATGGTATTGATATTTTCAAGGTGCTAAGCACAAAATGATTCTTAATTCAAGAAGGAATATGATATATAAAAAAAGTAGAAATAGTGGTATGCAATTTGAAGGGCCAATAGCTTGCCTGTAGTTTGGGATAAGAAGTTACCATAAGATTCATTCATTCATTCATGTGACCAGTATTTATTGATATTTACTGCTTATCCACAATTTTGTGTTCTGTTGCTGAGGATGAGCAAGGAACAGAAAAATTTCTGCTTTCTTTGGAGCTGTCATTCAACTTAAGTAATGCAAATAATAAGCAAACATACATACATACAGTATGTCAAGCAGTAATATACACATTAGAGAAAAATAAAGCAGGTTAGAGGTAGTAGAGAGGGCTGGTCAGTAGAGAAGACATACAAATGTGTGTTCGTTTGTCAGGGGGCCTTCCTGAAGAGGATCTGGAAGGAAGCATGGGAACAAGTCCTGTGAATGTCTGGGGGTAGAACCTTTCAGACTGAGGAAGCAGCCAGTGCACAAGACCTGAAGTGAGAGTATGTTTGGTGTGTTCAAGGAAGACATAGGGGCTGAATGGAGTAAGGGAGGTGGGGTATCGTTGAGGTGTAGGGAGGGACCACATCAAGCAGATTTTTCTAAACCATGGTAAGGAATTTTATTTCAGGTGATGTGGGAAGCCAGTAGAGAAGGTTTTAAGCAGAGGAGTGACTTCATCTGATTTGTGATCTGACTCTTGTTTTACAGTGATCACTGGGGCTTCTGTGTGGAGAGTGGACTGTAGTGGAGCAAGGGTGGAATCAAGGAGACTCATTAGGAGGCTCTTACAATAATCTTGTAAGAGATTATGGAGGCAGAAGAGAAGGAGGGAAGGGGTCAGATTTTGGATATATTTAGAAAGGAATGCTGACAGCATTTGTTGATTGTTTGGGCATACTTTGTGCCTTTCATGAGCATTGGGGACGATCAGACTTGAGTTCTTCAGATTTATCCTAAATATATTTCATTTATATTCTTAATTTGAAGGAAAAATACTTGGGAAAGAAACTGCAGTAAAATTTAGTTGATATAATGTGTAGTAATCATCTTAAAAGGAAAACATGGGACTAAGACAATATGCATTTCATATTAGTAACTGGTTTGTACTAAAGATCACTGACTGCAAGAGTCTTCTTAGTGTTACTGACAGCCCAGGGACCTTCTAACATCTTGAGAGGCTTAGCCAATCCCTAAAGCCATAGTAACCACATGGTTTTCTCTAAGAATTTCCTTTATTTTTATTTTTGCTCAGTGAAACTAAAAGTATATGATTTGCTTAAACTGGATAGTGAGTTGTAGCCAACTTTCATCTGAAATCTGTCTTAAATTCTGAGTTTTCATTTCATCATCAGATAACTAAGGATCTCTAGAAAAGTAAAATAATGTACTTTAGAGAAGTCTTTAAAATAACTGTTTAGTGAGTATGCAGAAAAATGTTTAAAGAAACATATGTTATTTGGGAACCAATGACAAAGAAAAAAAATTGGGAGGTATTTTTCTTCTAAAAATAAACCATTCCAGTTCAGAAATGCACTTTGAAAACCTCATATACTTTCTTATATTCCCCCAAGTGATTAAATTCAATTTGAAAGTAATAAACTCTACTATAATACTGGGAATAATTTAGTGGGTGAAGTGAAACCGATAGTGCACGAGGATATTGTTAATTAGAATACACAGTCATAATTTAGAGATTTGGGATTCCCTGCTATCATAGGTGTAATTTCTATAATGAGAAAAAATACAGAATTGTGTGAGTATATAGACTTGCTATTAAAGACTACATCTTTTTTTGTTAGATTTTACTTAAGATATTTTTTCTATTTAAGGGCGTACAGTGTTGTATTCTACCGAAAGCTTCTTTCCTTTGATATTCCTGATAGTATGCCTGAAATGATGTACATCTCAAAAGTAGTTGGGAATATAGCACAAGAGCCTGGAGAAGTCTAGGCCAGAGATGAGGATTTCAGAGTTACCCAATAAAGGAGATAGTTGAAGCAGTGAGAGTGGATGAGTTCACTCAGGGAGTAAGCAGAGAAAAAGATCCTGCTCAACAGTATTAGGGGTTTCCACTTTAATTGGTAGGGGAAAGACAGAGCCTGTAGTAGATCAGATTCATAAGAGGAGAAAGATCAAGAAAATTCAGAAGGATTCTTTGATTCTATGAGAACACAAATCTTTGGTAATTTTGATTTTTTAGTAATTTAACTTACTGAAAATTGTATATTTTTATTTCTTACTGAATTCCTTGAATATCATCACAGAAATGTATTACTCCTTACCATAGCATATCAACATTTAAGATGTTTGAATCAATTCATGCATTCAACAAATATTTATCAATTACCTGTTATATACCAGATTGTAGATGTTGTAGGTATTGTGAACAAAATAGACAAAACCCTGCCTTCATGAAGCTTTTTCTGCAGTAAAGGGAGACAGACAATACATTTAATGCATTGATAATATATAGACTAAATCACTGATTTATTGTCTATTAGTTAGTAATAAGAGTTAAGGAGGAAAATAAAAGAGGAACACTGTATTAGTTGTCCTGGGTTGCCATAATTAAATACCACAGAGTAGGTGGTTTAAAGAACAGAAATTCATTTTTTCACAATTCTGAAAGCTAGAAGTCAAATAAAAAGTTTAAGTTGATTTGGTTTCTAATGAAGTTTCTCTTCCTGGCTTGCAAATGGCTGTTCTCTCACTGTGTCCTCATGTGGTAGAGCAAGCGCCCTGGTGTCTCTTCCTTTTCCTATAAGGGCACTAATTCCATCACAAGGGCTTCACCCTCATGACTTCATCTAAACCTACTTACCTCCCAGAGGCCAAATCTCCAAATACTATCACATTGGGGGTTAGGGCTTCAGCATATGAATTTAGAGAGAGAGTGACTCAGCTCAGTCCGTAGCATGTAGTCTGTGAGCAGCAATGGTAGAGGTGATGAAATAGCTGTCTGAAACGGGGTTGGTCAGAGAAAGTTTCACTGAGAAGGTTGTGTTTGAACGACGACTTGAAATAAGTGAGGATAAGTCACGTGGCTACCTGGGGGAAGAGCCTTCCAGGCAGAGGGAATACTTAAGTACAGGCCCTCACCCAGGAGTGAGCCTGGTGTATTTGAGGAGCAGCAGGGAAATTGATGTGGCTGGATGGGGTAAGCAAAGGCGGTTGGAAGGTGTGGGTCTTGTAGCCCCTGTAAAGACCTTGGCTTTTGCTCAGAATGGAATGCCACTGGAGTGTTTTGAGCAGAGGACTTAGAGGAGTAAGAAGATCTGACTTATGTTTGAAAATAATGTGTTCTACACTTCTCACAAAGCAGTACAATCCAATCATTTTGAAGTATTTTAGTATAGAATACTGTTAAGAAAAT
Source organism: Manis pentadactyla (assembly GCF_030020395.1). NCBI lineage: Eukaryota > Metazoa > Chordata > Mammalia > Pholidota > Manidae > Manis > Manis pentadactyla. Next base: position 47,753,555 of record NC_080022.1, on the reverse strand, counting down.
AGACTAGTTTCTTTTTTTTTGTTTTTAAATTTTTAAAAAGCCCCCATATTAGAAAAAAATATACCCTTGCTATTTTTTATATGTAATCTGAGGTAACACATGGATAAATGCCTAGCTAAATATAATCCTGTGATCCACTAACATTTAAAAAAGCATAATTATAGGGTTGTAGTAATAATATTATTTGTAGTTAATAAGATGATATAATTTTACTTACTTGAAATAATCAGTTAAATTTAGGAAACAAATCCCACGTATTTTGGTTACCATAACAACTTGGGTGAAAAATTGAAGAACAGATGTTATGTCAACCTGTTGATGTTTAATAGTATGACAGTTTAAAAAATTATGGTTCCACAGTCTGGACTTTATGTATACCATAAGTTGTCCTTGAAAGAGAACCTTATTTAACTTTCTTTCTATAGGAATGGTTTAAAAATATGAATAGATGTGAATAGGGGAAATTGTATGATAACTCAGGGTGGAAATTTACTTGAAAGATTTATTTTACAACTCAAGACATTTAGACTAAATTTTTTATTTTCTACTTCTCTCACCAACTCTGTCTACCATCCTTCCAGGGGTGGGGAGGGGTTGGGAGAATGGTAGAATATATAGGAAAAACATTTAATTAGGACTTATTTGTTGCTTGGGATTATGTTGTTATAATCATAATTTTGATTGGGATTTATTTTTTAATGTTCTTAGAAGTTTCAATGTCAGCTTTATTTGTAAAGTAGTTTTTAAGTCTTGATGTTCATATTCGCTACATCCAATTTTTAGATACCAGAATCACTCAGTGGCAGGCTGTAAATGTGTTCATTCTAATCTCATTTTATTTTGAATTCTTTAAACTTTCAGGAGGCTGGAGTTTGAACTCATGTGTAAATCATTCTTATGCCTTTATAATTGGACAAAGTAAATGCATAAATCATTAACATTATACATCTCATGGGTAGAAAATATGAGTGTTTAACACTGAAGTGAATTGTTATTGGCCAGTGTACACAGACATACAGTGTTCATCTCACAGAATTTCATTTTGTCTGACATGGAGAGTGTTGAGGAAAAAGCAAATATTATAGCAGCTACTGTAATTAGATTGGCCTCTGAATCATATAAAGCCAGGAAGCTGACAGTAACATTGTCTAAAACCTTAAAAAAAATATTATGGTGCATGTGATATGTACCTACTAGAGGCTGAAATAAATGGGCTATTAGAAAACAATTGCTTTTATGGGGGAAGGCGAGAAAAGCAGTGATATTTTTAGACAAACATGTTTAAAAAATAGAGATAATTTTCTTTACTCTTGAAATGTCTTGATTTCTACTTTAAAGGAAGCTTTTAATCTAATCATAAAGTTTCTCTGGCATTTTTTTCCTTTTTTCTTTTTTTAAACTTGATTATTTTAGGTTTTTTTTTTAGTAAGTAATTGCTGCTTTACTTGTTATGTAATGTGTAGAAGAATCCTGATGTGTGCCATCAGTTGCTCCATATATACTTTACTCATTCCTGGGAATAGTATGGCTGTTGCTTACTATATCACTCTCACATGTTAGCAGTGTGAGATTTCAAAATTTTATTTGAAAACTTTTCCTTATGGTTTTATTATTCCAGAGGACAGTTGACATATGTCAAGGTGGCCTTAATTTTTCATTTTTATATATTTATTTTCTTAAAATTTTCAGTTACTTAGATTTAAATTTTAAATAAAAAAATAACTGACATGCAATATTACATTAGTTTCAGGTGTACAACATAGTGATTTAGCAATTATATATATTACAAGATGCTCACCGAGGTAAAGTGTAGTTATCATCTGTCTCCATACAAAGTTATTACAATATTACTGACTGTATTACCTATGCTACACTTTCATCCCCCATGACTAATTTATTTTATAATTAGAATCTTATACCTGTTTATCCCCTTCACCTATTTCACCCATCTCATTACCCTCCTCCTCTGTGGCAACCACCAGTCTGTTCTGTGTTTATGAGTCTGTTTTTGTTTTGTTTGCTTTATTTTTTGTTTTTTAGATTCTACATAAAAGTGAAACCATTTGGTATTCTGTTTTTTCTGATTTATTTCACTTAGCATAATACCCTCTAGGTCTATCCATGTTGTTACATCTTTTTTATGGTTGAGTAATACTCCATTGTGTGTGTGTGTGTGTGTGTGTGTGTGTGTACAGACATTGTCCTTATCCATTCATCTATTGATGGACACTTTGATTGCTTCTGTATCTTGGCTCTTGTAAATAATGCTGCAGTAAACATAAAGGTGCATGTATCTTTTTGACGTAGTGATTTTCTGTTCTTTGGGTAAATTCTTAGAAGTGGAATTACTGGGTCATATGGTATTCCTGTTTTCAGTTTTTTGAGAAATCTAAAAAAACTTACTCTTGTCTTACTAACACTAATTTCTTGTTTTGTTGGGTGTTGGCTATTCTAACTGGTGTGAGGTGATACCTCATTATGGTTTTGACTTGTATTTCCCTGATTAGTCATGTTGAACATCTTTTCATGTGTCTTTTGGCCATCTGTAAGTCTTCTTTAGAAAAATATTCAGGCCCTCTGCCCATTTTCTAATTGGATTATTTGGGTTTTTTTGGTGTTGAGTTGTGTGAGTTTTTTCTGTATTTTGGATATTTACCTCTTATTGGATAATTGGATTTATCACTTGCAAATATACTATCCCATACAACTGGTTTCTTTTTTGTTTTGTTGATGGTTTTCTTTGCCATACAGAAGGTTTTTAGTTTGATGTAATCCCACTTGTTTATTTTTTCTTTTGTTTCTCTTGCCTGGGGAGACATATCCAGGAGAAAATTACTAATACTGATATTTAAGAGTTTACTGCCTTCTTTTTATTTTTTTCAGGAACTTTATAGTTTCAGATCTTATATTTAGAGTTTTACTTTTGCATATGGTGGGAGACGAAACAGTCCAGTTTCATTCTTTTGCATGTAGCTGTCCAGTTTTCCCAACTCCATTTATTGAAAAGACTGTCTTTTCCTTATTGTATAATCTTGTTTTCTTTGTCATAGATTAATTGACCATATAAGTATAGGTTTATTTCTTGGTTCTCTGTTCTGTTCCATTGATCTGTGTGTCTGTTTTGTGCCAGTACCATCCTGTTTTCATTCCTGTAGCTTTGTAGTGTAGTTTGAAATCAGGGCGCATTATACCTGCAGCTTTGTTCTTACTTCTCAAGATTGCTTTGGCTATATGGGATCTTCTGTGGTTCCATAAAAATTTGGGGGTTATTTGTTCTTATGTAATTTTTTTAGACCAGTTCAAAAACTAGTCAGACTCTAATTTCCATTTCAGTTTATGAAAGGAAATCAGGTAAAAAAATTTTTTTTAAGTAAAATCATGACTTGTACAAATATAAAATGAACTATTTCTGAGATTTTATTTAGCTTATTATTAGTGAGGGAGCCAGTAACATGGTATAACTAACTCAAAGGAGAATTCAAGAACCATAGGTATATAAGCAATCAGGAATGCCGAAATGATTTTACAAATGGATACAAAACTGATCCATTTATAGGACAATTATCAACTGTATTCCACCAGACAGTTCATTGCCTTTTCTGTGGACAAGTATCATTTGCATTGTTATCAGTTTTCTACAATTTACAGAATTGTGAACTATCTCTAAGGCCATGGAAGGCAGATATAACACTGAAGAATGTATTTGACATTGACAGGACACCAATGACTTTTTTTGCCCATTTCAAAGTCTCTGTCAGTTTTCTCTGTTTTTATTTTCTATTGTCATCCATTTGTATTTCAAGTAAAGGTACCAAGTCAAATCATCCTGTCAGACAAATATATAAAAAGAATTTTTTGTTTTATTTTTAAGTAGTCACATAGGCATTATCCTTGTATTTCTTTTCTCTTAAAGTGGTAATCTATTATTCACATTACTTTCTGTTAAATCTGTTTCTAGTGAGTTTTTGGATTGAGGTTATTGATGTTAAAATCCTAGGCCTTTTGAAAAATATACACTTGTCTTCAGAAAGTAAGGGAGAGAGCTGGAAATAAAGGAGCGTAAAGAGACTGTTTTCACTTTTCAAGAGAAAACTTAAACCTCTCATGAGCCGTTTAGAACTAAAGATAAAATGTAAAATCAAGAATGAAATCACAGAAATTCAAAAGTGACAGACGAGGCTAGAGAAGGAAAAGTTTTTTAAAAAACTTTATTAGTTTTACTTATAACATCTTAACACATGTAAGAATAGAGAATAATTTGAATAATCAACCCCCATTTTTCACTCATTCAGTAGTATCAACGTCTTTGTACACTTGCTTCATCTGAATCATCTCTTAATCTTTTCCCTAAAAGTATTTTAACGCAGATTCTAGACGTAAGGGCTTTTCTCCCTAATTGCTTAAATATGCATTTTAGAAAGCATCATTTTTTCCCCATAATCATACCATTATCATACTGAAGAAAATTAATATTAAGTCTTTCATAAAATTAAATATCCTGTCTATATTTGGATTTCTCTGTTTTAATTTTTATGATTGGTTTCTTCACATGATAATCTGTCAAGATCCATATATTGCATTTGGTCTTTATGTCCCTTAAGTCTCTAGAATAGCACCTCTACTCTTTGTTTTGTTTGTTTTTAAACATGTCATTGTCTTGTTGAATACACTTAATTCTATATTCTAGATTTATCTGATTGCTTCTTTATGCTATTGTCTAACTTGTGTTAAAGAACAGAATTCAACTGAGTAAATTTAAAAATAAAATTGGGTATATTCAGCAATGAAATCAGGCTGCGTTCCGTCTAGCAAATAGCTTCAAAGAGCTGAACAAAATGGTAGACTTTTATAGGGAGAAGGAGACAAGGGCAAGGAAAGAGGGGTTACCGTATCTTTTTTTGGGTGATGAATGCAGTCTGTCAGGTGGATTACTTACTGGTCAGCACTACAGGAAATTCTAGATTTACTGTTACAAAATTACTTTCCTGGGGGAGGTTGAAACTGCAGTTAGGTTAGGTGTTAAGTCTTGGTTTGCTGATGTGAGGCTTAGTACAAGTGACTCCATTTGGGGCCTGTTGTCCCCCCACCCCTTTTTTTTTTTAACAGTGGCTTTCCTGTATACCTATAAGTGGAAGTTAGACTTGGCAAGAATATTTTATAGGTGATGTAGCCATGCTTCATATTGCTTAGTCTGAGGATTCTCTTAATCTGGCTGCTTCTCATTTATTGATGCCACTTTCCATCAGGGGGTTTGAATGGTTGTGGCCTAGCCCCCGCCCTTTTTGTAAATGTGGCTCCCCTTCTTATGGCCAGCAAGTGCTTGTGAAGAAATGACTAGCACTGCAAATATCTAGTTCCCTAGCAACCTGAGAAGTTTTTTTTTTGATTAAGGAACTGTTGTCATCCTGTCTCAAAAGGCTAACCTGAATGTGTGTCTCCAGGAGAAATTTATGTAAATCAAACCTATTGGAATAAGTGCTGTGGCAGCCACATTTTTCTCCGATTCAAGAGTAGATTTAAGAGGTAGGGAAGAGAGATTTTTTAAAAAATCAGAATGACCATAAGTATATAAGAGTTGAAAGGAAAGGAAAGGTGATCACAGGTAATTGTATTTACGAGACTTACACAGTGTCTGAGTTCTTTACCAGTAACACCACAAGGGCCCTCATCTAAACTAAACCCCAAAATAGCAAAATAACAACAAGAGCCTCTGAAATGCAGAGTTTTTCCCCCAACTTCAAAGAGTAGAAAAATCTAAAAAAAAAAACAACTGTCAAATCTCAGGTCTAATTTAAAAGTTTTACTACACTGAAGAGGACAGCCTAGGTGCCAAGAGCCACAGAGGGGGCACCATCTGAAGCTGGCACAATAAAGGCGGTTTAACTACATTGAAAGTGATGAAGAAGAAAGAATGTACAAATGTAAGATTATCCATTTCAGGTGATTGCTAAACTTGTGAATACAGCAGAAAAGTTGTAAAACTTTCAGTGAAAGCTGTAAAGAGCAGAATTATGCCTCAGATAGCAGAACATAGCACAACCAAATTAAAACACCCGAAGAAAAAAAAGACTAAAAAGTGGAAGAACATTGAAAAGACACAAGGAAATTCAAACTGCATAGAACAGTGGTAAAGAGAAGTACATTCATTCATGTCTTTATTTCTTTGGCTATAATTTCTACATCATGTTTTTTTATTTAGATGGCATTTCTTAAGTTGGGTTTTTAGAAGAATTTCAGAGTATCATGCCTGAGAAGCCCTGAAATAATGATGTGTAGACATTTAAATTAATTAAGTGTTTAAACTTCCTTGCAAAGATAGGATTTTACAAGCTGCCAAGGGTAAAGGTACAATTTAAAGATACGTAAGAGTAAAAATAACTTTGGATCTTTTCAGACTTCTCAGTGTAAGAGTTTAGGGGGAAAGAAACAAACAAAAAACAATGGAAGTAACATACTTTGGTATGGTATCTAGTCAAACCAACTTTCTTTGTTTAAGATGAAAGATCCCTTAATAAATGAAGCATATTAAACAGTACGTTGGTGAAGTAGCAGCAGTACTCTTCCTAGAATCCACTGACAACCAAGAATTAGATAAAATATATAGTTCAGTTAGTTTACATATGATTATGATGGTAGGTCATACCTTTCCAGTCTTAGAAAACCACAAATCAAATAAGGAATTAATAAGCAACTGAGTTAAAAAGCATGAAAAATAAGATTTAACTAACATAAGAAACTGAATGCTTGGAAAAAGATGTATATTTTATTTTTAGATGTACTTTTCCAGCTATTTCACTTGTCACTCTTCCTTGACTCCAGCTGTTTCACATTGAGCTTATTTCCTCCTTACAACTGCTCTCTGCTTATTTCTCTGCCTCCAACATTCTTCCCTCAGTTCTTTATGCAAATACCACCTCCCTGGAGGGGGCTTTCCCTGATCTCCCCAATCTCAAATAGCCTCTCTTCCATGCAGTCATTCTCCAACATGATTCACTGTTTAGTTTCTTCTTGTACTTAATGGAAATTATCTTGTTTATTGTTTATCTCCTCCCCTCGGATGTAAGGCCTCTGTTCACTGCTGTATTTCTAGTGGCTGTGACAATTCCTGAAATGCTCTGTCAATATTTTTTTATTAAAGTATCATTGATATGCAATCTTATGATGGTTTTAACATAAACAACACTGTGGTTTCAACATTCGCACATACTGTCAAGTCCTCATCCCCTGTATTGCAGTCATTGTCTATCAGATGCTCTGTGAATATTTGTTAAATGATTGCATGAGGGTTATAATAGGAAAGATAAGTAATACAGTATTGGTTTAAAAATGGAAAAATTGGGCAATGCAATTAAATAACAGTTAAATTTCCATCATAGAAATTTAGCGTGTAGCAAATTAATAGTTGATAATGGGGAAAGGATGCTTATGGGAAGTAGTATGGTCTTAGGAATTTTGCATTTTAATTCTGACTCACTCACCTAACTTGTAAGAAATTACTTAATGTAACTTTCAGCTTTCTTCATGTAAAACTGGGATAGCAGTATCTCCTAAGCATTTTATGTACATGCTTGGGCATTTGTGTAAGGACCTCCTTCCTTTGCTCCTCCCTCCCTCCCTTAATGAAACACTTTAATAGTGAGTATTCCACAATAGGCCCAAGATTTCCACACTAGGCCCAATATTTCATAAGTGGTTCATGACATCAATTTAGATAATATGTAAAATACCTGGCACAATGCTACACACATAGAAAGTGAACAGTAAATGTTAGTTCCTTTTATTTCTAGTTGGAATCTTTAGAATGGCTTAATTCCATATTTAACTCCAAATATTCCTTGGAATTCTCAGAACTATATATTTTTGTTATTAGAGTACATTCTTATTTTCCATTAGACTGTGAACTCTTAGGATTGCTTTTCCTATGATATTTATCATAATTTATTCATAGTTTGTATTTTATAAATGTTTGTTTAAAATTCAGCATGCACTTATTAAGTAGTTATTATGTGCAGTGCATGAAGTTAAACAATGAAAACAAAGGAAAGGAAATGGAAAGGCATATTCTAGTTGTACAGGAGGAAAATATTGCTCACTTTTAAAGAGATAAAGGTATATTTGATAAGATAGGTTTGAGTTAATAAAACTAAAACATGTTGACACCCTGAAATGTAATAAAATAAATGTGGAAAGGAAACTGAAAAGACAAAAAATATTTTACCAAAATAATGTGATAAAGTTAACTGTGCAAAATAAAGATTTGATAAAAATAAATATAACAGGATTCTGCTTGGATAAAAGAAAGAAACAGTTCAAACATGAAGAGATATTAATGGAAAATTTTTACAAAGAACATATAGTTTTTCTAGCAATTAAAGCTCAGAGATCTCCGAAGTACATTTATTTAGTAAGATTTACTCAAAATACATAAAATGTGGTGCAAAAAAAATTAGTGCAAAAGCATGTTGTGCAAAAGCATTAAATAACAAGTGTGTTCTAATCCCTGTTTTCTAACCCTTTTCATTTCTACGCCACCATTTTTTTTTAATAAACTGCTTTTAAGAGCAATTTTAGGCTCACAGCAAAATTGAATGGAAGATGTACAGAGATGTCTCCCCAACTGTTCGAAATCCTGCACCAGAGTGGTGCATTTGTTACAGTAGATGATCTTACATTGACTCAACATTATGACCCAAAGTATATAGTTTATATTAGGGTTCTCTTAGTGTTGTACATTCTGTGGGTTTTGACAAATGTGTAATGACATGTATTCACTGGTATCACATAGACTAGTTTCTTGCATTGCCCTAAAAATACTTTAGGCTCTGTCTATTCATCCCTCTCTTTTCCCCAACCTCTGACAAATATGGATCTTTTTAGTGTTTCCATAGGTTTGCCTTCCTTTTTCAGAATATCATGTATGTAGTTGGAATCATACACTATGTAGCCTTTTTCAGATTAGCTTTTTTTCACTTAAAATATGCATTTGAGGTTCCTTCATGTCTTTTCTTTTCTTTTTTTTTATTAAGATATTATTGATATACAGTCTTATGAAGGTTTCACATGAAAAAACAATGTGGTTATTACATTTCACCCGTATTATTTTGTCCCCTCCCCGCATACCCCATTGCTGTCACTGCCCATTGGTGTAGTAAGATGCCACAGATTCACTATGTGCCTTCTCTGTGCTACACGGTCTTCCCTATGATCCCCCTGACACCATGTGTGTCAATCATAATACCCCTCAATCCCCTTCTCCCTCCACCACCCACCCCTCCCCTTTGGTAACTGCTACTCCCTTCTTGGAGTCTGTGAGTCTGCTGCTGTTTTGTTCCTTCAGTTTTGCTTCATTGTTATACTCCATAAATGAGGGAAATCATTTGGCACTTGTCTTTCTCTGTCTGGCTTATTTCACTGAGCATAATGTCCTCCAGCTCCATCCATGTTGTTGCAAATGATAGGATTTGTTTCTTTCTTATGGCTGAGTAGTATTCTATTGTGTATATGTACGACACCTTCTTTATCCATTTATCTACTGATGGACACATAGGTTGCTTCCAGATCTTGGCTATTGTAAAAAGTGCTGCGATAAACATAGGGGAGCATATGTCTTTGAATCTGAGAAGTTGTATTCTTTGGGTAAATTCCAAGTAGTGGGATTTCAGGTCAAATGGTATTTCTATTTTGAGTTTTTTTTGAGGAACCTCCATATTGCTTTCCACAATGGTTAAACTAGCTTACAGTCCCACCAGCTGCTTAAGAGGGTTCCCCTTTCTACGCATCCTCACCAGCATTTGTTGTTCTTAGTCTTTTCGATGCTGGCCATTCTTACTGGTGTGAGATGATATATCATTGTGGTTTTAATTTGTATTTGCCTGATGATTAGTGATGTGGAGCATCTTTTCATGTGTCTATTGGCCATCTGAATTTCTTCTTTGGAGAGCTGTCTCTTCATATCCTCTGCCCACTTGTTAATTGGGTTATTTGCTTTTTGGGTGTTGAGGCATGTAAGTTCTTTATATATTTTGGATGTTAACCCCTTGTCAGATATATCATTTACAAATATATTCTCCCATACTGTAGGATGCCTTTTTGTTCTGTTGATGGTGTCCTTTGCCATACAGAAACTCTTTAGTTTGATGTAGTCCCATGAGTTCATTTTTGCGTTTGTTTCCCTTGCTTGAGGAGATGCGTTAAGGAAGAAATTGCTCATGCTTATATTCAGAAGATTTTTGCCTGTGTTTTCTTCTAAGAGTTTTATGGTTTCATGACTTACATTCAGGTCTTTGATCCATTTCGAGTTTACTTTTGTATATGGGGTTAAACAATAATCCAGTTTCATTCTCTTGCATGTAGCTGTCCAGTTTCACCAATACCAGTTGTTGAAGAGGCTTTCATTTCCCCATTGTATGTCTATGGCTCCTTTATCATATATTAATTGACCATATACGCTTGGGTTTATATCTGGGCTCTCTAGTCTGTTTCATTGATCTATGGGTCTGTTCTTATGTCAGTACCACATTGTCTTGATTACCATGGCTTTGTAGTAGAGCTTGAAGTTGGGGAGCATAATCCCCCCAGTTTTATTCTTCCTTCTCAGGATTGCTTTGGCTATTCAAGTTATTTTGTGGTTCCATATGAATTTTAGAATGATTTGCTCTTGTTCGTTGAAGAATGCTGTTTGTATTTTGATAGGGATTGCATTGAATCTGTAGATTGCTTTAGGCAGGATGGCCATTTTGACAATATTAATTCTTCTGTCCATGACTACAGGATGTCTTACCATTTATTGGTATCTTTTAAAATTTCTCTCATGAGTGTCTTGTAGTTTTTGGTGTATAGGTCTTTCACTTCCTTGGTTAGGTTTATTCCTAGGTATTTTATTCTTTTTGATGTAGTTGTGATTGGAATTATTTTCCTGATATCTCTTTCTGCTAGTTCATCATTAGTGTATAGGAATGCAACAGATTTCTGTGTATTAATTTTGTATCCTGCAACTTTGCTGAATTCAGATATTAGATCTTGTGGTTTTGGAGTGGATTCTTTAGGTTTTTTTTATGTACAGTATCATGTCATCTGCAAACAGGGACAGTTTAATTACTTCCTTGGCCGTCTGGATGCCTTTTATTTCTTTGTGTTGTCTGATTGTCATGGCTAGGACCTCCAGAACTATGTTGGATAAAAGTGGGGAGAGTGGGCATCCTTGTCTTGTTCCTGATCTTAAAGGAAAAGCTTTGAGCTTCTCACTGTTAAGTATGATGTTGGCTGTGGGTTTGCCATGCATGGCCTTTATTATGTTGAGGTACTTGCCCTCTATACCCATTTTGTTGAGAGTTTTTATCATGAATGGATGTTGAATTTTGTCAAATGCTTTTTCAGCATCTGTGGAGATGATCACATGTTTTTTGTACATCTTTTTGTTGATGTGGTGGATTTTGTTGATGGATTTTCTAATATTGTTATCATCCTTGCATCTCTGGAATAAATCCTACTTGATCATGATGGAGGATCTTTTTGATGTATTTTTGAATTCAGTTTGCTAATGTTTTGATGAGTATTTTTGCATCTATGTTCATCAGGGATATTGGTCTGTAATTTTCTTTTTTTGTGGTGTCTTTGCCTGGTTTTGGTTTTAGAGTGAAGCTGGCTTCATAGAATGACTTTGGAAGTATTCCCTCCTCTTCTACTTTTTGGAAAACTTCAAGAAGAATGGGTATTAGGTTTTCACTAAATGTTTGATAAAATTCAGTGGGGAAGCCATCTGGTCCAGGAATTTTGTTCTTAGGCAGTTTTTTGATTATCAGTTCAGTTTCATTGCTAGGAATTGGTCTGTACAGATTTTCTGTTTATTTCTGGGTCAGCCTTGGAAGGTTGTATTTTTCTAGAAAGTTGTCCATTTCTTCTAGGTTATCCAGTTTGTTAGTATATAATTTTTCATAGTATTCTCTCATAATTCTTTGTATTTCTGTGGTGTCTGTAGTGATTTTTTCCTTTTGATTCTGTTTATGTATGTAGACTCTCTTTTTTTCTTGATTAAGTCTGGCCAGGGGTTTATCTATTTTGTTTATTTTCTCAAAGATCCAGCTCCTGTTTTCATTGATTCTTTCTATTGTTTAATTCGTCTATATTTTATTTATTTCTGGTCTAATTTTTATTATGTCCCTCCTTCTACTGACTTTGGGCCTCATTTGTTCTTCTTTTTCTGGTTTCGTTAATTGTGAGTTTTGACTGTTCATATGGGATTGTTCTTCTTTCCTGAGGTAGGCCCGTATTGCAGTATACTTCCCTCTTAGCATGGCCTTTGCTGTGTCCCACAGATTTTGCAGTGTTGAACTATTGTTGTCATTTGTCTCCATATATTGCTTGATCTCTGTTTTTATTTGGTCATTGATCCATTGGTTATTTAGGAGCATGTTGTTAAGCCTGCATGTATTTGTGGGATTTTTCATTTTCTTTGCGTAATTTATTTCTAGTTTCATACCTTTGTGGTATGAGAAGCTGGTTGGTACAATTTCAATCTTTTTGAATTCACTTTGGCACTTTTTATGGCCTAGTGTATGATGTATTCTCTACTCTCTGGAGCTGTTCAGCCCCTAGAGCGATGTTGGGGTTTACAGGGGAGTGGTGCTGGTGCCAGGGAGGAGGAAAGAGCTGTTCCCTGCTTTCCAGCTGCTATGTCTGTCTCCATTGCCATACTAGTGGGCTGAAAATACAGGTGTAAGCCTCTATGCTTTGTGTTTGTAGCTGCTGTAGGTGGGGCTTCCCTCTGGCTGGCCTGACGCTGGTGCAGGGGTTGCTGGTTTGTGAGGTAGGTGCAGGCTGGCCAGGAGGAAGGCACAGCAGGCTGCATATCACTGTGTGGGTCTTTGGAGGTGCATAGCCAGTCAGGGGGTTGGAGTACCTGAAGATCCTGAAAGTTCCCAACCTGCTGGGCAGAGTGCACCCGGACAGTCTTGTTTACCTGTCCTTTCTCCTGAGCAGTAAGTTTCATTCAATCCTTGCCCCTTTAGCAGCCCTCTCTCGCTGTTAGGAAGTCTCTCACACTGCCCTCCCAGAGCAGCCAGATATGGATCCCTGTTTTCCACAAGCAGTTGGAATCTCATTCTTTCCAGGTATTCCACCTGTCTTAGCTTTCCAACCCCACCAGTCAGCAAGGCACCATGCAGTGTAGGTTCATGCTTCCAGAGCATATCTCCAGGACTGGGTGTTCAGCAGTCCTAGGCCTCCACCCCCTCCCTGCTCCGTCTCTCTTCCTCCTGCCCGTGAGCTGGGGTGGGGGAAGGGCTTGGATCTCCTAGGTCATGGCTTTGGTATGTTACCCTGTTCTGTGAGGTCTGCCCCTTTCTCCAGGTGTATGCAGTCTGTGCAGCCTTCTTTCCTGTTGCTCTTTCAGGATTAGTTGTATTGATTATATTTTCGTATTATATGTGGTTTTAGGAGGCAGCCTCTGGCTCACCTCTCACTCCGCCATCTTTAATCTTGCCATTTCCTCCATGTCTTTTCATGGCTTGATAGCTCATTTCTTCTTAGCACTGAATAGTAATCCATTGTCTTGTTGTAACACAGTTTGTTTATCCATTCACCTACTAAAGGACATTTGGTGGCTTCCAAGTTTTGGCAGTTATGATTAAAGCTGCTGTAAACATTCACCAAGCAGGTTTTGTTTCCTGCCAGTCACTTAACCTCTATGGGGCTCAATTTTCTTAAGTGTAAAATTTAGTTGATGATTTCAAGGTTTCTGATGTTTGAAATTATGTTGTTATCTAGATTAAAAAAATGAAATCTTATGTTATACTGATTAGGAATAACTCAGGAATTGCCTGTATGGTGATGACATTGTAAGTTGATAAAGCCTCTCTAGTTGAAAGCAGTCAGGCCCTATATAGCAAAAATTATACATTCTCTGTTGTATTCTGATCAGTTAATTCTATTTTGAAAGGGGTGTAATTCAGTAAACCCAAATGGAGGTTAGAAAACAATATCGTTTTTTAAAAAACAAAGATATTTATAGCAAGGTGATTTCTAAAAGCCAAATAAAACAAAACTGTGGATACAATCAAATGCCCAGTATTGGGGAAATGCAAAGTAAAAGTTCATGAGGGCAGGGATCATGACTCTATTCTGACTAGGTGTACATAGCACTTTACTCAGTGTGAAGTTCTAAATATTTGTTGACTGTAAAAATAGTGAATAAAAGAACTTAAGGCAAAGAGAATAATTTTTACAGAATATGAAAGAGTGGTGGCATTCTGTTCTTCCCTTTGCTGCTTTCCATCGCTCGTTGCTACAATTCAGCTGCCTTGGTTCACGCCTGATGTCTCTGTGTAAAGCTTAGCAATATCTCTTTTCACTCTTGAGGCCCTCCTGCTTTGGACAGTAGGTCACCATTTAGCTGAGGGGCTGACATTCTGTTTACTGTAGCGCTATAGTTGTGAAACATTTCCTTGTTTTTTCAGTTCAGTTTAGTTTAAAAAATTGAACACTCAGTGGAGGTAAGAAACATCTTAAATTTATTGTACTGTGAGACAAAGGAAATTCAGACAAAGCCATTGTCACCAAAGAATTTGACTTTAATGCCTTTTTCTTGTTAGTTTACTTTGGTAACTCATAGCCTGATTCAGAGTCAGAAGTGCTCCTAGACCCATGCCGCTGCCCTGGTCTTATTTAGAAAACCCTTTTCTGGCTTGCCTCTGGCTGCATGCCTTCTGTTCCTGTGGACTGTAAGGGAACATTCCCATCTAAGAACCTATGCCACCGCCACATGGCACTATGGGTGTTTTGGTTGGAATTCTTCATCCAGATACTTTGGAGACTGTTTCTAGGGCCTGCATGGACCTCTTCCTTTGGATGCTTTCATACAAGGCCACTCAAAGTGGCAACTAAGCCAAAGGGGAGAGGAGAAGAGAATGGCAGGAGCTGGGTAGGCTCTCCACAACCTTACACGTTCTGAAATCAAAGAATTACGATTTTGTACCTGGCCTTCAATAGGGCATTGAGCAGTCATTGCACATGCATTTTTTTTTCAAAGATACTACTATGCAAAAAATAATGTGACTATTCACCATGAATTTATCTGTGGTTCTCTTTCATATGTTGTAATAAAGATGCTTTTATTCCAAAAATAGAGTGTATTTTTGTATTTCATTGTTTTATATAGAACATATTAGGGATAACTGGAATAATCTCAATAAATTTATATGTGTATGTATTTTTGTATTGTATTCTTTCTTTATAGGCTCTTAAAATTAGAGAGATCTGTAATTGCCCACCACTTGCTGGACCAGACCCTCGATTATTATTCAAACTCAACATGAAGCATTTTCTTGAAGCATCAGAGACAGATGACCTAAATATCACTGTTAAGAAACAGAAAATGGATACTCTGCCCATTCAAAAACAGAAGCAAATACCATTAACATAGATAGTTGAGAAAAGAACAGGCAACTGAAGTTAAAATTCATGGCACGTAGGATATATGAAGAATGCATCAGTCCTTATTATTTTTGTTACTTTAAAAAAAATGTTTGAAATAAGTGTATATTCAGGGTCAAATCATGTATATTATGCGTATTATCTAAATTCTGGGTATTTATTTTTCATGAAATATTGATGTATTTTAATCTGTTTTAAAATATCTTCAATGAGGAAAATGTCACAGAATAAATTTCTATTACACATTTTACTCTGTCTCATACTTGCTTTTTGTTTGGAAGGCTGATCTCTAGTGGATGAGAAATCAGAATGCTAAGTAATTGTTAAGGTAGAGAGGGTTCCAACTGAGGCTAAACTGGTTTCAGAGTCTGGATGGTTATGATGAACTGGGAAACTGACAATCTGAAACATCTGTTTGCAGAAGTTGGTTTGCACTGGGGTGGGGTTATGTGAACAGGCGATCCCGGAATAGAGACTTGCCTGGTCCACCCTTATGAACAGTGAGGGAGAAAGGCTATATAAGCAGAAGCTAAAGAAACTGCTCAGAAATTATTATGTAAGTTTTTTAAATGTATCACTATTTATATAATATTATTTGTACTCCCAATCTGGTGAAATCTAGTGATGTTGAGGTGTATTCCTAAGAGGGACTTTTATCTTGAAATGCATTATATTACATAAATGGTTTCCTAGAGAAGTAAAGGGGAAAGAAACTACTATTCAGTGAGTATCTACTATGAGTTGAGCTCATGTATTACAAAACCCTATGAGTAGGTTTTATTATCATTTTACAATGAGAAGCAGGCTTGAAGTCAAATAATATAACCAATGTCTCACCCTAGAAAGAACAAAGCTAGATCTATCTGACTACAAATCTGTCCATTTCCACAACTCTCAGGTATCTGAAACTAAGTTATCAAAAAGACAAGGGACAAACTCTCAGTTTGTTAGCTTCCTTATGCATGTCTTCAATATAGGCAAAAATTATGAAAATTATGAAATCAGGGATCACTTATAGTATATCTGCAAGATGATTTTCCAGGTCCTCCTTTCAGACCCTTCTTTGAAAATTCAGATAAGAAGCCTGGACTGAGGCAGAATAGGAGAGTGGAGCCTCTTCTCCTGCCTGTGAAAGCCTGTGACTTCTCATTTGGGTGTGTCCTGACACTATTCAATTTTCTTAGACAAAATATTTACCTAGTTGTTAGAGGACAAGTTCAGAGTCTGTTTATGTTTTTCAGGGCCTACTTTAGATTGCTTGAAAGAAATTTCTTGATCTGTACACAAGACAGTACTTCTAAAGAGGAGGCTCAGATTAAGTGTTCTCCATGTAGTCATTCTTTACACTCCTAGTGATTGGAGTTCTGTCAGATGCACTCTGTTACATGTACAGACATTTGGAGAATGTCACCCAGAGGTAAACAGTAAAACACACCATTAGATTTCCCTGTCAATTTCTTAGGAAAATAGTATAGTGGAGACCCTAGTCTGTTTTCTCTTTCATCCTATTATCACCTCTAATCGTATTGTTTAGACTTCCTAGAAAACATATACAAGTTGACATCATGTCAGAAAGAGCAGAGAAAATACAGATAACACCTTTATAGGATATAATGAAAAAGATACTTTTCAGCTCATATAATCAATAAATGTAAAAGAAATGTTACATTTCAGCTCAGGGTTTTACAAGAATTTAGATAGCTGTGGAATGTCATATGTATACATATGCTCTAAGTTGTATATGGAAACAACCTCTGTTCTGCATTTAGTTGCATAACACTGTCAGTGCTTGTCATGTGCCCATAGGATTCAGCTGTTGCCTGGTTAGCTCAGGTGTTAGGAGCATGAAGCCAGTAAATCCAGGGCCTGGATTCAACCCCATCTCCCGTATAATGCAGATAGTTGTAAGACTGTGTCCTCTGAAACTCAAAGAGAATATGTATATTTATTGCTAGGTACCCAGTACCTAATAATTTTTGGCACATAATCAACACTCAGCTAGTATTTTACCAATACTATATACTCAACATCATCTGGCCAAGGATTTAAAAAATGGGAGAAACACTCATACTTGGTGAAATCTCTGCCTCTTGGTAGCCATGGGACCCTGAGCAAGTCACTTAAACTCTCTACCCTCATTTCTTAATTTGTAAAATGGGGATAACCCCTCATGGGTTGATGTGATGATTAAAGGAAATGATGTACTGAAAGCATTTAGCAAATGTCTAGAGCCCCAAACAATAAAAGTAGCCACAATTTATTGAATGCTTTCTTTGTAACAAGCACTGTGCTAAGCATTTTCAAGCACTGTTGAGCTCCCCAGCAACTCTATATATGATAGATAGTATTTTATTTTCCACCATAGACCAGGGAACTGAAGTTTACAGGGTTAAAGACGTTGTTCAAGATTAGATGGTGTATTTCTTATGATTATTTTACTTTTAAGAACAGAAAAAAAACACCTGAAACTCAGTTAAGAAAATTTGTTGCCTCATCTAACAGAAAAGCCCAGAAGTACACTAGCTTTGGACACAGTTTAGTCCGGAGGATCATGATAGCATCAGAGCAATGCTCTTTTCCCTGCAATGTTTCTTAGCTTTTGCTTCACCCTTCCCTGATGATATCAAGATGGCTGCTGGCAGCTGCCAGGGTTATGTGCTTCATTCACACCCAGGTGGGGAGACTCCAAAGAATATTGACTCACAACTATTGGAATAAGGCCTTCCATACCAACTGCATGCCCTAAAGAGCATCTCAGAAGCAATCATCATGGCAGGGGATGGGACTTCCTGACTGCCTGCAGCTGAGGATGGCTACAGTTGGCACCACCCAAACAGAGTGACTGCAGATGGTAGGAGCCATGTAACCACAGGGTCCATTAAGTAACTGGAATAAAGACCTGTTACATTTGTCCTCTTGGATCAGGCAAAGAAACAAGATAATTCCTTGATGATTTTGAGCAAAAAACAATGAAGCATAAATTTGAAATTGATAGGAGAGGGAATTTGCGTTTGTAGATTTGCTTTACCATTTACATGATATGCTTTTTCTGACCTGAATTATCTCATATCCTCAAGACCAACCTATGCAATTGGAAGGACAAATGGCATTATTTACTCAGGGGAGAAAACTAAACCTTGAAGGAATTAGGCAAGTTATCCAAGAATGCACTTCAAGCAAATGGCTGAACTGGGATTAGAAGGAAAGGATTCACTGATTTGTAATCCAGTGCTCTTGCAGCAATACCATATTCTTCGGAGACGGAAGTAGTGCCTCTATTTTTTATCTGGTAACCAAAGCCCAAAGATATTAAGCAACAGTGTGTCCAGCACTACTCAGCTTGAAATGGTAGAACTGAGATTCAAACACTCATCTTCTGACTCCAAAGTCTGTGTTCTTCATCCATTTTCTGCCACATCAGTTGGAAAATCTCATAAAGGAAGTGGAAATAAGAAGAGTTCATTTTCCTTCACCTGTCACTTGTGAACAACAGGGCCAATACCCTATTGTGTTCAAAAGCACTCATTTTAACATTCTGACAAGTGGTAACGATTTTCATTTTAAGTATATTCATATATGGGAAGGATAAAATTCCTGTTAATTGTCTCATAGCATTTCACTAGGGCCTAGGGAGTTTCTTAATCTGTGGAGAAAAATCTCTCTCACTTCGTTATTGGAAAGAAAGCCCTATCAGTGTACTACCCCGTTTACACCTTACCCCCTAACTTCCATCAGAAAACCAGTAGCCCTCAAAGGCAGGCCTTTTAATCACCAAGGACTCCTTTCACATTTACGTGGCTCTGTGTGCATGGACTTTTACATCACCAAGTTCTCTGTCTTGGAAGGCTGAAGTGTGGAGACTCATGACCAAAGCTCTTGCTGTGCTGGTGGTTTAGCAGTTGAGCTCTCTGGGCACAGAATCTGAGTCACAGTGTGGTTACGCTTCCAGGTCTCAGAATTTCTCTATCATCCAAGACATCATAAGGATGTCTGACAGCCATGCGATCCCTGGCATTACCAAAGTCCTATCTGAAAGAAAAATGTGTGCTTTTAATTAATCTGGGTGGCCTACTTATGTGAGATAAAATGTAAAATGTTTAGATAGGCTCTTTGAAATATTAAGTATAGCTGACAGATTCCCAGGACCATCTTCACCAGCAAGGGGGCCTGAGACCTCATTCTGGGCAGCATGGAGCTAAACTCAGATTTTTTTCCTCTTCAGAATGTAAAAGAAAAGAAAATTACCTTGTATTAATTTTTACTAGTATATCAAAGTAGAAGAAATTTTTGCAAGGGGTGATGGATGGTCTACTTAAGCATTATGTTGTTTTGTATTTAAGGATATATATTTTAAAGTAACTTGCTTTTGCACAAAAATAAGTTGAATTTAATTTTTTCCACAACTATTTCCCTCTGATGTTATAGTAGCCTTGAGAGATTTGAGGATAACATGACTAGTCTTATTTTTTCTTTGGTGATATGGGATGGTAACATTTGCCCTGCTTACTTGCAGGATTATTATGGGTTTTGAATATAGTAATGTGTATATGCTTTATACAACATCCCAAATACTATATCCATGCTGATTCTTATAGTCCAGCATTGCTTTAGTCAAGGCTATGAGATTATTAGTTAGCAGAGGTTATTTCTAACAGGATGGCCATTGGCCTGATCTGATATAAACCAGAGTTGATGATGATATGCTCTTACTCAAGTGTGAAAAAAAGGGAAGTGTTTTAGTTTGACCTCTGAGCATGTATGTATCTGTGTGTGGTTTACTTACTTATTCTATTATTCTGTAATGGCTCTGGTCTAGAATATTCCTGGTTTTCATCAATTTCTATATTCTGATGCCTAAATCTAGAGAAAGAAGGCTAATCTCTTCCCAGAATGGCCAGTCTGTTCTCTAGGTGATGGACTCAGAGAACGGGAGCTAATGTTTGTTCATCCCTACCAAGGGCAAGATACCACAACCATTCTCACCTTTTACTCTTCACAGCATCTACTCAAGGCTTGGGTTACTTTCCCCATTTACAGATAAGGAAAAATTACACATGACTGTGTAATTTGGCTGGGGTCACACAGATGGTCCAGGAATTTGACTAGGTCCATGAGACTCTTACTGACTTTCACATGTTTCCTCTCATGTACAGAAAGTGAAAACAGTCATCAGGGCAACATAGGAAACATTTGGGGTCCTTTCCTTGTTCTACTGCCTGAGCCTTTTCTCCTGGTCCATAATCCCTGAAACTTTCCATGACCTCATCTCTCGACACCATCTCTTTGAATGCGCCAACCAGCTAACTGGAAAGTATTCGTAACAAAGGCCAAGTGATCCTCAGGAACACAAATTGGCACATAGGTACATGAGTGCTCAATGGATTCACGTCCAAGGATTGAAAGAATGAAGGAAGGAATGTATGAGTGGATACAAACCAGCAAGCAATAGGAGTTACTTGAATGCTTGAGATAATTTTTTGGAGAAGTTTGTAACAGTGAAGAGAGTCTCACCCGTGTAACCAGGGGTATTTCTGTATCATTGCTCCCCAGTACCCCGGGTTCTGTAAGCCTCCACTCCACCAACACTCCATGCCGGGCATCAGAAAATCCCTCTAGTTCTGCATCGTCCAGTCACTCACTAACCTATTCTTTGCTTTATTTTTCTTCATAGCACTTACCTCCATCTGAAATCATAGCTTTACTTGACTCTATGGCTAACCAAAGTTATTTGGGCCACTAGTTTTGACCTGAGCTAATCACAACGAGCATACTCTTCCTTTCAAGAGAATTAGTTTAGGAAACCACTGAGGATTGAGGAACTGATCAAGACAGGGGTTCAAATCCTGCCTTCCTCACTAGTTGTGTGATGGAACAAGTTGCTCTGCCTCTCAGAGCCTCAGCTCATCCTCACGTGTCCGTTGTTGCACCAACCGCGTTGCATTGCCTGGGAGCTCCTGGAGGGCTGGAGCTCTGTCGCAGTCATCTTTCTCATTCTTGACCCAAAGCACTGCTCTATATGTGTTTCTTAAATCGATATGAAGAGTGGTAACTAGCATTACTTTTTAATGTTGCCCAGGCAAGGCTTCACAGTGTGTGTCTCCACAGTTCTATTGAAACAGGCTAATTTTCTTCTTATGTTTGCCCTTAAGAGTGCAGCGTCTGCAGTCAAACAGACCTGGATTTGAGGCTGGCTCATTCTGGGCAAGTTGCTTTTCACTGGAAGGCTTGATTCTTCCTCTGGAAAATGGAGATAGTAACATGGGGGTTGGTGCAAGGACCAAATTATGCCCAGATCTCAGCCGTTTTCTAGCCACACACACGGGCATGCCAGAAGTGCAGGGGGTTAATTCCCCAGGGTGTCCTTCAACCACTGGGGGATCAGAGTCGGCAGATAAATGTTTCATCCTCTAGGGATGATTGTAGGACATCTTCCACAGTTTGTCAGAGTTCCCTGTGGGACTGAGCCCCAGTTGCCCACAGCTTTAACCCACTCACTTAATACTGTATGGGCTTCTCTCCTTTCCCTCTCTGTCCACTTGCTCACATGTACTTCTGAGATCACTGCTAAATAAAAAACCTAGTACCTACCTACCCTACCTTACTGCCTGTCTTGGGGCTTGCTTTTGGGGGAACCCAAACTGTGAAGTTCACTATCAAACTTACTGAATCCCCATAACAACCCTGTTTAACAGACGAAGAGACTGAGGTTCGGAGAGGTGAGGTAACTAGCCCATGGTTACACAACAAATAGCTCTAATAATCCTTACCCCTCAGGATTGTTTTGAGAATATTATGTCAACTATCAGATATAAATGGGCTTCATAAACTGTAATACTAGGCACAAGTTGTTTATTGTCCCTTCATAGCGCCACCTCTTCTAATGATAGCCACATGAAAAGTGATCCTCTGATGCCCAGAGTAACCATAAGCCCACCCAAGTATAAGAGCTAATCATTCCTTTCCAGGCTGCCCAGTCAGTCCCCAGAGCAGCCTCACAAGTCTGAGCATATTGTCTGTGATTCATAGGCTCTGGATCTGGAGTGACCCTAATAGCCACCGATGCCCTGGGAGTTTGACTTAGAAATCATAGACCAGGCACAGAGCCGTGTCTACACACATGTGGCAGCTCATCCAGGAGCAGAAGTTTATTTAACAGCCAGAACAGATTGCAGAGTAACACTCAACAGCCTCATCCGGAACAGAGAAATCTGTCAGGAGTTGAAATGTGAGGGAAATGCAGGTTGGGAAGACAAACCCGTCTTGGGGAAGCCTGCTCAGCAGCACTCAAACTTACTCTGCAGGGGATATTCAGGTTGGACCTTTCTAAAGATGTGGTCCCAAGGGCTCAGCAAGATCAAGGAACTGATAGCGAAGGCAGCAGCCAGAGCAGTGACAAGGGCCGCCGTTCGTCACTGACCGGCAGTTCCCACTGCCTCGCCCTTCTAAGCTTGTGGGGGCCATCTGGAGGTGTGAGGTAAGTTGGCTCTTTGGTGGTTTGGTTGGTTTATAATGCATGAAAGTACAGCATGATGTGAAAAAATGTCTTTCAAATCAGATACACCTTAGACAAATTACTTCACTTTCTAGGACTCATTTAATTTCTACCAAATATTTGAATCTATCTACCTGCCCAAGCCCCTGTGAGAAGGCAGTGGATTTAGGCATGTAAGTGCCTGACACACAATAACTGAGCACTACTTGTTATTTCTCTTTCCCTCTCAGCCTTGTGGCTTATAGGCCACTTATGCCCAAAGATGATCTACAAAGGAAAGTTTGGGGCCAAAATCTGAGAGGAGATTTACTCCTTGCCACTCTTCAAATTAAGAGATTCTTTGGTTAGGCAGAGAATGTCAAGATACAAATGTAAGATGGGTTTTTCAACAGTCTTTTGTTTTTTATTCAAGATGACATAGATGACAACCAGGCATTTCCTGCCCTGGTTTCTTTGTCCTCTGATGGTGAGGTCTCTCTTTGAACTATTTCACATGTTCCAGCAGAGCTGGAGGGCCCTCCCTACCCCAGCCCCTTGGACGTCTGAGGGGCTCGCACAGTCATGTTCAATAACCATGACTGGTCACAGACTCTTCCTTGAAGGGAAGTCCCTCTCCTGCTTTTGACCCAAGATGTTGATTCAGGCTAAGCCTCTAAGTGAGGCTTAAGAGAAGTAATGATTATAAAAATTAAAAAAACTGAAAACTTAAGTTATATTAGAACCAAATATACCAAGGGCAGGAGGGGACCACTTCTGGGGCAAGATGGTATGGTGAAGACAGGTGACACAGAAAGAACTATTTTACTCCTATTAGGACTGAGGCAGTGTGCTGGGCCAGGCCCACTGGGTAGGGAGTGCTCCTTCACTGGAAATGTTCAAGCAAAGACAAGATGACCACCCATAAGAGTTGTTGGAAAGGTGAGTCAGACTGTGAGAGCACGGAAGTGAGGAAGATGGGCTGCAAGTGAGAGACAAATGTTCCATAAATGTGTTCTGGAGTATAGCCAAGTGGGCCCAAAGACTGGGTTGAAATGAAGTCACAGCCTCAGCTAACCAGCTTTTCACTCTGACACCATGTCTTAGAGTATGTGCTCAAGGAATGGGTGTGATGGCTCTGCTTCTGGACCACTGAGGGTGATGGTGTGGTGACTGGTAAAGGTCAGATCTGGGTCCACAGCAGAGTCCTAGCTCTGCCACGTTTAGCTTTGAACCTCAGGTTCCACCTTGTCAAATACGAATAATGAACTTGGTTTACCTCACAGTGCCACGAGGATTAAATGAGATGACTATATGCTTCCACAAACATTTATTGAGGACGTACTATATGCCTGGCCTTCTGCTGAGTTTTGATGTCTGGGTAAGCTGTAAAGAGCTCCCCATATTTAAAATAGTAAGAATTATTCTTTATTTCCAAAAATTGTCCAACTTCTTTCTCCTTCCTACCCCATCTAGGGGAAATAAAGGACCCCATTCATCTATTTTGAAATAAATTGAGCTCTTATCCAGGAAAATAGAAGAAATGGCTCCAACAGACACTTTCCAGCAAGACAAATCCCCCGATGGCCTCTCTCTGCCACCGCTCAATAATGGTGTTTGCTATAAATCAGAGAGCTTCTTTATCAAGTGCCTTGGAAGCGCTTGGGACCGATTTAGCCCCAGACTGAGATTAATCACAAATGCTGCTTTAGAAAGAGTGATGGGTGTGAATAAGAAGGTTCAGTGGAGATCATTTCGATTCACCCCGATTGCTGTAGATAGCTGGAGTTTGCAGAACTAGGGATCTAAGTTTTTAAACATCGTGAAGTTTAAGAACAAGTATTGCATCTAAGCATTTCTATACCTTAACAATGGCCTGCAGGAACTGATGTTTTTTAAAGCACCTACTATGTGTGTCAGGCACTACACTTTCATCATCTTTTTTAATCCCTAGAACAACACTTTGAGATCAGTCTGGTTGTCCTCACTTCACAGATAAGAAGAGTGAGGCCTATAGCACTGAAATGACTTGTACAAATGACTGTATGGCAGAGATGAGAATGAAACGTAGGCCTGCGTGACTGCAAAACTTTACAGTGGAGCCTCTTGGAAACCTGGCTGTAGATCCCTGGCAGCAGAGCTCCATGTAGTCACCAAGAAATACATGAAAGTGGCTTACTGGGACTTGGTCCCAGCAGTGATGCCTGAAACTCTTTTAGGGCCCAGCTTTCATGACATTGTTCCTAATGACCTCATCAAACAGTGGATGAATGAATGAATGAATGAATAAAAGTCTTCAGGTAGAGGAAGAACATATGCTCTATGTGGCAGCCATAGAGGGTACAGCACCACCCAGCACTCCCTTTAGAGAACCCACTGAGGGGAGCATGGAGGGCAAATGCCCCAGCTGCCACACCTGCCGGCCCACAGGGATGCCTCATACACTGCTCCCAGTCACTGGCTGAGCAGGGGTATCCCTGCCTCCCATGAGGCACCTCTAGTGTCCACCTTTGCTTAGGGACTCCCTGGTGGCCTTGCTGAGACTTTCTTACAACTGTGCTGTATCAGAAGCAATTCTGACTCAATCTCCCTTCCTCCCCACTCTTTTCATGTGTGTCACACCACTGTCATGCTCTGAAGGCACGCCCTGCCTACTCTTGCCCCCCTCCCCATTCACATGACTTTCTCCAAGAATCAATCCCGTCTTAGTGTCTGCTTCTTGGGGGACTTTGTGGACAGGTATAGCGATTCTATTTTCCCACCCCAGTGTCTCTGACCAGGAAAATAGGTCAATACTGCAATAGCATGGAATGGAATATGATAGAGCAGTGAAAATGGATGAGTTAGAGATATAAGCATCAGTCTGGTCTCAAAAAATAATGTTGAACAAAAAAAAAAGGTACAGAGTGACACATACAGTGTGTGATATTTATATATATAATATAAAGTTTTAAAACATCTAAAACAATGCAATGCATCATTTGTAGATACACCCATATGTAATAAAAGTAAAAAAAAAAAAAAAAACTCACACCAGGGAATGATAAACACCAAATCCAGCAGAGGTTACCACCAGGGATAAAAAGAAAGGAGAATGCAATCAGGTTTCTATTTGAAGCTGGGTGGTTGGTACATGGTTGTTTGCTTACCTATGCTTTTTATATGCCTAAAATATTTCATAATGAAAAAAATTAATACATTTATGAAATCATATCCAACAAATTACCTCTTTCAAAAAAATACAAAAGTGATTTGAAATTGAATTTGTTGTAGACAATCTTATCTAGGTTGTCACATGCCAGCAGTTGTTGAATCTTAGTCTTATTATGGCTTTTCCTGAACTGAGTAACAATTACTTATTTTTATGTTTGTTTCTACTCTCTTTCTCTCCCCAACCCTCACTGGTCCACAAACTCTAAGAAAGAAGACCCTCAACTCCTTATTTGTGAACCCCCAGGGGCTATTACAGTAACAGGGGAGCAATATCTGTTTATAATGAATGTCTTTAATACTCAGGAGATAAGAAAACTAAGGACTTTGTAGAGAGCAGGCAGGTGGAGCAGACAGCAGAGCATAAGTAACTGTTTTTTCCATACAGCCAGGAAGGCAGAGCCTCTGCTTGTATGCAGCCCCTGCTACATGGAGTGACAGGTGCCACTGCGGGCGGGGCTGAGGGTCTAAGTTGAGTTGCTACCATTGTGCCAGCCACTTTGTTAAATGCTTCTTGTGTTTTATTTTCAATCTTCCCAACCTGGAAATTTGAGCATTATCACCCCTTTTTATGGATAAGGAAACTGAGGGTCAGCAAATTTGCCAGAGTCACCCTGCTGTTAGTTAGCAGAGTCAGGTTCACAGAAAAGGCTTTCTGGTCCCAGCTGTCCACTATGGGCCCTGCATCCAGTGACTGTGTCTGATTTACATAAGGCAGGAATGCCTCTGTCTGCTGTGAGGCTCTGATTCCATTTGTTAATATGTCATTTTCCCAGCTCTCCTGTGTTCCAGGCCCTGCTGTGCCAGACCCAGAACACAGTGGTAAACAGTGCAGACTCAGACCCACCCCCAAGGACCCCGGATCTAGCAGGGGGCAGCACAGAAGCATAAGCAACTTGCCAGGGCTGTAGGGTGAATTGCATGGTAGGTGAAGGTCAGAGGCAGCGGTAGCACAAAGAGGCGGCCATAAGCCAGTGTCAAGATATCAAGACTTCCTGGAAGAGTGGTCTCCAGATGAGACCCAGGCGGAGCCAGGTCAAGGGAGGGGATGTGTGTGGACAAGGAGGGAGACTGTTCCTTCAGAAAGAACAGCCTCTCTGAGGCCTGAAGGCTGGAGAGTAAAGTGACAGGGCTTCAAGTGACAACCACTTGGACATCCTCGAAACATCCCTTTTGGCTGCCTTTGAGGCTCAGAATCCTGTTTCAGGGACCTTCCCTAGGTACCCACAATACTTCTGCTCAGACTACCCACCCCATCTGTGTTCATCCAGGTCCTTTGAGGAAGCAGACGGCAGAAATGGAGACAGGATTAAACACCAGGAAGTCTGGAAGGACAAATGCCTGTGAGAGAAACTGGGAGGTGGGGGGCGCTGTAGTTTGTGATGCAGAGCTGCCCTGGGTGAAGGAGAGAAGGAAGGGAGGAAGGCTGGGGGGAAATGTCGTAGGCAATTCTGTTTGGCAAGGCTGTCTGGGAGTCCTTGAGCCAGTTACTTGTGAGACAGCCAGGTCTCCCCTGAATGGCTCTGCCTGAGTGTCTCTATCCGGCTCTGCCACTGGCTGGGGGTTGGCAGGGGCAAGTGTGGCACAGAGGCATGGGTTTCAGAGAGCAGTTGGTGTGGGACCATTGGTCAGTTACATTCCCTGAAGTTAGACACGAGGGAGGCACTTTCTTGTTGGCACCACGTTGCCCTAGGTTTGCTCATCCCACAGGCTGGCTCCTCCTTTGGCCTGAATGCTTGAGCTCTGACAAGAGAAGCACGTCTGACCAGAGGAGTAGGGCAGTGGTTTGGAGTATAACCTGGAGCTGTCACCCCAGCTCAGCCACTTACCAGCTGGGTGCTTTAGTTAAGCTACTTAACTCTCCAGTTTCCTCATCTGAAAATGTTCAAAATATCACTTCCTCTCTCATAGGGTTGCTGTAGGACTCAGTGGATTAAAGCATATGAGAAGTGCTCAATAAATGTTATCCATTGTTGTTTTCATGGAGCCATTTTGATTTAGAGGCTATTTCAATGCATCAGTTTGACAGGACTGCACCAAAATGTAAAAACACTGTACCCCCACCGCTGTTGTGTGCCAGACACACCCAAGCCTCACCCTGCCCTTGACCCTTTGTCCATCTTTCTGGGAAGCTTCTGCTGACCCTGATGCTTGGTTTGAGGTCCTCATGTAACTCTGCAGTCTCCCTCTCCCGTGGAACTTGTCACAGTGACTGGTTGCAATTTTGTCATTGTCATTTCCTCCACTAAACTGAGAGTTCCTGTGGAGTAGGGACAATGTTCTCCCTATCCTAGCACACCTCAGACACTAGGCCACTCTGTGCAGTCTTGCAGGGCACATACCTGAGGGGAGTAGGGTGCAGTCTTGCCCAAACTCTGCATGCTGAGCTGTCTGCCCGAATGAAGAAGGCATGGTGTTCTAATTTGCATTCACACAGAGCTGCTGGCTGCTCACCAAGCTGGGCGCCACTGGGCTGCACCTACCCAGAGGAGAGCCTTTCTCTTTGACAAAGGTGCTATGTCAGCTAACAGCAGCTCCGCCAATCAGTGGGGCTTAAAACATATGCAAAAGCATGACACTGTCTCACACCATGTCAGCTTCTTCTTGGAACTTCTGGAAAGTCTTGGATGAGCCCTTCTGAATCTGCTTCTGCCTCTGTAACTTGAGCAGTTGAGTTCATGTTCCTTTAAGGCATTCTCCTGCCCTGACATTCCTGGATTCAAGTTAGCCAGGTGTTTGGATCCTGCTCAGGTGGGAGGACAAGACTGCCCCATGTGGAGTTCAGGTCACCCACATCCTCTCTGCGGCTGGGGTGAGCCTTGTCTGTCACCCTGCTCAGTTCTCACCTCCTTCTCGCAGGCGCCTGCCTGACCAAGGCTTCATACTTGACAGTTGATTAGGTGACTTCATATATCTTACTTCCTGTAATTCTCACAACAGTCTAGTGATACTGGTGGTGTTGTCTCACCTTATAGATGAGGGAAGTGACACTCGGAGAGGCTAATAACTTGCCCAAGACCACACAGCTAGTAAAAGACAGAGTTCAGACTTAAACACAAATCTAGAAAGTGGAATTCCTACTCACTTTATGTTGCTTACAATTTTTTATTTTTTGCATTGTGCATTTCATTCCTCCATTTAGAATAGAACTTCAAGCACAGGACCCATGACTAGTCCCACCCAAACACTTCTTGTACAGAACAGGTGCTGTCTAAATGTTGTCTAAGTAAAAGCCAACAAGCTTGAGATACAATCACATCATATGTCAAACCCCCAAAAAGCCTTGTGCAAATACAGACCCTGTGTATGCATGACATCACTTAAGCTGATACCTTCTATCATGCACACAGTGCAGCTGGTGTGACACTTTGAGGAGACGTCTCTGGTTAAAAAAAAAGGCTTCCCTGCCTGTGCATGCCTGGGGGTGTGGATGTGTTAGCCAGCTGCCCTGCTTCCCATCTCTACACTGTGTTCTGCTCTGTTCGCACCTGCCTGAGCCCAGACTCCACATCTCCTCTCACTTAGTATCCACTCCTCCTTGACCCTCTGGCAGTGAGCTCAGTTTCTCCCAGCTAAACTTTCCTGCCTTTTCCTAGCTTTGGGGCATTCACCAAGAATCTCCCAGACCTAGATTCACAGTTGTCCTGTGCGGAACCCCACAGTCTGCCAGTCTCAGATTCTCAGGCATGACTGAGACACACAGCAAGTGTATGTACAAGCTTGTCTATGCCCATGACGCCAGAGTCTTGCACAGATGGGTCCACCTGGCCACACAGATCCATGTCCACTGGGTCACAAGCAGAGACACAGATAGGGATTTGTGCCCATAGGGGCAGACACAGGGTCCACTTGCAAACCCACTAATGTTTGCATGCAAGGTGTGCCCAGATGCTCAGGTACATCACATACACAGACTTCAATGTGTGCACGTGGTCCATGTGTTTGAGAATGAGTGTGGTGCTCATACCCCTCTGTATGTGGATACCAGTGTATGCAGACCTAGCACCATGTGCCCTTACATGGAGACATGCACGTAAGGGCAAGGAAGGCAGCCTTAGCTGCCTTCTCCCCACAGAGGATTCCATCACAGCTTCTGGCCTTTTCAAAGACACTAGTTCACACCTTCTCCTTAGAGTCAGTTCTGCCTTTGCAGGTTATTTGGCCCTAAGAACAGAGCCAGAGCTTGTGGTCTAGGATTCCCCAAGTGCCCACACACGATGGCCTGTCCCCTCCACACTCGGCCACTCCTCTCACCAGGAGCCCTCTGCTCTCAGTGGGGAAGCGCTAAGGCTCAAGGTAATTAAATCTCTTTTGACTTCAGCAACATTAATCTGTACGGGGACACACTCTGACTCCAAAGGAAAAAAGCTTTTAATTTCCCAGCTGGAATGTGCTGTTCTTAGATTTGTTTCATGTATGAGTCATAAGAGTAAAAATTACAGCATCCTCTCATCTTTGAGCATGTTATAGTTCATAAGGCCCTTGTGTACTATTTCATTTGTCTCGCAGTAAGCCTGTAGGGTAGCCAGTTATATGAATTAGCCCATTTTATGGATGAGGGAAATGAGACTAAAATAACAATTGTCACTGACTTCCTATGTTTCAGGCACTGTTCTAAGTATTTGCATGTTTTAATTTTTGAAAATCCTTGCAATAACACTAAGAGGTAGATCTGTCCTTATCCCTATTTTACAGATGAGGCAACTGAGGCACAATAAGGTCATATGAACAGCCTGAAGTCACATACCTACTATGGCTTCATCAGATGCTATGTGAAGTTGAAGGGACTTGACATAGGGTAAAGGGTCTTTGGGCAAAAATCTAAAGCAATGACTTGCCATATTCTAACTGCCAATGACCATACGTGATTTTCACACATCACTGACTCCACTTTTGAAAGATTTTATCAAGTGTGAACTCTGCAGTCATTAGGAAGTAGCCTGCCTTATGACATTTAAAATGAGATTTTCTGCAGTTTTAAGAACAGTTTGGGACTGCTCTGAATTTCAAAACATTGCTACTGGCTAAGATGCTTTGGGATCAAGGGGATCCAGGCTGGAGAGCCTTGAGATTGGGAAGAGAATTTAGTTAAGGCACCTTCTCAGAATGACTTCCATCAAAGTCCTGGCTCTGCCATTTATTATGTCCTTGGGCAAGCAACATACCTGGCTGAGCCTCAGTTTACTTCCCTGCAGTGTCAGATTGAAACAATAGCACCCATAATGTCAAGGGCACAGAAGGATGGCCATGGATGCCCCATATGCCTCAGGGTAAAGAAAGAAATATGTGCAATTGTCAGAAACATGATACACCTGGCAGACGTATATGAAATCAGTTACGTAAATTGTGAACAGTATGTCAAAGTTCTATTTGTCCTAAGACAGGGTGGAAATCAGCACATTTCTCATCAAGATAGAAAAATGAAAACAGAGTAAAACCAGGAGCCCTTTGGAGTAACTCAGCCACAGAGAGGTCATTGTTTTCATGGGTGCTCTATTGGGGTGCCCACAGAACTGTTCATCCCAGTGCTGCCTGCCTCTGTTTCCCTTGGCATACACTCTCTGACTCTTCCTCAGCTGTTGAGTAGTTCAGCGGGGATCAGTTGTGATTTTGTCCTTGGACACCGTGCTTATGTGCAAACAACTTCTGCAACAAGTTTACAGTCCCCATGGCAATCGCTGAGTGGCTCTGGCTCTCCAAAGCCTCCATCTCTTTTGTGTCTCTGCCTTTGCTCTCTCCTTACATAGAATTGTTCCAACATAGTGATCTCAAGTCTCACTGTGTTGGGAGAAGCACCAAGGTTCTAGATCTATACTTTGGATCATGAGCCTCTATCAGCATTGGAAATTTTAAGCATCCAGTACAAATGTATACATTTCTTCATTTACATATTATATAGTTACTTCTTTACTAACATTTTATGTGTAAGATATACATAAATGGAGATCTGTAAGATGGAAACTTTTTTAAAGCATGAGATAAACAATTATCCAAAGTAATTTATTAATGAGACAAAAATGCTTGCTTATACTAAAATATTATGTTTTTGAAAACCTTGGTTTAATACTTTATGAAGTAGTTATTCAAAGGTCTAGTCCGAAGTCAGTTTATATCAGGGGTCAGATTTAATCATTGTCTTGGCTGTACCTAACTACCAACAGCTGGTTTCATCACAGCAAATTTCAGCAAATTGCAAACCTTTGTCTTTTTGAAAAAAAACTGCATGTCTCATCTTTATTTTAGACAACTCTTAAGTACTCAACTCTAGGATAACTAGTGAGCCTCTATTTGGTATAGAAGAGTTTTATCATTTTCACCCAACTCAAGTATTTCAGATAATATAATCTTTAAATCCACTTAACTGTGCATATGCCAACTACAATAAACCATGTAATGCTGAAAGCCAGAAATTGAATGAGGACTCTATGTGTAGGCCCTCTGCACTGTGGGACACTTACACTTTCCTCAGGATCCCTCATAGAGAGGAGGTGACAAATAGACCTAATAAGAGCATGAGTTTCTGTCTGTATATCACATCTTAGTAAACTTGAATATTTTACTTATTTTAAATTTATGTATGTAAATAAAGGGCTGATACATTTTCCCTCAGAGCTCCTAGGGATCAATCATGCCTGTTGTCTGAGTAGGTCAACCATTATTTTGGAGACCATTCCACTAGAAAACAATGAGATTCAGCACTATGGACAGCCACACACACACACACAAGTGAGAGAGCACCATATTTTAATAAGCTACTTGTGATACCTATCTGATGGGATAATTGTGAGAAATAAATAAAATGGCATAGTAAGAGTTCAGTAAATATCAATTCCTTCTTTCCCCTTCCCTGCTGTTCAATCTAGGCCAAGTGAAGGAAAGGAGATGGATTAAGGGAAGATGTTCTGGCGGGAAATAAAACAATGCAATTTTGAAAGTGTTTCCTAGTAGGTATTTCTGGTACTGCCCTCCCCAAACACAATGCCCCAGTGAGGAGAAAATCTTTATGTACAACAAGTTTATATCCAATTTTAATGCAGATGATGGCTCTTCTTCCTCTCTTCCACATGTATGCATATATACTGCTGATAGGTTTCACGGGTGCCGATTTCTTCATCTGATAAGGTCAGGCCTTTTGCTGCCTTCCTAGATCTGACTCAAGCTTCTGGATGCTAAAGTGGTATTCACATGCCTAGACTTTGCACCTTTAACTCTGGTTGATCTATCCACACATTCTGCCAGTTCATGCTTGTGCAAATTCTTTGATGCTCTTCCTGTCAAGGTGTGGAGCTTAATTCCTCTCTCAGTCTGGTCTGGGCTGGATTTAGTGACGTACTTCTAATGAATAGACTATGGCAGAAGTGGTGGTATATCATTCGTGAGACTAGATTATAAAAAGACTAGATTCTCTTTCTCACTCACTCTCTCTCCCCCTTGGGTCAATTGCCCTGGGAAAAGCCAAGTCTGTGTCTTAGGAACATTCAGGGAGCCTTGTATAGAGGCCCAAATATGTTGAAGATCCAAGATCCAAGATGACCAGCCAACAGCCAGAGAGAAATCAAGGCCTCCTGCCAACAGCCTTGTGACTAAGTCCTCCTGCAAGTTAATTCTCCAGCCCCAGTCAAGCCTTCAGATAATGCAGCCCCAGACAACAGCTTGACAGCAACCTTATAAGAGACCCTGAGCCAGAGCCTCCCATTTAAACTGTTTCAAGGCTCATGACCCTCAAAAAACAATGAGACAATAAATGTTCATTGTCTTAAGGTGCCAAGTTTTTAGGTAATTCGTTACACAACAATAGATAAATAATATAATGCTCAAAATCCCGTGCCCACTTTCCTTGTTCCTCACTGATTTTAATTTTTGCCTTCATGAGTTTTCCAAATCCAATGATTTCTGAGTTTATCTCCTATTTGTGGTTGTAAACTACTGTTGTTACTTCTTTTACTTAGAGTTCAGCTTCCTCATCCAAAACAATAACAG
This sequence comes from Manis pentadactyla, assembly GCF_030020395.1. Taxonomy (NCBI): domain Eukaryota; kingdom Metazoa; phylum Chordata; class Mammalia; order Pholidota; family Manidae; genus Manis; species Manis pentadactyla. The sequence goes on along the minus strand of NC_080022.1, from coordinate 47,719,468 downwards.
CTACCAAATATTGATCAATTTATCCCGTTCCAGGGATGTGCACACATAAATCATCTTGCCACTCATCTACCAGAATATGGGGTGATCATATGATTATCCCCACATGATGAATAAACTGAGGTTCAGAGAAGTTAAAAAAAAAATGGACCCACAGTAATACTTAAGCTTTGATAGGTCCTACTGCAATCCGTATGCTCTAAACCACTTTGCCATTTTCCTGTATCTTTGATCCTGGTTCCTTTCACTTACCTATAGGTTTTGGAGTAGAACAGACCTGGGTTCAAATCCTGGCTCCACAACTGACCAGACGACCACTGTTCCCTCTTCTCTAAAATAGGGGAAACAAAACCCACCTCAAAATGTTCTGTGAGGGTTAGATGCAAGAACATATACAAAGTGTCAGCCTGTCATCCTAGACCAGTGCTGTTCAATAAAACTTTCTGTGATGATGGAAGTATATCCTAACTATCCAAGATGGTAACCACTAGCCATGTGTGGCTATTGAACACTGGAAGGGTGGCTAGTACAAATGAGGAGCTGAATTTTTTATAGTACTTAATTTAGATCAATTTAAATTGAAGTAGCTATCTGCAGCTAGTGCCTACCATATTGGAGAGCATAGCACCAGACTATAAGCCTTAGGAAAGCAGGGGCTATGCCTGTTTGGCTCACATGGCAAATTCAGCACTTAGCACAGCACCTGAATAAAAGAGTCACCTGTGGTTCATTGTTGAATGAATGAATGCATGGGTAATCCGTTGTGGGTTTTCAGTAAATAGTGTCGTTCAGCTGGGCTGATACACTGTTTAGCAGACCCCTCCCACTCATGTGCTTCTTGCCTTTTCTCTCCTTGTCAACAGCAGCCAGTTATGCTCTTTTGCAGAAATGTCATTTGAGCCAGGAATTGGAGAGAGACTAGATTTCAGGTGACTTGGGAGACAGAGGGAGAGTAGCCCCCTACATCTCTAATGGGCCACAGAGGACAGGAAACCCCCTCCTCATCCCCCCAAGGCTGACTAGAAAGTTTGTCTGTAACAGAGATGGTGAAATTAATGATGAGGCTTGGTGACAGGGAGGCCAGAGCAGCCCCCTAAATGTCAGCTTCGTTATTTTTCAAGCCAACACCACGAACTGCCTTCCCAGTCAGCTTCCATGTTGTTATTGTTCTGCCTCGGGGTGGAGGGACTTTTTCCCCCAATCCCTACAACATGAGCAGTGTAAGTTCAGCGGGGCCAAGTGACAAGATGGCACAGGCCTCTTAATAAGGGGTTTGGCTGTCACTGAGCACCAGCTCTTGTGCAGACATGAAGAGGTGCTTGGGTGAGGGTGGCCTGTTGGGGCTTCCTTCCTGCTGCTTCCCTGTAAGACAGCATCTGTCCTTGCAGCTCTGGGAGTGAGGGACGGCTGTCTGAATCTGTGACCCAGCACGGGGGTGCTTTTCCTTGCTACCTCTTGTTTAGATCAATATTCTCACCTACAACAATGAGGAATGGCTGGGAACAGTGAGTTCTGGCTGGGAGTCAGGAGAATCAGTCAGGAGTCTGGACTCTCACAGTACAGGTAGGGCCCTGGAAATTCCTTTTCCATTCCTGGGCCTCAGTTTTCTACCCTGCAAAAAGGAGGGGACTGGATGTGACAATCATTAAGAACCCTTTAAGCACTAAGCTTGCATAGTGGTTATCGGTATGGACTTTGCATTTACATAAACTAAAATTTGAACTCTGGCTCTGTTCCTTTTTAGCTGTTACCCAGCATCTCTGACACAATGATAACAGAACCTCAGGGATACTGCAAGGAGTAAATGAGATGATCTCAGGGGTCTCAGCCCTGGCTTCAGAGTAAAATCACCTGGGGCGCTTTTAAAATACAACAATGTCCACAGCCTTACCCCCAGAGATACTGACTTATTTGTTTGTGGTGAGGTCTAAGTACTGGACCTTTAAAAATAAACTTCTCAGGTGCTTCTGAATCAGGGCCTATTTGGGTGGGAGTTCATATCAAGCAGAAACTTAGTATTTGGTTATTCAATGGATATTTTTAAGATCATTTGTGTCACCATCTGTCCCCAAACCTGGTTCTATGGCTATAGATTACACAAGCCAAAAAACAGCCCTAGGCTTATAAAATCCAACTCCTATCAGTTCCTCCTCTTCCCTCTCCCTTTCCCAGTACCCAGCCTCCTCCATTGCTATGCCTCCCCTATGCACACCTCCGTCCCACTCCCACCCAGGCCGGCTCTGCACTTGGCCATCAGTATTGCACTTCTGGATTCTTTCAGTAGGCTATTAGATTACCTTCCCCCTTCCAGTATTCATTCTCAGGTGAATCAGTAAGACATTATAGTTAGGAATATAGACTCTGGAGCCACACTGCCTGGGTTCTAATCCCAGCTGAACCGTTTACTACCTGTGTGGCCTTGAATGATATTCTTAACCTCTCTGTCCTCAATTCCTTCATCAGCTTACTGGAAACCCCAAAATTCTTTGTTTGAAATCAATTTTTCTTCCTAATTTGACCCTCTTACAGTGTTATTTGATTAGGGGAAGGAAAGAAAATTAAGAAATAGATGTATTGAGCACAATGTTGAATGTTTTCTTACCTTTTATCATTTCATGCCCACAAAAGTGAGGCAGACATGCCCAGTTTATAGATGACAGAGCAAGGCACAGAAAAGTTAGTTAACCTGCCCCAAGTCAGGCAGGGGTGGAGGCCGAGCCAGGGCCTCCCTAGCCTGTCTGACTCCAGAGTCTGTGCGCTTCTGATGGAAGAAAAGCCATCCCTTTGCAGACATCTCTCTGCTGTGACAGACCTCACAGCTCTGGGAGGGGTACTGGCAGCATGGATGGGTGCGGATCCTTGCTCACCTACACCTTCTGAATCAACTGTCATCTGGAAACAGGTATCAAGTTGGGGGATATATTTATGTGTGTGTGGTTTTTCTTTTTTCTTTTTGAGGAAGGACAGGTAGGAAGGCATAGAACTCCTTAGGAACCAGCCTGAGATTTCCCAGAAATTAATATATAATAGCAACAGAATTAAATGAAAAATTAAATATAATAGTATTCCTTCTTTCTTTTGTATATAACTTTGTAGTGGTAGAAAAGATAAACATCCAATTCCCAAAGAGCTGTGACTGATCGTAACTGAGCATAATTCCATAGACGTTTGTTAGGCTGTGTACCTCGCCCGTATCCCCACCTCCTCGCTGCTTCACTTTCAGCTGCACCAAGTTCCATGGGCCAGTGCTCACAAACCTTTGCTGAGGGCTTTCTCTCACCACTGAAGCCTGCTTGGTCCCACTGGTGGGCTGTAATGCCAGGGAATAAGGCCCCTAGAAGCAGCCCTGGCCCAGTGGTGGGTAAGTGTTGCGTATAGCAAGTCCGCTTCCTCACCCCTCTGCTGGGCTAACAGATGCACATCCTGCCCTCCCCATGTTTCCCAGCAGGAGTAAGGTTGTTGTCACAGTGGCGGCTGGGTTTTAACACCCCCTCCTTGGCCACCTGCTCTTCCCTCTCTCATTTCCCTATTCCCTACAGGTGTTTCCTGGGATTCCTCCCAAATGAACTACTTGCCTGCAAAGCCGTATCTCGGAGTCACTTCTGCAGCAACCCAATTGCAGACCCTCCCCAGAAGTGCGCTGGGTGGTGGGGAAACATGAAGAGGCTGCATTATCTGTGAGGAGCTCATGATCTAGTAAGAAAGAGGGAAACACACTTGGTGTTTCTGATGGTCCAAGCGAGTCACTGTGGAGGCAGGTCCAAAGGTGCCAAGGGCAGGTCAGATGAGCTCTGCGTTGCAGGTGGTAGGGAAGGAGAGAGATTTGAGTTGTACAGAATAAACAAATAAGTGAAGGTTGGAAGAGTGTGTGACAAATATTTCCTTCCCTCAGAAAGGCAGACAGCAGGTTACTGTCACAAACTGGGGGATTGTGCCTAGGAGCAGGCAGACCTGAGGAAGGCTCGGAAAGGTCTGGAACAGAGGTGCCAGGGCAGGAGCCTCTGCATCGAGCCTCGGGTGAGGAGGGAGGGCCCCGAAGTGGTGGGTAGGAGGAGGCTGACACTCTGAAAGGAAACCCTCAGAGGCTGGTTTCCTCTCCTTTCCTCCCTGAGGGTCCTGGAGCCTGCTTGCCCTTCCCAGATAGGCCTGCCTGCACCCTCCCCTCACCAGCCCCTCCATCTGTCTGCAAAGCTGTTCTCTGTCACCCTGGCCACCTTGCTCAAGGTGAACTTTGAATCTGGATCAGCGACTCTTCCAAGCCTCCTCTGGCACCAGAAGCCTCTTGGCCTCACCCTCTCGGAATACTCCTCTTGCTCTGGCTAGTCAGACGGGAATTTCTGGTCACCAGTCAGGTAGCTAGACAGTGTGTCTTAATACTGAGGCTTCACTCGCTGTCCCCAAATGCAGCTGACCCTGTAGTTGGATGCATGGCCATTACTTTGTGCCCCAGAGAGTGTTGTGTATTAATGGTCTGATATACCCCTGCCCTAATTGAAAAGGCACTTTTTGAAGTGCCTGCCCTTGCCACAGCCCCTGGAAGGGGACCTCCTAAGCCATTTGACTCTGTACTTCACCCAGTCGCTCACTGGGCCAGAAGTGGACCAGAACTCAAGCTCAGAACTGTGTGGCAGACTTAAAAAGTAGCACTGAGCCTGTTGACTTCTTTCCCCTAAGTTTGGAATTGGAAACTTGATGAGACAGCTGCCGTATGTGGTAGGCGCTAGAGCAGGATGGTTGTGTAGACCAGGAGCTGGAGGACTTGTGAGGGGCATATACAAGCTGATGTGCAAGCAAAAGAAAGCAGGGAGGGTCTGGAGAATGGAGCAGACCCACTGAGAGAAGCAGAGACCTGCAGGCCCTGTGGGAAGGAGGTCAGTTCTCAGTCCTCCTGGCTCTGCTGAATTCTCTACCACAGGCTCTGTGAGGCTTCTGAGAAGACCTATGGTAAGTGCTTTCTGCCCTGCCCAGCTCGAGTGGGTTTCTCTTCCATACAGTCCAGTCTGGATGGGAACCAGAGGGTGGCTTGTCACAGACATGCAGCAGCCTGGGACAGCGGCCCTAGGGAGGCGAGCATGGACTCCCAGTAGCATCCCAGAGAAGCTGATTCCAGAGAGCTTATTGCACCAGGTCTTCCCAGAGTCTTTGCAGCATGCCTCAGGTTATAGGGACAGATTACATGAAAAAGAGAGGAATCCTGAGAGGTGAAATTCCAGGGAATTAGTGGAGATGGCTATAGATTCAGGTGGGCTGAGAGGAGGGAAAAAAATCTTTTCGGGATGAGAACAGTGTGAGCAAACACATGGAAATATGAATACGTGCTTTATTATTATTGTTATTGTTATGACTATACAAATTTATATACAGCCAAATTGTTTTTCTGAGTTTGCAGTTCTGTGAGTTTTAATATACGTACAGGCTTATGTAGCCTCCATCACAACCACAACACAGAACAGTTCATCCCCTCAGAGACTCCCTTGTGCCACTTTGTGGCCAAGCCTTCCTCCACCTCTGATGAGCAACCAGTGGCCTCTGTCCCTGCAGTTGTGCACTTGCACGCTTAATACCAGGACGAGCGTCACACGCTGCACACAGTATCAGCACCGTGGGGCCCCAGATCTGGTTCAGTCCTCACTGAATGCTTAAAGATGGAGGGGGAAAAAAGGCATGAATTTGGGATTAAATTCATCTGTGTTCCTATCTAAAATTGCGTGAGACAAGTTAACTCTTTGATATCAGTTTTCTAACTGTAAAATTGGTTCTGGGCAAAATTCTGGTCTTCTACCTTGCTCATAGAACCCTGCTTTTGTTTCCATATTAAGCAATCACAGACTTGCAGGGAGTTGAAGCCTCTAGTGAGTTAATCTTGGTCTCAGCAGATCAGGGAGATTCCTTTTGTCTTGCCAGCAATTGGGTAGGAAAGGTCAGGGGGTGAAATCCTGACCAATGAGGCATGCGGGGAGGTCCGCTGGGGGCTTGGGAGAGGACTTTGCTTGAGTCATTTCTAGTTGAGTTTGCTGCTCCTCGCAGCCCAAACCATTCAGGTATGTGGTATTATAATGCCGGTCTTGAAAGTGTTAAATGACAGAGTTTTTCTCATCCCTTAGATCTCAGCTCAAACATCACCAAGGAAGCCTCCCCTGCTTGCTCACACTAGGTCATGTCATCCCGTTAGTCACTAGCCTCATGTGTTCTTCTGTCTTTTCTTTCACAGCACTTGTTCCCATTTGTTTACCTGATTATTTACACCCTCCCTCAGTGATCTGTGGGCTGTGAGGGCAGAGGCAGTGTTCCTTTTGAGGACCATTGTATCTCCCATGGATAGTAGAGTGTCCAACATATGATTGAACCTCAATCAATATTTGTCGAATGAAAGAATGAATTAAAATATGAACATATGTAGTAAAGAGCTGGCATGTACCAGAAAAGTCTACCTTCCTGCCCTTTCTGAGACTGAAAAGGTGATCAGCCTCTCCTTAGTTTTCATTTTGACAAGTGACTTTGTACCCAATCATTGGTTGATTTATTTCAAGACAGTTTTAAATTTACTTTGAAATGCACCATTATTTCAGCCCCTCAGGAACAGGTGCTATTTCCCACCCCCTCTCCTTGCTCCTGTTCTTGTAGCATTCATGACAGCTAAGCAAACCCCTTCTTTGATTTTTCTTCTTCCACAGGCTGTAGGAGTCTGATCAGTCATTACTTGTGAATAATGACCAGGGAGGTTGTAAAGCATGTAGGAATCTGACTACCTCACCACTGAGCTCTCAACTCTTAGCTGGTGGAGTGAAGGCAGTTTTGTCACCGACAGCATCCTAATGGGGTATCCAAAGAGTTGCCTTTCACTAATAGGGATCATGAGCGCTCACAGTTGGAGGGTGATATGGGGCCTTTGGGAAGAACAGTCTGGAACAGCTTTGTCATCCCTAATGAGTATTTTGGGGAGGCAAGCCAGCATAGCATGTGATTTATTATTATGAAGCATTAGTTTGCCTTGGAGGGTGAAGAGGTGGGAGTTTGGAGAGTCAGGGCTTATAGTGAGAGAGGCAGAGATTAGCCTCAGCTTTCCCCTATCCATTGGCAAGGAACACCAATGATGGCACCAATAACAACAATAATAATAATTGCAGCTTCATAGGAGACTGGAATGGGAGTTGGAAGCAAGTATACATTTTTAGTTATCTAGTCCAGCATTTCTCAAAAGTTTGCAGAGCATTAAGTCCTTCAAATGCTCTTTGCTCTAAGAATTCATGGTTAACTATTTGGAAAATACAGTATGTACTTCACTTAGTAAATACAAAGTTTCCTGCAAAACAAACAAACCCCACTGATTTTGTTTAACCCAGAATTCTGGTGCTCACTTCACCAAGGCAACCCTTATTTTTTGTAACTAATATTAACAACTCCTAGAAGGAAGACATTTTGGGAAATGCAGAACTGAGCAAGGGTGGTTACTAAGTATTCTTATGTAACAAACATTTACTGTGCTAGTTAATTAACTAGCTCATCCATTCATTCATTCATGTAATCATTCATTTATCTGAGAAAGATCCACTGAGAGAAAACTCTGCACAATATAATGGGCCAGGAGCAAGGGGTGCCAATTTGATCAATGCCTGCCTAAAGCTACAGTCTAGTGGACAAGACAAAATTAAAAAACAAGTTTACCAATTGATTGCTTAATTACAGCTGTGATAAGTGCTTTAAGAGAGAAGCAAAGGATGCATATGCATTTAAATAACAAGATAAGATTGGAAGTTTGGGAAACAATCTGGGAAGCCATGGACCAACTATGCTGGTTTGCCCAGGAGTTGGGGTGCCCTGTGCTGGGTGACTTTAACTGCTAAAATGGGGACAGTTTCAGGTAAACCAGGTTGGTTGCTCACCATAGCAGAGTGTGACTTCTCAGGTACTATCTGAGGATCTGACTCTGGCAGAGGGAACTCTGGTAAGGTGGAGGCCTGTGTTCTGGAGCTGGTTCACCTCCCTGGGTCTCACCTTCCCTAGCTGAGGAGTGACAGGGTTGGTTGTTCTACCTTCTCACAGGTTTTGAGAATAGCAAGTGGAGTGATTATTATGGAAGGGTTTGCCAGGCATCATGGGCTTCCTAAGTGTCAGGGATTACTGTTCCTCCAGGAGAACTGCAGTTCCTCACTTCCTGAAGGCAAGACCCCATTCCTCCAGGAGAGATTTCTCGGTGAGCCTCACTAGCCACTTATCCAGGCTTCTAAATCCAACAAGAGGCGTTTTCCACAGATACAAGAACAGGAACGTGGGCGTGAGCTCACAATGGGGGAGCATAAACCACGGAAGGGAAAACCATAAGGAGCTGCAAGCAAACCTTTCCCAGCAACATTTACCTGCTGTCGGGCCTCTGGGCAGGTGGGGCCAGGGCAGTGCCTGCCCCATAGCCCAAAGAACAGACTTGCATGGGATTTGTGTACCTTGGGGGACTCTCCTCACCTGCCGCTTGCCTTTTAACAAATGAACTTTTTATTTTAGAATATTTTTAGATTTACAGACAGGTTGCAAAGATACTACAAGGGTTCCCAAATTCTCATTCATCTAGCTATCCCTAATGTTAACATCTTACAGTACCATGGTACATTAGTCTTAATTATTGAAACATTTTTATTAACTGAATTCCAGATTTTTTTTCAGATTTCACCAGTTTTTCCACTGATGTCCTTTGTCTATCCCAGGATCCAATCCAGGGTTTACCGAATTCAAAGTGAAGAAAAACCTTTTCAATTACAGAAAAGCTTGTTTGTTAAGGGAATAAGGATTTGATATTAGGACAGTAGAATACAGGTGATTTTTTTCCTATGCTCAAACTTCAACACCCTTGTTGCATTAACTACATGGAAAATGTTATTACAGGAAGGTTCCTATAGTGTGAGCATTTGGCATTGTCCAGTGCAAACCAGGTTGTGGCTTGGAAACGTCTTTAAATTATCTGCTGCCCCCATGGAGTAAGGAAGAAGCATGTATGTGTGTGTCGGAGGGAGGCAGGTGATGGGGAAGCTGAGCCACCACCATTGTTAAGAGGAGGGACAAGAAGAAGGAGAGACTGAATGCACTGAAATTCTGCCTAATGGGTCCATAATCCAGTGACTGGAAATCTAGGAGGGTGACTTCAAAGGTTTCTAAAATTTTGAGCTTCTATGATTTTCAAACAATGATTTATTAAGTATCAATAGTGTGCCAGATACTCTGTTGGCTGCTTTACCTCAAAGATGGTATTACTTCCATTTTAAAGATCAAAAGAGTGAGGTCAAGGAAGCTAAGTGCCTTGCCCAAGGATATACAGCTTGTCGGTGACAGATTAAAGATTAGAACCCGTGTCTACGTGATGCTATTGTTCTTTTATGCCCCAAATGGTACTCTTTTGACATCCTCTCAAAAAAAACCCCCTTTGGAGTTTGGCATCAGATGAGGACCTTCTATCCTGCTAAGCAAAATTTGGTTAAGGGGCCTGAAGGGGAACCCAGGGAGGGAGACAGAAGTTTCAGGAAATTCAGAGTGGTTGTGCATGTGAATGTTGTCAGCTGTGTTGCTGGATGCAAACCTTTGTCTGAAGCACAGATTTCAACCTCTCCTTCCTTAGTTAAGTGATAATAAGGAATCCCGTGTCAGCTCTCAGTTAAAGCAAGCGTTTTGGAGTGGGGCCAGCATTGGTAGGAATAAGCAGGGCCCACTCAACTTCCAGATCCATCTGGGGGGTTTCCTTGGGACTGGCCAAGTTGAGTTTCCTGGGCCAGATGCTTGGGAAACCTCCAACTTGGCTTTGCAGTTACATGAAAACAAAATAAATGAAGTGGATTTAAAAAGCTGGAGGCACCCCAGTGTGCCCTATTTACAAACTGCTTTAGTTCTTCTGAGTTGTATTTGATTTTCTCCTTCACTGAGAAATGGGGAGACATCAGAATGACTTATGTGCCAAAGAGAAGACTCCCGACCATCATTCCACCTCCCTCACCCCCTTAGTCCCTTTTGTGTGACAGGATGCCCTCAATTACTCTCTCTGGGGGGGTCCCAGTCAGAAGAAGATGGAGCCAACCATCTGTTACCGACTCCAGCGAGCAATTTAATTTTCTCTTGTTCCCAATGAGGAGGATTTTGTAAGTACATAAATTACTGTCAGTCCTGGTTAATCAGGAGCTTGCTGTCTGAAGGGGTGGAGACGGTCAGGCCAGAGACACCCACTGACCTGGAGTTACCAAGAGGGCACCCTGCACTTTTGTGGAAAAGCCATAGGAGAGAAGCAAAGAATGTGAGATGGGGAAACTTCCTTGGAGATCATCCAATCTGACATCTCCTTTTATAAATGAGGAAATAAGGGCCAGAGAGAGGAAATAACCTGTCTAGCTAGGCAGAGCAGAGATAGGACTTGAAATGAAGAACCCCAATTCCCAAACTCTATCTTTCCAACACAACACCAGGTAAAATGAATGCCAAGACTATTTGCCCTTGGGTTTAATCTCTAGAGGTAGAACCAAAGAACAATAATCATGATGACAATGACAACCACTGCAAGAGCTACACTGCACATGACCAGCAATGTAGGAGAGGCAGTCAGTGTGGAGTTAACAGAATGGGCTCTGGAGGCAGGTTACCTGGGTTCAGATCCCAGTTTTGTCACTTAATAGCTCTGTGACTTTGGGCAAGTTGCTTAACCTCTGTGACCTTAAACAGACATTGTAGTTCTTGGTGCCTATCCCTTCACATCCCCTTGGTATTTCCACCTATTCCAGCCCAACTTTACACATCAACCAGCTCCATCTTTATTGGATGGCAACCCTTGGGCCTCCAGAACCTACTTTTTTGATGTGCATTGCAGGCCCAGAGTCTCCTGGGGCAGCCTTTGACCAATGACTGACAGATGTGGGGTTATAAATGCCCCAACTTCCTTGCCTTTTGCCAGGATAATTCCCAGGCATGTGTTTTGCACCATGTTTCTTGAAGAATTTAGCTCTATTTTCCCATTGTAGTAGCTGGTTTAATAATGCATCTGTGATTGCCACCTTCCTTTTCCCAGTTACCTGTGTATTTTGCACCTATTTGCATTCAAATCAAACTATTAGCATTCAAACCCTTGTCTCAGGATCTGCATCTCAAGCTTTGATAGAACCTCAGCTTTCTCATCTATAAAATGATGTTGATGATAGTTTCTATATCAAAGAATTCTTTTTCAGGTTAAACAGGCTAAAAATCAAAGAACAGTGCTTGATCTTTAGTGAAAATTCAACAAATAGCTATGTGGCTGATAAATACCAATCTCATTAATTATCTCATTAATTCCATATTTTACACACAATTACTCCATTATACAAATAAGATAATCCAAGCTCAGAGAGGTTAAGTAGTTTTCTCTAAGTCAAGCAGCTTAGTAAAGAATAATGGCAAGATCCAAATGCAAATCCGTCTTTGAAGTTCTTTCCATTTTTACCTCTGCCAGGAGGTTTTCCCTGCCACTCCCCATCTGAGTCAAGGTCAAGGGTCCTTCCTCTGGTGCTCCTTTGACTTCAGTCAGAGCACCTGCCCCAGTGTATTAAAATAGCTTCCATGCTTGTCAGACTTTTCCCCTAGGTTTCCAGCTCCTTAAAGCCCAGGACCTTCCTGCAAGCATTTCTGTAAGTTCGGCATCCCGCCTGATGCCCTGCACAAGTAGGTTTCTAGTGAGCCCTGAATGAGTAAGCGCACAAATGGAGACACCAGCAATCAAGGTGGGGAGGTGGGGCCCAGAGCAAACCCTCGGGTGTGAGTCTATGTGTGGGCCTCAAGGTCTTCATATTTCAACTGGAATCATCTTGGAAATCTTCCCAGGAAATACTCTTCTCCTCTCATTCCTGCTTCAGAGAAGATTTTTAAATGTGGTTGATGGGCCACTTGGGGGTTCCAAAATTTCATCAAGGCATCTAGTCCTTCCTAAAATCTTGTCAGGAAGATAAGGATCTCATATGTCACCACCCAGAGATAAGTGAGAATCCAGTCCCACTAGCTGTTCTATCTTGAGGCCATGGTGGCACCCCAGAAGCTTTCAAGGACTGTTAAGCAGTATGAGAAAAGGCAGGCAGGAGATGAGCAGTGGATTGGCATGACTAGATGATGTCCACTGGGGAAGGAGAGACCAAAAGGAGACTGGAAAGGCAAGGATCTTATAATGACAGTGATAATGATCACCATACCTCCCTTTTCTGAGTGGCTGTGCTGTATTTTGGCTTAAACATATTGTTTAAGAATCCAAGTTTTAGAGTCAATATTGCCTGAGTTTGAATCCTGCTCTGTCACTAGCTATGTGATCTTGGGCAAATTGTTTAGTCTCTCTGTGCCTTAGTTGTCTTATTTATAAAATGAGGATAACACACACCTTCCTCACAGGACTATCACAAATAAATTAGCATGTGAAGTGCTTGGGCCAGAGGCCTACCATACAGAGAGCAAGGAGGCAACTGGTAGTTTTTATCAGGTACTGAATAAGACTCTAGGGAATAAAGGGTGTGCAGCTTTTGTCTCAGGAAGCTCAGAATCTAAGGTTGAGGCCACTACACTTTTTTGATTATGTGCCCCATGTTTAATAAAATGTTGAGCAGGTCCCCCCAGTAAATATCCTCTTGTCGAAGGGAGATACATGATGTAAGAAAGGGTGCTGGGGTGGCATAGAGAAGCAGCATCTAGCACTAGCCCTGGGCAGGGTGGTGACCTGGGGTCAGGAAAGTCTTCCTGGAGGAGGCAGTTCTTGAAGTGAGTCTCGTGGGACACATCAGAGTTAACTGAGTAGAGAAGGGAGGAGAGGGATTCCAGGTAGAGGGGACACCCTGGGCCAGTGCTGACAACTGGACTGAGCACTTGAGGACTGTTGAAAAGCTTGGGTCTATAGCATTGAGTGGGTGAGTGGGGAAGGGTTACACTCTGTGGTCTCCCATGGCCCTTGGGACACAGACCGGGACCCAAATGTGACCTATGAAAGTCCCATTTCGTGGCCCCTACCCCCTTCTTAGTCTTACCTCCTTCCATCTCCCCCCACTTCACCGCTTTAGCCACACTGGCTGGCTTGGTTAAGTTCCCCCTAATGCAGACGCTGAGCCAGAGACTCAACACAGGTGGTTTCTTTTCTGAGCTTTCCCAGGAGGAACCTGTAAGGAAGCAGTAGAAACAGGATTGGTGACAGGAGGAAACTGAGTAGGAATGTGATTACAGGTGCAGTTCCAGATGGTTCCAGATCCCACAGGAGGCTCTGGAGTGTAAATTATACCTCAGAGTTTGTCCAGCTTTGATTCTCCGACACAGTTATTGGGACCGGGCCCCTGACGAGGATGTAAATTCAGGCGTTGCTGGCTCTTTGTACAGGTGAAGTGTCTCCAGCCTCTGAAGGTCACAGGTGAAAGGTAATCTGCCACAGCAAATGACACAGGAACAGGACCCCAGAGCGTGAGGGCAGGGCTGAGGACCAGCAGTATCCATTTCATGGCCTGAATGCTCACAGTGCTCTCCTTCCCACCCGAGGCCCTTCATACCTGCTGTTCCCCTGCCTGGAACCCTCTCTCCCCTCCTTCATCTGGCTAACTCCCCTCATCCTTCAGACCAAAGCTAAATGCCATTCCTCAGAGAAACTGTCTGACCCTCAAGACTGGGTTAGGCCCACCAACTGTTTGTTCTCAATGCACCCTACATTTTCCTTCCTAGCACTTCAAAACAAATTGTAATTAATTATGTATGTAATTAGTCCCTATGTATTAGGCAAAACTCTGTCATTTGCAAATGACAGAAAAACAACTCAGACTAGCTGAAGCAAAAGAAGGGGAATGTCTTCTGCAGCTGGAGGGGGCATGGAGTGTGATTCAAACATGGAAGGACAGACAGTCTGCAGACTCCAGGGCTTCAAGGCTTGGACCTGAAGCCTCCACACAGCCAGGCTCTTCACTCTCCTATTTCTAAACTCGGTTTTTGCTTGGCTTCCTTTTATGCTACTGAAGTTGTGGAGGGAACATGGTCACTGATACTTGTAGGTTCACATTCTTGTAACTATTGGAAAAAACACCAACTGACCTGCCTAAGTCATACACCCATTCCTTGATCTATTACCACAGAGGAAACGGAGATGGGCCATGTGATTGGCCAGGCCTTAATCATGGGCTCGCTCAGCTCAGCGGAGATCAGGACCCTGCCACTGATAGGCGCCCCCAGAGTTACACGACTTAAAGGCGCAGTGCTACTTCCCAAAGGAATCGGGGGAGGGGCTGGAGGTGCAGATCAGTCTCACTTTATGGTATATCTTCCACAAGTATTTACAAATATTACCTATTGTGTGTCAGCCACTGTTCTAGGTAATAGATACAAAAGTAAAGAAACACATTAAGTACTTGTTTACACTAGAGCTTCTATTGTTAAGTGGGGAAAGATGGAAAATAAGCCTATTAATAATCAAATGTGTCAGGTGTTGAAATACGTTCTAGAGAAAAACAAAGCAGAGTACAGGAGATAGGGCATGCTGAGGGGGCACTATATTCTATAGGGTAGTCAGAGATGGCAGCTTGGAAGATGGCATTGATAGGTGCCAAAAATTGGCAAATCTCTTCCTCCATTTGGAGGGATATGAACTAAGTTCTCACACCTGGCCTGCTTGTCAGCTTGTCTGCCTTTCTGCCTGCCTGCCTTCTTTCATTCCTTCCTCCCTCCTCCCTCCCTTTCTTCCTTCTTTCCCAGGTTTTCTTAAAATGTATTCTTTAGACTGTATGTATCAGAATGCCCAGTGAGGGCAGAGTGTTTGTTAAAAATGCAGGTTCTCAGGCATCTTCCAAGACCCACAGATTCAGCATCTCTGGGGTGGGACCTAATAATCTGTATGTTTAACAAGCTCTCTTGGCGATGCTTACACATATTCAAGTTTGAAAACCACAGTCTGAGGCAGTAGAGGGATGTGAGAGGGTCTGAACAGGGAAAAAAGTTGATCTCATTTGTGTTTCAGAAAGATAACCCTGGAGGCTACATGGAGGATGGGCTGGAGGCCCAGAGACTGGGCAGGTATGGAGGTCTCAGAGACACAGAGAGAACATGGAGCTGTGAGTGGTGGAAAAGAAGAGAAAGCTCAGGTGGTCACCTGGCAGGAATTAGAGCCCGGCAGGGTGTGGAGGTGAAGGAGACGGAGCGTTCAGAGGGTCCCTATGCTCTGATTTGGGCGCTCGGGGGTAGTGGGATCATCAGGAACAATGAACTGTGGACATCATGACATTGCACTTCTTTCTTTAACTACTTTATATTCACTGAGTGGTTTTAGAGACACGTGTTACAATGGTGTCATTTGATTCTTCAGCAGGTGAATAAAAAATTCTTAATTGTTTCTTTTGCTTTTCCTCTTCCTGTTTTTTTTTTTTTTGAGGTTCTGGATGTTGAAAGGGATTGGTATTAACTGTTTGTCTTCCTAATTTATATCTCTGGTATGATTCATTTACCATGGGGAGACCATTAAGAAGGAGTCAGCTTCTTTGTAAGTGGGTGAGAGATGGTGAATGATACTGAAGGGCCAAGAGACTTGAAGGATGGAGAATATGGTGGCCGGGACTTTTGGTAGTTCAAATTGGAATCTTGGGTGAAGCTGGCTGCTTTGTTCCCATTCTCTCACCCCTCTACAAAATCCTGTAGAACAAAGGGTAATACTTTCTTATTTTCCTTCACTCTCCCTGCAACTGCAGTGAGTGTTCCCCATGTAAAACTGACTGATGATCAGGTATGAGGATTACATGAGATAATGCTGGTAAAGTTCTTGGCACTCAGTATAATCGACATATTTTCTTGATGAAGGAGGCTTGGCAGGTATTATAAGCCCCATTTCCATGCTCAGAGAAATGAAGTGACTTGCCCGAGAGCACACAGCCAAGATGAAGATCTGGCTTCGAATCCTGGCCAGATGGATTCTAAAGTTTGTATTTTTCACCACTGGGCAGGTAAGAGCTGGACAAGATATCAGGACCTCAGTTAAACAGGCTGGAGTTGGGTGTGTCTTCTATTCCAGGGAGGAAGACCATGCTAGTTTACGTTGAGGCAGCAGTCTGATCCTCTCCCCATGCTGGCCCTGCCTGTGCCACAGATGGCAGACCCTGTGCTCATCAGGGACCCAATCTAAATTCTCACCGATATTTGTTCAATAGCTCAGACATGGTAAGGTTACTTGTCTTATAAATCACAGAACAGATTAACCAAGTTAGACCTGAGATATAAATAACAAAAACTGTCTATTTAGTGACAGGACACAAGGCTAGAGGCAGCAAAACCACAGGAATGGTAGCAGAGAAGGAAAGCATCTTCCTCATTTCAGAGAAAGCTGACAGAGAGGAGGGCCAGGATGAAAATAATGGATAAGAAGTTAGGTCGGAGGAAATTCTAGGCAGAAAGCATGACAGAAAGAAGGAAAATGGAATGACCTTGCCTGTCTTAACGGTTTTATGGAAGCAGAAACTTGGTGCATTTCATACAGTGGAGGTGTGCAGGGAGCAGCTGAGCCCACGGGCTAGCACTCCACTGGGAAGGTATGGGAAAGAGTTGAAGCTTTAGTATTTAATAATATATAAGACACGAGTGGTAGCTAAAACCATGGGATAAAGTGAGGTCAGAGCATGTAGAATGAGGAAAGAAGAGAAAATCGGTGAGATGGAATGCCAGCATTTAGCTGACAGGGAAAGGATGATCCAGTCATAGAGACTGAGACAGGAAGGTAAGAACCAGGGGAAGAAAAAGTTCTGTTACAGCCCAGTGAGGACTGGAAAACGGAGGCTGCAGCCATTGCCAGATGTGGGGAAAGAAAACAGGGAGAAAGGAGAGAAAAAAAATACCCTGACTTCTCTTTCCTTCTGCCTACTAATATCTCAAAGTGAAGTCAGCCAGCAAATGATGTCACCCACAGGGTCTAACTTTCAAAGTTATGAGTCCTTGTGGTCCTCTGTTATTACTTATATTCTGGAGAAGACAGTTTCAAAAAGGTAGGAATGCTCATGGAACAGTGTTGAACACCTGATATCATGGATCCTCAGCGTCATTCGACATGCACTTTATTAGAGACCCCACCCATTCTTATGGCATTAAATTCCACCTATATGGTGATGAATCCCAAGTTCACATACCCCACTCAGGCCTCTCACCTAAACCCCAGACCCAGCCATCCCAAATTTAAACAAGTCAAAAGGGAACTCTTGATTTTCCTTCCTCCTAAATCTGCTCCGTCTGCAACCTCCTCCATCTCGGTGCACAACATCTTCATCCTTTCTCTTGTTCTCTTCCAAAAAACCATGGAGTCATCCATGGTTTGTCCCCGTCTCTCATAGCCTACTTCCAGTACCTTAGGAAATCCTGTTGGCCCTACCTTCCACATCCGGACAGCTACTACTGCTCGGCACCTGCACTTCTGTCACCCTCATCCCAGCCATCATCTTTGCCATCCTGCTTAGTTCAATAAAGACCTCTTGAATCCTAAGAGGTAGAAAGGAATCTTTAGGTGAGTGTCAGGGAAACAAAAGTATTTGAAGCTGTTTTCCTGAGCAGAGAAGGGATTCACAGACCATTCATGATGTTATTTGGTGTGTGTAACCTTGGGAGCAGCTGGAGAGAAGGGGAGGGGGCTGCTTCCTGACCTTGGGTCTCAAGCCCCCTCCTCAGGCCAGCTGTGCTGGCAGTCAGTCAATATACATACCTTTTTCCTGGCTTCCATCTCCAACCGCAGCCATTCGTCCCAGAGAGTTTGAATCTTTATTTAGGCTTTATGAAGCTGGGTTAGTTCAATAGCCTCCTGCACTAATTCTGCCTTGCCTTGCCCCCTTGCAGTTTATTTTCAACAAGCAGTAAGATTGATCTTTTAGAAATTCAAGTCAATATGCCATTTCCTTGCTCAAAACCCTACCATGGACCCCATTTCACTCAGTGAAAGCCAAAGTCCTTAGTGGCCCACATGATCTGTCCCTCCAACTTTTCATCTGCCATCATCTCCTACTACCCTTTCCCCACTCACCTGAACTCACTGACTTCCTTGCTGTTCTTCAAAAACCCTAGAAAGCTCCCACCATGGGGCTTTTGCCAGAATGTTCTCCATCAGCTATTCATGTGCTTAACATCCTCACTTCCTTGAAATCTCTTCCCAAAGTTCACCTTCTCTATAGTGAGTACCCTGCCCACCCCCTTCTAATCATAACGCATCCAATTCCCCTTTCCCACGCTCCTGACCTCCCTCCATTTTGCTCATAGGGCTGTTTGTTAAGAGTACTAGTTGAGACCACCCATGTGAAGTATTGGTCAAATGTGCCGTCCTGCACGTTCATGAAAGAAGCCCTCCAGTCTGGCTGGCGCCCTGGGTGAGACTGAAAAAGGCGAGGGTGTGGAGACCCCTCTCGCTGCTCAAACTCTGCTTTCTCACAGTCTACAACCTCATTATCCACACGCAGGAGCACAGGCAACTGCCTGGCGGTACACACCAGCTTGCAAAGAGGAGTGCCTGTGAGGCAGACAGGCTGCTGAGGCTGAGCCGGCCTCCAGCAGGAAGGCCATTCCTGGGGCCACAGAACAGGAACCATCCTCTCACGGAGGGGGTTGGGGGTGGCAATTTAGAGCTCATGAAAGTTTCCAGCTTCCTCCTGGTACTGGGACAAAGTATCAGTTCAACAAACATCTATGCCAGGCACTGGACAAGGGACTCTGATACGGTCCCTGCATTTAGGAAGCCCCTGGTTGGGGCAGTGGGAGGAGTAACTGCGTTTGTGTTATCAATCAGTGCCATGGTCAGGTGAGCGGGGGCACCAGGAAACACACACGGGAAAGGGGTGCATTTCAGACCTGGAGAGAAGGCTTGGTGGAGGAAGTGACCTCTACACTGAGTCTTAATCATTCATTCCTTCATCATTCAATACAGTGTTTGTTGAGGATCAGTCATATGCAAAGACACACTTTGTAGGTGCAGGGGGTACAGCCATGAATCAAAAAAAGTAACTTCTGATTTTAAGGAACATAGAGTCTTGAAGAGAAGACAGATATAACAAGTAAACCAAAAAAAAGGTAAAATTAATTAATTTTTTTAAGTTAAAGCTATAAAGAAAAATAACAGGAACTTTAGATGGAATGTTTACAGGATGCTCTCTATGCCCAAGGAAGAGAGGTTTAAAGCAATAGCTGTAGGATGCTAAAGAAGCAACCTACAGAAACAATAGGGGCCATGAGGCAGCAAGAGTAGGGGTAGTCTGGGGAGGCATTCTTGGAGGGCAGACCCTTTCACATCTGTTTCAAACACACCTGTCCAGAGCCTCTAAAGACTGTTATGTTCAAGTCCTGCTTAATTTCACTCCACTCCTCAGGCCATTGGCACATAGTCCCACATGTCAAATCCCACTGTCCTATGGGTCTGTGCTCTAATATCACTTCTTCCATGGCTCTTTTCTAACGTCTGTGGGCCAGCAGGGTCCACTGACCTCTGAGTTCCCAGTGTAGAGATGTAAGTCAAGTGTCTACATGTTTGTCTCCCCAGCCAGGCTGTCAGGTCTTGGAGAACTGGGATTTATACAGCCTCTGTTTGCAGAGCCCACAGCTTAGACCAAGTAAGTGCTCAATAAATGTGTATAAAGAAGGGAGACAGGCAGGAAGGGAGAAAGGAAGAGAAAAATGAAGGAGTGCAGTTTTAAGAAACTCTACAGGTATTTAACCCTCACAAAGGATATATTCAGAATCCCTTGTAAATCCAGATATTCGCAATTATCCATCTAGAATATATTGTTTTTGCTACAAAACTTTTCTAAGGGCCATTGCTTTCCTAGACTTTATTAATCTTTCTTCCATCCATCACCAACATTAGTACTTGGCTTTCTTTTTTATAACTACAATTCACAGAGAAATCTTTTTTTTATATGTTTTTAGAATTCAATCCATGAGCATTACTTTATAAATCTCAAAAGCCACTGAGATATGAATGCTGGGGTTCTCAAACCCACTCACTAGCAAAGCAAATGGCTCTCAAAAACCAAATTAATGATGCTGTAAAATGACAAATTACTACATGTCATAGACCTCAGGGATCCTGAGAGAACAGTGCAAATGTAGAAGAAAGTTAAAGCTGGAATGCTAATGGCGACCACTCTCACCTGGGATGTATGATGGGGCCTCTGGGAAAGGCTTGGCAACTAGTTCTTCTCTCCAGATGCTGCTCTCTCTCTCTCTCTCTCGTCACACTGGGCCACATGTTCAGCTAAGGACTCTGTTACTAAGGAAACCCAAGTTGTCAGTCCTGAGCCATATGGGAATGAATAATGGTGATTTATTTAGGAAAAGCAAGGTTTGTCACTTTAAGCTTACTGCTACAAAATTGCTTTTTGATTACCTCCCTCCTTATTGCATTGTCTTGTCACAATAAACTACAGAAACAAGTGGCAAGGTTAATAATTATGAGCTCCATTATTGTCACTCGCAGGGCCCAGCAAGGTCATGGTTGCAGCCTGAGTGTGGTGGGTAGGCTTCTCCAAACTCCTCCGGAGAATATCCTTCTCAGAGCGGCTGGTGCACGCCCAGTTCTCTCTAGGCAGCTCTTATTCCTGACTCATCATGGCCCCAGGGCACTTCTGAAGTCAGAGTTCCTAAAAATCAGTCCTCCCCGTCTGAATTCAACCCATCCTTCAAACCCAGTCCAAGTGCCATCTCCTTTCTAGTTGAAATCATCCATTCCTTTCTTTGCCTTTTGAAAGTCATAGTTGTACCCTCAGTCAAGTTTATTGGCTAATGACTAGGTGCCATGTGTATTTCACCGGGTGTTAGATATTTCACGTGGCCCACTTCATTTTGCACTTACAGTCACCTACAGATGCACTTGGTTCTCCATCGCCTTTCACATTAGCTTCATTCTCTTAGACTGGCTTCTCCATGATTTTCCACCTGCCCATGTCTCTAGGCTCACAGTATTTATAAAAAAAGGAGGAAAGAGACTCCTACTCCTTTGCACTGATCAGAAAGACCTGGTGAAACCTGATTGGCTGGCCTTTATGTAAGGACCTATCTCTTCATGAATTAATTTAGCCTGGCAAGCAGAATCTCAGACAAACAGACCAACTTCCATTCAGGTCAATTATTTAGAACAATGTCTGAAAATGGCAGGGTGGGGGCTGCTGTTCCCATCAGGAAGGGGCCTGGGATACATAATGATATATGTTCATTACAGAGCCATATTCAGTATCTAGATACCTGGCTCACAACACCTCCAGATGGCATCCGCCCCCCACACTCTGCCTCGCTGGGTGAATCATCATCTTCGCAGCTCTCCTCCATTCAGAGGTGGAAGACCCACCATGGATGCCCCTTTCTCCCTCATGTTTAGTATTAGACTGGTCACCAACTTTACTATTCTATTTCTAAAATGCTCTTGCATCCCACTCTCTCTCCTTCATCTGCCCTGCTCCTATCTTAGTCTTGAACCCCCACCCTCTCATCTCAAGACAATCACCACAGCCCTGAACTGGCCTCTGTGTCTCCAGCCTTGCTCTCTGCATCAGTCAGGGCCCATCCTGAGAAAGAAAGCCCTCTAGGTTTTCCTCTAGGTTATTTAAATAGAAGGAATGTGATTCAGGGAATAAATCCAGTAGTAAAGATTCTGCATTTACCTGAGAGCATCCTTTTCCCCATTTTTCTAGAGTATCTCATTGTGGGGAGATAGCTAGATAGTGTGCAGGCACAACAGAACACAGAGATTCCCAATAGTAGGCAGTTTTTCCACTTTGGACTGCTCAGCCTCCTTTTTACTTCCTTCTGTGGGGCCTCCTGATCCTACACGATGTTGGGCTGTGATGGTTTAGCAGCAGTGTTGTCTTGCCAGTGGGTTTCAGCCCTGGGCAAGTTCACTATGGATTCAGTGTGACCAAAGAAATGACAGTAGAACATTCTTGGGGTGAAAGGGTTATACCCAACTTTATTTCCACAGTGGCAGGTCAGTCGCTAAAATCCCATTCACTCAGAGCGAGTCTGCATGCAGCAAGCCAGTCTCTGCCTCTGGGTCTCTGTCCTCGGTGCTGCCACCACTCCAGCCTCTGCTCTCCTGGAGCCTTGCAGCTGTGCCACCGTGTCACCCAGATCACAGGGCAGGGCTCTTTATGTAGAGTTAATAATGACATATTGCCCACACCTGTGTAGAGAGCTAGCCAACCAGGGCCAGGTGAGAATCCTGACCACAGGAACCTTCATTTTATCCACAAGTGTTCATTAGGCTTCCATGATTTGTTCAGTAATGATGCTCAAGGGGTATGCTATTGGGCTGCTGTGCAAAAATGCTACATGGTATCAAGTAAGAAGAGTCTGTTTTCTTCCGAAAGGGAGATTCAAAGGCTCCTTCTATTGAGAATATTGACACTGATGATGTAGGCAGAATGCAACATAAGCAGAAAATGAAGACCCAGAACCCAAGTCATATAGACAGATAGAAGCTACCTCTGCAGCCTGTTGGCAGCAGCCAAACTCCAGGAGCTCAACAAGTAATAGATCTTATATCTTAGGACCATACTTGGAGTGAGTACATAAGCAAAGCCTAGTTAAAGGAAGGGTGTGGAGGGAGTGATGGGTTAGGCAGTGTTCATGGACTTCACAATGGTTCTGTTGATTGATCTTCACAGCAACCTGTAAAGAAAATATTGTAGGATCCAGTTTTTTTAAAGATGAGAAAACTGAGGGTTCCAGGTCATTACATAGCTTTCCCAGGGTCAGTGGCTACCAAGTGGCAGAGTGAGGTTTAAGTCCAAGTCACCCTTGACCATTTCCTACCGAGGAGGGCATGGAGACCAGCGCTGGCAGGGTGTCTTCTTACATACACAGGTATACAACTCTCTTTTCATGCTGTGGTTTATTTTTTTCTCCACAGATCTTTTTAGCATATTTTGAGAGTTCTGGATTTAAAAACACTTCTAAGAAATATTCCATAATTAACTCCTAGACTAAGTGGACCTTACTTTTCTATTAAAGACAAAATTGTGCCTAGAACAAAAAACGCTGGTAACACCCCTCCCTTCCTCAGTATGTGGCTTAACATGTCTTCTGTCATATGCAATGTGTTCAAATTAAAATAGCAATAATTTATCAAGCACATACTATGTGCCAAGTACTGTTCTAAATTCTTTGCACAAATTTACCCATTTAATCCTTACAACAATTCTAAGAGATATTACTATTATCACCATTATTTTCAAGTGGGGAAATTGAGGCAGAGAGTTATTCGCTGAACATCATAAATTATTTGCTTAACATCACGGACTACAGAGCTTTGAGTTTAAGTAAGGTGATTTGTTTACAGGGTTCAGTGTTTACTCACATGCAACTCTGCCTGTCACTGAGTTTGGGATTGGAGGATAAGGGAGATAATGAAAAGGTCAGGGACCTCTCATGCACTGGGCACTTACTGGGTGCCTGCCTTCTGCAAAGGATACTGAGTATGTTTTCTTTAATCTTCAAAGCACTTGCTGCTTGCATACTCTTTACTTCTAAGGTAAGTTAAGGCATCCTGCCCTAGACCTCCTACTTCTCTGCTAAGAGAGGAGACGTCTGATCTGGCCCAAGAACCTGGCAGATCTCCTTTGAAGGGAATGGGAAGTTTAGTGGGAAATACAAGTGAAATGAGTCTTGAGAAAGGGGAAATGCTCTTTGTCCTTTCTTGGGGTCTGTATTAGTCAGGAGCTTTGCAGGAAATAGTGTTTAAGCAAAGAGAATTTCATAATAGAATTGAATAGAACTATGAGCAGGGTTAAATGAACCAGCAAGTGATATTGATTCACTCAGAGACTAGCAACAGTGGAAAGTCATTATTTCCACTAGGCCTTAAAGTAAGTGGGAAGGTGTTACTGGGACCCAGGAAGTAGGGTCACCTGGCAGGAGCTACAGCCATAGAGGGATGCAGACATTGCCGGAACTTCAGGGCTGAAATATGGAGGAAGGGGGGAAGAAATACCCTCCTCTCTCTCTGCTTACCTGGGATCTTCTTCCGGTGCCTCCCATTGACCAGACTCAACCGGAAGCTTATGAATAGGGAGCCCTGGTGTGGCCATTCTTGCAGATCAGTCTTCTGGCAAAAGAAAGGCAGATATGGATCTGGAGTGGGGGAGGGGCAGGGGCAGGTGCCATTGGCCAGTGAAGGACAATCAGCACAAGGCTGGGACCAGAAGACAAGCCTAAGCCTGCGCCCAGTTGGGAGATCTTCACCGCTCATGGAGCACAAACAGGATCATGGTAGGAGAAATTAAAATTCTGTGTAGGTGATCAGCTCTATGTTTTAGAGAGAAGTGTACTGTCTTTTGGGGTTAAACCTGACAAGATTCTTCCTGCTGTGAAGTGTAAGACCTAGAGGCCTAAGATTGGGGTGTCATCAAGGAAAAGGCCCAAGGAGCAGTTATTTGCCTGAATTCCTTTTTGGTTCTTAAGCTGAAGGAACAAAAGAGGCTTTACAGGCTTTATATGGACAGCCAGAGAGGGCTCTAGGGTAGAAGTCTTGTTTAGTGGCAGCCAGTATGATTTTTCTAGATGGTTGTCTATTCACCTTGGAAAAGGACAGAGATGACATGATAGATAACGTGAATTAGAACTCAGTGTCCTTCTACCCTCCTTCTCATGTGCTTTTCTTTACTGCAGCATTTTTAAAGATATCTTTCAGGATCCCTCTCTCAGATTCCCTTGCAGTTGGGGTTCTAGATGTATTTGGAGTTTAGCCGCTCACATTGGCTTGTGTAATATTTAGCAGTGAGGGAGGCCTTGCTCCTGCTACACCTGTGAGAAATCAAGGTGCCAGAGGTTGGTTTGCTTCTGAAGCAGCATTACTTGAGGCCCCACTGTCCACAAAGCAGCTTCTGGGCTGCTGAGATGCAGGGTGTCCCGCGGTGACACAAGTAGTGTAGATGGCAGCAGGCGCCACCCGGCTCCTCAGCTAGCAGCAGTCGGAGTACCTCCTCATGGAGGCAGTTTCCTGATCACAGTGGCTTCCTGACTATCACTTTGATGGAGGGTTTTGAGCTGGTGGCTTCTGGAAGGTAGAAGCAGCAGTAGCTCTCTTGAGGCTTATGGCATAGCTTTTGGAGTTATTTCTGAAAATTCAAACTTGAGCTTGTCCTCAGTACTCAATGACCTTCTTGGACATCTAATCACTATAATAAATTCCATTTCTCCATCAGCTAGCTAGATGGATATTTTCCTCTTAAACTGAGCCTTGAATAAAAGAGATGGTCATAGTAATAAAAATACTAGGTAACATTAAGTGCTTACTATGTGTGCTGAGTGGTCCAAGCACTTTATATGAATTATTCATTCAGTTCTCATGACAATCCTGAGTTAGATGGGATATTAATCCTCATTTTATAGGTGAGAAGATTGACGTCTACATAGATAAAATAACTTGCCACTCATCACCAGGTTTTAAATGGTGAGAATAGATGTGCAGTGCAGTCTGGTTCTAGTTGCTGGGCTATTTGAATCTTTGTTCTATGAGGCAGGTAGGCTGAGGACTCTGGGATTCCAGATCACAGGCATCACCTCCTTTTCTGAAGATGTAATTAATACAACCCAAAGAGACATTGTGTATTTGTCCCAAACTCATACAGACAGTAAGTGGCCAAGTTGGGATTCAGACACACCTCCTTGACTTCAAAATCTATGCTGTTGTCCACCTCACAGTCTCTCCTGTCATACCATGCCAGCCCTTAAAATCTGAGAAAACAGCTCTCCTATCTCAGCAGCTCTTCTCTGCAAGTTAATGTGCCAAGTACTTTCAGCTGTACCTCTGTGAGCTCTTGTCCACCTGGATCACCCTCCCACAGTTTGTGACTGTCCTTCAAGCCTGTCACCCAGGACAGGTCACAGAACTCTCTGTGTGGTCTGACAAACATAGCAAAGCCCTCAGCATGAAAGCTCTTAATCTCAGTCAGACTCTTGAATTTAAGAGAAGCAAATCTCTCTCCTATCGCCATCTTCCCCCAAATTCCTTCCCAGTGGGACCCATTTACTTTTCCTTTAAGGAAGATGTGACATATATGTTTCCACACAAATTAAGAGCTTTCTTGCCAGACCATTCCAAGCAGGAGGGTGTGTTCAGTCTCCCTTCTGCTCCAGAGCTGGAGTGGACTTCTGAAGAGTTATTTATGGGGAGAATACTAATTACTTAACTACAAATATGTAAATACTTTGAGAATAAATTCATCACAATATATTAAGCATCACATTGTAATTAAGCTCATTTAGGTATTATTAGCGGTATTAATGTCATGTTGCTCGCGCCTGTTCCTAATGAACACATTAACCCAGCCTTGCTGCCACCATCCATGTGGGTGCATTATGATGATGACGATAATAGACACATGATTAAGAGCATTATTGCTCTGCTTGCAAATTGTAGAGAGAAATGTCAGTGTCTTTGGAATCTGAATGATTGGCCTGACTGGGTATGTTAGATGTGGCCTGGGGATTGTGTGGTCTGGAAATATGAGTTAACAACTTGGCATCTTAGTTTGTAGCCCTTGAAAGAGAGAGGTTCTTCATTTTTTTCCATGGCTTAGGGTGAATTCAATGGGAATGGTTTGTGGAGCAAGGAGCCACCAGAAGGTGTTTGGTATACTGGAGCTGCGAGTTTATTGTTCCTAATCACATAATCCCATCAGCGGAGAGGAGCCAAGTCTGGACATGGAAACAGGAGAGGGGGCTGTACGCGAGACCAGAGATAAATCTCCAAGGTCAGCATTCAAGGAAGGGGGGAGAACAGCCCAGGCTCCATCTATCCTTTGAACAACCCTGTGAGGCTACTAGTTCTGCAAATATGCAGAATGGGCAACATCTCAAAAACATCAACTAAAGTTGCCCGAGGTCTCACAATAATACATGTCAGAGCCAGGATTTGAACTCAGTTTATCTGGCAATAGGTCATAAAAGAATTCAAGGTAAGGCACTCTAAAACTTTAGGGCCATGCAGACCTATCATGTAGCAAGTATTTGTTTATGAAACTGAGCAAGTGCTTTGTGTGAGCCCTTGCTCTGAGCTAGATGAATTCAACAGGCTCTACAAACACACCTGTCCAAGGTGTTTACCATCTGCCTCTAGAAGTGTGAGAGAAAGATCAGAGGAGCCAACATACACAAAGGGAATGATACCGCTTAGTCTTCTCGTGATTTTGGGCTGGTTTGAGAGCATGTTGGTGTTGTATAGCCAAGTTTCAAGTATTGTGGGTGTGATTGGATATTAATTCTGATTTGGGGTAAATAGATGAAGCCAAAGAGAGAGCTGTGGCAAGAGAGAGAGAGCCTAGTAGGAGAGGTAGATGTGACCAATTGTGAAATTCTTTGACAAAAAAATTACCTGACTGTTAAAAGTGAAAGATGTCTTAGAGAACATCTACTGGCTTCATTTTATTAGTGAAATAGCTTGCTTGGGGTATGTCCAGATAGTAGACCCACTCTAGGAATGTCTCTCAATACAGGGAGTGGGCACATGGGAAAGAACCCAGAAGTTGAGTGGGATGGAGAGGCAACCTGAAGACTGTCAAAGCAAATAGCTGCTACTTCTCTTAGAGCTAGAGGGTCAACAGGAGGGGCTAGAGTTATCAGGGTCAGAAGCCAGGCCCACCTGGCAGGACCTAAAACCTTAGGGCCTGGGAACCTTAGGTCCTTCAAACATTTGGAACCCAGAAAGATATGGTGAATACAGAGCAGCTGCAGAATACAGCACCTGAAGTAGAGCAAGAGGAGAAGAAACACTCTGGCTTTCCCCCCCTTTCCTACCCTTCTGTTTATTATGAGGGTATTTCAATGGCTATACCTACTGGGAAACCAGTAGTTAAAGGAGCCTGGACAATGCAGTTCCGGACATACAGAAAGGAGCAGAGAAAGGGGCGGGGAGGGGATCTGAGAGCAAAAGGGCAGAACTGGTCCTAGAATCCAAGTTTCCTGATGTCTGATATAGTTGCATTGAAATGAATGTGGCCTATTCAACATGAGAAATTATTATTAAGAAATAAGAGGGAAATAATGATGGTGATGAAGATGAACTTAGAAATACAGCATATTTCTCATATTTTTTGAGGAAGTTTACCAAGAATTTTTCATATTTCATCTAATCCTTACAAATCTTGTGAGATAGATAATATCAGTCCTATTTTTTAAATAAGGAAATAGCATCTAAGAAATGCTAAGAGTGTCTTACAGTTAAGAGTGTCTTACAGTTTCACAACTGGTAAGTAGCCCTTGAATTTGACCCTAGATGTATCTTACTCCAAACCCAAGGAACTCTCGGGAAGGACAGAGGAGATGCTAAACTCCAGGGTTCCCTGGATCTGCATAAGCAGAGGACTGGAAGCAGAACTAGCACAGACAAACCATGTGCCGTTTGCCGAAGGAAGCTCTCTGCATGTCTGGCGTGCTCCTCTTCTTTATGTAGGACCACTAGGGCACTCTTAAGAACTCACCCTAGCTTCTATCTCCACAACATACTGCAATTTTCAAAGGATGTTCACAAAGAATTACATTTCACTTTTTCAACAACCTCTAGAGGCAGCGAGGTTGGGGGACAAATAGTGAAATGGTCACAAAAAGATGAAGTGACAACTTGGAGCTCATCACTTACCATCTTCTTATACAACTTATGTTTCAGCTACATATATTTCCACTCTCCAAACAAATAATGCCTGCCATTGCAATTGCTGTTTCAGCTGCCTACAACAATCTCCTTTCTCAAAGAACTTTCCCAGTTGAGTTAGCTAGTTCCTCTTCTAGCTCTTGTAATGATTTGCTTGACTCTGTTGTATTGCTGAGTGGTAATTTGCTTATCAACCTCTAGTAGATTCTAGTAGACTGTGAGGTCCTGGATGACAAAATCTAGGTTTAATCACCTCTGTCTCTGAATAAATGTGTGCATACGTAACTGAGACTCAAACCCAGTGCTACTGGGTCCTTTTTGCCACTGGTCTTTCTCCTGAAGCAGCACTTTTGCAAGCAGAATAGGAAGCTGTTGACCAAGAAGTGTAATTGAAGCTGATAGAAAGGGTTTGCATAAAGCTGTAAGCCATCTTTTCCTTCCTTTTAAAGAGGAGAGATCATGCAAGGAATTAAGTTCTTTTCCTAAGACATTAGTTTTGCTGAATTAGCAATTCCTGTCGATTAGACTAAAAGGCTTTCTCTGAACATGCCAGCTCTTGTTTTTGCAGCAAAGCTATGAAGAAGGTAAGAGAGCAAAGAAGTGGCAGAAGGTCTCAGGCACTCACTTCGGGAGAATGGCAGAACTGCAGTGTCGTGCTGGGGAGGTAGGTGAGGGTGGGCCGTAGCCAGAATTGAGTCCTCCCCTTCCAACAGGGCACAGAGCCTGTCCATTTTCTCCAGGTGGGGTTCAACACTGAGATGAGCAAGAGTTGAGGCACCTGTGACAGCTTCATGGTGGGAGGGAATGCAGCACACACACTCTTCTCCCATTTTCTGGTTGAGGAAACAGAAGCCTAAAAAGGCAGAGTAATTCATCCAAGACCATAGTGACTTAGTGCGAGGAAACACAATCTCTTTTTTCTTGTTACACCTCTTAAGCATTTACCTGTGCCCAGGCCTCTATTCGAAGAGGCATCTGTGGTTCCTGCCTGCCCGGAATCCACTTCCTTTCCTTTAGTGCAGCACCCTGACTCTCCTCTGGGGAACTGACCCTTCTGCAGTAGGTACCCTCTTAGTGGACCTGCCGTTCAAGTGCCTCCCATCCCTGCCACCTCCAGCCAACAGGTTGGCAGGTAAGTCAAACTCAGGCAATCAGATTTTCTTTCCCTGGAATTTGGAGTGTTGCAACATGGAGATTGAAAATGAATTGAGACTGCATCCAGGAGTCAGAGACTACCTTTGCATCCTGCTCCGTAGGTCCCTGATTTTTTACTGGTTGTGACCAAGGAATCCTAAATAGTTCTCTTACCAACTAGTACTCTTAAGAACAGCCAGAAGGCAAGGAAAGGAAGGAAGATAATCCTTCATATATATGGCCTTTTACTAATTCCATCCAATAGGTGTATCTTGTGAGTTAATAGGAAATTTAAAATTTCCCAGTAGCCACGCTAAAGTACAAAGAATCATGAAATTTATTTAAAAAATAAATTTCATTTAACTCAATATATCTGAAAGACTATCATTTTAACATTGCAATACATTCTTTTTATACCAAGTATTTGAAATCCTGAATGTATTTTATACTTTTATGTTTCAATTTGAATGCTAATTTCTCATCAAAAACACTTTAGCTGCATTAAGATTTCATAAAATAGACAGTTGAAAAACTAGATTTGCATACCCAAATTGTGAATACTTGGAATTTTTCCAATAACTAAATTGAGAACTAGTTTTTAAATTTAAATTTAATTTAATTAAAATTAGAGATTTGGCTCCTCAGTCATACTAGCCACATTTCATGAGCTCATAGCCACCTGTAGATAGTGGCTACTGTATTAGGCAGCATGGCCCTTGTGTTGGACAGTTACTACACTCTTATCTCATCAGATATCAAAGCCTCCTAACTGTGAGGAAAGAATTATTACTATTATTAATGCTATCATTATCATTATCATCATCATCTCCAGATGGCAAAATAAAGATTCAGAGATTAAATACACTGCCCAGGGTAACAGAGCTGCAGAGAGCTAGGTTCCGAGTTTGAACCCAGATCTGTGTGACTAGCAGCGTCACACTAGGGTCTCCTGGGTCATCCACACAGGGATGGCCTTGGATCAGAGTACCAACATGCCGAGGGTCTGATACCAATATGCTGTATGACCTGGGACACTGCTGATGTTCCCTGACTGCCATCTCCCTCTCTGTAAAACAAGAGGGTGGGACTGCATCCTTGCTGATGCCTTGCTGCTTTAGCATGCTACCTCTCTCTGAGGGCATTTATTGAGGCTTACCATGTGCTACTCATGGTTTTAAGCACTTTACTTCTATTGCCTCATTTGGTCCTCACAGTAGCACTGTGTGGAGGGGTTTATACCCCCATCTAATAGAGTAAGAAGCCAAGCATCCTGCCCCAATTCAATAGCCAGGTGGTGGTAGAAAAATCAGAACAGAGGCTATCTGGCTGCTGTGGCAGGAGCTTGATCCGCAGGGAACACCATCTCTGAAATGGAGACCCAATGAGGGCCGGGATTCTGCTTTGCTCACTGTTGTGATCCTAGGGCCTAGCACACAGGTGATCTCAATAATTATTGAATAAATAAATCAGTAGGTGTGGAGGAAGAGAGAGCCCAATGTGTACAAATTTAACTTTTGAATCTTTTGGTCTGTGGGGTGTTTCACAAGTACAAGTGGGTATTTGGTATTCTGAATAAACAAACTCCTGAATGCAGCATCTTTCCAGATGAAGTGGAGGCATCGTTTCTGTAGCTTCTCGATTCATTTTTGTCTCTCTAGCACATGCATGTGTCCTGAGGGAAGCCGAGGACTGTGAGAACGCCCAGAGGAGTCTGCACCTAAGTGGAAAATGGATTTCTTTTATTTTACTGAAACCTAGATAAGGGAAATCATAAAGGTTGTAATGCCACATATTACAACCCATACAACTGTGAGACAAATTTCTTACTCAAAAATTTTGTTATTAACATTTTTAATTCTTTTAGATACACCTTACCCACAGACTAGGTATTTGGCTATAAATAAGTCAGTATTTTACCACACTATGGAACAGCATTAAACATGGAATTGAAAGAAATCTTTTCCTTCCTTGACTTGTCATATACTTTGTGACCTTGGGCAAGTTTCTTCACTTATCTGGCATTCTTTTTTCTCATCTTTAAAATGAAAGAAAAGTCTAAAAGTTTTCTCAACTTGTGATACTCTATAATTTTGAATTATAGCTTATCACAGAAATAAGACATTACTGCTTACACACAATTCTTTAAATATGTCTTTCATCCATCCATCCATGCATTCATTCAAGAAACATGGAACACTTCCTCTATGCCTGGCATCATTCTAGGCATTAGGGACATAGAAATAAAAACAAAATATAAACAAAGTGAAAAACAGTCCTTGCACTCAAGTGCTCCCAGTCTTGATGAGAAGACTGAGAAAAAAACCGTCAATTATGACAGAGTAGGGTGAGTTTTCTGCTAAAAGATGCTGAAGGAGCACATACCGGTGGTACCCAACACAGTTTAGGGGTCAGGAAAGTTCTTTAAGAGGCACTGCTCCTGAAGGATGAGTATGACTTTGGAAAGATGTGAAAGAAAAACATTTTAGGCAGAGAGTGCACAAACATGGGGAGAAACGGGAGATTCCAGAGCCTGCATGGGTAGAACACAGGGGTGTGGGGCAAGCATCAGGAGGTGAGGTCAGGGTGGGGAACAAAGGCCAGATCACCAAGACTCAGTGTGCTGAGCAAAGGTACTTGGACTCAGCAACCAACAGCCACTGAAAACGTTTAAGCAAGGAGGTGACATGGTCAGATTTGCATCCTGGGGTGATTCTCTTGCCTCCAGGGTGGAGATGACCCATTGGGAATTCAGGAATCCAGAAGACCAGTAGGAAAGTTGTAAATATAAAGTAGGGGATAGATGACAGTTTCTGAAGTAGAAAAGAAGCAGTGGGCTTGGAAAGGATGGGGCAGCTTTGACAGGTAAGGTCTGCAAGATGTGGGGATGAAGGATGGAGAGCATCGAGTTTGGGTCCTTAGGTGAGTGATGGTATTTTCCACTAACATAGATAACATGGTATAGAGGTCCTATGATTCCATCACGTCAAGAAACAGATTCTTAGCGGCTCTGATTCTGTTCTGTTTGGGGGGGGGGTGTTTCCATTCTATTTAGCTTCAGAATATGTTCTATATTAAATACTGTCAGTGTAATTACAGAATACGATACACTGTAATTATGTTCTATAATTACATTTTCTTCCATTAGCAGCATGGCATTCCCGCTCAGCACAGGCCCCCTGCATCCTGGACCGTTAGCATGGTCAGGACTGCAGAGGCCACGTGGAGCACAAGTAGGTCTCTCTCAGTCTTTATCAAGTGATATAGTGGGAATCACAGGGAGGCAGTGCAGTGTAATGGTTAAGAACATGGGCTCTGAAAGCAGACTGCCCAGGTTTGAACGGCATTACCTCTTATTAACTATGGGGCTCAGGCAAGTTACTTAATGTTTCTGTGCCCCAGTTTCTCTGTTTTTAGAAAAGAGAGCCTAGATCCTACCTCACAAAGGTATTTTTAAGAATAAGTGGGATAATGGATAATAATTTCCTCTCATCATACCTGCCAAATTTAAGCCCTCCATAAAAGATTATACTGATGAGAAGGGATGACAAAAGGGGACGCTACTCAGATTCAGACTAGTGGACTGACATCCTGCCTCCATTGTCATGGCAGCGATTTTAACATGCCAAGTGCTAAGCTACTAGGAATGATGTTATCACATCACAGATCATGGAATGTTTCATTGCCCTAAAAATATTCTAGGCTCTGCCTGTTCATCCCTCTCTTTCCCCTAGCCTCTGACTACCTGGATGTTTTTAGTGTCTCCATAGTATAGCCTTTTCCAGAATGTCATATAGTTGGAATCACACACTACAAAGCCTTTTCAGATTGGCTTTTAAGTTTCTTTCATGTCTTTTCATGGCTTCATAGTTCTTTTTTTTTTAGTACTGAATAATCCATTGTCTGAATATACCATAGTTTGTCCATTTACCTACTGAACGATATCTTGGTTGCTTTAAAGTTTTGGCAATTATGAATACATGCATTCTTTTAGTCCATCCTGAGGTGACTCTAATAAATATTATTCCTGTTATTATATATAATGTATTTATACATTATGTATAATATACCTAATATCTATTCTTATTATACATAAGTAAGTATAGAAGCTGAGTCTAGGAAATATAAGTGGTTTTTCCAAGCATAACTCTTTAGGATATTAGACCTGAAGTTTAAATCCCCACATCTGACTCATACTCCTTTTCTTCTTCTCCACAAACACTTACTGAGCATCGTCTCTGTAGTGGATATTATAATACACACCATGAGGATGCAGGCTGCTTGCAGAGTTCATGGAGTTTTCCTCTCAGATACTAAATAGAATATATGTACTAATTCTAACATGGAAGGATGGAAGGTAGGATGTGATAAGTGCCAGTTGGCTACTGCAAATCTGAGTGTTTCATGAACGAATAGAATGTGGTAGAGGGAAGGGGAGGGTGGACACTGCTTCTGGCTGAAATGACATGGAAGAGTTGGTACATCTGCTAAACTTTACAGGTAACAGAAGAGTCAGAAAATGACAGAAAGTGAATTAGTCAGAAACTTTTTTGGTTTGAAGTGACAGAAACCTAATTCAAGGGAGTTTAAGAAAAAAGAGAGAGTGTATTGGCTCATATAACACAGAAGTCCAGGAATGCAGCTGGTTCCAGGCAGGTCTCCATCCAGGAGCTCAGATGATATTATCTTGCCTCTGTCTCTCTTTTCATCTTGTGGCTCTGCTTTTCCCTATTTGGCATTAGCCCTCAGAACGATTTCTTTGGAGAGGCAGGAAAGATGGCCTGGCAGCTGCAAACTCACATCCTCCCAGTGGAGCAACACCAAGGCAATGGTCACTCCAGTAGAAAGTCAAGGGAGGACACTGGATGATTTGGCTCGGGTGACGTGTCCATCCCTGAAGCCATCACCTTGGCTGAAGAGTGAGTTACTCTTTGTGGCACCTAGCCTGGCAGTGGGGTTAGATTAGGGTGAGCCCACTTGAATCACATAGAATGGGTAACCCATAAGAAAGAGGGATTCTGTTAGCAAAAGATGAAGGGGTCCTGAGAAAATCCAAACCCCAAATGCCCACTATAGGAAACATTCCTGCTAGGTTAGCGAAGGCCTAGCTGTATAGAAGTGTAATTCTTCTTATAGACATGTGAATAGTACAAAATTGAGAGATAAATTTGCAAAAGTGAGTTGGGGCCAAACTGAAGAGTTCTTTAAGGGCCATGCCAGAGATTCAGACATACATAAAAAGGATTTTCCTATAATCAGGCTCTCTGAAAAGGAAATGGTTATCTCACATCTCAGTTTTGCCCTCTCTGTTCCAGGTACACTGAACTCCTAGAATTATTTAAGCACTGTATGATTTTTGTTTATTCCCGGACAGTTCCATTTCCTCTTCCTAAAGTAGCTTTCTTCTTCTTTGCTTGGACGACTCCTGCTTTGGCTGTAATGTCTTACTTACAAGGTTTCTGCCTTTAGGAAGTTTCCCCTGGCCACCACCCACAGTGGACTAGATTCTCCCAAAGCTTTCTGTATACATACTTCGTTGTACTGTGCATTCCTACTTATTTATCTATGTTACTAGCTCCCATGCATTCAGTGCTTGCAATGTACTAGGTTGATGGTATTCTTATCCTCATTTTATATATAAGGAAATTGAGCCAAAGAAAGGTTAAATAACTGCACAAGGTTATACAGCAGCTAGGTGGTAGAGCTATAATTTGAACCCAGGCAATCTACCTTCAAAACTTTCTCTTAACTACTACTGTTTGAGTATATGATATTCAGGATTGTACTCCAAGGCCTAACACCATACCTGTCCAGTAAATATGTCTATTGCTTGGATTAAAAGAAGGCAAGTCAATGAAAGAATGGATGGAATAAGAAAGGGTAATGAGATCCCCATCACTGGAGTTATTCAAGTAGGGCCTGAGGGATATTGGTGTAGTAGAGTGCATTATTGCAGTAGTTCAGAGTGTAGGATTAGACAGTTTCCAAATTTCCTTATAAGTCTGTAATTTTTCCCTTTAAGCAAGAGACACTGAAGGCTTTTGAGCAATCAGGTGACCTAGACTCATGCACAACTCAGGCAGCATGTGAAGTGGATTAGAGGATTGCAAATGTTCAGCTAATAGGTTTACCACCTCAATCTACTGATTGAGAATGAGGATAATTCTCCCCCATGATCACAATTTTTAATTCTTGGCCTATCATTTGAGAAGTTCAGCTCTTCCAACTTGGGTCTCCTTCCAACTTGGATACCCTTAGAAATGAGGCCCCACACCCATTAGGGGAGCATCATGTTGTTTGGGGAAGGGCCTTGGACTTGGAATCAGAAGTGAGTTTGAGTCCCACCTCCATTAGGAGCCTCAGAATCCTCATCTGGAAAATGGGACCAGTGATACCTACTCAGCCTATTTTAAGGCTCTTCATGGTGAGGAAATGACATGATGGATGTTAAGGTCCTTTGAAGGTACAAAGCATGGTGCATGTGGAGGAATGGTATGCATTAGGTGGTGGCAGTCATTGGTTCAGACCTCTCTTCTCCCCTACTCCTCTTTCCTTGATCCTCCAAGGAGGGGGTGAGGTGCAGGAAGACAAAAGGGCCCCGTAAGGAAGAAGGAGCAATTCCCCAGAACCATAAATTCTATCTCAGAACCTTAACAGACTATAAAATTGTTATCTGAAGACTGGAAGTGATTTATCGAAAAATAAAAACTCCCCCTCCACAGTAGAAAGCATCCTTAAAGATCTTATATATGATTTCATAAAGCTGCATGGCATCTTTTCAATTCCTTCACAGGGCTGGGTAGGCCCAGAGTCCAGCATGCTGATGAAGGGGACGGGCAGCTGAGGCTTAGAAGGAGAAAAATATGATTACTCTTGCCTTGGGATAAAGGAATTTTGGGGATTTGAAATCATTGGGGCATAATTAGAATTCTAATAAAACACATTTGTTGGAGATAGTGTGGCAATGGAGTTGGTGTGTGGGGTAGTACAGGTTCCAAGCCAGCTGTGGGAAGGGCTCC
Source organism: Manis pentadactyla (assembly GCF_030020395.1). Taxonomy (NCBI): domain Eukaryota; kingdom Metazoa; phylum Chordata; class Mammalia; order Pholidota; family Manidae; genus Manis; species Manis pentadactyla. Next base: position 47,682,721 of record NC_080022.1, on the reverse strand, counting down.
AAAAAACTTTGTCATCAGACCAGTATTTTGCTGCCTGAATGTTCTACGATTTGCTTGGGTTTGCTTGTGGACAGACAGGGAAAAATAATTGGGAAGGAAGCAAGTTCCCAGGTCCATCAGCTGAATAGGACCCTCACTGAGGGGTGGTGAAGGCCTGGCCAGCACCCTGGCCTCAGTGACCCTGTCCTCCACATCTGCCCTTTAAAACTGAGAACTTTGAATGTGAGGTCTGGAAGGAACTTTATGGTTATACAATCCCATGACATGAAAGTGAGATCTAGAGAGAAAGACTGTCCTAAAGCCATATACCTAGGCTTAGAGTAATGAATTCTTACATCCAGAAACTTAAAAGTCACTCATTTAAAATTCCTTTCTCCACAGAAATCACTACATTATCCCAGACGAATGATTGTCTGGTTTCTGTCTGGCATATAGTTCCAGATAGCCTACCGTGTCATGAGATAACCCAGTGCTGTCAGACAGCCATGCTGGTTGGCAAGTTTGTCCTTATATAAGGCTGCAAATGCTCTCTGCATAACATCCAGAGGGAACAGGGGTCCCTAGCTGTTGTTTTCTTTTCCTTCTGGGCAGAGGTGCTCTATCACCTTGTGCAAATTTCTTCAGCTCTCTGAGGCCTAATTTTCTCATCTGTCCAAAAGGGACTCTGACATGAATACCTCCTAGTAGTATTACGATAATTCAATGAGAATTTTTAGAATGAGTTCAGCTTAAAACAGACCAGATACTCAATAAATATTACTGTTTTTATTCTCATTTGTAAAATAGGGATACCTGAAGTTTCTGTGGGTATCACATGAGGTATTTCATGTAAAGCTCCAAGGAGACGCCTCACAGAGGAGGTAATGGATAAATAGGCTTCCTTTCTTAGCACTGTCTGTCTTTTCACATGGTTACTTCTGTGCAAGTCTTAGCTCCCATATTACCCTGAGAACTTCTTGAAGACAGGGTTCATATTTAATTCTTCTTTGTGTTCCTCCCAGGACTTGGCTTTTAGAGGGAGTTCTATGTGTGTTGAATGAATGCAGCAAGTTCATATGTAAATCTTTTCGGTCCCAGGACCCCACCTCACCTCTGCATGAGGTCACACTCAACACGATCTCCACTAGCGTCTCATAGTGCCCACAGCAACACTTCTCAAAATCCCCTTTACTGCTTCTCAAATCTCCACTCCTTTCATCTCTCCAAAACCAAAATTTTTAAATACCTCTGTTTGAGTATTTCATTTTTCTTTCTTTCTGTGCCCCCATATGCAATGATAGCATAAATTGGTAACTTCTTTTGTTTCTTTTTTAGTTTCTCTTCTGTTCCCCATTAACTAGATTTCCCACTTATTCATCCCTTTAGCAAATATTTTGACAGGCACTGATTTGAGCAGTACGGATGGAATGATGAAAAAGGCAGACAATGTCCCTGCTTTCCAGTGGTGCTTATATTTTAGTGGAGGAGAGAGAAATAAATACAAAATAAATGACTACCACAGTTTAATAAAGTAGTGCTTGTAATGAAGTAATGTGACATTAAGTTAGGCCAGAGGGCAACTCTAGATAGAGTATTCAGGGAAGGCTTGTGTGAGGAAGTATCAATTGAGTTGACATTTGAATGATAAAGATTTAATCCCTTGAAGATATGGGGGAAGACTATTCCAGACAAAGAGAAGAGCAAGTGCAAAGTTCCTGAGGTAGGGATGAGCCAGAACCCTGTTAGGTCACTGGGTCTCAAAGCTGAGCATATGTCAGAATCACCTAGAGGGCCTGTTCAGCCACAGATTGCTGGCCCTATACCTGTACTTTCTCAGTAGATCTAGGGTAGGGCTGGAGAATGTGCATGTCTAAGCAGTTTCAAGAGATGCTGGTGCTGCTGGGCCAAGGACCACACTTTGAGAACCACCCAGTTAGAGAGACAGGAAGTCAGTGTGTATGGAACTGAATGAGTAAGGAGGCAGATAGTAGGAAGCAAGGACTGAGAAGCAGGTTGAGGCCAGATAATGTAGGGCTTGTAAAACAGCAAGGGGTTGGGATTTTCTTCAGAGGGCAGTGGGAAGCCATTCGTTCTCAGAAGGAAACTACCTTGATTTTTAAAATGTTATGTTGGCTGAAATCCTTGGAAAGTGGATTTCAGTAGACACAAGTGGAAACAGGGAGATCTGAGAGGAGGATGTTGCAAGGTAACAAACAAAAAACAGCAGCATCTTGACCGGGGATGGCCTGCCACCTGCTCTGATTCTGTCTGCCTCTGACAGGGCCCATCACTGGAAGGACTCCTGACTGGAGTTGGTGTGGAGCAGGGCTCCTCAACTGCATTTGGGGCTGGATAATTCTTTATTAAGGAGACTGCCCTGTGCATCGTGGGATGTTAACCAGCATCTCTGGCCTCTACCCACTCTATGCCAGTAGCACCTCTCCCAAATGGGACACCTCAAAATGTCTTCAGACATTGCCAAATATCCCCTGGGTTGGGGGCAAAATCATCGCTGGTTGAGAAATCCTGGTGTCAGGGGTTCATTCATCTTTCTTTTATTTATTCCACAAATATATATAGATGCTGAAAAATACCTACCCACTGGGATTGTAGTAGTGGGTGTCGGGATGTGTGTGTGAACACAGCAGACCAAGTCCTCATCGTCATGGAGTCTACATTCTGAGTAGACGGAGAAAAGGTAGAAGGTGACTAAAGGCCTCAGGGTATCTGAGCACTGACCATTCTCTCAGACATGCAGCTTGGAGATCTAACAGAGATGGAAGTTTCCCTGGAAGGTGGGGCCGGGGAGAAGCAGAGTGTACAAAGACGACATCCTCTTTAGCAGTTAGGGGTTGCAGGAATGGTGGGCTAGGACAAGAAGGAGAAGAAGGGGATAGTGACATATTAATAATTTCAACACATGAACATGAATGAATTTCTGGAAACCAGAAATATACAACACTAAGAATGTCACATCTCTCTTTCTCTATTAGCCACAGTGACATTAGCAAACCTGCCCTATGTCAGACACTGTCACAGACATTCTAGGTGAACCATCAGATAAGGTATCATTTAATATTTTTTCTCCATCTGAGAAAAAAATGAGTCCAGAGAGGCTAAGTAAATTGTTTAAGGTCACACAGCTGGTGAGGAGCATAGTCAAGCTTCCTACTCCCAAACCCACAGTATTTTCATTAAACGTGGCCACAAAGAATCAGTGTTCTCTGCAGCTTCCTTGGGGAGAGAGGCAGAGATCTGTGAGACGGTGGGGGTGGGAATTTTACTATCTTTCTTTCCTAATTATCTTGGAGCAGAAAGTCAGAGAGAATCAGAGTAGATGCCAGAGGAGCTGACCTCAAAGACCCCGTCTCCTGAAGAGCCCCAGGCCAGAGGACCATCGACATCGGTGGCACATATTTCTAGTGCAATTGTCCTATCGTCTTCTTACAACTCTCTCAGCAGTTCTTCCGTGATCATTAAAACTGGCTCTGGGCTGCGGCTTTGAAAGCAGCCAGAACCGCCTAGGGCTGGATCATGTCCTCGTTAAGCAGGGACGGCCTTTCTAGTGAATTCCACAGAATTTCTGCCTTGGTACAAATTGAGGGAGATGCGACTAGGCTGTGCCAATTACAGGTGGGCGCCTCTCAAAAGCGGTCGTTCTCTTTTGCTTTCTGAGATTCTAAGATTTCCGGCTCCATTTAAACTCAAAGGCAATCCTGCGTCTCACATGGTCTGTTGCAAGCCCGCAGGTCACAAGAGCGGGAGCTGAGAGGAGACAAAGGTGGGAGCATGCACTGGAGGGAGATGGTTCACTGTGGGAGTTGGGATGGCCTGGGGGTTGCAGTTCTGCCCTGCCACTACTTTATACAAGACATTTGACCACTCTGTGCCTCAGTTTCCCTTTCTGCAGGTTACCACAGGGAGTGATGTCATACATAACAAGAATACAGCACAGTGCCTGGCACTTAGTAGCACTAAAAAATACTTTGCTACTGAGGTACTGGATTAGGAGAGATCTGGCCCATTCTTTCCCTGGGTTGTGGTCAGTCGCCAGCCTCCTAAAGCAAATCAAAGGGTGCAAGGGAGTTAGAGGAGAGCCACACAGTCCTGTGAAAGAGAGGGTGAGTCTCCTCTGAGCCTCAGTTTCCTCATCCATAAAATGGAATGATAATGATAATATCCATTTGTTCATTCATGTACTCCATTCATTCATTCATCATGTTCTGAGTGCACTCATTCTGCTGGGCTTTGGAAATAACAAACATGAGAAATGTTGTCTCTTCCTTCATGGAGTTTACACTCTGAGAGGGCAGCCTTACAATAAACAATTAAGTAAACAGAATACATTTATAGATATGATCAATGCTCTGAGAGAAGTAAGATAGGATAATGTGACAAAGAGTACCTGGGAGGAGTCTTCTTTAGGCAGAATGGTCAGGGAAGGCCTCTTTAAGGTACAGCATCTGATTGAGCCCCCATGGTGAGAAGGAGCCAGCTACCATAAGATCGGGTCAGAGAGAGTATTCCAGGCCGAGGGGACAGCAAGTACAAAGGCTCTAAAGGGTTAGTGTGGGTAAAATTGCCACATTTCCAGAATCACTCTTCTGGCCTTAGTGCATCTCCTTATCAATAGGTGTTTCCAAGGGGTGGAGAGAAGTAGTCCATCTCCTTATCAACAGGTAACTGCAAGGGGAGTGAGAGCTTATCTGGATGGAGAGGTTGGGTGGGGCCTCTTTTCTTCTGCAGCCAGGTGGTGAGAGACTCGGGCGAGCAGAAGTGGACAATTGCTTGAATCAATAAACGGATTTCTCCCAATAAACGGATTTCTCCCACTTTATTTCTTCTTCTGACTGATTTTGGTTCAAAGGTATTTTGTCCCTGGCTGGGAGAATATTTCTTCCTGGGAGTTACAGTTGGCATGTTTGGGAAGTAGATGATAGTGGGTGTTATTGAAGGTGGGATGAGCAGGCAGGAGGGGCAGCAGTGTGAGATGATCCTGTAGGATGCTGTGCATGGATGGGGCTTTATAAACTATAGAGCACTGACCACAGGGAGTTAGGCTGATCCATATGGTGAGAAAGGCTGCTAGGCCCAATGGGAAGATTAGTACAGGCTAAAGGGTCTGGGGACCTGAAGAAACGACAGCAAGCAGGAGCAGGCAGAGGAGCGTGGACAGGCTACTACTCCCTGGGCATCCACTGTTCCCTAGTCATTGTTCTGGAGTGTTTCCTCTCATTTCACCTTCCCAGCCATCTGGTGTCACAGATGAGGACCTTAACAATGGACAGGTTTAGTGAGTTGGCTTGAGTCATAGACTGAGTCCGATTTGAACCTAGATTTTTAGGATCCCTTAGACTAAGTTTGCAACTTTTGTGAAATATTGCTTATTTTAAAACCATGACTCTTGGTCAAAGGGAGGCTGGCTTTTCCTTACAGTCTGCTTGGGCCAGGCACTCTTCCAGGAAGCTGTGGAGGACACAAACTTAATCCAGGTGGTCCTCAGGGCTGGTAAAGGACATTGTTCCTAGTGGTTCCCAGCTGCCTTGGGGGACTGAATGGTGATCATAAGATTGGTCTCGATTTTTAGAGGGATGAGACATGACGAATCCAGGATTCATATCAAATACAACAAACAGCCCAGCCTGGCCACTTCATCTTTTAACAGTCTACTAAGGCCTTGGCCTTTCAACAGGAACCTATTGCTTGTGAAATCAGATCTCCAAGACAAGGTATCTTGTCAGGCAATCTCAAATGTACATCTCATACCCAAAGAGGCTCTTAGAATCTCAGGACCTGGAGAAACTTGTTTCATGCCTGCATTCTGTTGACATAACTTCCAAGTAGGGCACTCTATTACCTTGCTTAGTGATAGTAATGGGATCTCATCATCTCTCTGGAAGGCTCCATGTGGTGGCTCTGAGAATGTTCTTTACATGAACCTGTTGGCCCTAGTTCTGCTTCTGAGAATTCACAGAGAAAATCTGGTCTCTATTCCCTATAATAACCCTTCAAATGTTCTTTGGAATCTTCCCAGACTAAATAAGTCCAAGTCTTTCCATAATGTAGACTTGAGTTTCCCCATAATCCCATTTGCAACTTGTGGATAGTTAAAAGAGTCAAGATTATAGAGTCAGAAGACCAAGGTTGAAAACCCTGTTTAGTCACTTATGCCTGTTCAGGTTATTCAAGTGTGTTTGCATGTGTGTGTGTGTGCATGCATGTACATGTGCATGTGCACACACACACATGAATGCACTCTCTTCTCATCTCAAAACTAACATAACAGTTAACATTGTTAAGGGTAAGATTCTATGTCTGTAGATGAGAGTAAATAGTGATGTCTTCTTCCTGAATGCTGGAATATTAAGAGAAAGTGGTGCAGGGAAGTCTTATAAAAATCCAAAACACTATAAATTTTACTTCTTTTCTGTCTCCATTCCTCAGAGAGTTGAGGAAGTGCTTTTGTTTTGTGAAGGTTCATTTGGTTGCAAAAATAGATCCCAATTTTAGTCAGCAAAAAAGGAAATGTACTTAGGGGCTCAAGGGAAGCTTATAAGACCCAAAAGAATCCAACAACCAAGCCTCAGAATGGGCAAGGATCAGAGACAGTCTCTGGACCTCAGCAACAGAAATTCTAAAAGTTTGTTCTAAAAGTTTGACTCTAACACAACTCAACTCTGATGAATCCCAGTCTCTGTGACTCAGGTTAAAAATTCCTATTAGAGAGATGGAATGGCTCAGCCTAGCCAAGGTGTAGGGTCACATGGAATAGATATTACCACTATGAACACACCCTTGCAGCTGGAGGCATGTTGCAGGTCTAGGCAGTTAAAGTAAGGTGGGCAGCTTGTCCCTGAGAGGTCCGGAAAGTGGGAGGTCCCACAGCCTTCCAAAGCATTCTTCATGGAGGTGTTTGACTTACAGCAAGCCATAATTATTTTGTTTGTTGTTTATCTTCTCCACTAGAATGTAAGCTCCTTCAGAGCAGGAAGCATGGCAGTGTGCTCACTATTCCAGTACCAGCTTCTAGCACAGTGCCTAGCACATGGTGCTAGCTCCATAAATAAGTACAGAAAAAATGAATAAATCTGGACACAAATGAAGTCACCAATTCTCTTTCTCCTCCTCCCCTTCAACAAATATTTATGAGTGCCTATTATGTGTCAGCAACTGTTCCAAGTATTTAAATGCAGTAGGTTTTGCCTTTATTCACATTCTCTCCCTCTCTGCCTTCCTCCATCCCTATCCCTTTATCTCTATATCTTGTCTCTTTTTCTGTCTGAGTTTCTCCTTTTCTCTCATTGCAGACAACTTTGTGCAACAGCACTGGTAAGCTATTCTGTGGCCACTGATACAAATCCTTTCACCTTCTTTGCTTAAAAAAAAAAGCAAGAACCTTACCCTCCTTGTTAAACATTTTGTGGGGGAAGAGGACTTTGATTGGGCCACCACAGGACCAATCACCAGACCTGAAGAAAGGGACAGTGTAATTTGCTGGTGTATGTGCCACAGTGGAGGGCACAGGGCAGGGCTGGTCTGAAGACTGGCAACTCTGCTGGATTGAAATGACTGGAGTGGAGAGCAGTAGCTCTTCCAAGAGAGTTAGACACACCAAAACAACAGATGTCCACTCCAAGAGTATATGAATTCAGGGCCCTTCTTATGCTTGATGCCAGAGTACATGTTCTTCTTCATACTTTCTCAGTATATAGATTCCTCAGTGTAATCAAAACTCTATCAAGAACTGATCATCACAAGTGTTACCAGCTGTGGGCAGAACATTTATTTTACTTCCTTTCCTGGGACTTGGATGTATAAGTCAATTCAGCAAATATTTATGGAGCACCTTTTATGTCCATGCAACTTATAAAAAGCAAGGATACGAGTACGGAGGAAACAAAAGCCCCTGACATATGGGTAGGCTGAATATGGGATACGCTATGTGTTTAAAAAAAACATCAGTTGCATCTCATATCTAACTAAAAACTGAGGAAGAGCAATCATTTTAGAAATTGGGAAGGAAGAAAGGAAGGGATATTGAGGAAATACTACTGTGTGCTGAGTTTTGTTCTAGGTGCTTTCATGTATTATTCATTCATTGAATAAATACCTCTTGCCTGCTATGTGCCAGGCGCTGTTTCAGATGAGGAGATACTGTGGTCAGTAAACTAAACAGATCAAGGTCATGTATTTGTGAAGACTACATTCTGGTGGGGAAAGGCAGACAATAAGCAAAATAAGTAAACCACATTGTTAATTATATCATATAGTCAATACCTATAGTACAAAAAACAAAAGAGGTGGGATGTGCTGGAGAGAGGGGCTGCAGCTTGCAGTAGGGTTGGCAAAGAAGATGACCTTTAAGCAAAGAGCTGAAGGAGGTGAGAGGTGAGTCTTCAAGATATCAGGGACAGGGGCTCCCAAGCAGAGGGACCCCCGGTGTCAGCCCTTAGCATGGGAGCCTGCCTGGAGTGTTTGAGAGACAGTAAGGAAGACAGTGGAACTGGAGGGGAGTCAATGAGGAAATGAGGGAGAGAGAAGATGAGGTCAGTTACAGCATGGCCCAGGGCAAGGGCTGGGAGTGGAAAGGACTTTGGCCTTTACTCGGAGGCTTCTGAGCAGAGGAGTGACATGATTTGAGTAAGCTATGCCGTTCAGTATTCTCAAAGACCCTGAGGGTCTCATTACTTATTGGCCCCACCCAGTTTGTGATGAGGAATTAGGAGTATAGAGCATGTAACTTCCCCAGCATTGCACTGTTGGTAAATTACAGTGCTGGGTTTCAAATGCACATGGTTCTGATAGCAGCACTGTTTCCATTAGATGACATTACTGCCCTAGTCCTTGAACTCTAATTTAGTGATGGTTAAAAAATAAAAACCCACCTGGTCTGTCTTCCTGTTAAATTTATATATGTCTAATTTTATAGCAAAACATTACTGTAATTCTCCTAAAAATATCTAAATAATATACTCAGTTCTGAATGGCAGTGAGTTGTACATATATTCATAAGCTAAAATTAAAAATATAATAAAGTTTGCTTTATGAACTTTGTTATACATGCACACACACACACACACACACACACACACACACACACGCACGCACACCATTTAAAACTTTACTACCTCTGAGGTACTGGTGATTTTTTGTGTAAAGGTTAAAATAGTTGCCTTCCTTGATTTTCCTTGGCAAAGTTGATTGCTGTCCTCCTGAGCTGTCTCAGCACTGTACACATACTTCTCTGAGGATCCTTACAAGGCTGGGTGGTGATTATATGTGTATCTGCCTGTCTTGCTCACTAACTCCAGTTCTTTAGGGGCCAAGATCCCATCAGTAGTGGATACCTTCAAAGTGTCTATCCAGCCCATGACCTTATGATTCCTCTCCCTACTCTTAGGGCTGCTCCCCACCCACTGTCATGTTTGATTAATGTGTCCTCATTCTAATAGCCACTGTAGCTTGTACCAGGGGTGGGTGCTGATCCAAACTGTGCTACTCAGATGATCTTCTGGAAGGTGGAGGCAGTCTCAGAGATTCTGGTTCTGTCTAGACTGGATTCTTGGCAGAGGAGATACAAACTCAGAAATACTTGTATGGCCATCTGCCTGCCATGTGGACTGAGAAGCATGGAAACTGGTTTGTAAAGAAAGAAGCAAGGTGCAGAGAAAGGCAGGGACTAAGGACTAGAGAAAGCCCTGTCTGGGCTGCTGACAGACCTCCAATTCCTGGGTTCAGCCTTTCCAAAGGCTGGCTGTGCTCTTGCCTTTAGGGTTCACAAAACATGCTATATTCTTATAAGGAATTTCTCTTTTTTGCTTAAGCTAGCTTCAGTTGGCTTCTGTTTCTTACAACCAACTATTCAAGATTAGTCCTGTGTCATGTTCATTTGCATAACCCCAAGTGCTTGCCCAGGATCTCACTCATGGACAAATCTTGGGTTTAATATCATATAGACCTGGGTTCAAATCCTGGCTCTACAGATTAACTGGGCAAATTCTATCACACTCTGAGCCTCTGTTTCCTCATCTGTAACATAGGGATAATAAATCTTTCCTGTCAGGGTTGTAGAAATAGAATAAATGGTTTTGGCATGTATTTTATTGCTTCATAATTGGGAGTTGCTATTATTAATGCATATTATAGAGTTAATGAAAAGATTGATGATTATTACCTTGCCCCAGAATTGACCTGGATGAGATTTGAATAGTTAGAGCTTGGGTTCCAGAGTCTCACTACAGGGACTTGGTTCTCACCATTTACTAGTGATACGAGGCTGGGAAAGTTTTCGACTTAGAAAAAGTCTTGGTTTCCCCATCTAAAAATAGATGTGATTGCCCTTTTCCCATCTTTGACACGGAGAGCACATAGACTTTATCCCATTCTGACTCTGAAATGGCCAAATTGGCCTCAGAGGTGGAAGACCCTGATATGTCACTGCTGTGTGACCATGAGCAAGTCATGAGACCCCTGCGGGCCTCAGTTAGGGAAGTGCTTATCTGCGAAACAGATAGAATCTGTGTTCTGCAGGCTTCATAAGGTCGTCAAAGAACAAAAAGAAACAAAATGCATAATGTTGTACACTGTAAACTGCCTTATGAATAAAATTACATACTCTTTGAATATTCAGGTGCATGTCTATCTCCCATGCTGACCTTAATTTTCTCATCTGTAAAGTGGGACGAATGCCAACACTGAACAGTTAATGATGAGGCTAAATTGAAACAATATAAGAAAACACAATTCCAGTGCCTGGCTCTTAGCTCTAGACCAAAATCTGGTGGCCTTGCTTTCTTCTTTAGATTTACAAAGCAGCTACCTTTCTTTTTTATACCTGGTCTTCAGCCTGGTCTTGGAGTCAAGATAGTGCGGTGTCATCTCCACTTCACAGAGGAGAAGTTGAGGCTCTGAGATACTAAGTGACTCAGCGAAGTTGCACATCAGTGGCAGGGGTAGAACTGGAATCCTGCTCTCCGGTCACCACTTCACAGCAGGTAAGGAAGTTAGCTGTAGAGCCAGCGTGCCTATGTTTTTTATCCCAGCTTCCCAGTGGGTAATTTGGGCAAGTAAAGCAATCTCTCTGTGCCTTGGTTTTCTGATCTGCACAATGGGGCAAGTGATCATTCCTGCAAAGCAGCACCTGCCTCATAGGGTGATTGGGAGACTGAATAAGGTGATGCAGGTGGTGCTCGGCAGGTGCCTAGGGCACAGCGACTCCTCCATAGGGTAGGCTGGGATTTTTTTTCACTACCTGTTGGTACTGAGGCACAGTGGGTATATTTGTGGGAGCAGAGGGTTCTGGAGTTAGGTCTGGGCTCTGTCTCTTACAACTGTGTGACGTAGGCCTCAGAACCTCCCTTCCTTCTACAGGGGAGGTGGCAATGCCTATCTTGGAAAGATTAGAAGTTGCATGCTTGGCACATATGGACTCTTAAGAAGTGGAGCAAGTAGGGAGCTGAGAGGAGAAGTTTTCCAGGAAGAGGGAGAAGCAAGAATACTAGCAGGGAGGTTGAGAACAGCTGTGTCTTCAGGAGGGATGAGGTGTGGCAGGGATGAAGAGGAGAGATAGAGAAAAGCCCATGTCACAAAGGACCCCTTTATACCAGCAGGGGTGTTGAACCCCCTCCAGCATCTCTGTGGACTCCCTGGATGCTATTAAATAGGGGAGTGTGGGAACAGAGTTGCCTGTTGGGAGCTCATCCTGGTGGCAGTGGAGAATGGATTGGAGTCCTGTGCCTAGAGGCAGGGTGCAGTTTAGGAGTGCTGTGAATGGGAGCTGTTGGTGGCTGAAGAAGGAACGAGGCAGTGGGTGGACAGAGGGTACCGGCTTCTGTGACTATGAATACTGGCTGATATTCACTGAGGGTTTACTAGAAGCCAGCAATTCCTGGTTCCATGAGCTTTGCATATATTTGCTTATTTAATTATCTTAACAACCCAGTGGGGAAGGTACTATTGTTATCTCTATGTTACAAATGCAGAGATTGAAGCACAAAAGGGTCTGAGAAATGTTCAGGAGATAAAATCTATAGTACATGGTGCATGAGTTGAAGTGAGGTGAAGGAGTGGAGGACCCCCAGGTTTCTGGCTGGGATGACTGGCTGGAAGCCCAAGCACCCAGGAGAAGGCACAGGTCAGGGCTGGAGGCAGGAAGATGTGCTGGTTTGTGCTGGAGCTCCAGGGGCCTGTGAGAGGTGGCAGGCCACCGGGAGGATCCGTGCATTGGCGTGTCCGGGTGAGAAATCCAGCGGACTTGCTGCACCTGTACTTGGGGTTTCCACCTTATTTCTGGAGTCATGAGGCTGAGGGAGAGAGAGAAACTTCTGGGAAATCTGAGGGATGGTGAGGGAGGTAAGTCCTGAGTCCTAGAGCAAGCCAGCGTTCACAGACATTCCCTGTCTCCCAAGTCCAAAGCCTGTTCCTGTCCCAGTCCTGGACCCCACATGAGGGGAAGTGCACGGCAGCCTGCAGGCTGCCTGCCTCTCAGAGCTCTAACTTCCACTGCAGGTGGGCAGATTACCACGGGTCTACAGGTGAAACAGCAGAACAGCCAACCCTCATACATGTTGTGCCTGGGCTGTGTCTGGGGCTCTGAATCTTCCCATCCCCCGGGCCCTGAGTGCTACCAGCTTCCTCTCGTCCCCTCCTTGCCCTCCCTTTCTTTCTCTATACTTGCTTCTCTCTTGTCCTCAGTTTATTTCCCGGCTGCTTTGTTTCTGCCTGTCTCTGTCTTTGTCCTACTGTTCTGTCTCTTCAGTTTCTCTCTCTCCAGGTCTGCCTGTTTCTACCTGTCTCAACTCATTTTGTCTCTCTTTGCCTCCCTCAGTCTCTTAGCCTCTCTGCTGCTTCTATTTGTCTCTGCATGCTGGTTTCTCTGTCTCTCCTCTTTATCTGTGTCTCTGTATCTCTGTTTCTCTCCTTCAGTGTCTCTTCCTGTGTCTGTCCCGATCTCTTGTCTTTGTGTCTGTGCCTACCCCCTCCTCACTACCTCCGTGTTTTCTCTCTCTCCTTTCCCTCTTCCCTCCCCTTCTCCTGCCTCTAGGAAGAGGGCAGAGATCACTGGGTAGGATTGGAAGTCATTAAAAGCAAAAAAAAGGAGAAAAGGCTCCTTTTCTCCTGCTTGCCCTAGGGAATGCCTAACAATGAGAGACACTTTGGTGGGTAATCGATAGGAACAAGATGCAACGAGACATCTTTGTTGGGCAGCGGCAGCCGCAGTTCCCTCTGACTGGAGCCCCTGGGAGTGGCTGGCCTGTCGACCAGGCTCAAACAGAGTGTATCACAGCAGAGCGGACTTGAAGTATGAGCCCAGCACATCCTGACCCCTGGGTTGCCTCATTTTCATCACCTCCTCTGCCCTCCTCCCATTTGGTACTACCTCACGAATATCATGAATAGAAAGAGACACCATAATGGACAGGGCACAGATTGCAGCCTGCACAGATTGTGGGGTGGCAAACAATCAGAGTCTCTAGCAGGAGCAAGAATCTTAATCCTTCTTAGCCCAAATTTCCTTATGTATAAACTAGGGAGATGAATACCTGTGATCCATTTTAGGCAAGGCAGCCAGTTTTCTTTTTGAATGACAAACCTGGGTGCCTCCTCCCCTTAAACTCCCACAGCCTGGATCACATCTGTCTTCTTCACTGCTGAATCCTAGCACCAAGCTCACAGGAGCTGCGTACTAAACACATATAGTATCATACACAGTAGGTGCTCTGTAGGTGTTTGCCACATGAATGGGCCTGCCCGCTCTAGACCTGGACTACCTGGCTGGCTGGCTTTTCCTTTCCTTCTCTGACTTCCTGAGATGTGAGCACTCTGCATGACTTTAGACCTTTACCCTTCCTGGCCAGCTCTGTCTTCCTTTCTTTGTTTTGCTTCTCGCTGCATGTGACCCTTGGATGTTATGGAGATGAAGAGAAAAGGAAGAGTTACACAGGCAAGAATTCAGAACATTGGCCTCTTGGACATAACAAAACCAACACAAGAATGCACATACAGTAGCAGTCTGGACTTTAATTGGAAAGTTAAAGAAGGAAGAGAACTTAGAGATAATCAAATCTACTCCTTCACCTCTCATTTTACAGATGGTCAAACTGTGCCCAGGGAAAGAGTGACTTGTCCAAAGTAACATGTCTCTGTGGCAGAGATGGGCTGAAGAGACGGGAGTTCTGCAATCTATATTGAAGTTCTGCAAATGTTATCCTTGGTCTTTATTTAGACCTAAATACCCTTTTGCATTGGTGAGAACAACCCCATGGAACCCTTCTCCATTTCTTCCTGATTCCTAAATGCAGTCGAAATGGGGACCCATTTCTAGCCCTTATCTTACAGATGCAAATGGGGTCTCTCACTTTTGCAGAACCAGCCCTGAGGAACTGCTTACTTCTTGGCTCAGGCCTACTTATTCTTTAAGATCCAGCTAGATTGTCAGAGGCCTTAACAATAGTCAGTACCACCACAATCAAGATACTAAACACTTTCATTCCTGCCACAAGTAACCCCATACTCCCTCACTGTCAGTTCCCTACCATAGCCAGCCCTAGGCAACCATCGAAATGATTTCAGCTGCTATAGTTTTGTCTTTTCTGAAGTTCATATAATTAGAATTATTTTGTATCTGGTTGCTTTCACTTAGCATAATGTTTTTGTGATTCATCAATAGTGTTACATGTATTAGTAGGTCCTTCCTTGTTATTGCATTAAAATGGTTATCTACTTGTTTCAGTACCTCTTAACTAAAGACTGTTCTTTCTCCATTAGTGCTAATCTCAATGATGATATACTACAATTTATTTAGCCATTAATCAGATGATGAACATTTGGATTGTTTCTACTTTTTAGGTCTTGAGAATAAAGCTTCTATGAACATTTATGCACAGGTCTTTTTAAAAAATTCCCATATGCTCTCATTTTTCTTGAGAAAATACTTGGGGATAGGATTACAAGATCACATTGTAAGTGGACATTTATCTTTATAAGAAACTGACAAACAGTACTCCAAAGTTCTGGACCATTGTCAGTTAGCACTAGCAATGCATGAGAGTTCCAAGTGTTCTACATCTATGTCAACACTTGGTATTATCAGTATTTTTTAATAATGCAAAGAGATACTACTGAATGAGATAGTATCTCATTGTGGTTTAATTTGCATTTCACTAATATTTACTGATGTTGCGAATCTGGTCTTTGGTGAAGTATCTGTTCAGTTCTTTTGCCCATTCTTATCAGGTTGATTTCATTCTTATGGTTGAATTATAAGTATTGTTTTCATTTCTTCAATACAAGTCCTTTATGACAAATATGATTTCAGGGCATTTCCAATACTATTTATTTCATCATGGCCAGACTTGAGATTTATTTATTATCCCTCTGTGCCTGTTTTCTTCTTTATAAAATGGTGCTAAATCTACTCCTTAGAGTTTTGGGAATTCAAAGAGATAGGGCATGTAAAAGTCTAAGCATAATGTCTAGAACTTAATAAGAATTTAAAAATCATCAGCTAATTATTATTTGATTTTTATTAACTCCATTTCTGCTCACTCAAGTAATCCATAATATTGGCAACTCGTAGCTAGAAATAGCTGATCGGAGCTCAGGAAACCCATTGAGACTAGCACTAAACTAGCAATAATTAACATGTAGATATCATTTGAAGTCCTGGGCCTGGGTGGGCTCACTGAGTGAGGATGTATATAGCATGATGGCTGCAGCTGGAATCCTGGCCAATCCTAACATCTAAGGGAGGGCAAAGGGAGAGAGACTTACAGAGAACAGTGAGATTGTATAGCCTGGGTGGAGGAGGAGACAGAAAAAAAATAGTCATAGAAGCCAAGGAAGGATTAAGATCCAAGAGAGAAAGAAATACTAAGGATGTCAAATATTATAAGGGGGGTGAGCCCTGAAGAAGGGGATTTTGGATTAGCGAAGAGCCAGGCTTCATTACGACTGAGCTGGTGCCTTCAGTAGAGGGGCAGGGCAGGAAGTCTGATGACAGGGCTAAGAAGCAAGCAGGTGAAGAGGTCTGAGGAGCATCAGGCTTGTACTTCACCACCCCTCCCCAATTCTGGTGGAAATGGGGAGAAGAGAGAAGATGGCAGCTTTCTTTAGAAGATAGTAGTCATGGAGGGACGTTTTCTTTTTATAATGTGGGAGAACCTGTGCATGTTCTTGGACAGATGGAAAAGAATCAGTGGAGAGTGAATACATGAAAGGTCAGGAAAGAGAGGGGTTAATGGAGCGTGAGTTCCCTGCGGAAGGGATGGCATCCAGACCAGAGGATTAGCCTGGAGCTGGTGGGGTGGGGTGGCTGTTTTCTGTGTCAACCAGCTGAGCTACAACAATGTTGCCCTTTAGAGTTGTGGTTTAGAGTTGGCCAAAAAAGATGTTTGCACACAGTTTGGAAGGTACCAGGGAAGCAGTAGCTGGTACTCTGAAAGTCATGTGGTTAGATGCCGCTAGGGGTACATGCAGAGATGCAGGCTTGTCTTTGCAATCTGGTGAGAGTTAGATGCAGAACTGTCCAAACACTTCAGCTTGTCTTTACTGTCTTCAACTCTGCTTGGTTCTTCTTCCTGCCTGCCTGCCCTGCTCACCAGCATCAATCCCAGACCCACAACTGGATGCAGCAGCCACAGTCTTCTGAAGATTTTCCATCAGCTTTTCTTTGCAGTCTTACTCCCTCAGCTCCCTACTGCCTGACCACCTATATTCATTCCTTTATGAGATCCAACTTGCCTACCCACTCCCATGTTTCAGGGGGGTTGGTTAGTGACTTTTATGCAATCCTCCAGTGCTCCCTTTGGGACCTTACTTCCTAGATTTTCTTACAGTTATAAAATATGTTATTGCTACAATCAATCTTTTATTCCATAATATGCATAAGAGTTTCAGCTTCCTTGATCAACCCTTGACTGATATGGGAGAGATGCTGTGCTCTTACTCAGACTGGGAGGAGGCACTAAGCGTGGGTGCAGAACAGGAGTGAGCGGGGATGTCAAAGGGATTTAGTTAACATGTCTTGAAGCCATATGGAGACATAAGAACTGAGTCAACTGCAGAAAGAGGTTAGGGTTAGGATAAAGTTTGAGGCTTGAAAACATTGGGAAAGCTCCAGAAAAGATTATATAACAGGTAGAATAAAGAGTTAAGAGACTCTTTATCAGACAAGTCAAAGACATCAGGAGGAGGCAGCTGGGCAAAATGTAAAATGTAGGAGTCTCGAGGTCAAATCCTGGATCTACCCTTCATTAGCTCTGTGGCCTTGCATTAAGTCTCATATTTTCCTCTCTGTGGCTCTCATTTGCGTTTTCTTCCCCATCCTATTCTCTGCTGCATATTTCAAGGAACTACAATCCCCAAGCTCTCAGGCCAACTTCCAAATAAGCTTGGCCAAGGCATGGTACTAATAGGAGACTTGTTGGAGGAGAAAGGAGGAAGCCAGGGCATCTGCCACCAGTGATCTCAGTGTATCTTCTCTATGGCTCTGACTCTGAACAGCTCCTTGCTCAAGGGTCCGAGCTCCTGCCTGGCTGACAGCGACCTTCACGGTTCTTGTTTCAGCCAGAAGGCCTGGAGATGGTGGCAATGTCCTGCTATTTCTGCCTTGGGTTCCTGCTTCAGCTCCTCCATCACCTGTATAATGAGGTTCTTGTAGTAAATCCTCTCTGAACTACTAAAATGAATTTAATTTGCTTGACTGATATACTCATCTGTACAGTGGCACTGATACTGCCTACCTCCCAGGGTGATTGTGAGATGACAGCTGTATCATATGCCATATGGGGAAGGGTAGCAAGAGCTACGCTATTAATGTAGGCCCACCTCACTGGGACAGTGAATCCCAGCACATGCCAGACACTTTGTATTCATTATGCATTATTCTTACTATCTATGTGACTGTGGGTAACTTAGTTTACCTTATACCTTATGCATCTCAGTTTCTTCATCTATAAAATGGGGACAATAGTCTACCTCATAAAGTTATAGGGAAAATAGGATGAAATACTATATGTCAAAGGCTTAGAAGAGAGCCTGGCACATGTTAACCACTCAGAAAGTGTTAGCTATGGTCACTACAAATTTTAGATTTTTTATTGTTTTTTTATTATTATTTCACAAAAAGCTTAAGTAAGAATCAGTGAGGTTATTCGACTTACTCAGAGTCTCAGGTACAGTAAGTTATAGGACTTGATCTCAGGTCGCCCGACTCCAGAACTGTACTCTTCCCCTGCCCCCTTGCTCAGGTTGGTGATGCCCCACTGTGCAGGCATGGCCACGGCAGCAGGGCCGCTGCACCTGGCAGCTTCTGGCTCTGTTGCTCCCTATGCCCCCCACTTGTATAGGGTCTGTATGTAAACACAAGTGAAACCAATGCACAATCCTAGGAACAGGATGGACTTGATCTTGGTAATCAGTCCCCTGAGAGGCCTTGGCTAGCAGAGAGCCAGCTGGAGGTTTGCAGAGGGCGGCCACTGGCCTGAGGAGGGGTGTCCCCACCTGGGCAGATTCCCTCCATTTCTGCCTTGAGAAGAGCTGTGTGCATTCTGGAGGCTTTTATTACCAACAGGCAGTGCTCAGCTCGCCTCTCCCCTCCTCCAACCCCTCCTCAGCCCAGAATACATTAAGCTGTGATGAAGGGAAAGTATATTTTCAGCCCTGCCCTTGCTGGGGCCCTCAGGAAAATGGCCACCATTGATGCCAGGGTTCTTGTTTGCGAAGTCGAAGAATGAGCTTCACAGACTCCCAAGGTAGGAGAGCCAGGGAGAGGCTTTTATTTAAAAATAAAGTGAGAGGAAAGAGCTCCTGGCTCACTCCAGGAGGGGACAAGAGAGCCTGGGGTGGTGCGTTCTCTAGGGGATTTATAGGCAGTTGAGGATTTGGGGGAATTGAGGGCTTAGGCTGTGGACTTGTACCACCTGCCCTGCCCTCAAGGTGGGCTGGGTTGTTGTCCGTTTGCTAGGGCTATTTACAGTAAAGTCACAGGTTATGCTGAGATACCCTTGCAGAACACTCAAACATTCCAGGCCAAGTTGCTGCTGGCCTTTTGACCTTTAACTGATCTCACTGAAGTTGTCTATATTCCTAGTCTGGTATCTTTACCCTAGAGAATTAGTGTGACCTTGACTTTCATGATGCTGAACACAGAGTTTCGATAGGACTTTACATTGTTACATTGCTTTGACTGTAAATATCTTGCCTTGCTTTTTCCCGAGGCCCTCACCCTACTCTGTCTAAGCCCATGGTCCCTGTCTCACCATGAGAAGAGCCAGAGAGCTATACAGGACTTGAACCCCATCCTCCCATGTGCTGCTGCCTGGCTGGCAGGCAGCTACCACCTTCAAAGCTTAGGGGCCAGGTCTGCTTCAAAGCTGACATTGACCTAAACAACCTCCTCTGTGGTTCTTTGCAGACCAGTGATTCCAGATTTTTGGAGTTCAATTTATAGCCAAAAACAACTGTTCCCTCCCCTGCCCTCTCTTCTCTCCCCTGCCAGCACGGTGCTTCCTACTCTACCAGAGACAGGAATACAAATAACAGGAATACTGTGCTGTGCGGGTTGAGCATGTTCCCATCGGGTATCTCATTTGAGCCTCTTGACAGCCACTGTGAGGTAAGTGTACCTGATGAGGGAGAAATTGAACCTCAGAGGGATGACACAATCCACCCCAGGTTATGTAAATAGAAAGAGGTGGAGCCAGGATCCACCAAGGTGACTCCAAAGCCAGAACACTTAATCCTGTATCACATTGCCCCTGAAATGGTTGACACTAATTTAGATGCTAAAGTTCTAGTTTGTTGGCTTAGTAGGCAACTCTTACTGTCTTACAGTACTACACAAAAACAGGATTTGACCAAGCAACCAGGAAGAACATGTTTCCATTAAGGACTCCTGACCCTCAGTCCAGATCAGAGCCTTGGGATGCTGTTAAGGTCTCCTCTGCCCCCACCAAAAGCACTATAAACATTTGTTGAGTGCTTAATATGCAGTATGCCCTTTTCATGCAGAACTCACTGTGTAATGGAGATTACTGTTGTCATTTTGCAGCCAGTTAATAGAATTTGCCGAAGCCGTACTTGGGCTTCTCCAGGTCTAAAAGTTACTTCAAAAGCATCTGGCTCTTCTTTCTGTGTTATACTGCATCACATTCTTTAATGACTCTGAAGGAAAATTTGTATAAAGAGCCTGAGAATGCATTTTAACACTTTTCTTGTTGCTGTGATTAATACCTGTTGTCAAGTAGGATTGTACTCTGCTACATGTAATAGAAAACTGAGCACAGCAGTGTAAACAAATACAGCTTTATTTTTCTCAGGAAATAGGAGTCAGATAATCTGGAACTAGTGCAAATGCTGAAGCAAATACCCAAGGACCCAGGTTCCTTCTAGCTTTCTGCACTGACATTCTAAATGCATGGCTTTTGTCCTTGTGTTTGCATGATAAATGTCTTGTCTCTAAGCATCAAATTTGCACTCCAGGAAGGAAGAAGGGTAAAACACAATAACCACATGACTGTCGAGTCTGTCCTTTTCTATCAGAGAAACATTAAGTTTTCTGAAAACTCCACTCCGTAGACTTTGCTTCTATCTAATTGGCTGGAAATGGTCACATGGCTACCTATGGTTATAAGGGAATCTGGGATGTGAATATTTCTGTTAGGTACCTGGCCTCCTGAAACAGAATCGGAATCCTGTTAGTATAGCAAAGATAGGAGAGCGGATCTGGGCAAGAGCTAACAGTGTTTGTCCTCAATTTGTACCAGGCTGTGCAGGAAAGATCTCAATGATGGCTTACTTTCATCCAGGCTTTTAATTTTCAAAAAACACTTTCATGTACATTATGCCTTTTAGTGTCCCTTTTACAGTGGGTAGAGTATAGAATACCAGGAGTCATGCAGGTCTGACATACTATTTCCTGTTTTACAAAAAAGGAAATTGAGACTCAAAGGGGTTAAGTGACTTGTTTAAAGTCTTACAACTGGCAAGTGATAAAACCTGGATAGAATTCAGTATCCTGGATCCACTGACTTTGGATAACCACTTTTTCTGCTTATCAGTCACCCACTGAATAGCAATAATAATCCTACCAACTTGAGAAAAGTTGTGAAGACACAATGACCCCTAGTGCATGCATACCTTAAGTGCTCCGCAAAAATGACAATTAACATTTTGTTTACTCTAGTACATATTCCTGATTATCTGCAAAGCAAATTAGTATCTTTTATTCAACTCACCATCTCTTCATATATAACTTCATCTCTTCATATATAACTTCAAGTATATACACCATCTCTTCATATATAACTTCAAGTATAGAATTTATCAAACTACACAATTTTCCCATGCACAAGGGATACATATTCCCCATTAAACTGATGGGTCCCTGGGTGTATATTTGGGGGGAACTTATTTCTTAAGATTCATGTTTCAGGAAGGGACTTGAACTCCATTTCTTAGGAGGAGAGCATGCACGAGTAACACGTCTATCCTAACTCTTCATTCTTACCCATCCCACCCTACAGAAGGACTTCTTTCCCCCTCCCTCCCTCCCTCCCTCCCTCCTTCCTTCCTTCCTTTTTTGTTTTTGTTTAATGATATGGAAGAAATTATTCTTGATTAGATAGAGTTAATATGTTATAAACCATGCTTTTGGGTGCAAGGCAGATGCCATTTCCCACGTAGTTGGCTGAGTAAGTATCTGTTGCGTAGACAGAGGGGATGTGAAACAGGAAAGGAAAGAAAGCCAATAAAGGGTGCTTTATCAAATGTATTAGTTCTGTGGGAAAATGGAGTACAATCCTACAGGGAAGTTCTGGGAGCCCGTATTCAACACCTCCTCAGAGTTCTGCCCAGAGTGCAGGAGAGCTTGGGTATGTGTGCATCAACTTCTGTTAGTCCTTGCTTGAGGGCTGCCTACTCCCAGGTACTTCTGCCTGCCCATGTGTGGGCAAAGACGTTTCCAATGACCAAAGAAACCACCATGCAGAGTTTTAGATGTGGCAGTTGGAGGCGGCCTGGTCTCAGGGGAAACGGTGAGGTTAACGCAACAGGAGTAGAACCACCCTACACGCCACGATCCACCCCGTAACCGCTCAGGACCACTTTTGCCCAGGTTTACTACATTTTTGCAATGATTCTCTTGAGTGTGGCCTGTCATAATTCCAAAAGCAAACAAATGAACCAACCAAGAAGCAAATATAAATCCTACAACAGAAAGGTCAGTGGAATATAGAGTCTCTGCCACTACAGTTGTCATTAAGGCCACATTGATAATCATCATCTCCCTCCACTATTCATTCTAAATTTCACTTACCCTTGGCCAGCACTTCTACTGCTCTACTACATTGTTTGCCCAGTGGAGTAATTTAGCTTCTTATCCCTGATGTTCCAGAACTCTTGGTTATTATGCTTTTCTCAAGCGGCATTACGGCAATTGCTAACTCATTGTTATTGCTGGTCAGAGAAGTGCTAAGAGATGTCCTAGTAAATCTTCTGTGTCCCTGACATATGCCTCCATGCCCCTGATAGGTATCACCAACCTTAGCTTCTTATGATAACCATAGGTAATCACCCTTGCCAGAAAAGTAACTTCTTTTTAAAATCTGCTTATCTTCTGGCATAGGTTCAAAATATCAAGAGAGCAAACATGCACAGGTTCCCCAAGTGTGTTATTGGGTGTCATGATGACAAAGGCCATTCCTTCTATACTTTTACTCTTGAATCCATGTATTCTACCCATCAGACATACAACACCATATAATGACCATTGGTTCAAAGAGTAGGGGATGACACGCTAACACTGCAAGGTGTCATCCCCACACTGGTGTCTTAGCTGTGCCTTTAAGAGCCATTACAATATCCTGTCAAACCTACAACTTTGGATGGTGTCATATATAATAACCAGTGGAACTGATGATATATAACTGATATATACATATACACACACACACACCAACTATGGCCTTTGATCCAATAAAGAAACAAGAATGGTGGCAACTATGAGGATTTTCTCCCTTGTTTGTTATGAATATATACATGTACTTACCCCCATGCATATTTATATACAGACACTTATCTTTTTCTCTCTCTCTTCTTTCCCCTTACTTTTTATATAAGGATGGATGTTGGTGATTAACATTACAATGTAGTGTTTAATCTATGGAATATACAGGAGTAGCTGTGACTGAGTTTGAGAAGTAAGTTCAAATAGAAGTAGAAAGGTGGCTGTGGATACTGAGTAGCCAAAGGGGTGGACTGTTCCAGTTAAGCTCTTACTGTCCCTTAGCTCCAGACCAACCATGTTTTGTTCTGTTTGTGATGCTAGGACTACAACTGTGAAAATGATTTCTCTGTTGTTAGCTGGATTCCTGCTAGTTTCTGCCAGACTGGAAAGCTGAAAGGGGGAGGACTTCCTGTGCCCCGTTTGTTTGCCGTTAGCCCATCAGTAGTTCATTACACTGGAAGCAGTAGTTGGTTCCAGTAGCAGTTGGTCTCAGCTTCTAATCTCATTTCATATTTCCAGAGAAGCTTCTTCATCCCTCCTCAGAGGCACCAGGTCCAGAAGGTCCATATTCTACTCCTTGGAGATTTGAATCCCAGTTCCAGCACCACAGAGTAGCATATTAAAGGTGTGGTTAGAATTGGGAACCTGTGCATTCCAACTTCTGAAACATCCCCCAAGTGTTTGTCCTTCAGAGATAACTCCTTATTCCGGGGTCATAAACTGAACCTGATGACTCTAGAAAGAGGGCAGACTTTTGCCTCAAGGCATATTGCTACCTACCTCTGCTCTCGCTGGAGGCAGAAAATACTCAGTCCCAGCACAATTTTGTGGAAAGCCTCAGGGTCTCTCCAGGCCTGGGAGGGAGAGCAGGGCTATCCCTGAGGCTCCCCAAAACAGCAACGGAGGAGAACAAAAGGGCAGGAGAAGGCTGGATGCCATTACCCTCAACCCACAGTCTGAGACAAGAAAGGGAGACGGTGGTCTACGCCCACCTTTTTTTCCAGCCATCCACCAGACTGTCCCCTAGAAAATGAAACTTCCCACAGTATCTGTCTTAATTATGCATGGACGCAGTTGATTTGCATACCCAAACACTCAGGACCATGGAGGAATAAATAATTGCTGCCTGGTAGCTGGCTGCAGAAGGATAAAAAAAAGGGTAAGGCTGGCAAAGCCCTCTAGCCTTTGTACTGACCTGTGCTGGCCGACCTCCCCCAACAAAACGGGGAGGTGCAGGATTAGCTGGATTCTGTTGTCTTTACTTTCTTACCAATACCGTCAGCCCACTGCTAGGGCAGACCACCAGTCTCCCTGTAACTTCACATACTGCTTCTTGCCCCTTTTCTTAGCCTGTCAAAGAAGAATCTGGTGGATAAAATGTGCAAGTAGGTCATGATGGGCCCTTGGAAAATCTCTATATTTGCAAATAAAGAATTTGGATTAGATGATCTTTAAAGGCATTTCTAGCCCTATAAATTATAAAGCTATATGTTAAGGACTAAATTGTGTCTTTCAAAATTCATATGTTGAATCCCTAACCACCAATATGATAGTATTTGGAGAGGGGGCCTTTGGGAGGTAATAAGAGACAGATAAGGTCATGAAGGTGGGGCCTTGGTATGATGGGATTAGTGCCCTTATAAGAAGAGACACCACAGAGCATTCTTTTCTCTCTCTGCAGTGTGAGGACATAGCAAGAAGGTAGCTGTTAGCAAACCAGGAAGTGAGCCTTCACATGAAACTAAACCCTTCTGGATCCTGACCTTGGACTTCCCACCTCCAGAACAGTGAGAAAATAAGTGTCTTGTTGAAACCACCCAGTCTATGACATTTTGTTGTGTCAAAATGTCAGCCTGAGCTGACTAAGACACTGTGACTCTCCCTTTCCCCACAGATTGATTTATTTAGGAAAATTCTCTCCCTGTACTGCAGTTTTCTAACTGGTAGACGAGTAACTTGGATTACATTAGACTGGATTTAAGTTTCTTCCCACATTTGAAGTTCTCTGATTCTCATGGTTCTCATTTACTCTTGGATATCACTGATGGAATTCATTATCCCTTCCAGGGATATTTTCAACCAAAGATTGAAGTAATAGCCTCTTCTCCTCCTCCTCTTCCTCCTCTTCTACTTCTTTCTGTCTCTGTCTGTCTCTCAGTCCTACCAGTGGCACAAAGCAAATCTGAATGAAAGCAAAAAGAGAATTTTATTGGTCTATGGAATGCAAGGAAAAGTTAAATTACCAACATTCAGTAAGGATGGGATGTAACGGGGTCTCTGAAACTCCAGAACATGGCCTCAGAATCCACGAAGCTCCATCTCTCACTCCTTTTCTTCTCTATGTGTTAACTTCATTTGCTGTCACTACAGGTTAGTTTCCCAACCCCTCAGGGTAAGAGACAGAATGAGAAACTTCTTGAGTTTTAAATCTTATAACATTTTCCACTAGGAGGCATCAACCTTGCTGCTCTGGGTGTATATTTTAAAAATCCAGGAGAAGAATGTTCTTAGAATTCAGGTGCCACTTCTGGACCAATCAGCTGTGGCTAGGAGTCAGAAGAATTTAAAAACCAAGTCTCACTTAGTATCCATGGGGCCTGGGGTGAGGCAATTCCCAAGGTAAGGGAGCCTGTATGTGTTGGTTGAACATTCCATGGGAATATGATTATCATAAGAGATGGATTTTTAATGGTGAGATTTTAGATTATAATGAAGGGGCCACAAGAATGGGGCTGTTGGCCTAAATGTTCGAGAACACTTGAGAGGTGGGTAGCAACTATTATTCTCTCAATTTTATTAATGAAGCAGCTGAGTCCTAGAGAGATAAATAACAAGTAAATGGTAGAGCTGAGACTGAAACCCAGAGTCTAAGAGCTCACATTCTTAACCTCTAGGTTATCCTCTCCCTGATCCAGAACATGCCTTCTGCTCTTTCTTCATAAGTACTTACTAGGCATTATGACAGGTCCTGAGATGAACAAGAAAGACAAGGCCCCTGCTTTGAAAAAGTACTGTAATAGGGATACAAACTAACATGTGGGTCCTTGTACTGCAGTAGGTTTTGTGGACACAATGGAAGTCTTTCCTTAATGGTCTGATCTGCAGGAGAGTGGAAATCACCTAGTGGTGATGTTCCCCTCCTGCTCAAGATCTAGCTTGTTGGGGTGAGCCAGGGACTCATTTCTCTCTAAGCACACACCTTGACTGTGCCAGCCTGACAGCCTCCCTGTTTTGAAGAAGTGGGAAGGAGGCCTGAGGCTATAGTCTCTCAGAGTGGTCAATGGCCTGCCTCCTTGCAGATCAGCTGCCACAGCAATCATGATGGGCAATCATAAAGTGTCTGCAACACTTTATTTTTAGACTGAGAGGTAGGTACATGGGCATTCATTATGTTTTCTAAATCATTTCTTACATCTGAAATACTTCAAAATTTTTAAAAAATCACGTTGTAGAGGAATTTTGTGTCATGGGGAAATATTTGCACAACAATTTTAATTGAAATAAGTGGTTACAAATCAGTTTATTTAGATTAATTCCAATTTTGAATAAAAAATAAAAATATTGAAATTATTTAGCTAAGTGATGTGGTTTTGAGTATTCTTTTTATTTTGCTGTACTTCCAAATATCCTATAAGGAATATGTATTATCTGTATAATTAGGAAATAAGTCATTATAGTTCCTAATGTGGTTACTCCTAAGCCTGAAGTCCCCTTGGTGCAGCGACTTTCTGCAAATGCACTTGTTTGTTCCCGTTGGAGACTTGAGCAGCGCTTCTCGCAATGTGTCTCTGAGTGATTCCTCTGCATCCTTTCACAAAATCTTATGTTTCCTATCTTCTTTGCTTGTAGGAGTCTGGAGGCTGTGTTTTTCCAGAAACGGTAGCTGAAAGCAGGAAAAAGGCAGATATAAAGATGAAAAGGCTATAAGATGAGATGTAGTCTCAGTGCTTCATGCTGATCGTGGATCCCTATGAGTGTAATGTGCCCCCTCCCTGTGCAGAGATGGGCCCTTGGATTAGAGAATGCCATCACATCCACTAACATGCTTTATTGTCACAACAATAGCTTGCTGTTCCCACAATCAGCGGCTATTCCAAGTTCTGCCTTTGCATTCACTATTCTCTCTCCGTCACTTGTAAACATTCTGTATGGGTCATCTGGAGTGCTTCCCCATGAAGACTTCCTGAAGGCAGGCGGAGTTCATTGCACCTTCCTCTGTGCTCCCAGAGCACACTGTGCACACCCACCATTTTCATGGTAGTTTACAGTGGGTATTGGATTTTGGCTCTGTTTTCCCCCTAGAACATGACACCCTCAAGAGCAAGAGTGGAACCTTACTCATTTGTGTGTACTTAGCACTTGGCACCATGCCTGGCACATAGTAGGTGAGCAACTTGGTTGACATGATATAAAGGCATTTACATCAAGGCAGTTAATATCACTGCCATCTGAGAAAGGAGTAAATGAAGCTTAAAGATGGATGTCACCTTGCCTAAAATCTCTCAGCCAGTAACTGATGAAGTTGAGATTTGAGCCTAAGTTAGTTGGATCCCCAAACCTGTGCTCTTTCAGCACCATGATTGACAGTCACCACCATCACCATCATCATGATCTTCCCAGTGACAGCACAGGGCCAGGAATATAAGAAATACTAGCTGAATGAATAAATGCACCACTGCCATCCCCACCATCATTATTATTATTCTCCCCTTTTCCTAGTTAACATACTTCCTCTCTCTTACCTCCTGCCATATAAGCATGTGTTGACTACTGAAGCATGCCAGTATATCTTAATTTCTCTTGTATCTCCTATAGTAACTGGCACAGTTCTGACCTATCAACACTTAGCAATAGACTTGACTTGCTGGCCTTCATGTTCTAGAATGAGGAAATATCCCAACTGAGAAATCAGTACACTTTGGGGAAAGTGGGTACACAGTCTGGCCATATCCTGACAACAAAGCTGTCACTCTTCATATCTCCAACCAAAACGTTAAAGTCAGGGTGATATATCAGAAAGAACCCTGAAGTTGAAAGCCAAAGCCCTTGGTTTATGTCCTTTTATATTAGCTCACATAGTAATTTTAGACAAGCTCCATTATATCCCTGAGTCTCTTAGTTTCTTCATGTATGAAAACAGGCAAAGTAATATTTCTGACTTCCTTTACATATGTGATATGAAGGCTTACATAGGATCATGTGTGTGAAATTGCTTTTCACTCTGGAAGGGCTTCCACATGGGCAAGACATCATGTTATTAAAAAAGGGAACTAAGTCATAGGTTGATGAAACAACCAATCCTCTACCCACTCCACCCAATATTTTGCTAAATCATAGATCTCAAGCTCAGTTTCCTCTTTCCAGAGCCATCCTAGATCCCACTATCCCTCGACTGTGTGTGTGTGCGCATGGGCAAAGTCTAAGGAGGCATAGCCGTATTATTCTGGAATTTTGGAAAGCATGTCCAAAGGGGATTTTAGGATTTAACTCGTATATATGCGGTTCTTGTTTGATGGTGCTATTTTAAACAGGTCTCAGTTGGGAGGCTGGCAGCTCTGATTGGTTTTCAAAGCCTTGTCTTTTATCACCTTCATTTTCCTCATGCAGAAATCCAGTCTGTTTCCTTTCTGCCTTTGAGCTGGGAAGTAAGCAAAATGCAATTTAGTAGCTGGGCTAGAGGGAGGCAGGTTGTTTCAGAGACCTGGTTGATTTAATTGACTTGTTTGCTTTCAGATAAGCGGGACTGCCCTGCCCTCCCTTCCCCTCCCTTCCTCTCCCCTCTGCCCCCTTTTCTTCCTTCCTCTCACTTCCCCTCCCTTCCCTCCCCCTCCTTTTTTTTCCTTGTCAAGTACATATCAGAACTGGTTCTGATGTAGGACAGTCCTGGCTTTGAAAAAATATAGTCTTTCTTCTCTTTCCTGAGATTAGAAGGTGGCACTCCACACTTGGCTGCATTTGGATGATGACTGAACTTCTAAATTCCCAGCTCTTTTCATCCCCAAGGTCAAGTTTAGTCAAAGCTTCCTGTCCCCACATTTTCCTGCACACCCCCAACCAGCCTCATCTGCACAGAGGTAGTTAAGGCTCCTGAGGGGATTCTTTCAAGCAGGTGTTTACATTCTTAAATTTCTAATTTGGATATTTCTGGAAACATAAACAGAGCCTTTGAATTCAGCAGAAAGGTCTTAGCAGCAGGGAGCAGGAAATTTACCTGAAGAATAAAAGACTGAATTAAGGTTTGGCAACTTTCAGTCAATAGAGGAACATAAGAAACTGTTCATAGCAGCTCCTGACACCTAATTGTTCACATAATTGTTTATGGTAGAAGAAAAAGAGGGAGGAAGGAAAGAACTGAGGGAGTAGAGGAGGGATATCTCCTTTACTGGCTCTTTCTTTACCTGTTACTGATGTTGGATTTCACAAGTCTCTGTCTTTGGCCACCTTTTCTCATTACCCTTTCTCTTTAGAATCCTGCTACTCAAAATGGGGTCTCCAAGCCAGCAGCACCTGTGTCACCTGGTTGCTTGTTAGATATGCACACGCTGTCAGGCCCTACCCCAGAGCCACAAATCAGAATATGCATTTTAACAAGATTCAAATGCTTGTTAACACACTAGTCTTACAGCTTCAAATGCATTTGCTCATGGCTTCTAAACATGCTTCTTTAACCCTAATATTCTTAGGAACTTTAGATTCATGTATGTAAATGCCCACTGCCTACTGGGTTTTCTTGAAAGTCAACAGGAAATATCTCAAATTTTAGATGACTAAAAGACAACTTTTGGTCCTCTAAACTACTTACGTATTTTCCCTTTTTTCTGGAACAGCACCACCACACAAAAATGCACATGTCATTTTTGATTCCTCTCTTTTCCTCACCCCCAATATTCAAATTATCAGCTAGATCTGTGCATTATTCTTCTAAGCATGGACTCAATTCTCCCACTTCTCTCTATGCTCCTATAGACCTAGCTCAAGCCACCATCATTCTTGGTTTGAATTACTCTTCACTTCTACTTTTATCCTCTACAATCAATTTGCTGGAAAGGTTCTGGATAAATCTTCTTAGAGCATGCCTCTTGTCATTTCCCTGCTTAAAATCTTCCAATTGCTTCTCATTTCATATAGAATGCAAGAAAAAAAATCTTTACTTTTCTGGGAAAAATCCCATGAGATCTCTTGCCCACCTACCTCTCCAACCCAAACTTGTATCACGTGACCCTTTTCACTCTGCTCTCCCCACACAGGCTTTCATCTTAGGGTGAGTTTTTGTAACTCCGGGGAGGGGAAATCCCAGGGCAAAATACCTTTGAAACCAAAATCAGTCGAAGGGAGAAATAAAGTTTAAAACCCATTTATTGCT
Source organism: Manis pentadactyla (assembly GCF_030020395.1). Taxonomy (NCBI): domain Eukaryota; kingdom Metazoa; phylum Chordata; class Mammalia; order Pholidota; family Manidae; genus Manis; species Manis pentadactyla. The sequence continues at coordinate 47,652,374 of NC_080022.1, read as the reverse complement.
TACAAGCAGTGGTCCTGCATCTCTCTCTCTCTCCTGCTGCGGCAGAAGGGAGCAAAAATCCTCCCCACAACCTCTCCTGTAGGGCTTTGCCCATGTAATTGCCCATTGATATGGAGAAACACTACTTCTCTCCACCCCTTGGAAACACCTGTTGACATGGAGATGCACTAAAGTCAGGCGAGAGATTCTGGAAATATTACAAGAGTGGAAATAAAGAAACCCATAGTTTTCTTTCTTTCTTTTTTTTTTTTTACATGAGGTATTCCCACTGTCTTGTGTGCTCTTTCTTGATCTAGCTTACTGTTACTTTCCTTGTTACTCAAATTGTAGCCCAAATGTCACCTCTTTAGAACAACCTTTCCTGATCATATAACCCAAATTTGCTTAAGTTACTTTCTATGATAATAATATGCATAGTACTTTTCACTGATTTTTGTATTGTTGGTTGTTGTGCATGCATGTGTATAGTTTTGTCTTTCTCCCCTACAATACAAGCTCCTTTTAAGCAGACCTGGCCTGTCTTATTCAAGCCATAGTGTTGTGGTACACAAACAGGCAAGATTCCTGCTGATTTTAGGCAACATACAGGCCATTACTATCATTTTACATATAGGTTATTGAATAGAACTTTTCCAGTTTCTCAGGATTGGCAGCTAGAACCCAAAATCGAGGTCAAAAGGAAATCAGTGGGGCAGACACTACTTTGAGGATTCTGGAAACTTCAACCATCATCCTAGTTCCCCCTCATCTCCATCTGTTTATACAAAACTTGGTTAACTAGAAGACTTAAGAGGAGAGGAGTATGGCCAGGGTCAGAAGTTACCGGCTTGGGAGGAGTACTGTGGGGTTTTCCTTCCCTCCCTAGGGGGTGCTCCCTCCAGCAAAGTGAGGGGCTTTTCGAGAAAATTACTTACAGAGACTGGGGTGCTTTCAGGAAGGGAAGATTGGTATCTCATATTTATTGTTACAGGAGGATGGCTAATCTTCTCATGCCTACCTAAGCAGGGTGCCCTTAAGACTTTACGGCTATTATAGAAGCATCACTTGGTTTCTCTCAACACATGAGGTATTAATGGCAACCTAGAATTAGTGAAGAATAGAGGGAAACAGCCTTAGATAAGAGATACTTGTACTATATAGCATCTTTCCCTGTACCCACCATCCCAGAGGAGGAGGGGGAGAAGGGGGAGAGGAGGTGTCCAGGGAGCATACAAGCCATCTCTTCACCCACAAGTCCCCCATACCTAAGCCTGCCTAGGGCAGGAGAGAGAGGAAGAAGTGATCTTCAAACTGGGATAAGGTAACTGGACGTTTTGATTCATGAAAGTGACCAGAAAGCCCAGAGGTCTGTTGGACATGTTATTAAGATTCATCAGAGCTTAAGGGAAAAAGAGTGATGCAGGAAAATAAAACTCTTTCATGGTTGCATCCAATCAACTTTAACCTGGCCAGTAAACCAGCTACAAATTTCCACTGATAGGCCACAAAGTGGACAATCTATCTAGAGATATTTAAGGATTGAACAATATAGACTGTCATTCACATTCACATGGAAACTGGTGTAGAACTACTCCACTTGACAGAGGAAGACTGTCTAGCGAATTTGGCCAAAGGCTTTTGGTAGGGTTGTGTTAAGGAAAGCTGAGTTGTACATCTGATTCCCTCTGTTTCATTTTGAAGTCCCTTTGAAGTCTGTATGACATCACCCCAACAACCTGTGAGTGCATTAGATCAGAAACCCCTTCTCAGTTGTTTTGTGATTTCTTGTGTCACCCAGGACAGGATGTGGCACACTGGAGACACTCAGTAACTACTGAGTTAATCAGAAAATGAATTTATAGATTCAATTTAATTGTTATAGCTAGACTAGGTGAGTTTTAGCTGAAAAACCAACTAATTTAGGTTGGGAAATTTAGGGTTCAGATTCCAGTGACGCTATTTGCTAGCCATAGGAATTTTGGTAAGCCACACATTTCCCAGAGCCTTAGTCTTCTCACTCATAAAATAGCAACAGCCATATCTATGTCACAGATTGTGGTGTGGCTCAAATGACGTAGCACTTGTGAATGCACTGAGCACACAGCAGTCATCCTAAAATGTGTTTTGGAAACTATAAACTCAAGCACAATATCCCTGGGCTCTACCCTCCGTGACTGTTTGACAAATATTCCCTCCTCCCTCCTTCTTCCTCCCTACTATGTCCTCCCAGATTATAAACGCAGGCTGATCCACCCTCTCAGACACATAAGAGACACGTGTGAGTAGGCCGAAAGACCTTTAAGAAAAGACCAATATTTGCATATCTATTATAACTACTCACTGTTCGACTTGTTTCATTACAATTTCTATTTGGATAATATGTAAGGTCAATACTGTCACTGTTCTGGAAAATTCATTTTTTATTAAAGCAAAATGCCCTGTATTTATAGAGATAACACCTTAAATGCTACCAGAGAAGGTACACCAATTACACAGGTTCCCTTGATGGGCAAGTTTATGTGCTCCATGTTTTATGGTATGTTACAAGGAGAGGGATCTTTGCCTGTGTTGATGTGTCTGTCTATCCTTTGGCTGAACTTAAATAGGTCTATTACCTTGACCATCCTTTCTTAGGGCCTATAGACCTGGGAGCCCTGAGATAACCATATTGAGAAAAGGAAAAGAAAAAAAAAACACCTAAGAAAGCTTTCTTGTCTGCCCCCTACATCAGTTTTTCCCACTGCATACCCATCAGAATCACCCTATGAGCTTGCTTGTCTCTCCCTTAGACCCTGAGCCCCCAGAAACCAGGTACAGTGTCTAGCACATACTGGAGAGTCCATAAATATCTGTTGAATGAATGAAAATGAATGCCGACACAAAGCAAGAGCTTGGTAATTGATTTGAATTGTTTTTTTTTTCCTTAAGGAGATGACATGACCCAGTGAAGGGGTAATGCACATAGACTTTAAGCCAGCAAATCTTGAATTCAGATCCCAGTTTTTACCACTTACTTGATAGGTGGCAATTTATTTAGCTAAATGGAATTGAGTTTCCTTTTTCATTAAGCAAGGTAAATACTTGTGATGATCATCTTTTTACAGTTCCTGGTGCATAGTAGATAAAATACATGATAATTCCAATTCCCTTCACTTCTTCCTATTTGACTCACAAGAAAGTAGAATTGTTGGTATTTTCTCACTGGTCATTCTATTCTGCCTGTGTTAACAAATATTCATAAAATGATGAGTCTTTTCACACATGTCTTTTGTTGGTATTTTCTACAAAGACTTTGACTTTTATTTTTCTTTTCTCCCCACTTCACTAATTTCACACTCAATAAACAATTGACCAGCCTTGTTATTTTGGGATAGCGAAGTCTGGGGTTCCTGAAGCAGCATCATGCAGATGACTAAAGTCTGTGCAGGCACTAATGTTAAGGTAGCAGTGGGGTTCTCTAGGTATTTTTAATATGTCAGAAGGCCTAAGAGAAACAAAATGTTTACCCATTTTTAGGTCTCACATACTAACTTAAATGTCAAATCTCTGTGTACTTGGCTGGAAAGAAATCAACTCAAAACTGTAACTTGTTTATCTCCTGGTGATCAAACCTCATAGGTATTTTGCTGTATTATGAATCATTAAAACAACTGGGATATAATTTACTTACACTTTAAAAATGAAGTTTATTTTATAAGCGAAATATTTTAAAACATGGAATTCATGAAGTGGGCATGAATATAGGAAGGGACCTTTGAGAACAGAGGTGTTGGGTTTTCCTTGTATAGAACCAGTTTGCAGCACTTCCTGACTCCAGGCAGTGGTGTTTATGTGGACTGCAGTGTGAAGGGCATTCCTGGGATTGTACGATGTGTGTGCCTTGGTTAGACTCATTTTCTCTGGTAGTCTCTTGTTACTGTGCTGGCATGAGGTAGAAGCAGAATCTGGGAAGTTAGAACTGGCACTCATTAGCTGATCAGATGTCTGATCCTTGATCAGATCTCTAAAGTGAGTCTAAGTTTATTCATCCCTAAGTGGTGGTTCCTTTCTCTGCAAGTGTTAGAAGTACACCGGATGCCTGTTTACTCAGAATCTGAACACACTGATGAGTGACTAATTCTACGTCTTTGTCAGTATTTTTCAATCTTCAATAAGCTTTTATTATTATTGCTAATAGGAAGGTCGGATTGCACAGCATCAGGTACAACAGTTTGGAGAAGACATCAGCATGTATACGCGATTGCCATTTCCCTGCACTGCACCCCCAGCACCAGTGAGTTTAGAGGAGGTAGGGGAAGTATCTGGGCACAAGAGGAAAAATGGGGGTTTCTGGGGAGGAAATCAGTGCTTCTTGTGTGTGTCCACAGGAGGATGGGCCTTCCTTGTGCTATCACAATAACCCTGTGAGTCAGGCCAGACGGAGACATGTCTGGGATAAGTGGTCGTCAATGATGTGGCATCCTTCAAACTGGTGGACTTAGAGGAGAGGCTGGTGCTATAAGGGGAAGGAAGGGAGAAGGAGAACCAGTGACAGGAGTGGTCAGTGCCTCCTAATTTGTCCTGAGCAGTTCAGTCATTGCCGTGTGGCCCTTCACTTGCATGCCCACCCTCCTGGCTTCCTCATTTACTTGCCCACCTTCAGGAATAGCCCTGCAGTTATCCAGACTCACCTTCCCTAGGGGAGTGTTCATCCGGGAAGACTCTAGCAGTCCCCTTTAGGGGTCTCAGCAGCCCCACCCCTTCCCAAGAATATCCAAACTGGCATCCTGCCTTGTACAGCGCTCCACTTAACAAGGATTCGGGTCAGTCTAAACTTCTCTTGCTTCTCCTGGGGCCTGTCTAGTGTGGCCCCTGCTCTCAGAGTTGTTGCAGATGAGAGAGAGAACGAGCCAAGAACTATGTCAGCCTATGACTCTCCCTCTGAACTTTTTGGGATGTTTCTTGTATTTGACTCTTTGAAGGTAGGGACCTTTCTGAAGAATCCTGTCATGTCTTCCTTTGTTTATTGTAATTTGGGGACTGAAAACCTCTTAGGAGTGGCATGCCAAATTATTAATTAAATTAATAATATGATATAATAATAATATAACATTAATTTTAATGAGTATGCAATTATATTAAAGTATAATCATTATACTATTATTTAATTGTTGAAAAAAATAACAATATTAATTGCTCACTTTAAGTTAGGGTTTTTTGTGTCAAAAAAAACATTCCAACATGTGTAAAGTCTCATTGTAGGGGTGAAGCAAAAATCACTATAAAACTATACCATTAGAATCACAAAATGAAAATGTTTGGTTGTTGAGTCCAAAGCCTCATTTAAAGGTAGGGAAACAGACTCCAAGAGAACAAAGGTGTTAACTGAGGTCTCATAGCTAAGTTAGGGGCAGTCCCAAGTGAGAGTCCACTTAATCTTCAGTTTTCTTTTTACTATATCACTGTTTTTAAAAAGCAAATTTGAGCCTCAAGCAATTGAGCATCTCCTGTTAATTCCAAGAAAACAGAAACCTGATACAAAATCAGGCCTAAAGTCTGTGAAAGCTATAGACTCCCTAGAGGCGGTAACTCAGGGATTGGTAACCCTCTAGACATGGATTTCTCCAGCATTTAGAGACATCTAGCCCCATGTGATTTAACTAATCTCAGGGGAAGGCTTGGGGTTTGGTGGAAAGAACATAAAGTTCCTTGGAAGTTTCATAGACTCATTTGGATTCAGTTCAGCCACTCAATTTTGTAATTTTGGGTCCATTAATTAACTTCTCTGAGACTCAGTTCATTCAAACATGGATTGAAAAGATAATGACCTCATAGAATTGTTAGGAAGTATACTTGTCAGGGTATTATAGGAAACAGAATCATGATGGGTGGTTCAATCAATGGAATTTAATATGATTTGGTCACAAAGTGCTAGAAGGATCAGCAAAGCAACCTGAAGAAGGTGAGGCCATCCCAAGATTCAAAATTGTAGGAAATCACTTAAGTAGAGGCAGTGGCATCCGAGCCTTGGAATTGGAGCCTGGCAGGAGCCCAGACTTTGCAGGATAGCAATTCCGAGGCACATCAGTCAGGACCTGGAGTTACTAGGGAGGATGCCTGGCGGGAGCTCAGACTGGGGTTTGAAGGGCTGACTGTTGGGAGCTGAAGTCTGGAGAAGATGCAGCCACTGCTGGGGACTCTGCCCAGAGTAAAGGAGGAAAGTGACAAATGCTCTGACTTCTCTTTTCCTCCCTCCCTCTGATCTCCTTTCATTGCCTCTAACTGGTTAAGCCTTGCATTTTGGCCAGGGAGCCTTGGACAGGTAGTTGACAGGGATCAACCTCCCTCTGATAGAGAGTCAGTCAGGGAAGGGTGAAACTGGATCTGAGGGTGAAGAGGAGTTAATGATTTCCTAGATTTAAAGCGCCTAGCATTGTGCTTTGAGGGTGGTTCTCCTCTCCCCCGTGACACAGTTATGGTGCTCCAGGACAGCTGATGAAGCCTCAGAGGCTTATCCATACCAGTTGTCTCAGAAATTTTTTGTTCTGGGTGTGGTAACTGTCAGCCCCCTGCCATGGTCACAGTTGCTGGGCTGGCTTCCCATATGCACCCTGTTCAGAGCAATTATCATCGTCATCCCCTGGGCTTCACGAAGTGCCTTTCTATCTCACACTTCATCTTCAAAACAATCCAGTGGATCACATGATGAAAAGGACAATGACTCTGAGGCACAAAGAGGTTAGGTAAGTTGCCCAAATTCAAGCAGTTAATAGATGGCAGACTCAAGTTTGAATTGCAATCTGAATCCAAGTTTGGTTCTTTCACCTACAGATTGTTGTTTATTCGACCAAATGCCCACTGAATTCTTGAGTTTTGAAATTTTTCACATGACATTTCATCTTTTCTAACAGGCAGTTACTATTACTCCCCCTCATTTCTACATGAGAATACTGAGGTCTAGTGAGGCTAAAAGACTGTCCATTGTCACATAACTCATTAGCAAGAAGTTCTAGGAAGGAAATGATACTTTCTGTAAACCAATGAGCTTCTTATCATTAGAGCTAATCAAACTAATGAGTACATGCCTGGATATAGTAGAATGGATGCCTGTGTATGTTTAATGAAGAATGAATTACTGCATTTTAAAGGGCCATCTCTGGAACCCCTAACTTCCCAAAGAAGGTTATTTATTCAGAGAAGTTCCATTTTCATCTATTTCCTGTATTGAACTACCATGAAAGATGTTATTTGCAATGAAGTGGTTCCAATGCTTTAAAACAAAAGTGAGTTGACTCTACTGATTAAACGACCTTCAAAGTTTTTTTTTTTTCAGCTCTGATTCTATAATACCATGAATTAACAAACACCAATATATGTTGCTGTTTAAACTGCAATATGGAGCCCTACACAGAGGACAGGATCCTCTCATAAAAGCTGAATAAATAGCTATTGCAAGTTCAGTGGGTGATGGCACGGGGCCTTCATTTCCGCTTCTAGCTAAGGAAAATTTTGATCAGGCTGCAGGCCGCCTGCCCGTTCATCTGTAGAAAGAAATGGATTTAGCGTCTGTATGGGCCGGACTCCCATATTTATCATCCAGTTAGGCCTAATCAAAATGTTTTCCATCTCACCTGGTAAGTGCAAAGGGCTCAGAGGAGGGTCTGAGTAATGGCAGAGGGGCCCTATTGCTTTCTCATCACTGAGCTGCAGTTGTTAAAAGTCCCATTTCTCTTCAGTGTCTCACTCAGAGCTGAGACAGGCAATCTCTCCTACCTCCCACCCTCCCCTCCTCAGCTCCCTAGAAGCTGCTTTTTGCAGCAGCAAAAATCTATGGAATTGACCCAGAAGGGGGAGGGTGAAGGGCAGATTGTGACCCCCAAGGAAAGCTAAGGTTAGAGGTGAAGCTCAGAATGGATTGATGAAATGAACCTCTGAGTAGGAGCCTCCTTGGATAACGAGGGGCTGCAATCTCCTGGGATGCAGGAAGGACAGGGAGGGGAGGCCACAGGTTCTTTTAAGCATGGTGGGGAGTTTGGGAAGGGGATTCAAGTATCTCTGGTCTCTTGGATGCAGAGGAGGTAGGGGAAGGGGCTGCTTAGTAGAATGAAAATGTGACAGTCATATGAAGCTGCCAGTTGGATTTATGCCTTTGCTAGGATCCTGGGGGGAGGGTACTTGACAGCCCCCATTAGAAGAGGAGAAATGGAGGAAATTAAGCATTGTTCTGTTAGGGGAACCCCTGAGACTGGGGGATGGAGGAGCCCCTGCTGAATTCATTACTGAGGTAGTACTGTTTTCATGAGAAAAACAAATAATGCAGAAACTCCCCCACTTTGATGCAGCAAATTTTGATTTGGACTGCCGAGGGATGAAATATCCCTTTGTGACTCTCAGAATTCAAAAGCAGATATAATTCTTTTCCTTTGCAGGATGTTATAGGTGGCATGGATATGGTGGAAAACACAGGAGCCCACAGTTGAGTTTGGTTAGCTGGGAAATGGGTGTTCTAAGCAGTGGTGATATAAAACTATGGAGATAAGCTAAGCAATGAAATCCTCATTTCAAGGTGATGGAGAAGATGAACATCTTGTGAGAAGGGGAGTGACAGATCAGAAATGTGCTTTCGAGGATAATTTTGACAGCCCTGTGGAAAATGGGCTGAAGGGGCTGAATGGGGCTTTTTCCCATTTGCACTTCATTGATGAGCAGATGCATCTGTTGGATGTCTGGCATGGAGGCCATTAGAAGCTAGTCACAGTAGTAGCGTAAGGAGAAGGTTGAGATCTAGGTCAGTTGGGGAAGGATTGTGAGAGGGTGGTAGAGAACTACAATATTTTGAGTATTTAATGAGAGCCTGCCTTGTGTCCACAACCAAATGCATATCACCTCAATTAACCCTTGCAACCATCCTGCAAGATAGGCATTGATATTCCCTGCTCCAAAGGAGAAAATAGGTTCAGTAATGATAATTAACCTCTCAACATGACTTAACACACACAATTTCATTTGCCAAAAGAATAAAAAATATTTCTCTACAGTCCACTCATCTCAGCCTGCCATCATTTTTCTTCTTGAGAAATAGGGCTTTTAAAAAAATTGGAATACAGTTGATGTACAATATTATATTGATTTAATTTGTACAACATAGTGATTTGACAATGTACATTACTATGCTCACCATATAAGTGTAGTTACTATCTGTCAACATACAAAGATAATACAATATGATTGACTATATTCCCTATGCTATATTTCATCCCCATTGTTAATTTACTTTATAATTGGATGTTTATATATCTTTATCCCCTTCCTCTATCTTTCTTATCCCCCTACCCTCTCCCCTATGTCAACCACCAGTCTGTTGTTCTCTATATTTATGAGTCTATTTCTGTTTTGTTTGTTTGCTTTGTTTTTATGCTTTCACATTTGTAAAATCATATGGTATTTTTCTTGGCTGACTTATTTCACTTAGCATAATACCCTTTAGGTCCATGTTATTGCAAATGGCAAGATTTCATTCTTTTTTATGGCTGAGTAATATTCCATTGTATTCATGTATCACATCTTCTTTATCCAGTCATCTATTGATGGACACTTAGGTTGCTTCCATATCTTGGCTATTGTAAACAATGCTGTGACAAACATAGGAGTGTATATATATCTTTAAATTGGTAATTTTGTTTTCTTCAGAAAAATTCCCAGAGGTAAAATTACTGGGTCATATGATATTTCTATTTTTATTTTTATGAGAAACCTCTGTATTTCTTTCAATGGTGGCTGCACTGATTTACATTTCCACCAACAGTGGAGGAGAGTCCTCTTTTCTCCAAATCCTTGCCAACACTTGTTATTTCTTGTTTTCTGATATTAGCCACTCTAACTGGCATGCAGTGATATCTCATGGTCGTTTTGATTTGCACTCCTCTGATGATTATGATTAGTGATGTCAGGCACCTTTTCCTGTGTCTTTTACCCATCTGTATGTCTTATTTGTGTCTATTTAGGTCCTCTAACCATTTTTAAATTGGATTCTTCGTGGGTTTTTTTTTTTTTTTTGGTGTAGAAAGATAGAGGCTTTTATATCCAGAAGGGGCTTTTTAGATTATCTAGTCCACCTTCCCATATTTTATAGAAGACACAACTGGAGTAGAGACAGCTCAGGTCTGTGTTCTCGCTCTTCTGCCAAAATAGTCTCTCATTTTCAGTCGTCAGTATGACCCCTCCTCTCCTCTGAAGCCTCCACCACAATCCCAACAGAAAGGAAATTGACTTAAAACATTATGTTCCTGGAGGAGTTTGAAATGAAGTGATTGTCAACATTTTCCTACCACTGTGATATCAAATTCACCTCTCATTCCTTTTATCTCTGATGCTCAATGATCTTCCTTAATCTTTATCAGAAGAGACACTTTCTTTAAATCACCTACTATGTGCTCAAGCGATGCCTTCTATAATATGTTAATTTAATACTCATAACAATGTCATAAGCTGAGCAGCATAGTTTTGACAGTTGAAAAGACTGGGGTTCAGGCAGGTTAAATAATTTGCTTACAGTCACACCACTAGGAAGTGGCACAGTAGAATTCAAACTCAGGCTTGTCTAATTCCAAAGCCTCCTTCATGAAAATGGGCCCTTCTCTTGTTTTTATGATGTTTTACTGTTGAGCAAACATTTTTGAGAGCCCGCTATATGTTAAGGGCAGTGACAAGCACTGGAGACTTGCAACAAAAGTAAGAGAGTCATCCTGTGCCCTCACTGAAACCCTAAAAGGAAGAACAGAAATTAAACAGCAATATTTCTATTCTCCCATCCTTAATAATGGACAGAGAGCTTGTGTCCATAGCACTTGACAGCTCACAAAGTGTTTCATATTCATTATCTTAGTACACTCACATAACTCTAGAAGCACATACTTTCTGTTCCTTTCTCCCCATGTAGAAGACAATATGGGATAGAAAGTAAACAGACTCCTAGAGGTTGGGTGAGATGTGTATGGCCACATGTCTGGTTGCCACTGCTCTTCATACAGCACAACATGGATTCTTTCTCTTCTTCTCCCAACTTTTTATCAGCAAAACTTGACTCTTCTTAATCTCTGTTGATACTTTCTCTGTAGTCCCCCTCATAGTTATAAGCTGACATCTTGTTCTTCCTCTCTCTAAATCAGGCTGTTCTGTATTCATATTCTTCAGCCCTGTGATTGCTTATATGGACCTCTTTTCCCTTTAGATTTTGTGTGACTTAAATAACTCCTGAAAACCATTCTGCTCCATTTCTAAGTATAAGTCTAAGGAACTAGAACAAGTCTTATAATTACAAATTTCTCACTCATTCTTTTTTTCTTTGTCTATCCATTTACCCATCTTTTAACATCCATCCATTCTTTCAACTATCCATCCATCCATCCATCCATCCATCCATCCATCCATCCTTCCACCCATCATACATCTATATGTCCATCCATCCATCTTTTCTCTTTCTCTCCATTCCTGTCCTCCTTCCATTCATTTTTCCATCCCTCTCTCCCTCCATTTCACTTTTCCTCCCTCCCTCCCATCCAACTGCCCATACATCCATCCACTTAACAAATACATACTGAGAATCTACTATGTATCAGACACTGTTCTATGCAAGCACCAGGAACATAGCAGCAATCAAGACATAAAAATTTCCTGCTCTTACAGATAATATAGTAGGACAGACAGAATGTAAATAAGAAAACAAATAAGAATTTCAGACAGTGATAACTGCAATGAAGAAAATAAAATGGTGAGGTAAAGAGTGACAGCATGATGCTTTAGTTTGGATGGTCAGGGAAGTACTTCTGAGTTAAGGGACATTTTAACTGCAACTAGATTTATCAAGATCAAGGGAAATGATCTTCTTAGGTACAGGAATGAGGAACTGCATAGGCAATCTTCTGCCCAGTAGTACTACCAACTCACTGATTTTAGATTTACTTGACTCTCCTGATATTTTTAGTAGAGGGAAGAGTGCAAGGACACTTGTTCACTCAATCTCATTTTATAAAGAAGATCATGAGATCTCTGTAGTTGAGGTTGTTCAGGGACTTCTCATGATCACCAGGGATGGGTGTAGCAGAGATAACGTGACATGCTGTAAGGTAATGATCACTGGAAAAGGAATCAAGAAGCCTGGGGTCTGAGCTTAGCTCCACACTAACTTGTTGTGGAAATATGCATAACTCACTATTGCAATGCAAAGCTTGGTTTTCTCAGAAACAATCAGTAGTTACAAAATTTTTAAGTGGCACAGAAGCCAATATAAAAAATCAGCAAAATAATTTGTTGAATGCTAATATCATGCCAAGAATTATCCTAAGTGCTTTATATACTTTAATACTCCCCAGAAATCTTTAAGTACTATTACTACCTGACCCAGGGATACCAGTATCTTGATGTTTATAGTACTAAAATATGTTGGTACAGAGAAACACAGAATATCTCTCCCCTTTTAATTTTCCAAACATTACATACAGAAAAGAAAAAAAATAAAACTGCCTAAACAAAATATGTAAACATTGTTATGTAATAAATCTCAAAAATTTATTTCATCAAAACAGGGAATAAAAACAAAGAAAAACTTAGGGTTCCAGGAGCATTTGGACAGGAGCATGCAGTATTTCATTGGTAGAGAAAACCCTAGTAGCCAGTGCTAGGTAGTTCAGCACCACGGACAGCCACCCAGGCATTTCACTTAAGCCAGGCCTCTGAAAAAGGGCAAGACTCGGGGCTGAAACATATGAGGCAAAAGGGAGACTATTGATGGGTGAAGCTAGAGAGATATGCAAGGGCCAAGTCATGACTGGCAAGATAGTAGGTTTGAAATAGGCCTATAAGTAAAAGGCATAGCCGGGCTTTATGCAGGGAGTAACATAACTAGATTTTAATCTTAGGCAGAACACTTTGGAGACATGTGGAGACCATATTTAAACAGACAATGTTAGAATACAAGAGATCATTTAAGAGAGAGCTGCAACAGTTTAAGCAAGAAGTTATGAGGGCCTGAGTTGGGTATCTGTGATGTGAATGGGGAAAGTTTGGGAGATTGTATGGAGATGGAATCATTGTATTTAATGGCAGGAGGCTGAAGGAGGGCTAGGATGCCTCCAGGATTTTTGTTTTGGCTATGAGCTTTGATATATAGTATACAGGAGAAATAATGAAATTGAGAGCTAAAAAATGTAGAAGTCAGCCTTGACATATTGAATTTGAGATGTTAATGTGACATTCATATGGAAATGTCTAGTGAGCACTTAAGTATATGAGTTTGGAGTTCAGAAGGGAGGATGATATACAGTGAACACTGATTGAATATCTGTTATGTTGCTATACTATGCTAATCTGGCTCAGACTCTAATTGTTGATTATCCACATCTTCATTAGACCTTGCTGATTATTAGAGTCCACAGGAGTTGCCTATTGATGACAAATCCATACAACCTGAGGTCAGAAATTCAAGCTGAACACTTTACTGAGACACTTTTTAATCTTTTCAGCTCTTTCAAGGCCAGCCATTTCCAGAGCTTATCAGATTCTAACTGGATTGTGGCCCCTCCTGCTTACAAATATCTAATTTCTGTGGCCTATTTTGTTGAAAACTCAGGTAGTGCTGTCTTTAAACAGCACTATTTTCCAACAAGATGCAACTCACATGATCTCTCTGACCATCCCAGAATTAAATATTTAGAGAATATCAGTGCTAAAAAATGATCTTGCAGATCAAGTACAGTTTTTCCATTTTATAAATGGAAAAGGTGAGGTCAAGGCAGAGAAAATGACTTACTGAGGCTCCCTGCACTCAGTAAAATATTTATTTACTGAGTGCCTACCATGTGCCAAGCCTGTCTAGATGCTGAAGGATGTAGACCAAGCTCTGTTCTTGCAAGTTAATAATCTGTCAGGAGAGAGAGGAACACTACTAATCAGTCCACTATCATGCAGCCTAGAGAAAATAGTTAAGATTAGGTACCTCTCAATACTTCCAAATTCATTCTATGAAGCCAGCATCACTATAATACCAAAACTAGGCAAAGACATCACAAAATAGAAAATTATAGACCAGTATCCCTGATGAACATAGATGCAAAAATACTCAACAAAATATTAGCAAACCGAATTCAAAACTACATCAAAAAGATCATCCATCATGATCAAGTAGGATTTATTCCAGAGATGCAAGAATGGTGCAATATTTGAAAATCCATCAACACCATACATCAGACAACAAAAAGAAGGACAAAAGTCACATGATCATCTCCATAGATGCTGAAAAAATATTTGACAAAATTCAACATCCATTCATGATAAAAACTCTTAACAAAATGGGTATAGAGGGCAAATACTTCAACATAATAGAGGACATATATGACAAACCCATAGCCAACATCATACTTAACAGTGAAAAGCTGAAAGCTTTTTCTTTAAGATTGGGAACAAGACAAGGATGCCCACTCTCCCCACCTTTATTCAACATAGTACTAGAGGTCCTCCTAGTCTTTGCAATCAGACAATACAAAGAAATAAAAGGCATCCAGATTGGTAAAGAAGTTAAACTGTCACTGTTTGCAGATGACATGACATTGTACATAAAAACCCTAAAGACTCCACTCCAAAGCTACCAAAACTAATAACTGAATTCAACAAAGTTTCAGGATACAATATTAACACACAGAAAAATGTTGCATTCCTATATACTAATGATGAACTAGCAGAAAGAGAAATCAGGAAAACAATTCCATTCACAATTGCATCAAAAAGAATAAAATACCTAGGAATAAACCTAACCAAGGAGGTGAAAGACCTATACTCTGAAAACTGCAAGACACTCATGAGAGAAATTAAAGAAGACTCCAATAAATGGAAATACATCCTGTGCTCATGGATAGGAAGAATTAATATTGTCAAAATGGCCATCCTGCCTAAAGCAATCTACAGATTCAATGCAATTTCTATTGAAATACCAACAGCATTCTTCAACAAACTACAACAAATAGTTCTAAAATCCATATGGAGCCACCAAAGACCCCGAATAGCCAAAGCAGTCCTGAGAAGGAAGAATAAAGTTGGGGGGATTACGCTCCCTGACTTCAAGCTCTACTACCACAGTAATCAAGACAATTTGGTACTGGCACAAGAACAGATCCATAGATTAATGGAATAGAATAAAGAGTCCAGATATAACCCTACACATATATGGCCAATTAATATATGATAAAGGAGCCATGGATATACAATGGGGAAATGACAGCTTCTTCAATAGCTGGTGTTGGCAAAACTGAACAGCTACATGTAAGAGAATGAAACTGGATTACTGTCTAACTCCATACACAAAAATAAATTCAAAATATATCAAAGACCTGAATGTAAGTCATGAAACCATAAAACTCTTAGAAGACGACATAGGCAAAACATCTCTTGAATTTAAACATAAGCAACTTTTTCATGAAGACATCTCAGACAAGGGAACAAAAGCAAAAATGAAAAAATGTAACTACATCAAATTAAAAAGCTTCTATACAGCAAAGGACACCATCAGTAGAACAAAAAGTCATCCTATAGTATGGGAGAATATATTTATAAGCAACATATCTGACAAGGGGTTAACATCCAAAATATATAAAGAATTCACATGACTCAATGCCTGAAAAGCAAATAACCCATTTAAAAAATGGGCAGAAGATCTGAACAGACACTTTTCAAAGAAGAAATTCAAATGGCCAACAGGCACATGAAAAGATGCTCCACATCACTAATCATCAGGGAAATGCAAATTAAAACCACAATGAGGTATCTCCTCGCACCAGTTAGGATGGCCAACATCCAAAAGACAAGCAACAACAAATGTTGGTGAGGATGTGGAGAAAGGGAATCCTCCTATACTGTTGGTGGGAATATAAATTAGTTCAACCATTGTGGAAAGCAATATGGAGGTTCCTCGAAAAACTAAAAATAAAAATGCCATTTGACCCAATAATTCCACTCCTAGGAATTTACCCAAAGAAAGCAAGATCCCAGATACAAAAAGACTTTTGCACCCCTATGTTTATCACAGTACTATTTACAATTGCCAAGAAATGGAAGCAACCTAAGTGCCCATCAGTAGGTGAATGGATAAAGAAGATGTGGTACATATACACAATGGAATATTATTCAGGCATAAGAAGAAAACAAATCCTCCCATTTGCAACAACATGGATGGAGCTAGAGGGCATTATGCTCATTGAAATAAGCCAGGTGGAGAAAGACAGGTACCAAATGATTTCACTCATCTTTAGAGTATAACAAGAAAGCAAAAACTGAAGGAACAAAACAGCAGCAGACTCACAGAACCCAGGAATGGACTAGCAGTTACCAAAGGGAAAGGGGTTGGGGAGGGTGGGTTTGAAGGGAGGCGTAAGGGGATTATGGGGTATTATGATTAGCACAGGTAATATAGGGGGGCACAGAGAAGGAAGTATAGCACAAAGAAGACAAGTAGTGACTCTATAGTATCTTACTAGGCTGATGAACAGTGACTGCAATGGGGTGGTGGTGGGGACTTGATAAATGGGTGAAGGTAGTAACCACAATGTTGCTCATGTGAAACCTTCATAAGATTGTATATCAATGATACCTCAAAAAAAAATAATAGGTACCCCTCCACAGTCCCTCAAAAAGAAAAGAAAAACTCTCCTTGTGAGTAGCAGTGTGTAGCTGAGCAAGGATCCTACTATTAGGTTTTCTGATCCTATTCTAAGTCCTTTCCGGTTTATCATACTGCCTTCTTTATTGGTAGATAATAGAGTTTGCTCAAATCATGGTTGAGAAGTAGTTAATGGCATGAGTCAGACTGCCTGGATTCAAATTTCTACTCCTCACTTTCCATCTCTGTGACTTTGGATAAGTTACTTAACCCCTCTGAGCATTAAATTCTACTCATCTGTAAAATGCAAGTAATCTGTACTTCATAAGAGATACTGTGTTTAATAAATGATAGTAATTATTATGTTTTAGATAAACTCCAAGGTTCTTTCCAGTTCAAAAAAAATAATATCTAATTGCTTTTTGCTAAGGGAGGCTGGGAATTAGAGTGGAAGAGCATAAGGCTGGAAATTAAGATTATTGGAGTTCAGTCCACCCTTTGCTTCTAAGTAGCTGTCAGTTTTCTATGATCATGTGACTTTTGAGGTCATAGTATTTCTATCCTTTAATTGTGGTTTAAGTTATATAATCTCTAAGGTGCCTTCTTTTAAACTGATAGACTGTTTTAAGGAAGATGGGCCTATTTTGGATATTATAAGAGAGACTTGTAAAAATTCACTTTAATATATGTCATGTGACACATTTCCCTCCTTTCCTTTCACTCATAATTTCTCTGCTTTAAGTTACTTCACATTGTTCTTATCCAATAAATAATACTTATGTGGATAATGCACATTAGCTAGTTCTGCATGGGGCACAGAACATCTGGACAGAAATTTAGAAAACAGTATTGGTAACCACCCAGCTGTTTTATCAACACAGCCCTCAAATACACAACCTTTTAGATCTGCAATCTGGAACAAGACAGAAATTTCAACAAACATCTGTTGAGATTCATCCTTTTCCAGTAACTATTGTGAACCAAATTTTTCCTGTGGAAGGCACTCTGAGAGGTAGGTATTCCATTTCACAGACGAGGAAACTAAGCTCTGTAGAAAAGTGACTTGATTGAAGTCACACTAAGAAGTAAGGGAAGCTGTGGATTCCAACTCAACATCGAATGTCAAATCTTAGTCCATTCTTGCCCTAGAATTTTATGTTTGTGTTTCTATCTGGAATAGTCAGAGTCATAGAAAAATCACCCTTTTCTCATGCAATTTTGTGATTTGGGAAGTTATTTTTAAGCCTGACATTCCTTCCAGTCCAGGCTTTGATATATTTTCTAGATGAGGGAGAGACTATTATGATTAAAAGGCATAGCTCTACATTTAGCCCTGCTGCTGTCCCTCATGAGTCTGGGGCTCTGAAATGGAATTACTGTCTAATGACCTCACTGTATGTATCTTTTCACAGGAAGTAGAATCAAGGGATATGGGTGGGAACCAAAGGAGGCAGAATACAACACAAGCTGAAAACCAGAGACTCCTGAGCTGAAGACTTTGTGGTTCAAGGGGCCTAGCTCATTAGGGTGAAATGTTTTCTACTCTTTACCCTCATCCTACTCTTCTATTAATGTACTAGAAAAAATTGGGGGATGAATATCTCTAGAACCTAATAAAGAACAATAGAAAGATGTGGATGTGTTGGGAGAAGGAGAGAGAGAAGATGGCTATAGCAGAGGGCAGGAACTATTAAGATTCTCTGACAAATGCACAAAAGAAATGATCTTTATTAAGAAGCTCCAGAATGTATTTGGTCAGACATACCTTTTTATTACTCATCAGCTCTCTCCTTATTTTTTACAGCTTTTATCACAGAGTTAATAAAATCAGTGTTAGTCTCTTTTATGGAGTAGAAAAATTCTTGAAAAAATTAGCTATGATTAGAATTTCTAAAAGCAAATCCTATTTTCCCCTCTTAACTCACATTATAAAATTGGATAAGTATTCAGTGGAAAAAATATTGGCCTAAAATATAAAAAAAAAATTTTTCAGTTGCAGGATGTCTTATAAAATATTGTACTTAAAATTTTAAATGTTAATTTTAGATGTAATATTAATAACCTGAATAGTACCACAAAGTGTTTAGTGAAAAACCATTAAAATATTTGTTTGGAAAATTATCTTAAAGTCTTATGGAACAGGAACATGGAAAGAATAATACTAAAATTTTAGCTTGATAGATAACATTAACTAAAGTAAGGAATAAAAGAGAAAGATTAGGCTGGCTTGGGATGGAGGACAATCCACCTATTGTCCATATGTAAGTAGAAAAAATTTTTATGGAGTTTAGTGAAAATGTCAGACTCTCACCTGAGTCCTTGAACATTTCCCCTTTTCTGGATGATTTCACCATATCCTGGCATTCTCTACGGCTCCCCATCTTACTCTACTGTATTTTTCTACAGCACTTAATACCTTCTAACATAATATAAAGCATTTTTATGTATTTTTGTTTACCTCTCCCATGCCTCCTTGCCAAATGTAAATTCTGTGTGGGCAGGGATTTGGCTGTTGTCATCTCTGTAATATTCATGGCACTTAGAACAGGTCCTCCATGTAGAGAAGCCCTGGTAAATATTTGTAGGATGGTTGAAGAAAAGGGCATCTTCTCCGTGAAACTTCTCCTAAAAAAGTTTCATCTTGTATTACTCTATCATAGCACTTTTCACACCACACATTTAAAAAAAAGTTTATGTGAAATTCATGTAACATAAAATTCACCATTTTAAAGTGTACGATTCAGCAGGACATTCACAATGTTAGTACATTTAGTACACTCACAATGTTGTGCAATTACCACCCCACCTAATTTCATTAACCCAAGAAAACCTTATAGCCATTAAGCCAATCACTCCCCGTTCTCTCCTACCCCAGCACCTGGAAACCAGCAATCTGCTTCTGTGTCTATAGACTTTCCTGTTCTGGGTATTTCATGCAAATGGAATGCTATATAATATGTGACCTTTAGTGTCTGGGTTCTTTTAGTTAACATAATGCTTTTGAGGTTCATCGGTGGTGTAGGATGTATCAGATCTTCATTCCTTTTTATTACAGCTGAGGAATATTACAGCTGAATAATATTCCATTGTATGTATACACCACATTTTCTTTACCCATTTATCTGTCAATGCATATTTGGTCTGTTTCCACCTTTTTGCTACTGTGAATAAAACCGTATTTCAATTGGTTATTTTCTAGTCTCTTTGCCTTACAAAATCATGGACTCCATGAAGGCAGAGAAGAGGGCAGGGACAAAGTCTGTCTTGTTCATGAATATATTTCCAGACTGTGCTATGGCCTGGGAAATATTTGTCCAAAGATTGACTGAATGTAAAATGTCCAAGTCTCTTGAATTTTTAAATAAAAGGGCATGGTTGAAATTTCCTAAATAACAGGGATGCCATGGCCTTTAAAAATTCAATGATGGCAAGAGAGAGGGAAGTGGGCAGGGGCAGAGGGGGAGGGGCAAGGGGAGGGGGACTGTTGAACCACTGTGATGTACATTTGATAATAAAAAAATAATAATACAAAATTCAATAATGCCACAAATATAAAAGAATACCATGACTTAAGTCCATATGAAGGCCAGCTGTAGGATAGGGGCAAGGGATGAGGGCAGGTGAGAGGAATAAAGGACTCAAGCACGTCCAGGGAGGAAAGAGCAGCAGAGAAAGGTGGGAAAGTGAGGGAAAGTAGAGTGTACAGAGGACTGTGGCGGGTGAGGAGGGAGGGGGCTCAGAGCTGGAGGGCATGGAGCAGCTCTCAGATTGCTGTATGCCTCTCAAGCAGAGAGAAGACCTCTCTGCCCCCAGGAAACAGCATTTTGTCTTTCATTTTCAAACATCAAAGGTCATTTCTGAAGTAAAGGTTTGCTTTACTGTGGAATTCTAAAGGTGCTCCCTAGATGTTCAAGAGTGACTTTGGCTTTTAGAAAAACAAACTTTTGAGATAGAGAGTTGTTTTCAAATTTTAGTGACTAATTTTTTTAAATTTGTGGTAAAAAAACACATAACAAATGTAACCTCAACAATTCTTAAATGTATATTACAATATTGTTAATTATATGCCCATTTTTGTACAAGGGAGCTCTGGAACTTTTCTACCTTGCATGACTGAACCTTTGTACCCACTGAACCTAAGTAAGCATTTATTGAACATCTACATGTACCTACAATGAATGAAAACCATCGTCTCTCAGGGTAATTTGTGTCTGGGTTCTTTCAGTTAGATAGGGAAGTCCCTTCATCCATTTACATCTGGGAAGCCTATGCCCTCTTACATATATCACTCATAATTATGCATATACTTTTATAGTGCTTCACGGTTTATAAGTTACTTTTCTTATATTTCCTTATAAGTATCTTATACCTTACTAGACACTTCCTATATATCCCATTATTTGATCCTCTCCCAGTTGTTATTTTTATTTTACAAACAAGGAAACTAAGATCAAAAGAAGATAAGTGGTTTATCCAAGGTCACAGAGCCAGTAAGTGGCAGAGCTAAGATTTGAAATTATGTTTTTGAAGGCAAGTTCTTCCCCAGTGTATTATGCTACAATGACTCATTCTAAACAACACTCAAGAGTGACTTTAGCACTGCCTCTTGAGTTGAGAATAGAAAATCCTTATAAAGTAAATGTCATTATTCCGGTTCAAAATATCTTTAAAAAATTTACAATGTAAGTTTCTTTTTCCCTTAACCAGTTCCTATAATCCCCCCAATTTTTCTTATTTAGCTTTTATTTATTTTTCTAAGCATTATTAATTTTCAAGTTTTGCCATTGCATTCAGTAAGTGCTAAGGTGTTGAGCCCAATTTGGACTTGAATCCTGGATTTACTATTAAATTAGTTGTATGAACTTCAGTAAGTCATTTAACTTTTCTAAGTTTCAATGGCTCCATCTATAAAATGATGATTATATTATCTGCCTCATGCTGTTGTAATGAGCAATAGGTGAGATAATGCATCAAAATTGCTTAGCATATTTCCCTGGTACATAACAAGCATTTAACAAATGGGAGACATTATTATTATTATCATAAATATTAAAAAATGCATATTTTATCCAATTGAATCAGTATTTGGTAAGGACTGAATTCTTGCAGCTAGAAAATAGGTGAAAAGTCCAGAACTTGAAGTCAAATAGAATCAAGAGCCAATTCTCTTTCTGTCACTAACTAGTAGTATGGGTTTGGTTTCTTCATCGCAAAATGGGGATAATAATACCTATCTCACCGGATTCTTGTTAGGATATTTATAAAGATCCTGAGACATAATAAGTGCTCAAGAAGTAGAAGCTACTGTTACTATAAATATTACTTCAAATAAATTAACTCCCTATCTCACAGATTAAGGAATCTAGGTAATCAAAGAGGACACCCAAGGTGAGTGCATCTGGGCATAGTGCCATTTGGGATCAGAATTCAGATAACTCTCAAACACTAGAGTAGAACATGGCAACGTTAACAATATGCATCTTATAGCCTAGACTCCAAAATGCCAAGGTCATTTGTATGTCGTGGATGTTTGCATCTGCATCCTACTCTTCCTTCTGGTCCAGAGCTTTTTCATCCAGTTTGACAATCACTTATTGAGTATCCACTGCAGCCTGATCCTGTGCTAGTCACTGTGGGAAACACAAAGACAAATGGGCTAAGCCTTTGGTCTTTTCTCTGTCTGCATTCCTGGGGTGGGAGGATGTGGGGGGTTTATTCAATTCCATGGCTTTAAATTCATCTACTTGCAGATAACTACCAATTTATTTGTTCAGTTCCCTCTCCCCTGACCTTCAGACTCATCTCCATTTGCCTATTTTCTATGCTTACTTAGGTGTGAAGCATCTGAAAGGTAATGTGGCTAAAAGAGAATTGTTCACACATTCTCCTCCCACCCACCCACCCCCACAAACTGGCCCTCCCCCAGTATATCACATTTCAGCAAATGGCACCATAAGTCATCCAATTGCTTAGGCTGGAATTGGAATAATCTATAACCTTTGCCTTTCTTTCACATTCTATAACCAGAGCATTAGCAAATATTGTCATCTTAACCTTCAGAATATAATCCTAATTCAACCACTTCCCACTGACTCCTTAAACTATGATCCTAGCCCCAAACACCAACCTCCTGCCTGGCCCACTGCACTAGCTTCCTCACCAAGCGTCCTGCTCCTAATCTTGTCTCCAGGCCAATGCCAACACCATGTATATTGTGCACCACAGAACTCCAGGGACACCATGTGCATAGACTTAAGTGTGAGGACACCCTGCAACACAGGGACCCTACTCGCCTTTTCCAATCTACTCTCCATGGAGCAGAATTTTCAATTTAAGTCAAAACGTGTTGCTGCTCTGCTCAGAACTCTTCAGGACTTTCTTTCACACTTACGATAAAATCTGAACTTCTTTAAGATGCCACAGTACCTGGCTCCAGGCCATACCACCCTCATATAGTTCTCCTCTTTCACTCCCTCATTGCCCTCTAGCCACACAAGTTTCCTTGTCTTTCCTTGGCCATCACAGGTACTTTCCTTTCAGGGCCTTTGATCTTGCTGGGCCCTCTACCTGGGATGTTCTTCCCTCAGATATTTGCATGGCATGTACCCTCAGGTTAGCCAAGTCTTTGCTCAAATGTTCCTTCTCAGAGAGGACTTTCCTGATTGTTCTATGATTTCATTTTATAGTATCTTATTTACCCTTCTTAATTTTTCTATATAGCATTTATTCTACCTTAACAACATATATTTACCTGTTTCTTTGGTTTTATCTGTCTCTTCCATCAACATTTAATATGATGAGGGTAGGGATTGTCCTTCCATTCATTCACCATTGTATTCCGAGAGAATTAGTGCAGAGTGAGTGTTCAATAAATATTTAGTGACTGAATGAATGGAATGAAATTCATTCACTGATTCATGTATCCCTTCATTCTCTTCTATCTTCATTGAATAATCGTATCCCTTCATTCTCTTCTATCTTCATTGAATAATCATTC
The DNA here is from genome assembly GCF_030020395.1 of Manis pentadactyla. Taxonomy (NCBI): domain Eukaryota; kingdom Metazoa; phylum Chordata; class Mammalia; order Pholidota; family Manidae; genus Manis; species Manis pentadactyla. Next base: position 47,628,774 of record NC_080022.1, on the reverse strand, counting down.
ATGATAAACTCTAATCATATAAATCAAATAAATAATCATATAATAAAAAACTCTGCTGTGCTAGCATCTTACATACACCATTTCCTTTCATCCTCACAACGATGTGATCTTCATTTTTACAAGTTAACAGTTTTGTGGAGAGGAAGAATCGGGGCCACATGAGGTATCAGTATGACAGGATTCACTGCGTATGCTTTCTACTCTAGCAAATTATCACCTCCCTAACATATGCTGGCTAGTTGTCATACACTGCCGTTGATTGAATTAAAACTGGGAAATGATTTGATTATGCCAATATGTAAATTTATTTGGGGGGTATATTTGGTCAGATTTTACTATAGTAATAAACAACTCAAATATTTCAGCAGCTCATAACAACCAATATTTATTTCTTATTCACATTACATGAAGGCTATAGATCAACCAGGTTCAACTCAGCTCGCGTGTCTCCTCATCCTGCAACTCAGACCAAAGAAGTGGCCACTATCTGGGGCATGCTTTTTCATGGTGGAGGTGGGAGTGAGAGTGGGCAAGCCAAACCATGCAAGCACATTGAAAGCTCCTGACAGGACATGGCAAGTGCTGTGTATTCCTGATATCCCATTGGTCAAAGTATGTCACATGGCCAGTCTCAAAGGTAATGAAGCAGGGATGTATATTTCTCTCTGTGTGTGCAGGCATATCACATGACACTAGGTGGGAATATATATTACAGAGAAGCAGAGAACAATTCAGAAAAATAAAAAATAATCCCCAGTCTATCACAGAAAGAGGAGATATTTAAAAAACTGGGGTTCATAGGGCAAAAAATAAGTAGAGCTCCCTTTAGATATCCTAGAGGGATATCCTAGGACAGGAGAGATGTTACTGTGGTTTAGGGTCTGTCCTTACATTGGCAAATTTGTACTGGCAACAATATTATTATTTCTACCAGCAGCAAATAGCTTCAGAGAGGCTTCCTTCATGTTTGCTTTTATGCATTCACTAAGCGAAGACTTTGAGTTCTTACTCTGTGCTAGACACTGGGGAAACTGAGGTGAACTTCACAAAAGATTGTTGTGGAAACCAGCTGTTAAATTATTTGTTTTCACTTGGAGCTGTACACATTTTAGCAGCCAAGATCTTTTATATACTGTCCACACAATCTTTTTCTCTTGCATCCTGGGAAGCCAAATTAGCCTTGGCAAACAGGCATTAGAATAAAGGGAATTAAAGTGTGTCTCGTCAGAGTTTTCACTGGCATTGACTCTTAAAGGAACAGATTAGTTGTAACTCCCACATGTAATAGCTTACTCTGACTCTCTCTCCCTGACATAGTCATGTTCTTTTGCATCTTTTCCCCTAGATTTCATGTATAAGTCTTCAGCTATCATCCTTAATCAGGCTTTATTGGACAACTATAATTTTATTTATTCAAAAACACCCCTCACATTTTTCTGGGAATAAACTAATCTTACTTTTTCTTCTGAGAATGATTCTTTCCCATTTCCCCTACTACAACAATATGATCTGCAGAGACCACCTGTCTTTTCACACGACTGTGCCTCTGGCTACTGGTGATGGGCTCATAGGTGGGCATCTGGCCTGGCCAGTATGGAGCTCTTGCTTTGTAATTTTAGAACTGGAATTAGGAAAATACATCAATTGTTTCTCCAACAGAAGAAAAAATGAGTGATGTGAGCCTAAGATTTAAGCCTCCACATTCCCTCCCTTGTGAAGGAAGAAAGCCTGAATGAGGGAAAAGAAAGCTGAAAGTCAATCGGAGAAAACATCAGGGCATGCCATTATGGGTAGTTTTCAAGTCTCATGTCCAGTTTTTCTTGATGTCCAGGCATATTTCTGTCCTGATTGTATTTGATTATTTACCTCTTTCCTTTCTTGGATCCTGTGAATAATTAATTCCCCCTCTTTGGGGCAAAGATAGGTTAGTTGTAGTTCTGCTTCTTGAAAATAACCATTCTTTGGAGTATAAGGGCATTTTAAAAACTGTCCTTGGGGAAAAGAGGACTGGAAGGAAACAAATATTTCAAGGATGGACAGGGGAAGAAACTCTCGCAGAGCAGTAAAAGGTAAACCAGGAGGAGTGGGGTCACAGATGATTTAGAGAGGACAGTTTTGAGAAGGAAGGTACAATCTGTAGTAGTAACACACATTTCTGAGAGAATTGGCAAGCTGGGGACAAAAAACTATTGGATTTAATCACAAAGAGGCCATTGATGACCTCAGTATAAAGCAGAGAAATTATGGATACAGAAGTCAGCCAACATGGATTAGGGAGTAAATGGGAGGTGAGAAGTTTGGACTGTAAGTATAGTGTTAGGGGATTTGATAGTAAAGGAATGGCAAAAAATAAGATCAGTGTCAGTACAGGTTATCTTTTTCAGGAAGGGTTTTCATTTCCCCCCGCACCTCTCCTAATATGGGAGAGGCAAAATCAATAAACGTTTATTGAGTACATATTATATTTCAGACACTGTGTTACGTGTGGAATGAAAAGATGAATAAAACACAAGTAAGATTAAAGTAAATTATGGTACATCCATAAAATGGAAAACTAGCAGCTCTAAAAATAAGTTGTAAAAGGACTATTTAAATAATAAAATCGGTTGGAATATTAAGAAAATCAGGTTAAAAAAACAGTATTTTTTGTATAGTCCAATTTTTACTATTTACATCAAAATAGGCATATTTGCGTAGAAAAGAGGCAGGAAGAATACACAGAAACAGTGTAAATAGTGGTTAATAGTGGTGTTGAGATTTATGGACAGCTTTCATTTTATTTTTTGGCCTATCTGCATTTTCTAAATTTTTTACATTTAACCCATGGTACTTGTGTAGTAAGAATAATACACATAGATAACATATCTAAAAATGGATGAAATATAGACCCTGAAGTCAGCCACTAACAGAAGAAACAATGGACTACACAGCCAAGTGTGTACAACATTGCTTATTAAATCCAAACGCAGCTTACATGAATGGAGGGAATTATATCTGCCTAGTAGGGCTGGGGAGTCTTCTCAGAGGAAGTGATGTTTCAGTCAGACCTCAAAAAATGAGCAAGAATTGGTCTGATTAAGAAGAAAGCAAGAAAATGAGCACAAAGTAGGGAAGTCTGTGAAGTACTCAAGGAATTTTGAGGCGTCTAGGGGTAGAAGGGACAGAGCAGAGGGAGGGTGGCTGCCGGGCAAAAGGCCCCTGATGCCTGTGAAGGACCAGGACCTTATCCTGTCGTGCGTGAAATGGAGAAAAAGCAGGCTTAAGCAGGTTTTTATACTAAAAGCATTGCTCAGATGTAGATGGACAGAATGTACTGGGGGGTGACAGGGTCAGTGAGGAGGCTGAGCGTCCAGGTGTGAAAGGGTGAAGACCTGAACTAAGAAAATGGTAGCAGGATTGGAGAGACAGGGCTGTATCTGAGTCACTGAGGAAGAGAAATCGATAGGGTTTAGTAACAGCAGTAATAGCTGTTACAGGTTGGGTTCTTCAGAAGCAGACCTTTGAGATGGATTTTGCAGTGCAGATATTTATTAGGGATCCACACACATGAAGGGAAGGGATAAGAATCAGTGTTCCAGAAGGAGCTGGACCGCAAAGCAGACCTAACAAGGCCCTGGTCCAAATGGGAGGAGCTCACGAGCAATTGTTGCTCATCAGAGCTACACTCCATTGGACCCAAATGGCCACGCCTTTATACCGTTGCCTTCCTCAGTCATGGGCTATGGCAACCCCAGGAGGGGTGTGACCCCAGGCGAGGTGGCTCTCCGTGGGCAGACCCTGAAGGAGCTGACAGCAGGAGCCTGGCAACAAGTCTTTCCTTGAAGGGTGGTCTGGGTGGCACACCTCTGTGTCTGTAAGGGCTAACAACTGTGGACTGCATACTGATAGTATAGTGCTCATTTTGTCACCCATCCTGTGGAGCAATCACTACAAGTGAGGGAAGATGCACACACAAAAAACCAAGAAATGTGCCCAAGGTCATTCAACTAGTAAGCAGTAGAGTTAGGATTTAAACCTCCAGGATTTGGCTTCTGTACCTGAACCACTGGTTATGTACTTAACCCCTGGCCCACACTGCCTGTCACTGAGAGCGTTGGGGAAGAAGGGGAATGGGGTTGTGACAGGGGCGCAGCTGGGCTGGGCCTGACAGCTCTCCTATAACAAGAGAGCGTGAGGACTTCGATGCTGTCTGCCTTCTCTTCTCTGTGCCCTCTCTCCCTCACCGCTCTCTCCCTACCTCTCTCCCTCTCTCTCTTTTCTTTCTCATATACTATTTATTATCAAAGGAAGGAAAGTCAGATTCAATAAAGTACACACTGATTTATTAAATAAAAGTCCAGCATAGGGATTAATAAAATAAATGCAGACTTCAGTGAAATGGTGTCCTAAGCACATATTTTTAAAGCCATGTTTCAAAAAGGTGATCCATAGGAGTTAAGTTAATTTTTATCAAATGACGAGAACAGACACTAGTTAGTACTGGCGACTTTGTGTGTTCTCACACTGTCACTCAGTGCTTAGGTTTCTGAGATTGTGCTTCCCTTTGTGTTAAGTGATATTACCCTAAAGCATCGTTCACACAGGGAAAATTTCAAAGCGCACAAACATAGTGTATTTTCTGAAACAAAGCCATTGGATGATTTTTGTAATTTTTTCCACTTAATGGGGAGCTGGGATGGGGAAAGTGCTGAGGGCTTTGGAGCTGGGCTGTGGGAAAGTGGGGACCCCAAGAGGCAGTCGTGACAATGAAGGCATGAAACCGTGCCTCCAGGGCTTGGATCAGAGAGGACCTGGACCCAGGACCTGGATGCAAACGTCAGTTGTGCTCACATGCTCTGTGATGAGTGGACTCACCTCTTGTTTCTGAGACTTGGTTTCCACAACTGAAAATGCCCATGTCATCGAGTGGTTGTCTGAATTAAAGGAGATGCAGCCGATGAAAGGGCCTGGCTCTCCCCAGGTACTAGAGAAATATCACTGAGTGTGAGTCAGAAGCACGTTTCCTTCATCTTCTCACATTTACGATTTGAGACGGCCTCCTTCCGCTCCTCCTCTCATCTTTCTCCTCCTCCAGTCCTCCCGCAGGATGGGCATTTCTGCATTCAGGGGCCTCCCGGGACCTTTGGGCTTTGAGTACTGACTGTCCAAGAAGATAATTCCTCCCTTGCACTCAATCAACCTGGCATTCATCTGCAGCCACTGAGAACAGCCCGTCTGATTTCTTGACATAAACACACTGAACAAGCAAGACAGGCCCCACTGAGTTATTTAAAACCCTGATCTGAGAGAGAGCATCTTGAATATGAAGTTCTTGCCTAAATATAAACGTCAAAGCTTATTCAACATCAAATCAAATCAATGATAATTTGAGGACTAATTAGCATTTGGGGCTTTTTTCGGCAGCGTGGTGATGTGGTGTATAATGCTGCGTGATTGGAGAGAAGCACGTAATTGAGAAGCTGAATACATTGTCTCTTGGAGACTCGTGAGGGAATAGATTCGATAGCCAGAGGCCTTCCACTAGCCAGAGGGAGAGGTGGAGTGGGGTTGCGGCAAGCAGGCTGACCGCGTGGCAGAGGCCATACCTGAAACCCGCTGCTGCGTGGGGAACCTAGGAGGGCAGGGGTGGGCGGTCTCCATGGTGGTCCCCCTCCTCTTGCAAGAAGGTTTTCACTTCCACCTGGTCAGTGAAGCTTCACCTCTCACTTGAATTCTACAAGGTGCAAGGAAATGAGATTACTTCAGAAAGGAATTGAACAAAGGGGAACTAAAATTTGGTACCTGCTTCCTAGGAGTCAGGGATCAAAACAATCAGGACAACAAGTATTTATAGAGTACTTTTCATGTGGTTATGTTTATATACAGCACCTGTTTAATCCTTAGAATGACCGTATAAGATCAGTACTTTTTTTTTAAATGGGAAAATGGAGGCTCTGAGAGGTTAAGAGCTTCACTAAAATGTTACAGATAGAAATGGACAAATCAGAGCTTAATATACTTTATATTCTTCTGTCTCCAAAGTTTGTGCTGCTAATTCCAATACTGTACTGCTTTGCATAAGTCATGTTGTTGAATCAATCTCAGAAGCCTATGCAAGGTGGTATGTTCTTAGAGATGAGGAAACCCTGGCTTAGAGAAGGAAAAAGATTCATCCAAGGTTACCAGGTAGTAAGCAGCCAAGTCTAAAGTCTAAGAGAAAGGTAAAATGAGAATAGAGAAAATAATTCAAAAGACATAGTAACTCTGATTAAAAAAAAAAAAAAAGACAAAATCCAGAGTATACAGGTCCTGTGTGAACCTGGGGTGAACAGTTCTCCTCAAACAGGAGCCTTGGTTGAAGTGCAGAATCTGCAGTCTGCTCCCCTGTCTCCCTGGGTCAGCTCCCTTAGGCCTGGGGTTTATTACAGGGTACCAAATCGGAGCCTCTGGTCTAACTGCAACAAGCAGGGACAGGACAATACATGAGTGTCTCTCATGTGCTGAATCTGACCCACTGGTAGTGGCTGCTTGGGGTGTCAGGTTGAGAAAGATTCTGAGGCCCATTTGGGCTCAGTAGGAAAGAGGGAGGGCTGGTTAGTGATGTCTCTGGTGGCCACTCTGCAGTGGGATGGTGATACGTGTGCCAGGTATTGGCTATGCCTGTCATATGTTCTGATCATTCCAGCTGTTCCTTGAGTTTCTCTTTGTGCAGTGAATATATATGGGGGACATATTTTAATGAGACTCAGGTTGAACCAGCTGAATTCTGTAGGAGTCCCCAGCATGTGCATGTGAAACACCCTGCAGTTAATATCTCTTTTCTTCAAGGAACTCTGAGATGCTTCATTTGAACATGTAGACATGATCAATCAAGAGGCAGGTGTCTTGGAACAGAAAAGCACAGTAAGAAAAATAAAACCCTTTGGATTGATTTTTTTTTTCCAGATTGAATATTAAGAGGCCAGAGAATGGCTGCTTTTCCAAGCATGATGAGGGTGATTCAGATTACACTCACTCAACTGAGGTTGGCCTGATGGGGGTCCAATTGCTGAGTACCAAGTTGGACATAAAAAGTAAGACAATTAGTCTTCTCAAGAAGCTATTGAGATGGCTTAATTGGCAACAGAAAATGAGAGCTTTTATTATTATTTTTTATATTATGAGAAAATCTCAAAGAGCTGAGGCCTAAAGATATTGCCACAAGTAGTTGTTATGAACAGACTAGCAATTGCTTTAGGTTATGGTCTGGATTACCATCTGATTTTGCAATAACCCAATCAATTCTTTATTGAGCTTCTACTATGTACATATAGACTAGGTGTTCCTACAAAGTGGATTGTGTATTATTCATAATGCGTATTACGTTACATACAGAAGGCATTTGAGGGGACTTAACATAAAAATATGTATAAAATAAGGTTGTTAAAATAGTATCTGTGGAAGAAGGCAAAGGCAAAATCACTAGCCACATAGCCTATTGTGGTTATTGTGGCTGAAAATTAAGATTACCTCTGAGCTCCCAGGCAGACAAAGCAAAATGGAGATCATGATGGGTTGCATTACCAGATAAAATAAGAAAACTTGGAAATGTAAACTTTTTGCTATTACTAATTTCTAAAATTACTTGGATGGTCAGCTTCCTGAAGGCAGTGACTGAGTCTTATTTATCTTAGGATGTTGGTCACCTGGTAGAGTGCATGACACATACTAGATACATAATAAAAAAGAGTTTGTTGAATTTAGTCCATTCATACACTGGTTGGTGGGGCTGGGGAGGATTGGAAAGGCTATTCAGAATAGAGTGGTATTATGATTTCTCTTAGGGAAGCCTTTTTTGCAGTGTCTAAACTAATATAAACCAACTACAGCTTCCTGGTGACCTCTTAGATACAAAGATAAGTCTCTGAATACTAAAAGGAGCACAGACATAGAGGCAGATGACTGAGTATTTTGGCAATGGAAAATTATAATCCATTCTAAAAACCTTGGGGGATCATCATAATCTTTACCCTGCCACCAAATAGTAACAAAGAGCAAGGAGAATGATGGATATGAGAGAGTGGCTACACATTGCTACAGCAACAAGGAGGAAGAAGCCATATCAGTCAGGGTCCAAACTGTAAAACAGAAGCCATTCTAAGTATTTCAACTGGAGACAATGATTGTAAGGAATTAGCTCTACAGTAATGGAGGATCTGAGAATGCAAGAGGGGATGGTGAGGCAACTCAGAAATCAGCAACACCAGGAGGCTACCACAACTTCTAAACTAGAGAAAGGAAGTGGTATTGCTCTAGATGGGGTCACCTGGGTAGACATGGAAGCATAGAATGCCATGCCAGGTGGGAGCTTGGGTAATGGGGGATACAACCCCTGCCAGAGATGCTGCTCTTAAGAGAGAAGGAAGAGAGGGTTGGGGTTGGCTTTTCCTTTCTCTCACCCCCTAATCTCTTGCTTCCCATTGGCTGAAGTCATTTGAAATCAGGTAATGTGTGAATCTGGGAAACACAGTCTCAGTCCTCAGACCCTCTGAGATACAGCAAGGAGCAGAGGAAAGGTAAAGATGGATCTGGGGGTAAAGGACTCAGCTGGCACAGATGCAGGTAGGAAACTGGTATATCTGTGCTCAACCTGGCCAAGCTTTGAATTAAGAGCATTGTAAAGATCCTGGAAAAGCTGATACCTGATTTCCTTTTCAGAATCTCATTTGTAGGAAGTACTTCGGCCTCCTTATAATTTATCAGGCCCTTTGAGAATGTAATTTGGTTGCAAACAGATCTAGGTTTAAATCCCAGCACAGCCGCTTATGCCACACTGAGAATTTGGGCAAGCTACCCCACTTCTCTGACCTGTTTCTCCATCTCTAAAATGGTAATGATAGTATCTACTTCTCAAGTCATTGTGAAGATGAGGAAGTGAGTGTAAAACACATAGCACAGTGTCTGACAAATAAGAAAAGTGGAGCCCCTGGCCACTCTGATTATCATAGTTGGTGACTACTTTACACTGACATAGCTACTGCTTTCAGCAGAACCTACTTGGCTTTTGGGATTCAGTTTAAGTGTCATCACTTCCATGAGGCCTTTCCAGGGTGTCCTTCCTGTGTGTCCCCAAGGCATTCTGCATATACCTTTATCCAGGTACATTTCATACCATGTTAGAATTATCTGTTTTCTACTCTATTTCCTTCACTAAAATGTGAGCTCCTTCCAGGCAGGACAGTCTGAATTCTTTTCTCCATGTCATACCTAGCATAGTGCTTAACAAAGAGTATTAACTCAAATGTTTGTTGAGTGAATAAATAATTGCTATCATTCACTCACAAAAAGTAAGATGAACAATTTTTCCTGCCATGGCCATCAGCCTTCTCACTGTAGCATTTTTGCCTGGTTTCTAAGCCAATACTGAATAATTCAGTGAATCTACAATCATCTAAGAAACAGCAGATGGGAGACAAATGAATGAAATATTAGAGTAGATTGGAGCAAGTTGGGAGAAAGATAGTGGACGTCTACTGGATGTCAGATGAGCACTTCTTTTCTAGAAAGAGTGACCACAGGAGCTGCTATGTTTGTACAAAGAGTCCCTGGATACTGTTCTCAGTGGAAAGTATGAGACACAAGTGGGGCCAATCAGTTTCGATCACTTGGAATTTTAGAATAGAAACCTGTAAAGTGGAGTCATTAACTTTCCAGTGACTGAAGATATAAGGTATCAGCAGTTGGCAGCCATGGTATTTCTCCTTGTGATGTAAAGGGAAGTCATTTCATAGAGAATAAAGAAATTATACAGGGAGAAGTAGAAAGGAGAGAGAGAAGAGTCCTAAAAGTGTTTGAGTTCTCAGTTCAAATTGTCCCCATCACATTTTTGTCCATGGATTCCATGTATCACAACAAATATTATAAAACATCTTGTTTGTTTGTGTTAGTTCAGGTTTGGTGTGTCTTACCTGCAAAGAAAAACATCCTAATCCAAAAGGAATGTGAAAATAGAATATGAAGGAGAAAAGTAATTTGAGACTAAAATATCAACAACCTCTGGATTTTATTCTGTAGGCAAATATGGAGCCTTTGAAATTTTTGAGGAAAGAAGTCGAATGAATTGGCCTATGTTAAATGTGAGGTCCCTAAATGGCACCTAAACAAAATATGTCTCTCTTTCCCTCCTACCTCTGTGCTCAAAAGTAGTAATGATTTAATAATCCTAGGGATGTGCTCTTCCCAATTTCCCCACAAACACCTCTGACCCACATGAATGCCCAGCACACTTTTCCCTAACTCCAAAACTTTCTTTTCTTGCAAACTTGTCATCTTAAAGTGCTCTGCTCTCTGTGAGAGAATGTCCTTCGAGAACCAACACTATCACCATGGAAAGATGCCAAATGTCTGCTAGCTGCAGAGAGGATGGTTACATTTCAGCATGTCAGAAAGAGGACAAAGATTTACAATGCATGCTTGGGTTAGCTAAAAAAAAAATTCATTCTTTCTGCCTTTCAGGTCTTAGATTTGGAGATGAGTAAAGATCCCTAGAGAAGCATAAGAGCCTGAGGACATTAATCAGTCAGTAGATGCCAGGGTGCAGTGAGGGGGTGGATTAGGGAATCAGAAACCCTGATCCTATAGTCCAACAGACCCAGCTCTCATATTAATTTGTGCTTTAGGAATAAGCTACTATTTTCCCACTCTGCCCCTCAGTTTTCTTATCTGTAAACACAGGACCTAGTCTGTAGTGGTCTCACATTTGGTGTTTCCACTATGGCTCAGAGGGCAGGACTACGGTTTTGAGTCTGGGTCACAATCCCTGAGGATGTCCCACTTCCTGGACATCTTCCTAGACCAGACTGGGAAACAGACTTGAAGGAGTCTTCTAGGTTTCACCACAATCACTGAAGGCTAGACAGCTATGGATCATTCACTCAGGACACAACCTCAGTAAATACATGAAAGCTCTGATTTAAGGGTCCATCTGGAGCTTCCAGGTACTCCATCTTCAATGCCAGCTCAGACCCAGTTTGCGTTGGTAGGAATAAGGTGTGGCTAGCATGAGATGAGAAGGGAGGAGGAGTTTGATTGGAAAGGAACCAGCTAAAGTCTTCGCTGAATGTTCCAACCCACTCTCATCTCAAACCTCCCATGGTAGTTATGGTTTGAGCCACACAGTCCAGAGCCAGTCACAATATCTCTTGAATTGTACTCTCATTTTTGTAGTTGTGCCCAGTTCAGATCTCTAATGTTGCATGGATTTATTTAAGTTCAAGGGCAAATACTGATTGGAAAGCAACTCTTTGCTGTGCATTGTGCTGCTCACTGAAGATACAGAAACACAAGGCACGGTCCCAGCCTTTGAAGAACTCACTGTCTAGAGAGGGATACAGACAAGTAAGCAGATGTTTACACAGAGGGTGCCGCCATAGAGGGATGTATTCATTTCTATTGTTGTGTAACAAATCACTACAAATTTAGCAGCTGAAAACAACACCCATTTGTTAGTTCACAGTCTGTAGGTCAGCATCCAGATGGGCTCAGATGAGTTCTCTGCTCAGGGTCTCACAAAACCATATCTGGGAGTCAGCCAGGCTGGGGCTCTTATCTGGAAGCCTAAGAGAAGAATCCACTTCCAAGCTCGTTCAGATTGGTGGTGGAATCCATTTCCTTGAGGTTGTAGGTCTAAGACTCTTGTTGCCTTGCTAGCTGTCAAGCTAGGGACCGCCCATTGTTTCTAGAGGCCAACTGCGTTCCTTCTCATGGCCCTTCCCTCTGTCTTCAGACCATCTGTGGAGGGTGGGGTCCCTCTCTTACTTTAGAGATCTCTGCCTTCCCCTACTGCCTTTTCCTTCTGCCGCCAGCCTGAGAAAGTCCTTTCCTTTAAATGTTCTTGTGATTAGATCTGGCTCGCCTGGTTACTCTCCCTTTCTAAAGTTAGCTGTGCCTTTGAAGTTGTATAAATACATAAAGTGCAGTTAGTAATAAATCAGTTTCAACATACCACGGTCATGGGAGTGGCGTCTCATTCACAGAGTCCAGGGCTTCAGGTGTGAGGTCTTCAGGACCAGTCCTAGAAATTCTGCCTGCCACAAAGGGTAGAGGATGTCAGGGGGCACAGAGCAGGTGGGAGCAGGCAAGCCAGCTCCCATGAGATCCTGCGAAGGCCTCTTGGCGGTGGAGTGGATTTTCTGAGGATGAATTAAGACTTAAGCAGGGAGAGAAAATGAGTGAAAGGACCTGTTTGGAAAAGACTGATGAAAGAGCTTGGCAACAAGCTCAGGGCTCTTTCATTCCTCCCAGCGTCTAACCTAGTTCTGAGCACATAAGGCGTTTTCAACATTTTCTTTTCCTGACAAATTAACTGATTGGTTAGAGGTCATTGTAATTATTAAATAAGATAATACTCAGAAGGCACTTAGAACAGTGCCGGGAACAAGTTAAATGATTAATATGTACCAGCTATAATTATTATACAACTCAAAATAAGAAGCCTCTTGCAAATAGATCTTGAATATTTATTCACTGATTTAAGAAACTTTTAAAGAACAAACTAAACCCTAGTGTGAAGTGCTGGGAAGATAGTGGAGTACAAAACAGATGATCCTGACCTCCTCGAGTTCCTCGCTCCATGAGGGAGGACAGAGGAGCAAAGGGCAGCTGGAAAGGTGTGCTGACGGCTGCGGAGGCCAGGTAACACTCTGTGCCTGTGGCTGCTCCGGGAAAGGCTGTTTCCTTCTTGTCTGCCTAACGATTGAGCACAGACATTCTCTTTTAGTTCGATGGCCCTCTCCAGTCCCCAGCCCTCCTCACTGTGCTCGTGTGTGTGTGTGTGTGTGTGTGTGTGTGTCCTTAGTTCCTTGTTTTGCCTGCCTTCTCCCGTGGATTTCAGCGCCACAGGAGAAGGAACACTAGCCTATTCACTCTGTGTTCCCAGCGCTCAGCAGCAAGCCTAGCCCATAGTAGCCCTCAGAAAATAGTGTTCAATCAACGAGATTTTAACTTAGACTCTGGTTTCTTCCTTGAATAAAACCTGCCGTTTTAATTTGGTTTGCTTTAAATAAACATTTGCATAGCACCTGTTATGTGCTAGTAAGTAAACAACAGATCCACGACACAAACCCAGACAGTCTGTTGTGCTTGACAAAGGTTAAGTATGAGGCTTCGGACTTTCATACCCACCTTCGTACCTAACAAGTGTGACTGACAACAAACAGATAAAACAATCACTGCGACCATTTACTGGGTATTCTTGCAGAGTTCCTGTACTGAATTTGTAGCACAAATTCCGACAACAACACTGAAGATAGAGTTACTCTCTTCATTGTAACCATAAGGATTCTGTCACTCAGAGAGTGCAGTCTCTTGCATACGGCCACAGGCCAGCATGCTGCAGGCCCAAGACTTAAACACAGTCTGTCTGATTCCAAACCTGGGCTCTTTGGTGAGGATTTTGTGCTTTGACCAGTTGTTTGCATTAAACTGATTATTCCTTTTCATTTGCAGTTACCAATTACGTTAGTATCCATGGAATCTCTGTCTCAGATACACTTTAAAAACATTTAGAAGAAAGTCAAAATCTTGGTCTTATGGGTACAAAAAGCATAAACCAGTTCACAGTGATGTTGCCATGATCTAAGAGAATGGAAGATCGATTTCTCTGTGCAAGTCAGTGTCAGCTCATACCCTGCGTCTTCTGAGTCCCCATCTCAGGGCTGCGGTCCTGTCACCGTGACAATGAAAGGATGAGTACTTTTTCAGGGCACCACAGGGAACCAGAGTGACTTCATCAGCTAACTCTCCTTCAATAGAACTCCTAAATCATTTCTTTGTTATCCAAAAAAGGACCATGAACCCACAGGTACACCAAGTAAGTGTAAACTCCAAGGGTCAGCTTCCCAGGCAAGGCCCTGCTACCCAGGCAAGGCCCTGTTTTATCCATTCTGACCCCAGTACCCAACACAGGGCTTGGCACACAGAAATTGCTCTGTTGGATAAATGAAGAAAAGAACAAAAAAAATGAAAATATACTCTCTCCCTTGTGTGTAGCAGTGGGGTTGAGTGTGAAAGAAGGAGCATGGTGTGTTGGAATTTGGTACAAATGGAGAATTTTAGATCAGTGCCTCTCTAACTATCTGTGGGGAAGTCCTAGACTCCTCTTTTATCTCTGTAGAATGAACAACTGAGTTTATCACCTGAGGACTTGGTGCTACTGTTAATATGCATTTTGTACCACCAGCAACTTGTCTCTGTGAATTCAACAGCACCCTAGTCAGTATCCTGTACATTGAGACAAGGCACTAGTCACATGCTAGGAAATAGATGTCAAATTGCTATGAGAATTTCTAAAAGCTCACCCTTAGTTTCTGTGCTTATCTCATTGCAAAACAGAAACAAACCATTTACAGTCCAGTCTTGGTTCCTGAACCACACTGGCAGCAGAACTTTTTGGAGCTTAGGCTCGGACCCATAGTTGGGTGAGCATCCTACCAGATGTCTGTGATTAGGGAGAAGTCAACCTCTCCCACCCTCTTATTTGTTATCTTTAAAATGAGGAAAATAGCAATACTTCCCTTATGAGGTTGTATTGAGGATCCAATGGAATCATTCATTCAGTATTCATTCAATAAACATTTACTGAGCTACTGTGTGACAGATACTCTTATGTGCTGGGATGAAAGTAGTGAGTAAAACAGGCAAAAATCCCTGTTGTCATGCAGCCAAGTTGTGGTGAGGCGATCTACATAAAGAAGGTAGTCTAATACCTACAGTTTCCAGCTGTGTGTCATTTGGCAGGTCACTTCATTTTACCGCGAGTCAGTTACTGAAAGTGGAGCAAAAATAGCACCCACCTTCTTTGATTGCCATAAAGATCCAGTGAAATCAGAAAGACAGTCACTTGCTGTGACAGTAAATACAACTCAAAGTTAAGTGCAAAATATCATGTTTCTGGATCCTGTGGCTCAGAATTGTAGGCTGTCCCAGCAGCTGTGCATTCAAGGTAGTGGGGAGCTTCCACCTGAAACAAGAGCAGGGTGCAAAAGCTGAGGGATGCAGCAGAGCCTCAGGAGCCACGTGGGAAGCCATTATCTAAGGCCAGACACATAGGCAATGCAACAAAAAGACGAGCATGTCAAAAGGACTGAAGGAAGATGTCAAGGCTGAAGGGTAAACAAGTTTTTGGAATGAGGCAGATAAGAACCAGAAGAATATATACAGCACAGCTTATTGATTGCTTTGAGTGACAACTGGGGCATGTTTTATAGACATGAGGCTAAGTTTAAGGAATGGGTTAGAACAAACACCACAACCAAGAGATGTTACCAGGAACACAGAGGGCCCAATCTGTAATCAGGTCCATGGAGTAAGATTAAGACTAGGACTGGGAGATAAATCCAAGAATCCAGGAACAATGAAAAATAAAAAATGGCACATGAAGCAAAGAGTAAGTTATGCTCAGAGGCTAGAATTGTTGCTGGATATCTGTTATACCCTTTAGGTCTACTCTCCACCATTGTTTGTCCTGCTCTGTGCCCTGGGAGGCAGACTAAACGGACCTCTTACCATCTGGTTTCTGAATGAGTGCAGCCAATAGGAAAGACAGGCTGGAGACTGGAAGGAAGCTGGGGAGGGAGCAGAGCGAGGTCAATGGATTTGTTTCCCCAGGTTCCTCTCCTCAGGACACTGTGGGATGTCTGTATC
Source organism: Manis pentadactyla (assembly GCF_030020395.1). Taxonomy (NCBI): domain Eukaryota; kingdom Metazoa; phylum Chordata; class Mammalia; order Pholidota; family Manidae; genus Manis; species Manis pentadactyla. The sequence continues at coordinate 47,613,114 of NC_080022.1, read as the reverse complement.
TCTCAACAGGAAGTCTTTGTCCCCATTATGCTCTCTGGGTTCTGTTCCTTGTCCTCACCCCTTTAGACCTGGAGATGTCAGGGAGCCCCACCTAATACTAGCCCTAAGGTGCCACACTATCCCCTGTGGTTTCCTTCTACCCTGCCCACACTTTGTAAACAATCCTATTATCCTCATCAAGTGAGCCATCTGTTCTCTGCTGGGGTCCCGACTGGAAGCTCCAGGGCTTATGTCCAAAGCTCTGTCTTACTGTGTTCTGTTTGATAAACTGGGGCTGGGTCAGCCTAATTTAAAGTGATAGTGTTTGGCAGATCCAAAGTAGACAGTAAGGCAGGCTGGAGGCAGGACTTGGAAGTAGTTGTGTTAGGGTCTTGAGTGAAAACTGGGATGGATCCCATCAGTTGAAATAAAGAGCTGATAGTTAACATTGCACTTACTGTGTGACAGGCCCTGTTCTATGCACAACATGTCTGTGGGCTCCTCTAACCCTCATTAAAAGTCTATAGCATAGGTAGTGCTGCCAAAGCCGATTTACAAAATGAGGAAACCCAGGACAGGGAGGCACAGTAACTTGCCAGAGCTTACACAGCTATTAAGTGGCTGTAGCTGGGGTCTCAACTCAGTCAGCACCACTCCAAAGTCCGTGGTCCTAACTAACAATCCTCTGCTCTCTAAATCTGCATTATTCACTTCCAAGTACTGGACCTGTCCTTTCCTTGTTCTCCTACTCAGTCTGAAAATTGCCAATAACACCCTTTGCATTGTGACTTCAGCACTTCAATAAGCTTTAGCACATTCTGAACCTTGTGTTTCTGCTGGTTTAGTTCCTACAGTTTCTGGGGTGTTTACATTTTTCTTAAGGCTGAACGCCCAGCCCAAAGCCCAGTAGTCAATGTGTAGTGGAGGCTGGCCTTAAGCTGATTCTTCCTAAGCTTCTCTATTCTACCTCATGAGCCTCGGCAGTTCCTGCAGGGTGGGGATGGCGCCTCTCCTTTCACTGCCATATTTCAGTGCCTACTTCATGGTACAAGCATGATAATCACTTACTGAATAAATGAATAGTTTTGACATATCCTTTACAATTCAGACCTCATTAGAAGGTGTCCAGGAAAACCATATTATTTTCTTTACACTCTTCTTTTATCAGAACCCATAACTGTGGTAGGATCAGAACTGCCTTTTTGCATCTCCCAGCCCTCTTGGGCCACCTTCTTTTCCTAGACCTGGACACAGAAAAGGATAGTGCTTGTGTGGTATCACCTTGACCTCATCTGCAGGTCCATGAGCTTTCTCAGCTAGTGATTACAGGGCCTGATCAGAGCGTTTGCTTGCTTTCTTTTTCTTACATTGGTTATGGAAGTGGTTAGATGCTAATGCTCTTATTACATACAGTAAGACATACCTGGATCTGAATCCATACTTTGTCATTTAACTGTCTATGGATTGCCTAACCATTGTGTGTTTCAATTTCTTTATCTATACAATGGTTATAATAATAGTATCCACTTCTCAAGGTTTTTATGAAGATTAAATGGGATAATAGGTACCTATTAGTTCAGTTCTACTCAGAAGCAGGTATCAGTCCTGAGTTAGAAGCACAAGAGACATATTAGGTGCAGTACCTGTGAAAGATAAAGTAGAAAGGGAGCAGGATTCATCAGGGAGCTTACAGACTGTGATGCAGTTCCTTGTGAAGGGAAAGGGTGAAGGACACAAAGTTGGGTAGAAAGAGTGCCAGACTATGGCTCAGCTCTGAGTAAGTATGGACCAGGACGACAAGGAGTTCTGATACCAAGACTGCCCATAGAGGATTTTTGCATTGGGCAGAAATGGCCAGGCCCTAATATCCCCACTATGCTCAGTCTTTGATTAAAACTGCTAGGAAGTATTGTATCTCCACAGCTCCCAAAGTATATAAAGTTTTCAGCACAGCTCCTGGCCACAAGTAAATACTCAATAAATGCTAGCTATTGACACCATCATTTCTATTTGGAACCCAAGGAATGGAAATAAAGATTATTATTCCTTGTACTATGGTTAGCTGTGCATGCCTATCTTAAAGAAATTATTCACTAGATACTTGTTAAAAATGGCAAAGCAGATTTTATTTGAGCTATTGCAATAAGGGAATGAGAACTCATTACAGGATTGGTTTCAACTCTGAATACAGCTAGAGATTTATAGCTAATGAGCAGAGTGAAAGGGCCAGTGGATAGAAAACTAGGAAGAGAAACTTGATTAGACATTAAGGCTAGGGGAATTCTTAATAAACTGGCTTAACAGAATTCTTGCTAAAGGCAGGCCAAGGACTTAGATATCCAGGATTGGGAATGAAGAACTTGATCTGCTATCAAGGGAGGGGGATTTTTGCTAACCTAGCTTAGCAAGATTATTTTCTAAAACTTGGCTTGGCAAGCCAAGGATGGGGCTTAAGAAGAGGGCTCCTCTGAGCCTGACTGAAGTTCTGTCAAGGTGGGAGTCTTTGTCACCTGCCACATCTCCTAGGTGAAGGGCACCTTAAGAAGGAATCATGCCTAGGCCATTTTCACCCAACTTCCACCTCTCACCCGGTGCCTGACCAAGTGGGTCTTAGTTAAGGTTTAGGAAATGGTCATATGAGTGATTATCTGTGTGTCTAAGAAGTAGAATTACTAAACTACTAAACCTGATGGTCAGTACCAGCCCATGGTATACCTGTGTGATACCTGTAGGTACCTAGTCAGTGTGCCTCCTGAATTTCTCAATTTGCAACAAGCAGAGTCCACAGGGGTCTGAACTCAGGGTTGAATAACTGGACAGTCTGTGTAAACAGGATAACTATCAGCCATATGTTTGGGTAGAGATGCCTGGAAATGATATATTGTATACTATATGCCCTAAGGAGCTATAGGCAAAGTCTTTGTTGAATCATAAGAAGGCCAAAGCTCTAACTTCCAAATTCTTAATTCTAAATTTAACTTATTTTCAGCAGATAATTCAGAATATTGAAAAGTCTACACACATTGTACCTTCCTATAATGTTGTCTTCTGAAGACCATCTTAACTTCCCACATAAATTTCTTTAAACGGCATCCATGACACCCAGCTTTATTCTGAATAATCTTCTATATCAAATTGGGTGAAAACAGTTTTTGCATATCCACCCTCAGTTAACCTATGGAGAAATGGATGTTCTTTCCCCAAGGTGAGAGTGAAGAATCAGAACTTAACTCTGAACTCATGACCCCAGCCCCAGGCTACAGTCCATTTGGGTTTTTTTGTGTGTGTTAGTAGACTGATAGTGATCAGCTAAGGATTCATTTGACTAATTGCCTCAGTCAAAAGTTGTCCTTGTGGGGAAAATCACATTATTTTTGAAATCAAGATATTGAAAATAATTAAGCAAAATCTGGACTGGAATTATCAGATTCAAATTTCTCCAGCTGTCTGCCAATTCAATAACCTACTTACTTTAATTATTAGTCTCCTCTCCCCACTTTTGGTGAGCTGGTAACTTTGAAGGACATTACCTCTTCAGAAAGTTCCAGGTCTGCTTCCATCCATCTGCATACATACCTGTGAAGATGCTTAGAATATTTTTGAAGCACTCATAGTGCTCCTGGGTCAATTACAGGGCCTTCCTTATCATTGGGAAGAAGCCCACTGCAGGGGAATGTTCATTTACCCCATTCCAAGATTAATGCATGGACCTGCCTAGAATAAGGAAGGTAGCAAGGGAAAGGGAGAAAGCAGTGAACTTGTAGCAGGGAGAGCTGATTTGAATTTGTGCCGTAGCTCCCAGTAGCTATATAAACTACACCAAATGAACAGACCTGCTTGTGCCTTACATCCCTTATTTATCAAAAACAAGGAAGGGTTGGGGTCCTTAACCCCAGTCCCCATCCCTTCCAGTCACCTGCATGAATGAGGAACTTCATATCTTGGCACACCTGTAATACATTTGTGGCAATATTGGTTGGGAAGAACTGTTCCATTAAAATACAGGTACCCCATGATATGCCAAATATCAAACATTTCAGGGCCCAAAATTGAAGCTTCTTTAGTCCATATAGGCCCTCCAGCAGTCTCGTCCTAGCTAGGAACAACATACGATTCACTGTGTGTGTAACATATATATCTGCTGCATGCTTCACATAACATCATATCAACTCCTCACAGTGACCATACAATGGTAAAATATCATCTCCATTTTATAGCTAAGAAAACTAATGCTCAAAGAAGCTCTAAATCTAAGCTTTTTCCTATTATCACTTTTATTTTTTAGCTAAATTCCAGTCTCTCCCATGGCACTTTGCATGGCAATTATTCATTCACTTACACAAACTCTAAGGAACTCTTTGAGACTGTGCACATAATAGGTGTTCAATAATAAAGACTTGTGAAATAAATGAGGGAATTAATCTTTCTGTCTGGAGATTTGACCAGGCAGGCCCTGGAATGTGGGGAATGGCTGGGAATCATTCTAGGAAGTAGATCCCATCCAGCTATAGATGTTAAAGGAAGATACCTCCCACTGGACAAGACCCAGATTCAAATGATCTGGAGATTTCTGCACAGAGGGAGGGCAGAGTGGCAGTAACAGTGCTAATTACCAGGATGTTGAGTCAGGAAAGGAGGATTCGAGGACAGGTACTCACAGCAAGTTGAAGCCTGGTTATCCAAAAAAGAGAATCCTCAGAGGATGCCAGAATGGCTGAATGTTGAGGGCATCTACTTAAATCCCCCTTCTTGAAATTCAGATGCATTCTAAGAGTTAGGGACATACCTATTCCTATTGGTAAGGAGGCTGGTGAAAGAGAGAAGAGAACATCAGGACATAAATTGGATCTCTTAGTTCTAGGCCCCAGATTGTCCCAGGCAGTGTTGTGAGATCAGGAGTCAAGGCTTCCCCACCACTCAGCATATCTGTATTTAAAAAAGCTCATTGAGGGATTAGATTAAAGATGGCAGCATGAGAAGTGAGACAGAGGCATCCTCCTAAAACTGCATATAATATGAAAATATAATTAATACTACTAGTCCTGAAAGAGCAACAGGAAAGAGGGCTGCGCCACACTGCATACACCTGGAGAAAAGAATAAACCTCAGGGAACAGGGTAACATACCAAAGCTGTGGCCCAGCAGAACCCAAGCCCTTCCTCCACCCCAGCTCACTGGCAGGAGGAAAAGAAATGGAGCAGAAAGGGAGTTGAGGCCTGGGACTGCTGAATACCTAACTCTGGAGATCTGTTCTGGGAGCAAAACCCTACATTTCATGGTGATTTCATGGTACTTTTGTGATTAGGGGGTTGGAAAGCTAAGACAGGCAGAATTCCTGGAGAAACTGAGATTCCAGCTGCTTGTGGAAAGCAGGGATCCATATCCGGCTGCTCTGGGACAAAAGAAAGGCGGGCAGTCTGAGAGACTTCCTAACAGCAAGAGGGCTGCTAAAGGAGCAAGGATTGCACAGAGCTTACTGCTGAGGAGAAAGGACAGGTAGACAAAATTGTCCAGGTGCACTCTGTCCAGCAGGATGGGAACTTTCACAATCTTCAGGTGCTCCAGCTCCCTGACTGGCTACACAGCTCTAAGGAACCCCTACTGTACCTTTCTTCTGGCCAGCCCCACCTGTCTTGCAAACCAGCAAGCCCTACCCTGGCATTAAGCCAGCCAGAGGGAAGCCCCATCTACAGCAACTACAAATGCAAAGCATAGAGGCTTATACCTGTGCACTCGAACCACGGGCTCTGGCAGTGGAGGCAGGCATAGCAGCTGAGAAGCAGGAAACAGCTCTTTCCTCCCCCTAGGCACCAATACCACTCCCCTGTGACCCCCAACATTGCTTAAGGGCTGAGCAGCTCCAGAGAGTAGAGCCTCTTTGCACTAGAGGGCACCATATACAAATATGAAATGCCAAAGGAACCTGGTTCAAAGTAAAATTATGAAAACAACACCTGAGAAAGATTCAAATGAAACCGACCTCATGAATCTTCCTGAAGGGGATTTCAAAATAAAAATCATTAACATGCTTATGGAGGTTTAGAAAAATATTCAAGGACTCAGGAATGAATTTTGGTGGGAGATCCAATCACTGAAGAGCACAGCGGAGGGTATTAAAAGCAGATTAGATATGATGGAGGAGACGATAAATGAAGTAGAAATTAGAGAAGAGGAATACAAAGCAGCTGAAAAACAGAGAGAAAAAAGGATCTCTAGGAATGAAAGAATATTGAGAGAACTGTGTGACCAATCCAAACACAACAATATTCGCATTATAGGGGTAACAGAAGAAGAAGAGAGAGAAAAAGGGATAGAAAGTGTCTTTTAGGAGGCAATTGCTGAAAAATTCCCCAATCTGGAAAAGGAGACAGTCTCTGAGGCCATGGAGGTATACAGATCTTCCAACACAAGGGACCCAAGGAAGACAACACAAGACATATAGTAATTTAAATGGCAAAGATCAAGGATAAGGACAGACTACTAAAAGAAGCCAGAGATAGAAATAAGATCACATACAAAGGAAAGCCCATCAGGCTATCATCAGACTTCTCAGCAGAAACCTTAAAGGCCAAAAGGGAGAGGCATGATGTTTTTAATGTAATGAAGCCAAAGGGCCTTGAACCAAGAATACTTTATCTGGCAAGACTATCATTTAAATTAAAGGAGGGATTAAACAATTTCCAGAAAAGCAAAAGCTGAGAGAATTTACCTCCCACAAACTGTCTCTACAGTGTATTTCAGAGGGACTGCTATAGATGGAAGTGTTCCTAAGATTTAATAGCTGTCACCAGAGGTAATAAACCACAGTAAAGAAAGTAGAACAGTTAATTACTAAGCAAATATACAATTAAATCAACTATCCCCAAAGTCAATTAAGGGATAGACAAAGAGTACAGAATATGATACCTAATATATAAAGAATGGAGGAGGAAGAAAAAGGAGGAGAAAAAAGAACCTTTAGATTGTGTTATAATAGCATATTAAGTGAGTTAAGTTAGACTCTTAGATAGTAAGGAAGTTAACCTTGAACCTTTGGTAACCATGAATCTAAAGGCTGCAATGGCAATAAGTACATACCTATCAATAATCACCCTCAATGTAAATGGACTGAATGCACCAATCAAAAGACATAGAGTCACTGAATGGATAAAAAAACAAGACCCATCTATATGCTGCCTACAAGAGATTCACTATAAACCCAAAGACATACACAGACTAAAAGTAAAGGGATGGAAAAGGATATTTCATGCAACTAATAGGGAGGAAAAAGCAGGAGTTGCAGTACTTGTATCAGACAAAATAGACTTAAAAACAAAGAAAGTCACAGAGACAAAGAAGGACATTACATAATAATAAAAGGGTCAATCCAACAAGAAGATATAACCATTACAAATATCTATGCACCCAACACAGGAGCACCTACATATGTGAAACAAATACTAACAGAATTAAAAGGGGAAATAGAATGCAATGCATTCCTTCTAGGAGACTTCAACACTCCACTCACTCTGAAGGACAGATCAACCAGACAGAAAATAAGTAAGGAGACAGAGGCACTGACCAACACATTAGAACAGATGGACCTAACAGACATCTACAGAACTCTACACCCAAAAGCAGCAGAATACACATTCTTCTCAAGTGCACATGGGACATTTTCAAGAATAGATCATATATTAGGCCACAAAAAGAGCCTCGGTAAATTAAAAAAGATTGAGATTGTACCAACCAGTTTTCTCAGACCACAGAGGTATGAAACTAGAAATAAATTACACAAAGAAAATGAAAAATCCCACAAACACATGGAGGCTTCACAACATGCTCCTAAATAACCAATGGATCAATGACCAAGTAAAAACAAAGATCACGCAATATATGGAGACAAATGACAATAATAATTCAACACCGCAAAAATCTATGGGATGCAATGAAGGTGATGCTAAAAGGAAAGTATATTGCAATACAGGCTTATCTCAGGAAAGAAGAACAATCCCATATGAACACCCTAAACTCACAATTAATGAAACTGGAAAAAGAAGAACAAATGAGGCCCAAAGTCAGTAGAAGGAGGGACATAATAAAGATTAGAGTAGGAATAAATAAAATCGAGAAGAATCAAACAATAGAAAGAATCAATGAAAGCAGGAGCTGGTTCTTCAAGAAAATAAACAAAATAGATAAGTCCCTAGCCAGACCTATCAAGAAAAAAAGAGAGTCTACACACATAAACAGAATCAGAAATGAGAAAGGAAATATCACGAGAGACACCACAGATATACAAATAATTATTAGAGAATACTATGAAAAATTATATGCCGAGAAACTGGATAACCTAGAAGAAATGTACAACTTTCTAGAAAAATACAACCTTCGAAGGCTGACCCAGAAAGAAACAGAAAATCTGACCAGACCAATTACCAGCAACGAAATTGAATTGGTAATCAAAAAACTACCTAAGAACAAAACCCCTGGACCAGATGGATTCACTGCTGAATTTTATTAAACATTTAGTGAAGAACTAATACCCATCCTCCTTAACATTTTCCAAAGAGTAAAGAAGAGGGAATACTTCCAAACTCATTCTATGAGGCTAGTATCACTCTAATACTAAAACCAGGCAAAGACACCACAAAAAAAGAAAATTAAAGACCAATATCCCGGATGAGCATAGATGCAAAAATACTCAACAAAATATTAGCGAACCGAATTCAAAAATACATTAAAAAATCATCCATCATGAGCAAGTAGGATTTATTCCAGAGATGCAAGGATGGTACAAAGTTCGAAAATCCATCAACATCATCCACCACATCAACAAAAAGAAGGACAAAAGCCACGTGATCATCTCCATAGATGCTGAAAAAGCATTTGACAAAATTCAACGTCCATTTATGATAAAAACTCTCAACAAAATGGGTATAGAGGGCAATACCTCAACATAATAAAGGCCATATATGACAAACCCACAGCCAACATTATAGTTAACAGCGAGAAATTGAAAGCTTTTCCTTTAAGATCGGAAACAAGACAAGGATGGCCACTCTCCCCACTATTATTCAACATAGTACTGGAGGTCCTAGCCACAGCAATCAGACAACACAAAGAAATAAAAGGCATCCAGATTGGTAAGGAAGAAGTTAAACTGTCACTGTTTGCAGATGACATGATATTGTACATAAAAATCCTAAAGAATCCACTCCAAAACTACTAACTAATATCTGAATTCAGCAAAGTTGTAGGATACAAAATTAATACACAGTAATCTGTTGCATTCCTATACACTAACGATGAACTAGCAGAAAAAGAAATCAGGAAAACAATTAGGAATAAACCTAACCAAGGAAGTTAAAGACCTATACTCTGAAAACTACAAGACACTCATGAGAGAAATTAAAGAAGACACCAATAAATGGAAACGCATCCCATGCTCATGGATAGGAAGAATTAATATTGTCAAAATGGCCATCCTGCCTAAAGCAATCTATAGATTCAATGCAATTCCTATCAAAATACCAACAGCATTCTTCAATGAACTAGAGTATATCATTCTAAAATTCATATGGAACCACAAAAGACCCTGGATAGCCAAAGCAATCCTGAGAAGGAAAAATAAAGCTGGGGGACTATGCTCCCCAACTTCAAGCTGTACTACAAAGCCACAGTAATCAAGACAATTTGGTAGTGGCACAACAACAGACCCATAGACCAATGGAACAGACTAGAGAGCCCTGATATAAACCCAACCATATATGGTCAATTAATATATATGGAGCCATGGACATACAATGGGGAAATGACAGCCTCTTCAACAGCTGGTGTTGGCAAAACTTGACAGCTATATCCAAGAGAATGAAACTGGATTATTGTTTAACCCCAAACACGAAAGTAAACTCGAAATGGATTAATGACTTGAATGTAAGTCATGAAACCATAAACCTCTTAGAAGAAAGCATAGGCAAAAATCTCCTGAATATAAGCATGAGCAACTTCTTCCTGAATGCATCTCCTTGAGCAAGGGAAACAAAAGCAAAAGTGAACTCATGGGACTACATCAAACTAAAAAGTTTCTGTATGGCAAAGGACACCATTAACAGAACAAAAAGGCATCCTACAGTATGGGAGAATATATTTGTAAATGACATATCTGACAAGGGGTTAAAATCCAAAATATATAAAGAACTCACATGCCTCAACACCCAAAAAGCAAATAACCCGATTAAAAACTGGGCAGAGGATATGAGGAGACAGTTCTCCAAAGAAGAAATTCAGATGGCCAACAGACACATAAAAAATGCTCCACATCACTAATCATCAGGGAAATGCAAATTAAAACCACAATGAGATATCACCTCACACCAGTAAGGATGGCCAGCATTGAAAAGACTAAGAACAGCAAATGCTGGCAATGATGCGGGAAAAGGGAGCCCTCCTACACTGCTGATGGAAATGTAAACTAGTTCAACCATTGTGGAAAGCAATATGGAGGTTCCTCAAAAACTCAAAACAGAAATAACATTTGACCCAGGAATCCCACTCCTTGGAATTTACCGAAGGAATACAATTTCTCAGACTCAAAAAGATATATGCACCCGTATGTTTATCACAGCACTATTTACAATAGCCAAGATACAGAAGCAACCTAAGTGTCCGTCAGTTGATGAATGGATAAAGATGAAGTGGTACATATATACAATGGAATACTATTCAGCCATAAGAAATAAACAAATCCTACCATTTGTAACAACATGGATGGAGCTGGAAGATATTATGCTCAGTGAAATAAGCCAGGCAGAGAAAGACAAGTGCCAAATGATTTCCCTCATTTGTGGAGTATAACAACAAAGCAGAACTGAAGGAACAAAATAGCAGTGGTCTCACAGACTCCAAGAAGGGACTAGTGGTTACCAAAGGAGAGGGGTGTGAGAGGGTGGGTCGGGAAGGAGGGAGAAGGGGATTGAGGAATATTATGTTTAGTACACATGGTGTGGGGGGTCACGGGGAGAACAGTGTAGCACAGAGAAGGCAAACAGTGAATCTGTGGCATCTTACTACACTGATGGACAGTGACTGCATTGGGATACACTGATGGACAGTGACTGCATTGGGATATGGGTGGGGACTTGATAATATGGGTAAATGTAGTAACCACATTGTTTTTTCATGTGAAACTTTCATTAGAGTGTGTATCAATAATACCTTAATAAAAAGTTTTTCTAAAAAGGGCTTATTGAAAAATAACTTGTTCAATCCAAAGGAATGAATATGTAATTGTATGCCTTTCATATATTTGAATAAAAGGCTAAGGGAGATCCCTTTTGAGGTAAGTGCCTCCCAGGAAACCATGCTTAGGCCACTGTTTTTAGTTTGGGCTCCACAGAAATATACATGGGACCGTTGAATTTCACCATGAAGGAACATGTTTCCTGGAAGAAAATTTGCTGAAATGTCATTCTGTCTGCAAAGTGAAGGGTATTCATACTGTGGAATTTATACTAGCATCTCCTTTTCTCCTTTTGCACATGGCTAAATCCCTTGTATTGCTCAAGGCCCAGCTTGAATGCCACTGCCTCTGTGAAGCTCTTGCTGTTGGCCTCCTCCATCCCTCTAGAACTAACCATCCCCTTCCTTTACTGTTCTTGTAGTGACTTGTTTGTCTAGGTCCCTGGCCAACACTACAGCTCCCTTCTTGGTACCCTTTCTTCTCATTTATGCTCTAGCAATGCTGTTCATCCCCTCCTACACACACATCACCTCATCCCCAAAACACTGCTTCCTGCTTCCCTGGCTATGTGTATGCTGTTCCATTCACATGGAAGGCCTTACCCCACTCCTCTTTCTAGCTAACTTTCTAGGCATCTTCCAAGACTCAGTTCTCGTCTGAGTCAAGTACTACAGCTGTATGGTTCACTAGTGTGCTCCAAGCTCCTAGCATGCCATCTGGAATATAGTAGAAACTCAGGGAATACTGGTTGCATGCATAACAAATGAATCTCGTCCAAGAAACATTTTCTCTGATACTCATTCCCTAATTTGAGTTGGGTGTCAGTCTTCTCTGCCCCTGTATCATGCTGTTCTTATCTTATCATTTACCACCTTATATTGAAAAGTGTCTGTAGTTCCCTACCCTTCCCCCACCTCTAAATTCTGATCTTCTCAATGGCAGGGGCTGGGTTTCATTCATCTTCAGGCTCCCATATCTAGTAAAGTTCCAGGTATGCAGTAGGCCTTAAATAATGCTGAATAATAAATAATGGAATTAACCTAGATGATTAGTATTCTTAAGATGTTATACTATGGTAAATAATTTTCTTACTTTCTTTTTTCACTGACTTGGAGCTCCCAGTACTCCACATAGTGCCTAACAGGTGTCCAATGCATAGTCATTATTTGATTTGGAAAATAAATTACCCTGTGGAGTTGAGAGAACACTAGTTGAAGAATCACCTTCTAATTCTGATGTTGCAACATGATGATTGGTGACCTTGGGAAAAATCAATGGACTCTTTGAAACTCAGTATTATAATCTGCTACATAGGTATTAAAATTCTCTATCTTAATTTAGTTCTCCCAGGCATAGACTTTCAGACAAGGAGTTGGATTATGTAGTTCACCTGGGAAGCACAAGTGAGGGAGAAGGGAAAAGTGAGACACGGAAGAGAGATAAGTTAATAACACGTGCGTTAATGATGAATTGAAGCAGTGGACACAAGGAGGGCCCAGTCCTGCTGGGGAAACTCTGAGAAACCCTGTAGAAGATGTCTCAGAACTGTATCTAGAGATGAGCTGGAACCTAGGGGTATTGCTCCATTACCCTCATTCCCAACTGGCTGAAGATTTTCCCTGGGGTATTAACTTCCTCTCAGATCTGCAGCCAAGCAAGCTCCACTAAGTGGCAGAGAAATCCTCAGATAGAGGAGCTGTGAGATGCAGGGACTTGAGATGGAAAGCTGTTAACATGCCAGAAACTGATTGCTACAGAGACAGGGGGCCTCAGGTGGGCTGTGGAGTAACAGGGTGAGGCATGAACAACATCTGTCCACCAGCTCATTGTGTCCTGGGATTATGAACCAAATTCTTAGAAAGGAAGATGCTTTGTCAATTTAATACATGATTAAAGATCAGCTTTTAAAATGTACTACTTCTTTTTTTTTTTAAGAACCATGCACATTTTTATTAATCATTTTTATAGTACTAATATTATTTGGCTTATAATATAAAAATACTTTATCATACTAGACATATAAAAACAAATTATAGACTTTAATATCTCAAAAGAAAAATAAGATGAAATAGGTTTCTGTAAATAGGAATGTCAAATCCAGAATTACTTAATACACATTCTAATTATGAAATTGTACTATATAACATATTAGTGAATATACCCGATTGCATTTTCTCATGGCAAATGAGACACAGGGTAACATTTCTCTTTGACTTCTGAAAACCTCAGTATCATCTGTCTTTTGGTGGATTCAGTTTCATACGACATCTATGATACTGTCCACAAGGATACCAACGGTGCTTAGTAGTAAAGAACATTTTGCTAAGTTGTTCTATCATGGGTCCTTGCTCAATGTGTTCATCTTTTTCTACTAATCTGGTTTTCAGCACTTGATCATGTGTTTCTTCATCATTATGCACAGGATCTGGCCGAGGGATAGGTTTGGTGTGTTCGTATGGAATGTCCACAGAAGGGTGGTAGCACACTATTGTCCTGCCATCAGATGTCAAAGCCAGCTCTACCTTGCAATTATAGTCCTCTGGAAGACAAGAATATGTAGATTTATGACTAACACAACATAAAGCTCCATTTTGAATTGGAATTAAATGTTTCAAGACAGTCCTGTTTGATATCGTCCATTTTGCTGCTGCTAATGCCATGGTGAATCAAGATGTTTATCAGGTGAGAGGAAAGATCATTTGAAGAGAAACTGCTTTTAAACTCTGCTTGTAGGCATACCCATTTTCATCCCTTGACCGCTGCTCACCACAAGCCTGCCATCTTGCCTCCTAAAATGTACTGCTTCTTTACATTTGCACATCTCTTCCCAAACCTCTTCTTGCCCCTTCCAGCTCTCCCCTCCCTCCTCCTCTTGGTGGACTGTTCCTGTTGAATTAGCCTAATCAAACCCAGCTTGTTTGCTCCTGAGAGGTCCCTGAGGAATCCACAGAGCACTGGTGATCGTCATTGTTTCTCCAAGAGAATCTGAACCCTCCAATAATGAGTGCTCATTCAGAGTTCTTTTCTCTTTCTGTCCAAGAGCCAGCTCCTCCTTTCCCTCCCTGTCACCCACACAGGCACACAGTGACCAGTGAGCACCCACCCTGGGAGGGCCAGTTCTTTCCTCCACAGAGAGATAGCTATGCGGGATGCTGCTATCACAAACCGTCCTTACCAGAAAGCTTGGGAATCTTGAAAGATCCTCATTATGAAACTTTGCCCTGCATGTCAGCTCCCTGGCAAGGACACCTCAGATTCAGCTTTATAATGAGGTTTCCGTGTAGTTTGTTCAAGGAATTCTTTGCATCTTGGACGTGTTTCTCCGAGCAATATCGGTTTTGGTTTTGCAGTATAGAATTAAATATTCCAGGAATAGAGATGCTTAGGGAATGACTGTCCTACTTGATAGAACTTTTTAGGTAATTATGACTTGATCTTTTCTGAAAAAGGAAAATCTTAAATATTCATATGCTTTGATCCAACAACTTTATATCTTGGCATGTATTACAAGGAAAAGCTCCAATATAAAAAGCTTTACACACAGAGAGATGTTTGTCACAAAATTATTTGCAAATGTAATGATGGCTAACCGTGCAGTGATCAAATCTTATGAAGAATTTCTAACAGTGGGGGGAAAAATGTGCTAGCACAACATTCAGAGAAAAAAACGGATTTCAATATCGCATGCACAGCTCAATCATCCCAATGAAAATAAACTAAATAAAAATGATGCTAGAAAAAAGACAAGAAATTTATATCAAAAAGTTAATGGTGGTTGTCTTACGTGCTAGGATTGTAGGTTTTTTCTCCTTTTGATTTTTTTGTATTTTTATATTAAGCAGACATTTCAGTTCAAAGGATACTTACTTTTCAATGTTACATAAAAATGTTTGTGTCCAAAATTGAGTAAATAGTATCTTTACAATTGAGGAAGCATATGCATGGGAAAAAAGGCTGGAAGGAAGTACAGAAATGATCATTGTTGCTGTGATACACAGGCAGAGATTCTTAATTCTAACTGTATGTCAGAGCTGTCTGGGGACAAGGATAAAATATAGGATCCCAGGGTTCATCCTCAGAGATGCAGTAAGTCAGGTGGAGTCCTGGGATCTCTCATTTTGACCAGCTTCTGGTGATTCTACAATTGTTTATCCATAGAGTAACATTGTGCAGCTACTGTCATTGGGGAACTTGGAAATCTTTTCCCTATATAAATGGCAGCCTTGCCAAATTACTTTTACAACTAGAAAATACAAAAGCACACATGAATCTAAGTGTTCAGCAATATGGAAAGGGCCTCCTTCCAATTTTGTAATCTGCTCCTGTCTTTTAGCATTAAGAATTTCTCTTCTTATTAATAATAATTATTTTAGTGGTTACATATTATATACTATAAACTATTAATCAGTCTTCTGCTCTGGAAGAAGTGTCCCAGGAGGAACAGCTGAAGAAATTTTCATTTAAAGAGCAAAGATACCTAAAAATAGAGTAAGTCTTGGGGGGCAAGTTTGTTTCCCATGATCCCAGCAGGTAAAACCATGACCAGTGAGTGTAAATTGCCATTAGACCAATGATGGTTTTCAAAGCTGCAGTTGGCACACCCTTGGCCAAGATGCTTTAAATAGGGCCTGGGTGTCAGATATTTGAGATTATTCCTGATAATTTCTAGGGTCTTTTCAGCCCTAATATGTCCTGGGATCATGATATCTATTTTCCCTCTACTTAACCAGAATACATTGCTTCCTGCCCTGGGTAAGCCTATTTGCAAGGCTAATACAATCAAAATTTTACTAAACTGATTGTGGTTTATTCCAAACAGTGCCTAATTCAAAACAACGGCTCATCCCCAGCTGAGTTGGGCCCTATTGTTCCTGGGTAAAAACAAATAAATAAATAAACAAACCCAATATACGAAAACCCAAACATAAGCAGATAAATTAGGGGTACAATTATTTGCAGAACAAAAGGATTCCCCACAGGGCTCCTTTAAATTGTGAGCTCTCCTATAGCATTACAGCGTAATTAAATTAACCAAAATGTGGTTAACACCCAGCCCTCTTTAGTCTCTTTGGTGGGCCTTGTCTAGTTCCCTCATCTCCTTCTAGACTAAATCCTTTGATCTCTACTTGAAGGCTCAGTCCTGCCCTGGGATTTGAGTACCAAGCTCCCTTCTTGAAGGAATGATGTGGGATTCTATGTGCTCTCCACGGGAAGGTGTCACGTCACCTTGCTCTGGTTTAGACATCACCTTCTGAGTTTCAGTCCTGATGACTGGACACCTGTGTTAGCCTTTGCAGAGCCTGAGTCCCTGTATTGCTAATCTGTTTAAGATCAGGTCTGTTTTTGTTCTTACCTACTCTTCTCATCTCCATATACTATACTATGTCAGCCAGTGTCTAAGCTGGGCCTTCAATAGGCAGGAATTCAATATGATGAACTAATTACATAAGTGTTGGAAGAACTGAAAAGCCAAATGGGGCTAAATGAGACAGCCCTGAGATTAGCAACAGCAGGAAGCAGCTACCACCCTTAGGCTCAGCTAATGAAGGGAAAAGGAGGTGCAGGATCTGGAGCCCAGGAGGAGGAACCATCCAGAACCCAAGAGGGAGGCTCCTTGGAAGGGGGTAGGACCACAGAGGGAGAGATGTCAGGTGAGTTGGAGTCCTGGAGGAGGCAGGCCCACCTCTTCCTGTCCTCCAGTCTCCTGCCTGTTCTTCTTACTGGCTGAATTTAGCTGAAAGCCAGTAAGCAAGGGATGTTTGTGAATATAATTTGTAGGAGTCATTCGCGAGCAATAAGAGCAGAACAGAGGAAAGTAGGGGAACAAACCTGGATGCCAACAGGCAAAATGCCTAGTACAACTCAGAAACTAGAACTGGGAAGCTGGGAGTTTGATTCAGGACTTGGTGACACCAAAGCCCTCCAGAGCAAGGATAAAAAGAGCAATAAAAATCATAAAAATGACAACAGCTAATATTTACGACTTACTTTCTGTAGTCATTTTCTAACAACTTTACATATACAAATTTAACTAGTGCTCACAACAGCTCTATGAACAATGAGCTCTAGCATCTCACTTTATAGATGAGGAAGTAGAAACTTAGAAAAGTTAAGCAATTTTCTCTGGGTTACACATCTAGGAAATGGCTGAGTCCATACCTGAACATAGGCAGCATTAAGAGCCCCTGTGCTTACCCATCCAGCCTACTTGAGTCCGTTTGACTTTGCAAAATTCTTGGCAATTTCCCTAATTATCAACTTCCTTGCTTTGGAAAGACCAATGACATTACCCATTTCACTGAGCTTCTGTGAAGATTAAATGATATAATGCATATAAACTATGAATACAATGCCTGAATCATAGACAGCATTAAAAATAATTGGAGTTTCTATGCTTTAATTCATTTCTCCTCCTCAGAAAGGGGAAGTGCCTGAGTGGTTTTCTTGGTCAGACCCAGTTCAGGCTCCCCATTTGTCCTCCACTGTTCTTCACCCCCTGATCAGGGCCTTGTTAGGGCTCATATCCACCATCCAGTATCTCTCTCTTCGACATTTCATGGCCATTCTCCCCCTTGATGTAGAAACATTCTTGAGAAAATGGATTTTCTTGGACTAATAATGAGAGTGTGTTAGGCTCTTGTTATTGCTTGTCTTAGTGAGATGTCTATAATAAGGAGAGATTAATGTTCACATTCTCAATGTCATCTGTGCTAATCAAAGGCCTAAGTATGCCTTGAGTATCTCAAAACCGTCCCTTAGTTTTAGGGGAGTCAGATTTCCTGATGTTCCTGCTCCTCCTTTCTCCCTCCTAAAGCGACAGTGTCCTGAAATATAAAATGGAGAGGCCAGAATCTTCTTTTCCCAGCTCTAAGGTAGTGATAAAGATTAAATGAGATCATAGTAGACAAAATAATAATAATAATAAAAGCTAACATCTTCATAGTGTTTACTATGTGCTGGGCATATACACTGACTTATTACCACATCCTATTGAGTAGATGCTCTTGTTATCCTCATTTTATGGATAAGGAACCTGAGGCACAGTCAGATTAGTTATTTTGCCCAAGATTACAGAGCTAATAAATGATGAGTCAGAATTGGAATTCAAGACAGTGCGGGACCAGAGTTAAAAAGATGTAGTAGAGCCTCTGGCCTCAGTTTCTTGTGTGAACTCTTTCTAATCTAAGATTCTATACCAGCAGACAATTTAGGTTACAGTGATATATAAAGGAGGGAGAACAGATGTCCTACAGTAACCCAGGAGTCACATGGACCTTCCCCTCTTCTTACCGGTTGAGGTAAGTCTTATAGTTTATGGGACTTCCCCATCACTTCTGTGAGTTCCTGACTTCATGTATTTCCTGGTCCCCTCTGCCTCTGTTTTCCGTCAGTCTTGAAACTGACACATGCCAACCAGAGCTCAAAGCTCCACCCTTTGCTGTCTCCCATAGGTGATCCAGTATTTCTTAGCACCTTATACTTGTAGTTTTCCTGAATATTTTTGGTTATGATGTGGAGGCATATCATGGTGGGTGACGCCCTCTATCCATAGCCACCAAGTGTCCATACTTGATCTTTGTGCAAATTAGAAAAAGCTCCTCATCCTGCCAATTCCTGGGACCAATTAGAACAAGGACCCCCTGTGGGCAAATAAATGGGAACATTTGTCCCTTCTTTGCTAACATAGATCCACATGGAGACCTCAGCTTGGCAAGCAGAGTGCAAGTGGGCTAGATTTTAGCACCAACTCCTGCCCCCTCATGCAGGGCACAATGTGTAGAACTATGTGCATTAGCCCTGCCTCTGCCATCTTGATGATACCAGCCCAACTTCCACGCTCTCCCTCCTTGCCAGTCTCTTAAAAGGGCACCACCTTCCAAAAGCTCAGTTGCAACAGATAAATTTTTCCACCATGTTCAGGCCCTTGAAAAGCATATTTTAGGACCAACTCCCTCTTCCTTCTGAGCAGGTCCCTTCCCTACCCATTTTTCTACGTTAACATGAGTCATCAGAGCAGTCACCTCTGCCTAAGCCTAGTCTTGTCTGCTCAGCAAATTTCATTTCTAACATGTCTCTTACTTCCAGGAGCCCCATGGGGTTGAGCCATAAATGATGCAGAATGCAGGGGAAAGGCAGGGATGTTGTCATCTTATCTTTGAGCCTAAGGGCTCATGCCCCTTTCCCCTGCAGAAAGCTGCTTGCTTCTGCCTCTGGGAAGCACATAGCTGGACAGGCCCTGGTTATGTGGCAGTACCAGGAAGCTCAGTAGACAAGGCAAGAAGACAAATGTGCAGTCCCTAGGAATTCTGAGCAGTGGTGCATAATCTTCCTGCAATAATTATGTTCATCCATCTCGCACTCTTCCCCCTGAGAAGTCTCAGCAGGGCGTGTCACAGCCATGCGCAGCATCTGTAAGGTGCATGGGCACCACTGTGTTGCTATCATGGATTAAAGGCAGCTAAACCATTGGCTTCGCAAGGTTTTAACTGTATACCCCTAATAGTAACGTGTTTTTGAGCAAGCACCCCCATACATATGTTTATGCATTCGTTGCATGTATGTATTTCTGGAATGAAACATGAGAAAGGAATTATTATGAAACACATGAAACATGAGAAAGGAATTATTAAAATAAATATGAACAGAAGTTCCAGTATGCTCTTTCCACACCACAGTTGATCAACTTGCACCCCTCCTGGGAAGTACACAACCTACAGAGATACCGCTGAGGTAAACCCTATCATCTCCTTACTTGGTACTGTGGGAAACATATCCTTGGGAACCTGGCAGGCTGAGTTCGAATTCTAACTTCCCCAATCCATGGCTAGCTGATTTGGGATTAGTGGCATAATTTGTTGGGCTTTAGCTTGCTTGTGTTTAAAATGAGGTGTGACCCTATGAACAGCCCCTGTCCTGGGTGCTGTGGATTTCGAGGTAGGGTACCTGCCCCTTTGTCAGGAGTTCAGTGCAGAAAGAATTTCTTAGGATCTGCAACAATTAGCTTCAGATATTTTGGGATGCTGATTGAAGATGCTGGTTCTTGAGATACTGTAGACATACCATCAGAAGCTCTTGGAATGAAACCAGGGAGTCTGCATTTTACACATCTCCTAGTGACTCCCATGTCCATAAAAGTGAGGAGAAGTCAGAAAGGTGAATGGATGTGGAGCCACAGCAGCATGTGGAGGACAGGAATGAGAAGTGCTGCAAAGAGGGACAAACTCTACAGTGTCTGGGAGCCCAAAGGAGGGGCCCTGACTTCAGACTGAGCAACCTCTTGCAGAAAGTAATATGATATGCACCCTTCTTGCTATTCCAGGCCTGTCCACCTCTCAGAGTCAAGCTTTGGCTTTGGCTTTGCCTCCTACCAAAGCATTTATTTGGTTCAGTCTTAGCCCTCTGAGTTTTTCCTCTCTTTAGGACTTCGCTTATGAGCCCCCAGCATGTGTGCAGTAACAAACCTTTTCTGAACTTGCAGAATGCCTGTCCCACCAGCTGTCACAATTTTGGAGTGATGACAGAGTTCCAGAAGAGGCACAGACTCCTGTAGAATATGTACACTGTTGCTCTGTTTAAAGCCTTGGGCTACAATAAAGAGTTTGGTATTGGTAACTTATTTACACCTTATCTCATTCTAAAACATGATTTGAAGTGTCTTTAATAGATACAAATAATACAACTCAAAAGATGAGATAAATGAGCAAAGATGGACAAAGAAACAATAACCATAGGAAAATAAGATGAAGACAATGGTAGAACCAGTAAACTATTTACCATATGGTCCTATACAGTTGTTATAAGTGTCCATAAATTTGGTTTTGAGCTTCTTAATAGCCAGCACAAACAGGGAACAAATGTTAGTTTTATAATATTCATAGCATCTATTTGAATAAATAGAACTGGTTGCCAAGGAAAAGCACAACACAGAACTGTCATGAAGATATAAAGTATCTAATGTGTGATGGGGAGAATGATAGCTTCAATACCTGTGCAGTAATTAGTATTCTTTATAATTATTTAAGATTCTTTCAATGTGCAGTATTTATTTAATCAAAATCTTTTACTTGAAGGGGTCATCTATTTTACCTAATAATGTGGGAACCTCTTGAGAGATGGCAGCCTTTCTCCTTGTCTCCTACTATGGCAACATTCCTTCTCAGCTCTGCCCTCTTCCCTGAAGATCCTATCCAACCATGCTCAAATTTATTTCCAAATAGATTGGCACTGCATGAACTGCAAAATTTGTTCAATTTGCTCCTACTTTCTAAAACATCTTCCCTATAAAGACCATCCTTCAGGATCCAGTTCAGATCTCACCTTCTCAGGAAGCCTTCTGTAGTCCAACCAGTCAGATTTACTTTCTTCCCCAACATGCTTCTATACTACTGTGCTGGAACTTCCATTTGAACATTTATTATAATCCATCTTGAGCCAAGGTATATGAGGGTATCCATTGGATACAGATACGATACGTCTGTCTCATTCCCTTTACTGTCTCTGTCTTTTGAACCCAAGGGAAGTGGAGCAAAGGCTGCTTGGACCCTGAGCTTGAAGCAGTTTGAAAGTCCCCTGCTGAGCACTCCCCTTGTGCCTACTGTGCTGCAGGGCTGGGTGAGTCCTGAGATGAGAAAGACCTGGTCATCACCCATGGGCTCCCCAAGGGCAGGGGATATTTGTGTTCATTATTGCACCTTCAGAGCCTGAAGTTGATCTGAACTTGAAGCAACCTATCCATAACACAGTGACACATCATTTAAAACACTCAACCTAGCTTTCATTTCCTCTTCTAAATCACATATGTTCTCAATTCTCACAGCAAATCTGAGATAGTTATTATGAGCCCTATTTAATAGATAAAGCTTAAATGCTTACCTTTTTTTCTTCTTATTAAGCTTCAATTTCTTCATGTAAAAAACTGGTTAGATAATATCTAGCGAAGTTAAGAAGAACAATGAGATGGCATATATAAAATGTCTTATTACACCTCTTGACCTAGAGAAGATGCTTCAGAATGGTGGGTTTTACCCCCTAGGAACTAGCAGTTTATTGAATTATTCCTATTTGTCAGGCACTACCCAAAGAACATTAAATATTTAATTTAGTAATTATCTTTCATGGATAACCCTATGAGGTAGGCACTAGTTACAATCCCTATTAGGGAGATTAAATTAGTAAATTGCCCAAGGTAAACTGGTTGCCAAGGAGAAGCACAACTTAGATCTGTCATGAAGATATTAAGTGTCTAATGTATGATGGAGTTAATGATAGCATCAATACCTTTGCAGTAATTATTATTCTATATAATTCTTAAGATTTTATTAATATGCAGTATTTACTTAATCAAAATATTTTACTTGAAGGGGTCATCTGGTCTACCTAACAATGGGCAAAACTGTCGAGAGATGGCAGCCTTTCTCCCAGTCTCCTACGATGGCTACATTCCTTCTCAGCTCTGCCCTCTCCCCTGAAGATCCTGTCTAACCAAACTTTAAAATGTAGCTCTGGGCCGAAGGGGTTTCCCAGTTCCAGGCAAGTTTTATTTCCAGATGAGATGGAATAATGACAATGGAACATTGGTGGGTAAAAAGGGATTCAGGTTTTGATTTCCCATCCAATTTTTCTCTGTTTTCTCCTGCCCCTATTAAATCAGCCCACATCTGGGGCCTCGTGACCCTCACGGGGCCCTGTAAGCCCTTCCTCTGAGGAGTGAGCCATACTTCCTTTGGTGCCCGCATTGCTTCAGATAAAGGGAGGTGGATTTTGACTGAACCCAGGTAGTCTCGCTCCACCCTGAGTTCTTAAACATTCAATGGTCTGCCTCCCATTAACGTTGTGATCCAACATAGCAAGTGTTACCACAAGATGTGTTTGTAGTACCATGGGAGCATATGGGAGAAATGAGCTGGAAGGAAAGGTTTTGCGTGAAGGATAATGGCCTAAGCACAGTATTAAGGTTTGAGTGGGTGCTAATCAGCAGTCATTGGGGAACAGCATATAAAGTGAAGGAAATGGCTTACGTAAAAGTACAGAGGCAGGAGAGAGTCGATGTATATGTGAATCTCTAGTAGGACATGTCCCTGGAACTCTTAGCTTTTAATATTTGCAATATTCATAGTTCCCTTGGTTCTCATGTCTTCTGCTGTATTCCTGGTTTCTGGTCCTTTTGGAAACTACATGGGTTGTGCTTTGTCCCTTAGCTATTCTTGAACAACATATGTACACACACACACACACACACACACACACACACACATACACAGTGTTCTGGGCAAAGCATGCCATTTCATTTCTTAGAACAACGTACATCTAGCATGTCAGCCTTTGCCTTGTTGTACCTCTGCCTAGAATGTGTTTTCCCTGTGTGTAGCTAACAAGACCTGTCATTGGAGCTAAACTACTTTCCAAAAGCCTTCCCTACTCTGCCTTGGGTTGTAAACAACCTCTCTCTTCAAGTCTCGCATTGCAGCCTGTATCTTATTTATGGTGTATTCTTTCTGGAATTAGATTTGTGTTTTCTATGGCTTCTTTACTGGATGGTAAGCTCCCCAAGATGAATCTGCATCTCCTTCACCTCTGTATCCTATCCTTAAGACCATATATAGTGCTTGACACATAGTGGGTGCTTAATAAATATTTCTTAAGTCAAATTGAATTGAGTTGAATGGAGCTAAAGCATGTAGGGATTGAATTAAAATTTTCCTTCAAACACTTGCCACTTAAGAGGCTATGAATGGACATTTTAAGAATTAATCTTTATAGGATTTATATAGATGACCAACTTTCCAGACATTCAAATTGCCTCAGGCATCTGGGAAATTTTCCTAAAGTCAAGGATGGTTAAGTCTTTTCTGATGAAATTCCTTCTCGTCTCTCTAGTATGATATCATTTATCTATTGGTAGAACTTGGGTAAATCAGGAGGCTGTCAGCTGCATAGGTCTACTAGGTTTAGACTAGATCTTAGCATCTGGTCAGATAGAAGACACTAAAGGACTCAGCCGTGAGTGAGCAAGAGAAGAAGGAAGGCTGAACGGTATAGGAAATAAACCATCAGTTACACAGGGAACAGGGACCCATGGGCATGGGCTTCAATGTCACCAAGAAGTATTCTCAAGACTCAGATAGCCATGAGCTCAAATAAGCCCCTCTGAGTGGCTGGCTGAGGGCCAGTCCTGCCCCAAGGAGTCCTTCTGAGAAGATGTTACCAAAATATTCATTGATTGCTTCTGACTGGGGCATTCCTGAGAGAGTTTCCTTGGGTTTTTCTAAGACTAACTACCTTGGGGAAAAATGAGTAATTCAACAAAAAGAATGGTGCTTATGTCTTCTACTTTTTGGCCCATGTGGCACCCCCAAACAGCCCCCCTTGGTTTCAGATTCACCTGTGAGTGTCCTCCATGCCGGAGAGTGGGCCATGCAGCCAGCAGCTGGGTCATCTAAAGGTTACCCTGCCGGTACAGGCCTTTCCCTTGGTTTTCCAGGGATGAGCAGGGGGAAGGGATTATGCAAATCAGCCTCTCCTTTGCTCTGCAGGCTTTATTTATACTCTGCTAGGTTATTTTCTCTTCTTATGACTGCTGCCATCTCTCCTGGGGCTTTCTGAGGCTGCTTCAGTAAGTTATATTTTTGATTTTCATTTTCCTTGGCTTGTCTGAGGATTTGCAGAAACAAAAAACAAAAGGAAACAAAATGCACCAACTCCCTGGAACACAGGAGCTGCTGAAGCTGGAGCAAGAAAGCAGATGTCCAAGATGAATGTTTTGGACTCAGGCATTGCAGGCTGCTCTGATCACCAGCTGATGTCCTGAGAGTATCTGTGTAGTTCAGCCATACTCAATCCATGACTTCTGCCTAATTACCAAACTAAGTGACTCTTTTTCTTTGCCTAACAAGAAGTTTTACAATACACCCTTGTTCGCTTCTTACGCATTCATTAGTGGGCATTTCCTGAGAGGCAGCAATGGACTGGAGCCTTAGCTCTGCCATCACTTCACTGTGCAATCTTACGCAGGACGCTCTCTTTCACTGGGCCTCAGTTTCATCATTCTCAAGTGTAGATATTGGAATTTGATCTCAGTGAAACAGGAAACATGTCTGTTTATTCATTTTTACATTCCTTGTACCAAGTACAGGGCCTGATACCTATTAGGTGCTCAGAATATTTGTTGGATAATCAGACTGTAGAGTGCATTAGGTTAGACATGATCTCCAGAAGTCCAACATAGTCCACCAAATTTTTCATGTCCTCACTTGATAATTTTTTCACCTCTTGACCTGTGTTACCCCATTGACCAATGTGTACCCCATTAATTTCTCAGCTATGGGGTTTCTAGAATCTGTGCAGAGGGCACATGTCATAGATAACTCCCTAACCCTGAGAAGGTGCCTTTCTCTGAATACTCATAGCACTAGCACTAACTTCTATCTACACCCTCATTATACCATCTTTTCCTCTTGTCTTTTTACTTGACTTTGCCTCTCACTAGTCATGAACACACTGAAGGTAGGTTCTTTTTTATTTCTGCATCCTCAGTGTCCAGAACATAGTCAATGTTGAATGGAGTTGAAGAATTATTAGATTTTTCCTTTATCCTTATTGTAAGACTTCATAAACTCTAATAATACTTTTAAAGTCTTGACTAGATTTTCACTATTGTGTGTATCACTATGTCTCTTTCTGATTTTCTCTGTACATCTGTCATTTTTTTCTCTCATCATCATAATAAAATTAAGAATATTGGCTCTGGATTTAGATTTCCTGGCTTTGAATCTTACCTCTGCATTTCCCAGCTCTGTGACCCTAGGAAGATAATCTATGTCCCAAGTTCCTGAAAGTTGAGACAATAATACTACTTATCTCATACAGCTGTTGTGAGGATTAAAACAGCATACAACAAACAACTTGCCACATATTAAACAATAAGTATTAGTTAATATTATTGCTATTGTTGTTATTGATCACATATTAGACACTATTATGGGTGCCATGAACCAGAAGAAAACTAATCTGTTCTAATATAGCTTAGATAATAGCGAATCAGTCCCTCAGCTTCTGATTTGCCTATGAGAGAGAACTCTTTAAGTTTTAGCAGCCATTTCTACCTTAGTATAAATCAGATAGTGGATCTTTCTGGAGAGGAAGTTTTGATTGCAGCAGTGAGATACATGAGGCCACCTGTCTTAAAGGTGAGAAAGAAAAGAGAAGAGAAAGCTGTTTGGTTCAGGAAATAAACCAGCAGTTACATAATTTTATTGTTCCTCCCCCTGTCTCCAGGCCATGGTCATCAAGGTAAATTTATTGTTTTTGTGAGCAGCTGCAAGGCATGTCCCATCAATTTTTTGTTCTCAGTGGCTGTGGAGTGACTCAGACATTAGCCTTGTATGGTTACAGCATTTGTATTATGATGTCTCACTCAGCATATCACTCAGCTGCTGTTTGAGAAAGCACTGGTGATGGGCAATTTCTCTTTTTCTCTACTCTCCTGATATTCTTTCTCCTTGCCCTCTGTCTTTGTTCATGTATTGTTTAAAGAAAGATTTGTGGATCTCCTGGTTTCCTCTACATTGGCCAACCTGGGATCTGCAGTGACACAGCACTTCTCCATGGTGCTGAAAACCACGTGGTTCTGGGTCTGCAGCAGCAGCTAAGGGAGCCTATAGGATCTTAACATGCAGTGGCAGGCGTGGCCTGAGAAGGTATCCTGTCCAGTCTTTTTTATTTCAACGAAAAGGATAAGAGACACAGAAATGAAGAGTGATTTCCCTAAGGGTGATGTACATCTCTTATGAGGTCAGAATATAGCTTTTCTGGAGACATATTCAGAGCTTCAGAGACAAGCTAAGAAAATTCTTTAACCTCCTGGGCCCTCATTCTTCTCATCTATAAAAAGGGTGAATACCAAATACTTTAAACAACTTCTGTGACATATGGATTAGATGATAGGTATAAAGTTCTTAATACACTGCCTGTCTCATGCCTACTTCTCTACCCTTATCTTCTCTTGCCTTCTACCTGACATGTTGTGCTTTAGTAATAATATGGAATGATTTATGGACCACCTTTCCCACACCATGCTGCTTTATGCTTTGCTCATACTGTTTCTTCTGAATATGTTGTCCTTACAAGGTCTCCTCTGCTTTTGTAACACCCACACTTTGCTCAGAATTTAGATCAGTTGGTATTTCCTTTGCTGCCCTTCCCTGCCCCTCTACTGTGGATTACTTGTCCCAGGTGATCTTATGCCACTATATGCATATAATTTTATGTATCTCTTTATCAAGACACTGACTATATGACCAAGAATATTTTGTTGTCTCTGACTTACTGGACTACAAGCTTCTTGAAAGAAGATGCCAAATGTCATCATCTCTAGCTCAGTACGTCACCAAATGGATGCTTAATGTTTTGTTTTGAACTGAACCTGATAGGGACTTCAGCATGTGAGTTCTTTTCTTATTCCCAGTCCAGTGCTTTCTTCCCATATTGAGCTGTCTATAGCTTGTTGGAAAGTTTTTGTGTTGACTCATATTGTAAATGCTTTCATTTGTTAATGCTGCATATTTGTAAGGATTACTCAGTTTGCTGTTGGTCATTCTTTGAATGTGCTGGATTCATATAGAGATGGCTTGTCTTATTGCCTTTGGCGTAGATCCTCTCCAAACCAGAGAATTCACATAAGTCATGAATTAGATCCAGAGGGGAGAGGGCATCTGCCTCTGTGAATTAGCTATAGTGTCATCACGGTCTGGCTTCCAAGAATGCTTAGCACACTCTAAATAATCACAAGACTTCTATTTAATATCCATTGCCAAGAACAGCTGCTCTTGTTTTAGGAAAATTAATTGCCTTTCAGATTGTTCTAGAAGTTTAAGTCCATTTTAATATTCAGTAGTGGTAAACATTCACTTTTAATATCAAGTCCATGAAAGCCCAAACTCTAATGACTTCCCTCAAATTTTGAAACCATGTGTCATCAGACATTCAGACATCACTAGAGACCATGTAGTTATTGAGGAAATGATTAGAAACTAAACAACAGCACTGAGATTCTGTTCCTGATCTGATAATTTACTATGCTGAGGATTTTGCGCAAGACATTTCACATGTTTTAGTCTCTGTTCAATCATCTATAAAATGGGAATAATTTCAACAATCCTATTACTTTATTAAAAGTGTTATAGCAATACTGAATTGATGCAAGAGCACTTGAAAAGTATAAAATTCTATGCATAATAACAAAGGTGATGCCTAGAAAAAGTAGGAACCAGTAGCTGGAAAGAGAAAGAAAAAGAAAAGTGGATGGCAAAAGCTAAGGAAATATTTATTAAATGCAGATATAAGAAAGACTAGAAATAGCATTTAATATTTATTGAGCACTTTTATACTGGGCACTATATGAAATGATGAACTTTTCACAATAACCCTAGAGGTATATGCTTTTAGTTTCCCGTTATATGGATGAGGAATGGAGACATAAGAAGTTTAGCCTAAACATATATGCTAGAAAAGGGGAAAGCCAGGAATCGAACTTAGTCTGATTCTAGAGCCCATATATACCTAAGTAACCAACCAGGCTAGAAAATTCTCCAAGTCATGGTATTTCCATATCAAGGCATCCTCAGATGACTTCCTGATTACCAAAGAGATCCAGACAGAAACTTTAGATGAGCCGGAAGAGATATTTTTTAAAATGTATTTATGTTATTTGGAGGAGAGATTCCAAGGGAGTAAGTAGATGCCATTAAACTTGCTCCTGGAATAATCTCTTCTATGCCACACAATTTGTCAGTTTGAGTTTGGCCAACAAATATTTATTCCTTGTGTATGCCAGATGGTAGTCAAGGTGGTGAGACCAGAGAGATAATTTAAAGACCTTCCCTTTCTGTGGTATAGTAAGGATGGCGGCAAACTCTTTGCTATTCCTTTGAATTTTGACTGACTTTAGTGATGTGCATGACCAATAGAATGTGGCAGGTGACATAGTGGGAGCTTTGAGGCTAGGTCATGAGAAGCCTTTCAGCTCTTGTCTAGGCTTCTTGAAGCACTTGCTCTTGGAATCCAGTTGCATGATGAGCAAAGCCTCAATTCCATAATAGATGATCTGGCTGGCAGCCCCCGCTGAGTTCCCACCGAGGGGCTGGCATCAGCTGCCACTTTATGAACAAGCTATCTTGGGTATCCAGCCAAGCACATCTTCAGGTGGTTCTAGTTTCCATCACTGACTGTAAGCACATGAGAGACCCCGAGGAAAAACTTCCTGGCTGAGCCCAGTTAACCATGGAACTGAGAGAGATTATAGAAAGTCATTTTAAGGCTATAAATTTTGAGATGGTTTGTTATGCAGCAATAAATATCTGGAACGTTGTCATAAAGAAAGTCACAGGGAATGGGAGGCAGATGTATGAATAGGTGATTTTTGACGTGTGTAGTGAATGCCACTGCAGTCTAAGCAAGGATGCTGTAGTTAGCTTAGACCTCAAGGAGTTAGGAAGTGTCCACCCTAGACAAGATCTGCTGCTTTTGCCTATGTAGGATTGGCCAGGATTCCATCATCTGAATGGATTCCATCATCTCTCTCTTTCCTTTCCATTGACACTTCATGTTAAATATTGTTTCTGAGCCTCAGTTTACTCCCATGTAAAATTAGAGATAATAAGGAACCTAAGATAGGCTGTAGAGATGGGACAGAAAGAAGGATAAGTCTCCCTCCATCGTACTAGAAGGACAATGAGAAAATTTGGATGTGGCAAAATGAGCACAGACTTCCATGGTGAGAAGGACTAGTTTGAGTTCTGGCTCCATATGTTCCCAGCTGTGCAACTTCACCTCTATGAGCTTCAGCGTCCTCACTTGTAAAATGGTCTTAACTCTGCCACAGGCAGAGAGGAAAGCACCTGACAGCCATTTTCATTGCCTTTCTTCCAGGTTTGTGCTTAGTCCCAGATCTCTTCTGATGTGGCTTTGTGCAATGGAAGAAGCCAGGCTGGAGGAACAGAGGCAGGGTAGCAGTGTATAAACATCACAAGGCAGGGAGCCATGTGGGTTCCCAGCAAAGCCAGGCAATATGCAGCATTGGAGAGCCGTCCAAGGGCAGGCTGGAAGGGGTTAACTGAGCCACTGGGCCAGCTGGCAACTGTGCTGGCACTCAAGGAGAGAAGGAAAAGGAGCCGCAGTGTCAAGACAAGAAAGAGAAACAAAACAAAATACCAGAACTTTAGCCAAATTCCCAAGTTCCCATATGGACAGAGAAGGAAATATCCAGCCAACTCCAGGCAGCCGCCTCTGGTCAGAAAAGGCCTAAAGACTAGGCATGTCTGTGAACCTACCCAAGCAACCTGTTTCTGGTGGATGGCTTATCAGAGAAGCAGATTGAGTCTGATTCAATGTGGCAAGAAAAAAGTGCATTTCCTCCTTTTATTATTCATGCTTCCCCCTATCTACCCATTCATTCAACCACCCATCCATCAATTTGTGCATTTTTATAACAAACATATATTAAATGCCTACGCTGAGCCAGACACTATGAATTAGGTAACTGGGACTGCAGAGAAATCAGTGAGACAAAGATGAATAAGGCAGCATGTCTTTTCCCTGAAGACAAAAATCTGTCAAGACTAGATACTGTGGCCAGCTCCAAGGTAAGCTGGAAGATGAAGTTCATGGGTGAGAAAAACCAACATTGACTGATCATTTATTATAAGCCAGACACTGTGCTAAGAGGTTTCCAGGCATTATCTCATTTAATCCTCACAATTTACCTATAAATTTGCTTAAACATGAAGGGAGTCATATGCTCAAGTCACTGTGCACATTCACTGTGTGTCAGAGTTCTGCCCTGAGCTGATTCAATGCTGAAGAGGAAAACCTGGAAAAAGTCCCAAGAGAGTAAATGCAGGGGGTGGGACTCAATGCGCCACATGAGGTCTTGTTACCCGGGGGAAGTGGATGAGTGATTGGAAGTGGTCAGAGTAAGATGCAGTGGGAAGGAAGGCAGGTTCTGCTGTTAGAACCCAAATGGCAGAGTAGCATCTACATTCGAAGGGTCATTCCAAACTGAGAAGATACTGCCCCAGACCCACCACCCTCTTCGCAGTTTTGGTAGAAGGTATTTTCTACTCCTCTGTTGAGAACACGCTTATGGAATACAAATCCTTTCACTCCTCTCTGCTTCCTGGCTTGCCTCTTTTACCCATATGTGCACTGACAGATGGATGGGCTACGGAGGCAGCTGAGACTCAGAACCAGAGGGGAGGGTGCTGGGATTTGGGGGATGGGGAGGACTCCAGGGCTATTTTATCAAGCAAGGTTGTATATCTGGGTGTGTAAAGGAATGAAATTTTTAAAAAATTCTCCATGCTTTTACTCACATGGTGGTTTGAGAAGCAGACAGCAGGGGAATGGGTCATCTGTAAACTACTCCCTGCGAGTTCCCCAGCAAAGTTGGCTTCTTCTTGGCAAGCTGTTTTCTTGTCTGGAGTCAGCTCACACCTAATACGGAATGATCGCTTTTAATCTATACTTGTTGCTATGGCAGCTTCAAAAGCGGCTGCCGACAGAGCTAGGAGCAGCCATTCGTTCCTTCTTCTCCCAAACTCTTTTGGCACGAGGCTGAACATGCTTGGTTATAAGACTGTGCAAGTGTCAGTGGATGGGATGTCTTTATTTTGGGAAACATCTTTCAAGTGGGCAGAGTGGCAGCTTTTGATGGTCCTTTAGAGCCTCAGCTCTGCTAATTCTTAAGCATGCATGGCTTCTATAGTCTGATCCTCACCCCACTCCCTTGTTTTAGAGCAAAGGCTGAAAATGTCCTTTATAAATATTTTTAATGATTTAGCTAGTTGGATTAACATGTGATCTTCTAGTTAGCTTTTAAAATAATTTCAAATAAAAGAGTGCTATAAATAAGTGGAAAACTTATTTCCACCAGGAGGAATGCCTCCCACTCTGACAATGGGAGTGTAGGGAAGGCAAGGGCATGAACCGCGCGGGGACTGGCGGAGTGGAGAGTGGGGCTGGTGGGGCAGGGGCGGCCAGGACTTACTTGGTTCTCTCCCTGAAGGAGTGTATAGTCCAGGGGTAAGTGAGGTATTGAATAAATAATTAAGAGTGTGATGAATATTACAAAATGGGGGAGCACGGGCAGCAGAGTGAGTATACTGGGTATCTTACTCCCAGGTGAGGTGATCAGGGAGGGCTTTTCTGAGGAAGTGAGGCGTAAGGTAAAAGGTGAAGAATCATGGTGTATGGATCTAGGGCTCGGTCCCCAATTAGAGGGGTTGACATATAAGAAGATTCTGAGGGGAGACAGTATGTTAGGAGGAATTAAATCTCAGTACAGCTGTAGCAGAGAGCGAAGGGGAAAGATTATGAATATAAGGATGATGATGAAGAGGGTGGTGGTGACAGCAACAATTTAAAAGCTTTTGCAGTGTTCTGGATATTGTTCTAAGTGCTTTGTACATATTAATTTATTTAATTCTCATGACAGCCTGTTAAAGTATGTACTGTTATTGTATCTGTTTTACAAATGAGAAAACTGAGGAACAAAGACATTAAATTAGTTGCCCAAGATCACAAAGCCAGCATGTAAGCAGCCTGGATCTGTATCTATGCCCCATAAACAGGGACCAGCCACAGTAAAGAGCTTGGAGTTTATCCTCTGGGTAAAAAGAAGCCCATCAAAAAGTATTAAATAGGACAGGGACATTTGCACAGTAGAAAAACACACTGTGGCTGCAGAAAGAATGGAATGGAGGGAAGGAGAGTGTCAGCAAGGACACCAGGTGGGAGGTTGATGCAAGTGCTCGGATGAGAAGTGAAGATGGCTTGGATTGGGGAGTGTCAGTGGGGATGGAGAGAAACGGGTAGATCAGAGAGAACAATTAAATGCAGGTTTCTATTTCTTCTTTTACACTGTAGTGGGCTCTCCTAGTTGCCCTGACTTAGAGTTATTAAGGAAGTAGAGTCTGTGGAACTTGAAGGCTGTCTGAATGGCAAGGTGGTCAAGGATGAATCCCACGTTTCAGGCTTCATAACCTGGGTGAACTGTCAGACAGACTTCAATTCCAGTCCCTGGAATTGAGTGTGGGGTGGGGCTTATAACTATCATTGCAGGAAAATCAGAGTAAATGGATGCTAGATAGGCAAAGATAACAGATGCCCACATGAAAAGTCAAAAGTAAAACATCTGTGTCCTTGCTTTGCCCCTCCCCATCTCCCTCCCATGATGAGGTCCCATCTCACTTTTATCAAACTGTGGTCCTGTGCACATGATAATGATTTAATCAGAGGAGTTTCCTTTCTGCTCACCTGCCCCAACTTGCCTTCCTCCCCAAACACACAGGAATTCTCCCTTTCATCATTAATGGGATGCCCTTCTCATTTCTACCAACCCCCATTTATTTATAAAGACATGGCCACTCCTACCTTCCTTTGCAGCACTTATGGATTTACCTTCTTGGAGCCTCTTTGGCTTTTACAGTTTCTTCCTCTCCATTGTAAGACCATCTCACGAATTGTCAGATATCTTTCTTGGTCTTGCTTCTGTAACTAAACAGTGAGCTCCCTAACTGCCATCTGCATCCTGTGACCCCAAGAGATTCACGAATGTTGCCTCATTTGAAATGCTCATCAGTTCTGCAAGGTCCAAAGGCAGGTAGCAGAAATATCATCTTCATCTTCATCTTCATCATCACAATCCTGTTTTACAAATGAAGGAGATTGGGCTTAGAGGATCTAAATGATTTGCCCAACATGCTGTAGCTGAAGAGTGCCAGCTAGATTTAGAAGTTCCAAATCCGTTGTCTTTCATTTGTAGGCTTTAAAAAATTCTACCTGAAGTTGTGTAATTATTCTATGCCAGTTATTAAGTTCAGCATTTAAATGATTGTCTTTATGACAATCCTATGAGGTAGGCATTGCTACTGTCTCCATTCTACAGATTAAGTGAAAGCTTAGAGAAATGGAGTAATTTGCCCAAGGTCTCAGATGGCTGAGCCAGGGATAGAAAACTAGTCTACCCATTGCCAAGGTGTATTCTCATCATCCTCATGCTATGTTGCCCCTATTCTTGTCATCATACAAGGTTACATCCCTTCTGCCAAGTGCCCAGAGAAAGATAGGAGTTTATAGAAGGACGAGAATGTGGCATGGCTGAGGATACAATGTGGAAGAGAAAAAGTGGTCATGGGTGCCCCTTCATGATAGGTGAAGTCCTGCTGCATTAGAAGGGGGCAGGTTACATATAGACAGAGGCATTTCTCCTTTCGCGAGCCCTTACCTGCAGAAGTGTTCCTTCTCATGCCGTACCATGAGAGCCTCTGCCTCCTGCTGTTTGGCTCAGGTGATTCTTTCTTTCCTGGAGCCCCACTCAGGGTATGCAGATGGTTGGCTTGCTCTCCTGAAGTCATCCTGTTGATGAGGCCAATATAAATGCATGAGGGAGTCCAATTCCAAGCACTCATTTCTGTGAGAGTTCAGTGGAGCCCATCCACAAAGTCAGAGCAGAGGCTCTGACTGATAGGCTGGAAGGAGGCATTTGAAGGTCAAGGCTCTTGGGGAAGCATCTTCGCTACAGGCACTGGGATGCCTTGGGGGCTTAATCTGAGGTGACAACTTCTGCACTTTTGGAACGAAGTATGGAAGGTGTGTATGTACAACCAAGGGATCCTCTCTGGGCAGAGTTCTGAGAAAAGGGAATTCTTACAGGCCTTTGAGATTTTCCTGGAGAGAACCTAGCACAGTGGAAAGGGCATGGGCTTTGGTCTCTAGATTCAAATCTCAGCTGTGCCACTTTGGGGAAGTATCTCCATCTGTCCGAAATTCATCTTCCTCATGTGCAAATGGAGAGTGTAATTTCATGCTCAAGGATTTGCTCTGAGAATTAGTTTAAGTGATTTATATAAAATGCTTATTGCAATTCATGGAGAAAAGTAGGTGTTCACCTTACAGTCCCTTCCTTTCAACCCTTCCTCCCAACCCAGGGAGATGGGTTTAATAACCAGTCAGGTCTAGTCCTGATCTTTTGTATTTATGAGCTATGTGTTTCTGCAGGGAGAGATTTGAAGGAGTCAGGTTTATTAATCTCATATAACCTGTAGAGTAATTAGAATGTTTATTCTTGGCTCTTTGGGAAGAAGTAACTATAATTACAGGACCAAATTAAATGGCATTATCCTTTATTGTCTCATACTGTTTGTAGGCTTTCTCTGCCAAGTTCCTTTTAGGAATCTGAGAATTTTCCTACACCAACTTCCTCTTTCAGTGCCTAAATGACACTGAAGGCTGCAGGCTGAAAGTTCACTGGTATCTCCTCAGTAGGATGGGCACGTGTCTAATGAGTCCGGTTTTGTTACATTTGGCAGAGATAGGCAGCTAGATGTCCTTCAAAAATTCCTGCTCTCCTTCTACAGTGTAGAATTACCACTGAGAAGTGGTTGCCTGGCCAGGGTTTCCAGCACCCCTCACATCAAGGAAGGGCTGTGTGCCCAGCTTTTCCAGTGAGATGTGCACAGAGGACATGTGTGCCCCTTCTGGCCAAGGCGATTAGGAAGGGGGTGTGCCTTCTCCCATATTGAATGGTGAAGTATTTTTTCACCTATTTGGTAACTTAACAAGGTGTGGAGAAAATGGAAGTTCCTATGGCCAGGATCCTCACCTGAACCTAAACTACTTGATGATGTAACTGCCCTGCTGCTAGGCTACCGCTTCCACACTGGTAGGCAATGAGATATTGCTGACTGAGTCACTATATAAAGGGCTCCACCCAGCACTCTGGGTGCAGGCAGAGGCTGAGGATGATTATGGACCTGCAAACTTCTGGATGCAGACGTGATCCTAGTGCTTGACCTACCATCGGGAAAATAAAGCCAGGTATAAACTCTTTTACCCCAAGAATGTTCCATTTCCATTTCTCAGTCTCACTGAATCCATAGTGAACTTACCCAGGGCTGAAACCCTCAGGCAAGACAACAGGACACCAGGGAAATCTTGGAGGTCATGAAGATGACAGAACTTCAGTCAAACTGGTCCCTGAATGATTGCATGGAGCATAACCCCTCAGTGTCACTGATCAGGAAAATCTGGTTGGGATTAACATGTGTAGATCACTGAGATTTTAGGTTTTATCCTTTAGAGCAGTTTGCTTTACCTTAATGAGTGCATTGCCTAATTCTACATCATCCCTGATAAAGGTGAATGTATATTTCTTGTTTTGCCTTGTGGGACAAGCAGATGTGTAAGTGAATACAGTTCAAAACAGTACAGTAAATGCTATAGAAGTAGGGATAGAATGCCATGGCACAGACAGGTGAGAGTAACTAACTACCCAGGCAGTTTGAGCTGGGCCTTGTGAGCTGATTAGGAATTCACCAGCAGATGAAGGATGAGGGTGGGAAGATTATCCCAGGCAAAAGGAACAGCAGGAGCAAATACATGGAAATAGGAAAAGGTGAGATGTTGACTTGCTGTAAGAAAGTCCTCATAGTGAAGGAGAGCACAATCCAGACGGTGAACTGAAGGATATATCTCAACAGCTACACAGTGGGGAGGGTTTGATAGGGACCAAGTGAGTGGTGTTGAGAATAAAGTACTCTTGGGGTTCATAGGAGAGTGGGACCTATCAAGACATCAAAAAAGTTTCACAGAGACTACTGTCAGGACGTCAAGAAAATTTCACAGAGAAAGGGTAAATCTAGACCTGTACATAACATTGGCAACACTGGAGAAGAACATGATTTGTTAATTTATTTGTCTTCCTTTTTTAGACAATGAGGTCCTTCTGGGAAGGGAGCAGGCTGTACACATCTTTTAATTCCCAGAGCAGTACCCTGCCCTTAGGAAGCACTGACTGAATGAATGAATGATGGAAGGAAGGACTGAACTCAGATTCTTCTGAGGATGACCTTCCCAGCTCCGTGTATTGGGAATTGAGTGTCAGAGGATATAGGAACTTCTCAGTGCAGGAATTTCCTGCCATGGTCAGGAGGTTCCAGTACAGCTCAAACCGTATCCCTAAATCATGACTAAGATTGCATGTGAATAGTGACCTTGCCCCAGGCAAAGTGATACTAGATTAAGTGCTAGGAACAGACTTTAAGACTGAACCATTCTCTCCCTTATTCTACAGGTAGTTAAAGAATGCTCCTGTTTAGACAGGGTTCCTGCAAACTGGGCAGGACACAAAGTCACCCTCATGAAATAGGGAAAGTTCACACCCCAAATTCGATCTCTGTAACATCCCTCCACCCCAAGCCCCAATCAAGATCACATGATTTACTTGATCTCTACATTCCTTATCTCTGATATTTATGATGTTGATGATCAGTGAAATGAAAGAAAACAGCATAGAGAAAAATGACAGGGCTTGGATAATTCAAACACAAGATAGCCAGTTCTCATATTATTGAGACATGAGAGTTTTGATGACTCCAATCTACTTTGTCAGTTATAAGACTCTTGGTGCCTCATTACCAGCACAGACAAACCTTGCTTCTCTCCAGCCACATGGACCAACATTCTCTCTACTCAGCTCACACCTGGACTCCCAGGTCCTTGGGCCGGTACCATTCCCTCATACACTTTACACATGCTGCTTGCTCTCTGCTCTGGAGCTCTCTGTCCTTTGTGATACAATTACAGTCCCTATTCTGTATAGTTTTTCCAGAACTTCCCAACCAACTTTTACCCGTTCTTGCTTTATGAAGAGCCTTCTGTTAGGAACATAGAGGAAGGAAATTTGCAAGGAAATTAGGAAGAACCTGGGTTTTTGTTGTTGATTTTTAAAGTTTTTGGCTGTGATACAATACACATGATATAAAACTTACCATCTTAACCACTTCAAAGTGTACAGCTCAGTAGTGTTAAGTATTTCACATTGTTGTGCAACCAGCCATCAGAATTTTTTTGTCTTGCAAAATCTGAAACTCTATACCTATTAAATAACAACCTCTCATTCCCCCTTGCCCCCAGCCCCTGACAACCACCATTCTATTTTCTATTCTATTAATTTGACTACTCTAATTATCTCATAGAGTAGAATCATATAGTATTTGTCTTTTGTGACTGGCTTATTTCATTTAGCATAGTGTTCTAAAGGTTAATTCATGTTGTAGCTCATGTCAGAATTTCCTTCCCTTTTAAAGCTGAATAATATTCCATTGTATATATATAACACATTTTGTTTATCCACTTGTCCATCAATAGACATTTGGTTTGCTTTGGCCTTTTGGCTATTGTGAAAAATGATGTTATGAACACAGGTGTAAAAATATCTCTTTGAGACCCTCTTTCAATTCTTTTGGATATATACCCAGAAGTGGTATCACTGCATCATGTGGTAATTCTATTTTTAATTTTTTGAGTAACTGCAATAGTGTTTTCCGTGGTGGCTGGGCCATTTTACATTCCTATCAGTAGTGCTTAAGGGTTCCAGTTTTTCCACATCCTTTTCCACAATTTGTTATTTTCTGCTTTTTGGGTTTTTTTGTTTGTTTTGTTAACAGTCATCTTAATGTGTGAGGTGACATCTCATGTGGTTTTTATTTGCATTTCCCTAAAAGTTAGTGATGTTGGGCATCTTTTCATATGCTTATTGTTCATTTGCATATCTTCTTTGGAGAGATGTCAATTCAAGCCCTTTACCTAGTGTTTATTTGGGTCATTTGGGGTTCATGGTTGTCATTAATTTGCAGAGTTCTTTATATATTCTGGATGTTGATTCCTTATCAGATATATGATTTGCAAAATCATATACCCCAAAATGTTGTTTTTTCACTCTGTTGATTGTATCCTTTGATGCATAGTTTTTAATTTCGATGATATCCAGTTTATCTATATTTACCTTTGTTGCCTCTGTTTTTCATGTCACATCCAAAAAATCATTGCTGAATCCAATGTCATGAAGCTTTTCCATTATGTTTTCTTCAAATAATTTTTATAGCTTAGATCTTATGTCTGTGTTTTTTATCCATTTTGAGTTACTTTTTGTGTGTGGTAAAGGTAAGGATCCAACTTCACTTTTTGTTGATATCCAGTTTTCCCACCACCGTTTGTTGTAATGACTGTCCTTTTCACATTGAATGGTTTTGACACCCTTGTCAAAAATCATTTGACCATATATACAAGGGCTTATTTCTGGGATCTCTACTGTAGTCCATTGATCTACTGTAGTCCAGTGAGCCAGTATCACACTGTTTTGACTACTATAACTTAATTATAAATTTCAAAATTGGGAAGAGTAAGACTTTCACCTTTGTTATCTTTTTCAAGATTATTTTGGCCATTTTGAGTCTCTTGAGATTCCATATGAATTTTAGGATGGATTTTTTTTTTGTTTACTTCTATAAAAAATGCCATTGTGATTTTGATAGATATTCCATTAAATTTGGAGATCATCTTTGGTAGTATGGACATCACCTTAACAGTATTAAGTCTTCAAATCTATGAACATAGGATGTCTTTCCTTTGACTTATGACTTTGGGTAGCACTTGTTTTGAACCAGCTTTCAGGGACTTTACATATATTAGTCCAGATCTCATTTGTCCCTGGTGACATTTTTGGTAACTATTCAGAAATAAGTACCAGGACAAACTTTGCTTTTATGATGACCTAGAACATTTCTTACTCCTATTTCTTTTACATGTAGAAGAGAGGTTACTTAACTGCTCAAGTTTCCCTTTACTATTTGTTCTAGGAAATGCATAGCTCAATTTTAATAATTATGTCCAATCTGTTGCAATTTAATAATTATGAATATTATATATTTGTGTCATTACTTTTCCTCAGGCCTTAAATATCCACTGAAACTTAGTTTCTCTTGCCCTAGATTTTTGTTTTTCTACTGTATGCATTGTTATAAGCTACCTTAAATCCATTATGAATTGAAGTGTGGCTATAAAAGAATATTTTTAAAATGAAAGACATTTATTATTATTACCATTTTTATAGAGGAAGAAAATGAAGTTAAGGATGGATAGGTAACTTCAATAGATCATACAACTTGTAAGTGGCAGAGCTAGGATTCTCCAATTGCAAAGCCCAAGCTTTCATCTCTACTGTATATCAAGAAGATTGGGTCCCTGCCTAGTTCAGAATATAGTTGGGGCTGAGGAATTGTATGGACAAATATGGCCATAAATAGCTTTCATACTAGTCAGGAATGATAAGGACTGCAATAGGCAAGTTTGGGGGATGGAAATCTAGGGAGAGGATTGAGGCTTCTTGGAATATATGGGATTCCAAATTGAATGATCTGAATGCATATGTAAGTGCATGAAGCAAGAACTTATAAAAGAGAGTTTTAGGAATTGTCTTATCTCTGGGTTAAGAAATAAGAGACATTGTGTATTAGGTTCTTGCTATATGTTATTTTAATCCTTATGAGATGGAGATATATTAATGTACACTCAGTATCACTTTCTTTGGAGGAAGCACTCCTCATTCTAGGAAGTTCAATAAAGGATGGTCTCACTTCGCCTGCCTCCTGGGCATAATACTCCTCCCTTGACTACAGTGAGGGACAAGCTAGGACCAAGCAAAGCCTTTTCAGGACTTTTCCAAAGGACCTTTTGAGAAATATACCCTCTTCATTTGATAACATGAAGGGTAAGGACGATGTAAGCTGGAGACACCTGTGGCTGTTTTCCCTGACTCCATAGAAGTTGGAAAGAACGCAATCAACCTGAAAAGAGAATAAGAAAAGCAGAGAAAGAAAGAACTCTAGTGACACTGTTTGAGCATCTCCATCCAGCTAGACCAAATACTAGATACTTCTTCAGTACTTTCATTGAGAGAACCAATAAATTCCCTTCTATACTTAAGTTGACTTGAACTAAATAGAAGCTATTTTAAAGTCAAAAAAGAACAGACAGGATATCATAAAATAAAATATGTGCTACTGCTTGAATCCTCACTCCATCACTTCCTAGCTGGGTACCCTTGGGTAAAGCCCCTCATGCTCTGCTCCTCAGTTTCCTCTTTCATCCAGGGATTCATAGGATTCTTGGGAGGAACAGATGAGAAATTGCATTCAAGTGCTAGATTAGAGCCTGGTATAAGTTATCACCCTAAACATGTAAACTTTTACAATACACAACAACTTTGTGAGGGGTAGGAATTATCACCTCTACTTTATGGATGAGGAAAATGAGGCTCAGCAGAGCTATAAAGACCATACTGGATGTACCACAGTTAATGAGTCAGATCCTGGATCAAAGCTCCCATAGGACACCCAGCTGAGTGGGTGCTCCCGTTCCACTCATGGAACCCCATTTCCTGGCAACAGAGGGAGGAGTTTGGGAAAAGCCCACTTTAGCCCCGGCTGCTTCCACCTTGCTGAGAAATGTGTGAAATCTTTCCCCACCCTTTTCTGGTTCCTTCAGACCCACCAGCCTATCGCAAGAGAGTCAAACAGCTGCAGAGAAGGTACGATGCCAGGACATACTTGTTCAGGTGGAGACAATAGCATCAGACTAGCGTGAAGCTCAAATATTGAATCATAATTCTTCAGGCATCTTTGTATTTAAATCATAGCTCTGTCAAGCTCACATCTGAAATGCGCTCATTATTGCTCCCCATGAATTGTACAGATTCTCTGGTGTGTGTGTGTGTGTGTGTGTGTGTGTGTGTGTGTGTGTGTGTGTAGAGACAGAAAGATTCCTATAAATTGGAGTGATCAAAAGTAAGCATCTGTCAGAATCAAATTCAAGTTCAGAAGAATGGCTCTTTGTGGCTAATGGGTGTCTCCTGAATGAGAGTGGTGGGCACACATTATCAGACAAATATGAATCATTTATGAGGAAATCACCCACAACAAATGAAGCTAACACAGCTAACACACACACACACACACACACACACACATTTGTTTTATTTATTTATTTCATAATTCCTCAAAGCAGGGATCTCAAGATGGGTTGAAGAGGTAAAGTCAAACCCAATGTGGAATTTCACACTTGAATTCTAATAATTCTGATTCTATCTCTTTCTTTCTTATTCAGAATGGTGGGGGCATTTCTGGACATATATGGATGGGATTTGGCTGAGGAGGAGGCATATATTGGACTATTTTAAGTGAAATATTCATTGATTCCACTGTAAAGAGAATTTTTTAAATACCCCTTTGTGCCACATGGAAAAACAGTTTTGATTAAGGAAGTCAGTAAAAGTGGACAAGCAGTAGACCACACTTGTAATTATACCTACGTGTGAGATGTACAATGTGATACAACGGAAGTGGGAATTAAAACCACTTGCAAGATTACTCTTCTTGAGTGAAAAAGAATTAGTGAAAGTTTGACTAATTGGAAGAGAGAATGGGCCAATGGGGAGGGGTGAAATAATTAAACTAAAAGGCTTCTCTTACATTCACATCAGAAGAAAGAGAGAACCTTGGCTTTGTAGTTACAGTCTAGATTTGAGTCTGATCTCTGCAGTTTCACCTTATGTGAACTTGGGCAAGCCATGACCTTTCTCTGAGCCTTGGTTTCCTTGCTTATTGAATGGGGAATTTGCTATCCCTGTAGGGTTCTTGTGAGCACTATGTTATATTTTATGTGTAAAGTGTCTTCTCCTGGCTGAGCTTAATTCTAACTTTCTCTCTGTTTCCCATCACTCTCTTCTTCATGTTCCTAATACATTATGCATTCTGCTCTTGCCTCCACTATAAAATTCATGTGAAATATTTATGAGTTATAACACATGGTATGTAATACTATAGGGCTGCCCATGTTTAAGTTAAAAACTTTCTCCTAGGACTGTGCAAATCACAGCAAACAAAATACAGATGACAGTAGGCTTAGCAGTTATGGAAGATGCAGCTAGCTGATCTTCAAAATGCATGCTCCCCCTTTTATAGAAGTAGAATAGAGTGGCCACTGGAAAGTAGCTACCAAGCCAGTGAGTTATTACATTTGCCAGCATGCCTTGTATTTAGGAGTTACCATGTGATTGGTTCTCACCAAACGAATGTGAAAAGAAATGTGTCACTTCCATGCCAAGATAATAAGCAGATAGAGTTTCTTCATTCCCTCTTTCTTCTAATAGCTTGATGTAAACAAGCTTGGTGTCCTTGGAAACCATGTGTTAAAGACAAGGTAAGCTATATTTCTAACTCATCACTTGAAGGAAAGCCACCCACCAAGCAGGAAAAGCAATTTAGAACTTGAAGAAGAAATAAACTCCCATCATATTGGAGCCATATACACTTTAGATTTCTTTGTTATAGCAGCTAACGTTACCCTAACTAATACATCAGGATAGTCCAAGATGACAGATTATATCTATTTATGGAAGTAAGGTGGTAAAAGCCAACACATCACTGACAGGACCTAATTACCTAGCACTTGTGAATTGATTGGGGATTAGACTAGAAGGGCTTTAAAGTCTCTTAATACTCTAAACTAATGACAGCAATATTTTGTATGTAATAAGTGTTTGCTATGTTCCAGGCCCAGTGCTAAGCACTTCTATCAATTTTCTTCTTCAGACCTTGTAACAACTCTGTGAGTTATCCCCATTTAAAGACAAGGTCGATGACTTCGGGTGAATACAAGAAAACTGTTTGGTCAGACAGTCCACGAGGACTGCGTTTGAATCTAGATCTGCTGGACACTAGCCAGAGATGAATTCCTCACCACTGAACTGTACTGCCTCCTGAAATCTATGCGTCTGTAATTTTAAGTGCTTTACCAGACATATCATGCCTTTGTTTCAGGAATTACTCCTAAATTTAGCTATGGCAGTAGTTGGGAGTCCAGTGAGTGGCTCAATTTATATTAGAGGAATAGTTTATTTTGGCTCTGTTTACAAAGAAGTGAGATAAGGGGTTGCAATCACCACTAATAGAGTTTCTACAATGTATAGTACATTCATATTCATCTGTTGTCTCATTAAAGTCTTCTGAGATTAGTATTATTACCATTTTACAGACAAGGAAGCTAAAATTAGAGCTATCCAAAGATTTTTACATATGGTCATTCAGTCATTTAATTCAAATTTATTGACTTTCCACTAAGTTGCCAAGTACTGTGTTGACTATAGGAAATTCCAAAATGAATAAGGCAAACATTAGCCCTGAGATATTAGAATTTATGGCCCAGCAGCTGCCATATGAGGTGGAAAGCCATCTGTCACACAGAGTGATTTAGCAAAATTTGGATGCCTAC
The DNA here is from genome assembly GCF_030020395.1 of Manis pentadactyla. NCBI lineage: Eukaryota > Metazoa > Chordata > Mammalia > Pholidota > Manidae > Manis > Manis pentadactyla. The sequence goes on along the minus strand of NC_080022.1, from coordinate 47,568,752 downwards.
ATATCAGGCAAATTGTAAAGGAAGCTCTGATATTGGGTAGAGATTGTGCTTTTTGATTTCTGGGGTCCCTTCTTGCATTGAGAGTCAAGATACACAAGACCTAATTAGTTGAAAAAGATCACCAGAAATAATCAGGGGAGAAAGTAAATAAATGACAGGGAAAAGAAGAAAAAAAAAGCAAGGATATTTTTTCTACCCAAGTTCTGGCTTATAGTAATTGTTCAATAAATATTAGCTATTTTCAATTGCAACTAAAGTAAATTCTGCACCCTATAAATAACTTTAGATACTTCTTATTAACTGAGCAGCACTTTATACAGCTCCCAAAAAGTGAAAGGCATCGTTATTTATTTTGTAGTTTCTGGTTTCCATATTTTATTATTCTGTATGCCATGTTATGTATTTTCTCATGTAACCCTCACAGTAATTTACCAGTAAGGATAGGTTAAGATATGTCAGTAACAAGCTTATCCAAATCTAGAGGGCTTAAAATAACAAATATTTATTTCTTGTTCAATGCCACATGTCCAGCATAGGTTGGTTGGTGACTCTACTCAATGTATTTGTTTTGACTCTGAGACTCAGGATGATAAGGTAGCCACTGTGAACACTGAGTTTGCTATGGCACAGGGAAAAGAGAATATGGTGAAGAACACACTGGCTTCTAAAATTTCTACCTAGAAGTGCCACACATCCTATCTGTCCATACATCATTGGACAAAACAAGTCGGATGGCCTTGCCTGAGTTTAAACAGGATAAGGAAGTAAGATCCTAACATGTGCCCCAAATGAGAAAACCAAATATTTGCTCACAGCCCTAATGACTTGTTTTAGGAAGGTATCGTTTATTATACTCACTTGCAGATAAAAAAACTGAGTTTTGGGGAGAGAATATGATACATAACTTGTTGAAGTTCAGACCATTAGGAAGTAGATTTAAATTCCATCTACTTGATTCCAAATCCACGTTCCCAAACTATTCATCCACACTCTGAAGCTCATCTTCCTGCCTCCTCACAGACCGTGCTCCACCAGGTATCACATCTCTCTATGTATTTCTTTCCCTTTTCTACTAGTTCCTTCTTCCCATCAGCATGCTTAAGTAACTTGATATTTTAAGTGGAAGAAAAAATGTTCTTCCTGAACTTAACCCAGACATCCAGCCACTGCCCTACCTTGTCACCTATGCCCCCATCATATTTTTCTTTATTAAAGTTATCTGTAAAGATTGCTCACCTCCCAGTCATCCCTTACATTCTAGATTCTGCCCTAATCACTCCACTGAAGTGGCTCCTCACTGACCTACACACCTGAAATCCAATGGTCTTTTGTCAATCCTTATTTCAAGCTCGATCTATTAACAAGATGTGGCATTGCTGACCACTCCCTCATCCTTAAACCTCCCTTTCCTTTGGCTCACAAGGCCCATCATGGCTCTCTTTCTACCACTCTGGGCACTCCTCTGTACCTCTATAATGTCCTCCTCTTTTCCTATCCCTTAACTGGTGGTGTTCTAGAGGGCAGAGTTTTAGATTCTTTTTTTTACTATATGCACTCTCTGGGTAGCCTCACCACTCCGGTATCTGCCGTTACTTCTACAGATTGATGAGACTCCTGCAATGATAGCCTAAGCTCAGACCGAACTCTAGATCTATGGGCACATGGACTCAATTGCCATTTAGAAATCATTGCTTAAATGTTTCATAGAGATCCCAGACCCAATATTTTTAGGAGTTATGAGTCCATGGATGGGTTTGTTAAATTTCATTTGGAGGTATCTGAAAAATTGAACTTTTCTTCAAATTGGGTTTGAAAGCTTGTCTTCTGGGTTGTTGAAAGAGTCAGACAAATATTTTTTTTCCTACTCTTGTTTTCTAAAAGGGAGATTTTCTCTTTACATGATCCTGACCTTTCTTTGCCCATTTCTGTGAAAATTAAAGTAATTTTTCTGATTATGAATTTAGGAACAATAACTGGCACGCTCAGCTCAGATCCATTTTCTTTCTCTCTCAGGAGAGTTTGTCTGCAGAGTATTGGTTCTGCTCTGCTCAGTCATTCCTTAGGTGTTATCTGGGCAGGCACCCCTGGTAAGGCAGTTCAGCAACACCTTGGACTGGGTGGCATGACAGCCCAGTTTTGTAGTTAAATATTTGCAAGCCATTTGGCTGCAAGAACTAAAGCCTTGTCCTCAACTTGGCCTCCAGAGTGGTATAGTTGACACTTTGGTCTCCATCTTTATTATTATTTCTCAACTAGTTCAAAACCTAGGCAGAAAAAGAGTGCTATGTATTGGAGGTTCACTGGACACACTTCAAAGGTCTAGGACTTGAGCTTCAGCGTCTACTTTATTATTTCTTAGCTTTTTGAATTTGGTAAAAACTTTATTTCTGATATGGCATTACAAACACTAAAAAATCTCTATGCTATTTTCCTTATAAGCTTGAGAAAAATATTAAGTGTTATATGCATTGCAATTGTGTAGTGTTTTTTGTTTATATAGCAATATTTATTGGGCATCTCTATCTTGGGTTTGGGGAATGAAGAGATAACAGAAACTGTCCCTCTCTCTTATAAACAACCTCCTCTCCTTGCTGAGGAAGCCCAAGGACCAAAGAGATAATGACAAAACTGTGTCATCACAGATAAGGGAACACAGAAAAGGGTGTGGGGTGGGGCAGGAGCTGTGCCTCAAGGAAATCTTATGGAAGATGATCCGAGCTAATTCTTAAAAGATGAGTGGGAGGTAGAGGGGGAGAATGAAGGGACAGATATATAAGACTGGAAAAGTGGCATGTACAAAGGTACAGAGCAGGAGAAAGAAGGCTCTTTTGAGGAAGTAGGGGTTTGGTTTGGCTAGACTGAGGGTGCTGGCTGGAGACTGGCCAGAAAGGGAGTTGAGAGGTGGCAGTGGCCAGACCACAGAGGGCACATTACATTAGGTTTGTGATTAGACAATAAGGGTAATATTGAGGAGGGTGATAACATGGACAGTTTGCCTCGTGTGTATGTTATGTCATTATTAATCCAGTGGCTGGGAGAAAAGGGGACAGCTGTGGGAGAGTCCAGCTGGTGCCTCTCTGTGCATGCAAGGCAAACAAGACCACATTAAAGTAATAGGAAAGGGCCCAGAGCCCCCGCTAGGCAGACTAGTGTGTAGTTCTGTCTCCTTCCTGTTTGTTCTCCCAAGCTGGTGCTGTCAGCTGATGTATTATTTTGTGTAAAGGGTCCCACAAAGTTGAGAAGAATGGCTCTGAAATCACCTTCTGATGGGGAGTTGGAACTCCATGACCGTAAGTGACCTACCTGTCTGAGGTCCCAGAGGTTGTAACCTCAAATTGCTCTGGATCATAGGGAATATTTTTGCTATATTTCAGGAATGCCAAGTAGAATCTAGAGAAAGATTTTCTAGGTTCATATCCCTAGCTCTCCTATTTATGAGCTGAGCATTCTTAGGCATATTCCTGAAGTCTCTGGGCTTTGATTTCCTCAACCTCCTAAGATGGGTTTACCTTACTGTGTACCTCACAGTGTTACAGCGAAGGTTAAAGGGATTAATATATCTAAACTGTTTGAGCAATGCCTGGCCCTTAGTAAGAGCCACTTAGTAAGTGTTATCTACAGTTATCATACTTATGTTATTTCAGTTAGGCTGGACTTCCTTCTAACAAGACCATTCTATGAAGACAAAAGCTGTATCTTATATACTTTTCATGGTTTAGACAGAGAATTAGGAATCTTAATAGGGGTTTGGAAAAATCCTTCAAAGTCATGTATCTCCTCCTATCCCCTCTTTAATTTCCTTTTAGGAAGCCTGGTCAATTAGTCCACACACACTAACTGTGCCAGGTCTATATTTCCTTAAGGATATAATGGGGATAAGTGAGACCCACTTGGTTTCTAACCTGCAGGAGCTCATATTCTCCTGGGGATATAAGACTTAGGGGCAAATGACTGTATCCTAAGGTCCTCAGGGACAGATGCACACGGGATGGGCTGGGGAGTCCAGAGAGGAAGAGGTTACGTGTAGCTTAGGCTTCATGATGTCTTCAAAGAGGAGGTGGTTTCTGAACTGAGCCCTGAAAGATGAGATGAGTAGTATATAGTGACAGACCTGAGTACACAGAGGGAAGGCCAAAGACAGGCAGAATGTTTCAAACTTCTAAGCATCTCTCGGAGAATTCTGAGAAAGGAGATTCTCATGAAATCCTGCCCTTTCTCCCAACCCACCAAATCATGGGTAGGTAGATGTACACGCACTGCTCTGTTTTTGGTCCCTTCATCTCTGTTCTAGTTTGTTTAAGCCTTTTGTAGTTTTATGTCATACCTCTTCAAGGAAAGAGGAAAGGGGAAGAATACTAGTACTTTTGAATGCCTACCATGAGCTGGTTATAGTATCTCATTTAATTCTATAATGCTGTAAGGTGGGCAGTATTTTTGTCCCATTTAACAGTAGAGGAAACCACAGCTCAGAGAAGTTAAGTAGTTTGTCCAAGGACACACAGTGAGCTCATTCATTCAATAACTACCTATTGAGTGTTAGGAGCACAGCCAGGAATTGAACCCAGAATACTTTGACTTCAAAGTCCTTATCCTTTTAATGGAGGACACTGCTTCTTTATTTACAGGGTCAGATCCCCAAGGGTATGATCCTTCCTATAGATTTACCCCAATATCTATGAACTCACATTGATTGAATATATCCCTGACTCTATAGGGTATCAAACAGGAAATTCAATTAATGCCATCAGGGCTGATCTAAGTGTCTTAGGTTCTTCGTCTAAGTATCAGATCTTCCTCTCCACACATTGGTCAGTCCCCCTTCAATATCTGGTGCTCTTAGTGCCCAGTTTTGCCAAGAATCATTAAACCATAGTCCACAGAACTGCCAGAAGCCTCAAACCACACTTAGTCCAATGCCCTAGGTTTATAAGGAATCTGAGTCCAGAAAGGGCAATTCCTGGACCAAGGCCACCGAGTGATTTGGTAGCAGAGCTGGAAGGAGAGCCTTCAGTTAGTTGTTGGCCTTGGAAACCATATTCTGTTTATTTTGCCAGGAAGTTCTCACCTAGACCTGCAAAATATCTTGGCGAGTGGTTTAAAGGATTTTCTTTTTCACTCTTTTCACTGACTGAACTCTTGAAACAGATTGGACTGAACAACTGAGCAGTAGGGAGGCCAAGTAAACAGAATGGGTCCTTGGTGCCCCCTACGTGTCTGTTGTCTGCAGTGACTAGTCACTGCCTGCGAGGCTGACAGACACAGCTGCTCCTTCACGGTTCTCAGCCTCCTCCTGGTGTGTGAGAGACCTGCAGCTGCAGTGCCAGGACAGGAGAGCCTAGGAGAGCCTGTCCTGGGGAACCCTGCGTTACCTGTCAGCAAATCTTCCCAGGGCCTCAGTGCCCCACTGGATGCTTGGAGTTCTGGCAGAACCTTATGATTAGGTGGAAAGGGCTCAGGACCTGTTACTTCACAGAAGCTGAGTTCCAGTCCCAGCTCTATCCCTTACTTAGCCTGTTTGAGCCTTATATCATAAATGGTAATCTCACAGATGTCACTTTAACTCTCTGAGGTTTGGCTGTCCTAACTATAAGATTAGATGGCTAATGTCTATTTCATATGGTTGTTTAAAGGGACAATTAGAAACCAGATATTGTTCTAACCTCTGGAAATGTTTTACTAAACTATTTCATTTGTGCAGCAATCTAATTTATTAACTTTTAATGCCTTTGGGGGTGAGTGTACCCTGAAGTTTATTTCCTACCTATCCCAAACACACACCATAAATAATAGGCCCTCCCTTAGCACAAGTGGGGCCCTTGTGCAAATTAGAAAACAGAAGCCTTTGGCCACTTGCAAGTCTCAGGTACAGGCTTGGCATGCCAAAGTGCTGCCCAGTGAAGGCAAAGTTGTTTCTACTCGCAGCTAGATCTTGCTCTATGCTCTGGTGCCTGGTTTGGTGAGCACAGAACAGGCTGGATTTAAGCCCATCCTCACCTTCTCATCTGGGCACCTTTGCATAGTGTCCCAGCTGCATGGCCATGTGCAGACGCCCTGTCCCAATACACCCCCTGCATTTTAGGAGCCATCTGCTTTGCTCATTGAGCTTAGTAGTATAGCCCCTATAAGCATTTGAGTTTGAGTCCTTTTAGGACCAAGGACATCCTACACAGAGCACAATGTGACACACAGGATGGTCTGAATGAATGAATACCTTTATGGAGAAGAAGGGAGGATTAAATGAGATAACCCATGTAACAATGTTCAGAACGTAATCCAGTAAATGCTTATTGCATGAATGAATGAGCTCACAGTCTAGTTGTGAAAACAAGACATAAATTCCCATATGAAATGTTAATAACAATAAAAAATTCAAATTATAACTCAATACAACAACTCAAGAGATGGCGCAAGTCAGCATATGAGTGTCAAATTAATTGCCAGGCAATAATTTTTATAGGAGTTCAGAAAGGTGAAAGAGATCAGTTTGTGGGCTCAGAGTCAGAAAGCCTGGATGGGTTCTTATTTGTGCACTTACACAGCCTGTTTGTTCATTCATCAAATGTTTCCCAGGCCAATATTTGTGCCAGCCCATCTGCTAGACTTTGGGGATACAGAGGTGACCAACACAAAGCCCACGGCCTTAAAGAATTTGCAGGCCAGTGGAGTATGACAAGCAAAAAGACAATATAAATGTGATACTAAAATAAAGCACTGTGGAGACAAGGGGCAGGTTTCAGTGAATTAATGCACACAGTAGGCATGACATAAACCGCAGCATTGTAATGAATGCCTCTGATTACCATCTGAGCACGTTTCTGAATGAATCTCCATAATTCACCATTTATTTAAATCTCTAAAGCTCCCACCTTTTCTCCTCCCCATCTTGCTGCCTCTTTCCTTACACCTGCCAGCAGTGTTTAAGGCCAGGGCCCTGTCTACCTGCTGGCCCTTGGAGAGTGGGTGGGTGACACCTGAGACTGGAGCCCAGGGCTCTGCATCTGTGAGGGCAGCCCACACCCTCAGAGTAGCACAGAGCTTCCACGGAGTCTTTGCTGCCAAGTCCATCCTCACTGCCGTCGCTCTAATCACCCTGGCAACCGTGCACCCACAGAATTTTTGACAGCAATGCCAATGATAGTGAAGAGTGTTCTCTCGAACCTCCACTAAAGACGTAGAAAAATACACCTTCTCAGAAACGTAGCCCATGGCTTTCTCCCTGTCCTCCAGAGAAAGGCTGGGCTGTGAAGGACACCCTCATTTCACAGACTGCATAGCTGAGCTCTGCGGCCAAAGGCTCTGGTGAAGCACCAGTGACATAATGGAAAGAGCACAGACACTGGGGCCAGAAAGTCCCAGAATCAAATCCTAGCCGTGTTACCTCAGAACAGAAGAGCTAACACATGTGACTTTATTCTCTTTGAGTCTCAGTTTCCCTATCTGCAAAATGGACATACTAATTCTTACCTCACAGGTTTATTGTGAGAATTAAATGAAAGTGGAATTGGCACTTGAAGAGCATCAGGTGAGTGCAAAACGGAGACCCAGACACTGTTTCCAAGATCACTGAGCAAGTTAGCAGCCCAAACTGAACTAGAACCACCCTTGTCCTCTGACTCCCAATGTGACAAACCCTGTCCCATTCCCCATCCCCCCAGACCTTCATTTGTCAAGTATTCCCCTGCCAGGGCTTGCCACCGGTCACTAAGAAGACAAGCATGAGGAGGTGTGGCCGGCCCAAGGCAGACTCTGCAGTAGGTTCAGAATGCAGCTTACTAGGCCAGGATGAACCAGACATAGTTGGATTCCAACTAGCATAGTTGAGAATGCAGTATTCTAAGGAATGACACTTAGTATTAAGCAGCAGCACTACCAGGGAGTCTCCAGATTATAGAAAATGATAATCCTGCTATGCTGGGCCTTGGTTCCAGAGCAGGGTCAGGCACTGTCCAGGCTCACCCATGGCCTCCATCAGTGGTCAATTCAGACTTATTTTCTGTTGATTCCTGACAGGGGCTCAGAATTCTTCCACCTCCTATTAATTATCTGCTTGTTCTTTATTCATTCAATAAACATTAACAATACATACAATGCACTAGATACTGAGAAATAAGTCAGATATTACCCTTGACTTACAAAGCTTATACTCCATCATTCCAGATGCAATCTGCTTGCCATTTCAGCTTCTAACCCTGCTGTGCTCCAAGCTTGGAATCAGTGTGGGATCACAGAAAACGTGCAAAGCCTTTGCAAATGAGGAGGCCAGTGTCAGAATTTGGCTCTGTCACCACAGCAGATGCCTATCAACGTTCTGTCCCTAGTACTCCTCCCCTTTATCTGGTAAGAGGACTTTCTTGCTGTAGGGGGACTGCTTGTCCCCCACTCAGTGACATTTGGCCACAGGATTGGGTCTATGTCAGGCTTGGCCAATCATGGTGCCTCTTTATCCATGGTCAGAGTAGAGGTTAGGCCCCAAGTTGGGACAGGAAGAACTTTTTTTCTTTTTCCTCCCTCCCTTCCTTCCTTCTTTCCCTTCTTTTGTAGAATTGATATGTTAGAAGCTGGGAGAGAGAATATGTCTTGACATGACACAAGCCCCCATCCTCCACTCCTTCTACAGGGGGAGAAGCTTTCTGCAGTAGAGAAAATTCAGGAAGCACAAGAAACAGAGGAAAGCAAAGGAGGGGGGAGGGAAGGAGGGAGGCAGAGAGGGGAGGGGGAAGGAAGATTACAAACTCGATGACATCATTGGAATCAATGAAGACTCTAGGCTGGCTTCACCTACGGGGACTGCCAAGTGATACAAGCCAATAAATTCCCTCTGCCTTAAGCTGGTGATCCCGCCCTCTAGACAGAGGGAAGTGAGGCAGCAGGCAGCCATGGAATAAGGAATGACCCTATCTCTGTAGACGGCAAGAGGGAAAAGCAACACGGTTTCTGAAGAATAATTCTAACTGTCTATGCCTGTAATTACTACTGCATCATTTCATGCTTCATACTCCAATTGTCTTTGTAGCAATAAGCTTTTAAAAGGGAACTGAATCTATACCTTGTCCCATGTTTCCCTTTGCGTATAGATCTGAAGTGAGCGTGTTCAGGGTGGTCCTGCCTCCCCTGTGGTTTAAAAGTCCCCATGGGGCCTGGGATTTGCTGCTCCCATATTTTACCTGCAGCCACTAACTGCAATATTCATACTTTTATCTTTGCAGCCTGCATTATGCTTTGGAAAGCCCTTTCATCTGCATGATCTCATTTGATTCTCAGGGCATCTGTGAAGAAGGCAGGGCTGGATTACCATTCCTACCTGTCAGATTGAAAAACGGAGGCTCAGACCCTGGGACCTTGGCATCAAAAAAGAAAGGCAGAGGCAGGACTTGTGCAGTGTTCTCACAGGGAATGAATGGTACAGAGGTGGAAGGGTCCCTGAATTTGGAGTCAGAAGGCCCAGGCATGAGTTCTGGCTCTTTTACTTACTAGTTGTCTGACTTTGGGCAAATCATTCAGTCCCTCCCAGAGTTGGTTTCCCATTTGTCAGATACTGGGATGATGTTTTCCTTCAAGGACTCTTGTGACTACCACAGGAGATGGTATAGAGCAAAGGATTTTGTGAGCTGTAAAGTTCTGTTCATCTGTTCAGGGTTGACCTTTATTAGTGGTGGGCAGTGGCATGCTCAGTTCAGCTAGTCCAGGCTCTCAAGAGCAGTAGTGCCACACCTCCTCCCAACCCCACAGTTTAGTGACATCATGTTAGTAACTTGAATTCAGCCACAGTGAGAATATTTACACCAAGGAAATTGGCAAATGCCATAAATCAAGGCTTTGCTTTCTCTCTAGAGAGTCAGTTGTTGCCCAGCACACCAAAGTGGTGGAATGGAGGGGGAAGAGAAGTAAAGGGTACTAATATTTAAGGTGTACTGTATATATTGAATGCATCTATATAACATCTCCTTTAGTGCTCACAACAACTCCTGGGTCAGACACTGACCCTGTTTTATCAATGAGGTAATTAAAACTTAGAGGTCATAACTTGCTCAAGAACACAGAATATAAGACAGAGCAGGGATTCAAAGTCAGGTCTCATGTTCTCTCTGATAACCAGGCAGCATCCCAAAGATACACCCATTAGCATCAATTCTTTCCTTGATCCCCAATCAGCAATAGTGAGATATTAAGTCAGTTTCTAGGGCCACTGAACACTTAAGATCCCTGTTTGGACTTCAGTATCCCAGTTTTCAGATAAAGTGTCCTGGAAGAAGATGGGGAGGAGTGAAGTACATTGAGCTGGGTACAAGAGATGAATTGACTTTCTTAGAGACACATAGTTCAGGGTCCCAGAAGATAGGCACTGCCATTAGTTTGGGACTGCTGGAAGCATTTCAGGCATAGGGAGAAAGTCAAGGGCACCTGGGTCCAGATGCCAGTTCTGCTACTTTACCTAGCTGGGCTCAGCTCCCTTATTTGCCAAAGGTGGACAGTATCCACCCAAATATACCTGTTTCACCTCACTGAGTTTCTATGGTGTCGGTGCGGGAAAGGATTCTGAAGGCCTCTGGAATCTGTTCTGCTGCACAGGTGTAAGGGAATGATCATGTGTCTCAGTTGAGAACCTTTCCTCCTGTTGCTAAGAGAGGAAGGGCTGCTTTCCGTTCCTGCCATCTCCAGCTCTACATGCTATCCCCACCCCCAGCCCTTTTTTTTTCCCCGTCTATTTTTATACCTGAGTGCTTCATATCATGTCCTGCATGCTTCCTACCAGAGGGTCTCAGACAGGAAAAACATCAAAAGGACCTGAACAAAATGAGAATTGGTTTTGTGCCTGAGGAGATGACAGCTGAGTGCAGGGACCAGCATTACAATGCAAGCCTTTCCCCCAGATGCTGAGAGGAACTCTTCCGAAACAAGACCGTTCCAGGATATGGATGGCCAAGCCTCCCTTCCCCATATGGGAACAGAGGTCTTACTTAGAGGAGCACTCCAGAGGACCTCCAAGGGAAGCATGGTGAAGAAGAAATTCATGGTCATTTAACACCTTAGCTGTCTTCCTGGCTCATTCATCTTCAAATAATTCAGTGAGAACATATATTATTATTTATATTTTCCAGCTAAGGGAAAGGATACTCAGTGTATGGTGGGAGAAGTTAATATTCAAGCTCTTGGGGTACCTGTCAAGCCTCTCCTCAGCAGACGTAGTGGAAGAGGGGAAGTCCCTGTGGTTATATAGGCCAGGGAATAGCAGGGGACTTTTATTTAGCACCGTGGACCCTATGATATGTTCTCTGGCTCCCACCCATGCCCTCTCCAGTCCATTCTTTGCATAGCAGCTGGAGTGTGGTTTTACAAAAGCAAATTGTATTATCTCCAATCTGGGAACAATTACACCCCTCTAAACTACAAGCTGAAAGTAAAGTCTAGTTGCCTTACTGTCCCCTAAGACCAGCCTCTCTGACAAGCCCCACCCCACATCCTACTACTCATCTCTGTGCTTGTTATGTGCATTCTGCTACAGTTGGTTTCCTTCAGCTCTTCATGTGCATTCAACTCATTCCTGCCTCAGGGCCTTTGCACTTGCTGTTCCCTTTGCTTTTAATGCACTCCCACCTGACACCACTCCCCACCCTCATCTTTCATGCTTGGCTCCTTATACAGGTCTCTGGTTAATTGTCACCTCCTCAAAGAGTCCTTTTCCAACCTCCCAGCCTGATGTCCTACCCCAGACATTTCCTATCACATGTCACCATCTGTTTAAATTGTCATAGTGGTTATTACTAACTGCTAGTTTCTTGCTAATTTAATTTTCTGTGTACTCATACTAGACAGCAAGTTGTAAGAGTAAGGATTACCTGTCTATCTTTTTGAAAGTCCTATCCCATTCCATAAAATAGAGATTTGGCACATACTAAGTACACAATAAATACTTATTTAATGAGTAAATTGTACTGATATATTATCCTAGGAAGGGCAGGCCTGGATGAAGGAAGAAAAGCCCTAACAATTCCTATCACTTTGCATATGTAAACTCTGTGCTTATCTCATTTGATTCTGGCAACAATCCTATGAGACAGATAATTCCCATTTTGCAGATGAAGAAATGGAGGCTCCATCATTGGCACTTAAGGTCACACTGCTGCTCCTAGAACCCGTGTTTGCCTGTTCGGGTGCCCATACAGTGGATCACAGGGAGGCAGAAACGTGTCTCTGAGGATCATGCACGTGCAAGAGAGTGTGCTGCCACAAAGCCCCGTGCCCATGAAGACTCCAATGAGGAAGGGGCTGGGTAAAAGCATGTGCTGGGCAAGACCCAATGGTAGTTCAGAGAGGGCTCCCCTTAATAAATTATTGCTTGGCCTAAAGTCCTTGGGGGACAGGCTATCCCAGAAGGGCAGGACTGCTGAGTGTTTGCAAGTTGCAGGCCTCGTTGTGATCGGAGTGGGGAGAGCTTGCGAGGGGGTACCGAGGTCCTCCTCTCGTCGTGCTCACCTCCTGCCCAGGTCGGCTCCGCGGCCGCTGCGGACGCCTGTGCTGTGCGCTAGGTGGCGAAATGTGGAGGGGCCCCCCTATTCGGGGGAATGCGGTAGTGATGTATACTGTATGAAAGATGTGGCCTGCAGAGAGCCGGCACTGTCTCCACTGCTGCCGCCGCCGCCGCTGCCACCGCCGCTACCGCTGCCGGCAGAGCTGCTGAGAGTGAGCATCCCCTGTCCGGGACACCCAGCTTCGCCGCAGCTCCCGCGCGCCCGGGCCCCACACGGACCTGCCAGCCCCAGGGAACAAAAGCCGAGCTTCTCGTCCTCTCCTGCAGCCAGAGGATGAGTCGAGAGGGCTGAGCGGAGAGTGTGGTCCTCAGCGGCTGGAAGGTAGGAGAAGGTGTTGCGCTCTCCGCCTCGGCGGGGGAGGCTCGGGGTGGGCGCGCCAGGGGTCCAATCTGTCCCATGGGCGCTGCCCGGCCCCGACGAGGTGGTCATCTGGAACGCCGCGTCCGCACTGCCTGGCCACCGCAGGGCGCACGCCCTGCTCCCGCAGCCGCGAGGGAGCCCCCAGGGTGGGAACTGGAGGCAGCGGGGAAAAGTCTGAGGCCCGAAGCCGGGCAGCGGCGGCTGCGGAGCGGCTGCTCGCGGCACTTGGCGGCGCGCGACTCTCTGCGAAAAGAGGGCGGGTGGTGGCTGCAGTGTGCGCAAAGTTTTGGGTGGCGCTCAAAGACGCAGCGAGGGCCGCCGCGCAAGTTGTGGTCAGAGCAGGAAGGCGACCCCGGGGGAGGCCCCAAGCGGACTCGGGGAGACAGAACTAGTGGCTTTTGCTCCCCCCATGGCATCCTGGGCTGGGTTGAAGCGCAGCCGTTTAACCCTTCCAGGCCTGGGGGAACCAACTTCGCCCTCATCGTAAGCGGGTGGACTCCGGCTGGCTGGGCAGCGCCGAGGCTCCCGGCTCAGCCCTTCTGTGGTCTTGCGCATTTCCCCAGTCAGTCCAGTTTTTCTGTTCTTCTCTGCCCACTTTTGTGTCCAGAAACCAGGCAAGCTGGCTGGGGTTTTTACTCCAGTCTGTGACTTTACCCTTCGAGCCATCCAGACGCGTTCCCCCATCTCACCCCCCGCCCCCGCCCAAGCTTGGCGCTTTGATGCTGCCTTGAAAAATGAGATGATTAATCAATTAGGTTAGTGACCAATTAGGCATAAACTTGTAGGAAAATATTTATGCCCAGCTCTCTGGGCTTTTACTGGTGACGAGGTGGGAATCCAGCCCAGGTGGAGGGGCTGTTCCAAAAAGATATGGCTCATCAGGGAATTTCTGGGAATTCAAGATTAAAAAGATTCAAATGGGTGGTGGTGGCAGAGGTTGTGGGGATGCAGTAGGAGTGTGTGTGGCTGTGTGGCTGTGTGGCTGTGTGTGTGTGCACGCGTATCAATTTCTTTTGCGTAGGAAATTAACCCTTGGCAGCACAGTCTGGGTGGACTTTGCAGGCAGCATGTTCCAATAGCTCAGAAAAGGTGTGTCTCCTGCTTGCCAGCCCCGCAGCCCCTTGAATCTGAGGGGATCTCGCCTGTAAATCACCTCACAGTGGCTTGCTGCTGCTTTGGGAGGCTGAGGTCAGATGAATGCATTTTAGTTTTCTGTCCGAGGAATATCATCGTTGCAGAAGGAGGTTCCTATACTATACCTTCTGAGGATTCACATTTCCCCTGCTCTAGTTAAAAGAAAAAAGCAATTATTAAATGGGTGCAAAACGGAGACAATCTGTTTCCAGGGATGGGAAGTTCTGCTGCTGAGATGGGCTTCTTTTTTATTTTTTGGAATTTCTGGCTGGGTTTGGCACTGCAGTATTACAATACAGCCATATTAAAAAGGTCTTCAGAGCTTAGAGCTCTCCACCACTGCAGCCCCATCTTCAGCAGACTTCCCTGCTCCAATCCTTCTTGCCAGGAGCATGCAGTGTATTTCTAACACTCCCCATGTGCATTTTAACCCCTTTCCGTCTCTATTTTAAGCTTCTCCTATCTGTTAATACATCTGAACCCTATGTAGCAGATTTCTGTTCACAAGGAAAAAACCTACAGGTGTTCCCAGGGCAAAGGAAGTTTTGCAACAGGTCCTAGGTCTGGGTTTTCTAATAATTCATTCCCCTGGTACTTAGCGAGTTGGGGCCCCAGACTCTCCACCAGTGACCTGACCAATTTGAACCAGATGGTCTCTGATCCCCTGCAGTGCTGACATTAGCTGGTTCTGAATTTTATGGCTTTTCTTCTTTTCTGAGCTGATCTGAGCAGTAGCTGAGCAAGCGCAACATGACAGCAGCAGTGCCACCTCACTCCCAGTGGAAAGGGATGGCTGGGGCTTATGGTCAAATGGGAATTGCCCAGCTGGAAGACTGCCTAGTGATACTGGTGTCCAGGGACAACTGGGAGCCATAGGCTCCACCCACCTTCCCCAAAATGAAGGGCCACCATTCAGCCCTGTCTCTTTTCTAAGATTTTTTTTCCTGAAGCTAGATTCTGCTAGCACCTTACTGTGATCATATTTGTTGGTCAAACTCTTGTGTTAGGAGAGGCCCTGCTCCTTTTCTAAAATTGAAGCCTTTTCTATATAGTGGGAAGGGATATGGGAGAAGAAGGAAAGAAGGGAGGAAAGGAAAGAGGGACAGACGAAGAGATGGGGGGCAGTGATGAGAGAGAGACAGCTCAAGACTTCAAATACAGCCAAGTAGTGGGAAAAAGGTGGGAGATGGCGAAGGAGGAAGGAGGAGGAGAAAGAGACACAAGCAGGGGAGGGAAAACAGAGAGGGAGAGATTCTAGTAGACAGAGGGACAGAAGGGCTCATATGAAGCAAAATCTTATCATATGGCCTGAAGAAAATGTAAAGGGAAACCCCCAACTGCAGAAGACTCATTCCAGACAGACTTACTTGGAACTCAGCTTTGACATAAGTGAACAATTACTTATGAAATAAGCATTGCACCACAGAGAGCTTAACTCTGTTTCTCATTTCTTCTTTGACTGGGGACTTCGGTTGTTGGAGGAGTGCTGGAGCTTGGAGGGATGAGCAGATGAGCTTTGTATGGCCCCAAGAGCATACTCCCATTTGGGTCAAGTCAGGGCACTCCATTTGGACTCTGGGTATCAGAACAACTTGGAGGGGGAGGTATGCCTTTGGTTTTAGATCTGTCTTCCATCAAATGGGTGACTTCTTTAAAAGTATATTTTTAATTTATTTAACCTTGGGGAAAAAAAGGGAAAATGGAGGGATCATATAGTAAACACCTGTACCTGCCACCTAGAACTAAATGATGGGAAAATAATTCTGAATCATTTTCTCCTCACTAGCCTCCTTTGTCCCAATTCCAGATCATTCTCAGGTGAGCCTCCCAACTCATTTCCTGGTCCCCTGCAATTGTGACATGATCTTCTAATACATAGCTTTGATCATATTGCTCCCCAGATCAAAAAACATAAAAGTTTCCTTATTGCCTAAAGCATATTATTCAAATCTCTGTCCATAGACTTCAAGGCCTTTCATAGTTTGACTTTTTGGCTCCTTACCACACCCACCCACACACCGTACACATTTATATGCACACATTTACATGCACGCACACAAACACACACACCTTCATACACCCTCATGCATATACACACTTACATAAACATGCCCTCACACACATAATCACGGTATCACCATGCACACACACTACACTCATATCATACATGCATGCCACACACATGCCTCTCATGCCTTTGCCAGTGCAACTCTCTTTCTTTTATGGAAAACACATTCCTACTCCTTACCCTGGTAAACCCTACTCATCCTTCAGGATCCATCTCAAAAGTGAGATCCACTGAGAGGCCCCTTTCCCGCAGTGATCTTGTATTCCCTTAGCACACTTCTCTTGAAGCTCTGTGTTACAAACTTCCCTGTGTTTGTCTCTCCCAGTAGACTGTGAGTTCCCACCAAGTGGGGATAAGTTGGTTACCTCTTCAATCCCAGGGTATAACACAGTGCTTGGCACAAACATGTCTGATTCATGTTTCATGAATACACTTATTTTAAGAGCTTCTAAAGGGTGATTAACACCTATGTTATCTTTTTCACTTATTTCATGTAGTTATTTTTTTTCTTTTGATTACAAAAATAATACTGGCTTTTAAAAAATTCAAATGATACAGAAGTGTGTTAAAAGTAACAACCCCTCACCCAGACACCCTCTATTGTTAATGCACCTGTTATTAAACATTCACATTTCTTCTTGACCTTTGTTTTATGTTATATTTTCCTCATTAGACCATATACAGGGATCATGCGGTATATATCTATGCATGTCCCAATAATGCTTCATGCAGTATTACAGATGTAGGAAGTACCCAACAAATATGGAATAAAGGAACATATACTAGTTGGGTTTTTAAAATTACATTAAACAAATTGTTTCACTAATCTTCACAATAGCCTTATGTGATTGTTGTTAAACTCCTTATTTTATAGACAAAGAAAGCTAGGCTGTAAGAGATTATATAAATTAACAAGGTGAGAAAGGAAAGGAATAATGGAAATCAGATTCAAACCCAGATTTCCTTTATTCCATTGTGCCTTTCTACTCTAACTCCATAAGTGGGTCTGTGGATACCCAGAAGAATGGCATCTTGAACTCAGCTTTATATTGCCAATATTCGCTCAGAGCTCAAGAGTTTGTGGAGCCCTTACCCGACATCTTCACAGTTGCCCTCCCAAGCAGGTGTCATTATCCTTCCACAGATGAGAAATGGAAGCAGACATGAGAAGTTAATGTGACTGAGCTCCTAAAGCTGAGAAGAGATGGAAGGTGTTGAACCCAGGTTTTGGGGCCCAAGGATCATTCTGTATTCTCAGATGTGAGAGTTGGATCCCTGAAAGGGGCATGGAATCTTCTGTCTTCATTTAAATATGGTGACTTAATGGAAAGGAAGGAGTTTGGCTGGTAGGGCTGCATCCTGGAAAGGGTAGGGTTTGCTGGCACTCTTGTCTGGGGATTTCAGCATGGGTTTGATCCACATTTTCTGGGCCTGTTGCATTAAGAACTCCCTCTGTGTCTCTCAGTCGTGCTCCTCTGCATGTCTGAAGTCTTCTTTGAACCAGAACTGTGGAGATTTTTTTTGTTTGAGACTTTTGTGAGCAACTGCGGACATAGTTTGTACTTCTGTAGGTACGTTTCAAAACCTGATGTGTTGGTTTGACAGTTTGGTGTTGGGATATTTTGTCAGTGAGGCAGTGGGTGCTGGAGGCTTCCAAAGCTTGACTTTAATAGCCTCTGCTTTCTGGGTGGGATACAGCTCCCATTATTGAGTTCTCGATGTTTGTCAAGTATGGGGTTAATTAAGCATACTACCTGTATGCTGTCATTTAATCTAACAATCCTAGGGATAGCATTATGGACCTCAACTAGAACAGTGACTGGCACAATGAATATCAACAAAGTACTTGCTGAGTCTTCAGTGAATAGAGAAGGCAACCATGGGCCAGAGAGATTGGGTGACTTGTCCTGGCTCACCTAGTTAGTGCGTCAGAACTTGGATCTGAACTGAAGTCTTTCTGAATCTAGAGACTTGTACTCATTTGACCATACTGTGTTTCTTCTGTTTTGCAAATCCTGATGAGGTAACATAACAGAACTTAAACTTGCAGATCATGTTGTCCCACTGACTCCTTTAAGGAAACAAGGGCAAAGTGCTGCTCTAAACACTTTGGTGCGTTAACTTATTTCATCTTCACACTCTACAGATAAGCAGCAGAGCTGGGATTTGAGCAGGTAGTCCATGTTCATTGCTATTCAAGTGTGTAAGATTCTGGGACCTGTTTAAGATCCTAGAGTTACTTAGCAGTGAAACCGTCATCATTGTCAGTTATCGTCACCACCACCACCATTGGCCACATCATTGTCACTGATGATGCCTTCACAGTTGTTCTCTTTACAGAGTCCCTGTCTTGTACTTATGGGCACTTTTTATATGTTATGTCATTAATTCTCAAAACAACACTGTATTGTATAGAAGGAAACCAAGGCTCAGTGGGGTTAAATGAGTGCCGAGGGTCACGTGGCTAGTGAATGCAGGACTGGGGGTGGGACCCCATGTGTCTGATCTCAACATCTGTTCTCATTTTAATCTCCAGACTCTTTTTTTCAGTGATCCTTGTTGCTGCTCTTAAAATCCAGCAAAGTATGAAATGATGACATTTTCTTGGTTTGTATTTTCATTGTTAACCCAATTCAGAAGGATCATTGTTTAAAATGATACAGGCTTTGCATTACAGACTCCTGAGTTTTTCCCCCTAGTCCACTGTCAGGCATACAAAGAGTCACTTGATGCTTCTGAATGGTTCTTTCAATTTCCTGGAAATGGAATAATAATGTTAGCTGCCGTGCTTCCTAAAACAGAGATGGGAATATGAACATTGGGGCCCTTATGATTTTAACCCCTATTTACAGGGTGAAAAGTACCTTGTGAAAGAGAAAAGGTCGATATCAACTACCTGGGGCTGCGGTGTGGCACTCGTTGCTTTAAGTAAGGAATTGGCCATGTCTTGGTGGTCCTGTGGTGACATTTGGGCTCTTTGTTGGTGATAGTGCAGAAATCCTGTATTGTTAATAATTGTTCACTTAGAACTTATAAAACAGCTGTGTTGTGAAGGACAGGAGACCCAGTGACATTAGACAACCTTTCAGATTATCTGGCAAAACATGTGGAAGTTCCTTCCTCAAAGGGGGCAGAATTAAACAAGAATGAATACCAAGTAAAGAATTCATTTATATTCACAGGCTTTTAATAAATAAAAATGATTCCTTCTTTTCTGAAATGAGCTCCTGAGGCAGAGGTCTTGAGACTTCTTGTTTAATTAACATGCAGAATACTACTTCTTGGTTTAAAATAATCCCCTCCTCTTTTCTTTGAAGCTTGAGCTTAGATCTTTAGTGACATTTCTTCTCCAAGCAAATATTTACAGCGAGCTGGAAGCTGACAGAAAAGAGGTTTTAAAATGAAAATGTTACAGAACTGAAGTTTACATCTGAGTGAAACACATGGTGTCACCATGGACAAAGTCCCAAGAACTCAAAATATTTGTCAATTTGTAGAGCTTGAAGAAACCAAGCTGTTTTCACTTTTTAATGTTAACTCTAAAAGTCACATTTTTGTGCATGCATTACGGTGACCATTTCTGTTTCTTACCTATTTTGCTTCACCATGGCCGCAGAAATCCAGCTATTTGCTTCTTCTCTATCTTCTGTTCTGGAAGAGGCAGACTACCTGAGATTTAGTCTCCATGTTTATTTCTACCTCCATTCTTTTCCTTAAGTAGTTATTCCTGCCTGGAACACCGTCACTTTTCAAATCTCCTCCCAACCCAGTAATAGTCTCTTAAAGCGGAGGTCAGGCACCAAATCCTGCATGAAGTCTTCTTAGTTAACTTCACTTAATATTGACCATTACTGACAGTGGTTTTTATTTTTTATCACTTTATTAGCCTTTTCAAATCATATAAATAATACAAGTTAATTGTAAAAAATGCAAAAGTGTAGAAAAATATAAGGAGCTAATCAAAATCATTTGCAATCTAGTTCTCTGTGTTAGCTATAATTTGGTGATCACCCTTTCATTTATCTCCTTACACATACATATTAGCATATGGAGATAGGTATAATTTTACATACTCTGCCTTATTATGCAAGATTCCTTTTTATCCTTCACACCTATGTTTTAATATAGTTTTTTGTTTGTTTATTTACTGTCCCTTGCCCCACAAACTAACCTAATAACTTAGGTGCCTTTCATGTTTTCCTTTAAGCTCCCATAACTTTCAAACATATGTGTTCACACGCACATACATATATACAAACATAGGGATTTGTCAGTGATTTTAAAAATGAGATCATATATACATTCCTTGGCATATTGCATTTCTTACTTAAAAGACTGGAAAACTGTCTCCTCCCCTACCCAACCCTAACCTCCTTCAGTCAGTTGGTATAGATATGTCATTCTTTTCAATGGCTTTATAAGTGCGATTAGTATAAATACACCACAGATTTTTCAACCATTTCCTTACCAATGGGTATTTACTTTTGTTCCACTAAATTTTATAAATAATATTGAAGCAAGTGTCCTTGTACATTTATCATTATCTGTTGATGCTTTAACTTATGAGTAGATTCCAAAAACTAGTATTTCTGAGTCAAAGGATAGGTGCTTTTAAATTTTTAGTAGGTAGTGTCATGTATCTTTCCAAAGAGTTCACATTTTCTTTGATTTGACACATGTGGAATGCCATTCACATTTTCCTGTGTCTTTGCCAGCAGCACATATTATCATTCCCTTTTACTTTTGCTAACCTGGTAGGTAACAAGTGATGTCATATTGCTACTTTACTTTGTATTTTCTTGATGTCTACGAAAGGAGAAGCTTCATTTCACGATTGCTGGGCATTTGGATTTGCTTCTCTGGGCACAGCTAATTCATGGTCTTTGCCCATTTTTCTTTTGGATGATTTATCTTTTATTCTTATCAAAGAGTTCCTTTTATATTATATATAGCAATCTTTTTTCTTTCATCTGTGTTGCATCTGGTTTTCTTCCCCTAGAGGCTTGATCTCATGTTATGATCTCTTTATTTGTCAGTGCCCAAACTAGACTGGGAGTTATTAGATAGCAGTGATGTGTCTGTTTCATCTCTATGACATCACATTCAGAGCAAGACTTGAAAAAATGTAGGTTCAGAATAAATGGTTGTAACACTGACTACATGTGTGATATTCAAATGTATTTAACATTTAATTGTATGAAATAATTGATATGTGTGGCATCTCGTAGACAGAAGTTTCAAATAAGCAAAGTTTCAAGATGACTAATGTTCTAGAAATCTTTGTAAGTGAATTACATATTTCCCTGCTTTTTAAAACAGAGTATGACTCAGAAATACCATTATAAATATCAGTTCTTGTGTTGGGCTATATATTTTATATTCTTAAGGACTGTTTTAGTAATGCAGGACTCTTTTGCTCATATTATACAAGTGGCCTCAGACCTGTGGATGTGTGGATTTTCAATCCTCCTATCTATCTGTTTTTTATTTTTTGTGCTCTCTTCCCTCACTGTCAGACTGTGCTATCATGTCATAGTATTGTCAGTTTATCTGCCCCTAAAAGTTGTCTTCTTCCCTTTCTATCAATCTCTGTGTTGGTTGTGGACTAATATGTCAGAAATCATGCTCATTGAAAATGTGGATTTGATAAAGGTCAGTAGCACCAAACAAGTCTTGGCCTGGGTGCCCTCCTGATGAATGAAGTGTATCAGCTTCCAGTGAAAATATAACCTAGGCTTTTTAGGTTTTTTTGTGTGTTTTGTTCTTCATTTACAACTGTTTCTAGAAAAGTGGGTACATGAAGTGATGGCATGCCACCTTAATTAATTAGGATATAAGTCCAACTGCATGTAGCCAAGACCCCAAGTAAAATGGATCAAAGTATCTTTGAAATGGTGGAAATGTGTGTCTCAGTCTTGTAAAAGTCTGAGTAATGCAGTGTAGCTCTAAGCTGTGAAGTCATGCAGGGTCCAGAATCCTTCTAGTTTGCTGTTCCTCCATCCCCAGGACATTGCTGTCATCTTCCTGATCTACAATGGTTCATCACCACATCCTCATTCAAACTAGATGGCTGGAAGAGAGAGAAGAGATTGAAATAGGACCTCTCCATTTTTCTTAAGTGCATCACCAGAAGTTGCACCCATAATTTCTTTTTACATCTTCATTGGTCAGGACCCAGCCAACTGGCCTCTCCTATCAGAAGGGAGACTACAGAGTATGGTCTGTAGTGGGTGGCCAAGTGCCAGAATTAGGGATCCTCATTAGAAGATGGAGAGCATGGATCCTGGCAGACACACCAGCAGTCTCGGCCACACCTACTCTCGTCATGCCTAGTGTCCTCTCAGCTTCCTTGCAAGATGCCAGCGCTTGAATGCAGTCACCTACTACTTCTGCTCCCCTCCTCCTACTGTCATGTGGAGTATGAAATAATTACTCGAAAACAGATTTATTCACAATCTTTCTCTTTGTTTTAGTGATGGGGAAAGGCAGGGGGCAGAATTGAGCTACCTGATGATGTGAAGCTCAAATACTAGAAACCTTTAGGCTTCTGGGCTGATTTTTATTTAATTTAGCTCATATCCTGTATAGTCCTTTATGGCCCCACTCAGACCTAATTATTTCTATTTCTTACTCATCCCTCATTTTCAGCCCTAAGAGGTTCAGGTGTGGAGACCACATGCTTTGGAAGCAGGTGTGTTGGGCAACTCTGTGAGAGTCAAGGGGGAAATCAGCCCCCTGCAAATAGTACAATTGACTCGGGAATTTGAGATTATGACCTATTTTGTGAAAAGGGTTTCCTAGTAATCAACAGATTGCATCTCCTGGCTGAAGTTTCTGCACCCCAGGGACCCCCATTGCCTTTCTAATTAACACAGAATCCCTTTCCTTACTCCAGACTGACTCTGGAATTGGGTCTGCTCCAGTCAAATGGCTGATTCTAAATGGTCTTCCTGCTTCCAAAGCACTAATGTGACATCATTTTTTTTCTTTTTTAGGTGGGAAAGGGTTTGGAGGGATAATACTTAATCATGCCCTTCCCCCTCCAAGTTAAAAGCCAAATGGGAGATGAACATTGGAGTAGACAAAGATGAAAACAGATGGCTTATTTCTGAGAAAGCTTGGCTGGAGGATTTAAGTTGTGCAACTATAGCAGGTCTCCTGAGCTTTCTCTTTAAGTTGGTCTGAACTGGATGTCTATAGGTCACCCTTTCCTCTGTAGGTACCAGGTGCCTCAGAGGCTCACTCGGTGGATAAGCAGAGAATGAGGATCCTCTGAGGTCAGACAGCTCTGAATGAAAGCAGGAAAGAAGCTGTTCTATTGTATCAATTAGGTTCTCAGTTGAAGATGATATAGCTTAAGCAGACAGGGATTTATTAATGGGTATTGGGTAGCCCACAGCATTCCAGGAGGGGCCAGGGAGCCAAGCTGCTTAAGCACACCATGGAATTGTTGGGTGGGGATGACACTGTTGCTCGGGACAGATAGGAGGATCCTTGCCCTAGCTGTCCCAGAAGAGTTGTACCCAATGCATATGGCACTTACCACCTGTCTTTTACTTCCTCCTTTCAAGCCTCAAGCAAGCGTGTCTGCTTGGTGTCCACAGAACACCCATAGTCACCTCTGGGTCTTGTGCAGCAGTATAAGAGACATCACAGTGGAGTTGAAATTGTGCCGAGAGGGACTATAACATAACTGTTCCAGCCACACACATTTGCCCTTTTCTCTGGATTTCCCCTTCCTTCCAGGAGGCAATGAAAGTGTTGCTGCCCTGTTTTTCCCTTCTGGGGAGTGGGGTGGAAATAGGCAGTAAGTGTTCCCCTTGAACATCATGTGCTTGCTTACAAACCCTCAGGGGCCACCATGGCCTTCAAGATAAAACTCAAGCTCCTTACCGTGGCAGAAAAGCCCCTCCTCAGTTTGTACCCTGTTTTTTCAGCCTCAGTCCTCTCCAGTCTTCTGTGCATTTATTATCTGGCTCTCTCCTCTGGGTGCAACCCATTCTGAACTACTTGGAAGCCCTCTGACTGTCCCCATGCCCTCGCATGCCTCCATGTCTCTGTGCCTGCTGCCCCTCTCCACTCCCCTCACCCTGAATGAACTACCCTTCATGCCCTCCTTTGTTTGAACAGACTTCTACTTACCCTTCAAGACAGAAGCATCATTTCCTTTAGGGATCTTCATCCCCTTCCTAAAGTGGGTTAGGGTCCCACTGGATATGCCCAAAGCACCCAGCATTCCTTTCTGTCACTACACTTAGTACATAATATGTGATGTTTGGGTTACCTGACTTTGAGTTACTGCAAGCTTCTGGAGAGCATGGGTCTTTATCTTTCATCTCTGTAACCCTGGGATATAGCAATTGTGCAAATGATTAAAAGAAGGAATGGTGGAGTACTGGTGAAGGGCATAGGCTTTGAAGTTGGAATCTGACTTTGCCACCGTGTTGTTATGTAGCTTTGGGCAAGTTAAGCATCACAGCGTTGTTCTCTGAAGGTTAAATAAAATTATGTATGTGAAGTGCTTAGCATAGAATGCATAGCAAGAACGCAGTAAAAGTTAGCTATTTTCTTTTGATCATAAAATAATCCTTATTGCAGTTGTTGAATAAATGGTAGTGATTACTAGAATACTTTCTAGACTAAAGTGTAAAGTGTTGGGTGATCTGTGACATTTCCCACCTCCTATAGGACTCACCCTCAAATACTTTGAAACTGCCAGTGGATTGAGAGGAGCAGTAAAAATAGACAGAAATTGACACAAGTCACTACCAGGCAAAATCATTTCCTGTGCAGGTCAATGACAGTGTGAGAGAAGGCCTCCTGTCATCAGGTTTCAGTAATTGCTCTGTCACCAGGATTTTACTAACAGTTCTGCCTCCTTTACATACTTCTTTCTTTACATCAGAATTTTTCCCTTAAAAAAAGGTGACACTGAAGTAACACTGAAATCAGTGTCAAAACTTCAGTGAAGGTCATTTTCCAAGAGATCGCCTGCGAGCTCACATCCCGCTGTGTTGTTCTCTCTGTGAGTGCCTCGTGTTAAGACAGTAGGAGCATCAAGCTGATGTCAGAAAACCAGCTTGGAACCTGGCATATGTCCTCTTTGTGCTGAAGCCCCAGCACAGTGTCTCACACGGAGTCAGTGCGTTTCCATCCGTGTATGTGCACAATACCTTCTCATTCTCTTTTCCCTGTGGGCCCACACTTGTTTCACTACATTCCATTTAGCAAACATTTATTGAACCCCTACTGCATGCAGGGAACTCCCCTGATTCTCTCCTTCTGTGCCTAGTTTCTCCCACCACATTAACATGATTGCTTTATTAAAAGTAAAGTCTTGTGTCTAAAAAACATATGTTAGTCACTGGCATCTACTATATATAAGGGGATAACATAAAAAAAAAATCTTATTACTAGTTTCTGCAAAAATATTCCTTCTTCACTGGGGCCTAAATGGAAATAGATTGAGAAGATTGGCCTGGAGGGACTATGAAGACTAAGGATCTAGTCCCAACTCATGTGTGATCTTGAGCATGTTGTTTAATTGTCTTTGGGTTCCAGATTTTGGTGATTGTTAAGGACCTTTCCAGCCCTAATATATTATTATTCAAAAGAGTATAAAAGGAACATAACAAAGTTTGGATTTGCTGTTCTAATACAGAAAGTATAGTGGATTTGGAATTAGAAGGCTTGGTTTGAACTGTGGCATTGACATTTGGCTATGTGATGTTGGGCTTAAGCTCTCATCCTCCCCAAGTCCTTCTCTATAAAATGGGGATGCTGCCTGCCACATTTTCTGCTGCATAAAGTTGTGAAGCTTCAAAGAGATGATGCATAGGAAGGTGAGCTGTGAATGACAAACAACTATATACACATGCACAGAAGCTACGATCACTGTTAATAATCATCTTAATTTCAATATTTTATTCTAACCAATCCTTTTGCATTAGCCTTCCGGTTGTTTCAAGGAAACATTTCCTTTGGGTCTTGGGTTTTTCTGTTTCCCAAACAGTTAGGGGGTTTTTCAAAGGAGTGGGTGCTGTGTCCTCTGTGTGTCTTTCCGATCAACATATCTGGGGCTCCAGCGCCTGTCTGAGTGCATAATGTTTTATTTGTTGGCCCAAAAGGAAACCATTTGTTCCCTGCTAAATGAGCTGTTTCTGTGTGCCTCTGTCCTCTTGACACCTGGGGCTGTGTTCATGGGAGAATCCAGCCATGGATCTCAGGAGCCTTTTTGAAAAGTTTATTAGAAGAAGGGAGAAAACATTTCTCTGCAGGTTGTGTCCTCCGTCCCTGGCCTCGGCTCATTAGTCAGAGCAGGGTGGGTTATCTGGGAGTGGGAGGCAGGTCTGCAGGCCTTGGCTCTTGCAGGCGCCACCACAGACTCTCTCAGGGGCCCTTCTGCCTCCCCGGCCCCACAGGTGGCTAATTAGCTCTAATTGATGGCCGAATGCTGCTCCGGGTTTGGGCAGCTTACATAACCTTGCCTCCAGGGGCACCTTTCCCTTGTTTTGGCCCCAGGCCGGAGCAAGTAGCGAACCTATATTGTGGAGGCATCTCTCTCAGACTGGGCCCTGGGGCCCTGTGCACTGGGGCCGGCCTGGCTCCGAGAGCCAGAGGGGCGGCTTCCATCTGGACTGTGGTGGCTGTGTCTGTCCAGTAAGCACCAAGCTGCCCTTTATTTGGGTGCCTGGTGATATGGCGGTGAGCTCACTGGGGGTGATGCTGTTCTTACAACTGTGTCAGGGGGTGTAGGTCGTTGCGGACCTGGCTCCTCTGTGACATCCTGCTGATGTAGGATGATTCCAAATGCAGGAGAAAGGCCCAGAGATTATTTTGTCACAACTATTTCCTCTTCCTCTACACACACCCTGCACACTGTCTACATGGAGGCAAATTAAATTAATGACACAACTGTTTTCCCCAGGTATTTCCCCTACAGATTCCAGGAATCTCACAAATATGAGGCTGGGTAAAGGTCTCAGGCTTTAGAGTTCGTCATTCAGAGCTCAGGGACTGGACTCTGTCTCACTTTCCAAGTGATGTCTAGAAAATCCCAAATGTGAGGGTGTCACTTCCTCTCCCTCAAGCCTTCAGGATAAAGCATAAACCTTTCCCATGCCTGGACCTCCATTATCTGGCCTGGGCCATCTAGGTTCAGGGGAATCACTGGTGGGTCCCTGTTTGTGCCAGGATCTCCTTCCCATCTGAGCCTTTGCACATTCTGGGACACGGTTTGTTGAATGAATGGTGCTGAGTGACTTGAAGCTCTTCCAGCTTTCCAGTGCTGTGATTCTAGCACTCTTGGGGAGTAGACAGATGGGCCCAGCAGGAAGGGGGCCCACCCCTTCCATGGCTGTCTGCCCCCTGCCCTGGCCACCTTGTCCTTCTGCCAATGACTAAGCACACCGCCTGCTGGGCAAGCTTTACTGCCCTGAAGGACTCTTTTCCATTCAGTGTGAAATGACATTTTTGTAGGGTTCTCTCTCTGCTCTGCCTCTGAGTACCCTGCATTTTCCCTATATGTCACCTACTTTCAAGGTACTGTAATCCCGTTTACTTGTCTGGAAACACCAGCAGTCGAGACCATATCTGTTTTGCTCCCACTAAAGCTCCCATCCTTGGCAATAGGGAATTGATGAGTATTTGCTAAAGAAAGAATGGATGGATGTAGGATGGAATGGGGCAGAAAGGCAGACAGGCGTGAGTTCCAGGAGAATGTGTGTCCCGAGTCCTGCACATCTGAAGTCTCTAGCTCAAATGACAGTAAACATCAGCCTAGCCTTTATTTTTCTTATTATGTTTAACACCCACCAGTTGCCCAATAGTATAATTTTCTAAGTGGTTTCATTTCAGCTCTGCTAATTGAAGAGATCCAAGCTCTTTTTGAAGGCTTACTTTGTGTGTGGCTGTCACTGGTGAGAGTCGAAACTGGTTGTCAATCACTGACAATAGCTTGCCTTTCTGGAATAATTTAAGTTTAGGTCTTTCTTTCACTCAGGCATTCATACCCTGTTATATGTTTGCATACTGAGCTGAGAACAATCTGGGGTGAGAAACTGTCATGTGTTCCAGGAGCTGATTACTTTTGAGATTTCACATTCCTGTGGGCCGTGGCTCAGAGTAGCTTTGGCACAAGACCACAGGTTTGGTCCCTAGGTTTGACTTCATTGCTTCCCTACCCACTGGGCCAACTGGATGACTGTGATGCAGTTTACTCAGTTTTTGAGCCTATTTCCTCCTACAATTAACGCGGGTGTGTGTGTGTGTGAATACTTCGCACCAGAGATTATCAGGACAATTAGATAATGAGAAGACCTGAATAAGAGCAGGCACTTTGGAAACAGCAAACCTTCCCATCAGTTCTGTACACTGCATGCAGGCTCCACAGGCATCTCATCACAGCATCACAGACAGGGTCCCAAAGGTGGCTTCATGTGGTCATGGGGCAGGCCTTGGGGATTAGGCAGGCCTGCAGTTAACCTCTAACCCTGCTGTTTTGCTTCCAGCTGGAGGACTTTGAGTAAATCCCATTAACATAGATTCCTTTGCTGTAAACTGGGGGGTCATCAAGTTGTTATGGAGATTGAAATTATGTGAGCGCTCACCACAGTCCTTTCTCAAAAATGTGAGTTCCTCTACACATTTAAATATGCATACCTAGGTTAGGAGGCTGGGGAGAGAGGTGATTAAGAAGGCGCTGCCTACATTCTGCTTCCTGGTAAAGATGCAAACATACAAGCATTTACACAGTATTCTCAGGCACACCTCCATGCGTCTTGCTCATTTATTCAATAGATATTTATTGAGCACCTACTATGTGTAATATACAGTTGTAGGCACTGGGATGTACCAATACAGAAAACAGTAAGTCTGCTCTGATGGTGCTTACATCCTAGTAAGAGAAGGATAATAAACAAACAGGTAGCTTAGTGTTGTAAATAGTAAATGTGAAGAGAAATAAAGCAGGAACAAAGTATCTGCTATTTCTGTATGAATGATCAGGGATGACCGCTCTAAGAAGGTGACATTTGAGCAGAGCCTTTGTTCTCGCTGTTCCCTCCAGACAGGGCCATTCCTCTCACTATCACTCTCTGTCCACCTCAGCCGCCTCCTAGCCATCAAAACTCCACCCAGACACTCCGTGCTCTGAGCGCTGCTTCTGCTTATCCCTTGAGGCAGAGTCTCTGCCACCTCTTGCTCCCATAGCACCTTGTACTCCGTCGGCCAGTACTTCCCATGCTTGCCGTGCTCTCTTCCGTTAGATGTGAGCTCTTCAGGGTCACGGGTTCTTCCTTTCACCTCTAGTGCCAGGCGTAGAATGAGCTCATTCCTGCTGCGTGGAGGGAGTGATGGAGGCAGTGGATTGACTCAGGCGTCAGCCCATCTTGATCACATTTGGGAGTAGTGGGTAGGTAGGTCTCCGTGGGTCCTGGGGAAGCCCACTCAGCTATGCTCTCAGAGCTAAGCATATTCTTTCCCAGACAGGGTAGTCAGGACATAGCACAAAGTATATTCTCTTTTAGAACTTGAGTTTGAAAATCATCTTGCTCAATACTGTAATCATTATACAGTGGAGGCGTAGGACCTCTAGCCCCTGGTGTGCACCTCCCTCCACCTTCCTTTCCTCACACCTCAGCTGCCAAGTCTGCCATCTTGCTTCTCACCCACGTAGCTGGCCCAGTCCCACTCTGGCCCTCCTTTGCCCTCCCTCCTGTTTGGCGAAGTGGAATGAGCTATTCAAAGATCTGAGTTCAGCATCTGGTTCTGCCAGTTGCCATGTGTGTGGCTGTGGCCCAAGTTTACTCCCTTTGCTGAGCCTCAAGTTCATTATTTTTGAAATACTTCTTCTCTGCCCAGCCAATGATATATCCTATCCAAGTAATAACATTATAAATTACAATGTTCTAAGGGAGTATATGAGCTGAAGTAGTGCCGAAAAAAACCCAAGTTTATTTCTAGCACCCTCACTTGCTGGCTAGGTTACCCCTAGCAATTCACTCACTCTCTCTGAACTCAGTTTCTTCGTATATACAGCGAAGAGGATGGTAAGAGAAACTAGCACTTCCTGAATTTCACCGTGTACCAGGCACTCTTATAAGCACTTTATGCTTATTAACACATTTACTCCCCACAATAATCCTATGAGACTGGTTCTGTAAACATATCCATTGCACAGCTGACAACACATAGGCACAGAGAGGTTAAGTAACTTGGTCAGGGTCACACAGTTAATAGGAGGCAGAGATGGGATTCAAACCCAGTCTGCCCAGCTCTGGAGCCATAGTTTTAACCATCAAATCATAGCCAGTGATGATGCTGTAATTCTTATTCTGCAGAGCTGTTGTGAAATATAGAGAAGTTAAGTAGAGACTACCTGTGATATTGTGGACATCCAGTCAATATTAGTATTATGTTACACCTCCTTGGAGCTTAGCACAGCCTAAGGTTAATAAACACTAATTTTGTCTATGCATTCGACTATATGTCTGCTTCTGATTAAGCAGGGATTTCAGGACCAGGCATTTTTCTGGAGTTATTGTCTTCCCTCAAACCTGGGATGTCATGAGTAATGTACCAGGACCTTCTTAGGAAGCTTCCTAAGAGGGTGCCACTTTGTCCTTTATACTGGTTCTTTGCAAGTGGTCAAGCCATTGGGGGGACTGGCATTAAATAAGGAATTGGGCTTTGTAGTAGAGGCAGGTCCTGTTTGAGCACAAGGAAGGTGGGGTCAAGTCTGCAATTTTCTGTGACTCCAGGAACAAGTATTCACCTGCTTTTTTAAGTAAGAGAGTCTCAAGAGATGCGGGGCTTGGTGGTGACCTCCAGCCCACCAGCGATGACACACAAAGTTGAGAGCAATTTTCAGTCTCTTCACCACTTTGCTCTCTCTTTAAAAATTAGATGCCCAACATTGAGGTGTTTTTTTCCCAGGCCAACTGGTCTTTAAAAGGATGGCTTGGAAGTGAAAATGCCTAATGACTTTCTGACCCCTGGAGTTTCCAAGGGTGGGAGGGGTCATGGGAGGAGAAAGCGACCTCATTCTTTTTGTCAATTCAATGAAAAAGAAATGAAGGCATCAGTCTTGATGACTGAGTTCCATAGTAAGGGAGCCACAGGGAAGGATCCAGGAGCAAGGAAAGCGGCAAAGATAGGAAGGATTCAGGACTCGGCAAGCATGGGAGACCTCTAGAGTCTGCATGGCACCATGGAATGAGCACCGGACTGGGAAGATGAAGACCTGGATTCTAATCTCAAGTCTGCTACAACCTGTGTGTGGCTGTGGGTATGTTATTGGTCCTTTCAAAGATATTATGTGCTGTGTTCAAACAACAGAGCAGAGTGGTTGGAAGCCAGCTTTGGAGGGGTTCCTGTTGTGCCACTTGCTATCTGGGTAACTTGGGTTTGTTACTTATCTCTCTAAGGCTGTTTCCATGTCTGAAAACAAAGGGTTTGGAGATCATTCCTTTGTTCATCCTGTGCTTAGAATTCCCACGTCACCTCTTTCTGCCCCTATCTCTGCATCTTTGCCTGGCTACACCATATTTAGCTCTAACTTCCCTTTAAGTGGAAAGCCCTCCTTGATGCCCCGACTGGTTGAGATGCCCCTTCCCCCAATGGTCCATGTGCTTCTGTCACCTTCAGTGCCTCCCCTTGTCACTGCACTTGTTACTCTCTGCGGGGAAACTTGGGGGCCTGTATCTGGTTCCTCTCTAGCTCCCAGAGCCCACAAGCCTGATTTCCAGAAGCAGTCTGAATGTTTGCTGATGGGAGCAAGAAATTTCCTTCCAGATCTGAAATTCTATGCTTCTAGGTTTATTCACCTTTATGAGTACCTAATTTCCAAAAGCAGACATAAAATAGACTGTTTTCTTCCTTTCACAAAAAGGGAATAATTACAGTCCTTTACATTGATACAGAAATTCACACACGATGGAACATTTCTCACATTTATTACCCAGTATCCTACTACATAGCAGCTTATCAACACCTGAGTTTCAAAATAATTCAAGGCCACTGTTGGATTTCATCCAAATAGATCTAGTTTTTGAACTACTGGTACCATCTGCAGATAAGGCATCCTTGCCTTTACCTGACCGTATATCCAGGACTACCACCCATCCCCCATCCCAGATGGTGTTTTCATCAAGCTCTAAGGTCTCCCTGACTCTCAGGTAATGGACCAAGTCAGGCTGCAGGCCACCCTGATCTCAGGAGTCTATTTTCTTGGTCTGGCTTTTAAGCAACAATGTGTGCATCAGGTATGTGATCTCCAGATTCACAGCCTTGCACAGGAGCCTGCTATTGACAGAATTGTCAGCAGGGGGAAAAAAATAATGCAAGATTGTCCAACAGAAATAAATCTTGGAGAGGGTTTTGCCACGCCATCCGAGCATTCATACATTTGCTGCTGTATACAGAATACTGGAGGGGGAAGGAGATGGAAGGGGGAGAAATGAGCAGAGGAATCAAAGTTCTTCTCTCCCTCCATTTCCTGATTCTTCCTCCCCTCCAGAAGGCCCCACATAAAATGCATATGGCAGCTTTTCCTTCTTGGCTTGTTTTCTCTCTGTGACTTTTTCCATTTTTGCTTTGGTTCCTGATGGGCTACATGCTGGAAGAGAACAAAGAGATCTCAGTGTGCTGTGGATGTGAGACCTGACAGCTCTGATACAAGCTTTAATCCCACTAAGTAAGCCTCTCTCAACCACATGGCCTTTTACTTGAATCTCTTTCTAGACCCCACCTTAATTTTGAATATGCTATTTCCCTGCCGGGACTATCTGGTCCATCAGAATTTCCTCCAGGTTTCAAGGCCCACCTGGAGTTTCACTCCCTCCATAGAGCTTTCCCAGACTAAGGCAGCCTTTTGCAAACTCTGCTCTCCCTGATTTCTTTCGGATAGCTTTGCAGTTAGGACCCTACAGATGGCCTTTTGGCTCTGTTGCTTCCAGTTTCCTTCTTTGCCTCTTTCTCATTTGCGTATTTCAGATTACTTAATTTTAGGAGATTCCAAGGTTGTTGAAGACGAATGGATATTTCCCCAGATATTTCTGTTTGAAAATGATTCTGCTTTTAGCAGATCTTGGGCAAAGTCAACATCTCTTAGCCTCAGTTTCATTCCCTATAAAATGGGGCAGTAATGCCTACCTTACACAGTGCCTGTGAGGATTAAATGAGTAAATACAGCCACCATCAAGGGCTGTGTATGGAATTTAGTGGCAATCAATAAATGTCATCAATAAATACTTGGTTTCTTCAGAAGCCATTGGTAGGAGATTATGCCAGAGATTAAACAAAGGATGATTTTATTAGGGCCTGTGGTGTCAGACTGCCTGTCAAACCCAAAATCCAGACTGCCTCAGCTCAGACCCAAAATATGTTTTGCCTAGAGTGCATTACTTCACCTCTGTAAGCTTCAGTTCCTTATCTGTAAAAGTGATCATGGACCCTACCTGATATGGGTGATACAGAATAATTCATGGAAAACGTTTAGCAAAGTGCCTTGCATGGAGCAAGCACTCAGTAAGTATGAGCTGTTTTGGAGGAGGTGGATATTTTTATTTGCTTTCTTAACAGCTCCATTGCTTTCCAACAGCCCCATTGAGGGAACTCTGGCCAGTTCTGGGGATTTACATCAGACCTTTGATGAGGCAGATGACCCAGGCTATCAAGAAGAGTCCAAGGCTTGAATTTCTACATGACCCAACTTGAGCCTGGCCTCTAGGCCTTACCTATTTTGTGCCTTTGAGAAAGTAAACCTCTCTCAGCCTCCTTTTGATTATCTATGAAATGAGATAATAATGTCTACCTTTAACAGTTAAAAAGAAAAAAAAGAAAAGAAAACTAGTGCCAGCACACATGACAGCACTTTTTGAATTGAAAAGGAAAGACATTCTATCTCTGCTGGTATTGCTCTTTTTATAATCAGTCAGGCAACATTAGTATAACATTTCTCATGGGCCACACTGGACTGAGTCTGAGGAAGTGGCTAACAGTTTTTCAACAGAGTAACTGGGATAAAAGGAAATGCCAGAAATGCTGAGATAGCCGGAACTAGTGTTTCCATCACAGGCCAAGCCGAGCCATCCCAAAGAGATGCAGGCCCAGAGCACTGAAGGGATGGAGGTAAGCAGTTAGAACGTGTGCCAAATCCTAGCTGTGCCTTGCGTATGAATTTAGCCAAGCCACTTCAACTTTCCAAGTCTCCGCTTTTTTATCTACTAAATGGGATTAACAATTCATGTCTAGCCCACTTTCTGAAGTTCCTGTGAGGGTCAAATGAAATACCAAAGTTAAATTACTAAGGACACTGTAGCAGGCAACATCTGCTATGACATTTCCCAGTTTCCTCACTGGTCTACAAGATTCTGTGAGAGAGGGACCATTGTGTGTGTTCCTCAATGCTTATAACAATACTTAAAACATTTCATTCAGCAGATGTGCAATAGCTGGTAATAGATAAATAAAGCATTGTTGCTGTTCATCTTACTAATAAGCTTCATTGCTTTCACACCCTAAACTCTGTGCCAAAAAAGTGTTCTTCCTCTAATGAGCTTGTCTCTAAGCTTTACCAACTGAAACAGCCACTACCACTCCTATGGCTGTGACTGCTGCTGCTAACTGTTACTGCCTATTAAATACCTCTTACATTGTAAGCCCTTTGCTGGGCACTTAATATGCATTATCTTTAGTATCAGGGCACTAATGTGAGCTAGGTGTGGAAATTAGGCTCAGAGGAGCAAGGGGAAGCTTGCTCAGTGGCACATACCTCACAAGTGGAAAAATGAGGGTTTGAACCTAGTTTGTCTGATTGCAAATTCTACATGGTTCCCCCAAACCCCACTGCCACTGGGAAGCCAGCAAGCAGCCCAAATGTCCTGTAATAGCTCACAGTTGAGTGAGGCAATGATTTCTCCTGTGAGTGGATTAGAAGTAATTCCCACTTTGAGAACGCAGAGGGTGGGAGGAGCAGACAGGCCAAGGTAAAAAAAAAAAGCCAGAGAAGCAATCCTTCTTTCAAAGCAAAAAAAAAAATATCTGTATTTGGATTCTTTTTTACACATCCAACCCAGCAGAAAATTGGTTTGTGGAAGATGTAGGTCGTGGCTCTGGCCCCAGCATCTGGACGCCTTATATTGTACACTATATTACCAGAGTAATATCATGCACTTTATTAGCACCAGCAGGATTTGGGATTCCCATGGGGACTGTTCTTTGCTGTCAGATGTATAAGGCCATTTAATCTCCTTTATCAGATCTGGTTCTGCCTCCCCAACCCCCATCTCCTCTTGCAGACCAATAAAGAGAATTTCTTCAGATTCACTGGCCTGAAAAGCAGCTTTTAAATACTCCCCCATCCTCTCCAGACCCAGTATCTAATAAGCAAGCAAACGAAGGAAGTGTCAATGCCTTGAAAATCAGTTTTGTGCAATTGAGTAGCGATTTTCTCAGGAAATTTGTAATTGGAGTTTCACCTTCCTTAGGCAGACACTGGAGGAAGAATTTGCTAATTATGCTTAGCCAGCTCTGGTCTCACCCTGGCACTGTGATCTCTGGGGACACGGTTGGCATTCTTTCATCAGAAACCCAATCACACCTTTGGTTCTAGATAGGAAAAATGGCTTGAGTCATTTTAGGTAGAAAGAATTTTCTCTTGATAGAACCTGGGTATATGCCTGGCCTGTTTGTGGGCCATTCTAACAGAACCAAATAAAATGTTCATATTTCAGAGAGATTTGTGTTCAAAATCCAGTTCTGGGCTTATTCCCTGTGCTCTATGATATTTATGCATGCATGTAGTATGTGCCAGCCCTGGGATTGGTGTACAGGGTCTTGGGACTAAGTCACAGCCCTGCATTTGGAGAGATCACAGTCTTTGGACAGAAGACTTGTCTGAGCAAGTGCTATCAACACAGTGAGACAAGTGCTATGGGATCATAAACAGGCCCTTGGCATAGTCATGCAGCTCAGAGCAGGAATCGGGAAGGAGAGGATGCCTAAGCTCAATGTGTTCTTGGGTTGGTCTCCTTAACCTCTGAGCATCAGTGTCCTTAGCTGTCAAATGGGGCAACTATACCTACCTTGAAGGGCTGTTTGGAAAATAAACTACAAATGGTATAGAAAATGCTTAGCCCAGTGTCTACCACATAACAACTAGTCATATTCTAAAGAGTCATATTCTAAAGTGCTGAGTAACAACACTAGTAGTGTTTCTAATTTTTATGGCAGAACTGGAGAGAACTGTGGATAAAGATTTGGGACTCCTGCATTTGTCTCAAGCCCTGTCTTAGATGTATGACCTTAGGCAAGTCCGTTCACAATTCTGGGCTTCTTTTTGTCAGATGTAGGTAAGGTGGGAAGGATCAAATAAAATAGTTAAATGGGAAGGGGTTTTGGAAATTGTAAGGTATTATCCATCTAGAAGGAATTAATTTTGTTACCATTACCGTTATAACTAATAGGTATAGTCAGCTGTGCAGACAGGAGGATGTTTAGTGCCTAGTAGGTGAACTGTAAGTTGAACAAGGCCCAGGTTGGTGTAATTAGTGTCTGTCTGTAGGACATGATATTAAACAGGAGTTTTTCTCTACCATGGTGGGGTGGGAGGAGAGAGGCAAAATAATGATCACCCAGGAAACCTGTTCAAAATGTGTATGTACATGATCGCAGTTCCTCTGCCTCCCCCTCCCTCCTGGCTGGGCAAAGCGGGTCAGAGTTCACAGTGGGCATCAATGATATGCATTTGTAAGACGCTGATAAGCCCCCTCTTCCCTAAAATTGAGTTTCACGATTTCAAAAAACATTAAAAAGCCTGCCTGATACTAAACCCACATCTCTCTACCTCTTGTCATTGTCATTTTAGCCCATTAGCCTGTCCTTTTGCCTAAAAGCTTGTCCCAGTGGATTGAACTCTTGGTCTCCATATTTGGCTTCTTCATCTCTGTCATTCTATCTGGTGTATCCATGTCCAGCCAGCTGGGCAATTTTAAAACCTAGGAATATTAGATGTTTCAGTCACAGGGCTGTGGAACCTCAATAGGACCAATATAACAGGGACATCTTTATGAGCAGACTGGGCTTTTGAGAGGCCTGTTAGTACTGAAGGTTCCTGAAGACCCAGAAATGTGCAGTCATCATAGGTGGCCCTGGCCATCCTTGGCATCCTGAGCTTCCAATGCCACGGTGCATTTGCACAGCTCTCCAGGGACAAAAAACGCTTGTCCTCACACTATGCCAGTGACCCTCTGGCACCTCTGCCCCATTTTACAGATAAATTCAGAGCCCAAGAAATGCTAGGAGGCTTGCCTGTGGTCACAGTTAGTGAGGGGTGAAGCCAGGGATCACCTGGAGTGGAGACTCCCTGACCCAGAGGCTGTGTTGGTATAAGGAAATGAGACAAGGCTCACTTGCATGTGCCAGTGACTGTCCTTTCAGACAGGACATGCTCAGGAGCTGACATCTCTTTACAAACTGATACTGAGAATCTGTTTAAAATTCCATTCCTTGCAATGCAGTCCCTTGAATCTTCCCCCATGTAGGGTTAGGTGTTCAGTTCTATAAAGATCCTGTGAGCAATGAGTAGGCGGATCATTTCTAGCAATATATATGTGACCCTACCACCCTGGGGAAAAGCAGTACAACACAATAAATTCTGATTCTTATTTTCTCAGGCATGCTGTAGTTCATTGGGGACTTGGAAACAGAGAGAAATATGTATGTGTATGTGTGTGTGTATACATTTGTATGTGTGTGAGTGTGTGTGTGTATTTTTAAGAAGACAACCAATACTGGTACACAAGAGAAAACCACA
This sequence comes from Manis pentadactyla, assembly GCF_030020395.1. NCBI lineage: Eukaryota > Metazoa > Chordata > Mammalia > Pholidota > Manidae > Manis > Manis pentadactyla. The sequence goes on along the minus strand of NC_080022.1, from coordinate 47,530,846 downwards.
GCTCTCTAAGAATGTTTCTGGTTTTAAAAAAAAAATGAAAAGAAATCAATTCCATAGCTTTCCATCTGGGCCAGCCAGTAATCGCAATGATAATGCCTTATAATTATACTTTGGCTTATAAAATGTATTCACACTGACACACACACACACACACACACACACACACACACACACACACAGAGTGTGAGAGTGAGCACAAATCCTTTCTGAGGAGTTACCTTTTGCTAACACTTACTGGCCCATATTCATGTCTTAGTGTATTGAATTTCCCAGGATCTCTAGGACAAGGCTATCATTATCTCCATTTTAAATTGGTGAAATGGGTTCAGTGAGGCAAAGTGACTTGCCCCAAACTGCATGACTGACAGTCCCAAACTTCCTCGTAGAGAGAATCAGAGATTCCAAGCCAGTGCCCTTTAGATTGCCATGTGGCTGGCTCCAAAGTCACACATCTATGGGTTTTTATTTTTTAAAAAAGTAGTGTGCTGCAGGGTTGTCTTCCTTGCTCCTTCCTACCCTCCTCTTTCCTCCTGTCTCCCTTTCCTTCTCTCCTCCCCTCCCTCCCCACCTTCTCCTTCTCCCTCTGTACTTCTTTCAAAAGTGGTCTTTGCTTTCCTGGAGTGACAGCCTCTCATGGCTAGAAGAAGATATGAAGACCATTTATTTTAAACCAGTGGTTCACTGACTGTGGGTCACATCAGAATTACATGGTTAAAATACATTCCTGCCCGGATCCTTTCCCAGACCAATTACATCAGAATCTCTGGAATCATCTGTCACTTTTTTTTTGAACTCTTCAGTTGATTCTAGTGTTCAGTCAAGGTTGAGGACCTCTCGTCTAGGCTCTCTGACCATTCCTGCTACAACATCCCTGTGAAACTTTCATGCATCTTATGTTCAAAGGCCCCCCAATGTCAGAAAGCTTACAAACCTAGGAAGCAGCTGGTTTCATTTTTTGAGCTCCTCTATTTAGGCAACAACCAATCAAAAAACCCCAAAATCTTGTTATGGGCCAGGCAGTGTCACTTCTGTTATCTCGCTGAATCCTTCACAGATTTTTATTGTTATCTTTACAGATGAGGTACCTGAGGCTCATTTATCCCTTCATTCAACAGATAATTATACTTGCTAAATGAAAAACCTCTTATAAGCACTAGATGTGTACAGATGAATGAGACAGGCATGGCCCCCACCCTCCAGGGGGGCTCCTTTAGTTGAGGAAGACAGTCATTAAAAGCCAGATTGCACGACCAGCTACCAACAGGTGTAACTATAGTTTGTGAAAGGTGGTTGTGTCCCTGTACACCATAGAAGACTTCCTAAATGGAGCAGCCCTCTGTACTGAGCCCTGAAGGACAAGTAGGAGGTGACTAAGGGATGGGGTTGATCAGGGGATGAGGCCACTGAGTGCAGAAGGCCACAAGGCAGGAATGTGCCCAGCGCTGTTGAACTAGAAGGTGGCCAGCATATCACTAACACTAGGAGAGGGTCCCCAAAGATTGGCAAGAGTGAAGGTGAATGGGCACAGCCCAGTCCACTCCTTCAGGCCAGGAGAAGCCTTTGGGGGATATTAAATGGGGAAAGCATGACTAGATGTGTATGTGTGTCAAGAACAATGGCCAACCAAGAGGCCATGTGGATGGGTCTTCTACCCATAGCTTCCTGCCTTTCTCCATGTAAGAAGCATTTCTTTCCTTCCTCCCTTTATGTATGTGCTCTGGGGGGTGAGCTAGAGCCAGAGATGCCACATCAGTAGATTCCAGAGGGAGAATCCTATGCAACTTCCTATGGGGAGCAGCCCTCTGCCTCTGTGAGGAGGGGAGGGAACAAGTCCAGGCAGATACCTGAGGGAGGAGCCTTGGGAAGCTGAGCCATGGGTTCACCTCTCTTTATTCCAGTGCTCAGACCACTGTGTTGTTAAGAATAATGTGTGTTTTAAATAGAAATAGAAGGAGAATACTACAGATCTAACAAAATGGAATGGCCAGGATTGTAGTTTTGCTCCTTAGACAATCACTTGGAGAGTGTGTAAAACCCCATCCTAGATCCCTCTTTAAAAACCACCCACAATCTAAACAGAGACTCTTAAGAACTAGGTATTGTATGAATTTGCTGAAAGGAAATGTCTGTCTCTTGGGAAATCAGAAAGGTGGACTTTTCTCTCTGTATGTAAAATACCATGCACAAAAGCCCCGTATGTGAAAGATACAGATTGTGGTCCCTGAGCATTTTATTAAAATATTTTGCTCCTCTGGCTTTTTCACTCTCCTTTCTCATTCCCCAGCACCCTAGTATAGGAAACAGGTGCTGGATTGGGGATTGAAACCCAGGTCTAGGGACAGAGGAATCAACAGGTAAAGGGGCCCACAGAGACATTGTCCAAAACACAGCACACTTATGTACAAGTGGCCAGTGGCATCTGCCCCCCTCTGCACGAACACACACAGACACCAGACTCCCAAAACTTTGACCTTCAGGAAGCAAAACATGCCTCACCTGGGCTGTAGAGGGGAAGGAGTAGCTTTGGAGCCAAGTAGACCTAAGTTCAAATCCCTGCCCATCATCTTGACTTGGACAAGCTGCTTATCCTGTGTCAACCTTTATTTATTTCATTTTTAAAATGCAAACAAGACTACCTAGGGTTGTTTAAAGATTTAGAGTTAATTTACAGAAAGTGCCTGAAATATACAAGAATCTTATTCTTATTATTTTGTGCTTGTTGAAAAAATTCTTGGCAAAATATAACTGCTTGGATCACACTTCAGCTCTGGTGACACTGAGGGTGTCCTTCTGAATTCAGCCCCTTTGTGTTGTGTTGGAGAGGCCATCATGGCTTCTGCTTTTTCACTCCATTGGACATCCCATATATCTCTTCAGTCCCAGTTTCTCCTGTAAAGAGCATACTGGTATGTTACCTACTTTTGGGGTTGGCTGGCCTGTAAGAATTCCATCCATCCATCCATCCATCCATCCATCCATGCAACCATCTATCCAGGCATACAGCAATGTCAGAGTCTCCACAGTAGGTTCTATGAGGTATGAGAGGTGAGGTGCAGGGGCTAAATTTATAGAACCACATTCCCCAAGAGTGGCCTGCTGGTTGTATCAGGATCTCTTACAGGGTTAGAGCCCCTTCCCACCCTAATGAAATAGAATCTCTGAGCATAAGGCCCTGAAACCTACATTGTAAACCAGCACCCCAGTAGTTCTATTGCAGCCTAAGTTTGAAAGTCACTGACTGGATCATATCCTTCTGAATAACAGACTCGATCCTTCTGGGGAGTCCCAAGGATCAATTGAGAGGCCTGATGTGGAGATGTGCAGAACTTGGCTTATGAGTGAACATTTATGGTCATTTGGAAAACTCTGTTCATATTATTCGTTTAACTGAGTGCCTAGCTTGGGCCAGGTGCTGTTTGATTAATTAAGATCTATGAGTACAAGGACTGATGGGCCCCTGCCTTCAGGAGGTCAACAGTCTAATGAAGAGAGACAATGGTCACCCAAACACACGGATCAATAAGGCTGTCTCTTGGAGATACTACTGCTGTGAAGAAGATGGTATCAGGAGTGAGCCAGAGGTTCACTAGGGTTAAGAGCTACCTTGACCATGAGGCCTACAGAAGTCCTCTCTGAGTGGAGAGGGGTGGAGAGGGAGGCGTTTGAGCTGAGACCTGAAGGAACCAGACTTGCAAAGATCTTGGAGAAGAATTATAGGCAAGTGGTTATAGCCAAGAGAACCAGGGAGAGGGTGTTAGGAGAGGAGAGCACAGAAGTTAGCCTTGTAGACCTCAGTAAGGCATGTGACTTTTATGCTAATAGTCTCAGTAAAGCTCATGTTTGCAGCTGTATCAAGGGGGAAAGGGAAACAGCATCCGTCTCCCCAAAATGGCCTTTGATACATTGGCCTCTCTGAGAGAGAGATGCTCTCTGGAAACTGCCATGCTGAAAATCCTCCTACTGGAAAGAAAACCCCAGCTCTGACTTCCTCCCTATTTTGATCAGATTTTCTGGGATTGCTCACTCCGACTAGAAGCCAGAGAACCTCTGTTGAGGTCACTATAGCCTGCCCAGAGAGCAGTCACTTTGAATCCGCTTGTCTGGATAAGGGTAATCTAAGTCAAAAATTTAACTTTGTTGCTAGATAAGGCATAATTCACTTTTTTTAAAATGTTGCAAAAATTTTGCTCTTACAAACTGTTTCTGAAAACTAGCAAGCTCATAAGCAAGACTTAAGATCAGTAAAGCAATAAATGTTCATTCATTATTCCCCCAAAGCTGTTTCTGAAATCACTAAGGATTTCTATGTTGCTCAATCCAATGGTTACTTTTATGACCTCATTCCACTAATGTCCCAGAAGAATTTTATACAGGAGATCAGCTCCATGTTTATTTTTTTTTCATTTTTTATTGTGGTAAAATATACATAAAATATACCATCTTAACTGTTTTTAAGTACAGTTCAGTGGCATAAAGTACGTTCACATTGCTGTGCAGCCATCACCACCATCCATCTCCAGAACACATTCCATCTCATAAAACCAAACCTCTGTACCCATTAAACAATAACTCCCCATCCCCTGTTTCCCCAGCTCCTGGCCACCGTCACTCTCCTTTACGTGCCTATGAATTTGACTGCTTTAGGTACCAGGTGTAATGGGAAGCATACACTTTAGTCTTTTTGTAGCTTGTTTATTTCTCTTAGCATAATGTCCTTAAGTTTCATCCATGTTGTAGCATGTGTTAGAGCACTTAATTCACTTCCAAATTTTAGCCTTTTTGAATAAGTCTTCTCTGGAGAAATATCTGTTTGGGTCCCTATCTCAATTATTTTGGACATATACCAGAAATAGAATTTCTGGAAAATATAGTAACCCCATTTTTAATATTTTTGAGGAACTGCCATTTTGTTTCCCACAGGGTTATGCCATTTTACATTCCCCAGAAACAGTGCACAAGGGTTCCAATTTCTCCATATTTTCATAAATACTTGATTTTTTTGTTTTTTGTTTTTTTGACAGCAGCTGTCCTAATGGATGTGAACTGGTGTATCATTGTAGTTTTGATTTGTACTTCCCTAATGGGAAGTAAGGTTGACCATCTTTTCATGTGCTCATTGGCCATTTATATGTCTTCTTTGGAGAAATGTCTCTTAAATCGTTTGCCCATTTTTGAATCGGGTTGTTTTGTTGTTCTTTTTAAGTTTTAGAAGTTCTCTTTCTTAAAACTCATTTTTCTTTGGCTTTTCTGCTGACACACTCTCCTGGTATATTCATCCTTCTGGGTTTATCTTCCTTTACCAGCTCTTAATCCCAGATATTTAGCCTCTACATACTAATGTTCCTTACAGTTTAAAGATGATTCATCCAGTGATAAGCAGAAGGTATGAACAGGCTATTATGGAAGCAGAGTATATGGGCACCTTTTCCAAACAGGGGTTCAAGAAGTCAGCTGGCTCAGAGGGTTCATGAGCAAGAGCTGTAGGTCTGGAAGAGGGGGAGTGGTATGTTCTTGGCAGAGAGAACAGCCAAAGCAAAGGCTCTGAAGTGGCATTCCTAGAGCAAGACATTTATGATGGAAAGGAGTATGAAATAAGGCTGGAAATGTAAGCTGAAGCAAATTGGGAAGGTACTTCCCTTCCCTCCCCTCCCCTCCCCTTCTCTTCCCTCCCCTCCCTTTCCCTCCCCTTCTCTTCCCTCCCTTCCCCCTCCCCTCCCTTCTTCTCCCTTCCTCTCCCCTCCCCTTCCTGACCTTTCTCCCTCCCTTCCTTCCTTTCTTTCCTGTAGACTGTGAAAAGACCTCAAGATGTGTTAAACTGGAGAAGATGGGGTTTTCCATTTTGGCATGATTCCTTTGGCTACAGCATAAAGGATGGAGTTAAGTGGGTACAAGACTCAGGAAGGGTTCAATTAAAAAGCCATTGGAATGATCCAGGTAAAAGTTGATGGTGGCTTGACCTAAACTGATGGCAACAGAAAAGACGGGTGGATGGATTCCAGTGGATAGGCATGAGAAACAACTTAGGAGGTGAAATCATGAGACACAGAGGTCATTGGATGAGGAGAGCAGGTACTGAATTCCTGACTTAGGAAAGCACAAAGAAATATACTCCAGAATATAAACCCTTAAACTGTTCAACAAAGTAACGTGGCTTTAGCCAAACTCATATGTCCCATTCCTTTCATCTTCAGGCTTAAAATCTCACTATAGGAAATGCTAGGCTAGAAAAGGTCTCAGTGATTTTTCAAATTCCTCTTTTTAGAGATGTGGGAACTGAGACTCACAAAAGGGTAAGTCACCTAAAGCTCTTCACTCCCATTCCTTATTGTACCAAATGTGACCTCTAAAAATGATCAGATCAGCTGCAGGTTCTTCTTCCTAGCACCTGATACTTTCCTGAAGACACTGATATTAAAAACAGCTTCATTTTTTCTTGCAAGTGTTTTTAGATTTTTTCTATAATTGACTCTAAGGACCAGCACACAAAAGCAAAACAATGCCAGATGAGGTTTGGGGGTTTCTTGTTGGATCTGGAATCCTACCACCTCCAAGAAGCTCTGTTTGCTGTATTTAACAAAAATTTTCAACAACCAGCTAATGTGTACATGGATGGAACTTGATCAGTGGAAATTAGAAATCATTGCAATGAAATGTACTCTGTCTCACAACTATCTTCATGATGAAGTTTTCCTCCTAATTTGGGGGATAATGGGAAGAAATAAAAGCCTTGACGTGCTGTAGTCCATAAAGTTAATATAAAATGGGATAGGTTTAAGTTTTTGCCCATCACCTGCATTTATGTTAATTTCAGGGAGCTCCAACAGTGAGGGAGATGGTCCTTCTGTAACCCTTGGTGTACCTAAAAGAAGAGGCAATAAATATACTAAAGTTTGTGCAACCTTCCCAAAGTAAACCAACCACATGGCCTCGATGTCAGGGCTATAGGCAGAATTGCTGAGGGTTGTCAATACTGGTGGTTAAGAATGTGAGCCTTGCAGTGCACTTCCATGGATTCAAATCCTGGTTCTATTACTTACTAACTGTATGGTTTTGCACATTAACTAACTTTTCTTTGACTCACTTTGCTCATCTATAAGATGGGGATAATAATGGCTATACCACAGGTTCATTTTCAGATTAAATGCACTGACTGCAAGGTAACACATACAAAACACATAGTGCAGTGCTTTGCGTCTAGTGGGTGTTCAATCTTTTCTTTTCTGGCTCCAAAATGTGATGCTGTTGTAAGACACATATATTGGAACCAGAGAATGAAGTGGTTCATTAGCAACCGGCCCAGGGAGAGTATAGTCCACAAAACTGTTGGGTCATTAAGCACCAACAGTGGTAACAAGGCCATTAATTTCCCAGGGTTTCTTTTATTGAGCCACACAGTGAGGTGATACTTAGCCCAGCAGGAGGGAAGGTGGGATCTGGGACAGGAGATCACAGCTATTTTGTAAGGTAGACCAGCTGTGAAATGCCAGAAGGATTGTGCACTCGCTGTGTCTGCACTGTGGATCATCCCTAAGGACAGAGCATCTGAAAATCATTCCTGTGTGTTCATTGCAGACAGTGAGGTGTAAAGAGCACTGGCTTTGGAGTCTTAGATCTGACTCTGAATCCGGGTTCTAGGAATGAAGGTAACTATAACTAGCAATGAGAATACAGACAAATTATTTCATCTTTCATTGCCTCAGTTTCCTTATCCAAAATATGGGGAGAGTCATTTGGCTGTAAGGGCCAAATTAGAGAATATATCAGAAAGCACTTTGAGGATATTTTTAAACCTTAAAGTCCTAGGCAATGGAAAATATTATCTTACTATGATTATATCAATTTAAATTTGTGTCTTTTCTCACCTCCTTGTATTATTAACTTTCCCTCTGTCCTCCATTTGTTTGCTTGGAATAGTAGATGTGCAACTTATTTCAAATGATTGTCAACAACTCATGCTTTGGCTAAAATCATTGCAAAACTCACAAAGCAAAAAGCAGGTGCAACATGATCTTCAGAATAAGTTATTTCATTAGAATGAATTTCTGAATGTGAAAAATCAATATCACTTCAGAGGAAATTTCTAGAAGAACTGAATAGATCTACATATCACCATATTGATTTGAATGGAATGTCTAAAATAATTTTAGCTCTGATTTTTTAAGCAACTAGGACAAAAGAGAGAGATTCTAGAAGTTATATAGGTAACTGTGTCAGACAGTGGAGATGCTTCTTTTTTAGGACAAAATCTTAAATGTGAAAATAACTCTCAAGAACATTTTACAAGATTCCAAACACCAGAGCAGTGTCCTTATCATGGCTTATGGTCTCCACCTGCCTTTCTGGATCCATTTCCAGTACTCCCTATCTTGCTTCTTCTGCTCTAGGGTTTCTATTTCTTCACCAGGCCATAGTAACTCCTATCTCAGGACCATTGCAAAATTGGTGCCCTCTTCCAAGAATGCTCTCTCTCCTAACTTTACATAGTTAATTTCTACTTACTTTTCAGAACTCACCTTAAATAACATTTCCCCAGAGAAAGTGCTGAAGCCCCCAGATTCTTTCTGCTTAACCCCTCAGGGCATCTTTCCCTGCACAGAATCTGTTGCAGTTTGGATTTAGTATTCAGTCACTGTTTATTTTCTACCTTGTCCATATGTTAGTGCCCTGAGAACAAAGACCATGTTCATATGTTCACCAACACTTCTATGTAACTAGTACAAGACCTGGCACATGATAGGTGCTAAAAAAAATCTGGAATGAAAACAAATGCTGAATAAATGAATACATGAATTTTCTGTAGCAACCCAGCTTCTCAAATACAAGCCTTTTGAGTCACAGGGTTCTGATCTTGTTCGTGTCCTTTTTGGCCATGGGAATGATCTGGACATGGATTGGAATGCATTTTTTTCTGCTCAGAAAGAAAGCATTGATCAGGAAGAATGCTTGGTTATTATCTTTAGTAATTAACCCATTTTTTGGTGTGAGGTAAAGTTCGGACTCTTTCTTATGACATACCAAAGGCTTCATGATGTGGCTTTGGATCATCTTTTACCATTTGCTATTCATTGTCTGTGCTTTTACCATGCATTCCAGCTGACAGCTCCATGAACATCTCTGCCAATTCCAGCTTCTCTATCTTTCCTTCTGCTCTTTCTCCCACCTGGAATACCTTTCCCCAGTGAGAAAACTCCAATTCTGGAGTTAAGCAGACATTGATCCAAGTCATGGTTCTACTTAGGTGCTACATCATGGACTTCTTGAGTCTCAGTTTTTACATTTAAAAAATTGGGATAATAGTATTTACCTTGTAGAGCTGTTTTGAAGATTAAATTTGATAATGTATATAAAGGGTTTATTGCTTTGCATGGTACTTAAGTGCTCAATAAATGATAATGCTATTATTGTTGTTACATTTTTCTGGAAAACTCTCCCCGTTAAGAGTCAGCTCAATGGTCATTTGAAGCCTTTTCCAGTTCTCCTGGCCAGAACTTTCGCACTGAACTTTATTTACACTTCTGTTACAGCATGTATCCCATCATTTTCTAATTGTCTGCATATCTACTTTCCCATCAGATTTTAATGTCCTTAAAGACATAGTTCAGATATTCCCTAAATGTCATTTCAGTACCAAGGACAGTAACAGATAGATTACTAGCTGCTTGATAAGTACCTTTCAATGAAGAAATGAATGAATTCTTAAACTGGCTAGAAAAAATATACTCAATATAGCAACTAAAATTGGACCATTTTTATTGGCTCTTTAATTTGCTTGCATGTCTTGCATATATGTCAGTCAAACATATTTAACTGCTCTGCTCAAAGGTCCACACAGTGTTGATATTCCTGGTCTAAGAAAATGTGCAATGGCTGAATAGTGGCTTTATTTCATTCTTGTCACTATTTGCATTGGAAAACAGATACTTAGCACATTTGCCAATGACTTTTCATAAGGTAGTTTTTTTTCCTTTTTCTTTTTTTGTTAGCTTCAGGTTCTCAGCATGAGATACTACAATGTTTGTGTTTCAGATTTGCAAGTATAGTGGTGTTAGTTCTCAAATCAGTTTGTCACATGGAAAATGTTCTACAACAAAGAGGATTAATTGTTTTCCTTGTGTAAATGTTTTGAATCGAAGGAAGCTCGTCTCTCATTGTATTCTGGTTGGCTATAACTACTAGAACTCTAACCTAAAACTATCTCTTAGCCTCATTTCCTAGCAAGCCCTAACTCACACCGTATACTGCAGCAAAACTGATGGACTTATAGTTTTCCACACATCACATGTGGTTTCATGCTTCTGTACTTTGGTATAAACTGTTCTCTTCACCTGAATTGTCTCACCCCACTTATCTCCTGACAAACTCCCACTTATCTCTCAAAATTTATTTCAGATGTCACCTCCTCCAGGAGGCCTTCTTTGAATGGCCTAATCTGTTTTGAGTCCCTCCCCATGATTTACTCCCCCAGCCCTATTCTTTGCATTGGTGGGAGTATGTATATGTTGGGGAAAGTTCAGCTTAATGTTCAAGAAAATATGTTTGGAGGTTAGCTTGAGACTGATTTTGAGCTCCGTTACTTAGAGCTTTGTGATCTTCTCTGAGACTTCGTTTTCTTCCATGAAATGGGATGACTTTACAGAGCAGATGTGACTATTAATAAGGAATTCTATACTGAGTACTTTACACAATGTGTAACATACAAGAAGTGTTCAGTATATGCTGGGCATGATTTAACTTCTGGTAATACTACTATTCCTATAAATACTACTGCAACTACCAATATCAAAGTCATAACATACCGTGTTAAATATAGTATCTGTTTAAGTATTTGCCTCTCCTACTGGACCTAGAACAACCAGCCATCTCAGGTTTTCCAGCACTGAGTGGATTTCTGGAATATGGGACTTTCAGTGTTAAAACCGAGATGGTCCCAAGAAACCAGGATGGCTGGTCACCATTACCCTCATTTGACCATGAATAATTTGGAAGTAGAGACTCTGACCTCTAGTCTTCATATTCCTAGTACAGAGCACATTGCTTTTTAAGCAGCAACTTGTAGTGGTAGGAGTGGGCTCACTTTCCAACCATGCATATCTATTTCAATGCTCTGTAGATTCCTTTCCATTCCCACCTGTATGATTCTGCTAAGACTGCCATATAAAATACCATAGAATAGGTGGCTTAACCAATATAAATTAATTTTATCAGAGTTTGGGGGCTGAAAGTCCAAGGTCAAGGTTTCAGCTAATTTGGTTTCTGGTGAGAACTCTCTTCCTGGCTTGCAGAAGTCCAATTTCTTGCTATGTCCTCAAATGGTCTTTTCTCAGTGTGTGCACATGGAAAGAGTAAGTGTCCAGTGTCTCTTCTGCTAAGGACACTATTCCTTTTGGACAATCAGGCCCTACCCTATGACCTCATTTAATCTTACTTACTTCCTTAGAAGTCCCATTTCTAAATATAGCCACAGTGGAGGTTAGGTCTTCAACATGTGAATTATGGGGGGACACAAACATTCAATCCGTCATGCCACCCTGACTTCTACTTTACCACATATAAAAATGACTGTATCAGTTAGTTACTATTGCATTAAAAAATCCCTCCGAAACTGGGTGGCTTCTAACAATAAGTACTGATTAATTTACGAGTCTAAAAATCAGCAGGGGGGGAGCTTGATGCATTTAGGGTGACGTTTCTCATATATGTCTACAGGGTTAGTTGGCAAGTTGGCTGAGGCTTTTCTAATCTTGGCTGGTTTCTCTCACATGTTGGAGGCCCCAGCTAGGATGAACTGGCTAATTCAGCTCCGCTTCACACGGCCCCTTCCTCCTCCAGTGGGCTAGTCCAAGCTTGCTTACAAGGTGGAGGCAGGGTCCTGAGAGAACAGACATGTGCAGAACCTGTAGGCCTGGGCTGGAAACTGGTTCACCATCACTTCCGTTGCATGCTATTGGCCAATTAAAGGCACAATGCCAACACTGATTTAAGGGGAAGAAAAATAGATGTCACCACTTAGGCTGCAAAATTGCATAGCCCCAAGGATATAAATACATAGACACATACAAGGATTGTGGTGATGTTTGATGTTTACCACAACCACTAACCTAACAGAAAGCTGGTGCTCAATAAACCTTTAAGCTCAAAGCAGACATTATGAGTCACATAAAACAGCAAGATCTGGGAGATACAGTGTCTAGAGCTTCAGAAAAGTTTGTGCCACAGGTAGGTGTATGGTGTGTGGGAGGTTACAACACAGTCATAACATATTGATGAAGTGCTCTTACTGGAAAGTGATCTATATACAAATAGTGCCCTAAATGGTTAGAAACATACTCAGCTGGCCAGTTTTAGAAAGGTCACAAGTTGGCCTCAGAAAGGGAAAGGAATTTGACATTGACTATATGGGTTCCTCCTGAGAGGATGGGACAGACTGGGTTGGCCCTGCATTAGAGGCGGAGGGAGCATCAGAGAGAGTTCCTGAGTGCTTGAGAGAAGAATAGCACCTCACAACTATGCACCATCTTGGGTGTTTTCCTGCTGCTTCTAATGAGCAGTGTTCATTGCTGGCACACCCATGATTCAGTTAAAGGATTTTAATGACAACATTGGGGAAATCATATAGTTTGGCCCCAATAACTGGTGAAGTGGAAACAGTGAAAACAAAAGTACTAAGCTAAAAAGGAGCCATTTAATTGGATATTTTTTAGTTCAATGAACTAAACAGCTGAATTAATTAAAATCTACTTAAGGGCCACTTTATATACTTAACTAGCACAAACAGGATCTTGGGCCTCAAGGGACTGTGGGTGAGAAGACCTCAGACAAACACTAGCAGCAAGTTGCAGTTTTAGGAACACATGTTGTTTGAAAATCACACACCCTTGCAGGAGAACACTGTTTACTGTGGATGTGGCAATAAACCAGGCTACAAGCTATGGCATAATAATGACTGAGGGATGGTGATTTGGAGGAGACAGATGACTTAAGCACAGGCAGTCTCTGAAGAACAGAACAGTACTATTATTAGACCAGAGCCTGCGAGAGAAAAAATAAGTCTTGCCGGAAGGAGTTAGTTGTCCAGAAGGAACCTTGCTCAGATGGAAATCTGTCTGTGGGCTGTGAATTCAGGATGCCTAACATGGGGCTGGTTGTACAGAAGAGAACTTCAAATGGGGACTAGGAAGGTGCCTGTATAATCCTGGTTCTGTTTCCAACTTGCAGTGTGACCTTGGGCAAGTCACTTCACCAACTTGGCCTCAGCCTTCTCATCAGTTAAATGGATAGTATAATAGCACTTCTTATAATAAGACTACTAGCAGGCTAGTAATATTACTTATGTACTACATTAACTGTTAATATTGTCATGGTAAACCTTAGAAACTCATGGTTCACAGCAACCCTTAGTATTTAGTTCTAATTGCATCACAGATGATGGTTTATGTCTACCTTCTCCTTGTATACAGGTACTTTTTGTAGGTTGATAGAACAGATGCTGTTGGTGCCCCACCCATATCCTTTGGTACTTACCATTCTACTAGTGGCTTCTCAGTACATCTGCCTGTACCAATGTAGTGGGCTGGAAGTATCCAGGAATTAATGTCCCCAGCAGCAGCTATCAACTAAACTACAAAAGGGAGGTAGTAGGTTAATACCACAGATTTCTCATTCCTCAGGTAGGACAGCTCTAAGAGTCTTTATCACCTCTTCGAGGTTTGCAGTGGGGCTGAACTGCAGTTGCCCCAGAGATCATCTGTGTACCAACACCAGTGGTATTGGCTTCCTTCCCTTCCATGCCTCATGTCTTTACCCCCTTACTGGTGCTTCTGGGTATCACCTCCCACATAAGCAACTTGAATTTAAATCTTTGTCTCATGATACAGCAAAGGCTGTGTCTTGGATCCTGGGGCATGGATGAAGTTTACAGAAGGAAGTTTGAGTTTAAGGTCTACCTTCTGAAGCTCCAACAATAAGTTGATTCTGTTCTTCTCATGACAGTTCTTTGTGTCAACCTACCTTTAATTTCATTTTTTCCCCACCAACCTCTGGCCCCCAATCTTAATCTCCTCCAAACACTTCATTTTACATTCTTTTAAAACTCTCTCTCATGCCTTGACTTCCCATCCTGGATTCTATATTCATATGACACACTCACGTAGTGGCCATTCAAACCTAAGCCCAGTAATAAACTCAGTGCTTGCTCTGTGGTGGGGTAGTGTGGTGAAGGTTGTGGGCCATGTCTTAAATCCTTAGGTATACTAGGCACATGGCCACGCTCTATATCCACTAGCCAACCTTTGAGTCTTTCTTAGATGCCTTGTCTATGTAGGCCCTTTGACCTCAAGATGTAATATTCCATTAGTCATTCACTCAGTAAACACCAAGTTTACTACATGCTAGGCTTTGGGTGAGGCTGTGAGCTTATAAAGATGAAGAAGACAAATGCCTGCACTTGGAAATTTCAACATAGTCTACTGGGAGTCACTTAATGCAGCAGACATGTAATAAGTCTTTTTAGACTGAGGAAGACATGCAAAGAGGCCATTGTAGAGCAGTGTGAGCAATGATATATGGCACAGCAGTAGTCTCCTAGTGTGGTCCTTGGACTTGCAGCGTCAGCACCAAATGAGAACTCAAACATGCACATTTTCAGGGGCCGCTCATTCAGACTTACTAAATCAGAAACTCTGGCTCTGAGGCCAGAAGACTGTTTTAACAAGCCCTCTCTGATTCTGATGATCCCTAGAGTTTAAGAACTGCTGTGACAGAAGTAGAGAATTTTCTGGCAGAAGAGAGAAGGGTCTGTGTTTATCTGAGGGTGTTTATGTGTGTGAAGAGAGTTGGGTGTATATAAAAAGAGAAATCAAGGAAGGCTTCCTGGATTAGGTGAACACTGAGCTAAGTCCTGAAGGAACAGTATGAGGCTACTGGTTATGACTTGCCTTGGTGCAAACCCTGCTTGAGATGACTTTAGTAATTTAAAGCCCAGACATTCCTAATGGTGGGTCAAAACCAAGTAAAGTGTTTTATCACAATTGTGTCTTAATTAAAGGCAAATCATGATTTAACAATTTATAATCATAGAGTAGAAACTTTAAGGAAGACATGAACGAGCCTTTATTTTATCAAAGGATCCACTGAAGTTTCCTTCATATAGTGCTGCCCCCTTCCCTATACTCTCCCATCATGATTTAAACCTCCTGAGAGCAGGACCTTCTTGACTTGATTTTCCTTTTCTAAATCAATAGGACGCAAGCATAATGCTCAGTGCATAGGAGCTCAGCAAGTATGTATTGATTTGATTTCCCAAAAACACATGCTGTGAGGCAAGTCTGTCTGTGTTCTTTTCTTTTGACCCACATGCCTCTAAGCAATTGGTTTAGGTTATTTTAAATGAAAATGGCTAAACTGAACTGAACATATATTTTGCTATTGCAGAGAAATAACCTACCTGTGGTGAACAATTTGCAGGTGTAGGTATTGCATAATGTTCTTTAGGGTCCCCAGAATCAAATTACACATATAGACTCAGCAACCCTATAGTGCAGGTGATTTTTATTGTTACATAAGAATACAGAGTATAATTAGTTTGTTAAGATTATAGTAGTTCTAATGCCTGTGTAGTGCTTTCCACTTTACAAAACACATTCAGATATCCATTAACTCATCTGGCCCTCACAACTCTGTGAAGCAGGCATGGCAGGTGTTGTTGGGGTCAGGATTCCTCAGATCGGGGGAATCTCCCGGGAGAACCAGCATAACCATCTGTGCTGTGCTCTTGGCCAAAGTAGTCACAGGCCAGTCCGGCTTCAAGAGGAGGGGAAATAAACCCCACTGGAAATAAACTCTCATTAGGAGGATGTCAAAGAAGTCGTGCCATCATTAATTCACTTCAATGACCTTGCTACTTAGCCTCTCGGAGCCTCAGTTTCATCTATAAAAGGCAGATATTACTGACCTTAAAAGGATCATGGTAGGTACTCATATGATGGCAATTATTATCAGTAACCAATGGGGAAATCCTTTGATTCATTTTAAGAAGAAAACAACTCATCATAATACATGGCTCCATGGAAGGACAGCCAATAAAAGTAAGAAGGCAAGGTTTAAGTAAGAACTTTGTCATGGAATCATAAACACTACCATCTCATTTCCAGGGCTTTTCTTTTCTTTAAAGCTAACACTTACAAGGCATTTACTATATGCCAGGCAATGATTGAGGTTCTTACATTTATTAACTTGTTAAATCCTGACCACAAACCTGTGGGGTTGATGGAACTGCTGTCATTCCCACTTCCCAGTTGAGTGAACTAAGGCACATAGGGTTTGAGGAGCTTGCTTATGAGACTGGCAAAAGTAGAGTTTGGCATGTCGGCCCCAATATTTTGTTCTTCATTCTCATGATCTGTTACCTATCAGGTACATTACCTATACATCAAGTCACTCCTTCATTGCAGGGCAGGGGTATTTACCTTGAAATAAATAATTCAATCACAATTTGTCCCAGATTTAAAAATAAAATAAATCTGGTCTTTCAAAGAAATGCTGAGAAAATTTCTAAAAATTGAGAAATTTGAGAAAGCAGGAGGTCAGCTATTTGCTCAGGGTCCTCGTGGACCTCTGCCAGGAGCCCCTCACTGCTTTCTAAAGGGGATTCACCTCCTTCTGGAGAACCTCCCCTGGTCCAAGAGCTAACAGTGGTTGCAGAATATAGAACAATCCTCTCTGTGACATCCTGAGACTTGGGGCCCTTTACCTACCTTTAAGTATACATTTGTCAGCCTCCAGAATTATAGACATCCTTGAAAGGGTTTCCTAGTATTTTCTGCCTAGGGAGTGAGGAGTATTGAGATGGGAGGTGGTTGAATTATTCATTAACTCTGTTTACAGATCTTTGGTATTCAGTAAAGCACAGGCAAAAACTTGGAAAGATCAACGTGTCCAGAGAATCAGTATTCTGAAAGGGCACTTGTCAAGTGGCATTTCTAGTTTGCTACCTGAATGTTTAGAAGGGACAACTGAGTTAATTAATAAACTAGAATATATCACTCATAGGTACTAATTGGTACTGATGAAGGCCATGTAATCTAGGAAGGTCTAAACCAAGCTAATAGGAGAATAAAAATGGGCAACATTGAAAGTTACGTTCTCTGAGTTATACTTATTATTAGTTAATAGACTTCATGTTTTGGTTGCATGTGTCAGTAGGTAAATGTATTGGTGGATCTTGGTTACTTGGGTGAAGTGCTAGATTTCCTGAATGGAAACATAGTTCATCTACTCACTGCCACTGAGGAACCCACCACTTACAGCAAGAAGATGTGAGAAAAAAAAGAGTCAATTGAACTGTACTTCCAGATATGACAAATGTTCTCATTGCTGTAGACAGCATTTCATCTTTCTCGTGCCATCTATATAGTCCCTATGACAGCTAATGTATGCACAGTACCCTCTATTCTGGTCTCACCTTCAAACACACATTTTATGAAAGGAGGCAGATGGTATAAAGCAATAAGGTACTTGAATAGCAAATCTATGTGAAAAGAGTAGTAAATTACCTCTCAAAGACAAATAGCTAAATCAGTGAACAAAATGGCAATAATATATTCCACTGGGAAAGGCCAGCTTGGAGAGGTGATTGGGTGGACAAGGGTATGACATGTGAGTTAGAAGCAGTTTCTACAGCTCTGCCAACATCTAACTGGGTGACCTTGGACAAATTCACATAAGGAGGTGGTTGGACTTGACAGTTTCTGAGGGGCTTTTCCTCTCTCAAAATGCCATCATTTTGAGTCCCAGCAACATGCTCCCTGGGGATGTTTTCAGCCGTTCCTTGAATCCTTCCCAGCTGAGGCAGGAGTCAGCAGTGCGGCCCAGTATCTGTAGTCTCCTTTGCATCAAAGAGCACAGCCAGACTTAATTTCTCCTTGTGTAGCCATGGTTCTAAGTTCTGATCCATGGACTATGAAGGGAAATAATATACAGTTCCCAAGCTGGGCTCATGACAACCTCTGCTTTACCCCCTCCTGTCTCCCCCCCATCTTTTGGCTGAATGAAAAGCGCTCTGAGGGTTTACAGGACGGCAGAGCCATAAGATGGAAGGAGCTTGGGTTGCTGCATGACTGAAGGAAGCAGAGTTTCCCCAATCTTGCCAACTCTTATTTTATTGTGACTTTAGCAAGAAATAATGTTTTGTGATGTGAACCCACTGAAAATGTCCAGTTATGTATTATAGAAGTCCATCTACCCTGATTAATGTAGAGATAAAAAATTCAGTACTTCTCAAGGCAACTCTAATTACTGTTTTTTCTTATATCTATATTATTATTTGCTATTAAATATGGTTTATTTAATATATTACTTATATTGTATTAGCATTATAGTAAATACTTAAGTGGCATTTACACACTGCTCCAAGAACTTGACATATTTTTATTTGTTTAATCCTCAGAACAACTCTATAGGTTGGTTTTGTTATTTTAGCCATGTTACAAATAAGGTGATTGAAACACAGAGAGGTTCAGTTACTTTCCCGAGGCCACATAGCTAGACTAAAAGTCTATCTTACCAGGGTCTTAGGAAATTAGGTAGGTCAGACTCTGTTATTTCTGTCAATTTATGAATAAGGAAAGTATCAATTAGGGCTCTTCCTACTAGGAATTGTAAGACACTTAACTCAAATTAACTTAAACCAAAATGGTAATGAATAGTTCATGTAACTAAAATGCCTAGAATTACTTTCTCTGGATGCAGGCACTGTTAAAGCCTGGGCCTCAAAAGACCCCACTGAGACCAGCCTTTCTCACATTCTCACATTCTCAGCTCACTTCTTTTGTGGGTTGGCTTCTTTATGAACTTCTTATAGAGTCAGTATGGCTTCTCTCAGCTCCAGACATACATCCTCTAAGTTCTTCCAAGCTGGGAGAAATAAGAAAGCTTCTGACCTCCCTGGAACTAAAAACAAAAGCCCTGTCTCTCATTGGATTTGGTCTTACATTCCATCTTGAGCCAATCACCATAGCCAAGGAACTCTAATACCTCAATAGGGCAGGTTGAGTCACACATTCAAACTCAGAGTCAGAGGTCTGAGTTCATTCTACCAGAAGTGCATGAATGACAGTGTACAAGGGGTTGGTTACAAGGGGAAAATGTGCTGATGTGATCAAAAGAAGGCCTGGACATTGGACAGCCAAAATGTAGTTAAAGGCCTTTGTGGGGAATCCAAGGCCCAGAGAAGTTAAGGGACCTGCTTGAAGTCACACAGCTAGTAAACTTGATGAGATAACCTATATGTAATGAATCTGTGTTAGTTAATTTTGCATCTCCATTACTTGCTACAGTGACACTGGCAAAGCCAGTCTTTGAATGAAGAAAGGAATGAGTATTATATGATTGAGAATTGAACCCATGTCTTCTGGCTCTGCATCTTAATACTTTTCCGTGGGTATCCTTGGAGCCTGCATAGCACCTCTTAACTGGATTTGAGGATTAATAAGCTATTGTTTGCTGTAGGAAGTGGCTTGGAGTTTCTTAAGGGAAGTGCTGCTTTGAGTATTGGGACCGCTGCCTCTGCTTTGGCTCTCTCTCCCCTGGATGCAGTTTTCACCACTTCTTGATTAACTCTATCAGCAAGAATAGGGAATTCAGCAAAATGCTGGCAGTGCTGATTAGAACTGTCTACCAGGATATGAAGCTGACGGATCCTTCTTTGAAGAGCATTCCATGGCTGGTAGTATCGGAACTGTAAATATGATGCAGTGTGAACTACTGTACTTGGGAACCTCAATCAAATTTATGATGATGGGAATAGATTTACATTTACAGCTTTCAAGTACAAAGCAGCATTAATACACTCCTGTTGAACTAACATTATGCCTGGGGTTTAATTTCCATGTGAGACTTTGCCACACAATTATTTTCTCAAGAGCTGTTAAGTATAAATTAAGGAAGAGGCAGAGCTCAAATATAGTTTTGAATTTTGGTAGGGCTTTCATCATAGCTTTCTTGTATGTTCCTCTCTCTGTCCTCAAAAGGTGGGTAATTTTAGTGAAGTTTTATTCTTTCCAAAGGCCATAAAGAGATATATCTTAGATCCATTCTATGGCCAGGTCTTGTCTAATTTATTTCTGTTTATCTGCTGTCCATCCTTGTTCTATTCTGATTCTCACTGCCTTCAACAGATCTTGTCATGGTTTATTGTGGCTTAATATAATACAGTCTTAACTCCCACTTGCATCATAGGTCAGTGTGGGTTGCAGGGGGTTCCTGCCCTGAATAGTCATTGGGTACCCAGGCTCCTTCCATTGGGTGACTCTACCCTCATCTAGGGCCTTCCTCTCCTCTGCATGTAGCTAGAATATGGGGTGAGAAAGAAAGCATGAGAATTTCACAGGAGGTTTGCGGGGGCCAGATCTGAAAGTAACGTGTATCATTTCCACCCTCATTTCATCAGGGTTCAGTCACATGGACATGGGCTTCATGTAAAGAGAGACTGGGAAATGTAGTCTAGCTGTGTGCCCAGGAAAAAAGGAAGCTTCTTCACCACACTTGAATATTGTAGTAATCTCCAAACTAACCAGTCTCTGTGTCTGCAGTCTGGCTACACTGTCACAAGAAGTATCCACATTATATTTGTCATCTTGTTCTCCAGCTAATTTAGTAATTGCCTTACGATTATAAGAGAAAATCATAGCTATCTAGAAAGTATATGGAAGTCTCCTTGCTCTTGCCTGTTTCTCCAGCCTTTTCTCTCACAGGGCCCTCCCCTCACACCTGGGCATCCAGCTCCTCTCAATTTCTTGTGGTTCCAGAAGACATAAGATCACTTTTTCACTTCCTGCATTTGCACATGCTGCCTCTAGTATTTGAATTGGGCTAATTATCAGTTAATGGAAATCATGTTTTGGTTGCATGTTTCAGCAGGTGAATGTATTAATGGGGCTTGGTTTCTTGGGTGAAGTGCTAGATTTGCTGAATGGAAGCACATTTCATTTACTCATTGTCACTGAAGCACTGACCACTTAAAGGAAGAAGATGTAAAAAGAATAGCGTCTCCCAATCTGCAGGGTGAATACCATCTACATGTTTCAAGATTCAGCTAAGTTCCTTTGTGAAGGCTTTACAATGTTCCCTAACCCCAGGGAGAAGGAACCACACACATTTTTTTTCTTCCCTGTTGTCCGTTATCTGTAAGGAGCATAAGACTATTTGGGGAGAATGATTGCACAATTGTAAGAGTAAAGGAGTCAGTTTCTGGGTTTGAATGTGAGTCTCAACTTAACTAGATGCTAGCTCTGTGAGCTTGGGCAGGTTCCACACTTTTATTTGCTCAAATTAATAGAGATAAAACTATAATGCTTACTGTGAGGACCATTGAACTTGGCACATAATAAAAACTCAATAAATGTTAGTTCTTAATATTGCCTTTGTTGTTATCTATCTGTCTCATATTATAGATTCTGAGTAACTTGACAGGTACTGTAACCTGTATTTGTCTTTGATGTACTACAGCACTGAATCATGCTTAGAAAAGATTGTTAAATAAAAGAATGAATTAATGAATGACTTATGCCATTGTTCCACAAAAATTGCTTGTTTATTTTTTAGGGAGAAAAGTATCTCCATAGAACTCTTGGTGAAACAGCAGGGTTTTTTCTGTGTCTATCTCAACCTCTTTCTTCCTTTTTCCTCTGTCCCTTCATCTTGTTATTTTCTCCAGACCCAGTTCCTTTAAAAGACTCTTTTCTCTATGTCCCATGGTCTTTGTACCTCTACGTCTTTGCACATACTGTGTCAAACACTGGCATTCCGTTCTTCTATCTCTAATAGAAAATCCATTCAGTTGTCTTTCTTCCAGAGTATTTCTTGATTTCCATTCTTTCCCAGACAAAAATAGCTTTTATTTTTTTAATTTTATGGGCTTGAAAAATACAACAGCCATCATGCTCTCAGCACTTACCATATGCCAAGCATTTCTCTCTGCTGTGGTCTCTGTAACTTTCTTCTTATATTATAGCAATTGTGCCCTTGTCATATTTTTCCTATTAGAATATAGGCTCCTTGAGGACAGAATTCAAGTGTGATTCATAATTTTATTCTCCCTGATATCTTACACTTAGCATATTCAACAGCCAAATAAAAGACAAAGAAACAGATACAAGTCAGTCATTCCTTTTTATTTACTGAGAAGAGAATTTACTACTATATCATAGTAATGATTGAGGACAACAAAAGCAGAAAATGTTCTTGGGTCTAGTATGGACCACAAAGTGGACAACATTCTAGGCTGTGTTCAGCCACCTTCAGGCTAGTATTTGGGTTCATTATAATCTTCTGTTTCCATTCAGCCCAGTCAGTCTCCTGAGGGTTCTGTTTGTACCGACACCATAGCTAGAGTGATGCCATGGAAAGTGGAGATGGATGAATAGAGTTGGAATTATTCACCTTGAAGGGGAATATGAAGGTCTGTAGGAAAAAGTAACACAGAACCTGCAAATATACTTTCAGCACAGGAAGGGCTAGTCAGCTATCAGCAGTAGAGTGGATTTAGGTTAAGAGTAAGATATTCTTTTTCATATCACAAAATTTTGACTTATTGAGGAATCTTACTATACAGATCTTGAAAAGTAGCACAAATATTAATCTTCCCAGAACTATCAGAGCATTTTCATACCCAGAGGCAGAAGAGTATACTAGATAAGTATTAAGAATTGAGGACGATATTTTTTATTTCTCAATTTTTTTTTTTTATGAGAATGGAAACTAGTATTTGTTGGACCAGGCAAATGGCTATTGCTTTTACTCAGTTGATCTCATCTAGTGTTTATGATAGCTGTGTTCCCAATAATATTATCTCTATTCCAATCATTCATAAAGGTCACACAAAATGCCAACTATCATGCAGGCAAACAGTGCTGGAGTAGGATTTGAATTTAGGTCCTATCTGCATACAAAGCCACTGTTCTTTGAAGTGCATACGCCTCCTTTACTGAGATGGCTCTTTTTCAGTCCAAGAAGTGAAATAAAATATGCACATTCTTTAAATGCCCCAATTTAATAACGATGGTGAGGTATTTAATGCAGCTACAGATGTAGACAGAGATATGTACATATGACTAACTACCAATTTCTGCTGCAGCAACAAATTCCTTATCAAACTGTCTTTCTTTTGTTTATTTATTCTAATGACTGGAAGTAGACTCCTTAAGTTTGGTTCTTTACTAGCTATGTGACTTTAGCTGAGATGCTTCACCTCTTTGTAACTCAGTTTTCTCCTTTGTAAATGAAGATAGTAATAGCATTTACCTCTTAAGGTTGTAGTGAGGATTAATGAAGATGAAGTGTTGAAAACAGTGCTAATACATTGCAAATGCATAATAAATATTAACTATGGGCTTTTTAAAAAAATTGTGGCAAAATAAAAATAACACAAAATTTACCATTTTAACCATCTTTCAGTGAATGGTTCAAAGTATTAAGTTCATTCCCATTGTTATGCTATCATTACTACCACTACCATCCACCCACAGAGCTCTTTTCATTTTGCAAAACAAACTGTACCCATTAAACATTAGTTTCCTTTCCCCAACCCAGTCCCTGGCAGCTACGCCTCTACTGTCTGTTCCTGAGAGTGTGACTACCCTTAAGTTCCTCATTTGTCTTTAGCTGGTGATTCTGAAAAGTGAAAGGCCTAAGTGCTATCTTAGCTCCTCTACTTCCTAGCTGTATGTCCTTGGTAAAGAAACGTCCCTTCAGGTGCCTGAGGTCCCTCATTTCTGAAATGGGAATAATAATAATACCCCTTCTCAGTTGGTATTGAAAATTAAAGATGATGTGAAGCATGGAAATACTTTGTATTCTCCACAGTTATTTTTTAAACACGTTAAAAGGTGTTCACATAGTCGTTCATTCATTCCTCTGTCCATCAAAACATCCCTTCATTTAATAAACTCTCCCGAGTTCCTGCTGAGTGCCAGTGTCTGTGCTGAAACCAGGGGAGCTATAAGGATGAAGAAGGCATCGTCCCTTCTCTCCAGGACTTCATAAGGGAGTAGAAGGCAGGAGCGTCGCAGGTGTCATGTGCACAGAACCAGGTTTTCAGTCCGGTGCTGGTCCAAAGCAGAGATGAACTTTTCCAGAGGAGGCCCCTCAGCTGTGAAGGGCGCTGCTGGCAGCAGCAGTGTGGCAGCTCCGGAGGACCCATGCTCCCCAGCCGCTCTGTTAGCGGGCCCTGGTGACCTCGGACAGTGCTGCCCCCTCTCTGGTCCTCAGCTTGTGCTCAGGGAGTGGCTTTCCAGTTGGGTTCTGTGGGAGGCTGGGATTCTGTGGTCCAGGGTCCTTTCTTCCATCGCTCTGCTTTCATTATTGGGGTTCTGAGCGAAAAAAAAGGAAGAACATTCCATTGTTTTAAAAAGTTTGCAATTAGAGGTGTGACCTTGTGTGAAGTACCTAAGCTTCCTACACCTCAGTTTCCTCTTCTGTAAAGTGGAGATTATAACAGTACTTATCTTACCGGAGTTCTGGAGAGGTCTAAATGTGCTTGTAATCATAGTAAGTACTCAGTAAACTTTAGCTGGCATTTTTATTTGGAAAACACTAACCAAGAGCATCTCTCAGTCCCTTCCCAAGGACCAGGGTCCTGCACTATCCTCCCTATGTCCTGTATTTCTGTTTGTTTTCCAGCACCAGGATCTTTGATTTCCTGCTCATGTTCATATATGCTCAGTCCTTGGACCTGCCTTCCCATTCTCCCTCTGTGGGCTACTGTTTATACTCTGAGATGGGGACAGTGGGAGCGCAGGGAATGCCCTTCTCTCAGCCTGTGTGGGAAGGTGACTTCTCCTCCCCATTACAGTATCATCAGCTGGAATACAGTCCTCAGCCTTGAAATAGTCAACGTGCTCAGTAAGTGAACTGATCATACTGGCTGTGCTTCTCTTTTGTTCCCTGATTTGCTGATTTGCTATTTATAGCATTTCCAAAGATGTTTTCTGGCAGTGTCCCTTTAATCCAGCTTAAAAGATGTGACACTGAGGGTGAAAACAGCTGTAACAAAGCACCAGAGACCTCTGTCTCCTGATAACTTTGGGGCAAGGAGAGCTGTACTTTGCTTTTCAACATGATATTTTCCCAACAAGAGGCAATGATGGTAATTAGGGTGTTTAGAATTGGAGTGGTTTGTTAAGAAAGAAAGAAAGAGAGAGAGAGAGAGAGAGAGAGAGAGAGAGAGAGAGAGAGAGAGAGAGAGGGAGGGAGAGAGGGAGAGAGAGAGGGTAAGAGAAAGAAAGTAAAAGTAAAGGAAGGAAGGAGGGAAGTAGGAAGGGAGGAAAAAGTAGTGGAAGGAAGGGGGGAAAGAAAGAAAAGAAGAGTAAGAAAGGGAGAGAGGGGGATATGACTGCAGATGACATACCCAAGGAGTTGTCTGAGTTATGGCAAATGGGGAAATAAGACAGAGTAACCTTTCTGACATCAGAAATCAGTGCAGTCATGACAGGCTGGACAGGATGTCCACATGGGAAGGTGAGTCAGTGCACTACATGGGAGCAGGTATTGTCAGGTGTTAGGAGCCACTCAGCAGCCCCTTGGTGCCCGGAACAGTGTGGTGCAGTCACTCAGGGGTTTCTCTCCCTCCCTCTCACCCAGCATAAGAACAATAGGGCTGTCTTAATTTTAGCCAGCATATGTTAGGATGGAAAGGCCATTGACATTAGAGTCATTTGCACATTTTAGATCCAGTAGCTCTCAGATTGTAGGGTTTCTGAAAACCATCTGGGAAACTCATAAAAATGCCCCCCCCCCCCCCACCAGATATTCTAATTCAGTCACATCTGGCCTGGATCCCAGAAAGCAAAGCCTGAGGCAAAAGTTTATGTCTACCATATTACTGGAAACTGGAATCCCAGAGAAGTACCAGAAGGGCAAAAGGGAGTGAGGAAGGGGAGGAAGGATCCCAGGCCAGGGTGTGTTACTGAGCTGGCTGCCATTCCATGACAGGGGAAACCGGTTTCTCACAGGACAGTCTTCCAATAGCCTGTGGAACCACTGTGTCTCAGGATGGCCAGACCAGGGAGAAGAATGCGGACAGATCGATCCACTATCTCCCGTTCTGGTCGATTAAAGGCTTACCTCATGAACATGAACTCCTCTGCCTTATGCCTCAGCTGGGGCAGTAAGGATAAGAGATGAAGACACAGGCTACTGGCATAACCAACATATTATCAGGTTGCCCTCATGCGAAGTCAGTAGGGACCTAGAAGAGCTGGTTGTGACAGGGATTGCTGGGCTGGAAGAGGTGACCGAAGGCTCCAGAGAGAGACAAGGCCAAGGCCACCTCTACTGGTGCAGACGACGTGTCTGGCATAAGCCCTTGATGATACTGGTCACGGTGGTCTGAGGACCTTGGTCCACACTGAGGGACCTAGGGCAAACGACTTAACTCTGCAGGGCAGTTTCTTCGTTTGTGAAATGGAGAAGGACATTTAAAACCACTTTTTGTGACAACAATCTTAAATAAACTTTGTGGAAAAACTATGTAAATGATAGCAATTCATGCAAATCAGCACTGCTTTTTTTCACTGGAACAAGTGTAGTATGACTGGGAATAAAAACATCCTTTTCTTCTCTTTAAATAACACAAAACTAAGTGTGCTTATGGTTGGTACACGTGGACATTGTAATTAAGCAAATACGATAAAGCTGAAGTTTTTAGAAAGCAAGCAAGCAATTCATTCAATATTTAACAAATTTTAATGATTAATTTTGTGCTAAAATGCTGGGAGGTGCAAAGACAAATAAAATAGTGCTCTATAGACATGTGAAAAAAACGATGAGCAATTTGGGAATTGCACTTCTGTTTACCCTTCTAATTATAAGGCTAATTAAACCCTGATTAGTGGTCCTAGTGTATAAATACTTTTGCTGTGCTTGGTTCCCTTGTGCAACATTCAAGACTCATGAAATTCAGGTACACAAGCAAACTTTCATTGACTGAAGGTTCAGCTACCTTCAGCTTTGCTCATACACATAGGGAAAAACGAAGTAAGTTAATGCCTTTCCTAGTCTTTCGTGGTGACAGGTATACATGATCATCATCTTCAATTTTTAACATGTTAATAATATAATTGAATACTTTACAACTTGTTCAGACAACATGGCTTGATTGTTTAATTTTGGATTATGACATTGCCACTAGAGAGGCTGTTTTATCTTTGGACAGCTGAATCTTCCAGTAACCAACATTTATGCATCAAATCCTAGCTCCATGACTTAGCATCATAGAATCTTAGCATTAGACAAGGCTTTAGGGTTACCTAGTTTTATTCCTCTTTAAAGTAGAAATGTGCTATTTCTAATGAATGTTCATTTCCCACTTGAATGTTTACAGTGTTAAGATACTCAGTACCTGAAGACTCAGCCCCTTCTATTTGGAGAGAATTATCATTAATAGAGAGTTACTTGTAGATTCTACAGTGTCCAAAGTGGAACCTCTGGATCAACAATTCATACATTGAGTCTATTCTCCAGCAAACTTTTTCAGTAAAAGGCCATATAATAACTATCTTAGGCTTTTCAGGACAGACATATATGGTCTCTGTTGCCTATTCTTTGTTTTGTTTCATTTCACAAACTTTAAAAGTATAAAAACCATTTTTATCTCAGAGGTCATCAAAAAACAGATTTCTAGCTGGTTTGGCCTGTGAGCCCTTGATCTGTATGTCTAATACACATAAACACACACACATATAATTGATGTGTATGTATATTTATGTGAGTTTTTACATACATAGACATATATGTATGTATATATGATATATATACTAGTATATAGAGTTTATAAAAATATAGTATATACTTATAAATATATACACACGCATACATTTGTATGTAGCAGAATGTTTCTGGGTACTTTGGAGTCAGATTACTATCACTGTCTCTTTGTAGTCAGGACAGTTTACTTCATCTCTTTGAGCTTTAATAATTTATAAAATTGAGATGTATATGCTATGGCTGAATTCACTAATGGCCCCAGTTCTTCACCCTTTCTTTCTGTACCCTTACCTTTAACCATGTGACTTTGTAGTGCCCTCTCACTCTGAACTGCATGACATGGGGTATAAATAAATGTGATACAAAGGTGTAAAGGTGTAAGAAATACTAGTGTGTTTCCGCTTGTGCCCTTGCTTTTTGGCCACAGCCATGAAAACATGTTTGGATGAGCTAGTTGAAGGATGAGAGAGACATGGAGACAAGGAAGGCTGGCTAAATTGCCCGAGTCAAAGCCAGCCTACATTATTTAATAGGCCGGTTAACTCCCATACATATGAGGAAGTCTAGGCTAAATCAGAAGAACCACCTAGATGACTCTTGGTAACCTCGGTTGTTTGTTGTTCAGCATTCATGCAGAAATAGAGAATTGATGCAAATGCCCACCCACAGAATTGTTTTGAGAATTAAATCACAATTCCATTTTCTAGATTTTCTGTAATGTATTCACCTTAAAAAAGAAAACAAAAGTTATGAAACATATGTTCCTATCATTTGCCTAACTCTTAAAGTTTATAAAATATTTTAACTTCTATCTATTCCTTTAATTCATATAACTGCTATCACCAGGCTTCTTGGTTGCAGCTAACAGAATCCATTTATTGATTTAAGCAGAAAAGGATTGAATAAAGAGTATTATATAGCTCACAATGTCTGAGAAAAAGGCAGAGAACAGGGTTGGGCTGTCAGACTGTCAAAACAGCATGTCCGGGAAAAGCTTCAAATCACTTTATTTTCCCAATCTGGTGGAAAATCTATTGCCCTCGGTGCCTCCATTTCACCTTTGTGGCACTCAGGCCTAAAACCAGAAACTCTACCCCATCTCCTCCAAAAAAAACAGAGGTCTCTGCCACTTAGGTTGCCATTCTTTGCTCTCCCCGTGTAGCCACTTCCTCATGTTGCTTTGTATGGACATCGTGTGTGGCTATGTATAAATAGAGGAATTATGTCACATGACTGCACCCTTGCTGGAAGAGAGCACAGGAAATGTAGTTTTGCTTGTAAAATAAAATGCAAGCTGGAAGGGTGTTAAGGGGCCACTGAGTGAGGTACACCTCAGTCTCTGCCATACAAACTTTGGGGTCAGTGACTTTACCTACACTTCACAGATGAGCAATCTGAGGTTCAGAGAAACTCAGTGACTTGCCCAGAGTCATATTGATTTAAAGGCCGGTGTCACCCAAACACATGCCCTCAGATATGTTCTTTCTCTGACACAACAGCTTCCCCAATCCCCCTAAAGGTGTTCCAGTCTAGGGGCACTCAATACCTGTTGCCTAGGAAAGTGTGGGGTGCAGCCGACCTGGTCTGAGCTTCTAGATTGCTGACATTCCAGCATGAAGCCACTTTGCCAGAAGTCTTGGCAGAGGGAAATCATACATTAGAGATTCAAATTCTTAAGCTGTGGTAGGCCTCAGGAATCAACATGAAACAAGACCTTCTGGCCAGGACAGTTGTCCAGTTAAGAAAAGCATTCCAGGCTCCTAAATTACCACTAGAGCCTCAGGCTAGAAGGATTCAATTTGGGTGACTGTCACATGACACATCAGCAGGATGCTTTCCCAGCATGTATTTGCTGCAGGCCCTAGAGATATGTGAGGAAAATACTGCTTGGGGTCCTATTTATGTATGTTTCCTCACTGCACAACTGAAAACCAGAGATTCCTGCAGAGAATGAGACTATAAACCCAGGGCACTTCATCCATCTTTCTCTTCTGGTTCCCTCTCATTTTTCAGACCAGTAGGATGGGTTAGCTTTGAGATTGATGAGTTGGACCAAGATTGGAATAGCTGATCAGATAGAAATTATCATCAAATGAGCAGTGGTTCCTTGTACATTATAACCAGAGAAAAGAAAAAATAATTATAGTTTATCTCAGAATATGGGATAAGAGCATTTATTGCAATTAAGAATGCAGTAAGGAACCTTTTCCACTCCATAATGTAACAGGCTGATTCAGTTGCAGTCTGTTCTTCTTGTTGGTAAATATGGCCAGCCTCTTTGACTATCCCCACAGACACAGACTTGGTCGTATCGTTCTCTTCTATCCATCCCCATGCCTGAGCTTTTAAGAACTCAACCAATGTAGCCTACAGAAAGGCAAAATTCATTCTGAGTTAGTGTAAAAGGCTTTTCATTTATTCTTTGAGATGCATTATGTATAACAAAGGACAACTTTGACTTATTTCTAAATGTTAGCTAACAAAACTTCTGCTAGTCAGAGAAAACATGGCTTTCCCCCGAACATGAGCTCACCTTAGCACCTGCTGTGAACAACTAGTGATTTCTTAGAATTCATGCTCCAGCCAGTTGAAATTAGCATCAAATCAGATTAAAAGACAGCATTGTTTTTAGTTGCTGTTGCTATGTTTTAAGCAGTTTATAGGAAGTAGCTTCTCCATGTATTTTGTTGGTGGACTTCAAGACCAGGAGGCCCCCACTTTTCCATTTTGTCTGTTGTTATAATCATTAAAAATAAGAGAATTGAATAGGAGACAGAGCGTTCTAGTTGAATGAGTTTTAATCCACAATTGAGGAGTCTGAGGTTCTAGTCCTAACTACTGGGAATACTTCTCCACATAATATCTAATAATCAATTCTGAGATTAGTTTATGTAGAAAAAGAACACATTACCGAATTTTTAATTCTTTTTTTCCTAATAAAACTGATGTTAGCGAATGTGGTTTTTATCTGTAGGCAAGTGGCTTTCTTACTATACAGAGTAAGAAGGACTTTCCTTCCATAATCCCAGGTAGTACTACACCAGGGCAGGTCTTTATTCTGTAAGAGCAAAGACTATCCATACAAAATTTATGGGGCAGCTCTACAGTGGCAGAGCAAACTGAAAGCTAGCAGCTCTGTTGTTAGAAGAGACTGCCTTGATATGGAGCAGTGCTCATATTCAGGGGCATTGTTAAAAACAATAGCAATCTCAGTGTCAACAACTGGAAAGTCAATTATAATACTGATTGAGGCAAACCATAGATTAAAGGACTAGCCAGACGTTAAACAGGGAGTTCCAGAGAATGAGATAGCCATCAGCTGTCACATATCCCCGATGGTCTGGAAGGCTATACGTATATGCAAGGCTGCATGCAGACTCGGGGGATACCAAAAAGGGCCCTAACTAACTAGTCATCTGTAGCTGAATATGATGCCTAGTGAATGCACAGGGGAAATGCAAGAAAGCCCATCAGAAAGTAAGCTAGTCGGATTTGTAATCTGAGCTTTGAATGTGTTCTCTAACCCACATACAGATCTACTGACAAAGGGCAGAGATCTTCCTAAACAAAGATGTTTAAGTACTACTTCTGACCAATAAATGACTGACCACTAAGTATCAACCAGGGCAAACTCTAGGAATACAGGATTAAAAAAGAAAAGAGAAATAAAAGCTGAGTACAAACATTAGCAGTTGCACATTGGGGGAGATAAATTCTATAGAATTAGTTCAGTAGTCACTAAATGAAAACTCTAGCAACAAAACCCCATGGGGGGAATCAGAATCAAGAACTTTTTTTTTCCCTCTTGGATCTGAAGTCTTTATCACACAGTGATTCATGTAAAGGATAAATTTGTCTTTATTTTCCCTAACACTAAAAAATACACCATATGCATGGTTTTTTAGGTGAACTTTCCCATGTCATTCTTTTGTCCATTTAGTATTATAGGAATGCTGTCCTATGTTGTTATGTCAATATTCTTTTTTATTTCTATTATATTTTTCACAAACCAAGGAAAACAGTGTTTTTTCTTTAAGTAGTTGTTTTTCTTCTTCTGCATCATAATATTTACAGGTGAGAAAAAACTGAAGTTTTAACTAAAATGTAAAATGGTTAACTGCAACCTACTAATCAAATAATTAATTAAAAAAGAAGTAGGAAAAATTTCTAAAGAGAATTCTAGCAACATATTATGTAAAATGTCACTTTTTCAATGACAACAAGAAAGTACAAGCCATGAAAAGAAACAGAACAGTATGACCTACATGCATGAAAATAATAGTCATTAGAAACTGTGTCTAGAGGCCTAGGTTTGGATTTAGCAGAAAAGGACTTGAAAGCAGCTATTGTAAATGTTAAGGCTAAAAGAAGCTATCTTTAAAAAATTAAAGGAAAACATGCTGACAATGATTAATTAACTAGAGAATAATAAAAACAAATTGTTTAGAAAAGAAAATGGAAATTCTGAAATTGAAAATTCAGTAATTGAAGTAGAAAATTCACTGCGAAGAGCAGATTCAAGAAGTCAGAAGAAATAACTGGTGAACTTTAAGATAAATAAACAACATTTATCCAATTTGAAGAATAGAAAGAAAAATGAATGAAGCAAAATGAACAGTGCCCCAGAGAACCATGGGTGACCATTAAACATATCAACATATGTTTAATGGGAGTCCCAGAAAGAGGTGAGGGAGAGAAAGGGGAAAAAACAAATTTGGAAAAATAATGACCAAAAGCTTCCTACATTTAGGAAAAAATGTTAATCTGCATATCCAAGAGCCCCAGTGAGTTTCAAGTAGGATAAACACAAAGAAATCCATGCTTAGATAAACCATAGTCAAGTGGTTGAAAGCAAGACACAAGGAGACATCTAAAAGCAGCAAGAGTAAAACCACTCATTGTATACAGAGGAACCACAATAAGATTAACAGCTGACTCCTCATCAGAGATAATACAGGTCATAAGGTAGTATGATGACATAGTCAGAGTCTATGGATCAGCCAATAATTCTACATCCAGTGAAACTATTCTTCACAAAGAAAGACGAAATAAAGATAGTCTCAGATAACAAAGGATGAGAGACTTGCCTTGCAAGAAATAGCAAAGAAAGTCCTTTGGGCTATAAGGAAATTATACCAGATCATAACTTGAATTTACATGAAGTAATTAATAGCACCTGCAATTAATCATATAGATGAATATAAAAAATAATATATATTTTTCTTCTGATTTGAGTCAGAGGACAGTTGCATAAAATAATACTTATAGAACTATATTTTTGAGCCTATAACATATAACTGTAATTATATGACTATAATAGAATAAGGAGGAGAAAGGAAATGGAGATATATTGGAACAAAATTTCTATAGTTCAATGGAATAAAGTTAGTATTAATCTCAATTACATTCTGATAGATTAAGATGCATATTGAAATCCCTGGAAAAACCACTATAAAAATAACTCAAAAGTTATAGTGAAAAAATCAAATAAGAAACTAAGAAAATACCTATTTTACACAAAAATAGGAAGTAATGTAAGACCATAAAAGTCATGAGACATAGAGAAAACAAGTTTCAGAATATAGATGTAAATACAACCATATCAATAATTATATTACATGTGAATATTACATTAAATGCAAATAGGACTCTTATTAAATGGAAATAGCCCTGCTATAAAAAAGCAGATTGTCAGACTGGATTATAAAAGAAGATCCAACTATATGCTGTCAACAAGACAAACCCTTTGGATTTAAGAGTCAAATAGGTCTAAAGTAAAAGGATGGACAAATATATCCCATACAGAAAACCAAAAGAGAGCTGGAAATAGCAAAAAAAAAATAGGTTTTATGACAAGTGATACTAGGGGTAAAGAGGGATGATTCAACAGGAAAATATAACAATTATAAATATATATGCCCCTAGTAACAGAGTCCCAAAATACATGAAACAAGATTGGAAATAATTAAAAGAACAAATAAGCAATTCAAAAATAATAATTGAAGACTTTGATATTCCTCTTTCAATTTATTGATAGGCTAACTGGATTGAAAATCAGCAAGTATATAAAAGACTGGAACAGTTGTATTAAACCATTTGACCTAATTGGTATCTGTAGAACACTTCACTCAGCAATGGCAGAATACCTATTCTTTTCAAGCACTCATGAACCATTCTCCAGGATACACATGTGCTAAGCCATAAGACAAGTCTTAATAAATTTAAAGGAATTGAAATCATGCAAAGTACATTCTCCAACAGTGATATCAAATTATAAATCAACAACTGAAAGAAATTTGGAAAATCAACAAATATTCAAAAGTTAAGCAATGCAATTCTAAATAAAGCATGTCAAAGTATAAATCACAGAAGAAATTAGAAAATATTTTGCATTGAATGAAAATGAAACAAAACATAGCACAATTTAAAGGTTGCAGTTAATGCTGAAAATGTAATGGGAAAATTTATAGCTTTTAATGTTATATTAGAAAAAATGAAAGGTCTCAAATCGATTATATAAGTCTTCACTTTAAAAAAACTAGAAAAATAAGAAGAAACCAAACCCAAAACAGGTGGAAGGAAAGAAAGAATAAAAAATGAGAGTAGTTGACAATAAAAAGGTATAAAAACCAGAGAGAAAATCAACAAAACTAAAAGCCTAATGAAATTATCAACAAAATTTACACACCTTTGATAGATTGATAAAGAAAAAAACAGAGAGGGCACAAATTTATTTCTCACAGTTCTGGAGGCTGGAAGTCCAAGATCAAGTCTCCTGCAGATTCAGTATCTGTTGAAGGCCTGCTTCCTGGTTCATAGACAGCTGTCATGCTTTGTCGTCACATGGCAGAAGAGCTTGGGGAGCTCTCTGGGGTCTCTTCTCCAAGGACCCTAATCCTATTCATGAGGGCTCTAACCTTATAACTGAATCACTTTCTAAAGGCCCCACCTCCAAACACCATTACATAGGGGTTAAGTTTCAACATATGAATTTGGGGGGGAGGCCACAAACATTCAGTCTGTAGCAGTTATTAATGACCTTACAGAAATTTAAAGGTTTAGCAGGGAATTCTACAAACAACTTCATGCCAACAAGACAACTTAGGTGAAATGGACACATTCCCAGAAAGACACAAATTAACAAAACCAACTCAAAGAGAGTTTGAAAATGTGTATTGACCTATAATAAGTGAAGAAACTGAATTAGTAATTAAAAAATTTTCACAAAGATAAAATCCTTGCTACAGATATCTTGACTGGCTAATTCTAACAAACATTTAAAGAAAATGAAAACCAGTTGTTTGCAAATTCTTCCAAAATACAGTATGTCAAACAGGAAAATAAATTTGATGTTCATATAGATGGGATCATTGAAGCCATGATATTTTATCAGAACAACCAGGCACAGAGTAGAGAAAGTACAAAGAGACATGAAAGATATGAGACATAGTCTTGGAGAAGAGGTACTTGAAGGTTTGGGGAGAGGAAAGAACCAGAGAAGAGAGGTGGTGTGTGTGTATGTGTGAGTGTGTATTAGTTTGTTAGTGCTACCATAACAAAGGGCCACAGACAGTAGTTTAAGAACAGAATTTATTCTCTCACAGTGCTGGAAGCTAGAACCCTGAGATTGGTGTTGGCAGGACCATGTTCCCTTTGAAGGCACTAGGGTAGGATCTGTTCCACATCTCTCTCCCCTACCTTGTGGTAGTTCGCTGGCTTGTAGCTGCATAACTCCTGTCTTTATATGGCATTCTTCTCGTGTGCATGTCTGTTCCTGTGTCCAAATTTCCCTATTTATAAGGATGCCCATTGTATTGGATTAAGGGCTAGCCTAATGACTTCATTTTAACTTGATAATGTCTATAAAAACCATATTTCCAAATAAGGTTACACTCTGAGGTAGTAGAAGTTAGGATTTCAACATGAATTTTGGGTGGGCACAATTTAACCCATAATTCTGTATGTATATGTGCATATGTGTGTGCATATGTGTATGAGTATGAGAGAGGGAGAGACAGGGACAGAGTCAAAGACAGACAGACGGGGACAGAGTTTATTTTAGAAAAAAGGAGAGTAGATACTGGTATCAAATATATGTCCAAAAGGTTGCAACTATGGTTGGAAAAGA
Source organism: Manis pentadactyla (assembly GCF_030020395.1). NCBI lineage: Eukaryota > Metazoa > Chordata > Mammalia > Pholidota > Manidae > Manis > Manis pentadactyla. The sequence goes on along the minus strand of NC_080022.1, from coordinate 47,494,962 downwards.
CCGAGAAAATGTTACTAGTTTAGTAGGAGGTCACTGGTGATCTTGGAAAGAACAGTTTTGGTAATGATAAGAGGACAGAGGTCATATGCAAGGGGTTAAGGACAACACATCTTATACTTCCTGTTTCAAAAGTTTCCACATGTACTGAAGCAGCTGACCTTCACAGTCTCACTGGGAGTAGGGCACCTTTATGGCCCATTTCATGGATGAGGAATGACGACCTCAGAGGGTCACTCTCCTTTTAATTCATAGCACTTCAGCAGTTGATCTTGAACTACCTTGTAAGAGTTTAGGCATTGTTTTCTTCTGCTCTTGTTTAATTCTTGGGTCACAAAAGTAAATTTTCAAGTCCTTTGTGGTGTAGTGTATAGAGGCAGGCTTCATGAAGTATATGGGTTACTCAGGGAAGGTCATTTTTCTTTCACTTTTGGACATGAGGTAGGAATGCTTGTTTGTGGGTTACAGGGGTGTGGGGCTTAGGAAGCAGAGTAAGTAGGGCAGCAAGGCACTTAATAAATCAGTTTCCTTCTCCAGTATCTCTCTAACTCCAGTGTGCCTCAGGCACTCTGTATTATATCCCCGTGAATCATAGCGACAAGCACAACACCCTGTCCACAGAAAGTGCTTGGTGAATGAATGATCTCTTTTCCTCCAGTGACAATTGAACATTTAGCTATAATAACAGTTATACTGAATTTATTTTATTTGTTTTCCTCACCCTGAAACTCCATGTTAGTTACCAAATTAAACTGTAACATTTTTAACTCAAGTATTTATGAAGGATTTTCATTCATTTAACATATTTATAGAGCATCTACTCCATGTCAAATATTGTACCCAGTACTGGAAACCCAGAGGTTGGCAAGGTAGACTTCCTCTCCATGGGGAGGAGGGCCCGCAGTGGGACGCCCGGGTTCAGGGAGAACCCTGCCCTTGGTTCCCAAGGGCTTCAGGTTGGGTTCATTTCCCAAGCAGCTGTGTGGCTCTGGGACAGTCACTGAACTTGCTTGAGCCCCAGTCTCTTCTGTAAAATAGAATTAATAGCATGACTCCAACCCCACTTTCCTTCAGCCAGAGAAGCTTCAATTTTACAACATTGTTTTATATATTGGATATGGAGAGATGGATATGAAATTTCTTTTTTATTCCACTGTCCCAGGGGAATTTTGTTCTACAATGAATGTTGTGCTGAATTACAGACGTTTTCTGACATGGACTACTTTATCCAGTTTTTAAATGCGTATATGCTAGTGGAGTTGGGTGTTCTTCACCTATGTGAAGAAAAGTTTCCTATAATGGCAAAGAGAATAGCCCAGTTATGGGGGATGGCTGCAAACTTGAACACTTACAGGGCTGGGAATGTCAGCGAGAAAAGTGAAGTTGGACTCTGTGTGGCTCCCTGAAGAGTACAGCGTCTGTCTGGAGCCGGAAACTGCTGCTCAGAGCTCACACAAGGCTTTTGTTCAGGAGTATGACCAGTGCTGTTAAGTCTGCTATCATTTCACAAAAAGCATGAAGTCTAGATTTCTATGTTTTCTGGATTTCCAATTTTTAAGTCTTGTTTGTATTTTTTTTTATGGTGTGACCATGTAAACATGTCTGTGGGCTGTAATCAGCTACTGACCACCAGACTGTAACTTTAATAGGGAGAGAAACCTGGACAGATGACTTTGGGCAAGTTATTTAGCTTCTATGACTCAGTTTCCCTTTCTGCAAAAGTCATGACAGTATTAACTCTTCTCAGTGAAGCAGTGAGAAACGTTATATGTAAAACCTAGCATGAGACAAAAAACTTTTGCCCATTTAAAAATGGTCAAAATATTGAATAGATATTTCACTGAAGAAAACATACAGATCATCAGTAGGTACATGACAAGATTCTCAACATCATTAGCCATTAGGGAAATGTAAGTTAAAACCACAATCTGATACTACCTCTCACTGAAAAGAATGGCTATGATAAAAAAGTCCAATAGCAAGTCTTGGCAAGGACATGGAGAAACTGAAATATATGTTGTTTCCTTCATTGCCAGTGTGAAATGGTACAGACCCTTTGGAAAACAATCTGGCAGTTTCTTAGAAAGTTTACACAGAAATTTGCCATACAACCCAGAAATTCCACTTATAGGCATCTATCCATATAAAAATGTGTTCCCAAAAGAGTTGTTTGGGAATGCTCATAAAAGTATTATTTATAAAGTGAAAAAAAAAAGAAAGCCAAAAAAATAATTCAAATATTTGAACTGGTGAAAAAATATACAAAATGTAATATATTCATACAGTGGAATAAAAAGTATTGAGATACTGAGAACTGCTAAAACATGGTTGAACCACAAAAACATTATGCTAAGTAAAATAAGCCAGATGCAAAAAAAATCACTGTTTTGTACTTAAAAGAAATATGGAGAAAAGCAAATTATAGGAGAAGAAAGTAGATATGAAGTTGCCTCAAGCAGGGGATTGGAACAGGAATTGACAACAGATGGACACAAGGCACCTTTTTGGGGTGATGCGAATGTTCTACAACTGGATTGTGGAATTTGGGAAATTTATTGGAAGTCTTAGAATTACACTTAAAGCCAGTGGATTTTATGGCAAAGTATCATAAATTAAGCATCAGTAAGTCTTGAAAAAACATCTAGCCTGGCACAACAGGTTTATGATGCAACTTCTCTTCTGCCTTAAGAATGGAGAGGCAAAATAACATTGAAATGAAGAATTTAGGTCCTAAAGTTGAACCCCAGCCTTTTCACTTACCAGCTGTGTGTCCTTGGAAACATTACTTAACCACTTTGAGGCTCAGTTTATGAAGTTGTTTTTTAAGGAATTAAATGAGATCATGCATATAAGGTGTGTACCATGTAGTAATCCCACAATGAATGATAGCAACATTATTTTCCAGATTCATCACCTTGCATCTGCTCATTCCTTGTCTTTGGCAATAGTGGTTATAATAGAGTTCCTCTTCCTCTACTCCTCTTCTCCATCCACACCCTCCCCTGCAACCCTGGGATTTTCTGTGCAGAATTTAGTCAGTTTATAGGTCTGCAAAAGAGTTTGGGCTTGAGCTACTACTTAGCATTATGTGACCACGAGAGTGTCACTTGTAGGTAGATAAGTGACATTAATATCACTCAATGTGTTAACATGTGTACTCTGTTGTACAAATACTTACATTTGAGAAGCACAATGCCCTTTAACAGATGTTATCAAATGGCTTCTACAGTGTTCCTGATATGTAGGGGGAGTGCGGATCAAGAAGAGAACCTCCCTTAGCAGACGAATAAATTAATACAGAGAGAGTTAGAGAGATTTGCAGTTACTGCATGGTAAACAGATGCAGAGAGGTGACTGATGAGTAGGAGGCCCTTCAGGCTTCCTCACAGCGGGAGGGTCTCACTTTAGTCAGTGATCTGATGTGAGAAATCAGACCTCTTTCTTTGTCTTTCATTCCCCAGAGAGGTCTAGAGACACTTGTGTTTTCTTTATCCTAAGAAAAACAAGAGTGTGAGTGTGGTGATTAATGTGGTCCAGTTGACATTAAGGAGTTGTGGGGACTGTGGTAAATAGATGGTCGATACTTCTTTCAAAGAGAGCATCAGTTTACTAGCCCCAATCTTATTTCGATGTGGGATGGGGCCCAGAGGGACCAGAAATATGTTCCCTTAAAAAGAAGTTAGATAACCAGGTTTTGTTGAGTTTTTTGTCCCAATTATTACTAACAATTTAAAAAATTACATCTACCAACTGGACATGATCCCAGCTTTAACCTCACTGTAAAGTAACCTTCCTTCATCCATTATGGTTGAAAGGAGCCCATAAAGTTGAAAGGAACCCATAAGAATGTAATAGAAGAGATTGTTGCATTTAGTAAAGGGTGGGTTGGATTATTATTATTAAGGTTCCTCCCTTTTTTTTCCCTATGATCAGAAGACCAGGAATCACTGCCAGGCCCAGGGCTGAAGCTGGCCCCTGCTTGTCCCTAAAAGGCAATACCATGGTAGCATTTTACAATGTCAGCTCTAATGTGTGCATGAGGATCACATCCATTTTCCTTCTTTGACATGCTGCATTTTATAATGATTCTGATTCAAGATGAAAAATAAAAAAGGCTATTATAAAATATAAAACTCATATATTTTGAGTGTGAACTAACCCCTTATTGGGTAAATCATTTACGAATATATTCTCCCATACTGTAGGTTGCTTTTTGTTTTGTTGATGGTGACCTTTGTTGTAGTTTTTTAGTTAGAATTCATACTCCTCAACACCAAAAAAACAATAACCCAATTAAGAAATGGACAGAGGACCTGAACATTTTTCCAAAGAAGAAATACAGATGGCCAACAGGCACATGAAAAGATGCTCCACATCACTAGTCATCAGGGAAGTACAAATCAAAACCACAATGAGATATCACCTCACACCAGTTAGAATGGCCGCAATCCAAAGAAAAAGAAATAACAAGCGGTGGCGAGGATGTGGAGTAAAGGGAACCCTCCCCCACTGTTGGTGGGAATGTAAACTTCTGCAGCCACTGGGGAAATTAGTATGGAGCTTCCTCAAAAAACTAAAAATAGAAATATCATTCAACCCCATAATTCCACTCCTAGGAATTTGCCTGAAGAAAACAAAAATCACTGATTCGAAGAGTTATATGTACCCCTATGTTCAGTACTGCATTATTGACAGTAGCCAAGATACGTAAGCAACCAAAGTGTCCATCAATAGATGAATGGGTAAAGAAGATAGACTACATATGCACAATGGAATATTTTTCAACCATTGAAAAAAGAAAGAAATCCTGCCATTTGTGACAACATGAATGGATCTAGAGTGTACTATGCTAAGTGAAATAAGCCAGGTGGAGAAAGACAAATACCATATGAGTTCGCCTATATATGGAATCTAAAAGCAAAGCAAAATGAACAAAACAGCAGTAGACTCATAGACACTGAGAGGTGACTAGTAGATACCATGGGGGAGGGATTGGGAAGGGTGGGTGTGGTGGTGAGCAGGGTAAAGAGGCACAAAAATCTCAGTTATAATATAAGTTGGCCACAGGGATGGAAGTACAGCATGGACAATATAGTCAACAATTCTTTCTATGTTAACAGTAACTACGTTGGGGTCAGGGGTGAGAATTTAATAACGTGTGTAACTAGTGAATCACTGTGTTGTATACTTGAAAACAATATAATATTGTATATCAATTGTACTCCAATAAAAAATATGCTTAAAAATGCAAAACTCAGAAAAGCTTTGAAAACTCAGAGCTTATTGGAAGAACCTTTGCATTAAATACCTGTTCTGAATGGTTGTATTCACTTCTACTTCAGATTAGGGAGATGTTTTTGAGGAAATATTATCAGCTAGTTTGATGTATTTTTGTGGACAGACATTCACTGCTTTTATAATCACTGCTTTAAAATAAAACTATAATTTATTTTAATATCTTTCAAGCCAACTTTGCAAAACGGAGAAAAACTTAAGTGGAAATAAGTAATTATCTCTATCCACTGTTGCCTGGAAATGTGTTGTAAAGCTTTAAACTTGGATATGATATTTGAAATTTAGAAAAGGAATTCTCATCTTTGATCACTCACAATTTTTTTACCTGAACTCTGTTGAGTCAATAGTACGGTGATCCCTGGCATGGTAAGTAGGGCTCTCAGACCTCTTCTGGGGCCTGGTGGGGCCTGATGAATGCTCGGCCTCTACCGCCTTCTCTGTTCTCATCATCATCACCCTTCAGGGGGAACAGGTTTGAATTTGCTGACTGCACCTACATCAGCAATGGGAGTAAAATTGTGATGCTTAATATACCTCACTAGACAGTCCTATTTTCAATTCATAAAGTGAGTAACCAGAATGAGGTCCCAGGTAGTGCCATCACTTGTAGACACCAGCAGTGGATACCTGTATACTGTTCTCCGTTCATAAGCCCACTCTGGTATGTGCTATTTAACAAGCAATGTGTAAGCTCTTATGTTAATTTTGGTAGTGTACAGCCTCCTCTCTTATCTTGAATATTCCAGACATGCACTGGTTTATGCACTACAGGAAGGACGGCGTCTCCTATGGACTAGTGAGGGACCCTTGAGTCAGGATGATTCAGCATGTAGTTTATAATCTGGGGCCCTGCTGGTTGGCTTGAAGACCTGGTGCAGGGAAAACCCAGATTACTGCTAGTCAGAGACTCAGTGTGTATTGCTGGAGGGTGACTTGTGTTAGAGAGGAATGCCAGTGTATCCAGCAGGATATGCAGAGTCCAAAGCAGGTTATCAAAACCCAGGTGTGGGGTCAAATTATTGCCAGGGAACTAGAAGAGATGAGACAGAGGAGCTACTTGTCACATAGGGGAGGACAGGAAATAGGCCAATAAAGCCAAAGATGCTGACTTTGATAATGGAGCTGGGGCTATGCTGCCTGCAGCAGAGATTATTATTTTTAAAAACTCTAGAATGTGTTTGCTTTAACAAAGCAAATTTATTCTGTGAACATTTATTAAGTTCCTGTTATGTGCCTAGCATTGCATTAAGTATTAATATATAGTTGTGAGCAGGAAAGACAATGTTCCTGTCCTCCTTGGTGTAGAGATAGTAAACAAGGAACCATAGAATGGTCTACAATTACAAAATGTGGCAAATGCTATAAAAGACTTAATAAGGGTTCTATGAGAGAAGAAAAATGATGGTGGGTAGGTGGGCTCTATTTTTGGTTGAGGTATCAGGGAAGATCTCTCCAGGAAAATATTTAAACTGAGACTTGAAGGACAAGAATTAATTAGCTATGGAAAAATGGGTATGGTGGAGAGTTCTAAGAAGGAACAGCATGCATCTGAGACTTAAAAGTAAAAGCAGAAAAAATAGCAAGTACCACTTAAGAGGGCCACTCCTGGGTCAAAGGGAAAGCAGGATTATTTAAGGAAGATATCCTTTAGTGCAACAATTGTACTTCAAGAAATGTATCCTTGGGACATAATCAAACAAATCTTCATTCCAGCATTGCTTATGACAATAAAATATTGGAAAAACAATGCATATCTAGCATGTAGGGGACTCAATAGACTTTCTCTTGCTACTTAAGAGTTTTCTCTGCCTTTGCCATTCAACAGCTTGACTGTAATATGAGTAGGTGTGTATCTCTTTGTATTTTCCTATCTTGGGATTCATTGAGCTTCTGAAGATTGTAGGTTAAGCTTCTAATACTTGAAGTTTGTAGATTTTCACCAGTTTGGGGAAATTGGCCACTATTTCTTCAAGTATTTTTCCTGCCCTTTCCTTCCTGTGTTGCTTACACACCTTCACCACCAATTTCAATCCTGTCCAGGGCAACTTTGCAAAATAGAGAAGAAATTAAGTGGAAATAATTAATTATTTCTACTCACTGTTGCATAGAGATATGTTGAAAGTTTTGAAATTTGTTAACTCTTGGACCATTTATAATTGCTGCTTGAAGTCTTGTTCTGCTTAATCCAACATCTGGGGCACTTAAAGACAATTTCTGGTGACTGCCTTTCCCCCTAAGTCTGGATTCTATTTTCCTGCTGCTTGCTTGTCTCATAATTTTTTTTCTGAAATATAGACATTTTAGATAATATATTTTAGTATATCTAAATTTCTACTGATGTTATTTCTTTTTAAACTGTTTGCATCTTTGTTTAGTAACTTGCATGGGCTAACTCTGTGAAATCTGCCACTCTCTTCCCATGGTGTACAGCTGCTGATGTCTATGCTTGGGTTTTGTTTGTTTGTTTGTTTGTTTGTTTGTTTTTTGTTTTCATGCTTCTTTTTATCTTTAAGCCTAAGAGTGGCCCTGTGTTGTCATAGCTTAATAGTCAGCCAGTGATTGGACAGATGTTGTGTTTGAACATTTGAAGCCAGGGAGACTTCCTTGGAACTGTGTGGAGAGAAGAAGACATTCAAAATTCAGATATTTTTCAAAGATGCCTTGGTTTTTACTTTCTGCTGAGCTCTTTCCTGTGACCTGTGTGTGTGAGGTCAGTATCAAGAGCAGCCAGAAGTGTGTCAACAGTTGGGCAATGTGATCAGTCTTATCCAGGGATATGTTTATCTTAGCCATGACTGCAACCTCAGGATAGTGAAACCATTGGCTGTCTCCATTGGCCACATCAAGGGTCATTGCTTCCACTGAAAACACCCAGGAATATGGGCATCTCCTACCCGTTCAATTTCAGTGGGTCTTCTTCTACCTGGCAGAAAAGCTGCTGGTCTTTGAGGCTTGCCCTGCCCTCCTGGAACTTCTGCTGAGGGGTTAACTTAGCCTAGGGGCAGTCCCAGGCAAGAATGCAACAGATTCCCACTGTTGTTAACCAAAAGTTTAGCAGGTTTTCAAGCTTAAGTGTTTCTCAGATTGTTACATGCTATTCGTTGATTTTCAGAGTGCTTGAAAAGGTTGATTTTGTTAATTTTGTCCAGCTTTACAGATGTTTTAAAGGGAGAGGATTTGCCCACCTCCTCACTAGGCCATTGTTGGACCCCATAATAGATCATGGCACATGCAGGCAATGGAGTACCAAAAAGATGGCTCAGCTCCATATTCATTGGCTTTGAAATGTTTCCATTATAGTATAAGTGTAAAAAGGCATGGTTGCAAAATAACAAGAAAAGTTGTAGTGTGTGTGGGTATGTGAATGCGTGTCTGTGCATGTGCTGTGCAGTCGTGAATGCCTGGAAAGCTCTTCAGCAAAGTGTCAGTAATGGTGGGACTTTGGGCAACTTTGATTCTTCTTGTATTTTTTTGTATTACTTGAATTTCCTGCCCATGCATCTATTATTTTACAATTATAAAAATAATATAGTTGTACTCATTTGAAAAATAAGAAAAGACAGAAAAAGAAGGAAGGAAGGAAGGGAGGGAGGGAGGGAAGAGGGGGGGAGGGGAGGAGAGGAGGAAGGAAAAGAGAGTGAGAGAGAGAGAGAGAGAGACCGAGAGAGAGAAAGGAAAGAAAGAAGATAAAAAGGAAAGAAAAGGGGAAAAGGAACAAAAGGGAAAGTCAAGGAAAGAGCATTGTTGTAGGGCTGACAGCCTGTTTAAGGACAGCTTTTATTGTGATCAGCCTTCTGAATTCACACATCCTGGCTCAGAGGCGTGACAAGACCTTCAACAGTCTTGTATAACTCCGTTCTTTGCTATGATAAGACTATCCTCTTTTCTCATTAGTTTACGGGCAAGATCTGCCTGTCAAGGCTGAACCTGTGCTGTGAAGGATCATCCTTTACACTTCCCTGGTTCTTCTGCCCTGCTCCTGTCTGTTACCAAGTACCACCACCTGTTCCCCTTAAATAGCCTGTCCCAGCCCTTTGGCACCCTTTGAACCCTGCCACCTTTGGATTCTCAGCCCCTCCCCCTGTGCCCCTGTATAGCCACCTAACTGGTCATCATGCTTTTGGCTCAGTACCCCTCAAATCTCATTCTGTATATTGCAGCCACCCCAATCTTTCTAAAATGTAAGTCTGACAACTCTGACTATGCCATTCCACAGCTTCAAAGCCTTAAGTGGATCTCCTTGGCCGAATAATGACGTCAGTGGTCTTGAAGTCACAGGTTCTCAGTGACCACGTAGTAATCTAAGTACTAATTGTGGAGTTCATATCCTTCTTTTAATACTTACTGGCTGAATGACCTTGAACAAGTTATTTAACCTTTCCAGTTTTCTCTTTTGTGAATGGGGATGGTGACAATATTGCTTTTACAATTACTGGGAAGATGAAATTAATTTATATGCATATATAACCAATGAGAGCAGGGTCTGGTACTCACTAAGTATTCAGTGAATTTTAGCTTGAACTATTAGGTCTTTTCCACAACTCCCCATTACTTACTCTGTGCTTCAGCTGCACCAGTTTTCTAAAGCACCTTGACATTGTAAACCTCTGTGATTCTGAACAACTTTATTTCTCCTGCTTAAAATGCAAGGTTCAGGCCTTTGTTTTCCCTGCCTTAAAGCATTCCTAAGTCCCAGAAACAAACATGCCCTTATCCTTGTTCCCAGGCTTCTCTCTGCACACACTCATGACTATACATTGTGAATGTCTGTTCACAAGCCTGTCCTCTCTACTGGACTTGAACTCCCTAAGGCAGGCACCTTGGCCTGTTTACTACAATGCCCATTAAGTGCCTGATGCATGGTTGGCATTCAGTGAAAGTCACACTATGGTACTGCTTATGGTGGTAAAACTAATTTCTAGCTTGCATCTCATCTTCCTGCCTAGATTAAAATGTCTTTTGTGGTTGGGCAATGTATGACCCTTATGTATTGTTTACATTGCTTGGCTTAAGATTGTAGATACACCCTACAGTGGCTCAGTACTGTCAGTGCACAGCAATGATAGCACTTCCTACACTGTCCTGTTGTTAGTTGTGCATGTGACTCATCCATCTATTCTATTGTGTCTTCTTTCAAAGGCAGGAGTTGTCTTGTTCATTTGTCTCTCAGTCTCCCAGCATATATTAGTGACATGACAGAAAAAGCACTGGGCTGGTATTGGTAGAAGTCTGGGGACCTTGCCACTACAAGTGTATATTCTTTTGTGAAGAGGCTTTCTCCCTTTAGTCTGATAACAGTGCACTAAATTATTTGAAGTCCATAGGACCTGTGTCATAACAAAGTGATACAACATTTTTATAGTCCAGTAATTTGGATTTAGGTGCAAATGCTATGCTTGGGTGATAAAGCATGATTGGTTTTCAGTGATGTAGTTAGAGAGTGTTGGAGGGAAACTTGTTTGTTGAGACCCAACACATGTATATCTGGCTGCTCCCCTTAAGAACTGTAACTCAACCCAAGTTAGCCTTCTCCAAGGTTGCTGTGTGAATATCAACTACTTGGAGTGGCTTTCTCTGAATGTCCTGTATACATGACCCTCACCATCACTCTCAAGCCATATCCTGCTCCATTTTTAATTACTCCACTTAATTGTACACCTCCCCCCCAATTATAGTGTTAATTTATACCTCTACTTGTTTATTATCTATTTCTCCCTTTAGAACATCAGCCTGATGAAGGCAGGTTCTGTCTCCATTTTGGGCACTGCTGTATCCTGAGCTTCTTTAATAGTGCTGAGTACATGGTAGGGGGCCCCAGAATGTTTGCTGTCTTCTCCAGAGCATTATGAAGTAGCAGGGAACTACCTTCCTTGCCCTTAAGCCTACTGACATGTACTGATAGAACCAAGTGCTTTCCCTTCCAGACTTTTCAGAGACCACACATCTCCTACCACCCCTCCTGTCCTGACCCTCTCTGTTGCTTCTCCTGAGGTTGTAGGAATGGTGACACTGACTCTGCCTCAGACCACAGACCCTCCTGCCTCTCCCTGTCACCACATGTCTTGGAGGCTGCAGGTAGCAATTAAGCTTAGTTTTGTTCAGTGGTATTTAGAAGATCTGTTTCTATGGAAGTCGTACTTGGAAGATCTCCTTCAGATAAAAAAAGAAAGACCCTGTTTTTATTTCCCCCTTCAGGACAAGGGAATTAGTCTCTAAATAGATGGACAGAAATTCTTGAAACCTCAGAGTGTGAAGCTAGATCAAAATACCTTAGAGTGTGAAGACTTGCCGTCTATCACATGGACTCTGCCCTCAACAGCTGTATTCATGGACAGATGAGCTCCCCACAAGAGCCTTTGCCACCTTGAGTTCCTCGGCTGAGTAGCAAGAATAGGAATGCCTTTCCTGCCTAGTTCATTGGATGAATTAGCAGGATGAGTCCTGCTTGAAAGAACTGTGGTTCTAATCATCAACCTCTAGATACAATGCACTGCAGAAGGAATCAGCCAACACATATCCTCAATGCAACCCGATATTCTTTACATCTGCTGTCACATATGGTGATAGCAGTGAGAAGACTGAGGACTCATAGGCTCTGTCATGTCTCTGATACTGACGATGATGGTAACAGTAATGGCGATGCTATCTTTTGACTTATTTTTTTCAGGTGAGATTCACCCTTAACTGAATACTTCATCTGGGCCAGACAGTGTGCTAGGCACTCTACAGGCCAATTCACATTTTCTTTAAAAAGATAAACTTGAACTTGAAGTGTGTCATAAAAACAGTAGAGCTTGAAGTGCATGAATGTTAAGTGTACAGCCTGGGGAGCTTTATACAAGCAGACTCATTCAATGCTATCTTAAGTGTTTTACCTCTATTATCTCATTTAGTTTTTCACACTGCCTTGAGGTAGGGACTGTTATCTTCCTTTCACAGATAAGGCCCAGAGAAGTTAAGTAATTTGCCTCAGTCACAGAGCTATTAAATGGTGGAGAATCAGTTCTGGGTCCAAAGCTGGAGCTGGCTAGCAAGAGCAAGCTTTTAGAATTAGATTCAACTAGCTTGGTTCCCACTTTAAACTGAAGGTCATGTGATTATTTGGTGGTTATTCACAAAGGGGTCTCTATGGGAAGTCTTTTCATCTGAATATTCTGTCAGAATACTTCCTTTCCCTTGCTTACTGATGAGGGCTTCTCACCTCACTGATGAATTTGTAGGTTTGACTTGCTTCTCCCTGTGTGTGGCTGCATTGCTTCCGGACCCACACCAGCTTCTTCCAGCCTCTGTAGGAGGCTGTTTTCTTGGGCTTTGCCTGAAAGATTAAGCTTCTTAATGATGTCCTCCTCCTCCTCCTTCCAGGGTATGAGCTTTGATGAAGGAATCAGAAGTGGTCTTGTCTGACTGTGTGGCTATTTTCCCATTCTCAGCTTGTGGGGGTTTCTAAGGAAACGCAGCTGAAGTAGATTTTTCTCTCTGCCTCATATAGCTTGATTTGTTGTCCTTCCACCCTTGAGTTTCACCTAATCCCCCTGGTGATAGAGGACCGTAATCCAGGGTAAACTTGGGGGTGGGGCAGCCTTTGGCAGACACAGGGGACCATCCAAGGGCTGGGAGTCATCCCCTTAGCCCAGGCCAGACCCTTGGAGCTCACAGGGGTTGCCTATAAACAAACTACACTTGTCTCTTTTATGCATTCATCCTCTGAATTCATATCTTTGCTCTGTATTTTTCCTTCCAAGCACAGTATTCATGCTTTTCCCCCCCCCGGCTTTGAACTAATCCATTACATTTGGCTAAAGCATAGACAATGGGTAAGTGCCCCCTTAAAGACTAGAGAATTAGATAGATAATCTGAGCTCTGTTTGGATCTGAGGCTCTGTGCATGGGTAAGAGGCTTTGGCTTTCCTTCCTTTATGCAAATGAAGAGAATGAGCAAAGGCAAAAAGAGATGGAGGTGGGACCCTTTTGAATACTGGCATTAGAGTCACTAGGACAGGCTAATATGGCTTTTCATTTAACCCCTTCTGGACTGTTACCCCTTTAGCAACTTCTCTTAATCAAGAAAAACCACATTTGCCCTGATTGCACAACTGATTCCTTATCCAGCATAAGTTCCATGCATGATACTTTGTGTTTTGTTCATCCCTGTATCACCAGTGGCCACAAGTGTTAACTCAGGATGGGCATTTAATAAATATTTCTCAAATGTTTGCAGAGTTGTTAATTAGCAGGATAAACTTTATTTAGGTAGGGGGCTATTGCAGTGCAGTCGAAAGACCATGGGGTAAAAAGATGATGCAAACCATTAACGCTGGTGATTTTTTTAAGGCCCTGATGGATTTGCTTCTGGATTCTAGCAACTCAGAGTTCATATGGTCCGGATGCCGAGTTCTGCCTTCGACCCTAGGCCATTCTCTGTGCTGGGACACCCTCAATCTCACAAACTGCCTCCTTTTCCACAAAGCACCCGGATAAGAGGCACGATGGTGCCTGTGCCACGCCTCTTGGGACCAGCCACCTAAGTTCAGTGGCTTGAGCCCAGTGAACCCACAGAGGAAGAAGCCACAGATCTTCACAAAGAAGACTGGGCCTGCTGTCAATTTCCATTTCCTCGTGCTGGCCTCAGCATGGCCTCTGAGAACACAATATACACAAAATTATAATGTTATCACACAGGCTGGCATCCATGGCGAGGACAGCCACTTAGGAAGGCGCACATCAGGGGCAGAAGGCACAAAAGCCATTCTGAGGCTGAAGTCACATGTGTTTATATTTTTAGCAGAGGGGGGTTGCAGTACAATTTCAGTGAAGATTGCAGTGTGGATTATTGTTGAGAAAGCTTTCGCAAAGGACTAAGGCAAGTCTTTCTTTTCCAAAGGGGACTTTTCCCCCCACAGGAGTTGAGGGCAATGGGAGGAAAGAGAAGGCTGCTGCTTCTATTTTCTGAAGCTGACTTGGGATGCTGTAGTGACCATGTGTGACGGTTTCCTAAGCAGATCTCCATGTGACTCTATGTGTGTCTGTGTGTGTATTTTATTTAAACAATTCAGACCCTATCTGGTAGGCAGAGCAGGTGCTGTTACCATTTTACACAGTGGAGACTGAAACTCAAAGGAGATAAATGGCCATGTTCACATAATTAGCTAGTACCATTTTAAAGTCCAAATTCCTTTGCATAGCTGACAAATCCCTTGGTATTCAGGCTTTACTTATCACTCCAGTCTCCTCTCACATTGTTTTCTCTTCATTCTAAACTCCTTCCATAGGCAACTTGCAGACCCTTAACATACCATTCTTCCTTACCTCTGCACTTTGCACATGCTGTTCCTTCCTGTCCAGCCTGCCCTCTCCTCCCTGTATTACCTCCCTGTCCTTCTGGGCTCATCTCATACAGAAAGGCTTCCCTGACCTCTTAGAACTGGGTTCCCTATCCTGTCTGTGTGATACTGTGCACCCTGAGCCCATCCATTAACTCCTCTGTCTTTCTCACTAGCTATGGTTTTTGATGGAAAGCTAACATCCTGAATTCCTCCATTGATTCTGTGAGTGAGTGGGGATAGAAAGCATGGAGGGAAAAGACACAGGGTTTAGCTACCAATAAGAACTTGGCTGCATTTGAAACATGCCCTGATTGGAAAAAGGTGAAGCACACAGTAATATCAGCCACCTCAAAGTAACTTCCAAGCCCCTTTTCTACTACCTATGTGGGTTCTAATTTCAATCTTCTACTTAAGAAGCTATTTGGGACAAATCACTTTGCCTTGTTTCAGCCTCAGTTTTCTCATCCAAAAATAGGGAAGAAGGTGGCAGATAAAGGGAATCAAAGAGTGATAAAGTATATTGTAAGGCATACGTATCATAAATAAATCTTTAATAATATTATGCAAAATTCTCCAAGGTAGTATTGATGAGTGAAAGTCAGATGATCTCATTTGTGTAAAAAACAGTTAAGAAATAAAAGGGACTCTAGCCCTTTTGACAGGGTCTGAGAACTGAATTTTAAGAAATACTTTGTTCTTCATAAGATAACACACAGAAAGCCAATTGCCAAATTCACGGATAGAAGAAATTTCCTTATCAGGAGTCATTGTGTTCATTCTCAAATTGAAGAATTTCAAATACCACTGTGAGTGTTGGCTAGGAAGAAGTGCTGCTTGGAAGTCTTCCATCTTGGAGGCATTCCCTGAATAAAAGCTTGCTGCATCCGCTGTGTGCTGAGCACCTACAGAATGCTGGACGTTGCTGTGAGCCCTCCTCGTGCTGGACATTGCTGTGAGCCCTCCTCGTTGCTGACCGTTGCGCTCAAATGCCACTCCTTTATCTTTGCTTGTTCTGAGAACCTCACCTACAATGCTTGTGCCAGTTATTAACTTATTGGCACTCAGCTACAAACTCATCCTTCTATACTTGGCTTTGTGGTGCTGAGGCTGGACAAATCCAGATCTCTGCTTTGCCCAGTGGGTGTTAGAGGGAGACACTACGCTGAATGGGGAAAGTCAGACCTGCTCCTCGTTTGCTTGCTATTCTTCTCAATGTCAGCCTAGAACAGGTTTCTCAGCCCTGGTGCTATTGGCATTTTGGAGTTGGTAATTGTTTGTTGAGAGGATGCCGTCTGGTGCACTGTGGGACATTTAGCAGCATCCCTATCCTCCACCTGTGAAATTCCAATGGCAGCCTCCAAGTTACAACAATTATGAGTGTCTTCAAACATTGCCAGAAGTCCTGTAGAGGGCAAAATCACCTCTAGTGTAGGACCACTGCTCTAGGGTCTAGGAACAGACACTTCGGTTCAGCAGCTGCACATCTTCCCGTGGCAGCTGCTGAATCCAGGCTGCACTATTCCGGACACTCCCAGAGTAGCTGCAGGCCCTGCCTCAGTTAGGAGACCCCAGAACCAGCCGGCCTGTGCTGGTTCTCAGAAGTCTAAGCCTGCCCAAGGGCCCTGTCGGAGCCCCGAGACACCAGCTTCAGTGGAGTAGTGTCCCTCCCTGGAGATCTGAGTTTCATACCTCTGACCATTGATGGGCTTCCTCCTCTAAATTTCTATGTATTTTCCTTGTATCTTCAGCTACAGGGGTGGTAGCTACTTCTTGCAACTGTTATATACATGATGCCTTAGAGTTCCTTTTAATCTCTCAGATACTTAGTTAATAATTTTGTAAGTGAATACGTATATGTTTGTGGGTAAATTTGTAACATTTCCAGAGTATCTCGCCTGGCTTTAGTACATTTACATAATATCCTCAGGGGTGGAGAGAAGTTCATCTCCATGTCAATAGGTAATTACCTGGGCAGCCGAGGGCGTGTCTGAACCTGAGAGTTTAAAGGGAGGGGCCAGCTGACTTGCTTGCCTGCTTCCTCAGGAGCAGAGGAGAAAGATGGCCCTGGACTGCAGTTTGTAAGGAATAAACAGGTTTTAAACTTTATTTCTCCCTTTGATTGATTTTGGTTTTTTAGATGTATTTTGCCCTGGGATTTCCTCTCCCTGGACTTACAATGTTAAAGTCTCTATGTTAAAATAACTGAGGTAATTCTTTTCCCCTGACTAGACAGATACAACGTTCTTCCCCCGTCCCCCCTCCATCCCTTCTATTTCCCCTCCAACCTTTCCCTTCTCTTTCTTTCCCTCCCCTTCTTTTCTTCTTTTCTACATAGTAAACTCCTACTCCTTTTTAGAGCTCTGACAAATTATTACCCTTTTCTGGAGCTTTCTAGAAAAGCTAGAGCCAGCTGCTCTCTAGTCCTGGCACTTGGCACAGAGCTTCTCACTTGTGTTAGAGCCCTACATATATATAGATCTCTGTCTTTCCTCCTAGACTGTAAACTCCTGGGGGTAAGAGCTACATAACATTCATCTCCATATTCCTAGCATAGTGCTGTGTATATACTCAAGCTTGGTAAATGTCTCTTAAGTGAATGAATGAACTGTGGGAGACAGGACTTCTATTTTAAGCCCCATCTGGTGCTGTGTTCTCCCTTCTCACTTTCTGCCTAGATTGCATTCTGAGTGAGGATTGGAGTGATCTCTCCTGTTGCCTCCAGTGTTTGGCCCATTGCTTTGCAAATGGTACCATTACAGTACCCTCATTGTGTTAAGTTTCTCTTAGCTGGGCCCCTTTTACTCAGTAGATATTAGGCTCCTTGTGGAGGGTTTGTTGGGCATAAAGGTGTTTCTTACTACATATTTATTGACTAAATTGCTAAGGGAACTAGGGGAGGTTTCAAGGGAAAGCCCTTGAAGGATGGAAAGAGTTTTTAGAATTGGAGCTTAAGTCCTTGGTGGTGATGATAGGGTGGGGATGGTGTGGGGAAACAGAGAAATTGCTTAGGAATCATTGACTACTGTTCTGGTAGAAAGTAGGGCACATGGAGAGGAAATTTAAAAGATGAGGCTGCAAAGGTAAGTAGGATATAGATTTTTGGTTACCCCGAGAACCACGTTAAGCAATGGGTACCTATTTATTGGGGAAGTCTGGTGGTTCTGGCATAAGCCTGTGGCATCATCAGACTTCACTTTTGGGAAAAGCCTGCAGAGTTCTTGGAAGAGAGACTGGTGGTGGTGGCCTTTCAGAGCTGTGTGCTGTAAAACCCAACAGGAAGGGTTAATGTGTAGAGAGCAAGGCTCTAACAATCATGCTGGTTCTGTTCCGTAGGAAGAGGGTTCTTTTTGTGGAGGAAAATGAATACTCCATGCTATAGACAATGACGATGAAAAGGAGGTGAGGAAGGGAAAGAATAGGAATATAACAATAATCTTAGGTTGAATGATTCAGCTTCAGCTTTTCTCTCTCTTTTTTTTTTTGCCTAATTATCAGAGTTTTTCAGAATTTGATATATTTTGTGCGATATGAAAGATAATAACAAAACAGTGTCTGTCTTGCTTTTAAGCAGATTTGTGTGAAAAACAGCAATGTGTAGAATTCAGCTGGGTTCTGCTCCAGGAGGGAGTATGACTCCATTATAATTTTTAAAAGAAAGAAAACAACAGCAGCTGGGGTGTGACCTGCATATCATCATCAGTTCAATGCAGATAATGGTATCAACTTTCCTTTATGTTCCCGGGCTTTTGGGAAAATCACATAAGATGAAGGATGTTGAAGTTCTTTGTAAACCATTAAATGCCTCCAAAATCCATCTGTTCATCCAGCAAATATGTACCAAACTTGTCCAATATGACAGGAATGGTGGCAGGTATTTGGCAGCACAGGCAGGTGAGGCCTGGTGCCTGCCCTTTGAATCTCTAGATGGACCGATGAGCTTCGACAAAGATCCTAGCTGTGCCGTGCTGTGCTGTAGGAGAGGTTAACATAACTCATAAGGACTCTTACTAATATTACATTTAGTAAGGAGGGCTTTGTTGCTAATGGCTGCCAAGTAAATGTTTTGGTGTTTCTAGAAGAGTTCTCAGAGAACTCCAAAGCCAGACAACTGGGTTTTGGAGACAAAGGATGAACCTGCAAACTTATCCTCAGTCACTTGACAACTGTGAATTGGGGCAAGTCACTTGGTTCCTCACCTGTATAACTCATGTATCTCCTTCTATCTAACTTGGAAGGTTACTGAGATCTGTATAGCCAACAGATGTTAAAGTGCTCTTAGAACTGTAACATACAAAATCTGTATTGCACAAATGTTGCAGATCATTTATTAAAAATAATAGGAGAAATTGGCAATATTGTCTTTCATGGCCATTATTGTGAATGGTGGCTTAATTAAGGAGAAGGGAATGGGAACTAACAAGCATGGCAGGGAAGTGCTATGTGTCAGATACTGCAATAGGCAGAGCATGCTAAGTCTCATGCAGTTTTAATGATAACCCTGTGTGATAAGCATCATTCTCCCCATTTGATAGATGAGGAGACCGAGAGGCAGAGATTTTCATCCATTTTCCCAGGTATGCAGTTAGAAGCCCCATGAGCTGCCAAGAGGAAGCCTTGTGCCTGATAGGGCAATGGGCAGTATCATCCTTCAGACTCTGCTTCCCTTTCCCACTTCTGTCGGCTTTGTTAGGGATTCAGATTCACTGTGACATTTCTCTTACCTTTCTCTGGGATGAGGTGATGTTAGAGTAGAGCATCTCACTAGACAAATGCCTGCCCAAGAACCAGCCAGTCCCTTATATCCATGGACAGGAATCTAGGGATGATGAAAAGCTACCTTGCAGAATCGGGGGTGTAGTGTATTCCTGTGGCTTTGTGAGAATTTCCCTTCCCACGTGCATCCTTTTCAGGGCATCACTGAGTCATATGGAAATGGGCAGAAAAGTACCGACTGTATATGATGCTCGCCTGCTTCATCTGACCACCCCTGCCCCCAGCCTTCTCATACTTTGAGTCCTTTTTACCCTGGAATCAACCCTGTTCTTCATTTCCATAACTCTGCATACCTGTTCTCTCCCCTTGGACATTTTCCTGCTTCTCCCATCTCTGACGGGGATTCTTGTCATTTAAAACCAGCTCAAGAAGCAGTTGCTTCCTTCTTTGTTCAGTTGTTCCTCCAATAGCCCTCCACTCACAGTTTGTGCAGCTATTTTTAACTGTGCACTTACTTGTCTGTCAGCCTTATTGGGAGGAACTCTCTTAGGAAAGGAGCTGCAAATTATTTCCTTCTTTATCCTCAGTATCTACCCGATGCTTTTCATATAGTAGGCACTCAGGAACCATTCACAGAATGAATGTGTGAAGGGTGTGTGGGCTCAGGACAGCCACTGCCCTGATGGCCCTACAGGCAATCTCATTTTTTTCTACACAAATTATCAAGAGAATTGAAACTTCTTGGTTGACTTGGAATGATTAGCAAAAACTATGATCTTGTTAAAGAGCTGGGGGGACTTACCTTGGGCCTGTTCAGTGCAGCAAAGCAGGCGTCCCACCCTGGTTCTCCCTTTTCCTTAACTTTACATGTCTTTGTATTTTACCTGAAGGCAAATTCACTGCGTTGAAAAGTGTGAATCCAGGAGGAAATCCCTTTGGGCAACTTGCCACATTTTATCTGTGTTCTTTTTCCATTTTAGCCTGTCGTGGAGTTATTTTTGGTAAAGTACTGTTCTGGGGTGATAAGCTTGGCTGTGAATAAAGGATAGAAAAGAGCATGAAGGTGCTTTGCTCGAAGGGGACACTTCCCTAACTGCTGCATTCTTTAATTTGGCCATTGTTTTTGGATTTTGTAGGATCATAGAAGCTGAGTACAAGATCTGGGCCCTTAAGGTTTGCAAGTGCCCTGGAATTGAATGTTTGTGACCTTCCATTTCCCAGTTCATAAGGTGAAATCTTAACGCCCAAAGGTGATGGTATTAGTAGGTGGGGACTCTGAGAAATGCTTAAGTCAAGAGGGTTCCACCCTCATGAATAGGATTCCTGCCTTATGAGAGGCTCAGAGAGATCCCTGGCCCCTTCTCCCATGTGAGGATACAACAGGAAGCCAGAGACCCAGACCCAACCATACTTACACCCTGATTTCCAGCCTCCAGAACTGTGATAAATTAATGTGTGGTTTATAAGCCACCCAGTCTGTGGCATTTTGTGACAACAGCCTGAACGGACTATGACAGGGGGCCCTAGTGGAAAATGCATGGGCTCTGGAGCCTAGCCTAACTGGGTTGATATCTTGACTCTGCAACAACCCAGCTATTAAGCATGGGGAAAGTTTATTAGCCTCTCTGCGGATTTCTTTTCTTCTCTTATTCATCTTGTAAAATGGAGATGCCACCATTTATTTTGCAGGGATACTTAAGGTAGAGAGAATGCATTAAAATACCTGGTACCCAGAAAGTCTTCAATAAATGGAAATTCTATGGTTCTTGGCTCTCTCCCCTTATTTTTGAGTACTCATCAATGTTTGCCCTGAAGAGTATGTAACTTTCCTTTGTGGCTGAAAGTATCACTAGTGAGCAGTTGACAGTACCATGATAAAAGGATTTTTCCTATTTCTATTATTCTTTGCATTAGCTGCCTTGACTTCAACATGATTTAAGATCAAGTCCATACTTAGTAGTAAAAGCTTACAAAAGTAGTAGTAGGGGATGAGTGGGAAGGGGAGGGGAACAGAGAAGTAGCCTTTGTGAAAACTCTGTCTTTGGTACAGATCACCTTCTGCCTTGTAGCAGTATGTGTGTGCATAGGTAAAGGTGTTGATTCCAACACTCTGTTGTCAGGTTAAGTGTCTACAGCTGCTGTTTTGCCCTTGGGAACTGTTTGAGCTACATCAGGTTGATGGTTCAGGTTCCAAGCATGACTCTTATCAAATTTGGGATCCGAAGTCCTGTATGAACCCAGATTAGTATTCAGGAAATGTATCCATAGCAGCTGCTGTCAGGGTAACTATCACCAAGGGTAAACAGTTGATGGCTTCTTTCCTGCAATGTGTCTCTCCTAAACACTATGAAAAATGGTGCTCCCTCCCATCAGCACCCATTTGTAAGACAGGAAAGAAAGTCTGCAGAGAGTAGCCCTCATTTCCCCTAGCCATAATTATGTGAGGATAATCCACTCCTATATTCTTCCTCCTACTTGGCAGCAGCCACTATTAGAATTTTTTGTTCACATCCATTTATTCATAAACTTATAACCCTGGGTGTTTACTGTCTATTGACCAGAGAGAGACAGAGAAATAATGCTTAGACAAATAGACAAGATACTGCTGGTTAGTGAGAAGTGTTATGAAGAAAATGTAACGGGAGAGGTGGGGTGGGGGCTGCTACTTGTAGGGCGATCAAGGAAGAATTGTTTGTGGAAGGGACATCTGAACCGAGACCTACATGGCAAGAAGCAGCAGTTGGGTGAAGAGGTGTGGAGGTGCATTCCAATGGTGGAAGACTTGGCACCCTGAGACAGGAGAGAGCAAGGTCTGTTTGATGACCTGGAAGAAGGTTAGTGGTTTTTGTGTCAAGCACAAAGGAGAAAGAGATAGCGAATGAAGTCAGAGAGGCAGGTAGAAGCCAAATCGTGTCAGACCTAACTTAAGGGCCTTGATGAAGGGTTCACAGCTTATTCTAAGAGAGTAGGAAACCATTGGCAGGTTTAAGCAGCGAATAGTATCACTTGATGTATATTTTGAAAAGATCATTCTGGTTACTGTTTAGGGAATACTCTATAGGAGTGAGAGAGTGAAGAAAGGAGGCCTGGCAGGAGATAGACAGTCGTCCTGGTGACAGGCAATTGCCAGGTGGGCTAAGGTGTGGGGCTAGTGATGGTGGCAGGCGGGCTGCAGATAGTGGGTCAGACTGCAGACAAGCTTGGCCGTAGAATTAGGAGTCTCACTCATACTGGTGAGGCCATTTGAGCAATCTGATGACTCAATAATACTCTCCCTGACTGTCTGAACTTTGAACTCTTCTTGTCCTTGGAAGCAAAAGTGACAGTGACTTTTTTTAGCACTTTGGACTTTGCTTTTGTGCCTCCAGCAGTAGTGGTTCTTAGTGAGACACCATGTGCTTCAGAGTGGGTGGTGCCCTGGACTGGGATCTTTGCCCTCACACATATTAAATTAAAAAGCTACCCAGTCAACCATCTAATGTCTCCAATCATCAGCTACCTCACCTGCAAAATGGGCTTAATAATTCATGCTTCTTGCAGTCTTACAGTGATATGTCAAAAGAGACAGTATTTGTGAAAATGTCTCGTGTATAGTAGATTCTCAGCAAAAGTTGTTTGGCATTGACTAAATCATTTCCTTCAACTCTCCACCTTCCTAGACTGGGATCTGAGGCCAGATGTTTTTGCTTAAACTCCACCCCTTTTGTCAATAAAGTGTACATCTGTGGAAATAAACATCACAACAGAAGGCCGTAGGTAGACATGGCTTTCTATTTCTCTTCTTGCTAAACACCGATTGATATTGGATAAGCCCCTACCACTCAGTGGGCCTCAATTCTTCATCTACAGAATGAGTCAATCGGGCCAATAGTCTAAGTCATGTAGTAGATAGTGATATGACTTCATTTGATGCCAGTTTAACAGCAACAACCATAGGTATGGAACGCCCACTAGGGGCCAGACAATGTTCTGTAAGCCTTATATTCATGTCCTATGTATTCCTTAGGACAGTCCTGTTAAGGGGGCACTATTGTTCCCATTTGACAGATGAGAAACTGAGACAGAAAAGTGAAAGCATCATGTCTTGTTGACAATAGTAGCTGGATTCTGTACAGTTGCATTCAACAAAACTCACTGGGAGTTCCAAATATTCCAGGCACTGTGCAAGGTTCTGCAGCTGTAGACAGCACCCTTGCCCTCAGAAGCCCACAGTCTAGAAGCCAGGGGAGCCATGTAAAAAGTCTGGTCATTCTGACATCCTCCTGCAGAAAGACACATTGCTGTAAAGGGAAAGTCTGCAGGGACATTCCTTGGCATGTGAAGCTAGTTTGGGCTGGTTCTGTTCTGCAGTACAATGTGGCCTTTCTGAATTTAGCAAGTACAGAAGGTCCCCCCACCTCTGGTCTGCACTCTAATGCTCTACTCTGAGCCCCCACCCCCTCACTGACTACTACTTTGCTTCTGTTTATGTTCTTTTTCAGTAACACTTATTTTTCATTCTTCACAATTTTTCCTCCTTTTTTCTGTGTTAATTATAGAAGGCAAGTTCAGCCAGAAGCAAGGAGCTCTGTCTGCAGAGGAAGCAGACTGGAATAGCAACAAGGGCCTTTGTCTTACTTGGGGCTGTTTGTAGACACTGTGTGAAGAGGTTGCAGAGGCTATCTCTGAACTGGGAATCAGGCCACTTGAGTTCTTAATTCAGGCTCTGCTGCTTACTTCTGTGGCACCCTGGCCCTAATCACCTAACTTAGCAGAGTTTGAGTTTCTTTCCTGTAAGATGCTGTTGTTAATACTAGTAGAGTCAGAGTGCTTGGGTTTACATCTTAGATTTACCGTGTACTAGCTGTGTGACCTAGTGCAAGTCACTTAACCTCAGTTTTTGTTATGTAAAATGAGGCTATACATGAAGGTTGTTATGAATATTAAGTCATAGAATCCATGCTAGGTGCTTGGCACAATGCTTGGTGCATTACAAGTAGTAATGACCATTCTGGCTAATTGACTTAATGGATGTAGCATTTTATAAACTGTAAAGCACTATGCAAATGTTAGTTATTGTTTGGTGATGATTATTATTTTGAAATAAGAGGAAAGGGACTTTTGGTAATCTTTACTTGCCAAGTCAGTTTTTTTTTTTTCAAATTTGGGTTTTATATTTATCTCCCTCAATAACATGCTATTAATATTATATGAACTCCTTCTAGGGCATTATTGTTCCAGAATCTGGGGCATCAAAGGCCATTCCATGCCTTTAGATACACAGAAATGGGAAATCAGCCAAAAGGCTGTGTGATTTCATTTTACCCTTTGCTTCCCTCATTAAACTTGGTAGTTCACATCTAAATGAAATGAGTGGCTGGGCTTTGAAAGCTTGCATCAATAGCTCTAGCAAACCAGTATACATTGTGATTAAAATGCACTAACCCTCCTTAAAGAAATAAAATGCAACTAAAAGGAAGGAAGGAATTAAATGGAGAAAAAATATGCTCTGGCAAGATGTCATTCTCTTTGTGTGATTAGAATTGGGTTATGTGAAAAAAAATACACATGTAGATACATGATACTGTCAGGGGAAAAAAAAACCTGTGGTAGAAAGGAGCTGGGTTGGAAACTGTTACCTTTTGCTTTGGAGCTAGGAGTCTTTCTTGAAGAAGGTAAGAAGAGTGAAGCCCTTTGCAGTGTTGATATTGGAGGAAAATAGTAATAGCTTACAGGGCAGATGTGTTATTTTACACTCTTATTCTAGGTAGTTTTTGTGTTCCAAGTAACAGGATTCTGACCTGCTCTATATTGGATCCACACAGTAATAAGCACTATTGTTGCCTGCCTCCTCTGCCAGGGCTCCTAAATGCTCTGGCTTCCACCATCTAAGTCTGTGGAACAGCCTTGATACAAAGAGAGGTCTCAGGGAACTGTCCAACCAAATACTGTCCTTAATAATGAAGAACTCCTGGCAATAATCATTCCAGAGAAGTCTCAGAAACAAAGCAGTTATTAGCTGATTTGGAGTGAACACCTGCTATTATCTGGAATGATCTGTTGCAACATTTTATGCTGGTTTAAGATGCACTAGTGGGGTGGAGAGCTTGCCAGATCCACAAATGCAGCTCATCTATTCTGGAGTGAATGCTTTTTCATGTATCTTCTCTTCCACTGTAGATTATAATTAGAAGCATGTTAGGAGCTGGATCACTTCATAATTCCATTCAACAAAACATTTTATTGAAGGCCTACTGTATGTGTGTGTGGGAAGGTGGGGGTTATTCTGCCAGCTATTAATAGTTTTCTATTCCTATCTCCCTTAAAGCAGTGGTCCTCAAATGTTAGCATGCTTTGGAATTTCCTGAGTTGTTACAACTCAGATTTCTGGACCCACCTCCAAAGTTTCTGACTCAGTGGGTCTAGTGGGGGTTGGTTTGGGAAGGGAGAATGGCAAGAATTTGCATTCTCAACAAGTTCCCAAGTGATGCTGACAGTACAGGTGAAGGACCTCTTTGAGAACCACTATCTTAAAGAACTTGTGGCACTTGTCATGGTGAAACAATGCCACCGTAGTTATAACAATCAGACTGTGAGATTTATTAAGATGGAGGCATAAAGAAAAGGTTCTGGCTGCAGAGACAGGGACTAATTTATGCACAATGGGGCAATCTGGAAAGGAGGAGAGAGGGGAGGGTGGAGGAATTATAAAAGTGATAAAAGGTGCAAAAGGAAGTTTCTATGAAATTTAGCAGGTTAGGGGGACCGAGAAGGATGTTATAAAGTTACCTGCTCTTCATTTTCTTTCCTGACCCAGGGGAATGAAGGGGAGCAAAGGGTTAGATCCAAGGAAATCTCTTTCTTTGTATTTAAAAGCTCCAATTTCACTGTCATGTGAGCCTGGAATGAGACTGCAATTTTAATGCTCATCACCCTTAGACCAAGGATGAGGAAACTCCATTTCCTGCAGAAACAAAAACACTATCACTCAGTTCCCCCAGGGAACCTCAAAGAAATTAAAAATGGAATTAACAGTTCATCTGGAAACCCTCTTTTTAAAAATCATATGCTTAGTTCACTGTTACATGAAAATTGCTCCTGAAACACCAGCTTAATGCTCCTGGTATCATATTCCTGTTTCATCCCCATCTGACTGAGGGACAGAGGGCAGCCAAGTGGCAAGGGGATAAATGAGGTACAGCAGGAGCTTGACAGGAAAGATGAAGGGGAGAGAGCATGACTCCTGTCCTGCTGTGGACGAGCCAGCTGCATGAAACAGGTGTCCAGGCCACCTCGGTCAGGTGATAGAGCTGACAGAGGAGGCTCCTAAAGGACCGGTGATAGTGTTGACTTGTGAGGTTAGTTGAGATTTAGACAGAGGTGGGTAGGGGACCAACATGAATTAAGATATTGTGAGTGGCAAGTGCCAGTCATGTTTTGAGAACTGAATGAAAGTGTGTCTGACTAGGGTTGTGTGAAAACAAGTAAGACGTCAGTTGGGAAAAGAAGGTGGATATTACTTTGTTTAGTTCAAGTCTGTTACTTGAAATTCTCTAAATGTACCATATTATGTAAATCGCATCTCTTGACCTTTGAGCAAACTGTTCCTCTGCCAGCATACCCTTCCATTACCATACCATTCCAGTAACCCTCTCCTGGGCTCCTGTGGTGCCTTATATTTCCTCTCAGCAGAGTACTTTACACTGGAATTACCTATTTACTTATGTCTCTTTCACTAATCACTTTTCCATTCATTCAGTCAATCATTTATTCATTCACTTAACAAATACGTACTAAGGACTTGATTGTGTGCCAGAAATTCTGCTAGACCTTGGGGATAGGGGACGAGCAAAATAAATACAGTCTCTTCCTTCTTGGGTTCTTAGGCTGGTGGGTGGAGAAGATAGACATCAAATAGGGAAATACCAAAATAGGTATACAATTAAAAATTTTTTTCAGTTCCATAAACTCCTGATGGGTGCCAGTAGAGAAGCTGGAGGAACAGCATCTGGCCAGAGGGAAGAGCATGAGCAAAGGGAAGCAGTTTCTCTTGGTGTGCTTCCTATTTTGGTGGGAAAAAATCCTCCATAAGGCTTTTTCCATCATTTTCACTGCTGTGATGTGCTCTTCAATGATGGAAGAACAAACACACAGACATCTGACTGTAGCACTTCCTCTTGCAAACTCTGCTATGACACTTCCCTTTGATGCCAATGCTAAGGATACCGTTGTGACATCTAATTCATTAAAGAACATGTGGGGAAGCTAAAAAATGTAATTCTTTTATTGAGCCTCATCTGATATCTTAACTGAACAATGATAGTTTGCCTCAATAGAGAAAGACCTGGAAGGTGAGAGGTTCGGAGCCGCCTATTTTAAATATTGATAAAAGGGCATTAAATTTATAGACTTCTGATAGAGAGTGGGGGAAGGGATAATCTTTCAGATATACAAAATATGCCATTAAAGAAGGAGTCTCTGTTTAAGGGAACCCAGAAACCCAGTGATCCTTGAGAAAAAGGGAGGTACTAAAAAGAGCCCGATTATAGGGATTAGAAGATCTTAATAATATAGTTCCCCTTTATTGAGCAGCTACTGTGCACTGGTCACTTTATATGTTTTGGCTTATTTAATTCCCATAACATCTCCATAGAGTGTTATCACCACTGTATAGATAAATTTGAGAGTAATTCAGTCACTTACCCAAGATTATGCATCCAAGACATGATCTGGTCAGGTTTGAATCAAATCAGCCTGATAACAAAGCTTGGCTTTTCATAAACTACATATCATACTCTTAGCATGAGAAATGGCATGAATGACAGAACAAATAATATATTTTTAATCATTTTGGCAATGGGAGAGCCATGATAAAAATCACAGTTTTGACAGAATCTCAGGGTTATATGCTGTTGGATGAGTAGAGAGGTTTCCATGTTTTGACTTTTCTACCCAGAAAATGGAGTGAAGTGAAGGCTGCTAGGTCTATAATTACCAGTGACTGAGGTCTCACTAGGGGAAAAGCCTGATATTTCACCACATTGTTGGTCAAGCTCAAAGGGAAGGAGATATATTCCCATCAGGAAATTCTAGAACCAGCGCTAGTAACCACCCACTCACCCATCTATCCAGGCTTTTCAGCATCTTTCACATTCTTCTCTTCCATTTTCTTTCTTTCCACGAGCACCCTGGTTAAATTCTCATTCTCTCTTTTCTTGAGGAGCTTCTTAAGCATTACCCTCTTACATTGTTTTCTTCCTCAAGCTTTCATGCTTTCAACGAGTAGACGAGAACTTTGAAAGCATGGGCTTCATTACATCACCTCCCTGCTCAGCAGCCTCTACTGGATCCCATTGCTTATAGGGTCAAGATCATGTTCAGCATGACTCTGGCCCACTTCTTCCAGCTCAGCGCTCTGTCACTAACAGCCTTGTGGTCATCTCCCGAATCTGGCCCATGCTTTCTTGTTTCTGTGCCTTTGTTCAAGCCTTTTCTCTTCCTGGAGTTGTTCCTTCTGTCCATCTCCACGTCCACACCCCCACCTTTCCTGCTTAGAATTCTATTCTGTGAGCCTTTCTCTGAAGTCCATAACAAGGAATTACTCCTTTCTTTGGAGCATAAACTGGGAAGGCAACTCAGTTTAGTATGAGCTTTGAAGCCCAAGAGTCCTGGGTTAAAATCTTGGCTCTGCTACTTACCATCTGTGTGACAATGGAAAAGGTACATATCTTTCTGAGCTAAGCTTCTGTACCCATATGGTATAGGGAGAGGAAATATTAATATCTACCTTATAAACTTATTGTGAGATTTAAATGAAAAACATGTAAACATGCATCATTGGTGCTTAACAAATATTTGTGAATGGATAAGTATAATCAGGGCAAAGTTTTGCTAATACTCACTATTATACTTTTTAAATGAACTCACAATATTGTTTTTAAGAGGCAAATATTTTTTTCCTGGCCAGCTAGAGCTACAGGTATTGACCAATTCCCAAATGTCAGACTATCATCTTCCCACAGTCCCTGGTTCAAATGTGCGCATGTGCCATCAGTTCAAGCACCAGAATACTTCTGGAGGCACTTCGGGCTACAAAATGATGGCAAGGCCGAGCCCTGGAGAACCTTCCTTTCCCTTGGTGTACTGTTTTTTATTTGTGACACTTGGATATAATGCCTGCTGCCACAGAGTAGAACTCTATTTCAGACTCACTCTTACACTGTATCTAGAGGCAAGAACATCCTACTGGGACAGGCAGGAAACTTGGAGTACTTTGGGATCTGGTTAGGGACCTGGCTTACAGCAGCTGTTTGGCTAGGGTGGCTAGAAGGAAGATTGAATTCATGGGTAGATGCATAGAGAGTAGATAGATAGAGGGTAGATGGATAGGTATATGGAAGGTTGGGTGAATGGATGGATGGTGGTTGGAGGGCAGATGGATAGATGAAAGGATGGAGGATGGGTGGATAGATGGGCAGTGGATGGATGGATGAACTGTGATAAGTGCATATGAATGAAACACTCACTCTCTTGGGCTCAGTTAAAAGGTTGAGGAGCAGTGTAATGGGATGTGCAGGAAACTAAGTAAGGAGCAAGGACAGGCTCCAGGCCAACTTTAGTGGTCGTCTTATAATATGACCTTAAGAAAGTTATTTAAGGTATGTGAGGATCCCTTTCCTTATCCGTAAAACAATGGGCTTAGATAAGATGCTCTATCTTGCAAAATCATATCCTGAAGTTCTGTGACTGTCGACTATAGATCAATATATATTTTTTAACTGGTCTTAATGCATATGAGTAAAGAAACATTTAGTTTTATTGTTTTCTCAGAGACCAAAGTAGACAAACAAACACAGTTCCTGATTCTTAGTTCTGTGCACTGCCCACCACTTTTCTCTAGCCATCCTATGTCACCTCTCTATACCCCTCATCAGCTCCTGAGAGTCACAATTCTTTTTGTCATCCATAACTGGTAAGGCAGCTCAGTTTTCGTGGAAATAGCTCAGACTTTAGAATCAGACAGATATTAGAATCAAATTCTGAATTCTCTATTTATTTGCAAGTTTCAGCATGTTACCTCTCAGGCCCTCTTACCTGTCAAACAGTGCCACCAAATGCCTCATCGTGTGGATTAAAAAGAACAGCTATGTCAGGAAAGTAATAGGTCTTGATAACTCTGATAAATGGAAGTCCCCCCTTCCACTTTGCCCTGTGCAGAAAGCTACCAGTTGCCTACTAGATGCACTTGTTGAGTCAAATGGATTTGAATTCCATCCAGCCTCTGGGCTTTACTTGCTTTACAGCGAATGCTTTCAATCTATCACTAGCCGAGTAGGAAATGCAAATGTGTAACTTTATAAATGGTTTCCACACATTATAAATCTGGTATTTTGAGAGCATGGTTGTGAATAGTGAGCTCAGCTTTTACACCGTGCAGTCTGATAGTAAGGCAGCCCTGAGTGCGTGAGGCCATCAGACACTGACCTCCCTGGTGTCTGATAGATGGTGGATGTCCGGCTGGTGGGTATGTGCAGGGGTGTGTATGGCGATACTGAGGCAGTGTGGGAAGAGAGCCTAGCCCCAGAATAAGGGTCTAAGTCACGCTTGAAGTGTCAGGAGGTCAGATGGGCAGTTTTCTTGCACAGGCTGTTCATATGCTTACCTAAGTTTCTACCATCTGGGGCACTATTACCCGGGAACCTTGAGTTCCAGGTGACCTGCTCTCAAATCGATTATCTGAAAGCTGGACATAGCTGTGTTTTTCTGTGACATAAAATACACTTTCTGCCTTGTTCTGCTTTTTCTTCCCCCTCAGCAAACACTTTGTTGCTGTGACCTGGGCGTATCTGGCTGCTCTCTGGTGGTCCTGCTGATCCTGATATCCAGCCCTGAATTTTATACAAGAGCAAACTGAGCCTTGGGGAAGGGCCTCGGGTTACACAGAGTTGGTAGCAGTGGTGGGGTTGCCACTCAGGGGCATTGACTCCAAGTCATAATCCCCCCTCAGCATTTCATAGTCTGGCTCTGTTCTCAAAGGGCTCAGCCGAAACAAGCATGCTGAAAGCACCTCTCATCCATCTAAGATACTTTTCCACATCCCATTGTTCTTTGGTTGAAGACAGCATTTCCCCAAATGAGCTCAGCTGATGCGCTGTAAAGCAAAAGCAGTCTGTGAGATTGAGAAACTTTGCAAAAATATGTTCCCTTTTTTAGACTCACAGTACATAGCAGAAAGTCAAAGCAGAGCCCCCTTTAATAAAGAAACCTCATGGAAGTTTGTCGTCCCATTGTTTCTTTTTTTTTTTTTTTTTTAAATAATTATTTTTTATTGAAGGGTAGTTGACGCACAGTATTACATTACATTAGTTTCAAGTGTACAACACAGTGGTAGAACATTTATATACATAATTCTAGGTTCCAGCTATCACCCTACCAAGCTGTTACAGTATCTTGACTATATTCCTTATGCTATACATTACATCCCGGTTACTTATTTATTTTACAATTGGAAGTCTGTCCTTTTTTTTTTTTTTTTTTTTTTTTTTTGTGAGGGCATCTCTCATATTTATTGATCAAATGGTTGTTAACGACAATAAAATTCTGTATAGGGGAGTCAATGCTCAATGCACAATCATTAATCCACCCCAAGCCTAATTTTCGTCAGTCTCCAATCCTCTGAGGCACAACAAACAAGTTCCTACATGTAGAACAAATTCCTACACAATAAATAAGTTACATAGTGAACAGTACAAGAGGAGTCATCACAGAAACCTTCGGTTTTGCTCATGCATTATGAACTATAAACAGTCAGTTCAAATATGAATACTCATTTGGTTTTTATACTTGATTTATATGTGGATACCACATTTCTCTCTTTATTATTATCATTTTTAATAAAATGCTGAAGTGGTAGGTAGATACAAGATAAAGGTAGAAATCATAGTTTAGTGTTGTAAGAGAGCAAATGTAGATGATCAGGTGTGTGCCTGTAGACTATGTGCTAATCCAAGCTAGACCAGGGCAATAAGACATCCACGTATGCAGAAGATTTCTCTCAGAACAGGGGGGGTGAGGTTCTAAGCCTCACCTCTGTTGATCCCCAATTTCTCACCTGATGGCCCCCCTGCGACTGTGCCTGTCTTAGGTTGTTCCTCCCTTGAGGAATCTTACCCGTCTCTGGCTAACCAGTCATCTTCCGGGGCCATACAGGGAAATGTGAAGTTGGTAAGTGAGAGGGAAGCCTTATTGTTTGAAAAGGTTAGCTTTTTACTTCTTTGCATATTTATGCCCTGTGGCTTCTATGCCCAGCATTTGTCTTGAGGTATCTTTACCACTTGGAGGAGTTATGATACTCGGTAAATTTGATATGAGGCACGAATTCCATTTAAGGGTTGTAATTAGGAAGGAAGAAGAAAAGCTATAGAAGTAGCAGACGGAAGAAAACATGGGAAGATTGATTATTTCTTTGACATATCTTCTTGTAGAGTAACTTCAGCATATATAGGTTTTAAGCTACTACTTAAATTGCGCACACACATTAACATAATAGGAGTGTAGTTACATAACCAAAGCATATCTGTAATTACCAGCCATCTCCAGTGAAACCAAGAAAACCATTAAGGCACCCTAGGCATTTGTGAAAACTTATCTATGATATGGTGGATATTGTCCAACTGAACTTGAACAGTCTGAGAGAAATCAGACAAATTAAAACAACCCATTCCTGGGGACTGTTCACATGCCATATGTTCTCTTAACAGTAAATAGTCTGTAGTTGTAAGACCTTGGAGCGCTACAATTTGCACCTCTCCAAATTCTTGGTTGAGTTCCCACAGTATAGATCCAGTCAAATTTGTTGTTCCACTGTATGCACAGGCCAGCTTAGATATCTCCTTCCTCATTCCCATGGCAAGTCCAGGAACTGGTGGGATGAGTGCATCCACAGCTGTAGCAGTGCGTGGATCTTTGTTGGGGTTTTTTGATGATCATCTTCTGGCATGAGTCTTCCAGAGAGTGCAGATGTTGGAAGTTCTTTTTCATATCGTATCTTAGTTCATTTTTGGGGTAGCCCAATTAGGCTTTGATCTTCTGTATAAACACAAACAGACCCTTTGCCTACACTTTTATATGCCCTTTATACCCTTGTGTAGAACTCATTGGAGGTTACCACACAGGAACTGCCCAATTTTTTTTTTTTTGCTTTGTTTTTGGTATCACTAATCTACACTTACATGACGAATATTATGTTTACTAGGCTCTCCCCTATACCAGGTCTCCCCTATAAACCCCTTTACAGTCACTGTCCATCAGCATAGCAAAATGTTGTAGAATCACTACTTGCCTTCTCTGTGTTGTACAGCCCTCCCTTTTCTCCTACCCCCCCATGTATGTTAATCTTAATACCCCCCTACTTCTCCCCCCCTTATCCCTCCCTACCCACCCATCCTCCCCAGTCCCTTTCCCTTTGGTACCTGTTAGTCCATTCTTGAGTTCTGTGATTCTGCTGCTGTTTTGTTCCTTCAGTTTTTCCTTTGTTCTTATATTCCACAGATAAGTGAAATCATTTGGTATTTCTCTTTCTCCGCTTGGCTTGTTTCACTGAGCATAATACCCTCCAGCTCCATCCATGTTGCTGCAAATGATTGGATTTGCCCTTTTCTTATGGCTGAGTAGTATTCCATTGTGTATATGTACCACATCTTCTTTATCCATTCATCTATTGATGGACATTTAGGTTGCTTCCAATTCTTGGCTATTGTAAATAGTGCTGCAATAAACATAGGGGTGCATCTATCTTTCTCAAACTTGATTGCTGCATTCTTAGGGTAAATTCCTAGGAGTGCAATTCCTGGGTCAAATGGTAAGTCTGTTTTGAGCATTTTGATGTACCTCCATACTGCTTTCCACAATGGTTGAACTAACTTACATTCCCACCAGCAGTGTAGGAGGGTTCCCCTTTCTCCACAGCCTCGCCAACATTTGTTGTTGTTTGTCTTTTGGATGGCAGCCATCCTTACTGGTGTGAGGTGATACCTCATTGTAGTTTTAATTTGCATTTCTCTGATAATTAGCGATGTGGAGCATCTTTTCATGTGTCTGTTGGCCATCTGTATTTCTTTTTTGGAGAACTGTCTGTTCAGTTCCTCTGCCCATTTTTTAATTGGGTTATTTGTTTTTTGTTTGTTGAGGCGTGTGAGCTCCTTATATATTCTGGACGTCAAGCCTTTATCGGATGTGTCATTTTCAAATATATTCTCCCATACTGTAGGGATCCTTCTTGTTCTATTGATGGTGTCTTTTGCTGTACAGAAGCTTTTCAGCTTAATATAGTCCCACTTACTCATTTTTGCTGTTGTTTTCCTTGCCTGGGGAGATATGTTCAAGAAGAGGTCACTCATGTTTATGTCTAAGAGGTTTTTGCCTATGTTTTCTTCCAAGAGTTTAATGGTTTCATGGCTTACATTCAGGTCTTTGATCCATTTTGAGTTTACTTTTGTATATGGGGTTAGACAATGGTCCAGTTTCATTCTCCTACATGTAGCTGTCCAGTTTTGCCAGCACCACCTGTTGAAGAGACTGTCATTTCGCCATTGTATGTCCATGGCTCCTTTATCAAATATTAATTGACCATATATGTCTGGGTTAATGTCTGGATTCTCTAGTCTGTTCCATTGGTCTGTGGCTCTGCTCTTGTGCCAGTACCAAATTGTCTTGATTACTATGGCTTTATAGTAGAGCTTGAAGTTGGGGAGTGAGATCCCCCCTACTTTATTCTTCTTTCTCAGGATTGCTTTGGCTATTCGGGGTCTTTGGTGTTTCCATATGAATTTTTGAATTATTTGTTCCAGTTCATTGAAGAATGTTGCTGGTAGTTTCATAGGGATTGCATCAAATCTGTATATTGCTTTGGGCAGGATGGCCATTTTGACGATATTAATTCTTCCTAGCCACGAGCATGGGATGAGTTTCCATCTGTTAGTGTCCCCTTTAATTTCTCTTAAGAGTGACTTGTAGTTTTCAGAGTGTAAGTCTTTCACTTCTTTGGTTAGGTTTATTCCTAGGTATTTTATTTTTTTTGATGCAATTGTGAATGGAGTTGTTTTCCTGATTTCTCTTTCTGTTGGTTCATTGTTAGTATATAGGAAAGCCACAGATTTCTGTGTGTTGATTTTGTATCCTGCAACTTTGCTGTATTCCGATATCAGTTCTAGTAGTTTTGGAGTGGAGTCTTTAGGGTTTTTTATGTACAGTATCATGTCATCTGCAAATAGTGACAGTTTAACTTCTTCTTTACCAATCTGGATTCCTTGTATTTCTTTATTTTGTCTGATTGCCGTGGCTAGGACCTCCAGTACTATGTTAAATAACAGTGGAGAGAGTGGGCATCCCTGTCTAGTTCCCGATCTCAGAGGAAATGCTTTCAGCTTCTCGCTGTTCAATATAATGTTGGCTGTGGGTTTATCATAGATGGCCTTTATTATGTTGAGGTACTTGCCCTCTATTCCCATTTTGCTGAGAGTTTTTAACATGAATGGATGTTGAACTTTGTCAAATGCTTTTTCAGCATCTATGGAGATGATCATGTGGTTTTTGTCTTTCTTTTTGTTGATGTGGTGGATGATGTTGATGGACTTACGAATGTTGTACCATCCTTGCATCCCTGGGATGAATCCCACTTGGTCATGGTGTATGATCCTTTTGATGTATTTTTGAATTCGGTTTGCTAATATTTTGTTGAGTATTTTTGCATCTACGTTCATCAGGGATATTGGTCTGTAGTTTTCTTTTTTGGTGGGGTCTTTGCCTGGTTTTTGTATTAGGGTGATGTTAGCTTCATAGAATGAGTTTGGGAGTATCCCCTCCTCCTCTATTTTTTGGAAAACTCTAAGGAGAATGGGTATTATGTCTTCCCTGTATGTCTGATAAAATTCCGAGGTAAATCCATCTGGCCCGGGGGTTTTGTTCTTTGGTAGTTTTTTGATTACCGCTTCAATTTCGTTGCTGGTAATTGGTCTGTTTAGATTTTCTGTTTCTTCCTGGGTCAATCTTGGAAGGTTATATTTTTCTAGGAAGTTGTCCATTTCTCCTAGGTTTCCCAGCTTGTTAGCATATAGGTTTTCATAGTATTCTCCAATAATTCTTTGCATTTCCGTGGGGTCCGTCGTGATTTTTCCTTTCTCGTTTCTGATACTGTTGATTTGTGTTGACTCTCTTTTCTTCTTAATAAGTCTGGCTAGAGGCTTATCTATTTTGTTTATTTTCTCGAAGAACCAGCTCTTGGTTTCATTGATTTTTGCTATTGTTTTATTCTTCTCAATTTTATTTATTTCTTCTCTGATCTTTATTATGTCCCTCCTTCTGCTGACCTTAGGCCTCATCTGTTCTTCTTTTTCCAATTTTGATAATTGTGACATTAGACCATTCATTTGGGATTGCTCTTCCTTTTTTAAATATGCTTGGATTGCTATATACTTTCCTCTTAAGACTGCTTTTGCTGTGTCCCACAGAAGTTGGGGCTTAGTGTTGTTGTTGTCATTTGTTTCCATATATTGCTGGATCTCCATTTTGATTTGGTCATTGATCCATTGATTATTTAGGAGCGTGTTGTTAAGCCTCCATGTGTTTGTGAAACTCTTTGCTTTCTTTGTACAGTTTATTTCTAGTTTTATGCCTTTGTGGTCTGAAAAGTTGGTTGGTAGGATTTCAATCTTTTGGAATTTTCTGAGGCTCTTTTTGTGACCTAGTATGTGGTCTATTCTGGAGAATGTTCCATGTGCACTTGAGAAGAATGTATATTCTGTTGCTTTTGGATGTAGAGTTCTATAGATGTCTATTAGGTCCATCTGCTCTACTGTGTTGTTCAGTGCTTCCGTGTCCTTACTTATTTTCTGCCCGGTGGATCTATCCTTTGGGGTGAGTGGTGTGTTGAAGTCTCCTAGAATGAATGCATTGCAGTCTATATCCCCCTTTAGTTCTGTTAGTATTTGTTTCACATATGCTGGTGCTCCTGTGTTGGGTGCATATATATTTAGAATGGTTATATCCTCTTGTTGGACTGAGCCCTTTATCATTATGTAGTGTCCTTCTTTATCTCTTGTTACTTTCTTTGTTTTGAAGTCTATTTTGTCTGATATTAGTACTGCAACCCCTGCTTTCTTCTCACTGTTGTTTGCTTGAAATATGTTTTTCCATCCCTTGACTTTTAGTCTGTACATGTCTTTGGGTTTGAGGTGAGTTTCTTGTAAGCAGCATATAGATGCGTCTTGCTTTTTTATCCATTCTGTTACTCTGTGTCTTTTGATTGGTGCATTCAACCCATTAACATTTAGGGTGACTATTGAAAGATATGTACTTATTGCCATTGCAGGCTTTAAATTCGTGGTTACCAAAGGTTCAAGGTTAGCCTCTTTAGTATCTTACTGCCTAACTTAGCTCGCTTATTGAGCTGTTATATACACTATCTGGAGATTCTTTTCTTCTCTTCCTTCTTGTTCCTCCTCCTCGATTCTTCATATGTTGGGTGTTTTGTGCTGTGCTCTTTCTAGGAGTGCTCCCATCTAGAGCAGTCCCTGTAAGATGTTCTGTAGAGGTGGTTTGTGTAAAGCAAATTCCCTCAGCTTTTGTTTGTCTGGGAATTGTTTAATCCCACCGTCATATTTGAATGATAGTCGTGCTGGATACAGTATCCTTGGTTCAAGGCCCTTCTGTTTCATTGTATTAAATATATCATGCCATTCTCTTCTGGCCTGTAGGGTTTCTGTTGAGAAATCTGACGTTAGCCTGATGGGTTTCCCTTTATAGGTGACCTTTTTCTCTCTAGCTGCCTTTAACACTCTTTCCTTGTCCTTGATCTTTGCCATTTTAATTATTA
The DNA here is from genome assembly GCF_030020395.1 of Manis pentadactyla. NCBI lineage: Eukaryota > Metazoa > Chordata > Mammalia > Pholidota > Manidae > Manis > Manis pentadactyla. Next base: position 47,456,784 of record NC_080022.1, on the reverse strand, counting down.
TGTGTCTTGGTGTTGCCCTTCTTGGATCCTTTCTGTTGGGGGTTCTGTGTATTTCCGTGGTCTGTTCGATTACTTCCTCCCCCAGTGTGGGGAAGTTTTCAGCAATTATTTCTTCTAAGATACTTTCCATCTCTTTTCCTCTCTCTTCTTCTTCTGGGACCCCTATAATACGGATATTGTTCCTTTTGGATTGGTCACACAGTTCTCTTAATATTGTTTCATTCCTGGAGATCCTTTTGTCTCTCTCTATGTCAGCTTCTATGCGTTCCTGTTCTCTGATTTCAATTCCATCAATGGCCTCTTGCATTCTATCCATTCTACTTATAAACCCTTCCAGAGTTTGTTTCATTTCTGCGATCTCCTTTCTGGCATCTGTGATCTCCTTCCGGACTTCATCCCATTTCTCTTGCGTATTTCTCTGCATCTCTGTCAGCATGTTTATGATTCTTATTTTGAATTCTTTTTCAGGGAGACTGGTTAGGTCTGTCTCCTTCTCTGGTGTTGTCTCTGTGATCTTTGTCTGCCTGTAGCTTTGCCTTTTCATGGTGATAGGAATAGTCTGCAGAACTGGGACGAGTGACGGCTGGAAGGACTTCCTTTCTTGTTGGTTTGTGGCCCTCCTCTCCTGGGAGAACAGCGGCCTCTAGTGGCTTGTGCTGCGCAGCTTCGCGCAGACAGGGTTTCTGCTTCCTGCCCGGCTGCTATGGAGTTAATCTCCGCTGTTGCTGTGGGCGTGGCCTGGCTCGGGCAGCTACTCCAAAATGGTGGAGTCGCGTTGGAGCAGGAGCGGCTGGAGGCTATTTATCTCCGTAAGGGGCCTCCCTGCTCCCTGCAGCCCAGGGGTTAGGATGCCCAGAGATCCCGGATTCCCTACCTCTGGATTAAGTGACCCGCCCTGCCCCTTTAAGACTTCCAAAAAGCACCCGCCAAAACAAAACAACGCCCACCAAAAAAAAAAGAAAAAAAAATTTTTTTAATTAAAAAAAAAAAAAAAAAGTTTTTAATTAAAAAAAAAAAAAAAGGTGGTCGTTCGTTTTTCTTTATTCTGCGGTGCCAGCCTCAGGCCTCTGCTCACCGGTCTTTCTGCCCTGTTTCCCTAGTATTGGGGTCCCTATCCCTTTAAGACTTCCAAAAAGCGCTCGCCAAAACAAAACAGCAAAAAAGCAAAAAAAAATGGTCGCGCGCTTTTCTTATGCCCTCTGTCGCCCAGCCTCCAGTGCCCGCTCACTGTTCTTGCTGCCCTGTTTTCCTAGTATCGAGCGCCCTGCACTCTGGCCCGGATGGCTGGGGCTGGGTGCTCGGCAGTCCTGGGCTCCGTCTCCCTCCCGCTCTGCCTGCTCTTCTCCCGCCGGGACCTGGGGGGGTGGGCGCTCGGGTCCCGCCGGGCCGGGGCTTGTATCTTACCCCCTTCGCGAGGCGCTGGGTTCTCTCAGGTGCGGATGTGGTCTGGATATTGTCCTGTGTCCTCTGGTCTTTATTCTAGGAAGGGTTGTCTTTGTTATATTTTCATAGATATATGTTGTTTTGGGAGGAGATTTCCGCTGCTCTACTCACGCCGCCATCTTCTGCCCCTCTCCCATTGTTTCTTAAATTGATTTGACTACAGAACCTTACTTTCCCTACCCCTTCACCTTTAACTCCTGCACATACCTCACAGAACAGGTTAACAGAGTAGACTTTGGTAAATGGTGATTTAAGACGTTGAATGCCCTTGTTGATACATATGGTTTGCTTCAGAGAGATCCAAGTGATGGTGGAACTTCACAGTTTCCAGAGCCCTCTCACGTGCATTATCCCTTTTGATTTACAATGACCCTATCAGGGAGATAATGTATTGTCCCCAGCAAAAAAAAGCAGAGACTTAGATGACTGCCAAAGCTGAGATAAGATTGGAGCACAGGTTGCAGACAGCTCACCCCATCTTCACCGACTCTTGCAGGCCTCCACTCCACAATCAGCTAGCTTGCTGAGTCCTCCTCGACCAGCCAGGCTCTACCTCCTAGGTTTTGAGTCAATGATATATGGTTATTTTCCATCCTACTTCATTTGACAACAAAGAAAATGAGGTTCAGAATGGGAAAGTGATGTGTCCAAGGTCATACAGCTCATTATTCATAAGCTAGAAGCAGAGCCTCAGGGTTCTGAGAAGCCAGTTGAAGAGGAGGGCACTGTGTGCATTGGGGTTGGGGAATTAAATCTGGAAAAAAATGCACATAATGAAGAAAAGGAGAATCGAAAGGTCCCAAGGGTGAAATTGGAAATGTTGCTTATTATCAGCCCTTTTGAAGAATAATTGCTTTCAATGAAGCCCCCCAAACCAGCTGTACTTCCGCAGTAGCTGACTGCCAAGTATAGATGGATCAAAGTAGAATATTTGGAAGCTTGACAGAGTGACCTACACATACTTGGCAGTTCCTCATTTGTCCTGAAAACCTCATCTATTTGAAAAGCACTTTGGAGCCTTAAATGAAGATAAAAGTTCTATGAGCAACTAAAAGAGATCAATCAATGAATTGCTCAGTTACTAAATAAATGAATTAATGAAAGAAAAGTGTATGAAAAAACCTACTATACCCAGGACCTGGAAACCTGCTGGCAGTCAGAAGTAAGACAAGGTCCCTATACTCCTTGAGTTTAGAGCCAAGGATGGGAGAGAAACATGTAAGCAAATAGGATAGAACCCTGTGGCTATGAAAGACCGAGGTTATGAAAGAAAATTCAGAGTGCATCTAAACCAGACAGGTCAGACTAGGTATTAGGAAGGATATCTTGGAACCTGCAAGGATATTTTGGAACCTGCAATGAAGATTCATATTTGAGTGACATTTTGAAAGATGAGTAAGAGTCGGCCAGTTGATGAAGAGATTAAGTGAAGGAAATGTAGCCTCTGTAGGAAATCACAGCGGCTTAAAATTGCAGGACACCCAGATACTTTTCCCAGGGGTGACTTAGTAGCTCATAGTTGTACTTCCTGTGCAGACTGCAGGCAGATGCTCACAGATCCTTGTCTGTGTGAGAGGGAGAGGAGCAAGACCATTCCCTTTTTTCCCTTTATTTTTTTTGGTGAGAACATTGAAGTTCTATTCTTTTAGCAGATTTCAATTATACAATACAATGTTGGCAACTCTAGTGAGGATATTTTACATTAGATCTTCAGACATCATTCATCTTACAACTGAAAGTTTGTACCCATGTAGCAACCTCTCCCTATTTGCTCCACCCCTAACCCCTGGTGACCACTTTTCTACTCTCTGTTTCTGTGAGTGTGACTTTTTTTGGGTTCCACATATAGGTGATGCCATGCCGTATTTGTATTCTCTGCTGGGCTTATTTCACTCAGCATAATGCCTTTAAGGTCCATCCATGTTGTCACAAACAGCAGGATTTCCTTCTTTCTTGTGGCTGAATAATATTCAATTGTATATATAGACAACATGCGCTTTATCCATTCATCTGTTGATGGACACTTAAGTTGTTTCCATATTCCAGCTATTGTGAATAATGCTGCACTGAACATAGAAGTGGAGATATATCTTCCATATCCTGTTTTCAGCATGTCCAAAATGGATAAAGATTTGAACATAAAACCTGAAACCATAAAACTCATAGAAGAAAACATTAGGGATAAGCTCCTTGACATCAGTCTTGGCAATGACTTTTTTCAATTTGACACCAAATGCAAAGGCAACAAAAGCAAGAATAGACATGCCGCTTTCAAGATCCATGTTTTGAAAAAGATGGGCCCCTTCCAAATGAGTAGTCATGAAACTGCTGTGCTTCGCCTTCTCAGTGTTCTGGAAGGCTCAAGGGTTCAAGCTGAGCCTTGGATGGCTTCCCCTGCCCCCAGCCTGTAGGGAGTCCTGGGGGACTAGCTTGCTTGGAGAGGCCCAGAAATCAAGAGGCTGGTGTGTTCCCTTCTTCATTTCTTGTTACCCTGACAGGGATCTTGGCCCTGGTCTAGTGAAGGGGAACAGCAGGGTGGCCGTGCCAAGAGGGTTCTTTGAGGCTTTTTCTTTCTGTATAGCACATTCTGTGGGAAAAGGCCAGACTGACTTCATTCCAGGACTGAATCAGTTTGATGCTTGAAAGCTCTTTTACAAAGAGACAGAATGTTAGAGAGTAGAAGGAGGCTTAGATAATTGAGTCCAGTGTTTTATGAGAGCCCCTGCTCTCTTCCTCTGGCCCCTCTGTGGTGATGGCCTGTCCCCTTTTCCTTCCTCATCGTACCTGTAATAGAGATTTAGACAGTTTATTGGCCCCCTGTGTAGCTTGGGTTAATAGTATTATCATAAGCTGTCTTCACCTCTCTGTATTCCTTACCTTGTAGTGTTTCCATCTATACAATGGGCTGAGTGAACCTGATCAGCAAGTGAGAATGACTTAAAGTCCTATGAAAAGTGTGAAGTGATATCTAAATATTATTACAATTTTGTTACTAACATTATCAGTTGCACACAATTCATAGATATTTCTTAAAAGAAAGACAGGAATTTATATAAACTAAGAATTGAATTAAGCCCAAGATAAAATGTCCTGAATTGCAAAGGACTAAATCAAAATTTGTATGTTTAAAACATACTAATCACCAAACAAAGAAACAGATAAGTAAAGCTGATAAGTAAAACAGATGAAAAAACTGAACCAACACAATGAACCCATGCCTAGTAGTAGAGAAACTCTGGCTGTTTCGAGACCATTGGATTTTTCTTCTAAATGTACCTTAGGCATGTTAATATTTCATTCAATCCAAGTCCCTAATAAAATACTTCCATCTATACTATTTATAATTTCTATGTTTTGTTGTAATGTAAATATATCAAAAATGAGAAAACTAGGTCTGGGATCTCTCTTGATCCAAATAGTAGTAATAGTAATAGTATTAATAATAATAATAATGATTAACAATAACAGATGGAATCCATAACTAGATCCATTATCACTATACTGTCTGCCTCCTACAATAACGCTGATCATATTCTTTCTAAATGCTTATTTGGTATGTGCTGGTCATACTGCTAATTATTTTATGTGATTGATTGTATTTAACCTACAGAATGTTCTCCTATGAGGCAGGTGCCATGATTGTTCCTGTTTTATAGATAAGGGAAAATAAGGCTCAGAAAGGTGAAGCCCCTTGCCCAAGTGTACACAGCTAACATGAAGCAGGTGGCATCTGGTTCCACAGTACACAGTCTTCAACTACTCTGCTTAACTGCTTCCTTGTATAAAATATGAGGAGACTCCAAGGAGAAATCAAGTGTCCACTATTTATTTACCTGGTGCTTCTTAATATCTAGTTCATTGCCTATACTTAATCAAAAATATGCAGATTCACAAGAGCAGATATCCCGGTATTACTCAGGTGGACATGTGTCCTGGCAGAGCACAGTCATGGTAGATAGGTAGTGCATCCTTTCTCTCATACTGTATTGTATTACTGGAGTATGTACTGGAGTATGTATTACTGTACAGCCTGTAATGCATTACTGGAGTATAACTCAGTGTGGTAGCTGCTGTTGATAATGATAAATGGACTGTTTTAACCATATTTAAGGAAACAGGGATGAGAGTAACATTACACTGTAGAAACAATTTTTTAAGGTAACTTTTTAGAGTGCTGGTGCTGAATCTGTTGTTTCACATTTCTGTATGAGTTCATTAGTATGGATAAATAAGGTTTTGTGTGTACTATGTATAGAAATCTAGGATAATATATGTAATCTGATAGCATAGGGACCATTTTAGTCCCTGTGCTGGTTATGTACGTTCCAAAGTTTATTGCTATAAGGCTATGAGATGATGCCATATAAACATATATACAAATATATATATATATATATCTCATATATATATACACTCACACATCTCTATACATATGTATATTTGCAGTAACTGAGATGCTGAGATGACAAGTTAAATGAAAACCTAGATGTTTATACTATGTATTTTTAAAGTCTGTGACATTTCTACCATTCATATGGTGCTCATGACACTGTGTTGCATCGAGTTGTGAGTGTTTATAATGGCTTCATGCAGTAGAGGCAAAAGAGAAAGGAATTTGGCAAACCTTTGTGCAAACTGTGGCCCTACCCCTTGCTAGCTGGGTTACCTTGGGCAGTTGTTTGACCCCACTGAGATCCCATAAACATGGTTAATCATAGTTCAGGATGGGTTGCTTCTCCTGTATGAGGGACCCCTCCATAAAGGAGGAAGCTTGCATTCTATCCCCAGGAAAGGAAAAATAGAAGCAGGAAACGACTTCTTTTTCTCCACTTGCTCCTTCGTGCCTCCCAAAGGACCAGCCTTACCTGCTCAGTGAGTGTGCGTGAAGGATCTTTCCCAGAGTATTCAGCCTTGTCCAGAGTTCACTTTTCCATTCACTTGCTTAAAGGACACATGTGTTCTTCACCTGCCTTCATGCAGCAGGTCCTTCTGCAGGGGTCTTAGGGAAGGGGTGAGTTGTAGGAAGTCTGACTTTGGTCATTGGCTGGCATTTTCTCCAGTCCAGCTTCATCAGTGATAAAGTGGAGAGTTTGATCTCTGACTTTTGTGTGGATCTCTCAACTGGTTCTGGACTTGAAAGTGTGGCAGGGAGTGGTCATCACTCCCTAACAATCCCGACACGTCATAGGACTGATGGGAGAGTTAAAATGAGAACACAGATATTAAGAATCTAGCACTGTGTGTTACACATGGTGGGTGTTTGGCAACTGTTAGGCTTCCCCTCCCATGTGTGACTGCAAACTGAGCATGGCCCAGCCCATGTCATACAAATGGCTCTCTCCCTCCCCTCCCCCTGTACTTAAGCAGGGTGGCAGACATGAGCTGAATATGACTTTTAAGAGTTACAAGAGACTCAACCAATGAATTAGTCAAATTCTTTCATTTTCTTGATGGGAAATTTGAGGGTTGGAGATGCTGAGTATCTTGCCTGAGATGACACAGCTAGTAAGGGCACCTGGGCTCTAAACAGGTCTTGCCACTCAGTATTGCATGATTTCACAGAATAAAGGGAAACTCTATCTTATACGGAGGATAAATTACAAGGCTGCCTAAAACCTGAGAGCTTTGTCAAGGTAAAATGTTTCCATTTTGATAGAAGAACAAGAGAGCTCCCCAAATACTTTTCTTTTGACCTACTTAGCTATTATTCATCTGCCTCCTGCCCCCACCCCCATCACCATTTGCTTCTGCTTAAAAAAATTCTGGTGTAGTTCATCATTCTATCCATGGTTCTGGTTTTAAAGATGTTCTCAGGTGGAACAGGGACTTAAGAAAACAGGCCCACAGGAAGGCTCTGGGAGACAAGATCGTATTATGCCTGTACCATACCTCTCTGAATGCTTTCACATGTCCCAATCCACCTGGGGAAATGCAGCTGAGGACAGTGGAAGAATGCTAGGAGTTGTCCATCTTTATGGAGTCCTGTCTCCATGGGACTAAATGAGGTCATGGCGATGACTGTCCCTTGTGTTTACCCACCAGAGGCCAGCTCTAAGGAGAGAATGGCAATATTGAGTGTATATTTCTTCCTGCCCCAGAGTGAGTTGTGTCATGAATTCATGGTCTCATTCACTCTCAGAATATCTCAGAAAAATAGGAGAAAGGCAGATATTTCTATTTTCATTTTATATATAGGAAAACAGAATGAAGAGAAATCAAGAGTTTTCAAGATGTTCTCACTTCTGCCATTCACTGCATTTGTGGTTCTTTTTTCTGGGAATGTTTTTTCCCCTCTCAGTTTTCCTCTAAAGCTACTATTCATTCTCCTGAACCAGCTCTTTGCTGGAACTTGCCCCCTCCTTTGTGCTCTCACTGCAATTCCTGTTTTCTCTGTGATACAGTATTAAAGCTATTTTGCTGTGATTAATCATTGATATGTCTTTAACTTACAGAAATACATTAGTTTTTAATAACAGTCATAAAAATTCTATCACCCCCATTGTATGGACAAGAACATGAAGCTCAGAGAGTTTATATGACTTACTCAAGACCACCTAGCTAGTAAGTGATGGAGCCAATTGTTGAACAGAGGTCAGCCTCCAAAGCCCATTTTCTCTACCATGGTGTGAAACTGCCTTTTTTTATAATAAAAGATCCAGATGTGAGAATTCATTTTACCCTTAGCTAATTCCTGATAGCAATAGCTAATTCCTAACTCCCATTGATAGAACAATTTATGATTTCCAAAACACTTTTTCATGTACATGTATTTCAAAACATGTATTTTCATGTCATCTCATTTGATCCATATAACAAAGTTACAAGGTGGGGATTCTTCTGCAGTTGTAAAGTTTACTGCTTTAGAGTTGAAGAATTAAGGCTGGAGGAAAGGACTTCCCCAAAGTCATCCTGCTATTTTGCAAGTTAACACTTTGCAGGAAGTCACACCCACATCTCCTAACTTCAAATTGTTTTGCAGTGTTGTAACAATGAACTCTAGTCCAGAGTCAGCTTAACATGGAATAGTAGCAGGATCTCCAAGAAAATAAACTGCGCAGTATTTAGGAGACCAAGACATTCTCTTTGGTTCCAAGTGTCATCAGACTTTCCTCCTTGGCCGCACTGCAGCACAATGAACAGTGCTGCGCACCAGAGTCAGGTGAAAGGATCCCAGACCTCAGAGTGGTAAAGAAGAGCATCTGTCTTCCGTGTGTTTATTATATCGTTATGTGACTTGACCTGCTGTTACAGAGCAGCACTTCTCAGCCTATTTTTCTTCTGGCACAGCCAAGACACACGCCTGTGGGACAACCCAGTGATGGGAATAACTTCCCACATTCCAATTTCAACTTAACCCTTTCCTCTTCTACTCAAGGAACAAGGGAAGGAGTGAGAAGGATATTATTAGGAGAAAACACTAAATTTTTTATTTATTTGAATAGTTTTTTTTTTTTTGGCAAGTTTGGTATCATATAGGAAGCTTCTGACATATCTCACGACTCACTGGAATACACCTGTGTCGTGTGTTGCAGGAATAGAATGTAGACATTGACTATGAGAGGGCCCTGTCCTCGAGGAGCTCACAGTTGGGTGGGGCAGGCAGACATGGACCACTGATTATCACTCAAGACAGCAAGTCCGAGTACTAAGAAACTGTGCACTGGCAGCACAAAGGAAGAGTGAGGGGGTGCTTTCTGATTAGGAAAAACAAGCAAACTGGCATAGAAAACTGAATCCTTAGGGACAAGTGATATTTTCATAGGCACTAGGGGAAATTGAGAAAGAAGATGGAAACATCATGAGCATCGTAATATTTCCTCTTGGGGAGTGTTAAGTAGCCCTGTTGAAGCCAGATTAGATATTTTGAAAGAAGAGGATAGGAAATGAGGTCTGAAAAGTAGGTAGCACTTAAATGGCATGTTACTGTGTTTGGATGTGATCCTATAGACAATGGGGAGCCATTAAAGATTCTGAGCAGGGGCATGACATGATCCAGCTCATGTCTTAGAAAGATCGTTCTGGCAGCTCTGATCCTGTCCTGCTGCTGATCATAACCTGACAAAGAACTTCGCAGTTTGAAGTGGCGAACTAGAAGTGCCAGTTGATGAGCTGAAAAAAAAATCAAAGATCCCATTTTCCTGCTTGTGTCAAGTCAAATAAATGGAGCCAGATAAACGTGGAAAAAAATTGAGATAGTAGCAAAATTGCCTGGAAGCAGAATGTTTTTTAAAGTCCCTAATGAGGTGTCAGTGAACCTAACGAGATGAAACTCTCCACCCTACTCCTAGTTTTTCACGCTGTCCTTTTCATCCAGTCATAATTAAGTTGTGAAATTGGAATTATATCCTATCATTAAAGACGGAGGCCAAACTCTGCTTGGCTCTTGCTTCTCCAAAGAAGGTAACTCGGAAAAGCACTCTCTTCCGTTGCTGCTTTTCCCATTTATGCTTCTCCTGATATAGCTGCAGGCCATGGCATCATCGTTTTAGATTTTGATTAAGAAGGGCCACATGGCTCTTCTTCATTGATTCCTGTATTGAATTCCGTCATTCTTACTTAGAAATTATTAGGCAGCTGAAGTTGAAAGGAAAATGTCAGTGTTTGTAGTGCCATTAGCTTTTTAGCAGGAGGGAAGGGTAGGCAAGGTGAGAGAAGCATCCACCATGCCAGACACTGCTGCCGCTTTCATCCTTTCAAGGTATTGTCATAAGAAGGAAGCGTTACTCCCGTTTGTATGGAGGTGGGAGCTGAGGCTCACAGGGCTTGTAAGCCTTGTATAAGGTTGTTTAGACTTGTTCCAAACATATATTTTTCCGTCCCTACTGTGACTACATTTGTATGTGTGTAAGGTCCATGGACAGGAGGCTTAGATTCATTAGCCAGCACTCTGGGACTGTCTTACAGTATCTCATGCACATTGCTAGGACACTTTGTGGTGCACTATTTATTTCCACAGGAAACCTTTGAAGAGGTATGTGTTCCTTTTTATGAGTGAGCTAATTGTAGCTCAGAGTGATTTACCTCAAATCACACAATTAGGAAGTACAGATTGATCCCACCTCGCTGTGTTGCCTTCCAAGCTGAGATCTGTATAGGACAATATGACCAGTCTCAAAGGATGAGGCCAGTGAGGGACATTTCTAGTTCTGGGATCAGCTAGCGGTATAAGATTAATATTTGTAATGTAGGCCCATTCTTCTGGAGTGTAGAGGTAGGGTGGGGAGGAAGGTGAGAAGAAGGGGCTCTGTACGAAGGGGCAGGCAGTAGCTCTGTGCAGCGTTAGCCCCAAGTCCCAGGTGAATGCCTACAGTAACTAACTCACTAAATAAATAAGAGCATCATGCCCCTTTCCCTGCAGGACTATTTAAATAAACATACTGAGCAGACTGAAAAGCAATGACTGCTTTATGAAGTGTGGCTGCCCCAGGAAGAGCACTGCTGTGGACACTCGATTGTCCCATTGCTGAGTCTGTTTGCCCCCCACCATTGCAGTATTTCCTCTGCTCCTGCTTGCCTGGAGAAAGACAGCTTTTCTCTCCAACAGCACCGTGAGAGAGGACTACAGCCTCCTGGTCAGGCCCTGTTCTTCTGCTGTGTCCATCACAGCTCATCCAGTATAAAAATGCAAATGCAGACCCATAATCCCCTATTTGAAACCTTAGGGACCAGATGTATGTCAGAAATTTAGGATGTTTTCAGATCTGAGGGAGGCAATACGATATGTATATTGCATAGTGTGTAACATCCCCTGCCAGTCTTGGGGCAGTACCTACCATCAAACACATTAATATTTCTGCAGTAAAATGTATAATAAATAAATATAGGATGAATAAACACTGTAAGTAGTGATCTGTTGGTTCAAGTCAGTTTGTACCATGAAATTAATTCAGATCAGCTTAGATCTGCTGCCAAAATGAGTTACACACATGCAAATACACATGCACACACACACATGCACATGTGTGCGTGTATACAAGTACACACACACTATTTGGTTTTTAGAGCTTTCTGGATTTTATAATTCAGATAAGAAATTATAGATATTTGCTCAGTGCCTACTATTGCTAAAATAGTAGCTCGCATAGATTGAGTGCCTGTTACGTGCCAAGTACTATACTGAACAGTTTACAGATATGTATTGTATAAGAGCTCCAGAGTCTATGATGAATATAGTGTTACTATCTGCATCTTGCAGTGTAGACTTGTGCTGTGCAATCAATAGCTATTAGCCACACATTGCTGTTTGCATTTAAATTAATTAAATTAATTAAAACTAATTTGAATTAATTAAAATAAGAAATCAGTATCTAAATTGTACTATCAAGAGCTGGATAGCCACGTGTGGCTAATGACTATGTACTGGACTAGCCATAGGTGCTTAGTCCCTACCTTACCAGACAGTGCCATCAGAGCAGAAAGTTTTGTTGGGCAATATTGACCTACATGTTGTATAGTGTAGTGGTTGTGATCATGAGTTCTGGATCTGTACTGCCCAACACCACCACTTCCTGCATATGAGGACTTGGCTAAGTTACTTTGCTTCTTGGCACCTCAGTTTTCTCATCTATAAAATGGGATAAAATGGTGTTTACCTCATTTGTTGTTGTGAAAATTAAATGAGTTAATGCATGTTAAGCACAGTACTTAGTATGAAGTTACTTCCTAATAAACATTACCTATTATTATTATTATTAAAGATGTGGAAATCAAGACATAGACAGGTGGTTTAAACTCTACCTCCCAAGTCCTTGTTCTTAATCTGAACGTGCTACAGCCTCTCCAGACAAGTGTCCTGTTCATCTCTGCTCCTGTGTTGCTGAATGAGTGAATGAGTGAATGAACAGAGAGGGTCTGAGAGTGGCGACTTGGGAGCCGAGAGCAGAGAAGAGCTGTGTGATAGCCTAATTCTTAGGGTCAGGCTCAGACGTGGAGATGAGGTGAACCATGTTGTCCTTTATTGATTCCTCAGACCAAGGCTCAAATTCATATCTTTTATTTCCATATTGTTCCATTTCCTGCTTCTAATCTTAATTTTTAAAAATCAGCCATAATTAGGCTACTGTAAGGCATTGAACTTGCTGTCAAGACTATATATTTGATGTAATATGTTGAAGCTACATTGATCCTGTTTGACAGTGTTCAAAACAGAGCAGGGCTGCTGCCTGGGAATCAGCCAGTGAGGTATTGGATCACTCTGGAGAGAGGCACCTGCCAGACACGCCAGGATACAGATGTGAGCAACATCTTGTATGGAAAGAGGTGGTAGTCTTTGCTGTAAGACCTTCAGGCATGGAGTTAGATGGGATGGGGTTCAGTTTCAGTCCTGAACCAAACTTAAGCAACCATATCATATCGCTTAAAAGCTTTTTGAGCCTCAGTTTCATCATTACAACCTGGGGCAATTATTCTGATTCTGTCTCCTTCAAATATTGTTGCAAAGACCAAGTGCAAAATAGATTAAAACACTTTGTTACTTATAAAGCACTGAGCACACATGAGTTACTTACTAATATAGGCTACGCTTTTCTTCTGGTGGAAAGGAAGCCTCTGAGCTTTGGGAAAGGCAAATACAAGTATTTGGTGTGCATTAGTAACTGGCTTTGCTTATTAAATGTCTGTCATCATTTTTGTCTTAGTAGGAAAAAGAATGTTGTAATATACATGTTATTAAATATCAATTGATAGATGAACAGACCATCCTCAAGGAGCAAATGAGTGTGCTCGTGTTGACACTGCTCTTTTGGGATTTACTGAAAAGAGGGCTTAGAAGTCCACTAATAAAGGTATTATTCTTTTAGATGGTCTTTGTCTTCTTTATAAATATTGAATTTAATTTTCAAATTTTGCTTCAGTAATAACTGCCCCTCTTATAAGCTTCTAGTTTTCCTTTTATTCCACAATGAGAGTTATGGCATCATCATCCCACCCACCAAGACCACCAGGCAGTTCATGATTATTCTAATGCTCATTTGCAGTTGTCATCTTATTTTTTCTTTATGCAGTTTTAGAATTAAAGAATTGAATTACAGAATGAGACATCAGGAAGAAATAGTGGGGATTTAAGCCTGCCTTCTTTAATTTACAGATGAAAACATTGAAAATATAGAAAGAACAAGAAGAATGCTCAGGGACTGCCAATCAGTGGCAGAACTAGGAATAGAATTGCTGTCTCTGACTCAAAGCCTATCATCGGGCAAGTTCTAATCAAGTCAGATGGTAAATTGAAGCAGAGCAAGGGAGTTAGATGAGTCTAATGTATGAGGGAAGAGCTTGTTGTAGCCATCTCACCATAGCGATGACCTTGCTAATCAGACCTGAAATAGTTGAAGCCATGGTGATTGTACCAGTTAGGAATGTGTGTGGCACCAAACAACAGTGGCTTAACCAAATAGGATTTTATATACCTCACCTAGGAAGAGGCCTGGATATAAGCAGTTGTTAGCTTTGGTTCAGTTGTTCAAAGAAGATGCCAGAGACTTAGGCTCTGTATGTCTTTCTACCTTTTGTTCCCAAGATGGCTGCCTTAATGTCAGGCATCATATCACTGTCCTGAAAGGAAGAAGGAGGAAAAGCTAAAGCTTTCCAAGAATCCTTTCTTCAGACTTCTACTTCCATTTAATTGTTTAGAACTGAGTCACCTGGCAACATCTAACTTCAAGGAAAGGTGTGGAATTGAGTATTTTCCTTGTTAGCCTCTATCACTGGAATGATATTTTAAAAAATTAACAATCAGTGGGGTGCAGGAATTGACCAGTCACAATAGGTACCAACCATGAGGAACTGGTCATAATACATACAGACCAAATACTAGTCTGTTGTAGAGGGACCAGGGAGAGGAGTGGTAAGAATGGGTGTACGTCTCAGCAGGGTGTGGTACTGTACCATGTTCCGCATCAGGGTCAGCAGAGGATCACTAGTAAATATTTAAGGCTTTATGTCTTTTTGTTTTTGATACCTCTTGCTATTATTCAACTCTATCTATAACCACTGGGTGCAAGCAGCCATAGACAATACACAAATGAACTGGCCAATAAAAGTTGATTTACAGAAACAGGCAAGAGGCCAGATTTGGCCTGTGGACTGTAGTTGGATGACCCATGTGCTGCATCCAACCACGTTAGGAATACCTGGCAATGAGACTAGAATACAGAATCTAGCTCCCTCCAGCTGTCTCTCTCGGGTGGCATCCAAATGAACATTGTAACGTTTTCTCAATGTGGGCTAGATAATCCTCCTTCCTGCCCTACTGGATAGAAGCCATTTCTTCCTCCTTCAGGTTCTACATACCTCTACCATATCCCAACTATGAATAAAAACGTGAAAATTCAATCTGTGTCTTTTAGTCTTAGAGGTACCTTCCTGTATTACCCAAATACTGCCACCCTGAACAGTCATAATGATTAAGAGAGTCAATAAAATAATGATTCAGAAAGTGCTTTGTCAGTTCCCAAACAGTATATGAAAACTCCTACTTGGGATAGCCTTCTTATCTGTAGAGGCTTTCTATGCTTCAAGGGCTTTTTATACTTCCTAAGTCTGTCCAAATTCCCTGACATCACATCTGCTCCTGTTTGAGTGCAGCTTATCTTTCCTTCAGCAGCACAGTCTGCTTTGGGAGTGTAGTAATTACCATGATAGGGTCATTGAAGTGAGCTCTTCATTTACAAGAACCCACCAGGGATTCGTGTACACAAACACATACCCACACTAGTACACTCTTATTAGAAGGAAGTCATGCCTCAGCCTTTGACAACAGACATGTTATGATGGTAGAGTGGATGATACAGAAGAAAAGCTGGGGCTTTTAAGAATCAGATGTTTGATAAAGGCAAATTATGCCGGTCTGATGTCAGCCATTGCCTGGCCAGTCATGTGAAGGAGTTTGGAAGGCATGTCATTCACCTGAGCACCATGAGCCATGGGATTGCCCAAACCAGAATCCTTTGCATCATCCCTAATGTGTCCCTTTTTAAGTACCTTCTAGCCAATCAGCAGCTCTGTCCTTTCTGACCAGCATCCTACCCATGCCCTCTTCTCCTGCTGAGTCCTCCTCTTTCTTCACTCTTAATCTGGACATCATTTCTTCTAGGAAGCATGTCTTGACTTCCTCCCCTGTTTTGGGCACCCCTCCACTCTGCCAGGGTGGCATTTCCCACAGCACTCATCCTGCTGCACTGTAATGGCGTGTTTGTTCCTCCACTGGGATGTGGGTCTATGAGGACAGGGAACATGTATGTCTTACTTATCTTTTATGCCTGGCATGGTGGCTGGTACTTAACTGCAATTTCATCCATCCTCCTCTCATGGGCAGGACTACATCTCAGAGCAGTGGCTTTTCCCTGTTTGTAAGAGCTTTCTGAAGGGTGTCCCACATTCTTTCAGAGGCTTTCATTCTTTGGGAATCCTATTTAGATCACAACACCCCATTGGAGGGATGGTGGCAGACTTTGAGAGCAGGGTGTGTGTGGTGCTCCACATATCTGATTGGCTGGGGCATTTTTGGAAAAAATCATTCATTTCATTTATTCATTTATTCAGCAAATAATTATTGAGTGTACTCTGTACTGGGCACTGCATTAGGAGCTGTGGACTCTATGAGCAATGAATGACATGGAAATGAAGGTACCATTCATGTGCCGTATTTGCCAGGCACTTTTGCTAGGCACATGTTCAGAGGTTCCATTTAATCCATTTAATCTTAATTACACATCCATGAAGTGAAACGCCTACTGTCATCTTCATTTTACAGAACAGAAAATAGTTTCAGAAAGGTTTGGTATCACACAGCTGGGACTTGGAAGAGTATAAAACATAACTTCTGTTTTCACGGAACTCAGTTTCTATTGGGGAAACATTCATTCATTCATTCATTCATTCAAAAAGTGCTAACTGTATGTCTGGTTTGTGCTTGGTTTGTCTGTTATAGATGCTTGGGAAACAGCCATGAATAAGGCAGACAAGGGCTTTGCTCTTAAGGAATTTTCATGCATTCAGAGAGGAAGTAGGCAATAAATAAGTCAACACATATGTGACGAGAACACTGGGACATGTAAAGGAATAGCTGGGGTGTGGGGCACTCCAGTTGTAGATTTCAGGGATGGCCTCCATAAGGGTATGAAGGTGCTTTAGCAGAGCCTTCAAGGGAATAAGTGATGTGAGGATTCAAGGGCAGCACAAGCCGGACAGAGGAAATAGTAGGTGACAAGACACTATGGCTGCAGAAGAGGGGGAGTGGGTGCAAGTGGCTTAAGAGTGTTGGGGGTAGGATGGGCTGAGATATGTGTAGGTGTGGTAAGCTGTTATAAAGCCTTTGGATTTATGCCAAGTGCGGTGAGACGTTACTGTAACATTTAGAGCAATCATGGACCTGGTTTAACTTTCTAAAGCTCTCTGGCTGCTTTGTTGGAGAAAAGATTTGAGTTAGATTAAGAGAGAAAGCATGGAGAACAGTTAGGAGGAAGGGACAAAGGGAGGGAGGAAGGAAAAGAAGGAATAGTGGGGCTTGGGTTGGGGTCGCCACAGTGGAAATGGAGAGAAGTGGATAGCTCGGATGGTACTGGTAGAACAGAACATAGTACGATAAAAATAGGCACTGAGGTAATAAACAGGGCTTTCTGGGCACAACGGAAAGCACAGAAGAGCATTTAATCATCCTCTGATCCAGGGTTTCCCAACACCATGTCCTGTGGGATGTGAAAAATCGTTCTCAGAAAAAAGATAAAATTCCTTCATAGTCAAAAAAAAAGTCTGGATGCTGCTGCACCCTGTGTTGCAGAGTTATGGTGAGCAAATCATATGTTCAAGGCTCTAGGGAATGTTTGTAATGAAACCAATTTAACTTTAATGTAGCTTTTCTCAAGTTTATTTGATCCCAGAGCTCCTTTTTTCACAGAACATCTTGTGCTGTGCCAGCATTCCTCAGAGAAGGTTTGACAGGACAGGATGATCTAGAACACCATTCTTTTTTTATTCATGGCATGATGGTGGTCCAGAGAGGGAAAGTGACTTGCCTAAAATCACACAGCTGGGTAGAGGCAGGGCATGGCCATAATCATAGCTTCTCTGACTTAAGACGCATTGCTGCTTCTGCCGGAGAGTGCCATCTGCACTGCAGAGAAGATTCCTGCTATTGTACTGATGTGGTCCTGACTGTAAATAACGTGCGTCCTGGCCCACTGCGCCAGCAAAGCACTCTGCCCCGCACTCCACCCTCCCACAAGGGCCCTAACTCAGAAACAGTGATGCGCTGTTCCCTGGCCAAGGTGTCAGGCTTATAAATTCTTACCCCAATGAACAACAGAGAGCTGTAAAACTGCACATCGAGAGAAATGCAACAGTCACTGTGGCTTGAGGGGTCGAGGTACTATTGAAATATGTTTGCAAACTGCACTCCCAGCAATATCCTAAGTAACAATAGGCTATAATGGGGTGATAATTAACATCAAATCTAGACTCAGAAAAAAAATTTCATATTACAATCAAGATGGGACTTGATTGTATTCTGGTTAAACTCCTGGGAGACCTGTCTATTTTTGGAAAAAATACAGAGCCTCTGTGCTTCATGGCTGCAAGGAAAAGAAAGTATATTTTTGGATCATATTTCAATCCAGATTTTGCCATCCCTTAGCAGAGCAACTGAGAGTGAGTTGCTTAACCTCTCTGGCCTTAGTTTCTTGCCTATGAGATAGATATAATACATCGTGGCAGGGCTGATGCAAAAAAGAAACCAAATAATGTATGTTAGGTACCTAGCATGCCTGACTCAAGGAAGGTGTTCGGTAAATGAGAACTATTAGAATTATGCATGTGGTTTCTCCTATTCTAAACACCAGATCATTCTGATGGCATTTGTCCCAAATGACCTAGGTGTTTAACTACTTATGCACTTATATTGGTGAACATACTTTTGATTGCAAATGATAGGGTCCCACTTTGAACTAACTTAGACAAAAGAAAAAGTGTTGTGTTAGCTTATTTGTTGTTGAAACAATTTGATTACCTTATGTCACAGTAGTAAGAGCAGGAGTGGGTTTGGCCTCTGGGATGACTAGAGCCTGAGGCTCAAATAAAGCCACACTTCTGTCTGTCTCTCAATTCTGTGTCTTCATTCCCTGTGACCAGCTTCCTAAGTGTGGAGGAGAATGGCTGCCAATGACCCTTGAGGACTCAGTTTAAAGTTTAAATGTCCCAGGGAGAGTCCCTGATTGCCTAGTTTAGGTCAGGAGCTCACTCCAGGACCAACCAACTGTAACCAGGGTAAGTGAGCCTATGAGGACTTCCTGGAATCTATTCATATCATAGAGTGGGAGAGAAAGATGACCTGGGAGAAGGCATCAGACATGAGAGTTGTTGGGAAGAACACAAAATATATATCTTCAATATTTCCCCTTTGAAACTAAGCCCTTGGTAGGAAATCTAGTGGACAGCTGGTCATTTAGCTTGTTCAGCATCTAGTCCACCTCTGTCAAAATATCCACTTTGGCATTTAAGAATATCCCACCCCTTCCCATGTTTTTTGGCTGGAAGTGTAACCTATTCTTCTTCAAACCAACTCAAATCAGTTCTTCCATTTTCTCTCATTTTTGGCCCAGGTGAGCATCATACAAGTGGGACCAGTCAGACTGTAGCTTTTTCCTGAGTGTTTGGTTCTTGAAAGGAATGACACACAGATTAGATTGGAATCATTCTGTTGACAGTCTGAAGATGTCTGTCCATGAGCACTTCCCTATTCTGATCCCTAGAGCCTCATGGCTGTTGCCCTACCTGAAGTCTGTTCAATTCTCTGGTGCATTCTAGAGCTACTCTAGTGATATTCAAGCATATCTGCCTACTCATTTACTTTAGCTGGAGCTTATTTCTGTTGCTTGCAACCAGAGATCTTCGATAGATACAGAGGCTTTACGTTATGCATGTTAGTGTCCTCTATGCTTCCACTGATTCCACCTGATTCACAAATGATCAGAAAACATGTGGTGGACTTACAGACTGTATAAACTCCTTTCTTTTATTTGTTTTCATATCTCCCATCCCCTTCCTTCAAAGAGAATTCTAGATCAAACTCAATATGTAAAACAGTTAAAGAGAGGCTTGACTACTTGGGTTGAGGAAAACCCAAGCCCAGAAGGTTCAGCCTCTTCCTTGCTCCTTAGGGATGGTTGAAGACCACTAGTCTCTGGAAAACAGTTTAAAAACCCTGGACTGGACTTGAGGGTGTCTCAGATCCCTTCCAGTGCCAAGGCTCTTTAGTCTGACCACATGCCAGGGCTTCCTTTGAATACTGGGTGTGTCACTTCTTTCAACCCCAAACTGTTCTCTGTGTCTCAAGTCTGTTCCATTTGGGGTCCTTGACAACACCTTTCTCTAAAGAAGTATCTCTCCTGAAAAGTAGTGCCAGTCAATCTCACTTGCAGTTAAATGTTTTATGTACTTGTCACTGGGGTATTTCATACTATTTGGGGCATTTATATGTCATTAAGCAAAAGGCGGCCCAGGTTAATTGGAATTGTTATTTTTGGAATTGAAATTATTATTATTTTTCATTAACTGAAGCTATTCCCCAGAACAAAAACGTCACAGGCTTTGGAGTTCACAGCAGCAGTTCTGAAGACTTCACACACATTAAGATCACTGGATCTCAGATGCAGATTTCTGGGCTCCACTTTGAAGATTTGGGTTTAGTATGGCTCCAGTGAGACATGGGGGTCTGCATTTTTACAACTGGGGGAATAACTACCAATATCATTGAATTGTTTTCATTCTTAAGTGCAGTAATGTTTAAAATTCTTAGCCTAGTGTCTGGATTTATTATAAGAACTTGGTAAGTAAAACCATTCTTACCATTTGTTTTGTTTGTGATGTACTATCTAATGGGCTTATCCAGTACTGAATCAAGCAGGTGTTGAAATCAATAAACAGCCCTGAGGGTGGTGCCTCTGAATTCTGTCTATTCCCCACCTCTATGATGTTGTTCAAGTTCACTGTCATCTCCTAGCTGTGTCATTACCACAGCTCTTCCTACAACTGATTTCCCTAACTTCAGTCTCCTCGTTTGAGTTCATTCTTAAAAAACAGGCAGAATTATTTAACTAAAAATGAAATCTGATAGTATTACCTTTTGCTGAAGACCCCTGCATGGCTCCCCATTGCTTTCAGAATGAAGTCTCGGGTTCTGACCTGTATTCTGCAAGGTCTGACTCAGGAGCTCCTCTCTGACAGCACTTTCTTTCTACTTTATCTCTTTCTGTCTATAGTCCATCCACCCTGAACAAACTGTGGGTCTTCCAAAGCCTCATGCTTACTCTCCTCCCTGGCTTGGCTTATTTTGTTCTCTGCCTGAAACATGCTTCCCCCCTTTCCGCATGACCAAAGGCCCTTCAGGTTTCCTTTTGGCCATTGCTCTTCTGTGAAACCCTCCCGGGCTCCCCAAAGGCTGGGGTAGATTTCTTCTATGTGCCGTCCCTGCATCCTACTGTCAACAGCAATTATCATAATTATATTGAAATTATCTGGGGGCTTTTATGTGTTTCCCACTAGCTGTTGAGCTCTAGGAAGCAGGAACTGTGTCTTCAACACTTTAGCACCTTTTAGTTTTTGAGGCCCAGCATGCTGCCTAGCACATAGTGGATGCAGGTGCTCAATAAATGCTTGGGAAGGAAAGGAGGGAGGGAAAGGAGAGAAGGAAGGAAGAAAGGAAGAAGGAGGGAAGGAGAGAAGGAGGGAGGGAGGCAAGGAGGGAGGAAATTTATTTCAGCTGAACCCTAGACAGTGATGGACGGTCCAGAGCCCAGGATCCAGCTCTACAGAGAAAAGAAATTATAAGCATTAGGTGGAGCCATAGTCTCAGCAAGATGGTTTAGTGCAAGGGAGGGCCTCTGTCCTAGAAGATGCACATGGCATGAGAGAAGGAACATGGGCTTCATGTAGTAAAGCCACAGCTCCAGTATTACCCCGTCACTGAGAGCTCTGTGGGGTTGGCAAGTCACTTACTTCATTTTTCTGGATTCTCAGTGTCCTCATCTTAAAATGGAGTTGATGAAGCCTACTCCCAAGTGATGTTTTGGGGAAGAAATAAGAAACTATTTATTTAAAGTGCTTTTGCAAATTGCAAAGCTGTAGTCTTCCTTACTAGGCTGTTGCCTCCTTGAGGGTGAGGCATTTGATGTAACTCATCTCTGTTTTCCCAGGGCCAGGTACATTACAAATGTTAGGTGAAGTTTCGTTGAATAAATAAATGAATGAATAATAGGATGACTGAATGAGTGAATAAATAAGGAAAGTCTGGGGCACTTGATTGCCTAGTCAGGAAATGACAGAGAGGCTCAGAACAGCCTCTTGGGATATGTTGCATATGCACGCTACTCTTCCCTCCATGGGAAGTTCCTTGATGAAGGGACTGCTTCCTGATCCTCCCCACCTCTCCTGAGTGCCTTACATACACTCCGTCAGTGTTTAAGAAACACTAAGAGCCAGAGACGGGTAAGATTCCTCAAGGGAGGAACAACCTAAGACAGGCACAGTCGCAGGGGGGCCATCAGGTGAGAAATTGGGGATCAACAGAGGTGAGGCTTAGAACCTCACCCCCCCTGTTCTGAGACAAATCTTCTGCATCCGTGGATGTTTTATTGCCCTTGTCCAGCTTGGATTAACACATAGTCTGCAGGCACACACCTGATCATCTACATTTGCTCTCTTACAACACTAAACTATGTTTTCTACCTTTATCTTGTATCTACCTACCACTTCAGCATTTTATTAAAAATAATAATAATAAAGAGAGAAATGTGGTATCCACATATAAATCAAGTATAAAAATCAAATGAATATTCATATTTGAACTGATTGTTTATAGTTCATAATTCATGAGCAAAACCGAAAGTTTCTGTGATGGCTGCCCTTGCACTGTTCACCATGTAAGAACTTATTCACTATGTAACAATTTGTTCACCATGTAAGAACTTGTTCATTATGCCTCAGAAGATTGGAGACTGTTGAGAATTAGGCTTGGGGTTGATTAATGATTGTGCATTGAGTCCCCTATACAGAATTTTATTGTTGTTAACAACCATTTGATCAATAAATATGAGAGATGCCCTCTCAAAAAAAAAAAAAAAAAAAGAAACACTAAGGAGCTGGAGGTACAGTTTTTCACTACAATATTGCAATGGTTTAAGATAGTATATATATATATATACCATTATCTCCATTTTATAGATAAAGAAACTGAGGATCAGAGATGTTTAAGTGAATAGCCCAAGTTTGCATGGCCAGCAAGGGACCAATGCATGACTAGAACCCAAGTCTTCTCACTCTTAATCCAGTGTTGTTTCAGCCACTTGCCAGAATGAGTTTTTCTCTGTGCTTCCTGGCCTCCCTTGTCAGCAGTGTATCTGATAGGACGTAGTGCATGTATGCACTCAGCACACTGTGGGCCCTAAAGCAATGGCGGTCTCATGCTAATGAGCAGTAAAGAACTCCAGCAAAGAAGATCCTGCTAATGGGTGTTGATGAATGTTTAGCGATGGTGTCTTGCTTTTAACTGAACGAGATCTAATTTTAAAGTGCATTCAATTATTTTTAAGCCCAGGAGGCATTTGGAAATGACCATTGCTAAACAGCAAAACTAGGAATGTTCCATGACCTTAAGACTCTTGCCTTCTTCAGCAAAGATCTTTTTTAGGGTTTGATCTCACACGGGAGTGCCAAAACACAAAATTCATGGAGTCCTCAGAGTTTTTGTGGTCACAAATCACACGACTTTATCAAACAGAAAGGGAAACTTGCCTTGGAGGGTGAGAACATACTTTTCAGACATAGCGATGGGAATATAAACAGGCCAATTCAATTTCTTTTGGGGTCATGGTTTGTAGCTTTATTGAATGTGTGACATTCCCTTCTGAAAGTCCATGGGATGTTTTCACTTTAGAGAATAATTTCCACATCCATTCGACACCAACAAATGGGTAATTATTATATCACTTGGTGGTTATTTATCACAGTTTGAATGGAAATAAATTGCTTCAAAGTGAAATCACGCTACACAGTTACCTGTCTGCCCTATTAATCTTTCATTTAATTTTCTTTATTTTAATGTGCATACCAATGTTTGTGACTTGTCTCATCTGTCTCCCTCATAATTCCCTCCAATGGATTTAAATATGTTAAGAGAAATTAAATAAAGGGGTTGAATGAAGTTTGGGATTTGGGGAATGGGGGTTTAGCTGAGAGAGGTAATTTATGTCTGAATTGGCTCTCTCACTTCCCATGGAACACTAGCACACTGGAAGTTAGAAACAAGCAAAACGCTTGGATATTCCTGTGATAGACTAGCTAGTTAGGGCACAAGTGGTGATGACTGTGTTTTCTGGGTCCAGCACTATCCACAAAGCCCACTTTGGCAATTTTTCCTAGTGATTTCATTTCAAATAATAAAATCCACACAATAGCACTGTTTTTCTCTTACTTTAAAAACATGAAATCAATCTTTCCTGGGCCTCTCTGTTCCTGCCCTACTCATCTAAAACCTGAAAATCTAGATGAAAAGACTTGGATACTTTAATTTGACAAACTCTTATTGAGGGCTCACTATGAGCTAGATACTGGGATGTGGAAGTCATTTCTTTGAGGGGTTCCCAGACCAGTGAGGGAGGCTTCTCTGTTGCATTTCCCTCTCCCTGCCTAGCACACCGATACAGGGAGAGGGCTGCTGCATTGGCAATGTTTCTGGATAAGATTTCCTTAAGCAGAAGCATATCCTGTAAAGGATCTGAAGGTTAAAAAAATGGGATGCAAAGAAGATCTGTTGTTGTTCCCAAATGGGAGGAAAAGTGAGAGAATGAGAGAGCTAAGACATGACCCCCAGCATGAAAATGTGCAGCCAAGTCACTAGGACTCCATCTGACAGTGAGTGGGGCCGAGGGAGACCGGCTAGCGGGACTGGCTCACGGAGGAATGGAGACAGAACTGTAGGTTCAGGGGCACAAGGCAGGGCCAAACAAGGGCGGGGTGAGTGTGGAGGCACCAGCCTTCACAGCTTGAGTTCAAGACCTCAGTAATTAGGATAAGTAATATTTGAATGCAGTGTTTTAATAAATCACAATTATTGTCTAAAGTTCCATGATGAGTACATTGTCAAAAATTGAAATGGTGACAAGATCAGTGACAATGCTGTGTGGAGCCATATTGGAGCCTGAGGCAAAAGAAAATTCCAGTAATACTGATCCTGTCTTTACTTAAATATTTAAGATTGATTTAAGTGTTTTCAAAAGTAGTTTTATTGGACCATAGCCACACCCAGTCATGTACATATTGCCTATGGCTGCCTTCAAGCTACAACACAAGAGTTTGAGTAGTTATAACAGAGACCATCTGGCCCACAAAACCTAAAATATTTGCACTTAGACCGTTAAAAAAAAGAAAAGGACTAGATGGTCCCTTGGCTTTCCTCTGGTTCTGATATTTGCAGGTTGTGTTTTCAGCTGATTTAATGAGTTACTTTCAAGCAAGATGGAGCCTAGCCTTCAAGAGTATTTAATTTTATGCTTTATAAACATTTCATTTTTGTAATACATTAGATAAACTTTTATAGAAGGTCTGTCAGGTGCTACCTGAGGTCTTGGGTGAGAGCTTGGTGCTTCAGCCGTGTCTCTGCTTTCTCCTTACCAGAAGCCTGGGCTGCTTGAAGGCCCATGGAAGCGTTCAGTCAGTGCTGCCTGAATTTACCTGCATTGATCACTACTGGCTTTCAGTCCAGGTCAGTACTGTCCATCCAGGAGGCACCTGGAAATGTGTATGTGTGTGAAGGGGCTGTTTTGGTGGTTACAATGACTTCAAGTTGCTACTGGAATATAGTGGGAAGGGGACAGAGATGCTGAACACCCCATAATATGCAGAAGAGTTCCACCCAGTGAAGACTTGTCCCTCCACAAATGGCAATGGAGTTTCTGAAAAATACTGAGCAACCCTCTTTCCTTGTAGGTAATCCTGTCTATTGCCTTCAGTTATTGCCAATTTTTGCATCCTTTTCTTGAGGTTACAGTAAAATCCCATTCTTTGCATAATGCTGTACCACTTTGACGGAAATGCTGGCTTCAGGAAATATGAAAATGACTGGTTGAAAGGCTTTCAATGATGCTTACCAGGCTTTTCACTTATTTTTTTATTGAGTTGTATGTATTGTAATTCATTAAATTCATTTTAAAAAGTCTGGGGGAATATGTGCAGCTTTCTATTTCCCATCATTCATAAAATATAGATTTTTCTCATTCCTGTAAAAATAAAAATCCTTTGGTAATTGGTATTTTCCAATTTTCTGGAAAAGTCCTCTTAAGGAACATTCCCATATAAGATCTAGCTTATGTAAAATAGGATTTGACTATCTCTGGATTAGAAAATGTAGAGCCATGATAAACCACCTGAACCCTGGCCGTAGTGCCCCTCTAGAGCTGCCTCCTGTCTAGAGAGAGTCAAGTGCTTTGTGGGGTCCAGCTTGATAGCACTCTCTTCTTCCCTTTTTATCTTCTCTTTCCTCTCCCTTTTCTGTCTCCATCAAACTACTCCTTCCTTGGTTCCATTCAACAGCACTCAAGTGCATTCTGTACACCATCATGAGTAGCAGCCAGAGCTGTAGGTAAAAGCCAGGGCCTAGGAGCCTGCTAACTGGGTTTGAGCACTGGCTCTACCACTGACTAGCTGCGCAGCTTTGGGGAAGCTGCTTAACTTTTCTGTGCTTCGATGTCCTCATCTCTAAACTGGGGATTAAATAAATTAATATGTAAAAAGTACTCAGAAGAGCATCTGTCAAATGGCAAGTATGGAGTGAACATCTGCCGTTGCTGTGTGAAGGGCCTGTGGTAGGCATGATGGGGATGTGTGTCAGAGCTAGTATGAACCTCAGGGGTCAGATGGCCCAAGGACCTTCAAACCTTGCTTCAAGACACTTGGAGCACAGAAAAAGCCAACTTCAGCCACCGTGAAGTAGAGGGCTGAGAGGCAGGGATTTAGCCTTCCAGGTCCTCTTTCATATGCGCTATGTGTTTACTCTTCTGTTTTTGATTCTCTTTGGGGGAAAGTGTTTCTCTAGTTTTAAAAAAAAAGTTTTTTTCATTGATCTATTTATATACACTGTATTTGCAGATGAAGAAACTAAGGACAGAGACTTGCCTTAAGTCTATGTCAAGTTAGTGATAGGTTGGGATTAGATACAAATCAATTAAAAAATATTTGTTAATGCTTAATATGTGTCAGACACTGTCCTGGGTCTTAAGCTCAAAATATCTTGAAGGAACCACCATTGTTTCTTAAATTGGGCAGGCTCCCTTACTCTCTATTCAACTAGCCCTGTTTTACTGCCCCCCCAGGAACCGCTGTGTTGTTCCCACTCTCTGGTCTGAACCGTTCAGCTGTTTCATCCTGAATGCCTCTGTCCATACCACTGCACACCCCTCAGCTTCTGACCTGACGGCTGCTTTTCCTGTTTGCAGCCT
This sequence comes from Manis pentadactyla, assembly GCF_030020395.1. NCBI lineage: Eukaryota > Metazoa > Chordata > Mammalia > Pholidota > Manidae > Manis > Manis pentadactyla. The sequence goes on along the minus strand of NC_080022.1, from coordinate 47,429,860 downwards.
CATGCAGACCCAGCACTTACCATTGCTTCCCCTACTCTGGTCTCTCATTTCCCTCCTTTACCTCAGTTTTTTCTCCCCTTTTATGTGATTATTTTGGACATCCCAGGCAAAGATCTTACTCCACTCTCTTGGTTTCTGGGACTCTCAACCTTAAGGCCAGGGCCCACACCAAATACATTCATTCGTTCATTCAACAAGTCTGTATTGTGCACTTACTTTGTGCCAGACATGTTCTAGGTAAGGAGAATATAGCAATTAAACAAACAGAAAAATCCCTGCCTTCACTGGGCTTATATTTTTTAGGGTGGTAACATTCAATAATCAAAATAAAACATATATTATGATAGATTATTTTATATGTTATGGAGATGGAAAATAGTTGGCAGTTCCTCAAAAAGTTAAACATAGAATTACCATATGATCCAGCAATTTTGATTCCAGATATATACCCAAAATAATTGAAAGCTGAGACTCAGATTTGTACACACATGCTCATAGACATTATTCACAGTAAACGAAAGAGTTTAAACAACTCAAATGTCTATTGGAAGAGGAATGGATAATCTTTCTCCCTCTCTCTTCTCACACAGGCGCGTGTGCACACACACTCATGCACACATTAGAATATTATTCAACCTTTAAAAGGAATGAAAATCTGACACATGCTACAATATGGATGAACCTTGAAGACATTATACTAAGTGAAATAAGTCAAATACAAAAGACACATATTGTATGATCCACTATAATAAGGAACCATCTAGAATGGGCAAATTCATAGAGACAGAAAGTAGAATACTGATTGCCAGGGGCAAGAGGGAGAGGGAATGGGGAGTTATTGTTTAATGGGCATAGAATTTCTGCTGTGGATGATAAAAAAAGTTCTAAACATGGATAGTGGAGAGTGGTGATGATTTCCCAATGTTGTAAATGTACTTAATACCTTAACTGTATATTTGAAAAAGTTTAAGATGGTAAATTTTGTGTTAAATGTATTTTACCACAAAGAAAGTAAAAGTAATGCTTCAGAGAAAACGAAAGCTTGAAAGGGAGATAGCATTGAGGTGGTGGTGGTAGGTTAATTTTAAAAGGCAGAAATTGCTGAGGAGATGACACTTGACACTTGTTTTTTTGTGTGTGTGCCTTTTCATCCCCTTCACCTGTTTCACCCACTCACCCCAACCTCTTCCCCATGCCTCTCAGTGTCTATGAGTCTGTTGCTGTTTTGTTCATTATTTTGTTTTGTTTTTATATTTTACATGTAAGGTGAACTCATATGGTATTCATCTTTCTCCACCTGGCTATTTTACTTAGCATAGTACCCTGTTGGTCCATCCATGTTGTCACAAATGGCAGGATTTATTTTGTTATGGCTGAATAATATTCCATTAGGTATATGTACTTCCTCTTGTTTATCCATCAGTCTATTGAAGGACACTCTGGTTGCTTCAATATCTTGGCTATTGTAAATAATGTGGTAATAAACATAGGGGTGTGTATATCTTTTCAAATCAGACATTTTGTTTTCTTACTGTAAATTCCTAGAAGTGGAATTACTGGGTCGAATGATATTTCTATTTTTAGTTTTTTGAGGGACCTCCATACTGCTTTCCATAGTGGCTGCACCAATTTACATTCCTACCAACAGTGTAGGAGGGTTCCTATTTCTCCACATCCTCACCAACACTTGTTATTTCTTGTTTTTTGTATAATGACCATTCTTACTGGTGTGAGGTGATAACTCATTGTGGTATTTGTATTTCTCTGATGACTAGTGATGTGGAGCATCTTTTTATGTGTCTGTTGGCTATCTGTGTCTTCTTTGGAAAAATGTCTGTTCAGGTTCTCTGTCCATTTTTTAATTGGGTAATTTGTTTTTTTTGGTATTGAGTCCTATGGGTTCTTTATATATTTTAGATGTTAGCCCCTTATCTGATAAATCATTTACAAATACATAGGAGATGACACTTAAGCAAAGACTGGAAGAAGCAAGCCATGTGGCTCTTGGAGAAGCATGTCCCAAGGAAAGGGACCTCCTTTGAAGGGACAGCATGGTAGGACTGATCTGTGTGGTCTAGTTGTGATCCTGGGTATGAGTTCCAGTTCCACACTTATTTTCTGCATGACTTTGTACAACAAATTTAACTTTTCTGTGCTTCAGGTGTCTGGGTTTTATAATGGGGATAATAAAACCTACCTCAATTGGTATTTTAAGGATTTAATGAAATAATGCACAAGAGATGCCTTAGCATAATGCCTGATGCTGGGATGACTGTAAGCCATGGTGTGAGCCCAGCCGTCCCTGGGTTTATGGCGAGGATCTGCTTGGATATGTCTGTTGGTGCCTGTGCTTTGTGGGTTATTAAGTACTTTGCTGTGACTCCTGCATAGCACATAGTAAAGTAAATGCTGAATAAATAATTTTATTCTGTCTCCTTGATTTTGATTCAGGCAGTGTTAAAATTTGTGAAAGCATTTACCATAGTCCTTGAGAAACTGATGGTAACCAGTAAATATTAGTTTTCTTCCTCAGCCTTCGATTATTCTTTTGTTCATCAGAAATAAATAAGACACAATCCCTATTTTCAAGATGCTCATTATCTTACTGCCAAGCAGTCTAGTGCAACATGCAGGCAAAGGTTCAGACCATTCCCAGAGACTTGAGGAAGGAGGAGAAGTGGCTGGGAGTGCACCTCCTGGCCTGGCTGGATCTGGGCTCTGACGTTAGGGAAGGGAGGAGTACAGGAGCTGTGGCGGACTCTGCTGCGTGGTCACAGGGGCAGGCATAGGTCGATGGTTCCGTCAGCCTTACTGATTGCTTTAGCGCATTGTGAATTAGCCACGGCTCAGGGGCCCCAGTAGATAGCGTGCTGGATCTCTTCCACTTGCTCCTGTACAGCCTCTCTCCTCCCTTCTCCACTGTGCTCTGGCCTCTGTGCCCTGAAGGGATCACATCAACCAGCTTGTGTGCCCTCTGTGTTAGTTGCCAGCACTGCCATAACAAAGCACACAAGCAGTGTGCCTCAAACAACAGAAATTAATTTTCTTACAGTTCTGCAGGCTGCAAGTCCAATATCAAGATGTGGCAGGGTTGGTTTCTTCTAAGGCCTTTCTCCTTGGCTTGTAGTTGGCCGTCTTCTCCATGTCTTCACATGGTCTTCCTTCTGTACATGGCTATGTCCAAATTTCCCTTTTTGTTAAGACAGCAATCGTATTGGATTAGGGCCTACCCTAATGACCTCATTTTAACTGAATTACCTCTTTAAAGACCCTACTTCCAAATAGACACATTCTGAGGGACTGGGGTTTAGGACTTCAACATGTGGATCTTTAGGGGGTCACAATTCCATACTACTCTCCAACTTTGGTTGAGTTTGCCTACCAGAGAGTATCAGCAGGAGTTTGGGGGTGGGGGTATTTGTTTCCCTAGTTGCTGCACTATGGTGTCACCATGGACTAAATGCCACAGATCCTCTCAGGCAGCCCTGTCTGTACAGCCTCCCCTTCCGCCCCCTGCTCTCTCTAGGGTCCAGTAACACGCAGGCCTCTTGCTCTGAGTGATGAAAGAGCCCAGTGTTACAGTCCCTGGTGATTCTCTTTACCTGCCCTATACCTTTGTAAGTAGGCCTTTGATTAAGCTCTTCTCAAACTGCCCCACTTCAAGTACGCCATCTGTTTCCTGCAAAGCCTTAACTGTTGGGGGTTGGAGGGAAGGCACAGAGAGAAATGACTTCATGCTAATGCTTGTAGTGAACTTTGTGAGCAAAGGTGGCAGCCACTGTGGATACTCTTTGACCTTTATTTCTCAGGGCTCTTTGTGGTATCCTCTGCTGATTGCTGTGTCCACTTCAACCGGAGGCAGCATGAAGTAGTGGAAGGAGCAGACGCGTTTGAGTAGAAAAGATCTGGACTGAAGGCAAGCTCCTTCACGTGCCACAACAGGAGTGGGCAGGTCCCTTCACTCTGATCCTTTCATTCCCAGAATTGTCAAATGCCATAGAATCCTCATTTGGTTGTGAGGGACTGACTAAATTACCTTCAATGAGAGAGCAAATGTTAAATAAATGTTTCATTTTCTTTCCTAAATAGAAAGAGTCTCTAGTGTAACTTTACTTCAGAGCACCTGTAAAAATCCTCACTGAGCAGAGGCAGCCAAGAAAGAGAGCCGGAGTCAGGTGTTAGGGACTAGATGGGTCACACACAGGTTCCTGGGGGGGGGACTTTCCAGTCATTGCCCCATTCTCCGCCCTGTTCCGCATCTCCACATTAGGGATGGAGGCAGCATCCTGTCCCCTCCATTGGAGCACAGACATTGGCCACCTCTTCGTCCTCATCTGGGGGCCCCACCTCCTCACCCTCCACCCCCGGCCACACCGGCTCCTTGCAGCTCCTGCTGCATTACATCTCCTCTGCACCGTGAGACCTGTGTTCTCATGTTCTCTCAGCTGGGAGACTCAACTCTCCCTCTATCTGGTGAATTCCTGCTTATCCATGGGACCTCAATGCCAACAGTTTTTCCCCAGAGAAAGACTCTTTGATGCCTTTCTCCTTCCCCATGAGGATCAGATCCCCCGATGTATGTTTTCAAATCTCCTGGACATTTTTATGTCATTATTAGAATGTGATCAAACCATTCACTTGAAATTAATGGTTTACCTCTATTTCCAATTACATGGAAGCTCCATGAGGGCAGGGGTCATGTGTTTCTTCCAACACCCATGCTAGTATGACAGAGCAGACTGTCTGGGCATCTACCCAGCTCTCACTTGTCAGCTGTGTGACCTTGAGCATACTATTCTCTGTGCCTCAGTTTCCTCATTTGTAAAATGGGGATAAAAATAGTATCTGCCTTATAGGGTCACTGTGAATATTAAATGTGTCATTTAATGTAAAGCAGTCATTACAGGGCTTGACACCAGATGTTAACAACTGCCTCCCAGTTGACCCTTAACAAATACCTATAGAATGAGAAGAGGTTAAGGTAGACTGTGGGACAAAGGTAAGGTGAGGCCTGCCCACTTCAGTGATGCTAGATAATCTCAGATTCGTGTGAGGCTACTTGCAACATGTACTATAATAGGGGCTGTGCCCTCAAACATTCCGTGGGCTCCATGGGGTCTCAGCGGCGAGAAGCCCAGCCAGCCAATAGTGGATGGGATTGCCGGATGGGTGGGAGGGCCGAGCAACTGGCCAGTTTGCCGGCGCTACCCTAGAGCCCTTTGCGTCCGGTACCTTGGAGCCTTGAAGAGGAAGTGGCAGAGAAGTTTGGACTGTTTCCTTTCAAGACATAGGTAACTTGGGGAATGTTTGGAGACCACAAATTCTTTTCATGTTCTGTATCTGCCTTCACGCTGTGATAGGAAATCAGGAAACCTAGTTTCTGGGTATGTATGTGGCAGAAGTTGTTCAACCATCTCAGTTTGCAGTTTCCTTGTTCACTGAGTGGAGAGAGTAATGCAGCATCATTGTCTTATTGATTACTTTTGTCCAGTGTCTAGTGACCTTATTAGTAGACATGTTAATGTGTGTGAGCAGGCAGTATGTGAGCATGCACACACACACACACACACACATACACACAAGCCTTCTCACGCCATAGTGTCAAAAAGCACATGCCTGAAATCTCGTCTTGATTAGTTAGAAAAGTCTCTAAGACCATTACTTATGATTGGTTTTTACCATCTTTACAAACAGTTACCAGTAATCCTGATTATCTGGTTTCTTGGTTTGAAACAAATCAGAAATTGGTAGACAGGATGGACCAAAGTGAGGCAATGGAAAAGGGGTGACACCATCACACACAGGGACACCACCCACACAGAAGCAATACTGATTTTTTAAGTCCTGGTAGTTTGGGGTCATTTTCTTTAGAGGCAAACACTCTTCAAAACCTCTTTGATGATATCATTGTTTTCAAAATCATGTTAAAACTAGAAGGACCCAAATGATGCTCTAGTCCAAAGCCCTTATTTTTTGGTGACAAAGTTAAACTTTAGGTAATGAAGTCACAGAACTAGCTCATATCTGAGTCGGGGTTAGAACCTCTATCCTGTGTTCTTCTAACTCGGTTGCTTCGGTCCTCCTTTGACTGGTCAACACACACACAGGAAGCACACCATTAAATATCCAGGTCTCTACCTGACGCAGAGCCTCTGGCCCCCAGGGACTTACATACTGTCAGGCATCTTTCTTCTCATGAATTTATATGCTCAATTATTAATGCCTTTTTAGGCGTTTTTACATATGGTAAGTAGTACCTTCAGGCTCAGCTCCTACCATATATATGCTGAGGACACAGAGATCTTAATGGCATTTCCCTTGTGACCCAGATTCACAGCAATGTGTATTAAGGGTTGTATATTTAAAAATATCAACCAGCAATACTTTGGGCAGTCCTTACCATGTGCCCTACTGTATTACAGGAATTTTGAGAGATAGAGAAAAGAAAAAGGATGGATCTGATCTAGCTCTCCAGGAAATTATAACATTCCTAGGGAAAAATGGCTGGAGGCGGCCTCCAGGGCAAGTTGACTGATGAGAGCTGGAGAACACGGGTCTGCAAATGTGTCCTGTCCCGAAGTCTGGCTTATCTGTGCCAGCCTTTGTGCTGCGTAATAAGGCTAAGGAGGTCAATAAAACAGACTATATCCCGAGACAGTTTATGGCCCAGGGGTCAGCAAACTCCAGCCCTGGAGTCACGTCTTCCCCAGGCTCTGTTTTTGTAAATAGAGTTTTACTGGTAGAGTTGAGCAGTTGTAGCAGAATCAGTGTGGCTCTCAAAGCCTGAAATCATTACTATTTGGCTATTTACAGAAAAAAATTTGCCAACCCTTAGCCTAGAACTTGCTGTTCCAAGTGTGGTCCTTGGACCACAGCATCAGCATCAGCTGGGGGCTGTGATAGAAATGCAAAATCTCCAGCTGACCTCAGACCTTCTGAATCAGAATCTACATTTAATACCGTCACAAAGTTCTTTGAATGTACATTAAAGTTTGATAAGTGCCAATCTAGTGGAAGTCAAAGATATTTAAATAAGTCACCTCAGTACAATGGATAAGTGTTGAGGCAGGTGTAAAGGAACCATTTCTTGTGTTAGGGCCTGGCTTAAATGCTTTCTTTATATACAATGCTTTGTTTAGTTTATTTATTTATTACCAATGGTTCAGAGGAGGATACTACTTTTAACCTCTGTTGAAAAAAATCTAGAAAGAGGCTAAGTGACTGTAACCAGGTTTTGTTAGTGAGTGGCAGAGCCAGAGTCTGAATTCTGGGCTACCGGATTGCCAGTCATTCGCTCTTTACCATGTCGTTCTGCTTTCTAAAAGCAACGCAAGAGCGTGTGAGGAAGGACTTCACAGGCCAATCCTACAGAGTTGGCTCACTGCCTACATCAGTCAGGGTCTAATCAGGAAAAAAAATCCACTTGAAGAATGTAAAACAGAGGTAATTTAATTCAGAGAGTTGGTTACACAGTCATGGAGGAGCTGGAAAGCCATCAGGAGATTGTGAGGCATTTTGCAATTAGCAACAGTGAGAAGCTGGTACCACCCTTAGGCGGGGGGGACAAAGCAAGGGGGTGATGTCACTAGAGCCCAGCAGTCAGTCACCAAGCAGAAGCTGAATCCCAGTGGGTCTCTCCATCAGGGGTTCCAGCCACTGGGGCACACTCCTCGAGGCAGTACGCTTACCACCAGCAGGTAAACTCATCACCACCCTGTTGACAGATCCATGGAATGCCTGGGGTGAAAGGGGAAGAGCTGCAGCCAGCTCCATGGGCTGCTACCCAAGTCTGTCTGCTTCTCTCACTGACAGACACTTGATTTTATGCGGGTGCTTACTCACTGGGCAGTACGCTAGCACAGGGCCCTTCCTGGATCAGCGGGGCATTCTTGATCAGCTCCGTCATGGCACTCTCTTGCCTTCACTGGTGTTTTGATCGTGAAGGGCATGTGATGCAATTCTGGCAGGTGCAGAGATCTGGAGTCTGCTGGTGGCTGCGGGCAGAGGGTGGTCAGGGAAGGAGTTTCTTACTTGGAAGAAGAGCTGGACAGGGAGTAATTCCTCTCTCTTACCTCTACTTGTGATTGAAGGAGGGAACCCGCAGGAGTGGTGGCAGTCCTCTGGGATCTATGGAGAGTCAGGTGGAGGAGACGAGCCAACCCCTGGGGATGGAAAAGTTTGCCTTGGAAGCATCATTGAATCTCTTACCTATCCAACTCTGGAATTGTCCTCTCTCTGGAAATCTGTGCTGTGAGACAACAACCACTTAAAGTTTAAACTACTTTTAGTCCTTTTTTGAAAAATGTAGCCAAAAGCATCTTATCAGATATGGCCGAAATTAGGAGGTCATTAGGAGAACTTGGTGTCTTGAGTGGCTGTGGGTAGTAGGGAAAGACATGACTTTAAGATGAATCATTAGCTTTGAGCCTGGGCCATTAGATACAATATGGTACTAGTTACTCAGGTAAAAAAACCTAGGAGTTGCTTTCCACAGAATGGTGTGGGTGCAAACATGGATTTGAAAAAACAAAAGTCTGGTTGGTGTATAGGATGTGTGTGGGAGGTTATGGGGATCTGAGGCTGGACGAGGGGATCATGGTCACATGTTATGTCCTGTAGTGGTGCCACATGGATGGAGCTGAGGTCTGTCATTTACCATCTCTGTGATATTGGGCATGTTGCTTAACTTTTCTGGGCTTCAGTTTCTTAATAAAATAGGGCTAATACTGCCTAGCTTATAGGGTAGTCATTGTAAGGATGAAATGCTCTTATGCATAAAACAAGCATAACAGTTATTACTTAATGGGACACATGAAGGGGGCTCTGGGTGGTGATGTGCTGAGGGCTCCTCTAGATTTCAGCTGGCAGGTGGGCTATGACATAGTTAGAAGAGACAGGAAGCCCAGGTCAGCAGTCACTGCTGAGAGACCGAGACCTGTAGTGGTCAGGCCCATTCTCTTGTTGAAAAGAGAGCTTATTCAAAAAAGTAAATAAATAAAACTGGTAAAAACAGAGCTGCCTTATTAGAAGAAGCAGGGAATAAGGGCCCAGAACCATCTCTTCCCCTCTTGCCTTAGTAACTCCTGAGGGAGTTGGAGGAGTCTGGAGATTTCTGTAGAAAGCAGCTTGGAAGTTGCTAATACAGACAGGAAGCACCAGAGACAAACGCTGTGGAGCGGTTCTAACAGAATGTGGGTATTCAGGAGGAGCAGCTTTGAGGGAGCAGGGATTAATAAATGTGTGTAACACTGACTTTATTCAGATATTCAAGCCTCTTATCTAGAGAATATGTACTCATTCTTCAGAATATAGCTCATGTTGCCTCCTCCAGGAAGGCTTCCTTTCTCTGTGACCCCTCTGCTAGAGCAACTGCCTCCTTGCTGGCCTGTTCACCCTCCTGACTCCGAGCTAGGCTGTGTCTCATTTATCTGTGTTGCTCCTGTGACGCCCAGCTCAGAACTTTGCCCTTGTCTGAACTATCCCTGTAAATGAGTAGGGGGTGGATCGATTGATATGTCCAACCAAGCATTCAGGGGGCAGGAACTGGGGCCTAAAGACTAAATGTAGGACTGGATGCCCACCCTAAGAAAGTTGTTTTGATTAAGGATGAGAGAAACGGAAATGGGGATTAATTAGAGCCCAAATTTGGAAGACTAAACTTAGACTCCAGGGTACAGGAGCCTCCTAGTAAACAAAAGGGATGGGGCCTGATAGGACTAGAAGAGAAAAGATTAGATGTAAAAAGTTAAGTCATGTGTCCAAGATCCTACAGGCAGCAGTAACAAAAGTGGACTTCAAGCTAGATCTCTGACTCTAACCCATTCAAGCCCTGCCCCCCTCTCTGTCTCCTTCTCCCTTCCTTGGCCTCCACAAGGAGGGGCATGTGACTGACTCTCCAGAAAGACTTTTTGATTAAGTGATTGAAAGAAACTGTTCTGTCTTGATTCTTTTTCCAGATTTCAGCAGCTTGTTTAAATGCTGTTTTTCTGACCCTGCTTGGCATTTCAACCAGGCAACATCAGTGGGCTGCATGTTGTTACACATCAGCACAGGCACCTTCTCTCCTGCCCTGCCTCCCCCACACTGGTTCTTGGTGTCCAAGATCAAAGAGAAATATTGTGCAAACTGCCGATGAAGAAACAAGCCTGGCTGCCTTTGATGTCAGGCAGCAGCGGTGTAATCTGTGCCCCTGACTTGCTTTTACTGCCGAGGCAATTTGCAGCTGTGATGCTGAGCCTAGGTAATTGTTTCTCCAACCCAAATGCCACTAGTATTTTTTATTTAAGTGTAAATTTTCATTTGGCTAAATAAACAGTTCCTGTGTGCCCCCAGTGGATGATAGCCTTGAAACCTGGGGTGCTGGGGGTTTTCATGAAAACAGAGCCCAGGTGATCAGGAAGGCCTAACAAGAGGCCATTACGTAGAGTGCACCCCTCTTTAACTTTCCCTTTTATTGGTATAGTGTAATTTCAGTTTCATAAATACTAAGAGGTTTACCGCTGGGCACTGGGGCTTTCCATCTCATTCACCTTGGAAATTAAGGCTGCTGCCTTCCCTGCAATGTTTCTCTTTGTCTCTAATATCACTTTAGCTGCCTTTAGGAACCAAGCCAGGATGTAAAGAATTCAGACCATTTTATTTTTTACAAGGTCAGATTGCTCATGATTCCTAACAGAGAACACTGAAAACCTTTTTATTGAGGGGCAATCCTTCTTCTAATATATCTCTCCTTCCAGAAACAGTTGCAGTCAAAGGCATTAACTTAAAACCCTAATCTTTGTTCAAGATAATAATGGTAGTAGTAGCAATCACAGAGGCAGAAAATGCCATGTGCTCCCAAAACATATAACAGACACAGTCCTAGGCGCTGTATGCGCAATATTTCATTTAACCCTTGCAAAAACTCTGCTAGCCAGCTGTTTTAGTTCTATTTTGTGGAAGAGGATGCTAACACTCTGAGAAATCAAATTCCTTCCCTCTAAAGTTACACAGTAAGAGAGAGGCAAAGCCAGGATTGGAGCCCTCACTTCTCTACAATGTTTTGTGACTGTGTTTTTCCTAGGATATGGTATGAGTTTTCACACATCCATTAATTATGAGTAAGTCAGAAACAATGACATATGTGGCAGGTACTGGAGCAGGGGGCCCATGCCCCGTCTTGCTGAATTGTGACTTTATGAAGCATTTGAATGCTAAGTTACATTGTGCCTCTTCCCTCTGCCGGGAATGTCCTGCCCACTGCGCTGCTCTTCTCCTCCTGCTCTGCTTTCCTTCATGGGGAGACTTCTCTGATCCCATAAACAGTCCGTCCTATGCAGTGTAGTAGGTACTTTTGCTGACTTCTCTCCTGGCACCATCACAATGTACTGCAGCCTTGATTACTGTGACTGTGACCTTCACTAGGCAGTGAGCTCCTTGAGGGCAGAGTTCATGTTTTATTTAACATTGTATCCCAGTACCTGACACTGTGCTTGCTGTATGGATGGGACTCAAGACACATTTATTGAATGAATGAATGAATGAATGAATGAATGAATGATGTGAATAAATAAACAATAGGTGGACAACCTATATCTTACTAATGATATAGTTAATATTAATTTTCATCACATCTGGTAGAACATAACCCTAGAATCACACTTACTTAATTCTGGTGTCTGTGGCTTTATATTTTTACACGAAGGTGGGGTCAAAGGGTGCTCAACTTTCCTCGCTGATGGCTCTTTCCAAAGGGTTCTGTTAAAAAAAACATGAATGTGCCTCCAAAGGGCTTCATTCACTAGTTACTCACAAGATGAGTATTTTTTTGCAGGTGGGTGAATGTCCACAGTATCCAGCACACAGCAGATAATGAGTAAATGCAGATCCTTTTCTGACCCTTGGATTCCTCTCAGCAAAATGTCCCTCTTATGTCTCATTTTTTCCAATGTCTTTTAATTCAAAATAGCCTCCATAAAATTATTAAGGCAAATCAAAGCTCATGTTCAAACAATACTTTAATCTTCTAAGGCTAGGGGTGAAAGCTCTAAAATAAGAACCTCTACTAGGGAAAAGACTGGATCCTCAATTTTCACTTCTGGGCTGCGTTTTCTATGTTTTAAACACTGGCTTAAGTGTGGAAAGGACCCAGCTTTCTCTCTTGATCCCTTTTGCATAGTAATGCCAGGCTGACATTTACAAAAAGAACTTTACATGCTGGGAGAACAATGGAGGAAATGGTTGATAGAAACAGAGGAAAAAAATAGTCCTATGTTTGACTTCTCCGGTAGAATGTGAGCTCCAAGAATGCAGGAATTATACTTATTTCATGAATATGTTCTGTCTCCTCACCTGGAACACAGTGGGTGTTCAATAAATACTTGAATGAATGAATAGAGAAATGTAAAAGGAATGAATAAACCAAACCAAGGTTGACTAGGCCCTAATGACCATAGATGTTGTCACTTGGACCTTGACAGATTTGTGCAAATTTCTCTTTCCAAGTGGTAAATGTCATACTACTTGCTGACAGCAAACTTCTCATCCTGCCCTTGTTTGAAATCCTACTCCCAGTCGCCTGACCCTCAAGCTCCTCCTACTGAGTTCTAGTTTCCTGCCTGGGAATCATGCTAATTCACAGCCAATTCACCCACAGATGTGGTTGACATTCATTGAATCACAATGTCAGATCAAGTTACTCCAGCCCCAGGTTCTTCCCATCTTTGGAGCCTTCATTAAAAAGACTGTGTTTGTCAGAGTGCTCTAACAGACATGTAATGAGAATTGATATGCAGGCAATGACAGAATGGTAATCCTTTATTTCTAGGTTCTGATTAACTGATTCCTGGTAAGTTTCCCCTTTTACAGTACTCCTCCTTTAAGTGTTAATTGCTTTTAGAAGGGCATACCTGGAGAGTGATAAGACTTAGAACATAGTTACTGAGTCCTCATTACAGAGCTGGGGGCAGATGCAATCATAGCTACTATATATATACTGATACTTTCTACCTACTGAGCACCTTACATACACTGCAATATCTAATTCTCATTTCAGACATGCTTTACAGGTATTATTATGTTCTGTGCAATTGTCTCCTTGGTGTATTTGAGGAACCTGGGACTTGGAAAAGTTACAGATTTTATGTAAGGTCACATGACCAGGAGGTGATTGAGCTAGGATTTGAACCAATCATTGTCTGATACTAATAGTGGGACTATGTGCTTAAGTGACAGGTGGACAAGAGAAAGGCTGTGAGCTAGGGAACTCTGGCAGTGGGCTTGAAATGACTACCGCTACATCTGCAGGTGGGACGCTTCATACCAAGGAATACTCTTTGAACAACTGTACCTATGAGCTTATATACATGTACATATATACGGGCACATACACCTATACGTGTATATATGTCATGACAAGCTTCAATTAAAGGTGTTGAACTGGAACTCTGATTCCAGACAGTGGCATTATCTAGGGAGGCTGGCCCACAGTGTTCAGGACTCTGCTAATGAATTCCTTTTCCAGACTCCCTGTTTGAAATGGAGCATAATGAGGGTGATGATTCTGCCCCATGCAGGGCTGACTTGGAAAGTAATGCCTTATCATCTAATTAAAAACATTTAAATACTTTAATGGAAATATGTAACAAAACTCCAACAGGAAAAGTGGAGGCGGGCTAGAGCCTTTAGGAGAAAATAATTTCATTTTGCTGGAAGATTTTAGCATTTTTTAAGGGAGACTGACTATATTTAAAACATGATGTTTTATACTAGTGTTTCAAATAAAGAGGAAAAAACATACCAAGATTACCTAGAGCCATTGGATCTCTTCCCTACACACTGGACAGCAGCTTCATGGCATTTGCCTTGTTTTTTGAGAAGGAACCTCTAACCCAGAGGATTCTAGAACAAATTACATGAGCGGTAGCTGTAAACCCGCTTCCTCCACCTGTCCTGGGTGCCCTGGGGCCCTCTACTCCTGGATAAGAGGCAATTTCACAAACCAACATGCTCTGTAAAAAATGATTCATTGTTTCTCCCTATCAAATACCATTCTTTCATTTCACTGGCCCTTGTTAAATTCCTAATATAAAATCCCAATTGTATTCTACCCATCTGCTCTCAAAGGTGATCTCACAGTCATGTAACACATGTAACACATGCTGTTAACCCATTTGTATGATGCTGGCCTTTATACATACAAGATTTTTTAAACATCTTTCCCCTGACATAGTCATTATCACTTATTCCACTCTCTTGTGATAATCCTGTATTTATGTAATTTGTGTGAGTGTGTGTGTGTGTGTGTGTGTGTGTGTGCGCTCTCTCTCTCTGTGGTAAATATTTATTTCTCTATTTTATGGAGAAGGGAACTGAGGCTTAGAGATGCAGAACAGATTTGCCCAGGGACCCACCGGCTCATAAATGGTGGGCCTCACACTGGAACTCAGGTCTCTGGCAAACAAAACGTAGGCTGTCCACTGCCTCATGCCACCGCAGTGGTTCAGATCAGGGAGGGTTCTAGTTCCCAGCTTCTCGTTAGAGGTAGAAACCACACAGCTCTGGCACAGCCAAGTGTGCAGAATTTTTTTTATACCTGGACATGTTTCATCAGTGATGCACCTTTTAGAGCAGGACTGTGTCTGAGCAACCCTGGGACAATCTCCTTTCCTCCCTGTAGCAAAAGGACGATAGAGCCCCAGAAAGGAAACAGCGGTGTCCAGTGACATCCACAGGCATAGCAGAAGAGAAAGTCAGAGCTGCATAAAATCCTCTCAACCTTAATTCTCAAGCAGAGAGACAATAAGAGCAGCAACAATGAGAGCTGACCTTTACTGCAACATTAACTGAAGTTTATCCTGTGCTGAGAACATCTCATTTGATCCTCTCAACAATCTTAGAAGGGGCAATTATTCCCATTTTATAGATGAGGATATGATGGCTGAAAAACCCAAGATTTTAAAAAAGCTATTTAAAGGCTTTAAATATGTAGTGTTTAAATACGGGATTTGGAGGCCCTGCCTGTGGCCCTGGATATCTCTGACCACATCTTCTCCCCCGCTTCCCTCTCCCTAGTTATGGGAGACTTTTTACTCCTCTGACCACTCAGTGAGCAGGTAGCCTTTTCTAGGGCCCGTACTCACCGTTCTCCCTCCCTGAAATGTTCTGCTTGAACATTTCTTCCCAGCGGCTTCCCTCACTTCATGCTGGTCCCATCTCAAATGTCACCTCCTCAGGAAACCTCCCCTGACCACTACTGACTCCTGTAACATGGCTGGCTTTATTTTTCTTCAGAGTAATCCTCGTACCTGTCATTGTATTCTGTAATCTCTATCATCTGTTCAGTGTTTGGCACTCTCTCTGGAACATAAACATCCTAAGCAAGGATTTTGTCCATTTTATTTTTGGTTGCACCCAAAAACCTAGATCAGTGCCTGGCACACAGTGAGCACTCACATATTTTCTGGTTTGCTAATGAAGGATTTGTTAAATACATAACTACATGTTACCATAGGTTGATTTCACTGTAAGAACCTTCACATAATTGAATTCAGAAAATACAGACTCATGTCTGCTGCAGTGATTCATCTGGCCTTGCAGTATTCTGCACCCACTGAGCACCCCCCTCCCCACCCCCTGCCCTGCACCAGGCTTTGCGAGCAGAGACAGTGGGATGCACCTACCAGAGCACTGTGGAGGAGAAAGGCGAGCAGAAGGATGGACGTGCCATGAGGTGGAGGAGCACGGGGTGACAAGACACTCCAGAGGACAATGTGGCCTCCATTCCCAGGCCTCCTACTGAGAAAGGGAAATTTATCCTTTCCTTTTAGGGGTACTTGCTTATGCTGTGATCAGGAAAAAAAAGAAAGAAATGATCAGCTAATGGGGCTTTTTTTTCCCCACCATAAATATCCCTCAAACAGGGGCTGGAAGGGAAACAAATGTAAGGAAATGTGTGCACCTCCACTGCAGGGGCTGAGGAGCAGGAAGCGGGGTCTTGTGCTGTTTTATTGACACCCAAGAGCACCACTCATCAAAAATCACATCTTAGAGCTTTCTTAAAGTGGGTTCATTTTCTCCTCTAAACCTCTTGACTGCTTGTAGCCAGAGAAGAGTACATTTCAAACCCCTTCAAAGCCAGTCCTTGCCCAGTGTGCACTCTCCCCACAGTAGCAGTGCCTCCGGCCCCTCCCAGCTGCCACGTGATGGATGTCCGAACTCCTTGGCTCAGCTCACCAAGGCCTGGAGATCTGGACCCTGGGAGGTCCTGTCCCCGCTGTGCAGATGCCTGGGCCCCAGCAGCCCCCTGGATGAGCTGTGCTGTTCTCTCTCTTCTCCTGCCTGGGATGCCCTTCTTCTCTTCTTCCTTCTCCTGTCTCCCCCACCCCACCTTCATCACCCCTCCAAGGTTCAGTTCAGGTGAAGCCTCCTCCAAGAGGCTTTTTCTGGCTGCTCCCCATCCCACCCCATCCTCACTTCTGGGCCCCCATCGCACCTTCAGAATATCTTTGATGTAACTGTCTTGACACTATAATTTGTCTCTGTCCTCATACCTCCCTTGCCACAGGAAGCTCTTTGAGGACAGGAATTTTGTTTTGTTTTTCTTTTTTTTTCTTTATTTAAACATAATATTCCTATACTCTTTCCTGAGGACCAGGTATTTAATATTTATTAAATTAGGCCTTTGCAGACTGGCTAAAGACCTATAGACAGCACTTTATTTTTCCATAGTTGATTACTGAGAAATGGTCTTTGGGTATAGTTGGATCAGTGACTTAAAGAGCTTAAAGGAAAAACATTATTCACAAGCCAGTGTGGGTTTTGGTATAAACATTCCACATCAGAATAATAAAATAGAGGAAAGGGATAGCATGGTGTGGCTGGGAGACAGGGAGCTTGGAGTCTGGTCTTGGCCCTGCCACTGTCTTGCTGACTGGGTAAGTCATAGCCCTTCTCTGGACTTCTCTTTTCTCCTTGGAAGATGAGCACATGGGCTCAGGGCAGCTGGGATCCCTTGCAGATCTAAAATGCTACAATCCTATGATCCTTCTCATAGATTACATGCTTTTACATGGGCTCACTGTTTGCATCACCATTTCAATGCCTTGTGGTAGTGAAAGGTACACTCCTTTACTGCATCCTGAACTATTCTGCTAAGAAATGCAGGCCTTCGACCTCCACCAGTCACATTTCTCAGAAGAAAGTACATTCAAATGTGGTGGGAGAAAAAGGGGAAGGGAATTTATTCATTCACTGCTGTTTAAGTCTCAAAAATGTAGTTTATTTTTATATTGCATTTTCCAACATATTTTCTCCTTTCCCACATATTTCCTCATTTCCTGCATGCTTTTGAGGTAGCCAGGATGGGCAACTAAGTAACCATTAATGCCATTCACTGAAAAGTTCTATCTTTCCATTCCTCTGAGAACATGGTAGGAACATGAACCCTGGCTTGCGATGATTGGGGTACCATGCAACCAGTTCTGTCCAAGGAACTGTCAGCTTCTAGAAGTAATGCTCATTAATTTCAAGCTGAGCATTTAAGTGCAAGTATCAGGCCATCTGAGGTTATCTATTCCCTCTGTCAAGGTGGCCACAAGTGCTCCAATCCATGGCTGTCCCATTGGCCTAGGTCCTGGAGTGAGGCTAATGTAGACAAGAGCCCCCAAATGAAAGGAGAGAGACACATAAAACCTGAGCAAAAAAATGTCTTTTTAATTCACTGACATTTTGGTGTTACTGGTTATTGTACCACAACGTAGTATACCTTGATGAACATTAGGCATTAACCCTATTTTTCACATGAAAAGATTGAAGCACAATGAAGTAAATTAAAAAGACTTTCTCAGGGTCAGAATAACCCAAGCCTGGGACTTGAACTCAGGCCTTCTGACTCCACATTAGTGCTCTTTTTGCTCTCTGACACTGCTGTATTAATTAGCATTAAGTATTAGGTTGATTTCATTTGAGCCTGCATGGTGGGTCCTTGTTTTCATGACTGGTCTTTGGAAGGTAAATAGGGAATAGTAACAGCATCATAGGCTTTGTAATTAAACAGATAGGAGCTTGAGCCCCAGCTCTGCCAATCATTAGCATAGTGTCCTCGGTGCATTGCTAGTATGTAGTCTCCTAGGTCTTCTGACCCAACCAAGACTGCAGAGAGTAGAAATTCTTAACAGTAGGGAATATTTATTGCAAATGATAGCATATCTATCATGCATCAATGGTAATATGGTAGACATTTGGGGTGTGGTCTGCCTTCCCAGCATCTTCAAGTCAGAGAGGCTAAGTCACTTGCCTGAGGCCATGCAGTAAGCGGCAGTGTTTCAGTCCCAGTCCAGTTCTCTGGGTCCTTCCAGTATGTCTCACTGCGTCCAGGAGGAAACTAGCTCTGCTTTAAACCCTGTTTTTGATGAAGGAGTGCCATGGCCTAAATTTAATGATTGACTTTAACTTGGAGAGCCTTCCCATTTCTGTTCTTATTTGCCGTGGAGCTTCAAGTTGATTTACTCTTTGAATATTCCTCTCCTTTCTCTTACTCTGGCTCAGCATTGAGAACAGCAGGCATTGCCTTGGCAAGGTTACAGGATAAACTTGCTGCTTTTAGGACATCTGCATCCAGCAAAACCTTGATTTTCTCTCCCTGGGGCATAATCTAAGAAAAACACATCTGTTTTTCCGGGTGCTTACCTGGCTGGGCTTATTTTTTCTCCCTTGAAGAGAGAAATGTTCTGTCAAAAATGAGGAAGAATTTTCACACCCTCGAAGTCATAGACCCTTTGTGTATTAAAAAAAAACCCCTCAGAATCTTGATTGAGTCATAAAGTTTTATTAAAAAGATGACAGCACCACCTGTGTCTCCAAGTCCTTCAACTCTACGATGTCAAAGTCACTGAGCAGGTTTTTTGGGTGTCTTCTGACCAAGCAACTGATGTGTGGGCAGTGGTTGTGGGTTCGAGTACGTATAACAGGCCGACTGCATTTCCTCGATGCCTGCCCCAGGACACATCTCCTCCCCTTTCCATTGGCAAAGCCACATGTACTCACACTGCCACCCCAAGCCTTACCCTCTCCAGTGAACTTCCCAGTACTTGGGAAAGAGAAACAAAGACCAGGTAAGAGTTAAAAACTCAGATGTCCCTCATTCGTGCATTCATTTTAGAACACTTATTGAGCACCTACTATGTGCCAGGCTCTTCTAGACATGGAGGAAGCACTGGTTGTCCAATCCCTGACCTCACTGAGGTTTTAAATCATGGAGATTTGAAAGCCAGCAAGGCAATTATAATGTGGTGTGATGAATTATTTAATAATTAACTCACCATTCACTCAACAATGAATGGTGATCATATATGCCAAGCAGTGTTTTAAGTGCTGAGACTATAGCAGCGAGCAAATAGACAACCATCTCTGCCCTCATGAAGCTTACCTTTAGATGATATGAGCAGATAGTAAAATGGTAAGCATATGATGCAGTGGTAAGTGGTAATGATGAGCATCATGAAGAAAAACATGGTCCAGGAAGTGGTGAGAGCATTATGGGGAGTGTTGATTCAGCTAGGGTGGCCTGGGCAGGGCTCTCTGAGGAGGCAAAGTCCAAGCGGAGCCCTGCAATGATAGCAGGAGGGCATGAGGCCAGGAGTGTGGAGTCCTGCGGGGGCATGGAACCCACATCTACTTGTGACTTTGGTGGAGGCCCTTGACTTGTTTGAGCTCTTGTCTCTTCCTTCAGACCTGGAGGTGGTTTAATGCCATGGCTGCCCTCCTCCTTTGGTCACGGAAATAGGAAACGACACTGTTCCCAAGGACAGCAGCTCGCTCTCCCCACTTGGACCTGTGGGTTATTCTCGTCGCCTGTTCTCCAGAAGGCCTAGACTCATAACAGTCTCATAGCTTCAGTTATGCAGATGTCAGGTCACAGTATCAGCTTTGAATCCTGCCACCAAAAAGCACTTCTCCTAACTGCCCTGGCCCTCTTCCCCTATCTGGGCAGTGGGGATAAGGAACAGACTCTGTGCTTTCTGGTTATTGTCAGGATGAACGGAGCTTGTCCATTTAATGCCTTCAGTGGGACCTGCTCTGCACAAAGGGCTCTGGCACTGGGTTCACTACAATAACATCTTATCATTATATTTATTAATATTCAAAATAATAGCAAGCACACATCTGACATGTCATTGATACTTAGCAAATATTACAACCCTTCCCTTCTCTTCTTTCCCAATCTTTGTCTAGAGGAGAAGAAATTACATCAATTTCAATTACAAATATTAGTGCCCTTCCCCTTTCCCCTCTCTTCTGTTTGACCCAGAAACTATTTGATTCTCAGTGTATCTAAGGTGTATACACTGACTATCCCCATTCATTTTGTAGTTTTGGTAAGTGACTATAGCAACACTGAGTAACTTCTCCATAGTTGAGGAGCTCTCCAACCCATGTTCCCAGAACAGAAAAGGATTTAGGAAGTCAGGGCAGCAGTTCTCTGAGGAATTAAGATTGAAAATCGGTACGAATCTTCTCCATGTTGTCTTTCCAAAGCCTGAAGGTGATAACAGGAGCTGCAGGGGAGCCTTAACTATGACATGAGGAGGTACCCCATTCTGGAAGGCCTGTGGTAGTGGGGTGCGCCTGCCACCTGGGCTCTGCCTCCTTGTCTGACCCTCCTCTCCCCTTCCCTGGGGCAGGCATGCATGACCCCAGACAGTTGTAAATTGCTGATCTCTGAGAAAGGCATAACAGAAAGACAAATGAGCCTGTGTTTGAATGCTCAGACTCCAGAGCACAGCAGTGCTTGGAGCCTGGTGTCGCTTTTCAGTACCCCAGTGTTAATAACTGCCAACTCCCTACACCCCGCCCTCTAATAATTGAGGGAATGCCTTGGCACCAAAAGAGAGTGTGGATTCCCAGGCACAGAAGCAGCGCAAGGGGGACTAAGTTCCCATCTTTGGAAACTGCTGAGCTTTCCTTTCTCTTTTTCTTCTGGAAAAGCAGCTGGCTTTGAGGAATAGCAGGAGTACTTAGTCAATTAGACGGCTGGCACACCCATTGATCTTTGGGGAGCTAAGGTCAGAAGAACAATTACCCAGCCTGTAATCCTTCTCCACCTTTCTCTTCTCTAGACCTGTTGGAATTACTTAAGGTTGTCAATGCAAGCTTTGTTCTTCTGGCATCTCTCTCCTTCCTGCTATTTCTCTCTTCCTCTCCATTGCTCTCTCTGTCTTCTTCATTCTCATTATTTTCCCGACTTCTTCTCTTCCCTTTTTCCTTCTCATCTAGGGAGTAATGAGCCCATTTGGTCAATTTCAAGGCCATTTCCTGGCTTACTTGTGGATCATCTGTCTCCTGGGATGACAGCACTGTGCAGAGAAAACCTGAGCCATCAGATAAATGTGAATTCAAATCTTGGGTTTTGGCTTATGTGATCTTGGACAAATCATTTAGCCTTAATCTTCTCCTCTTTGAATATGGACTGGATCAGCATATGAGTGCACTCATGATTGGCCCATGGCAAGTGAGCCACAGAATTAATTATATTATTATTAATTATTCCTAATATTATTATTATTGCCTGTGGTGAAGGGGTGTGGGTAGGGACTGTCCTTGCCTGCCCCAGCCCTGCCAGATCTCAGCAACAGTCATTGCTCCTTAAGTCCCCATCTTCTCAGGTCCTGAGCCAATAACAGCACAGCCTGATGGAATATCAGGAGCTCTGTCCTCAGAAAAAGGGTCTAGAAAAGTCAAATATGCCAGTCAGTTGGTTACCCAGAGTGAATATGGCCTGGGAAGAAATGCTTCCCTGTTCCTCTCACAAACATTAGGCTGTTCATCTGATCCATCTGCCCTCTCATATGTGTCCATTCTGATCACTTGGCCTGCTCCCAAGTTCCTGGGTCCCGCTCCAATTTCCTACTGGGATGGGAGCCCATTCCAGAAGCTCCAGCCTGGTGAGGTCTCAGGTCCCTTTCAGGTCTGTATTCCGGAACTCAGTGAGTCTTCTTTGGCATGGTACAAATGATACTAGTGTACCCTGGTGGCAGGAGAGTGTATCTGGAGAAGGCCTAGAGGCTGGCTTCTGAGCTTCCCTGGTGCCATGGCGTGAGAGGGGCCTCTGCCACTGTCTTTAGAATCATCAGCAGTGGTGTCATTTGAAGGCCTTGAATTGGAGGGAAAAAAAGAGTTATTCATGGTTCTTGATGTCAGCAAAAATAACCTGATATTTCCAAAAGAGTGCTGGATTTGGAATCAGAAGACTTGGGTCTGAGTCATGGCTGTCATTTACTAATTATAAAAACTTGGGCAAGTCACGTAACTTCCTGAAGGACATCCCCTGCCTTTCAATGACAATAATCATTTAATGTGGATGCATCTAGCACCATGCTTAGTAACACTGGTTTTTTCCTTTATCAAAACACTCTTGTAGGTGTGGGTGATTTCCGTCATGGGCTTCTACACCACTTGGAGAGACAAGGTGTTCATAGCATATGCCAATTACAAGGCAGCACGGCATTGAGTTACGTGTGAGGACTCTTGTGTGAGATAGCCTAGCTTCACGTCTAGGGTCTGCCTACCAGTTGTGACTTTGGGCAAGTTACCCTACTGTTATGTGTTCCCATTTTCTCATTTGGGAAATGGGGCTTGTAATAGTAATATCTAATTCATAGAGTTGTTCTGAGATTATGAGAGTTAATAGACATAAAATTCTTAGAAGCATAACCACCAAAGAGGAGTCTTTCTCATGTTAGCTGCTACTATTAATATGTCCATCTCATAATAACCTACCTGATATCCCTCTCTCATCACCAGCCATTGTCTTTCATTCACTCCCTGGCCATATTTGATTAGACTAAGAAGGGGCCTCTGATCTTAAGCTTATCAGTGTCCCATTCCCTTGGGAATGAAACCAAGTAATGGTGTGTGTGTGTGTGTGTGTGTGTGTGTGTGTGTAAGAGAGACAAACAGGAGGAAGAGGGACTTGTGACAAATACACTCTAAAGGTTTGGGACAAACATCTCCCTGCTTCCCACCTGGATGGATGGATGGACTTGGGGTGCAGGAAGAGAAACAGGGATACACAAAGAGAGATAGAGACAGGGACAGAGAGAGGCAGTCAGAGACGGAGGGAGGACAGGAGACAGAAGCATACACACAGAGTGGAGCACAGGTGAGAAAGAGGGTCAGACAGCTTTATAGGCCCCGCTTCTGCTGCCTTCTTGAAGCCCTGCTGCATTTCTAACCTTAGGTTATGGAGAGCATGCCTGTGTCATTAACAGATCCCACGGAATTAGTCGGGACAAGCTAATTTATGCTGCAGTAACAGTCCCCAGATCACAGTGGTTTAATACTACACAGGTTTTGCTCATTCCATGTGCCAACCTACCTGCTCCCCAGGGAGCTCTTTATCATCATCATCACTCAGGGATACAGTGTTTATCTTGACATGCTTTCACAATAACTTTGGTAGGAAGTAAATGTGGGACATGTGCACTCGGTTCAAGCGTTCTTCTTGTAAGTGACACAGATTGCTTCTACTCACAATTTCATTGGCCCAACAAGTCAAGAGGCCACACTTTGTGACTGTGGAAGAGTACAACTTCACCATGGAGCCATAAGGGTACCAAGACTATTTCTGAACATCCTCTAGTAACTATCACACTCTCTTTTCTTCTCTGTCCACCTTTCTATTAAAAAAGCCAATAAACAAAAACTCCAAACTAGCAGAAATTATAAGAAATTCTCAGTTCCTGAGGTGGTTGGATGTTAAGTTGGCTGGGACAAGCTGTCAGCGCTTTCGGATCCCAGAGAAGGAGCACAGCGAAGGGAGGAGAGTTATGGAAACTGGATGAAAGATGTGATATTTGAGCTGGACTATGGAGCTTGGGAGTATTTGCCTGGCACCTGCGTGGTTCAGTCTTTGACTTTAAGCTTGCATGTGATGTGGTGGACTTCTGGTCATGTGGGCTAGAGTCAGTGTCCTTGCTCTATGGGGACAGAGTGACCTTGTGAATGGCAGGCACTGAGAATATCACATGGCACTGAGGAAACACTACTTGTCTTCTCTTATCTCCTTACCCAATAATACTCTCTTTTTAGTTGCTGCTGCTGCACAGGTTTCTGCTTATTTTCCCCTGGGGAATCTAAACATTTCATACTAGCAATATCTTTGGGAACCATGTGATTGAGGGCTTTGCCATTTTACTGGTTTAATTGTTGGCATAAAGTTTGTTGCTGTGTTATAAGCCAACAGACTTGAGGCTCTGAGATACCATCTGTTTCTCAAAAACATTTTTTTTTCCAGAATCTTCCTTGAGAATATCATTTTCTGCTTAACTTCAGAGATCCATTGTTTTCACCTATCAGTGGAATCTTGGAATATTATTGTGCTTTCCATATGAATAGTAACCTATAAAACTAAAGTTGAAGAGATGTAGGTATAGAATAGTAGCTGAAGCCTAGTGAGGTCGAGTTATATTTTTAAAACACAGCTCTGAAAGTGGCTCCCCTTTGCTCAAAACTTCTAATGGGTGCCTCAGTGACCAGAGTGAGGTTCAGGAACAATTTCAGTAACATATCTCATGATGTTTTATACTTCCCTGCTTTTTGCTTTTGCTCACATCATTCCAACTACGGAAATCAGCTGGGCAGCAAAATATTTAGAGTGTATTTGATTGCAAGTAATAGAAAACCCAATCAAAGAGACTTAACCAATAGTGGAGATTATTGGCTCATATATTTGAGAAGTTCACAGGTATGGGGGACCTCAAAGTTGGTTTAAACCTGTGACTCATCAGTATCACAAAGTTATGTTTTTCTGTGTCTTTGATCTACCTTTTATTAACTATCATCTCCTTGAGGTCACAAAATTGCTGGGAACATCCTCATGGGCAACATGCCTCCTGCTTCCCTTGGGGAGCAGCCTCATATTACTATTCATGTAACTTCTGAACTAATTCCCAAGCTTCCTCTGATGATACCTTTATAAGTCAGTTGCTCACTGTGCATTGATCTGGCTAGTGTAATGGGTTGCACTGAGTGCCTAAGCCTGGGTTATATGTGCATTCCTGAACAGTTGTGTGCATTCCCGAAAGAGACAAGTTGATTTAAGCCAGTCAGACTCCATTCTCACCACAAATCTTACCTGAATTTCCTAGTCTGAAATTCCCTAGTTGGAATTTTCAAGTGTGTAAGAAAGGCTGGGGCTGCAACCATCAATGCATCTAATATGGTCAATGCTTAACCTGGCCTATACTGTACAGATATTTATGGAGGACCTACTATGCTCCTGGTGTTCTACCAGGAAATCACATCTAGTTGGGGTGGGGGAGCAAATACAGAACATTTTTAGCTTCTGTTCAGGTGTTAGGATGGAGAGAAGTGCAAGGTGATGTATGAGCCCAGAGAGAGGAGAGGACACCCACTGTGGAGACTGGAGATGGGTGGGGTCAGAGAGGGCTTTCCAGGGGAGATGATGGTGAGTTCAATCTTGAGGGGAAATTGGATTTAGTCCAAAAATTTGAGAATGTAGAAAAAGAAAAATTGAGAATGTAGAAAAAGGGGAGAGGAAAGAATGCTATTCCCAACAGAGAGGCACAGTGTATGTGAAGGCGAGTAATGAGAGAAAGCATGGCTATTTGAGTAATGCAACTAGTTCAGGATAGCATAGCATCCAGAATGTGGACTCTGACATGGAATTCCTAGGATCACATGCCAGTTCTATTACTTAGTAACTGTGTGATGTGGTTAAGTTACTAACCTCTCTGGGCTTTAGTTTCCCCATTATAAAATAGGTATAATAATAATAGTAACTACTTCATTAAGACTGTTGGTAGGAATTAAATGAGTTACACTTGGATTATACTCAATCACAGAAGCACTGTAAAAGGGCTGGAAGTTATCATGACCAGGGCTGTAGGTATGTACTGGCACACATACTTACCTCGTTGGAAGAAACCAAATCTGGGAAGTGGATGAGAAACCTGGGGAAAGCTGATGTTATGTATAATGCGGTCTTGCTTTCCTTTTGGTTTCAGCCCTGGCAGAAATTCAAGGTCTGAGAACTATAAATAAGGTCATTATTCTTTCTAAATTGATGGTCTGGGCTGCTGAGTCAGGGATATTTTGCATGATCATAGCAATGTGGTAATCTTATCATTACTCTAATCACTGCTGCTTGGTAATGATCTCAGCTAAAAAAATGAGTTAGGATAGTTCATGCTTAAAGGTTTGTGCTTTGGAATCAGACAGATCTATCTGGTTTGACTCCTACCTTGTTATTTGTGTGTGTCTTTTAATTCTCGCACCATCTCCCTGAGTGAGGTCTTGTCACCCCTATTTTGCGTATGAGGAACCTAAGGTTTGGAGAAGTTGAGCAATCTGCCTATTATCATATAGATGGTAGGGCTGCACTTCAAGCCCAGAACTGTGGGAGCTAGGGTTTTTTACTTCTATGGCTTTTCTGTTTAAATCTTTAAAATGGAATAATGATAGTAATTACCTTCATATTAGTGTGAAGACAAAATGAGATAGTGCTTGTGAACCAGTCATTATCACTTCGGTCCAGAAATAAATCTTCAGTGAATTAGCTTTGATGGTGATGATGACATTTGCTTTTCTCATGTTTTTAATGGGGATCCAACTAACCAATGGGTATGAAAACACATGTAGGCAGGGAAGACCATTACCTGAGACTACTAAAAAAAGAGTTCATGAAGATTAGCCTAGTTAATCACAAGCCTCCAGCATTCACTACCCCCATCTTACTTTATTTTCTCCAGATACCTGGTCACCATCCAACATACTCTATTTTACTTACTTGCCTTTTTATTTTTGCATGTTCCCTGATAGAATGTAAGCCCCATGAGGGCAGGAATTATATTCTGTTTTGTTCTTTGTTGTGTCCCCCATCCCTCGAACAGTGTTTGGGAATAATAAGTCCTCAATAAATATTTGTAGAGTGAATGAATTAACTAGCAAAATAATTAATTAAAAATTAGAAAAATGACATATCTTGTCCCTTCCCATTCTGAGATCCTGTGATTCTGTGAGTTTCCATGAATTTTTCAATTATTCCTACTTTTGAAGGAGAGGACAGTGGGAAGGTATCTGCCTCCGTTATTTTGCTGGCAAAGCCATTGGTACAAAAACCTCGAGCCTTGCATACTAGTGATCATTATTCTCACGTGTTCATTCTGTAGCTCAGGAATGACTACATCGTATATTTGGTAGGCAGTGCCCTTTTGTAAAGAGCAGTGGCATCATGCTTTTCTCTGCGCATATCCACGGAGGGACATCACAGACACAGTCATGCATACTCTTCTGTTAGCAGGCCAGCAGCTGGGACTCCACAGTCTTCTCACTCTTTCCTTTGATGTAGACAGAAGTCTGAATCTCTGAATAGTTTCTCACATGGACTCCAGATCTTTCACCTTCCTTATTGTGTGTTTTCCCAAGATAATACAGATCACATCGGAAATAATGTTTCTCAACTGTATTAGTAGCTTCCTTCATTTCTTAATGAATACCCCATGTGAGGGGACTTGGTCTTTTATAAGCAAATGCAGATTCTCCTCACTATTTTCTGACTTTCTGGCCACTCTTGCTTAGCCTCTTTTGGGCTCCTGCTCTTCTTGGTGTTTGTTCCCAGAGCTCTGCTCTACTCCCCACTCACACGTCTCCCTATACCCTCTTCTGATAGCAGCTCTGTCCATGCCCTTGCTTCAGCCAACAAGTCCATGCTCATGACTTCTCTTCAGTCCAGTCTCTCTCCTGAGCTGCAGACCTTGATTTCCATTGCGAGCTAGACATATCCACCTAAAAGTCCCGCAGTGTCAATAACACATTCATGCTTAAGTCTTCATCTGTGCCCTTAATGCATTCCTGTCTCAGTAAATGGCAGCACCATGCTTCTACTTGCGTAGGCCAAAAACCTCATGTTATCTGTGAGTGTTTTCTCCTTCTCACTCCCTTCCCAGTACCTGGCCTCCAGTCGGTCTTCTAGAGCTATGGATTCAGCAGCCTGATGGCTCACAGATCTAACCACTCCTCATTTGCATATCCAAGTAATAGGCCTCATCCTATCTCAAATACATACTTTCAAACTTATTTGCCTCCAGCCCCCTTTCCCTTTGCCTTTCCCAGGTGAATTCAGTTTACAGCAACAGAGTGATTTTTCTAGAACACATTTTCAACCATATCACTCTCCTGGTTAGTCTGTGACTGCTGCAAGAATGAGTCTAAGCTTCTTAATCTGCCCTTGACCTAGCTGTCTGGCCCGTCCACCATCATGATCCTTAACTTTCTCATCTTCCAATTGCATATATTAATCCCTATCTAATAGGATCATAGTGAGGCTCAAACAAGCTAATCCATGTGATATGTATCATATTTGCCAACACAATGTCTAGCACTTAGCAGGTTCTCCACAAATGCAAATTCCCTTCCAGCCTTTTTTCTGAACTGACATTTGGAATTGATCATGGACTTCAGTGCAGATTTTTCTCTCCTATAAATTAAGCCTGAAGATTTTCTACCTGCCTTTCCTTTGCTGTGGCATGAACTGAATGCCCCCCCACCCTGTACCTCCTAATTCTGTCTCTGGGATGACAGATCATCAAGTAATTAGGGCAGCAGGCATTTGAAATTGTGTCAGCTCCCTGATGGTTCAGCTCCTAAGCGCCTGGCCTAGTACTGAGCAAGGCATCTGCTTCTCTCCATGCTACGTCCCCAGGAGCCCTGGGCCTCTGCCTGGATGGGCGGAAGGAAGGAAGAGGGAATGCCTGGGGTACTGACTCCATGGTCAAGACCAGCAGCTTGCCATCTCACCACAAAGAAGATTTCAGGTGGGGGCTGGCAGTGTGGGCTAATGAGAACACATGGGCGTTAGAATCAGAAGATGTGGTCTGAGCCCTGGCTACTGTGTATCTAGTACAAATTACCTAGCGTTTCTGAGTCTCAGGTTCCTCAGCTCTGAAATGGGGATAAAGCTCTTTATCTCATTGCATTCTTGGAAAGATCAAATTAAATAACGGATGAATTACATAAGCTATGATTTCAAAATGGAGACACTAAATATTGATATTGTGTGCTATGCTGACAAGGCATTTAACACACCAAGTAGTATTCTCAGAGCAGACTGTTACACTTTCTGTCTGGGTGAACTGGGTGAACTTGTTAATTATTCTCGCTGAGTCTTAGTACACTAATTTTTAAAACAGGGATAATTGCCCTCATGCTTCATAGGATGGGTTATATATATGTTCTAGATAAAGTGTAAAGTGCTAATGATAGTAGTAGTATTATGCATGCTGATATGGGGGCTATTATTAATTTTAATTCAATCAATACAGTGAGTAATATTGTTCTTAGAGGACAGTGCCCCAGTTGGAAGGTATGGGCAACTCATTTAACCTCTATGTCTGTTTCATCAAATATAAAGTTAAGAGGGTGAGCTTGGATGGATACCTAAAATAGGACCTGGTATACAGAAAGGGTGCAATAAATAGAAATCAAGTAAATGCTCAGTAAATACATGTTGGATAAATTAATGAGCAGATGATAAAAGGAAAGTTATTTCATGGGGTTAGTTTGAAGTCTACATGGAGTGAGAAAGGGCATTGTGTGCTGTGGAGTGAGGCATGTGTAGGGATGCTATTCTACGGTGTATCAGTCATACGGCATGCCTCACTGTACCCCACCGTCTCCTGCCAGAGTAACTCCTTCAGTATGTCTGGGTGCTCTTCTAATGCAGTAAAGATAACTCCCCATAGTGGCCCTCCGGGGGCAGGGCCAAGGCTGAAACCCCAGGAGACCCGTATTGTGTAATACCAAACAAAAGTGGCAGTAATCAACACACTCGAGGTGCCTTTGCTTTACTCCATTCCTGCTTGTTTGCCTACAGTCCTGTTTGGAAGAACACTGAGCCCAGAGTCAGAGATTTATGATGGCTTAACCTACAATGTTTCTTTTGAGGTGCTGGAATGTTCCAGAAATCTGTGCAGACATCTTTTTAAGCTTTGCTATGTTCTTGACAAATGGTGAACGAATATGTTCCCTTTTTCCTAACTGTAGCTGAATTAAAGAAAGAACACACTCCTGCATGGAATTCGAAAGCATTAGGGAATCTTCCCATCTCAGCATCTTACCGACACAAGGACCCATGTATAAAGGCTTCTACCACAGCCTCCCATCCAACTTCATCTACCTCACCCTTGGCAGGTGGCTGGTCAGCCTGAATGGGCCTACTTCTAGAGATGAGACATTTGCTATTTTATTTGTCCTCTCAACTGCTCAGCTAATATTGGCCCACCCTGAACTTCACCTCCGTGTTCCTAGTTCTGCCCTCTGGAGTCTTACTGTAGAAACCTTGTCCCTCTTATAGGCATCTGCACCTCAAATGCTTGAGAACTGTGCTCTTGGCCTGTCGTCGTCTTTTCTTCATGTTAAGCCTGTCTTTAAATTCTTCTTGCTGTATTATCTGTGTTAATACAAACATTTATTGAGATAAAACTAATTATGTGCCTCTGTCCTAAATGCTTTGTTTTTTAATCCCCACCATAGCCCAGAACTCTCATTACCCTCTCATTTTACCGATGAGGTAGTTGAGGCCCAGCCCAGCTAGTAAAGGACACAGCTGGGATCTGATTCTAGGGTGTTGAGTCTGCGCTCTTAACTCATAGTCTATATCCCCTCCTTTTGGTAATGTTACTAATAAAATAATATAAATAGTTTACTATAGGTACCAATTATTGGTGGGCTGCTAATTGCTGGACACTGCTAGGTATTTTATATACATTAGCTCCCATCCTTAGAAGAACTATGCAAGGAGATCTTGTTTACTGGAGAGGAACCTGAGGCGTCAGAAGCCAGAAGATACTCTGACTTCCCTCTTCTGCTTTTTTGGTGAGGCTCTAACCCTCCTGCTTGCATCCTACATTAGATGAATGCCTTCTCCATGCCAGGCACTGTGCTGGGCAGTGAGGTATTTAGTGATGGACAAGACAGAGTCCCTCTCTTTATGGTACTCATATTGTGGTAGGAAAATTGTCATTAAACAATGAATTAAACAATTGCTTATTCTATTTACATTGTGATGTTAATTATTCAAATAAAGAATTAACATTATATTTGATGCTCTGGAGGAAAAGTGAGGTGTATGATGAGAGGGAATAACACGGGATCCAAAATTGTAGCATAAGATGGAATTAACTAGTCCAAGAGGAGCAGAGAAGGGAAGGAAAACACCCCAAGTAGAGGGAGCAGCATAGGCAAAGGTCCTGAGGTGGTGTTGACATATACAGGGAGTGAATTGTAGGCAAGACCAGAGAGCCAAGCCCAGGGGACCAGGCTCTACAAAGCCATGAGGATCTGATGACATGTTTAGCCTTTGGAATGGGGAATATTTGATTTAAAAAAAATCACTCTGACTACCAGGTGCAAAATGGACAGGTAGAAAATAGGTGATTGCAATGGCTAATGCTCTCTGAGGAGTGAGGCAGTCACATCTGAGCTGGACTCTGCGCGCCTGTTGATACAGCCAGTGATCCCTTGGGGGCAGCACAAGCAGTGTCCAAGAGCCCCACCCGGGAGCCCAGGTGCCTGAGTTTGAAGTGTGGCTCTCCTTACTAGTTACACAACTTGGCCAAATTTCCCAATCTTGTTAAGCCTCACTTTCCTCATCCATAAGATAATAACTACTTTACACACTTATTGTAAGATTCTGTGAATTAATATATATGAAGCACATAGAACAGGGCTTGGCACATAGAAAATGTGATTCTGTAATTATTATTTTTTTAATGGGCACATACACTGTGGATTGCAAGCAGGTGTGGTTAATTCAACCCGAAAGATCATGCTAGTGAAAAACAGTTTGTGGGGGTTTTAAGCCTCACAGATTAGCTGTCTTCCCAACCAAACTGGGAGCTGTGTGTCTACTTCCTGTTCTGACTCGCAGTGTCCCAGGTCACCCATTCATGGTTCTGAGGATCTGCCTTTTCGCCACTCCTGGAAGAACACTCTCCCTTCTTGGGTTCCTTTTGGCTTCGGTCACCACTTTATTCCATCTTATTCAGGAGTTAGCCTCAGAGAGGCACCTGCTCGTGTAGCCCTGTGGAGCACTGTGAGGAGTCTTCCAGGCCTGCTTTCAGGGGGAACTTGTTGGCCCAGTTGCTGGGACTCCGGTGGGCAGACAGCTTGTGCTCACTGACCCCTTCTGGGATTGCTTCAGTGTGGGATTAATGGGCTTAATATATAAATCAAGTAATATAGAAATCAAATCTATGAAGATTTGTGACTTCATTGTCTCCCCTACGACCTCTGATGTTTGGTCAAGGACAGAAGGATTAAAGCCATAAAAAGTTCCTACAGCTTGTGACCGCCCTCACATGGTTTTGGTATCCTTAGGGAGTGTCCCGCCCTTGGGCGGGACTCAAAGATAGATGATGATCATGTGCTGAACTCCCTACTCAGAATTCTTCAGATGTTCATTTGCCCAATAAATATGAGGAGTGCCTTCTTGGCATGACTCTTGAGCTGTTATGCCTTGAGTCCCCTGGCTGGTCCGTTCAGGTCTTCGATATCTCATCGCGTCGCCTCCTTAATCTGCAGGGCAGAGACAGAGAGGAGGCCGACACTTCAGCTGCAGCCAGCTGCCTCTTCCAAGGTCAGGCCCTTCCCCCAGCAGTGCCTATCCAGTGATGGGGAGGGATACAGTACCAAACGGGCAGCTCTGCGTGGCCAGTCTGGCTCCAGAACTGTCCTTGGAATTGGCCAAGGCTGTCCTTGGTGTTGCATTGCAGCTCGGTGTCTCCTTCTGCCAACCCCTGCTTCCTGTCCCCTGTGGTGTGATCCCAGGAGCACTGGGCATCCTGACAAACATCTTGCCCACTCTGTGCGGTAGCTGGCCCCAGGCAGAGCCCCCTGCAACTATGTCTGAAACATGGCCTGCGACTATGCCCACTGCTCCCTCTGAGCTGGAAGAAGACCACCTTACCCCGTGTCTCACCCTTTATGTAAGTGCTCCCATACAATCTCTTTATAGACAGATAAGCTGTCAAGAACTAGATTTGTTTATTGTTTTTTTCCCCTCACCTCCAGTTCCCTTTACTAAAATATTAGATTCTTGTCTGCTTCAAAGACACTCAACAAGTATCAGGTGAATGAGTGCAGTATAATATAATGGTTAATCGTCACGCAGCATTTGAAGCTAAACTTCCTGGGTTTAAATCCTGACTGTGACTCATACCAACCAATGATTTCTTCAAGCTTTGAAATGCTGAGATCTACCTGTGCTTGGCCTTCAGCATGCATAGCACAGAGTAAGTGTGCAACAAATCTTAGAAATAATCAATTCATTCACAGGCCTGTAGGGATTAAATGAGATAATAGGAGCAAATTGCTTAGTCAGTGCCTAGCTCAGAGTGGCACTCCATCAGTGTACCTGTTGGCATCAGCAATTACCTATGGTAAGTGACTGGAAAGCAGGTTTGCGTCCTCAGCCTCAGAGTCCCTGCAGCCCCAGGGAAGGTCCTCCCTTCCCTGACCTCTGGGGCAGAGGATGGCCTGCCTTAAAGTCTGAGAACCCCACGCTGCCTAGGCCAGTGCCAGCCACACCACATACATGCCCCACACCCATTTTATGGTTGTGGTTTAAACCAAATTTCAGCCTCATCTCAGTTTTTCACATGTGGTCTCCATGGCGACCCCCAGTCCAGCAGTTTGAGGAAGGTCTTCCGAATCTGGGGGCTGGCACCCTGCAAACCTCCAAACACAGGCTATGTCTTTTAGTATTTCTCAGACAGATTGTGGGTTGTGTGTTCATTAATTAAGATGAGAGTAATTGGTCCCACCAAATAGTTTGTGCATCAGCTTACAAACTGTGTGCACAACGAGGCCCCATGGTTCTTTCTCTCCCATCTCATGTCTCTATAACTGGTTTCCCCGAATCCCCAGGCCCTCATTTTGCTGAAACAGTTGAAGAATAAAGGGAAAGTAGGATTTGAAATAGAATTTCTTTGGCTTATTGGAAGTCTATTCATGCCTCAGGATAGAAGAAATAATAACCCCTCATGTGTATGTAACATATTGTGATTTTTTTAAAAATGCTTTTATGTATGCAATTTCACTTATTCCTCACTTCATCACTGGGAAGCACCTTAGGACCTACTTCACAGGATTAAATTATGGGCTAAATGAGTTAATGCAGGGAAATCACAGAGTCCACATAGGGGACTTTCAAGGTTTTTGTTGTGAATATACCCATTTTACAGATGGGAGCTAAGGGCTCTGATAGGTCCAGTTACTTGGATGAGAACCTTTACTTGTAATGGCTTTGACAAAAGTTTGGACTTAGGTTCTCAGGTTCCTAAGTAAACAATACTAGCTACCATGTGTAGCATGTGTGCTGAATGTGGTACTTTACACTGCACTTAAGATTATAGTGCTTCTGGTCTGCAAAGAGCACTCTCTGAAAGGTTTTGTGCAGGGTGCCTTGCTCCCATGAAACATTTCCTCCAATTTTTTCCTATGATGAGGTTAGTTTGCAGACCCTGTGAAGGTGTTGTTTTCACTTTCCTCACATGACAAGGCGACTTGTACCCCTCCTCTGTTATTGTACCCCCAGGCCATTTCAACATGCTGTTATTTACAGCATTGCCACCCAGACCAGTCAAAAGGCTTGGCTCCTTGCCTTACTTTCTATAATTATTTTGTTCTTTTCTATCCCTAAAACAACCCATTTAGTTTAAATGGAATGGGTCTCCTCTGACATTCTGCTATGGAGCATTTCCCAGTGTGTCCCTGGGGGTAGGGACTGTGTTGTCCAGCTAAGTGCTGGACAGTGCCGAGCACAGAGCCTATCACATGGTAATTCCTCAACCAGTACTTATTGCACAGATGAATGAACCAATCAGTTGATCCATAAATCCAGGTTATTAGCTCATATGCTGAGATTTCAGATTCTGGCCTTCTCTGATTTTGTAGTTCTATGGCTCATCCATCCCCATGTGGAGTTGTCTCTTTTTGTGTGTTTTCCTGATTTTTCTTGCAAATGCCTCACCCATATCCTGATGCAGGTTTTCCTGGGCCCCTCCATGGGAGGCTGAGCATCATGTGTAGCTTCTACTCCTCTTGGGATTGTAAGTCACAAAGAGCTGGGAGATTCTCTCAAAGCAGAAAGCTACCTGGGTACACAGGCAGGCCCTCCGACTCCCCACCTAACCGAGCATCGGGGCTGGGATTCCTGACACCACAGTGAGTGTTGCAACCCTGCCCCAGGAGCAGAACCTGGGCACCTTGGCACATGTTTTCCTGAGGGTTTGCTTTGGGTCTGTGATGTTGTTGAGTGGCAGGATAGCATGATGAAAAATGGATTGGATGTTTCAGAGAGGAATCTGGGATAGCTGTGCCTGTGGAAAGTCTTTGGGGCAGGGAGACCTTCAAAACCTGCTGGAATAATGGAGGCAGAAGCCTTCCCTGAACCTTGCATATGATTTTCCCATTGGAAAGTGACTGAGAGTAACATCGAAAAACCATGCAGTAGAGGAGAAAGCCCTGGACAAGGCCCAGTAAGACTTGAGTTCTAATCCTCAACCTCATCTGTGGCTAGGCCTGTGACCTTTGATAAGCTGTGTAGCTATCTGAGCCTCAGTTTCCTAATCTGTCCACTGAGGGCAAGTTACCTCTGCCCTGTGCTATTTTGTTGTGTTGTAGTAAAGCTTGAATAAGGTGACAGCTATAAAAGAAGTTTGAGAAAGACAACTTATCTTCCATGAGACAAACTTTTACTGTTACTACAGGGAAGTGAGGATCTATATATAGGATATTTTAATACAGTAAATGTTTTTCTGGGTGAGATGGCTTCTTATTCTAAGGAGAAGAATAGGTCCAAGCCAAAGGTTAATCATTAAATTAGGAAAAAGATCTTCTTTTTCCTGGCCTGTTTCCTTACTATTTGAAATGGAAGTTAAATTAAATGATCTTAAAATCCTGCTAGGGGCACGTCAGGACACTAAATTCAGTTAATTTATGGATAGCAGATTAGCTACGTGGAATAGAGTTTTCTTCCCATTTGGGGAACAGAAATCACATTTACTGATTCCTGACACCTCTGCCAGGTAGTTATCTTTCCTACCATTTAACTGTCATGCAGCCTGATGAGACAGACTTTATTAACCTCACTCCACTGAGAAGGAAACAGCCTCAGAGCAAGCTATAGTTTGTATTGTCCCTTGTCCTTCCAGATTCATATGTTGAATGGTGACCTCCAGGACCTCAGGATGGGCCCACTTTGGGAATAGGGTAGCTGCAGATGCAGGGATAGGATGAAGTCATTAGGATGGGCTCTAATCCAATGTAACTAGTGTTCTTATAAAAAGGGGAACTGATGAATAAAGATGAAGGCAGACATCAGAGTGATGCTTCAACCAGCCAAAGAGCCCCAAAGATTGCCTGCAGACCACCAGTAGGTAGGGAGAGGCCGGGAACAGATTCCTCCTTACAGCCCTCAGGAGAAAGCAGCTCTGCCAACACCTTGATCTAGGACTTCTCACATCCAGAACTGTGAGAAAATAAATGCTGTTATTTAAGCTACCCAGTTTGCAGTATTATCCTAAGGCAGCCCTGGAGAACTAACACAGAGAGACTAAACTTCCTCCAGGTTTTACAAAGCTAGTGCTCAAATCCAGGTCTGTTTCCTTCCAAAGCCTAGAGACCTGTCACTGCACACACCTTCCGTATCCTGGGATGTCAAATCAATGCGCGGAGAGGAATGGGGATGTTCCTGAGCTCATCTCAGACCCTGAGGAGCCTCTTCCCCTAGCCACACTGGTCCTCCGCCCTGCCTTATGAAGGCGATGGATTTGCCAAGGATCAAGGGCCCTTTCTTCTCCCCTTCCTTCTTGCTGGCAGCACTGGTGGAAGCAGCAGGGAGGCAGACAGTCCCTGGCTTGGCTGGCTTCCCCAGACAGTGGCCTCCCGCAGTTAGAATGTGGCATCCGCCTGCAGAGGAACCAGATGCCCCACGCAGGAATGTGATGTCACAGCAGGAGAGGGTGTGCGAGCAAAGGTAATCAGGGAGAAGCTGAGCAGGCTAATGTCGCCTTTTGTCTAACAGCCCATGGATCCTGGCCGAGGCAGCCGAGAGCTGGCAGTTTGCCCTTAGATTTGTGCACACTCACTGATAAAACCCAAGGTGAGCTTTCCTGTTGACAGTCCAGAACTTAATGGGAACTTGGCAGGGGACCCCACCAGGTACCCTGAGGGGAGAAAGGGTAGCAAGGGACGGACCTTCAGAAGGAAATCATCCCTTCCTGAGCACCTGCATTTTCTCACTTTGCCCTCCCACCTGCCTTCTCTGCAAGGCAGTTTTAACATGCCTCTCTCTACCCAGGAGAGAAAACGGGTTCAGTAGGGTGGAGTGCATTTTCCAAGGTTATACAACAAGGAAAAGAAAATCTAGCATTAAAACTGGCCCATCCACACAAGTCTCTGTGCTTTTTTCACTGCAGCACAGACTATAATACGGAGAAGCAGTGGGCACAAATCTAGCTCTCTACCTGCTCCTTAGCCGAGAAGCATAGCAGAGGTTGGACAGAGAGCTCAGCATCCTGTGGGAGACAATTTGGACT
Source organism: Manis pentadactyla (assembly GCF_030020395.1). NCBI lineage: Eukaryota > Metazoa > Chordata > Mammalia > Pholidota > Manidae > Manis > Manis pentadactyla. The sequence continues at coordinate 47,392,265 of NC_080022.1, read as the reverse complement.
TTGGGTTCCTTCCTAAATTCCAGATCTAACCTCATCTTTTAACAGGTGAGTCCCTAGCGGCTACAAGAAGATGTCCAGACCTCTTCACCTGGACTCACCTAACTATTCAGCCCTTTCACACTCTTGCGCCTCCCCTGGCTGCTTTCTTCCAACACGCACTTGCTCCATCCTTTGCCCAAGCTGTTCTTTGCCCTGGCTGGGTATGCCCTGTCCTGTGCTACATATAAAATCATTTTTAGGTGTCAAAAATCAGTCTTCTTTGTGCAACCCTTCAGACTCTCCCTGAAAGTTTTCCTGTCTCAGTTTTCAGTGTTGTAACAGCAGCAGAGCATAGGGACTGTGAGCATAAGCTCAGAGCCAGACTCCTGGGCTTGGATTTTTTTCTCTGGTAGTTCCTCACTGTGTAACCTTGTGAAAATTGCATAACTTCACTTTATTTCCTCATCTGTGAAATGGGGATGATGATAATGAATGCCTTCTCTAGTTGGTTATTGGGAAGATTAAGGATGATAAGCCTATAAAGGATTCCGTTCAGTACATTGAGCTATTGTTCTTTCTTGTTTGTCTGCCCGTTTGACTATGTGCTCTTTGAAGGTAAGGACTGTGTCTTATTTGCCTCTGTACCTCTCATAATTCCTAACACAGGGCCTAGTGATTGATAAATATTTTTTAAACAAACAACAAATATATATATATATTTATATATATATAAAGATTTTTACCTAGATTTAAAATGGTCCTCTCATGTGTGTGTCCAGCACCAACTAGGTGATAATAGCATTAATAACAAAAATAGTTGACCACTACTGAGTGACCACTTTGTGTCGGGAACTGTTTGAAACACTTGGCCTGTTAATTCATTCTGCTGTTCAGTAACCCTTCAGGTAGTTATTGTCATTTCATTGTTGTCATTTTATGGATGAAAACACTGAGGCACCTGGGGTTTCTGTGACTGCCCCAGGAGTACACAGCCAGAATACAGCAGAGCTGCATTCAACCCAGGCTGCCTGGCTCCAGTCCAAGATCGTGGACCCCTCCACTGGGCTATCTCCAGGGGAGGTGCGGTGGTGTTGAAGAGCTCAGGAACACAAGAGGAGGATCCTGGAACAGCAACCTGTGCTAAGAGGCAGGATGGAGTGAGGGAGTCAGAATGGGGCACAGCTGCGTTTGCAGCAAGAAGGTGGGTTGAGGCTGTCACTGAAAATGGCCTTGGTGAATTCCTCACTTTTCTCTGTCAGTCAGTCCAGGTGTCTTAAAAGAACTGAGATAGATGCAGGTCCACCAGGCAATGGGTATGTCCCTACCTGAGGACAGGAAGATGGATAGGATGGCTCCTTCCTTTTGTTTTGTGTTGTGTTCCTAGCGTCTAGTGGAAAGCCTGACACGTGGCACGTATTTAATATGTAACAGCTGAATGAATGACTAAGGAATCAGGAACTCCAGGATTTAGTAGCTTGCCACTTAGGCTACTTTAAACCACTTTTCATCTGGGTCATGGAGTGGGTGAGATTTTGCATATCCAGGAGTGCATCTCCCATCATTGGCTTGTGCAGCAGCCTTCATGAGACCTGCACTTCTGGACTCCCATGGGTGGCATTGCTGTGAATGATGAGGCCCCCGGATAGTCTCAGTGGTGAGCAAATATTAACACTTTGAATAAATGGCACCTCCTTGATTACTGGGAAAACTCTTCAGAGGCTGGCAGAGAGTTATTGCACCACGTAACAGTTGAGCATGAGTGATACTCAGGAAGTGGGCTACATAAATGAGTTGAAGGCAAAGATGGATTTGCATTTGGAAACAGAAATCAGACAGTGAGGTTTGCAGGTAGAATTGCAAAGTACATCTGGAAAAATGCCAAGAATAATGCAAATGGGCCACTGGCTGTCTCAGCCTGTGCTTTTCATTGTGGTCAACTGCAAAATGAGAGAATTAATAGTACCTACCTTGTAGGGTAGGAAGGAAAAGGAAATGAGTTAATACTGATAAAGTGCTTAGAACAGTGCTGAGCACCTAGTAAGCTCTTGCTGAGCATTAGTCAGCATTAATACATGCTAGGCACCATGGCTATGACTAAGGATAAGAGACTGGGTCATAGTGTCCTCTCAAACCTTACAGTGCATCAAGATTTGTGCACATAACTGTTACACAATGTGCTAAGAGTTGTGATGGCAGAATTTTAGGACATTTTGTAACTCAGGAGAGGTTTTCATCAGCTAGACTTGGAAACCTCAGAGCTGAAGGGGCATGACAGAAGAAATAAACAAGCTGGAAGTGGTTGGGTGCAGAACGGCGGAGAGGATGCTCCTAGGCAGAGGGAACAAGCAGTGTGTGAAGACCTGGAGCTAGGGAAGAGTGTGTCCACCCTGGGAACTCAGGCTAGCTACAATGTGGAGTTGGTGGCTGTATTCCTTTCCTAGGGCAGCTGTAACAATAAACCCCAAATGGAGTGGTTTATAGACATTTATTCTCACAGTTCTAGAGGTGCCAAGTCCAAAACCAAGGTGTTGGCAGGGCCATGCTCTGAAGGTTTCAGGGAAAAAGGCGGCCTTGCCTTTTCTAGCTTCTAGTGGTTGCCAGCAACCCCTGGCATTGTTGGGCTTACAGCCGCATCACTCCACTTTCTGCCTCAGTCTTTGCATGGCTGTCTTCCCTCTGTGTGTGTCTCTGTTTTCTCTTCTTAGAAGGACATCAGTCGTAGAATGAAAGCCCATTTTAACTTAATTAAACTTAACTAACTACATATGAAGGACCCTATTTCCAAATCGGGCTGCAGTCTGAGGTTCTGGGTAGAAATGGATTTTGAGTTGAACACTTTTCAACCCAGTGCAGCGTGGGTGCCCAAGGGGAGTAGAAATGAATGAAGAGTGAAAGGAAGACAGGAGCCAGGTAAAGAAGGAATTAATAATAAGTTGTAACAGTAAACCAATGTTCACAAGCACTTACCACGTATTGAGAACTGTGGCAAGCCCTTCACATGTATAAAATGCAGACTCCCTTTGAAGAACGGAGCATCAGGTTGAGTGAGGCCAGAGGGAAAAATCAGAGCTCAGAGTTCACAAAGTGGGGGTCCAAGTAGGAAATAGAGGGCACACTTGGATTAGGATAATTCAAGAAGGGTCTGATGAAGGGACTGTTCACAGAGTCAGAGCAGAGTATAGGGAAGCCGCAAGAGGTAGAGCAGGGCAGAAGGCTGTGAACACCCATGGGTCTGATAGATGTAGGTGAGGGAGCAGGTACTGGAACCCAGAACCTTGTGTGGAGGAGGCCACCTTGAGGAGAGCTGTGGCCTTTGGTTGAGGGAGGTAGCCAGCCCAAAGTGGCTGCAGAGGGAGGGAGCCAGGAGAATAAATCCCCTGACTTGATTCCTTCTTCTCTCTGGTCTCTTGTTGAGACCCACTGGCCAACCCCAACTGGAAGCTAGGGGACAAGAAGGCCCATCGATGTAATCCACCCATATCAGCCTCCTGGGGCACTGAGCCAGGTGGGAAGATGAGAGAGAGGATCTGGAGAGGCAGACAGACATCTTGCACTAGGACATGGATGAAGAGGCAGAGCCTAGGTACCAGAAAATGGGCAAGTTAGATCACGATGAGAAAGGCAGTATAGCCTGACATTAAGAATGAGCATGGGCTCTGGAGTGAGACAGCTTGCATTCAAATCACTCACTCACTCTATCTCCAACTAGCTGCGTGACTTGGGGCATATGCCTCCTCATGGATTGCTGAGTTGTTACACACAGCAATACTACTGTTGTGCTTAACACAGTCTATGGCACTTGTAATTCATACACAATAAGCACCCACTACTGCTGCTGTTATTATGAATGGCACTGGACAGCACTCTATTGCATTGGGGCCTCTCTTGAAGGCCTGTGGCCAGTGCCCATCACACCATACAGCACTAAATCATTCATTTGTACAACGGTCCATTCAGTGGTTGTGTGAGCACCCAGGATATGCCCATCCCTGGTCTAGCTGCTAGTAGGAAACAAAGCCAACAAACTTGTCCACCCTTATGGAACTTGCATTCTGATGGAGAAATACACAGTAACAAATAAGGAAAATAGAAAGTCAGAAAATGATCAGTGTTATGAAGAAAAACAAACCAGAAAGGGGAAGTGGGGGTATTTGAAATACAGTGGCAAGAAGAGTCATTGAGTAGGCAAAGAACTGAGTGGAGTTGAGAGAGGAAGCCAGTGTGTTATGGGAGGGATGAGGGTCTTAGGAAGAGGGAAAGATAAGTGCAAAGGCACGGAGGCAGGAGCACACATAGAGCGCATTCTCCAGCAGCAAGGAAGCACCCAGAGCAGACGGAGTGTGATGAGGTCAGGGGCTGACAGGAGCCAGAGCTGTGGAGCCCATGGTCTGTAAAGGACTGTGCTCTACATGGCACACTGGCACTTTCTGCAATCCTGGACATGCCACATTAAAGTGGTTCCCCCATCTTAAATAATTAAGCAACTATCCCCATTTTATCCCTAGGGGATTGGAAGAGTGTGGTAAAAAAGATGGGTTGTTTTGAAAATAATCATTAGGTGAGGTAACATTTTCATTGCTGAGTAATTTTGCCTTAGGCCACCTGCCACTGAGCAGACGCACTGTCTGGGCCCTGGAGAATACGGCTGTGCTGGACCTTTGCTTGACAGCGGCTTGTTGTCTTTTACAAAGAAATGCATCGTCTTTTTTTACCTCTTCAACTCTGGGGCCTGGCTTTTAAAACAATGGTTTTCTCCTACTGTGTTCCATGCCCCAAACCTTCTCAGTGGAATTACAGGCCAGTAATTCACAGAGGTCTGTTATTTATCCTATATGCAGTAAAGACGTGCTGTAGGTTATAGGAAATAAATGTGCTTTTTACTGTCATCCATGGTTTTTATTAAACTTATCTCCTCAATGGGGAAATATCTTTGCGGGACCAAGCAGTTTTATGTCCAAATGGCCAATGAGCTGATAATAGGTTTTTCATCTGGCTACAACCAACGGCAGCCCTTCCTTCGGATCAGTCGGCTGTGGATTTCTCAACCTACAGCATGTACTTTTCATTAATGTGGTCTGTGCTTGGAAACAGAGAAGCACGTCCCCATGCATATCTGCTGGCAGAAACATGGAATCTGAGAGGCCTTATGGAGCTGAGAGAAGAGACCTGGGCTGAGAATGAATGGCGCGAGATGATGAGAAAGGATGGAACAGTGGAAAGAACACTTGACACTTGTGGAGTCTTGAAGCCATGAGTGGTTTTGTTTTATTTCTACTGTAGACACAGGAGATGCTCTGTCTCTGTCGGGGAATGGAAGGAACAAGGCAACTGAACTTTACTGATAATGATTCTGTGCACTGAGCACCTCACATACACCACATTGTTTTGATCTACCAAAAAAGCTGGTGAGATTAACATTTTAATTGCGATTTCATATATAGTGTGAAAGGAGATTCAGGATTAAGACATTTATAGTTGATACATGACACAGGCAGGTTGAAGCTCAGGTCAGACAGGCCCATCTCCTCCCAGGAGAGCCCACAGTAAGATTTAGTGGCTTCATCTGTGACGCAGGGATAATAATGCCACACCTGTGGATTTGTGGTTATAAAGGACCAGCACTGTGCTGACATGTAGTTCACGTTTGTCAGTAAGAAAGCCATTACTTCTAGATCCAGCTTTACTCTTCCTTGTTAACTTCTTCCTCCTCCTCTTTCTTCCCTTCAGTATTATGTGCAAGTGAAAATAACTAGCAGTTAATAATGTGGGACCATGTTTTAAGTGAGATGATGGGAAGTAAGGCCCAACCCTAGGTGTTATCATTAGAGAGCAGAGTTGACACTAGGGGAGCCTCAGACTTTTGTTTGGAATCACAGCATATGTTTTTCTGGCAGAGTGATTTTATAGGTATTTAAATGTAAATATGGAAATTCAGTTCCTTTCCATCACAAATGGGAAAGGGAAGGTGAAAGTGAATCAATTTTCATTTGTACAGATATGGGAGATATCTGCATGTATTATCCTGAGAGAATATAAATTCTATGAGGGTGGGGTTTTGGCCTGTTTTATATGATTAGGTTTTCCTAACACCTAGGTCAATATGTGGCATGTAGGAGAGCATCAGTAAATACTTGCTAAATGTTCAGTTAGGAATAGGCCAACACTAGACAAAACCTATCAGCCACATGCCACTGAGCAATTCATGAGGATAAAGCAATCTGGTTAATTCTCTTACTTCCCTGAATGTTGTGTAGATGAATCCCCTGTCCATCATACCACCCCAGGTTGTATCCTTAACACCATCATATTTCACCTTTATTCCTACTGTAACCTCTACTTTGCTCTTCACATCATAACTGAATCTGTGTCTTACTGTGTGGCTAGAAAGATTTTAAAACAATGCAATAACGTCACTCTCCTATTTAATATCCACCAGTAACTCCATGCCTTCCGAATATAGGCCTAAACTCTTCAGCCGTACAAGAGCCTGCTGGATCTGGCCCACTAATCTCTAGCTGCATTATTCTTCTCTTTCTGTCCTGGACTAAACTGATTTTAGGTCCTCAAATGGACCATGGTTTCTCTTGCCTCAAGGCCTTTGCACTATTCTGCCTGCCTGGAACATTGCCCTATCCACTATCCACATTTTCTCCATACAGTAGTCTAGATGATCTCTATTCGTTGTTATGGTCTCCATTTAATACCACTTAGGGACTCTGCCTGAGATGTCCTTGTAAGCTTCCTATTCCCAACTGCATGCTTCCATAGTGCCCTGCATGTCCTCTTTTCAAATGTTAGTCATTTTTAAATATTTGTTTTCCCTACCAGGATAAATGCCCTTGAAGGAAGAGATGGATTATATCTTGTTTACTGATGTATATATTGCACCTCATGCAATACCTGGCATATAATATGTGCTCAGTAAATATTCATTGAATAGAATCATCATTTGATACTCAGAGTATCCTGCAAACTGAGTCATTCCCACTTTTCAGAGAAGGAAACTGAAGTCCAAAGAGATTAAATTTCAAACTCAAGGTCATATAGCAAATGACATATTTAAGAGTCAAATCTAAGTCTGCCTTCAAAATCCATGCTCTTTTCACTATTCCAAAACGAACTGTTCTAGCAAATCAAAAAATCTTCTTACTAGACAGTCACAACATCCATATACTTGGTCCCAATTGCAGAGAACTAAAATGCACCAGACACAAACAGTTCTCTCCCTGATGACATAAGAGGGCTTGCAGAGTCTTTCAGGGTGGCTGGTGAATGAGTCTGAGCAGAATTATCATTGGAAAGGAGTGTGAAAATAGCTCAGGTTATTTATGTGTCCTTTTTCTTGGTTCCAGATAACAGCCTTTGACTTGATTTTCAGCTCAGAGACATGATCTAGTTTGCTTCCTGAACTGAGACGATGTCAGTAGAAGAAATGGCGTTAAGGGCCTTTCATTCATTCTACTGTGGCTTACTTCCATTTCATCCCTTTAACTATCTACGCTTCAGATTTGGACATGTAGCATGTTCTATCCAGCACATTGGGCTTCCTTGCTGAATCCCACCCATTCTGTGAGATGCCACTCATTTGTAAATCCATCAGCATAAGAGTATCAGCCTGCCCCCTGCCATACCCCACACCACACTGTCCAACATGGAAGCGCGGGCTGTGGGTGGCTATTGAGTGCTTGAAATATAGCTAGTCCACATGTTAAAATATTTCCTTATATTTAGTTAAAGAAACCACACTGTTTGAATTAATTTTCATGTTTGTTTCTACTCACTTAAATGTAGCTACTGGAAAAATTAAGATTACATATGTGGCTCACATGCATGACCTGCATTATATTTGTATTGGACAGCAGTGCTCCGTAGAATCCGTGGAATAAATAAAACAGATTTTTCAAGGTAACTGAAATTTGAATATAACTTCTCAGCCTATAAGTATGTTGTACAAAGTATCATGTTATGATAAGAATTAGGATGGATCTTGAAGCTTATCTAGAATGTCCTTACTTATAGCTAAAGAAATTGAGGCCCAGAGAGATGAAGCAACTTTACCCAAGGTCACACAGCCTGTAAGCAGCATAGATCATCTTTGAGCCTAGGCCACCAGCACCAAACAATTTCTATCATTAAATGAGTCGTCCACAGAGTACAGGCTTCATGGGATTTAGACTGTATACCTGAGGATCTCCTACCTCTCTGTCCTCAGCTCCAGTGCCTGGCATGTGGCTGCAGTACTTTTATTCAATGCCCATATTGCACAAAGGATACAAAGATAAGTCATACTCAGGCTCTGTTCTCCAGAAGCTCACAGTGTGGTGGAAGAGATACCAGATGAACAGTAACCACTTTAAATCATAAAACAGAGGTACTGGCAAAGTGCAGCTGAAAGCTAATACAGAAATATATCCAAGCTCACTAGTAATTTAAAAAATGCAAATAAAAATCATGATGTTTCACTGTTTGTAACATTATTCATATTCTTTCTAGTTTCAGAGGGATTAAAGTAGTTCTTAGCCCTATGTTAGAAAAAAATCAGAAGAAAATAGAATCAATAGAAAAAAAAAAAAGCCCATTATTCTTTTAGCAAACATGGTCTAGGTGGGGATGAGACTTTAGCCCAAGTAAGTGGTTGGGACTCCATAAACATTTTAGTTATCATGGTATCCTTTACCCCAGCTTGCTTGGTTTTAGAAAAGAAAGTTAGTTATAGCCCACTAGATATTTAATATACAGAAAAATATTTATCTCTGTTTAGTTTAAGAAAACACAAAATTTCCTGCTTTTTCTTAAGTTGTCAAAGTGAGATTGTTTCTTGAGAGAAAAAAAACAAGTGTTATTCTGTCCCCCAGTGTCTGACATGGAACTACACACATAATACTCAGCTCAGTAAAGTTTTGCTGAGCACAGAAAGGTACCCACATTTGTTCTGGGCAGTTATTTGCCTGTGCATTTTATTTATTTATTTATTTTTTTAAATAATTATTTTTTATTGAAGGGTAGTTGACGCACAGTATTACATTACATTAGTTTCAAGTGTACAACACAGTGGTAGAACATTTATATACATAATTCTAGGTTCCAGCTATCACCCTACCAAGCTGTTACAATATCTTGACTATATTCCTTATGCTATACATTACATCCCGGTTACTTATTTATTTTACCTTTGGAAGTCTGTCCTTTTTTTTTTTTTTTTTTTGTGAGGGCATCTCTCATATTTATTGATCAAATGGTTGTTAACGACAATAAAATTCTGTATAGGGGAGTCAATGCTCAATGCACAATCATTAATCCACCCCAAGCCTAATTTTCATCAGTCTCCAATCTTCTGAGGCATAACAAACAAGTTCTTACATGTAGAACAAATTCTTACATAATGAATAAGTTACATAGTGAACAGTACAAGGGCAGTCATCACAGAATCTTTCGGTTTTGCTCATGCATTATGAACTCTAAACAGTCAGTTCAAATATGAATACTCATTTGGTTTTTATACTTGATTTATATGTGGATACCACATTTCTCTCTTTATTATTATTATTTTTAATAAAATGCTGAAGTGGTAGGTAGATACAAGATAAAGGTAGAAAACATAGTTTAGTGTTGTAAGAGAGCAGATGTAGATGATCAGGTGTGTGCCTGTAGACTATGTGTTAATCCGAGCTAGACCAGGGCAATAAAACATCCACGTATGCAGAAGATTTCTCTCAGAACAGGGGGAGTGAGGTTCTAAGCCTCACCTCTGTTGATCCCCAATTTCTCACCTGATGGCCCCCCTGCGACTGTGCCTGTCTTAGGTTGTTCCTCCCTTGAGGAATCTTACCCGTCTCTGGCTAACCAGTCATCTTCCGGGGCCATACAGGGAAATGTGAAGTTGGTAAGTGAGAGAGAAGCCTTATTGTTTGAAAAGGTTAGCTTTTTACTTCTTTGCATATTTATGCCCTGTGGCTTCTATGCCCAGCATTTGTCTTGAGGTATCTTTACCACTTGGAAGAATTATGATACTCGGTAAATTTGATATGAGGCACGAATTCTATTTAAGGGTTGTAATTAGGAAGGAAGAAGAAAAGCTATAGAAGTAGCAGGCGGAAGAAAACATGGGAAGATTGATTATTTCTTTGACATATCTTCTTGTAGAGTAACTTCAGCATGTATAGGTTTTAAGCTACTACTTAAATTGCGCACACACATTAACATAATAGGAGTATAGTTACATAACCAAAGCATATCTGTAATTACCAGCCATCTCCAGTGAAACCAAGAAAACCAGTTAGGCACCTTAGGCATTTGTGAAAACTTATCTATGATATGGTGGATATTGTCCAACTGAACTTGAACAGTCTGAGAGAAATCAGACAAATTAAAACAACCCATTCCTGGGGGCTGTTCACATGCCATATGTTCTTTTAACAGTAAATAGTCTGTACTTGTAAGACTTTGGAGCGCTACAATTTGCACTTCTCCAAATTCTTGGTTGAGTTCCAACAGTATAGATCCAGTCAAATTTGTTGTTTTACTGTATGCACAGGCCAGCTTAGATATGTCCTTCCTCATTCCCATGGCAAGTCCAGGAACTGGTGGGATGAGTGCATCTACAGCTGTAGCAGTGCGTGGATCTTTGTTGGGGTTTTTTTATGATCATCTTCTGGCATGAGTCTTCCAGAGAGTGCAGATGTTGGAAGTTCTTTTTCATATCGTATCTTAGTTCATTTTCGGGGTAGCCCAATTAGGCTTTGATCCTCTGTATAAACACAAATAGACCCTTTGCCTACACTTTTATATGCCCTTTATACCCTTGTGTAGAACTCGTTGGAGGTTACCACACAGGAACTGCCCTTTTTTTGCTTTGTTTTTGGTATCACTAATCTACACTTACATGACGAATATTATGTTTACTAGGCTCTCCCCTATACCAGGTCTCCCCTATAAACCCCTTTACAGTCACTGTCCATCAGCATAGCAAAATGTTGTAGAATCACTACTTGCCTTCTCTGTGTTGTACAGCCCTCCCTTTTCTCCTACCCCCCCATGCATGTTAATCTTAATACCCCCCTACTTCTCCCCCCCTTATCCCTCCCTACCCACCCATCCTCCCCAGTCCCTTTCCCTTTGATACCTGTTAGTCCATTCTTGAGTTCTGTGATTCTGGTGCTGTTTTGTTCCTTCAGTTTTTCCTTTGTTCTTATATTCCACAGATAAGTGAAATCATTTGGTGTTTCTCTTTCTCCGCTTGGCTTGTTTCACTGAGCATAATACCCTCCAGCTCCATCCATGTTGCTGCAAATGATTGGATTTGCCCTTTTCTTATGGCTGAGTAGTATTCCATTGTGTATATGTACCACATCTTCTTTATCCATTCATCTATCGATGGACATTTAGGTTGCTTCCAATTCTTGGCTATTGTAAATAGTGCTGCAATAAACATAGGGGTGCATCTGTCTTTCTCAAACTTGATTGCTGCGTTCTTAGGGTAAATTCCTAGGAGTGGAATTCCTGGGTCAAATGGTAGGTCTGTTTTGAGCATTTTGATGTACCTCCATACTGCTCTCCACAATGGTTGAACTAACTTACATTCCCACCAGCAGTGTAGGAGGGTTCCCTTTTCTCCACAGCCTCGCCAACATTTGTTGTTGTTTGTCTTTTGGATGGCAGCCATCCTTACTGGTGTGAGGTGATACCTCATTGTAGTTTTAATTTGCATTTCTCTGATAATTAGCGATGTGGAGCATCTTTTCATGTGTCTGTTGGCCATCTGTATTTCTTTTTTGGAGAACTGTCTGTTCAGTTCCTCTGCCCATTTTTTAATTGGGTTATTTGTTTTTTATTTGTTGAGGCGTGTGAGCTCCTTATATATTCTGGACATCAAGCCTTTATCGGATATGTCATTTTCAAATATATTCTCCCATACTGTAGGGATCCTTCTTGTTCTATTGATGGTGTCTTTTGCTGTACAGAAGCTTTTCAGCTTAATATAGTCCCACTTACTCATTTTTGCTGTTGTTTTCCTTCCCCGGGGAGATATGTTCAAGAAGAGGTCACTCATGTTTATGTCTAAGAGGTTTTTGCCTATGTTTTCTTCCAAGAGTTTAATGGTTTCATGGCTTACATTCAGGTCTTTGATCCATTTTGAGTTTACTTTTGTATATGGGGATAGACAATGGTCCAGTTTCATTCTCCTACATGTAGCTGTCCAGTTTTGCCAGCACCACCTGTTGAAGAGACTGTCATTTCGCCATTGTATGTCCATGGCTCCTTTATCAAATATTAATTGACCATATATGTCTGGGTTAATGTCTGGATTGTCTAGTCTGTTCCATTGGTCTGTGGCTCTGTTCTTGTGCCAGTACCAAATTGTCTTGATTACTATGGCTTTATAATAGAGCTTGAAGTTGGGGAGTGAGATCCCCCCTACTTTATTCTTCTTTCTCAGGATTGCTTTGGCTATTCGGGGTCTTTGGTGTTTCCATATGAATTTTTGAATTATTTGTTCCAGTTCATTGAAGAATGTTGCTGGTAGTTTCATAGGGATTGCATCAAATCTGTATATTGCTTTGGGCAGGATGGCCATTTTGACGATATTAATTCTTCCTAGCCACGAGCATGGGATGAGTTTCCATCTGTTAGTGTCCCCTTTAATTTCTCTTAAGAGTGACTTGTAGTTTTCAGAGTATAAGTCTTTCACTTCTTTGGTTAGGTTTATTCCTAGGTATTTTATTTTTTTTGATGCAATTGTGAATGGAGTTGTTTTCCTGATTTCTCTTTCTGTTGGTTCATTGTTGGTATATAGGAATGCCACAGATTTCTGTGTGTTGATTTTGTATCCTGCAACTTTGCTGTATTCCGATATCAGTTCTAGTAGTTTTGGGGTGGAGTCTTTAGGGTTTATTATGTACAGTATCATGTCATCTGCAAATAGTGACAGTTTAACTTCTTCTTTACCAATCTGGATTCCTTGTATTTCTTTATTTTGTCTGATTGCCATGGCTAGGACCTCCAGTACTATGTTAAATAACAGTGGAGAGAGTGGGCATCCCTGTCTAGTTCCCGATCTCAGAGGAAATGCTTTCAGCTTCTCGCTGTTCAATATAATGTTGGCTGTGGGTTTATCATAGATGGCCTTTATTATGTTGAGGTACTTGCCCTCTATTCCCATTTTGCTGAGAGTTTTTAACATGAATGGATGTTGAACTTTGTCAAATGCTTTTTCAGCATCTATGGAGATGATCATGTGGTTTTTGTCTTTCTTTTTGTTGATGTGGTGGATGATGTTGATGGACTTTCGAATGTTGTACCATCCTTGCATCCCTGGGATGAATCCCACTTGGTCATGGTGTATGATCCTTTTGATGTATTTTTGAATTCGGTTTGCTAATATTTTGTTGAGTATTTTTGCATCTACGTTCATCAGGGATATTGGTCTGTAGTTTTCTTTTTTGGTGGAGTCTTTGCCTGGTTTTGGTATTAGGGTGATGTTAGCTTCATAGAATGAGTTTGGGAGTATCCCCTCCTCCTCTATTTTTTGGAAAACTTTAAGGAGAATGGGTATTATGTCTTCCCTGTATGTCTGATAGAATTCCGAGGTAAATCCATCTGGCCCGGGGGTTTTGTTCTTTGGTAGTTTTTTGATTACCGCTTCAATTTCGTTGCTGGTAATTGGTCTGTTTAGATTTTCTGTTTCTTCCTGGGTCAATCTTGGAAGGTTATATTTTTCTAGGAAGTTGTCCATTTCTCCTAGGTTTCCCAGCTTGTTAGCATTTAGGTTTTCATAGTATTCTCCAATAATTCTTTGCATTTCCGTGGGGTCCGTCGTGATTTTTCCTTTCTCGTTTCTGATACTGTTGATTTGTGTTGACTCTCTTTTCTTCTTAATAAGTCTGGCTAGAGGCTTATCTATTTTGTTTATTTTCTCGAAGAACCAGCTCTTGGTTTCATTGATTTTTGCTATTGTTTTATTCTTCTCAATTTTATTTATTTCTTCTCTGATCTTTATTATGTCCCTCCTTCTGCTGACCTTAGGCCTCATTTGTTCTTCTTTTTCCAATTTCGATAATTGTGACATTAGACCATTCATTTGGGATTGTTTTTCCTTTTTTAAATATGCTTGGATTGCTATATACTTTCCTCTTAAGACTGCTTTTGCTGCGTCCCACAGAAGTTGGGGCTTAGTGTTGTTGTTGTCATTTGTTTCCATATATTGCTGGATCTCCATTTTGATTTGGTCATTGATCCATTGATTATTTAGGAGCGTGTTGTTTAGCCTCCATGTGTTTGTGAGCCTTTTTGCTTTCTTTGAACAGTTTATTTCTAGTTTAATGCCTTTGTGGTCTGAAAAGTTGGTTGGTAGGATTTCAATCTTTTGGAATTTTCTGAGGCTCTTTTTGTGGCCTAGTATGTGGTCTATTCTGGAGAATGTTCCATGTGCACTTGAGAAAAATGTATATCCCGCTGCTTTTGGATGTAGAGTTCTATAGATGTCTATTAGGTCCATCTGCTCTACTGTGTTGTTCAGTGCTTCCGTGTCCTTACTTATTTTCTGCCCAGTGGATCTATCCTTTGGGGTGAGTGGTGTGTTGAAGTCTCCTAGAATGAATGCATTGCAGTCTATATCCCCCTTTAGTTCTGTTAGTATTTGTTTCACATATGCTGGTGCTCCTGTGTTGGGTGCATATATATTTAGAATGGTTATATCCTCTTGTTTGACTGAGCCCTTTATCATTATGTAGTGTCCTTCTTTATCTCTTGTTACTTTCTTTGTTTTGAAGTCTATTTTGTCTGATATTAGTACTGCAACCCCTGCTTTCTTCTCACTGTTGTTTGCTTGAAATATGTTTTTCCATCCCTTGACTTTTCGTCTGTACATGTCTTTGGGTTTGAGGTGAGTTTGTTGTAAGCAGCATATAGATGGGTTTTGCTTTTTTATCCATTCTGTTACTCTGTGTCTTTTGATTGGTGCATTCAACCCATTAACATTTAGGGTGACTATTGAAAGATATGTACTTATTGCCATTGCAGGCTTTAAATTCGTGGTTACCAAAGGTTCAAGGTTAGCCTCTTTAGTATCTTACTGCCTAACTTAGCTCGCTTATTGAGCTGTTATATACACTGTCTGGAGATTCTTTTATTCTCTCCCTTCTTGTTCCTCCTCCTCGATTCTTCATATGTTGGGTGTTTTGTGCTGTGCTCTTTCTAGGAGTGCTCCCATCTAGAGCAGTCCCTGTAAGATATTCTGTAGAGGTGGTTTGTGGAAAGCAAATTCCCTCAGCTTTTGTTTGTCTGGGAATTGTTTAATCCCACCGTCATATTTGAATGATAGTCGTGCTGGATACAGTATCCTTGGTTCAAGGCCCTTCTGTTTCATTGTATTAAATATATCATGCCATTCTCTTCTGGCCTGTAGGGTTTCTGTTGAGAAATCTGACGTTAGCCTGATGGATTTCCCTTTATAGGTGACCTTTTTCTCTCTAGCTGCCTTTAACACTCTTTCCTTGTCCTTGATCTTTGCCATTTTTATTATTATGTGTCTTGGTGTTGCCCTTCTTGGATCCTTTCTGTTGGGGGTTCTGTGTATTTCCGTGGTCTGTTCAATTACTTCCTCCCCTAGTGTGGGGAAGTTTTCAGCAATTATTTCTTCTAAGATACTTTCCATCTCTTTTCCTCTCTCTTCTTCTTCTGGGACCCCTATAATACGGATATTGTTCCTTTTGGATTGGTCACACAGTTCTCTTAATATTGTTTCATTCCTGGAGATCCTTTTCTCTCTCTATGTCAGCTTCTATGCGTTCTTGTTCTCTGATTTCAATTCCATCAATGGCCTCTTGCATTCTATCCATTCTGCTTATAAACCCTTCCAGAGTTTGTTTCATTTCTGCGATCTCCTTTCTGGCATCTGTGATCTCCTTCCGGACTTCATCCCATTTCTCTTGCGTATTTCTCTGCATCTCTGTCAGCATGTTTATGATTCTTATTTTGAATTCTTTTTCAGGGAGACTGGTTAGGTCTGTCTCCTTCTCTGGTGTTGTCTCTGTGATCTTTGTCTGCCTGTAGCTTTGCCTTTTCATGGTGATAGGAATAGTCTGCAGAACTGGGACGAGTGACGGCTGGAAGGACTTCCTTTCTTGTTGGTTTGTGGCCCTCCTCTCTTGGGAGAACAGCGACCTCTAGTGGCTTGTGCTGCGCAGCTGCGCGCAGACAGGGTTTCTGCTTCCTGCCCGGCTGCTATGGAGTTAATCTCCGCTGTTGCTGTGGGCGTGGCCTGGCTCGGGCAGCTACTCCAAAATGGTGGAGTCGCGTTGGAGCAGGAGCTGCTGGGAGGCTATTTATCTCTGTAAGGGGCCTCCCTGCTCCCTGCAGCCCAGGGGTTAGGATGCCCAGAGATCCCGGATTCCCTACCTCTGGATTAAGTGACCTGCCCTGCCCCTTTAAGACTTCCAAAAAGCACCTGCCAAAACAAAACAACAACCACCAAAAAAAAAAAAAAAGAAAAAAAAATTTTTTTAATTAAAAAAAAAAAAAAAAGTTTTTAATGAAAAAAAAAAAAAAAGGTGGTCGTTCATTTTTCTTTATTCTCCGGTGCCAGCCTCAGGCCTCTGCTCACCGGTCTTTCTGCCCTGTTTCCCTAGTATTGGGGTCCCTATCCCTTTAAGACTTCCAAAAAGCGCTCGCCAAAACAAAACAGCAAAAAAGCAAAAAAAAAAAAAATGGTCGCGCGCTTTTCTTATGTCCTCTGTCGCCCAGCCTCCAGTGCCTGCTCACTGTTCTTGCTGCCCTGTTTTCCCAGTATCGAGGGCCCTGCACTCTGGCCCGGATGGCGGGGGCTGAGTGTTCGGCAGCCCTGGGCTCCGTCTCCCTCCCGCTCTGCCTGCTCTTCTCCCGCCGGGAGCTGGGGGGAGGGGCGCTCGGCTCCCGCCGGGCCGGGGCTTGTATCTTACCCCCTTCGCGAGGCGCTGGGTTCTCTCAGGTGCGGATGTGGTCTGGATATTGTCCTGTGTCCTCTGGTCTTTATTCTAGGAAGGGTTGTCTTTGTTATATTTTCATAGATATATGCTGTTTTGGGAGGAGATTTCCGCTGCTCTACTCACGCCGCCATCTTCCGCCCCTCCTTGCCTGTGCATTTTAATGTCTCTTCTTGTAAATGAGCTCATTTAGTAATCTCAAAATACTGAGAATCTGTAGATTGCAGATAAGAAAAACACAAGTGCCAAAAGGTTAAGAAATGTGCCCCAAATTCCTGGCTACCAGGAAGCTGAGCTGGGATTCAGACCCTTAATGTATCTGGTTCCAAAGCTTGTGTCACTGAATCATGTGAAGGAATAGAAGGACAAAAGGAAAAAGAGTGAAAAAACATGAGGAAAAGAAGAGAGAGAAAAGTGGTGAGAAGGAGGAAAGGGAGAAATGGAGAGAAAAATAAAGATGGGAGGGAAGGAAGGGAGACGTGAGTGTGGAATTATCTGTCTTTTGGCACCTAGTCTAAGAAGAATTATGTGTCTTTTGGCATATAGTCTTAAGAAGAAAGACAGAGAGGGGTTAACATTTCCATGGAGAGAATTATTCCTGGAAATTTTGAGAGATTTTCCAAAATGACAAGTTAGGAACTCAGCCATTGCGGAAGGCTTGGCTCTCTGAAGTTCTCTCAGGACAGTCTCCTCTCTTGCCACCTCAATATCTCTGGGAACAATCTGCATGGCCAGTAATGAGGGAATCTTAATGCCAACAGTCTCAGGGGTGGGTAATGGCCTTACACGGGCTCAGGTCACAGGTTCAGGCTTGGAGGCGGGGGAGTGAGCTGTGTGGAGCTGCCCACTGTCCTCCTGGTCCCACAGTCCATGAACCCTTCCCCCCACAGTAGGGCAGTATGAGGAGGGGAGGCCCACTCCGCAGCCCCCTGCCAGCAGATCATGGGGTGGGGGTGCAGCCTCCCCAGTGACAATGCGTCCTGCTGCTGACCCCAACCAGCCTGCTCTCTGGCTGTGCTCTGGTCTGCCTGCAGGAGAGCATTTGTGAGGGTTCTGGCTTCTCCTCAACCCTGTTCCTAGCAAGAGTACATGCAGCTTATTAGGGAGCCAGATAGCTCCGACTTTACATTTGCAGCATCCAGTGTATTTTTTCATCTGCTAGCCCATTCTGTATAATGGAAAAAGCAAGGGCTTAGGAGTCAGACTTTGGAGTAATCCTAGCATCCTTCTGTCTGATTGCTATCTGTATGTGACCTTGGACATGTTACATTCATCTGTGAACCTCGGTTCCTCACAGACCATAAGGAATAATAATAGCAGTCTCATAGGTTTCTTTGGATTATTATTTATTTATTTTTATTAATAATAAATTGTCAATTTAATGATTGGGTACTACATATTGGGTTTTGTGCTAATTGCTTTATACATGTTATCCCTAATCCTCGCAGCTCTACATGTAGATATTGCTCTTATCCTTAATTTACACATATGGATACTGAGGTTGAGACTGAGTTAATACGTATCAGAATAGAGGCTTGAAACTTGATATATCTGACAGAGTCACCTTAACCACTGTGCTATACTGAAATTATGAATTTCACAGCCAGAGCAAGAGCCTGACACTGAGCACATTGTCAACGATGTGACTTGTTTTCTCTACTTCTTTCCTCTTTGACTAATTTATCAGTTGGGATTGAGTCAGAATATAGACATTTCTCTAGGTATTTCAAGCAGAGGGAATTCAATGCAGAAGTTAGTTGCATGGGTGATGAAAGAACTGAGAAGCTAAAGGGAACATTGAGCCAACCCAGAGATCAGGGATGGGAGACAGCCTTTGGGATACTCAGGCTGGAGGAACAGAGAGAAGGTGGTGCCAGCCAATCCCAGGGTCACCTTCAGAGGCAGGGTGCACAGCGGAGCCATGGAGGAGATGCTGCTCCTCCTGGAGATGCCAGCCAAAGGTAGGAGAGCTGGGGATAGAAATACCCCGGCCGCTTCTTGCTTATCTAATCACCCCACAGTGTCTCACATTGGTCACACAAACTCAGAAGCCCAAGAGCAAAGGAGTTTGGGAAATGTCATTTCCTGCAAGCTTGACAAAGGACAGAGAAGAGATCTGACATCAAGCGTGCAGGTGTCTGGTGCATGTAACAGCACTGGTGCATGAAGTAGGTAGGTTGATGTTATCCTCTCTATTGGATTCTGTTAAGTATTTAATCCATGGCACAATAGTGGTTCCATTTTACAGATCAGAAAAGTGATGGACAGACAGTAAATACTGATGCAGCTCCAAGGAAGGAAGGATGAATCCTGTGATGTCCAGGGAAAGCCTCAGCATGGGGAGACATGGAGGACCTCTTAGGTGTGGACAAGTAGGGTTTCGTTGGGTGGCTTGGCTTGAAGGAGCACTCCCAGTGGAGAGAAGAGAAGTAAAGCTGTAGATCCATAAACTGAAGGGTTTGGGCTGTACAGTTTCTGCATTTCCTGCCAGCTCTAGCTTTTTTTTTCTAACCTTGAAACTGGAGATTGAAGAGATATATAATCTCTATTGTATACATAGCACCTTAAGAGATCCATTTCTAATACTGAATTATATCCCTGGATCTCTATTTACATTGGCTCCAGGACATCCCTTCATGTTGATGGAAAAATTGATACATAGATGGGGAAAATGTTGCTAACAAGAGCTGCCCAAAAGGGACAGAGAAGTTTGGTCTCTCATTGCCCATACTACCAATGAATTAACAGTTGGGAAATAGCAACACAGCAGCTATAAGTTAATGTTTCTATGCTCCATTACTTCCAGGATATGTTGTGAGGACATTCGATCTGCACATATTTCCATTGTACATTACTTTGTACTGAGTTGGATGGATATACTTTGCTACTGATATTATACACCACATTTCCACTGTTAGACGTGCCACACCCTCCTCCGTCTGTCTCTGATTTCTTTGGGTTCCAGTCATCACCCCCACACCATGGTGGATTGAACACTCATTTTGAAATGCAAATCTGATGATAATAAAGGCTTCCTCCTCCTCACCTAAAATCCCTCAGTGGTGCCCCATGCCTTCAAGATAAATCTAAGCTCTTTAGGGTATCTTGAATTGCTCTTACATCTTTCAGTTACTCCCTCCCTGAACTGTGAGTTTCAGGTCTGTCAAATGACCGACCATGCTATTACATGCCTCCATGCAAATTGTCTTTGCACATGTTATCCACACTGGATATCCTTTCTCAAAGCCTGTCTGGCAATGGCTATTGCTTTCTTAGAGGATTTCTGCCTGCTCCTACTCCCCTCTTTTTTGGTGTTTTTTCCAATCTTCTGTGCATATGTTGCCAGCACAGTACTGTCACACAGTATTTGTGGTTTGGGGTGTATGTGACCTCCTTCCTGAAGGCCTGACACATAGTAGAAGCTGGTAAACAGTAGCTACTGGGGGAAGCAGATTGTTGTCGCTTTTTATCTTTCCACGACTTAACACAGCGTCTGGCACACAGTAGGTATCAGGAAATGTTAAATATTTGAAGAATTAGAGATTTTAAAGTAAAAGTAAAATGAAACATTTAAAAAGTCTCCATTTATTAAATATGACACTGTTGGAAGACAGTCCTTCATTCGAACCTGCCTCGATATTTCCAGATGGGAGCATGCCTCCCAAGTTGGGAAGAAGTCCAACTGTGCTTTTGCCAGAGAGGCATTAAGGAAGCCAGTGTCTCTTTAGGCACGGTCCTGTGAGTTCTGTCCACTCCTTTTGCTCCCCAGCCTAGCAGCCTCCTGTGGCAGGGCCCCAGGTTAACAAGCAAACCCTCTGCCTGGGGCAAAGCTGACCTGGCCTGTGACAAACAATAAGGAAGGACTTGGCAGTTGAGGATGAATATTTGTGCCTTCTATTATTTATCAACCATCCAAAGGCCCAGCCATGTGGGCATTTAAGTTGCCTGAGCTGGGAGATGGTGTGGGGCACAATCGCCTTGGTTGGTGGAGGTGCTGGCTGACTACCAGCATCAAACCTCAGCGCAATCTTGCTGCTCTACCTCTGTCTGGGAGCGGCTCACTGACCTGAGCACTCTTTCCCCGCCAGCCCGGCACAGCCTCCGAGTCCTCCACACCCGGAAGCCGGTGCTGGCCCTAGTGCATTAGAGGAATCGTGGCAGTTGTCACAGCGTGTTGTCACGAGATCCTTCTTTGCCCTCAGTGTGAGGTAGGGCTTAAGGTCCCATGCTATGTAGCCAGACCACCTGGACTGGAATCCACGCTGCACTCTGATACTTGTTAGCTCTGTGACCTTGGGCAGTTTACTTCTCCCTTCAATGCCCTAGGTTCTGCTCTAGTGACATGGGATTGATGGTATGGGTACCTTGGCTGCTGGGTTTTTTTTAATGAATGCATATAAGTGTTATGCTATATAGAGCTGGGCCTGATGTATGATAAGCACATGTTAGTGTGCCTCTTACTAGTCATTCTACAAACATCTGCTGAGAGCATGCTCTATACCAAATGTTGTTCTAGATGTTATGTAGAGAAACAGATGAAAAGCTGTGCTGAGGTTTGAGAACTCTAAAACACAGGCTTGCACAAGATTCCATCAGAGCACCAAGAAGCTGTGCAGGATCCTCAGGGAAGGTATGGAAGGCTTTAAAGAAGGTCCTGGAGCTGACTCTTCAAGGTGGAGTGGGAGCTTGGCAGAAGGATTAATAGGAGAGAATATTCTGGATAGACAGTAATGATATGTGCAAAGGTTCAGAACTGGAGCCCAGTGTGGCCTGTTTGGGAGCCATCTGTGTAAGTAGTGCACGGGCATGACAAGCAGGAACAGATGAGGTGACGCAGTCAGGCCAGGGCCAGCCCTTGGCATCCAGATGCATCTCTTAGGAGCTTGGATGCAGTTTCTGTGCGTAACGAGGACTCCCTGAGAGTTGTGAGATTCAGTGAAAGAAGAGAGGATTGAGATCAATGATCTTATTGTACTTTGAGCTGTTATATTCATTTTTAAGAGGAAAAAAAATGAATAAATAAAAAACTGAATTTCCATGAGATTGGTGTTTGACCTGAGTTTCAATACATTCAAATAGAATATTCAAATAGAAAATAGCTAATTCTATTTGGACATGTGGTATATATATATATATATATATTTTTTTTTTTTTTTTCATGTGGTACATTTTTAACTCTATGTTTGTCCTGACCAAGGTTCTTAATCTAAAGGAAATTCATTTAGCCTGAAGGTTCTGTACCAATTACATAGTTTTAGAAGGTTGAAATAAAAGTTGGGAGTCATTTTATCTTTATCTGTGCTGGTAGAAATTACAGAATCAAGCTGCTTTAATGAGAAAAAGCACCAGGAAGGGAAAAGTGAAAATAGAAGTGTCAGCACCATCAGAGCTTTCTGCTGCTTCCAGATGCTGGGAGATGAGGCCAGGGTTGGGCTGTGAAGTCCTTTGACATCACCGTCTCTATCCCTGAACAAGTTGCCAGGGCTTCAAGAGAAATAGACATGAAACATAACATCCTTCCACCCTTATTAAGATTTAATCCTGCTTTCAACAGGATTGCAATGTGATTAAATTAATTTTTTTTTCTTCCTTAAAAAGGGATTTAACTTTTGCTTTCCTGACATCATAATCAACATGGAACAGATGCAAAGGGAGAAATTGTGTGACCACTGGTAATATGGACCTATACTTCACATGTAGTGTGCAAAGTTATTAAAATGGAAATTAATTCTCTTTATTACTATCGTACCCTATCAATTAATTTGGTTGGAGGTGCTTATGAATATGCAATCATTCCTCCCTGCCACCCGCCCCTCATTCTATGTGTGTGGAAAGCATTGGTAAAGCAATAGGTAAAATTGGAGATTCTTTTGCTTGTTTTGCTAGCATTCTTTGCTCCCTTGTAATATCAATAATAGCAATAACTAACAGTTATGAAATTCTATCTATGTGCCAGGCAGTGTTCTAAGCACTTAACATTCATTGCCTCATTCAATCCTTATAGAAATTTTTGGAGATGGGTACTTCTACTATTTATTTATTTCATTTGATTTATAAAAATTATTTTATTATTCAATTTGTATTATGCCTAAATTAGGAAGAATAATATAGGCTCAGAGAGGTGAAATAACCTTCTCCAGGCCACTGAGGCAGTCTGACTCAAAAATCTACTCGTCACTATGGTGCTGCCAGGCCTCTTACGGTTTCCAGAGTAGGGACTGGGAAAGGGCATGGGGCCAGACACCAAACTCCTGTAAGCTGAGAAAGAGTTCAGGAGACCTGACACGGAATAGAGGGCTCTGAGTTTGGGGCATGTGTTTTCAAATGAAGATTTTATTATTATTTAGATGTGGCAAAACCACCACATCAGGAGACAACTGCCATTAGTAATTTGTTATAATAAAATATTTGTTACCCCAAGAGGAGGGGGCACACCTCACCATGAGCTAGATACAGGAAGCTCCAGGCTTGGTCAGGAGGCAGAGAAAGGGAGGGAAACTGGGCAAGTGCCTTTATTGTGGTTTCATGGGAAGGAATGAGAGGCAGGCAGAGCAAGCAGGCTTAGGATTGTCTAGTTTGAATAGTTTCAGTGGGCTCTGGGGCATAGGAGCTGTCCCTCGCTGTCTGGTGCCTGGCTCTGGGGTGATTAGAATGGGGATAGTGGCCTGGAGTGTTGGAGGCTGGGGTATGGACTCCAGATTGGTTGGTTCTCGTTTGTGAAGTGCAGTCTGGAAGAACTGTTGGCCATCTCTAGGAACTACTTAACCCTGAGAAGGATAGTCCCTGCAATACCAAGACCACATGTGTCAAAGCATAAGAAATACAGAAAATAAGACATGGTTGTATATTAAAGGCTTGTTGAGGGTGCTGTGGGAAGCCTCCCGAAGTTACCCAGGTGGGAAAAAGGAAGGCTTGGAGGGGCAATAAGAAAGGCCTGAATGTACAGTGGTCTTCATGAAGCCCAGGAAGTGGCAGGGAATTGGAGGCACTGGAATTAAGCTTCAAAGAGTCTTTTTATCTTTTGGTATTATCCATATTTGACTTTATGTGCACATTAAATTTTTGAGGTGGACAGGAGAGATTATGACTTGCCTTTTCAGCCAGACATTTTCCTCCTAGAAAGCAGAGCCCCTGCCTGTATCATCCTTGCACACCCTACAGATTCTGCTGTGAGATTTGCTCTCCCAGAATGGAAGCCCCTGATGTATATACCCTGTGTGTAAGTCCTGATTCCTCAGTAATGCTCATCAGGCTGAGTCTGTCTTCAAGTGCCATTTGCAAACTGCGGTTTTGGTAAGAGGGAGCCTGTTAACCCAGGTGAGAGGAAACCCAGGAGAGGGATCACGGTCAGGGATGAGTGCTTGATTAAAAATCCCCGATTAACATCTGCCCCTTTCCTTGTTTTCTTTGGAAAGGCAAGAAAAATTATGTAAGATGACACAAGATAGCTCTGCAGGGAAACTAACTACAAGTTTGCTGCCCAAGTACTTGGACGAGATGATCTGTACATCACTTACGGAGGCTTTTTAAACACCAATCCACAATCCAGGAGTCCTTCTGGATTCCTTCCATTCTTCCATCCCCACATCCAATCTCATTTCCGTCTCCAAAGTCTGTTCCGGAATGTCCACACTCAAATGCCTCCACCAAGTCTGACAAGCCATGGCCCGTTGTCTCCCATACTTTTAGGCGATGTGTTTCACGGGCCTCTTCATCTTGCCCTCTTGCCTCTCTCCAGTCTATTTTCTATAGGAGGTCCATATGTTATTTTTAAAATACAAAAGGTAACAAGTCACTCTTCTGTGTTATGCTTTTTATAGGGTATTCGTTAGTGTAAGGCTAACTGCTATAACAAGGGTATCCAGAACAGCTCATACACAACAGTTATGACCTGAATGATGAATAGAACAGCAGGGTGGTCCCACTCTGCAGACTCATTCAAGCCTTGTTAACACGTGGTCTCAAAGGATATCCTAGGTTGGATTTCCTGCAAACAGACCCTGAAACTAGGATTCATATGACAGTGATCTAGTAGGAAATTGTCCTGGGAAAAACTGATATAGAAGTGGGAAAGTGGGGGAAGAAAGGGAAAGAAATTAAGCAAGGGTGTGATATCAAGCCAAGTCCCAGATGGGTAGCTTTAGCCTAATCCGACAAGGGAAGGTCTGGAGATGGTGTTGATCCCACCTCAGAGTTGTCCCGTCAGGAGAAGGGAGCTGGAGTATTTGAACCCGTGACTGCCATTCATTGGTTAAGGGCTACATCTAGGGAGACATACCTTCCCAGGTATTTCTAGCAATCTGTGTGCAAGCAAATGGGGTTCTGACACCCTGAGGGCAGTCCATTGATAAGGAGATGCTGGCATGTGGGAGACGGAACCCCTGGAGTTAGTGTGCAGAAATGATAAAAGGACCCAAGGGGGGATGGGTAGAGCCCTGACAGCATCTATTACACAAAGGCACCCATGGGGCTTCATTCCAGTGGAGGGAGGAAGGAGCAGGCATAGGAAGTCTAACAGGTCCATGCTCAGAAGTGGAGCACATCACTTCTGCTTATGTTCTTCCATAGGCTAGAGCTCAAGTGCCTGACTGTGTCTAACTACACGGGAAGCTGAGAAATCAAGTGCAGCTGTGTAGAAGGCAGAAGAGAGCATAGGCCTCATGCCCACAGTGGCCTCTCTGAATACTTGAATAAAAATCTAACTTCCATACCAGGGCCTACAAATCTCACATGCCTGCTTCTCTGGCCCTGTCACCTGCTACTCTCTCTAAACCCCTACCCCATTTCAGCTGCACTCAGGCACTGCTTTATCATATGCTGGCTTTATTGCCACAGACTGTCAAGAAAATTAGCAGAAGCCCTTTAGCCTAGAATTGCAATATTTTGTTATGATGATAAAAGTGTAAATTTGAGCTTTGAATAAAGGTGTTTGATGGATTGTGATCAAGTAAATGATGAAACAACTGATCCCATTTAGTGGAGACTGAAAGAACTGCAGCTATAGCCTCAGATCAACTCACAAAAAATGGAGAGCCAGACCTCGGAGGGTAGCCCACGGGGCCAGGCATACTTCACCAGATGCATTGCTGCATCATCTCCGCTGTGGATGCAGAGTCCTCGGACCCTGGGCTGGCGCTCTGGGACTACCAGCTGGTGGTGTGACCTTGGGCAAGTTAGTTAGTGCCTTGGCTTTCTCATCTGTAAAGTGGGGCTGATAATTGTTCTTAATTCATGGAATCACTGGGTCGGTGAAATGCATCAGTACAATAGAATGGACAAGGCACTTTATACATAAACAGGTATTATTATTATTAGGGGACTTGCAGGCTGCACAGACAGCCTCTGACTCGTTTTCATGCCCTCTCACTGCGGAGGAGTCAGAAGAACACTCTCCTGTAAGCGGCTTCTTCTCTTCTACTTCCTGCAGTCCTACTCCTGGCTAAGGGATGTTTGGATGCCATGAATAAAAGTAGGCTCCTGTTGAACATGAAGCATGGCTGTATGTGTGTCTTGTTTGTCACTAGGTACAACTTAAATCAAAGAACCTGAACCTATCCGTAAGCAGCCCTACAGCATGAGACAATGCCCACATCTTTTCCCAAAGCTACAGTTTTCCTTGAGAACAGAGCTCAAGTCTCCCCACAGGCCAAACATTTGCTTTTCTTTCACTGCTCCAGTCTTGTCCAGTGCTGATTTGATTGTGCATCTCACAACTCCCAGAAGGGCCGTTCTCATAGACTACAGTGGTGACCCTGAACCATGCACTATCTTGCAATCTCAGGGTTTAATGCAAAGTGCACATTTTTGAGTCATACTGATTTGGATGTGAATTCTGACTTACTATTTGTGTAACCTTGTATAAATTATAAGTTTCCTTGTATAAATTGCCTAGCCTTTCTGAGCCTCAGTTTTCTTCAACAGGGTGGCAATACCTGTCCAACGGAGTCAGCACTGTAGGAACAGTAAGGGAGTGTGGGTGAAAAGTCGAGCCGAGTGCTCAGCATCTGAGTTCCTCAGAGTTTGGGTTGTCATTTGGTGTGTGACAAATCACTCTAACAGCAGCTTGAAACAGAAATGACTGTTTATTTGCTTGTGATTCTGCAATCGAGCAGGCCTTGTTGGGACAGCTTCTGTCGCTCTGTGTGGTGTTGGTTGGGGCAGTGCATCTAGGCCTTGAAGATCCAAGATGGTTTCTTTCATATGACCAATACTGCAGCCAGGGTGGCTGTCTGGGCTCTCTTTCTCTCTCTCTCTCTCTCTGTCTTCTCTCTCTCTGCTTCTCTGCCTTGCACCTTCTGCAACCTGTTTCTTTCTACCTGCCTGCCCTCTCTCTCTGAAAGGGTAATCAGACTTCTTAACATGGTACTTCAGAGCTCTGAAGAATGCAAAAATAAATGCCACCATGCCTTTTAAGTCCTAGGCCTGACCCTGGCACGGTGTTACTTTGGCCACATTCTCTTGGTGAGAGCAAGATGCGAGGTTCAATGGGAATTAGACTCTACCTCTTGAAGGGAGAAGCAGCATGCATATACAGGGACAGAAGGGACCACTGGTGGCCATTTTGCAGATAATCCATCACACTCAGTGGCAACCTCAGTTTCATTGTTACTGGATTCATATGGGGAGGAGGGCTGGGGGCTTCAAAACCAAATCACCTTTTAGGCAAAAAGCCCTAAGGATCAGAAGGGCTCAGGTCAGCTAGGCAGAGTGAGACCATTGAGTTTCGTCTTTGGGATGGAAAGAAAGAAATGGGCTCAGTGTCACTAAACAACTAATCTACAAACATTGGATATTTTTTTCTATTTCCTTTTAGATTTTTGCATTCTAACTTTGGGATCTTGCAGACTAGAACTAGAACCATGTCACTGATATTTAAGTTGGAGAAACTTCTATATTAGCTATCTATTATTGTCTAGCAAATCACCTCCAAAACTTAGTGGTTTAAAGTAACAACACTTAATCTCACAATTTTTGTAGTTCAGAAACCTGGGAGTGGCTTAGCTGGGTTCTCTGAATTCTGGGTCCTGACTCAGGCTGCAATATGAATTGGGGTTGCAGTCATCCCAAGGTTTAGTTGGGGCAGGATCCATTTTCAAGCTCATTCAGGGATTACTGGCAGGATTCAGTACCTGGCAGTCAATGAAATTGAGAGCTCAGTTCCTCTGGCTGTTGGCCAGAGGCTGCCCTCAGTTCCTAACTATGTAGGCTTCCCCAGGGGGCAGCTCAGAAACATGGTGGCTAGCTTTATCGGAGTGAGGAAGGAGGAGAGCCAGAGAGAGTGAGTGACTCCCAGGAAGACAGAAGTCACATACTCTTTTGATACTGAATCTCTGGAAAAACATCCTATCACTTTTCCTGTATTCTGTTTGTTAGAAGCAAGGTACTAGGCCCAGGATGCATGCAAAAGTAGGGAATTATGCATACCGGGAGGCAGGGATCACAATAGCCATCCAAGAGCTCGGAGTGTCACCATTCCTTCCAGCAATTGTAGAGTCCCCAAATTTCACTCCATCCCTAAGTATCACACCACGTGTGGATTATAACTAGGCTGACTATGTATTCCAGTTACCCGGAATAAGCCTGGGTTAAGTTATTAAACAAAAAAAGAAAGGTTACTCAAGTGTAGAATATTAATGCCTTGAATACAAAAAATGTCAGTAGAAGTTTTCTTCATTTTCATAAGGTAGAAATGGTTTGCTGAAGAAAAGTTAACTTTGTTACTCTTAATTAATTTATTCAATGTATATAGAGAGAGTACTTTCTGGATGCTGGAGCTACAAAGTAAAATAAAAATATTATCTGTCCTTGAAGAATTCAGATGAGAAAATGAACAGTAATAGTACTGTGTAAAAAGTGTGAGCGAGGGAAGCCCAAGGTGTGGAATGAGACTCTTGGATTGTTCTGAAGGATGAACAGCAGTTAGCTGGTTGGTGAATGTTTTAATCATATTTCTAACAGGAAACAAAGGCCACATTCAAAATAGGCCCACTGAAGGAGGATTTATTTCCAAAGGGGAGGGTATAAGGAAACGAGAAGGAAGAGTGTTTG
This sequence comes from Manis pentadactyla, assembly GCF_030020395.1. NCBI lineage: Eukaryota > Metazoa > Chordata > Mammalia > Pholidota > Manidae > Manis > Manis pentadactyla. The sequence goes on along the minus strand of NC_080022.1, from coordinate 47,363,280 downwards.
TATGTGGTGCTCGGCTGATCCCATCCAGACCCCATGAGATGGGAGGAGTCTGCAGTTCCCAGAATGTGGGGAGTACAAGTCTTACAATCATTCTCCTTGAGGGAGGAGGATCTTCCATAGAGGGGTCCTGCCAGCTCTCATTGCCCTGAGAGGAAAGAGCCCAGGGAGTAAACACTCTGACCTCACTCGCCTCCTTCCCTTTCATCCCCTGTCAAACCCAGCTGGAAACCAGAGAACCTGGCCCAGGCAGATCAGCCTCCAGGGGCACAGGGCAGAGCAGAAAGGTTAAAGGTGGATCTGGAGGGGCAATTAGAAGCTCTCTGACACAGCAGGATTAGCCAAACCTGTTCCAGAGAAAGGGAAAACAGCGAATTCAGGGAGATGGCAAATGTCCTGATAGTTTGGTTGACAAATGTGACCTGAAACACGAGGAAAGAAGGAGTCAAGGCCAGAAGAGCTGGCAGGGGCCAGACCATGGAAATCTCCCTGGGTATTTTGCATTATTGTCCTACCTGACCCACCCAATCCATGCCCACCTTGTGGTCAGATGGTGCCTTCTGAATATAGATCTGATCACACTGTCCGTCCCATGCCAAGCTGTGCAGAAAAGCTTTAATTCTACCCTGAAGATGATAGAAGAATTTTTAGCAGGGCACGGGTGTGATCTGCTCTGCATTGTAGACCGGATGGCTTTGGGATAAAGGGTGGATTAGAAGGGGCCCAGTCCAAATTCCTGCTCCTACTGCCTTAGGCCTTTGTGCAAGTTAGTTTCTCTAGGTCCTAAATTTATGGTTGTTGAAACACAGTTGGCAATTCTTGCTGTCTCAACATGAGGATTAGAAGAGACAGATGTTTTAGAAAATACAAAATATTTAACATAAGTTAGTAGCACATAGTTAAACAATTGCTTTTAATAAGGAATGGGAGTGAGAAGGGAATTAGAACTCTGGGCACCCCCTACATTGTGGCATTGTGCTCGAACATTTTACTTTTACTATTCCATTCACTCCATGCAATAGCCCCTGAGATAGCCGTTATCATTTTACAGAAGAGGAAATAGAGGCCTATTTTCATTTTGGATTATGTGCTGTGCACTGTGCCTGGGGGATATGAAGGTAAGAAATAGTCCCGGGTTTTAGGAGATCATAGTTATGGGTGCTAAGGTCATTTAGCTCAGTGCTGCTCACATTAGACTGTGCACACAAATCACCCACCTGGCATCGTGTTAAAATGCAGATTGTAACTCACTAGTCCTGGAGTCTGGCTGGAGATTCTGCATTATAATATTCTCCCACATAATGCTGATGCTGGTCTATGGACCACACTTTGAGAAGTAGCGTTTAGAGGGTCAGATTCATCTCTCTCTCTCTCTCTCTCTCTCTCTCTCTCTCTCTCTCTCACACACACACACACACACACACACACACACTTTTATCAGTACTTGCAGCCATAATAAATTGAAACAGAGATCTTTTACAGCAATTCTCACTTTAGGAAATGGGAAAGTAGAAGGGGTATCCCGTGTGCTCCTTGTTCCCTAAGGTTTAACTGAATAGCAGTTACTAACGCCAGGCATTCTGGTTCAGAATTTAAACCTGCCCTTGTTTGGGCTGAACAGGATATTATTTTCTGCCCCTTGGATATATCCCATTATGAGCTTTGATCAAAGAAAACCTTTCCCTTTGAGGCTTAGGGCACATGTTAATGGCTTTGTTATTCGCATGTATCTGCATATATTTGCAAAGCAATTCAGCTGCTTCTGAGCAGGAGGAAGAATGGGGCTCGTGGTTGAGCCTAGGGTTTAAGAATCTCTCTAAGGCTTGGTTTTAGCATCTCAGCTTAAAGGAGACCCAGCAGCAGAGAGCTGGAGGAGTCTGTTGATTGAAGGAACTGAGGGCTGAGTCTCCAGGTGGTTGACTATTCCCAGATTTTTGCCACAAGGAGTTTTGCCCCACTTCAGGCCCCACCTCCCCCTTTTTCCATCCATTTTACCCACTGTTGCTAAAAGAATTTTCATAAAGCATTTCCTGAATAGATCACTCTCCTACTCAAAGCCTTTGCATTGTTATCCTTTATCTATAGGAGAAAGCAAACCTTAACACGAACTTGAGAACCCTCCTACAAAACCAGGTTCCAGGGTGTGGCTTCAGCCTGTTCCCCATTACTTCTCTTAGGTCTCCATGCTCTAACCAAACTAGCACGTTTCTTGTTTTCTCTAAGTCTTATAAATCCCCACCTTCAAAACTTTGCTTATGTCGTTCCTTAGTGAGATGCCTTCTCCCCGCTCTCCTCACTCCTACCCCTGTTCTGTCCATCCTTCAAGACACAGCTCAAATCCTACTCCCTCAAGGGAGCCTTCTCAGAACTTTTAACATGGACAGATTCTTCCTTCTTCCGAACTCTTTAGCATTTTATCCATTACTTACTTATTGTGTGAAGGGTCATTGCTTGTCGTGAAGGCTGTCCATGCCTAGTCACACATATCTAGAAAGTGCTTAACAAACTTTGAATGAGTACATGAATGTATGAAAGACAAGACAGCTGGCTTCTGAACTGTGATTTCACGGCAGCATATTTTCCAATGTATCCATTCTTTCGATACATATTTATTGAGCTCCTGCTCATTGCAGGCACAAGGTTTTGGCACTACAAAGGTGAAGAGGAGAGTTGTGGTCCGCCAGGGGCTCTTCTGGGGATGGGGCCATTTCATGTTCTTTGTCTAATTAAGTTGGCTACACTCCAACTAGTTGCTTAATAATAAATGATTTGAAAAATCTGAAAACATCTGATATTTTTACAGATCAGTGACCTGTTAGATGAACAGGCTAAATCTTGTTTAATCTGTGCTTCTGTTCATCAAAGCAGTCTTTTGGTGTGGAATGTGACAGCAAATTGGATTGTGCTTTCATTGTGCTGTTTGCCTCCCCATCTTAAAAAGAGCAATGGTATATATATAACCTTAGAAAAAATTTTTAAATGAATAAAACAACTCATAATTTTACAAACAAAAATCAATGATTTCTAACATTTGGCATATTTCCTTTCAATTTTTTGTATATTTTATTTTAGGAACACACACACACACAAATGCAGCTTGAGTCATGCTTTTTGTATCCTGCTTTTACTTTTTTTTATGTAATGTTGCACTTTCTGCATATTTGTTGTATGTTGTTAAAAATTCTTGAAATGATTTTAAATCACATTTGGTATTTTATTGTGTGGCTGTATCATAATTTTTGAGCCAAGTCCCCATTACTTATAAAAGTTAAAAACTGGACACAACTACATTATGAACATCTTTGTGTGTCAATATTCTTTCTTGTCCGGATCATTTTATTAGCATTCTTGAAGTGGAATTAATGAGTTGAGGATATGGACATTTTTAAGTCCTTTCCCTTTTCACCAGTCTTTTTTTTTTTTTTTTATCAGGGATAGTTATTCTTCCTATCATTTTTAGATAAGTCTGATCTCAATTATTAAATACCCTTTTGTAATTAATACAGTATCTGTGAGTTTGAAGCCCCCTCCCTCATTAAGGCACAGAAGTAGCCTCAAGATGGTATTTGAGACAATATCCCCATTTATCAATACTGCACTACTGGCTAATACTGCTGTTTTTTCCCTCACTCCCTCCCTCCTTCCTTCCCTCCCCAGCAGGGGCCTCACAAGGTCCTGGCTCTCATCTTGGTCCCACTCTATTGTGGAAAAATAAGGGAGTTCCTTATAGTGGGCATTCATGCTGGATAGGGTCACTTCACTTTAATTGAACCTACTTAGGACACTCACATTTGTGTGATGCTCTGCACTTTACAAAGCACCTTCAAGGGCATCAGCCAGTTTGGTCCTCACCATCTTCCCATGAGGTGTAGCTATTCCTACTAGTAACGGAAAGAACGTGGACCTTTGGAGGCATATATACCCAATTTCAAGTTAAATTAGCCACTAACTAGTTGTATGACATAAGTTCTTGGAGTGTCAGATTGCACATGCGTAAAGGGAATAGGGCAGTTGATCCTTATGTTTTACAGATTTTTCTGGAGCACAGCTACTCACTAAAATTTATTGTAACCTCCAAAATCAATACACTTGGCACTTTTGGGTCCATTAGCAGAGATGCACAGAGCAGCACAAATTTGATCTGCTCAACACACAGATTCCCTGCTAAGGTCGAACCAGGCGACCCTCTACCTTCTCATTTCAGCCCTCATACTGTAAGTGTCCTTTGTGAGGTCTGTTAGTGCTGTGTGTTTCACATTTTTGTGCTTTTCTTGGTGATTTCACTGTTTAGCATGGTTTCCAAGTGCAGTGTGGAGGCACTCTCTAGAGTTCCTAAGCCCAAGAAAGCTGTGATGTGCATTATGGAGAAAATACATGTGTTAAATCAGGAATGAGTTATTATGGTACTGTTGGTCATGAGTTCAATGTTAATGAATCAACAATGTACATTAAATAAGGTGTTTTTAAACAGAAACAAACACAAAACAAAGTATGTGTGGATCAGTTAATGAACGTTTTGTGACTAGAGGCTCACAGGAACTAACCCTTTGTTTCCCCAGGGTGCAGTTCTGTATTCATATAGCATTAGTGAACATAAAAACTGCAGATAACAGTCACCAACTGTATCTATTTTATGGGCTTGCTGTGTACGTTAAGTAAGGATGTGTATAAAATGCCTAGTTTTTTGATGTTCTATAATGGGAGACTATGTGCTATATGAGGAAACAGAGGCTCACATAAGTTAGTTGCCTTATTTAAAATCATGAGACCAGAAAATGGCTCAGGTTAATTGCATATAAACTCTGTCTGTTTGAATTCCAAAGCAGCAGTCCTCAAAGCATACAGACTATATCTAGGAAGAATCCCACATGTGGGAATTAAATGCTTCTTAGTTCTTTCTGAATTTGCTCTTCATTTAAACATTTTATCTACATGATTGAATTCTGGAAAACCTATTTCCCCACCCACCATCACCATCTTTGTGTTAGGCCCAGTGCTAACCACATGCCATCTGGTATCTTTTCATCACACAGTGATCCTATAAAGTAAGCATTATGGTTATCGTTACCATTTTAGAGACACAGAGAATTTAAATAAATTGCTCAAAGCCGTACAACCTGGAAAAAGAACAAAGATAGCAATTCAGGTCTTTCTGATTCTAGAGACCCTGTTCTTGATCATGATTTCAGAGTCCCAGACTCTTGGGGATTTTATTAAACTAGTAAAACAACCAACCCCAAAAAAAGTGGAGCAGGACACAGAGTTGTCAACTTTTATCTACCCAGGTAAGAACATTAGAGAAAAAAATCGGCATTGGCTATCATCTTTATTTTATACAGAAAAGTAATCTTAATATCATAAAAGTATGAAGAGCTTAACCTTGGATTTTAAAAATCCAATGCATTCATCTTTATGAAAACCTCACAGTGTCACCCTTCTTTTTCTCATTTCACCCAGAGTAGGGCTGTCTTTGTCACAGACAAATGGCTCTTAGCAACCACAGCTCTGTACTTTATTCAAGTAAGATGACTTTCATTCAAGTCTGTTCCCCGATCTAGGCCTGAGCCCTGTCACATATCCAAGGCAGTGGGTTGGATCAAATGGTATCTAAGATCACTTTTCAGTTCCAAGGATGGTTTAGGGTTTGACCCATTTCTCCTGCAGCCAGAGACAGGAGGAGGCTAGCCTCGTGTGCATTAGCCATCAAGTCAGCAGCCACCAGTCTATCAATCTTGCTGGTGACAGGAGCAGGCACCTTGCGAACTGACCTCCAGGAAAAGAATGAATGCTTAGTGGTAGCAGAGAAGTTGCTTTAACTATTGGGAAACAGAGCACACACATAAATCTCTTGTGGATCTATAATCCTTAAGGAAATTCATCAGGGAAGAGAGGCAACTCATGGAAGACAAGGGCATAACTCTGGCTTTTTTCTCCCCATGAGGTGGATACCCTTCAGAAATGGAAATGGCCCATGAGATAAATTAGCTTGAGGACTCCCCACTTCCCTACGCATCCCAGAATCACGACTCTTCCATTGTCCAAGTCTGTACTCACTTGCTGAAACATTAATAAAATAAGAAGAAAGAGCTAATAACAAGTACAGTTTGTTAATGAGAATATGATATGATTCTTAAGAATATGATTCTTATGATGTGCTTAGTTCTAATCCTCGTAGGAGTCTCATGAGGTAAAGCCATCATCATCCTCACTTACAGATTAAGGCACTGAGGCACTGAAGGTCACTTAACTCATCATACGATTAGTGAACAGGAGAGGTGTGACTTGTTTCCAGATGTGTCTCTCCGAAGATTCTGCTTCTAACCAACATACTGTGCTACCTGGCCTATATTTGAAGCTTTCTTTCCAAATTTTGCAACTAAATGTCCAAGTTTTAAATTTTTCTCTTTTGGTAGGTATGTAGGAAAACAACCCAATTAATAAATAAGCATCTTACTGTATGCCAAATTCAGAAGCTGATCAGTCTCAGGATCTGCAGGCAGCTACCTGGTCTGGAGTCCCAGGAGAGCCAACTGTGCTAAGGGTGTGGTCCCTGTCTGAAAGCTCCAGCCCCAGAAAAAGCCAACATCTCATTCAAATCTGATGGCAGGAATAAAATGACATTCAAGCTCAATGCAGTCAGGCAGAGAGAAATTTCTTTTTGTAATACTCAGGTCTTCAACTGATTGGATGAGGCCATCCACATGACAGAGGGTAAAATCTGCTTTCCTCAGTCTACCAATTCAATGTTAATTTCATGCAGAAACACTCGCACAGATATACCCAGAATAATGTTTGACCAAATATCTGGGCGCACTGTGGCCCAGTCAAGCTGACACATAAAATTAACCATCACAAGATGGCAGGACTTAGTTAAAATAGTACAGTCCCTTTATTAACAATGATAAAAAGAGTCATTATTATTTTATCCCCATAAAACTGACACAGTAGGTATATAGCCAGTGTTTGCAACTGAATGAGTGAAGCAAGCATATTAACATAGATGTTTATAGTTTATTAAGTGTTTTTTTCACCCATTAGCTTATTTCACCCTCATAGTAACTCTGCTGGGCATTTGACATTGATTTCATGGTTACCGCCCATTTTTGAGGTGGGTTGAACAAGGTACAAAGAGGTAAGCTTTCTTGTCTAAGGACACAGAGTAAGGGACAGGGACCAACTCAAACCAAGAGCTTCTTTTGTGATCTTTCTACCATGACACTAGTTCACTGAAGATTAATTATTGGCAAAAGTATGCACACTCTCGTGTTTTTCTCCCCTGACCATCAGCAATTTTCTAATCTTATGACTATATCTCTTGCATCTCTCAATATAGGAGTGGCACAAATTAACAAGTGAAAACCAAGAGATATGTTTGTACTTAGTGCTACTAACAGGAAGCATAATTACGAGAGCTGAGAGTGTTGCTTGACAAATTAATAAAAAACTCTCGTGCCAGTCTCAAGTATAAATTGCACAGCAGACAGCAAGGAGAGGCTGGGTTTGACAGTTGTGAGATAACAACCTTGAAATATTTCTACATTATGTGGAGTTCTTTGGAGGTCTGTCTTCTGGACTTGGTTAGAGACCATGCTAATGAACTGCCTTAATGTTCACGTTTTTGCAGGACCATCTATATTTCTTTTAAGGTTAAATTTTACCACAATTGAGAAAACTGCTTATTTAGATGTGGGGTTCTAGCCATTTTATGTACCTGATATGGTTAGACAGGCTGTCCAATTAATCAGAAGTCATTAGATTAATGTACAGTTGTTTATCACAATATTTTCTAACAAACTTCTATGAATAGACTTACATAAATTTTTCTTTATATTTCTATTATGCTTCATAATAGAATAGTTCATTCCCTTGACAACTATTTATTCCATGATAATCTTTGTTAATTACTAGAGTTGTAGAGACAAACTATAATCCTTGCCTTCTAATAGGTTTTGTACATTGTTAAGTGTACAGTGAACATTTTGTAAGTGGTTCTCAACTCTGACCACCTATTAGATCACTGAAGAACACTTTGAAAATACTGATGCTTGGGTCCCAACCTGGCAATCCTGATTCCTTTGGTCCAGAATAGAGCCTGGACATCAGTATATTTTAAAGACTTCCCAGCTGATTGTAACATACAGCGCCCAGATCTGTGGGAGAGACAATTACACAGCCAGATAAGGCTCACTGCTTCAAGTGTAAGAACAAAGATAGGTGTTACTGGATGTGGGATAGACATGCTAAGTTCTTCTAGGGAGGATCTGGAAAACTCTTACTAGGACTATAATTTTATATTTGAGTATATCAAAGAGGCTTTCTTGAATTTTTAATAAAATTTTATGTTTATATTATTTGAGTTGCATCTTGAAGAATGGTAGATGAGAAGGGAAGGGGAAAAGAATACCAGGTAATATATGCAAAGGACTTGGGGAAAAGATGTTGGTGTCTTCCGAGAATTCTGAAGTTGTTTAGTTGGGCTGAAGTGTTGAGTGTATGAATTAATTATCATTAATTTTTTTCATTCAAACAATGTTTATTGTGGATCTCTGCTGTGTGAGGCATTGTGTTAATTGCTGTCAGGGATACAAAAATAAGGCAAAAGAGATCCTATCCCCAACAAACTCATGGGCTCTTCAAGGCTCATAGGCTATCACATATTCTTTGCTTATTCCATTCTTTAAAAATGTAAAGACCATTCATAACTCTGTGGGTTGTAGTTTTCTGACCCTTGATCTAGGGGAGAAATGGCCTGACCCTTCCAGTAGAGAGCCTGGAAGCAAAAAGGAGGAAGGAGCCACCAGTGACCATCCAGGATAGAGAGGTACAGGCAGGGTGACCATATGATTCATTTTCCAAACAGGGATACTTGAAAGGGTGAAAGGGACACTAATAAGCAAGTACTTTAATGAATAATAAAGCTGGGGCAATAGGACTAAACCACCACTCTTCCAGACCAACTGGAGTGTGGTCAAGTCACCTAGCATATAGGCAAGGGAACTGCAAGCCAGACGTCTCCAGGGATCGGGGCCTCTCAACTCTGTGGGCCAGTATGGTGGCCACTAGCCACATGTGCTATTGGGCACTTGAAATTTGGTGTTTAAATTGAGATGTGCTGAAAATGTAAAATATACCTGTTTCATAGTGAAGACAATATGAAAAAGTATAAAATATTTTAATAGTGATTATATGTTGAAATGATGATTTTTATATATGTGAGGTTAAATAAAATATGTAATTAGTTCTACCTGTATCTTTTTAATTTTTAATGTGTCTACTAGAAAATTGAAAATTATGTATGTGACCCATATACGTGGCCTCTCTTATTTTTTTTCTGGATGGCACTACTCTAAAGAGTCCTCAGAATTGGTCTCTAGACCAAGAGGCAGCCTTAAACATCTGCAAGACCCAAAGACCCTATGGCAGGTGTGCTGTGCTATGGCAAGGACGAGAAAGGCTTTCCCGCCTCTGCTCTCTCCTCCGTCTCATCGACCACCCCTGGATGAGACCAGGAGTAAGGATGCCTACAGAAGGAGAGAGGGAGGCAAGAAACCATATTTAGCTCACAAGCAGAGGCAGATCAGGGTGCCAGAACCAAGAGACGTGAGATTGGCACTAAATCATGGCCAAGGTTTGGTTTATACCTTGGCCTGGACATTCTCATTTCTGAGCTAAAACTGTATTTGTGACATACAGATCCTATAGATCTGCTGTTATCTCTGAGTGAGCAGGAAACTTATGGAGACTTAAATCTAGGAACAGGAAAAGACTACCCTGCTGAAAATATTTATTTTCTATTCTATTTTTTACTTAACTTTTTACTATGAAAAATTTAAAACACACATTAAGGTTAAAAGAATAGTATAATAAATTCTCATTTACCCATTACCTCGTTTCAACAGTCTGAACATTTTGCCAATTTTATTTGATCTATTATCCCTGTGTGGGGAGTGGGAGGAAGGACTCAAGTATTTTAAAGCAAATTCCAGATGTTATATTGTTATACCCCTAAATGCTTCAGTATATAAAGGATAAGGATCTTGCTTTCAACATAACTTATTTATTTTAAGGGAACAGCTGAAAACTAAAAAGTAAGTGTATTTCAAACACATCAAGAAACATGCCTATTAGCACACTAGTTATCAGTAGTAGAAACAGTCATAGGCAAACCGCAGGAACCATAGAGGTCATTAAGTCCTGTCCTCTTAATGAAGCTCACAGTGGGGGAGGGACTTGCCTGGAGAATCTGCAAGCAGATCTGGGACTCAAACCCAAGTCCACCTTCTCAAGACAGAAGCCTGCTCACTGGAACCTCACTTGGACAGATTTGAACTTGTCTTTCTGTTCAAAAGGCCTCAACTGAGTCTATCTAGCAGCTCCAAGGCACCATCTTTGTATATCTGACCTGCAAGCTGAGAATCAAAGAGGAGTTTCTCAAATATCAGTTACTATTTTACCAGCAGATTAAGTTGGAAGGTTTGCATGGGGCAATTGTTTGGCTCTTTATGTCTTGGAGAGCCCTTGAGTGATACTTCAGGGAAAGGTCAGGAACAGGTTGGTCCTCAGGGCATCCAGGGGCTTTAAGGTTGAGGCTTGGCTTCTGAGGAAGGGTTGTATTAAGAGCTTTGATCAAGGGTTCTCTCTAGGTTCCTCAGAGTGGGCAGCCCACAGCCTGAATTCTCTAGCAAGATGAACCCTTCTGCCAATCTCATGGAAGCTTTTTTCCCAGAGTGGCAGGAATAGTTTTGTTTTGTAAGAGAAGAAAGAAGACAGTCTAGACCAACTGTTCTATGCCTCTGGTCCCCAGCCCTTTAGCTGCTTCTGAGTGTAACAGCATCCTCAGCTCCTGAGGTCACAATACCTCAACTGAATTGGATGCTTCATGCTGCTCAGAACTGATCCAGATCATTACCTGTTGCTCCTTCAGACCCACTGCTCCCTGCTTTTGTGTTACCTGCTGTACCCACTCCTACCTTTGCCTCCAGACATCCATTCTCTTAGGCCAGTTCTGCTCTTACACTACAAGCTGCCCTCTTGTCACCATCCTCTGTTTTGGTCTTTTGGCTTATTCTGCTTTTCCTATTTCTCCAGCTTTGTGTATGATATGCTCATATCCCACTTGTTTTTCCACTTAATCCCTTGGAGCCCCATCTATTCTTATTGGTAGGAATTTCCTTATCCTCCTTTAGAAGTTTGCCTCCCAGTAGTTTGATCTGGAATATCTGGAGCTCTATCCTGGTTCTGCCACTTGCTAAGTAAGTTTAGGCAAATTACTTAACTCTTTAATCATTACTTTCCACATTCATAAAATAGTGATAATAAAGTAACTACCTCATAGGGTAGAGAGTCAGTCTATGAAAAACATTTAGAACAGTGATCAGAACATAGTAAATGATCATGTAGGTTATACTTACATGCTCAATTCTTGTGCCCAAAGTATGACAGTCACACTAGGAATATTAGGCTTGGAGGGACTTCCAGTCTCCACCATCTGCTGGATTCCAACAAGCAGTTCCCATAAGCCTCCAGGCTATCTATTTGTGCTTAGGTCACAAGTTCAAATGAATTTTTTTCCCCATGGTGACTTCACAACAGCAACCCTTGCTTTGTTGCTCAACATCATTTGGGAACCAGTAGGTTCCTTGTCTTTTTCTTCTTGAGAGACCCCTTGACCTTGGCTGTTTTATCCAGTTTCTTGCTGGGGATCAGCTGTGCTGTCGGGCCACCTCAGGAGAAGTTTTTGTCTACAGGGACTGCTGTTCTCCTTCCCTGGGAGGAGTCACTCGCAGAAGTCATCATCTAAGTTGAAGTTATCTATTTGTTGGAGAAATAGCTGGAGTTTCTCTTGATGAACTACTGATAGTGGTGAAGATGATGAAGATAGGCTCATCCTCTGAGGCATTCTGTTATTTACAGGTCCTTACCTGGAGATGGCATTTCTGTCCTCAGTTTATAGTCTAGGGGGGAAGCTCAAATATATTCAAAGCTCCTTATAGGATTTCTAGAGATAATGGCTATAAAAAAGCAGAAGAAAGAGTTATTTTAGGTGATTAGTGGCCATGGCTTCAAGTAGAAGTGGTACTTAAGCACTTTCTTGAACACATCTAGTAAAAAGGAAGGAATTCATTATTAAGCAGGGTATAGCCCAGCTTAATGTTGCTTGGGATTACAGGTGGATATTTCTTATGCTATGGAATTAAATTTCACCCTCCTCATTCTACCTTTTGGGATGAAACAGACAAATTTTAATGCAGAATAATAATTCCATGGTTTAAGTGGTTTATTAGAAGAATGGAACAAAATAAAGTTGAGGAGAGGTAGGATGTGGACTTTTCTGAATTTCAAAGAGCTGTTATTCTTGGAAGAAAGAGAACTGTAGGAAACATTTAAAAAAAAGATCACACATTGCATCTTATGTGGGAGGGAGGTGGGGTTGCTTCTTATTTACTCTGCTTGCAGTGATTTAAGGTCATAGAATCATTAACTCTCAGATTGAAAGGGGCTTAAGAGGTCATCCAGTAGAACTACTCAGGATCCACTCTGGTAAATGGTCCCTCTTATAGCATCGCTACTTGCTGGTTGATAGTCCCACTTATGACTTAGTAGGAATATTTCAGAAGTGATATAATAGGAAAACTACTGGTCCCAATATCAAACAGTCCCGGGTTCAGATTTACCTTAGGAGTTCTAATACAACAGACAAATCACATCCTGTTGATCCTCAGGTGTCTCATATGTACAACAGGGAAAACAATGTCTATCTCAGTTGTTAATATGAAATGAGAAAACATAAGAAGTATCCCTGACCTATTGTCTAGCTTAAAGTAGGTCCTGAGTAAATAGTAATTAATAGTAGGTAGGCAAGAAGTGTTCATTTATTCTTTTCTTCCTTTGCTAAATGTTTTCTTGCTTCCTGGGGTTGAAAAATGGACCATATTACTGATGATGTAAAAGTTGTTAATAAGGCTATAAACAGAAAAGCACAATTTTATTTCCTTTCTATTTTCTAAATTTAATACCGAATATTATAGCTTTGAAGTCATGGACAATTGTTCCAGCAATTAATGGAGCCTCTACAGCTGGCCAAAATAACTTTCCTGTAATTTAAAAATAAATAAAATATGAATTTCCCTAGTAGTCTGAATCACCCTTCATTTTTTGGTCATCAGAATGTCCTGAGCCGTTTAACATCACAGAATATTAGACCTGGGAGTCATCTTAGAAGTCATCTTCCCTGGGCCATTAATTTTATAGATGAAGAAACTGAGGCCCAGATTGTGACTAGTTCAAGGTCATGCAACTAGTTTGTGGTAAAGCTGAGATTTAAATATAGGTCTACTAACTCCAAATCACAGGACTTTTCCACTGTTACACATTCTTGCCTCTCCATAGAGTAATAGTATTTTCAAATGACATCTTTATCTACCTGCCCAATCTCCAAGGCAGTAATTGCATAACAGGAATTTCCCTCCTTCTTTGTGCACTGTCTCTTATCCTGAACCTTGCACGTAGGAATTTGACAAGTTCAGTTTCCTCAGTCCTACTTTGCGTTTCCCAGGACAGCCTAGAAGGCATCTGGAGGAAGGAAAAATGTCAGCATGGGTTTGGAAACTAGAAGCAACTATGAAAACAATTAACACCTTTTCATTCCAGAAAAGTGATTAATGAGGATTCAGATAGGAAGTGGAGGTCAAGTGAAATGTGTACTAACATGTTTGCAAAGATACATTGACTCCTGCTCTGGAACATGCTTGCACCTCTTAGAGAAACAAACATCTCTGTGGTAAGGTTTCATTCACACTCAGTGGCATTTAACCAAGGCGAACTGAGACCTTGCACCTCTGCGTGCTACATAGTGAAAACAAAGCTTGTTGAGGGTTATTTACAAGGAGCCTCTGTTGGCATTCAGACCCAGGGAAGGGGTGGAGGATTGGGATGGCAATTTGAGACGATGACAAAGACCCTGTTGAATTTTGTTATTTCAACGTATTTACCCACTGTATGCTAGGCCTTGGGGTAGGTATCAGGAATTACACTGTACTTAGTCATTCAACAAGCATGTAATGGGTCTGCAAGATGCTCAAAATAAGATCATGTATTCCTTAATCATTTTTTATGCCTTTATCTATTCATTCCATAAATAATTCAGCATCTCCTGTGCACCAAGCACTGTGCTAGGCAGTGCCCATCAGGTATTTCAGGCTTTCTGGATAAGAGTGTGGGAAAGAAGAGCTATCTACTTAAGCCATGGTTAACCTGGCACTAACCTCATCACTGTCACCAAATTCAGAAGACGCCAATGGTGTTAACATCAGCTGGATTTGAAACCAGCTCCTAATATACCATAATCACAGTGTCACAGAGTGGAACGTGTGACTAGCTTATTCCAGCTCATAGCACTGGTCTGCCTACTCTCCACCCTCTTCAATACCCCTAACTTTGTCTGCCTGAGTAGACTGTGAACTCTCTTAGAATGAGGGCTTGATCTTATCTGTTTCTGTCCCCTTCCTGACACCTAACCAATATATTGCACATACTTCTTCCCTCTGCTTTATTTTTCTTATCCTCCTTCCTTCCCTTATTCTTTCCCTTCTTCTCTGACCCCTTTCCTCTTTTTCTTTTTCTCCCTTCTTTTCTTCCCTCTGTTCCCTTGTTCTATTCCTTCTCTCTCATTTCCTCTCTTGCCTTCCTACCCTAAAAACACTCAGTGGTCCCATGCCTTGTCCTAAGATCCACGGAATCCACAGTTCTGCTCTTGCAGAATTTACAGGCTTCTGGAAGAGACAGCTGTGCACATGAAGAATGTCAGTGCCATGTGATGAGTAGCTGATGGAAGTTAGCCCTTGGTTTAACAGCACAAAGATGGACTCAAAGCTGAGATGGGGCATGGGATCCGAGAGAGTTTCTCATGGGATGAAGGACCGACATGTAGAGTTTGCCAGACAAAAAAAATGTTGGGGTGTAGTGAGGGAGGGAAGGCCTGCACAGAGGGCAAAACCCACAGAGGAGAGCTCTTTAGGGGAGCTCCAGATGTGCATTATGGCTGCAGGCTGCATATCAAGGGAACATTGCTAAAGAAATCCCTGCTCCTGGAAATTCCAGGTCAGCTGGTCCCCAGGCCTTTTCTTTTCAGCTGTTTTCCTAGGGTCCTGGCCTTGGGGCACATGCCCATTCAGACTTGTGGCTCCAGGGGCCAATGACTTAAACTAAATACAATCGCTAAAATGTAGTTTAGCCATGCTGGAAAGGTAAGAGAAGTGACCGGAAGTCTACTACATACAGGCTGAATAGGGAGCTGAGGACTGTGGGAGGGGTTGGGAAGGTAGGACTTATTACTGGGCCTCCGAGGTTTGGGAACTCAGAGTTCTAAGCTGTGGACATTAGGAGAGGCTAGATTCAGAGATGCTGGCAGCTGGAGAGTAGCCCCAGCTACTGAGGGCCACAGACTTTAGCCAGGGCTCAGTGAGTGGCCACCACCTTCCTTGCTGTGGTGTCTGGGATAACAAACTCCCAACTGGAGGTGCATGGGCTCTGAAAGCCCTTGTGGGCGGGGCTGGCAGAGGGGGCACTCACTGAGCCCTGGCTAAAGCCAGAAAGAGAGAAGGAAGGAGGTGGAATTGGGAGGAAGGAAAGGGGCCAGAGGGAGAGACAGGGAGAAGGGGAATATGAGTGCTGAGTTGGGGGTAAAAACACTTGGAATGGAGGAAAAACCACAGGCACTGCGATCAGTGTCTTCCCTTTGCATTCCCCCTCTGCACACAATGGGCTTCTGAAAAGTGGCTCAGTGATGCCTACCTAAGTATCGTTATGGAGAGTAACTAAGTTATATTGAAGTGTCAAGCACAGTGCCTGAGTATTGTCCTTCATATGGGAGTCTTTTAAGTTTTAGCTAAACGGGTAGGCAGGCAGACATTGACTGTTACCTGGCTGGGAGGGTGGTGGAGGTAGGCCAGCTAGCAGGAATAAAGGAGAACCCCAAACTCAGGGACCGGGTGATTTAAACAGGTTAGGGAGACACATGCATAAGAAAAGGACTTCTTAGGATGGCAAGAGTACTGTCGGCTCCTCATCTGATAGTAAGCAGGTTTAAAGATGGGAACTGGAGTAGTGGTATGGTTAAGTGCTTAGACTCCGGAGCTTGAACGCCTGGGCTAAACTCTCTCTGCTTGTTAGTTGTAGGGTGTTGTTTAATCTCTCTGAGCTTCAGTTTCTTTACCTGTTAGGTGGGAGGGGGAGGAATAGCTGCCTCATAGGGCAATGCTAATTAACTGTAATGTGCCCGTGAAGCTGTTGGCAGTGTCTGGAACAGAGACGGCAGCAGCCCAAGGAGGGTTGCTGCGGCTCCATCTGCTTTGGGCTGATGCCTGAGCTGAGGGCTTAAATACACGCCCCTCTGCCAGCCCCGCCCACAAGGGCTTCCAGAGCCCATGGGCTTCCAGAGCCCATGCGCCTCCAGTTGGGAGCTTGTTATCCCAGCCACCACAGCAAGGAAGGTGGTGGCCACTCACTGAGCCCTGGCTAAGGTCTGTGCTCTGCTCTCCCTTCTTCCTAACCCTCAATGGCTTCCACCCCCTGGGTCACCTGGCCCGTAGTAGCATATTCCAATTTAGAGGTGAGGCAGAGGCAAAGTGAGATTTGGTGACTTGATTAAAGCCAATGCAGGTTTTAAACTCAAGTCTGCCCAGTGTTAGGGCCAAGTCCCTTCAAGTTGCCCTCCCACCTCTGGATTGGCAATGCGATGAGGAAGATGGCAGGGCAGAGGCGGTCTGAGCCGCACCTTGGAAAGGGCATCTTGCTCAATCCTAGCCCCCAGCTCCCAGCACTTGGGTTTCATTGTTTTCTGGGAGAGAGCTCTGCCTGGGCGCAGGTGACAGTCCTACTTGGCAGAGAACAGAAAGCGGCTGATTCCCAACATGGGTGTTTTAACAGCCCATGCCTAATTGCACAGCTCTTGTGCTGATGAGACATTCCTCAGAGGCTTTTTGCCAAAGTGAGATCCAGGTGCCATCCTGCATTCTCACTGGTCAAGAATTCCAAGTGGTAGTGTGGTTCAGAAAGCCATTGCAGTGCGAGGGGTAGGCAGGGAGGAGGGCCTGGTCTGTGGGTTGGGGATAGACCTCCATCCTGTTTTGGTGCTGTCACCACTGTGCCACTGTGGCCACAGCAAGTGATTCAGTCTTTCTTAATCTCAATTTCCTTATCTATGAACAAGAGATAATATGTGCACTCAGGTGTGCCTTGAAGATCATAGCTCTTGCTGTGAAGTGCCCAGTGCAGAGACTGGCACATGGGGTGTTCTGAGTAATAGCAGGTACCATCTGTCATTTATTGTACATCAAGAATCCTATCTTAAGCACTGTGTGGGCAGGAACTGCATTTGCTCATTGTTATACTCGCAGTTCCTGGCATTGTTCCTGGAATGTAGTAAATACTTTTGGACAGATGGAGGGTTGAGAAATATTTTACAGGTAGACTTGATGGACCATGGTGGCCAGTTGACTAATGACAACAGAAGCAATAAAGATGATTTGGCAGGTTTTAGTCTGAGCAGCTCAAGGTGATGGTTTCAGTTGCTAAGTGGGGGATACAAGAGGAGAAGTAGACCTAGTAAATGTGGGGAAGATGAGATCAGTTTTGAATATGTTGAATTGGATGTGCCTGTAGGACATCAGGGAGGATTTAACCAACAGATACATAAAAATGTGTATGCAGAGTTCAGTGGGGTGGACGGGTTTAATAATGCAGGCTTAACTCTGAGGAAATCACCCTTGTATCACTTAGGACACCATACGCTGCAAATACCAAAACACATTGACTCAGGTTGGCTTAGACTAGGGATGGGCAAACTACAGGCTACAGTCAGCCTACTGTGTGCTTTTGCGAATCATGTTTTATTGGCACAGCCCCTCATATTCCTTTATGCATTGTTGTGGCTGCTCTCGTGTTATAAGGGCAGAGTAGCTGTCTGTGAGACTGTACGGCTGGCAAGGCCTAAAATATTTACTCTTTGGCCCTTTACAGAAAACAGAAATGTGCTGACCTCTCAGTGAAACAGTGAAGGCATGTGTTATCTCATTAAATGACAGGACTGAAGGCCAGGTTGGTTCCTTGCTTCAAGGATGTGATGGAGAGGCAGGGTCTTCCATCTCACTTGACTCAGAGGCCATCTCAGTGCCCAGCTTCCCTCTCACACTCCTGCCCCAGGCTGTCTCCCTTTATCTTGCTGATAACAGCAGCAGTTCCCTGCTTTACATCTGGAAATGACTGGTCCTGATGCTGGGGGAGGGCTGCGGCTCCCTCTCTTGCACCTTTGCAGAAGTCCCCCAGCTTCTCCTCATGCCTCTTGCTGCAGGATATAGTCTCAGGGCCACTCCCTTGCAAAGGAAATGGGATTAACCTATTGGCTTAGGCCATACATTAGTGTGGCCCCTGAGACTTTTAAAAAGAGAATCTGCAGCAGGCCCGGAGATTGGATTTTTAGAAAGCATTCTGGATGATTTTAAGGTGGAGCCAGGATGGAGTGAACACTGACTTAGACAAATCATTCTAGGGAGGAAAGGATGTTGGCAGCACAAACATCATGTCCAATACAATCGCCCTGCAGAAAATACTAGAAGCCATGGAGACAGATTCTCTGCTCAGGATGTGCTTGTCAGGTGTAGTCTCAGCAGCTGTGCTGGACTAGACGAGATGTTTGTCCAGTTAAGGCCAGAGGCAGCACAATCAGAAATATACATTGGGAGCAGAGTAAGGCTGGACTTAATGGCTGGGAAACAGAATTAAGTGTCAGGTGGGGGACAAAATGGAAATGGGAAGTAGGAAAATGAGGCACAGCGTGAAGAAGTGAGGAAGGGGAAAGAGGGTGGAGGTGAGAGGTTCAGAGGGATGTGAAAAACAGGGGTGCCAGAGGCCAGGTGTAATGCAAGATGGGCTCAAAGAGGAAAGAGTTGTTCTGCAGAGTCAAAGGGATGGTGCTGGGCCCAAACGACCAGGACACGTGTCTCTGTGTCAGGCCTGTGGGTTCTGTTTGGCATTGGCCAGTCCAGCAGATGTAGGCCAAGGGTGGCTGCCTCCTGGCTCCCTCTCATTTGACTCTGGCTCTCTTGCTGGATCCACAAAAGGAACCTGCAGTTTTGCTAACTAACAAGCATCAAATTCACAATAGGTTAGTGAAGGCTGGTCTTAACTCAGGCCCTTTGTAAATGCCATAAAGAAGCTAAAGTTGTTCTCCGGCTGGCACTACTTCCCCAGCCCCTCCTTTCTTCCTTTTTTAAAAAAATGTTGTCCTCTCTTTCTTGGGGGTCAGCCCCATCCCCTGCCAGCCTATGTTCCATCCCTTGCTCATTCAGTGAGGCAAACCCACTCCCTCGGTTCACTGACATCAATTCAGTCATTATTAAACAAGCATTTATAAATTGTTCACAATATACCTGAGATATGGAGATAGAAGATCTCTAAATCCTTTATCAGGAGACTCACATGGGATGGACGGAGGTGTATTTATAAACAAGTAATCATACTTTATGGGGAAAAATATGATTGCAATATGATCTTTTAAGTTCTAAAACTAAACAATGGGCGGGAAGATCCAGGGCCCATGAGCTGCATCTGCACCGCCAGCCTTGTTGGGTGCAGGGTGGACCCCCCAGCTCCACTGATTCAGCCTCCTGATCTAACAAACAGCTTATGACTACTTAGAATCATCCAGAGTGACCCCTAACAGACTAACACAATGTGTGTTTTTACAAAGTTATATAACCTTGTACAAAGACAGAGGCATTTTAAGTAATGTTTTATTCTTCCTGAGTAGAAAAAAGCCTATGATAATCCTTAAAAATCTAATTTGAAGCTCAAACTTTCCTTTTATCTTATGTAACAGGGCAGAAGTAATCTGAGCCTTGAGTCAGACAGAGCTGTGTTTAAAACCTGGTTCTTCTGATTCATGCTGTGTGTCTTTCAGCAAGTAACTTAACTTCTCTGAGCTTTAGTGTCCATGTTGTAGCAATAACACAATAACGTGTACTTGCATGAATGATAAGAAGAATAAGTGAAGTTAAACATATTCAGCATTTATTAAGTCTGGAGCCCTGACAGATAGGAAATAATAGCTGCTATTATTATTGTTATTAACTGTATTGTTAATAATTATTAATAATAATTTTATTGGTAAGTTTTTATACTACAGTCTCCTTTGGTAAAAAAAAAAAAAGGAAAAGCATGATTTACACACTTGTTGATTTCTGTGGCGTAACACTCCCCCATAGCTGATTTCAAACTGACATGCCATAACTGAATGAGGAGTTGGAAGGTGACGTGCACAATTAAGCCAGTGTGCACTTTCTTGAGCTGGTAGAGCTGGGTCCAGCACACCATTGATTGTTGTTAATATTAATCACATAAAATGGGGACAGTGGGACAGAGGCAGGGAGCATCTGTGAGTTGGAAACAACCATCCAGACACATAGGAAGGACACTTAGCTTGAATGTGCCTGACATTTACTGTCTGACAGACTGAACTGGGATGATCACTCATGTCTTAATTAAGGAATCAGTGCATATGTTCAGGATTGTTATTATTGAAGGAAGAAGCCCAAGAAGACGTTACTGTCTTTGTGGAGTGTGGGGCTCAGGCCAGCACTGCTGTGGTCTCTGGAAAAGCCTGGAACTCTCAACCAGTAACTTACCGTGGATCAAAGAGGCTGTCCTTGCTGACTCTACACCTGGAATCCCAACTGCTTTTCAAGGGTAAAATGAATAATAGTAACTCTACTACTTTAGATCACTTGGGAGTTTTCATACCCATGTTATTATTTGATCTTCATGTCAGGGTACTATTATTTCCATTTTAGAGTAAAGACAATAGGCTCTCTCTTAGGGTAATTTAGCAAAAGCTGGTGGAACAAATAATCCTAAACTTCCAATGGCTTAATAAAATAAGGATTTATTTTTAAATCAGTCTGAAGTGGGTTGGGGTACTCTTCTCCAAAACGTGACTCTGGGGTGATCCACTGGACATAAACCTACCTTTAAGGAAAGCTAAAGAATGCGGTCATCTTGTATACTAAGAGGAATAGTAAGCACCTTGTCAGTCCGCATTCCAGAGGCTCAGTGGTGAGACTAACTAGATGGCCAGTGGTATGTAGGATGTCCACTTCTTCCAGGCCTGCCTCTAAACCTTCTCACACCATCTGCCACACCCTCTCTCTTCTTACTCATTGGTAGGCCAGATGAGGGACCCAGCAGAGGACTCTGAAGAGGCCCCAAGGATGGCAGAGATACAAGCTGGAAGAGTCTGGGTCCCTGGGTCACCGCATGGAGCAGAGCTCACAGTTCAGATTGTAATGTGAGAAACAACCCTTTGGTGTGAGCCACTGAGATTTTAGAGTTGTTTGTTTCAGAAGCTCTATTAATTACCCTGGTTATTTCTGAATGGGTCCAGAACCCAGATGTTGTGCTTCCCCATCCCCTGTATCTCTTCTGTGAAAAACACACTTATTTTTATTGTCTTTTGACTGGTCAGCCCTCTTTACCAGACTGTAAGCTCCTCACAGTCAGAGACTGTGTGTGACTTATCTCTATCTCACAGTCCCTGTAAATGACTCAGATAACTTTTGTTAAATATAGAAACATGCAGCTGTATATTTGTAAAAATCTGTGTATATGCTCAATAAAGCATTTTTAGGAAGAGATGAAGGAAAAAGGAGGTGAAATAAGAAGTAAGTCATTGTTTGTTTGTTTGGCTGATTACCTTAAATATTTATGTTCTAAAGGAAAAAAAGGAGAATAGAAAAAAAATCATTAAGTATTCATGCTTATAATATAGAAAGACCTGAGTTTGCATCTTCAATGTCACTAACTTAGCTGTGTGAATTTAGGCAATTTACTTAACCACTCTGTGTGTCAGCTTCCTCATAAAATAATGACTACCTCAAAGATTAATGATATAAAGATCAAATAAGATGATGTTGGGCCTTGATTTAAAATGAGGAGCCTGGGCTCGCTAATCACTTTGGACTCCTTCCTGATCTGACAGTTTCATTTATAAAGTAAGAAAACAATAAAGGTTGCTCCACAGGCTAATGCAAGAACACTTATTTACCACCAGGGTTAGTCTAACCTGGTAGAGATTATGTTTCCTGCTCCCTTTTGCATTTCTCTTCAGAGGCTAGGAAAGCAGATTGCTACTGGGCCAGGCCCACAGAGCATCAGAAAGCAAAAGCCCTGTAAGTTTTACACTAAATGTAAGAGCTGGGAAGACTCCTCATTAGTGTGATAAACATTTGGGTAGGATGCTTCGCCTCTGTGAGCCACAGTTACCTCTTGTCTAAAAATGGCGACACCACTGCCTTGTAAGAATTAAAACAGAAGGGAATTTGCAAGGAAATGTCTAACACCAGGATGGCAAATCGTTTTCATTTTCTGGTGTCAGCATCAATCAGTTGGTAGTGGTTGCCTGGAAGGCCATGTTGAGAGAGATTTTGAGGTTTCCTCTTCCCAGGCTTGAGGAGGGGCAGGGAGGGGTCACTGATGGATTAGGGATGCCTGTGATGGGTGAGGTAGGGGGACAGAGGCACACATGCTGAGTTTTTGAGCTCTGCAGGGTGAAGACAGGATGGAACATCAGTAAATGATAGTTGAGTTGAGTGGAATTTGAACACAGTCATTGTGCCTCTCTCAATTTTTAAGCAAATAATTGAAGTAGAATATAAAGAAACTGAAATGGGATGTGGGGAAATTAACATGGAAATCACATTGCAAGCACTTGACAAAACTAATTAAACTGGGAAATGTAGCTAGGTTTTTTTGGTGCATAAACATTCTTCTCTTGCAACAAGGGGGTAAAACAGACAAGTGTTCAAATTACACTTTTATGTGTGTGTTCTTCCAAGCATGTGTGGTGTTTTGAAGAAGGTTCTGTTGTGTTTGTAGCAAGAGACTCCGTAATTGCTCTGAGAATTCCTGGAATTTTTCAGATATGTGTATTTTTTTCCTGAGTGAAGGCAAAACATGATGCTTCTTTCTGTAATAAAAGAATACAGCTGCTTTCTCACCAAGTGTGTAGCCTTGAGCCTTGGTGTTTTCATCTCTAAGGTGGGACTAATCCTGCCTATGTTTATAGGATTATTAGGAGGATTAGATAAGGGAATGGATGTGATGGGACTTCTGAACAATTCAGGACAGTTCACATATTCTGGGTAAGAGTTATTAACAGTACAGCATCAGAAACACTTGCCAGACTGCCAAAACTGGAATCCCAGGTCTACTCCTGACTAGCTGTGTGAACTGGAGCAATCAGCTTCACCTCTCTGTCTGTTACCTTATATGGAAAATGAAGGAGAGAATAGCTCCTGCCTAGGGCGGTTACAGAAATCACAAGAACTAATAAATTCCAAATATTCAACACATTGCCTGCCACATAGTAAAAGTGCTCAATAATTCCTAGCAATCATCGTCATTATTATTAAATACAAGGGATTATAATTTAATTCAGTAAACCTGTGAGCTTCAGTGCTATTCTGGGTGCTATAGTGGCATCAAAGACAAATAGAATACACTTTCAACCCTCAGGGATTTATCTTAGTAGTGGGAAGCAGAAAACAAGTGTACAAAAAGAGACTCATTTTCTTAAAGAAATGTTTTTAAAACTTTCCCTCTGAAAGGGGAACTGAGCCTTTTTCTTGCAGAACTTTGTTATCAAAAGATCTTCATAGGCATTGTCTCATTTTATCCTCCTAACAACCCTCTATCCTATA
The DNA here is from genome assembly GCF_030020395.1 of Manis pentadactyla. Classification (NCBI taxonomy): domain Eukaryota; kingdom Metazoa; phylum Chordata; class Mammalia; order Pholidota; family Manidae; genus Manis; species Manis pentadactyla. The sequence goes on along the minus strand of NC_080022.1, from coordinate 47,339,533 downwards.
AACAGATGCATATCCTATAAAATAGGTAGGATGAACCCCAATGATATGATTCCAAGCAAGCTGTGTCTGCTCAATATCCTCATTTTAACATTCCTCTGACAGTATGTAGTCTATAACTAAAATGAAGTCGGGACATTGTTCATTGTTTAGTTGGACAATCTGAAATGTCCACAGTATATAGATTGAAAACCACCACCAATTTAAATGGCTAATGTGAGGCAATAGTAATACGTTGGAAAGAACACTAGATTTAGGATAACTGTATTTTCCACTTTCTAAGGAAGTGATTGGGACTTACCTCATCAAATTCTTAGGATCTCAGTTTCCTCTTCTGTAAAGTGGAATAATGCTTTCTAGCTTTCAGAGCTATTCTAGGGTTGAAATGAAAGAATCTTTATGTATATTTCTGGGCTTAGCTCACACTAATAGGTGTGTGTTCATAGTTTCTGGAATACATGTAGGTAAATAAAAGCATTATGGGTATTATTTAAATGTCTCCATGAATTGTTCTGCTACTCAAAAACCCTTATGGTTTTGAGTCTTTCAGAACAATGTAAATTGTCAAGCACTACAGAACAGCTACTCAGGGTTGTTGAGCTGATGAGCTTAAGAAAGGGAACTTGAACTCCAGTCTTCTGATCCCAGATGCCATCTTGGGACTTGAATATTTTCATTCAACAAAGGGATTTGTTTTTAGCTGCATTGGTATATCTCAGGTTGGTATAAAGCAAAACATTTTCCTAAGTTTACTACAGATGGAAAATGGAACCATTTCTCTTCACTTTTTTTAAAATTGAAAGATCTTTTCTTTATTTTATTTTATTTTGGTATCATTAATCTACAATTACATGAAGAACATTATGTTTACTAGAGTCCCCCCTTCACCAAGTCCCCCCCACATACCCCTTCACAGTCACTGTCCATCAACATAGTAAGATGCTGTAAAATCACTACTTGTCTTCTCTGTGTTGCACAGCCCTCCCCGTGCCCCCCTACACTATACATGCTAATCATAATGCCCTCTTTCTTTTTCCCCACCCTTATCCCTCCCTTCCCACCCATCCTCCCCAGTCCCTTTCCCTTTGGTAACTATTAGTCTATTCTTGGGTTCTGTGCTTCTGCTGCTGTTTTGTTCCTTCAGTTTTCCTTTGTTCTTATACTCCACATATGAGTGAAATCATTTGGTACTTGTCTTTCTCCACCTGGCTTATTTCACTGAGCATAATACCCTCTAGCTCTATCCATGTTGTTGTAAATGGTAGGATCTGTTTTTTTCTTATGGCTGAGTAATATTTCATTGTGTATATGTACCACATCTTCTTGTTCCATTCATCTACTGATGGACATTTAGGTTGCTTCCATATCTTGGCTATTATAAATAGTGCAGCGATAAACATAGGGGTGCATCTGTCTTTTTCAAACTGGAGTGCTGCATTAAGGTAAATTCCTAGAAGCGGAATTCCTGGGTCAAATGGTATTTCTATTTTGAGCATTCTGAGGAACCTCCATACTGCTTTCCACAATGGTTGAACTAATTTACATTCCCACCAGCAGTGTAGGAGGGTTCCCCTTTCTCCACAACCTCACCAACATTTGTTGTTGTTTGTCTTTTGGATGGTGGCGATCCTTACTGGTGTGAGGTGGTATCTCATTGTGGTTTTAATTTGCATTTCTCTGATGACAAGCGATGTGGAGCATCTTTTCATCTGTCTGTTGGCCATCTGAATTTCTTTAGAGAACTGTCTATTCAGCTCCTCTGCCCATTTTTTAATTGGATTATTTGCTTTTTGTTTGTTGAAAGTTCTTTTTTTTGATATCAGAAGTTCTGCAATCTGATCCCACACTTCATTTCTAACCTTATTTTTATGTATCTTCATACACACTTTGAGCTACTTTGATTTCCCTGAATGTAATCCATGCCTCTGAGCCTCCATGTTTTTGCTCAGGCTATTCCCCATTCTATAAATGTCCTTTTTAATGTCAATCACTATATGCCTAACTCCTTTAAGACCTAGATCAACTGCTTCCTCCTCCAGAGATCTTTCCTCAGCAGTCCCTCCCCCTCTAAGCTGGTCACATTCTCTTTCCTCTACATTTCCACAATGCTTTATCCACTTGTTTTTTAAGCAATTTTCGCCTTTACCTTGCATTACAGTTATGTATCAAATGATCCATAAAGCCTAAGCATTTGTAATTTGGGGTGAAAAGAACCCTGGGTGAGGAATGTGGTGGTCTTGGATGTGAATCTCAGCTCCACTGTTTCCTAGCTGTGGTATCTCAGGCAAGTTGTCAAACTTCCTGAGCTGCAGATTTCATATCTACAGACAAAGATAGATACCTAACTCTGAGGGTATAAGGGTTGCTGAGGGTTCTCTGCACAGTGTCAGATACATGGTAGGCCTTCAATACACAGTAATTCTTTTTCTCTTCTCTCTCTGAGGAGTGCAATATTTGTATGTTGCTTGCCTAAGTCCCATACACAATGCTGGACACACAGCAGGTGCTCAGTACCTACTAGGTCAGTAATGTAATTATAAAATCATGTAATTTATTCAATTATACATGAAAAAAATAGATGGACAGATACATGAAAGAATGAAGTAGAGCGTAGCTCCCAAAACATAAAAATAAATCTGAACTTTGTCTCATTTCCATGTAACTGGAATTTTATTGTGCTATTATTTTGCCATTTTTCTTTTGGATCTAATGTGAGGAAATGAGCATCTCCCAGATCCTCAGGTAGAAGAGGGTTTATGTCTTGTCACTGTTTTTATTCCTCCTTCGGCTGTCTCTGTTGCTTTGAGAAGCCCTCTGAAGACACAGCCCCGTTTCGTCTCGAGAACGTTGGCTGGGATATGCTATAGACAGGCTTGCTCTTGGCAGGATAATGTCGAGCTTGATCGACGTGACTCCCCCTTCTGAGCCTCGCCAGCGTTGCCGCCCTGGAGCAGCAAACACCAAAGGTGCAGCCGACACGCTGAACCTAAGTTCTGTTGCTTACACACTGAACTAAGTCTACATCTGTGGCTTTTAAAATGGGAAAAAAGATTAATAAAGTACATGTTGAAGCTTGAAAGATTAATTAGTGGGACGTTACATGTTTTGGCTGGAAAGCCGTCTCTACGTTTAGCATAAAGCAAAACCTTTCTTCTAATCCTTCTGAGGATGAAGGAAGAGCTCGAAATGAATTGGTTTTCATTGTGCATCTTGAGATTTTTTTAATGTTATCATTTAAAAAAATTATTATTTTCCAAATTTCAAGTAAGCTTTTAATCAGCCTCTGTGGGATCTGCGTTGTTTCTGGATTTGCCGTCACTCCGTCACACGCTTAGCTGCCGCTTGGGCCCCCTGATAAAAGAAAGCGCTTCAATTGTAGGCTGCAAAGAGCTTAAATCACACATCTTCACAGGGGCGCATTCCACTGCTATCAGGGCTACGATGGTGGCTGCTAACAGCCCACTTCGCTGAGCTGTAGAGTGAGTTATCGGTGTACATAATAAACTAACATCTGTACAGTGCATCTCGGAATGGGTTTCAGGGAAGGTGGGAGACAAAGCAGGATGGCATCATTAGGGCCAGATATAAGACTCCAATTTGTATAGCATTTGCATAACAATGCACAAGAGCAACTTCACTGTTCCTTTTCAGAATTCACATGTTTCACCTTCAGCTGAATGTTCCTGAGGGAGGAGGGATTCAGGCAGGGAGAGTGTCCCTTCTGGAGCTCTGGATTCACAGGTTAGGTAAGGAGCGCCCTGCCTCCTGGAGCACTGAGCTTCCCACTCGGTATCCCCTGTGGTAATCAAGGGCACTCTGGGACCTGGTTTGTACCACTTCTCTTCTGACTGTGAGGCAGCTTCCAGACATGGCTTTCAGTCAACAGACATTTACAGAGCATATTGTAAGGTCAAGAAAAAATCCTGGAGTCCCTTGGAGTTCCAAGACAGGAGCCCATGTCCTGCCACTTTCTGCCTTTGGCCCTTGGCTAAGCTCATTCATGTCTGGGAGCTGAAATCTCCTGATCTCTGCAACAGGGGTAATCAGGATACTTGTGAGAGTTAGCATCACTGAGAGCTGACTTGGTGTAGCTGCTGAGCATATTTAATCCTTACAACACTCTTCTCAAGCTGATGAATCTATTTCTTTTTTTTGTTGTTGTTAAATATGAGGAAACCGAGGCACAAAGAAGTAACTTGCCAGTTGCTCCATCACTGAGTAACAAAGCCAGGCTGTTTCAGTGTCTTTTTACTCCACATGACTGAGGCCCAGCAATGTCAAATTGATAAATTCTTATTGTCACCTCTGGGTGCCATGCACTGCACCAGGTGCTAGGGATTCAATCATGTACACAAGAGAACATAGCCCGTGCCTGCCAGGGAGTCCCCAGAAGGGTTACTTGAGAAAATAGATGGAACACACTCCAAAACTCTAATGTGCTGGTCCCATGCTCCTCTGATGCTATTGCCCCTACTATATTACCTGGGGAGAACATAGGCTTTCTAACCAAACAGACATGGATTTAAATTCTGACTTGGTTACCTACTTACTAAATATACTCAGGCAAGTCTCTTAACCTCTCTGAGCCTTGATTTTCTTGTGGAAAAAGGTACTCGTACCTCAAAGAATTGCTGTAAGAATTAAATGACATTATAATGAATGGGGCATAGATTCCTTAGCACAACACCTTGCAAATTAATTCCTAAACAATGGTAGCTGTCATTATTGAGCAACCCCATATAGCTGGTATGCAGCTAAGCTTCTGTGACCCAAAGGATCAAAAGGGATCTTGCTATTTATATCTTATTTAGTATTCTTAGCTGGCTTTGGGTCTTGAGGCATTGATTTTTTTTCCCTTTTTCCTGAGTTCCGACACACAGAGTCCCTCCTGGCCACAGCCAGTTGTCTGGCATCTGGAACCCAGGATCCCCCCAGGGATGTAGCGTGTTTGCTGATTCCTCTTCAAAGCAGCCTCCCTTGAAGATACATTTGTAGCAAAATCACAATGTCCTCTGGCCACAGGCTCATGAGACTTTCAGCACTTGTAAGGGGATCACCCCCTGTGTTCTGAATGGCAATGATCTATCCCACCCTAGACACCAGCTCTGGGCCCCGAGTCTCACACTCTGGCCTGGGTGTTTGGGCAGATGTCTGCCCTGCCTTGTAATAATGCCTCACCCTGCCCCCAAATGCTTCCAAGCCTTGTGCTCTCCTTGGCAGGTTAAAAGGGCATGGTAGAGTTTTATGAGATGATGAAAACGTTGTCAAACTGATTTATGGTGACAGTTACACAGCTGAGCAAATTGACTAAAAAACACTGAGTTATGCAATTTAAATGGGTGAATTCTATCATATATAAAATATAATGGAATAAAACTATACACAGAAAGGGGGACATGCTCAATCTAGTCTGACAAAAATCTCAGTTTCCTCATCTGAAAACCAGGGTTTCCTTGTAGCAAATGGCTGAAAAGGCTGATTATAAATTTTATTGTCAGTGTGACTGTTTTAGAAAAGAAAACAGCTAAGAGGTGGTGGGGAGGTCAGTGTGAATGTATTTATTTTCCACTCCCCAGGAGGCTGGCTTTCGGTTTGAAATGTGTGTAGCGTTTTTTAAAGAGACCTCTTTTGAGCCCCTCTCTCTGGCTGGCCTTGGCTGCCTCAGACAGCCTCACGTTCTCTCTAGGAAATGATCATGGAAGAGCAGTATGGGAGGGTATGTTCGGCAGGTTGGCTATGCTCCAGACGCTCTGTAAACATTTGTAGAGGATAATCTCATTAAAGTCTCACCACAGTTCTGTCAGGAATGGTCTGTTCTTTCACAGATGGAGAAACTGAGGCTCAGAAATTAAGCAGTGACACCTGTTGAGGAGGAAGCTCCCAGGCCTATCTCTCCTTCTTGGGTGGGTGGAATTCTCCCCAGGGCACCTGTTAGAAATGCAGATTCTTGGGCTCCACCCAGACTTACTGGATCAGAAGGTCTGGAAGTGGGGCCCAGCAATCTGTTAGGCACTGCAGTTTGAGAACCATCACCTCTGCCTTTGCTGTTTGTCTGGTCCTGTCCCCAGGGCTCCAGTCACTAACCACAGATAAGTCCCTGGTGAGAACTGGCTGTGAACAGTGGCCTGTGTGGGGTGCCTACCCCTTGGAACTCCCCTAATGCTGCCGTGCCTGTGCCCCAAGAACAGGCCCTGCACAGGCATGTCCTTAAAAGCTGTATCAGTCCTAAATGAAACTGTTTCTAAAGATCAGGTTGGCTGTATGGAGAGCTGACCCCACTGCAGGGTCAGACTAAGTGTGGGTCAGAAAAATGCCAGTAACATATTTATCAAGTGCTTGCAGGGAGCCAGGTACTATTCTAAGAGCTTTATCTGTGTTTCCTGTTTTAATTATCCTAACAACTCCATGAGGACAGTGATGTCATTGACCCATTATGTGGATGAAGACACCAGGGTGGAGAGAGCTTAAGTAGCTTGCATAGCTGGTTAGTGGCAGAACCAAGCAGTCAGGCTGTCTCCACACCACCGTCTGTCCCTGAGCTTTGTACCACCTGGGCCTGGGCCCTCTCTGATTTGTCTTAGGTTGTTTTTCTCTTTGCCCTTTCCCCAAATATTCCTCACCCCTGATTGATAAGATACCCCCAGCCCACTAGAGAAACTGCTCAGAGCTCCGCACTGTGTGTTCCAGGGAGCTCCACCTATATCCTTTTACTGGTGCATGGACTGAGACCAGAGATTTTCAGGTAAACTCCATGTTTCCAATGGCAAATGGCATAGTAATGGGATAGTATCTCTAGCCCTGGCCTGGCTTGCAGTCAGAGCTGCATTTGAAGCCCAGCTCTGCCACCAATTAGCTATGTGACCTCGGCCATGGCTCTTAGCCTCAATTTCTGCAACTGGAAAGTATTTGTGTGTTTGTAATATCCATACCTATACATGTATATATCTATAATACAGGCAAAATAATGTGTCCTATTGCTGACCTCTCTGGGGTGGCTGTGAAGAATAAATGTAAGCATGTAAATGAGAGACCCTTTCAGAAAAGTGCAGCTCACTCTGTAACATGAAGTGTTATTTCTGTTTGTCCCAGCTCCTTGGTTCTCATTCCTTTTGTAGCTCTTCTGTCTTGGCGTGCATCTATTATCTCAGTCTCAGAGGCAGAGTTCTGGATGGCCTGGCACTAGGTATGGAATGAATTACACATGCTGATGTATCTTCCTAGTCTTCTGACCCTCACCTCCCATCCTTCAGCCTTAAGCTGGGGTGGTGAAGGAAGGCAGAACCTAGCATAAAAGAGAGATGGATTCTAGACTCAAAATCAGGCAGAGAAAAATTGGGCAGGGACTGTGTGAAGGGACTGTGTCAGTTTCTGCTTTCCTTTTGTAAACTTCAGGACCAACAGGTGCTCAGAGCAGTCATCTGACAGTGATGACCAGCAACATTTCCCATGTGGCTGCTCTGCCCGGGAAGCATCCACAGATGCCAGTCAGAAAGCAGTGACCCAGAGGACTTTCAATCTAAGCTGAAGACACTGACATGGACCCAGGGTGCAGGAGAGGTGGAATAAATACTGAAGTCAATACACAAAGAGCAGAGCAGGCCTGACCTACACAGGTGTAATTTCTATAATAAAAGGGGCCCTAAAAAGTTGAGCTAATGAAAATTTCTGCATTTGAATCATATTTTAGAAGAAAAATGTAAGTACTTTTTGACTCATTTTATACACTGCATATTTAAAGAAATCCTTCAGCACTTTGGCTAAATGAAAAATTGTCTGGTAAAATGAAGTCTTTCCCTTCTACAATGCAAATTTTAAATAGTATCAGTTGGATTTCCATGAAATTGGGAGCCAACTATCTAAAGACTGTCAGTAAAGGTAAACCATCCAAATCAGGCCTCTTCCTTGAGATTTCTCTCATCAGTGAAACAAAGAGAAGCGTAATACACTCAGTTTGAAGAAGAAAGACGCTGTCATGATGCCTACCAGGCTGTGGTCACTTTGTCAGCCACTGTCACATATGCCACATAGCCAACAAATCCTGACCATGACCCAGAGAGGGAAGGACAGGTGTTCCTGGTTAGGGCACTTGAGGCTTCAAGAATTTAAGTGATTTTTGCAGGAAGAAACAGATAATGAAATGAACACAAATATGATGATGTTTATTAAAAGTACTCAGAATACTAACACATACTGTATGCCAGACACTGTCATGAGCACTTCCGTACATTTTAATTCAACCTCACAACAATAGACCAATATACTAGATAGTACTGTTCCCATTATACATATAAACAAAAGGACTCAAAGGATAAACAATTAGCCTGAAGTTAGAGAACTAGTAAGTCGTTGAGCTAGGATTCAAACCCAGGTCTGTGTGGGTCCAAACTCTCTTTTTCTTAATTTTTTAGTTCGTTTGCTAGCTGTGTGCTCTGATGCTCCCTGTGTATTTGATGCTGTTTGTTATTAGGGCATTCATTTATTGAAGATCTTGGGAGTTCCCCTCTATATACACCTTGCATCCTATTTGCTCATTTCTTTGCCTCAGGTCCCTAAAGAGAAGCTGTTATCCCTGCATGACAGATCATAACTCAGAGGCTCAGAGAGGTTGATAACTGTGCAAACCTCACAGATGATGAGCCATAAGGTAGCTCTGTTGAAATTAGAGTCCATTTTGTTTTCTACATCTAGTAGCCCGGGAAATAGTAGTTACTATATTTAAGAACTGTAGAATTAACTCATAACCTACAGATGTGAAAATATGCAAAGTAACTACAAGTTTAAAAAAAAAAGTCATCTATGATCATAGCACAGGACCTTATCAATTCCTCAGCTATGGAGGGAGTCACAGACTAATAGAAAAGAGAAACAATCCAAAAATTCAGACCTTAATCCTTAGATGGTGTAAGACTCAAAGTCAGTGTCATATTATTGCTGTAATAGATAACCACAGATATGGTGGCTTTAAACAACAATAGTTTATTCTCCCACAATTCTTGAGGCTGCAAGTCTGAAATCATTATCTTGTTGAAATCACTGTCAGGACCATACTCCTTGAGACTCTGAGGAGAATCTTTTCTTTGCCTCTTCCAGCTTCTGGTGTTTGCCAGCAATCCTGAGCTTGTAGCCACATCACTCCAATCTCTGCCCCCACCTCCATGTCACCTTCTCCTTTCTGCCAAATTTCCACCTGTCTCCCTCTTATAAGGGCACCCTGATTGCATTTAGGACCCATCACGATAATCTCTCTATCCAAAAGTCCTTAACTTAATCCCATCTGCAAAGACCCTTTTTCCTTATAAGGTAACGTTTATAGGTGTCAGAGATTAGGACCTGATATCTTTGGGGGTCATCATTTGGCCTCTCATAGTCAGAAATGAGGCCTTGGCATCCCCAGGCAGCAAAGGGATAATCTGCAGCCTTTTTATTCCTCCACATATGAGAGTACCCCTGCTTCCTGACAGTCCTTCCTTTCCAAAAGCATGCATCCTCATGCCTGCTGAGAATTCAGGAGAGGTTTGATCCTGAAAAAGAGCCCCTTTAATAGGGGATGATGTTCTGGCTAAGACTCCTGAGACAGAAAAAAGTGAGGGGGGAGGGATAGAAAGAGCAAATGAAACAGAAAAGGGAAGAGAAAAGGGGATTGAGAGAAGGTAAAAAGAATGATTTCAAGAAAAGTGAAGAAAAATAAAATATATTGAGAAATTGGGGAGCAGAGGAGGATAGGGAGGGAAAACAAAGAGAAGATGATGAGAAAAAATATGGAGAGAGAGGAAGGAAGGAGAGAAAGAGACAGGCAGGATACAGAGAAAAAAAGACTAAAGACAGAGAAGAGAGAAATAAGGAAGGCTGAAAGGCAATGACTAAGAGAGGAGAGAAGCATTGAGAGAGAAAAGAGAGAGGGTGTGAGATCAGGCAGGCAGAGAGTGGAAGGACCGCAAAGCTGGGGCTCACACTGGGTCACAAAATATTAAAGGCATTTGGTAAGATGACAAACATCAATGTGTTAATATGCTGAAATAAATATAGCAACTGCAAGTTACAAATCACATTCATCGGCTGTTTCACTCTGGTAGTTGTCCATACAGATATTTTCTTTCTGGTTCCAAACCCTGGCTTATCAGAGGACAACATGCTTTTGAAATGCCACATTATTTTGTAAGTACATTTTACACCCAAAAGTTCCACTAAGTATGATATACTGAAGACTTATTTAGTTTCCATTCTGCATAGCTCCCAGGCTCAGCACAATGATTTTTAAATGGCCATTCTGATCACCAGCTTCCTGACATCCAAGGGCAGGACCGGCCTTCCCACTGACTGTTGTCCAAATCAATCATTTCCCCTGCCTGCCTGCCTGCCTTCCACCCTCGCTCCCGCCATTCCATTCCTTCTTCCTTCCTGTTCTTCCTTTAACTCCCTTTTTCCCCTTCCTTCCTCCTTTCTTTCTCCCTCAAGATTTATCTTCCTTCCTTTTTCCTTCCTTCCTTCCTTCCTTCCTTCCTTCCTTCCTTCCTTCCTTCCTTCCTTCCTTCCTTCCTTCCTTCCTTCCTTCCTTCCTTCCTTCCTTCCTTCTTTTTTTCTCCCCTTTTGCATCTCTCTCTCTCCCTTCTCTCCCTCACTTTTTCCCACCTTTAAGTTCCCTTTCACAAGGTGGCATATAGTTAGTTGTACACTAGGTTTTCTCAATCTAGGCACTACTGACAGTTGGGACTGGATAATTCTTTATTGTGGGGGCTTGTCCTGTGTATTGTAGGATTTTAGCAACATCCCTGGCCTCTACCCACGAGATGCCAGTAGGACCCTCCTCCCTGAGTTATGACAACTAAAAGTGTCCCCAGACATTACCAAGTGTCTGCTGGGGGCAGGATCACCCCTGGTTGAGAAAGGTCTTATTCTGTAGTCAGATTCTGAACTCCAACCCCACCACAACCCTTCCTGGCTGTGTAAATCAGTCACACTTTCAGACGCATTAGAATTATCTGAAGGGCTTTTTAAAACAGTGCTGGACACCACCATTGGAGTTTTTGATGCAGGAGACTTATTTAGTTTCCATTCTGCGTAGCTCCCAGGCTCAACACCATGATTTCGAAATGGCTTGGGCTGAGGGACCTGAAAACACATTTCTAACATGTCTCTGCATGCCACTGCTGCTGGGCCGGGACCCCACTTTGAGAACCTCTGCCCTGCCTCTAACCTAGCTGATCATCAGTATCTTCACCAAAACATGGAATTAATAGGAATTCCCTCTCTGGCTTGTTCTACAGAGTAAGAGAAGTAATGCATCTAAGAACCCAGCCCAGGATTCTGGTCCATGCCAGGTGATAAATAAGTGGTAGCTCATAAAGAAAGACCTTTTAAAGGAGGGTTGGTCTTTGACAGGAACTGTGAGGATTAAAAGTATCTGTGGATATATTCACAGCAGCACACAAATGCCATCATTTTTCTTTAAAAAAGAGAGGTTCAATGGCTTTTTAGCAACAAAGTATGTATGCTTATTAATAAATCTCTCTCAGTGGGATCACTCCCCTGTGGTAATGCAAGATAAATGATGGAAGCTACAGTTGCACCTTAGATCCTAGAAATCTAAAATTGATACAGCTATATGCATACTTGTTAATAAGCCCAAGTGTTAACTCTGTTACTAATGTCCAAGAAGACAGAGTGTCCATGGATACTGTTGCCTAAAAACCCTCTAATATCCTCTCCCCAGCTGAAAGGGAATTCACATTTATTGTGCATCATTATGTGCCAGGCAACATATGTGTATCCGTTCCTCAAACTACTCTAGAAAGTCTTATCCCTATTTGTCACCTTAGGCAACTGGGGCTCAGAGAGAGGTTGATAGTCTGCCTGGTGCCATGCAGCCAGCATATGCAGTGCCAGGATGGCACCTCTGTTCCATGTGGCTCTGCTCCTGTTTTCTGCCTGCTGTGCAAGTCACTGGCAAGTGCCAGGAGACAGTGATTGGCAACTTGCTGTTCAGAATGCTCTGAGCCCAGTGCATTGAAACTCCGTTCACATCCTGTTTTTCTAGTTAGAATTTTAGTTTCCTTTCTGAAGGCAATGGATTTGTTTTCTCTAATCTTTGAGCCTAGCTAGCATAGTGAATTGCATACGATTGACACTCAGTTCTGGTAGAGTGAGTGAGTGAAGAAAGGACTGTCTCAGACTGTCAGAAATGTTCAAACTCATGTTTAAACTTGCCTGCTTTAGAAACCAAAGTTCTTTTCAATATATCATTTAACCTCTGACTTAGAACATCGAATGTAAATGCCTCTCTTGTGGAGAATCAGAAGTGACAGATTTGGGGCAAATGGGCAGAGTAGTAATAATAATATTTGTGGAGACCAGCTCCACGAACCAGCTAAACTTGAGTGGAGTGGATGAGGATCCTAAAAAAACAGAGAAAGATACAAAAAAGACATGGAAAACAAAGCTGGGATCAGGAGGTTCACTGCCTCCTGAAGGCAGACAAGTGACGCAGTTTATTTTCTGAGCACCACAAGCTCATAATGATGTCACTTCCAGACTGATCTCGTATCTGGTGATCTCATATCTGTTATAGTCATTTCTGTTTCCAATGATCTCACTTCCAGTGATATCATTCCCTGGTGCCCAGATCTGGTGATGTCACTTCTGGGGTGACATCACATCTGGCCCTCCACAAATATTCGCTACCATTCATTGAGCATTTAGTATATTCCAGGCATTGTTCTAAGGACTTTAGATGTACTAACTCGCATGAAATTCACAAGTAACCAGTAAGGAAGGAATTATTATGATCCCAGCTTTACAGCTGAGGAAAGTGATGCACTGGGTGTTAAGTTGTTCAAGGTTCACATACAAGGTTAGGAAATGGCAGAATTCAGATCTGAACCCAGCTCATTCTGGCTCCAGGTCCTACACCATCCTATACCTATACACCTGTATACTATACTGCCTCTGGCAGTACACAACATTTCTAGAAGTACCAGGGAGAAGTTACAAAGAGGCAGCTCAAAATAGGCAAGAATTTTCTAAGGGAGTTTATGAAGGGTTTTCATCCCTCACCCCCAGCCCCCCACACTTATTCTTTAGAAGACAAAATACAGGGTTTCTAAAGATACTATTATGTTTCTCTTCTGGCACTTATCATGCTTAATACAATGACTTTGTTCATTTGCAAGGTTCTGGAGGGGAGAAATGATGTCTTCAGCTTTGTATTTCTCTACCTAGCATGGTGCCTGTCACACAGAGTATACTTGGAATCAAGAAATTGATTGGAGACCGATGAACTTCACCACACGGCAGAAATGGGGTTCTTATCTGGGAACTAAATGGGATCTAAATGGTCATGGTTCTATACTCAGTCAGTGCTCTCAGAGTCCGATTCTTCTGAGCGTTGGAAATTACAACTCCCACCTGCTCTCAGCCCCACAACACTGCTCTCCCCAGCCCTCACAATATTTCTCTAAGTTGAGTTTCAGTAGGATAATCACTGGCTGGACCCTTCCGAGCCCTGATTCTTAGGATTTGCCAGGGTCAGTAATAGCACAGTTCCATCCAAGGGTAGCCTGGCTTTAAAACCAGGTTTAAAAAGTCTCTAAGGAAGAGAAAATTCTAAGAACCCATTTACTATTTAAAGAAAGATTCATATGCTAAATACTGAGACACTCATATAAATTATTTATTTGTCCTAACACATGATAAGACTGAAGCCCCATGAGGTAAATGATTAAAACTTAGGCAGAGCTGGAATGCGAAAGCAGCACTCACCATTCTCAGATAAACACCTTTCCACTCTGCTGTGTTACTGTTGTCATGCTCAGAAGTAAGGTACTGTCAAGGTGATTTGACATCTATGAAGATAGCTTCGGTCAACCAGAAAGGACCAATGTAAGGGCTCCTGAACGGTGGTCATAATTTTGAGAAAAGATGAGGAATAGGAATTATGGCCCAACAGATATGGTTAAGTCTTCAAAATTTGGGATCATCAGGAAACAGGTCTTACAATTCCCTTTTTTACACTAATGGAATACACATTGTTATTTATGGGATTTAGCCTGAATGATCATTTATCAAACATTCACTGTGTAGGAACAGCACTGGGTTTTTAAAAAAATACGCAACCTCATTTTATCACTACCACAACATTATCCTCATTTTTCCAATGAAGGAATGAGGCCAGTAGAAGCTAAGTGACATTGCTAAGGCCACAAACTTGGTTATGGTCAATCCTAGAGTCTACCCCAAATCCTTCAGGTCTGTAGGCTTCTGTACCTGTTTTCCTGAGAAGTCTGAGATGCTTAATAACAGTTTGAGGACACCTTCTGGCCTCATTTTCAAGTCTTTACACTTATAAAGTTTTCAAGGTTACACTGTGACTCCTTAGTCTCTTTCCCTAGAGGGTCTTGATCGTGATAACTGCAAATTAAGATTTGTTTGAATAATCCATTAACGTGGAGAAAATTACCTTCTCATTATGAAGTATTCTGTGTCACTTTAATACTAATTACTCTAACTGTATTTATCGAAGATTAATGACTAGGCAATATTTTATTAATAACCAACTGGCATTTATTATTGCATAAATAATAAATAGTATCTCATTATATTTAGATGCATTTTTTACTTGGGCACCTTCATTGAAAGTGTTGCCAAAAACTGTTGCATTGATTAAAACTCTTATTAATCTAGCCTTGGTGCTCCACCCCCATCCCCCAAAATAGTCCCTGACAATTCCCGCACAATAGGTAGACTTTGGGATTATTTGTCAGCCTGTCAGGAGAAGCCCCTTTAACAATGTGCAGCTGCTCTGAATTCTGGTTGCTATGAGAACCTTCACTTCTTGCTCTTCCCTCACTTTGTTGTACTTACATTTGCAGCCTTCACCTGGTATTAGGAAGTTCCTACATTTAAAAGCTTGGGCACTCTGTAAGCAGTGCATCTGAAATCATGGACTCAGGGGAATAGAAGAGTACTGTTGAAATGATCTTCCCTCTTATTTATAACTGAGGGAGCTGAAGTCCATAGAGGGGTGTTAACTTGCTGCACATCTCTCAGTTCTCCGCAAAGCAGAGACCGGTAGTGTTCCCCTGACTCGGTGTCCTTTCCAATGTACTGCACTCCTCAGCTCCAGGAGTTCTTCTGACATATTCGCTTCCTGTGCCCAGAGTCTCAGTCTCATCCATCAGTCTCTTCTGAGTTTTTTCATTTTTCTTTTCTTTTTTTAAATTATGGAAAAACCCAAATATCTCAAGGATGCCTTACCTGTTGGCAGTTACATTCAAGTTTTTCAGACTGAAAGCCCCTCTCCCCAAGAATTCCACCTCCTTTCAGAGTTGTCCCCACCCTAATAATCCCCAGGTGTGCCGAAGGGGCGCTCGGCTCTTTTCATAACACCAGTCTGAATGCTGCACACACCCTGTCTGCTCCGCCCCTGCTCCCTCTCCAGTCCCGATGCCCCTGGTAGATGCGGGGAGGAGCAGGGGGTCTGTGAGGGAGCGAGGCCTTGCACCACAGCTCCTGCAGGGCTCTCAGCTTCTGAGCCCCACAGCAGCTTAGCCTGTGTCCCAAGGCTCTCAGTCTCTTACAGACACAACTGCTTCAACTTCCGGCTCCACTTCTCAGCCCAGATGGGAGCTCCATCCCAGCTGGAAATTAAGCAGGGGACAGATGCCCTCCTCAAAGTGTGCTGTCCTCCTCTTCACCCCAACGTCTCTGGTCAGATTCCTTCCCCTTTCAAGGAAAAAGTAAAAGTCCCCATGCATGTTGTCCAGATAAATGAACACCAGAGGAATGTCCAGCCCATCATTTACATACAGACAATCAGTCTGTCTGTTTTGTCTCAGCAGGGACACCTGGCCCGGTGTGCAGTCCCTCTGCCTTGTACCTGTTGCAGCCAGAGGCCCCGCCAGCCTCAGCTGTTCCTACTGCTGGTTCCCACCTGGAATTCAAGCATACCTCCTCTTGTAGCAGGATTGCCTGTGTGCCCTGGAGACGGGAATTTGTTTTTTAAAGGCAGAGATTGCTTTGCTTTTTCAAAATTTCATTTTTATTATTAAAATTCTGTAACTTCAGCACTCAGCACAGGGCCTGGTACAGAGAGAACTTCCGGTGATGCAGGTTAAGCATCACTGAATAAACAACTAAACGTTTACTTCCACTGGAGTTGGGATTGCAGGAACCAGTACAGTCAAGCTTTCTTCGGCCTAAGGAATGGGCTAAGCCTTTGAATAAAGGTCTCGTCCAGTTCTAGCATCAGCCAGCACGAGCTCCAAAACGTGACATTTGCATCTATTTCACTAAGTCTTGCCCTCCCCTACCCCCCAAATCCTGTAACAATAGAAGTCCTCCTGCCACTAAAACTGTGCCATTTCTTTAGCGTTTTGAGGGTTAGAAACTAGGACAAGACTATCAGCCAAATGCAGCGGGTACCAGTGTACTGGCTGTGTATCTTATCAGATATTTGAGAATGCAGTAAGAAATGTCACGGGGAGCTTTCAACAAAAATATTTAATTAATAGCAACAGCTACAGAAATGAATAATAGCATCCAGGCAATTACAGTGTTCAATAAAGCAGCTCTCTGAGGATGGGGTGGCAGCAGATTGATGGACTACATTTAAATATGTTATCTGCTCATTGGAAAGACTCCTGTGGGTCCTTTCCTTCCCTACGTGGCCAGCAGTAGCATGATTATTGTGTATATATATATATATATATATATATATTTTTTTTTTTTTAATGGAGTAACAAATTGAATTATCTGGGAGAGTGGTCAGAGATTTCTGACCTTCTCTTAAATACCCATCAGTTCTTTGACTCCACCAGGGAATCTTGGGAGCAAGTGGAGAGGCAGCTGAGAAGCACCTAAATGTGTCATGTTTCAGGGTAAGAGTGTCCATCAGGTGTTGATTGAGGGACAGCAGGGAAACTTCTAAGGCTCCAATCCTGGCTCCATCTCCTTGAAAAAATGACCACATTTCTGTAAACCTCAGTTTTGTTTTTTTCTTACTAGTTAAAAGGTACCTGAAACTTACCCAGTAGTGTGGTTGTGATGACCAAGTAATATTTCTGGCATATGGTGGCAGTTCAGTACATGGTAGCCTCTTATCTGCTAAGTAACTTCATCAGGGCCGGGGAGCTGGAATTTGATTTCCTGTCCACTGAGGGGCCCACAGTAGGGTCACGGACCCAGATGGATTAAATGAGAGGAAGACCAGTCTTGCAAGGAAAACACAGCATCAAGAAATACAGTAAAACTCTATCCTCAGGATCCAAGTAGAGTCTAAAAACTCCTTGTAAGATGCAGAGTTGCATTACTGTAAGGTTGACACAATGGCCGGAGTGTTTGTCCTACGGAGGGTGGAGCCAACCACCCATTGGTTTATACCTAAACTTGCATCCCATGGAGCACATCACTGTGGGATGTTCCTCTAAAGGAACTCATGTAACTGGAGGGAGTCCTTGGAAGTAGCCAGCACCAGGAGATTGTAGGGTCCTGCCTGCTGATATGATTCAAAGTGGGACATCAATACTTGGGCGGCATAGGTTTCTTATGGGAGGTACCTAGGCCCAGAGTGTCCAGAAACGGTCTTGGCACTAAAGCATATTCTTTTTGTCTGTGGCGTCTACCCAGCTGTGAGTTCCTTTCTTCTCATTCAACAAATATTGAATGGGAAAACTATTGTATGCCGAGTGACATACTAGGCAATAGGGATACAGTAGTGAGTATGTAATGATCTAGCATGAACGACAGACATTAAACAAAAAAAATGGCACAAATAATTAAACATGTTTATGACATGAGGAGCAGAGCCAGGAAGGAAAGTAAAACGTGCTGGAGGGAATGTAGCAGGGTGAGGGCTGAGCCTTTATCCGATCAGACTTCTCCAGCTGCAACAGTGACTTGCGAGTAGTTAAGGGCTCAGTAAGTTCTCATTGGCCTGAATTAAATGGGGCTCGGTGGCGAAGCTCCCCAGTTGTCCATAAGAGAGGAAATTGTTCTCTCTCATGTTCTCTTTTATAGACACAATTCTGAAGGTTACTTGGTTGATGACCCAAATCAGTTTCTAAAAACATACTGCAAATAAGTATAGAAATCTGGTGGAAATGTATATTCTAACAGAAGGACGAAGCATCCGTCTGGTATCAGTTTGACAGACAGGGAAGTAACAGACAAACTAAAACTGACATAGGACCTATGAGGTCGACCTACTTGTATATTCAAACAAGCCTGCATGTCCTGGTGGCCCCCAAGTGCCCCTCCTGAAAGACAGCAATCACACTCATGATGGAAATTACCAAATTTAAACTATTTGGGTTGATTCAAAAGCATAGGGGAATAAACACAGTAAGTCTGGGTCTGGTTCAGGCATGGCTGCTTACTATTCCTGTGGATTCGTGTAAGACACTCAGCCCCTCTGAACCAGGGTTCCTTCATCTGTGGGAATAGACTTCCCAGTTACAACCAAAGGGGTGGTGAGAGATAAATGGAGTGGCAAATGTCAGAGTGTTTTGTACAGAATAAAACTTAAATTACATCTCTCCATTCCAGAGCATTCCTCTGATCTTCAAGTATGGACTTCCAGCTGCTTTCTGCCCATTTCCACATGGATGTTTCCCAAGTATCTCATATTAGCATGTTCAAAACTTTTTCTGAGCACCACCCACAGTGAGTTTTTACACAGCTCTCCCCACTGTAATCTGCTTAATTACTTCGTGATTCTTCCCTATTCCTCGTCTCCGATATCCAAGCCACAGTCTCAAATCTGTTATTCTTTGCATGGCGTTTGCCTCCACCTTGATTCAGGCTACCTTGGTCCCTCTCCTGGGCTGCTGCAATTGCACCCTAGGTGTGCTCTCTGTTTCCCCTCTTGTACCACCCTCAACTCTTGTCACACAGTCACAATGCCCTTTTTAAAACATCAATCCGTTTATGTCACTTCTCTGCTCAAAAGCTCGAGAGCTTATCACTATACTGGAAAGAAAATCTAAATTTCTTCCTAAGGCCTCTGAGGCTCTGAGGCCCCCCTGGAACCAGGCTCCCCTCACTTCTCTCTGAGCCCGGCTCCTTCTCTGCGCTCACCTGGCTCCAGCCAGCAGCCTCTGTCCTGCTCCCCAGCCTGCCAGACTCACACCTACCAACACAGGGCTTTGCCGCATCAAAGGGGAGCTGTGCTTTCTTCTGGGATAGGTTAGGACACAGAGTGGGAGAATCCGTACAAAGGAACCTGTCCTCTCCTGGAAAACCATGGATCCTGTCCTCAGGAAGGTAACTATTCAGGGGCAAATCATTAAAGTCAACTGCTGGTTCTTACCACCCTCCTGCGGGCCAGACTGAAAAGCACAGGGAGCAAAATACTGTCTTTGTTATTCCTGGGCAGTCAGATTATACTTCTCATTTCATCTTTATCTGCACTGCCTAAATTATTTTCCAATAAGCTTGTATTCCTTTTCGATGTAAGCCTTATTTTGAAGTATGTCACATACATCTAGAAAAGTTCACAAATTGTGTCTACAGAAGTAGATGAATTTTCTCAAATGGGCAGACCTTGTAACCAGCACCTAGACTAAGAAGTAGAGCATTCCTGGCATCCCTGAAGTCCTGCTCAGCCTCCTGCCAGTGAGCACCCCACCGAGGCGGCCACAATGCTGTCTTCTTACAGCATGGATTAATTGTGTCTGTCTTTGAACTTCACATATATGGAATCATCCAGGAGGTACTCTTTCATGTCTGACATCCTTCACTCACCATTTTTGTGTTATTTATATAAACAGAAAAAAAGCTATTTCCACTCTGTGAAAGGGGTGGTCATCAAATGCAGGAGATTTGGCTGAGAGCTCGTAGAGCCTCCACTCTGCATTGTGCCTCCACCTGCAGGTCTCTGCCTGGGATGCCCTTCCTGCCTTTATGTCCTCAACTCTCGTGCATCCAAATCTCCCTTTAGCCAACAGCTCCTCTAGAGAGCTTTCTGGGGACCTGCAGAGGCTGGGCCTGGGCCTCCTTCCTATAGGCCCTGTGCTGCCTCCACTGTGACAGCACTGCTGGCACTGTGATGCCCAGACTGTGACAGGTCTACCTCACCCACAAGGGACACCTCAGGGATGGGGCCATATTTTATGCTGTCTCCCCAGAAGGGTGCTTCTTAATCAAAGCTAGTGGAACTGAGCTCACTGGATTAAAAAAAGACAGCAATATCTGTAGGACCAACTCAAATATAGAAGTTAACCCAAATTGTAGGTTACTAGAAAAGTTACTGGTTGTCACTAGTTTGAGAATTATTCAACACTCACTGGAAGTAAGGCAATGACTCAGTAATAGCTTCTATTTCTATTAATTTCTCCCTGACCAGTAGAACTGAAGATGAATTAATTAGTAAATTAATATAGTAAACATTGTGACTATACGTGTGTTTGTGCCAAGAACTGTGCTAGACATGAGGAAGTTAGGGTGAAGAGTGAAGAGTGAAGGTGACAAACCTGCTCTGGGAATTGCTAGTGAATTGAACACAGTGCCTCAAGCCCAGTGTTTGGTCACACCAGGCACCCCACTAGTGCTGCTTCTCCTGTCCTTCCACCCCGGCAGCAGTGTGTCCTGGAGGAATGCTGTGGCTCTGATATCCACAGAGCCTGGGGTGAGCCCTGGGTACATATCTGAATACTTAAAACTCTGATGTGCTCACCCCATGGGAATAGCTGCTGGCCTTCTCATTCATCTCTCGGGAATTCCTTCTGGGATTGCCTCGCTGGAGTCTCCACAGTCTGGCATGCTGTTTCTGGCCCCTTCCTCCAGGACCTGATCATACGGGTCCCTACACTGCTGTCCCATATTCTCCCCTTTGCCTTCTCTCCTGCTGTTTGTCCTGTCATCAGTCTGGACCTCTGGTGAAAGGCACCAAGTTTTATGGACAGAGCATCATTTCACACTCAGAAAGAACTGTGTTGGGGCCTTTCTTCCGTTAAAGACAGGGTACTTTTCAGTGAGTGGACTGACTCCTAAACTCAATTTCCTCATTTGTAAATGAACCCCATGATATTCTCCTGATGGGCTTGCCTGAGAATGGAAACAATGTATGCCTGTAAGATACTTAGAGTTGAACTAGGAAAGGACCAAACAAATGGATGTTGTTATGCTTTGGCAGAAGTTAAACAATGGAGGGTTTTCATAGTGGTAAAGAGCACCAGGTTTGTAAGAAAACATGTGGGGTTGAATCCCATTTCTGTCATCTACTAGCTATGCAATCTTGAGCAAATGACTTATTATCTGTAAGTCTACCTTGCAGGACTGTAGAAATAAATGAGATAACATATGCATGTAGTAAGAGTTTAATAACTGTTAACATATCAGTATCATCGTTATTTTGGACTCAGATTGAGTCCCAGTTCACCCTCCCACTTTGCCTTCAGCTCCTGAGAGCTGATGAGACACCTCTGCTGTCCGACAAGCTCCCCTTCCTGGCCATGGCTTCTGGCCTTCTGCACTTTCTCGTCGATGAGTTCCCATGGTGTGTTGCAGCCTGGCTTGGCTGAATTATGACAGTCAGGGTTGCAAATGACAAATATAGAACCTGTCACATCATGGAGAAATGGTGCATCATTTGTCTCATTTCTACCAATACACTGAATTTTGAGGGGGAAGACAGTTGAGGAGGAGGGTATGAATGATCATGCAAAGTCTCTGAAAATAATGAGGTAATGGTTGAACACATTTCCATCCAAATGAACTGGGGTCATGTTCCTGGGAAGGAACAACAAAGAGGAATAGCCAATTGAACAAGCTTAAAGTGGAAATCAAGCAAACAGGCTGAATAAATCAATGTCCAGTTGAGTCTTATTTGTGGCAATTACTTCCCCAGGCCTCCAGTCCCCAGTGCCCCGTGTGTGGGCTACAGATGCTCATTTAGCAACCCCAAGTTTGACATCTTAATGTTTTCCTTCCCACATTAAAAATGGATATCTGCTTGGAAATTCATATGTGTCGTTAGTGGTTCCATCAAAACCTTTTTGTTCAAAGAAACGGAGGAAGAAGAAAGTCAGCAATGAGCACATCCTGGTGTGGGGGAAGGACGGCTGCCCTGGGAGTCACGACATTCGGCTGTAGTTCTGGCTCCTTCCTTTGTCAGCTGTGTGACCAAGGGTAGGCCACTCCACTTGTCTGAGTCAAAAGAAAATAGGTTGAATCATCCCTGTTCATGTGTTCTTTTTGTAGTTTGTGTCTCATATGGTTGTTAAAGTGCTTCCTGTTAATCATAAAGTGAACAGGGTTTGTTGGGAGGTATATACCAGGTGCAGGGCTCTAGCAAAAGGAGGGGTAAGGGATCAAGTACATGTCAAGCGTTGTTACTTATATGAACCCACTTAATCCCCATGTCTACTCTACAAAGTATTAGCATCATTATCCCTTTTTTATATAGGGGGAAACTGAGACATAGAGAACTTAAGTTTAACTTGCCCAACATCATACAAGTAGTAAGTGGCAGAGCTCACATTTGGAGCCAGGCCCTCTGACTGCAGTCTGTGTCCTCCTCACAGTGGGGAGGCCTGTGGACGTCAGATGACCTCTGAAAGTGTGTCTTGGAGCTGAGGAAATGGGGCTCCAGAGACATGTGGTGACAGAGGGCTCAGAACTGAGGCTGTTGAGGTCTGCTCTGTGTCTCAGCTGCTCTAAGCAAAGAAATACTGGGAAAGCCCGGTAATTCTAAAATGGTGTTTCTATTTATTTAACTTTCTGAAGAAGAGACTCTGGCACACTTTGGCTGTTTGTGAGTCTCAGGAATACTGGCTGCCTGGGGTCCCCAACTCCAACTCTCTCAATTTCCTGCCTCCTAGGACTTTTCCCAATCAGCTCTGTGCTGCATTTTAATTCCTGTCATACAGGGTAATAGGCCCAGGGGTTTTATCTCATTAAAATGCCAAGAACTTGTGGGGAAATTGAGTCTCAGTGACAGGAACCTGTCTTAGCTCAGTGTCGGGGCTTCTCCCAAGGTGAAATAACTCAGGTTTCTTGAATACCTACTATGTGCCAGGAATTTTATGTAAATGGTCATCTGTAATCCTCAAATCCCCAGAGATGCATTTCATTCTCTCCATTTTATAGATGAGGAAACAAAGCTCAGAGAGCTTAAGTGACTTACCCAAGATGACACAGCCACAGGGTGAGTGAAGATTCAGAACTGAAAGTCAGCTTTGTGGGATTGCAAATGCTCTGTTTTCTGCCCTGGCACCCTGCCTCTCCTTAGGTCACCTCAGGGCTCGTCCTTCCTGGCCATCCTCCCACAGAGCAGAAATGGACTAGTTGCCTCAAGCTTGTGGTCTTGAGCCCCTCCAGGGTATTTTCATTTTTAACACAGATGAGTCTGTTCTGGGCGGGATAGACTAGTAAGTACTCATCTGGCCCCAAGCTCAGCAAGACAACCTGATTGGCCATTTTCTCTCATATTAGCTGTTAATTGCAATCTCAGGAAGGAAAGGACAGCGAATCCTATCCAGCAGATGCCCCAGGCAAGGATACACATCATCTTTGTTGCTTTCTTTCTTCCCCATTTAGTAACCTTGGTGTTTTCTGTACAGAAATTGAGCCATTTCAGAGGGCACACCTCACAGCACTCCCTATTCCTGTCTCCAAACTTCTTCAGCAGCAAATTAAAACCTCTCTCAGCACCAAGCAGAGGCAGGCAAGCATCTTATATAAATGGTAATTAGTGCAGCCTCATTGAAGGCCAGTGGGAAAGACAGAGGTATCCCTTTTTCTGAGCCAAGCACTCTTTGCATTTGTTTGGACCTCTCTTAAGGCACTTACCACACTCTGCCATGTATGGTTCCTTCATTCATTCAAGAAGGCTTCATAGCACAGTAGAAGAAGCACATGCCTTGACTTTAGATACACCTCAGTTTGCATCCAGAGGTTCTCAGCACTGCTATATGACTGATCTTTTGCCCTTGGACAATAGACTGCATCTTTCTGAACCCCAGCTCCTCATCTCTATAGCTAAGGAACCAACACCATCCTTACACTGTCATGCTGGGGTAGAATAACATCATGTCAGTGAACTGCATCATGTGGAAGGTAAACCAAAACAGCCGCAAACTCACATAACTGTGAGTCACCATTGTAGAAAATAGAATCAGATCCATCTGTGTAGCTAGGCAGAATTGTCTACCAAAGGGGCCGATTCTGGGCAGGGAGCTAGCTTTCCCATTGTTTGGAGAACATCCTGTGAAAGGGGATGACTTGTTCTGTGTGGTTCCAGAGGGAGAATCACAGCCAGAAGATGGAAGTTCCAGAAAGACAGTTATTAGTTACATTAAAAAACAAACTATAACAATCACAGCCACCCAATAAAGACAATATTGAACAGTTAGTGCATGGGATCTGGAGTTTTAGGAAACTAATGTAGAATCTCAGCTCTATACCTTATAAGCTGAGCAGCAGTGGGCAATTTATTTAAACTCTCTGACCTTCAGTATCCTTATCTATGAGTTGGAGATAATAGTAGTTACTATCTCATGGATTTTTTGGAGAGGATGAAATAAGATAATGTATGTAAAGCCTGGTGCCCAGCTTGTAGTAAATATTTAACAAATGATACTTAACTACAATATAAATAATAATAATAATAGTTGCTAAATACTTCCTGAGAGAGTGAACTCCCTGTGGGATGCCACAGAGAGGACATGGCTTTGGGTCAGCCTTGGGAGATGACTTTGGAAGCAAGTCCCTGATGAAGTTAAAAAGCAGGAAGCCTCCTATTTTGAGTCACATATAGCAATTTACAGAATTGGGCAGTCTGGCCTCTGTGGACACCGTCCACACTAGAAGAGAAGGAAAAGCAGCAAAGAACACAGGCCCTCTGTCAGGAAGACTGGAGAGAAGATAAGGTGGGCCATGAGGCTGGGTGAGTTCTTCCTTTCCCCAGTCTTACAGCTCCCAGGCTGCAGGGGAGCTGGGCAGCAGTCATAGTGCGACTTGGTAAAATCTATACTGTCTCTGTGCCAGTTGTGAAGGGCACCCTGGAAACATTTGTGATCAACTAAGTATTGGTTTGAAGAAGTTGGTTAGTCTCTGAGCCTCAGTTTTGTCCTCTGTAAAAAGGGAAAACAATATCTGCCTCACAGCATTGTTAGGATAAAACACAGTGATTGGTGGAAAGTCCCCAGTGTGGTCCCTGGTATGTGGCTTGATGAATTAGGTTGTTAACACCCGTTCTGAGCACACGGAGAGCCCCAGGGTCATGGGCAGCATTTGAGTCTGTGTGCTTGTGTAGTGTGCAAAGAACATCAGCCACAGGTTTGTCTTTTCCTGTGTTCCCCTGTTTGGTCAGTGGGCAACTCTGCTGGGAAGTCTGACTGCTCTTTCCTCCAAAGTCTGATACATGTGGGTGTAGTGAATACTCCTAGCTCATTTTTTCTTTTTAGAAGATTTATTATAGGTGAGGAAACTATATTTTTTCTTATTGAATTTTCATATCAGCCATTCATTCATCCACTTATTCTTTTGAAATTATTAATTTCTGTTTAATATGCTAAACAAGCACATATTATGTTCCAGATAAATATCACATGTTCCCTGTTTTTAAGCAATGTCATCTTTTATTTATTTATTTATTTATTTATATTTTAGTATCATTAATATACTATTACATGAGCAACATTGTGGATACTAGATTCCCCTCATTATCAAGTCCCCACCACATATCCCATTACAGTCACTGTCCATCAGCATAGTAAGATGCTATAGAGTCACTACTTGTCTTCTCTGTGCTATACTGCCTTCCCCATGCCACCCCCTATATTATGTGAGCTAACCATAATGCCCCTTTTTCCCCTTAACCCTCCCTTCCCACCCATCCTCCAGAGGCCCTTTCCCTTTGGTAACTGTTAGTCCATTATTGGGTTCTGTGACTCTGCTGCTGTTTTATTCCTTCAGTTTTTTTCTTTGTTCTTATACTCCACAGATGAGTGAAATCATTTGATACTTATCTTTCTCTTCCTGGCTTATTTCACTGAGCATAATACCCTCTAGCTCCATTCATGTTGTTGCAAATAGTAGGATTTGTTTTCTTCTTATGGCTGAATAATATTCCATTGTGTATATGTACCACATCTTCTTTATCCATTCATCTGCTGATAGACACTTATGTTGCTTCCATTCCTTGGCTATTGTAAATAGTGCTGCGATAAACATAGGTTTGCATATGTCTTTTTGAGACTGGGAAACTGCATTCTTAGGGTAAATTCCTAGGAGTGGAATTCCTGGGTCAAATGGTATTTCTATTTTGAGTTTTTTGAGGAACCTCCATACTGCTTTCCACAATGGGTGAACTAATTTACATTCCCACCAGCAGTGAAGTAGGGTTCCCCTTTCTCCACAACCTCGCCAACATTTGTTGTTGTTTGTCTTTTGGATGGTGGCTATCCTAACTGGTGTGAGGTGATATCTCACTGTGATTTTAATTTGCATTTCTCTGAAGAATAGTGATGTAGAACATCTTTTGATGTCCCTGTTGGTCATCTGAATTTTTTTTTGGGTAAGTGTCTGTTCAGATCCTCTGCCCATTTTTTATTTGGATTATTTGTTTTCTGTTTGTTGAAGTGCATGAGCTCTTTGTATATTTTGGATGTCAACCCCTTACTGGATATGTCATTTATGAATATATTCTCCCATACTGTAGGATGCCTTTTTGTTCTACTGATGGTGTCCTTTGCTGTACAGAAGCTTTTTAGTTTGATATAGTCCCACTTGTTCATTTTTGCTTTTGTTTCCCTTGCACGTGGAGATATGTTCATGAAGAAATTGCTCATGTTTATATTCAGGAGAGTTTTGTCTGTATTTTCTTCTAAGACTTTATGATTTCATGACTTACATTCAGGTCTTTGATCCACTTCCAGTTTACTGTTGTGTATGCAGTTAGACAGTAATCCAGTTTCATTCTCTTACACGTAGCTCTCCAGTTTTGCCAACACCAGCTGTTGAAGAGGCTGTCATTTCCCCATTGTATGTCCATGGCTCCTTTATCATACATTAATTGACCATATATCCTTGAGTTAATATCTGGACTCTCTATTCTGTTCCACTGGTCTATGGGTCTGTTCTTGTGCCAGTACCAAATTATCTTGATTACTGTGGCTTTGTAGTAGAGCTTGAAGTTGGGAAACAAGATCCCCCCTTCTTTATTCTTCCTCCTCAGGATTGCTTTGGCTATTTGGGGTCTTTTTGTGGTTCCCTGTGAATTTTAGAACTATTTGTTCCAGTTCATTGAAGAATGCTGTCAATATTTTGATAAGGATTGCATTGACTCTGTAGATTGCTTTAGGCAGGATGGCCATTTTGACAACATTAATTCTTTCTACCCAAGAGCATAGGATGAATTTCCATTTATTAGTGTCCTCTTTAATTTCTCTCATGAGTGTCTTGTAGTTTTCAGAGTATAGGTCTTTCACTTCCTTAGTTAGGTTTATTCCTAAGTATTTTATTCTTTTTGATGTAATTGTTTTCCTGATTTCTCTTTCTGCTAGTTCATCATTAGTGTATAGGAATGCAACAGATTTCTGTGTATTAATTTTGTATCCTGCAACTTTGCTGAATTCAGATATTTGTTCTAGTAGTTTTGGAGTGGATTCTTTAGGGTTTTTTTATATACAATATCATGTCATCTGCAAACAGTGACAGTTTGACTTCTTTCTTACCAATATGGATGCCTTTTATTTCTTTGTGTTGTCTGATTGCTGAGGCTAGGACCTCCAGTACTGTGTTGAATAAAAGCAGGGAGAGTGGGCATCCTTGTCTTGTTCCCGATCGCAGGGGAAAAGCTTTCAGCTTCTCGCTGTTAAGTATGATGTTGGCTGTGGGTTTGTCACATATGGCCTTTATTGTGTTGAAGTACTTCCCTCTATACCCATTTTGTTGGGAGTTTTTATCATGAATTGATGTTGAATTTTGTCGAATGTTTTTTCAGCATCTATGGAGATGATCATGTGGTTTTTGTCCTTTTTGTTGATGTGGTGGATGATGTTGATGGATTTTTGAATGTTGTACCATCCTTGCATCCCTGAGATGAATCCCACTTGATCATGGTGTATGATCTTCTTGATGTATTTTTGAATTTGGTTTGCTAATATTTTGTTGAGTATTTTTTTGCATCTATGTTCATCAGGGATATTGGTCTGTAGTTTTCTTTTTTTGTAGTGTCTTTGCCTGGTTTTGGTATTAGAGTGATGCTGGCTTCATAGAATGACTTTGGACGTATTCCCTCCTATTTTTTTAAAAACTGTAAGGAAAATGGGTCTTCTCTAAATGTCTGATAAAATTCAGTGGTGAATCCTTCCGGTCTGTGGTTTTTTTTCTTGGGTAGTTTAAGGAATGTCATTTTGTAAAGGAATTCAGCCAGTAAACCCACTAATTGTAATAGGGATATCATTATTTCCACATTACATATGCAGAACAAAGCATTAGAGTATTATAAAGTTGCAAAAGCAAGTTTTCCATCAAATTTCTACTCTGATTCCTTTAACCTTTCCCAGAAAGCTGTAGTTTCCAAAGCCCTTTTATTGAACTATAAGCTTTCCAAGTTAGACAATTGCATTTGGGAAGAAAAGAAAAGGAGGGGGAGAGAGAAGGTAGAGCAGAGAAATGCAATTGAACTGACTTACAGACCCTTTTAAGCAATGGACCTTCATGCTTTTCACAGAACCTGTTGAGCTCATAGCATGTTGGGGTGCCCAAATTATTAACATGTAGTTGGGAAATGTGTTTCTCAAATGCAAAGTAAAAGCACCTTGACTCCAAACTCTTAAGATCTCATTAAATGAGCTAATTCACCTACTGCTTAATTTGCTGGAAGCCCTATGAGTAATTAGGCTGCTGACATCTCCCAAAATTATATTCTTAATTGTTGCATTCTTTTGCATTACAATGAAGCTGCCCAGCCTTCCTCCTAGAGTGCCTTCTTCCTCTGCCCTCTCCCTGGTGAAGAAAGGAGTGAGTTTTGCTTTTAGCATACTTACCATCAGGAATGTAATTAGGGGAAAATATTAATTAGAAAGACCACCCTGGAGATCCAACAGAATATTTGAAGCAATGGGTTTGGTTGTTTTCATTTTGGTTTTCTTTCTTTTCTAAGGCTAGTTCTGAGCCCTGAAATCCTGCAGCTGTTATTTGCCAGGGCCAGTGCCTCCTTTTCTTGCTATTGTTTGCAACAATTTATAAGTGCTTACTGGAGCGGGGCTGCCTTACTTTGGCTTGTAACCCACAACACAATATTTCACTCTTGAGATGTTGCATCCATTTGTCATAGTAAATGTGTGTGTGTGTGTGTGTGTGTGTGTGTGTGTGTGTGTGTGTGTGTGTGTGTGTGTGTTCATACCCTGGGAAAGAGCAGCATGTTCTTTACACAAATAACACTGTTCTGGGGAAGATGTGCACCAAACCATTTCCCAGAGAACCACTGCAAGTGCATTTTGAGCTCACTGTAGAGAGCCTCTCTAATTGCCTTGAGTTTACTTTAGTACCTGCTTTGAGGTGATTATGAAAGAGTAAGGAGGCTTCTGCAAAGAGAATTAAGAAAGAAAACATTTCAGAGATACTCTGTTTTCAAGTTTCTGGGGGAGTGAGTGCAAGCCTCCCGGGGCTGGTGTGACAGTGCCGGTCCTTCCCCCAGAACAGAGGCACTGGGCTCCTCCTCCATGACTCTATTTTGGAATGACAAGTTCAACTGTGGCGCTGTCTAGCTCTTTCACTGCCTGGGAACCTACTGTGTTCGTGCTTCCTGGCAGCTGGGGAGCTGTTTAGCATTCATGTTTGTACTGTTGAAGGCAGTTCTGTGCCCAGACTACCTTTTCTTTTGCTCTGCCCAGGATGCTCATTGGCTGCTTGGGATTCCCATCATTCAATGCCCAGAATATGTTGGCTGGATTTCCACCCTTGGATCTTTCAGTGTGGCTTTAAATACAGAGATTGCTCCACTTTTTACAAAGTGACCCCTTCTGGTTCTCATTCTACCCAAGCTTTCCATGTGGGCTTGAACAATCCATTCAAGCCCTCAAGACTTCTGTTTTTATTTAATATGTTTTATTTAATATGTTAAAGGTCAAGGCTTCTCTCAACTACAAATTGCAGCAAATGCATAGATGTTGGGTGTCAGAAATCTGACTCAGAGAGATTGAGCACTTGAAGGCTTATTTCTCTGTGTTTTGCCTTCCTAAAGAAGAAAAACCAAGGACCTAACTGAGTAGTGAGAATGGGCAAGAAGCAGGGTACACTGTAAGAGCAAGGATTTGGATTCAGATGTAACTGGCTGCAAGCCAGCTCCACAACTTAAGAACTCTGTGATATCGGGTCCCTCCCCTTCTCTGAGCCTCTGTTTCCTCTTGGCAAATTAGAACTATAATACCTGCCTCAAGCCCAGCCATGGAAATTAAATTAGAAAATGCTAGTGAAAGTGAGGAACACAGTGTGTGGTGTTCACAAGCTCTCAAGAAAAGTTAATTCCCATCCCATTCTCTGATCCATCCTCTTTGAGGGAGGAGGTGCCAGAATCGAAGTCACAAAACAGAAACTAACATCAGTAGCCAGTATCAGAAGACAATGAGTCAATGAGTGTAAGTAGAAGATGGGGAGCCATCTCATTTAATGATGGTTGAAAATTTTGCTCTCTGAAAGGCAGCTGTGGAAAGATGAGGTGTATACCTTCTTCCTTATCTGCAGCAGGGTTTCTTAAAGTTACTGAAATGACAACCCAAACACTAACATTAGTAACTGTTCATTGAGTCAATCACTGGGTTTGCCAATTGACATATTTATGGACATAGACTAGCTCTAATCCTGACACCAGCTTGGTACTGCATTTTATAAGGAAACAGACACAAAGTCAGCTATCCCAGAAGGGAAAGAGCATGGGCTTGAGTAGTTTGATTCTAAATCCACTATTTCTATTCTACCTCTGGCAAATAGGCTAGGAAAGCACAACGGTCATTTAAGTGTACAACACAGTTGATCTTTTTGCTTAATATGGGTGCTTAACCTAAAATAGGATGCAGTTCACCTTGTATGCCCAACATCTGGTTCATGGTGCCCAACATCTGGTTCATCTGCACATTTAAATGCTGAGAGAGTAATGAAGAAAAGGTTACATCTAACTTAAATTGACCTCCAGGATAAACCCACATCCATCTTGAGGAAAGAGCCAAACTCTTTGTCCTGAAGTGAACAATTTTATTACCTGGAATAGCTCCCTGGCAGGCAGAACACTGCACCATCACTCAGGCCTCAGGGGTGAGAAAGGAAGGTAGGCTTCCTATAATAGAAGGAAGGGAATTTTTCATAAACCACAGTTAATTCTTGGGATTGCATTTCGACTTGCATTCCAGCGTTAGCTCTCAAAGAGGAGCCCTGGGGAACTTCCAAGGAGCAGATGGTAGAACCTGAACTTCACCCTTCTCTGTGCTCAGATCTCCCAAATACATGGTGACCAACATCAAGTTCGGCAGTGGCCTTTCCATGTGGGCCAGTGTTCCTGCCACCAAACGCCTGCTGACAGGTGATCAAAGGTCTCGTGTGGCTAGCTGTTCCATAGAGGCCAGTGACAGAATGGGCTTTCAGAGCCACTTCTTTTCTTGCCAACCAGTTGGGACATTTTGAAATGAAGCAAAAAAGTAAGTGAGGCAAAGGAAAGGAAAACTGATATTTATGAAACAGTATTCTGTTTAGATGCCATGCACCACCATGGACATCTTCAGTAAAATAACTCATGTAATCCTCACCAAAACTCATGGCATACATCCTCCCCACTTTGCAGATGAGGACAGTACTACCTGTTAGATCAACAGGGCTCATTTGTTCAGTACTGAGTTCATGACAGGGGACAGTGGAGAGGAAAGTAAACTATAATGTGATTCTGCCTTGTTTTTCAGGGTATCAACGATACTGCTTGGACAAGGATGGCACACACAGACAAAAAATTATATAAAGCCAAGGTATTGAAGAATTACAACCCTTTACAAATATAAACATAGTCTTATTCCTTAGGTATAATTACTGCTGACATGGTGTCTTCTTCCAGCATTTTTCTAAGATTTAAAAAATTTTATTAGATTATTATAGTACACAGAATTTAGAATCCTGGTTTTTCACTGATCATTAATTCATTTTCCATATTTGAACTCTGTAAACATAATGCTTAATAACTGTATCATATTCTAACCAGCGGCTGTCTCTTCTAATTATTCTCCCTTCCTTCTCCTCCTCCTTTGCCATCTTCTTCTTCTTCCCCTTTTTCTCTTCCTCCTCTGTCTTCTGTTACTCGTACTAATTCCTCTTAATAGTTTATCTTCATTGAGAGGTTTCAATGTGTTAGACTCTGAGTTAAATTATTTCCTTGTAAAATCTCATTCAATCCTCATAGTAACTGTGAAGTAGGTTCTGCTATTATCCCTTTATAGAGACAAACATAGTGATGAGGCAACTAATTCACAGAAAGGTAAATAATTTACCTAAGGTAACACAACTACTGAGAGGGAGAGCCAGGATTTTGTTTTCTCTGATTTTAAAATTGAATTTCTCAACAACTGCCATTTCCTTACTGTGTGGCATTTAGGCTGATTCCAATCTTTCCCTGTAATATTGTTGCGTGCACACAGGCATATGTGCGTGTGTGTGTGTGTGTGTGTGTGTGCATGTAGTTACTTTTGGTTAGTTTCTTGAGAGATTTACAGAAAAGTAATGACTATGTAAAAGAGCATGAACATTTTGCAGACTCTTAACACATACAGCCAGATTGCTTTCCAAAAGTTCTATTTCTGGATTGACAAAAGTTCTATATTTCTACCAGCGATGTATGAGAGTGCCCAGTCATCACACGTGTGTCAGAAATGAAAGGGGAAACAAAAGAAGGAGCAAATAACCCGACATGCTAACAGTTTCAGACATGCACAGTATGTGAGAGTTCTTGAGCTCCTGGTTATATGAGTCTACAGTGTATTGAAGAAGGTAGAGAGAGGCAGCATAGCATAAGATGGGGCAAGGAAGTGTGTTAGAAACATTTAGAATCAGAATATTTGGGGTTGAGACCCATCTCTACCATCTACTAATCGTTGGCTCTGAGATTTCAGTCTCCCTTGTTTGATTTCATTTGTACCAATTGTTGGGGGGAGCAGGGGAAGTGAAGATTAAGGAAGGTTTTGAAAAATTGGAGGTGGTCAAACTGGGCCTTAGATGTTAGGTTAGAATTTCAGTTGGTGAGGAAGTAACAGAAGGTCATTCTGGATCGAGGTGGCTCCTGAACTGCAACCTAGTGTCCGTGGCTTGTTCTGGGGTCAATGGGAGCAATGGACACTCACAGTAAGGGGCAGTGGCCAGAGCTGGATTGGCATGGCAAGCTTGGGCAGGACCTTGAGAACCTTAAATATCATTTCAAGGA
Source organism: Manis pentadactyla (assembly GCF_030020395.1). Taxonomy (NCBI): domain Eukaryota; kingdom Metazoa; phylum Chordata; class Mammalia; order Pholidota; family Manidae; genus Manis; species Manis pentadactyla. The sequence goes on along the minus strand of NC_080022.1, from coordinate 47,306,142 downwards.
CTTTGAACTTGATATATAAAGATACTCAATCAAAGTTTGCTTTGGTAGGCTATAGGCTTGATCAGATTTGTATTTTTAGGAGACAGCTTTGAGTTAATAGGAGACTGGACGGACAAATACTACTCAGTTAAGGTCAAAATAATCTAGGAAATATATGAACAAGTCCTAACCTATAGTTCAGAAAATAGGATGACTCAAGCTGTAATAGAAACATGCATTTTAGGGAAAGCCCATCAGTGGGACAGACTGATTAATGTCCACTCACAATAGGGGTCAAGGGAAAGAGAGTGGGGTACTAAAATGTATCAAATGGGACATGCAGCCACCCTGCAAGGAGGGTAATCATATCCCCATTTTACAGATGAGTGAAATGAGACTAAGGTAGGTCAACCTACTCAACATTTTACAGATAGAAGTGAAAACACTGCAATTAAAGCCAAGTGTTTCAGACCCCAAGTTCCACTCTACTATTCTACCTGTCAAGCCTTTCAAATGAACCTTGAAGAAGACAGTCTTTCCCCAGATGGACAATATGAATGAAAAGAATTCCAGGCAGAGAAAACAAGTCTGAGCCAAAGCTTTGCATGTTGAGAGTCTATGGTTCCTTTAAGAATGTATAGATCTGCTTTCAGATACACACACACACTAGGAGTTAGTATTAATTGAGTGTTTGCTATGTACCAAGTCCTATTCTTAATGTTCAACACTTAGTCTTTCAATCTCACCTGTAGTTTACATGTAGATACTTACTATCACGCCCAATTTAGAGATGATCAAATTGAAGGCACAATGCAATTAAGTGAATTGTTCAAATCCATATCTCTAGTAAGTGGCAGAGTCAGCCTTTCACCTAAGATGTCCTGGTCCCAGAGCTCTTAACCACTTTGCAACATGGCCTTTTATGTACAGTATGGAGCTAAGAGCCATGCTTTCCTGGCACCTAGCTCCTAGAGTAGAATGAAACAGTGGTATCAGTCTTTGTTTTTTCCCCTGGAAGAAAACATGAATGCCTTTGATGAGCACAGAGATCAACCAGGGTAACCTGGATATCAGTATTTTTTTTGACGAGTATGATAATAATGACAGCTATCATTTCTAGAACTATGCTTTAGACCAGGAACTCTGTGGGATGCTCTGTAGATCTTCCCTGTGCAGACCCACTGGACTGCACCGGAGGATCACGACTGGCTGAGGCATAGGACACTCGAATGGAAATGGAGGGAGAGAGAAGCATTGTCATCCATGCTAAAGAATGTGGACTTTATCTTTAGAGCTGGAGGGAGACAAGGAAAGGACTGATAAAATTGTATTGAGAGTCACACACTCCATCTCTGGTGATTATTTGGGGGAGGAAAAGGAAACTGATTTTATGGAGTGTTAGGAAACCTGTAGCAGCTGATTGGGGTAATCCAGATTACCCAGTAAGGGCCTAGACTAAAACAGTGGCAGTGGGAAAAGAAAGAAGGACATAAACTCAAGAATGTTGAGAGACTCAATAAGACCTAGTGTCAAATTGCATGTGAGGAGGGAATGAAAGAGGCATTTGGATGGCACTCACTTTCCTGCTCTCTGTCTTATTTTATGGGAGTCCATAGACTACTTCCTTGCTCGGCTGGGAAGCTATACCTCTATAGAGAAAGTATATCTAATGTCAGGGCCAGGAGCAATACACTTGTTTTCTTTTCCTATGCAAAGAAAGCTAAAAATGTCTCTTAGTGATATGAATGAGTAATAAAAATCCAGATTCCCCTCTCCCCTCCCAGCTTTAGGAGAAAAATTATTTTGCTCGTAACTTTGATGAGCTTGATGAATGTTCATATATCATCCCAAGCACACAAACTGCCCAGGCACTGGGGAAATTATTAATATTTTACTGGTGGACTTGGTTGAGCAAGCACAATAAAAATAGACTTGGTGTCATTGCACGCTGGAAAAGCAGATGGCAGTCGGAAGCAAAGCTGTATCCGGCAGTTTGAAATTTCAAATTACATCAGTCTGAAGCTTTGCTCGTGCCTCAGGCTAGATTTCCTCTCAAATGAAGGAGATGGGAAGGTGCACCTTTTATTTCTGGCGTGTTTGACAATGGCTGCCGAGTGGTACACTGCTGTCTATGGTGCTGGGTGGCCTGAGAGCTGGAAGGGAGATGGGCTGCTTCTGTCCCAAGTTCCAGAGTACGATCAGTGAATGAAAGGCCAGAAGTCTCCAGGTGTCTAGGATCTCCTCAGCCTAGGCTCCATGATCTAAGGTCATTGGTCTCAATGTAAAGGCCTCCCTTTGGTGGGCTTTCTTTTGGACTTAACCTTGAGAAGAAGTGACATCAACCTGCCCAGGTCAAGGATTCAATGGAAAGTAACACAGTTGGCACAGAAAATGTTGACAGTCACTATAGTGCTGTCATTGACTGTCATCATTGGCACCGTCAATGGCTGTCATTTGAAGGTAAGAATGACATCACAGGTGCCGTGGAGTCCTTAAACTTGTCAGGAGCACATTTGTGTTTGGGGGACTGGCTCCTGTAGCTATTACTCCTTTAGTCCCTTTACTTCTTTTCTCTGGAAGCCAGCAATTTGAGTTCACCTAGACCAATGGTTCTCAGCCCTGGATTTACATCATAATCATCTGGGGGCCTTTGTAATGATACTTGTCATCAGGCCCCACCCCCAGAGATTTCAGTGTCATGAATCAGAGATGTTGTTCTCAGCTGTCTTCTTAGGGACCAACACAGGGCCTGAAACATGAAAAGCAGTTAAACTCATCTGTTGAGTAAACAAATCAATTGTGTGATGTGCAGGTCCCTATACAAACCATACATGCTAGCTCTATATTCTTACACATTCTGTTTCCTTGGCCTCAAATATACTTCCACTTTTCATTCTGTCCTCCCAACCTAGATAGCTTTTATTCTATAGGACACAAATCATGCATTGATTGCCTCAATTTAAATATGACATTGTCAACCTGGCAAAGTCACCGCCTTCCCCTCTGTACCCCGTAGCTCACCGTGCTGCCTTTCCTCATCATGCCATCCTACATGGCAAGATCTGCTTTGGTGATTGTAGACTGTAGCCTCTTTAGAGCTGGGCCTAGGCCTTTCTGTCCCCAGCATACCAATTACAGTACCTCGAATATACTAGGCACTGCGTAACTGGCAGTTTTGCCGTAATAATGATTACTGGATAAAGATCAGTGTATGCAGTATTTGTGTATACAGTATATGTAACACATGAAAAAAGTAGGTACATAAATATGTACATGATGTCTAATATAGAAGATGTGAGTGAAAAGAATGCAGGTGCAGGGCATGGGGGGTTTTCTCGTTGGTTAGGTTTTTAGGTCAGGTAAGTCCCTAGCTACCTGTCAAATCACATGAGGCTCCTTTTCAGAATATGTTGTGGTACCCTACTTTCCGGAAATTCCAATTCAGTATATCTAAAGTGGTACCCAGGAATCAGTATTTTTAAAGCTCCTCACATATAATACAAATTGCCAACCAAGATTAAGAATTATCCATTAAATCTATTAAGTATTTATTGACTGCCCACTGTGTGCTGGCTCTGCTGTGGACTCCAGGGAACTCATGGTGATCTGGACACAGATCCTGTGGTAGTTATATTTCAGGAGGGTTGGTAGAAGAAACAAATAAATTAGGAAATATCCAAAAGACTTTATAATGGCACTAAATGTTGTCAGAGAAATAAATAGGGTAATGGAATAGGTAGTGATGGGATGGTCAGGGAAATTCTTTCTGAAGAGGTGGTATTTGAGCTGAAATTTAAGTGATGTGAAGAAAGCTGCCAAATGGACTTCTGGGGATGAGACTTTGAAGTAGTTCTGCAAAAGGAACTGCAGACACAATGGGCTGAGACAGAAATGAGTGTGGTATGTTGCATTAGCAGAAGGAAGGCTAGTGTTCCTGGGCCACGGAGAGTGAAGACAGGGTAGATAAAGTCAGAGAGAAGGGTTGTGAGGTCAGATCATACAAGGTGTTGTAGGAAAGGGTGAGAAGATGTATTTGGAACAACTAAGCATTCATGTTGGGAGGGTCTAAAGTAAGGGAGTGAAACGACCCCATTAAGGATTTTGAAAGACCACTTTGGGTGTTGTGTGCAGAAGTTGTAGGGAGGCATGAATGGTAACAGAGAGACTGGAGGCTGATTTAGCAGCCTGGGAAAGAAGTGGTAGTGAGCGAAGGAGGATGGTAGTAGGGCAGGTGAAGAGAACTAGATGGGTTGGGGATATTTTGGGGTTATATCTGGCAGGAGTTGTTCATGGACTATGAAGGATTTGAGGGAAAAAAAAGAAACTGAATATAACACCCAGGTTTCTGAGCAACCAGATAGATAGTAATACCATTTTCTAGGATACACATACAGAGAGCTTTCAGGGATATGTGTTTACTGTGTATAAGGGTTTTGTGCATTTAAAGTTGAGGTACATTTGATATGCCTGTGTAATGTATATATGAATATATATTTAGAAATGTACATAGATATTTAGAAATAAATATATATAGAATGCATATTTAGAGAGATGTGTTAGTTTCCAGTGGCTGCTATAACAAATTGCAGCCAACTTGGTGAATTACAACAGAAATTTATTCTCTTAACAGTTTTTGGGCAAAAGTCTGAAATAAGTTTAATTGTGCAAAATTGTGGTGTTAGTAGGGCCATATTCCCTCTGCAGGCCCTGGGGAGAATCCATCCCTTTCCTCTTCCCGCTTATAGTGGCTGCTGACATTCCATGGTTTGTGGCCACATCACTCCAATCTTCTTTAAGGCCAGCATCTTCAAATCTCTCTCTGCTTTGTCTTTGCATCACCTTCTCCTCTGTGTGTGTGTTTGTGTCAAATCGCATGTTGCCTCCTTCTTATTAGGATTTATATGATTGCATTTAGGGCTCACATGGATAACCAGAATAATCTCTCCATCTCAAGATCCTTAACTTAATCACACCTGCAAAAACCCTTTTCCCAAATAAAAACAACATTTGCAGATTCCAAACATTATTACATATGTACATTGTGGTGCATACCATACAGAGAAGTGTGGAAATTATAATTCAGTGAGGTGTGTGTGTATGTTTGTATGTATATACACTCAGGTCATGTGTACACATGGCTTTCTAGGACAATTTTTAAAGTGTGGGCCTCTTTGTTTGGTGTGCATCTCTCCTATTTCCCCATAACAAGAGACTCTGCCAGTTACTTGTTTGTGGCTGAGAAAGTATTTATAAACAACGTAGGTCTTTCTAGCTTTCCCTGCAAATCTAGGTTAACATTAGATCCTGAGTCCATCCCAAGAGGAAGCCTCCTATATTGATTATATAAATGGTTAATTATACCCTTTGAGAAGTCTATTTTAATTTTGAAACTATTTTAAAGCTGTTTCCCAACATCTAAGATTATGAAGCCTCCCCCTAAGGTAAAAAAATCATGTTTCCTCTCCCTATTACCGTGAGGACAGTTGTATGTATTTAGTATCCATTGGTTGAAAACTATCCACTCACAAGTTAATATGAATTTGTTTATGCTTTTGAATAAATGTGTACTTCGTTAATTAATCCTGAACCTACCTACACTTAAAAGTACTATTACCTAGATATACACTACATTGTTTTTCAGGTCATAGGTAATGTTTGGTGTGTGTATATATCTATATCCATGATCTTTGAAATAACTCTAGAAACTCTTGGGGGGATCTGTAGCCCACAGTTTGGAAGATATTAGAGTGGAAACAGGATTCACAGACTGGTGTCCCATGCACCCAATTTGACCCTCAAGTATGTCTGCCTTGGCCAACAGATTATTATTACTGCATAATTAAAATATAATGCCTCTGGTGGGATTTGCACTCTCCTATAGGTTCTGGTCCCAATACTCACAATTCTACTAAAGATGCCTGCTCCATTCCTTTATAACTTACTTGGCTCTTGAAAATGTTTGATTTGTAATCCCTAGTACAGAATGATTATATACCTTCAATAGAATACAGTTAACTGTAGTTGGTGAAGTACTTTGGTATCTCTGACCTCATTTCAGCTTCATAAACCCCACCACCATCCTGTGATTGAGATGCAATAATATTATTCCTATCTTAAAGATGTGTTAATTGAGATGAATAGTTTTAATATCTTGCCCAGTGTCACCCAGATGGTAAGTGGAATTGCTGGGGCTAGAGTCTAGGCTTCTTGTCTCCTGGAAAGATATTGTTTATCTCATACTACACTGTCTTCCTTGCAATTTGCCTGAACTATAGACAAGTCAGCTGTTACTGTCAATGGATAGCCATCAAAATCAGATCTGAGGAAACAGAAGTAAACAGCTGACCAACAAAAACAAGGGGAGGTGGGTAGGAATCTGCCCATTTCAGTTTTAGAAAGTTAGTAGAAATAGGTAATGTGCAGGAAAGCAGATACAGGAGGTTTGCAAACAACGGAAAAATTCTGTTCAATTCAAGGGAAAGTCAGAGATAGTTGAAGGCAGAGAGTAGAAAAAATGTAACTGAAGGAGCCAGAAGATCTAATCCTGAACTTGCTTGTGCCTAGACAAAGTCATCTCTCAGAGTATCTGTGCTGTATTGTTTTGGTTTTTATCTGTAAATAGGGATAATCATATAATATTCACTTTTTCAAATTGCCCTCATGAAGATCTAACAGAATTATCTAGGTAAAAGTGTTCTGAAAATAATACAATGAATAGTAACTCTATGATCTAAAGCCCAGGGGGCTTTCAAATAACTTTTTTTTCTTCCATGGGGAATTATTTTCAATATATGTAGTCACTGAAGTTTTTCTTGTCACTCATAGAAAATTGTGGGTTTCTTTGAAGGTCCTGTATCTCTGTGACAGACCTCAGACCTCAGGGAAATAGATTATTTGAAAATTGCATACTGAGTTTCTATAAAGACCTTTGGACCAGACGTCTAGTATCCAAGTTCCTGATGGGTAAAAAACTGCAAATGTTTACTTTAGGCAGCTGCAATCTAGAGGTTCAACTGGAAACTGAGTGACTATGTTTGTCCATTCAGGCTGCTCCAACCAACTACTATAGACTGGGTGGCTCAAACAACAAACAAATTATTTCTCAAAGTTCTGGCAGCCGGGAAGTTCAAGCTCAAGGCCCTGTCAGATTCAATATCTGGTGAGGCCCTGCTTTCTCGTTCACAAACTGTTCATCTTGCTGTGTCCCCACATGTTGGTCTGAAAGAACAAGAAGCTCTGTGATCTCTTTAAATGGGTACTAATTCTATTCATGAAGGCTCTGCCCTCACAGCCTAATAGCCTCCGAAAGGCCCTGCCTCCAAATACCATCACGATGGGGATGAGGCTTCCACATATCAGTTTTGGAGGACACAATATTCAGTCTTTAGCAGTGAATATGGGCTTTGGATTTGAAAAGACTGTATTTCTTGCTCATGTTGAATAAGCACCAGCTTCCCCCAGTACCTTTTGAGTACAGCTGATTTCAGCTGAAATGTTCTCCAAAGGTGACAGGTCACCAGCAATGGCAGTTTTCCTTAAGTGCCATAGATATCCTTTTCTCATGCCCTGGTTTCTAGATTTGTTTGTGGCTTCATCTCAGCAAGGAGCACTGGGAAAATCAATGAGGGGCATTCTGGAATTTCTGCATGTGGCATGGCTTTATGCATAATCCCACTGGCTAAGTTAAACCTCTGAAGAAGAGGAACATGTGTGGCTGTGATATTCTCTGCCCATGATTTTTTTGACTACTCCTGAAGCAAAACTCTCTCTTCTCTATCTGGGATCTATTTTTCTTTGCACTTTTAGGATTTATTTACTATAACCCTGAAAGCACAAAACTGATCTGAAATGGAAAGGTAGTAAATCCCCATTTATCCAGAATCCAACAAGGCAGAAGAGTAACTAGAAAGAATACATCTCCCAGACGTGCTATATGATGATTGTTGATTTGATTGCAAGACTCAAATGAGACAATATATTATAAGCACCTTGTAATTTTATGTGTAAAGAAGCAGTTTCTAACCTATCTTAGACTGCAGACTCCTGAATGTCAGGAAGTTCTGTGATGCATGGTAATAGTTATACGTTGCTGTCTATTAAATGAGAAGGGGCATGATGACTAAAAGCTACAGTGAGTAGCACAGACCATTTTTAAATGGACTCATGTTAAGCAGGTATAACTGTTACACAAAGAAACACATTAACGTCTATGGAGCTACACAGATAGTTTTGAAAAATATTAATTTATATATTTTCAAGACATTATTTTTTCAATTTACAGATAATATTTGATGCATATATGGATTCTTAAACCCCTTATAAAAATTCTGTGACCCTTCTGTGATCTGTGGCTCATTGGTTGGGAAATATTGAATACTTCAATTAGTTTTGCTAATTCTTTTGAAAGTGAACATCCATATAAAATATGTATAATGATTAGGTAACTAGATTATTCAGTTAATGCCTCAAGTTTTTCAGATAAACAAGAATGATGAATAAAGGTTTAAGAATTTATATGTGTCATTGCTTTGCCTCTGATCTTCCAACAGTTCAGCAGTATACAAATTATACAACACTTTTGGCACTGGAAGAGATTTTAAAGATGAGAAGTCTTCTAATGCAGTGGAAGAATTCAGAAAGACCTAGATCCATGGCTGCTTGGGTTCCATTATTTCCCAAGTCTTTGAGGGAATTAAGCTTTCTAAGCCTGTTTCCTGATTTAAAATTTGGGCATAAAAGTATCTACTTCACAGCTCTGTTGTGAGGTTCTGCATATAATAGACATGTGACAAATAGTGGCTGTATTCTAATCCAACCCCCATTTTACAGATAAGGAAATTGAGGGTCAGAAAAAATTGAGACTTAAAGGACACACACACACAATAACTAATTTGTGGCAATGCAAAGCCAAGACTTCCTGACTCATGCATCTGTGTTCTACAACTATTTAAAAATGTATACTTTGTGCTTCCTATCCTCAAAACTTGCATGCCAATTTTCTAGGCTGGAATTGGCAGTCAGCTGACAGACAGAGGTTTGTTTTCAAAAGAGATGAGAGAAAAACTTGCAGCATCTTTTATCCAGATTCTCAGAATCATTTGCAGTAAGTGCTACTTTATCCCAGCACCTCAAATGGTGGGGTTCTGCTCCTCCTGCCTTCTCTGATTCTGTTAACACTTGGAAAGCCCTATGGTTCACAGCTAATTAAAGAGGGATGGAAGAAAATTATACCTCTGTTGATGCTATTGTTTTAATCTATCTCAGAAGCTTCTTAATAGCAAGACGACAAACAGTGGACTGAGAGCAAGTTCTCTCTGACAGAGAGGGCACAGGAGACCCTAGAATGATTTCCATGGACCCACTATCATTTCATTAAGTGCCTTTTATACTTTCTGTTGTTACAGATTCACACACGCACAATTTCAGATAATATTCCAGGACCTGCTGAGTCTTAAGAAAGCAGGAAGCCCCAGAAGAGAATGAAGTATCATTTATATTGTGTATTATGGCTTGCATTATTTTTTCTCTTTTGTTTCCTCATTTAATCACTAGAGCAAGCATGTGTGCCCATTTTATATAATGCCAAAACTTTGCTAAGTTAAGATCACTTAGCTAATAAATGCTTGAACTAGGATTCAAAAAGCCATATCTTTATCATCATCATTATAATCATTCATTATAATTGTCATTCACCATGTTCATTAAAATACCTAACATTTACTGAGCACTTATTATGGATCAGGCCCTCTTCTAAGTAATTTAAATATATTAATTACTTTAAGTATCTTTATATGTATTTAACCTCACAGTTTATTCCTCACAAGAACCCTATAAAGTAGGTATTATTATTACCCCCAGATTTTTCCAAGGTAATGCAGCTGATAACCCAGTTAATTTAACTGCAGAAGCTGGACTCAAACACTCTGCCCTGTTTGAATCCAAACCAGATACTTTCTAACTCTACATCTTGCCTCACAGGGGCTTTCAGGACTAGGAGACCTTTAAGGAGCCCCATGGGAATAATGGGAACACATTTTCTTGAGAATATGATCCAATTCAGGTATACCCAGGTTTAAATCCTCCCAGCTAGTGTGACAGTACTTATCACAGCCTTGAGTGGACAATAGTACATACTGTTCAGTATCAAAGAGGTGAGAATTAGTAGGACATCTGGGTCCCGTGTTGCTTAACAAAGCAAGACATATTTCATTGCAGTTTAGCAGTGTACACAGGTAACTACCTCTAAGGAAAGGCTTAAGGTGGTGTACACCAGGGACAGTGCTAATTAACAGGAAATGGACAAGGCACCATAATCAGCACCTAGGACAGCTCCAGCAGTACTGTCCATGCTCAACAATGCTCAACTGCAACTGGCAGCTCAGTGCTGCGCAACTGGCCCTGCCCTAAAACTGAAATTTTTAAAGCTCTTGACAGTCTTGCTCCAGACATAAAACAGTTTCTTAAACTTTTTGGTGTATATACTCTTAAAAAGGAGGATGAAAGTGACATACGAGGTTTCCAGGTAAACTAGAAATGTGTACATCTATATGCACAAAAATATTTAACCTAATTTTAGATGACTAAAAGACCCCCCTAGCATTTCAGTTAAGGCTTCTGTTTCAGTTAAACATTGCTTTGTAACAAATTACTCCAAAAATAGTGAGGTATATATTACCCCGAAATGACAATAATGTATTATTTCTCATAATTTTGTGGGTTAACTGAGTAGTTCCTTTGCTAGTTTTCCCAGATTCATTCATGCAGTTACATTCAGCTAGAGGGTCAGCTGAGCTGAAAGGTTCAGGACGGTTTTGCTCACATGTCTAGTAGTTGGTGGTGAACGTTGGCTGGGGTGCCTCATTTCTCCTCCACATGGTCTCTCACCCTCCAGTGAGCCACAGCAGCTTCCTTACATGGTAGTGAGAGGGCAACATTCCTCCTCTTGGCACCTAGTCTCCAGAACTCACAAAAAGTCAGTTTTCCTACATTTTAAAGATCAAAACAAGTTTCAAGTCCATTCAGATTCAAGTGATCAGAATATTGATTGACTCCACCTCAGTGAAACACCTACAAAAATGTTCAGGTGAATTTAATTATTCACAGCCTCTTTAAAATAACTGGTCAAGGTAAACCATAGTGAGAAGCAGCAAATTTCTTACCTGACCTTTCAATTCAACCCTACCCTAGCCCATTCTACATATAACACTGCTGCATTTTGTATGTACCTCTGTTGTGATGCCTATCCATTTGTGTGTTGAATAAGCAATTGTTGAAGATCATTGGTGAGCCAGACAAGGTGCCATTTTTATAATTTTATCTCATCAAGTTACTACAAGAAACTATCAGATTTTATTATCCCCTCCATTTAATGATGAGGACACTGAACTCAAAAAGGTGAAATTTGCCTCAATGCAGTCAGTACACTGTAGTCTTCTGTTTTAGAGTTTATCATTCGCATTTAGTCTGTTGCTTTGCATTTCTCCACTTACCTGTCTGCTTTCCCCAAAGATTGCGAGCTGCCTGAAGACAAAATTGTTTATTTCTCATTTGTGCATTACCAGTTCATAGAGTGCTACTGCACAGGATTTTAGGTTTCAGTAAATGTGGTAGGATGGAGAGATGAATGGACTTCCAAACTGTAGATATGATGTTTTTCCCTTTATGAGTGTCTTCAGTTTGTGTTATTGGAGCCCATGTGGCTGAGAATAATATGACTGGAAATAGTAATTGACATTTGTCAAAAGTATATTACATGTCTGAAGCTCTTAAGAATTTTTGTGTGTTTATTTTATGTATCCTTACCACTTATGAAGTAGATACTATCATCTTGATGTTATATCTGTGGAGCCAAGGTGTTAGAGAATAGAATTAGAATGCCCAAGATTATATCCTTTTAGGAGACAGAGCAAAACGTGTATTCAGGACTATCTGACTCCCAAGGCTATATTCTTTTGTTGCTGTTGTTTTGGATATATTTTTTTTACTGAATAAAAACATTGACATACAGTATTATATTAGTTTCAAGTATACAACATAGTGATTCAACAGTTATATGCATTATTAAATGCTCACCCCAACTAGCAGAGTTATTATCTGTCAACATAGAAAGATGTTATAGAACTATTGACTATATTCTCTCTTCTGTACTTTCATCCCCATGACTAATTTATATTATGATTGAGATTTTGTGCCTTTTTATCCCCTTCACCTCTTTCACTCACCCACCCTAACCTCTCCCCCATAGTAACCATCAGTCATTTCTCAGGGTCTATGACTATTGCTGTTATCTTCATTTTGTTTCATTTTTAGATTCCACATATAGGTGAATTCATATGGTATTTGTATTTCTCCACCTGGCTTATTTCACTTAGCATAATTCCCTCTAAGTCCATCCATGTTGTCATGGTTGTCAAAGGAAATGGCAGGATCTCTTTTTTATGGTTGGATAATATTCCATTATATATGTGTACCAGATCTTCTTTATCCATTCATCTATTGATGGCACTTCGGTTGCTTCCATAACTTGGCTATTGTAAATAATGTGGCAATAAACATAAGGGTGTGTATATCTTTTCAAATCACAGATTTTGTTTTCTTCAGGTAAATTCCTAGAAGTAGGAATTACTGGATCGTATGGTATTTCTATTTTTAGTTTTTTGAGGAACCTCCATACTGTTTTCCAGAGTGGCTGCACCAATTTACATTCCCACCAATAGTGTAGGAGGGTTCCTTTTTCTCCACATCCTCGCCAACACTTGTTATTACTTGTCTTTTGGATAGTGCCATTCTGAACAGTGTGACGTGATACCTCATTGTGGTTTTGATTTGCATTTCCCTGATGATTAGTGATGTGGAACATCTTTTCATATGTTGTTGACCATCTGTATTTCTTATTTGGAAAAAATGTCTATTTAGGTCCTCTGCCCATTTTTTAATTGGGTTATTTGCTTTTTTGGTGTTGAGTCATATTGACAGACACTTTATTGTTTTCATACCTTGGCTTTTGTAAATACTGTGCGAAGTCCATATTCTTAATGATTGAATTATCTAGTTCACCCAACCCTGGTGCCTCTCTTCATTCTTTTCTGAAAGAAAAGTTTACAAGTTCATGGGAAAGGAAACTTACATTAGATAAACCTCACCATCCCCTACCAAACAAAATAGAAGGAAACTCAAGAATCCATGATCTGGCTCCAAACTACCTTTCCAGACTTATTTCCTACTCTGCCTATCTATAGATTCAATGTTCCTACCCCATTACTCACTCTTCCTATGATGTGACCTCCACTCTCATATGTCTTTGCCTTTGCAGATAATGCTCCCTTCATTTTTCACTCACTGAAATGCTTCTTAGTCTTTATGACTAGCTAAAGTGATTTTTCTTTGGTAAAACATTTTTTTATTCCCTTATTTGCCATTAACCATGTATCTGTTGATGTTTCTCAGCAAATAATATATGCCTTTATTTAGCCTGATTCCATTCCAGTTCAGTATTTACATGCCTGTCTTCCATTAGACGTGAACTCCTTCCTGCCTCTATCTCTCCTTTTGTTTCTCTTTTCCAATAGATTTCACATTTCTGCTCAGTCCCAGGCACCATGCTATAGCCTAGGACTATAGAAATAACTACCAACACTATACTCAGGAAGCTCACAATGTTCAGCACAGAGAAGACAGAGAAGTCATTAATGTACACATTAAATGCATAAATGAAGAATCTTCTCTGGGGGAGAAGTCACAGGTATAAACAATTAGAATATCAAATCTATACTAGAAATATGGGCAGTACTTCACACTATAAGCTCTAAGTAACTATTGATTCTTTTATTTATTCTCTATAATAAGATAGACCTAGGTTCATATCCTAATCTTACTTTTTTGGTAACTTTGAACAAATCACTTTAACTTTCTGAGGCTCAGTTATCAAATCTGTGGAACAGTCAATAATACTGACCTAATAGGGTTTCTGTGAAAACTAAAAATGTAGCAGATGCCTATAGTGAGAGTTCAGTATATTTTCCCATTCTGAACTCCTCCCTGACTTAATTCCAGAAATAATATGAAGCGATTAAAAATACATTGTTGAGTGGGTAATGGATGAATGAATGAACAAGTGAATGAATGGGGCAAGACTTGAGTGAAGTTAAACTCCAGGACATGGTGACTCTGTCCCCACAGGGCGAGAGCTTTAGCTGCCTTCACAGGCGCTCTGAGCCACCATAGGCTGGGAAAACACCCTCTTCTGCCACCCCTACCTCTCCCCAAAGGCCGTGCTACTGCTCCTCCCCTTCACAGGGGGCCCAAACAGCTTGTTTTTCTCCTCTTTGTGTGTTGGGGATATGTGATTTTACTGTCAGCATGGTGTTTCTAATGAAAGGCAAATGGTGTCCAATGTGACTTGCAAAAAAATGTACAAACAACAACAAAATTATATGTTCTTTTTTCCTGTAGTGTTCACAGGGAGAATATGTGACTTGTTTGCTGTCAATACGGCTTAATAATGACATGGTGCACAGAAGCACTGCCAAATGTGTGCAACATTCATTATACACATGTATTAAATGTAATGCAATATGGGTTTGGCGGCAGAGCAGATGAGAGCTGCCCTGGGGCTAATTTTGAGTTACAGCACCTCTTCCCATGGGATGATCAAGGGGGAAAGAGGAAGTGGGTGGTAGCATGGGCGCTGGAAGGGTGTCTAGAATTTTCAGACTGCTTCTGGGCTAGGTTGAGAGAATACGTTAGAGCTCAAAGTGTTCTTAAAGATACATCTTTCAGCAACAACATAAATAATCATTTAATAATCAATTCTTTAGGCCCTACTAAGTGCCAGGTTATAATAGGCCCTAGGAATAAGAAGCTTCACCAGCCTCCAAAGAGTCCACAGGTTAGTAAGAGAGAGAGAGAATGATGAGATACCATGATAAATGCAGTAATGGCTGTAGCCTAAGGTTGATAGCAAACCTGAGAGGGAGATCCATAAACCAGCCTGATGTTGCTCCTCTGTGATGCTTTCCCAACCCCTCATATATGACCAAGTCATCCTGTTACATGTTTTCATGGCACCCTGGACCTTTCCTTCACAGCTTTTGTCATGGTCTAAAGTTAGCTGTATGTGGATAATTTCATCAAAGTCTATCCGGCTTCTAGACTCTAAGCCCCATGAAGGCAGTGACCTTATTTATTTTGCTTACTCCATGTCCCAGCACCTAGCACAGTATGTGGCACATAGTTCAAGCTCCAGTAATATATGTGGTTGAATAAGTGGATATTGTCACATATGAGCTTGATCTTGAAGGACATGGAATAAATAAGCCACGTAAAGAGGGTGAGGGGAAAGGTGGTCTAAAGAAAGGGACATGCAGCATGTATACAGGTGCCATTTGTTAGAAATGAGAAAGTGCAGAATAAAATTGGGGGACATCAGTAGGAGTGGACTGTAGGGATTAACTGTATCCTTCACATTTTCTCCAGTAAGGCAAAAACTTACACGAGAGGCCAGCCTGCACTGGTAGTATCTGTGAGGAAACACACAGACACACTGGACTCTGATGGGATTGTAGCTGGGGAGGCAGATGGGAGACTGAACAACCATTCTGGTGATGAGCTCAGCAGTAAGATACTAGTATGGCTGTTGACCCAAACCATGTCAGAAGTAGAGTTTAGCTAAAGACTAACAAATTATTCTTCTCATGGTGAGATGATAAAAGGAAGCAGGGTATCTCTTACATAGTTGTGAAGCTTGTTAGAGGAAATGGCTCCAATGGAACAAAATCATTCTATGCAAATGTCTCATTAATATGCCTTCAAGCCCATAGAAAAAAAGAATATTAGCAGTGACTAATGGGTTTTGATAAATCATTATATTCCAGGAAGCCACAATGATAATCAGCTTCTATGTGTTATTGCATCCAGTATTCACAACAAAACTATAAGGTAGGCACCATAGAGATCCCATTTAAAGATGAGGTGAATAGAAGGGAACCTTAAGTAAGTTGCTCAAGGGTTTGAATTGAGATCACTTGACTTCAGAATCCAGTCTTTCAACTACCACATTGCTGAGCCAGGCTTTAAGGCAGTCACCATAGAGTCCCTCATTGTTTGAGTTTGAACTTAAGCCCACTTGGCTCCTTTATCCTATGAACTCAACATTAAGTAAAGAACATGCCCTGCCCATCTGACCCTCCAGGAAAAGAATTTGGGTCCTCGTGGCTGCTGTTTATAGACTTTTGACATACTTGCTTTCACATCAACCCTCAGGAAATTCAAGAAGTGACTTGAAAATATTCAGCATGAGGGGTAGGGAAGGGATTCATTTGGCCAGAGATTATGCTGGCCGTGGGTGAGTCAGATCATGAGAAGCCCAGTGTATTGCAGGAAGGAGGCTGACCCCATTGATACTTTCAAGAAAGAAGAAATTGAAAACTTTAAAGGTTAAGGACTTTCCATAGTACTTTGTAAAAACTATGTATGTGTGTATACCCCCCCCACACACAGATAATATAAACATATACACATACATAATATGCATACACACATATATTATATATCCATACATACAGTATGTATATATTTACATGCACATTATCATAACTAAAATATAAATATATGTATACATTTACCTTGAATTATACCAACTAACCCTTATTGAACTCTTATATACCTTGTATGCTATGCCTTCAGAAGCAGTGTGTCATTTAGCCTTCCCAACAACCCGAGGAAGTAATTGTAGTTATCTTCATTTTTTCAATGAGGAAAACAAGGCTTAACAAGCTAAGCCACTTGCCAAGACCACAGTGTTAGTTACTAGCTAAGCCAGGATTTTCTCAGTCTGTCCAACTCCTCCAGGCCTGTCCCATTAGCAGCCATGTGGTTCTAGTTCTCTTACCTGCTTCTACCTATTTGCAAATGGATCTGCAAACGGGTTCCTCTGTGAGCTCCTGAGGGTCAGGGGTGCAGTCCATTCATCTGTGTCTCCATGGTTTAACTTTAGCCCAGGCCAGCGCCTCTAAATGTTTGTGGACTAAATGAAAGAACGGATGGCCCCAGTACTTGGATATCCAGGAAAGTACCTGGATAGCAAGTGAGGGAGCTGGGTAGAACCTGACTTCCTAAGGGCATCAAGGATCTCTGTTCAGCTCCTGAAAATCTCTCCCCTCTCTGCACGTACAGCCATTTTCTCTTGCTGGATGAGTCATCATATACTGTTCTGTGTCATCTCCCACAGTCCTGTACTTCTTAGCATTTCACACTTGCATGGATTTCCCTTTGTGTGAGTTTGCTTCTCTGTCTTACTGAACCATCAGCTCCTCAGGAGTTACAGGGACATAAAGCAAACTCACATTTGTTGAGCTTAAATAATATGCCAACTATCATATCGAGACCATCACATACATGAGTTTATTTGATCTTCATGACAATTCTTAGAAACAGTTATTATGTGCCTTTTACAGGAGAGCCAATTTTGGCTCTGAGAGTGTAAAATTTGAGTTATAACACACAGCAAGAATATGATCAAGCTGGGATTCAAACCTAGGTCTTTCTGACTCCAAAGACAAGACCATGACTGGCTTTCCCACCTTAGCCCTAATTGCCACATGGCCCAGGCTTCCCCTGCCAGAGACTCCGTCCCTCCCTCCCACCCCACCTGCTCCCCCTGTAGCAGGACCGATGGCGGCAAGCCCGGCAGGCAGTGTGGAGGGCTGCAGCAAAAACACGCTCTGGCATCTTAGAATGCTGCACAAGGTATGCCAGCGAGAGGAAGAACAGTTGGTGAACAGTTGGCAAATGGATATTTTTATGCAAGGGTTGCCTAGAGAGATGGGGAAAAAGAGCGAAATAACTGTTTATAAAGGAGCCACAATTAATAAGGTCTTTGTTAGCTTTTTGGATTTAGATTTTCAAGTCCTTTGGGTTTGAAAAAGAGCAGGAAGGTCACTAAGGTGCCAAGCTCCTCAGCTTCCAAAGTGTGAAGGCATTTAGGAAACGAACCCAAGCCTGAGTGTGCTAAAGATTTTAATTATTCAGCAAGGAGTGCAGAGATGCTCTGAATTCCTTTGGACAGCTTCTCATCTGGATTGTTTACATTGCGGCATGCTTACTGTGTGGGATTCAAGGCTGCAGGATGACAAAGGAAAACAAGAGAAAGGGAAAGGAAAAGAGCACCACACCGAGGTATCTGAGAGAATTGTAAAAACTCTAACCCCTAGCCTACCAGCTACAAATGTTCTCATCTGTAAAATGGGAATAATTGTATCCAGCAAAGTGGGTTATTGTGAGGGTGGGAAAAATGCCCTGTAGACCTTAAAGCCATTTAGAAATAAGAATATTGGTTTTTGTAAAGCACTTTTTTTTTTTAACATCAAGGCCTCCACTTCCCTTATCTCTTTTTACCTGTAACTTCATTATCAAGCCCCTAGTCTCCCGAACTGTGAGACAATACACTTCTGTTGTTTAAGCCACCCAGTTGGTGACACTTTATTATGGTAGATCAGAATAATAAACATTCGGATCCCCTTTTCTGGATGAGGCACTAGAAGAGGAAGAGATTAATCCTCAAAAGCAGGATTGCTGAGATTTGTATCCCATTTCCCCTTTCACTGCTGCACACGGATTGCTAGAAAGAAAGTTTTTTGGGATCTGAAATTGCTCTTGGCTTGTTCACTACTCTGTCCCCAGCATTTCTATCAGTTCATCATTGCCTGGTATATCATAAACAATACCTGTTGAATGAATGACTATATGTTCTTTCTACCACCTCACCCAGAGCTAAAATGACTTAGAAAAAAAAAAACCGCATTGAAACAAGAGTTTCAACAACTCATAGTAATTGTCCCAACAGAACATTTCATACTTTGTATTTAAATATCTTTCCATAGTCAGACACAATTATGTACAAGTTTTCAAACACACTCCTTAGAAGTCGTGTTTCATAAATTGTCAGGTACAAAACTCCAAGATCTTAATTCATACCTACATTGGGAAACCATTGGCTAGCCTTCCCTCCTTCCTCTCTGGCTTCCCACATGGCTGTGCCATCAGAGGTCCTCCTTTCTGCCTCATCAACCACTCCTTGGTTTTCCTGTACTGGTTCTTCCTCATTTTCCCAAACTCTAAACTCTCAGCATACCAGAATTATATTTTTCTGTCTAGACTCACTCCTTTGGTAGCCCCATCCTATCTTGTGGCTTTAAATGCTACCTGTGTGTTGACAATACCCAAATTTACATCACCTGCCTGGACTTCTACACTGAACTCCAGACTTGTATATCCAACATCCCACTTAACATTTCCACCTGGATGTCTAATACGTATCTCAAAGTCGATGCGTTCAAAACCAAATTCCTATCTCTCCTTCCACGTCAAGTGAAATACTGTTCCACCTTTTCTGTCATAAGAGATGACAACTTTATTCTTCCCATTGCTTAGGCTGGGAACCTTGAGCCTTGCTTGAGTCCTCCTTTTCTCTCACAGTGATGTCCAATCATTTGTCTAATCTCATTATTATCACTTACAAAAAGTATTTGCAATCTGGCCATGGCCACTTATTATCACCCCTAGTGCTACCAACACCTTATTGGCCCGAATTATCTCAGTAGCTTTTCACGTGGTCTCCCTGGGTCCACCTTTACCGCACACAATCTCTTCTCCACACATTTTCCTGTGCAATCCTATTAAAATGAAGATCAAGTCACAGGCTCTTCTGCCAAAATCTTCCAACAGTGCTATGTGATTTAGCTCCCCACTACCTCTTCGACTTCATTTCCTCATTTACCAGATCACATTGTTTTATTTACATTGACTATGGTCAAGTTCACAAAGAAACAAGCTTCTTGAGGACCCAAGGTTTTTCTGGAGTAATTTCAGTTGAATCCTTGAATAAGCAAGCTCTTTTCCACTCCCACTGTGCTGGTGCTTCCCACACTCTTCCCAGGCCCTCCCTCAAGACAGGGTTAGCTAGATCACATATTGCTCTGCTCCTTATTAAAATATTTGCTTCATTGGCATAAGGTTTTTCTTATTATAATATTGTTAGCAGGAGGAATCGTCAACCTAGAGTGCTGCCAGGTGCCATTACAGCCTCTTAGGTATTTCAGTCAAACTTCATTTGAATGAGGCTTACCTCATTCTTATGGTTACAAGAAGGTAAATAAGCTGCTCTGAACTTCTTGGTTTTCTGGGTGTCTTCTCTCCACTCGGTCTCCCTCTGACCCTTCTCTACTCTGTCCCCTGCCCCAGGAGACTGACCTATATGAAGTGCATCAGTGGGCTCTGGTGCCCTGAGGCTTCTGGATGAAGTGGGCAGGGAGGAAAGTGAGGTCAGGGTTTTTTGTTTTTTTTGTTTTCTCTGGTTCCTTGGACTGATTGGATCACAGATGTCACTAGTCCTTTCAAGGTGGTCGCTCTACACAGCTCCCTGTGTCAAGTTCTGATAATGACTCTCTCCCACCTCTTTCCTTTGCTGGGAGTGTCTGCCTCCACTATGGTCAGTTCTGGGCTACTGCCCCATCCCTCAGAGTCCCCTCCCCTTGCTACAACATTACAAACAGTCCCTGCGTAAGCTATTCTCATTTGAGCATGTCACATTTCTTCCTGGGACTCTGACAGAAGCATCTGGTGATCTATAAATGTCCCCATCTTATTACATTTTATCTGTGGTAATCAGACCTGATATAATCCTCAGTTTCACATAATGGATTATTTTTCTGATCAATTACTATCAACTGAATAAGAGAAAGTCTATCTCACCCTTGGAGGTTGGGGTTCTGAAGCCAAACTGACCCATCTTGTAATCTGAAATTAGACAATGACCAGTGCCTTAACATCTTATCATTTCACTTTCTACCAGATCTTGTACATTTTTAAATGGTATTTATGTGACTGATGTAGATTAGTGCATAGTCGGTACAGTACAAAAACTATTGAATATTCCTTCTCTTTCACTTTGGTGCATTTGTTTTTCTAGCTTTTTAAAATTTCCTGCTTCATTTTGATTAATGCAATACCTTAAACTTCAGTGGATCTTGTGGAGTAGCACAGTGTGTAATTTGCAGTCAGATAATTTGCTCATCAGTGGGAGTTGCTCTGGTGCTAATTTGGGCTGTATCCTCTATTTCAGTCTTTTGTCTCATTTGTAAAGAGCCTACTGTATTGTTCCAACTTCCACACTTTTCTTTATGAGATTGTACATTGTGACTGAAAGTGAGACTAGAAAATCCATTCCAGCCTCAGAGTTGTTGATTGCAGGGCATGTATACAAAAAGGCACTATTAGTAGGGAAAATCTACATGCATCAATTTCTGATTAGAGGGGCCTTTCTCTGCTTTTGGGTGTAGCATTGATTTGCACTCAGTGGAGACACTTTGGAAAGAACTGGACAAAGTTAGATTAACTGCGATCCTTGATCCACCTTCTGGGCTGGAGTCCAGTCCATAGCAAACCATACCCACTGGACCTCCTCATGGGACTAATTTAGGGAGAGATGGCCGAGGTGAGGCAAGAGAGGTTTAATCAGGAGGAAGAAGACCAGCCATGAACCTCCAGATAAAGAGCATATCAGAGAGGCTGAAAGCTGAAGGAAGTGGAAATAGAGCAGTTGTATATCCTATTTTGGTAGAGAGCGTAAAGAACATCTGCGGACACAGAGAAGGCAATGGCAAAAGGTATGGATATAAGCCAAGGTCCATCCAGTAACAAAGTATACAAAATAGTCATTTTGCCTCTCTAAAAGAAGTGCTTGCACGGTTCCACCAACTTAAATACCAAAGGTGAAAGTGGAGACCCAGGACTCATTTAGTTAATAGGGAATAGCACTCCTTGCCCTTCTTGTCATCCAAGACTGTTGTAAGGATAAAGTGAGATAACACGTATGAAAGCACTTTATAGACCACAAAGCAAGCATCCAGAAGACATTTCACCATGGGAGCTGAGCTCTTTTAGAAGTCATGTACCTGGTAAGTTGGAATCAGACCAATCCTGAGGTCCATCTTCATGAGGGATGAAAAACTATACTCAAAGGAATGTCAGCAAACAAAGCCAGCCAAAGCAAACTGCAGGAAGGTTGGTGTGTGGCTGGCTTTCAGAATGAGGAAAACCTAGTGTTCAAACACAAACCAAGTTTTCTCCATGTGGACTTTTCATTTCCTCCTATTGCTCAGCTTCACTGGGCTCTATCACAGCCCAACTTTTTCCTTGAGATTGAAACAGAGTCACTGCAACTCCTAAACCTGCCACTTCCCAGCATCACCACCCAAAAGGAATGGGCCATCTTTCCTTAGTTCCATTTCACAAAATCCTGAGAACTTGTGCTGGTGTGGGTCACATGCACATTCTATGACCAGGGCGAGGGCTACTATGCTTGGTAGTTCTACATGCTCTGAATCAAGGAAGAAGCTGTTCCTCAGTTCTTCCTAGAAGGGAGGGTGCTGAGAGATGGAAAAATAGATGATCACTACAGGCATCTAGTAAACACCACCTCCTGTAAACTAGGTTTACAAACTACAGTGTCTGGACATTTTAGGATAGATCCTCCATCCCCATTGGTGTACATCAGGAAGAGAATCGATAGTGAATTAGTTAGGGTCCTGGCAGAGAAAATGATATACTCAGAAGGAGTATCTGAGGAAATGTTAGAAAATGAACTATTCACAGGTGTGAAAAGAGTTAAAAAAACAAACAAACAGAGATGGTGAAGTATCACTAGTGGGAAGCCATTTCTCTCCTTGGCCTCAGAGGGGAAGTGTTGAGGGATGGCTGTGTGAACCCACTAGCCACGTAGCTGTGGGGGGGCCTACAGACAGGAGCTGTGGCCTTCAGTACAGGAACTCAGCCACTGCAACTGGCAGAACAACAGGGAAGGAGCTGGAGCTGGGAAACCCTTCTCTCCTTCTATCTGCCTGTGTTGTTCTGTGCCTCTCATTGGCTAATCCCAACCAGAAACCAGAAGTCGGGGTGCCAAGCTTGATGCAATCCTTTATAGTAAGATTCCCAGGGCACAGAAGGTAGAAAGGATGGAAAGGCAATCTGGAGGGGCAAAGGGAAGATATCCAGCATGAGGGTTCATCTGTTCCCTTTGGCTCAAAATATAGTCCTAGTTGTGTCCAATCTGCAAAATGGGACAGTTAAGGCACCAAAAATCAAAAACAAGCAAATAGGCAAAAGAACTCAAATCCTACTGTTTACAAAATAAATGTTAATGTTAACATTAACATCCAAACATAAAGTTAAGGATGCACTTTCCAGTTTCCTCCAGTCATCATTATTCCCTGTTATCTAATATCTGCCACTGCATACATTCCTGCCTCCTAAAGGATTTGCTTTGAGGACTGTGACCAGAGAAGTCACACTTCTTCCTCTTTCAGATAAAGAAACTGGGTCTAGAAAGGAAAACTTGTTTGCCCATGGCTGAATAGCCTTGCTGGGGATTGGTCCATCTACACAGACAAAATTAAAAATGCCTAAATAGGAAGAATGGATAAAGAAGCTGTTAGTTTCCATAAAACAGGAGCCATCTTCACACATGGAAGCAGTTGTCATTTGAAGCGAAGATTATGCAAGGCTTCTACTTGATCAGTGTGGCCCCAAGTGTGGACCTAGAACAATGGGGAGAAGTGATTATGGTCCGTGCAAGTCAGAGCTTGCAGCGTGCCCTTCAGAATAGACTGGGCTGCCTCTCTTCGTTCTGGCTCCCATCTGTGCAGATGGTCTATTAACAGAAAGTGAACCACCCCTTAGAGAAGATGTGTGGGACTTCATCCTTTTAGCCCCCCTCCTCCTCTGTGAGTTGAACTGATGCTGAGTTGAATTGGAATGAGAGGGATGTATCTGTGTAGTTCTTTTTCCTGGATTATGTTTAACTTTATTGCATTCTTTTTTGATTGCATGCAGGTGGGGAGGCTTTATTTTACCCTCAATTCAGAATCCCCACCCTCTTCCCATAAAGAATCTAGAGGTGAGGGTTGTCTCTTTTCCTTTACCCATTCCTCTCAAATACTCACTTTCTTCTCTTCTCAGACCAAGCTCTTCTCTGTCCCCACACATATCAGGCTCATTTCTGCCTCTGCATATATCCTCCTGGTGTGGTTAGTTAGGCTATTGGTTTGGTGGTAATAACAGAGATCAAACAGCAGTGACTTAACATGAAAGAAGATGCAATGTTCTCTCACGTAAACTCGGAGCTGTCGGGCAGCCTGGCTGTGTTCCACAAGGTCACCAGGAGCCCAGCTCCTTCCATCCTTTTGCTGCACCATCCCCTATGCCCCCATCATCTGCAGGATCAAGACAGCCCTGCTCCACCACACCCCATGCCAGTTCCTGCAAAGGGGGAAGAAGATGTGCAGAACAAGCGAGTTCACTTTAGGAAGTGACCCACAACACCTTTCTTGTCATGTCCTGTCACTCACAGCCTACCCATGAGGTCATGCCTAGAGACAAAGACAGCTAGAAATAGAGTTCCTAGCTAGCCAGCCCTGGGCCCAGTTAAATAGCAGGGTGAGGGTGGATTAGTCAAAGGAAGAAGGAGTGAATGGATTGGGAGCCCGGTAGCAATTTCAGGATGTATTTTCTAAATAGAATGGCCTCCTTTTGTCCTATGAAACCAAAGTTCATTATCCTTCAAATACCACTTTAAATCTGCTGCTTCTTAAAGTTTTCCTGGGAGAACCATCCCTTAGATTGTGTTCAGCATTCTAGGAGGACCTGGCTGTATGTCGTGCCTACACCTAAGGAATACATGAAGAACCGGTTAAATGCTAAGCCCCCACTACCTTTGCCATTATCCTCAGTTCAGCAAAGGGAAGGAATGATACCACAAGCTCACATTTGCTGTATATTCACAAGCACCAGGTGGGGTGCTGACTGTGTTAAGAACATTACCACGTTCGATCATCAGAATTGCCCTGTGAATTAGGTACTGTTGTGCAATTTCCATATGAGGAGATGAATACTCTCCAAAGTCACTTTTGCAAAGCTCTCCAGATAGGAAATGCCAGATTCAGAATTTAAATGTAAAACCTGTGGCTCTAAGACTTACTGTTCCTTTCATCACACTGCAGCTTTTCTGTAAAGAGCTTTGCAATAGGGAAGCTTCTCAGAACTGGAACAACTGGGTAATTCAGCATTAATATACTGGTCAGACTGGTAATTTGAATAAAATGAACAAGGTAGAAAATGCTGGCCCACTCGTCCATTGCGCTAACTTAATTTTTCATGTGGGTACATGTTTCCTTGTGAATCAGGCTCCTTCCTTCTCCCTTATATGTTATAAGAAAGTAATACAGAGGACTTATTTCTCCCCCACCATTTTCATTCTTCCTTGATTCCTCCCATGATTTTCTCTTGGGAGAAAGGAACAGATTGAAAACTGTGGTTATATATGTAACCATTAAAATAGATTCTCTGCCTATAAAAATGAACTTGTGCCAGGCTCTAATAAATTACATGCTAATATGCCAGCTCCCCAGTCTGCAGGGGAATTGCAATCAGTCTCCTGATCAGAGTAGTAGAATTCCAAGCCTCTCTATTTGTTAGTTCCTTAACCCAGTACAGCTGAGGACTTCATCAGCATGCAATTCAATAAACATTCTTGAGTGCCACAAGGTGTGTGGTTGTGAACTAGAAATTACAGAGCAGAAGAGGAGAAAGCACAAGCCTTGCCCTCTTGGAGGTAAGAGTCCACAGGAAGGACAAACAAGGGAAACGAATCACTGCAGCCCAATAGATTTGCCCACCAGGTGATGTGCATGCAGGTACTGTTGGCTTAAGGAGAGAGGTTTGACTCTGAGTTGAAATGAGGAGGGGAGATAATACCTCAGCTGAGTTTTGAAACATAGGAACTAATCATATGCAAGAGAGAACATTCCGGGCAGAGGGAACGGAATATGCTAAGATAAGGAGGCATGACGCACGTCATGTATTTTGGGAGCCATAAGTGGATCAAGAATCTTGCAGTTTCAATGGATTGTATCAATTTAGGGACCTTTTTTTTTGGTGGGTGATGGATTGAAGTGAAGGGTTATAAACAGGAGAGTGAAGTGATCACATTTATGTTTTAGAAATATCTCTTCTGACTATGTCAGGAGGACTTGGAGAAATCAGGGGACCTGTTAGAAAACAGTTGCAATGATCAAAGATGAGAAATGATGAAATACAAGGTGTGTAATGCCTGGGAAGTGAAGCTAGAGAGGGAATGGCTATGCTACAACAGCTGACATTTACTGCAGATTCAGTCTATGCCAGACACTGTTCTCGGTTCTTTCATAATGGCAACGTATTTCATCCTCACAACTCAATAAGGAGGTAGAAATTATTATTGTCCCAATCTTACAGATGAGGAAATTTGCATATTGAACCCAGCTAAGAAATGGCAGAATCAGGATTTGAACCTAGTTGAGCCACAAAGCCTTCTTTATTTTTTTATTACTGCTATTTTTTTAACTGAAGTATAGTTGATATACAATATTATATTGGTTTCAAGTATACAGCATAGTGATTCAACAGTTATATATATTATTAAATGCACACCCCAACTAGTGTAGTTACTGTCAACATAGAAAGATGTTAAAGAATTATTCACTATAGTCTATGCTGTACTCTCATCCCCATGACTAATTTATATTATGATTGAGATTTTGTGCCTCTTTATCCCCATCATCTATTTCATCCACCCATCCAACCCCTACCCCATGGTAACCACCAGTCACTTCTTAGCATCTATGAGTCCACTGCTGTTTTGTTCATTTTGTTTTGTTTTGTTTTTAGATTCCACATATAAGTGAAATCATATGGTATTTGTCTTTCTCCAGGCCACAGCCTTCTTTCTTAGGCATTGAAGGAGATGCTTTAATTTGATTTTCTTACTGAAATAACAGACTACCTAAATTTCTCTTTGAAGGGTGTAAGATCAGCTGCCTGGCAGTGAATTAGAAAGAGGATGAACAGAATGTCCCTGTGCTTAACTCAATCAGTAATATTCAAAGCAAGATCATCAGAGTCCTCATCTGTGAAATGCAGATAATCACACACACTTCATAGGATTTTTCTGAGGGTTTAAGGGACCGTGTACAAACGGTGACTAGCACAGTGCCTGAAACTTAGAAAGTAGTTCTCAAATATAGTTTCTTTTTCCTTCCCCTAGGAGAATGCTGGCATTTTTGCAATTCCTATTAAAGTTCCTTATAAAGAGTGATGAAATTTCTTAAAGTGCTGAAGGTAAATGAACTAAAGCTACCTGTAACAACATAGATGAATCTGGAAGAACTGATGTTGGGTGAGAAAGCAATTCTCAGAAGACCATATATGGTATGATTCCATTTTTATAAAGCACAAAAACAACCAAATCTAAATAGTGTTGTTTAGGGATATGTGCATATGTTGTAAGTTATTTTTTTTTTTGAAGAAAAAGACTTCTTAACATAACATTAAGGATGGTAATTGCTGCTGGAGGGGAAGGCAGAGAGACAGGATAAGGAGGGGCACATACTGTTGCAATAGTAAATGCAGTGGTGCGTTGGTGGTGAGCACACGGATATTTATTATTTTTATTACTGTTATAATTAATCTTTTGTGGTATTAAATATTACGTATATTATATTTAAACAAATAATGAAGGGAAAGAGTATTCAAAGAGGCTCCAGGCCTGGCTTGATTCAGGACCCAAACAAAGACCTAAGTCTCTATCTCTTGGCTCTGCTTCCTCTAGGTTAACAGCTTCCTTAATCTAGACAATGGTGGCTCTCCTGGCAGCTGCAGACTAACATTGTTTCAGCATTTGGTCCAGCTAAAGAGAAAGCATGTATTTCCCCATTCGAGTAAAAGACTCAGAACTGAATCTCATCTGCCCTGATTGGTCTGTTGGGTCATGCTCAGTGCTGGAATCAATCCCTGAGTCTAAGACTTGCACTGATTGATTCAGTGTAGGTCATATGCTGAACTTGTGTGGCCTGGGCTGGAATCATTCAAAGCATGTTGGTTAAGAACAAGGAAAGTGCTGGCTCCTCCAAAGACAAATTAGAGTGTTAATGCCACGCCAAGGAGTAGAGGTCAATAACAAAAACAGCAAATGCCCACAGGAGCTGTTTACAATGCCTCATATTTTTATGATTACACAGCAATGGATGTTTACTACAGACATTTTTTTAAAGTTTAGAAATTTATAAGGGCTAAAATAAGTCACTGGCAATCTTATGACTCTTAGAAACCGATGTTAACATTCAGACCTATTTCCTTCTAGTCTGTATTTGTTTTGTTGCCTCAGCGATTGTAAATTCAATCATGTAACCTGTCTTCTTTTCACTCAACAAATACATCATTAGTGTTTCCACAAGCTATTAAAACGTTTTGTGACTATTTCATTCATTTAGTTTTTATTCAGTAGCCATTATTGTGTCCCTATTAAGTTTCAGATCCTTTGTTGAGTATTTGAAATACGGAAATGATAGTCACACTTCTTGTACTCAGGCTAAATTCCTAACCTACTATTGAGTAGTCATGGGAGGAAAAAATACCTATATATTTTATGTCTATAAAACATTATTATAATAGCATAGAACCTGGCCTCCTACCCAAACTAGGGTTTCTGGACATATGCCTGAGTTTAGTCTCTAAGGAAGTGTAGGATTTTGGCAAGCTTAGACAGCAGGTGAGAGGGAGAGGTTGTAGATTAGAGAAGGACGTAGGCAAAAGGAGGGCAGAAGCAAGGACACAGAGGTGAGAGCACTGTGGTATTTCTTGAACCCCAAACACATGGCACTGAGCAAAAAGAGACAGAGCTGGAGAGGAGCGTGCTGGAAGGCCTATGCATTTCCTACAGGGAAAACTGGACTTTCCTTGGGACACCAGAACTTATTCTAGTTTGGGAATGTGATCTGTGCTCCTGCTTAGGATGCAACACCATCTAAACTGCCTTTCTTATAGGTCATCTCTGTGTCTGTCAGAGTTTTACACATTTTTTAAAGGCAAATAATAAGCTTCCCACTCCATAAAGCCTCCTGCACTCACTGAGGGGAAGCCAATCCCCTCTACCCTCCACAGGCATCGACCTCTCCCCCTTCTGCCATCTTGGTAGGTGTGTTGGAGCTGTGTGTGGAGTTCTTGGCTTGCACACTCTAGATTGTCCTTCCTAGATGCAAGGCATGCTGAGGGCCTTGTTGGAACCATCTTGGTGTTTCCTGCCCTATCTGACACGTGGACTGTAAGGAGGCTAAACATGTATGTCCCTGTAGTTTGCAAACGGAAGAGATTTTTCCTTCCATAAGACATTGGGTAAGGTCTGGAGACATTTCTGGTTGTCCTGATGAGTGAGGGAGGCACTACTGGGAATCCAGTTGGGTAGATTAGGGATGCTGCCATATATCCTACAATGCACAAGACAGGCCTCCCCCCACCAAAGAATCATCCAGTCCAAAATAATTAGTCCTGAGAGTGAGAAACCCTGAAATATACTAAGTGAAGTGTAAGCATCACTGGGTAAATGTTCAGAACACTCGTTTCTGGTCCTGACTCAGCAGCTATTCCCTCAAGTGTGGTCTCAGCAGCTATTCCTTGGGCTAAGTGTGGTCTCTCTGGGTCTCAAGGTCATCATCCTTAGGAAGTCTAGTATGAAGATCACATGCTTTGGAGTCAGAAGAGGCCAATCTCAAATTTTCACTCAACTCTCTACTACCTGTGAGGTTCTGGGCAAGTTAATTTTTATGCCTCTGTTTCCTTTTTAGTAAAAAGGAAGCATGGTGTCTACTTTGGAAAAGTAGGAGGAGTTGAAATAATTTATGTAAACCAAGACCCACAGCTGTTGACATATGAAAGATGCTCAATAATCACATTGCCATGACACTAATAATTTAGGACTCCTTGATTTGTTTTCTCTTCTTGTAGATGCTAAATGTTTTCATTCAACTGGGATAAGGGTGGTGGTCAGGCACATGTATCAGATGGGATCCCAGCAAGTAACATTTGGCACACTCAAACTGGGAAACTTGAAGAAAGTTCATTAAAGGAATTATTATAAAGGTATGGGCAGAGTTTAGTGAAACTAGCAGGGGTAATGTAGAACCCCTGGACTATACCCCCAGGTCTGAAACAGTTACCAGAATCCAGAAAAAGTAGCTCTGGGGAGAGGGACCCCTTACAAAAAGGTGCAGACCCTTTGAAGAAAGAGCCAGGGAATAAATATTAGACTTCATTCTTTTCCTCCATCTTCTACTGGTACTGCCTATTGTCTGAATCCAACAGGAAGCCAGAAGACACAAACCTGCTGATGCAGCCTTTATGTCAACTTTCTAGGACACAGCTACTTGTAGGAAGGTGGAAAGAGAGTATCCGAAGAGGCAAAGAAGATACCAGTTACAGCATAGAGTTTGTGGAGTAGCAGTCTGGGGTTTGAGACCCACGCCCGCTGCCAGATTCAGCATGTTAGTACTCTCGCCCTTTACAGGGGAGAGATGGCACCGCATGCAGCCGTCTGTCCCATCCTGAGTGCATCTTGCCCCCGAGACTCAGGAGAAATGCAGCTCCCTCCTGATAAAGTCTTCCATGGCTTCTTTGAGTAATGCCTGTATCAAGGAAGGGAAAGGTGCAGGGAATCTGTGCTGGGAGCTGAAGAATGGTGGAGGCTGCTGTGGGAAGCAGCATGACTTGGTGGAAGCCTGGTGACTTGGGTTCCAGTTCTGGCTCTGTCACTTGCTGGCTTTGTGATCCCTGTGACTCAGTTTCTTCACCTGTACATGGGGTAGAAGTCTTTAGTTTACAAACTTGTTTTGTGGATTAGAAATATTTGGAAGAAGACGGTCCAGTCCTTGGTAGCTTGGAAGCTCACTAACACCAGATTTCACTTATTTAACACTTAACTAGTGAGCAGTTCCAGAGCACCAATCTTAACTTATGCCGGGCCTTGGAGTAAAATCATAATGAGTAAGGTAAAGTCCCAAACTTTAAGAAAATCATAATCCAGAATAGGAGTTTCTATTCTGCATTTGATAGGTTGGCTTTGGAGATTATGTAAACCACTTGCAATCAAATGTGAAAGTTTGTATATATGTTAAGTATGTATCTGCATTTTTCTAGAAAGATTCATCAGATTCTCCAAGTTAACAGTCATTAAGGAAGAACTTTTACAGAATTTCTATGGAAGTGCAAGATTATAAACCTCTGATTCAGTAAACAGCAATAAAAACAAACATCAAACAAAAGATTCAGACAGTATTCAATGTACAAAAAAAACAATTAGAGGGTGACTCCATTATCACCTGTGACCCTGCCTAGAAGAATTTGGGCTAGAGGATAAAAATTACAAGAAGGAGATATATCAGCTCCATGCAATAAATAACCTTCCAATAACCAGAGGTGTCAGTAAGTTGTTTGGCAGGGACTGCCACATTCAAGATGCTGAAAGATCACGTACAGGGCATCCTGTGTTGGAGTAAGTAAACTATAAGAGCTCTTTCAACTCTCAGGTTTCAATATCTCACCAGGATAGAGCATAAAGATGATGGTGACTATGGTAGAGAAAGAAGAGGTGTGTGCTCATATGTGTCTGTGCTTGATCTGCCTTCTGTGCGAAGAGGGGTGATTACATGATTAAGCGACATGTTGTAACAAGCTGGGGAGTGGACCAGTGGATCACTGACAGATGAGGGAAATACATGAGATAGCACTTTTTGGAGTATCTTGCTGAGCTCATAGGTCTGTCCACGTGGAAAAGCTATTTCCACAACACAAGCAGATTTATTTTATTCTGTGCCAACTTGATAACCTTGATGAGGCAAGGAATTATGGAAGTCTCTCTTCTTGGAGGTACACTAGTTTCAAAGGCTGGAGTCAATGTTAAGTAATATCTTTAAAACATCTTTACCTAAGAAATCCCAAATTGCAAATGACATTATTGATTTTATTGATTTATTCATTCACTGTATATTTATTGAGCACATATCATGTAGCAGAAACTATACCAAGTATTGGAGATACAGGCACAGATAAAGGGGAGGGATCAAGATAACATTTTATTAAATGAAAGGGACTTAGTAATCATTATCTGGTTTAGTCAGGATATTAACTTTGCAAGATGGGTATCATCTTCATCTTACAGGAAACAGGTTAAGCAACTTGTCCAAGTTTTTGAAGCTGTTGAGTGTTGGACTTTGGGTTAGAATTCAAGGTAGAATCGCTCTAAAACCTGTTTTCCTCCTTATACCAAAGACTCTGCCCTTAATGTGTCTATAACATTGCCACATGTGGGGCACACACAATGTAAAGAAGTACCTGCAGGCTTCTGTGTAGTGCAATAACAGGGGTGCGGGCTGAGTCAGTGCTGAAGAGGCACCCAGTTCTAGAAGACTTGCTTGAGGAGCCGGTATTTAAACAGAACTCTAAAGGATGCACAGTTCAGATATGATGGACACCAGGGGGTGGCACAGGGCATTCTAGACCCAAGCAACAGGGTGCCAGATAAGGCATGTGAAAGACAGTCTTGGTTTGGGGGAAAATAATGCTAGTGTGGTGAATAGGGGAATGGCTGTGGTATTTGAGGGTGGTAGTCTGGCTTTGAATATGGGCTTTAATCTGAGTCAGTAGGAAGCTTATGAAGGTGACCAGCATTTGTCTGGCATGGTCAGTTTCTGTTTCAGAGAAAACTATTTTCAACGTCTTAAGGTAGAGTGGTGGGCAGTAGAATCCCCCCTGACCCCCATCCTTCTTCATCCTTTCCTCAGGCAGGAGCAGGCTGGGTACCCAATGGCCTAATTCTTTCCATGGAAGAATTCTCACTGGCCCTTTCTTCCATTCTGTGTGTCTCCTTATAAATCAGGAGAAAATGCCCCAGGCTTATGCATGGCTCTCTTGTTACCATAAATCTCGGATGTGAGTGTGGTGGATGGTAGATTTAGGTAATTACATAATGTAAAACTGCTCATGCCTTTCTCAACTCTAAAGAGTTGTTATCTGTGTATCTCCTTCTGCAATTTATGGCTATTCTGGATGAGGGGGAGCATTCTCACAGTCACTGCCTATAAATTATGTGCTTTTCCCATAATTCCCACTGGTGAATATTTCTGATGGCTAATGACTATTATTTCTATTTCTATAGGCTCTACTCATATATAAATAATAAATATAGGCATGTTACATGATGAGGGCCAATTTATCATGACTCCTTATTTAGAGGGCAGGGCCAGTGGGAGGCAGGGGCAGGGTTTGTGCTTCTCTCAATAGACTCTTCTGGTGGGATAGGGACCTCTTCTGATGGGGCCTCAGGAACCCCTTGCCCTCTAACACATACCAACCTATTGCAAAGTGGTTCAGCTGTAAAGCTCAAATAATAATTGCTTGGGTTGATTTGTACCACATAATTGACTGTGCAATTGCATTTTCTCTTGCATTATATGCTCATTGTTTCTTGATTCTTAATCACGGCATTATTTCTCAAGATGAGGACAATGTCTTATAATTCAATATCTCCAGCTCTTGTTTGGTGCTATACAGGTATAGTGGAAGGAGTGTAACCTTTTTTAGATGGGCATCAGGTTTTCATTTTGGTCCCTGATCAGCCCTTTATTAGCTGTGTGACTTCTAGCAAGTCACTGTATACCTCTGATTCACCATCTCCTCATCTGTGTAATGAGGGTGGCAGTAATCTTTGGCTTTGCATTGTTGTAAGAATTAGCTGTGATAATGTATGTGAGTGTCTTGTACAATGTATGATACTTTATAGATGCCCAGTAAATGTTTTTAATGAATGAGTGAATAAATGATTGGAACATGATTGCAAACTATCTATAGTTTAATATATAACAAATTATATTAGAGCACAAGGTAAGCCTGAAGAACAATGACCCAAGCAAGACAGAGCTTTCCCACCTAACCAGAGTGAAGAGGCTGTTTGAGACAGGTAGATCATCTGTTCTATGTCATCCAGGGCCATTATTCCTTCCATATTTTTGCCCAGCCCTTCCCCAGGGCAATGTTATCTTCTGAATGGTCAGTTTTCTCATTGCTCACTACCACATCCAGGTTACAGTCCACAAGAAAGAGGAAAGAAGTGGTAGGCCAGCAGCTTTTTTAAAAAGAACGTGACCTTGGAAATGCACACATCATTTCTACTTCTTTGCTAGAACACAGTCTAATGATCATACTGAGCTGCAAGATAGATGGGCAATGGAGTCTTCTGTTGGGTGGTCATATACCCAGTTGAAATTTGGAAGATTGTATTACTAAATACAAGAAGATAAAAAAAGATATGGGGATGATTAGCACTCTCTGTTCCAAATACCTACAGGTGCTTCCATTTGGAGGTCAGCATCAACTCTACCTGAAGGCAGAATGCTATCTTGTATATTTAGTTGTAGTTTCAAATGCATCTGTCTTATCTCCTCTATAGATTGAAAGCTTCTTGAGGGTTTAATTTTTACTTATTCCTCTTTGGGGGTCCTACTGAGCTTAGCACAGGACCTAGCCCATTTCAGCAGCACAGTTTTTGTTGACTGACCAACTGATGGATTACAGTGTGCCCTGGGATGGATGCTAACTCAGCCCACTGCATGACTTATGAAGAATGATGCCACGGTATGCATTGACAGGAACATGAATCCATCCTGCACTTAAAGCCAACCTGTCCCAGAGGATCTTGGCGACCTATCAGCATCTCCATTATTCATTATAAATTGAGTGTCTGGGTAACAGTCTGAATATCTGTCCACTTTATTGCCTCATCTGTGCAGAAATGAAGAAAACAAAACTGAGAACACTTGGCCTCTTAGATGAGAAAACTGAGGCCCTCAGTTGTTAAGAGACTTATCCAAAGCACCTAAAATGTTACTGCATCATTGAGATCACAATTCAGTTCTCCAAGCTTATCAGAACCCTTTTCAAAACCACCCCATTAGGTTTCTTTTACCAGATAAAAATAGTTTCCACAATGGCATGTGTTTTTGCTCTGTATAATTTCCACCGTGTTTCACATCCATAATTGCATTTAATCCTTTTAACAGCTGTTGGAGATAGTGTTGTTATTAACATTCCTCTTCAACAGATGAGGAAACAGAGACCCAAAGAGGTGATAAAATACTCCCTGCCAGTAAATGAGATGCTAGAACCTAGAATCAAGTGTTTGTATTCCAGTCTTGCCAGGCCTCTTCTTTGCAGATAAAATGATAAATACCAAAGTGCCTTGGAAACTGTCGAGCATTTCCAGTGTCAGGCACTGTCATCAATAGGTTATTGCCAGCAGACCCAAATCAGCACTTCAGTCCAGAACTTGGGAACATGCCATATATTTTAATTATAACCATTTGATAATCCTAGGGTATTGAGGAGGTGTGGGGCTGTCCTATATCATGCCTAATAGTCCTGAAGGAGGGGATTACTCCATGTCTATGAATATTCACTGCTATGCTAAACCATGAGCTGTTTCCCTCCTCTCACAGTACTCAGATACTCACTGCTTGCTGGGACTTTACAGTCACTGAGCAGACAAATCATAAGCATGTATTGGGTATCTCTGGTAGGGTTTCTGTCCCCACCACATGGTGGTTCTGGTATCTAAATGTAGCACAGGAGAAATGAAAAGCTACCATGTCCTTGCAGGAAGGTTAGCAGGCCACTGTTTGCAGAGAGCTTCCATCTCTCTCTCCTAAGAGCTCCTTGAACTGGGCATTGCAGGAACCCAATCCTTTTATTCTTCATTTGCCATTCGAGGGAGTAGGGTGGGGAAGAACATAACTGGAACAGAGCCTTGTTACTCAAATGTGGTACCTGGAGCAGTGGCATTTGTATTACAGCAGAGCTTGTTAGAAAGGCAGAATCTCAGGCTCCACCCATAGAATCAGAATCTGCCTATTAACAAGGTCCCCAGGTGGTTCCTTTGCTCCTTAAGTTCAAGAAGCACTGGGCTAGGAGACTGAAATTCTTGTTCTTTCCTCCATCTCCCACTGGCTATGCAACCTTGGACAAGGCACTGAACCTCTCTGGACTCTGTGGCTACTTTTTCTATAAAATGAAAAAGTAAGGCACAGATGTTAGTGGTTTGGGGTTTTGTTTCAAGGAGGTGGTTTCCTAACAAATACAGTATAGCAAATATCAGCAAAAACTCCACTTCCTTGAAATTTCGAAGACCTCTTCTTTTTGGAATTCTTGATACTTTGCATTGAACAAATTATCTACTGAGTAACAACAGGCAAAAGGCAGCATGCCCTTCAGTTCCCTGAAATGTGCTGCTTTAGACTTATAAGGAAATGACTCCCTTGCCAAACCTGAGGCCAGAATCTGTGAAGTTTGCACAAGGAACCACCAGGTGTGGATGCAGTGAAATGAGACATTTAGCCTTTCCTGGAGTTTTAGTTCCTTCTGTAGTCATTGCATATGTGTTCTCATCATTACTACTGTAGGATTCACATTCTGCTTAAGTAATAGTAAAGTTCCAACCTTTCAGGTGTTGTATTAGAGTCACACAAGATAATTTCTTGAAATATTTCATAAGGCTGCTTGTTTTTCCAACATTTATGAGGTCTTTGTGTGCTCCCTATGCACAGTGCCAGATGGGTGAGAAAGACTAGTGGGAAGACACATACCTGGCCCCAAATCAGACCCAAGGAGAAGCTGGCTCTGATATTTACCAGATGTATAGTGGGCATGCTCCTTAACATCATGTGGATTGCTTTCCACATTTGTAAAAGGAGTTTGTAATGCTTTGTTGTAGAGAAAATGAAAATTCCTATGGCCAGGATTCTCATCTGACACTGGTCCACTTGCTCACTATACACGTGTGGGCAATACATTATTAATGACTCTATATAAAGAGCTCCACCCAGTTCTCTGGGCTGCAAGGCTGCAGGAGGGCAGAGGCTGGAGTGGTGGCAGCACCCAGCACAAAGACTGAGATGGCTGCGGGGCTGGAGAGGTCCGGAGGCAGAGACCAGCTTGTTGCAGGCAGACTCGCTCTGAGTGGACAGGATTCTAGTGACTGACCTGTCACTGTGGGAATAAAGTTGGGTATAAATGCTTTCACCCCAAGTTCCATTGTTATTTTTTGGTCTCACTGAATCAAGAGGGAACTTGCCCGGGGCTGACACCCATTGGCGAGAGACTTGTGGAGAAGAATACAAACTGGCTCAGCACCCTCAAGGAGCCGGCAGCCTCCTGGGGAGAAAAGCTTGGGTTTGGAGCAAGGTTGTGGACTCTGCCTCCCCTAACCAGCAGTGTCAAGGCCTCTGGAAGAAATGATACCTAGGCTGAGACCCCAGGAGCAAGGAACAGTTGGCTAGAAAATGCAAGAGTGGAGTGTGGTTGGGGTAGAAGAGAAACTTTTTCTGGAAGGATGAACAGCATCTCTAAGTTATAAAGATGAGAACATGGCGAGTTGAGTTAAACCAAACAGACCTAAATATAGATCTGGTTTATTAGATGGGGCATTCACTGTTATGGCCTGAATGTTTGTGTCCCCCTCAAATTCACACTGGAGCCTAAACTGCCAGTGTGCTGGCATTTGGAGGTAAGGCCTTGGGGGAGGTAGTTAGGTCAAGAGCATGAGGCCCACATGCATAGGATTAGTGCCCTTGTAAGGGGGTGAAGAGACCAGAGCTCTCTCCCTCTGGCCTGTGAGGAGATGAGAGAAGATGGCCCTCTATGAACCTCTATGAAGAGGGCCTTCATCAAGAACCCGGATGATGATGTTAACACCTTGATCTCAGATTTCCAACTTCCAGAGCCGTGAGAATTGAATGTTTGTTGTTTAGCCAGCCAGCCTATGGTATTCTGTGATAGCAGCCTGCACTAATACATTCACCTCATTAGAAATTTGTTTATCCTGGAAAGTAATGCCTAATCAGGGGACACTGAAAATATCTAATAACAACTAGTTTGGTACAGCACTGAGCAAGTAAAGGGGAGCAGGTAGAGCAGGAGCAGGAGCTCCCCACACCAGCCAGGCAGACTTAATTTAACCCTTTAGTTGCTGGATTGAAGTAGTCTTGGAGGGACAGTGGCAACCAGTGGCTACTGGGAGGTGGGGTAGGGACTTGGGTCAGGGGCTATGGAATCGCTTGGGAACATTTTAGTATTGTAAGAACCAAAGTGATCCTACTAATACATACTGCCTGAAAATCTGTCCTGATTATTATTCTATTTCACATTCATTTAAAACCCTATACTGAGCAGTAATTGAATGCAACCTGCTATCCTGAGAAATGGCTCCTGCCCTCAAAAAACTCATAATCCAACAAAGGAGACAGATTTGAGAACAAACGCCTCAGCAGCAGTGTGGTATGTTCACTAATGGAGTGTTTCCCGTCTCACAGCCACCGTGGGGAGTAGGTGTGTGAAGTGTGGTCTCTATGACGCAGGAGGAAGCAGCTGAGGTTCAGAAGGTTCTGTGCCTTGGCCAGAGTCACACAGCCAACAGGAGGTGGAGCCCAAATACCTCTAACTCTAAATCCAGAGCATCATGTGAAAACGGATTTCCATGACAGGAGAAGTAGATTAATTCTGCTTAGCTCAAGTCATAGCTAGAGGCCCAGAATGTTCTGTGGACCGTCAACTAGCCTTTACTTTGGGGCTGTCTGGATAGGAACCCATCTCTGCCTATGGACGACATGTTGCATAGGTCCCATGGCCACTGAATGAGCTGGATGAGAGGCATGCCTGCAGCCAGGGCCCCAGTGTCATCCTGTTCATGAAAAGCAAGGGCACTCAGGAACTACATCAAACTGGGGAATTGCAGTGCCGGCTCCATGACATCAGCAGCTTGAGAAGCCAGTGAGGAATGGCTGCTGGGAGGCGGGAAAGGAAGCCCCCAACCCCCCAGCCTGCTGACCTGGCCTGGGGGCATTTGCACACCCAGCAACAGGTTGTTAGGTTGGGGTTGCTGTTTTGCTTAGAGCACTTTAAGTGGCCAGGGGACTTAAAAAACCTCCGTCCCTCAGTGCTGGCCTTTGCTGTGTTATTTCTTCACATCAGCCCCCATTTCTCTCCCTCCAGCCAACTCTCTGCATCCCCACTTGCCTCCCAAGATACCTAGATTCTCAAGGGTCAACACAGTTGGTGACCTGTTATGGACATGTGACTCTAGCTCAGTCTCCACCATCTCTCACAAGCACAGTTTTGCTATCCATCTACTGGTACAGGTGGGATGCTAGCTAAGAGACTCCAGGCTGACCCAGCAGCATAACTGACTGAATTGATTTCAGGCTGCTCTCACCACCCCTCATCTCTCCCAGCAACCAGAGAGATATCAGCCGGGAGTGGCCATGGTGGGTTCCTTCCCTATGTGGGTGTACCCCACTATCACACACTTCCGAGATTAGTAATATTTATTTGTACTTTCTATAAATATTTAGCAAGCACTGACTATGTACCAACCCAATTTTCAGCACAGGAGGGTGGAGAAATGCAAGATAAGACCTCTGGCTCTCCTGGAACTTATACTGTGGTCAGGCAAGGCAGCAATCAGGAAGTAAAAGGAAAAAAAAAGACTCACCCTAAATAGTATCAAATAGTGACCATAAAAAAGGAAGCAAGGAGATGGAGGAGGGAACAGATGAAAGTCGTTAGTCATGGAGGCCTTTCTGAGAAGAAGTCATTTGGGGCAAGATTAAAAATAAGAAGCGACAGCCAAATGAAAACATAAGGGGAGTGCAACATAGAGGGAGGAGCCAGTGCAAAGGCCCTGGGGTGAGAAGAGGCCTGGCTGGCTCCCAGAGGAGGAGGCCAGTGTGGCTGAAGCAAAGGGAGCAGCAATAGAATGAAGGGTTTTAGATGAGGCTGGGAGGGGTCAGTGGGGCCCCAAGCTTCATGGTGTTTAGGCCCTAAAAGAGAGTTTGGATTTAATGATAAAAGCCACTGGAAACCACTCATCAATTCCAAGCAGGTGGGTGACGTGATCTACGTTATGTACTTAAAAGTAAGAAGGATTGTAGTGGAATGAAGAGGCAGAGGAGAAGCAAAGACTGGTTGGGGCCTAAATCAGTGACATAGGCAAGAACTGATGGTGGCTTGGACTGACAGGGACAGAGGAATGGATCAGCTCAGAATTCAGTCTGAGTTCAATGCGACTGAGGTTCAGGCTGCAGCCAGTGACCGCAGACAGAAAATCAATTAGCAAACGCGTGAGTTATGGTTGTGTGAGCCTTCTGTTCTCAAGGCTGATTATTTATTTAAGGGCTCCTGTCTTCCTTGAAATAACTTGCCTGTAGGGCTCTATATTTCACTATGAAATTGCCTTTGTGATCCTCCAGAAATGCGCCCATTTTCTAGGTAAGAAAACCAAGGTTCAGGATGATCAAGTATAACAGTCCCAAGGTCACCCTTTAGGAAGGATACTAAGTCTAGGATTATAAGCAGGTCTCTGAATAATTGAGGTCATCCTTGTCTTTTTACAGCTTTGGTCTGTCCACTACAAGAGTGAGATCTGTTTTAAGTTTCTTGCTCCACCTGCTGAGTGAAATAGAATTGGTTGCTAGCATTTCCAGCAACCATGTGCAGTCTGATACAGCATCTACCCTGGACAGTTTTTATGTGTTTTTTTTTTCTTTTTTCTGATGGTGATCCCAATTCTGACCCCTTATTGCCTTTGGTAATGTTACTTAACCATTTTGTGACTTGTGTTTCTTATCTGTAAAATGGGAATGCTAATCCCCCTTCCAGAATCATTATATATATTAATGTAGTTAATCCAGCATTTCGTTGGTATGTGTAAATGTTAGTTCTCTTTTTCTCCTTCCCCAACATTGGCTTGCAGATGGTCACTACACCAGCTGTAACACTCATTTTTGTTTGACAATAATCTCAAATGAAGACAGATACCGTTAAACCACCACCATAATGATATTTGACATTTCTTGAACAGTAAGTCGTGAGTTGTGGTGGATATTTTAGTCATCACCTTGATTAATCCTCACAACAGCTCCATGATGCATATATTAGAATTATTATGCCCACTTTTTAGATGCAGAAAGTGAGGCTCAGCAAGATAAGACAATTCATTGGAAGTTACACAGCTAGGATGTGATAGAGTCAGGAGTCAAATGCAGGTCTCTCTGACTCCAGAACAGATGCTGCTAACCACTTAGCCTCCTGCCTCCCATGCAAGACTAGCTGTGCTCTAACAAGTGCCAGATTGCCTCATTCATTATCCTCTGCAGCAGACATTAGTCAGGACAGGGCCTGAAACTGGTGGCATGAGATGTGTATCTCAATTAGGGCTTGAGTTTAACTTCCAGAGAAGGAACAGGAGATTGAGTCTCAGAAGTTGGTAAATGAATGAAATTGAAACAGCCAGAAATGACTTGCCTTAGGGAAGACAGACTCGTTGCTTCCTGGGTCACAGAAATTTTGTTTCCTCTCTCAGCAGACTGCTGAGCTAGCAGAAGTTATACCCCTGCCTTACAGCTTGCTCAAATGGAAACTTTAAAGAGGCTTGGAAATTTGAGCCAAGTGTGGAGAGAATGATCCATGGCACAATGTCTCCGTCCCAGGGTGACCCAGCAGCAGTGAGGCAGTGCAACATGGGTCTTATAGTTAGACTGACATGGATTCAAATCCTGGGCACATAATTTATTGGTCTTGGACAAGTCACTTTCTTCATCTGTGAAAAATGGCATTCAATAATGAGTCAGCAGACTTGTAGAGAAGAGTAAATTAGATTAGTAAAGTGATAGGTGCTTAGTACATAGTAATCACTCAATACCTGTTAGCTCCAGAGGCTTATGAATGTAAAGAGCTTGGAAGAGTCCCTGGAACATGAGCATATTATATTAGCTGGACTTAGTATTATCTTAGTGTTTCTACATGGACAGAATATGACTTCTCTTTTTCTGAACCTTCTGGCTCACCATGCAACTGAAAACAATATAACTAGAAAAATAACTCCCTGAAATATTCTG
Source organism: Manis pentadactyla (assembly GCF_030020395.1). Taxonomy (NCBI): domain Eukaryota; kingdom Metazoa; phylum Chordata; class Mammalia; order Pholidota; family Manidae; genus Manis; species Manis pentadactyla. Next base: position 47,264,305 of record NC_080022.1, on the reverse strand, counting down.
TGGTTCATAGATGTTTCATTTATTTTCAGATAACTGTAAGTCTTCCAAACATCTATTTTCTCACCTGAGATATCACTACACATCCACCAAAATGGCTAGAACTACTAGCCAACTACTGCTCCCAAACATCTTTGGTGGGAGTGTAAAGTGGTACACCCACTTTGAAAAAGGGCCTGTTCTTTTCTCAAAGAACTGAACATACAACTAACCTATGACCCAGCAGATCTGCAACTTGCCACTTATGAAGAGAAGGGACACACATATTCGTAAAAGACTTTCATAAGAATATCCATAGCAAGCTTGTTCATTCTAGCCAGAAACAGGAAAAAGCCAGGGGTCCACCAATAAGAGAATGGAGAAGCAAACAGTGGTATATTTATACAAAAGAATACTGATCAGCAATAAATGGAATGATTTATTGATACATATAATATCATGAGTGAATCTCAAAAACATGCTGAGTGAAAGACGCCTTACACAAGAGTGTATACTGTGTGATCCTAATTATATGAATTCTAAATAGGAACTTATGATAAAAGAACAGTAGTGGTTGCCTCTGGAGTCTGAATGGGAATAGCCTTCTGGGGTGACAGCAGTGCTTCGGATCTCGATGAGGGTTTTCTTTGGTTATGCAAGAATGTGCATTTATCATACTTAGAAAGTTGTATATTTCATTGTATCTAACTTTTACCTCAAAAGAAAAACAGTAACTGGAAACAAATGTTGAACTATAATTAATGATATTCATGCTGAAGTATTTAGGGAGAAAGTGCACAGATGTCTCCAACTTTATTTAAAATGCATCAAAAAATAAGATACATTGATGGATGGCAATAGGGAAGAATAGATGGATAGATATGTGTGATAAAATAAATGAAGTATAGTGTTAAGCAGTGGGTTTGTGGGTTTTCAGAGTAGAATTACTCAGTATGTTTGAAAGCTTGTATAATAGTTGGGGGAAAAGAAAAAACAACCCTTAAACAGATACTAGTCTTCTGAATAAGAAGACACTTCTATGGTCATATTAGAAGCCTAAAACATACACAGTGTTTTAAGGAATGCACTTTCAGGTTTATTGTTAAGTTTCAAGTTGGTAAGCCCTGATTTTACAGGCCCTTAAGATCAGAATGAAATGTCATTTAGTGAAAGAATTGAATTGACAGTTCACAGTCCTGCGTTCCCACATCACTACAGAATTTTTTTTAAGACTTTATTTTTTTAAAGCAGTTTTAGGTTCAGAGCAAAATTAAGGGGAAGGGACAGATTTCCCATACATCTCTTGCCCCCAGACATGCACTGCCTCCCCCATTATCAAAATCCCCCACCAGAGCAGCACGTTTGTTACAGCTGATGATCTATATTGACCCGTCGATATAACCCCAAATCTGTAGTTTACATTAAGGTCTATTCTTGATGTTGTGCGGTCTGTGGATTTGGGCAAATGTCTAAGGACATACGTGTACCATTATGGTATTGCACAGAGTAATCCCCCTGCAGTAGAGAAGTGTTGTGGCTGGCCCGCTCCTGGTGAGTGAGAAGGTGATACAGTAGCTCTGAGGTTGAGGGTTACAGTTCACCCATCCGTATGTAGGACTGACAAGGAGACTGAGGCTGGAGCTTTTGCCACATGGGGCTGCTGTCTTCTATCCCCAAATCTGACTCCACAGGAGTTGCTGTAGAGCTGTGCAAAAGTGTCTTCTTTATGCAAATGAGGAGATTAGCAAATTCTTTTAGTACAAGAAGGAAATTGGCTTGGCTGCAGTACTTGTTCAGAGCCTCATTTAATGGTCACAAGGTGGGCATCATCAACCACATTTCGCAGATGAGGAGACTGGAGGTCAGAGAGGTTAATTCATTTGCCATTAGTCACATAACTAGGGAGTTGCTGAGGTGCAACTTGAACCCAGCTTATCTGGTTCCCAAGTTTGTGACTGTACCCCCCCCCATCACGTTAGGGAAATGTCTTCTGGGGGGCTTTGAATCCAGAATGCATTTTCTAGAGAAACTATATTATTGAAGGTGATTGGGTATGATGGAAATTGTACCTTTTTCCTTGTATTTTCTGCAATTCAGGGCTAAGTGTGATTCTCTCCACTTGCCTGGGAACCTAATTCCTACATGTGACATTATTTTGAGGAGAGTTGATATCCCAGAATTTCAGCCCATGACTTGCAAACTTTTGAGGCAAGCTTTGCATAATCTAGAGGCCACCTGTAGCAGTTGTATCTGATGCTTACAGATGGCTTTGCTACTTACCAAGTGCCTTCATGTCTGTGTTCTTACATGAGCCTCACAGTCATCCTTCAACACACAGAAAACAGGGACTGGATCATTATCTCCATCTGATGAGTGCCAGGGAGGTCTGGAGGGAGGGCCAGAAGTTTGTCCACACAGCCGGGCAAAGGACCGAGCCAATTTGGGATTGAAAGCCCCCAACACCTAGTTCAGCATGGCTCACACCTCATCTGCTTTTTATCCCATTTTGGCTCTAGGCCTCTAGTCCAGGCTAATTTGCATGTGAAATCTTGCAAGTTCTTGGTAGGTGACCAATATATAATGTGTAGCTAATGAGATAAAGTACAATTTCACTTTTGTAACAAAGGAAGGGGAACTCCCTAAGGGACCATCATAATTCTCCGTGGAACTCAGTTTTATGAACATGGAGAAACAATCCATCCTGACAGTGTACCAGCAAACTCTCATGGTCCTAGCCATTCTGCAGGGAGGAAAGAACATTCAGAGATTGGCCCAGGGTCACCAGCACCCAGGCCGTCAATCACAGTCTCGGTGGCACAGCAAAGAATGGAACCAGGACTCCTGAGTAACCATCCATGAGAATACGCTCCAGCTATCATATCGTATTGTTAAATATTCCAAAGAGCTCTAGTGAAGGAGCAGAAATGGACATCCCTTACAACAGCCTTGAGACTCATCAGCAAGTCCCATGTCCAAGGTCAAAAGGAAATCATGGTAGGCCTTAGAGAAACCCTAGACTTATTTGTATCATCAGTCTATGAGCATTTGTAATTTTATATGTGAAGGATCATGCCTTTGCATAAGACATTTAGTCAAGCCTGTCATTAACTTACTTCATGACTTCGGGTGAGTCACTGTACATCTTTTGACCTCAGTTACTCCTCTGGAAAATGACCAGATGACATATATCCTTTTGACCCATGAAAAAAAGAAGATCCTTGTCTGGAAAACTTGGGAGCATTTTTCTAGTCTGAACCTCTTTGAGAATAAGGACTCTGTGCTGTTCTCTGTGGCCTCAGTGTCAAGCCCAGTTCCTGACACGTAAATGTGGCTTGATGAATGTTGAGTGAGTGAATAAAAATGGCACAGCCCCTTTGCTTAGGATGAGCAACGTTACCATAAATTCTGTGCACCTCTTGCATGTATTTCAAGTGTGACCCATTTCATGCTGGAAACGCTGGTTGTTCATCATCCTAGAGACCTGTCAGAATTTAATCACTGACTCCAAAAGGTTCTCTTGACATAGAAGGCCAAGACTTCCTCTCTGCTACTCCAGAGGTCTGAACAATGACTAATTAAGTTAGAGAGTAATAGTGGGACCCAACTCAAGGCATACTTTTCTAATTGTGACAGGTCCTTAAGGGTTAATTTTTAAAGTGGGGAATGAAAGATCCTGATGAGAGGCAGGAAGGGAAGCTAGAGTTGTTGACCACTGGGGTTCCTTCCACACCCATGATTCTGTGTTTATCAACCTACTTTTAACATGGAAAGTGCCCAGATATTTATCTTAGAGTATATGTCTTTGAATCCCATTCTGAAACTTATATTAATCTGTCACTTTAGGTAAATTAATAGTAGTCCTGTTAATAATAACATTAATAAACATAATAGTGATAACATGATAACTGGCATTTATTAAGGGGTTGTATATGTCAAGTGCTTTGTTGACTTTTTTTTTTAACCCTGCCTTGCCTCGTGTAAACCATTTGAAGGAGGACCACTTATTCCATCCATCAGATGAGTAAACTGAGGCACAGAAAGTGTAAGTGACCCACCTCAGATCCACAGTGAGAAGGTGGCAGCTGCAGCCATTCCTTCTCTGGACTCCAGAGTTGGAGCTCTTTGTCAGTAATACTCTGTCCCTCAGTGTATTAGACTGCAGAACAGTCATGAGAGTATCTGATCATTCTCACAGGGTGGTTGCAAAAGTCAAATGAGGGGACTTTCACATGGTTTGGCTCTTCCTCAGACAGTCAGCTCCTTGAGGTGCATGGTTAGTCCGGGTATCCTTCAAAGGGGCAGGTTCGTAAACATTGTTCATTAACTGTTTTCTGAATAAATACCCGAATTAATGGGAGAATAAGAAACTGCCTCAGGAAGTCAAGTTGCTATACAAAGCTTATTCTTTTTTTTGATGCTTCAAATTTGTACTCAAAGCTGTTTGTTAGTCCAGTGACTTTAAATGCCCAAATTTGTCTGTTTTGAGAGTTTCTTTCTAATTCTCCTCTCTTCACTTGGTTGTATTTGATGTGCATATGGATGGAATTTGGAAGTGAAAATTATGGCCTGTGGTTGTACTTTCTCCATTCCTACTAAAATTACCCTCCACGTTCAGAAGACATTTACTATTACTGCTATTTCTGGTGGAAGGAGAAACCAAAAGTACTTAAGAGTTAACAACCTTCAAAATCCTCACAATAACCCTGTGAGGTTCATGGGTTAGCCCATTACACACATTATGGCCCTGAGATGCAGATTAATTCACTTCTGTTGTTCATTCATTCATTCTGTAAGCCTCGGGGACTGTACAAGGGTCCAGCATAGGATGTCACTCTGGACTTAGTCTCTGCCCTAAAGGATTTGTGTGGAGGACAGGTTAGGATTCAGTGAAGGATTTTCACCTGGCCTAACGAGTTGCTAACTGCCAGTCGTAGATCCAGGACTATGGTGAAGACTGCGGCCTGATGTCTGTCACTGTTGATGCCTGCAGGTCATGGACACTAAAACAGAGAGTGTTTTGCCAACACCATGTCATCAGTTTGGTTGTTCTACCTGTCTGTCAAGCTGGCTCTTGGGTGTTTGATCACACATGGGCAACCCATTTAGACTTTACACTCATCACTGGGAGACACACTTCCCCCCGCCACTCTTATTTTCAGGCAAAATAGTTTTCCACTTCTGTTGGCTATCACCAGATGTGCTTGTTTTAACCTCTGTATGCAAAACTGACTGGAGTCTGTAGACCTCTGTGCCTCTTGTCCATCCTGTTCCATCTCCTGGGAGACAGAAGACTCAAGGTGAAAGCTCAGGAGGTGGTGACTTACTGGGCGTGGGCTCTCCCAGGGCTTCAGCCCGGGTCTCTGCTCTCTATCCCTCTCTCCAAACTGTCTTCTCCCTTTTGATTCAGGTGAGAGAGAAGGAGAGGGAGAGGGAGAGAGGGAAAGGAGAGAGGAGAGGAGAGGAGAGAAGAGGGGAGGGAAGAGGAGTGGGGAAGGGGAGGGGAGGGGAGGGGAAGGGAGGGGAGGAAAGGAGAAGAGAGTGCTGTAGTTAAAAGATAGTTTGTGAATAAAACTATCTGTATTCTGGCTGGAGCAGAGTGAGCCAGGGGAGTGAAGTTAGGAGATGGGTCTGGGGGTGACTAGGGCCATAGCCACTTGGGTCCTCGGGGGCTGTGGGAAAGTCCTTAATGATGAAACTTCTCAGATCATTCATTATGCTTGTGGGCATTATATATTTCTACAAGGGCATTATCATGACATATATTTCTTAACTTGTCAGTGGATTTTTTTTTCATGAAACACATTGGAGCATTCCATAGGATGGTGGTTCCTCAGGGCAAAGCTGCTCCAGACAGGAGGCTCGCAGGCTGTGCACTCTGCTCAGCTTGGGTTTTCTCTATTTTAATTGCCTTTTCCCTCTTGTACAGTGAAGACGCCTTCCTTCCTTTCTTCCTCTCTTTCCTTCTTTCTTTCTCTCCTTCCCCATCCACTTAATGGCAAGCCTGTACAGTCTGCTCCAAAACCTAATGATTGGCACTGACCTTACAACTTCTAGGAGCTCAGTCAGTGAAGAGGACAGACATGTGAGGAATTCATGATGTGCATTGTTGTGGGTGTTATAATGGAGGAAATTGTGGGGTACAGTGAAGATATAAAGGAGGAGTAGATAAGGAGATAAGAGGAGGTCATTTTCGAGCTAAGTCTTGAGAAATGAATACACAACATTGACAGAAAACCAGGGGAAGTTCATTTCCATCAATTAAAGTAAAAAGTACAATGTCATGGGTCACAAAACAGCCTGGATATCTGGAATGCTGCAGGTTTGAACCGAGTATAGTGTTCAGGGTATATATTGCGTAGTGGAGGGGGGTTGATTTGAGAAATGGCATGAAGCTTGTGTTTGTATGTTGGAGGCCATGATTAAGTCCTTTCTCCTTGTATCATAAATCAGAAACTTTTCTAACTGCCTTTGGTCAACATGAGGAAATCAGTATGTTACCCACTGATCTTCTCATGGGTTTGAATACAGCAAGTCCAGCCTTTTCCAACATGCATTCTGTTGAATACTAGTCTTGTGAGATTACCCCACACATGCACCCAAACATGTGCATACACACAAATTCTGAAAAATAAATTTGGAAAATAGGCCCATTGGCACATTAAAAACTGAAGGAAATTTTTTACCTTGTAACTCTTTATTTGTTGAGGAACATATGTTAGCCTGTCATAGAACAAACTCTAGGAAAATCTTTTTGACACTTTGAAATACTAAAAATGATGCCCTTATTATGACCTTCAGAAAGCAGCAGGGACCTAGAAGTACAGGGCTGGAAGCTGTTAACACCCCTTGAGTCTTAGAGAATTAAGATCTGCTTAATACCATAGGGCATAACAAGAGTTCAGGTCTCATTTCCCTAGTCCAGTTCTCATTTTATTACACTAACAATAAATGGTCCACATAAAGCCAATAGGCATTTGTCAGTGACTCCATGCTTGTAGGTGTTATATATTTCTACAAGGGCATTATCATGATGTATATTTCTTAATTTGTCAGTGGATTTTTTTTTTTCATGAAACAAATGGGAGCATTCCATAGCATGGTGGTTCCTCAGGGCAAAGCTGCTCCAGACATTAGGGAGCAGTGGGGGTAAAGGTGGGAGAGAGAACACTGCCCAGGCTACTGTGACTGGAGCAGAATGAGCAGGAGAATGACACTGCAAGGTGGGCTTGGGAGTGACCGGGGCCACGGCTGTGTGGCTCCTTGGGAGCCGTGGTAGGATGTGTGTGCTGTGGCTGGGGAGCAGGGAGTGGATTTGAGTGGAAATTGACTTGATCTGAGTTAGGATTAAAAAAAAAATTCAGTTGGGCTTCTTTCTCTGTGGAGGAGACTACGGGATGTGAGAATGGAGGCCGAGAGACCAGTGGGGAGGGCAGTACACAGGTCACAGTGAGAGGTGACAGGATGTCAGCCAGATAGGAAGCGATCTGATTCTGGATCTGTGTGAAATGTGCAACAGACAGGAGTTGCTGCTGATTGGATATGAGAGAAAGAAGAGACAGGACGGCTGTGGGGACTGGCCTGGTGGCGTGGGGTGCCTGTCTTCAGGGATGGGGGAATGATGTGCTTTTGCTTTGTGGGAACTTAAAGTCTAGTTAGAAAGTCAGTATTTTTATGGTGCTTTTATTTCTTTTGCTATAAAAAGAGCATATATCATGGTAAAAACAATTAAAACAGTACAAAATGCATACAGTAACAAGTTAGGTTCCTGACTTCCTCCCCAGGGGCAACCAATGTTACCAGGTTCTCATGTATTTTCTCAAAACACAGTCTAAAAGTACACATATGTTTGTGTTAATATATTTTCTTTTCTTTTTAAATACAGACCCTGTACTGCGGTTTGTTTCCACTATATATCTTGGAGATTAGCCCACACCAGAACATTTAGAAAGACTGCATTTTCCTAAGAGCATAACTATGTGTTTCATTGTATTTCCATATTATAATGTATTTATTTAATTTCCTATGAAGGACATTAAGATTGTCTCCAGTATATTTTATACTAAATGATACAAATGACTCATGATACAGTGATGAATAATGTCTTTGTATGCATGTGTTATACCTATGTGGAAACAGATCTATAGAATAAATTCCTAGAAGTAGAATCTGTGGCTCAAAAGGAATGTGTCTATCTAAATGTGGGTATTTGGGGCTGTTGTGTTCATCAAAAGTGGTGTGCCAAATTATAATTCAGCAACAATGCATGATGTACTTGTCAAGATGGAGAGCCTTTATGATAACAGTGAAACTAATGATAACTTACCTGCATGTTGCTTTATGTTTGCCTGAGTGTCTTGATATCTATTATTTATTTAGTTAACAAAACAACTCTAGAAAGTAGATATTTTGTATTATACTTTTATACATGAGGACAGGGAGACTTGGAGAGACTGATGATTTGCTCAGCTAGTGATTGGAGGAACTGGGATTTGAACCCAAGTTTCTCAGATGTTAAAGCCCGACTGACTCCAGTGTAAGTTTTGCCAGAAAAGGGCTTTCTCAAGCCCACTCTTAGACTTCTCTCTCTTACAGAGTGAGCTCCCTGTCCCTGAAAATATTTACACATTAGCTGGAGAAGGCCTGGGTAAGAACGTCTTTGAGGGCTTTATAGCCCCAGTGTGAGGGTCAGATTAAATGATCTTCAAGGTCCCTTTCCATCCAACCAGTTTCATGGACTAAGCTAGCTCATCTTTCAGTCTTAATAACTGTGTCAATAAAATGAAAATAATGTCACCTGCCTATAACTACATTAGAATGCCATAAAGGTAAATCAGACACTACATCTGAAGCACTTCAACCTAAGACAAACTCTGTAAGTCTGTGTTAGGCTAGGGAGGAGAATGGCTGCAGTGGTGTAGAGCTGTTCAGGCCACTTGGCCTCCCCTGGCCTTTATTAGAAGTAAGTTCTCTCAAATGGATTTATTTTGAATACAAATATAAGTATGCATGCTTTACTACTTCTTCCAATTCATGCTACACCTCATGTAGAGATTCACAGATTTTTCAATTTTCATTTTTTAAAGACTCCTCCAAATCTGACATCTAGTTTGGTCCCTAAACTGACTCTGAGTTTAGCCATCATAATACTTCTGTTCATTATCCCCTGTAAACTTCACAGAAATCCTGCAAGTTAAGCATTTTTTATTAACTCCTTTTTCTGATGGGACAGACCGTGCAGAGAGGTGAAGTTTCTCTGTCAAGGTAACATAACAAATAGGGATTAGAACAGATAGAGCAGGGCTTAGAACCCAGGTTGTCTAAGGTAGAGTCTGCCTTCTGCATCCTCTCACCTTCTGAGGCTTAGGTCCAGCCTTACTCCCTCTGGGCCCTGGGACAACATCCCTGACTGCCTCTCACCCGTGCTGTGCTGGGCGCCCCCATCATGTGCTTTGCTAGCACTGGTGTTCACCTGTCTCATGATGCTGTATATGTATGTATTACAGAAATGTATACTTCTCTAGGCCCCAGTAGACTGTGCAGTTCCTTAAGGGCAGGAATGTGGCTTCTTCATTTCTACTTCCCAGCTCTTAACACAAGCTTTAGCCACCATGCTGGTAGCAGGAAAGGAGCTGCTAAGTTTGGGTGCCTATTTGTGTCAGGTATGTTATAAATGCCTGACCTTCAACCTCCCCAACACAGGAGGTGGTCCCAGTACTACTCCCCAGCAGAGGAAATGAGACTTAGGAAGCAGAGTAACATGTCCAGGGCACACAGTGAATGGAAGACATGGGATTCAAATGACCTCTGCCTTACTCCAAAGCCTGGACTCTTGCAAATATACCATCACTCCCTAAACCCATCCTGTGTTATTTTCATGTAAGTCTGAAACCCATTTTTTTTTTGGTAGTGTTTTATTGGAATATAGTCACACCCATTTGTTTAGACATTGTTTATAGCTGCTTTTTTAAAAAACAGATTTATTGAGATATAACTCACATAAATTCACCCACTTAAATTGTAAATCCAGTTTAAAAAAAGTCAGATCCCATTCTTACAAAAAAAAAAACAGTAGGAAAAGTGTCTTCTTGCTGGCATCTTGAAAGTGAGGCGGCATCCATGGTGCTGGGACATGCTGAGCAAGCGGAGCAGGCCGAGGGGAGGGAGCCCCTGGGAGCCACAGGGAGTCAGACCCTGACTCGGGGTTCTAGCCTAAAGACTTAAGGACCACAGCAGATGACTTCCCAGAACTACATGGACAGGTGCTTTCAGGGCACCCAAGGCCTCCCCTCTTAAAAAGAAATACATCCACACAACCCACTTATGGAGGTCGCTCCCTCCTTACTGTGCAGATGGTGATGGTGGACAGTGGAGAGGAAACAAGCATGCAAGTGACAGTAAAGGTCAAAAGAAACATTAGTAAACATGCTGTGGGAGTGCAAAGGAAGATCTGATTGCCTAAGTTTTCAAAGCCCATCTTATCCTCCTCCCATTGAACCTTCATTCACACTGTATGGGGCCGATTAGTCTCCCTATTTCATAGATGAGGATCCTGAGTGACCCTCCTCTTTCAAGATTCAACAGACTCTGAGCCCATGCCTCTAAAGCACAGTTATTCAGACCACAGGGCTTTCTGAACCCCCTTGAGGAAATCTCCATCCAAGACTGCGCTGATCTGCCTGTAGATCTGGCCCTGGGCCTGGGGACTGATGCATTGTGCTTACTCAGTGGGGAAGAGAGGGATATGGTTGAGAGCACAATAGACACATTTGGAGAAAAGTATTCCGACTGGCTTGGCTGCCAGGGCCCGCTCGTTGAAGGAATGTCTGAGAACCAGTAGAGCATAGAGGTCACAAGGTACATGTGTGGGCCATGGGGTCACATTGCTGAGTTCCAACTCTGGCTCTCCCGCTCACTAGTAATATAATCCTAGGTAACTTCCGTGACCTTTTTAACCTGTTTGCATCTCAGTTTCTTCATCTGTCAAATGGGGCTCATTATTGTTTCCTGGTAGGGTTATTCTGAGAATTGAATGGACCCCTTTTTTTAAAGCCCTAAGAATATTTCCTAAGATATAGTGAGCTCTCAAGACACGTTGGCTGCTACCATTACACATTACAAAATATTGTTTGGAGCTGGTTTATGAAAGGACTTGGGTGCCAGACTGTAAAACATCCTCTATTCTGTAGCTTTTAGTTTTTGAACCTGATAGAATCTGGGCTTTGGGGAGGCTTACCTGTGTTAGAACGGATTAAAGTAGCAGGAAAACTGGAGCTGAGAGACTGGCGAAGGGGCTGCTGCCAAGGTCTTTATGGTAATTTCATTGCCTGGGCGGGAGGAGGGCCAGCGCCCCCGCCGACTGCACTGGGCTTCGCCAGCGCCTGTCAAATGGCCTGCTCTGGGGTAGTGCAGGTTGTTCTGGCGCAGATTCCGCTGTCACGGAGCGATTTTGCCTATGACTTAGTAGGAAATAGGCATCATTTTCTTTCACCTGCCTGGAGAGTGTCTTTATGGAGCACTGACAGAGGCAGCCTGGGGTCTCTGCACAGAGTTGCCAGCTCAAGAACCAGCGGTAGGCTGGATGCGTCATTTCCAATAAGAAGCTCAGCAAAGCTGGGCTCTATTTTCAGCATGTCAAAGGGCTCACCTAAAATTCTCCTCCTGGGAGACAGCCTAACAGCATGCCATTATGTTGTGTCTGGATAATGGTAGGCTCCAGTCTCGGCTGCAAAGAGCCTCTCCCAAGATTAACTCCTGCCACACTCGGCACCTTCCTTCTCCTCCCATGACAATAATTGTACAGACTGTTGGGAATTGGACTCAAGGGGCTCTGAGCTGATCAGCTGCTTGGTTCCTTTTTCCCCCTCCATGTCACACACATACCCAAGCCTTTAATACACTGTGCGTGGGCTCTCTCCGACTTTGCCTTTCTATCCTGAGCGGGGCTTTGGATAAATGTGATGCCCAATAACTTCGAAGGATCAAGTGCTTTCAAGAAATTTTTCTCCGAAGAGGATGAGCGGGGGGAATGGAAAGCAAGGCTGCCAGCTTTCATGTCTTAAGTATGAAATTTAAATGACTTACCAGCTGCCAAGCTCTGGTTTTAGTGCAGATGGGGTAAGATTTGAGAAAATGATCACATCCCCTGCCCTACAGGAGACAGGTAATGGAGGAACGGTGCAAGGAGCCCAGGGGAGAAGTCAGAGATCCATAGCTGGCCTGTGCAGTTGCCTTGTGTGAGGTACTGAACATCTCTTGTCTTTTTTTTCCTTTTTAGAGACAATTTGTTTTTGTGTTTTTCTGCTGTAACATAGTGCTTATTATCAGAAATTTAGGAAGTATGGAAAGTCACAAAGAGGGAAACGAAGTAGTGATTTTGCCATTCCCCAAGGAGAAACATTCTAGTTCTTTTTTCTAAGATTTAAAAAAAAAGTCGTTACATTCTTTGTTTATCTACTTTCCTTCCTACATGTCTCCCTATTTATCTAATTTAATTATACTAGTGCCTTTGTTTATTGTTTACTTGGATGGTTGGTTTTATTTTTGTTTTGCCCAACCAACATGTTTTACCAACATGGTAAAATACAATTTTTAAGTTAGTGTAGAAGCTCTGCAATCTGCATGAAGACTTCTTAGACGAGGGATTCCCAAGGATAAGGGTGCATGAAAACACCAGAACAGCTTATGGAAATGTGGCAGTGGTGCCTGAGAATCTGAATTTTGGCAACAGTTCTGGATGATTTTCAGGCATGTGGCTCATGGACCACACTTGGAAAACATTTACATCAGGCTAAATGTCATGGTTATGTTGATCCATTGAGTGCATTTTTCATATACTTGCCCATTTTCATCATGGTGGGTATCTAGGTTGTTCACAGTTTTCATTCAGTATAAACAATGCCACAATGAACATCTTTGGACTTTTATTCATTCTCTCAACAGATGTTTTTTGAGCACCTGTACAAGGTAAGCCTTTTTCCAGGTGCTAGGAAAACCGGTGACCACACAGCTCCAGGTCCTGTTCTTACTGACTTTTTGTCTAATGGAGAGAAAAACAAACACTATCACAAAATTAGATTATTACAAGTTATGAAGAATGCTATAAAGAAAAGATTCAGACTGCTACGGGGTGGTAAGTCATTTAGATTCAGAGACCAGAAATGCCTCTATGAAAAGGCAACACACAGTGAAGCTTGAAGGAAGAATAGAAGTTAGCTGACACCACTTTCAAAATTTACAGAAGTAGAAATATTGGATTAGAGGGCATTGACTTTGAAAATAACCCTGCAGGCTTCAGTGCCCATGTTGAAATGTGGGGGATGTACATCTGTCAGTGTCAAGTTGGGAAAAGACAAACCACATTTGGTATTTCACACAGATGAAGATAATGGGATTAGTTATTAGTTACAAGATTGAAAGAACAAAAGAGAAAGGTGAGGTAGGTTAGAGATTAGTAAACATAGGAAGTAGCTACCTCACCCAGGGCTGAGTGAATATAAGGAAAGCTGTGGTGTTTCCAGAGCCAGAAGTGGCACTGCAAAGGGCCTGGGGTACCAGCCCATGCTGGAAACAGTGAGAAAGGATTGCCAAGGCTGGTGTTGGAACCAGGGAGAAGGCACCACATGGCTTTGCTGGGATGTCTGGGTACTGGGCTGTGATACTGAGCTGCTGAAGAGGTCCAGTGGTTGTTGACACGTGGCTGATTCTGGGGTTCAGGGACTACCACTTGACTGGTGCTGAGGTTATGCTCAGCTCCAGTCCTGGGACCTGGGAGGAGGCTTTGCACTATAAGGAGGAAACTGTCAAACATGCCAGAGATCCTAGCTGCCCACTGGTGCTGGCAGCATGCTAGCAGAAACAGGAAGCAAGTTCCTTCTCCCTCCCTCTGGGCATGCAATATCCTACCAGATCTCTCTATTGGCAAAACCTAAGGAAAGCCACCAGGGAAGGGAACCTGGGAATGAAGGTCTGGGGACACAGGCAGAGAAGGGCAGGAGTGGAACCTGAGACTAAATAGGCACATGGCCAGCACACAGACCCTTTCCTCCCTTGATCTTGCACACTGCCCCTGGGGAAATTAGACTAGCTTAGGGGTTATCCATTCTGTGGCTTCTCTATCATTGAAAACTCCTTCCTTTTCTAAATGTCTGTGCATAGATCTGACTCTGAATTATCAGTCAATACTCTGTAAAAGCTGTTTGTATGGATGGGTGATGAATGATTGAGTTGTAGCTGCTAAGAATCTAGTTCTGTCCTAAGTGCCTGTATTTATTCTTTCATTTAAGTCCCCTATTTGCCCCACTTGGCAGGCATTCTCACTCCCATTCAGTAGTGAGACTGCAGCTCCAAGGGGTGAAGTGACTTGTCCACCAACACACATCTAAGCAGCGATGAGATTGAAACTCAGGTCTGTTGGCCTCCATTGCTTTAGAACTTCTACAATGCTTGCCAACATTGAAAGGTCATTCTTTAATGATCCTTAGAGGCAGGTGGAGAGGGGCTTGTTGAACATACCTGAGTTTCCATGAGGGTACACTGGTAGTAGCCACAAAGCCAACTGACACTGCAAGTCCAATGGAAATGACAGCCTCACCATTCGAGGCCACGATATGGCTCCAGGCTCCAGTCTGACAACCCTCCCCTGACCTTTTCCTAACACTTGGCATTTTAAGTGTTCTGTTGATTACAGATCACTTACATGCAGCACACAGTTGACTGTTTGTTAAAATGGAAAGTGAAAAAAAGAATAGAAAAGGGAGTACTTGCTTGCCAGAGCAGTGCTGTGGAACGGTTGTCCCCTAGGTATTCATCTCGGTACGTCTAAACACCTATAATTAAACTAGCTTTGGAGCTGTGCCTCTTGGAGAGGGAGGAAGAATCAATTCTGCAGCATTTGGATCTTGTTCTTTGTATACACTGCTCAGCAGTGAAGATGTTCAAAAAAGACCAGATGCTGCAGCTCAAGAATGTAATTACCCACCTATCAGGGTGAATGAATGGTGGTCCGGTCTTGGCAACATCCAAGCTCAGGGCAGCAGAGGGAAGGAGACAAGTGACAAATATGGTGACCTCTGATTCTCTGTGTCCATACCCCAGTCTCATTTCCTTGCTGGGGATTTTATTTTTGAGCCCTAGATGCAATGATTGCTGGGTAGCTTTGTATTAAACAGCTAATTAATGGGAACTCTGGTCAGCTGTCCTGTTTATGAGACTCCAGAGCAGGCAGAGACACTTCACTCATCTGGAAAAATAAGTTGGGATCAAGTTGAATCTTCCATATAAATATGTGAGGCACTCACTGCTGTTAGACGCCAGAACCAGCCAGCACTGTCTGGCTTCACATGAATCATGGAAATGACCCGAACCTTCAGTCTGAGTTGATGGTAGCTAATGTGTGCCATATAATCTCATATGCTTGGAATGTCTTGTGAACCACACATACTATCAAGATACAGTTTTAATTAACATTTGTTTTTTTAGATAATATACGTAATTTACTTTGGCAAGAGTTCATTGAATGTAAAATCTACATAATTAAGATACTAAACCTGCAATATTGTTTTCCTTGCGGTATTTTTTGCTAAGTGACACAGATTCAGCAACATTTATTACCCAGTAGATAGCTGCAATGGGCAAACACAAATTCATACGTTTTATTTTTCCCCTCTGCTTCTCTAACCGAAGGATACGAAGTTGTATAGTTGATTCTATTCACTTTTTACATTTGGGGGTATCATATCTTTTTCTTAGTTCAATTTGACATTAAAAATAAAGCAAACAGATTCGTGATTCTGCACAGAAATCTACTACAAAAATAGGGCGTATTTGAGTAAAGATTATTTTTTGAGCTTATTTCACTAAGTTTTAGACCACCACAATGGGACTCTGGGGCAGGAACGACTGAGAATAGGCTAGAAGAGACCTTCAAGATCATTAAGGTAACTAACTACTCATTCTACAAAGACAGCTACAGCCACTGAATCTCAGAGTGGACATGTGAGCTGCCCAAGGTCATACAACACACTGAGGTCAGAACCAAAACTAGAACCTCTGACCAGCCCAGCTCATTTTCCACTGTTCCAGCCTCCTCTCTTTAAAACCATCTGCCCTCTACCCACAAAGAGCCTCTTCTTCCATCACCAACTCTCTTCTAAAATTGGAAATGCCTCTGTATCATATAAAATAGGCATGTTTAAAAAAAAAAGGGAAAATAGACCTGGTTCCCAAAACCCTTCCCTACAGAGAAGAGCAGCACAATGGCTGAATCCTAATTGCTATGTTCTTTGTGATAATCCATATAATTGGGTCAGAGGGCTAATGACTTGGCTTCATGAATCTGAGCCATATGCCTGCATGATTTACAGCCAGCTGCATGCCCACTAAGAGAGCCGTTCATGATGGAAGGGAAGCCTGGGGCCTCAGCTGAGCGAAGCAGCAGCCAGACCAAAGCTGGGAGCAGGGAACAGAACGGCCCCTGGTTATGAGGCCATTTCCTGGATCCTTCCTCCGCCCCTTCCAATCTGCTTGGTTTATGAGCTGCCAAGTTCTTCCCAGACAGGCCCCTGAGAAGGGCCTTTCCCGAAGAGTCTGCACGGGGAATGCGGTAGGCACTGGTGTCAGTCTCTTCCCTCAGATCTGTAGTAAGCTGCTAATTAGTGTCCATAATTGTTGAAGGAGAGGATCGCTGGCTGCCCATCAGCACTGGGAAGGGAGTGCCCTCCCTCCTGGCTCCCTCCTTTCCAGCGTTAGCAATAAATCTGTATCAGCTAAATCGGCTTTGGGGCTGCTTGTAGAAAGGTCGTCATTGGAGTTGTGTCAGGTTAATGGGTTTGGCTAATGTACGGGCATAGGATGAGTAACCTGATCAGGCCTCACAGCCAAAGGAAGGAGGGTGGGGGTCTTGGAAAGAGAGCTATCAGAGCAGAGGGCTCACAGACAACACTTCTGAGCACAGAGGCCCGGGCCTTCTGGGAGAGGCATCCCAAGGACTTCGCTCTTTGGGCAACTCTGTTAAGGGAAGGAGAAAACAGTACTTTTTATCTGTGAGCTGCATTCCAACAGACAGTGGAGAGGAACAGAGGGCTTGGATTTCACACTGATCCAAGTGCTGCTACTTGTGCTGCCTCTCATAGCTGTAACCTGGGGCAGAAGATGGACTCCTGTAAGCCTCAGGTTTCTCATCACAACAATGGGACCAAAAGAGCATCTCACAGGGTCCTTGTGAAATTGACATGAACTAATACATTTACTATGCTCAGCACATTGCTTGGCATATAATCACTATTCTTAAAGTGAGCACTTATTAAATATTCTGAATTAGGGTAAAACATGTAACACAGCAGGCACTTGTAAATTCCAGGGTCATTTCATGCACATCCTGGAGTGACTTTACAGTCAGGTCAGGAGACCTACTGGTTTCTGATTACTCCATGGTCTGTTCTCTCTTCACCACTCCTCACCCCTTTTGGGCATGGCTATATAGGGAAGACATGGACGAATTGTGGCCACCAGATAGCTGCGCTATGGGTAGTCTCCAGCATCTCTTCGTGTACCATGTATTAATGCCCAGTGTGGTAACACTGAGAACCCTACTTGTGTCCCGATGAAGTGTTTTAAGATGTACAGCAAAGCATCAACAGTTTGGATACTGAATATCCAACAACATGGAGCAGTTGTGCTTTTGCTTTATTTGCATGTAATAGATTATGAAATAATGCTATTGATGTATGTGTGTATTTTTTACCTTCTGTTTCCCAAAAATCTAGGTATTTTCTTTGCCTATAATATTAATTCACTTAGCGCATATATAATATACATTATATCCTTATTTTTATGTGTATATTTGCTAAGAAAATAATGTATTGCCCATGTGCATACACATCTAATCATTTATTCATTCAACAAAAATTTATTGAGCACCAGGTGAATTGCATAATTTTAGAGCTAGGAGGGACTTATGTCATCTTCCTATTTAGGGCTCTCAATTTAGAGAAGAGGAACCTCAGATCTTAACATTTCAAGGCCTACCCTTCTCTTGGGTACCCTCCTCTCCTGTCTTCACTTAGAATCCATGGTACAGCAATATAATCACACTAGTAACAGGCCTCAGTGGCTTTCCCTTTCCTCTCTGTCTTACTAGGCAGTTCAGACCAAAATTCTGGGAAGCCTGGTTGTCTACCCCTCTGCTTGGTACCAGAGCAACTGCATGTAGCTGGATAAAAGCACACAGTTGGGCACCCTGATTGTATTTAATGACCACAATTCTCCATCTCAGGGAGAACGGCAGAAGAGTTAGGAGCTAAGCCACATCACCTGGGCTTGTGTACTGGTTATGCCATGTTCTACCTGTGGGGCCATGGGCAAGCTACTCAACCTCTCTGTGCCTTATTTTTCTCATGTTAAAATAAGGAAAATAATCTTTATCTCATAGGGTTATTTTGAGGATAAAATAATTCAAAATATATAAGGCATTTAGAGCAGTGCCTGACACTGTGTAGGTGTGTGTTCATTATTATTATTGAACACTCTACATTGTACAAACTCTTCTCCATACACAATGGCTGCTGGGGTTCCAAACATCCAAACGCAGTCTCTAGGTTATCAACCCCACTTATTACTGAGCCTTTCTTCCTTCGCCAGCTGCCCTCACTGCCATGGTGGTGAATGCCCAACTCATCTTGGTGATTCCAAAATTTGCAACTCTCACCCAAACTTCTGCTCTGAACTCTGCACCCATACCTACTTGTCATCTTCTCCCACTTGTGTATAAAATCACCATCTCAAAGCTTACATTCTTAAGGTGTAACTCCTGATTTCTCAACAGATGAGTTTCTCTCTCAGCCTTCCCCTTCTCAGCTCATAGACACACCACCAACCTGATGGAAATCCAATAGTTTAGAACCCTATGATGACTCCTTATCTTTTAACAGCCCCTTCCCATTTGCAATCCCCAAATATGTCTCAAATCTATCACCTCTTTCCCCTTGGTGAGGGTGAGGACTGCTCTAGTCCAAACCAGCAACATCCCTCCCCTTAGCTGCTGTGAGTCCCTCTAATGAATCTCCCTACTTCATGCTTTCTCCTACAGTAGAGAAGACTGTTTTAGAACCAGGCCCTGGAGCCAGACTGCCTATGTTCATATCCTAGCTCTGACATGTACTAGCTTGTATGACTTGGACAAGTTTCTTAACTTTTTTTGTGCATCACTTTCTTCATCTATAAAAATGAGAATAATAACTATTTACTTCATATAGTTAGCATGAGCACTAAATGAGTTAATATATGTGAACATTCAGAGCAATGCCTGGCATATAATAAGCAGAATCAATAAATGTTAGTTACTATCATTAGCTAATATTACCATACATTTTTCATAGAGCAGCCAGAGTGATCTTTTAAAAACATAAATTAAATCCTATCATTCCTGTGCTTAAAATTCTCCCATGATTTCCCATTTCACTTACAATGAAATCCTAATACATTACCATGGCCAAAGGTCCTACATTACCCAGCCCTGACTCCTCCCATCTCTGCTCAGAGCTTTCTAACCTATCCTTAAACTACACCTGCTTTATTTTAGGTCCCTTAACTGTGGGATAAATTGCAGAATTTCCAGAATCTCCCACCTAGCCTTAGTTCATTTACATATCAATAGGTGTTACCGCTGTAGCCTCCAATAGCCTTTGGGGGCAAGGGGTGGAGAGATAATGGCCAGTCTCTCCTCTCCTCTATTCCTGGTACTTAATTGGTCTGACATCTGCCAGTCACTAAAGACCCACCAATGGAGTTCCACCCAGAAGGGGTAGGTGGGAAGTAGAGAACATGCCATGAGGGCAGAGTGTAAGCAGCAGCCAAAGGAGATGGTTGGGGCCGGGCCCACCCAGCAAATTTGAGCACTTTGAGCAATGAAAATGGTTTCTCCCAACCTACCTTTCCCTTGACTTACTTCAGTTTCACTGGTTTCAAAGGAGATTCTCCTGGATCGGGAACACCCTTCTTCCTGGAGCTACTCTTAACATTCCAAGTTCTTTGCTTCCTCTGGGGGCAGTGCCCTTGTTCTTCCATCTGCCTGGAGTGCTGTTCCCTCTCTCCACAGGGCTGACTTTCTTTTCTTTATTTCAGCTTTTGGCTCAGTTATCTCCTCCTCTGAAAGGCTTTCCCTGACCAAATGCTGAAGGATCATTCTGTGCTCTGCTTATTCTCCCTTTTGTGTTGCTTGGTACTTCCTACAATTTTCACTTATCTTGTTGATTTATTTGTTTCTTATCTCATAGTCAGTCTATCTCTTACCCTCTATCTCTTGACTCTGTCTCTCTGTCTCTCCTAAACTGTGAGGTTTCTTAGAGTACCAACCTCACTTATCTGGTACAATCATGGATCCTGGGACCTAAAACAATGATGGCACATAGTAGGTGCTCAGAGACCAGCTGACAAACAAAAGGAGAGATGACCTTTGAGCAAGATTTTAAAGAATAAATAGGAATTTTCCAGATTTGCAAGGAGAAGCAAGGATTTGAGGCAAAGAGAGCAGCATTTGCAAATGCAGACAGATGTATGGCATAGTGCCTTGCTATTCAGAAGGTGGTGCAGTCCTTAGACTGACAGCATCAGCCTCACCTCAGAGTGTCAGGAATACAGAGTCTCAGGCCCCAGTCCAGACCCACTGAATCAGAATCTGTATTTTAAGCAGACACCCAGCTGATTCCTTTAAGAAGCATCTGAATAGTGGGTTTAAGGAAGCAGAAATAGCCATCACAACTAGAGCATGAAGTACAAAGGGGAACATATTATCTAGGATATAAATTCAGCTGCATGTGACAGACAGAATAACAGTGGTTTAGAAACACCAAATAAGTTTATTCACATCTCATGTAAAAGTTCAAGCTAATATGACTGCTTTTTGCTACGTTTATCAGGGGCTTGGCCCATTCCAAGTAGTCTGGGTGGTTGAATTTCTATTGCGTGTCCTGTGATAAAGACTGTCTGAGATTTTGAGCTGTCACCGCATGTGTGGTTGAAGCAGTCGCTCCTGGGCTGCGTTCCACTAAACCAATGGCCACCTATTACCTGCCATCCCAAATGAGGGGGTGTCACCCCAGCCCTCAAGGAGTTCAGCATGCAAATGGACATCATGAGACAGTTCCAGGTCCCTCTGTGTGACTTCTCAGGTTTCCCTGTCAGGAACAAAGGTCAGCAGCATACAAGGAGGATCAGGAAGTAAAGCCTTACATGTCTGAGGTTAGGGAGAAAGAGGATGGGAGGGAGTTAGAAGGCTTAGTATTTCCTCCTTCAAGATATTTCACTGGAGCAATAGAAAGAATAATGGCAACAATGATTCTAACACAGTGAATAAAGAAAAAGGAATCCATAAGTTGAGAGTGAAACTAAAATTGGAGGGGCAGAAGGAAAGCTCTTTTTATAAAAGAAACCAACTAACATATGAGGAATGGTAGAATTAAAAAACTGCTATTTTGAAGCCACTGGTATTATAATTGATTTTTAGGTATTATCAGTGGAAGCTTAAACCATAGTATTAAAAGTTGATTGGGAAAAGGATATTCATACATTCTCAAAGAGCATCCCATAGAGCACTGATTATGTACACAGACAAGAGGTGCCTTTACCGTGAAGAAATCTGATGGGCGCCGTATTAACCATGTGATAAATGATGTCACTAATGATGGTGCTAACTGGAATCGTGTGACTCAAATTGAAGATTATTCTGAAGAATAACTGGCTGGTGTTATTCAACAATGTTACACGGGGAAAAAAGCTGAGGATCAGTTTCAGATTACAGGCTAGTAAGAAACGACAGTTAATGCAACACATGATCCTTGATTAGATCTTACATGGGAAAGAAATGTTCAAAGGACATTATGGGACAGTTGGGAACATCTGAGTATGGACTTGGCATCAGATAACAGTGCTCCAATGTACTAAGATCACAGGAGCATGGCTTTGTAGGAAAATACATTTGTTCTTAGAAGGTACATGCTTAAGAATTCAGGGGTAAAGGGTTATGATGTTGCCAACTCACTCTCAAATGACTTAAGGGGAAAAAAATACAGAAAAAGTATAAAGGGAAAGAAAAGGCAAGTGCGGCAAAATACTAAGAGTTGGTGAATCTAGGCAAAATATATTTAGTTATTCGCTGTGTGATAATTGTAACTTTTAAGTAGGTTTAAATTCTATTTTAAATAAAAAGTGCTTTACTATCCCTAGCAGCTGATCCTACACAGACCATGTTCAGTGTACAGTGGATTCCCACAACTCACATCATTTGGGATTTGGTTTAGTCTGCACCCCAGGAAGTGGGGTTAGTTTGAGCAGAAGGGACTAGGGGACCTGGGGTTCTGCAGGCTCAGATTTAGCCTCTGCCTTGAATCTTGCTCATATCATCCGCCTTCTTTTTGGGGTATGTGAACTAACAGGCCATGAATAGAGCCCCTGGCTGACTGAGGAGCACTGAGGATGAAAGCCTGCTTTCCTTTGAAGCAGAGATTGAGACCTACAGCCACCTACCATATGCAGGCAACTAGGGAGGGTCTGGGAAAGAGGAGCAGACCGTCAGGGTGGGATGGGGTTCTGGGGTTTTATTTGCAGAAGCCGGGGTGTTATTAGTGTGTGGAAGAGAGCTAAAGATGAGATGAAATGGTAATTGTGAGAGTTGGGACAAGTGAATTTAAAAAACATTTTTAGTCACAGATGGTTGAAGAGAATTACAGAGAACAGGCCCCAGCACCTTGTCTTCCTAGCTGAATGCAGAGAGGGGGAGCTTGCTAATGAACACATTGATTTCCCAGCTCCTTGGAACAATAGCAAATGCTTTTTGCAGTTATTAATTGGGACCCCACAGCAGGTGTGGGGGATGGAATGCACTGGTGATTCTAAGTTTATCTTTGGGGGTTAGGTGAATAGAAAGAGAATTTAAAGAGCAAGGAGGAAGGTCACATAATGTCTGTCATAGCAAGAGAGCTGGACTCAGCAGTCCCAACTTGACCCTAGCTCTCGACCTTGCTTCTTCTAATCAGCTTAATCTCTTTAATCCTTTCTTTTCCTCATTGGTAAAAATTAGAATAATAATTTTCCTTTATATGGATCATTTGAGAACTAAACAAAATAGCTAATGCTTGTACAAAGTACTTTGTAAGCTTCCTGGGACTATATACTATTTGTTTTTCCTGCCAGTCATTTATTTTAGAAGTGTTTATTAAGCACCTACTGTGTACTAGGTGCTAAATTCAAGGACCACCAGTGAACTGAAAACTAGAGTCCCTGTCCAATGAATCAGTAATCTAGCAAGGAAAAGTGGTTACTGCTGCACTGAGATGAATCAGCTGTTGTTGCAATTGGAAGCATATAAAGCAGGCTGACCCAGGAAGTCAGGGAAGGCCTCCTACAGGAAGGAATATTATAAAGGAGACCCATCATAAATAGGAATACTACATCCTTCCCCACGGAGTGGGGTCAGGGACTTAAACCCTGATGCAGGTTGGCCAGATGGACAAAGGTCAGAAACCTTGCGAAGGATGAGTTGACTTGTATTTCCCCGTGGAGGAGAGACAACCCAGTGGGTCCTCAGAGTGACCCCTGCAGTCTTGCTAAGGTTGCCTAGCCTTGTCTGCCATGCAAACTCCCTGGGACTAGCTAGCAGGCTAGAACAGGGTATTCCTCATTCTTATGAGATTGATACCTCAGTACCAAAGCTCAGCTGTTCCCAGAGTGGTCAGGTAATTCCTCCCCCCTCCCAAATAAAGAGGCAGCATGGCACTGAGGTCCTCTCCGGGTCCACCCAACATCCCAGAGTACAGAGCCCAGGTGTACCTATCTATGGGAGATTGTATCCCACTAGCTCAGCACCTGCAGATTCCCCTGTAAGTCCTTCATGAGCATCTGCCCAGTGGCACTTGGGGTATTTATCCCCACTTCTAGCTCAACATACTTTTTATAAAACCACTCTTGAAAAAAGGAAGTCTGGAAGCTGGCTGGTAGTCTAGGATAGAAAGTATATGTCAGGGAGATAGGCTTGTATTTAGTTCCATTGGGAATTTATTTCCTGAACAGCTACTGGGAGAGAAATCACTGCTGGGCATGGAGTGCCCAGAGGTAAATATACTTCTAGTCAAGTCAGGCAACAGGTTAGTGAAACAAGTAATTTGCATTGTGCAAGAATTAAAATGAAAATATCACTCAGGTTCTGAAGAACATTTTTTTTGCCTCCCATTTACTCTGTGGGTGGTTTTATGCAAATCAGCAAATCATTACTGTTTTGTGGACTTTGGTTACCTCCTCAAGTAGTCATGGTGGTAATGATGGAAGGGGTGGAGGGGGTGGGGTGGTAATCATGGTGGTGATGATGGAGGTGCTGGTGGTCTGTGTGCATGAGTGGTTTGGGGGTAGGGAACAGAGGTTGGAGAGGGGCAGTTGAACCAGTAATGCCTAAGACAACTTCAGCTGCTTTGCCTTTATTCTGTTAAGCCTCTGCTCCAATTATTTCTCAATCTATAATGGATATAAACACTGCTTTGTGTTCTTCAGAGAAATATTTGTTGAATATCACAACGTAAGATAATTTTCTAAGGACTTCCACATCTAACAATGGGATGAGATTATACACTTTTCATCTTGCCTCCAGGATCCAGAAACAATTCCCATCCCTATTCAAAACACATAAACTATGCACACAGATGAAATTTGGAAATGGCTTCAATTTCATCTAGAATTTCTTCTATCATATACTTTCTATTTACGATTTCACAAAAGAAAGGAGTAAAATTCACACATTTGCAAGAAACGGCTGGTGTCTTTGAATAGCTTTCCACAAGCGGGGAAATCTGATGTTAAAAAAAAGGTGAATTTCCCACATATGAAAGAACATTTTGGTAGATGATATGAATAAAAACATTAAGTAAATGATGTTTAGGTTAAAACAAAAATGCTGCATCCTTATTCGCAGTCTCTGAACAAACTTATCCCCACCTCTACCCCACCTCCAAGGGCAAGGAATAGAGAAAAAGATTGAGTTCGTTTCCTGAGTTAGTACATGCAAAAATTGTGTGTGTGTGTATATATATATATATATATATATATATATATATATATATATATATATATACCAGGAATAGCAAAGATCAGCTGGTTATATGTTCTAAGGGCTGTAGGTGCATTAACTCAATCTGACAGCAATCCTGTAAATGAGGTGGCTATGATCATCCCTTTTTCCTAAGCGTGGGAACAGAGGGGCCAACTAACTCACTGGGGACCGTAAAGCTGAGAAGTGGTAATGCTGGGATTTGAACCCAGGCAACAGAGCTTTAATGTTGCAGACTTAAAAAAATATAGGCCACTTACAAATATAAGACTTAGAAGTCTTATAAATATAGACCACTTTATTTGCTGTCTGACATTATTTTTCTTTGCATTGAGTCCCTTTGGTCCAGTCTTCATACATGATATAAAATCTCCATCAAACAATTGACTATCATGTACATATGACCTCACTATTTGTTCATGTGAATCTACAAGTGCAAAAAATTTCTCTTCATCTAGAAAAAGTTGACTAGCACTGAATATGTCTATAAGCAGTTTCTAATGTACAAGTGGATTAAAATTTAAGATACAAAACTACTGATTTTAGAGTTAAAATTGCTTTGTAAATGTGAAGAAGTGTTTTATGGACATATCCCAGACATTTGTAGTAGTAGACTTGAAAATGAGAGGGGCAAAGACCCAGTCACTCTGCCTTGTCTGAACTTCAGTTTCCTAAATATGTAAAATGGGAGAGTGGTGCCTACTTCATTGCATTGTTAGGAAATGGCAGATCTGTAGTCAGGTTTGTCTGATTCCAAACTTGCTTGCTCTTAGGTTCTCTGTGCCCTGAGAGGAAGGGTAGTAGGTATCAGCAGGCTGCAGGGAACAGAGCCTAATAGAGCTTGTCTGTGGCCCCCTGCCAGTTACACCTTCAGCCACTTTGCTGTACCAGTTTCCCCAGAACCCATGCCTCCCTGCAAGGGCTGTTCAAGGTTGTCACATCAACTTGATTGGGATCAAAAACAGTGTTTTTTCCAGTCCAACTTGTTTCTCTTTCTCTTCCCAAATAACCTTAGTCTGGAATCAGAAGGTCTCAGTTTACAACTTGTTTTGCTGGGTAGTTTTTGGCAAGCCACTTCCCTAGATGAATCTTGGGTTTTTCCACCCATAGCCTGAAGAATCCCTAGCAGAGTGCACTGTCATCTACAAGGTGCTCAGAGCCTCACTTCCTCTGATGGTCCTCCATTCCATTCAAGGACTGAGAAATGGCTCCTCCATCACTTCATGCCATCCCAAAGCTGCATTCTCTTGACATTCCCTATCCCTTTGAAAATTACTGGTACAGGGGAGGGAGGGGCTACAGTTATGAGGATGAATTGTCCAGGAAAGGGCAGTAACAGGGTAGCCCAAGTCTACAATGTGTGCATTGTCTGTCATGAAGGCATGAGGCAGCCTCTAGCTTAGGGAATTGAAAAGATGTTATAATTGGAGAGACTCAGTGTTGCTAAACTGAAAAATTTTGTGAAATCAATTGAGAGAAAAATCAATATGGGATTTTTTTTCCATGATGAAAAGCCAAGATTCCCACACAATTAAGAACTGGGCCACAGTTTCCACACTCTGCCTGTCATGTTCTCTTGTTTCTGTGCCACAACTGTTCATCAGAAATAATTAAACCTTCTCCCATGGGCAACAATTACTTGCTTAAAATATTATGAGTAAGAAGAATACATTTATAATTACCTAACCTTTCTAAAGGTGAAAATATATATTATCCTTTGATAGAAGAGAAAAAGGAGTTCCTGGATATGCCAGCACTCTGCTGTATCTAGCCTGATTATATTAATTGCCTTAAGGAATGGAACAATACTTTTTACACACCCAAACCTTCTCTTTAATTTTCTGTAACTTTTCGGCATCAAATAATGGTCCCTCTTTCTTGTTGTTTTTGTTAAGTCATTAGTTTTTAAACTGTAGCTATTAGGATTGCCAGACAGCATCTCTGAAATGCCCCAATGCTACACTACAATGAGAGTGGTGACATCTTTTTTTTCTGTTTCATTGAAGTGTAACTGACTTACAATATCCTATTAGTTTCAGGTGTACATCATAGTAATGCAGTATTTTTACTCATTACAAATAAGTATATGAGATAATGTATTAGAAATAAGTGTAGTTACTATTTGTCACCATACAAAGTAATTACAATATGGTTGACTATATTTCTTATGCTGTACATTACATCCTCATGACTTACTTATTTTATAACTGGAAGTTTGTACCTTTTAATCCCCTTCACCTTTTTTGCCTGCTTCTCCAATCTCTCCCACATCTGGTAACCAACAGTTTGTTTCCTATATCTATCAATATATTTCTTCTTTGTTTTTTTGCTTTGTTTTTTCAGATTCCACATATAAGTGAAATCATACAATGTTTTTCTATGTCTGACTTTTCTCACTTAATATAATACCTTCTGTGTTCATCCTTGTTGCAGATGGCAAGGTTTTATCTTCTATAGCTGAGTAATTCCATTGTGTGCATGTACCACGTCTTCTTTATCCATTCATATATTGATGGACACTTTGGTTGCTTCCATACCTTGGCTATTGAAAATAATGCTGCAATGAACATAGGGGTGCTTGTATCTCTTCAAATTGGTATTTTCATTTTCTTTGGATAAATACACAGAAGCAGAATTGCTGGTTCTGGTTTCAATTTTTTTGAGGAACCTCAATATTATTTTTCAGAGTGGCTACACCAATATTTATTCCTACCAACAGTGCATGAGAATTCCCATTCCCCCCATCCTCACCAACACTTGTTATTTTTTTGTCTTTTTGATAATATACAATCTGACAGATGTGAGATGAAATCTCATTGTGGTTTTGATTTCCATTTTCCTGATGATTAGTGATGTTGAGCATCTTTACATTTGCATATTGGCCATCTGTGTCTTCTTTGGAACCATGTCTATTCAAGTTCTCTGACCATTTTTTTAAACAGGTTATTTGTTTTTTATATTAAGTTGCATAAATCCTTCATATATTTTGGGTATTAACACCTTAGCAGATACATCACTTGCAAATATCTTCTCCCATTCACTAGGTTACCTGTTCATTTTGTTGTCTTCCTTCACTGTGAAAAAGCTTTTTTGTGAAGAAGTTTGGTGTACTCCCATTCATTTACTTCAACTGCTGTTGCCCTTCCCTAAGGAGACTGGTCCAGAAAAAAAATATTGCTAAGACTAATGTCAAAGAGCTTCCAGCCTATGTCTACTTCTAGGAGTTTTAAGGTTTCAGGCATCTCATTTAAGTCTTTAATCCATTTCAAATTTATTTTTGTATGTGGTTTAAGATAGTGGTACAGTTTCATTCTTTTGCATGTGGCTGTTCAGTTTTCTCAGTACTGTTTATTGAAGGGACTGTCTTTTCCCCATTGTATATTATTACCTCTGTGGATAAAATGAGAGTTCCTGGGGCCAGGATTCTCACCTGGCCCTGGTTGACTAGCTCACTGCACACCTGTGGGCAATACATGGCTGTTGACTCTATATAAAGAGCTCTGCCCAGTGCTCTGGGTGTAATATGGTGGCACAGCTGCAAGGCTGCAGGAGAGCAGAACAGAGACTGGATTGGTGGCAGTGCTGAGGTCAGAGGCCCAGAGGACGGCTGTGTGGGATGATTGTGCAGAGAGGCCTGGAGGATGGCTGTGCAGGACGGCTGTGCTGACAGAGGGCCCCAGAGGACGGCTGTGTAGACAGAGGGGCCCAAAGGCAGAGACCGGCTTGCTACATGCACTTACTCTGAGTGAACGGGATATTAGTGACTGATCTGCCACCTGGAAATAAAGTTGGGTATAACCCTTTCACCCCAAGAACATTTTGCTGTCAATTTCTTTGGTCACATTGAATCCATAGCAAACTTGCCCGGAGCTGAAACCCATTGGCAAGACAACCTCCTTTGTCATAGATGAATTGACCATGTATGTGTGTTTTTTTTCTGGGTTCCTTATTCTGTCCCATTGATCTGCTGTCTGTTTTCATGCCAGTACCATATTGTTATGTTATGATAGCATTTTAGTATAGTTTGAAGTTGTCTCTCTTTTCTTTGGAGCTGGTTTCATTGATAACCACATGCAGACACAAGCCATGAGCCCAGTATTTCATGTTTTAACCAGTTTCCTTGTTTTGCCTTAAACACACAAGCAGTAAAAACAACATATAATCACAAAAGTAAACATTTACTGAGTGCTCACATACTATTAGACATTTCTAAATGCTTCATGTATACTATCTCATTTAATACAGCAATTCCATGCAACAGGTTACTATTAACAATTCCATCTTACAGTTAAGAGAACTAAGGCCCAGAGATGTTAAGTAACTTGTCCAGAATCACACAGCTAGTAAGTAGTAAAGCTCAGATATTATCTCAGAACTATCCATAGTCTATCCATTTAACCACTACACTGAACTATTTCTCAAATTTCTCTATCAAGTCATTTTGGACCAATATTTTCTGTTAACTGGCAAAGAATATATTTCCTGTAAAATATTTCTCAAAAAGCTGGCTGCAAATCAAAGCCTTCTTTTTTAACTAGTTTGGTCTTAATGCTAGTTTTCAAGTCTACAAGCCTGCATTATAATAGTAGTAATAATAGCAGTACTAGTAGCAGTAGCAGTTACCACTTACTGCATATATCTCCTAGGTAAGCACTGATCTGGATCTTCACTTCTTTCTGCTCTTTTCCCCATATACATGATAGTGGTGCAGGGTAGATTTCATCCTTGATTTACACAAGGATAAACTGAGGCCCAGAAGGGTTAAGTGACATGACCAAGGTCACACAGCTAATAAGCTATATAGCAGGGACTTGAAGGTGTATGCCCATCCCACTCAGCCAGTTGTATCCCACAAATTGTGTGCCAGGCACTGTCCTGGCTCTGGCAATACCAATGGGAATTAGGCCTCAGTGCTGCTGGCAGCCAGGAGCTTGGGTGGCCCATACACCCACTGTGTTTTGGGGTTAGGAGATCTGTAGCTACATGTATGCTTTCCTCTAAATGTTCTTTCCCTTGTCTTAGGAAAATGGAGTTTTGGTAACTCTTCCACAATATCTGGAGTTATGTAAAATTTTATCGGGGATCTGGGGAGTCTTTTAAAGCTGGCAGTATGCATTTTTGTGTATGCATGCATCACTGATATGAGGATCTTATCTCAGAACTCAGTTCCTGTCACTGGTTTTATCCCTTTTCTTCACTCCCTAGCAGCAGGCAGTAAAGTTCAGTATCTGGTATCAGCAGCTTGTCAGAGCTGGATTACTGTGTCCCAGGAATTCAACAGCATTAAAGGTGGGGACTGCCTCTCAATTAGTACAGTTACTTCTCATTATGTGAATTATCTACAAGCAATAGTAATGATGGTTAAAGCCACAACTCCAGAGCCAGACTGCCTGGTTTAACCCTTACCAGCTGTGTGACCTTAGGCAAATTACTTACTCATTCCGTGCTTTAAGCATCCTCATCTAGCAAACGAGGATGGTGAAATCACAGTGCTACCTCGTGGTTGGAACACATAAATATGCACCACTGTTTAGGATACCAGGGCTTGGTGTACGGGCACCGTGTAAATGTTGACCATTGTTACGGACAGTTGTCCATAGACTTGAATTTCATTTACAATTTGAAAGGACTTATTTTTTTTAAGAAAGAAAAAAAATAGCACCTTGTTTAGCTTTCAATGGGCCACTGTTCTTTAAATCTCTTCTGGAGATTATGCACAGCCATTCTGTTGAGGATGCTTTCAATGTAAGTCTTCCACGGTTCTTTCCAGCAAGTAGAGGTCTGCACTGCGGCAACTTGCTACAATTAACCCAGGCTGGTTTATGTATGTTGTCTTTAAACAGTGTGATGCAAGGGAATTATTTGAACGGGCTGTAAAGTTTTCATTGGTGCAGCTGATAAACCTCTCCCTACCCCCGACAAGCCAATGGCCTTTCATGTTGCACATTGCATAGTGAAATTAACTCCTGACTGACCCTTTCTCTTTTGCTCTTGCACCTTAACAAACCTTTCTCCTCAGGGCAGCCAGAGTGATCTTTTTCAAATGCAAATCAGATATGACATTATTCTGCTGAATCCCTTCATTTCTTCCTATTGCACTGAGAATACAATCCAGACTCTTCCCCTTGCAGTACAAGGCCCACCACAAATCTAGGCTTCTCGCCTCCCTTAAGTTTCTAAAACATGCCAAGCACCTTCTGAGACCAAGGTGTTTACCTTTGTGATCCCCTCTGTCTGGAATATTCTTTCCTGGCTGTTCACAAAGCTGGCATCTTCCCATCCTTGGGGGCTCAATTTAAGATACTAAGAGAGGCCTGCCCAACTGCCCCACCTAAAGTGAACATCTGCTTTTCTCACTCAGTCTCTCAGCACACTGCTTGTTCCCCCATTAGAATGGTTTCCAGGCTATAATTCATTTCTTTATGTGTTTGCTTGTTTCTTGCTGACTTTTCTCACTAGACTATGTACTGTCCAAGGACAGGAACCAAGCCAGGCTGGCTCCCACTGTATCCTGCATGCCTGATGCGGAGAATCCAAGTGAAAAGTATACAATCCACCAAAGGCTGAGTAGTTACCTCTGGAGGATCTAGATCCAAATTCTCAACTTGACTTTAGCTGCTGCTTTAAATGTCATTTGCTGATTCACCTGACTTCTTTTTTTTTCCAATAGGAAATAAAACCAGTCTTTGGGTTGTTAGGAGACTACTATGATACTTTATACTTTCTTCATGCTCCTGAACAGAAGACTTAAAAGTCCCATGGGTCATAGAGTTTTCCATATTTTTCCCTGAAATATCACATCCGTTGAGTGCTTTATGGCCCTTTCTGAAAGAAAACTGAGAATCCAGGAGAGGTAAAGAAAGCAGTGGTTCTCAAGAAGAATGGTCCTCAGACCAGTGGCACCATTATTACCTGGGAACGTAGCAAAACCAAGTTCTCAGGTGCCACCCTAAACCTACTGATGCAAAGTGTGGTTGGGGCCTGGCAGTCAGTGATTTAACAAGCCTTCCACGTGATTCTGATGCTTGCTAAAGTTTGAGAACCACTGAAGTAAAGCAATCGTTTCAGACCAGGATGGAAAAATTGCTAAGTTCTGTGACTGTTCATGCAGTTCAATAATTTAGAAGTATGCATTGACTGTATGCCAGGAATTGCCTAGGGTGCCTGGGAAACCAGAGTGCACCCCAGTCTCAAGGAATTCACTGTTTGATGTGGAGAGCATGACAAGTAAACCGTGTATTACAATGTAATGGTGAATGCTGAGGGGGAGGAAAGCAGAAGGAGCTGAGGAAGCACAGACAGGAGTCTGTCAGTTGAGAATCTTTGAAAGTAGCATGGGATGGAGGTAAAAAAAAGTGTGGGCTACAGAGACAACTGGCCTGCATTTAAGCCAACCTCTATTTACCAGGTGTGTGATCCTGGGTAAGTTACTTAACCTCTCTGTGCTTCAGTTTCCTATATTAAAAATGAAAGTTGATAATGCTACTAGTAACCTACTCACAGGGTTGTTGTTTTGATTAAACGAGTTAATAAATAAAGCACACAGGAGGGCGTCTGCTTCACTGCGAGCACTCAAGCATTAATTGCTATTACCGCCATCATCCGATCAAAGGTTGCCAGATGTACCTCATCACCAGGAGGGTGAGTGAGGGGCCGTGATTTAGGGAAGGTTTCCTCCGTAACTGATAGCAGATCCTGCCCCAGTGCGGTCCCTTCACCAGCAGTGCCAGCGTTGCCTTCAGGCTCGTTGGGAGCGCAGAATCTCAGGCCCTGCTCAGAATGACTGGATCAGAACCTGCATTTTACCAAGATCCTTGGGTAAATATTTTAAGAGAATTTTAAAAGTTGAGAAACGCGGGTGTTGAATAGTGATCCTGAGTCCTGGCTGCACATACCTGAGGGGGGATATCCAGGCAAAGGGGCTGAGTTGGACAGAGACCCCTGCAGTTCTGTGCCGTGGAACAGGGAGTCTGAGACGGGGTGGAGGGAGCAGAGAGGAGGTGAGCGCAGGCGGGGCTCGGCAGGAGGGCTGAACCCCCTCCTGGGCGGGTGTGAAGAAAGCTCCGCAGTGGGGGGGCCACGTGAAGGCGAGAGGTTGCAGGGAAAGAGTGGAAGGTGCCGGGGAGGGAGAGCCCAAGAGTGCCATGAAGGGGAAGATGGGCCCCCGAGGCAGTGAAGGTAGAGAGGAGGGCATGAGACTGAGGGTTACTGGAAGATGACTCAGGCTGGCAGGACTAAACACGGGAGACGAAGAATTTGACCTTCTGTGAATAAGTTGAAAAAGCTGCTCTTTGAGAGTTACTCTTCACACCTCTTCTAAGCATTTCTCTTTTGTTCGGTTTCCCAAAGACTGCCCAATGGAACCTTCTATTCTTAGCCTCCTGGGGACTTGTTGCTACGCTCAAGGAGTGTTTGGCATCGTCTCCTGCCATACAGTGGTGTGGGGACAAAATGTCCGACAGAGCCCAGGAATGACGGCGATATTCTCGTGTCTTTGCCTAATGTCTCTAGCCATCTGTTCAATTACAGCAAAACTTCAGTTCTCCAGATCCTTTGCAGAATGAGTCACTCACTTCATGCAAGCAAAGTGGTCAGGTAGTTAAGGACTATAATCTTTTATGAGCAGAAAATTTGTATTTAAATTACTATACTGTTTTTGATGAATTTCAATGAATTTTTTTTCATGCTTTTTTCTTTAGGCAAAGGGACCATTTTTTTTTTCAAATAGAATCATAGAATCCCAACATATAAAACAGAATAGAGTTACTTAAGTTAAAAAAAGGAAGGAGCCAAGCCTTTCAACTTATCCATGATTTGTTCCCTGAGAGTCCTCCATAGATTCCTTAGAATCCGTCAAACAGTTTGAAAACCTTTTTTTTAAAATGAGTTTATTCTCTACCGATTTCTTAAACAGAAAAATCAAATATATATATAGATAGATAGGTATATCTATCTATCTATATATCTATATATATATATATATTAATCCAGGGCTTTGTCATCAATATTATTGTGATATGATTGCATTGGTGCAAATAACTTCCATTCCAAGTGACAGAAATCCATCTCTAACACAAGCAAATTATGAATTTGGCACATGTAACTAGGAAGTCTTGGAGTGATAGTTATGTATCAGGCTTTGTTGTATCCAGGTGCTAAAATGACGCTACCAGGGTTCATCCTCTCTCTGCAGCTATCGATTCTATGTCTTTCTGCTTCTAAATGTGTCAATTTAGCAATATTCACTTCTGCCAAAAGCAGCTTTACCCTTGTGGCAAGCAAGGTAACTTTGGCAGTCTCGGGTAAAATCCTACAGGTCTTAGAACAGAGGCCCTCTTCCTCAGTATCTGTATATTACTTCTAGTGGAAGGACTCTTAATTACTCTGCCTGGGTCACATGCTGACTCCTAACGCTACTTGGGTAGATAAGTCACTGTGGTTGGCAGCTCCTCTAGAATCCTATAGAACAAGCCAGCTGTAAAAAGAATGCTATGCAGACAGACTATAGCAATTAAAGTCCACTATAGTGCTCCAGACTTCTTTAAACAAATTCTGAATCCATACTGTGCACTGGGTGCTGTGGCAGAGAACAAAGGTAAAATGACCAGAATTGAGTACACAGTTGCAAGGGCATATGCATAAACCACAAGCTAATATAATGTGAGGAGCTGTGACTGAGGAGACTGCACAAAGTGTTCTGAGAGAAAGGCTCATTGACTGAAGGTGTTCATTGTTCACAGGAAATTAGGAAAGACTTCTGCGGGAGGTGGTATTTGCCAGCATTTGCATGGTGGAGGAGAAAAGACCATTGTCAGTGGAAGGGTCAGAACTTAGAAAAGTATGGAGGTATGAAAGAGTTTGTGCCTGCAGAAATGAAAAGCTGCGGCCATAGACCTGGCAGCAGAAGTGATTTTCTTTCCTCAATTTATCCATACATCCCACTCTAATCACCTCCCCCAAAGAGTGAGTGCCCTCTCAGAGGCTGGAAAGATGATGGGTTTGTCCCTGGCTGCTGTCCAACAACTCCCCCAGACCTGCCCTGGCTCCCGCTGCCAGGATCCTCAGGATAGAGCCACCCTGCTTTAAGTACTACTTACTCCTCCTTCCTCTACCATGAGCCCCATCCCATTCCTCCTGTTCTCCGGCTCTTCTCCCTTCTTGTGTTCTGTTTTTCCTGTTGTTTTCAGCCTTCTTATGAAAGAAAGAACACTACTTTTAAAGACCGTCACCCAATCCAAACATTTCTTTATTCCAGTGATTATTTTTCAGGCTGGACTACACATTACAATAACCTGGAGAACTTGTAAAAAATTTCCACTGTGCAGCCTCCAACCCCAGAGATTCACTAAGTCCATTGGAGTCTGAACTTTAGTAATTTGTAAAATTCCCCAGGTGACTCTAATACGCAGTTTGAGAACTGCTACTCCACTCTGTGTGCAGTGCCCATGTACTCAGGGGATTCAAAAACTTACAAAAGCCTATTCATGGCTCTTCTAACTAAAGGTCTTGCAATGGCAGAAAGCTAGTCCCTTGACGGTCACCAAGCCTTTGCTGTAGTCAGGCATAATGAGATACTCAGACTTGTCATACTGTTGTCTTGTTGATAAAAAATATGTTTTAGCCTTCTGGACATCTAACTTTGCAAATCAGTGTCAGCTAGAGAAAAGATCCTATCAGTTAAAAGCAGCACATTCCATAATTTTAAAGGTCAAAGAGCTACATGGAAATTAGCTTTCAGCTATTGAAATATACTGACTTAAGACAAAAAACATGGCGTTATGTCCCACCAGCTATGGCCATATATAAATTAGTCCTTTAGAGGTACTGATGCTGATATCTCAAGTGCTAACTGATTATCAAGGTAGTATAATGGGGCCCTGGTAAATGCTGCAACAGGTTCTATTTTAAGGACAGGGTCATAATGGCTCCTATTTGTGGAATGTCTACTTTATGGCAGCCACTACACTGCCAGTTACTTAGTTTACCACAGATTCTCGCAACAACCTGCAAGTAGGGGACTCAGGCTCATAAAAGAAAGGGAATTTATCCAGGATAGCACAGTTGCAAGTGCTGGAGCTGGAATTCCACGCCGGACTGTCTGTGTAAAAACTCTCCCAACTGAATACTGCACACTCCTTATCATCAGTGACAGTGCACAGGGAGCAGGGTTGTCCTCAGTGTAGGAGAATCTGTCCCTGGACCATTGCCCACATTGAGTATTACTTTCTTTTTAAAGTGTATTGCTGATTTAATAAGTGAAATATGCTGGCTCATGTTAATTTGCTTTGTTTTCAGATGTTGGTTCTAATCAGTTTCCTTATTTCTGAATCCTCTGACTCCAATGCATTGTCTTGGGGGTAATTCAAAAGACAAGGATGGGCTGGTATGTTTCTCTGAATTATTAGTCTTGAGAAGGGGGAAGGAATAATAAGCTTTTGAGCACTGATTTTAGTATTTATCTATATACCCATCAGCAGGGGAGAGGACAAATTCCCAGTCACCCTCACTCGAGAGATTATAAAGCATGTTTTGTTTCCTTTTTTTCCATTTATTTTTTTCTTCAAAAACCTCTGACTCCTAAGTGTTTTGTGTCTGGGAGTAAAACTAAGCTCACTGGCAAAATGTCTGTTTTGATTAATCGGGAACAGAAAGAACCAAACGAATGACTTCCGCAATGGAAGGTGCCCTGGGAAATACTACATGGGGTACTGGGGTCAGGGCGTGTTTGCTGTGGTTGTGTGTGTCCATCCGAGGGGGAGTATAAATAGTTTTCTTTACACAAGAGGATCCAGGGAATAGTGAATCAGAGAATAATTGACTTGTCTTGGTATGTTTGTGAATGTTCATTTTCATCTGATAGCACATATGCTATTGGCCTTTGAATCAGTCACCAACCATAAAAGGGCCTCAGCCTCCTGTGCACCAAGTAGAGTGCCCCCTCCCACTCCCCCAAAGAAAACATTTCGAATTAGCATTAATCAGCCCATGTTGTATTTTAGACCATATGAGAAAGCCCCCTACTGCAGCTGAATGCCATTCAGCAGGCAAGAAGTGATTTGCAAAATAATTTAAATTAAGAGTTGGTTTCTTTTCCCATTTAGAACACACCAGTATGGAAAACTGATTGTCAGACATTCTGATGATGTGCATCAACTTGGCTATTCACTCAGAAAATGAAGTTTCCTGAGACACGGGCACATTTAATTTATTTTTTTTCCCTGTGAAGTTAACTTCAGCCTGTTAAATACAATGACTATCCAAACCACAGAAAAACGAACACCATTAATTTTAATGCTCATAAAGTAATGGAAGGAGATTATATTCATTGGGGAATTTTTTTCCCTTTTAATAGAATGTTTACTTGCCCCTTTCCTTATGAGTTAATTATTATTTTCCTTCCATAATAATTCTGTTTATATCTGAGCAGCCAAACTGTGTGTCTGTTAATGTCTTGAGTTTTTGAATCGCTGTTGAGTCTATCATTTTGCAGTGTCTGCCTCTAAAACACCAATAGCATGGCAGTGTGGTGAGTGAATATGTGGTGATAGGAATGCAATGGGTCCCTTATAGAACCCTCTCATCTATTTTTATAAAATATTTAGTTTTAGCACTGTTTCTCTTCCATGCTTTGATTGGGAGATTGAATGACTTTTCAGTGAATTACTTATACTGAGTTAAGAATTGGTAACTTTTCCTCTCTTATCATCTGGGCATTTATTTCTAATTCATCTGTTCATATAATGAGTACTTAGCACCTAGGTTATACCAGTAGTATGCTAAGTATTAGGGATTAAAAATAATTAAGACAGTCCACCTCTAAAGAGACCCCTTAGTTCTGAGCAGGAATTACAAGGGATTGTAGGACTGTGAGATTTGTGGTACAAGCAAACTGGGCAGAAGGTAACAGAGGGTGTTATGGAGTGAGCTCTCCTGGGAGCCAGGGCTGTTGAAGAAGGCTTTTCAGAGCAGGAGATGCTAGAGTTAGATTTTGGAGACCTAGGCCTTGAGTTCCTCAAGTTAGCAGTAAAATGATGAGGGTGGAAAAAGGCAGTACAGGCAAAGGGAATAAATGGTGAATGCAAAGTTGTGAAGCAAGCCTTTTGTTGGAAACCTACTATATGCTATTTAAAGAAAAACAACATAAGCTGACACTGAAATGCTCACCATTTGCCATGCACAATTTCAAATACTCATATCTACAAACTCAATTAAGCCTTATAATGACTCTCTGAAGTTGTTATTATCAGCATCTCCTTTTACAAATTAAAAATCAATGCCTGGAGAGATTTGGTAACAATATCACACAGCCAGTATGATCAAGACCAAGGCTGGAACCCAGGTTCTTTGACTCCAAAGCCTACAGGTTTAAATATTATGCTCCTGGCCTCTTTGCCCTTTCGAGACTTCAGTCCAGCAGTGCAGAAAGGCATGCTAATAGTGACTGACACTCATGATTATGTCTAAGTGGGGATAATAACAGTACTTATTACATGTGGAGAGGATAAAGTGAGATATAAAATATATAAAGTGCTTAGAACATGCCTGGTACATAGTAAAGCATTTGTTAACTGCTGGTATTATGATAATTAATGTCTTAAAAGCAGTAGAGCCTAATAATACCTAGAAATTCAAACCATTTCAGGTTAGATTACTGCAGAGGGCATTGGTCAAGAAACACGCAGAGTTGGTAGCATTTGATACAGATTTGTCTGGCTTAATAGTAGCATTACTATAGCTAAGACTTGGGGGTGGGGGAGTATTTTAGCTAGAGAATGGAATGCAGAAATGCAAGCAGACTGGAAAATTCCATCATGTTTGAGAAAAGTAAAACAAATTTGATGAAAGTGAAGTGTCTATAAAGAGAAGCAGGGGGAGTAAAATCAAACAGGTAAATAGAAATTGTTTACAACTAATGATTTTTGTTGAGTGTTTGGCATTGTTCATATTTTGTATTGTTTACTCATTATAAACATTTTCCTGGGGCTATAGACTCATTTTTTTCCATTTGAAGAAAATGAAGTTCAGAGAAGTGATATAACTTGATTCAGGTCATCCTGCTCAAGAGTGGTAGAGCTTGGTCTTGGATGCGGGTTGGTGTTGAAGTGCCATGCTCATTCAGCCACACCGCAGTTTCATTGCTGTAGCTCTGACCTTTCTAACACCTCATGAATACGTATAGAA
Organism: Manis pentadactyla; assembly: GCF_030020395.1. Lineage (NCBI taxonomy): Eukaryota > Metazoa > Chordata > Mammalia > Pholidota > Manidae > Manis > Manis pentadactyla. The sequence continues at coordinate 47,225,061 of NC_080022.1, read as the reverse complement.
TAATTTTTCTAGGGAAAGGTGGAGGAAAAAACAAGTAAGAAAAATGTGTCAACATGTTCTTCTTAGACTTCAGCTTATCAATCACTATACCTTAACATTTTCCCAGTTAACAGCCTGTGTCTGCTTCCATTAGGATGGAAAGAACTGGTCTCTCTGATTCCCTATGCACCCCTCTCCCTTAGATTTCCTATTTGTGTGTACCTGTTATAAAACATACCATAGATAAGATTCTATCTCCTGGAATAAGAGTCAGTGGTTAAGAGTTTGGGCTTTGAAGAACTTCCAGATGCCAGGGCTGGAACCCCAGGTCTGCTCTTCATAGCTGCGATCCCAAACATGATTAAGTGCTCTGTGTTTCTGTTTCCTTATCTGTTTAATGATAAGAATAGTACCCATATCAGTGGGTTGCTCCTAGGAATAAATGGATTGATACATATAAAAACTGAAAAACAAACTTAAAATGTTATGATCATTCATGAAATATTAACATTGTTATTGCCTTTAATATACCTTATATCCCATGTCTGCCCAAATGAAGAACTATGATAGGCTCTGTTGGTGAGGGTGTGGGCAGGTTGCTCTTTCCTACATCGCTGAAAAGAGTGTAAAATTGTACAGCGTTTGCAGATGACAGTATCAAAATTTTAAATGTTTTCTTTACCCAATAATTCCACTTCTCTGTATTTAACGTACAGATAGATTCACACAAGTGAAAAATGTATAACTTGTACTTTCTGAATTTTAGCCGGTGTAGGTACAATCTAGTTCACGTTTTAAAAATACAGGTTTAATGAATGTTTTGTGCTTTGTGCCCTTCACATGGTCTAGCGTAACACTAGGCACAGCAATACTGACAAATTCCCTTTTATTTAGCCTGACACTAAGCCCCTGGGTCTCTGTGCCCCAGGCCTACATACACGCCCCCCACGTGCACTTTAGGAGGATGCCTCACCCTGAGCCACAAACTCTGCACCCCACTGTGACAACGTTGTGTTTCATCCTTCTTGCTCCATTGGTTTGTTTTCAGAATTGACATATACTTCTTTCACAACAGCTATGTCCTTGGCTTCTCTCAATGAGGATTCCTGACTTGTGGCCCTGGCAATCTTGGGAAAACAACATCCAATTTCTTCAGTCTGGAGCCTGGGGCCTCCTTTTCCCCGGTGTCACCTCCACCCAGCCTGGAAGCATTGACTGAACCATTTTCTAGGACACGTAAGTAAAATGCTTTACTCTTTCATGAAAATGGTTCAAACCACCCTCTCCCCACCCCCACATCCTTCATTTTTGAGTGTGATTTTGTTTCTCTCAAATGCTGTTTAAATTATTTTCCTTCCTAGAACTGCCTGTCCTACAGTTAATACTCTCAGGTTCATTATTTGTTTAATTACTGACTTATTCAAGGAGGTGGTAGCCAGTAGAATCTGAGAACTGAAAGGCACTAGCCTTTGTTCTCTTCCTGTGTGGCTCCATTCAGGGTTACTTGTCTCTGACTTAGATTGGAGGCTAAATGGATTAGAATAAAACCAATTTCATGGAAAAAAGAAACGTTCACAGACACAGAAATAGAGATTCCTTCTATCTGACTGCCTAAGATCTGCAGGCCTCACCAAGGAATTTAAAAAGTAATGTTTCTTATCATAAGTGACAGAAACATGCTGCTTTCTACATCAATAGATATGAAGATTAAAGGGTCTGACCATATTAAACAATTTTGCACAGCACCAGGCACTCTGGGCTCTGCTCTGCCTTATTACCCTTCATCTTGTGGCTATTTCAGGCCCAATTTAAGACTACAATGCAGTCTGGCTTTGCAAATTGACATCTTTTACTTTAAACTGTCTTGTGGGAAAATTAAGAAATTACGGGACAATTATTTGCTCTCAGTTGAAAGCTGGATGGCATCCTGAGATCCCTGTACATCAGCCATTTGAATTGCATGAATCACATAAATGAATTACACATTTACTCCCTTAATACCTTGTTGCAAATATGTTGACATTTTATATAGGGAAAATGCTTTCATAAAAATAGAGTAGGGGTTGTGTTGGAGATTGACCTGGGCATCGATGAAAACCACAGAGTGGGCTGACCCTTGGAGATCTTGCATGGGAGGTCGATTAACAGACTGGTGTTCCTTCTGGAGTTTAAATGTAAGTTCACGGAATGGAACTGTGTACCCGATATGGGGAAGGACACATTCCCCTGTTCCCCTTGGTACTGACCTTCAAAGTTTAGCTTAAGAATCTATCACTCATTTTCAAAGCCTTTTTTAACATTCCCCATGAACCGAAGTGGTGGGTTTGGTGTACCTTCCTTTGTGCCGCGCGTTTCCCTGCCGCGCCTCCTGCAGTGGTGCATCTCCCTCAGCTGGTGGTGTGACTGAGCGAGGAGCCATTGTCCTACTCACCTAGCATGATCGTACTGCTCAGCAAGTGTTTGATGGGGGAAGTTTTATTTTTGTAAGTCTCAGTGGTTTAGTTTCTAGACTCTATTTTCTCTTGTAGTATGGGAATCAGAAGAGCTGGCGTCTATAATCTTTAAAGCATCATAATTAAGTAGGGGTTTGCCCCTTTTGTCCAAGACAAAAAAAAAAATTTATTAAATGCTAAGTCTATCCATTTAACAAATGTTTTTTAGGCACCTATTATATACAAAAGCTAGGTAGGTGCTGAGAAGAAAAATGGCCAAAAAATATTTCCTGTTCTTTAGAGGATTTCAAAGTCCAGTTGGGATTGGAGAGGTCAGTTCAGGAAATAGCCGTAGTGACTGAAAGAACAAGCTGGAGACTGTTGAATAGTCTAGGACTATGACAAGTGTCTGTGGTACATATATTTCATTCCTCGCTAAAGTTTTACTACCCTTGGTCTGCCCTGCTCCCCGCACCCTCCTACATCATCCATTTTGGAACCCAGCAGAGAAGAAAAATCTTAGACTAATGTCCTGTGGTCAAGCTGGATGTGTGACTTTCATTTGAAAACTCTTCCAAAGGAGAGAGATTTTCAGGCACTGTTTCCCCGTCTCACTCCCCATCCCAGTTTCCAGCTCTTCACCATAGTGCACAACTTTCTGGGTCTTCATATCCTTTGTCTAGTCTGTGTGGCACCTCACTCTCTTTTTTAAAAGCTCTTTACCTTTTCTTTGCCTTCATCAAAGAATGCTCTCAGAGCTTTAAAACCCAACTACAGCAATCCTGAATATTTCTGTGTGGAAGGGATTAATCAAGTCTGTCAAACATTGAGCTGGAAAACCTTTAATATTTCTAAAAGGTTTAAATCTGACATATTTATCACATGCATCATTGAGAATAGTCTTTCTTTTTAAAAAAAGAGAAGTTAAATGCTCACTGTGAAATATTGTGGTGATGAGCACAGTGGGTGAAAGGCTCACACAGGGGCCCAGTTGTGATACTGGAATTGATGTTCTGGTAAAATCTTTCTCTGACATCACTCCCCTAGAAGCCACCCATCATTTTCCATACATCTATTTTTATGAATGTTGGATACTGTGGCATTGTAGAATCTTGGTGCTCAGAGGGAAGGGAGAGTAGGAGAAAGGGACTCATTTTTGTTGTGTGCCTGCTATGTGTCAGGTATTGTGTCTGCATGCTCTAAGTGGGTTGTCACATTTTGATTTTCACAACAGTCCTTTACAGTAGTCACTGTCACAGCGGATTCGTAGACAAGGAAACTAAGATTTAAAAAGTGAAGCAATTTTCTCAAGAACACATAAATATTCATTTGCAAATCTAGGACTTGACCCTAAGCTTGTCTAATTCTTTCATTCTCTTGATGTGGCAAATGCCTAGCAAATGCTTAACATAAAGTAACCTCCTAGAGAGGGGTTGCCAGAGTTGTCATGACTGTTAGTGTTAAGGTTCCTGGTGATTTTTAATGAGAGATCTTTATAGACAGAGGCAGTGGAGTTCGTTGGGCATGATTCTGAGAATCTGAGATGTGTGTTTAAGATGCTTAATTCGGCAGTGGTAGGAGTATCCTTTAGAGTAGGGTAGGGAGAGACTGCCCCAGAGCCTTTTATTAGTACAACTAATACAAACGCTGTATTTCATTATTTATATATGAAGTGCTTTCACATGCACAGCCTAATTTAATTTATTTGTGACATGATATCAGCACTACTGCCATTTCACAGATGGGGAACCAAGGCCCAGGGGCACAATCAGTCCCACCCAGGTCATGAAGCTATAGAAGCAACTGGGTTGATGCTCAAACTCTTCTTCTGGTGCCAATGCTGCAATTTTCCCATTATACTGTAATATTTTAAACCACTTGTTTATTACTCCTAAGAATTCAAAAAATTAAGTTTTGAAGCTTGAAAAGACCTTAGAGAGCCATCAGTCTTGTTTTCCGGATTTGACAACCAAGGCCCAGGCACTGAGAGTCACATCCCAGAGGCCTGTGCTATGTGTTGTGATAACACAGAGGTGGATTCATTCAGATGGCGATGGGTGGCACAGGACCACGGACGGCCTCACTGAGGTGGTGACTGTTGATGGTGTCCTGAAAGGAGAAGGATTTTAAAAGAAGGAAAAGATTCCACAAGCAATGCTAAAACAGAAGAAAGGAATGATTCTGTAGCAAAATAACAATCTGGTGGTTCCATGGGTGGGGCCCTTCCAGGAAGCTGAAGTGTGTTGTTTCAATATAATTAGTTGTATAATTGCATTCCCAGACTGCCACCATAGTGCTGCACATGTGTGTAATTAAAGCCAGGCGGTGTCTTCGTGCCTTCACTCCATGCTTCCGCTTTGCAACTGAGCAAGCAACCTGAAGAAAGGCCCTGAGGCTGGGAAGGTTTGCAATTTCATTCTCCCCTTTTCTATGAGCATACCTCTCATTGTTTACCAAATGTATTGGGAGAAGACAAGGTATACATGAGACTCAGAAGGAGCAACTGCCTTCTGCTTCCAGGTTCCTGTGAGACAACAGGCCCATTTCTGGAATTCTTTGGGGTGGGCGACATGTTTCCCCAGTTTACATTTAGCAATCTATAATTAGCGTCAGCAGGAAAAGAGTTAACCACTGTGTTGGGAAACACCACTTTCCTCTGCACAGCAGCCTCCATTCTGCAGGGCAGTCCCAGCATTGGGTTTTTCTTGTGGGGAGGCAGTGTGCAGATGCCTGTGTCATTGAAATGGGCTTGTTCTCTGGTGAAGCACGTACATGAAGTGGGGAAGACAGAGGCCAGTTGATGATCTACTTAGACGGCACAGGGGACCTTCCTGAGTGTCAGCCAGTTGCAATCACAAGGTTCTTTTATGATCTCATACATTCTGCAAACACGTATGAGCCCACAGCCAGGTAAGCTTTCCTAAGGCTGAGCACTATGTTAGATACCAGGGCTACAGATTACACGTGCCTCTGTGAAAAGCCATGCTGGTCAAAGGCAGATTCACGGCTGGACATGCAAAGGACTAGCTGAGGCTTTTTGGTTTGGGCTTTTTGAGTTAATCAGACACTCCCTGCATTAGTTAGAATATAACACAGTAAAAGTGTATTATACTTAATGCAATCATTAACTTTTTTTTCCTATTTTATGTATGTCACTATCATCTTCAACACATGGCCTCTAAGGTCTTTGCAGAAGGGGAGGAAAGAGAGAAAGGCCATACTTGGGAGATTGTTAGAGGCCCTTTTTGGAAGTGGCATGCATCCTCCTACCTATAACCTGAATTCAATCATATGCCCCAATTTAATTGTGAGTGGACTGGGAAATGAAGCTTAGCTATGTGCCCAGGATAAAAATGGAACAGCTTAGATAAACACAGTCTTGTCTTGACATGTTCCCTATTCAAACAAAAGTAAGGCCATATAAAAGATTGTTGTTCACCGCCTCTTTGTAGGGACCGCCTAGGAAAAATGATCTCCTAGTGGAACTCTACTGGTGAGAATTTAATCGAGATAAATTATCTGGAAGAGCCTAAAATGACTTCATAACTTTTGGCCCAGAATTCCTCTTCTGGCATTCCACCCTAAAAATAAAAATTACAAAGATTTGTGGACAAACAAGTTGATTTCCACATTAGCTGCAATTTTTAAAAAGGGTAAGCCTCTTACATTTCCAAAAATGAAGAAAATGTTTCATTGAAGTTTTTTACATTCAACTAATGTATACATTAAATAAAACATTTCTAAAGAATTTTAAATGTTTTTATGGCATATTGAGATAAAGGTAGGCTGCAGAAATTTACATCCAACATGATTCCAATTTTATGGCAAATATTTGTTGAGGTGTGTGGCCACTGACACCTAAAGCCACTGCACTCAGATGTGAGTGAATTGTTTGCATTGGAGGATAGGGGTTTGTTTCCCTCCTTATATTTTTTCTTCTGAACCAGATATTTTTACAAGTATGCCTAACTTTTTTAAATATAAAAAATCAATTAAAAAAAAGTGAAGTCCTAAAAGAGAAATAGCTTTGGACTAGGATTTAACTCAAGTTGAGGAGAATTCTCCCAAGTGTCTCAGGGGGCAACAGCCAGAGGGTATGTGCAAACCAAATACTAGAATTGTGTCAAGTCCTGAAGAGGAACGGTGGGCTGGACTTGAGGATATCATAAAGGTCAGGATTTATGCAAACTAAGGGGGCCCACAACAATTTCCTCCACTGCTCTAGAGAGCACAATTCTCAACTTTAACTGACTTTCAAAACTGGGAAAACTGAGTGGCCTTAAAGATTCAAAATTAGGACAATGGATTCAAATTGTAGTTCTCCTGCCTACTAGCTGTGTAGCTTAGGGCATGTGTCTTAACCACTCTGAGTTATTTCCATTTTTAAAGTGGAAATAATACTACTTTATTTATACTACTGCTGTGACATTAAATGTGATATTTTCAAATATTAGACATATATATTTATCAACTCAAAATAGGGCCCAGGGGCCAAAATATGAGGGGCTTCAGTAGTCAGACCTTCAATGGTTACATACACTCTTTGAAAACTAGATGACAAGATAAGGATGAAATAGTGGCATGATATTATTGACAGTATTGGTCGGCACCTTTTATTAGCTCTGATCCTTTTATCATCCAAGGAGACAGAATCCAGCCTGGCTCCCAGAAGCTTGGGGCAGTTTATTATAACATTGGAAGCTAATGCCAGGTGCGTGTGCACACGCAAGCTCAAAGGGGTGCACTTTGTGATAAAGCCTTTTCCTCACTGCAACTTTTCATGATCCTCTCCTGGCTTTGTTCCCCACCTCCATCCTTACGCCCCTGGAACCCTCACCAGGACCACCTGGAGCTCTTGCCTGGACGAGTCTCTACCCTTGTGACCCTCACCTGACATTCAGGGATGTTTATCCTGGGCAGTCTCCCCCATCATCTTTGCTTTGCATGTTCCACTGTGTCCAAGTGGTCACCTCTTATCTCCAGCCTGCATACAACTAGGAAGGTGTAATGTCCTGAAGGAAATGTTCTAAGACAAATACTCAGGCAAACTATTCAAGGACAAAGAGATTATAGGTCCTGTCTGGTAATCTTGGAAGGGGCATTTGGGCTATGACACTGCACCAGACAACAGAATCAAAGGAGAGGAAAGTCAGCCCCAGAAGCTGTGACTTCACATCTGATTTCACTCAGGCTGCTGTAACAGAAATACCGTAGACTGGGTGACTTAAGCAGAAAATATTTATTCCTACAATTCTGGAGGCTGGGGGGATCTCTGAGATCAAAGAGCCAGCAGATCTTCTGTCCCTTAAGAGCCCATTTCCTGGTTTGTAGGTGGCCTGTTCTCCTTGTATCCTCATGGCGAAGAGGAGAGAAGCCAGCTCTCATGTCTCTTATGAGGCACTAATCCCATTCATGAGGGCTCCACCCTCTATAACCTAATTATCTCCCAAATTCCCTACCTCCCAAAACCATCATTCTGGGAATTAGTTTTTAATATACGAATTTGTGGGGGGACACAGGCATGCCGTCTATATCAGCATCCCTGTGGCTTAAGCAAGAGGTCCTAAATTATTTCCCCAATTCTTCCTAAAGCCAGATCATCTCAACAGATCATCATAGCTATCACCTTAAGTGAAGAATACATATGTGTGCCGTATATTGGGCCCAAGAATAGTCACACTTGGTACATCTGGCTCTTTCACAATATCATGCTTCCTCCAGCCAGAAGAGTTTTGTTTTTCTCCTCAGCTGACTGCTTTTTCCCCCTCCTGAGCACATCTTTATTTATATGGCTGGTAAATTAAGTGAAGATGGGATGTGAGATCTTGAGAAAGTGCCATAGGGTATGTTATTTTGGTTGTCTATACACTCTTTGCCTGTCCAGATGAAGTGGACAGATTTGCTGATGATCCTAGAGTGTCCTTGAAATCCATCCTAGAGGTCTTCAGCTTAACTTAAATAGTGCTTAGTGACTTCTAAGAGAAAGAGCATGAAAGGAAATTGCTCTGTTTGCAGCTTAGAGACTACCCCAAATTCTAGGCTGACCCCAATTTCTGCTGCCAAGAAGCCTGTTGCTGATTATGCTGGATGCCCCATAAATTAATGAGGGCTGTACTGGGAGGTGACAATGATCGCTGAGTCTCTGGAGCAGAAAAAGCAACACTAATACATATGTTTCAGAAATGTCCTTTTGTCTATATGTTTGGAGGAGAAAGTGCTGATGAGGATCAATTTCATATTGACTTTAAATTTTTCAGTTGACCCAGAGCTCTTTTTATTAAGTAACGCACACAAAACCGTTTCATCCCAGGCCAACCTGATGACTTGAGGAAGTCTCTTCAGAGTATGGCAACCTGCATAGAATTAGAAATACAATTCATTCATTTATTTTATTCATCCTTTAATATTTATTGAATACCTGCTACATGCTCAAGTCTAGAAACTATGCTAGACTGGGCAAACACAGTCTATCCTCAGGAATCTAAAATCTAATGACCCTTTCTGCAAGAGTCAGCCCAGTAGAACCAAAGCACCTGCTCTGAGAAAGATCTGGTTTCAAATACTGGTTCTGCCATCCTAAACTGAGCAGATCCTCCTGCTTGACTGTATCTTCATATTTGATTGAATGTCAGTGACACCATGTGAAATCTGCATTTACTGCGTTACTGTACTTTCTTCAGCTAGCCTTTCCCACATTCTTAGGCATTGTCTTTATGTTCACTGGTGTTGCAGTTTTGTTTTGTTTTAATTTTTAATTTGTTTGCATCATCAAGCCAGTCCAGAGAAATGTGAGTGTCGCTTTCTTCAGCATGTACCTCTGGGATATGGTCCCTGGGCTTTGACTCACAGGTTGGAAATCCTGTCATGCTCCCCTGAACTTGGCTCAATGGCCACAGTGGCTTGGCTGATTTATGGCTGTTTCTTCCCATGTTTGATCTTAGCAAACAGACAGCTGTGATGTAGTGACTTCATTCTACTCACCTGCTGGCATCTTCATGTTTGGTCTAATAGCTTGTTAACTGCTCTGAGGACAGGCACTGCCCTTCCTGGCTACCACGGAGAGTGGTCTCTATGGTAACCACATCACATCGGGGACCGTGCTCATTCTTCAAGGTTTTCGTTCTCCATTTTTCTCTGGAGGCTTCTGGGTAACCTGTAATGGTTAGAGCCCTGCCTCAACCTGCCAGCAAGCCACTGCTGATTTAAAGTCTCTCAAAAGAACTTAACGAGACACTGCTTTCCTCTCGCCTTGTTGCTTATTCTGCATTGCCCATGGTCCAGGCCTGCAGGAGCTGTCATTCCTCCTTTATCGCCTCTCTCCTGGCACTCCTTAGGTATTGCTCTCTCTCCCTCAGAAAGCTTTGACATGGTTTCTCCAGATCTCTCTGCTCTCCACTCATTAGTATCTTGCAAAAATCCCTTCTGAATCCTGGCATTTGATATGTTCTTTCTTCCCTCAATCCCTTTGTTTAGTCATTCACTCATCTCTTCCAAAGAGACTCCCAAGCTCTGTGGTCTTCCTCTGTACCAAAGAGATTTGGGTCAGAGACTCATGTAGATAGTTTAGATATATGAAGAAAGAAGGGATTTATGTGTGATAGGATTCTAGAGTGTTTGGTCTGCTTATTGCATTCAGGGCCCAACAATAATGCCACTAATAATATCTTATTTATGTGGAGCTTGTTTTATGCCAAGCACTGTGGTAAGCCCCTTACATCTTCACAGTAATCCTATAAGGTAACTACTCCTACTGTCCCTGTTTCACAGAGGAGGAAACTGAGATACAGAGAGTTAAGAAACAGGGCCCCCAGCTATTTAGTGGCAGAGCTAGGACTTGAAATGGCTCCTGAATCCCTGCTCTTCACGACCATACTACACTGGGCAGTGACATTGTTCTCTGTACATGGATCCCTACCACTAGGAAAGGCCCCTTTCTGCCCAGCTAAATGGTATCCAGCTACATGCCAAGATTAAAGGCTACCTGCTTTGTGAAGCTACTGACCTTCTGCCACAACCAAGACAAAAGTTTATTTGTTCATTCGACAAACATCAAAGTGTAATAGCTATAGCTCATTCATTCATCCAGTCAGCAAGCTTTTACCAGGCACTTTTTGTGTTACTGTGCCAGGTGCTGTGGCTACAATGGTGAGCAAAGAGCAAGCAGACCTTGCTCTCACCATAGCTAATTTTGAAAAAAGAAAAGCCAGAAGACAGATGACAGATGTAGCTTTATACACATATGTATCTGTAAACTATACACATATATCTATCCATATATGTAATTGTCAATTCATCTGTTGATATTAGGGTTTTTATAATCAATTTCTCCTGCCTTTTTATATGATAAAGTTCACCTTCTTTGCTTGGCATTTAAGATAATTTATGATCTGGCCTCAGATCCATTTCCAGGCTTATCTACTACTACTCCAGACCCCATCTCCCCGAAAATGTTTCCTCACTGGAAACCATCCAAGCCCAGCCACGCCACCATGTTGTAGCTCACCATTTTCTCTGTCTCAAGTTCTCTTTTCAAATTTCCCTTCTCACATTTCTCCTTAACCAACCCGTGTCCAAACACGGAGGCCAGATTCAAACACTCCTCCTATGTGGAATTTCCCAGCTATCTCCTTATCTGCAGTTTCTTCAGCAGGGAACCAGTCTATACTTCCACTGTGCTCCAGCAACTCTGACCATGCCCCTCGGCTACCGTGCCTATAATCCAAGTCTTAGCTGTCCGTTTACACGTTTGTTCTCCTAAGACTACAAGCCCCTTGAAGGTAAGGAACAGACCTTTTCTCCTGATGCATTCCAAGAACCTAGCCCAGTGCCTGGTATAAATTAGATGGTGATGATTAAGCTATTATTCATAATAATGACTTCAAAAGCATCTGATTATCATCTTAGTATTTGTTTCACATAATTAGGTGGTCGAGCCTATACTGTATGCATAGGTATTTATAACGGTTATATCCTCTTGTTGGACTGACCCTTATCACTATGTAATGTCCTTCTTTATCTCTTGTTACTTTCTTTGTTTTAAAATCTATTTTGTCTAAGTACTGCAACTCCTGCTTATTTCTCCCTATTATTTGCATGAAATATCCCTTTCTATCCCTTCACTTTTAGTCTATGCATGTCTTCAGGTCTGAATTGAGTCTCTGGTGTAGGCAGCATACAGATGGGTCTTGTTTCTTTATCCATTCTGCCACTCTGTGTCTTTTGATTGGTACATTCAGTCTATTTACATTTAAGGTAATTACTGATAGGTGTGTACTTATTGCCACTTTGGTGTTTTATGGTTTTTTTTTTATAGTTCCTCTCTATTCCTTTTTTACTCTCTTATACTCTTGTTATTTGATGGTTTTCTTTAGTGTTATGATTAGATCTCTCTTTTTTAAATTTTTTGTGTTTCTATTATAGACTTTAGACTTGTGGTCACCATAAGGTTTAAGGATAGCTTCCTAACTATATAACTGTCTACATTAAGTTGATTATTGCTCTGCTTCAAACACAATCTTTTCTTCTTCTTCCTCCTGCTCCACATTTTATGTATTAGATGTCATAATGTACATTTTTTTGTGTATCCCTTGACTGATTTTGTGTAGTTGGTTTTACTACTTTTTGTACTTAATTGTTAAGTAATTGGTCTACTACATTAACTGTGGGTTTATTTTCACTGGTGAAAACTATTTAGCCTTAGGGACCTTTCCATCCACAGCAGTCCCTTTAACATATCCTGTAATGCTGGTTTGGTATTTATAAATTCCTTGAACCTTCTTTTATCAAGGAAATGATTAATCTCTTCTTCAAATTTAAATGATATTCTTGCTGGGTGGAGAATTCTTGGCTGAAGGTCCTTCTGTTTCAGTACATTAAATATTTCATGCCACTCCCTTCTGGCCTATGAAGTATCTGTTGAGAAGTCTGCTGATAGCCTGATGGGATTTCCCTTTTAAGTGATCTTTTTTCTCTCTCTGGTTGCTTTCAGTACTCTCTCCTTATCTTTAATCTTTGTCATTTTAATTATCATCATCTGCTTGTCCTCTGTACCTGACATTCTGCTAAGCATTTTGCTTGCTTCATTACATTTTTCCATCATAAGAATCCTAGGATGTAGATGATGATACAGATAGTATTAACTCTAGTTTACAGATGAGGAACTAAGGCTTAGAGCATGTGCGATACCTGCCCCAGGTCACAACCCTTGAACAGCAGAACCTGATTAGACCCCACACCGAATTGCAGTCTGTTTACTCTTTGCTCACCACTGTTGCCACAGCACCTTGCACCTTGCACAGTAACCCTGAAGGCATTTGATAAAATCCTGTTGACTGGATGATGAATGTTCTGTAACCACTGTACTTTGATGTCAGTGGAATGAACAAATGAACTTACATCTCGAGTCTGGAGGAAGGAAGGGATCTAGAAGTGTTTTCACTCCCATATACAGTCTCTCTCTCTCTCTCTCTCTCTCTCTCTCTCACTCACTCTCACTCACACACACACACACACACACACACACACACACACACGTGGAAAAGAAAACCAGAGAGGGATTTTATACGGTTCTGATAAGATGACCACTGGCTGCAAACTTGTACATTTTAATTTTTTTTTAGAAGTTGCCTTGGGTTTAGGTGAAGTTCCTGTCAGATCGAGAACAGTGTTTTAGATGTTTGTAAGCCAGAAGGGTCAGACTTTGGAGTCAGTAAAACTCATTTGAATCCCAGCCTTGCCATGGCTTCTTTGTGACATTGGGCAAGACAATTAACCCTTGTGGGATTCAACACAGTGAGTAATGTGTGGGTTCTAGAATCAGATGAGCTGGGTTTTAAAAACCAACTGTGTAATTTTGGGAAAGACACTCAGCTTCTCTGTGCTTCAGTTTTCCCACCTGTAAAATGGGTATAATAGCATCATGCAGTTGATGTGAGAATAAGTTAATTCACCTGAAGCATTTAAAATAGGACCTGATACCTGCAAAACTATTATTAGCTCTTAGATAATTGTATCTGTGTCAGAGGGATGCAGTGATAGTTAAATGATTAATGCATTCATAAAGCACCTAGACTTCTAAAGCTTGGGCCCAGAATTGGCACAACATCACTTCCACCACATTCTACATTCCCTCAGAGCCTGTTCCTCATTTTTTTTACAACATTTTAACTAAGTGTTAGTATATGCTTTCTAAGGCCATAAGAAATCAGAAAGATGTTTGGGAGATGGAACTGCTTCTAGAAATAGGTCTCTGGCAACAAAAAAGGGAAAAAACAATAAAGGACAAAACATGAAAAATTATAGTAAGATGAAAAAATCCTAAAAGGGAGCAGAAATGAAGGCATTTAAAGCAAACTGTCATGCACACAAACATGTATGTTTCATACACACACTGTTACTGTCCTCAGAAGCTAGAGCACAACTACAGACCCTAAGTCCAATGTCTCCGCCATTGATCACCCATAGCAGGGTGGGTGATATTATCACTGCTTCTCCAGGGAGGTGAGGTGTGTCTCATTCACAGTGGAATCCCCACGACTGGCACCAAATAGGTGCTTCATAGTATCTGTTAATGGTATCGTCAGCCACTTATTGAATGATTTACTGTCTGCAAGTGCTATACTCAATACTTCCACATACCATGAGATTCTACTTTACAATTTGTAAATCCTTTTTACCAACATCAACTTCTTTCTTCATTAGGATTGGCCTTTTGCAGATGAGGAAGAAGGCAGAGGCCTGAGAAGATAGGCGTTTTGCTCCATTGGCAAAGTTGACATATAAACTAACATGGTTGTGTCTCCTCCTTCCGTGTTCTTTTCCCTTTTCCCAGGCATCCCACATTATAGTGAGCTCCATCCAAGTCACTGACTCCACACATTAACCGAGTGTGTGCTAGGTGCCGCACAGGGCCTGGGACCTACTCAGTGGCTGTGCTCTGACTATGTGCTATGCATTTTCATATGCACGACATGAATTCATCTTCACAATAGCCATCTGAGGGATGGGCTCGGGCCCAGATAGCAGAACCAAACTCAGAGAAGTTAGTTGAATTTCCCCAGGTCCTGTAGCTGGGAAGTGCCAGAGCTGAGATTCAAACACAGGGTGGTGTAATGCCTAAGCCTGTGGTCTTCCCATTGTATCCCAGTGCTTCCTCCATCTCTGCCACACCATCACCTCTCAGCTGTACTCTATCTTTTTCCCATTACGCTGGGCCCACAGCTCTCTCCAGTCCAAGGTGCAAAGCCTGGATTTAGGCTGGGAATGTGTCCGAACTTACAGGCAGGGCCAGAGTTTTCTACAGCAGACACCTAAATCCAGACACAAGCGTAGCCTAACATTTACTCCTGTGTGCACCTGATGTTGGGCATGCCATTTACGTCCAGCTTTGTCTTTCATCCTCATACTACACTTACGAGGTGAGTGCTATTGCCCCATTTTACAGAGGAAGCAGCAGAGGATCAGAGAGGAGAAATGCCTTCTCCAAAGTCTCTAATATGATATCAAAGCACTGTTTACTCCCTCAGACCGCCTCAGAGAGGGTTAGAATTATGCAGAACATTGTCTGAGAAGACTTCATGAAAAAGATGAAGTCCAAGCTACACCTTGGAAAACTTATCATGCAGCCAACATAAGGATACTGTACAGAGCTAATGAGTGTGTTATTATAGTTATGATTAGGTTTCCATGTACTTCTCAAATCAGATGTGTAAATATAATCAAAAACATTTCTCTCTGCAGCGCAGACCTCCAGCAGGTTCCAGCCAGCATCCTAGTTCTGGGGAAAGATAATAAATTAACTCTAATTAGCTCTCGCAAGTTTCTCCTGTCACCACTTTGCAAACAGGCGAGAGAGGCTCTGCTGGCCTTCCCCCGAGGAAAGTGGTCTGTGGGGCGTGGAGGCAATAGGCCTGGCCCGGGACTTGCAGTTCTGTGCTACATCGTGTGGCTGTAGACAAGCTATTTGTACCCCATGGCCTATGGTTTTTCCCTCTGTAAACTAAGGAGCTCAGATTAGATTCCTTCTTCTCTTACACAGTAGGACTCCATGATTCCAGTGTACTAGAGATTTTCCCCATTTGAAGCACCAACTTTTTTTGTGCAGGCAGTAGAGATATTGAGTACCTACCACTTATCAGGCATTGACCTAAATACCGGGGATATAAAGATGAGTAAGAACTGGTATCTGTCTTTAAGGAACTCTCATTCTAGAAAGAAAAGCATACTAACAGTGACATTCCTGTGTCTCAGGAACTTGGCCATGCCCATCAAATACATTACCTCATTTAAACCCTGCAAGAGACCTTTGAAGTAGTATTGTTGGCTCAGAGACAAGGGGTCTCATACAACCAAAACAGCGCAGCAGATGTGGTAACAGCGATCCTTTCCTTTGCAAGCAACGTCCCCACACAAAAGAAATCAGTCCAGTTGCCTCAACTATTTTATTAGAGGGCTGGGATGACCTGAAAATGCAACTCTACCACTTCTAGTTCAGAAGCACTCAGGGCTCATGAGAATATACGGCCTACCGAAAGGGAATGTCAGATAGCTCCTTCCTTCTTAATCAAATTAAGTAAATAGTGTCTCTGCAGAAAGTCTGCACAGCTGAGGAATTTATTGCAAATTACCTAATCTCATGGTTCTCCCATGAAAGGAAATAGACTAAACCATGTCTAACCTTCTTCACCCTGAACATTTCAAAGGACCGGAGCTGGGCCTATTTATTAAGTTTCGCAGTATTTTCTGGATCTAGCTTGTGAGTATCCATGTGGGGGACTCAGCTGCCTTTGAAAATGAAAGGCTACTTTTCATGATGAGCCCAAGCACATTGGTGTTATTCTGCTTTTCTAATGCTGGTCAAGAGGAAAATGGATTCAGATGTGGCTTCGAGGAACCTCATATGCCAGTCCAGGAAAGGCAAGGTAACTCAGGGCACTCTGAGGCAGGCTGGCTTTGCCATCAGCCTGCCTGTTTGGGTGCCGGTTTAGTCTGTCGCTGTGCAATCCTGAGCAAGTCACTTACTTCACCTCTCAAACCCCAGTCTCTTTACCAAGAAAAATAGAGAGCTAGGTGCCCCCTAAAATTGTTATTAGGATACTTTTGGTGAGGAAGTGGCATAGCGCACCATGCTGGGCCCAGAGCAAACCTTCTGTAAATTGTAGCTGCTGGTGGGTCACCTTTCTGCTAAGTCTGCCTGTAAGAACGTGGGGTACAGTGACAAAGGAGGATCTGCTGTTAAAGGTTAGTTACTTTTCTTGTCAAGGACAGAAGAGAGGAGAGATTTCCTGTGGACCATAGCTTCTTCACAATTAATACGGTTCAGGCCGAGTCTCTGGGTCCAGGCAGAAGCTGGCAGGTAAGCTCTCTGCCAGGTCAGAGAGAATAAGAAGGAAAATCAATTAAAAGGGCCTTTCAGGGAATGAGGGGCTGCAAACGCCCAGGGTTAATCCTGATGGGAGACCTGTATTTCCATAACAGGCGAGGCCTCCCCTTTAACCTGTTGGCACCGTGAGTTAGAGTTTTCCGAGGTGAAGTCCATTACTGGCAACGGGTGTGCCATGTGTGATTAATGACCTTGGTTACGGGCCGGTTAGCAACGGAGAGCTCCATCCATCTCACTTCATGGAAGCATCACACGCCATTTATTGTCTGCAGCCAGGATGTGTTCCTTTGCAATTAGGTAAATGCCTCCTTTCAGAGGCACACATGGTAATTCCTCCATAGTGCCCCGTGCCTGGGCCCCACACCGAGTGGAAAGAGAAAACAAAACCTGGAAGAAGCCCGAGGGACACAGAGATGGTGGCCGTGCCAGGTGCTGTTTCCTGACCTCAGGTAAACGTGGCCCCACAGCTTTTGCCTGCTTTCAACTACTTTCTTTCAAAGGAACATTCATCCCAGCGAATCTGTCAACATCCTGGCTTGAAAACCCATCCGCGGGAAAGAAGGAAGGGGATGGTGTGTTAAATGGATCCTGTGCTTGTTTTCTGTTGTAAAAGGAACCCTCACCACTAGTTGTTTCTGATAACAGCCATCACTCCGGGGGGGGGGGGTGCTTCCTCTGTGTCACACACACTTGCTCCCCTCACAGAAGCTCTGTCAGGCATGACCTATCATTTTCTCAGTTTACAGTCAGAGATGCTGAGGAGCAGAGTGTAAATTCCTCTGGGCTTGACAGCTAGGAAACCACTGAGCTGGGACCCACAGCTCCCTCTCGAGCTGTGCGCCTTAACCGTTCCACGGGGCTGCAGTTCCAGCTCACTCACAGAAGGGCGTGGACCAGTGCAAAGAGAGTGGCAAACGGCAGGTATGCGTTCCTTTAAGAGAGCCCACCAAATGGCAAGGAAAAGGAGAGCATTCATTCATTCCCATTATTTTTGGGATACCCACCATGGCCAGGCATTGTGCTAAGTTCTGAGAATATCACAGCAATTAAGATAAATGGTCACCACGCCCCGTCCTTCTCCCTGTGAAGAGGAACGATGCCAGTACCACCCCATCTATGAGTTGTGGTTCATTATACACCTTGTACTATACTAAGTATTCTACATGCATAATCTTGTTTAATCTTCACCGTAGTCAATGAAGAATGCATTAACATTCTCCATGTTTTACAAATGAGGAAATGGTGGAAAAGAAAGTTTGATTAGCCTGCCAGTTCATAAGGCCAGTCAGTAGTGGGCCTGTGCTTTGAATCCACCCAGTCTGAGTCAGGCCTGTGCTTTTAGAAACTAGATGAGTAATTACTAGTGTGTGAAGATTTCCTGAGAGCACAGTGGGGAGCAGCTGCAGGGTCGGGGCCTGATGAGCAGATCAAACAGGAGGAACCAGCCTAGCCTGGCGGTGAGAGGAGAGAGCTGAAGGTAAAAGGGAGTGAAAGGGAGTCAATGGCGATGGGGACTGAGGGGAGGGGTGTTGAGGGGGCAGTGTATCACGCCTGGTTACCCTTGAAAAGAGTGACACCTCTTAGACCTATAGAGACCAGTTTAGCTGGAGCATTGACACCAGGGGAAGTGGCACGCTGTGAGTGGGTATGTGACCCAGAGGCCAATTGATACCAGGCCTAACAGCTGTGGTAAGGACTTTTTAATTTCATTACGTGGACCTTACACAGACAAGGAAGGGACTGTGCCAGGGACAACCCATTGCACACCCAAAATCTGTGATCCTCATTCCGTAATGTGGGCTTGTCCCTGGGGGCAGCTGCCTAAACGACTTCCTTTTCTGGCCCACACCATTGCTTTCAAGATGTAGGCACATAACTATTTCTTGCCAAGGAATGTAAATGGAAGTGCTGTATATAAGTTTCAGGCTGGGGTTTTGAAGAGGCAAGTATATGCAATCTCTGGGCTATTTTTATGTTTCTACTTCCCAGAAGGAGATAGCTCAGCCCTTAGATGACGGCAGAGCCTCCAGCGGGAGAAGCTTGGGCCCCTGACCCGCCATGCGGCGCAGCTCCGTGTGGGCGAGAAATCAGCCTCTGCAGAGTTAAGCCACTGAAGTGTTGAACTTTTGTTGTGGTAGCCAGCGTTAGGATAACGAATTACAGCGACTGGATTTGTGTTTTAAAGGGATTAGTCTAACACACGTACAGAGTGAAGAAGAGCAAGAGGATTCAGGAAGACCCGAGGTCCAGGCAGGAAGTAAGTGATGGCAGCTTAGAGCATTCCTAAGATTCAGCCATGTGTCCCACTGCAACAGTTTTTCAATCTCCCATTCTGATGCTACACTGAAAAAAATGTCCAATTCAGTTATTCTGGAGCACCTCTAGGTATTTTATCTTTATGTAGTGCTTTCATGGCATGAAAGCATTGTTACATGAAACAATTACAAAACATTGTTTCATTAAAATAAGCAAAGAAGGCATTAGATGCAGTGCAGATAACTGTGAATTGAAACAACTTGCCCTAGATCACACTGCTGGTTCTTCACAAACCCTTGCACCCTGACTTGAGTGCTGGGTGCTTATGAGCTTAGGTTGGACAGATTTGTTATATCTAAGTCCCTTCCTTAGCTACTTATTACCTCTGGGGTTTTTGGCAATTTATAGTCCCAGTCTCAGTTTCTTCTGCTGTGAAATTAGAATGACACTAGCCTTGGCCTCATGGGTTTGTTATAAGGATGAAATCTCTTAGCAAATATCATGGTACATAAGGAAGAAGTTATTAGGTTATTGTTATCACTATTCCTTTATAGGAAGCTTATTTTAGACCCCCAACCTCACCCTCTGTTGCTTGTTAATAGCCCTTATACCTTTTTCTCAAGATGGGATCGTCTTCCTCAACCTCCACATGGCTTCCTCTCGCTCATTCAGTCGTCAATTCATGTCATGTTGTCAGTTGCTTCCTCCG
The DNA here is from genome assembly GCF_030020395.1 of Manis pentadactyla. NCBI lineage: Eukaryota > Metazoa > Chordata > Mammalia > Pholidota > Manidae > Manis > Manis pentadactyla. The sequence continues at coordinate 47,205,305 of NC_080022.1, read as the reverse complement.
AAGACCTTTGTGGACTCCTGATCTCAAACAGTCCCTGCATTGCCATCCCCTCCCTGCCCTGCTTAACTTTTTCTTCCTAGCACACATCACCTCCTGACATTGTGCAATCTTCCTTTATGTACTGATGTTCCATCTCATTCCACTAGAATGTGAGCTCTGTGAAAGCAGGGATTTTATCTCTTGTTCACATCTATGTCTACAGCATCTAGAATAGTGTCTGCCACAGTGTAGGAGCCAATACACATTTAATGAATAAAGGGAAGAATAAATGATGATTTTATCACGTGTGTTATGTTCCAAGTCCTACCTTTACTCCAGAATACTGCCTTTTTTCCCCTCTCTGGTGTCCTAGTGCAGCCCTTGTAAGTCCAAAGCTTGTGCACAAATTTTATTCCTTTTCTCTTCTCTAAACCCTACACCCAGTTCTCTGGTTCCCAATCTGTGCCTGAGACAAAGGATGTGTAGTGGATGATGGACCCTGTCTTCAGCACCCTGCAGTTCCCTATAGCATCCATTGCCGGCACTGTGGAAACTACAGACTTCCATACCATCCATCTTATCAAGCCTGCAAATAAGAATTCTGGCTCAGAAAACTGGACCACAGGGACCGTCTTGTTATACAATCACATTCTTCAGCCAAAATATTTTAACAATTTTATTGAGATATAATTGATGTATAATAAATACACACATCTAAAGTATAAGACTTGATGAGTTTTGACATGTATATTCACTTGTGAAACCATCACCAAAATTAAGATACTAAATATTTCCATCATGCTATAAAATTTTATGTTCCTTTATAATCTAACCCTCCTCACTCCAAGCCTGTCCCCTCTGCCTCCCACATACAACTTCCATACCCAGGCAACCATGTATTTTCTTTATGTCACTCCAGTTACTTTGCATCTTCTAGAATTTTATATAAATGGCAACTTACACTATAAAATCTTTGGATTCTTTCTCTCCCCATAGTTATTTTGGCATTCATCTGTGCTGTCACTGCATCAGTAGTTTGTTCCTTTTTGTTGATTGGTATTCTATTATATGGATATGCCCTAATTAGTTTATCCATTCACTTATTGGACACTTGAGAAGTTTCTAGTTTTTGACTATGACAAAGTTGCTATGAGCATTTGTATATAGGTCTTTGTGTAGACTTACATTTTCATTTCCCTTGGGTAAATATTCAGAAGTGGGATTGCTGGATTGTATGATAAGCTTATGTTTAGCTTTTAAAGAAATTGCCAAACTCTGTTCCAAAGTGATTGTACCATTTCATGTTCCTCCCAGAAGTCTTTGAGAGTCCCAGAGAAACAGTTTCTCTGTTTTTACCAATACTTGGTGTGGTTAGTACATTTAATTTTAATCAGTCTAGTGGGTTAGAGTGGTATCTTATTGTGCTTTTCGCTCGCAACTCCCCAAGAATGAATGATTTCTAGCATCTTTTCATGTATTTGCTATCTTTATCTTTTCCTTGGTGGAATATCAATTTTTATGGGGGTTTTTAAAGACATTTTTTATGTATTTCAAGTACAAGTTCTTTGTCCAATAAATCTTTCGTAAATATTTTCTTCCAGGCTCTGACTTACCTTTTCAGTTTCCTTTCCAAATCCCCTGAGTGGGGCAGTTTTGTTGCATTTCCTGCCATATTCTAAAAACTAGACTACAATAAACTTATGCATGGGAAATGTTCCATACAATTCAGTTCAATGAATGAAACAAGCTCTAACTCTACATATTTCAAGTCAAGGACATGAAAGTCAACCTTGTATCCTCAGTTTGCCCATCTGTAAAACCAAGTTACTGTTATCTAATTCAGGGGCTTATTGTTAGAATTGCATGAGTGAATATGAATAGATTCCTTAGACCAATGCTAGGTGTAGAGTAAGAGTTCAGTTAGTGTCCGCATTTATTTTATTTTGTGATCCTAGGAGGCATACCTGAGGCCAAAGGGTAGAAACCACAGGAAGGCAGATTCTCTCAGTTTAGTGAATTACTTTCCATTGCTATCCAGTGAAGAGAATAAAATAGACTGCTGCATAAGCTACTGATGTACTCATCACTGAAAGTATTTAAGAAGAGAGAGAAACTGTATTTGATAAGGTTCTAGAAGAGATGATTCCTACCTGGTGAAAAATGCTGGACTTTTTGTGTTACTGCTATTCCTCAAAAATATTTGGTTCCTGGTTGGAGATAATAATAGCAATAGTAATAGCAGGCTAGTTATATTTTATAGTATATATAATGTGTTAAAATACATAATACATGGTATATAATACTTAATATATGGTATATATACTATGTTATATATAAAAATAAATTATTTTGAGGATGTGATATTGTGCCAAGCATTTAAAAATACTACGTATTTAATCAATACAACAACCACTTAGGTAAGAATAAATATTATCTCTATTTGATTGATGAGAAAATGAGCTCACAGGTGATAGATAACATGCCCAATGACAGTTTGGAGGATAAGGGCCTTAAGTGCAGGTATGTTTAAGTCCATGCTTGCAACCTAGGCCAGTTTCCCTCTGCTTCATCAGAGCCTCGGGACAGGTGCTGCTGAAACCAGCAGTTCCCCAACACCTTGTGTCCCCACACTGCCCTACCCTCATCACAGTATCTCTGAGCCAGTGGGAGTAAGTACTTAGCTACTGGTCCATAGCTGCAGGATTCCCCTTCCATTGGCTCAGCAGGTCACCCTGTGAAGTGGCCAAAGACCAGGGTAGTCATGCCTGAGGTCAGCCACCTGACTTGCTGTCTGTCCTGCGCTACCAGCCGGATGTCAGCTTCCTGGGGAATGACATTCGCCATCTCCAGTTGGAACAGGCCTTTCCCATGCTTTTCCTTCTGGCGTATGAAGTGTTTATTTGTTTTGGAAGTCCTCAGAAGTGCCAGCTTTTTCATCACACGGCAATAGGGAATGTCCCCATTTGGTGCCTGTCCATCCAGCATACAATATTTAGGCTGTCATTGCAAAGCTGTTGGACCCTTAGATCCTAATCATTCAAAGATATTTCTGGGGCTTATAAAAGCCAAGCCCACTCTTCTGACAAGTGCCTGCCTCACTGCCATCCTGATTACCAGTTCCTACTGGCAAGATAACCATGACAGTGTTCACCAGATTGTGCCAAGCAGTCGTTACCTAGCAACCGCGGGAGGGCTTGGAATGTGTCCTTGTGTTCTAAACACTGTGTACGATTCTGTAAGCATCTTGGGTACAATGGAGAATAAAAACATGCCATGAGGAAGCCTTGGGAGAATGGCTTTGGAGTCAGGTACATCCTTATGCAGCCCTGACTCTGTGACTCCTATGACTTTGGAAAAGTTACATAAACTCTTTGAACCTCAGTTTTCTGACTTAAAAAATGTAGAACAATAACAGTACTAATTTCATGCTAATGTTGTGAATGTAATATCTGAAAATGACATACAGGGGAAATACTCCATATTAGGTATTCTACAAATGTTAGTTCCCTTCAATATATATTTTCTTTTCTGGGCTACCTTTGATAAAAGCACAAATCTAAGTGTCTGAAGGACCAAGACCTAGTTACCTCTACCCCACATCAGTAAATCTGTGTCCTAAAGGAAATCGCTTAACTTCTCTTTGATTTGTTTTCCTTATCTAACAATAATAAGTGGTATTATAAGAATAATATGGGGATGAAAACAAGTGCTATTCTGGACCCCACATGAAATTTAAGGGTATGAAAAATCTCTGAAGACCAGAATATAAATGCAAGAGGAGACCTAAATACATTGCTGGTTTAATTTTTAGTTGAGGGGAAGTCAGCAGCACTGAGAGGCTAACTAGAGACGTTTGTCTAGTAGGAGGCTTAATCGTCACCCCGGCATAGATCTCATAGTCATCTTGGTGAAGCAGATATTTGAAATCAGGTTGAAGCCCATATCCCCACCCCTCTTATTTTTTAATTTTTTGTATTTTACATTTTTTTATTTTATCAAATGTACATCACAGTGGTTCAACAGTCTGCCCCCACCCTGTCCCTGCCCGTACCCCTCCCCCTTGGTAACCACTAGTCACTTCTCAGTGTCTTTGAGTCTAATGCTATTTTATTCTTTCTGATTTACTTTGTTTTTATATTCCACATATAAGTGAAATCATATGGTATTTGTCTTTTCCACCTGGCTTATTTCACTGAGCATAATACCCTTTAGATTCATCCATGTTGTTGCAAATGACAGGATTTATTTTCTTTTCATGACTGAATAATATTCCATTGTGTATATGTACCACATCTTCTTTATCCATTCATTTATAGATGGACACTTAGGTTGCTTCCATATCTTGGCTATTGTAAACAGTGCAGCAATAAACATAGGGGTGCATATATCTTTTTGAATCAGGGATTTTGTTTTCTTTGGGTAAATTCCTAGGAGTGGAATTACTGGGTCAAATGGTAGTTCTATTGTTAGTTTTTTGAGGAACCTTCATACTGTTTTCCATAGCAGTTTCACCAATTTGAAGTCCAACCAACAATTTAGAAGGTTTCCTATTTCTCTGCACCCACACCAGCATTTGTTATTTCTTGTCTTTTGGATATAGGGCATTCTAACTGGTCTGAAGTGATATCTCATTATGGTTTTAATTTGCATTTCCCCGATATTACTGATGTGGAGCATCTTTTCATGTGCCTGTTGGCCATTTGTATTTCTTTTTGGTGAAGTATCTATTCAGATCCTCCACCCATTTTTTTATCAGGTTATTTGTTTTGGGTGTTGAGGCATATAAGTTCTATAATATATTTTGGATGTTAACGCCTTTTCAGATGAGTCACTTACAAATATATTTTCCCATACTATAGGATGCTTTTTGTTCTGCTGTTGGTGTCCTTTGCTATACAGAAGCTTTTTAGTTTGATATAGTCTCACTTGTTCATTTTTTATTTTGTTTTCCTTGCCCAAGGATATGTGTCCAGGAAAAAGTTGATCATGTTTATATTCAAGAGATTTTTGCCTATGTTTTTCTTCTAAGAATTTTATGATTTCATGACTTACATTCACGTCTTTGATCCATTTCTAGTTTGCTTTTGTATATGGAGTTAGGCAATAATCCAGTCTCATTCTCTTACATATAGCTGTCCAGTTTTGCCAACACCAGTTGTTGAAGAGGCTGTTATTTCCCTATTGTACATCCATGGCTCTTTTATCATATATTAATTGGCTTTATGTGTTTGGGTGTATATCAGGGCTCTCTATTCTGTTCCATTAATGTATGGGTCTGTTATTGTGCCAGTACTAAATTGTTTTGATTACTTGGCTTTGTTGGTAGAGATTGAAGTTGGGGAGCATAATCCTCCCAGCTTTATTCTTCCTTCTCAGGATTGCTTTGGTGATTCAGGGTCTTTTGTGGTTCCACATGAATTTTAGAACTATTTGTTCTATTTTGTTGAAGAATGCTGTTGGTATTTTGATAGGGATTGAATCTGTAAACTGCTTTGGGCAGGATGGCCATTTTGACAATATTAATTCTTCCTATCCATGAGCATGGGATAGATTTCCATTTTTTGGTGTCTTCTTTAATTTCTCTCATCAATGTCTTGTAGTTTTCAGAGTATAGGTCTTTCACTTCCCTTGTTAGGTTTATTCCTAGATATTTTATTATGTTTGATGCAATTGTAAACGGAGTTGTTTCCCTGATTTCTCTTTCTGCTAGTTCAATGTAAGTATATAGGAATACAACAGATTTCTGTGTATTAATTTTTGTATCCTGCAACTTTGCTGCATTCAGTTATTCTAGTATTTTTTTGGTGGAGTCTTTAGGGTTCTCTTTATATAATATGTCATCTGCAAATAGTGAGAGTTTAACTTCTTCCTTACCAATTTGGGTGTCTTTTATCTCTTTGTGTTGTCTGATTGCCATTGCTGGGCCCTCCAGTACTATGTTAAATAAAAGTGGTGAGAGTGGGCATTCTTGTCTTGTTCCTGATCTTAGAGGAGAAGCTTTCAGCTTTTTGCTATAAGTATGAAGTTGGCTGTGGGTTTGTCATATGTGGCCTATATTATGTTGAGGTACATATCCTCTATACCCACTTTATTGGATTTTTATCATGAATATATGTTGAATTTTATCAAATGCTTTTTCAGCATCTATTGAGATGATCATATGGTTTTTATCCTTCTTTTGGTTAATACTGTGTACAATATTGATGGATTTATGAATATTGTACCATCTTTGCATCCCTGGAATAAATCCCACTTGGTCATGATAGATGATCTTTTTGACATATTTTTGGTTATAATATAACTTTTTTCCCAGGGTTGTTGAAAGGATGAAGACAGTGAATTTAAAATGCCTGTTAAGGTGCCTGGCACATGGAATGTCAACAGTAACCATAAGTGGGAAGGAAAATAGAGTCCACATAGAAGGATAGCTCCAAATATTTGGTTTGAGCACAGCTATGAACTACTAACAGGAAGTAAATGTAAGAGGTCAAGAGGCAGGGACAAGCCACATAAGTAACAGGTAGACTGATGCAGACAAATAATCTGGAATCCACCTTAAGGTCCAAGTTTTAGTGCCTCAGGTGAAAGGTGTAGAACAGCACAGACATCTCAGGCCCTTAGGGAAGCTGTGTCCTCATGCTTTTGCCTTTGCAGGCCATCCCTTTCTCCTTTCGGACTCAAATGACAACCCCGTACAGAAGTGCTTGATAGAAAATAGGTTGTTAGCAAGGCGGGAGGCTGGGATGCTTCTGGCACAGGGTTCTGACCAATGACGAGTCTGCAAGCCACACTTGGAATTGCAACTTTTTTTTTTTTTTTAAATAATTATTTTTTATTGAAGGGTACTTGACACACAGTATTACATTACATGAGTTTCAAGTGTACAACACAGTGGTAGAACATTTATATACATAATTCTAGGTTCCAGCTATCACCCTACCAGGCTGTTACAATATCTTGACTATATTCCTTATGCTATACATTACATCCCGGTTACTAATTTATTTTACCATTGGAAGTCTGTCCTTCTTTTTTTTTTTTTTTTTTTTTTTTTTTTTGAGGGCATCTCTCATATTTATTGATCAAATGGTTGTTAACGACAATAAAATTCGGTATAGGGGAGTCAATGCTCAATGCACAATCATTATTCCACCCCAAGCCTAATTTTTGTCAGTCTCCAATCTTCTGAGGCATAACAAACAAGTTTTTACATGTAGAACAAATTCTTACATAATGAATAAGTTACATAGTGAACAGTACAAGGGCAGTCATCACAGAAACTTTCGGTTTTGCTCATGCATTATGAACTATAAACAGTCAGTTCAAATATGAATACTCATTTGGTTTTTATACTTGATTTATATGTGGATACCACATTTCTCTATTATTATTATTTTTAATAAAATGCTGAAGTGGTAGGTAGATACAAGATAAAGGTAGAAAACATAGTTTAGTGTTGTAAGAGAGCACATGTAGATGATCAGGTGTGTGCCTGTAGACTATGTGTTAATCCAAGCTAGACCAGGGCAATAAAACATCCACGTATGCAGAAGATTTCTCTCAGAACGGGGGGGTGAGGTTCTAAGCCTCATCTCTGTTGATCCCCAATTTCTCACCTGATGGCCCCCCTGCGACTGTGCCTGTCTTAGGTTGTTCCTCCCTTGAGGAATCTTACCCGTCTCTGGCTAACCAGTCATCTTCCGGGGCCATACAGGGAAATGTGAAGTTGGTAAGTGAGAGAGAAGCCTTATTGTTTGAAAAAGTTAGCTTTTTACTTCTTTGCATATTTATGCCCTGTGGCTTCTATGCCCAGCATTTGTCTTGAGGTATCTTTACCACTTGGAAGAATTATGATACTCGGTAAATATGATATGAGGCACGAATTCTATTTAAGGGTTGTAATTAGGAAGGAAGAAGAAAAGCTATAGAAGTAGCAGGCGGAAGAAAACATGGGAAGATTGATTATTTCTTTGATATATCTTCTTGTAGAGTAACTTCAGCATGTATAGGTTTTAAGCTACTACTTAAATTGCACACACACATTAACATAATAGGAGTATAGTTACATAACCAAAGCATACCGGTAATTACCAGCCATCTGCAGTGAAACCAAGAAAACCAGTTAGGCACCTTAGGCATTTGTGAAAACTTATCTATGATATGGTGGATATTGTCCAACTGAACTTGAACAGTCTGAGAGAAATCAGACAAATTAAAACAACCCATTCCTGGGGACTGTTCACATGCCATATGTTCTTTTAACAGTAAATAGTTTGTAGTTGTAAGACTTTGGAGCGCTACAATTTGTACTTCTCCAAATTCTTGGTTGAGTTCCAACAGTATAGATCCAGTCCAATTTTGTTGTTTTACTGTATGCACAGGCCAGCTTAGATATCTCCTTCCTCATTCCCATGGTAAGTCCAGGAACTGGTGGGATGAGTGCATCTACAGCTGTAGCAGTGCGTGGATCTTTGTTGGGGTTTTTTGATGATCATCTTCTGGCATGAGTCTTCCAGAGAGTGCAGATGTTGGAAGTTCTTTTTCATATCGTATCTTAGTTCATTTTCGGGGTAGCCCAATTAGGCTTTGATCCTCTGTATAAACACAAACAGGCCCTTTGCCTACACTTTTATATGCCCTTTATACCCTTGTGTAGAACTCGTTGGAGGTTACCACACAGGAACTGCCCTTTTTTTTTTTTTTTGCTATCACTAATCTACACTTACATGACGAATATTATGTTTGCTAGGCTCTCCCCTATACCAGGTCTCCCCTATAAACCCCTTTACAGTCACTGTCCATCAGCATAGCAAAATGTTGTAGAATCACTACTTGCCTTCTCTGTGTTGTACAGCCCTCCCTTTTCTCCTACCCCCCCATGCATGTTAATCTTAATACCCCCCTACTTCTCCCCCCCTTATCCCTCCCTACCCACCCATCCTCCCCAGTCCCTTTCCCTTTGGTACCTGTTAGTCCATTCTTGAGTTCTGTGATTCTGCTGCTGTTTTGTTCCTTCAGTTTTTCCTTTGTTCTTATATTCCACAGATAAGTGAAATCATTTGGTATTTCTCTTTCTCCGCTTGGCTTGTTTCACTGAGCATAATACCCTCCAGCTCCATCCATGTTGCTGCAAATGATTGGATTTGCCCTTTTCTTATAGCTGAGTAGTATTCCATTGTGTATATGTACCACATCTTCTTTATCCATTCATCTATTGATGGACATTTAGGTTGCTTCCAATTCTTGGCTATTGTAAATAGTGCTGCAATAAACATAGGGGTGCATCTGTCTTTCTCAAACTTGATTGCTACGTTCTTAGGGTAAATTCCTAGGAGTGGAATTCCTGGGTCAAATGGTAAGTCTGTTTTGAGCATTTTGATGTACCTCCATACTGCTTTCCACAATGGTTGAACTAACTTACATTCCCACCAGCAGTGTAGGAGGGTTCCCCTTTCTCCACAGCCTCGCCAACATTTGTTGTTGTTTGTCTTTTGGATGGCAGCCATCCTTACTGGTGTGAGGTGATACCTCATTGTAGTTTTAATTTGCATTTCTCTGATAATTAGCGATGTGGAGCATCTTTTCATGTGTCTGTTGGCCATCTGTATTTCTTTTTTGGAGAACTGTCTGTTCAGTTCCTCTGCCCATTTTTTAATTGGGTTATTTGTTTTTTGTTTGTTGAGGCGTGAGAGCTCCTTATATATTCTGGACGTCAAGCCTTTATCGGATGTGTCATTTTCAAATATATTCTCCCATACTGTAGGGATCATTCTTGTTCTATTGATGGTGTCTTTTGCTGTACAGAAGCTTTTCAGCTTAATATAGTCCCACTTGTTCATTTTTGCTGTTGTTTTCCTTGCCCGGGGAGATATGTTCAAGAAGAGGTCACTCATGTTTATGTCTAAGAGGTTTGTGCCTATGTTTTCTTCCAAGAGTTTAATGGTTTTGTGACTTACATTCAGGTCTTTGATCCATTTTGAGTTTACTTTTGTATATGGGGTTAGACAATGGTCCAGTTTCATTCTCCTACATGTAGCTGTCCAGTTTTGCCAGCACCACCTGTTGAAGAGACTGTCATTTCGCCATTGTATGTCCATGGCTCCTTTATCAAATATTAATTGACCATATATGTCTGGGTTAATGTCTGGATTCTCTAGTCTGTTCCATTGGTCTGTGGCTCTGCTCTTGTGCCAGTACCAAATTGTCTTGATTACTATGGCTTTATAGTAGAGCTTGAAGTTGGGGAGTGAGATCCCCCCTACTTTATTCTTCTTTCTCAGGATTGCTTTGGCTATTCGGGGTCTTTGGTGTTTCCATATGAATTTTTGAATTATTTGTTCCAGTTCATTGAAGAATGTTGCTGGTAGTTTCATAGGGATTGCATCAAATCTGTATATTGCCTCCAGTACTATGTTAAATAACAGTGGAGAGAGTGGGCATCCCTGTCTAGTTCCCGATCTCAGAGGAAATGCTTTCAGCTTCTCGCTGTTCAATATAATGTTGGCTGTGGGTTTATCATAGATGGCCTTTATTATGTTGAGGTACTTGCCCTCTATTCCCATTTTGCTGAGAGTTTTTAACATGAATGGATGTTGAACTTTGTCAAATGCTTTTTCAGCATCTATGGAGATGATCATGTGGTTTTTGTCTTTCTTTTTGTTGATGTGGTGGATGATGTTGATGGACTTTCGAATGTTGTACCATCCTTGCATCCCTGGAATGAATCCCACTTGGTCATGGTGTATGATCCTTTTGATGTATTTTTGAATTCGGTGTGCTAATATTTTGTTGAGTATTTTTGCATCTACGTTCATCAGGGATATTGGTCTGTAGTTTTCTTTTTTGGTGGGGTCTTTGCCTGGTTTTGGTATTAGGGTGATGTTAGCTTCATAGAATGAGTTTGGGAGTATCCCCTCCTCCTCTATTTTTTGGAAAACTTTAAAGAGAATGGGTATTATGTCTTCCCTGTATGTCTGATAAAATTCCGAGGTAAATCCATCTGGCCCGGGGGTTTTGTTCTTTGGTAGTTTTTTGATTACCTCTTCAATTTCTTTGCTGGTAATTGGTCTGTTTAGATTTTCTGTTTCTTCCTGGGTCAATCTTGGAAGGTTATATTTTTCTAGGAAGTTGTCCATTTCTCCTAGGTTTCCCAGCTTATTAGCATATAGGTTTTCATAGTATTCTCCAATAATTCTTTGCATTTCCGTGGGGTCCGTCGTGATTTTTCCTTTCTCGTTTCTGATACTGTTGATTTGTGTTGACTCTCTTTTCTTCTTAATAAGTCTGACTAGAGGCTTATCTATTTTGTTTATTTTCTCGAAGAACCAGCTCTTGGTTTCATTGATTTTTGCTATTGTTTTATTCTTCTCAATTTTATTTATTTCTTCTCTGATCTTTATTATGTCCCTCCTTCTGCTGACCTTAGGCCTCATCTGTTCTTCTTTTTCCAATTTCGATAATTGTGACATTAGACCATTCATTTGGGATTGCTCTTCCTTTTTTAAATATGCTTGGATTGCTATATACTTTCCTCTTAAGACTGCTTTTGCTGTGTCCCACAGAAGTTGGGGCTTAGTGTTGTTGTTGTCATTTGTTTCCATATATTGCTGGATCTCCATTTTGATTTGGTCATTGATCCATTGATTATTTAGGAGCGTGTTGTTAAGCCTCCATGTGTTTGTGAGCCTCTTTGCTTTCTTTGTACAGTTTATTTCTAGTTTTATGCCTTTGTGGTCTGAAAAGTTGGTTGGTAGGATTTCAATCTTTTGGAATTTTCTGAGGCTCTTTTTGTGGCCTAGTATGTGGTCTATTCTGGAGAATGTTCCATGTGCACTTGAGAAGAATGTATATCCCGCTGCTTTTGGATGTAGAGTTCTATAGATGTCTATTAGGTCCATCTGCTCTACTGTGTTGTTCAGTGCTTCCATGTCCTTACTTATTTTCTGCCCAGTGGATCTATCCTTTGGGGTGAGTGGTGTGTTGAAGTCTCCTAGAATGAATGCATTGCAGTCTATATCCCCCTTTAGTTCTGTTAGTATTTGTTTCACATATGCTGGTCCTCCTTTGTTGGGTGCATATATATTTAGAATGGTTATATCCTCTTGTTTGACTGAGCCCTTTATCATTATGTAGTGTCCTTCTCTATCTCTTGTTACTTTCTTTGTTTTGAAGTCTATTTTGTCTGATATTAGTACCGCAACCCCTGCTTTCTTCTCACTGTTGTTTGCTTGAAATATGTTTTTCCATCCCTTGACTTTTAGTCTGTACATGTCTTTGGGTTTGAGGTGAGTTTGTTGTAAGCAGCATATAGATGGGTTTTGCTTTTTTATCCATTCTGTTACTCTGTGTCTTTTGATTGGTGCATTCAACCCATTAACATTTAGGGTGACTATTGAAAGATATGTACTTATTGCCATTGCAGGCTTTAAATTCGTGGTTACCAAAGGTTCAAGGTTAGCCTCTTTAGTATCTTACTGCCTAACTTAGCTCGCTTATTGAGCTGTTATATACACTGTCTGGAGATTCTTTTCTTCTCTCCCTTCTTGTTCCTCCTCCTCGATTCTTCATATGTTGGGTGTTTTGTGCTGTGCTCTTTCTAGGAGTGCTCCCATCTAGAGCAGTCCCTGTAAGATGTTCTCTAGAGGTGGTTTGTGGAAAGCAAATTCCCTCAGCTTCTGTTTGTCTGGGAATTGTTTAATCCCACCGTCATATTTGAATGATAGTCGTGCTGGATACAGTATCCTTGGTTCAAGGCCCTTCTGTTTCATTGTATTAAATATATCATGCCATTCTCTTCTGGCCTGTAGGGTTTCTGTTGAGAAATCTGACGTTAGCCTGATGGGTTTCCCTTTATAGGTGACCTTTTTCTCTCTAGCTGCCTTTAACACTCTTTCCTTGTCCTTGATCTTTGCCATTTTAATTATTATGTGTCTTGGTGTTGCCCTTCTTGGATCCTTTCTGTTGGGGGTTCTGTGTATTTCCGTGGTCTGTTTGATTACTTCCTCCCCCAGTGTGGGGAAGTTTTCAGCAATTATTTCTTCTAAGATACTTTCCATCTCTTTGCCTCTCTCTTCTTCTTCTGGGACCCCTATAATACGGATATTGTTCCTTTTAGATTGGTCACACAGTTCTCTTAATATTGTTTCATTCCTGGAGATCCTTTTGTCTCTCTCTATGTCAGCTTCTATGCGTTCCTGTTCTCTGATTTCAATTCCATCAATGGCCTCTTGCATTCTATCCATTCTGCTTATAAACCCTTCCAGAGTTTGTTTCATTTCTGTGATCTCCTTTCTGGCATCTGTGATCTCCTTCCGGACTTCATCCCATTTCTCTTGCGTATTTCTCTGCATCTCTGTCAGCATGTTTATGATTCTTATTTTGAGTTCTTTGTCAGGGAGACTGGTTAGGTCTGTCTCCTTCTCTGGTGTTGTCTCTGTGATCTTTGTCTGCCTGTAGCTTTGCCTTTTCATGGTGATAGGAATAGTCTGCAGAACTGGGACGAGTGACGGCTGGAAGGACTTCCTTTCTTGTTGGTTTGTGGCCCTCCTCTCCTGGGAGAACAGAGACCTCTAGTGGCTTGTGCTGCGCAGCTGCGCGCAGACAGGGTTTCTGCTTCCTGCCTGGGTTCTATGGAGTTAATCTCCGCTGTTGCTGTGGGCGTGGCCTGGCTCCGGCAGCTACTCCAAAATGGTGGAGTCGCGTTGGAGCAGGAGCTGCTGGGAGGCTATTTATCTCCGTAAGGGGCCTCCCTGCTCCCTGCAGCCCAGGGGTTAGGGTGCCCAGAGATCCCGGATTCCCTACCTCTGGATTAAGTGACCCGCCCTGCCCCTTTAAGACTTCCAAAAAGCACCCGCCAAAACAAAACAACGACCACAAAAAAAAACAAGAAAAAAAATTTTTTAATTATAAAAAAAAAAAAATTTTTAATTAAAAAAAAAAGGTGGTTGTTCGTTTTTCTTTATTCTCCGGTGCCAGCCTCAGGCCTCTGCTCACCGGTCTTTCTGCCCTGTTTCCCTAGTATTGGGGTCCCTGTCCCTTTAAGACTTCCAAAAAGCGCTCGCCAAAACAAAGCAGCAAAAAAGCAAAAAAAAAAAAAATGGTCACGCGCTTTTCTTATGTCCTCTGTCGCCCAGCCTCCAGTGCCTGCTCACTGTTCTTGCTGCCCTGTTTTCCCAGTATCGAGGGCCCTGCACTCTGGCCTGGATGGCTGGGGCTGGGTGTTCGGCAGTCCTGGGCTCCGTCTCCCTCCTGCTCTGCCTGCTCTTCTCCCGCCGGGAGCTGGGGGGAGGGGCGCTCGGCTCCCGCGGGGCCGGGGCTTGTATCTTACCCCCTTCGCGAGGCGCTGGGTTCTCTCAGGTGCGGATGTGGTCTGGATATTGTCCTGTGTCCTCTGGTCTTTATTCTAGGAAGGATTGTCTTTGTTATATTTTCATAGATATATGTTGTTTTGGGAGGAGATTTCCGCTGCTCTACTCACGCCGCCATCTTCCGCCCCTCCTGGAATTGCAACTTTTGAATGTCAGGGAATGGGATTTCCCTTAGGAGTTGCCCATGTGACTAAGTCAGTCTCAGGTTAGTGGAACGAACAGTTTTCCCAACCTCAGTTTCTTCTTAATTAGGTATCTCAGCACATTTAAGATGCCTTTTGGCCATTGTCTCACTGACTTCTTACTTCAGGGAACCCTATTCGAAGGAGTGCTGGAAGCAAAGAGAGAGCATGAAATGAATTCTGTCAGCCAGTCAATTTTAAATTTCCTAGCTTTCCAGCTGGGCTGAATACAGCAGCCAGCCCCCAGGCTGCCCCTGTCCTGGCAGAGGTTGGGTCCAATGTCTAGGATGTGGAGATCTGTGTCAGTGAATAGTATCAAAGAGTGGGGGTTTCTTCTGTTAAACCTTAGTACTAATTATCGTCTCTCTACATCACAGAGCTCGGGGAAATCACAGAGCAGCCTAAGACCAATTCTGCATGTGCGTGCTTTACTTTGCAGTAGATGCTGGAAGAAAAGTAGTGTGGGGTTCACCTGTGCAGACAGTTGTCTTTTCAGTGCCACTCACTCAGATAGTGTGTTGAATCTACTGTGGTACCATTACCATTCTTTAACCCACCAGGAAACCTAGAGCATGCTATTTAAATGGGTTGAGCCATAAAATATTTTAAATATTTTGAATAAAGATGTAAACAATCCTTAACGCTCCCTTAGATTCTAAATATATATGTATACTTCAAGGTGAAATACTTACAGATTTGAATGGATGGGCCAGTAATAGATCTTTACAATTCCACAAAGCAACCCAGGTTCAATTTCCTAGTAATTAAGTATGTGTTATGTGTTCTGCTTGCTTTTGAAAAGTAATATGATTAAGAGTTAACAGTTATAGGATCTTGATCTTACTCTGTTACTAAGTATCTATGTGTCAGTGGGCGAGTCACCTCTCCTCTTTAAACTTCAGTTTCCCCATTGGTAAAATAAGAACCCTGAGCCAGGTACTGCCTTTTCTACATGAACATATGTGACTCCATATTGACAGAATTGCAGTAATTTTTAAATACTTGTATCTTGACTAGTGATCTTAAACATTTCTTATAAAGAACAAGTCCAACCTGTATCGTGGTGCCTGGTGCATAGCTAGTAAATGGTAGATAGGTGAATGGATAACTCCCACCTACATCCATTTTATATTTTCCACTTGCTTCATCTTTCTTGCTGTATTACCATTGACAAATTGCTTAACATGTTGGGGGCTTCAGATCCATCACCTGTAAGGTGAAGACAATAATAGTACCTGTCGCATAGAATTATTATAAGGATAAAAGGCGTTATCATATGTGAAGTGCTTATGACAATGCCTGGCACACAGAAAGCCCTGTATAAGGATCAGCTATCACCACCACCACTTATTCTGCTATTCCTCATGTATCCCCATTGTCTTTAGAATCCTTCTCTAGATGCCAGCGTCATTTAGTCATCCCCATGTCACTTCCTTGGGATTCTTTAAGATGATATGGTCAGTGTTTCACTTTTTCTGATGGTTAACCCTCTTTAAGCCATATTATAAATCAACCTAATATTTTTTTCTCAGTACTTTTGGAAATGAGCTTTTCCTTGTTTAATAATTCCTGCCTGCATTTTTTCCTTAAATTATTGCAAACTACTGTATGACATAGTTTACTCTCAAGTTTCTCTTGTCTTCTTATGAACTTTTTTCTTTGGCTTGGACAAGGCCCTTTATTGCCTCCTTTAACTTCTGAGAGACAATACTAATGACCTCAATGAACACTTTTTAAGATGTTTGGGTTTCTGATGAGTGGGACCCCCATCAAATACCTGCATAGGTCATATTCTCCACAGCAGCATTTATTCAGTCAGTGAACATACATTAATTGAGTGTCTTCTGTGTATTGACAAGGCTCTGCTCTAGATGCTGACTATTAGCTTCATGCCCTAACTGTATCTTTCACAGCTCCTCATAGGCCACGTCATCTGCTAAGTGCATCCCCAGTGAGACCCTTCTGGTAGAGGTATAATAATCACTTTTTATAGATGTTGATAATAAATGTTTTATATGTATAGTAACTACTTTTATTGACAGGGGCTAGATGCTATAGCAATAAAAAGCTGTGTACAACATGTTTGTTGCAACTGAGTAGCTCCTCATCTCATGGGGTGGGGGCAGATTTATCAAAGGATTGCAGCATATGTCCAAGGGAGGCATTCTGAGGTACAGTGGGCTTCTGGAGAAATCATTTTAGTGGAGGAAAAGATCCTACTTATCTGAGGTCACCTTCTTTAATTGATAAAGTGGGCATAGCCTTACTCCCCCTTGGATTCTTATGATGCACCCCTCTAGCCTTTTCTCCTCTCTAGCTCCACACCTATCTAGGATCTCATTCAGTCCCATGGCTGTGGATGCCAGCCCTCTGTGGATGACTCCCAGGCGAGCCCCATCTCAAGACCAAGTCTTTGTAGTCATTCTCTGTGCTTCTCTTTCCTTCACACCACACATCCATTCAACAGCCAATCCTACCAAGTCCACTTTCAGAATGCATCCTGATTCTTCCCACCTCATGTCCCCTAACCCATACCCCATTAGATTACTTCAGTAGCCTCCTGGGTCTCTACTGGCCTCTTGCCCATCTAGCAGGCAGAGTAACAACTTCAAAACTTAAAACAGAACACATCACTCTCCTCCTCAGACTTCCTTATGGTCTTCACACTGTGCTGAGGATTGAATCCAATGTGCTGTAAAAACTCTACAAAGCCCTTGTGATCTGGCCTCTGCCTCCCACTTTTCCCTTGTTAACTCTGAGCTTCTCAGTTTCCCTAATCTTTCTCAAACTGCCACCTTGGGTGTGAAGGCTGTTTCTCTCTTTGTCCCTTACTTAACCTGCTGCTATTTGTATGGTCCTCTCACACTCTATTTCAATCTTTGTGTACATGTCACTTTCTCAGAGACCTTTTCCTTGACTAGTACTCCCATTATGTTTCATAAACTCACCTGCCTGAATACTCTTTATGGCATCTATCTTTGTTAGACAGTATAATAGTTATTTGTTTAGTTATTAAGTGACCTTCAACTAGAATGTAAGTTCCATGAAGACAGGGACATTGTCAACCGTGTTCATTTCTGTGACCCCCGGAGAATATGGCACATGGTGGGCCATCAGTAAATACTCATTGAATGGATAAATAGTTGGATGAGGATTAAATAAGAGCATATTTGTAAAGTGCCAAGCTTTGAGTTTATGTACTGGCCGCTTGCTACTGCCTCACTTTACCACTCCTCATACCCTCGCAGCCCGCCCCCAGCCCTGCCAGGGGTCCTGGGCATTCACAGAGGGCCTCACAGACTTCTGTTTGATGAGAAAGTAATCACAATCTGGTGTCCTGACACTCCTCTTCTCAGGCTCATTCATTTTAAAATCCATGGCCCCTCTTCTTTACCAAGGCCAGGACATTTATTCCTCTGAGTGTAAGGAAAAGAAAAAATACAGAAAAATCTAGTGACCATTTCATTTTAAAATAAGTTGGTAAGTCATTGGCTTTTCTTTCATTCCTTCACATCTTTGGAGAATTGTATTCAACATCTGAGCATAATTATCCCATGTGAAGCATTCATGTAAAAGGCCATGTCAAGAGTCTTACTGTTTGAATTCCTTGCCTCTGGCCACCTGGTCACCCTGGCCTAACCTTCCCCAGATATCCCAACAAATCAGTCTTCTGTTCTCATGTATTAATGTTGTTCATCACATTCATTCACATGCCAAGGGTGGTCTGCATATTAGAGACCAGATCACCAGCTTGCAAACATCTGCCCACTTCTAAGTATGGTGAAAAGAAAAGGGATTGGCCGCAGAGACTTGGGTTCGAATCCAAGTTTATCACCTTTACCATCTTGGACAAATCATTTGTCATCTGATTCATCATCTGCAAAATATCCTCCTCAATGTTGTTATGAATATTAGAATAAACAAGGTTTATTCTATTTATTTTTATTGTAAAGATTTAGAATAATTTATTCTAAAAATTCAAAAAGTGTGTTCCTCAGAGGGACTTTCTCTTCCTCCCCATAATGAGCTCTTTCTTTTACACTGTGACATCCATACTCTCTCCTTTTGCAGAAAAAGGTCCATAGGCCCACTCAAGGGACCTTCTGGCCATGCCACAATAGTACATTGTGTAATAATCTTTAGTCAGTTTGTAGAAGCTTTAAAATCTTAGAATTGGAGTCTTAAGAATTCCAGTATCATTTGAAAAATTTTTTACATGGAAAATTGTTTTCAAAAGCAGCATTACAGAGAACTAATATAACATTTGGCATATAGTAAACATTTAATATTGACATGCATGTTGAACAAATGAATGAATGTGTAACAATTAAAAACAGAGCTGCTTGAGTTAAAATAGATACTGAGGTCTTGAAAGTCTACATTCTGGGCTCTCCCTCATCCCAGGAAATAACCTTTAAGCATGACCCCTAGAATCTTCTAGCCTTATAACACAGTTTGGAAACCACTAATTTGGTCTAATACCATCTCTACTACAGATATTTCTGCTATGGCATTTTTGAGAAGATGATTAGCCTGTTACTACTTGAAAAACAAAAAGCGGGTAGGGACAGCTCATTCTAGTTTAGAACAATTAAGGATTTTAAGAAGTTTTTCATGTTGAGACCAAATATACACCCTTAAGTTTCTGCGTGTTGTAGTTTGTTTCCTTCATTCATCTTTTCATTCATTCATTTTAAACATGTATTGAGCATCAGTTCTGTATCTTGCCTGATACTTCACTCTTGGGATATACAGAGTCTTTCTTTTTTCGTTTTTAATGTGTTTGTTCTTACATGTCACATTCAATGAAGATCAATGTGGATTTTTACTGAAGGTTTTCTTGAGCAAAGGGAGATTCCCATCATACAATATGCAACAAGAATTTATTAATATCTATTTTCCAAATACCTCATTAACCTATTTAATAAATCACCCCAAGTAATCACCCTCTCCTGCAAACCACCTGGCTCCTTCGTTTTCCTTAAGACAGCTTCCCTTTAGGTAGCCCCAAGCCCATTCCTATGTATTATGATCTAATAACCCTTTTGAAAACATCTGCCATATCCATTATTCCAACAAGCCACACAAAAGCTTTTCCTTATGGCTTACCCTTCTTAGAATGTGTGGGAAGGAAGATATTGTAATTAATTATACTCTATTTTTTTTACCCCATTTGACAAAGAGAATAAGCTATGGTCTCAGCTCTCAAATAGCTAACTATTACACTAAGTGTGGTGTAATAAATATTAAGAGTCACTCATTCAGCAAGTATTTATTGAACACATACTATGTGTCATTCATTTTTCTAGGTGCTGGAAATATTGCAATGGACAAAACAGGCAACATTCCCACCCTCAGGGAGCTTATATTCTAGAGGAGGGAGATAGACTGATTTTTAAAAATGGGTAAAAAATTCAGAAGTATGTCAGATGATAACAACTGTAATAAATGCAATGGAGAAAAATAAAGCAGGGATAGATGCCACAGCAGGAGGAGAGGTTGGGGTTATCTCATTGCCCATAAGCCATGTTGTGATTAGAATCTGATGTTGAGGGATGGCCTGAAGGTCTGTGCTTATTTTTATGTGTGTGATATTATTCCTGATGGCCTCAAACAAGATGGCAGTGGTGAGATGATGAGTGATGGAGGGAAGGAGAAGTGGGGTCCATGGATGAGCCTTTTCTCTGGACAGTGGTGACAAGAGTGGTCCTTTTTAGGTCCCACAGAGCTCCTGGGATCCCTCCTGAGTTTTACCAGTGGAGGGAAGAAGGAAACATGAGGAACTATGGAATAAAGAATGGACGTGTTTGAAACATGGAGATGGGGAGATTCCTCAAAGCAGGAGACAGCATGGAAGATAGCCAGTTGTGGGGTGTTAGGGCAAAATACATTCTGATAGCTGGAAGAGGCAGTACCAGCAAAACCTATAGGTATAAAGGCACCTGGTAGTTTTAAAAAACTGCAGGTGGTTCACCTTGGCTGGAGCCCAGGATGCAAAGTACGCAGTCAAGAGATACAATAGGAGTGACCTCCTATCTTTTGCATATATGTAATTTGCATATCATGCTAGAATTGCATCTTTCACATCTCCAGCTTTGGGGAAATATTCCAAGCAGAAGAATGAAATGACCAAATTTTATGTTTCAGATAGTCACTTCTGGTATCAAGGTTTTGCTGGTAGAATGACTCATTGGGAGGAAAAAAATGCTTCAGCCAGGAGCAAGGGCAAAGGGTGGTAGGGAAGGAGAGGTAGAGACCAGCCTAGCCATCCAGAACAATCCCAGTCCTCTTCTGCCCACCAGCCCAGCGGCTATTCCAAGATTTGCCTGGCACTTTCTTTCCACAAGACAAGACTTCCCAATTGCTACGGTCCTCCCATCTCAGAGGTGTGCACTGATTCTTGGAGCTGTCACTGCTGGCTGTAGATCATGGCAGCTGTCCTTTCTCTTCACTGCTCTGTTGTCCTCAAAAAAACAAAATCAATGTCAAAGTGAACAGGTGTTGCTAATGGTACTAGAGACTAGGAGAATCAGGAAGCAACAACTTCAAGGCTGAAATAATAACATTTTAATTGGAAATCTACTGCGAAGAGACTAACCTATGTAGATATATGCAAATCCTATGCAAATACACATGTGGTCTTTCCAACTATTGTGAGAACCTTGATTTGACCCCTGGGAATTCTTAATGGTAGATGCTAGCTTTCAGCTGAGGCTAAGGGCTGTTGATGAACAATTCTAGGTTTTACCTATGTTTAAACCATAATTAAGAAATATATTGATGGCACCCTGAACTTAATTAGCTTAATTGAATACTGGAATTGATTGGGTCTTGAGAGAGCCCAGTCTCTGAAGCTCACCCTTGGGGAGTTTGCAGGGGGTGGATGGAAAACCAAACTTAAAAGCACCTAACAGAAATGAAAAGGAATGGATGAGGAGCCATTGGGAGCATTTGTAAAGGGAAAAGATTCTTATCAGAGAGTTGAAAGAGGAATGCTTAAATTTCAAGTCATGCATAGTTGTTCTAGGTCAGACTACTCAGTCAAGGGGGAAAAAAGTGATGTTGGGAAGCAAGATTATGTGAGATACAGAAAAGGAGACAGGCATCCTTGTGTGGGAGTGGGGGAGTACATCATATTGAATACAGTTGCATTAGGCTGACAGGACCAGCCCAGTCTCCCAGGCCAGGCATTGGCACTCCATCCAAAGCCCTCAGGTCACACTAGTACTTGAGGAGAGGCCAGGTATCCTAATAGTTAAAAACAAAGGATTTCAGCTACAATATGTCTTCGTCTATCTTTATTTATTAAAAACTAATTATATGAGCTATGAATTTATATTTTTATAATAAATGGTTTAATTTTCTCATTTAAAAAGAACCATATTATCTAGAGTTAGGTGATCCTGAGAATAAATCCCCCAGGGTCCTCTTGGTACAACATGACCTTTGCATCCCTGAGGCTGCTTCTTGACTTGATTTGATGGTACATATGCAATCCAATGCAAAGATGTAAAGGTGCAAAACACCTGTCTGAGCAATCCTTACTTATCCCACTCCCGCAAGGTCCTGTGGTATGTAAGCAACTGAACTGATGTCCAAGCCACTACCTGGTTCCAAGCCCACCTTCTTTCCATTACGCCATTCTGCCTTAATTCCCTCTGCCCTCCACCCGATTCTCCCCTATTCTTCAGAAAAGCTCCTTGAATTAATTGTCCAGAGGCACTGTCCCCTTTCCTGCCTCCCATTCTCATCTGTCTGCTCCACCTCTGGGCCCTCAGCTCTTCAACAGGGACCTTCTAGAGAAGTCCAATGTTGGTCTTGCTGTCTGTATCTCACCTTCGTTGATCATTTCATCCATAAAATCTCCCCCTTCCACACATGCACAATGATGAAATAAAAAATAAACTAGGATACAAAACATGAATTATGTTTCCATAATCATTTATATATGCACACACACATCACTATACTCAGAGAGAAGAAATTGCTAGAAGGAAGAAAGCCAAAATGTTACCAGATACTAATTCTGGGCATTGTTAGGATTTTTTGAAACTGTCCACAAAGGATATATTATTTCTAATTGGGAAAAATAAACATGATTTTTAAAAAAGGGTGAATGCACTTGCCTGGGAAATTATTTAACCTGGGTCTCAACCCTGCTCCTTACAGCCCGTGCCCTGTCCATTGTGAGGACACTCCTGGTGACATTGTCCAGAACTGATGTTTGAGAGAAATAAGGATTCATCTACCTCAAGCATCCTGTCCGAACTTTTGGCTGCACAAGAGTAAGCCCATTTTCAAGAGAATAGCAGCTCAAATTTACAGTATTGCAAAAACAGAAGCCCTATCTCAGATTTCCTTGAGGTAACATCTAACTTTCCAGGAGTTTCTTCAGACATGACCTCCAATCTTGACGTGGCATTTTCTTCATTGCAATGTAAGGATTTCATCTTGAAGTGGACCCTCCTGGGATTCCTAGGTCCTGTTGAATATCTAACCTCATGGGCACCCCTCCTCAGCCCTGGGATCATCACCACTCCCCTACCCGCCACAAACATACCCACTCCTACCACCTCTCCACTCCCACCACCACCACCCTGCCCATTACTCCACATGCAGCTTCAGACCCAGCACATGTTCTTAGACTCACCCTGATTGGCAGCCATTCAGAACTGACTTAGAAGGTTCTTCAACCTTAGATTGTTTTCCTAGTCTGTCTTGGACACTCCTGATCACTTCTGCATTGTTGCTTGTGTTTGAATGATTGTCTTTGGTAACTCATCATAGAGCAGCCCTTTCAGTCTGGCCTGGACTTTTTACTACCTCCAGCCCTGCCCCCAACTTCACAAGGCTACACCTCAGTAGGAATTAGGGATCTAGCAGGGTGGCCATGTGGTTTTCCTCTTTTGAATTATTGGTAAGAGGCATTATTTCAATATGTTTATCTCTATAGTCCAGGATAAATCACACGTAGTCATGAAAATTCTTTTAATAAGTGAGTGAAATAGGTTTGCAAATATTTGATGTAAAATTTTGGTATAACGTTCCTATGATCTTTGTGGTATTTGTGTGTGTGTGTGCGTGTACACACATACACACATGCCCTCTCTTGATCAATTTTTTGTGTCATTGTCTTTTTGTGTATATGTATGTCATCATGCCTTGATTTACTACATCATTTTCAAATTATTTTGACTCTACTTTCTGTCCATTCTGATTTTTTTGAGGTTTTCTTTGCAGCTAGCATATGATTACTTTGGATGTTCAGTGTACTAATTAGCTTTGAAAGAACATGTATTCTTTCTCAGATTTTTTTAACAATAGTTGAAAGGACAGGCTCTGGGGATATCTGCCTCAGTTTAGAACTAGGCTTAATCCCTATGACAGTGCAATTTGTGTTAAAAATTAGTTAACTTCCTTCAGTTTTCTTACCTTTAATACAGAGATAATAATTTTCTAACAGGGTTATTGTGAGGATAAATACAATAATAGTATGTGTAAATATTTAGAACAGTGCCTGGGACATTGTAAGTACTCAAGTTAGTTTTTAGTATTTTTAGAGGTATGACTTATTAATGATAGTATTTTTGTCTTTCTCTTTGTTAAAGTCAATATCAAGAGTGTGATTTCTATCCCTAGCTTACATTTTTAACAGTTTGTGCTTTGTATATTTTGCCATTTCATGACAGCATGGCTTTTGTTGTTTTAATGTAAAATGAATCTTTTATCAATATAAAACAAGCTTTGTTTCCTATAATGCTTTTTCCTCTGGATTCCACATTGAAATGTTGCCACTTGCTACATTCTCTTTGTTTGCTTTACGTGTTTGATAAATACTTGCCCAGCTTTCCCCGCCTTTCCTTTCTTGTGTTTGTTTCACTGTTCATCTCTTGTAAGCAGCATATGGTTGAATTTTGCTTTTAACCCAATCTGAAAAACTTATCTTTTCTTAGAGGAACTTAAACCATTTATATTTACTGTCATAACTGGTATGTTTGGTCTCATTCCTGTCTTTTTGTTTTATGTTTTCTTCATTCTTTCTGGGGGCTTCCTTTGTTTCCTGTATTTTTCACATGGGCTATCTTATCTTTGTACTTTTTTCCCCCTTCTAGTGATTTAGAAGCTGAATATCTGTTTTTAGCCAGTCCTGGGTAAACCTAAAAAAAAAAAAATGACCCCTGAGCTCCAGTAGTAACAGAGTTATAATGGTGGTTGAGCAGTCAGGCCACTAAGTGTGCAAGTCAACGAAATTGTTCCTAAACCTTGGAGGAGTAGGGATGGCTGTTCCCGGGTCCACCTTATTACAGCAGTATAAGCCCAAGCTCCTTAACTCTGTCGCATTACTGTGCTTCACAGTGGGTCCAGCCTGCCTATCTAGCCCTCTCTCTTACTAGTCTTAGCTAAGTACCACATGCTTCAGGCACATCAAACCACTAACCATTACCCAGACCAGATGGATCCTTAAACACCTCCATCCCTTGGCTCAGGCTCTTTCCTCTTTGTCTGTTGAAACCCTTCATGGCCTAATGCAGGATATGCATGTGTGTGCGTGTGTGTGTGTGTGTGTTACCTTCTCATTCTACTGCCCCATTCTTCCATAGAGAAAATTATGCAGCAGACTCATTGGACAGACTTACCCTGCTTTGAGTTACAGCTCTGCTCCTTGTAACTCTGTGTGTCCTGCTTAACATTTAGAGCCAAAGTTTCCTCAATTGTACATGGGGATACTGACATTATATCACCCTTAGAGTAAGGACTGAATGAGATCATGAGATGCCTATGAGAAGAGCTTAGCAGAGTATAAGGCACAAGGTAGGTATTCGATATATTTTAAATAAATGAACAAAGGAAGGGAGAAATACAAAAGGGAGGAGAGGACTGATTGATTTTTAAGTATATATGACCCATTTTTAAAAAGTCAAGTTCTGTGATATCCTGGCTTGCTTCAGAAAGGCTAAAGGCTAAAGCTTGTATGTCTGACCACCACTGCTGGCTCATTTTAAATGAGCCCCCACCCCCACCCCAATACTAACACTGGGGCAGAGTGACGGTCATGTGGTCCAGAAAACATTTCATGTGCAGACATCAGCTTCATTTATATTGCCTGCCTTGCAAAGGCCTGAAGGCCTAGGGCAAATTTATTAAAGTGGAGTCTATTTATTCAATTTATTAAACAGGAATATTTGAAGGGTTTTCATTTAGAAGGGCGAGTTGATTTATTCTGTTTGCCTTTAGAAAGCAGGCCTAAGTCCAATGGGTAAAAGTTATAGAATGGCAGGTTTTAGCTCAACCTAAGATAAAACAAAAGATTTGTTTAAAAAAAGTGTTTATTTGTTTGCTCATTCAGTCAACATAAGTATTTATCAATCTATTTCTCAATCAGGAGGCAGAGAAAACTACATTTTATATAGCTCTTGTTCTGTCTGGGACACTGTAGTCGTCTCACACACTCTTTATTATATAAGAAGGCATACCATCCCATTTTATAGCTATTGAGAACTGAGGCTCAAAGAGGTGGTTGTTTGCCTAAGCTAAACAACAGCCAGCGTGTGACTGAGTCTGGCTTAAACCCAAACCTGTCTGTTCTTTGCAGAGCTCGTTCCCTTCCCACCCGACTGTGCTGTCTGCCAAAGCAGGATCATATCTCCCTGTCCGCCAGAGCTGGAATGCAAGACTGAAAGCTCCATCAGCCCACCTACCCCTCATCCCTCTTTCTCCTTTATCTTCCTCTGCCTGCCAACCATCTCCATCAGTCCCCAAACCAGCCCCAAAGTGCTGCCCCAAATCGGACACTTAACGGTTCCGACCATCAGGCCGTCAGTCAGTGTTGTCAGAGCACTTCTCAGAATCACTGCTCATCACAGGGACACCTCCTCCAGCACAGGCCTCCCACGTGCGTGGTCTCCCCACTCAGGCTTAACCTGCAGATGCCTAGTGGCGCTCAGAAACGAGACTCAAAATAGAGGAGTATCCTGCCTTGTGATGCCCAAGGGATGGTACATCTGCCAGACCCTGTGCAGAAGCTGACTTAACCTCAGATGGTTCAAATGAGGATACTTTAATGAGGGGACCACTGGCAGAGCTGTGGATAGGGTCAAGGTCACTGGGACCAATGAGGGAAGTGAGGCAACCAAGGATGTCAACTGTGGAAAACTATTTCCACTTCCAGGCTGAGGAGCGAAGGGAGGAAGGAGTTATCTGAGCAGGTGGGTGACCCCGCTGTGGAGAGCAGCTGGCCAGGACCCATGTTCCTGAATGGGCACAGCCACCGCAGAGGGGGCCCTAAAGCCCAGAGGGAGAGGGGAAGATTTACCCCAGCCTTTCTTTCTTCCTGCCCCTTGATTTCATGTCAGGGCCTCCCACTGGTGGAACCCAGGCAGCAGTCAAACACCAAAGAAGCGCCCGTGAGGCTGTCCACAGGCGTCAGTCTCCTGGACCACAAATCCGGGCAGGAAAGACTGAAGAATGGGTGAGCAGGGAACAAAAAGAATAACCGGGTCACGAAGGGAGATTGGACAAGTGATGTGGTGGGCTGACTTGAAGGGGACAGCTCACACTCAGTCACCATGGTGGAGCCTCTTTCTGCATCTCTGGGCCCAACTTCCATGAAGGAAGTGGTGAGAGAATTCTGTAAGGATTCTTCTAGAGGTAGCTGTCATTTGCACTGCAGCCCCTGCCAAATGCCAGGCTGGCTCTGCGTGTCTGAGCCTCTTGAAGGATTTTTCTTGAATGTTAAGATTCATCCATTCACTCACCAGAGATTTACTGTCTGCCATACTTTATTCTAAGTTCTGGGAATACAAAGATGAAAACAGCACAACTCCTGTTCTTTAGCCTGTCCCAGGATACTGAGGGAAACAGATACGGGAATCAGTTATTTCAACATGTTAGACATGAAGCAAAAGTATGAATGCTGGTCTGTGGGAATCATAGGTAGAGTGAATTTGGGAAGGTGATGCTTGGGTCTTAAAGGATAAATAGAGTTTTATGATAGCAGGAGAGGACAGGACCATTCCTGGAAGATGGGATGGCAAATGCCACATTATATAAGATTGAAAAGAGATGGTGGTTCAGAAAACAACTAGAAAGTAACTGTGGCAGACACAGCAGGTCCAGGTTGTATACTGCTGGGGCTAGAGAGCTTCCTAAGAGGGTCAAACTGGGTTTAATTCTTGCTTCTTCCAATACACTAAGTCAGGAGGACACGTTCCCAGAAAGGCCAAATGTTGCCTCTCCTGCCTGTCCCCCCCACAGCGTTCTAGAGGAAGCAAAGGGGAAGAGAGTTCCAGGGCTCAGGGTGCTCAACTGTGCAGGGAGAGAAGCTCGGAGGTACTCTGGGGAGGCTCTTAGGTGAGCAGAGCATGAAGCCAAGTTAATTCCATTTCCATGATCTTTCTAAAAGCTGTGTGCAGATTTTTTTTCTGGAAAATACCAATATAAGATATTTCCCTGCCCTTAGGTAATTGTAAATTGGTGAATCTTGGAAGGCTTCCTGTGAGGGACACATTTTGAACAGATGCCAAAGAAGATAAGGAAGGAAACCAACAATTTTTGAGGCTCTGTGATGTTACAGATAATATATTAGGTGCTTTTTATGTATTGTCCCATATAGGTCTCTGGCAATCCTATGAGGTGGGTGTTATTAGCCCCATTTTGCAGATGGGAAATGGAGGCTCAGAGAAGTGACTTGTCCAAGGTCACCCAAAGAGATAATGACCCGAGCTGAATTCAGACTTGACTTGTACATGTATCCAAAGTCTGCATTATGCTATATTTGCCCCTAAAGGACAATGCAGGCTGCATACAGCCATGGAAAGAAGGATTAGGGCAGAAAGAGGCTTTCCTTCTGTAAAGGGATGACATCCACCTGGTAAGGTTGTTGGGGAGATTTAATGAAACAAGATACCCCTTGTTTCATACTTCCATGCCTTTGCGCATACTGACGCACAGCCTGGAATAGCCTTCTCTCTCCTAGCCCCACAACTCCCCATTTGCTTTTGTTGCCTATGTTTTCCCAAACTTAGCTTGATAATCCTTCTGCCAGGAAGCCTGCACTAGTCACAGAGTCCTGGGTGTGCCTCCCCCGCCTGATACGGGGCTCCCTTCCTTTCCATGGGGCTACAGCACTGTCCATAAATGTTGAATGAATGAATGAATGGCTATTTGAGAGACCCTGTAACGTAACAGGTGCTTCATAAATGATAGTTTCCCTTTCCCTTTTTTTCTGGAGGCAGCAGACATTTTGAATAAGGTCAAAGGTAAAGAAGAAAATAATTATTTTATTTGAAATCTGCATCTTCCAGGGAGCCTTATAGCAAGGATGGCCTCCCTCCGTGAAGGTGAGTGCTGTGAGTGCTGTGTTTTTTCTGGACTGACTGCTCAACAGCTCCCAGGTCCCCCTAACCTTACACGGAGAGGCTTGGGCCCTACTGCTCCTGTGGGTGCCTCTTACCTGGAGAGATGTAGAGGCTCTTCCACATAGGGGGCAGGGGCAGGGCTAGCTGCTGGATAGGCCAGAACACAGTGGCACACAAAGTAACAGTCAAACAGAATGGTAATGCATTTCCTAATGGCCTCCTTCACAGCTGTGTACACTGATTTAATCTTTGCAAAGCACTCTATTGTTTATGAGGCCTCTGGGTACAATTTTATGCCTGACTGAAGAGGTTGCTAATAGCTGCCATATTTGTGTTTAAGGACCTGCAAAGGATTAAACTAAGTATTTTAGAGCAATGAGCCATAATAAACTAATAATATATTGCAAATAATAAATGTTTTTTAGCCAATAATTGACTACAAATCTAGTGAACTTTAAGTGACAGAAATACTAATTATAAATCCAGTTGTTTCATGTATCCTTCAATCTGGCTGGAAAATCAGAGAAGGATAAGAGATCCCGGGCACTTTGTATCATCAATGAAGGTGGTGTGGACACTGACCTCTTCCCTTGGTGTCCCAGCTGAGAACTGTCAAAAGTCACTTAGGGAAACGCTGGTTTCATTTCTATCTTGTGGGAAGGGAGCAAGAGTCTGAGGCCTAAGCCACCTACTTAAGTCAGTGGTTTTTTTTTTAACTTGCTCATTTTCCAGTCCTAAGGTTTGCAATGCTTGGCTCTCATCTGGGAAAATTGCTAGAGGGAATCCCCTAGAGGATGTTGGAAACAGGAGCTGGGTGTTAGGAAAAGGAGTTCATGTTTTCTTAAGTATCTGCAATAAGCCAGTCTCGTGCGTGCGTGTGTGTGTGTGTGTGTGTGTGTGTGTGTGTGTGTGTGTGTGTGTGTCACAGAGAGGTAGCTGTTTTGCCTATGTCAGAGTTGATAAGTGGCACAGCCATAGGGCCAACCGTGGGTCTCCAAAACCCATTGCATTTCTTTTTGGAGCCCATCGCAGGGAATGAAAGAGAGATTCTTTCCCTTCAACAATTTGGCAGAATATATTCCTGTATGTTTACATCTCTCAATCATACCAGTTATTTTTGTCTTCTCACATGGGTAGTATCTAAATATCATTATCTAAATTTTAGATCATATTTTTAAAAACTCAAGGTGAAAACTAAAATCACCCATAAATCTACCATCCAAGTCCATCAGTCAATTTTGTTTGCATTTTCTTTAAGGATTCTATCCCATATAAATGTAACAAAATATTCAAATTATATTTTATGAGTCTTTGGTAGCCTAATTTTTTTAAAAACAGCCGTATTTTATATCACGGATATTTCTGGAAAAATATTATTCTGTAATTGCAGAATATTCCATGATATATAGTCCCTACTGGTGAGTATTTAGGTGATTTCAAGTTTTTGTTTATAATAACAAATTCAGTACTGTTGAGTCTAGCACAGTCCATGGTATCATAGACATCCCGTGTATATTACGAATGAGCAAATCAATCTTCATGTGCATTTCTGATAATTTCTTTTGAACAAATTGCCAAAAGTTAAAGTTACTGTATCAACTCACTACATAGTTCCAGACTCTTGAGATATATTCCCCAATTGATTTCTAAAGGGGCAATAATACCCATTTCTGATATGTGATAGGTATTCATAAATTCTGGAACCTGTTTTTCTTAAAAGGATAACTTAGTTACTAATATATTTATTCTTTCTTTACTGTCATAAATTGAATGAAGCACAGTTACCAAGACTCATTCTTGACAAATTCAGTATTTAGTAAAAAAAAATTATACACACATACACAGACACAGCTAAATTTATTGAGGACATACCATATACCATGTACTATTCTAGCACTTTATACATATTCATACTTTTAATCTTTGAATAATTCCATGAGACAAATACTGAAACTCTGAGATGTTCATTAAATTGCCTAGGGTCAAATAGAAGTCTTATGATGGTGTCTTTATTTCTTTGATTAGTAGATAAGGTGTTTCACATTTAGTGATTATAGGTATGAATGAAATAATCAGTTAATTATGATATAGAGAGTGTTATAAAACAATGTGAGCAAATCCAAAGAACACACAGGACTCTAAAGGGTTCAAGGAAAGATTCACAGAAAATATTAAGGGATAAATGGGAATTCGCCAGGAAGATAAAATGGAAAACTCACAATAGGCAAAATGAGCAGCAAGTATCAAGCAATATAAAAAGCAGCCAGGGCCAGGGTGGGGGTGGAGTGGAAGCAGCCTGGGACATTGAAGGAGCTACAAGTAATAATGGGGTAACAGTTAAGGATCTAGGCTCTTGAGTTACACTGCCATGGTTTAAATCCAGCTCTTGCAATCATCAGCTGTTTGGCACTTTGATGCTCGCTACAAAATTATGTAACAGCTTAGAAAGTGCCTGACACAGAGTAAACACTCAATAAGTAGTCACTGGTGGAGATAATGGTGGTGGTTGAGGATATGATCTAATTTGGAATGAGGGACATATTGTAGGACAGGAATCCCTGAAGTCCTACCATCTGGACATCCACAAACTACCTATGTTTAAGGTCAGATCTGATTTAGAGCAAAAAATAACCATGTTTCAGGCTAAAGGAACACACCTGGAAGTTAGCTTGGACAGGTTAAATAGGATGATGTAAGAACTACAGATCATGGCCTAAGGGTGGCTAGATGAACATATTGGACATATTCCACCTACAGAGAGGAGGTCTAGGGACACTTTGATGAATAATCGGTGAAAAACACTTGGCTCCATGTCCACACTACTAGCATTCACTGAATGGTGTTAAGAATAGGAAAGTGACACAATCAAATTTATGTTTTTTTAAAGGTCTTTCTGGTCACTTCTTGGAAAGTGGATGGGCATTGGAGGTAGGGGGTGGACAAAAAATAAAGAGAAAGAGAAGGACTTATTGTGGTTCTCTCTGTCCAACAGAGAAACACTGCTAGTTTGGATTAGGGTGGTGGCATAAAGATAAATTTGAGAAGCATTCAGGAAGTAGATTTTGAGATGGACTTAATGAGAAGAGTGAAGGAGAGAGTGGAGCCAGGCATCATTCCTAGGTTTCTGACTTGAGAAGCTGGATGAATGGAGATGCATTTTGAGATGAGTACGCTGAAGGGAGATCATGCTTTGGGGCTGTGATGAAGTATTCAGTTTCTTGAGTGAATGACGAGACTTTATGACATAGATCAGGCATATTTCTGGTGTTTCTCATTTGTAGGGAGATGGGAAGGGTACAGGGAGAAGGTGTGGAAGGCTCTGAAATAGGGAAAAAGACAAGATCTCTGTTAGCTATTATGTGCAGCAATAACCCTTGCTGTGTTTATTGCCCATTTAATAGAGTGTACATTACAACCCACAGTGATAATCAAGAGATGGGGGATGCCGAATGAGATGCGGAAATACCATAGGTGGGAAATTTATTTCATTGCAAAAAGGTTCTCATTTATGAAAATGGATTCTGGATAAATCTCAGCCCATTTCTCTCCATCTTTCCTTCCCATATCCCCTAAAGAATGAGTGTAGATGCTTTTGAGCCAGAGTGATTGGAGACAGAAAGCTGCTTTGAAAAGATGGGTAACACAGGAGACATAGGGCTAGGATAAGAAGTGACGTTCCAAAGGACTGTGGAGTCAGTTACTTTACCTGAAAGGGAATGACATGCTCAGTATTGAAATTCACCTTTATTGTCATTTTCCTTGAAGGACTAAGCTATGGAACCCTTCAGACCAATGGTCAAAACCCTCCTTTACTCAAGATTAGCTATATTACATTTTGATGAGTTTCTTCACTTTTCTAGTCAGTTTGCTCATCTGTAAAATAGTGATCGTAACTTAGTGTTATCGTAAAGGCTAAATGAGAAAACACTCATTAAACACCAAATGCAGTGGTGATAATACAGTAAATGTTAATTCCTTACTCATTCTCCCATCTTTTCTTTCCCTAGTTTATAGAGCCAGACTTTGCCATGAGGCATAACTGACCTCGAGTTGGGTTTTGAGTGAGTCTCTATGAAAGTGGGGAATCCTGATATCTAGGATCACTAATCATCCATTTTCCTTGGAGCCTTAACCCACATGGGTAGTGTGCCTATGTCAGCAAAGGATCAGGGTGGTTCCTAATGAATGTCATGGGGCTTTAATAGTCTAGGTGGTCCTCCTCATGTGTCCTCTGAGCTTGGCTGCCTTTAGGTGTCGTTTGGAAAAAGCAGCATCTGGCGGCTGCCTGAACAGTAACCCGGCTGCAGGCTTCAGGGGGAGCAAATGACAGCATCTGTGTTTCTCCAGCAAAACAGCAGGGCTATTAAAATAGCTCTTAGGCATGATCTATCACTGCACTGTCTCCCTTGTTTGCACAGGCTGAACTGGAGAAGCGAGAATCTGGAGAGACAGCCTGATGTGCTGATGGAGCACTAGCAGGGCAATCAGCAGACCTGGGTTCATGTCCGTGCTTTGCCAACCTCTTTACCTGGGCAAGTCACTTGGACTCTGCAGGACTCTCTTTCCTGATCTGAGACCCCCAAGAGCCATTCTGTGGTTTACAATGAAAATTTCTGTTTGTGAAACAGGATTAGAACAGAAGCCTTCTTTGTCATATAACATTGAAAAACTTGTTCAGTTTCTCCATGACTTAGTTTCCTCATCAAAGCAGGGAAGATGATGGCTACCATAAAAGGTAGTTATAAAAATGGACTGAGATGCTGATTATAAAGTCCTAGATGTGTTTTCTGGAATGTAATATGCACTCAGCAAATGTCAGATGCCTTCTGCCTCTAGGTCACAACATTGCCTAATGTCAGTGCTGAATCAAAGGCCACCAATGTTTAATTGAACATAGAATCTAAAATCATGTTAGTGATCATTATTATTAAGTGTGGTATGTCTATTATTCCCACCCTACACTCCAGCACATTAATTTCTCATAGGTGCCTCTGCATATATCCATCCACTTGCCAAGTAATGCTCCTCCTTCACTCATTTTTCAAAGTTGAGCACAAATAGTTTTC
This sequence comes from Manis pentadactyla, assembly GCF_030020395.1. Lineage (NCBI taxonomy): Eukaryota > Metazoa > Chordata > Mammalia > Pholidota > Manidae > Manis > Manis pentadactyla. The sequence continues at coordinate 47,171,355 of NC_080022.1, read as the reverse complement.
TTTCATGAAACTTTGAAACCTCTCTAAAGAAGTCTATCTGATGGATTATTTAGTGAAATGAAATTGAATGCAGACCACCACTCAAGTTTAACAAAGGATGGAAAATATCAACTTGAGAAAGAGTGCCTGGATTATCCTGATGCTTGAACACACTTCTATCAACAATGTGAGAGGACTGGGTTGGCCTCAGCCCTGGAAGATATACAGGACCACTGTTCTATGTATGCTCTCCTGTTAATATTTCTTTGTACAAATTACCTAGTGTCTGGCACACAGGAGGTACTAGAGAATGTCTGGAGAATGAATGAAATATGTATCTTATTCCACAATAATTATTCATTGAGCATCTACTATGTTCATGGAGGCTGTCATCATGAACTTTCTTTTCTTATTATTTAGCTGTGTATATTTTATTTTAAAAATGAACTTGATTCCTTTTAGTATCGATTAACTAAATTGGGATAGTAGGATCATGGGCAGGAAAAATTACTTTTCCTGAAAGCTCCATTTTGTACCTCAAACCAGCATTCCGTATCCCATTGCGATATTGGAGACAAAGCACATGCATTTACTGAGATCTGAAATCACTGCATCACTCTTACAGTGCTTATGATTATATTTTCAGTTGTTTAATGCTACTTTATATTTCCATGTTTTGTATCTTAATGCATTAGACTGCAAAAGAGTCCAATTCATCTTCTTCTCTTTGGGATTTTAAATAGGTTAATAGGATGCAAATACAAGGCACATTTTTGCATTCTGTTACAAATATTGTACACAGATATTGCTATGCTGTTTGGGTAAAATGTAATGAAATGTAATTTAATATGATATTTTCAAGCACATTAGATTGTTCCTGAGGGCTTTATGGCCGTGGTCCTAAACTATGTTAAACCATAGCTAAAACAAGTCTGAACAAAATGAGTTTCTTTCCTCATTTTACTGGCCTCTCCTAGTTTGATGGCTTTTTGTCGCCCCTGCCAAATGATGTTTTGGGTTTCATGTGGTTAGGCTAGGCTAGAAATGAGTTTGAAAATATTCAGCTCTCCTTGTGAGAATAAATTGCTGTTTCTACTTATAGCCTGCTCCTCAATTCACCAACCATTCTATTTATTTATTAATTCACCAAACTCACTCACTCATTCATTTATTCAACTCTCTGCCTTGCTCTATGCTCTTAGCATTAATCTTTTTGTTTCCTCACACTCTTCCTTGAGATGTAAGCTTTGTGGTCCTAGGCAACCTGCTTAATGGGAACCTAGGACAGTGCCGGGCTCTTAGAATGTGCTGAATGCCTGAGAACAGGGGAATGGGTGTGAGTTTTCTCTTTGATATTGAATGAAGATTTCTTTATTATATGGATTAGATGAAATAAAGTCTATAAAGTACTTGATGCAATGTAAGATATACAGCACTTAATGCTCCTAGGAAGAATAAATGAATCCATTTCCAAATCTATAAAATAAGAACTAAACACCTACTTTTAGATTTGTTTACAGAAGTAATATGCCAGTAGCACCTAGAAGAGTGTGTGGCATATAATAGGTGCTGAATTTGATCTCTTTTCTAAAGAACAATAGTAGGAATCAGCACCCATAATGTACAATAGCAATAACCAAGCAGACTCACTGAGGGCAAATTTATAAATTCCTGATTTTTTAACATCCTGGAAAAGAACTGTGAGCACAGAGATTTTCTTCAGTCCCAGATACTACTGTTTAGGAGTCCTCCCCAGGCTTGCTCAATTTCCCTTTCATCCTGCCCATACTAAACTTCCCCCTCCCATCTGACTCCCATGACTATAGGGTCAGCTGTGCAATGTCAGGATTCAAGGTAGGGAAGGAGAAGGAGAAGGGAAGACTCATAGGTTTTCATCCCTCTCTTCCAATCCCAAAATGACTCCCTAAGCCAGTTTTGGGTGGAACCCAGCCCATCTGTAGGCCCTAGCCCATCACACTCTTTCTCTTTCAAAAATGCCCAGGCATCTGAGCCTAGTTCCCATTGAAGCACAGGCTCCAGTCCTTTGATTAACCAAAGACTCAGGAGAGAACAAACAGAAAGTCTGTAACTCCTTTGACACCCTCTGTCTTTTCCCTCTTCGCCCCTCCACAAATTGAATCCTCTCCATTGACTGCACACCTGCATTTCAGCAGGCAAGCTACAATTATTCAATGACAGCATGCCCTGATTTCCACCGTGGAAGATCCAGGGCTGGCTGAGATGACCCAGGCGTGACCGTCCTCTGTCAGCAGCACTAGAAAGAAGCCTCTGTCTTAAAATCACACAGAAATGGAAAGCACAGTTTTTTACCATTTTTATAAGTCATTCACAATGCTGGGCCAAGACCTGCCCCATGAAAGGCCTAAATAACATTCCTGCAGGGTTTCATTTATGGCTCTTACAACTGCCTTCATGACAAGAATAGTAATCCTGTTGTGTGGTGGTCACTTATTTTCCTTTTATTTATTGGCCCAGGTTTTAAAGCTTGGAAGAGAGATGAAGAGTACCCCAAATGTCCTTGTCTGTTCCCCAGCCTTCCTTCCCCTAAGCAACTTGCTCTTCAGACGTCAGTGCAGATGTCATTTCCCTGGAGAAGTCTTTATGGTGCTTCCATTAAGACTACCCTGTTATGCGTTCCCTCTGTATACTTCTGGTCACAATCTATTTTATGCATATACACTTTTTATATAGATATGCAGATAGATATAGATATGTATATACATATCTATGATTTAATATTATATGTTTGATCTATTGTGTGATTAATGTATGTCCTTATGAATATAAGTTTTATCCCCAGTGCAGAGCACAATCTCTGGAACAGAGTAAGTGCTTAATGAGTACTTATTGAATGAATGTTTGGCTAAATAAAAGAAATATGGTCAAAATAGAATAAAAGAAGGGGATCAAAAGGTACAAACTTTCAGGTATAAGATAAACAGTTTCTGGTACTGTAATGTACAGGAGAGTGACCATTGTTAATAGTACCATGTCATATATTGAAAGCTGCTAAGAGAGTAGATCTTAAAAGTTCTCATCTCAAGGAAAACAGATATAACTATGTAGGGCAAGGGGTGTTAACCAAACTTACTGTGGTGATCATTTTGCAGTATATACATATATCAAATTAGTGTGTTGTATACACCTAAAGTAAGTACAATATTATATATCAATTATCTCAATAAAACTGGGGGAAAATAAAATGTTTTTGAAGTCTAAAAAAAAGAAAGATTTACTATTTGATTAATCCAAGGAATTTTTTTCTTTCATAGCCTACAAATGTAGTGATGTTTCATGGGTAACCAAGGTCATCCACACACTTGGTGATTAACTAGAAGGACTCACAGGACTCAACATGTAGTCAGTCGTACTCACAGCTAAGACTTATTACAGGGAAGCTGATCAGTATGTGAAAGATGTGAAGTGGAGTCTAGAAGAACCCATGCTTAGGCTTCCTTATCTCTGCCCCCCTTGAAGAGTCACACAATACATTCTACCCCCAGCAGTGAAAATGCAGCAGCATTTGTAAGATGTTTCTGGTCCAAGGAAGCCCATGTGAGACTTAGTGCCTAAGGTTTTTACTGGGAGCTCATCACCATGCACTGTCTGCCCAGCAACTGCCAAAAGTCCAGTCTCTAAAAAGGGTAACAGGTGTTTAGCAGAAAGCACATCATGCAGGTATACAGTCTAGGTCCAGTGAAGAGTCTTTAACAGATAGGGACCATTTTAAGAGCCAAGTTCCCAATTCATCATTAACCAAGGACCAATTGTGCAAGCAGTTCCTTCTAAAGACAGAATTCTCAGGCCTGTATGTTAATTCTTTCCTTCACAGAGGACTAGATCTTAATTTTCACATGTGTGTGGGGAGACTTATACTCAAATGCATGTATACACACTAGCCAACAACTGGGCAAGAGACACTATTGAGTGAGGTTGGTAAGTGGGTCAGGGTTGGCATCAGGCTGTGTGGGTTTGAGTCCTCACTATCCTTGCTGTGTCACCTTGGGAAAGTCTCTGAACCTATCAATGTTCCTTACTCATGTAAAAATGGGAGAAGTATGAGACCTACTCATAGGATTGTTGCAAAGATTGAATGAGATAAAAAACTCAATGTGCTTACTTTATAGAAAGTACACATTAACTGATAGGTAGTGTCACCTTGGTTCTTATTATATTCAGGGATTTCCAGGTTTTAATCGTCTCTCTTATTTCACCATGTAAGCTGAATGACTTAGTGTGCAGGTGCCAAGGCACCTGGATTCTGAGCTAGTCACTTACATCATAACAGTGGGCACGTTAATTGTTCTTCTTTGTCTCAGTTTCCTCATCTTCACAATTAGGATGGAAATCCTTGTCCAGCCAGTTCTCACAGTAGAGCAGGGGAGAGAGGGTAGAGTGTCTTGGGGAAGCATCTGACTTGTGGAGTCAGATATAATTGGGCATCTCTCTCTGCACTTAGTCTCCTGACCTGTGGAGTAAGGATATTGACATGGTATCACACTTCTTAAGTGTTGCCTGTTGTTATTACCAGCCCTGCACGTATGCTCTTTTGACATAAGGGACGTAAGCATGTTCTGCATTTACCCATGTAAGGGATTATGTTATTACCAGAAGAAACAATTTGGGGATGTAGTTGTTGTACTTTCCATAAATCCTACCAAGTACTTAGGAACCTTCATGGGATGGGAATCTTTAGATGGAAGAAAGCAGGCTGAGCAAGGAGATGGCAGAGAGTGAGTGAGAGAGAGAGAGAGAGAGAGAGAGAGAGAGAGAGAGAGAGAACAGGCTATGCTCCACTAGACTTCAAGTTCCCCAGACCTGGAGTCTTCCTTCATATTCGATCCCTGGTACCTAGCATAGTGTCTGTTACCTAGCAAGACACTCCTAATAAATGTTTGTTGATGAATAAATGAATCCTATTCTCTGAAAGTATCATTACTCATGAAAGAACCATTGATTGAGTTTCTACTACCTACCTCCCAAACACTTCGAGAATCATCTTTTTGCAGCACGACACCATTCTTATGAGGTAGACATCACTCTGCTCACCTTATGCAGCTGAGAAAACTGAGGCCCCATTAGCCACAAGTAAGAAAGCAAATAAGGGACAGATCTAGAATCCAAGCTCCCTCCTGTGAGATTCCAAAGTCACAGGATACTTCTAACCACCTAATGCTAAAATGGTCTTTTATTTTTATACATCATTTTTCTCAAGTGGACTTCTTAAATTTTTAATGAAACTGAAATTCAATAATCCAATCAGGTCTCATATAATTCACTTTTAAAGTTTTGATAATGTTCCTTGGCAAGAGAAGAACAAGCCTCAGCACAGACATTGTAAGTGGACCTCTTGTCTGTCATTTAAGGCTATCACCCAAACAATGTTATTACTTGAGGGGAAGAGGGGTGAAAAAAAATGAAACATTTATTAAATTATCCAAAAGAGTGCTCCACTAGGCTTCCTTAGCATGTGCTTTCAAGGTGATAGATTAACTGAAATAAAATTATTGAATTGAGAAGCCATTCATTACAAGGGAATTTCAGGAAACCAGAATGCTTTTTATAATATTACCGCCAGAGCTGCCTATTAAATGAAAGTTATGTGTTCTTTGGTGATATTGAAACCTCTGGTTTGTCATCCTTTCCTCTCAGCTTCCTTTCTAACGGTATAAAAACTGAGAATTTACAACTTCTAACATAACTGGAAAGTTAATTAGTTTTCTTCAGATTTCACCTGCTTCATTTTAACCACTATTTTCATAGCTGTTTTTTTCCCTGACTGTCACTTACGTCGTTAAGTATGCCATGTTTTTCTCCATCTTTCCTTGCTGTCAGTTGAAATCTAAGACTCAATACACTAACCAAGTCAGTCTCTGCCTGAACATACTGCTGCAACCATTTCTCTTGTCTCACTTTTTTTCTTTGACTTGATTCCAATACCTCAATCAACAGGCTTTTGTTGAGCATATACTATGTGCTATCACTGTTACAGGGGAAGGAAAGGAACAAAGGCCCACCTTTGATCCCGAGATTGCTGGTAAGTTCCAGGGTGGAGGAGATAAGATAGAAATGGATCAGAAAAAAAAAGACAAAATATATACCCAGAATGGCTATGTGGTGCTCTGAAAAAGCATGGGTTTTGAAATCAAATGTCCCTTGATCTACCATTTAGGAGCAGTGGAAATGTCAGCAAAGTGTTAAACCTCTCTGAGCCTTAGTTTTCTCTAAGGGGGATGGGGATATTCACATGCACACCATTGGAGTATTGTAACAAATCATAAGATAATGCAAGTGGGGGCCCGGCACAGGACCTGGAACAAAGCAAGCTTTTAGGACTTGCCCGTGACTCTCCCTTCTCCACTCTTTCCTTGTCCCCAGCCTAGTGCCACATTGTGATACTTAAAAGCAGACCAGAGAGAGTGCAGAGGGAAGCCAGTTTGTGTGTTCCAGGGAAGTCAGGAAAAGTGGAAGGCATGGCTTTTGAACTGGACCTTGAAATACTAATAAGACAGTAGTCATAGTAATAATAATTGAAGGAAGAGAAAAAAGAGTTGCCACCAATTATTATTAAATAGCAAATATGGCCCGGCACTATGCTAAATGCTTCACAATCGATGATTTATTCTTCCCTACAAAATTTTATGAGATGGATGTCATTATTTTCCCCATTTAAAAAATTCAGAAATAGGCCCAGAAAGTTTCATTTTCCAAGGTCACAGAATGGCTAAGTGGCAAAGCTGGAATTCAGGTACATATTGGACTGCAAAGCCCAGGATGAGCTACCTTTTGAATTCCAGGCACAGTCACCCACCTGTCTTACTGATTTTTGCTCCCAGACCACTGGCACCTGGCTAATTTTCTAGAGTAGAGGATCCCTTCAACAATGACTGAAGCCATCCTTCATCCTAATGTGTGTTTGATGTCCCATAGGGAAAGGGCAGGTTATGAAGGGGACAAGGGCATAAATGTTGCAAAAAAAAAAAGAAGAAGAAGAAAGAATCAAAAACTGGATCTGGCCTTTGGCAGCATTAATTTTTCTCCCAGTAACTTATCTAAGATTTAGCTAGTCTTATATTAAACAATAAGAAGTTACCATAGCAACCTCATTGCCATGTAATAAGACTCACATCCTTTCCAACTGTAAAATCAAAACCAGGGAGGCAAATAGAAACCATCAAATTACCAAATAACCATCTTCTCCATTTCTTTTTCCTTCGTAGAATGATTATTGATCACTTTCTTTATTGCAGGGTAGTGACACCATTACCGATTTTTCCCCTTCCCCCTTTCCCTTCCCTCTCTGTGAGTGAGGAGGGACTGGAGAGGAGTGCGCCTGTCCTCAGAGGACAAAGCTTGAGCCGGTGCCATCTCCAGCCAGCTGCTGCCGAATCGCTGTGGGGGCATTTGCTTCTCTCGCTGGCTGCAGAATGCTTGATCAGCCCTGCACTGGCCACATCTGCTCCTCGCCTGCTCACCCTATGTACCTCCTCACCTTCTGGCCGAAAGTCACTATCCGTGTTGGAGCCCTGGGCAGGGTGTCTGTGGCAGATGGTCCATTCGTGGTATACAAAGCAGGGCCACTTGCTGCCCCTCACTACCACCTCTGCATACCGGCCTCGGCTTTTTCCCTCTCTTCCTCTAATACCTAGTTTCCCTTCAAGATTCAAATCAGGCAGTACTTCCGCCAAGAACCCTTCCCTGTTGTTCTAAGCTTGAATGAGTGCCTCCTCTGATACTCTACAGGTTCTGTTTTTTCCTCTATATATTGTACTTCTGAGCATGCCAAGCACACAGTAGGGACTCAATAAATCTCAGATATCCCACTTTCTTAACTATAGGTGGCATGAAACTGTTTATTGGCACTAACATATGGGTAGTTAATCAGACTGACTGGTTGTTCATTTTCTTCTAAGATTTTTACATGTGAATAAAAGTAGATGGTCTGAGAAGCAAGTTTGGTTTATCTGCTATATCTCTAGCAAACCACATCTTTTTAATTTCATGCATCAGTAAAATGATATGTCATGCCTGTTATAGTGCGACAGCTTGCTACCTTGTATAACTCAACATGCTGATGCAGCTGTGCATGCAAAATTATTCCCAGAGGGAGTTAGACCCAGGAAGTCAGAAATGGTACCAAGTTTCCCAAGATGTTGTTTCTTTACCCTTTCCCCATGACCTCGTCCCCTTGTGGGACCCGACCTGAAAAACAGTCACATATTAGTGTAATGAAGGGCAATTAGATCTTTACTAGATAGCAAGTCCTAGGAGCAAATAATGCCTGAGGAAAATTTTTGAGACCAAACGGTCACTTATTCAGTCAGTGAACATTGAGGACCTCAATAATTGCTTATATAATAAATCAGTAAATGAATGAAAGATTAAAGTGTCTCTCCATTCTCCAGTCCAAATAATGCCCTGCTACCAGATTTGTCATTCTAAAACCCATTCAGGTTACCCCCTTCCCTGGGATAAATGCTTGTGATGACACTTCATCTTTTACAAAATAAAATCCGAAGGTCTTAACACAATGGGTGTCCAAGTGCCTTCCTAATGTGCTTCAGTTCCTACTATTGCCCCATGCTCCTTCCTCTGCTCAGCCCTGCCTCCTCTGATGTTCTCATTTATTGGTTCTCTATGGGGTAGGTAATAACTGTCCTGAAGGGTTATTTTGAATTTGAGAGTTTACAAAATAAGTTCCTCCTAAACATCTAAAAATCTGTCCCAGGCTGGATAAACTTCTTCAAAGATGGTAGATATGTCAGAGCTTCCTTTCTGGGTAAACCAGGGCCCTTAAGCTCTGATTCAGCCTGGGATTCCCAGGAGTCTGGGCTTTTGGAGTGGGAATGGGCTTGGATAGCTCAGCATAGAATTGGAAGGATCTTGAATGAAACTGAGCCAGTGCCCTTCTGAGGAAGCTGAGACTGGGAACAGGAAAGTGTCTTCTCTGAGGTCACAGGGTTCAGTGACCACCTGGACACTAAAACCCAGTCTCAGCCTTTTCCTGGTCCATGCTGGTTGATACTCAGCTCCCTCATGGAATCCATACCCCCAGCCTGGCGTCACTTATGCTCTTCTCCAGGCAGGTCACCTGTCAGCTCCTCCTCCCAGCTCCAAGGCTGTGAATGTCTCCCGGAAACCTGGGTGCTCTTCTGCCTAGCTGCTCCCGGAAACCCTGACACTCGACAGAGCTCTCTTTATGCTGCCTAGGGCTAGGGATGAATGCCAGAAATATCAGCTGTGAGCAGCAAGTGAATGATGCAGGGAATAAATAACTTGTTTTCTCTGAGATGTACACCATGGTATTGGTAAAGAGGCATATCCTACTGTTGGCTTCAGGCAAAACTGCTACTGAATACCTGACATACATGAGTCTCCATATATGTTATTGATGAGGCCAAATACGAATCTTGTGCTGAGGATGTCTGCATGTGCCATACCTCATGGTACTGAAACTCTGAAGTGCTTTGAAATCTATTCTAAAGTAATGTGTCTTGGGTGCCCTATTTCTCTGAGGAGAACCCCGGAAAAACCAGTCTGATTTGAAAAGCAATCAGCTGTAGCCTCCAGTCCCAGGAACAAAAACATTGTACTTCATGGTCCGAATTCCTGTCTGTTGTAGAACTTGACCTCACCCAGAGCATAAAATACAAAATCTTCCCTGATAGTCCCTGGAAGGTGGAGTAAAGCTATAGACTGTGGAACCAAAAACCAAGCCTCTGATCCTGGCTCAGTCACTCTGGCTATGTGATCTTTGCCAAGTGGCTCCAACTCTCTGTGCCTCAGCTTCCTCTGTAACATGGAGATCATTATGACACCTACCTCACAGGGAAATTACTTGAACTGAATGAATGAACATACAGTAAGTGGTTGGAACTGTGCCAGCAACTTAGCAAGTAATATATATGCATTAGCTATGGCCACCATCTTCATCACTGTATTTATTATGACAATTATTATTTCTCTCAAAGCCATCACCCACTGGCTGGACAGCAATGGTATGACAGAAGGAGCATGGGCTTCATAACAAACAGGCCTAAGTTCAAATTCTAGCTTTGATGATCATAATCTGGGAAGGTCTTGGTCAAGTTACCTGACCATTTTGGGTCTCTGCTTCCTCACTGTTCATGTGGAACCAGCATTCCTTACCTCGGTGTCATTGTATTAGATGACCAGCTTCATGTGGTGGTAGATCACAGAGGCCTCCCACAAATGGTGGTTACTGTCCCTTCATCCCAGGACCAGTTTGCTTGTACACATCAACCCTGCAGATCTGTCCACCCAGCAGGTATGACGTCACTGCTCTTCAGTAGGCACTTAGCTAGTTGCTGGAAATAAAAAGATTAACTGTGCACTCATTCCTCGGGAGCTTATGGTTTCATGCAGATCCTGCTTGATTCTCTATTTCTTGTCTAGAAGTGCAGACTTTGTTTTCATGTCTTCTGTAGGTGCATAAATTTCCCCTTGTCCAGAAGGCCAGACTTGCTTCTGGATGGAGAACCTCATACTTACTGTCCCCTTCTCTCCCTCTGAGTTCCACCTCCCCACTTACTGACTTTTCTTCCAAGTTTAGAATCCTCCATTTGATTAAATCACTGTGGTTTTTATATGTCAATGTATCTCAATATAGCTGGAAAAACTGTGGCTCTTTCTTTCTTTAATTTTCTGGCATTATTTTGTTCATTCTATCTGGGAAGTCTAGAGAGTTCTTTCCTCTTCACCTGGGAGCCCTCTGTCCTGGCATATTCAGAACCTACTATTCTTTAAGGTCTGGTTTGAAAAAAAGAATGCAAAGTATCTTATTAATAGGTTTTTCTACTGACTGTATGTTGAAATGATAATGATTTAGGTATATATATATTTTTTTAATTTTTATTTTTTTGAAGAACATTATGTTTACTAGGCTCTCCCCTACCCCAAGTCCCCCCCACAAACCCCATTACAGTCACTGTCCATCAGCATAGTAAGATGTTGTAGAATCACTACTTGACTTCTCTGTGTTGCAAAGCCCTCCCCTTTCCCCCACCCCCCACATTATACATGCTAATCATAATACCCCCTTTCTTCTTCCCCACCCTTATCCCTCCCTACCATCCCATTCTCCCCAGTCTCTTTCCCTTTGGTGACTGTTAGTCCATTCTTGGGTTCTGTGATTCTGCTGCTGTTTTGTTCCTTCAGTTTTTCTTTTGTTCTTATACTCCACAGATGAGTGAAATCATTTGGTATTTGTCTTTTTCCGCTTAGCTTATTTCACTGAGCATAATACCCTCTAGCTCCATCCATGTTGTTGCAAATGGTAGGATTTGTTTTCTTCTTATGGTTGAATAATATTCCATTGTGTATATGTACCACATCTTCTTTATCCATTCATCTACTGATGGACACTTAGGTTGCTTCCATTTCTTGGCGATTGTAAGTAGTGCTGCAATAAACATAGGGGCGCATCTGTCTTTTTCAAACTGGAGTGCTGCATCCTTAGGGTAAATTCCTAGAAGTGGAATTCCTGGGTCAAATGGTAAGTCTATTTTGAGCATTTTGAGGAACCTCCATATTGCTTTCCACAATGGTTGAACTAATTTACATTCCCACCAGCAGTGTTGGAGTACTCCCCTTTCTCCACAACCTTGCCAACATTTGTTGTCATTTGTCTTTTGGATGGTGGCCATCCTTACTGGTGTGAGGTGATATCTCATTGTGGTTTTAATTTGCATTTCTCTGATAACTAGCGATGTAGAGCATCTTTTCATGTGTCTGTTGGCCATCTGAATTTCTTCTTTGGAGAAGTGTCTGTTCAGCTCCTCTGCCCATTTTTTAATTGGATTATTTGCTTTTTGTTTGTTGAGGAGCGTGAGCTCTTTATATATTTTGGATGTCAAGCCTTTATCAGATCTGTCATTTATGAAAATATTCTCCCATACTGTAGGGTTTCTTTTTGTTCTATTGATGGTGTCCTTTGCTGTACAGAAGCTTTTCAGCTTGATATAGTCCCACTTGTTCATTTTTGCTTTTGTTTTCCTTGCCCGAGGAGATATATTCATGAAGAAGTCGCTAATGTTCACATCCAAGAGATTTTTGCCTATGTTTTTTTCTAAGAGTTTTATGGTTTCATGACTTACATTCAGGTCTTTGATCCATTTTGAATTTACTTTTGTGTATGGAGTTAGACAGTGATCCAGTTTCATTCTCCTACATGTAGCTGTCCAGTTCTGCCAGCACCATCTGTTGAAGAGAATGTCATTTCCCCATTGTATGTCCATGGCTCCTTTATCGAATATTAATTGACCATATATGTTTAGGTTAATGTCTGGAGTCTCTAATCTGTTCCACTGGTCTGTGGCTCTGCTCTTGTGCCAGTACCAAATTGTCTTGATTACTATGGCTTTATAGTAGAGCTTGAAGTTGGGGAGTGAGATCCCCGCCACTTTATTCTTCTTTCTCCGGATTGCTTTGGCTATTCAGGGTCTTTGGTGTTTCCATATGAATTTTTGAACTATTTGTTCCAGTTCGTTGAAGAATGTTGTTGGTAATTTGATAGGGATTGCATCAAATCTGTATATTGCTTTGGGCAGGATGGCCATTTTGACGATATTAATTCTTCCTAGCCAAGAGCATGGGATGAGTTTCCATTTGTTAGTATCCTCTTTAACTTCTCTTAAGAATGTCTTATAGTTTTCAGGGTATAGGTCTTTCACTTCCTTGGTTAGGTTTATTCCTAGGTATTTTCTTCTTTTTGATGCAATCATGAATGGAATTGTTTTCCTGATTTCTCCTTCTATTGGCTCATTGTTAGTGTATAGGAAAGCCACAGATTTCTGTGTGTTAATTTTGTATCCTGCAACTTGCTGAATTCCGATATCAGTTCTAGTAGTTTTGGAGTGGAGTCTTTAGGGTTTTTTATGTACAATATCATGTCATCTGCAAATAGTGACAGTTTGACTTCTTCTTTACCAATCTGGATTCCTTGTATTTCTTTGTTTTGTCTAATTGCTATGGCTAGGACCTCCAGTACTTGATTTAGGTATTGGGTTAAGTAAAAAAATATTATTAAAATTAACCCCACCTGTTTCTTCTTTAGTAATGTGGCTGTGAAAAAATGTAAACTTTGTGTATGTGACCCATGTTGTTTCTACCAATCAGCACTGATCTGGAAAAAAATCAAACTTTTTAAATTAGAACTTTGCTTGAATGATTAAATTATCTTTGGAGAGTGACTGAAAGCTTTAGCCTGTTCCCAGGACAATATTTCATTATCTGTACTTCTATGGAACTACCTTATAAACAGGGTGACCATATTTCTGGATTTTCCAAAGAAAGTCCCAGTTTATGCCTATGGTCCAGGTATAAATTATTGGTAGTGCTCCCTTTCATTATCAAGAGTCCTGGTTCAGATAATAAATTATACTGTGACCCTACTTATAAAAGATATACCTGGAGCTGTTAGGCTATTTTCCAGGTCCTTTTGTGAGAAGAACCTTTACCCACTGTGGCCTTGCCTAGAGTATCCGTTCTATCCAGATGGACCCTCTTTTCTCTGGCCTTCACTGCCATCTCCCTGCACCAGCAGCACTCTCTTTGAGAAGAAGAAACACTTCCTACTTGGAGTCTCAACTGGAACCCTCCATTGCTGATTTCCATGGATAGCATATTTCCTGCCTGGTCCTGTGAAACATTTCCCTGGTGAAGGAAAAGAAAAGCTAGCTTTAGTCCACAGGCATCATCTTGTTAATTAGCTTATGTCGTGTTTTGCGTAGAGTGTATGTGCAAACTACAAACAAGGTCAGGTGTACACTTTACCTCTGGTTGGCTATACCACTTTCCAACTCAGCAACTTGAAGGAAACCTGAGACCTAGTGGGCTGCTGTTGGAGAGAAGATTTAGCCCTGGTTAGCCTCAGCTTCCTTATCTGTCAGGTGGTTTGGAGGCTAACCTCTATCTCATAGAAATTGTGAAAATTTATTAAGATCATAGTTATTAAGTGGCCATCAGAGGATGACCATATACAAGGCTCCTTTAACACTTCTTCTTGACCCTTTCCTAAATGCAAATTCACTCTCTAAAGCACAGGAAACAGTCGACATATGATCTTGGTTTTTTAGCTTATGATAGAAAGGCCGCTGGTACTTCTGTTGTTTCCTCGACTGCGTTAGAGTCCCCTGGGTCTAACCTGTGGGGAGGGTTCCCTATTCCATCAAATGAGAAGTCTTGGTTATGTATTCTCTTAGTCAATATACTACTCAAAAATCCCTCTGCTTTCCAAAGTAGATACATCCTTCAAGTACCTGTGACAGCTACAGGTAAGCTTGATAAACCGGAGAGCTGCCTCAGGAATCTGTCCCGTTTGGTCATCTGTGCCTCCTAAATGGTTGTAAAAGTTTTATTTAAACCTGTAATGGGAAAGGAAGAAATTCCTCTCTAATATGTAACATACTACCATCATAGCTATGATAAATGGATGTCTGACAGTTTAGATCCTACCAGTTAGAGAGCTGCTCATTGCCTCTGCTTTTGATAAACATCAGTCATTATAGGGGTTGGAGAAGGTGTGTTGCCCCATCATTTCCCAGGGTGCTTCTTTTTTTTATTCCCTCTATCACTTCCTTCTTGAGCATACCTTCTGGCATCAGCCATACGTGCTGGCTGCATCGTTAAGTGATGAGACTTTACATCTTCATTCTGTGTGAGAGGTTTTCTCTGGGGGCATTGGTGCATCTGTGGAAAAAGAATTAAACTATACAATGGAGGTGATATGTTAGAAGATGTTGATGGCATATTTAAGAAAACAGCTGTACAGAAACTATTTTTCGTATGTGTGGGAGAGAGGTGAGAAGGAGTTGGCTTGGTCTGGTTTTCCACAGGGCAATGTGGAAGGTGTTGGCTTGGCTTAGAGGTGTGCTGAAGAAAAGCCTTGAAGTACTTACCTCAAGCAGGGAAGAACAAAGATTTAGGTTGTGGAATGATTTTTTTCAACTTATAGTCTCTTTATATCTGGGAGACTCATAGCTATCAAGTAATATTATCACCAATTCCTGCTTTCTTCTGGATGCCTCCTAATATTATTTAATATTCTTTGCAACAGAATGGAGATTAAACCAAGATTAAATTATGGCTTAATTTTTTTACTGTAATTCCTTGTGAAACAAAAAGATGTCTGTGTTCAGTAGCTGGATAGATGTATGGCAAATAGGGGAAAGGCAAGCTGTGTAACATCAGGACCAGTTTCTATAGCAACAAAAATGTCAGCCATCCTTTTGGCTGATCCTATTAATCTGGAGTAGAAGCAATGATACTGACACATTCGAAATGTATTTAAACTGGAAGGTGCAAATATAACTCAGCTGTAGATTTAAAATAGAAGTAGATTTAGGTACCAACATGATGTGATTGAAACAGATAAAATGTAAAAGAAAGTGAAGAGTTCTCAAATATAGCCTCTGCGTTTTTCTGAAGTGATTGTTTTCACCAGAAGTTATTCCAAATATTCTTGGACCCAAGTATAAAAAAGAAGGAAAGAAGCAAGATCCAATCAGCTTCTGTCATCTAGAGCAGGGCTGTCTTTTCAATAGTATTAGCTCAGAGTAAACACTTGAAATTAATCATTTGAATGATGGTGAAATTTGTAACTTTGTGAGTGGCTGACATTTGTGCACTTCCCAGAAAGCAAAGGCTAGGTATCTGAGAGAAGAAATCTGGTCTTTGGACTGGAGCACGTGGCTGTGGCTTCTGCTCTTTCAACCACGTCCAGAGATGGTGTGAGTCACATGAACAGATATCAGCTTCTGTTAATGGAGGTTATTGCCGTGGTTCTGTACTTCAAAAGGCCACTCTGAGGACCAAATGAGATAATGAATGTGGAAGTACTTTGAAAGAAGTCTAAAGTACCATGGGGTGGAAAGAATGATTATTATTATTAAGTGACAGTCAAAGAAATACTTTTAAAAAGCACCAGTTACAGACAGAGTTTACGAAGTGAGTTAAACATTTTGACTATCTGGGTCAGTGGTTTGATTTTTTTTTTCCCAAAGGAGACTATAAAGCTGCTATTCTGTGCTATTCCCCTCTGGTGCCTCTTTTGAATTATTTATATGGCTAAATATTTTCGCACTTTGCAAAGCAGAATGACAGTTCCCAGTATATTTTGCTGCTGGAGCACAAAATAAATGGGGATGCAGATCTGTGTCATTAGGATAAAACACCATCTCTTCATCTTTATTTTAGAATTACAGACTCCTCAGGAAAGAATACTGCCTCTCATAATGGAAAGTGTATTTGCCAGGAAAAAAGACCTCTCTTAACTTGTTCTTTGGTCTTCCTGTTTCCAAAACTGTAAAGGAAAATCAACTCTGCTTGCCACTATTGGCCTATTAAAACTGTTTTCCTTCCCTACCTGCTTCCCAAACCTTTAAAAATGATAGTGGACCAACAGAAGAGAATGAGCCCAGACAAGGACCCAGAAATCTCAACTCGGCTTGTTCATCCACCGGAAGGAAAATTAAGAGTACGTAACATTTGATTAACCAGATATCTTCTGTAAAGAAAAAGAATCTGCTTTTTAGAAATGAGTAGCAAAAGGCCTGGATATTTCTACCCCTGTCTGGATACACTTTCTTACACTTCAGAAATAATTAACACTCTCAAAGCAAAGGAGATGCTTTCAACTGTGCCTTGAAATAAAATGTTCTTTTTTGCACACACCGCAGCTGGGGATATGTAGCTGTCACCTTCCAGCCCTGCGTCATGACTGATGACCTGTGAGGTTCCCTAAATCTCAGCTTTTGTCTGCATCCATCAGTCACCAGTCAAGTATGTGTCTAGCACTATGCTAGGCTCATGGGGATAAGAGACAGGACAAAAAGAAAGAAATCAGATTCAGATTTTTTTTTTATTTACCAAATTTGAGGCACTGAATTGCTCTTTCTGTATTTGTCCATTAAATTAAAATAAAATGGACTTCATAGCCTTGTAGAACCAAAGAGGATTGTTGATTAGTTAAGAGGAACAGATTTTTAAATTCCTGTTTGTCCTTCGGCACTCAGGTCTTCTGTGAAGCTTCTCTAATTGCCCTGTTACACATCCAGAGCTCCTTTTGCAAACAGTATAATCCAGTGATGAGAAGGATTGGCTTAATAGCCCAATATGGGTTCAAGTTTAAGCTCCATCACATACTAACTGGGTAACTTTGGGCAATTTCTGTGAACTCCCATGTTAGTTTTTCTAAAATGAAGAGCAATAAATCTGAAGTCAGGGTTTCACAAGGATGAAATAGGAAATGAAATGTAAGATGCATAGCCAAATAGGTAGGACACAGTAAGAATCCACTAAGTGTTAGCAATTTCATTATTATCATTATTGTGAATAACATATAGCATTTTGAACCAGCCTTTTCTTTTAGCCTATAAAACAAACAAAACCCATGTCTGACTATCCAGCAACAGGTATAGTGAACATCCTCAGGTCTCTGATGTTGAGCCTATCCTGAGGAGGCCTCCATGGTAGGGGAATGCTTAGGGACATGGGGGTGTCAGAAATGTGGCAAAAACTCAGGGTCATGGTGGGGCTCAGCAGTGGATGAAGGATTGTGCATGTCTATTGCACACATTCATCTGCTTTGAAATGGCATTTTTATATTTGACTCAATCCTTTTGATATTTTTCCTTCCTTGTCCATGTCTTGTCTTGTACTAATCATATTAGGAAATATATTATTACGTAGTATGACTATAATACTAATCACACTTTATACTATTGTTTATCTCCATTTCTCTAATGATTAGCCTGTGATTGATAGAGAGCAGAGATTATATATTATTTTTTTTTTTAACTTATCCATCTAAATATGAAATACTATTCCAGGTATTTTAGGAGATGAGTATTTGTGAAATAAAGGGACCAACTAATAAAAAACAAATGAATAAATATCCTCACTTAAAAATGAGGAGGAACATATAAACATGTAAAGAAACATGTAAGCCCCATATGACCGTGGGACAATGACTAAAAGTTGCCGCAGTTTGCAGCTGGGCAGACAAATAGAGCTCTGAGACCTATTGGGCTGTGGGCTTTGTCCATAGGTGGGGAGTGACATTTTCCTGGCCTTGAGGAAAGCATGGACTTAGATCCTCTGAGATGATGTGAGTGGAGGGCCCTTAAATCACACCAGTTCTATTACTGATGAGTAGCAGGCCCCTTTGTTTGCAGCACTCACTCTCATTTCTAATCCACACACTCAACTCAACAATTTTGAATGGACTGCCAGAAAAACAGCCATCAGATCAAGTGTTGCCTGAGGAGCCCTTCACCCTTGCCTGCCAAGAAGTATAACCTCTCCCTTGACTTTGGTGGCCAGAGCTGAAAGCCTGAGGCAGCTCCTCTTGGAAGGTGAGCAGAGGCAATTGCCTCAGGGTGATGGGGCTGGAGAGGCAAGGACACTCATAATGTCTGACCTTTCATGGGCAACTGGTCATAGCTTGGACAGACATTTGAAGCAATCAGAAGAATGTTTCCAGTGTTCATCTGTTTTCAGTCCAAAACCATCCCCTTCCCTTTCCACATCTGGTCCAGAAATCTACATGTCTCCAACCCTCTGGATTCTTTTTTCTCTTTCCTTTTAATGACCTATCCCAGTGCTCAATCCCCACCTATCCTTGCTTTCTGCTGTATTTTATGTGCTCAGATGAAATAGGTATAGATGTCAATTATAATACATATAACAATAGTAACAACATTTATTGAATACTTATCATGTAGCTGGCACTTTACCTCTCTTTACACATTTTATCTTTAGGTAAGGAAACAGAGGCTTAGGGACATGGGGGTGTGAGAAATGTGGCAAAAACTCAGGGTCATGGTGGGGCTCAGCAGTGGATGAAGGATTGTGCATGTCTATTGCACACATTCATCTGCTTTGAAATGGCATTTTTATATTTGACTCAATTCTTTTGATATTTTTCCTTTCTTATTTCCCAAAATAAGAAATCAAGATATAGAAGCACAGAGTATGATGAATAATGGGTTAGTGAGGGGTGAAATCAGAAAAGGCATAATAGAATTTGTGAGTGACTGTAATCTTGAGAGATAAGGAAGAGAATGGGAAGGGGAAATGCCAGTAGGCAAGAGCATGGATGTGTAAAACACAACCTGGCTTACTTCTCTTGGTTAGCACAGTACCTGACTAATATGACAGGCACTCAACCAATGTAGGTTGAAATGAATCAAATAACATATTTGGGTGAACACTGCAAACATTGCAAAACAGAGCAGGAGGCCAGAGGTAGGAGGGTTAGCCTGGTATCATTCATTTTCAGGAGGAATGAGTGAGTGATGAAGCTTTCTATGAAGGCAAGAACAAATTTTATCACTGCAACTCACAGATTTCCCATCATAATGAATTCTCCATTAAGTGTCCTCCTAATCCACTCTGACTGACGGATGAACCCCTGAAACAGAAAGTTCCCAGCAAGGCCTATGGGAGTAGCCACATATCAGAGAAGATGAATGCAGTTAGTCATCAGGCATTGCAGGAGGCAAAAGGAAGATGGGACCATTTGCCTGGACTCTGTTTGAAAGCCAGATAACAAATGAAACCCCAGCTGTGTGTTGGCACATGTTCTATTCATATTAGCCATTGCCTCAGTCACCAATACCTTTGCAGGCTTTGAATAAAGAATTTAACAACTTAGTGAAGATGTTGGAGTGTGCCTGAGAGAGCAGTGTACTGGGGCTGTAGAGTCCCTGAATGACACAGCTATATGGGAACTTAGCTTTCATCTAGTTAAATGAAATCACAGGGCAGAACCTGAATGAATAAAACAGGTAAAAGCAACAAGTGGATTCCTCTGGCAGTTTAAATCTTCATCATTTGGCATATAAGCAGTGTTCATTGTTTGTGGATCTCCCAGAGCACATATGTGCTGGAAAACACTGTTTTGTGTCCAGTAACAATGAGGGACACGTAGGCACAGAGAAGGGAAATGACCCCCTCAGGGACATCCACATAGCCAATGGCAAAGTCTGAGCCCAGACAAGGACCCAGAAATCTCAGCACTGCTTGTTCATCCACCAGAAGTATTCTTTTGTTCAAGAAACATTTATTAAACAGCCTCAAATATTCATTGAGGAGGATACATTGAAATATCAAGTTCTGTTTTTAAGAATTTGGGGGACAATTGCAAAGACAATTATAAAGAAATATGAAACATGCAAAGTTACAGGTATGTACACATTATGGTTTACCCAGATATCACACTTGGGAGGCTTTCAGGAATCAATCAGGTCATCAGGTAACATGAGTGAAACATGCTGAGAATTAGCCATGGTGGCAAATTGGAGAACAGGGACATGAATGTCTTCTGAGCCCATTCAAATTTTTAATTGGAAACCACAACTTAGATAAAGAGTATTAAAAAAAAACTATCGTTAATGTCATGCCTAATGGTGAGAATCTTAAAAATTTCCTGCTAAGATCAGGAACAAGGGAAGGGTGTCTTCTCTTGTCACTGTGTTTCAACATCATATTGAAAGTCCTAATTAATGAAGTAAGAAAAGAAGGGAAAATAAAAGGTATACATACTGGGAAAGAAAAAATATAACTGTCTTTGCTTTGGGTGACGTGATCATCTATGCAGAAAATCTGAATAAATAAAAAAAAAGCCTCCTTGAACTAATAAGCAATTGTAGCAGGGTTGTAGGATACAAGGTCAATATACAAAAGTCAGTCAATTGTATGTAGGTATCACATCTTCTTTATCCATTCATCTGTTGACAGACACTTTGGTTGCTTCCATATCTTGGCTGTTGTAAACAATGCAGCAATAAATGTAGAGGTGCACCTAACTTTTCAAATGGAGTATTATTCAGCCATAAAAAAGAAATCCTGCCATTTGTGACAATATGGATGGGCTTAGAGGGTATTATGTTAAGTGAAATAAGCCAAGTGGAGTAAGATAAATACCATATGATTTCACTTATATGTGGAATCTAAAAAAACAACAGACTTATAGACACTGAGAAGTGACTGGCGGTTACCATTGGGGAGGGATTGGCCTGGGTGGGTGAAACAGGTGAAGGGGATAAAGAGGCACAAAATCTAAATCATAATACAAATTAGTCATGGGGATGAAAGTACAGCATGGAGAATATGGTCAGTGATTCTGTAACATCTTTCTGTGTTGACAGATGGCAACTACCCTAGTTGGGGTGAGAATTTAATAATGTATGTAACCGTTGAATCACTATGTTGTATAGTTGAAGCCAATATAATATCATATATCAACTATGCTTCAATTAAAAAAAATAAACAAGTCAATCACTTACCTATATACCAGCAATGAACAAGTAGAATTTGAAATTAAAAACGTATTATTAACATTAGCACCACCAAAAATGAAATATTTATGTATAAATCTAATAAAAGATGTACAAGATCTATATATGGAAAACTAAAAAACACTTATGAAGTAAATAAAAAAAATAAGTGTAGAGAGACTCCACATTCATGGATAGGAAGACTCAATATTGTCACGCTGTCAGTTATTTCCAATCTGATCTGCCGAGTCAATGCAATCTTGGCAACTTATTTTGTGGATATTGAAAAAATGATTCCAAAGTTTATAAGGAGAGGTAAAAGGACAATATTGAAGGAAAAGAACAAAGTTAAAGGACTGACAGTACCCAACTTCATGACTTACCTTAAAACTACATAATCACAGCAGAGTGGAAGAATGGAAAAATTGGTCAATGACCAGAATAGATAGACTAGAAGTAGACTCACAAAAATAGGTGACTAATCTTTGACAAAGGAGCAACGGAGAAAAGGTAGTGTTTTCAATAAATGGTGCTGGAATTAGACATCCACATCCACAAAAACAAATCTAGATACAGATCTTACACTCCTCACAAAAACTAACTCCAAATGGATCACAGACCTAAATGAAAATGCAAAGCTGGTGGGGGATGCTGGTCATGGTGGAGGCTATGCATGTGTAGGGGCAGGAGATACATGGTAAATTTCTATACCTTCTGTTCAATTTTGTTATGAGCCTAAAATGCACTAAAATAAACTATTTTGTAAAAATTGAAAATTGTGCAGGCAAAACAAAATACATATGTGATCACTGGGCCACTAGCTTGCTTCCCTGCCTATCCTCCTTTATATCATACAAAGCTCTTTTATATACTCTAGACTTGATTTACAGAAAAAATGCATTTAACATAGCAACCTAATACATATATACCTACATATATATGAAACAAAAATTTTACAAAACTATGCTTACTGTATGTGAGCAACTCTCCATTTTATTCCAGTCCATTCCATTTTTATTCTATTCCAATTATATTTTGTTTAAAAAAAACAGTAGTTGTAATCCACTCAACTGATTTCTAGACCCACGAGTGGCTCTTCAACCACAACCAGAAAACCACTGCCAACAGCCTCGAGTATCCAGGTAGTGATTGTTCCTGCCATTGTGCTCAGGAGAAAATGGGCTCTCAAGGAAGCTGAGTGATTGTCCCACCCTCTTACACTGAGTGAATGGCAGGCCCAGACTGGAACCAAACTCTCCTGGTGCCACAGCCATGTGGTTCTTTAAAGAAACCCCTTTGCCTTCTTAGAGTAGAGGACACTAATCAGACTGGGTTCCAAGTCAGGCCCAAATCTTCAGATTTGGCATTGTCCCTGATGTCAAGAAGTTTCATTTCCCAGTATGTATTACTTGTTCCCATTTATCTGCTAGAATTGCCTCCTTTTGGGCAATCAACATGAAATAGCCTTCCAAGATGGGAAAGGATTTAAATGTGGACTTGACTCATATATGCTCTTTGGCTGTGCCCTGTATGCATTTTGAGAAATCCCAACAAGCCATTTTCCTGTTGTCTTAATGCCATTTTCTGACCTCAAGAATTGGGCAAATGAACATATATTTTTCTAGAAATTTGAGGCAGTTGCTGTCATGGTGCTGGCTAAGGGAGGCTTCTCGAGCCCCATATGTAAACCCTGCTGCTGTTGTTTTCCTACAAGTTTAATAAGTCCAGGGCCATAATTGTAAATATTTAAAAACTTGATGTGTGGCCAGATGGATTCATTATAGACTGTATCTGTATTTAGACTCGTATTTTCCAGTTGAGTGCTGGAAATGTCACACAGGAAGACACATGGGGCTCAGGATCAGATCTGCATCTAAATGCCAAAGGTAAAACATTCATTTGTTTCCTCGCCTCCGATTTTCTTAACAGTTCTTCTTATTTAGCCTCACCCAGACTGAGACGGGAACCCAATGAAAAAATAATAGATATAAAGTATGTTTCCGTCATTGGCTGTTTGTCTTAAGGAGAGAAACTTGTTTCCAGGCTGCTTGATAATTGGACATCCAAAAAGTTGACCGAGAAAGGGAGAGGATGGGGCAGCACTGGGGAGAGACCAGGATGTTAATTTTGTTTCATTAGACAGCAGGAAGAGGCTGCTGAGCCTTTCATTAACCCCAGGTTGGGGTTTCTTGGTTTATTGAGTATGACATCCGCTACCCAAACAGTCTATGAATTATCTATGAATTCCTAATGCTGTAGGACAATAATTTCTTATATTTGACTCTGTAAAGAGGGTGGATAGTGGCTCTGGTGGCCCAGGGAAGGGATCAGGCCCACTGGGAAAAACTGGAGTCCTCCCTTCATGCACTTTTTCACCCACTGGTTGATTAAATAAACATCTGTTGAGCACTTGTCATGTAGCCAGTTCCTACACAACCTTCTTGCTTCAGCTGAAGCATCAGCTCCACCAGAAAGTCTCCTGCAAACTAAATGGGTTCGCTGGCCCCAGACCCCCTGTCTTCCTATGGGTCAGTGCAGTGATAGCACTTGTTACATGGGAGGACAATTGCTAGACTTACACACTGCTTCTCCCTCTGCTGTGAGGTCCTTGAAGGCAGGATTGTGTCTTGATTTGCCTTTGTGTCTCAGTGCTGTCTGTAGTGCTTACCACAAAGAAGGGTCTTAGTGTTTGAGATATGTGAGAATATGATGATGAATGAGTTCTTGCTCTGGAGGAGTAAAACTCTTATCCTAATTGTCATCTAGCTTTTCAGTCCAAAACTTATCCAAGGGCTCTGTATGGAAGCATATGTATCATTGTTTTTTCATTCCTCTAGGTATTAGGAATAAAGAAGGGCTTCTCTGCCATTATTTCATTTGAAAATAATACTTTTCCTCTGCACTCTCTCAATGCTGTCTCAAGTGCATTTCTGTTCGAACTGTATGTTATAGAAGCATATAAACATGTCTATGTATAGAAAATATATATTATATGTGTGTGTATATACACACATACACAAACTCTACATGTATAATGTGTGATATGATCTTTTAAAAGAATAGTTTGTGGACTGAGTTTTATATGTGTGGTGAGAGTATAGAGAGCACAGCAGAGTATGAGCTGGAAAAATCCATCTACCCTAACTCAGCATGTGGCTATGAACAGAAATCCATGTTCTCTCTGAGCCTCTGTTTCTTAATCTGTAAAACAGAGATTCTGAGAGCTGCCACACCTCCTTTGATGGAGTTAGTGTGAGTCCCAGGATGAGACAGTGGATGGGAAAACCCTTTGCCGGTGGAATCAATGTAAAGGAATAGAAGGTGCCAATGAGTCATGTTTATGGCAAGATGGGGTTTGACAATGCTGTCTACTCTTTGGGAATGTGAATGAGAAACAAGTGCACTTTCAAAGGTTCCTGGCACCGGGCGGTGGTTCTGAGAGCAATGTGGCACTGCCTTTGCTTTTCCCTCTAAGTGCTGAACATATTCCCACTTGCTTGGCAGCTGCAGAGCCCCCTTGCAAAATTCTTTAGTGTCTGTTCCCTTTCTTTCCCTTCCCTCTACCTCTGGCCATCCTCTCCTTCTCCCCCACATGGGCAAGCATGCACACATCTTCAGTCAAGGGAAGCATATGCTTCTGCCTTTCTGCGGTCATTGTTAAGTGGTCTGTGACCCCTTCTGTATTCAGAGAGCCTCCCTTCTTCCATGCCATGCTCCAGGGTGTGTAGATTCCCAGGGACTAAGACAGCTGTTCCCAGGAGAAAGCCCATGGACTCTTCCCTTTAGAATACATGAGTCATTGGTTTACAAAGGGACTTTGTGTTTTTAAATTGGCACCTTCCTCTTGAGGCTACCTCCAACATTTGTCCCATTTAACCAACAAGTAAAAATCAGAACAGGGTATCTTTGCAATTCAGAAGGAGGAATCCCATTTTCTAAATCTAACCAAGTGAGGTGTAGACCTCAGAAACTAGGTGGGGACCAATGTTTTCTTTTAAAGATAGACTCTAAAATGTTCTTTTGCTTGAAGCCCTTCAGCAACTTCCCACTGACCACAACATAAAGGCTAAGCACCTTCCCATAGCTGTACAGCCCTACATGATCTGTCCCTGCTCTGGGTCTGGCCTTGTCAGTAGCCACACTCACATGGCCTGGATTACCTAGAGCATCCATTATCCCCTCCATCCACTAATTTTATTCATTCTTTTCAGTACATACCCATTGACTATCTATTATAAGCTGGACACTGTGCAGGGCACTAGGGACAGAGCAGGGAATGAGTGATGCCCATTCCAATAAGGATTTTGTGGTAAGTTGAATAACAGTCCCCAAAGATATCCAGGTCCTAATCCCTAGCACAGCAGAGTTGGAGCTGGAACAATCCATCTACCCTAACTCAGTATGTGGCCATGAGCAGAAATCCATGTTCTCTCTGAGGCTTTATTGCTTTATCTGTAAATTAGAGATTCTGAGAGCTGCCACACCTCCCTCGAAGGAGTCAGTGTGAGTCCCAAATGAGATAGTGGACAGGAAAACCCTTTGCTGGTCAAATCAATGTAAAGGATTAGAAGGTGCCAAATGAGGCATGAATGTTACCATTTAAGGCAAAAAGACTTTGCAGATGTGATTAAGTTAAGGATCTTGAGATGGGGCCATTATCCTGGATTAATACTGGGCCCAGTGTAATCACAAGTATCCTTAAAAGTGGGAAGCAGAGGAAGATCTGACGACAGAAAAGGAGAAGGCAGTGTAATCATGAAAGCAGAGATCAGTGATGCAGCCACATGCCAAGGAATGCCAGCAGCCGCTAGAAGCTTGAAGAGGTCAAAAGTGAGTTCTACCCTGGAGCCTCCAGAAGGAACTCAACCTACTGACTCCCTTCCTTTCACCCTATAAGGCTAGGTTCAGACTTCTGGCATCCAGAGATGTAAAAGAATAAATTTCTGTTGCTTTAAGCCACTGTATTTGTAGTAATTTGTTGTAGTTTCTGTGATTTAGTTTCATAGCGATAGAAAACTAATTCAGATGTTAAAGTCTAATTTTAAGTGGGAAATTACCATTCAGTATGGTAAGTGTTACTTTTAGGAAGTACATGGTTTTTCTGGAGACATAAAGCAGTGGAACTTATCCTGGAATTGGAGTATCAGGGAAGGCTTCTCAGAGGAAGTGACATCTGAGCTGCAGCCTGAAAGCTGAGCAGGAGTTATTGAGATGAGGGAGGCAAGGCTAGGTCTGGTAGTTGCAGGCAGAACCAATTGCATGTGCAAAGTGTACATTGCCACTTCACACCTATACACCTTTCACATGCTATTTTCTTTGCCTTTTTCCTCCCTACCCTCCCAACCTACCACTCATACGCACACACAATTGACATATGCACACTTTCTGATCTTTCTCCTTGACAAATTTCTATTCATTTTTCAAAATTGCTCTAATGCCCCCTCCATAACAAAGCTCTCCCTGATGCCATCCTTCCTTGCCTCCTTGGCAGAGTTCAGCCATAGGCCCTATTTTCTTAAGGAGGCCCCATTCTTATTTATTGAAGCTCTGAAATCATAGAAGTTATGTCTTAGGGAAATTCCTGTGCAGAATTCAATAATGGCCCCTGCTATTACCTTTTTTCCCTCTCTCCCTAAGAATCAGAAAGGCCTAGATTTGGGAAGGGAAGCGGTTAGCAGAGAGAAGCTTTGACAGTAGCAAAACTAGTTTGGAAATCCATCAAGAAAGGTTTCACTGGTCTCCTAGCAAATCCCCTCAGGGTGGTGAGCTAAGGTTCTTGGTACAGATGTCCTTCAGCGGAATCTGGAAAGCCTCAGTAAATCCTCATTAGCTGCTGCTTCCAGGTCAGGATTCATTTTTGTCGTGGGTACTGCTGGAATGCAGCTAAAATGCTCTGCAGTCCTTTAAGGAGAGACATAATGGGAAATACAGATGTTCTGCTTGCATTTGACTCCTAAGAGTAAGAAATAAAGCTAATTATCTCTTTCCCCTTCCTTATTTCACCTAAAAAAAAAAAGCAAACAACTGTGTGATCAAGAAAAGGTTTCTTTTCTGACCCCCACCATTTTTTTCAACTAGTTGCTATGGTGTCAGGTAAAGAAGATCCATCTGCAACTCTGAGTGTTTGTATCAGGAGGCAACTGTCAGTCCTCAATTAATTATTCAAGTTTTCATTAGGAGCAATAATGTGAAACAGTTGAAATGACAGGTCCCTAAGATTACTGGGAACCCTAAATATTCATTTATTCTTTGATTAGCAAATCTTCTTAAGGTAGAGAGTACACTAACTTTGAAGTAAAACAGATCTCAGTTTGAATCCTAACAGCCACTTAATAGCTATGTTGTGATGTAACATTTACTTAATTTGATCATCGGTTTTCTCATCTGTAAAATGGGGATAATGATACCTGCTCTTTGGAAATAACTAAAGAGTACAGATAATGAAGACAAAGCACTTAACATAGTGAATGAAACAATAATTGTCTCAGAGCAGCCATTCAGTAAATAATACCTGTTACTGATAAAGCTGGAATAGACAAAATGTTATTCTGATCAGGTTTGACTTAGTTCACAGCTAATTTTCTTATTGGTTTTAAATTATATTTTTCTGCTCTTGGGTGGAGAACCTTTTGAGTATTTGGAGACAGAATCACCAATCTGCAAATGAACAAGTATCTGTATGTAAAACATATTCAACCTAGTTTTTAAATGTAAAGGCATTAAATTGCATTTACTAAATGCCCCTCTGCTTATAGTTTCATATTTTCAGAGTTTTTATGTGATTTTATTTGGCATTTTTGGCCAAGAAGTCTATGAAGTGGCTTCAGTCTTTGGGAATACTAAAGCTATGTTTCATTACATTTATTGGGGAGCAGAGAAGTTATATCTTCTCCTGCAGCTCGTACAAATATTTGAGTAGCAATCTGGTTCAACAGCAACTGAGTTCAACAAAGAATAAGTACCATGAAACCTGTTCGTGTTACATAATATGGCATAAGTGATTCTCTGACTTTTTGTCCCTAAATAATTAGAGTCAAATGAGATAATACATGCAAAAGAATCTTGAAAACTAGAATTTTCATTGTAATGGATCATTATTATTCTAATTACTACTAATATGAAGAACCTAATATAGCATGGACCAATTATTAAGATAGGAGTATTTCTGGAGCTGTGAACATTGGGTATCCATTTGGTATTTAGTTTTACTGCTCTACTTTTGTTCTCTAATTGTTTCATGCATATTAATCTTACCATTCTACCCAGAATAAGTGGTAATTACTTAGTCATTCAGTACAATTCATTATTTCAAAATCATTTACTGAATGCTTATCATGTACCAGCTAAATACTGTAGCCAAAGAGGTGACTAAGTTGCTTTTCCTACCCTCAATGAGCTTTCTGTCTGGTGGAGATAATCAAAAGATGACTAGAGTACAGGGTGCTAAGAGCTCTGACACAGGTGACTCCAGGGGGCTTTCAGATCAGGAAAGGTGGTCCTGGGCTAGAAGGATGAGGTCACAGTAAACCAGGTAAACAAATAAGAGTAATTTTAGGCAGAGAAAGCAGTGTCTGAAAAGGCTCTGGTGTGTGTGTGTGTGTGTGTGTGTGTGTGTGTGTGTGTGTGTGAGAGAGAGAGAGAGAGAGAGAGAGAGAGAGAGAGAGAGAGGTGGTATGGGACCATAATGCATCTGTGGAACTGCAGTAATTCAACATGACAGACAGACAAAGTGGAGGCAGGAATACGGTCTGGGATAAAGCTAAAGAAGTTTCAATTATCTGTTGCTTGCATATTGCTTGGGTGGCTTTCCCCAAAACTATGACACATTAACAAAACACCATTTAGTTGCTCATGATTCAGTAGTTGGGTCTGTGCTCTGGGGAAAAGTTTGTGCCCCACTTAGTACTGGCCTAAGTTCCATATTCACATAGCATCACTTCTGCCACATTCAACGGGTCAGCATGGTACAGGATCCTCCCAGATTCAAGGTAAAGGAAAATAAACTCCACCAGAGCAATGTGAGCATACAGGGAAGGCAGGGACTGTTAGCAGCGATGACCACAGACCACCTCCTAGAGATCTCTGAGTATGTCCTGCCTGGACAGTGTGGCTTTATCCAGAAGGCCATAGGGCAACCATTAGAGATATTTTTTGACTAGGGGCAAGAAGATGTTATATATTTTTAAGAAGCAGGTGCATAGAAGCAATTGGGAACATGGATTGGAAAAGATGGGGCCAGCAGCAGAGAAGCCAGTTAACAAGCTGTAGCTATGGTGTAGGGAGGAGTAAGGCCTAGACTAGGGTAATGTCAGTCAGATGGTAGGGGAGAGTAGGGATAGATTCATTCATTCATTTATCCATTCAACAAGCTTTTATTGAGTGACTACTATATGCAAGTGTATTGAGAATTCAGCAATAAACAAGAGTCCTCCCAACTCCCCCCAAAAATTCTTGCCCTCCTAGAGCTGACATTGTAATGAAGGAAACAGAAAGGAAACAAGTCAGGTATGTAAAAACATATTTTAAAGAATAAATATAAAGGAAGGAAGAGAGATAGGACATATTAGGGAGTTAGTTTTTGGTAAAGAGAGGACATATTAGGGAGTTAGTTGTGGAGTTAGTTTTTGGTCAGCCTAGAGAATGGTTGACCAAATAAAGAGCTGAAGGTGTAAGGAAACATGCCATGTGGTTCCTAGGGGAAGAATATTCCAGAAGGATGGAAGAGAAAGGACAAAGGCCTTGCATTACTGTCCTAGGAGAAAAAAGTGCTACAAACTGAGCAGCTTAAACAATAGAAGCATGTTGTCTCTCAGTTGTGGAGGCGAGAAATCTGAGATCCAGGTGTTTGCAGGATTGGTTCCTTATGAGAGCCCTGAGGGAAGACGTTCCAGGTTCTCTCCTAGCTTCCTGTGGTTTGCTGGCCTCCTTTGGCTCAAAGACATATCTCCATCTTTGCCTTCACCTTCACTCGGTATTCTCCCCGTGTACATGTCACTGTGACCAAATGTCTGTTTTCTAAAGAGACCTGCCTGCCTGGACTGGGACCCAGCCAAATGACCTAATTTTAACTTGATTACCTCTGGCAAAACCCTAACTCCAAATAAGGTCACATTCTGAGGTACTGGGGGTTAGGACTCTAACATATCTTTTTTCAAGGTGGGGGGCACAATTCAACCCATAGCAAACCCTAGAGCCTGAGGAGGCCCTTGCCTAAGGTGAGAATAAATACTAGGAGATGAGGGCAGAGAGAGAATGGGGCCAGGTCACAGAATGTGCCTTACATTTTTCTGGAATCACAGTAGTAATGTGTTATGATAGACTTGCATTACTGTCCTAGGGGCAAGAGAAAATGAAGGGACACTGTGAGGAGGTGACTCAGTAATTTGAGGTTGAGGTAATGGTAGTTGGACCAGAGTAAGAACTGCAAAGTTGTTGAAAAATGGTCAGATTCTGGAAATAAGGATTGGTTGACAAATCAGATGAGGGACTAGGCAATAAGGTTGATTGTGAGGTTTGGAATCTGAGTATTAAATACATGGCGTTGTCATAAACTCCAAGTTTAGGGGAATGTATCAGGGGCTCAGTTGTGGACATGTCAAGTTCTAGATGCCAACTGGATATCCAAATAGAGATGTCAACTACATAGTTAGATATGCAAATCTGTGACTTCAGAAGCAGTTTGGACTGGAGATCGAAATCCGGAAATCATCAGTACATGAATAATATTTAAAGACCTGTAATGCAGGGGTGTCTTTAGCAGTAAGTTACCTTTGTGAGTTTCTGATGCAAAATAAGAAATCATAACCCTGCCCTCACAGCATCACAGTGAGGATCAATTGAAATCAAAATATGAGGGATCAATAGAAAGGGCTTTCAATAAATGCCTGTGATATGAGTTGAATTTTAAATTCGTGAAATCCTGGTGACTGCCCTCTGAATTTTCGTCTCCTGCTGCAACCTTCTGATGGCTGGGTTTGTTTCCCAAGCACCTTGAGGTGTTTATGTATTTCCTAAGGAACGCCCATGCCACTGCAGATGGATACAGCAGGCCCATAATCCTTGCCCATCCAGGGTTTAGAAGTGGTTCAGAGAAAGCCTGCAGTGGTGTGCCGAGGGTTAATCCCACACCAGTGGGGATGTGCAGACCAAGAGCCATTCTAAATTTCAATACCACATGCTGCCTTAGGGATCATCATGTACTAAAGCCCAAGATAAAAAGGCCTGACAAAGATTATTGACGGTTTACCTTTTAATGAGCAGCTGGGATTGATTCTGTTCCCCTCTGGGATGGCTTTCTCTGTCCTTCCTCCACCCGAGAGGCAGCAGCAACAAAAAATACAAATCTCCAATTTGAATAATTGCAAGGATCTGCTTTCTGGCAAATAAAGTTTCCACGAGTGAGAAATGGCTCACAGCTTTAAAAATATATATTTAGAATTGTTAAGATTATCATGATTATTATTAAGCACTCCTGGTACCCTGGATATTCTCAATGAGGCTGGTTGCCTCTAATTGGAGATTCCTTGCAAATTGCCTCTGGGTAGGTCAGTAGTGTTAACTCTTAATCACCCGAGGCAAAGAAATGCATGCAGTTCTAACTAATGCACCAAAGGCTGCTGAATTGTTAATATAGTTACAATGGTAGAACCAGACTTACCAGTGCTGTTTAGGAGGAAGCAGCTGGCAGCCGGTTGTGTGAGCTCTTGCACCTCTGTTTTGGGAAAGGCACATCAGACCTATGCAAATGGCAGTGGGCAACAATTCTGGAGATCCTGCTGTGCAGGCACATCCCAGTGTGCTTCTGTCGGAATCTAATTCCTCCCCTTGCAGTGAGCCAAAGTCGGGGGTCACTGCTGAGTTTAAAACGAGGCCTCAGGTCACCCTAGGGTAGATATGATGGTTACTATACAGCTTAGAGAAGGAAGAGGCAAAGGAAAAGAAGGAATTTGCAGATGCTGTGACCCTAAGAAAACCAACAGTTAGGTTCCGTACTGGCTTTACTACCCACCCAACCTTGGGTCTCCCACCATGTCTGATCTCCATCTCTGCACCCCCACTCCTGATCCACTGTAGGAATGAGATAAGGGTATCTGTAATGCATGTTTTTCAATAATTATTTTCTGTGACCTCAAACAGACCAGGATAGTGGTTCAGACTTTTATTAGGACCCACATAAAAAATGTATTTTATATTTGACTCAGTACATATACACATAATGGAAACAAAGTTTCACAGAATGCTACCTGTTTTTTTTTTTCACATGCAGTCCACTCTGATATAATCTGTATCATTTAAAAAGAAAAAAAAAAGGAGTTAGCCATGATAACTTGATTTCACAGCCTACTGATTGGAAATACTGAACTAGAGTTAGAAGCCAGGTCTCTGGCCTTTGGGTCTCAGGAATCAGTGAAGACATGGGTAGCCTGCCTCAAGTGGAAACAGAGCCAAGCCAAGGGACAGACTCACAGGGCCTTTTTTTTCCCCCTATATCCTTTTCCAAGACCTAGTCCTCATCCAGAGACCAAGTCTAATATACTAAAACTGACATTGAAGGAGTCAGGGGCTTTCACTGTGGGCTGCTAATTTTGCTCAGACTGTGTCTCTGTAAACTTGGCCTTCCCAGATCATCTAATGGCAGTTTAAATCCTGATCTGGTATCAGAGAGTGCTGGGTTTTGTTGTTTGACCCTCAACATCTTCAGTCTCCCCTTCTCCCCTGTTCTGCACCACGGAGACTGTGTCAACTAATACTGCTTGCCTTCGACTTCTGTTTGTGTTCCCCTACTGGTGGTTACAAGCATGGGAAAGGATGTAGGAGAAAGAGGTCAGAACCTTTATTACCCTAGCTCCCTCCTTCCCAGGCTACAGGTTGATATTTGCTGTGTTCCTGCTGCATAGCCCACCCTATGGTTATAGCCACTGCTACAGTCCTCTCTAGCAAGTGCCACCTTTCTTTGTCCTTGAGGTTTATGGGTATAGTTCACTACAGTTTACAAAAAATGATATAGCATTCTTGTAAATTGTACTTCTTTAAACACTCCTCAGTCACTTGCCTCTGCCATCAATTTCATATTGGCCCTAGTTGTCATGTTGGACATGACATGGCATTCTCTCAGGGAGGGTGGGCCGCCTGGCTGCGTGGGGTGAGGTTGGCAGGCAGCCCCCAGCCATCGGTTCCTTCAGGGTCTACCTCAGCTGCAGAGCCCACCTCGTCTAGGTCATGCTCTTCTGGCAGCTCTCACCTGGTGACCCAGAGAAGCAGGCAAGCAGGCATATAAAGGCCAGGCCCTTAGGCCTGATGCAGGACAATGTTGACAGACAGTATTCACTCCAGAGCTTCCTGCCAGGGTGGTCAGGCTTTGCTGGGTCTGCCTCACAGTTCGATTTCTCCCTCTGCGCAGTCCTACTCTTTCCCCTTCCTTTTTAGCTGTTAGTCTTTACTATTGCTCCCTGTCTATGTGTCTGCCTCTTCCTCCAGAGAACCCCACTTGCAGCAGGAAACTAGCTGACACCCAGGGTTAGAGAAGGGCCTGTTTTAGAAGCAGAGCTATCTCCCTGTTGACCCTTCTACCAAAAGGACAGTGACTAAGTAACAGCCTCACCCACCTGTCCTTTTGACTCTAAAATTCTTAGACCCAAGGCAAAGAAAGATATGCTTAGAACTGGAGATCTTCCTTAGGAATGGGCTTGTCTTTTAGTGAGTGATCAGATGCTCAGGTTATTGACTGTTTAGGCACCGTGGCTCAATTATTGCTAGAACCTAATCTCCCCAGCTTATTCAAAAGTGGATTCAAGGAACTGATGCTGACCACCGCCTGAGTTAGACAAGTATACACCACAATAGTCTAAACGTGTGACAAGTGGGAAATGCCCTTGGCATGTTCCCCAGGCTCCCATTCTGAAGAGGAAGAGGCCCTTCTCCTGGGTACATCAGACACAAGGACCACCCTGAGTGAAGCAGCTCCCTTGTTCTGCTTAGAGACTTAGTACAGTTAAAGGGAGGACACTTTATCCAATTTCCTTCTCTAAATGTACATTCCAAATATAAATACATTTGCCATCTTTTCGTGACACTGAACTGTATTCCATAGAGTTTGTGAATTCCCCCTCTGTGAAAAGGAACGGATGGGAAAAGGGGGAGGCTCTGGGCCCCTTCCCAGCTGAACTAATCACCTTCACCTTCACTGTCTATACATAACTATGGACAACTCAGTCCCTCATCTTATAGATGAGAAATCAAAGGTCCAGATAAGACAGGCAACTTGCTCAAGGTCTCTCAACGGTTCGCATCAGAGTGAGGAATAAACACAGGTCTTGTTCTCTCCATTTCTAATGGTCCAGTGTGATCTTTTCTTATAGGTTTACCCATCAAAATATGGCAGAATATACAGACACAAATGAGTAGGAGGTGGAGAGGAATACCATGTCTTGATGATAGTGGGGATGGAGGCCTGCATTTTGATGATATGTATGGAATCTCCTGATCCTATATAACACCATATGCTAGAATCACCACTTTATCTGTAGGAATAAGATTTATTTGCCTTTGGACTTCTAGTACCAATTTCAGACCTGGCATAGAATAGGTTCTCAGTAAATGCTTGTTTGTGGATGAATGAATGACTGAATAAATAAATGTGTAAATCTCCCTAAGAGCATCAGCTCAGAATTAGGGCAATCACATCATTGTCCTACTTTAAGAGTGGTTCTCGTCTCAGCTGATGCCTGATATTTCAGGTGGGCAACAGGAAAAGAGCCAAATTATACTGCTAGCAGGTCACTGGATTTGATGGAAAGGGGGTTGGAGTGGGGATGAAAATTACATGTAGGTTGCCATTAATGTAAGTAATCATGCAATGTGATATATTTCTTCCTGAGACTGAAGCTTAAATCCCAATTACCTTCTGGTGACAAATGAACTCACTGAGTAATTCATTTTGACTCTCGGAGCTCCCACCTTCTGTGTTACCATCGCATGGGGAAGGTGTATGACAAATTTCCAGATTTAATTTTAGTGCTTGGGAGCCCAAGTGGCACAATTACCAGATCAAGAGTGATAGCAGCATATTAACATGAAAAGTTCATGTGAAGCTAGATTTTAACTAAAAATTCTCAAACTTGGACCCTTGCAAGCAATGTGGAGCTCCAAATGGTCCCAGGCACCTTGGAGTTTTCCTCTCTAACTAACTTCATCTCCTGATCCTTCCCATTCCAAGGATTGAATCCTGCTGATTGTATCTCCAGCATGTCTTTTGAATTCCTCCTTTCCTTCCATTCCTCACTGTCTTTAATGCTGACTATTAAAGGCACATACATAATGATTAGATGTACAGATCCTCTGGTCCATTGGTAGGAGTTCATATCATGCCTCTACTTTGTCCTCCCTACCCAACTTTATCCAAATTACTTAGATGCTAGTATAGAGTTGTCCTGAGAATTACACTTGATTATTCAAATAAAATGCATGGCAAATGGTAAATGTACAATTGGCTATTGTTTATATATTAGCATTAGCATCCCAATCTGGCTCCTATCTACTGTTCAATCACTCTCCTACCCAGGGACCAGCAAACATTTTCTGTAAAAGGCCAAATAGTAAATTTTTTAGGCTTCAGAAGTCATATAGTCTCTATTGCTACTTAATTCTGCCTTTGTAGAAGTAGCCACAGATAAAAAGTAAGCAAATGAATGTGGCTGTGTCCCAATAAAGCTTTATTTATGAACTCTGAAATTTGTATTTCATGTAATTTTCGTATGTCATAAAATACTGTACTTTTGATTTTTTTTTCAACCATCTAAATATATGAAAACCAAGTGAGATAAATGGGTGAAGGAAGTTAAAAGATATAAATTTTTAGTTATAAAATCAGTAAGACATGAGTATAAAATGTACAGCATGGTGACAATAGCTAACAATACTGTACTGCATATGTGAAAGTTGCTAAGAGTAAATTTTTAAAGTTGTCATCTCAAGGAAAACATTTTCTAACTATACTGTGATGGATGTTAACTAGACTTAATGTGGTGATCATTTTTCAGTATATACCAATGTTGAATCATTGTGTTGAATACCTGTAACTAATATAATGTAATATGCCAGCTATGCCTCAATATTAATTAATATACTAAAAATTTTAAAGCCATTCTTAGCTTGCAGACTAAACAGATGGCAAGACACATTTGGTCTATGGGCCAAAGCTTGCCAACCCTGGTTCTGATCTATTGTCTACACAACGATGGCCAGCTTACTCCTTTTTCTGAAAGACCACCAGAGCTGATTTTAATCATTTTCAAAACCTTCAGGGATGCTACAGTGCCTAAAATCCAAACTGTTCATCTGGCCTTGAAAGCACTTTGAGGTCAGGGGTCCCAGCCCTGGTACCTTCTTTATCACAATAAATCTCTCCATTTATCATTCCCAAACAGGGTCTCTTTAGGTTTTTATGTAACATTCCTAAATAGTTATATTTTCAGAAATTTATGGACCTAATTTACATCTGCCAGAAAGAACCGGAGAGACCCAAAAGGCTGCAGGAATGTGCTGCTGTGATGGCAGCCCACCTCCTCTAGAGCAAAGGAGTCCATTCCCAGCTGCAAGGTCTGAGGAGATGGAGGGAATCCCTCCCTACTTGCTCTAATAGCTGCTCTCTGTAACTTGCTCTGCTGTACTAAGGACTTCCCAGTCATGAAATCTCATCTCATCCTCACAAGGACCTAAAGAGAAAAATACATCCCCATTTCGCACTCAAGAAAACTCATTCACATAGAGGTTATGTAACTGGCCAAGGTCACATAGCCAGGACACGGTAGATACAGGACTCAGACTCAGGCACTGAGAATCAGCTTGTCCTCTAACCATTATGTGACATTGAGTTTCTTGCATAACAGTTGGTGACCCTCTGAGAGGAGCTTCTATGACAAAAATAAATGTTTCATTGTATGCACAAATGTGTGTAGGCGTATGTAATATCTTCCCTCGAAGTTAAGTTTCCCCTTTCTGTCAAGCCCAATGATAATAGGAGGAACGTAAGATACTTTATTTACAATTGTAAAACCATTATTATTCCCTAATTCACATAGACAATCTCAGAAGTGAGCCTGGACATGGAAGAAATGCTGCTTTGAATGTATACTAATCCACAGTAAAGGACTGATCATATTAAAACATTTCCCATCTCCCTGCATTATCATCATCAGAGGACATGTTTTAGGCAGAAAAGGAAAAGCTGCTAAAATGAATTAGTTGCCTTGTTTTTCCAGCAGAGAGAGGTTAGACCACATGAATGTAATGTGCCATGACATGAAATGGCCAACTTCCTTTAATAAGACTAATTTGAGCTGAGTTGGCTTGTTGGTGGGGGAAGTATGAGGCACTTGCATCTCTCTCCTCTGGACCTTGAGACTTCTGAGAAGTCTGTGCTTGGCAGAGAATATATAGAAGACAGAATGCCCAAGGCTGGTGGTCTTTGAATCCCTGACGCCTGACAAAGCAGGCAGCCAGATGCAGTGGAAAGCTCCCTGCAGACCGGAAGTCCCGGACACTTGTTTGCCCTTAACTTGCTTTGTGATTTTGAGCATGTCACCTCAGCTCTCTGCTTTGTTTTCCTTGGCAATGGTATGGACATCGCCATCACTGCACCCTGAACTTTCTACTTCTCTGCAGAGCGGGAAGACATACAGCATAGTGGTTAAGAGTTTGTGCTTTGAAGACAAACTATTTGGGTTTCAATACAGAATCTGTCACTCATTGCTGAGTGACTTGGGGCCAGCTATTTAGCCTTCCTGTGCCTTGGTTTCCTCATCTACAAAATGGGAATAATAATGATGATGATGATGATGACAATATTTACCTTATATGGTGTTAAAAGGATTTAGTCACCTAAGATTTATTGACCTAATCCACATGAAGCTCTTACTCTCCCTAGCACATTCTAAGGATAGCATCAATGATGATTGTAATTATCAGTGTTCTATGAGGTTCTAATTAGAGAATAATAACAACATGTATGTGACTCCTTATAATTTTCTATATGAACCAATTGCATGTCATCTTCATGAAAACCCATGCAATGTTATAGGTGTGTTTGTTCTCAATTCACACAAGGAGCCTAAGAGTCAGAGGGGTTAGGTAACTTGTCCCAGGCCACACAAATTGAT
Source organism: Manis pentadactyla (assembly GCF_030020395.1). Lineage (NCBI taxonomy): Eukaryota > Metazoa > Chordata > Mammalia > Pholidota > Manidae > Manis > Manis pentadactyla. Next base: position 47,132,900 of record NC_080022.1, on the reverse strand, counting down.
ACAATATGTTATTGAATTGAACACAGTGTGTTCTTTCTGTTCTTTTTATGGTCTGTAAAAACTGTAACTTTTTTTATACATGTAAAGAATGATTACTATCACTGAAGTAAGAATCAAGGATCTACAGATTTCAGCATCTGATGTCTGTAGGTATTATCATTTGATTTTATATTAAGCTAAAAATGCTTTGAGTTTCCTGAATAAATAAAAGTAAGGGTAGTGTTGTCTTAAGTGGGCAAGATGTACATCTGTTTAAGCCAATATTAGATCAAATGTATTAAGAATAATGAGAAGAGAAAATATTCTGAATTTCCTGAGTTGCAGAGTAGGCTTATACAGCAAGACAACAGGCTTCCAAATCAAACTGTTGTCTTCAGAGAGAAATCCCCAAACGCCTTCATTCTCCTCCTTTAACTTATCTGGGCTGAGTCTGGAGGACCCAGTTCTTAGCATATGATAGGAAAGGCACGGGACTAGTCACTCATAGAAGGATTTAACTCACGAATTGAAGGGAAAGTCTTTCTCTAACCTGAGAATTGTTTAGAAGGTTGAGAGAGAAACAAAGTGGACAGATGTGTTCTAATTTTCCTCTATCCAAGCCAAAGGCAGAAGCAGCACTGGATAAATATATGCACTATTGAGGGCAAAGGGCTAATCTCATTAACTCCTGGGGACCCTCTTGGGCTACTCTACCCAAATCTTCCATGGAGCACAATGTGGTCAGCCAGAGAGATGTACAAGTGGAAACTGGAATGCTGATTACAGAGCTCAGCAGACAGGGAACCACCCGCAGCAGGTTGGAGGTGGAATGACTGACTGATCAATGGTCTAGATGCAGAAATGAGAGGGACTCAGGGTTCTGCAGCCAGTGGAAACTGAGCAGAGGGCAACCAGGCTTAGACCAAGTTGAGGGAGACACCAGACTGTCATGATTCATGCAAACCAAAGCAATAGAAACACAAGCAGAAACAAGCAGTCAGGGGGCCTGGCCCCAGAGACCAAGATGGGCAGACAGTCCCAACTTTCCTTTGCTTCCTCAGGGGTTTCACTGCCACAGCATCGCTGTGTGGCTCTGGACACCACGCTTGGGGAGGAACAGAGGAAGGGCTCGACCACCTGTGAGATGGGCAAGCATTATTTTCTTAAATTGTTGAATTGGAATGAATTTAACCTGAATTGGGTATTTGGTTTTGCTTGAATTTTATTTTCCCTGCCAACCATCATATGAGAGTTTGAGTGAGAGCCCAAATTAGGCTTATAAAAATTGGTTTGAAATTACATTTTATGTGCACACATGTATTCTACAGTGAGTCAAATTTACCATAGATATATATTAAGATCCCCTGTTTTATATGGCTGTTTATAGTTTTAAAGCACTTTATGTATTAATGACATTTGATTCTCATAATATTGCTGTGACTTTGACAGGTCATAGGTTATTTTTCCCATAACACTGACTAGGATACTGAGGCATAGAAAAGGCAAATTATCTTCCCAGGATTACAGCTCTAAGAGATAAGGAAGAATGAGACTTAAATTTATATCCTGAATCTGAAACCATTATTTCCACCACCATATCATTTGCTGAAATACATGTGTTTGCTATCTATATCCAAGCACTATGTTTCATGGGTGGTTATATTTTGAAGAGTAGAAGTAAAGGAAAATGCCATTCTCACTCATAAAGGGAAAAGGCATTCAGGGTGTTTGTTTAGGATTCTGGAATTCCAGAGTCATAAAAATGAGGAAAATGGGGGTGGGGCGGAAGATGGCGGCGTGAGTAGAGCAGCGGAAATCTCCTCCCAAAACAACATATATCTATGAAAATATAACAAAGACAACCCTTCCTAGAATAAAGACCAGAGGACACAGGACAATATCCAGACCACATCCACACCTGAGAGAACCCAGCGCCTCGCGAAGGGGGTAAGATACAAGCCCCGGCCCCGCGGGAGCCGAGCGCCCCTCCCCCCAGCTCCCGGCGGGAGAAGAGCAGGCAGAGCGGGAGGGAGACGGAGCCCAGGGCTGCCGAACACCCAGCCCCCGCCATCCGGGCCAGAGTGCAGGGCCCTCGATACTGGGAAAACAGGGCAGCAAGAACAGTGAGCAGGCACTGGAGGCTGGGCGACAGAGGACATAAGAAAAGCGCGCGACCATTTTTTTTTTTTTGCTTTTTTGCTGCTTTGTTTTGGCGAGCGCTGTTTGGAAGTCTTAAAGGGACAGGGACCCCAATATTAGGGAAACAGGGCAGAAAGACCGGTGAGCAGAGGCCTGAGGCTGGCACCGGAGAATAAAGAAAAACGAACGACCACCTTTTTTTTTTTAATTAAAAATTTTTTTTTTTTTTAATTAAAAAAAATTTTTTTCTTGTTTTTTTTTGTGTTCGTTGTTTTGTTTTGGCGGGTGCTTTTTGGAAGTCTTAAAGGGGCAGGGCGGGCCACTTAATCCAGAGGTAGGGAATCCGGGACCTCTGGGCACCCTAACCCCTGGGCTGCAGGGAGCAGGGAGGCCCCTTACGGAGATAAATAGCCTCCCAGCAGCTCCTGCTCCAACGCGACTCCACCATTTTGGAGTAGCTGCCCGAGCCAGGCCACGCCCACAGCAACAGCGGAGATTAACTCCATAGCAGCCGGGCAGGAAGCAGAAGCCCTGTCTGCGTGCAGCTGCGCAGCACAAGCCACTAGAGGCCGCTGTTCTCCCAGGAGAGGAGGGCCACAAACCAACAAGAAAGGAAGTCCTTCCAGCCGTCACTCGTCCCAGTTCTGCAGACTATTCCTATCACCATGAAAAGGCAAAGCTACAGGCAGACAAAGATCACAGAGACAACACCAGAGAAGGAGACAGACCTAACCAGTCTTCCTGACAAAGAATTCAAAATAAGAATCATAAACATGCTGACAGAGATGCAGAGAAATACGCAAGAAAAATGGGATGAAGTCCGGAAAGAGATCACAGATGCCAGAAAGGAGATCGCAGAAATGAAACAAACTCTGGAAGGGTTTATAAGCAGAATGGATAGAATGCAAGAGGCCATCGATGGAATTGAAATCAGAGAACAGGAACGCATGGAAGCTGACATAGAGAGAGACAAAAGGATCTCCAGGAATGAAACAATATTAAGAGAACTGTGTGACCAATCTAAAAGGAGCAATATCCGTATTATAGGGGTCCCAGAAGAAGAAGAGAGAGGCAAAGAGATGAAAAGTATCTTAGAAGAAATAATTGCAGAAAACTTCCCCACACTGGGGGAGGAAGTAATCAAACAGACCACGGAAATACACAGAACCCCCAACAGAAAGGATCCAAGAAGGGCAACACCAAGACACATAATAATTAAAATGGCAAAGATCAAGGACAAGGAAAGAGTGTTAAAGGCAGCTAGAGAGAAAAAGGTCACCTATAAAGGGAAACCCATCAGGCTAACGTCAGATTTCTCAACAGAAACCCTACAGGCCAGAAGAGAATGGCATGATATATTTAATACAATGAAACAGAAGGGCCTTGAACCAAGGATACTGTATCCAGCACGACTATCATTCAAATATGACGGTGGGATTAAACAATTCCCAGACAAACAAAAGCTGAGGGAATTTGCTTTCCACAAACCACCTCTACAGAACATCTTACAGGGACTGCTCTAGATGGGAGCACTCCTAGAAAGAGCACAGCACAAAACACCCAACATATGAAGAATCGAGGAGGAGGAACAAGAAGGGAGAGAAGAAAAGAATCTCCAGACAGTGTATATAACAGCTCAATAAGCGAGCTAAGTTAGGCACTAAGATACTAAAGAGGCTAACCTTGAACCTTTGGTAACCACGAATTTAAAGCCTGCAATGGCAATAAGTACATATCTTTCAATAGTCACCCTAAATGTTAATGGGTTGAATGCACCAATCAAAAGACACAGAGTAACAGAATGGATAAAAAAGCAAGACCCATCTATATGCTGCTTACAAGAAACTCACCTCAAACCCAAAGACATGTACAGACTAAAAGTCAAGGGATGGAAAAACATATTTCAAGCAAACAACAGTGAGAAGAAAGCAGGGGTTGCAGTACTAATATCAGACAAAATAGACTTCAAAACAAAGAAAGTAACAAGAGATAAAGAAGGACACTACATAATGATAAAGGGCTCAGTCAAACAAGAGGATATAACCATTCTAAATATATATGCACCCAACACAGGAGCACCAGCATATGTGAAACAAATACTAACAGAACTAAAGGGGGATATAGACTGCAATGCATTCATTCTAGGAGACTTCAACACACCACTCACCCCAAAGGATAGATCCACTGGGCAGAAAATAAGTAAGGACACGGAAGCACTGAACAACACAGTAGAGCAGATGGACCTAATAGACATCTATAGAACTCTACATCCAAAAGCAGCGGGATATACATTCTTCTCAAGTGCACATGGAACATTCTCCAGAATAGACCACATACTAGGCCACAAAAAGAGCCTCAGTAAATTCCAAAAGATTAAAATCCTACCAACCAACTTTTCAGACCACAAAGGCATAAAACTAGAAATAAACTGTACAAAGAAAGCAAAGAGGCTCATGAACACATGGAGGCTTAACAACACGCTCCTAAATAATCAATGGATCAATGACCAAATCAAAATGGAGATCCAGCAATATATGGAAACAAATGACAACAACAACACTAAGCCCCAACTTCTGTGGGACACAGCAAAAGCAGTCTTAAGAGGAAAGTATATAGCAATCCAAGCATATTTAAAAAAGGAAGAGCAATCCCAAATGAATGGTCTAATGTCACAATTATCGAAATTGGAAAAAGAAGAACAGATGAGGCCTAAGGTCAGCAGAAGGAGGGACATAATAAAGATCAGAGAAGAAATAAATAAAATTGAGAAGAATAAAACAATAGCAAGAATCAATGAAACCAAGAGCTGGTTCTTCGAGAAAATAAACAAAATCGATAAGCCTCTAGCCAGACTTATTAAGAAGAAAAGAGAGTCAACACAAATCAACAGTATCAGAAACGAGAAAGGAAAAATCACGACGGACCCCATGGAAATGCAAAGAATTATTGGAGAATACTATGAAAACCTATATGCTAACAAGCTGGGAAACCTAGGAGAAATGGACAACTTCCTAGAAAAATATAACCTTCCAAGATTGACCCAGGAAGAAACAGAAAATCTAAACAGACCAATTACCAGCAACGAAATTGAAGCGGTAATCAAAAAACTACCAAAGAACAAAACCCCCGGGCCAGATGGATTTACCTCGGAATTTTATCAGACATACAGGGAAGACATAATACCCATTCTCCTTAAAGTCTTCCAAAAAATAGAGGAGGAGGGGATACTCCCAAACTCATTCTATGAAGCTAACATCACCCTAATACCAAAACCAGGCAAAGACCCCACCAAAAAAGAAAACTACAGACCAATATCCCTGATGAACGTAGATGCAAAAATACTCAACAAAATATTAGCAAACCAAATTCAAAAATACATCAAAAGGATCATACACCATGACCAAGTGGGATTCATTCCAGGGATGCAAGGATGGTACAACATTCGAAAGTCCATCAACATCATCCACCACATCAACAAAAAGAAAGACAAAAACCACATGATCATCTCCATAGATGCTGAAAAAGCATTTGACAAAGTTCAACATCCATTCATGTTAAAAACTCTCAGCAAAATGGGAATAGAGGGCAAGTACCTCAACATAATAAAGGCCATCTATGATAAACCCACAGCCAACATTATATTGAACAGCGAGAAACTGAAAGCATTTCCTCTGAGATCGGGAACTAGACAGGGATGCCCACTCTCTCCACTGTTATTTAACATAGTACTGGAGGTCCTAGCCACGGCAATCAGACAAAATAAAGAAATACAAGGAATCCAGATTGGTAAAGAAGAAGTTAAACTGTCACTATTTGCAGATGACATGATACTGTACATAAAAAACCCTAAAGACTCCACCCCAAAACTACTAGAACTGATATCGGAATACAGCAAAGTTGCAGGATACAAAATCAACACACAGAAATCTGTGGCTTTCCTATATACTAACAATGAACCAACAGAGAGAGAAATCAGGAAAACAACTCCATTCACAATTGCATCAAAAAAAATAAAATACCTAGGAATAAACCTAACCAAAGAAGTGAAAGACTTATACTCTGAAAACTACAAGTCACTCTTAAGAGAAATTAAAGGGGACACTAACAGATGGAAACTCATCCCATGCTCGTGGCTAGGAAGAATTAATATCGTTAAAATGGCCATCCGGCCCAAAGCAATATACAGATTTGATGCAATCCCTATGAAACTACCAGCAACATTCTTCAATGAACTGGAACAAATAATTCAAAAATTCATATGGAAACACCAAAGACCCCAAATAGCCAAAGCAATCCTGAGAAAGAAGAATAAAGTAGGGGGGATCTCACTCCCCAACTTCAAGCTCTACTATAAAGCCATAGTAATCAAGACAATTTGGTACTGGCACAAGAGCAGAGCCACAGACCAATGGAACAGACTAGAGAATCCAGACATTAACCCAGACATATATGGTCAATTAATATTTGATAAAGGAGCCATGGACATACAATGGCGAAATGACAGTCTCTTCAACAGGTGGTGCTGGCAAAACTGGACAGCTACATGTAGGAGAATGAAACTGGACCATTGTCTAACCCCATATACAAAAGTAAACTCAAAATGGATCAAAGACCTGAATGTAAGCCATGAAACCATTAAACTCCTGGAAGAAAACATAGGCGAAAACCTCTTAGACATAAACATGAGTGACCTCTTCTTGAATATATCTCCCCGGGCAAGGAAAACAACAGCAAAAATGAGTAAGTGGGACTATATTAAGCTGAATAGCTTCTGTACAGCAAAAGACACCATCAATAGAACAAGAAGGATCCCTACAGTATGGGAGAATATATTTGAAAATGACACATCCGATAAAGGCTTGACGTCCAGAATATATAAGGAGCTCTCACGCCTCAACAAACAAAAAACAAATAACCCAATTAAAAAATGGGCAGAGGAACTGAACAGACAGTTCTCCAAAAAAGAAATACAGATGGCCAACAGACACATGAAAAGATGCTCCACATCGCTAATTATCAGAGAAATGCAAATTAAAACTACAATGAGGTATCACCTCACACCAGTAAGGATGGCTGCCATCCAAAAGACAAACAACAACAAATGTTGGCGAGGCTGTGGAGAAAGGGGAACCCTCCTACACTGCTGGTGGGAATGTAAGTTAGTTCAACCATTGTGGAAAGCAGTATGGAGGTACATCAAAATGCTCAAAACAGACTTACCATTTGACCCAGGAATTCCACTCCTAGGAATTTACTCTAAGAATGCAGCAATCAAGTTTGAGAAAGACAGATGCACCCCTATGTTTATTGCAGCACTATTTACAATAGCCAAGAATTGGAAGCAACCTAAATGTCCATCAATAGATGAATGGATAAAGAAGATGTGGTACATATACACAATGGAATACTACTCAGCTATAAGAAAAGGGCAAATCCAATCATTTGCAGCAACATGGATGGAGCTGGAGGGTATTATGCTCAGTGAAACAAGCCAAGCGGAGAAAGAGAAATACCAAATGATTTCACTTATCTGTGGAATATAAGAACAAAGGAAAAACTGAAGGAACAAAACAGCAGCAGAATCACAGAACTCAAGAATGGACTAACAGGTACCAAAGGGAAAGGGACTGGGGAGGATGGATGGGTAGGGAGGGATAAGGGGGGGAGAAGTAGGGGGGTATTAAGATTAACATGCATGGGGGGGGTAGGAGAAAAGGGAGGGCTGTACAACACAGAGAAGGCAAGTAGTGATTCTACAACATTTTGCTATGCTGATGGACAGTGACTGTAAAGGGGTTTATAGGGGAGACCTGGTATAGGGGAGAGCCTAGTAAACATAATATTCGTCATGTAAGTGTAGATTAGTGATAGCAAAAAAAAAAAAAAAAAAAAAGGGCAGTTCCTGTGTGGTAACCTCCAACGAGTTCTACACAAGGGTATAAAGGGCATATAAAAGTGTAGGGAAAGGGTCTGTTTGTGTTTATACAGAGGATCAAAGCCTAATTGGGCTACCCCGAAAATGAACTAAGATACGATATGAAAAAGAACTTCCAACATCTGCACCCTCTGGAAGACTCATGCCAGAAGATGATCATCAAAAAACCCCAACAAAGATCCACGCACTGCTACAGCTGTAGATGCACTCATCCCACCAGTTCCTGGACCTGCCATGGGAATGAGGAAGGAGATATCTAAGCTGGCCTGTGCATACAGTAAAACAACAAAATTGGACTGGATCTATACTGTTGGAACTCAACCAAGAATTTGGAGAAGTGCAAATTGTAGCGCTCCAAAGTCTTACAACTACAAACTATTTATTGTTAAAAGAACATATGGCATGTGAACAGTCCCCAGGAATGGGTTGTTTTAATTTGTCTGATTTCTCTCAGACTGTTCAAGTTCATTTGGACAATATCCACCATATCATAGATAAGTTTTCACAAATGCCTAAGGTGCCTAACTGGTTTTCTTGGTTTCACTGCAGATGGCTGGTAATTACAGATATGCTTTGGTTATGTAACTATACTCCTATTATGTTAATGTGTGTGTGCAATTTAAGTAGTAGCTTAAAACCTATACATGCTGAAGTTACTCTACAAGAAGATATATCAAAGAAATAATCAATCTTCCCATGTTTTCTTCCGCCTGCTACCTCTATAGCTTTTCTTCTTCCTTCCTAATTACAACCCTTAAATAGAATTCGTGCCTCATATCAAATTTACCGAGTATCATAATTCTTCCAAGTGGTAAAGATACCTCAAGACAAATGCTGGGCATAGAAGCCACAGGGCATAAATATGCAAAGAAGTAAAAAGCTAACTTTTTCAAACAATAAGGCTTCTCTCTCACTTACCAACTTCACATTTCCCTGTATGGTCCCGGAAGATGACTGGTTAGCCAGAGACGGGTAAGATTCCTCAAGGGAGGAACAACCTAAGACAGGCACAGTCGCAGGGGGGCCATCAGGTGAGAAATTGGGGATCAACAGAGGTGAGGCTTAGAACCTCACCCCCCCGTTCTGAGAGAAATCTTCTGCATACGTGGATGTTTTATTGCCCTTGTCTAGCTTGGATTAACACATAGTCTACAGGCACACACCTGATCATCTACATGTGCTCTCTTACAACACTAAACTATGTTTTCTACCTTTATCTTGTATCTACCTACCACTTCAGCATTTTATTAAAAATAATAATAATAAAGAGAGAAATGTGGTATCCACATATAAATCAAGTATAAAAACCAAATGAGTATTCATATTTGAACTGACTGTTTATAGTTCATAATGCATGAGCAAAACCGAAAGTTTCTGTGATGACTGCCCTTGTACTGTTCACTATGTAACTTATTCATTATGTAAGAATTTGTTCTACATGTAAAAACTTGTTTGTTATGTCTCAGAAGATTGGAGACTGACAAAAATTAGGCTTGGGGTGGAATAATGATTGTGCATTGAGCATTGACTCCCCTATACAGAATTTTATTGTCGTTAACAACCATTTGATCAATAAATATGAGAGATGCCCTCACAAAAAAAAAAAAAAAAAAAAAAAAGGACCGACTTCCAATGGTAAAATAAATTAGTGACCGGGATGTAATGTATAGCATAAGGAATATAGTCAAGATATTGTAACAGCCTGGTAGGGTGATAGCTGGAACCTAGAATTATGTATATAAATGTTCTACCACTGTGTTGTACACTTGAAACTCATGTAATGTAATACTGTGTGTCAACTACCCTTCAATAAAAAATAATTATTAAAAAAAAAAAAAAAAAAAAGAGTCGTAGTTGGAAGGAATTTTATATCCATCCACATAAGTGACTTGACAATAAAAATAGTTTAAAGCCAAAAAAAAAAAAAAAATGAGGAAAATGTAGGAGAAATTTTTAACAATTACACTTCTTTGGTATTTCATATCCTCCTATGACTTATCCTCTTCCTGTGTAGGCATTACTATGCTCCTTTTCTAGAAATACCCTCTCCTTGAAGATGCTTTCCCTGATATAGGGGAATTCCTTATTCCAGCATTTCCCAAGGTACATGTTACAGAACACTTATTCTGTGAGATGTAAATAGGTGGAACAAGGAAAAAAGAGCTCCCATGGTCAAATTAATTTGGAAAATACTCGGTTAAACAAATTAAACAAATCTCTTTACCCACAAATTTTTCCAAACCTTGATGTGTTAAATGAGGTTTACAGCTCCTGGAGGGAGAGAAAATATGCTGGATCTCCGCCTTCTTTGTCCATGGAGCCATTTTTGTCAGTAATCTCCTGTATTATGGTGCTCTTTGACGCTAACTCTGCCACTTGGATCAGCACTTCTGATGGATGTGAAAGAGCGTAGCCACGGCATGGGTCAGCCACTGGCCAGGAGGGTTGATTCAGCTGACTGCATGGATGGGTGTTATGTCCTGGAGCTGCATGCCCCACCAACCAATGCGACTTTCCCACGAGGACCATATTAACTCAAGTGAGCGTGGTTTCCTTGATCCGGATTTCTGTTTGAACACTCGTTGCCATACTACAGATCTCTATATCCATGAGTTATGTTGGGAAGAAACCATGTCTAGCTAAGAACCATGCCATGAAACTTAATTTAAATTAGATTTCGTTCATTAAAGCAACAAATATTTTTGAACCCCTACAAGGAGCCAGACATTGTGCTGTGTTCAAGGGATACAGTGACATAGCATAGGCATTCTTCTCCAATGGCATATCACTGGGAGGAGAGAGAGGATTGGGAAGTGACACACGTAAATATTAAAATAGTAACCCAGTGTGGTATTATATGAAATATATGCTTCAATACAATGGAGGTATAGGGCAAGGAGTGCCGTGTCCACCCCCAATGATCATGTGGTCAGGGAAGTCTTGAAGGAAGTCATGCCAAGGCCGGGGCTTGTCGAATGAGTAGTGTTTTTGCCTAGTGAAATGTATGGCATCCTAAGAAGAGAGAAGATCATGTGAGAGGAACTAGGATTCAACCAGTCCAAGGCAGCCCTACTTGCATGTGGAATACAGTAGCAGGTTTCTTCTAGGCCAGAGGTAGGATCTACAGTTCAAGGAAGATCCATCACCATGAGGCAAAGTCAGGGGTGTTAGGACCTCAGCCTAGCACTGAAATTTAGGCTGTGCTTCAGTCTTATCAGGGTGTCCAAAACTAATTAGAACATCAAGACAGATGCTGATTTTTTATCAAACACTCCATGGACTCAGAAATGGACTGCTAGTCATGGGACACAGTGAGGGCTAAGTGACTCATTTCAGAGGCCATGTTCTCTTGAGCCTGAGCTGTCTTGTTAAATGCCTAGTGACTTACATCCATTATCTTATTTAATCCTCAGGACAACCCTAGAAGGAAGTCTCACTATCATTGTTTTATAGAAAAGGAAGCTGGGGCTTTAGTGAAACTTGCTCAAGTATATACATGGAGTTAGTAGCCAAGCCAGGGCTGACACCTGGTCTGTTGAACTCTGAAGTCTGATACAGCTCAGCCACCACGCCCACATTGGCTTCCTGTTTTAACTCCCTGCCTCTTGCAGACTTAGTCAATTTCAGTCAAAGAACTGGTGGTGCTAAGAGCCTTGAAGCTCCTCAGTGTCAGCAGCACTGCAGGACTGAATCAAACCATGACCCACTATGTCCACTGGCCTTGCTGCTCACGGCCCACTTGTCTTCTCTCCATGGTCTTTTCTTTACTTCTGTGCTCATGCCTTGTTAGATGTTGTTAGATTCCTATGATACCTTCTTCTAAAGAACTGAACCCATTGTGAAAATATCTCAAGCCTCATCTATTCCTGTGATACAGCAGACATTTCTAGCCCCTTAGGTTCCCATATCCAAGATAAGGTATAACAAGGTTTAGAGAAAATTTTTTTCAAACAAAGTCACTCTAAGATCCCCATCTAGGAAGAATATCCTGTTCATTGAATCTATCTGCCTACCTGAGGCTGTGCTTCTTAATTTATATCTTAGGGTGCTAGCCTAGATATTATATTTGGGTCACAAAATTCCTTAATGAATCCATCAGTAAATTCCTGCTAAATACCACTCAGTTCAGACTGTGAGCCTAAAAACCAATTTTAGGTAAGATCCTTCCCCACTTGGAGCCTCAAGTTCCTCTTCTATCAAGTAAGGATAGTAGCTTTGTGATCTTTAAATTCCTATTCAACAATTCATAACCACTTTACAGTTGACAAAATTGAAGATCATGACATTAATGATTCAAATAATACATTTTAAAACTGGATGTCTAGCCAGGTGGCAATATTTTATTTTCAAAAATATCAATTGTTTAAAAATACTCATTGAGTACCTACTATGTGCAAGGCACTCTGCTGGGCACTGAGGATGCATAAGTAAAAAACCTCCCTGCTCTCTCTGGACAAGTATTGATTTATTGGAGGAGACAGATACATTTTTAAAAATACAAGAAATTATAGGCAAATTATGATGTGAGAGGAATTATAGGAAATCACAAATGAGTTTTCACAAGAGAAGAAAAGAGTTGTTACCTAAGCCTAGGTGTCTAAGAAAGCTTACAGCAAAGGTGACACCTAAGCCAGCGAAGGACAGTTAACCCATGAGTTCATAAAATTGACTGATGACCAGTTGCTCTTTGGAAGCTTGTAGAAAAAGACACCTAACTTTATCTTTGCTATTTGGGAATCTAAAAAACTTCAGCAAATAGTCTTAGGATCTGCCCAATAGAAGAAGAGCTATAAAGAGGTGATATAAATGGACAAACAGAGAGAGAAGATCCTTAAAGATATAGGGATATATATTTGGAATGCCTGTCTTCCATCTAGCAATAAATATGGCTGGCATAAAAATATATAAATATGTGTCTGACAAGAACAAGGGGTAATAAAAGGAAAGGTCATTGAAAATAACAGGAACCTGCATGCTGTCCAAGCTGTCACAAAGCCTGGTAAGATTAGAATGATTTTAAGAGACAAAACCAAATTGATAAGGGAGTACCAAGATGAGAATAGAGCAGAAGACGACAGTAGGGACAGAGATAAATAACCTGTTTTTCAAGTACCTGTCCAATAAGTCCTCAAAGGAGGGGTTGGCAGAGCCCCAGAGACTCGCCCAGTGTAATTTATTGACAAGGAAAAGTAGACATTGCTTTAAAAAAATTAGTTCTTTGCCTTGGTGACTGTTAACAGGAGAGTTTGGGAGATGAATGTTGGAAGTGAGCATAAATTCCCTTTTAGAGGAGAGAGAGTAGCATTTGGAAGAAATAAAGGTGAATCCTGACAAGGGGAAGTTGATTAAGAAGTAAGTGTGTTCAGAGATTGAGAGAGTGGTCAAGTCTGGAGTGATTGACTGGAGAGTCTTGAAAGGTACGTTCTAAGATGAATATTTGAGCATCCCCAGTTTTCAGTGGTGGGGGACAAGGTGGAGGGGGTGAGATTGGAAACCCAGATCTCATGCACTCAATGAGCTGCTTCCCTTTGGATGTGCAGGAGTTGGGGAACAAGAGTGTTTGTTGAAAACAAATTAGATGCTGCACACTATAGTAAGTACTTTACGTACATTGTCTCAATGATTTCTCATAAAACCCTATAAGATAGGTATTATAAGAAAACTGAGGGTCAGAGAGGTTAAATAACCTGTCCAAGTTCAAACGGTAAGGAGCAGACCCAGGATTTGAACTCCCATCTGTCTGATTATAAATCCATATGCTCTTTTCACTTCATTTCAGTAAAATAGCCATATCCTTTTACATTTTCATAATGGATATGTCAAGCCTAGTAGTTGTTAGGAGATGGAATAGTAAAAACAGAAGCAGGAATAGCAAGAGGAGGAATAGGGGGGTGTTTGTAAATGGATCACAATACCACCTGAAAGGGCTGTTACGAGAAATGAGAATGTGTCACAGTCAGTGGCATCTTGGGAATTCAGAATCTGAGATGTCCCTTTTTGTTACTAAATGCCTTGTATCATAGTTCTCTGTACATTTTCTGTATTTTTAAACACCTCTAACAGGTTATAAACTATCTGAAGGTAGATATTTGCCAATTAATCTCTGTATTTCTCACAGGACTTCACACATAAAGGACCCAGTCAGGGTTTATTGATGTGAACAAGTACAAATGAACGCAGAGAGGTACTATATAGTGTTAACATGCCATATTTTTCTTTATAATTACTACTGTCATTAATATTGTTATTCTCAGTATTCCTAATAACACATCTGCCACTCCTTAAATACATACACACACGTGTGTGTGTGTGTGTGTGTGTGTGTGTGTGTGTGTGTGTGTGTGTGTGTGTGTGGTATCAGGTGTTTTATATAGACACACAACCATTTTATTGAGGAATCTAAACTCAGTGATATATAAGCCTGATATTTCCCCACCTGTTCACTGTTTGTAACATGCTCATAAAATCTCCTTTTCTCATTCCTTACTGATATCTTGGGCAGAATTCATAACCCTCCAGTCATTTTCTAGTATTAAATGTTCACTCAATGTGTAGCTTTGGTTTCATACCTGACTCATATCTGCTGCTCCCCTGTGCTGGCCCAAATTGTGGTTTAGGGGACATGGTAGGATGAGGCAGCTGGTTCTGGGCTACTTTTGTCCCCCTTTCCTAGGATGGAGGGGCAAACATTACTTTTTACCAGCTCATGATGCTATTTCATCCCTACTGGCTGGCTGTTGCTGCTTCCGTGGGGACCCTCACCATCCCTCGTTGCCTTATGTAAGGCACACATCCAAGGGTTAGATGTATGTGGAGTTCCCAGTGCAGTAGACCCAGCCCTGTTTGACCTCTGTCACTGCATACCCTGGCAAGCCACACTGAAGCCTCATGCTGTGAGGACCACTTACCTGGTGAGAAATCCTTTTGGCCAGCAATCAAAACAGCTGAAGCCTGGCCAACTTCCTTGCCCTGAACCCATAGGAAATTGCTCATCCTTGTCATTTCAAACCTTGGGAGTAAGGGCTGGTTCAGGGCCACTCCCTCGTCCTCCCCATCTTTTCTCCCCAGTTCTTTCCCTCTTCTCACAGGGACACCAGAAGCAGCGCTGCCAGTCAGCTGTGTGAATAGATATCCAAATGGGGAACATCCATTTATGGGTACCCCAGTCTTTATGAGGGATCCTCTTGGCACAGCCTCTCCCTTGCCAGCAGTTGGCAGCTCAGGGAGGTGAAGCAGAAGCCTCTGCACCAAGTTCTCTACCCTTCGATGGCTATGATTTCATCTCCAGCACGTTCCCCCAGGATTGCATTTTACTTTGTTTGTTATAAATGGAAGAGGAGTAGAAGGTGGTAATGGCTTATGGTGGTGAGGTGGGGGTGGAGGGCAAAGTTAGTATTACTGCTTTATAATAAGTTCTAAAGGAGAAGACTGGCCTTGATTGTTGATAGCAGCTTTTAGAAATGGATTCTTATGTCTCAGCATTGGATTCTAGCTGCCAATTCTGAAATGAATTGACAAATGAAGAGTGTCAATCAACACACACACATGTGTACATTATGAAGTAAAATTTATCATTCTCCTTGTCTTGCCTGGGGATTTCAGCCCCTGGCAAGTTCACTCTGGATTTGGTCAGACCAAGAAATGAAAATGGAACATATTCAGGGAAAAGGGTATATACCCAGCTTTATTCTCATGGTGGCAGGTCAAGCGCTAGAATCCCATTTGCCTCAGGGCAAGTCTGTGTGCAGAAAGCTGGTCTCTGCTTCACTGCCCTAGAGCACTGGGTAGACCTCTTTATAGAGATTCAGTAATAGCCCATAGCCAACACTTGTATAAGCCTGTGCCTGCAAGCATTGCACATGTGCAGTGGGCAAACAGACCAGGGTTGGAGAGAATCCTGGCCATGGAACTTCCATTTTCTCTACACTCCATTCAGTTAGGAAAACCAGGCTCAGAGATAAAGTTAAGTTGTCCCACATTTCACACAGTAAGTGGCAAAGCTGACATTCAAACTGTCTGCCTGACTCCAAATCCACCTATAGTAGTTAAGAGACACTCTTAAATATGTTCCCAGCCTGGGGTAAATGACCTTTGAAGCCAAAATCCATCAAAGGGAGAAATAAAGTGGGAGAAACCCATTTATTGCCTGCAAGCAGTTGTTTACTTCTGCTCGCCCATGTCTCCTGTGATCCAGCTGCAAAAGGATTCCACCAAACCTCTCTGGTCCTGGTGCACGCATCCCACCCCCTTTATAATCATCTATTGATACAGAGATGGACTACTTCTTTCCATCTCTTAGGAACACATATTGATATGGAAATGCAGTAAGGCAAGGCAAGAGATTCTGGAAATATTGCAATTTTACCCACAGCCAACTCTCCAGAAACTCACCTCACAATCTACTCACTCCCCATCTTCCGCAATGGCCCCTGTGAGAGAAAACTGGAGCACTGTAATGAGGTTAATAACATACAATAACAAGAGCAATAAAATCATAATAATCCTCAAGCCAGAAGCTTCAGCTAGATTCAAAGTCCCATGTAGATTAAGTCCATAGCTCACCCATTCCACAGGAGACCAGTAGCTGAATGGGCAGGGAATTCAGAGCACTCATTACATGGCAACTGCAGACAGGGGGCAGGTCCAGGCCACAGGGACTGTAGAAGAAAATAACCTTAAGGGTGATAAGATACATGTTTTAATGATAACAGCATAGGCAAATCTTGTTCATCAGGTAGGATACATGCAAGAGTGTGATAGGACAGTGACAGGAATGGGATCTCTTCCTGGTCTAGTATTCCTGAACTTCACTCCCCTACCTGTGGGAGTTACAGATGGGTCAATATATAGGGCTATGGGAGGTACATGCATTGACCATAAAGATAAAACAAAACTTCCCCATAGATGCTCTTACCTCCTGGACCTTTTGAGTACACTACTGTGATCTTTAGGGGCCACTCTGCTGTTATTCCAGGAACACACAGGAGGCCAGTTTCCAGGCCTTTTCCCCAAGGTGCCAGAAGGGCCAGCCTTCACTAGTCCATGTGTCAAAATGTCCAGGGCCACACCCACTCAACAGAGTCTCCAGGGTTTAATGCAGTTGGGGCTGGCAGCAGGATGTTGCTCTGCTGGCCATATCCTGGCTTCAATAGCTCCTCTTTGGTTTGCACATACAGTTGAATAGGAGAGGCAGCAATGTGTGTTAGCATGTCCACAGGGTTCAAGGCAACTTTTTGGGGCTTCTCATTAAAATGCCATAGCACTGTCCATAAACAAACTGACCAGCCCAGTAGACTGTTGGTGTCTGACTTCAGGTCAGATTTCAACCAACTATTGTACCTCTCTATCATGTCTGCCCTGGTAGAGTTATATGGTACATGAGACTTCCACTTTATTCCTAATTGCTGCATCCATTCTTGTAATGCATGTCCAATAAAGTGGGTGCCTTAATCACTCTCAATCACCTGCAGCTAACCATAGGCTGCAAAGAGATGCTGTAGGCCCCTCTTGGTGTTTTGCTAATCTGCATGACATGCGGGAAAAGTAACCAACAGTCCAGTAGCTGTGTCCACACAAGTCATGGCATACCAATATCCTTCTGATGTGGGCAGAGGCCCAATGTATTCTATCTGCCACCTGACAAGGAGTATTGGCCCCTTTACTATTGTCCCATGTTGCTGTGGGATTTGGTGTAAGTCCCTCTTAGAGCACACAGGGCACTCCTTCCAGGCTCTGCTGACTTCTTCAAAGGTCAATGACAAGCCCCACCAACAGGCTACAACTCACATTATCCTGCCCCACATCCAACAAATGCTTATGTAACCACAGGGCTACATCAGAGGCAGGCTTTCCTTCTAGCCAGCACACCTGGGCCAATGTGTCTGCTTCATCATTACCTGGGAATGCCAAAGGACATCTGACCAGAGGCCCATAGCTCTTGCCACAGCTTTTGTCCCCAAAGAGGCCTGTGACCAACCATCCAGTGGCATGGTACCATGTTGGTAGCCACAGGGTCAAGCCCTGATGGATGACCCAGCTGTCAGTGCAGACAACTATAGGGGAGGGCTCCTGGGTGATCACGAGCCATACTGCCCACAACTCTACCCATTGACTGCTCTTCCCCTCTCCATCCTTCATCCATGTTGTTTCAGTCTTAGGATGAAAAGCCATAGCCCTCCACTTCAGGGCCTGCCTGCCCATGACTGGAGCCATCTGTATACCAAGCATCTTCAGATATAGGGGGTTTTTCCCCCTGATAAGGACTCTTGGCTACCAATGGCTCAAAAGCAAGTTCTTCTTGCTTTCCACTGGTATATGATACTAGCCCCAATAAGCATTGGAGTTTTTCACTTAAGGGGCTAGTGGAAAGGGTACTACACTGCTATAAATATGCACCCCATCTCGCTACTGTAGGCATCTGTGCCACACCGCTCCATGGCCTTTGGGTACAGTCTCACACCCACCCTGCAGTGGGATAGGTGGTTATTACTTTGGCTGGAGCTGTTCCAGTGATGGAGCTCTAAAGCCAGCAAGGTGTGGTACACAGCATCCAGTTGCTTCTCTGTCAAGGTATACCAGACCTCTGCTTCTTTCCATAGTTGTGACCAGTATTCAATCGGTTGGCAGGTCCATTCAAGCCACTGCCAAAAGCCCCATCCATGCCATCTTTGCTTACATGAACATTTAGCTCATAAGGCCTTGATGAGTCCATTACACTCATGGCCTGTATGGCCTTGACTGCTAGCTTAGCAGTAGAAAAAGCAGCTGCACAGGTTTCATCCCAGGCCTGTCTGATGCCCTTTCATACCAACTGGTGTAAAGGCTTCAGAATTTGTGCCAAGTGCGGGATAAATACTCTCCAGTAGCCCTAATACCAAAAAACTCTTGTAACCTGCCACAATGGTAAGGATAGGGAAAGCCTGGACCTTCTCTTTGACTGCTTCTGGGATATCTTAAGTTTTACCCAACCAGACAACCCCCAAGAACTTTACAGACAAACCAGGTCCCTGAAACTTGGTGCTGTTCACAGCCTATCCTTTCTCCTGTAGATGTTGCAGCAGTCTAGAAACTGCCCCTTCTAAACCTGTAAGGGAATCAGACAGACATGAGCCATAATATCATCAATGTAGTGATATAGCTGCACCATTTGCGATTTCTTTCAACACATGGCCAAGCAAGTCCTGGGCTACAAGTCTGTAGCAAATGGTGGGACTGTGAAGGTATCCCTGTGGAAGGACAGTGAATATCCACTGCCATCCCTCCCACATGAAAGTAAACTGTTCCTGACTTTCCCATGATATATCAATAGAGAAGAAAGCATTAGCAAGGTCCACAACATAATGATATGTCCTTAGTTAATGACCGAGGTTGTCCATAAGGGCTGCTATAGAGGGGACAGCAGCATGCAAAAGGGGTGTGACTTTATCCAATTCCCTGTAATCCATGGTTATACACCAGGAGCCATCCGGCTTTTTCACTGGCCACACCAGGGAATTAAAAGAACTATAAGTTGGCTTTATGATGCCCACCTTCTCCAACTCCTGTAGAGTTTCTCCAATTTCCTTTAGTCCCCCAGGTAATTTATATTGCTTAGTGTTTGTAACCTGCCAAGGTAAAGGCAGAGCTACAGGCAGGTGCTTAGCAGGTCCCTTCAGAACTGTCTGTACCACATGCACCCTCAGTCTGAACTCACCTGCAGTGGTCTGTAACCACAGGCCCTGCAGGATATCCACCCCCAAAATATATTCAGGGATGGGAGAAATGTACACAATATAGTCCTTTATGGGTAAATGTCCTACCCCTAATGGGATTTTTGCTTTCTTCACTCTAATTGCCTTACCCCCATAGCCATCTATCACAGCAGGGGTCCCAGGAAAAGACTCAGGGTTGCCATAAATCAGAGAACATTCAGTTCCTGTGTCCACCAGCACCAGGACACATCGTGTATTCATGGGAGACCAGTGAATTGCTAATTCTACATGTGGCCTCTGGTTCCCACCACTTCCCCCAAGGTGGGAGCCTTGGCCCCACCTAGTCAAACTGCAACATTCAATTGTCCTGGGTGTGGGGGAAAGGCCCAGGCAGAGTGAGACTTCCCTAGGAAGTCTTGCAGGGACACAGGCCAGACATAGAGGTTTGCCTCTGGCTTCTGTGTCCTGGACCTCAATGGCTGGAACTGCTTCTCTGGCTTTAATTGGTACCACAGTTCTAACAAGATCTTATTGGGCTGCCCATCAAGATTTTCTTTCACTACCCCCGCCTTTATAAAATTAACTCACATCTGGGTCCTGGAGACCTTCACGGGCCCTTTGCACCTCTCCTTTCCATCGTAGCCCATACTTCCTTCCATGTTCTTATTGTTTCAACCTCCCCCATATCTGCTAAATTTGAGTAGCCTCACTTACGGATTGCCCCATGTCGGGGGTAAGAATAGTCACTAGGGACCCAAAGGGAGATGGGGGAACTATATGGAGCACCAGATTTCTCATTACTACAGTGAGCAACTCCTCATCGGGTCCTTGAGGGTCCATATTATAGATGATATTTTTCATGCCCAACTCCCATTACACCTGCTGGAGCTCTGCATACATTTTCCAGCTAGTGGGTTAAGTACGGTAAATCTCCCCTATTAGGTCAAACTACCCTGATGGCTGCTGTCAGCCAATCTAGAAGTGCCTGATTCCCTGAGGTATGACAGACTCTTTGAAACTGTTGCCAGAGGGAAGGGTGAGTCATCAGGAAAGCCAGTCTACCCATTTCAGAACCCAACATAACAGTGTTTGCTACCCCCATATCCCAAAGATGCAAACGCCATGTAGGCAGAGGTTCTGATGGCTTCTACTGAAACTGGATGCTCGTGTCCACCAGCTCATCCTGGGTATAGGGGCAGAGCATGGAGCGCTCCACAACCTGGGGAGGGGGCTGCTCCACCCTATGAGGAGCCTGCAGTTGTTGCGTTTTTATTTTCTTAATTACAACCAGGTGGGCCTTTAATATGGGTGTGACTGGTGACTGGGGAAGTGGCCTCAGCAACAGTTCTGTCCTCGGCTCCACCCCCTCCTCCTCCTTCCCCAGCATCTCCTCCACCATCTCCAGGGCTGAAGGCACCGCTCTTTCCTCCCCCTCCCCCATGAGCTCCTGCAGTGAGGACTCTCCTGCTGCCTCCTCCCTCACTGAGGAGCATGACCTGCCTCCTCAATAACTGTCTTTCTTAATGGCCTCCAGCTTGTCATCGCCCAGCTCCTGCAAGGGATGCCTAAGTGAGTCTTTGTCCTTGATAAGCCTTTCCAGTATCTCGAGAAACAAACATCCCATAGTCCTGGCTGCTGCACAGCCACTCAGGGCCTCTACGCAGTCTTCTGTCTCACGGAAGGCAAATTCCACAGCTCCTGGTGTCTCCACCCTTCCCCAATTTGGGGGAAGGTCCCACTCATCGAGGAAGTGCTTTACCTTAGACCAGTTCCCCACTATGGGCTCCCTGAGTGGAAGTCCCATGGATGGGGTTTACCAAGTGGAACCTCACCATCCACTGCTGCCAGAGGGAAGGGTGAGTTATCAACTCCCACTGCAGCCACCAGGACCTCCCTACCATCCACAGGGGCATTTCCAATTATCTCCCCACCATGTATAGGGACAGGCCACCCAAGTGTGGTACCCTTGAAGACAGATTTCAGGTTCAGAGGTCTTGCTGAACTACTGCCAGGTATAACTCTGGGGGAAAATATGTTCCAGGCCCTGGGCAAATAACCTTTGAGGCCAAAATCAGTCAAACGGAGAAATAAAGTGGGAGAAACCATTTATTGCTACAAGCGGTCATCTACTTAGGCTCACCCGTATCTCTTGCAACCCAGCTGCAAAAGAACCCCACCAAACTTCTGGTCCTGTTGCGTGCTCACTCCCACCCCCTTTGTAATTACCTAATGATATAGAGATGGACTACTTCTCTTCACTCCTTGGAACACCTATTGTTATGGAGATGCACTAAGACCAGGCAAGAGATTCTGGATATATTGCAATTTTACCCACAGTGACACAGACCTTCTCCTGCATAATTGGAGGAAACAGCAAGAGAGAACCATGGAAGGAGTCAGACTAGTTCTCCAGTGGGCCGCTCCCATATGGCAAGGGGTCCACTAGACAAGAGCAGTGAGGTCATGGCCTCTGGGCTGGAGCTGTTAGAAGAGAACCTTAAAAAAATGTTGCCTATCCTCCAGTGCTGTTTGAAACAGATGTAGCAGGGCAAGCTGTTCCCCTCCCAGGTTAATGGGCTTAAAGCCTCAGGCAGTGAGGACCAAGCTCACAGGGACTCTATCTGATGGCAGTCATTAGCAGAATGGAGAGGGCCCTAGTGGCCAGCACTGGGGATTGATGGGATTACAACGTGCAGATGGCCCACAGCAGGAGAGCTCCAAGTACTGAGCACAGAACCTTTCCCCTCCTATTAGTTAGGACAGCAGTGGTTTTCAAAATAGGGTTCCCAACTGGCAGCCTCCACATCACCTCAGGATTTTTTTTTTTTAGCAACATGACATCTCATCTCCTCCTACTCCACAGACCTCAGACAGAATCACTAACTGTGGGGGTGAAGCCCAGCAATCTGTTTCAACAAGCTCTATAAGCAATTCTTTTTTGTTGTTGGTTTAAGTCACATTTCCTGGTGTGTAATATAAATACAGAAAGCGATTTGCCCTTATTAGATTCTAAGTTTGAGTAGTTATTATAAACAGGTACAATTATGTAACTAGCACCAAAAACAATACGTAGGAGATGTCTATCACCCTGAAAAGTTCCCTCATGCTCCTTCATAGTCAATATTCTCCCCTACTTCCAATACCTGGCAACCACTGATCTGATTTCTGTCCCTATAGTTTTGCCTTTTGCAGAGTATTGTATAAATGAAATCATACAGCAGGTAGCCTTTTACACCTGGCTTCTTTGACTTAGCATAATGCCTTTGAAAGCATCAATAGTTCACTCCTTTTTGTTAGTAATCCACTCTCCTTTACTGCTGAGTGGTATTCCACTGTATGAATATACTTGAATTATTTTACTCATATCTCAGGTAATGGATGCTAGTATTATTTCCAGTTTGGGGCTTTTATGAATAAAGCTATTATAAATATTCATGTGTAAGTCTTTGTGTGGACATATGTTTTCATTTCCCTTGAGTAAATACCTAGGAGTGGGATTGCTGGATCATCAGGTAAATACATATTTAGCTTTATAATAAGCTGGTAAACTGTTTTCCACAGTGGCTATAACATTTACTTCCCTCAATAATATAGGAGAATTCTACTTGCTTTACATTCTCTCCATCACTTGGTATTATTATCAGTTTTTGTTTTTTATTAACATAGCTAGCCATTCTAATGGTGTCTAGTGGTATCTAATTATGGTTTAATTTTTACTTTCCTAATGATAGATGATGCTGAACATCTTTCCTTGTGCTTCTTTGCCATTTACATCTCTTCTTTGATAAAAGTATCTTTTTGAATTTCTTCCTGTTTTCAAAATTATGTTGTCTTTTATCACTGAGTTGTAATATCTTTACATATTCTAGATACAAGTTCTTTAACAGCTATGTGTTCTACAAACACTTTCTCCTGTTCTGTGATTGTCTTCTATAGTCTTGTCAGCTTTTCTGATGAGCTAAAGTTTTTAATTTTGGTGAAGTTCAGTTGATCAATATTATCTTTATAATTCATACTTTTTATATCCTATGTAAGCATTTTTTCATAACTCAAGATTACAAAGGTTTTTCTCCTATATTTTCATCTAGAAGTTTTACAATTCTAGTTTTTTGGTTTAGGCCTATGATTCAGTTTGAATTAATCTTTGTATATGGCATGAGGGATTTTTTTTGTTTGTTGGCATGTGGGCATCTTACTGTTTGGCACCATTTACTGAAAGACTATCCTTTCACCATTCACTTACCATTGCACCCCCAAAAAATGACTTTGTATATGCACAGGCCTGTTTTTGGACTCCCTATTCTGTATCATTGATGTATTTGTCTATCCTTATAGAAATCCCACCCCTGTCTTGATAACTACAAATTTATAGTAAGTCTTGAAATCAAATAATATAAATCCTCCAAACTTGTCCTTCTTTTTCAAAATCGTTTTAGCCATTTTGAGTCTTTACATTTTCATATAAATTTTGTAATTAGCCTGTCAATTTCTTTTTTAAAGTACCTACTGGAATTTTGATTGAATTGCATTTAATCTATTGATCAATTTAGAAATAATTGAATTTTTTAAATGCTAAGTTTTCCAATTCACTAACATAGGTTATCTTGTGATTTGTTTAGATCTTTTCTAAATTCGCTCATGAATTCTTTTTATGGTAGCAGCATAAATATTTGTGTTATTTTGTTAGACTTATCCCTAAGTATTATATGTTTTTTTCTGTTTTTATTGTGGAAGATTAGCTATTGAGGAAAAAACAGTAATGGAATAGTAATGGTATTTCATCCATAACATTTTCCCCAGAATCCAGCTATGCCTTATAGTGGTTTAAGTGGGGGCTTTGCTGTCAGACAAAGCTGTGTCTACACGCAGGATGACCATTTGGGAGAAGTATCACCGTGTATTGTCGAAGAGCCCAGATTCTAGGGTCAGGCTGCCTGGGTTTGGAGCCTTACTCTACCTCTTACTAGCTTTATAAACCTGCATTCTGTAGGGGTCAGTTCCTACATATATAAAATGGGCATAGTAATAATAGCTACCTCACTGGGTTGTTAAAATGATTAGATAAATAGTATCAAGCATTGTCAAGCACACAGATATAACTCAAAACATGTTAGCTTTTATCATTTCTTACTAGTTGTGTGACCTTGGACAAGCTCTTTTCAATAAGCCACCATTTCCACATTTCTAAATTAGGGATAATAATAGTATTAATGGGATTATGTTGATTAAATTAAAATAAGGGTTTGAGAGCACAGAGCCTGACACATAGTAAGCTCTCACTAATATCAGCCATTAGTGGGAGCTAAGTTAGTGGACTATCTGACATTTATTAACATTAAGCAAATGAATATTTTAAAAAAACAAAATATCTTCTGAATAGTGAATGCTAGCTTTGTTGAAAAGCTTGTGGGTGAAAAATTCAAAAGCTGTAGAAGTGGCTGCTGGAATATTTAGACTATACACAGACTGACCCACTGAAAACTGGTTGTTTTCAACAATTCGTGTTAAATGGTTTTCTTTGGTCATCCAGAGAATTCCCCCTCCCCATCATTGCTTCTAAATTCACTGCAGATGGTGGTATTGAAGCTTCAAACTAAAATCAATCTGTTTATCGTAATGACTTCTAGTTACATACACCCAATTACCACTGTCATTAAGAGAGCCGTAGATGCTGATATTGAGTAGCTGGGTGACATTACACGTTCTGCGTATGTTGCTCCAAAGCAAGGCTGTCTTATCTAGGAAAATTAAAAAGAATTCAAGATAATACCTTTGTCTTTAATTCTTTTCTTACTTTTTTTTTTAACTGCCAATTTATTAATGTTGGGCAAGAGAAAGGAGGTTCTAGAAGATGTAAGTATAAGTATTGTTTATGTGGGTTAAAGCATGCTATGGGCATATATAGCCACATAATATCTAGGGAAATTAGCCATTTTGAGACTACAAGCATGTATTGGGTGCATTTTCACATATCTTGGTACACTTGATAATATGAGAAACTATGAATCAGCAATATATGGTAGGAAACGGTCAAGATTTAAGCCACAGATTTTTTTTATTTGATGTCATTAATATATAATTACATGAGCAACATTATGGTGGTTACTAGATTCCCCCCCATTATCAAGTCCCCACCACATACCCTGTTACAGTCACTGTCCATTGGCATAGTAATATGATATAGAATGACTACTTATCTTCTCTGTGCTATATACTGCCTTACCCCCTACATTATGTGTGCTAATCGTACTGCCCCTTTTTCCCCTTATCCGTCCCTTCCTGCCCATCCTCCCCAGTCCCTTTCCCTTTGGTAACTGTTAGTCCGTTCTTTGGTCTGTTGAGTCTGCTGCTGTTTTGTTCCTTCCGCTTTTGCTTTGTTCTTTTACTCCACAGATGAGTGAAATCATTTGGTACTTGTCTTTCTCCTCCTGGCCTATTTCACTGAGCATAATACCCTCTAGCTCCATCCATGTTGTTGCAAATGGTAGGATTTGTTTTCTTCTTATGGCTGAATAATATTCCATTGTGTTTATGTACCACATCTTCTTTATCCATTCATCTACTGATGGACACTTAGGTTGTTTCCATTTCTTGGCTATTGTAAATAGTGCTGCGATAAACATAGGGGTGCATGTCTTTTTCAAACTGGAGTGCTGCATTCTTAGGGTAAATTCCTAGGAGTGGAATTCCTGGGTCATATGGCATTTCTATTTTGAGTTTTTTGAGGAACCTCCATACTGCTTTCCATAATGGTTGAACTAATTTACATTCCCATCAGCAGTGTAGGAGGGTTCCGCTTTCTCCACATCCTCACCTGCAATTATTGTTGCTTGTCTTTTGGATGGTGGCCATCCTAACTGGTGTGAGGTGATATTTCATTGTGTTTTTAATTTGCATTTCTCTGATGATTAGTGATGTGGAGCATCTTTTCATGTGCCTGTTGGCCATCTGAATTTCTTCTTTGGAGAACTGTCTGTTCAGCTCCTCTGCCATTTTTTAATTGGATTATTTGCTTTTTGTTTGTTGAGGTGCGTGAGCTCTTTATATATTTTGGATGTCAACCCTTTATCAGATCTGTCATTTTTGAATATATTCTCCAATACTATAGGGAAACTTTTTGTTCTATTGATGGTGTCCTTTGCTGTTCAGAAGCTTTTCAGCTTGATATAGTCCCACCTGTTCATTTTTGCTTTTTTTTCCCTTGCCCATGGAGATCATGTTCATGAAGAAGTTGTCCGTGTTTATATTCAAAAGAGTTTTGCCTATGTTTTTGTCTAATAGTTTTATGGTTTCATGACTTATATTCAGGTCCTTGATCCATTTCAAGTTTACTTTTGTGTATGGAGTTAGACAGTAATGCAGTTTCATTCTCTTACATGTAGCTGTCCAGTTTTGCCAACATCAGCTGTTGAAAAGGCTGTCGTTTCCCCATTGTATATCCATGGCTCCTTTATTGTATAATAATTGACCATATATGCTTGGGTTAATATCTGGGCTCTCTATTCTGTTCCACTGGTCTATGGGTCTGGTCTTGTGCCAGTACTAAATTGTCTTGATTACTGTGGCTTTGTAGTAGAGTTTGAGGTTGGGAAGCGAGATCCCCCCCTGCTTTATTCTTCCTTCTCAGGATTGCTTTGGCTATTTAGGGTCTTTTTGTGGTTCCATATGAATTTTAGAACTATTTGTTCCAGTTCATTGAAGAATGCTGTTGGTATTTTGATAGAGATTGCATTGAATCTGTAGATTGCATTAGGCAGGATGGCAATTTTGACAATATTAATTCTTCCTATCCATGAGCATGGGATGTCTTTCCATTTATTGGTATCTTCTTTAATTTCTCTCAGGAGTGTCTTGTAGTTTTCAAAGCATAGGTCTTTCACTTCCTTGGTTAGGTTTATTCCTAGGTATTTTATTCTTTTTGATGCAATTGTGAATGGAATTGTTTTCCTGATTTCTGTCTCTGCTAGTTCATCATCAGTGTATGGGAATGCATCAGATTTCTGTGTATTAATTTTGTATCCTGCAACTTTGCTGAATTCTGATATTAGTTCTAGTAGTTTTGGAGTGTATTCTTTAGGGGTTTTTGTGTACAATATCACATCATCTGCAAACAGTGACAATTTGACTTCTTCCTTACTAATCTGGTTGCTTTTTATTTCTTTGTGTTGTCTGATTGCCATGGCTAGGACCTCCAGTACTATGTTGAATAAAAGTGGGAAGAGTGGGCATACTTGTCTTGTTCCCAATTTTAGAGAAAAAGCTTTCATCTTTTTGCTGTTAAGTATAATGTTGGCTGTGGGCTTGTCATATATGGCCTTTATTATGTTGAGGTACTTGCCTTCTATACCCATTTTGTTGAGAGTTTTTATTTTGAATGGATATTGAATTTTGTCTAATGCTTTTTCAGCATCTATGGAGATGGTCATGTGGTTTTTGTCCTTCTTTTTGTTGATGTGGTGGATGATGTTGATGGATTTTTGAATGTTGCATCCCTGGGATGAATCCCACTTGATCATGGTGTATGATCCTCTTGATGTATTTTTAAATTCGATTTGCTAATATTTTGTTGAATATTTTTGCATCTTCATCCATCAGGATATTGGTCTGTAGTTTTCTTTTTTTGTGGTGTCTTTGCCTGGTTTAGGTATAAGAGTGATGCTAGCTTCATAGAATGAGTTAGGAAGTATTCCCTTCTCTTCTGTTTTTTGGAAAACTTTAAGGAGAGTGGGTATTATGTCTTCTCTAAATGTCTAATAAAATTAAGTGGTGAATCCATCTGGTCTGGGGGTTTTGTTCTTGGGTAGTGTTTTGATTCCATCTTGGAAGGTTGTATTTCCTAGAAAGTTGTCCATTTCTTCCAGGTTATCCAGTTTGTTAGCATATAGATTTTCATAGTATTCTCTAATAATTATTTGTATTTCTGTGGTGTCCATCATGATTTTTCCTTTCTCACTTGTGATTCTGTTTATGTATGTAGATTCTCTTTTTTTCTTAAGGAGTTTGGTTAAGGGTTTATCTATTTAGTTTATTTTCTCCAAGTACCAGCTCTTGGTTTCATTGATTTTTTTCTATTGTTTTATTCTTCTCAATGTTATTTATTTCTTCTCTGATCTTTATTATGTCCCTCCATCTGCTGACTTTGTGTCTCATTTGTTCTTCTTTTTCCAGTTTCAATAATTGTGACTTTAGACTATTCATTTAGGATTGTTCTTCCTTGTTTAAATAGGCCTGGATTGCTATATACTTTCTTCATAGAATTGCCTTCTCTGTGTCCCATAGAAGGTGGGGTTTTGTGCTGTTGTTTTCATTTGTTTCCATATATTGCTTGATCTCTGTTTTAAGATGGTCATTGATCCATTGATTATTTAGGAGCATATTGTTAAGCCTCTATGTGTTTATGAGCCATTTTGTTTTCTTTGTACAATACATTTCTAGTTTTATACCTTTGTTATCTGAGAAGTTGGTTGGTACACTTTCAATCTTTTCTAATTTACTGAGGCTCTTTTTGTGACCTAGTATGTGGTCTATTCTGGAAAATGTTCCATGTGTACTTGAGAAGAATGTGTATCCTGCTTCTTTTGGGTGTAGAGTTCTGTATATGTCTGTTAGGTCCATCTGTTCTAATGTGTTATTCAGTGCCTCTGTGTCCTTACTTATTTTCTGTCTGGTTGATCAGTCCTTTGGAGTGAATGGTGTGTTGTAGTCTCCAAGAATGAAAGCATTGCATTCTGTTTCTGTTAGTATATGTTTCACATATGTTGGTGCTCCTGTGTTGGGTACATATATATTTATAATGGTTATATCCTCTTGTTGGACTGCCCCCTTTATCATTATGTAATGTCCTTCTTTGTCTCTTGCTACTTTCTGTTTTAAAGCCTATTTTGTCTGAATCAAGTACTGCAACACCTGCTTTTTTCTCCCTATTGTTTGCATGAAATATTTTTTTCCATCCCTTCACTTTTAGTCTGTGTTTATCTATGGGTTTGAAGTGAGTCTCTTGTAAGCAGCATATAGATAGGTCTTGCTTTTTTATCTTTTCTATTATTCTGTGTGTTTTGATTGGTGTATTCAGTCCATTTACATTTATGGCGATTATCAATAGATATGTACTTATTGCCATTGCAGGCTTTGGTTTCATGGTTACCAAAGGTTCAAGGGCAACTTCTTTACTATTTAGTCATCTAACTTAACTTGCTTATTATACTATTATAAATGCAGTCTGATGATTCTTTATTTTTCTCTCTTCTTTTTCTTCCACCTCCATTCTTTATATTTTAAGTGTTTTATTCTTTACTCTTTGTGTTTCCCTTGACTGGTTTTGTAGATAGCTGATTTTATTTTGCCTTTACTTCGTATTTGGTTGGTCTGCTTTCTTTGCTGTGGTTTTATTTTCTCTGGTGACAGCTATTTAGCCTTAGGCATACTTCTGTCTAGAGCAGTCCCTTTAAAATACACTGTAGAAATGGTATAATGGAGGTAAATTCCCTCAACTTTTGTTTATCTGGTAATTGTTTAATCCCTCCTTCAAATTTAAATAATAATCTTGCTGGATACAGTATTCTTGGTTCAAAGCCCTTCTGTTTCATTGCATTGAATATATCATGCTATTCCCTACTGGCCTGTAAGGTTTCTGCTGAGAAATCTGATGATAGCCTGATGGATTTTCCTTTGTAGGTGATCTTTTTTCCCTCTCTGGCTGCTCTTAATACTCTCTCCTTGTCTTTGTTCTTTGCCATTTTAATATTTATATGTCTTGGTGGTGTCCTCCTTGGGTCCCTTGTGTTGGGAGATCTGTGGACTTCCATGGTCTGAGAGATTATTTCCTTCCCCAGCTTGGGGACATTTTCAGCAATTATTTCTTCAAAGACACTTTCTATTCCTTTTTCTCTCTCTTCTTCTTCTTCTGGTACCCCTATAACATGAATATCGTTCCATTTGGATTGGTCACACAGTTTCTTAATGATGGTATATCTGTCCTAAATTTGTTCCATGAGCATGTTTATGTTTTTTATTTTGAACTCACTTTCAGGAATATTGGTTTTACTCTCTTCAAGGCCCAAATATCCTTTATTTTTAATGTAAACAATTTGCCCGCTTTAATGAACACCCATCTCCTGCACTTTTTCTTTTTCTTTCTCACTTCTTTTAACTAGATCCATAGACTCTGCTTGGTAACTATTCCATACTGGGAGCTGGTTAAAGGATTTAGAATCTTATTGGCCGTGTTTAAATCTCATTTCAGCTATTTGACACAACTGTATGGTTTATGTAAACTACTTGTTTTCTGGGAGCTCCAGTTTCTCCATCTATAAAACTGGAACGTCTTCACTTTATAAGTATCTTTAGGCTTAAAAGAGATCAAGTAGGTTAAGCTCTTCACAGAATGTCAGGCATAAGATATGTGGCACCAAATAATATGTTGTTAGGTTTGCTTCATACCCTAGGAAAGGTGTGTTGGGGTTTATGAGAGTTGTTTTCTTGTTGTAGCTCATTCCATTGGCTATAATACGGAATTCTACCAATAACTTAAGTAGAAGTAGCCTAAATGAAACACTTCTTTGTAATTCCAGCCATAGACACATTGATATCTATATGATAGTAAATTATTCAGCTACAATAATCCAATAGTTGTGTTATATGAAAATTGAAAAATAATTAGGCAGCCAAAATGTATATACGGTATGATCCCAAATTTATAAAATATGCATAGAACAAAAGATTGTAAAGAGATGATTCAGAAGGCTTAAAGTGCAGTTTAGTAGAGATACAGTAATTTTTCCTTTTTCTGTTTTTGAAAATATGAGCAACTTTTTCCTTTCTCTACTTTCCACTTTTAAAATTTTCTATTTTTTTAACAATGAGCATATATTAAACATATTACAAGATAGAAAATCACACCTATTTGCATAGTAAAGAAGAAATTTGTGTATGTCATTTGCTAAAATCATTTCAAACATAGTGAATGTTTCTAAGACAACACTCCTTTCTGACAGGACTATGCTACTTAGTTACCAGTTTCAGTTTGGTGAATATTTATCAAATTCTCTCATAACCTCTTTCAATTATTTTTAGTGCTTTTCCACTTCTGCCTTCTCCTTGGCATAACTTTATGTTTTAATTTAAAGGCCTATACTGTATACAGTTAAGAACAGCACACCAGATCAATAGTTTAAAATGTATGAGGAATATAACAGGCTCATGATTGACAAAATGTGTATGTATGTGTGTGTATATATAAATATATTTTTAAATTTGAAATATGGAAACTCCAGATGTTCAGAGTTCCAATGGCTCCAATTTTGTTTCTTGTAATAGATACTCAGTTTGAAACCACAGTCTCCCACCATGACCTCCGGAGGATTATCTAGCTATGCCCACTCCTCAAGTCTAAAATTCATTTAATTAGGTGTGACTTTTTTTCTTTTATAAATTAAACATTATTCTATTTCAGGTAGTCAATGCAAGCAAGTTAGAGAGATCAGAACTGTCAGGAAGAAAAATAGAAAATGGTTTTGGTGATATCAGACTTCTTTTCTTGATGGGAGATGGCACACAGTCTCCATAGATAGCTAGAGAGGGAAGATATGATGGTGAAACTATTTATGGGTAGAAGATTTTCAAACTTAACCTCAGTTTTTAACCCATGAAGATTTTCCTATTCTCTGCTCAGTAATGGTAAAGAGATAGCCACAGTTACCTGGCATATGTCTGACTTGTTAACAACATTTTGAGATACAGGTAGTCAGGAAGAATTTCATCTACTTCTGTTCTCCAAACACATAGTATATTAATACCTACTCAATAAATATTGGTGAAATTCAATTTAAATTTTATCAACAGGACTTAAAAATTATAGCACCATTAAGAACTTTCATAAAGGAGATAGAGTGATTTTGAAACACCAGAAACCACATTTTACCATCACTTTTCTGCTTATAAAACAAAACAAACTATTAAATAAAACAATAAAGCCTCTATGATAGCTTTCCATGACACTTAACGCTTAACTTTGGCCTCTAATGCCCATGAATCAGTCTCTCCTTACCTGTCTCTCCAAGTTTATCTTGTACCACTGATCCTCTCTTTCATTTTGCTCCTGTCACACCTTTCAGTTTCCTCAATAAATGTGTTCATTCTTACCTCTAAGCTTTTGTGGTTGCCAATTCCTCTGTACAATACTATTCCACTTCCTATCTTCCTGATTCCTTCTTGTTCAGGTCTTAATTCAGTTGTTAGCTCCTCAGAGAGGCTTTTCCCGATGGCCATATGTAAACTTGTTCTCCTCAGTCACTTTCTGATCCTTCATAGAATTTTTGACTATTTGAAATATCATCTTTATTTGTTCCCATATCTGTCCTCATCAGATGATAAGCAGTGCAGTCAGGGGCTTTCTTGTCCTTTTCTACTGATTCTCCATCCCCAGGAAAATATTTGTGGAAGGGAAAAATAGGAGGAAAGAAAGAAGAGAGGAGAAAGAGAGAGAAGGAGGAAGTTTAGTTCAGTTAGTTGTTACAAGTATCCTATGTGGTAGGATCCAAAATCTCAATTTTACAGGTCAGTACACAGAGGTAAGGAGAAGTTATTTATCTCTATAGTAATCATAGCTAATGAGTGAAAAAAACTAGATACTCTAAATAGTATCTTCTTTAATTCAAGAACAGCTCTTTCCCTTGTCTTTAAAGACATTCTGGAACTTCCAACCATTTTAAGAGTAACTGTTACCAAGCTTATCCTTGCTTTATAAACAACTAGAAAACTGGACACAGTATATTGAACAACTGGATTTTAGACATGGAATAAAAGGCAGCTCAGGAATGTGATCCCTATAGATCCCAACTGATAAAGAAACAACTGAGGTGGAAATGTACTTGTTCTTGCTTTCTGCATACAAGTAATTTCTGGATTATAACAGAGGAAAGGAGAAATCAGACATAGCATGGCAAGCTCAAGAGTTGAGGAGGTGATGATTAGAGTTCAATGAACTGAGGTATCTGGAAGTAGGAGGACAGAGTTCCAGAAATGAGGATGATATACAAAGAGCTCCAGAAATACACATATGGGTCCCCTTAAGACTATTACTGAATACTAACCTATAAATGCATAGTGTAAAACTTTATTCAACTAGGCAAGGGACTACAAGGGAATTTTAAGTCAAATAATTCCCAGAGCAGACAAAGGGGTTTAAGTTCTAAGCAGCAAAAGTAGAGATTTCACTGAACACCCAGGAAATTCCATAGACCCTCAAGGATGGTCATACTTTAGAGACTGGGCTAAACTAATTCTACAGTAGAGGCTACTCTAGACATGCCATAACAAAGCTTAAAAATAAGCCTTGAAATGACCAAGGTGATCTGCAAGTTATTGCCAAAATGAACTTCAACACTCTTTGAAGGAAGACAACAAAATCTAGAAAGTCAGTAACAGAATATTTACAATGGCTAGTATCTGCTCCCTCCCGCCAAAAAATTACAAGACACATAAAGAAACAAGAAAATGTGACCTACAATTTTAAAAAATGAAGTTAGTAAATAAGGATAGACTTAGAATGACAACCATGATGGACTTTAAGATAGCTCTTATAAATTTGCTCATTGTTGAAGGGTAACTTTGAACATTAAGAGGAGAAAAATGAACTATATATAAAAAAGAATGAAATATAATTTCTAGAATTGAAAAAATATCTGAAATTTTATAATCACTGGAAAGGCTTATTAAACACTGTGCAAGAAAAGGTAAAGGAATTTTAAGGAAATCAAAATAGCAAAAGAAACAGTCCAAGATGAAACACAAAAGTAAAAAGAGCTAAAATTTGTTTCAGTGACAGTGGGATGATATTCAGTGATTTAACATACATGCAATTAGACTCTTAGAAGGAGAGAGAGAGAAGAAAACTTATTTGAAGAAGTAATGGCTGAAATTTTTCCTAATTTAACCATAAACTCACAGATTAAAGAAACTAAATGAAGATCAAGCAAGATAAATAAAAACAAAACTATGCCAGAATAAATTACAATCAAATTTCTGAAAACCAATGGTAAGATGAATATCTTCAAATAGACTCAAGCACATTAAATATAGAGGAACAAACATTAAAAAGTCCATTAATTTTTTATCAGAAAGAATGAAATCCAGACCATAATAGAACAGCATCTTCAACATGCTTAAAAAAAATGCTAAACCTAGAATTCTATATCCAATGAAAGTCTCCTTCAAAAATTAGGGCAATATTGATATTCTTCAGAATCAGAACCTGAGAGAGTTTATGGCCAAGCAGACCTGAAAATAAGTGTTTCTAAAGGAAGTTTATCAGACAGGAACTTGGATTTACACAAAGTAATGAAGAGCACCAAAAATGGCAAATAAGAACAGCATTTTTTTCTCATTTAAATATTTTTCGTTAAGAGATAATAAACTGTTTAAAGCAAAATAATTATTATGGAATTTGCAACACATAGAAGTAAACTGACGAAAGTGTTATAACTGATAGAGGAGAAAAATGAAAATAAACTTGTAATATTCTTACATTTTATGTGAAGTGGTATATTACCTGAATTTAGACTGTGGTCAGTTAAAGACATTTTGTAAACCTTAGAACATCCACTAAAATAACTAAAAAAAATAAGCAAATATGAAAATAAATGAACACTAAAAGGTATAGCTAGTAAGGCACTAATATAAAATAGAATACAGAAAAACACTCATTCCAAAAGAGGGGAAAAGGAGAAAAAATAAAGAACAGATGAAAACAAATAGCATGACAATGGACTCAAATCCAACCACATTGATAACTACATAACTACATTGATAAGACATAAAGGCTTAAAGTAAAAGGTTGGAATGCTTGACAATATCACCATGATAGACAATATGCTAAGCCATAAAATGAGTTTCTGTCCTCTCTAATCACCACAAAATTATATTAGCAACTGACTTTTTTAAATGTAGAGAACTCCAAATAATGTATTGGCTAAAGAAGTAAGTGACATTAGAAAATACCTTGAAGTGAATGATAATGAAAACACAACAGGTCAAATTTGTGATATGTAGCTGAAGTAGTGCTTACAGGAAAACATATAACTTTAAATACTTGTCACAGTAAAAGCTGAAAATAAGTTACCTTAGTTTCCACCTTATGAAGCTACAAAAAAAAAAGAGCAAGTTAATCCCAAAAGAAGGAAATAATAAAGACAAGAGCATAAATCAGTTAAATAGAAAATAGACAAATAATACAGAAAATCAATGGAACCAAAACCTGGTTCTTGGAAAAGGTCAATAAACATCTGAATGAACTATCAAAAAATCATGGAAAGATACAAATTCCAATGTTAATAAGGAGGGAGGAGACATCACTATATATGCTATTGATACAGATATTAAAGAGTTAATAAAGCACCACAACACACAGCTTTATACCATTAAATTCAGGAAGTTAGATGAACTGGAAAATTCTTTGCGATACAAAAGTTAACATTTATAGAAAAAATGCGAACTTGAATAATCCATATATGTTAAAAGTTGCAGGATACAAATTTAGTATACAAAAATTAATTGTATTTCCACATACTGGCAATAAGCAATTAAATGAAAAAACATTATAAATTCCATAGAAATATGTTTATTTACAAAAGTGACTGGCCTTTGTAAGGAAAACTACAAATCTTTGCTGAGAGGAATTTTAAATGACTCATAGAATGAAGAGATTTACCACATTGCTGGACTAGAAAACTCAATATTATTTTTTTAATTGAAGCATAATTGACATACAATATCTTATTTGTTTCAGGTGTACATCAAATTGAGTCAATATTTTTATACATTCTGAAATGATCTGCATGTTAAGTCTAGTTACCATCTGTCACCATATAAAGATATTTCAATATTATTGACTATACTCCCAGTGCTGTGCATTACATCCCCATGACTTATTTATTTTA
Organism: Manis pentadactyla; assembly: GCF_030020395.1. NCBI lineage: Eukaryota > Metazoa > Chordata > Mammalia > Pholidota > Manidae > Manis > Manis pentadactyla. The sequence goes on along the minus strand of NC_080022.1, from coordinate 47,096,223 downwards.
TAACTGGTAGTTGTACCTCTTAATCCCTTTCACCTGTTTGACCAGTCCCCATCACCCCCAACCCCTCCCTCCTCTGGTAACCAACAGTTTGTTTCCATAAGAGAAGTCATATGGTATTTGTCTTTCTCTGTCTGACTTATTTCACTTAGCCTAATAACCATGTTGTTCCAAATAGCAAGACTTCACTCTTTTTATAGCTGAGCAATATTCTATTGTATATATATATACCACATCTTTTTTTATCCCTTCATCTGTCAAGGGACACTTATGTTACTTCTTGCCTATTGTAAATAATGCTGCAGTAAACATAGGGATGCATATGTTCAAATTGGTGTTTGTTTTCTTTGGCTAAATACCAAGAAGTGGAATTGCTTGGCTATATGGTAGTTGTATTTTCAATTTTTTGAGGTAAAAAAATAGTTTTCTGTAATGGCTGCACCAGTTTACATTGCCACCAACAGTGTATGAGGGTTCCCTTTTCTCCACATCCTTGCCAGCACTCGTTATAATAGTCAGACAGGTGTGAGGTGATATCTCATTATGGTTTTGATTTGCACTTCCCTGCTGACTAGTGATATGCTGATCAACATCTTTCCATGTGTCTGTATGTCTCCTTCAAGAAAATGTCTGTTCAGGTCCTCTGCTCATTTTTAAGTTGTTTATTTGTATATTAAGTTGTACAGTTTCTTTATGTATTTTGGATGTTAACCTTTTATTGGAGGTATGATTTGCAAATGCCTCCTCCCATTCGGTAGGTTGCCTTTTTGTTTTGCTGATAGTTTTTGTTGCTGTGTAGAAGCTCTTCAGTTTGATGTAATCCCATTTTATTTTTGCTTTTGTTGCCCTTGCCTGAGGAAACTAACCCTCCAAAATATCACTAAGACTGATGTCCAAGAGCTTAACTGTCTATGTTTTTTTTCTAAGAGCCTAAGGTTACAGGTCTTACATTTAAGTCTTTAATCAAATTTATTTTTGAATATGGTGTAAGATAGTGGTCCAGTTTCATTATTTTGCATGTAGCTGTCCATTTTTACCATTACCATTTATTAAAGGGATTGTCTTATCCCCACTGTATATTCTTGCCTCCTTTGTCATAAACTAATTGACCATATGTATATACACATGGGTTTATTTCTGGGCTCCTTATTGTTTTCCATTGATCTATGTGTCTGTTTTTGTGCCAGTACCATACTGTTTTGATTACTATAGCATTATAATATAGTTGGAAATCAGGAAGCATGATACCTCCAGCTTTGTTCTTCTTTCTCAATATTGCTTCAGTTATTTGGAGTCTTTTGTGGTTCCATATAAACTTTAAAATTCTTTGTTCTAGTTCCGTGAAAAATGTCATTGATATTTTGATAGGGATTACATTGAATCTGTAGATTTATTTGGATAGTATAAGCATTTTAGCAGTATTAATTCTTTCAATCCATGAGCACAGAATGTCTTTTCATTTGTTTGTGTCATCTTCAGTTTCTTTCATCAGTGTCATAGTTTTCAGAGTATAGGTCTTTGACCTTAGTTAAATTTATCCCTAGGTATTTTATTCTTTTTGAAGCAATTGTAAGTAGTATTGTTTCCTTGATTTCTCTTTCTGATAGCACATTTTTAGTATAAAGAAATTGAACTGATTTCTCTCTGTTAATTTTGTATCCTGTGAATTTACTGAATTCATTTATTTTAATAATTTTTTGGTGGAGTCTTTAGGGTTTTCTATTATAGTAACATGTTATCTGCAAATAGTGACAGTTCTACTTCTTCCTTTCCAATTTGGATGCCTTTTATTTCTTTCTCTTGCCTAATTGCTGTGGGTGAAAACAGTATTTTTAATATGCCCATTATCCCACAACTGACTCAGTGCAATCCTAATCAAAATCACAACAGGAAATCACCATAGGCTTTTTTACCCTCAAAATTGACAAACCTGTTCTAAGACTTACATGAACATTAAGAAAAAAATAAAAACTAGAATAGCCAAAACAGCATTGGAAAAAAATTCATGAAATTGGAGGGCTTACTTTATTTCAATACATTATAAAGTTATAGTAATAAATACAGAATAGAATTTATACAAGCATATTATTCAGTAGAATAGAACAGAGATTCCAGAAACAGACCCACACATATACAGTAATCCCCCTTAGTCTGTGGTTTACTTTCCAAGGTTTCAGTTACCCATGGTCAACTATGATCTAGAAGCAGATAAATCTTCTGACTTACCATCAAAAGGTCAGTAGTAGCCTAATGCTAAGTCACAATGCCTACATCATTCACCTCACTTTGTCTCAGAAGGTAGACATCTTACCGTCTCTCACCATGACAAGAAGAACATGGGTGAGTACAGTACAATGAGATATTTGGAGAGAAGGAGAGAAAGACCACATTATTACAGTATATTATTATAATTGTTCTATTATTATTGTTACTTTCTTATTGTGCCTAATTTATAAATTAAACTTAATCATAGGTATGTATGTATAGGATAAAATCTAGTACATAGATATGGTTCAGTACTCTGTACTGTTTCAGGCATCTACTGGAGGTCTTGGAACATACGCCCCATGAATAAGTGAACTATATGTTCACTCAGTTTTCAACAGAGTTGCTAGAACAATATAGTGGGGAAAAAGACTTTTTCTTTGCCAAACAGTGGCAGAATAATTGACCATTCACACGGGGAGAGAAGTACTTAGTCCTTATATCACATTGCACATTAAAATCACTAGAAATGAATAGACCCAAATAGGAAGCTGAAAGTATGAAACTTCTAGAATAAAATATATAAGCAAATATGTATAACCTTGGAATAAGTAGATTTTTTAGGACAGAAAGGAAAAATAGATAAATTTTACTTCATCAAAATTAAAAGCTTTTGCTTTTGCATGCTTAAGAAAATGAAAAACCATAGATTTGAAAAAAATATTCATAAAATATGTATCAGACAAATGACTAGTATCCAGAATGTGTGTATATGTATGCATGTATGTGTATATATATATAATTCAATAGCAAGATAAGCAAGCCTATTTAAAAATGGGCAAAAATTTATATTTGCTTCACTAAAGATGTACAATTGAACAATCAGTACATGAAAAGATGCCGTATTAGTTCCTAGGAATCTTCTAAGTACAGCAAACTGGGTGATTTAATGGAAAAGAAATTTTATCTCACAGATCTACAGCTCTAAGTCTGAAATCAAGGTATCAGTAGGACTGTGCTCCTTCTGGAGGTGCTGGAGAAGTATCTGTTCCATGCCTCTCTCCTACCTTCTTCTGGTTGCTGACAATCCTTTTATATCTCTAGGTTTCGTATACATCACTCCAATCTCTGCCTTCATCTTCACTTGGCCTTCTCCTCTATGTGTGTGCCTGTACATGACCTTCCTCTAAGGACACCAGCCACTGAATTTAGTGCACACTAGATTCTAGTTTGACTTCATCTTGAGTACATCTGCAGAGACCCTACTACCAAATAAGGTGACATTCACAGATCCTGAGGGTTAGGACTTCAACATATCTTTCTGGAAGACACAGCAGACACCCACCATCATCAGGGAATCACAAATTAAAACCACAATTAGAATGCCTACTAGAATGGCTAATTTTATTTAACTGACAGCACCAAACATTGACAACAATGTAGAACAAATAGAAATCTCATGCATTGCTGGTGGGTGATAAAATGGTATAACCATTTGGAAAATAGCCAATTTCTTACAAAGATAAACATCACTGTAGGCCCAGAAATTCCATTCCTAGATACTTACTTAAAAGAAATGAAAACATATATCCATACACAGACCTACACGTGAATGTTCTTAGCAGTTCTCTTAACAATAACCAAACCTGGAGACAACTCAAATGTCCATTAACAAATAAATAGATAAACAACTTATGGCAAATGTGTACAAGAGAATAGCAGCAATAAAAAGATAAAGTATTGATACATGCGGAGACTTGGATGCATCTCAAAATTAGTATGGTGAGTACAGGGAGTCAGCAAACATAAATGTGGTATGATTACATTCACAGGAATTTCTGACGTAGAGACAAACTAATCTATAATGGCAGAAATCATATTGGTAGTTTTCTCAGGTGAGGCATCGAGAGGGGAGAGTTCACTGAGAAACATCATCAAGGAGTTTGGGGAGTGCTGGAAATGTTTTGTATCTTGATTGGGGTGGTGATACACTGGTGTGTACATTTGCAAAAACATAATCATTAGTATATTTAAAATAGCCTGGTTATACTTCATGTAAGTCATGCATCAATTAAATGATTTTTAAAATACAAGCATGTTATTGGCATGAAACTCCTCTGGGATAACTACTCATCTTTAACTCATACTTAAGTCAGACAATTACGAGAGCTAAAAAGAACACCACCCACTAACATCTGCACCCTGCCCATTCAGAGCACTTTCCTGTTAGGAAGTTTTAGGACCTATCCTATGACATAGTGTTAATATTTGTGTTTATATTTATTCAGTGGTGGTTAATTATTCTATTTCCAGATGTGGACAATTACACCATTTTCTGAATTTTGTGGGTTTGTATCTTTTCTAAATTACAAACTCCTAATCTAAACTTGACTGTGGTATAATAGAAAGAGCTGGTAGACATCAGTGCTAATCATTTGCGGTTTAAATTCTGGCCCTGCCACTTACCAACAGTGTAACACTCATTCCTTCATTAAAAAATGTGTTGTGCCCAGATTTCCCCAGACATAAGGGATGCGCATTAAGGGGATGTATTCCTGACCACATGGAGCTTATAGTACTATGTTTCAATGTACTCCCACTCTCCATGTTTCTGGATTTTGCTATCTGTAAAATGGGGCCATGAGGATTAAGTGAGATCACTAAGTAATCTACGCGGTATGTATTAGACAGTAAGAGTTCCCCCCTGCTCTGCCATTGTCTTTCCAACTCCTTTACCTTCTCCTTTCCCACCCCAGTCTGTCTTATCTATCCTATCGTATCTTATCCTCTCCCATGATTAGTTTTATTTATGTCTCCTATACTGCAGTAATATACTACAAATGCCAACACTGGTTTCTTTTCTCAGGTAAAAAGTTATTTGCATTTCTGAATGAATTCATTGAGATCTTTTCCTATTGAAACTATTTTATTATTAAATTTATGTTGGATAGTATTTAAAAAACTGCTCCTGGACCAATTTTTGTGCTATCCAAAATTAAATGGAGTATTACATTCCGTAACAATAACTCTTTATATTTGAGTGACATTTTACCTTTACAAAGCCTTTTTGTGTCTGTTATTTCATGTGGCCTTCTCAACAATCCTGTGAGGTCAGTGAAGGGATTACCATGTCTACTGTGCAGATGAGTGTACCAAGGAGTATCTATGTTAAAAAGGTATTTACATTCAAGCTGGGATTTTGAAGCTGCTTGTGCTTTTCATTTGTGTATGTAACTGAATTTATTGACTCCTGATTATATACTGGACACAACGTGATGTCGCCTTGAGAAGCTCCTTGTCTGTTGGGAGTACGCCCTGCAGCCGTAGAGTCATGGCTATCACACCGGCTGAGGGTACAGTGACAGGGTGTGGGCAAGTGTCCAGGGTGGATGTTTTCCTCAAGGAGCAAAGGATCAGCTTTGCGGGACACACAGAAAGGGAACTATGATCTGTCACTTAAGCACTGAGGCTACTTATGATTTTCCCACATGAGCAAGGAAGGAAAAGGCTTTCCTAAATACCCCTGAACAAGAACCCTTGGAAGTTTATAGTTCATCCTTACTCTCAGTAATGCTGGGTTATTCTTTATTTGGACCAAAAAAATAAAAAAGCCTCAGAGAAGAAAGAGAGTCACAATCCAGGCCCTTACCATTGGGCCTGGAGAAAAGGAGAAAACAAGGGCTTGTTTCCACAGTTGTTTCTTGGGCCTCTCTCTCTCAGACCTGGGTGGATGGAGCCGGTACAGGGATGGTGGGAGCCGTGTCTGTGTTCCTCAGTATGCAGTTCTTGAAACCGGCCACCAGTGAACACTCAGATCCCCTTAGCATATTCTTCAGTGCCCTGCACGTTTGATTAGTTTTTCCCAGTAGGAAATGAAAGAACGGAAGTGGCTGTTGAGAGCGCTTACTCCCTGCGTGGCCCAAGACCAGTTCCTGGTGGAATGTTGATCTTTAGAACAGGCAGGAAGGTTAGAATCATTCCAGGTATTTAATGGAAAACCTCGTGCTGGACACGCTCAGTCTTTGTGGTGGGTGAGGGCAGAGGAAAGCAATGAGAAAACATGTGTCCTTCTGTTCCATGGGCTGCCTGACTGTATTTTGTCGCAAGTTCCCTCTCCAAAAAGGAAGATAAATTTGTGTGTAAGGTTTTTTCTTTTATTCATTCTCTAAATAGCACACAGAGCTTGGCCCTCTGCTGGGTGTGGAGGACACACAATACAAGAGTAAGTAAGCTTCAAGTCAGATACAGGCGCTCCTACTGACAATGGGGTGGGGAGACATAAAGGCTGTGGGCGGGTGCAGAGCGATGTGAGGCTGGCCTAAGAGGCCCAGGCATCCTGGAGGAAGCAGCAGGAGGCACAGGGAAGCAGGAAAGGGAGAAGCCTGGTTGATGCTGTGGCCAAAGAGCAATTTCTGTGGAAAAGAAAACTATCTAATGAAGATCTTTTACATGGGGAGTGATATGTGCTATAAGCCTTCTCTTCCAAGGCCCTTGTAAAATTAGTAAAATCTATATTTCTCATTAATATTTGGTGAAGTGGATTATTTTGAAGAATAAAGAAAAGTGCTGAGCCCTACGTCAGGATATATGTGGGACATAAGAGGCTGGACACAGAGAAAACAAAAGCCAATATTTAAATAAATACACACACATATATATATATATATATATATATATACACACACACACATACACACATATATGACCTGTATATCTAATCATAGATATGTGTGTATGTATATATCACATATACACACATATATGTATATACATACATACCATATATGTATATGTAACTATATGGTATGTATGTGATTTCTTGGGAAAAATAAGTTTCTTGGGAACAAAAAAGAGTGTTATCTGGACAGTGTATTCTTAGTGGACTAACAGGCCCTAACACTGAGGTACTTGCTGTGTACCAGATCCTTATCTAAGTACCTTAAGTGTAATATATCTTCTTCAATCTTTACAATAACTTCTTGAGATAGGTACTAACGTTATCACCATTTTCCAGGGGGTAATCTGAGAAGCAGAGAAGTTAGGTTACTTTCCCATGGACACATAGCAAGTAAGAAACAAAGAAGGGGGTTAGATCCAGACAGCCTGGATCTAGTACCTCACATCTTAACCACCATGCCCTATCACCTTGGACATGACTCATTTAAATGTTTTTGTAAGGAACTGAATCTTTCAGGGACCCTCAAATGCTGAAGGAGGAAGCGAGGAGGCTTTGATTCTTGAGCAGTCAAGTGTGGGGAACAGAAGCTTCCTCTCTCCACAGTGACTTTAAATGTATTGCTCCCTAAATTTCTTGATCTTGGACATGATTTGCTAATTTGGGTTTTTTGATCAATAACTATTTATTGAGTAGCTACTATGTGCCCAAATCCATTTGAGGTGGTAGAAAAAGAACAGTAAACAATATAAGCACAATCCCATTTATTACGGAGCTTACATTCTAGGAGGGAAGACAACAGAAGAGGAAGTCGATGGTTTATATAGTCGTGCTAACTGCTATAGAGATAGGGGACATAGAGTTCAGAGGAGGGAGGGGAGCTGCTGTAGAATACAGGGTGGTCAAAGGACGCCTTATGGATGAGATGACTTTTGTGCAGAGACCTGAAGTAGTCCAGTATCTGGGAGAAGAGCATTACAGGCAGAGAAAAGGGCAAGTGTAAAAGCCTCGAGGTCTAGTTGTGCTCTGCATGTGTGAAGAACAGATAGGAGACTGGTGAGTCTGGAATAGGTTGATCTAGAAACAAAGTGGCAAAATAGCAGAAGAAAGGTTTTGGAGACTTTGGTTTTTACTACAAGATAAGAAACCACAGGAGATGTCTAGGCACAGGCATGAAAGAATGATTTTTTTCCTGCCTTATGTTTTAAAAAGATTAACGCAACTGATGGATGAAAAATCAGTGATGTGGGGGCAAGGGCGAACACAGGGAAGGCAGTCAGGCGACTCTGACAAAAACACAGGCAAGAGATGATGGTGGTAGTGTTAGAGGCGATGAAACATGGTTAGGCTATATTTCGAAGGTAGAGTTGACTAAATCTGGAAGTTCTCACCCTGTAGATGATATCTATGGATCATAAAATTGGCTGAGATCATTTAAGGAGTACATCTTGGTCGAAAAGGTAAAGTGTTCAAGAGACCTGGACAACTCTAGGGCTTAGAGGTTGAGGAGCAGGAGAGACCAGCAAATGAGTTTAAGAAGAGTTTCCAGGGAGGAAAAGAAAACCAAGGGACAGTGGAGTCCTAGGAGTCAAGTGAAGAGTGGGCTTCGTGAGGAGGGTGACTGACTGTGTTGCATGATGCTAACAGTCAATAAAGACTGAGAACTGACCACAGGATTAAGCAACGTGGTGGTCACTGATGACCTTGACAGAAGCTGCTTTGGTATGATGGGGGATGAGCGGGAAGCCTGATTGGAGTGGGTGTAAGAGAACATTGAGTCACCCCTGGATATACTTTCACATGAGGCTGTCATCTGAGTGGAAATGGAATCTGCTTTCATACTCCTCAGAGGCCTGAGTCTTGTCCTTACAAAACCAAAGCTCAAAGGCCCAGGGCTTTAGAAGCAGCAAATAAGAAAGTGAAACCTTTGAACTTGGATATAGTATTAATGTTGTCATCTAAGGCTTGAAATGTGAGAGTGACAGATCTTGCTTCAGGAAATAAAATGGACCAGTTCTTGGGTTTATTCTCATCCTCTGCCAAAACTACAGCTAAGAAATATCCTTTATATATTTACCCAGCCCCCACAGCCTCCCTTGATGACAAAAGGTGATATACTTCAAAGTCTGCACTTTCTGGGATATAAAATGATTCTATCTCCTCAGATGAAAATTTCTTCTTTACGATTCATAGTCCCCTTCATTTGTTGGTATAACATCCTCTAAATGCCTGATATGGCTGGTGTGAACATTGGGCTGGAACTCTGGAGAAATGTATTCTAATCCCTACTCTGTTACTAATTTGTGGTGCAGAAATAATTATATCACTGCATCCCTGTGTACCTCTGTACTTCCTTTTGGTTTGGCAGAATAACTTCCAAACTCCCTTTTATATCTTATAGTCTCTGACCCATTCTAAAATTCATTTGTTTTACAAGTTGCTAATTTATCTCAGCTCTCCCTTCATTATACTAATCACAATTTCCCCTTGTAAGAGGAATAAGGGATATTTTCTATTTGATTATCTTAATGAATCTTCTATTGGTTTGGGTATCTATAAATCGTGGGGAACAGCATTCCATCTTAATGTCTCAAAAGCTCAAGCCTGGGCAACAGGAGGACAGCTGAAACCTGGAGTCTTGGCCCCTCTGAGGCTGGTACTGGTTGCTTCCGAGTGCTCCGGATCTGACTGCTTCCTCTGACTCTGAATGCTGGAGTTAGTGAAGTGCCAAGTCCTCCTGGCTGGCCTTGTGTCCTTGGTCAAGGTCATTAACCCTCTGTGTTTTGTTTTCTGGTTGTCCGGCAATATCCATTCAGTTTAGGTTTCGCTCTAAAAAAAAAATAGCAAGAGAGGTTCTCTTAACTCACGATTGTATGGAAAAAAATAAGAAGTCAGTTGAAAACCAAACACACTGCCATCCAGGATGAAAGGCCTCCTAACATTATCTATGACTCTGCGTGCCATCCAGTGGATTCTGTGATGGACTCCCAGCTTCCCCTCACTTTGCCCCTGTGATCAGGAGAGCCGTTTCTGTTCTGGTATGGTCTGCATCTCTCTCCTGCAGACTTTGATGGCTGCTGTTCCTGTTTGCTGTGTACTCTGGTACTGGCTGTGTTACTGGGGCTCTTAGTGTAATAGTAAAGCCCCAGCCTTGGCATGGGCAAGTATTAAAATACTTTAAGAACTGAATTTACCATTGCATGGCCAAAGAGGCTTAACTCCCTAGAGTGGCGTCTACAAACTTACAGTCGGTATTCTCAGTGCCCTCTTTCTAGACCTGCCTTCTCTATTCTCTGCTAAGCACTTCTAAAGGGAAGAGACATTTTAAATTCCTTTTGGGAGGAGAATTCAGTCATTCAATTCCATCTGGGATTCCCAACATTGGATGGAAATATGGATCATGCAGGCTGGCCTGTGTAACATCCTTATCATTTCCTTTGTTCATTTAACAATAAGGGAAAGAGTAGTGGGAGAGAGATGGTGCCCACCTACACCATTTCTGCTGTCTCCCCACCACGTGAGGGTGAGTGCCTTAAGGGAAGGGAAGTGCCTTTCGCTTCTCCATGTCTGATGCCTAGCTCAGGACCTGGCTTACATGAGGGCATAGCTATTAACTAGTAATAGCTATTGGGATGAATTGCTACATTGAATCCACCATCATTGCCTTGAGGTATAGCACTCGGTGTCACAGCATACAGGGATCAAAGATACAGGACTTCACTTCTGGTGGTCTGGGAATAGATATAGGGGCCATGGACTCAATTCTGAGAAATTCCAGAGAAGGGCACAGTTTTCCAAAGATTTGCAGGCTGACTAGACATTTTCCACTCTGAGAACAGTGGTTCCCAAGTCCTGGCCCACAGGTTGGCCCAGGTCACCTGTGAAATGAAAATGGGCAATGTAGTGTTTTTTATTTTTAATAAAGCTAAATTTATGTTTTTCATTTGAATTTATGACCTTCCTGAATATTTCTTTTCTTGTCCTGCTATGCTGAAATAACCTTCTGAAATTATGATGATGGTAAATGGCAAATGTTTTTCATAATGCTGCTGTTAGGAGGAAAACATTGTTCCTACTTTAATTTAGTTTTGACAATTTTCTGGAGCACTGTTAGAGCTGTGGTTTCTAGTGAGACATGGACCATTTGGAGAGTCTGAACTGAAGTTTTACACCTTTTCTCCTGAGAAACCTGTATATATACATACACACAAACTCGCAGTTGATTTCAGAAGGCTCACAGGCTTTAATACTGACCACGGGCTTTTTAAGGGTCCACAAAATCCAGGTCAGGAATTCCTGGATGAGAGGGAGCAATAGTCTACTATTGTGAAAAAACAGCTCTTCCCCATCTTTAAATTTGCTTTTTATTGAAATATTCAATATAAATAAAAGTGTTTCCATCACTATCTTTTAAAAGCATTAAAAGTCCAGGGACCCAACAATAGAGATCAGGGATTTAATAAATATTTTGCAAAAGTAAATGTCCCTCCATCTCCAGCAGGCGGTACCCAGCATTTGGACGAGCGTTCTGTGGGCCTGGTGGATACACGAACATCTCTTCCCTTTGGCATTTTTTGCTGAGCATATGTTCCAACCCATCATCACCGACAAGGCTCTGTGCAGCTCCCAGACTGTCTGGGGGAGTCTTTTCGAAGGCGTTTAGCCATCTGTTAGGGTTTCCTGCTCTGAGGGTACTTTGAAGCCATGAGGAGATGTGACATGACATTTGGAATCTGGGCCCATGTGTCACAATGCCAAGGGCAGGGACAGCCCCAAGGTGATTGACTCTAGCCTGTTGTGTAGGGGTGAAATGTGTCAGTCAAATACATCTGGCTGGGCAATCATATTGGCATCTGGGCTGCTTGACTTTAATGAAAGATCTTAGAAACCTTCAAAAGAGAAGCACAGCCCCCTTGCTGCTCATCTTCCTCTGGGAAAGCCTCAGGTTAGAAGTGGAAACTGCAGCTGAAACAATGAATTTGGCAGCAATCACAAGATCTCATAACCGTAAAGCTCATCAAATCCAGAATTTCCCAAATTTCAGTTATTAAAGCCCCATAGCCATGTATTTTGCTATCTGCAGGTCACCAATAATCACTTGGTATTATCTTTAAATAGGCTCCCATTTTTATTTCAATACATGCATTTTTGAAAGAAGCTTTGTATAACTAAATAAAAAAATCTGGCACCACTTGCCATAAATATGGTCAAAAAGAAATAAAATGAAAACAAAGCAATCTTTTGAAATTCTAGCTCAACACTGTGCTGGCTAGGTCATTGTTAAGGTGCGAAATCAACAAGAGTCTTGAGTTTGTGACACTAATTCAGACTTTTTCCCTGATGTAGCTGGCAATATTGAAAACAAATCCAAAAGTGAGTCATCATAACCTTTTATATTTAATATTAACTAGCATGACGTCCAAGAATTCACTAAATTTCATGTGCCACCTAAGTTCATTTTATGTGCTGTGGAGGGCTAGATTTTGTACTGCAGGACATATAGGTCTGATCCAAGCCCTTTAAAGAGGTGAGGATAACTGGGGAGTACACAAGACTTGCTAAGATAACCATGGTTTCACATCTATCTTTATACCACTACTGTTTGCTAAGTAATTTTGCAGCTTCTCCCACTGCAAGTAGATTGTACCTGCCTGGCCTTGGCTTTGGGCACTGTCTTGTGACGTGCTTTGGGTAACAGGATGTAAGCAGGTGTGATGCAAGCAGAGACTTCAAACTGGTTTGTAGAGCGGGACTTGTCTTCCTGCATTATACCATGATCAATCTATTAGTTTAAGGGGGATGAGGGACATGTTGGGCAGACCTAGAATCTGTCTTCATAAAGATTCAGTATTGGATGCACAGTGCCAACTCCCCTCTTTGGTGCTGCGTGAGGAGTGTGCATGCATGTGTGTGCTCATGCAGGTGTCTGTGCATGCATGTTTGTGCATGTGTACATGTGTATGAGAAAGACAAGAGTGACAGAATTTGAGACAGAAAGAGATGGGGGAAGAAAAGAGGGAAAAGAAGAGAGGGGAGGACTTAAGAGAGGAAGAAGAAGGGGAAAGGAAAGGTGGGCAGGGAAGATCCATGTCCTTAAGAGCATGGTCCATATGTCATTCATCTTTTAAATTTCCAAAGCCTAGCACAGGCTCTCAAAAATGTTGATGATGAGTAAATGCTTTATCTTTTTCTTAACAACTTTCTAAATTCAAGGAGTATTTACTGAGAACTCTGTTGTGCACATGGGACTAGACAAAATATACTCAGGGAGACAAAAGAAGTCATTTTTGTCCTGTAGGACATTATGGTACATTTTGATAGCAAGGCCATACTAGCATAATGTGGACAAGCACCAGTTCAAAGCTGTATTGTTTCTGTGCAGAAGTGGCAAGCACAGTGTTCCTCAAATGTAAGAGTGTCGTCTTCTGCCCAGCTTTGATTGTGCTGCTCCCTCAACTACAAGGCAATTCTGAATACCCCATGGAGAGTTTAGGCCCTCCACCAATCTGAGTTTCTTATCTTCCTTTCTTTCCTCTTCTTTTACATACAAACATTTCTATTCCTTTCCTTTTTTGTTCTCTCTCCTTTTTCTCCAGAATATACATAGATACCTGCATACATTTCAGTGAATTGCTCTTCTGTTCAGTTGTTCGAAACCCGGACATCATCCTTCACATCACATCCCCTGCCCCCTCATCTCCTTTTCTCCAGCCATGGTCATTGGCCTATCGTGTCTCACATGCCTGATTTCTCAGCATCACCTTTGTCATATCAATTCCCCAAGAGTAGTTGGAATAACCTTGCAAAATGCTAATCTGGTCACTTAATTCACTTGCTCAAAAGTTTCTTGGTGGCATATCATTATAATTAGGGGAAAAAAGGACTCATTACTGTGCTTTACAAGACTCTGCATGATGTGGAGATTGCATAGGTCCATTTTGCAGATGAAGTCAAGGAGGTTCCATAGTAAGTGGCAACATCTTGTAACTTCAGGGCTATCATTCTTCATACCAAATAATCATAGCCACAGTCATAATTGTCATTTATTGAGTACATACTATAATTCCACATGATTAAGTTCTTTATACACATTAACTTCTTTAATCCTCACAATTCTGTGAACTAGAATTATTCATATGAACAATTCTATGAACTATTATTATCCCAGTTTTGCATATGAGGAACCTGAGGCACAGAATGGTTAAGCAATTTCCTCAAGGCCTCACAGCTTAAAAATGACAGAACCAGTATCAGAACCCAAGCAGTGTAGCTCCCTTACCAATACCGGGCTGTGCAATGACCATACAATTGCAAAAAAAGGAAGGAATATGATCAAGCTGCTACCTGCTTCTCCATTCTTCTAGCTAGCAGGCTATCCATATCTTTCTGTAGTTTAAGTTGGCATTGTTTCTCCTCCCTCGAGATAGCTGAATATAACAATAACATCAACAAAAATTAGGAATCAGCTGTTTAAAATTGATAATATCTCTGAAGGGCTGAGATAGTCTTCTTCCAAAGAGGTAATTACAGGAACCCAGTACGGATGGAAGGCATTTCGCAGAAAATAGAGTATGAGCAATCCTAACTGAAATGTCAAAAGGATAATGTGTTTTGCAAATGTTTATTGCAAACAGACAAAAGTAAGTTCAATTACTCATCACAGCCTACACAGTCCTCTCTTTGTTAGCTGGAAAACACTCAGGTGTTTTGTTTTTCAAAAAAAAAATTTTTATTTTCCAGGATGACAGGGAAGTATTTTTAGCTTTGAAATTTTGATTGTGAATTTCTATAGCCTATTACAAAATGCCAATGCAGCCTTGAAACATGAAAAAAGATGACAAAAGCTGGTGAACATGATTAACCCACTGGAGTTCATATATCATCTGTCCTTTGCCCCCTCATTCCTCCAATCCTGAGCTGCTGAACACCTCATCTGTGATTCTGGGCGCTTTGAAACCAGAATCTGTATTCGGCACATGTCCCTACACGATTAAATAAAAATAATAATCATCTTTCTCGGCTGTTGCCTCTGCGGGAGAGAGTTTTAACTCTACCTCCACTGCCAGTATCCCCAACCAAGCCCTTTGGAGTAGGAATACCATAAGCATTGGAGAAAACTGGATTCTAAATCTTAATAATAGTTTGACTTCATGCAAATTTCTTATCCTCATTGAGCTTCAATCTCTTCTGATATCCAGTGGGAAAGATGATGCCTGCATCACAGGGCGGGCTGTTGTGATGGTGAAATCAAATGTATTTCAAGTGCCTAGTGCCTAGGAATCCTTAACTGTAATAGTTTGAATCCTTATTGTGTCCTGGCACTTTACCTTTATTATTCCATTAACTTTAACTCTGAAAGTAGGAATCATTATCTGTGTTATACAGATAAAGAAACTGAGACTCAGAGAGGTAAAATAACTTGCCTCTTATGGCTTGCATTGTGTCCCCTCAAAAAAGTCCTAACCCCCCAGTACCTCAGAATGTGACCTTACTTAGAAGTAGGGCCTTCACAGAGATAATCAATTTCAAATGGTTGTTAGGGTGGGCCCTAATCCAATATGGCTCGTTTTCATAAAAATGGGAAACTTAGTTGCAGAGACAAACACAGAGGGAAGATAATGTGAGGACACAAAGGAAAAAACCATGTGCCTGGAGTCGTGCATCTTCAAGGCAAGGGGCTCCAGGGAGGACCAGCGAATACCAGAAGCAGAAGAGGAAAGGAAGTAGTTTCCCCTAAAGAACATGGCTCTGCTGATGCCTTGATTACAGACTTCTAAACCTCAGATCTATGAGACAGTAACTTTCTGTTGTTTTAAGACACCCAGTGTTTAGTATTTTGTTATAGCAGCCACAGGAATCTTATACATTCTTAAGGTCATGCTGTTAATAAGTGCCAACACAAGGATTCAGTTCCTGGTCTGTCTGACTTAAACACTGGGTTGTTAATCACACCTCTAACATTGTTACGCAAAGTATGGTCCCTGAACCAGCTTGGCCTCACCCTGGGAGCTTGTTAGAAATGCAGAATCTCAGGCCCCACCCCAAACCTACTGAATCAGAATCTGCATTTTAGCAAGATCTCCAGGGAATTCTTAATGCACTTAAAAGTTTGAGGAAACCTGCTCTAGAGAATGATCAATGCCTATTAATTTTCTTCTCCTTTCTCTTTTTTCTATTAACACCCTTTTCTGAGCTTCTCTTCCATGTGCTATTGGAAGTGGGTCTTTCCTTTTCTAGTATGTTCTCCTTCCTGTCCATTTCTTACTGTAGTCAGTATCCTTCCTTAATGCCCCAAGACTAACTTTGTCCTTTACACATGATAGGTAAATTGGCTTTGCACCCTTTGAACTTGTTTCAAAATCTTGATTTACCACTAGGTGGGCGTATGAGAAGCAAGTCACTCCTGCTTTCCGAGCTTCAACTTTTTCGCCTATTCCTACCGCCATTACCCTAGGACAGGCCATTACCATCATCTTTTGCCTAGACTACTGAAGTGGCCTCATAAGTAGACTTCCCACCTTGCCATGCCAATCTTAGTCTGTTCTCCTCATTACAACCTTAATGATCTCTCCAAAAAGCAAACCTGATCATGTCATTTCCCTGATTAAATACCCCCCATGACTTCCCTGTCCTTAGGATAAAGTCTGAATTCCTGAACATGGCTTACTGCTCCTGGCATGATGTGCCCATGTCTGTTTCTCCCATCTCACGTATCTTGCCATTTTCCACTCCCACTTTCTTATTTATTCTTGAGGTATATTAACCTTCCTTTACTTTTCAAGTTAGCAGTCAGGTACTTCTCTCAAAATCCTTCCCTGCAGCACACCTCCCTCCCCTAATACCTTGTGTGCCTTCCCTGTGCTTTTCTTTATCATAATATTAATCAAACTTTTTATTAATCGCATGTTGATTTATCTATATTCCTCACTGGAACACATGAGCATGAGGGCAAAGACCATGACTACCTTCGTGATGTTTGTATCCTAGCACCTCACCCCATGTGTATGTAAGTCAGCACTCAATACATATTTGCTGAAATAGATAAAAGAAATTGGGAGATGACCCAGTTTTCAGACAAGCATTGTGCATTCTCTTTAAGAAATATTTATTTCTTAAACCCCACTGCTGTTTTACAGATCAGGTGCCAGTTGTAGAGTAAGTACAGGAATAACCATTGGATTCTTTCTGAAGTTTCTTTGTTCTTTCCTACATGATTAAGCCTCCTAGATCCTACCTCGTTGAACAATGCTAAAGTATTTACTCCTAATTGCTTTAAGTAAGGCCTGTGTGATCTAATCACTAATCAGATGCTTGCATTTAAGAAGGAAAAATGGCTAATTAACAGAATCCAGTACCGCCAATAATAAGGATCAGAGCTCTGTATGTGGCAGCATGGTGATGTAAGACACACAGTGAGGTTGGGAGAGTCGTCAGGGCTTAAATGGCTTTTTCATTCCCAGAGAAGTTGACAACACTCCCAAACCTAACAGGGAGGAGGCATTCTGAGAGGGGATGAACCCATGATTCCTGGGAATCTGATCCTCCTGCATATTGTCAGTAGTAAGAAATGCTCAAAGTTGCAAGTTAAAATGTTAAAAATGCAAAATAAGGGTTCATAAGCCACTTGTGAAATTGGCACAAGAATAACAAAAGTAGTTAAATCTTGAAGAAATGGAAAATTGCATTCACATGGAATTGGCCAATTTTGGCTATGCACCTACCACATGCTCAGTAAATTCTTATTAAATGAACTTCTTGTGTGAGACATTTACAGAAGAAAAAAAGGTTTATGTGCATATACATATAAACCTTTATTGAAAAACATCAAAGAAAACCTAAATAAATAGAGAATACCTTATTCATGGATAGGAAAACTCAGTACCATAAAGATACCATTTGTCCCCAAGTTATAAAGCTCTTCCAATCAAAACCACAACAGGGATTTTTACAGAAATTGAAAAGCTGAACTTGAAGTTCATGTACAAGAGCAAAGGGCCAAGAATAGCTAAGAGTGTTTGAAAAAAGAGCAGATAGGAAAGAAAGAAAACTGCCTTACTCTACTAGATGCCATGATTTACTCTAAATCTCTATGTAATTTTGAAAAATAATTTTGTTTTAGTGTTTGCTTGTTTTACAAGCTGGTCATTCAGGGAGCTGATTTTGGCAAACTTTCCTAGAGTCATTCAGTACTGAAGGATTTGAATGAAGTGAAGGCATGCTGTCTTGGAGATCAGCTTCAACTGGTTTGAGCTGCTGCTATGATGCACTAGACTGAGCACCAGCATTATCCTCACAAGTGGTGAGACCTTGGGCCAGTTGCTAAACTTAACTTAGTTTCAATTTTTTAATCTGTAAAATCCAATTAATAAAAATCTTAACTAAAAACAAATCATTATTGGGCTATATCCCAGTGCTTTTAAGATCTATTTATTTTTATTAGAAACAGCTTTCTTTAAAGTAGGGTTTACAGACTCAAATGTCTGCTGGGGCCAGGCAGATAATGCCCACATATGGAACAGCTGTATGGAAGACAGTGAGGAGGGGGGATTATGGCAAACTGCAAATGAGCATAAAACAGGGCTGTGGCTCAATCAGCCCACATATCCCAGGCCACAATGTCAGTTCAGGAGTGAAGAAACAAGCACGGAAGTCAGAAGAGGAGCAGAGACAAACTGTCATTATAGCTCTGGCTCAGACAGTGGTGTGAGCCAGGGCAAGTTACTTCACTCTCTGGGCCTCAGTTTTTCACCTTTATAATGGGAACATTGGATGCTGTGAGGATGATGGTTGCTCTAAGATTATAAAAAGCCTGCCCATGACTAATTGGTGGATGCTTTTGCCTGCCTCCCTTCTCCGATAGGAAGTGAAAGAATCTGACTTCTACAATTAGAAGACCAAGGTCAACCCCAGGCTCTGCCGCTTACTAAATACCACTTGAAAATATCCTAGAACTCCACTGTGCTTCAGTTTCTAACACTAAAAATACAGAGGAAGAATAATTCTATCTTCTTCACAAAGTTGGGTTCACAAGCATGAGTACTGGCTATTAACATGTTTTATAAACTGGGCAACAATGGAAGGGATAAACATAATGCAAAAGGATGTAGATAAACTGTCTACCATGTCCCAGATACCTAATACCTTTGTTATTTGAGGGTCCAACTGTCCCGGGGATGTAAGCCCTGCTATACTCATTTTACAAATGAGGGAATGGAGATTTCAAATGGTGGACACAGGGATTGAAACCTTTTCCTGTTCCAAGGCCCAGGTACTTACTTCTCTACCTGCTGCGTCCACAGATGGATCAGCCACATCCAGTGCTAGGAGTCCAGCAGTTGTCACTGGGTCAGAGGCTGTGTCCACAGGGATCAGCTCAAGTCCAGAGCAGCAGGCACATTTCCAAGCACCAGTCACACATGGCTTAGATTTCTATAAATGAGGTAGTCAGCCATGTTTGTGCAGAGCAAGATTGAGGGCTTTCCTATGCATGCTGTTTTAAATGCCAGGTTGTGGGTGGGCAGCCAGCGACCTACAGTTCTTGGACACAGGCAGGAGAAGGCCAGAGACCCCAGGTGAACTCGCTCTGACTCAGGCAGAGCCCAGCTGCTGAAAGAGATCACCTCTCATTCTCTTTATGAAACCAACATGCTGTTCTGGCCTGGGGGACACAGGTCAGCAACTTCATGAATTACCCTTTTGCTTGTAATTCAGTTGCAGTGGTGAAATATTATGTTGCTTAAGGCAAGACTATTCCTGGATCTTAGTTGTTTAAATTACAAAGTTTCTTTTTTGAAAGGAAGGAAAATTTATTGAATGCCTACAAAGTGTCAGGCATGGTACCACTCACTTTGCACTGATGATTTTATTTAACCCTTGTGAGAACTGTATATGTTAGATTCTGTTAGTTCAGTTTATCAGATGCTGAAAGCACAGTCGGATAGGATAAATAAACTTAGCAAAGGCCACAGGTCTAGTGAGTACTAGAGCCAAGGATCAGAATCTCTGGCTCTCTGACTCCAAAGCCTGTCTTTTCATAACACCAGTCTGCCCATCGGTGTGACACTATTGACAAATATGTCTGTAAAATCCAAATAGTTTCATTTATTAATAGTCTGCAGTGGAAGAAGACTGCTAGCCCTGCCAATAGAAAGTTCATTTGTTTTGTAAACAGAATAATTCATTCATTCCCTAATGCTCTCTCCCAGCTAAAACCTGAGCCAACTCTGCCTTTAGCAACAATGTCCCCACACTCCATGCCTTTGACTATCCCATTTGGGACATGTAGGAGTGGGGTACTTCCTTTGTCTCAACATCAAAGCATAGTCTACATCTCGACAGGTGAATATACATGTCAAAAAATACAAATGCAGAAAATCAGTCCCTTTGGGTTGCCCAATTGTCCCATTTTCCAAGAAAATGGGAGATAACTTAAAATGAGTAAGAATATGCTCCCCATTTGGAAGTCTGAAATCAATAGTGTTTGCCAGAAATTACACAAGCAGAAGAACTGAGGCTCCTGTTTGGCTGTGGGTTTGAACCGGTGCCTGGCCTTGTGAGTGATTGCTGCTGCTGGGGGAATTGGCGGTGTGACCAGGCCAAGGGAAGGGATAAAATGATTAAGTCCAAGACTTCATTGCAAAGCTTCTTCCTCTGAGATTTAGAAACCATCTCTCTTTCAGCCTCTTAATGTTTCCTGAACACCGTGAATTTCTCCAGGGGGCTTTATAGCCAGAACTGATCGCATTCAATTCTCCAGGGAGGAAATAGGCAGGTTTGCCTTATTTATTTATTTATTAAGTGAAGAACAAGAAATGAAGAGGAGAGCCCTCTTATCTTGATTGTAGTGGTTGAAGACGGCTAGAAAACCTGAAAATCATGGCCCTCAGCCTGAACCTCTTCTCTGCGGGATCTAACTGCCCCGTACCCTGTCCTTTCCTTTCTTCTTCATCCTTTTTCTTCCATGCTTTGCTTTTCCCTTTTTCCCTCTTTTCTCTTATTTCCTCTTCCTTCCTCACCCTAATCTTCTGCAACAAACTTTAAGCTTCCGACTTCATCAGCCTCTCTAGTTAAATGTCACTAAGCCTCACTCAAAGTGTCGCAAGTGAAAGCAGATGTGTCGTAAGGATTGGGACCAGGAAGCAAGGATGCAGTGTGCGTGGCTGAGAAGGGGCTTTCCCCCTCCGGCTGCCACCTTGGGGCCCTCTGGTCTCCCTTAAAGACACACCAGTGCCTCAGCAGCCCCTGCCGCTCCCGTGAGCTTGGACTTGCTGCAGCCCCTCCCGGGTGTGACTCTGCTTCCCGGCCATGGCTCCTCTTCACCTCTCTCTCTGCCTCCTTTCACTTCTAGCTCTTGTTTCTAACTCCACCATGCCCTTCAGAGTTCCCCGGCCAGATCCCCAGCAAGGAATTTGACTGCCTGAATTGAGTTCTTCAGAGAAACAGAACCAACAGGGTGGATGGGTGGGTGGATGGATGGATAGATGGATGGATGGATAAATAGGCAGGGAGGGAGATAGATATATAAGATAGATAGAGATAGATGGGCATATATACATATGAAAGACTTATTATAAGGAATTGACTCTTGTGCTTTTGGATGCTTAGTCTCAAGATTTGTAGTTACCACACTTTAGACCTAGGAAAAGCAAATGTTTCACTTTGAGTCCAAAGGCAGGAACAAAACCAATGTCTCGCCTCTAAGCAGTCAGCAGAAATTCCCTCTTTCTCAGCCTTTCTGTTCTATTCATGCCTTCAATTTATTGGATAAGGCCCATTCACATTAGGGAGGGCAATCTTCTTTATTCAGTTTATCAACTTAAATGCTAAACTCATCTCAAAACACTCAGAATAATGTTTGACCAGGTCTGGGTACCCCATAGCCCAGTCAAGTTGCCACATCAGATTAACCATCATCACATTGCCCCCCATCACCTTTTCTGTGCTCTTTTCTTCCTCTCTCTTACCCTTCCTGCCCAGTTGCCTCCCAGGCAGTTGGTCTGGCCAGACTTTGGATTGGCTGCCATAGCACCAGGTGTTCATCTCTATCCAATCCACCTGAGGCTGAGTGGTAAGCTTGGGACACATACCAGCCACCTATGGCTGCCCCTGAGGCAGCGGCTTGAATAGGGCAGTGTCCTTTAGAGGAGCCAGAAGTGAGACTAGTGGGATGTTCAAATTATTAAGAGCAGCCCTACAGTTCTAAGACCTCTGACACCAGTAAATGGAGGGGAGTTTGTGTGGCTAGAGCTACGAGGTTGGTGATACAATCAGCTGTTTTATTGAGCCTCAGGGTCATGCCAGGCATTGTGGGTACAGAGGTAAAAGGATGTGACCTCTTCATCCAAGGCTTTCACAGGGGCAGGAGAGGCAAGTTGAGGATCCCTGTGGCTCAGTAACCATAGTACATTGGGCTACAAGACATCTTGGAGATCTAGTCCAATCCCCTCTGTGTCCCAGCTGAAGAAATGGAAGCCCAAAGCGGTTAACAGACTTGCCTAGGATCACACAGCTAGTTCCAGGTAGAGATTTACCTGTATTAAATTTCCATGTATTAAATATATAATATTTACAAGAGATTGGGCTAGACCTTTGTGTGTTTATGATTTCATTTAACCCTTACTACATTTGATGTAATGTAGGCTTTATCCAGAGGAGAGACCTGAATTTCAGAGGTCCATTCACTCAAGCAAAGACACAGGTAGGAGAGAAATGAAAGGTCTCCTGTCATATAAATGTGCAGACAGAGGTGGTGTTAGAAATCATGCATTTGACTTCAAAGTATCTTTAAGAAAAGCATCCAATGCTCACCAATCCTTGTTCTTTGGAGGAACAGATACTTAATGGCTAGAAAAAGAGCAGCAGGAAGGACATTTGAGAGACTGAATAAGAAAGGAATGTGAGAGGAACAAAAAAGATCTTTGAAATAATCAATACAAAAGATGCTTTCATTGAGGATTTTTGAATGTCCCAGGAAAAGATCCATTTCATAGGTAAATAGTATGATTCAGCAGCAAAGAAGAGAGAGCAAGAATCAGGGCAGTGAGGTGAGACCTGCTCAGTGTACTAATGAGACATTCTGTCCTTATTTCCCTTAACCTCTGCTTGACCAAAGAACTACCTGAAATATCACGCATATTGATTTTTTTCCCTAGGCTGGGTTTGCCATCTTTCCTGAAATAAGAGTATTCGGGTCAAAATGAGTACTGAGCTACTAGATTCTGCAAAATTGGAAGGCAGTCCTGGACAAGTGAGCAGAACACAGGCAGGATAATACCTGGTTGTGTGGCATTTTGCATCCTCTTCTTGGTCTTGGACTTCATTTCCCTCCTCCCCTTCCCCTCCCATTTCCTTCTTTCCCCTGTTGCCTGTCCTACTACCTCTCATCATCTATTTCTTGGCCTGTATTTTATAGCATAATATATACAATAGGGATCATGATGCAAGTTGCTACCTTAGTCAACAGGCCACTAAAATGAGGATACAATACTATATAGAGTGGAGAAGAATGTGGAAAACTAGAAAGTACATGTCTAAGTTATAAGGGGCAATGGCATCTCACCTCCACCTAGTTGTTTTCATGGTTGACTGTGAACCCAGTATTGCCAAGTCTTCCAACTTTTCAAAAGAAACTGGAAATCTAGATTCATCTTTTATGAAATACCCTAATTTTTAAATGTCATCAATTCAGTTCTTTTTTAAATTCTCATAGGCTGGTAATGAACACAGGTCTACAGAAAGAATCAGAGTTGAAATCCTAGCTTCATTGCTTTTAGCTGCGTGACTTTGAGTATGTCTCTTAACTTCTCTGAGCCTTAGTTTCATTGACTATCAAATAACATAGAAAAGGGCATGTTAAGTGCCAAGCTCACTGTGTTGCATGGAGTACACAGTAGATAATAATTTCCTTCTCTCCCTTCTACTCCATCCCATAACCATGGTGTTTTAATCATGTATACATCTGATTCCAGAGAGGAATATTCACTCTACTACAGACCAATGGCTTCTGCAACATCAGCCTGAGTTCCTCCTACAAATGATCGAATCATAAGAGCTCACAGTGTATTCTTACCCTGCTTTGTTGAAAGCCATTTCCCCAAAATGCATTTTACGTGAGCAATGAGTCTCTATTCATGCACAATTTCACATGAAAAGATTTGCCCTTTTCATTGTACGCATGGCTTGAATCGGCCAGGCTATGTGAAAATATTTCCATTCATTAGCATGCCAAATGATGTCACTGGCCTGGAACTCAAGTGGATATTGCCATGGACTCATAGAATCCTAGCACTCTAAGGATTCTCAGAGGAGGCCATCTAGCCCAACCTTCCACTCAGTGGTCCTTTAAACGCAGCCTGAAATATCTCCATAAGGTGCTGAGGGCTCACTACACTGGGAAGCTGCTCTGGCTACTCTAGTTATTTGAAATTTCTTCATTGTATCACATTTAAATCTGAATTTTAGGAACTTCTGCCCATTGGTTCAAATTTAGTTACAGCATAACATGCTATCTTATTAAATAATCATAATAGCAAGAACTTACATAACACATACATGTTATTGATACTTTACATATATTTATTGAGTTAGCATTCACAGAAATTCTGTAGCTCAGGTAGTAATAAAGCATCCTCATTTTAAGAATGAGGGAACTTGAGGCACAGAGCAATTGAGTGGCATGCCCACGCTCTCATGGCCTTAAAGTGGGAGAGGCGGGAAGGAAGCCACAGCAGTGGCCTCAGAGTCTACATGCTTAGGGACTACATCTTCCTGCCTCTCCGTGAGGGAGGACCTGCGCCACAGTCTAGGGTGCAGGACTAAGGGTTTTGATGTCAGCCAGAGCCAGGTGTATGTCCTGACTCAGCAGTTTCCTTTCAGTGCAAATCTGGGTAACCTACTCCATATCCCTGACCTTTAAATGAGAGTTACGCCACCTTTCAGTAGTGTTGAGAGTTAAGTCTCTGTAAATTATCCAGAGCAGTATCTGGCAAGTAGTAGACATGCACAGTATTTTTGTTAAGTAAATGACATTTATCAAGACTCTAGACAATACATCAGCAGGTTTTTCATCTTTCCTTCCATAGCAGACTTTCCCAGAGCCCTTTTTTAAATGTTTAGCTTTTCCAGTCTGTTTTTTACATGTTTTTAAGTATGAACAGCACACAGTGTTGTTTAATGTTTGTGTGTGTTTTAAAAAAGGTTGCCATGAGTGATATCATACTAAATATCATCACATGGACGCGCTCCCTCTCCCTCTGTCCCTTCTAACACGGAGGGTATGGCGGGGTTGTCTTGCCAGCTCACACTAGAGTGGTATTCTCAGGAGTTCAACGCTCTGTTCCCATCACTTCAGTTAAGACCGGGCTAATACACTCGCCTCTCAAGTACATATTCTGTTCTACTACACTGGAAGTAAGGATAAATATATGAATTAGGACAAAAGCTTTCCCTTAAGGACTCCTCCCGTGGAGCAGGACTCATGGTACAAAGGGTTATGGGAAGGATAAGAAGGGGGCATGAAGGAGGGAGGACACCTCTGCCCCGGGGCGGGGGGCGCATAAAACATGTTTGCGTAATGAAGGGGAAGGGAAGAGGAGAAGGAAACATATGATTTAGAACCTCGGGAGAATCTTAAATGTGAAAAGCCGAACCTTAAAATCATTACATGAGCTCATGGGAGGATAACCAAATGCTCTTAAAATGGATTACAGGGAAATACATAAATAAGACCAAAATGCTTAACATACAAAGGATAAGATTGATAAATTTTATTATTTCAAAAATTTGAATGAATGTATAACAAAAAAGAAAAAAACACAAGCTGGTGTGTGAAAAAAGATGTGGTTATAAGATCACCCACCAATCTGAAGATACTTTCATCACATATACCAAAGGACAAGTATCCAGGGAAGTTACTAAATGATAATATATAGAAATATGAGGAAAGGAAAGATGGTGACAACTCATATAGGAGAAATCTTAAGAGAGATCTTCAGTGTATCCCCAACCTTAGTAATCTAGGGAATTCTAATTGAAATAATAATGAGAAAGACATTTTCTCATCCATCAGACTAACAAACATTTGAAAGTATGACAAAATGAAGTGTTAGTGAAGGAATAAAAAAGGGGAACTTACAATGAATTGCTAGAGAATTAAACTGATAAATACACCTACAAAGAGTAATTTGGCTTTTGAGTGTGCATGCT
Organism: Manis pentadactyla; assembly: GCF_030020395.1. Lineage (NCBI taxonomy): Eukaryota > Metazoa > Chordata > Mammalia > Pholidota > Manidae > Manis > Manis pentadactyla. Next base: position 47,070,143 of record NC_080022.1, on the reverse strand, counting down.
CTATGCCCCAATAATTCTTTTATATATACATATATTCATATTTTATATTCATGTATTTTATATATTTATATATTATACATATATTTATATGTATATTTTATATATATACATGCATATATACATATATGTATGTAGTGTATACCTCTCTATATGTACACATATATAGAAGCAGACACACACACACTTATGCACAGAGATATATACCAAAAAATTCATAGCAATTATATTTATAATGAAAAAGTATAAATCATCTGTATAACCATCATTGAGGATGGATGACTAAAGTATTTATATAATGGGATACTTAAAAAGAATAGATGAGGTGGTGAGACTGAAACACATAATTTAAGTGAAAAAATGTGCATGATGATATTTAGTGTAAGTATGGTGTAATATCACTCATGGCAATCTTTTTTAAAACACACGCAAACATTAAACAACACTGCATGTTGCTCCTACTTAAAAATATGTAAAAAGAGACTTGAAAAGCTAAACACTTAATTCATGACAGTAGTGGCCACTGGAGATGGAAGAAGAGACTCTGGTAATCAGAGCTAGAGGGGCCTTTAATTTTATCTGAAATGTTTCATTTGTTTATTAAAAAAAATTTAAAGCAACTGTAACAAAAATGTTAATAACTATGCATTATTAATGGTGTGTCCATGAATATTTATTTTGTAATTCACTATCAGTTTTGTTAGTTGTATAAATAATTTAAAATTTTAAATACAATCCCAGGAGGAAAGGAGTGACTTTAAAAGATGTATCTGATTGATGGACAAGGGTAGGGATGCTGGTCGGTTTCCCAGGGTTTCATCTGTCCACATGGCCGAAGGAGAATGTAAGCTCCAGCTCACGGCAAAGAAAGTAACACATCAACCCAAGCGATTTCTGATTATAAGCTTACAACCCTCAAATGACCCAACCATTAGTATATATATATTCTTTTACTTTTGCTAAAAATTTAATGTAAAATATTAAGCAAAAGAAGATTCCACATTTGTGTATTCAAATTTATTTAAACTTTCAGCAGACACTGGTGAGTACTTGCCCCTCCAGCAAACACTGTGCTGTGTGGAAGGCATGTAGATAAACAACCTCCTTGGAAGCAGAGCATTGAAGCTGCAGGTTGCCGGGTGCACACCCTTACCAGGGCCACTTTTATAAGTACTCCCTATAAAAATCCTGAAAAGGGGGTGTTACTATCCCCAGTCAGTCAGTTAGTATTACTGAGAGTACACCAAACCAAGATCACTGCCAATTAGCAAATGGCAGCATTTATTCTCAGATTCAGATTTTCTGACATGAAATTCCATGCTGCTAGAGCAGACATTGGTTATTTTCAATGAAGTGAGATTAGTGCTCTTCTGAGATGTACAGTGTTCTGTAAAAAGCAAAACTTTCCAACCTTTACTTTTGTCCTTGAAACTGAGAAATAAAATTGTAGGTGGAACTAATCGTCTTTGGATGGCAGGCCTGCCTACCATTTGGCTTCCGTTCCCACTGGGCAGGAACCGTGTCATTGGCCATGGCTTGCTCTGTACTGGGGGCATGGGCGTGCAGATGGAGCATGCCCTCCAACCATGCCTTGCAGCTGCCAGGGATGAATCATCATCTGGGGGGGGGTCTGTGAGCACCTAATTGACTCTTCTGTATCCAGAGGACATTCCCCCCGCAAACCTGCCTCATGTGGACATGCCCCTGCAAATCCCGCCTCAGCCGCAGGAGCAAAGTGCTAAGGTACACAGCATCCAGGATCCAGGCCCCCAGTGTCAGTTCCCTTTCGCCTTCCTTTGTGACTGGCCAGAATGACCTTTCTGATCTGCAAGTCTTATGTTTTTAAAATAGGGCCAGTTCTTAGATTACCAATATATTAGTAGGTCTAAAGAACAGAATGTGCTGTATAACAAAGTAATTGTTGAGCATTTCCCAATGGTCTCTCTCAACCCTCAGGGCTGTCCTGTGAAGTACAAAGGAAAATTTCTAAAATCCCATTTCACAAAGGAAACTTAGAGAGGTTACAAAACATTCTGGTAGGTGGCTCTCTGGTCTTCTTAGGCCAAAGAGCACACAGGAGCCTTGACAGACTATCTACCAATTATCATTCTAATGCTCTGGCAACAGCCTTGCAAAGTCGCCTTGAGGTTTCACTTTCTCTCTGCAGTCAGGTGAAGCTGAGCCTCACACCTGCTGGTCCTGCACAAATGCTTTCTCCAGGGATGGCACCGGGACAGTGCATAGGGTAGCCACTGGAGGCCCTCCGTCAAGGTACCCCTTCTAAATAGCACCTGTTCATTAATACCTCTTTAACTCAGGGCTCCATAAGAACAACTAAGGAGTGGTTGTGAGCACTGAGTCCACAGCATGGAATGAACTGTGTCTGTGTTGCCAGTACCTCACGGGAGCCCCCGCGAGTGCCCGCTCCATCCTGGCACACAAGAGCGCACATGCTAGGGCAGGGCCGCGGCACACTCCAGGGTCACCTCTCCACACCGCCCACTGGCTGATACTGATGCTCCTCTCACTTCTGGCCTCCGCACTCAGGCTTCCCTCTGCCCCGAGATCCACCCTGCATCTTGGCTTCGCATCCTACCATCCCTGTCCAAATCCAACCAGTCTCCCAGATGTAAGCCCTCCTGTCCTTCCTCAGGAAGGCCTTCCCATCCTTAGAACACCCTCGGGTGTTCCCACACATACTCCAGGGGGCCTTGTCCTTCCCCTTCTGTGATGTGTAACACATCGTGTGGCTCATTGTTGTCATGCTGGAGGAGGAGCAACAGGGAGAGCCCCACATTTCTCAAGTAGGCAGGCCTGTATTTATACTTTTACACAGAATTAGGGTCCTGTTCTCAGGGAGGACCCACAGGTCCCAGAACCCTGTGAGTCATGGACTTCCCTTATCATGACCTCACAAGGAGAATGGTGTGGAGCTCAGCACAAGCTGCATGGCTCTCCTCCCTTGTATCTCACTAATGCTGGCCAATGTTGGGTGACTTGTGTGGTTTTTCACAACTCGCTATCCTGTTGATACCACATTTTGATAGGAAACTATTTTCCCTAGATTCGGTGTTAATGATGTTTTAAAAATACCATGCTATCTGTTTTTATATTTGTATTTTATATCCTATCACCTACTTCTTCCTGGGCCTTGGTTTTCCCGTCTGTACAATAAGAGAGTTGGAGAAGATAAATCTCCAAGGCGCTTCCCAGGTTAATGTTCTGAATCTGTGTAATATCCCCTACTAGGTTGAAGAGCCCGAAGCAACAGCTCCCTATTTTAAGTGGCTATTGTCTAAGGGCTATAGAGCAGCTTAAATGAACAGTATTTACTGCATACCAAAGATTCCACTGCCCTATTTGTTTTTCTCCCCGTCCAATGTGTTCCAGATGGGTGAACCTTTACCCCTGTGAAGGGACTTGCCTTATAGAAGATTAAGCTCCTGCAGAGATCCAATACATATTACCTGATGAAAACTATAACTCAAGAAAGTTAACAGTGATTAGAATCTATTTGCCTTCACCTCATCTCATTACAGATTATACTTGTATATTAGTTTCAGAATTCTCTGATTACCAAGGAGTTCACCTGAGGTCCTGGGTCTCCTCAGTTCTCATTAGCCTTGTCCAGCTGAGCTCGTGCTGGACTGAACCATCACCACAGTATCATTCACTTGACAGCAGAAGTGAGAATGATTCATTCTGGGAATCCTGTCTCGGTTGCTGTAAGCTATTTGCATACCATGCAGATCTGCACGGACCTAGCCTATGCCATGTCCCAGAAGCAGTCTGCTTTCACCTCTCTCCCCCACTTGTCTGAGGAATGGCTGCTCAGTATCTCAGCATCCTCATAGAGTTGCCAGGAAGCTCAGAAAGTTGATACAAATCAAATACTTAGCAGAGTCCTTACACACAGGAAGTGCATCATAGAATGAGCAGTTCTGATTACCTCTCGTGTGTCCTAGACACCAGGCTATGTGCCGGTGATGTAGAAAACGGACAGAGAAGTTAAAAATCTCTACTTTGTATGTGCATTTTCTGCATAAATATGTGAATATAAAGAAAGTACAAAAATTGAATAGAGGAGAGAGTGTTTAACACCATATTGGGCAGAGAAGAGGAAATCAAGAAGAGCTTCATGGAGGAGGTGACATTTGGTACAGTTTTAAGGATTGAGGTGGGTTACTAAAGGATGAAATTGATCCATCAAGACAATTTAGTCAACACTTCCTTGGGGAAGCCATGCCTGATCCCACAAGCACAGTTAACTTCTTATTATTTGGGGGGCAGAGACTGGTGCTGGACATTGATTTTTGAATGTTGAGGGACTGGCCCATGGTCAGTGCTTGATAAGTGTTTATGGAGGATATGAAGTCAGTTTTCCTTACCTAGATTCATATCCTTATTCATAACAAACTTTCTGTTGCCTCTCTGACATTCCATTATTTCACAGAAAGATACTCTTTAATATTAACCATCATGAAAACAATAATATGTGTGTAGGTACTCTATTTACATCAACTTTCTGAGCCTCCTGGGTACTGTACGAGGATGCTGAGACACTGAGCAGTTAGTGATTTGCCCTGGATGGCTCAATAGCCAGGATTTGAACACAGACTGTCTGGTCCCAGAACTCTTGCCCCAACCATTATGTAATAACCCTCCACAAATGTTTGCTGGACTGGACCTAATAATGGTGCTAGTCAAGTATCATTTAATTTTCACAACAACATTCTGATATGAGAACTATTTTGATCTTCAGTTATAAATGTATAAACTGAGGCCCAGCATGTTTATGTACCTTGCCCAAGGACACATGTCTAAATCCAGGCCTGTTGCCAGAATGTGAAGTTTTATCTACTGTCCCGGTATTTCCTCAGGTGTGATGTGGGAATCCCCAGTGATATATAAGAATAGTCTTATGTGATTCATGGTTTATTTTAACAGTTATATATCTATTTTAGTGTGCACTATAAATAATATGGCTAGACTCTTAAACCCATGATTTTATTAGGATAAATGTTACAAGGAGCCTGGAGTCCATATTTAAGTGTTAGAGTGTGTCATTTGAAAATCTATTCAGTAAACAGTACAGTTGGATTGCGGTTATGAAAAGTTGGTGCATAGATGACCAAGTTTGGGAAGCTCTATATTACATTTTCCTGCCTCCCCACCATGTGAAAAGGACAGTAAGAGAAAGAGAGCATTCTGGGCTGTGAAAATAGTACAAGCAAGGATATGTAGTCAAGAAAACGCTTGTCAGTTTCACACAGGGCATTGTCTGGATTCCTCTGCCTGGAGCTTTGAACTTTATTCCATAGGAAATGGAGAGCCTTCAGATATTTAGGACCAGAGATGGACAGGGCCTTGTCTGTTAATATTTGCCTTTTTAAGTCATTATGTGTTTATTATCCATCTGGATTTATACTAGCTTGACAATATCAATGAGCAAACTCTATCGCAAATATGAATCTGTGCCAGCTCCTGAGCACAGTGCTCTGGAGACCCCGCTGTACAACCTGAACCAGCTGATGTGAGCCTTGAAGTGTACGTGCCACACTGAGCCCTCCTCTGCTGCTCACCTGTGCATTTTACAACTTAGGGTATTATCCTCCTTTTAGAAAGTTGTTTCTAACCGCCAAGAGTGGTAATCTTGTATCTTTCTTTATTTGAAATCGTAAAACTAATTGAACAATTCATTGAACCTAATGGCTTTAGAAAAATCAATAATTGCCTCCCGTTATTGATATAGTGAAAGCACATGGAAGGAATTATCCAATACAGAAATAAGCCAGTTAAAATAAATAATTCAACAAGCTGCCTGGCAATCTATTCAAATTTTGAACTTGAACGATTATGTGGAGTTTCTTAAGTATAAATAATGAAAGAAATGTACTCAGTGCTGCCAGTGTACAAAGTAAAGCTACAGACAGCAAAGATGCCAGTTCCTGGCCTTTATCTCACTGCTCCTGCCTATATAGCCAGGAAATAGGTGGTTGGCTGTAAGGAGTATGTGTGATTGTGTGTGCAATGAACACTGGCTCCCAATTAGTGTGCTTATGGCAGTAATAATATGTTCCTCAAACATATGTAGTAATTTATAAAGTACATTCATATCTAGCTTTATCTAGCTATAAGCCTGCTAGGTATTTTCCAAGTGGGAAAACTAAGGGCCAAAATGTGAATTGACTTATCTACAGTCATGGTGCTGGGCAATACAAGAATTGAAACTGTACACTCATAGAAACTGAGAAGTGACTGGTGGTATCATGGGGGAGGAGTTGGGGTAGGTGGGCGGGTGGGGAGGGGGAGGGGGATCAAGGCACACAAAAATGCTCAATCATATATAAGTTGGTCGTGGGGTTGGTAGTACAGCATGGAGAATATAGTCAATGATTCTGTAACATCCTCCTATGTTGACACCTAGTGACTGCACTAGTTGGGAGTGAGGATTTAATAATGTGGGTAACTGTTGAACCACTGTGGTATATGCCTGAAACCAATATGAGATTGTGCATCAATGATACTTCAATAAAAAAGAAAAAAAACAAGAATTGAAACTATAACACAGGCTTTTTAAACAGCTTATCCATTTCTCAGTCTACTATTATTACTTGCTTTGACTTTTTATTCCCACCTATATTCAAAAGAATCTTCAGCACCCAAGTATCTGTTTTCTATCTGAGAAACTACAGTTATGAAAAATTCTGTCATCTGCTCAAGGGCACACATCTCCACCACAAGGGAGCTGTGATTTGAACACAGCTCTTTGGATGCCTAGCACAGGGCTCCGCTCTTATCTTCCGCAGCCATTGGTGTGTCTCCTCCTGGGCATGAAGGTGAGGCGATCAGGGGGAACCTTACCCCTGCTGGGAACCAGGGCCTTTCCAAAGCAGAATGTGGGACCTGGACAGAGGAGGACCATGAGCCAGTCCCTTAGGGGGAACCTGCTCCTTTTCCCAGGTTCCGAATCATCAGGGATGGAGGCAGTAGGGGGCAGATACTTGTAACAGACAGTAACTTGGGTCATGGTCCTGATGTAGAAAAGACAAACATGGCAGCAGGACTGTGTGAAGGGGAGTAAAATGGGATGACCATATTCCTCTTCCCTGCCTGCTGTTCTCCATCACCTCAGATTCTCAGGACAGTCATGTCACATGTCTGAGAGCAAGAAAAAAACGCACTGGGGTGGTGCAGTGTGGCATCAGCTCAGGGCACTCTGAGCCTTTCACCCACACATCTTTCTTGTTCACTTCTGTATCCCATGTGCACAGGATGATGTCACAGGGCCCTCAGGATGTAGCAGGCATCACTTTGAGTGCTCATGAGTATTTGATCACTTGACTCTCACCATGATCTATGGGTAGATACTTTTGTTAGAACCATTTAACAGATAAGGAAATTGAGAAAGGAAGGAGTAAGTGCCTCACTGCAGGTACCACAGAGAGAGAACAGGGATTCACTGGATGCAGGCCCAGTGGCCCTGGACCCATGTTCTGGACTGCTACCATGTTCTCTGCTCCCCAGCTGTCTATGTTCACCACCAGATCTGGTTGCCACCCTCCACCTGGCTCTGTGACACTGAGCCCAGTGACCTGCCTCAGTGGGCTCCCTTACCTTCTGGCTTTGGTTTGGGTTTGGCCAATGGGAAGCGCCGTCAGGAAGTCAAGTGGAAGAACAGGGGTCTGGGCAGTTAGTCTCGTGGCTCCCTCCCTGCCAAGGCCACAGGTTCCTCCACCTGAGGCCACAGCTCCTGTTGAAAAGCCCTCTCTTACAGCTGTAGTTACTGCCACTGCTCCCTCCTGGCTTTGGTAATGCTTCTACCGCTTGATCCCTCAGGCTTAAAGGTAGAAAGATCTCCCTACTCTTGTGAGCCTGGAGTGCCTCATCCTCCCTTTTGGATTCCCCTTAACTCTGTCCACACCCACATGAACAGTCTTCTCATTAAACTTGCCTTACTTACTTCATTTGAATTTGTTTTTTGCTGGGTCTCTGCCTGGTATGAGTGCCTCTAGTAGGACTGGGTGCACAGGGTCAGCACTCAGTACATATATGCTGGAGAGAGGAGAAAAGAGAGCAAGAAAGGGAGGGAGGGAAGAGGCAAAGAAAGACAGGGAGACAGCAGAATTAAAGACCCTGTTAAAGAAATTTAGAATACCAGTCCATCTCACTTCACCTGGATTAGTTTCTTTCCTTATAAATAATAATGACTTGGGTCATAAAGCTCTGTTGCATGTTATTTCATTTTTAACATATGCTGCCAGACCCACTTTAAAGTTCATAGAATGTAACTTCAAAGAGGTGAAATAATTTGTCTAAGTTCACATGTCGATGAAGCAACTGAGCCTGGACTCAGCCAGGAATTCTGATTCCAGATCCAGTCCACTGTCTTCTCACACACCATAGTTTCTGATCATTAGGTATCTCCTTTCCGACAATGATCCAGATATGCAGGAGGTCAAACCCACCTTGGAAGACTGTTTCCTGTCTTCACGGTGGCCTCAACATAATGGGAATTTGATTTAGCATCATTCACATCACCACTGAGCTATGCCTCTGTGTTTTCTCCATGTTCCCTGGCTCCCCTGAGCACCAATCTTAACTTTACCTTTGGAGGGGGTATAGAAACAATTCCAGTGCTGAAAAATATATTGGTTCTATATGGCTTCTGTCATCTCAGTTTTCCAAGGTAGCCCAAAAACCATTTTTATAAGCAGCATATGGGAATCAATATAGGGAGGCACTAATGTACTTTTCAGATAGCCCACTTTGAAAAATGTAAGTCTTCTTTTAAAACTTAGATATTGATATTTGTACAGATGGGTGGCATTTGAATGTATCACCATGAAATCCACTAGGATTTCATAGGACTTGGAAGGTCCCTATGAGAAATGTTTATTTGAGAATCAAAAAGGCCATCACTCCTCCACACCTTGTTGATTTCATTCTCCTAGAAGTACATTAATCCTGGGCCCAGACAGGGCCTTAAAGTAGACTGGCGATACCAGTTGTTAAGAAACCACAATTTATCTGATAGGAAGAAACTTTATGATTATGTCTGTGAATATTTAACATTATAAGCAAGTGGCCAAAAAACAAACCATATAAGAAGCTATTCATGTGAACAAAGGTTCAAGACACAAGACTGAATCAATTATTTTGATCCAAACCAAGCAGTTGCTTCATTCTCTATAGAGACTCTGAAATCAGGAAATTTTCTAACTAAAAGGGAAACTACAGAACAGTAAAGAACACGTCTGGCCGAATTCTTCCTCTGCATTCACTCCTGTGTCTCCACGACAACAAGCTTCTCCAGGGAGAGGCATTTTATCCTCACTCGGTTTCTATCCTCACTGTTTGTATGCCACCTAGCCTGTCATCAGTGCCCTGTAACAATTTTTGAGTTGTTGACTCACTGGCTAAGTGAATGAATGGTATACAAGGTCCTTCCTTATTTTTCATTTAACCTTCAAATGTTCCACTGAGATAAGCAAGGCAGGAATTAGGTCCATTTTATAAATGTAGAAACTGAGGCCCAGACATGTAATGGTTCTTGCCCAAGGTCACGCAGCAAAGTAGTGGTAGAGCCAGGAGTAAAATCTTGGTCTTTTAATGACAAGGTTCCAATCCCTTGACCTGAATCTCACTTCTTTTCCTTAGTTTCGTTTTCACTTGGTCTACCAAATCATACTTTGGAGCAGAAATGTCACTTGAAAACTGAAGGACTGAAAACAAAGATCTTCCTGGGTAGAAACCATGAAATCCCCAAATGAAATGGGAGGTATTGAATTCCCTGATACGGAGATCAATGTAGTAGAAGAGAAGTGAATGACAGATGTGAAATTAATGGCATTTAAATTTATGCAGTTACAATAGAAAACAATTCTTCTGGAATGCCTTCCTGAGCCTTTGATACGAAGTGGTAATTAAAAGAGCTCCTTTAAATCATTTATTATAATTATGTTTTAAATGATTTAGTCCTGAATGTAGCCGGCTTTTTGTTGTTGACTGGTAGCTGGTGACATTTGGAATTGACTAGACATATGCAATAATTTGACTACTTTTCACATACAGAGAAGTGAATTGTCTCTTGAAACTGAATGGAGAAAGCATCCCAGGTCCCCTGTGAACCTCTCACTTTTCACCTTGCCTCAGTGATCTGATAGACTCCCCAGGCAAAAAGAGTCAGGAAGAGTGAAGTTAGGGCTTAAGACCAGGCACATTCTGCAACTTTCAAAGCCAAAAGGTTTAATGAAAAAGTGGGGAGCTGATTAAAGCTTTGGTTGTGAGATTTGACCTTCTGCAGGTCCAGGCTGATTGTGAGTGAAATTTGCAGAGTTGGCTAAAATTTTGTGCTAATGGAGTAGGGTTATAAAATCAATCCACATGCTAGCAATTTCCTCTCCATATTAGCTATCCCTTATCTTTGCTTGAAGCTTTGTATTTTACAGCCTACAAAGTGGCCTTGTGAACAGTCACCTTACTGCTCTGAACCCCACCATTCAAATGTGCATACACTTTTGGCTCTGGGTTAAATGCTTTCTCAAGCTGTGCCCCAAAGACTGCTCTTCTGATTGTGCAGTGCTTTGCCAACACCACCACAGTGTGACAGCTGTTGTAAAAGTGTACCCCTATTTGAGCAGTAAGGTGACTGATTTGGAAGGCCATACTTTGAGTGGTGAGGGACAGGTCTTTGATCCAGGGTCCTAAGCCCAAGTTTAAGACAGTTCATTAAAGCACAGCTTCCTGGCTTAGCGAAGTCAATTAGCTATACGTCCTGGTTCATCAGGCACCCTGGTGAAGGTCATGGCTGATCAGTGGAAAGTCATTCCCTCCAGATGTGGCACTGAGTCTCAAGGAAATGCTCATGTTTCCTGAACCCCTAAGATGATTTCTGGGACCCTTTCTGGTCCCTTCCCTTCCCTGAGCTTCCTCTTCCCAAAGCGAACCACTCAGGGACTGGCTTCTGCTCCGTGCCGTCTCTGCCTCCCACTCCCCACTACCTCTTACCCTCTCTGCTTTTCTTCTTCAGACTTTAATCCGCCTCTGGAAAAGCCTGGGTTTTCTCTATATTAACATTTGGCAAACAATTCAACCTCTCTGTACCTCAGGCTCTTTGTAAAGGAGTATCTCTAAATTGCTGATATCGAAATTGCATTATTTATTTTTGTGCCCCCAAGACCCAGTTTGGTTCCTACACAGTAAATAAATGACCATATCCTGTAAGTATTAGATGAGATAAACTACGTAACTGGCCTAACACAGGTCTTAGCACCTATTAGGTGCTTGATTCATTCTTTTTATCTACAGAAAACCCATTGAAGGCCTGCAGCCAGGAGTTATTAGGAACATTGGATACATAATAAATAAAACCACCAAAGATTCCTGCCTTCTTGGAACTGACGTTCTAGGAAGACAAGACAGACAATAAATAATAAATACACTAAATGAGTAAAGCAGGTAGTATACTATTGAAAGGTTTTTGAAATAGAGCTGAGAAATGGGGATCAGGAGAGGGGCTCGGAGGAGCAGTTGGTAATTTTAAACACAGTGTTCTTGGGCTGCCTCATGGAGGAAGTAACACAGGAATTCAACGGGTAATTTCCTTACCTTCATTCTATCCTCTCTTCCTCTCCTTTTCTTCCTCAACCCAACTTCTTCCCATGGAATTCTTGACTCCCTGACAAGATTAGAACACAGTGGAGAACCTAGACACTTAGTCATGCTATCCCACCTGGAGAACTGGATACATAAATTGCAGGGCCCAAGACAAAAGGAAAATCAGGGCTTTTGTCCAAAAATGATTACAGATTTCAAGATGGCAACAGCAGAGCATTTTACCAAGCCCAGGGCTGTTCTGCACACATCACACACACATTAAGTGGCTGACCGTGTCTTACATGTCATGTCATGATTGAAATCATGTTGACTCAGGCCCAGCCTCTCTCTCTGGCTGTGGACCGTGAAGCAGCCTCACCTGCTTTCTCCTGGCACCTTGTCCAGGACCAGGAATCGGTCTCATTTCTTGACATCTTCCAATGGCTGACCCTGACCTCTCCTACCCCCGTGCAGTGAGTTGATCCAACACACAGGTACTGAGAGATTTTTAAAGCCAGCAACTGTCCTAAGGAATCAGTAAACTTTCCTGCACAGGGCATTTATTTTTTCCAGATTTAATGGCAGAGGAATGTAAGTAGGTAGAGGACTTAAGGATTTATTTCCTTCTGATAATCAGGAGTGCTCTCTCTGGTGGTGCCATTTACCTGATAAATCGCAGCATTAGGTTTCAATGCTATGAGCCTCTGACTTGCACAGGCTGCCGCCCCATCCTGACACTGAGCAGTCTCTTCCTACCCTCCCTGGCCCAGCACTAGACCGAGCTACTGGCTGATGGAGTGACATTCTAGGAGCACGGCACTTTACAGTTGACCCTTCTCATCTGCCTCAGTTACCCCTACCCTGCACCTCACAGGTAAGGATACTGACTGCTAGTCCAGGACAAGGTGACATGCTCTGTACAATACCCCACAGTAATTGTACTGGGATTTTCAACCCATCTTCTGACTCCACCACTGCTCTTCTTCCCAATGTGGGTTCATGTGTGTATCTATTCTGCATACCCTGCCTACTTCCTCTGAAACAGCTTGGCTGGGATTCTTACTCCAGAATGCACTTACCCACTGGACACCCTTTTCCTAAAATCATGGGAGGCCTTGAAGACCAGATGTGCTGGAATGCTCAGGCCCATATTATTATGAAGAAGCAAAGATAGTTCTCAAACATACACATCCCGATCTCAGTAAGCAAGAGAGACAGAATTAGAAGGAAAAAAAGGCTGTAAGCAATGTACATCTATCCTAAAAGTGCACTTATGATATTCATCCATTCAAAAATTGCTTCTCTTTTTTTCCATTTTTTTTGTTATGGTAAAATACATATAACATAGAATTGATCATTTTGCCACTTTTTAGTGGATAGTTCTGTAGTATTAAGTACTTTCACATTCTTGTACAGTCATCCACACCATCTGTCTCCAGAACTTTTTCATTCTAGTTTCTTTCTTGAGTATGAAATGCTCCTGGCTGAAACAGAATACAGTCCACAGTGGTGTTTGCTTCAGTCATTCGGCCAGTTTTGCAAACTCTCACAGGCTGGAAATCAGAAAGGGCCAAACAGCAACCTTCTTAACTGAACCCAGAGAGCAATGAGAGCAGAAAGGCCAAGTGGGTTTCCCCCTTGAAAATGTAGCCACATTTTCAAAATCAGCTAATGGAGGGTAAGTCACATCTGTTTATAGGAACACAGGTTAAGATAAGAGAAACCAGAGATGAGAACTTGGGGAAAGAAAAGAAAAAAATCTGCTTTTATGAGTATAGACTCTCCACTCCTGTCACTCTTCTATGGATGCAGAACATTTCCTGTGTGTGTGAGAGAACTTTGTATAAGCAAGCCAGCCTGGGAGAGGGCTCTGCCCTACAAACCCAGAGTCATCTTCAGGAAGGGCAAAATATTCTTTTTGGGCTTAGAGTATAGGGTATGAGAACTTGAGAGAGAGTCAGAGACAGAAGCAGACAGGCACAGAACAAACAGTGTAACACTAGGAGACAGACATGCATTCAGAGACATGCAGCAGTCATGTTAGAAAAAAAACACAACCCCAAATACACCTAACTGCTGGCACTTACTGAGTGCTAACTCAGGGCCAGGAGCTGTTCTAAATGAAGTGAGCAGAGCCCAGAGAGTTTAAGGAACTTGCCCATGGTCACACAGCTCATTAGGGGAGCAGCAACTTATCCACTTTGTGGAATTTAAATGTGTTGAGTAAAATCCATGGCAGATCAAGTAGCTATGTTATCTTCTAGCAGGCCATGGCGGCCACTGAAGGCATCTGAAGGTGAGAGTGACATACTCAACAAGAGTGGGTAAAAGTGACCCCTCTGATAAGGCTGACTTGGGAGCTTTGGACTCAGAAGAGTTACCAATGCATCTCTCTGGTGGGGAGGTGTGGGTTGGGAAGGATAGCTCAAGTGGCTGCATGCCACAGGCCTGAGACTGCTCCTACTCAAAGTAGCCTCAAACCCATCATTTTGCTTCCATGTATCAATGTCAAGCATGATGGGTCAGCTTTCAAGGAGGCCTAAGAGAGGATTCTTTCTTACTCATGAGTGACACATGAGCTCTCAAGTTCCCTCCATTGGGAAGGCATGTAGGAAGTCAGAGTGCAAAAGAATGAAACATATTACTGATTATATCACATTGGTCATGAGCTGGAATAAACTTGGTCCACTTCTTGGATAGTCAGAGATGGAAAGATGCCTCATCTAATCAATGCGTAGTCACTGCCAGGAATACCACGTTGAGGAGTGTGAGGGGATGTTCTGTGCAAATCATGTTGGCAGCACTTTGTTGGTTAGGTGAGCCTTTTAAGGGTATAAGTCAGGTATGCGTCTGCCCCTTTGGAGTTCTTTTCCTTTCCTAAGACTGCAGATTTTCAGACTCTATCATGGAGCTAGAGCATACAAACAACTCAGTTCACATTCACCAGAACTCAACGTATATACCTGAAACACTTGTCGTATGTACGGCACCCTCATTGCTCTAGGTTCTCCGTAAAGTACAAATTGCTTGTTTGAGGATGTTTTGCCTGTTCTTTTGATACAACACTGATGAGAGATGGTGGCAGTGCTTCTGTCTTAGAAAGGCAAAATTGTTCCTAGAAAATCTACATGTAAAGACTGGTCTAGTTTTGGGAGACTGAGCCACTGAGAACCTTCAGAGGAGGGTGGGCTAAGGGATCATACAGCCCTGCTTAAAATCCTTCCTTGGATAAGTTATATATCTACAAGTTAATGTATCTACTTCTTCCTTGGGCAAGTTATGTATCAAGTTATGTTGGCTTATTCTTCTATGAAACAGGAATAATGATTATAGTAACATAATAATATAGAAGAACATATTTTAACAATTTACTTCTTTATCTATCTGGCCAGATTAACCAACACCACCCTTTCCTTCTGTAAATCATTCTGACGAATGCCCACAGCATGCTAAATGCTCATAGCTAGGGACTACTCTACAGTATATCCTCTCACTTCTGCTGCCAGTGACCACTAACTGGTCCCAGTCATGTGTCCAGAGAGATTCCTACAGTATAGTGTAATAGTTTAAGAGCCTGGGCTCAGAACCCAGACTTCCTGAGCTCAGATTTTGCTTTGTCACTTACTAGTTGTATGGCCCGAAATAGATTACTTACCTCTGTGTTCAGTTTCCTTATTTGTAAAATGAAGTTAATCATATCTACCTCATGGGGTTGCTGTAAGGATTAAATGAACCAATATTTTAAAAGCACTGGAATAGTGCTTGGTGCATACTAAGTGTTAATTACTAAGTTTTTATGGAAATTGAGAGTCTGGTACATAGCAAATTCTTATATATTAGATCTACTTTTCCTTCTGAATCCAAGTTCAATGTTTTTTACAATTTGCTTCTCTGTTCTGAAAAAAAAAGTATACGTCCAAAGATGCTGCGTTTTTCAACTCCAGGCAACTACATCGTTTATAGGATGTAGTCTCCAACTAGCAGGATTCAGGTTAAAAGCTCAACCGTTTTCTTGCCTTTAGTGAACACATCCTTTGCTCGTGGCATCGCAGAACGAACACCACTGGCCACATCTGACAAGGTGGAGTTCCTCAAGGAATCCTAATGGAAGAGAGGGTGGCTGCAGGCTACTAGTGCAGAGCTGAAGGAAGGCTGGCTGGGTGAAAAGTTGACTGGAAAATCGTAACATCAATATTAGCAGACAGGCTAATGAAGGACTGCAGTTTGCACATGCCTGTCTCCTACTTTCCCTCCTTCAGGGGAAATGGCAGATGCTGATCAGGACTGGCTAACCCTGGCCCAGGATCAGTGAAAAGTGTTGTCTGCAAGAGATTGCTTCAAGCATGGGAGGCTGACCTCCCTTTGAACAAATGATGACCTTTAGCATTTGAAATCTCCGTTGACAAGCCATGCACATGAATAGAACAAGCAGAAAACTGGAGAGAAATTGGTCAGAGCCTGAAGGAAATGAGAACACCAGAAAGGGGAGGACAAGAGGAAGGAAAATAGCTCCTATTTATGTCCTATGTGGCAGGCATTCTGCCAAGCATTTCATATTTGCTTATTTATGGCTCACTACAACCCTATTAGGTAAATATTGATATCCCCATTTTACAGGCCCAGATATGTCAGCAGCACATCAGTACTTTGCGGCAATGTGACGATAAATACCCAGGTCCATCTGACTCCAAGCCTTGTGATTTTTCTCTTATACTGCAATGCCTCCACTGGGTAAAAATAAAAATGCAGGGACATTTCCCTGTCATTGTTACTGGCAGGATGGGGTAGTGGTTAGAAGCTGGAGTGCCAAAGAAGTAAGACCTGGATGCAGTTCCACCTTGACTGCTTGCCTACTCTAAAGTGTCTCAGGTTCTCTGAGCACTGATTTCTTCAGCTGTTGATGAAACCTGCACCACAGGATGGCTTCAAAAATTGAATGGAATGTGGATAGAGAAGGTGAGAGATAATGAAAGTGATGGATTACAATGTGTGGTGCATCATAAATGCTTAGCAAACACAATATCCTTCTTCATGGTAATTTTAGTTTTATTACTAATTTACTTCATCAGCTTAGATGTGCCAGTCTTATCAAGTTTGTATAACTCTGAGCTTCTTGAGGACTGTGAGCCAAAATTAGAACCATCAAGATTTTAGCTCCAGAGAGAACCTCAGAAAAGCCATTCAGTTCCAATCCTGCATTCCACAGATGGGAAAAACTAATCTCAAAATAGGGAAGTCATTTGTCTAAAGTCATGTAGAATGATAAGTAACACTTCTGACATTATAACACTTCTCATGCCTCCAGGCATATAGAACATAGTCTTTACAAAATACTTTTACAACCAATTCTGCTTTCTTAGTCTCCTTTAACCCCAGAGTAACCCGTGTGGTATTTCTCATGCACGAACTGGTTGCAGATCTTCTTAGGAGGCCACATCTGAATCTAGGGGAAGAGTGTCTGGTGGTCTTGGCATACCTGCCTCTGGCTTCTGGCTTCTCTTTCAGCCTCACAAACCCTGCTTCAATTTTCTTCCAGGGAAAAGCAGGAAATTAGCAGCCGTGTTGGCCCCCCCATGAACAGCAGAACAGTTTTGATGGAGAATAGGGAAGAGTTTTCAATGTTGTGTTTATTTGTGGCATTTCATTGGCCAACAATGTAAATTAAATTAATTAAAAAACATTGTACATTTCAATTCCAACACTGGATTCACTCAGTGGCCATGGAAATTTTGAATAATGGATAGTAGTCATCTCTAATTTCTCAACATATGTTTTTTCACTTACACAGCTGTGAAAAAAATTATATTTATATTTTTGTTGATGCATAATTTCCAGCTTGAAAACAGAAGTCATATTAGCATTAAACTGCCAACAGGTGTCTTTTTTTCCCCCCCCCTTCTCTTTCTGGTGAGCTGGAATAATCCCTTCTTTGGCAGGAAGTCAGTATTTTTTCACAGTCATTTTTGCATCCTTAAGAGTGCCTTTAAAATTATTTTCTACTTGATGAAACACATCCTCTCAAGGCTTCATTATTTTCACCCTGGTGTTATCTGATTGACTATTTCAATCACAAAAAACATGGGAGATTTGAGTCATTCCTACTCAAGTCTGCACAGAACTACAGCTGGGTACGTTGATAACATTTTCAAGGTTTTTGCTAAGAAATAACAGTGACTTTTAATGACCCGGTTGCATTTCAACCCTAGATACTATTTAGTTTAACTATTGATTACAAGGTATCTTTCAGGTACAAGGTAATCAAGCCAAATGCAACTGATTACTGCATTGCATTCAAGATGGCTTATAGAGAGAGAAAGAGTCCTGAGACCTTGTCAGTTTCTTCAAAATTCCTTTTTTTCTTGTCTACCAAAGAAAAAAAATTTTTCCTGGACTCCAACAGAGTTAAAGAATTCAAATAAAAGTGCACTGGAAATTTGTTGGTTGTCCTGAAATGTAATTTTCCTTGTGTATTCCTTCCCAGTAGCATTGCATCATCCATCTTTATCTCCACCACCACTCCACCGTCCTAGACTGTTTCTAAAGGTCCTTTAACTGTTCTCTCTTCTTGTCCCCCCAGCTTCCCTTTTATATGGCCACCCCTGTGGCTAAGTACTTCTGTGCAAAGGCACATTTAATCTGAATTAACTCTGCTTTGTATCCTATGGTGACTCTCCCTTGTCCTATGGATGAAGTTGGAATTCTTGAGATACACACACAAAGTCCTTCATCCATGTCCTAACTCCTTTTCCAGTGTCATCCTTAGTTACTAACCTCTTCAAATGTGTGTGGCAGCTGTGTAGAGCTTCCTGGAATTCCAGGAACAAATATGTGAATTCATTTCAGGCTTCAGTGACTTTACTCAAGCCACCTCTTCTGCCCTCTTGCCAAATACTATACTTGTCCAGACTGTCTCCTTCAAGGCAACCCAGGGAGCTTCTGCCCAGCAAAGCCTTGCCTATTTTACCACCAGTGCTAAAATCACTCTCACACCCTTCCATCCAAACTGGCTTCCCCTTCTGATGTTTCACACTTTTTTTTTAATTTGAAAGGGAATATATTATGATAGTTAAGGACTTGGGTTCTAGAGCCAGATTCCCTGGATTCACATCCCAGCTCTGCCATTTACTCTATGAGTGACATTAGATAATTTTGTTCAAAAATCCCTATGCTTGATGTTCCCATTGTAAACTGGGAGAAATAATTATATTTACCTGATAGGATTCTTGTCAGAATTAAATTAGACAAATATGTACAGTACTTGTAACAGTAGCTGGCAGGTGGTTAAGTACATAATCAATGATCAATATAGCTTAGTTCTTATTTGCATAATTTTACTGTATTTATTTAGAGTCTACTTCCCCTACTAGACTGAGAGTTCCTTGAGGGCCCGAATGCAGTTCTCTCATCTCTGTATCTTGAGTGCCTGGTACTGTGCCTGGCATATATAACAGATGCTGAGGAACAGATGGATGTGGAATGAATGAATCAATCAATGTAGACAAACAATCTGGAAGTTCAGCAAGCAAAGAGACATTGCCCCCTTCAATTATATAATGTAGTTATGATGTCCCTGACAGTTCTCCTTGTTTAAAAAAAAACTTTAAAAATTCTCTTTTCGTGATTCTAGTTAAAACATGAGATAAGTGTTTGCTGCACATTTGCAAGAGGGTTTGAGGCCAATATCCACATTCTGGTGTCCTGCCTTGTTCGATTTTACTTTCCTTTGCCATTGCCAAATGAATATCCATTGATGGGATTTGTAGTATTCATCACATGCAGCCACCAGATGGATCTGAATAGTTTCTCTAACAACCAATTTGCATTTGGACTCTGCTTCCAAAATGCTTTCCCATTATAGCTTCCATTCGCCCTCCATGCACTCCAACATCTCCCACTCTGTTCTAAAGGGCATACCTCTAATTTTAGAAACCATGGATCGTTTTGGTACAACTGAGCTGAACCAAGTTAAAACAACAATAGTAATTTATTGCCAAATCATAACTTGCTCATATATTTCAACTTCTATCATGTAATATAACAATTTTTTTCATTATAATAATCTTTTACTGAGTGTCCCCGAGGTATTGTTGCAAAACTGAATTTTTCTGAGCACTATTCCTAAGGCTTCATCTTTGTGTCATGTTGCCTTGTGGCCTTGATTCTTGAGCCAAGATCTTCTTGTTAAGGTTGTTATGCTTATTTGGGGCTCTGTTAGGTTTCATGAACTTAGATGAAGAATAAGTAATAAATTCATAGAGGAAATTGGGTTAGCATGTGATTAACATCCCGGCTGATGCAGACGGGTGTACCAATCATGGAAACATGTGCTTGTATCATGATGAAATGCAGATTAGAGGCTGGAGCCAACCCAAGGATATCTGCCCAAAACTGCTTCATCTCTGTCAACTTTAATCTGATCGAAAGAGAGCACGCTTCAATGCAGCGAGAAAAAATGTGAATTCCTAAAATAACCAAGTGGCACTGTGTTTTCCATTTAGATGCTGTTAAAATACTCACTTTTCATTGTGGTATAGGAAAAAGTATACTGAACTATAACTTAGAAGGGCTGAATTCAAATCTCATCTCAGCTACTAACTTATGCTATGAAATTTCCTAGAGCCTTGGTTTCTGTATCTGTAAAATGAATGTGCTGGGTCAGACTGATGGTTTTCTATTGTTTTTCTCCTTCATGCAACAAATGACAAGTGATATTTGCACACTGCCATGGGCAGTCCCAGGGTTGTGCACAATTACCCATGTGCTAGTTAATGGCTTTCCCCTTTCCTCCTGTTCAAGTAAACACATGAGCTTGACATTTCAAGATAACCTTGAATCTTTTTCTGTCTAATTCATCTTAAAAATTAAAAATCAAATAATTTGGAAGCTTTGGCTATAGCATTAATTTTTGAAAGGTGATTTGCTATGAGTTCACAAAAGATGTGTCACAAAACTCAATTTTAACTGTCCCTTGTGATACTATCCTTCTACATCTCTGTGATTTTAATCAAGTTGCCAGTAGAGGAAAGTCCAAGGCCTCAAGTCCTTAACTATTTGTAATAAAATAATAAGGAATACAAATTTGTAGGGAGTCCTCACTTGCTGGGTATTCTCATTTCCCCTTTGAGAATAGTAACTTTGTCATTCTTATTAAGCAGAGATTTGTTTCTAAAAGGAGGTAATAACATGGCACTTGAAAATACAATGGAATCCTTTTTAAGATTTGAAAATATATAGTACTCAGCTAAAACAGTTGTATTTTGGAATGTCTCATCCTGGAATATTTATCTACAGGGGGAAAAATAAAACACAAGTTTATAGCATGGTGGCTATTAAAATTATGCATAATATAAGAAAGGAATTAAGATAAAATATTCCAAAGGACCTTTGAAATTTACTATAAAAATCAGGTGTAAAATAATCTATACATCTTTTTTTGTCTCCAACAGGATTATCTAGATAAACTGAAGAGCTTTATCCTATCAAATACCCAGATAAAGTAAACTTTGTAAATGCAAGGCTGAACTTGCAAGAAATGAAAGGAAACTACAAGAGTCATAAAACCAAGAAGGAATCAAAAACTAATAAGGACACATGAAAAAAGAAAAGGAAATCTTTGACATTACCTATAAAATTTCTACAAATGAAAGTTGTGATCATTAAAAAAACATTTAATAAATGGATTAAATAGGAGTGTAGATGTAGTTGTAAATTTAATCAGTTAAGTACAGAAATACCTGGAATAAAACAAGAAAGAGGTTAAAAAATATTAAAAAGAGTAAAAAATAAACAGAGAAAAGGGCAAAATACTCCAATTTATAATTTAATGGTATTCCCAGGAGGATAAAATAGAAAAAAAAAATGAAGAGTAAAAATATTCCAAGAGTTAATGGCTCAAAAATTTTCAGAATTGATGAAGCTACATGAATCCTCAGAATCAGAACACATAAATAATAAAACATATAAATCTAAGCTTCTATACATATTCACATGAATATAAAATCATACAGCAATTCTGAGAAACCATTGGGCAGTTTCTTATAAGACTAAATATATCACTTACCACACAACTCATAAAACACTCCTAGGCATTCACTCCCAGAGAAATGAAAACTTTGACTCACACAAAAACATGTCCATGAATATTCATAGCAGCTTTACCTCAATAGCCCAAAGTGGAAAACAACAAAAACATCCTTCAGTATTTGAATAATTGAACAAACTGTGGGTATATCCATACCATGGAATGCTACTCAGCAATAAAAAAGATATGAAATATTGATACATACAGTGGATTGAATGGATTTCAAGAGCATTATGCTGAATGAAAAAAGTCAATTTCAAAAGGTAACATACTCTGATTTCATTTACATAAAATTCTCAAAAGACAAAATTATGGAGATGAGAACAAAGTGTTAATTGCCAATGATTAAAGAAAGTCGTACAGAAGTGGGGAAAAATGGAGGCATGAGGAAGGTCTTTGTGCTGATAGAATAGTTCTATATCTTGGTTGGAGTGATTATTACATGAATCCATATATGTAATAAATGGCATAGAATTATATATGCACAATGCACCAATGTCTATTTTCTGGTTTTAGTATTGTACCATAGTTATGTAAAATGTAACTATTACAGGAAACTGCACAATGGGTATATGAGACCTCTGTACAATTTTGCAACTTTTTGTGAATCTATAACTATTTCAATTTTTTTTAATGGAAAAAAAAAGAACACTGCAGACCAAGAAAAGAAAACATAAGTGACCCAACAGAAAAGTCAAATTATCTATGAAGAAATGACAACTAGACTAACAGCAAATTCATCAAAAATGATATGAATCGGAAAGCAATAAAATATCTTCAGAGTTCTGAGAAGAAATAATTATCAATTTAGAATTCTATACCCAGGTAAACTATTGTTCAAAGTATGGTTAAAACAAAAACATTTGCAAACAAAAGCTAAAAATGTCACTAACAAATTTAAACAATATACTTTAGGATACAATTCTGAAAACATAAACCATGAAGGAAGATTCAAGAAGAATGAAGAAAAATGATATTGATAAACAGGTAAATAAACCTTATTAATTCAGTCTAAAATATGTATGAAGTACTACACATTAGGAAGCACTATTGTAAAAGGGTATGCAGCAGTGTCTTATTTATTGTAGGTAAGATATATGATAAACAACTAAACACTAATTTGTGGGTTTAAATGTAAGATATACCTACAGTACTAGAAAAAAGTAAAAGGTAATATATAAAGGAAGGTGATCAGAGTTAAAACGTGTCTAAACTCCTTTTTTCTTTGTTTTGGTGTAAAGAGAACTTTTAAATTAACTTTAGTCAAATATCCTTATTGAAAGACTAAAAATGAAGAAATATCTTCTAAGCTGGTAAAGAGAAAAACAGAATGAAGAAAACTTAATCCAATAATAAAAGAGAAAGGTAGGGAATATATCTTTTTAATGCAAGGTAAATAGAAAGCACAAACTGTTGTAACAAATCCATAGTTATCAGTAGTGACATATATAAATAGTTAAAATATACTGATCACATTGTATTAAAAAATCCAACTCTACACTGAGGGAAATTTACCTAAATCATGAAGACACTTAAAGATTGACAGTTAAAAATATTGAAAAATATGTAAACTAAAATATATATACAGACTATATAAAAGAAACTTTCTGGGCTTATAAATATAGCAGACAAAATACACATTTTTTAATGAAATGAAAATCAGGAATAAGGTAGTCATTGCACAATAGCACAAGAAACAATTCCCCAAGAAGGTGTAACAGTTATATGCACTTAATAATGTTAAGTTTAAAAGCAATAATTCAACAATTAATAGACAGGTGATATAATGTAGTAGTTAAGCACACAGAATATGGAAACAAATTACCTTGAGTTCAAGTCCCAATTTCACCAATTTACTAGGTGTATAACTTATGTAGCTTATTTTTTCCATAGATTTCTTATCTGGAAAGGGGAATAATAGTATTAGTACCAACCTTGCAGGATTGCAATAAGAGCATATACATACATGTGTATTAAAGATGTCAGATAGTGTTATTTATACCATCATCATCAAACAGAAAAAAACAAATCCAGATTTGCAGCAGGAGATGCTCATATACCTCTCACTAATTGATAAAACAATTACTTTGCTGGGTATTTGCCTATTTATTTTCAGACTTATTCCTGCCCTTCTCTTGGTGTATTTTGTATCCCTTTGCTCTGTATTATAGGAAACTACATAGCCAAGCATTCTTGTCTGTTAGCTTCCAGGGAAGAACTGACAAAAAGACTAAAGCTTGGGAGGAGGAAAGAACACAAGTATGTCTCCACAATACTACAGCTTAGTGTCTGTGACTAAAGCTCCAGCCAGACTGCGCCTGCCTTCATGTTTCCCATTCCCACTGAGATTCCTTGCTGTGATCCTAGCACCCACTAGATGTACCCAGCTTCTGGGCCCTGGTAACACTATCTCCTTTCCTTGTTCCTTCAGAAATAGTCATATAAGTAGCTTCCGATTTTTGTTGATCTCTGGTTTGTCTCACTCTTCCCCATTTGGTTTCCAGCTCTTCCAATGACTAATGCAAGTAACTCCCTTGTCAAAATACCTAGAATGATATCTGTTTTCTTCACTGGTACTTGACTGATGTAATAGGTAAGATAAAATACTAAGTGAAAACGTTAGTACTCTGTCTGTGAGCTTGATCTGATAGACACCTTCAAAAATAACAGAAGTGAATTCCAAGCGAAATTCCAACAAATGACCAATTCTAAAGTTGTTTCATACTTTTATGAGAGAGGGGAACTGTCTGAAAAGTATTCTTTGTGGGAATTTGGGCACTATGGCAGTGAAGTAGAGAAAGAAGAACCTGATAGCTTTTTAGTTTACCATTACCTGATTTAATAAATTATGACCATTTCTTCTCCCATATGATACCTCTTTATGGTATGCTTACTTCTTCATCTTCTCAGAACTCCTTCTGAGAAATTTTTATATGTAAAATGAATCAAGGTTATTATCTCTGCATGATTATACTTTATTTCTCTAGAGTATAGATTCAAATAATTTCATCAAATACCCACTAAGCAAAGCACTCAGTTAGACATGGAGATAAGGGACTTAATCAAACATATTCTCTACTCTCCAGGAGTTCCTATTTGAGCAGAAAGATAGGTTTACAAACAATTCCAATGTCAGGCAAAGAGTAAGAAGTTCTACAAAGAGGTAAGGCCACAGTTACAAAAGCATAGGAATAGAGAGACTCCAACTGTGAGGAAATGGGAAGACAGCTATGAAATCTAATCTTGTCTATGCATTGTAAATCATGACGTACTTCCCTAACATTATTTAATTTTATTTTGGAGTGCATAGACAGCTATTCTTCTATTTTAACCAGCAAATAATCAAAAGGTGTATACATGGTGTGGTGAGGTAAGAAGAAAGTGTTCCAACCAATCAGATCAGCTGATTCTTTTCTGAAACTCAGGGGAAGACAAATGTTAAAGCCAGGTTTCCTGTTATAGTCAGATAACCCAAGTATAGCCCTCATGGTTCAAATGAGAGCTTTGAACAAAGTAGGGCTAGTTTCTGTGTTCTTAATCTGTGCTCTAGTAATTTTAGATAATGTTTATATTTTTAAAAAAAGAAAGTAAGAAAAAGGACCTTTCCAAACACGGCATTTTAGAGTCACACCAACTGACAAAATAATAAGTTCAATAGACTAATAGATCTATTGGAAATATTTGCCTAATGCAATTAGAGACCATTAGAATTGTTCTACTTCTCAAATTCTGCTTCCTTGGTCAGATACACACAAAATTGCATATCGATCAACACAGGAATTGAGTGCATTACTTCCTTGAGTTGGCTGTTTCACCACAATGAGCTCTCACAAACTTGTATTTTAACTGACTTTTTCAAAAGACTAAATAAGTAATAATGTTCTAAAGTCTGCTGGTTTAGAAAGGAACTCAAAAACTGGAGTTTTCCAGATTCCTTTGATGATCTGAGCTGCTAGAATAGTTCTCAGAATCGTAGGGCCTTGAGTATAAGGTTGGAATAAACCATAACTAAAATTGAATTCAACTCCCATCTCCAATTGGTGCTGCAATGTGTATCACAAAACAAAGGCCCATAGAGCCTGGAAGCAACTTAAATGATTGAAGCTAGCCACGAATAAACAAGAGGGATTGGGGACTGCAACAAATTAGAGAGTGACTTAGTAAATTTTATTAAATGTCTTCCATATCCCAAGCATGGTTCTTCATTCTGATGATACAGAAATGACTAAAATATGGTCCATGTCCTCAAGTAACTCAGACTGTTAAATAAGATATATAATGAAGAAAGTAAGGCTAGTCTATAAGTGATAACATAGAGACAGATTTAAAGTGTTACAGGAAAACATGAAAATTTGAGTGATTTTTCCAAGTTTGGGGAAGGATAGACTCTCCTCTAGGAAATGGCTTCCTGGAGGAGCTATACCTTTTGAATTATACCTTAAAAGATAAAAGGATACATACTTGTATGAGCAAAGGAATAGAGTTATAAATATCCATGGCATATACAACAGAAGATGGTGGGGATGGGGTAGCTGGAGATACGGCAAATGAAGTAGGCAGCACTTAGGCTGGGGATGGATTTATACTCCCAGGGAAGGAGTTTGTTCTTTGTCCTGGGAGAATAGGATGCATACAGTGATTGTAGCCAAGGTTGATCTTTTCTGTGTTAGTATTATTAGTAGCAGTATTTTATTCAAGAAAATACCATGATGGTAACTAGGAGCACAAATAAGGGATATTAAACTGAAGTCATGAAACCAACTGAGCAATAAAGGAGATCTGAATGCAGGTAATGACGGTGGGGACAGAGTGAAAAAGACAGGTTCAAACTACCAATTGCACATTAAGAGGCAAGGAGAGAGATAAGTCAAATTAAGTGGGAAATTAAATGACTGGCGATGCTGCCAAATAAGAAGAGGAAGCAGGAGAAATTCAGGAGGGGAGGAGAGGGGGAAAATGGTGGAGAGGGGACATCCTCTGTTGTCCCCTCTGATGTTTTAAAAAATTAGGACTCTTCTATGAAGCAATATCTGTCTGCTTTGTTTTGCATCCTCATTATCCCAACACCCTACCCTCAGACTTCTTGACTATGTATGGGAAGCCTAGTTTGGAGACCTCAAGGTTATTCACAAAATGGGTATATTCACCAGTTCAGTGTGATGAGTCTTTTTTTTATGACGGCCTATAAAAATAATCTTGGAGAAAGATCATTTTCTAGTTAGGTGATCTAGGAGAAGTTTCTGAACTTCTCTTTGCTTAGTTGCTTAGTTGTAAAGTAGGGGTAATAATATGAGATGATACAAGTGAGAAGATGATTTGAGAACTGTTTTCAGTTCTCAACAACTCAATGAATGTTAATTTTTGTTGTTGATGTTATATTTAGTGTATCTACTTTAGATCATAAACTAACATAGATACTAAATTAGAATTTTGAAGATATCACATTCCCTTCTGAATTTAGGAAGGAAAAAGAAAAGCTCTAAGTGCCAAGGAAATACAGATCATGGTCAGACTATTTGGACATCTATGCTGAAGGAGCCATGGGCTGATGAACATGTAACATGTCCATTCATTACTTTGTTTATTTCTCAATTGCTTATCTCTCCATCTACCCATTACTTTGCTTATTCAACAAAAAGCTGGTCTATTTGCTAGGCACTGGGATAGACATTAAGAACTCTCAGAAGATATAGGGTTATTGAATATAGAGATGAATAAATAAATAATTACAATATAATGTGGTAAGCGATACATGGAGTCCTCTACCACACCCAAAAAAATCCGTAAGGAGCATGAAGTAGAAAGTTGTTTTTCTTGAGGATGAAAGTCATTTATGTTGGGTCTTAAAAAGAGAAGAAGCTTGTCAAGCAAAAATAAAAGCAGCAAAAAGGTTTTTAAGATAAGGAGGCCTGTCTAGGCAAAGTCACAGAGGCACTGTTAAAAAGAAAATCAAGTAAATGTTAAGATCTAACTGGCTTTATTAAGTGATTCTTGAATGAAGCAGCGTAACACCTAGCTAGTAGAGGAATGCTCCAAGGAGTTGTACGCAATGGAATGTTTTTCTAGATGGGGATGGAGCAAAAAGTTATTAGCCAAAGAAAAGATTAGGGATTGTTTCAAGTAAGGTCACCCTTTCTTAGGAAGAACAGTGGGTCTTCTGTAGATTTCTTCGGTAATGGTCAGGAAATTCCAGACTGGCTGGCTTACAATTCCAGTCCTGGGAGAGGCTGAAGCTGCAGTTAGGTTAGTCGTTAAGCGTTGGTTTGGTGACTTGGCCTTGCAGAAGTGACCCCCATGTTGGGCCTGTATTTTTCTTTTTA
Source organism: Manis pentadactyla (assembly GCF_030020395.1). Classification (NCBI taxonomy): domain Eukaryota; kingdom Metazoa; phylum Chordata; class Mammalia; order Pholidota; family Manidae; genus Manis; species Manis pentadactyla. The sequence continues at coordinate 47,042,147 of NC_080022.1, read as the reverse complement.
ACAGCACCAAAGAGCAAAGTGGTTAAGAGGAATAGCTTATAGGTAAGTTAGTTGAGAGAGAAGCACAAGGAGAATGGAAGAATATGTAAGAGGTGGAGTTCGAGATCCCAGACCTTTGAATCCAATGCTAAGGAGACTGGATTCTTTCCCGTGGACATTGGGGGAACCCTGGAGGTATTTGAGTGACACACTGCAACTGCATTTTTAAGAGTCTCCCTGGTAGTACTGTGGATAAGGAAGGAGGACAAGCTAATGGCCGTTCTTAGGTATCTCTTTTCAGCTCTCCAAGAAACCTGGAAAGTGATCATTCATGGGGCATGTTTGTTGAGCCTGCATAAAAGTGAAGGAATTTCCTAACAGCTCTCCCTACCTTTCCTCCAAATCTTTAAAATTCAGTAAGTCTGTATTATCTTAGGTCTTGAGATGTTAATGACTTTAACTAATTGTCAACACTGGCAATTACAATGACTGATACCTTATCATTTCTTACAATGAGCAATGCTAATTAAAATTGATTGTGCTAGAGCTTTAGCAGCAATTATATCCGCCCCCCCTTTTTTTTGTTTAAAACATGAGCTTACTGTGTTGATTTGGTGAACTGCACAGGCAGGCTTATTATCCCAGTGTTTATTTCCTAGTTCTGTTTGTGAACTGCGTTAGCCACAATTATGAAATGTCAGGGAGAAATAGGAATACCTGAGTTTGTGTCATCAGAAAAATCCCAAATTTTCTTTCATTCATTCATTAATTCATTCACTCACTCACTCACTTATTCATTCATTCATTCATGCATTCATTTATTCATTCATCTATCTGACAGAGCTTTTATTGAACATCTACTATGTGCCAAGAACTGAAGGCCAAGAGAAGCAAGTAAACAAGCTGTGACTTGAGGAATTTGCAGCCCAGTGAGAAATACAGATTCATTCCAAGATAATTGCCTATAGTATGTAAATGTTATAGTTGGCAGACATTAACTCTGCCAGTGAGGGTGCAGTCCAGTTTCACAGAGAGGTTGTTGCTGGGCTGTCCTGTCTGGGGAGGTTTCTCTTGCCAGCCAGGTGAAACCTCAGCCTGGATGGGGAAGAGAGGACTCTTGACACTGATCAGGAGAGAATTTGCAAACAGGTCAACTTAGGGAAAGTAAGAAAGGAATTCATTAAAGCGAGAGCAATAGCTAGTATCATAGTTATATATTGCCAGGTAATTGACCCTTTTATTTGTGCAGTCTTGCAGGCAGTATAAAGCAAGGAAAAACAAAGGGAGGAAGGGAAGCTCATTGAACTCCTGCTCAGCATGGGGCAAATCCCTTGCCAACTCCTAAAGCCAGGGTCACCTGGCATACAATGTCCATTTGATCTACAGGGCATGGGAACTATGTTCCTAAGACCCCAGAATATGGGGGAGCCATGGAACACTAGATGGAGTGAGTTTATATTCTGAGAACTTTCCAAAGCAAAGGAAAGGAGATTTGGGGGCAGGTTGCTAAAGGATGTAATCAAATGGCTCCAGTTCTGTCTGGGTCATACAGATGACAGCAGAATGCAAGCTCCTCCTTACTCAGAGGTTCCCACAGTCACCTCCCTATTTGTTGGAAATAAAACAGGGAGAGAAAAGACTTATGCCGAAGATACGTAGTTTGAATGAAATAGCAAAGTGACAAAGACACTTATCACCAGTGGTGAGTTCTTGTCTTTCCTGCAAAAATGAATTCAAATACAAAGCACAATAGACTTATGCAGCACTAAAGTTTTATTTAAGCAGAGTACACACTCGAAAGGGGAATGCAGACAACCTCAGGAAGAGGTACACTTTAAGGTTTTGGGGTTTTATGGGGTCTTTTGGGTAGGGTAGGTATAAGACATGATTTATACAGGTGATTAATAGTTTCCTTGAAGTTTTGTCTTAAGAATAGGGTTATTTAGGTGGCTGTGTTGATGTAGGTCTCAGCATTCTTTACCCATGTAGCTTCCTTTACACTGGGAGATCTGTCTCTTGTCCTGGTTACAATATTAATTGATTAAGGAGACTGGAAGAAGAGGGAGAACATCATAAAAGTTCAATTCAAGAATAAGCTGAACCTTTTTCTCAGGCTAAGTAGACTTTACAAAGGCATGATCCTTGTCCCATTTCCCTACTCTATGTCAAAGATGGCTTTTAGGTCCATAGCTTCAAAATGAGAGCAGGAATTTTGTTCTTTGACTTTTATTATTGCTATTTGTCTACACCTGGTGAATTTGTAAGACTTTATATAAAGTGTCTCCGAAGAAGAGGATAAGTAGTATCATAATGATAAATTAGCCAGAGAATTCAGGAATCAAGACCAGGAACTGTGCTCTGGAAAATCCAGCCTGAAATGAAAGGAAAGGCATGCCAGGCAGGTGGCACGAAGTATGTAAACACCTAAAGAAGGTAAAAGCAGTAAATCACTCTGTGGGGGAGGCAAGCTTGTTCCCTTGTTCCCTTCTAGGTTCTAATAATTAAGTTGACATAAAACAGATTAAAAGGAAAGGAAACAAATTTAATTATGTACCTGTGGGAGCCCATAAAGACATGAGAAGCTTCCTGACAGCCAAGCAATTGAAGTTTATGTGCATCCTAACCTAGGAGAAGGCTTAGAGGTCTGGGGCCTCAAAGGGAGGATGACAGTTTACAGGAAGATGGGAAGAACAAATGTTTGTAAACAAATGTTTGCTCTGCCGCTGGAGAAGCCTTTCTTACACAAAAAACGTATCTTCGGTAATAGCTCTCCTCCAGGTACTGGCCCCCTATCTAAATTCTTTTAGGCAGTTATGGGGGAGGTAAAAAGCTATTCCTAAATCTGTTGGGCCTTGATTGTCTTCACTCAAGATGATCACATGCTTAAGTGGCAGATGCTGATGTGGCCTGTCCTGAACCCCATCATGTCCAAAGAAGGATGAGAAGATTGCACTGAAGCATAGGGTGCCTGAGGGACAGTGGCAGGCAGCAGCTCTGGCTATGCAGTTCAGTCAGACAAATGCTAAGTGAGCACCGTAGGGGCACTCCGTACAGGTAATCATATTTACCCAGGTGCTGGGAGTGTTAGCTGTTGTTGCTCATGGCTGGGTCCTTGTCTAGGCACTGCCCTTGGTACAGTCCTCTGCCTTAACAGGCAACTTTTATTCAGTGATCGGCTGATGGGCCGAGGCTCTGGGACCCAAATCCTTGCTTAGATTTGAGGCAATTATAAAGAATCATTCCAACCCCACAGCTCCCTGTGGGGTAAGCCAGAACTTCTCTTCCAATGCATCCCAGTTCAACTTGCCTCTCTGCCCAGTCCTACATACTGCATCCTTTCCAGATAAGGTTTCAGAAAGCAGTCTCTTGGCAAACCTGCCTGTAGATCCCCAGGTCTCAGGTCTGTTCCCCAGGAAGTCAGGTTTAAAACAAGCATTCAGTCTGTGCTTAATTTGGGGCATTCAAAAGTGCAAAAGATAAGGTCTCTGCTATCAAATAATTTACAGTGTTTTTGGAAGTTAGGGTCTCTAAAGGCAATGCAGAGGCTTGGAAAACTTTAAACCTGTGGACTACATGGACAGAAGGAGGAAGAGGAGGAAAGAAGAAAAGAATTCTGAGTACACTATCTAAAATTGTGCTTATCAAACAAATAGTTCTTGGATATAAGGATTCTCTATGAATTCATTAAAGAATGTGGTGTTACTAGGGAGCATAGAAAAACACTCCCTCCTAAGGCAACTAGTCATCCAGCTTCCATTTGCCTATTTAGAGGGACATGGATTTATGATCTCCCAAGGCAGCACAGTGCAACAGTTTTCCTGATTGGGAAGGCCTCTGTATATTTTGCTGAAACCTTTTTTCTAGTTCTGTTCTCTGCAGTCATACAGACTAAACTGGCTCCCTTTTCTATGCAAGAGCCTTTTCTTTATTTGAAAACAAAGTATGATTTACATATTAAGTTACCTTTCACAATTTTAGGTAATGGAAACTTACTGGATATTTGTTGGTATAAGGAATTTTTAAGGTATGATAATAGTTTATGGTTAAGTTAAAGAATTTTTAATAAACAAGTGGGAGTACATCAAACTAAAAAGCTTCTGCAAAGCAAAGGAAAGCAACAAAATGAAAAGGCAACCTAACGAATGGGAGAATATATTTGTGAATGCTCTATGTGATAAGGAGCTAATATCCAAAATCTGTCAAGAACTTACACACTCAGCACCAAAAAACAAAACACAAATAATCCAATTAAGAAATGGGCAGAGAATCTGAATAGACATTTTTCCAAAGAAGTCATGCAAATGGCCAGTAGGCACATGAAAAGACACTCAATATCACTAATCAGGGGAATGCAAACCAAAACCACAATCAGAGATTATAGCACACCAGTCAGAATGGCTAGTATTAAGAAAGGAAGGGAGGGAGGAAGGAAAACAAGTGTTGATGAGGATGTGGGGAAAAAAAACCCTCATGCACTGTGTGTGGGGATATAAATTGGTGCAACCTCTGTGGAAAGCAGATGGAAGTTTCTCAAAAAAAAGAGAAAAGAAAGAAATAACATTATGACATAGTAATTCCACTTCTGGGAATTTACCTGAAGAAAACAGAATCATTGATTCAAAAAGATGCATGCAATTCTGTCTGTTGCAGCATTATTTATGATAGCAAAATATGGAAGCAACCTAAGTGTCCATAGATAGATGATGGATAGAGAAGATGTGGTATATATATAAATATATATATATATATACATACATACATATATATATACACAATGGAATATTAGTAATCTATAAAAAAAGAATGAAATCTTGCTATTTGTGACAATATAGACCTAGAGTATGGATGGACTTAGAGTATATTATGCTAAGTGAAATAAGTCAGAGAAAGACAAATACTGTATGATTTCATTTATATGTAGAATCTAAAAAAAAAATGAGCCAACAAACAAGACAGAAATAGACTTGTAAACTAGGAACAAACTGGTGGTCACCTTAGGGGAGGGAGGTGGACAAAATAAGTAAAGGCAATAAGGTGACGTAAACTCCCACTTATAAAATAGTCACAGGAATGAAAGTACAGCATAAAGAATATAATCAATAATATTGTAAATATCTTTGTATGTTGACAGGTGGTAACTGCACTTATCATGGTGAGCATTTAGTAATGTAAATAACCGTTGAGTCACTATGTTGTACACCTGAAACCAATATAATATTGTCTATCAGCTGTATTTCAATAAAAATATAAATAAAGCTTCATTAAGCAGCTCCCAGAGCAGCAGAGTGAGGGCTCTGTGCCCCAGTGCCCCAAAAAAGAATTTTTATATTTTAGATATATATTCTGAAATATTTAGGGATGAAATAATATGTAGAATTTGCTTCAAAATAATATGGTAGGGGAAATGGGTGGGAATAGATGGAAGACTGGTCATGAGTTGTTCATTGTTGAAGCTGAATAATTGGGAGTTCATTGGGCTTTTCTGATACTTATAGAAATGTTTGAAATTTTCCAAATTGGAAACATTTTAATATATTTATGTGTTATTAAAATAATACATACACAATATTGAAAAAAAATGCTAAGGACAGGAAGGCTTATAATAAAAAGCAATAGTTCCCAGTCTACTTCTTCCCGCAGACCCACTCTGCAGGGTAACTAGCTTTATTTTAACCTTGTGGTTTTTTGGGAGGTGGGGGTAGTGAGGCATCTTTCTGCAGTATGTGTCTAAATTAACTGCTTATCAGGTTCTTAATCATTGTCTCTGTATTGTCTCTGGATCCCTACAGTGAGCACTGAGGATCTTGTCTGTTTCATAAGCCCTCTCCTCCCACTATATCCCTGGCTTCTCCCAGGTCACCTCACCTCTCACAGCAAACTTGACGTCCGTTTCTTGTCCCACCATCACCCAGAGCCAGTCTCTCACAACTCCCAGTTTTGTAAGACGATGCCATTTCTGAGCTCACCCTTCCACCCACGTTCCTCCCCAACATCCAAAATTGATAACATCTGATTTCTGTCCTGCAACAATGAGTTACTCTCCAGTGAATTATTGGCAGGTTTATTCCAAACCTTAAAAATGAATCATGGAACTTGAATTGTTGTCACTAAGTGATAGTGTTATAGCACAGCTAGTGTTGGCCCAGATTAGGCCGCCTCCTCTTCAGACCTTATGTCTCAATCCTTGTATCACTCAGAGAGGAAAGACTTCAGTATCAAGTTTAAATGAAATCTTCTTTCTCACTCTCAATCAACTGCCTTGCTTAATTAAATACCAGCACTTTCCAGGTTCCCGAGGACACTATTTAACACTTCAAACCCTATCACCTCCTCCCCTTACCCGCAGTTGTTTTTACCAGTGGCCTCCTTCCTGCGGCCTGGGCTCCTGAGCCAGTCTGAACTTCTCTCATCTTCCAGCTGTTGTCCTGTTACTTTCTTAGGTAGGACATTCTGTTATGTTCTTCTCTTTTCCTTCTCTTTTTACTTTACTGCTTTACTTTGCAAGAGAGCTTCCTAAGAAAGGCAGGTGAAATGCCTGAGTGCTTGCCTGTTCTAAATCTACCCTCACTTTAAATTAGTTGGAAAAAAATTTTAAGATTGGACTTATTTTCTCTCAGAATGTTTTGTTTTGATCTCAACCTTATGTCCTTAACCTTATTTTCTTACTCTACTGTGGATTTTCTTTTATTGTTTCATTGGCAGTCATATTTTTAATTTCTAAGAGTTTGTTCTTATTTTTACCTTTTATTTCAAGTGCATCTTTTGTTTTATGGTTGTAATACCTTCTCAGATGTTTTAAAGGAAATTAATTACATTTTAAAAAAATCTCTTCTTTGTTCCTGAATGTTTCTGTGGCTATATATCATGATCTTTCCCTTCATTGTTGCTGGCATCCCTCAGATATCAGTCATCCTTGGTCGCCTGTTTGAGGAGACATGAGGGAGCCAATGAAGGGCTCTGGGACATGGATGGGGCTTACGGACCAACAGGTGTTGCTGGGATAACCAAGCAGGGCCTGTCTGCTGGCTATTTCATGCATTGGGGGTGTAAGGCTGACTGTGCCATCCACAGGCTTCTAATTCATCTCCCTATTTTCAGCCTCACATCTCAGCCTACATCTCCTGTCCTATGTACTTTTCCAGCTCTCAGGAGCATTAGCAGTGAAGTCGGGCTCTCTTCATTCATCAGGAATCAGCCTGTTGTTCAGAGACCTTTTTGAAACCTCTCATCTTACTGATGGTTCCCTTTCTGTGTTCGACATGTTTGGAGTTTGTACCTTTCTTCTTTCTTTACTATATTTTTAATGTACTACCAAGAGGTAAAAGAGATAAATCCATGTTTTCTTCCTGCCATCTTGGAACAACAGATGCTTCTCCTTTAATTTATTTCTTTGTTGAATAAAGAGGTCCAGTTGCTCCAGCCACTCTCCCTAGTAGTCTTATTGATCACTACAGAAATCCATGGACACTAGTGGTATAGGCTGAAGTCCTCATCTCCAGTACCTAGAATGTGGCCTTATATGGGAGTAGGTGTATTGCAGCTGTAATTAGTTCGGACGAGGTCATACTGAAGTAGGATGGGCCCCTAGTCCAATATGACTGGTGTTCTTATAAGAAGAGAGCCATCTGAAGACACAGAGACACCCAGGGAGGATGCCATGTGATGGCAAAGGCAGAGATTGAACGGATACAGCTGCAACTCCGTGGAAACATCAAGGATTACCAACAGCTAATGAGTGGCAAGGAAAGAGTCTCTCTTACAAGTTTCAGAGGGAGCATTGCCCTACTGACATCTTGACTTTGGATTTCTACCCTCCAGAATGTGGGACAATAACTATCTGTCTTATGAAGCCATCCAGGATGTAACACTTTGTTATGGCAACCCTAGAAAACCAATGCAAATACAGACAACAGTGAAGAACTTGATGAGCACTGGATTTAGAGGTAAGGGGTAACCTGTAGAAATATCCCTCCTCCCAATAAAAAAAGTTAAAATTGGTTATTACCTCAGTAAAGCAAGACTGGGCTAGGAAGCAGGCAAAGGAGTGTTGCTGTTCATGATAAGCTACCTCATTCTGTAGCAATGCTTTCAGCCATCTTCTTGCTTCCCTAGGAATCATTCTACTTTGTTATCTAGTTTGGCAACATCTGCGGCAAGCAGATTAATAGTTCCCCGCAAAGATGCCCATGTCCTAGCCCCAGAAACCTGTGAATATGTTACCTTATGTGGCAAGGGGGGAGTGTAGGTTCAAGAAAGAATCAAGGTTGCTAATCAGCTGACCTTAAAATAGGGAGATAATCTTCAGTCCAATGTAATTACAGGAGTCCTTACAAGTGGAAGAGGGAGGCTATCGGGGAGTCGGAGGATGATAAGACCTCAGAAGCAGGTCCCTGGAGTGATAGAGGGCTGTACTTTGAGAAGGACTCAATCCACTGTTGCTGGCGTTGAAGACAGAGGAAGGAAGACACAGCCAGGAAATGTGAGCAGTCTCTGGGTGCTGGAAAAGGCAAGAAACTTGATCTCCCCTGGAGCCTTCTAAAGGGAGTGAAGCCTTCTGGACATCTTGATGTTAGCCCAGTGAGCCTTGTGTCAGACTTCTGACCTACAGAACTGGGTGATAATCAATTTGAACAGTTTTAACTCACTAAATTTGTGATCATTTGTTTCAGCAGCTATAGGAAACTAATATATCATCTCTCCAAAAATGCAGGCTCAAATCTAGTACTAGCCTTTGCTGAGTACTCCAGAATTTTCTTTTTTGTCCTAGATCTTAATCTAATTATGTAGCCAACAGTTCGTTTTGTAGCTGCTGCCTAGGTGCTATTTTCTCACACTGAATTTGCTGAAAATGAAAGCTCATAAGACTGTCAATATACATAGAGAGATGATCTTTACCATAATGCCATTTCCATCAGAGCACACTCTGAGGGCATAGGCCTCGGAGTTAAAAGACTGAGTTCTAATCCCATTCAGCTGCTCACTAGCTGTGTTTTGTTGCATAAGCCAATTTACCTGTTGAAGCGTCAATTTCTTCATGAGGAAATCAAAGCTAGTAACAGTACCAACCTCACATAGTTATTGTATTGTCTAAATGAGAGGACGTATTTAACATACTTAGCACAATGCCTGGCCCACCGTTAGTATACAATAAACAGTATCTTAAACTTGAAAAGTGAAGGAGTGTGCTGATGTTGAGTTTACTCCCAAAACTGTTTCCTGTTGCTATTCCTAAAGGCTTAAAACAAAAATTCTCTGGCTCTCCCACTTTGTTTTGTATATATGGAAATATATGTGGTGTCCTGGAATACTAACAGGTGTGTGCACATACGTGTGTGTGTGTTGAACCCAATAGATGGCTCACAAGTGCTTCTCACATAATATTAGAAGAAGTTTAAACTCAAAACACAAACATTAGGATCAGTGTATGGCAACTACTCCGTTCTCTCTCACCTCACGCCATGGCCCTGGCTGTCAATGGTGCTGTTGGGAGGGCGCAAGATCAAGTGCCTCCCATGCTTCTACCTGTCATCCCTCACACAGTGCTTGCTCTGAAGTCTGTAGCCCATTCACCAGCTCATAGGTGCTTTCAGCTATCAGCTGCCTGCTCGTTTTTGAAACAGTCCCCCTCGACCGCCTGTAGAACCTGTCTGGTTTCCAGACTTGGAGGGAAATCTTAGTTTCATTACTTCATCCTCACCAAAATGCCTTCCACCTCATTCTCCCTTAAAAGAATGCCTAAGATTAACAGAACCCACTACAGAGTCTCATTCATATCAGACGTAGATTCAAAAACTAACTTGGCCACTTGGGAGCTGTTAACCTTTGGGCAAGTTGTTTTAACTTCTCTGTGAACCATGTTCTTCCTATCCAGTGGGGATACCTGTCCCACATGGATACTAGAGGTAATACATGGAAAACACTAGGCAAGATGCCTTGCATTGTGAGGCTAAATAATAGTAATAGTAATAATAATATCATTACTACTTCACTGCATCTGTTCTCCCTCCAAAGATACCCTCCAGCCTCCCTTCAGGCCTCTTTTCCCAGCCTGACCCTGTAGGTGCCATTGCTAGGGACATTCCTCTAAGTTATAACCCTTATGATGTTAAGTGTATAGCTGGTCCCTCCAGTTTATATTACATTAGTTTCTGATGTAAGCAACGAATGTACTTCAATATGGCATCATTTAATAACAGCCTAACCTGCCCCCTACCTGGCAGAGACAATGGGAGCTTATTAAGATAATGTCTTTCTAGTACTTATAGCCCCTTGAAAGACATTCACTAAATAAACAGTGGTATTTGATTTTTGTGTTGCTTGTTTCAGTTCTTAATGCACACTCTGAATTGTATTAATGGTTCCTCTGCAGTGCTTCTCACTATATGGGCACTTGTTAAACATGCTAACTGCAGAAAGGTAGTGCGTGTTTTGCTTATATGTCCCTCTGCTTTGCTCTCCCCTTCTCCCTCTCTCTAACTCTATTAAACCTGGAATTTTCCTCCTTCCAGGTTCCTAGTCCACTGATTTTCAACCTTGGCTGCACATCACAATTGCTTGGGGAGCTTCTTATGTGTCTTGATAGCCAGACCATACTCTAGGCCAATTACATAAAAATCTCTGGAAGTGGGATCCAGGCACCAAAGTTTGTAAGTCTCCTAAATGGCTCCAGTGTTTAGCCAAGGCTGACTCCTATGGATTTAACCTGACCCCAACCAAATGATACACAAAAATGGAATATTAATATCTACTGTTTTATTTGATTCGACTGCGAGTTTGTCAAGGGCCGGTACAGTCTCTTATTCTTCTTTGCTTGCAGTGAAAACAGTCCCTGACAAAGATGAGCACTCAGTACTCAGTTTATTCACTTTATGAATCACACTCACTGGATTCACTTTTTGGCAGAAGGCCTACCCCACCCAGCCAAAAGGATTTCCCCATGCGCTGGTTTCGGTAGCAGTTGATGGGACTAACTCCTAGTAACCTAACTGCCTATCAGTCAGTTTGGTTGTTCAGATTGTCTCAGATAAACAGTTCCACCATTTAATAGTAATTTTATCACACAGGTTAGCAGGGATGCCATGTGATATGAAGACTGCTGTCACCCAGGCTGTACCCGGTGCCTCTGTGGCAGTCCATAGGAAGGCCTGGGATGCAGGGCTGTGCAGTAGAAAGAACACTGGCCTTCGGTTGCACAGGTGCAGTTCAAATCCCCCCTCTGCTATGTGCCTATGGGAATATTAGCTGACCTCTCAGAGCTCTGGTCTCCTTTTTGTGAAAGTGGGAAATGATGCCTTTCCCCCTATTGTCATGGTCAGGACCGCTGAAGGACAGAATGTAAGGAGGGACAGTGGTCATCTTAGCTCAGGCTGCCACAACAAAATAACAGGAGAAAGACAGACAGAAAGAAGGAAAGGAAGGAAGGAAGGAAGGAAGGAAGGAAGAAAGGAAAGGACACAGAGGGAGAGAGAGAGAGAGAGAGAGAGAGAGAGAGAGAGAGAGAGAGAGAGAGAAGGAGGGAAGGAGGGAAGGAGGGAAGGAAAAGAAACAGAATTTTTTCTTCCCTCATGGTCTGGAAGCTAGAAGCCCAGTCTCAGAGGCCCAGCATGGCCAGCTTCTGCTGAGAGCCCTCTTCTGGCCTGTGGATGGCCGTCTTCTCACTGTGTCCTCGCATGGTGAGAGCCAGAGCAAGCTCTCTGCTGTCTCTTCTAAAACCACTAATCCTATCATCCCAAGACTCCACCCTTAGGACATCATTTAACCTTAATTATCTCTTTGTAGCCCCTGTCTCCAATTATAGCCACACTGGGGGGTAGGAAATTCAACATGTGAATTTTTAGGGGACACAAGTCAGACCATAGCAGAGACAAACACATAATATGAGTTCAGTGATATTATATCCTCTCCCTCCCTCTTACTTGCCCTTGAGAGACTCAGAAAAGCATCAAGGAAGAGGAATCACAACTAGATCTTATAGGATGCATAGGAATATCTTAGGCAAACAAAGGTATTCCCAGCAGAGGAAACAGCAAATTCAAGGCTGTTGAAAGACATGGCCTATTTTGGGATCAGTGAGAACTTTGCCAGTTTTCGCCAGAACTTGTTGCTGACAAGAGGAACGTTCATGGTAGAAAATGCAAGAGATGCAGTTTGGGGCGTATCACTCACAACAGCCAAGGCAGCCAAGCTGAGGACTTTGGGATTTTTTCTTTGGGATGAAGGGTTACTGTGCCAGTAGTTACCTTGTAATGATACCTCTTCTTTTCCCAGCTCACTGGCTGGGTTCTTGAGGACAAAGGCCTTGCCACATGTTTTGTTGTAATCTACCCGTGAGCAAAAATGTACTGGGCATGAATTGCTCCAAAACCTTGGCATGTAAGAGCTATCTTTTTCATGTGTTCAATATGAACTAAGGCCAGCCTCCTTCCTCCAGAATGGTATGAAGTCCAGTACTTGCTTGGGGTTGCATCACCCCTATCTGTTCCCAGACTAGCCGAGAGCCCTGAGCCTCAAATGTGTCAGACAGAGATCTTCCCGTCCCAAACCGGAAAGGCCCAGGTCTCTGCTCGCTGCAGCAGGTTCTCCCCGTTGCCCTGCATGTGGCCATCAGCATGGAAGGAGCTCCGCTGCTCCACCGCCTGTCCACCCACCCTGCACACAGTAGCAGTGTTTCCCTGGCTTGCCCGGCTGTTTGCTGGCCTGTCTGCCTGCACAGGGAGCTCCGCTCACTCCTTATATGCTCTGGGTGCCCTCCGTGGTAACCCTGGTTCCAGGCCTTGGCCTTTGGTCCTCATAAACACACAGAATTACCATTTTCTAAAGCCATTTCTCCCCCTGTACATGCTGCTCTGCTACTGGCTTGGCTTTCTGTTCCTTCCAGTTCCAAAATTCTCTCATCGCCTCTTGGGTCTTAGGAATTTTTGTTAGTAATCTCAAAACACAAAGCTTTTCTTTCTTTCCTTCACTTGGGCAGTCTGAATTAATTGCATTGATGGGCTTGACCCTTGAAACACAATTGCCTGTTTAAAATAAAAAGATGATTATTATATAATGAACTATATTCAGTTTACTAAATAGTTAACTTAAACATAAATATATTGTATATATTTATGCTGAATAGATGTATAATTTATGCTAATGATAATTACAAATAATACAAAAGCAAAATAACTCCACTGCCGCTCTGGTATTCATTACCAATGCTTCATTTTGCTTCTGCTCAACAGCCATATAGACAATTTGACATGCCCCGGGAACTGTGCTGGGCACTGAGGATGTAGAGATGGCTATGATATCATCCTTGTCCTCAAAGAGATTAGAGTTTAGTGGGGGAGTAAGATACATCACAGTACATAATGTATCGGAAAAGCCCTTATTGAGGAATGATTAGGCTGACACTGTTTTACCATCATGACTCTGCAGAAATTCTTTATTTGCTGTGCTGTTTCTGTTAGCCTTGTGTTCACTTTGTCCACATCTAGATTTGCCCTTATTTCTTTACTCACTTCCTTGTGAGGTATATTAGTTAGGCTTAACTATGCTACGCTGTTGAAAACAAAATAACTCTCAGATCTCTGGATTAGGGGGTTGACATATCAAAGGTTTGTTTTTCTGACCCACATGAAGCTCAATGTGATTACAGGACACACACATCTCTCCATGGCCTCTTGGGGATCCAGAATCTGTGGTTCCTTACTTCTTACAGGGAGAGGCTGATGCCGCCATCTCAGCATGTGGTACATCAGCTTTTGAGTGTTTCTACCCAGAAATGATGCATCAGTTTTCCTCGCAGGCCAATAATCAGAAGTTTTCATAGGGCCCCAAACTAATAAAACCTGGAAAACGTGGGGGAGCCTATGGGTTACTTGGTGCTTGCATCACTGTTGCCACCACTAGAGTCGTGATTTAAGTACCTCAGCTTTGAAGAATTTGAATCCTAACTCTCTGGTAGTTTGTTTCTTTTGGAAACAAAAGCCTCCAAAGGGAGGTCACAATACATAGCATTCCACTTCCCTGCTGAGTTCTGAGCCTGTAAAGAAAATAAATATAAATGAACATATGTATGGAGAACAAAATATTATCTATATTAATGATTGGGGACAGGTTGTAGGATGTGACTTTATTCTATCAGCAAAGTGGACCCATTGATAGAGCTCCAGAGTTAAGCTGACATCTGGGCTAAGCAGCAAAAGGATGGCATGGTAGAACAGAGGAAAATCTGTCTTCTGCAAGACTACTAATTCCAAAAAGAGGAGGAGGAAAGTGGAGACGTACAGAGCCTGCCCAGTTACTCTTTACCTACTTACCAACTAGGTAGATCATCTCACCTCTCTAGGAGTAGCATAAATGAAGAAAATAGAAGAAACACTAATGGAGCTCCTAACAGAAACTCCAAGTGAGGAGGAGAATTTTTCATTAATTCTTACTAACTGTGCCATTTGCTCCAGCTGCTCCCCAGCTTCTCTGGCTACTAGTTTGCTCATCTTTAAAATGACCATCATAATATCTCATAATAATTCTTTTTGGGTCTTTTATAACTGCTAGGAATTGGGAGATGTGCTGTACTTGCAGTGGGGAAGAGTTCTTCAAATGCCTTCTATAAAATGTTCATGAACACTTGAGATAGAATTACTTTGAGTTTACAGAGACCAGATGGTTTTAAACATATTCCCCATCCTAAATGCACATAAAAAAAATATATACATATATATATTCTGAGCTGGTTCTCGCCAAAAACCTGCCCACTTATTACTCAACAAGCATTTCCTCAACAATCCTCTAGGGCTGTTCCTGTTCATCACAGCAAATATCTGAAACCACCCACTTCTAGCAAAAGTAAAAGCTATCCACTTACCGGCTTGCCATGGAGGTTTCTCCTTCAATGCTTTAATGGCTATTTGTGGGTAGGTTTGACTAGCCCTAGAGAATAGAAATACCCAAATCAAAATAATCATTTTCAGAAAAGTGAGCCTTCCGTTTTCCTAGTGAAATACTAATTAGTTTATGGGCCACAGAGTCTAAGGTTGAGCCTTCTCAGATAAGAACTTTTTTTTTCAAATCTAAAACATTTTGAAAAGTAGAAATGTTTTTAATTTAAGCATTAAATTATACAATTACATGTGTAGACTCTGCCATTGAGGGAGATATTTTCATGGTGTAGGCAGAATTCAGCATAAAAATATTTACTGCTCTGAAATGTCAATATGAAATAATCAGAATCTAAAATTAAATATTTACTGTATAATCAGCCTGTATTCATTCATCTACAGTGTTCCCTAAAAAACACTGATTACACTGAATTTGACCACCTGGATTTTCCTAATATTTTCAAGTTTAAGAAATAAACTGCCAAAGTCTCATTCACAGGCATCTTATAACAACTTTTCAAGGAAAAATATTTGTGGAACAGGGAAGTATGCAATGATGATGACCTAAGTAGGTTTGAAAGAACACACACACACACACACACACATCAGGAGATGAACCGCCCTGTTGATCTCCCTTGGCCACATCTCCTAGGTCCAACCTCAGTTCAGTAGGTCAATAAATCTTCACTTCTTCACCAACTCTGTAATAAAAAATGTAATAAGAAATAGGGATATAAATGTGGTCCATGTTCTTGGAGAGCTCAGAATCAAGTGAGAGAGACAGATTAATAAACAGCCAAAGACAATATATTGTGATAACTTCTATGTTAAGGGGAACGTCATGGCAGAGGGTTAGAGGACTCCTGGAGAGGACCATCACACCTACTCTATTTCAAAACAAACCAAAACAAATTATTTTGTGAATTTCTATGCAACTGGAAGAAAAAAACTCAATTTTAACTTATTATAAGGACCTCATTTTCAATATTTATTCCAAAAAATTAATATTGGGCCTGCCAACCCAATGACGTAGAATGAGGTTGATTTGAGGTGTCAGCATTGTAAAAATGCTGGAAAGGGCAAAAGATGACCCAGAAAGTCTTAGACTAGAAAGTGGAAGGTTGGGTCTAAGTTACATGATTTTGGGTTAAAAATAATTGCTCTCTCATAGCTACTATTTTATCATCTGGAAAAACAAGCTGGACCCGTTGATCTCTTCGGTTGCCTCCACCTCTGAATACTTACACGGTATTTGCTACAAGCCATTCTCATTTTTAAAAAGTGAAAACAGATCCTAGAAATGCTTCAGCAGGGAATATTAGCCTAATTCAAGTTACAAATTTCAATTGCTTATTCAGTAACTGATGAGGCAACATAACAGATAGACTTTGGGTCCGTCAGAACTGAGTTTGAGTTCAGGCTTTGTCACTGTACTGGCTGTGAAGCCGTGAGCAATTCACTTTACTTTTCTGGGCCTTTTATCTGTAAAATCAAAAGATTGGAGCTTGTGAAAGTTATGGGAATTACACAAGATAGTGATTATAAGAGCTTTGCACTGTGCCTCACACAAGAAACTCAATAAACAGTATTTTTCAAGAATGCATCTCAGGTGGTGGTGGATGGGTGGAGTGTACTGTCCAAGGTGCTGAAGGAAACCCTAGTCCCTGCTTATACTTTGAAAAGATAGATGTGTAAAATCATCATACCTAGTACACATGAAAAAAGTATATAATAGGGTATCAGTGAAGTGGTGTTAGAGCACAGGAGGAGTGATATTTATTGAGAGTATGAGGTAGGAGGTTATGCATATAGATAATATGTAAACTAGATTGAATGTGCAAGTGAATTATCTAGGGAAACAAGGCAAGGAAGAGCAAAGGAAGGAACATGAGCAAAGGTGCCTAGGCCTGATGAGGTATGTGATCACAAAATAATGAGCAGTCTGATCTGTATGTGAGACCAATAAAGCAGCCAAGGGTGACCATGTGAAAGGTCACATGAAGGAATTTGGGCTTCCACTAAATAGGGACCCATCAAAAGTTGATTTACCACACATGTATTTCTTAATTTTTTCAACTTTAGATATTTCACTGAGTTTGACTCCATATTACTCTGAGTGGACAAACAGCCTGAAGACCAAATCTAGTCTGGTTGGAGGCTCAAGCTAAGAATGCTTTAATTTTTTTACATTTTTTTAATGGTTACACAAATAACAATTCAATATACTTCATTTTTCCCTATGGCTACAAAACATGAAGTATTTATTATTTGACCCTTTAAGGAAAAGTTTTCTGATCATTGGTATACATGATGAATATTCATTCAACTCATGATATTTTGATTAAAAGGCCAAAATGTCCATTAAATCCTTAAATATTTACTTTGTGCCTACCATGCCT
The DNA here is from genome assembly GCF_030020395.1 of Manis pentadactyla. NCBI lineage: Eukaryota > Metazoa > Chordata > Mammalia > Pholidota > Manidae > Manis > Manis pentadactyla. The sequence goes on along the minus strand of NC_080022.1, from coordinate 47,024,905 downwards.
ACCTATCATCTGGAACTGTCTTTCTCCATGAAAACATTCTTTCACGTCAACCTACCTTTTCCATTAGGTAACAGTTTCAGGATTCAACAGCTAGCTCTGTCCTTCCCTTTATTCCTTGCCTTCTTAGATACTTTAACTTCTCTCTTAGATTTTATAATAATTAAACACTGGGGGGTTTATATTGGCCCACATTTTCTTTTTCTTCCCAGCAGTTACCCAAAAATTCTACAGGTGTCTATTTTCTTTGCCTGAATATAAGAATTTTCCTCTTTTCTAAGTGGACTACGTTGTAATTGTGTGTGGGATCTACATTAGCTGGACTGAAGGTGATTGACCTGTATGTAAGATACCAAAAATCAGTGGCTTAAATAAAGCAGAGCATATTTCTCTACCCCACATAATAGCCTGGGGTAGCTAGCCCAAGCTGGGATGGTGGCTTTGCTCCATAAGGGGCGGCAGGGACCCAGGCTTGGTCCAACAACTGTCTTGTTGTTCCTCCACTCCTACAGTTTGCCCTTTTCTGAATGGCACATGATGACTCACCATCACACTGTTCCAAGCACTTGGATCAAAGACGATGCGAGTATAATACCTAACTTGTAATATTGTTGCATAACCATAGATATACAATGCGCCTGAGCAAGTGCTATGACTATAGCTATTATTAATGATAAATAGGTTATTGCAAAGGGTCTGGTGAAGTGCCAGTTATTTAGTATGTAATGAGTAAAAATAATTTCAGTGAAGTTGAATTGTGAAATAAATGTAAAGATACTTTTAAAAAAAAATTTTATCCATGGTTCTGGGAATATGATGGCTATTATCATAATGAGTGTACCAGTATAGTTACACTTGAGAGGAGTTTTTGTTTTGTTTTGTTATGAGCCAAAGATTATCCTAAGGATTTTAATGCTAGTAAATTCTGCATCCCATGCATAACTCAACAGCAAATTTTTCAAATCCCTGTACTTTTTTTCAGACTTTATGCCTATAGCCAAATCCTATTAAATATATTTCCATGTCATGTTGTACTTAAATAATGCGGCAGAACAGAGCCTTGACTTAGAAAATGACACCCTTCCTTCAAAAAGGCTCTGTCACAATCATCTCATACAGAAATCATATCTTGTATTTTGCCTCTGTGGAAATGGGCAATGTTGTTAAAAATTTATTTTGCTGCAAGAAAATCTGATTCTTGGTTTATTGTATCAAACAGCTGCTAGTATACAGTGCAAGGCAGCTGTCCAGCTGCGAGACTCACATAGATTAACTTAACCCTCGGGTATACTGTGAGGCCAGTTAAAATGGTCCCTCCAGGCATGGCAGTGATTGGACAACACTTCACATCAGGAGGGTCTAGATGATGTGATGGTGCCCAATGTCCTGTATGAAATATTTTCCAAATCTCTTGGCAAATTATCATGTAAAATATATTTATGACAGCTTGCATATACATTCATACATAAATAGTGTAAAGAGAAAATCATAATAATATTTAAGTGTGTAACAGACTACAGAATGTGGTGTATTTTCTGGAGCAATCGAAAGCATTTGACCAAAATTGAATTGAATTCTGCCAATCAAATATACCTGTCTTCTCTCCTCATCTCCTCTTAGCACTAATTCTACTGAGATAGGGTTACATTGGCTAAGGCTTATGCATCAATTTCTTTGAAAATAAAAATATAAAGTAAAATCTTGCAGACCTTTAATATTCCTCCTGTGGTCCTTAGTCCCTAGTTTAAGGAACACTGAATGAAAGGTTCAGCACTGCCTTCATTCTTGGTAATTATTGAAACCAGTACAATCATAAATGTAGTTATAAAAGTTGGCATGGAAATCTCATAGCTTTGCTAAAAGTGTTCATCCACATGATTTATAATATGCATATGTCAATACTTAGGATTATTATGAAATATAAAAAGAAAATTTTAAATGATCACATAGAGTCCTTACCTACCAAATAACTCTAAAGTCTCTCCAGGGATATTTAGGTATGGAGTTTGAGAAACACTAAATCAAATGAAAATTTGAAGTTGCTTATCTGAAGGTTAAATGGACTCTTTTTAGGATCTGGGGATTCTCCTTTTAAGTCTTAAATTTCATTTCAATTGATACAGGCTTATTATAAGGCAGTGTCCTATCATGGTTCAGAGCACAGGCTTTGGGGTGAGAAAAAACTGGAGTGTGAATTGTGGCTCTGTCCTTTGCTTTGGGAATGCTTTGGCCACTATATCTCTTGCCAGTTTTCCCTCTTAATATGGACTTAATTTATTCATAATTCTCCTTTAGAACTTAGACCAAATATGTTTCAAAATGAAGCATTTCCTCAGTTTATAGATAAGAACTGGTCCCTGTTACGTGTATTTATGTACTCTATATTTAATAATGAAAACAACAATGATACAATCACAGTGATACAATAGTGGCAAGAATTACTGAGCAGATATTATGTACCAGCCACCATGCTATGTGCTTTACCTGTTACCTAATTTATACATCACAGTCCCTATGAGGTATCAATATCATCCTTTTACAGGTGAAGAAACGAACTGCTCAATATAAGTAATGTAAATTTCGATTTTTGTAGTATCCACATAAAAAATGTAAAAATAATGTCTTATGCAATGCAATGGTTAAGTGAAATGTAGTTCAAAACATGAAATGCAGTTTGAGGTTGAGCTTAATAGAAAAATATTTTACACAGTTTCCATTTTTTAAATTAAAATTAATTAAAATTAAAAAATTTTTAATTCCATTTGTCAGTCACACTAACCATATTTCAAGTGCTCCATTATCTCATTTTGCTAATGGCTATCATATTGGATAGTATAACCCTAGATGCTAAATAACATGCCATAGGTCATTCATGCATTCACTCAGTGAGTATTTGCTAAGCATCTATTTACAAGACAGGTACTGTTCTGATCTCTAGAGACATAGAAGGAAACAACAGACAAAATCACTGCTCTGATGAAGCTTTCATTATAGGGGCAATGAGAGACAATAAATGAATAAATAACAAACTATTTCAGGTGTGTTGAGTATTATGTAGAAAGATTAAGCAGGAGGAGAGATACTGGAGGACAGAGCTATTGTGTACAGCTTGTCAGGCTATGTACTGCCCCACTTTAATTCATAATGACTGAGATAGGAATGGCATTCCCTGGAGTTGTGCAAGGCAGTAGCCCTGGGGATGTGGGCTGAAATCTTATATAGAATTATTAGGGGAGGACCTCCAATAATGGAAGACCATTTTGGCAAAGATATAAAGCAGTGAGGAAGTAAGCCATGGAGTATCTGGAAGAAGTACCTTTTGATCAGAGAAGAGCCAGTGCAAATTCTCTAAGGTAGAAAAGTGCCTAACATGCTGGAAGGGACCCAGTGTAGGGAGAGCAAACTGAACAAGAGGACATGGAGCTGCAGATGAGTCTGAGTAGTAGCCAGAAGCTGGATCAAGATAGGGGCTTCTAGCTGGCCAAGAAAACTACTTTGACTTTCATACTGAGTAAGTTTGGAAGTAATGACTTGGTCAATCAATCTCTCTTTCTCTCTCTCTCTCTCTCTCTCTCCCTCAATAATTAGCCTTGCAGCTTTGTTGACATTAGACTGAAGGAGATGATAAATTGCAGGAAACCAGTGACTATACTCTCGCAATAATCAAGGTGAAAGATAATGATGACGATTCAGAATAAGGTCACTACAGGAGAAATGGTAGGGGTTGGAGTCTGAATATATTTTGAAAATAGAGCCAAAAAGATATGCTAATGGATTAGTTGTAGAGTTGAAAAAAAAAAGAGTCAAAAATGACTCTAAATATTTTGACCTGAGTAACTTTTCAAGTGGATTAGCTATTTTCTGACATGAGGAGCTTTCAGGAACACAGGGATTTTATTGGCGTGAGCCCAATCAAGATATATTTCTTGGGCATTTGAAGTTGGGAATGACTACTAAATGACCAAGTAAAATGTTAAGTCTGAAGTTAAAGTGATACGTCAAGGCTAAATGAACCAATTATCACCATGTAGATTGGTATTTACAGTCACAAGACTGGTGGAAATGACCTGAATGGCCAGCGTAGTTAGAGATGAGAAGAGGCTGGGGGATGGAGCCTCAGAAACACCAACATTTAGAAGTACAGATTACAAAGAAAGACCAGCAAAACAGCATGAAGGAGTAGGGGGTGAGAGAGAAAAACAAACAAGAGAAGATGCTATTCCAGATGCCAAGAGATGAAAACCTTTGAAGTAGGAGCCTTAAGAGTAGAACTGGGATCATAACACAGGAGCCTTGTTCCTGCACCCACACTTAACCATTTGCTGCTCTGCAATGGCGTTTCGCCCACTGGAACATAAGAGAAGAGGCTGTGGTCTCTCTTGTTCACAGTTATATGCCCCCTGCGTAGTGCTGAGCCCTCAATATATATTTAATGAATAAATGAACACTTACTGTGTAGACCAGGAAGCTGAGTCCCAATGAGGCTGGCAATGAATTAGATTAGTGACAAGCAGGATTAGAATTCAGATACACTGGTTGCACAAATATTTTCTAAGTCTCTCTAACCAGTCTGCATGTTTCTCTCAATTTCTATATCCAGCAAATGAGCATCCAAGCCAAGGCCTTCTTAGAAAGCTCAGTGGCCAGTCCCAACTTTCTTGGCCCCATACACATGGCCCCAATTACTTTTACAAATTTAAATTAGTTGTGGGAAGGACAGCAATGAATTGCATTATGCTGCCTGCTCTGATTTTATTCTAATGCCTTTGCTGTTCATTATGGTCACCTTCCTCCTTTTTTTCCTTAAGCACACATTTAAAAGATAAAGAAACATAATTTATCTTCCTATTTCCTTGCGTGATTTTCTGCAGCTGAATATGCTCACCATAAAACTGATTTAAGACACCTACCAGACTTTAAATTGATTGCAAACTACCTTTAACTTCTATTGCTTTGTTTTTCCTCTAGCAACTTTCTTAACTTAGTTAAATTGCAAGTTTTCCTCCAGCTATCTCTACATTAAAGACTAGCTCCTCTAGACTCTCCTAAGGGCACAAGAAAATGAAAAACTTTCTATTTTTATTTCATTGATGGGGTTTTCCACATTCTAAAACTAATCCATCCTCATTAAATGAAATATGGAACACACACACAGGCACACACACACACACACACATACACACACATTAAGGAAACAAAATAAAACATAAAGAAGGAAAAAAATCCATTCTGCCACCCAAAGACACCACCTTTAAGAGTTCTTGGTGTGTTTCCTTGCTGTATATTTCTGTACATGAATAAGCAAGGTTTATGTATGTGTGTGTACTTGAGTGTGCACATATTTATTGTGAATCATGCTTTCTCATTTAAAAGAAATGCACATTTTATTTCACTGTGTAGCAACCTTAAATATTGCTTTAATAGCTATATGCTATTCTATAATGAAAATATCACTCTCTCTCCCACTGATAGGCATTTGTTTCCAATTATCCTGTCATAAATAATGCTACATTGAACATTTTTGTTCATAATATTCTGTGTTTAGAGTCGTTTCTAAATCACTCCTCAGAGTAGAATCATTCCAAAATTCCCTAAAGTAGAACCATTTAGTCAGTCAAAAACAACAAATATTTAAGGCAGTTGATACACATTGCTCATGTATTTTACAAAACAATATATTGTCTCATTTGAAATTCTTAATTATAATGTATGTATTGTCTATTTATAAATCTATTTATCTCCCTGTTAACACTAATTCTTTGGTAGTTGTCTCTCTTTATTTAAACTATGCTAATTTAATGGGTTTGAAAAGCCACCAAACTTCCATGCTTGATTTCTTCGTACCTGTTTATTGTGTTAATTATTTTATTCAGGTCCTTTCCTTACTTTTCTATTAAGGTATCCAATTATTCTTCTTATCAGTTTGCTTAACTTTTTATGGAATAGACATTTTTCAAATATTTATATACATATTTTTTCAGAACATTGTGTTTTCATATTGTTTATGTCATGGATTTTAATATAAATTTGAGAGGATTGCTGCCCTGTAAAATAAAAGTAAATATATTTATGGTAGAAGTTTTAGGAAATACAAATGAGAAGAAGAAAATTAAATACTCCCACATGCCTATGATAAGCACTCAGAACATTTTGGTCATTTCTTTCATCTTTTTCTTACATGCTGAAGTGCTATTTACAAAAACAGTCTCATATTGAACATTCTACTGCCTTATTTTTTCACTTAAGATGTTAAGAATTTATTTTAATGGCATTAAATATTCTTCAATTTATCATTTTAATGGTTTCATAATATGAATAGATCATAATTTATTTATTCAGACCACTGTTGTTGAGACTCTTTATTTCTAATCTTTCACTGGTATAAAGATACATAGACATCTTTATGGCTCAGTCTTTAAACATATCTGTAATTATTTATTTAGGATGAATTTCTAAAAGTGGGTCATAGGTTTAACCAAATATAGAGGCTTTTGTCATATATTGCCAAATGGTTCTTCAAATCTGGGTCTTAAATTGATGGCATGGTATTTATCTTGGCTTAAAGTTGTAAATGTTTACATAGTACTTGAAATAATTTAACAAGAGCAATTACCTAGCTATGCATGCATTGGAAAAGAAAGATAAATATATCTATAAACTGCCAGGAGCCCAAATTTCCAGAGCAGATAGCTTGCAATTTATAAGTCTTAGAGTTAGTTGAATAGATGCATATGGCTTCTTGCCTAAATATACTAAAGAAAATTTAGTTTAAAAAAAATCACCTCTTTGTCTACATCAACTTGTTTTTATTCCCAGAAAGCCATGTTTTCTAGATCAACTAAAGATGTGGAAGCCATGACTTGGAGGATGAATAACAGGTCTACCAAATGCTTACATGTGCCAAGCCCTTGCCAGCGTCCATTCTTTCATTTAATCCTAGAACATCCCAATTTTGTGGAAAAGGAAACAGCTTCAGAATGTTTGAGGGGCTTCTAATTCGTACAGAAGTGGCAGAACTGTCACCTGTTCTGGTCTGGTAGGGTACAGTTTTCACCGCTCCATGCCACCTCCCCATGGACTTGAGGATTCAGCATGAAGTTTACTTCTCCTTCCACCCCTTATTCTGTCGAATTTAAGCCTTCACTTACGTTTATATTAAAAGCTGACCTTTGAGAATTGCACACAATTTCTGGTTGCAGCCTTTGATCTCTCTCAGCTCTTGTTTAAATTAACCATTTAAAAATTGTACATAGCCCCCCAACATAGAATAATTTCATATTAATGAGGATTAATCACATGTATACCATAAAACAAAGAAAAAACTAAAGGAACAAAACAGCAGCAGACTCACAGAACCCAAGAATGGACTAACAGTTACCAAAGGGAAAGGGACTGGGGAGGATGGGTGGGAAGGGAGGGATAAGGGGATTAAGGGATATTATGATTAGCACACATAATGTAGGTGTGGGGGGACACAGGGAAGACAGTATAGCACAGAGAAGACAAGTAGTGACTCTATAGCATCTTACTATGCTGGTTGACAGTGACTATAATGGGGTATGTGGTGGGGACATGATAATGGGGGAATCTAGTAACCACAATGTTGCTCATGTAATTGTATATTAATGATACCAAAATAAAAAAATAATAATATAAATTAACCCCAGTAGTAGTTGTTTATATAGCCTCAGATACATCTTAATATCCTTCTATTCAACTTTGAACAATGAATTGTCTTTTTTTTTCCTTTTTTTAAAAATTAAGGAATCATCCATATACACTCTCATGAAGGTTTCACAAGAAAAATAATGTGGTTGTTACAATCACCCTTATTATCGAGTCCCCCCCATACCCCATTGCAGTCCCTGTTCGTCAGTGTAGTGAGATGTCACAGAGTTCCTATTTGTCTTCTCTGTGCTATACTGTCTTCCCTGTGACCCCACACAAATATATAGCAGAAAGTATTGGGAGGGAAAGAAACTCAACTTTCATCACCAGAGGTAATTTAAAATACATAATTAGTAATGTAGAGTATTATAAAATGTAGTAAGACAAAAAGAAATGAGTCATAAATGTTCAGGTTGCTGCTATTTAGTAGAAAAAGTTGATGATCTGAAGTCAGAAATCCTTTGAACCACATCTTGACCTCTTGCTAATGTGTGATTTTGGACAAGTCCTTCTTTTTCACTGAGCTTCTGTTTATACATCTTTAAAATATAATGATATTTTCTTCAAATACTTATTAAAGAGGGTTGAATTCAGTATCAAAGATGGTAGTAGTCCAAATTGCAAATGATGTTAAAATATTGGCAGAGGAAAAACAAAAAAATTGAAATGTCATTATTACGGTCAAGAATGAATATCAAAGGATCTTCCCTCAGCTTTGCATTTCCTGTAGATTATTGGCACATATACCCTATTGTTTGGCCCCTGAGTGCAGTCACTCTAAGCTCATCTCTCCATCTCCACTGCACTATGCCCTTGCCCCCCTGAACCGCACTGGTCTCTTTCTCATCTACAGCCTATGAACTATAGTGTGAGAGTCACTCCCTTAAGAAGGCAACTCGGTCACTCTGCCCCAGATCCGCCACGCAATGGTAAATGTCCCCTGCACTCTGCTTCCATAGCACTTGGTGCATGGTTCTAAACAGCGGTTGTCTCATTGCCCTACATGTTTGTGTACCAAACCAACGAGTGATGTATCAATTTCTAGACAGAGCTTTTTTAGCCAAGAGATCTGTTTTCCTTTAATTCAAAAAAGTAGAGGAAGGGAGAGTGCTAAAAAAAAAAAAACTTAACAAAACAAAAAGTACCCTGAGATACCAGGAATCTCTCTGACTTCCTTCTAGGAGTTTAGCTCTTAGGTTATAACAGTTGAGAAACTAGATGTTCTCCAAACCTTAGGGTATTTCATATTTACAGTCACCCTTAATTCCTTCCACTCCTGAGGCTAAAATTCACCAGAAACTTTTCTTTCACTACTGCCCTCCACCAGAAGCCTGCTGTGCTCCGTCCCAGAGAGTCAGGGACAAACCAAGGGCACAAGGGAGATTTCACAGCCCCGGGTGTGATTGTTATCCTGAAAAGCCATAGCATTTCCTCCGGCGGGATAATGCTAGACAAATGATGGCTATATTTGGTATCAGAGTGAGTGGTAGAGGGTCAGAAAAGTCGTGCAAGATAGAAATTATCCCTATTTTATAGTTAAGGAAACTGAGGCTCAGTGAGGTTCAGTACCATGGCCAAGGTTACGTAGGAAGAAGTAACACGACTGCCACCCCTTCTGTTTCCAAAGTGTGTGTCCTTCCCACCACACCACAGTGCCTCCCACCTGCCCCACAAACAGCCTGCCTCCCTGTCTTCACCAAGTCCTCGGGACTCAGTCTCCCCTTACAGGGGGCACTGTTAGAGTGAGACAGTTTCTTTACCCAAAATTAGCTTCTGCCCAGACTATTCAAGGCCAGAAGTCTCATCCTGAGTAATGATTTGTTTCCAAATTTCTTGTTCTGTACAAATTGATTATCAATTCTTACTACTTTTTCACTTGAGTTGAAATTTTTTATTAGTATTGTGCTTTTTAAAGGTTTCAGAACATTGCCAGTGGGTTTTCTCTGGAAGCCAACATTGAGATAGATTTGCATGTATGTAATTTGCCAAGGCGTGAAGGAATCAGGATTGCTCAGAGGGGGGAAGCTAAACAATGATGCAGCCACAAAAAAGGACTCAGCCCTGCCTCATATCGAATTTACCAAGTATCATAATTCCTCCAAGTGGTAAAGATACCTCAAGACAAATGCTGGGCATAGAAGCCACAGGGCATAAATCTGCAAAGAAGTAAAAAGCTAACCTTTTCAAACAATAAGGCTTCTCTCTCACTTACCAACTTTACATTTCCCTGTATGGCCCTGGAAGATGACTGGTTAGCCAGAGACGGGTAAGATTCCTCAAGGGAGGAACAACCTAAGGCACAGTCGCAGGGGGGTCATCAGGTGAGAAATTGGGCATCAACAGAGGTGAGGCTTAGAACCTCACCCCCCCGTTCTGAGAGAAATCTTCTGCATCCGTGGATGTTTTATTGCCCTTGTCTAGCTTGGATTAACACATAGTCTACAGGCACACACCTGATCATCTACATTTGCTCTCTTACAACACTAAAGTAAGTTTTCTACCTTTATCTTACATCTACCTACCACTTCAGCATTTTATTAAAAATAATAATAATAGTAATAATAAAGGGAGAAATGTGGGGTCCACATATCAATCAAGTATAAAAATCAAACGAATATTCATATTTGACCTGATTGTTTATAGTTCATAATGCGTGATCAAAACCGAAAGTTTCTGTGATGACTGCCCTTGTACTGTTCACCATGTAAAAACTTATTCACTATGTAAGAATTTGTTCACCATGTAAGAATTTGTTTGTTATGCTTCAGAAGATTGGAGACTGATGAGAATTAGGCTTCAGGTGGATTAATGATTGTGCATTGAGCATTGACTCCCCTATACAGAATTGTATTGTTGTTAACAACCATTTGATCGATAAATATGAGAGAGGCCCTCTCAAAAAAAAAAAAAAAAAAAAAGGACTCAGCCAATTCCTTGGGACACTCTGAAGCTGGGATGGCCTTGCAGAGCGGTGTCAAACTGAAGCAAGGAGACCAGCTCCTATATGCATGCTATCGCTGCCAGCCATGAGATGCAGACTGACCCTAGGAAGGGGCTGTGCTCCTGGGAGAGATGATCTTCAGCCAGGGACAATAGGGAAAACAGGCACTCAGCCACAGGCTGTCAGACATCAACACTCCTGCCTCTGGGAAGTGAGTGACTTAGTCCTACAGGGGGAGTCTGTACACACATCATGGCCTTTGATGTCCGGAATCAGTCTCCTGAGCTGGCTCTCCATCTGTATGGTGCTATTTCTGTGCCATCTGTATCCATGTGAATGATGGACAAAAGGGGCCCGCACAGGGCCTGCCATTCATGCTCTTTTTCAAGTGTCGGGGAAGCTGCTAAGTGGTGAGCAACCTGGCCTGGGGCCGCAGTAAGAGACTGGATAGCTAAGCACAGTTTGATGGAAAAGCCTCTATCTAGAGAATAAGAAACCTAGTTTTGCCTTCCTTTGTGTACATTTGGCAACATTTTATTTGTTCTCTGAGCTTACATTTCTTGGGGTTGACAGGTGAATGTCCTTAGCACAGTTTGTGGCATATAATAGGCCTTCAATAAATGTGAGCTCTGTTCGCTTCTCCCTTCAGTTATAAGGTGAATGTTGAGTTAGATGTTATCTAAGACCTAAATTCTTAAATCCATCCTAGAATATTATAATGGATTCTCAGATTTCATTTTCATTATGTATTATTTATTGGCGAAATTCATAATAATCCACATCGGGTTTTCACTTGACTCCCATAATCATGAAATGTTGTAGCTGGAATAAACCTCAGAAATAGTCATTCCCCTTTATTTTACTTACAAGTAAATGAGCTCTTTGGGGTGGGGGAGGAAATTGACTCATTCAAGGTCACACTGTGAATAGTCATAGAGTAGAGGACACCACCCAGGTTTTCTGACTCATAGCAAGGCTCACGACCCACCCCCTCCCCAACATCCATCTGCCGCCAGTACGTTCCAGCCTGCAAGGCAGCATGATTTGCCTTCCTTGTATTAACATTATTCTAGCATGTAATGTCTGTGTTTAGGCAATGACCTGAGAAATACTTTTATTTCCAGTGATGCACTTATTTTGCAGGGTTTATTAATTTTATTTATGTATTTGATCTCTCAAATGAAATAATAAACTAATTAGTGGGACAATTTACTGGTGTGCTCTGCCAAGGGTGTTTTACAGCCTCAGTGTAAGCTTGTCTAACTGTGGTGTCAGCAGATCCACCTTCTGCACTGCTGCCCTTAATCTCAGCCATCAGATACACATGACAGGCAGCCCGGTGCTGGGTAGTTGTGCCTCCAGGGGGCATCCATATATATCAGGTCATAGGGCAAAGGAACTTTCACCTAGGAGCCTCCCTAGAATTCATTCAAGAGACAAGCTTAAAGGGTGGGGGGTGCATGTGGGGCTACCAGAGAATAGAACTGGGCCAGTGCATTTTCTAAAGTACCTAGAATGAGACTTTCCAGAGAATGAGGGAAAGCTGTGCGTACAGAAATATTGCAAGTCACAGCTGAAGAGGCTCATAGTCCATCAAGACCAAGAGCTAAGCAAGAAGCAGGACAAGGAGATCGATACAAAGACAGTAGACACAGAAGCATAGCAAGATGCAGAATAAGGGCAGAGAGTTACTGGAAGACCCAGAGAAACTGGAACAATTAGGGCAATAGTGCCAAAGTTTGGTTTGTTTGTGTTAAACTGGCTTTGAAGTGAAGTACATGGACTTCCCTCTCATGCAGTTCCCATCTGTGCTCTCTCAGCCAGGACTTAGCCCATTTTAGAATTATCATAGTCTGTTGTTATTGTTTACTTGACTCTTCCCATTTGACTGTGGGCACCATTAGAGCACCAGGGCCTGGATTATAACGGGGTTCAATAAACATTTGTTGAATGCAAGATTGGATGAATGGTTGGATGGGTAAGTGAATCAGTCATTCAAAGTTACTGGGAGTCCAAGACCTGTGAACTGTATTATATTCATCTGCTGTCTTTGATATAATAAGCAAAACCTAACCAGAGGTAACTTTTTCCAGTTGTTTCTATTTCTTATGGAATTACTATAGCAAAGAAGTATCCAACATAGATGTATTAAAACCTCTCTGGACTGAACTTTCCTTCCCATTAAAACTTATTAATACCCCCAACCCACCCATGTGGGGTGGAGGTAAAAGGTCACCATAACCTTTAGGTGGTGCATCTGCTGTCCTGCTGGTTGCCCTGTGAGTATGGATGCTGTCACTCTCCTGGCTGCTGCTAACCTGTCACTGTGGATTGGAGCTAGCCCAAGGGTGCTTTTTGGGGTTTCAGACCTCCATGCAGAGACTGGCTAGAACAGTAGGAGGATGGAGGGTCGGCAGGCCCCTGCAGTGGGAGCTGTGCAGGCTCAGGGTCCTCACACTGTAGTGAAAACTCCCTTACTGTGATTGGCTCCCCTGGGAGTGTTCCCATTCCTCTAGCGATGTTACCTTTCTGTAATTGGATGGTTATGAATTAGCAAACCCTATTGTGTTTAGGATAGAATTAATGTGCATGCCATCTCTGCTACCCCCATCCAACTGGATGTAGAGTTTGGGGGGATGTGCAAATGAGGTAACCCTAACATGTTGCTATTTACATGTGGCTCTCATTGGGGCACAAGCAGTCCTCATGTGTTGGTGATGCTAAAGATGATAAAGTGGGGGCAGAAGTGGGACTTGTGGTCCTATATTTACTTTCTATATATTCAGAGGAGCAAGCCTCAGAGAGGCTGAGGTTCTAGACTCAGGCAGACCCAAGGACATGAGCATGTCTTGGAGACCATTGGCAAATACCTAGAATTATTTGTGTAACAGTTCTTGTTTTAAGGCTTGCCATTTACTTCATGACTGCCTTATACCAGTCACTTTACTAAGGTCTTTCAATATAGTACTTGGTGGCCACAACAAGCCTGCAAGTAGTGTTATTATCCCATTTTACAGTGAGGAAACTGAAGTTCAGAAAGGCAAAAGACCTTGCCCAGAGTTATACTGAGCCCATTGTGTTAATAAGAAAAGACACTAAATTTCGTACAGAGTAGTGGTAATAACTGACAAAAATGTGAAAACTAGCATCAAACAAACTTTGAAAACCAACTATTCATTGGCTTTTTTTACTCTATAAATTGGGGGAAGTGGCTAAGATTGGGGAAAGTAATAAGTAAGTGCTCATTCCATTTTAACCATGTAGCACATACAGACAGTTTATAAAAGATTGTTTCTCTGGGAGCTGTGTTTGAGATCTCTGGGCTTCTTCCCAGGTTTCCAGAAGCAGGAACTTTTCTAGGTTTCCATACTGTCCAGCTGACAAACTGCAGTCTTATTCTGGGCCAAGACCTGTGTCCTTAGGCCACAGTAAAGGACCAGATAGAATACATATGTGCTCAGACCTCTCCTTCTAGAGACTAATATAGACTTTCCTATGTGGACACAGCCTGACAAAGACACATTGCATTTTTGCACCATTCCTCAGGGATAGAGGTTTTCCACCAAAACTTGTAAACTATCGGTAGATTCTAAGCATGAGCATTTAAATTTTTCCTGCAAGTTCCAAATGTCTGGTGTGTATTTAAAGTCAATTAATTTTTATCCCATTAGATCTTTTAGTTTATGTATTATATCAGGTGCTAACATGAGCTGAATCCTCTTTTTCTGCCTCATGTTTCTCCATGGCACTTACTACCAGCTGACATGCTCTATATTTATCACTTACTTATTTAGTGTCTTTACATCCCCTGAAATGTAAGCTCCATCTGGGCAGGAATATCTATTTAGTTTGTTATTAATTCCCCAGTGACCAAACCAGTATTTGGCACAGTTAGCCTTTTAACAAATATTTATAAATAATAATGATAGATGGATGGATAGATGGATGGATGGATGGGAAGATGGACAGGTGGATAAACCCTATGGTGAAAACTTAAGATGAAATTATAATAATTAAGGTAGTATTGGTATTTACACAGGAATAGAAAACTAAAACAGCCCAAAAATAGACTACTTATTGGAAACTGTAGATAGATACATCATTACAAATCAATGCAGAAGTCATAGACTAAGACATAAGTGGTACAAGGACAATGCTTATCTATATAGAAAATTTATTGAATCCTAACCTGACATCATATAAAGAATATCAATTCCAAGTAGATTAAATGCAAAAGGCTTAACTTTAAAAACTTTAGGAAGAATTACAGGAGAATATCTTTATTACCCAGGGGTAGAAAAGGATGTATTGAATAAAACAAAAAATGTACCTATCTTAAAAGGAATTGCTAATATATTTTATTACATTAAAAATTTTTAAGTTTTATATGCTACTTTAAACAAAACAAGACAAGCATTGGACTAGAAAAAATAGTTAAAACATATATAACTGCAAAAGGGTTGTATCCAAAGCACACAAACTGGTTTAGAATATAATTATAACACATCCCTGTATACCACTACAATCTTGATCAAATATTATAATTTTACAATTTTGCTGTTTCTTCCCTTGGCTTGTGCCCACACTGATTTTAGGACTTTGCTACATGTCACTTTGGTGGTAAGGTTCCTTACTTACCCTTACTTACTGTCCCTATTAAAAACTGAACTCCTGCCTGAGCACTCTTCATTCCTCTCCCCTGCTTCTGCTTTTCCGTGGCACATATGACCATCCGACATGCTAGGTAGTTTGCTTTTTTCTTTGTTTAGTGTGTGTTGCCTCCCTCCTGTAACAACTCAATAGGAAAAGGGGCATAGAAAAAGCAGAAGAAATGGAATATAAAAATATAATATAAAAATAACAAAAGAATATTCGGTCTTACTGGTAATTAGAGAAATGCATACTAAAATACAAGATATTTTATATTCATCAGATAGGAAAATGTTTAAAGCCTGGCAATCCCAAATGTTGGTAATGATGTGAATTAATGCTGGATTAGTATGAATTGCTACTGCCACTTTGTAGAGCAATTTGTTACATCTAATAACTTTGAAGATGCATATACTTGATGGGCCAGCACATATGTGCCCAAGGAGAATACCAATGTTCACTGCAGCATTATTTGTATTAGCCCAATTTTGAAATGGTACAAATGCCCTTTAATATGAATGATTAAGTCCGAATGAAAACATATGATAAAATGATATCTACATGTTAAAACAAAATAATTTAAATCGATTCTATCAATGTGGCAAAATCTTTAAAACATATTTAACAAAAAAAGCAGGCTTCAGGTGGATGCTTATAGTGGGATACCATTTAAACAGAGTTTTAAAACATGTAAAACAATGCAAACATATTAGAAGAAAAACATGCATGGAAATTTAGAAGAGTAGTTATCTTTGAGGAATTAAGAATAAATTGATAGGATACTTTGCTTCTATCTATAGTGTTTTAGTTTAAAAGAAAAAATCTGGAGCAAATAGAGCAGAATGATCATATCTGACCAGGCCGGGTATTAGTACACAGGTTTTGGTTATAATTATGGCTATACTCAGCATCCTGCTAGAAATATTTAAGAAGAAAAGAAATAGGAAGTTACTTAAGTGTGACTAACAGGGAATAAAATTCAAGCCATAGCATATCAAACAATATGGTTTGACAGAGCAAAATTGTAAAATTATTTTTGCTGTGAATCAAATATGGTACAAACCCAGATTCTGTGTCTCCTTTTAATAACGCTTGACGAGATTAGGGCCTGGAACCAGACATTCTGAAACCAGTCAAGTTTTCAATATTGACTCAGACACTTAATTGTTTAAAATATTGGCATCAGTTTCCTCATCTTCAATGGGGAAAAATAGGATAAAATAAAGAATAGAAAAACAGTAGAAAAAATCAACAAAACCAAGAGTTGGTTCTTCAACAACATCCACAAAACTTACAACCTGTAGCTAGATTGATTATGAAAAGAGAGGAAAGACTCAAATAACTAAAATCATAAATCAAAGAGGAGACATTATTGCCAATTTTATAGAAATAAAAAGGGTTATAAAGTAGAAAAAGAGTTCCTCCTTACAAGAAGTACTATGATGAAATGAGGGATCTGGAGAGTGCTTAGCATATTTCACACCCTTCCTGGCATGTAATAAAAAGCAAGGACCTATCTATGTAAACAGCTCTCTATGTAAGCAGGCATGAACCTAGAGCCTATTTTGAATGCCATACTTTTTCTCATTTTATTTGATTTATTTACAATAACTCTATCAAGTTAGTAGTATTATCCCATTGTATGTGTAAGAAAACTGAGCCTTAGAGTGGTCAAATAATTTGTCCAAAATTACCCAGCTCTTAAAAGACAGAGACGGGATTCAGCTCAGATATACCTCTATCAGATTCAAGTCAGAGCAATATAACTGTAAATTAGTATCATGGCTATATTTCACTAGTTTTATGAACTAAATTGAATTTGTATAAAACATTACAATAATCTATCCTACAGTTCCTTGAGGAGGGAGTCAACCAGTCATTGCTGATTAAAACTAATAACAAGTATCTACTTAGTTTATGTATATGTAACTCCAAACATGTAAAATAACTGAGTTGCTATAATGGGGTATTGTTACTAGATAAATATTCCTGCCTTAAACAGATTCTTGGTCTTGGAATACATTTGGAAGATCAGTAGGCTGTGATATTCCATTATGTTAAGGGTTTTTTTTTTCTTTTAACTTTTTTTAACCACAGGCTCTTTTTTCTCAGTTTCACTATCTTCTCTGAAAAATTGTTCTCTCTCTGCTTTCTATGTTCTTGTATCTTTAGTGAATCCATATGGAACTTAACCTTTATCATCACTGATATTTTTTAATGAACTATTCTCTTAATATAATTTTTTTCAAGTTAGTTCCATTTATTAAGTCTTTTATTCATTCCCTTGCTCACTCATTCCTTGTTTTATACAGCAAACATCACTTGAGTGACAACTATGACCTGTCTCTGGTCTAGGTGTTTGGGAAGCAAAGGTTAACAAGGTGTAATAACTTCCTCAAAGGAGCTCTCAACTAGAGGGAGGCAGAGATGGAAATAGACAATTCCAGTGCAGTGTTACCTTCAGACTGGAACTCTTACTGGAAACATGGAGTCCCCAGTTAAATAGGGCAGGTACAGGGGAAGTGGCACAGAAATGGTGATATTGCAGCTGAAACTTCTCTTTGTATGTTTATTCTCCATCTAGAGAAATAATACATGATCTTCATAGAAAATTTGGAAAGCATCGAGAAATGAGAAAAATAGCCTATACTCATACTACAAAGAGACAACCACTGTTAATAGTTGGCACATCTTTTAAGACCAACTTCTGCATGGATGAGCTTAAATTCTATAAACAATTTTGTTATACATATTATCCCATATCCTGAATTTTTAAAAATTATCTTTGTGCATATTATTATTCTTACACTTGATCATTACTCTGTTGTTTCCCTCTTACAAATAACATTGTGATGATAATTTCAGTGCATAAATATTGTCCTGCATTCATGATTGTTTCCTCAAGAAGGCCTCCTGCAGGTGAACTGCAGATTAAAGGGTCTGATCACTTTTAAGACTCTTGACATTTTCTCCAGTGCCCTTTTCTTTACTGATCTCCAGGCAAGAGCTCAAGCCTTTAAGAGAGTCAGATGAATTACAAATATGGGGAAGTTCTTTAAAAATTATTACATACTTCTGTGTATGTGTAGATGTATGTAACTGTGTGCACACACATGTCTCAGGAAGAGACACCCACTAACACATACACATATATCCTGATTCCCTCCTACCTAAGAGGTATTGTGCACCACTTCTCATCCAGTATTTACAATGCAATGTTTTTGTTTTATCCATCTCTGTATTACCTGTGCCTGGTGTATGGTAGGAACTTAGTAAGTGTTCCTTGAATGAAAGAGATGGAATAAAAGTAATATCATTAAATAATTTTTTTTTTGTTTTCAGCATTCAGCAAGACATGGTGGTAGACCCTGACTCTAAGTCTTCATGATTGAGGGACTCTTTCGCACAACATAAAGGTAAATATTTGAGGCTGGTTGTCTTGCTGGTATCGGGGGAATCTTCCTCTCTGGGAGCATTGTTCACATGTGTTTGGGTCTGCTTGGTATAGGGGGGAATCTTCCTCTCTGGGTGAATTGTTCACATGTGTTTTGGTCCGCTTGAAGTGAGGGCTTTTGTGCTTTGTGTTGTGCCTTAAAACACCCTGGAGGGTTCCTAGACCCTTTGGGAATTGGTGCTTTGGGTGGCTTCTCTCTGATATACTTTGTGTTTGTGGTTAGAGAAAGAAAATATTAATTTTCTTTCTTCTTTTCTTTAAACACCTAGTAAATATCATTCAGGGCCTTAAGTTTTCCTGCCCAGGTTTCCTACCCTAATAGGTTGTCTCAGATTGGTTTGATTTTTAAATACAACCACATTAGTTCTCTCTTCTCCAATGTTACCCCACCCACCCCATTACAATGTACTTACCATCAGAAGAACCATTCACAATTGTGGAAACGAAAGTTAAGCCATATATAAGATAAGTGTTTTCACATAGGAAACAGACTTGGAGATTTATGAGTTAAAGGGGCAGGTCCTATTATTTTGAGGTCCTAAACTTCTAAGTGATGGCAACACTGAATTATGTACTTCATATGGGGAGCGAGGAAGGCACAATTGAAAATGTCTCTTCTTTTGACAAATTGGAAGCATTCATCCCGATATCTATTTCTTGTTTACCAGGGATAATGCTGAATGAATCACAGACTGTTGGATGGATGTCCCTTCCTTACACTTTTAATTAGCACTGCCTATTAGGATGAACAGAGTGTTGCTTTCCTGTCATAGATTACCCTCGACCCCCCTTAAATGGAATAGAAATCTTATTCTTCACAAGGTAATATTCATCTCTTCCCCAGCCAGACAAGCATAGAAAATTAAACAATGGTCCGTTAAAAAGCCCAGATAATATATTTATCATTTCCAGTTTATGTGAGTTTGCAAGGCAAATACCAATGGGAGCTATTTGTTATGGGACCTTGGGGAACAGCGGGACTGGGGAGGGAGCCGGGAGGTTGGAGGATCTGAGTCTTGTAAAAATTCATTAAACATATGAGGAGCTATTGTACACAGAGGAAATTAATTACTCTGAGGGACTCAAATGTCACCACTCATCTAAGTGACCTGGCGAGGAGTCTGAGAAGCCTGTTTTCTGCGGGTTTCTGGAGTGGAGAAGGCTGGGAGCTGGGATTCCTTAGCTGTCAGTTTTTGCACTTCTTGGTGACTTATCGACATGTTGACCTGGCTTGTGGCCCAGCCTCTTCTAATGAGTGGAGCTGAATGAGAAACGGGGGTGGCAGTGGGAGAGCGCTCTCCCCTGTAGCCGGCCAGATCATTCCAACGAGCTCACCAGGCATGTAGGCAACTGGCAGACCTGGGGGAAGCCTGTAATTTACCACACTGGAGAGAAGAGGCCGATCATTTGCAGCTGGACTGAGTTTGGTCTTTTATTATTGCTTTTCCATCCACAAAGCTATTCTCTGAGGTGGAGTGAATTTGGGAAGACAAATTAAGGTTTTCTACCTAAGGAGGGCTGGGGAGCAGTAGCTTCTGAAAACAGTCATCTTTTCTATATTGCCTGTCAAATAAATCTCTCTAATGCATTCTGCCTATAGACAAAGGTTGGAAATATATAGATATGTGATGGCTTAAAAGTTTAAAATCAGTAAGCACCCAGAGTAATGGAATACAAGTTTTCTCAGACTGCGCCTCACCTAGACTCAGGGATTCATGTTTTATACTGAACTCCGCCCCTGGGGTCTCACTCGGCAACCGTGAGACCCTACACAAGCCACCACAGTGCTCCGAGCCTCTGTTGTATTATTTATAAAGTGGAAACAATAATATCTTGAGATTGTTAAGGTAAATGTGTCCAAAAGAGCTTCACAGGGAGAAAATATTATGCAGGTGTGTAGTAGCCGTATCGCTTATTGTTGTATTCTGTTTTAAAAGTCATAGTTTTTAAACACAGAGGCTGCTCAGTGCTCTGTGTTCCCACCCGGAGCAAAGGTAATGGAGGAACTCTGCAGTCGTCTTCTGTCTTGTTCCGTTAGGGAGGATGAATCAACAAGCTATAGAAGGAAAAGCAAAGGTCCTTTGGGACTGCTTTTGGGAGAGACCAGTCACATGGTTAAAAAAAATAAAAAGAATATGAAGCAGAGTTTTTGAGGGCGCTGAAGCCCTGGATGTTCACCTCCGGGGCAGTCCTAAGCACCTTTGAACCAATTAGAAACAATGCTATCCCTTTCAAGTGGAGTCACATCATGCATCGAAGGTGGTGGAGATGTTTGAAGATTAGTTCTCTAGTCCTAGAAAGAGATGTGATGAAGTCTTCTAGGGGCAGCGCCAGTGAGGACCAAGAAGAGAACTTGGAGAGACCTTGGGAAGAAAGGATCTCCAGGCTTTAAAGTAGTCAGGGTGGTGTGAACTTAGAAAAGGAAGCAGTGCCATGACTAAGGTATAGAAGGTGCTTGGAGTGTCGTTAATGGAAATGTGGGGAAATGCAGGGTGCAGTCCCTCTGCTCAAGGAACTCAGGAAGGTACACAATTAATTATCATACAGAACAGAGAGAAATAAGACCAGAAGAGCTGTGCTTCTTCTGAAGCACTGAGCTGAGACAGAGGGTGGTACTGAGTGGAGCATGGAGGACGAGCAGCTCTGTGCTGGGCGGGCAGGGGTGTGCGTCATGGAGTCACCATCACACAGAGCAGAGGCTCACAGCAGCCCTGAACCGCAGCTGCTCAGGTACACGGTGAAGATGCTGGTTGACAGCAACACTTTTGGCCTGTTATATTTCTTCAGCAACCAGAGTCCAGTGCACCAGCATGCCAGTGATTTTCAAAGGCCTCCATGCTGTTTTTGTCTCCTGGGAGTAGACTTGAAGGACTGCCTGACTGTCCTCATGAGCCAACACTGTGGTGGCCTAGCATCTGACCTGTCCTGAGACTGCTCAGAAGGCATCCCTGGGGACCCAGGTCTGTACAACTGCTGAAACCACTATTCGCATTCCTTGGTCTTCCTTTGAGCTCTTTTTTGCCACTTACCTTTTTAAATTAGTTGAAGGTCATCAATTGGCACCACTGTGCCTTTGGCTTTATTTATTGTGTGGATTAGCTACATCCACCTTAATAGTCATGTGTGTTCATTGTAGTGATCACAAGAGAGACACCATGTCTCCCCATGGGGGTAAGGAAGTAGTACTAAAACAGGAAAATTTTTTCTCTCTCTTCTTCCTCCTCTTTTCCCCCTTCTTGAATTCATGTCTTCAGTGCCTCCTGTATGCCTCCTTGTCTGTTTTTAGTTTTTGTTTTTTTGACTCTTTCATTTACCCTTTTACTTTCTCTCTTTCTTCTCATGGAATCACACATTCTCCAACTTGGAAGGAAATAGGAGATTCTAGATACAGAGGCCTGAACTGTAAAACCCTCGAGGAGGCTCTTAACCATATGGTAATTTCCCTTATCTGTTATTTTGATGGTGGAATTGATGGTGGCAGTGTTGGTGTTACTCCAAAGCTGAATGTCTTGCATTCAAATATCTGCTCCAATACATACAGCTGTCTGACATAGAGCAAAGCAATCTCTTTATGCTTTAATTTCCACATCAGTAAAATTCAGGTAACAGTACTTTCCATACAGGGTTATTATAAGAATTTAATGAGAGTGTGTGTGTAAAAGGATCTGGCATATTACATATTCTCAGTGAATAATGATAGCTATTGTTGTTATGTATAATAATAATGCATGCTATTATAAATCTTTGAAACACAAAAGGCAGATGAGTTGACCTTCAGAGTAAGGAAGGGAGAAGCTGGGAAGACTTCCCTATTCTTTGACTGGTTTTAGGAAATGGAAATCACTAGTGAAAAAGGTGTTGAAAGTAGCTGAATCCACAGGTGCACAGGGAACCTTCCTGGCTGGAAAGTGACCTGGGTGCTGAACAGTCAGAACTCCTGGGTTCCCTGAGCTTCTGCTGGGCCTCTGGAGAGACCTAAGTCAACCCTCCCCCAGGTGCAGTATTCCTTCCCAGATGTATGGTGGCTTTATAATATGCCAACTTAACTTTATTGAATTGCATTGCACAGGATTCAGTTTCCTGTGTGTTTCTGGTTAGGGTGGTCCACAGAGGAAATTCTTGGGAGATCTGGAGGATGGTCAGGAAGCAGCAGCCACTTTGCAGCTCACACACTGCTGCTGATCTGCTGGTACCCTTGGTTGGTAGGAAGCAGTCTCTGGGCCTACAACTGCTCTCCCTTCCCCAGATCCTCCTCCAGCTCCTCATCTAGACGTGTGTGTTTAGCTACTTGAGAAGAGGCTTAGCTCCAGCAGATCATCCACATTGGCAAGCTGGAAAGCAGTGAAAACTAAGATTCCAGTTAATTCTTGTGAGAGTTCCAGGCTGCTCCTGAATTTCCCTGGTATTTGTAACCATCTTCCTTCCTACCTGCCGGCCCAGTGGACTACAAGCTTCAGCATCAGACATGATTCAATGGACTTATGGACTGCTTAGCTAGTTCCCACAATTGTGGACTTGTAGAAGCCAAAATCACTTTAGTAAATAAGTAATACAAATATATTAACTCTATATAAACATATATATGTATATATAACTGTATATAATATTCATTTGAGGAACAGAACCAACCACTAGGAGATTAAAGTGTGTGCATGTGTACATACATGTGTGGACGCACACACACCATCTACTAGTGTTTGTTTCTGCTCATCTGGATGAACGCTCACTCATACAGATAGTCATACAATAGGGAACTCTCTACTTCAAAAGGTAGCCCACTCCTTTTCTACCTCCCCTTTACCATTCCTCTTGCTGTGATGTGCCAAGTAAGAAATTAAACTTGTAATCCAGCCTGGGGTATACTCCCTTTTCCTTAGGACTTCTGTCCCTCTCAACCCAAAATCCTCTCACAAGCTCTCACTTCCAGGACCTCAGCCACTGAAGTTTCCTGTTTTCTCACCTTTTTGAGCTGCAGAATCAGACTCGTAATGAAATTAACCCCATAAATATGAATACAATAAAGAGGCTCTTCTCATCATTTCACTTCCACAGACCTGTCCCCTCTCCACGCTCCCCATGCATTTTGAAGGTAATACCTCCATTCTGAGCATTTACAAGGGGCAGTGTGGCATAGGGGAAGGGGAGGGAAGCATGCAGTTCAGAACCAGGAAACCTGTGTTTGTATCCAGCCACCCAGAGTGCTGACTGCATCTGTTTGTAATTCAACTTCTGAGGGCCTCAGTTTCCTTGGCTGTAACATAGGCATACTGATAGCTGATCCTCTTTTTCTCAGCCTCTCTGTGAGTCTAATGATACCTGAGCAGCTCTGGATGTTTGAGGCTCTTTGAAATTGAATCCTTCTCCCTCACACTGAGGTTAGGGAAATGCCAATTAAGATCGGATGCTGAACTTGAAAATTCATAACAGAATAGCCAATCTGGACCCTCCTACTTTTTAACAGAAAGAAATATCTTGAAATAGTAGAACCTATACCCTTCAGCGTCCACCTTGATAACTTTTTGCCTAAACTGTTTAGGCTGGAGAAATTGAATGTATAGTGGTTCCTTTTAAAATGGGCATATATATGTGAATTACTTATAAATCAAAATTATTACCAAGCTGAGCAAAAATGGGTAAACCATTGAAATATGAAAGAGTAACAAAAAATTGTTTTACTTGAACCAGAGTTTAAAATCAACAAAAAAGGATCAAATACAAAAACTATAACAAGACAAAACAACTTATTATAGAGCTGATGACAAAAAGTAAAAGCTATAATGAGGGCATTTTTTTAAAGCTACATAATCAAGTGATGATATTGAGTATATACAAGTGAACCTGTCATGAGTGGATAATATAGATGTCCATTCAAGAAAAGAGACAATGTACTCTCTGGCAGAAGAGGGTTTCCATGTGATAAGAAGAGGTGACTCTGAGAACATCCTATTCTTAAGTGTGACATGGGCAACCCATTAGGAGCTCACAAACTCGGTTTGAAAAATCTCTGTAATGAAGGTATATAGCTCCTAGACAAAGAGGTGAAGGATATAGATGACAGCTGAAATCCATATTTGTGCCAGCCTCACCCTGCTCCCCTGCACACATTTATCATTGAACAACAGCCAAAGTTGAAGAAGTAGCTAGCTTACCCTCCCCCACTGCATACATGAACACAAATTCACACGCACACCCTGTGTATCTCACAAGGATCAAATGAGTGCTACTGTGCAGTGCTTGGCACATGGTAGGACCTCAAAAATGTGTTTGTTGGATGGGTGCCTGTACTAATGAATTGCCAGGGAGCTCAAGGGGAAAGTCTAGAGCTATCAGTAGACATTGTGACAGCATCCTGGACAAAATGAAATGGAAAAAACATGCCCAAGAGAATTACTTCACTGAAGATTTAACACACTGATGTTCATAACACCTCACCTTCCAAAGGTATCCTATTCAATATGAATGAAGCAACAGAACAGGATTAAATTGGCACAGCTGGAAGAGGTCTGCCTGCATGTGAAGAGCTGAATGCTATCTCCAGGCAACAGATGGAGTTGTAACATGAGGATTCTTTAGTGTTGGGGAGAAAATGAATTTGAACCAGGAGGCATCTCCAGTTGATAAGAGATGGGGGGTTGAGGGAGGGAGTGGATATATATAAGCTCATACCAAGGCAGAGCAAAGAACTAGAACAGAGGGGAGACCAACGGAAGGGGATCTTCTTATTTCACATTGGTGCCAGATAGCATAATGAGGACTGCTTGCGCATCTGGTCAACTCAGGCCCCCACTGCTTGGGATAAACTATATCAGAGTAGACACCTAAGTGTTAGGGAATCAGCTTCCCATGGGTGAAGAAGGCCAACAACTCTCCAGAATGGACATATCTTCATCCTTTAGGGAACAGAGAGATACTTTATTCAGTCATTTAACATGATATAACTGTCTGTATTTTTCTCTTACTCTTTATGTTCTACTATGGTGCTGGGACCATGTTTTTGTTTGTATTTTCTGCATCAAAAACTTTATTTCTAGTATCTCTCTCTCTGAGAATTTAAACAAAATTACTAAGCACTTCCATATACTAATGAGAATAAACCTTACCCCAAACATGTAAGGAAGCTATTGTTATCCACATTTATAAATAAAGAAAAAGAAGTTCACATTGGTGAGGCAGTGCACTCAAAGCCCTACAGCTAGTATATTGCTGAACTAAGACTTGAACCCAGGCCTTTCTAGATGAAATATGTGATTATCCACTTTTCTCCTAAGCCTCACAGACTCCAGTTGAGCAGGTGCTCCCTAAAGATTTTTTGGGAAGAAGGCGGGAGAGAAACGGGGATATTAAGTAATGGCAAGCCATGACAGAGAAGAAGATTTGAATAGAAAAAGCCGGACTTTTGGAAGATTGTTCTGAACAGATCATAGACAAATGTGCCTGACATGAGTATTATACAGAGATTATGTTGGGTGGACTGAGCCACAAAGACAGGGAACGGGGAGAGAGTTATTCCAATGAACTTTGGGATACATCCACAGAGAAACCAGGAACTTCGCCAAAATCAAAGGTGAGGCCATCAGGTGGAAGGTGAAGAAGGCTAAGAGTGTTGGGTAGAGCAGGGAACTCCTCTGGTTGGCTCTTCTGCAGTGAACTAACCCCACTCCTTCCACCCTGCTTCTACAACCAGGCCTCAGTTTGCTAATTTTGTCCGTATAGCAAACTTAGAGGAAATTGCTATTGTCGTGTTTTCCAAATGAGAGAATGAGGACTCAAATTAGGAGTTCTGTATAACTCACTGATACCAGGAGTATGTTTGAGTGCAGTAACCAGTATTAAGCTCCCCAGGCACCAGCATTAGGGGAGTCCTGATTTGCTGCACAACGAATTCTTCCAAAGGAAATTTCTATAGGATTTTTGAAACTGGCATTGTTTAAGCTAAGCATGTCTCTCCTGTGAGCATTGGAAATAAAAGACCATCCAGAACCTGCATGCCCCTGGAATTTTCACCTTTCAGGGTGAAAACATGTGACTCTAATGCTACTCTAATGCTGGTGTCTTGATTTATCAGTGTCTCTTAGTTGGGGACACTAGTTCTGGGTGTCCCGTTGAAGGTAATGCTCCCAGATGGCTCATAAATTAGGTTCAATAAAATGTAGTCATTCTTCTTTTTTAGTGAGTTGTTGGTGCTGAACTCATTTAACTTACCTAATATCCCATTTAAGTTGTTAAATCCTAAACATAGATTGATTAGGACAGGAGAATAGGTTCTCAGGTTAGCACAGTGAGCTTTTTGAAGTGGATGGACCACTTTAGAACTAAAAACCTGACTTAAGGTTGTCTCTTATTTGTGTGGACTTGACCCTTGTATCTCCCTCCCTCTCCCTCCTGCAGCCTTGGTTCCCTCTCCTGTAAAACTGGGAATCAGAGGTGGTTGTGAAGAGCAAGTGTTAATATATATGGGAAAATACTTGGTAAAGTGTAAATGGTTATGGTAATTAGTTATAATATAGTTATTATATAGAAAGTATGGTTATAGAAAGTTAGTATAATGCATTGAAATAAAAATATGAGTAAGATTGCATTACATCACTAGAAACATACCAGTTCAATTAGAAATTTTAAGAAAAAAAAGGAATCAGGACATTCTAGGACTATAAGGAATCTGAGAGATTATCTACTTCGGTTTCCTTTTTGACAGATGAGGAACTTGATTCTCTAAGCAAGGTAATAACTTGTCTTACATCACATAGCAAATGATACACACAGCTGAGCATAAAATTCACATGACTGGCTTCTCCATTCATTTCCTTCTGCCCACAAGCCTCTGCTTCCTCCCTTCCTTTATCCTGCTTCTGTAGACTCTGCTGTGGCCCTTCGATGGAATTCTTTAAACCAGGAGCTTCAGACTTCACGTTCCGGGGAGAAAGTCCATGTTCCTAATGCCTACATTTTCCACTGTATTTATGAGGACTTTCTTTTACCTGCAATGAGGAGAATGAATGTTATAGGTTTTGGAAAGATGGCCTATCCAGTGTGATTTCTGCTGTATTTTGTAGAGTTCATCCTTTCAGCACTGAAGGGAGTATCCGAAGGACCTGTTGATTCTGCCTCTGAAATATACTCAAACAACTCCTTCCCTCTCCAGCACGTCATACTGTAAGCTCCCTGAGGACAGGGACCTCGTGTGTCTCCCCTTTTGCAATATATCCTCAGTGCTTAGTACAATGCCTGGCTCGTAGTAGATGTACAGAATGTGGTCAGTGAGAGGGCCAATCACCACTACCATTGTTTCGTTCAAGGTTACATTGTCTTTCTTAAGAAACTCCTAAATTTTCTACCACTGGTTTCACCCCTAAATCCTCCTTCACACTGCCCTATGAGTATCCTGCTAAAGTACAAATATGGAAAAACCACTCTGCTGAAAATTTACTGAAAGCTCCCCTTTGCCTAGTGCAATGGGGAAAGTGCCTTAATGGAGAGTTTAAAGGTCTTCATAATCTGTCCCTGTATTAATTTCCCAGACTCATCTGTGGAATCCTCAGACCCATCCCAGCTTGCCCCTGCCCCCCCCCCCACACACACTTCCTTCTATCTAGAGTGCCTGTACATTGGGTGGGCTCTTCCCTATTCTTCAAGCCCCTTCCAAAGGCCCTTCCCTACCTGGTTTGGTATCTACTTCAATTATGCAGATTTCTCCATAGCCCGAGCTGTATCTTTAATCTTTACAGATTAGGAAAGGGGAGCTAATCCTTCTCTCTAGCAATGCAGGTGGTTGAGATGAGGCCAAAACCAAAGTGAGTTATAATGATGAGAACATTGGCATTAGTCCAAATTGAGAACACCAGGAGAATGATGGTCTGTGTGCCAGGGTCTGGAAGGCGGTGGCTTGCTCACCATTTCAGAGGATGTGCTTTCTTAACAGCACCCAGCCATGTGATCTGACACTCCACACCCAGTACAGCTGAAAATGTGTATACTTCAGAAAAAGAAGTTAATATAAACACTGATTTTTATCTCCTCATTTAACTCTAATAAAGTCATCACACATGATATATTGTTTTTATTAATGAAAAGCAGCAAAAAATGTCATGCTTTTGTAAGCAACTTTTTGATTGTTTATTTATGAATTTTAATTTTAAACCAATCTAAGCATATTACATGAAGTTTAGAAATTAGAAAAAGATGAAAAAATAACTATGATCCATCATTTGGTTATATTCTTCTAGTCTTTATATAGACATGTTTTATATGACTGTTACCAGATTATACATATGAAGTCTGGATTGTTTGTTTCATTCACACCATAAGCATTTTCCTATGATGCTAGGTACTGTTAATATCAATCACTTTAAATGACAAAGTAATATTCCATAAAGTAAATGGACTGTTATTGGTTGATCCACCATAATTCACTGAGTCATTTCTCTACTGCTGAAGACTGGTTTCCTTGCAATATTGTGCTTTTGTCAGTCATCTGAAGATACCTTCATATGTAAAGATTTCCAACTCTTTGGGATCATTTCCTTAAAATGACTCAGACACCTATTACTAATTCATAAACACTTCTTCTATTGAAAGCATTCAGTTGCCCCCTCACACCCTTTCTCCCACCAAGATAGAAGTAAAACCCTTGTTTCTTAATAAGGAATTTCCTTAAGAAGACCTACGTACCCTGGCCCTTGTCTAAGTTCCAGCACTGTATCTTTATCACTCTCTACATCTCATGCTACCCCTGACCCCTGAACTACCTGTGGTTCTAATACATAGCAAGCTGTCCTTTCAGCTCCATGTTGGTCCGTAGGCTGGCCCCGTGGCCTCACCTGCCCCTGCACACACCCTGCACACAGCAGTGTTTTACGTCAAACTCACACCAGATGGTGCCTCCTTTGGGAAGCTTCTCTGGCTTTGACAAGGTGATTCAGGCACGGTTCCCTTGGGATTCCATGATTCCTTGTGCATGTCTCTGGCATTGTGTTTATCACACTCTGTTGAAAATGCATGACTCACTGAAGCTGAGGAATGTATCTTTTTCATTGTTTCCCTAGTTGCTAGCACAGAACTCAACACATAGTTAAGTGTGGAATAGCTGATAAGCAAACCTATTGATAGCTTTGGCAACTGGGATATCCCTTTAGTATTATGGAAAGAGTAAAATACTCTATTTACAAAGCATTGGCAGATAGTAGGTGTCTCATCTTATCCCACTTTAAAATGGCGTGATATATTATTAAAGCACAATGAGGAGAAAGACTCCAAGTGGGATTGCTATAAAGAAATTGAATAATTAAGGACACCAAAAAATCCGATTTTATTTATGCACATCCTAATAAATTTTTAACATTTTTTTATTTAGAAATTTATCATGCTGTCGCATGGCTTTAAATGCCATCCACATGTTAATGATTTCCACCTTTTATCTCCGGCTTGACCACTCTACTGCACTCAGGACTCTTGACTCTCTCTGCATCCCCAAACACCACCATTGGATGTCTTCCAGGCAACTTCAACTTCAAAAATCCAGAACCAAACTTGTTATCCACCCCAGCTACTCCTTCTACAACCTGCCCCATCCTTGTGAATGGCAACTCCAGTCTTCCAGGTGCTCAGCCAAAAACCCTGCAGGCACCTTTGAGCCCCCTTTCTTTCATACACCCTGTACCATCCACAAGCACCGTTTGTTGGTTTTGCCTTCAGAATTCAACCACTTCTCACATTCTCAACTTTAGTCACCCTAGTGTGAGCAGCTACCATTGTTTTTCTGGAATATTGTAATAACCTCCTAATTTCTTAGCTCTCAACCTCACTCCCGTATTTTACACACAAAAGCAAACATGTCCTTTCAACTATCCTGTCTCTGATTACCACCTTCTAATGGCTGCCCATCTCAAAGTCCTTACATGGTGTATTAGTTTACTCAGGCTACCATAAAATGTACCACAGACTTGGTGACCTGAATAACTGACATTTAATGTCTCACAGTTCTAGAGGTTAGAGGATCCAAGATCGAGGTGCTGGCAAGTTCAGGCCCTGGTGAGGTCTCTCTTCTGGACTTAAAGATGGCTGCCTTCTCTGTGGCCTCACATGGCATTTCCTCTCTGTGCATGCAGAGGTAGGGAGAGCTCTTATAAGGACACCAGTCCTGTTGGATCAGGACCACATTCTTATGACCTTATTTAACCTTAATTACCTCCAGAAAGGCCCTGTCTCCTAATACCACCACACTGGGGGGTGGAGTTGCAACGTATGCACTTGGGGGAGGAACCTAACTGAGTCCATAGCAGGCTTATACATTGCCCTGGGGCCCAGAGCACACTCACCCCACCTCCCTCAGCTGCTCTGTCCTAACTAGGCTTTTTACAGCTCCTTGGGCACACCCAACACGCTCCCACCCCAGGGGGATGGGACCAGCTGTCGCCCCACCAGGACTGCCCGTTCTCATGTCCTTTAGGTCTTTGCCCAAATGCCATTTGTTGGCTATTTCTTCTTTGTCCACCTTTTATAAAATAGCACAACTGTTCTACTTCAACCCCACGTTTTTTACCTCACCTTACTTTTCTCTACAGCCTTTCTATTACCCAACTTTATAAATTTTTCATTCATCTCTCCCTCTCCTACTCTAGTGGTAGAAAAATAAGCTCCATGAGGGCAGGAGTTTTATCCTTTTATGTTTACAAGTGTATTACTGGGTACACAAAAAATACACAGTAAACATTTACTGAATGAGTGAATGAAAGAACTTTCTTTCATATTCATTATCTTATTTTAGCCTCAAACCAAATCTGAAAGAGGATGGGTAGTTATTCTCTTTTTACAGCTGAGGAAAACTAATATTCATAAGTTGTATTTCATATATGTAGTGGTAATTTCATTTGTTGTGAGTTTAATATTGCCAAGGGATATGCATACTGTTACACTTGCCTTCATTTAATCCTTGGAGTAATCTTAAAAGATTTATATTATTATTGCTATTTTAACACAATTACTTCCACTATAGAAAGGTTCAATAACTTGCCCAAGGGAATCATTACTATGTGACAGCCTAGATATGAACCCTAATCTGACTTTAAAGAGCTTGTTTTTATCTATTATTATGGTTCACATCCTTTTAGCACAATACCATGTGCCAGATATTATTCTAAATCCTACAATAATACTATGAAGCATGGACCACTATTATCTTCACTTTGCAGATGAGATAACTGATACTCAGAGATGGTAACTTGTCCAAGGTCATACCCTGCTGACCCGAAAGTCTGACTGCCAAATGCTAGCCAGCTCCCTCAGAGAGCTATGTCTTGAACTAAGCACTTCTTATTTTCTATTTCCCTGCTTTTATATACAAACTGCCTAAATTAATCCCCAGATCCAGAATGCCCCAACCATGACATGCCTTTAAGTTTGTATTTGCAATTCGGATTTCAATAGACCTTTGTGAAACAGGAAGCTTTGGCTGATAAAGCAAATGAATATGTCTATTAAAAATATTGACAAATGTTATGTGACCTAATCATTTTTGAAAGAAAGCATCACCTCCTTGTTCAGTCTCTTCCAGTTTAGGTCTGCTGCTTTGTACCTATCCTCTTTTTTCTTAGATACCTGGTAAAATGTATGTGTGATTCACTCAGCCTCTCTCACTGCCTCTAATAGCATAGCTTAGGTTCAATAGTGGAAAAGGACAATTGAATCTATTTTTCAGACTTTCATCAGTGGGCTCTATTCTGGGCACATATTATTAGAATTGTGAGAACCAGACATTTCTTTAAAGTAGAGAGTGTTGGACTGAGCCAGGAAGATTATTAAAAGACATCACAATGCCAGCCTAGGAATATATATATAGGGCACCTAGATTCCTCACTCTGTCCCTCCCCTCACAGCACAGAGCCTATTCAAATGCCTTTCCAGGAACAGACTGCTTCTCTCAGTCCATCCTCTGTAGGCTGCCCTGGCTGCACACTTGCCCACCATATATTGGGCCAGTGGTTCTCAAAGCATGGTTCCGGAACTAACGGCATCAGCATCAGCTGAGAACTGTTGGCAATGCATATTCTTGGGCTCTGTTCCAGAAACCCTGACAGAAACTCTGGGGGTGGGGCTCAGCACTCACCTGTATTCACAAGCCCTCCAGGTGATTCTGATGCAGACCCCAGTTTGACAACCACTGTTTTGAGAGAAATGTCCCTTCTCCACTTCACCCCCAGGTGGGTCCTCTCCTCACAAACCTGCAGGTGCTTGATGACAAGGACCCAGCTTCTCTAGATCTTGCTCCTTGGTTGCAACCACAGTTAAATGGACAGAGAGCTCAACTGGGGGCCTCAGTTCTTGACATGCATGGTACATAGTTTCGAACCTGGTTTAGAGGGAATAATATCTTTAACTGTAAAATACAGATGAGCCACCTTTACTGAGTAATTGTTATCTGCTTTAGGAAAAGCTCAGTAGTAACCTTTCCCATTTTGCTCATATCTTTGCTCCATGTAACAAACCGTAACTATTGTTTAATAAAGAATATTTTATTTGCTTTAATTTTTAAAAATCCATGTGATTCATTGAAAACACATAGTGCTACAACTCCTATTGAAAATCCTCTACTTTCTACATACTACCACTTGAAGACTTCCATCATTTTAGCTTCTGCTGCTGCTATTTAAGACCATATTTCTAAATAGCACACTTACACAGTTATTTCTTGATCTTTCAATTTCAGGCATCACCTCTTGGCTTCCTCTTGTTGCAGGTGAGAATATGGTTTTCCTTCCTCTCCCACCTCACACGGTTCTCCTCTCCACTGTTCCCATTCTACCCCCACCTTCCTCTGTCTCTTCCACGTACTGAGTTCCCTGGGTGAATTGTTGAGTTTATTGTTGGCCCCAACTCCCCAACCCATCCTGCCCTAGACCCTTGGGTCTTAACTTCCTCCACTGTGCTAAGCACCTACCACTTTTCCTTCTGTTTCCAGCCCCTTAGAGTACACAGAAATCTCCCATCTGCTCTGGTTAATCCTGGGTCAAACTAGAAGTCACTCGTGCTAAACTCACACCAAGTTCCACAACAAACATCTTAGAGATTTACTTTCTGTCTTTTAAAATAACACTTTCTTCTTACTGAGCTAATATTTTATATTAGAATAGTACAGTATTTTGTTTTTATGAGTTAACATTTATATTTGGTGGTTTGTATTTTGGTTTGTATATAAAGTTTGCATTTGAAAAGCAGATTAAATGCTATAATTTTTTAAAGTCTCATTTTACTATTTCACTTGGGATGTGCTGAGTTCTTAGGTTTAAAATGCTAATATTAATAATTATTTTGCTTTGAACTCTTACTAGGTACTAAAGGTTATTCTAAACCCATTACACGTATTGATCAGGCAGTGTTCTCTACCATTGTAGTAGTTAAATGTGCACTGTTGTTAGCACTATTTTAAAGATGAGGAAAGCAAGTCACATGATTTTAAATATTTTGCCCGAGTTCCACAGCCGTGCAGTACTACATTAAACCACTTCTTATAGTAATCCTTTCTGTATAATGTGAACGCTTTCAGAAACTACCTAATATTTAATCCTTACAGCAGTTCTGCAACTTAAGTATAGTAGGTGCCTGGCCTCCCTAAATCCCATACCTTTCCAGACCATAATAATCTCTTACTCCTTACAGGCTGTTCCCTCAGAAGCCCCCAGTGGAATATTTGTTGGTCCTGACATCACTCTGTCCCACTGCCGTGATCAATAAATCTGATGTCTCTCCTGATGCTTCTTCCTTGTGGTCTACCAGAAGGCCTAATGTCCTGCTAACACCTAACAGGAAAGTTACCAGTCTAGAGGGAGAGAAAAGCTACACGCCTTTTGCTTCTGTTGGTTTGGGCTGCCAACCCCTCCTTTGAGGCTTGGTGTATTTCCCTGCCCAGTGTTACATTAATTTCAGTTTGGCTAGCACCGTTTTAGTGGTTGCCATGCTGCACAGGATAACAAATCTATTACTTCAGTATTTTGCATACTATCAATATTTTATTTTGGAAGTGCACAGAATTTATAAAATAAAGAGCTTTCAAAGACACTAAATTATTTAATGTACTTGAAATACAAAAATGTGTGTTACCAACATTGGGAAAAATGTAAATTTACAAAAGATAAGCATTACAACTGTAATATAAGTTAGTGGCAAATAAAAATTCATTGAGATAAATATTCAAAATATAAACTAAAAAGCACACAGCTTAGGAAAACCTAATCAATGATGGACTTTGAAAATGAAAATATTATTTGTTCTTTTTAAAAATGTGACACTTAAAAATTAAAATGGGTCAGTTACATCACTGAGTTGCAAACACAGTTTTGTGTAAGTTTTCTTGCTGCTAAAGAAGCTCTTTCTGGTGATTTTCTGACTAATCGAAAGAATGGTGAGGAGATGCTTAAGAGCTAACCCTAAATATGTTCCTCTGAATTTCATCCTTAAATAATTGTATCTCTTATTTAATAGTTATGAAGAGTTATTGTTTGAACAACTCCTCCTCTAACGCCCATCTCAACAAAGACAGGTTTTGTACTGATGAGGGGCCATATTTCCCATCCTATCCCACAGTCACCCTGCCAGAAAAAACATTTGATTTGTCTTCAACTTCTGCATTTTCATCATAGATACTTGCTAAATCTGATGCAGAAAGACCTGTACCTGTTTCCATTCTGTCATATTCTACTTTTTCAAAAATTCTTTGAAGTGCAATAATAATTATTCTTTCAATAGGAGCTTTGCAAGACCACAATACAGTAGTTTATTGCTATTCACACGGGCCCAGGGCTGTCTGGACTTGTAGATTTTGCAAATTCCAGTAATTTGAATAATTGAACCATTGATCTTGTTCTCCAGATATTAATAACTCAAATTTCAGACTTTCTAAAAAAATGAAATAAAATAGGACACCAACAAATCTATGGATATTTCAGTACTTAGTGATAGCACAGTATACTGTAAAACCACAATTTGCTGATCACTACTCCTCCTTCCTTGGATGGAGTACCCAGCATGCTTTGAGGCCAGGGCTACATTTAACAAACGAGGAAAATGGTGCTCAGGTGAGTGAAGTAATTAGCCTGAAATCACATAGCTAGCAAGCCCCAGCACTGAGATTTGAACCCAGTTTTTTGGATTCTAAAGCCAGAGTAGCTTTTACTATCTCTTACTCAGGAGTTATTCAGTCCCTTTTATATAAATAGACTCCATGTTATCTACCCTCTGGGTGAAACAAATGGCTGACATTTTTTTCTCAGCAGAAATGATCACTTAGCTTAGCTTCTTAAGAGGCATTTTCCTGAGGTGAGGGTTGTCAGACACCAGAATGGGCTCTTGTGGCAGGTTATAAAATTTCCTCTTTCACCATTCTCAAAAATAATAGAGATGAGGAGTTTTACATTTTACTCAGCTTCCAGATGACCTCTCAAGGTCTTTTCCTACTCTATAGCTCTGCAGGTCTATGAAAATTAAGACAATTTATATCTGAGGTCAGTTCTGTTTCTTGGTGTTTGGCCCTTTGGCTGTTTGTCTCCTTAAAAATGAAACATCCGGTGACAGCTGAGCGAATTCTTCCTTCTTATTTTTTAGCCTCCAATAACCCCCAGCTTTGCTCTATGTGACGCTGTTATCAAAGCTTCCAGGTGGAAGGGATATCTCGAGAAATTGGAAATAATCTTGGTTGTCTTCCCTCTATTTGCTCCTTTCATCTTTTTTCTGTTTAATAAGCACAAAGTAAACACAGAACTGATTTTTTTTATTCTGAAATGTTATGAACATTAAGCTCTGCGTATTATCATGGGAATGCATTTCATTTGAACTCCAAGGAGGCTTAATGTACATTTTTAAAGGAAAATTCCAAGGTTAGTAATTCTATGACACTGTCTCTTTGCCACGGTGGATCTAGAAGGCCCCCCTCTGGCAGGTCAAATGTTGCCAAATCAGTTCAAGTTTTGGGAAGGCTGTTGAGCTAAGTCCTGGAGAGCTGAGTCCTGACTACCTGGGCAGCATTTCGAATGGTCTGAGAATGTTTGCTTGTGGAAGGTTCTATCATCTGTTACTCCTCTACTATGTGCTAGATCCTGCA
This sequence comes from Manis pentadactyla, assembly GCF_030020395.1. Taxonomy (NCBI): domain Eukaryota; kingdom Metazoa; phylum Chordata; class Mammalia; order Pholidota; family Manidae; genus Manis; species Manis pentadactyla. Next base: position 46,988,107 of record NC_080022.1, on the reverse strand, counting down.
GTGCTCTCTTTACATGGGTTTATCTAACTCATATACTCCTATCAATTAGTTCATATTATCCTATTTTATTGTTAAGCCAACAGTAATTCAGAGCAATTGAATGACTTGGCCATGGCCAGCTAGTCAGCAGGTGACAAAACTGGGGCTTGAAGTCCCACCACCTGGCTCCTGCACCCAGGCTCTGCCTGCTGTAGCATATTGTCTCAGTACTTTGGCTCCTGGCCGGTAACCCTCGGTCCTCAGCTCATATCTTATGCCTAGATTCTTGATCTGGACTCAACCTTGGTCAAATCTTTCCTTTCAGTGGGTAGCCTGCTAGCATTCTGCTTACTTCACTTGAAGATCCTCAGTTGTTTTCTTTGGAGAAATCCCGACAACAATGCATCCTCACTTCCCTGATCAGTCAGGTTACCATCCCGCTGTACCCCATGCTGGGCCATGGGGATATAAAGAAGAGAACCTCCCAGCTGAAAAGTTCTTAGTCTAAAAGTTGAAGGAAGGGATGAGTATGACCTGGAGTAACGATCGTTACAACACAGTGCAGCATGTGGCCTAAAGAAGAATGGGAATAATATGGGAATCCCTACAATTTCGCTTCGCCTGGGAAACTCTGGAAAGGCGTAGCAGAGGAGCTGATACTGAGCAAAGCTTTGATGCAGAGGAACTGATATTGAGCCAAGCTTTGACGATGTTTGTGATAGGCTGAATTGTATTCCCCCCAAATTCATGTTAAAGCCCTAACTCCCAATGTGACTACCATTTGGAGATCGGATGTTTAGAGGTGTAATCACTGTTAATGAGGTCATATGGGTGGGCTCTACTGTCATCTGGTGGGTTTCCTTAAAAGAAGAGGACATTTGAACGTGCAGAGAGATACCAGGGATGCAAGAGCACAGAGAAAAGGACATGTCATCTGTAAGCCAAGGAGAGAGGCCCTAGGAGAAACGAAACCTGGTGACACCTTAATCTTGGATTCCCAGCCTCCAGACCTGTGAAAAAATAGATTTCTGTTGTCTAAGCTACCCTGTCTGTGATATTTTGTTATAGCAGCCCCAGCAAACTAATACAGTGTCCCCAAACTCTTCCTCTTCTTCATTTGAGTTGTGTCAGCTCCTTGCCTATATTCCATTAACACTGTCACACCTCCTGCCTCTTCCTCTCCACCTCCATAGCACTCCAGAGGACCCATACCAATTTCTCTAAATAATGATAGAGAGGTGAGTTTTCCATAAAACACTCCAGCCAGTAGTCACATGAAATCCACATCATTTTATAAATACTGATACTGGCAGGGCACAAATAGCCCCTGGCCATCTATAAGAAATGTATGTGTTTCTGGTGTATTTTCTGTCGTCTTTTCTAAAATGAGCTCAGAATCTCTACAACACATAACAGTAAATGTGTCACTTCTATGTAATCCAGTACAGAGCAGGGAACTGTTCATAAGAATTATACATGTTTCTGAAGATTTAATTACTTACATAATTTTATGCATTTTTACACATTTATGTTTTTAATCAAAGATTTAAAATTTGTAAGTACTTATAAGAACTCTGAAAGTAGGAAAATGCTATGGAGAAATGTGAGGCAAGGTCAAATAGACTACTAATTAGGTAAATGTGCATTCAGTCTTGGAGTAGCTCTGGTTACATAGCAAGCACAATATATGAGTTAGACATTATTATTTTTCTGAGACAAAATTGAAACTCTCCAAACACAAAGAGCTTCAGAAAATATTTTTAAAATAGAATAAAAACTGGAAGGGAGAAGAGTAAAACTTTGTACCACACATGTAATAAAAGTGCCAGATTAAATAATCAATAAGCTGTAATGTTTGGAAACAAACTAGGAAATAGGCTGTAGATGTGAGCACAGCAACCAAAGATACTTGATAGTAACAGATTCTTTTGAGTGACTGGTACCAAGGTCATGTTACCAAACAAGATAGGTGTTTGATAACAATTTTCAATTTACCAGTCCATCTCTCCAGCAGACAATGAGCTTCCTAGGGGAAGAGATCAGATCAGATCTTACTCATGTCAGTTTTTTCAGGGTTTGATACCTGTTACTGAGTGACCACTCAGTGAGGGTGTGGTGAATGAAGGAATGCACAAACGCATGAATGAATGATGGACTAAAATTCATAGGGTGGACATGAAAGCAATGTGAGGAAGGTGCTCACTACAATTGCCATAATATCTGCCCCATTTTTGCCCATATCTGAACTGCCCATTTCTTTGCGTTTTCCAGCTGACTTGAATCTGACCTCTTAAATTAATAGCTAACATTTGCGTGGCACATTACACTTTATAAATGTTTCTTAAATGTCAACTCATTGACTTTGATCTTAAAACATCCCTGGAGTGTTAGACAAAGTCAGAGTCCTTATGCCCTTGTACAAACGAAGAACCTGAAGCTAAGAGAGACTGTGACTTGCTCAAGGTTGGCCCGGCTGCTTCTGTCAGGCAGAGTCAGGACTCAGCTCCAAATCACCTCAATCCAAAGAAGGTGTTCTTTTCATTTTCCATCAAGTGTGGCACACAGAGGCCACACTTAGAGAGGAATTTGAGTACCTTCTCAGGCAGGTAACAGTTGAACTGGGCCTTGAAGCCCAGTTAGGACTTAGTATTTTCTTCTACCAGGGTAGCCATACACTAGCTCAAGGAGTGGCAGCTTCAGGGATCTGCTTGGAGAGGAAGAACTAGGCACTAGTACATAGTTGCTTCAAGCATGGGCTGCGAAGTCAGGTTCTGGTTAGGATCCTACTTGTGCTTGTTGTCAGGAGATAGTTGAGAAATCTGCTTTTTAATTAAAACTATTTATTGAACACTTACTATGTGTCATTAAACGATTAGGCTGTGGGTATACAGTGGTTTAAAAAAGGAAAAAAAGCATTGCTTTTCCCATCATTACTGGTCTAATACTAAACAATTATGTAATTTTATGTATAATGTGCACCAAAAGTTGTTGCAAGGAATTAAGTTAAACAGACAATAAAGCAGAGTCCTAAGATGTCTGGCCCAGGCAGCGGCTCCTGTAGCACAGGTAATGGCAGCTGAACACAGGTGCTTCAGAGTCATGGGAGGTTCAGCCTGGACCCCCGCCCCCCATGGCCCTGTGTGGTCCTGTCACCACCTAGCCACACCCAACATCAGATTTTCTGATTAGACTACCCGCCAATGCTAATGACCCCTATAGTTAGACCTCCATTTCTCTCCAAATGCCTTCACTTCTGTAAGTCATTTTAATCACCACCACCATCCAGTATGGTCATCCCCCAGTAAAAGATGTGCCAATTTAGTCGCCGTAGTTTGTGGCACACAAAATGCAGCAGGCTAGCAGGGAGCTGCCTCACTGCCCTGGGTGATCCTGTCGCCCTGCAGGAGGGCACTGGCCCTCATCTCCTTCACTAGCTCCCCAGTGCTTCCCAAATGCAAATACAACCTGCTTTGCCCAGCACACAGTAGTGCTTCCCCAGCACAGATCTGTGGGAGAGCAGTAATCCCAATGGAATAAAACACCCCCTCGAGAAAAAAACAGGCACTATAGTGAGCTTTACATAAATCCAAATGATCCATTTTAAACTAATCTTCTTTGTTCTGATTATTTATTACTAGTTTTGGTGTTAAATGTCATTTATTTCATAAAATTATAAGGTTCATAGTTAATGGTTTTTTGTAAATGTCCTTATTTAGCAAAATAAATGGCTTGACCTGGCTTTTTTTAACTGGCCTGTGAGATCCAAAAGATAGGACTTCTGCGCAGAGCCGGGGCTGGTGTACAACCCTAATAAGGCCTTGTCCGTCCGACACGCACACCACTCCATCCTGTGCCTTCACCCCCTCCTCCCTTCCCTCTCTCTAATCCAGTAGCTCCTAACCCAGTCATCTCACTGTTCCTTAAACTCGGTGATTCCATGTGCCTTCGGGTCAACCCCTGCCAATCCCTCTGCTTAAACAACTTCTTTTCATACTGCAAGATACACATTAAAGCTCTGCCTTCTATGTAACTTTCCCTCATACTCCAAGATAGTGCTAAACACTGTCCTCCCAAGGTGCCTGCTGATTCCCGAGTCCCGTTTCCCCTTTCCTAGCAGTGTGGTGGTTTCTCTCTTTGCCTGTCCCAGGAGAACTTGAGCCCCACGGTCTTCCTTTGGCCCCCACCTAGTGCCTAACCCAGGGCCTGGCCTGCCACTGTAGATCAAGGGGATGAAGAGAGAGGGAAGGGCATGGAAGGAGGGACAGGAGGAATGAGGAATATGAGCAGAGAGGAAAATACAGAGAGCCACAGAATGGAGACAGAGACACACAAAGAGAAAAGACAGAGCCAGGGATAGAAAGATAAGGAGAGAAAAAAGAAATGAAGTAGAAATAGAGAAAGAAATAGAAAGAGGGAAGAGAGAGGGAAGAAAAAATAAAAGAGAGGGATCAAGAAAAGAGCAAAGGAAGGAGGTAAGGACAGAGAAAGGGTTGATAGGAGATAGAAGAAAGGCTGCTTTTAAGTGAACCATTTCTGACTACTGTGTTCTCTGGATTCTCTAGCCTCCACTGTTGTTAACAGCAAATCTACCTTCCCAAGGCAAAAACACCTGCCTTCCCATCATCCATCTTTAACACATGCAGGGACTCTGGCTTGTTGTCCATTTTTCATCCTATAATTATTTGAATACATTTGCATGAAATTATATTTAGACTTTCATCATCTCCGTAATTTTCCAAGATAAATAGAAAAATCTTCTTAAAAAATGAAAATGGTATAGATAATGTATTTAACCTTAGAAAACTGGCAATCCATTAAAGAAAGTGTTTGCTGCTTTAGCAAAAATATTTTATTCCTGAGGGTAGTTTCTACCAATATATATATATATATATATATACATGAACTCCCAAATAAGTTTTAGAATGATGGCTCTTGACTTCACTTTAATTTAAAAGGTTTTCTTATTGAAACGCATATGCTTGTGTTAATTCAGCTCATTAGAGAGCATCTCCATTTCACAAAATTACACATTTTTTTAAGTGCATGTTTTTCTAAGTCTTGGGTTTTTTAAAAGTGAGTAAAAATTAACATTTTAAAGTCAACTCACCAAAGGGACGCAATGATACATATGCAGTTCAGGATACCCTTGAATGGAAAGGTGATCTCTCAGTTCAAGTCGGGTATAACCAACCATCTTAATAGCTCCTACATATGGAGCACTTCTTAAGTATTTCCCACGCTTTGCCATCAAGCACACCCAGCCACATGTGTTCCTGACTTTATTCACATTTCCCCTGTGTGGCCACTGGACTGAGAATTTAGGTTACCAGGAAAAGTCAGATAGCTCGTAAGCGGATGAGCTGAATTTCATCCTATTATCATCAGACACCAAAGCCTGTGAAGCAAAATGTTCTTCCCCATATGACGAAAACTTAAAGCCTGGGTTACTACTAGTGCAGGCTGAGACTGATTCATCCACTGACCTCTAGCCTTAAACACTGAAAAGATAAAGGGAGTAAGAAAGTCACTGCAATTTATTAAATGTTTCCTTTCACTTAACCCTGACAACAAGCCTGTGTCATAGGGAGATTTGGATGTTTATCCCCTTCAACCCCTGAGGAAACTGAGCTCCCAAGAGGGTTAGGTAGCTTGCCTGGGGTGCTCAAAGTGCATCTGCAGTTATTCAGACTGATAATAAGGTATGAATGCACAGTCTTCATAGCCTGCCTCACTGGAGAAGAGAACCATTATTTCTTTGTATTTGTTTAAAAGGCTGGATCTCGTGGAATGCCTGCTATGTGGAGATGGTATTTTGTAAGTGTATTGTGAGGATTCTCCCATTTACTCCTCAAACAGACCTATGAAAGAAACTCACTACCTTAGACCTCTCCTGGACTGTTTTTTCACTGTAGAGCAGAGATTGATTTGACTTCAGGGCACAGGCAGGTTTAATAGGACAGTAGTCTCCAGAACATGCTGGAACTGGAGAATGCAGGTCCAGCCTGAGGGCATTCACATTCTGACTACTTGAAAATACTTCACTGGCTAAAAAAGCCTGTTGTGGACCTTGTTTATTATTCCCCTGCCTCAGCTCCTTACCCCAGCCTGGAGGGTCACTGAGGAACCAGGTGGTAGTACGCGCTACTCAGTTTGCAGAGCCTGGCGCCATCCTTCATAGTCATATTTTAAGGTCATACCAGTGATCCATCCAGCTTGGGTATTCCAGAACCATCCTTCCCACTTCCCTGCAGCTTCTAAAGTAGCTACACACAATGCTCATGTTATTACAAGACCCTTAATTGTTATTAATTGCTGTTGGAAGTGATGATAATTAACACACTGTAATGAAGTGCTAGCCCACATCCTGGCATGTGTATTTAACCTGTGCTTGTCTAAGGAGATCAACAAATTCAATAGACACGTTCATACCTTGGTGCCAGAGAAGAGACAGTACAGGTTACTCTGGAGACCCAAACACCTTGGACCACTTCCTCCATGGGAGGGTCTCACTGCCCGGGGCCTGTGCCTTCCCACTTCCCGTCAGGTCCTTTGGCCCCCTGCTGCCAAGCCGGCTTCACTTGATCAGAACAGCAGCCTGGTGTGATGACATGCCTCAGACACCAATTACCACACCACTGTTGGCAAATACAACAGGAAAAGAAGCAACAATGATCATTTTAATAAATTTATTATGAAGACAAACAGTTCACATAAACTACCCTGCTTATAAAACCTTGCTTATTCAGGCGGGGAGACAACAAGGGTTAATTTCAAATTCTTGGTAGTACAAGCTTTGGGTGGCCGTAGGAAGACTGAGTAACCTCTGTGGCTGGAAGCTAGCAGGTCCCATAGTAAGGCTCCCCAGAATGACAACAGCCACTGGGGCAGCCCCAATGTGCTGCTTTTCTGGACTGCAAGAGCCTGAGAGTGAGGATCATCCTACATTCTTGCACTCCTGGAAATGTCTAATAAACAGCACCAAAGGGGTGGCTGAGAAACACTGACCAGCACTGTCTGTGTGCTTGGTAGGCATTCTGTTATATACTCCATAGGGGAAGTTTTATCCAGCTCTCATAAAAGTACCAGGGGCAGTGATGGAGCCACAAAATGCTTAAGGACATTGGTTTTGCAGTTAGGTAGCCCTCATTCAAGTCCAGAATCTACCAGATCTTAGCTCTGCGATCTGGCCAATTTACTTAACCTTTCTAAGTCTCATTCCCTGGTCCATAAAACAGAGAAAAATAGTAGCTACTACACAGACTTGTTGTTGTAAGGATTAAATTCAATAATATGTGATAAATCCTTAACACAGAATACACTCTATGTGTTATACTGAAGTTAATTATTATTTCCGCCCTTGACATGTGAGAAAATACAAGCTTATCAAAGTTTAGTGTCTCATCCAGAGACATAGTGAATAGTTCAGACTGGATTCAAACCTGCCCTTTGCCTAGACCCTGCAGTTTTCAATGCCGGGGTTTAGCGCCAAGGCCTGCCGTGGCAGAATTTACTGGAGCAAATATGCCTTACACTGTTACCTTCCTTTCCTTCCAAACCGGAGGGAAGGAGCCTCCCCTGCTTCAATGCCAGCTGCCTTCTCCTAATTAGTAGAAAAATTTAAAAACCTCAAAGTGTATGATTAAAGATGCAGGAGAATTATTTCTGAAATTGATTATAAACAGGCACACTCACTTTTGTTCTGTTTCTTTGTTTTTGTTGCATATTTTTTAAAAAATGCTTTGGTGAGAATGCCTGCCCTTCTGCTCTATTATCATATGTCATCATCTGGCACATGTGCATTACTTGCCCGCTGGCTAAAGGCATTTGAGTTTGGACCTACTACCAAGGCCTCCTGGAAGACTTGAGCTAAAGTCTTGCTCCATATCTGAGTCTCTACATACAAATAGCTCAAGAAAATCATGCAAGAGATCAAATTTGATCAAGCAATGGTTAGCTCAACAATGTCTCAGTAAACAAATAGCTGAGGGCCTACTATGTGTCAGGCAATGGACTTGGCAACGAAACTACACAAATGAGGGAAGCCCTGCTTTTCTGGAAAATGCTCTGTGATTGCCTGCTGAGGCTTGTCGGTCATGGGCAGTAAAGAGACTCAGTACCAAAGAGCTGCAATAACCCCGTTTAATACGCTTTCCCTGAGTGCCTACTAGTGTCAGGCTGTGTGCCACAGACAGGGGAGCAGGCAGTGACGGGTTGGTTACACTTGAACCTTCATGAGGGGGCCTTGGAACCTCCTCATCTCCCTCCATCTGGAAGATTCTCAGCCAAACCACACGGGGAGAACCTCACTTCCCTACCACCCAACTCTACAGAAATTGGAACTCCTGAAGAAGCCCCACCCTCGTTATTAAGAAATTTAAAGAGTAATACTGGGGGTCAGGAGCAGCCTTCAATGAAGAGACTTCCAGCTCGTCATTCCCTCATGAGAGAAATAAAATTTTTGAGTCAAAGAAAGAACTTTTATCATGTTTCAGGTCAAAATCTTCTCCCTCTGAAGACACACATACACCCAGAGAGGCAAGCTCAAGCTCATGCATTTTCTCCCTTTCACACACACATTCTCTCCTACAGGTACACACATACACATACCCAGGCTTTCTCTCTCACATACACACACACACACACAAATGACCAAGCCTTTGAACCAAAGACAGAAGGTGGGTATGAGAAACTAGGACAGTCTGCAAATTGTCTTGTCAGTGCGGAAGCTGCAATCCGGGGCAGAAGGTGATGCAAACGAAGCTCTGCCTTCTGTTGCAGCTGATGATTTAGAGCAGTAGGTGTGTCTGCTGAGCTGCCCCATTTCTCACCTAGAGCCTGTGGCATTGCAGCTGCTCTGTTCTCCGTCTCCCCCCTCGTTTGAGTGCCCTCCCATCTGCATCCGTTTCCCTTTCCCCTGCTCCTGATGCTGCATGTCTAAGAGGAAGGCATGAAGATGGGAGGGCACACCCATGGGGTGTCAGTGCGCCTTGCACTGGGCCACGTGCAGAGCATGAGGTTCAGCGTTTCATCCCCATGACGAACATAGGAAGACTATACTATTACCTCCATTTTATAGATGAGGAAACCAAGACTGAGAGTAAGAGAATTTCACAAGACTATCCTGCAAAGTGGCAGAGCTTGGATCTCATCCCAGTCCTGACTGGCCTCATAAGAAGGAAAAATGGAAGGTTCCAAGCTTAAGATGAAAGAAGCTCAGTGGAGATGAAGAGAGGAGGCAGGGAGTGGCTGTAATTAACCTCACCTACTTTTTAACTTTTCCAGACAGAATGGGAAGTTGGGTTAAGGTGGAAATCACCATATGTTTACAGAGCATGTCCTGGGTACCAGGTTTTGTGTTAGGGGAATGGAATCAAGTACCTGGTCTCATTAATGCAAAGGAACATTGATGAAGGAAACAAGCACAGAAGGTGAGTCTTAGGAAAACCAGGCTTCAGAATGTCTCCAGTATGAGTACCTCTGACTCTCTGCTTCCCTACCTTGAGTCACTGCACAAGTTCAAGCTAGCCAAAAAGTGTCATTTTTATAAAATGTTAGCATAGGAAGGGACTTTACAGATATTCTAGCTCAGGATAGGCAAACAGGTGTGTTCTCTCAATGCCGATAGCAAAGGATTAGAAGTGTTGTTTGAACTGCTATGGTGACACTTTTAAGACTGAATCTGAACTTAAAGGGCAAGAATATTGTGATCAACTCAGTGATGTGTGTCTAATGATCAGTCTTAGTTTGGGTTCCTCAGAAGTCAAGCTTGAGACAGGGATTCTTGTGGAAGCCATCTATGGAAGGGGGGTCCTCAGGAGAAGCAGGGAGAGGAAAGCAAGCTGGAGTGGAGGGAGACAGCTAAGCAAGGATGTGGGCTCAGCTGAGGACTGGCCTGTCCACTGGAGCATGAGTTGAGGCCAGGGGCTGACCCTTTGCACGCTGGCAGTCAGCCATTGGCTATGGTCCATGGGCGTGGTGAGAGTGCACAGCCTCCCAGCCTGGTGGCTCTGCGCACAGCTATTCTCGGGAGAAGGCAGCAGCTGTGAGTCATTAGCAGCCAGCACTCACGGCAGCTGGGAGGTGGGCGCACCAGCTCAGTAAAGGGGGTCTGGGCAGAGCACCAAGAACCTCCACTCCTGGCACAGAGTGAGAAGATGATGGCCCACTGGCTAGTTAGCATCCATAATACAGCACAGTGAGCTCCTTTTACAGGTGAGGAGGCTGATGCCCAGAGAGGAGAGCTGAAGTCAACATTCCTTCCCATACCCCGAGTCTTCCATGGTTGGACCCTGAACTAACTTCTGGTCATCCGCCGTGCTCAGAGCATGGCTGACCGTCCAGCCCTGCCTTTGCCCTGCTCCCCAGGGATTCAGGCCCTGCTCTTGCCACATGCCTTTACTCATATTTCTCCTTCTGTGACAGCCTGCAAAATACCTTTCCTTTCCTCTCTACCAGGCAATTATAAATACCTTGAGGACCCATTTCATAACATTTGGAAGGGTAGTTCATAACAGATGGCCTAGAGGGTATTGTAGCCCTTTTAAAAACAATCTGAAAGTATTTTTTGTCTCAGAGCAGGTGGCCAGTAGGAACCCATAGATGATCTGTAGTGCCTGCACTGCCATTATGGATCTCCTATAAGAACTTACAGAACATTATGGATTTCTTATACAATCTCACAGATTGCCTATGATAACTGTGCCATGCCCAATAGTCATTCCTTTGACTATCTATTCAATGCTTATTATATGTCAGACCATGGTGTGCAGAACCAGGTGAACAAAGCTGACAAGCTCCTTGCTCTTAATGCTGAGTGTAATAAAGACAGTATGCAGGAAAGTAAAAAATCATTTCAGGTGGTGTTAAGTACTGTTGAGAGTTATTGGTACAAAGGCTCAAAATTCATAGGTCAAGGGAAGGCTTCGCTGAGGACATAACATTTGAGCTGATAACTGACCCATGAGAAAGAACCATCCAGAAGAAGGTCTAAGGAGACTTAGAGCAGAAGGAACAACAAATACAATGGCCCAGAGGTGGAATAAATTTGATATAATTGAGGAACAACAAAAATTAAGTGTCAGGGTGTCCAGGAAATGGTGAATAAGCAGAAGAGTGGTACAAGGTCAGAACAGTGAGCAGGTTCTAGGGGCAAAGAAACAAACACCACAATGCTTCCCCTCAAGAAACTCACTCTCTATTTCCATAGCCACCTATAGATGGCAATAAGAAGTGACATTACAGATCACCTGTGGGTACATATGGTAGGTACCCTTTCAGTTCTTACAATTATCCTCAACGATCAGCTGTGATGAGAGTATTTCACTGTAAATCACCAGTAGGAACATGGTATGCCATCTCAAGTCATTTGGGTTGTTAGAGATGACCTGCAAGTTCACACAATCTCAGTATATGTTCACACTGTGTGCTTGTAGGGAAACCACTAATGATGCATCTGCATGTTGATAGTAGCATGGCAGATGCCCTGAAGTCACTGTGGTTCTGTGGTAGACCCCTAGATGCTTTTCCATTGCTAAAGCATGCAAAGTATGTTTGCAGAATCACTGAAGATTGCTTGGGGATTATTTTTAAACCAAAGAATGTTCCCAAAGAACAATTTTTCTTTAACTCAGTTTTCACTCTCTTTTGTTAATTAACATGAAAAATTAATCTGAAACAAGTATTTGGTACAAATAATGGCACCCAATTAGAAACATTTCCCCAGTGTACCAATACGGATTTAGCAGTGTAGCAAGTAGGAGACTCACAATTATAGTGGTTTATAGCTAAGATAGAAGGGCAACTTCTCTCTCATAGAAGAGACTGAACTCAACAATCCATAGGACCAATTTGGCAGTTCGTTCTACTCTCTGAAGTCCTCAGGGATCCAGGCTCCTTCCAACTTCCTGCTCTGATATCCAAGACGGTGGTCAAGCCACTATACCCATGCCCGCGTTCCAAGTAGCAGGATGTAGAAGAAAGGGCAAAATATGTATGTTAGCTATTTCTTGAGTAAAGTTTCAAGAAGCTGTTTCACTATACTTCAGCTTACCATTAACTAGAACATAGCCACATGGCCACATTGCTGCAAGAAGGCTGTGAAATAGTCTTTATTCTTGGTGGTCATGTGTCCAATAGAATATCTTTTACTGAGGAAGTAGGGGAAATGGATAATGAGGAGCACTTCAATGGCCTAAATTTACTACAGCAGCATGGATGCAACTTGTAGTAAAAGTCACATTAGTAGAAATGCCCCAAACCAGTGGTTGCTGGCCCTAGGATGTTAAACAGTAAAACACAATTTTAAAAAGGAGGGAGTCCAATATAGCATTGCCAACATATAATATTTCCTAGTAACATGAAAAAACAAAAACTTATTACCCACCATTATAATTTCATAACTGTTGCACTGGAGGGGGATTTCAGCTCAGGGCAAGTTCACCTTGGATTTGGTGAGACCAAATAACGATAATGGGATGTTGGGGGTAAAAACGTTTACACCAAGTTTTATTCTCCTGGTGGCAGGTCTAGTGCTAGAATCACATCTGCATCCACCAAGTCCACAATCCATCTCTGTCTGCCTCCAGGCAGAGCACTGGGTGGAGCTCTTCATATGGTAGCACCAATAATAACAGCTTGTTGGCAGCATGTGCATAAGCATGCACCTACACAGTAGGCCAGCTTACATCATTGCACGTGTGCAGGGGGGCAAGTAGATTAGGGTCAGGTGAGCATCCTGACCATAGAAACTTCCGTCTTCTGTCCAATAATGAAAGAAGACTTTATCACACATATAAAAATAGAACTTTTAAAAATGTTTTAAATGGAGTAAATTTAGCTTTTGGTGAGGAGTTGAGATAAACTCATTTTTTCCCATTTCACCATGAAGCAGCGAAAACTCCTTTATAGACCAGTACTATTAAATGATGCTTCAACCTGAAAGCATTTATTTAAGACAGGATGATATTTTCTGTTTCTAAAATCCTCCCCCAAGTTACAATAATAATGACCAATTATTTATTAGAGCACACACCATTAACTAATGGAGCTTGAGCCAGATTCTATTCATAGATGTTATACTTGACCTAATCAGTAATTTTTTTAAGTTTGAATTTATTCTCAACAACTAAAGCTTGAGAGATTTTACATTAAAAAATAATAATAATTCTCTTGAAAAGTGGGAAGCTCTGGCATGTTGGGGCCCTAGTTTCCACATGATCACCCCCAGCTGGATGAAGCTCAGCAGCAGCTGTCCCTTTCAGTAGGGTGTGTGCTTGCCAATTCATTACAGGTCCCACCTGGCCAGTGCCTCTCCTTTCTGCTACCTGCCAGGCTTCTGTGGAAATCTGTGTGTGCGACTCCAAATTAGACCTACTAATATGCAGGTATTTGTATATGTATTTCTAAACTTCACATCTGAAAGTTAAACATTAAATCCCCATTTTTCAAGATCAAAGAACAGAAGGGTGGGTGACTCACCCAAGACTGAAGAGCTAATGGATACCCATCTGGAATTTGGACCCCCGCCCCTCTGGCTCCAAGGCCCATGTGCATTCCGCTGTGCCGCCCTACCTCCCAGTGGGCCTGTGACACGCATCTCTGTCAGCCCTCACATGGGTACAATTATTCATGCCATCTGGGTTATAAGACTTCCTAAGAATTAGCTAAGAAAAATTTGAATTTCCGGTCTCCTTTGCAGTATTATTTTAGACTCCTTTTTATATTTATTTTTGAGGGGGGAAAAAATCCTGGGGAAGGAATGATAGATCAGAGGTGGCTATAGCCATCTATCATGCAGACACAGCATGCATTTAAACAACTCTGAGAACATAAATTGGTTACTTAATCAGCCCTAGCTAATCCATGGAGTGTAGAAGTTTAACTGCATTATGGGAAACAGCTCCTGTTCATGGGGTGAGCATATCCAACTGAGCCCACGGTTCTTGGGATAACTGCTGAGTGAAGCTCAAGGCCTTCCCAACCCTCCCACCCTCTTCAGGCACTCGGTGCCTCATGGGCAGGGGGCTTTCAGAGCATGAGGAGTCACTGGATCCTTTCATTAGAGACACAGTTCTGAAATGGGATAAGAATAAGAATTGTGTGTGTCTTTGAGCTTCTTTTCATTCACAACTGGACTTGTTTACTCTTAGGTGCATGCTGAGAGCTTCCAGTCAAATACGGAAAAACAAAATATCCCACTTCCTGCTGTACTCAAATTACACATAGTCCAGTTTTCATTAGAAGACTATGTCCATATGAATCATATTTAATCGGGACTTTATCCACTATTTCCAGATCATTTAGTTGGACAGAGTTCTACTTCCTTCAGTTCACTGAGTCAAGCTGACTGCTATATGACAGGCCAGAATGGCAATAGGTGTGGGGACAGCAATAAGGTGTGTTCCTTGCCCTCGAACTACTCTCTGTGTGATATGGAAGACACGTACAAATCGTTCACGTATTCATTTATTGACTCAACGAACCATTTTGAATGCCTCCTATTATTGTCTAAGTACCATGCTTGGTACTAGTCCTGTCTTCATAAAGTTTACATTCTAGTGGAGGGTGCGAAAGTGTTGTGTTAGTTTCCTATGGCTGCTGAAACGAATACCACAGCTTAGTAGCTTAAAACAATGTGAATTTAACAGGAGTATCTTTCAATCCTACTGTGTACTCATAATTTAAAAATACCTGGCAAGCCTGTAAGTGCTCAGTCCAGGGGGGAGAAGGCAGATCAACAGCAGCAACAAAGTGCTGAGTGAGTAAAGGGCTCTGAAAATCAGGGCTCAGGACACACTGGGCCCAGTACCTGGCACTAGGGGGTACCCAGTAAATACTCATTCCTATAACCATTTGCAGACATCACTAATTTTGCACCTAAGTAGAAGAATTCTGTTTGTCCACAGTAAGTTATTTTTTAAATACAGCAGAATTTAGGTTTCAGACACATTGATTGCAAGTTTGAGATGTGTGCCGAAGTGACTAAACAAGATGTTTTAACATCTGGAGTGTAAAATAATGGTGGAGCCTGTGTTTCTAAGTTCTTTTTTTTTTTTAACATAGTGTTTAAACTTTTGCACAACATGCTGTTTCTAAAATAGTACGTACATCTCTTCTGCCTTTTAGTGTTTGCAGGGTGCTTTTATATTACTTTATTTAATCTTCACAAAAATCCCAGTGACTACCCTGAATTTCCAGAGGAGGAAACAGGATCCATTATTCTATAGGCCAATGGCAAGAAAAGGGAAATGCATGAAAGAACACTTTCTGATGAACTGTTTCCTCTTCTTTTTAAAGTATATTTACTGTTTGGTAAGCTTCCAGCCTCTATTCCAGGGACTGTATGCACAAATGCCTACA
This sequence comes from Manis pentadactyla, assembly GCF_030020395.1. Classification (NCBI taxonomy): domain Eukaryota; kingdom Metazoa; phylum Chordata; class Mammalia; order Pholidota; family Manidae; genus Manis; species Manis pentadactyla. The sequence continues at coordinate 46,972,771 of NC_080022.1, read as the reverse complement.
GGCTCTCAGTAGACAACATGAGGTATAAATAGATTTAGAATAAGGTCATAGGGAGTTGGAACCTGCTGAACCACATATACAAAGGCATTCAAATTGTAATTTATATTTGCAACTTGCATTTTTATGACACACATAATTTTATCAAGGCAGAGCAAGCTAAATATCTTAAATCTTCACAAACAAGGCAGTAGGAGTCAGGGATTTCCCCCATTTGACGGATAAGGAAACTGAGGCACAGGAGGATTGACATGAAGCTAATAGAAATCAGGTAGTAGAATGTAGGGGTTAAAAAGACATGATCTGGAATCTAGGAGACTTCACATAGAAAATTATGTAGTAGAATGTAGGGGTTTAAAAGACATGTTTTAGAATCTAGTAGACCTGACATAGAAACTCACCTTTGCAACTTGCTAGCTCTGTGATGTTGTAAAGTTGCTTACCTTTACTGAACCTTAGTTCCCCTTCTGTGTGATGGGAATGATAATGTTCGCTTTGATAAGTTGTTTGAATACCAAATGTGATCATATGTGCAAATATTTAACTGTACATCTGGCATAGCAAAGTATTTAATAAATAATAGGTCCTTTAATGGTATCATTAATAAAAAGGATATAAGCTAGGGCTATTCTAAGTATATGTTGTCTCCCATGACTTACCAAGCCCCCAGATTTGAGCTCTCAAATGCTTTATTGGAAATTCCTTCAGGATTCTACCAGTGATGAAGACCAAACCTAAGGGGGAAATAGGTTTCCCACTTTTTTCTGATCAGAGGTATAAACTTTTACATGGGAGAGAAAAATCAAAGATTGTCAGAACTGGAGGTGACCTTACCATTCAGATAAAGAAACCAGAATCAAGTTTTATATATGTATAAAAATTCATATTATATATATATTTATATTCTTTTGTGTGTATCATACATATCCTTTATATATATAAAATGCATGTGTATATACACACACACATTTCTTTTCTCGTTTGTCTGTTGGTGGAGAGACTCTAGAATGTAGAGACTTCTTTTCTGGGAATGTTTCTGCTTGGTATGAATGAGTGTGTTATGTGCTGCCTAAGGGAAGGGAAGAAGAAACGGCATTGGCTGGCTGGCTGTTCCTCTTCCTGCTCTCATGTCCTTTACTCTGTTCTGTGGACAAATCTGAATCCTGAACCCTTTAGGCTGATGGGTGGCCTTGTCAGCTAAAGCCATTCCTCTCGGTCATACTGGACTGCTTGATAAGGGACCTGTCAGCCAGCTGCTTTCAGACTTTCTTAAATTTGCTTACATGTGCTGCTGGCCCTTCTCTCATTTGTTGCTTACCCCCACCCTTTTTGTTACTCTTACTTTAATTTTAATGAGATCACGGAGGGAAGAGGAAATAGATGTGTATGGTCCAATTAAATTCTTTACCTGGATAACTTCATTGGAGCAGTTAAGGGAAGTTTGAACTGGGTGGGGCTGAGTTCACACGGGGCAGATCTCCTGCAGGTATGCATGCAAAGTGTGGAGAGCGCAAGGGTAAACGCTTGGGATTTTGGAAAGGAAAGGGATACATTTTGGTTCTGTTCTCAAGGTTGAAGTAACAAAGATTTTGACACCACATAACTGGGTAGATGATAACTTGGAAATACAGAAGGCAAAATTAAAAATAGATTCAAAGAGGAGATAATGAGTTCAGTCTGGCCATGCTGTCATAGACATTATAGAAATTTAATGTTTTCACATGAAAACTGAAGATTTCATAAAGAAAATGTATGATAGTAGGGAATGTAATTGGAGAAATGTTCATAATAGTAACTTTTAAACCTTTTAACATGACCCAGTGCAAACGTACACACACACACACACAAAACCAAATACAAGACTCAAAAAAGAATACTTTTAAATTTGGTATACTATGATATTTTCTGTTATTCAATTTAAGTAAAATTCTGGTCTAATCCTCTAAATTGACTTAATGACTCACCCACATATTATGAAAAACTTTGGCCCACAAGGTATGGCTGACTGAAAATCTTTAGAGATAAGAATGCAAATCATGAATATGGTACTGTAGCTATCAATCAAGATTTTGCTTTAGCGGTTACACTGTGTTCAGCAGAAAACATCAGTGTTCAGAGATGCTAATTGAAGAAAGAAATTACCTGTAAAGAGGCTAAGAGTTAACACTAAGACTGAGAAAACAAACAGTTGCACCTGGGACAAGGAAACAAATGAGTGGCCAAATTATTTTGTCTTAAAGAATCACAGGAAACCTCCTGGATTTGGGCAACACTGAAGTGAATTCTCATGCAAACACAGGCCATGGCAAGAAGTGGAACTTGTACTGGGAGTCAAGAAGGTTTTTCTATTTAAATCATGGCTACAGTACATCTTCTTTCTGAACTCAGTCCTTACAACACTGCTGTAAAGTATGGATAGCACTTTAGTCCCTTCTTTTGTAGTTAATTATGTGTCCATGAGGGGCCTTGACACAGTTTTGGGGTAAATCTGTGTGATATAAAGCCTCTGATCCACTGACTTTATTTGCATGTTATTTAGCATTCGCTTACTGAGTACCTGCTCCACACAAGACCATACAAGAGTATGGAAATAAATAAGATACTTCCTACCCTCCAGGTCCTCCCAATTTTGCTAGGAAGACAACAGAAATAAGTAATTCTGGGAGCAGGCTGACTGTGACTGGTGTTCCACCAAGCATGCAAAGAACAGTAGGAGGCCAGAGGAAAGAAAAATTATTTCAATCCAGGGCACATTGCCTCCTTCTCTTTCAGTTTTTTGGTCGAACATCACATCCTCACAGAAGCATCCTGAGCATTCCAGCTAAAGCACTGTGCTCCTGTCTGCCCAGTAACTTTGTCCCACTAGCCTGTTTTATATTCTTCATGGCAAGAAATCTTGGCAAGAAAAGAAGATTTTTCTTAGTATTTCGAATTATCTGTATTATGTATTTTTGTTACCATACGTTTAGAAAGGTTTGTCCAAGGCCCCGAGATACAGTAGATAAGATATTCCAAGAGGGGTTCCAGATCTAAGTGAAAAATAGCAAAGGAAATATGTAAAACATAGTTCCAATGCTCTCATGCCTCTCATCAACATTAGAGACATGAAATTGCCAGATTATCACAAAGTCGGGATGGGATTTGTGCAGAGGGATTTTGTCAGCTGAGAATTGAGTCCCCCTCTCTCCATGGGAGGAACAGAAGTACCTCCCTAACACACGGACTCTGCTGAGTGTCCAGTGGACACTGGAAAGGTGGAATATTTGGCAGTCATCTATGAGGCATCACTAGCTACCCCAACACAGAGTGGTTAAAAATAAGAAATTGTTAACATACTTCATGATTCGTGGATCAGTAATGCAGATGGGGTACAATGAGGCAGGCTCATATCTGCTAGGCAGTGATATCTGAGGTCTCATTTGTGATAACTTGGAACAGCTGGGGCTAGCCAGGAAATGGTGACTGTCTCTCTTTTTCTCTCTCACCTCCTTCCCTCCCTCCATTGAATGGTCTAGAACAGACATCCAATATTTTCTTTTATAAGAGAACAGGATACAAAAACTTGTTACTTTTCTATGTAGCTTCACAGTTGACAAAGTGCCTTCTCCTACATAATGACCTGTGGTTGTGTCTGCAGCGAGGGAAACTGTGTCACATCCACAAATAAGGATGTTGAGGCTCAGTGTGTAGAAGCAAGTGGCATCAAGGCAGGTGTTGGAGTCTAGACCTGAACCAGCTCCGCTGTGTCCATTTCCACTATTCACTCCATTCCTGCTCATCACACACACATACATTCCATGTGCAACCCCTCTTGTCATACCCACTGCTGTCACATGGAGTCATGCCCAGTGAGTGCACATGACTTGTTCAGGGCAGTGTCACTCCTTGTTTTCCAAGGAGATGCCAGCATGTGCTGACCTTGATAAATCATGGCTCCAGCTAGAGGAAGAGGGATCAGCATTCACAGAGGGAATCAGGAAAGAGGTGTGTGGTAACCATCGGGTTTAATACTGTGCATACACTTCTGATGAATATGCAAATGTGGCTGGTACCAGAAGCCACAGGCGAATAGCATTTACTAAACAGCAGTTAAACCACTTTGAAAGGGGTGTGTCAGGAGCATGGTAATGAAATTAATCCTCTTCACCTGTGAATTATCTGGGGCTTTGGGCTCCATCCAAAAACGTCTGACTTGAGTTTGCTCTGCTCACAGCCTCTTGCGTAAACTTGATTTTAATGGAGAATGATGTTTCGGAAACCAATGCAAAATAGGAGATGGCAAAAGACACAACTGTAAATTTGTACTATTAAAGAACAACAGAAAAGAGCACTTCAGCTGTGCCTGCCCATCCAGGATGACTGTTCTGGGGCATCTTAATGGCTAGTGTGGAACCCTCTCAATTGATTCATCAAACAAGAAGACATAACTGTGAAGATGGGCAGAGTGATTAGATCAGACCTCACACTGGCTGGCAGAAAGCTCCATAGGGAAGGGACTGAGTTTGAAGTGTTCGAGGAACAGTTCAGTTTCTCTGGTGGCTGATTAAAATAAAGGCTGCCTCTCTATTAAAGAATTCCAGACCAGATCTCAAAATGAGTATGAATAAAGATCACTTATCAATAGGCAGTGTGCCAAGCACTGGGATTCACAAACAAGTAAGTCACAGAGCTATAGGCACTTATTTATTTACTCAGTCTGTGGTGGACATTTGTTATTTGGGGCCATCCAGCGCTCATATTCCCTTCTTTTGAAAATAGCATCCCAAATTCCTTTTGGAGGTCACTCTTTTTGCCCTTAGGAACAGTCAGAAGGGCAGACATTCAAGATGCTCAGCCCTCCCTATACAATCAGACTCTTCTACAGCATTCAAATCTAGAATGATATGTATCAATGATGGGAAAAAAGTTAGATTCCTGCCTGTGACCCATTAGCTCAGGCTTCTTAAGCCCCTGTATCTGCCATAGTGTCTATCCATGTGCTTGGTCCTCCAGCCTTATTGCCAAAATTTAATTTCCTAGTATCCTACCAGTAAATGTATATTTCCATTTAGGTTATCCAAAATCCATTTCTGTTGCTTGCAATCAAGGAATTCTAACATACACACTGTCATCCATTCATTAACTGTCCTTCAGCACCTTGTTGCAGGCATGGAGTAAGGAGATGACTGAGACACTGTCCTTACAGAGCTCACCATATGGGGTAAAAACAACCAAGTCAGTAATTCACTATATGCTATAGGATCTGAGCTGAAATCAGGACCAAAAAAGAGAAGTATTATAGGAATAGTATTAGGGAAATAGAATTCTCCTGAGGGGTGCAAGAGGCTTCACAGGGATCATGGCATATGGTGAATATATATAAGTATGCCAGATATATAAATGAGGTTAAGTGCTTAGGGAGGGGAAATCACAGACATAATGGCTAGGACATATGTCTGGGGCATAGCAGAATTATGGCAGAAAATATGGAAAATAATATTTATGCAGTATTCAAAGGTTGGTAGAAACAATCCTATTGACTGTTTTTATGCAATGAATTTTGAGTCTCAACATACTAAAGGACTGTCCCAAAGTCACACAACTATAAAACTACACAGGATTTACTTTTAATCCCATCTCTTATTTAACTCAGAGCATTTTTGTGAGGATCAAATGGAATCAAAATTATTTGTTCTTATGTCTTCCTCTGTCTAAACTGGGTCAGACCTCATGGTAAAGATGACATACAGTTCATTTTCTTTTCTCTTTTTAATCGCTAGACATTATCATAGTGCCTAATCCACTGAAAGAAAGACTTCAGTAGGATTGTTGACTGAATGAATGAACAAATAGCAAAAACAATAGCCGACATTTAGAGAGCATTTAATAGGTTACTTGATCTCACAGTGAGCATTAATCCTTTATAAGGCACATCTAGAACAAACAATCTTACCCAGGGTAGCCTATCTTGGATAGCAAAGTAGATCTCATCATTATCATCCCCGTTTTTCAGGTAAAGAAACTGAAGCTCAGAAACTTGAGAGACTCTGCGGGCTAAACTATGGGGACCTGGAAAGATCTGTGCAGTTTGGACGGTGACCCTCAGGAAGTTAGAGAACCTGGAGGTGGATGACCTGAAGGTGGATGACCCTGAAGGCTCCCCATCAGAGTAAAAGGCGTTAATATGTATGCAGTGTTTTCAATCTAGTAGCAATGGAGGATGGAGGAATTGAGTCTCTATGCAGGGAAAGAGAAACAGATAGAAAATAGCACAGGTAACCAGGCATCATTTTTAAAAAACCTCCCTTTTTAATTAAAATTAAATGTCCACTGTAAGGGAAAAAAAAACTGGTAAGCAACAAATACCCACAGCCTTGTTTAATCATCTGTGATGAATTATAATTAGGATTTGAAAATTATTGAACTTCTTTCCCCCTGTTCACCTTGGAGCTCTGAAGGTGAATTTCAAAGAGTGCAGGAGGAATGAATATTAAAAAGTTTGTTTTACACTTCAACACCAGAGCTCCCATCTCATTTTTCCATTAAAGCTCAACTTTTGAAATTTTTCTCTGCTTTGCAATAATTACATCTTCAGCCTGACAACTCATTACATGACAATGCTTATGCTAATGTGATTCCATAGGCACTAGGCAAGGAAAGCTCTCCCTTTTCAGTGATGGAGGTGCAGAGAGTGGCTGTCTCTCCGGCTCAGAGAGACCCTGCCTAAATCCATCCCCACCCCTGCTCCAAGCACGGTGCTCTGACAAGCCTGGATTCTTTCACCACTTCCTGACAGACAGCAGCATTGGCAGGGGTACCCTTGCTCCTGGTTCATTTTATTTTAAATCCTGCTTTGTACTAGAAAGACTGGAAATGAAATTATCTGTGCAAAGTTTTCAGTCTCAACCTTGGGGCAAGCCCATATGTCTTGCTCACTCCACAAGGGTAACATTCTATATTTTTCTCAACAGTCTTATTGTTATTCCAATCAATTCCGTGTACAGCTATTATTGCATTCCCCCTCTGCCATGCCCTGAATGGGGTGAGTGAAAGAGGATAGAGAATGAGGCTCCTTAGACAAGCTCCTGCCCACACTGAGCTTACATTATGTGGATGCAGACATGGTACAAGAGTGGACAGTCACACTCTGCTACATGATAGGGTATGATTGCTACACAAGCACAGAATCTCCACCTGGGCTTGATGGTGTGCGGTGGGAGGCTTCCCCAGGAAGGTATCAAACATGAGACCTGATTAGATGGAGCCATGGGCCTTAAGTAGGTCAGCATTGCTGTGGTGGGCCCTGAGGAGGAACACGAGGTACAGAATCCAGAGGGCTGCACCCCCAGGCCAATAACCTTACACTGCATATAGCATCTGGCCCATGTGTAGCCAGCCAAACTCATTTACTGGGGAAGGAGTGACTGCTTAAGCCCCTTGAAATACTCCACCAACAGGTGAGCACCTGCTGGCCAGGTGTTTCACACACATCACCCAAAAAATCTGCCAGTAGGGATCAGTATCTCCATTTCACCTTCTAGAACTCTGAGACTCAGCAGTATTATATAATGTGCTCAAGCCCCTCAGGCTTGTCATTGACTGAACTGACTCACACCAGTGTGAAGAGTGTGCAGTTCAAAGTCCAAGTCCTGCTCTGCACCTGCTACTTTCAGCACTTCTAGAGAAGATGACAAATGCAGTGCTAGCTTTTGATTTCTCAGGGAAGGGAGGGATGCATGTGTATCCCTGCCTTGTGCTTTTTTAAGTTACTATTCTAACTATGTCATAAGAGTGAAGCCCTGCCGAAGGTCAAGAAACCAGTTTTTAGTCTAGGCTCTGCAACTAGCTCACAGGTCATTTCACTTCAGCTTCTGTTTTCTCAATTATGGGGAGAATTGTTAAACTATGTGTCTTGCCAATGGGTTTCAGCCCCTGGCAAATTCACTATGGATTCAATGAGACCAAAGAAATGACAGTGGACCGTTCCCAACTTTATTCCCATGGTGGCAGGTCAATCACTAGAATCCTGTCCACTTAGAGCAAGTCTGCATGCAACAAGCTAGTCTCTGCCTCTGGGTACCTCTATACCCAAGAAGCCGTCTCAGTCTTTGTCCTCAGCACTACCGCCACTCCAGTCTTGTCTCTGCTTTCCTGCAGTCTTGCAGCTATGCCATGGTGTCGCCCAGAGCACTGGGCAGAGCTCTTTATATAGAGTCAATAACAATGTATTGCTCTCATGTGTGTAGTGAGCTAGCCAACCAGGGCCAGGTGAGAATCCTGGCCATAGGAATCTCCACTTTATCCACACTATGTCCTTAGAAAAATAGAGTTCAAATTAAAGGGAAGAATCTCAGTGGAAGCTTTAGTTCTAATAACAAAAGATTTTAATGCAAGCAATCCTCATTAACTCTTAGCAGGTGTAAATAATATGGTAGGGTCTTGGGGGCTGTAGAATTTAGAAAGCCAGAAAGGTGAAGGGAAAACATGTTTGGAAAGATGCAGGATAACAACCTAGAGTTGTATTAATGTATAAAAGAATTATATCTCGATAGACAGATGGATGGATGGGTGGACAGATGGATGAATGAATGAATCGAGGGTCTTGACTGAAACAGCATGGCTGAATTCTGGCCCCTGGAGGAAGAAACTGTGAGCACTAAAGAAATCCTTGGCCAGGAGTCTATGTGCAGGAATCAGTGAGGCTTGCCTCAAATCAGATTATCTCCTGAAAACTGCTCAGCCCTGAATGAGAAACAGCCCTGTGGTGTGTCCTGCAATGACCATATGCCTTGGCCATACACAGCTGGCCATTATCTTGCTCAAGGTTTCAGTCCTGGGCAAGTTTACTTCGGGTTCACTGAGACCAAATCAAAACAATGGAACATTGCAGGTCAAAGGACTTACATCAAGCTTTACTCTCATAGTGGCAAGTCAAGAGCTAGAATCCTGTCTGCCTCCAGAGTAGTCTGCATACCGCAAGCTAGTCTCTGCCTCCAGGCCCCTCTGCCCCTGCTGCTGTCTCAGTCTCTGTCCTAGGCACTGCCACCACTCCAGCCTTTGCTCTCCTGCAGCCATGCAGCCCAGAGCACTGGGCACTCTTAAAATAGAGTCAATGTATTACTCACATGTGTAGTGGGCAAGTGAACCAGGGTCAGGTGAGAATCCTGGGCATAGGAACCTACCTTGATTTTTTTCCCTCTGGTGTGCATTATTTGGGGGCAGAAAAAACAAGACAGTGTTTCTTAGAAGTCTTCTCTGATTCCTGTCCTGGACTAGGAAATTGTCTTCCAAGCTCCCCCAGACCCCTGACTGCCCATTTGTGGGAAAAATGGAAGTTCCTATGGCCAGAATCCTCACCTGACCCTAAGCTACTTGATGATGTAACTGGCCTGCTGCTAGGCCACTGCTTCCACACTCGTAGGCAATGAACTATTATTGACTGAGTCACTGTACAGAGAGCTCCACCCAGTGCTCTGGGCAGAGGCAGAGTTGGATGTGGATGAAGGACCTGCACGCAGACTGCTAGATACAGACATGATTCTAGAGCTCGACCTTCTGTGGTGAGAATAAAAATGGTTATAAACCCTTTTACCCCAAGAACATTCAGTTGTCATTTCTTGGTCTCAAATTCCAAAGTGAATTTGCCCAGGGCTGAAATACTCAAGACACCTTATCTTGCCAATGGGTTTCAGGCCCGGGCAAGTTCACTGTGGATTCAGTGAGACTGAGGAAGGACAATGGAACATTCTTGGGGTAAAAGGATTTATTACCCGACTTGTTCTCCCTACGATAGGTAGAGCACTAGAATTACATCTGTAATCCTCCTTCATCTCTGCCTTCACTCAGAGTACTGAGCAGAGCTCTTTATATAGTGACTCAGTCAATAAAAATTTACTGCCTATGGGTGTGGAAGCAGTAGCCTAGCAGTATGCCAGTTACATAGAGTAGTTTAGGTTCAGGTGAGGATCCTGGCCATAAGAACTTCCATTTTCCCCACACACCAAGACAGCCCAAGTCTTTCCTCACAGTGCACTGCAGCTCCTTGAGGGCAGAGATCACATCTTCTCATCTCTGTACCCCCAGTACAGTGCCTGGTACAGAGTTTATGAGTATTATAATATCTGACATTTCTGAGTGTCTTCTCTCCTGCTGAGTAGGTCAGAGACTATGCTAAGAGCTTTATGTAGAATACTTCATTTAATCCATGAAACATACCTATGAGATAAGTACTGTTATTTCTATTTTATAGACGTGGAAACTGAGGCTCAGAGAAGTTAAGTGATTTGCCAAAGGTCACAGAGCAACAGAGTGATGAAGTCAGGATTATCTGTGTGGTCTGTGCATTGGCAGCATCCCCTGGGAACTTGTTAGAAAAGGAGATACCCTCCTCAGACCTATTGAATAAGAATCTACATTTAACAAAACCTCCAAGTGATTTATGTAAACATTAAAGTTTAAGATACACTGATCTAGTAGAATAAAAAAAAAGTATTTGCTGAATGAACAAATGATCTAAGTTTGAGTCCTAGCTTCACTGCTTTACTTGCTCTGTGGACAGAAAAAATGACATTGCTAAGCCTCATTTTCCTTACATGCAGTAAGGGAAGAATAAAATAATCTACAAAATAGGAGTTGTGAGGATCCGAAGAGCTAATGACTGCCAAGTATACCCATTCTAAGAGTGCAGTAGAAGCTGATACTACCAATAGCTCATCCCCTCTCCAAACCTGACTGCTTAGCTAATAAAATGTAGAAGGAAGGTGTTGGCCTAAAGGATCTCTGATCTTAATTTTGTAGCTTTGTTGATTCTGAGGATGTTAGGGTGGAAATACCATTAGGCTCCACAGATTAGAAATATGTTACCTTTTGGTCATTAATTTTCCCTCCCACACCCACTGTTGTATCGAACTGCAGACAAAGCACTTCACCTTGTCCCTTCCTTCCCGGTGCTACACAGCTAGCAAGGGAACCTTCCCCCTGTTGACTCTGGCCGTCCTTGTTCACAGCTCTGACTCCTGCTCTCCCATTTTTTCTGCAAAAGATTTCAGAAAGAAGTGCATGTTGATTTGGTGTATGGCTTCTTGATTAGATGGCAGGTTTGTAGCAGGGTGGATGTGACAATCAGACAGGCTTTGATTAGACCTTTCTGATATGTAAATCCAGCTGGATAAGATAAGTGGCGCTAGGCTGGGGATGGCAACAAAGGTAGGAAGAAATCCCAGGTGACTGGAATTAAAGATCTGTCTGAGCAGGGTGTTGGTGAGGATGATGTGAATTTCAAAGAGCCAGGGATAAACATTCACTTTCAGATGGGCTGATTTATTCAGGAAGTCGTTTGAGAAGCCAGTTCTCTCATCCCAGAGAGTTTATAGAAGCCAGCAAAAAATGGTTAAGCACTGGAATGTAAACACTGTTAATTGGTAATTAATGGGCACACCTACAAGGAAGGCATATGCCAAATTAAATTGATTGCTTGACTCATTCATGGATTCATTAAATAGTATATGTGGGGTTTTTTTGAGCCCCTATTCCATCCAGGCACTATGCTAGAAGCTGGGGACTCAGTAATAATAGGGTTAGAGTCAACCCACTTGAAGAGGATAGAGTGAGGCTTTAAATTTAACATAAATAATTAACATCGTTCCCTACTTTCTTCATTCATTCTTTGGATTCTTGCTCTCGGTGAGACAGGGAGCAGAGGATATATAGGGAGGATCCTAAACAGACTCAATCCCCCATCCTCTCAGAGCTCATGTTCCCACCCTGCTCTACCCCCAGTGCCTCAGACAGTAAGCACCTCGTAGGTATGCAATATGCTGTCAAATAATACCTGTGAATACGCATACTAATACAGACAGCCATTAAACAAGTAACTGCATGAGTAATTAATTACCAGGTTGCCCTAAGTGCTAAGGAAGAGAAGCCCTGGGTAGGGTGCCCTGAGAAAACAAACAGGGTGACTTGACCCTATAGGAGGACCCAGGGAAATCATCCCCAAGGAAGTGTCGTTTCAGATGACACCTGCAGGTAAGTAACAGTGAGATGCGAGTATGGGGAATGCTATCCCACCAAGCTCATGGGAAGCCACTGAGGAGCTCTAGCGTGGTACCAAGGAGGCACTGATGCTTGCTGGGAAGCAGAGCATGAAGTCAAAGGGGAGAGTGAAATGAGATGAAGTCAGAGGGTAGACGGGCCAGGTTACATTCAGGGTTTTAGATCATGTTTAGAATTTGGGAATCATTGCCAAGATCACTAACAATTACTCTGCTTAACTGTTATGTAACTCTTAACAATTACTGTAGCTCAACACAGGGGCCTGCCTTCCAGAAAAACGTCCCTATGCCTCCCAGCAAAGGCAGGACTAAGACCCTATTAAAGGACAATAAAAAAGGGCTTGCTCAGAAAAACAAAACAAAATAAAATACAAGACATAGTATTTGTAGCTAGAGGAACCCTGTATTTGAATCTCAGAACTGCCGCTCATTCATTTCATGTGTGACCCTGGACAAGTCATTGAATGTCTCTAAGTCTCCAGAGAAAAGGAGTTTACATGATTCTGTGTGAGAAAGCCTTTGTCTAAGGTTTACGATGTAGTAGGTGTTCACTTTCCTTTCTGTAGCTTTGCTCCAAGTTAACCTAGAGATAGCCCCAGGACCGGGACTAGATGGCGATATTTGGGTGGTCCAAAGAATTTGGGGTCTTTCCAAAATTACAGTTATAAGATATTTGTTCTGTATTTACTTAATGGAGGAGCAGAGAAATTGACTTTTTTAAACCAACAAATATATCCAAAACAATGTGCTTGGCCTACTTAGAATTGTGTTAAAATTGTGATTTTTCTGAACCCCTAAACTTCCTGGTTTTAAAATTTAGATAATAGAATGAAAGAAATACATTTTTCCTAGGTAAATAGTGTTGTGCTATGAATTATTCAGTTTCAGGATTTCAGCTGACTTTTTGGCTGCTGACCTCGGGTGACTCATGGCTGGCTTGTCTTGAGACTGGTGAAGGCTGGGGGGCAGGCTCCCAGCTGCAGGGAATAGCTGTAATAGGCAGATCACAAAAATACCCTATGACAAAAGTGGGCACCAGCAAATTATGGACTTTTATTTGCACATAAAAGCAGCCTCCTTAAGAGAAGTAGGACAGCAATACTCATCTATAGTTTTTGCCTTTCATGTTCTGCTAACAGAGCCATATTTCCTTTTTTTTTAATTTTAAAGTTGCAAATTTTATTTCAAATATCTTATAATTCTTCCTGTATTTTTAATAATTTATATCCTCTTTTCCCTCTCCCTTTAGATTATTAACACAAATGCTCATATTTCTCATTCAGGTATTTTTCATAAGTGCAACATTTATTTACTAAAATTTTTTTATTGAATTATAGTTGGCATATAACATTAGTTTCAGGTGTACAACATAGTGATTCAACAACTACACACATTAGAAAATGCTCACCATGATGAGAATAGTTACCATCTGTCACCATGCAAAGTTATTATAATATTATTGACTATATTCCCTCTGCTGTACTTTTTACCCCTGTGATTTATTTTATAATTGGAAGTTTACACCTCTTTATCCCTTTCACCAATTTTGCCCATCCTCTCACATCCCTCCCTGTGGAAACCACCAGTTTGTTCTCTGTATTTATGTCTGTTTCTGTTTTGTTTGTTTTGTTTTTTAGATTACACATATAAGTAAAATTATATGGTATTTGTCTTTCTCTAACTCATTTCACTTAGCTTAATACCCTCGAGGTCCATCCATGTTGCTGCAAATGCCAAGAGTTCAGTTATTTTTATGGCTGAACAATATTCCATTGTGTATATATACCATACTCCTTTATCATTCATCTCATGGTGGGCACTTAGGTTGCTTCCTTATCTTGGTTATTGCAGGTAGTGTGGCAATAATCCATATGACCCAGTAATTACACCTCTGGATTTTTACCCAAAGAAAACAAAGACACTAACTCAAAAAGCTGTAAGAACCCTATTTGTGTAGTTCATGATATGAATCCTTTCTATACATCATATGGCTAAGTTCAGAATCCAGGCTTGACCAATCAGATCACAGCTTTCTCCCTAACCAAAATGATTGGCTCAGATTTAGACCAATCAGAGGACTAGCTCAGACTTCTGATGGTACTTTTGGGAAAGCAGTATTCTTCACTTCTGAGATTTCTAGTTGTAAAGACAATGTTAACTGAGAATTACCAGAGACTGTCTTTGCTACCACTTAGGATAGATGGTATATAGCAATGCTGCACATCACTAATCATCAAGGGAGTGCAAATTAAAACCACAATGAGATATATCACCTCACACCAGTTAAAATAACCACTATCCAAAAGACTAGAAACAACAAATGCTGGCAAGGATGCAGAGAAATAGGAACCCTCCTACACTATTGGTGGGAATGCAAATTGGTGCAACCACTGTGGAAAGCAGTATGGAGGTTTCTCAAAAAACAAAATATAGAAATACCATTTGACCCAGTAATTCCACTCCTAGGAATTTATCTGAAGAAAATAAAATCCCTGATTCAAAAAGACAGATGCACCCCTGTTTATCACCACACTATTTGCAGTAGCTAAGATATGGAAACAATCTAAGTGTCCATCAATAGATGAATGGATAAAGAAGATGAGTTACATATATACAATGGAATATTATTCTATTCAGCCGTATAAAGAAAAGAAATCCTGCTGTTTGCAACAGGATGGCTGGATCTAGAGGATATTATGCTCAGTGAAATAAGCCAGGTGAAGAAAGACAAATACCATATAATTTCACTTATATGTAGTATATAAAAACAAAGGAAAACAGAAAGGACAAAACAGCATTAGACTCATTGACACTGAGAAGTGACTAGTGGTTACCAAGGGGGAGGGGCTGGGACAGGTCTGGGGGGAAGGGGATAGAAGGGCACAATAATTTGCAACCACAATATAAGTTGATCCCAGGAACTGTTGAACTGCTGTGATGTACATTTGAAACCAACATAAGATTGTATATTAATGATACTTTAATAATAAATAAATAAAACTAGTTTGACTTTTTTCACATTGCGTATAACTCAAAGACCCCTCACTAATATGGCAACCAATTTAGATTTCATCAGCCATGTAAAAACATCCTATATGGTGTTTTGTGTTAATTGGCACAATATTTTCACATTTTTCCAGTGAGGTTTTGCTACTTTTTGTACTTGGGCACTCCAGGCAGCCACTGCACTGGATGGCCTCTCTCATTCTGGCCCTAAATTTCTTTGGAAGAGACCCCAGGGTGCTCTAAAAAACAGACCCAGTGGCTTTCTTTGTTAAAATACTGGGTGTTGTGCCTCAAATCCATGATTCCTGTTCCCTGAGAAGTCTTCCAGGAAGAGATAGCCTCAGGCAACTTGAAAAATGAGTGCTCCTTCTCCCCAGAGCTTTCCTATTCCATTTCCAGATGTTCATATTTGGAAATCTTCCCTTATCTGCTTCTTGAAGTGCCAACACTCAGGAAGGGCCCAGCCCCACTGACAGCCTGAGGCTTTCTGCTAAAGGGATTTCACGGTATCAGGACTAACACCCCAGCGTATTAGATCCTTTCAAAGCAAGTTGGGCTTATTTGTAACTTATCTAAGAAAAACATCACAGCATGTATTTGTAGCCAAGGATCCTTGAGCGAGAAGGTAACAGATGAAATAACTTATTAGTTCTTTCCCTTCCCATGATTCTTGACAGAATGAAAGACTCCACTACACCTACTCATCAGAGCTTTTGCTCAGGACGGTTTCCCCAGAGCCTCGCCCCTGCCAGCATTGCACACCTGTCTGCAGCAGATGTGCACTCCTGTCTGCAGCAGATGTGCACAGGCAATGGCAACAGATAGATTCCACTTACTGAGCATGTACTACATGCCAAGCCCCGTACACAGTGTTGTATTTGCATTATTTATGTCTTAGGGGAACACTGTGAAGTAAATCTTATCAACCTCATTTTACAGGTGAGAAAACAGAAGCTTATAAAGTACAATCAACTTGCCTGGATTAACTCATCTTGGTAGTTGGCAGAGTCAGAATTTGAACCTAGATCTATTTGCCTCTAAAATATATACTGTTTCCTCTAGGGACATAATATCCCATTTCAGAATGTCGACTTCTATAAAATAACTTTGACCTGGCTATTCCTATACCTTGATACTGCTTTCATGAATGTGGCTGGTCCAAACATTCCCTGAGTGTTGCTTGTGGTGATGATAATGACAGAAAATCACCCATGTCCCAAACGTCTAACAGGGCCAGCCACCCGTGCTTTTTCCTAAGGAGGCTCTAATTTTTATGCCACCCTGTAAGGAAGTGTTATTTTCCCCATTATACAGATAATGAAGACTGAGGCTCAAGGAAGATAAAGAATTTCCACAAGGTCCCATTGTCAATAAAGAGCATAGTGAATTCCCTCTGGATCTGCCCGATTCCACAGTAGAGGTGCTCTGCATTGGGCCATGCTGCTCTTTATCAGAAATCCACTCCATCCAAGAGACAATGGAACTCTCCCAGAGGGTACCAACAATGATGTCTTACATTTTTCATAGTCATTTACAAAGTGATTTCACTGTCACCTGGCTACATATCAGAAGCACTTAAAAATTTAATTTTAGAAAATAAATCAGGGTTAGGGTCAGGGAGAGGGGCGAATAGGTGGAGCACCGAGGATTTTTTTGGCAGTGAAACACTTTTGTATAACACTATAATGGTTGGTACATGTCATTATATATTTGTCCAAACCCGTAGAATACACAACACCAAGAGTAAGCCCTCAGGTAAACTATGGACTTTGGGCAATTATGATGTGTCAGTCTAGATTCATCACTTTAACAAATGTATCACTCTGATGTGGAATGTTGAAAATGGGGGGCTATGCATGGGGAGGAGCAAAAGGTATATGGGAAGTCTCTGTGCCTTCTCAATTCTGCTTTACTCATTTGGGACCCAAAACTACTCTTTTTTTAAAAAACACCTGGACACTATCTCAAAGGAATCTGATTCAGTTTTCTACCACCAATTGTACGTAAGTGGAAAAGTAGGATTAGAAAGCAGGATACAGAATGAAGGGTATGTATACTTCAGGACATGGAGGTCTTTGTTATATTGGCTCTTTAGGATAATATCGTAGACCTAGAATTACTGAGTCAAAGGGTAAGAATATTTTGATTGTGTGTGTGTGTCATGGACTGAACTGTTTCCCCCTGAAATTTGTATGTTGAAGCCCTGACCCTCAATGTGACTGTATTAGAAGATAGGGCCTTGACAGAAGTAATTAAAGTTAAAGGAGGTTACAAGGGTGGGACCCCAATCCAATACGACTGGTGTCCTTGTAAGAAGAGGAGGAGATCTCAGAGATGTGTGCACAGAGAAAGGATGATAAAAGGAAGCAGCAAGAGGGTGGCTGTCTACAGGCCAAGGAGGGGGACTCAGGAGAAACCAACCCTGTTGGCACTTTGAACTTGTACTTTCAGCCTCCAAAACTGTGAGAAAATAAATGTTTGTTTAAGCCACAAGCCTGTGGTACTTTACAATGACAGTCCTAGCAAACTAATAGAGTGTATAGTAGTTTTTTTTTTTCCTCCAAAATGCTTTTCATAAATTTTGGGCCAATTCACACTCTTCCAGCAGAGTCTACAGGTTTCGTCTATCTCCCTGTAACCTCACAACTTGCCTACTGTAAGGCTTTTAAAACCATTGCCAAATTGAAACATATGTTACTTTAATTTGCATTATTCTCCTCCTACTGAGGGAAATGTTTTTATAGTTGTAGTTGTATTGGCTTCTTTTATTTCTTCTTTCAAGTCTTTCGCTTTTTTTATATCAAGGACTCAGCTCTTTCTTACTTATTTGTGAAAGATCTTTATATATCAAAGATATCCTCTCAATCTTAAAATTAGTATCAAAGATATTATCCTTTTATCTTTCAAATATGTTCTGGATATTTTCCCCAGGTTATTACCTACCTTTTGATTTAGTTTCAATTATATCTTATCAAATCTATTAATTCTTCCCTCTGGTTTCTCTTTCAGAATGGCACCTTCTAATGTTTTGCCTGCCTCAACACTATAGCAGGTTAGAAATATCCACATGTGTTTTTACCTAGTTATTTTGTTCTGGAATCTGTTTAGGGGTAACACGTAAGGTAGTCGTCTCCCCTCAATGAATGATGAGCCAGTTGTCCCAATATCTTTATTTAATAATCCAGGTTTTCCTGTTTTAAAGTGCCCTCTTAAATATACGCTGTTATAATATGCTTTGATCTACTTTTGACCTCTCAATTCTATTCCGTTGGTCTGTCTATTTTGTTTAAATTCCATGTGAGCTATTGTTTTTCCTTCTGTACAATATATGCTGCTTCCAAATGCTACATAAATAAGAAAATGAGCCCCTGGAATTCCATATTTGTGAAGATTCAAATGATTTACTCAATTTGTTCTCTTTCCCTAATGTAAGCAGATGAGAACACTCAGGGTTTCACTGATGTTCTCTAATGATGATAAGATTTTTAACCTTCTTTGTATTCAGGATTTTAATTCCCTGTTATTTACTGGAATGTCATTAATCATTTTAATCACAATAAACTCATTTGATAATAACATGAATGTCCTAAGAATTTAGATAGCATTCTATTTTAATTCACCAATAATTAACTTTACCATTATTTTATAGTGTTATCAGTGCTGGGAATAGAACCTTGCAGATGAACTTTTAAGAAAACATCATTCCTTTGTGGGGAGGAGTATGGGGAGCAGAGTAACGAATACAGATGTTTCTTATTGGTCTTAATGCAGCTGTGGGAAGCATTTTCCCTGTTAAGTTGATGCTGCCCACAGATGGAGAAATAAAAATGACCTGAATGCTTCCCCTGTGTGTAGCCAATCTTCCTCTTCCCCCATAAATCATTCAGCAACAAAAGCTCCAGATAGAAGTTTGTAAACCATTTAATGCAAATACGTAGGGAGGGAACTGGGGGAAGACTTTAGAGGTGGGAGAGGAGAGCAGCGAAGTGGCCTTACCTGTCTCAGGGATAGTGAATAATGGAATGGCTGTAGACCTTGCTGAAGCCCTGCAGCCAAAAACTCCCAGTTGAGGAACACTACTTATTAGTGACCTCTCTGGCCCAGAGCCAGGCTGTTCGTGCAAACGCAACCCAGCTCCTAGTGTGTTTGATGTCTGTATTCAATGGTTCAAGTGTTGGTTTTAGTATCTATTTATTAGTGATCTTGGGCAAGTCTCTTGTATGCTCTGAGCCTCAGTTTCTTCAATCATGACATTGAAATAATCATATATGTCTTAGATGATGGAAATAATGACTTAGATAATTATATATTTTTAACTGGCCAACAGAGTGGCTAAAACAGAGTTAAATCCTTAGAATTATTTCATCACTGAAATTATCATTATAATCTTCTGGTAAGGGACTCATGGTAGATTGGAAGAGGTGGGAGAATTAAGCCATAAAAATTAGGCATTAAGTCTCAACTCTGTCTTTTATTAACTGTGTGACCTGGAAAAAAATTATACAATCTTTCTGGGATAGAGTCTCCTGATATGTAAAATGGAGACTAGTAATCCCACAGCAATCTGTAACTCAGAGTTTTTTATAAGAATAAACTCCCTAATGATTGGAAAAGAGCTCTGAAAACCCTCCAGATATTATTTGCCTTTCAAATGTGAGATATTATAATCCCTTAGAGACCCCTTAGCAAATCTTGAAGCCCTGTAGATGTTGCTAGTCCTTACGCTGAAATTATCTGATAGAAGAACTCTCATGTTCCAAGCAAAGAAAAATGAATAGCTGGGGGAAGTTAATGGAAGAGTTTTACTCATTTGGGAAGAACTTTATAACAATTTGAACTGTGTGATAGAATTAGTTTGGGAAAATTTTCCAAACAGTTTGAGCTGCCTAGTGAGATACTGAGCTCTCCATCATTAGTTGTGGTCTAGTAGAAAGAGGAGAGATGACTATCTCTTAAGGATGCCATAGAGTAGATGCTGGCATTGGTGGGAGAGGAAGGTTAATTCACTTAACAAATATTTAATATTGTCCCCAGAGCTCACCACATGCTGGACTCTGTGATAGACACCAACATTGAAAAAGATTTGATTCCAGAATCTGTTGTCGTAACAGATCCTTGGTTATAACATATCCTTGGTTGTAACAGAAATGGCTCTTTAAAAAACAAAAGGAAAATAACCTGGAGATTGAAGAGTTGGGGAAGGATTAGACATCCAAAGGAGGAGAGGCGCGAGGGCAGGCCAGTTAATCACAGAAGTAGGCGCAAATGGACTCTGCTGAAAGAATGATTCAGTTTAAACTTTTTTGCAGTATTCTGTCACAATGTGTCACTTCCCTTAAGATTCAAATTCCCTGGAAGAAGAACCTGGCCTAATTTTAATTGCCCACCAGAGGGAAGATGTATATGTGATGGAGATCTTTATATCAGCTACTTCGTCAGGACCACATGGAATGGGGGACTGGCATAATCATCTCAAGAAAAAGTGAGTGTTGTTATCAAAATAATGAAGAGGGGAACCTGGGAAAGAAAAAAACAATACGGATGTGCATTACATTTCTAGGTTTCAGTGCAGAGCTGGGGGCATGCAGTGGAGGGCACTAATCCACCCAGACTCAGGGTTTCAGGAGGAGAAAGGATGAGCTGAACTGTGTCTTCAGAGAAGAGGAGATAGTTAGGGAGATAGTAAGGGAGATGTTGGTGGGGAGCAAGAGGTTCTAAGGCTTTTCTGACTCTAAAAGCCCCTGATTCTGAGCCCCTGGAGCTCAGGGCTCCCTCTGTGCTTCGTGATGCTTTCCATGGTGTGAGCTTTTCCTTTGTTTCCCCAGCGAGATCACAGACTCCCCAACGGTGAGGTGCTGCCTTATATTTCCTGAGTCAGCCCTCCTCCTGCTTGGATGTACGGTTGTTGGGCTCAACTCCTGCCATTTCAGAGCCCTCCACATTCTGCAGTTGAGGAGCTAGGCATCTACCTGGTCCAAGTAACCTATCCACAGTCCCACAACTGGTTCAAAAACAGAAGTAAACTAACAGGTTGCAAAGATCTTAGGTTTTATGAACCTTTTCAATTTAAAATAAGCATTACTTGTTCATACTTGACTGAATCACATAATCACCTGTAGTGTATTATATATTCATGTAATAGTCATACTTTTATCAGGCTTAAAGTGTTTTATTCCCTGGTTGCACTCAGCAAGGTGCTGGACAAGGGCAGGGGGTAGGGAGGGGTGTTAATCATAGAGTTCCAGAGCTATATAAGTGGAACATATCTTAGAAAATTAAATGCCTAAGGGGCTAGGAAGACACTTTAGATGCGTGAATCAGATACATTCTTGGTCAGAGGCAGAGGGGAGTGACCCAGACTGTGAAGAGCCAGATAGCACGTGCACCATTCAAGAAAGGCACACTCTACTCGGCTCAAGCCAATTATTGTGTGGTGAGAGAATGTGAGTTCCATGTTGTCAGACCTTCTAAGTTTTTAATATAAGATAAAAACCTAGATCTATATATAGAATCTTATAATTTTTTTTTAATGTTGGCAAGAAACTAAAAATGATTTTAAATATAGTACACCGATATAATTTTTAAAATTCTCTTGGTTTTTGTTTTGTCTGAGTTAGAAGTTTCTCTTACCTGTCTGCCATTAAGCCATGGGTCATAATGGAGGAGGATTTGTTGTAGAGGAAGTTCCTTCCAGTCAAAAACAAAAAGAAAAGCATCGGCCTTTTATCCTGGGCAGTATAGAAAGGAAGGAGTTGAGGAATTCAGATAGCAGATTCTGACTAATCTCTCTCTCCACCTCCTGCTGTGTAGCCACATCTTTGCATGGGTTGGGGGAACTGGTAATAGAGATATCCAGACAGGTATGAGGGAGCCCAAGAACACAGGAGGCCAGTGCCCACTCTTCTGAGCATTGCCTGGGAGAGACCAGGGCTCCAAAAAAGCTCTGCATTTGTCTTTGGTACCATGTCCTGTAGGAGAGTGTAATATAATGTATAAGTAGGGAGGTGATTGGAATCATAGGTATGAGTAATATTCCTGCTTCCCCAGTGCCTGTCCATAGTCTGGATATTCCAGAGAGGGAATGTGGAGGTGCCCTGCACAGGCAGCTGAAAAATACCTAGTATCTGAGGTTGCAAAATACAGGAGGCCCTGTCTAGAACCAAAAATTTTAGCTATGGGAACAGCACAGCATTCCATAGAACTAGACAGACCTGCTACCTCTTAGCGGATGCTATACAGGGTCTTGGGCCACAACCTGCCCTGCAGTTCTACAAAAGATCTAGAAACATCCACGTAGCTCTAAGGCCAGAGGAGCATGTAGGCCCACTCCTTCACCCCCTGACCATGAGCATTTATAGGGAAGAATGAAGCTGTCCAAGGGACTCTTTACTCCTGAAGCGATGGACATGGGATTAACTGAAAAGATTCATTTTTTCACCACTATCCCTTGGAGCTGGAGGCTCATGAAGGCAGTTAGAAGAGGTTTAGGAAGTATAGGAGTCACATTTTCCCAGTATATTTGCTTTGTTTAATGTACAGGGAAACTGAAATACAACCAACAAGCTTAATCTGACCCATGGGTTACTTGTTGGCCAACATGAATCTAATCTAACCCTGTCATTAATATGGGAAGAAACTGAGGCCCAGAAAGGGCAAATGTCTAGGGTCACAAAATGAGTTTGTGATTATATCCTTTAGGATACCTTTAGCTATTGGTAACAGATGACCTAGATAAAAGTAGCTGAAAACATTGGGATTTTTTTATGTCACATAACTAGAATTACAGGGCAGGCAGTTCCAAGGTCTGTTAACTCCACAGTCTAATAATTTCAGCATCATGAATTCAGTTTTCCAATTCTCTTGGTTGTCATCCTAGTGGTCACAAGAAGGCTGCCCTGTGTCAGGCATCACATCTTCACATCCAGCATACAGAGGCAGGGAGGAAAAGGGATTTTCATCAGAATAGAAAATATTTTCTTGAAGCTCCCTTTTTGTTTCAATGGCCAGAATTAGATCATGAACTCAGTGACCTGAAAAAAGGAATGAAACTACCATGGTTGACCTTGCCAGTTATCTAAACAAATTCAGAGTCCTGTTATTTAGGAAGGCATGGATTAGCATGGCTACTGGGGCCATATGCCCCTGTGATGCAGCCAGAAACAGAGTCCATCTCCTGACACGCTGATGCCCCAGCCGAACATCCACACCCAAGACCTACAAAAGGCTCCTATCAACTCATAACATTCACAATTGATTGTGGAGGTAATACTTGATGAACTTAGCAAAAGTGGCAAAAGATATCTTAATAGTCTTCCTGAATGAGTCATTTTTCCAATTTTCAAATAAAAGCCCTGTCAACAAAGTAAAGGAAAACACTTCCATTTTCCTTGGGAACATGCTTACCACATATCATGCTTTCCACTCATTTGCTCAAAGGTAATCAATTTCGTATGAATATTAAATCTGTTATATTCATTATATTATGCTTAATATAAGCATAATATGTACTGGCTTCCTATAATCTCACCATAATTCTGTGAATTTAGTACTACCATCCTTACTTTACAGATTAGGAAACTGAGAACCAGAAATGTTTAGTATTTTTCCCATTGTCAGTCAAGTCGAAAGTAGCCAACCCGATATTCAGGTGGTGTGGTTTCCCGGACAGAAGCAGAGGCTCTGTCCAGGAGAATTTCCATTGTATTCAAATCCTTTACAGAATTGGGGCACTCAAATATCCAGCACAATCCACTCCTTTCAAGCTCATAGTGTAAAAAATATATATATATATTTAGGTCGTTCATTTTATTTTTTGTTCCCCCAGAGTTTTCTCTGAAGTGTTACACTAAAAATATGTCATTCTATTAATGTCTTTTTTATTCCCTTTCCCAATCCCCCAAAGCTTTAAAGATTTTACCTTTGCCAAGTACAGAAATTGCCTTGATTTCTTAAAGTGACAAAAACATGCCTAGGTGTTTGACAAGGCATTCCACCAGCTTCACAGATAAAACCAGAAGGTATTGAGTCTCTGGGGCATCTCTGCAAAGGAGGCCCAGAGAGGCCTCCATAGGCTGGTTAGCAATCTCTCTTGGTTTGGCTCAGAATCTAATTTTCTCAGTCATGACCCAGTCTGTTTGAGTTAGGATATAGAAAACATCCTGGTCTGAGCTCAGGCAGCCTTGCATTCTAATACCAACTCAAGGGGTGCTGGCTAAGTGACCTGGGCAAGTATCTTCACTTCTCTGAACCTCCATTAACCCATTTGTAAGCTGAGCACCAGACCAGCACCACAAGATTGTTCTGCAGATGATATGAGTGGGCTGCAAAGCACCGGTGTGATGCTTGGCATGTACCTAATGCTCAGTGCCTAGTAGCTGAGGTTATTATAATTGATCCAGTGTCCAGGGCTAACTTCCTTTAAGGTCTGAGCATCTTCTCAAGCCCTTCCCCTTCCCTGGTCAGACAAAGGAGATCAGTCAGAGGTAGAAGGAGAAGGGACTTGAACCTCTGTCAAGTAAAGACCAGTTGGGAAATCCAAGAGGGAAAAGACTCCTGCCTTACATGTTGGAAGGGTTGGCATCATGCAGAAAGGTAAGGCTTAGTTTATGTGTCTTCAAAGGAAAACTAGGACCTGGATGTAGAAGTTGCAGGAAGACAGATGTTAAGTGAGTATCAGGGAGAAAGTTCTCACAATTAGCTGGTTGGAGATGGATTGGGCTTCCTGATGAAGTAGTGAGCTCTGTCTCTCAGGAGATTTGCACTCAGTGGGTGGTGAACATTTGTAATATAGTTTTGTGTGTGTGTATGTGTATATGTTGTGTTTTCTTCACCCAGTTTTTTAAAACTGTGATAGAATACACATTACGTAAAATTTACCATCATAACCATTTTTAAGTGTACCGTTCAGTAATGTTAAGTACATTCAGATCATTATGCAGCCAATCCCCAGGACTCTTCATCTTGTAAAACTGAAACTCTCTATACATTAAACAACAACTTCCTATTCTCTCCTCTCACTCGCCCCTGGCATCAACCATTCTATTTTCTGTGTCTATGAATTTGACTATTTTAGGGCCTCACAGAAGTGGAATCATACAGTATTTGTACTTTAGTGACAGAATCATTTCACTTTGCATGTCCTCAGGTTCATCCATGTTTAGCATACATCAGAATGTTCTTTCTTTCTAAGGCTAAATAATATTCAATTGTATGTATATACCATATTTTGTTTATCCATTCATCTGTGGACACAAAGGTGAGTAGCTTTCACCTTTTGACTTTTGTGAATAATGCTGGTACAAACATGGGTGTACAAATATCTCTCTGAGTCTCTGTGTTTAATTCTCTTGGGTATATACCTAGCATGGATATTGCTGGGTTATGTAGTGGTTCTATTTTTATTTTTTTGAGGAACCACTGTGCTATTTTCTACAGTGATTGTAGCTACATGTTACTGTAGCTCTTGGGGAAGGGTGTTCCTGGCTCAGGGCAAGTCTCTTATGAATCTGATGAAACCAAAGTAAGTTAAGGGGAAAGGATAGGTTGTGAAAAAGGCTTTTATTTCTTACAGCCTGCTTGGGATGGGTAGCCAGGCCTGGCTCTGACCATCTCCTCCGGTCCTGGGTTTGTGCTCCTCCTCTCCGCCTTCCCCTTCCGGGAGAAACTCTATGGGCAGGTCCTTAGTGACCGGCAAATGCTAGACCAATTATGTACCAGGAACGGAGGGGAGGACAGAATGTTTTCTTTCCACCCCTTGCCCCAAATCAAACAGAGGCTCTGAAACATCCACTGGTATGTAAATGGACTAAGGCCAGGTGGGAGATTCTCGATATTCTGAGTAAAAACTTCCATTTACTCCACTGTTACATATCCACCAACTCTGTGCAAGGGTTCTAATTTCACCACATACTTGTCAGTACTTGCTGTTTTCTCGGTATTGTTTTTGGTTTTGATACAGCCATCCTAAATGGTGTAAGATTGTTGTGTTGATCAAGTTTTGAGGACTTGCCTAAAGGCTGGTCAGTTCTCCTTCTTGAACCACCAGTTAAGTCCATATCCTTGGCCACTTTCCTTATTGGAGCTCTTACATTCCAGATTATTATTTACATGTCCTAATTACCCAAGGCCAGGTACCAGACAACTGAGGTGGTCCTTAGGCCTCAGAGCCTGCTGAAATTACTCAACTAGCCAATCCTAAGCTTGCTTGCCCTGCCTCACCCTTTTCTTCCTACAGAAACCACAATAAAGGCCCTTGCCCATAGCCCTCCACTCTTCCTCTGTCTTGTGACCTGCCCTTTGCTTTCCCTGAGTGGCCCTGCACTGTGTGCCGTGTTTCCCCCAGAGAACAGTGAATATAATCAAACCTTTCAACTTTTCCTGGTCTCTCCGGCCTGATCTGCATCAGGTAAAGTGATGAAAATGCCACTTCACCTGGATGTTGCTGAGGCTGCACGCATTAAGGGACTCTATCAGTGTTTCTGAAACCTGGCTGCACTGCAGATCACAGGGCCCATTTCCCCTCCCCCAATCCCCAGGTCTGACTCAGTGACTCAGAGGGAAGCTGTCTTTTAACCAGCTTTCCAAGTGATTCAGAGAGGCCCATGGATCTGCTTTCCTCCAAAGCTAAGATTCTGTAATTATTAAGAGAGGAAAATAGCACTAAGGGAACAAAAATAGTTATGTTAATTAGGTCTATATAGAGCCATAGTTTACAAAGCGCTTTCATAGTCTCCCCCTCAGTTAACCCTCACCGAGCCTCATGGAGTGGATATTGTTATGTTACCTAATTCATGGGGAATCTGAGAGTGCTCACCCAGGGTCACAAGGTCGGGAAGTGATAGGGCAAAGATTTCAATTCTGGGAGTCATTTTCAAAGCTGAAAATCTTTGTACCACAGAATAGGAAAATCAACATATAAAGAGCCATCACATTATACAAAAAGAAAAGAGAACAAATCTACTAAATGTAAAACAAATATTCTGAATTTTAGCTCTCTTAGTTGCTGGCTTGCTTCGATTTGTTAAACACCCAGTTATGCCTTGTTGACATGGGTGAGAGCAGCCGTGGCTCATGATTTCAGGGGAGTCCGACCTTGAGGTCATTTCTAAAACATTGTGAGGTCTTTGAATAAGAGGTGATCATATCTAGCCACCTGCTCCAAGAGAATGCTAAGTTTTTCTTTCCTCTGGCAAACCCAATCCATCAAAAGAAGCTGGAGCTTTGAATGTAGACCAACTCTTTCCATGGCAAATTATTCATTTATTCCGGCAGTGATTCAGCAGTAGGTAGCAAATGCTGACTGTGTGCAAACGGGCTTGACTGTCTCACTTCAGAGAATTCTGAATGGAGGCAGAAATTCAGTCCGTTTCAAGGGAAAGGACAGATGCAGATCCATACAAGCCCTCCTACCAGAAGCAAATGCATGGATAGAGAATGAATGTATAACTAATTTAATAAATTAAGTATTATAAGTTGATTTCTGCCTATTCATCTATGTTCCTGATGCATCCACCCACCGGCAAATATGAGGAATTGACTCATTCAGGCATATGTAATATAAGCTGAGTACCTGCATAGTGTCTGGCATAGTGAGAAGGGCCCAGATGGAGAAGGGACTTGCCTATATCCCATAGTTTATAGGTGGTAAATCCCAAGCATGAGGCCCCTGGAAGATAAGTTCCATGAAGATCAGTGTCCAGCCCGGGACCATGCCCTACATAGTATGTATGAGGTCTCATCCAGGCAGGCTCTAACTCCAAAGGCCCTGCAGGTATTTTCATTGAACTAGTAGGGCAAACACTTAGTGATCCCCTGTCTGGATTCAGCAGAGCCAGAAACTGAGGATGTGGCTGTGAATCATGGCTGCACATCCAAAAGACCCAGACCACAGACATTTGTCATGCCAAAGAAGCCTGGCACCAAGAGCTCCTTGATTTGATGGGAAAGGCAAAAATAGAAGCATCTGAAGGACCCTCACACAGGCCCCAACTGTGGCTGTGGAAGAACCGTCTGGCACAGTTTTGCTTTCAAGTTCCTGACATGACCTAATTTAACTCCTTTCATTTGTGTGATAAATGAAAATGCCAGAGTGGGGGCCCATGGGGCTCTAGCCCCTCTGTGACAGCTTGGTACCTGAGGGTGGTGGTGGGAGGTGACACCTCTGTGGAACCCAACTGGAGACACCCTCACAAAGCCAACTGGTATACATTCCCTCTGCTATTCTGGGGACATTTGCAGCCTAAGGACCCTAAGGAAGGAGAGGACAAGGAGCCCTTGTCTGGACTAAAGAGGCAAATGACATTCCCCAGAGAATGGTGGCAGCAGAACTGCCAGAGAGTTTACATAATCCAGAGTCCGCCTTCAGAAATTCTAATTCATCAGGTCTTGGTGGAGCCCAGGGTTCTGGATTTTCATCAGCCACCACTCCCCTGGAATGTGAAGATCTGGGTGGATGGGAGCTGGGCTTTGGCTTCGACCAAGCCTGGTTGGAATCCTGGTCTGACCACCTACCATGTGGTTTTAGGAAAGGCACCAAACTCTGTGAGCCTCCATTTCCTTACAGGCATAACAATACCACCTCATAGATTATGAAGAGAATTAAATGGTATAATGTTTCTTTAGTGTTCAGTAATCAATTAAAGGCTAGATTTTATTAAAAGGCTTATAAACAGCTAAGTCTTAGAAAGAGGTTCTGCTCTGTTTTGATTTTTGGATACTTTTAGTCACACACTAGCTCTGGGGGCAGAAACCCTGGGTCCGAGACCTCACACTGGCATCTCTGAGCCTATGGCTAGCTTTTTAACCTCTCAAAAAAAGCTTCAGTTTCCTCCCTGTAAAAGTTTCCCCCACCTGCCATCCTGGGCTACTGTGAGGAGGAAATGAAAAGCCTAGTGTGAAAAACACAGTATAAGTTATAAAGTACTTTGCAGATTTTCTATTATTCATGTAATAGCAGAAAGGGTTTGAACGGGTACTAAAGTGCCCCCCATCAGCGGCCCTGATGGCCTGCTTTCCCGAGCATTACAGACTCATTTTCAGCTGCAGCATCCATTTGCATGCAAACAAGTATTGTGCAGTAGGCCTTCACTGCTGCTCCTGCATGGAAGGTGCTAGCTGCAATCTCGTTTACATTATTAATTTGCTTCCTAAACCCTTTCAAGTCAAGCTCGTGGGAGGTGAGCTGAGAAGCAGCCTCAGTAGATGATGAGCCTGCACTGGGAAAAGAGAACCTGCCAGACAAATGTGTGGCAGGGGGACCCAGGCCTTAAATTGCTCATCTGGAGATAGAAGGTCAGGAAGTTCTTGCCTTTGGCAGTCTTTAACCCATCTCCAAAAAAAAATCCTTATTTCTTTAAATTTTTAAATTGTTGTTGGTTTGTTTCATTGGTCTAGGTAGGTCAGCACCTGTATTCATCTGCTAGGGCTATATATATATAACATTGCCTCACAAACTGAGTGGCTGAAACAGCAGAAATTTGTTGCTTCATAGTTCAGGAAGCCGGAAGTCTGAAATGAAGGTGTGGACAGGGCCATGTAGAGGAGAATTCTTCCTTGCCTCATCCTAGCTTCTGGTGTTGGCCAGGGAGTATTGGTGTTCTTAGCTTGTAAAGTATCACTTCAAACTCTTGTCTCTGTCCTTGGATGGCAGTCTTCCCCTTGTGTGTCTCTGTCCTCTTCTAATGACAGCAGTCATCTTGGATTAAGGGCCACCCTACTCCAGTTTGTCCTCATCTGAATTTAATAGCATCTGCAACAACTCTGTTTCCAAATAAGGTCACATTCAGAGGGACTCGGGGTTGACTAGTGGGGGATACAACACAACTTAGCCCATAATGCCTCCTAACATACAGTTTGACTTCTTTGTTTGCTGTCAGAATGTGAGCTCCAGGAGAGCAGCAATCCTGTCCATTGTGTTTGTGGGTCTAGATCAGAGTTTGAGGAATAGAGGAAGTCAGTAAGGACTTGTTAAATTAACCAATGACTCACAATTACAGCCTGGGGCAGGGAAATAAACATAAGGCTTTTGGGGTTTGGATGGTCTAAGGTTCACATCTGGGTGTCAGTACTCTATTCTTGTGCCAGTTGCTTAGCCTCTGCAGCTCTGTTGTTCATTTCCCCAACAGATGTAGCAACATTTCACAGTGCTGCCATTTTAAATGGACTGTTCTTAGGCTATAGCTGTGGCTGGTTCTATATGCAGTGTCTACATCAAATGATAACAATTCTCTAGCATCCAGTTTCACCTTTTTTTCAATATTTTTGCCTTGAACAAAATATATCCTCTCCAAAGTCTCTGTTTTTGAGTCTGTAGAATAGGCTTGAATGGCACCACCCACCCTAATTTTAGGATTGTTAGGAGACTGTGTTAGGACAATGTATATGAAAGCATTTTGGAAAGTAACTATATGTAGGATTCCTATTGTCAATTTAAAGGTGCTATTAATACTATTCAGCATTTATGTTGCCTCTTCATCAGGTTTAAAGAGCTTCCTTTTCATTTATGTTAGTGATTCCTTTTTACAGATTATTTGACTGACGCCCAGAGAGGTTAAGAAATTTGCATAGATCACAGAGCTATTTGCAAGGCTAATGCTAAAAGCCTCCCAGCTCCTCCTGCCCCTTCACCCTATCCCCCGTTCTCTGCCAGCCTGTGATCACGTAGGGGAGACCCAGTAATGAGGCCAGCGGTTTCCTCCACTTATGTAAATACAGCAAAGGGGTCTCTGGCAACCTCTAATTAGTGCATTTTACCTCCTCCTCCTCTTCTTCCCTGTGAAGTGTCTTTTTATGGATGAGGAATTAGACACTAAATCAAGCAGCCAGAAAACAGAAAAGGCAGGTGCTGCCTACCAGTTGAAGACTAGAGCTGTGTGGGTTTCCAGGTGTCGTGTGTAAATCCCTGAGCCCCATCCCCGAGCCAAGCCGACCCAGGGAGGAGCACCAATAGGAAGAACCCCACCAGCAGCTGGGATCTAGCATGTTCTGTTTCCCTGGCCGATAACTGTAGGGTACATACCTGCCTAGCCTATGTGTCTATCCCACTGTAGCCTCTCCTCCTTATCCCTACCTATTTTGATTACCCAGGACACAAGTCTGGAGAGGAACAAAGGGTCCCGAAAAATCTCACGGCCTTTGAAATCAAATGAACCTAAAGTTCAGCCTTGGTCAGTTTGAGGCTATGTGATTTAAGAAAAATGCCTAATCTCTTTTAACTTATTTTCATCATTTATAACATGGAGATTAAAAGAGTATGAATGTTACAGGTTGAATTCACTTTCCTGGGTTCTTGTCCCCACTGCAATAGAATTGAAAGGCAGAGACACAGTAGCAAAGGAGCGTGGAAGTTTTATTTGAATACACTCCAAGGGAGGAGAGGTAGACAAAGGCCCCAAATTTTTGGTGGAGGGTCTATTTATCACCACCTAGCTGGGAGGCACTTCTTTTGATTGGCAGGGTGAGGTCATTTGATTGACAGCTCTAGTTCTACACCCATTTATCTTGGAGCATATGTCTTTTCCCAAAATGCACACAGAGAAGCCCATGATGGTGGGGCAAAACTGTAATACTATTTTAATGAGATTACAATGAGGTGTGGGATGGGTGGTTCTTAGTTTTGTTTCATTGCACCTGCACTGGGACGGGTTTGGCCGGCTCCCCACAGGCAAGAAATTATCTCCCTGCAAAGCCTTTGTTGTCTTTAATTGAGACCCCCTACCTGGGCAGAGTTTGGGCAGGCTATCTTCCCCTTCCCATCTCCTATTACTGTCTTCTCCAATCATGGCTCTTCTCTTTCTTTCTGTCCAACACTCAACTCCTAGGGTGCTTCACAGTTCAAGTCAAGGACTGTGAGACCACCTCCTCCCATCCTAATAGTCAAGGAGAGCCATCATTTCTCATTCAATCATTACACTAGTGCTTCACTCGTTTATTAAGCAGCCCTTTGCAGGGCATCCTCTGCTAGGACCTGTGCTAGGTGCAAAGCAAAATGCACAAGGCTGAGACTGAAATCCATTTTGGGGGGAGAAGAATGACTGGGCATAGCGGAGGACGTGGGGTGGCGGGACCAGGATTGGTGGAGCCCATCCAGGTGAGGGCCTGGCTCCCCACTGCAACATCTCTCCTGGGCTGCTCTGGTGCAGGAAGGCTCAGCAGCTCGAGGAATTGTTGCTGGGCTTCTCCATTCTGACCAGGGGTTAAACCAGAATGAATATTTATAGGACACGGTTAAGAGACTATCCTAATGTGTGTTTCAAGTCCATTGATGTTCAAACTCAGAGACAGATTCTGTTTGTTCAGGAGCAGTTATATGCACTCAGAGTGTTAGAGACCACACTGCTGCGTGGGTCCTGGGGTTTGGTGCCACCTTAGGTTTTATTCAGGTTTGAAAGTATTTCAGTATTCTGACTCAGGCTCAGTGTGCTTTTGCTAACAATAATTATAATAATATGAGGATGTATAAGCTCCCCTTTACTGAGTGTTTACTATATGCCAGGCAGTAAGCAATAATGCAGATTGACGCCTATGGTCCTCACAATAGCCCTGTGAAGTAGGCAACACTTTTGCCGCCTTGTTATAGATGGGGAAGATGAGGCATCAAGAACCCCTGCACTGTGGCTGGACAGCAGCACAGCAAGGATTTGAACCCAGCCATTATGGCTGTGGAGTCCACACCCTACATTGAATATGTGCTTCCCTAGGCACCTGGCAAAGACTAATTTATTCAATCCTCACTACAACTTTATGAGGAAAGTATGTTATTCCCAATTTAAAGATGAGGAAACAAAAACCTAGTGATTAATGACTTGCTCAAGACCGCAAAGCAAGTAGTGGTGGGGTTTTGGGATACAGATTTAAATGCAGGAGGCCTTTCTAAGTCACATGCTTGGTCTCTGTATGATAGAGCTTCATGAATGTGGCTTTGGCCCTAACCTTACTAAAAGCTGAAGCCTTTCAATTTCCACCTCTGTTTTCTAGAGCCAATTCTGGGGCCTCATAGTACCTGTGAGCCCTAAAATTAAATCAGTTATTTCTCCACTTCCTTATTGCTAATGTCACTCCCAGGTGGCCACTCCTCTCACCTCTAGGATTTGCCATGGGGTCTATATTCCTGAAATATAACAACATTCTTTTAGCACTTAAAATTATATTTTCCAAAGAACTTTTCATATGGTAATTCATTTGATTCTCCATATCATGCTAAAAGGGTAAGAAGGATAGGGATTGACACCCTGAACCCACAGGGAGCTGCGGGTTTGAGGGTCAGAGGTCTTCCCCATGGTCATATGGCTCATTAACAGAGTTGGGGCCAGATTCCTAATCACTAATTTTCTTGAGCAACATTAATTTTCCTTTTTGCTTCCACTCTTTATGTTGGAAAAAAATGACCTAACCCAAAGTTTCTGCTCTAATTTTGTCCAATACTTAAAATCAGGTTTCACATCTCTCAATTCCTTTATCACCTGAAAAATTAGGAACAAATAGTTCTTCATCATCTTCTAACCCACATATACTTTTCTAGCTAAGAAGAGGGCCCTAAGCTCAACTGCTGTAATTTCTTGGAAAAACTTTAATGTACTTCCCTCAAATTCCTGGCACACTTTGAAATTTAATTTAAAATAATTGGTCTATACCATTTCTATATTTCTCAACTGTTAGGTGCAAGGTTATGCTCTGTGCAGCTTATGTAGGGTAAGTAGAAGACTGTGTACACAGATCTTGGTTTTCCCATCTGTCTAATAGTTGGTGTAAACGACATCAGAGGCAGGGAGACCAGTCAGTCAGGGGCTGGATTACATGATTAAGATCCTTCTCATTCTGTTGTTCAGCTACTACAAAACATCATGCTTCTTACTTAGAGCATGTCTTGTTCTACATGGCATCCCTTCTCAATATGTGTGGGAATCCTCATGCCACCCCCAAATAAAAATGTGGGACCTGTAGCCAAGATGTTGTGGCTCAACATACATATTTAAGTAGCTGGCAGAAAAACCAAATAGCTTAACTGGGAGTGGAAATGAGGACAAGGGTCATTTCTAAATAGAACGTAATGTAATAAAAGGGAATATTCTTAACTGAGAAAATACACTTCATACCATGCTTGCCAGCATTTTTAAATCCCATTGCAAAGACTTGTTTCTTCTTAAGGATCAACAGTGGTGTACTGGAAATGGCACTGCCCTTGGACTCAGAAACCCTACATTCAAATTGCAGGTTCTAGCCTTGAGAGCACCGTGACCCTGGACAAACCATGCCCTAACTCACAATGCTCTTGACTGTGAGGCTCTGTTAAGAGAAGGAACCATGCCTTTTTGTCTCTCTGAGCACAGAGAGAGCACAGCACCTGAACCATAGCAGAGTGAAACGTCCATTGCTAACTGGTGACTAGCAGTGCCCAGAACTGAGGGCCTGTGTAAACTCCAAAGAGATTCACAGGTGACTATGATCGGCTGATGGTTTAATTTCCCTAAGTAAAGGACTGTGTGCTGCTTTTTTAGGTGCTTGTGAAACAAAAGGGCAGACAGAAAGAGAGAAGGGAAGAAGCAAAAGAAAAAAGATACAAAAGATTGAAGACTCCAACAGGAACATTTTATGTAAATGTAATCTGAATCTAGCATGACCCACCCATAATGTTGTGACTTTACAGAATTAGGTGAAAGCAGACCGCACAGTACCCTACTCTGATGAATAACCTCATCCGTGAGTTTCCACTTTCTAATATTTTCCATTATGAAAAACCTTTCCAGAAGCTTTTCAAAATCAGTTTTAATAAATGCGAGAGGAGCACAGCCAAGATCCTTGTAGGGTAGCGTTTCATTGAAAACCCAAATTTATAAGACTAAAAAAGCTGGAAAGTCAACAGAAAAAATGGCATGAACATACCATATTATATATGTTTATATACGTATATTATATGTGTATAATATAAAACATGGATATGGTACATGCATATGTATATAACATACATAATGTAATATATATAGATAGATATTTTTATAGGGTATGTAAATATAGAGTTTTATATATATATTTATATATACACGTATATAAAAATATATAGTTTTGTTCCAAAAGAGTTTCTAAGAAGTTTTTCACATTTTCTTTTTTTCTTTTTTTTTTTAAATTCCTATGCTCTACCTTCATCCCTGTGACTAAATATGATTGAGATTTAGTGCCTTTTTAACCCCTTCACCTATTTCATCCGCTAACCTCAGCACCTCTGTGATGGTGACCACCAGTCAGTTTTCAGTGTCAAAATGCATTTTCTCTATTAACAAAGGCAATGATGATTAGGTTTTGAACACTGCAAAAGCTTATTGAATCTATAGTTGAAACTACATAATGATAAAATCAATGCCAAAAACAATACAAACAAGTTAACTAACTGAGTGCTTATTGTGTGCAGGACTGCATTAAATGCTTGACATACCTGGTCTCACGCACTGATGACCTGCGAGAGAAGTGCCATTAGCCGAGGTACAGGCAAGGAAAGCAAAGTCAGGGAAGTTAAATGACTCCGTCAGATTCAAAGCTACAATGTGGCTAAGGGAGCATTGGGGCCATGTTTGTCTGACCGATTTTGTAAACCCTGCATTGCACTTCTCTGAGGTTATTGCATTCTCTAAGATTCTCACCTCCTTACTCCAGCTCACAAGAGGTATTTTCCCTATTAGAGGCCTCCTTTGCTCCTGAGTTTCAATCTCTTTTCCTCTTGCCTCTGAGGAGTTTGCACCATCAAATATCTCCTCTCTGTTTTTTCCTTAACTCCTGGCTCTTCTAGATGTTGCCTCTTAACCTATAGATCTGCTTAGGTCTCTTTCATCCTAAACAAACAACAAATAAAACTTCCCTTTGGTTCTTTGCCTCCTTTAGTGGGTGTTCTCCCTCCCTTCTTCCCTTCTCAGTCAAGACTCTTAACACTGCCATCCTATTACCTCCCATCAGTGCCCCACACCCACATCCTCTGGTTTCTACGGTGTGATCCTGAGCTGCTCTGGCTGTGGTCCCTAATGACAGCCCTGGTGAGCACCCCACAGACCTCACCTTGCTGCATTTGACCTTGAGCCTTCCCTACTTCTGGAACCCTGGAGATTCATAGCTTCTATGGCCAGCACTAGATTTTCAGTTGTCTTCCTAGCAATCTAAATTCTTTGTGCACACCTCTTTATTTTTACTGAATTGTTTCCAAGTCCCACTGCTTTTATCGCTGTGTATTCCATCTGAATGACCTCACTCATTAATTCATCCCAGATCTGTCACCTCCACCCATCCCTAATATAATACCTTCATTATCTGCTCCTAGATTACTATCACAAAGCAATCTTCTTACCTCCTGTTTTGCCACTTCCATCCCTTCCTCTATGGTGCCTCTAGGAATGGAACATAAACTTCAGTGCTTCACCTCCCTATGTAAAATCTTTTAGAGCTCTAATTACCTCTGGTTAGCCAGGAAGGCCCACCTGTGACTTGTTCTTCCCCCACTCTGCACCCTCGTCACTCACCACCATGCTCCTACGGAATGACTCTCATAACCATGGCCTGATTGAGGAGGCCTGCATGCAGAGCTCCAGTTCACAAGGCCAGGCCTTTGCTCATAGTTTCCTCTACCTGGAATGTTATCCCCTCCCCTCCCTGAAATTCACTCATTCCTCAGTATGTGCCTCAGAAAACCTGTCGTCTAGGTACTATAACCAAACCTCCCCAAAAGGGGACAGAAGACCCTCCCTTACACTCTGACAGCATCTGCATTCCCTTCTACCACCACACCCAGCATCCTGTATTGTAACTATGTCTTACCTGGCCTATCCTGCCAGACAGCAAGTTGATTGAAAGAAACAGTCCTGCCTTGTTCATGTCTGTGTCTCCAGTGCTCAGCCAGGTGCGTACCAGTGAGTGAGTGCTGAGTGAATTTTTGTTGACCTCAACTGGGTTTAAGTTAACTTTAAACTGGGGTTTTTAGAAAACTGATCCATGGCAGGCACTTCAGTAGAGTCTGAAGAAGCTAAGTTGATTTTGGCATGTCCCAGTTGCAAGAAAGACCTCACCTGATCTCCCTGCTGTGGCAGTGTCCATCGGAGCCAGAATATAGTAGTACTGCCAGGACCACTCAGATCTGCTGGTGCAGGGGGTGGGGGTGGGGTGCCGGAAAGGAGGGCCGTGTGTAGGAGAAGCTTCCTTCATTGGAGAAGGAAGCACTTCTCAACTGCTCTGCATCTCTTTTTTTGGAGGTGTAACATTTTCTCGGCTAGTGAAAGTCACTCCTTGCTAGTCCAAACTTTGCTGTGGAACATGACCTCAGTATTTGGCCCTCTGGTTAATAATTAGGAGTGCCTGTTTCAAGTCTTAGGAAAGAGGTTCCTCGCAATCAGTTCTCTGTCACTTTTTGCTTATAAATTAATCCATCAAGAAGGTGGTGTTTCCTCCCAGCTCTTAAGGGATTCATACCCCTTATGCAAACTCCTGGAAGCTTGAGCCTGAGTTTAGGTGCCCTTATGAGTTTAGGGGCAGAGCTCTTTAACCCGCAGGCCCATATTTGCATATAGAATGATGGTGCAGGGGGCAGATCTCAGGTCTGTAGTCCTCTCAAGTGGCCCCTGTGTTCTCACACCAAGAGAGAGAAGCTCAAGAGTCTGTTAAGTTGCCTGAATTCTGCTAATTCTCCATTTTCATTTTCTGGAAGGCTCTGGTGAATCCAAATAGGTTAGACCCTCCTCAGCCTCCTTGTAATGCATTTAGTCATTCATTCATTTCTCCAACCATCATCATTACTGTCACACACCTGCTCTGTGCCACAGAACCAGCAGTCACAGAAGGGCAGGAATCTGCCAAGGCAGGGGCTGGCATTCCAGCTCTATCCTCCTGCTAGCCAATGCCAGCCAATGCCTGTAGACATCTTGCTCATGAGGAGAGGGTGAGACGGTAGGGAACACAGCCATTACTGACTGGACAGTGGGAATCAGAGACGGTGAATAGATATCACACCTTCTGGACACATTCCCATAGTGCTCATGGAAGGTAATGTTAATGACATGCAAGCTAAGACACATTTGCTGTTCCTAGTACACATAGAGGGAATGTGGTATGATGGAAATGCATGGGTTTAAGGTCATCACATCTAACCCTACCACTTTATGTGACTCTGAGCAAGACACTTAACCCCTCTGAACTTCAGATTCCTCAACTGCAAAGTGAGAATAATGGTATTTTAAAGGGTTATTCCTAAAGATTCTGCAAACTAATGTATGTAAAGTACCTAGCACAGAGCTTGGTACCAAGTAAGTGCTTTATAAATGTTATTTACTTTCTTCTCTACACCACAATTTTAGGCCCTTTGAGGCATACAGAGATGACTAAGACAAGATACTAAGTTATATACTTCTAAACAGCATACTAGACCCTTTAGTTAATAATAAGGGAGAGTCTATATAAACACCAAAAAAGCAATGCCCTCTGGGAGTTCAAAAGGGGAGATGTGAGCAGAAGTCAAGGTGAATTCATGGAGAAGAGCTAGAACAAACAAAAGATGAGATGGGTGGGTGGATGGGTGGATGGATAGATAAATTGATAGATGATAGGTAGGTTGATGTAGGCAGGTAGGCAAACAGACTTGTGTTAGAAGGGCTCTGCTATTAGTAGGTGGTTGAGAGAGATGGGTGGTTAAATGATTTGTCAAAAGGCCTAATGGCATGAATGCCTAGTGAAGAGTAGTAAATCTGTATAGAGGTTACATTGATAGGGTAAGAGAAACATAGTTGAAACAACAATTTAATAGCAGATAGTATAGAATCAAAGGATCCTGTGCCTGCTATCAACCCAATTCCTGGCCCATATAGGAGTCTCATGTTAATACCTCAGCACTAGTGGTCTAGCCTCTGTGAAAACTGAGCTTACCACTTCCCATCCTCCACCCTGTGCAAAGCATGTAGTACCATTTATTGTCAGTCTGCTCAGGACCATGCTTTCTCTGTACATTATCTCAAGTCCTCTCAAGTGCCCTTGAGGAAGGTATTATTATCTCTCTTTTATAACAAACTGAGGTGCACAAATCTTACAGCTAATTAAGGGGCCCAGAATCTGCACCAGGTCTTTATAGGGCTCCAAAGCTTGCCAATTCTGCCTAGCATATTTCTGTGCATGGGGAAGACAGCTCCTTAGGTGTCAGTCTTGTCTAGCCTGAGCATTCCTTCCTCAAAAGCCTTTCCTAGCAATAAAGAATGGGGCTGCCTACTTCCTGATACAGAACTCTCGTTGCTTTTGTATTGTTTTTCTTTTTGGTATCTGGTACTTAGAACCATCCATTGTAAATCCTATTTTTGTTTAAATTCTGTCGTAAGTTATTTCTTTAAAGTAGGGAGAATTATCAAAAGTTAACAGGAATTTTAAAGGCTTGCTCTTGCTCTCACCCATGCTGACCTGACAAAGGTCTGTCATCTGTCCCTTTGCACAATCCAGTGTCTCCCCTCCAGAAGATGTATTAGTGTCTTTAGCTATTCAAGGGACTCAGCTGCCTGCAGGTGTAACTTGTAACTTGATTTATTAGACTCTCAAAGATTGTCCTTGATGGACTGAGGGCCTAGCTGGGGGCTGATGAGGGAACCTCTCCGGGAGGCATGCCATCTGACCTTTAGATCTGAGAAGGCAGGAGATGAGGCCACCCAAGTCTCCAGAGAGCAAGATAGCTTTGACTTAGAGGGTTTGAGAATATGGTCCTTTCCCCATAACTTCCTTGCTAGACCTCTGTTGTCAAGCCCTGATTAGCCAAGAAATGCAGCAAATTTTTATTGCAAATCCACTACATCTCAGACATTGTGGAAGACACTGAAAATGCAAAGCTAAGGCACATTTTTTGCACTGCAGAAATTCATAGTTGCAAGTAAAAAAAAAAAAAGGCTACTTAACAGCATAACTTATAGGTGGTGACCACTGCTGTTATAATAATCTGAATAAAATGATATAGGAGTACAACCAATGTGGGAATATCCTCTACAACATCCACAATATTAAGAACTTAAACCTCTATTTCAATACCTCCAGCCAAAGGGTCCTCAGTACTCCACAGAACAGTCTATTTCTGAGGGCAGTAAAAGATAATGGTTAAGAATATAGGCTCTGGAGCCACACCATTTGGGCTCATTATTTGAGCTCTCTGTGTCTCAGTTTCCTCAGTAATAAAATGGTGAAATAATGTAGTGACATTGTGGACTGTCCTAGTGAAAGACTGGAAGATGCAAACATATGTTTCCTTTTTAACTTTACTAGGAAGGCATTGGATTTCACAACTAGAAGACTAGATCTCTACTGAGGAAATTCCATATGCAAAAATCTCTGTTGTTGGTACGATAGGAGTTAGAAAGGTCAATAAAAAATGGTTCCTTAGTGTGAAGTTTAGAAGTTGAGCTCTGACAGTGATATAAATTTAAATCTCAGCTCTGCTACCTTCTAGATGTGTGACCTTGAGAAAAAAACTTAAATTCACTGAGCTCAAAATTCCTCATCTATAAAATGAGATAATAATAATAATGCCTATCACAGAGTGTGGTTGTGGAAAATAAATGATATTTTTAAGTTACTTGCCATAGAACTTGGAATATAATAAATACCACGTTAACATTGAGTACTTATTAATATCCTATAAGCTCACAGTTTGATGGGTGGGAGAGAGGTAGACAGATGGATGCATAAATAGCTATGATTATAATTATGTTGTGCACATATAGTATACACCAGGCAAACACAGAAAGAAGGTAATGGGAGGAGAGGAAAAAAATGGAAAGAAATTGTGCTTGAGGAGATAATGTTGCATTACATGGTTGCAGAAAGATGGATAAAACATTTTTCTGTCACTCACTTATTAATTCATTTAACAGTGCCAGCTATGGTACCCGACAACACGGATTGATCTGCTTGCTGGGGAGGCAGAATTCCCACAACAGATAAAGCATAGAGCCAAGGAAGAAAATAAAATGTTCAAGAAAAAGTACAATGCTGTCATGAGAGAGAAGTAAGGTGAATGGAGGAGGCAGAAGACGGGAATAGCAGGAAGACTTTGAATGCCGGGCTAAGGAACTCAGACTTCATTCTATATGCCAGTGGCTCCCAGCCAGGGTGGTTTTGCCCCCCAGGGGACATGTGGTGATTGGGGAGACATTTTTGGTCATCATGACTGGAGGATTGCTACTGGCATCTGGCGGGTCGAGGCAGGAATGCAGCTAAATGTCCTACAGTGCATAGAATGATCCAGCCCCAAATGCTAATGGTGTCAACGCTGAGAAACCCTGCTCTGTGCAGTAGGCAGATGGAGCAGGTTTTAGAGCTGGGAGTGAAAAGACCAGCAAGTAATCTTATTCCTTTGAAGGATGTCTGGTTGTGGGAGATGCTGGAGTCAGGAAAACGAGACTAGAGGAATTTGAAGTGGTTTGGGAAGAGGTACTGATGCAGCCTTCAGAGGAAAGCACTGATGTGGGAGACATTGCCAGGAATAGCTACCTAACAATGTCACGGGATCAGCTGAAACAATACTATAAACAAACACCAAGCACATAATAAGAACTCAATAAATATTGCTATAGTTGTAATTTCCTTCATGATATTTTCAAATAAACTTGTAATTTTAGATAATTTTAGAATTTACAGAAATGTAAAGGTGGTACAGAGGTTCCCATACACCTTTTACCCAGTTTCTCCTAATTTTAACATCCTACAGAACCACACTACATTTGTAAAAACCAAACTATAGACTTTATTTATATTTCCCCAGCTTTTCTGCTCATGTCGTTTTTCCATTCCAGGATCCAATCCAGGACACTATGTTGCATTTAGCTTCTATCTATTTTTTATGTGCATATTTGTTTGCTGAAAAGTAAATGCATTCACAACAGCTCAAGTCAGCCCATCTCTGGAGCTGCCAAGCAGACCCAAATGAAGTGAGACTGCTGTGCTTTGGTAACATCACCTGTGGGCTTTGCTCAAAGTTCTCAGTAGCTACTATCCTGGCAGGAAATCTATTCTGCAACTGACGCTTTATTCTGCAAATGAGATTACTGTATTACACCAGGCTGTAGCTTTAAAAGGTTTCCTTTTAAAAGATTTAAATATCTCAATTTAGTAGTAGGAGATTCAAATTAAAAGAAGCTTCAAACACCAGGTACTCTGTTTAAAAT
This sequence comes from Manis pentadactyla, assembly GCF_030020395.1. Taxonomy (NCBI): domain Eukaryota; kingdom Metazoa; phylum Chordata; class Mammalia; order Pholidota; family Manidae; genus Manis; species Manis pentadactyla. The sequence goes on along the minus strand of NC_080022.1, from coordinate 46,930,581 downwards.
AAGAAATCAGAAAGATATTTAACCCAGATTCTAAAAACAGATTGTTGAGCCAGTTCAAACAATCCTCAGTACCCAATATATGTGCTTGTGTTTCGGAGACAGTGCTCCAGACAACTTTAGTCTCTTGTGTCCTCACTGTTTAGCTGTGATCAGCCCTTCCAGAGTCAGCTCAGACGCCAGGTGTGCACCACTGGCTGCCTCGAGTCTTGGGGTTGATGGCTTTCTCTTTCCTTTGCCTTCTCTTATCATCTATCCCTTGGCCTCCATTCTGGTTCTTCAGTTCCTGGCTTTATACTACAGATCCCAATATTCACCTTAATTCCTTTTACTTGTTTTGTTTATTTTTGTTTTTATTAAAAATAAACTATTGATACACATTTGTTGGAGGAAATTAGAACCTACAGATAAGCATGAAGGAGAAAATTGAAATTACCCAGAATCCTATCATAAGTAATACTCTTACATTCTGTTTTCTAAAATTTTCATATATACACAGACATATATTCCCTCTCTATAGACCCATTTAATGATAATAACAACAGTCTGTAGCATTTGTACATGTACCAAGCCAGTTAATCCTCAAAATGTCCCATGAATGGATATTATTATTATTTTCATTTTACAAATGAGGAAACTAAGCTCAGAAAGTAAGTGACTTGACTAAGATCACACAGCTGGAAGTGACGTAGCTGGAATTGGAACCCTGGGCTCTAGAACCCATGATATCAACCACAGTGCTGGATGTCATACACTGTTTTATTGCCTATTTCTTTCTACTTGAACGATGTGATGAGCAACTTTGCATGTGAACACATACATTCTCCATTTAGACAGTCATGGGTCCAGTCTTATACACAATGCTACCATACATGGACTTACCCATAACTCTTAGGACCCATCTTGAGTTATTTCCTCAATTTTTTCTTGTTTCCATAACTCTTTTGATCATCTTTGTTTCTGCTTCTTCTCATTCTTATCACCTTCTTCTGCTCTCTCCATACCTGCCCCTAATCACTGCGCAAACACATATATACGCACACATGCAAACACAAACACACACACACAGAGCCTCTGCTCAGCTCCCTGCTCGGTCTATTCCTTTGGGGTTGAGGCAGCACTAGTAAGCCTTGCTCTGCACCTCCTCTGCCAGGCACGCTCATCAGCCATTCCATTCGTGGAGAATAATGACTTGATTATGAAAGCTTCACTGTGGAGTCTTCATCTAGGTGTATACAAATATTCGTTTCATACTATTTATCAGGCACTCACATCCTAGAGAAGAGAAACAGATTATAAGCTAGTAAAAGAAGAAAAGGATGTGAGGTCAGGAGGATGAGTGCAATGGAGAAAATAAGGCAGAGTTAGGGGATGGAGAGGGACTGGGGTGCTAGAACTTGAGGGAATGGTCTACATTAGACAGAGTAGTTGGGGAAGTCCTGATAATTTTCATTTGAACAGAGACATGAATGTAGGGAGAAAGAGTCATGGGTATATACCTGGCAGAAAATATTCTAGGCCAGTGCAGCTCAAGCATAGTGTGTGAGGTGGCAAAGAGTTGGGATGGGATCAGAGAGGTGGCCAGGAGCCAGATCCCAGATGGCATTCTGGGTCATGGGAAATCCCTTGGATTTCATTCCAAGAGAGATGGAATGTCAGAGGGTTTGAGGAGAGAAATGATGTTATCTGTTATATGTCTTACAAGGACCCCTCTCGTTTCTATTTGGGAATAGAGTGTAGGGAGTAAGAGTGGAAGCAGGAAGACTAATTAGGAAGCTATTACAATAATCCAGGAGAAGGGAAATATGCATCAGCAAGTGCAGAAGCCTCCGACAAACCTAACCTTAATATCAACCCATTCATCGCTAGTGCAAATTACTAAACTTCTGTTAGCCTTTAATCTTCTTATCTATGAAGTGGGGATTAGCAAATTGTGAAAGTTAAATGAAGTTAGTAAAAGAAGAAAAGGATGTGAAAGTTAAATGAAATAATGTGTATGTAAATGACTAACATAGTACCAACAGTTCTATTATAAAAATACTGGAATGCCATTGGAATTAAAATGATAAATCATTAATCTGATTCTTCAGGTGATTTACTAGCCTCACAAAACCCTGAGTGATTATTCAGACAGAAATGCATATTCCCATGCACTGTTCACATTCTTCTAGCTCTGTAAGTGTGTGTACACACTCTCCTAATCCTATAAGAAAAGATTAACAATCCTTTAAATATACTTGGCGGTTGCATACTAGCACATCTTTGCTCCTATGATTTCCTCTACTCAGAATGCCATTCTTTCCACTTCCAAACCTTTTCCACAGGGTCCAGATCCAAATTCATGTTCCCTGTGGAACCTTCCCTGAGTCTTTCATTCCAACAGAGGCAGTTGCTGCTTTCTCAGTCTTTTCTTAGGACTCTGTGTTAAGTTCTAACTTATTATAAGTTATGGCCTTCTGTTATTGTCTTTTGTATACCTATTTCTCTAATAAGGAAATAAGAGAAATACAGGGCAAAGACCACATTTAATTTTTTTTTTTTGGGTGTCATTATTATACAATCACATGAGCAACACTGTGGTTACTAGATTCCCCCCATTATCAAGTTCCTACCACATACCCCATTACAGTCATTGTCCATCAGCATAGTAAGATGCTATAGAGTCACTACTTGTCTTCTCTGTGCTATACGGCCTTCCCCGTGAACCCCCCTACATTATGTGTGTTAATCGCAATGCCCCTTATTCCCCTTCTCCCTCCCTTCCCTCCTACTCTCCCCTCCCAACCACCCACCCACCCTCCCCAGTCCCTTTTCCCTTGGTAACTGTTAGTCCATTCTTGGGTTCTGTGAATCTGCTGCTGTTTTGTTCCTTCAGTTTTTCCTTTGTTCTTATGCCCCACAGATGAGTGAAATAATTTGGTACTTGTCTTTCTCCACCTGGCTTATTTCACTGAGCATAATACCCTCTAGCCCCATCCATGTTGTTGCAAATGGTAGGATTTGTTTTCTTCTTATGGCGGAATAATATTCCATTGTGTATATGTACCACCTCTTCTTTATCCATTCATCTACTGATGGACACTTAGGTTGCTTCCATTTCTTGGCTATTGTAAATAGTGCTGCAATAAACATAGGGGTGCATAGATCTTTTTCAAACTGGGCTTCTGCATTCTTAGGGTAAATTCCTAGGTGTGGAATTCCTGGGTCAAATGGTATTTCTATTTTGAGTTTTTTGAGGAACCTCCATACTGCTTTCCACAATGGTTGAACTAGTTTACATTCCCACCAGCAGTGTAGGAGGGTTCCCCTTTCTCTGCATCCTCACCAGCATTTGTTGTTCCTAGTCTTTTCTGTGTTGGCCATCCTAACTGGTGTGAGGTGATATCTTGTTGTGGTTTTAATTTCCATTTCCCTGATAATTAGCGATGTGTAGCATCTTTTCCTGTGCCTGTTGGCCATCTGAATATCTTCTTTGGAGAAGTGTCTGTTCATATCCTCTGCCCATTTTTTAATAGGTTTATTTGCTTTTTGGGTGTTGAGGCATGTGAGTTCTTTATATATTTTGGATGTTAGCCCCTTGCCAGATATGTCATTTACAAATATATTCTCCCATACTGTAAGATGCCTTTTTTTTGGCTGATGGTCTCCTTTGATATACAGAAGCTTTTCAGCGTGATGTAGCCCCATTTGTTCATATTTTAGTTTGTTTCCCTTGCCTGAGGAGATGTGTTCAGGAAAAAGTTGCTCATGTTTATATTCAAGAGATTTTTGCATATGTTTTCTTCTAAGAGTTTTATGGTTTCATGACCTACAATCAGGTCTTTGATCCATTTTGAGTTTACTTTTCTGTGTGGGATTAGACAATAATTCAGTTTAATTCTCTTGCATGTAGCTGCCCAGTTTTGCCAACACCAGTTGTTGAAGAGGCTGTCATTTCCCCATTGTATATCCATGGTTACTTAATCATATATTAATTGACTACATATGCTTGGGTTTCTATCTGGGCTCTCTAGTCTGTTCCATTGATCTATGGGTCTGTTCTTGTGCCAGTACCAAATTGTCTTGATTACTGTGGCTTTGTAGTAGAGCTTGAAGTCAGGGAGCATAATCTCTCCCACTTTATTCTTCCTTTGCAGGATTGCTTTGGCTATTTGGGGTCTGCTGTAGTTCCATATGAATTTTAGAACTATTTGCTCTAGTTTGTTGAAGAATGCTGTCTGTATTTTGATAGGGATTGCACTGAATCTGTAGACTGCTTTAGGCAGGATAGCCATTTTGACAATATTAATTCTTCCTATCCATGAGCACAGGATATGTTTCCATTTATTGGTATCTTCCTTAATTTCTCTCATAAGTGTCTTATAGTATTCAGAGTATAGGTCTTTCACTTCCTTGGTTAGGTTTATTCCTAGGTGTTTTATTCTTTTTGATGCAATTGTGAATGGAATTGTTTTCCTGATTTCTCTTTCTGCTAATTTATCATTAGTGTACAGGAATGCAACAGATTTCTGTGTATTAATTTTGTATCAGGCAACTTTGCTGAATTTAGATATTAGATCTAGTAGTTTTAGAGTGGATTCTTTAGGGTTTTTTATGTACAATATCATGTCATCTACAGACAGGGACAGTTTAACCTCTTCCTTGCCAATCTGGATGCCTTTTATTTCTTTGTGTTGTCTGATTGCCATGGCTGGGACCTCCAGAACTATGTTGAATAAAAGTGGGGAGAGTGGGCATCCTTGTCTTGTTCCTGATCTTAAAGGAAATGCTTTCAGCTTCTCGCTGTAAAATACGATATTGGCTGTGGGTTTGTCATATATGGCCTTTATTATGTTGAGGTACTTGCTCTCTATTCCCATTTTGTTGAGAGTTTTTATCATGAATGGATGTTGAATTTTGTCGAATGCTTTTTCAGCATCAATGGAAATGATCATGTGGTTTTTGTCCTTTTTGTTGGTGTGGTGTGTGATGTTGATGGATTTTCAAATGTTGTACCATCCTTGCATCCCTGGGATGAATCCTACTTGATCATGATGGATGATCTTTTTGATGTATTTTTGAATTCTGTTTGCTAATATTTTCTTGAGTATTTTTGCTTGTATGTTCATCAGGGATATTGGTCTGTAATTTTCTTTTTTTGTGGTCTCTTTGCCTGGTTTTGGTATTAGAGTGATGCTGGCCTCATAGAATGAGTTTGGGAGTATTCCCTCCTCTTCTACTTTTTGGAAAACTTTAAGGAGGATGGGTATTAGGTCTTTACTGAATGTTTGATAAAATTCAGCAGTGAAACCTTCTGGTCCAAGGATTTTGTTCTTAGGTAGATTTTTTTCTTCCCAATTCAATTTCTTTGCTGGAAATTGGTCTATTCAGATTTTCTGTTTCTTCCTGGATCAACCTTGGAAGGTTGAATTTTTCTAGAAAGTTGTCCATTTCTTCTAGGTTATCCAGTTTGTTAGCACATAATTTTTCATAGTATTCTCTCATAATTCTTTGTATTTCTGTGCTGTCCATAGTGACTTTTCCTTTCTCATTTCTGATTCTGTTTATGTGAGTAGACTCTCTTTTTTTCTTGATAAGTCTGGCTAGGGGTTTATCTATTTTGTTTATTTTCTCAAAGAACCAGCTCCTGCTTTCATTGATTCTATTGTTTTATTCATCTCGATTTTATTTATTTATGCCCTAATCTTTATTATGCCCCTCCTTCTACTGACTTTGGGACTAATTTGTTCTTCTTTTTCTAGTTTCGTTAATTGTGAGCTTAGACTGTTCATATGGGATTGTTCTTCTTTTCTTAGGTCGGCCTGTATTGCAATATACTTCCCTCTTAGCATGGCCTTCGCGGCGTCCCACAGATTTTGCGGTGTTGAATTATTGTTGTCATTTGTCTCCATATATTGCTTGATCTCTGTTTTATTTGGTCATTGATCCATTGGTTATTTAGGAGTATGTTAAGCCTCCATGTGTTTGTGGGCTTTTTCATTTTCTTTGTGTAATTTATTTCTAATTTCATACCTTTGTGGTCTGAGAAGCTCGTTGGTACATTTTCAATGTTTTTGAATTTACCGAGGCTCTTTTTGTAGCCTAGTATATGATCTATTCTTGAAAATGTTCTGTGTGTACTTGAGAAGAATGTGTATTCTGTTTCCTTTGGATAGAGTGTTCTGTAGATGTCCATTAGGTCCATCTGTTCTAATACATTGTTCAGTGCCTCTGTCTCCTTACTTATTTTCTGTCTGGTTGATCTGTCCTTTGGAGTGAGTCCTTTGGTGTGTTGAAATATCCTAAAATGAATACATTGCATTCTATTTCCCCGTTTAATTCTGTTAGTATTTGTTTCACTTATGTAGTTGATCCTGTGTTGTGTGTATCGATATTTCTCCCTATTAGTTGCATGAAATATCTTTTTCCATCCCTTTACTTTCAGTCTGTATATGTCTTTGGGTTTGAAGTAAGTCTTTTGTAGACAGCATATGGACAAGTCTTGTTTGTTTATCCATTCAGTGACTCTATGTCTTTTGAGTGGTGCATTCAGACCATTTACATTAAGGATGATTATCGATAGGTACATGCTATTGCCATTGCCAGCTTTAGATTCATGGTTACCAAAGGTTGAAGGATAATTCTCTTACTATCTAACAGTCTAATTTAACTCACATAGTATGCTATTACAAACATAACGTAAAGGTTCTTTTTTTTTTCTCCTTTTTCTTTGTCCTCCATTCTTTATATATTAGGTATCATATTCTGTACTCTTTGTCTATCCCTTGATTGACTTTGGGGTAGTTGATTTGATTTTGCATCTGCTTGGTAAATAATTGTTCTACTTTATTTGCTGTGGTTTTATTTCCCCTAGTGACAGCTGTTTATCCTTAAGAATACTTCCATCTCTAGCAATTCCTCCAAAATGCACTGTAGAGGTAGTTTGTGGGAGGGAAATTCTCTCAGCTTATGCTTATCTGAAAATTGTTTAATCCCTCCTTCAAATTTAAATGATAATCTTGGTGGTTATAGTATTCTTGGTTCTAGGTCCTTCTGCTTCATTGCATTAACTATATCATGCCACTCCCTTCTGGCCTGTAAGGTTTCTGCTGAGAAGTCTGATGATAGCCTGATGGGTTTTTCTTTGTATGTGATCTTTTTCCTCTCACTAGCTGCTTTTAAAAGTCTGTCCTTATCCTTGATCTTTGCAATTTTAATTATTATATGTCTTGGTGTTGTCTTCCATGGGTCCCTTATGTTGGGAGATATGTGCACCTCCATGGCCTGAGAGACTATCTCCTTCTCCAGATTGGGGACATTTTCAGCAATTACCTCCTCAAAGACACTTTCTATCCCTTTTCCTCTCTCTTCTTCTTCTGGTACCCCTATAATGCGAATATTGTTCCATTTGGATTGGTCACACTGTTCTCTCAATATTCTTTCATTCTCAGAGATCCTTTTTTCTCTCTGTGTCTCAGCTTCTTTGTATTCCTCTTCTCTAATTGCTATTCCATTTACCATCTCTCCTACTGCATCTAATCTCCTTTCAAATCCCTCCATTGTATGTTTCATTTTAGATATGGAATTTGTTCATGATTGAATCTCCATCCTAAGTTCGTCCCTGAGTTCTTGAATATTTTTCTGTACTTCCATGAGCATGTTTATGATTTTTATTTTGAACTCTCTTTCATTAAGATTGGTGAGTTCAATTTCATTTGGCCCTTTTTCTGGTGTTTCTGAGATTTTTGTTTGAATCAGGTGCCTTTGAAGTTTCATATTTATATGTGACACCCTCTAGTGCCCAGAAGCTCTTGTCTCTGAAGCTGCTCAGCCTCTGGAGTGATGTGGGGCATTGCAGGGGAGCAGCATTGGTGCCTGGGGGGAGGGAAGAGCTGTTTCCTGCTTCCCGGCTGCAGTGCCTGTCTCCACTGTCAGAACCAGTGGGCCTGCACACAGGTGTAAGCCTCTGTGCTTTGCCTCTGTAGCTGTGATAGGTGGGGCTTCCCTCTGGCTTGCCTGATGCCAGGGCAGGGACTACCAGTTTGCCAGCCAGTGCTGGCAGGCCAGGAGAAATGCGCAGCAGGCTGCATATCACAGTGGGGGGCCTTGGAGCTGAGTAGCCAGCCAGAGGGATGGAGCGCCTGAAGCTCCTCAAAGTTCTCAACCTGCTGGACAGAGCATACCCAGACAACCTTGTCCACCTATCCCTTCTTCCGTGCAGCAGCTCCGTGCAAACTCCACCCATTCAGCAGCCCTCTCACTGCTAGGAAGCTTTTCAGACCACCTGCCTTTCCTTTGTCCCAGAGCATCCAGATGTAGACCCCTGTCCTCCACAAATGGCTGGAATCTCAGTCTCTCCAAGTATTCCACCTGTCTAAACTTTCCAACCCCACTAATCTCCAGAGCCCCATGCAATGTAGGTTTGTGCTCTCAAAGCAGATCTCCAGGGCTGGGTATTCAGCGGTCCCAGGCTTCCACCCCCTTCCTGCTCCGTTTCTCTTCCTACCACCAGTGAGCTGGGGTGGGGGAAGGGCTTGTGTTCCGCTGGATCAAGGGTTTGGTACATTACCCTGTTTTGTGAGGTCTGCTCTGTTCTCCAGTTGTATGCAGTCTGGTGCAGTCTTCTTTCCTGTTGCTTTTTTAGGATTAGTTGTATTAACTATATTTTCATATAGTTAATGTGGTTTTAGGAGGAGTTCTCTGTCTCATCTCTCACACCACCATCTTGAATCTCCCTGTTGACCATGTTTAATTTATCTTGCATTTACAGGGGTGTGCACTCACTGCAGAGCTCAGTACCTGGCAGGAGCTTAAGAAGTTCCTAATGAACTGGCTTTGAAAGAATTGTGTTTATAACTTGATTCCTGATCAAGGAAAATAGAAACAGCATGCTGTAGGGGGAAAGACCAGGTTTGAAGTTAGGCACCTGAGAACCACATTAGGGTCTGACATTTACTAAGCTGGGTGGTGTCACCTAAATCAGCTCATCTGTCTAAATCCATTTCCTCATCTTCAAGTAGTGGATGTCAGTTATCCATCACTGCACAACAAATTACCCTGAAATTTAGCATTAAATTACAATTGTTTATTATCACACCGTTCCTGAGGGCAAAAATCCAGAAGCGGTTTCCCTGGGTGGTTCTGTCCAGTTGCAGAAATACATCAGCTGGTCCTCTCATCACTTGAAAGCTTGACTCTGCTGAAGGACCTTTGTCCAGACTCACTCCCAGGACCGCTGGCAGGAGATTGTTATTCCTCTCCATGTGGACATCTCTGTAGGGCTGCTCTGGGTAAACAGATGTCTAGCTTCCCGCAGAGCCAGAGGCAGGGACAGAGATGGAAGCTGCAAGGTTTTTATAACCTAATATCTGAAGGGACATACCATCTCTTCTGCCACAACCTACTGTTACACAAACCAAGCCCAATACACTATGGGAGAGGATATGACAGGGTGTGGATACTAGGAGGCAGGCATCACTGGGGCCATCTTGGAGGCTGACTGCCACAAACAAGGGTAAGATTTACGCCATACTGTGTAGAATACAAATCTAGGTGTGCATAGCTTGTCCTTAAGGCATTACAATGGTCTCCCATTACCTCTGGATAAACCCAGGGCCTCTGGCTGGGGACACAAAGTTCTCCAGGACCTGCCTTTTGTGTAATTTCTGAGCTTCACCACCTACCTTCCTTCTTTGTGATTTAAGCTCCAACTCTATGGAGCTCTTTGGCCTCCTGGCTTTTGCCCATGCTGTTTTCTCTGCTCTGTCTGTCCTGGCCCACTTAGTAAGCTCTGTACATTTTCAACCATGCTTATTATTATTACATCTTGCCCATGCTGAGGTTGGTAATGCCTTGGGAGCACCACTTCAGGGCCTCATAACAGGCTCCTCTGCCCACACCCTCAGAATAAACCACTGCCTCCCACACCATGCAGTATGAGATGGATTTCCTTTGGGGTTTGGCTTGGATTTAAGATCTGGTTCTGGTCTGTACTGAGTGACTTTAGGAGAAAGGAAAAGTACATTTTTTAAACTCTCAGAGAGCCAGCTACTGCCTTGGGCTCTTTCTCAGATCTTGTCTCACATAGTAACATACATTGTTCCATTTGGGCAAGCCATTGCACCTCCTTGGGTCTTGGTTAACTCATTAGTAATATGAAATTATTTCCCAGATATGCAGTTCCACTCATCAGCACCTTGCACGCAACCTCCCCTGCCCTCCAGTGCTCTCTACTCCATCTCCAAGTGTTCAGTCTTACACAGCTCCCTGGGATCTCCACGTCCATCCCTTTGGAGCTGGGTGACCCTTAGGAAAGTTACTTAATTTCTCTGAGGCCAGAAAATAGCAGTATCTAACAACCATTGCTAGTGCTATTGGGAATGCTCAGTGAAATTTTGGTTGTGAGAAGTACTGAGAATAGTACCTGACACCTAGTAGGTGCTCATAAGTTTTGATTCCTTCTTTTTCCTTCTTTCAGGCCCAAAGCAAACATAGGCCCAAATGGCACGCCACTTCTTCCACACAAAATCCATTCTATTATACCTTCCTTCCCCCATCAAAGTACCCATTTTTAAAAATATAACCACATGTCTCACAAATAAAAGTATGCTAAGGGAAGAAGGGGGGTGTATCAGGCCCTACAAAGCTGGAGGTGGGTCTCACGAAAGTCACACCTGTTACAATGGCACTACAAAGAAAGAATTGTCCAAGTTTCTCTGAGCTTGGACAATTCATCTAAATCAGCTCAGCTGATTTAGCTGTTTCTCTATCCACAAAATGGGGAAGCTAAAATCTGCCCACGAGAATTAGATAAGGTAATTTCATAATTTAAAAAGCATTCCTTTGCCAGACCTGGCACATAGTAGATGTTCAATAAATGTCTTAAATCCTTCCTAAGACGTACATTTCACTTCATCTTGTCAACAGTTTAGGGATCCTAGTTTTGTGCAGCCACCTGGATGTGTCATCGGTTTATCAGGGTACAGCCTCACTAATCACTAACTGGGCTCCCTGCTGGAAAACTAATTAGGCCTAGGTCTCATCTGTGCAGGTTGATGTCAGCTATACCTTCCCTGTCCCTGGAAGTGCTAGGCTACCCTGTCAATGTGCCCGAGGTTGCCATGAAGAGAGAATTTCTTCTCATTATTCACCTCATATAGCTTCATTATTTATGTACAAGTCAGAGGTGATCTTTGGCCTTTTGAAATTACATTTATTTTTATTGTCCTCTGGAATCCTATCATATTTTCAATTACCCATTCATTCATTTGGAAATAGATTTTCCCCACCTTTGGCAGAAAAAAAAACAAGTAATTTTACAAAGTAGCTCAAAGGTTTCTGTTCCAATCAGAATCATTCAGTTTAGCATTATGTCCTCTGGTTTCTCAGAGAGTTTATAGACGCAAGGTAATTTCTTCGTTAACAAAAGATACCCATTTTCCTCTCTTTTCTTGTCAGTTACACACACAGGGACTCAAAATAATTTGAAATCATATATTATTATTTTTGCCATAGTTTTGAATGGTAGCAGGAAGTAGTCTTTATTAAATAAGTGCTTGAATCAGCTACTTTATTATTTCAGCATTACAATTGAATTCCCTACCTCAAATTTAGAAAACCAGCCCCCTCCTATTTTAGATCTTGTTATTTCAAAGCTTTCAATCATTTTTATTCATTTGTTTGTTTTTCCAATTCATCTAATCATCCAAGACAAAAATGGGGTGGTGAAATGTTCATTCTAAAATATTCTGTGGTGAGAATCAGCATTCTGATCATTAATTAGACATACTCAGTCTGTATAGGCTGAGCTGATGTTGGGTTCCCACTGACTGCTCCCAAGAAAGCTCACTCATCCCCTGAGCATTTGAGAACAGCTTAGCTGAGGTCTGAGGGACCAGCGTGGGAGCAGGGAGGTTTGGGGCTTTCTCCAAGGAAAAAAGGTGTACAATTAAAATTCTAAGCCTACAACTTTGAAGCAGGGCCTTAGCAAAGGCATCTCCTCCTTGCTCCTGGCTGTATCTGAGGATGCAGCAAATCACCTGCAGAGGATTAAAGTACCCTGGGGCTTTGTTCATGATGGAGGGCTGGAGGAACGGTGGGTCCAAATGAATCCCATATTCATGGTGAATGTAGAACTTGTATTACTTGCTGGCCTGCCCTACTCATTTGTAAGTGAGTAATGTGAGGCGATCGGAGAGGGAAAGTCATACTCATGTGCAGTCACTGGCAGCATTTGGCCCAGAACACACATCTTCTGCCCCTGGCCCAGGTCTCTGGGTGCTGAACAGGTTGCTCTCTGTCCTGGTGGGCTGAGTAATGGGACTTAGGCTCCAGACAGAGCAGGTGGCAGCATAAAAGCAGCCCCAATTTTTCATCTTCATCCCATCTTTCTTTCCTACAGCTTGCATTTCTTCAACCTCCAGAGTAAAAGGGGGTGGTGAGCATGCTGACATCATGGGGGACTGAGAGAGCCTGATCCTGGCTATTTGACAGAAATTTCAGGGAGGCAGGAAGCTGGGATGCCAGCTGCTCAGAAAAGGCACATGGGGCCAAAGAATAAGCAGCGTAAAAGCCAGGAAGGAAAAGCCATTGCTAAAATGTCCAGTCATAAGGGATAAAATGAGATCTCTTCATTCTGCCACACTTCTGAGGTCACAGTTAAAGCCCTAAGGATATGATGGCATTAAGAGATTTAAGAGATGAGTGTTTTGGGGGGAGCTCACAGTCTAATAAAGGAGACAGAGAAATACATGGAGAAGTACCAGGTATGTGTAAGAGCTTGGGTAGAGCAACTGTACTCATCCCTGCTTAAACTTGAGAATGACTTTGGAGCTTTTTTTTAGAAAACAAAAATATCTGGGCTCTACTCAGACCAACTGAATCCAGGTTTTGAAGATAAGAAGTTAATTTTCTTTGTAATCTCCCCAGGTGATTCTGATATACAATGAGGGTTGGTATCACTGCAAGGGAGGGAAGCCTAGGATTATTTGGGGACCACTGTCTCAAACTGGGATGATAGCCATTGAATAACCTGGAGAACATCATACCAATACGTTCCAGGAGCTCACAAGGATCTACTCATCCAAATTGCAAGAGAATGGGGACCTGGATTCTCTCTTTTGGAAAAGCAACTAAGATGGTTCAGATAGCCAAGTAGGTTTGGGAATCGTTCTGCTAAATTGGGTCTGTCCAGGAGAAACATAATGTAAGCCATTTGTCATTCTATATTCCCTAGTAGCTACATTAAGAAAAAAGTAGAAAGAAGTAAGTAAAATTGATTTTAATAATGTATTTTATTTTATACAACATATTCAAAATACTTTTATTTCACCGTGGGGTCAAAAAGAAATATATTGCTTAGCTATTTTACATTCTTTTTTTTTTTTCTATATGCAGTCTTTGAAATCTGTTGTAATATTTGACACAGCTCCACATCACACAGCTCACTTGTCAAAGGCGGCCCTGTATATAGTTCATCTCTGCATCTCCCACACCTAGTGCCAGGCCTGACATGGCAAAGGCTCTCCTTTGGGATACTGTGTGCGTCTCAGCATTCTAAATAGTGGAAACCATGTGGCCAGAGGCAGGAGGTGTAGGACAATGTGACTGGTGTGGGGGAGGGGGTAAAAAGGGAGTGCCAAGCAGTGCAGGAAAGAGGCTGGGTGTGGAGGCAGAGACCCACCTCAGAACCAGTCCAGGAGGCCTTGCTGGACGCTTTAGGGAATCTGGGTCTAAACTGTGGCCAGTGTTTTTTTCTCATGCCTTTTGTCTGACTGGGTAGTTTTCCTGTCTCATGAACCTGCCACAAGGCTTCAAGATTAAGTGTGAAGGTATTATGCTTGGTGAAATAAGCCAGGTGGAGAAAGACAAATACCATATGATTTCACTTATTCGTGAAATATAAAAACAAAGCAAAACAGAAGGAACAAACAGCATTAGACTCATAAACACTGAGAAATGACAAGTGGTTACCAAGGGAGAGGGGAGTGAGTGGAGGCAGGAAGAAAGGAAGGGGACTGTTGAAACACTGTGATGTACATTTGATTAAAAAAAAAAAAGAGTAAGTGTGAAGGGTGTCAAATTCACTTTTGTTTTTTTTAATTCTGGGAGTCAAAGCTGTAGGGCCTCCAGGACAAGGTGTTGGGTTTATTGGTTTGTTGAGACGTGCTTCAGGGCAGGGCGTCTCTGTGGGCTTCTTTTTGTTGGGAACCACAACAGTCATTAGGGAAGACTTTGCTGACATTGAGAATCTGGTAAGCATATGCCTTTTTAGTTTAATTTCAGTTTCAGATTTTGCCAGGGTCCTTAGGAGCCTCACTGTGGGGGCATTAGATACATTTTAAAACAATAATAAAACTGATTCGAATTATCCCATCTGTTAGAATCCTTTTACAGAAATCTGTCCTGCTTTCTTGGCACCAGCAGACTGACAACGTTTGCTACAGATTGGTGGAGGGATTTTGCATTGGCTCCCATCAAGTTTAGAGACCAACTGTTCCAATCCTGGGTCTTGGTGGTATATTTTGTGATGTAGTGAGACAGGGAACAATTAATTGCAGTATTGGGGCATAGCATGAGAGATCAAAGTAAGACCACTGCCTAGAGTGGGGCTGGTACTTCATGATTAAAGGTGGACAGACCCTGCTGCTTACAAAGAGAAGTCTAGTCTAGAAGGCAGGCAGAGCCGATGAATCAACTACTTAGTCACAGGGTGTCCAAGCCAGGCTGTGACAGGCTCCAAATTTTTCAGAAGTTATCTAAGGGGAGCCAGGCGAAGCTGGCATATTGTCACTCCTAAGTCAAATAGAGCAGACCCATTTTCACCTGTTTTATCTTTTGGATTCCACCACAAGATTGCATTTAAAATTAATAAAAGGGCTCCACTATACCCCAAGAGGCTCAGAAAAACTCCATGCAGATAATGGGTAGCATTATGGCTAAGCATTACCAAGTATGTTCAGCAGCATCTAAGAGGAGAATCCCATTAAGACCATAGGTCCCACAGAGATAACTTCAGGCAACCCCGTAGGCAGCGCCAGGGATCTAGATCATTCATTAGCTCATGTTTCCTTCATTCATCCCACAAACATGTATTTTTCACCTGTTATGACCCAGATACAATGCTAGACACTTGGAATATAGCTGGGAATAAAGTAAATATGTCCCCTGCCCTCATTTATATTATTTATATTATTGTAGAAGAGACAAACAGTAAACATGAATACAAGTAAATACATGTAGTTATTAAAGCTTGAGGCTGGGAAATTAATTCAGTGACAGAAGTAATGGCAGAGGAGTGTTACTTTACAGAGGGTGGTTTAGGAGGGCTTTGCTTAGGAAGTGCTCTTCTGCTGGATCCTAAAGAATTTAAAGTTCCTACTGTTCAGAGAGCTTGGGGAGCAGCATTCCAGGCAGCGAGCACAGTTGGTGCAAGTACCTGTGGCAGGGTCTTAGATTATTGGAGAAAGTGACAAGACTGTGTAAGGCCTGAACAGCAAGTATTTGTGTAAGATTAACTTGGAGCGCAGAGAGGAGCCATGTCACCCAAGGCCTTACCAGCCAAAGTGTTCTCTAAATACAAAGAGAGGTTATTAAGAAGTTTTAGGAAGGGAGTCATTTAATCTCATTTGCATTTTTCAAAGGCCTACTTCCTTCAATAGATATCATTGAACAAGAGGAAGCAGAGCCTTTTCCTAGAGACTGGCAGGCATGTTACCAAGCCAGAGACTCTGGAAATGAACACAATAGGATCCCCATTCTTAGAACCAGGACCCCAGGTGAAGCACAAGGAAAAATCCCCAGCACACTGAATTGGCACACAGGGCAAGCTCTCCATTATGAGCCAAGGGGCTTGGTGCCCATGGTCAGTTATGACTGAAGCCAGCCTACCTCAGTGCAGAATTGGTCTCATAGCCTGGAGTGGGGTTGAGCCAACAGGTCAACTTGTTTGAAGCCTGGGGGAGATGAGGTCTGCAGGGCAAGGAGCAGACCAGCCCAGCGCTTGGAATGGGGTACTGTGATGTGTTTTAATCCACCTTGAGAGTGACTCCATGCTGGCAGTCAACACAGACTCCCATCAAATCCACTTTCCCCACAAATTGCATCCACATTTTTGCAATTTGGTGTGTATTGATTTTCTCCCAGGGACCTCTTGTTGAGTTATTTAACTGCCACCATTGCAAAGGGCAGCAAGTAATTTTCAGTGCAGACCCACTTCTTCTGAGAAACTCCAGTCCAGCCCAGTCATATAATTTCATTTCAGAGCACTCCTGGATGATTGTCTTATCCAAATCTGGGCATTATTGCAGAATGAATGGTTTAACCACAAGGACAGAGAGCATTAGATCTTCTCTATCTCAAAATAATGTATCAAGCAGGAGGAAAGCAACAATGGGGAGGCACCAGGAGGAAATGAAAGGACTGAGGCCTTCTTTATGTTTCCACTTGGAGGCAAAGGTGGGCTGGCCGTGTCCTCATTCTATGCAATAGAATTGGCTCCTCTGATTTTATGTTGATATTCCCCAAATCTTTCGACATTTCTCAAAGGGGTCATGTGAAGCATTAGAATCAGATCTGAAGCTGCACTTGATCTTGTGTGGAAGACTATGACAATTTCTTCTCTCCTTCCTCCATTTAACATATAAAATCCCATCCACCAGAGGTTCTACTGGGATTCCTATTTTCCCCTCTTTTAAACTGATGATGAGTGGGTTTTTTTTGTTATTGTACATGCATTCCTTTTCACTTTGGCTACCAGGAAGCTGAAGGGTAGATAGATAGATGATAGAAAGATAGATAGATAGATAGATAGATAGATAAATATGTTTTGAAGCTCAGTCATAACAATCATAATGACCCTTATGGTTTGTGTGTGTGTGTGTGTATATATATATATATTTACCTATTCTGAATTTTCTATTTCAGTTTTCTATTTATGGACCTAATTTTTTAAAATTGAAGATAGCTGATATACAATATTTTATTGGTTTCAAGTATACAACACAGTGATTTGACAGTAATCTACATCATAAAATGCTCACGCAAACTAGTGTAGTTACTATTTGTCAACACAGAAAGATGTTACAAAATTACTGACTATATTCTCTATGCTGTACGTTCATTCCCCTTGAGTAATTTATACTTTGATAACCTGGTCCTAATTATTTACTTTCAATTTGCTTTATCATTATTTTACTGTAAATGTTTTAAGTCATCCAAAAAGAATTTTAGAAAGCAATATAATATAAACAAGTAATAATTAAACTTCTCTTGCCTTCATTCAGAAAATATTATGCTCGGTATCACAGGGGCATAGATGCTATTTAAGAATCCACAGATCCTGAGTGAGAAGCTTAGTGAATGCTGATATCTCAACAGAGGGAGGGAAATCTGCCTTCTGAAATACAGTTTCGGGCAATGGAACTACAGTGTAGATCAGACAGAGGATGGGGGTACCATGCTGGCAAAACAGAAACATGTTAGGAGGGGAGGCAGTGTGATGATATGTGTCATTATATTATAGATCTTTGGAAAATTCACTAGTCTCTTGAGCAAAAGCATTTTGATATCATAAAAGAGAACTTGATCTCTGAAGGCAGACGTCATGGTTTAGAACCTCAGCTCTGTCCCTTATAAACTGTGTGTGAATTTTTGGCAAGTTTCCAGACATCTTAGGGTCTCCTTATCTGTCAAATGGGATAATGGAAGATATTGCCTGATGGTTGTTTTTCTGAGGACTGAATAAGTTAATGCACTGAAGTGGTAACAGCAATGAGTGGTGCAGAGCCAGCATCCAGTAATTGTTGACTGCTTATATGTTGTTGTCATTGTCTTGCTGGGCAGTATACACATTATCTTTTTCCTCCCTCACAACTGTATGAAGATGATATTTTTATTATATCATTACAATGAGCCTCAGAGAACTTAAGTGAGTTTTACCCAACGGCCAGAGTCAGGAAGCTGGGCATCCAGCACAGAGCTGTTTGACTTCAAAGGCTGTGTGGCTCCCCTTCTGCTATACCTAACACATCCAACAAGACAGGAAATAGAAAACTGCTTCCTGATGCAGGCTACACACTGGATAGAAACAAGTGAGGATAGCAATTCATTTTTGCCAAAATTATCTGTGAGTGCTTTACTTTGGGCCGGTCATATGACAAAGATGAGGCTCCTTGCCGGCTTGCCCTCAGGGGACTTCTAGACTAATGGGAAAGATAAATACACCAAAATAGAGTCCAGTGTGGAAAGTGCCAGATCAAGTTCTATGTAATGACATAAGAGAATAAAGAGAAAGGGCATTCAAACCAAACTACTGGAGTCAGAATCTAGAAGATGACTATTGGTCCAGAACTTTCTACTCTCCTATTGGCCCTTTGTTACAGAAGTTGTGTTTTGCAATTAGACTGCAGAACAATCATTCTGCCCCTTAAAGAGTCTCACCCCCCAGGTTGCTATCACTCCTCCCTTCTACCCTATCCCTAGCTCAGAGAAGCAAGCCTAGCTGCTTAAGGGGAATGTCTCCTGGACTCCCCTTGGTATTTATGTTAAATCTAGGTGGCTCACAAGAGCCCCCTTCTTAAATTAAAAGGAATTTTGCAGGCCTGTTGTTAAATAGCCATTTTTAAAGCTAAGGTATGTAATAGATTTAAATAAATTATATTGAAAGCAAAGGTAATACTCAAAATGCATCACTTCCTCGTTATTTTTGTACATTTTACTAGTCTCTATGTATCAGGGTTCCTTACATCTATCATGTGCATCTGATGGAAATATCATATAATGGTGTGTTACTGTGCATCCCTTCCCAACTCCATGCTTGATGACATCATATTGGTAGTATGGAACCAGCCAGGGTGGGATTATTTACATCACAGAAATAAGCAAATACTATAAATCAAGGCATCAAGTTTTTTTCTCATAGAGCTGGTTGTTAAGCAGTTACCCATATACCACTGGCCATCATCCACTTTTTCCTTCCTGCAGGGGCCTTCCCTGCCCTCCACATCATTTGACGTGCACTTCATTTCTTTCTCCTTCAGTTTATTCACACCATGCCACTTCAGCTCCCTGACTGCTGTGTACTTTCATATTTCAACCCTCTTCTTTCCCTGATCACATTCTTCCTGTTTTCCTTCTTCCTCCAAAAGACCTTCTTTTGGCTGAAAATATTTTCTGCCTAGTCCTGGTACTTGATTCATAATTTTTAAAGTTCCTTTGATTTAAGGAAGTCTCTCCATCACCTAACTTACTAGCCTTGGAGGGATTGATTTGACAATACTGACTATTTTAACAGTGGGGATATATAGTGATACAGATCGATATAAAGTCTCCTGGTCATCAAGAAACAATAGGAGCCCAGGCCTGAACCTGGCCCTAGGTCCTTGCTTCTGCTTTTTCCTGTTACCAAGGCACTCTCTTTGGCACTCTAGTGCTTTTTAATGCCTTCTTTGAATTATTTAAATGGATTGCAGCACACTAAACATTTGAAAAGAATTCAAGCACAAGCTGCCAGCTTCTCTCTTAATGAACATTCTGTATGTCATTGTTTGCCAAGAAAGTCATTCATTGGCTAGAAATCAGGAGATTGAATGAAGAAATAAAAATACATATTTTTCTCACATTCTAAAAAACACAACTGTTTATTTCTGCAAGTAATATTTCTGTCTCGGTCCATCTAGTCACACGTGGACTGTTTGCCCAAGCATAGAGGAGGTTAACTGAATAACTCTCCACAAATACCACACTTAATTGCTTGCCATTGCATTCTGTTACGTATTAAAGAGTATAAGATCCTACTGGATTCCACTGTGAACTGCATTTCCACAAATTCCTTCCCCTAAATGTGCAGATGGCATACATTCTGTCTATAAAATCCATATTGGTTCATATGCCCAACATGATGATATGCAACATGGAGCCTAGAGGAAAATGGTCCCCTATATGTCACAATTTACATATCATAACATGGTATGATATGATAGAAAAAAGGGGGCCTAGAAAGAAGGAACACAGGTGCCCAGTCTTTTCCTTTAGTACATAAGAAAGCTGAGACCCAGAAAAGCTGACATACTAATTGTTGCAAGTAAGTTTCTCCAAAAGTCAATTTTAATAGTAATAACTTCAGCTTTATAGGACTCAATATAGTGTTGCTTTCCTAGCAGTTTGTACCAAAATATTTGTACATATCCTATTATTATATACATCTCAATATATGAATATCATAGAGTTATTTGAATTCTCTGTTAGTCAATGAATGCTTTAATGAGAAGGGGCTATGTTAATTACTCAGTGCTTCCCTAGCTCTTGACACAGGGCGTGGCATAAATAGATGTTCTATACACTCATGTCTCATAAGCACATAATAAGTATATATTGAATGAGCAGATAGTTGTGTATCTATGCCCTGGAAAGGGACATGGGAAAATGGGGCTAGAGACACCCAAATCATCTATAGAAATATTTTCCTCTCTCAATAAACAACAAGGAAGAATGAGAGTTAACATCACAAATTATTTATTTAGTGGTTGGATTTTACAGGGGAGCAGGATAGACTCCAGAGTCTGGGTTTGCTATTAGGCACATGAATATTGAAGGTTGTTATATCTTCCTGATGAAATGAACCTTTGTATCATTACAAGACATCTCTCTATCTCTGGTGACACTGTTGGTCTTGAAGTCTTGTTTGCATTACTTAACTTTCCTCCATTATTTTACTTTCCACTTGTCTATGTCATTATATGTAAAGCACATTTTTAATAAATGACACATAGTTAATTTTGCCTCATTATCCAGTCAAATCTTTGCCTTTTACAAAGCACTTAATCTAATTATATTTAATGTGATTAAGGTAGAGCTGGACTTAAGCCTATCATCTTGGTATTTGTTTTCTATTGTTCTTTGTTCCTGTTTGTCCTAGACTGACTTCCTTTTAGTTAGTCAAGTACTCTTTTAGTATTTCATTTTATCTCTTCTATTGACTTGGCTATTCTGTGTTAAGTTTTTAAGCATGCTCTAGATATTGCCTGTGCACCTTGATTTATCACATTCTACTTTCAAATAATATGTAAATAATAATGCAGGACCTTACAACCATATAATTCTATTTGCCCCTCTTGCCCTTTGTGCTCTGTTACTACTACATATGTTACAGATCCTAACATCCATATGTTAAGGATGTCAGTAGTCCTTAAACGAAGTGTGTGTGTACATATTTTTAGTATGACATCTATCTAGTAGCAGTTCACTTCAAACTGAAGAAATTCCTTTAGCATTTCTTGTAGTGTGATTCTGCTGGCAACAAATCATCTCTACTTATATTTATGTTAAAATGTATTTATTTTACTTTCACTTTAGAAAAAAAAATTACTGAGTGTAGAATTTTAGGTTGACAGTGTTTGTTGTTAAGCACTGTAAAGTATTCCATTGCCTTCTGATCTCCTGTAGTTCCCATGTGAGGTCTGCTGTTAATCTTATTACATTTCTCTTGTATGTAATGTGATGTTTTGTGACTTTTTTCCCCGCTTGCTGCTTTTAAGATTTTTCTCTGATTTTCAAGAATTTAGGTAAAATGTGCCTTGGTGAATTTTTCTTTGTATTTATTCTCCTTGGGATTCACCGAGCTTCTTGGACTGATGGCTTCCTTTTAAAACATTAAATTTGGAAAATCTTTCAGCTAATAATTCTTCAATTTTTTTTTTCTGTCTCATTCTCACAGAAATTAGAAGTTGAGTCTTGTGAGGGCAGGGAATTTATTGTTTTTATTTACCACTATTTCTACAATAGTAGAATGTTAGCAAATGTTTTTCTAATCAATAAATGAATTCCTGCCTATTAGGGTTTCCTTCATAGTTATGGTGCTTTGGAAGCTTCTCCAGGTTTTCCTGGTACAAGCTTTTTGCTTAAGTTGATGCAAAAGTTAAATAAAATAAATTTGGAGAAACGTAGACTTGATAGGATATATTTTGGAGGGCTCAAAACCTAGTTTTCTGCTGCAAAGCCCAATCAGACCACATCCTTTAGCCCAGCCCTCTCAAATACTCCATGCTTTGATTTTGTATATTTTCCCAAATCTTACAAAATAAACAAATTTCCTGGGTGGCCTTTTCAAGTTTTTCAGATATAAACAATACTACTGCACTAGAAGGGGCCAGAGTGATTGTCTTTCTCTTTTTAAAATATGTTATTTAAAGTACTTTAATCAACATTTCCATATTAATGGTTTAAAACAGCCAGCATACAAAATAGCTTTGGTGAAATACAGTAGTCCCTTCCCTTGTCTGCCCCACCCACTGAGCTTTATTTCTTCAATGCACAAAATTTTAACTCTTTTAGCTTTTTTCTAGTATAATATTCATGTGCCTAAATATTGTCTTATACTATTTCATGGTTTGACTTTTTTGAAATTATATATTTGCATCCTGTTTCATTGAAGATTTAATTTTCTTCCATCACCATTCCCATTTCCTCTCTCCTACCCTCTCAATACATTTATTTCAAAATTTTTAGTTATATCAGTAGTTAATTTTACATTGTATGACTGTCTTGCAACTATTGCTTTCCTTAGAGGCAATTTGTGTATCATGACTTATTTCCTTTCTCTTAAGAATTTTTCCTTTTTCCTTCAGTTAATATCCACCTTCTTTTTCTCCATTTGCTTACTTTCCTGTCTCTTTTTAAAAATATTTCAATGGATCTTCAAATGCTTAATAAGTTTTCCAAATGATTACATACATTTCCAAACTTTCCTTCAGCTTCTTTGCTCTCCTGTCAATTTTACTCAAACTTCCATTTCCCTGCTCCAGTATGAACTAGATTACTAGTATCTGGCTGTTGTTGTAGAATTTCCCATTACCACTCTTCCATGTTGAATTTTCTGTTTCCTTGATTTAATATATTCCTATATCTTGGTTTACTGTCCTCATTTCACTGAAGCACGTATTCCTGTACCTTTCTAAGATTGTGTGCATAGCAGGTAAAGTTTTTGAATGTTTGAATGTTTGGAAATTTCCTTATTTTACCTTTTACTTCATTGACAGTTTGACCAAGTGTAGACTTTGGTTTGAGGTTTGGGTTATTTTCTCAAAATATTATCTTAGTGACTCCTAACATTTAGTGCTGCTTTGAAAAGTCTAAAACCAATTTTTTTCTGTATCTTTTGTTTGTAGGCATTTTCTGTCTAATTGGTTGGTTTTTGTTATTTGTTTGGTTTTCATGTTTATCTCTGTAAAGTTTTTTAAGTTCTACTCCTCATTCCTATTATTCTGACGTTTAACAATAATGTAATTTGGTGTAAGTATTTTTCCCCCTAAATCATTGTATTGGATGCTCAGTGTGTACTTTTAACTTAGAAACTCATGTCTTTAATTCTGGGAAATTTCCTACATAATTGTGCAAACCACTATCTTCCCTATTTTCTTCCTTTCTCTCTCTCCCTCCATTTTCCCCCACCAATAACTCATTTTAACCAAGCTTTTCTTCTTTATCTCTTGTGTTCATCCTCTAATTTCTAATTTGCTGTCTCCTATTGTCATTCCTTTGTTCTCTGATTTTTCTTCCTGTGATGATTCCTAAGCATCCTTACCCTTTTAAATATTTTCTTAAATTTCAGTGATCATATGTTTTCATGTCATAGCTCTTTCTTGTTTTCCAGTTGTGCCTTTCTATAAATGTATCTTCAAATCTGAGCATATAATGAGTGCTTCTAATTTATTTTTTCTTATGCTCCCTGTGATATCTTTGCTTATTCTGAGTATGTTTTTTGTTTATTGTGGGCTGACAATTTCCTGTTGGAGATTTTCCTCAATGTCTGGTGATCATTGGCAGTTTGTTCACATATAATTCAAGACAATTAAAAGCTGACAGGTCACCATGTGGGCGAGGTTGGGGTGGGAGGGAAAGTATGTTTATTAATAAATAGATAGGTTTTTTTTACGAGAACTAATACTCTGCACTCCCTCCTCCAAAATATTGATATCTATTGATATTTTCTCAGGAACCAATCTGTTTCTCCATAGAAGATTCTTGAATCTCTTCTCTGGGAATAGGCAGGGGCCCAGTCAGTGTATTCTCAGAATAGAGCGGAAATGGAGATGAGGCGTGGAATCTAACTGTTTGGGATCCAAATTTCACTTACTCCCCTTGTCTCTAGTAGGGCTTCTCCTACTGCTCTTCACTATACCTGATGTATCTGAGTCCAGAGCTCCTAAGGCACAACTCCTTTACCAAACAGACCTTTTTGTCCCACAAGGGTGAGAGCATAATAGTCATCTGACCACACAGGGTAGGGAAGGGGCTCTGTTTGTCTAACTGTTCTGTATACAGTCTTAGCCAAAACCCTTCTCAACCTGGAACCTTCTTCCTGCTTTCTTAGAAGCTAGGGTCTCCAAATCCCAGCCCTTTCTAGGATGATCTAGGTTAATGGGTTGTCTTCTCTTTGATAATCCATTCTGTATATCAAGATTCAGCCTCTGCACTGTTAGCTCATTTCTAATCTATCTTCTAAAAATGTGATGATATTCCCTGTATCTCCTACTTCTCCTGTCCTATTCTCTTTCTCTGTTTGTATTTGTTTCTTTACATATACTAGGGTTGTCATTTTAGGCTAGTTGTGGGAGGGACTGGAGATAAATGTACCCACATTTGTTCCATTAGGTTTACCTGAAAACCTCTATGAGAGTGATTTTCTAAAATGAAGATTTGACCCTTGTTTCATTCCTGTACTTCAAATCCTTCAAAGCCTGCTCATAACTTCCTGCATGAGATGAATATGGTTTAGCTTAGTAGACAGAAAACTTCATGATCAGATGCCTGCCTGTCTCTCAAGATTTATCACCAACTGCCTACATATATGGGGCCAGTGGGATTGTCTGTCTATCACCTTCTTTTATGGAATTACTCCTCTGTGCAATACTCCCATCAGCATTTCTGCAGGCAGATCGGTATTTTTCCTAAAATTGACCTTGTTCCCTTGGTCACTGCTGACTGACTCGAGCTGGGCCAGTTAATCCATTCCCTAGACATGTTAAGAACCTGCAAAACTTGGGGCTGTTATAGCTATGCCATGTATTCTAAGGATCTGTGAAGCAGAGAAAGCTTGCCTAGAGAGACAGAAGGAAAGTCATTGCTAATGGGAGTCTTGATTTTCTGGTTCTATCTCATTTCTGAGTCCTATCTCTGTTCCTGTCCGTTGGTTCTTGGGTCTCTGAATGTTCCTATAATAAATTCCTTGCTCACAACAGTGTGCAGCCCATAGTTAGTATTCAATATGTGTTAGCTACTATTACTTGTTCTAACCTTACTGATTGATTGTGATTTCTTAGAAGACAGCATTACATTTCATGCCCACATGTCTTCCCAATGGCTTTTCTGCCAGAATGTCCCTCTTCCCTTTTTTTTTTTCTGTCCGGATAGCTTTTATGTGTATTCTGAAACTCAGCTCAAGGGCCTTTTCTAGGAAGCTTTCCTTGAACTGCCATACTTCTTGGACATATTTTTCTGAATATCTTTCTGTCAAAGCATCCATTACCAACATTTGCAAAAATTATTTACTCATCTCTCTTGATTGTGAGCTCCTTTATAAGAGGAGCTGTAGTTACTCTGACCTTGTAAAACTAAGTTTGTCAAGGAACACACTGCCTGCTTTCAGCTGATAGTTGTATAACAGTATCTATTATACCTTCCAAGTAATAGCCTTATTCTGATTATTCTTTCCTATGTGAGAGTTAACTCTAAAAACTGATTTTGGTATAATTTTTACTTATTTTTCCTAATATCATAACATTAATAAATATACATATCAATAAAGTTTATATGTAATTATATATTATATATTACTTATGTATGTATTAGATGATATATGATATATAAATAAAATATATAAGTAAATATTAATATTGCATATTAATAAAACAAGAACAATTTTTAAAAACACCTTTAGATACTAGAATAAAGAACTGATAAGAACTTATAGAAGAAACATCTTAACCCTCAGGTCAAGGCAATTAACTCAGTCTTTACCAGTTCAGGAAGTATATCAGAATTGAAACAGGCAAGATTAGTAGTTAACATGCATAAAGCAAGAGAGAGGAAATTCAATTGTCTTTACTTATTTAAAAAAAGCATTAGGAAAGAAGGAAATTAAAAAAGAAAAGAAACCCTTATTGGGGACCTATTATGCTCCAGTCATTATCCTAAGTGTTTCCGTATATTTTCCATATATATATATATATTCCATATATACTTGCAGTTTTCTCATCTGCAAATGAAGGTCAAGATACTCACCTGGGAGCCTGTAGGAGGATTTGAGAAGATGACTACAGGTCCCAGAACCTGGTAGGAACTCCGCAGAGCCACGGCAGAGCAGCAGGGACAGCAATGGCAGATAGTCCAGTAAGGTGCTTAGGAGCCCATCAACTGCATGCTAATCCTGATTTTGCCAATTGTAATATGATCTGGAGCAAATTACCTCCCTGTACTTCAGCTTCTTCATCTGCAAATGGAGATAAGTATCTGTAGAGCTGATATGAGCAACAAAGGAATTAATCCAAATAAACCATTAACAACAGTGTCTGGCACCTAGTGTGCTGGTACTAGAAGTAATAGTAATAGGGGTTGTTTTGGGGACCATTATAACAACTATTTTAAGAACCTGAGAATCATTTCTTGGTTCACTTGAGCCATGACTTCAAGGTGGGCACTTTTCTGGGTCCCTCAGAGATGGTAGAAAAGCAGAGCTTCCATTCCAGTGAGAGAAAAATACTAAAGAGATGAACAAGTAACGAATAAGTAAGCCAGATGCCATAACCACTCTTCAGAGACAGAATGGACTCCCGCCCAAAAGCTATGCTCAGATGTTGAAACTGTTGGTGCCACACATATACCAACAAGATATGAAAAGGCTTATTACTCACATAACAAGGCTTTTTGAGGAGATCCAGGCAGGTCTACTAAACTGGTCTGAAAAAGCTTGGGCAAGTCTGGAAATGAGATTGATTTGGTGCTTTTATTGTGGTTAGGGGACAGGGATGGGATGCGGGTTTCCACATACAGGTGGAGTCATATGTGGTTTGAACCTCTCACCAATGCCGAATGCTTGCTTATCAGCTTGCTCAGATGAGGAGCAGAAGAAGAAGGGGTGCAGCTTAAAAGTCACCAACAGTCAGCCGTGAAAAACTGAAATCAGACTCTATTATGCTAGACAATTTCAGGTACTTGTGAATTCTGTTTTTAAAATATGCGTTGAATGTGGCAAAGCATGTCTAGAGTACACAAGGGGCGGTGGCAGGAGGGTAGGTCTGTTTCAGCTGGAATGGTCAGGTGAGGCCACTCCGAAGAGGGGACATTGGAGGTGGGACCTGTGATAAGATCAAAAGTAGTCATTCCGAAGGGAGTGGCTCACAAAAGTTGTAGAGGAAGAAGTGAGCTCAGCAGGTTTAAGGGAAAAGGACAACAGTCTGAGGTCATTAGGAATCCGTGTGGGGTAAAGAGGATGACGATGATGACTATCAGGTTTAGCAGGAAGATTCAGTTTGCTGTTTCAGATGTCTGAAACGCTGTTTTATGGAAGAGAGCAATCTGATTCTATTTGGCTCCAGCAGTAATGAAGTTACAAGGAGTCTAATTTCTTATGCTCAATAGAAGAAAGGGCTTATTGATAGTGAGAGCGCCTCTAAGAGGTAATGAGCTCCCTGTCACTGGTGGTGTACGAAGAGAGGCTGGGTGTCACCAGCAGAAGGATTCTAGCTGAGGGGCTGGTAGAGCTTGACCAAGTGGCCTTTATGGCCTTTAAGTTGCTTTCAACTCTCAGAATCTAATCTTCAGGAAAAGAGGCTCTGGAAGAGCTGGACGGGAAACTTCAGAGAAGGATGTGGAGAATGCATGCCCTTCACTTCTGTGGCTGCCATTGTTACTTACAGTGGTGAATGCCAGCTTCTTTCAAAGTCCAGGTCTCTGAATAGCTATGGGGATTTCTGTTTAAACACTGCTGATTGAAGCCCAGCTCTAGTTAGTGGCTTATTTGCATGTCAAATTAGGGTTTAAAGAAATGCAAATATGGAAGCTTATTTGCTCAGATAAATTTGCTTTAGTAACCTAGAGGAAACAGTAGGTCTAAAACACTCAAACTGAAATTAATGAACAACTTTGGCCATTTAGCTCTTCTTTCCTTCACCTTTTGCCTTTTCTTTTCCCTGTTTCAATCTACTTATATTCAACACACATTAACTAGGCTACCTCCTGTGTGGGAGGCACGATGGATGGACACATACAGAAGCAGTTAAGTCAAGAACTTTGCTCTCTGGTAGAGGAAAGGAGCATAAAGAAAAAAAAGGTTGACGAATGCAAAACTGTTAAGTGTGGTAATAGAGTGACAGACAACAAAATAAGAAAACAAGCAAATAAGTATATGGCACCTACTGTGTGTCTGTCCCTACCTTAAGGACTTTGGAAGCAAAGGAGATTATTTTGATTCCTTGGGAAAGGGGGAGAAATAATGCATCAAACTTTTGCTTGCTTCCCTTCTTCCTCCACCTTTGACTAAGGCTGCAAACTCTTTGAGCAAGAAACCATCTCTCATTCATCTTGCCATTACCAAGGACTGACACTTAGTAGGGTTCTCAGTAAATAATTCTTAAGCAGATGGGTGAATAAATAAGTGAGTAGCATTTGAGATGGAATCCAACTGGGGGAAGCATTTCAATAGTGCAGGGTGCTGGGAAAAGCGTTCTGATAAAACTACTCCACAAGCAAGAAGCAGATGTGCAAAATAGAGGCTGGCATTTACAGCAGCCCAAACAGTCCAATGTGGCAGTTTACAAGTTGCATGAAAGGAACAGCAGGAGAGAAAGTGGAAATAAGGCTGGAGCCTTCTTGAGGGACTTGGAGACTTAGAGTGAAGAGTTTGAACTTCATTCTGTAGGAGACTGGCAGCTGTTAGAAGTTTTTGAGCCATCAGATGACAAGATTAGAGTAATATGGCTTTATTCTCTACTTGTCATTATACAGGCAGTAGCTGTCATTAGTGACTAAAGGACCATCTAGTGAGAGATCAAGTTTTAGAGAAAACCAAAATAGCAGTTAACTTGCAGGCGTGTGAATACACATTTCTGTAGTTGTGATTTTAGAGATTCAAGAAAGTCTCCAGTCTTATGTTTTATAATATCACTCGTATAATCCTTTTCTCTCTCTCTCCCTTTCTGACTATTGTGTGCTATGTACTTTTCTTTTTAGACTCTTAAGTGGCAATGTGTACACCCTAAGTTTTCCTCTGGGGGAAGTCTAACCTCATGTTCTTCATTGGTCTCAAGTCCTGCCTCCAGTGTCTTCCTGAAGCCTTCCCTTCACTAGAACCCAGTTCTCTTCTATGTGTCCCACAATGAGGCTCACACCTATGTAAACTCAACACTTCCATGCATTTATTTATTTGTGTAAATTCTCCCCATCATACAGAGTTTATAGAGCAAGACAGATTCCACATCAGTGAAATAACATATATTCAACTGTAATCCTTAGCATCTTACAGCAGGGCCTAGCATGTTGTGCTCAGCAAATCTTCAGTGGGTAAATGGATAATTAGATAAAAGTTAGGGATGTAAGGAAAGAGAGAGAAAGAATTACACTTGCTGGTAGAAAACCTAGTACAGAAAACCCCTAGCCCATTATTTCAATGATCATGAGAGCCTATTAGACTGTAAGTCCCCAGGAGGGCAGGGAGCATGTCCTTCTTATCACCTCTGTCTCCTCAGTACTTAGTCCAAGGCCCTAGCTAATAAAGGTCATCCATGAACATCTGCTGAAGGAAAGAACAAAGGAAGGAAGGAATAGTAACAGGTAACCCTGTTCAGGTATATGTGTTGGTCACAGTAGTGCATAGGACGGACACTTCCCAGTGACAGTCTGGTTAATTATCTAGTTCTTCCTGCAGTTAGGAAAAAGAAGACTATTGACCTTATCTAGCTGGTATCAACACGTTGCTTCAAATATTTTATGTTGCTCGGAGATTTGAACACTGGCCATATCCTTGGTCTGAGGAAATGAGGGGGATCATCCTAAAGGTGATAGGCTAATAAAGCTCACCTCTCTCCTTCAATAAGTCAAATTATTCCAGCACTATAGACTATAATTTCTTACCATTTTAATATTTCAGGGAAAGTCTAAATTGCCTCTTACAGTCATGTCTAGGTGTCTGAACATAGTGCTGCAGGGCCTGATTTTTAATCCAGGACTGACAAGGAAGCTGAGCTTTTAGCTAGGTTTTGGTTGTTTTTTTTTCCTTAATTCGTTTTGTGTTTTTCTTTTCATTCTCAGAATAATTTCAGCATAGTTGAGTGGCTTCCTAGGTGCCTGAAGAGAAATATACCATGGTTTATGTTCTTTCATGGGAAAATTTTACAGCATTATGATTCAGGGAACTGAGAGTTAACTAGATCATGATCATAAAAGCAAGTAATTCTCTATCACTTACATCTACCAGGCACTGTTTTAAATACCTGATGTATAATAACTTGTTAATACTTAAAACAGCCCTATATGAAAGATACTTTTACCATACCTATTTTACAAATGAGAAAACAGAGGCACAGAGAGGCCAGGTTCCTCATCCACGGTGATGGAACCAGTAGGGGAGGGGCTAGCATTTGAGCCCAGACCCTCTGGCCTCAGCATCCCCCCTCTCTCTGTACTATTCGGTATAAAAGCTCTTTGATCCAGCTTTTATTGTCTCTGTAACTTCTCCCCAGAACGTTTAGTTTTTACTGATGTACTTCGTCTGCTTGTGTCCAGTAGTATTCTTTTATTCAATGCATATTTATGAACTCTTGCTATGTGCCAGACAATGTTTTAGGCTCTAAATATACATCAGTGAACAAAAGACAAATTCCCAGATTCCTTGGAGTTTACATTCTACTTTGCAGAAAAAGATAATGAGCAAAATCTACAACAGAAAAGCAAAAACCAAATGTAGATCCAGTTTAGGTCAAATAGTATTACGTTTGATGGAGAAACACCTAGAAGGGAAGAAGGCAGTGATGGTAGAGGCTGTTGGGGAGGAAGGCCCTGGATAAGAAAGTGACTTTTACGTCAGGACTGGAAGGTAGCAATGGACGGGAACAGGCAGGCTCTGAGGAAAAGGCTAGGCAGGCAGAAGTGAAAGTGAGTATGAAAGTTCTAGGCCAGGTGCTGCGGGAAGATGCCGGAGTAGCAAAGATACCAATATGGCAGGAGTGAAATGAGAGCTAAATCGATAGTATGATGGAAAATTAGCATAGGTTTTATAGACAGATACAACAGTGCTCACACTGGAGCTTAGCCACCGGTTCTGGCATCTTGACCAGTTGTGTAGGCCTTTGAGCTTTAGTTTTCTCAGCTGAACAATGGGAATACCAAATTGCTGCCAGGAACAAGTGCAAAAGTTTAATGCCTGGCACAGAAATGGAGACACAACCCTGGTCTGTCCTGCCTTTGTAGGTGTCCCCAGACAGCCCTTCCAGAGACACTGCATTTCCACCACCCATGGAAATGGGTCACACCCCAGGTGCCTGCAGGCTTCATTGCTTCATGTGCCGTCTAAACACCATGCTCCATACATGAATTGGGCATCTCATTTACCTTCTCATTGCTTTCAGCAGTCCACAGCAAAAACTGGGGTCCAGGCAATGCTTCCAGCAAGATTGTGCCACTGGCTGCCAAGTGAAGAATGACTTGAGCTGTTACAAACAAACAAGGCAAAACGCTTTCCAAGATGCAGGCCTTTTGTTTATGTGAACAGGGACATGAGCAAACACCGTCATGTTTCAATTTGATATAGCTTCTGGAGTAATTGCTGGCACTGAATTCCTTAATTACATAATGTCTGTCTCCTTTGGCAGTGACCTTGGTATTGTCTTTGGTGTGAAAAACATCAAGTCTGGGACTCCACACACTAGCCTCATCAGCTATTTTGTGTACCTACTTCTTAGAGCCACCCAACTCAATTTCTTTCTCTTGTTCTTTTTCTTCCTGGCTCTTAATATTTATTAATAAGCTCAGAAAGTATTCAGATAAACTTGTGGATGACAGATTTATTTATTCCACAAATATTTCTTAAGCACCAATTCTGTGCCTAGTAGGGTGCTAGATCCTGAGGATATTCAGAGCTACAAAACCCTCTGCCCTTTGGAAGGTTGTGAGAGACAGATATTTTAAAAATTACAATATAGTGAGATGTAAGTTAGAGCCCAGTTCTAAATATGACCTTTGCAATTAGATGGACTTGAGTTTGAATCTCTGGTTCCATCTTATTTGTGACCTTGGGCAAGTTGTTTAAGTTCTCTGATTCTCAGTTTCATCATCTCTACAATGGAGGACATAATTCCTGTCTCCCAGTGTGGCTGTATAAGTTGAGTTACACAGTACTTTTCAAACACAGCCCTATACCTGGCGTAGAGTAGGCATTCAATAATTAGTGATTGTAATTATTACTTGTGCTGTGACAGAAGTAGAAACAAAGAGTGTGAAGGCACAGAGGAAGGAGCGACTGATTCCTGGTGAGTAGCAGCACAGAGAATTTGCTATTTAAGCTAGATTTGGATAATAAAGATAGCTTTGCCAAGTGGAGATAGAGAGGGGAGGCATTCCAAACTGTTGTGCACATGTGTGGGGATGAGAATGCAGTGTTAGTTCGCTTAACACATGTTTATTGAGCTATTAGGCATTGGACTAAGTTTTAGGAATATCCAGTGAACATGTTAATGGCTTGCCTTCATGGAACTTACATTCCTGAGTGGGAGACAAACCATAAAATAGAGAAAAGAAAACAAGGCAATTAATAATCAAGGAGTAACCTTTTGTGATAATGTGTCCAAAGAGAATAAACAGAGTGATATCAAATAGAGTAACTGAGCACTGATACATATGATAACATTTCAGCTCAGGGGGACATGGCACAAGTCTCTGAAGAAGGGTTGATTTAA
Source organism: Manis pentadactyla (assembly GCF_030020395.1). Lineage (NCBI taxonomy): Eukaryota > Metazoa > Chordata > Mammalia > Pholidota > Manidae > Manis > Manis pentadactyla. The sequence continues at coordinate 46,897,663 of NC_080022.1, read as the reverse complement.
CTGAGTCCTAAAGGATATAATTAGGCAGCCATGGAGAAAGCTGGTGAAGAAAATAATTTCAGGCAGAGGAAACAGCAAGCACGAAGACCCAGAGGCAGGAAACAGTTTGCTGGGTTTAACAGCAGGAAGATCCTTGGGGATGCAACATCATAAGCCAGAAGAGTGGCATTTGCTGGGTCCAGGGAGGCAGACAGAGGCTTGTGTTTTTGTTTTCAACAATGATAAGCAATGGGAAGGATTTCCATCTTGGAAGGGACACAGTCAGATTTATGTTTATTTGGTGGGCATTACGGCTGCCGTGAGGGACATAGGTTGTAGGTGGCTAGAGTAGCAGACAACCAGTTAGGGACTATTGCAATCATCCAGGCAACAGACAGCTTTTGCTTCATTTTCAAGAGGGGAGACATGAGAGCATGTTTGTTGGGCAATGGTAGTGATCTAGTAGAGTTGGAGATTATAATATAAGAGAAAGAAGTTCTGTCCAAGGGTTGTTACAACCGACCAAATTCCTCCGGTTAGTGGAGGCAAAGGGGAGTCAGAGTTGGGAAGCCCCACCAGTAGAGCGTGATGATAGAGTAAACCGGGGCCAAGAGGCTGGGGACAAGGGAGAAGTCAGGGATGCCTCCCAGGAGTTCTGCTTAAGTAAGAAGGTGCCATTTACTGAGATGAGGAAGACTGGGAGAGTAGCTGTCTTGGGTGGCTATAAAGAGCTTCACCGAAAACATACTCAATTTGAGAACCCCTAGTAGAAAACCGAGTCATGCCTGGAGCTCAGGAGGTTGGTCTATGCTGGGAATATAAACTTGGGAATCATTAGCTTTTTTAAAGCCACAATAAGCTCACCTGGGGAGAAATGTGTAGCGAGAGCAGATACAAAACCCTAGGATTCAGGAGAGAAAGAGGAGGAGCCAGGCAGAAAGGTGGAGAAGGCAAGGCCAGTGAAGTAAGAGGGAAGCAGATCGAAAGAAACTACCAGCCAAGGAAGGAGAGCATTTCAGGAAGGAGGCAGGGGTCAGGTCTGGAGTCCCTCTGGCAGGTAAAATGAGGATAGAGAGGCGTCCGTTGGATTTGACAACACGGAGGGCATGGTAGCCTTGGGAGCGGAGAGGATGGAAGTCAGGTTGGAATGGGGTGAAATGTGAGTGGGAGAGGGAACTTCACTTGTGTCTGTATGGCTTTTGTTGTAAGTTTAAGAGTTTAAAGTTCAAAGACAAAAGATTATCATTTGTGAATTATGGAGTCATGTATTTAAATATTTCCTTGTCTTTTTACATTTCTGCTCTTTTTACTTTTATTTTCTGAAAAACAAAAACAGCAATGGAATTGGGACTATGTACACAATAACACTAGACATCTTGTTGGAGAAATTTGGCTGTAGGAGTTGTAAAGACATAGGGCAGTAAGTGGGAGTCAGATGTGGGAGTCATGAGAGGTTTTGTTTGTTGTTTTTATTTTAAACGGGTAACACGAGAGCATTTTTGGTGGTGATTGATGATGTAAAAGAGAGAGGGTATGTGTAAAAGTCTAAAGTCCTCACCAAGGGAGGGGACCCAGGGGTGAGTGACAGGTTGGGACCCTGCACCCGTGGTAGCAGAAGGAACATTAAGGAGCACGGGTACAGAGAGTTGAGGGTGGTTTTGCAGCGTGGGAGTGGGAAGGTGACAGAATGCTGAGGTGGCTTCTATTTGCAGTGAAGTACAGGGTGAGGCCATCAGCTAGGAAGGTAAGGAGGTGGTCAGGGAATTTAGGAAGTGTGAGGAGAATGAAAGAGAATGAAATGGGCTATCTCCATGCATGGAAAAGTTCATGTGCTGAGGAGGGGGTGAGTGGAAATGGGAGCAGATTACACATCTTCGACTCCTGATATACAGTGGCCTCTACTCAGCCACATTCTTCTCGTTGACCTCAGAATTTCACTGTACTTCAAGCACAGTCCTTCAACATTGTGAGCCTGCAGTATATGTCTGATGAGTGCCTTGTATAGGTGGTGGCAGTGCTCGTTTACGGAAAAGGGGGAAGGAAAGTAAGACACTGAGCATTTGTAATTCATTAGTCAATGTCAGGCACTTTATCCTTCCAATCAGGAGGTTTCAATGATGAAAAAACTGTGGACCAAAGCTAAATAATACATCCACAGTCATCCACAGTCAGTCAGTGTGTGTGTGTGTGTGTGCACATGTGCACTTTGTATATGCATCTACATATATAAATGCACATATTACATCTTTGAACATTCATGCACACAGACACACATGTACACACACATACATATACACACATATTTCACAACAAAATTCTGTCCCTGTCTCAAGGAATTTTTTATCTAGGAATCTAGCCAAAGAGGGAAATTTTGTATGCAAATGAGTAGAGCAGGGTCAGCAAAGTACAGTTGATGGGCCAAATCCAGCCCACCACCAGCCTGTTTTTTCTAAATAAAGTTTTATTGGTACACAGCCATTCCCATTTGTTTGAAAACTAATTTTGACTGCTTTGTCACTACAACAGTAATTAAGTAGTTGCAACAGTGTCAGTATGTCCTGCACACCCTCAAACATGTATCTGGTCCTTTATAGAAGAAAGTTTGCCAACCCATAGAATAAAGCACAAGGAGAAAGATGCTAAGATTGAGAAGATGCAACTATTTCTTTTAGTAGTGATCAAATACTGCTCCAAGGAAACAGGTATTTGAATTCCACCCTAGCTGATTCATTCCTTCATTCAGCAAAGACGTTTTAGCATCTCCTATGTGTCAGGCACTATTCTAGGGGCTGAAGATGAACAGCAACCAAAATACATAGAAGTCCCTGCCCTGAAGCGGCCTGTGTTCATGGGGATGTATAGGATTTTGAGATATGAGGATAGAGGGAAAGTCACTGTTGTTGAAGCAGAACTGGACCAATGGCACAATGGTTGGAATGTTCATGGAAAGTTTCAGAAATAGGAAGTAGTCCTGATTAACCAAAAGGATGTAAGGGGAGGCAGGAATGAATGACCAGAATTCAAAGCAGTGATTTTCTAAGTGTGGTCCTCAGGTAACCATTAGAATCACCCAGGGAGCTTATTAAAATATGTGTTCTTGGATCACGGTCCTGACCTATGGAATCCAAATCTCTGGGGGCAGGACACCTATCTACATATTAAGCAAGTTCTTCAGATGACTTTGAGGCTCACTATATTTTTGAATCATTGGGGTAGTTCATTGGCATCAGATTCAGGAGTGTGTGGGTGTTGTTTTAGGGTATCAGTTAGAGAAAGGAGGTAGGAAACAGAGTGAAGACCCCCCCACTTAAGAAAACTTAGAATCCACCACTGGAATTCACATTTCTCTGGGCACATCTGGAAAACCAGGGTGTGAGGTCACGTGTGAATGGGGAAGCCCATTTGTGAGACTGTGGAGTTTCCCAGAGGCGAGGTCAACCTTTGGGACAGAAGCAGAGAAGGACTTGCTTGATGCAGATCCCTCTTGTCAGAGGGAAAGGATAGACTTGAGTGCATTGTTAGGACTGCTGCCAGAGTTGTCTCATAGCTCCGGCCCTCCTGTCTTTCTTTTGAAGTAAAGGCAGAGCCGAGTCCCTAAGAGGGCACACCCCATCACCAGGTCTTTGAGAGGGCCATGGCTGAGGTGCAGACACACAGCATGCACTGAAATGGTAAAAATAAAAGGCTGAGTTAGCAGTGAAGGTAATGAAGTAGGGCTGGGTAGCTAGGAATAATCTTGTGGGTTTGATGGGACATAGGCCTGTGAGTCAGGTGGGACATAATCTTTAATAGTAAACAGAGAGGAATGAATAAGTCTACCCTAACAGCAGAGATCGTTTGAGCAAACAGGGACATCATCAGGGACAGCACTTGCATGCAGTAATGAGTGTATCAGTTTGGCTGAAATAGAAAATTCACATAGGGCAGTAACAGGAGATGAGTCTGGAAAGGTTGTTTAGGGCCAGATGGGGAAGGACCTTGAATGCCAAGCTAAGGCTTTGGCACTTTTCCTGGAGGCAGTGGAGAACCATTTAACTTTTTTAGCAGTAGAGTTACAGGATTAAAGATGCACTTAAGGGAAATTAAACCAGTGGAAGAATGGATGGTAGATTCTGGAGGTGAGGAGACTAATTGGGAGATCATAGAGAAGGTCCTGGTAAGAAATAATGAGAACCTGAATAAAGTGGAAGCAACAGGAATGGAGAGGAGACGAAAGGGGATTTTGAGAAAAAGCACAGATAGAACCAACAGGAGTTGGCAATTGAATAGAGAAATGGCGTGGGCCACAGGGAAGAGTCCGGGTTACCCCTAAGGGTCCCGCCTGGGTAACCATGGAGACATTGGTGCAATTTACAAAAACTGAGAGGACAGGGGAAAGCATGGAGGCTGCTGGTTTGAAATGCAAATACAAGGCCCGCAGAGCAGGTAGTTAAAATGACAGGAAGTCTAGGGAGACATCGATGGTGGTGAGAAGGGCATGCGCTGGAGTTCCCCTCCTTCAGGGTTGAACATAAGGCCATTGACTGGATTCAGCATGGAAAATGGGAGATGCTATTCTTTCTTTCTACACACACACACACACACACACAGTTTCATATACTGATTCAATAAACATACACTGGGAAGAAAACCTTAGGTAGCATGTATGTGTAGAGACTAGTTTGTTCAGCTCACCCCATGTGGTAAAACTCATGCCAAAAGCCCAGAAAACAAAGCAAGTGGAAAAAAAAAGAAACTGATGATAAAACAGTGTGAGTCCATCAAGGAAGAATAATCAAAACTGATTAGAAACTGACTTTTTTCCAGTTTCATTTTTAAATACTTTCAAAAAACTCTGATCAATGCTTCCATGGAGAGTATAAATGAAGTTGGATGTCGATGTAAATTTTCCCCTTCTTCCTTTTTTTTTCCCTTCTTTTATTTCTTGACAGTGCAAGACAGTATCAAACAATTTCAACAGCCCTGCTGAGCTCAGAAACACTCTGGCACCTCAGAAAGTGCTTCCCCCAAGCAAAAGTCTCCAAGCCAGAAATGCAGCAAAAGGCTTCTCTTAAATAAAAGCAGAGTGGATATGAAATGTTGCTCCAAAACTTATTTCTTAGAGTGGACAAGAAAGTTGTTTAAGATATTAAGTAGTCGTTTCTAAAGCTTGGAAATCAGAACATTAGTTAGTCAAGAAACCTAGGAGTACAAGAATCATGGAAGGAAATAAAAAATATTCGAATGCCTGTGATGTGCTAAACACTTACACCCCCACCCCCATTTTGGATAATGACACCCACTACCTTCTCTGGCCACCTGCATTCGTCTGAGAGAATGCTGCTTATCCTTCAGTTGCAATATAAGGTCATCAAAGGATCATGAGGTTTAAAGGCAGATATTCCCTGTTTGAATCCTGGTTCTGGAATTTATTAGCTCTGACTTTAGAACTAAGTAGATGTTAGTTTCTTTGAGACTCAATATCAACTGTTGCTATGAGAATTAAATTAGCTAATGAATGAAAAACACCCTACAGAGTACCTGGCATGTAATGGACAATTTTAAAAGCTAAGCATTTTATTTTAGAATAGTTTTATATTTACAGAAAAATTGCAAGAATTATACAGAGTTCTCATATAATCCACACCCAGTTTCCCCTTTTATTAGTATCTTATAGTAGTATGGTACACTTGTCACAATCAATGAGCAATATTAATATATTGTTATTATTATTATTAACCAAAGTCCATACTTCACTCAGAGTCCCTTAGTTTTTACCTAATGTCCTTTTTCTGTTCCAGAATCCCATTGAGGAGACTACAGAACATTTAGCCCTCAGGCCTCCCTAAATTCCTCTTGGCTGTAATAGTTTCTCAGACTTCCCATGGTTTTGATGGCCTTCACAATTTTGAGAAATACTGGTCAGCTATTTTATAGAATGTCCCTCAGACCCTCAATTAAGCTTAGTCTAATGTTTTTCTCATGATCAGACTCAGGTTACAGCTTTTTGAGAGAAAGGCACAAAGATAAAGTACCACTGTCATCACATCACACCAAAGTACATCACTGTTGATGTTGACCTTGATCACCTGGCTGATATGGTGTTTCCCAGGCCTCTCCACTCCAAAGCCATTCTTGTTCATTTCCTTTCTATACTGTACTCTTTGGAAGGAAATCACCTTGCTCGGCCCATACTTAAGGAGCATACTCAATATTCTCCTGGGAGTACCTGCCTCTGGACCAGCTTTTTGAGGGCAAAATATTTACAGAAATTATTTGAAATTCTTCTGCACTAGAGATTTATCACTATTTATCACATATGTCACTATGGGCTCATGGATACTTATTTTAAGACTTTGTATTCAAATCTAGTACTATTTTATTTATCTTGTTGCTCAAATTGTTGAGGTTTTAACCAAGGGAAGCTCTTTCAGTTGGTTTTGTGTCCCTTTGACAGGCCCCGTCATCCGGTGGGTTTCCCTTTGTTTGGTTCTAGCACTTTCTTACTTTCTGGCTCAATAAGGTACCTCAGGCTTGTCTAGTATATTGCCTTCCCTAGACCTAAAATCAGCTATTCCTCCAAGGAGTCCTGGTTCCTTTTATCTAGATGGACAATTTTTTAATGTCACTTTTTTTTTAACTTTAAGGGCACACAGTGAAGACAGGAAGAATTCAATGTGAAATTGTTTAACAACGTTAACAATATAGGTGATTTGGGGACCTCAAAGTAAGCAGATATTTACTTTGGTGCTTCCTGTGGTCCAGATGTGGTACAAGTTATTGAAGATATAAAACTGATACTAAATACTCACTGAGTGCTTCCCAGGAGTACTGCTACTCTTACACTATTCTCAGCACTTTACAGGTGTTAAGTCATTTAATGCTTGTAACAGTCCAATGAGATGTAGATCCTATTATCATTCTCATTTTATGGACAATATGGCAGGTTTCCTTTGCCGCCCCAGGGTGCACCATCTAGCAGACAAAATAGACAAGCAGAGGTACTGAGAGCAGGAGAGAGGGACACCCACTTTGGCTGTGGGATTAGGGAGAACTTCTGGAGAGATGACACTCCTGCTGAGTCCGGGTGGATGAAAAGAAATTATGAGTAGAATTTGTGGGCTAGCATTCCACGAAGACAAAAGATCCTGAGTAAACATACCAGGCGAAGTAAGGGAATGGTAAGCAGTCGGATACTGCCAGGCAGAGAATGAGTAGTGTGGGGTTGACAAGAAAGACAAGGGACTCAGTCTTCGGGTGTAATATATATTTTTGTAGGCAGCTTGGACTTCCTTGTAAATGACAGAGAATGACATGGTAAGATCTGAGTTATACACAGGTCATTTGACACAGTGCAGATGACAGGTGGGAGATGCAAGACCAAAGGCAAAAGACTAGTTAGGAGGTAACAGCAAAAGTCCAGGGGAGAGATTTTAGGGGCCTAGATCAGGGCAGAGGCAGTTCAAACGAGTAGTTACTGTATTATTAAATTGGCAGGACCTGGAGATTGAGAAACAACTCAGCTCTTGCATTCTTTCCTTCCGGAATGTATAATCTGAGCATCAGGGCAATAAAAACAAAGAAATTTAAGGAGAGCTCTTTAAGGAGAAGTTCATGAATATGACTAGAGCATCCTATGTTGTCAGTCTTGGGAAACTGTGTTTTCCAGAAAAGGGGCAAGCATTCATTTATCATTATGTTCCAGGATCATTATAATCCAATGGGATTCTGGAACAGAAGAAGGACATTCATTTATCATTATGGCAGCATTCATAGGCAATAGTGATGCAATGCAATCATTACTATATTAGAATGAATATGTGGTTTTGGAGCCAACAAGAAATTCTACCAAGGTTGAATCCTACCTCCTCTACCAGCTGGATTATCTTGCTGAAGTCTCGATGAGCCTTCATTTCATCATCTGTAAAGTGGAACATGGTAGCACCTACATCTTGAGGTTGTCATGAGGACAAGAAATAATGCAAGCAGTGTTTTTGTTACATATATAAGTGCAATCTCTTATATTAGTTTAAAATCATCTAGGATTTATTGTTTACTTTCTCATAAATTTGGCCTAATCTTTCACCTGTTCATAGTGAGAAATTTAGACACAGAAGTACATGGATTATCCCCAATTAAAAAGCTGCTAGGACACGTGTTTGGGCTCAAAAACCAGGATTGTCTCCACTACATTTTCATCTGAAAGAGACTTGTTAAACAGGAAGCCAGTTTGGAGTCAATTACCTTGCTTGTTCATTTAACAAATATTTATTTAATGTGTTGTTCTATGGCAAACATCATTATATGATCAGGATAGAGCAGGAACCAGATAGATAAAGCTCCCACCTCATTGACCTAATATTCTAGCTGGAGAGATATACAAACAAACAAACAGATATAAAATGTGACCAAATGGCTAAGTAGTATCAAAAAATTAAACTGGAGTGTGCCTCACCTGTGACATATTTTTACTGACCCTTCTTCAACTCTTCTGCAGATTAAATTTTCATAATTGGGTGACCTATCCTAGTGTGCTGCCTTCATTTTAAGACATGTGTTCTCCACTGGTGCTGCTAAGGAAGAGCTGTAACAGGAGGAAGTCAGGCATATCAGTATAATATTGTTCCTGAAAACACTTGTACAAGTCTGCTTCAATTTGGGACCCAAAGTTTTAAAAAACATTTGTGGTTGTTAGCTTGGATAAAGGGAGAGGCTGAAATACAATTATAAAGAACAAACTAGGGGAAACACATATGTTAGAAGATATATCTGAATTCACCAGTCTTTTAAACATTTTGGTGTCTTTTCTCTAATTATTTTGTCTGTCACTTAATGAAGGCCCATTATATATAAAATTGTTCACACTGCTTTTCACTAAGCATTGTAGCTCAAACACATTTCCATGCCACCAAACGCTCTCTGCAAAACCAAACTGTAGTATCTGCATTATATCCCAATGTGTGAATATGGCATAATTTATTCAGCCATTCTACTATTGTCTAACATTCAGATTGTTTCCAGTTTTTTGTTGTATCAGGTACTTGTAGCTATCTAATCCGTGGGATGCATCATCCCCAAAATTAAGTGGCTTAAAACAACATTTCTTTATTATATCTCATGATGCTGTTGGGTGGCTGGGTGTGTTCTACTGTTTTACCCTGGGTTCACTTAAGCAGTTGCTTTAAGCTGGAGGGTCAACTGAATTTGAGGATCCAAGATGGCCACAGTCACGTGTCTGGCAGTTGATGCTGGCTGAGCACTGGCTGCCTCTGTTTTCCTCAAGGCCTTTCATCCTCCAGTAAGCTACATTGGCTTTCTTACACGGAGGGCTCAGGGCAGGCCAAGCAGGTCTAGAAAGCTCTATGATCTTTTGAGGTCTAGGCCCTGACCATATTCTTTTGGTAAAGACGAATCACGGACCAGTCCAAAGTCAAGGGATGGAAAATCAGATTCTACCTCTGAGTAGCAGGAGCACCCAAGTCACATTATGCGGGGGTGTGCGTGCCAGAAGGTAATGGGCTTATTATGGCTGTTAGTCTACCACAAGTGATTATATACAATTTGCTGCAGTGAATACTTATATAAATTAAGCTTTATGTTTTGGAGTCTTAAACATTATTTCCTTTGAATCAAACCTTAGAACTTGCTTTGCCAGGAAAAAGGGGAAGGTGCGCTCTTAAGGCTCCTGGTACAAAAGCCCTTGTTTTCCTGCATGTACTTAGCTGACCCTAGACCTTCTCTGCTTTCTAAGATAAAGGAAATTCAATTGGTCAGCCCCAAATTTAAAAAGTTAATTATAATGTTCCATCAGAATTTAAGGCAGGATTCTTTTCTAAAGGAATAGAGCAGCTCAGTGGCAATGAACTGGATTTTTTAAAAGTCTGATTAAGAATAACATGCTCCTTGGCATAAATGAAATCTTCAGTGAGGAGTTGGAGGCAGACCAGATTTCAGATCCATCTACCAAACAAATCCCTTGTGATTTGAACGTATGAATTTGTTGAGATTTCCTGATGGCTAACAATATGCCTTCATGTTAGCAATGACAAAAAAACTAATAGCTGGGCATGGTATTAAAAAAGTCCTCTTTTTCATGTAATTGAATTCTTCAATCTCGCACTGCATTCATTGAGAAGAACTCTTGGGATGAATTTCTTTGAAATCTATGCTACTGATTTTATTTTCTGATATGTTGACCTTCTTCATCTCTAGACATGTTGCGAGATTGGCAGGCTTCGTTTTCTGTGCATCAGATACAGTGAAAGCTGTGTTAAGGCTCCTGCCATTGAAATTTATTCAGTGTGGATGCTAATGAAGAATTTTAAAGCGATCTAGGTTTGTTCATTCCTCTTTTCTCATTTCTCTGGAAGGGAGAGAAATAACATCTGCTTAGCAAAGAGAGCTTAAAAAAATAATGACCACATCTCTCATTCAGAACTTTGTCTGGTGGTCAGCTCACTCTGTTCTGTTTTGAAAAGCAAACTGTACATCTGTGTCAAGGATAGTGGTGATTTTTATTTTCATTATTAGAGAATGGATAAATATCTTACTGGTAATTGCCTTGTCTGAATGTCCTCCACATGCATCAACTTACACAATGCATTTATTTTCTATTTATTAGGCATCTGCAATGTGAAAAATACTGAGCTAGGCATTGGCAATGGAGATGTAGTTTAGTGATAGCCCCTTCCTTCACAACAGCTCACAATCAAATATAAAGGGGGGGCATGAACAAAACTGAGCCAGGTAAGTGTAAAGTCTCACCCACAGATACTCAAAATAAGAATGAATGATAAAGAAAATATCTTCCATTCAACCATAATGGGTAAACATAATCGAATATGTTCTTTATTCAGCATAATGTCTGAAACACACTTGAGACAATCTTGAATGCCCTGGCTTCTCTTGTTTTTGTCACATGCATTTGGAAAAACCCTAATGTAGAACAGACCCCACCCATCTTTTACATGATGTTTATGCCTGCACAGGCAACTAGAGGGTCACGTGGCATGACCACCAACCTCAAAATGACCCACATCTCACAGAGTCTCTCTGTTCAACTTATTGTCTCACTCTGTTAGGTTCCAGTGCCGATTCCAAGGTGTGTGTATTTGGTGCAGGGCTTCCCCACATATCCAACAAGCCGTTAATTCTAGGACACCAGCACGACATCCAAGAATTCAGCTCAATTCTGACAGTATCTGCCCAAAGATAACATCAGATTCTTTAGGTGAAGTGTTCAATCCAACAAGACTGCCCACTCCCCAGTGTCTGATGACAGCTGTGAGCCCAGGTTATTGCCTGTAATTCTGTCCAACTGCCTGTAAATCAGAGGTTCTCACAATCTCATCATGTTTGATTAATTTGCTAGAGTGGCTCACAAAACTCAGAGAAATATTTTATTTTATTATAAAAAAGATATGACTCAGGAACAGTCAGGTGGTAGAGATGCCAAAGGCAAGGTCACGTGGGAAGGGTGCAGAGCTCCCGTGTCCTCCCCTGGCGGGCCTTTCTCTCCAAATCTTCCCATGTTCACTGACCTTGAGGCTGTCTGAGCCCTGTCCACTTGTGTTTTTATGGGGGTTTCATAGACCCTCTCTCTTCTTTGCAGGTCAGGAGGTAGGATTGAATATTCCAAAGTTTTAACACAAAGTTTGCTCCATTGATAACTAGTCCCCATCCTTTGGCACTTTCCAAAAGTCATGTCAGAAGACACAGTGACTACTCTCAATACTTAGGAAATATAAAGGTTTGGGAGCTATAGCCAGGAACTGAGAATATGAAAAATGTATTTTGGTAATCTGAATGACCAAATATATATTTCTTATAAATCATAGTATCACACCCTACAATTAATATTTCCACTCTGCTCAAACCCCAGCTCTTCCCAACCTCCCCCCATTACCTATGACTCTCAGCAAATGCCACCTCCTCCTTTAAAACCCAGAAAACAGGAACACTTGAACCTTCCTCCCACTAAACCTACAAACGTACCTACGTCTGCACTCTCCTGCCCTCTCCTCCCATTACAACAGAGGTGAGTGGGCCTAGCTCCTTTGCCAGGGCCAGTTCCTTTACATAGGCTTTGAAATGTGTCCTTTGAAATGATCCTTTCCCTTCATCATTTAGACATGTTGGAATCTCTTCAATCTTGATTCAATAAATAAGGAGGCCTCCAGAGACCCCCGCACCCCTCCACAACTCATAACTGTTTCTTTCTCTCCCCTGATTTCATTCTTATTCTTCTTAAAATACCTTTTATTGCCATCTCCATAGCAAGTCTTGTTATTGTACCTTTGGCCTCTTCTAATCTGGTTTCTGTTTGCATTGCTCCACTTGAACAGCCTCCACTAATGTCAACAAGTGGCCTCAGTGTATTAGCCCCAGAGGCCGCCTCAGAACCATCCCCCTTGCCTCTCTGCCATATCTGGCATTGCCCATTGGTCCTTCCTCCATTGGTGCTCTCCTTGCTGAGCCTTCAGCAGCACACATTTCTCCTGGTTTTCTCACCCATTTCTGGCCATGCCTCTGGGCTTGTTCAGGTGCATCCTGCCATTAAATAATAGAGTTTCTTAAAGCACCACTGTATGGCTCTTCTCAGACTGTCTCCTAAACTTTACATACTTGTAGCCTCGAGGACCATCTAAAACTTCCCAGATGTATCTTCAGTGCAATTTTCCTGCACTCTAGACCTATATTTCTTGCTATTTCATGTCTGCACTGTGATGTCTCAAAAGCATCTCAAATTCAGCAAGTCCAAAATAGTATTCATGACCTTGTCCTCTTCCAGGATTCACCTTCTCTCTGTCACCACCTTTCATCCAATTTAACAAGTAAAAAAAATTTGTGAGTTATCCTTGACACACCCTCTTTCTCAATCCTAATGCCTGACCAAACCCTGTAGAGTCTGACTCTAGGACCTGGCCCATCTATTTCCACTTCCACCGTCTCTGCCCCATACAAGCCCCTGTTCCCTTCCTCCCTGAGTCCTTGCAGTGGCCTCCTGGCTGGTCATTCTGATTCCTCCCTTGCCTCTTCCACTCTACTCTTCAAACAAGCACCAAGTTGATCATTTAAAAATACAGAATTGAATGTATCACCTCTGTGATTAAAGCCCTCCAGTGATTTCACACAGCCCACAGGATAAAGGCTAAAATCTTCAACATGTCTCAAGGAGTCTCACACCGTCTGACTTCACTCACTTCCCCATCCCTCTGATACCTGCCCTCCACCATTACCCTTTCTTGCTACAAGAATGTATGCTTAGTGTTTCCTCTATTAGAACCTTGTCCTTCACCCTTTTCACCTAGTTTATACCTCTTATCCATCAGATGTGTACACAGAAAATTGCCACCTTGGGGGAAAACCTAGAAGCTCGAGATGAGTCCACCTCTCCTGATTACATCCTTTGACCATATAATTCTGTGATTATTTAATCAGTGTCTGTTCTATGTTCATCACTAGACTAAAAACTGCACAGGAGCAGAGGGGATTGTATTTTTTGAGTCATGACTATTTTCTTAGTACTTGGAACATAGTAGATATTCCACAAATGTTTTCATTTAGCACATACTATATGCCAGGCACTGCTCTGGTGGTGACACAATGATGAACAGAACAAACCCAGTCAGTGCCCTCTTGATGAAAGAGACTGTAGTATTAAATGTGTAAATAAATATATAAAGTTAGTGCTATAAAGAAATTAGCAGAGCAAGAGAATTGAGAATATTAAACAGTGGTGGAATGGGGGCTCTTTTATTTAGGATCTAAAAGGCTAATTTGGACAGAGAAGTCCTTTATGAGGAGGTGACATTTGAGCAGGGACTTGGATTAAGTGATAAAGCAGACATGAAAAGGATCAGAAGAAGATATTTCTGGGCAGAGGGAAAGCAAGTGTATCAGGGAATGAGTATGTTTGAGGATAACCAGCGAGTCCATGTGGAATGAGGAGGGGGTGTTATGTCAACAGAAAACAAGGTTGAAGAGTATGGTAGGGGCCAATCACATAGTACCAGAAAATTGTTCCCATTTGAGGATTCTTTCCTCAGTGTTGGACACCATGGTGGGTGAAAAAAATACTGAAGCAAGCATTTTCTAAGAGACCACATCTCTGGGCTCCTTTCCCAGTTCTGCTACCAGCAGCGGAGTGGTGCTGAAAGCAAATCACTTTCTCTCTCTGTTCCTCAGTTTCCTTCTGTGGTAAGTGAAAATTTAGCACGAGATTATCTTGAACGTTCTCTCCAGATCAAAAATCCTTTCTTTTTTAAATGAGCATCATTTTATAAGAACTGGGTTAAAGGTCTTACTCTGCCACTGTGATTCTGTGCAAGCTACTTTTTCTGAGTATTTTAGCATTTAAAACTTAGGAATAGAAGAACCTTCTCTCAGGAATGGCATTCCAGTCAAAAGATGTGGTGGACATGCTTTTTGTAAATTTCAACATGCTTTATCAACCTGTAGCTAAAACTTGCTGAGAATCTAGAGTAGAGCAGGTGCTGTTGTAGATGCTAGATATGTGTTATTTCATCCTCACAGCTATCTCAGGAGGTAGGTCTGCTTAAGCTGAGAACAAAAGAGGGTGAAAATCTCAAGTTCCCTCAGGCAGTGAAATGGCAATGTTACTTTTACACCCAGAACCAGTTGGCGTCAAGCACTCAGCCTTCTCCTTAGAAAGCAGGATCTATGTGTGTGAGTGTGGGTGTGGGTGAGGAGGTAGGAAATCCGGCCATTTGATATCCAGTCCCAGGGGTGTTGTTGATGGAAAATAAATTTAACTGATACCATATTTGTATTTCAGTAAATAAGCCTGCTTGTGCATCATCTACATCATACTAATTTATAATCGTCTTCCAAATTCTTATAAAATAGAAAAAATTGTTACGTGATCCAGAGTTCATCATGACACAATAGTTCTTCCTCCCTATCCCCCCCTTTCCTTTTTTTGTGTGTGTCTATTGAGCACTTATTATATGTCAGTTCCCACCATATTTGTCAATGGGACAGAAATGAAGAAAGCTCCCTTGCCTTCAAGGACTATACAATTTCTAAAGTGAACATGGTAAAAAAGTGACACTGCACTATGTCGGTGTAGGCAGCACCATTGCAGTGGGTGAGAACTGAGGGGAAGGAATGTTGCTCAAAACCCCGTTTCTTACCAAAGATCCGGAACTCACCAGCACAGAGGCAGGGTTCATCTTCCTTGCTTTGGATCCCATAGTATATGGCATAAACACTCACATACATATTTATTACACATTTTAATATCTGGGAGATGAGGCTGCACCCTAAAATCAGTGACATCTTATCATCACTGCGGGCCAACAGGAGGTCATTCACCTCTCCTCATGCATTTGCTCAGAGCTCAAGCCACCCTCACTCACACTGAGTTACGCACATTGCTGTTACTACATGTGCTGAGTCGGATTGACACTTAGAGTATATTTTAAAAGATTACACTATGATTCAGCTTTGAAATGAAAGCATGGAACCAGAGCAGCATAATATGGGATACAAATGCATCCAAGAGGTTTCTAAGTATAAAATTCAAATTCTAAACAACAAGAAAGTATTGTCATAACTTTTAATTGGCAGCATCTTTTTCTCTGCTGGTGCATAAAATAAGAGTCCACCTTATAGCCGATACCTCTTACATTAGCTGAGATGTTGAATTTCAATAATCCAGGCGAATGTTGTATTTTTAGAAGCCATATTGACTCACATTGAGCTTTGGACCTATTTTATGTAATCCAATCTGTTTCGTGAACTCCTGCCATCCTATCCCCGTGCAATTAATTCTTTGAATCTACATCTAAGACTTTACATTTCTTTTTCTAGTGAAATGGCACCATGTTAAAATCAGTTCAGTGTTCCAGGCTATTAAGAATGACTCAAATCATGATTCAGCTATCTCATATATTAGCCACAGCTTGCGTCATCCATGTTGACAGTTCCTGGTCACCCAAGGATGATCTGATTATCTAAGCACAGTATTTATAAGGAATTTCACAGCTGAAGTGAGGTACAGAATGACCTACTGGAAAACAAGAGGCGATTAACAAGTTTGGAGCAGAGCCAGACTCAAGAACAAGGTTGTTATTGGCATGATTTTAATCATGATAGACAATTAGCCAAGCTTAATTATATTGAGATGGAAAACCAGGATGAGTGGCAGTAATGAATTTCTCTGGGAACTCTCCTGTGTCTCCAACTCAAACTGGCTGACCTATAAAGGGTGTAAAATGATAAAAGCTGTTTGCCCACATGTACAAGCTGTGTTTACTTCAAGGAGCAGGCTGTGTGGGAAAGGGGTCTGAAGGACTCTCTTTTCTGTGGGGGACTCATCTTAGGGCACACGTGGAATTCTTGAGTTCCATTGGCATTTTTTGCTTCAGGAAAGAGATGCGAAAGAGAGGAAACATATTTTAGCTGAACTTGGGCACATTAAATGTTAATGTGATTATGTAGCTGGGGATTCTTTAAATGTCGCCCGTGGCTGAAGTATTACTGTAGTTGTGTGTTAGCAGTTTTTGGTGTTATAAAGGCTTAATATTTTCACTGACTGTGTCAAGCCCAAATAGAACACCCGGAACTTCAATAGAATCAGAAAGTTATTAGAATGTAAAAATTTTTAACAATTTGACACTCCTTGCCTCTAGGTTTAGAAATGGAATTTAAAAGGAAACTCTCCTTAAATCTCTAGTCTCTTTTTTTCCATTATGGATTTTAATTGACTTATTACAATTAAAACAGATGAAAGAAAAGTTGCAGAGAAGAATTGAAATCTCTATAGTTCGTATAGTTCTTTAAAATTCACAAAGTATACTGATATTTAATCATCACACCAGACACACACACACACATGCACATACACACACATGCCTGGGAAGAGCAAGCTTGTCTCATTTTAAAGATAAAGAAGCTGAGGCTCAGTGTCTGTGATTTAATTAAGTCAAATGGCAGAAATATACATGCTTCGGATTCGAAGACCAGGTTTTAAAAAGATAATAAAGGAAGAAAGAAAAAGAGAAAGGATAGAAGGAAGGGAAGAAGGGAGGGAGGGAGGAATAAAGGAAGAAAGAAAGGAAGGAAACCTATTAAATGAAGACTGAGATGGGCTTTCCGGTGTGATGGACAGCCTCACGGGCAAAGCCCCAGTCAATCACTGCGTGCGTCTGAGTTGTGAATAAATCAGCCTGCCTCTTTTTCTCTCTCTCTTCTTTCTTTCCTTCATCTTTCCCTCTCTCACTTCCTTCTATGTAATAGATATCTTTTACTAGATATCTCCTGTATTTCCAGGAAGAGTACTTGGTGCTAGAATTCCATTCACATCCTGTGATTAGTAAAGCGTCTTCAACCATTTTATACCCTTTATAGGTCAGCCAGTTTCAGTATGAGACACAGAAATATGTGATACAAAATTTTATCCTGTATACCCATGTTCATAGCAGCATTATTCATAATAATAATCCCATCAAAGGGTAGAAGCAACCCAAGTGTCCATCGATGGATGAGTGGATAAACAAAATGTGATGTATACATGAAATGCATATTATTCAGCCTTAGAAAGGAAGGAAAGTCTGACACATGCTACAACATGGATGAACTTTGCGGTTGTGCTAGGTGAGGTGGGCCAGCCCCAAATGGACAAATACTGTATGTTTCCACTTACATAAGGTACCTAGAGTAGTCAAATGTGTATAGACAGAAAGTAGAATGGTGATTACGAGGGACTGGGGGGAGTGGGGAATAGAAAGTGATTGTTTAATGGGTACTGGATTTCAATTTTGAAAGATTCAAAAGTTCTGGAGATGGATGGTGGCAACAGTTGCACAACAACGTGAATGTACGTAATGCCACTGACCTGTACCTTTAAAAATGGCTAAAATAGTAAATGTTATGCTATGCATATATTACCATTAAAAAGTATAATTTCCGCCCTTCAGCGAGTTCCCCTCTGTACCAATAGCCTCCTAGGGGACACAGGCTACAGGATGACATGCACTATGAGAGTGGGAATCACAGGGCAGCCTGAGGACATAGAGCAGAGTTCATAACCCAGACTAAGAATCAGCATGCAAGCTAGGAAGGACTCTATGAATGACATGTGGCAGATGGCTGAATTAAGTCTGGAAGAAATTCTCATTTCTCCGAGCAGTCAAGGGACAAAGGTGGATGGTGATCCCATGCAGAGAGAGCTGCCAGTGCAGAAACACAGAGGTTTGAGAGAGCATGGTGTGGTCAAGGAGCTGCCAGAAGTCCTTGGTAGCTAGAGCCAGAGTTCAAAGACACCTAGCTACTTTGACAATATACCTGCTCTTCTTCCTACTGTAGAGTTGAAGTGACTTGCTCATTGGGTCAAACATGTTTGAAATCTGGGGCTTTCTTTTTTAAAAGTGCATTCTCTTTCCACTATCCTAGACTCTAGAGCTATGCTGTCAAATATAGGGACTATTTAAATTTAAATCTAATAATTAAAATTAATGATTCAGTTCCTCAGTCATACTGGCTACATCCTAAGTATGGCTAGTGATACTTCAAGTGTGGCTAGTAAATGGACAGCACAGATATAAAGCATTTCCATCATCACAGAAAGTTCTCTTGAACAGCCCTGCTGGAGAGGTTACAAAGTAATTCTCTACCTATGAATTCATCTGTATATTTGCACATCACACAAAATCCTGGTAGTTTTATTCCAATTTTGTATAAAGGGAAACTGCAGTTTAGAGAATCTGAGTCTATCACTGATGGTTGCACAGCTGTGGAGCAGTGATGTTGGACCATAAATCCCAAGACCTCTGAGCCCAGCTTCAGCATTCTCTGCACTAATCCATAGCCTCCACTACCTTCACCTTCTTTGCTTCTGCTCAACCTGAAATTTATTCTTCTTAAAAGACCACTTTGCCAGCAGATGACACACATGGCTTTTCTTTGAAAACACAGATCCCTTAGTTTGACAACTAAAGCCTTCCCCAAATTGGAATAAATAGCCTTTACAGTTTCTTCTTCTTCCCTTTCCTTTTCCAATACTCTTTTTCTGTTCCAGGTGCAGAATATATCCTCCATGTTCCAGCCTCTGAGCCTCTGCTGTCCCTGGTGCCCCTTGCTGGACTACCAGCTCCTTCCTTTCCACCTGTTGGCATCTCATTTAACACTCATGCTCTAGGTCATGACTCACCTACTCTAGAAAATCTTCCTTGACCAATCTCCATCTGGGCTGCAAAGAGCTCCTGTTTCTCTCTTGCCAGGAAACATCTCATGTGTCACTTCACGGGAAAGCACTTCTCTGCTTCTCCAAGCAGCCACTCTTTCTTCTCCTTGTACTAGTAAAAAAGTTTGGCATTGTCTGTGTAGGACCTCACATAGACCACATTCCTCACTGTGGTGAAGCATTGGTTCCAGTATGGAAACCCTAATGGTGGCTGTTCTCAGCTCTGTTGCCACTTGTTGAGTACATTTTATCCCCATTTGCTTGACCTTGGCTTCACCTGCTATATGCCAACCATTGTGCTGAGCACATTCACCTTTTTCTTCATCTATTGTCTTCCAACAACCCTATGAGGAAGATATTGTTATCTCTATTTTACCCAAAAGGCCACAGAGACTCAGTGAGAATGGGTGAGTCCCTATTCTTAGAGATGTGAGGTGACAGTCAGAATTTGAACCCAGGTCTATTGCCTCCAAGCCTATGTTTTCTTTCCTTTATTGCAGTATAAACCTTCCCTGCATGTGTTTAATTATTATAGTGAGTATGTGGAAGCCATGCCCTTCTCAGCTCTGGGAAGCTCCTCCCTGGATGCCATACTCAGTACACACTAAATAAGAACCTATTGTAGTTGTTACTCCCAAACTCTGCAAGTTGCCATTCTATCAACTTTACCTTGGATAGGGCATCAGATTTCAGGTAATATGGGGGGCAGGAGGAGCCGATACAGTTCAAAGCCCTCTCCTGAGTTTGAAACTCTTTGTTTAAATACCATTCAAATAGCAGTAGTTATAGATTTTGACTTTTTGTTAAACAAATTATATTTTTCTATCAGAAACCTGGTGGTTTCTCCAGTCATGGACTCCCTTGTTTGTAAGCTAAAACCAAAACAAATATTCTCCTTTACAACATGACAATTTAGGAGAAAAAAAATCAGAGGAGAAATTTATAGGTTGTGTTTTTTTTTAAATTTCATAATCCTAGAGAACTAAAAAGTTCATGAAGCCCAAGCATTTCCATATATGGCAGAAGTCATTGTAGAAAACTATGGTGTATGGAATTATAATCACTACATTGAAAATTATCACTGCAACATGGCAAGAAAAGTGAGCATGAAATTGGGAGTCAGAAAGCTCAGGTCCTGGTCTCAGCTCTTCTACCAGCTAACTGTGCACCCTTGAAAGTGTCAGTTAACTTACTTGGATCTCAGTTTCCTTTTCTAGAACACAGTGACATTGGCTGAGTAAATGAGTAAATGACTAAATGAAGGTATTGGAAGATACTCTCTAAAATTTCTCCCATGCTAATGGTTTATGAGTCATACTTTGGATTTAACTGCATTTACAAAAAAGTGTTCTGAGTAAAGGAGGAGGCTTATATCTTACATTGTAGTATTTAATCAGTTTAACTATATGAAGAAAACAACTGCACAATTCTGCTCTATTCAGCAAAGGTTTCTTAGTCCTCTGCTTGGCAAAAGAAAGGCCCTGGACCAGTCACTCCAGGACGACAACAGTCAGTCAGACAAGGGCTGCTTTTCCAGTTTAGACAAACATGTAATTGGACTGCAAAACAGTCTGTAGGATCATGATCAAGCTTCAAGAGTATGGTGGGGAAAGATGGAGCCAGCCAGCCTGATGGTTGTAGAATTGCAACTGGCTCTTCCAAAAAGTACGTTAGAGGCCAACCTGTTTCCTAATCCCTAGTCCCCCCAGGAATAGTTTAATGCCCTTCTTTGTAATGAGGAAGTTTGAGAACCTAGTAGATACAGTGCAACAGCTAAGATCTGCCAACTGCTGAGATCAGAGAGAGGAATGTACTTTCTTTAAGGTCCAAGTGTGTTTCTCTACCATGTACTTAAGGGCCCAGCCTGGGATATTTGTTTGTTTTTTATTTTGCAATCTTGCCTCTGTCTCAGAATAAATAATCTATGTAGATCTGAAAGGCTGATACTTTCTTCCTGGTAATTCCTGGAAATAAAATGACCAATTACAGCGTAGGCTGACAATAACTAATGGGAGAGCTAGGATCAGCATGTGAGTCTTCCAGCCATGTGCAAAAAAATTGGTTTTATTTTTCTGCTAATTGTAAGTTTAGGACTTACTTTTTAATAACTGTGAAATAATAAAGGCGTTAAAACTTATTAAGTTTCTAGTTTGTGCCAGGTAGTGTGTATTTATTACTTATATGCTTTAAAAATATATTATTTCCATTTTGCAGATAAGGAAATTAAAGTTCAGAAACTTGAATAATTTACCTGAAATTAATAGCAAGTTAGTGGCAAGTGAGTCTATAAATCTTACTCTTAAAATATCTGGCAGTGCAACACCTATAAAAAAATGTACATACCAGTTGGCCCAGTGATTCCATTCTAAGTCAGCCTAATTATACCCATGCATCCACAGACTCATTAGAGTAATTAGATGCCTTCAGTAGAAATAAAAGTTGGAGCTTGAGAGTACAAGTATATAAGGATGCTTATTAAATTATTTGTAATGGTAAAAAAAAAAAAAAGGACACAGCCTCAATATTCTTCATGATAATAATGGTTAAATACATCATGGCAATTTATATTATGGAATATTATGCAGCTGTTAAAAGAATGTATTGATTCCATATATATATTCACTAGAGAAATGTTCACAATACATTGTTAAAATGGAGAAAAGTTGCAGAACAAGGAATATATTGCCATCTCTTCTTTTGTAAAAGTGACATATATATAATATACATGTTATATATATTTATTATTATTATTATTCTATCACCATTGTTTACACAAGGTGGATGGGAGAGAACATGGCCAAGCCTGGGTCCTTGAGTGGATTTACCAGAGGTTGAGAACCAGAGACACCGCATACAAAAGCCAGGTGCCAGACCTAGAGCAGATCTTCATCCTGGTGCAAAGGCAAGGCCTGGAGTGAGATGTGGGGGGGTGGCCCATGCAGAGCAAGAGCAGGACCAGAAGCAGTGAGGAGGTCTGGAACACTTACCAGGTCCCCACTGGCAGTCCACAGCTGAAGCTGGACACTGTGGATGAGGGTTCACCTTGAACCTCCAGTGGGTACCCACCCAGGCCAGAGAAAGCAAAGAGGAACCAGCATCTGCTCTCTATGCTGGGTCTTTCCACCACCAGTCTGGGTCCCTCCCATCAACCCTGAAAGCTGGGTGTCCAGACTTGAGCCTGTTGGGATGCTGGGCTGCTGTTTGGCTTCGATTCTGTGCTGCTCCTGAGGAAATCTGTGTATGGTTTCTTGGAGCCTTCTGATGTCCAGCCCTCTGCATCCCTCCTTGGGACCTGTCGCTGACATTTATGGAGCCCCAGAGTGCAAAGGTCTCTGTCTTCTCCTTTTTCCTTCCTTCCTACATAAACGGCTGGGATCCAGGCTGTCTTGCATTTTCCTTCAGCACCACCGCACGAAGATCTCATCATCTCAGGCTCCTGAGCTCTTCCTCTCCCAAGCCTGCTGCAGAGTGGGGCCTTCTCCACAGCACCCACTCTCCCTGTGGCACCCGAGGTGAGCCTGCTGGCTCATGCCCTTGGTAAGTTATCTACCATCATTGATCAGGAGAGTCTCAAAGGAAAAAACTAAGGGGAAAAAATATATAAAATTATCATCTTGGTCTTTAATTTCACAATCCCTTCCTTCTGTGAGTAAAATTCCCCTCAGGCCCCACTTTCAGTATGCAATATAACCATTGGAGGAAGTTCACACTTTCAATCAAAGAGAGGCACTTAAGACAGTACAATAGGTATACACTACTTTGCTTGTAAAAAATCAGATTGGCAGTGTACTTGACTCTCAGTCTCTCCTCAGACAGCCTTTGGGGTGTTTCTTCCCTGAAGGTAATGGAAATTAAAGTCTGGGTTCCCTCCATTGGGAATTTAATACTAAATCCTAGAAGAGGCAAAGCCAGCTGCAAAGCCTAGCAAAGCAACATTTAACATATGTGCATGAAATAGCCCAAACCAAATTTGGACCTCAATTTGGGCAATAGCAACATCCCAGAGCCCCTGAGTGTTAATCAAATGTCTGAAAATTGCATGTGGTTTAACTGTGCTTTGGGATTGCATGATTTAAAGCTATCTGAGGAATCCTCTGGTGCTCTAACTAATTAACCCTGATTCATCTGTTTTGTAAATCTCAATTTACTCCTAAGGATCAAGTGTTTGGTGAATAAAAGAGTAGAAAAAAATATAATTAATTAGGGAAGGCTTCCTGGAGGGGGTGGTCTAGGGCCAAACCTTAGAGGAAATCATGATCACAGATCCTGTCAAGGAATGAAAGGAGACATGTAGCAAGCTTCAGTGAAGGGCAGCCTGATGTCCCAATGGCAGTGAACCTCCCCAGGAATAACAACTGAAGCATCTCTTACGGATGCATAGTCATTTACAGTTTACAAAGGGCTTTCTTGCACATCACGATGATGACAATGGTGAGGATTTATTGAGTGCCTATGGTACACCAGTGCTAAACGTTTAAACACATTTTCACAGTTATCCTACCAACAGCTTATGTGGGTTTGTTATCATTATCCCCTTTATACAGAGAAGGATACTAAGGCTCAAGGTGCTTAAAGTCACACATGTTATGTCAAAGTTGGCTGGTTATCAGAGGGGTGGAGATCTGAATTCAGGTTTACCTGACTCTGTGGTTTTAATCCTATCATAAATCAACAATAAGAGTGGCCAACTGCAAAACTTACAGGATATCTATCCTTCCTCCGTGCTACTGGGATTCTTCTCCCCACAATGCATTGGATTGAAACATGCGGCCCCAACCACTCAGAATAGGATGGAGAAGGGCAGAGAGGGGGTCACAGAATATATCCACAACAGATAGCAGCCAGTGCCAAGCACCACCAAAAACTTCACATATAACATCTCATTTATTCATTCCAATAACATCCTGATACAGGTGTCAATTCTCATTTAACCATCAGGAAACTGAGGATCAGAGAGGGCAAATAATGTATCCAGAGTTACACTGCTAGTAAAAATGGTAGAGGTTCCATCCGAGGTCCAACTCCAAAGAGCAGTGTCTCAGCTCCTGCTTGATTCCATGCCCCAGACCTTGCACTATGCACTTGGGACTCACCATAAGTGAAATGAAGCCCTTGCCCTCAGGAAGCTCATGACCTAGAAGTGGAGTCACACCTGGAGGCCGCATGTTTCAATCCAATGCATTGTGGGGAGAAGAATCCCAGTAGCACGGAGGAAGGATAGATATCCTGTAAGTTTTGCAGTTGGCCACTCTTATTGTCGATTTACAGGTAAGAAGGCCAAGTTACCTACAGTCTTTGAGGTGTCCAAGTTGACGGAAGTTGTAAGAACCAGTGTCAGGACTTTATAACAAGTTCAGTCTCTCTTAGTAGTCAATACCCTCTTTTTTAAAATCCTGCTCACAATTTCTCAGAAATGTTAACAAAAAATTTTGAGATGATTTATTCGGTGGCATCATGTAGGCATTTGCATATATGCTACCAACCCCTAGAACAGATTCTCTCTCTTTCTCTCCTGTTGCTGAAGAAAACTTAGAGCAAACTCCCAGTTGCCTTGTCTTCTATCTAATGCTGTTCTTTGGCCCCCTTCTCTGCTGGCTGCTGGCTCCTTGCCTTCCAGACCTTTAAATGTTGTTAAGTCCAGGGCTCAGTTCTGAGCTGTCTTACCAACTGCTTTCTCCCTGGGTGGTATTAGCCAGCCATATGGCTTTAAATGTCACTTATATGCTTATGACTCCCGAATACATGTCTCCTGCCCTGACTTCTCCCCTAAGCTCCAGACTGCCTACTCCCTGTCTTTTGTAGGAAGTCATTTCATGTCCTAGCCAGAACTTTTCAATGTTCTCTCAAACATACTTTTTCCCCAGTCTTTCCATTCTAGTAAACGGCAGCACCATTTGAACTCAGGCCAAAAAATAAATCTTGAATCAAATTATTTCTCACCATCGCTGGGCCATCTACATTAACCAAACCACTATCTTTTCTTATGTGGCACAATGTGGACAATTGATGTCAGCTGCTATCTTTTCTCCTCTACTTCCTATAGGCTGTTTTCTGCACAGCAGTCAGAGGAATATTTACAACACATCATTAGGTCATTCATGATTCCCTGCCCCAAAACACATACTCAAGAAACTCCAGTGGTACTCATCACATTTAAATAAGGTCCAGACAATTGGCACAGGTTCCAAGGCCCAGCATTATCTTGCCCCTGACTACCTATTTCCATGCCCCCTGGCCTCAGCTCTGCTCCATAGCACTGACCTTTAGGCTGTTCTTCCAGCACTTGAAGCTGGTTGCTATCTCACGCTTTTATATCAATGTCTTCTGCCCCGCAGTGCTTCCTTCTGGAACCTTGTGTGGAGAGCTATTTCAAGTCCTTCAGGGTTATACTCAAATTCCCCCACTTTACCCCCACTCCCACCTTGTGCATTTGTATCATCTTATTCTTACTGTCACCATAGTGCTTATCACCATATGATATATTTTTTGATTAATTGATTGCTTTTCCTATGTATTGCCCATTTTACCTCCAGGATATAGGTTGCATATAGGCAGGGATTTCACCTGTCTTTTCCACTCCCAAATCTGTGTTCAAAACAATGCCTGGTATAGGAGATGCTCAAGAGAAAAGTTGAATTAATAAACAACTCTTTTCAATGATAAAAATAATATGTGTTGTGACAAAAAATTGGGAAATAATGGTATAAAACATAAATGAACATTTTGGTATATTTGCTTCCTGTCTTTTCCCTATACATATTTTTAAACTGAAATTATTAGTTGCATCCGATTAATATCTTGCTTTTTATATTTAGTATGCCATAAGCAGTTCTCCACATCATGTCCAATATATATCACATATGTGCTCAATCAACATTAATTTCCTTCCTGTTATCTTGATTTCCTTTCTGAGAAGCACTTGTGCACATACCCACTTTAGGCTGTGGTTTGTGTTTAAGACAGCACCCTACATTGAAAGACTGTAAACATGTGCAAGTTATCATCCTCTCTGGACCTTAACGTCTTTATCTACAAAATGGGAACAATACAACCTGTCTTGTCCAATTTACAGTATTGTGCAAGGATCTAATCAGGTATTGGGGCAAACGTCTCATTGGATATGGGGGTGAATGTCTTTTTTTAAACTGTAGCACTGTACAAGTAGAATGAAAGTTACAGGAGAAAATATGACATCAAGCAATTTGTAAGGCAATTTGAATTCGTGAATAAAAAACTATTGGCAATTGTTCTGTGCTGAGTAAGACATGTCCTAATGTCTGTATTTAATATGCTAAACAGTTGCTAATGCCTAATTCTAGGTTTGTACCCTGCAATAGCTTTTTTTGATTTTTTTTTTTTTTACAACTTTCAGCTGTAAAACTGGGGTCAATTATTTTTAGCCATTTCTTTGGCCTGTCTCATTAGCAAAGTACTTTGAGGTAATGACTTGGGCATATTTGATGATTGTTCATTTTGAAAAATGTCATTTTAAGACTTTTCTGGAAGTTTCAAATCTGCCTGTGGGAGATCAGTTTTATGCCAAAATGTCATTTTAAATTCAAGACTACACACTGCCTTACACTTGGCCCTTATAAATGTTTCACAGCACCTGCATTTTTTATCATGGCCCTTCCATGTGAACTTAGATGTCTTGCGGCTCACCTACACTCTCAGTCTGAAAGAGAGAAAGTCATATTTTTAAATGCCTTTTTTCTCCTTTGTCAGAGGAGATAAAATTCCCCAATTATTTCCCCCTTGTGCATAGATATTTATATTAATATTTTAAAGAATGGGTTCTTTATAGTGTTATTCATGAACCCATGTGTTAAATTTAAAACAAATGTGTCCTAAAAATGAATATTTAATCTGGTTTAATACCTGAAACCAGATTCATGTTGACTCAATTTCTTTGGTCATAAAAGAAATTTATGAAATGATTCACATTCTTTCATTCATTCAACAAACATTTTAGCAAGTTTATTGAGTACCTCCTACATTATCTATTTTAATCCTTATAATAACCTGGCAAGATGGGCATCGTCATCACCACTGTCATCATCCCTGTATCATGGATGAGCAAATCGCCGCTCAGAACAGTGAATATTCTGATTAGATAGATCTCTGCTGCTGTTCTGGGTCTGAGGTTTGGGCTGAAGATGCATGGTGAGTAAAATCCTTGGGGTAAGCAGTTTGGAGAAAAATTAGAGATGCCAAATATAATGGCAAGAGTGAGAGGGAGAGACAGAGATGAGAGAGGCAAGACCTAGCAGAAACCTGAAATGGAGAGGACGAGATTGGGAAGAATCTAGGTCACAGATCCCTAATGTGGCTTCACATCCAGATCATCTGGGAATCTTTAAAAATTACTGATAACTGAATTTACCCCAGGACAAAGTGATTTAATTGGCCTGGAATGTGATCTGGGCATCAAGATGATCTTCAAAAAGATTTCCCACTTTCTAATGTGCAGCATCTTTTGGAGCCACTAATCCAGGTAGTGTCTGGACCATTGCATGTAATGAAACTGAAGTAACCTGTACTCCATTTTGTTCCCCTTGTTCTTGATTTTCCAGTGGGTCCTGCTGGTTTATAGTCTCTGGGTGTGCAAAACACAAATAGAGGACATATCCCCACTCCCTATCAGAAGAGAAAGGTAGTGAGTTTTAACGAGAAGAGAGCAGGATTTTGTCACTTAGCTTCTCCGAGCCTCAGCTTTCAGGTGCCCTGGATGACTATTCTGATGCCTGTCTAGGGAGTTTATTGTAAGAATTAAATTAATTACCATGAAATTCTTATCCAATGATAGCAGAATCTTTAGTCAGTTATTGGAAAAATACTCATAATCAGTTAAAGCAGGTATAGCAGAGAGTATTTTCCAAAGACGGCTGAAATCCTCCCATCCCACATGACCCTGTAACGGAATTCTGATGCTCTTCCATCTGAGGCAAGGCCCATGTTCCTCCCTCTTGAACTTGGTGCCCATTTGTACATGCTCCAATGGGTGGGTTAAAATGGGAATGACCCTATGTGACTTAGAAGGTTAGATCGTAAAAAGCCATACAGCATCTACCTGGCTCACTCTCTCTTACAACAGGATCCTTGGGAGTCCTGAACTGACTTGTAAAAATTAGCTCCTCTGAAGGTGCCATGCTGGGGAAACCATGCGGGAAAGCCACACAGAGGTAGAAAGAGATGCCCAAGGAGCCCCTGTGGTGCCAGCCAAGGCTGAGTCTTCTTGGCAGCAGCTGCCAGGTGTGTGAATTCAGCAGCCTACACGTGATCTGATCCCAGCCCCTGACGTTGCTCCACTCCAGCTGTCGTGTGGCAGAGGCGAGTGGTCCTGCCCAGTGCTGCCCAAAATACAGATGCTTGACAAAATAAATATTGTTACTTGAAGCCACTAACTTTTGAGTGTTTCGCTATGCTACATTAGGTTTCCAGAATATATATGCAAGAATAAAACATAATATACACAAGACATTAAATAGCTTATTTCAAGTTAAATATAGCAAGTCTTTTATTTAGCAACCTTCCAATCTGGAGCCAAGGTGTTTTCATGGAGAATATTACCCACTGACCAGAACTCTGTCATGAACCTTATATAGAAAGCATTTTTAAATGATTTTCATTGTCAGTTTTTTTAAAGAGCATGAGTGCTTTAAGACACTTAAAATTTTTTTACCAGTTTCCTCTATCCTTTATAATCATTCTACTCCAACTTTATTCAACATTTGTTAGGCAGTTTATTTATTTTATCAAGTCTTTCCAAAGTATTCAACTTAGATTTCATAAAAAGAAATCTTTTTGTGAATATATTACATCAATGTACATGTTTCTTAGTAGATTGCAGGATAAAAATACCAAGTATAATTTAAATGAACAATATTGTGAGCATATAGTTCAGCTGACGGAAGCAGAAGAACAAAGGTGTTCTAAGAAAAAGTCTACTAGCCACTCATGTTCTTTAAAGTTATAGATACCAGTGAACAAATTTATAAAAAGAATGGAACCCTGTTATTTAGAAATAAATAGCAAGAGGTTCTATAATAAAATGTGTAAAAGTATTTGTGTACAGTAGACACTCATTATATGTTAGTTTCTCTAACCATGAAATCCTAATTTGCCAAAAACTCTCCTTGCAAATAGTCCCTGGCCCCAAACACCAGCAAAAAAATTTTAACAAAGTAGCCTTTGATAGCCACCTAAATTTCATACTATTTCAGAAAATGCATTACATTTCTATTTATGGAAAATCATTTCCCATGAAGTAGTGTTGAGATCAGGTGCATTAATGTGTTCAGATCACTTGCTAAAAATAAAATACATCATGACAAGCCTCTCTAGTACTGCAACTACTGAATGCACTTACACTTGGAAAGCAAATCTACTAATGCAGCCCTGAGACCCTGAGTTTTCTCCAGCCCCAGCCCAGTCTTTGTACAGCCATAAATAGGATAGAGAGTCCAGTGTCTTGGGAAAGGCACTGAATTTTAGGGGGAAGTGTGTCATTTACTGTAAAGTTTATCATAATAGAATCTTGCAGTTATTCAGAGCTTTCATCAAAGCAAAACTCCAGGACTCCCTCCAGTCATGGCCTCTGCTGAGTTTCAAGGCCCTTGAAACTGATCATGTCAGAATTTCATGGCAGTTCCTACACACCTGCAGTCAGGTCGGACCTCTGTAACATGGCATTCTTTCCAGCTTCATCTCTGAACACTCATTTATGTCAGGGCTCAGGACCAATTAGAATGTGTAGCAGTCAAGTTTCTTTATACCCAGCACTTCAGCTATAAAAACTGCAGCTCTTACCATGTCCTAAAATGAGCATTATCCAAACTGTGGGTCTTGACCCATTAATGGGTCATGCAATCAATTTAATAGACCAACCAGCATTTTAAAAAAATGAAAATAGAATGGAATGGAATAAATCAGAGTATATTACACACAGTAAGAATATTGTTTCATTAAACTTTGTTTTTGGGTATGTGTGTGTGTGTGTGTTTGTGTGTATAACAAATTGTGATAAGTGCATTTTTTACAGTGAGTCATAAATCAAAATGCTGAAGCCTTCACATCTCTCAACCATTTTTGCATGCTGTTTGTTCCACTTGGAAGGCCTTCTCCATGCAAGACCTCTCTTTGTCTCCCCATTAAATTCCAACTAACTGTCCAAGACACAACTTCTATGAGGCCTTTGTCAGGCTTTTACTATGTCAGGCAGAGACCTACATACTTTAGATGTTATATGCCATTTTCACCTTCAGAACAAACTTATGAGGTTGGAACTAATATTATCCCCATTTTATAGACAGTGAAATGGGAAGCAACAGACGCATTAAGTCAATGCCTGTAGTCACCCAGGTAATAAGTGGTCAAGCTGGGATTTGAACTCAAGCCTTCAAACCCAAAGCCTGTGTTCTTAGCCATCACATTGCACATCTTCTCCCTAACATGCATGTGAAAATATGAACTGCATTCTATTCTTCTCTTTTGTTTTAAGACCGTGCACATATAATGTGTGCCCCACAGAAATTACTTGATAAATACTAAATGAGTAAGTGCCAGTGTGAGGAATTATCACCATTTCACAAATTAAGAAACTGGTATTTATCCATGAGGAAGCTAGGCTAATAGTTCTTTTTGGCATCTGTCTATTATAATAAAGTTATTAGCAAAGTTTTGCAGGAGGAGTGATCACTTTGGATGAAGGTCAAAGAAGATCTTCATAGAGACATGAGAAATTTTACAGCTAGATAAAGGCACTGTGGGAAATGTTACACCTAGTATAAAGTACACTTTTTTTTTCCATTCTCCATTCATGACCACACCATTTATAGGCATACCTAAGAACCAAGATTACCTTAGATACCATTTTATCTGGTTCATTCAATCATTTATTCAACAAATAGTTTTCAGCCAAGCTCCATGGTTTGTCCTGGCAGGGATAATAAGCCACATTTCTCTCCTCTGGTAGCTCACAATCAGTAATGGAGCTGAGTGAATAAATAGGTGATTGTAGTATGTGGTTGGCCAGTATCATCTAGTGGTTAAGGACCAGTACTTAGGAATCAGTTGGTCCTGAGGCTGGGCTCCACCACTGAGGACTTGTAATACCATGAGTACTTCAGTTAGCTCCTTGGAGCCTCAGCTTTCCCATCTTGTAGGGCTGCTGGCAGATCATGTGCATAAAGCACATGGTACAGTATAAATAGAAATTGTAGATTGATGACCAACATTTTAATATGTGTGACCTCCTGAAAGTTACTTGAATTCCTCTCTCTGCTTTGATTTCCTTATCCAAAGAATAGGCCTATAACTCTGAAAGCTAATTACCGTTCAAAGGCCATTCTCCATGGAAAGAAGAGGGGCTCTACCATCTTGTGATCCCAGCTTGCTCCCGGGGGTCAGGGGCCCAGGCCAAAGTCCTCCCTACATAGCTTTCATTTCCCTACTGAGTACAGGCCATGACCTCTCTTCTCCTAGACCCATACCTCCCCGTTAGCACCCAACACTTCAGGTTCATACTTAATATTTTTTTGGAGCATCTGCATCTTTAAAATACATATGTATGGATATTTTCATGTCATAATAAATCTTCCCTGACATTCCCAAAATAATACCCTTTAGCCCTTGTGTTTTGATCTACCTCAAATGCTAAGGTTTCTGAAGGAGGCTTATTTTTTGGAATGTGCCCTTCTTTTTATGAAGAGTGGTTTTCTTTTGCCCAACTGCTGAATTTCTTCATAAATGAAATACTTTTCTCTCTCATAATAGGATATTCCTTTGTAGCTAAACCAGGAACCAGGAACCTGAACCACTTCTCTCTAACACCCCTGGCCTGAGTTGGCAATGTCTTCTAGAACAAACAATGGGAAATACAAGTTCACACTCCCTAATGGGAGTCAAAAGTGGAGCCATATTCATCAAGTTAGCTCACTGTGTTTTAACTTTTTTTGGATTAAATAAGATTCGGTCTGTTTGGCAGACAGAGATGGGGGCAGGCAGTAGAATGAGGGGACGTGCGTTTGTGTTCAGGACTGTGAAAGTGGAAGCAATCCAGAAGTACCACTAATTTTCTTAGCCAAAGTGTCCCATGAGTCATGACATCTGAGTCATCAATTTCATTATGTATTTGCAGTAGCCTCCTGTCTGGTTCATGGGGGAATTGTAAATTAAAAAAATAAAAGTTCAGCTGTTTGAATTCTTCAGATCATATACTCAGGATTATCATTACTCTAGTATTTTAAAGAGGAGAAAAAGCAAGTAACTACTTTAAATATATCAATATCCCATTAATGTGGTTCCTTATAAAACTATAAAGCCAAAACCAGTTTAACGGTTTTCCCCTAAATACTTCCTGAAATCTAATGTTACGCATTCTTTTATTTTATGTTGATAGTAAATCTGAGGATACGATTTTACTTCTGGAGAATAGAAACTGTATTTTTTCTCTCTCCATTATGGGCATCTTATCTTTAGGAATATAATAGATGATTTTATGGCTATTGTGGTTAAAGGGAAATATATGGAAATGGATAGAAGTGGAAGTATTATTTAGAGACGATTGAGATAGAGCTCAGTGCAGATACCTGCATGGATATTCCAGGTACTCTGATCAGACACATAGATGGAAAGACATGACTACATGTAGCCTCACTGAGCACCTCAAAGTACCAGGAACTATGTTCAGGTTCCAGATATTTGGCTAACAATCTGATAATAGCTACCATATGGGAATTTTTTACCCATGCTGGGCAATGTGCAAACTGGTTTAATATTTAATCTTCACAAATCTGCCTTCAGTCAGTTCCTAGAAGCAGAGCCTTAAGAAAGGGATTCTTTGCAATCACAAAGGTAATGAAAGCTACCCAAATGCCCATTAATAGATGAAAGGATAAAGAATATGAGTATATACACATGGAATACCACTCAGCCATAAAGAAAGAAGGAAATCTTGCCATTTGCAACATGAATGGACCCAGAGGATGTTAAGTGAGATAAGCCAGGTGGAGAAAGACAAATACCATATGACTTACTTATATGTGGAATATAAAAAAAAATAAAACCAAACAAAAAAAGAAATAGACCCATAAATATGGACAACAGCATAGGGAGTGGGGTTGGGGTAGGTAAACTAGGTGAAGGGAATAAACAGGCACAAACTGCAAACTGTAAAAGAATTAAGTCATCAGAATGGAAGTACAACATATAGAATGTAATAAAAAATATTGTCATAACTTGTTATGGAAACAGGGAACTCCACTCACTGTGGCAAGCATCTAGTAATGTATATAATTATCAAGTCATGATGTTGTACATCTGAAACCAATATAACACTGTGTATCAATTTTATTCCAATAAAAAAGTTTAAAACATTGGGGATTCTTATGCAAGTGATTGATTGGGGGTATGCAAGTGATGGAAAGGGGAGTGAGGGAAGCAGAAAGGGCAGGGGAGAATGACTAGTCCAGGATGTGGTCTCTGGGCTGGTACACAGAGTTTGCCTCACCTTGAGTGGGTGGCTGCAGGGGGAGCCTCTGGGTGAAGGGCTTCCCTGTGGAGGAGGACAGCTCTCCAGAGAAGGGTTCAGTCAACACTCAGGGAAGCTGGGGGATGGTGCCCAGCCCAGGCACTGACAGCATCTACCACATACTCTTTGGAGTAGCTATTACCCCCATTTTTTAAATGAGGGAACTAAGGCACAAAGAGTTTAACTTGTCCAGAGTCACTTTTAATAGACTGGGATTGAACCCAGATCTGTCTGACTGCAAGTTCTTAACCATTCTGCCTCAACCGTAAATGCGCTCAGGTTGATAACTGCTAACTTCTGTCCTGTACAGAGTCCAGAAGTAACACAGAGAAGAAGGTAGTAAACTTTCTGAGAGGTAAAGGAGTTCAGTACTACATAGAGAAATAAAGCAAATGCTTCCTGTTCTATGCATTATATAGATGACTGTGTTCTTAAAACCCAAAGTCATAAAGGCAGGGAAGAAATTTATTTTAGTGTATTTTTTGCTTCAGAATCCAGTTCCTTTGTGTACCATAAAGGTATGAACATGCTACGCAAAATGGTAAGAGTATTGTTTCTAAATAAAAATATGTCTGTAATTAAATCATGCTGCTTACAGCTTTGCTTCTATTCCTTTGGTATGACCCCATCTGTTTGGTCTTCAAAGTTAAGATGGCAGGTGCCATTTCCCTTAGATCTGACCTGTCCTAAAACTGCACAGGCCAGAGCCTCGTTAGGGGGCCAACAAAGTGTGCAGGAGAGAACCAACCCAGCAGTCCAATCTCAGTTATCATCCTGGCTCTACCACTTACATACTAGGAGTCTTGGACAACATGTGTCTCCAGGCTTCATTGTCTGATTTGTAAAAATGAAACAATATTTGCCTTAATCTCCTGCTTCCTCTGGTTTGAACAGCTATTATACTTTCTTCCAAAATCTGCAATCCCAGATTTTGTCTTCTGCATGACTTGATTTCCCAGCCTACACTCTAGGCCCTTTCCAACCATACTTATACTTCTCACACATCAACCTTGACAAACATCTACAGTTATGCTGAACTCACCTGAAATGGCCTTTACTATATCCAAAGTGGGGTATAGTCCAGATATGTGACAATTTTGGAGGTGACCAATCGTGTGCATCACAGTTTTAATTCTAAACGTTATCTGACAATTATGAAGTGCATGAGACATTTGGATTTGTGCATTAAGGAAATTTTGACTTCGTCTTAGATTAGGACACTTAAAAAATTTGCACAGGAAATAGTCATTTCACAGAGTGCCTCCCTCTCGTTGTCCCTATTTGGAAAGGGTGGGTCTGTGTTACAAGTGATTACAGTCATCACGTCAGATGGCTATGAAGTCAGGTGATAGATCACAGCTAGGATTAATATGAGCCTACCTTGCTCATCTTTCTTTGATTCATGATTTTCATTTGTAGATTTTCATTTCTTTGACTCTTTGAATCATACCATGATTCATCACCTTCTCCTCAAATGTCTGGGGGAGGGGGTAAGTAAAGCATTAGAAAGTAGGAATCAGATGCCAACTATGTGCTCCCTTGATTCGACTCCAGTTTGGTGATTAAATGAGTGTTTGCCTAGCTGCAGATCAATTATTTTGAGGACTCAAAATGTCTTGCTGTGTCTTGAATTGTGCTGATGGTTTTTAAGTAGGCCATAAAAATTCCTGCGAATGATTTGTTTAATTATTGTCTTGTTCCTCATTTACATTTTTATCTAAAACTCTGAGAACTGAAATCTGTATTCAATTCCTGTGAGCTACAATTTGCCTTGTTGAGAGAAATATCTGGACTGTGCTTTATGTATGGAATAATATCAGCCAAGCAGAGTTAAATGTCTGTGATGTTGCCCTAATCGCTATACACATAGCTCTTTTTGGCTGATGTTTCTTGGGCTTAGGACAATATTTAATGGCATTTCAAGAGCCCTGACTCTTTTACACCACTTGAGGAATCAGAGTTTAAACATGTTCAGGCTTCGCTTTTCTGGATTAGGCCTTCTGAGAAAGAGGGATGCTGACCCACTACCTTACATGACTCATTTTTGCTGACCATTTAAGGGGCCATCCCCTCCAGGATGCATAAATAATGACATGAAAAGTAACACCTTCGACCCATCATAAAACCTTAGGTCTGGAGGCACCTTCAACATCATTTTACTGCTGCAGAAACAAACTGTAGTGTCGTGCAATGGAAAGAACACTGAACATGGTGGAATTTTGCTTTATAAACATTTCTGTGCAGTTGAACACAAGTGCTTTTGAAATTCGGGTGTCTTGACTGAAATAAAAACTGTGAAGAAGTAGAATTCTGAGAGTGAAAAGCTGCAGTTGCAAAAGAAACAAAGAAAAACATTCCTGAGATACTTCAACCCAAACTGCCAAGATTGCTCATGTTGATGAAAATGTTATGAGTGTGCACTGGAGTCAGATTTGTAGGAGGGAAAACAGACCGTTTCTCCAGCTCCTGCGTGGAGACTGAGCTCCAGAGAGGTGAGATGTCTGCCCAAGGTCTTCTATGAATTAGTGGCAGATTCAGGACAGGAAGTAGCAAATCTTGATTCCAAGTCCAATGTTCCTTTCCCCTCAAACTGCTATAAATGTGACAAATTATCTTATTAGTTTAGCCTAGTTCAGCATTTCCTCAAGTGTGGGATGTTAATAGGTGTTACATGAAATAATAGTTTCATGGTCAAATGACTATAGAAAACGCTGTTAAATAAAATTAAACACATTTCTTCATTTCAAGCTTCTCTGAACCTTTAATATGTTAATATATATGGTGACTCTTGAAGAGGGAAATCAAACATACAGCATTTCCCAAACTTATTTGACCGTGGAAATCTCTTTTTCACAGAATAACTCATGGAAGACCCTGAGAGGTGCTGGCCTCAGTGGTAAAATTTAATGTCTTTGTACCAGACAAGGTACGGATAGGAATTATAATTCAACCTAGGTGATTCAAATGACAAGGTTTACAAAGGGACTACATCCAGAGATCTGGGCAGAATTAAGGAAACAATAAAAAATGGTGAAGCACCCATGCTAGGCAGGCAGTGTGGGAAGCATCCCCATTACCCTGAAGGAGCAAGGAGAAGAGGCTGGTGTGGAGCCGGAGCTGTTGGGAGGACCTCATGTCTCAGAGGGACGTGGCTTCTGCCAGGGGCACAGTGATGCAGGAGAGAAGGAGTAGGGAAGAAATACGCCAAGTTATTTCTCTTGTTCCCCTCTGATCCTGGTGGTGCCGCCCATTGGCCAGATGTGATCAGAAGCCAGCCTGCGTGGGTGCAGCAGTTTCTAGCTTCAGCCCCTCAGCCCCGCAGGTGCACCACGCACTTATCTAGGCACTTTGCTTATGTTGATTGTTTTCTTAAGTTTCACAACAAACATAATGTAGGAATCAGGGCTATTTACAAATGAAGAAACAGATGTTAACTCATGTGGCTAGTAGGAGATGGATTTAGCCCCAGGTTTATCTGTCCTCCTTTTGCTAAGCCAGGAAATACCAGACTTTCAATGAAAGCTTAAGGAACTTGCAGAAGGACTTTTTCATCTTCAGTTTTGAGCAATTTCTTCTTATCTCTAACATGATTAATCCTCTAACAGACTGAATAAGTTTAATTTGGAAGGGTTTTTCCTCCTGCAGGAGCAGGAGACCTTATTTGATTCATCTCTGTAATCCCAGACCTTAGCACAGTGCCCGGCACTGGGTTAATATTTGTTGAATGAATGCCTGAGTGAATGAACTTCTAAGTCAGCATTCTAAGGATGTTTTCTCAGAGCTCTGTTGGGGCAGAGTTGGCCTATTAATCTACTTCTAAGTGTTCTGACTTTTAAGCAATGGTAATTTTTCCCTACTGAGAATCTTCTCATCAGTTTTTTTCTTGGATAGCTATGATACCTCTGTCCTTACATCTTCCAAATACACACATTGAACACACACACACATGTGTGTGCACACCCATACCATTTCCTTTCTGCCTCCATCCCTGCCATACTAATACTTTCTGTTCAGAGCCACCAAATCTATAAGAGCAGCCTTTATAAAGTTCTGAAATCACCAAACTATATGCCAAATCTCTTCCATTTCCCTCAATCCTATACTAGTTCCCTGTTGCTCATAAGCTTCCTACATACCTGTTGAATTTAATTAAAAAGTGTGTTTTCCATCCTTAAAGTCCAATTTCTCTATACTCTAACTCCATTGGTTCTTATCCCATCAACTGTTTCAGAATGAGCTGTCATATACATCAGGCTGGAATTCTCCCAAAGAAGCCACGGTCATTCTCCTCTCTACACCACATATTCCCATACATGTTCCCCAGGCAATGTCTTCTCTTTCTTGCATTTGCTCACTCCTTGAGCTCCTCCCATAGGACGAGCACTGCCATACTGAAGCACACATGGAGAAAAAAGTAGTTTCGTCTCTGAGAAATACAAAATCTTCACAGGACCCTGACACATTGAATACGAGCATACAATTCAGGATGCTGAATGCCGCAATAAAGGCATGAGGCCAAGGCGGAGAGCCAGGGAATGGCAGCTCCGGGAGTTTGGGAACAGTGAGTGTTATTCCAAGTGCCCAGTACGTTGTGGGGGCTCAACAAATATTAGTTAAATGAGTGAATGAACTAAGTTTTAAGGAATGAACATATGAACTAGCTTTTAAAAAAATGTTTCCCTATATCCTTCAAGAACCAGCAGTCTTCTCCCTGCCTTCCCTGAAATGAAATGCTCTTACAGTCTTGGAGCATTCTGTCAAACTTGCTGCCTTAACTTATTCTGTATTTCATGCCTCCAATAACAGTGTGAGCATTAGTAAACCCAGATTATAACTTACACTTCTGTATATATATATGTGTGTGTGTGTGTGTGTGTGTGTGTGTATGCTGGGTATATAATAAATGTGGGAAAATGGCATTGGATTCAGTTTAATTGATTCTAATAAAATTGAAATATTTGTATATGTACATCCATATGGAAATTGTAAGTCTGAATAACATTTTAGGGTTGATTATATGGGTCTATCCTGGGAGAGCTTCTTCAGAAAGTGTTACAAATGAACTGGAGATCTTCTAACAGTATGGATTCTGAGTCTATGGGGTGGTACCTGAGATTCTGTATTTCTAACATGCCTGTAAGTGGTGATGATACTGCTGGCTCTTGGACCACACTTGAGTAGTGAGATGTAGAGAGAAAAGAAGGACAAAAATAACTTACTGAATTCATGTTATCAGTCAGGCTCTGTACAATGCTCTTTGAAAGCATTAACTCAATGCTTTTTACATTGTATTCATAGACTGGCTATATTCAGATTATAGGAGAAATTTTAAAAATATTTCTCAGGACCCACCCCTAGAGATTCTAATTCAGAGGGCTAGTGGTAGAGACAGGAATATCAGTATTTTTAAAAAGCTCCAAGGAGATTCTGACACATTACGGTAGTCAGAATTCTACCAATGGTTTCCAATGGCCCTTGTCCTCGTGTAATCCCCCCCAACAACCTTTGAGTGTGGATGGAAACTGTGAATATGAAGAGATCTCACTCTCAGGACTATGTCACGGGATATGGCAAAAAGTGGATTACCTAGTAAATCTTATCTAACCACACCAAGCTCTTTAAAAGCAGTTTTCTTTGGCTTGTGACAAAAGAAGTTAGAGAGACTTTAGGTGAGACGTCAATGCATGAGTTGCTGCCTAGGTGTGGAGAGGGAGCTGTGAGAAGGCAGGCAGGCAGCCTGAGGGGTGGAGAGCAGTGCCCCATGACAGCCAGCAAGGACATGTGGGCCCCGTTGGGTCCTACAGCCCCGCGGAACTGAACTCTGCCCACAGCCTGAATGAGCTCGGAAGCTAGTTCTTCCACAGAGCCTCCAGATAAGAATACGGTCTGGCT
This sequence comes from Manis pentadactyla, assembly GCF_030020395.1. NCBI lineage: Eukaryota > Metazoa > Chordata > Mammalia > Pholidota > Manidae > Manis > Manis pentadactyla. The sequence goes on along the minus strand of NC_080022.1, from coordinate 46,858,076 downwards.
AACACCCTCACTTTGGCCCTGTGAGACCCTAAGCAGGTAACTCAGCCAAGCTGGTTCAGACCTCTCACCTCCAGAACTGTGAGAGAATAAGCGGGTGTGGTTTTAAGCTGGTAGATGTGTGGGAATTTGTTATGTACCAATTGATAATCAATGCATAAACATTCAGGTTTGACAGTGACTACATTAAGTAATATGATCCTCCCTGGAGCTTGATACATAAGCATTATTATCTCCATATTACCGGTGACCAGGTGACTCAGAGGACTTATGTTCTTTTCCCACAACAGTCTCACACCTAATGAAAGAACCATAATTTGAATTTTATATATACATATATAAAATAGACACACACACATATCTATATATTTAAAGTTCCCTAACTCTCAAAAAAAAAAAAAATTCAATCATGCAGGAATTAGGAGAGTGGATGAAATGAAGAATGACTCCAGTCAGTAGACATTGAAAAAATGATTCCTATTTCTTTGATGTGCCCACAGAAATTGCAAACTCCAGTCTGCTCTCTATATGAGATAGTTGAATGGTGTGAACAGATAAGGGAGGGTTGAGATATTCTTTCAGGTTTAATGTACCCACGAGTCATGGATTGGAGATGACTGTACCGCCAGATTCTCCTAACAGTGGCTCTGAAGGTTGGCAATGCAATCGGTATGTCAGGGGGCCAGGAATAAATGTCTGGGCTTGGTCTTTAAGCAGAGTTTTACATCGTCCTGGCTCACTAGAGGTAAAGAGAACAATTAGGTAAGGCCTTGGTGGTGTTCTATCGGTTTCTAAGAACAGAACTTGGTATGTAGTGATGTCAGCAGGCATACACCATTGAGACACAATGGAGAGCTGCCCTCTGGCTATTGAATCAGGAGAGGTCGCTTTAGCAAAGGTAGAAAGTATCATGTGTGCTTGCTTCAACCTGCTCCTGTCATTGAGTTTTTTCTCTGTCCTCTCAGACATTAAGGGAAGCCAGGACATCAAGAAGGCCCATCCACTCATTCGCTCATCCTTGCTGCCCATAGCATATTACATACGCTCCGGCTGGTATGTTTAGTGGGATGCAGAGGCAACTGGGCTTCATCAGACCACAGTTTAGCACAAAATGAAAAGCATCTTCTCTTCAAAAAGAGTAAGAATGAAAATCAATCACAATTCTGATACTATCTTTTGAAAAGAGTTTTTAATTACATTAACCTGTTTGCCTAAGCAAGTTCCAAAAGTATATACTAGCAATTCTACAGAAATCCATGCAAAAATAATTTATTTAGCTCTTCCAGTTGGGGGCTGCACGGGCTTCCCTCACTGAATGCTCATTCATTTGCTCAGGGAATATATACTGGGTACCTTCCATGTGCTACCAAGGGAGGCAAAGGTACAAAGGTAAATGAAGCAGTTTTACCCCCAAAATCTAGCACAGGAAACCAAAGCAAAATTAATAATAATAGCACATTTGATGTACAAAGGACTCTGAGAGAGGGGAACCTATGTCCTCAGCCATAAATTCTTGTTTGTTAGAGTATCACTCAAAAACCAAAGGACTGTGCAAGTAGATTTTTCTGCTGGGCTGAGTTTTTTCATATTTAATCTGCTTGTAAAACCCTCATTTACCATTTCTATAGCCACTCCTATCAGGAATTTTGGTGAACCAGAGGACAGGAAGCCTATCTGTATGTAAAAAAGCTGAGGTATTTCATAGTGCCTTTTGGATTTTTCCTCTGACAAGTGGTTGGCATCTGCTAACAACACTTTTTTTCTTGAGCTTTGTAATGTTGCCAGACTGAGAACTGAGCTTTGAAAAAGGAGATGGAGCTGTTAGCAAATGCCTTTGTTATCTCTGGAATTGATTATTGTACAGTGGTTTGCAGAAAAAAGCTTGATGTGTATCTTGTCTCAATATTTACCTGCTCCTCCCAGGAAATATTGTGCTAAGAGAAATTCCCTGCAGTACTACAAATGTCGACTTGCCTAAGATAACTGGTGCAATTTGCCAATCGACTGTCCTTTTCCCATCTGCAGAAACAGTATGATAAGAAAAAAACCCAGAAAGAATTTCTTACTAAGTGCTTGGAGATCTTTTGAATTTGATGACTATTTGAAGTGTTTCATATACCTCCTCCCCCCTTTCATTTGAGAAATATTTATTGACACTTTCTATGTGCCAAGCCATTTGCTGGCCTCTTGGAAAACCCTAATGAATAAAACAAACCCAAGTCAGAATGGCCTTCATGAAGATGATGTCTGGTGGAGGAGAGGAATATTCTACAAGCATTTCCAGTATGTGATGATAAGGCAAGATTTCAGAGTGTGCATGCTATGAGAAGATAGGTTTTTGAGAAACAGATTTTTAAACTCAAACTAGAAGCATAGGTGGGTATCAGGAACTATCCAGACATTTGGAGGTGAGGCAGTGAGTAGGAGGGTGGGGGAGCAGTGAAAAGTAGGGAGGTGGCATTTTCCAGGCATAGAGGCAAGCACATAAAAAGAGATCCGAAGTGAAAGAGAGCATGGCAAATCATTTTGGGCAAGTTGCTTAACTTCTTTAAGCCTCAGTTTCCTCTTCTCTAAACTGGGAATGATAAAGCCCACATGACAGTGTTAAAAAGGTTAGATAGTCTATGTAAAACATTTATTTCTGCATTTATTAGTTAGTACTCATGAAATGTTAGCTAGTACTTATTCATTTTTTGAGGAACTAAGAAAAATTAAGATTAGGACGGCAGGGCTTCCTGCTGTTTACTCCCAATCTTGTATACCAGGCTTCCTTTAAAGCTAGGTAGAATGTAGCCTGTTCTGTGTGTAAGAAGTTTTCCAATATACAGATGTAGCAAACATTTATTGTTTATATGTCTGCATCTGATTCAAAATTATCAGTTCTTTGCAGACAAGTGCTATGTCCTATTTATTTCTGTATTTCTATATACATAATACAGTGCCTGGCACAAAATCATTTCTCAATAAATATTTCATGAATGAATTAATAAATAACTAAAAGAGAATAGAAACAATAGAATACAGTGCAGCAGAGCACGGTAAAATAGAATAGAATCGCATTGAACCTAGTGCTGAACTTAGAGCTATAGGACACCCAAAGAGTAGCTCTTGGGCTCAGTCAGTGACACTGTGCAAGGGCTCTTAGAAAACTCCACGGCCCTAGGCCACCAGAAGTTTGGAACAGCAGGAGAATAAAAAGCACCACTCATCCTAGATATCTTCCCTCTTGCTTCAGAGAATACATTTTGGGCATTGCACGTCTTCTCTATGCATCCTTTAGGCAAAAATGTGCAGCTAAACTGTATTACATGATAATAAAAATTTAAGATCCCTCAAATATATATCCTTATTATATTATAATTTCAAGAATTATATGTACACACTTTTTACAATATGGGCATATTTAAAATATGCCCAAACATAGCAATAAACTTGGTGTCTTTGTACTTTATTATAAATTATATCCTATCATATACAATCCACTATCAATGCTGCTCTAAAGATGGGAAGATCAAGGCTCCTCACAGCCATGGCAGCAGCCAAAGTTAGCACAGTTGTTAAGTGATGCAGCTGGTACCCAGACCTCACTAGGTCTTGTGTATGCTGTGACAAGAGGCAACTGATACCTTTTAAGGGTAGAATATGAAGCCCATGCTACCTTTGGATTTGTTAAAAAAAAAATTGTTTTATATTTCATATTATATTCCCTTTCTCCTAGATTCAGTGGTTCTCCTGCACTTGTCGATCTACCTGTATCCCACTCTCATTTGGGTGTCTGCTAAAGTTTTACCTCTCCCAAGCAGCCTTCTTGAATATGCCAAGTCACACTGACTACAACCTCCTCTGGACTCTCTTGTTAAGCTGTTAAGCCATCAGGTCCGCATCACTGGCTTAGTGCTTTGAAAACCTATATTACACAAATAGCTATCTCTTTTATTTACATGTTAGATCCTCAGATCAATAATAAAACCACCAACTAGGAGGCCCCTTACTCTGAGTTCGGATCTTAGCTCCATCAGTCCTGAGCTGTGCCCATGTGCATGTTATTTAACTTCTATGAGCTCCAGTTCCCCATTTTAAAAAATTGGAACCATACTACCCTCTCATAGGGGTGTTGTAAGGAGGAAATGACCTAATACATGTAAAGCATTTGGGGATCTTCTGTAGTTGTTAGCTAATTTCTTAGGCAAATGTTGGAAGACATAGAACTTGTTCTTCAAATAAAGCTGAATCTGAGGAAGGAAGGTTCTCTCTGTTTTATCCACCTGTTTTGTGGGTATCTCTCAACTCATCAGGATCCCTTGAGCTTCAAAAATTGTCCAACTTTCTTTATGGACCAAAAAATAAAGGCCCACAGAGGTAGAGATAAAATGCCTTATCTGAGTTCACACAGCCAGTAATTGGCAGGGAGGTCTGGACTTGGGCTAGACCATGCAAACTCCATTTTCTGTCAATTATCTTTATGTATTCCTTATGTATTCCTCCATCTCCACTTCCCCCCAGCAAAAAGCGGTGCATGGATTTATTCATCCACCGAGGATAAAAATATGCAGTCCCTGCCTTTATGGAGGGGAGGATAGAAACATAACAGGTAAGTATAGTAGAAGAGAATGGAGGCAATGATAGAGGTATGCACAGGGGGCATGGATGAGGGATAATTAATCCAGTGTGAAGAAAATTCCAAAGATGAATAAGAAGTAACAAGGCTAACTGAGCAGTGGTGGGTATTCCTGGGAGAGGACACAGCTTGGGCAAACACACAGAGGCAGGGAATAGCATGACATCCATGAGGAACCACAAACAGTTTCCTTTTCCTACTAGAGCATGAAGTGTAAGACAAGAAATGGGGAGAGGTGAGGCTGGAGAAGAAGTTCAAGGGTGGGGGAGGATGGGGAAAGAGTGGATCATTCATATACACCATATTGGAACATCTGTGAGTTGATTTTGATTTCCAGAACTGCATGTTTTAGTTTGAAATTGAGCAGGTTATGTTTGCTGGGAAATAAAAAGAAAAACAACCCATGATTTTGAAGGAACATTAAAATAGAGCATTACCAAACATATGTTGGTATCTTCTAAAGTGATGGAAAAGGGGAAATTCTCTCCAACATTAGGCCAGCACAGAAGTGCTGAGAGTCAGCAAAATAAAGACACTAACCAAAATAAAGACACTAACCAATGGCTCCGTGTGTTGCTGTTACACAGATCTACTTTGATGAATGGAGATTCAACCATAAGGAGAGTCACCAAACACTGTTGAACGCAGCCTTAGTTAGTAACAGGTGCCCCATCTCTACTAAGAACTATTTTTCAAATCAGATGAGGTGAAAATTCTGCAGAGCTGGAGAAGAGACAATTCATTCATGTGCTTAACTCTGGCCAGGTGGGCACTGACAGTTTGAGATACATCTCTGCTGGGTCTGCAGGCCCTTCCAAGTGAGGCTAGGGGCCGGGCAGTGGAGGGGGAGAGAAGGAAATGGCCTCTATGGTGTGACAAGGAGTCCTGGCAGCTAAAGTCTATTTATTAGTGGCTCTGCTCCTCCCCTGCTGTTATATTAATATAATAAATTGTTCACAGGTGCATCAAATGAGATTTAGATGATCACTGGGAGCTTTGTTACCCAAACAGGCCAAATCAGGAAGAGCAGATGCATCAGGCAAACTACAATCCCTTAGCAGAAGCGCAAAGCTTGAGTTAATGAAGGTCGGTGAGCATTTGGCCTTGATAGCCTTCACAGCAGTGAGGCCCAGCCCCCTGTTTAACTCTTGCTTGCAAAGAAGTACTCTCTGCTGTAGCTCTTGTTGGGATGGGATGGAGGCAGGGAGTTTCCCAAGGAAATTGTCTTCTCCCCACAAATAATAATGCGAATAAAAGTGATGGCTCCATGGATTGGGCCTTACTGTATGGTAGTGCAGGTTTTTCCCTGAACACGAAGACGCCGGACCAAGGGAATGCATGAGGACTGGCCACCACCCTGCATTATGCTCTCCACATGCTGTGCACCCTGCATGGGCTCCATCCCCTGGAAGAAAGGACACCTCTTTCTAAGTGGCACACAGGTAGGCTCTGCGCTCTCACCTTTGTGCACCTTTTCAGAGGGAGTGCCATTGGAGCTAGTGGTGGCCTCACAAATATTAGTTCTAACCTTTGCAACAATGGAAGGTGGATATTATGATAGGATGCCTATTTTATAGATTAGAAAACTGAGGGCCAAAAAAATTAAGCAACATGGTGGAAGTTATACATGGGAGAACAAGGATTTGATCTGAAGTGAATCCCCAATTCCTCAGCTGCCTTAAACTAATATAAGCAATTCTCTGTTCATCTTTAAGTCCAGGAAAAGGACTGAAAAAGGAGAGAGAATATGCTGTGATGGTGGCATGAGCGGAGCTTTGTGATCAAGAGATCTAAGTTTGATCTTTGCTCTGTAAAGCTTGCTTTGAGTCCTGGAACCAGAGACTCCTCGGAATCCCTGGTTCTTCCTATAAAATTAGAATTGCACTAGAACGCTGAACTCCAAGGTCTCTTCTGGTTTAATGTCCAAGAAGTCCAAAGGGCTCTTCCTCTAGTTCATTTTTTCTCTATAAGAAAACATTAAGGCTACATAGACTCCATATATTTTGGGTTGCGATCTGGCAACAGATAACAAAACCATAAAAGTGTTCATGCATTCCTTTATGCACAATAATTACAATTCTGGAGAATATTCCAAGGAAATTAAAAGAAGAAAAGAACTGAGTACACAGTTGTGGCATTTATCATCATGATGCCAACACCTAAATGACCCACAAAAGGAGGATGGTTAGATAAATTATAGTGTGTACATTTGATGGGATGAGATCATAACATACCAAATGTGCTACCTCTTCAAGTAGAAATAGTGTATATATGTTTATGAAGTGTAACTGGACAATTGAGAATTTAAAGTTGTATGTAAACCATATTACTGGTATAAAAACCATTTACAAGTTGGTTGAAATAGACTACAACATAGCATAGTTTATTTTATAATAGGCTTATAAGTAGTTTGATTTTAAAAATTAATTTTATAATTTTTAAGTCTCACTATCACTTTGATCATCTAAAGGCATTTCAAAACTTTACTTCTCTTGTAATTATAAAAACTTTGGATGTTCAAGAAAGTATAAAGAAAGGGAAAAACATTGAAATTCCACTCATAAGAGGTAACTTTTTTAAGATTTTGGTCTTTTTTGGTCTTTTAAACATGTATTTTGCCTTTCCTTTACATTAGAAGGTCATTCTTTCTCTATATATATATCTGAATCATGTTTTTTTATTATTTGACTTTATGTCATATTTTTATACATTAAAAACATTTATAAACACAAAATGCATAATTTAGTCCATCCCTTAATTCTAAATCCATTAGATATTTAGATTATTTCCCATATTTTGCTAAATAATCCTGAAATGGTTTTTATAGTATAAATCATTGTCTCAATTTGGGGTTATTTGCTGATGCCTTTTTTCTTTTAAACCAAAGCTTTACATTCCTAGACCTCATATTCCATGTATTTCAAAGTCAGTAAGGGTTACTCTTAAAGGATTAAAAAAAAATAAGCAGCATGTTATTTGAGTCCTCACACATCTTCCTTTTGCCTTTACACATTAAGACTGCTTAGCTCAGCATGAAAATCTTGAGCTGCACCTTTTATTCTGAGAACTCTGTGGGTTTTTCTTCATTGTCTTCTTCACTAGCTTGAAGTATTCAAGATAAGTCTGAGGCAACTCTGCAGGTAGTCATCTTGAAGGAAACTGGAGTTTCTGTTTGGCCAGAGAATACTTAGGATTTTTAAATTTATAATTCAAAATCCTTGTCTGTATCATTTAACCTAGCAATGTGTAAATATATGCTACATATATGTGTATATATTCTTATATATGAAATATCTTAGTGGAAGTAGAACACACACACACACACACACACACACACACACAGAAACAAAAGATTTACCACAATTTATTAGTGAAGCAATGTAAACCACCATTCTTTCCAGATTCTACATAAATGTCTGTTGTTAATGGATTTTGTCTAAATTACAGCAAGCTTTCCTAATTTATAGGCTCAAATTGGTTGTCTTTTTGCTTTTATTTTTCCTCTCAGCAAAGTTTTCCTCAATTATATCATTGATTATTACTTCTGTTTCAATTGTTCTCATTTGCTCCTCAGGCAATCCTATGATTCATAGATTGGATTTTTCTTTTCTACACACCATGTTTATCATCTTCTAATTATTTTGATCTGTTTTGTCCTTTTTCTCCCTCTGGGAATTTCCCAATTCTTCTCGCTTGTCACTTTTGGTTCTGGTTTCTTTGAAACCAGTTTCTCTTTAAAACTCTTCCCCATAGCTTAAGAATAAAGAATATCTTTTTAGCATACAATCAAGATGCCAAATAGATTTCCAAAATTTTTCTTCTGGAGTTCCTGCAGTAGATAATTTTCAGAAGTCTTCTGAATACATAATTCCTTTTCCCTTATTCTATAGTACTTTTTTTTTTTTTTTTACAATCCTCATATTGATATTTTTGTTTTCCATTTACTCATCCTCTAACAGAAGAGATCTATTCAGACCTAGTGTTTGCCAACAAATGTAGTATGTGGATGCCTTTGGCCTCAATTTCTGCCTAATGACATGCTGGTCAAATTCCTTTAACAGACCTGCAGCAGATGGCAGATTGATGCACAGAGATCTTAGTAAAGTTCTCATGTCTACCACACATTTGTTTAATGCTGAACTGAGAAAGGCTCTTGCCTCTTTGCTCTCCTCTCAAGGATCCCTGATGGTCTGTTCAGATGAAATGTATGTCAACAATAGTCCTCAGGATTTGCTGCTACAGGAATCCTTTTATCCTCCTCTATTATCTCTGGCAGTTTTACAGTTTTACTTGTAGAAATCATACCTCTTCAGATTCATTGCAGTCCCATTTATATTTTATCTATTTTCCTAATTCTAATCTTGTCTGTCTTATTTAATTGTTAGAATTATGGTTTAAAGTGGTTATAAAAAGAGAATTCTTATATGGAAAATTAGGAAGGGCACTTTGGATTCTACTTTTCCCTTTAAAAAATGGAATCCATTTAGGAGAACAATCTCTGTACAGTTTTCAAATTGAAACATTTTACGTTTTGGAATCACAGTGGAGATAGCTGGGAAAAGCTGAAGAAGCATTCATTTTAGTTTAAGGTGGACATGAAATTGTTGGTACATTTAATTTGTCATTTCAGTTTATTTAATTTTCAAACAGTTCTGTGCTTGTAGTTAATGGGAAATTCTTGAATAATTTGCCATTATCCTGATACTGTTTATTGGTGTGTTTTTATGGGTTTTTTGATTTTCTGTTTTTATTGGAAGCCTGAGAAAAGCTTTCTCCAAGTACTCTACTAATACTATTTTAAGCCAGAGGCCTCTGATTCTTATAACATTGTTTTAATATTAAGTATAAGTAAAAATGTATGACAACATTTTTATTTTAAATTTATTCTATTATTTGAATTGTAATACAACACCCATTTCTGGTGATCACATATCGCAAATCTTTCTAATTATAGTGGATTTGATATCTTTGTCAGTCTTGGACTATGCTACAGTGAGAGATGCTATTTTTTTTTTCAGTAATGTTTAGCAATTTCTTCACTACAAACTGAGTAGTTATTAACAAATTTGGTTGCCCTATATGACAAACTGTTGAAGAAACTGAATGTTTTGACTGGAAAAGAGAAAAACAGAAGGACTTGAGAGTTTTCAAATCTTTAGTATCTGAAATGCTGCCATGCATAAGAGAATAAGCTTACTCTGTATAATTTTAGGGATCAGAGCTAGTAACAGTAGGTGGATATTACATGGAAACAAGTTTTAATATTAGACTGTAAGTTCCTGAAGGATCTTTGTTGGCTTTTGTTAATTGTGTCTACAGCATCAAACACAATGCCTTAACCACAATAAATGCTCAATAAATGTTTATTGAGTAAATGTGTTAATCATTCAGGGGACATGATTTGCTAATGGATTCAGGCAAAGAATGACCATCACCTGACAGTGAAGCTTTCTAAGAAAGTCCTGACTGAAAGAGAGATGTATTGAATCAACCTAAGGTTTCTTCCAACTCTAAGTTCTGTGACTCTGGGCCCCAACTGTATATTAAAATAGAGGGACTTTTTAAAATTCCATATTTAACAGCATTATGAATGATGCAGGATGGTGTAGTAGAGTCCACTCCCTGCTGTCTAGTCCCAGTTTAGCTGGTCATATCGCCTTGGATAAATTTTACCATGCCTTCTGCAGTAATTTAGGTCTTCATTATATTGCCTTTATGACTAACACTGATTTCCTAAGTGCTTTTCTGCTCAGACACCCTTCTGTAATGCATTCTCCACACTGTGACTTGAAGGATCTTTGTAAGACCTACTCTTACCATAGTATTCCTCTCTTTAAAACTCTTCCCCATAGCTTAAGAATAAAGTCCAAACTATCATGTACTGATGAAGACACAAGATTCTAGAAGCAGATTCCATAAGTTTAGATTTGGTGCTATTAATTGCCAGCTATGTGGCATTGGATAGCCAGATGTGTCTCAGATCCCTCATCTATAAATTTGGAATAATATTAGTACTTTGGGTTTATGAGAATTAAATTATAAGTAGATAGAAGCATCTGGTATATATACACAGTAAAATTTGGCTGCTGCATGAATAGACCCATCTCTTCCTATCCAGTCTTATCATGGATACTTCCTAGATGTTTTTACAGTACCGTGTACATATCAAACAATGGTCCTTGTCTGGGAACATGCTTTTCCCTCTACCTCAAATCTTCTTAGTTCTTCTTCTGGATTTTGTGATTCCCTTTCATCTTTCAAGATCCAGCTCTGCTTCTCTTTCTCCTCTTTCCTTAATTGTCCTCTCCTTATTTTATGAAATTGTTCTCTCTCTTTTGTATCTATTACTGTTCTTTTCACATATTTTATTAAACCACTTGCAATACAATATTGACATAATTTGTTTATAGTCTACCTCCTCTACCAGACTGATCTCTTTGAAGATAGATTATTTTTTGTTTATTCATTTTGGAATTTCCAGTACTCAACTTAACTCTTGGTGCATGATAAGCATACAGTAAAGTTCTGTAAAATAAGTGGATGAATGGCCAGAGTATTATAATCTGGAATCTCTAGTCATGAAAGTGAATTTTCCTCCCATCGAGAGAGATACATATCATTCTCAACAAATTATCATCTTGGTTTATGAAGTTATCTCATTCCCCCTTATAACTGACTTCCAAGACAACTGAGAATTAGCTCTGTGACTATAAAATGAGAAATAAAAGGAGCCACACTCACTCTCAGTCATCTGAGGGTCTGAAGAATAGCAATCAAAACTGGGCATTGCGAACAAGCCCCACGAACACTTTATTTACCAGAAGTTTGCAATTAAGTAAGGTGTCTAGTTCACAGGCAATCTCCCTTCCAGGCTTAAGGAAGACTTGTGCAAGAATTTGCAAAGGGCTGCTTTAGCAATGGTTCAAAAACTAGTATAGTTAAAAAAGATTATCTTCTTCCAAAAGATTCCATTTCCTCAACTAATCAGTGGGATGTTCTTTTATGTTTGGAGAAATAAAGAAGTCATGTCTACTAGAAGCAGCTACAACTTTTCTTAAAAGATAAACCCAAAGTACATACAATACCACATAATATACTTACATCTTAGGTTTTAATTAATGCAAATCTTGTAAGATTCATATACAATGTGATTAGACTCTTCCAGCACATAATTTATGGTTGAATTAACAGAGAAGCTGATTAAATGAGCAAATTGATTTCTGTCACTGTATTTTATTTTGATTATGTTTTCAATAAGAACATGTCTGAGGACTCAAAGAAATTCGATTAAAAAATTGGAGTTGTAGTTCAAGGTATTCATTCCACTCTTTGATCTTCTTACAGATCAGCAAACCTACACAAGTGCATATACTTTCTGACAATATTCTTCAGGACAAGTTTCAGTAAAATAACATGGGGCTCTTGTAGCTCTTAAATACAAACATGGATGATTCACTGACTAACCAGAAAGATACTTTTTTTCATGGCTTATTGGTCAGGGGCATTTTCTTGAGTCTCACTCAAGAGCATTTCAGCAGATTTTCTCAAATATGAGTACAGAAATTGCATATATAGTTAAATCTTTTTCTTGCTTATAATCCAATGATGAAATTAAATATAAACTTTAGAACAAAAAAAATAATTGGAACACTTTCTTATTAAAAGAACACATCCTGTAAACTGATGATAAATATATACAACTTTCACCTCCTAGACAATTAAGATTCTCAATGGCCTACGCCTCGTCTCTTTAGTTTCTCTCCCTTCTAGCTCCTTCCCATGTAATCAACTTCCAAATTCTACCAGTGTACTTTTACTTCTACAATCTTTGTTCCCTTCCTTCCTGCATCCCTCCTTCCCTCTCACATTTATTGAGTACGTACTCTGGGCCAGAAAGTGAAAATATAATGATGCACAGTACAGACAAGGTATGGTCTCTATTCACAAAATGCTTATTATAGTGCTTGCTATATTTTGTACTTTCTTCAGAAGTGCAATTAAATGTTCATATTGTACCAGGTAGAGCCTAGAACACAAGATAGTAAGAGTCGAAGAGCAGAAAGAGGACTGGTTGGAAATAGTGGATGCATGAATTTAACCTTTATAACCTTTCTATGAGTTGTACATGTCTGAAAATTGACCTGACCAAGCTAAGTCAAGGGAGAGTGTGCCTGCTAGGGTCATGGAGTAAAACCTAGCTCCAACATTTACAAGCTGTGTGACTGCTTGCTGGTTGCTTAACTTATCTTCAGTTTGCTCATCTGGAGAAAAAGTAGTGTCTTACCCTGCAGGGTCATTGAGAGAGCTTTGGGGAATTAGGAATGTGATGGGCCCATCAAAGAGACCGAGGAAATGTTCAGGCCTGACTCTCTTTTTCCCCTCCTCTTCTGGCAAATTGACAGCTTTCCAAACCAGGCAAACAGCTATTCAAGTTTCTTCTATCAACAGTAACTGCCTGTCCAGCTCCTGAGCTGTTGGCTCCATATTGTAGCCTTGTATCCAGGAGTAATTGAATTGAGGGCTTCACGGGAATGGCATTTCAAAAACAAGTACTCAAACTCTGTCTTGAAAGTTTCCCCACATTCTGTTTGCTAAACACAGATTATCCTGACATTTGACAGTCTGGTTCTATCACAGACTTAAAGTCTTTACATCTAGGAAAGTGACACCTATGGGAGATAGGACTTGGGGGTGAGGGGGTGGAACGGTGACCTCACTGAAATGCTTGTCTCCTTGGAGCAGTCGTGCTGTGCTGGAAAGAGCAGTGGTTCTGGAGCCAGACAGACCAGAGTTTGGGTTCTTATTTTTTTCCCCCTACAAACTGTGTAGTGTGGCAAGCATTAGTTCCTTCCCTGAATTAACAATAGTGATGAACTGGATGGATGTAAAAATCCCAGAGAGTAGATAAAAGTTCTCTTGTTTGGAATCCTTAGATTGAGAGGCTGGGCCTTTTTTCTCTTCCTCTGCAGGGTCCTGGTGCCATAATCTCCATTCATACTACCTTTGTCTCCTCAGATGTTCCACTACACCATTATGTGAGTAATGAATAAGAGGGGCTCTGTATTTTTAAAAGCTGGACAACCTTTTTATAAGCCAGAGTGAGGCCCCAGTGTTGGAATTTTAGTCTTGGGCAATAGATGAGAAAAGGATGTTTGGCCGAGCCAAGACCCTCCTGGCATTCCCTGAAACCCCCCATTGGGGCAGCCTTCTTTCTTCCACTTGTGAGGACATGGTTAAGAGCACAGATTCTGGGGCCAGACTGGGTTTAAATTCCAGCTCTATTATTTGCTCACCGTGTGACCTTGAACTAATTAGTTGATTTCTCTGTCCCACAATTTCATCATCTATAAAGCAGGAAAAAAAAATATTAGCTGCTTTATAGGGCTGCTGTGATGATCAAATGGATTAATACATTAAAAATATTTAGAACAGTGCTTATTAAATATTAGGTTTCTTGTTATCTATAGGCATTGTGATATAGTAGAGGGAGCACAGGACCTGAAGTGGAGATTCAAATCTGGATTCTCTGCTTACAAGCTGTATGACCTTTGTTGGGTCATAGAAATTCTCTGTCTGGTTCCTCATGATGAGAAATGGGGATAACAATTGCTGCTACACCTACTGGGAAGAGTTATGTCCTGGGAAACGGAGCTGGTTGTGAGGGGCCACCTTAGCCTAGAAAGTAAGGTTACTGTCTGAGGGTCCAACTCTAAACAAACCAGCATGTGTCAGATAAAAGGTGAAATAAAAAAGGTTGCCTTAAAGTAACAGTCCCCCCACCCCAAATCAGAACAAAACTGAAGTTCTGCCTTAACAGCCCAAGAGTGGGCATCAAAGAAAGACACTGAAGAGAGAGACCAGGGGATAAGCCTCTGTGGTGTCTAAGCATCAGACAGGACGGGGATGAGGGCCCAGCTCAAGGGCCACCGGCCCCCCTGCCTCAGCTCAGCCCTGGTGCTGGCCCTGTCCCTGGGGTAGAGATGGAGGGTTCAAGCTGTTTCCTCCATTCACCAGCTGGATTACTTATGGCACATTGTTTCATCACTCTGAGCTTCGGCTTTCTTGTGTTGAAAATCAAGCAACCTGATAATTTGTCTCGGAACAGAAGGCCCTGGTCAGGCTGATTTAATGATGATCATTATCGCCCTAAAATCCTAAGCTGAAATTGAAGTGTATTCATCACCCTCTTGTGAGGTTTGTTACTGTGAGTCAATATTCCCAAGCCTGCTCACATCTAAACTATGATATGATTTGTTTTATGACTCTAAGTCTCTGGGTCAGATGTTTGCTTAGGATAAAAAATGTTATCCAAGGTAAATGCCACCTCATGAGGCCTGTCGGCAGCCAGCGGCTTTCTCTCAGATGATGACATGGAAAAAATGTGCCATCTTTCAAACTTCTGCAGATGGCTCTAAGGGTCATATGCACTAATGAGTGGAGAAAAGGCTTTGCAAACTAGAGGGCACTTTGTACATATCAACTGGAGCATGATGTTAAAGGAAGGGCCATTGCTGGTTAGGAGCCTAAGCTTCAGGAAAAAGGCCTGAATCTTCCAGTATATGATAGATGCCAAAGTAAAGTGATAGCTTAGGAAGAGTTCCAGTTGACAATTTCACTATTCCCCCAACCCTGAGGATTTGGGGGAGAAAACAGAGAGAGGGAGAGAGAGAAAACCCCTCATTTTTAATATTGAATCCTCCCTGCTGATTTTGTGAAGGCCTAGAAACAGCAGGTAACAATGTGTAAGTGACTTTGAATTAAGGCTGAACTCTCTGTGTCCTTCGCATCTCCCTCAAATGTGGAATGATTTTCTAAGAATTTAATTATCTAAGAACACAGCATCAAAGCTGTTAGACCCTTGTTAGTGTTAATTCAAACTTAATGTGCATGAGATTTAGAGATCTTGGATACTAGGAAAATGATTTCAATTTGAATAGCCCTCTTTGTCCTACACATCACAAAACATCTTTTAACATAGTTTTTTTTTCTTTTAATAGAATGCTACAACCCAGGTCTCTCCCACTAAAAAAACGATTCTCACTATGGAGAAATCAGATGCTCTACAAATCAGAAGGATATAATAGAAAGAACAAATATGGGCTTTGGTGCCTTAGAAACCTAAGTTCAAGTTGTAGAGATCCACCTCTTCCTATGTGTCTGTGGGCAGAAATTTAACTTATTTGAACCTCCTTAAATTAACCTCTCAGCAAGGACTCGAAGCTGACAAGAGGGCAAGTGGGGAGAGTTACCAAAGGGGGCAAATGCAGAGGTGTGTCTGGAAGCTGGTGGTCCTGGCAGAGTCTGGGGTTTAGAATTAGCTGATCCATCCCAAGGCAAAAAGGAGACAGAACGAATGCTAGCCTTAAGGACTTAACAAGTCTATTGGGTTTTATGTCCCACAATTAAAGCAGGGCTAATGAAAACCAAGAAACAATGCCTTCTTAGGAAAACATAACTGTTTGAAAAGCATTATGGCATTTTAAGTGAAATCTGTATCACATGTTAACTGTGGGATGATCGGGGAACAGAACCCAGACAAGCCTACTGGAATATATTTATTTCAAAAGCATGAGACAAGCTATGAGACAAAATAATTTCTTTGAAGTACATAAAGAAATCATGTCATTATAATATGAAAGCATGGCTCTAGGTAATTGAAGTTTACTGTTTTAAAGTTTGAGAGTAGAACTTTGTAACTGGATGAACAGAAATGTATGTGTATATAATTACTTTTAAATAAGTGTCCCAGCTCATCCTTGTTTCATTCATGTTTTGGAGAAAGTTTGAGGTATCTACTGTGGTGTAAGAGTGTTCCTGCCTTACTGACACCTTACACTGATACAGCCTTTGATCAGGATTGCCTTCCCAATATATTTGTAAGGTAGTAGGGTGAAATATGTTATCCCTTTTTATAAATAAGTAATTTATATCCCAGAGAAATTAGGGCCTTTTTTAGAGTTACAAAGTGAAGTAGTGGAACCCAAACAGGAACCCAAAGCTTCTGTTTCAAAACTTACCTTTTTAGGAGAGAGAAATATTGCAAAGGATCCACCACAATCTAAATTATTCCTTATTATTGAGGGAAGTTTCTCCCATTATTACATTAAGTTTCTCTCTGCCATGATTACACTACTTCAGAACCCAGTGTTCCTTCCGCTTTGCCCCTACCCCATCAAGAGCTTTATTCATAAAACACTATCCAATGCCAGTCATTTACCCTTTAGTATGAATTTAAGCTAATGTGGTCTCCCTCTCTCTCTTAGTCTTTTACATTGCAGTTGTTATCTTCCAGCTGGATTAATAGCAAGGGTGTTTCTCCTGTTAAATGAATTTCAGGAGCATAAGGAGCTTACATTTTTGTTTAGGGACCTCTCCTAGAAGCCCATAGTAAAAACAACCTAGTTTATAGTCATGAACCTAATACATAAATTGTCTTTTACCACAGCACTGTAAACTTCCTAAATCATAGCTGTCTTTTTGGCTATTGTATCCCCAGTGGTTGAACATGGAGCCTGTCATGTATTTAACATTCTAAATAATTCTAGAATCAATAAAAGCAACCTAATAGATATTAGAAGTCATGTCAAATATGTTACATTTTCACAAGCTGAATTAAAAAAAAAAACACTAAATGATGTATTTGAACAATTTCACAACCATTGGTAAGATTGGAAAGGAATCTCTAAATTATCTGCCCTCTGCCTGGGAAATATATATGGAATCGGGTCCAAAAGAGACTAAACTGATAAAGAAGGAGGTGGCGACTCCAGCTGAAATGGTGGCAGAGGGGATCTTCACAAGACAGTACATGGAGAATTTGTCTTTAGTCACCATTTTAATGTAATATTTGCGTGTTTTTATTCTGTCTTAGAACAAGTAGAATCCTGCCTTAGCTTTCATGGTCCATCATGTTTCTTACATTTATACATTTCTCCTTTGCACGTGGCATTTTATGTTGGACTGTTTGATGGGTGTTTGTTGTAACATGGTGGGGAAGGAGGGAGTTGTCCTTCCCCTCCTGAGCTCCACAATAGCCTCCGGACCCCAGATCAGATGGGAAAATATTTATCTAAGACAAACTGAACTGATGTTGCTCAGGAGGAGTCAAAATCCTAGTCAGAAGTTGAGTTAAAAAAAAAATTTGAATAAAAGTCCTTATGGAAAAATGAGCCTCAAGGTCAGGAGGTGGGAACCCAAACAACATTTGGACCATAGATTAGATGAGGTCTAGTGATTTTGAATTGGGGTCAATAACAGCATAAGGCCAATTCTTTAATCAGCTTTTTCAATGTAGTGTGTGTTTGTGTGTGTGTGCAAGTGCATGTGCATGTGAGTGTATGGGTTGGCTCAATAGCATGAAAGAATAGGACAGATCAGACTGTGTCCTATATTGGTTTTTATTTCATACTACTGTGACATCAAAATAAATGGAAATACCCTGTTACTTGAAGGCAAGGGTAATATCTTCAGCACAATTTGTTTTTGTTATTAACAAATGGCCATCCATACATATTTATTCAATTAATTAATCTATCAAAGGAAACAAATCCAGTAATTATTTGTTCAATATGATAATACTCAAATGTTATTAGTTTCAGATCATGTTACTTTGAATCTAACTCTCCAAATTGGAGGATTTCTTTTTCCCATGTAACCAGTTTATTGCCTATTAGAGAAGAGTTGGTATGTCATTTCTTAGCTGGTTTGAGTTTTTTTGCATTTTGTAAAATCAACATCTGAATTCAAAGCACACTTGAAAAATGCATGCAGAAAAGTATAACAGCAATTAAGCACTTACAGCAATTCACATATACACTGCATATACCTGTGCACAGTGACTGGGACTAGAGTGCTATTTTACAAACTATTGAGCAATTCAGGATTTAAGATTCCCAGTTATCTGAGAATACTTAATGGACTGTGACTGGGATGACTCAGGGAGGCTGTATAATGTTGTAGTTGTATTTTTAAGGAAGGGTTATATGAACATTTTTGTTACTTATTTTCTTTCTTTGTTTTTTGCTCTCGAATTTATGGCCTGTGCCATTCCAGAAAGATATTGAGAAGGCAAGTTGAGTTATATATGGATTTTCCTGTGGTAGATGCTTCATTCAGGGCATGTAGAAAAAGCTTCCAAAAATGTAGATCAGCTTTTATCAGTGCTCCACTAAGCCCTTTAATGATTCCTCTGCCCACAACCTGAAGGAGTTTTGCCTGGTGGTCTCCAAATGTGACGGAGTCCTGATAAGAGATGCTGCCGGAGAGAGGGCACGGGCTCCACACGGAGGTCCTCGACACCGGAGTAAAGACACTGACTTATATCCTGTAGGCACTGGAGAGCCTTTAAGTGATTTTAAATAAGGGCATGGATAATCACATTATGGAACCATCATACAATATTTTTCTCTAGGAATATGGTTCTTTATTGACCTCTCTGAAAATAAAGCCCATGGAAGGAATAAATCTCCCTCTAAAAAAGTGAGCTATAATGAACTGTTGTGAGGCAGTAACAAACTGAGCACATGAATGAGCACAAATAAAGGTACAACAGTTATATCTCATCTGGCCAGTAGCCACATGGTTACTTCACAAGGTAACCATGAGAGAGAAATCTTCACAAGAATTTCTCTCTTTGGAACTTCTCTGAGAATTTTAACAAGGTGATCTGTGTCACTGGAAAGGATTACTTTGGAGAGTCCCTTTGAGTGGTGAAGAATCTGGCAGGTGAGGGGCTAAGGGGTGGGATGACCTTTGTCCTAATGGACTCACAAAGTCTCTGTCTTTTGAAGCCTTGCTGATCACTCCCCCACCCTAAATACTTCTCTTTGGGGAGATAGAGATGAATTTAAAGCTCTTAATAGTTACACACAGTAGAGAACTTAGGACCCTGTTTAACAAAACCAGCTGCTTACTTATCTTTTCTCTCCCGTTACTTTGTGAGCTACCGTGGAACAGAACTAATCTTTCACTTCTTAATCATCAGTTCCTAGCATGGTGTGTCATTTCCATGGATTGTGGCATTGTTTTGGATAAATGAACATGTAATGACAAAAAATATGGACTTAATGAATGGAACCAGACATAGCTGTTCAGAAAAATGGATTCAAAGGGATATTTCGAAGGCTCCAATCCCAAGGATACTTAAGAATATAATGGATAAAGTTACATAGGTGTACATAATTAAGAATTAGTCTGCAGCTGGGAACTTCATTAAATGACTCTCTGGATTCCTCCCTCCGCACCTGGATTCTCCAAGTTTAGTCACATATAATAAATGCAATGGAAATAATACAACAGATTCAAGTAATCAGCATGCAGCTCATTTTGCTTACAGGTATAAACTGGCATTAATAGTGTATCTACACCAAGGATGAAATGACTGGGAACACAGTAACCAAAAAGATCATGAGTTTTGGAACCAGATGATGAAGATTGGCATGCATACTTATTGAATTAATTCCTGAGTGGCTGGATAGGTGGTGACATACAAATAGGTCATGTCAAGTTAGTTGCCTAATATCATAAAGTTAGACTGGTGAAATAAATAAGAAATTCTGAATTCCAGCACAAAATTGTGTTTCCATACAGGGGAATAAGAAGGAAAGGAGGACTGATTCAAGATACTTCTTTTGAATCGACAGAAACAGATGCAGTCTTTTCTGCTATGCACCAGGTAGTATGTGGGAAAGCATTACATTTAAACCATGATCATAAAGACTTCTCAACTGAAGTTATCCATGGGTCAGAAATTAAGTGGGAAAGACCTTAGTTCTGAAGTGAGTTGGTTTACTCTGTGTGTTTTAATATATTTTGGGGTAAATTCTTAAATAAAGAGATAATGGCTGATAAGCTGCTTAAATATTTGAATACCGGTCATAAAATCATAATTAAATCAAGTAAAATGTAATAGTGAAGGTCTAGCTTTACTAGATAGTCCCTCTTGAATTCCTTGGAATTTGAATGGGTAAAATTTATCTTACAGTTCTTGGAATTTAGTTCAATATTTATTTCATTGTCAGTGCAGACTTACACATCCTAACTAGTTTAATGACAATGAATGCTGGAGTCTCTGACTAAAGATAGCAGCGGCATATTAAATAATTTTAATTAGAGTGATGTAACCATACTTAGGAAAGATACTCTAGTAGATGTTGGTATAGGAGTTACATAAATAAATACAATTTTCCTCAGCCTGAGCTTGCTGTTGGACTTTGTCGAGTCTACTGCTCTCATTTATGAAAGACGAAATTTGCCTAGTTTAACCTTTAAGTTTCTTCTGCATATTTAAGCCCTAAAAATATTATGTGTTATATATTTTATAAAATGAGTTCCAATATATCAAAATTTAATAAATGATTTGAATACCTACTGTTTCTATCCATGTAAGTTCTGGTATGTAATGACGAATCTGTATGATGTTTGTGCTATGAATGCTCACTTATTCATTCATTCAACACATAGTTACTGATCAAGAATATATAGGTGACTGTATTCACTTCCTAAGGCTGCTGTAACAAATTGCCACAAACTTGGTGACTTAAAACCACAGATATTTATTCTCTCATGGTTCTGGAGGCCAGAAGTCTGAAAACAAGATGTCCACAGAGCTAGGCTCCATACAGGGGCTTTAAGGAAGAATCCTTGCCTCTTCCAGCTTCTTGTGGTTGCATGTGTTCTGTGGCTTGTGGCCACATCACTCCAATGTCTGCCTCTGTGGTCACATTGCCTCCTCCTCTCCTCTGTGTCTGCTCTGCGTGTGTCCCATAAGGACACTTGCAATTAGATTTGGGACCCAGCTGTATAATTCAAGATTATCTTCTCATCTCAAGACCCTAACTTGAGATGCAAAGACTGCAAAGATTCTTTCCAAATGAGGTAACATTCACAGATTCTGGGGATTAGGCTGTGGACATATATTTTTGAAGAGCCACCACTTAACCCACAAGACTGACCAAGCAAACACAAAAGCAAGAAGCAAACAAAAACATTGCCCTTGTGGCTCTAAAAGTCTGTTCAGGGAAGTAAACAGTAAGCCAAGACATAATTATAAAATATAATTACACTTTATATATAGTTATAAATTGTAATTAGGACTATGACAGGGAATTGCAGGGTACCTTGAAAGATTTTTAACAAGGGGGCCCCATTAAGGATTGGGGTCAGGTCAGGCCTCTGAAAGAGTGACATTTAAGCTGAGCATCAACAAGTGTGTAGAAATTTGAGTCTGGGGAGAAACTGTTGCAGAGAGTAAATGTCTGTAAACATGGGGAATTTTATGATCAAAACTGTTGGTTGTAGGGAGAAGAAATCCTGCTCAGATAATCAAATATATGTCCCAAAGTCTTGTTGCTTGTTTTATCATGATTAAGATATTTATTTTAGGAAGTTTGAATACCAGGATTGGCAGTGGTGTTGCCAAAACCTTTAATGGCTATACTCTGGAATGTGGGTGCTTATTATCCCAGGGGCCACTTTTTTAGAGATGGCTGAGTGAACCAAACAGAGATATCCATGTCCAAATTAATGATGACTACTGCAACCTCTACTATTGATAGCCACTCATTTACTAAGTTTCTTACCATATACCAAGTAGTATGACAAACTTTTACAAATGTTATTTTATTTAATAATTAAAATATAAATTGGGGAGAGCTAATAGTTAAAGATTTAAGGCAGCTGAGAGTTAAGGAATTCACCCAAATTCACATCACTGTAATGTCAGAACTAAAATTAGAAATGAAGCTGTAGATTAAAACTATATACTCAATCAATATTCATATATTATTCCATATTTATAAATAGACGATAATAACTATTACCTGGGACACATATAGAAGGTACTGTACATTTATGATTACCCTGGAGATATCCCTTGGAAAAAAGCAATGGCTAAAAAGTCCCTCTTACCATGTCTTATCTCCCTAAGGCACAGGAAGGCAGACAAAAACCATCAAGAATTTTTCCTTGGCATTCTTTAACAACATTCTCCAAGACATACTCCTCTCTGCTTTCCTCCCTTCTCTTCCTTCCTTCCTTCCTTCCTTCTTCTCTTCTTTC
This sequence comes from Manis pentadactyla, assembly GCF_030020395.1. Classification (NCBI taxonomy): domain Eukaryota; kingdom Metazoa; phylum Chordata; class Mammalia; order Pholidota; family Manidae; genus Manis; species Manis pentadactyla. The sequence continues at coordinate 46,835,404 of NC_080022.1, read as the reverse complement.
TCCTTTCCTTCCTTCTTTCCTTCTCCACTTCCTTCCTCCCATTCTTCCTTGCTCTGTCATTCACTCTCCTGTCTTTCTTTACAACTCCCAGTTAATTGTGGTCTAATTATAAGGAGTTCCCACCTCTCCATAAGGTGCTTCTTATGTACCTTTGATTGATGACGATTGAATGGTGGGTTTACAACCACATTGGCTGAATCACCCTCGGATCAGTGCAGTGACAAATGTTGTATACATCTCATTTTCTCTGCTGTTTATAAGGAGCTTAGCATCTACTCTAAGATATTACAGCCTCTGTGGGGGATCCAGACATGTGAAAAATGGCTGCAGACATGACGGGGATCAGGATTGCAACGACGCAGTGTATAAAGGAAGCAAAAAGAGAGAATGATTTGGGGTAGGGGAAAAGCCCCGTGTAAACTATGTCCTGCAGATTGGAAAGGATTTCGTAAGTGGGAATGGGGAAGGTAATCCTGGAAGAGGAAATATGAGTGAAGGAATGGAGGCAACCATGTGGCAGGTGTGGTTAGGAGAAGATCCATCATCTGCTGTGGTTTGATCAGGAGTATTTAAGAGCATGCTGCTGGAAGACTGTAAGATGAACTGTGGAAATATAGAGGAATGAATTAACTCTTTGCTTCTCACTGAAAGGAACTTCTGCTGTACATGGAATTCTAGCACCACATTTGCTGAAAGGCACTCATCTCATTTATTTCCATCACCATTGTCATTATTGTCATTATCACCATGATCAAACTTTATTATTGTGTAGCCTTTTACAGTTTCTCACTCATAATTTCATTACATCTCTAGAGCCTCTCCACCAAGTTGATGGCTTGGTTTTGGTAGAAAGTGACAAAAACTGAAAATGATGCTGTTTTATACACTAAAAAGGATATATTGGCTCGTCTTACTGTTAAGGGAATGCTGGCTCTAGGCAGTAACTTAGTGATGTGACAGACTCCATGTGGTTTCTTTTGGTCTCTCTGCTTTCATCCTGTTGGGTCCAGCTTTGCCATAAAATCTGTTCCCTTTAGCAGCCTACACCACTGATTCCTAGGCTGCTGGCTGTTCTTGTCATGGTATTTCCAGCAGAAGTCCGATCAAATAAGATTAACTTCTCTTCCAACCCCTAGATCAACCATTCTGGTCAAGGGGATGGAGTGTGCTGACTGGCTTACCTTAATGGGTCATGTGCTCCAATCCAGAGCTGAGGGTGGAGTCAGCGTCTAAGGAATCACATATTCCCCAAATGGGAATTGGGGTCATTAGGAAGAAATGGGGTGGGTGTGGCTGGGATGAATGGTAATGAAGGCACTACAGAGTATCCTTTAGAGAAATACAGGTGCTTTTATTGCTATTTTTGTAGCTGAGAAATAGAGGTTCATAATACAGTTAGTTGCACACAGGTGAAATAGTTACCTTTCTCTAAAATAATTATATACATTGACAGAAAAAATGACCTATTTACATTATCATGGGAATCCAGAAGGTGAAGGGATGTTATCATCCCCTCCAGATAGACAGGACAGATGAATGTCATGGGCTGTGACCCTGAGCAAGTTATTTAACTTCTCTTACCTTCAATTTGTGTGTGTGTGTGTGTGTGTGTGTATAGGTCCTAGAAAATAAAGATAATAGTAGCATCTACTTCATAGGGTTGTTAAGATTTAATGAGACATTTACAAATAAAAGTGACCAAATGTTCTTCCATTCATTGTGTGTTTAATTCTTACACCATCCAGGAAAGTAGCTGAGGGCATCCATTCTAGGAGATGAAATTATTGAAGCCCAGGAGGGTCACTAGCCGTAAGAAATACCAAGCCAAAGCCTTGTGGTTCTGAGTCTTACCTATTTTCTTTCCACAACACTGTGCTGCTGCTTAATGACATCCTCAGCTCTGTATCTTTGCCTGGCAGTTAATGGGATCCACATTGAAGGAACTACACATGCAAATTACTATTAGCATGAAAACAGGTAATCACTATTTTTTTTTACATTTGCATCATCGTAGATGATCTTTGTGTTAGACAGTCTTTAGCAATGAATGATTGAACCAAAGGGCTGCAGTTCATTCAGACAGTTAATTCTAAATAAGAAATTCATTTACTGTCACTCATGTTACTCAAACAATGCAAAGCAAAGAGTGACTACACAGCAATTTAAGATTGGAAGCCTGAGACAGAAGCTGGAAATCACCTAGCCAAACCTTTTTAATTTACATATGAGCAAAATGAGGGCCAGAATGGGGAAGGTCACACAATTAATAAGTGACAGAGCTGGGACTAGAGCCCATTTTCTTTACTTCTATACCAAAGTCTTACATTAAAACATGAATGCTGATCACTTACTCCTATTTGGTTAGGAATTCCATGATTATTCAAAACACATTGAGGGCATAGGATAGAGAGATACTTAATGTGCTAAAGGAGCCAAAATGAAAATATGTTAAGAATGCTTCACAAATTCCCTTGTGCTATATTAATTTTATCTTGATTATTTCTACAGTGCACTAGTGGGGGTAAAAACAGGTATCTGTATATATTGAATGGTCTCATTTGAGTCCTGCCAATGTAAAGGTATGAACTAGAAACATTTTACATTAAAACAGAGCAAATTACTTATGGTAACCATTGCATAATGAAGGAACACAATGAAGAATTACAGTTCAAATTACTTATCAGGTCTCTTCCATTTTCTAAGTTTTTAAAGTAGAAAATTGCACAGTGTAATTACAGTAAGTTAATTTGCATTCATATTACAATTCAATGAGCAATTACATTCTTTTTTATTAAAAAAATATTTTATAAAGTGTGATTTGCATCAGTATGTTTCCAGGAAAGAGTGGTGACTTGTTCCTTGTGAGGTTGTCATAGAAATTCAACCATGTAGCCTAAGACCTTCTGGTATAGAGTTATAAGTAAGCTCTTACTGGCTTTTTGGGACAGGTCTGAAGTGTGATTATGTTTCAAAGATTTTAGGAGAACTTCAAGGTCTCACTGCTCAAGCCTTCTTTCCCTCCTTCATTTCCACCATCTGAAGCTTGAATTTCTCTATAGCATTCCTGCCAAGCTCTCATTCAACCTATATTTGATTAACTCTTGTGCCAGGAAATTCGTTACCTTCTGATGACACCCACATCATTGCTGGACAGTGCTTTTGTTTTGTGGAGGGTGCTTTGCTTTGGCCTAATCATTATTGCACTAATGTACTTTAAAAGATACCTTTTTTCCCATTCATTGCTTTGGTGGTGCTAAGCATGACATAGTACACTTTTTTATATTGAGAGTATAACTTTCATTCAGGACTTGCAACACTAGCACACAAATCTGTGATGGGATATAATAGATTGTTTCCCATAGGGATTGTGGGATCTAATCAGCTGTTCCACTTTTTGTGTGCCTGGTATTTAAAAATTTTTTTTAATTAAGATAAAAGAGACATATTTTGAAATGTGTATCTTAAGAGTAATCAGTTTTGACATATGTACTTACCTGTATAACCAACACTACACTAAAGATACAATATATTCTATTATCCAAGAAGGTGCCAGGAATTCTTGGTACCCCTTTCCAGGCAATCCCCCTCCACAGAGGCAGCCAGTGTTCTAATTTTTTTCATCATAGATTTATTTTGCCTGCCCTTGATCTTCATATAAATGGAATCATAATAATGTCCTTTTTTGAGTCTGGCTTCTTTGAGTCAACATTTTTTAAAGATTTATCCATATTGCTGTACATTATCAGTAGCTTGTATTTGTTTTTTGCTTAGTAATATTCCATTGTATGAATATGCTACAATTTATCCATTGTACTGTAGAAGATATTTATGCAGTTTCCAGTTTGACCTATTATTAATAAAGCTGCTTTAAACTTTCTGGGGTGTGTGTGCACATATGTGTGTACATGTTTTATTTCTCTTGGTAAATACCTAGGATTAGAACACCTGTAAGTGCCTAAAGAGTAGATGTATTCCTAACTTAATAAGAAAGTACCAGGTCATTTTCTAAAATGGTGACACCATTTTACACTTTCACCAAAATGTATGAGAGCTCTGTATCCTCACCAATATTTCATGTTGTCAGGCTTTCAAATTTTAGATGTTTAGTGGGTATGAAGTGATCTCTTATTATGGTTTTATTGCATATTCCTTATGATCAATGATATTACACACCTTTTTAATGTACTTGGCTATTCAATATATCTTCTTTTGTAAAATGTCTGTTCAGGTGTACTGTCCATTTTAATTAGGTTGTTTATCTTTTATTACTAGTTAATAGAAGTTATTTATATTTTCTGGATTTAAGTCCTTTGCCAGATATATGTATTGTGAACATTTTTTTCCAGGTTTGTGGATTACCATTACTTTTCTTATTGTTGTCTTTTGATCAGAGCACATTTTAAATTTTGGTGAAGTCCAGTTTATCATTTTTTAATTTTGTGATCAATGACTTTTGTGTCCTAAGAAATATGTGCATATCACCAAGTCATAAAGATACTTTCTAAAGTTCTCCTATAGAACCTTTACCATTTTAGCAATCATATTTTGTACTACATCTGGTGTGAAGAAGGGATTGAGGTTAATTTTTTCCGTATGCTTATTGGGGGCTGATACCATGTTTTAATGATTTTTTCTTTGCTCAACGAATCACATTGGTACCTTTGTCCAAAAAGAAAAGATCTGTTTACTACAAATTTGTTGATCTGTTCTACTGATCATTTTATTTATCCTAATGCCAATATCTGTGATACAATGTTGATTATTGTAGCTTTATATTAAGTGTTGAAGTCAGGTAGGATATGCTCTCTAATTTTGCTCTTCTTTCTCAGGATTGTTTTGGTTATGCGAAGTCCCTTTACAGTCCTATATACATTTTAGAATTAGTTTGTCAATTTCTTGAAAAAGTGTGCTGGGATTTTATTGGGATTGTGCTAAATGTATAGTTCAGTTTGGGGTGAATTGACATCAACATTGAGTTTTCCAAACCATGAACATGGTATGCCTCTGCGTTTATTTGGGTCTTCTCTAATTGTTTTCATCAATGTTTTTTAAGTGTTGGTGCAGAAACCTTGCACACCTTTTATTCAATCTACTCCTGAGTGTTTTTTTTATTGTATTTTTGCTATTGTAAGTGACATTTAAAATTTTCATTTTCCAACTGTCTGACTAGCTATATAACTTTGGACAAATTACTTAACTTCTCTGAGGTTATTTATAACCCATAAAATGTGAGTTCATGTTCTTCTTAGAACAAAGCCAAGTATAAATATATACAAATGGCCTTTTTAGGTTCTTTTAATATTAAGCTGGATAGCATATAGAAAGTTCATAATGCAATACTTGGTATGTTAGAATTCTTTTGGTCAAAGTGAACAAACAAACAACAAAACCAGGCTTAAGTAATAGAAGGAATATTTTGGCTCATATAACTGAAAAATCTGGGTGGGGGATGGTAGGTGACTTCAGGTATAGTTAAAGCAAAGTCCTTCAACAATGTGCTCACAAAATCTCTATTTCTCATTCCTAAGTCCTGTTTTCTTCTCTTGGTTTCATTCTCCAAAGGATTTTCTTATGGAATGAGTTTCTTCAGTTACAGGCTTAACACCTTTCCAGTTTCCAGTCCAGTGGTAAAGAGAAAGCATTTTTCCCAGTTGCTCTATCAAAATACATAGGTCACACATTTGACCATCCTTGAATCGTAGCCAGGAAATATATTGTACCCATCCATCCCAAAGCTAGGGGTAGAGTCAGCTCTACCACAACTAAATGGAAAAAAATATTATTGGGTGGGGGAATGGTTCCCCAGTGAAACGTGAATGTTGCTTACAGAAGAAGGAGGAATGGCCCCAGAGAGGTACCTGCCATCCACGGCAGCTATACTGTCTGGCTACACTGAAGCGCGCTGATTCTTCCTTAGCCCCATACCCTCTAGGCATCAGAAGCGCGGTCATTTCCTGATAGCTTTTAGTCTCCTCCTATTTTCAAGCGCTAACATCTTCTTAAGCTCCACTTTATGAGTGAAAAAATTGGGGGTTTGTGTTGGAACTTAAGAGCCCTTTGATAATCACTTTAGCTCTCCATTTTGTTTCTACTGTGCTTTTAGCTAAAAAGAGCAGATTGGTGGCATAAATACAATTGCAGTGTTGCTCCTCTCCTCCACCTCCTGCTTAGAAAAATAAAAGAAGTGCTATTTATAGGGCCTATACCAGAGTTGAGTTTAGTTAATACTGCCACACAACTTTTCCCTGGAATCAAGCAAAGCCCATATCATGAAAAAAGGCACTTTCTGTTTTGATAAAGCCATATAGAAATTTTTTTCATTGCTTTTTGACCTAAGAAGAGAAGTAGTAATTGGCTATTTCTCTTGTGTCCAGGGCATACAGAAATAAGAGTACCTGAAATGTGGTTAATGTAAAGTTTGCAGAATATTTTGTTTCTGACTTTTTTTTTTAAACCTGCCACCTCTACTTTGAACCTAAAGTCCAAAGTCCTGAACATGGCAAACAAGACCTTTTATAATTTATGTTGCTTCTCTAGAGTCAACTACAGCCACCTTCAGAGAAGAATCTCTTCTATGCCTTTGTACATTGCCTTTTCTTTGCCAGAAATAGCTTTCTGTGCTTCATCTGGTTGCTCAGTTATCTTTCAAGATGCTCTCACTTCCTTCATGAAGTCTGAACATCCTACACTGGTTAAATGCCTGTATTTGATGTTCGCCTAGCAGTCTGGGCTTGGCTCTATTGTGGCACTTACTGCAGTGCAGTGTGAGGTTGTGTCAGGTGCCTATGAGTCATATGAGAGCAAAGTTTTTTGTTTTTTGTTTTCTTTCTCTGCCAGTGCCTGACATTGTGTCTGGTATAGAGTAAGCGAGCAGTGAACATTTTTTTAATGAATGAATAAAATCTGAGTATGAACATGAATTTGAATGAAAGGGACTGTGAGAAGCTTAAATATCTTCAAGAGGCTTATATATCTTTGGTATTAACCTTTGAAATTTTGTGCATCCTATGTCTTAGTATACTTTGGACATGTGATTTCTGTAATAAGCTTAATAGAGATCTTCTACTGAACATTATTCAACATTTTATTAAGTTGAGAACTTCAGATGTATAGAAATATTAGCATATTCCTGGTGTATGCAAGCAGTACAAACTATATAATAAGCAGTGGCTATGTAATAATTTGTGTTTGAAACTTCCAGAGCTTACAGCACAAATTCATGTTATTATACTCTGTGGCATATTTGAAACAACTATAGGAATAAACAGAAATTTAAATGTATATATTACACAAATTGAGCTACTTTTCATTCCTTTGTTTGAAAGAGTAATTATTGCTAGTTAGATTTATGATATCTGACATTAGGTTTTCTTTTCAATCGTGTCTCAGACAGCACTTATATAGATCACCCTTCTGAATATCTTGAGAATAATGTACATAGGGACGAATTATGTGAAGTTTAATAAAATTCACTTTTGCCCATCTGCATGCTACTCATATCCATATTTTTTATTCAGTTGACTCAGAAGTTCCTCAAAGGCAGGATCTGTTTCTAATTTATTGTCATTATTTCCAATGTCTAGCACAGTGCCTGATATAAAGAATGGAATCCTTAAAAAGCTTGTAGACTTAAAATGAACTAGTTTGGAATTGTTCTTGAAAGAGAATCAATGTTTATTGGGCAACTTACTCCATGCTAGCCATGCCCAATACATTATCTCTTTCAAGGCTTGCAGCAATCTCATAAGACAAGTGTCTCATAAAGCAGGTATCACCATTGTACAATTGAGAATTTTGAAGTTCAGAGGGGTAAGCAACTTGTCAGTGATCATTTAGGTCCATCAGATTCCAAAGTCCATATTCTATTCAGTACACATCAATAGGAGTACTTCTCTCACTGGGCTGCCCTGAAGACTGAATGAGTTAATGTATGGAGAGCATCCTGAGCGTGCCTGGGACTTGATAAGTGGTATATCTATCTTTGCTGTTCTTTGTAGTTTTCTATTTCTCAGAATAGATGATGAAGGAATGTTCATTAGTTTTTTCTTATGCCACACTTAACACAAATAACATTGCTATTTAAAAGAAAAGGAAGAAAGCACTCTTTTTGGATGAGTTGTTTCCTGGTGTGTTTAGCATAATACCTTAATATAGTACTTTAAGATTTGGTTTGGTTTAACCCAGAAGACTGTTAGGTTCTTGGTGGGCCTTGTGTGCTGTTAGAATTTTCCAGCCTGGAGCTGGAACAGCTGCAAATTGTTGCCCCTGGTCGATTAAATGGGAATTTGTCGAGTTTCCATGGTGGACCTTGTCCAACACTGAATATAGATGGAGTTTTATGTGAGCCTCTTCCATTTCTATTACTTGGCCAACTCTGTGTCCTGCATTCTCTTCAAATTCTATACTCATAATCTCAATTGAAAACAGAACAAGGTGGACAAGGGGTGAAGGCAGCAACTCTCACATGCAGGGCCTTAAAATGTATGTTGATGGTTTTGATACTCCACAGGGATCACTGAAGCATTGAGAAACTTTGTTTTTTGGTAGAGTCAGTGAGAAGTTAGACCTGTGTTCCATCACTGAAGTTTGACATTTGTCCCAGCCACCTGAATTGTGAAGCAGTTTCTGCAATCCCTTTCCCTGTTTCAAGTAGGTCTTTGATTTGTCCATGCCTCCTGTTTGCTTTGTACTGAGTTCAGACTCCTGAGGTGTGTCTTTATAGATGAGGAAACTGAAGTGTTTATAGAGTTGCTTGGTGAGCCTGAACTTTCTCCTAAATGAACCTTAAGTGGTCAGTGGTAACTCTTCCTACTTTTCAGAACATTGGAAAAGTTGGAGATGCTTGAGCCACTTGCCCTGGTCTCCACTATTAGATTATTTGGTCATACCCAGAAGTTGATAGAAGCAGTAGTATCAAGGGAGGCACCTCCCTCCCAGCTTGTTGGGAGTTCCCTCTGGTCAACTATTCTCCCAGGATTGCATCTTGCCAGTGACCTCACAAATTTTTCTTGTCTCTATGTAAATTGCTATCTTTTCAGGAGGTGCATGACAGCCTCCATTTGCTCGGGCTTCCATTTTTACAGAAGCTGTTATTACGGAATAAGTTTAATGGGTCGTGAATTTTGTGGAGAAAGGGAGGGTCTCTGGATGACTTTGTATGTACCAGCTATGGACCTATTGGCTCCACAAGGAGTGCATTAAGCTAAATATTTTTAGCCCATTGACTCTGGGGGTAATAACCCTAAATGCTTCATTAAATTTTCATGGGTGAGTGACAGAAGCTATGAGGGGAAAAAACAAAACCCAAATCTGCCACATTAGCTTTATTATTACACAGCTGGAGGATGGACTGTGGCCCCTAAAAAAGAATAAAAATAAACTTTTTAAGAAACTATTGCCTGCTTGCCTTCCCTTTTCCGTTCCCTGCTCCAATGGGGCAGCTCTTAATTTAATTTTTTTTTTCCCTCCCACACCTGGCATTCTGGCCTCTGGAAACCGGTTATACCACAGCAGGCATTTACTGGAGTAGAATCCAGTCTCAGGGTAGAAGAATTTTCAGACCAACACAATATTTTGTGCATTTTGGCATATCTTTGCACACTCGGACCAGAAGGAAGGAGCAACTGACTGTGTCCTGTCTGGGACCTTCTCCCATGCATGTTCTAATTTGAGGATTATCTGCTCCTGAGCATTCTAAGAATGTGAGTGGTAGGGGTGGATGGAAAGGGGGAGTAGGGATTATCTGCGGCCTGCATACCGTCAAGGGCAGGAATTCCGCCCTAGACTGACGAAAACGTAACAGATACGTCTTTTTTGTTGCCCTTGCCCAATTTTGCCTGGGAAGCCTCAGTGGAGACAAGAGCCTCCGAGGCAGGGTTGGCCACTGGGTGCTAGCGCCCCCTTCTGCAAAGGGGCGTCGGGGCAACAGGCCCTTGCGGAACCCTGGCTCTTGTTTACGCTCTCTGGCATTTTATTTTTGGGTGTGCGTGTGTTTAAAGGCGTGGATGAAAGAGTGGACCCTGGGGGAAAAAGGGAGGCCGGGCGGGGGGCTCCTTCTGTTGGTGGTGAGGTGACCAAAACACCGGGTACTTTGTGAAACTCGAGTCTGGTAGCTTTCCTCCCTTCTCTCCCTCACCCCTCCCCGCCCGCAAGCTGGGGCGGAGACCCTGTGCTCTCCTCTCGACTGGCCGGTCCAGGCCGGGATGGGGAGTGAGCGCAAGAGCTCCGAAGAAGCGACTGCGAACCGCGGCGCCTCCGCTTGCTCGCTGGCTCCTTCCTCCTGGTTCTCGTCGCCACCGCGACTCGGCTAAGCTCTCGGAGTGCGCTTGGGAGGCTCAGAGAGCGCTCGCGGGGAACGCGGGTGGGAGCCGCGGGGCCAGGGCGAGGGGCGCCGCGGGCGGCAGTGGCCATGCAGCGAGCAGGTGAGCGGCGCCGGGCGGGCGCGGGGCCCGGCGGGGCGGGGGCGGCGGGAGGAGGCGGGCTGCGCGTGGGGCGGTCTCCTCCCCCCGCGCTGACGCGCGCCCGTGGCTCCCGGGGAGAATGGACCCTGCTCGGTGCTCGCCCGGGCTTCCCCGGGCTGGAGAGCGCGCCTGAGTGCCGCCGCCCGCCGAGCATGGGGAGCCGCTTCCTGGGCGGCTGCAGTAGCGGAGGAGGATGCTCTCGGCGAGTTGCGGTGAGGAGTGGGGCTGGGGGGAGGAGGGGTGCACGCGGCGACCCTAGGTCCTGCGCGGGCAGGTGCCTTGTGGGGACACGGCGGGCGGACGCCTGGGTGGCTCCGCCGGGGCCCCGGACGCGGAGAAGGAGCCCTGGACGCCTCTTTCGGGAGTTCGGCTCTGGGCGCCGCGGGGATGGCGACTGCAGGTTTCTGCTCGCGCCCTCCACCTGCTATGGGGAAAGGAGCTCTGCTCCTTCCTCTGGCTCTCCTCCACCACCCCCAGTTTCCCTCCTTTGGGCTATGCACGATCCCCTCTCCAGACGTGCTCACCCCAAACCCTCATCTCTCTCCGGGACCCCCTCCTCCCTCCTGCGGTTCGGGCTCTTTGCTGTCGCGAGCCTCCCTTCTCCCGCTCCAAAACCTCTCCAGCGGCGTCCCGGGGACGGACTCCCTTCCCTACTATTCTGCCCCCGGCCTGTCGAAAAACCGACTCTATCCCAGTAACCCCTACCCTTTCGCAGACACTGTCAGAGCTGAACCCGCGTCTCCTCAGACTCCAGCCTTGCCCCGGTCCTGCCTCGACTCGGTTCTCTGCCGCACCTCCATTCCACTCCCCAGGCCCCCTGCTCCCCGAGAGCTCTCCTCCCCAGCCCGCTCCTCTTGCTTCTCTCTGCTCCAGACTTGATGCTCTGACTCGGGTGCAGAGCTCAGGGCTTTTTTTTTCTTTTTTCCCTCCTACCGGGGAAACTTTAAAATCTCCGTGGTTTGGCTCATAACGAAGCTCTATAAAAAGGACTCAACCGCCAAGAGTGTGCGGAGTCGGGGAAGTAGAATGGGGGAGGTTGTATCGCGGCGATGGAAAGGGGCAGTTGGATAGTGTGCGAAGTAAATTGCAGAACGACGGCGGTGGCTGCAGCCGGGACTCTCCTTCCGCCGCCAGCTCCGTCCCGCGGAGTATTATTGTGACCCCTGGTGGGAGGGCGCGTCGTTTCTCTGCACTTTTTAAGCTCCTTTTTCTTTTTCGGTGGTGGTGGTTGTGGACCTGACGGGGTAAGGGGTCAGCGGGAGAGTGATGGACCCGAGGGAGAGCTGCGTGGCGAGGCTGGTGCCACTTAGCGTCTGCGTTGAGCTCCTCCTGGACCCGCCAGACTGTGTATGTTTCACTCCCTGTGAACTACCTTCCACCCCCAACTGCATCACACAAGTCCCCATTGTTGGGGGTCTGCCCGGGCACTTCCGCCTGGGCTGGGAGAGTCTGAAGGAATGGGTGGGGGTGGGGAGGCGTGGGCGCTTGGAGACCGAGCTCGGGCTTGCTGCGTGCTCGGCGGCGGGCGGAGCGGAGAGCGCCGCGGCGCGGGCGCCCGTGCGCTCGGGCGGGTGTCTCCCGCGGCGGGGGCGTGCCGCGTGGGTCGTCGCCTGCGTGTTCGTTTGGGTGCCGGTGCACGCTGGGGCTTAGCTCTTTTAGGAAGAGGGGTGACTGCGGAGCTTGCGGAAGCGAGTGCGCCTTTTGCTGCCCAGGGAGCGGGGCTGGCGGGCGAGTCCTCCCAGATGGATGCTGCAAGGCAACTCCTGGCGAGTCGACGGGGACCGGAGCGAGGATCCGCGGTCTCTTCTCCCTCCCTTTTGCTCTCCTCCTGCTGGCCCATTCGGCATACTTTCACAATGTTGATGGTTTTGAATAAAGGCCTTGTGGGGGTTCCGCTGACACTTCATAACACTTAACATGTTTTCAAGTAATCATATAAATTAAAGGTGGCTTACATTCAGAACCCCCTAATTATCCGGTTCAAGTTTGTACATTTATGTGCCAATTATAGGTATTCGGGAAATCCATAAAATTATAAACTATCCCCACCCCCTGAATTAGCACCCTTTGTTTTTATTATCCCAACGGTGAGTGATTCTGGATGGAACCCTGAACTGCACACGGAAAAAGATAGATGTGGGGCGGCGGGAGGAGAGGTTGGCTGGAGTAGGGACGCTCCAGAGCAAACCTCTCCCCTTCTCCCAATCTCTTTCACTTCCTAGCCTGACGAGCTTGGTGACAATTGTGGAATCTGAAAGGGATCAAAGATTTTCTTGATTTCCTGTTGAGAAGGGGGACCTAATCAAAGCTGTATAAAAGTCAACTTCTAAGCAATCAGAAAGTGTCTGCTGATGTCCTTGATTGAAACCCCAGCATTTAAATGGAGTATTGAAGGACTCGCTTTGAAGCGCTATTGTTCTTTTCCGTACACAGAGGCCCTCTGAAAGGTTTAGGAAGTTCAAAATGCAGTGATTTGAAAGACTGACATTGTAACTATTTGGCAATGCTGAGAGGGTTGGCAGGGATGAGAGAAGAGGCCGAGGTGGGAAGTGCAAATGTGTTGGTACTATCTTCTTGGGAAGATGCCGGTGCCGTTATCAAGTGAGAACTCAGTTCTTCTACACATCAAGTTGGCAATTAAATCTCTTCCTAAAGCGGATTTAGAAGATGATTTTTAGTAGGCTTTTTTTTTGTGGTTTGCTTAAGGTCTGAATAGGCATATCTGAAACATTTAATCATGTTCATTGTATTCAACAATAAAATCTGAATAAAAATTACTTATTGTTGATGAAGCTCATCTCACAAGCTGTTTCACAGTATGCCTCATTTACAAGACATATAATTGTGTGAGGCTGCCAGGAGGAGATGGTATCACTTATTGTTCATTTTCTCCTCCCAAAACCAGAGAGGAATATGCTTCTCCGATCCCCTTTGCCCTCCAAAGTAATTTTTCTTAAATGGGTGGGTGTTTGGCTTGGTACCTGATAGTATTCATCTTAAATATTGCAAGTGGTGGATTCTGGATGCCTGGAGCCACCCTGCAGGCAGATGAAGAATCTAATTGTGGGAGCATTTCATTTTGATAACTCACTCAAGTCAAACATTTTGTTTGTGCTGGGATTTAATCCTTTCAAACTAATAAAGCTAACAATGCAAGAAATTCACAGTTTATATCTTTTATATGGCATTTAAAAAAACTGAAAGCTGTTGTCAAGAACTTTAAATGTTATTTAGGGCTTACTGTGACAAAGAATGTTCACTGGTTAAGTGATTGAGGATAAATCACTTGACCTCCCAGAACCTCAGTTTCATAATTTGCAAAACAGGGACATATTATCTACCTTGTGGGTCTTTGAGCAATTTTGTGGAGAAAAATAACTCATTGGGCACCTTGGCAATAGCAGGACTTAAGGAGAATGGTAACTTTTAGTAATAGCTTAGAATTATGCTAAGGAGACAAGATGGTATTTAGAATTGGAAGGCCAGGATCAAATCTAGATTCTTTCTGACTTTGTGATCTTTGGCAAATTACCTCTCTTATTAATAAAAATAGGAGTAATTAACCATTATGGAGTACTTACTAAGAGTCACATAGCTTTTTAAGCACTTTGCATGCATTAATTTATTTAATCTTTAACCCTAGGAAGTGGATACTTGCATTCTCATTTCCATTTGATTGATAAGGAAACTGGGGCACAGAGAGAGTTAGTAACTGACCCAGGGTCACACAGCAAATAAGGTATAGAACTAGGATTTAAATCTAAGCCTTCTGGTTCCAGGTACCCCCCCTAACCACTGTGTTAGGCTGCCTCTGACTGAGGAGGTAATCCCTGTTGTCTCCCAGGGTGCTTGTGAAATTTCATGGGGGATAACTGAATAGACTTCCTGAAGAAGCAAGCTGTAGATTGTTCCCAGGTTCAGTGCTAGCAGCACAAAGTGGGTGTTGCTCTCTGGTGCCAACAGGACATTGGGCTGATCGCATTGTGAACACTTGTGACTTTGTAACAGGTATTGGTCAGTCTTGGTTCACATCTGTCTACTCTGTTAGACTTCATTAGTAAGTATGCACAAATTGTGTTACTGCCATAGCCTGTCTCCAATTGTGGTAAGCAGAGATTCTTAACCCTTGATATTACAGGTGGTTAAAAGTCTACTTGGATGCTAGACTGCCTAGGTACAGACCTCTGGCTCCCCAAACCCTGCCAGCTGTGTGGCCTTGATGCAACATACCTAACTTGTCTGAGCTTCAATTTTCTTTGTAATTAAGTAACAATACCTGCCAAGTAAGATTGTTGGGGGATTATAGAAATAGTCCCTAACAGGTAATGTTACTTAGCTGCTAATGTTATCCTACAAGTAAGATAAATATCTTGCCCCTTGCAAATAAAAAGTGTTCTGCTTGCCATTGATATCCTGGTGTTTAAATATTCTAATAATACCTGGTCTGGTTTTTTTTCCTTCTAACCTGGAGCTAAGAGGAGATGTATTTTAGGATTTCAGGCAAAAATTTTGTTCTGTTTAGCTTATTGGAACTACACATTTCCCCTCTGGTGAAGGGAATTGTGAAGCACACACAATGCAAGCATCTCCATGCCATCGCACTTTTCAGCCATCATTTTGAGGAAAATAAAGCAATTATTTGACTGAATTCTAGAAGTAGATTAGTCAACTCTCCCAATTTACAGACTGGAAAAACAAAGTAGGCTCCTGTGTGTGTGGTAATGGGGGCATACATAACTTTATGGCTGAGTGGCACCATGAGAAACCAGAGGTCTTGGACTCCAGTGCTCCTTCCTTTAGACTTGGATTGTCTCATGCCAGAACAGAGACATGGCCTGAAATACAAGTAAAACTTGAAGTGGGGGGATGTATTTCCAGGCTAAGAACAGGAGCCAGCCAGAACTCTGTACTGAAAAGAGAGTTCAATAGGAAAAGAAAACCTTGCCTCTGCTAAATACATTTATGTCCATAATAGCTAGCACTGGTCTTGATCTGTGAAATGCATATCAGGGTATGAACCAGTGTTATAAAAAACAACCAGACACATTAGGTCAATTAATCACTTGAATACTTCCCTTAAATCAGAGAGCAAATGACTGAGTTTCTTTTTCTGTGAGATGCTTTGTATTTTACTTCCATTTAGTTCTCAGATGTGGGAAGGTTTTGGTTCAGGAATCATAAAATTCCTCTGGCTTCTATTTCATGAACTATGCAGCATATTCTATTGGAAAGAAATTGCCAACTTGCTTTTATTATTATGATTTTACTTTATTTGAACTCAAAATATAACCAATCTATAATGCCAGTGGGGGATTCTCATAAAGGGAAAGGAAAACAGAAATAAGATTCTGCTGAATGGAAGAACTCAGAGCTCAAATGATAAAAGTTGTGCTGTGGTGAAGTGGGTTGTTTAGCTTAGGGGATAGGAATGAGAGGAGGGCCTTCTTAGATGTGGCAAGTTCAGAGTGAACTAAACTCAGCCTTGTTGACCACCTATATACAAGTGAGTCTTACCAAAATTACCAGCCCTGTGTATCTACACCAAGCTTCATACCAATTGCTGGCTTTCTCTGTTGGTCAATCTATTTCTTGACTGGACTTGATCTGTTTGTTCACTATCCATTGTTAAGCTATCTCTGTCTCTTCCTTTGCCTCTCCTCCTTTCTGTCTCAGAATTTGCCACTTTTTTAGTCTTTGTGTCTGTTTCTATTCTTGTTATTGTCAAAATTGAGGAAAAAAGACCAAAAAGTTACAAATATACAGTTAGAGTATCTGGGAAATTGAAGAAGCCAACTCAGGACATGCACACAGACATCCCTTCTATGTCCATTTAACACATACTTACAGAGTACCTACTTTGTGTCTGGCTCTGGCTCTGTGCTAGGCATTATGGGTAGTACCAAGATGCAGAGTCCCCCTAGGCACTGAGCCTTATGCATAAATAACTGCAGCAGTGTGAAGTGTGCAGTTATCTCAAAATATCTGTATAGCACTGCAGTCTTGCAGAGGAATGATTTAGTCTCCTTGGAGAAAGGAAAGGATGGCAAAGGCTTCATGGAGGAGATTGCATTTTACCTGGACACTGAAGGTTGACTAGGAGTTTATCAGGGGTTGATGGCATTCCAGACTGGAAGACCTGTACTGGGAAAGATAGGCATAAGGATTCCTTATTGGTTGGGGGATGGGTATAGTTGGATGCTGCTGTAATACAGAATATGTGGCTGAAGTGGATTATTTTATAGAGTATCTTCCAAAAATATGTTCCAGGGAACACTAGTATCCCCCAAGGTAGTTAGGAGCATTTAAAAAGAAAGAGCATTCAGAGCGAGAAAGTTCTATGCTCAATCAAAAATATTTTGAAAGCATTGAATTGTATATCCTACTTTTAGTAATGCATGGTATTTACTGACATATTAAGGCTTTAGAGGCTTCTTGTGGTAAAGAAACTCATTTATCTCTAAGAATTTTCTAAACTTAACTTGTCATAGTATCTTTAATTTCAAGGAGCCCTTCTTAGTATTTTATGAGATAGACTGGAGAAGATGTTTGTAGGTAATGATTTTTAAGAAGAGGAGCTAATTTAATGAATGAAGTAATGTGATTTGAAATGTGATATAGTATATATAAGACACACAAAAAGAGTATAAATAACAATACAGTAAAAAGCAATATGGTAAATAATTTTTTACTGACCACTCAACTTATGAAATAAAGCCATACAAATACAATTGTATTTGTGACCTTTCCCTGATCATGTCTCTTTTCTTCCTGCCAGAGGTAGCCACTGTTAATAAATTTGGTACATATCATTTCATATAATCCTTTCAAATATGCTTTTCAGAAGAATAAACTTAAAAAGAACTCCACTGAATTCTCATCCAGTTCTTAGCTAGTCACTATAGATGCAAAGTAAGAATTAGCTATTTATCTAATAATTTTCCTGGAATAAAGGATATTTATAAGCTCTTTAAGGGAAGGAAATATGGCTTCTCTTTCTAACAACAGTGTTTGGAATACAGTAGGTGCTCAATAAATTTCTGCTGAATTGGATTAAATATGTACAGTCTCATGTAATTTATTAAATTCATGTGGATAAAAAAAATTGGTGTAAATTGTTGTCCATGGACAATATTGAAATTCTTTGTGATAAGTGATCTTGAAAACTTTGTGTTTTTTTTTCAGATGTTTGTTTTATAATCTGGACTTGGAAATGAATAGTAATAATCATCCACTGAAAGTCATCTCTGTATTTTTTGAACATCTTTTAGAATCATTAACAAAAATTACTTACCCAAATCTGTCCTGTTAAAATAGCTGATTCAGTAGAGCTATCTACTTCCATTACAGGAAAAATGATGAATATAAATGCTTTCAGTCAAAAAGGAAATTTGTGAATTAAAATGCCAAGTAATTACTCAATACCCAGACATTAAATACTTTGAAGGCACATGAAGGTCCTATCTTTAGGATTCCAAAGAAATAACTGTCAGTAACAGAGTGTTACAATTAGGCACTGTCATGCCAGTGTAAGCATTTCTCTTGATATACGTGAGGGATGTCCTCCTCAAAAAGCTTACATCATTGAAAACATATGCCGTATTTGGGTGACATTTTCCTAGAGTTTATTTTAGAATATTGCTGAGGGATGCATGGTAGAAAGAATAGAAGTTGAAAGAAAGTGGAGACTTATAGGCTCACTGGGGAGACATTGTTCTACTAAATCATGGTTACATGGAAGATAGTAAATTAGCTTTACCACAGGGCTTGAAGTTGACCATGGCTGAGAATCCACCTCTAAGATTTTCTGTCTTTGATTTTGCTGGAACAGACTTCTCCTAGCAGTTTTGGGAGTAGCAGTAAAACCCCAGTAGATAACAGAAGGAGAGTCAGCTTTGGGTGTGAATGATCATAAACAGTGCAAGCAGTGCACAGAGTGTAAGGAAGAGGTGCCATGCAATGCTATCCCGTTGTGATTGACCAGTAATAGCCATGCACTTTGATGATGGCGCATGCTGGTGCTTGAATGGGAGCACACATTATTCTGAACAGTATTATATGAGTGCTCACGAAAGTTCTAAATTTAAAACACAATCATTCAAACATACTCAAGCTGAGCCAGAAGTGCCAGTGATCCAATTGTAGATGAAGTCAAAGATGGGCCAACCATATGCTGAATCTGAGCAGTGGTGTGTATTGTTAGAATATAGTTCTAATGAATGCAAAAAGGTTACTGTAATTTATTCCTTTGGGAAGCTGAATAGATTTATAGACCACATAGAAGTTGGGTTCTTGCCAACCTTCTGCTACCTAACTTTTTAATTTTAATGTAGTTGAATTTATCAATCTTTTCTTTTATGGTTAGTACTTTTTATGTCTTGTTTAAGAAAGCCTTTTTTTTAACCCTGATGTCATAAAGATATTCTCCTTTATTATCTTCTAAAAGCTTTTATTGTTTTGCCTTTCACATTTAATTTCTATAATCCATGTGGAGTGTGTGTGTGTGTGTATGTATGTGTGTGTGTGTGTGTGTGTGTGTGTGTGTGTGTGTGTGTGTGTGTGTGTGTGTGGTGTGAGGTAGGAATTTACTCTAATTTTCTTCCATATGGAAAAAGTTATCCTGGCACTTAGGGTCATTTTCTAGGCATATGTTTTATCTGCTCTTTTGTCTAAAATACACCTCTTTAATATTATAGCTTTATAATAAGCCTTGAGATTTGGCAGAACAAATCCCCACATTGTCCTTCTTCAGAAGTATCTTGGCTTTAGTCTTCCATTTTATAAATTGTCTTTTAAAGTCACACAAAAATACTCATGATTTGATTGGAGCTCTGTTGAATTTATAGATTAATTAAAAGAGATGTAATTATATATATAGAGATATAATATCAAGAAAGATATGCTCTTAAGTCTTCTATGCATAAATATAGTACCTCTCTCCACTTATTCCTAATTTAATGTCTTTCAATACAGATTATAATTCATAAAGGCATGCATTCTTAGGCTTATTTCCAGGTGTTTTATGTTTTTATAGTTGCCATTGTGAATGCTATCTTAAAAATTGTATTTTTAAATTATATACTAGTTTTCATCATATTCTACCTACCAGTATTTCTTTTTCTGGATGGTGGAAGGTTATAAGGAAAAGAGAAAAACTGGTGCTTATTGAGTGCTTATAAAGCAGCAGGTACTTTATTTTCATGGTCTCATTTGATCCCTGGAACACCCTCAAGGGAAGGGCTGTGGGTAGCTTAGCACCGTCCTTGATAGAGCTTCACAGACTGACAGTGCTCAGCATATTCTGTGTCGCAGAGTACAGTGGGAGTGCAGAAGTGGGGAGCAGGGCTGGTGAGGAGTGATCAACAGAGTAGCAGCCGTGACCTTGTTCCAGTGGCTGAGGTCTGTTCAAGTTTTCTCTGGTTTCCCCCAGAGAGTGAGGGTGTGTGCAGGAGGGCACAGTCTCCTCCTGCATTGACACTGTGTTTGGCATGAGCAACCTGATCTGGGGCATGGGTGCCAGATCCCGGCTCCGATGCACTGGTCTGGCATTTCAGGCAGGCCGAAGTCATCTGGATGCCTGAGGGACAAATTGCGGCCAGTAGTTACAATGTTGTTCAGCTCTCCAGGCCGATCTCAGGTCAGCGAGTATTACTGCCACTTTCAGATTGAGGAGCCTGAGGTCTAGGGAAATGAAAAGATGTGCCCAGGTCATCCAGTTGAGCTGGAATAGAGATTCGGGTGCCATTGCACTCGTACTTGCACCCGTATCAATATTCTTTCCACCTCACCATATTGACTTAAGATCCTCAAACATATTATGATAATAATGTAGTGAAATACTGAGGCATTTTTCATTTGAGGATGGGCCATTATGCATGAACATTGTGGCCAGTATCTGCATGATTGGGGGAGAGGTGTCTAACTTCGGCCCATGTGGTGATTATTACTTGCCAATTGCTAGCCTTCCCTCTCTGTTACTCTGGTAGTCTCTTTCTCTGTCTCTGTCTCTCTCTCTGTAATCCCTTATGTCATTAATCCTTTCATAAGCCCACTCCCACTCATTTGTCCTCATTCTAATAATATTTACATCTTAGAACTTAGTGCAGCTTTTCATTTATTTCCAAAATTTACACCTAGGATATCGCTACTGATAAAATTTAAATTCCTCTCCCTTTGCCAAAGTACCTCTTTCTCCTTTGTCTCATGTCCTGTTATCAGCACATGCTTCATTGTATTTTCTGGAATGAAGGCAATACATACTGATAGTTGAGGTTGGTATAAAAGAGGATGTCTCATAGAGAGCAAGGCAAAGGTGACCACTGGGTTAACGTGATAACACTACGTATTTTCTCTTTGCTATCTGTGGATTCAGATATCACCCTGTATACATTTGACTACTCTTCAAATATATCAGTGGATAGGGAAGTCTTGATTTGTTTGAGCAGCCATAAATCAACATGGCTGGGAGGACAGGGGTTGGCGGAATGGACTCACACTGCCCTCTTAAAAAAAATAAAGATCACACAATACAGGCTCAATCTAAGTTTGATGCTTCCCTCTGTCTGTCTTTCCCAGGCATGTGTATCTTTCTCAGGCTTGTTGAGCCCCAGACTCTATTTTAAGCACCGTACTTCATTATGTCTTCAATCATTCTGCTCCGTGTCTGTTACTCCTGATTTCTCTGAAGAATGAGAGTTTCTCAAGGACACTGCCTACTTGTCTCCCATGCCCCATATGCTTGGTTTTCTGAGGACGTTCACTTTAAAGTCTTGCCACCTTTAGGTTTTAAAGTCTACTGCAGTTCCATTACAGTAAACTGTCCTTTGGTGAGCTATTTTGTATCTGTGAACATACAGTAAAGGCTTTCTGTTGTAATTTTAAATACTTCCTTCTGGGCATATTGTTAGCTCCTTTTATTCCAAGTCTGTGCCTATCATTCCTTCCCCTTTCCTGTCCTGTATTCTCTTCTCCTCCCCTCCCCTCCCCTCCCCTCCGCTTTCCTTCCTTTTCTCCTTACAGTTTTATCAAATCTAAGAAATTGCATGAAATCAACAACATCAAAAGGGCTCTCAACCTAAAGGTTTACAGTGTAATTTTACAGGTACTAGAAATGCTTTATTCCCTCTTTCATATGCATTCTTTCAGTGGAGGAAGAAGTATTTAGGGAACATTCAAGAGGTGGACTTCATAGTTCCTTGTCAGATCTCATAAAAACATAAGTATTTTACATGGGTGATTGTTCCCTTGGTGGATTTTCTGTAGTCGGTTTAAAATTACAGCCTAAAGATTGAAACTCTGCCAGCTGAGCTACCCCTGAACACACCCCAAACAGCAACAGCCCTACTGCCATGACTAACCAGAATGTAATAATTCTAACCATATGCACTGCGTCAGTGGGAATCTAGTCAGGAGACATGTACCAGGTAGCTTAATAGGAAGAATTTAGTACAGGACACTAGTTATAAAGGTGTTGGAAGAGCTGAAAGTGTGACCAAGAAGCAGAGCACAGAAACTAGCAGCAGTAGGAAGCCCACCTTTTTCTAGATCTGCAGGCACTAAGGGAAGGCCTGGCCTTCCTGAGCCCAGGAATTGAAGTTGCTGAATACCATAGTAGAGGCTGTGTGGGTGGGGGAGGGGGGCAGGCACCACCCAGCAATGGAGGTGGAGATTTGGCCACTGAAGAGGATGCCACTTTGAAGCAGAAAGAAAGGGGGAAAGGGAGAGAGAGACCCCAGCATTTCCTCCTCTTTCCTGTCTCTTGCCAGTCTTTCCAATCAAAAGATCCTAACAGGAAGTCAGTTGGCAAGGGATCCTGGGAATGGTATTTGGGATCAGCTTTGTGCCACCCCCAGCAGGAAGGGGCCAGGAGTGGATCTGAGAGAAACAGGTAGAGGACTTGTTCATATGCCAGGAAATGAAATCTCTAACAAAAGTGTTTATTAATATTTCAGAGCTAAAGGAAAACAATGAAGTGAAACACTTATTCCTCCTCTTCACCTTCCACCTGGCCTCCCCTGCCCCCAGCCCATCCCGTCCAGTCTCACTTACAGAAAATTGAGAGTAACTCTATGGCAGGTGCACCCCCACTTTGCCAGGATGAGCTCTGGTAGTGTCGGGTGCCCTGGTGGGTAAGACGCTAGCCGTACTGTCTCTTTCCTACAGTTCCAAAATCTAAAAGGGTCTAAAAAGTCAGTTTTTTTATAACTAGTGACACAACCTGAACTGACTTGAGGCTACTTATAATCTTCATTGATACTTCTGAGTGAATAGTCTTAGGAACGGCTTGAGACACATTAATGAATTTGATTATAGGGTGCCACCTCCAACGTGGCTAGGGGTGTTATTACACATGAAAGGTAGGCATATGGTATAGTATACTCTGCCTTTCTAAAACACAAAAATGAAATCTGCATTCTGAACACATCAGGCCCAAGGGATGTAGACAAGGAACTGCGAACCCTTACTTCAGCGTGACAGAGGAGGAGTGAACGGAAGTGTGCTCTGGTAGGACACAGTTCCAGGGCAGTGCCCATGGTAAGCATCACAGCCCTCTGGAATCAGAGTGGCGGAGCGGGCTGGGCCTTCACAGCCCGGCAGAACAGCCTGCTTGTTCTGTAGATGAGAGGGCTGGCTTAGGTGGGCGACCTGGCACATGTGTTGCAGGGTCACAGGGTTGGTAGGGGACCTGGAACCATTTCTCTCCCCTTTGCAGTGAATGACCTTTTAGGTTTAATTCTTTGGTTGTCTCATATATATAAGTACTCAACATTGAGACAGAAGAAAGCTGGCAGATGAATATATAGATAAATCTAGATGTTAGCTGCAGTAATTTCACATTTGTATAGCATTTTGTATGTACACACACAAACTATTCAGATACCTTCTCCTTTGATCCTGAGAACGGTCCTACATATAGACAGGATGGGCCTTAATACCCCCGTTTTACAGATGGTCAGACCAAGGCTTGGCCAATAGCTAGCTCGGTGGCCATAGGCAAGACCCTTAACACTCAAGAGTTTCAACTGACAAATGAATTCTTACAGAGCTGTTTCATAAATCAAAAGAAGTAATGTATTCAACATAGATCTGAGCCTGGTGCAGCTGACATGCCACAGATGGTGGTTCCTTCTCCCCTTGTGCCTCCTCCTTCAGACCAGTGAGATAGATTGCACAAAGTCGCATAGCTATCCCCTTTGAAAAGGGCATGCTTCAGTATGATGATGAGGATTCAGTATTTGAATGATGATAGACCTCCTCTCTCGGTACCTCCCTTAAATTTTCAACTGTAAGAGGAGGGCCTTGCAGTAATGCCACCCTGTGTTACTTCTCTCTCTCTTTCCTCAGAAGTTGGGTCATGGTTTGCTGTGACCTTGGTGATTCTGTTGTCTTCACAGGTCAGGATACAGTTTAATGTTTTGTTGATTCCAAATCTGGCTGTAGGGGAAGCAACCACCACCACAAACACAGTTTGTTACAGAAAGCAACTTTATTTCTTGTTAGCACACGCTGGACTTTATCATAATTCACTTTAGATGGACATAGTAAAATATTTTGTTTTTCTGAGTATTTTGCAAGATTAATACAGCTGTATTCTTAGGGAAAGTTTATTATTCCATAACTTAACAGAAAACTCCAGAGGAAGAAAATATGAGATATGTTCTGTAGGTAAATACATCAGGCATGTCACTGCCAGAATTGAATTATGCATGCATTATTCAGCTCGCTATCTTCTGGGTACATTACAGGTTGCTGATATTACAGTGACTTCACCTTGGCCATGATCTAAACAAGCAACTGTTTAATTTTATTTTTAAATTGGGAGAGTGTGAGAGGTAGGTGGTAGCATGTGGAATAATCATAGTCCTGGGGATGCTGGTTCTTTCCGCCCCCTCAGCTGCACTTCAGCGACATTAGAAAGGCATGCATTTGGACCTGGGCTTGTTTGCATAAAACCGTGTGCTCTGGGTCACTGCTGTCTGTGAAATGGAGGTGGTGTGCTGGTAGCAATGATGATAGTGATAATGAGAATGGTGAGGAGAGTAATAGCCACCTCTGTGTCTATTACAAGGAGTAATGACTTATGGAGAAGTATGGTTTGTGTTCTGTCACTTTATTTACTCAGTATTTATTGAGGCCCTGCAGGATACTGGCACATGGTGGGCTCTGTGTAGATAACCATAGAGGGCACAGGCTTTCTCCTCAAGATCCAGGATTCATCTAAGAAGCACAAATAAACAGAAAGTAATGTGGTGGCTAAGTGGGACAAAAAAGTGTTCATGGAGAGATGAGTTTTGCCAGCGTAGGAAAGGGTCAGCAACTGAACTAGGTTTTTTGACTTGGAATTTCCTGGTGAGTCTTCCATGCAATAAGTTAGTTCCAGGTACTGTGCTGGGCTTCAGGCTTAATGGGTGAATGTGACAGAAAGTGTAGTTGCCTTATGGCATGTAGAGTCTACTGGAAGGAAACCAAATCAATAAAGGCATGAAGGAGGCCCATTCCAGGTAAGGGACCGTGACAGACGTAGGGATGGGCACTTCCGTGTGCGGGGAGCCCTAAAGGCTCCCTAAGTGGCAGAATGGCAGGAGCCAGGGAAGGTGAACCTGGGAAGGTAGGAGGGCCAGCTCACGGAGAACCTTGTTGCCAAGTATTAGCCCTGAGATTGTGGTTGGGTGGATGGAGGTAAAATACTTTCTCCTCCGAACAGCCTCCTTGGCAGTTCCCTCAACTCTCTTATTACCTGGGGTTGAAAAACAGTCTAAGGAGGCATATGGTTGTACTTATTCAGGTAAAATAAGGACATGTGTGTGTGTCAGGTGTGGTGTATTTTAATGGTCTTTCAGGTGTCTCCTGTTGTAAGAACTGCAAACCTGGTGCTTACAGGGGCCGTGCAGTTACGTCAGTGAGTGAAGCAGCCTGGGGACAGGAGGGCACTTGCAAAACCACTGTTCCCCTCCAGCCAGTGGCTGCAGTAAGAGAATGTTGGACCCAAGTACCCAGGTCTTCAGCTTTTTCAAGGAAAGCAAGAAATCTCATGTGTTTTTTTTTTTTTAATGCGAAACACATCTGTTTAAAAATTTGGCATAAATCAGTTAAACAACAGGAAAAATTTATAGGCTAAAGATAACTGCTCCATGGGCTGTTTTTAGCTTGTGGACCACCCATTGGTGAATATTGGTCTATTTTTATAATTAGTATGTTATGACTATATAAATCTTCCTCGAATGGGTTGTTCAGTCAACATACCAAGAGGTAAACTGGATCATTTTTGGTAAAGGAAAGTTTCCACAAGACAGTTGAATGGTAGAAATTGGCCTTCATTTATTTCTGTGTGTTTCCTCCATTAACTTGTTTGTTCTTGATCAAACACTTTTGATCCATGGTAAACCTACAGTAAAACCAGCATCCATGGCAATTCTGGTGTGTGCTTAGCTGTTTACAGGACAACACTGAGATTTGTATCTAAGCCCAGAGCTGCCCTAGGTGAGCTTGTTATGTACTGCTACCAAGGCAAGTCCCCATAGTGGGCAAATGTGCAGTTCTAGGGTCTGTAAATGACAGTGTTTCTGTGGCTTTTTCACTTTAGGTTGAGACTCCCATCCACTAAAATATGCACGTTTCAAACCAGAGTGAGAACATGAGCAACTTCATAGTTACTGTGGAATTGAGTGAATGTCATAAATATTTATTTATCTTTTTCATAGCTGGCATAAAAATGTTAGGATATAAAAAAGTTGTTCACTATAAAAAGAACAGAAAATTCATTGGCTATTCGTCTCCGGAAGGCGTGTGTCTCTTTGGGTTTTCATTAGCGTCTAGCAATATACTTTGAGAAATTAGATTTGAACAGAAGCTTCGGCAGAATAGGAAAGCTCCTAGTGTTCATAATTAACCCATTTTCAGCAAAAACCCATTACATACAGAAGTCTCCTTTTAACCACTTATCAGCTATAGTCAAGTTCAATGAATTTTTCTTCAAGAATTTGTTTCTGTAAAAAAATAACCCCTTGTTTATTGAATTTGGAAAACAAAAAAATATAAAAGAGAGAAAATTTTCACTTAGAGTATTTCCACCCAGAAGCAAATCATTGTTAATATTTTGAGCTGCAGAGATAAAGAGGCTAGGGTTTGAGGTCAGACCACCATGGGTTTCTGTCCAGGCTTCTCCATTTATTTAATCTTGGCAAGTCTTATTTTTTCTCATCTGTGAAATAGAAATGAAGATTTTATCTATTTTATCAGACATTTTGTCTATTACACCAGATAATGCATATGAAACATTTGGCATATGGCTTGGCACATAGAAAACATTAAAAATATGAGCTATAGGATTTTTTTTTCTTTTTTTTACTACCGGTTTTGCTGTGTGAAGTTCATGTTATTGATATGCTGTGTTTTCTTTCATTAATAAAAGAAAAAAAACCTCACTTTGTTCCCATATCTCTAAGAAATACTCTCTAAATATCCATTTTAATAGTTATAAACTTCTTTAAGTGTTCATGTCATCATTCTCATGTAACTTTTCCTTTATATATTTAAGTTGTTGCTCATTCTTTTTCATTATAAATAATTCTTCTTTGATGAATATTCTTTATTCATCAAACCTTGGAGGCAGCCTGATTTCCTGGTTAGCATAGTGACCACATGCCAGACCTGGAATAGGCAGAATTACTTCCATCCTTCTCCAATGGACGTTCTTGTGATGATGGAAATATTCTCTCACTGCACTGTCCATTGTAGCAGGCACTAGCCCTATATGGCCACTGAGCATTTGAAATTCAACTAATGTGACTGAGAAAATGAATCTTTTTGAAATTAAATAATGATTTAATTTTAGTTTAAATAGCCCCATGAGGAAGTGGCTACCATTACTGGTTTTACTGTTCTGGTTCAAAGAGCAGGGTGGACTTAGGCTGGGATTTTGTTAGACACAGATATCTATAAAACAGTTAGCGTTTTTTTCTATTTTTTTTTTCTTTTAAGCCCTAGTACATTCTTTTTATTTTGATGGAGGGCTACGGTAGACAATGGCTCACATGCCTGCTCCTATGTTAAATTAGAAGTCTGAATTAAAAATTTTTGACTATATGAGGACTCTTCAGGTTATCAGTGACAAGAATCCAGCACAGTATGACTTTAAAAGGGAATTTCTTGACTCACATAAGCAAGTCTAAGTGTAGTCTGGCTGCAGGCATCGTTAGAGCTGAGGGCTCAGTCAGCCCTGTTTCCAAACGTCAGCTTTGCATTCTCTGTGTTGACTCTGTGTTAGGATCTCCCAAAGCAGTGGTGAAGATAGCTACCAACAGTCTAGGTTTACATCCTACTAGCTTAAGTCAACCCTGGCAGGAGAGAGGGCTTTTTGCCAGTAGGTCCACAGAATGGCCTTGAGCTAGCTCTCAGTGGACTTGTTCTCATTCCTGAATCAATCACCGTGGTCCCAGTTGGAGAAGCAGAATTCATGTCTGCTGGTCAGCATGGCCCCAAGTCCATGTATGGAGCCAGAGGATAAGGTCAGCCCCACCAAACTACGTGGACTGAAGTTGGGTTAAGAGGTTTAAACCCCAAAAGGAAAGTTAGGGTGGAAAATGCATAT
Organism: Manis pentadactyla; assembly: GCF_030020395.1. Classification (NCBI taxonomy): domain Eukaryota; kingdom Metazoa; phylum Chordata; class Mammalia; order Pholidota; family Manidae; genus Manis; species Manis pentadactyla. The sequence continues at coordinate 46,807,357 of NC_080022.1, read as the reverse complement.
TTGGCAGGCCAGGCACATGCTGCACAAGTGATGCTCATGCACTGTATCTTTGAAGCATTCTTGGTTCCCCCAATTCTCAGGAGAGCCAGATTGTTGGGGAAGGGAATGGATTTTTCTATCCTATGATTTGCCATCAGTTCACATAGCAGGCTTCTGTTATTTAATGGGACATTCTCTTATCCAGAGAAGGGTCCTGAGATAGGTCTTCTAATTATGAAAGCTTTGGGATGTTTGGATTCTGCCTGGTTTTGGCTTTGTGTTTACGGCAGTATGCTCACAAGCTAATTCCTTCCCTCTAGGAAGTAAGTAACTGTCCCCCCAAGAGTTAAAGGGTAAGCAAATCGATGCTTCTATTGTGATTATTTTCTTTATGAATAAGGCAAAAGATATATTGCCTAAACCTCTTTCTAGAAGTATCAGAATCAAAGCTGATGGGATTTGCATGTCAGACTCCAGATAGTCTAGGAATCTAGGAGAGAGTGGACACTTTAGTCCCCAGCTGGTGTATTGCAGCAATATCTTGGCACTTACGGGTGTAATTAAACCATCCCTGTTAGTAATTACTAAAAGGGACTCACTGCCCTTAAAACGTGACTGTAGCATATCAGATCTTCATAAAAGCATGAAGCTATTTCATCAGCAAAGTCCATGTTGAAGATATTTTATTAATATTCCAATTTTCTGATGTAGCCCTTTGTGTAATAAAATATGGTGACTAAAACAGTTTCCCTTTTTCTGCTCTTGCTCAGCCTCATAAGAGAGGTTGAGCTTTTGTAGCACCATTAATGCCAATTTTCCTTTAAACTCTCCAGCATAAAGCATATCAACAAATTAATATTCCCCTACTGTAAGATGAGACTGACCTCATAGGTATAAGTTCATTTCTTGTCCTAACATCTACTGTACTGTGAAATTAGGAGTCTTTGCTTTATCTATATATTTTACTTCATTTTCATTGTGGCAGGATTGGTGGTAGGGACCTCAATCCAGGTATTGTGTCATTTTAATATTTGCCAACTTTTAACTAGTCAGTCATTATCATATAATGTCACAAACACAGCTCACTTTTTAGTGCTGTTTTATTCTGGCTGGAATCATGGACAAACTCCGTATTTAAAAGGAACTAAAAACGTGGAGTTCAGTCTTAGTGAAACTGTGAACACCTCTGCTGAGTCACCTATGCTGAATTGAGTTAACTGTGCACAGGTAAAAGAAATGAAGACTTGACAGGCTGTGTGGGAGGGAGTGCTAGGATATGTAGAAAATACGGGTTCTACTATCAGGTGAGGCAGAAGGTCTGTGTGTCCTCAAGCTACTTACCTGATTTCTCTGAACCTCTGAATTCTCAGCTCAGAAGGAAGGGTTGAGATGAATGCTCCCTACGATCCCGTGCCCACTGTAACTCTGCAGATTCATCTGCATATGTGATGACTATTGACTAACATATAGTAGGGTTGCAGGCACACAGCCTCAAAAGCCTTCCCAGACCTGAGCACTGCCCTTCTCTGGTCTTAACTGTTCTTTTCATAAGTGATATTGTAGCATTTTATGTGTCTTGTCTTCCCACAAAGCTGTGAGCAACTTTGGGACAGGTGGCTTTTCACACACATCTTCCCATATATGGAAAGTATTTTGCAGTGAGACGTTCCATAAATAGTTGGTGGCCATATGAATAAGCTACGTTACATCTTAGAGATTTTACAGGGAAAGACAAAAACAAATACAGATATAAATATAGCTGAAGGGACTCTTACATAGTTGTGCTGATGTTGCTTAGGTACTTACACCATGTGAAGTAAATTCAGTCATTTTCTCAGGGAGATTTTATTTTAACGTATATGAAGTGCCAAATTTTTGCAGTTGAGTGGAGAGGTAAATCATTTTGTGCACATACTGGAATCCTTTTATACATTTTTGATTATTCAGCGCCTTATGGCAGGGCCAGGCTGTGCTACTTTCCATCATGTCAAATGTGACCTTTTTGGTGATAGGTCATTCCAGGGCTTTTAAGAAGGAAAAGAGAGCTGCTACCATCATCCTCAGTGGTGTTTTAATATTTTGAGATTGTTTTTGCATAGCCTCTGGGAATGCTAGTCTGCAAAGCAAGACAATGTGAATACATCTCCCCAAATCAATGAGAATTGTGCTGTCCTCTAGAAAATTAGGTTTGAGCCATATCAACGTCAGTGCCTGAGACTGAATAAATCCCATTCTGTGATTGCACTGTGTATGAATTGTGTAATGTGTCTAGATGGGCACAAGCAATGATTGCTTCTCGTTCCTCAGCATTACTAAAAGGTAATGTGGTGGATTCGTGTGAGGAGAAGTGTCTCAATAAACAGCCCAGGCTACACAAGATGATTTAGGGCCTGCACTTGGGAACCGCCCCAAGTGGACCAGCAGAGTAGGTTATTATTAACCAGAGACAATGAAAAACACTCTGTGGCTTTTTTTTTTCTTAGAGACTGATATTAGCAGCAAGTACTTACTCTTGCTTTATACAGTGTCATGTGTAGGTTCATCATGTTGTGGAAAGAACCTCAAGCTTGCTACTTCCAGCTGGGAAGTTCACAGGCAGGTCAGGTGACCTTTCATAACTTTTATTCTTCATTCAGCCACATGCCTGGTATGTGCCAAGCCCCATTTTAGGTACAGGAGTTGAGCGTAGCAGCCTTGGGGGTTGGAGTGCTTAGATAGAACAGCCTCACAGGGAGCCACCTATTTTTTCATTCTTTCCACCTCAGACATTAAAAATTAACCTGTAAAGTAAGTGCTCCAGTACTGTGAGGTGCTGTCCATTTCTTGCACAGACTTGCAGGTCCTCAGCAATGGTGTTTCAGATCTCCAGCAGTTCATACTTGGATGTATACCCTCACGGGGATGTAATATCTGGAGCTGTCGAACACTAGCACCATTTTAAGTTTGAGAGAAATCTAAATGATAAGGCCCGCTCATCTCCTAATCCACTGACAACCACTCTTAATTTGAACTCAGTGACTGCTGGGCATAGGCAGCCTCACAGTCAGTCCATGAGTCCCCCAGGTGTGGGGAAGGTAGGACAACCATTATAATTGAGCGCTGTCCATTTTGAAGCAGTTACCATTTTCAGTTCAGCTTGGGCCCCCTAAGACTTGCTGGGTCTTCATTGCAAGCCAAGAACCTTGGTGTTAATTGAATCCATTAGGTCTATAATTGCTCAACCTAATGCATATTATTTTTCTATCTTGAATATGAATGATCAGCTTTCAGGGGGAAGCAACAATAAATTCAGTCCAAGCTATGCAGCTGACTACCAGTGTGAACTTGGCCAAGTCACCGTACTTCTCCCAGCCTTACTTTTCTTATCTGTAAAATGAGGGCCTATTACTTTTAATATTCTAGGATATCTAGATAGATTCTGGTACTTAGCACTGTGATTGCTAGACCAGTGAGCCGATGAGAAGCATTTGGTTTGTATGTACCCTGTAGGTTACTGGGATTCTCAGACTTGGCCTGCCTTTTAAAGTATATGCATATTCTTGAAGTAAATATGCCTGTCAGTGTCCTAATTTATTTCACAAAATGATAGAAGCCTGGAGTCTCAGGTTTGAATTAATATTAAAATTTTATTTAATTAGGACAATCCCATTTTGAGATCAGGAAACTATGTCATCCATCCATTCATCATGTGATTCTTATTCAGTATTTATTAATATTAAGCTCCTACTATATGCTTGGTGCTATGCACAGTGCTGAGAAAACGAAGAATAAGATGAACTCTTTGTCCACAAATCTCTCCTTAGTCTCCATAAGGGAAAAAGACCTCTGCACTGCAAACCAGGAGCCCTTAATTGTACTGCCTTTGGTTGTGTGGCTGGAATGGTGTTTATGGTGAGCTGGTGACCTCCAATAGAAAAGAGGAGAAAAAAATGTTCCCCAGCTCTGGCTCCTGCCAATATCTTTTATCATTTCAAGCTTAAACTAGAACTGAATTGGAGGGAAGAACTGTGAAAATCCTGTGTATAAACAAAAGCCCCACCAGGAATCAGACAGCACTTCCTCTGATGAAGCACCTCAGTATTGAACAGCACACATTCAAAACCCAAACCCAACCTTCAAGTCAGTGTTCAAAGGAAGTAAAAGGCCACATGGAAAATGAAGTGTAATTGGGCACCCCGTGAAGCACAGGACAAAACCCGGGAAGCACTGAAAAGCCTCTGTGTGGCAGGGCCCCAAGCCGGTGTCTCCAGCCTTCTGACGGTAGCCAGCATAACATGTTTCTGAGACATGCGGAGTGATGAACCAGAGCTCAAAGAGTTGCCCCTGACTTGTAAACATGGGTGTTTTTGCTTTGCATTTTAAGATAGGAAAGAAACAAATTTTATTATACACACCCATATGAAAAGAGTGAAGAGGAATGAACCATTTGTGGTTGAGGGGAGGATTGTGAGATGACCCTTAACATACTGACTACTTCTCAGCAAATTTTCCAGAAGGGAGATAAATATTCCCAAACTAACAAACAAAAATTGTTTTGCCACCTGCGTCACTTGAAAATCCATTTCCTGCAAGTTTCTGTTATCTCCCTTTCAGCCCCACTGCCTGCTGACCTCCTCCTCTGCCAGGGCCCCCGTCCATTGCCCTCCCCTCTCTCAGGCCTTCCTGCAGCCTCAGTCAGGAGAATGGCTCTCCTGATGATGCTTTGCAGCACCGATGTTAGGCTCTGGGCCCGCATCCAGCTATTCATGTACATGGGGGTCATCTCTGTGAGGCTCTTAAGTTGTCCCAAGCACAGTGACCATGTCTCTTTCACTTTGTAACCCTCTCCCCTGCCTATGGGCCTTGCTCAAAGGGGACACTTGACAATATCGATGGACTGACTGATGAATAGCCTTACATGTCTAGTGTCTCTGTAAACCTAAGCAATCACATGGAAATATTTTTGTTGTGAGCAGTTTCATCAGGGATTGGGACAAAGTATGGCTGCCCTGTTGGCAGATCACACTGAGACCAGATCGCCAAAATAACAGGCTTCCAACTGATTGTCACACATGAGAAGGGTTGGTTGAGTCAAACATGGTAAACTTTAAAAGAGCTAAATGCAACATCTTGCACTTTGGTGCAAATCATTAGTATCTATAGCAAAATAGAATGTAGTGAATATCTGGCTGTTCTTGAAATGGGTGAGGGGGAGTTGATTTAAGTTAATACAGACCACCAGTGGGCTACCTAAGATGCCTGATCACCCTTGGGGTAGACTCCTGGAAGGATTTAGTACTAAAGAAGTTGATGGCAGATTCTTGTCTCTGCTCTCTGGAAGGCCAATTGGAAGTTTAAGTATTTGTGGACTTATCGGCCTCCCATACCAGGGGGTGGCTCCATGAATGAGGCATGGTGTCTTCAGACTCAACTTTCTCCAGAGCCCAGGGCTGCGCCTAAAATGGAGTAGATAAATGTTAGTGGAATGAGAAATGGTCAAACTAGAGTGTGTCTGGAGGAAGAGTGCTGAAAGGTCAAAACAAAACAAAACAAAACAAAAAGCTAGTCCCTCCGAGAATTAGAAAAGTAATGGAAACAACCAGAAATACTTATTTATACTTTGAAACATGTGTTTGTTGGCAGGGAATGGGTGTATGGAGGAAGTGTGGAATATATTTACCCTCTTCAAACATTTTAAAAACTGCTATATGAAATGGCCATAGAATTCTTCTGTTCCCTCTCAAAGGAGTAAAGATTAGAAAATGCATGTTTTGGCTCAAGGGATTGTCTAAGTGTGAAATGGTTTGTATGAGATAATGTGCTCCCTTTCCCAAATTTTGTTTGGCTGAAAAAAATCGAGAGAAAAGGGCAGTGCTACATTGGATTGGAGGATTGGGTAAAATGATATCTGATTCTAAAATTTTATGATTTTTATTAGATAAACAGTTCCTTTTTGACACCAGGAAAAAAAAATTAAGCATATTAATATAAGACAGACCATTATTATATTGCCTTTTCCTTCTTAAAACATGTTTGCTTATATTATCTCAAGTGAAACTTTTATGAGATACATATAGGAAAAAAATTTGTTAATGTCATTCTATAGATTAAAAAAACTACTGACTTGGTGTGATCACCTGACTTGTTCAGGGTCATTAGAGGACCCAGGTCCTTGACTTAATAACAAGTGCTTACATTCTGACTCTGTGTGAGGAGTTAGAAATCCCTAAGAGGTAGATTCCACTCTTGCCCTTATTTTATAGATGGAGAAATTAAGGCATAGAGTGGTTAAGTACTAGCACATGGTCAAGGACATATAGCTACTAAGTGGCAGAACCAGGGTCTGAACCACAGTGTGCTTTCAAATATCTCTGATGACGAATTGCTAAAATCACAAAGTCAAAGAACAACCAGTAATTTATTTTGCCATCAACCATTCAGACGGTCAGGATACAAAATTAACAACAAAAAATGTTTTTTTTTTTCCAAACATAGAGTCCTGGAATCTGTGTCAAAGCTTAGCAAGAAAAGCTGGAAAAAAGACATAAAGGGCTCCCCCAGTCTGGCCCCTTACACCTGAAAGTGGCTCGTGACATATATCACTCACTTGGCTCGTTCAGCATGGCAGTGCTAGGTTAAATGGATTTTTATAAGACCTGCATCTAATGTTTTGAGCATCCAAACCTTTTGTGTGTTTCAGTGACTGCAGACAGAATAAGGGAAGCATAATATGGTGGCTCAGAGCCCATTGAAGTGCACTGGACATTTTCTGAATGACTCCAGGTTTATGGTGCTTTTGTTTCATGCTGTGCCTTGGTCTGGCCACCTTACATCTTATTAAAATCCTATAGGAGCTTTGGCCCTAAAAATATGTCCATAGCCTGCTATGTTCCTTAAGTTTGGGCTCTTATCTCCCCCACATTTCCTGCTTTCACTTATTTTCTTCACTGTATTTGCTGATCCCCTCCCCCATGCCCATTTTCCCTCAGACCTACTGGCCTTGGGATTTGTTGGCTCCTTAATTAGTTAGATAAGGTAAAACTGGAGGTTGATAGTAGAAAACTGATAAGCTTGGTGTTACTATAAAACTGAGTCAAATAGCTTCTGTATTTAAAGGGTTGCTGGAAATTTATACTCTCCAGTACAGTAGCCATGAGACACCTGTGGTATTTAAATTTAAACTAATTAAAACGTCCAGTTCTTAGTTGCACTGGCTACATTTCAAGTGCTTAGTAGTCCATGTGGCCAGCGGCTACCAGAGTAGAGCTAGTGGGCAGCACAGATAGTGAGCATTTCCATCACTGCAGGAAGTTCTCTTAGCATGTTCAAGTGCTGGTGATGGTGATATTTGAGTACAGGTTGAACCAGACAGACATGGGTTCAATGCTGGTTATTTTGTAGTCAGGAATGTTACTTTCTGATGCCCACATTCCTCATCTGCAAAATGGGAATAGGACATAATTATGTTGCAGGGTTGTTCTGAAGATTAAGTGGAATGTCATGTAAAGCATTTCTCAGTTTGCGGTGGCTCAAAGAGCATTCATTCCTTCTTCAAGTTACTCTGAGTATGACATCCAATTCAGTAGTTTAGAGCCAAGGCTGAAGTTTGCAGAGCTTGCCTCCACACAGGTTATCTCCCTTGGTGCTGAATGATAATGTAGTATTTAACCTGTATGGTAGTCATTGTTTTCACCTTTGATGCAGAATGGCAAGAACAACCTATATTTGACAAGCAGCTGCTTTCTAAGAGAGTATGTAAAGTAGGTCCATAATCTAAAGATCACATTTCCCAAACCAAGTCCCAAGGAAAATCAGACCCATAATCTCATTCTTTCATCAAATAAGTCTGCATTTTCTGTGCACAAAGTGGGAAACTGCATTTTCATAATAGATAAGTTAAAGGCTCCGTTAAGTCTTGCTGGAAAGAAATATGTGTAGCATTTTTTAATTCTGTGTTTTGAGCTTTTATGGGCATGGCACCATTCCCTGTTCTTATAGAACACTTGTTAGTGTTGACAGAAACCATTGTAGAACATAACTACTCCAAGGGCATGGTCAACCAGGGTTTTCCAGAAGCATCTGCAGGGAAGGCTTATTAAAAAACATTTCCTTCTGTACTAGCCCCTAATTCTAATATAACAAAAGGGATGTGGTGCATACAGCTCAGTCGCTTTTGTATTTCCTTAAGGAAAGGATAAATCTGAAGTTAGTTCAGGACCTGAAAGTAACCTATCTTGTCAAGGTTTAGGGTTCAGTAAACAGTGATTGAGATCTCCTTCATTTCAGACAACCACAAAGGCTGTTTTTCTACTTTGAGACTGGAGGCTAATGTAACTGTGTTTCCATTGGAAAGACAGCAGTTTTTGAAGCTCTCCGCCTTCATCAGTTGTCTTTGCAACCCAATGCCCATTGAGTCTGATGTTGGACTAACAGATAAAAGGGAATGTAATTCAGCTTGTGTCAGTGAAATGATTGCTTTGACTAAAGCTCTACCTGTGCTGGCTCTAATAATCTGGTAAGATGTAAGGTAATGGTCTCAGCTTTGTTCTCTCACTGCTCCACATATAAGAGCTAGTAGATAAAACCCACCCATATAGGCAAATCACAAGATCGTAGAAAATTGAGAATGACTAGTCTAAGTTAGTAGCCAAAGCAGGAGAGAATAATGAGCAAATTCTTGAATCAAGTTACCAGATTATAGAGACAGGTGTATATTCATCTTTATTATATGTATGTCATCTCTGTCTCTGTCATTCAGTCATTAGATCTCAGGGGTCAGCAAACTTTTTCTGAAAGGAACTGGGTAGTAAGTATTTTTGGCCTGTCAGGCCGTATGGTCTCTGTTGCAGCTACTCAACTCTGCCATTGTAGTTCAGTGGTAGCCACAGACAGTATACAAATGAACAGTTCCAGTAAACCTGCCAGATTTGGTCCACAGGTTGGCGTTTGCTTACTCCTGATCTCTCTCCTTGGTAAGCAGTGTAAGCACAAGTTATGGGCAGTTCGTGAAATGCTTGTCTTATTCAGACCCTCACACTGAAGTGGAACTTGGGGAAAACCAAAATCCTTTTAATGAATCATTGGCAGTAATGACTTTGCTATAGATGGGTCATTATTGCTAATATTTAGTCAGACATTATTCTAAATGCTCACTTAACTATCACAGTAACCCTATGAGCTAGGTACTATTATTATTACCCATGTTTTGCTAAGAAACTGGGGCTGAGGAGTTAGCCTGCTCAAAGTCACATAGCCAGGAAGTAATCAGTCCTGCATGTGCAGCCCAGGTCGTCTGGCTGCAGGGCCTGCTGACCTCCCCAGCACCATACTGTCTCTGAAAGAAATTGCGATAAGGACAAATCTTCCTGGTTTAATGGTAGCACAGCACCCCTAGCTCAGTGCTTGGGACTGCACAACCATTCTTCCGTCTTCATCTCCATCCCCAGTGTCACATGCAATTGCGTTTGTGCCACATCAATCTGGCTATTCCCTGAACATGCCAGGCCCTCTCATAAATCAAGTTTGGAAATGCTGTTCCATTTAACAGGATTACATTTTCCCTACCTTCTTCACCACTTCTACTCATCTTTAAAGACCCACCAAAAATATCTCCTCTGTTTCTCAAACTTCTCTGGCCAGAGTGAATTCCTCTTTCTTTTGTGTTCCAACTGCATTTGCTGAAATTTAATTTAATGATTTAGTGTTTTTCCTCTAGATGATTATGAGCTCCTAGGTGGCAAGGAGCATCATCTCTCCCAGCACCTGGCACAATGCTTGACACCTCGTGATTGTTGAACAAGTATATTTTGAATGCAGGAATACGTGAGTGAGTTTACAGTGAGCCCCAGAAGTAGGAGTGTCATTACATACTTTGTTTTAAATAACTTGTGCAGTTTGGGCTGACTTCTTTTGGGTGAAAGTGGCCTTAGAAAGCACTTATTAAAATAATTAAGGAAATAAGTGGAGCCTGATATGAACTAAACTTATCCCAGAGAAGCAAATGAGTTACAAGAATTAAGATACAAGTGACTCTTGGTATTAACACTGTATTTCACTTTCAACAAGCATAAAGTTGCACCCTGTGTGTGTGTGTGTGTGTGTGTGTGTGTGTGTGTGTGTGTACCTGACTTTAAAAAGACTATGTAAAATGTATGAATAGATTAATGCCTCAGACATCTATATAAAGATATTTTTATCTGATAGCACCAAGACATATCTCTGGGGTTATGAACTGTCTTATATTCTTCTTTGTTTCCCACAACATCCCTTCACACATAGTAGATGTTCAGTAAATGCTGGGTGTTAAGTAAACAAGTGAACCATGAAACATGTGGGACTCATGCTTTTAGAGATTCAAGCTTTGCTAAGTATATGGAAGCATTAATTAATTGGTATTTCAAGTGTGCCTCCCATGTGCCAAGTGGGGAGCTAGATCTTCACAGTATAGCACCTAACAACATGACTTGACAGCTCTTCTTGATTATTTTACATATGACAGATTTTATAATGAACTCTTGTGAGTTATCATACTCATTAGTGCACCATCCTTTCGGCAAAATGTATCATGAAGAAGTAACAGATGCTTCTGTTGCAGCCTCTTCATTGTCCAAACCTCTCCGAGTTTATTTTGTATCCCTCTGCCTCTTAGACTATGCCCAGTGCCAAGCATTGTGTGGGCTGTTAAATACCTGTGAATGAATGAACGTTCCTGGAACCAAAAATGCACAGTTAGTGTGTTATGGTGGAATGAGCTCTGGTGGTGGGCAGGGGACCTGGCTTCACATGCCATAGCTCTGGCTGTGGTAAAGATCAACCGAGCTGCTCCTGTAGCTGGAGAAAATGCATGGTCACCAGGAACAAGGTTGAAGGACTTACACTATTTACAGGAAACAATCATCTGGATACTGGGAGGTTAGAAGAGTGCCAGTGAGGTGGTTGTGTGAGCCACGGAATATGCAGAATTACAAGGAAAAATAGCCATGGCTGCAGGCGGACATCTGGGAATGTGGATATCCCAAAAACAGATTTCCTCCCGGGCCTCAGGGTAAAGTTTGTGAGAGAGAAGTTGGGAGACTAGTGAAAATAGCAAACAGTAAAATAAATACAATGAAACCACAATAGGTGGAAAAAATGAAATGAAAAGGACTGAAGCTGGCTTTTCTTTCTCTTTCTCCTTGATTTCTCCTTGTCTCATTCTTGGGGGAAGCTGAAATCATCTCTGCAGGCCTCTTTCAAGGAAGATTTGAAAGGAGGAGTAACTTTATACAGGATAAGACTTGCAGTCCAGATAAAAGGTTACGTGCCAGGGCTCCAATTATTCATGCCACTGGGATAAATTCAGGCACATGCTTGCAGCTTTTCAGTCTCCATGAGTTAAGGCGCTCCAGGTGATCTTTATTCAGGAGAGTGATCATGGTTATTTTGGTGTCTGACTAGAACTGCCAGAACTGAAATAAGTACGTGTTGCAAATATTTTTATAGACATTATCTCATGTATTCTTTAGAGCGTCCCTATGAGAATAGGTGTTAATATCTTCATCACAGACAGAAATTGAGGTCCAAGTTAAATGATTTGCCTAAGGCCACACAGCTAACAAGCAACATGGATAGAACTTGAATCCCATCAGGTCTTCTGATTCAAATTCCATATTCTTTTCACCAGGATGGGCTTCCTGAAGAATGTTGTGTTCTATTTGAGAGGGCCATGCAGGGCCAGAGCCTTCATTGTAATAAGACAGTGAGCATGGGAGATACTGAGGCCTTTTAAAGCACATTTGGTGTGTGTTAATAGTACCACTTGAAATAGCAGCCCGCGGATGCAGTGGTGTAGAAGGCACAGCACTGGTGTTGGGGTTTGGACTCTGGCCTCCACTAAAAGCTGGGTGGTGTTAAGAAAAATCAGTTAACATGTTTGTTTCCTCACCAGTTACTGAGGCACAGATGAGTTCATACAGGTAAAGAACTCAGAAGTTTTCTGGATATGGTATATTTGTAATTTTTGATTGTTGTTATTATCCTACTGGCTTATATTGGAGCATCTGGGTATTCAAATAACTTTGTCAAGGGAAGTACAGAGCTAGTTATCCACCATATATTTCATTTGGGGAAGAATTTGTTAAGTGATGTAAGGATGGCTATTGCTCAAAACATTACCTGAATGTACTGTGCAATTGCCTGCCTCCTTCCTTCCCCCCTAGTCTCCCTTTCTCCTTCCCTTCCTCCATCCATCCTTCATTTTCTTTTGTTGAATTGAAGCTAGAAGGATAATAGGATCAAAGATAATGGAAAATAGGAGATCATCACGCATGCATGAAGTAGGAAGGGCATTCAGCACAGCAGAATACCGTGTCAGAGGCTTGGCAGCAGGAGCCACCACGGTGTCTCCCGCAGTTACACACATGTGGCTGCTCCTCGGTGAGTGTGGACGGTGGTGTGTAGAGGATTTGAGCCTGTGGTGGTAGGCCAGGGCCAGCTCAGGCAGCGCCTTGCGCTCCATGTTGGAAAGTTTTGACCTTTTGCTGGAAGATATGAGGAGCCATTGGAGCCTTGCTAGCTGGGGAATTAATTGATCAGTTTGCTTTTTGGACTCAGTCTAGAGTCGAGGATGTGAAGGGCAGATAGAAATTGATAAGAAATAAGCCAGGGATGTGGGTTAGGGGCTTAGGAGAGAAGTAGGCAGGACCAAAGCCAAGAGAGCGGCAACAGGAGTGGGGAACGGAGGGTGTGTGAGATGGGGAGTGCGTACCAGAGTCCCAGCCGGAGGGTGTGTGATATGGGGGGCACATACCAGGGTCCCAGCTGGAGGGTGTATGAGATGGGGGGGCAGTACCAGGGTCCCAGCTGGAGGGTGTGTGAGATGGGGGGCACGTACCCAGGGTCCCAGCTGGAGGGTGTGTGAGATGGGGGGTGCATACCCAGGGTCCCAGCTGGAGGGTGTGTGAGATTGGGGGCACGTGACCAGGGTCCCAGCTGGAGGGTGTGTGAGATGGGAGGTTGTACCAGGGTCCCAGCCAGAGGTTGTGTGAGATGGGGGACGTGTACCAGGGTCCCAGCTGGAGGGTGTGTGAGATGTGGGGTGTGTACTGGAGTCCCAGCCAGAGGGTATGTGAGATTGGGGGCACATGACGAGGGTCCCAGCCGGATGGTATGTGCAATTGGGGGGCGTGAACCGGAGTCCCAGCTGGAGGGTGTGTGTGATTGGGGGGCATGACCAGGGTCCCAGCCACGTCTCCTGATGAAAATAAGGCACAGGGTTGAGGCGTGAATTGACAGTTACCCTTGTGGTGTACAAGAGAGTATCTTTGAACATTTTTCTAAAAGAATGACATAAAAAGGAGGTGAGCAGAGCTTGAACAGCCTCAAGGGCCCTGAATGAGAGAAACAGCGCAGAGCTGGTGACACGTTTTGAAATAATGTCGTGGAGGCTTCAGAATGGGTAAGAGAAGGAGAAGTTGGTGAGAGGCAGGAGTGTTCGATGAAGATGAGAGGTTTAGGGTCATGGAGAAGGAAAGTGGTAAAATAATGAGCGGTAAATAAGAGCAAAGAAAGTCCCAAGAAGAAAAACAGAAGGGAAATGAGCTTTGAGAATAGGAAGCTGAGCTCACTTCAGAAAGCGCTGTCTTTGAAGTGCACAGAGGAGAGAAAGGGGAGGGAAGGAAGTGGTGCTTTCAGAGAAAGAGACGGAGGCAGAAACTAGAGCAGATGGAGATAACAGGCAAACTGTAGGTGGGACACAAGTTGCAGAAGGTGGAGAGACGCAGCCGAGGGGAGGGCTCACTGAGCTTGGGATAAAGCTGGCGAGCCGTCAAAGGCAGCCGGGGAAAGAAGGGGTACAAAGGAGCCTTGAGTTCAGGGAGATCATGTCAGTCTGGAACAGAGCAGCCTACACAAGGACCAGGCAGCACAAATGACATGCAGTACTAAAGGCTTGTGGGGCTCCAGCGGAGGAGTAGCATTTAAAAATTCAGCACGAGGAACAAGGGAGTGGAAATGTTCTGGGTGAATAAGGGCTAGTCATTAGGAGATGGATCATATCAGGAGAGGAGTCTTAATAAACATCAGGCAGATGTGTAAAAGGGAATTCTTGCTGAAAGATGTGTGGTCTCAAGGTTTATTTACTCAGAAGGGGAAATAATTGTAGGTATGGATGCATACATCTCACAAGGAGAAATGCATGAGGGGAAATGTGTGCAAGGATGGTAGGCCTCAAGTATCTGAAGGAAAAAACAGCATTTGGGGGTGATTCCAGTGGCTCATTGATGTTCCTAGAAATGGAGAGGAAGTAAAACTTTGAAGCTTTTGTTTATAATCTGTTGAATGAATGACTTGAGGGAAGAGGAGGAGAATTGGGTGAATAGAGCAGATATATTGTGGACTTAGTTGCAGACACCTACGTGCAAATCTGTCTCTTGATTTTCTAATGGAATGACCTGTGCCAGGCACTCAACCTCTGAACCTTAGTTTCCTTATGGATTCACAGTGATACTATGATGATTAGAAGAGGGATAATATGTGATTTGGCAATAGTACATTTTATCACTACCTGTAACAGGTATGAAGCTCAGAAGTTAAAGAAAGATGGGCCAGTGAAAATTTGCTCTGTATATTTTGGGTTAGATACTAATTCTGATACTAATGCTAATGCCAATAGTAACCTCTTCCTGGTATCCCTGTTCGATACCCTGGTTGAGGTTTTGCCCTTTCCCCAGCCCTGTGCTGCTCCTGTATACACAGCATCTTGTCAGTCCTCAGAATGTTTTGCAGAGGTGGGGGTCCACCTGTGGGAACTTGGAGAGGTTTAGTGGTCTGCTGAGATCTCTCACCTACTAAGCAGAGGAAGCAGATTCAAACCTTGGACAATTCCAAAGCCTTACTCTCAACTTATAAATGGGGAAAAACTGGAGAGCTGGCTAATATCTTTAGAAAGTAGAATCAGACTGATCATGTTGATTTTACGGTCAGGATTCCTATGACGGAGCTCTACATGCCTCCCTACCACCCAGCCAGGCCAGTGGGAAATGTCAGATGGCCTCCTGGGACGACAGAGCTGATGTGATGGGCAGGCAGCCAGCAAACAAGCCCCTGAAGGACGAGAACGCAGGATTGTTCTACAGCTGAATGCTGCCTGGGCTTTTATGAAGTAAAACGGGATAGAACTAGTGGATGATGTTTGGTTCCCCTCTTCATTTGAAAACTCTGGTGCCAAGATGATATTCCGCCATGGAAAAAAAAAAAAAGCGAGAGCTGCGTAATTAACACAAGAAGACGATGAGAAATGAGGCTGCACTGTGTGAAGAGGGGACAGAGCTCTGTCTCAGGAGCAAACCCAACTCAGTGGAGGGACCTTAGCAATTCATTCGGTCTTTTAAGCCTCAGTTGGTTCATCTGCAAAGTGCAGCAGTTGATCCGTTTTGTCTCGGGGTCCTTTCTGGTTCTAGCAGGCTCCACGACTGCATAATGAATATAGAACCCTACCAGGTTCTGTTCAGTTGCTGCTGCTTTTGTCTCCAGTTTTCTAGGGCTGCTCTTAAGTTCCCATAGACTCACTGCATGAAAACTCGATAGGAATTCTGTCCCATCCTTCTTATAGAGATAAACTACACAGGACCCTTCTTTCAAGGGGCCTAAATGGTGGAGAAAAAACAAATGAACATTCTCTTGTCCTGTTGTATAATTATGACTCTCTGACGCACTAGCCTAGGGGCTTTTTGAGGGGTGAAGGCTGTGCCTTATTAATCTTTAAATCCCCAGTGTGTAGAACAGTGCCTATTGAATGGCTGATGAAAGAATGAGTAAATGGACACATACCATCCATGCCATTTATGAACTGTGTACTCTGTGCTCAGTACTTGGCATTCATTACCTCACTTAACCCACACAACAACCTCATGAGATAGTAGCCATTCTTTTTCCCAGGCACTGGGCAGTTTAGTCACTCACGTGAGGCCTCATAGTTTAGCAATGACATACACGGTTCAGATCAAAACCTCGACTATTACTAACTCTATAACCCATGCTCTTTAACTCACTGGAAAGTGCATCTCTCAAGAGGTGGCTAAGAACACATTTGAATACCTCCGAAGGGGAGCAATCAATGAGCCATCCATTTCTTTGTAAGCAAGATGAAATCAGCAATGAAGTGAAGCACCATTTGGTAGTCTCCATGGCACCTTGCCATTTTGGGGACAACTTTAATGGGAAATGCTACCTTGTGGCTAGAGTTAAAGTGCACTTGGTTCTAACTCAGTAACTTTTTAGCCCCTTCTCTCTCTAGTTCCCTGCCTTGAAGACTGAATTGTACCCTTACTGAGCTATTTACTCTTTCTCTGAGTATGTTATGCTGTCGTTGCCTCTTGATTCTGCACATCCTGAAATGTAATTACAGCTTTTTCTCTCTGGCTCCCCTACTCCACTGAGACTCCTTAGAAGTAGGGCCATGTCTTATTTACCCTATCACCAAGGCCTGGCCAAGGTTAGCATATGGTAGTTGCTAAGGAAATGTTTGCTGAGTGGCTGCATTACAGATGATCCAAAAGGTGATACCTAATGCCTAGAACCTGCACAGAGAAGTGAGTGTATGAAGCTATTTTCTGCCACACATCTTATTTTATAGAGGCTTAGCCATTCCTCTGACCTTGAATGTCTCTGAAATTCTAAACAGCTGAAGAAGCTAACAGATCCAAGGAAGAATTCTACATGGAACATCTAGACTCCAGATTGTCCTGTTTCTCTCTTTTCAAGACCTAGTAATGTATTTTATTTGTGTTGATTTGCAGTGTTTGGGTGAGAGCTAATCCATCGCCAGTTCTTCATCTGAGCAGTGGGAGTACACAGCCTGCCACAGAAACCCTGACAAACGGTATCCTGTGGCTGCTGTTGGCTCTGGGCAGATATTCATGTTGTATACTGTCTGTCATGGAAGATCTGGGAGGGGGGTGTTTCTGTATAACCTGTCACTTCTCCTCTAAGAGCATGTCACAGCATGGAATAGTGCTTACATTTCCAGCATGCTTTACAAATTTCAGAGGTCCTTATTTATCTTATACTATTAGTTTTTAAATTAAAGTAATTAAATTATGGCAAAATGCACACACCATAAAATTTACCATCTTGACCAATTTTAAGTGTAAAGTATATTCATGTTGTTGTGCAACCAATCTCTAGCACTTTTTCTCTTGCAGAACTGGAACTTTATACCTATTAAATAACTCCCATTTCTCCTATCCTTCAGCCCATGGCAATTACCATCCTACTTTCTGTTTTCATGAATTTGACTACTCCAGGAGCCTCATATACGTGCAATCATTCTGTAGTTGTCTTTTAATAACTGGCTTATTTCACTTAGCATAACTTCCTCAAGATTCATCCATGTTGTAGTATGTGTCAGAATTTCCTTCCTTTTTAAGACTGAATATTCCTTCATATGTATATATCACATTTTGTTTATCCATTTATCCATCCATGGTCATTTGGCATCCTTCCACCTTTTGATTATTATGAATATATGAACAGGGGTGTACAAATATGTCTTTGAGACCTGCTTTCAATTCTGTTGGATATACCCAGGTATTGAATCATGGTGGTAATTCTACTTTTAATTTTTTTTGAGGAACTGCCATACTGTTTTCCATAGAGGCTGGGTCCTTTTACATTCCTGCCTATAGTGCACAAAGGTTCCCATTTCTCCACATCCATGCCAATACTTGTTACCTGTTTTTTGGATAGTAGTCATTCTAATGGATGTGAGGTGATATCTTATTGTGGTTTTGATTTGCATTTCCTTAATGATTAGTGATTTTGAACATCTTTTCATATGCTTATTGGTCATTTTTATGTCTTCTTTGGAGAAGTATCTGTTCAACACTTTTGCCCATTTGTAACTGTGTTATTTTATTGCTGTTGAGTTATAGGAGTTCTTTGTATATTCTGGTTATTATATACCCTTATCAGGTAAATGATTTGCAAACATTTTCTTCCATGCCATTTTACTCTGTTGATTGTATCCTTTGATGCACAGAAATTAAAAATTTTGATGTAGTCTAATTTACCTATTTTTACTTTGGTTGACTTATCCAAGAAATCATTGCCAAATCCAATGTCACAAAGCTTTTTCCCTAGGTTTTCTTCTAGGACTTTTATAGTTTTAGGTTTAGGTCTTTGATCCATTTGAAGGAATTTTTGTGTATGGTGTAAGGTGAGGGTCCAACTTCATTCTTTTGCATATGGATATCCAGTTCTCCCAATACCATTTGTTGAAGAGACTGTCTTTTTCCCAGTGAATGGCCTTGGCACTCTTGTTGAAAATCATTTTACTATATATGTGAAGGTTTATTTCTGGGCTCTGTATTCTATATTTCTTCTTTGTAGGTCTGTCTTTATGCCAGTACCACAGTGTTTTGATTACGCTTACTGATCTTTATTATCCAAATAGCATGAGATTCCAGAAGCAAGTGCCAGTGAGCCCATGAAAACTTTGAGGTGTAGAGAAGGAAAATGATATCTCCAAGTCTCTGAGCCACTAATTTGCAGAGCTGCACCTCTGCACTCTTCAGTGTGCTATGAAACCTATTGCATCCTGGGCCATGATACTCCACTCTAAGAATCAGAGGAACAGATTTTAACTGGCTTTCTTCATAGAAAATCATCACTGTTGGAAGGGGGAAAAAAGCTAGACCCTACATTTCTGAGAATTGATGATAATTTCTCGGTTACTGCAACCCTTTCCTAATCTCAGTTGCATGCATTCCACCCTCTAACCAGCTGCTCACTCTCTCTGATATCTACTACCACCATCGTTAATACCATTGTCTGCCCCTGCCCTGGCACTCTGTTCCCCTTCCTCTACCTGTATGTTTTCCATAGCACTCATACCTTCTATCATACTGAATGCTTTGCTTCTTTGCTAATGTTTATTGTTGATTGTCCGTCCCCACCCACTCAATTGTGTGCTCTCTGAAGCAGAGGTTTCTCTCTAGTTCACTGATGAATGGAGCATGTGCTTGTAATAGGCAGAAAAATGGCCCCCAAAGAGTTCTATGCTTTGATTCTCAGAGACAGTGAGTATGTTACCTTGTATGGCAAAAGAGATTCTGCAGATAGGACTGAGGTTAAAGACCTTGAGATGAGGGATTATTCTCGATTATCTAGGCATGCCTCGTCTGATCACACAAGTCCTTAAAAGCTGAGAACCTTTCCAGGCCACACAGAACAAGAAAGATGGAACCATGAGACAGACTCAGACTGCTGTTGCTGGCTTTGTAGATGTGAGAAGAGGGCCAGCCAAGGAATTGGTGGCCTCTAGAAGGCAGAAAATGCAAGGAAATGGTTTAGCCTCTAGAGGTTCCAGAGAGGAATGCAGCCCTCTTGACAATTGATTTCAGCCCAGTGAATCCTTTGTTGGACTTCATAGCACTGAAAATAATAAAATTGTGTTGTTTGAGGCCACTAAGTTTGTACTAACTTGTAAGGGCAGCAATAGAAAATTAATATTGCACTCAATAAATATTTGTTGAAAGAATGGATGAATGTTCCTCGTGTCAGCGGGGTGAGGTAAGGACTCCTCATCATTAGCCAGGATCGGACTCGGCATGATGAAGCCAGTGGCTCCCAGTAAGCAGTTAACTGTGTGGGCTCTCTCCTCGGCCTGTCTCTCAGCCAGCTTTCTGCGTTTCTTCCCCTGCTGCTGTGTGAGAGGATGTTGGTCTGGTACTGATCTTCCCAACCACACACAGCAGGTTGCCCTGTCGGCTCATCTTCAGATAAGATGGGCATCGGTGTGGATGTGTGTCTCAACAAAGAGGGCAAAGAGAACGAAAACATTATTATGTCCTGTATACTTCAGAGTCATAATTAAAAACCAGAAACAATTAAAAACCATACGTACAAACAACCCAAAGTGCCATCCAGCAGCTGCTTTGTTGTAACTTCCAAGAAGCAGCCACATCTGCCTTCACATCTTATTTTGGGAGCCAGCCTGGGGAACCTCTCTGGGTCAGATCATCCCAGGACTAGAGGCTGTCATTAGATCTGGGAAAGTAGTGAGCTAAAAGTTTAATTTCACACCATAAGTTCTGAGATGAAGCTTAAAACCAACGCCCAGTTGTTAATATTAATGGAGTGGTGTGGGCAGAGCAGCTATGAAGTCGTATTCTTTGAGAATTGGTTGTACAGACACCACAGATTTATTTCAGTGGATTTTGGAGCCTCTGCACATGGCAGGCTAGCCAAGGCAGATGGTGTGTGTAGGAGAAATTAGTGGGGAGACTGGATTCCTCATAAAAATTTTCCATTAAAAGCTTTGCTAGAATGTGGGTGGGGGTGCTTCCCAGACTTGAACAAAATAGGGACCATCCAGATGAAAGGAGAGCAAACACACAAGCCATTGGTATGAGTGATGTATGCAACTCTGATACAAGGCACTATTTAATCTACACACATTGACACATCAGTATTTTTAGAGTAACAACTTCTATATAAAAATAATCAAGAGCCTTATGCTTTATACTCTGGACTCCAGATGACTACACTATCTCCATGACTAGATAAAAAAGCCTGGATTGATTACCCAAGGCTTGCTTCCTGCATTTCTGTTTTCCTCTCATTTGACAGGTACCAGAATCCATTATTCCATTATCTTCTGAGTTTGAATTGGAAAAATAAGCTAAATCAGAGCAGTCTTTCTTGAGTTATAAAACCAACCATGTGGAGATGTTCTGAATACTGTTCTGCTTGTACGTATGTAACTAAGAACCAGCTCCTTGCAGTAATTTTGCAGGTGATTAGCCTGTCGTGTAGAAGCATCCTTCGGGAATGACAGAGGAACATGAGGCTGTATTTCTTTAAAATAAGCAGATTACTCAAGAGAATTTTTCTCTTCTCAACTTCTCCCCACCCCAGAAGTTTCTGGAAGGAAGATATTTTAGGAGAGGGGTGAAACATAAGATTGGAGGAGGTATAGGGGATTCCTTATGGTTAACTTTGATATTTCAGATGCAACCAGCATGCTCGTGTGTGAATGTTAGTGCTGGGGCTTTGAGAAGGACATAGACACAGTCTTTCTGTAGGGAGTGCCTATAACTATGTATTTGACAAACTCCTCTTCAGCATGCTTGTCCTAACTCACAGACTGCCTCCTCTGTGAAACCTTTACAGATTTTCCTGGACAGACATGTCTTAGCTCCTGCTGTACCCTGTTGATTAGTGCACTTGGCACTGGTGTGCATGTCTCCCCACTAGTCTTAGCCCTGTGTGAGAAGAGAGGCCTGTGCTATTTCACTTTGTATCCCTAGTGTTGGTGTAGAATAATAATAATAGTAGTCAACATGTTATGCATAACAATAGTAAACACAGTATTTTTATTACTAGTACTACTATTATGTTTCAAGCTTTGTACTAAGAAATTTATCTGAATTATCTAAAATAATTTTAGAAGATCATGTTATAGAAGATTATTCTGTAAGTAAAGACACAGGTGTTAGATATGGTGAAAAATACAAAAAATGGTATACGATTGACATTTGGGAAACTGTACTAAACAGTGTTGCAACACAGATGATTTATGTGAATGACAGTAAGTGCTCTTCATTAGGATCTACTAGGGGCTAGATCTGTCTTTTCTGCCACCTCAAGGGAAGGTAGAACCTAGTAGTGTTAGGTCTGCTAGTTTTATTCTTTAGTTTGTTTTTCTTTAATTTCCCTAAATCTAAAATTTTTATATAAATACAATGGAAATAGTACCTAATTAAGAGGACTTTTCTGGGATTAAATGAAATGGTGAACAGTGTCTGGTACTAAGTAGGTGTTCAGTAAATGTATGTTGAATGTTGTGTTAAAACTTGGAAAATGCTTGGTACATACTAACTTATTGGTAAAATAATAATAACTAGTATTAATTGAGTGTTGACTATGTGGCAAGTACTTTTTCTAAGAGCTTCACCTGGATTTACATATGAACTAATGCCACCGTTTCCATTTGGCAAATGGAAGAACTGGGATCAAAATGGTGAAGTAACTTACCCAAAGTGAATGGTGAAGTTTGAAAGCAAGTCCTTGACCTTCAGCATTAAAGCCTTGATATCTTTCTATTATGTCTCAGTTTCCCTGTCTGCAAAATGCTGAGTGGTAAGTCACATTCTATATATGACTTGGAGGTCAGCCTTTATCCAGTGAGTGATGCTGAATCCATCCTCATTTGCATAATCCAGTAGGAAGTTGTTCCAGCTGGTGACCAAGCAAACAGCATTGTTTGTGTGACCCTGGGACACCCATTAATTGAATGGTGGGACATGACTTGCTGTTTCCCACCATAGACAGTTGTTAACATGTAGTCATCAAATTCTTGCTAGAGCAGCTGTACCATGCCTCGGGGGAGAAGGCCCAATCTACATTTATTTAAAAAAATATTCAGACCAGTCTGAGAGCCATAGTATTAATTTTACTCTGAGTAAATTATTCTTTGTAGCTTCATTAATTCCATTTATGCTTTAGAAGTGGGAGGTAAACTTGAGCAAATACTCCTGGATTCACAGCTCCAAATGCAATGGATGCAACTGAGTTCATAAAAACTGTCTTCTGTTATATATTAAGAAGCCTTAGACATCTTCTACTTCAAAGTGGTTTTTGTTTTCTGTTTTAAGCAGTGGGAACTTGTTTAAAACTGAGATTTCACACGTAACTCCACCATATGAAATTGATAATAACTTGGGAGGCAATTCTCAGCTGGCAGCCCCTCCGTACCACTTCTTTTGTCCTCACTTTCAGGGTCCTTCTGGTAGGCCCTGAGAGAACTGTGAAAAAAATTACCCTAGGGCCACCCACATCGCAGTTTGGAAACTTCCGGTAAGCTTCAAGCCCCCAAGGGTACAGCTTAGTTGGTGACAGGCCCTGGAAACTGGGTCTTTTGACATTCCTTCCCGTGCTCTTTTCATTCCACTACAATTAATTTACAGGGGAAGCTAATCAAAGGTAGGAAATGCTTAAAACAGCACCAATTTTAGTAAGCAGTGACATCCTCACTATTCTCCTTTTGGGTTCATGAAAAAGGCTGTTAAACATATGTTCTTAACCCACCTCCAAATTGCTGAGGCATTCCGTGCTGCATTGCCAAGTTCTGTACATTCCAGTGACTCCTTCTTCTCCCTACTGCACTGCTAAAAGTAAGGAAACTTGCTCAAAGCATATGTTGTGGTTTGCCTTTGATTTGGGCACAAATCATCCAAGTGTGAAAATAAAATTGGTTGTTCCCTGCTCCTAATGCACAGATTTGCACATCTGTCCTGTACTTAGTGGCACAGTTATAACTTACATTTTACAGGGCTTGGCAATTTCATGAAGACAATACCCGATATCTTGTGCAATAATTATGGGAGACATACCAAGAGTAGTTGGCTGTATTTGTATCTGTTTCATAGTTGAGAAGGAAATTCAAATTTGAGGTTCCAATTCCACAGGATCTTAAACTAGGTCTTCAACTCTAGAACTTCTCTTATTTCTTCAGCTGGCTACTACCCTCTATTTTTAGGCAGAAGTGAAATATTAGCAGTTTTTGTTGTTATTGCCAAACTAATCTTGGGGCCGTGGGTAATGATATAATGACCATTCCAACTGTTAATTATTTGGAGGCAGTTGCCCTCCAGCAGAGGTGTTACAAATGTGGAGAGCCAGTATTGAATTCTCTCGAGAGATTTGGGGGTTTGTGCTGGACATCTTCCGTTGGCCCTTCCAGGTCCTGCCTGCAGCCTGCTCTGTGCCCTGGGAGGCTCACTGGTATGATTCCATTTTTGTCTTGGTCCTCTGGCTTCTGGTTTGTTTGGCCAGTTGTAGCAATTGCAGGAGACCAATGGAGGGGAACAGTAAAGTTGGGGAGTGTACTTTTCATTGTCCTTACTCCAGGGTCACTACTGGCTGGCTGCTTTTCTCCACTAGAGGCCACAATCTAGTAGGATGGACCTATCCACCTGGCCTCTTTGGGATCTGGTAACTACTCCTGTCGCTTCAGGCTTTGGGGTAACCACTCTCCTGGAATAGCTCCCCATGCATCCTAGCCCTGCAGGATTGCACTGTCCCCTACCCACACCTGCACAAGAAATCCCTTTATCAAACTCTTCTCTGGTTACCCAGTTTCAGGATGTCATCTAGGTCTTGCTGGAGCCCTGACAAGTAGAAGTTTCTTAAGCTACATATCATCAATAACAATGCCTTATGTTTTGAGTCTTCCAGGTTGTAAGAGTGAGGACTTACTGGAAAAAGTCCTCTGCATTGCCTTATAAATAGTACTTTTCTCTAACTTTCAAATAAACCCTTGGCAGAAATAAGAGCTGAAGGCTGTGTATATGTACCTATGACTCTCAGATTTTATGTGGATAAGAATCACCTGGGGAGCTTATCAAAATTTCCAGTTTCTAGGTATTTCTCCCCAAAGATTCTGATTCTGTAAAGAAGGAGTGGGGCTCAGATATCTTCACTGTTTAACAAGATACTCAGATGAATTTGATGTAGGTAGACCCTAGGCCACCTTTGGGAGACACTTCTTTATGCCAACAGGCTGCTTATCAATTTTTTGCCTTTTAACTCTTCCTGTCAGACTCCATGATCAAATTTATTACTTCAAGGTGGACTTAACATAATTGAGGTTGTGTGTGTGTGTGTGTGTGTGTGTGCATTTAACAAGGAAATTTTTGTTGAAAAGACCATTAAGCAAGACAGTACTCTGTCTTTATCCTTAATAAAACTAATTAATGATGATATTTTCTCATTAGGCTTAGTGTTTTGATGAGTCTCTTTATTTTAAAATAGCTTTCTGTCTCTATCAGTCCATCCATC
This sequence comes from Manis pentadactyla, assembly GCF_030020395.1. Taxonomy (NCBI): domain Eukaryota; kingdom Metazoa; phylum Chordata; class Mammalia; order Pholidota; family Manidae; genus Manis; species Manis pentadactyla. The sequence goes on along the minus strand of NC_080022.1, from coordinate 46,782,580 downwards.
CACTCATTTATCAGACACTTATCAAGCATCTGCCTTGTGCCAGGCCCTTTGCTAAGCAATGGAGATGCAAAGCCATCCCTGTCCCCAAGCAGCTCACAAGTAACTGGAGACAAACATGTCAACACATAGGTATTTATTCATTCAACAGATATGTATTGAGCACCCAATATTTGCTAGGGACTTCTCTAGGCACTGGAGGTTCAGTAGTGAACAATTATCCCTACATTGATAGGGCTTAAATTCTTGCATTATTAATTCTCCACTAATAAACAGTATGGTAAGAGACAAAGGATGAATTTTTTAACTGTTCTTTTTTTAAATTAAAACATAGTTGACATACAATGTTATATTAGTTTCAACTGTACAACACAGTGATTCACCAGGTATTTACATTACAAAATGCTTACCACGATAAGTGTAGTTACCATCTGTCACCATGAAAAGTTATTACAATACTATTGATTGTATTCCCATGTTGTACTTTTCATTCCTCTGATTTATTTGTTTTATAATTGCAAGTTTGTACCTCTTCATCCCCTTCACCTATTTTGCCCAATTTTTACTTACACCTATGTGAGGCCAATGGACCTTTAAAAGCCAGAGCATTCTAGGAATTATTCCACAGGGCAGCACCAGCATTACTGTGATGGCTCCCTGCAGTGGGCAAGACTGGCTCTAGCCTGAGTGAGCACGATTCCCTGCCTGTTGGGATGATCATTCTAGGAATCTGAACATAGAGTAGAGACGCGCAGGGCTGGCAGTGGAAAGGGCTCACCTATGGGCTGCATATCTCAGAACTCCAGTGTTTGAAGTCAGTTCTGGCACAGCACAGCACTTGGTTTGGGGAAAATATAAAAAGTACAAGACTGGTTGGGTGTACATGGGAGAGAAGGCAGTGAGCCATCATAAAAGGGGACTCAGGCTTTCTGTGCCATTATTGAATCTCCTGCAGCACATCCCAAGCACTCTGTTCATACCTGGGGTAACACACTCGTTGCACAACATCGTATGTGGATATTGTATATAGAATAACATATATAAAATATTAGCTATGTCTGTGTCTCTTCAGTTTGAGCATAAACTCCCTAAAGTCAAGGACTGTGATTAATTCATCTTTCTATCCCTGGAGGCTCACAGAAGGCAAGATTCAAAATGTTTGTTGAATGAGTACATATTGTGAAAAGCTCTTCATTAAATACCTACTATATGCCAGGTGCTGTGTTCGATTCGAAGGAGGGGGAAATAAGGAAGACTTGTGTGTACAGCTTCAGCCTGTGGTGCAAGCAGCCACGTGCACCTGGTGCTGCTAGGCTGTGTGCTGAGAGTAATGCCAGAGGGTCAGGGCAGCTACTGCCACCTTGGTGACAACCGAGTTGAAAAAAGAATGGACTGAGTGGTTCAGAGTTTAAGCCCTAGAGCCAGACTGCCTGGATTCAGATCCTGCCTCTACCATTTACTAGCTGTGATGTTAGGGCACATACATATCTTGTCTGAGCCCCAGTCTCTTTGTCTGACTCACCTATAGGGGTCTGGTAGGATTAAATGTGTCCCTTTATGTAAGGAGCTTAGAGCTGTGCCTGGGACAGAGCAGGCACTACTGAACTCCTGGCTGCTGTGGTGATTAATAAACAAAAGGTGGTTGGAAGAATGGCTGCTATGAACTGAATGTTTGTGTCCCCCCACATTCATGTGAAACCTAACCCCAGTGTGATGGTATTTGGAAGTGCGGCTTTTGGAAGGTGCTAAGGTCATAAGAGAGGAGTCTTCAGGAATGAGATCAGTGCCCTTCTAAAAAAGGGACCTCAGAGAGCTCCTTTCTCCTTCCACCATGTGAAGTTACAGCTAAAAGAGGGCTTTCAGTGAACTAGAAAGTGGGCCCCGTTAGACTCCAAATCTGCTGGCACTTTGATCTTGGACTTCCCAGTCTAGAACTGTGAGGAATAAATTTCTGTTGTTTATAAGCCACCCAGTATGTGGTGCTTTGTTAGAGCAGCCCCAGTAGGCTAAGACCGTGGCCTTTGTCATCAGCGTTGAATTCAAGTCCCACTTCTGCTACTTCTTGGACCTGTGACCTGAGGCAGAACATCACCTCGGTGTCTGCCACTCCTTAAATGGTGCTGATAATGTTGCCAGACTTAGAGGGCAATTGTGAGGGTTCAGTAAGAACCCATAGATCCTATAGAGATTAGTGCGGTATGCAGGCCTCCTTATTGCTAAGCATGCTTAGCTGTGGTGAAAGAAATGAGTAGAAGAGGAATCAGCCACCTGCTTATGTGGGATCTCCTTTTAGGGTAAAGTCAAGACTAAGGCCATGAGAGTCCCTTTGTCCCCATCAGTTGCTACATGCTTCATTCTGTGACACATCCAGGGATAGACAGAAGGGTTGAGACCTGTAAACCAGGTGGCAGAGCAAACCCTAAATGAAGGTATTATTGTTAAAGCTCTGAAACCAGGCAGAAGCCTCGGATGTGGGACAGGGTGGTAGGTCACAGCGGGACCAGCCACTGAGAAATGGGATGCGGAGCTCTGTGATGATTTTGGTAGGGACTTTCAGCCCTCTAGTTCTAAAGGGTGAGCTGTGCCCATAAGCACTGGCTGCATGCTACATCTTCTTTAATAAACACCTTGACACAGGTCAGTTCCAAAGCAATTACATCATTGCCTCAGGGGCTGCAACCCAGGTATTTTATGGAAGATCTAAATGATTGTAATGTGTGGCCAGGGTTTGTGAGCTGCCTGGACAGAACCTTCAGGCGTGTCCAAGTTGGACCATTTGAGAGGTGAGGCCAAATTGTCAAGGGAGACAAGGGATGAGGAAGGAATCCTCTAGATTCCTCAGCGGGTTAAAGCTCTTGGCAACTTACACACTTTATTTTTGACTTTCAAATAATGCAACTCCGAATTTATTCAGTGTAATTGGAAAGGTGATTTGTTCTGGGATAAATTTATTTTTATGTCACATATCAGTAGAATGTAATTTGTAAGATTATTCACTTCCATCAAAAGCTTGCTTTCCAGGCAAGAAATAATGCCCTTCTTAGCACAGAAGTTTAAAAGAACATAACAAAGCTTTACATGTTCTTGATTTATTAGTGAATAAGGTATGGACATTATAAACTTCGTCCTGTCAGATGATCTGTATTATAATGGCTTTTGACAAAAATGCTTCTTCATTCTTAGGCCTTTTTGTTTATTCTTTGCTTGTTTACTCTCCTGCCAAGACAGTTAGCCTTATCATCCATCATAAAACAATCCATTTGTTCATTTATTCAACAGATGTTTACTGTTGAGACAAGGTGGTTTTTGTTGGTTGTTTTGTGTGTTTTAATTTGTCACCAGGACACTTAGCATGCCTGTATCAGCAGGTTCAAATTCCAGCAAAGGGACCTACCTGCCTGGGTGTGACATAGAAAGGCTTTGCAATCAAGAATTTTACTGGCTTTTAAAAAAAAGCACATCCTTCTTTCCCCTTTGGGATATTCTTCTTGGAGGAATCTGAAATAAGGCTGGAAAAATCTAGTTTTTCTTTAATAATCCTGTATCTTCTGATTTCAGAATAGTGCCACAGAGAGATAATTTGCAAGGGGAAAAATGAACTTGAATTTTATAAGAACCTAGTGATTACGTTTTTGAAATATGTTCATGCCTGTGCCAGTGGCAAGGGGAGCCACCCTCCCTGATTTATTCCACTCGGACCAGAATTTGCGACTGCTGATTTCTGTTCATCCACTTTTGCTAATAGATTCAGGAAGTAATTTTCAGATGTGGAAACAATAGATCATAGATAATAAAAGTAAAGCATAGGCAATTTGGGAAGTAGATAAACTCATGTAGTTGAAATCCCTTCACACCACTCCACCCTATTTTGCACTTGAGGCTGCTGTGCATTATTCTCTTTTATTTTCCATTAAATACAAATGCTTTCAACTGGGCTAGAGGATTGTACCATGGCTGCTTCTGTTACAGACACACACACACACCTTTATGTGCCGCTTCTGTCTCACACACACACACACACACACACACACACACACACACACACACACACACACACACACACACACACACACACACCCCTTTATGTGCTCTTAACTGCTTACTTAGCTTACCAGCCCAGTTGTGTTCTTAGAATTTTATCACTGCCAGGCATCACTAGGCGGTCATGGAAGCTGGGCAGAGGAAGCAGAGGACTGGAACACACATACCAACAGCTAAATATGTCCATCAGTGGGCATCTTGATTTATTTTTTTTAAGACATCATGGAAGGGGTGGGAGATTGTTTTTTGCTTGTAAAGCGGATGAAGCAAGAAGTGTATTCTGTATTCGTCTTAAAGGTCACATGTATAAGCAGAAAGAGTTCTTGAGGACAGTATCATATCATTACAAGGTAATCTGCCATACATAAGTGTGTACGGGCACTCTGAAAGCAAAACGGTATTTTTATCTGGGCTCTTCAGCCTTGATAGAAAAAAGCAGGAACTTCGATGTATTTTCTTGAAGGCGCCGTCTGTGAAAAGCCTTTTATGGAGCTTGCGAGCCAAAGCATGCTGTGTAAAGTCAGCCGGAGGTCATTACCGTTTTTATTAGGTGATTATATTATAAATATGAGTTGGGCCTCAATCATAAGCAGATCCTTTATGTGTGTTTCTGAACCTTCTGGCTCCAAAGCGCTAAATTCCAAATTGGAATATTGATTGTCTGAAGCCTGAGTTACAGCCTTCCTCAAATCTTGAATTAGGCCTCAGGGCCCGTGTGTCTTTCTGGAGATAAGTTCTTCTTGTAACTGGAAGATGTAAGGTCTTAAACAGTGGGCCGCGCAAAGTGGGAAACTAAAGGCAGACTCGAGCACTGTTCTCCCCCTGGTGAATTGGGAGGTAATAAACACACCATTTTATGGCACATATAAAGAAATTGTCATAATTTATAAATGTCCCTGAATTTCCTCTCAGATAAGGCAAACATTAATGCATTCCTGCAAATGTTTATTTTTTTATGCACCTCCCATTAAATAGTTTTTCTTTGTTTCTTTGGATTTTTTTTTTTTTAACTTAACCACAGGCTTTTTCTGAAAATTTCCAGTTCTAAGAGTATCCCTGAGTATCCCTGAGTTGTGAAGTTTAACCCGAATAGTTTTAGACTGTCCAAACACATCTTAATCAGGATTCCTCAGTCTCTGCCCCATTGACATCCTGTACCAGATGAGTTTCTGCTGAATTTGTGGATGGTTATCAGCATCCCTGGCCTCTACCCAGTAGGTGTCAATAGTGCTTCCTCCCACTAGTTGTGACAACCCCAAACATCTCCCGCCATTGTCCCCTGAGAGTTAAAAGAAACCCTCGTTGGGAATCACTGCCTTAAAGCGTGTCCAGTCAAGGCCCTTCAACATTCTGAACACAGAATTAAGTGAATCTCTGAGCATTTAAAACAAGAGGCAAATACAAACCCCAGGGTTGTGTATTGACTTCCCCTCTAGAATGTGAGGGGAGGGCTGGGCTGGGGTTTTTCTATTTCCTCATAGCCTGGAGCTGCTGGCTGGGTAGTGGGCATGTTTGTTGAATAAGTAAGATAAGCCAATTGTCTGTCACTAAATGTATGTTTAGCTTTCATAAATGTATATGGTAGTGTATTTATATATGTATGATTCATGTATTATATATGCATATACGCATTTCCATAAAAAAAGTTAAGAGTCTTACTTGTTTTCTATTTGAAGTATTTGAAGAATTGGCACATAGCAGACATTCAGGAGATGTTGGTTGAATGGCTACCTGGCACATGAAAATCACATTTAAATGATGAGCTAACAGAACATTCATGGTCCTGTGCCATTAGATGCACACTTTTTGTGGCAATTACAGCAGTGTGCTGTTGGATATGGTATACTCCACAAATGGGCACCTGAGTGGCCTGCTTGCTTTGCTTCCTTTGAACTTCACATTTGATTATCCCAGGTGTTCAGGTCCAATGAGGCCTAATGGGTCTTTCTGAATCCACACTGATAAGAGGGAGAATGTTCTGGTTCAGTGGGATAAATTGTTTTATCTATCTTCCCAGAACATTCCAGTTTTGCATATAGCTGCTGCTTATTCCCAGAACTCCCCCTGGTTACCCTGTCAGAGCGATGACCAGCCTTACCATAATGGCTCTGTTTTGAAGGCCTGCATTAAAAGTTAATAAAAAAAAGTCAGAGGATAGCAGCTCACTCCAAGATATATGCTGAGACAGCACAAAAGTTTAGTGTTGTTGGAAGGTATTTGAAATCACTTTTTAAGATGTAGATTTAAAATTCATTCTCTAGGCTTTGGCCACTACAATAGTGTGAATTTTAAAGGGGCTGTATAAAACATTTTCAAGGTACCATGGATTTCTAGGTCAGAATTCAAGGCTTGAGGAGGAAAGTGTAATTAAAAGGCCCTTGAGTTAAAGTCAGAAAAGATGGTAGAAATGACATAGTCCAACCTTCTCAATTTACAAATGAGGAAACTGGAAGTTATTGGGAGATTCAGGGACTTGTCCAAGGTCACAGATTTAAAAAATTTTTTGCTTGTCTTTTAAATCTCAATCTCTCTCTGCCCCTGTCCTCCCCACCCATCTCCTCCATCTCCCCACCCCAATAAAATTAGAAGTAGATTCAGATGCACATACAGGCAGTGGTTTTCCTAAACTGCCAAAATATTGCCACTAGGTATGGTAACTTAGAAATAGTTGAATGCGACTGTTGACTTTACCTTTATGAGTAAACAAATCCAGAGAAGGGGAATTGTGCTATAGAATTAAAAAAAATAAATCTAATGACTTGCAGAGCTGCAGCTTAAATCCAGGTGTCCTTTTCCATTATCATTTCACCAAAGCTTGCAGCTTTCCCTTTATTCTTGTTCTCTCCTTATTGCGATTGTTCATTCATTCATTAACTAATGCTTCTGAGCAGCTGTTTTATGTTGGGTAACAAGACACAGCAGTCAGCAGGCACCTGCTCTGTGTCCTCAGGAGCTCACACTTTGTTGAGGAAACTGAGAAATAAATTGACAGTGCCCACTGGGTGTAGTATTGGGGTAAGAAGGTGTGATGGGAGTGTGGTGGGGGCTGTCAGTGAAGTTTTCTGTTGCAGATGGCACTTGGGAATGTGATAGTCATTGCAGGTGAAATGTTGTTCATCCCAGGGGCCAAGAGGAAAGCTATGTGAGGAAGAAAGGCTGGAGTGAGAGTTAGCATAGTGCCATGGGCCAAGAGTCTTTGATTCAAGGTCCAGCTCTGTGACCTCTTAGCTGGTGCCCGGTCCTCATTCACTATAATGAAGATGATCATTATAGTAACATTTTGATTACATCCACATACACCCTTTTTTTTTTAGGTCTCTGGCCCTGTGTTACGGGCTTGCATATTTATCATGGCCACATGTGATAAGCCAGAAAAGGAGTTTCCTAGTGCATTCAGAGCACAGCCTTGATTTCATCCCAAGCCATATCCAGAGCCCAAGCTTAGGACCCGCACTGCCTGTGGATGTACAGGCTAGTCTTAGGATTCAGTGGTTGATATCATTTCAGGGAAGTATACACTATACAAGAGGTTGTTGTTCTAGATCATAAATTTCCTCTATATCTACTTTGTAAGCTTATGGATGGGGATGTGTCATTCCTATGCATCATTCATATTTCTTATCCACTAATTTTCTATTCATGGTGGGTGGGTAAAGTATTGTATTTGCTCCACTGTAGTGCCATAAAATGCCCTAAAGGATTAACTCGAGGGGACAATGTTTAAGGAAAAAAGGAAAATGTTTAAGAATATTGAATGCTTGGGCCTATAGAGGAAATACAGTTTTTCCTGAAATTTTAATTCCTTATTCTTAAGTAATCCCTTGAATGTATATTATCTTGATACTCTGTGGGCACCAATTCCAGATGGAGGGTTGGATCGCCTTCCTGTCTCTCCTTCAGCTGTGGTTTGTTGGGTTTTTACTCCCATTGATTAACCTTTTACTGCATGCCAACTGTTTTGATAAACCCTCATCACATTCATAGCAGAAATGAGGAAACCCAGGCCTAGAGAAGATGCCTGACTTGCTGCTAGCAGGTGGAGGAGGCTGGGTGTAACCCTGGATTAAACTTTAACCATTAAGCAGCATTGCCTGTCCCTCGAGTTAATCCTTTAGGGCATTTCCTGGCACTACAGTGGAGCAAATACAATGTTTACTTTCCTAGAGTCCCAGGCTACATCCTTTCAACACCCCTTCACCTATCTCCCCCACCTTGATGTTTGACCTTTTTCTTTCAATGTAATATGTGTTTCCAATATAAGCCTTTTGATGTTTCTGGGAGGTGGGAAGTGAAAATAGCTCTTGGGTAAGTTTACCCCCATATTCACTAGGAGGATGAGTGCATGGCATGATACTTAGACTTGACCTTACACAGTTTTTTAGGTAGCTGCCATTTGGGGAGCGTTTGCTCTTCTGTTGATTTGTTTCTCACAGCAGTCTGTTGGGATGAATGCTACTGGCTTCCTTTTACAGAGAAGGAAATGGAAATATGCAAATATGATACTGACACCAGTCCGACAGTCTTTGGATTACTGGTGCCTGATCCCAGTAGGTGTCTGGAAATGTATGTTGTTCACATCCCCAAACAAGTAAGGCACCAGGCTCTGATTGGAAACTTTTTCAAAGGTCTTGCTCTTTTCCAGAGTACCACTTTGTGTGACCTTTATATAGTCATCTTATATTCCTTGGCTTCATTTTTCCCATCTCTTCTAAGAGATGTTGAGAGGAACGTGGGGTTAAGAGCATGGAAGTTAGAGCTACCTTTGTGATGTTGGGCAAGTTGCATAGTCATTTTCAGCCTCAGTTTCCTCTCTTTGAGATAAGGATAATAACAATATCAACCTTTTGATATTGTAAAGAATAAGTGAGTTATATAATGTAGGTATAAGGCTTAGAACAGTGTCTGACATATGATAAGCTCTTTCTATATGTATTAGGTACTATAATTATGAGCTAGTATTATTTACTTTTCAAATATTTAATAAGCCACTGCCATGTGCCAAACACTGTGCTAGATAACAGGGCAGATTCTGGGTGTCCCCTGCGTCGCTGACATACTGTGGTGGATATAAACATCACTGGGGGAAGCACTGTATGGTTAGCTTCAGGGGACTTTCTGACTCTGCTTACAAATTGTTATGTGTGAAATGAAAAATGCATTTAGCAATTACTTTCTTTTACCCATCTTGTTCATGTAGGTGGATTGTATTTTACTACCTAATTAAGAGTAATGGAAAAAAGTGGAAGAAAGCACATTTGTAGCTTATGTGTGGGTTGAAATTTCCTGAGATGGGAAACAAATTCATAAGCAGGAAAGACAATAGCACTATTTAAATCAGAAAACCCATGGATGTCATGAAATGGAGTGATGCCATTTTGCTATTTTGGGCTGGGAGAAGGAAGGCATGAACATATTTGCACGTATTTGCACATGGTGTCCTTGGAGAAAATTGGTCCTGCAAAGAACAGGGCACAATTGGATATGAAAATTATATTCAGACCACCATGTTAGCACAGTCCTATCTTTCTGCACACCTTTCCACTGCTGCACATAGTGGAGATAAAGTCCCCAACCTCAAGCAAACCAGATCAAAAGGGGGTAAACTGTGGAGAGGCTTAGGATATTTCCTCTCTTCTGGAGCTAACATGTAAATACCAGTTTCTCCTTGCCTATAGTTTACACGATTTAGCCAGGCATGCTGCAGGGAGTCCGGATTTTAGGGTCAGATTATCAGCTCCTGCCTTTTTAATTATAAATCTGGGCAACCTTGAGCAAAACCTGACATCTTTTTGAGACTTCTTCCTTCTCAGTGGGATGGGGAAAGTAATTATACTTGCCCTGCCTACCCAAAGCCTGATAAGGTGGGAAGTACATGGACTATGTAGTTGAAGAGACCTTGCCTGACTTAGGCCCAACTGCTGAGAACCAGATTCCTCCTCTGCAAAATGAAGACAGTGCCCCCATGTGGCCACGATGTCGTGGGGTTTAGTGGGGTATTGTGTATTTGGTTGGCATGTTGTAGTCCTTTTTAGTTAAAATAGCAGGGTCCTTAGACCTGTTTTTTAAAAGTGAAATACAGAATATACACAAAAGTGTCTATGGCTACACATGTGGACAATTAATAAACAAGAATAAAATAAAAATGAAATGCAAACCCATCCATGTACCCACTACTCAGGCCATGAACGTAGAATGCCCGTGAGTCTCTGGAAGCTTCCTTAAGCGCTTCTCCTTGATGGCATCCCCTTCCCCTCTCCCCAGGTAACTTGTAGCCTGAATTTTGTGTTGATTATTTCTTTGGTGTCATTCCATATGTATCCCTAGACAGTTTATTATTTAATTTCGCTTTGCCTGATTTTGAACTTTATGCAAATGAAATTGCATTGTAAAATATTCTTGTAACTTTGGGTCTCATTATATTTTCAAGATTTCTTGGCATTGATGCATGTACCTATAGTTAATTAAACAGCAGTATAGTATTCTGTTCCAAAAGTATTCTTTATTTATCTCATCTAGTAATGAGGCCATTTGGCTAGTTTACACTTTTTTGCAGTTATGAGATATGTTGCTATACATATTCTTCTCTCCCTTTGATCCTTAGGCTGAAAAAGTCCTTATGAGCCATTTAGTCTGATGTCCTGCTTCTGCCTAGTTGTGTTACATATAAGACAGCTGAGGCCTAAGAGAGCAGGTGATTCCCAGGACTCCACAGCTGGTAAATGGCAGTGTGAGGTCTGTAACCCAGGTCTCCTCTCTCGGTTTGGCTCATCCCTGTGACTAGACCACATGTCTGACCATTTGCCATTTTGTTTTAAGCAATTCCCTGTGCTCTGGATATTATAATTTTGGAATTGGTCTTGGGCTAGTTCTTCAGTACTCTCCTAGAAATACGCTTGGCATTTGTGGTTGAGATGATTTTTCCCATCTCTAAAGCTGGTGCAGTGCTGGCTTCTCCTGGGCCCCGTCCCATTAATGCTGGCTCCGGGCACACCCCAAGGCTCTGGACCTGTGGATGAGCTTCCACCGCTTCAGCAGTGAGAGCCTGTGAGACGTGCTTCAATCAGGGAAGGTATCAAAATAGACCCAAAGTGGCCTTGGGGAAAAACTGCCGAGGAAAGAGGATCTGGGTCCTTCCAAGGCACTTTCTTAGGAAATGTCCCTTTACTATAAATAAGAATGGATATTCACTTTTAGGCCCCCTTAAAAAAAACTCTGCAGGACTGAAATTAGATTTGAGTCTGATGGAATGAATATAGGATGGGGTGACTCTGTGCCATGCTAAGACACGTCGAAAAGTTGTGAGCAGCTGGTGTGGTGGAACAGCTGAGCCCCAAACAAATATCAGCTGATTTTAGCACTTCTTATTTCTAGATGCCCTGGTTTGTTAACTGTAGCATTTGGCTTACCGGTAAGCCATCTTCATGAAACCCCCCAGAGTCTCCCCTTGCTCTCCCCTAATGAGTGTGAGATCCTGGACAAGGTACTCCTCTTTTGGGGCTTCAGTGCCCTGCTTCCTAACCTGGGAGGAGTAGCTAATATTTGTTAAGAGCTTATCATGTGCCAGGCACTGGGCCAAGCACTTTCATGGATCACCTCTCTTAGGTTTCACAGCACCACAGATAAGAACTGTTACTATCCTGTTTTATAATGAAGAAATTGAACACAGAAAAGGAAGGTCCCATTGGCCCTCTGATCCCCATTAAATAGGGAATTTGGAAAGTAGTTCTGGGAGCCATGTGCCTGGGCCTCCCTCACTCATACTTTGAATTAGAAGCTATTCTCTTTGGCAGGTGTTGCTGTCCGCACACGCCCTTTCACTGACGACACCTGGCCTGCCCATTATCTGGCCATTGTGGAACCACAGGGATTCTGAACTGTTGACAGTCATTTGTCTGGAGAGAGAGTCTACTTTCTGTCACTCTCAAAGGGGTTTGTTACTCCCATAAGTTTAAGAACCATTGACTTGGATGTTCGAGGCACTAAGACAAGAGGCCAGTGCATCTAGCCATTTGAAGACAAGGAAACAGATCCATGTTGCTTATGAATGAATAAACTTTCAGAGGATTATACTAATTTCTTTCTCTTGATCTGGCCAGATATTTTGGAACTGCGAAATTATAATGGAAATTCTTTGTAAGGAATTTACCTAAGAAACAAGTTACAGTAGCTTGTCTTGGGAGTTATACTTAGTCCAAATCACCATGATGTCTTTACACTGAGAGGGTTCGAAGGAGTTGAAAACAACTTTTTTTTTTATTACTTACCAAAGATGGTAACAGAAGCTCTAACAATAAAGGATAAAGGATTGTGTGTGTATGTGTTTATGTGTTAGTGTGCATATATTTTGGGTGGGTCCTTATTTTATAGTTAAACGTACAAAATACAACTTGGTGTTTTAGTTGATACCCTTGAGGATGTATAAGAGTAATCCCCACTTAGTAAATTGTAGCAGGTGTTAGCTATTGCATACTAATAGTAATAAATACTAGTATTAGTATTAGCAATACTAAATAGTAAGAATACTAACAATGCTAATAGTAATAAATACTAACAGTTTATGAAGAAGTACACATTTAAGAACTAATATAATAGAACTGCTCTTTGAAGTGGATACAGAGCTACTTTGTCCATTCTATAGATTAGAAAATTGAAGTACAAAATGCTTAAGGACTTGCCCAAAGTTAGTATGAGAGCCATGCTAGAATACTTACAATTAATTATGGAGGCAGGCATCTAATATGGAACAAATTAAAATATTCATGCTTTGGCATGACCTTCGTTATAACTGCTTAACTCTAAGAGTTTTGCCTCTTCCCAGAAGGTTGAGGGTGAAGGGATCAAACTCTGATTAAATGCCTAACAGACAAGTGTCTTCACATAGGTTATTGGTTCTTCAGTACTATCCATGCATATACTTATCATGGCACCTTTCTGATTGTTGTATCATTTCATTACCTATTTGACTTCTTAGCCTGTGAGCTGTTCATTCATCTATATATTGGTGATCTTCTGCTGTAGTAACAAGTTATCCCTAATTTTCAGTAGTTAATCAAGGTTGACTGCAGTTCTACTCAGGTATGTTCTTTGAGTTTCTTCATTCCAGGAACCTAGGGTCTGGGAATAGCTGCATCTGGGCTACGTGGTTCTCATGGCAGAGAGCAGAAATGCGAAAATCTGAACTGAACAACCTAAGTTCACTTAAAGTTTCTTTCAGTTGAAGGGCACATTATGTGCACTCATATCCCATTGGCCAAAGCTGGTCATGTGGCACACCTGCCAACGGGACAGGGAATATTCCCTGTTTACCTTGAGGTGCTGGCAGCCACATGGCAAAGGGGATGGATGAATACCTTCCTCTTGTTGGGAAGCACACAGATAGTTGGGAACTATAACAGAGTACACTACTATCTGAGTGTTCCTACAACTCTTGTTTTTTTTTTTTTAATGATATCATTAATATACAATCACATGAGCAACATTGCAGTTATTAGATCCCCCCAATTATCAGATCCCCACCACATACCCCATTACAGTCACTGTCCGTCAGCATAGTAAGATGCTGTAGAATCACTACTTGTCTTCTCTGTGCTATACTGCCTTCCCTGTGCACCCCCCTACATTATGTGTGCTAATCATAATGCTCCTTAATCCCCTTATCCCTCCCTTCCCACCCACCCTCCCCATTCCCTTTCCCTTTGGTAACTGTTAGTCCATTCTTGGGTTCTGTGAGTCTGCTGCTCTTTTGTTCCTTCAGTTTTTGCTTTGTTGTTTTACTCCACAGATGAGTGAAGTCATTTGATACTTGTCTTTCTCCACCTGGCTTATTTCACTGAGCATAATACCCTCTAACTCCATCCATGTTGTTGCAAATGGTAGGATTTTTTTTTTCTTATGGCTGAATAATATTCCATTGTGTATATGTACCACCTCTTGTTTACCCATTCATCTACTGATAGACACTTAGGTTGCTTCCATTTCTTGGCTATTGTAAATAGTGCTGCAATAAACAGAGGGGTGCATATGTCTTTTTGAATCTGGCATCCTATATTCTTAGGGTCTTAGAACTCTGTTTTTACTCAGGAGAAAACTGAAGCCTGGAGATGTCATGTACATACAGGTTTACATAACTAATGATTTGAACTACTTTTTCAGATACGATGTACATGCTTTTTCCCCATCTGGTTTCCTACTTCATCTCTTTCTGCTTGGGACATACTGAGTGGTATACCGAGTGTAACTTGCCAAGGCAGTGGGTACATTCATATGTGTACTGTGTGAATGTGATGTAGTATATGATGTGATATCTGCCATTACATTTCCCTCTTTCTATGCTGGTAAATGCTCATCTCTTTCCAAAAACTTGGGGCATCTGAAAGCATTATTGATTTATCCTAGTCTGGGTTGCAAGTCCTCCCTCACTCCTCCATGGTGTCCTCTGTTGCCTCACACTGCTTATTCCTCTGCATTTCAGCTGTATATGGACTTCTCTCTTTTTCAAACTAGAGAGTTTCTGGAAGGCAGAGAGAAGGGGCTACTTTTTACCACGGATCCCTATGGTGGTACAAAGTGCTGTAAATGTTCATTGAGCAAAAAAGAATGACTCTTGCCATTGTAGAGTCAGTAATCTTGCATTTCATGTACATGTCATGTCAGTTGGTTTAAATAATTCCATAACAAAGGACCTAGGAAGTCAGTCCATTATCATGACTTACATGTGCTCTGTCTGCAGATTGTTCTTTCTTTTAAAACTCAGCAATTTTTGTAGTGCATTTCCAAAGCGATTTTTATCCCTCCATTTTCTGATATAAAATAGACTCTAATTATTCTCTTTAATTAAGTGGTTTTATTTTATTAATTGTTTCTAACTTACAGAATTCCCCAGAGACCCTTTACATGTTTCCAAATGAAGCCAGGAAGAAAAGCACATTAATTATACACACAGACTCCTTTTGGAGAATTAAACATGATGCACAGTGAACATGAAATGACTCGCCCTCCTGAGCTATCAATCTTGTCATTAGTGATGGCTTGTATTAGTAGTATTGACATGGGCTTATCCAAATTGGATTCTGCAAAGAGTCATTTTAATTTTGCACAAATGTAAGAAGACAAAGTAGTTTAACATGCTGTTTTTTTTAACCCTCTCTTTTGCCGAGTGACTGGAGCTTTTCTGCTTGTATTACCAACTTAATGTTTTATAGTTTATAATGTTTTATAGTTTATAATGTTTTCAAAACACCAGTTGTTACCTTATCTAGCCACAGAGCAACCCTGGGAAATAGGTGAGTTTCACAGGAGAAGAAAATAATGTTCTGCTGTTAAGGGTTATGTCTCAAGTAATACAGCCAGAAAGTAGCAGAGCCTCTGTGTTAAAACTTGTTTTAAATACTTATCCGAGCAGGGAGAGGGGTTAAGCTGTGCCTAAGTCCCTTTCTTGTCATTTCTGTGGACAACTGGAAGGTGAGCGATCTCCCTGGAGTGTGTTTATGTTTGTAATTTCCCAGGGATGTTTGTGTTACACTGTCAATTCAGTGAGCATGGGATTGGGCACCTGTAATGTTCTAGGATGTATTGATGAGAAAACATAACATTTGTGAACATGTGCTATGTGCTAGGCACTGTTCTAAGTGGTTTACAGGACTGACTCAGTTCATTGACTCAGTGACCCTGTGAGGTGGGATCATTGTTGTTCCCCACGTATAGTTGAAGCACAAGGAGATTAAGTCTCTTTTATATGGTCATGCAGCTAGAAAGTGGCAGCACTGCATTCAAACCTGGAAGTTGCGCACTTAACTCCTAATACCCAGGCTCCTAACTCTATACCTTACTGCTTCCCCAGGACTGGCATCCTTCTGTGAAGAAGCATACTTCTACTATGGCAGGCAGTCAATTCAAACCAGTATTCAAAATTGCCATAGTAGCTGGGTGATGGTGTCATGGAAGATGATCATCAGTTCCCCCAGGAAACATGGGTACATGGCTCTAGGACACTCACTGGCCACAGTCAAGCTTTGGTCCTATAAACTGCATTGTTTTAAAAGCACATTACATTCCTAAGACTTCTTCCACTTTGAAAAGGGCTTATTGTGATGCTTAGAATACACCTGGGAAATTACTCACCTTCTGACCTAACTAGAGAATCCCTTGAGATAATGAGCCCAGATTTCTGATGAATCAGAAACATTCATTGAGCCCCTGGTGTATGCTGGATTAATAAAACCTAGTCCTTGTCCTTAAGAGCTTGCCTGGAAGGGAGTTTACGTATGTGATACTAAAAAAAACAGAAGACAGTAGTTGATGTTTATTGAGGACTTACTCTATGTCAATTTTTATTCTAAGTTCTTTGCACAACTTTTTACTATAACTACTTTTAAAGTAGGCATGTCACCTGCATTCTGTAGGAAATTGAGACCGAATTGAGACTGCTTCCCCAGAACTGGCATCCTTCTGTGAAGAAGTAAGTTTAAGAGAAGTGTTAAAGGGCCAACTTTTTTCTCCAAATAAAATGTTGAGGTCATTGAGTTTTACTCTCTTCAAAAAGACTGTATTATTCAGCAATATTCATAGGCTATTACCATGTGCTAAACAGTACTCTAAGTCCAGAGGATACAGCAGTGGACAAAACCAAATCCCATGCTCTCAAAACAGAGCTTACATTTCAGTGGAGACTATTAGACGACAAAGAAAATCAGTAAGTCAGTTTGGTACTAGATAGCATTGTGCATCTAGTGTGATGGAGAAAAACTGCAGTTTTAAATAGTGTGCTCAGAGAGGTGTGTGTGTGTGTGTGTGTGTGTGTGTGCGCACGCACATGCATGTATTTATTGAGGTTTAATTAAAAATCTAGTCACCACCACCACTTCTGCTTAAGGCCTATAATTTTTCTCCATTGCCTCCATAAAATCCTTACGTACAAAGCTTTTCATAACGGGGGCTTGTCTGCCTCTCCAGACTCATTTCCTATGACTCTGCCATGAACTATGCTCCAGCTTTACTGATCTCCCATATTTCCTTTTGTCTTTGTGCCGTTGTGTGTGCTATTCCCTCTGTTGACAACACATTCCCACTTCCACTAGGAAGGTTTTCCGAACATTGCTTACACCCACCCCAAATTCCACTGTACATCAGTGTTTTCCTCCGCACTACAGGGGGGCTGTCTGTGTGCGAGCATCCCTCTACACATAGACTGTGAGTTCTTCCACTAGGAAATGATTTTCCTTTGTAAGGGTTTAAATAAATGTGGAAGGAAGGAAAATACATAGATAAGTAGGTAGGTAAGAAAGAAGGAGGGAAAGGGAAGATAATCCAGAAAGGAAAGAAAGTGAAGAAAGGGGGAAGTTAGGAAGGAATGAAGAAAGTGAGGGAGGATGGAAGAAGGAAGGAAAAAGGAGGAGGAAGAGAAAGGAAGACATCAGAGTTTTTTGATCAGGCATGACAAGATCAGAGTTGTATTTTAGGGACATTAATCTGGGCATTGTGGGGAGGAAACTGTTTAATCCTGACATACATCAGCCCCACTTTAGCAGGTCTTTGAAAGTTTTGTTCTTTGGATCAATAAGACACTGAGTTTTCCATAACCTCTAAGACTTAACTCTGCTAATACAAGAAGGGGAGACAGGACTGATGGAGGAATATGCCTCTACAGACTTCTCTTGGCCCCCACCCCCCACCCCCCACCACATAGCATGCTGAATTGTGGAAGTCTGATTGAAAATTCTAATCACAGTTTTGCTGTCCTTCAGACCCCAACTGTTGAGAGTCAGCTCACTCCTTTTCATGCCTGCCGCCTCTCTCTAGTTATGGTAGCTCTTATGCATGAGTCTATCATTAGCAGACAAAACATGATGGATTGGCCAGGATTCTCTTCATCCTTAGAATCTGGGAAATGCTTCTTTTTTCAGACTCTCAGGGCCCATGTGGGATATCGTCATGAGTGAAAGAAGAAAGTAACACAATATTGGGTGTGCCTGTGTGCTACTACTGTTCAGAAAGAGAATGATGCATTATGGGGGCTGTAACCCCAACCCCTGACCCTCAGCCCCAACAGCAGCTCATGGGGAAAATCACTGATCACAATCAAGGCACTGACTGAGTCTGGCGATTGCATTGAAGATGTTACACTCCTTTCAAAATCAGAATAGTGAACAATTTCTAAAATTCAATCTCAAAAAGAAAAATCAACCCACACACAGTCTTTGGACTTTTGAAATGATTGAAGATCCAAAAGGATTAGGATTGGTTGATCTTCATCTTGGAAGTGATGAAGGGTTCACAGCAGTTCTGAAGTCTGTCGTCACCCCAGAGATGATGCGATGCATGTCAGCCAGATCCTAGTTTATTTTATTTTTTAATTTGACTCCAGGACCCTGAGTCTGTGTTCAGTATTTCACTGAGCAAAACAGTTATGTTTGGCTTCCGTGAAAGATTGATAGAAGCGATTTTCAGATGTGGAATCAAAACAGCAAAAAATGTCATGTTTAAATAAAATACAGTACTTGGAGGCATCATGTGATCTTATAATAAATGAATCCATGGCACAAGGTTGACATATTTTGAAGGAGAATTTCTTTCAAAAATTTGAGGTGATTCATTTTTATGATTAACTGCAGTAAAAACAATTACTAGTGAATTTTTAAGTGAAAGGAAAAGAAGCTTTGAGGTGTTTATAGAAAACATCCCATAGCCTTCATTTGTATACTTCGCCTCAGTAAGCTATGAAGTTGTACGTTCGTGAAGTTTGGCAGAAGGCCCTGGAGCTCTGGGGGTGCTCATTCATCCCAGGCCGCGTCTGGTGTTCACTCTCAGCAGAGAGCTGAGGCAGAAGCACTGGTGAGAAGTCCACTGGCTTTGGACTCAGACCTGGGTGTGAATAACTCTGGCAGAGTGTGACCTCAGGCAGATAACCTAACCTCTCGGAGTCTCCCTTTCTGTTCTAAAACTGTGAGAAAATGACATAAAAATGAGTGTAAGAATCTAGTACAGAACCTTGCAGATACACTGTAAAGGGTGAAAAAAAAAACAGTGGAAAGCAACAGTAGTCATTTTACCAACACTGATGGACATTTACTCTCTTGTCTATTCAAAGCTCTGTGCTTGATGTTTGCGGAGACCAGTCACAGATTTCCAGGATCGAGTAATGCAGAGAGGAGATGAGTGGATTAACAAGGGGTGGGAAACCATGGGCAAAATAGGACAGCACAGAGAGTATCTTCTTAACCTTGCGATCAAGTCTAGTGCAGTGAGTGGTTCCCTGGGGCACTCAGAAGATATCTTCTGAATAAATTGAGCTTAAGAGATCAGAAATGGGGGTGGAAGGTTAAAAAAAAATCCGTGTGTATTAAATCTGCATATGTAGGGTTCTTCTCCAGATAGGCAGAACCAATAGGATGTGTGTGTATATATACACATATGTATCTTTTACATATGTGTGTGTGTGTGTATTATAAGGAATTGGCTTATGCAATTATGGAGTCTGGCAAGTCCTCATCTCCAGTGTAGGCCAGCAGGTTGGAGACTTCTGGAGAGTTTTCTCTTGCTTGGAGAAGCTGATCTTTTTGTTCTAACTAGGTCTTCAACTGACTGGATGAGGCCCCCACATATTATGGAGAGCTGTCTACTTCACTAATTCAGATGCTATTCTTATCAAAAAATACCCTCCAAGTTGACACACAAAATGAACCATCACACCCAAGAAGTAATTAATTCTAATAGATGCATGAGGAAAGATTTTAAGTTACTAGAATGTTTAAACCTTACTTCTTTAGTTTCTGTGTTATCTTTGGGCAAATTTTAAATTTATGTTCCTTGTTTTTTTTGCCTGTAAAATAGAGGTAATAATAGTGCCTACTGCACAGAGTAGTTTTGGGGTTGAAGCTAGACAATGCAAGGCATTAGAGTGGTATTCCTTAAGCCAGAGCTGCTATTATTGGGAGTATTAGAAATGTACAAGCATTTAAGCATAGGCATACCCTATTCAAGGCTAAACTCTTATGTTTTAAAAACCTATTTTTGGCAAAAGTATTTTCAGATTATATTAACCAGTTTGCATGTTGCCATGTAAGTATTGTTTGTCATCCACTGTGCTTAAGTACTTTACATGTGTTTTCTGATTTAATTTTTATCAGAATAATGGCATTACATATATTATTGTGCCTACTACCAGATAAATTGAGGCTTTGTGGGGTTAAATTATGTACTACAGATTATACAGTGACTGACAGAATGGGGTCTCCAGTGGAACTCTCTTGACTCTTCTTCATCTGGTTCATTTCCGTCTTAACACACCTATGTGTCATTGGCTGGGACAGAGTGAGCCAGGTCTGTGCTTGCTGTGTCCTTGAATATGCGAATAGTCATTTTTGAGGTTCAGATTCGATAGTTTCCTTTTCATGTAAAGGCATTGTAGGTGCTTACATTTTACATTTAGTGTTGGCTCTTTCTCTACCTTTCTTCATCTCCTTTTTGACTATAGGTTGGCCCCTAGAAGTTGATAGGTGCAAAACAAGCCAAGTTTTACATGTGAGATACCTGGGTAGTTATTTCTTTGCAGGGTGAAATGCCAGATGAACCTGTGTGGGTGTGTTATACCAGCTCAGTGTCAGTAGATGGGCTGTTTGCAGCTGAATGGCCCCATGAAAGTCAATGATGGCCTTAGTGGAATTCCGCTTGTTTTCACTCACACCAGGGGTCCACTAAAACTCCAGTTGTCACCGCTCTCCAGAAATCACATCCAAAGACGTGTGTGTGTGTGTGTGTGTGTGTAATGTTCAGTATGCATATATGTTAATGACCCTTCAGCCTGTTCCTTGCCTGTATGTGTAGCCAACTTATTATCTCTCTCCCTAGTACTACTTTATATAATTGCTTTGCAGAGTTCCTTGCAACAGTGAGCTATAATTTTTTATGCTCCTGGGCTCCTGAGTTGTTCCTGCTTTGCATATTCAGCTCCCTCCTTTATCTTTGTGATGGACTCCTGCATATGCTTCAAAACCTGATTCAGCTATCAGCTCTATCCAGGATACCCTGCCTTTCCTTTGGCTCCCAAATGAATTTCTTTGTCTTTGTGCCTCCTCTTGGATGTGTGTATACCATCCTTACAATGCTACAAGATAATTATTTCTGAGTATAGAGCCAGCACAACTTAGTGGGAAAGATAAAGATGTGGAGTCTGAAAAATCTAGGTTTGAGTCCCAAGTCTGCTATTTAGTTTCATGACTTGAACAAGTGACTCTGTCTTTCTGAACCACAGCTTTCTCATTTGTAGAATGCAAATAAGCAGTGCATCTCTTTGTAACATTAACGAGATAATAACCATGAAGAAAGTAGCGCAGTGCCGGCCCAAGGCAAAAAGACAAGAAGTGGTGTGCTGGTGTGGCTACTGCACTACGTCTGTCTCTTCTGTTTCATTTGAAGTCAAGGGCCTTGTCCTACTTATTTCTGTATCTCTAGCTCCTAGCACAGTGTGCTCAATATCTTTCTAGTAAGTTCTATGTAAGCTGAATCCTAGAATCATTTTTATAGGCCCAGAGGCTGTAGTTTGCAAAGTTTACCATAATCTTTCATTAAGGGGACATTCATTTTAGTGTTTGGGCACATGACTAGAACAGCTGCTTTTCTTTGAAGGCACCTGATGCCAGATGTTTTGACTTGGTATGAAGTCACCTGGAATTTGGGATTTACTTCTTTTACATTCCCAAAGTCATAGTAGTGCTAGTCAGAGATGCAGGCCTGTCTTTGGCTCAGCCAGGCAGTAACTTACAATTCCTGCTTCTTTCCCTAAGAAGCATCATACAGAGTTCTTCTGAGTACGAAGTGAGGCCGTTCTGTTCAGGGCGAGGGGCCAAGTTGGGAGCTCCATTGTGCTTTT
This sequence comes from Manis pentadactyla, assembly GCF_030020395.1. Classification (NCBI taxonomy): domain Eukaryota; kingdom Metazoa; phylum Chordata; class Mammalia; order Pholidota; family Manidae; genus Manis; species Manis pentadactyla. The sequence continues at coordinate 46,760,676 of NC_080022.1, read as the reverse complement.
TTTGTGTAGCTTTTACCGAATGTTTCACATAGTCAAACAAGCATTAGCATGTGGTTTGTTACTACACAGCTTTGATCCGATACGAATGGGTTAACTGTTCAGTGGATGATAATGGTAGGGAAGGAAGGAGAGAGCAATGAAATCAAACATCTCGGTTGAATTCCTGGCTATCCTGCTTGGAGGCTGGTGGGATCTAAGGCCATTCCTTACAGTCTGTGTGCTTCAGTGTCCTCGTTAAAAAAAGAACAAGTGTAAAAATAGTGTCTGCCTTCTAATTATAAGGGTTAAATGATTTGCTAGATCATTTGCCACAGTTAGCTTATCACAAGGCTGGACACATGGTAAATTCTTACTAAACAATAGCTGATCAGGACAGTGAGTCGGGCTGATGCCCCAGCAGGGGCTAGGAGAAAGAGCCCTGGGCTCTTGCAATGTGGCCATTTAAGGAATTAGGTCCATTTACAAATATCTGTACCAGTTACAACAGTTTACTACTATAAAGATGAAGTAGTATATGCCTGTCATTTCTTGTCCATGAGTATCTGTCTATCACAGGATAGTCACATGATGGTGAGATTGTACAGACATAACTGTTAAGGAAAAGAGGCAATTATCAGTATTTTAGTGATTTAAGAATATATCTGTGGTGACCCTTGGACAAAGTACAGGTCATATAATTCATTTGTGCCCATACTGTTATTTTGTTTTGTTTTTTTTTCCCCTTAGGAGGAAAAATCTGCCCCATCTTGTGAAAACACCTGGTACAGAATTTCTCTACAAACGCTGAAATAATGCATGTCGCTTTTTCCTTGAAGGTGCCTAAGTGGCACGACTCTATGTTAATCATCCACCCTGAAAGGTGTCATTTAACAGCAGGGGAAATATGTTATTCTGTGCATTAATGGAAAAGAGATTATTTTCAAACATTTCAAAACCCTAAGGACCCTCTTCAGGGAACTTCCTTTTTTTTCTTACCCATTTAGAGAAAAGGTACCACAGCTATCCATGATTTAGAAAAAGAGCTTTACGTCTAGTGGAGGAAGCTTAATGTCAGCAAATGAAAGGGAAGCGTGTGAGAGCAGTGTGGCTGCCGCTGTAGCTGGGCCACGAGCCCTCTCTCACACACACAACCGTTTTACCAAAAATGGGGTGATTATTTCACAGAAGCAAGGTAAGAATTAGAGAAGTGCTTGGAACTCATTCCCAGTGCCTGATGGTTTGGGGTGGAAAATGTCCCAATTAGAGCAGGAAGGAGAGAGATGAAAACAAAGAAAAATGGAACCAAGGGGAGCTGCACGGAGGGACCCAGAGTCCTGGGTGAGGAAGGCTCAATCCTCTTTAGAATGGTGGGGGAGGGTCTGGAACACTCGCCCAGCACTCAAAAGGCTGAAGGTTTCCTGTCTCCAGGTGGGAAGGCAGTGGGTCTGAATTGAGTGTTGGCTCTAAGACATTGGCTGACCTCTGTGCGTGGACACTATGGGCAGGGGCCAGGCTGAGGGCAGGTGTGGCTTCTTTTTGGAAGAACTTTAGAGTATTAATGGAGAGAGAAAGACTCGAAATTACAGGTAGAGGGCTAAATAAGAGAGGCATCTCCAGAAGGGAAAAGCAAAGTGACGTGGCTTAGGCTTTGCATAGTTGGTTTAACTGAGGCAGGAAGGAAAGAGATACTGAGACAGTATCATGGGGAATTCTCGGCATACTTGCAGAGGGAGAGAAAGGCATTTGCATTGGCTTCCTTCAGGGTAGATTAGTTTTCATTCCTGACTGTGGCAGGGAAAGTAACATGGGGACAGTCATGTCATCTTTCTGTGCCTCAGTTACTTACCTGTGTGATGGGGTGATGAAAACTATGTCACCTGTACTTAAGAGCTAAAAGGAGGCAGGAATTACAAGACCCATAGCACTGGGCCTGACACATAAATGTTAGTTTCTGTATCACAGCTGCCCTTCAGGTATTTTGCAACCACTACTTTATGTTGCAAACTATAGATCAAGGGTCACTCCCACACAAAGTTTCCTTTTACCTTCTAAACCTGGACACAACCACCCCCTCTCTTCAGCTTCCCCTCTGCCTGCTTCTCAGCTCGATTTTAGCCCCTGTGACAATTTCATGGACTTCCTAATGTACGGATGGTCTGTTTTCTACAGTAGGTGGTGAGCTGCTGGAAGGCAGGGAAAAGTCTTTATACATCACCAAATTCCCATCTCTCAGCAACTTGCCTAGGTAAGTTTTGAATATGTCCATTTGTCTCCTTCCGGCTCATGTTGATATGTCCTTTGAGATGAGTTCATATTCCTGTGCTGATTGCTCCAGGTAATGGTGATCAAAGGGACAAATGCTACATCTAGGAGGGAGTCTGGATAGTTTTCAAGTTGAGCTCTCTGAGGTGAAAAGGAAACCAAGAAAGTTTTGCCACAACGTCAGAGGGAGAGTGGAGCTTGAAGCCAAGGCGTGCCGGGTGTGTGCTGACCCCCTCGTGTCACCCCATGCCTCTCGCCCAACTGGAATTGGTTCTTTTTGGTGACTGGAGAGGCAGATTTGATACTTAAAAAAAGAAAACCCTGAAACACAGCCCCAAACCAAATTGCAGTAGACCTTTTGGATTAGCTATGCCATTTTTGTCTTTTATTAGTGCTGATAATTAGCAGAATTAAGGATGGGCATTTAAATTATGGTTTAGACAAGAAAATTTCCCTAGGAATGAAATTACCATTCAACTTACATTTTCAGTGAGATCTTGAAATCACTTATATAAAATGAGTCTCAAGACTGCTTTGACGCTGGGGGCTCTGAACTCTAGAATCAAAGTTGATCATTGAAATAATGATAAAAATCATTGTGTTGACCATTATCTCATACATTTGTGCAGCAAATTAGAGTTTATAAGCCTCTTTCATCTGAATAGAGTCTTAGCAAATTAGCATAGGAAGGAACTATAGAAATCATGTATTGCAACCCTTTCATCTTATGGGTGAGGGAACTAGGATTTTTTTTTTTCATTGCTTTAAAACCACTTGAAAATGCCTAGAAAACTACAATTATTACTTAAAACAGCTTTACTTGGATATTCTTGTATTTTGTTATAGATGTTTCTTATATATCATTTTGAACCTGGCCATTTACATTTTAAATCTAAGTACTAAAAACTGAGGTATAAAAAACAACCAGAAAGCTTTTTTAAAAAAGTGAGGTATAATTAACATATAACACTGTGTTAGTTTCAGGTGCACAATGTAATCATTTGATGCATGTATTCTGAAATGATCACCACAGCCAGTTTTGTTAATAGCCATCTTCAAACATACATAGCAATCTTTTTACTTGTAATGAGAACTTTCAAGATCTATTTTCTTTGAAACTTTCAAATATACAGTACAGTCTTATCAACCCTAGTCTCCATGCTGTACATTACATCCCCAGCACTTAATTTCTCTGACAACTGGACGTTTGTACCTTTTGACTACCTTCACCCATTTTGCCCACCCCCAGGAAACTGGCATATTTTATCTGATGGCCACTGCCAGTCTATTTTGCAGGATAAGCAGGGCAGATATTATTACTCCTACTGTACCAGGTGAAGAAGTAAAAAGATGAGAAATCTTTGGGCCGTGTTGATACAGTGGAGTGGGACTTTGCCACTGTTCTGCTGACCCCAGGTCTTCACCTAGTTTGAATAACTCACTTTTGCTGATTGTGTCACCTGCACAGAGGGACCTTTCCTGACCTTGAACTGAATTAACCCCTCCCCTTCCTGCCTTTCCCATCGCTCTTTCTATGTTTGATGTCATTTCTCTTATTGCTCCCTAGTGCTATAGAAGGTATATTCTCTTCATTGGTTTTCTCCACCAGAATGTAAGCTTCATGGACTTCATCTGTTCCCCCAACACACACACACAACTAGAAGCCAGGCATCTAATACAGTGCCTGGCACACCACAGGCACTCAGTAAATGTGTGTTAAATGATTGAATGAATAACTGAAGGAGATAAATGGAAAATTCAGATAGTATGAAGTAAAGGGACTTCAAAAAATCTCACTAGATATTGAGAACTCAACATGTGGTTCAGAAAAATGGCCTCTCCATTTACTCTGCTGTAACTTCTGCTTTTGATTAATTAATTCATCCATTGAACAAATATTTCAGAGGGCTTCCTCTGTTCCAGGTATTGGGGAACCACAGTGACAAAACAGATCAGACATTTTCATTAAAGGAAAGCTTCCAATTTTGGTTATTGAGATGACAATAAGTAAATTAATCACAAAATATAAATAAACTTATAAACTTGCATCTGTATGTGTATTATAATTAAAGTATAAATAGGAAAGCAAATCGGGTAAGTATGGGGTCTCATGTTACAGGGGGTGGCTAAGATGGTCTTTCTGAGAACTGACATTTCAATATTTGATGAATGGATGAATATTTAATCATTAATTGTTTATTGAAAGGCTGAATGTTTTAAAATGCTAATAATTTCTGCATCAAAATATCTGTGAGGTGACATTCTTCAAGTCCAATGTGCAGAAGGCTTTCCAGCTCATATAAAGTTAGGCTAAATTGAAGCTAAAATGTAACCTGGCATGTGGATTCCTCCTCCATCTCCTCCTTTCTCACTCTGTTCTCCTCTGAAATTGGTTAAGACCAACCACACTGGAGCCCATTATGCTGAGACCATGATTGAGACATTACTGAACCTGGTTAAGTCCTTTTGTGAGTGAAAGAATGCGGCTTTGTTAACCAAATAGCTTTCATTGTAATCTCACATCTTCCATTCTCTAGCTCTGCTGTGACCTTGGCTAGTTACCTCTCACAGGCCCAGGATTTTCATTTTTTAAATAATGGTGACAATATCTATGTTAGCTATGTTTCTAAAGTGCCTACTATTTCCTTACCTACAACAGTCGCTCAACAAATGCTAATTTATTTCCCCCTTTTGTATCTATTGTCGATTAAAATTGCCCTTGCTATTGAGGGATTAGAGTACCATGCAAGTGGGAAAAATAAGCAGTCCAGAGTTTTTCCCATACACAGGCACCAGCCATAATTGCAGGGCCATGGAACATGATAACCATCTCATTTCAGCTCATAAATGGTAATACATTTTAATCACATTTTAGCTGTTATGAAGGCTTCCAGTAATTACAGTTATTTTTGCCTTAAAATTGAACTTGTTATTAAAATCCTTTTATTAAATCCTTTTTTTTTCCCTTTGCTACTTATGAAAGACTGTAGATTTCCTTAGGTACTTATGAATGATTGTAGAATTTCCACGTCAGATGCCTGGGCAGTAGGCTCCACTTAGATGTAGCTCTTATTACTTAGATGCAGGAAGAGCTCTAGAAAGGTGGCATTGCTGACTGTGGACTTGGTGGTAATGCCAGAACTTGGAGAGGGCAAGGCTCTTCTGCCATCACTGCTGGCTCCAGCTTATTCCTCTTCACCTTTATCCCAGCCCAGTGCTCTATTTTCCGTAAAAGAGTTCCCTCGTGCCCTTTTTCTCTGAGACAGGTATTACTGTTTTCATTTTTCTGATGAGAAAATGGAGGCTCAGATATGCTGTTATTTGTTCATGTAAAACAATTTGCCAGTGGCATGCTAACTTGCTAAATGCTGTGCTGTATGGTGAGTGCTGTACCAGGAACTCCCACAGTCTGTGCAGGCGCCCTTGGCCATGGGAGAGGTAGGTCCAGGATGGGAACACAGGTCCTCAGGCCCAACTCAGTGCTACTGTCATCATATGCCCAAGTGTTGGCCAAACCATGGTATTACCAATGTTATTATTAATGATAATGATAATAATCATCCTGAAGAGGACTGGGCTCTAATACAGACATGCCAGGAACGTCAAGGCAAACACGTCTCTGTGTCTGCCCTCTGGGAGTGCACCTTCTATAGCGGCAGCACGGCAACCAGTACCGACTGGCTTTTTATATGGGAGGCACCATGCCACAGGTGCATGCTCCCTGTAAAACCCTAGCAAAGCTTTATGGTGACTGTGGTGTTATTCCCATTTTACAGATGACAAAAAAACAAAGCCTTCAGTGTCTTACATAACTCACCCCAAGCCATGTAGCTCTCAGTGCTGGGAATCAAACCGAGGTCTGTGTGCCCCAGAGTCTGTGATCTCAGTGAAGCACTAGCTCCCTGGGAGGGAGCTCCATCTTAATGGGGTTACACACTGGGACAGATTGATCAGTGCTCCATCCCATCATGAACTGATTACACTTCTATACTTCTTTTTGCTGTAACCTTCTCTAAGTTTCCCCCTTGGTTCATAGGAGCCTTCTCATTTGAAAGTCCGCTGGGTATGCCTAAACCAACACCATTTGAGCTAATTGTGTACGATTTAGCATTCCCAAAGCGCTGACAGTCCTCATTCAAACCAAGTGTGAAAGTTTTTAAATTAGCTTTCACAGTTTGATTCACGAGCAGCAAATGCAAAACGGCACAGGATTAATTTTCCAACCAGCACCATGATGGCATAGCTGAAGGCTATCTTAGCTCATTGCCTTTAACAGAGAAGAGGCTGGGCAGAGGCAGTTCTTGGGAGAATGACGTCCTGGAAGAGATCTCAGTGCTCTGGGTGCAGAAAGAATTAGGTATGCAAATCACGTAATAGTGTCTTGGAGCAATGTGTGTGAGGAGCAGGAGCTTTGGAATTGGGTGGTCTTGGTTATCTTGCTCACTGGCTATGTGAATTACCCTTTTTTAGCCTCAACTTGCCTCATTGTAAAAGAGGGATAATGTCCCCAAATGACTGAAAAGCTTCTGGTGAGGGTAAAGTGATATGCTGTATGTCATGGCTCAACACAGTGGCTGACACATCAGAGGGATCTCAATCAGAGCTGTTATCACCCTTACACTTTGCTTTCCTGCAAACAATATTCACTGTCCTAGAGAGAGAGTTTTTTTCTTTAGGAAACATATATTGAGCATTAGCTGTCCAGTGCTATACCCAGTGGTGTAGATAAGGAGATAAACACAATCATGCCATGAAGGAATTCTCAGAGCAGAGGGAGACATATTATAACTTCCTTGTAATACAGCCTGGTGAGGGCAGTAGAGGTGCAGAGATGAAGCTTCTGATCTACCTTGGAGGGGGTGGTTATAAAAAACCTTGGGGAGAAGCAGGATCTCAAAAGATGTCGAAGTCAGCCGGGTAAGAGGGTTGAAAGGGCATTGCAGGCAGAGGAAATAGTCCATGATAAAGGCAAAGAGCTGAGAAAAGCAGAGTTAATTCTGGAACCTTCTGGATGGCTTCAAGTGGTTGGACCAAACTATATATGAGCAATTAACTTACCCCACCTCAATATCCTCACCTGTAAAATGGGCATTGTGATAAGACCTGCCTCATAGTGCTATTACCAGGATAAAGTAAAGCAAGTCAAGGAATATACCTGGAATAAATGTCTGGTGCGAAGTATCCAGAGAATGTTCTCAGTTAACAGTAAGTAGTGTTGAATAATGTTCAACAGATGTCACTACCTAAGTGTTTCTCAGGACTTGAAATGTCAGCATGCTCTCTGGGTCACTGAAAGAGGTTTCTTAATGTGCAGCATTCCTGAAGCCCATTTGACCATTTGATGGGTAGAGAACATTTTTTTTTTTAAATGAATTCTTTGTGCTAATCTTTTCTCAGGACCTTTGTCCCCTAAAGTTTGGGAAATGCTGCGGTTGCACACAGCAGACAAGATATGTTTTCCTGTTCAAAAGAAATTAACCTAATTGAGTGTCTAACAGCTCAAAAAAATGATTGGGAAAACTCCTAATTCTCTCTCTTTTTGTTTAGGGACCTCTTGTTTAATACCCTCCCCAATACTTGGCATTTGAATAAATAATCACATTCAGAGGGGTTAAAACCTGAGTGGTTAGAAAGAATTTCCTTTTGTTTATTTACATAAGGTTCTGATATTCATGCCAAGCTAATAGCCTTACTGTACAGATGTCCATGGGCATGGGGTGGACAATGGAAAACCCCACCGTGCACAGAAATAAGTCCTATGGTTTGCTTGCTTAGCACTAATTCTAAGGTTTGGTGCCAGGTGCTCTCATAGCTGCTTCCCAGCCTTGGGAAGATGAACCAGGCTGACTGGGTGGACCTCAATGTAGGGAGAAACTGGGGTGCAGGGAAGGGCAGGGGATTTAGACAAAGGGAGCCCCTATCAGAGATGCAGCCAGTGGGTAAACAACACCTTCCCTGAGAAGGGCCTGCCCACATCGAAATCGGCTCCTTTCCTTACCAGCTGTGTAACCCCAAGCAAGTTACTACTTTTTTCAGTCTCTGATCTCCTCATCTGTAAAACGTGGGTGAAGAGCAGTAGTCACGTTGTGGAGCTGCTGAGCATTGTTACCGTGTGAAGCTCAGAGAATAGCCTGTGGGCAAAGGAAGGGCTAAGCTCTGGCTGCCCGATGAAACCCAGCTCCAGTGCTTCTGGGGCAAATTAATCAGCTTCTCTGAGTGTGTTTCCAACATCCAGAACTGTTGGGAAGATTAAGAGGTAAAGTGAATGCTCAGGATATTACTTGGCCTGGAAGGCCTTCTTCTAGTGCAGAGTTCAGGTGCTGGTATCAGATGGACCTGCCCTCCCAGCCTACTCAAAGTGCGCTCAGCTTCCTCCATGCACACACCTCACCTCGGTGGTGGTGAGGAATAAATGGTGCGTGCATGCATGCACTTAAAAATGTTACAATGTTACCTAGTTACATACTGAGCCAGCTGGCCAGATGTAACCTGCCTCCTGCAGCCTCCTAAGGAACTGAAGTAAATGTAGATTGTGTCTCCATGTAGCCTAGCAAATGGTTACAGTGGCTGCATTTCCATCTGTGGCCCCAGGAATCAATACAGATGGCTGCCAGATCAATTCAAGTACAGTGTATGTGACAGACAGACTTTACGGGCTGTGACACACTGATGTGGAGTTTTTCCCAAGCCACTGCTGCGGGATGGATTTTCACTCTTTGCTCCTTATTAGATCCAGGGTGCTTATTTTCCAACACAGAACACATGCAAATTGGCAACAGGGACATGCTTGTAAATGTAATCAAGAAGAGTGAGCTTGTGTACAAGCATTTATTTGCCTTAGTTCAGTGTCAGGATTTCCAGGGTTTTGTGATGTGTGTTTCTGTTTGAGGTTTCCTCTTTCTGGAGAGGGGATTAAGGCTTACAAGTGGAGTCTTACCTCTTCCCATTTTCAGATGAAAATGTCTACTTTGCAAATTCCCTTTTGTTTGGGGTAATTAAAGAGTACAAGGATTTTTCTCTGCTCCCTGACACCTACCAAGCAGGCCTGAATGACCAGCATCAGAAATTTCCATCACAGAATATATCTGTTGAATGAACCCAAGGCATTCTAGACCATACTCAGCCACTACCATCTCCAGCACAGCCCCAGAGCTCTGCCTCCATGGCATTCACTTGGAAATTAGGTGCTGCTTCAGAAAAACCTACCTACTGCTTAAACATTAAAACCTTTGTTAAAACTTAACTTTTTGGTGCTAAATGTCTTTTTGTCATAACTAGATCACAAGGGCTAGGATAAGGGATATCTTAATTTTTAAATTCAAAGCATATTTTTAATTACAATCGTTGAAAGCTCTTATAGCTTTTAATATGGTAGTGCACATCTGGAGTATGTTCAGCAAATATGGGATTGATTTTGTTTAAAAGATGACTTTTAAAAAATGAGACTTAGTACCTTAAACACACCAGCTCAATTAATGTGTCCACCTGAAATCATTGGTCTGTAATCACTTCTTATTCCCACTTCACTTTCTTAAATGTATCCTTAGAAATAGCAATTTTGTAATAAGAATGTAACAGAATGCTTTGTTAAACACTTTGAAAACAGTTTATTGAAGAAAAAAGTCCAATGAGTTTCCTAAGTCAGTAAGGAGATGGCAGAAATATACGGTGATGGACACATCCTGAGTAGGACCAGTGTGACAGGCTTTATTATGTATTTTCTCTTGTCTGATCTTCATTTAGCAGTGAACTATTCAGTATCCCTATTTGCTAGAAGGTGGAACTGGGGCTTAAAAAAGATAAGTAACTTGGCCAAGTTAATAAAGCTTCTAAACACTTAGCATTTATAAACTACTTGCAAATATTTATCTTATTTGTTCCTTACAATAAACTTACGAAGTGAGGATTCTTATTAACTTTCTAGTTGAGAAGCAGAGCTGAAATGACTTATCCGAAGCCCCAGAACCTGTCAGGGATGGGGCTGTGACTAGTACACAGGGCTGTGGCCCTCAAAGACTGCATGTGAATGATACCACCTTATTGTATAAACAGTAATTATATGAAGAAGTTACATGCTTAGATGGGGCTCCATCTTACTATATAAAGCTAATTAGAAATAGATGCCCTATGTGTTTAGCCAGGTTCTTTTGCCTCTATAAGGTTATATTCAATGTCAAGTTAGTTCTAATTTTTGAAAAAAATTTTTCAAAATCCTGAGCCTTATATCCAGATACCTGGATTCAGGGTACCGGATAGATATTGAAAATGGTCAATGCCAGGAGGGGATTGAAATGGTGAAGAAGGACACATACCTGTTGATTTGTATATACCCACAGCTGCCATCTACAGTGAGTAAAGGGTCTGTGTATTCCTGATACTGTTACAGGATTTAGTTTTTCAGGTAAAACTCAGTTTTTCTGAATGGGGACATAGGGAATGCAAGCAGGGAAACGGGTGGAGAGGGAGGGAAAAAAGAAGCAAAAAGCATGAACAGAAAGGCCTTGGGGTTTTGGAAATTGCTGGGGGGATACAGGTGCCTCTGGTCTGCTGTAGATACTCATGGAAGCCCGAGAAGTGTGAGAAAGCACTTCTTTCTTCACTAGCTCACTCACGTATGCGTTAGCACCTGCGCAGGTGACAGGCACTGTTCTAGGTGCTGATGATACAGTAGTAAATCAGTCTCTGCTGGGATGGGGTTTCCATTGCAGTTGGGAGATTTGCACAGTAGCCAAGTTAGCATGTAAGTTACATGGTATGTTTTATTAGAAAGTGTTATGGACAAAAACATGAAGGGAAGAAGGATTGGGAACCCAGGGTGTGGAGTTTGTAATTTTCAATAGGGAAATTGGTGGAGGCTTCTCTAAGAAAGTGGCATTTGAGCAATTGAAGGAAGTGATGGAGACCTGCTTTTATGATATATCTAAGACAGAGGGAGCAGATAGGGAAAGGCAGAAGTGTGCTGTGTATATTTGAAAAATGGCAAGGTGGCCAGTGTGCCTGGAACAGGCCAAGGCAGGGGAAGATTGGTGGCCAAGGAGGTCAGGGAAGTAAAGGGCGTCAGGCAGGAAGCTCATAGAGAGTTTTATTACATTATAAAAGAACCTGAAATTCTTTTTAGAAACTGTTTTGAAAACAAATGATAGGGGAGCCTGAGCAGAAGCAGAAACTGCAGTCAGAGGCTATTGCAATAATTCTCACAGAAGATGGAGTTTTGCAGCAGTGTTGGCTGTGCAGCTGGTGAGAGGTTTGGATCCTAGATAGTCACTGAAGTGCTTACTGAGCTTGTGCTTAGACACCAGGCACTGAGGTGCAGGACATTGAATACTTGGAGATTAGCGTTCTTCAGGAGTGCATGAATAGTACACACACTGTTTGAGAAGGCCCTTTAGAGAGACTGATAGTGGGAGGAGAAGCAGTGTAGCATGGAGGAGCTGACCTTCAGGGTTCCAGTCCTGCCCTGCCATGTGCTGGGAGCAGCAATTGCTCTGAGTCTATTTTCTTACCTGTAAAATGGGAAAGTGACATCTATTTGTGTACTTAGTACAGACACACTAATAGATTGCTTAGAGGAATCATCTTAGTAGGGTACACGTAGGGAGATCTATGTCTAGAAAGTGGCTGAGTAATGTTATGGTTAAGAGCCTTGCTCAAGCCAGAGCTCCTTCAACTGAATATCTGTGCAATCATGGGCAAATTACTTAATCCCTCTGTACCTCATTTATTTGTAAAATGTGACAAAAAGGTGATACATACCTACTAGGGCTCGTGTATGGATTAACTGGGTTAATATGTAAGTAATGAAAACTAGTCCCTCGTGTTTTGAGTTCCAAAGAAGTTCAGAGTATCCTCAGATCATTAGCATATTTGAGATGGATTATACCTATTTCCCATGCATGTGTTATTTCAGTGTTTTCTGAATCCCAATTTTACCTTAAGTGGTCAAACAATTTCAGTGAAACCAAATCTTTGTATTCAGTTCTGTTTCCTCATCCCATGCAATCAGAGTGTCTTTTTAATTTCTTCTTGGATTAGTCATGTTTACCAACAGTTCTAAAAATACATTCCAGCCTTCAGAAAGATAACAACAATAGCTCTAACAAGATATTAGAGGTTGTATAAACTTGTCTTACTTGAAGTTAATGTGAAAAATGTGGAGAAAAAAATAAGGGGAAATTTGGAAAATTGGGCAATGATGTTTAACCAAAATGACATGTACATCTCTGAATGTAGATGCATAACTGTGCTAATGCCTTGCCGGCTGCCTGCCATCCTGAGGTTTTATCACATCATAATGCAGTGATGAGGTATTTCTTTGCTTTTTTAGTTTTCCACTCACAGATGCCAACAATGATTATTTGTAATTTCAGAAATAAAGATGCTCAAAAGCAACATCTGTGATTCCATATTTTTCTGTGGGATTCAAAATGCTTGTCTTATTCCTATCTGTAACCGGGGATTATTTGCAGTCAAACATAATTCCTGTGTACTTGATTTAGCTCTGGGCCAGATTGACTAAAAGGTTTTAAAATGGTGACTCTGCTTTCAGTATCTACACTATGTGGATTCTCGACCTTTTAATCCCCATTTTCTTTAATACAAATAAAAGAGAGTTTATCAGTTGATTCAGATGAGTGAGAGTGTGCCATGTAAATTTCAAGGAATTATGCACTAAATTACAGTATCCATTTGGGGGCTTAAATATTACTCTCCACTCCACAAAACTGGCATGGATTTTGTTTTAACTGAAATGGCACACAGTGGCAGGCAATTATTTTTGTTATTGTATTTCCTCTCCTGGCCTCCAGAACCTAAGGACAATGGAAGGGGATGTTCATTTATAATTTGACCTCCTGAATTGTTCTTGAAATGCAATTTAATCCTCATATCAAGCAAAGTCAAATGCTGTATTTGCCAGTAAAATAGTCATTTGCATTTTTTATTGACAATACAAATTGTGTTTAATCAGGCAGTCGGCTTGTTAGTTTTCCAAATGATTGAAGGTCCAGTTTTGTTCAAGCTACATCCCATTTTAGGTCAGATGTATTTTGTTTTTTTTTACTTATCGAAGCACATAAAGTTGCTTTTTAACGTTTTACTTTAAAAAGAAGTAATTTATTCAGGCCCCACAAAGCGATATTTGCTTATTTTCAGAAGAAAGCCAGGAAACTCCTAAATTCTTAAGTTTACACACTTACAGATTTCAGCCCAGCTTAGAATAGTTAGAACATGTTTCTGCTAACTTACTTGATTGTTGGAAAGACTGGACAAGATACACACAATTCTGGACCAAAGATCAAAAGGCTACGGTTTAATATCATTATTAGAAAGAACAGTTTTCTCATTTCCAGCTATTTGCCACTTCACCTCTCTGAGTCTGTTTCCTTATTTATAAACAGGAAGACAACAATCTTTCTCCACTTTCCTTAGAATTTGAATGAGGTTTCATCCTTTGAGAGGCACAAAGCTAAGTTGGGTGAGAGGCCAAGCTCCACTTTAACCAGCCAGATGACCTCAGGCAGGTTCATAAATCCCTGCCTCAGTTTCCTCATTTGTAGTATGGGAACAATAATAGTATTTACTTCACAGGATTGTTGTAAGAGTTAATGCATGGGAAGCTTAAAACGATGCCTGGCCTGTGGGAAGTACTAGTTTTGTTCAATGAATATTATCATCATTCTTGTTAATATCCTTTCCTCACAGGATTATTATGTGGATTAAATCAATTCATATTTGTAAAGTACTTTCAACAAATGCTGGCATGTAGTAAATCCTGTGTTTGCTGTTATTTTTATTTTTAGTTATCTATACCATTTATTAAGTGCTCACTGAATGTAAGGCATTGTTAGGGACTCTTGTAGCAGTTGGTGAGGAGGGAAGAGTTACTCACTTCCCTTGGAGATGAGGAAAACGGCCCAGTGGTTGTGCCACTCACCTAGGGGAGCAGGCTGAGTGAGCACCGTCAGGGTGTGAAAGCAGGGCAGTCTGATGCCAAGCAGATACCCTTTCTTGTCTGTGCTTACCCATTTCTGAGCTTGGGGTGCACTCCAGACAGATGTCGTCTGAGCAGCATTCCAGACTCCCCCCTTCACGCAGGGCTGCATGGGAGTCCAAGGCCTAGGGACCTACTGCTATTTCCTTCCCCCCCCTGCAAGTACCTGCTCCAACTTCCCCACTCCCTTCACTCCCTCCTCCAACCCCGTCTCCATTCTGTTATTCCCTATTACAACAGGTATCATCGACGTAAGGCTTTAGGAAAATGATGGTGACACTGATGGATTCAGCTTTGTTTTGGAGTAGACATTCAGTGTTAACTGAAAATATCAAATTTGTTTAGATTCATCTGCATAGGCACAGATTATTATAATAACATTTATTGAGATTTTACTATGTGCCAGAACTGTTCTAAGCAGTTAATTCATGTTATCTAATCCTCACAGCAATAGGCACTAACACTGTCTGCCATCTACAGATAAGTCAACAGACCATAGTCTGCAGGGAGGCTGGGGTGGCTTTGTGAGGGACAGAACTGACTGATGCCTAAATGTTTAATTCTACTCATTTCTTTTTTCCTGTGCTGAACTGGGGAGTTAAGCGTGATTTACCTAGTACCATGTCACTGCAGGTGACACAGGTGAGTGGAGACATCAGAAGGGGAAGGAAGTTGGGAGTCCCAGGGCTCCATCCTTTACCCATGTCACTGCCTGTCACATTGACAACTCTGTACAGTAAGTGTGCACATCCTGTGTCAGAGAGAAGGGTGCTGAGGATCTGAGCCATTTAGTGGCTTGTTTTACCTTACACTGTTACGTGGTGAGACTGGGATGTGGACCCAGGTCTGTCCAGGTGTCAAGCTCAGGCTTCTGCCTGGGTTTAAGTTCTTCTGTCTTGTCCTGCCTGTAGTTTTAGGACTGTGATGGTAAACAAAACAGACAAAATAACCTGTCTTAAGGCAGCTTACATTCTAGACAGGGAATCAGTCAATAAACAAACAGGTTAACAGATAAACAGATCATTACAGATGTGAAGGAGAGCGGTAGACTGAGTGAGAAACCCCCTGATCTGATTTAGGAAGGAGGCTATTTTTTAAGGTCCTCAGGAAGGACATTTCTGAGGTCCAGTGGATGGAAAGGAAACAGTCATGTGAAGAGCAAGGCAAAGAGTCTGAGGCAGATGGAACAGCAAGGACAATCACTCTGAAACAGGAGAGTGTATGGTTTACTTAGGGAACAAAAAGGTGGTCAGTGTGCATGTTGAAATACAGGCAGAGGTCAGATCAAGCAGGGCTTCATAGACTAGGATAAGGAGTCTGGATTTTATTCCAACTTCCATAAAATTTAGAATAAAATCAGCCATGTGACCTTGAGTAGTCCCTTTTTAGCTCTGAGGCTTCGGTTTTTAATGTTAGATGTATGTGATAATCCCTGCCCTATGTACATTTCAGGGATTGTTTGAACATCAAATGATGCAAGGGAATCTCGAGGCGTTCTTCAGAAGCCACAGAGAAGAATGGCACATTGACCTGATATACTTATCTGTGTAAAAAAGGGAAGTCTTTGGAAGACTGATTGTATAAAAGAACCTGAGCATTAGAACTCTTGAGTGCTAAGTCTCTCATTGATTAGTAGTAGTCAAAGTAGCAGTATAATAATAATAATGATAATAATAATCAAGCTTTTACTCTGTGCTGGAGCCTGAGCTAAACTCTTTAAATGCATTATCATTTAATCCTAACAACACTGAGTAAGACACAGATACTGTTATTAACCTCTGTTTGACAGTCGAGGGGCTGAGGCACAGCGAGGTTTAGTCTCTGTACCCATGTATTTGGTTATGAAAAACAGAAAACTCAGCAAGTGGCATGAATAAGTAAAATGGTTCTTTTTATTGTACAAAAAGAAGCCCAGAGTGAGAGTAACCTAGTGCTGGTAAAACTACTCAAGAGAGTGATTAAGAACCTACCATCCTCTACCTCTTTTGCTCCATCATCCTTAATATGTAGCTTCTGTTCCTCACAAGGACAAAGTTGCTGCCACAGCTCCAGTTTTCTTGTGTCAGTGCCAAGTCAGGAGGAAGGGGGAACCAGAGGAGAAGAGCAATTGTGGAAGGGATAAAGGATTTCAGCAGGTAAGGCTTTGCCTTTTGGGGGAAGGGGACTGTTCATCTACATCTTCTTTGCCTCCAGCTGAGGGACATAACCAACTCTAGCTAAAAGGGAAGTAGGATTCTGGAATTTTACTTTATAGTTGAGTAGGCAAAGGTTACAGAGAATAGTATTAGAATGTGTGTTAGTGAGCGGCCCCAGTCATACAGTTAGTAAACAGTGAATGTATTTCATAAGAGTCATTTTGCCTCCTGAAGTCATATCCTTGGCCGTGTTGCCATAGCGTCTCCCTATCGGGAGAGACTTGAGAATCTTGGACCAGTAATTTAACCTCTATGCCAGTAATTTTTATTTGTAAAATAGGAATAATAAGAGTTTTTAAATAACAGCATTATTGGGAGATAAAATAATGTTCACAAAGCAATTGCCACAGTGTCTGGCAGATAGTATGTATATTAGCTGTTCTTACTGTTAGTTTGTTATTGTTCTGATTGCTGCAGCCAGCATTTATAGATGAAGATATATATGCACACAGCCTTTGCTTCTCATAGAGCTCACCTGTTGAGACTTGTTCATAAATAATAATTAACAATGTTACATTCTGTGATGGAGGGAGGGACGGCAGTGACATAGATGAGGGAGAGCTTGTGTTTCCTTGGGGGTGAACAGGAAGAGGTGGGCAAGTGTGAGGGAGTCAGGGATGAAAGGATGGGGATTTACAGAGGGTTGATGCTCTTTAGATGGCTAAAGAAATGAGGTTGGGCTTCCCTAGGAAGAGGAGAGGGAAGGACATTCCAGACAGAGGGAACAACATATGCCTAGTAGGTGCAAAACCAAAGAAGGGTCACACTGCAGAGCCTGTTAGGAAACTGCAAGTATTTTCAATACAGTGAAAAATAGTGTGAGGGTCAAGGCCAGCCAGCCAGATGTGTGCAAGATTTCCTGAGTGCCCATCACTGCCCCATGCCCTGGGCCCTAGGGATGTGGTGGACAGTGAAGTACAACTCCTGCTCTTGAGAAGGACGTCACATGGACACTCAGTTTTTTCATTTGCTAAATGGGAAAAAAAAATGAAAGAAGCCTAAATTTTGTTAACTGTCTGTTCTATGCCAGATTTAAGGCTAGATGTTTTGTGGATATCGTCCCATTAAACTTCTAGGGCATTACTATTCGCTCCCTGTACTGATGAGCAAACTGAGACTGTAAGATAAAGCAAGCCGTCCGTGATTACTGCTAGTGAGGGGGGCAGCAGAGATTTCCAGTTCAGGTTCATCTGACTCCAGAGATTGTGTGCTATGCTCAGCATGCTGCTTCCAGAAGTCTGGGTAGTTCACGCACACACCACCCCGGTGACAAAACGCAATGATATGCAAGAGTGCTTCTGAGCCAAATGTAATACAAACACCAACTGCTGGGGTTTTTTAATTTTATTTTTTAAGATAAAGGAAAGCCCTTCCTTTACTACTACAGTAAATTTCTGCAAGCTTATCAATTCTTTCTCAGCCAGGCTGATTAGCCAGAGTGCAGCTGTCCAGGTTGCTTAAGTGAAGGCAGATGACTTGATTGTAGTTCAGTGCCTTAGCTGTCACCTACCTGCCTTCCTAAATATGATCCTTATTGCCCCACTGTATAAACACTGTATACACCGTATAAACACCACCGCAATGAAAGCATAAAACATTAAAAACATCCCCTGAGTGATTGCTATTGCCTTTTGAATTAACACCAGAAATGCTCATCTGAGAGATGTGGTTTAACTCAAGCGCTATTTCTTGACGAGTTAATGAATATCACATGTTATACTTTAACCTAATATAACACCATCAATTATTTAGTTATTTTTATTAATTGTCTTCTTCCAGATTATTTACTAGTAGATTTTTCACTATTCAGAAGATTTAATGCTGAGCACTCAAGACACCTTCTTTCCCTGTTATGAGTGTTCTCTGAAAGTAGAGGTGTGTGTGTGTGTTTATGGGTATGTATATTTTTTTTTTAAAAGAGAGATTTCAGATCATCCTGGAATTAATGAAAATGATTTCTACATAACATTGCTAAATCTTAACATAATAAAGAATCAAACTGCTTGATGACATTGGAGAAAGGTTTCAAAAAGGCAGATAATCAAGCCTGCACAATTAGAATTACGGTTTAAATATGGAAAAAGCAGAAAGGCAACCCTGGAAAAGGGAGAAGTGGGCTTCAAACTAGTGCCAATATAGAATAGCAGTGCTGGCTTATAAAAGCATATCTATCATTGTCTTTGAATCCAAACACTAGAGAGCAATATGGAATTGTGTCCCTTTAGCTTATGTTTGGGGACATGGTATGAGTGTCCTCAAAGGGCTTCTCATGGACTGGCAGGACGAGTCTGGAAGGCAGGCTTCCTGGGATCCATTTCTTTTGGGACACTATTTTTATAACTTTGGGATTAATCAGCTTACTAACCTCAGTCTATTGACTAGAGTCTAGCTCTCTATATGCTGTACTCCAGTGGCTTTAGGGGGGCATTGTTCTAGGCTGGGGAAGGTTGTGGAATAAATACAGCATATGCGTTATAGAACTATAACATATCAGATGGAACATATATATGATTAGTGTATTATTATATATAGTTATATATATAAGGTGGGGTACCGAGATGATAGGAATGTCTTAAGAAGGAAGATCAGGTTGGAATTTGTTTCCTAAAGTATTGTCCACATCAGTAATTTTTCCTAAGGCCCTCATTTCATTTCATGTCAGCCTGTTAGTACTCTCCATAAATTAATACTACCACTGATAATTTTGTTATCAATAACCAGAATTTACCTACTGATTCATAACTTGCATGTAATATTTAGATATATTATTTCATCTTTCATACCCCACATGGGCAGTTTTTATTTCAAGCAGGTGTCCAAACTCCAAGTTTTGCCCCCAGTAATTTTGAGTCTTTGAGGCAGACAGGGGTCCTGTTTGGGCCTTCAGGTGCAGAAATTGGTGGGATGCAGAGAGAACTGGTAGTGAGAAGACCTAGCATTGAATCCTGGTACTTCCAGTTATTAGTTCTGTGACCTTAGTCAAATCATCTAAACTTCATAAAGGTCTTACTGTCCATATTTTTAAAACATGTTAAATAAACCTGGTAGAGCAAATGTTACAGGCATAAGTTCAATGAGGTTTATGAAAGTAGTCACTACTGGGACATACAGAGCAAATGGGCAGGATTCTTCCAGCCTAGGGATGCCGAGTAACTGGCATCTAGGAGACCAGAGCTCAAATCCGATGTGGACACCTTTAATCTGTGATGGCATTTTTTCCATGAGCCTCAAAATTCCTCTCTCTATAGCACTCCAGGCGGCCACTTACCAGTTGATCCAGCCTGGCAAGCCAGATGAAAACTCATGTGCCATCCTAGTTCTGGCCAGATGTTTAAACCAGGACCTGTCACTAGCCCCATTCCTCCTCAGAGACAGGCATTTCTCTGCCTCTAATTCAATTGATCTGGCCCAGAAAACTCGTAAGCCCACACATTGCTCAGAAGCTGGGTATCTATGCTCTTTGCTGTTAGTAGCAGTTGTGAGAAATGTCACCCTGCATGAGGCAACAGCCATCATGGGTAGCAGACAACCTGGTAAGGCCAAGAAATGTATATTTTTAGACCCAGGAGACTCAGTAGTATGAGCTCATCAGTGATGAGATTTCTTCCCAAAATTGTGACCTGTGGGGTCCTTTGAGAACCCAATTTAAAAAAAATACATATCACTGAAGATTGTTTTTAAACATCCTAAAGCTACCTAAAATGTGGGACCTGAATTTCAGATCAGTCAATCCCCCATGTTCTTGTTTTGTTTTTTGGGGATTTTTTTCCCACTTTTCAATCTCTTTGGCTTTGAGGAAAAATAACATTGGCAAAGTAAGTGACCTGACTGCTCACGTCTCAAGGGGCCACTATGGATCTACCCAGCTGTAGGACGAGAATCCTTCCATTTTGGTTCAGTTCCCTGTCAGGCTTGATGTGATAAGTCTTCACATTTACATCTCCCCTCTCCTGCCAAGGCACAGGAGGTGTGTCTGACACATGGTATCATTTTGATCTCTCAATCTTTTTCCTCCTGACATCTTCCATGGCAGAGATAGCCATTTGAGGGTGCTCAGTGGCCAGGTTTGGCAGCAGGTCTGAATAGGCCCCATCTGTGGCCCCAGAGGACTGGAAGGTGGTTTTGCCATGGGTCACGCAGAGATGCATTCACGCACTCAGAGATGTTACCAACAACTTCCTCTCTGCAGGGTACCCAGCGCTGCAGAATGCTGGTGTGAGTATAAGCCTGGGGGAGACTGCTGCCTGTCTCCATCCTCCCAGAAAGCTCCTACTCCAGATTCCTCAGCATGTCTCCAAATGTGATCCTGGGCACATAGCCCCACCTAGTTTTTCTTGTAAAAAGGGCTCTGTGTGGAGAAAGGCTGCCTATTAGGAACTGAATGTTTGTGTCCCCTCCCACCCCCATACTCATCTCTTGAAGCCTCCAGTGTGCTGGTATTGGAGCTGGGGCCTCAGGAGGCAGTTAGATGTGGATGAGGTTAGAGCGGTGAGGTCTTCATGAGGGGATTAGTGCCCTTGTAAGAAGAGACACCAGGGAGCTTGTTCTCTCTCCACCATGTGAGGACACAGAAGGTGCCATCTGCAAGCCAGGAAGAACATCTTTTCCAGAAACGGAATCTGCTGGCACCTGGATCTTGGACTTCCTAGCCTACAGAGCTGTGAAGACTGAATGTCTTTAAGACACCCAGTCTGTGTTATTTTGTTTGGGCAGACTGAGATGCTGCCTGCTCTGTCTTCTTTTTGAGACAGAGTATTGAGGAGAGTACCACGCCCTGGTTACCAGTACCAGGGAAGACTCCAAAGACCATCACAGTGCCAACTACCTAGGGTTGAAGTCCAAACGCTCTGCCTGCTGCATCTTGGTATCAGAGTCACTGAGGAAAACAACACAGTCAAGAACTGGGTGGAACAACACTGTACTCACACAGAGAAGAGATAGAACAAAATGGTGTCAGTCCCCCACGGCCGGTGGTTGCCCCTAATAGCCAAAGCAGGGCATTTGGCCTGCACATACGCTTCTCTGCCTCAGTAGAAGGACCTGACCTTCTTTCCCCCATGGAATCTGAAATGCTGTAACAAAGGAGCACACACTGAGTAAGCGGTAAGTTGTTCCCACACAGGACAAAAAGCTTGACATAGACTGTGTGGGCTTTTTGTCTCTTGGGGAAGGAAACATTCCAGGCCCAAGGCACATTTTTATGTGGCTGACAAGGATTTGAAGGGCTACATGCACAAGACTGCCCTTCCCAACTGGCAGTCACAGTTTGCATGGTGATATCAAAGGCTCTGAGAAGTCCTGCAGCAGAGAGGAACTTAAACTACTTCCTGCAGTCACCTGTGCAGACACCCCATTTTCAAGTATGTCTAATGAACTAATTTCTGCAGAAGTCAACCTTGCGAAAAGTTGAATTAGGTCATATTTTGCCCTCCATTGCTTCCTGCTCCCTTTGGGGTTTATGTTTGCATAAGACAGAATATGTACATGTCCTTTTTGTTTGATCTTGAGCCTAGATGTCCTGAAGTTCATGTCCACAGTATGACTGGGCAGTGTGGGGGCGAAGAGGAAAAGGGTGGACTGTGTATAGTTTGATGTTTCGAATATGAAGGGAAACTGGTAGGAACTAGAGTTGTTAACTTACAGTGCAGTGTAATCATCCCCCGACATTTCCCTGCTGGACTATGAGTGTCTTGAGGCAGGGCATGGGTCCTGTTCATTATCATTATGCCCATGCCTAGCAGAAGTGTAGATCCCAAAGATGTCTCTAGTAAATGCTTATTGAATAAATAAAATCAATTGCAGGTGATGATAAACTCATAAACCTTTAATGCTACAAAGAAGCCAAGCAATTATTTAGTTCAAATTCATTTTAGAAACTGGAAACCATGAGTCAGAGAGAAAAAGTGTGTGGTTGAAGATCAGTAATGGGCTGGTGAAATGGCCCTCCTGTTGCAGATTTGAAAAGAATAGGGTCCAAGTCTTGATGTCTTGAAATTGTGAATTCCATGATGTCTAGATGTGTGTTCTAGAGGAGGAGTATGTTCTCTCGGTTGGGGCATTGGGAGGTGGGAAGGTTAGGGAGGCCAACCACATTTCGAAGTTAATGGGCTTGCCCTTTATCCCAGTTTACCTTTAATAATTAACTTCAACAACTATTTACCTACAATGATTGGCTTGTGTCTTAGTTCTGGCTGCTCTGATACAGTACCCCAGACTGGCTTATAATCAAGAGAAATTCATTTCTCACAAGCCTGGAGGCTGGAAGCCTGAAATCAGGGTGCCAGCATGTCCAGGTTCTGGTGAGGGTCCTTCTGGATGGCAGGTCTCAGACTCCTGTCTGTGTCCTCCCTTAGTGGAAGGGGTGGGAGCTGTCTGGGGATACTTTTGTAAAGGCACTAATGCCATTCACAGGGGCTCCACCCTGATGCCCTCAACACCTCCCGGAGGTCTCCTAGTACCATCATGTTGGGGGGTAGGATTTCAACATAGGGATTTTGGCAGGGGAGTTGGGGGTGCCATAAACATTCAGTCTATAGCAGCTTGACTCCAGAGTTCTAGGGGAGAAAGTGGTAAGTAAGACATGGTTTGTATTCTTCAGAAGTCCCCAGTCTAGGATAGTGGAATATGTAGATATCCTGTTACAATAATGGCACCTATTCAGTACCAGCGTCTATATTAAGCACTGTATATATAACAGTTCAATTAGTCCTCACACCAAACCTAGATGTAAATGGGGCTTAACCCCTTTTTACAGGTGGGAAAACCTAGGTTCTGAAAGGTTAAGTGATTTGCTCAAAGCAGCAGGGCTGACTTTGATGCTGGCCTGGTCCCTCACTGCTCCATTGTGTAATGCACCTAGACTGACCCTTTTTAGCTGCAGCAACACTGGGGGATTCAGAGAGGTGTGCAGAGGTGTGCCAAGTGAGTGTGATCTGTTCTTTTCCCTTCCTGTTGTCTACCTGCCTTCTGCCCGAGGCTGGCCTGAAAGGAACCTGTAACTGAAGCGTAGGCAAGTCAGGGTTGCTTCCTGATGGCTTCACTACAAAGTAAAAGTGGAAGGGTTGAAGGAGACTGAAGTGGACTGACTCCAGGATCTATAGGTTGTGCATGGCCTCTTTGGGGAGGGGGTGAACATTTGCTGAGCACCTGCTCTGTGCAGAACACTGAAGCCAGACAGGGGAAAAACCTCAGCCGCGGATCTTGAGCAGTTTTCAAGGCATCAGTTGAAACCCACACGGAGTGACCACATCCTCGCGGAGGGGAGCCAGTGCCGTGCTGTGCAGGTGTTGAGGGGAGAGGACCCTGGATGCGGAGTGAGGAGCAGTGCTCTAGAGAGTAACTGGGGGTTTGCTGGAGCCAAGAGAAGAGATGGCTAAACCTGGGCAGGGCTTGAACAAAGGTTTAGAGGCTGCAAGTAAGGGTGGATGTCGGCGTGGGGGTGGCTAGTGCCACAGCATGAAGAGACAGGAGGGAGGAAGGGCTTGTGGGGACCAACGTGCAGGCCCTTGCAAACTCTGCCACCCAGAGCCACTGGCCTACGAGCAAGACCCATTTTCCTAGATTTCTTCTCTCCAACGCACACTGCTAATTGGATCTTTTTTTATAAGCTCCTAGATCCACATTAATACCGTCTACTTGTAATTCCATACAATGGGGGTAAATCTCTTGGTTTTATTGACTGCTGCTTTATCTGACTTCACCTAATTGGAAAATAAACAGATAAAATGATACCTTTACTACTAATGAATAATTCATGTTCTCTGTGTCTTTTGTCATAAAAGAAAGCCTAGCAGATCTGTCTTTAAATTAGGATATCTGGTAGATGAGAGAAAAATGTGAGCGATTAACTCCAAATTGAGTTTAGTGTGAATTTCTGAGAATCGGAGCCCTCCTCTGTAATGAAGTTTAGATTGGTTCGCGTAACGGTTCACCTGGCTCTGGTGGCACCTAAATTCGGAACATATGACTGCTATTGACCTGTTAATTTGAAATGTTTTAATCTCCATAAAAATGGATTGTATTAATTGTTTCACATTAACCAGGGCTGACTATAATGTCTGACTGAATCAGGCTGACTTTTCTCTCTCTTAGCCCTTTGTGGTTTCATTTGCCCAGAACACAGGTAACTTTTTCCCTCCAAATCAATCATCTGAACAGGTTGGGCTGTGTTGTTCTCAGATTAGAGAGAAACCCCGCCAACCTCCCGCAACCTCATCTGCCTCCGCTGCTTGACCCATCTCCTGGAAGCGTTCCTGTTTTCTAATTACCCTTGGTAACATTTCTGCACCCTGATCTCACTGGCGTACATCATTTTCAAAGTCTTGGTAAATAACTTTAACTCTTAACCCCAATCTGTGCTTAAAAAAACATATAGGGACTGAAAAATACATTAAAAAATGTAATTCCTTATTACTTTACAAATATACTCAGATCTGTAGCTGGTGAGCAGGCTGCTGAGTCCTGAGGGTATACAATGTAGTTGAACCCGGTTCACTGTTGAGGAGGTCATGGTCTCCTTCTGGTGATATGGTTTAAATCAACATAGAAGGGAAAAATCCCAGCTGTATGGTTAAATGAGTGATAGAATCCGTGAGGACTAAGAAATCTAAGCCACCTGAATGTGCCCTCTGTTTTTGTTTTCTTCTCCCCACGATTCTGAAGCTCCCCCCAGTTTTTTCTGAGTCTGGAGCAACTTTCTTCTGTATAACTCAATGAAATCATGAGCTGTTTCGGGAAGCCTTCCTCGGCCACCACCACCACCTTGTCTGGTTAGGTGCCTTCTCTGGGCTCTCACAGTTTCTGTCATAAACCATGGTTGTATTTGTTTCACCATGTGCTTATCTCTTTCAATGAGCCAGAATGAAAGGCTCAACTTGAAATATAGAGGGAGGCAATACTGGAGAGAATTTAAGGAGAATTAGATGGTATGTCTTAGGCCGTGCCACTCAGCGTGTGGTCTGTGAAACAGCAGCAGGAGCATCTCTGTTTAATAATGAATTAAAAATGTAAAAATCTCATGCTCTGCCTCAGACCTACAGACTCAGCATCTGAATTTTAACACAGCCCAAGTGATTCATATGCACATTACAGCCTGAGAAGAACTGGGCTGGTCTAGCCTACTCCTCAAACTTAGTTGCACATTGGAACCACCTGGAGGTCTTTATGCAGTAGTGATTTAGTTTATAATTTATATGATTTATAAAGGTTCTGATTTAATGGTTGGGGTGTGGCCAATTAAAAGCTCTCCAGGTGATGCTAATATGCAGGCACAGGTGTGAGCCTCCTCTGGGCTAGTGTTTCCCTTCTGCTCTCCCCGATCATTGCACATGCCTTGCTGTATTATCATTTCATTATTTGCCTTTTAAAGGTGGGGACTCTCTTAATACATCGTGAGATTCTAATAATAGTATCTTTCACTGAATATTTGTTTCTTAAAGTGAAACAAACCTGAGTGGACGCCTTTAGTGCTGCATTTGAGGTCATAATAAGCAAACTTATTGAAAAATATTATCAGTAGCTTGGATGAAGAATTGAGGCATGATTATTAATATAGATGGCAAACATAATGATTGAGAATGTTCTCAGTTGGCCGAAGTCAAAGTCTATAGGATATGTCAGGTTGTGGGTGCCCAGATTTCATGGAATGGGATGGGGTAGGGAAGATTCAGGATAGTCTCTTTGAATAGGAAGAGAGGAGATGACAGGTTTAGTTCAGTTCAATCCCTGGATGATACAACAGTGATATTTATTTTTTATTTAAAAAACAATTTTTATTTCTGTGTCCTTGTATAGAGGATGTATCAGATATTAAACTGATAAGAACAGATACTAGATCTTAGCCAAAAGGCCGAGAAGTGATGCAACAGTGATATTTATGTGGCCACTAAGAAGGCCAAAATATAATTTTCAGGTGCATTAGTGGAGAGGCATTGTTCACTGGCACAAGGTATCAGACTGCTGTATCTCCTCTGGATACCATGCTTTGAGAAAGTAGTGTGCATTGTGGATAACAGAAATCATGGTATGGGAGGGGGTATATGGGAATGAATGCCTCGAGAAGAAAGGATGTGGTGAGGACATGATTGCTTTTTTCAGAAGGACTGACTGATGTGTGAGAAGAGAGCAGAACTGTGCTGTGCTGCTCCATGGGACATAGCTGGGGCCAGTGGAATTCATGGAGGCAGCTTTTGGCTCAACCTAGGAAAGACTCTGTGCCAGTGAGAGCTGTCCAATAATAGAACCGGCTGTCTGGGGAGATGGTGCAAGTGAGCTAGCTCTCTATCTTTGGAAATGTTCTAGCAGAGCCTGGATGGCCATCTGTCATGGATATTGTGGAAAGATTCATGCATTCAGTGGATGAACAAAATTTTGTTGATGATAATAGTAAATGTGACTACTGTATACTGAGTGCCTATGAAGTGGCAGGTACTATACTAGGCAAGTTTGTATCCATTAGCATCTTTAATCCTTCTACAGTTTTGATGAAAGTGACTGTTATGGTTTCCATTTTACAGAAGAAATGGGGTCAGAGCTAGGATTTGAACCCGACCTTTCTGACTTCAAAACTCATAATCTTGATACTCTACCACCCACCTTTTATGGTCCCTTCATCCCTAAGATCCTGTGATGGCAAGTGTATTTAGACACTAGATTTAAAGTGACCTTTCAACATCTACATGAAAAAGGTCCTGTGGAGAGCTGAACAAGAAAGCTTGGGAGCTGAGGATGTTTAGGATGGCAGATGTAGACTGGAGCATGCTCTACCAAGAGGTGAGGGCTGAAGCCATTGGGTGATAAGATTCCTCAGGTAGTGACTGAAAAGGGGACAGTGTGGGCCGACTCCTTCGCGTGTGCTCTTGGAAACTCAAAGCCATGGGGATAACTGTGAATCCTGCTTCCTAAATAGAAAGGTGTAGACTGTTCCTGCATGTTGGAAGCTTGATTTTTAACCTCAGTAAAATGTGAATGCTTCTGTGAATTTTTAGATAGTAGATTGGGACTATGCAGGTCAAATGCAGAAATCAAGTAAGTATAATATGGTCTTTTGAGGTAAAGCCTCTGCCTGGGTTGCTATCTGGACACTGCTACTTCCTAGCAATGTGTCCTACAAATTACTGTCATATGCCTCAGGTTCATCTCCTGAAAAACGGAGATGGTGATACAGCCCATCCCATAGGTTTATCATGAAGTTAAAGTGAAATAATGCACGTAAAGTGCCTAAACCAGTGGTTGCTGACACATGATAAGAACCTGAGGTTTATATTCAGATTAGTTATTAAATCTAAATAAACCTGAAGGTACCACAAATGGAATAGTGTAGTAGGATACTCAGTTGTCTACTTTATTCAGGTCAAGCCACCCTATAAGAACTTTTTATTTTCATTATTTTTATATAATCTTGCATTAAAAAAATAAATATATGGCTAATACCCTTTAAAATTTATATTTTATTATTTGTATATTTGTATTTATTAGTATATTTGTATTCTATATTAATATCAATATATTTATATGTATTTTGTATTAGAAATATTAAATAATATAATTATGTGTATTTATATTTTATTTATTTTTATATTTTTATATAAGCTTATATTTTTAAAATTAAAATGTACAGCTGATACCCTTAAACGTTTTAGCTTAATATTTCATTCCATTTTGTTGCAGTTTCTGAACTGTACTAAGCTACTTGCTCACCATATACATTCTCTCCTGTACGGCATCGAGGCAGCATGAAATAGGGGTTAAAAGCAGGACTGTGTAGACATTCTGTCTGGGTTTAAATTTTAACTTCACCATTTATTAGCACTGTGACCTGGGGTAATTTACTTAGTTACACTGAGCCTCAGTTTCTTTCCTGTAAAGTGGAGACAATAGTAACACTTACCGCCTAGGGTTTAAAGATTGAATACAATTATAGAGTTGCTTAGAAAAGTGCCTGGGGATCTTCATCACAGTAAGCATTCACTTATGATCTTGAGGATGATACTCAGGTCTTGTGAAACACAGAAACTAAAGATGTCTTGGGGTCCTTATTGTATGTATCAGTGTTCATTATACAATTCCGTAGTGTGTGTATACATCCTCTCTAGACAGGTTTCTTCGTGAGCAAGGATTAATGGGTTTGGGGGTGTCCATGGGTGAGCTTGCAGGGGGTCTGTGATGCTCCTGAAATTGTAGGCAAGACTTGGATGTATGTACATTTATGTGGAGATCTGTGCTTTTCTTAATTGCTTTGTGAACTTATATTAAGAGTGATAGCATAAGAAACTTGCAGTGAGACATGAAACTATTAGTGAGAGAAAACTTCAAACCTGACTAACGGTGACTTAAGGAATAAAGTCATTTTGTTATCTCATATAGCAAAGAGTCAGAGGTGGGTGGTCCCAAGATCAGGTCAGTAGTTCAAAGATGTTATCAGGGCCTCAAGTTCTTTGTTTCTGCTCTGTCATCCTTAGAGTAATTGCTTCTTGGTCCCAGGATAGCTGCCATAGAAACAAGTACCACATCTTCATAGAACTTCGCTGAAAACAGGAAGAAGCCAGAACAGTCAGGATGGTGAAATAGAGCTTTCATTATTTTTCTTCTTAATTTTTATTAGTGGTAAAAATAAACAAATAAGAAACAAAAAGCAAAAAACAAACAAACAAAAAACAATTCCCCAGAAGGAACTCTCACAAAGCAAGGTAACTTCATCCCCACTTATGCTTTATTTACCAGAACTGGATCATGCTGCCACTTCTAGCCAGAAGGGAGGCCAAGAAAGCAAGTATCTGGCTTTTTCAGCATTTTTAAGGAAGGTAGGCAAGAAGAAGGGCAGTGTAGGTTAAAAAGCTTTCTGCTGTCAGGGTACCAATGAAAATGTAAGCACTTCTCTACATATAGAGGTCACATGAAGTACTTGAATCCTAGGGGAAGGGACAATTATTTGGTAAGAAATGGGCAATATCCAGAGAAAGGAGCAGGAGAATCAGGGCTATAAATGCCTTCCAGATGCCTTACCCTAAGCAGGCGTCTTTCATTAGTGAGTGACATAGAGGAAGTGCTTGGATTCCAAATATGCGAGTAGAAAAACTGTCATGGAAGAGTCAGCCAATTGTTCTTGTTTGCAGCTGCTGATTCTGACCCAAATCTGCCCTCCCCCAATCCTTAGCTACTGATACCAGCTCTTGGGAATGGACGGTGAGCTCTGCAGGATGAAGACGCCCATCTCTATCACTGCCTCCCTCCGCCTCTGCTCTCCAAACAAGCTGTTCTGGGGAAGGGGCACAGCACACACAGTGGTAACAGGTCTAGTAATTAGCAGCAGCCCTGGGGCCTCACAACATTTCTAAAAAGGCAAGGTGATTCAATAAGATCTGTTACTACTCCTGAGAGTCTCCCAGATGGAGAGACAGATAGGGATCTCCAGTGCTAATGACATGGAGGCCTTTAACCTGCAGTTGTTAGAGGACATGAGTTGGGAGAATTGGGACAAAAGCAGAACAGGTGGACATGGAGTCTGCATGTCAGTTTTTGAAGGAAGAGCCTATTTTTTAACAGAATGTTGGCAAATTTTGCTACCCTGAAGGGTAGGTAGAGAATCCATAGAACTGTGATGGTGAGATCATGTCAAAATAAACATGCAGTATACAAAAACACTATGCAAAGCCCAATCCTTGATTCATCTCTTCAATTCTTAGTCCAGAGGCTCACATATTAATTGGTAATAAAAGGTTGAAATTTAAATAAAGCATTTATACTGAATCAAATGTCATAAATACTATAATAATTATTTTCTCCAATAGAGAGTAGAAGAATACAGTAGTATTAGTGGAGAAAGCATTTTTACCTCTGCTTGGAATTAGGGAGAGCCTCGCAGAGGAGTCAACTTTCAAATTTATTCTGAAAGGCTGGATAGGAACTTGCTGAGCTTTTGGAGGTAAACAGAGGTAATGGAAATGTCAGGGCTTTTATGTAGGGTATTTCAGGCAGAGAAATAACACCTTAAGGGCATAAAGTTGTTAAATGCAATGAACATCTGGTATTTTGTTTACCTAACACTTCTCTCCCCTTCTTCAGAAAAAATCCAGTTTTCTATTTCTGGAGATGCTTCTTTATGGCTTCAATTGCATGGTTGGATTGGAATTAGCATTAACTTCCAACTCTATAGATACAATCGATTGGTCTGGGAGTATGCAAATCATGCATCAGGACCAATCAAAATCTTCCCTGGGATTTTGTAAGCTGCAGCTAGGACAGAGATTTCAGTCAGCCCATCACCAGTGACAAACTGAGGGGTAAAGTGTGGCATTTGTTGATGGCTCTGACCCTTGTCATTTGGAAATAGCCCTGACTTCAAGAGATAGAAACCCAGTTCACATGAGATTGGATCAAAGTGACATTGATTGTAAAATTTGCATAAGCATAGTCCCTCTAAGTCTCTCATTTTTGTGATTACCTTTACAAAAGCTGACTAGTTACTTCCAAACAGGCGGAAGTCAAGATAAACAATGACTTCCATATCTCACTTCTTATTAGGGTTGGGGGAGGGTGGGAGATATTAAAAAGCAAAACAAAGCAATAACATTTAATACATAAGAAAATCTTATAGAATGTTGGAAAGTGTTTCTCCAACATTGATGGACCTGTAAATCAGCTGGAAATCCTGTCAAGCAGATTTTAGCTTTAGGTCTGAGTTGTCTCTAGGTTTGCATTTCTAACAAGTCCCATGTGATGTCTATACTAGTGGTTCAAAGATCACACTTTGAGTACCAAAGTGTTCAAAGATAGTGTTTCTAGTGTATGGTTAAATGGGAATGGGGGTAGAAGTGAGCTGTAATTTTCAGTAGGGTGTCAGGCCCATGGAAGTGATACTTGAACAGATTTGAAAGAGGTAATTGTATTAACATAATTAAAAAATACTGTTCTCTGTTTTAAGAACACCTATTGGTTAACTATTGCTGCATGACAAATTACCTCAAAACTGTGCATCTGAAGGCAGCATTTATTATTCCACAGTTGCAGTGGGTTGCCTTTGCTGGGTGCTCTTGCTTAGAATCTTCCATAAGGCTGAAATCAAGGTATTGGCCAGGTCTGCTACATTCATCTTAGGGCTTGCCTGAGGTGGATCTGTTTCCAACCCCATGCTAGTGGCTGCTGGTAGGCCCAGATCCTCGCAGACTGGTGACCAGAGGCTTCCCTTAGTCTCTTGCCCTGGGAGCCTCCCCATAGGGCAGCTCATGAATGTGGCAGCTAACATCCATCAGAGCAGGCAAACAAGAAGGCAGGAAATCCCCAGCAAGAAGGAACTCAGAGTCTTTCTGTAGGCTAATTTATTTAGTGACATCACTTTTGTTGTATTCTAATTATTAGTTGAGCCCCTAAGTCCAGCTCTCACTCAGGGGAAGCAATTACCAAAGGCATGAATACCAAAAGGCAGGACTTGCTGGGGGCCATTTTAGGGACTGCATACCATAGCAGGTATTTGCCTGTTCCCTTAAAATCTGGGGGCCTTATTGCCTGTTTACAGGCTGTTGTTAGTGCCAGCTTAGCAAAGAGGATCATGGGAATTTCTTGGCTTCCAATAGGCACTAAGATTGGCCCAAATGGTTCTTCACTGACCTAGAGTTGGCTTTGGCCAGTCTTCAACTTTTCAAGCAGGTCCAAGCGTATTTCTTCTTTTTAAGTCATTTGGGTAGAGGCTAGTTGGACATCTGAGAGCCTGTGGGCAGCTGAGCTCTGACTGACCCCCTGGCCATTTTAATGCTACCAATAAAATTGCCTGAGGAGCCTGCCAAGGAGACAGATGCTGATGCCGGAGAAACACCTTCTGTAGCCTGGCATTTATCGGGTAATTTCTCTCCAAGAGAAAATAAACTCTTCACGTGAGTAGGAAGGTGGATGGCACCTGATTGTCAAATATAGAGATGATTCAAAACAAATGCTGCAAATAAAATGCAAAAGATTTTATTTAAAAAAATAGAAGATATATGTATAGATCTAAACTTAGGCTCTTTTAAAATCCACTAGCTTAGGAAATGCTTTTTGTTTTCCAGGCACAGACTAATACACAGTGAACTGAATTATGTGCACAATGCCTCACTTGTTCCCTCACTCCTGTTCCTTTTTTAGTCATATTTCTTTGGCATAGAAATATATAGAGAGGCACTATTTCCTTCTGGCTTATAGACAAGTAATGTAGTAGAAACAGTACTGGCTTAGGTCTGGGCAATACGCCTGGACAGCAGGTTCCACACGTACCAGGAGGGGATTCAAGCTTTTGTCCACAGTTTTCTTATCTTTAAATTAGGATAGTAATACTCCCCTCATAAAGTTGTTTTAAAGATTAAATGAAACAAAGTACCAGCAGGAAAAGTTTCTTGGCATAAAGTAAATAATAAATGGTGTCTTGATACCCGCTACACTTACTTATAACTACACTGGGAGGAGTTTTAAATATTGTCTTCCGACATAGATAGGGAAACCAAGGCCCAGGAGGCTAACTGCGTTTCCAAAGGCTCATATAACAGTAAAGTAAGTGTTGCACTTATCCACCCATTCATCTATGCATCTATCCATCCATTCAGTCATTCACCCACCCATCTACCCCACCCAGCAGTGGGTATAGAGATGAACAGATAGGGAAAACTGCTTGCCCTCAAGGGGTTACACCGACAATGTGCGAACACAATACTGGAGGATTTTAGAGGAAAAAATTAAAGTAAATAGAGATCGAATGACAGAGAATAACTAGTAGGAGGGACATGGGGGAGCCAGTATAGGTTGGGTGACCTGGGAAGACCATATTAAAGGAGTGGCATTTGAGGGGAGATCTGTAAGATAAGAAGAAAGCAAGAGAAGGATCAGAACTGCAAAGCCTCTGAAGCAGAAGGAGCCGGAGACGACCAGGGTGTGGGGCATTTCCAGATCAGATGGGATATTGATAGTTGTGCCAGAGAACAAATTTGCTTGAAGAAATTATGGGATTTCTGGTCATAAAGGTAAAGCAGATTTCTTTAACAAA
Organism: Manis pentadactyla; assembly: GCF_030020395.1. Classification (NCBI taxonomy): domain Eukaryota; kingdom Metazoa; phylum Chordata; class Mammalia; order Pholidota; family Manidae; genus Manis; species Manis pentadactyla. Next base: position 46,727,246 of record NC_080022.1, on the reverse strand, counting down.
GGATCTTTCAAAGTTTCTAATATACCAATACCCAATATGATTTTTCAAGTCATCAGGGACCATTATGAAATATTTTTGGAACTATTTAACAGTGAATTCATCCCTTTTGCCTTCCTTCTGTCTTCTCTTCCATCTGTCCATTCCTTACTTATTTTTAAAGACTATCTTTAAGGAGTAGAGAAATCTGTGGGAAACACTAGTAAATTGCCTACTGAATGTTCATTAGCTCCTGCGAGCCTCCCGTCGGCCCTGGCATAGGCTGGGATTGGCAGAGAAAGGGGCCGGGGCCTGGAGTGTGAAAGGCCTGCTGAGCCTCTGACAGGAGCTGAGTCAGGCCTGTGGTGCCACGTGTGAGACTGCAGAGTAGTTGGTCCCCCCAGACTCTGTGCCCTCGCTTGAGTTTCAGCCCACAGAGCTTGGGACATTGATTCTTTTTTTTTTCAAGTGCTGTGACATTTTTATATTTAAAAAAATTAAGACCTGTCTCCACTAAGGCAGTTATATAAGCAAATATAGACAGTTTGGTAAAAGTTACTCTTTGGAAGAACAATGTTTCCATTTAAGCTCAATATCATTATTTACTGTGTGCATCTATTGAGTCATGGCCATGTTCTCACAACTATTGAGAGATTTTGAGGAGTCGATAATGAGTAAATCACATAGAGAACAAACTTAACGTGTCCCTTTCCAAAAGGCTCACTATCCTGTTTTCTTGGAAGAATCTCTAAGTTACATTTTTTGAGTAATAACAGCAGTAATATTGTTATTGTTTTTGTAATAACAATAATAATAATAGTATTAGGAGCCATTGGGCATATGCTGGATACTAGACCTGGTGCCAGGTGAATTACAGATGAAGCCGCTCAGGCTCAGACGTGTTGAGAGCTAGGTGCCGTCAATTTCAGTTTTGGGTTAAGGCGCTGTGGCTGTCTTACCCATGAGAAGAGCAGCACAATGCCTCCTGTCCCACCATGCTTTTAGGAGCCCCTAAAAAAATGCTTTAATTTCCTTTAAAATCTGAAGAAGGAAATGAACTTTTAGTGTCTAAGATCATGTTTAGCTTTATATACAGTCCCAGGATGTAATTTGTAACCTGTAGGAAGGGACGCAGAAGAATTGGTTGGGGGCCTCTGGAAGTCACAGTGTGGGGACCATGACAGGGCTCAGGCCAGTTGCAGCTTGCTCACAGCACACGGGAGATGGGCAGACAGATGTACACTCCCAATGTGCGCTTGCCCTTCTGCACCTTGAGGCCTCATTCTCAGTTGGCTTTATCCCGCTCTCTCTCTTAGCCTAAGCATTCTTTCCACAGGCACAGTAGGTGCCGGGAAACTAGGGCACTGCATCCTTAATTTTAGCACCCCATCTGCTCCGGGAAAATGAAACAGAAAGGCTCTGCACCTTCTTTCCAAAGGGCTTCATCCCAGGATTCCTGAGCAAATGCACAGGCCCTCCCAGTTCTGATGGGAGCGAGAACCACTGAGGCTCTGTGGGCCCTGCCTTGTTCTAACAGACACTTTGATCCTGCAGAAGCATCCCTGTTCAGTTAGACCGAGTGGGGAGCTGATATAATGAGCAAGTGGAGAAACAGGTGGAGAGCAGCAGCGTGGGAGTTTGCACACAGCATTCTGCCCAGCAGCCACTTCTGGAAATTAGAACCTTTGGAAATTTGGCCTTCATTTCTCTGAGCAGGAGTCCAGCACACACAGGGTCACTTTACATCCAAGGCACAAGGTGCTTCCCTCCACTCTCCTGAGTGAAATAGAGTCGTCTTAAAGTCTTTGGGTGAGTCTTGTATCACAACAAATGAATTTGCTCTGGGTACATTCGTCCATGCTCTGGTGATGTGCCCCGGGCATTTAGTCGTGATGCAGTGCTGTCTCTGGCTGATATTATCATGAAGCAGAGGTTTCTTATTGTTATAGAAGACTTAGATAAAATTGTAACATACCCCCTTTTTGGGACTCAGTTTCCCACTGGTAAAATGAAACACATTATTTCTAAACCCCATTCCACCTCTGGATTCTATATTTTGGCGACTAAGTGGAAGATCACAAGGTAAGGTCTGGGGATTTCTCATGGGGATCATGGATGGAAAAGAGCCATGCAAATCTCATTCATCTTTATTTTAATGGAGAAGAACAGCTCTCAGTTGCTGAGGAATTACTGTGGGCCCAGGGACTCGACATACTTTATTTTCCCTATAATAATAACATTTCAAGATAACTTTTAGTAGTCACATTTCAGAGATGAGAAATCTAGGTTGGGAAACAGGTGAGGAACCAGGAGTTACATCTCCAGCTGACGTCCCTTCATGGTCTCTTACTTTATCATTGTCGCCATCATGCTTAGCTGCTGCTGTTTCACTGTCCGTGAGAAAGATGCAAACATCTATCAACACACTAATACAACACCAAGTTCAGTAGGCTTGTCGGGAGGTGTCCACCAGTGACCTTTGCCTGGATATAGCTTCTGTTGGACATAAAAGGTGTGGGGCATTCCAGGTAGAAAAGCAAACAGAAAAACATTAACTTCTCCTGATTCTTGATTTATTGGGAGCAAGGTCCAGTGCCATAAACACATGCTGATGAGCATAACTTATTTTCTTTCTTCTTCTTTAGATGGGCTGGAGGCAGGAAGCCTTCCTTGGGAAGGAAAAAACCCTCATTATACTAAGAAAGCTATTGAGAGTTTAAAGTCTGTCTCTTTTTTTCTCAAAGTTTGACTTTATAAGTCTGAGAGGTTTGATGGCCTAGATAGTTGCCTCAGTTTCCCAACATGATCAGTTTTCTGGGACCCAGACTTCCCAAGAGAAGCCACCCCTGAGCTGGGCAGCATCCCCATGTAGGAGTGTCCGGCTCTCATGGTGGGAGAGAGCACTTTGTTCCATGTCCCACAGAACTGGGTCACTGGGACAGCCGGAGCCGTCACAGGGTCATAGTGCCCTTCCTGTACCGCGTGACCCTTCCAGCTAGAACAGGCAACTCAGTGCCACCGCTTTTGAAGTCACGGAGACCTGTGTTCAAATCCTTGTTCTGGCACTACTTATATTTTCTTTAGCAAGAACCTGGCTCCCTGTGTCCGCGTTTCTTATCTGTTGTGGCTTGGAGGTGCGCGCAGGAAGAGAGGACCCATGGGAGTCGAGCATTTTGAAATCATCTTGAAAGATGGCAAAAGAGCAGGATTAGTCTGAGAGATACAACAATTTTTATTCTTATTTTACAAATGAGGGAATGGAGCCTCACAGAAGTTTCCCTGGTCACAGAGCTAGTGAGCAGTCATGTCCATTCTGAAAAACCAAGCCTTCCTAGCAGAACTGCTTATGACTAGACTGTAGCCTCCTTAAGAGCAAAGGCCTGTTGCACTCTCCACCCCACAGCCTGGCTCTGGCCTCCCCCTCTGGGTCTCCTCCTCACCTTCTTTCTCCTTCTCCCCTCCAGTTCACACTAGCCTCCCCACTGCCCTTTGAACACACTCATTTCTGTCTCAGGAATTTTGGGCATGCATTTTTGCACCAGTGTCATCTTAAGAAGGCCTTCCCTGACTATTCACTGGAAAAAAATGTGTCCCTTCCCAACACTTCTTATTCCCGCCCCACCCTTTTCACTACATAGCTCTTCCCACATCTGACATGTTGCACTTGACTTACTCATTTGTTACTGTCTGCCTTCCTCCACCAAGACACGGGCTGCACTCCCAGCGCTGGACCATGCATGGCAAACAGGCTGCTGTCAGTAAATTAAACTATGTGTTGATGGACTGTATAAAGAAATGTGTTTGGAATGGAGGGGGCCTGTGTTTGAATGCCCCTTGCCTGGATGGTGTTCACGGCAGGACATGAACCTCCTCTACCCATGTGATTGCACCTGGCCAAACTCCTTTGGCAATCACTGAGACTCCTTAATTGTGATCCCAGCTGTGAACTTTGTCCTTCCTCCTTTGTGGGTTGACTCTGAGCTCCTACAAGGCTCAGGACAGCTGTCTCCAAGAGCCGTGCTTTACATGATCACATGGGTAATGTAACATTTAATTATTTTATCTCTGAGTAGAGCTCTTTATTAGAAATTAATTTGCTCAGGTTGTTGGGTTTTGTTTGCTTTTAGCATGCAGAGGCTATTTCCCCTGGGTAGGAGAGATGCTTTCTGAGCTCTCTCTCGCTTGTGCCTGAAGTTCTAGGAAAAATGCTTTTTAGAATGTGACTCTCTGAAACTGAGTTTTGGTAAATCATGTTCCGAATGAAGGGCTCCTCCTACAGTGTGGGCAGAAGTCTTACTTCCTTTATTTCTTTCAAAGATCTCTCTTATGCTTTTTGAAGTGTTTCAAAAACTTATTCTTGGAGCAGGGGTCCTATTAAAGTGAATGACATTAGACATTGTCTAATAATATGAAATCATATGGAAATGCTTTGTATGACTGATGAATGATATATGCATTGGACCACAGTGGTGTCAGAAGTGGACTAGGAATCAGATGACCTAGCTAATTGTTCTCTGTGATTTTCTAGTTGGGCGACTTGGGGCAAACCATCTGATCTCTGACACATTTCCTCATCTGTCAAATGAAGATTCTAGGCCATTGGTCTTGATGACATTCAAGATCCTTTCTACCTTTAAAACTCCAGGCTAGAAGCCTTCGATCTTAACTTGGATGCAGTCACTTACTTGTACCAGAGCTCTGGGGAAGTCACCCTTCTTCTCAGAGCCTCAGTTTCCAATCTTTAAAATGAAGATCAAGATTCCTACTTTGTATTTCTCCAAGGGTATTAAGATAATTTTATTTGGGTGCAAAGATGTGAAAGTACTTTTTATCTGTAGAATCCTATTATTATTATAAGTGACGTCCTCTTTTATTGTGATTTTGTGGCAATGTGCCAACAAAATGATGGGATAAGTTAGGAGATGAAAAGTCATTGTATATCATATTGACAGTTTTTAAATTGTGCTTTTAAACTATATTGGTTTTACATTTCACTTTTGAATTTTTTTAAATCCCCACCTTACATCTTAAGATCTTGACTTGAGCTTGGGGGATTCATAGCTTTCATGAAACATTTCAAAGAACTACTTCATATACTCCTTTTCTAAACTCTGTGAATTTTTTTTTGTTGTGGGGGTGGGTGTTTATCCCTGGAATTCCTGAGGGAAGAGATCTTTTCATGCTTCTGATCATATATCTCTTACTCCTTAGTTAGATATTAGCTGGTTATACCTAAAGAATCACAAATAACAAGTGAATGACTATTTGCAGGACTAGCTGTTTGCTTTCTGGAAACTGCCAGTTAATGGGGACCTAATCAAGACAGGCTCACTCTTTAGAAATAACCCAATTAAAAATCTGGAGTAATTTACTTACCACTTTGGCTCTTGGAAGCCATTTAGTATTAATTCTGTTATCTTTTCTTGATCTTTTTTCTCTAAAGAATACTCCTAATTTATACTGTGAATTTAAATGACCAAAGGCTAAAGTTCTCTCCAAAGACGGAAAAGGATTCATTATTGAGGTCAGTGGCCCCACAGGCCTTTGGCCCAGGTGGCTAGGCTAGGCAAAGTTGTAGTCTGGATTCAGCAGATGGGGAAGGAAATATGGTCTGGATTCAGCAGATGGGGAGGGAGGTGTGGTCTGGATTCAGCAGATGAGGAGGGAGTGTGGTCTGGATTCAGCAGATGGGGAGGGAGGTGTGCTCTTACCAGCTGAGGTTGAGAGGGGAGAATAGGGGCCAGTTAATGTCTAGCAACAGTCTCTGCCCCTCTCGCTGTCATCCCACCTGAGCCCCCTTCTCTTTGTCCCCATGGTATTAATTCTAACCTTAGAGCTGATAACCTGTGAGGAAGCATAATATAGACCCAGGAGTCAGGTATTTGTAAGGTACCAAAAAAGAGCTTGGAATCCAGAAGACATGGATTCACTTCCTAGCTGGGAAAGCTGTGACCCCTCCCTTCTTACCAGCCATGGGAAATAGTGGCAGCCAACCTACTTACTGAGCTGTCATGAAGATAAAGTGAGTGTGCGAAAAGGAAAATACATGGGCAAATTGTGACAGTTGTTAGAAAAGAAATGGCAAATGCATGCATAGTCAAGGGCACCCTCCTAAAAAAGTTAGAGATCCTTTCTTTTCATTACTGCTATGTTCTAACTGGCTTCTTGTTTTCCCATTAAAAATGAAAATGGGAGGCAAGTGTGAATTGGAGGAAGGAGTTGTTGGGGCCTCAGGCCTCGGCCCACATGGAGCTCACACCAGCTCACCTTTGCTACCCTGCAGAGAAGGCAAAAGGAGTTAATGATGAAATGTCAGAAAGGCACTTGAGGGCTTTCAGAAATACTTGTCAGGTAATATTTATACACACATAACATCAAATAAACAGAACTGCCATAGTTGTATTATTAATCATTTTATTGTTTTTATTAGTGGTAATGAAGACCAAAGAGTCCATTTAAAAAAAATGTGGTTGGGTATGCTTAAGGAAACAAACGTTATATTTCTTTTAAAACTTTGTGTAAGAGAAGGCTACCCAGAATCCTCACACTTGGCAGGCAGAAGTTAATCTAAACTGTTTTCCAAATTTACCAAGCACTTGCCTGAATAGACAAGGAGCCTGAGGGTATTTCTTGTGGGAGTGATGAGTTGTGAATCCCAGTATGAGATGTGTTTAAAAAAAAACACACCAGAGTCTGTTTAGAGAGAGAAAAGAAGTTTCTGAATATTTGGCAAAACAGGTTATTTTTAAACTGAGGGAAAATAGGATTATGGAGATTTCAAAAATCTTGTGGTTTTATTTACTCTGCTGTATGTGAGACTTTCTTGCATCTCATTAGCGCAGGAGCACAAGGAGGTGCAGGAGACATGGATTACCATCTGTGCCCTCAAGGGGCCTTCGTGCTCATCGTGGGCCAAATACAGGTAAAGTTTAAAAAATGGCAATTGATGTAAGACAGGATGGCTTAATGGAGGCAATGTAGTATTTGGAGTCAGATGCACTTACATCCTAGGTCTGGGACAACCCTAGAAATGGGACCTGGGGCTTAATAGTTCAGCATTTCTGTGCCTCAGTTACCCCTACTACAAAATCGAGATGATAATGCTTCCCACATTGTAAGGATTAATGAGATGAGGCGTGCACAGTGCCCAGCCCAGAATGTGGCACACAGTTGGTTCTCACAAGTGTAATTCTGTTTTTCTTTCTGCTTTTCTCCTCTGCTTTGCTCTGTCACAAGGAGATGTGTAGTCAGAGAGTTCCTCAGGGATTCTGAAGGAGGCAGGCTGTGACAGAGAGTCTTTCGTGGAGGGCGATCGCTTGGACCTTGAGCTGGCTCTTCGGTATTTGCCCTTTTCTCCTCACTCCAGAAGGCTGGCCTGTGTGGACTGCATGCACGGGCTTCCTGGCCTCTTGGCCTCTGCTCAGGATTAGCCAATGCTGAGTTCCGGCAGGAGCTCAAAGATGGGAGGGAGGAGAGTGAAGTCTATGTGCTTTGATCTGCTTTTAGGCTTTCTCCTGGTCGTGGACTTGCTTCATCCTAGATTGAAGGTCACTCCTCCCTTTAAGGCAGCTTTCTCTACAGGGTTCCCTCCTGATTCTGGTCACCCCTCCCTCTCCCACCACGTCAAGTCTAGGGGAGGTAATGGTTCTGCTACTCTGTCCCTGGGATATTACAGAGTCCTTTGACATTTCCCTTCAACACACTCCACCCTTGTGTAAATAATGCCTTTATTAATGCTTCTGGAATAAGCCTATTTTGAGTTTGTTATCTGTTTCCTGAAGGGACCTCAAAGCAGGGGCTGAGGTTGACTAGGTGAGGAAGTGTAGCAGTGGATGACCATAGATCTCGGGGGTCTGTGATGGACCTGGTATGCTGTAGCATGTGTGAGGGGGAAGAACAGAGCTGAGTTTGGGAAGTGTGCTGGACTGAAGCCTGAAGGTCAGGTTAAGTTAACATATCAGATTCATATCAAAGCAGAAATAGTTTTTGGTAATTGCTTCCTGATTCATTTGACAGGTATATATTGGAAAAGCAATAGGTATATAGTATAGGAAAGAATATCAGAAATTTATCCCTTTTCCTTCTCAAGAATTGTATGCGAATGCAATAGAGGGAAGAGAAGGCCAACAGTATGTAATGAATACCTTCTGTATTACCAGGCAATTTGCATATATTATCTTATTTATTCTACTCAGCAACCATTAGAGGTAAGGGACCAATTTCCCAGCTTCATAGAGGTAGAAACTGAAGCTCAAAGACTTCAAGAGACTTACCACAAGTTATAGAGCTGGGAGTTAGCGGAGCCCGGATTTGAAAACCCAAGGGGGGTCTGTGAGACTCTGATGTTCATGTTTTTATGTCTGTGCCAACTACAAGATATGAATAGTGATGGATTTAAGAGTTCAGATGAGAGGAGAGATAGGTTCACCAGCGTGAGCCTCAGGCTGTTTGTTACAGTCTCACCCAATAAGGAGGGCTGGCTATGCACGGCCAAGAGCAGCAGGGAGGCATTTCTCTGGAGTCTCAGAATAGCCCTCCATCCTGGGCTCACAGAGGTGGTATAGTTTCCCAGGAAGAAGCCTGGGTATCTCTCAGGGACTAGGTTATCTTGTTGTCCCCATTGCACAAGACTTGGTTGAGATCTGTTGACTCCCTGCCATTGGGTACCCTCAGTGTCTACTTCTACTGAAAATGATCTCATTCCCTAATTATATATTTTGTCTCTACTTGTGGCTTCTGCCAGTCTTCACTTTTGCTAACTTCTGCTCAGTCCTCCCATTGCTGCCTCCTGGCTTCTCCCTGTGCATCTTTCCATTGCTGGTTCCATTACCACTGGGCAGAGTCTCTTTCAGTGAGTTCAAATTCTTGAGACAGAAAATATGCCTATCTCCTCATATGTCCAGTTTGGATTAACTCTTCCTGCCAGGACAAGCTGTGGTTGCTGGGCAGCCAAGGAATTGTCCCTTGGGCAGGAATCAACTCTCAGTGCGGTCAGCTAGTGCTCAGATAGGGGAGTGGACATCAGTGGGGGCCACTGTTCTATCACAGTCTATACCCCCTGGCCACCAAAATTCACATCTGGCCCAAATGCAAGATTTCTCTATGATCTCATCAGTTCTAAACCTCAAATCTCAATCAAACCTCATTAGTTTAAAAGTCCAAATTCTCTTTATCTAACTCATCTAAATCATATTGCAATAATTAGGACATGAACATCTTTGCGTGCTGGGTGGGGAGGGGGACATTTTCTTGCCTACCACCAGCACTTACTACACTATGTGATAAGCATTTTATATGAATTATGTCATTTAGTAAACTCACCAAATCTGGTGTGTATCCTTGCATTTTGTAGGGAATGGATTCAGGCTCGGTTGTTCAATACTGGCCTGACCCTATGGGACTAGGGAGAGAGTGGGGTCATGGCCCTGAAGGCATGTGTGATTTCTCTTAATCGTTATGCCTGGGCTTCCCAAACTTTGCAGCATATTTGAATCACCTGGGGAATTATGACTTCCAATGCCTAGGTTGCCCCTCGGACTAGTTAAATAAGAATCCCAGCATGGGAGACAAACATCAATAGTTTTTTCCAGCTCCTCCGGTGATTCCAGTGTGCGTCAGAGTTTGGGAACCTCCACCTCACTTGTCATGAGAGGCTAGTGTGCCAAGGCTCAGGGACAGGCACGCGGTCAGGTGAGCCTTCTCCCTGGAGGGGTACTTGAACCAATATTTGAAGGGCTTTGCTGGTGTAACAGTGAGCAGGGAGTTCCATGGAGAAGCAGCAGCTTTCCATGTTGGTGAGTTCCTTAGTATTTGCCAAGGGCGACTTAATTTTTATGTTTCTGTGAGAAGGTTCAAATGAATATATTTACAAATCAGGAAACAAACCAAAAAAAGCTCCTTTGTCAGAGCATCCATCCCCATTTATGGCTTTAGCCAAACACATCCCCACCGTTATCACTGTTGTGTGTGCTTTTTGTCAGGGAGATAATTGTGGAAACTGGGTTGCTTCCTGTCAAGCGCAGATCCTCTTGTGGAGAAAATCTGAGCCATCCGTGTATCCTATCTTACAGTGATCGAGATCGGACTCGCAAGTCATTAATGAAGCAAAGGAACATGATGGGCCTTTTATTATTATTATTATTTTTCAAAAGGAAGGTGGTAAAAAAAATCCGGTGGTTGACAAGAGTGAGCAGAATGGAGCTAGGATGTCAGCGGCATCAGTGGCTGGGGAAGGCATGCTGCCCGTCCTTGGCTCTCTGGGCATGTGAGAGGGAGGTGTGTTGGCTGAGGCCCTGGACGGGACCAGCGGGAAGGACTGTTGCGAGAGGAACGACCTAGGGCCGTTGTGATCCAGCTTCTGCAAGATGGGCCGCTTCGGGATGAGCCCCTGCCCAGAGCTACTCTCAAAGCCAGGCAGCTTGGGGACACCTGTTGCACACTCGCCTGACTTGTCACTTACAGATATTGGCCTATGTTGTTCTCTTCTTTCCCATTGTCAACTTGGAAGATAATGAAATGCAGCTTGTGGAAAGGAGAGTAAATAATGTTAGTATATGTTTTAGGTAAATCAGCAGGTGAAGCAGCCAAATGCAGCATTTGTTTATTTAAAATTACCTTCACCGGGAAGGCCTAATTAAATACTTGTCTTTTCTTCTTGTCAGACCCCAGGGAATAGCAATGATTTCCAAGTTACTCAGACACGTTGTGGAGGGAATGGGGACTTAGAGGATCAGTCATGAAGAGCAAATGAGCACCGAGCCTCACCTTCTCATGGCTAAAGGGTTTCAAGTGGGCATCATGGCTAGAAAGCCCATGAGGGAGGAGCCCTTCAGGAGAAGTGTAGGGGAACAGATATGAAGGCCACCTGAGGCCAGTCCCTGCCCCTGGGAGAGGGGAGCAGCCAGCAGGCCTTGAATCATTTCTGTCCAGCATGTAGCAGGGGGTCTGCTGTGTAGGTGCAGAGTAGGTGCTTAGGAAATGTAGGTTGATTTAATTGGTTGATTGATTGATGTAGAGACATTGATTTGATTTAGAAAGCCTGTGATTTAATAGTGGTATGCTGAAGAAGTAGGGCATGTTTACTATTTTACTTTTTGTTTCCTGAAGATTCATTGTCTAGGACATCTTTGAAAAGGAAAATTGAAGAGAGTAAGCTTTTAAACTTAATAGCTGCACTGATGCAGTGGTCTCCCAGTTGGCCTCCCTGTCCCCAGCATTGCTGGCTTCCTGTCCCTGCTGATTCCTGGGTTTGCATCATTTTGAAAGAGCCTTAACTGTGTCAGTTGTTCCCCTGTTAAACCCCTGGAGTAGCTGCCTGTCATCTGCCAGTTGTCACCCCCCATTAATGGATCATTTTTTAAAATTCCACACCCCACACCCATGTATGAATTTTTATATGTATTTATATACATGTGCAGCTATTAATGTGCATATCAAAGTCATAAACTATTTCCTACTTTCTCAGACAAAAATAACTCTAAGTAGATAGTACAGAGTCTGTTTTCTTCATGCCATTTGATTTTCTTAAACACTCCCTGGGTTGCATGCTCCCTGGTTTGAAGACTTGGGACTTATTGACTCCCCATTTTATAGATAAAATTGAGGCTCAGAGTGCTTACATAGCTTAAGTGCCTATAATTACTAAGCAGTTGAGTAGAGTCAGGGAGGATTCCAACCCAGCCCCTTGGACTGCTTACTGCTTTAGGTTCTACCATCTGCTCATATATTTTTGTGAAATTAGAGGTGAGGATTTTAGAAGGTTGGGTTGAAGTGGGACTCCAAGTGTTGAAAACACTAATGGAATTATTTTAGGTTTATACACTTGTTTTTTCTGATACTCAGTTTATGTAATGACTTTTCATGGTGCAGTAAATACTTAATGAAACTGTATGATCCATTAGTTAAATGAAATGTTCCTAAGTGTGTCTTTTTTGCTGTCACATAAATTCCTTTAACATAGCTGAAACCTGGTTCTGACTTGTTAGCTTTGAGTTTGATTAAAGAAACACATTTTGTCCCTCTTACCACCTTGCTGAAGGTTGACTGATGCCTAAATAATAAGTGCCTGCCTTCTGGAATACAGCATTTTACTTTTTCAAAAGTTCTTTCATGATGTTTCATTTATTGCCATTCACTTAACCCCATGAGTTATATCCAGCATCATCCCATTTCATAGATGAGTAAACTGATAAATTGTTTAAATAGTTTAATTCTAGATTTTACCCTGGAAAAGCGAGACCACCAGCTACTTATATAGCAAGATTACACTTATTTATTTTTTAATTTATTTACAAAAAGAAAACATGTTTTGTTCATAGAGAATTTAAAATTATTTGGGTCACATTGTTTGACACTATTTATAAGTATTACTACTAATAATTACACTTTAAATGTATGTTCTCAGCCTAAGTTAAAGGGCATTGACTGTTGCATTTTTTGTATAGACAGTGCTGATACTTTCGTCCAGGATACCACACAGCGCTGGTTTTATGAACACCTAGAGGTCCTTTTTGTTCTCCATTGCTGGTTCAAAGGAATAGAAAATGCATAATTTGAATATGGACTTTGTGGATCCTGTAACTCATCATATTTCCTTCTTTGCTTTGGAATCTCGTCGACAAATTTATAGCCTATCTTATGTAACTGTACAGGTATTTTTAGTGTCCTATTTCTGTTTCCTTCACCTTTGTTTCTAATTCTTTTTCCCCCTCACTCCAGTTTTCCTCACTCATTAATTTTATCCTGTTTATAAAGAGAATGGCTTTCTGTAAAGTTCTTTGTAAGCTGAAATTCTTTTTATTTATTTTTATAATATCAGGTAAACATAACCAACAAGCAACATAATGAAGATGAGGTCTCAGGCAAAGAGATGCCTCTTACCTCTGGTTTTTTTCCTCCCCTTTCTTGACCCACACAGTTGTGGCAAAACAGCTTTGATCGGGCCTCCAGTGGGGTTGTTTATCTATCAATTTTGTGAACTTAGAGTTTTAAAGGAAATGTTATAACAATGTATTACTTTTATCAAAGGATTTGGTCAAAGCAAATGATGGTTCTACAAATGCTCTGAGGATGGTGATAATCAATAGAGAGATGTGTAGTATCTTTGAATATTGTTGTGCTCAAGTTCCTACTTATACTGCTAACATCTCCAGCACCTTTTAATAAATGTTACTGTTGGTTTCAACAAAACCTCACTCTTTCCTATTTTCTTGTTCCTGCAAAGAAAAAATGTGCAGAATGAGTGAGTTTTAGGCATTTTCCAAATTGGTAGATCGGACCAGGGTAGCCCTTGACATATTTAGAAAAGAGAAAAAGGTTGGACAGGTTAAAGCTCTAGACCCAGGGATGGAGAAGGAGATGATAGAGGAAAGGCTGACTTTTGCTAAGTAATTAAAGAAGTTTGCAATGCAATGATCTCTGGGGCAGATAGATGAAAGTCCTAGTGGGCAAATTCCTAGCATGGTGGCATGGTCTGGAGAGGAAGTTCAGAGCTTAGGAAGAAAGAGACCTACTCAAAACAACCTTGGTCCAGATACTCTGCCAAGTCAGGCAGTCCAAGCAGATACTGGGTGAAGCTGGAATCTATAATAAGAACTGACAGCCATAAACTGATTTTAAACTCAGCTAACCATGGGAATTAGAAAGCATGCCATCAAGGGAGCTGGAACAGGTCTGAAGTTGAAAGAAAAGTGAGGCCAGAATTGGCTTTGTCATAACTCTGAGTGCTAAGGTCTGAGGTTTTGCTTTTGTTTTTGTTTTTTAATTTTTTCAAATTGGAAATCTCAAATTATAGGAAAAAGAAAAATAATACACAAAAATACTACCCTGGGCCCTTTACTCAGCTTAACTTATTTCTAATATATTTTCTCATTTGCTTTTATCATTTGTATATTCTCTCTCTCTATGGATATGCATATGTGCACACACATACATGCATGCATGTATGTGTGTATACATATATGACTTTTTCTGAAACATTTGCAAATAAGTTTCACATGTCTTAGCCCTTTATTCCTAATATTTGGTATGTCTCCCCAAAGACTAGGTATATTCTCTACATAGCCATAGGAAAGTTACCAAATTAAATAAATTTAACATGGACATCATATTTTTACCTAATTTGGCATTCATATTCAAATTTGTTAATTAGTCCAGTAATTTTCTTTGTAGCATTTCTTTTCTCAGGATCCTGTGCAAGTATTGCATTTAGTTGTCATATCTGTTTAGTTCCCTTAAATCTGAAATATTTCCACAGCCTTTTCCTCTCATTAGTATAGTGTTGAAGAATACAGTCCTTTCCCCCCACTTTTAAATGGGTCATCTGATGAGATTCCTAGCCAGGATTCTAAATGAGAGTGATGTGCTCTTCTCAGGGAATCACATGCTATCCGTCGGCCTCTCTTTGTGAAGGTTCATTTTTGTAACCTAATTGAGGTGCTGTTCAGTTTCTCCATTGTATAATCACAAATTTTCCCCTTGCCACTATACACAGTAAGTGAGAAGATGCTTTGAGACCTGCGACTGTCTTGCTTCTCCTCAGAAATTTTCCCTAGATATAGCATTTATTGTTGGTTCCCGCCTGACCAAGCTTGACTTTGCCGGCTCAACAATGTTGATTTTATACTCCAGCGCTCCCGTCTGTGTTTACCAGAGGGTGCCCGTTCTCCTCTAAGCAAGACAACCTGCCCTTCTTCCCCTATTTATGTGTCTGTTATCTGCAGGATCATGGATTCCTATTTTTTCAGAGGTTTATTATTTATTTCCATCCTTAAATTACAATGGTGTTCCAGTTTTCCCAGATTACGCCAGCGAGAGCTCCCCCAAGATAGCTTAGGTATCTGCATGACATGCCCCCCATCATTTTCCTGTGTTTATTGTGAGCACTTCATCCTTTTCTGGAATAACAAGATATTTCAGGCTCATCTTGTACCTGCCTTGCCCCAGCTCTGGAATCACCCATTTGTTCAAGAACCCTAGGTTCCTTTTACTGAGTAATGGTAGTAAACCCCAAAATCTAGGTATTAGGTATCACACTGTAATGGGGGTATCTTTGCCCTAGATTCATTCACTGGGCAGAGCTATGAAATATATGCATGTAAACACATGTGTGCATGCACATGAAGAACTTCAAAGCATTTACTCCTTTGTTCAGTCCAATAATACACCTAAAATAGCTTTGTAATTGCTTTGCCTGTAACACTACAAAAAAAGCCAACTAAACTGAGTATAAGGTGTGTTTTCAGCCCCTTCTGTCCCAACACTGCCCAAGACTAAGTGTAAACAGTCAAATTCTGTGTTCATAAATGACTTGGATTAGTTCTTTCTGCCCCACCCCACTAGGGGTTGTGTTTATGATGTTCATTTAAAATACAGTTTGATTAATTTATTTCAATCCACTTCTCGTTTTAGCTTTCTCCAGACTTCCCATCCCTGTTAACTCAATTTTACTTTTTCAGGTATGTAGAAAAAGCATATACTTACCAGTGTGGAAATTATGCAAAACGGTATATACCCTGAGAATTATCAGCCTCTGCCATATCCTTATACCCAGTCACCACCACCCAGGACCTCACCATGTAGAAAAATAACTTCATTACATTCCTGTCTGGTTGCCCCACATCTCTTTTTGTAAAGATAGGCAGATTTATGTGTACTCTTTTTTAAGTGCCCAGATCTCACTGATCTTCCAACTCTCGCGAATTTGTTTGTGGTCTTCCCATTTCACTGATGAGGAAGCAGGCTTTTCATCCGTACTGTTGATAAATGGCCTGTTTTCACTGCTCATAGTTGGGATGAAGCTGATTAAGCTAACCCAAGTCACAAAACATCGAGGTGGTGACTTGCAGTTTTTAATCCATGCAGTTGCTGCCTCACCAACACAAAATCCTGGCTCTGGGAAGACTACCTCTTCATTTGCTTTTTAAGGCTGGGTTGTCCTTTTAGAATTTGCTGTCTTCTTGGTGTATCGTAAAGGCTTAAATAAAGATGTGAGACCCGCTTTTTGTTTTTTAAATTCAGATGAAATTCACATAAAATTAACCATTTTAATGTGTACAGATCCGTGGTGCTTACTATGTTCAAGATGTTGTGCAACCATCACCTATCCAGTTCCAAAATATTTTCATCACCCCCAAAGGAGACCCTGTAACTGTTAAGCAGTCACTCCCCACTTCCCCATTTCCCCTCAGTGCTTGATGACCGTTGATCTGCTTTCTAATTCTATGGATATATCTATTTTGGATATTTCATATAAATAGAATCATACAATATGGGACCTTTTGTATCTAACTTCTCTTACTTGGAATGATATTTCCAAGGTTCATCCACATTGTAGTATGTATCATATAATTCATTCCTTTTTATGGCTGAATAATATTTTGTTGTATGGATATACCACCTTTGTTTGTCTGTTCACCAGCTAATGGGCATTGGGGAGAGTTTTGAGTGACTCTGGGGAGAAGAATAGTTGGTACCCTGCCCTGCTATGGTACTTACTAATCTTGCAACCACGGACGAGCTCCTCAACTGGTTTCTGCCTCAATTTCCTCATTTGTTAAATGAAGATAATAATGATATGTAACTCTGCCAGTGGTTGAAAGATGGAATAAGATGATACATGAGTTCATAGTGTAGTACCTGGCAGATAACGAGCCCTGATAAACATTAGCTATTCTACTGTGGAATCATACAAAGAGGGGGTAGGTGTGGGGAGAGAGAATACAAATTTATTTAATAGTAGGTGTTTTAATATGTGTTTATCTTGTTGTAGCTGCTCAAACCTCTGTGCTTTATTCAAAAAAGAAAAAGGCCTACTTGCTCTGCGGTTTGGTGTTTTTGCCCCCCCTACCCGCCCTCCACCAATCACTGAACATGGGATTTTACATTCAGAAGCCCTTCACTAGACAGAATGTCTGTAGTGGAATGTTACATAATTCACATTTAGATTTGAAGAGCTCATTATAAAAAACCTGACACACTTCAGGAATATTAAATTACTGCAGATTGTGTGGAGCAAAGAAACATTATTGAAGCATTTCAAAATTCTAGGCAAGCCTGAATTTAACTGATAGGGTTTCACAGCTTTTACGGGGGAAAAATGATTTGAGTTGTCACATGGTTTCTGGCCCTAGAGGACTTTAATCTCCTTAATTACAAAGAAACGAATTTCCTAAATAATTTGGAGTTACTTCACAGCATTTGCTCAACCTCTGGCTTTTGGAAAATTAAAGGGGGTGACAGGGTCTGGGCCACAGTATGTTCTTCCCGTACTGCAGCTTCCTTATTTTCGTTTTTATTTGAAATGATGCTGGTTTCCTCTCATTATTGATATAGGGATGTACTTTAGACATTTGCAAGTAATGCTTGTAACACTTGAACACAATCAAATTTTGTGTAACAAGTATTGTGGGAGATACCCACAGAATAGGGAGAGGTGCTGTGTTGTGGTTCATAAAGTTGAAGGCAAGAAAGTGGCCTCAATCCAGTCCAGCTTAATACACTGAATTTTGAGAGTGCTTGAAATTGTGTAATATCTATGCATTTCTTCTCATTTCAGTATTTATGGATTAGGTACCTACTGTGTATAAGACCAGCATGCAGGATGGAAATACCTTAGATTCTATCACTCCATACAGTTTGTCTTCAGAAAGCAGACTTAACTTGCCATGATTTCTGCCTCAGTAATGGGAGGATAATATGGACTTGTGGTCACATACCAGCCATGTTATTTTGAGCAATTAAAACGGGAAACTGTTAGTGCCTTATACTTATCAAATGCTTTCCAAGAGGTGTGCCAGATCCTCTTCCAAGCGTGTGACACCTGCGATCTCACTGGATTTCCACTGGGGCACCATGATGTTGGTGCTGTTAACCACTGCGCAGATAGAGAATTTGAGGCAAAGAGATGAGTTACTTCTTCAATATCAAATTGCGTATAAATGGCTGAAACTATGAAGTTAACCAAAAAGCAGATCGTTATATAGGGAGAGATTCTACTTAATAGAGGATCGGAGCATCTTTCTGTCTGAGATACCTTTGAACTGAACCTAGATGGGTCAGTAGAATGTCAAGGAAGATTTGAGAAGAAAGCCCATTAAATGTAAAAGGACAAGAAAAGTTGGGAAGATGAGACAGTGTATCACCTCGCTGCTAGTTTGGCTATTATTTCAAGGTTTCATGCCTTTGCACATGCTGGTCCTTCCACGTGAAACAACTTTCAATTATTGGCTAAACATGTATGTATTGAGTAAACGGGGGTCTTTCCCTTATCATCCACTTGACTGAAGCATCATCCTTTAAGATCCCCCAGCGTAGGGCTTCTCCTCTGTGAAGCTTTATTGATTCTTCCAAGCAAACATGAATACTTGCTCCTTTGTGCCCCAGGATGCCTGGTATTTATCTGTTTTAGTTCTGGTCGTATGTATGGCAGTCCCTCACATGACCGATGCCTCTGCTAGACTGAGCTGCTTTGAGGACAGGGGTCAGGAATCCATACTCTTGGCCAGTGTGATTGCATGCTTACATGTCTGTTGACGTGAATGAGCCAGCATTTGCACCTAGCCCATAGTAGGTTCTTATTTCATTGTGCCAGTGAAATAAGTATTGTTAATAAAAATAATCATGTCCGTATATAACCAAGTTTTGTGACTTTCTCAGCTGCCATGGAATGTTGTCTTTTGAAGGGCTTATATGATGGTGCAGACAGATGAGACAAAAGTGGCAGAAAAAGTTCTCATTTTCTACATGTCATTTCATAGACCCTATTCTAGGGAGAAAATTTTCCCTTTTCCTTGTTTATAGCTTTAGATTCTCTAGTTCAAGCACCTCTATTTAGGGCCAGTGTTCTATTTAAAGTAATAGCTTGTCCAGAAATAAACAGACCGAGTATATTTGGATAAGTTGAGGATTTCTTCATTATTGTCTTACTACACTTTTATGTGGCCTTTATATTAGACCTTCTAGTTAATCCATCTTTAATTGTCACAATTAAGAGATTTGGATCACTATTGTTTTTGAGCGGAAACTGTTATTCAGGGTTGGCCTGTTTAGATCAAACAGTTCTGGATCTGTGGATGAGCTAAGAATTGGCTACACAGTTTACAGCTCCATTTCCAGGAGCTTTATCTTAATATTCTTAAAAAATGGATAACTAGTGATATGTTTACTTTTAACTGAACTCTCCAATATAAGTGTCAGAAAGATAGTCACTAGGAAAGACTGTTGACTTGACATAGGGAATATGTTCATTCAATTTAAATGAAAGCGAATGAGATAATGTATATGGAGCAGTAGCTGAGGGCATAGTGTATAGTAAGTGCATAGTAAATACTAGCTGTAATTGAAGTGGTTGTATTATCATTATTATCATTATGTTCTCTTCCCAGCACAGTGTCTGAACTTAATAGTACCTAGCAATGTGCAATGCATATTTATTAAAGAAAGAATGAATGAAATGTTTGCCTGCTTCTTTTCTGTTTCTCCCCACATTAAATGCTTGTCTGCTCATGTAGCTGGGGGGTAAGCTGACATAAAAATTGGCTTGCTGGGAAGTATCTCAGCCCCATTTGTCACCTTACCCTTGGAGCCCAATTGTATGTCAACTCCATGTCCCCTCCAATGCCTGCTGGTGAGGGACAGACCACAGGTCACCTGCCTATGATCTGCTTTAGCTGCCAAGGCTCTGATCAAGCTTGGCTGATGGATGGGTGCCCTACTGTTGGAAATGTCTCCACGGGGCTGCTTAGGAAATATGCCTTTGGTCTGTTTCCTGGGTGGCATGTAGTGCTTGAAAATAAGAAACAGAGAAAACAAAGAGTTGGTTTTTTGCCCTCTGGAAAATGCAGAGGTTTAAACATCTGTTTTAAGTGAGGTACCTAGTTTTGCAGGTAGTCTTGCTTCCTTTGCTATAAACCCTGTCAATGGCTTGGTGAAATCATGCGAGAAGTTTGTACATGAGATCAAGATTTTCCTGGCTATGTTTGACAGTTCATCTTTTCTCCTTAATTTCTGTTTAACTTCAAAAGTGATGATTCAGAATATTCTCTTTGCTTGTTTTGCAGCACTGGAAAGGAGTGAGTGAAATGTGCAGCTCGGGGTGTTGTTTCTGAGGGGAGGAGTCGTTCCCTGGGAGAGGAGTCCTCGATGAGCCTGGCCGAGGCCCGGGATCTGTGTGAAGTGGACTAAGGATTTAGTAGGATGTCAACTGAGACAGAACTTCAAGTAGCTGTGAAAACCAGCGCCAAGAAAGACTCCAGAAAGAAAGGTAGGGCTGAATTTGTCCCTTTCTTCATGGCTGTTTAGCTGTGCAGTCTTTTTTTATCTCTGGGATGATTTTTAGTACTATCTTTGTGAGTGCATATACATGTTAATACTCACTAGCATTTTTTGGTGGTTTTTATATTCATAGTATATATTTTAATGGCTCTCTATTATTCCCCAGGGGAATATGTTATTTTCATAATATATAAAGGCTTTCCTGATACACCTTCTACCCATCCCTCCAGCAACATGTCTTCCTAAGTCCCACCCCCATCCAACCCTGTTTACCCTCCAGGCATTCTGTCCATTGCACTTCACTGTCGCATGTATCGGTAGTTCTCAAACTCCAGCAGCGTCAAGATTGCTGGGAAAACTTGTTGAAGCGCAGATTGCTGAGTCTCATCCCCAGAGTTTTTGGTTTGGTAGGTCTGGAGGGGGGCCCAAGACTGCATTTATAAGTTGGCAACCCAGATCTGCTGCTGCTGTTAGTTCAGAGACCAGACTTTGAGAACCACTGGACTGTCAATTCATCCTGAAATCATTTAGTTGCTCTCCACTTTTTTTGAGACTGACTCCTACTTATTTTTCATGCTTGGGCTTAGTGTGACCTCCCAGTCGTGTTGTGAGGCGGTGGTTCCTTACATTCCAAACTGGGTTAGTAGCTTTGTTTTTCTGCAGTAGCACTTTGTTAGTATCTCATTTTATTAAACATTTCCTGTGTTTTTGTTTGTCAATTACATTATACATTCCTTCAGAATTGGACCTTTTGCTCACCCTTTAATTCCTAACACTTAGAAAATACTTGACCCAGAGAAGGCACACAGATATCTGTTAATGAAGACTGGCAGGCATAATGTGATAATAAAATAATTCTATCCCTTTCATGTTCTCTGGAGAATTTGGTCCTGTGGCTTTATGATCATGCCTTTCAGTATATTTGGCCCCCTGTTGTAATTATTTGTAAGCAACTCCTTGCTCTGTGTGTGTGTGTGTGCGCGTGCGTGCGTGCGTGTGTGTTTTCTCCCTGTGGTTTCAGCCCTTTCCTTCCCCTGTCTTCTCAGTTGCATGGAAGAGGATTAATAGAACTCTTTCAGGTCCTGAAATCTGTCAATGTGGCTTGCAAACCACGGTACCCTTGGTTGCATTGTGTAGGCAGTGATTTGTTTGAGACATCGCTTTGCCTGCCCAGTCATGTTTTGTGACAGCGTTTGTCTGACACTCTATAGGAGGAAGCAGGGGACATAAATATAATACATATGCAGCTCTTGGACAGCCAAAACCCCAGGAAGGACTATAAATTTTGCTTTGGATGTTTATTTGAAATAACAAATATTTTGGAAGCAGTCTATTTTATTCCCTAAAACTTAATGCAAACCTTGCTTTTTATGCAGCATGGTTTAAGAATAATAGAAGGAAAGCAAGTGGATGAGAGAACAGGTCTTAGGAGAACCATTGCATGGCGAAAAAAAGAGATTGCAGAGCCCAATATATACTAGAATTCAAGTGCTTTTTCAGTTAAACTGGCAAGTTGTATTTTTGCTTCAAATTTAGCCTTTCCACTAAACTTGTGTTGTTGAATGTTTAATGCATTAAAAATTATATCTTACTGAAATATCTTTTCATTCTTAATTTTAACATGCAAAACCAGAAGCATTTTAAAGAGAGGATTTAGGACTTTAGAACCTTGGCTTAGTTGACGATTTGGAATGGGAGTGTGAAGGTGACCTTTTTTTAGAACTTCTTCATCTTCATGTCCTAAGAAATTCTAAAATCAGCACAATACATAGGCAAGGAGTATCCTCCAGTGAGGGGCTAATACCATGGAGTCCAGACAGGCAGACCTTGGTTAAAATTCTAGCTATGTCACTTCCTAACTATGTGACCTTAGGACATTGCCTAAACTCTCTGAGCCTCAGTTTCCTCTTCTCTAAAATGAGGATATATATAAAGGTTCATTATGAAGAATAATTGAAATATGGCAAATAAAAAACAGTATAGTCCTTGGTATATATTAAAGGCTCAATGGTTTATCTGTGTTCTTCCTATTTTTCTTTCTTCCCTTTTCCCCTCCTCCTGCTCTCCGTACCTCATCTCATCCCTTTCCTTCCCGGTCAGAGCCTCCATTTCTCTTCTCTCTCTCCTTTTCTGTTTCTCTTCTTCTATTTCTACCCCTTCCTCCTCCTCTTTTTCATCATCATCATCATTATATCGATTTCTCTTATCCTATTCAAGAGCTGAAGTGCTTAGGAAGCATATAGCTGGTTTGTTCCAGAGCAAGATTTTACAAGTGTTCGTAGTTATGCAGCAGTGATAAATAACCATTATTCTTGATATACTTTCCTGGACCAAGGCACCGTGAAAGCACTCACATACACTGAAAAGGAAAAGAAAATACACTAGTAACAGATCAGTTTTTTTTCTTATTCTTTAATTCTTACTATGGTATAGTAAGTATTCCATTAAACAAATATTGCTAATTGGGCCAAAATAAGTAGAACTTTAAAAGGAAATAAACAGTTTACATACTGATCTGAACTCTTGTTGTTACTAAGCTTTTTTGCTAACACTTTCTCCACTCCTCTTTAATTTTTTTTAATGGCGGTAATATTTAACCTCATAAGTAAGTTTTTGTCATTCTATCCAATCCTTAAGTATTTTTTTTTCTTGTCTTAATGCATTAGCTGGGTTTCTCAGTAGAATATTTAGTGATAGTAGGTATCCTTAATGTGTTGTTCTTTAATTAATGGAATTTATGTTGTGATAGATTTCACTGATACATCTTCTAATCTTCATTTCTGATGTAAATCATTAGTTGTTGATAATGTATTTCTATATGTTGATGTGATTTGATATTTTACTTAGGATTTTGATACCTTTATTCATCAGCAAGATTGGTATACAATTCTACTTTCTAGAACTATCTTTGTGCCTGTATTAGTGAAAGTTTATAATCTCAAATAATGATTTTGGTAGTAAGGAAACAATAATGTTTAGGCTTCTTTCTAGAAAAAAAATTCTCTTTTTTTAGTTATTTCATTTGACTTTTTAAAAGCTATATATACTTACTACTGAAAATTAGAAAAGAAAAAGAAAGTGTGCATAATCCCATAAATCAAAAATAACTATTAACATTCTAAGTTACTTCCTTTTGGACTCACTTTTCAGGATGATCTGTGCTTGAGATGATAACATGCATACAGTTTTATATCCTGCTTTGTTATTTGACATTGTATTATAAGTACCTTTTCCATATTACTACATGAGATTACAGTCTAGAAGAGATTTTTCCCCTTGGCAAGATTTAGATGGTTCCTGGGGCTGATACTTTATTTGCTAAAAAGGAATACCATTTTATTTGCTAAAAAGGAATACCTGACAATGTGGCTCATCTACTGTGAGTGAGAATGACATTAAGAAGGTTAAGAGGCCTTTTACAATTTCTCACAAACCTATCACTCCCATCCTTAAACCAGAATGTTAAAAGCAGACTGTTGAAAGCAAGTCAGATGGTTTCAAACACAAATCACACAGGGGCATATTTCACCATAAAATGAGTTTATGATACGTAACTAGAGTATTCACAATTCAAATAAGGAAGGAATGAAAGTAGTGATAAATAAAGTTGTTTTCTTCATTTCATTTGTATTGGATTGTGTCGCTACACATGCAGCCTGTCACATGCTGCCTATTCCAGGAGTGGAATTTGATTTAGGACCAGAGGAAGAAGATGTATGTTTTCGGTTTGTTACCTGCCATCAAAGGGGGAGAACAGTTGACCCAGTTTCTGCTACTTTTAATCCTGACATTAGGCCACCCAGGAGAAGACTGAGCTAGAGGAATGGGTCCCAGGATGAGCAGATGCAGATATTTCTGGAAGCGGTGACTGGAGTTTTTTAGTTAGTGCTGTCTGGCAGCTTAGTATAGAGGAAAGAATACTAACTTTAGAGCTGGATGGACCTGGTTTTTAATTCCAGCTCTTCTCCTTATCTGCTCTTTAACCAGAAATGGGTTATTTAGCTTCTTTGAGCCTTAAGTGTGTGTGCATGCATGTGTGTATGAATAATATGTTATCAGAAGGGTGAGGGAGATTTCATAGGTAAAGGGTCAGTTTGGGATCTGCTGATTGGCAGCAGCTTGGTCAGTATTAGCTTTTCTGCTCTTTTCCTTCTGAGATCACAGATCAGAATTGTCTCCTGATTTTCTAGAGATACCTGGCAATAAACTTACTTTCCTTATATTTACATTAGAGCTACACCCCAAGATCACTAGTTAGCAAACCAACAAAAACAAAATGCTACCTTATTAATTTCTTCTCAGAAAGATTTGGCTCCAGGAATCAAGGCTATGAGGGGATCCAGGAGAAATCCAGGGTTCACAAGAGATAACCTCAGCTTTGGAACCATGTCAAACTGAGTTTGAACCCTGTCTGTGTGCCTTAGTAGATGTGTGAACTTTTGGTAGGTTTCTTAGAACATTCTGCTTAATTTTGGTTAAGGAATGGCTTCAGTAATGCCATACTCAGTGTCCTAATCCCACAGCTGGTCAGTTACCCTGGAAAATAACCTCTGTTAACACTGGTTTCCCACTTAGGAGCTTATAAGGTGCTGTCAGATTCATTATCCCATTGGATAATGGGATAATGTGTCCTAAGGACCCTGGGGGGTTAATTTTTTTAAAAATCTTTCTATCAGGCCTATGGTGCAGAGCTGCTATTTCATTATTTCTCTCTACTGCTCTGGTCCTGCAGGGGAGGAGGCAGCCTGGGTCAGTCGAGACACTGGATCTGGGCTCATCCCTCAGGCCAGCCACTCCCTGTCACAACACTCTCTCAAGCCACACCCCTTTTGGATCTTCAGTTTCCTCAGTCACCAAATGATGTAGAAGTTATATTTACTTAGCCAAATTTGAAACATGGAATGGGCATCAATTAATTAATTTTTTTGTCTGCAAACATTTATCCAGTCCCCACCATGAGCTCTGCTGGAGCTCAGTGTTATGACAGGGACAGAGCACCTGGAAAGGAGACTCTCACTCCAGTCAGTATGGAATTGAAGAACTTCTACCTCTAGATACCTTCTTATTTTTATAGGTCTCATCCCTCCCTGAAAAAATATTTTCTTCTCTGTTTTGCTACTTTTATTTATTCGTAGTCTATTACTATTCATGAAATTAATGTTTTATTTTTACTCTAAATTTGTATTTATTCATTAAAGTGTTGCATGTTTATCACATTAAAAATTCCTATTAAAACTTAATGCTTTCCTGATGGAAAGCAAGTGAATTTGTATCTTAATAAACATAATACTCTGAAAGTCAGTGTACACTGAAACATGAATAAGTTCTCTAGAAGTTAAAGTACATGAAAGGTTATAAGGAATTAGTATTTGGGGGCTAGTCAGAGCCTCTTTCTCACAGAGTTTTCAAAAGGAGACTGACTCGCACACGGTCATTCAGCTGGCTAGTGGCAAAGCCAGGGCTGTCACCCAGGAGTGACTTCCCAGTGGATGTTGCTTCAGCTCAATAGACTCCAAACAGTTTACCTTCATAGGATTAACTTCTTGGCGCATGCTTCCTCTTTTCACTGAAGACTACTGGAAGAGCTCATGCTTTCGAATCAGATAAACCTAATTTTGAGACAAGGCTCAGCGTGTTTTCTGCTTGCATGGCTCAGGCTAGCTATTTAATCTTTCTGAGCCTTAGCTGCTTCATCTATAAAATGGGGGTAAAATATCTACCTCAAAGTGTTGAGTGAATATTACATGAGGCAAAACTATAACACACCTAACATAATTCTGTGTATATAGACTTCAAGATAAAGAGACTTGTCCTGTCCTCTCAGCCCCTCTTATCAGCACCGAGAGGAAGCGCTTCTCTTAGGACTGTAGAATACAAGAAAGGTAGAAGGTACCCTTTGTTCCAAAGGTATGTGGAGCAATCAGCCTGTGAGAAAAAAGACCTGTCCTTCTTCAAATGGATGTGTGTTCTAAGAAAAATGAGAAGGTGAACAGGAAATACAAAGGCAAATGGACTGTATTGTCAATCTACAAACACTAATAGCCATCATTTATTGTGTGCTTCCTACATGCTAGTCATTTTCACTAAATTGCCCCTAATAAGATCAAATCTTACATCACCTCATGGAACACAGAAGAAAATAATATTCAGACAGATTAAATGACTCGCCCCAGGTCATGGGGCTTGTCTAAAAGAGCTGGGAAGCCTGAGGCCTGCCCGATGAAAGTCTGTGCGGTCTTCCCTGAATGTATGCTGTGGAGCTGGGGAATGTGAAAACATGAGAAGCTGTACCCTTCTCTTGAGGGGGGGCATGGAAGCAGATTAGCCACATCATGTAAACTTATGGCACATTCAGTCGTGGCAGAGTTTGGGATATTGTTGAACTAATTGTTCTCTACTGACCCTGTGATTTGCGGGCTTTGGAAATTCAACATCAGGGCTCTAATTACAAGATGACATAAATTTCTCTGAGGTTGGTCCATAAAGATCTTGGGATGCAGGGTTTGGGAGGGAGAGAATCTGGTTTGGGTCAGGAAGTCCAGTTCTTTACAGTAAGGCTGACTGTCAGATCCAGTGACACGTGGTGGAGAGAGACTTCTGTATGTTTTCTGTGGGTACATGGTCTGGAATGTACTACAGGACACCTCATTCATGGTAGGCATTCCCTGAAGATACACCCATTTCAGGTTTCACTGGTGACTTAGTTCAGGGCATCATTCTGACTGGTTCCCTCAAGAGAAGTCAGGCTGTCGTCAAACCTTTCTTTACCCCTCCTGTGCCCCCTTGAATTTATTTTATAACCCCAGCATCACACACAACAAACAAGCCCTCTGAGATCTGGTCTCTGCCTCCTTTTCTATCACTTTGCCTCCTCCTACCCTGAGCCATATGGAGCTTCAGGTCCCAGGACACACCTCTGTGACTTGTGTATACTGTTCCCTGTACTTGGACCGTGTTTCTCAACCTATCTATCCCCTTGTCTAACTCCTGGTCAACCTTCAAAACTCAGCAACCATTTGATTGGGCCAGCATTCTTGACACTTGAGCTTACTAATGCTGTCAATTAATTGACCACTGGTTATTAGCCCCTGTGACTTCCTAAATATCTCTTGAAGCCGGTCATTCTCCTCTCCTCACTGTCTCTCTCCTGAATATCATTCAGGCTGCCTTCTCTGGGCCTCTGCATCATCCTAGCCCCCTCCTAAGTGGTCTTCGAGTTGTCAGCATTAGCCATCTGCCAGCTTTTCTCAACACTGCTCACCAAGGTGACGATCTGACCAGGCCCACCTCTGCTTCGGACCCTTCAGTGCGCAGCTCCTGCTGCCCTCC
This sequence comes from Manis pentadactyla, assembly GCF_030020395.1. NCBI lineage: Eukaryota > Metazoa > Chordata > Mammalia > Pholidota > Manidae > Manis > Manis pentadactyla. Next base: position 46,699,670 of record NC_080022.1, on the reverse strand, counting down.
GGGTGAAGTCCACTCTGATTATGGCAGGTTCAGAGAGGCCCTGGCTGGTCTGACCCCTTCTTACCTGTCAGGTCGCATCTCTCCCCACTCTTCTATAACTGCACTCTGCTCCGTGGCTCGGCTGGATTAATTTCAGTTCCCTGATTCTACCATGGTATTTTTTCACATTTCAGGTTTTTCAAATGTTTTTTCTTCTCCCAGGAATATTTTCCTTTATTCTCTTCAAAGCTAACTCCACTTACCCTTTAGTTTCAAGTTAGATATTACTTTCCCCAGAAATGCTTTGGTGACCCACTGCAACCCATGCACATGACCCCCTACTGTGGGTCATGACTGTTTTGTGTGCCTTCAGATACCTCATTTTTTCCCATCATAATACATTATTTTTAGTTATCTTTTTATTCCTTTTTTATCACTCGCTGGGCTGGGAGTTCTGTGATAGCATGACTATGTCTATCTTATTAACTACTTCACATCTACCACTGAGCACTATGTTGAAAGATGTAGGAATGCAGCAGTGTTTGTTTCATGAATAAGTGAGTGAGTGAATGAAATCTGACTAAGACTCATATGACTGGATTGGTGAGGGGTTCCCTAGCATCCTGTACTTGTTTTAATCATCATACTTACCACATTTTGCCTATAATTTCCTGCTTATTTTTTGTCTGTGCTATTAGCTATAAGTTCCTAGCATAGTACCCAGAATATGGTAGGTACTCAGTAAATGTTTGTTGAATTGATTATCATGGAGTGTGGAGGAAAACGATTTGCATAGGAGAAAGAAAATTTAAAAGTACAAACATCTTCCCTAAATGCTGGCTCTTGAGATTCTTACTACGTGGTACTGAAAAATTCCTACCATTCTGTGAACTATTTCTGCTTTTGTGATGTGTGTCCAGTCACGTCTGGTGCTGTAATTTAGCATGATGTGGGCCATATTGGTAGTAAAGCTATAAGATTTGCCATATTAGTTCATCCCACTGCTTCATTAAGCTCAGTGTGCTGCCTCTGGCAGTGGCTGGGCTTGAATTTTGATGTTGGAAGAACAAAGCCCTTCCGGTTAGCCATCTAAGTCCTGTGAGTCAGGTAAGGGTACACTCCTTTTTGGGGCTAGAGAACCTTCATCTTTCCAGATAATCAACAAATGCCCCAGGACATGGGATTTTATTATCTGAGGGGGTTTGCTAAGCAGACAATGTTCCCAGATGTGCTGAGATTTCAGTAATCCTCTCCTATTGCAACACAGCTTCCAGGACAGTCAGAGTCCACATGTTGCAAGACTGAGCTTTTCTGCACAGTCCATCAAGAGAACACAGCTGGTCAAAGGCAGATGAGAAGGTACAGTGTGGGAAAGAGGAAGCAGTGCCTGTTGTGGGTGTTGTCTCATTTAAGCTTGGAAAAACCCTTTAGACAAGCATTCCCATTTTACCTGAGAGGCAACTGAGGCTCAGAGAGGTGAATAGTTTCCTGGAGGCCACACACAAATAAAGGGACCCAGTTTGCACCTAAATCTCTCTGATCCTACAGCCTATTCACAAACTTACCACTGGCCTTAGCTGTGCTCCACTGAATGGTGTGTCCTCTTACCAAGTTCCAAGTACCAAGTAATGCTCACACTGAAAGACATCTTCCTACAGATGCCAATAATAGCACCATTAGCTTGAGATGGCCTCAGCCAGAGAAAGGGGTGATGACAGAATATGCCATGGAGTTAGAAAGGCAGAGGAAGCCCTGCTTCACTCCCCTTATCTGTCACATAAGGGAGGTTGCCACATACACAGGGGCTCCACTTGATTGAAAAGGAAGCATCTCCCATTCTGAGGATGCCAGTTACTCTGTGTTTTCCAGACATAAAAAGGTAAAGTCTAGGTGAACTTGAAGGATTTTGACTGTGCATAAATCAGAATTCATTTCTAGATTTTAATTTGGAGCAAGTCTTCCAATTTTGCAAATGCTCCAAATCTATGGATATCATCATCAGTCCAGTTCACTTCCCAGTGGGCATACCCGTATCAGAAACAATAATGAGGATGCTGGTGATGAAGGTCACTACTATCTGGCAGCAATTATAAAACATCAAGCAATGTGTTCCAACCTTTACATGCATTTTTTCTCAACTATAACCATGCTTTGAGGTGGCTTCCCTAAAATCTCAGGTTTGCAGATGAGGAAATAGAAATTGGAGAGGCGAGACAAAGTCAGTGCTCTAATCCCAGAACCTATGCTCTAAATGGCCCTGTGGTTATTCTCACTGATCCATCCAGCAGGTGTCACACAGCTGCCTTACACCTGCCTGGCCTATTTGGAACACATTAACCTGCGTGGACCTCCCTGAGCACGTATGAGGTTGCTTCAGCTCTCCTCTCAACCTGGAAAAAAATCCCCCAGTCTCTCATCCATCAACCAAGGGCTACCTGATCTTCATAGACCCAGCTCAGATGGTCTTCATGAAGTATTCTTGCATCCCATGGGATTAAGCCTTCCTTCACCCATGATTCTCAGTATCTTGTTTTTTAAAAATTGGTAATCCAGATAAAGCTTTTATTTCTTTGTTCCATCAGATAGGATTTACTTACATGCCTCTCTTCCTTGCTAGATTGTATTTTAAGTAGAGACTTGATGGCAGGGACTGTGTCTTGTACATCATTATATCCTCTCAAAGCCTGGAAAGGAGAGTTTTTTTCAAGTTCCCAGTAGGAAAACTGAAAATGACATTAATTACTACTAAATGCAGGCTGAGAATATATTGAGAATACAGGAAATTTATGAAATTGGTAACACTCCCATTTTGCAGATGAGGAAACATACTCAGATAAGTTCAAATATGTTCAGTGTCACCCACCATGTAAATTGAAAAGCAGGGATTTAAACTCAGGTCTAAATGATCCAAAGCATGGGATCTTTCTGCTGTATCATGTCTTTTTCCAGCAGGGGCCAGCAAATAAAACCTTAGTTGAAAGCTCAGTTCCTAAGGGTCTGGTTTATGTTATGAAGTGGTAGAAATACATGCAATTTGCTTTTGTAAAGAATTTATATATCATCACTGTAGATTCACTTCTCTTAGATTGGGTCCTGTTGTCCCTGGAGTCTTTCAACTTCCCCTGGCTGGCGATCCTGCTCTAGGCAGGACTTGCCTTCTGATTGTTAAACCAGAGGAGGTAAGAAAAGCCATGCAGGAATTCGCATTGGAGAAAGCCCAGCAGATGATGAATAGCAGACTTGAATCTTATCATGTATTTCAGGATGATGTACGGGACTGTTGGAAACTGCCTTTGACGAATGTGCACGGGAAGGGGAATTATCTCCAACAATGAAAAATGTTCTTATTATGTGATCCTAAAAAGGATCAGGACCCCTATCATTGGAAAATGATCAGTCCCATATCCCTTATTAACAGCAATATGGAAGCATGTGCTAAAGACATTGGGAGTTGTCCTGAAGCTGTGATGGATAGCATGGGTACAGCATCTGGCTGGACTTACGAAAGGTAGCTTGATAGCACGTGGGAGATGGGCACCTGTCTAAGGTCGCTTTTAGTTCTTGCTTCATGAGTCTCTGCAAGATTTGTTCCTGCTATCTTAGCCAAGTACCTGGTGGCTTTTGGTTAGGCTAAGGCTATGATTAAATAGTAGAAGGTATGTGAGGAAATAAAGTTTGTAGGAAATAAAACCATTTCCATAGGGAGAAGACTCGTGTGCTGGGCATTTTAAATATTTAATCTCACTTTATTTTCACATTTCACATGCATCTGTAGAAACCTCAAGTAACAGAGATTCAGTAGCTTGCCCAAGGCCAGAAACTAGCAGAGTGAGGATTTGAACCTGAACAATCTGATTTCAAAGTCTGTGTGCTTTGTAGACCAGAGTAGCTTTTAATAAGTAACCTGGTTGAAGTTCAAAGTAGTGGAAATAGAAACAACTGAATGCAAATGTGAAGATGCTTACTGCAGCCTTTAATACATAGTAGACATTCAAGAAATGCTAGTCAAATTAAGAATTGTCAGCATGAACTAATATTTTAGGGGCTGTGTCATAATTATAGAGTTCTTTGTGTTCCGTCCTTTCTTCCCTCCCTCCCTGTATCCTTCTTTTTTTCCTTCATTCCATGTTTGAGCATTTCCTAAAATCAGGCAGAGTACTGGCCACAGAAGATTGTAAAACAGGTCCTGGGCTTAAGAAACTTAAGATGTAATATGAAAGACAGACAAGTAAGAAGTAATTACAGTTCACTACACCAAGTTGAAATCCAGAGCAGATAACCAACTATCCAAGTGCTTCCTAAGGCTGTAAGATTTAAATAAAGATTCTTAGAGTTCAGAATGATTTTTTTTTTTTAGCTCAATGAATGCTTTGTGAAATATCTTCTGTTACTATAGATATTGTCCATCTATTAGATTTAAATCCCCAGTTGTGAAAAATAAATCCTATCCTGTCTTCCAGTGAAAGAAAGACCAGCAGATCAGAAATCTTGGTGGCAGCAATTTGCTCCCCCCTCTTCTAGAGTAAAAGCTACTTCAAGTTATACACATATTTTATTCATTTCCTATTATGCCGAGAACCAAGCACATAGTATGTGCTCATTAAGCATTTGTTGAACAATAGAATAGCCTATATTAGGTAGGTAATTCTTTGGCCTTTGGCCTACATTTTCCCAGAATCAGTAATTTATATTCCATTAGTTTTCCTTTGATGTTTTAAAATAACGATTACTGTGGCTTCTTCTCCTGCTCTCAAAGTTACAGATTGCTAATAGATTTTGTGTAATTTGCCAATGCTGTTCGATTTTAATGGCTTCTTCAAGTACTATGTAGAGGATTCTGAAGTCATACCCTGGCTTTGAGTGAGAACAGTTAACACTCAGATTTTCTTTCAGTCTTTTTTTCTTCTTGCACAGGAGTTTGTACATATAAGCATGGAAAACACATGCATTCTAGTATTATCCTACTGTGTAGTTAATTCTTCATTACTTTTTCACTAAACCTTAAACGTAAGCTATCCCCTTGTCATTATAAATTTTTTCAATTATCACTAAAAAAATGCTAAGTTATCTCATTTGCTTTAGCTTTTACTCATAAAAACTCTCTCCCAACCCTCATGTCATTGTTGCCATTTTTCAATGGTCCTGTCCAAAATTTGCCAAATCTTGCTGAAGCGGTTGCATACAGAACTGCTTTCAGTAGTCAATGACTCATTTCTGTTTTCATGTTTGAACTGATGCAGTGTTTATCATCTGTATTTTTTGGTCGAGGGAAGATGTTAACTTGTTTCCTATGGTGAGAAGAAACTGAGACTTTGGGGGGCTTCCCTTTGTGGGTGTGTCCCCGGTGGGGGCCCCCACTCTTGTAAAGCATTGGAATTGAAATTTGCGGGTGAATGCTTCTGAGCTCGACTGATTTTTGCAGTTCAAATCTTTTAACCTCAGATTATCAACTTTAATATTTGTCCTGGTGCCTTGATTTTTTGGTTCATCTGTTTTAATGTGATGAAATGTAAAAATCGAGCTCAGTTTTGTCCCCTCACAATGACTGTAGGGGTTTTCAGCTGATAACCTGTCCTTCGTCTGTTAAGGATTCGAATTTTAAACAGCCAAAAATACATTTTTCCTGGTATCTGCCATCAAGTGATTAGTGCAACTATTTAGTTCTGGTCGTCTTTCCTATTCTTGGTAGATTTATTTTCTCTTCTTAGAATTCTGCCGTTGCCCTCTCTGTCTGGGAGACTGGAGATGTCATTTAAACATTGCTTATTAGGATTCCATTATTTGTCTCTCATATACAGTCAGCTAAATCAAAAAGTCAGACAGTGTTTTTAAATTGCAAATTTAAATGACAATTTATAGGCCAGGTCTACTGGAAATTTTCTGTCCTTGGCATCCATCATTGCATGTGTGTGTATATAGTTTTATGCTCTCTCTCCTCTCTCTTTTCATCTTCTTGAGAACACAGCACACATATCCATCAGAAGGATCAGAACTGGTTGCAATCAAACAAAAAAATGCTATGAAGATCTTGAAAGGAAATGAAGACAAACACACTATCCCAGGCCTTACTTACATATTAGTTTTCTTCCACCTCCTTCCTTTCACTTGTGTCTTAAAGAGGAAACTTGCATTAGTCACTTTTTAACAAAGTGTTGAAGCCCATAGCTTAGACTCAGACAAAATAAACATTCACTGAGGATGTGAAGTAGGCCAGACATGTTATCTGTTAACTTGCATGATAAACCATGATAAGGGCCCTATTATTAGCAATATTGCAAAAGCTAGTATTTATTGAACACTTACTATATACCAGGTACTGTTCTATGTGCTTTTTTTGTCATAAGTTATTTAAGATAATAAGTTGATTTCTAAAAAAGAAAAGTGAAATTCATGGGTGGCAACTTGTGCAGGGCTCAAAGCTGAGTGCACGATGGACTCCAGCTTCTGACTCAAAACTCTGTCCACCACAATAGCTTCCGTTTTTAACTTCAGTAAGAAATCTTGAGGTCTGTTTAGTATCTCTATTTCATAAGAATGACAGGTTGAAAAGTGTCTCACTATGGCTTACTGAGTTTTAATTTTTAGCAGATTGGTTTAGCAGAAGGGGTGGCTTTAAACCTCGAAATCATCTTCTTTTATCGGTCCATTTTCTCTGGATCAGAGTAGATTGGCAAAGCATTATGATCTTCCATTTCAAAGCTGAAAGATTATCCATCTCTGGGTGAAATCATTCCTAAAATCCTTCTGAAGCCAGCTGCAGATGTTAGTACATTTCAGAAAACGCCTGTGGTACCCCAAACTTCACTGATGAAAATTAATAGAGTAAAATTTTCATCCAGGGGGTCCATCTCTAATATGTGGTCCCACGGCATCCATTGTGTCAGACTTTCTTCCCTTGTGTAACAGAAACCTGAAGGTCTCTCACTCAGCCTCTGCTTTCCAGGCTGCAGTGCCAGCAGCCACTGGGGCCTCAAGGGCTGGTGGAATCCTAGTCAGACATAGGGGAGGACATGGGGAGATGGACAGGCTTCCTTTTGCCTGGGAGAAAAACTGGGGAGGGAACCACAGGAAGCTAGGGGAACCATCAGCCCACGATGCAAGTTTGACCCTGAGTGAAAGGAAGAGGGGAGGGAGCAAACATGTTAGACTCCAGCAAGGTCATGACAGAGTCCTTGAGCCAGAGTCACTCAGCAGAGGACTCTGCATCTCCTGGGAGTGGCCCAGCCAGAGCAGCCATGCCCTGCCCATCCTGGGCTGGGAGCAGCCTGTGGGAGGTGTGGTCTTGGCACAGATGTGGAGATGGGTTTCTAAGTGTGGCAGTCGGGGCATTTGGTCAGTCCCTTTCCCTGGAGTTGGAGGTCTGCAAGATGCATTCTCATAGTCCCCCATCTCACCAAGCTGATACTCAAGGTGCCTAGTTAGTAGAACTTTGCTATGGGACGGGCCCTCAGGTGTCTTCAGCATGCTCCCATTTGGGGCAGACAAGCAATTCAAATTCCCCTCCACATGCCACCCTGTGCCCTCAGGAAAGTTGTGCAAATGTGGGTTAAAAGGTGGCACTAACTGAAGTTGAGGTCCCAGATTCTCCGGCCTGTCAGTCCAGCAATCCCCAGGACATTGTGTCCTTTCACAGCTGGCAAGGCATGAGAAAAGGGGACTGAAGGCAGCCGTTGTGTTCATAGCCCAAGAAGGAAGCCTCTGAGCAGCTCCTTCTTACCATAACTCTTCTCCTGTCGCACACGCAAGCAGAAGGTTCAGTGCATCAATCCACCCAGCCTCTCACCTAGTGCCAGGGAGGCCAGAGTCACATTTCATGGACACCTGTCTGACAGCCAGTGCACAGAGGGCCTTTTTAAGTCTGTGAGCTCTCACCACAACCTGTGAGGTGAGGCTTCTTTAGGTGTGACCAAGTGCCTGTGTCACTCTTCAGAACTACAGACTGCTCCTTCGCAGTTCTGCCATTTACTAAGTCAGATGGTCTTGGGTGACTTCTGAATGCTCTCAGCCCCCATTTCCTTACATGTGATATGGGGTGGCAGGACCCATCTCAGGGGGATAATGTGGACAATGAAACCATGTGGGAGTGCCCCAGGCAGTGGCTGGTGCACCTGCATTCATATACATGTCAGTTTGCTGTTCCTTGTGTTTCTGTGAGAAAACCAAGTCATATTATGGCTGATTCCTGGGACCCTGAGGTTTGTGAGGTGGCCTGTGCAATCCTGCGTGGCTGCCTCCATCCCTGCCCAGCTCTGTACCGGAGGCTGTGGCAGCAGAGAGACACCAGATGCACCTCTCCTGCCTTCTAGGAGCTCACAGATTCACACTCCAGGCTTACCTATTGACCCTCAAGCACACCATCCTACTTCATAGCTCCCTGCTCAGCCTTCACATTCCTCCAGAACCATTGGTTGTTTGGAACAGAACCCACTAAAAAGAAGCAATCTGGAAGACCGAACATCTTGAGGCCTTGAACCCAGCACTGGAGAAGCCAGAAACTGCCATATCCCCTCTTGTCTCTCTAGAGTTATTTTCCTTTGCTTCTTCCAGACCCTCCTCCTCGCATGTCTCTCTCTGAAGTCAGGCTAGCCTTGGTCATTGTGCTCATGGCCAGATTTACTGGCTTCTCCATTCAAAATCCCAAGTAAGACAGAGTCATAGAGTCCCAATTACACATTCAGGGCAGAGAAAATCTGTAAAGCTCATCCCATCTCTGGGTCACCCCTGGTCTATTCAAGAGTTAGGGACATAGAATGTGACAGTTGTTACAGCCTACATGTGGATGATAAGAAGGGGATCACTACGCAGAGTAGTGAGGCATAGACGGAACAGACCAACTACCAGAAAGGTTCAGCTTAGATGCCCCTTCCTCCAGGGAGCCGTCCTGGACCCAGCTGATCAAGGATAGTTAGGCCATCCCCTGGGCTACTTGAATTCTGGGCACTGGCTTCTGTCACACTAGCTGTCATGTGCTGCACTTTCCTCAGCCCCATGTCCCCTTCCCACCAGATCATGACCCCGGAAGGCAGGGATGGGATCCAGTTCCTCTTGCAAACCCTGCCTGTAGCAAAAGGCCTGCCCCACAGTAGGTACTTGGTATGTGCTTACAGAACTGGGTATATTAGGGAAATAGGTAAATAAAAAGATAAACCACAGAATGAGAAGTACTGCCCAGCAACAACACAAACAGTTGCTCTGACAAAAAAAAAAACAGTTGTCCCCCCCTTCCCCCACCAAGGTGTGGTAAACATCCCCGAGGACACAAGCAAACCTGGGATGGCTGTGGTTCATGTACAGTCATCTTCTGCGTCTTTGATCCCAAACTCCTTTTGGTACTGAATCTTAAAGAGCCTGCTGCAGCTACCCACTTAAGAGCCACCCAGCTCCCCCCGCACTGATGCCAATTAGCCTGGGAAAGATGAAAACTCTGGGGACTTAATGAGCTGAGTTGGCACCTGTTCATGCAGCTCTTCAGTCCGCTTCTCTTGAGCCGCTTAAACCAACTGGATGGTGTCAGGTTTAACCTTTCTAAGAAGCTTACAAAGGCATTTTTACTGTAGCATTTTTCAGCTTTCAGCTTGCTTTGGGTGACTGACCTAAAGGTTTTGGCGGGAAAGTCTTGAAGAGCCTGGGTTAATGCCATACCTGCACCCCCGGACCCACCCCAGACCTGCCCCTTGGAGCTGGTGGGCTGAGTCTCAGGCAGTGTGTTAAGCGTGGAGATAGCACAGGTGTGACATCCCCAGTGACCTTTCCACATAGGAGTACCGCCACAGGACCAGCACCGCAGTGTGTCAGCCAGCACACTGGAGTGTCACCGTTGCGACCCTGCCCCACGAGGACACTGCAGTGTCTTGCAGTCTGACTGGCACCTCAAGGGACTGGAAATAGGAGGTGCCCAATAAATATTTGTTGAATGAATGAAAGAACAAATGATGAGTAGTAATTAAGAACTCTAGTATGAGACAGGCATAGATTTGAACCTTGCTTCTGTCACTTCTGAATGTGCTAAACATGGACTATTTCATCTCTTTTAGACCTTGATTAAGAAGACCAGTGGCTCTCATTTGGGCTTAAATGTAAAGCACTTAACTTAGCACAGTGTCTGGCACATAGTAAGTACTCAAGAAATAGTAGCTGTTCTTAGGAACTTTTATTATTAATGGAGAAATTTAAATAAATTGCTTGATACCCATATCTCAATCTTTTACTTACAAAATGAGAATACTTCTGTCTGCTGTGCAGGGTTCTTATGAGGAATAATGCCATATCATGAACAGAACGATGTGCCTGGCCTGGGCTCTGTGCTCCGTAAAGGGTGGATGATGCCATCACCATTGTAGAAGACTCTGAGGACTCAGATAATAACCCCCTTCGCCTGCACTGGTGTGCAGGGGGAAGGGGGCAGCTTGGAAGGGGGATTGTCTGTAGCTCAGTGATGTGGCAGCAGCTTTTGTGGGCAGACACATAGTGCTCCCCCCTTTCCTTTGCCTTTCACCCTGAATGAACACAGGCTTTTCAAAGGAATGCTTGGTTGTATTATCAGACTTTCACCCTAGCAAGCTGTTCTTTTCAGCAGACCGACTTTTATAATTCTCATGACCAAATGCCAACCCTTCTTTACCAAAACCCCTTAATCCTTTGATCTTGTCTCAGTCACAAGAAATGATTGTCTGCTCCTCCTGCCATAAATGATTTAGAGAGGATTACTGGGCAGCAGCCTCAGTCCATCGCTAACCTTCCCCCCAACACACACCCCCACTTCCTAATGTGGAGTCTGCCTTGTCTCCCCAGTCCTGGGAAAATAACCTTGGAAAGGAAAGAGCTAAGCAAGGTAGCTGAGGGCAGAGGCAAGGAACATCTGGGGTGAGACATCGAAGGAAATATTTCAAAGGAAAGGCAGTGAGGTGAGTGTAGATATACCATGTTATTAAGTAAAAGGAAACCTGTCTGTGTGGCTCCAGGTAAGCAGAAGCACACCCGGGCTTCCCAGGCAGCAAAGCACCACTGTGCATGCCATCCTCTGAGATTTCCCAGTCAGCTGAGTGGGTGGGCCCAGGCACCCCGACTCCAGGGTGCTCTTACCCAGCAGAGGCCTGGACTGTGTGTGGCTTGTCTGTGGCCCCCTGGTGGGCAGTGGCATCTTCAAGACTGGGTCCCAGCTGCTTCTGGGAGCGTAGAATTCTTCTATCAGCCAGGTCTGGGCTAAGATGCTCTCAGATTCAAATCGCACTATTCATGGCTGGCTGCTGTGTGGCTCAGGGAGCTGGTACCTGCCATCTCTACCACTGGAAGATCTCCCTACTCGGGCTGCGAATTGGGCTCAGCCAATGGGAAGCGCGGGTTGGGCACATGGAGAAGCTGGGGCACGTCTCCCCCTCATTCTGCTGCTGGCTGTGGCTCTGGCTGGCTCCACTTCCCCTCTGAGGATGCAGGTCCTGCGGATGGCTCCTCTCTTGATGGCTGCAGTCCCTCCGGCAACCTGCCACAGTCTGTGTTGTAGCCGCCTCTGCACAGCCTCACGTCCTGCCTTCTGCTCACAGCACCCCATCCTCTGGTTGGTCTGAGGCCAGGGCCAGTGGCAGCTTCCTGCTCGCCCTACTCCCTGGATCCCTTCCTTTTGCACTGGCTCTTCAGCTTCTCCAACACCAGTGTCAGGGCTCCCCACATTACATTCCATCTCTGAATAGCTGGCAAGTGTTGAGCTTGTCTGATTGGGCCTTGACTGATCCTTTGTTGGAAAGTTGGCTCCACAGTAAATGAGAAATATAACTTGGACAAGCTGTTTAACTGGAAGAGCCTCTTTATTCATCCACAAATTGGGGATTTTAGAGTTAGAGATTATATATGTATGGAACCTGACAGAGGGCTTGGCATAGCATTTACTGAGTGGCAACTCTTTTTTTTTTTTTTTTTTAATTGCAAGTCGTTTAGAGAGCAAGAACCTCTCAAGGAGGGAACTGGTCTTTTAGTTTTCAACTCCTAGTAGGATGCCACACATTTGATAAAGTAAGTAGACTTAAATAAAGTTCTATATATATATACATATATATACACATACATCTTTCATCGGAATTGAGAGACTGCCAGCATCATTCCAATTATTCCAGGATTCCTAAAGGAGAATTTGCAGAGTTTCTTTGGATTTTCTAGTACAACTATATTGATATTTTCACTTTGGAACACCATATTGAATGTTAATTGCCATAAAGTTAACAAATGGAAAATTCCATAGGAGCCTGTGGAAGGTACTCATTGTAGCAACATCGTCAGTTCCCTCTCTCCCTTTCTCTCTCTGTCCCTCTCTCTCCCTCTCTCCCTCTCTCTCTCTCTCTCTCCCTGTTCCTGTCTCATCACTGTTTCTTCTCCTTCCCTAAACACTCTGTCTGTTCAGAGCCGACTCCTGTAACAGTTCTCTGTGATCACGGCTGCTCCCTGCACCCGAACTCTTGGTGGAGTGGCTGGATGCTACTTGCTTTGGGCTGAAATCATAAGGTTTCATTAGTCATACTTGCGAAAAGTATAAAACCTCCAGTGGGCTTGTCAGATGCAGGGAAATTCCTGTGTGTAAGTATTTATGGATTAGGGATCAAATACTAAATATTTACTTCAGCTTCTTGGAATTATAAATGTTTTACTAAAGCCTGTAGGGAGTTGGAATGGCCTTAGTTGAGAATATACTTACAACCCATATACTTGTTTCCCCAACTGCCATCCACTCTCTTGTGACGCAGAAGAAGGGAGGATCACAGGAGCCTGTGGGAAAGATGGAGAGCTCAGCTTTAAGGTTGGGGTTTGGGTCATTCTTCCGATTTCCCCTTTTGCATTGCATGAGATGAGTTCCAGAGCGGGCATTCACATGGCGCTGTGAGAGTGAGGGCGTGCCCGTCAGTGCTGTGGCTCTCCACCGCTCTGCGTAGTACAGCCACCGGCAGTGGCTCCCGGGGACGGCCATCACCCTCTCCACATCCGCTCGGTGGGCATCTCCATAGGAAGGGCCTGGGCATCTGTGTGGGTCAGAAGCTTGAACTGAGAACCACGGGAGGTGTCTCTCTCTGGAGGCTGCCCATGGGAGAACCATGATACAAAGACATCGGAAGAGACAGTTCTATAGCTGAGTCTCATCTTTGCTGATGAATAGCTGCATACCTTGGAGAAAAACCCTTCTTCTCTCAACTTCAGTGCCCTCATCTTTATAACAGATTAAAGTACCCATCTCAATTGGTTTCCTGAGGCTCAGTTAAATAATTACCCCAACCTGGGTGGCTTAAGGAAACAACAGTTCTTTACTCTCATAGTTCTGAGGTCAGAAGTCTACCATCAGGGTATCAGCAGGTTGCTGTCACTGTGGAGGGTCCAGAGGAGAATCTGTTCCTTGCCCCTTCTGGTCCCTGGTGGCTGCTGACATTCCTCGATTTCTGGCCATATCTCATTGTGCTGTGTTTTCACAGAGCCTTCTCTCCTCTGTGTCTCTTATAAGGACATTTGTCCTTGGATTCAGGACCCACGAAATAATCCAGGATGATCTCTTTATCTCAGGATCCTTAATTTAATTACCTCTGCAAAAACCTTTTTTCTAAATAAGGTCATATTCACAGGATCCACAGATCAGGACATGATGGTATCTTTTTGGGGCTGCCATTTAGCCCATTACAGTATCTAAAGGGCTGATGTTGTCTGTTACTGACAACAGTTCTGATTGGTTGATACTCATAAATTTACTTAGAACAAGTCTACTTTGTGAAGTTTTCATGGACGATTGAAATTATATGCAAATACCTGTGTGTCTGGGACATAGTAACGATTCATTAAACAGTAGCTCCTTTTATTAACATTTACAAGGTATTTAAACATATTGTTCCTCACTTATTTGATCATCTACCCTTCATTCACTATTTGTTCACTTGAAAAACAGTTTATTTGAGTACCTGCCTACCATGGGCCAGTCACCAGCCAAGCCCTGAGGATATTCCTTATAAAACAGTTTCTTTCTTCAGACACAAAATTGACGTGAGGATAGTCAATGAAATGACTATAGTTGCAGCGTGACAAGCACCTCAGTGTGGGTATTTACCAGGTATTAGCAGAATGATAAATGTCTGTGGAGACTGGAGAAGGCTTCACTGAAGAGGGGGCTTCCAAGCTAACTCATGAAAGTTGAATAGCAGTTTATTAAACAGAAGACATTCATGTGCCACTGAGATGCTCCACCTACAGAACAGGGGGAGTCACAGTGTTTTGGAGAACTGGCGAGAAATCCAGGATGCTGGAGTGTAGGGTTCGTGGAAGGGAACAGCCAATACTAGAAGCCACTGGACACAAAAGCCAAATTTCATTTGATGCCCCCAAATGGAAAATGTTAAACCCATATTACTGGGAAAGGGAAATTAACTTGTCTGGCATCACATACCTGATTAGCAGGAGGGCTTTTGCCCAGCTTTCTGCCTCCTTTCTTCCTGACAGCAATAGACAAGGATCTCTCAGTGCCCTTTGTCCATTGTCTACAGATGATTCTTTGCTTGTTTTGAATTCCCTCTACTTTGGGGGCCTTTTGATTGTAGGGGACATGTCTTGTACCTAGCATGTGCCCCTGGCCTGCCTTGTGCCTGGCACCCAACAGGCATTGAGCAAATGTTTATTAAATGAGTTTTATCACAGCACAAATTCTGGCATCAAGCAGAAGAGCTGGATGAAATTCTTTCTGAAGTCCTCTCTGACCTCAAGCTTCTAGATTCCTTTTGCTTACATGGGAAGGTGAGATTTCCTTCTGGAGTCAACATACTTGGATACCACCTGGGACTTATTGTTACTTATTTCTCCAGGGGGCAGGGGAGTATTTCCACACAGAGCCTGCTCTCGGTCTGTCTCGTGCTGTTTTTTATCGGTTTACATGGTTAGATCTATTTATGTTTGCTGTCACATGAGTGCTGCTTTTTCATAATTCATAGAAATGTTGCACAAAATTAATCTACAATGAGAACTCAAACTTGACTAAAGCCAAAGCCCTTTCTGGCGAGTGCTTTTGTTACTGACAGCATACCCGTTGGAGCTCTTTTCAGTGTTTCATGAATTCCAAATTCTCCTTTAAGAAGAGCCCGATTGAGGAAATCATTAATCTCTTTCAGTTGTGTAGATATAATTAAAGATATACGAATTTAAAAATACCTGCTATCTCAAATTACTTCCTAAAAGAATGGGGAGGGGAAGAGAGAGAGTTCTATTTAAAATGTCAGATACAGACACATTAGGCTGGGTAGTCAAAGCACTGTATGTCTGTCACTCATGAAAACTGACAATTAGGTCCATAAATAGATTTTACAGGCTTCCACACAAGAACACTCACCCTGCACATCTCAGCCGCATAAAGATGAGCATGGATGGCAGCCGCTGACTCACGGGAAGGGAGCCGGGATTGGAGGTGGTGAATGAGACGTTTGGAGAAAATCCACTGTGTGTGAGGACTGGGTGAGGGGCTCTCGGGAGGAGAGGGGCCCACTGATGCAGGGAAGGGTGTGGCATCCCATCCCTGCAGACTCCAGCCAGTCTCCTCCTCTCCCCAGTGTGGGTTGGTCCCCTACCTGCAGAATGAAACCAGTAACAACAGTCTAGGCTAATCCGACTTTTAAGGGCTGTCAGGAGGATCAAATGAGGTTAGAGTAAAACTCCTTGGAAACCGAAAAAGACCTTAGATGTGTAAGCCGTTGATTTGCTATTGTTAAGATTACTGTTGTTGATTCTGACAGCTCAGATATTTACATATGCACTGGGAGGAGACAGGGTGGTCATCAGAAATCATGTTAAGACTAAGATAGGGAATCACACAGAGGTGCCAGAACTTTTCCTTACCTTTGATAGCAGGAAATCCAACCAGGTGAGTGAGAGCCTGGGAAATAAGGAAGAGGTTGAGTTTGGGGGAGATCACAAGGCCTGCTCTCAGTGTATGCCTAGGCTCTGTGCTCTGGGGTCCTCACTCTCTAGACACTCGGTCTTGTTCAAGGTACATGCCATCTCTGAGCCTCAGTCTCCCTCTCCATAAAGCAAAGCACATGATTCTGTAATTACCCTCTCTCCAGGATTAAAGTGAAACCAGATAAAATGAAAGATATGAATATGGAAATTGTAATGCTGATGGGGAGTTTATGATGGAAAATATGATCATGGTCAGAGTCAGACGAGTCAGAGGCAGGTATGCATTCTCTATTCTTTCTTTGATTCTTTCACCATAGTCAATAATCATGTGTTTAATTTACTTCTTACGTTTCCTGTTTAGTATTTGTCTCCCACTGATAGAATGAACGTTTCACGTAGGAAGGAATTTTTGTTTGTTTTGTTTATTGAAATGTCCCAAGTGCCTTCTAGGAGAGTTCCTAGCACCTCGGAGGTGAACAATAGATAGTCCGTGAATTAAGTCCGTTATAGGTAGGCCCTGTGATGCGGTCAGGTGCTGGGGGACACAGAAGGAGAGGAGTGATGATTTTCCTGCAAAGAGTTTATAGTTTGACTGGGGGTGAGAGACATGAACAGATGGGGCTAATTCGGAATGCTCAGTGCAATGTAATGTATATACAGAAGACATGCTCTCTAAGTCTTTTGTAATGTATAAAAGAAGGCATTCTCCCAGCCAGGATCAGGAGGGTTTTATGAGCTCTCAGGGATCCTGTATTTCTGTTATCAATAATATGCCCCTTGTGATATGGGGCAAAAAGCATGAGATTGGAATGAAGTACCCTCTACCCCCCCCCACCCCATCAAATAGCTGCAGCTTTGAGTAAGAGACCTAACCACTTTGAATTCCCTATTCTTTTGAACAACATTGTGATTGAACGTGATAAGTGTCAAAAGTGATTGGCCCAGAAGTTGGCTCTTGGGAATGGCATCCATTAGAACCACCATTCCTTTGCTTTGCCCTCCATCCTGAAAGAAATGCAGCTTTTCTGGCTACTTGACCTTTGAGATGCCCTTTTCCTCTTAGTCCCTCCTGGTGCTGAAGAGGCCTGGCATCTTGTTGCTCCCACCTCTGTGGTCACCACCTCTGCTACCCCCGTGTCCCCTGCCTGGCGCCACTGCCCCCTCCCGTTGCTGTAACAATCAGTTACTGTCAGTGAGCACTTACTAGTCCAGTATGGCAACATTCATCATTTATATTTTATTTTTATCTTCATCATTTCACAATAACTGAGGGGGAGAAAAGTGATCTTTTCTTATTCTACAGATGATAAAATTTAGATCAAAAGGGTTCCCCAATTCACCTAGGTCACACTGCCTTTCATAAATGAATGCGGGGTGGGGAGACCCTCCTTGAGCTCCTTCAGGGAACAGGCCTGGCGCTTTGATACCCCTGTTGCCTGGCTCACGCGTGTATCTCGTGAACTACTGATAGCCTGGATGTGGACACCTGCTCAAGTCCATTTGGTTGAGAACCTGGGAGGCAGGCCTTCACTGGTCCTCTCGGAGGGTGAGACCCCTATTTCCAAGGGGCCTGCTCCCTTAGACGCCGGCAGAGGTGCGAGGATGGTGTTCGCCTGTCCGTGACACCCAGAGCCAGAGGAAGAGCGGGTGCCATTGGTCACCTTTTACACTGGGGGTTCAGTACCTTACAGGGGAAGTATAGCCCCAGCAGTTAGATGCGATGCAAATGAGGCTCTTAGAGATGCAAATGAGTTTCCTACAAAGAGCCCTGGGAGAGAGCCAAAGGATGTGTGAGTAAAACCACTGACTCCTAAAGAAAAAGAAGGAAAAATTCCTTTGGGGACTTGCCAGCTAATTAGCAAGGTGGGTCCTGCTTGGTGGCCAAACTGCAGTTGTGGGCAAACCTGTGGGTGTGGTGCTCAGTCTCCATCCTTGTGGGCAGCTTTGGGGAGAAGCATCTGGGGCAGAAACAGTTCCTGGGCCCTAAGGTTCCAAATCATGTGGCACCAACATTGTTAGGAGCGCTCTAAGAGAACCAAAATTCTTGGACTGTTTTGCCTGATAATTGTATCTGATGTGATTCCAGTGTGACAGGCCTGGTTCAGATGCGGCCTAATAAATTTATGCCACATAAAGTTGTGTGGCCTTGGGTAAGTCCTTTAACTTCTCTGGGTCTTGGTTTCCTCTCTGGTGTAGTGGGAGTAACAATGCTCAGTGACCACAGTTGTCACAAGTATTAGCAGATAGATACAAGCTACCTGACATGCTGAATAGCCTCTCAACCTGCCAGGTGCATCCTTTCAGCCTGTCTCTGTCATGTATTCCTACATTCCATCTATTTTGACAGTCACTGCCTCTGTTGATTGGCTAGAAGCCACCGCCTCCCCCAAATCCTCCGCTATCCTGCCCCCAGCCTCTTGTATTTCCATTGCCCAGTACAGATACTGGATGGGTGAAGGATGAGTAATGAGCAAATGAGTGCCTGTCGATGTCCCTGTCACTCCAAACCTGAGAGCAGCAGTAATGTTTCTATACCACACTTCAGTTTGGAAAAGTATTCTTAATGTTTACTTGTTAGTACTTAATCTGCATAACAATGTGTGAGGTGAGTAGCATTATCATTTTACTGGTAAGAAAGTTGAAGTTTCCTGAGGTGAGAATGACTTGTCCAAGGTCACCCTGCTGGTATGTGGCATGTCTGACACTTCACCAACTTGTTAGCAAACATGCGTTGAGCACTTCCTATGTGCTCACTGATCCAGGTGATGTCTTTGTTATCTTCACCCTTCTTTATAGCTTCCTGTGGAGTGTAGGCTGGACTCTCGCTGAAACCAGCACTTCAGTGAACAATTTTGATAGCTTGGGATGCACCAAAATAGCCATGGATCATTACCTCCATGGAGCTTACATTTAGACTGTAGGAACAGAGAGCAGAGATAAACCTCCCATCTGCTAAATATTAGTACATTACTGAGAATGTTAGAAGGTAATCCCTGATATGGGGCGAGCAAGGAAAGGACACCTGAGACCTCTGAGAGGACTCTTTATCTTCTAGCATCTCTTGTTATAACAACAGAACGAATATTATTTAGTCATTGAGTGTGTCCTTATGCACCCTTTTAGAAAATGTATGCCAGATCTCAAGGATTTCAAGGTGAAGAATTAAATCTAAGTTGACCGTGTTTCTTGCAAAGGCTAAGGTGGTGGGTAGGGGCTTCAGCAAACTACCAGAGGGCCAGAGTTTGCCAGCGTATATAAACAGATTAGGAGAGTAGTAGTAGTAATTATAAACGTAACTACCAGGTACTGAGTACATACTATATGCTGGGCACTATTCCAAATTGCTTATACATAGTAACTTATTTAATCTTCACAATAATCCCATTTGATATTATTATTGCAGTCCATTTCATGGAAGAGGAAACTGACACAGAGAGGTCAATAACTTGCCCAAAGTCACACAGCAGAAGCTGGCAGATCTAGAAAGTGAATACAGGGTGACTGTTCCTGCAGTTGGCTCTTTTGACCATGCTACCATGCTCTCTGGTAGAAACCAGTCCACTCAGACTAAAAGAGCTGGCATAGTGTGGCCTGAAAACTGCCAGGGTCCTACGTATGTGGGCCATGAATAATGGAGTGGATGTACAGTGAAGTCACTCTGAGTGTGAGAAGACTGAGAGCCTTGGACACCTCGAACCTGCTTTTAGACCTTATTAAGTGAGTCTCTTGGCTTCTCTGTGTCTCAGTTTCCTTATCTGTACCATAGTGGGTGGGGGGTATTGGGTCGGTTAAAGGATTTTAAAAAGGCTCTTTTCTGTGCTATGTAGACTCAGGATCCATGAGGTATATGTCATTTCCTTGACTCTTAAAAGTCAGTCTAATTCTCAATGATTAAGGTCCTAAGATTTGATTTTAAACTGATTTAAGTTTGAACTGTTGCTCTGGGGAGATGGTTTGTATAAGTAGCTTAAATTAGACAAGTTGAGCCTCAGTTACAGATAAGCCAGAAATCCCCTTCCCCAGGGTTGTGATGGAGAATAAATGAGATAGGTGTTCAGTGTGCTTACTATACTGCTATCTAGACGTCTAATTATAATATTGTGGGGACACTGCTCACCCTCCTAAAGTAGGGCGCCACCTTGAAGGGAGGCAGGGACTGTGTCAGCTTCTTCCTGTGTGTCTAGACACTAAACACAAGTAGGCCTTGGTGTCTGTGGGTGAGGGGGTGAAGTGTTGGCATTGTGGCATCTCCTCTCAGCACAAAAGGCTTGTAAGGCATCTCTTGGCAGAGTTCTCTGTGCCCCTAGGGTTCATGGCTGCCTGTTTAGTAGAGTTTGAGAGTCTCCTAAGTAAGGCTGTTTCAGGCAGGAACAAGCTTTGAGGTTTGCAAATGTGTTTCACTTTCTTTGAATCACGTCGGTCCTTTCTTCCTCGGTATGTTAGCAAATAAGAAGGAGATAGCAATTAGCAGAGAGAAAGTCCCTCTTAAAACTGGTTAATAATCTCTTTATTTCTTCTATACTTATTTCATTATGATCCAAATAAACTACAAAGGACAGTACCTTCACATGAGCGTCATTTACTCTGTGTGTTTTACAGTTTCTCATGGTCACTCTGCCTTCTGCACACCTCAAACCTTCCAGAACATTCCATGCCCTTTCCTCTAGCTCTTTACACCTGCTCTTTGCTCATCTTGGAATGTTCTTCTCCCTCTCTCAAGACCAACTCCTGCTTGCTGGTTAAGACTTAGTTCAGCTACTACTCATTCTGGAATCAGATGCCCTGATGGGTAGCCTCAGTTTGAATTAGTAATATTCCTCTCTCCTCTTCTAGAATCTTCTCCTTCCCTCCCTATAGGCCTAACTACACTGTATTTTAATCATGTCTTTACTGTCCTGCCTCTTGTTTGTGAGTCTCCTGAGAACAGTGTCTGGGTCTGTGTTCATTATCTCCCCAGCTGGTGCTTAATATATTTTGTTGGCTGAGTGGCTCATGAACCAAAAGAGGTCAAAGCAGGGCCTGGACGCAAAGAGCACCCTACACCGAGAAGGCAGAGACCAAAGGATAGGATGTTGGCTCAGGGAGTTTTGACTTCAGCTTCTGTCCCACCACGGCTAAACGTGGAACATCATCCAAGTGCCAGTTAGCGATGCAGTGTTGCTCTCCAAGGTGCTTAATCAAAACCATCTCATTCATTAATCCTCAGCAAAACCTTCCAAGAAAGCGGGAAAGTCAAATTCATTTTTTTTGTAGCATGAGAAAATGAGATATCAAAGGTGCTGAACCTGCACATTCAGAGCCTGATACAATTAGCCTCCCCGTTCCTGGGGGAGTAGGACAGATCCGCTCTCCTCCCAGAGCCCCCACCTCCCATTCTCTCCCTGACATCATTCTGACATGTCTTCCCCACCCCCACCCACCTCCCACCTTCCCACTCCCATCTATTTATGACTTGCTGTGTCATATCCAGGTTCAAAGATGATTTTAGAAGTGGAAAGCAAGCAAATCCAGTCGAATAATTTAACCAGATTCAAAAGGATTTGGATCATTTGCGTAATTGGGCTAGCAGATGGTAAATGTAGTTCAAAGTACAAAAATGTAGAATAATTATGAGGGGAGAAAGTAACGTGGTTTATGGATGAGGAAAGCGGTTTGGGAGAAGAGCTCACTGAAATCATTATCTCAGTGCCTTAGAAGAGAAGGACAACAGTACAGCTCTGGGTAACAGAAACTGAGCACACAGTTGAACCCCTGGCCAGTGGGAATGCAGGAGAGACATGTCTGTCTTCTAGAAATGAGAAAAGAAATGTTTGGGATGGAGAGAGGTCTGGGGAGGATGGTGACTGTGCAGGCAGAGAAGTAGTTACTCCCGCTTTTTGGATTCACCTCTCTCCGGTTTCCATCTTACCTGTGAACCTTTAGTGAGAATCTGTTTCCCCTTGAGCCTCAATTTCCCCTGCTGTACTATGAGCAAACTAATGCCTACTTTCCTGCTTCTTGGGAGAATATATAAGAGCATGGGTATGAGAAATACAGGTAACTTGTTCTGAAAACCCCCCAAAAATCACTCTTTTGGGTGTGAATTTTATATCTACCATGCCAAAAAAAGAAATCCAGTACTTTCAATGAGTGAAAATTGGGAAGAGATTGTTTATGTGTGTGACAGGCTGAATACTGAGCCCCAGAATATCTATGCCCTAATCCCCGGAGCCTGTGAATGTTACCTTAGATGAGACTTTGCAGATACGATGAAATTAAGGATTTTGAGGCAGGGAGATTATCCTGGATTATCCCATTGGGGCCTAAATGCAGTCATATATGTCATTTGAAGAGGGGGACTGAGGGAGATTTGATAAATACTAAGTCAGTGTGACCACAGAGGCAGCAGTCGGAGTGATACAGCCACAAGCCAAGGGGCACCAGCAGCCACCAGACGCTGGATGAGGCAAGACAGAGACTTGGAGGCAGCACAGCTTTACTGGTACTTAGATTCTGGCCCAGTAGAACTGATTTTAGACTTTTGGCTTCCAAAACTCTGAGAGGATAGATTACTATTGTATTAAGATGCTAAGTTTGAACTAATTTGTTACAGCAGCCTTAGGAAACTAATACAAGTAGGAAGAGAATCTGAGCAACACCAAAAAGACCCGAATCAAGTCCAGGCACTGAATGGAACCCTGGACCATTTGTCTTGACCTCCATTTCTTCTTGGATTGAAATGGGATAATAGTACATTCCTTACATGCATTACTGGGAATATGTAAGAGGTAATGGATGCATCTGATGCCATACATGCATTAAGTTTTGTATCAGGCAGGATTTAGTCAGCACTCAGAATTGCAAAGAAGCTGATAACGCAATTTTAAGGACTGATGTAACAGTCAGCATTATGGAGGCAGCTGGGAGGCTTGATGACGCGGGAGCGATTTGTGTGTAGGAGGCAGGACCATGGTCACCAAAACAGGGCTCAGGTCTGGCCCTTGTCCTAGAGAAGGTTAGTGCACTAGTAAAGGCAATCCAGCAAAAGCCAAGAGCAGGCACCATGACCGAGAGAGGAGTATGTCTCCAATTAGGAGAACAGGGTTTGCGGCAGGGCGGCTTCCTGGGGACTCTTGATCCTAGGTCTGATTTCCAGTGAAGGAAACTCAGATAAGACTGCTGGGCCCAGACCCTGGGTTTCTAAGGACAGCTTAATGCCAAGCCCTAAGGTTGAATTCAATGGAGTAAATCCTGCCTATGTCAGAATGAGCCTAGCATGCAGTCTAGGAACAGGGGACAAGACTGAGGAGTTACTGAAGGCTGCTTTGGATTAGGGCCACCCAGTCAAGGAAGTCTGAGCTGGACCACGGTGCTTCTGGAGAGGGCCAGGTTTTATCCCACTTCAGGGAACAGGCTGGCTAAGTGGTGAGTACACAGCTTGACCAAAAAGAAAAATGAGAATCCAGAACAGCAGCATTATTTAAGGGTTTGGGTCTGAAGAAAAAGGCAAGATAGTAAAAGGAGGTAGGCATGAAGTCAAAGTCAGAAAAGATCAGTGATATTGAGAAAGTTGAGTGCCAGATGGGTATGAACGAACAGTTTCAGCCACAACTGTGGACAGAGGCAGGGCCTGATGAGCCCTTTGCATGTATGAGTGTGGCTGTGGCACAGGGAGGCTCTGATGGGTAAATGAGGAAAATAAAGACTGGAGAGATTGCTTAACGTGGCATGTTAGGGACAGAGCTGAACCAGAACCTTTGTCCTTTGCCAGATTTTTAAAGTGATCAAATATGACCTCTTTTTTGGCCTTAGAGAGTCTTTGCTCATGAATTTAAAGAGATTAAGTTCAGATCCTGCCTCTGTTCTAATCAGCATCCACAGTTTAGTAACAACTCTTTTGCTCTCTGATTACACCTCAAGGTTTTTGACCGTCATTTGAGGAAAGAATGTGTAGGGAGAAAGGAAGGCTTCAGGAATAAAAAGTAATTAAACATAATAAGTCTCTTGAGATTAGCCATTAATTTAGATGTGAAATGTGAAATTGTCTTTAAAGTAATAAGGGATAACATTGAGCCATTGTTATATCCAGCATGGGAAGTAACATGCTGACAGCATTGTGCCAGGCAAGATAATACATGTGGTGGTTCCCTGATTTTTGTAGAATTAATGATGTTGGTTTCATTTCACTGCTGATTTAAGATATACATTTCATAAATGACACATTAAGGCAAATGTGTCAAAATTGCTACTAAAGAGCTGAATAGCCAAGAAATGGCAACCCCTTGAACACAGCAATTTTATATCTTAGGTTTAATGCTTAATCAGTAGATATTTGCAACTGTTTATTTTAATGCCTTGAAATGCCAGTTCAACAGAATTATCAGAAATACCAAGAGAGAAGCTTATGAGTGTGCTTGGGTAACATTCTGATTTAGCTGGTGACTGGAAAAGAAAACAGAATACCCTTAAAAGAAAAGACTTGGATTTTTTTTTTTTTTTAACAAAACAAGAGAGCTGGCTATTACTTGTCTGCTAGAAGAGATGTGTTGTTTGGATTCCATAGAATATATATATAGTATAAAATAAAATGAGTTAATATAATGCCATGACCAGGCTTAACTCAGACTTTATTAAATGGAGAAATTGTTGTGATGGATCCTGCTTCAGACATAGTGGTATTATCCTGCTGAACATTCACCTGTTTTGAGGGGAAAATCATCCATCCATCCATCCATCCATCCATCCATCCATCCATCCATCCATCTATTCATCCATCCATCCATTTGTTCATTAATCATGTTAATTCATTTATCCATTCATCAGATGTTTCTTGTACATCTATTATTTGCCAGGCACTGTTTTGAATGCTGGGGATTTTATCCTATTAGAATAGGATATCCTATTAGGATAAAATTTTCTTATATTCTGTATTGTGGACATATGATAGAGTATTATTGTGTGGCAGAAGTTTTCTTTAAATGGTTAAGGACTTGACACATACTCATGACCTATGTGAAAAAGCAGAAAGAAAATACACATTTTTGGTTTCATCTATGTGTGTGTGTTGGCAAGAGTAGAAGAATTAATTGTTGGAGCAGAATACTCTAGATATTAAATGTGTGTATCTCTGGTTTTGCAGATTAAGCATACATTTGTTTTCATTTTTGTATTTATATTAAGTTTCCCACAATAAATACTCATGGCTTAGTAAGCAAAGGAAATAAGTAACCAAGATGGTTACAGGTTATACAACTGACCAGCCTGAATAAGGGGAGGGTTTTTAGGCAGTTAGCTATGGTACATAGAAACCGTATGTGAAACAATAATTTATTTGGATTCTCTGTTTATCACCCCAAATTTGCCCTTGTTTTAAAACCAAGAAGTCCTCTCTCATTTGGCATATTCTTACCTCTAGCTAGAGCAATGATTTCTGACATGATTAAAGGATTTCACGCTAGTGAAAGATTATTAAAAAATAGCCGCTTTTGGTAATTGATTATTTGGGGTGTGTTACCCTAATGATACTGTCTAAAAGATGAAATATCTTTCTCCATTTTCCAAAGCAGCCTTCAGTAAGCCCTGGTGACACTGGGTTTTCCTCACTGGCTTTAATTACTCCACGCAGGCGCCCCTGTTCTCAGTCTGGACATGCTTTGCCCGCAGTGAGAGGACCCAGCTGATCAGCTAGCCTGTGAGAGCATCCTGAACTAGTCATGGAATTTGGAAACCATTAGAAAGCCGGGCGATTTCATTATTCATTCACTTGAAATAATCCCGGGACTGCTTTCAGTGACATGGTTCCTTCAGCAAATAAAGATAAACCAAATCCCTGGGCACTCAAAGAAGGAGAAGATTCTCTAAATTAATTCCAGGCTCCAATAATTCAGCAGCATTTGTAATATTCTGTGCATAAATTGGCAATTTGCTGGAGAGATCAGGAAATGATAAAGGCTTTCTTTCCCCTCCCCCGCCCCATTTTAACAACTGCCGAGGCAGCCTCTGGGATAAAAGAAATGTTTTATCCTTAATAAACGTCCTGTCAGGTAATGCAGAGATTAAAGATGTCCAAACATGGCATCCCACCCCCTTCAGAGTGATTATTTTTCATCAGAGAAATTGAAGTATATGGGGAGTAGAATATAGTCTGAATGCGTTTTTCAATACAAGAAAAGTTTCATGTGAAAAATACATAAAAAATATCAAGAAATACAGAAATAAGGGTGCTAACTTAACAGGGTTTCCTCTTTTCAGTTTTAAGGTGTTTTAGTTGTTTTGTGATGGTTTTAAAAGGTTGTATGCCCCTACTGGTGATACCACTTCAGTAGGTCTAGAATATCTTTCTTATTATTGTCCCCAGTGCCCATTTGCTTGATGTGGACTCTTACTGGGGAATCTCGGGAGGGTTGGTTAGTCATGCCCTTTCCCCTCTGCATTTTGGGCCAAATACAAACCAGACACAGGAAACAGAGATAAAAATACCCTCATGTTGCTGGCAATGTGGAGCTGGAGCATGTGGCTTAGCTTGAGGGCTGGCATCGGGCTCCCTCCTCGCCCTCTAAGTCAGTACCTGGGAACCTACTTGAATCAAGATGAGGTCTGCAGAGCTACTCACCCAGCTGGGAATAAGGAGAGGACAGTGCTCCGCTCACACCCTCTCTGCACTGCCCCTCCCAACACACACAGGGTCAGGGCTTGCCCCGGGAGGGTGTGTGGGGGGGTCCCACACCTGTATGCTCACTCCCCTCATGCAGATCCCGGAGCAGGAGAACCCTGACTGGGCTGAGGGCCACTCCGCACAGCTGTTCCCTATCTCAGGGATTGGAGAACTTGCTCTTCATGTGAGAAGTAACAGTAGGAAAGGCTGAAAGAGCTGATGCTACCCTCCCATTATTCCAAAGAGAGCGAGGCTCTCCCTTGGGTGGGCTGCAGGCCTTCTTCTCCCTTCAGCCTTGATCCATCCATCCATCTGCCTGGCCCTTGGCTGTCTGAATCATCTGCCTGAAACACAGAACTGGTCCTGCCACTCTTCTGCTTTCTAGTTGTTCAGGTTAGCATGGTTTTAAGCAACTTCGGGATGTGCCTGGCATCTGCTCCACCTATTTCACAGCTATGCTTCAGCCATACCCAGCTGTTTGTTGACAGGGCCTTAAATGGAGCCTGCTTGCTCTCAGACCTGACTCTTTGCTTCCCATTCATGGCCCCATTCTCGTGGGCTAAGTGCCTTCGTTCTCAGTGACCAAAGCAGCAGTATTTATTTTACATCCATTTTAGGACTTATCACAGCATATTTTCATTGTTCAGTATGTATTTCTCCATTTCTCTAATTAGACATGTGAGACCTCATATTTGGCACATAGTAGGTACTCATTAATTTTTTGTTGGGTACATAAATGAATGAACATTTGGGAAAAATAGAGCAATAAACCTTACATTGAATCCATCTGAAAGGAGTCTAGCAGACTGATTTTTTGGCTTTGTTTTGCTTTTCTGTTTTCATAGAAATAAATATTTCTTAATGTAATTTATTACTTTTTTAAAGATGTTTTTAAAATATGAGGTTTGTTATTTGTTATCAATGGAATCAAGGAGACTAAGAGTCCTCACCTCATCTAAGGTCCTTCAAGGCAAGCTACATGAGTTCTTAATCCAATAATGAGAGTACAGGGACTGGTTATATACTAAGCTGAAATTTTACCCACCTTGCTATGGAATCAAATAGGAGAATATGGGATGTGGGCCAGGTTTGCATGAATAATTAATGATGCATAAAGGTTTTTAAGTATAAGAGAAGGACAAATGAAGGTATCTTTACATTGGATATAAATGGAATTTTTCCCTATTATTAAACCTACTCTTTAAAGTTACAGAAAACTCTTCTTTGAAGTCTCTGACTCACTAATGTTGGGGTAACAATGGCTGTGATTTGTCCTTGAGAACTTAAAGGGAAAGGAAGACAGCTTGAGGTGTAGTTCACTTTCATCTTGCCCCTTAACTATTATCAGTTCTCTGGCCTGCAGCCTAGCAGGTTTCTATGGCATGGGTCCTGGAGGGCTGTCCAGGACAGAGGTCATTCCCTAATAGAACCTCTACATCAATGCACTGTGTCCCCCTCCCAAATCCTCCAAACACAAAGAAAGTCCATCATTTTCTGTTTCCAAAATCATTGTCTCCCAAGAAAGAAAGAAAACTTCTCCCAGCAGGTTTTGTTTGGAAGTAAAGGGTTTCAGGGACCAGCAAGAAAAAATAAAAATTGCTTTCTATTTCAATAAGCAAGTTAAAAGGGAAGGTTTTTTACCTTTGCTGGCTGTTGGAACTGAGCTGATAAAAGTCCTGAAATGAGCAAATCAAGGGGGCAGCAGTTATAAGCACCTGTCTAATGATGTCTCTTTTTGTCTCTTCAAGAGTGTGTTTAAGCTTCTCACTGGCTGTCCCAGTGTTCTCAAGGTCATTGGCTGTACAAAACACTAAACCTTTAAATTCTTCATTTACAAAATTATTCAGCTCTAGCAGGCTAGACAATTTTAAAAGGTTGGCCTCTAAAGGAGCCATCTGGATATAAGAGGAAGCTGTGTACATTCTCACCAAATATCCCATGAATCTCAGCATTTCAATAAGTTCTAAGGATGCTTGTCAGTAACAGTGATATCAAGTAAGTGTAATTACTGGGTTTTCAGAAATGGCCCTGAAAGCTGGCAACCCAAAGCCATTTTTTTTTCTTCTTGCACCAATGCCTTTCACTTCAAAAAACGATTTCATGTTTACACAGACAATTGACTGTTTAACCCAGCTTATTCAAGGGATGGTCATTCACAGTGGTAATATCTGGTGGCTTTTTTGGTGGCCCAGAGTGGCATATGGACAAATAGACATCTCAAAGTCTCCATTGAAAATAATATGATTTTTCTATCAATCCAGTGATAACACATTTTGTTTTCCTAAGCAATTAATGGCCCCTTACCCCAGCTCCTGGCACATGCACAGTGCTACCACTTGCAAATTCTGAACTCTGATATGGTAAAAAGAACATAAGCTCTTAAGAACTCACACACCTCAACACCCAAAAAGCAAATAACCCTATTAAAAAATGGGTGGAGGATATGAATAGACATTTCTCCAAAGAAGAAATTCAGATGACCAACAGGCACATGAAAAGATGCTCCACATAGATAATTATCAGGGAAATGAAAGTTAAAACCACAATGAGATACTGCCTCACACCAGTTAGGATGGCCAATATAGAAAAGACTAGGAACAACAAATGCTGGTGAGGACGTGAAGAAGGGGGAACCCTCCTACACTGCTGGTGGGAATGTAAAATAGTCCGACCATTGTGGAAAGCTGTATGGAAGTTCCTCAAAAAACTGAAAATAGAAATACCATTTGACCCAGGAATTTCACTCCTAGGAATTTACTCTAAGAATGCAGGATCCCAGTTTCAAAAAGACAGATGCACCCCTATGTTTATCGCAGCACTATTTACAATAGCCAAGAAATGGAAGCAACCTAAGGGTCCATCAGTAGATGAATGGATAAAGAAGATGTGGTACATGTACACAATGAAATATTATTCAGCCATAAAAAGAAAACAAATCCTACCGTTTGCAACAACATGGATGGAGCTAGAGGGTATTATGCTCAGTGAAATAAGCCAGGCAGAGAAAGACAAGTACCAAATGATTTCATTCATCTGTGGAGCATAAGAACAAAGCAAAAACTGAAGGAACAAAACAGCAGCAGACTCACAGAACCGAAGAATGGACTAACAGTTGCCAAAGGGAAAGGGACTGGGGGTGTGTGGGTGGGAAGGGAAGGAGAAGGGGAATAAGGGGCCTTATGATTAGCACACATAACTTGGGAGTGGGGCACGGGGAAGGCAGTATAGCACAGAGAAGACAAGTAATGACTCTATAGCATCTTACTATGCTGATGGACAGTGACTGTAATGGGGTACGTGGTGGGGACTTAATAATGGTGCGAATCTAGTAACCACAATATTGCTCATGTGATTGTATACTAATGATACCAAAAAAAAGAACATAAGCTCTGACTCCAGAAAAACCCGAGTTTTAATCCTGGGTCTGAAAAATGCTTGTTGGGGTGACCTTAGTTAATGCACTTCATCTCTACAGGCCTTAGATTTCTCATCTGTGAAATGAGGAATAAAAGTGTTCTCCTTAGGGATTACATGAAATTATGCATAGAAAACATTTAGTAATTTATTGAGTTAAAACAAATAAGTGTATTTACCAAAATAATAAATTAGGGAAGAGCTGTTGGCTGGTAAATGAATCTTAGCTGTGGGCAGAATATTCTGTAATGCTAAGCAAGTACAAGTTATGAAAAGCTGTAGATTTGTACTAGAACACGAGGCCATGGAAAATCTTGGAAAAGTGTGCTGGAGTGAGTCTGTTTTAAGTAGACTTTATTGGAACCCAGCTTTCTGTTCTAGGCAGTCAGAAAGTCTCAAAAGAATCAAATTTTCCCTTACACGATTTTATAATGTGGCAGAAGAATGAAGATAAATATTATAGTTTTTAATATGTTTAATGTTCTCCCCCAACACTATCACCTCCTCGTGTACATGCTATTTTAGTTTTACATATTTTTATTCCTTCGTAGTTGTAGCCTGAATACGAAAGATACTAAAAGATTAGTAACATAAATAATTGCCAATCTGTAGACAGATTGGTGTCCTCCAGTCTGCCAGTTGAGGTGAAGGACTAACATTTGTCTCCACGCAGAACTCCTGAAAACCACATGGTCTGTGGCAGTGAGTTCGATTCATCTGGGCAAGGGCATGGATGTAGTTCAGTTCTGCTACCAACTAATTCTTCCATTTTGTTGGGCTATGACTCCCTCCTTTGCAGTTGAATTCAGGACAGCAAGCGTTTGCTGACCGTGTGCCAGTTCTGGATTCCAGGCACTGGGACCTGAAGATAAATAAGGCAAAGTAAATGTCTATACATTCCTAATTATAACATGACAAATGTAAAAAGAAAATTAATGCAAGGTACACAGAGTAGGACATGTTTTAATTTTTTTAAAAAAAGACTATCACAGGAGCACAGTAGAAAAAGAAGTACCAGAGCAGAATTTTGAATGGAAGCAGTTGTTGCCAAATGCAGAAAGTTGAACCGATGGAGCTGGAGGAGTGGAGCACCAGAGCATTCTAGACAGCACGTGCCAAGTCAGAAAAAGCCCTCATGTATTTGATTGAATTATGGGTAGACTGATTGGTTGAGAGGTTTATGAGAATGGGGACATTGTTTTATTCACTGATACATCTCCAGCTTCTAGAATATAAGGCCTGGAACTTAATACTCATTAAATAAATGGTGGAGTGAATAAATTAGAGTAATGCAAAATATGGGTGCTTTTCTCAATATATCCAAGGTCCACATCAAAATTCAATTACTATGCTCCTTTGATTATTTGTACTTTCCCAACTAGATCATCAGTTCCTCACCAGCAAAAAGCACTTGGAAGGCCTTCAGTAGACACTTAACAGTTGAATAATTGATTCAGACCCTAAGTACTACATGAAACCTTTATAGAAGGACTCACTTGGCACTGTGCACATGTAAGGGTCATGAAATTAACTTGCTTCCCTTATTTGAGGGGCAGTAGAAATCAGGTGGGTTAATTCTGAGAATTATCATGGGAAGTAGTTATGATAGTGATACCAACATGGCATTTGCAGGAGACTCAACTGAGTTCCTTAAGAAGGAAGGAATGAGTCAAGGAAAGATTCATTAGAAATTAAATAACATCCCATACACTATAATGAATGCCTGAGCAAACACAGACACCTGTGGTTAAAGAAAATCACAGGTCCTACACTATGGGTACAGTTGTGGGCATAGGGGACCTTCCTGCTTCATTATTCTGAGAAATAGCATTATCTATCAGGGTATTGCAAAGATTTGAGCTTCAAAATCAATATGTGCTGAGAATTACACAGCAGGAAAGCCAGGAACTATATAATACTTTGAACACTGTTTTTATAGTCAATTTTGAGAAGGTCCACAAATTCAAATTCAAGGACAAGTTTTCAGTACTGGCACTCATTAGCTGACATAGCCATGCATTTATTCTTTTCTTTTAGAAGCATTTATTGATATATATTATTTGCCAAGTACTCTTCTTCTTCTTCTGTGTTGTTATTCAGTGTTGTGTATCCTGCCCTAAAGGAGGGTGCAATTATATTAGAAAAATACCATCCACTCTCATTCATGTGAAATCGTCCAAGAAAAAGTGGAGATAACTTCTTGATCAAGTAAAAGCAGTAGGCAGGTGAACTGTTTGGCGAGCATCTCTTTTCAGGAACACAGACTGAAGGAGGCTTTGCCATTTTCTACAAGTAAGTCCAATTGGCCTTCCTGGGTCTGGTCTCCATTCTAGGCAACAGAAGAGACCAGGGAAGAGGTGGTCTTTATGGGCCAGGCCTGAAAGTGGCATGTATCACTTCCACTCCTGTTCCATGGCTGGAACTGAGCCACAAGACCGCACCTAACTGCAAAGGAGGCTGGGAAATGTGTTCTGGTTGTGTCCCCAGAGGTTTGGGAGCATCTTGCAGTCTCTGCCATAGCAATCTACTACAAAAGATAGGTTAGGTTCAAAATTTATGGCTATAAGAGAAAGCAGGGCCATGTAGATTTACTGACCTCGAGGTGATCGGCCCTATGCTGTGTACTTCCACATGAAATAGAGTGTTTTTGTCCTGAGTTCTAATTTCATGAGTCTACATATCATTACCATCCTCATTTTACAAAAGAAGAAATGGAGACTTAAGAGTATTTTAAGTAACTTTTGGTGGTGTTTATTTGAAGTCACAGGTGGAAAGTAAAAGGAAGGTTCAGTGTAGTCCTTGGGTTCTTAATTTTTAGGGCAGTTCATACTGCTTTCATTGGTCAAGAGTAGCACTACAACAAACACCATTCTGTTCTTAAGACAGTTTTCAGCTGGGCCTCTTCAGTCCTTGCTCTAGTCTGCTTTTTACCACATTTTTGGTGATGTGTGACTTCAAGTAGAAGTGTTTACCTAGCGATACTCAGCAATAAGGCATGGAAAAGAGATTCACTGCTCAGTCATTTAATCTACCCATCATTCCTTTATTAGCCCATTTTTTTGTTCATTTGTTCTTTCTTCCTTTTATCAAACATGTCTAATATTTCCTGTGCCCATTAAATGTGCCTGGCACTGTTAGGTGTTTGGAATACAAAGACAAAAAATATGGTACCCTTCTTTTGGCAAGTCACTGACTAATCAGAGAATCAGGCATGGAAAAGGGAATTAAAATGTTCTAAGGTTTTAAAAAGGGTATGGGATAGAACATGCATTTGGGCTAAGAGATAGGAGTACCAGCTCTGCCATAATGCAGTCTAAAAGAGGGTGCACAGAGAAGGAATAAATAGATATGGGGAAATGAAAAGTTTTCCTAGGTTAAAGAAGCAATAGACAGAACATTCCAGGCAAAGGAAACTATACAGAGTAAAGGAAAGTAGGATGAAGATGGAGTATGTTCAAGGTTGGCCTAAAAAAAAAAAAAGTGGAAGGTGATCGTGGAGAGTAGGAGATACAGATGGATTGGATCTAAACGTTTAAAGCACACCCTCTGATGTCCAAAATATATAAAGAACTCAAATAATTCACTAAAAAAAAACCCAAATAATCTGATTGAAAATGGACAGAGGACCTGAATAGACATTTTCCAAAGAAGACATATAGATGGCCAGCATGTACATGAGAAGATGCTCAACATCACTAATCATCAGGAAAATGCAAATAAAAACCATGGTGTGATATCACCTCACACCAGTCAGAAAGGGTAGCATCCAAAAGACAAGAAATAACAAGCGTTGGTGAAGATGTGGAGAAAAGGGAACCCTCATGTACTATTGGTGGGAATGTAAATTGCTGCATCCACTATGGAGAACAGTGTGGAGGTTCCTCACAAAATTAAAAATAGAATGTTACAGAGTCCAAGATAGTGTCACCCGCCACCTGACAAGCCAGTAAGTTGAGAGACAAGGTGTTGGGCCAGGAAAGAGACTTTATTTGGAAAGCCAGCAGACCAAGAAGTGGTGGATTAATATGCTAAAGAGCCATATTAACTTAGGGTTTATTTCAAGCTGCTTTTATATCAGGAAAGACAGGAACAGGGGGCAGCTGAGGTCAGGAAGTGATGATCGACCTCAGATATCTGGACGTCACCAAGGATCTGAGAAGGGTTGTGGAACTCCTTGTCTGTCGTTACTTGACTCTAGTCATTTTGTTGGCATGGGTCTGGCCGTGATGCTCCTGTAAGTCCTTGACAATCCGATTACCATTTTTGTACATACTTATTTATCTCCTTGGTGGTTTTGAGTTTCAGGTAAGGGTCTGGTTACATCAATCTTAAGTCATGAGCAAAATTCCTTTTGATGATCAGCAAGCTTATGTTCAGGGCTGCAGGGCCAAGCAGAAACTTTTTGACCCAAAGACTGAGGCAGCAAAGGAGACAGATACAACATGAAGGCAGAGATGCTAAGCCTTTTCTACTCTATTACAGAAATACCATACAATTGAATAATTCTACTTCTTGGTGTTTATCCAAAGAAAACAAAATGCTGATTTGAAAAGATACATGTGCCCTGTGTTTATTGAAATATTATTTACACTAGCCAAGAAAGGAAAGCAACTTAACTGGCTATTGATAGATGAATGGATAAGGAAATTTGATATATATACACAATGGAATATTACCCAGCCATAAAAAAAGAATGAAATCTTACCATCTACAATATGGATGGACCTAAATGATATTTTGCTAAATGAAATAAGTCAGACAGAAAAAGACAAATACCATATTGTTTTACTTACATGTGAAATCTAAACAAACAAATGGACAAACAAAAAATAGACATAGACTCAAAATACAAAGACAAAACTGCTAGTTGCCATAGGGGAGGGGGTGGTGGAATGGGCAAAATAGGTGAAGAGGATAAAGAGGTACAAACTTCTAATTACAAAAATAAGTCACAGAGGTGAAAAGTACAGAGTAGGAAATATAGTCAATGATATCATAATAACTTTGGATGATGATAGATGGTAACTGTACTTGTGAGCATTTCATAATGTATATAATTGTTGAATCACTATGTTGTACACCTATACTAATATGATATTGTCTCTCTTTGAAAGAAAAAAAGGCACACCCTCAAGGATGATGTCCTTTTTGTTTGTCTTCATTATGATCCAGGCTCCCGTGTGGTGGTTTGAGGTTGGTCTCTGCCCACGGTGTGGGGGAAGCCACCACCGACATTGCTTATATTACCATATTATTATGGTGAGCAATGCCAGTGTCTATCTGTCCTCCCTGGGCCTCTGCAGAGGCCCAACAGAGGACAAAAACTGACCAAGGAGTAAACTTCCAGGCCATCAAAACCTGCCTCGTCCAGCAGGCAAGCCTGACATGCAAAGTGGAAGTCCCAGGGGTCAGAAACTGGACAGATGCAAGAACAGAGGAGACAGGGGCAATAGAGCAGGTGCAAGGAAAGTCAGAGACCAGGGCTTTGGGTATAAACATGGTTGGCCGTCCGCTTCCCATTTCCCACACTCTTCCTCCCAAAATGCATGCATGTGCACACAAGTGCACACACACACACACACATTGAGATTCTGCTTATTGGGAGCTTGCTGGATGTTTAGAATTTGATTAGCTTAGTTATAAGAATTAAAAACACAGGGCTGGGGGTAAAAAGTGTTGGGAAAAGCTACCATGCCATAGTTCCCATGAGAGTGTGTCAGAGAGATACACCATTACCACTAATCCTCTATGGATTTTTCCAAGCGTACCTCAGCTGTTAGATTCATTCATAGTGATTTCAGGGTCCACTCATAATTACACCAAGTAAGGCAGTCTTTAAGAAAGATTAAAATAAAAATACTAATAAAGATGTAAGTATTGATCCATCATGGCTGATCAATCGTATCTTTTCCATTTAGCTGGTGGATAATTAGCTGGTGTGATGGCTCACACATAAACTAGAGTGACTCACTCAGGGGGACCATCATAGCACCCACTTTAGGACTCTCAAGCAGCTAGTAACAACCCATTTCAAGTCAATTCAACAACTATTTATTGAATGCCTACTAAGTACACAGATTGTACCACCAGAATAACAACGAGCAAAGGACACTCATGTGAAATTGCCCTTATTGAAATTTTTTCAGTTGGCTTATTACGTTTAGAATCATGGCTCTAGGGAATGACAAGTGGAGACTGGCTAAAAACATAGTTCTGTTTAAATGTGCTTTGAAATGCCTAGAGAGAGTTTTGGCTCTTTTATAAATGAAATGCAGGTTAAAAGTTGCTTTAAGAATGGTCAGTAGATTATGACCTTTAGTATTTGCTGGTAAATACTAGGATTCTTAATAGTAAGTGACTTAAAAAAAATGTTAAATGGGTTAAGAAAAAACTAAATTATGTAGAGGAATATCTAAAAATCATAAAGCAACCAGCAAGGGGTTGTATGTAGATGCAAGGAGTTTTGTGTGTATTACAGTTGTCATTTATTTTGTGTGTGCACTTTTCCTTCTGTTTTTGCTTTTTTCTTTGAGAAATAAGAATAAGAACATGGTAAGGGCCAAGAGGTTCTGAGGCAGCACATGTTCTGAGCACCTCCTTTTGAAATGCAGGTATGTCCTGTAGCCTCCTGTAGCACCCCACCACCCCCTACCTCCAGTAACCCCAGGAAAGGGCCTTGTCACATTTTCCACTCCAGAGGAGTCTTCTCTGTCTTCACTGAGGAAAAGTATGACCCCTTTGCCCAGAGTTAGAAGATTAAAGGCAGAAGAGAAGCACCTGAAAATGCATTTGTCATCAAGATGTGCTGAATCCCCCAAAGGGAGAAAACTGTAAAGATGCTTTTAACTTTTAGGGAAAGCTCAGTGTAAATTGAAGGTTGCTTTTTTCTAGGACCTTGGACCTGGGCTTGTAAAGTATGCTATACTCATATCTTTCACAATTTCAACCATAAATCTATAATCATTTACTTGTGAAACCTTTTCATAGATAGTACCTAGAAAAAGATGAACGAGCAACCTAGACTCTTTGGTTGCCATGACTCAAGCAGGCTTTTTTATGAGATGTTCTATGACTTCAGTGTAAGATTAGGAAATATAAGAATTAGGGGAAATTATGTGACTGTGACTGAATACATTAGCAAGCAATAGCCATAAGGTTTTGGAAGTTTGGATTTTCCTTCAGCTGGTATCAGAATGCAAAGGTATTGATATGGTAGATGAGTCCTAACAGCAGACAGTATAAGCAATGGGTGCTTGAAGCTTCGCAGGCTAGAGGAACAAGCCCTGTGGTATCCTTTCCATGAAGCATCTAGCCAAGAGCTCCCAATAAGGGTAATAAGGTCCTAATTCCCAACAAAGGATCCGGCAAGGGCTAGACTCAGAAGAGGTGTCTGTATAGATGGCTGGCACTCCCATTGTAGATGAGGAATAGGGCACAGCAGCAAACCAGCAGGGCAGTACAGTCCTTTATGCTGGCCACCTCCACCGAAGACTAGTGACTCAGTTATCACCTGGATGTCTAGACCCCACTCTGAGCCTAGCAGATATTAGCTAATGGCAGCGTGACCAATTCCAGGCCCTGCATGATAGTAAGGCTGATGATCTGTTTTCTGCTCTGGTTGACAGACTTTAGACTTGATAAACTGGAACCTTGCTGATCATACAAGATCATATGTCTCAGTAAAGAGGAACTGGAGAAGGAAGGGGCAGACTGACACGGGTCATAACAATATATAACAGGGTATTTCTGAGTTCTTTATCCCTGCTCTTCCTCCTTCCCCCAGTAACACTGGCTATTTGTGTATCCTTTTGGCTATTGTGTAGGAAAGATTGTGTTGGTTGATTGTTGACCAGAAAAATATGGTAGTTCAGTTCAGTAAGCAGTGCACATTTATTGAGCACCTAATCTGTGCCGCATGCCTTGCTAAGTGCTGGAGATCCAATGATGAATGAGATCATCCCTGTCAGATTTCTGTATCCCACCTTCTTTTTCTTTCTTGGCATATCTACCCTGCTAGTGGACACATGTTGCAAATGTAACTGTTGTCCATAGTTTTGTGTACCCAGATGTGCACAGCCTGGAAAATCCTCCCAGGGAATACATGAAGGAGAGAGGTCTGCATTTATCTTAAATAGGGCCCTTGCCAGAACAAGGGTAAATCCCAGAGGGTGGTTGATATAATTAACCAAGCATTGACTAGTAAGGGTGGTCCTTGTGGGTTAATCATGTAAGTTTGAATCTGCAATAGTAAGCTTAATTTAATGACTAAAATTTTAATTTCCATAATGATGTCACATCCATCCTTCCTTTTCCAAGCCCATCATCCTTAGCTCATGCTAGCCTGTGCTCCTCATTCTTGTCTTTCATTAGTGGCACTATAAAAATGGAGACAGTGTTGTCCAGTGAAAGCAGCAATGGGCATGCAGTCAAAAGACCTGAGTTTGAGTTTGGGTGTCTCCAGCTATTTGTAACTCTGGTCAAGTTCACATTTTTCAAGCCTCAGTTTCCTTCATGTATAATGTAGGGATAATAATTCTGGTATTTACAACAGCTTTAGCTGTTTTTTCTAAACATCCAGCACTCTATATGGCACATTGTAAGTGGTCAATAAGTGTGTGCAATAAAACCATTATTTAATGTATGTGCTGTATGAGATCGCAGTTTGCCTTTTTGAGGGTATTATTATTTGTTTTATTACATTTAAAAAATTTTTAATGTTTCCCTACTCAGATCCTCAACTCCTTAGGGAAGTGCCTTTTCCTTAGATCTGTTCTGTCCGCTTCGTTTTCTCCTGCCCTAGGTCTCATCACAGTATAGGGATTTAAGAAATGTTCAGCAAAAAGTGATATATTTCTCATT
Organism: Manis pentadactyla; assembly: GCF_030020395.1. Taxonomy (NCBI): domain Eukaryota; kingdom Metazoa; phylum Chordata; class Mammalia; order Pholidota; family Manidae; genus Manis; species Manis pentadactyla. The sequence goes on along the minus strand of NC_080022.1, from coordinate 46,660,879 downwards.
TCTTTTCTATTACCAGTTAATAAATGCTTGTCTTCAATATATATAAAGACATTACTTCTATGCTTAGTGTGGTTGAAGTGACAAATGAAATCTAAAAATGGGTAAAAGTTTAATTCAAAATAACCAGGGTCAAGAGACAGCTTCTGGAGGATATGTGTGAAATCCTGGTGGTGGAAGGGCTGTCTCACAACCGAGGCTCCTTAGAAGTTTGTTGGTTGGTTGGATTGATGGATTAATTAATTAGTTGACAGATGACCTGACAGACAGTAAAAGTTTCTGAGAATCAGAAGGCAGAGAATTTCTAAGAGAAGAGGAATGTTTTTATATTTTCTTAAAAGAATCCTAATTAATTGATCTAGGTACTCTCAGAAAGAAATAATCTCTTAGGTAAAAAAAATAAGTAAATACAAAAGGACTAGGTAGTTCTCCAGACAGGAAAAAAAGAACAGGTAAAACCTCATACTTTGCCTGAAATGCCTTCCTCTTCTTTAAATTTCTTACGCCAAAATCTAATTCATTCTTCAAGGTCTCCCTACAGTTCCTCTTACACTGACCCAAAGTGTTTTCCTTATACATGGTAGGTGGCTTCTTAGATAGATCTGGTTTTCAGATCGAACTCCACTTCTCAGAACTTTTGTATCTTTGAATAATTTGGATAATCTCTCTGAGCCTTTGCCTCCTCTTCTGTATAATGTGAATGACGATTTGAAACTTACAGGCTGTTGTTAAGATCAAACCCATCAGTGCATGAGCAAGGGTTTCCTAAATCATGAAGTGCTCTTAAACACTAGTTATTTGGGCTGTTTTCTTAGATTATATTTCTTATAGTCAGGGATATCAGAAAAATTATAATTAATGCCTCTGCCTAACTACTTAGCAGTAGAATATGTGAATGACATTCTGAGAGAAAGAAAATCTGCCTGCTTTGCATAGAGCCCTGGTACTGGAAAGAAGTAAAGAAATTTGGATGAATGATAAAGGTAGCAGGGATCATTTATTTTCCTATCTGGCTCACCTCCAGGCTATTAAAGTCTCGGAAGTGGTTCATGTTTAATTGTAAAGCTTCCTAAGAGAAGATGAATTGTTTTGCCGTGTAGAAAGGCTGCCTTTCATCTGGACGCTGCCCACTTCAGCTCAACAGATGTCCCTTGTATCAGGTCCCATGCTGGGCACTTTGGGTATGCTCACATAGAAGAGACACAGCTCCTGCCCTCAACTCAATACCAGTGAGTGATGGTTATTAAGTAAAGTATCAGAAATGCTCCCCCCACCAAGGAACAGGCACTCATCCCATCCCAAAAGACTGGGAGGCTAGGGTACATGAGAGGAGAAAGTGGAGATGGAAGCCTCTGAGGAAATTGTAACTCTGTGTTTACCAGTAACCGTCACCACTTGCCACATGTGGCAAATTTAAATTTATTTAAATCTACTTAAATCTAAAATTCAGTTCCTCGGTTGTACTAGCCATATTTCAAGTGCTCAGAAGCTCCATGTGGCCAGCGCCTGCCCTATTAGCACAGAGTATTTCCATCACGGTAGAGGCCCATGAGAACATCCCCAGGCATCTGGCTTCTATGCGTTCCCTAGTGGACCCTAAGGGCTGAGCAGGGACAGTGACATCAGTGTCCCACCAGCTCTTTGTCCCTTCAGTTTGATTCCCTCTACCCTGGAATCAGAGTGGTATGTCCTACTCCTGAAGATCAAGATTTCCCATTCTACGTGAAGTCAGTCCTTGACTCGCAGTGCCTTGGAGAAGCAAAGATGAACTCTCTAGCATGGCGTACAAAGAGCATGCGGTATATGCTTTTCCCTGTGTCATCCCTGCTCCCCCATTCCCTTCATGCTGTTGCCAGACAGTCCTGACTTACAATAGCTCGACTTAGAATTTCTCAGCCTCATGTTCCTGCAAAAGCAATACACATTCAGTAGAAACTACACTTTGAATTTTGAATTTTAATCTTTTCCAGGACAAGAGATGGGTGGATGATACCCTCTCACGAGGCCGGGCAGTGGCAGTGAGTCACAGCTCCCAGTCAGCCACACGATCACCGGGGTAAACAGCCCATATGCTGACAGCCATTCTGCACCCATACAACCATTCTGTTTCTCACTTTTGCTACAGTATTTTCGATCAATTACATGAGCTATTTGGCATTTTATTATAAAATAGGCTCTATGTTAGATGATTCTGCCCAACTGTAGGTGAATGTAAGTGTTCTGAGCACATTTAAAGTAGGCTAGGCTAAGCTGTGATGTTTGGTAGGATAGGTGTATTAAATGCATTTTCATCTTTTGATATTTTCAACATACCATGAGTTTATTAGCCTGTAACCCCATTGTGAGTTGAGGAAGATCTGTCCTGAGCCCAATCACACCTTGTAGTCCACTCTTCTGGCCCTCTGCCTGCCACTCACCCCTTCCCTCCGATCCACATTCTTCCTGCTTCTCATTCAGGGTGCTGGTTGGTCCTTTCCTTGTGCTCCAGTAGCTCTCCTAGAGGGTTTTTCCTGTTCTGCCATAATGGTCTGTTTACATGTCTTTTCTACTCCATTGTGAGCTCCTTGAGAGCAAGAACCTCACTTAGTCACCTTTGAAGGCTCTGCTTCTGAAAAAAGAGGAGGTTGAAAGTGACATGTGGAATGAATGGATTCCCAGATGAATGAATAAATTGCTATACAAAAGGGTGAATGAATGAATGAAGAGTAAAGTAGACTCTTCAGGATGAATGAGAACTAAAGAGCAACGTTAAAGTCTTTGGAAACTCAGTCCAACTCTGTTCTCTTCTTTGCTGTAAAATGCTGGCTGATCTCTCAGTGTCCAGAGTCAAATGCCTTTGACCTCTGGAAGTTAACCTAGATACCAAGGCACTGCACCCACACACGAGTTAATCATATCACAAATAACATACATCAGGAGATAAGGAGACATGCTGGCTTCTATTTAGGCAGATGTTGCTAAACAGACTCTGTCCGTAGTCCTAATAAAGTGGGCTATAAATTCTGAGTTGTGCATGCTGCAGCAAGGTGAGATGATGGCGTTGTGATGAGTCTACATTATTCTGTGAGTTGAGTGTTAAGGGGATTAAAGTGAAAGCCATTAAATTGTGCTTACTGTGTGGATACAACCCACATGATTCAGCCATACACAAGATGACTGGTTTTGGAGAGTTTCAGATGAAAAAAAAGCACACATACCTTGGGACTGAAACAGTTTATGTTTGAGCTTGGGCTCTTCTTTCATTTAATGAGAGACACTGAGTGAATTACTCCAACCATTCTTACATGTAAAATGCAGGTAGTAAGAATACATCCACCTGACGTGGATGCTATGGTGCTTCCATGAGGTGACACACCACCGTAAACCATAAACTCCAGGAAGAAAAGAGCTAAAAGTATATCAGGCACCTATTATGGGCTAGGTCCTGTGTGACACCCGTTAGGTGCAATTTCATATTTAATACCTGTCACAACCCTCAGTGTGTAAATATGATCATTGCCACAAAATGGCATCTCTTGTTTTCAGACCCTCCTCCTCATTTCTGCGCACCAACTATGTGTCAAACGTTATACTCGTTTCACAGGTATGACTCAGTAAGTCCTCTTACTTAGTAACCTGGATGATAATGTAATGTCTTCCATTTGACTTTGGATGATAGGTCCAGAGAAGTTAAGTAACTTGCCTACAGGCTAACAGATAATAAATGGGAGTGGGACATAATGGGAGTCTCAGCCAGAACTACAAGTCAAAGTGCAATTTTTTCACTCATTTTATTGGCTATAATTCTGTATTAGTGAAATTTCTAAAATGTCTTCTGAAAGGTGTTGCTCTCTAATCCCTGAAATCTGTGAATATGATGAAATCCCACTCCAGTGATTATATTATGTTATACTCAGAGTTTACATCAAGAAGTGGGGGGGATTATCCATGGGGGCTTAATCGAATTACAAGCCTTAAAAGCAGAGAAATTTCTCTGACTGACGGTAGAAGAGGAATTCAGAGAGACTGGAAGCACACACAGGAGAGATTCTTTGAGCAGTTAGTGGCTTGAAGATGGAGTGGCCCTCGTAGAAGGGCTGTCGGCGGCATCGAGGAGCAGTGAGCTCCTCCAGCTGACAGCCACAACCGCGAAACAGGATTCTGCCAACAATCTGCACTGGGAAGCGGGTTCTTCTCCAGAGACCCCAGGTAAGAGCACAGCTGGTCAGCACCTTGATTTGGGCCTGTAGCGACCCTAAGCAGAGAACCCCACTGAGTTTGCCTGGACAGCTGCCCACAGATCAGTGAGATAATAAATGGGCATTGTGGCAAGTTGTCAAATGTGTGCTCACATGTTACACAGCAGTAGGAAACTAATACAAATGCTCTACATAATTTACAGTGCTTAAAATTACCTACCTGATAAGATGGTTTCATGAGATAAATAACTGTAAAGCACTTGGTACAATACTTGACGTTTAGGAAGCTCTTTAAAAAATGTTGCCTCATATTTGTATCGTCACGCTCATTTTTACAGGTAGGAAAGCTAAGGCTCCAGGGGTTAAATAACATGCCCAAAGCCATAGGACTGGTGAGAGTCAGGATGAGAATTGGCGTGAAGGGCCACTGCTCTTCACCCAGAGCACAGTGATCAAATCATGAAGGCACGTTGGAACTATCTGCCAAACTTGCTAAAATCAGGGTTCTTATGTCTCGATCACAGTGACTGGGTTCAAGTTCTTGGGTGATCTTAAAAATCTTCATGGATGCTCTTATTGGAGAGTCACTGTGCTGGACTATGAATTTCCTGAGTCGGGGGCATGCGTTCTTCATGTTTGTATCCACAGTGGGGCCTGATACCAATGGTATATATATTGTATATTTACATTTCTATCCATCTTTCCTGTGGATTGCTGGGCCTTTACTGCTACTATAGTCCCATTGACCTTGGAGTGATTGTTGATGAACATGGATACCTTTCTCCTAAATCGCCCCATTTTGGCAGCTGGCAGTGCGAGCCCTACGTTTATCGCATGTGACAGCTCTCCAGGTTTGTGAATCGGCTCCCCATTGCCCTACCTCCACACTCATATACAAATACACCGTTTCTTTCTTTTCTTAGTCCATGGAAGAGGGCTTCCTGCTCACCTGACAACAGCACGTTTAAAGTGGTTAAAAATAGGAATAGAAACTTGAAGCTGGGTTGCTGAGATGGGAGAATCCTTCCTGAGTGGGCAGATAAAAGGCAGCATATACAAGGAGCGCAGTAACTCTAGCTGGATCCCAACCATGAGCGCTGGCCTCTTGCCTTTTCTCTTTAAACCTCAGGAGTAGGTGCCAGTGTCTGTGTTTCCTACGTGGCTTTATTTTTTAAATGGCTCCCCTTTCTCAAGATAGCCCACACAGTTCTACTCTCAACACATCATGCAATGAAAACCCTTCAAGGAGACAAAGGAGGCCAACTGAAATTCTCAGAAGCATCGGCTGCCTGCTGAACATTTTACTGGACATAGTCATGCTAATGACAGTCCCATTCTAAAAAATTTATATGGCTCCTGCTGTCTTGCCAAAGAAATTGCACTACCCTGTCAAATTAGTTTCCACTGCTTCTGGTGGAGCTGCTGACAGTGGAACTGACGACTAAAAAAAAAAATCTCCATTTCCTGAATGCCAAGCCTTTTGAAATGTCCCCACTTTCATGGTGCCTAATAAATGTCAGTTCACATGTTGCTCATCAGATGGGCGCCATCTGGTGTATTGGAAAGAGATTTCGATTGGGAATGGCGGAGAAACTCATTTATTAGCTGTTTGTCTTCTGGGTCTCGGTTTCTCTCTAGAACTGGGAGAGTGTATTTAGATCATCTCTAAGGTACATTTCATCTGTCAGAGCTCAGACTGTGTTAAGAATGTAAGCTTCATGAGGCGGGGAAGCCTTCTGTCTTGTTTCCTCCTGGATCCTCATTGCCTGGCACTCTGCTCAGCAGGTAGCAATTGTGTAATAGATACTTGCTGAATAGATGACTGGTTGAATGAGTGAATAAATAAATTAATGTCGGTGAAATTAATGACGAAATCCTCACCGTGTATTACTGTCTTCTGTGCACAATTTGATAGGGTTTGTATGTAAAAAAGAAAAGGCAGCTTACTGAGCACCTTTGAAGAGCATCAGCTGTGGAGGTAGGCGTGATAATGGGTTGTTACTCTGGGCTCATCAGACCCCTAGAAAAGTAGTTTTATTATTAATCTTGTGTATTACATTAAAACCTGGGGTATAGGCCGTTCATGGGTTACATGTCCTGGCGGGAGATGGCTGCAGTGGCCGCCAAGGATGCTGAGAGCTCAGACTCCAGAGGCTTCCCTCAAACCTCAGGTTTAAGCTGCTGAGAGCTGAAATCTGGGGAGGTCATCCTAGGCAAAGAGAGACTCCACAGGCCTAGGCAGATGGTACCCAGAGCCAGTGAGTGAGGAACTCAGAGAAAGCAACAAAGAGATAGGGAGCTGGATATCTGATATCAGAGAGCAGGTTGGATGAGTAAGAAACAGATGCTTCATTTTTAGGGTGTCATGCATGAGGGTCTTCAGCCTAAAAGTGCCTGTTTTCCCACACTTTTCCCAAATAAGAATTTATTCTATAAGGTGGGTGATATAAATGAGTAGAGAGAATAGTTTAAAATTAGAACAGAATGAATTTGAAGGTGGTGTCGTCATTTACTAGTTATACTCTTGAATGATGTATCTCTTGGAGCCTCAGTTTCTCCATTTTTAATACGTGGTTAATAACAGTGCCTACTTCACAGTGTTATTCTGAGGACTGAAGCAAGTGACCTCTGTAAAGTGCCTAGCTCTTTTTCTGGCACACACCAGGTAATCAGTAAGTACTTGTTTTGTTTTCTCTTTTCAATTCCTAGTCATTCATTAAATATTCATTGAGCAGCCAGAGTTTGGTAGGCACTGTGCTCGATACAGGGATACAGACGTGAAAGAGACAGTCTCCTCTGCTGTGGGGCTCACGGCTGAGTGGAAGGAGCAGACAAGCAGCAATAAAGAAAACAGTGAATGACAATGCAGTGTGGTTATATCTGTATTAAAAATACAGAAGCACGGACTATGGATGTCCGGAAGAAGAAATGCCCAGCTCTGTCTTGGAGAGTCAGGGAAGGCATCTGTTCTACTCCAGCTCAGATATTTGGAAGATGCCTTTGCTAAGGCAATTTGGGGAAGAAGGTGTTCTGCAATCTTTAATATGGTAGAAGAGGAATTCAGAGAGACTGGAAGCTCTCTGTGCTTCCTTTGAAGCACTTTCCTTTGAGAAGTTCTAATTCTACGCTTGAGTTATGGGAATCAGGAATGCTTGTTTGAGGATCTATTGACAATAGTAACAAGGTCTCATGGGTAAATTTGTTTGTCAAGTGCTGATAATGATAGCTAATACTTGTGGCAACTAAGAATAATACTACTAATTCTTAATTCATGTTTATTATGTGACAGGCATTTTTCCAAGCCCTCTCATTCATCATCTCAGTTAATGATCCACAGATTCTCCTAACAGACATTTTATTGTCCCATAACACTTTTATTATGCTCATTTTACAAAAGAGGAAACCTGGAATTTAGAAAAGTTAAGTAACTTCCTACAAGGTCACGAGTTAATAATTTGCAGAGTTGTGAGTTGAACCTGGCTCTATTTGGCTGCAAGCTCATGCTCTATATGAGCTCTACATTATGCTCTATGTTATGTTGCCTTCAGAAATTTCTTTATTTAGAAAAGAGAAACAGCATATTTGAGTTTGTTAACTGCAGATCCAAATTAGAATATTGGATTTGATGTTTGTTCACTTCTATGTAATCATTCAATTTTAATGACCCTGTTTCCTTATCAGGATGACATTCTTTTTGAAGATCTGGTAAGTATACTTGATATCTTTGTTGTCATTTAATTCACTTAACATCTGGAGCAGCTGTTTTATTTTTTCTGAAGGAGTGGTATTTGCAGTCTCTAGGGAAAATTTTAGTTTTTCTTTTTTTAAACACGTCTCCAATATTGAAAACAAAACAAATGGTTAAAGCAATCTCTGAGTTGTAGCTTACACATTTTCAGAGTGCTTGTTAGCTTGCATAAAAAAGATGATATAGACACTGTCAGAATGGGAGTTAAAGACCCAATTTTAGGCTGCTAGAGAAATCATCTGTAATCACGAAGAAGATTACTTGGGTGTTCACTGAGTTCAGAACTGAAATACAGAAGGCTACGCAGCAGTCATATATTTTTCATGTGTTAGGAAGGAGAAACGTATGCTTCAATAAACAAGTCTTGATTATAAAGACCAAATAAGGAAGGTGGGAACTGCATAACACAAAACGGTAGTCAGGCCCTTGCAAATCTCCCTGCTGATGTCTGGGGAGCTGGTCTGAGCATCAAATCAGGGGCTCACCTTTCAAATAGAGGTCAGTGAAAAGACTTGTATTTGGCTTGAAGGAACCCCTCTTGGGATTCAATTCTTCTGACAATGAAAGTAATGCAAGGTGTTCATTTTTGCATGGAGGCAGAAACATCATTTTGGGAAAATGCACATAGCCATATAGTTCTACAGATGGCCACCAAAATGTTGAAAAAGTCTCACTTGCAGCCCAATAAAACCATCCTGATGTTTTATTGTAGCTTTTTAAATTATGAATGTTTTAAGCATACTGATCAATATGAAGAATAATATAATAGACATCAGTGTACCCACTATCCAGGTTTGGCAAGGCTTAAAATTTTGCCGCCTCTTTTTTTTATAAGAATTAAAATACACCCTAAAAGCCCTCTATGGTACTCTTGCTGGAAATTGTTCAATGATTCCGTCCTTCCTTAAGTGGAAATCAGTACTTTGAGTTTGGTGTTTAACATTTCTTTGAGGTTTTTAAACTCTTACCGCATATTGTATATAAAGCAAAATGTACATTAGGTCATATGTGTTTTAAAACTACAAAAATGCATTCACACTGAACATGAACATATCTCTTTACTTTTTTGGCTCAAAGTTGTTTTTGAGATTTATCCATGCTGATGTAAGTAGTTCTAATTTATTCATTTTAACTGCTACTTAAGTGAATATAACAGTATTTATATACCTAGTCTTCTGATGATGAACATTTAGGTAGTTTATGATATAGGATTGTAACAACAACAAAAATAGCCTCCATAACATTGCTTTTTCTATCCCTTTGGTCTCAGGTGAAAGGATATTGCAAGGTAGAACATCTGGGACCAGATTGTGGATCTTACTGCGTATGCATCTCCACTTTTAGGAGATACTGCCAAATTATATTTGAAAGTAGGTTTTCCAATTCATACACCCACCAGCAGGGCATGACAGCTCCCTGTGCTCCATACAAAAAGCTATAATTAAATCATTTGGTACTTTTAGTTTTTGCCAATCTGATGCCAGTTTGAATGATTCCTCATCTTGGTTTGCATTTGCATTTGCCTGAATACATTCTAGGTTAGGTTATTTTCATATATATCTGTCAGGTGTTCTCTCCCAGATTTCATGTCCCATCCTTTGGCACTCTTTTTATCGAGTGGTTTTCTTTTTCTTACTGCTATGTGGTTCCTTGTGTGTCCTCTAAACAAATCTTTCTGTGGTACCTTTATAAATATTGTAATTTTTGCAAATGATACAATAGATCTGTTGCAGTCCAGATCAAAAGCCTAATATGTGGGAATGTTCATAATTTGACAGATTCTGAAATTTATAGCACAATGCAGATGGCCAAGAATAGTGAAGACTCTTCTAGAGAACAAAGAGGCAGATATTATAGTCCTACATACTAAGGCTTATTGAGCATGCACAATGTGCCAGTCATTATTGTAGACACTTTAATCTGTTAATATGATGAAAGGTTAAAGGCATCCCCTATAGTGCTTTAGGAAGGAGAAGAATTTCTGCTGCCTCTGTTTCGGGTTACATGGCAGACAATAGCTAATGCTTCTAAACTACGTGTTCAGCACTAGATGCAATGTTTAGTCCCACCACTCACCCATCAGTTATTCTACTTCAGTGTAGACGCCTCTTGCTGTTATTTCAGTGCACTAATAATATCATTGTCACTGCTTCTTTGTGCTGATCGTTCTCTTTCTCCCTGTCTCTTTACCCAGCTTTACTACTTTTTATACCTTATGACCACCTGACATTATCTATTTTTATAGATATAGTCTCCTTCATTAGACTATAGGCTCTGTGATGACACTCTTTTGTGCTCATTATAGTCCCCCAGGGGGTCTAGAATACTGACAGACATATAAGATTCTCCAGCAGTATTTGTTGAATGAATGAATGAATGAATCTACACTACACTTTAAAATCTTCTCTGTGTGAAATGGTATGTTTCAGTTCCACCAAGGCTCAGGGTATAAATGTGTTTTGCATTTAAAACATGGAATGATTTCTTGACAGCATGGTTTATGATTAAGAGTGTAGACTTTGCATTCAGAAGAAGTTGGGTTTAAATCATTCTTGTTCCACCACTTATACTTATTGGTGGTGTGACTGTTTACTTAACCTTTCTGAGCCTGCTTCCTCACTTGTAAATATTGACATAATCTTACCCCTCTTAAGTAACAAACTCTGGCTTATTTTTTTCAAAGGCTTGCCCTGGTGGCTGGCATTGAGAATCATTTGAGGTGAGTGAGAGCAAGTGCAAACAAGGAGACAGTGGATGAAATGAGCACAGGCTAGATCAGGGAGAAGGTGGTGCACGGTTGAAAAACAATTAAATTCCACTTGGATTTTAAAAGGTGGAGCCCATAGAGTTTATTAGAGGTTTGGCTTTGGTGTGAGAGAAGGAGCAGTTGAGAACGTCTTCAAGGAATCAGGGCTGAGAAACTGAAAGGATGGAATTGCCATTTACTGAGATGGGAAACACTGGAGGAAGAAATGGTTGGGGGAATGTTAGTTTGGACAGTAAGTGTGAGAGGTAGAGTAGACGCCCAAGTATAGTTGTGGGTAGACAGCTAGGTAAAGGAATCCAGAGTTCAGGAGCGAGGTATCTGCTGGAGATGGACATTTGAGTCATTTTTTCATGTAGACACTACTAGAAACCTTTAGAAAAGAAGAGAGTGCCTGCCTGCGCAATGAGTTTGGGTAAAGAAGAGAAGAATTTTGAGGTCTGAACTATGGAGTACTCAACACTTAGAAGTTGGGGAGATGAGAGGGAGCAGGTGAAGGGACTGAGGAGGAGAACCAGTGAGGGGGGAGAGACCCAGGACAGTGTGAGGCCAAGGGAAGAGGTGTTTTCAGGAGGCAGAAGTGACCAACTCTAGCCACTGCTGCAGGCATGTTAAGTATCATGAGGACGAAGAATTCATCAATGTTAGAATAAATGTAAATAGTTTTGTACATTATATTAATTGGTATGGTGTAGCTCGAACTGAGAAACTTCTAAAATTCCTCTTATAAAAAAGAAAAACTAACAAAAAACATCTTTTCCTCCACCTTGATCTCTTAAATTCTTTTTCAGAGAGGGCTAATTTGCAGCTGGACACACTAGAATTAGCTATCACTTAGCTGTGTTTTTTATTTTAAAGACTCTTTCTTTAGAGTATTTTTGGGTTTACAACACAATGAGAGAAAGGTACAGATTTTCCCATATGCTTCCTTTTCCCCACATATGCATAGCCTACCTCATTATCAGTATCATTCACCAAATAAGTACTTTTTATTTTACCAGTGATGAGCCTACAATGACACATCATTGTCACTCTAAGTCCACAGTTTTCCTTAGGGTTCATTCTTGGTGGTGTACATTCTGTGGTGTAGACAGAAGTAGAGTGATATATATCCATCCTTATAATATCATACAGAGTATTTTCACTGCCCTAAAAATTCTCTGTGTTCTGCCTATTCTTTTCTCCCCGCACACACTCTTGACATCCACTGATCTTTTTATTATCTCCATAGTTTTGCCTTTTCCAGAGTGTTGTACAGTTGGAAACAAAGTATGTGGCCTTTTCAGATTGCCTCCTTTCACTTAGTAATATGCATTTAAGGTTATTTTCTTTCTAGCTAAATAATATTCTATTCTGGATGTACCACTGTTTATCCATTCACTTACTAAAGAGTATCTTGGTTGCTTTCCAGTTTTGGTAATTATAAGTAAAGTGACTATAAATATCCATGTGCAGGTTTTTGTGTGGACATAAGTTTTCAGTTCCTTTGGGCTGGCTCAGATGGTAAAAGTGTGTTTAGTTTTGTTTTCTAGAAACCATCAAACTGTCTTCCAAAGTGGCTGTGCCATTTTGCATTCCCACTAGCAATGGATGAGAGTTCCCATTGCTCCACATCCTCACCAGCATTTGATAGTGTCACTGTTCCAGATTTTGGCCATTCTAATAGGTGTGTAGTGGTATCTCATTGTTGTTCTAATTTGCATTTCCCTTCTGGCATATGTGGAGCATCGTTTCATATGCTTATTTCCCATATGTACATCTTCTTTGATGCGGTGACTATCACAGTCTTTGGCCCATTTTTTAAATCGGTGGCTGTGCTCTTTAGAGATAGTCCCATCTTTATCATAAATTACACTGTTCTGCCCTAACTCCATGACTTATTTATATTGAATTACCTGCTGTCTTATCTAGCCCTAGGCCATGAGCTCCTTGAGGGTAGTAATTGTGTCTGATAAATCTATTTCAGTGTGCCTCTCACTTCCTGGTATGGCTGGGTGTTCAAAAAGGCTTTGTTGGGTGGAACGAAACAGCCAGTTATGAGGCATGCTGTGTCCTTGGTGGCATGGATGGGTGGGGATGGGTGGGTCTGTGATTGCTTTCAACCAATTTTCCAACACCAACTGACTTACGTACTTGGAGTTAGCACAGACCCCACAGATTAAAGTCTCTGTCCCGCAAGACTGTGCCCACTTCAGATCCCAGGCACAATTTGTAGGTGTCCCTAAGCGACCCACACTTCTGCCTGGGCATCTACAAATTTGGGGGTTCCCATGACCCCCTCAGGTTTGATAATTTGCTAGTACACCTCAGAGAACTCAGGAAAGCAGTACACTTGTGATCACCCTTTTATAATAAAGGATCCAAATGAACAGCCAGATAAAATGATACATAGGGTGACAGGATGGGAGAGGGGTGGGTGCAGCAGCTTCTATCCCTGTGTAGTGGGGATGCCCTCTAGTACCTGATATGTTCATTGACCAGGAATCTCCCCAAACCTCATTGTTCAGAGTTTTATATTGAGGCTTCATTACTTGAGCACGATTGATTAAAGCAATGGCCACGTGATTGAACTCAGTCTCCCCAGAGGTCAGGGGGCCAGTGAAAGTCCCAAACCTCTCATCCTGTGGCGTGCCTTTCTAGTGACCAGTCCCTATCTTGAAGCTATCAGGGCTCTGCGAGGAGTTGCATATATTGTATTATATTATTTATAATATATATATATATATTATTATACCACAGTGCTTATGTTAAACAGAACTAGCTGGGGAAAATGATTAAGCTCTAGACTTTCCCTGATGGGTGATAAGTCCAAAGGAATCCAGAGGGCTGTGCTGGCAAGCTGGCATTGGTGACCGAGGCAGCCCTGTTGGCTGTTGGGTGGTGGATGGGGCTCAGGAGCTGGACTGGCTAGTTAGTTGGTAGCGTCTTGGCTTTTGATGGTTCATCCTTTTGAAGCAAGCCTTCTGCCCATAACAAGGGGAAAGGGAGACAGGCTGACTCTGTTCTCCAGACAGAAGAGTTGGTAAGTTACATCTAGTAGGCTTCAATCAAGGATGGCAATAATGCCATCAGAACTCAGGTGGTGACCAGGGAATGGGAAGCCAGGATGAAGAGAAAGAGCATTTATTAAGGGCTCACACTGGTCTGGGCTCTTAACACATCCCATAGAAGTCCTTGAGGTGGTGACTCAGTATTCTTCTACATACACTTACTGAGCTGCTACTGTGTACATGATGTTCTATTAGGTAGGCACTGGGGATGAGACTGAGTAAGCCTGATGTGATGCCTGCCCTTTAGGGAACATTCATTCCTGGTGAGGATAATTACAAACTGTCATAAACAGTGCAATGTTCTAAGCACAGTGCAGGGTGATTTGGAAGTGCATGGAAGGAAGGATCGTAAGAAACAGAGAGGGAATAATTTACCTAAAGCCACATAGCTAATAAGGGTGGAGCCAGGAATTCAACCCAGGGTGTTCTCACTCCAAAGCCATTTCTTTCCGCAGTCTCACACTGTTTACCCTGAAGAAGCATGGTGGTGGGAAGGGAAAAGGCTGTGTCACTAAGACCAACCCCATTCCTGCCCACTGGTGGACTGTGAACGGCACGTCAACCACGTGAAGCCGGGAGTGCCATTGAAGGGCTTCTGTGCTGACTGCTAAGTAGGGCTGCTTCTGGGAAATCCACTAAAGGCACTTCTGCTTGGTTATGGCAGCTCTGCCCTTGCACCCAGGTGTTCCTGCAGCGGCTCCCTGCCTCTGCCCAATGCCTGTGGGTGCAACATGTCTCGGGACAGGCTTGGCTGCCATCCATGCTGCTAACAAGGAGATGGATGCCTTGATGGCCTGTTTCTTCTTTCTATTTAATGAACGCCTAGCTCTGCTGAGCATACGGACCAGAGACAGGGCTCCGGTGAGGTCACTCATGGCTTGAAGGGGAAGTGACAGACGTGGAGCTAGAGCGACCTGCTGTCAGTTTCTAAACCAGCAAGGCAGGCTTCCAACTTCTGGGGAAGGACTTGAGCCACAAGGCCCTGGCAGAGACTCCAGCTGTGGACACTGTAACTGGCACACAAAACACTGCAACACCTGCCATGCTGAAATCTCAATTTTTATCTATTTTCTTCTCTCTTTTAAAAAATAAATAGATTCATGAAGTGGTCACAGAATATGTTTTTGGAAATCTCTACTGCCTGGGGTGGCATTTGTTCCCCCAGCCTCTCAGCCCCTTCCTCATGCTTCTCTAAGAAATGGCTGCATTGATCGTGCTCTGAAGAGCATGTCGCCTTGGGGTTCCTGCGAGCTGAAGTGGGAGAGGTGTGTCTGTGGCACAGGGGAATTAACGTGAGGAGTCCTGTGCACGCGGGCTATTAGAGCTCTGCCCCTGCAGGAGCACTCACGGGAAGACGGGAGATTTTAGCCCACTAGAGTAACTCTGCAAGGCTCCCCAGGGAAGCCAGGCAGGCACCTTAATACCCCAGGAGGTGGCTGGCTTGGGGCAGCTGTGCCCAGACTCAGAGGTGGAGTGTGTTACATGTCATTGTTATTAATAATAAAGTAAACAATCGCATTTTTTTTTTTTTACTTTGCAAAGTTAGACTGATTATAGGGTATTCCTGTCATTAACTCCCATAATACTTGATTTCTTCTTAAGTGAGGGGGTAAAAAGGCAATTGAGTGACAGCATATATGTAAGGAATTGAACTTGAGCATACCGATATCTGTGGGAATGGGCACATGCGTGAAGGTTTTATCACGTGTGAGTCTGTAGAATTACAAAATGTGTGGGCCTGGGCTGTGGTGGATTAAGTCCCGATTCCAGAGCGATGCATGAAAGGCCTGAGCCTGGGTCACCTTCCCTAGATGTGTCTCTGCCTGTGCTTAGCTCGCTCCTGTACCCTCGGCATGCTGACCGCTGAGGAGGCAGTGCTCCAAGCCTGCCTGGCTCGCCTGCATCTGCACTCTTACCACCCGAGCCTCGTTCAGCCCCATCCCCCTGCTCTCTGGGAGAGCTAAGCTCAGCTGGGCCTCCCCTGACAACGCAGTTTCATGACCTCCATGCTTCTACTGCCCCTGTATTTCCCTCTGTCACAACACTTAGGAGTTGTATATTGTCCGCTACAGTGGAGCTCCTTAGGAAATAGGATCAGCACTTTCTAGCCCTCGTGGCAGAGATTTGTTCATGTATCTAGAAGGAGGAAGGAAAGGAAGGAAGAGGGAAGGATGAAGAAGTAATAGACAGACTGAAGAGTCATACGTATTCCAGTCCCACCTGCAGCTTTGCTGTGTCATCTCAAGCAAATGTCTTTGCCTCTTTGCCCTGTGTTTCTTCAGCTGGAAAAAAATAAATAAATAAAAAGAAAGAGAGAGAAAGAGAGAGAGAGAGAGAAAGGAAGGAAGGAAGGGAAGGGAAGGGAAGGAAGGGAAGGGAAGGGAAGGAAGGAAGGAAGGGAAGGAAGGAAAGGAGGGAGGGAGGGAGGGAACACCAATAATAATACTTTTCTCACTGAATTGTTGCAAGGATTAATGAGAAAACATTTGTAAAGGGCCTAATAGTGCCTGGCCCTTGCAAGGCAATAAATAAATACTTGTTCCTGGCCTGTTTTTCACAATGGTCACTTTGGGCAAAGAAAAATTAAAAGAAATTCATGTGAAAGGAACTAGGAAAAATAAACTATAAAACCCCAAAAAAACCTTACTATAACTACTACCAATTTTAGGGTAGAAAAATTCCTGTTCTTTAAATACACAGAAGAGGGTAATGTTGCAGTTAGGAGATGATGTCTTGGGCCATATTGTGACAGGGAAGGGAAAGATATGTATTTTTTGTTTATCCTTCTCTAAGAAAATTCACCACAAATGATATCTATTCCTCAAGGCCAAAGGAGGGAGGGTGTGATCCCGCTGAAAGGACAGTTGAGTATCCTCATGCCATTACCCTCAAAGGTCTCCACTCACAGTTACTAGCTCAGCAGCTAGAAGGCCTTGGGGAGTAGATTTCCATAAGTTATACATTCAAGCCCCATCTGTACCAGACAGTCTGATTCCAGTGTCATGTGAAAATATCACCAGGTTTTGGTGAAAGAAACATCTCTACTATTGCTGACTGGGTGACCTTGGACATGTCTTCTGACTTTTCTAAACTTCCCTTTCCCTGGCTGGACAGTGGCTATACTGACGCCTGGTGTCAGAACAGTGCTAGAAGGGCCACACGTGATGATGGTGGGGAGGCAGTCCTGGTTACGGCTGCTACCATCCAGGTCCCCATTTGCAGCCTCACCCCACCCAGCCCTGTGGGGAATTTTGTCTAAGATTTCAGGATTACGCACAGGATTACACAGTGCCATCAAATGTCAGAGTCACAGTTCCGAGCAAATGATCTCTGGTGCTATTCCACGGGTGTCTTTGGAAAGATCCCCCTGGCTTCCCAGAAGAATTATACCAACAGGATTACAGTCAAAAGGAACCCCTCAAAGGACTTTTGGAACTGTGAAGACCACCCCATCATAGCTCCAACTGACCACTTTCCAGGGCTTGGCAGCCTGAAAAACAGAGATAACTGTTACCAACAGCCTTAAATCAGGGCTAGTTCAGTTCAGTCTGGAACATTTATTCTCTAGCATTAAAAGTGCAGACCACCATTCTAGTCCCTGTGAGATCTTCCCTTAAGAAGTTCATAGTATGGTGCTTTACTTAGCTATTGCTGCATAACAAATTGCCACAAATTTAGCAGCTTGAAACAATACACATTTATTATCTCACACTTTTCATGAGTCAGGAGTCTGGACCCAGTTTAGAAGGGCTCTCTTCCTGGGGTCTCACAAGGCTCCAAGTCATCAGCTGAGCTTTGTTCTTTCTGGAGCGTGGGTTCCTTGTCCAAGCTCAAATGGTCATCGGCAGCTTTTAGTTCCTGTGGTTGTTGGGCTACGGTTACCATTTTCTTCCTTCCACCATCCAGGGGGTGGTTACTCAGCTCATCTGGTCCCTGCGGTTCCCTGCCATGTGGTCTCTTCAGCATAGCAGCTTCCTTCTTCAAGGACAACAGGAAAATATCTTTCCAGTCTGCTAAGAAGGAGTGTTATAGGATTTATACAGTCACAGGAGTGGGTGACCATCCTATCATCTTTGTCATATTCTGTTGACTAGAAGCAAGTCATAGGACCTGCAGGCACTCAAAAGGGAGGAAATGGAGGGTCACTGTGGGGTGGACTGGCTGCATATGGTGTGGGAGAGGGACTCTAAGGGAATTTTAAAGCACTGATTTGCCAAACTGGTCTGATTTGAAATGAGAAAAATAAAAACAGTAACGGGCTGTTCCTGAAGCCATGTTAATTGAATTTAAAGAACATCTTTTATTTTCAGATGATTCTTCTAGATTTTAGTATTGAAATGCCGGTCTTCTTGAAATAACATTTATAATAGATACATGTTTAAAAATATTCTTGATTAATAAGATATAAATAAAGTAACTCGAAAATGATCTCTGTGAGTTTATTTATGTATTTATTGGGAATTTTACTAATCTATAAAAGTCAAAAATTCTGAAACTATTAGTTTAACATATTAGTTCCCATTTACTGTCCATGGTAGGAGGCCCGGACTCTTCTGTAAATGTAATAGAAAAAGGAAAGTTTAATATGATTCACTGAGGTTATTTATAGGCCAAGAATGTTTTTGTCAACACCCTTCCCCAGTGTGCAAAGCTTTACCTTCACCCTGCATCACACTCCAGGCCAGAGCGGGACTCTCTGATGTGGCTCGATAAGCCCCTCACCCACGTCTCTGCTGTTGTCATCCTGAGAGGAATGGGTCTAAGGCCCTGACATACTTCATCTCAGCCGGAGCTGGTTTGTCAAAACAGCTCTTCTATTCTGCCACCTACTTTAGCACCCACCTCTCTTCACAGCCCTCATTCACTTTGCTTTTTAGTCACTGTGAACACAAAGCAGACTGTAGAAAATGCTAAAATGTAGGTTATGGGAACACAAAGGAAGGAAAAGATAATTTTGCGAAGGATAGTAAGCAAAGATCAGTTGTAAGAGAGATTGGTTGAGCCGGGTCTTACAAAATGGGTAGGATTTTAAGAAGGAGATGCAGTGAAAAACATGTTGCAGGTAGATAAAGGCTTCTAAACCAGGGGACACAAAACTAAGGAATAGTTTTCCCTCCTCGGTGCCTTTGCACATGCTGTATCTTCTGTCTTAATGCCTCTCCCTAACCTTGTCCCATTGGTGAATACCATAATTGACTTGGAAGACACTGCTCAGACAGATCTTCAAGAAAGCTTCCTCTGCATGCCCATAGCATGGTAGAATGCTGTATTATGGCACTTGTCACGTTTCTGTAATTATAGGTCGCCTTGCTAGACTGTGAGCTCCTAGAGGCCAAATATTATTATTCATGTTTTCATTCCCAGTGCCTAGCAGTGTCTGCCACCTGTACCCATGTTTGGATGAATGAATAATGAATGAGGGTGATTAGGCCCATCCACCTAAATGTAAGATGTTGAAGGAAGCATCACTTGGGTATCAGGGGGAATTAGTAGATGTGATCAGATAGAAGAGTTTGAATGCAAATTCATTCACTAATTCCTCAGATTGAGGCTTCATTATCTCTTAAACAGACAATGACACCATCAGAACTGTGACTTAGGATGAATAATTTTATCAGGAAAATGAAAAATGACTTCCAGCTTGCCCATTCTGTGGCCCTGTGATTCCATGAACCGAGACTGGAGGTCTGCCAAGTATCTTCTGAGTCACCTTGTTCCTTTTTCTGGCCTGTCTTCTGTGCTACACTTCTGTTTTCAGAGCATTTCTTCATGTTTTCTTTTTGGGTTCTGGAGCTAAAGTTTGTGGTGTTTCTGAGCCAATAGGGCCATGCTGTTCAGGGCCCATGTATCCACTGGCAATGGCTAGCCTGGTTTGCTTGGTCTTTTCCGGCAGGCTGACTTTCTCACAGCCCTCAAGAGGTTGACCAAGCTGTACTAGAGGTAAGATCAGGCTTCTTAATATGCATCAATGTAGAACTTAACATAGTTTTTCATTTAAATATTCCTATCTTAGAGGAGCACGAAAGCCCGTTAAGATATTACTAGGTCATTTATGCATTATGAAGGAAATAATAGGTATTTCAGGAGGAAACTAAAAGTGTTATTCTCCTTTCTGAGGTCTAGTTTCCTTCTTAGTCATTCTTCCTGTAGGAGTTATCTTTGCTGACCTGAGAAGGCCAGAAACAGGCAGACCTATCCAAGATCCAACAGCGCAGCTGGTAGAATGGGCATCTTGCTGTAATACCAGGACATGAAGGCCCTGGGTAGCCCAGTAAGCATCTGCTGAATGAATGAATGAAATGACACAGTCCAGTTTCCCACTAGAACCTCTCTAAGGAGGAAATCAGAAGAATCACTGGCTTCAGAATGAAGAAAGTCTGAGGAGAAACCCCAGTCCTGCTAATTGTCAAATACTTTGGGTTTATGGGTGGTTTTCAAAGCCTATCTCCCAGTATTCTCATGTGTAAAACTGAGGATAATAAAAAATTTTGCAAGGCTATCTTGCAAGCAAATGTATATAAATGTACTTTGTCAACTATCAAGTGGTATATAAATAAAAGGAGTTATTATAAATATATTCACTCTATTATCTTGCACTTTGTTATAAATATTTCTGAGTATGCTTTTTTCTCAAACTAGATTGAAAACTCCTTGAGGCCAGAGACCTTTGCTTGCTTGCCTAAACACAAGTGGCAATCTTATCCAGAGCCCAGATTGGGAAGGTACTGTCTAATAAAAACAAGTTTTAAGTTTTACCTAAAGGGAAACTAAAGAGAATATTTACCATCATAAATGACACCATCATAGGAAATCCAGGGCCACCATAGCTCTTCATGTCCTTTTTGGGAGGGCCTCGCTTAGGGCTGTAACCTCAGTGAATTCTGGTGGAATTTAGAGTTGTATATATTTATATAAAGAAGTCATTTTTCTTGACTCTGGGCTGTATGCTGGAAACCTTGCATATATTTAATACTTGCAGCAATCCCCCAGAGAGGGAACATCATTCTACTTTATATAGGTGAGGAATCTGAAAGTCTCAGAGAGGATAAGTGACCTCACCAAGGTCACACAGCTAGTAAACTAAACAGTAAAACCTAAGCCCATGTACTAGATTTTTAAAGGTTGTTGTTCATCCCCTAGCCTCTCCTTTAAGAGGTCACATCTCCTCATGCAAACAGCAATGGTGGTGTGTAAAATGCTGAGTGAGTCAAGGACATCTATTTCTGGAATTCATTCTGATTAGTTCTTTTCCATCAGCTCCAGTCTGACATACCTGGTTCTCCAGTCTGGTCCAGCGCTTCAGGTTCCAGAGGGATCTTGCAGTCCCATGTGAGCAGGCTGACCACAGCAAATCAGGGGGGTTGGGGGGAAAATCTCACCACACCTACACTTTTTGCACACAGCTACTAGTCTGGGCTTAGCCTTATCCAAAGACGGACTTTCTGAAATACATAGACATTCCTGTCTGAATTCAGCACCTGTCTGAATTCATGTAGAAGAAAGAAAGCAGGCGAGAAAGCAAGTGTCTGCCTAGGTCAGCTGGGGAGGACTCGGGGAGGGAAAGAGGCCATTTTTTTACCTTCAGTGATCACTGTGTTTCCATTAGAAGTGGGATGACCTTCTCTCAAAGGTTATAGAATCATTATTAGAGATCGTCAGAGCTGACTAGGCACTGGATTAATAGGGATTTGGCAGATTTCTATAAAGGGCACTTGAACGCAAAATTCATGGCCAACACAATGACATTTTTTTCAAACCTCAAAGACTATATACTCAGAAAGTTTCTGGCTCCAGATTGCTAATATTGGGCATAGTTTCAGGGCACAAGGTTCTCAGGTGAAGCTGAGAAGGCCGAGGCCAGCGTTCAGTGGCACCTGTTTCCTCCTCTCTGGCCTCCTGAGAACAGCGTCATATTTGGAAATGGTTTGTTCCAGTAAGTCTCATGGGGAACGAATGTTTTTGTTTTTATTAAGCTTCTACTTGTAGATTCTTCCCTGACTGCCTTTCCTCTCCATCTGATTTGGAAAACATTGCTGTTTCCCTACATTTTTCACATTAAGCTAATAATATGCATCCGTTACCGAGTGGGAAGCTGTGCGATCACAGCTTAGAATCAAACCCCAAATACAACAGTCTCTGTGGGGTAACTGAACCCTCACAGGGTAAATCTGCCTTGTGAAAGAGCTTGTTATTGTGTCCTGGGATGTCAGTAATACTCACGTGACTATTTAGTGCGTCGCCTCCCCACCTTGAAATCCAGTGTTTTCCTGGCTGCCCAAATCTAATGAATCCTCAAGCACGTTTCACGAGGTGTTTTGTTTCATTTTGTTTTTCTAACCTAAAACAGAAATCATGCCCTTTCTCTCTTAGGCTGTGTCAGCCAATAACATCAAGTTTCTTTTCTTTGGATCGGAATTCAGTAACTCATTGTGACCACACTGGTTGGCTCTTGCTTACACTGGTAACGCAAACTGAGAAAATAAATCATCATGACTTAGTAAGTGCAGTATGACAGACAAAATCTCTCCTCCACAAATCTGTTTAATGACCCCTCTCAAACCAAAGGATAGTCAAATACTCTTAATCCTTCTCTCCTCAGTCACCCTGCATAAATTTATCTTTTTGTACATCAGTGTTTCCCAATGTACAAAATAACAGTAGGTACACTGTACTGTACCTACTGGGAGCAGGGATGTGTTACTTATCTCTAAGCCCCCCAGTACCTGTAGTGCATGCTCAGTGAGTGATGGAAGTGTATAGAAAAAGAGGACCAGAGATATAGACATATATAAATGTATGTGTATGTATAAAAGTATATTTATATCTGTGTATATCTACCTATGTTTAGAGAGAAAGAGGTTTTTAAGCAATTAGCCCGTGATTATGGAGTCTGAGAAGTCCCATAATATGCTATCTGCAGGCTGGCCTTCCAGGAAGGCTGGTGGTGCAGCCCCAGTGTGAGTCTGAAGGCCTGAGAGCCAGGAGCACTGACGGTGTAAGTCCCAGTCCAAAGGCAGGAGGAGACCCGTGTCCCAGATCCCCAGGCAGGCAGAGAGAGGGGGTTCCCCCATCGTCCACCTAGTTGTTCTCTTCAGGCCCACAGTGGATTGGCTGCAGCCCACCATGTTAGGGAGGGCAAGCGGCTTTATTCAGCCTGCTGATGCACAGGCAGCTCTCTTCCAGAAGCATCTTCACAGACATACCTAGAAATGACATTGGACCAGATATCTGGGCACCTAGTGGCCCAGTCAAGTTGACTTCTAAAACTACCATCCCAACAAGCAAAAGGAAGAAAAAGTGGGTGGAATAGTGAGAGGATTTCTGGGTTTGTCAAACTCCTCATTTCATAAGTACTAAAGCAACAGGGTCTGAAAGAAGTAACCTGCTTGTTAGATAATGCAGCCCATGCTCTGTTCTATGGGTTTAATACCTTTTTCTTCCTCTTTCATTCTTTGTCCAAGGAGAGAAAGATGGAAGGAGCAGGAGGAGGCTGGGCTAACGTGACAGGCTTCCTTTCAGATGCCAGGGGAGCCTGCATTTGGTATGACTGAGTGGCCAGGTGAACTGTAGGGCAGGTGTTCTCTTGCTTCTCCTCCCCTTGGGTCTGCCCCGGGCTCAGAGGTCGGGACCATCCCCTCTGGTCCCTACCTAGCCTCCCTGTCTACACTGCCCAGTATGGTGGCCACTAGCCACATGTGCAGTTGGAGCACCTGAGATGTGACCAGTCAAGACTGAGATGAACTGTCAGTGCAGAATTCAGCACATTAATACTAAAAAAAAAAAAAAAAGAAAAAGGAATATCTCATTAATTATTTTTGTATTGATTATCTATTAAAATAATATTTTGGATATACTGGGTTAAATAAAATATATTCGGAAACTTGCACCTGTTTCTTTTTACCCTTGAAAAAGTGACTATAAGAACATGTTAAATTGCATCTCTAGCTCCTATTCTGTTTCTCCTGGGTGGTGCTCCTCTAGATCATCCTTGTTAGAACGTTGGCAGCACAGTCCACCCAGGACTGTGACTCACCCCCTACCTGCTGCCTCTACTGGCCTCTGGTTCTCCAGGCTGTGGCTAGTCCCTCCCAAGCCCTTCCCCCACTACCCATCACCGGGCAGATCCACAGGCTTCAGTGGGACTTTTTCTGTGCTGTGTAGCTCAGTGCAGGCTGGTAGGCGTCGATCTGAGGGTAGGGTCGGATCCAGCCTTGAGTCTAACTCTGCCACTGAGCAGCCACATACCTTGGGAAGGTTGGAACCTGTCTTTGAATGCTGGATTCCCGTTGTTTAAAATGGGAGTCACACTAATACTCTATCCCTTTCATGAAAAAGAGTACATACAATTTGCTTTGTAAACAGCACAGTGGCCTATACATGTTATATTACCAGCAATTATGTTTTAGTTTATATATTATTACCATTGTCCAACCCCTGCCTCCAGCCCCCTGCTATTGGACCAAGTGGTTCCCCTCACTGGGCCTCTGGTTACCTGTAAAACAAGAGGGTGGGCTAGGCATCCCCACAGCTCTATGCTGTTACAGTGGGATGAAGGACACTGCCTTCTATAGAACATGAGTTTGGGAAACAGACCACCAAATATGGCCCTTCAAGTAGCATGATGCATGCAGCTCTCTGGTCCAGCCTGGGTGAAGGACTAATTGCATTATCAGTCATGATCACAATGAAAAAACTCTTCATAAATACACAATAAAACATTACCCTTCAAATTTAATTTTCATGTACAACCTTTTTTGAGATAGTAAGCTTCATTTTTATTTTCAGAATGCTTAAAACTTTTCACAAGAGTCATTCCTACCTGAGAAATGGTGGAACTTGTTATGAACACTCCATGCACAGTACAATGAATTTTAACGCTCCCCGGCTTTGAGGGAGGGGAGATCACACTACCCACTTTTGGACACACCCCAAAGGTTGTCTGGCACTTTGGTACAGAAAGGATTTGGTCCAGTTTCCTGCTGGCTTAGGATACTGACAGGTACATAAAACTGGTGGCTCAAACCCCTCTGGGTAGATGAGCAGAGCATGGGTTTGAGTTCTTGTCTACAGAAGTGGTTGGTCCTGAGTAGATGCTATGGTGACTCAGGGCAGCTTGGACCCTGAGGCTGGTAGATGATGCTGTGGGGGCCTCATCTGCCCAGCCCACCAACTCTCTGCTCTGGAACCACAGCTGGGTCTCTTTCTGGGCCCTTCCATGGGGTCACTGGCACAGATGACATTCCTGCTGATGAGGTCTGTGTGGTCTCCCCACATGGTGCCAGGGTGCCTCATTCAAGTTGGTGCCTTGAGGTGTGGACCATGTTGTGCCTTCCCAGACCATGTCTCCCACAGAACTGGAGTCAGGTAACTGATGAGGGCTGGGAAGAGGGGCTTCCTCTGAAAGTTGTGGTGCTGCTCAGCAGGGAAACGCTCTGGTCCCTGGAGCACCTGCACCCCCACCAGTTTGAAGCCCCACCTTTCCAAGCGCTGGATCACATCCCTGAGGAGCCATTGATGCACCCCATGTAGCTTCACCATGACCAGGGTCTGCTCCCTGGTCTAGATGGGCACCCCCCTGAGCTGGGAGCAGGCCCAGCGCTGGGCCCCAGGCCAGTGGCTGAGTGCATAGAGGACAGCATCTGACCAACAGAGGCCCTTGAGGGAGGGAGCGTCAGACAGCCCCGTATGACACTTTTCATTTGATGTTTCCATCACACTTTGAACCAAGTATTTCTGTAACACTAGTTTGCAGAAGGCCAAATGGAGGCATCCAGTGTTTCAGTAATGTCCCCTGGGTCATCTGACTGTAAGGTGGGAGCAGGGATTCAAATGCACACCTCTCACTCTTCCCTATACCTCATGTTATATCTGAGACAACTGAGAAGAGAAACAACTTACTTCATTAAATATTTGTGGTGTAACTTCCACCTCTTTTCTCTTTTAACACCATGGTCTCTGTGTGGGGATGTCCCTCAAGACTGTCCATGGGGTCCCACCAGTGTGCAGCAGTTTAGCACTTTAAAGGCTACAGCTCTTCCCTCCACAAGATCCCTCACTGAAGAGCCTAAATGAACTCTGAGTGTTTCATTGACTTTTCTGATCTTCCAACTCGAGTTAAAAGCATCATTTTGCTTCACTGTCAGTCAATTTCACTTTTGTGAGAATTTTAAAGATGTATTAGCCCCTAAGGTGACAGTCCTAGCCTGATGCTGTCATGCTGAGCTGTGTCATATTGAATTCTGTGTCACTGAAGAGAAACAAAATGAAATGCACCCAGGTGTAAAATTCCAGGTCTTGTTCATTCTTATCAATACCAGGTTAGAATGGCAGAGTGTAATATTAGGAAATTGATATGATGAAGATTGATGTTTTAACTTTAATGGGTTGGTAGTAAAATGTATCATTTGTATATTCATGTATTCATATACATGCATATACATGGCAGACTGAAAATTATTTCATTTGGACCCATTTTTTTATTTTAAATATTTTCTTTTGGTAATTAGACTTGGTACCTGTTAAGATGTGAATGCTCCCTTGTTAACCTTAAAAATAAAACAGCCAGTTATTTTACCAGCATATTGGGTTTATTTGGGAATAGCAGAGTAATTACAATTTTGGACAGGCAAGCTATGGCAAATCACAGGTGAGTACAGAGAACAAAGAGAAGACTGATCTTTTATAGAGGAAAGGGGGCAGTTGGAAAGGGTTGTTATAAACAGAGTCCATTGGAGCAAACTGGCAGATCCAAGTGTAGTGGCTTCTCAGTGGCTGAGATGTGACGGTCTCTCATTGGCTGGGCTGTTGCCTGGTAAGGAGAAAACCCTTTTTCCTCCTGTTGGGGCATTAAAGTAGGCCTCTGCCTATTGGGAATGCAAAGTAGATCTCTTCCTGAGGGGTCTGTAAAGGGCTGCAAGAGAAGGTACATGCGTGAGAGCTCCCCCTGCTGGCCTCCCTACTACATTTCAGTAGTGTTTCCTTTATTCAGTTTGACACTATTTTGCCCTCCTTTTGAAACCCAATTAATTTGATGGCAACCACATGGTATTTTCATCAGATTTACTGATAAGCCTTTGGTTTGAGATGAACTTGTGTGTGTGTGTGTGTTTAGGTACATTTTCTTAGTGTATCCCTCAAAGTGCAGACTATTTTTTGAGACAGCAAGTTGACAAATGAGGCCGTTAGTGCACTGATGAAGCAAAGCAGTCTAGGAGATATGAGGCTTTTATAACGTTTACTAACAAATCACTATCCCTCAATGTCCATGTTCCTCAACAAGTGGGTATACAAGTTCCTGCTGACTTTACCTACCAGGACACAGGCTGAAATGTTTTATTTATTATTTCTGAGATTTACCATCATTCAGTAGAACTGTTTGGTTTCAAGAGTTTTATGGCAGGAAAATATTAAATGACTGTCCTATCTTACTGTCCTTTTCCAATTTGGTTTTGGCTATGCTTTAAAATCATAACAATAGCCATTGTTCTCTAAAATATTAATAGAAATGTTACATCTTTAAATTGCACAATAATGACTCTGGCAACACGATGCTAATTAATATTAATACTAGAGTGCTAATGAGAGCAGCTACCATAGGTCAAGTTTTTAAGCACCAGTTCAGATATTTTTTCTACATTCCCATTTAATCTTCACAGTAATCCTAGAAATTAGACATTATCTCAGTTTTCTTAATAAGGAAACCAAGGCTTAAGGAGTGTAAATCATTTGGCTAAGGTCACACAGTTTGTGAGAAGCCAAACTGAGATTTCTGTTTAAGTCTTTAGTCCAAGCTGTACTGCTTTTCTATAATCATATAAATGCCTTTTCTTATCAAATTGTGTAATATTACAGTAGACCAGGTGGCGTGAGAGAGTGACGTGTGTGCTTGCAACGGGAAGATAGAGGATACAGGTCTTGGGACCAGAGCAGAGGAACAATTGGGAACCACTGAATTAAACAACAGTAAGAGGGGAATCGTGTTATGAATGAGGCGTGACGCATGTTGGTTTATCCCACTTTGCAGTTGCTGGTTATCTAGTAACAGTAGTCAAAGTTCAAGAGCAGATTAAGGTCAAATAAAGCAGTGAAATGTTAGCTGTCAGATCTGTTCAGCTCAGTGACAGAAGATGTGAGTTATATTAAAGGGTGGTCCTCCTGGCTCGCAAAACAAAGGTGTGAAGTGGAATTAAAGCTGACCACTGGGCATCCATCTTTCCTTGTTATTAGGGAAAGGGCATTATTGACAGCAACAAGCCCACCCTACAGTAGAGGGACAGTGTTCAGCAGAAGCTTTTACTACTAATACCCAGTTGGCAACACAAAGGGCAAACTTTCCCTAATTTGTTTGCAGTAGAGGGAGAGTGTGTGTTTAAGCAGGAAAATCATATGTTTAAAGCATGTGGTTTGGGCTTTCCAAATTTTGCTTAAAAATAGTGGTGTTCAGTAAATGCTGGTCCAATGAATAAAAACCTAATCCAGAGATGCCAGGTGCAATAATTCTGCTCTGAATCACCATCACTCAGGGCCTCTCATCCTATAGCATCCCTTCAGTTCGTTCTGTCATTTATCTACTAGTCTTCCTCATACAGCTCTGTTCAGTTAGCCCCATGGGGCTCACTCTGTGCCAGGCCCTGTGCCATGTGCTGGGCTAGGAGTGGATTCTGCAGAGGCTCTGCCATCTGGAGCTCATCTTCTCAAGGATGAGCTGGCAGTTGAATTGCATTCCCCATGTGGCCCCAGCAACACCCTGGAACACTGTGCATTTGTCTCAAAAACCTCCTGGGGACTCAGGATTCCTTGTAGCCTTGCCTGAACATACCCCCGTAATCCTCCTAGTTACTGTGTTCTGGTCTTGCATAGGTAAAGACATGGCTTTGCAATCAGCCAACCCTAGATTTGAATCTCAATCTGCCACATCCTGAGAGCTCAGTCTTTAGCTCTTAACTCCTTTAGGCCTTAGTTTCCTTATCTATAAAATGAACAAGAAAATAGGGATATCATGAAAACTAGAAGACGGTACAATTAAATGGCCTTTAAAGGGCACTCAGGTAAGAATGAACTAAGTATTTTAGCAGACATTAGCTGAGCATTTGTTATGTGCTAGATCCTCTTCTGGGTGCTTCAATCACAGAGATGCTTGAGGTGCAAATGGTGTCAATGTAAGGCTGTAAGTAAGTGTATTAGGGGAGGTATGTCTAAGGAAGTGGCTGCTGAAGGATAGGAAGGGGTAGGCCAGGTAATAAGGTCAGTGAGATGGTTGCTTCTGAGCAAGGGAACGGTGTGATCCATGACCTCCAGACAAGGGTGGGATAGGCACTGCTGGGACACCACTGTACCTGTTGTCCTCTGCCATTCCAGTACCAACTGCT
Organism: Manis pentadactyla; assembly: GCF_030020395.1. Classification (NCBI taxonomy): domain Eukaryota; kingdom Metazoa; phylum Chordata; class Mammalia; order Pholidota; family Manidae; genus Manis; species Manis pentadactyla. The sequence continues at coordinate 46,631,774 of NC_080022.1, read as the reverse complement.
CTGCTGCATTTCTGTGCTGACTTTTCTGGATCTAAGAAAGGATGTTCTACTGATCAGGGTTATTGACATGCTTTGGGAGCAGCCCCTGACCGGTGATTCTGGTAGTTTGTGTGTACCGGTGTACCCAGCTCCTTCAGCCTTTGGGTGGAATGACTCTGAGTATGTTTTACACTGTTTTCTATTTTTGGCATCTGGCTTAATAACGCACTTTTATTGGCTTCCTTCCCTTCCTTGTATTATTTCCTCCCTCCCCTGACAGTGTTTTCTAGCATCTCTCTAGTCAATTTCTTGCTTTGGAATCCTTATTTCAGGGTCTTCCTTTAGGGCAGCTGAAAGTCAGACAGGAAGTATTTTCCCAGTTTAATTTCCAAGAAGGTCATGTGTCTGTTTCAAGGTCTTTGACCTTTGTAGACATGTTTCATGTGGCCTGACAAGTCAGCCATCAACTTGTTTTGAACTCTAGCTTTTAAAGAATCAAACCTTTTAAGTATAAATATGTAATCCATCCCAAGACTTAAAACCTTGCCAGAGGAAATAAATATCTAGAGAAGGCAGGTGAAGCTCCATTGGAGTGAGCTATAAAATAATTCAGTAAATTATTTTTGTAAAAGGGCATAAAAGTTTTTTCTGCTTTTCCTTTGAGGGTAACTTGTGAGCTAAAGAGTTCTAAGTTTATCATCCACATTTCCAGGATATCTGGACCAAATGGTATTTGTTAATAAAAACAAGAGTGGCTGTCATTGACCGCTCAGTGTGTGTCAGACATCTCACACGCAGCATGCCATTTACTTGTTACTATGCCCTCATCTGAACATGAGACTCAGAGGGACCACAGGAGAGTTTCAACTCAGGTCTTCCTGTCTTGAAAACTCCTGTGCATTTTGCTGTTTCTGCACACTGCCTCTTGACAGAGCCCCTTGCTTGAAACTCTATTCTGATCTCCAGACACAAACCAACAGAGAAACCGAAAGGGGCCCTGGACTTTCACATGCAGCTTTAGAAGCATGAGAAACAGTGTGAAAGTCAGACCTGAGGTTCCACAGAGTTTGTGGAGAAAAAGAAAGAGCTGGGAACCCCACCCTGGCACACAGTGGCACTAACTGGTCTAGTTAAGAGGGACAACACATGGGAAAACAGGCCAGGATTCTGAAATTTAACTTAAAAACAGAGGGAAGGTCAAAATAAGCATGGTTTTGTTGACATCTCTACCTTGTTTGAGAGAATATTAGATTGTTGCCATGTTACCACTCTTGCTGATGAGACCAAGTTAGGAATTTGCAGAACTGAAAGTAGAATCTGAGGTCCTTCAACTGCCAAGTTCGGTGCTTGGTAGATGGAGATGTATCATCCTCGAGGCTGGAGAGGGAGTGGTGATGAAAATCATCTCCTGCAGCCTGATGTCTCTAGTTCCCTTTGCTAACTAAACATCTCTTCCTTTCCCTCTTCCTCCTCCACTCTCCCTCCCTCCCCCTTCCTCTTTAACAAACTCTTAGTTACCTAAATTATAGAACAAAAGCATCTTCCTGCTAACCCTTTTGGACTTCAATTAAAGACATAGTCAAATGTGTTCCATGCTCTGGTGCCATCAACATTAAATAGCACATAAGCACTTTCGCAGTGCTTAATGTAAACTTGTTGAAAAATGTACATTATTTTTCATTGACTTTAAATTGGATAAATGCTCATTGAGAAGAATAAAGTGAATTGGTATTGGAGAGAGCATTAAAAGAGAGAGAGAGAGAGAGAGAGAAGCACCAATAAAGGCATGTGATTTCTAAATGTAGATGCACTGGTTTCTCTCTGCAGCAGTCATTTAGTCTGTACTGTTTGGATGTACTTGAAGACATTGTGCATATTAGTGAAATTAGGTTTGTTAAACCAGTGTGCTGGAGACACAAGTCTTAGTAAAAAAGCATTGACTTGGGTATCAGACAGTCTTTGGGTTGGCTACTTTCTAGCTGTGTGACCTTGAGCAAGGGACTCTGCCTCTTTTGAGACTCAGTTTTCTCATCTGTAAGACAAGAGACGTAATGTCTAGCTCCTGTGGGGCTGTGAAAATTAGCTGACATGACATATGCATGCATCCTGTAATCTGACAAATAGGAGATGATCAATCACTCTTAGTTCTATTTCCAGGTAAGAAAAGCTGCTGATTTCTCAGTCAGAAGACTGAGCTTTAGGACTCTGGTGGGGAGAACCTCTTTACCCCGCTCCCTGCTTGCCCCTTGACTAAGCTCAGAGAGGACGGAGACCATGCCTCCTTTGTTTACTGCTCTGTACTCGATGCCTGGTACATTGCAGATGCACGGCGAAGAGTTGCTGGAAAGAATAATGAGTGACTTGCGGCCGAACCAGCCAATTGCTATTGAAGTCGGACTGCCATGAAACCCCAATTTTGTGGGAGATTTTGATTTTCAGGACTTAGAGGGTCTCTGCCTCTCATTAGATGGTCTCATGAATTTTCCTTTGTATTGGGTGCTGAGGGACTTAGCCTTTGTGTTTTATGGTGACTAAAGGATGCTGCAATCATAAAATACACGAAGGGTCCTGATGCCTCCAGAAAGGAGCCCCTTTCTCTGACATTCCATTATCACCCTTAAATGTGTAGGCTTTAATTTCGCACAAAGCAGTCTTATTTAACAAAGGTGAGAAGCTCATATGAGAAATTGTTTCAACATCTTTTTTCTCTATATTGAAAGCTCTTTAAAATTAGTGCTGCCATTTGTATTTAATGGGGGTGGGGTTGGAGAATTATTGCCAGAACCTTCTAGGCATATATTTGATCACAATGAATGAACATCTACTTTTTTAAGAGTAAATGGAGATAATAGCATATCAAGCTTAATCACAAACGCTAATTGAGTGTTTATATGTTGCTTGCCTATATTACATGAAATACTTTATATACATTTTATCTAATCTTTAGGACAATTCTAGCAAAGCCTTTATTATAATCCTTACCATACAGAGAAGTAATCTGAGGCTTTAGGAAGCTGAGGGAACTCTTCCCTGAGATCATGTCAGTGCCCACGTCAGGAATCAGACTCTGGGGACCCCATGTCCAGGTCTCTCCCCTGGGTGTCTCAGATCTGGATGGAAGGCTAACCTGTTGGAGCAGCTGATACCAACACTTGGTGTTTCTCTAGGCTGGTCTGTGGAGGTCCTCAGGAGTGGAGTCCAGGGGAAGCCTGAGTAAATGGCACCCAGTGCCCCCCCACTCCCATTTCAAAAGAACTGTTTTATCCTTGTTAGAATTTGGGGTTTCCAAGTCCTGTCTGACTTGGAAAAAAGTATTTTGCTGCTATCTTTTTAAAAGCACTGCTCTAAGGGAGGTCAGGCCACATCTAGGAAGACATGCCTCCTTGTCCACACTGGTTGTCCAGAACCAGAACAAGCTGCCATCATGTCCTTCCAGCAAATAGGCACTGAGAGACAGACAAGAAGGAAACACAGACACGGGCTTGGGTTGGAGTGGGGGCAGCGTAGTCTAGTGCAAAGGCCAGCGAACACAGTAAGCCCTGCCACTGACGGATCACTCCTGGGCCTTCCTGCCGCTGTCAGGTGGACAATGTACAAGGATTCCCCAGGGGTCAGTCCAGCTTCAAGCCTGGTCACCACGGTCACACATGCCACTAGAACAGCAGTGTGGTGACAGCCCGTCTCCTGGGACAGTGGTTCCCATCTCCCCAAGGGTCCCTCGCTCACTGTCTCGGGCAGTGGCTCCCTGCTCAGCTCACCCACACACTCGTGCATCGGGTCCCTCACTTCCCTTGCCTTGCGTTCAGGGAGCTCATTGTCCAGTCGGCAGAGAGAGATGTGCAAGCAAAGCTTAGTAAGAAAACACATAGGAAAATTAGTAAGTGAGAGGAGATTTGAAGAGTTTATCAAGTGGAGAAAGCAGGAAGGGACCTTTGTGTTAGATCATCCCAAACTTGGAGGTGTGCACGGTCGTGGGGCACTTGTTCTATGTGGCTGTAGCTGGGCTTTAGGACGCTCTTTCTTGTACTCCTGCTTGTACGCTCTCTTGCAGCCACTGTTCCCTCTGCCTGAATACATCTCTGTGTTACATGCCTGCCCCACCCCCAACCTGGTCTTCCACATTTCATCCATGTAACCCAAACCTCAGTTTACAGTTGTCAATTTAAGCACCTTTTCTCTAGGAGTCCCTCTTACGGGATATCCTAATAACACCTGAATTTATTTGTCTGTACTTCCTTGTTGTACTGGAAGATCTTGGTAAGCAAGGAGTGTGTCTTTATGTTCATTACAAGGGAATGAGTGAATGAATGACAGAAGACACAGCTGTGAACATGGGTTAAATTCAGATATAGTGAGCCTTGACTTTGCACTTCATCCTGAAAACAACAGGCTCCCTCTGAGCTTACTAAAGTAGGGGAATTATATGATCTAATTTGTACAGAAAAAAAAGATAATTGGTACCAGTGAGATAATTTAATCATAGGGTTTCAATTAGAATGAAGTGAAATAATGGATGAATGTTTTAAAAAAATGTTTTTTTCTAAACTGTAAAGTGCTTATCCAAATAGAATGTAGCTACTATTCTTTTTTTTTTTTTAAGCCTGCTCTTCAGAAGTAGTCTTTGAATGAGTGAAACCACCCTCTCCAATTTCTAATCCTGATTTAACTGGTAATTCAGTGGTTAATTCCACTCCACATTTTCTCTTCCAGAGTGAATGTAGGTAAAGGGATCCTGCTTACAGACCTGGCCTCTTTTTGCATTTCAATGGGTTCCCAAGTAGAACTGCCAAATTCCAATATGCTATTAAAATGGGCAGCACACCAAACAAAAATCTGTCCTCATCAAAAATTCAGGAAAATGAAATAAAAAGATGTAAGGCCACATTTTCAAAGGATTCAGCCTGACCCTCTCGTATTTTTTATGGATGCAAAATGTATTTTCTCACACCTGCAAGCATAGTCTCTATAAGCCAACTATAGCCTCCACATTGCCACAGCTTTAAAAAAAAATCTGCCTTTCAAATTCAGTCCAGAAACCCAGTAATGAAACAAGGATGGGGTGGAGGGCTGTCTAAAACTATTTATAGGAATATTGGGAGAGATAATTACTACCTTGCAGCTTGTTCTGAAATACCTCTGCTTGGCAGAAATATGTGTGCAGCACATCAGAGATTGAAGGGAATCCTTAAAGATGGAGATTACTTGAATTTGTGACATGGGCAGCTTGAATGCTTTCCTTTTCCTTAACCTGTTTTTTAAATTAGTCTGTGGAAGATGCTTTGGAAATTCAACTGCATTCATTCATTCATTCTTCATTCATGCAGGCATGTATGTGTGCATCTTTCATCTGAACTTTCATAGAACTAACTTATTGAGTATCTGCCAGCTTTAAGGTTCTGTGCTTGACTCTACAGATTTAGTGCTGAAAACAAAGGTCCTTATTCTTATACATCTTCTAAATGAATATGAAAAACAGCCAGCTAATGATCATTCAAATAATTCATTACAACTGTGTAAGAGTTCTGGGAGACAATACTACATTCCCCTAGAAAGGAAGTTTCAGTGAGGGCAGGGAGTTCCGTCTGTTTTGTTCATGCTAAATTGCCAGTTCTACAACAGTCCTGGCAAGCATTTTTGCATGAATTTTGAAACGTAGCAGCGTACACTATCACCACATAGGTAGTGAAATCCAGGAAAGCAGACTTTCTTAGGGAAGTGGCATCTAAGGTAAGACCTGAAGGATGATTAGAAGTCAGTTGGTTAAGAATGGGTGCAGGGAGAGGATGGAGAATGTTCTGGGAGAGGCAAGAGTTTGGGAGATCTCACAGGAAGGCAGAGCTAGGTGCCTTTCAGGCACTGAGCCAAGGCTGGAGTCTTGAAGACAGTGAAGAGTGAGTCTGGAGATGTAGGCAGGAGCCGGATCACATGGGATGTTGAAAACGATGACCAGCATGCAGAAGAAGTGCTGAAAGAGTTCTGGTCTCAGATAGTTCTGCTTACAGAACCCAGAAAACTCTCCTGGGTGGAGGTTTCCTGTGTGCTGGGTCTTAATGGACTGGCTCCTAGAAAGGATTTGGGAACTGATAGACTCGTCATTCAGCAAGGACTGTAGATGCTCACACACCTAGGCTCCAGGAAAGAATGGCAGATACATACTAAATGTTTCCTGGCTAACAGCAAATGAATGCATACCTATCCATGCCTACCATGAATGGCTACTGTGTGCCAGCGAGGAAGGGTACATTGACAAAGGTACAGAAGCACGAGAGTCTCTGCAGTTTTTCAGGTGACTTTGCAGAAGAAGCTGGGGCTTCTGCTTGAAGACCTGATTTTTGCTCTTGCTTAGCTGTGTGGCCTTGAGAGAATCATCTAAACTTTCTGAATTAAATGTAAAGCTTCCAGAACAGTGGCTGTCACATAGTAAACGCTGCCTCAATTCTCTCATCTGCATTTATTCGTTCAACAAATATTTATTGTGTGCCTGGTATGTACCTGGCTCTAAGCTAAGTACCAAGGACCCTGTAATGAATTATGACATTAAGAAAAAGTTCTTGCCTTGTCTACCTGCTTTAGGTAATTTGTTTTGATTACTAATTGAGAATATGTATGAGGATGTTTTGTAAACTGGAAAGTGATAAACAGTCACGAGTTGTTTTTTATCTGTAACTTTGCCTTTTTATTGATCATCACCTTCAAGTATGAACTGAGAAAATTACGAGTCAAGTCATCTGTTGGGCTGGTCAAATGCAATTAGAAAAATTGTAGCTAGCATTTATGTTAGTTCTTATCAAAGTTACAGGAACTGTCCTAAGGGCTTTACGTGTATTAACTTTACCATCCCCCTGTGTGGAAACTGAGGCCCAGAAAGATGAAAACACTTGCCCCAGATTGTAGTGTGGGGAGCAGCAGACTCAGGTTTGAACCTAGGTGCCCTGCCAAGCCACCTAGACTTGTTTCTATTTCTCTGTGAGAGTAATCATTGTTCACTGCCTCCCTTCCCCATCACAGACTAAATTGCATGTCGTGTGAGGGCTGAGACCATGTTGATTTTTACCCAGTGTACCTAAAACATATAGTAAGTGTTCAATAAATGTTTGCTGAGTGAATGCTCTGTAGCAGCTTACACACACTATATGATGCAGATTATCTCAGGCTGGAATGCAGCAGAGCTACAGCCCAGAAAGGTAGTGAAGGAGAGAGAGAGAGGGGCATAGTTACCAGTAATTTCAGATCTGCTACAGGACAGTATTCAGAACGCAGTAGAGCCCCTTGCCTCTTCTAATGATCTGATTTGAAAGAAGGAAATGAAACAATAGTCCTCTTAGAACGACAGCAGTGGCAGTGACTGACGATCACCACGGCACCCAGAGCCCCTGGTCCCATGCCCAGGTGGAGCAGGTGCGCTCATAGGTTGCATGAGTCTGGGTGACCTGCCCACGACCACACAGCTTGCTAATGGCAGAGGCAGGACTAGAACTCACAGTTCTGGCTCAGGAAATAAATGATGGTTTATTTTGTTCCCAGTTTTAGAACTGCTGCTTTGGTAGTTCTAAAGTTCTAAAATAAAAGCTTATAAGACCAATGCCCTCATGGATTTTCCCAGGTCTTAGACTTGGATCTGATTTGGAGGTCTGCTAGGTAATTAATATGGGGATTGATGGGAGAGCAAGACACAGCGCAGGGCTTCACAAGCGGGTTCCCATTTGTGACTCACTTCTTGGAGAAGTGAGGCCGTCATGTAAGTCCCCTGCTTTAAAGGCTTTGCCTGGCTGCGCATGCCCTGCAGGAGGAGCTTCGTGCTCACATGTAGGGAAGTGCTTCAGATTCCCCGCCCCGCCTCACTGCCAGCCTGCCCCGCTTTGCTCACGGCGCCCCTCCTGACCTCCAGGTGCCCCACTACCATGCTTTTGCTCTTGCTTCCCTTCCCCACCACCACTCCAGCCCTGCTCAATTCCCGCTCAGATTATGAAACTCAGCGCAGGCATCACCTCCTGTGGGAAGCCCCCTAAGGTCTCCCTCCCCAAGCTTTTCTGGCTAATGCCCTTTGCTCTGCCCTCCCATACCACAGGGTGCTTGCCTTGGGATACTATCCCTTGTGAACTTTTTGAGAAGAGGCTTGGTCTGGATTCTCCTGTGAATTCAGGGTTGATTCAGTATATGGCGCACACGCTGGGTAGATAACATGTTCATTCAAACAAATAACAAGTTGATGAACCTGCTGGAGGGCAGATCCCAGCTGGGTTTGCCCCATCTTCCCCTTCCTCCTCTGGGAGACTCTTCGGAGCAGTGAATGTGCCCTGAGCCTTTTGCATGATTTCCGCTCGCTGAGCCCTGATGCTCAACCTGAGCAGACACCACCCCACCCAGACCCTGGACTCCCCCTGACAAGGCCTGTGGGACTCTCTCGGGCAACTTGGGCCAATGTGGACTCCTCCCTATGCTGTCACTTCTTAGTACTGCCGAGGACACTGGGCTGGACCCTCCAAATGCATTTATGTCACTTATTCCTCTTCATTAGACGGGAAAGGAGCGTGGGCTCAGAGACATGAAAATGCCTGACCCAAGGTCACAACTGGTCATGGAGGTGCAACCGGGCATCAGACTTCCAACCCCAAACCCCAACATCTCTTCCTTTCATGTTGCTGAATCTTTGGTAGCAATAATTTTATTCTCCAGGCATCCATAGTTGCCCTATCAATGACCCACAATTTCACTATAGTCAAAGTTGTTCTTGTACCAAGAGGTGGAAGAAATGACCCATGTGTAGTCCACAGTCCCCTTCCTTCTTGACAGCTGTTGTGGCATGGCATGACAGTGGGACACGGTCGCCCATAACGGTGGCTGCTGGGCCATCAGGAGGCACGCAGCGGTCACTTCCCTCCAAGCTTGTAAGTGAAGGCGACAAAGCAGCCTTCCCTCCAGTGGTGGCACAGCCCCGGTGCCCGTGTGGGCTGCACATGGCAGCTCTTGCCGCCTAGTTCCTCACTGTTTGTTCTGTATATAAAATTCTGTATATGGATGTTTAAACAAGGTATCCGTTACTTAATTCCCTTTTAAAAAAACTCTGGTAGTTAGAATTTTTACTTTTCCAAGAGAAGAAAGTATTAAAAGCTGCGGGAGCCCCATACTCCTGATTCCATTTCAAAGGGGACGTCCTAACAAGGTAACAAGGAGCCTGCCCAGAGGCTCCCACAAGCTGGATGGGGACCCAGGTACTGTGGTGGCTTCCAGTCCAGTCCTCACAAATTATAACCTTAGGAAGTCTTTCCTTTACCCTAGCCTCAGTTTTCTCATCTGGAAAATTTTAGTCTCATCTTCACACAGCTGCCAGAGGCTTTTTCTTTCAAAACTAAAGGTTGTAACACCAATGCCCTATTTAATCCCCTTCTGGAGGCTCCCCTGGCATGCACAACCCATTGGAGGGTACTGAGCTGGGCAGGCAGACTTGTCTTCCTCAGTACCCCCACACACTCCAGCACCCTGGACTTCCCTCTCTCCCCTCTCTTTCCCATACACCCTGCCTTCCCATAGGTCAGCGCCTCTGCCTACCGGATTTTCTGTTTGTCTTTGCCCTTCCTTTCTCTCTACTTTGAAATACCTTCTCTCCTCCTTCAGGTTCCAGCTGACATGTCACTTCCTTTGGAAATCCTTCCTTCATTCTCCCAGGAAAAATCGACACCGTGTGTGTGTGTGTGTATGTGTGTGTGTGTGTAACTAGAATAAGGTAGGGGGAAGGCATTCCCACTTACAAGGAAGAGCAAATGCAAAGGGGAATGAGTTTGAAGGTCTTTGGGGCCTGAGAAGAGGCTAATGTTTCTAGTGTTCAGGGAGAGTAGCAGATGGGTCTCTAAACTTAAGGCCTAGGGGCCATGTTCGGGATTTTTGGATTTTATTCAAATATGGTGGGTAGGTTTTGAGAGGTTCCATTATACTCTAATTATCTTGCTTTAGGACCATGCCTGCCTTTCCCATTACACTGTGAATTCCCTGAGGCCAACATCAGCCCTTCCACTCCACATCTCTTACTCTTTAACATGGTGGGTATTAGTAAATGTACATTATTTATTAAAAACAAGGGAGAGAGGGATATGTTAATGAACCCAAGCCTGCTAGAAGTTACTTATATCCCTTCTCATTTCCTCCAACTCATAATATGATAATCCTCCATCTTATTGGTATAAGTTTGGCAGACAGAGTTTATGAAAAAAGCAAGTTTTTATTTATTGTAGTTTATGTTTATTATATGTACTATATTCTCATTATTTTATGTGCAAAGAATGTTTCTTCTGCAATATTCTTTGGGGAGGTAATATGCAAAGAGACCTTCTATTTCACTTTTACTAACACTTCTGCAGTTTGCTAAATCATCATCTTCAAACCATAGTTTAATTTAATCCACTTTATTGCTTTCCAAAGCACTTCCCATGAGTAAGAGTACATTTCCTCGGTCTTAAAAATAACTGACTCTAAAATAAACAAGTAAAGTTAAACAGGTGTTTTTGTCCCCTTCAGTCCTTTGGTGTTTGTGTGTCTCTCATACCTGAGTAAAGGAACTTTCTGACTTGAGAAGGGGAAAGTATTTCAAAGGGACATAAACCATGTGCTCTAATGAGAAAGGCACTAGACTTGGAATTAGGTGAATGTGGTTCTGAAATCTGGTTCTGCTAGTAATTGACAATGTGAGATCTTCGATGAATTATTTACCATTTTAAAGCTTCGTTTCCATGTTTATAACACAGAGGTAATGGTACCTAGTTCATGTTGTGGTTTTAACATCAGTTTTCAATTAAAAAAATCTATAAAGTGATTGGCAAATTTCTAACACATATTAAGGGCTAAAGAAATGGAAGCTGTTATTGTTAATAGTTAAAATGCTGCTGCTTTCTGTGGGGTTCCAATCATGTTACTGGACTTTTTGTGCCTCTCTATCCTCATCTCTGAAATGGGAATTATGATAACAATCTACACAGTAGTTTTGTTGTGTGGATCACATAAACCAGCACTCATGACGTGCTTTGGAAGTGCCTAGCATATGGTTAAGTCCTCAGTAAATGTTAGCTTCTCTTATTATGAATGTCAGTTGTTACTATGTATGATTTTTCCCTGCTTTCAAATCCCAAATAAAAGTGAATTTTCAGACTACATGGGGGCAAAGTTTTGCCCAAACAAAAATGACAGTGTCAGACACTATCAGCTCCTCACTTATACTGGGATGTGCTTGTAAGTCCAAAATATTTCCAGTCTCCGAATTACCTGAACAATTGCCTTCGTTGTAGTAACGGTAATGTTCTAGATCTCCCACTGCCAGTTAGCTTGGTTGACCCCTTTGAAAGATGCCTGATGACTCAAGGTTAAAAATTACCTTAATTAAACAGAATTATCTAGATCAGTGTTGGGCTAAGACTGATAATTATTAAAGCCCTTTAATTAACAAGAGCTTCTCTTCATTATGTTGTCCAAGACTTCATCAAGTGATCAAAAGATGTTTGCTAATCTCCCTGACTCACCGAGCACCCGCCCATCTCCCGTTGTCACCGCCCTGGTCGTCTCCTCCTGCTACCTGACCTACTAAGAGAGAAGAGATTGGCTGAGACAGGAGCTCAGCAACCTCCCCTCCAGCTGTGGTGTGTGGTTCCATGGTGAGGACGGCTGGCTGAGCTCGCATGGATAAATCTGGCCCCTCAAATAGAGAGCACAGACCCATATGCCAGAAATGCTTTTTAAAGAAAAGCTTTATAAAGGTATAATTGATATGCAATAAATTGCACATATTTAAAGGGTACACTTTGATCCATTTTGACATACACACCCATGTGCAAGTATTACTGCAGTCAAAGTAACTAAACATCCATCACTTCCAAAGTTTCCTTGTCCCTTTGTCAGCCCTCCTTCCTGCCCTATCTCCTCCCCCTGTCCTCAGGGAATAACTGCTTTCTGTCACTGTGGATTAGCTTCCATTTTCTACAATTTGATATTGACAAACTCATACAACCTGCACTCATTTTTGTCTGGCTTATTTAACTTGGCATAATTATCTCTTTAAGAGAAACCTGGGCCACACTGGTCACCTACAAAGTGTCTGTGTACTTGGACTATTCCTCGTAATGGCCACCAGTCATCAAGTGTGTGTGTTACTTAGAGGGGCTGCGTCTGTGCAGCTCTTTAAATCCTCACCGCAATCCTTTATGGCTGTTGCCTGGCCGAAGAAACCAGAGTGAGCCTGGTGGCCCGAAATGATGCATTTAGGAGGTAGTCTGACTTCAGCCTACTTCTTTCTACCTTGCTAGTAGCTAGAGGCAATTCAGGCTCTGGTGACAAACCTGGCTCCGCTTTTAGAGGGAAGTGTGTTCAGACTCTGGCTGCGGTACCTCCAGCAGTGAGACCTCATGCAAGTTACTTAACTGCTTTCCACCTGAGTTTGATCCTCACTGTAAAAATGGGAATATGATAATATAAGGCCAACATGTTCCTGAAGGATATAAATAAAAGAGTACATTTAAGTGCTCAGCCTTGCACACGTAAAGTATCCAATGAATGTTAGGTCTCTTTATTACTGTTAATGTGTTGTGCTTCCTCAATAATGTCAGTTGAACAAAGGCAGGAAAAGACCCCTGTAGTATGCAACAGGCAACCTGTTACTATCAACAGATATCCTGGGCTGAAGAGTGTTTTAAAGGGTGAAAGCAAGGAAAAGAGGACGGAAGGTCATGTTGAACCTTTTGTTGCTATTTTGACCCAGTGGATTATTGCCTAGATTCCCCTAAACTCAATAAATGTTTAATGAATAAATGACAGGTAGGTGAAGGAATGAGCAGACCATGTCAACAGCAGCACCAGCATGATTCAGAGAAGTCCAAATGAGGCAAGAGTGTATAATGTCCACACATCTCATTGAAGGCAAAACTTGGAAAGGCATTTTCTATTCATTAGTTATTTTCTATTTATTATCCTTAGACCTAAGACCCTACAGGTTATTAGACTTTCCATTGTTACTAATTATTATGTTTACAAATAGGCACATGGATGATAACAAGCTCCTTGTCCTGCCGTCTGTCTGTAGGCAAAGCCTCATGGTGCCATATGATTGCATCCTGAATGGTAATTACTGGGGCCAGCGATGGGTGTGCCTGTGTTCCATGGTTTCCTGATGACTGGCTGTAGATGTGCTTCTATCATATTGCCCGTGGAATTGGGTTCACTGCATAGCTCACAGCTGCCACTAACTCCAGGCCAGTGGGTTTCAGATGGTACGAGCATTTGAATCTGACACTGAGACTTGGAGACATGGTAAGGGGGCTGGCTGAGTGAGAAGAAAGAATTGAGTACACCTAACATGTTAGTGGATTTTTTCTTAACAAATACCCAGAGAGGGAAACGGGCTTCTCCAAAGTGGTACAGTGTATCAGAGGAAGCGCCACCTCTGGGCATCACAGAGCAGGATGGTTCTTGCCTCTTGTATACTCATCAAAGCCTTTCCTTTCGCCACTGGCTTTGAGGCATCAGGAGAAGCATAAATAATAAAATATCCAACACTTTCAAGTGGGCCAGTGGCTGTTCTCAGCATTTTGCATGAAATAACTCATTTAATACTCACAACAACCCTATGAACCAAGAATTCTTATTATGCCCATTTTGCTGATGAAGAACTGGAGGCACAGAGGTGTTGAGTCCCTTGCCCATGGCCCTGTCCCTAATGACTGCTGGGCCCAGCATTGGAGCCAGGGTCTGGCTCAAGCGACCATGATTTTGCTCTGCACTCTGGTGTGCCTCATTTAAATGATTTTGTCTGTGAAAATTGATTAATTAAATAATTAAAGAGGGGAAATTCAGAAATCTTTCTGAAGTCCATATAGAAAACATTGCATAGTGGTTTTAAAAACACTGGTGCTCTTAAGAAATTCCTGATAAAAGAACTGTACAGTCTTTATCAAGGAAGGGCTAACCTGTCCCACCCACATATCATCAATCAACCTTACTAGAGAAGGGATAAAAAGGCACCACCTAAAGGCACTGACACCGTGCAGGTGCAGAGCATGGAACACAGGAATGGCCGTGCTCAGTAGGAAAGAGAGGTGCCCAAGCAGAGTAAGGATGATGCTGGTGGTGAAGCTAGTAACAGCTCACTCTTACTGAGCACTTGCTATTTTCCAGGCACTGTTCTCCATGCTTTCCCTGTTTTAACTCATTCAGTCCACAGATAGTAATCTGAAGCCCAGAGAGGTTAAATCACTTATCCAAAGGTACACATCTAGTAAATAAAAAAGCTGGGATTTGAAGCCACATGTGTAGGTCCAATGCCCATATTTTAACCACTGCATTCTTAGGACTCTAGGTAGGGTGGCTTGTGTGACCCTAAGAGCAGTTATTACACTTAAGGTATTGCTCTTGCATTCCTGTGCTATTACTGCAGTATACTCCTCCATTCAGTTTCACTTCCATCCTACCTTTTGATTCTCACAACAACCCTGAGAGTTCAGCAGGGAAATTAGATCAGCAGGGGTGGCCATTATCCACAAATTAGGAAATGGGGGCTCAGTGACATAGCAGTTACTGCCCCATGAGGACCAGGTTTCCTGCCCCCTTTGCTCTGCCACTGGTGCAGGCATTGTGGTACACTCTCAGCCTTTCAAAGGAATGATCCAGCCTTTTGAATAAGATGGAAAATTAGTTTTCCACCACAGTTATGGAGGTGTGCGTGGTACAGAGCTTTGAGTAGAGCCCATTGATCGGTGATTATAAAACATTTAACTTTGAGCAAGGAGAAGAAGGGGAGGATGAGGACAAAGCACCAACAAGGAGGGAGGACTTGGGGCTTAGAGCTTTGCCTGAGAAATAGTTAAGAGAGCACAGGGTGGTCCTCAAGAAATGAGACAGCAGCACTGGGAGGGTTAATGAACAATGAGACCCCAATGTAGACTCTGCAGTGATTGGGCCCTAATTATTGCTGGTTTGCTCTGTTTGGAGTCTTAAATCCATTCAAGCATTCCTTACAAATTCTGAGATCTGAAAGCATGCTACAAGTATGAAAACATTGCACCCTACTGGGTGCATCCAGGTGTAGACATCTCAGATAAGGAAAGCATGGCCGGGAAGCTAATGGCTTTTGATAAAATGCATAATCCCAAAGTAGAGAAGTCAGAATCAGGTCCTCAGTGAAGAACACCTATTTTCAATTCCTTTCTCATTAGCCTATGTCTATCATCACTTCTGATTGTCATTATTCTGAGTGGTTGTAGCAGCTAACAACTCACCAAATATATACATAGTTGCATTACTTCATGCTGTCCAGAGTCCTTTGAGGTAGAATAGGTGACATGCACAGTTCCCTTTTTCAGGTGAGGAAATGACAACTCAAGGAAGTTAGAGGACTTGTCCATAGACCTCTACAAATAAGTAGTTATCTCCAGATCTGAAGTCTCATGTTGAGATCATATGCTCAGACTTTCGTATCAAAACAACTTGTGAGTCTGAAGGATCCCCACATCTACACTTATACCATGAAGTCACTGGAGCCCTCAGCTGGCGATGTAGCATGCACCCTGGGAGACCCCCAACAGAGAGCATGACTTTCGCTTGCATGTGGTTCTGCTTCTAGTTCCTCCCTTTGGGGTGATCTCTGGATGGTGCATCTTCGTTCCTCTGCACATTCATCTTAGGTCTGCTCAATTTGGGCAATAAAGACTTGTGGCAGTAGTTGAATTGTTTCCTATGGGGGGAAAGTCTGAATGGGCATCTTACAGAAGACAGAGCAGTCTCAGGAATTACTGTGTCTTCCTGAGATTCCTTTCACATGGAGCTGGAACATTTTCTTGAGAACAAGTAGGTCAGTTTTAAGGGCTTGAAGACCCAGATTCTGATCCTGGCTCTGCTGCTTTCTAGCTGTGTGACCTTGTCGAGATCACTCCACCTGTCTGCACCTGAGTTTCCTCATCTATAGAATGTGGTTTATAAAGCCAATTTATAAAGCTGTGCTTATTAAGAAGATTGAATGAAACATCCTTATGGCATGGGAAGTGCTTTGCACATACTGGTTATAGCTGATGCTGGCTTCTTCTCTAATTGCCTTGGCTACTCTTCTGTAAAGCCATGGTTCTCAAAGGGTGGTCCCTGTGCCAGCAGATCAGCCTCATCTAAAAACTGGTTAGAAACTCAAATTCTCAGGCCTCTACTCCAGACTTATGGAATTAGGAACTCTGGGGAATGGGTCAGTAATCTGTTCTTAAGAAACCTTCTAGGTATAAGTAGTGACTCTATACCATCTTACTATGCTGATGGACAGTGACTGTAATGGGGTATGTGGAGGGGACTTAATAATGGGGGAAATCTAGTAACCACAATGTTGCTCATGTGATTGTATATTAATGATACCAAAATAAAGACATAAAAAACCTCTACCTAGTGGTATTTATTATACACATAAAAAAAAAGAAACCTTCTAGGGGATTCTTATACACCCTCCAGTTTGAGAACCACTCTCAAGTGGCCTTCCTTTTGGAGGGCTCTGCTCCTGTTTCCAGATACCAAGCATGGATGGACATTGATTTGAAAATTATACCTCAGGATCCTGGCCCTCCATCTAACACCAAATTCTGTTCAGTCCTACCATCAGCTGCTATACTGCTGAGTATCCTGCAGGATCTCTACGGCGATGACGTTATGGCAGTTTCATTTTGTTTATTTTTTTCCCTGTGCTGTTCTCTGCCAACAAATGTTGAAATACTTCTAAGAACTGACCTAGTACTGCAGTTTGGACAGGCCCCTTGTCTTCTTAATTGCTCTCCTGTTTGCCGTCTTGGAATGCCTGTGCCCATCCATCCAGTCTCCTCTCTAGATGATTGGTGGATAGGCCTCATCAGTGATAATGTGGTAGCAACTTTTATCTCCAGGCTTGACATTGCAACCTTCCTGCCCTTTGACTGTCAGAGATGACAGGGCATTTGGAAAGCAGGTGGCAAGAGCTCAAGAGAATCTATTAGGGTTAGTGATTCCTGCAAAACCATTTGTGCCAGACAAGATTGCTTACAAATAACTCCTGTCTGCACAAACCAGGGTCTGTTATCCACTAATTATTTTTGGATTAGGAAGGGCTAACAGGACGTGGCCTTGGAAGGTCAGAATGATTTGAGTGGATAACTAGGTTGCAACATTCCCCAGGGAAAAGAAAGATCTGCGAGAATAAGCTTTCAGCACTTCGATTGAAAGGAAATCATGTTCTTGTTTTTCTCTGATAAATGTTGATAAAAGACTGCCTTTATATGATTTTCCAAATGTCAACTCTTATGTCTTACGGTGGGACCGCACGGAGGATGATGCTCTGACATCAGCCTCAAGTTATTTATGGGAGAAAAAGCAGATTGCAAGGGACAGGAGAGGAGATAGAAGCGCTGATGACTAGGAGGCGACCACGGTCATTCAGAAGACAGTAACAATGGCCGTGATTAAGGCCATGGAGTAGGGGTTCAAGTGGAGTCCAGTAGGCTTGAATTTGAATTTCTGTTCCCCGCAACCATCACCCCTTCTCTGAGCTAGGAGACCTTGGGCAATTTCCTTAACTTTTTGAGGCTCCATTTGATGATTTCCAAACTGAGAGAAAATAAATACATAACCATCCCTAACAGCATCACTGTGAATATTAAGTGAGATACTTTTAAAGATGATCTATTTTAGCAAAGTACCTGGTACCCAGTAAAAGACTCACCTCTTACTATTTTTATTGAAATAGTGATCACAAGTTAACGTGGTAGGCAAGGCAAAGAGTAAAGTCTAGGACTAGGATTCTCTCTTGAGTCACTGGTTAATGGAACAGTTTTTAATAATGAGAGAAATAAAATTGAAGAAAAACCAAAGACCAGGAGAAGCAGTGTAGATGTGATATAAATGCACTGGAGATTGACTGTTACTTTGGAGATCACACACACTCACACTCACACATGCGCACACACACACAGCCTCTTTGATGATGACGTCAGCTAAATGAGGTGTGCGAATATTCGAGTGACAGTGCTCTGTGCCTTTTCTCTGTGCCATTATGAAATACTGTCCAATTAGCTGTGAGCCAAATTCTGATCTTGCTTATTTCCATTAGTCTGGGGTACTTCTTTCTCCTCAGAGCCCCATTTATATATATATATATATTTTTTTTCCCTCTGTCTTCTCCTGTAGGTTACACACATTGAGCCATTATCATGTAGTGATGACTTATGATGAAAATTTCCAATTCTGAGTATAAATGGTCAAATGCATTTAATTGGATGGTAACTCTAAGCAAATTGTGAGATGGATTATCAGTGAGATAGTTTGCCTAAGAGGTCTCAACACCCTACTCAGGCAAAGCCTTTGGTGGCAACAGGGCCAGCCTGCCTGGTTTAGCATGGGCAGCAGGGCGGAGATTGCTCGATCTAAAGAGAACCTCTCTGTCCTGTGGGGTCTCCATCTCTGTCTCTGTCTGTCTCTCATACAATGAGAAGCCATGATCCCGTCAATGCTGAGAGAACAGCTGGGATTAGCTAGGCAGTTTACAACTTCTTAAGTGGATACAAAATAGCTGGGAAAATGAGGAATATTAGATATTTTTCTAAACAAGTCTAAATGACCCTTCTTTTTTCCTCCTTTTGGTAAAGAGCCGGACGGACTTTGAGTAGAATCCCAGCTCTACCAGTTACTGAGCAAGTAATTTTTGGCAAGTCCATCTCTTTTTTAGCCTTAGTTTTGTCTGCTATTAAGTGAAGATAAGAACATATACATATGTAAGTTCCATATATTTGCAGGATCTTCCCTGAGCTCAAGCCTCGGTTAAATGTGCCAGCTCTACCTAGACTTTTCCTGTCATAGGGTTTTGCATATTTGCTTAGAATCAGTGATGTTTCTATCACTATTGATATCACTGTTGTTGTGTTACTACTTTATCCCCAGCTGCTTTCTAAGTGCCCACGATGCAGTAGATGCTCAGTAAATGCTGGCTGAGTTGAATTAAATAGTACGTATTTGAGAAATTGCTTTACCTTGCCACTGTCACATGCTTATTAGTCATCGACAATCTCAAGAAGTGCCCATTGTAAGATTCCTCCTCTGCAAAATTTCAGCAGTCCTTTGAATTTGTTGACCACGTTTTTTCGTATCTGTGATACCATTGGCAGTATACAGGTCTTACACAGCTCAAGAGGCCAGCTGAAGCTCAGCAAGGAGATGTCAGGTCTCCGTGGTCACACAGTTAGTAGTTCAGGGAGCTGGGGTCTGAACGCAGACTGGTGTGACTCTGCAGCTCATGTTCACTAGGCTCCACCCTCCGTCTCCCGAGCCCTCTCTTAGGTTTGCTCCAAGATTCATCCCCATTGATTTTCCTGCTAACACTCTTTACTGCTTCTATATTGATTGCACGGACTAAGTCGATATGTTCAGACATAGCATAAGAAGGCTTGCTCAGCCTATGAAGGCAAGGGCCCTCTGACTTGGAGATCAGAGAAGCCCACCTCTTTCAAAGATACACATGATCAATTTGATAAATTTGGCTAATTGTTTTTGGCAGTGGCCACTGATGCACCTGTGTGAACGGAGGGGGGGCTTTTTTCTTTTCAAATACAGTTTATAGTTCTGGCTTTATGCATATTTACTTAATGGTGCTATTCTTTACTGGAATGTTCCTTGTGAGCATTTCTAGCTTACTCCCCAGCCCCGACTTAGAGATGTCAGAGGACAAGGTAGCAAACCACTCAGGGACCTGTCAGCCCTGAGGGAGGTGGGCTGTCTGAGAGGTGGCCATGTGCCCCATATTTCCTAGGAAGGTCTCAGAATTCAGTATTCTCTCCAGGAGCCACAAATACATTAATATCCAGTACAAATACTTTTAAGAATTATATGCAACTTTCTACATAAAATGTGATGCCTTATAGTAACATGCTGTTTTTTTTAATACTGCATCTGTTACAAAGACTTGCGAGGGATTTATTGAGAAGCCTATGTTATAAGGAATGTTATTTAGATGGCTGAGATGAAAACAAGGGAATATATGACAGATAAAAATCATGCAATAAGATCCTATTGTTTGTTTGGTGTGGGATCCAGATTTGATTCTGAGCTTCCTAGTGGTCAAAAGGAAAAAGACCAACAAAATCAGTTTTAAGATTCACAGTGTCTATAAAACACAAACAAGTTGGTCTGGGGAATCAGGCATGTGCTGCCTTTAAACTATGTGCATGTTTTAAAATCATATGTACAATACGAAGTTTTTAACTGCTTTCACTTAAAAAGTAGAAAATATACATCCTGGGCTCTTTCAGATCACACGTTTTTGGAGAATAACAATGACCATCAAAAATTGACACTCCAATAAAAAATGGAAATCAAGCAGCCTTGAGCTAAGTTTCTAGGAATTTTCAAGACCTCTTCGGCTGACCATATGTTATTTGCTTAAAGTGTAACTGCCATTCCTTATGTAATTTGAGCAAAGTAGTTAACTTCCCAGCAAAATATCCTAAGACTTCTGGCAGGCCTTCACTTGGAATACAGTATGTCCTTTCTACACTAACAAAACTTAACTAATTATAAAATTCTTGAAGTTAGGTACTGGAAGAAAAATGTTTTGCACACTTTACAAATAATATGCCTCTGTGGGGTGAATGCTGACTTGTGCATTTCAGGTTTTGGCTTATTTGGATATTCATAAGGGTCCCTCTTTGCTGATTATGTCAGCACAACCTCTTTATTGAATTATGGATTGGGTATTTAATCAAGGCCTGTGCCTTATTATTAGCCATGTAACATTCCATTGTTTCAGTGGAAAATGGGATGCGTAAAACCTGCTTCGCATGAAAATCTATTGGTCCTCTAATAAACACTGTTTTATAGTGCACTCTTTTATATCCCTATAATCCTTATCTGCCAGAGCAGTGAGAACAGTATGAGCACACCTCATGCTGATGGATTGGGGCAGTGCTTCTGTCAAAGTGGTGGTCAGCTGCAACCATGTGTGGGTTTTTGTGAGTTCGCTATTCCTGTATTAATCCTGGGCTCAAGGGTTGGGGCCCTTTTTGAAGAAATGCCCATATATATTGTAGTAAGCTTGTAGTCTCATGTAATTGTTCAGTGAGGAGGTTTGATTTAGTTTCATACTTCTAATTACTTGATTGCTCTGTAAACTTGTATAGGACACTTAAAACACTATTGCTTAGACCCCAGTCTCAGATTCACCTGGTCTAAGACTCCCTAAGTGGTCCCTTGCTTCTGTTTCTCTCCATGAGTTCCCACTTCTCTGTCTACTAGTTTGTGCCCTAGTTTAATTGTCTGTATTCCTTCAGTATCTAAGCCTTTCTATGCCTGTCATGCTGTCTGCACCCTGCAGTCTGTGTGTCCTTCCTAAAACCCAAGGTCAATCACATATGTTTAGAACCCTCAGCAGTTCCCTGTCATCACAGCGCTCCTCATGATCTAGTCCCCACCTGCTTCTCTACCTTCTGTTTGTACACTAACAGTTTGCATTTTATCATCCAAAATTAAATACCCCCAGGGCAATCCTAAAGAACTTTCTGTGATGATGTAAATGGTCTATATCTGCGCTGTCCAATATGGTAGCCACTAGCCACATATTCCTGTTACGCACTTGAAATGAGATTGGTGTGAAGAGAGCCAATTGTTTATTTTTTATTTATTTTTAATTAATTCAAATTAAATAGTATATGTACTAGTGGCAACCACATTGGACAGCACAGTTCTAGATTCTGAATATACTGTCCTACATCTTTGTACCTTGGTTGGCTCAAGTTTATCTCTTTCGAGAATGTTCGTTCCTGTGTTCTTTTTGAAGAAAACTCCTACCTGTCCTCTAAGATTATCTCAGCTACTCCCTCTCCCACCAAAAACATCCTTTCCTGCCCAAGACTAGATTCAGGGCTGCTCAGCCTAGTACTCACCTCCACCATGGAGCCCATCATATATTTTACTTTGAGATCATACCATCTCTTGCCTCTGTCTTTTTACTTCCATTCCTCCCTTAAAAATTAAGGTCCTCCAGAGTAGGAGCTAATTCTCTCCTCCTGGTATCCCAAGAATATAGCACAGTACCTGCTGGCCCCCACACAAGGAGAGGCCTTATGATACAATGTAAACCAAAAAGACAGTTCTGTCTCCAGCCCACTGTCTGCTTATCAACTCCACAGCTTTGGCCAAATCCACCTGGCTGAGCCTTAGTTTTTTCACCCATAGATGGGGCATTAAATTCCTCCACTTTCAAGAAATGATGAGGATTACTGATAATACACATCAAGTATCCAGAACCTGATAGATGCTCAGTAATTGGTAGCTGCTGTTATTAGGTGTTCTGTGAATGTCTGAGGCTTTACCACTACCATTCCTCAGGTACTTGAGTGCTTCTCAGTGTTTTAAATACTTGAGTAGCAACGTAGCACTGACTCTTTACAATGACCCTGATAAGCAGTGGCGACTCGACTCATTTCACAAGTGAAGTTTTCACTCCACAGCTGGGAAGTGACTTGGGTCGGATTCGAACCCAACTTTGCCTGAATGCAAAGCCCATGCTAGACTTCCTCACCTCTGCTCTCATGTGTATCTGTACTTAATTCCAGGTAGCAGTGCACCTATTCAGTTAAAACAAATCACAGGAGAATTATTTTAACACAGCCAACAGAATTTCCCTGAAGTAGTTGATTTAGGAGACTGCATATTGCATTCCTTGTACAGTATTTCCATTCCCTGTTTGCAGTTTTTAGGTAAAGAGATAAGGAAACACTTGATCCATTCTCTCAATTAGGTTGTGTAATAGATTGTCATGGGCATTATTATTATTATTTTTTTTAGATAATTATTTTTTTATTGAAGGGTAGTTGATACACAGTATTACATTAGTTTCAGGTGTACAAAATAGTGATTCAACATTTACATACATGACAATTCTAGGTACCAGCTATCACCATACCAAGCTGTTACAATATCTTGACTATATTCATTACATCCCGGTTACTTATTATTTTACCATTGGAAGTGTATACTTTTTTTTTTTTTGTGACGGCATCTCTCATATTTATAGATCAAATGGTTGTTAACAACAATAAAATTCTGTATAGGGGAGTCAATGCTCAATGCACAATCATTAATCCACCCCAAGCCTAATTTCTGTCAGTCTCCAATCTTCTGAGGCATAACAAACAAGTTCTTACATGGAGAACAAATTCTTACATAGTGAATAAGTTCTTACATGGTGAACAGTACAAGGGCAGCCATCACAAAAACATTCGGTTTTGCTCATGCATTATGAACTATAAACAGTCAGTTCAAATATGAATACTCATTTGATTTTTATACTTGATTTATATGTGGATACCACATTTCTCTCTTTATTATTATTATTTTTCATAAAATGCTGAAGTGGTAGGTAGATACAAGATAAAGGTAGAAAACATAGTTTAGTGTTGTAAGAGAGCAAATGTAGATGATCAGGTGTGTGCCTGTAGACTATGTGTTAATCCAAGCTAGACCAGGGCAATAAAACATCCATGTATGCAGAAGATTTCTCTCAGAACAGGGGGGGTGAGGTTCTAAGCCTCACCTCTGTTGATCCCCAATTTCTCACCTGATGGCCCCCCTGCGACTGTGCCTATCTTAGGTTGTTCCTCCCTTGAGGAATCTTACCCGTCTCTGGCTAACCAGTCATCTTCCGGGGCCATACAGGGAAATGTAATGTTGGTAAGTGAGAGAGAAGCCTTATTGTTTGAAATGGTTAGCTTTTTATTTCTTTGCATATTTATGCCCTGTAGCTTCTATGCTCAGCATTTGTCTTGAGGTATCTTTACCACTTGGAAGAATTATGATACTCGGTAAATTTGATATGAGGCACGAATTCTATTTAAGGGTTGTAATTAGGAAGGAAGAAGAAAAGCTATAGAAGTAGCAGGCGGCAGAAAACATGGGAAGATTGATTATTTCTTTGACATATCTTCTTGTAGAGTAACTTCAGCATGTATAGGTTTTAAGCTACTACTTAAATTGCGCACACACATTAACATAATAGGAGTATAGTTACATAACCAAAGCATATCTGTAATTACCAGCCATCTCCAGTGAAACCAAGAAAACCAGTTAGGCACCTTAGGCATTTGTGAAAACTTATCTATGATATGGTGGATATTGTCCAACTGAACTTGAACAGTCTGAGAGAAATCAGACAAATTAAAACAACCCATTCCTGGGGAATGTTCACATCCCTTATGTTCTTTTAACAGTAAATAGTCTGTAGTTGTAAGATTTTGGAGTGCTACAATTTGCACTTCTCCTAATTGTTGATTGAGTTCCAACAGTATAGATCCAGTCAAATTTGTTGTTTTACTGTATGCACAGGCCAGCTTAGATATATCCTTCCTCATCCCCATGGCAAGTCCAGGAACTGGTGGGATGAGTGCATCTACAGCTGTAGCAGTGGGTGGATCTTTGTTGGGGTTTTTTGATGATCATCTTCTGGCATGAGTCTTCCAGAGAGTGCTGATGTTGGAAGTTCTCTTTCACATCGTATCTTAGTTCATTTATGGGGTAGCCCAATTAGGCTTTTATCTTCTGTATAAACGCAAACAGACCCTTTGCCTACACTTTTATATGCCCTTTATACTCTTGTGTAGAACTCACTGGAGGTTACCACACAGGAACAGACCTTTTTTTTTTTTTTTTCGTATAACTAATCTACACTTACATGATGAATATTATGTTTACTAGGCTCTCCCCTATACCAGGTGCCCCCTATAAACCCCTTTACAGACACTGTCCATCAGCATAGCAAAATGTTGTAGAATCACTACTTGCCTTCTCTGTGTTGTACAGCCCTCCCTTTTCTCCTACCCCCCATGCATGCTAATCTTAATACCCCCCACCTCCCCCCCATTCCCCCCCACCCACCCATCCTCCCCAGTCCCTTTCCCTTTGGTACCTGTTAGTCCATTCTTGAGTTCTGTGATTCTGCTGCTGTTTTGTTCCTTCAGTTTTTCCTTTGTTCTTATATTCCACAGATAAGTGAAATCATCTGGTATTTCTCTTTCTCTGCTTGGCTTGTTTCACTGAGCATAATACCCTCCAACTCCATCCATGTTGCTGCAAATGGTTGGATTTGCCCTTTTCTTATGGCTGAGTAGTATTCCATTCTGTATATGTACCACATCTTTATCCATTCATCTATCGATGGACATTTAGGTTGCTTCCAATTCTTGGCTATTGTAAATAGTGCTGCGATAAACATAGGGGTACACTGATCTTTCTCATACTTGATTGCTGCATTCTTAGGGTAAATTCCTAGGAGTTCAATTCCTGGGTCAAATGGTAGGTCTGTTTTGAGCATTTTGATGTACCTCCATACTGCTTTCCACAATGGTTGAACTAACTTACATTCCCACCAGCAGCGTAGGAGGGTTCCCCTTTCTCCACAGCCTCGCCAACATTTGTTGTTGTTTGTCTTTTGGATGGGAGCCATCCTTACTGGTGTGAGGTGATACCTCATTGTAGTTTTAATTTGCATTTCTCTGATAATTAGTGATGTGGAGCATCTTTTCATGTGTCTGTTGGCCATCTGTATTTCTTTTTTGGAGAACTGTCTGTTCAGTTCCTCTGCCCATTTTTTAATTGGATTATTTGTTTTTTGTTTGTTGAGGTATGTGAGCTCTTTATATATTCTGGACATCAAGCCTTTATCAGATGTGTCATTTTCAAATATATTCTCCCATACTGTAGGGTTCCTTTTTGTTCTATTGATGGTGTCTTTTGCTGTACAGAAGCTTTTCAGCTTAATATAGTCCCACTTATTCATTTTTGCTGTTGTTTTCCTTGCCCGGGGAGATATGTTCAAGAAGAGGTCACTCATGTTTATGTCTAAGAGGTTTTTGCCTATGTTTTCTTCCAAGAGTTTAATGGTTTCATGACTTACATTCAGGTCTTTGATCCATTTTGAGTTTACTTTTGTATATGGGGTTAGACAATGGTCCAGTTTCATCCTCCTACATGTAGCTGTCCAGTTTTGCCAGCACCATCTGTTGAAGAGACTGTCATTTCACCATTTTATGTCCATGGCTCCTTTATCAAATATTAATTGACCATATATGTCTGGGTTAATGTCTGGTTTCTCTAGTCTGTTCCATTGATCTGTGGCTCTGCTCTTGTGCCAGTACCAAATTGTCTTGATTACTATGGCTTTATAGTAGAGCTTGAAGTTGGGGAGTGAGATCCCCCCTACTTTATTCTTCTTTCTCAGGATTGCTTTGGCTATTCGGGGTCTTTGGTGTTTCCATATGAATTTTTGAATTATTTGTTCCAGTTCATTGAAGAATGTTGCTGGTAGTTTCATAGGGATTGCGTCCAATCTGTATATTGCTTTGGGCAGGATGGCCATTTTGACGATATTAATTCTTCCTAGCCACGAGCATGGGATGAGTTTCCATCTGTTAGTGTCCCCTTTAATTTCTCTTAAGAGTGACTCGTAGTTTTCAGAGTATAAGTCTTTCACTTCCTTGGTTAGGTTTATTCCTAGGTATTTTATTTTTTTTGATGCAATTGTGAATGGAGTTGTCTTCCTGATTTCTCTTTCTGTTGGTTCATTGTTAGTGTATATGAAAGCCACAGATTTCTGTGTGTTGATTTTGTATCCTGCAACTTTGCTGTATTCCCATATCAGTTCTAGTAGTTTTGGGGTGGAGTCTTTAGGGTTTTTTATGTACAGTATCATGTCATCTGCAAATAGTGACAGTTTAACTTCTTCTTTACCAATCTGGATTCCTTGTATTTTTTTGTTTTTTCTGATTGCCGTGGCTAGGACCTCCAGTACTATGTTAAAGAACAGTGGGGAGAGTGGGCATCCCTGCCTAGTTCCTGATCTCGGAGGAAAAGCTTTCAGCTTCTCGCTGTTCAATGTAATGTTGGCTATGGGTTTTTCATAGATGGCCTTTATTATGTTGAGGTACTTGCCCTCTATTCCCATTTTGCTGAGAGTTTTTATCATGAATGGATGTTGAACTTTGTCGAATGCTTTTTCAGCATCTATGGAGATGATCATGTGGTTTTTGTCTTTCTTTTTGTTGATGTGGAGGATGATGTTGATGGACTTTCAAATGTTGTGCCATCCTTGCATCCCTGGGATGAATCCCACTTGGTCATGGTGTACGATGGTTTTGATGTATTTTTGAATTCGGTTTGCTAAAATTTTGTTGAGTATTTTTGCATCTACGTTCATCAGGGATATTGGTATGTACTTTTCTTTTTTGGTGGGGTCTTTGCCTGGTTTTGGTATTAGGGTGATGTTAGCTTCATAGAATGAGTTTGGGAGTATCCCCTCCTCCTCTATTTTTTGGAAAACTTTAAAGAGAATGGGTATTATGTCTTCCCTGTATGTCTGATAAAATTCCGAGGTAAATCCATCTGGCCCGGGGGTTTTGTTCTTTGGTAGTTTTTTGATTACCGCTTCAACTTCGTTGCTGGTAATTGGTCTGTTTAGATTTTCTGTTTCTTTCTGGGTCAGTCTTGGAAGGTTGTATTTTTCTAGGAAGTTGTTCATTTCTCCTAGGTTTCCCAGCTTGTTAGCTTATAGGTTTTCATAGTACTCTCTAATAATTCTTTGTATTTCTGTTGGATCTGTCATGATTTTTCCTTTCTCATTTCTGATACTGTTGATTTGTGTTGACTCTCTTTTCCTCTTAATAAGTCTGGCTAGAGGCTTATCTATTTTGTTTATTTTCTCGAAGAACCAGCTCTTGGTTTCATTGATTTTTGCTATTGTTTTATTCTTCTCAATTTTATTTATTTCTTCTCTGATCTTTATTATGTCCCTCCCTCTGCTGACCTTAGGCCTCATCTGTTCTTCTTTTTCCAATTTCGATAACTGTGACATTAGACCATTCATTTGGGATTGTTCTTCCTTTTTTAAATATGCTTGGATTGCTATATACTTTCCTCTTAAGACTGCTTTTGCTGTGTCCCACAGAAGTTGGGGCTTAGTGTTGTTGTTGTCATTTGTTTCCATATATTGCTGGATCTCCATTTTGATTTGGTCATTGATCCATTGATTATTTAGGAGCGTGTTGTTAAGCCTCCATGTGTTTGTGAGCCTCTTTGCTTTCTTTGTACAGTTTATTTCTAGTTTTATGCCTTTGTGGTCTGAAAAGTTGGTTGGTAGGATTTCAATCTTTTGGAATTTTCTGAGGCTCTTTTTGTGGGCTAATATGTGGTCTATTCTGGAGAATGTCCCATGTGCACTTGAGAAGAATGTATATCCTGTTGCTTTTGGATGTAGAGTTCTATAGATGTCTATTAGGTCCATGTGCTCTACTGTGTTGTTCAGTGCTTCCGTGTCCTTACTTATTTTCTGCCCAGTGGATCTATCCTTTGGGGTGAGTGGTGTGTTGAAGTCTCCTAGAATGAATGCATTGCAGTCTATTTCCCCCTTTAGTTCTGTTAGTATTTGTTTCACATATGCTGGTGCTCCTGTGTTGGGTGCATATATATTTAGAATGTTTATATCCTCTTGTTGGACTGAGCCCTTTATCATTATGTAGTGTCCTTCTTTATCTCTTGTTACTTTCTTTGTTTTGAAGTCTATTTTGTCTGATATTAGTACTGCAACCCCTGCTTTCTTCTCGCTGTTGTTTGCTTGAAATATCTTTTTCCGTCCCTTGACTTTTAGTCTGTACATGTCTTTGGGTTTGAGGTGAGTTTCTTGTAAGCGGCATATAGATGGATCTTGCTTTTTTATCCATTCTATTACTCCATGTCTTTTGATTGGTGCATTCAGCCCATTAACATTTAGGGTGACTATTGAAAGATATGTACTTATTGCCATTGCAGGCTTTAAATTCGTGGTTACCAAAGGTTCAAGGTTAGCCTCTTTAGTATCTTACTGCCTAACTTAGCTTGCTTATTGAGCTGTTATATACACTGTCTGGAGAGTCTTTTCTTCTCTCCCTTCTTATTCCTCCTCCTCGATTCTTCATATGTTGGTTGTTTTGTGCTGCGGTCTTTCTAGGAGTGCTCCCATCTAGAGCAGTCCCTGTAAGATGTTCTGTAGAGGTGGTTTGTGGGAAGCAAATTCCCTCAGCTTTTGTTTGTCTGGGAATTGTTTAATCCCACCGTCATATTTGAATGATAGTCGTGCTGGATACAGTATCCTTGGTTCAAGGCCCTTCTGTTTCATTCTATTAAATGTATCATGCCATTCTCTTCTGGCCTGTAGGGTTTCTGTCGAGAAGTCTGATGTTAGCCTGATGGGTTTTCCTTTATAGGTGACCTTTTTCTTTCTAGCTGCCTTAAAAACTCTTTCTTTGTCCTTGATCTTTACCATTTTAATTATTATGTGTCTTGGTGTTGTCCTCCTTGGATCCTTTCTGTTGGGGGTTCTGTGTATTTCCGTGGTCTCTTCAATTATTTCCTCCCCCAGTTTGGGGAAGTTTTCAGCAATTATTTCTTCTAAGATACTTTCTATCTGTTTTCCTCTCTCTTCTTCTTCTGGAACCCCTATAATACGGATATTGTTCCTTTTGGATTGGTCACACAGTTCTCTTAACATTGTTTCATTCCTGGAGATCCTTTTATCTCTCTCTATGTCAGCTTCTATGTGTTCCTGTTCTCTGGTTTCAATTCCATTAATGGCCTCTTGCATCCTATCCATTCTGCTTATAAACCCTTCCAGAGTTTGTTTCATTTCTGCGATCTCCTTTCTGGCATCTGTGATCTCCTTCCGGACTTCATCCCATTTCTCTTGCGTATTTCTCTGCATCTCTGTCAGCATGTTTATGATTCTTATTTTGAATTCTTTTTCAGGAAGACTGGTTAGGTCTGTCTCCTTCTCTGGTGTTGTCTCTGTGATCTTTGTCTGCCTGTAGCTTTGCCTTTTCATGGTGATAGGAATAGTCTGCAGAACTGGGACGAGTGACGGCTGGAAGGACTTCCTTTCTTGTTGGTTTGTGGCCCTCCTCTCCTGGGAGAAAAGCGACCTCTAGTGGCTTGTGCTGGGCAGCTGCGCGCAGACAGGGCTTCTACTTCTTGCCCGGCTGCTATGGAGTTTATCTCCGCTGTTGCTGTGGGCGTGGCCTGGTTCGGGCCTCTGCTCCAAAGTGTTGGAGTCGCGTTGTGGGGGGAGCAGCCTGGAGGCTATTTATCTCCATAAGGGGCCTCCCTGCTCCCTGCAGCCCAGGGGTTAGGGTGCCCAGAGATCCCCGGATTCCCTACCTCTGGATTAAGTGTCCCGCCCTGCCCTTTTAAGACTTCCATAAAGCACCCGCCAAAACAAAACAACGAACACAAAAAAAAAAAAAAAAAAAAAAGTGGCTGCTCGTTTTTCTTTATTCTCCGGCGCCAGCCTCAGGCCTCTGCTCACCAGTCTTGCTGCCCTGTTTCCCTCGTATTGGGGGCCCCAGCCCTTTAAGACTTCCAAAAAGCGCTCGCCAAAACAAAACAGAAAAAAAAAAAACATGGTCGCACGTTTTTCTTATGTCCTCCAGCGCCCGGCCTCCGGTGCCCGCTCACTGTTCTTGCTGCCCTGTTATCCTAGTATCCAGGGCCCTGCACTCTGGCCCGGATGGCTGGGGCTGGGTGTTCAGCAGTCCTGGGCTCCGTCTCCCTCCCGCTCTGCCTGCTCTTCTCCCGCCGGGAGCTGGGGGGAGGGGCGCTCGGCTCCCGCGGGGCCGGGGCTTGTATCTTACCTCCTTCGTGAGGCGCTGGGTTCTCTCAGGTGCGGATGTGGTCTGGATATTGTCCTGTGTCCTCTGGTCTTTATTCTAGGAAGGGTTGTCTTTGTTATATTTTCATAGATATATGTGGTTTTGGGAGGAGATTTCCGCTGCTCTGCTCACGCTGCCATCTTCTGCCAAACCAGTCTGTCATGGGCATTTTTAAGAGAAGTGTTCAATGATAGCATTGTGAAATGCATTGATCAGCTGCATCTCAGAAGTGTCATTGATTATTAGGTCTGTGTAAATCAGAAAGACTGCTGGTATCTGGTCCTTGGAGGACTCAAACTCAAAAAGGTTTTGAAGGCAGCTGGTAGGTTCATCAAGTCATTTTTTCACTTTCCTCATCTGTACAATGAGCCTTGCTTGCTTTTGAAGAGATTCAGCTAGAACCTGGATCCTGGGCCCTTTTATTGACAACACTGGGTTCCTTCACCTACAGCTTGTTTTTGTTTTCTGAACGTCACTGTCTTCCCTGCCATGTTTATTGAATGCCTTTTACATAAAGGCACTGGGTATTATGGACACTGGGTTACCTGATCTGGAAAGACAACCACCACTGAGATAGAGCTAGATGTTTGACATTAGGCCAGAGGACAAAGGTAAGATGCCCCCCTTTCCCCCACAGTATTGACTAACATCTATGGTAAGTAGCATTTGCCATACCTAAGAGCCCTAGTGTGTGTGTATGTATACACAAGCCTAGGCTTTCTGGATGGATCTGAATCCTAAGAGAAGGTCCAGTAACTTCTTTATCCTATAGTAATGTATATATACAGAGAGAAAGAGAGAGAGAGAGTAACTTGTTTATCCTAACTACAGCCCTATGCATTGGGTACTAATATCCCTATTTTAAAACTGGGAAAACAAACACAGAGAGACTGTGTAATTTGCCCAAGATCTCACAGCCATTAAGTGTTAGATCTGGGACTTGAACCCAGGTAGTCTGGCTTCAGAGTCTTTGCTCATAACTTAAGAGCTATACTACCTTCCCATTTTTGTACAGATGGTTATATTGTAATATAATGAGGTCAGATGGAATAAGTGATATGTGTGGTTCTCAAACTAGCCTACATCACGTTTCCTAAGAAGATTAACAAAGAACATGGCACTACATCAGTCTAGGCTTGCTGAATGGATCTGAATCCTAAGAGAAGGCCCAGAAAATGATATGCTTTAAAAAAAAGTCTCCAGAAAATTCATATAGGCAGACAAGTTTGGGCATCACTACCATGAGAAAAAATACTAAGTGCTATGAAGATGCACTTGAAGGAGTGAGTGAAAGGTTAATTCTTCTGCAGAAGGGTGGGTGAAAGAGAGATGGTGTTAGGAGGACTTGGTATTTGAGCTGGGTATTAAAAGATGAACATTGGTTAGCTTGGTTTCTTCCATGGGAATAAACCTGGATCATGCCTGGAAGGTTATAGGCACTCAGAAAAGAAAGAGAGAGAGAGAGAAAGAGACTTTGCACTTGCATTTCCATGAAAGTGTATGTGTGGAACTTGGTGACATAATTTGTCACTGTTAACCCAGGACCAGAATTGGTATAAAATACCTTGTCCAATATGGCATCATTTCAGGGCCTCCACTGAGTTGCTTCAGAAAATCTTTTCCAATCTGTCCACAAACCTTGAAATTTCTCAAAGTTCTGCCTTTCAGTTAAAGTCTTTGCTTGCAGCTGAAAAACAGAAAGTCCCGGGTTGCTGACACATTCAAACATTAACATTAGCAGTGCAGCTGCTTTAACCTTTAATGCATATGCCCCTGGGGACATATCAGAATTGAGGGGAGGGGGTGTTGTGAAAATTGTTATTAGCCCAAATAAGTTCTGGGTTAAAACTAATTGAGAAAATGGAGTGAAAATGGTCTTACGTTGGGGAAAGGGAAAAGTGGAGCTGAGGGGACAGGAGGACAAGACACTGATCACCCAGTTCCCTTTGCTTTGCTCTAAGACTGACTTGATCATTTCCAAGTCAAGTTTGTAAACAAAGTTGTTCTTGGAGCCTATAAAAGAGCAGAAGTGAAGATTTATAGTTTAGAAGGAGGATTAACACATTCGCCAGAGTGTGAACAGTGTGTGTTAAAGAAGAGGTTCTTGCAGGATTGCTATTTTCTTTTTCTTTCCTCTTTTTACCCCCTCAACTAGGACAAAATGAACACAGAAAAAGAACATTAATTCTAAAACACCAGAACCGGTTTGTGAAAATTGGCATGCTGCTGTAATCCTCTGTTTGACAGATTAATATCCTAAGGGTCAGTGTTCACCATCTGTCTCGATGCTTTTCTTGTTTAAATAGTGCTTTTCCTTACTACATGTAAAAACAAGCCATTGTAAATTACTAGAAATTTACAAGAAACCCAAACTTCATACTGCCTGCACACACACACACACACACACACACACACACACACACACACGCACACACGTCAAACACACACCCACATAGTAAAAAGAGAGGGCAAAAAATTTTAATTCAACAGCTAATCATTGTCTCAAGTATACAAAAATGTTTCAAGTATTTTTTTAAAGAAGATTTTACCATTTTCCCCCCTGGCTTTTAAAGCAGGTAGAAGTGAGGAGGCAAGGTGATTTATTTTGATGATCTCAGTAATAAAAACTCAAGGGGAAAATTGCTTCATAGTGAATACAGCCACTTTTCATTAAATGCAGCTAAAGGCCTAAGATTAAATCTGAAATGGAGACTAGATCTGCCATTTGAATCAGTGACAAATACACAATTTGCATTGGACATACATTCTCATAGGGTCATGTTAAGAATGCAGCAGGCAGAGAACGAAAATTAAATTAACTTCTCACCTATTGTCCCTCCATGAGCTCTGGTGTCTGGAAGTCATTAATGGCTGCAGGTACAAAGGATGGGATGTAGCCCTTTGGGGTTTTCCCAGTCACTGAGATATTTAGCAGATTGCTGCTTTAGGCCTTGATCCTCCATCCACCTTGGCTGCACTGGAATCTCCTTTAAGTAAAAGCAGCAGGGGCTTCTTTTAGCACCACAGCCTGGAAGAGCAGCCCTACATCATTAAATGGGGTGTCCAGGCTTTGCTTCTAATCCCCCCAAATCCCAGGTACCCGTTTGCTGCATGGAGTCTGAATATGAAATTACAGGATTTCTAAATGAGTCTGAAATCTGATGATACTCTCTTCCTCAAACTTAAAAAAAAAAAACCTTTATTTCTTCTTTATTAAAAGTAACCTAAATAAGCTAATTGCTATTAGTTAAAGAAAACCTTTAAAATGTTATATATATTTTTTCTTTCTCAACTATCCTTCAATCTCTAGAAGGTGGAAAGAGGGCTGGGAGCTGCTCTCCATTTTTGTACCTAATAGGTGCCACACACTGTGTTAGATGTGTTATGTATATGATCATACCTTTTTTCCCCAGTATTTTATTGTGTAACATAATAAAGATACATAAAATAGAATAATGAATAAAACATTGGTGGAAAGCCTAATGAATGATTTAAAAATGAACACCTCAAGCACATACCAAATCAAGACATTATAACATAACAAGCACACCACGA
Organism: Manis pentadactyla; assembly: GCF_030020395.1. Taxonomy (NCBI): domain Eukaryota; kingdom Metazoa; phylum Chordata; class Mammalia; order Pholidota; family Manidae; genus Manis; species Manis pentadactyla. The sequence goes on along the minus strand of NC_080022.1, from coordinate 46,597,551 downwards.
TTTCCCCACGTCCCTTCTCAGTCATAATCACTTCCTCCTCTCTAACAGAAACTCTCCTGTATGAGACTTACTTCCCTAATTTTCTTCATAGTTTATCTACAAATAAATAAAATCATAAATTAGTTTCATTTTGTCAGATTTTGAATTCCATATAAATACAAGAACACAGTGGTATATTCTGTTCTGCTTATCTCCTTTAGCACAGCTTATATTTGTATGATTCATCTACATTGTTGCATGTAATAAAATACTTTAGTGTTCATTTTTTTTATTTTGTTATCATTAATATACAATCACATGAGCAACACTGTGGTTACTAGATTCTCCCCATTATCAAGTCCCCACTACATACCCCATTACAGTCACTGTCCATCAGTGTAGTAAGATGGTATAGAATCACTACTTGTCTTCTCTGTGTTATACTGCCTTCTCCGTGCCCCCTACATGTTATGTGTGCTAACTGTAATGCCCCTTATTCCCCTTATCCCTCCCTTCCCACCCGCCCCTCAAGTCCCTTTCCCTTTGGTAACTGTTAGTCCATTCTTGGGTTCTGTGAGTCTGCTGCTGTTTTGTTCCTTCAGTTTTTCCTTTGTTCTTATACTCCGCAGATGAGTGAAATCATTTGGTACTTGTCATTCTCTACCTGGCTTATTTCACTGAGCATAATACCCTCTAGCTCCATCCATGTTGTTGCAAATGGTAGGATTTGTTTTCTTCTTATAGCTGAATACCATTATGTATATGTACCACATCTTCTTTACCCTTTCATCTACTGATGGACACTTAGGTTGCTTCGATTTCTTAGCTATTGTAAATAGTGCTGCAATAAACATAGGGGTGCTTATGTCTTTCTGAATCTGATAACTTGTTTTCTTTGGGTAAATTCTTAGGAGGGGAATTCCTGGGTCAAATGGTATTTCTATTTTGAGTTTTTTGAGGAACCTCCATACTGCTTTCCACAATGGTTGAACTAGCTTACATTCCCACCAGCAGTGTAGGAGGGTTGCCCTTTCTCTCCATCCTTGCCAGCTTTTATTGTTCTTAGTCTTTTCTATGTTGGCCATCCTAACTGGTGTGAAATAATATCTCATTGTGGTTTTAATTTGCATTTCCCTGATAATTATCTATGTGGAGCATCTTTTCATGTGTCTGTTGGCCATCTGAATTCCTTCTTTGGAGAAGTGTCTATTCATATCCTCTGCCCATTTTTAATAGGGTTATTTGCTTTTTGGGTGTTGAGGTGTGTGAGTTCTTCATATATTTTGGATGTTAACCCCTTGTCAGATATGTCATTCACAAATATATTCTCCTATACTGTAGGATGCCTTTTTGTTCTGCTGATGGTGTCCTTTGAGGTACAGAAGAAGCTTTTCATGATGATATAGTCCCATTTGTTCATTTTTGCTTTTGTTTCCTTGTCTGGAGAGATATGTTCATGAAGAAGTTGCCCATGTTTATGTCCAAGAGATTTTGGTGTATTTTTTTTTCTAAGACTTTTATGGTTTCATAACTTACATTTAGATATTTGATCCATTTTGAGTTTACTTTTATGTATGGGGTTAGACAATAATCCAGTTTCATTCTCTTGCATGTAGGTGTCCAGTTTTGCCAACACCAGCTATTAAATAGGCTGTCATTTCCCCATTGTATGTATATCCATGGCTCCTTTATCATATATTAATTGACCATATATACTTGGGTTTATATCTGGGCTCTCTAGTCTGTTCCATTGGTCTATGGGTCTGTTCTTGTGCCAGTACCAAATTGTCTTGAGTACTGTGGCTTTGTAGTAGAGCTTGAAGTTGGGGAGTGTAATCCCCCCAGCTTTATTCTTCCTTCTCAGGATTACTTTGGCTATTCGGGGTCTTTTGTGGTTCCATATGAATTTTAGAACTATTTGCTCTAGTTTGTTGAAGAATGCTGTTGGTACTTTGATAGGGATTGCACTGAATTTTTAGATTGCTTTAGGCAGGATGGCCATTTTGACAATATTAATTCTTCCTACCCATGAGCATGGGATGTGTTTCCATTTATTGGTATCTTCTTTAATTTCTCTCATGAGTGTCTTGTAGTTTTTGGAGTATAGGTCTTTCAGTTCGTTGGTTAGTGTTCATTTATTTTTATTGAAATTTAGTATTCTGTTATATGAATATGCCACAATTTTTTAAATCCATTCTATGACATCTGGGCTTAGAACTCCTTAGTACAATGTTAGTGTAACCGTTCTTTTAAAACATAGGCTGGTACATGTAAGCTTGCATTTCAGTGGGATGGGATTGCTGGGTCAGAAAGTGTGTATATCTTTAGCTGTAAGTACGTTATGTACATTTTCAGCTTTATTATGTATTACCAAATTTTCCCAAAGTGATTGGTTCAGTCGCCAATCCTGGCAACAGTTCATGTTGGTCTATGCCTTTGTCAACACTTGGTACTTCCAGACTTTCACATGTTTTTTCATCTATGATCATATTTATTCCTACCATACTCTTCCAAGGAAAAGAGTCAGAGCCACATTTTACAAGTGGGGAAGGTATAGTCTCAATTTTGAAAAAGATGCCATAAAACTTGTAAAGCATGAAGGAGATATATAAAGGACTGAGTCCATAACTAAATAGATCAGATACCTTCATTTTAGCCCTATACTGTGAGTTGAGGGGAGTACAGAATCTGTGACACCTAAACACCAGATGTATCTTATATTTTACTGCTTTGGAAGTAAAAATCTCTAAGAATAACATGTGCTTTGGTCAGTATAGAAAAATAAATTGTTAAATAACATAACTAAAACAAAATAAAAATAATGATGTTGGTAATACCTCTGTCTACCTTTTATGGAATGCTGATTCTGGACCAGACACTGAAGTGAGCAGTTTCCATAAATTGTTCCCAGTGCACTTTGCCATGGCTGTGTGCTTCAGAGTTCGTGTGTGATATGTGGCAAGGTGAAGACCGGGTTTGCAGAGTTGTGGGAGTTGTTATATTGCTTGAGGGTCTGGATGTCTGTGTCCAGTTCTACATGGACATTGTGCACAAAGTTCACATTAGAAAAGTAAACTGCCCCTATGACCTTGTTACTTGTATGTTTGCCCCAGAGGTCTCGGATCGTCAAGATACACTGTGCCTACCTTACAAAATGAGCTCTCTTGCAAATCTTTGCCCATAACCAGAAGGATCCGGATTTCACACTCAATCCTTCCCATTAGTGAAGTAGAACAGGCAGGCAAACAACAGAGATTTTACATATTGTCTGCCAAGGAAAGAGTGTAATATTCTAAAACAAGATTGGGATTATGGTGGAGTTTTTGTTGAACATAGGACACTTCTCTATAACACTGGTTAATGCTGAAACTAAAATGCCAGAACTCCAAGGAGACCTGAGAATACTCCTACCCTAACATACATCTTCTTGTTTGACCCTTAACAACAATCCCATGAAGTAGATATACTGTTACCACATTAGACTGTGGGGGGGTGGTCTTTGCTAGGGAAAGATTAAGGACCTTGCCCAAAATCACACAGACAGACTGTGACAAAGTCTACATTCCAGGTCTATCAGTATTGCTCTCCCCTGCTATGCTGTAATGCTTCCAGTCGGGAAGAAAAAATCAAGCCAGGAAATTCAGCCTATTCAGGATATCAGCATGGTATCTGGCTTTCCTGAGAGTGAGGCTTTCCTGAGTCTGTCATTGTGCTAGGTTTTTAACTGTCAAGTATTTGACATTGTGCAATAGCATTTAAAAGAATTCTGTGAGCAGAGAGCAAGCACCTGCCTCATTTGGAATCTGTACAAGAAGACCATGACCTTTCTGTGATAGTCCTCCAAGTTGGGCCATTGTTATGCTATTTTGGGGCCCTGTTAGTTCAGTGTGTATATGTTATGTAAATGGTTAATATTTTTCTAATGTTCACCAAAGAGCTACAATGCAAAGGCTGTAGTTGTAATTTGAATGTAATTTTTTGTGGTGATATAAATATGACTCTATTTGAAGTGGTTGAATTAGAAAACTCATGAATAAATGCTTTGACATAATCAGAATTATATAGCAAGGAATTGACCTACTTTGCAGGAAGACTCCTCTGGAGTTCCTTAGCTAATAGTGTGTTAACCCAACAGAGAAATCTTTCTGCTAATAGCACTTAGCAGAGAAGATTGAAACCTGTAATTGGTCAGGTAATCCCCAAATGAATCATTTAAAGTCTGGGATGATTAAAAAAATGACTCATGCCTTCCTTTAAATTTTATTTCAACTGAAAATATGTAATAAGTGTGCATCAATTTATTGATCTTTTGATGTCAGCATAAGGACTTTCTTGGCCTTAGAATACAGTCTTGCTAATTGGAATGCTGTGTGCTCTTCTAATAAAGTCCATGTCTGTAAAACATCTCTGATTTTCCAGTTTTGTTTTTTTAAAGTGGCATGAGGATTTAAAAACACTTGTGAAGAAACCAGACTTTTGGGTCCCTGTGTTTTTTCACTTAATTTTTTGTTGTTTTTGCTGCCCTTTCTTTTTACAACTTGCCCCCCCCTTTTTTTTAATTATTTCCAAATACAGAGCTTCATTTTCATAGAAATAACAACTCCCTTTCTTTTTGTCCTCATGTTTCACTGGTATATGTTTCATATACCATATGAAATACCATATACCAGAAATAAATACTAAAATATTTCATAATTATGTATTTAACAACAAGTATAACTCAGATAAACAGTTTTGGGAACAAAAGTATGGGATTCTTGGAAAATATCGTAACTTAATGGAATCACACAGAAATCAAGTAGCGTACCTGGCAATAAGTGTTGAGAATGAAGCCAGTATGAGATAGCAAGAAAAGCCAGTCCAACACATTGGTTAGCTTAACAGGCTGTCTCGTGCATGTCTCCTACCGAGTTGTTCTGAGGATTCGTGATATAGGAAGTAACTCATGTAAATAATGTGACTAACATAAAAAATGGGACAGCTACATAGTGGGATTTCAGAAAATTATAGCCTAACTTTTTTCTTTTTTTCTCAACCCTGGCAATCCAATCATTGTTATCAAACCAATGGATTGTTACCATTGGTTTGATTCTTCAGTTTTTCCACTAGGCTGTAAGCCTGCTGGGTGTAAAGGAGATGTTCTAGTCATCTTGCTCTCTTTCCATTCTGTCACCTAGCATCTCATAGGCCTTCTGAAAATGTGTTTTATTTCACTGTAGTCAAGACAAGGTTGGGGATACCTCTGGGGGGATGGCAGGAGAATCCTGGCCAAGAGGCCTGTGTGTAGGGCTGCGACGCAAAGAGCAGGTGTTAGTGGTGGTGTGTGGGAAGGTGAGGGTTGAGTGTGGACATACCAATACACGTGCCAGGGTGAAAAGGCCAGTGACAGATCCTGATGTGGATTGTGGGGCCACAAGTTCTAAGTCAGGACAGTTTTCTCAAGCACCCCTCTGGGAATCTCCTTCCCGTTCATTTCTGTCTTTCCTGCTGCTGGCTGAAATCAATTTATCAGACTTCTCAGGCAGAGTTTGCTGCCAGACAAAAGGGTAATAGCAAAAGCAGGCACATAGATTCCAGTCCTGGGCACTTCTTAAGGGCAGAGACCATATGCTACTCATATTTAGATCTAAATCTGAAAAAAGACAAATTAGAGATTTAATTAGGAAATTCCATGTAATTCCAGGCTTTCAGATCAAACAATCAAGAGCCTCACAGCCCCTGCAGGGACTAAAACAACTATAATTCTTCCTTCCTGGTGAAAAAACACACTCTCCAATTGTTGGCGAGTCTGTTAATAAGACTCAGATCCTCTTTGTCTAAACCACAGTGAAACAGTAAAATGTTATTTGGTCCCTGTGCCAAATAGCAAAGAGAAGAAATGAAGTGGCCTCTGTGAAATGTCAGGAGCCATGACAATTTCTGCTCCAGCTTGCTTTAATTTGAGGAAGCTGTCTGGTGCAAGCCATAGATGTGTTCTCTCTCATCTGCTGCTCTCTCTGACAATTAGACTCTCTCTCCACCTCAGGACTCTTCTGGCTTTAATAACCCCATGATTTGGGATTCATGCTGTTTTGGGGCTATGTGGCTGGTCCTCAGGGCCGTGTGCCTCTGATCCCTGAACCTGTGATATACGGCTCTGCTTTCTGAAGCTTGGGGCTCATTTTGAATGGCTAATACTTGGGACCGATCATCAGTGGCAGCAGGGAGACCAGGTAAGCAACTGTTTTACTGTGACTGGAGATCCTACAGTGGAAAAAGCTGGACTAGGTCATCAGATCAGGTTCAAGTGTGTTAGCTCCATCCTTACTACCCATGCAAGCTGGCCAAAAGATTTCACCTGACTGAGCCTCCGCTTGCTCATCAGTAGAAAGGGAAACATAATGTCTTTTTTTTCCCGTAAAATTCTTTTGAGGATTAGATGAGCTAACATGGATTAAATACCTGTGTTATGGGTTATGTCTGCAACCTGTCAAAAAAAAAAAATTCCTATGCTGAAGTCCTAATTCCTGGTATATCAGAATGTGACCTTGCTCAGAAATAGGGTCATTGCAGATGTAGTTAGGATGAGATCCTACTCCAGTATTACTGGTGTCCTCACAAAAAGAGGACATTCATACGTAGGGGCAGACACACAGGGCAAAGGCCCTGTGAAGATGGCGGCAGGGATTGGAGTGATGGATCTAGAAGACCACGTAATGCCAGAGACCACCAACAAAAGGTCAGCCAGGGCCCTGGGACAGATTCTCCCTCACAGCCCTCAGCACGGACCGACCTTGCTGACACCTCCGTCTTGGACATCTAGCCTTCAGAACTGTGAGGCTGTATATTTCTGTTGCTTAAAGCCACCCAGTTTGTGGTACTTTGTTAGAACAGCCCTAGGAAGCTAATGCACACCTGTCAGTCAGTGTTGGCTCCCCACCGTCCTTCCCCTTGTCCCTCCTCCTCTCGCCTCTGTAAAATATATTCTAGTCAGTGTGCCGCCAGACCCTCTGTGGGGACATACATCTCGTGCTGCACCTCTCATTCCTGATCCCCCAGAGAGCACGTAGACGAGTTGTCCTCTTGTCTGATGTGTAGTGTGTGTGTCTGTTAATCCTCCGGGTAGTGCCTGCAGTAATCTTCTACACACATCCTGCTGCGGAAGATTTGACAATGAGAACTGCCTCGAGAGGCCGACCTGCAGAGGAACAGCAGATGTAAACATGTAGCCTTTCTTGTCATTTTGAAACAACATTTTTTAAGGCATCTCAGAGAATGGGAAAAGGGGGATTCTTTTCTTCCAGGCCTTGTGTTTTCCTCCAGCGGGAAAAGATCCTTGCAGGTGCTCTGGAGATAGCAGGTGATAACAAGAGCGGGGCTTCTCTGAAGACTTCTGGACTGATTTGCATTGTGTTAAGTGAGCACAAACCATCTTTTTTTGTCATTTCTGTTAATTGAGCAGTTCTGAAATTCAAAATGGGGTTCCTTCTGGGTCTACAATCAAGGCTGTGCCCCAGTGCTTCCCTGGCATTTCTTTGAAATTATCCCAGTTTGGTACAGCTTAGCTCTCTGATGTTCCGTGGAAAAACGTCTGCAGCTGGATATCAGCATCAGTATTGCTCCTCTCTACTGTCAAGAAATCCAGGCTCTGGGAACTAGCGGCCCTGCATCCCCCAACCCACAGGACAGTTTTCCAGCTATAACGCAAAAGAGTCCTCTCTTTTCTACTGAGCCATAGTGAACCCTTTGCCTTGATCTGAAAACCTGGGATCTCAGCTCCTTCAAGTGTTCCAGGCAGCAGTGAGGGAGCCAAGACCCCACAGAGCAAGCTGCCTGCAGGCTGCAAAATTCCAGCAGAGCAAGGATTTTTGAAGTATCAAAAGCATTCACACCTGTGGGCGATTTCCATGCAGAGACTGAGAGTAAGAGTAGGCAACCCTTGGCCTCTCCAAAACTCACATCTATCTCAGCCCTTTGAGGAACAGAGTGATCCCTTTTGTTTTCCTAGACATTACAGGAATACAAAGAAGATGAGGTATGTATAGGTTTGGGAGAGAAATGAGACAATATCAGAGGACATGGGAGCTGGACCCAGATGTACATCCCAGTCCTGCACCTGCCAAGTTACTAGGTAGGAAAACTTATCAATCTCCCTGCACCTGCCAGAATCTCAGTTTCTTTATTTGAAAACAGGTTAATAATATGTACCTGACAGATCTGTTGCCAGGATTTTGTGTAGCAGTGTATGTGAATATACCTTGCACTCGTGTGTTTATCTGCCAGCCTGTTTTCTCTCTCCCCTGTCGATCACTTGTCACTTTTATTAAATGATTACTATGTGTCAAACACTTTGCTCAGTATATTATATCCATTAATTACATACCTAAAGGAGGCAGTATGTTGTCAATGGTTGAAAATCACATTACTTGTGTTCAAATAAATCCCAGCTGTCTGTGTAACCTTGGTCAAGCCCCTTTGCCTCTGTAAGTGTTGGTTTCCTTATCTGCAAAGTGGGGATCATGACTGTCTGCATTACAAGGTTTTATGTGAAATAATCGTGACAATACTTGCAAAATATTTACCCAAAGCCTGGCCCTTAGTAAGTGGTCAATGAATGCTAGTAAAAATAATAAAAGCCTGTTGAAGAGCGAGCATCTCTGTAATTTCTAAGGGAATCTGTATACCTGTAAAGCTGTCAGATGGTTCAGCCTGTGACGAGATTTTAGCTTAGAAAATGTGTCTTGTAAATTAGTTGATTTCTGTGGTTCAATGTATGTGTGCCTGTTTCAGTTAATTTCTTTTTATCTAAGAAACTTTTCAATGTGACACTTCTCAAAATGACAAAGGGACATTTGGAAATGTCTGGGAATAGCATGAATGTGTTGAGGAAGAGAGAGCAAGGGAAATAGCATTTTGGAAGAAACTAAATTCCTCACTTAAGGAAGAACTGGGAGGCAAGGCTTCTAAAATGTTGGACTGGTGGGCAGGAAGTGGGAATAGGAAGGTGACAGGTACGGAACTGAACTGGTGGATGGAGTAAGAGAGGCTCTTGTTCCTGACAGGGAAGACAGTGCAGGAAAATGCACAGGTGTGCAGACAGGGAGGATGTGTCCTGAGACTCGGGTCTCAGGGGCCTTCATTTGGCTAAGGCAGAGAGCATATGTTGGAGAAAATAGGACTAAGGAAGAAGAAAACTCATTTTCTTTCCAACTGAAAAAGACTGTGATCTCCATGAGGGCAGGGTTACCCCCTAGATCCCCAGGACTTACCAAGTAGGGGTATAATAAATATTTGTTGGAATATTGAATAAGTGGATCAGAAATGTCTATTTTGTCTGGAAGAAAGTGGAGCCATCCAAGACTTTTGAGTAATGTTAAGGACGTTTTAAGAATGTACTGCCTAAAGAGAAAACCTTTTGGTTCTCTGTCAAATGGACTGCAGTAGGGAGAAATTGTAAATGCGTAAATCAGTAGACCAGGGAGTTATAGAGGCAAGATATTCAGGCCTGAATTAAGTGTTGTGACAGTAAGGACATTTCAGCAATATTACTTTACATTTCCTAGAATCTATGTGAAGGACATAATAAGGAAAAGAGGAAATCAAAAAAGTCTCTCCGAAGTTTTTATCCTGGATGAGGGGTAAACTGCCTGTAACATTCATTTATTTAACAGATGTCACTGCATTGTGCTAGGCTCTCTCCTAGGCACTGAATACTCAATGATGCATAAGAATCACTGTTGATCCGTCAGGCCCACAAATAACCTCACAGTGTGCTGGATGCTGTTGCAAATGTTGCCATAAATTAGATTACTGTGAGTGCACTTTAACTTGCTCCCCTGAAGCTTCATGGGGGCAGTGAGGGTGTGCGGAATGGCAGCGGAACTGGGCATTGAGAGGGAAGAGCCATTTGAGGAGAAATTGGTCATGTCAGTTCTGTGCATGCAACATTTTTGTCATTGTAAGAAATCCAGATGCCAGCATTTAAAAAGCAGGTAGAAATATGGGTGGGGAGCTCAGAGGAGGTGTTAGAGCTAAATATGTTGACTAGGATGTCATCTAGGAGAGGGTGAGACTATCATGTGAAAAAAGACCATGGATAGAACATTATAGAATACTTCCATTAAGGATCTGGAAACAAATAATGCCCAGGTCAGGAAAGGAGAACCAAGAGAGTCATGGAAACATTAGAGGGGTGACTTTTTCAAGAAAGAGGGGCCAGTGAGATGTCTAATTATATGGAGAGGCCAAGAAGAGTGAGCATGGAGAAGGGACCATTGGAGAAAATAATTCCTTAATGACTTTACCTTTATGAGGCAGAGCCTGTTGTCACCAGCTCTCTCTCCACAGTGGTCGTTTTCTGGGGGTGTCTCATTTTTGGTGTTTCTGGAACCTGAGTATTCAGTTTGTGGATTGTCAAGATACTGGTTGCCTTTGAGATTCTTCATTTCTCATTGATTCCTTTCCTAAAACAGGGGTAAAAGACTGGTGCTCCCCACACCAAATCCCTTTACTTCAACCAGACTTACATACTTTCTCCATAATATGTTTCTGACCATGTTATAATGATATCCCTGATCAAAGACACCTGTAAGACCCACGGAGACAATGTGAGCTGGCCTTCAAAACCCTCTGAAAGTCTGAACTCAGACTACCCAGGTGGTGGGGTACAGTGGAGAGACATGAACTTTGGAGTCAGACAGACATGTCTGAGTGCACATCCCCCTCTTGCCAGCTACCTGACTTGCACAGCTTGTGCCCATTCCTGTCTCTGAATCTCACGTTCTTTTCTGTACATGGACATCATCATCCATGTGCCTAGCACCATCCCTGACTCATGACAGATGCCCAGTAATGTGGAGCAGTTACTACTGTGCAGAATTCAGTAAAGGCTCATTTGCACCACTTTTTCTGACCCTGCTTTTGCCGTTAGCCCTGGCTAAGGTTGGTTCTCCATGCCCTCAACTTCATGTAAATTGTGCATATCATTTGAGACCTGACTTCAGTCCCACCTGTCCCTGAAAACTTCCTCTGAGAACCTTGCTTCAAAGTCTTCTTTCTCTCTTCCAAATCCCTAGGACACTGGTCAGTATAATATATATGCTACTTATTCCAGGGCTGTCTTGGACCATGACTTCTCTTGTTCTTGTTTTTCTATGTTGCTTTCTCGTTTCAGTATTCAGAGGTTTATGTATTACTTCCCTGACTTGATTGTAAATTCCTTGAGGATAGACAAAGGCCTTATAATTTATTGCACATATACTTTGTAGCTCTTTTCTTCTTTGTTCTTTTGTGTCTTTCATTTCTTTAAAATACATGGTCCAGTAGGGAACACACATTATTTAGAGTTAAAGAGACCTGGGTTTGAAAGAGTTAGCAGTCAAATGAAGACTTCCCTGGGCCTTGCTTAGTAGGTGTGCAATAATAAACATTTCCATTTTGTCAGGATTCCTTTAAAAGGTTTGCTCTGGAATCCTTTGCATTCCTTAGTTCCCCCATTGAGGTGCCATCTCATTCATGCAGCAAATCCTGTCCCATCTATCAGGATGTGTGTTTCTTCCCTGGTGCTTTCTTTGCACATTGGTGGTGCCTTTGTTTATGAAACACCACCTTTTATGGAAGTCTGTTTGTTCCAGTAGACTGGAGGCTTCTTAAAGGGAATGATTCCGTCTTATTCATATCCTCAGGGAAACAACTTAGGTATAGAGGAAAACACATACAGAAACAGAAACAAACATAGGTGAGTGGATCCTGGATAAATCACATCTTCTTATTACTACATGAACTCTGGGCAGGTTTATTGACTTAAAAGCCCGTTTCCTCTGGATAGTGAAGTCATAATAACACTTAGGTCTTTCATACGGGCTAAATGAAAAGTAATGTATGTGAAAATGTCTATCACTCTGCCTGGAACACAGTACCTAAATGAGGTATTTAATACATGGTAATCCCAGCCCTTGGCGTGATGTCAGTCACAAAAAAAGATGCTCATAAAATGTTCACTGGATTAATAACTAAAAGGAATTTAGTACTTATTTCTGTTTTGCATTGATTCTGTGTATCCTAATATTGCTGATTGTCAAAATTTGTCACATTTTCTCCCTCATAATTTACTGCTCTGGTTCATGAAGCCTTAAGATCATGCCTGTGACCACACTGAGCTCTTTGGAAGGGAAGTGCTTTGTCAAACTCAGCAGGGCTGTATAGGTGTTCTTGCTTTTGTGATCTGAACAAAAAGACTTTGTATATTTTTCCCATTTGGCAGAAAGGGGACCAAAAGAAGTTGTTTAGGAGATAATTGACCCTTATATATTAAATTCTTTGAAAGCTAACCAGTCCAGGAAGATAAACTACAAAAGTTAGACGATATGAAGTCTGAGATCTTAGTGATGAAAGCAGGGGAAAGATCATCTACACCTAAATTCTTTCTCTTTTCATGTCTTTATCAGCATATGAGAAGCTAGGGAGAAAGAATAGGGAATAAAGCCAGAGTCTCTGGGGCACGCAGCCATCCATACATATCCTTCCCTTTAGCAAGCATTCAATGGTGGGTGAGGGACCAGAGAGGTAAAATTTCATATCCATTTTTAATAAAAGTCTTCTAGTTGCAAGTAACAGAAGTTAACTTGAATGGACTTAACTATAACAGAGGGACACATCATAAGGCACAGAGGTACCTCACAAAACCTGTGTATGAGATGAGTCTCTGGAAAGAGGGCCCAGGAATTTGGAATCAGTAAGGACCCCAATAATACTGTCTGTCTGTGGTCACTTCTTCCAAAACAACTTTTCCCTTTGCCTTTCTTCTACCCTGGCCAGTGGCTGGAAGATGGCCCCCCAGAATTCTACAGTCCCACATTACAATTCTGGTCACAAAGAGACATTTTCTCCTCTGTCTGCTTCAGTTCTCAATTTCCATGGATGAGACTCTGTAATCAACACCACTTGGATCAAATGTCATCTGGAGGTTCAATCTTTGAGATCTGGGCAGATATCTCAAAAGGTGTCTACTCTGGATAAATGAGACAAGGCCCCAACTCCCACACGACCAGTTAAGAGAGAAACAATAAAAAAGCCCACAAAAAAGATGTTTTCTTTATGACAATGTCATGCCAAGAAAAAGCCATAGTTTTTCAGTATGGAATAGTTCAGTCTATGTATTTATTGCTAAATTTAAAATGAAGGAAAAAGAACTCATAATTTATGGTACACCTGTGTGCCAGATGGGCCACCTTCCTACATCCTTATTTCATTCCCAGACTTCCAGGTAGGTCTTGTCTATTACTTTTATAAATAAGGAATTTGCAGGGATTTAATGAGGACTTGGAGCGCTGGTAGCAGAACAGGAAGTTACATCTCTTTGCCCCAGAATCCCATACACTCTCCACACAGCTGGCATCTGAAAGAACTTGAATGGAATATTAAGCTACCAAGTTTCACTGGCTTTGTCCCCATCACTGATTGGGGTGACCTGGTATCCAAAAGTGACTGCTTCCCGACCAAGTCCCTAAGCCAAAACTCCAGAATTGCTGCTTCTCCCTTTTCCTGTCTCTTCCGGAGACAGCCCCTGAATAAGCCCTCCCTGTACTTCCTCCAGTGTCTATCTTGATTCAGTGCATTTCTCCATGTCTGCTGCCATCATCCTGGTGTCCTCTCTCATCTGGATTACTACAATCACTCCTGCCTCGTCTTTGCTCCCTTTTGCCACAGAACTGTCAGAGAAATCTTTACAAAGAGGGAGCCACGCACCTGCAGAGTGCCCCACAGTGGCCCCTGGTGTGCTTGGCACCACAGCCACACTCCTTACCCACCTTCTAAGCAGCGTGTGAAGGAGGCTCCTTCTTCACAGCCACTGCCCACCGCCTCCCCTTTGATTTCTCTGCTCTGATCACACTAGCTTCTTTCTGTTTTGTAAACCGACCAAACACATTCCTTCCTGGCAGGACTGCCCTTTTCCTGTTTTTCCCCCTTCCAATGTCATTTCTGCAGAAATGACTTCATGGGCTGGCCTGTCTAAATTAATTGTCCCCCACCCCCCAGTCCCAGTCACCCTCTGTTTAATCAGATTGTTTTATCGTCCTCATAACACTTACCATTATCTGAAACAATCTTGTTCATTATTTATTTACTGGCTTATTATCTCCCTTTCCGTTTTAGATCAGAAGCTCTTGGGGAGCAAGGGCTTTCCTTCTCTTGTTCATGACTATAGCCTGGGACCTGGGCCACTGCAACACAGTAGGCATTTAAGCATGTTTGTAGCATTAATGACTTTTAGGCTGACTGTGTTAGAAATCCAGGGGCATCAGGCCTGTGCCCTTGCATTCATTGCTGGCAATGTCGGGGGGGGGGCACTTAGTCACTGTCTCTTCTAGCACATTCCACTTAAACCCTTGATCACTGAGATTTATCTCTGAATTTAATCAAATGTAATTTATATTGGAGCCTTCTCAGTAAATAATTGATTTGCCCTCTCTGTTGTCTTCATCACAAATATGTCTTTGTACTCTAAAGAAATAATTTAATCAGTCGATAGTATACACAGCCCTCTTGTTTAGAAGGCAGATGGAAGATAAAGCGTGAATCTTGCTCACACCAGAATATACCAGGGCAAAAATAATCTCCCTTAAAAAAATAGTCTGTAAACAAGGTGGTAGCAGAGATGCCCAATTAAATCCTCCTGTTTTTTTTTCCAGTAGAGATGACCTCATGACAGTTGTAGCTGCTGCACAAGAAAGTTTCTGGCCATTTGCAGGCTGCATGTGCAAACAGAAACCCTTGTTCATTTGTGGTTTAATTAACCTCTGTCTGGATCCAAGAGCAGGCTTTCAAATGCTGAGTGTTCGTGCATGTTGGGTGAAAACTCCAAACCGGGGCCTTGGCTCTTCGCCGCTGTCCTGTGACTTCAGCTCACTGAGTCAGTCCCATTCCCCTGAGTCTCTGCTCCCTGTCGCCCTGCCTTCCATGGACGACAAGAACAGAGTTGATGGGGATTCTTTTGTAATCCAAATCGTACACACAACCTTCCTTTGACCTCATGTGTTTCTCCCAGTGAAAGACATCGGGAGAGGTAAATTTTGCTTTTGTTCTCATTGAGCCCACACTTCTGGAGTGTGAGAGGGGAAGAGGAAAGTAATGAAGTGTCAACTCTGATATGTGTAAAAAGACTCCATGTAGTGTCCTCACAGGGCAAATCCGTCTTTCTGCTGTCTTTGGGAAGAATTCTCAGTATTGTATTTCTTGGCACTGTTTTAACTGGAAACATCTTTACTGTCCAAAGATGGGGGTTGGTTAGATAAATTATGACACATCTGTATGATGGGATATTATGCAGCCACTAAGAATCATGTTACAAAGAATGTCAATATGGAAGGAAGAAGATATATAATACACTGCCAAATGAAAGAAACAAGCTACAGATTTATAGTATGAAAACATTGTTGAGAAATGTGTGTTTGTGTGTGTGCACACTTAGGAAGAAGTTTGGAAGAGCATATACTCAAAAGCAACCATCGATATTCCTGGAAGGTATTATGGGTGACAGTCTCCTTTTTTTCTCTCCTGCATTTTCCAAATTTTAAGGTTTCACTTTGCAATTAGAAAAAAAAAGAAAAAAGCAGTTGTTTTAAGGACTGGAAATAGAAAAAGTTTAAAAATGTATCTGTTACTTTGCATTTGAAAACAAGATCATCTTCACTTGTCATCAGCTCCAGGGCTTTGTAGATGCCTAGTATCTGTGATCTTGTGCGTTTGCCAGAGGGAGACAAGTTGTGAACGCTGGAAAAGCAAACCCCACCGCACCTCCCAGTTCTGGTGGTAGTGAGGATGCCCTTGGATGAGTGAGTGATCACCCCCTCACTCCTGCAGACTCAGCCACCCATGATGGCTGGCGAACATGCTCAGCAGTTTTGCCCAGGGCCTTTGAGTTCATTTGCTGCGAGGGTGTTAGCTGTGGACTCGCCTTCTTGATCAGGCTTCATGGAACATCATTACTAGTTTACATTATTTCAACACTCAGGCTCCTCTGAGCCCTGCTCCAGTTGCTCTTGGACTACTGTGGATGAAATGAGAGTCGCTGTGGCCAGGATTCTCACCTGGCCCTGGTTGACTAGCTCACTGCACACCTGTGGGCAATACATGGCTGTTGACTCTATAAAAAGAGCTTCACCCAGTGCTCTGGGCACGACACGGTGGCAGGGCTGCAAGGCTGCAGGAGAGCAGAGCAGAGGCTGCAGTGGTGGCAGTGCTGAGGACAGAGACCCAGAGGATGGCGGCTATGTGGGACGGCTGTGCAGGCAGAGAGGCCCAGAGGACAGCTGTGCAGGACAGCTATGCAGAGAGGCCTGGAGGACAGCTGTGTGGTCAGAGGGCCCAGAGGCAGAGACTGGCTTGCTGCCTGCAGACTCGCTCTGAGTGAACGGGATCTTAGTGACTGGCCTGCCACTATGAGAATAAAGTTGGGTATAACCCTTTCACCCCAAGAACGTTTTGCTCTCATTTTCTTTGGTCACACCGGATCCATAGCAAACTTGCCCGGGGCTGAAACCTATTGGCAAGACAACTTCTATAGGTACTTGTTGGCTTGCCTGTCCGCATTAAGAACTCCCTCTTCAGAACACTGTCCCACAAATGCATTGATCTTGCACTGTCTTCTGTCAAGTTCCCAGGAAACCAGTGGTAGAGATGGAGACTGCCTACAGGAAGCTTCCTGGGGAGTGCCCTGGGAATCAGCCCCGACGGGGAGTGCAGGTAGTTGGGCAGGGCGGAGGGAGGAACTGACCTGCAGCAAAGGCCTCAGCTGACCCCACTACTCCACGGGGAGCTCTGGAGCTGCCATCAGAGTTGTCTCAAATCGAGGCATGGGGCTTGGGCATTTACACCCAGCCCCATCTAATCAACCAGTTATTGACTGGATGCCAGCTGCAGGCGGGATGGGAAGTGAGGTGTGGCTAATGCAGTGACTCTCTTTGGGGGAGGGCAGTTCCCTGAGAGTAACTTACCCAAGAGTCTTCCTGGGTCAGCATGGCACCTGGGGGAACGAGTCTTCAGACTCTAAAAGGTCTTGGACACACATCATGTGCAGCCTGCATTTCACAGGAAACAAAGTGAAAATGTTGTCAGTACATGATACTGGCTGGGAGCTGCACTGCTGTGTTGGGTGTTTCGCATACATGACTGTGTGTGGTCCTTACCGCAGTCCTACAAGGTGCATGTTACTATCCTCATTTGCAGAGATGGAGTGACTCGCTCTGGGACAGGAGACTGCCAAATGGCAAAGCCAGCTGAGAACCCAGGCCTCTGTTCTTCCCTTCTCGTTATACTTTGCTGTATTTGATATGTGTCATTCTGCCTTCATCATGCAGCACCACAACTGTAACAGGGCCCTCTGGTTGCAAATGAAAGAAACAAAAATAAATGTGATGACTGGATTCAGACCTGGTCCTTCCTCTGCCTTCTGGAGTCCTATTTCTTACCCGGCCTCAAGCTTCAGATTCCTCAAAACTGCTCTTGATTATCGCCATTTATTTTTCATCATCCCTAGCTCTGCCTCTTCCTAACTATGTGGTACAGGGCCAGTCTTTACTCAAATTTTGGTGCCTCAATTTTCTCATCTGTAGAAGGCGGCTAATAGTGATTGTAATGCACACCATGCTGGGCTGTTGTAAGGAATAAAAAGACAGTGAAGAAGAACGTACCTATTGTTTAAAGCCTGTTCTGTGCTTTGCGCTGACACTTAGTGGAAACACACACTAGTTTTACCCTCTTTGCACCTTGGCCTCCAGGAAAAAGACACAAGCCCAGCTATAAAAAGACCTGAGAAGTGAATGGTGTGTGCTATCCTCAGGCTCACAGTAATAAGCAAAGCATGTTTAAATAAAGCTACAGATTAGAAGCCAGACTGGTTAGTCCTTGACAGGTCCAAATTAGCAGGATATACCAAGCTCCTCAGTCTTCATGGAAGGACTTCAGAAGGACTCAGTCACAGAGAATTGTAGATGTCTTTACAATATTAAAACCAGGAGGTTTCCCCTTTTTTCCCAGCAAGGAAAAAAAAATTAATAAATACCTGTAGGCCTTGGTCAGAGAAATAAAAAAAGAAAAACCGACTGTTGAGCGTAGGAATTTAGGAATTGGGTCGTTTATATAAGGGTCAGATTTATACTGCAGTGGTTCCTAATCTGACTGTCTCAGAATCATTAGCCAAACTTTAAAAATTCAGACCCCCAGGCCCTCGATTTAGAATCACTGGGGTCTTAATACTTGGCTTTATTTGGAAAGGAGCTGGTGTATTCCAGAGGCCCTTTATATAGGACTCTTTGCAGAAGTACCAGGGAAGAACATTTTTTAAGAAAATATGTGCATGAAATTATAGGTTGAATATTATTTTAGCTCTTTAATTAGTTTACCTTTTAGCAATAATGACAGCAACCATGTTCTGTAAAAACACATTTTAACAGCCCCCTAAGTGTGTTATTCCCCTATTCTGCTCACTACTCAGCTAGTTAATTATACAAAATCAGCATTCTCTCCTACATGGCCAGCATACATAATTATTTGTCCATTGCAAATCAACACCTGGGTAATTGCAAGACAGAATTCTAAATAAAATAAGTTCTATCTGCTGCTGAGCCCTGAAACTACCCCCACAATCTGCTCTTAAATTGGAGAACCTAACAGACAATAGAGCTCTTTCAGCAATGGATAGAATGATGTTGGTTGGACAGGGTGAGAAAAAAAAAAATCTCTTTTGAAACTTTCTTATCATCAGAATGGATGGCCTGGTGATTCAGATAGATATGCAAGGGGAGGCAGGATGTCTCTGTTTCTGTACTAATGTTAATATTTCATAAGGTGATCTGATCTCCTTATTGCCTTTAGGAAGGAACATCCTGTTTCTAATTGTACCCTTATTCCCAGGCAACCAAAAAAATAATAATAATAATTCCCAAACAGCTTGGGACCATTACCTCTAATGTAGTAGACTTTGCTATGGTTAGCTTTTGGCCACTGATGCTTAATGTGAAATATATCATTTAGGGAGGAGGAAGGCAATAAATATTTACTGAATGACTGCCGTGTGCCAGGGAGTGTGCTAAGAGAAAAATGTGTATTATCTCATATAGTCCTTCTAACTGTCCTAGAGAGGAGTGAAAATAAGTAGTGCTTTACGGATGGAGAATCTAGCACTCAGAGAAGCTACAATAACTTTCCGAGTATCTCTCTTGCACACACACACACAGGAAGTCACTGAGCTACTGCAAGGCCTTTTGACTCCAGTGAGTTAGGCAACTACTTCCCTCACCAACAGTGACCTCATTTCCCTGCTTTCCTATGTCTCAGTTCCCACCTCCCCTGAACGGTTTACAGTCTTTGCCTTGAAAGTTGTTGTGAATCCATAATAAGACAGTTTATGAAAACTGGATGGACACAACTCATTTTCAGGTGTCATCCAGCTTTTTACTCCTTCCTAGTAAGAGCTCCCCTGTTACAGACTGAATGTTTGTGTCACTCCCTCCCCCACCCCCACCCGCCGACACACACAAATATTCATATAATGAAGCCTTAATCCCAAGATGAAGGTGTTTGAAGATGGGCCTTTGGGAGGTAATTAGGTTTAGATGAGGTCATGACGGTGAAGCCCCCTGGTGGGATTCCTGCCCTTTTATAGGAAGAGGAACTGAGAGCAGGGCTCTCTGGAGTGCTCTGTCTTTACCGTGTGAGGGGATTATGGCAAGGAGAAGGCCATCTGTACCCTAGAAAGAGGGTCCTGCCCAGGAACGAATCTGCTGGCACCTTGATCTTGGACTTCCAGCCTCCAGAACTGTGAGAAATAAATATTTGTTGTTGAAGCCACCTGGTCTGTTATTTTGTTACAGCAGCTGGGTTAAACATCTCCTTAGATGTTTAAGTTTCTAAAACACAAAAGTGAAAACTCAGCTCATTAAAAAAAAAGTGTTGAAGTTGACCTCTACTAGACAGAGAAATACTATGACTGTCAAAAATTTAAAAAGAATTCAAAGCCAGACTGACCACATTAGGAAAAAAATTCTTGTCTTGGTTCTTGTGTGGGTTTCTGTGACCATGCTCATTATAATCTGTGACAAGTTGGGGGGGATAAAGAGAGTGCAAACAGGGGTGTGAAGTATCTTTCACTTGTCTATTAGCAGTGTTTAGTGAACAGCCTGGAGCTGGGGAGCCATTTATGGCTCCAGTGGCTTCTGTGGTCCCTTGGCCTCAGTGTCATACAAAATGCTAATTGCCTGCTTCCTTTGGTTCCTGACTTCTGACGGAGGTACTTGTTTGTGTTGAAGATTCTGCAAGGTCACTGCTAGTGTGGGACCAAAATGCTGGCAGTGCCATCTTCTCCAAGACAGGGACTCGGTGTTCTTCCTGACAGCATCCTGAGGCCCATTCAAAACAGGGCATTTACTTAGTGCCCCTGGGACTGGCTCAATTTAAATTCAGAGGAGAATCATATCCAGGTTGTGAGGGGAGCAGGTTGTAATGAGGTTGAGAAATGCTCTTCCCTAATGGTGTAGAGCAAAAGCAACATTAAAGTAACCGTGGGTATGACATTTACTTTATTCCATTAGGAATGCTATTCCTTGAACTAAGTGAATCACTTTCGTGGAATGGCTGTGAAATAGGGTCTGTATGGAAGGGGGTTTTAGTGACCCCTTACACTTCCCCATAGTGATCCTGACTCTGGGAAGCCACTGTCCTCTTTTGAATGAATACATAAATTCATTCATCTATTCAGTTATTCAGTAGAGCTGGACTCTGGGGGTCCACTATGCCTGGCACCATGGGAGGTTCAGAGAACAGAGGTGACTCAGTCCCAGCCCCTGCCCTTGTGGAGCTCAAGTATAGAGAGGGAGACTGGCATGAAGACGAAGTCAGCGAGGTGCCTCAGATATGGGGACAGGTGCCGTGAGGGGATAGAGGGAAAGATATGTCTAGTGTTGGCAAATGCTTGGCTCTGAGGATGCCTCTCAACCAATCTTACACAGTCCCTGCCTTTTGTGGACTGATGGGAGGCTGGATTTAAGCAGATTATTACAAATGAGATTAACTCATTGCAAGCATGCACTGGGATTATCAGGAGAATGCTGATCTCAGAGGGGACCTCCGAGATGGGTCTCTGGGACCAGAGGACTCCCAGGCACATGCTATTGTGCTGAAGTCTCAAGTGTGGAAGAGGAGGGGCAAGACAATAGAGGGCTGGGGGAAGGCGGGGATGGGGAGTCCATAACAGGCCCAAAGACCAGCAGGTGCAAAACTGCCAAGCACCGTGTGCACTTGGCCTGAGCATGGCTTGTTGGAGGGCCTGGCTGGAGGCCCCTGTGGTGAGAATGTGAGGAGTACAGGGGGTGAGTGCTCCACAGTGAGGTTGGTGAATTCAGCAGGGACCTGATTTGGGGACCCTTGTAGGATATGTTAAGGAGGTTAATTTGTTTGGTGCAGAGTAGAGGATAGGGAGAGGGGAGTGTTTAAAAAAACCCTTACCTCAAAGGGTCTCCTGGACCTGAGGGTATACTTGACCTGTTTATCAAAGAGGCAAGACAAGTTAGTGAAGAAGTCATAGCAAGGTCAAAGGGCATGGAGAAGCCTGTCCCCTAGGACTGGAGTTCAATGGTGATGGGGGTCAGGGGACATAAATGAGGTAGTTGGAGGAGAGGGGAGCCAGCCCACCACAGGCTAGGTAGAAGGGGATTTTAAGTGGGGTTACACAGTCATGAGGTGGCACATGATGGATCTCTGGAGGCAGTGTGGCCATGGATTTAGAGGGTGACAGTGGAGGCACATTGACTTCTGGATGCCTCCAGAGACCTTGAGTAATGCATGTGCATCCCCGCCTCATTCCCACCCACACTCTGCATTACAGACAACAGCCTGAGGGGTCCAAGCGAACAATTGTAAAATATGAAATGGCCCATTTTTGGAAACCCACATGTCTTATTATGCCTGCAGGTTTGCTATGACTCCCTGAGGATTTTTTAAGTTGTTATTTCTCAGTCAGAGGACTCTGTAAGGAAACAGTGTGCGATGCAGTCATCCCTGGGGTACACCGGATGATCTGCTGGGGACATGGAAGATTATTAGACATCTGTTTATGCTTGATTCCAAACTGAAACGTTTTAAGACAAAATAGGCTTTAATAATACTAAGATGTAGACTGTAAGTAGTACATAGATATAAGTCATACAGAAATACAACTATTTTAGAGTTACATGCTCAAAATTTTTTTAAATAGAGAAATGTGTGATTAAAAGAAAACCAAAACCCTGTGGTTTTTCTATAGACTTGGACCACCTGTGTTCAAATCCTGGCTCTTTCAGGCACTTACCTAGATAAATTAACTTCAGCATGACCTCTCTGAATTTCTGTTCCTAGATCTAAAATACGAGGGCAACGCCCACATGTGATTGCCATAACAGGAAACTGAACTATACAAAGTGCCCCATACAGGTCTGGCTCATGGAAGGACTCTCTAAGAATTTATTAGTTCTAAATATCTTTGTAGATTGTTAGCTCGCAGCAAGGATTTGGAAGCCATCTTCTTGCGCTCTGTGAGCACTCATGGGCACATGGGGATGCTGAGCCTCCAGAGGGTAAATGATAGACTCACACAGGTGAAGGTATAGGAACAGAGACAAGGCCTGAACCAGGGCCTCCATACTTGCAGGCCAGTTTCTGCTTTTCTTCCACAAGAGGTGGTTTCCAGGCAACTGTGTGGTCCTGCTTAAACCCTTTGTCCCTCTCCTTTGGCAATCAGTGGTATACTGAAAGTTCACTTCTCAGGTTACTTGGAGAGCTTTGGATTAAGATCCCTGACAAAACGTCCCCTACTAGCCATTGTTAATCATTGTGGTTTGTTTATGGAACCAAGTGAAGCAGGTACACCAGAGCAGAAATCTTCAAACCGTTCAGCCTAGGCTCCTTTTCTCTGATCTAAGTGGGAACGCATTAATGAGGTGGTGCCCCCTCCCCCGTCCCAGCAATCCCCGTTTCCCAGGTGCACACACCCAGACAGCCACAGATGCAACTGAACTGTGTTTCTCAAACTTAAGGAGATCCCTTTTAAACATTAAAAAGAAATTCTTGGGCTTTTAGGAAAATTCTATAATCATATCTTTGCTGCATGTTATTACTAACACTGATTTGTATCCTTAGTTAACTGGTAAAACGTTTAAAAGATTATTATCAGTTTGACAACCACAAATCAAAACTTGGTTTTGAAATTCTCATTCTGAAGACTCCTGTTTGAGAAACAGCACTATATAGGGAATTTTCTACATGAGCAAGTGGCTGTTTAACCCCTCGCTGTTCCCACAGATCTTTGAGGATTACCCGAATCAACTCAGTTTATTGGTTCCTCCCACTAGACTCAGAATCTCAGTGGATGGGATTTAGGAATCTGGTTTTTTGTTTGGTTGGGTTTGGATTTTTTGTTTTTACAGCTGATTCTCCATTATATTAGAATTAGAACATTACTGCAGTGATCCACTGGTTTGTCCACTGGAATGTCAGTTCTGTGAGAACTGGGATACTTGTATTTTGTTAACTGCCATATCTCTAGCTCCTTGGAACATATAGTAGGCATATGTATTAAATAAGTGAATGAATAATGAGTAATCAATCTATCAGTAAATGAGAGCATTATACTTCCCCAAATGTTGCTATAATCTAATCCTCACAATAGACTGGGTCATTAATAGCCCCGTGGCCTAAAGAACAAAGCCCACAAGCTTTAGCTTGGCCTCCGAGGCCCTTCATGATCAGGCCCTTCCAGCCTCTGCTGATATCCCAGGAACTATGTGCTCTGGCATCATGCTGACCAAGCACATTAGTTAGCTCAAGCTCACCCTAGACCAATCCAGTCAAAATCTGTGGAGTAATAATTGTAAAAGCTCCCAAGGTGATTCTACAGTGTAGCTAGGGCTGAGAAGCACTCAGACCTGCCTAACTGCTCAGTGTTGTCTGAATATCACACTTCGGACTCCTCTGAAAGGCTTCTGGCTGTTTTCTGTACCTGTTGAGCCCCTGCTTTCTCACCGAGCCTTCCTCAAATGTTATCTCGCCTCTGCACTGTTCCTAATCCTCGTCTATCAAACAGAAACGGCTCGCCCTTCCTTCAGCTCTGCATGACATCACAGCCTTGGTCATGTTCTGCAAAGCAATGTGAGACCCTTTCTGAAATGTGGCTTCCTCCAGACAGGTGAAGAGACACTTTGCACTCACCAGGGTACCACAGAAAACTAGCACGGTGTCTAGCACAAAGAACTCTTCGAGGTGAGACACATGATAATAACATAATTAGGGAGCCACACAATTTATTATCCAAGCCAGGGTAATTTTGAGAGTACTAAGGGTGATGGTAATGATTGTATCAGGACACATG
Organism: Manis pentadactyla; assembly: GCF_030020395.1. Classification (NCBI taxonomy): domain Eukaryota; kingdom Metazoa; phylum Chordata; class Mammalia; order Pholidota; family Manidae; genus Manis; species Manis pentadactyla. Next base: position 46,573,196 of record NC_080022.1, on the reverse strand, counting down.
GGACCACAAGGGACTGTCCCAGACAAACTGGAAGTATGATCACCCAGGCAACAATGGCCAACAGTGATTGAAAGCACTGTTTGTCGGTCACTGCCCTACATGCTGACTATGTGTCATTTCTTTGACCTATACAGCAACCTCATGGGGGAGCAACTGTTGTTATTACATTTCACAGAGAAAGATACTCCAGCAGACACATGAAGGAACTTACCCAGGGCAACACGATTAGGAAAGTGGGTGGGACCCGGGACCTGAACGCAGGTCCTCTGCCTCCAGAGCTCATGTTCTGGGCAGTTAAGCCCTATTGCCTCCCATGGAAGATCTCAGGCTTTGGAGTAGGACAGGATGAGGTTCGATTCTCAGGTGTGCTTGAAATAACTTTAGTTACTTCTGTGCCTTTAGCGCCTTCATCCCAGGACTGATAGCAATGACTGTTTGCAGGGACCCTGGAGCGTTAAGTGTGATAAGGTACGACAAGATCAGGCCTAGTGGGTATGTGCCTGTGGTATACTTGTCTTATGAGTAAGATACCTGCCAGTTTACAGTAGGCTCCATGAGACATCTACTTAGGTAGCTGTGACACTAAGTGAAAAGTGGAAAATGCTATAACTGAGTACAGAGTAGGGTCACTGGAGGCCCTGTAGCCTAAGGTTTGAGCATGAAATTCTACATAACACCTGGATTCAAATTCAGATTGTCGAATTTGAAAGGACATTTGTCCAAAGAAGTTATGCAAATGGACAACCAGCCCATGAAAAAATGCTGGGCATCAGTAGTCCTGAGGAAAATGCAGAACAAAACCATGGTGAGATATTACTGAACATCTGCTAAGATGACTAAAGCAAAAAGGACAGATGAGAAGAGATGCTGACAAACATCTGGGAGAGAAACTGAAACCCTCAGACTTCGTGGGTGGTTTTGAAAACTGGTGCAGCCACTTTGGAAGAACAGTTTGATAGTTTCTCTCTTAGGTATCATACCAAGAAAATTGAAAAATACTCCCCCACAAAAACTGCTACACGAGTGTTCATGGCAGCATTATTCATAACAGCCAAAAGATAAGAAAAACGTAAATGCCATATTGATATAATGAATATTACTGAGTTAAAAGAAAAACTTGAAGTACCGATGCAAGCTATAACATGGAATAACCTTGAAAATGTGATGCTACATCACAAAGGACAACCTACTGTATGATATCATTTATATGAAATGTAATTTCCTGAACAGGCAAATCCATAGAGACAGGAAGTAGATTAGTGGTTGCCTACGGGTAGTGGGTTTGGGGGAGATAGGCACAGGGTTTCTTTTTAGGGTGATCAAAATGTTATAAAATTAGCTAATGGTGAGAGTTGTACGACTCTGTGAATGTACTAAAACCACGGAATTGCGTGCTTTCAAAAGGTGAATTGAATGGAATGGGAATTACATCTCAATAAAGCTGTTATTAAAAATACTCAGGCTCTGCTGTTGATGATGGACATTAGTGTCATCGTCTGCAAAGTAAGGTTCATGATGGAGTCTAACTTCAAGAGCAGGTGTGAGGATTAGATGAGAGATTGCAAAACTCTTATAGATGAGAGATATCAGACTCTTAGCACAGTGACTGGTATAGTAAAAGGTCCATAATTGACAGTGACAATGTTGATGACTTTCCTTAAACAGATGACCTTTCTCTTGTCCATCCTGAGGCGTAGGGTCAGTGGTGATTGGAGCAGCCTAGGCTGGGAATTCATGATGACTTGGGATGCATGAAGATTGACCCTCCTACCACCCTCAAATCATATGTGCCTCTGATGGAATGGCCTTATGGCTCTGATATCTGTTATTTATTTCTTAACTAATATAACTCAGACCTTGCTCAAATTGTGCTCATGAAAAATTACCCTTTTAATGGTAGAACATTTAATGAGAAACTGGATTATCTACTGCATAAGTGCCCTTCATACAAATTAGCTTGGCCCCAGGTCCTAATCTAAATTGGGCTCCCTGCTTTCCCCTAAATGGCCTAATATTTTCTTATTAATCTCTGCCCTTGTTCACCTGATCTGGCTCTGCCTCCTCTTATGAAGCATTCTTCTTGGCAGAGCTCTGTGCCCTAACAAATGTTTCTTCAGACTGTCTTTGTATCTGACTCATGGGCATTTTTTTTTGGACAATACATGGAGGCTGGAAGCTGTTTATTTCATTTTCAGCTGTGTCTCCAATGGAGTTTTAATATAGCCAAAGTATTGACTATCAGCAGATTTGCTACAAGGTAAAGATGGGGCTTCATAGGGAAGTGTGATAGATAAGAAGCAATGAGTGATGGTGGTTAAGAGAACAGGCTTTAGAAATTCAGAATGCAAGCAAACCATTAGCCTGGGCTTTGACATCAGACAGATATGGGTTCAGTCCCACTCAGTGAGTTTGGACAAGTTGCTTGGCCTCTCAGACCTACAGTTAAGATCCTCATCTATAAAATCTGAATAATAGTATCTACCACAAGGGTTATTTCTGAAGCTAAACAAGTCAGTGCATATAGTATGCTCTGTACAGAATATGATAAATAGTACTTGTTTTTATTATCATAATTAAAGTTTGAAGAAAGTCCCAAACAGTGAAGGGATGCTGCTGTTAGTAACTGAAATAGTGTCATGTGTTGAAGAGGCAGAAATAATATCTATGATAAAGATAACTTTCCCAAGAAATAGCTACCAAACACTGCATAATAATGCAAGGAGAGGTGAGCTGTAGTTCCAGGGCCCTGTTTTTTTAGCTAGATCTCTACATCAGGTATGTGATAGCACATGTTCTTGTCTTTGTTCTTAGCTTTAGTCTCTGACACATGCCCTCACAGGGCTCTGAGGCTTAATTTTTACGTTGCTTACAGTTTCTAACCATACAGGTGTTATATTTGTTTTATGGAATGATTCATAAGCTTTCATATACTAGGAGTCAGCACGGATGCAGCCCTTCAGCACCACCTGTGAATTGCAGGCCACAGGTCGAGGCCTAGCTCATCAGACAGCTCTCCTTAGTGCCTCCTGCCCTCAGCATTGTATGTCCTAAGAGTTATTTTTGCAGAACAGGTAACAGTGGTGACAGCTACCATTTACTTACCATGTGAATGCTTACTTACCATGAGCAGACTTACCATGTGAATACATGCACTTACCATCTCATTTAAGTTACTATTCAGAATAACTCTGAAGGTAGATATTTTATCTACATTCAACAAACGAGAAAACTGAGGCTCAGCTGACAGTTTAGTTGGCCTCCAAGTGAGAAAGCCTTAATTTGAAACTAGGATGTCTGACTCTAAAGCTTGTACCTTACACAGATAGCATAATCGACTACACATTATTTTCAGTCCCCAAAATCTTGAGCTTCTAGGGGCACAGACTTTGCCTCACACATCTGTTGCCATTGAGTTGTAGCATCTGGCACAGAGGGGATGCTCACTGAAGGATGAATGAGTAAATGAATGAAACGCAAGTCGTGTTTGATCAAGAGAAATTAAACAATGGTTAGCTATTACTGTTGGGTTTTTTCTTCTATTTTAAGCATGTCCTCAAATAATTCTCAACCCACTTATAGAAAGGCCTTAGCTTGCACATCATATAGATGGAGGGAAATGGGCTGAGTTATCACTAATGTCCTCAGAAATAAGTTTCTGACTGATGAGGGGCGGCATGATGGAGGAGGTTTCAGAAGTTAATGTTAATGATGTTCCAGGAGATGAATATCAGAAGGCTAGGGCGTGGCAGATTTTAAGAACCACACATCAATGTCCCTAGCTAGATGAATGTGACTAGCTAGAAGAGATTAGAAATTTGAATTCCTGTTTACTCGTCTATTTTTATGACTATGTGCACTTGGACAAGCCACTTAAATTCTGTGACCTTCATCTTCATCATCTGGAAAATGGATCAGGCTGAGTCATTATGAAGAGGAAGGATAAAGTTTATAAAGCATCTTACATGAGACACTCATGTATTCTACTTACAGAACTTTATTGTCCTCCTTTTATGTGGATGTGAGGGTGTATATCAACTTCTGGTTGATGTATGTTAGCAAAATATTGTGTTAATAATTATTAAGAAAGCTTTGCAAGGCATGGGCACAGCGAAGCAGCAGGGAGGCCTGTTCCTGTCCACACATGAGTTAGCAGAAGAGAGATGGTAGGAGCATTTTTTGATCATTGTTCCTGGGTCATTACTTGATACAAAGCAATTACCCTGGAGTCTCACTATAAAACAGCCCTGGAATTGGGTGTAAGGAGGGTCTTGGACCCTGACCAAAGTCATATTAAATGCTGGAAATACCAAAGAGACTCAGTGCTAATACTCTTCTAAGAAGAAAGTCAGACATGAACTCTTAGTGGGTGATTATCATTTGTTGACTACCTAGTGTGTATCAAACTCTGTATTGGATGCTTTATACATGTTGTCTTAATGGTTTAATTATTTATCTTAATGCCCCATTGGGGTTGGTTATTTTTAAGTCTTTTTTTTTTTTTTCCTGCTTGAGAAAACAGAGGCTCAGAAAAGAGAAGTAATTTGCCTCAGGATTTAAGAAGGATAGAGCTCGGATCTGCATCCAGGAGGACTACATTCTTTTCTGTTTGGTCCAGTGATTTGCCTTCCCTAAGTATATAAGTGAAACCGAAGAATGAATCTTGGCACTGTGGATATTTTAAGTCATTGGCGCCTGAACACCTGCCTACTTTTCTCTGAATCCTGCTTTTCTCTGTTTTTAGGTCAGGATCGCAGTGAAGCCACTTTGATAAAGAGGTTTAAAGGTGAAGGGGTCCGGTACAAGGCCAAACTGATCGGGATTGATGAGGTTTCTGCAGCTCGGGGAGACAAGTTATGCCAAGATTCCATGATGAAACTCAAGGTGCTGTGCAAACATTTTATTTTCAATGTCATGGCTTTAGTATGAGAAAACAGTGATGAAAATTACAGCAAAAAATTTTTCATTTATTCACTTATTGGCAAATCACTGGTTTACTAATGAGTCACTTTATTTCTTTATTGGGAAGAGATTTCAATCATTCAGCAAATGTTTATTAAGCACCTACTATGTGGAGGTATTTTGCTAGGCCCTATTTTATAATTTTGGAATGTATGACATTCTATTCAATTTTAACTTCATTGTGCAATGCCTACAAAAACAAAAATAAAATTATCAAATTGTATAGTCCCTCACCTTTTATGAATCCTTACCACTTTGTTATTTGTGGATAAGTTTTATATATTTTACTGTATAATAAATATGGTAAAAGATGATATGTTAAGATAAAAACTCATTTCATTCATGCTTGTAATTTCTGTTAATGTCCCCAAACATTTTATAATGAAGGGAAAATATTTTTTAAGTAACATGTAACTAAATATTAGCATATCAGAGAGAGGTTTTTGATTTTAAATGCTTAATGAAGACTTTCCTTTGAGAAATCTAATAAAGAAAGTGAAAAAATATAATATACAAAATAATACAATTAAGTGGCATTTAAAAACATATAAAAAAGAAGCATTTGTTCCCAGATTCTGGTATCCATATAGACTGTTTCTTTTTTTATAAACGTGATGTAAAATATTGGAAAAACAAATGATTGAACAAGAAGTCTACAAAACATTTTAGGCATTCAAAATACGAAATTTAATTATTTTCCTGATTATAGAATTCACAAGATGTTCATTATAAAATATTTTGAAAATACAGAAAAGTATAGGAAAATTGAAATCATCCACAATCCGACCACACAAAGAAAATCAGTATTACCATTTTTGTGTGCAATTTACAATCTCCCTTTGTATTTTTATATACATTATATGAATTATAAACATATATGTAATATAATTGGAATTACTATTTAAAGTCTTTTGTTTTTTTTTAATCTAATAATATATTATGAATACTTTTTTCATATCTTAAGAAAATCCCTAAAGATACAACTTGGTCAAGGTGATTTTTTTTTAATGTGAGACAAAAGGGGGAAAAAAGAAGCTGGCTAAGTCCCTAAAAGCATTAAATGGGACAATATCTATCAAACACCCTCTACATTGCCTTTCCTTTCATATTTGCTTAATAAATCACAGCTATTATTTTTGTTTATACTATACAAATTTTCTCAGTCATTTAACATGTTTATCAGCTGCTAAGTAGGCCTGTAGTATGGCTGTAGGAGTCATCATTTTTCAAAACCTTAATTTTCTAAAGTGTATGCCCATTACTTATTTCTAAGTTTTTTAGCTGTTACATAAGCAAACATTATTTTAATAGTTGTATATCTGTTACAAGGTGTACTAAAAAAAGGTGTAAGAGACACCAAAATCACGATTTGACAGACTATCACCTTGGAAGAGGTTAATGTATCCCTTTTTTATAATTAAGCAATGTAGTGAATTTTAGGGCAGTCTGATAAAGAGCCCTCTTCTACTAAATTCAAATTTGATAAATAGACAAAGAAATTTATAGGAAGAATTCTAAATTCCAGCTTTGTGACTGATAAATACTGGAATGGAGAACTTGACATATTTATATGGCCACAGTGGGCATCCTTGGAAGAGACAGACTCTTCCACTTGGTTTGTAAGGGAATTGGATCGCTGCAGCCCCCCTGTTCTCTCCAACCCCTGCCCTGCCTCAGAACAAGAGCTGGGGTTCGTGCATGAGATCAGAGCAGAGTGCAGTATCTCCACCAGCCGGCCAGTTGCATAGAGAAAGCCTGGAAGAGACTGAGCCGCTTGTGCTCAGCTACTCTGCAGACTTCCTGCTCACATAAAGCCACATCTGCCTCTCCAAGGAGACCCCGAGGATGGGGAAGGGCAGGACCTTGGTTTTTGCTTAAGTCCCTCCTTACTGAATATGAGGTGAGGCAATTGGAAATTTGCTCTGACAAATACTAATTAGAAGACATCAAGAAAACCTCCAATGCCCTTGTTCTCACGGAGAGCCATTGCTGAGGACAAAGGAGCTAATGCCTCTTCCCCCAGCATTCTGGTAGACAGCCATCCACCCGGCACCTGTCCCAGAGCGCCTCGTTGGCCAGCTGCCTTCATGCAAGTACTCAGGTCTGAGTGAGTCTGAGGCAGGAGTCTGTCTGAGCGACCTGAAGGTTCTCCCCCAGATTCAACGTTGAGCCCAGCTAGCTAGACCAGGCCTGGCAATGACTGCCAACCTTGCATGAGCACCCCTACATGTGTGTTACCTGCAGTGGAGAGCCCCATCTGTCACCCCTCATAACTCCAAGGTCCCAAAGCCCTGAGAGTGTGTCCTACCGTAATGCATTCCTGTCAGATGCACTGAACTTGTTGAGGGGGTTCTTGGTTTCCAGACAGTTGTGTTTCATTATTTTCAAATTGCCAAGAAGAATGCTGACATTTCAGCTCCCATGAGTTTTTCTTTAGGAAATACAGAAACATAAATGATTGGTTCTCCATTTGGCTACCTGCCCGGGAAAGAAAGAGACAGAGAAGTACAAAATGCCTGTTAACCTTACAAAAAGACCCACTTGGTCACGTTAGGCCATATGAGAAATTTTAAATTTCTGTTTTCCTTTGCTAGACTCTCTGAAGTTAGTGCCTTTTTCTGTTTAAGAGTTTTCTCTTGGATTATGGAAATTTGAGAGGGGAGTCATATGGTGACTGTAAATGGACCATTGCCTTTCTCCCAGCAAGGCACCCTCACGGTCATATTTCAATTTAGAGTCAACAGAGCACTTTCACGTTTATTATCTCTCTTGATCTTGTGAGATAGATATTAGTTTCCTTGCTTTGTAAATAAGAAATCTGAGGCTCATAGAAGTGAAAAGATTTGCCCCAGAACCTTCATTGAGTCTGATAAACCGAGATTTCAAGCCTAGATCTCTGGAGGCCTGGGTTTGGTAAGATGTAGTTTAGCGCTTAGTTATGTTGTGTTTGTATCTGCATTTAATTTACCTTGACTCCCCAGCTAGATTTTAAGTTTCGGGAGTAAGCTACTATCTGATAGTCACACATCCATGGCTTCTAAAGTAGTCAACTTCAGAGACACTGGGCCGGATGGCAGTGGTTGAAGCTCCTGGAGGGTGAGATCCCCTGGAGACACTGTCTGGAGGACTCATCACAGAGCCCGGTGTCAGCCAGGGTTCTGTAAGAAACAGAACCTACCCTGGGTCAGATGAGGCGCTGCTTACAAAGCATAAGAAAGTTAAGGTAGCAAACTAGAGATGGTGAGGCATCCAGAAGCTAGTGGGAAGGCTGTTACTGCCCTAGAAACAAATACATTTATTGAAACCCAGGGAGAGGAGGATTGAGAAGGAATTCCCCCTTCCTCATCACACAGAAATAAAGCTACTGCCAGCAATGTACAACGAGGTTGAGGAAGAGAAGGGAAGAAATACCCTGACCTCTCTTTTCTTCCACCTTCTGTCCTTTCATGTCTTACATTGTGGAACCCAACTGGAGACCAGAGATAGGAGGCTCAGAGGACCAGGGAATGTAGTCCCACGGCCAGTCTCTGGGCACAAAGCAGGCCAGAAGAAGATACTTGTATTCCCCTTTTTAACTGGAAAAGTGAAACTTAGGATGAGTTTTTCCAGCTGATAACTAATTGGACTGAAATTGGAGACCAGGATTTTTAGTTTATGGAACTTTCTGGAATAACATTCTGTTTTCAGCCATTCATGCCTGAAGCCTGTTGCATTTTCACACCTGCTTTACATGTTCCATGAGATCCCTGTTCTCATGAGCACCACGGGCCTGCACCATGCTGGGGGAGGTTTCTCAAAGCCCTTTCCTGTGCAGCCTCTGAGCATGACAGAGCCACCTGTTAATCCTGCTTGGCCTGCCTGACACTTTGTGTGTAAATTACTGCGTCAGGATACAGCCTACCTGTGACTCCCTTAGGGATGCTGCATGCAAGAAGTGTAGAATATGCATAGTTCTTTTAAATGTCCCAGACTTACAAGATGAAAATGTGATTATTCTCATTTTAGAATCCCCCTTTGCTTCCAAGTCTGAGAGCTGGTTATTCTGTCTAGCTATTTGCAGAGTCTTGATATATCTGCAGTGTATTATATAGTCTTTTTTTATCTACACTTTCCAAAAAGGCTCTTAGGGTTAGAATAGAAGAAGGACCTCCAACAATGGAATCTGAAAAATCACTATTTGAATCCTGTTATTAGTTCCTTGAAGATTTGGAGGATCACTTGACCCCCTGATCTTAGGTTTTCTCATAGGTAAAATAAGGAAGATTATTCTTACTTCTCAGGATTGTGAGATATAATATGACACATTTAACAGGTACCCAAAAAAATGTTTAACTCTCCCATCTTCCAGGTTTCAACAGTGACTTACTAAGGTGGCTAATGTCAGCCACAGAGCCCCATAGGACACTCTGCATCCACCCTGGTCCCCAGTCAGAACTGTCTCCTGGGCCTCTGTTAGTTCTGCATAACAGCAATGAATAATCTTGTGGGGAGATGCGACCCCCGAGGCATGCTGGCTGGTGGCAAGCTTGCCTGGGCTTAGTGCAGTTTTTCAGAGATTGACTCAGGGTCCTGTCTCACAGGAGATCCATGCTTGATAAAATTGGGGTTTTATATCCCCAAAGATACCATGGTATGGATAGCCCTTCTCTCTTTCATTTGTCATGTAAAGCTCCTACCAGCAGCCCCAGGCTGAAATGCTCCTGGGCCGTGCATGTTTGCTCTTCCCATCCTTCTTATAAGCATTCTTTGATAGTTACTTGGAGGCAGGGAGCAAAGTGGGGCATTATCTAGTCAGCATTATCACGTGCCAGGAATTACTACTATTTGACATTGTGCTAATTCTAAGAGCAAAGGACTGTTAGGACTGTTTTGGAGATGGAGATGTTGAAGCTACTCTTCCCAGTTGGAGGTGCAACCCTCTCACACCATGTGCTATGATGTTCTCATTTAGGAGGAATTAGACAAGAAGGCAGGCTCCTTTCACACAGTCTTTCCAATCTTTCCATTTGTGGTGGGGCTACTTCTCATTCTCTCTTTTTTGTATGAGTGGGTATCTTAGGTTGAATGTTAGACTGGGGCGGGGGGGCACAGCATAAGTTATTTTCCTCGAAGTCCAGCCAAGAACATAGAGTTCAAAGGCAAGCTTTCCCAGGTGAAAGTCTGGCTTGTCCACTACCAAAGTGAGGGAAAGTCACTTCTTTATGAGTTCTTGCTTTATGCTGGGTTCTGTCCTGGACACTGGGCACGTTGAATTAACAGAGTTCCATGCACAATAGAGCTTTTGTTCTATTGGGCAAAGTCAGGTAGACAGCAAATGAATGCATATGTCAAATGGTGTTAAGTGCCATGAGAAAAAGTGAAGCAGGGAGAAAGAATGAGATGTGGTTTGGCATGGAGGATAGAGAGGTCAGAGACAGTGTCTCTGATAGGGTGGCATTAAATAGAAATAAGAACTACCCTGGGGTTGCAGAGACATGCTTTGACTATTCCCCCAGGTTCCTTAAAGTCAAAGTCATCCCTCAGTGAATTCATGGGAAAGCAAGTAGCACTCTGAGGAAGCTGGAAACCTTCAAATAGGAAGGGCATTAAAGAAACAGAAGGGTAAGATTTGGGGTGAGTCACTCTCTTTAACAACTTAGCTGTCACTGGAGGAGGGTTGCCATGCCAGGGGTGTAACACTGAGGGGCTGAAAGAGAGCTCTGGGTGGGGTTACAGGGAGAGAGTTCGGCCTGCTAGAAAGACACAACATGAAGGAGTAACAACCACTCCTGTACCAGGAGTTCGCAGAGCTGAGTTGTAGCCTCACCTTTTTTACCAACTCTCTGAACCATCCCGGGACTGTCCACCCACCTGTCTGGGCATCATTTATCTTATCTCAGTGGGGGAATGTGGACTGATTAGTTTTCAGGTTTCCTCTGGCTCTAACATTGTGTGCATCTGTGAGTGTGTCAGAGGAGCCTGAGAATGAGTGGGTGACTCCTAAGGGTGTGAATCTTCTACTAGTAGGTCCCAAACAGAGACTGGACCACAAACTTTAGGGACAGTCATTTATTTACTAGAAGAAATTAATTTTGATTACATCCCTGTGGTGTACCCAGAAGTATGCTGGGTACTTTATATAAATCTTTTAATTTTCTCAACCATGCAAGAAGAATATTTACACTTGAGGAAGTGAAATTGAAGGTGAAGTAATTTGTCCAACATCCCAGACAGCCAGAAGAACAGTCTGATACTTGGATTCCACAGGACATTTCCAATACCAAAGTGAGGATAATCAGACAACCTCAGGAGAATGCCCTTTCCTGTGCCTTCAGAGCACACCTGTCACTCACCGGCACTGGACACCGAGATTGATGTCGAGAACGTGCTATTCTGAGAACAATACAAGCTACTTTTATCTCCTGGGAATGCAAAATCATTATCATTTCAGACTTTTCTACTCCTCAAAGCTCAATACCGTAACTGCTGAGTGTTGGCCTTGATCTCACTCTCTGCAAAAGTGAATAGTAACCAAGGGTCTGGGAGCCTCAAAGTAGTTAATGCAGAGTCAGCAACAGCTCTTGAGTGTAAATCTCCTGTAATGTCCTTTCCTCCGAGTTATGCCCTAATATGAAGCCTGTGTCTACCTGGAGCTGGCCACCACAGAGGTGAATTTAAAAGCCAGCATCATTACTCTTAACTTACATCATATCCACTTTGGTGGGACTCTGGATTAGCACCTTCATGTGACACTAAGTGTCTGAGAACCTCCTGTTCTCCTGGGCACCAGAGATGGAGCAGTAAACAGAGTAACATCCCACCTTTTGTAGTGTTTACCTTCTGATTGACTCACATACATATCTTTGGTTTATAAAAAGTTTGAAAAAGAGAAAACAGATGTACTGCAAAATGGAATGCATTTGGAAGGTACTTCCGTCCAAAGCACAGAATGATAGAGAAAAGGGTAGAGGAAAATACAAAATGTACGTGGGTAAAAATTGCAAACCATGGACATATTACTATGTGATCATGTTTTCCAAAAGCAAAGTTGAGACATGCAGTGTAACAATAGCTTTTATTTTCTTTCTAGTCTCTCAAACTGATTTGTAAGAAAACTTTTTCCTGAAGTATAAAAATAAAATCACATTTAGAAATGTATTCCATGACTTGTCTTTATTTAAAAGATTAAAACCATATCTAATACAAAACCCAGCAAAGATACTAATATGAATATCCTACTGTGTTTGTCTTAGGATCTTGAATTCTTAATAGCTGAGTATCTAGGCACAAATTTGGCATTCCCTAAATCTTTGTTAGTCAAATGAACCAATGTTCAGATACCTATTTATACAACATTAGTATTACCCTAAAGCATCAAGGAGATGCAAGCACATCAGGTAGGGAAGCTTGGATGGGGCGAAGGGAGAGGAGTATGCCTGCTTGGTGGTATCAGTTGATGGTATCTGACATGCCTTTGGGACCAGAGGGAGTTTTTAAAAGAAAACACTAAAGTAAAAGCCATGTCCTTCCTTTCAACAGGGCGTTGTTGCGGGCGCACGCTCCAAAGGAGAACACAAACAGAAAATCTTTTTAACCATCTCCTTTGGAGGAATCAAAATCTTTGATGAGAAGACAGGGGTGAGTAAAAGAATCACATGGCATTGTGAAATTGAATCCATTGACAGGTGTGCCCTTAAAAGCCTCTACGCTCTGGGCAGGAATATCAAGCAAGCATAAAAACACATAAAGCAACTGACAAATTTGATCAACTGTGATCATCCATCAAAGGGAGCCTCTTCCCTGACTTGGCCACAGTGTGACTGCACTGTGCTTCTTCAAGTGTATTTGTGATAAGTGTCACACAGTCCTGGTAATCTAATGGGAGATTGATGAGCTTTGAAGAGCAGTGGGTAATGTGACAGTTTAAGTTAAATTTCTTTGTATGTTGGCAACTTTAATGACATGTGTCCTAGAGGGAGATACATGGAGGTCTTTTGATTCAGTCAAAGCATCCAGACTCTCTTGAGTTTAACCTGTAGCACCTGGCAGCTGCTATAATTGAAAAGAATAAATGGAGTTTTCAATCTTAAAAGCATCTGTCACTGCATGACCAGGACATGTAACAGCTGATATGTTTGTTGAACCCACCAAAAAAGTGGTTTGTGTTTTCTTCAACCTCCCAGCTGTGATTTGCTCCCAGTTTCATCCCCAGGGCTGGCCTGACATTGTTGGTGCTGTTCATTGATGGTAAAACAGAAAAATGTTCCATGATCTATTTTGCCAAGAGATCAAGAGTTGAATGGACATGTTTTTTCCCTTTCATTCATTCATTCATTCAGTGCTTTATACCGCTTATAAAACACCTCCACATATATCCCCTCCTTTGAGCTTCTCAAGATAATTTATAAAGTACTGTATAAGCAATACTCAACTAGCCAAGTCACTTCACCTTAGTCATTCTTCATTGTTTTCTCTCCTTTGTTCTGACTCATGTTAGGATACCATGCAGGTTGCCGGACAATAATTTAACAGTAAAAATGGGTTTTCTTGAAGAAACGTTATTCCTGAATAACTAGTAATGGAACAGATATTCCTATACCCATCCTCAGAGCAACATTATTCACAATGGACAAAAGGCAGAAGCAACCCAAGTGACCCTGGGTGGGTGAATGGGTAAACAATATGTAGTATATGCATAAAATGGAATATTGCTCAGCAATAAAAAGGAAGTTCTGACATACACTACAACATGGATGAACCTTGAAGACAGTATGCAAAGTGAAATAAACCATCACAAAAAAGACCCATTCTGTAGGATTCCACTAGTACAAGGTATCTAGATGAATCAAATCATAGAGACAGAAATGGTGGTTGCCGAGGCCTGGTGGGAAAGGGTGATGAAGAGATAGTGTTTAATAAGTAGAGTTAAATTGGGTGGGGGGAGGAGAAAAACCATGTGGCTGATGGCTGTGATGATTGCAGAACAGTGTGAATGTACTTTATGCCAATGAACAATACTTAAAAATGGTTATGGTGGTAAAGTTTTTTGTATATTTTACTGCAGTAAAAAGTAACTAATAATAACTCCCATTTATTGAATACCTATTATATATTAGGTATGTATTAGTCACTTTAAATACATTATTCAGTTTCATCACAACTGTCCTGTAAGATGATAATAGTTATTTCATCAAGCACATAATATGTGCCAGGCCTTGTTGTAAAGCCTTTATAAGTATCAGCTCATTTCAATGCTCGCCACAACCCTCTGAGGAGATGGCACTGTTATCTCTATTTTATAGTTGAAGATATCGAGGAGACAAAAGTATTTGTAACTTGCTGAAAGTAAGTGGCAGTGGAGACAGTCCAGCTCATGATCCTTTTCACTTTACCCTGAGGCCTGTTATCTCTTGGGAAAGTTACTTGCCCAAGTTCACCCAGCATGGAGGAGGCAGAACTAGGCTTCTCCAGTTGGCCTGAGCCAAAAATTAGTGCACTTGACCTCTATATTATAGAGCAAGGTGGGTCCACCTGGGGATGCCTTGGTGGAAGGTAGTTGAGAACAAGAACACAGGCATCAGTAATAAAGGATCTTGAAGGCAGCAAGATTAGGAGCCAAATGTAAGTCTCTCCAGCCTTCATAAAAGAGTGGTTTTTGAAACCAGGGAAGTTTTTCCTTTGCCTGGGCAGACTGTAGTCTGGAGACCTGTGCTCAGTTTTGATCCTCACGTTTTAGAACGGACATCGGCAAATTGGAGAATATCAAATATCCTGATGAGGGGAAGCAGGGCAGATGGGGGACTAAACCAAGACTTCTCAACACAGATGTGGCCTCGTAGGATCCTGGGTAACACACAGGAGGCAGAGAGCTTTGGGCTTGTAGAAACTTGAGGATATTATTGCTCCTTTAGCATCCTTCATGGAAGGGAGCCCAAGTAATGTGCATCAAGCGTAAATGAGAAATACTTTCAGTGATTTATATGCCCAGATATTATACATCATCCATGTCTAGTCTCTTCCCAGTTCCACACTTGCCTATCACCATGACAGCTGGCATAATGAAAGGGACAGGAGTGAGGCAGTGTATCAGATACCTTATCTTGTTTGGGGGCCATGTTTAGGATCCCGATATTACATCACCTACCCTACCAACAAATAGACTGTGCCTAGAGAATTAAAGTCTTAATCACCACATTTTAACTAATGAAAGGTAGTTTATATTATTTATCTTTATCTAAATCTTCATTCAAGAGTAGTTCAACTGGTCCCAAGGAAAGATACCACCAAACTTTATGATGCTGTTTTTGATGCTTCAGCTAGATATAAGAGAACAATAGGAAAATCATTATTTCAGCTCTAAGCCATTTGGCTTTGGGGAAAGATTGTCAGATCCCTAGTGGAGAATCAGGATGAAGGTAGAGTTAAGTGTTTTCTGTCTGGCTTCATCTATTCCAGTTGTGTTTGGTGAACATTAGGCCTCTGTAGCATCTGACTTCTGCAGCCTTAACTTGTTAACATGCCTCAACAAAAATTTGGGGAACACCAGTAGAGAGGACTGAACATGTTTAAGTCTGAAGTAGAGACAGTATGAGGCAGGATACCGCATATTAGTACCATGTCTCCAAAAAGTTGTACAGTAGAGGAAGGAGCTGACTTGTTCTGTGTGACTCAAAAAATAGAACCAAGACTGAAAACTTGCTAGAAGTTTCTAGGAAGTGGTTTCGGTTTATGAGTAAGAAGAATTTTCTACCAGCCAAAGCTGTTCAACAGCTAGATTGGTCCACCTTCTGTGCAAGTGAGTTTATCGTGGTGTGGAGTATTCAAGCAACAGCCATACAAGGGGCAAATTGCGGAAAGGAGTCAAGTAAAGGATGGAGTGTTGAAAAAAGTCCTTTCCAAGTTGATTACTGAGTTAGTTCTAAGATTCTTTTACTCCCTTGAAGTCATTCCTATTGATGTGATTTTTCTTCAGATAAATGGAGGTTTTCAAAACCTCCATGGAGATTAAGAGCAGGAACAGTTTACTAAACCTTTGTCATTGCCCAGCAGGGAATCAACTGAATTGTGCATGATAAGAGTCTTCAGTGAAGTATTTTGTCCTACATGTCAAAGAAGTGGAAAACTGGGTCTTTGTCATTCGGAATGATCAATTTTAGTTGTTTATCATGTCTAAAATATGACTGCTCAAGCTTGACTGTACTTTTTTTTTTCAAACCAAGAAAAGAAACATTTGCAGAATGTGACAATAGCTAGAATTTAAAATGCAAAAGCTGTCAAAAATGTTTTGATCCCAATTAAAGAGACCCTTTGCAGCAATTTACACCTTGTCTTGAATTTCAAAGGGTTCTCGAACCCAATCCTAATATGAGTAAATTTTATTTATTAGCATGTTGCAGGGAATAAATCAATATTGAAAGCTGTTCATATTTTTAAATACCTAAGCATTGCTTATATGTCAAAGGGATCAGTGTAAAGGCAGAAAATATCATCTATAAAGTCATTGTTACTAATACTAGTAGGACCAGTAGCAAGTCAGGAGAAGTGGTTTCATATATATATTGCTGGGTCCTCAAATTATACCAGTGGACACTGGTGTGATGGTATCTTCATTTCACAAATAAGGGAGCAGATCCTGGGAGTGTCCATCCCTGGCTTGGTTGCAGACCCAGAACAGACCTTTCAACCCCAAATCCTGTGTCTTTCCAAGGGAATTCATTGACTCTCTCCTCTCCCCATTTACAATTATATTTCATAGAATTGTGTAATTATAAGCCATTAAAAAATGGTAAATACTGCAGGATCCTAAAGATAAATCTGTTTCTCCGGGTAGGTGGTATGAGTCAGCTCTTCAAGATGATGTGACATCTTTTGCCACATGTGAATTCTGATTCTTCATTTGGTTTAACCAACACCGATAATGGCACTACTATGTGCACCATTCTAAGTACATTACAGTTCTGTGAAGTGGGTGCTGTTACTATCAGCATTTTACAAGTGAGAAAACTGAGGTCCACATAATTTAAGTCACACAGCTAATTAGTGGTAGAGCTGAGATTCAAACCCAGGTATAACCCTTGGTGCTCGTGAGCTATTGCTAATAATAACATACTTGTCTTAGTCTATTTGGGCTGCTGTAACAAACATACAAGGTTGCCTATAAACAAACATTTATTTCTCACACTTCTGGAAGCTGGGGAGTCCAAGATCATGACCCCAGGAGATTTAGTGTCTGGTGAGAATCCGCTTCCTCAGAGATGGTACTTTTTTGCTGTATCTTTACGTGGTAGGAGGAGCAAGGACTCCTTCGAGAGCCTCTTTTTAAGGGCCCTAATGCCACTCACATGGGCTCTACCTGCAAGACCTAGTCACCTCCCAAAGGCCCCACCTCCTAATACCATCCCCTTGAGGTTTAGAATTTCAACATAACAATCTTGTGGGGTAGGAGGGAGGGCATAAATATTCAGACCATAGCAATACAATTTTTTATAAGGAATTTCCTTTTATATCTAATACAGTAGATTCAGTGTTATTGCTTATTGTCACCATTATTCACTTTGATTCTGATGAGCTTCTCTAAGTGAGGATAAAAGGGATGGAATTAAAACAGGGTCTGTCCTGTGGAGAGAATCTTGGCAGTACAGCCTGTGTGTGCCTGGGCAAGAGCACACAGGCTGCCTGTCCTCTGCCGTGTGATGCTTAGCGTCCTGGGGACTCAAAGATGACTTAAGATGTGATCCTTGTCCCTGAGGTGTTCACAGGCCGGTGGTGAAGCCAGACTCTCAAAGTGAAGTGACAACAGCTAAGACCCAGGTGTGAATGGAGTCGTCAGCATTCAGAGCTTTGCCCAGAATATTCAGGAAGGTTTCCCCTGACTTCCCACTGACCTGGCAGTGGAGGAGTGAGTGAGAGAGCACCAAATAATCAAGTCAGGGAAAAGAAAACCACAGTTCCAAATACACAAATGTCTACAAGAGAAATACATGTGTGTTCTTTCCTTCAGGAAATATTTATTGAGCACCTTTATAAACACACAGATGAGCAAGGCTGTGTCATTGGGTTTATCACTGTTTTCTATCTAGTTAACATGTATACTCCCTCATAGTAGGTGCTCAGTAATACTTTTTGCACAAAGAAAACAATTTAGTGATTATGAATCTGCAGATGTACAGAACAACCAAGGCATTTCAGGGCAGGGAGTGTGACCTGGGGCTGAGCATTGTCCCTCATGGAGGGGTTAATGGTGTTTTAATGGCTAGTACTTAAATTTCAGGGCTGATTTAATAATTTCTTATTCAGTGAAAACCAGATGTCACCTTATTCACATCTCATCAAAAAACTGTTCTCCCATCAGTTCTAACTAGATGTTTTGAGTGGGGCTTGGGGATAGCAGCTGAGGTAGGGGTAGGGAAACCAGTTCTAGGGAGGGACCCAGGGAGGGACCCAGGGAGGGACCCAGGGAGGGGGAAGAGGAGCTGTGGAGCAGAATGTGGGACTTGGAGAGTTTGGGATGTCCCTGGCACCCCGGCACCCACTGAAACAGTCTGCAGGACTCTTATAAGACTAGTAATGATGACTCACTTGTAAGCAAGACTGTATACTTCATAGCAGACTTTTGTGTATCCTGTCATCTGATGCCCAAAAATTCTTGGAGGTTTTTATTACCCCCTTTATACAGATAAGTCAGCTAAGGTACAGGTAGGGTAAGTGGCTTGCCCCAAGGCTTCTAAGGGTGTAGCGGGATTTGAACTTCAAATTCACATTTCATAGCACCTGAATTTATTTTCGTTCTTTTACTCCAGGGATTTTCCATTCGATTGGCTCTTTCTCTGTAAAGGGTCTTTGGAACTTTATGTAGGCATTTTTGGTGGTTACAACTTTTGGGAGAGAGGGTAGTGTTAGGGGAAGGGTGCTAGACATTCTGCAAAATACAGGACAGTCACACACAACAAAAAGGTTTCCTGTGCTATACAACTTTGAAATGTCATGTACCAGACATTCCTGTAGATGAAAAACATTATTTATAATTAACTGAATGTAAAACCACACACTGCTTTATAGATAAGCAAAGCCTTTTTGTGCCATATCCATAAACCTGAATTTCCCAGAAATGCAACTAAACTGAAAGACATACTTCGGTTTATGGAAACCTTATCAAGAGTTGTTCATCATTTTGGAAATCCGTGCCACCGTGATGGTCTCATTTTTGAGTTGCCATCACAGCCCTGCTGCATCAGTTTCATGCTCCCCCAAACTTGACTTATTTGGCCCTTCTTTAAAAGTGTCAAATATAAAGAAGAGTGTCAACAATTTTGAGTTGAACACTCTCTCAATCCAAAATTTGTTCATTATAAACAAGTGCAAACATATGACAGTGTCGGTATGTTCTTCTATTGTAGCTGTAAGCAAGCATTAATACTTAGAAATCCACACTTTTTATCAGAAATCATCTTTTATTTCCCCTTTATGTTACAGTTAACTCATTTTTATTTGCTTAAACTTTATGTGTGTAGGGACATTCTGTAATCATTTCCAGACAATAAAGGAAGAATTATAAAAAAATATTTATAATAAAAAAGAGGTGTCGAGCTATACGAAGTTAAGAATCCCTGTCTAGACCATGCTGCCATGTCATCAGTTCATGCTCACTCCCCAGGTCACTCACCCACTCACTCCCCACCCACCCACCCACTCACTCACCCACTCACCCACCCACCCACTCACTCGCTCACTCACCCACCCACTCTCCCACTCACCCACTCGCTCACTCACCCACTCACTCTCTCACCCACCCACTCGCTCACTCACCCATCCACTCACTCACTCACCCACCCACTCACTCTCCCACTCACCCACTCGCTCACCCACTCACTCACCCACCCACTCCCACTCGCTCAATCACCCACTCACTCTCTCACCCACTCACCCACTAACCCACTCACTCTCTCACCCACCCACTCACTCACCCACTCACTCTCTCACCCACTCACCCACTAACCCACTCACTCTCTCACCCACCCACTCACTCACCCACTCGCTCACTCACCCACTCACTCTCTCACCCACTCACTTACCCACTCACTCACTCACTCACTCACTCATGCACTCATTCACTGCACAAATGCCTATGAGGAGAACAGAGTAGTCTACTTGGTGGGTAGGGTCTAACCAGCCTGACACCTTTCCTTTGAACAACTTAGAGCATAGAAGGTAAGTCATAGATAACCAGAGGCTCAAAGCAAGAATAATGAGTATAGTAAGAGAAAGACAAAATTACCATGAGGGTCCAAAAAAAAGAAACAGTTTCTTCTGTCTGAGAAAATATGGAATGATTCAGGAAGAAAGGACTGAACCTTGAAAAATGGGCAGTGTTTAAAGTTGGAGATACAGGAGAAGCCGTGTCCAGGCAAAGAGAACTACAGGGAGTGCCTCCCAAGTCTTTGTAGTGAGAAGTCATGAAGGAGGGCGGTTGTGGGGAAGAGAGAGATGCTGGTGGCTCTGGACGTGAGGGTGTGTGACTGCTGTCGGTGAGAGGTGAAACTACAAGATAGGCAGGAGCCAGACTCTAAGGCCCAATTGTCAGTTTTGACTGAATCATGCCCATTATAACCTTGGTTACTATCTAGTATGCCCTGTGGCCCTGAAGCAGCACTAAAGAGAGGTAGGTACAGTGCCTGTAAGGCCACACATAGCCGTTAAGATGCCTCTGCAAATCAGGAGAAGGTCCCTTTCCTTAAGACTCATTGCCATTAGCTAGGAAGCTGTTGGCAATAAGTATACACATTGCTGATGACTGTAGTATGGCTAGTTCCCCTCAGAGCTCTGCCGTGTACACGCTCTCCAGGGTAGGTAGCAGATCTGAGAGTATCATCCGGGGATGAGCAGAATGGTGGAGGTGCCATCTTGCCATGTCCTGCACACACTGTGCACCACCCGGCCTTCATGACTTGCTCGGGGTGACCTCTCCTCTGTGAACGTTCTTTGCCCTTCTTCACCCAGTAAACATCTCATCTTTCAGAATCCAGTAATGTCAACAATAGTAACAAAAGCAGAGCAACACTACACTTACATTTATCAAGACCTTTCTCTGGGTCGGGTGCTTTATTAAACTCAGTGCATTAAACATTTCATCCCCTTAGCAGGAGTCATACTGGGTCTGTCTGAATCCACACCCTACCCTCACCAGTATGGTGCTGCCAAAGAGTGGATGTAGTGGAAGGAGCATGGATTCAAGATTATGGCTGCCTTAAATCTACTCCTGGCAAAGCAACTTTTGTTAATGATTTTGGGTCTCTTTTACTCATCTATAAGGTGGGGATAGTAAAAGTACCACTATCTTAGGGCAAGTGCAAGATTAAATGAGGAGTTACTAAATCCCTTAAGATTTAAAATAGTTCCTGGAATAATAAAAAGCTCTAGGTGTTATAAAATATGATATTATAAGCTACGTTGTCTCTTCCCCAGTACAGATTTTCTTTTGTTCTCTCAGCAGAAGTTAGAAATCTTTTCAAGATGCTCCTGCAGTATCCTCTGCTCACCTTTGTCAGAGCCCCTAGTCGTCTGTATCATCATGAGCTCACTCACTCGCCCGTCAGACTATTCGCCCCACCAGGGCCCTTGTCTCACCCACTGATGTATCTGTAGGGTCTTGCACAGGCCTTGGCATGCGACAGGAATGCTAATTGGATATTGAAAGAAGGAGGGAAGGTAGTCAGGGAGGGATAGAACTGAAGAGAGAGGAGGAAGGAACAAGGAAATAATGAGTAAGTCAGCTTATAATGAAATGCTAATTGTCTGGGCCAGATATTGGAGCCCAAGACGATGCATACCAAAGTGGCTGATTCTGCCACGCAGGCAGTGCATACAGAAAAAATTAATGTACTTGATTCAGAGTTACCCAGGCTTAGGGTGTCAGGGGTGGAAGGTCCCTAAGGCATCGACCAACCCACTGAATTACAAATGAAGAAACTGAGAGCCCTCAGAGAAGTGACACCTGAGACCTCCCCGCAAATTGTATGTGAAACATCTAGCTTTGAACACCACTCAGGACAGAGCTGAGTCGCTCTGAGGCTCACAAAACAGGAGGTAGAAAGTATCCTCTTTCCTCCCCCCACTTCCTTATTTTGCCTTTCTTTCCTCTTCATAGGCTTTTCCCTCTGTACCATCACCATACTCCTTCTGTTCCTTTAATGCTCAGGCTCCGACAGGCCTGACAGCAGCTCCAGGTCCATTTTAATATAGAAGAGACTGAACATGCGAGGAGAGAAATTGGGTCTCTGTGTTTAATGTCTTGTTGGGTGATATTGGATTTTAATTTATCACAATAAAAAAAATCAATTTATAGCTCAAAACTGACATATTTTTAGAAATTGGCACTGTCAAGAAGCTGCCTCTGTAAGATAATTTAGACAGGGTAATACATGACAGGGGAAAAGGGATGTTCCCATTGGCCCAGAAAGTGAGATCATGAATGTTTTCAAGCAGATTTGATAAACTTAGGAATGAAGTATCTTTCCCTTAGCGAATCATTTTATTAGTATTGGTCTTCAAGGAGGTAAAGGGGTAATATTTCCTGTGCTAGCTGCATTCACATGTAATTTAATCCCCTAAGAATTCACCTAAGAAAGTATTATTATTCTCATTAAATACATGAGAAACTGAGACTCAGAGAGGTTAAGGAGTTTGCACAAGGCCAAATATCCAACAAACCCCAGAGCTGGAAAGTGACCCCACTGTGGCACGGTGGTAAGCCCTGTGCTCTTTCCAATTCCAATGTGGGTATCCCTCCCCTCCAAGGGCATAGTTAAGGCCTCTAGCAAGCAAGTGACCATTCATTTGCTCTCCAAGGGAGAAGGCAAACTGCCTTTAGGGTTGCCATCATGAGACTGGCCCTATGTCTGAAAGTTTGTCAGCACTATTTAAGCCTCTGAAGGGCTGTGTGAGCCACTGGGTTCAAAGTTGCAGAGCCTAAATATGCAGTGTGACCTTGGGTGTGGCTTATCTGCTTGCTTTCTGGGGACTCTTCTTTCCTCATCTGAAAACGAGGGTCATTTGTTAGTCATTTTTTCTGTTTTTATTAAGTTATCATTGATATACACTCTTATGAAGGTTTCACACAAAAAACACTGTGGTTACTACATTCACCCATATTATCAAGCCCCCCCTGCCCATACGCCATTGAAGTTACTGTCCATCAGTGTAGTAAGATGCCACAGAGTCACTACTTGTTTTCAGACTTTTTCTTAAAGGTCCAGACAGAAAACATGGCAGGCGTATGGTTCTGTAGCAACTACTTTTGCCATTGTAGCATGAAGGCCACCACAGATAATATGTAAACAAATGTGCTTGGCTGAGTTTCTATAAAACTTTATTTGTAAAGTCAAGTAGCTGGCCCACATGCAGCAGTTTGCTGGCTCTATTGTTAAGGAGTCTTCTCATTTTCTCCTTCTGACCCCATGATGAGCCCTAAGGGAGAGCAGGATGGGCAGCAGTTGAAGACCTCTGGTTCTTCATCTCTGGGTGCTTTATTCCTGCTCTTTGGTTCCTGCCTTTGGGATGGGTGTGGAAGTGCTTTTCATGAACTTAGAAGATATTCAGTTCTTGAGGAAGTGTACTGGTTATTGCTACCATTTGTTGAGCACCAATTGCCAGACACTGCACTGTATTGTTTCATGTATACATTTCTCATTGAATTTTTGTAACTATCTATTAGTTATATATAATTATACCCATTTTATAGGTTAGGTGACTTGAGACTCAGGGAGATCGATTGGTCACTTGACCAGGACCACTCTTAAATTTTTATCCATATTTATTCATTCAACAAATATCACTGAGCACCTAAACTGTGTCAAGGGGGTGTTTTCAGGGGTTTGCAAACATTGGTGAATAAAAGGATGGTCCCTATCTTGTGGGGTTTACAGTCTAACGTGGGATGACAGACAAGAAACAATAGACATACATAAATAACATAGAAAGTAGCAAGTGCTGTGGAAAAAGAAAAAAAAGTGAAGCAAGGTCAGAGCACTCCCCCACTATACTTTCTTTGTCCTTGCAGAAGGGCCTGTGACATACGTGCAGTGTAAATCACAAATAGTAACGTGCTCTGGGAGCTTTCTGTAGTGTTAAGGGTCAACTGAGTAATGGAGAAAGACATTTCTGAAAATTCTAATCCAAATTCCAGAGGCTGTTACACTTGATAAACCAGAGCTGTCCGTTTGGGTGTCTCTGCTTTTATTTAGATGGCTGATTGCTTTATATTGAGTCTTCTGTATTTATTGTTTTTCTATCTCATGCATTTATTTTAAATTTTAATTTAAAATTCATTTTCCATGACTGTGCCTTGGTTATTTAATAGGTGCTTCTGTTTTTACAAAGATGCTCCTTCCTGGAGCTGTTTGCATTGAAGTGGTGACGCCACCATTAGGCGCAGCACAGAGAGGGTGGCTCTTTGTGGTTCTTTCAACTACTTCTCAGGGGTGACCTGGCGGGGAGCAGCATTAATAGTTCTGGATACAGTAAAGGAATGTGTGTCATAGAAAGTGAGAGATTGGGTCATGGTGAGAGCATGGGAAAATCCACGTCTCAGCTGGGGAAGTTCTATCTGGAGAAATGTGCACGGTGGAGCCCGGGGGCTGCATGACCAGTGTCACGGGAAGGGGTCTGGGTTTGCTGTAAGAAGGCCGGAATTTGGATTGTCACTCAGTTGCAGAAGTACAGGTTGAACTGTTAATGATAAAAACAACATTGAGAATAATAGTGATAATGATAATAATAATGATAACACTTACTGTTGCCCAGAATCCCATTTCATACTTGTATAAATCAGTGAATCAGTGAATCTCCTCAGTGTTCTCTATTGGATTATGAAAACAGCAATTAAGGAACCAATTTTGATAACAGTCTTAGAGAATAGAGGTATTATCTCTTGTTTATAAAAGATGACGCTGAGGGTCAGAGGGGTGCTGTGAATTGTCTTAGTTAAAAGGTGTCCTGTCCACCACATTATTTCATATGCCTGAAGTTTGCCAGCCAAAACAAGGAAACTGGTATGTGAATCTGTCTTAAGTGGATGGTTAGATGTTACCTAGAACAAAAGACTTCAATGATATCCTAGTTTATTTATCTCTCAGCATTTGTTCTTTCTTGCTATTTTTTAATCCTGGTACTAATAGTGAGGTGAATTGAAACCCCCACATTTTTATCTTATACTCATAGTCACTGCTTCTTTCTTGCACCTTCCCCTGCTTTCCTAAGACTAGGAACAACCACACTAAACTAGTGAAGCATTTGCATCCCCTGACTACTTGCAGATATGAAAGGTAGGGAGAATTTTTAGAGAAACAAACAAAAATGCTTGGACTGGTAGTAATCTGCAGGTGGGGTCCATAATTTGGTCTCTTATATCTTCTACCTTCTAGCATATGGTAGGCTCCCAGTTGATGTTTGTGGAATTGCACTGAATTCCTCATTGTAGAAGAAAAGCAACCTCTGATTCACTCCTTATCTAGCCGGATCCACCTAAACCTTTGGCCATTGTGGTGGCATCTAAATTCCATCAACAGTTACCTCCCTCAGACAGGAAGTGGCCGTTCCTTCCCCTCTGCTGGTGGGCTTCAGTGATACAACCCATGTTATTTGAGCCTCAACTGACCTTCCCAGGGTTCCTTTAACTTCTAGATGAATAGAAGGTAATATCAAATGTATCAAAGGTTGCACATAATGTATTAAATCTCAGCTTCTGGTGTTATTGATAACCTCAAGGCATAGGCAGCTTGTTTCCCCACTTTCCTTTCCCTTCCCCCATCCATCGAATTTGCCCTTATCATCTTCCTCATCCCTTTTCTCCTGCCCTCATACACATGTAGATATAGTCACTTTTTTAAGCTGCCATATCAACTTTCCAAAGACATTATTAAGTACCTACTATGTATAAGGTATAAAGTATAACCTGCTATAAAGGAAGTACAATGTATTATGCAAATTGAGGGGAAGAAGAAGAACTAACATTTATTGAGCACCTACTATGTGTTGGACCCTACACTTACATTACAAGCTCCTGGAGGACAGAAACTGTTGCCTTCTTCTAGCCCTGTGCCCTGGCAGAGAGGGGAGCTCTCCCCAGGGTGGGAGTTCCTTCAGGGATCTGTGGAGCCTGCACCTCAGAATTTTGGTGGCTGGGTACCCTGGGTCCCAGGGTTTTGTGCAAGCAGGTTTTGGTCCAAAGGATGAGAAAGAGAAGGTTAGCCTAGCAGAGGTGGTGAGGGATGACCTGTGAGCATGTGTCTACTGTGCTGAGTTGCACACACTGCCTGATTCAGTCCTCACACTCACGCTGTGAGCTCTGGGTGTCATTAACCCCATTCTACTGGACAAAGCTAGAAACGTGGGGGTGTGGAGAACAGAGATGCTCTAGGTACTGAGGACAAAGGCCAGTGACCTCACAGTTGTGACTTGTGTACAAGGCCTCACAGTCAGTCTGATGACCCACCATCAGATTTAGTACACGCCATTTCAGCTCTAGGACGACAGCTTCAGCCAGATATTTCTACTGGGATCACCCAGCTCTCACCCTCCCTCCAGCTGCCTCAGTCACAGAGCTCAGGGATTTGTCCGCCAAAGTGGATTTGACTTCTTAAACTATTGAGAAAATTGGAAGATTTCAAATCTGCAAAGAAAGAATCCGGGAAACATGGCCTCAATATTTAAATATAAAATGCCTGCACCTCCAGAGACTGAAGCCTGAATTTTTCATGATGTCAAAGAGGTGTGCAGACTATCTTGAAATGATATGTTTAAAATTTTGAAAAGATTGTACTGGCAATTGTCCATACTCAAGACTGTCATAACCTCACTTTTGAGAGGAAGATACTTCATCTTCTATATAAATGGGTCCAAAGAGAATGTCTGAGACTCTGAGATATGGAGAGGCATCATCTCATGACCTTGTGCAGTACAATACATTCACCCATGTGAGTAGATGCACCAAGTCACAGAGTGATAATGGACAGAACCTAATCCTTATTTATAATTAATGGCCTTCTATTTATAAAAGTATCATATTTTTATTATAGAAAATTTACAAAATATAGAAAAGCTTTAGGGAAGAAAATATGAATTATTTAAAATGACACACAAATAAACCCAGTCAATATTTTGGTGTATATGCCACCAATCTTCTCCAGACAAATATAACTTTTTTTCAAAATCAAAATCATACTGTGCATGCTATTTTGTAACCTCTTTTTTTACTTATCCACATCTTCTATTCAATGTTTTTTTCCTACAACATCGTTTTCAATCACTGTAAAGCAGTCTAGCATATAACATAACCTAAAACACCATATTGTTAGTATCTGCATCTTTGGGCACATCTTTTTATAAACATCTGTGGTTATTTAATTAAATTCCAAAGCTACTGGTTCAACATGTATGTACATGTTTTAAAGCTTTGGGGATTTTTTTTGTTTTTTCTTTGGTCAAATTATGTTCTAGAAAGTTATTCTGCCAGATGGTACAAATGCAATGTATTTTACTACATATTTGTTAGCATGGACTATCACCATTTTTTTTTAAATACACATTTTAAAACTTTTTGATTTTAATTTTAGTTTTAATGCTTCTGTCTTAATTTCATTATCCCTAATAGTTGTTACAGGTCAGCAATATAATTGTAGAGTCTGCCTTTTATACTAATGAGACTAATGGTCCTTTGGCTTTACCTACACATCTGAATGATCCCACAGGGCATTGGAAATTGGCTAACATTGGGTTCCTCACAGGGTTTGGCTTATCATTCTCAAGGGGTTACCTGGATCACCATCATGCCCTCGGTCATACACCTGCTCTGGCCTGTAGAGGGAAATATTATTGATTCCCATGTATGCATAAATGTCACCAAGAGGAGAAAACTTGACAATCTTTACCATTTTAATTTAGGATTTCTGATCTTTGGTTTTCAAGCAGAATAAAATATATTTATATATTCATTCCTACACATAAAGTACTACAATCTCAGGAAAATCATTCACCACTCTGAGCCTAAGTTTTCTCAATGATGAGCTGGAGATGGGGATGGCTTGGGCCGTCCTCAGAATTCAGGGAGAGAGAATGCATGTTAAAGTTCTTTACAAACGCATGCTTCTTGGTGGTGTATGTTGTTTTTGCCCTAAAAGAGGAGTAAGGCTGGCATTCAGCAAGTGTTTATGAATGAACTTCTCCTTTGATGTTCTTCGTTCTAGTAAGTTTGCGTAATTTTGGGGAACAGGTTTATTAAGCAAAGGACCAGAGCCTGGATTCTGTCCAAATTCAGAATTAGTGAGATCTGAAATAGTGAGGTTTTACTGGGCGCCCTTCTGGGTAGGTCCAGTACCCCGGGTGCTCGTCGGCTAGGTTTTCTGCCCACAGCACTCCTCTTCCTGCTACTCTTCTGAAGTCCCGAATGCACTGGAGGCCTTTTCTCAGAGTACTTTCTCCACAAGTCTGCCTTTGCTTTAATCTCTCCTTATGAAGCTGTATGAATATCCCTGGGAGATATTAACTATTCCACAGTATGTAAAATTCTATCCTTAAAACCGGAGCTCCCATCAGCCCCTTGGAGACGTTGTTTTCTTTTCCTGATGCTCTCATCTGTAAACATTAAATGCTTCTATCAAGCACTTGCCAAACATGCACCGTGTGCCAGACACTGGAACACAAAGATGAATCAGAGCCACCCCTTTCTCCACAGGACTCATATATCTACCAGCCAAGTAAACAACTGATTACACGATCGCATGATAAGTAAGATCATGGTGTGGTCGCCTCGCCCCAGGTTCATGTGTGTGCGCTGCTGAAAAGGAAAGCAGACAGAATCATTCTAACTAAATAAGCAAATGATATTTAATTGATCCATGCAGGGGATGTTGGTGAAGTAGAGATAAAATAAATACTAGATCCTGGTGCAGAGAACAGAATCACAGAACTGATCATCTCTGAGTGGGGGCAGACACCCACACCCTCATTTCCATCTGGCCCCTGCAACCGCAGGGAACCACTATCAGTTCAGAATGTGCTGGTCTTCCTTGGCCTTTGCACATGGTGTGTTTTTGTTTTATTTTGTTTTCCTGCCTAGAGCTTTTCCACCCCTGCCTCCCCCAAACCCACTCTGTCCTTATCCCATCTTTTCTCTGGCTGGCTCCAGTTTATCCTCCAAAATCCCCACTCAGGCACCTCAGCCTCAGGAATTCTTCCCTAACCTACCCACCTAGGTGGCAGGGCCCCTGTACAGACTTTCACACACCAGCTATTTCCACTATCATACCTATTAAAATGTGTTGTACAAAGGATGGAAGAAACCCAAATGTCCATTGATGGA
Source organism: Manis pentadactyla (assembly GCF_030020395.1). Lineage (NCBI taxonomy): Eukaryota > Metazoa > Chordata > Mammalia > Pholidota > Manidae > Manis > Manis pentadactyla. The sequence continues at coordinate 46,543,906 of NC_080022.1, read as the reverse complement.
CAAATGGATAGGCACAATGAAGTATATACATAAAATGGAATATTACTCAGCCTGAAAAAGGAAGGGAATTCTGACATGTGCTACAGCATGGATGAACATTGAGGACGTTATGCTAAGTGAAATAAGCCAGTCACAAAAGCACAAGTATTGTAAGACTCCTCTTAGATGAGGCTACTGGAATAGTCAAATTCAGAGACAGAGAGCAGAAGCGTGGTTGCCAGGGGCCAGGGGAGGGGGAACGGGGAGTGCATGTTTAAGAAGTACAGAGGATGGCGGAGCCAAGATGGCGGCGTGAGTAGGACAGCGGGAATCTCCTCCCAAAAACATACATATTTTTGAAAATACAACAAATACAACTATCCCTAAAAGAGAGACCAGAAGACACAGGACAACAGCCAGACTACATCCACACCTGCAAGAACCCAGTGCCTGGTGAAAGGGGTAAGATACAAGCCCCGGCCCGGCGGGACCCGAGCGCCCCTCACTCCAGCTCCCAGCAGGAGAAGACGAGTTGGAGCGGGGAGGGAGAGGGAGCCCAGGACTGCTAATCACCCAGCCCCAGCCACCCGCACCAGAGCACAGACACAGTGCATGCATGGGGTGCTGGAAACTAGGGAAGCAGGGCAGCAAGATCTTTGAGTGGGTTCTGAAGCCTGCGCCCCTGTGACAAAGAAAAGCGAGTGCTTTTTGAAAGTCTTAAAGGGACAGGGATGCCACAGCTGGAAGGAACCATCCCGGGTCACAGTCGAACAGCTGGAAATTCCAGGGAACTGTGGCCGCACTAACCCCCTGGGCAACAGCTCTGAGACCCCTCACGGAGGCAAACAGCCTAACAGCCGCCCATCCATTACCCCTCTGGGGCCCCGCCATAGCAGAACAGCAGCCTGAGGCTGGTCACGCCCACAGCAAGGGACCTTCCTCCATACCGGCCAGGCAAGATACAGAGACCCAGTCTACACACAATTGCCCAACACGAGCCGCTAGGGGTCGCAGTTGTCCCAGTAAAGAAAGGCCAGGAGCAAGTGGAAAGCCTTGACTCTCCCAGCTGACAGAAGGTCAATAGCTCACCATTGCACCTACCAACATGAAAAGGCAAAAAAATTTGATACAGACAAGACTAACCCAGACAGCTTCGACATCTTCTGCATCTTCCCCTGAGAAGGAACCTGGGGAGATAGATTTAGCCAGTCTTCCTGAAAAATAATTCAAAACAAAAGTCATAACCATGCTGATGGACTTGCAGAGAAATATGCAAGAACTAAGGAGGGAGAATACAGAAATAAAACAAGCTCTGGAAGGACTTCAAAACAGAATGGACGAGATGCAAGAGACCATTAATGGACTAGAAAAGAGAGAACAGGAACGCAGAGAAGCTGATGCAGAGAGAGATAAAAGGATCTCCAGGAATGAAAGAATTTTAAGAGAACTGAGTGACCAATCAAAATGGAACAATATATGCATTATAGGGGTACCAGAAGAAGAAGAGAGAGAAAAAGGGATAGAAAGTGTCTTTGAAGAAATAATTGCTGAAAACTTCCCCAAACTAGGGGAGGAAGTGGCCTCTCAGACCACAGAGGTACACAGAACTCCCATGACAAGGAGGGCAACACCAAGACACATAATAATTAAAATGGCAAAGATCAAAGATAAGGACAAAGTATTAAAGGCAGCCAGAGAGAAAAAAAAGGTCACCTACAAAGGAAAACCCATCAGGCTATCATCATACTTCTCAACAGAAACCCTACAGGCCAGAAGAGAATGGCATGATATACTTAATGCAATGAAACACAAGGGCCTCGAACCAAGAATACTGTATCCAGCATGATTATCATTTAAATATGAAGGAGAGATCAAACAATTCCCAGACAAGCAAAAGCTGAGGGAATTTGCCTCCCAAACCACCTCTACAGGGCATCTTACATGGACTGCTCTAGATGGGAGCACTCCTAAAAAGAGCACAGAACAAAACACCCAACATATGAAGAAGAGAGGAGGAGGACTAAGAAGGGAGAGAAACAAAGAATAATCAGACCATGTTTATAATAGCTCAATAAGCGAGTTAAGTTAGACAGTAAGATAGTAAAGAAGCTAACCTTGAGCCTTTGGTAACCACAAACTTAAAGCCTGCAATGGCAATAAGTACATACCTTTCAATGATCACCCTAAATGTAAATGGACTGAATGCACCAATCAAAAGACACAGAGTAATAGAATGGATACAAAAGCAAGACCCATCCATATGCTGCTTACAAGAGACTCACCTCAAACCCAAAGACATGCACAGACTTAAAGTCAAGGGATGGAAAAAGATATTTCATGCAAACAACAGAGAGAAAAAAGCAGGTGTTGCAATACTAGTATTGGACAAAATAGACTTCAAAATAAAGAAAGTAACAAAAGATAAAGAAGGATATTACATAATGATAAAGGGCTCAGTCCAACAAGAGGATATAACCATTATAAATATATATGCACCCAATACAGGAGCACCAACATCTGTGAAACAAATACTAACAGAATTGAAGGAGGAAATAGACTGCAATGAATTTATTCTAGGACACTTCAACACACCACTCACTCCAAAGGACAGATCCACCAGACATAAAATAAGTAAGGACACATAGGCACTGAACAACACACTAGAACAGATGGACCTAATAGACATCTACAGAACTCTACATCCAAAAGCAACAGGATACACATTCTTCTCAAGTGCACATGGAACATTCTCCAGAATAGACCACATACTAGGCCACAAAGAGAGCCTCAGCAAATTAAAAAAGATTGAATTCTACCAACCAATTTCTTGGACCACAAAGGGATAATACTAGAAATAAACTCTACAAAGAAAGCAGAAAGGCTCACAAACATATGGAGGCTTAACAACACGCTCCTAAATAATCAATGGATCAATGACCAAATCAAAATGGAGATCCAGCAATATATGGAAACAAACGACAACAACACAAAGCTCCAACTACTGTGTGATACAGCAAAAGCAGTCTTAAGAGGAAAGTATATAGCAATCCAGGCATATTTAAAGAAGAAAGAACATTCCCAAAGGAATGGTCTAATGTCACAATTATCGAAATTGGAAAAAGAAGAACAAATGAGGCCTAAGGTCAGCAGAAGGAGGGACATAATAAAGATCAGAGAAGAAATAAATAAAATTGAGAAGAATAAAACAATAGCAAAAATCAATGAAACCAAGAGCTGGTTCTTCGAGAAAATAAACAAAATAGATAAGCCTCTAGCCAGACTTATTAAGAAGAATAGAGAGTCAACACAAATCAACAGAATCAGAAACGACAAAGGAAAAATCACGACGGACCCCACAGAAATACAAAGAATTATTAGAGAATACTATGAAAACCTATATGCTAACAAGCTGGGAAACCTAGGAGAAATGGACAACTTTCTAGAAAAATACAACCTTCCAAGACTGACCCAGAAAGAAACAGAAAATCTAAATAGGCCAATTACCAGCAACGAAATTAAAGCGGTAATCAAAAAACTACCAAAGAACAAAACCCCCAGGCCAGATGGATTTACCTCGGAATTTTATCAGACATACAGGGAAGACATAATACCCATTCTCCTTAAAGTTTTCCAAAAAATAGAAGAGGAAGGAATACTCCCAAACTCATTCTATGAAGCCAACATCACCCTAATACCAAAACCAGGCAAAGACCCCACCAAAAAAGAAAACTACAGACCAATTTCCCTGATGAACGTACATGCAAAAATACTCAACAAAATATTAGCAAACCGAATTCAAAAATACATCAAAAGGATCATACACCATGACCAAGTGGGATTCATCCCAGGGATGCAAGGATGGTACAACATTCAAAAGTCCATCAACATCATCCACCACATCAACAAAAAGAAAGACAAAAACCACATGATCATCTCCATAGATGCTGAAAAAGCATTTGACAAAGTTCAACATCCATTCATGATAAAAACTCTCAGCAAAATGGGAATAGAGGGCAAGTACCTCAACATAATAAAGGCCATTTATGATAAACCCACAGCCAACATTATATTGAACAGCGAGAAGCTGAAAGCATTTCTTCTGAGATCTGGAACTAGACAGTGATGCCCACTATCCCCACTGTTATTTAACATAGTACTGGAGGTCCTAGCCACGGAAATCAGACAAAACAAAGAAATACAAGGAATCTAGATTGGTAAAGAAGAAGTTAAACTGTCACTAGTTGCAGATGACATGATACTGTACATAAAAAACCCTAAAGACTCCACCCCAAAACTACTAGAACTGATATCAGAATACAGCAAAGTTGCAGGATTCAAAATCAACACACAGAAATCTGTGGCTTTCCTATACACTAACAATGAACCAACAGAAAGAGAAATCAGGAGAACAACTCCATTCACAATTGCATCAAAGAAAATAAAATACCTAGAAATAAACCTAACCAAAGAAGTGAAAGACTTATACTCTGAAAACTACAAGTCACTCTTAAGAGAAATTAAAGGGGACACTAACAGATGGAAACTCATCCCATGCTCGTGGCTAGGAAGAATTAATATCGTCAAAATGGCCATCCTGCCCAAAGCAATATACAGATTTGATGCAATCCCTATGAAACTACCAGCAACATTCTTCAATGAACTGGAACAAATAATTCAAAAATTCATATGGAAACACCAAAGACCCTGAATAGAAAAAGCAATCCTGAGAAAGAAGAATGAGGTAGGGGGGATCTCACTCCCCAACTTCAAGCTCTACTATAAAGCCATAGTAATCAAGACAATTTGGTACTGGCACAAGAACAGAGCCACAGACCAATGGAACAGACTAGAGAATCCAGACATTAACCCAGACATATATGGTCAATTAATATTTGATAAATGGAGCCATGGACATACAATGGCGAAATGACAGTCTCTTCAACAGATGGTGCTGGCAAAACTGGACAGCTACATGTAGGAGAATAAAACTGGACCATTGTCTAACCCCATATACAAAAGTAAATTCAAAATGGATCAAAGACCTGAATGTAAGTCATGAAACCATTAAAGTCTTGAAAGAAAACATAGACAAAACCTCTTAGACATAAACATGAGTGACCTCTTCTTGAACATATCTCCCCGGGCAAGGAGAACAACAGCAAAAATGAACAAGTGGGACTATATTAAGCTGAAAAGCTTCTGTACAGCAAAAGATACCATCAATAGAACAAAAAGGAACCCTACATTATGGGAGAATATATTTGAAAATGACACATCCGATAAAGGCTTGACGTCCAGAATATATAAAGAGCTCACAAGCCTCAACAAACAAAAAACAAATAACCCAATTAAAAAATGGGCAGAGGAACTGAACAGACAGTTCTCCAAAAAAGAAATACAGATGGCCAACAGACACATGAAAAGATGCTCCACATCACTAATTATCAGAGAAATGCAAATTAAAACTACAATGAGGTATCACCTCACACCAGTAAGGATGGCTCCCATCCAAAAGACAAACAACAACAAATGTTGGCGAGGCTGTGGAGAAAGGGGAATCCTCCTACACTGCTGGTGGAAATGTAAATTAGTTCAGCCATTGTGGAAAGCAGTATGGAGGTACATCAAAATGCTCAAAACAGACTTACCATTTGATCCAGGAATTGCACTCCTAGGAATTTACCCTAAGAATGCAGCAATCAAGTTTGAGAAAGACCAATGCACCCCTATGTTTATCGCAGCACTATTTACAATAGCCAAGAAATGGAAGCAACCTAAATGTCCATTGATAGATGAATGGATAAAGAAGATGTGGTACATATACACAATGGAATACTACTCAGCCATAAGAAGAGGGCAAATCCTACCATTTGCAGCAACATGGATGGAGCTGGAGGGTATTATGCTCAGTGAAACAAGCCAAGCGGAGAAAGAGAAATACCAAATGATTTCACTCATCTGTGGAATATAAGTACAAGGGAAAAACTGAAGGAACAAAGCAGCAACAGAATCACAGAACTCAAGAATGGACTAAGAGGTACCAAAGGGAAAGGGACTGGGGAGGATGGGTGGGTAGGGAGGGATAAGGGGGGGGAAGAATAAGGGGGGTATTAAGATTAGCATACATGGGGGGGTGGGAGAAAGGGGAGGGCTGTACAACACAGAGAAGGCAAGTAGTGATTCTACAACATTTTGCTGTGCTGATGGACAGTGACTGTAAAGGGGTTTATAGGGGGGACCTGGTATAGGGGAGAGCCTAGTAAACATAATATTCGTCACGTAACTGTAGATTAATGATACAAAAAAAAAAAAGGCAGTACCTGTGTGGTAACCTCCAACGAGTTCTACACAAGGGTATAAAGGGCATATAAAAGTGTAGGCGACGGGCCTGTTTGTGTTTATACAGAGTATCAAAGCCTAATTTGGCTAGCCCGAAAATCAACTAAGATACGATATGAAAGAGAACTTCCAACATCAGCACTCTCTGGAAGACTCATGCCAGAAGATGATCATCAAAAAACCCCAACAAAGATCCACACACTGCTACAGCTGTAGATGCACTCATCCCACCAGTTCCTGGACTTGCCATGGGGATGAGGAAGGATATATCTAAGCTGGCCTGTGCATACAGTAAAACAACAAATTTGACTGGATCTATACTGTTGGAACTCAATCAACAATTAGGAGAAGTGCAAATTGTAGCGCTCCAAAACCTTACAACCACAGACTATTTACTGTTAAAAGAACATAAGGGATGTGAACATTTCCCAGGAATGGGTTGTTTTAATTTGTCTGATTTCTCTCAGACTGTTCAAGTTCAGTTGGACAATATCCACCATATCATAGATAAGTTTTCACAAATGCCTAAGGTGCCTAACTGGTTTTCTTGGTTTCACTGGAGATGGCTGGTAATTACAGATATGCTTTGGTTATGTAACTATACTCCTATTATGTTAAAGTGTGTGCGCAATTTAAGTAGTAGCTTAAAACCTATACATGCTGAAGTTACTCTACAAGAAGATATGTCAAAGAAATAATCAATCTTCCCATGTTTTCTGCCGCCTGCTACTTCTATAGCTTTTCTTCTTCCTTCCTAATTACAACCCTTAAATAGAATTCGTGCCTCATATCAAATTTACCGAGTATCATAATTCTTCCAAGTGGTAAAGATACATCAAGACAAATGCTGAGCATAGAAGCCACAGGGCATAAATATGCAAAGAAATAAAAAGCTAACCATTTCAAACAATAAGGCTTCTCTCTCACTTACCAACTTCACATTTCCCTGTATGGCCCCGGAAGATGACTGGTTAGCCAGAGACAGGTAAGATTCCACAAGGGAGGAACAACCTAAGACAGGCACAGTCGCAGGGGGCCATCAGGTGAGAAATTGGGGATCAACAGAGGTGAGGCTTAGAACCTCACCCCCCTATTCTGAGAGAAATCTTCTGCATACGTGGATGTTTTATTGCCCTTGTCTAGCTTGGATTAACACATAGTCTACAGGCACACACCTGATCATCTACATTTGCTCTCTTACAACACTAAACTATGTTTTCTACCTTTATCTTGTATCTACCTACCACTTCAGCATTTTATTAAAAATAATAATAATAAAGAGAGAAATGTGGTATCCACATATAAATCAAGTATAAAAACCAAATGAGTATTCATATTTGAACTGACTGTTTAGAGTTCATAATGCATGAGCAAAACCGAAAGTTTCTGTGATGACTGCCCTTGTACTGTTCACCAGGTAACTTATTCACTATGTAAGAATTTGTTCTCCATGTAAGAACTTGTTTGTTATGCTTCAGAAGATTGGAGACTGACGAAAATTAGGCTTGTGGTGGATTAATGATTGTGCATTGAGCATTGACTCCCCTATACAGAATTTTATTGTTGTTAACAACCATTTGATCAATAAATATGAGAAAAAACCTAAGTACACACTTCCAATTGTAAAATAAATAAGTAACCGGGATGTAATGTATAGCATAAGGAATATAGTCAAAATATTGTAACAACTTGGTATGGTGATAGCTGGTACCTAGAATTATCATGTATATAAATGTTGAATCACTGTGTTGTACACCTGAAACTAATGTAATACTGTGTGTCAACTACCCTTCAATTAAAAAAAATTCAACATCCATTCATGATAAAAACTCTCAGCAAAATGGATATAGAGGGCAAGTACCTCAACATAATAAAGGCCATATACGATAAACCCACAGCCAACATCATACTTAACAGCGAGAAGCTGAAAGCTTTTCCTCTGCAATCGGGAACAAGACAGGGATGCCCACTATCCCCACTGTTATTCAACATTGTACTGGAGGTCCTAGCCATGGCAATTAGACAAAACAAAGAAATACAAGGAATCCAGATTGGTAAAGAAGGGGTCAAACTGTCACTATTTGCAGATTACATGATCTTGTACATAAAAAACCCTAAAGACTCCACTCCAAAACTACTAGAACTGATATCGGAATACAGCAAAGTTGCCGGATACAAAATCAACACACAGAAATCTGTGGCTTTCCTATACACTAACAGTAAACTAATAGAAAGAGAAATCAGGAAGACAATTCCATTCACAATAGCATCAAAAAGAATAAAATACCTAGGAATAAACCTAACCAAGGAAGTGAAAGATTATACCCTGAAAACTATAAGACACTCTTAAGAGAAATTAAAGAGGTCACTAACAAATGGAAACTCATCCCATGCTCCTGGCTAGGAAGAATTAATATCGTCAAAATGGCCATCCTGCCCAAAGCAATATACAGAGTCGATGCAATCCCTATCAAACTACCAGCAGCATTCTTCAATGAACTGGAACAAATAGTTCAAAAATTCATATGGAAACACCAAAGACCCCGAATAGCTAAAGCAATCCTGAGAAGGGAGAATAAAGTAGGGGGGATCTCACTCCCCAACTTCAAGCTCTAGTACAAAGCCACGGTAATCAAGACAATTTGTTAGTGGCACAAGAACAGCCACAGACCAATGGAACAGAATAGAGACTCCAAACATTAACCCAAACATATATGGTCAACTAATATTCGATAAAGGGGCCATGGACATACAATGGCGAAATGACAGTCTCTTCAACAGATGGTGCTGGCAAAACTGGACAGCTACATGTAAGAGAATGAAACTGGATCACTGTCAACCCCATACACAAAAGTAAATTTGAAATGGATCAAAGACTTGAATGTAAGTCATGAAACCATAAAACTCTTAGAAAAAACATAGGCAAAAATCTCTTAGACATAAAAATATGTGACCTCTTCTTGAACATATCTCCCCGGGCAAGGGAAACAAATGCAAAAATGAACAAATGGAACTATATCAAGCTGAAAAGCTTCTGTACAGCAAAGGACACCATCAATATAACAAAAAGGTATCCTACAGTATGGAATAATATATTCAAAAATGACAGATCCAATAAGGGTTGACATCCAAAATATATAAAGAGCTCACACACCTCAACAAACAAAAAGCAAATAATCCAATTAAAAAATGGGCAGAGGAGCTGAATAGACAGTTCTCTAAAGAAGAAATTCAGATGGCCAACAGACACATGAAAGGATGCTCCACATCTCTTGTCATCAGAGAAATGCAAATTAAAACCACAATGAGATATCACCTCACACCAGTAAGGATGGCTACCATCCAAAAGACAAACAACAACAAATGTTGGTGAGGTTGTGGAGAAAGGGGAACCCTCCTACACTGCTGGTGGGAATGTAAATTAGTTCAACCATTGTGGAAAGCAGTATGGAGGTTCCTCAAAATGCTCAAAATAGAAATACTATTTGACCCAGGAATTCCACTTCTAGGAATTTTCCCCAAGAATGCAACACTCCAGTTTGAAAAAGACAGATATACCCCTATGTTTATCGCTCCACTATTTACAATAGCCAAAATATGGAAGCAACCTAAATGTCCATCCGTAGATGAATGGATAAAGAAGATGTGGTACATATACACAATGGAATATTACGGAGACATAAGAAAAAAACAGATCCTACCATTCGCAACAACATGGATGGAGCTAGAGGGTATTATGCTCAGTGCAATAAGTCAGGTGGAGAAAGACAAGTACCAAATGATTTCACTCATATGTGGAGTAGAAGAACAAAAGAAAACTGAAGGAACAAAACAGCAGCAGAAGCACAGAACCCAAGAATGGACTAATAGTTACCAAAGGGAAAGGGACTGGGGAGGACGGGTGGGAAGGGAGGGATAAGGGTGGGAAAAAAAGAAAGGGGGCATTATGATTAGCATGTATAGTGTAGGGGGGGCATGGGGAGGGCTGTGCAACACAGAGAAGACAAGTAGTGATTTTACAGTATCTTACTATGTTGATGTACAGTGACTGTGAACGGGGATGTGGGGGGGACTTGGTGAAAGGGGGAGCCTAGTAAACATAATGTCCTTCATGTAATTGTAGATTAATGTTACCAAAATAAAAATTAAAAAAAAAAAAAGAAGAAGAAGTACAGAGTTTCGGCTGGGGAAGACGAAGACTTTGTGTGGATAGTTGGTGGTGATGCTTGCACAACATTGTGAATGTTCTGAATGCCCCTGAGCTGTATGTATACTTCCAAACGGTTACAATGGTAATTTTTATGTTATGTGTATTTTATCATGATAAAAAATGTGTTTTATTTGGCTCTGTCATGACATATACTTCCCAATACTTTTATGTTCCCTTGAGAGCAGGGACCATGGATTTTCACCAGTACATTTGCAGTGTTAACCACATAGCTTGCAGATAGTAGAAGCACATTTTTTAAAAAGCCGAATAAATCAATACATGTTCAAGTTGTCTCATTTCTATACCAGACTAATATATTGTGATGTTATAGATAAGGAAACTCAGCTTCGGAGAGGAATGGTGACGTAACTCGATCTTAACAGGTAGTAGATAGACGTCCAGGTCAGGAAACCCAGGTGCTGTCACTAACAGTCCACAAATACTCTTTCCAGTGTGCCAGCTTTTATTTGCCATCACTATCTATGCACAGTTAGGTAGAACCAGAGAAGGCAGACACAGACAAATGAACCTGAAATGCCATGTCTTAAATTAAAACTGATTTTAGAAGACTGAGAAGAGGGTGGAAAAGGAAGAGGAAAAAAGAGGCTGATGTAAGACTTTGCCTGAGATACAGTCACTTTTCAGTTGCTTTGTATTTTTTCCAGCCTCTTGCCATGCAGCCAAAAGACCTGGAATGGGGAGATTGATTGTGCAATCACCTAGTTCCCAAGGGCTGTAACAGAATCCCAGTCTCTTAGGTAATTTAACCTGGAAGGGGGTGTTGCTTTAGGGAACAGCCCACATGGTTGGGGATGGACAAGATGATTTAATAGGCCTCTTCCTGCCCTAAATGCTAGTCTTCCTTGTGGGAACCCCCTTCTCATGCTGCATTAAAGACTCCATTAATTTGTTTACATATAAATTCAAGCTACTTCAGTTCTGTCACACTTCTAAGAGGCTCCCATTCAAGAGTCCCTGGCTTGTACCACCTGTTAGGATTTACTGATAAGAAAGATGCATTATACATTTTATTACCTTGTCTATGGAGCACATGTAACAACTATAAAGTACATTCATGTGTAGTATGAGGAACTGTCAAAGTAATTGATAAAGTAGTCTGTAATAAAGGTAGCTAGAATGGCATGCCTCGATGCTGAGGTCTCTAAGTGCAAGAGGAGGGCGAAATGCACTAAATAAATCTAGTCTTTCAGAAACTGCAGGCATTCATAAAAAAAGGAAAAAAAATAGCCAACCGGAATCCTTAGACCTGTGTCACACTTTCAAGTATAATTATTTTACTTTGCAATTCATAGCTGCTGACACATTGGAATCAACTCAAATAAAGGAATGCCATAAATTCTACATTGTTTGGATTAAGCACGTGTTGACACTGGAAGAAGTCTGGGAGGAGGCTGCCCCTAGATGTAAATAGTTTAAGATAATCAAGTGGCTGGAAAATATGTAGATCCAGTTAAGACAGATGATCCACCAGCAGCCATCTAGCCTGTTTAAAATATCCAAAGAAGGGGGAGGCTCAGTACTTTATTCTTGCAAGTGAGGTGTAGCTGGTCTTTATAATAATAGTCATAATAAAAGCAGCCAATCCTATTGCTTATTGGACTTCTATGTGTGTGTGAGCTACCTGTATATACTGGTGTTTTATTCTCAAAACAGTCTCCCATGGGAGGTGTTACCCAGCCATATTACCTAGACCATGTTATTTAAATTCTCTAATCCAGATAATTCATTTAGAAATGGAAATAATTATAGCAACTGTCACAACACTCACAAACATTATGGGGTTGTTGAGAGGATTAAATGAGGTGCTAGACATAAAGCTCCTACAACAGTGTCTGGCTCACCTAAGTGCTCAAAAGTGTGAGCTGAAGTCATTTTCACTTTGCAGATGAGAAAACCAGTCACAGAGAGATTAAGAAACTTGTCCAAGGTGACTGATGGGAGATTTGAAACTGGGTCTTTTTAACTCCAAAATCTAAATTTATTCTGCACTTGCTGCCCGTCTGCTCCATGTTCTCCGTAGTGAGCCTTGTTCTGACTTTGAGCCTGGAAAGGGGAAGCTTTGTGTTCCCTAGTAGTCTCCCAGCCTGTCCAAAGCTGAGGGGGGTGACGGAGCAAACTTCCTTGGTAGAATTTGTCACCTTCAGGTGGCATTGGCTAGTAACTTGTTAATGTGGCCCCTTCAGACTCCCAGTTTTTTTTCATGCTGTGATCTATTCTTTTTCCTCCCATAAAAATCTGAAGGATGTTGGTATAGCAGCTCTGAACTCTTACTAGAGAGTCCATTTGAATGATGACTAGCCATTGCTGACCCTGGTTGTGGCTGTATGTTTTTCTTCTCCAGCTGTTTTGCAATTAGGCTGGGCTTTTGAGTTGGAGAAAGGTACTAGAAAAGGAGTCAGATCGAGGTTGTAGGCCACCCCGACATGACTTTACCTATACTCCTTGTATCAGAAGATAAATGCCAGCTCTTCCTCTGACTGGCTGTGTAGCCCTGAAAGTCACTGGGCTTTCATTTGCCCATTGTGCCCGGCTGTAGCTCGGCTTTCCCTGCAGACACACCAAGCCAGCAGGGATGCAGGTCCCAGAGTGATACAGATGCCAGGCAGGACTGGTCCATCTTCCCCCTTTCTCCATACTGCCTTGAAAATCCCACCATCTTCAAAAGACTTATAACAAGGAGTAGAAGGGAAGTGGACTTCAACATTTTTCAGTGTGAGGACACGAATCAAAACAACTTAGAAACAACCAGTGCTTAGAACCAATGAAGGATCAATGGGGAAAATGTAAGTTTACTTGTGAGCTCTGTTATCTTGGCTGGTTATACAAATGCTCTGGAACTCAGTTTCTTCATTTGTAAGTAACATATACTTAACTTCACTGAGTATTTGAATTATATTGCGCATGTCAAAAATGCCTTGAAAACCACAAAATGTTAATTGCCGCAATAGTGGAAGGAGAATGGCACTTAAGAACTGAAGACAGAAGTTCATGGTGCGGCTCTGCTGTGACCAGCCATGTGATCTTGGGCACTTCACCTTTCTGAGCCTCGTTTTTTTTTCATCTGCAAAATGGGCAAAATGATCTTAATACTACACACTTGTTTCACAGAGTGGTTGTCAGGCTCCAATATGATGTAAATGAAAGTGCTTATTTAAAAATTGAATTCTAAAGCCTCCATAAGTGCTAGTCACCATGTTAATTATGGGGATGGCCAGCCAGTTTAGTGTCTCATCTCTGTCCTTGCAAGTCCAAAGGGCACCTTTGTAGATGCAGTAAATTTTGGAGAAACCCTTACTTTTCACTGCAAGAAGCTTTCACAGCCAAATGACTCTTTTCACTTATTTCATAACTTAATTGGAGAGAGAATAGAGAGGAAGCAGAAGTCAAAGCCAGGAATCATTGGGCTTTTTCCAGGTAGGTGTGAATTACAGGAACCATGACTGTCTCTGCCTCTCATTTTGCTGTCTGCTGGACGATGTTTGCACAGTGCTGGCATGAAGTAACTAAGCTCTCTATTTAGGGTAAATGCTAGTTCTGCTTTGTGCTGAAAGATATATGCCAGGACATAAAAAGAATTCTCTCCCTGGTGCTTCTGTTAATTCATAGCAGTTATAGAGAGCTGTAAAAAGCCACCTAATTACTTTTTCCTGCTCTATATTTCAAAGATTGCAGGTATCTTGGTAGATTCAAGGTAAGTCTGATATTAGAGCCACTGGGCTATAATCTTCTTTTTCCTTTTCTTTTTTTATCCTTCTGTAACCATCAGCTTGGTCTGTGAAAGGGAATATTGGTCCCAAGAATCATTTTATCCTTGGGCTCCCTTTATCCTTGTATGAGTGGGTGAAACATTGAGTTGTTCCTTTGCTCTGCTGCCATCCATTGGGCCACTTGTAAAATAAAGGCAATCATTGGAATAGCTTCTAAAGAAGCATCTCACTCATATATGTAATAAGACTAGAGGACCCTGTGAGGGTCCCTGCCTGTCTTCTGAGCTAATCTGTGAACAAGTGCCCAGCACTCCAAGATGAGAACCACGTCCCTAAACAATTCCCTGAACATAATCGGCTGAGCCATGTAGACAGTAGTTACACATGTTATTGACATCTTCATGATACATTAGATTGTGGATGAGTGAAGGGAGATGGGCTAGATCCCCATATAACAGAGCTGTGGAAGCAGGAATTCTATTTCCATGTCAGCTTTTTCCTGCTGAACATTGTTCTCCAAGGCCTAGTGAGGTTCCCTCATTAGCTTGGTAATCAAGCTCTTTAAAGAGACTCTTCAACCCAGCCCCACTTCAGATCCCTTCCTTACAAAAACCCTATCCCTTTGAGAAATGACCCATCCCTTCAGCACCCAGAGCAGGGCCAGGCCTTCAACAGGGCAGACTCTGTTTACCTGTAAGAGGCCCTCTCAGAGAAAACCCCTAGCCTATGTGGCCTTTCCTCCTCAGCCCGACTGAAAGCCCTCCCTTTCCTTTGAGAAGACCCAGGAAGCTTCACATAATCCTTCTAGAACTACACTGTAGTTCTTTTAGAACTATACAGTAGCCTCTAGCCTCCTGAAGCTATTTAGAGTTAATTTTAAATTGATCAGAATTTAATAAAATTTAAGAACTCAGCTCCTCAGTCATACCAGGCACATCTCAAATGCTCAAAAGCCATATGTAGCCAGTGGCTACCTATGAAATAACAGAAAAAAATACATAGGTCTCTGCCCCCACTTCCTGACACAGAGCTCCTAAAATCCTTGTAGTTGTTCTTAGTGATAATCCTAGGAGCATTTTTTGTTTTAATATTTGGTCTTTGACTTTGATTTCTAACAAAGAGTTCCTAAAATCCATGAATTTTCTAGGTGATGGGGTGTCTTTTTTTAAAAAAATTATAGTCAATATACCACATTATATTAGTTTCAGATATACACATAGTGATTTGCCAATTATATATATTAAATTATTTAATTATAAATTATTGTAAATTATAAATAATATAAGAACATTATAAAGGCTCACCATAAGTGTAGTTATCGTCTATCAACATAGAAAGATATTACAATATTATTGACTATATTCCCTATGATGACTAATTTACTTTATAATTGGAAGTTCATACTCTTTATCCCCTTCATCTGTTTCACCCATGCCCCACCCCCTCTCATATGGCCACCAGCGGTCTCTTCTCTGTGTTTATGGGTCTGTTTCTATTTTGCTTGTTCATTGGCTTTGTTTTTTAGATTCCATCTATAAATGAAATCATATGGTATTTGTCTTTCTCTTTCTGACTTATTTCACTTAGCTTTTGTGTTAAGGAGGCAATTCTTAGTGGGCTCCTGGAGAGCTTCAGGATGGGGCTGGACACCAGAAAGACTAAGCCATGATTAGAAGCTTTGAACTTTGAGCCCCACCCCCCTCTCCTGAGCATGGGAGGGGCTGGAGATTGAGTTGGGGATCAATCATGCCTGCGTGATGAAGCCTCCATAGAAATACTGAAAGGGCAGTATTCCGAGAGCTTGTGGGTTGGAGACCCTGTGGACGCTCAGGAAGAATGGCTTGCTCTGGGAGGGCATGGGAGCTCGGGGCACCTTCCCACATTCCTTGCCCTCTGCATCTCTTCCATCTGGCTGTTCCTGAGTTACATCCTTTTGTAACAAACCTAGTAATGTGTTAACTGTTTTCTTGAGTTCTGTGAGCTGCTCTAGCAAATTAATTGAACTTGAGGAGTAGGTCTTAGGAAACTCTGATTTATAGCCAATCTGTCAGAGGCACAGGTGACAAACAGACTTGCTGTTGACCAGGTAGGGGGCAGTCTTATGGGACCAAGCCCTTAAGCTTTGGGATCTGTTGCTGTCTCTAGATGTATCAGAATTGAGTTAAACTGAAGGACACCCAGCTGGTTGCAGAGAGTTGCTTGGTGTGGAGAAAAAAAAAAGGAAGTCCTACACATCCGGTGGTGTGAGTGTGCTAGTAGTGTGAGAGTAAGGGGAAGACCTGAGAGGAGTGTTTCTTATACGCTACCAAGATTGGGTAGTGTAGATGGAAATGCCCACCTCTTACTGTGTTCCCTGCCCTGTGCCAACACCATGCTAAGTAATTGATAATTCCCAAACATTTTTATAATTAAGTGTGACTTAGCACAGGAAAAACCAGAGGTTTAGTGGTGTTAACTTACCCTAGCATGCCTAGCTGGTAAGTAGCCACGCTGGGACTGGACCCTGGGTCTGCTGCTCTGAAAGCCACCCTCTGAATCACTCTTGTACACTGACGTAGCATCTGTGCGCTGCAGGAGGTGCGGCCATCTCCTCCAGGAGCTCCTGCTGAGCATCTTCTGTGAGCTGGCGAGATGAGGGTGAGTTAAGAATGGGGCTGGCCTGGTGCTAGGGCATGCTGAGGATGGTGCTGGCCATCCATTTTGCCCACATTCCTTTGTGAGGCACTGTGCTAAGCACTTTCCATGCATTTATCACATTCAACTCTCCTAGTAACCCCATCATGTAGATATTTTTATTGTCTCCACTCCATAGATGACAAAAACTGCAGCTTAAGAAGTTAAGCAATGCAGTGGTGGCTACGTGGCAGAGCCTGAAATGGAGCCAGATAGACTGGACTCAGAAGCCCTGTGATGTCCACTGGGTCTTACTGCTTTGACTCACCCCAATTGGAGTTCAGTCTCACTCCCAATAGAAGGGTTCTCAGCCTCTTTCCCAACACAGATGACCTCAGTGAATCCTCTGCTTGCTTTGGGAGAGTAAACAGAGCCAAATGCCTGAGTGGAGTGGGTGTTTCTGAGTATAGGAGCTTATCTGGTCCCTGGAGAGCTGGCCCTGGGTAAAGGCTCGCCCTCTCCATTCACTACTGAAGTGCTAATCGATGCAGCAAATACACCTGATTGACTTCTTGTCAGAGCCCCATTTTGCAACAATGGACAACATCTTCTGTAATTTGAAAACTGATTACAGACCTGCAATTCTAGTTTACATTCTTTTTTCACATAAATGGAATTTCTCTTTTGGAGAGAGCTAAAGCTTTTCCAGTTGATTTCAGTACATTTCCAAGAAGGTTTCTGTGCCAGCCCCCATTAACTTAATCTATTAAATTACAGTAACTGAACTTGAAAATACAGCAAAGGAGAAGAAGCACCATCTGCATTTCTATTTTCATTCATTAAGATCTCTGAGCATAATAAAAAGATAGAACTTCATAAACAGTGTTTATTCCATTTTCTTATGTATCTGCAGAGATCTGTTAACAAATTCTCTCTATAAAGTTGGTATATCTGAAATCCCAAATGCAAAATGCCTGGGAAGGATAGATGAGAACATAGTGAGTGGTCCCCAGCTATACATTCCTGTTTTGGTCAGGGAAGGGAATTTAAACAAGGACCACTAGCAGAGAGACCAGGTCAGTTTCCATAGAAACTCCTTACAGAGACGCTTACAGCATCACCAAAAGCATCAGGGAAGTGTTCCAGCCTCCAGTGGAATTCCACTCTACGAGAGTGTGTGCATTCTGGATTTTTTTGGCCATCCTCCTCAAATACTCCTCAAGAGAGTAGCATTTGTGAGAAAGAGGACGTGCTTTGGAATGAGAGAGGTTTAGATTTGACTGTGCAATATACCTAGTAGTGAAGAGGATGGCCTCTAAAATCAAACTAAATAGGTTCACAACCTGGATCTAGAGTGACAGTTGGCAAACTATGACAGTCTATAGGCTAAATCCAGCCTACCACCTGTTTTTGTAGAGTCACAAGCTAAGAATAGCTTTTACATTTTTTATTGGTTGAAAAATATCAAAAGAGTAACATATCATGATGCTTAAAAAGTATATGAAATTTAAATTTCATTATACATAAATAAAAGTACATTGCAACACAACCACACCCATTGGTCCTACGTAGCCTATGGCTGCTTTCACTCTGCAGGGACAGACTTGAGTAATTAACACAGAGGCAGAGTGTAGACTGGCCCACAGAGTGAAAGATACTTATGTGTGGCCCTTTAAAGAGAAAGTTTGCCACCTCTTACTCTGGAATCTAGACCCCTCATCTAAAAGGCAAGGTTTCTTAACTTCTTTGTACCTCAATTTCCTCATTTGAAAAGCTGGATTACTAACAGTCACATCATAAGGTGGTTGTGCACATTACATGTGATAATAAATGTAAATAATTTAGCACAATTCCTGCACACAGTAGACACACAAAAATTCCAGTTGATGACCACATGAATATGGTTAAGTTACTTAAACTCTTCAAGTTTCAATTTCCTCATTTCTAAAATGGATATCATAATACCTACCTAATAGGATTTCTTAAAGGATTAATGGGGTAGCCTATTAGTACCAATAATGGCCAACTTTTATCTAGCACTTGACAGATGTGAAAAGATGTGACAACAGAGACAATGGCTAAGTAACTTGCCTAATCCACCCAGGTAGTAAGAGGCAGAGCTGATCTATGAAACAGGCCATCTCCAGAGCCCAGCCCTCTGAATAACTGTCCCCCAGCCTCAGACCCCGGCAGGTAGTAAGTCTTCGTCCATCCCCTTCCTTCTTTTCCTTGCTCTCCCAGTGGTACACTCCACATGCCTGTGTCTGACTCTCCTGTTATTCTGCCTTGTAACACACTGGCTCTTCACGTCTAGAGCATTCATTTACAATTGTATTGTAATTGACCAAATATGTATTTGCCATCCTTTCTAGAATGTGATTTTTCTTAAGCTCTGGAACCATCTTTTTGTTCTTGTGATCTTTTTGTCTATCATCGTATTTGGTCCATTGTTGGTGCTAAGTTAGTGTTTGCTAATTGTCTGAATGAATTAATTGAACAAAAAGTGAATTAGTTCATACTGTTTCCAGATTTTCTTATACTAACCCCATTGAGCTTCTTGGGGGTGATATGCATTGTTCTTCAACATTAAACTGTATAACTGGCATGAGAGCTCATGTGCAAGGGAATGGGTACTTAGGAGAAGCCCATGTCTGATTGGCCCCTTGAACTTTCAGAAATTTAGGAAAATACATTAGTGTACTTTTTGAAAAAGACCTTTTCAGCTTGCCCTCTGCCTCTGCTTGGTAGTTTCATTCATGCTTGCTCTTTGAAAGTCCATCTTTCTCAGGTGAAAGATGGCATAAGGGCCTGCTGGGCCTCGAATCAGACCACCCCATCCTGGTGATGATTTACCATCTGGGCTTCAACAGAAGACTTAAGGATCCTGACAGAGACCTTGATAGAAGCAGCCTTGTTGATGGGCATTGGCTCTGGCTGGCCTGGCTTATGATTCACAGTGGGGGCAACCGCAACATTTACTCAGAAGCATGTCTGGCTCGGTGTCTGAACACAGGTCCCTGAGGCTACTCTGTGCTCTTAGTCCCCTATACTGGAGGCAGACTTCTAGACAAGAAAAGGAGTGCTCAAATTAAACAGATAATTTTACTTTCCACATTAGACCCTATAATGAAAGAAAAAATCTATAGCGAGAATGTCATAATGACATCACAGAATTTTACATGTTGGAAACTTTTAATTTATCTATATTTGTTTAATGGAACTATTATTATCCTTATTTGGCAGACATTGAAATTGAGGTTTCAGAGGCAGAGGTTATACGGAGCACTTTAAAGCCTAGAGCAGAATTTAAGTTCTTTGACTCCTGATCACCTACCCCAATGTTACCACAAATGCATCTGTAATTCGGGACAGAGACCATTCAGTCATTTATTCAACAACTATTTATTGATCACCTATAGAAAGCACCTGGGATACAGCCCTGTGTGCATAAGACAGACAAGGTCTTGACCCTTATTACCTTCTATTTTATTGGGAGAGTCAGGCAATAACCATGTAAGTAAATAAATAATTTTAGACAGTGATAAGTACTGTGATATTTTTTTTTAATTGAGGGTAATGTGATAGGGAATGACTGGCAGGGATAGAAAAATCAGACAGGAGCGATCAGAGAAGGCATCTCTGATGAGGGCACCCTTCAGCCAAGACGTGAACTGTAGAAGAAGGCGTGAAAGAAGACACGGGAGGGAGGAGTGCTGTGGTGGCCAAGTGGGAGCAGGGACTTGTGCTCACAGGTGGAGACTGATGCAGGCCCCTTCTTTGCTGGTGGCTGTGTCCTGGCCCTGATGGCATGGAAAGGACTGTGACCCACTCAAGAGGGGCTCAGGATTCAGACTGGCCAGCCTTTCCTTCCTCTTGCTGACAAGTCCATTGCTCCCCATCCATCTCTCCCAAGCAAAGCCCCCCTACCCAGGCCTGGGTCAGACAGCCCCTCTCCCAGAAACCTTCCCTGGCTCCTGCCCCAGTCAGTGGTCTCCCTTCTCCCAAGCTCTTATCTGCACTCCCCATTTTTTATTCTAAGCAAATTCTTCTCTGTGTTATATATATTTCTGTCCCATTTGTCAAGACCCTGGTATAGTATGGTTATCAAGACCATGGCACTGGACTTAGGGTGGCTCTGGGTTTGAGTCCCAGCTCTCTAATGTGTGGTTTGAGGCAACTTAATCTCCCTAGACCTCAGTTTCATCATCCATGAGTGGGCATCATTATAGTGCCTTTAGCTAGGATTATTCAGAGATAAAAATGAAATAATACCTATAGAGGACTGAATTCACAGTCAGCACTCAATAGGTGCAAATAATTGTTGAATCGTTGCTACCTGTACTCACAGCCAATTGTTCCCTCTTTCTTATTAGGCTTGGGTTTGAGAGCAGCACCTGTGTATCAGAAATGTATCTGTATGGCCTAACCCAGTTCCCAAAACATAAGTAGTGCTCAATAAATATCTTGAGTGAGTGAATGAAATCTTCCTTTTCTCTCTATATGTAAACACTACAATGTTATAGAACATTATAGAATTTCAGAACTGGAGGAAACCTTAGCTGTTGCTGAATGAATGCAGCTCCTTAATTTAAACAAAGAAGGTGGAGGCCAACAGAGGTTAAAGAGTGAAGCCCAAAGTTACAGAACCCATTGGTGGTAGGAAAACAGTGTCTGGTTCCTTTCAGAACAGCAGTGCACACAGAGTAGGTTATCAGTAGCTCTGAGGGTAACAGAGCTTCAATTCTCCAAGATGAGCCCAAATTTATAATAGCTTGTTCCATTAGAACAATTGCATCTCCTGCACAAGCGGCCTGGTTTTTATTTGTAAATGGAGGCAGAGACTGGTCCAACTCATCCTTTCTTCCCTAGCAGAACACAGACCTTTGCACAGAGCAAATGCTCTGTAAACCTGTGATAAATGAATGGACACATGTGGCCACCTTACTTAGAGCTCATTAGCATAGGAGTGTTAATGTGCAACTAACCTCAAGGTTGGCCTAAACAGAGGACTCGGAGTTACACTTCCTGGGTCACAAAGTGACTTTTATAATCTCAGGCCTTGCCTTGTCCCTGTGGCCCATCTGACGAGGGGAGCAGTAAATTTCCACCTCCCTGGGAGGTAATATGCATTGATTTGAAAGCTTGTGAGCATTTAAATAACACCTGGGGTTACTGATTTCAAAAGAACAGGAGATTGTATTTAGAAATCATTTAATGGGTTAGGACCCATGCAATCATTCAACAAGTACTGAGGAGCACCTACTGTGTGCCAGGTCCTTTTTCCTGTCCTCATCAGATATATGGGAAATACAACCACGTCCCCCTCACAGGGTTGCTGCGAGGAACGATAAAGGATGGGTTATGTGAGACAATGCATGTGGAGCACCAGACACAGTGCCCAGCACATAGTAATTACTCCAAATATTAGCACATATTTATATGTATGTTCATAAAATTATGACAATGATTGGCAATAGGGAGGAAAAAGCAAAGTGACTACAATATGCTTTGAATTTTCACATTGCAAAGTTGCTTTCCTTCCATATTTATCTCCCTCACCATGAAATTACTCTATGCATAAATCAGGGCCGTCAGACAAAATGATGCCTGAAATCCTTTCCTGCCTCATGATACCCTGTGTGGAATTCTAAGTATTCCTGGCATTCCTGGCCATCTCTCTGTAGAGAGAACCCTGCTTCCCTGAGACCCCAATAGAGTCAGCCGTTCTTCCTCTGTTCTCTTTCTCTCACTTGGTGTGTGTCTTCATTTATTTTTTTTATAATGCCCATGTTTGCCTACATTCTGTCCCTTGGTCAGTCTGTGAGTCTTGAGGGCAAGAACAGGATCTTACTCACCTTGGCTTGACACATCGAAGATGCTCAGGAAACTAAGAATAAATGAATACTTGTTTATTGCTTTATCAACTTTATGCCTTTAAATGAACCTTGCTTTTTCTGCCATTCAATCAAAAGGAAGACACTTCATATGTCTCAAGCACTTTTATATCTGGAAAGGCCTCATGTAAGTGAAAATTCAAATTTTTATGATCTCTAATGCTTCCTGGCCCTCTGTAGCCAAGGAACAGAGAGGAAGCTCCACCCCACCAATGAGGTCGCTCTGGGACAGATCCAGATCCACATACATCAAAGAAGGTTTTGTTTATAAAAGAGCTGTACACCCTGTGGAACATGGGAAATGACCTCAAATTTGTGATGAAGCATTAAATTGGGCAAACAGAACATTGTCCCACCTACCCCCTGTAGAGATGGATTTAATGAGCCTGTATCTTGTTGAGATTAAAGGAACTAAAAATTCTCCTCAAATGTTCAGTGCAAAGAAAGAATAGTAGGGGAAAATAAATGAACAGAATGAAGGATTCAAACATCAAATACAATAGCAGAAGCTCTATGTGTCATTTAAATCTTGTTTCTGTTTTAAAAAAGGTTAACCCAATGTGACTACTGTTGCCTAAGAGAAGGCAAAAGAACCTGTGATAGAAACTGAGCACCTACTAGGGGCCGCAGAGGACATGACAAGCTGGCAGAGAGGTTATATCTTTGCATTTGACAGACCAGGATGCTGAGGCTATATAGCAGCTAAGAGATCGGCCTGATGTCCTCCAAAATAGGAAGCATCTAAGCCTGCATTCAGAATCTGGGCTCCCAGCTCCACATTCATGTTCTTCTCTCCTAAACCAGTCAAACAGAAGCTTTTGGAATAGGACCTAAGTCTGCTTGGCCAAATCCCCTGTATGCTCTAGAAGGAAATCATATCCCTCATAAATCAGAATATGAAGATAGCAAAGGAAAAGGAAAGAAAGAAAGAAAACTTTAAGGAAAATCAAAGTGGCATGGTGAAATCATGCTGGCGTTTGGAGGCTGTCTCTGCAGACTTTAATTGGCGGTGTATTTTGAGGGTTAGATTAGAGGAAGAAGAAAAACGAGAGTGTTCAACCTGATTTACATGAAAATGAGAAGAAGGGGAAAAAGTGGGGTATTAAAATTTGTGAGTTGAATCCTTAGATCTCTGCATTGTGAGTGATGTACGGTAGAACTTTTAAATTGGCTACATTGCTTTAATTGAAATATAGAATTGTAATAACACAATGTGACAGGCACCCACTGAGGGGGACCACGGCTGCTCCCACCTCTCCCTGGAACAGCAAACAGCAAGGGGATGGGAAAAATACATACACCGAGAAGCACTTGAAAGGCCTTTGTTCTTTTCCAGGCTCTTTGAGGTTTGCTTTTTGAAAAATGCAGTTTTTTTCCTTCTTCGCTCCAGGGTCCAATTAATCCACACCACACAACCCCCATTCCCCGCATGTTCTTGCCGTGGAGGTATTTTGCATCAATTAAGGTGTTTGCTGTATACTGGGCGGAAGGAAAAGAATTTGTAAAATATCCAGATTTGCCAAGAAAGACCCCAAATCTGTTGATAGCCTAAATCAAACTGGTGAGTTGGATGGGGGCTTCACTACCCTCTGAGCTCCACCCACCAACCCATGTCTGCACGGCAATGATAATTTTCAAGAGCACACAAATGTTGAAGTTTCTTGCAAAGGGTGTGCTTGACCTAGAGGCAGCCCTAGGAGATAGGCCCAGGAATCAAGGACAGATGTTTCTATGGGCAGGCAGTGAAGCAATGTAGCACTGGAGGCAGGGTCACCAGTTTTCTCTCTGACCTGGCATCCCAGAGCCCCAGCCCACCTCTTTTGGAGGATTCATGATCTGCTTATGACCATCCCAGACAGCTGACAACCCTAACTTTTTCTGTAACACATGTTCATGATCTCAGAATCTCAATCCTCTCCTCCCCCTATTTCCTAGCTGGTCTCTCATCCAAATGCCATGAAGTCCAGGTTGTGTCGGAGCAGCCATCCCCAGCCCCATCCTGCAGGTACACAAGGAGCCAGCAGCTTACTAGCTCTGTTCTGCTCTCTTCATCTTTCCCAGCAGTTGATAGCTGAAACATACAAGACCTCTGAAATACACAGCTGTCCTCAATCACAAATAACAGGCCATGCTTCAAACTGATTTAAGCTCTCCCTGCCCTAATTCCTAGCAGACTTTCTCTTAATGTCAACCCACTTTAGTGTTAAAATCAACGATGTTAATTGGAAAAAAATTTAATTGTCAGGGATACATTTCAGTGGTGTTTCTCTTTAAATCATTTGTGGTAAAGGACTAGCTATGTTCTTTTCCAGTCCATCGAGGACCTAGACATGGTCCTACAATGCATGCTCTGGGCCACGTGTGACCCACCATGTGAGCTCCACCAGCTAAACTCTCTCTATGCTGCTCAGGGAGACCAACCCACTGAACACTCCCTTGGATGTTGCAGGAACATTTCTAGAAGTTTCTAAGCTATGTTCATACTTATCTTGTCACAAATCAGTAATAGTTGACAGAGCAGTTCCAGTCTGAAGACCAGAAAATGTGTGTCCGAGACATTGTTTACTCCTCACTGCCCGTGGCACGCTGTGTTCTGAGGTGGAAGAGGCCCGGAAACCTCCAGGGCCCTCTGTCCCTGGTACCACCCGTTTGTCCTTCTGCACAAGCCAAGCATTTGAGCTCCTCATCTAGCCTTGGTAACTCTTGTTGAATTTGCCTCTTACCTATCTCCGACTCGCCCACTTTTCCTCAAGTCACCTGCCAGCCCTGTAATCCAGCTCCCATCATCTTGCCTGGGCCACAGCAGGGGGTCTCTCTGTAACCTTTCTGGACCATCCTGCAAAATAAAGCCACGGCAGCCTCTTTCAGTATACGCAGAGCATGTTTCTCTTCCTCCAAAAGCCCTTGGGTTTTGCTCATCTGTTTTTCTTTGGCTCGTCTGCTAAAGATCACAGCACATGGTGAGGCCTGTGAGGTGTTGTCTGCTTCCCTGGGTCTCCCTGTCCTCACCCTGACTCCACCCTCTCCTCCCTAGCCTTCCTGAACTTTCAGTTCTTTATAAGCCCTCTGCTCCCCACCAAACCCCCTTAGCACCTTTGCCCCTGCTAGTCCTCTTGATTAGAATGTTCTCCCCACAACCCAGTGCACAGAGCTAACCTCACTCCTGGGCTGTGTTCTAGGTAATTTGCAATGGTTGATCTCATTTAATTTTCACATCCACGAGGTACGATTAATCTGGTTTTTAAAATGAAAGAAGAAGTTAAGTGGCTTGCCTGGGGTGGGACAAACTGCTCGTGAGTGAGATGCATGCCCAGCTGGGGCCTGAGCCAGCCTCCACTGTGCTGCCTCAGCCGGTGAGGGGCCCACGGAGGCCACAGCCCACTGAGATTTAGGGAACTGTGCAGTCATCCTGTCTAGGCCTTCACCACAGTGAGAACTTCTCCAATACGCTTCCCTGCGTATTGCTTTTCCCCTCTGGCTGACCCTTCTTTCCTTTCAGCGTCTCATCTCATTTACTAGATAATGTTAGCATCCAGCTGTTAGCACCCAGGGATTCAGTACTAGGCAGAGCCTGAAGAACAACTAAAAATAGCCCCATTTTGTCCATTTTCTCTAGAAAGGCCTGGGTTTATGGATTTCCAGGACCCAGTCATAATTGCAGCGGCCTTCGTCTCCCCTCCTGGGCCCTGTCATTTTGAGGAGGCAGCTGCTTTACTCCAGTCCAGGGTGGGTCATTCTCAGCTTCTTAACAGGAGCTTTCCTGGGCTCTGGGCAGAAAACTACTGAGCTTCCGATTTCCAGGAGGCCCCAGCATCTTTTAGCCTCTTAACACATGTGAATATGCAGTTAGAAATCCATTTACATGACTAAATGAACTATTCAGGAGATGAAAAACATTTTTTTTCCCCATTCCAAATAGGAGAAAGAGACTCCCCTGAACTTTGAAACTTCATGATATCCTATACTTTGTGTCATCGGCCTCCCCTGGAAGTAAGAAAAGCTCTGAAAAGGGGAGAAAAAAAGCCTTCTCGATGAAAATGGTTGAGCAGGCTCTGGCAATAAGAAAAATTCATGTGCTGTAATTATAGATTTTTTTGTTTGTTTTAAATCCTGGCACTCAATCTGTGAGCTCCGTTTAATAATAAAATACTAGAATTATGCATGCAAGTGCAAATTTGGTATCATGTCACTCAATTCAAAACACTATTTACAGAATGGAATCATTACAGTGCATTAATATAATGAAGACAGCAGTGTAGCCCATTTCAGTATAATATCCTTAACGCCCTCACCACAGAATAATGGCTGTGGCCCTTGTCGAGAATTTAAGCTTATCTCAAGCCATCAGTTGACTTTGTTAGGGAAATAATGCAGCTAGGGTTTTGCTGTTAGCAGTGTGTGTGGCAAATGTTTGTGATGCCAGAGAGAGGGAGTGAAGGGGAGAAAGTCAGAGATAGATAGATAGAGAGAGAGAGAGAGACGCTCCTTGAAGGAAAGGTTCTCTGGCCACTGTGTTCTATGAACATGCTTCTGTAGTTGCAAAGATCACATGTTTGGTTACACGTCCACTGCCTCACTAGATGGGGAGCTCATTGAGATAGAGACCCGTGTTGATTTATCTCTGAAATAGTAAGCAAGGTGGCATGGTGATTAAAAACCCTGGCTTTGGAGTCAGGATTCAGATTGCAGCTCCAACAACGTACTAGCATGGTGGCTTTTGGAGGTCATTAACTTACTTATGCCTCAGTTGCCTCTCGTAGAGTTGTTAAGGGACTTAAATAAGTAGAACCCTAGAAAGGTGCCGGGCACATAGAAAATGCTCACTGAATGTCAGCTGTTCTCATCTCTGCACCCCTAATGCCCCAAACAGTGACTGGTGGAGGAGATGACCAATTGGTGCATGAGGGGAGTGGATGGATGGCTGAATAAGCAGCATGGCTAGAATCCACAGTGTTGTGTGTATTTTGGTGACTCTGCCAGAATCCTGGCTTCTCTTTGTTGGAACTTGAAGCCACCCGGAGATGATTGGACTTGGTTCAGATAGCTATCGGGAGAGACAAAGAGGTTTGCACATCAAGGACTGAAGTTGAGCCTTTGCGAATATGCAGAACTGAGAATTGATGCAGAAGTCATTATTAACTCACACATTTAACAGGATGTTTGCCTTTCAACAAAGGGTGACTAATTAATGTAGCAGTTGATTATGTAGTTCCCTTAATTTGTTACTGGTTTTCAAATACCAAAGTAATTACATCACTAAAGGAGGACAGTTGCTAGAAAGTCAGTGTACAAAAGAGATTCAAAGAGGATTGACTCTGTTGTGCTAAGTCCTGTTTG
This sequence comes from Manis pentadactyla, assembly GCF_030020395.1. Classification (NCBI taxonomy): domain Eukaryota; kingdom Metazoa; phylum Chordata; class Mammalia; order Pholidota; family Manidae; genus Manis; species Manis pentadactyla. The sequence goes on along the minus strand of NC_080022.1, from coordinate 46,515,806 downwards.
GACAAAGCCTTGTGTTGGTCTGACTTGGCAGCAGTTTACAAGTCCAGGAGCAGAAGTTAAACCCTGTGCCATGGCAGGGGTACGAATGATGGAGTCTGGCATGGTGAATAGATGCAGAGGGGCTATGGAGTCAGACTGCCTGGGTTCAAATCCCGACTCTGCTGGTGATGTCACAACAGTGTTCACAGTGCCCACCTTGGGAACTGGTGCTACTAATAGCATCTCCCTCATGGGAAAGTTGAAAGGATTAAAGTGCTTAAACTGTGTCTGGCATATGATAAGGGCTGAAAAGTCTTGATAATATTATTCATGATCTACCTTCTGCTTTTCTCTCCAGCCTCATGTCCTACCAATGTAATACCCCATGGATGTTACTTCTCAAGCCCTCCTTGCCCCTGCTGACCCATGCGTACTCATACAGCTCCCTGGGATTCAATGCTTCAGTCCCCTGCCCCCCACCATCCTCACCCTCAGCCCCACCCCGACTTGGCAAGCTCCTACTCAACCTGCAAATCCTAATCTAACTAAATCTTCCTTGGAGCACCCCTGCCTCTGCTGGGCAGAACTGAGCACCCCTTTCCCCTGTGCCATTTAATCCCTTAAGCACCTTTCAATTATTTAAGATCCTTTTGTTCTCAGATTTTAACATCTCTGCAATAGGATTTGGCTTACAGTTTATAGCATTTTGAACTCATGCAATACAGCATCTCTGTTATGCTTTGCTCCATGTCTACTATCTTCATTTGTCTCTGAGCACCCTGAAGATGGAGACTGTGATGTATTATTTTTGTCTTACCCAGTGCCTAGTCAAAGCACTCAGTCTATGCTGCTAAACAAATAGAATAAATGAACAAACAGTATGCCAGGTGTCTGATTTTGTTGGGTAGCACAACCTCTTTGGATATATGCTACCATCTGAAAAATAAAAATAGCAGCAACAATACAGTACTTTCTACATGCCAGGTACCATTCAAAGCACTTACATGTATTGTATCATTTTCATAATAACCTAATGAGGTAGAGTCTACTTTTAATCTTTCACAGATGAGGAAACCAAGGTTCAGAGAGGTTAAGCAACATGCCGAAGATCCTATAGCTAGTGATGATGGAACTGGGATGCAAACCAGGTGGTCTGGCTCCAGAGCCTGCATATCTGCCCCTTAACCACTGCCCTTTTGTTGCTTGTGAATAGATTGATTTAGAAGTCCTGAGTCAGTCATCCAAAGTCTCCCCTTCTCTACCAGTCACTGTCTGCCTGGACAACCCTTGCACTCAGCCAACTTGCACATCCTCAGTCGGGACAGTAGCTGGTATCCATCTTTTGCCAACATCATTTATATCTGCTTTCCCTTTACCATCAATCCAAATACAGAACTGACCTCAAAGCCCATCCTAACCTAGTCCGCCGTGATGTCTCTAGAACCACTCCACTCTACAGCCAAGTTTCTTTCCTCCTAATTCACTGTCTGTAGTAGCCTTTAAAAATTATGTATGTGCCAATGTATGTATGTATAGTGCTCCTGTGTCAGAATTTATGCTGCGTTTTGCCTGTGCTCTAATCCAGGTTCTTCCTTAGACTGCCAGCTACTTGAGGATAGGGGCAGCAGGTCTTACACATCTTTAGGAATCCCCCAAATTCTTCCTATTCCAGAGCCCCAGAAGTAGTAAGGAGTAAATAAACATATGTTGATAGATGGATTTCTTAATGAGAAACTACATCTGTATTATACAATCTACTATATTAACATTTTATTTATCATTCAGCAATCATTTACTGGGTACCATGGTGTTCTAGGAACTGTGATAATTGCTGTAACCCCTACAGTTACTATTGATACTAATAATTTATTTGCAGTGTTTATTGAGCACTGAGTTTTTCTTAGATGTTGTGCTAAGCAACGTACGTATCATTTTTTAAATGCCTATGACACCTGTTATTTTTAATTTACATGTGATGAAACTGAGGCTTGGAAGTATTAAATATTATGTCTTATAAGCACCATTTGCACAAGCACTGTGTTTTTGCTCATTTTTTAACCCATTCAGCAGTTTCTGGCCTTTATTAGGTCTTTCATGAAGATTTATCAATTGAGTAAATGGATGAACCAGTGGGTCCATTTTTTTTTTTTTTTTTGTAGATAATCATTTTTTATTGAAGGGTAGTTGACACACAGTATTACATTAGTTTCAGGTGTACAACACAGTGATTCAACATTTATATACATGATAATTCTAGATACCAGCTATCACCATACCAAGTTGTTACAATATTTTGACTATATTCCTTATGCTATACATTACATCCCGGTTACTTATTTATTTTACAATTGGAAGTGTGTACTTATGTTTTTTTGTGTGTGTGTGAGGGCATCTCTCATATTTATTGATCAAATGGTTGTTAACAACAATAAAATTCTGTATAGGGGAGTCAATGCTCAATGCACAATCATTAATCCACCCCAAGCCTAATTTTTGTCAGTCTCCCATCTTCTGAAGCATAACGAACAAGTTCTTACATGGGGAACAAATTCTTACATAGTGAATAAGTTACATAGTGAACAGTACAAGGGCAGTCATCACAGAAACTTTCGGTTTTGCTCATGCATTATGAACTATAAACAGTCAGTTCAAATATGAATACTCATTTGATTTTTATACTTGATTTATATGTGGATACCACATTTCTCTCTTTATTATTATTATTTTTAATAAAATGCTGAAGTGGTAGGTAGATACAAGATAAAGGTAGAAAACATAGTTTAGTGTTGTTAAGAGAGCAAATGTAGATGATCAGGTGTGTGCCTGTAGACTATGTGTTAATCCAAGCTAGACAAGGGCAATAAAACATCCACGTATGCAGAAGATTTCTCTCAGAACGGGGGGGTGAGGTTCTAAGCCTCACCTCTGTTGATCCCCAGTTTCTCACCTGATGGCCCCCCTGCGACTGTGCCTGTCTTAGGTTGTTCCTCCCTTGAGGAATCTTACCTGTCTCTGGCTAACCAGTCGTCTTCCGGGGCCATACAGAGAAATGTAAAGTTGGTAAGTGAGAGAGAAGCCTTATTGTTTGAAAATATTAGCTTTTTACTTCTTTGCATATTAATGCCCTGTGGCTTCTATGCAGTGGGTCCATTTTTAAACTGGCAGTCTGGCCCCAGAGTTGTCAATCAAAAACCATTATGCTACATTGTCTTTCTCCAGTTTTACAGATGTGAACACTTAAACTATGAAAAGTAAAGTAATTCTCTTGATTCATGCAACTAAGAAATAACAGAACTGTGAAAAACCCAGGTCTATCTGACTATCTTTGTAGAAGAATGTTTAGCCCAGAGGTAATTTTACCTTGTGAACTATCTATATGATAAAGTTACAATGTGGCCTTTTTTCTTCCTTTCTCAAATAATATGATCCCCAGGGCTGTCAACAGTAGGTATAGTTAGTACATAAGCCCAAAAATTGCCCCAATTGTTATTATTATTTTGGTTTTCTAAATGGGCCCCATGATTGCTTGTAGTCTGGTAGAACACCAGTTCTGAAGTTGTAATCTTCCTTTTTCTTTCTCATTTCTTTAAACAAGGATCAAGCCATAATTTATGCATGATAAATCACAGACTTGTATATGAAGCAGTTTGAATTTTTCTCCACTGTGACATAAAATGCTTTCCTAGGATGTTAGAGGTCAAAGGGACAGTAGAAACAATCAGTCCCAGAAATTCACTTCACCCTCTGCCCTCCAGAAACCCTGGGCTCCAGTTTGATGATAATGGATTCTGTGTGCTGTTTTTAGATAGACCTGAGTTCAAATTCCAGTTGAATCCTTAATATTTATGTGACATTTGTCAAGAATTTTAATCCCTTTGAGCCTCAGTTTCATTTTTAAAATCAGAATTATAATATTGTATACTAAAGGCACTAGTCTAATGTAATTTGTTAAATAAACAATGCCAGCCAGGCTGGGTGGAAGGTACTTTTCTGTGATGCAGAAGTGGGGCCCGGCTACTTACCAAGACACCAAATCCACAAAGCCCTTCTCCTGTCTTCTAACCAGCTTGGCCTTGTGGGTATCCAGCAATCCTGCTGTGATCTGGAGACAAGAGATAGGATTGAGCATAGGCAGGATGAAGTCCTTCAGGAGATGATCAAGGAGAGCTAGCTGGAAGAGACAGTCTCTGAACCAGTTCAAAATTATTTCAGGAGACATGAAAAGGCCATCAGACCAGAATCCTGCTCATCCTGAGGAAGAGCAGAGATAATGATAACCTGGGGATTGGAATGGCCCATTCCAGCATGTCTGCATCCAAAATTCCCTCTTCTCTCCTCCTCTGTAACCACTGTGACCCCATGCCCTCTGGCCTCTGTAGGTAGGCAGCTGAGAAGGGAAGGTGTATCTAAGAGCCAAATCTCCATGTATGTACATGAAAGGAACAAAGAAGTTTGGATTTTGCCTCTAGAATTGCTCAGACTCATGCAGAAGGCTCATCCTGAACCATCTCAGATCCCAGACCCAACCCTGGGCCGGGCTGGCAAGCCCACAGCTGTCCACAGGCAGGATCGCCATGTGCACCTGGGTCTGTCTGGCCCTTTACACCATCTGACTGGGCCTATTGCCTGTTTCTTCTTTTTTTTTTCTTCTGGGATTGACCAGAGTAAACTCCCACCCACTGTCTTTCAGTTACTCCTTTCCTGAACAAGAAATGGACTACTTCATTTTGTGTCTGGAACAGAAAGGCCTAGGAAGGACTTTTTATGACTTATTTACTTATATTGTTTAGGGATAGGAAACTAAGTTGTGTGGTTTCCAAATGCTTCCCTTTATTCTCAGAATGCCAGTACTTAGGACTTAGCCTCACTCCTGTACTGGTCAGAGAGGCATGTCCCACGGGCTCCCCTATCACCTTGCACTTCTCAGGGTGCCTAGCGCAGCATGCTGCTGTTGCTCATTGTGGGTAAAATTGTAACATTTCCAGAATATTTCACCTGGCTTTAGTGCATTTGCATATCCTCAGGGGTGGAGAGAAGTTCACCTCCATGTCAGTGGGTAATTCCCTGGGCAACCGAGGATGTGTTTGAACCAGAGAGTTTAAAGGGAGGGTCTTACTTGCTTGCTTGCTTGCTTGCTTCTCTTCTGGAGCAGAAGACAGAGATGGCCCTGGACTGCACTTTGTAGGTGAGGGGGAGGGCCAGTTTTGTTTCTGCTGGAGCAGGAAAGAGAGAAGACCCAGGACTGTGGTTTGTAAGCAATAAACGGATTTTAAACTTTATTTCTCCCTTTCACTCATTTTGGTTTTTAGAGGTATTTTGCCCCAGATTTCCTCTACCCAGACTTACACTCATATGTGGCTCACTGTAGACCTTGAACTCAGGAGGAGTGGCACCATGTCTATTTCAGCATCATGTCCCTAAGATCCAGTACAGTGCTTAAAACATAAGTAGTAGTCAATGAATAATTTTATTGAATGAACAAGTCCATATATGCAATGACATTAACTGATATCCCCCTGAGGGCATGTCCTTATAATGGCATGGTTCCCCTGCACCAGTAAGGAGGCACCTTCCTTTTTCTGGACCAGGATAGAAAGACTCAGCCTGAGGCCTTTTCTGCATCTAATACATCTAATACTCAATGCAGAGAGGACTGCATTGAGAGGCTTAGTGATACGCCTGAAAGAGACAGACAGGCCTGGGATCAAATCCCAACTCTTCCACTTCCCATTGGGTAGTACTGAGCCAATTATAGGGTCCTGTCAACAGTAAGAGAATATTCCTCTACAGGAGAAGGTGCTTGTTCAGAAAGAAACAAAAACTAAAACAAATAAACAAACCCCACACTTGGGTAATGCTTACCAGGTGCCAGGTGCTACTGTCAGTGTATTGAATATTGTAACCTACTTATCACAACTCCATGAGGTGTAGGTGCTATCATTGTGCTCATTTCACAGGTGAGCGAACTGAGGCACAGAGAGGATACATATTTACCCAAGGTCACCTAGACAGTAAGTGTCAGAGTCAAGATTTGAACTCCAGCAGTCTTGTTCCAGTTTCTACATTGTTAACCACAGCACTTTACTGCCTCTGTTAAGACAATACAGAGAGACCTTGGATTTAGGATTCAGAAGGTCCTTGAGGGTGCTGGTTTCAGATCCGCTGCTTACCGGGTGTGACTTTGGACAGGTGACTTATCCTCTCTGGATTGTGTAAATTCCTTATTTTATCATGGGAATAATAAAACAAGATAATGAACAGGATAATAAATTAGCTGGAACTTTATAAGCTGTAAAGCTCTTTACATGTGTAAATATGAAGTGGATATTAACTGTTAGATGCCAAAGAGCCTTGAATTATAAAATGAGGTGATTGCTTTATATGCTGTGGGCCTACAAAAGCAAGAGGAAGTTTTTATCAAAACAGGGAAGGATGGATGGATGGATGGATGGATGGAGAGTTTGTCAGTATTTTAGGAGACATAGCTCAAATAAAAGACACTTAAAGGAAATGTATAAGAAGCACTATGTTATCATGCTCTTGGATTTGGGAGTTAGACAGTTCAGGTGGGGATAGGGGTCCAATCCCAGGACTTCCACTTTCTATTTTAACTTAGGCCTGCAGCTTAAGTGCAGCCTCCTGACCTCTGTCAAATAAGTGATAATAAAACTTTCCTCACTGGCTTATAATGGGAATTAAATGTGATCCTATAAAGGGAAACATTAGGCTCTTAGGAGGTGCTCCAAAGTGCCTGTCCCTCTCCCCCACCGGCTGAGTCCCTCGACGTTTCCCATTGTATTCACATGATACGAAATTGCTAGATGCCTACTTTTGGGAATTAATTTCCTTCAGTGGAGAGAGGACATTGCGAATAAACATTCTACATCTTTATCCTTTTCCTCACCTGCTTGCAGGTGCGACTGGTGAGGGGTGCATTCTCTCCAGCAGGGGTCTTTGTTCTGCTGCAATTAAAGGCGCCTAGCTAATCCTTCTGTTTCCCAGATGCTCTTGGAGCCGGCTATATTTTTAGCTCATCTCTTTTATATGCCTCACTCCAAAGACATCTTATTATTCATTTCAAAACTTGACAACTCCTATCACTTTGTCCCCTTGTTCCATTCTGATACACAAAGGAAGAACAAAATGTAGCAGTCTCAAGCCAAGTTTTGCTTCTGCTCAGTCAAGTCCAAAGCTGCAAGAATTTCTTCTGGCCACTTCTGCTCAGACCCTTTGGGTATCCACCGTGTGTTACAAGTACTCCTTCACATCCTCATATGTCTCGTATTATAGAATGTGCAATTATATACTGTATGTAGGCGCATTCAAGGGGGCCGCAAATGCTCCCGTATCAAATGCTCCCGTATAGACAAAAATCAACAGTCACAGTCCAGTTCTGGGATAAGACCGAAGAGCGTTAGGAGTGAATAACAGAGCAGGGATAAACATTTCTAACCTTCAGTCACTTACTCGACGAGCAGTAAATGTTGACTGGGCACCAGGGTATGTGCTAGGTGAGGACATGTGTTTTGTGTAAACAGAAGATACTCTCTCATGGAATACACTTTGAATGACTTTGAAATAGCAGTATCGTGTTCATTAAGCACTTCCTGTGTTCTGGGCACCATGCTAAGCATGTCATGTGTGTTAATGTGTATTAATACGTATGGTTCTCATAACAACTCTGTGAGGTGGAGACCGTTATTCCCGGTATACAGGTGAGAAAGCAAAGCCACAGAAAAGGTGAGTGCCCAGCTCAGGTATCACAGCTTATGAATAGAGAGGCTAGCTTTCGACCTCTGGCTCCAGAGCCTGTCCTCTTAACCACTGTGCCCTACTCTCCCTGTTCTCCATTCAGACTGCCTCCAATTCCAAGGTCACAGTAAATGAGTAAGGAGAGGCCTGGGCCTCGCCTTAGAGGTAGAGTTTGTTATCACTTGTATAGCGTCAGAGATAAACATAGCTGGACATTAGCATGGTGAAGACATTTTATTCAGTAATTACTGACTGTAGGAAAAAGAGCAGAGCTTCATTCCGACTTATGCAGAGCTGACTGGGCTTGTTGAGGAGAGAATGGGGTCGGGGGTAATAGTAGGGACTTTTCTAGAGTTAGCTCAGAATAATTGCAAAAGTTTACTAAAAGTAGGAAGAGTGTTTAGTCCACATGAAATGCATCTGCTGTTTGTTAGCTAGTGCTTATCCAAGCTAAGGCTCCTACCCTCTGGTAACTACTGGGAAGACAGGGCACTACTTTCAGATGTTTATTGGAAAAGGCAGTAAATTCTCTTGGCAGCCTTGGGTTTTCTCAGGAAGGCACTTTAAGGAGGGCACTTAGGGTCATTCTCGGGATGTAGTCTTGAGCTGTCAGAAGATATAGGCATACCTTGTTTTATTGCACTTCGTTTTATTGTACTTCAAAGATATTTTATTTTTTACAAATTGAAGGTTTGTGGTAACCCTGTGTCAAGCAAGTGTATGCACACCATTTTTCCAGCAACCTTTGCTCACTTTGTGTCTCTGTGTCAGATTTTTGTAATTCTTACAAAATTTCAAACTTTCTCATTATTATGACATGGTGATCTGTGATCAGTGATCTTTGACGTTACTGTTGTAATTGTTTTGGAGTACTGCAAACTGTGCCAATAAGATGGTGAACTTCATCGATTAATGTGTATGTTTTGACTGCTCCAAATGGCTGTTCCCTGTCTCCCTCCCTCCCCTTGGGCCTTACTATTCCCTGAGATAAAACAATAATGAAATTAAGCCAATTAATAACCCTACCATGGCATCTAAGTGTTCAAGTTGAAAGAAGAGGCACATGTCTTTCACCTTAAATCAAAACCTAGAAATGATTAAGCTTAGTGAAGAAGGAATGTCAAAAGCTGAGGTAGGCTGAAAGATAGTCCTCTTGCACCAAACAGCCAAATTGCAAATGGAAAGGAAAAGTTCTTGAAGGAAATTAGGAAAAAAGGAAAAGTTCTCGAAGTTCTATGCAAACAGTAAGAAAGTGAGGCAGCCTTATTCCTGATATGGAGATAGTTTAAGTGGTCTGGATAGAAGCTCAAACCAGCTACAACATTCCCTTAAGCCAAAGCCTAATCCAGAGCAAGGCCTTAACTCTCTTCAATCCTGTGAAAGCTCAGAGAGGTGAGGAAGGTGCAGAAGAAAAGTGTGAAGCTAGCAGAGGTTGGTTCATGCAGTTTAAGGACAGAAGCCATCTCTATAACATAAAAGTGTAAGGGGAAGCAGCAAGAGCTGGTGTAGAAGCTGTAGCAAATTATCCAGGAGATCCAGCCAAGATCATTATGAATCCATACTGTACTAAACAGATATTCCATATAGAAAAACAGCTTCTTCTGGAAGAAGATGCCATCTAGGATTTCCGTAGCTGGAGAGGAGAAGTCAGTGCTTGGCTTCAAATCTTTAAGGGACAGGCTGATGCTCCTGTTAGGGACTAATGCAGCTGGTGACTAAATTAAAGCTAATGCTCATTTACAATTCTAAAAATCCTAGGGCCCTTAAGAATTATGCTAAATCTACTCTGCCTGTGCTGTGAACATGAAACCATGAAGTTTGGATGATGGCACATCTGTTTACCACATGATTTACTGAATATTTTAAGCCCACTGTTGAGAACTACTGCTCTTCAAACTATTGTTGCTCATTGACAAGGAACCTGGTCACCCAAGAGCTCTGATGGAGATGTACAAGGAGAGTAGCACCTGCTGACACAACATCCATGCTGCAGACCATGAATCAAGTAGTAATTTCAACTTTCAAGTCTTACTCTTTAAGAAATACATTTGTAAGGCTATAGCTGCCATACAGTAGTTCCTCTGATGGATCTGGGCAGTGTAAATTGAAAACGTGGAAAGGATTTACCTTTCCAGATGGTATTAATACCATTTGCGATCCACAGGAAGAGGTCAAAATATCAGCATTAACAGAAGTTTGAAAGAAGTTGATTCTGACCCTCAAGGATGACTTTGAGGGGTTCAAGACTTCAAGGGAGGAAGTAAGTGCAGATGTGGTAGAAATAGCAAGAGAACTAGAATTAGAAGTGGAGCCTGAAGATGAGCTGAACTGCTGCAATCTCATGACCAAACATGAGCAGCTGAGCAGTTGATTCTTACGGATGAGCAAAGAAAGTGGTTTCTTGAGAAGGAATCTACTCCTGGTGAAGATGCTGTGAAGATTGTTGAAATGACAACAAAGGATTTAGAAAATTACATAATCTTAGTTGAAAAAGCAGCAGGGTTTGAGAGGGTTGACTCCTATTTTGAAAGAAGCTCTTCTCTGGGCAAAATGCTACCAAATAGCATCAAATGTTACAGAGAAATCATTCACAAGAGTCAATCACTGTGGCAGACTTCACTGTTGTCTTACTTTAAGAAATTGTCACAGCCACACCAGCCTTCAGCTACCCTGCTGATTAGTCAGCAGCCATCAACAATAAGCAAGACCCTCTACCAGCAAGATTACAACTCACTAAAGCTCAGGTGAGAGTCAGCACTCTTTAGCAATAAAATGTTTTAATTAAGATGTATACTTTGTTTTTTTAGACATAATGCTATTGCACATTTAATAGACTATGGTGTAGTATAAACATAACTTTTAAATACACTGGGAAACCAAAAAATTCATTTGACTCACTTTAATGCAGTAGTCCAGGATCAAATCCACAGCATCTCGAGGTATGCCTGTATGTTAGTGTTTTGTTCAAGTCTTTATAGGCCAAGGCTGAGGCCTGTAAAGTTGAGTGCACTCTTTGTCCTTGGTCCATTCTACCTTCCATCGCTGGTCTATGTGACCAGCTCACACCAGCTCTGCCCAGTGAGCAAGCTGCTGACATTCTGAAGCAGATTCATGAATGGGTGCCAAGGGAGGGTAAAGACAGATGTGTAGATAACGGGTCATTGCCAGTTGAAGTAGCAAGTGTCGTGAGCCCAGGAGGTTGTGGGAAGGCTGGCTGCAAGCCCGGATGGAAAAGAAAACTCTGTCAGGAGTCTCAGGGGCCAGGCTTTCAGTGACTCATCCCACTATCTCAATAGAATCCTCCAAATGGAATGGCAGGCCTCCCCTCCACATTGTGGCCCCAGCCTATCTTTCCTGTAGATCACACAGGGAAGTTGCTCTGGAAAGAGCATACCGAATGGGGGTATGGATGACCTCACGCCCACACCCTTTGTGTACCCAATCCCAGAACCCCTCAGAATTCCCAGACCACCTCATTCTGCCCTGGTGTTTGCACAGGCTGCTTCCCGAGCCTTGGAATGTCCTCATCCCCCTTTATACCTAGTAACTCCTTATCTTTTGTGGGTCGGCCTGAATGCCTCCTCTTCCTGGCAGCCTGCCCCAGTGAGGTTAACGGCCCTGTTGCATAGCACAGCCTGGTCCCGGCTTCTCCCTCTCTCTCAGAATGCACCACCCCCTACTGCAATTGTCTAAGCTCCCAACTTCCTCCAGACCATGTGCTCCAGGAGGGCGGGGACTGCCTCTCATCACAGGTATTTCGTACGCCCTGTGCCTCCACAGCACCCCACCCAGAAGCCCTTAGCGACAGCTCTCTGAATGGACAAGGAATGCAGAGATCCAGGCCGTTGGCTCTGCACCCAGTGTGCTTTGTGGCCCTTCCAGATATCCCATCACTTATCCTGCCACACACCTAACAGCTTACCATGCAGTCTTGATGGTAGCCTGCTGGGATAGCATCTCACAAATAAAGATGCCAAGGCGTGGTCCAGGACTATGATCCCTAAGGCCACACAGTGGAGGAGAAGTTGTAGAAACAAGGAATAATCCATGGGCACACAGACCATGCTTACTCATAGATGTCACCATAAGGTGACATAAGGCCTTACGCTGTGTAGTAGGAAACATATCCATTGTTTCCAGAAATTACCAGAGCAACTCATTAAAAAAGGGCACACCATCACCACTGCCACTTCCAACACTGCCTGTCAGGACTTTTGTAAGACAGAATCCTGTCCTCTCTTCCCAAGAACCTTTGAATGAACTTCTGTGGGTATGGATTTGAGGGTGGGAAGCAGGGGTTAGTTGGGGAGGAAAGTGAGATCCATCTCTGGCCCACAAACATTTTGCCAGACTGTACCCAGACTGGGAATCTGCTGCTTTTCCAGCCCAGGGCAGGAGTGTTGGTGCCCAGGTCCAGCTGCAGTCTGGCCAGGACCCTCAGGCCCTCCTCTCCAGCAGGACAGCCAGATTCACTTGTAACCACCTGCCACCTGTGAGCTACCCTCCCCGATGCTTCCGCTGAGTATCCCCTTGGCACACCGTGTTAGTGGCTCCCATCCTGATGGCGCCCCACTGGGAGGGGCTGCCCAGCTCATCGTCCTTCCCTCACCTTAAGGACTCCATTTGCAGCCTGCCGAAAGGGTCAACTGCTGTTAAGATTAACAGCAGTCGAGTAGAGAGGAACTGGCAGTTTCAACCACCCCAATTTTTCAACCTGGCCTTCACATTCCTGCATCCCCTGACTCCTGCCTACCTTCTCACACTGCCACTCTCTACCTAGCATTTTATGGTCTAATAATCCCAAACTGACTGCAGTTCCCTGTCTTACAACATGCTATTTTATAGCTTCACATCTCTGTTATCCCTCTGCATGGAACATCTTGATCCTTACCAGCCCCATGATCACTAGTTGTTTCCACGTCAACTCTTACTAGTCTAGTCAACCCTGGCCTACATTCTTGCTCTGTTATTACCTTTTTTTAAAGGCATGAATACATTTCTCACGGGTTCATTCATCAAACCACTGCTGAGCACCCACTGGTAGCAGTATGCTGGGAGCTGGGGATGCAGCAGTGGGCCAGGGACTGGCCCGGGGACAATGTTCCCAGTCCATTTGATGGAGAAGACAGATATTACCAGGGAATCATGCAAATGAAAGGTTAATTACAGACTGTGGTATGTGCTAGGAAGGGAATGAAACATTATTCCCTTTGAAAACATTAAACAAAGGCATCTTTACTCCCTGTCTCCCTAGAGACTATGAGCTCCTCAAGGGCAAAGATCCTGCTAGCTCTACCATCATGTCCCTAGAACCCAGCACAGTGCCTGGCACAGTTTCTGGATCAAGGGAGATGCTGTTAGAACTGAGCCACTGAATACATTGGATCGAGGCCAGCAGCTAGTGGTATGTGATGCAGGAAGCACTGAGTGACTAAGCCAGGTCTCCCCACACCTGTCCCCACGTGGGTGCAGCTGTCTCTGAGTTTCACACAGAGATATATGCCAGGAGGGAGGGGAAGCAGGGATACATGAGCAGAGAGCTGGGCAAAACCTAACAATCACTGCACTTAAGGAGAAAACCTGATGTTGTAAAATGGGCATGAAGTTTGTTACCACACCAAATTTTAGCATCAGCTCTGAACTTCACCATTGACTGAACATTGATTGGACAAGTTGCTTAATCCCTCTGAGTCTTTGTTTTCTCACCTCTAACAAGAAAATGATAGAGCTGGGAGTTAGAAATTTATTAGTTCATGTCAATTTTGCCCTCTGAAACCCTAAGGTAAGTTGAAGAAGATGGCTACAGGATGGTGTTTGGTGCATTTTCAACAAAGGGGGCAATTTTGTGCTAATTTCTGTTAGTGACAGTTCATTTTCCAAGGCAACAACCCAACAAATCATGGGGCCAATTAGTGTAAGAGAACCAATTGATCCTGGTACTCAGAGAGCTCAGCCCACCACCTCCGTGGTTTGGTGGTGTGATGGGGGAAAGCACTAAATGGGAAATAATTGGATAGATGCAGCTATAAATTGAACAGCACTGCACTACATTCGGTTTCTGATTTAAGTAGCAAGATCTAGCAGTAATAGGAAAACTAAAGGGTTTACTGTCCTGCATTGCAAAGCAGAGCAAAGCTGGCAGGAACCAGTCCTGCGCCGTCATTTTGTAAATGGGAAAATTAAGGCTCCCTGGGGGAGTAGAGATAGGACTAGATTTCTAAGATTTTGTTGTTTCACCCCCATATGGACTTACTAAGCTCTTCAAAGAAAGGATCTGGAGCTAAAACTTCGGAGCTGACCATATTCCTTTCCTAGGACGGCTGCGGCTTCCACAACAGAAATTTATTTTCTCGTAGTTCTACAGGCTAGAAGTCTAAGATCAAGGTTTTGGCAAGATAAATTCCTTCTGAGGACTGAAAGAGCATCTGTTCAGTGCCTCTCTCATTCTTGGCAATTTGCTGATCATCTTTGGTGTTCCTTGGCTTTTAGATGCATTTCCCCATCTCTGCCTTCATGTTTAAAACTTCCTCCCATTGTACGTGTCTGTGTGCAGATTTCCCCTTTTTATAAAGACACGAGTCATAATTGAATTTAGAGGCACACCCTATTCTAGTATGGCCTAATTTTAACTAATTACATCTGTAATAATATTCTTTCCAAATAAGGTCACATTCTGAAGTACTGAAGTTTAGGACTTCAACATATGAATTTTGGGAGGACAAAATTCAATATGTAGTGATGATAAAAACTTAGATGACAGACACTATTTGCAGATGACATGATATTGTACATAAAAAACCCTAAAGATTCCATTCCAAAACTACTAGAACTAATATCTGAATTCAGCAAAGTAACAGGATACAAAATTAATACACAGAAATCTGTTTCTTTACTGTACACTAATGATGAACTAGCAGAAAGAGAAATCAGGAAAACAATTCCATTCACAATTGCATCAGAAAGAATAAAATACCTAGCAATAAACCTAACCAAGTGAAAGACCTATACCCTGAAAACTACAAGACACTCTTAAGAGAAATTAAAGAGGACACTAACAAATGGAAATTAATCCCATGCTTTTGGTGAGGAAGAATTAATATTGTCAAAATGGCCATCCTGCCTAAAGCCATCTACAGATTCAATGCAATCCCTATCAAAATACCAACAGCATTCTTCAATGAACTGTAATAAATAGTTCTAAAATTCATATGGAACCATAAAAGACCCCGAATAGCCAAAGCAATCCTGAGAAGGAAGAATAAAGCAGGGGGGATATTGCTTCCCAAATTCAAGCTCTACTACAAAGCCACAGTTATCAAGACAATTTGGTACTGGCACAAGAACAGACCCACAGACCAGTGGAACAGAATAGAGAGTCCAGATATTAACCTAAACATACATGGTCAATTAATATACAATAAAGGAGCCATAGATATACAATGGGGAAATGACAGCCTCTTTAACAGCTGGTGTTGGCAAAACTGGACAGCTACATGCAAGAGAATGAAACTGTATCATTGTCTAACCCCATACACAAAAGTAAACTCAAAATGGATCAAAGACCTGAATGTAAGTCATGAAACCATAAAACTCTTAGAAAAAAACAAAGGCAAAAGTCTCTTGGACATAAACATGAGCAACTTCTTCCTGAACATATCTCCCCAGGGAAGGGAAACAAAGCAAAAATGAACAAGTAGGACTATATCAAGCTGAAAAGCTTCTGTACAGCAAAGGACACCATCAATAGAACAAAAAGACATCCTACAGTATGGGAGAGTATATTCATAAATGACATATCCAAAAAGGGTTGACATCCAAAATATATAAAGAGCTGATGTACCTCAACAAACAAAAAGCAAATAATCCAATTTAAAAATGGGCGGAGGATCTGAACAGACACTTCTCCAAAGAAGAAATTTAGATGGCGAACAGGCACATGAAAAGATGCTCCACATCGCTAATCATCAGAGAAATCAAAATAAAACCACAATGAGATATCACCTCACACCAGTAAGGATCGCCACCATCCAAAAGACAAACAACAACAAACGTTGGCCAGGAGTGGATAAAGGGGAACCCTCCACACTGCTGGTGGGAATGTCAATTAGTTCAACCATTGTGGAAAGCAGTATGGAGGTTCCTCAAAAAACTCAAAATAGAAATACCATTTGACCCAGGAATTCCACTCCTAGGAATTTACCCTAAGAATGCAGGAGCCCAGTTTGAAAAAGACATATGCACCTCTATGTTTATTGCAGCACTATTTACAATAGCCAAGAAATGGAAGCAACCCAAGTGTCCATGAGTAGATGAATAGATAAAGAAGATGTAGTACATATACACAATGGAATATTATTCAGCCATAAGAAAACAAATCCTACCATTTGCAACAACATGGATGTAGCCAGAGGATATTATGCTCAGTGAAATAAGCCAGGCAGAAAAAGACAAGTATCAAATGATTTCACTCGTCTGTGTAGTATAAGAAAAAAGAAAAAAACTGAAGGAACAAAACAGCAGCAGACTCACAGAAGCCAAGAATGGACTAACAGTTACCAAAAGTAAAGGGACTGGGGAGGGTGGGTGGGAAGGGAGGAATAAGGGGAAAAAGGGGCATTACTATTAGCACACCCATGGGGAGGGTGGGGGGGTGGGGAGGGCTGTACAACACAGAGAAGACAAGTAGTGATTCTATAGCATCTTACTATGCTGTTGGACAGTGACTGTAATGGGTTTGTGGTGGGGACTTGATGATGGGGGTCGTCTAGTAAACATAATGTTGCTCATGTAATTGTAGATTAATGATACCAAAAAAAAAAAAGCAAACAAAAAGTAACAAAAACAAAAAACACTGAATGAACAAACCTGCACCCCAAATTACCTGGAGTTGTTATTCCTGTCCTCCCACCATCGTACCAAAGTAGAATGCAGAAAATGTAACCAGACCATGAGCTCGAGGGGGACAGGGGTCCTTTGAGAATGTGAGGAAAGTATCAGTACCCTCCCCAGTCCCCCAAGTGCATATCTGTACAGATCTCACCCTGCCGCTATCACTGGCCTCTTCACATTTCGCCACCTCCAAGAGGCCTTCTTGACCTCCCAACCCCTGCCTAGGCACTCTATACCCCCACCCACAAGCCTTATATTACAATCTGAAATTATCTTGCTCAAAAAATAAAAACAAAAAAAACTTGGATGACAAAATCTTTGAGCTGGAGAGGAACTACCATTTCTTAAGCATCACTGGGTACCAGGAAGGATAGTGGCAGTTTTACGAGCATGCTCCTTTAGTTCTCACCCAGTCTAATAGAGGTAGAGATGAGGACATCAAGGTTCAGAGAAGCTAGGTGATTTGTCCAAGATGACACAAGTAGTACATAATAAATCTGGATTTTAGGTGATGACTTGTACGTATTCCAAAGCTGTATGTTTCCTTAGCACCCATGTATGTTAGTAAAATGGATCTTAGAAGCCATATTTCCCACTACCACCCCTGGCTATCCACCTCAGTTTATAGAAAGACAGCAGGACCTAGAATCCCAACTTCTTCCTCCTAATCCAGTGTTCTTTCCATCGGCTGCATTTCAGTCAATTCACTATTTTGTAAGGTCTCTCTGGCATGCAGGACTTCATTGTAACCAAGGCAGAGGTTAATTTAAGACGGTTACAACACAAAAAGTAATTTCCCATTAAATATAATGACCTCATTTCTTCAGTGACTTGTGGCAAAACATGCTGTTTCATTTCCACTCATCCACACTCATTTGGTGTACTTGCTATAATAATTTTACACCATAAGTAAAATGTTGAAATCATTGGTTACATTACTAAACACCTATAATGGTTATTAGGCTTCTTCATGCAGAAAGAAACAGAAATAAAAATAAGAATTTTAGGAGAAAAATATAGGCAGTTGAAATTCACTCAAAACCGTTTTCAAGAGGCTGCCTAGGGTCTGGAGCTAGCCATACCTGGCAGTAATCCTGAATCTGCCTTATTAGCCTTATGACCTAGGGTGAGTTACCCAACCTCTCTGTGCCTCAGTTACCTCAACAGTAAAAGTAGGGGGAAAAAACATGTGAAGTTATTGGGCAAATTAAATAAATGAGGATTATTTTTATAGAATACCTGGCTACAATGCCTAGCACAGAGTAGACACTTTCTGAATAGTACCCCCTTTTTTTTAATGTAGTGAAAATAAAATCTGAATCTTTAGGTATATTTGGAGAATCTTCCAAGTTTGGAATTTTTTTTTTTACCAGAGTTTCAGAAGTATAAGCCGTTCCCATATTTATTCAACATGAACTTTTAAAAATGTTGTTGAAAATAGAAAGGTACTAGCTAACGTTTATTTATGCTGGTCACGGGAGTACAAGAAAGGAGGAAGAAAATGGCAGCTCTCACTCTAAGCACTTCTAATCATGCTAAAGGACCCCCTTGTGCTTTGGACCAGCAGTATATCCTGAGATGGACTTGCAAAGGCCTTTTGTCTGCAGCCTACTTTCAATTAAGTCATTGAAATATTCAGTGGCTTGGCTCTACCTCTTCTCAGAGGGAGGGAGGGAAGTGAGAGAACACTAAGATTTAATTTTTTTCTCCAACATTATCATGAAAATGTTCAAATAAACAGAAAATTTTCATTTTTTGCCATACTTGCTTTTTTTGACTCTCTTTTTATCTAGGTAGGGTAAGAGATCAATAGATACATAGATAGCCAGATAATAAATAGCAACTTTAGATGTGCTCATTGCTATGGGGTTTCATTGCTTCTAGGCCCTTTCTACAAACAGTACTGGGAATATTGTTTTTAAATCATGAGTTCATATGGGTATTTCCAATTCAAATTTAAAAGGATCAATTCTTAAGTTTTATATTTTTCTCACATTTTTCTTTCACTAAAAATCTTGCTTTATAATAACAATCTGTTTATACATTTGTTTTATATTAATTAATTGGAGTAATAATCCCCATATTCATTACTATTTAACAATAAATCAGGCATAGACTTGAGTGTCAGTGGGACTTACTAAAGGCTCACATCAGCATGGCAGTCCTGGGGGTTAGTCACTTCTTTCCAAACTTGTTCACTCCTAAAGTAATGATAATCCAGGGATAATGGTGATCACTGGATTGTTCAGAAATCTCTTGGTTGCAGGTAACACAAAGCTCATGTCAGTCTCTTTTTTTTTCCTTAAGTGTATATTTTTCATTGAAATATAGTTGATATACAATATTTTATTGGTTTCAAATATACAGCACAGTGAACCAACAGTTACACACATTATTACTTACTTCATTCTTAAATAGCAGAAGGAATTCACTGCTTTAAATAAAACCACAGGGTTAAATTTCCTGGGATGGTGGGACCCAGGTTCTTAGATGACTTTCATAAAGTCTGAAACTCTCCCTCTAACTTGGCTCTTTTCTGTCCTGATGCGTTGACTTTCCAGTAGACTCTCTCCACCCTCAGCCTTCTCCAGGGCTATCATCCTGTCAGCTCTGAGGAAAGCCTAGGGAACCATACATGGTGACTGAACACTGTGCGATGTCATCGGACACAATCTTAAGCTCAGTTGCCTAGGAACAGATCCAAAGGATTAAGAGCCCACCGTCAACCAGAAACACCGCTAGACACTTTAGGTGATCTTCCTCACACCCCTGTGAGGGAGGGGTCATGCCCATTTTACAAATGAAGAAACTGAGGCTCATTGAGTAAAGGTGACTTGCCCATGGCCTCAAAGCTGACACACACACACACACACACACACATGGCCTCAAAGCTGACACACACACACACACACACACACTATTTCTAGGGGCCTGGTTAGCTTTTGGGGATGAGTATGGATTGAATGAGAGAGGACAGCCAGTCCAACACACTCCCAGCTGTGGTTATACTGTAGCCACATCCTTGGCCATGGCATGTGGAATTTTAATCTAACCCCAGGGTGAGGAAACTGGTGTTTCACCCAGAACCCAGATTCCTGTTCAAGGTGGTTTTTCCTTCTCCTGAGCAGAAACGTGCTGCGTTGTCACTTTGATGATTGCTAATTGATTGAGCACACCTGGCTCCACTTGGCCTGTTAGACAAGTTTAAGCCGAAATCACAGGTCTAGGATGCTCTCAGCTAGTTAGCTTGTGCATCTCCCTGTTTTCAGGCAACGACTTCCCTCACATCTTTGCAGAGCTGTGTGTTTAGCACATGTTTTGAGAGCTATACTAAGAAGAAGCTGTCTTTTATAACTGTTGATTTGCTATAAAATTTTAAAAAGAATTAAGGAAGTGTCTAGAGCAAAAAAGGACATGAGTATTTACTGAATCCAGTCTCTTTATTTTAACATCTGAGGAAATGAAGGCTTTTGAGTGGGAGAACTGTAAAGCCAGCAGGCTTGGGTGGGAGACTCAGGGAGAGACTTGGACTTGGTATTCTCCTGACAGATTCATTCATTCAAATTATTCATTTAAAATATATACTGACAAACTCACAGAAACAGAAAGTAGAATGTGGTTGCCAGGGACTGGGGGAAGGGAGAATAGGGAATTAGTGTTTAATGGTACAGATTGCCAGTTTGGGAAGATGATGAAGTTCTAGACATAGATGGTGTTTGTCTTGCCAATGGGTTTCAGCCCTGGGCAAGTTCACTATGGATTCAATGTGACCAAAGAAATTGACAGCAAAACATTCTTTGGGGTGAAAGGGTTTATTACCCGGCTTGCTCTCCCAGTGGTCAATTGAGCACTAGTGTCTCTGCCCCCACCCAGAGCACTGGGCCGAGCTCTCTATATAGCACAATAATAGCTTATTGCCTAAGGGTGTGGAAGTGGTAGTCTAGCAACAGGCCAGTTACATCATCAGGTGGTTTAAGTTCAGTGAAGATCCTGGCCATGGGAACCCCAACTTCCCCACACTCCACCCCTACAGGATTCTCGCCTTACAACTTACATGCTTTCAATCTTCCATAATGGTCCTAGTGGGAGAAAGCTGGAGCACTGTAACCAGATTCCACAACAGCAACAGAGGATAACAACAACTTAGAGATAATAACAAAAATTAAGGTACAACGAGATGTTGATACAGGTAACAAAAATTATAATAATCCTCAAGCCAGAGAAGGTTCCTAATAACAAAAATTATAATAATCCTCAAGCCAGAGGAAGTTCCCAATCCACAAAGACCTTAGGGGTGATTAGACACATGTTTTAATAACACCAACATAGGCAAATCTTGTCCATCAGGTAGGAAGCATGCAAGAGAGTGGTCCTGTGATCGGACTATAGCAGAAAGGGAGTCCCTCCCAGGTCTAGTATACCATACTTTTACTCCTTCCCCATGGGGGTTACTGAAGGGTCTATATATAGTGCTACTGGAGGTGCATGCACTGGCCGTAATGATAAAACAAAACTCCCTGGTAAGATGCTCCTACCTTCTGGCCATTCAGAATATACTACTGTGACCTTTGGGGGCCACTCTGCTGTTATTCCAGGAATACACAGGAGGCCAACTTCCCAGCCTTGTCCCCAAGGTGCCAGGAGAGCCAGCCATTATTGGTCTATGTGTCGAAAGGTCCAAGGCCACATCCACTCAATGGAGTCTCCGGGGTTCCGTGCAGTTGGTGCTGGCAGCAAGATGTTATTCTGGTGACCTCAGCTTCAGTGATTCTTCCTTGGTTTGTACTTACAGTTGTATAGGGGAGACAGCCATATGTGTTAACATCTCTACAGGGCTCAGGGCTCCCTTTCGAGGTCTCTCATTCAAACACCGTAGCACAGTCCATAAGCGGACTGAACATCCCCACAGACTATTGGTATCTGATTTTAGTCCAGATTTTAACAAGCCATTGTGCCTCTCTATCATGCCTGCTGTGGTAGGATTGCATGGCACATGAAACTTCCATTTGATTCCCAGCTGTCACACCCATTCTTGCAGTGTATGTACAGTAAAATGGGTGCCTTATCACTCTCAATTACCTGTGGTAGGCCATAGGCAGCAAAGAGATGCTCCAGGCCTCTTTTGGTCATCTGTGGGTCTGCACAATGGGTAGGAAAATCAACCAGAAGTCCCCTAGCTGTGTCCACACAAGTCATAGCATACTGATATCCTTCTGACACAGGTAGAGGCTCAATGTAGTCTATCTGCCACCTGATGAAGGGTATAGGCCCCTTAGCTATTGTCCCATGTTGCTGTGGAACTCGGTGTAAGTCCCTTTTGGAGCACAAGATACACTCCTGCTGGGCTCTACTAACTTCTTCAAAGGTCAAAGGCAAGTCCCACCGATGGGCTAAGCCCACATTGTCTTTTGCCCCACATGCAACAAACACTGATATAACCATTGGGCTATATCAGAGACAGGCTTTCCGTCTAACTAACATATCTGGGCCAATTTATCTGCTTCATCATTTCCCGGGGGTTCTGTGGCAAATGACCTGTCACATGGTATACTGTAATTATTTTGGTCTGACCACAGGCCCATAAATCTTGACACAATTCTTACCCCCAAAGGGGTTGGTGACCAACCAGTCAGTCAGCATAGTACCAGGTTGGTATCCACAGGGTGAACCTAGCTGTCCGTGCAGACAACTATAGGGGAGGGCTCCTGGCTGATCACAAGCCACACAGCCTGCAACTCTGCCCATTGGCTGCTCTTCCCCTCACCACCTTCCATCCATATTGTCTCAGTCTTACAATGGAAAGCTATGGCCCTCCATTTTGGGGGCTGCCCACAGCTGGAGCTGTCTGTGTACCATGCATCATTGGGTATAGGATCTCTTCCCTCCTGATAGAGACTTTCTGCTACTAATGGTTCAAAAGCAAGTTCTTCCTGCTTTTCACTAGAATATGTCACCACCCCCAATAAGCATTGGAGTTCTTCACTCAAGGGGCTATTACTAGAGAGTGCACTACGCTGATGTAGGTAAGCACCCCACTTGGCCAGTGTGGGCATTTGTGCCATATCACTCCTTGGCTTTTGGGTCCAGTCTCATACCCGCCCCAAAATGGGATAGGTGGTTATTACCTTTATCGGGGCCATTCCATTTATGGGTTCTGTAGCCACAAAGGCATGAAATACGGCAGCCAGTTGCTTTTCTATGAAAGTGTATCATACCTCTGCCCCTTTCCAGGGTTGTGATCAAAATTCAATAGGTTGGCGAGTTCGTTCAAGACGCTGCCAAAGACCCCAGCCATAACCATCTTCAGGCACATGAATATCCAGCTCAGAGGGTCTTGATGGGTCTATCACACTCAAGGCCTGCATGGCCTTGACTGCCCATTTTGCTGTAGTAAAGGCAGATGCACGTGTCTCATCCCAGTCCCACCTGACGCCCTTTTTTTTCCCTAAATAAACATCAACTTTATTCTTTTAATCCTAACCTTTCATAGGACTCTATTTCATTCTCAATAAACTGTAACTTTCATGACTAATACTGCATTCAATTTTTTTTTGGTATCATTAATCTACAATTACATGAGTAAAATTGGTTACTAGACTCTCCCCATCATCAAGTCCTCCCCACAAACCCCATTACAGTCACTGTCCATCAGCATAGTAAGATGCTATAGAATCACTACTTGTCTACTCTGTGTTGTACAGCCCTCCTGTTCCCCCCTACATTATGTGTGCTAATCATAATGCCCCATTTTCCCCCTTATCCCTCCCTTCCCACCCACGCTCCCCAGTCCCTTTCCCTTTGGTAACTGTTAGTCCATTCCTGGCTTCTGTGATTCTGCTGCTGTTTTGATCCTTCAGTTTTTGCTTTATTCTTATACTTCACATATGAGTGAAATCATCTGGTACTTGTCTTTCTCTGCCTGGCTTATTTCACTGAGCATAATACCCTCTAGCTCCATCCATGCTGTTGCAAATAGTAGGATTTGTTTTCTTCTTATGGCTGAATAATATCCCATTGTGTATATGTACCACATCTTCTTTATCCATTCATCTACTCATGGACATTTGGGTTGCTTCCATTTCTTGGCTATTGTAAATAGTGCAGCGATAAACATAGGGGTGCATCTATCTTTTTCAAACTGGGCTGCTGTATTCTTAGGGTAAATTCCTAGGAGTGGGATTCCTGGGTCAAATGGTATTTCTATTTTGAGTATTTTGAGGAACCTCCATACAGCTTTCCACAATGGTTGAACTAATTTACATTCCCACCAGCAGTGTAGGAGGGTTCCCCTTTCTCCACATCCTGGCCAACGTTTGTTGCTGTTTGTCTTTTGGATGGTGGTCATCCTTACTGGTGGTAGGTGATATCTCATTGTGGTTTTAATTTGCATTTCCTGATGAATAGCAATGTGGAGCATCTTTTCATATGCCTGTTCGCCATCTAAATTTCTTCTTTGGAGAAGTGTCTGTTCAGATCCTCTGCCCATTTTTTAATTGGATTATTTGCTTTTTGTTTATTGAGGTGCATCAGCTCTTTATATATTTTGGATGTCAACCCTTTATTGGAT
Organism: Manis pentadactyla; assembly: GCF_030020395.1. Lineage (NCBI taxonomy): Eukaryota > Metazoa > Chordata > Mammalia > Pholidota > Manidae > Manis > Manis pentadactyla. The sequence continues at coordinate 46,491,619 of NC_080022.1, read as the reverse complement.
ATGTCATTTATGAATATATTCTCCCATACTGTAGGGTTCCTTTTTGTTCTATTGATGGGGTCCTTTGCTGTACAGAAGCTTTTCAGCTTGATATAGTCCCACTTGTTCATTTTTGCTTTTGTTTCCCTTGCCCGGGGAGATATGTTCAGGAAGAAGTTGCTCATGTTTATGTCCAAGAGATTTTTGCCTTTGTTTTTTTCTAAGAGTTTTATGGTTTCATGACTTACATTCAGGTCTTTGATCCATTTTGAGTTTACTTTTGTGTATGGGGTTAGATAATGATACAGTTTCGTTCTTTTACATGTAGCTGTCTAGTTTTGCGAACACCAGCTTTTCAAGAGGCTGCCGTTTCCCCATTGTATATCTATGTCTCCTTTATTGTATATTAATTGACCATATATGTTTGGGTTAATGTCTGGACTCTCTAATCTGTTCCACTGGTCTGTGGGTCTATGCGTGTGCCAGTACCAAATTGTCTTGATTACGTGGCTTTATAGCAGAGCTTGAAGTTGGGAAGCAAGATCTCCCCAGCTTTATTCTTCCTTCTCAGGATTGCTTTGGCTATTTGCAGTCTTTTGTGGTTCCATATAAATTTTATGACTATTTGTTCCAGTTCATTGAAGAATGCTGTTGGAAATTTGATAGGGATTGCATTGAATCTGTAGATTGCTTTAGGCAGGATGGCCATTTTGACAATATTAATTCTTCCTCGCCAAGAGCACGGGATGAATTTCCTTTTGTTAGTGTCTTCTTTAATTCTCTTAGGAGTGTCTTGTAGTTTTCAGAGTATAGGTTCTTCACTTCCTTGGTTAGGTTTATTCCTACATATTTTATTCTTTTTGATGCTATTGTGAATGAAATTGTTTTCCTGATTTCTCTTTCTTCTAGTTCATATTTAGCATATAGGACAGCAACAGATTTCTGTGTATTAATTTTGTATCCTGCAACTTTGCTGAATTCAGGTATTAGTTCTAGTAGTTTTAGAGTGAAGTCTTTAGGGGATTTTTTATTCATTTTATTATCATTAATCTACAGTTAGATGAAGAACATTATGGTTACTAGACTCCCCCCTTCACCAAGTTCACCCCACAAACCCCATTACAGTCACTGTCCATCAGCATATTAAGATGCTGTAGACTCACCACTTGTCTTCTCTGTGTTGCACATCCCTCCCAGTGCCCCTCCCCACATTATACATGCTAATCGTAAGGCCCCCTTTCTTTTTCCCTGCCTTTATCCCTCCCTTCCCACCCCTTCTGCCCAGTCCCTTTCCCTTTGGTAACCGTTAGTCCATTCTTGGGTTCTGTGATTCTGCTGCTGTTTTGTTCCTTCAGTTTTTCTTTGTTCTTCTCCTCCACATACAAGTGAAATCATTTTGTACTTGTCTTTCTCTGCCTGGCTTATTTCACTGAGCATAATACCCTCTAGCTCCATCCATGTTGTTGCAAATGGTAGGATCTGTTTTTTTCTTATGGCTGAGTAATATTCCATTGTGTATATGTACCACATCTTCTTTATCCATTCATCTACAGATGGACATTTAGGTTGCTTCCATTTCTTGGCTATTGTAAATAATGCTGTGATAAACATAGAGGTGCACCTGTCTTTTTCAATCTGGAGTGCTGCTTCTTAGGATAAATTCCTAGAAGTGGAATTCCTGGGTCAAATGGTATTTCTATTTTGAGCTTTTTGAGGAACCTCCATACTGCTTTCCACAATGGTTGAACTAATTTACATTCCCACCAGCAGTGTAGGAGGGTTTCCCTTTCTCTGCAACCTCACCAACATTTGCTGTTGTTTGTCTTTTGGATGGTAGCCATCCTTACTGGTGTGAGGTGATATCTCATTGTGGTTTTAATTTGCATTTCTCTGGTGACAAGCAATGTGGAGCATCTTTTCATTTGTCTGTTGGCCATCTGAATTTCTTCTTTGGAGAAGTGTCTGTTCAGCTCCTCTGCCCATTTTTTAATTGGATTATTTGCTTTTTGTTTGTTGAGGAGCGTGAGCTCTTTATATATTTTGGATGTCAAGCCTTTATCAGATCTGTCATTTATGAAAATATTCTCCCATACTGTAGGGTTCCTTTTTGTTCTATTGATGGTGTCCTTTGCTGTACAGAAGCTTTTCAGCTTGATATAGTCCCACTTGTTCATTTTTGCTTTTGTTTTCCTTGCCCGAGGAGATATATTCATGAAGAAGTCGCTAATGTTCACATCCAAGAGATTTTTGCCTATGTTTTTTTCTAAGAGTTTTATGGTTTCAGTACTTACATTCAGGTCTTTGATCCATTTCAAATTTACTTTTGTGTATGAGGTTAGACAGTGATCCTGTTTCATTCTCTTACATGTAACTGTCCAGTTTTGCCAGCACCATCTGTTGAAGAGACTGTCATTTCCCCATTGTATGTCCATGGCTCCTTTATCATTTATTTATTAACCATAAATGTTTGGGTTAATATCTGGGGTCTCTATTCTGTTCCACTGGTCTGTGGGTCTGTTCTTGTGCCAGTACCAAACTATCTTGATTACTTTGGCTTTGTAGTAGGGCTTGAAGTTGGGGAGCAAGATCCCCCCCCCCACTTTATTCTTCCTTCTCAGGATTGCTTTGGCTATTCGGGGTCTTTGGTGTTTCCATATGAATTTTTGAACTATTTGTTCTAGTTCGTTGAAGAATGGTGTTGGTAATTTGATAGGGATTGCATCAAATCTGTATATTGCTTTGGGCAGAATGTCCATTTTGACGATATTAATTCTTCCTAGCCAGGAGCATGGGATGAGTTTCCATTTGTTAGTGTCCTCTTTAATTTCTCCTAAGAGTGCCTAATAGTTTTCAGGGTATAGGTCTTTCACTTCCTTGGTAAGGTTTATTCCTAAGTATTTTATTCTTTTTGATGCAATTGTGAATGGAATTGTTTTCCTGATTTCTCTTTCTATTAGTTCATTGTTAGTGTATAGGAAAGCCACAGATTTCTGTGTGTTAATTTTGTATCCTGCAACTTTGCTGTATTCCAGTATCAGTTCTAGTAGTTTTGGAGAAGAGTCTTTAGGGTTTTTTATGTACAATATCATGTCATCTGCAAATAGTGACAGTTTGACTTCTCTTATCCAATCTGGATGCCTTGTATTTCTTTGTTTTGTCTAATTACCATGGCTAGGACCTCCAGTACTCTGTTGAATAACAGTGGGGAGAGTAGGTATCCCTGTCTTCTTCCCAATCTTAGGTGAAAAGCCTTCAGCTTCTCACTGTTAAGTATGATGTTGACTGTGGGTTTGTCATTTATAGCCTTTATTATGTTGAGGTACTTACTCTGTATACCCATTTTGTTGACAATTTTTATCATGAATGGGTGTTGAATTTTTTCAAATGCTTTTTCAGCATCTGTGGAGATGATCATATGGTTTTTGTCCTTTTTGTTGATGTGGTGGATGATGCTGATGGATTTTCGAATGTTGTACCATCCTTGCATCCCTGAAATGAATGCCACTTGATCATGGTGTATGATCCTCTTGATGTATTTTTGAATTCACTTTGCTATTATTTTGTTGAGTATTTTTTCATCTATGTTCATCAGGGATTTTGGTCTGTAGTTTCCTCTTTTTGTGCTGTCTTTGCCTGGTTTTCGTATTAGAGTGATACTGGCTTCATAGAACGAGTTTGGAAGTATTCCCACGTCTTCTGTTTTTTGGAAAACTTTAAGGAGAATGAGTATTATGTCTTCTCTATAAGTCTGATAAAATTCAGAGGTGAATTCATCTGTCCCGGAGGTTTTGTTCTTGGGTAGTTTTTTGATTACCGATTCAAATTCGTTGCTGGTAAATGGTCTGTTTACATTTTCTGTTTCTTCCTTAGTCAGTCTTGGAAGGTTCTGTTTTTCTAGAAAATTGTCCATTTTTTCTAAAAAGGTTTTCCAGCTTGTTAGCATATAGATTCTCATAGTATTCTCTAATAATCTGCATTTCTGTGGGGTCTGTCATGATTTTTCCTTTCTCATTTCTGATTCTGTTTATGTGTGTAGATTCTCTTTTTCTTTTAATAAGTCTGGCTAGGTGTTTATCTATTTTGTTTATTTTCTCAAAGAACCAGCTCTTGGTTTCATTGATTTTTTTCTGTTGTTTTAGTCTTCTCAATTTTATTTATATCTTCTCTAACCTTTCTTATGTCCCTCCTTCTGCTGGCTTTGGGCCTCATTCATTCTTCTTTTTCCAGTTTCAATAATTGTGACTGTATAGTATTCACTTGGGATTGTTCTTCCATCTTTAAATAGGACTGGACTGCAATATAGTTTCCTCTTAGAATTGCCTTTGCTGCATGCCTCAAAAGTGCTGTTGTTGTCATTTGTCTCCATATATTGCTTGATCTCTGTTTTAATTTGGTCATTGATCCGTTGATTATTTAGGAGCATGTTGTTAAGCCTCCATGTGTTTGTGAGCCTTTTTGTTTTCTTTGTACAATTTATTTCTAGTTTTATACCTTTGTGCTCTTAGAAGTTGGTTGGTAGAATTTCAATGTTTTTGAATTACTGTATTTTTAAATTTGGTTTGCTAATATTTTGTTGAGTATTTTTTCATCTATGTTCATCAGGGATATTGGTCTATAGTTTCCTCTTTTTGTGGTGTCTTTGCCTGGTTTTGGTATTAGAGTGATTCTGGCTTCATAGAATGAGTTTGCATTGAATCTGCAGATTGCTTTAGGCAGGATGGCCATTTTGACAATAGTAATTCTTCCTTTCTTGGGGATCTTTGCCATTATTTTTGTTGCCTAGTATGTGGTCTATTCTGGAAAATGTTCCATGTGCACTTGAGAAGAATGTGTATCCTGCTGCTTTTGGGTGTAGAGTTCTGTAGATGTCCGTTAGGTCCATCTGTTCTAGTGTGTTGTTCAGTGCCTCTGTGTCCTTACTTATTTTCTGTCTGGTTGGTCTGTCCTTTGGAGTGAGTGGAGTGTTGAAGTCTCCTAAAATGAATACACTGCATTCTATTTCCACCTTTAATTCTGTTAGTATTTGTTTCACATATGTTGGTGCTCCTATGTTGGGTGCATATATATTTATAATGGTTATATCCTCTTGTTGGACTGCCCCCTTTATGATTATGTAATGTCCTTTTTTATCTCTTGTTACTTTCTTTGTTTTGAAGTCTATTTTGTCTCATACAAGTACTGCAACACCTGTTTTTTTCTCCCTATTGTTTGCATGAAATATCTTTTTCCATCCCTTCACTTTTAGTCTGTGTATATCTTTGGGTTGAAGTCAGTCTCTTGTAAGCAGCATATAGATGGTTCTTGCTTTTTTACCCATTCTATTACTCTGTGTCTTTTGATTTGTGCATTCAGTCCATTTACTTTTAGGGTGATTATCGAAAGAGATGTACTTACTGCCATTGCAGGCTTTGGATTCGTGGTTACCAAACCTTCAAGGGTTGATTCTTTACTATCTAACCATCTAACTTAACTCTCTTATTAATCTATTATAAACATAGTCTGATGATTCTTTGTTTCTCTCCCTTCTTATTCTTCCTTCTCCATTCTTTATATGTTAGATATTTTATTCTGTACTCCTTTGTGTTTCCTTTGACTGCTTTTGTGGGTAGTTGATTTTATTTTTTGCCTTTAGTTAGTATTTGGTTGGTCTGCTTTCTTTGCTGTGATTTTATTTTCTCTGGTGACATCTATTTAGCCTTAGGAGTGCTTCTGTCTAGAGCAATCCCTTTAAAATATCCTGTAGATGTGGCTTGTGGGAGGCAAATTCCCTCAACTTTTGCTTGTCTGAGGATTGTTTAATCCCCCCTTCAAATTTAAGTGATAATCATGCTGGATACAGTGTTCTTGGTTCAAGGCCCTTCTGTTTAGTTGCATTAAATATGTCATGCCATTCTCTTCTGGCCTGTAGGGTTTCTGTTGAGAAGTCTAATGATAGCCTGATGGGTTTTCCTTTGTAGGTGATCTTTTTTCTCTCTGGCTGCCTTTAATACTCTGTCCTTGTGTTTGATCTTTGCCATTTTAATTATTATAAGTCTTGGTGTTGTCCTCCTTGGGTCCCTTGTGTTGGGAGATCTGTGGGCTTCCATAGTTTGAGAAACTGTTTCCTTCCCCAGCTTGGGGAAGTTTTCAGCAATTATTTCTTCAAAGACACTTTCTATCCCTTTTTCTCTCTCTTCTTCTTCTGGTACTCCTATAATACGAATATTATTGCATTTTGATTGGTCACACAGTTCTCTTAATATTCTTTCATTCCTAGGGATCCTTTTATTTCTCTCTGCCTCAGCTTCTCTGTATTCCTGTTCTCTGATTTCTATTCAGTTAACAGTCTCTTGCACCTTGTCCAGTCTGCTGTTAAGACCTTCTAGTGATTGTTTCATTTCTGTAGTCTCCCTCCGGACTTCATCCCTTAGCTCTTGCATATTTCTCTGCAGGTCCATCAGCATGGTTATGACTTTTATTTTGAATTCTTTTTCAGGAAAATTGGTTATATCTATCTCACCAGGCCCTCTCTCTGGGGTTGTCTGAGTTATTTTTGACTGGACCAGATTCTTCTGCCTTTTCATGGTGATAGAAGTCATCGCAGGCAGGTGGCACATGTGTTAGCTGGGAGAACAAAGTCCCTTCCTGCTTGTTGGTCACCTTGCCCTTCTCCGCTGCCTCTGCCATATACCTGCACACTGGGAGCAGGCTCTGGGATAACCTCCTGAGCTGCCGTGGGCACGGCGGCTCTCGGGATAGCCTAGAGCACTGTGGTGGGTTGCAGCCGCACCGGGTGTGTTTTCCTGTGGGAACGGCACCCCTTCGTTCCTTCCGGACCTTACTCCAGCTTCCGCTGCCTATACCAGTTACGCACACACAGGGAGGCAGTCTCTGGGATAATCTCCTGAGCTTCCATGGGCGGAGAGGTCCTCAGGCTAGTCTAGAGCACTGCAAGGGGGTGGTTGCAGCTGTGCTGGGTGTGTTCTCTTGTGAGAACAGGCCCTTTGTGCCTTCTGTACCTTGCTCTGGCTTCTATTGCCTATGTTGATTACCCGCACACCAGGAGGCAGACTCTGAGATAATCTCCTGAGCTGCCGTGGGTGGGGCCACCCTCAGGCCAGCCTAGAGCACTGCAGGGGAATCACAGCCACTCCAGGTGTGTTCTCCTGTGAGAACAGTGCCCCTTCATGCCTTCTGGGCCTTGCTCTGCCTTCCTGTCTGTCCCAGTTAGCGGGTCAGCCGGTCTGCTTGCAGCGCTGGCTGGGGGGAACAAATGGCAGGCTCCTTATCACCGTGAGGGGCTTCAGGGCTGCTTTACCCCCCAGGGGGTGAGGGGGCCTGAAGTTCCTCAAGATTCCCAGCCTGCTGGGCTGAGTGTGCTGGACGCTTTTGTTCAGCTGTTGAGCCCTTGTCCCTTTAAGACTTTTAAAAAGCACCCACTTTTCTTTTGTCCCATGGGAGCTAGCTGTGGGGACCTGCTCACAGTCTCTGTCTTGGACCCTACCCTTCCGTTTCTCTAATATCCAGTACACCATGCAATGTGTGTCTGCGCTCCTGGTGCAGATTACTCGGGCTGGTTATTTTGCTGTCCTGTGCTTCCACTTGCTCCCCACTCTGACTCTTTTCCTCCCACTGGTGAGCTGGGGTGGGGGAAGTGCTTGGGTCCCGCCAGGTCACAGCTTTGTATCTTAACCCCTTCGTGAGATGCTGAGTTCTCGCAGATGTAGATGTAGCCTGGCTGTTGAATTGTATCTTCTGGTCTCTCTTTTAGGAATAGTTGTATTTGTTGTATTTTCAAAAATATGTATGGTTTTTGGAGGAGATTTCCACTGCCCTTCTCACGCTGCCATCTTGAGCCCCTTCCTCCCACCTGACGCCCTTTTGTACCAAGTAAAAAGGCTTCAGAATTTGTGCCAAGTGCAGAATAAACACTCTTCCAGTAGCCTAGAAGACCCCAAAACTCTTGTAGCAATGCTACAGTTGTAGGGGTAGGAAAGACCTGGACTTTATCTATAACTACTTCTGGTATAACCTTGGTCTTACCCAATCAGATGACCCCCAAGAATTTGACAGACAAACCAGGTCCCTGAACCTTGGTACTTTTCACAGCCCATCCTTTCTCCTGTAAATGTTGCAGCAGTCTAGGTTCTGCACCTTCTAGATCTGAAAGAGAATCAGATGTGAGCATGACTTCATGAGTATAATGTTATAGCCACACCATTGGTGGTTTCTCCTATGTAGCCAAGTCCTGGGCTACAAGTCTATGACAGATGGTGGGGTTCTGAAGGTATCCCTGTGAAAGAACAGTGAAAGTCAATTGCAGTCTTTCCCACTTGAAGGCAAACTGTTCCTGACTTTCCTGCTCAATGTCAATGGAAAAGAAGGCACCAGCAAGATCTACCACATAATGGTATGTTCCTAGTTCATGGCTGAGAGTATCCATCAGGCCTGCAATAGAGGGGACAGCAGCATGCATAGGGAGTATTACTTTATTCAGTTCTCTGTAATCCACAGTCATATGCCAGGAGCCATCTGGCTTTTTTACTGGCCACACTGGGGAATTGAAAGAACTATTGGGTGGGCTTTATAATACCCACCTTTTCCAGCTCCTGGAGAGCTTCTCCAATCTCTTTTTGCCCTCCAGGCAGTTTGTATTGTTTGGTATTAGTCACCCACCAAGACACAGGCAAAGCTATGGGTGGGTGCCTAGCATGTCCCCTCAGAACTGCCTTCACCACACATACTCTCAGTCTGAACTCACCTACAGTGGTCTGCAACCATAGACCCTGCAGGATATCAATTCCAAAAATATACTAGGGATAGGAGATATATACACAGTATACTTTTTTGGCAATAGATGCCCTATTCCCAAAGGGATTTGGACTTCCTTCATTCTAATAGCCTTAACCCTGTATCCATCTATGATAGTGGGGGTCCCAGGAATGCTCAGGGTTACCATGAATCATTGAATATTCTGCCCCTGTGTCCACCAGAGCCAGGAAACATTGTTTGTTCACTGGGGCCAATGGATAGCTGTTTCAACATGTGGCCTCTGGTTCCCCTGGTCCCTCAGGGCTCAGCCTTTCCCTCAGTCAAACCGTGTTCTCCAGTCTTCTTCCTGTGTGGGCTCAAGTGAGGTTGGCTCGCTCTCCCACAGGAAGTCTTGCAAACACACAGGCTGGACTTGTGGCTCTGTTTCTGACCTCTGCCTCTTTGGTCTTAATGGCTGTAACTGCTGCTCTGGTTTCAGTTGGTGCCATAGCTCTAGTAAGATCCTATTTGACTTCCCATCTAATTTCCTTCCATCTGCTCCTGCCAATATTTAATCAATCCACATCTGAGTCCTTGTAACCTTCATGGGGCCCTTTAAATTCTTCATGTGAGTAGCAGACCTTATTTCTTTTTGGGTTCTCATTGCTTCAGCCTCTCCTAAGTCTGCTACTGTACGTGTCACCTCCCTTATGTGATGCCCTAAGTGAGGGGAAAGAATGTCCACTAGAGACCCAAAGAGGGATGTGGGAGCCATTTGAAGCACAATATTTCTTATCCCAGTAGTGAAAGTCTCTTCATCTGGGCCATCATTCTCTGGACTATAGATGGCATTTGTGGGTAAAATTGTAATGTTTCCAGAATGTCTTCGCTGGCTTTAGTACATCTGCATATCAACAAACACTCAAGGGGGAAGAGAAGTATGGCTTTAGGGCATTTGCATCATTCCTCAGGGGTGGAGAGAAGTTCATCTCCATATCAATGGGTAATTACCTGAGCAATGGAGGGCATCTCTGAACCTGAGAGGTTAATGGGAGGGGGCTGGCTTGCCTGCTGGCCTGCTTTTTCTGGAGCAGAGGAGAGAGATGGCCCCGGACTGCAGTTTGTACATGAGGGGGAGGGCCAGTTTTGCTTCTGCTGGAGCAGGAGAGAAGGCCCTGGACTGCAGTTTGTAAGCAGTAAACAAATTTTAAACTTTATTTCTCTCTTTGACTGATTTTGGTTTTTAGAGGTATTTTGCCCCAGGATTTCCTCTCCCCAGACTTACAGCATTCTTATGTCTAAATCTCATAACACCTGTTGGAGCTCAGCATATGTCTGTCATCTAACAGGAGAGAATGATAGGTCACCCGGATTGGGCCACACAGCCTGAAGTGCAGCCATAAGACAATCGAGGATGGAGTGACTCCCTGGGGTCTGATGTGCATTTTGTAATCGCTGCCTCAAGGTGGGCTGCACTGTCAGGGAAGCCAGCTTTCCAATCTTTGATCCCGACAGAACAATTCCATCCACCCCTAAGTCCCACAGACACAGGAGCCAAGTTGATATTGACTCCGAGGGCTTCTGCCTAAACTGGAAGCCCAAATCCCCAGCTCAGCCTGAGTATAGGGGCAGAGCATAGAGTGCTCCATGACCTGGGGAGGGGGCTGCTCCTCTCCTTGGGGAACTTTCAGCTGCTGGGTCTTTATTTTCTTTACAACCACTGGGTGAGCTCTCAATACAGGAGGCACCAGTGCCTCCGGCACCACCCCTTCATCCTTCTCCAGCTCCTCCATTTCTGGGGCTGATGGCACCTTTCTCTCCCCTCCCCCAAGTGCCTCCTCTGCTGCAACCTTTACCTTTTCTACTGTGCCTCGCAGCAATGCTACCTCAGTCTTCAGAAGGTCTCTTACCTTCACCTCAATGCTTTGCAGCTGGTGTTCTCATGCCACCTCTGCTTGTGCTTCCCTCAGGAGTTCCTCTTTTTCCTTGATGGCCTCTTCCTCCTTCAGAGTGCCTGACAGTGCTGCCATCTCTTTCTGTAAGGAATCTTTTACCTCTTCAGTGGCACACTACTGGCATTCTCATGCTGCTTCCTCTTTCATCAATGCCATTTCCTTCTTCAGGGAATCCACAGAATTTTGCAGCTCATGTTCTCATGCCACCATTTCTTGGGTCTTTTTCAGGAGTCTGTCCTTCTCTTCTGTAGATTTTTTTAATACTGTGAGAGGCAGCCAACCCCCAGTCCCTGCTGCCTCATGCACACTCTGTGTCTCAAAAGGCCTCCTTATTATACCAAGGGCCACCCCTACTGCCTCAGGTATCACCTCCACTTGCCTCCAGTCCTGGAGTGGGGTCCAGTCCTCTAGGAGGCAAGCCACCTCAGACCACATACCCATTGGGGGACGATTCACTGTCTCCCCATTCACAGGGGCAGCCCGCTGAAGCACCCCTCCCATAAGGACAGCCTGTCTTTTTCCTTGGTCAACAATGAACCCTGCCAACTTTGCCAATTGTCTTGCCAATGGGTTGCAGCCCCAGGCAAGTTCACTATGGATTCAATGTGACCAAAGAAATTGACAGCAAAATGTTCTTTGAGGTGAAAGGGTTTATTATCCTGCTTGTTCTCCTGTCTAGCACTAGTGTCTCTACCCCCACCCAGAGCATTGGGCCAAGCAAAATTGCACTCTATATAGTGCAATAATAGCTTATTGCCTAAAGGTCCAGAAGTAGTAGCTTAGCAACAGGCCAGTTACATCATCAGGTGTTTTAAGTTCAGTGAGGATCCTGGCCATAGGAACCTCAGCTTCCCCACATGGTGATGGTTGCAGAATATGTGAATGTTCTTAATGCCATAGAACCATAGAATCAAAAATGGTTAAAATGGTAAAATTATGGTATATGCATTTTACCACAATGAAAACATGTGTACTGAATTTTTGCTATAAGTCAGGCACTGTATTTGATGCTCAGGATAAGAAGATGAGATAAAAAGTGGATATTATTGCTGATCTTGGAGCTGACTATTAGGTTTATATCTGTCCATCTATATGTGTGACAAAATGAGCAACTGCCCTGCATGGGAAAGTCCAGGAAGCTAAAAAGACTTGTGGCATAGGAATCAGGTTTCTACTGGAATGTTAGAGAAGCTTTTGAGGAGAAATGACATCCTTGCTAAGGTGAGAAGAAGAAGGAGTTGAGCTTCTAGGCAGACAGAATAGCATAGGCAAAACTGTGAGGTGGAAGTTTATAGTGTATTTGAAGGGCTGAATAATGGACAGGGTCGTGGGAAGCAAGGGGGCCCATGGTGAGAAATCCTGGGGAGGTGGACAGAGGCCCTGGCAAAGATTATGGTCTTTATCCAAAGAGCAAGGAGAAGCTTTTGATGAGTTTAAGTACTAGATAGCCTTGATCAGACCTGCCTAGATTTTCTCTGAATCCCTTGACACTGTGGTATTATTCATTAGAGCAGAAATCAGCAGAAGTAGATGATTAGGAACCAGGTTGTGGTACTTATGCAGGCTAGAAATAATGACCTGGTCTGGTCATTGAGAACGAGTAAAATGGACAAAGTAAAAGGTGTCTTGGAGGTGACATTGACAAGAGTTGGTTATGGAGGGCTGAGAACAGGCTCAAAAATGGTTGTAAAAATTGATAAAAGTGAACCAGGCACTAAATTCACTAAATTCAAATATGAGAGAAAAGCAGCTTATGTTTTTTTCTTTATTTTAGTATTTATTTAATACTCAGTATTTTATGTAATTAACAAATTAGTGTAACTAAGTATTTTTAATTAGCGTAAATTAGCAAAAAGTCAGATTTTTAAAAACCACTAATAATTCTACCACTCAAGAGAGAGCTCTTGTTAAGATTTTGTTAGATGTACTTCCAGACTTTTTATATACATATACAGATAGATGTTCTTCAACTTACAATCAGATTACATCCCAATAAACCCATCATAAGTTTAAAATGCATTTAATAGCCCTAACCTACAGAACATCATAGCTTAGCCTAGCCTACCTTAAATTTGCTCAGAACACTTAGATGAGCCTACAGTTGGGCAAAATCACCTAACACCAAGCCTATTTATAATAAAGTGTTGAATATTTCAAGTGATTGAATGCTGTACTGAGAATGAAAAACAGAATGGTTGTATGGGTTGTATAAGTGCATTGGTGTTTACTCTTGTGTTTGCATGGTTGACTGGGAGCTGCAGCTCACTGCCACTGCCCAGCATCATGAGAAAGCATTGTACCACATGTCATTAACCCAGGAAAAGATTACAATTCAAAGTACAGGTTCTACAGAATGTTTTCCCACTGTTGTAAAGTCAAAAATCCTAAAGTCAAACCCTTTCAGGTGAGGGACTGACTGTGTATGGATATGCATACTCTTTTCTCAAAAATAGGATCCTACTAAACATACTCTTCAGTAATATGCTGTTTTTATTCAACAGGATGTTGTGAATATATATGCACAGCAAAAAAATACACACATTCCCAAGGTGCTTTTCAGTTACTATGTATTATTTCATCTTACAGCAAAATGAAATTTCTTCAACCAGTCAGTTAACGTTCAACATTTCAGACATTTCTAATTTTTCACTATTCTAACAGCACTGCAGGGAATATGTTATATCTAAGTCTTTGCCCACACACATCTTACATTATTTACCGATAATTGAATCCCTACAAAAAGAATCACAGGTTCAAAGTTTATGCATGTCTTTAAGTCTTTGAAACACAACCTGTCTGCCCTCCAGAAAAGTTGCACCAAATCACACTCCCATAAATAACAAAAATACCCATAATGCCAACACTTACACAGCCCTTACTCTGTGCACTGTTCCAAGCCCTTTCCATATACTAACCCATTAATCCTCCTAACAGGTCCATGAGAGAGGTATGTTATTATCCCCATTATACACATGGAAAAAACTAGCCTGTGACCCAATTCTAGTGCCAGAAATGGAGAGGAATGGATGAAATGAAAGACAGAAAGATCTGATTCCCCACACTTTTGTCAACACGTGGTTATTTTATTTTTCATTCTGGTGGGGAAAATCATACCTCATTTATATCTGGTATTCATTACATGAATCATCTTAATATTTCCAACAACTTCTTTGGATTCTATAACATTCCTCGTATTATACAAAAAGAGCAAATAAGGATCAGAAAGTTAGTGATGTGCCAAAAGCTACACATCTGGTAAACAATTAAGCTTAGATTTGGCTCCAGAGTCTCTCCTCTGTTACCATACTGCCTCTTCACCTAGAGACTGGGATATTTGGAAATTTGGTCTTGTCCTTAAGAACAACCTTCTAGAAGATTGCAGAATGGGAACTCAGGGAAGAATTCACTTTGACCTGCTCCATTTAACATTTGATGATGGGGTTCCTGGGGGCTGGTACAGAGGTTTCCTCCCAGTCTCATTGGCACTGTGGTGCAGCAAACACATCCAAAAATATGTTAGAAAAGAGAAAGGCATTATAATAAGCCTGTGCCTCCCTTTGTCTTGTGAGGTTTTAACTACTGTAATTGCCTGTAGTGTGAAGTAGTGTATTTTTCATGTATCTATTTTTATTCTGTGTCTATCTGTGTATCTGCTTTTTTGTTTTGTTTTTTTGTTACCTCACTTGAATCCTGGTGGGCCTTTTTCCCGTGAATAGTTTTGCCTTGAGAAAGCACACATTCAAATACAGACACATACACACAATAATAATATGAAGCTAAATAGGGTAGAATTTATTTTTTTTTAAAGCTAATGGCAAAATCTGAGCAGATGACTTTCTAATCCATACTGTCTTTAATTAGCTGTATTGAACCATACTACAAATTAAGTCTTCTCTGTAATTTATTCTGTCAGATGGTAACCCTCCAAACAATTTGATAGTTCATTTAAACATTGGGAAATGACTCATAGAAATGCTAAGAAAAAAAAAAGATTGTGTGATGATCAGATAAGAAACCCTCTGTTCACAGAATGAATCCTATGTGAAATGTGAATTAACCTGATTCAGTCATTCATGGGGCGTTTGTTGAGCAGCTACCTTGTGTAGTGTATGTCTTCAGACTGCTTGGTCCTTCCTTCCTTCCTTCCTTCCTTCTTTAATTCATCAAACATTTAGCACTTACTGTTACAATAATAGGAACTGGGATAAGAGTGGAGAACCAGACATGACTCTCTCTCAGGTTGCTAATGTCCCCAAACTGGAGAGAAAACATGTGCATAGATATTCTCCAAATGCCCTGCACTGCTCAGTTCTTTCTGCTGAGAATGGCCTTTCCTCCTGATTTTCTGGGGACTTCCCTGTGTCCTTCAAGGCTCAGTTCAGGAAGAGCTTTGTCACATCTTCCCTGATGCCCTTCCCCCTTCCTGCTCTGAGCCTACATAGCATCCTATGCACAACTTTAATGTAACACTTGTCTCATTATATTGATTGTTAGTTTCTTTGCCTGCTTGTCTTATGAGATTGCAAGATGACCTCATAAAAGGGACTATGAGGAAGGGACTTTGTTTTAACCATTTGGGTAGATGTAGTGCTTAGTGTGAGACCTGGATCATAACAGACACTCACTAACTACAGTGATGGGAATAACTGGATGAATGGATAAACACGCAACACAATAAAGATGTGTGTAGTGTAGCATCCTAGGTAGAAGAACCAATACAATGCAATGGGGTCTAGGGACAGGAATTATTCCTCAGGGAGATCAGGGGAGTCAGAGAGCAGGATACTGGAGCTAGCCTTTGAAGCTAATTATGATGCAGTGCTGTGGATCCAGTGACTCAGGGCTCCAGGGATGAAGAGGGCAGTCAGCAGAGAAAACAACGTGAGCAGGACCACGGGGCTGGGAGAGTACAGAACCCAGAGCAGGGGTGATGAGCCCTTCAGATGATTTGCGGCCTAGGGTTCCTGGAGTTCAGCCTGGGAGGAAGGTCAGACTCGACTGAAGAGGGTGATCTCTAGATTGTCCTTGGAATTCTTCAGTGACAGCTTTTCATCCATTGTGTAAGGAAGAGGGTTCAGAATGGGAGGAATAAATGTAGCTGTGGCAGAGAGATGTAGTATTCTTAAAGACACTATTTTTAAAACCAAATACCTGCTTTGATTTTTGGCATACTTTAATATCTAACCTAAGTTTTTCCAAGACAGAAACTGTTTTCCAAAGGAAATGTGGAGGATGACCAGAATCTGCCATTCCTCCACCCTCTCCCTATCCCTCAGCCCTGTGTTCTGTGCCACCTCCAGACCAACCTGGGATGCCCCAAGATCTCTCCACAGAAACACTTGCTCTTGGGGTAAAGCAGCCCTCATTTCCCATAACAAGGTCCTCACCTTACCTTTCTGGTCTTGGCCGCTCAGCAGGTATCACAGACGACCAACCCTCCAAGAGTACACTTTGAGATCACGCTGTCTCAACCTTTCTTCTCTGAGACCCCTGAGACTGGCCTTTACCCCAGACATTCTGATTTTTGACACTCTGTGACCTCGGATACCTTGTAGAATTCAAAACAGCCTCAGCTTTACCTCCCTGCCTAGCACCGCCCTTCCTCATCCCAGCTTGTTAGGGTCATAGTTTTGTTGTCAGAAAAGGGAGCCTGGAGTCTAAGGAAAGGAGACCTTAATTCTACATGGGCTTCCTCTTTTCAATGTTTTCTCATCCTGAATACAGAGAACAAGGCCTGGGTTTAGGACTGGTCCTGCCAGAACTCTCCCTGACCCTCAGTCCTTTCAGGAATAAACTCAGAATTGAACTATATGATATTTAAGGTTCCTCTGGCTCCAACTGTCTTTGATTGTGCTGATAAAAACCTGCTTGCAGACATGGAGCAATTTTGAGGCTCAGTGAACAAGTATTTGCAAGATCTTCTGAGTTGCCAATATGAATGTGATAATACGACTGAAGGATTAGCAGGATTCTAATGTATTTGTATATCTAAGTATCTATATCATGTCTGCATGGTTAAGGTTGAAGAAGTGGAGACATATCCCCTCACTGACTCTTAGTTTCCGAATGAGTAAGCCACTTTCAGAGCAAACCTTTTTAACATGTCATCAAACTAACTATGAGGAAAGATGATGTTCAGATATCTTTAAACACTTCACGCACACACACAGCTACACTTTGCGAGGCAATATGAGGTATCATCAGGCGTTAAAAATGTTTTGATTTCAAAACACTTAATGAGGACTCGGAGATAATTTTAAATGTCTCCATCTGCTTTCTTGCATGGTAGGTGATCTTTTACCATTGCACAATCATCTCCAAATCTAATTCCACCAGGAAGACTTCTAATCACAGTTTAATTTTAGAGCAATATTCCACTTGGCAATCAATAATGTACTGTTGTCAAACTTTGATTTAATAAGAAACGTGGATAACATTCTCCACATTATGCAGAGAGAAAAATACTTTCAGGAAAGAGAAAGAGAAAGTCTTTGTCTCCCACTTTCCCCTGCTGCATCCCATTCTCGCTCACAAAAGCCTATAAATCAATACCCCCTTGTTGTGTGAATATAAATCTCATCAATTTTACATCATTAGCACCATGAAAAAGCTACCACTCTTTGAGCAATTTTCCTCTGCTAGCTGAATTTGTCCTCTTAATAAAACAAGAATAAATGGATCCTGACTATTTTACTAACAGACGCTTCCTTCTTCACCAACTTTATTTGTGTCAAAATCCACTAGAATTATACAGTTATCTTATGGCCACTTGAAGGGGTAGGGTGACTGGGTGGTGATAATACCCTCTAAGCCTGATGTCCGGTGGACCTTGGGCAACCTGGACAGGTCATGAAGCCAGAAGGACAGGCCCAAGAGAAGTCAGAGAGGTTAGTGAATGATCAGACTCCAGAAGGTTAATGTGTGGCAGCAGATTCTACTATAGAAATGATTCAGAAAATCAGAAGCCTAGAGGGATGACAACAAGCTAGGAATGGACATTTTGGAAGGCCAGAACCAGTGGTCTAGAACTAAGGCAATGACTGTCATGAGAGCCAGGTGCCCACTGTCCCGAGAGGCTGGCTGTGCGGTCTGAGGTCCTAGTGGCTAAAGGGTCTGGGGAGATGGAGGATTGGGGGAAGGTTCACAGAGGAGATGCAATCTCAAATGTCTTTTGCTATATAAATATAATTTGGGCACCCAGATAAAAGAAAGGACATTGCTGTTGGAAGGACCAACAGACCCATGAAAAACCTCAGAGGTACAGGAACCCCACCTCTAGCCTAAGTGGTGACTTTGGGCAAGATAGAGAAACATGTACATTCCTCAAGACACTCTTGATACCGTCTCTCAGAAAATTGTTATAAACATGCAAACTTGAGGTTCTGTGAATATGAATGGTGCCCCCTGTAGCTGCACAGTGCACATCTTCTACCACAGCAAGCATATTTAGTATCAAGTAGAACTTAGACTGGGCTGTGCCTTGAAGAAAGCATAGCAGGAGCCTGTCCCACTGAATGAAACTGGCTGGTTGTGGCAAGGTGAAGGAAGCACTGCCACAGGCCTGTTTACCTCTCTGGTCACAGCATGATGACCATGTAGGGAAGCCTCCATTTCTCAAGGGCAGGCACAGCTCTTTTTCCTTCCATCTGGACTAAACAGCTTTTCCAAAGCCCTTTGGGCCTGTTCACACGTAGCTGAAATACATCTCTTATTGATCAACAGCACGAAGGGAAAGTCCCCTAAAATATGCTCTTCCTTTTGTCTCTGATAGGCCCTTCAGCATCATCATGCTGTTCACGAAATTTCCTACATTGCAAAGGACATCACAGATCACCGGGCCTTTGGATACGTTTGTGGGAAGGAAGGGAATCACAGATTTGTGGCCATAAAAACAGCCCAGGCGGTGAGTATTCCTGTCCAAGGGGGGGCGCCTTGCCTTGTAACTTCAGGGAACAGCACAGCCACCCTGTTGGTCTTTGAAGGCCCACTCGGATGTGTGACTAAGCAATGCTGATACTCAGCCTCTTCTCTAGAAAAGATAAACAGCCTTGGAGCAACAAAACATGGTCATGTCCTCCAGTTTTGCTGCTGTTTTTTTCTAATGGGTATTTTGTAGTGACTCATTATTTTCCTTTCTGATGAAGCTGGATGGAGGCACAGTATACAAATAAGTTTCCCTGTGTTCGTAGCCTCATTTAAAAAGAAAATAAGGGGAAACAAATAACTGTTTTGCATAAGGCCTACCCTAATTTTATTACATTTGAAATTACTAATAAATAAAAGCAATGCCTTTTATGCTTATGATTATTATGAATTTGTAAATATAATTAGTTGAAGAAATGAACTTTAGCCTAGATGCAATTTGCTAAGCCAATTTAAACAAGGTAGACTTAATTAAAGATGGAATGCTTTCAGTTTAATAGAAAAAGCAAGGGCTGAGAGTTGTAGTAGGCAAAACCAAAACTTGGCCGCTGCAGCTCAGTACCGTTTTCTCATTATGTGCTTTACCACCTGTTACTGTAGGCAGAACCTGTTATTCTGGACTTGAGAGATCTCTTTCAACTTATCTATGAACTGAAGCAAAGAGAAGAATTGGAAAAAAAGGCACAAAAGGATAAGCAGTGTGAACAAGCTGTGTATCAGGTATTCCTGTGAATTTGTCCTGGTACCGGAGAAGACTGGGGCTTAGAATAAACAGATGTGAAAACTGACAGTCAGGGCTTCTCTTCCTGCTGCCAAGGAGAAATAAACAAAGATGAAAGGTTCCCGTGTAAATTACAGGCATGGGAAGCAAGCCATTAGAAGTGATTCCTTATCCTCTGAAATTCTCCACATGTTAAAAAAATGAGATCTTGAATCTGGAGAAAGATTTCAGGGGAGGAACACCAAAGAAACACAGTTGTTCTGCTTTTGTTAACAACGAGGATGGGGGTGGCTGCAAAGGTTTTTTTATTTTTTTCTGCGCATTTTCTACCTTAATAACCTACCAGCCTAGCCTACCCAGAGCTGGTTTCTTTGCTGTCCTGTAATTTCTGAATACAATCTCATGTCTTTTCCTTTATATCCTCTGCTTTTACCCTCCCATCCCTCACTCTGCTGTAGACAATTTTGGAAGAGGATGTTGAAGATCCTGTATACCAGGTAATTTCTGAAACTAGTCGGAGTTTAGGGTGAGAAATGGCTAGTGCTGGGGAACAGCATTTTGTCAGAAACCTGAAGAATCTCCTGACTGCAGAGCCTGGAGGGGAACTGGGATTCCTACTGAGGGTGAGGGCCGCCAGCCCCTCCAGGGGTAAATTTCCATAGAAACTAACAGAAGGTTGGCCTGCATCAGTAACATGGGATTTAGAGATGCGCCTCTCCCTTCTTGCCCCTGCTTCAGCCCCCTCTGCAATCTGTAAAAGTTTGCTCCCAGAGCTGACTCTTTTCAAGAGTCTTTTGAATATTCTGAGTTCATTAGAGAGACTGAATAATAAGGTGGCTTCTCTGAGTTAGGAACTGGAGCTGGGGACTGACATTTGGGTTACATTTGAACATAAACTGAAAGGAGGGTTTGTAAGCTTTAGGAAGGCTGTGTGGAGAAGTCTCTCTGGCCCTCTGGAACCAGGCTGCCGCTCTGACTACCTGGCTTGCGCCTCAGGGGATGCTGTGAGGAGAGGAAGGGAGGTCCCAGCCATCCCTGTGGCCTTCTCTGGTGTCTCTTCAAGGTTGCAGCCCAGGTGTGGGTAGAGAGAGGACTTCCCTTGGGTTCAAGTGTGTGCTCTGTTCAGACACATAGAGGAGGAAGGGAGGAGGCGGCCTATCCCACACCCCAACCCTGTGCTCATTGCTGAAGAGAGAAAGAAGCCAAAAAACATGGGCTTGTTGGATATAAAGAAAACAATCTGAAAATTATATTTCTAACTGGAGCATACATGGGTTATACGTGTGTGTCACATGCAACGTTAAGTATAAATGCTTATTTTCATATAGAAAGTTGATGCTATGACAAAAGTATAATATGGGCAATACAAGTAGTGTAGTATGAATAACTTAAACTACCTAGCATATATGGCAAACAGATGTCAAAGATGTGCCTAATGGCATGCTCTTGCTTTAGATGCTAGGAGTAAGGATTTGTCTGTAATACAAGCTCAGTCCCTGGCTAACTGGCTCATTCAGAGTGAAGAATGATTGCCCATTTTCATAAGGCCCAGTCCTTTAGAGTCTGAAATGGGCACAGGAAAAAATTGATTTTCAGTATTTAAAACAGAATACAAAATAAGGGACTGTTTATGAGATGTGGGGATTTGGGGCTCCTGAGCACTTCAGAGATGGCTTAGGGCTGTGAGCCTTAGTGAGCCAAGAGGAGCAACTGCTGCAGCATACAGATTATAAAGCCGGGGTCCCACGTGTTCCCAGGAGACGGCGTTCCCACTCAGCAGTGCAGCACATGCAGACATTGTGGGGTGAAATGCCATTGAATGAAGAGGCATCCTCCTCCTGTATCTCCAGAAAGATCTGCCAGGGCCCCATGCCGTCGTAGCTGTAGGACTGACCATCAGAGGTTTGCAGTTTTCCTTAGAGGAGGCAGGGGTGTGCATGGCACATTTTGCATCTCAGTAGTTCAGCAGTCTCTTGAAGGTATTTTCTGTTGTGCCTGTTTCCTTGATGCTCACTGTGATTTGTATCCTGAATTCCATATGCTTTTTTTTGTCCTCTTTCTTCTTCCCCTCTGACCTTTCTGCTCTGGCTGCTCCGTAATAGTACATTGTGTTTGAGGCTGGACACGAGCCAATCCGTGATCCCGAAACAGAAGAAAACATTTATCAGGTATAAAATCGCTTTCCTCTCCTTACCACAGTACCACCGCCAGTAAATGCACTGATGGGACTAGAGAACCAAGGGCTCCCTCCTCACATGGTCACATAGCAATTTGGATCATTCCAGGCTTGTTGAAATACCTTCTAGTGTTTGGCTTTAAGAACTGGCTTCTGGTTCCCCTGCAATTTACCAGTAGTTTTACTGGACAGTAGGGTACAGTGTTTTAATTTTTAATGGACCTCAACTATTTTCACTTGACTCAAGAAACAATCATTCCATTTTAGTAAAGCAACCCACTGGAAGGTTGTCATCTGTCACATAGTAGGATCCTTCATTTCTCAAAGCAATGCACTCATCGAAGTTCTTTAAGCCAACGACATTACTAAAAATGAAAGGTGCATTCAAAAATGCTATTTGAAAATAACTTGGGGAATATTCACTGAAAGAAAGTAGTTAGAAGTTTTACCCCTCTTGAAGGGGAGGCAAATTAATATTCTTAAAGGTCTGCCTACATGAAGAACCCTGAATATACTTTTTAACTCATTTGATTCTCACAAATATGTAACAAAATAGGTATTTTAATCCCGCTTTTACAAGGGGAAACTGAGACTCAGAGAAGTTGAACAACTTCCTCAGGGACATACAACTATTTAGAGCTAAGATCCAACTCCACGTGGGAAAACTCACGCTTTTCCCCCCATGCTTTTCCATCAAAGAGTTTGAATAATTGCACCATAACAACACATCAAACATATATGACAGCATCCAATTTTTCATTAATTAAAATTTTAGTCTTAATTTGAAATATAAACATTATGAAAGAATGGAAAATATAATGTATTTAATAAGTGATTTTAATTTTCTTGATTTACTTGGTTGTGTGGCCTGCCATTCAGTCTTGGCCATGCAGTACTTGTGTAATAAAAATAAAGCATTTCTAGTTTCCATCAAGTGCACAGAATTCTAAATGACCAAACTATAATGTTAGCTCTACCAGCAACTCGGTTTAAACCAGCCCCGTGGAGTAATAAGTATTTCTAGCCACCAGATCTGTTTGGTTTGAATTTAAGTATGAGGCTGTGGTTTGAGGTTTTGTTGAAAATCATCGTTTACAAAGTTTCTGTCTTTAAAGAGAAAAGTTGCATTGAAGTCCTCAGTGTCAGATTTCAAAGTACAACCTCTGATATCTGAATATGAGGCTAAAGGAACCATCATCCAGTCACCCTCTAAAGAGAGGTCATCTTTTCAAACCGAATTAGGCTCCTCATGAGATGTTTCTGAATTCAGACTTAGTTCTAGTAGCCAGGGCCCCACTGTGCCCTGTGGGGGGGCTTCTGGGGGAGGAGGGGAGACCCTCCTATGTTAGGAAGAGCTGGTCTAGGCAAGCGGAGAACTGAGTTCTAGTTCTGGCTCCCACCAACCATCTTTGGCTGAGTGGGCAGAGCACCTGCTCTGAGACTCTGTTTCCCTAGTGATAAAGTAGGGGAATAATTTCTCCCTAACTCAATGGGGGCATGAGAATGACACAAGATGATGGGGAGAGTGTAAATTAGAGGCTTCATCCTCAGTCAAACACTGAGCCCATAGTATGTAGACTGAGGATCTCGGTACAAGCACCGAGGCCGCCATCATCCGCCTTGTTGCAGTCCCTTCCTCCTCTGGGCCTGTTTGCTCATCACGAATGAGTGAGTAAGACCAAACAGCCTCTCAGACAAGGCCCTTTTCTGCTCTTTGCCCTAGTGCCTCATCAAAGGACAGAGATTCTTTAGAGAAGCATGTCGGCCTGCTCGGTGGTAACAAGTACTGAGCACTGATGTGGGCCAGTGCTGGGAATGGGATGTACAGAGTATCTTCTTATCTCTCACCACAACCCTGTATGGCTTGAACTATGATTCTCACTTTACAGACAGGAAATCAGAAGCTCACAGAGATAGGGTACCTTGCCCAGGGTCCCAGAGCTAGGGAGAGAGAGAAACCCCACCCACACCCAGGCCTCTCTGACCTCTACAAGCAAATGAATAAATCCTGAGGCTCTTCAGCTCAGAATTTCCTGATGCTGAGTCTCTCAATTAGATTCTATGTAGATTTCAAGTCACTGTCTAAAAATCACACTTGTTTTAACAGGTCTGACCTCCAGATCTTCCTGTCTGTCCATCATTAACAGGAAGGGACCATTGAAGGGAATGACTATTTTATCGCCCCCTGTGGGAGAGACCTCTGGTCACTGTCCTCTCTGGCACAGCCAGTCAGAGGGACCTCAGTCCGCCTAACAAGAGATAAACCCCTGGGCCTAAAGATAAGGAGGGGCATTTAAGGAACAGCTCTTAGAAGCTTCCTGAGTGGATAGCAATGTTTCTTATACTTAGCTTGGCCCAGCGTGGTCTCAGATTTTATCCCGTCCTGTTTTCTGGAATGACCTGGGGCCTAAACTGTTTTGGTGGAGCAAGTAATTTTTGTATTTCAATTTCCTGGGCTTTAAAATAGGGATACTGTATTACCTGCTCCTAGATGGGATATGAACATGTACAATGACAAAGACAGCTCATGGCCACAGCGAGCTCTGTGTAAGCATTAGCTCCCTTCCTCTGGCCGTCAGGCTGAGATGTCTTATGATGACGTATTAAGTGAAGTAGATCAAGACTTGCTCACCTCCTCTTGTCAGAGAGCTGAGTGGAAAGCTGTAAACCTTGCTTGGCTTTGCTATTTTTGACTCCAACACAGGAGAGGGAAGAGTCCTGAGCAAATGTAATCCCTCTTTGAGGATCAGTGGTCTCATTTTCCAAACTGGACTAATAATAGTAATTGCCTTTCTCTTTGTATGCCTCAGAAAAAGTTATCAGTTGTCTTTTTAAAACAATACAGAACCTGACAGTACAGAGTATTTTTACACCTCAACTAATCTGACCCTTCCAATAACTTGGTAAGATAAGAACAGCTGTAGTGACTATCATTTTAAACACAAGAAACTCAAGTCTTCTAATTTAAGTACTGGGCCCAAGGCCAGAGCCTCAGATTCTAAACCCAGTATTCTTCAGTACCTTAACAAGCTTCCTGCCTGAGGAAGATTGCAGCTTTCCACGAGGGCATTTCCCAGATCCTTCATTCAAAAATCATTTTTAATCACCCATGATGTGACATGTATCATTATTTTAAAATGATGAGGGTCTAGCCCTATGTCACCCAACCCTTAAACTGCCTCTCTACACTATTCATGTTGCTGAGCTAACAGTGTCCTCTGTGTGTTCAGTATTTAATTTATAGTTTTAGAATAATTCCTCATTACTGACTCATTCATTCAAAAGCAAATATGTATAAAGTAGAAAGTGCTAGACACATAGGGATGCAGTAGTGACAGCAGCGTGGCCCCACCCTCCAGGGGTTTATATCAGCCTGTGGATGCTCACAGCTACCAGGAGAGGAAACTGAGGTTCAGAGAACAAGTGATCTCACCATGGTCACACAGCCTGTGGCAGAGCCAGGACGAGGATCCAGATCTCCTGTTTCCTTTTGGCTCAGAACTGTTATTACTGTACAATATCATGTTGCCAGAATGGTCTGCAGCCTGCAGGGACCAGCCAAGCAGTGATCAGAGCCAGAACCAAGCCTCCTTCTGATCTTTGTCCCTTAAGCACTGTTGCCAGTGTTCTGCCTCCAGCATGCCTGGTAAATGTTTGATGCTCTAACATTTCCTGTTTAGCCAGTATTTACAGATGGGCAAATAAAGTCAGTAAAATACCTTCCCTGCCCTCAGCAAGCTTACAAAGCAGTAGGAATGCAGAGTGAACAGGCAGTTGCAGTGTGATTTGATTAACTCCCATATAAGAAAAAGCACATATTACACTCAACTTAAGTAGCTCAATTACTTTGCCATCTTCTCCCCAAAAGACAAGGAGCCCTGTTCCATCAGTGTCCCAGGCAGAGCACAGTGCGTGACACATAATACCTTCTTGGCTACTTTTATTTCTTAATGGAAGGTACAGCAGAGGTTTCATGAGTACAGAGGGAGACCAACCAGGCCTAGAGTCAAGCAAGGCTCTCAGGAAGATGTCCCAGCTGAGATAAATCTTAAAGGACAAACAGGCGGATTGATATCTCACCCATGGGAGAGCCAAGCAGAAAGCTTTTTCAATTATGCACAGTTTGGGTTTATCCATCCCACAGCTTCTTCTCCATTTGCAGGGATAATTGAGAGTCGGCTGTGGTTCAGCTTGCTAAGTGCCCATAGTGAGCAGTGAATTACAGGTGCAGAAATGATGTTCGTTTTGCCCAGGAAAGGGTGAGCTAGTAAAAATAAAAGCGAAAGCTGGTAATTTGTTGGCTGTTGTTAACAAGGTCTCTGTAGGCGTTCTGAGAGGTGTCCTTTGAGGTGGAGCCCAGTTTTCAGGAGCAAAGCAATACATTCTTCATTGGCTGCCTGCAAAGTGAGGTGTGCATGAGCAGCTCTGAAAGTGCCTCTTCTGCACACCCATGCTCACTCACAGTCCTGGATTCCTCAAGCCTGGGCACATACTTCCAAGAGGGTAGAATGTGATGTAAAAGAAAAAGAAGCAACCAAAACAGCTGTGGGAACAGTGGGAACAGGGGAGTGGTGCCACTGTGCATGATGTAGCAGTTAAGGCCACCTGTCCCGGCTCAGATTCCTTGCTCCCCTGCTCACAGCTGCAGGACCCTCTCCAGGCTTCACCTCCCTCCTCTGCAACATGAGGAAAGTTGTCATCCTCACCTGATTGACTTGTCCTGAGGATTACATGAGAATGCATATAAACACAAATGTTTAGAACACAGAAAGTGCCCTGTCAATGTAAACTCATAGCATTAGTAATAAAGGTCCTGTTTGGCAGCCAGAAAGAGGTGTATTTGAACCTCATCATTTACTAGCTTGGACACTTTGGGCAGACTATCCTAACATCTCTGAGCCTCATTTTCTACTGTTTAAACTGGAGATTATAATACCAGCTTCATAGGGGAGAATCCATGTAAGAATTTTCACGTTAAGCGAGTGAGAGTGAGAATGATGGCAAACAACTCAAAGGAGCAAGCACGGCTTCTTCCTTCTGCAGGGAGAACGGCATGACGGGCTGGCCCTACAAGACACTTTTCTTTCCTTTACTATTTCCCGTGTTCCTCTACAGTACCTTTGCCCAGCTGCCATTTCCTCGATGCCTACTGAGTGTTAGGTACCATGCCTGCTCTTTAGGAGCTCCAGTCCAAGGAAGAGGAGGACAGATTAGCAGACAGTTCTAGGACCACTGCTGGCAAATCTCTCAGATGGAGGTGTGAGCTAAGCTCTGCTAATTGCTGGGGATCAACAACTAATGATTGCTTTCAATCTGGAATGTTTAAATGTGCAAAGCCCTTGCTCAGCTTATTAGTAAAGTATTCAGTGTATCGTTATATTACAAACTTTCTTGATACATATACTTAGATAATGTATCCATGAAAAAAGCTATCATCCTAACACGTGACAGTATTAGGGCTCCTAATAGTTTTTTATTTATTATCTATTTTCTCATGCTATTCTCATGTTAACCTAATTGAGAAGCAGAGCCAATAGGACCCATTTCATAAAGGTGAAGCTCAAAGGAGCTAAATGATCTGTTCAGGGTATTAGAGTTGCCGTGTGACCCAGTAAGACCAGATGGTTGAGGAAGAGAAGAGAGGGAAGGAAGAAGACAGGGAAACATGTTAAAAACAGGCATGATTTTCTGGATTCTAGGTTCATGCCATTTCTGGAATCCATGCCACTTATGGGCCCTTTTTTTTAAAAAAAATCTTCAGTCACTATTAGATGGCTTTTACATGATTCCAACAGAATCTATAGGTTGTACTAGGACTTAGATTTTTACTGTATTTTAAGTAGCCTGGGTCTCTAGCTTGGCACTGAGCAGTCTAAGCTCAGCTGTAAACTGCTTTTAGTACCTTTGGATGACTCAGAGCACCTCTCAGGGTCTCATTTCTGTCTTTGGTGAAGTGAGGATTATTTTTCTACCACATGCTCTCTGGAATCTTTACAGCATCCCATTCCGTGGTTCTGTGAAGAGTCAATGGTGGAGACATCTGTAAACATTTAAGTGATTCGCACACCCCTCTCTTCATCCAGTTTTCCTAAGGGAGGGAGCCTGATACCTTCAAATTCCAGTAGCCCCTTGTCAGTGGGGCCTCTTGGACCTCAGGGTCTGCTCTCACACACACTTAGCTAACTTAGAGGTGAAGTCTGGTCCCTTTGCTCTGCGAAAGTGAAGCATCAGAGTGTTCTGACTGTGCTGATTTGGTTTTCCCATAGGTTCCCACCAGCCAAAAGAAGGAAGGTGTTTATGATGTGCCAAAAAGCCAACCTATAAGTGTAAGTATGTCTCCTCACTTCTGTCAGGTTCCTGTGACCTGTGTCCATACTGAGACTGTGTCCACAACCTGAGGAAGGAAACCCCGTTTCTGAATTAAGTGTTACACAGCTTCGCCAGGACTGCATGCTGGGGCTCCTCAGTATGTCAGAGGGAAGGAGGCATAAGGCAGAAATGGCGGGGCTGATGAAGGGATGCCAACCTGGACCATGGTCAGGCCCCAGGAGTGGGAGTGGCTTGAAGTGTGCAAACCACCGTCTAAGGGACTTGCAGTGTCAGATGTTCCAGGGCATAAGTCTCCAGTCAAATACTTTAAAATACCTGGTCAAACAGAGGGCAGTGTCTTGGTTCTGAGCAGAGAGTTGCTCATCTGATTTCAAAGTGGTTAAGAAGCTTCAGAGGCACAATAGGAAAAGGGCTGGCCTGGGCTTTTGGAGTGTGTATGGGTCCAGCCAGTGGACAGAACACTGCAGAAAAGATCATGTGTGGTGGGATTGCAGAGAACCAGGAGGTCCACTGCAGCCAGACCCCATCTGCTGGTGGGACTCCTGGAAACTGAGACAAAGGAAATTCCCAAGCTCTGTGGCACTGCCCCACGCCACTGCTGGACCTAGAGCTGTATTTAGGGCCTGCAGTTGGCACACAGAAGGCAACCTCTATGCATAATTCATGTGGTGCAGGGGAGCCCGTGAAGCCCTGGAGCAGGGGGACATGATTCTGCCTGAGTGGAAAGAGCTAGGGTGTTTGGTCACTACTGAGCTCATTCAGCTTAATGATGGGCAGAGAGAGCGTGAGCCTTGAAGGCATGCAGACCTTCAAGAATCCCAGCTCCGGCTTCAGCAGAGCTGCTGTGGGGCTAAATGCATCTATCCAGAACATTGTTATCACGTCTGGACCCCACCCTCTGAGAGACATAAAGACACACCTGTATGTGCCGAGGTCGGACTGACAGGGCCTGTGAAACCCCATCCATGAAGAGCAGTACACAGAACTGAGACCGTGGATGGCACTACGGGAAAGCCAATTCCACCTCAAAGTGAGGGTGACCGTCCCAATAGGTGCAAGAGCTGGCACCTAAGGGCGTGAGCTCCCCGTCCCTGCAGCTGAACTAGCAGGTCTGGAAGATCCCCAGTCAGAAATACAACTGTGGGCACATCACACACAGAGTGGGTAGAGGAACACCTGCTGTCCACCCTGATGCTTCCCAACCTGAGATGCTGCCTCTTCCCAGCTGGGAGGCCTTCTGGTCTGTTCTTACCCTCCCAGCCCCTGCTCACATTTCTAGTAAAATTTCTTTCTGGCCAGTGTCCATTTCTCTGTCTCTGCTCTACTGTGCAGTATCTTGAAACCACCAAACCTGACCTGTATGCTGCTTCCAAAATGTGCACATGTTAGTTTTCATGAAAAAACATACCCGAATACAGGCCCCTTTTCAAAAACCCGAGTCTGAAAACAAGAAAACAAGCAGCACAGTGCTGCTCAGGGAAAAAGCACTTCTTCTCCCGGAGGCCTTTGGTTTTAATCAAGCCTCCATGTCACTGAGACACTGGTCTGCTCTTCGATTTGGCCCAGTCCCCATTACACTGTTCCCTACAATTCAATTTATGCCTAAATTGCCTTACTTGCCCCTAACAGGTTTAGATACGTGAGGAAACATGCTCCATTTGCTGCCTTGGTTTTTGTGAATTTATTAATGAGTCTGGCCACACCATCTTCATGCTTAATAGCTTAAAAAAAAAAAAAAGTCAAGCTCCTTAGCCTGACAGACACAGCACACAGGGACCAGCCTCTGCCTGTATCTCTGACCTCCTCCTCGGCAGGTTTCTGAAGGCGCCGTGCCCGACCCCTCTCTTGCAACCACCCCCAACACCCCATCTTAGCTTCATGTCTTGTGCTCTCAGGGAGATGCTTGGACTTCTGCTCCGGACAGTGTCAGATCACCCCTGCCACTGTGCCCCGCATTCCCTATCCTTCCTGTGGTAATAGTCCGAACCACACCATGTCAGAATTCTTCTTCCCCAGTACTTTCAGGAGATTCCTGAGGTCCTTATACTACCAGAGCAGGCCCAAGGCCAGGAAAGCCAGGCGTGACACATGTGCTCTAGGACTTTGTCAGCAATACAGAATGATGCTACCTTGTAGAAGGAACTGATAAAAATCCTTGGTACTTTTAAGGGGAATTTCCTGGTTTTTGGACTCCAAAATAGTCATTAAGCAAACACATTACAGTTTTCCTTGGAAAATGTCTGGGCTGCCGGCACAGACTGCACTTGCTCCCAGCTTGCTCTTCTCACGGGTCCTAGAAGCAGGTAGCGGTGATGCTGGCCCTTCCGTGAATGATTAGCGTTTCTTCAAAGCACAGGCTCTGGTGGACTGGCAGAGGGATGCCACTGGGATCCACTGCCTGCCCTTACTACCTGTGGGACTTCTGATGGGCTTCCTTGTTCTGGGTCTCAGTGTTCTCATCTACCAAAGGGCTCATGGAACCTAACTTGCAAGATGATTTTGAAGATAAAATAGTATAGGTACTGGAAGGTTGACCGTACTCCCAGAGGTATTTTAAATACCCCATGCCCTCCATGTCCCGGGGTCTCCTGTCCTCCAGACTTCCCCTTGTGGACCTGCCTTCCTGATTAGGGTGCATTCCCCAGGGTGCTCCCAGGCTCAGAATCCCAGCCATGATCTTGCTGTTTGCTCCCTGACCTCCTCCATCTCAGCCAGAAAGACAAACCGAAGACAACCAGTTGTGCCTGTTAAGCAGCTTCCAGGCAGCCTGATGGCTACCACAAATTTCCACAAGAAGGCAAACTGCCCAGTGGCCTGCTCCTCTAAATAAATACCCCTTAGTTTCCCTTGCCTTGGGTCCAGGTCTGCATAGAGCCCTGGTAAGAGACTCAGCTTGGAGCAGTGGTTGGGGAAAACCAAAAACTAACCCCCAAACTGGCCTGCTCTTCAGAGCCAGATCTTACCCTCCTGGCCACCTACGTAGGTCCTTGGAAAGCTTTTTGCGTCTCTAAGCCTCAGTGCCATCATCTGTAAAAAGAGAGTGATGCCAGCCTTGTACCTTCTTTGGAGGGTTAAAGGTGACATTTATATAAAACCCTTAGCAGGAAATATGGATTCCATTAAATGAGAACATTTCCATCTGTTGCTGTTACAAGCAATGCACAAGCAAACAGTTCTCCCTGAGCTGAGGACTGCCAAACATTCCAGGTGATCTCACAGCTCCCCTGCCTTATGCCAGAGCCGTCGGCCCATCTGGGATGCCTCTGTACTTTTCAGTGATGACCATGAATTGTTATTTTCTCTGAATGTATCCATACAAGCCAGTGGTCTTGGAGTTTCTTCAATGCCTGGGCTTTGGGGTGAATGAAAGTACCTGCCCTAGAGTTTTTGTGTAAGGCCTAAATGAGCCAAGTGTGAATCAGCACAGTGCTTTGTACAGACAGGATGCAACGGCTGTGAGCTATTATTATTCTGTGTGTTTCCCTGACATTTCTGTGAGCTCCTTGAGGACAGGAATCACTTTTAATCATTACTGTGTCTGAAATAAATCTTCTTGGGATTTCTAATCTCTTAGATTTTGGTGGTAGTCTCTTTCCCAGAAAAAAACACGTGTGCACAGGTAAATGTTTGTAGGCGTTGACGCCAACAGGATTGCTGGGGAGCAGCTCTGAAATCCAGGTTCAGAGCCTCAGTCGCTGACTCATCACCACATATGTGTGGCCAGAAATACCCTCAGTTAGGTGGAAAAATTGGGTGAACTGGGGATTCCAGAGTTTGGGCAGAAGTTAGAATTCCTTGTATTGCTTATTGGTCTCACCCACCTCAGTGCATCAACTTAAATGAGCAAAATTTTGTTTTGATCAGCTGGGTCTCAGTCTCAGACAAACAGCCAATTCAGTCTCTTCATTCTCCTCCCTATGTTCACCCATCCCTGCCCTAGTTTACCCCATGTTGCCCAGTAACCTTAGGATGCTGCACTGGCCCTTTCTTTTTATTCTTTCACAAATAAAAAGTTAGGATGCTTTTGTGTGCTTATTTTATTTTGGACCTGTAATGTCCCCTCTCCCAGCAGATTTGTTCCCAGGGTCACACTATGCTCCCACTCACTCCTGGAACTATGCATTTCAGCTCTTCCTGGTCAAGGCAGCCAGAAGATTTGTACAGGGACTAACCTCTCCTGTAATCTTACATACATGGGTATGTTTATATGTCAGGGTCTCTGAAATCCAATGGTGTAAATGCTTACTGACAGGAATTGAGGGATGGCTAGAGAGACTAGGAGCTTTCAGAAAAGAGGGTTTCACTTGGGCAAAGCCTTGAAGGATGAGCAGGACTTAAACAGGCAAAGAACAGAGCAAGCACCTTGTGGGCAGATCATTGAGGTCCTCCTGGTGCCTGAGTCCATATTGCCTCTTCTTAGCAGCCCTCAAAGCTGATTGATATCAGTTTACGTCTTGAAGAAATGGGGAACATACCAATAGTCTTCCTTCCTGCCAGCTGACAATACTGATCATGTTCTTTAGACAAGTACCTTGGCTTCCTTGGGACTGTCAAAAATGCACATTCCTGAGTGGGAGGAAGGTGTCACCTAAGCATCCCATCACAACATATATTATTTAGTGCTTTTTTCACTCTGTTAGCCATTGAACATGATTCTCACCCCACAGTGGCACCTCAAGTGGAGTGATGCATTCACAGGCTGCTGACATGCCTATTCAGACCCTGTTAGGCCCCATAACACTGAGCTTGGTTGAGACTTAACCTTCACGGTCAGTAGTTTCAGTGACACGGACCTAAACCTTAGCATGACCTGTGACATTTTCACACAAGAATACTCAGCACATTCTCCTCTCCTCCGTCTCCCCCATCATGTAATAGTCTTATGGCTGGAAAAGATCTTTTTTTTTTTTTGAGAGGGCATCTCTCATATTTATTGATCAAATGGTTGTTAACAACAATAAAATTCTGTATAGGGGAGTCAATGCTCAATGCACAATCATTAATCCACCCCAAGCCTAATTCTCGTCAGTCTCCAATCTTCTGAAGCATAACGAACAAGTTCTTACATGGTGAACAAATTCTTACATAGTGAATAAGTTCTTACATGGTGAACAGTGCAAGGGCAGTCATCACAGAAACTTTCGGTTTTGATCACGCATTATGAACTATAAACAATCAGGTCAAATATGAATATTCGTTTGATTTTTATACTTGATTTATATGTGGATCCCACATTTCTCCCTTTATTATTATTATTATTATTATTATTTTTAATAAAATGCTGAAGTGGTAGGTAGATACAAGATAAAGGTAGAAAACATAGTTTAGTGTTGTAAGAGAGCAAATGTAGATGATCAGGTGTGTGCCTGTAGACTATGTGTTAACCCAAGCTAGACAAGGGCAATAAAACATCCACGGATGCAGAAGATTTCTCTCAGAACAGGGGGGTGAGGTTCTAAGCCTCACCTCTGTTGATCCCCAATTTCTCACCTGATGGCCCCCCTGCGACTGTGCCTGTCTTAGGTTGTTCCTCCCTTGAGGAATCTTACCCGTCTCTGGCTAACCAGTCATCTTCCGGGGCCATACAGGGAAATGTAAAGTTGGTAAGTGAGAGAGAAGCCTTATTGTTTGAAATGGAAAAGATCTTTTATCCTTCACCTTGTAATTGCCCAGTTTAACACCCTTTTATGTGATTGTAGTAAACATGAAAGACTTCCTAATTATCGGTAGTAGTCAATGGATTCAGCAGAAATTTTTTTGGCCTTCACAAGAGGGATTCTTAAAAGTTTGGCGTAGTGGTAAATAGGAAGGACACAGGTTGTCAAATTGATGAGCAGGACCTGACATTAATTTCCTTTTGATGAGACATGGATTCAGAAATGGAAAGGAATGATCAGACTCCCGCCCTGAAATTCTTTCCTCACTTGGGGTGTGATTGTTGCCAACCACTCCGACTTTCTGAGACCCATTTTCTTGATCTGCAAAGTGGAAGCGACAGCGTCCTGCACCGATACCTCAGGCTTTTGTGAGGCTCACCAGGCAGTGTGAAGGGGTTTCCTGTGAAGGCAAGGGGTTGCTTTTATGGGCCCTGGGGAAGTAAAGATTGAGGCATGGTAGGGACTAGTTGCCTCCAGTTATCTTTTAGGCTGTCCTATGATTAAGAGAGAGGCCCAAGTTTTATGATAGGAAAGGGCAAATCTGGGCTTCCATTTAAGAAAAAAATTGCAGATCATCTGAGCTGATTTTTAGAGGAAATGACCTGCGTTCAGAGTTGTGAGGTCGCCGTCCCTGGGAGTATTCAAGCAGCAGAGGAAGAGTTTTGTAGGGGATTCCTATATTGTGAAGGTGACTGTAGTAGTGGACCTCAGAATCATTCATCTGCTCTTGCATTCCATAGGCCCCGTGCTCATTATATTCAGTATTTGCCTCATCGCCAGCCTCCCAATATCTCAGCTACCAAGCTAGATACCCCAGAGGTCCCATTTCAGTCTTTATCATTATCCCCCCACTGTAAAGTCACCCACTCTGACATGCATAGCATTAAGTTGTGGCGTTGCCCTGTGAAGGGAGTGCTCTGGATGGAAAGACATTTACCAAGTATTAGAATCAAGGCATCTCACTGAGTAGGCATTGGGTACAGGGTATATGCTTAGAAAATCTGTTCCTCTTTAGTTTCCCTCTGGAGAGCTTAGAACCAGGGTACTGGTTCTGTCTGGTGTGTCCTGAAAAAGAGCCACACTGGGAGAAACTGGTAAAAATCCCAATGATCAGATTGGAAGTCCAGGCCTCCACTGAGTTTCATGCTTTGTTTTATAGTGTCAGCCCACTAGTCAGAAGACCAAGAGCCCAAGGCTAAGTTAGCTGGAAAAAGCAGGTGGACTTTACTAATCATCTACTACATGCCATGGACAGTCTTGGCTTATCTCTTTCAGTAATCACAATCCTGGGAGGTTAAGTATCATTTCCATGTAAAGTAACTGAGGCTTGGAGAGGCCACATAACTCACCCACAATCACAAAGCTGGTAAGTGGCAGAACCAGAATATGAACCTTAGGTTGTTTTGACTCAGGTACCCACACAATTTCCACTAAAACCCATGCTTTAGGGTTAAAGAAAATGCGAAGCCCTCCATGTCCTCAGCCACACTCCAGTCAGAGCCAACACCCAGGCCTCAATTTCTGTCTGCCATCACTCGGTTATTTTTGTGTCCTTATAAGAGCACTTAACCCTTTGGAGGCCCAGCACTCAATCTCTCTCCCCTTTAGACTGAGTTCCATGAGGCGTGCCCAGGTCTCATTCACTCCTGAACCCTCACTCAGCCTGGCACACTGCTTTCTTCATCCTGATGTTGAAAGCTATCTGTGAATCCCAAAGAACAAAACTCAGTGAAAGCAGCTTACCTCTGAAGATCAAGAAGCTTCTCATTCTGCCTCCCTGCTTCCTACCCACCAAATTTCTGTGTGTTTCTGTAGATGTCCCCCAACAGTCAGTAGTCAGTTGATTTTCCTTGCCCTACATTTAATTCGGTTTCCCTGCTGCAAATGTAGGCCCAGTCAATCCAGTGTGAAGAACTGCAGGAAATTTATGGACAACTGTTTCCTAACCCCCACCCCCAGGGTCCATCTTTCATGGCAAATAAATTTTCATTCACAATTCAGCAGTTGGTTTTTCCTTTAGTTTGAAATCTGGATCAAGATGTTCCACAATTGGATTAAATCTAGTCTGAACATTTGTCAGTTTCACTTCCTCATTAAGCACCACATTGTTGAGAAATTGTAATCACCACAGTGCAGCTAACATAGATGTCACAGAAGAGGAGATTGTCCTGAAGTGAGGGAAAGGAATTTGAATCTACATATTCTCACAAATGAAACAGGTTGCCCCTTCTGATGTTTCACAAGTGGGCTTTCTTTTAGCAGAACTTATTGAAAATTGGCCTGAGATAGAATCCTAAATTTCTAAAATCTTAGAGTTAATAGAAGATGGGCCCTTTTTTAGCCTTCCCACCAATGCACAAATCTCACAAGGACACTTGTGAAAAGAGCAGATGAGCATTCCCGACTCTTTGGCTTCAGCTCACCTACGTGCAGTGGCAAACCTTCATTACTTTTGTAATCCCAGAGCTCCAATTGCTAGAAAGTCCTTCTTATTTTTGAGTTCCCTTAGAATTTCTATCCATTCATTCATTCATTCATTCATTCATTCATCCATCCATCCATCCATCCATTTGGCAAATATCTTCCAAGAACTTCTGACCTGCCAGACAGTGTTCTATTCACTAAAGCTATGAAGATGAGTAAGACTGGCTGCTTAGGAATCTTAATGGTTTCAAGAAGATAGATATATAAAAATAATTGCAATCAATATCAAGGCTGTAAGAGACTGTGTGCAAAATGCTAAGGGGAGCATAGTAGAGGGGCGGAAAATTTTGCCTAAAGGAGTTTAATAAGGTCATCACCCAGGGCATAGAGTTTGGGTAGAGTCTTAAAAGATGATGGGCCTTGGCACTGAAGAAAGGGCAGAACAGTACTCAGAAAGAGTGAACTGAACATTTAAAGACACTGAAATATGGAAAAGTCTAACACTTCCCAGGGTCTGATGAATTTTCTAGGGTACAGGACCACTGGATACCTTCATGGCCGCAGGAGACAAGGATGCCAAGTGAAGCTGGCCCCAGTGAGCAAAAGGCCTGAAATCTGGAGCTGAGAAGCTGGGATTTGTTGGGAAATCCCTGATGTTTCAGACAGCAGAGTGACATTATTAGAGTTGCATTTTTCGGGATCACTCACGGTCTGTGGCAGGTGGCTTGGCTGCTAGGAAGACATTAAGAAGCTAATGGAATTATCTATGTTTATCTGTCAGGATAGAGTCAGGAAAACAGAGTGCATACCAGGTAATTTAATAGAGGGAATTGATTGTGGGGAACAAAGGGGTTAGAAGAGCTGAAAGGCTAAATAGGGGGCAGTGGGGCACCCAGATTAGTAATTAGGGACTGCTCTAGCCCATCCCCATGACTAGAAGGACGAAGGAAGGAGCTGGTGCTGCCAACAGGCACTGGGACTGCACAAGGAAATGTCTGGCAGCCGCCAGGAGTGAGGCCCATGGTGAGAGGGGCTGTCTGTTGGAAATTAAAACCCAACCACTGCCAGAGTACTGCCTAAAGAGAGGAAGAAATTCCATTTTTCCTCCCTTCTTCCCACCAGCCAGTTTCCAGCCACTGCCTCCTGTTGGCCAAACCTAAGTGTCACTGAATTGGTAAGGAGCCTGGGCAGTGAGGTTTACAGGAAGCAGCCC
The DNA here is from genome assembly GCF_030020395.1 of Manis pentadactyla. Lineage (NCBI taxonomy): Eukaryota > Metazoa > Chordata > Mammalia > Pholidota > Manidae > Manis > Manis pentadactyla. Next base: position 46,454,511 of record NC_080022.1, on the reverse strand, counting down.
CCTGTCATAGAGCATAGAGCAGAGGAGGGCAGGAATGGGTCTGGGGCAAAGAGGTCAAGAGGTTGGCAAGGAAGGCCACTCTGGGTCTGGACCGAGGGTAGGACTCTGCAGATGGGATAGAGAGGTGTGTACATCTGAGTGGATGATCAGTAGATCTGGAAGGATCTTACTGATGTGAGGATGAGAGAAATGCCAGGTCTAAGCTACCTCCAGAGCGGCAAGCTTCGGGAGGTAAGGGAGGCAGGCAGTAGGGGCCTAATGCCCTGTCCCTTCTCCTATAGCTCTGGCATTTACACACTTGCTCTTTTATGTCTCTGACTTCTGAGAGTGTTTTAATATCAGCCTTTCCATCCACTGTCTCCAGGAAAGAGCCAAAGACAGTAGTAGTAACCCCTTGCAGCTTCCTTTCTGTTCCCAGCCCATGACTCACAGCTGGGCAATATCACATCATTGTGAATGATACCTGGCTTTTTCTCCCAAGGTTGTCGAACTGGGCTGTCGTCAGTGGAATCAAGCAGAGTCGTAGATAGTTAAGTCGTTCCTGGAACTTGTTTTCCCCAAGTGCAAATGTGGAATAGGACATGTGGTTGTATAAGTCGTTGTGTGGTGTCCTGTTTGCTCATTTGTGTGTTGGCATGAAACGATGATCTCTCCATTCCTCTGCTAAAATACTTGCCGCTGGTCTCCTGGAGGAGTGGTCTGCAAACTTTTTATGAAACCCAAGAACTTCGCTTCAAATGAAATGTGCCCAGTGACCTTTTATATAAACAGATGTGGCTGAAGCTGGGTTGGAGCCTCAAGGCCTACCCACCTGGAGGCTCTCTTCCCCTCTTTAAAGGAGAGAAGTTTCTAGAAAGCAAGAGAGCCAGGGAAGATAGTGTGAAAACCACTGTCAAAGGAACCCACCAGTTAATTCCATGAGTGGGAGCAGTGGAGAGGTCAGACAAGGAGGTTCTTCACAGTATTCCCCATCAGAGACTTCATTATTCTATAATTGAATTTGCGAGTGCAGATTGGAAGCCTACTCTTTAGGAGACAGTGGAATGCAGAAAGAGCAAAAAATTGAAGTTAATCAGAACTTAATACTTGTCAGATGTATGACTCTAGGCAAGGTGCCTTATCTTTTGGATTCTGCCGAATGACCAGATAAGAACTAGGGAAGAGCTACTTCTCTGAGTTCTGGTGAGAACTAAATAAGAGAAGAGATGTGACTGCTACTGTGTTTGACAAAGAATAAGTACTCAGTGCTAGTAGGCAACATGGTATTGCAGTAGAAGTGTGAGTCTTGAAGCCTGACTACTTAGGCTTGAAATTTTCCCCCTCAGTTCCCAGCCATGTGACCTTGGATGGGTTAAATTTCTCTATGCCTTGACATATTAATTTGTGAAATGAGGATAATGACTCTGGTACCTACCTCAGAGTTCTTTGGAGGACTTGATAAGGTTATATATGTAGAACATTTATGTCAGCATCTGTCACATAGTTAGTGTTCAGTAAATGTTAGCCATAATTATTATTATGAGCTATTGTATGGACATAGGACTATACCAAGTTCTTGAAGACATAAGGATGAGTAAGACCTGGCCCAGCCAGTAGGGCACCTTTAGAGTACTAGAGGGAGTAAAATCGGTGTATAGAGAGGGGGCGGGGGTGCCTGCAGTTCTCCACGCCCAGGCAATAATGTCAGTAAGATCAAGTGTAACTTGAGAGCCTTAAAGTGCAGCTGACCCTGCAGGGGAGAGCCATGGCCATAGAGGGGATCACATGTAATTATAAGTATTGCATGTTGATCACCCGGCCTAGGGCCTGGGCTAGGCACTTACTGTACTACTTCAACACACTTCCCAAACAACTTCAAGAAGTAGGTCTCTGCTATAAAGGACATTAAAGATCAAGAAGCTAAATCAACTTAGCATAGCCAGAAGAGGGATCTCTAAGTAGGTAATCCAGCTCCCTGTGAACCTAAAACTAGGATGACCCAATTGATCATCCAAACTGGGTCATTTTTGAAAGTAGTGAAAGGAGATTTGCTGTTAACACATCAGGACACTAGGTTGTCTCAGGCAAACCAGGATGTAGAGCCACCCTCCCCAAAGCCAGTGAATGCTGTTCCTGCTGGACCAACCTGTCTCTCCATCAGAACACAAGATCTCAAACAGAGATGGAAACTCTTTGCCAGCATCACTGCCTGTGCTTATACAACCACTGTACTGTCCCACAGAGAGGGGCCCTGATGCATGCTTGCTCCCACAGTTGGCATAAATCAGAGTACCTAGAGGTCTGTTACACCATAAGAAAATGTGATCCAGGGGTATCTGTTAACTGCTGCTGCTATAGGTCTTTCATTATTCCTCTAATACAGATCATTAACATTCACAGAACCTTAACTACAGCATCTCTAATGAGCAGAGTGGTAATATACAGTTTCCCCATAAATATCCATTGATGCTGACACTCATTGTCTATTGGTACACTAATTCAGCTTTTCTGGATAAATCATCATGTTGAGGCTCTTTCTTTCTCCCTAACTGCTGTTATTCATGGTTGCAAAAGAATAATGAACAAATCCTAGTTGTAAAAAAGGAGGAAGAGATAAATGAGTGAGCATGGAGAATGATGTTATATATCAGTGACAGCCCTAACCCAATGCATGCAAAACCTGTTTTTGCAATGACTTAGAAAGGAGGCAAGAAGTGAGCATTTGCTGAACACTTTCTGGGGGCAGGGAGTGTATGCATTTCCTGGCAAGCTGCATCTAGTTCAGGGATTCCCAAAGACTGTGCTGCCACACACTCCTTGGTGACACCTTTAAAAACACAACTTCCTGGGCACAACTTCCCTGTAGATCTGCTTTTGTGAGGTTTGTGCATATTTATAGGTAAGGGGAGATTTACAAATGTTCTGCTAGGTTCATCAAATTTCATCAACATGACCACTGTTAACTTTCTCCATTTTATGGATGAGAAGATGGAGGTTGAGATGCTAAGGGGAGGGAAGTGAAGTCTGGTTCTGAAGGATGAGTCCCTCACCTCTCTCCTTGGACGTGAAGATGGCTCCTGTTACAGTGGCACTCCCTCCCTTCTCTGCCCCCTGTTTTTCTGCCTGTCACAGAGTTCTGTCACCGTGCCATCGCATTTCTCTCCAGCGGATTAACAGCTCTCCTTATCTCTAGTATTATTCCTCTTTCCCACATTGCGTGCTGTCAGCCCAGTAATCGGGGCTTTTTCCTCCTTTCCCTTATTTTTAATCTCACAGCCTTGTCTCTGCTATGTCTTTGTTGTCATTTCTAGTCACCTTGGAGATCCTGGCTGCTGTTCCCCCTGCAGTGCAATCCGGCCACCATCTTCCCGAGATGACTGGGGTGGGCCGCGGCAGGTGGGCTTCTAAGCCGCTCGCCACGGGTGCTCCTGCAGCACCTGTACTTCTCACCCTAGTCTTAAAACACAGATGGTTGGACACCTTTTGTTCTCCTCACCAGAATACAATGGATAAGAGCACATAATACTCCAAAGCTTTCACTTTGGTGAAAATCCTAGCACTACCATTTACTAGCTGTGTGACCTTGGACAAGTTACTTCACCCTTCTGTACCTCAGTTTCCTCCCTGAAAATGAGGATAACAGTAGCACCTACAATTGTGATAATTAAGTGGGTTAATATATGAAAATACCTTAGAATAGAGTCTGATACACACAGAGGAAATTCCGCTTAAGCATTAGCTGTATCTTGTGTGACAAATCCTGCCTGGACAAAAAGGTTTGAGGTCTCAATATTACTATTTAGCCTTCTCTTTTATCATCCGACCAGAGCGGACAGTTTGGGATGTGTTCTAGAGATAGAACCGGCATTTCTTAATGAGTGATTGGATGTCAGTGTGTGGGAGGGAGAGACGAAGAGGAGCTTGTACATTTGGGGCCTTACCATCTGAGCTGGGGGCATTTATACACATCAGGCAAGAAGGGAAGAATGAGTTTGGAGAGATAAAAAGTTTTCTGGATGTGTTAAATCTGAGTGGTGGACAGAATGAGACATCATCACCTCACTGATTTCAGGCAACGAAGGGGAACAGTAGTAAGATAGGTACTGGCTTGACTTCAAATAGTAAAAAAGGTTGCAGATTGACTGCTGTCCTTGAGCCACTGGAGGATCTCACTGATGGGTGGGTGGACTGAAGAATTCAGGTGAAAATACCTTCCAGATATTAGAAGGGCTAAAAGGATAATATAACCCTGTTCTAACAATTTTTTCTGGAACATGTAGTATTTCTAGTTTTTTTGTGTGTTTCCTAGCACTTTCTTGAAATTAGAACAGGGCCATTCTACTCTGATTGCAGAGCCTCATTAGGTCAAATGACAGAGTGAATGTAACATCCTTTCTGGAGTTTATAATAGCAAATGTCAAGTTTCATGAGTGAGCCAGTATGTGTGTGTGTGTGTGTGTGTGTGTGTGTGTGTGTGTGTGTGTGTGTGTGCATGTGCACGTACACACACATATATGCTGAGCATTTGAAAACACCATATGGACTGCCATACCCTCTACTTACTAAGTCATGCTATCACCAAGTTTCTATCTGTTCAGTTTTCTATTTTCTTGCATAAACAAGTTCATCCATTTACTCCTTTTTTTTTTTAACTTGTCAGTTCAATATAATTTCCTTTTTTGTACTAGCCACTGGCTTATCTAGATACTAGGAAAACAAAAATGAATAAGGTACAGTTTCCCATTCAAGGAACTTAGGCTCTACAAGGTCGCCATCTGTAGTAGAGAAGAGAGAAGTCATCGGCCATTACAAGTGGATGTGTGTGGTACCCGGAGGAGGATGACCTAATCCATCCTGAGGGCCTTGGAGCAAAGCTTAGAAGAGGTGACTAGAGCCAAGAGTGTCTTAGCTGTGTGACAGTTCTCCTTGTGGATGAGGACAGGGATGGTAGCCAGTCACAGGAACAGTTTGTACCAAGACCTGAGAGGTCTTAACAGAGGACATGTTAAAAGGACATGTGAAACCAGACACAAAGTTACGAACCATTTGTAGGTTGGACAGTCAGTCAAGGACAGTTACCATAATGCTCTTCCAGACTTCCTCTGACTTCAAACCTTTAGGCTGCCATCTAGGCCTAGTCTGTTAATGAATTTGACCCTCAGTGAGATGACCATTTCTTTCACTGTTTTACATATGAGTTTTCCTTAGGGCCTTAGTTTCCTTGTTGTAAAATGTGAGCCAAGTTTCTCTGCCCTGACTTACTACTGTCTCCTGTTAGTCTACACAACTGGGAGGGGAATTGGGATGGGGTAGAAAGGAACTAGGCTAGGAGTTGGGAACTTGGGGTTTCATTCCAACCCTGCCATGAACATTATCAGGATGTCCAAAGTGTTGGGAGCTTCGGTTTCTTCATCTGACTAAAATAAAGGGTTGAGTTGGCTTACAGACTTCTATAGCCTCTCCTAATTCTACTACTCTGCAATATTCTGCAATCCATAAAACTGTTCACCATGCTGTCAAATAGGTGCTACAAAATATTCCTAAAGGACAGTCCACAGAACTGTTGACTTAATATTTGTTATTTGACTTAATAAGCAGACACTAATGGTGTACTTACTGTGCATCAGGCACCATGCTAATTAAGCTATTACTTTAAATCTTACCCAAGGTAGTCTTCACATAGTCTTGTGAGATGCATATTTCTCTAATTTTGCAGCAAAGAAAAACTTGGGATGTGCGTAAACTAGTCAAATTTCATTCACATAAAGGAAAATTCTCAGATTGGTGGTTTGCCATAGAGAGTGGGCTTCAGTCCTGTGAATGGCATTGCTACAGTGAAAGTGGAAATGCTCAGTGTGCTTTCCCTCTTGTAACACTCCTTGTGATCTGACCTGGATTGGTTACCCTCCAGTTTCCCTAACTTGGCTGTTAGAGCTCAGAGAAGGGGCAGCATCTCAGTCCTCACAGTATTGGCACAGCGCCTTTCTCATAGCGGGCATTCAGGAAATGTTCATTAATTATTAAATGAATGCCTTGCGGTTTGAATTCAGGAATGAAGAAGTGGATAAGGAAATGAATGCCTGAGCATGTAAAGCCTGCATTCTTCTGGGGAAGAAAAGGAAAAACATTTCACATGAAACGGCTGTCAGAGCAGCAGGCAAAGCCCTCCTGACTGTTTTTTCCTTTGCTGTGACATCTCTCCATTTGTGATTTTCTCTGATTTGCTCTGCACTCAGCCTGAGCCTCTGCTACTCGCTTGATTTCAACTCCATCCAATATTTCTTGTTACCATTCGGGTGCCATCTGGACCACAGGAATAGCCTCTCCAAGAGGAACACGCCAGCGAAGAGAGAGATGACTGGCTCTGCGAAGCTCCCCTGCCCTCCTCCCCAGCAGTTGTGTTGAGATCCTGTCATCTGCTGACAGGAGCCACTTTCACATTACTGGGATTCTCTTTCACTCCCTCTTCAAAGTACTGAATGGATGCCAAAGCTTGTTAGTTTTTTTCAAAAATCTTGAGTTTTTGCTAATGTGGAACTAGAGTAATAGTTTTTTTTTTTTTTAAAGGGGAAGGGATAAAGGAAGAGCTAATTAAAAACAAATCATTACAAGCTTTGGAAAATCATTCCCCTTTGGTTTCTAGTTTTGTCTGTACATTTATTACCTGTACAGGGCGGTTTGCTCTATTGACAGCCATAAAAAGTTGCGAAGTCATCTTGCAGCCTGCCCCCCTACTCCCTTGACAAAAGGAGCTAGAGCCAGGAAGGGAGCCCCACATTCTAAAATCTCCTTGTGGCATGTCAGAGCTTTGGGATGAGGTCATGGGCTGGGACTGGGATCTAGAGCTCGGGAAGTTTCTATGATACACGCATGAAGTCCTTCCCAGTGCTCCTTAGAGAAACCCGCTGGTGAGGATGGTATTATCAGTGGTTCTTAATTCCCATCACTGGACCCATTGGGGCTTCACCTTAGAAACAACTGTGTCATCATCTCTCTCTGTGATCACTGCCTCACTACAAGAGCATGATACCATAAAATACCCAACACCATTACTGCCACTGTCTCAAAATGTTAGCTGCTTCCAGCTTCCTGGACCCCTGAAGACTGGGTTGGATACCGTGTATTCAGTAATAATAACGATAGTAGTAGTAACCCATGTCAATTCTGAAACAGACACTACAGACTAAAGGCTCTATGTGAATTATCTCTTAAAACACCAATGATATGATAATTACCTGTTTTCTTTCCCATCTCCCTCATGTGATATAAGGACAAGGACTGTGTCTTATCATAGTTGCTCAATAAACAGACATGGAGGGAATGAGCGACTGGCCGTCAGCCTTTTGACAGCCGTCACTGCCACCACCACCACGCCCCAAACACTGGCACCGCATTTCCTGGGCATTGCCACCTAGAGCTGCTTCCCTTTGACGTGGGTAATGTGATCAAACTTACTTAGCTATGAGTATCTTACTGCATGATTATCATCAGCCTGCGTATCACACTGCCAACTCCATCCTTGTGTATATTTTCAAGAAAATAATAGATATGTCTATCAAAATCTGGGCATGAAAACATGGAGTGCCAGCCGAGTTCTGGAATGGGTATTAGGAATGGAAATGAAGAACAGAGAAGAGAAGGGCACGGGGTAGATAGAATGAATAACGTGGCTGGTGCCCAGAACAGTCCAGCCCTGTCAGTGCTGCTCACTGGGCACAAGGCGCAGCGCGGATCCGCTCTGGGCAGTGCGGGCTCTGGGCGGACCATGTTCACCTTCAGCTTCTCCTCCAGGTGGCTTCCCCTCTTTGTAGGACCAGGGCTTCCCAGACTCTGCAAATGACTGGAACTTGCCTACCCTCACCCACCAAGCACATCATTCCAGGCTATCCTCCGTCTCTCCCAGGCCGGTCCTTCCCTCCTTCCCTCCCTTCCTTCTCCTCTTCCCTCCCTTCTCCTCCCTTGCCTTCCTTTCTCTCCCTTCCCATTCTTCCCTCCTTCCACTTGTCCCTCCCTCCCTGCTCCCTCCTCCCCATCCCTGACTCTCTCTCTCTCTCTCCCTTCCATCCTTCCTTCCCTTCCTATAATTTTGGAATGTGAACTGGTATCACTGAGAGTTTACTCTTGCCAATTGCTATGCTAATTATTTTCTCTTTTTAGCAGTTTTATTTTTATCAAAGTACAGTAGACAATGTTATATTAGTTGCAGCTGTACAAGGAGACAACTGCAAAAAAAAATAAGTGGGACTACATCAAACTGAAACGCTTCTGCACAGCGCAGGAGCCGTCACTATGGCTAAATCATTTTGTATACATCAACCTCCTCACCCCTTCCTCTCAGCAAGCCTATCCTGTAAACATTATTATCCCTATATTTTTAGGAGAAAACTGGGCAAGAAAGGAATTTATCCAAGGAAATGCCATTGATGAAGCAGCAATTTGAATTGAAAGCTGCTGTTCCTGACTTCCCTCTTTCCACTCCCCCAACCTACCTCTCCTAAAAACATCAAATGTCTCCCCTTAGGAGTAGCCACTGTTTTCAAATGCAAGCAAATCTGTTTTCTTGGCATTAGATTATAGTTGGGAAGCTCAAAGTCCAGAGTCAGAGTCCTTAGCCACAGCTGTCCCCTGTTCATTCACATTGGCCTAATCAGGTCCTGTGGGCACTCTGACCTTCATCCAAGGGTCTACCATTCTCATGACACCCGAGCAAAACAGAAATAAATTCCTTTCAGAGTGTCCTTCCTGACTTTCTCCTTACATAATAAGAAAGGCCAGTTCAACCTAAATGTTCATTAATAGATGAATGGCTAAAGAAAATGTGACATATACATAAAGTGGAATATTTTTCAGCCTTAAAAAATGATATCCTTCCATATACGACAGTTTGGCTAAACCTTGTGTGCATTATACTAAGTGAAATAAGCCATTCACAGAAGGAAAAATACTGCATGATACAAAATTTGAATATGATATGAAATAGTCAAGCCCATAGAAGCAGAAAGTATAATGGTGGTTGCCAGGGGCTAGGGAAAGAGGGAAAGAGGGAAATGGGGAGTTGCTATTCAGCTGGTAAACAGTTTCACTTATGCAAAATGATTAAGTTTTAGAGATCTGCACTATACCTATAGTAAACAGGACTGCATTGTATTCTCTACAGTTTGTTAAGAAGGTAGACCTCATGTTAAGTGTTCTTAACACAATTAAAAAAAGATGAGAAAAAGGCCATTTCAAGGACCAACTTGATTTTCAGGAAGCCAATGTAAATATTTCATTGTCCAAGGATTTGCAGAAATATCCTACTTGTGTGTACTTCCTGGGAAGATGTAACTTTCATGATGAGGTCTAAGCATTTCCCCCTTCTCTCTAACCTTCTGGGCAACCTTTGGGACCCTCCTGAACCAGTAGCTGGAGGAAGGAGAGCCATGACATGCTAAAATGAGGCTCAACTTTGAGTCATTAGAATCAGTTTTTCAGTCATTACAGAGACATGTTCTCAGAGGAGACCAATTCCTCTCTTAGGCCAAGACATTGAGCCCAGCAAGACCACGAAGTTCCAAATCTCAGTGGGCCTGGGATGTGTTGGCATTAAGTGGGATTCCATTCTCTTGGAATAATAATGAGGCTTGATGGATTTCCACTTGGAACATGAATATTCAGTTTCTTTAAAGTCCCACAAATATCTGGCTGTGGAGTAGCTCAGGCCATGGAAAAAAACTTACATATCCAAAAGAAGGCTGCTGTTTTTGCAAACTGAATTTGATTTCATGGCACTGTCTAAACATAGCCAAGAATTCAGTTTTGAATAAGGACAGACTAAGTCTAGTATTTAAAAAGAACTCAGTTGACCAGAAGTATTTAATATGTATTACCCAGAGCTGAACTATTAAATATAGTAGCCACTAGCCACATGGAGCCATTTAAATTGAAATTAATAAAACTAAATAAAAGTTAAAAGTTAATTCATTGGTCACACTAGCCATATTTGAAGCACTCAGTAGCCAGAGTAGGTGTGAGGCTACCTATGGGTCAGTGCAGATACAGACCTTTCCATCATCATAGAAAGTTCTGTCGGACAGTGCTGCTCTTGGGAGGAATCATCTAATCACATCACATTTTCTGTCCTCCATCTCAACCCTCTCCCACCACTTTGTTTCTTCAGTTGCCATACACTTTTTCCTGTCTCTCTCTGCCAAGAAGGAAAACAGTTTTTTACTCTTGGCTAAGTGACAGAGGGCAAAAACTCCAAGATACCCCAGAAGGAATTAGTCTTCATTAGCATGTGTTTTCTTGGCTAAGTCACTCACCTGGGAAAGGCACTTGCATTTAAATGCTTGCAATCACTAGGTGCCTTAATAGTACCCGCCTCGGTGCAGTTATAAATCACTGAAGTTAAACCATTTCTCCTAAACTTTCTAAATGGGTAATTCCTTCTTTTGCAGCATTGGCCTGAGTTCTGAGTTTAGATCTAGAGGCCTTGAGCCCCCCTGTCCTACTCCTTCCCATCCCCAAGCTGGGATGAGTATTCCTGCTTGTGCTCTGAGCTTCAGGCAGCAAAGACCATCTATTATTCATCTTTGAATCTCCAGTGCCTAGCCAGCACACAGCATGGGAAAAGCACCCAGTGAATGTTTGTTGAAGAAATTAATTAATCAATTGTATAATCAATCAAGATGCCTTCAGTTTTCCCAGTAGGACTTTCACTAATTATTCCTACAGAGAGTTCATTCCCCAGCACAGGAATTCACAAGTCTGGCTGCACTTGAGAATCACCTGGGGAGCTTTTAAAAACTACTGATGCCAGGACCCCACGCCAGATCAATAGAAGCCAAATCTCTGATGGTAGGGCTCAGGCATCAGTAGTCTTTATAAAAGCTCCCCTGAAGGATTACACTGTGCATCAGGGGTAAGAGTCATTGCAGTTTCTGGGTTGGTAGTTGTAAATAAGTCTTCCTCCTTTTGGATGTGGTTACCCAAATCCCATCTCAACCTCTGTCTCTTTTGCTGTAAGAGTAGCATGAATCTGGTCTTAACAGTTAGTTCCCTGATTCCATTGTGGGATTACAGTGTCCCCACTGATCCAAAAAAGAGATTGTGGGAGTATAAACTCCCTGTGGAAGCTTTATTTCAGTGTCTTAATGAAGACTCAAGCTAGAACTGTATTGGAACAACACAACAAAATCTCTTCCTTGAGATCTTCACGGGTGACTTAAGTCATGTGGAAGTTTGCTGTCATACAGAGATTTTAAAAGTAGGATACAAAGCTGCATGCATGCCATGATAGTTAGTATGGAAAGTGTATCTCCAAGGGGAGAAAAAAGATTTGAAGATAAATGAACAAAATCTCTAGTAGTTGCTGTGGATAAAGCAAGGGCTTGGGGAGTTGGGAGATTAGGGAATGGATTCCAGGTCCTGCCCATGAGAATCAAATGAGAGAAAGGGCACTGGCTGGAAGGATCTCCCACTGGTTGGTGAGGGGCACTGGGTGTCTCTGAAGGCTGCTCCAAATAGGAGGAAGAAATTTCAAGAAATGACTAAGCCAGGATCAAAACAGGAAGGTAGCCACAAGCTCCAAGCACTAAGGTATGAATGAGATGCTCAGGCAAGACTGTAGCCAGAAGGAAGATGAGGAAAAAGATGGGGGGTCAAGTATGGACTGAGGGGTTCTGAGCCAAGACCAGGGAATGTTGGGCATCCTTCCACATGGGCTGGCCTGTGCTCTCAAGCAGAGGTGGTTTCTAAAGAGGGGCCCAGCAAGATTTTTTTTCCTTCTTCCTCTTTGTTTTTCCAACTATCATATAATAGTTGCCTAACACTAATAAATGTGTGCTTGTGCATTGCAAAAATGAGCCAAATGAAATAAGATGATGAGAAGACACTGGTAATTGCTATTTATTGAGCAGCTACTGTGTGCCAAACACCAAACAAGGCATTGCACACACATCTCAGTTAATCCTCTCAATAAACCTGAGATGATGTTATCATTATTATCCCTACTTTAAAGATGAGAAAACTGAGGCTACCTGACTTGTCCAGGATTGCACAGCCAGCATGTGGCCCAGCCAAGATTCAGTCCATATTGGCACACCTCCACAGGGATGCATTTGCTCACACGCCCAAACCAAGCTTCGTCTGAATTTATGGAACTCGTACCCTGGCTCCATACCTCCCCTAAGGCTACCTCCTCTGTCACCAGGAAGGCGACAGAATCGTGCCAATACTGGCTATCCTCACATGTTTTCATTATGTGGCAGGGGTTTTATGAGACTCTACCACAGGCTGTTTTTCAAATTTATTTAATTCATCCATCATGCTGTGAAGCCATTTGCTTCTTTATATTGGACAGATGTAATGAGATTTTGGACACTAAAAAATGTTTTTATTAAAAGTTATGACCCAGAGCTAGTTGGTAGAGGCTGTGCCATAAATCCCTAGAAGTGTGTGAATTTATAAAGGATGTAGAGACATAACCTTAACCTTTTAGGTCACACCATAGATTACCCAATCATTTAGACTAATATTGTCTCACCGCCACTCCCTCCATCTGGCCAAATAATAATAATAACAGTAATTTATGTGGTTATCTGAGGTGGTTGCTGCTCCTCCTCCTCTTTGCCACATATGGCTCCCGGCAAGCTGGTGCCTGGTGGAAGCAGGTGGCTGATGACAGAATTTGCTGGTGGTGGCTGGTGGTGGGCATGGGTATGCTGGTTCTCCTGCCCTGCTCTGCAGCCCTGTCTGTACCTGGGCCTGATGATGTGACAGTCGCGTCTTATAGATGGGTTGAGATCCTGATTATAGGTGGTAGTTGCTGCACTTCTCTGTTGCCAGCAGGAAGCACTCCTCAGAATTAGGAAATGGCACAATTGTTTCTGTTCATGCATAATAACTGCAGTTTTATGTCAATATTAGATTTGTATTAATGTTACTCTACTTGGAAATCACCCAAAGAATAATAACAATATAGAACAATAAAGTTGTTCTTTATATAGAATAATATAGAATAAATAATAGAATAATAAAGGTGATATAGAGCAAAACATGATCATTGAAAGCTATATAATGATATCATATGTATTATCTATAACATCTATTATTGTTGTGACTTTGTTAAATGAATATTTGTTAAGTAAAGTTCCGGAGTATCAGATGGTGAGTGCAGTTCAACAGAAGACCAAATAGTAGAAACAGAGAAGTTTATTATTCAGGTCCTGGCGGACGTACATGACATGCCTCAAGGAGTCATGCAGGGAGATCAGGGAAGGGCACAGGGTGACAGCCCCTGGGATATGCCTTCATTAGGGCCAAAAGGTGAACGGCCTGTGGTTCCCAGACTAAGGCTGGAGTGGTCTATTCAAATGAGAAAAAGGGTTTTGGTAAGCTTCACAGGGGTCTTGTCTAAGGGGCACACAGGAGGGAAGCTCTGGAGGTGGGGAGACTGCCCCCCACAAGGCCACTGGGACAGCAGACAGAGTGAGAACTTACATCAAGAGCTTACATGTACTTATGACTCTGCAGGCTGTTTCATGGGGCACTCGTCACCAAGAAGCCAGTGTCCATTCAAGGTTCCTATGGGCAGTTTGGCTGCACAAAATGGGTGTGGAGGCCACAATATCATGCAGTAACTGAGCAAGACTCTCAGTGATTATAAACAGTAAAAGAAAAAAATAACAATTAGATTTGGACACCTGCCAGCTACTTTTAAAACATGCATTCATTCAACTGTTTTTGAACACTGCTGTGTGTCAGATCCCTCTGTGACAGCTGGGGATTCAGGAATAAATACAGCACAGTCCCTGCTTTGGGAAGCTCACAGTTGTAATCATGCAGGTGATGTACTATTTTTCTCAGAGAATTTTGAGCTCATAGAATCAAAGAGTGCTTCATGGAAGAGGAGGCCTTTCCACTAGGTTTAAGGAATTTAGTGAGTTTTGAGCTTAGAGATGAGGAAAGAGCCTTTAAAGCAGAGAGGAAAACACGCACAGAGGCACTTACGAAACCAGCTGTTCACAGATTGCTTGCAAGTTACGTTTGGCTAAAGCGCATGGTAATATTTTTTTTCCTTTTAAAACAAAAATCTTGAGTGTGAGCATCATGCTCTTGTCTATTGCCACTATTGAGACTGCCTGGGTGATGTCTGTAATTGCAGGGACATAGACTTTAAACCTACAAACTGACTGCTGTATTTCTAACCAGGCCCGTGTTTTATCATCTGCTTATGCTGGGAACATATTCCAGCGTTTTCACAGTCCATTGGCAACTGCTCCTGCCTACCGAGACTTTGGGAGTGTACACCATAGATACTGTCATCATTAAACTCATAAATCCATGTCATTTGTGTGTCATTCACTTCATCCTCATTCATCATCCCTTACGCTTTCAGAATGGCCATTCGTTTGAAGATTTTGAAGAACGGTTTGCTGCAGCCACCCCGGTAAGAATGAGGGGGCCTGTCTGGTTAACTGTGTCATGTCATTACCCCATCGTTCATCCTCATGCTTATGAGTGGCGCCTTGTGGTTACAGAACAGAAACCTGCCTGTGGACTTTGATGAGATTTTTGAGGCAACAAAGGTAAGGTCTCCAGGCTCTTGAAACTAATCTTAAAACAGCAGTTGTCCATCACTCCAGATGTTACTAGGGAGCCATCAGCTGTTCATAGCAAAAAAAAGCTGGGGAGGGGGCTGGCCAGATGGTGATATTGAGCTGTCCCCTCAACAGCCAGACTACTCCATACCCCCTGCCCTGGCCTTGGTGGCTTCCAGTATCACTGTTTACCCTGGAGAAGGCCCAGGGCCTAAGGAAGGCAGCAATCTGCCATCAACAGCCACACTCCACCTGAAGACACCTGCAGAGCCAGGAACGGAAAGGCGAGTAGGCATCTCAAGCTGACCTTCCAGGTGACTTCTTCAGATAGACGTGCACCACGGTAGACCTTTTAGGGACCCTGGCTTCTGGTTAAAGAGTATTGTGGGGCTGCCCTTCCACTACTTAGAAGACTAACCAGGGCTTTATAAAGTGGTAGGTAGGTAAGCAAGATGCTGCTTGGTCTGTGGTCCAGTTCTTTTATCTGGTTCTTCATAAGCAAGTCATTCAACCTCTTGGTCTCAGCAAAATATAGATCATAGGAGAGATATTTATGCTGCCAACATCACAAGGCTCAGCGAGCATCAAACATGGTGATAATGTATTGGAAAATGTAAACTGTAAAATGTTTTACAAATGTGAATGGTTTTATTCTCTTGAGGCCATTAAAATGATTAGTTACCCCAATATTGTCAGATGGAACATGGCTTATTAGGTTACAAATGAAAGGACCAGGGTTAACATGGGGAGGGGGCTTGTGAGAACAGATATTAGTCCACATTCTCAACTACATATAGTTATTAGAATTATTTTTAATTTTATGGCCTAAGAATCCCCTTTTTCAATAAAATTTAATTAACTCAGTTTCTATTTAAACAGCAAATCCAATGGAATGAAATAACAACCTATGTTTTATGCCTCTGCATGTTTTCCTCATTTAATCCTTGAGTGAAAATCATCTGGCAAGAGGAAAGTCTATATCTCAAGAATGAAGGTTATTTTAAAAGTTGTGCTTAAGAAGAAAATTAGCCAATCAATTATATTTATGATGTTAGTAAAAGTGTAGCATGGGTTCAGCACATTTGAAATGTAAATTGTATGACTTAATCATTAATTTCATTTCATTATTTTCCTACCACTGAAAGTGGTTGTGGGCCATTTTAAAAGCATTGAGCACCAATTGAGAGAGGTAGCTCAGAAGCTTCATTTGAATTAATTAAATCGAATTATTCCTTTTATGAATTCAGGAGAGCACCTAAAGGGTTGGCATAGTTTCACTGAACAATATAAAATATCGTAAACATGCTAAAGAAGGCTTCCTGAAGATAGGCAAGTATTTGGGAAAGCACCTTCCATGGCCACTTCATTATCATCTCTTAACTCTGGACTGTGATCGTATGAAAGAGAATCAAGTCAATGAAGAGTGGGTGGAAAAGACTGGAATGCATGCAAGTCCCTCACGATCTTACTCCTGTGCACTCTGCCAGGCTTGTCTCCTTTCTCCTCTCTCCACCCTCCCACTGGTTACAGCAAACTGCGTAGGCACCAATCTGCTTGGACTGTTCCAGGCTGCTGTTCTTTGTGCTCATGTATGTTCATCTGCCTGGATTCTCCATCCTCTTCTTGTCTTGGTTGCCCCGCTAACTGCTCCTTTTCTTCAGGATTCAGATCAGGGCTGTTTCCTTTAGAAAAGCCTCTTTAAACTTCTTTGCCAAAAGCTGGCTGAGTCCCCATCTCGGTTCTCCTGCAGTGCCCCATAAAGACCTGTGTCGCCATCCCTGCCACACTACCTTGAAATTATCTACCTCTGTGGCTCATCCCCATCAGACTGTCAGATCCCTGCAGGCTGGGACTTGGCACTTCTCATTATTATGTTGCCAGCACCCAGCACTTAACAGTTGTTCAGTGTGCACAGGAAAAACATTGTAGAGTTGGGAAGGAAATTAATATGTATAGGGTCCTACTGTGTGCCTGGCACCATTTTCCAGTATGAAAGCTTAAGGGGAAGAGTTTTAAGTGTGTTTGTTAACCAGGCTAAGCTGCTTTCAGAAAAAAAAAAAGCCTTTTGTGCCTTCTTACCCAGGTTTAACCAAACCTAAAAGAAAGTCCTGCTAGTAATATTGTCAATAAATCTGCAAAGGAGGTACTGTCACTTCCCCTGCCCAGTAAGAAAATAGTAGCTTGGAAGAGTAGCAGAGGTTTGAAGTGAACGTATACCCAGATGTGGGGCCTTTTCTAGCACTCAAAGCACACATACTCACTCTTCAATAGGAGAGAACATTCCTTTCTTTGTGTGAATCATAGAAATCCAGCCATACCTGCTTAGAGGAAAGTGAGTACAGGCAACCTGTGTGGCAGGCAGGCAGACTCCCCCTCTCATTTCTATAACTGGGGCTTTATGTTCCCCCAACTAGAAGCTACCACCTAAAATCCAAATATGAGCAGGAAATGTTTTTCCCTCATTGGTCAGGTTTTCACAAAGCATGTGATTGTATACTTTTAAGTCAGGACGTTAGGTTCCTGGCCATAGACTTCCTGCCATCTCTGAAGGTGGAAGTGTATGCTGATTAATTCGTAAGTGTTTCTTAAAGGGTTTTTCTTCCGCTGCTATGGATGGCCTTGCTCAGACACTCTCGTATGATGGATGGGAATATAGATGATACTGTGTTTGCAGTGATGGAGTTCCTAGGAATGATTAATAGTGTATGTACTGAGCTGTTTTTGATGCTCTTCCTAGTATTAAATGATATGTTTTCTTTTCTTTCAACTACATTTTTTTTTTATCCTGAAGTCCAACTTTTCAGGGACTGTCATTTGACTGCATGATCTATATGCAGAAAATTCAAGTCCTGACCAACCCTGAGATCACCTCTGAGAGTCTCAGTTGATTCACCTGCAAAAATGGGATGATGATTTGTACCTCTCAGTGTTAGTGTTATTGGGAGTGTTTACTGAGAAGTGGCCATAAAGGCATGTCCTGCTCTACTTTGCACTTGGAAGGTACTTTGTACATGTGGGCACACTCCTGAAAGAAAAACATATGATGAGATTGCCTTCCTGCCTTTATCTCCTGGAGAAGAGAGAGAGACAGTGCTGTCGTTTGATGGTAAATAAGTCTGAAGTGGTAGTATTGCTTATTTATGGCAGGTAGCTAAATCTGCATCTCCTTCACTAAGCCCAGGTAAACAGCCAAAAACGCTGAATCTAAGAATTGATTCTGGCTGTATTCCAAACGGTGGCTTTAGGATTGTGAGGTATTGTAATGACCAACTGAGTATATTATCTTTTTTTCTTTACAGGCTGTGACCCAATTAGAACTTTTTGGAGACATGTCCACCCCTCCTGACATAACCTCTCCCCCCGTAAGTATGCCGTTCCCCTCAGCCCCAGGTCCCTCCCTGTCCTTCTTCAGCCACACAGTGGCAAGAAGATGGGCTTTGGGTACAAGAAGCCTGCTAGTGGACTCTTTCAGACTGCATGATTTGGGCATGTTAACTAGCAATTCTAAACCTTAATTTCCTCTGCTGTTTTTTTAAAGGAATTATGAGACAATTTCACAAAAAGTTTTGTTTTGAGAAATAAATGAGACAATGCATTAGTAATTATACGGTATCACCTGAGTGCTTGTATTATGCTGGGCAGTGGAGAGAGACGTAAATGGGATGTGGTCCCTGCCTGCAAGGAGTGCATGGTCTAGTTGGGAATATGGGCAGGAACCTCAGCAGGACCACAGGCACCACGAGGCCTTCACTAGCACCTAGCCAGAGCCCATGGCCAGGTGATGCGCCCAGCAAAGGAAGTGTCTTTACCCTCAGCCCTCCAACCCCACCCTGCCGGCTGTTTCTGCCGTTTCCTCTCTCTTTTCCTTCTTCTGTATCTCTTTCTGTTTCCTCCTCCTTTTAGCCTGCCTCTTAGCTTTGCTGAGCTGCTCATGAAGCTTCAGACTCCCAGCTCTAGTTTCAGCCAGTCATTGCTTGCAGGGGGACAGAGATTGCAGGGAGCCCTAATTTGAAAGTGAAAGGAAGGGAAAAAAAAACGAAGCAAAAGAGAATCCCAATGCTTTGAGAACGGGATGCATTCAAAGGCAGCCCTGCAGCCAGTGCAAAGAACAGAGCTGAGATGGCCTCTCCTGCCCCTCCCCCTCCCTGCCCACTCCCCGGAGGTGCACAGAGAGCCATCAGCTGCAGCTGCACCAGCTGAAGCTGCTGGGTGGGGGCAGCTCCTGAGGGCACTGCACGGTTTACAAACCACAGGACGGTGCTATGGTTCACTGGCAAGGCGAGGTTCGCCTCATAGAGGAAAGGCTGTAACCTCACCACTGAGGACAGATGGCATGAGACTCTGCTGCCCACAGCTGCCGCCAGGGAATCTAGCCACAGCTGCCCTGCTCCCAACACCTGATGCCCAGAGCAGCCGTGAAGGAGGGGATAGCTGCTCCTGTCTCCAGGGAAGTGGACAGCTCTAGTGAGTCTCATGCTCTCCTGCATCCCAGGGGTAACAGCTCCATCTTGGGCACTGGAGTCTCAGAACCACAGGGCTATGGAATTAGAGTAGAAGAGATCTTCTAACCTCATCCCCTTCATTTTGCAGATGAGCAAATTGAGTCCCAGAGAGGGCATGTGACTCACCCAAGTTCACATAGCGGAAAGAGAACGGTGTTGATTGTATGTAAAAGTGCTTAATGCAGCAGCTCAGTGCTGTTTCTGGCCCTGAACACAAGTGCAGTCCAAATGGGCATTTAATAATTCTATACAGAACAATGCCGTTCATCCCCCAAGCTGTTAGTATAAAAATGGCTTTGTCTAATTGCCATGTTTTCAGGATTAATTGCTTGCCCCAGTCTATTCCAAGGGGGTGGGGTGGAATAGGATATTTTGGTATCAAATAGGCATATTCCATAGGCAAAAGGCTGCTGTAAACAGGTGTAAGCCTTTAAAAAAGTGAGTACTGATGTTTTTATTTTAGTACCACTCACCTTACACACCAGTTCATACAGCAGACCTTTCTGGAATTCCAGCAGGGGCCAGGCACTATAGAGTTTGCAGCTACTCAGGCATTGCTTTTTCTCATCTTCTTGAAAATATTTACTTCTTTTTCCAAGATTCAGGCAGGATTCTGGGAGGAACCAGGGTACCAGAGTCTCTGCTCCTGTCTCTCAGTTTATTCACTCATTTAGTCAACAGTTGTTTATTTACCATGTTTTAAGTGACAAACCCTGAGCTGGGTGCAGAGTAGGAACTGAGTGAGGGCATGTCACTTTGGGTTGACCATCCCTAGAGGATGACAGCCAAATATTATGGAATAATTTGATGGCCTGAAAACACCCCCAAGGAGTAGGAGCTCAAACTAATTAGTCATGACACTGACCATCGTTTGCTTAGTGCCTACTGTCTGCCTCAGCATGGTATACTAAGCAACTTAAATGCACAATCTCATGTAATCCTCACAGAAGCTTTAGAGGTAGGGACCATTTTTCCCATTTGTTAGAGAGTGTATGTAACCAGCTCATGGTCTGCACACCACATAAGTGGCCTGGACCGTGGCTTGTTTCTGCAGTATCGCACCACCCCCACCCAAATCCCTGCCCCTGCTACCTCCTGTCCTTGGTGACTGCAAGCCAGATCTCCCAGGAGCCTCATGCACCCTCTACTTCTCTGTCTGACAGACTCCTGCAACTCCAGGTGATGCCTTTATCCCGTCTTCATCTCAGACACTTCCGGCAAGTGCAGACATGTTTAGTTCTGTACCTTTCAGCACTGCTGCTGTACCCTCAGGTAAGCTCTCTGCCTCCTGCTTCTCTCCCCTAGGCCCCCACCCATTAAGAAGGAGAAATTGTTGACTTGAGCCAGCTGCCAGATTATGCCAGAACACCCACAGAACCACCAGGCCCTCCTTGTGGCTCTTCAGGTGACATGGAGAAGCTGCCAGGGGGGTGGAGTGGATGGTGTTTACAAAGCTCTGGTATACCACCGGCTGGAATTCAGTGATGTCCTTCACTTGGAAAGGTCACTATTCCTGGTAACTTGGGTATGGCTTTAGAGAGCATGGTGCTCACACCATGCAGATCAGTACAAGTTCCTCCTGTTCTCAGCCAGAAGGCAGGAAGGCGACAAGTAGGGGAGGAGATGAGTCAGTTCTCCACAGGCCTCTCGAGATCTGATTGAAGAAGGGGTCTACCTCATTTGGTGGGGACTCAAAAAGGGGAGGTTCCCCATACAAAGGGGAACATCTGGGGGACAGAGCAAACTGCTAAGTGTGAATCGGGAGGGTGATTATTCTGTTTTCCAAATATTCTTTAAAATGTGTATGTTACTTTTATAACAGGGTAAAAAAAATAACTATATATAGTAACAGTATTGCAGGTGAGCTACAAATTGGTAGGATCTCAGGCATCTTAACTTGTTTCCATGGCATCAGGCATTCCAGGGAACTGGGCCACTCTACTTAGACATGACCAAGGTGGTACCCTACCTTTTACATACATGAAAGCCTTAAAGACTTTTTTCTTTCTTCAACTGTATATTTGAAATCTGTAGCTTCATCTTTCTCTTTCCACTTGATTCTTATCAATGGCAGTGTTTGAATATTTTAGAATACAAATCTTATGTTTTTTTCTCTGATTGCTTTTAATTACATAGTGTTAGAAGCAAATTCTTGCCACCAAATATCAACTTTATTTTTATTCAAAGTGAATTAAAAATTCATGCCCTGTTGTTCTGAAATAGTTACAGTTATTCCTCATGAGCCCAGGGATCATTTTGAACTTTTAGAAGCAACAGAGTTTGGTAGCCACTGGGTCTAACCTTCAATTTTAAATTTGAAAGTAGACTAGAAATGTATTTAATTTCTGAGCTTCACAATCAAATCTGTTTTACCCATCTCTAAAATGGGACTAGTTTTCCTTACCTAAAATGGATACTAAAATTTCCTTGGGAATGGTGTCAGAGAATGTGTCACTTTTGAGTAAAAATAAGCCTTCCACCAGAAATGCCCTGTCTTCCTCTGCCATCAGTCTTATGTTCAGAATACCAGTACTTTGTCCCACTATTTGATCCATGAAGATATGCTGGGACAGATGATGGGAATTCTAGGCACCAAATATACTCATTTGCAGGCACATTCATTCCACAAATTCCCAGTGGGCCAGGTCCTGTTCTAACTGCCTGGGGTGGGTCAGTGACTACATCAGATGCAGACCCCTGCCCACCGAAAATTTACTTTCTGTTGGGAAGACAGCAACAACATAAAAACAAGTACTTATGCAATGTATTTGAAAATGATAAGTGTGGTAGGACAGAAGAAAATGTAGAGCAGAGGGAAAGTTTTGGAGCAGGCAGAGGGCAGGTGTAAATGGAGGTTGTGGTCAGGAGGGGCTCACTCAAAGCTGAGATGCGAGCAGACCAGAAAGGGTGAGGGAGGGAACCAGAGGTATCAGGGTTAGAAGCAGGCAGAGGGGTGGTTGGGCCCCTCTGAGTCTCCATTCCATTCTTTATAAGGGAGAGGTTGGGACTGGATGCAGCCCTGCGTGTCTTCCCACCCTAACATTTGGTTAAAAGCAGCGAGGTCCTGCCCAGGCAGGCACAGCCCTGCTCTCACTCTTCTCCAGTCACTTCTCCATAGCTTGTGTCTGATCAGAGCTTTGAAGACCTGGATTTTAGTCTTGTTACTTGACCATGGGCAAGCCACTGCTGCACATCCAGAACTGGTTTCTTCAGCTGCTAAAAAATTGATAGATTCCTTCCAAGATTTCAATTTTATAGAACATAACTCTGAAGTTAATTTCAGTCAACATGTTTTTGCTTTCTTACTCTACTTCAGATATGCTGAGGCACAAAGCTAGCTTCAGCTAGTGCTGAACTGCCTGCCCTTCGCCTTGTCCAACTGACCCTAAAAATCTCTCCGCTTGTTGCATCTCCTTCTACCTGCCCCTAATTGCCTAGCCAGTGATAGGGAGACAGGGAAATGAATTGGTGTATGCAGTACAGTAGATGGCTGCTGGAGGTTTTTGCATCCAATGGGCTGGGTGTGAATCCTCACTGAGCCATTTATGTATAAGCTTTAGGGCAAATTACTTACCCTGTCAGAGACAGAGTTTCTTCATCTTTATAACTGAATTGAAAATAATACTTATCTTGCAACACTATCATGGAAACCAAATGAGAAAATGAAATGCTTTGAAAAATGCTGGCACTTCGTAGATGCTTCAAGTGGAAAATGCTGTTATTACTATTATTTCCAAAGGAGAAGAAAATATGTCTTGCCCTACCTATTTTTTCCTTCTTTGCGTGTTTTTTAAAAATGCATATAATAAAGTGTAGGTCTTTGGCCTCTTGGGCAAGACAGAGCTGGCCTTGGGAACATGGAGAAGGTCCTATGTGTGAATACAGACCTTGCCACGAAGCAGTGGTATAACACTCAGCTAAGTCTCTCTAGAGCCTCAGGGAA
Source organism: Manis pentadactyla (assembly GCF_030020395.1). Classification (NCBI taxonomy): domain Eukaryota; kingdom Metazoa; phylum Chordata; class Mammalia; order Pholidota; family Manidae; genus Manis; species Manis pentadactyla. Next base: position 46,431,505 of record NC_080022.1, on the reverse strand, counting down.
CTTATCTGTAAAATGGGGGTGACAATTCCACCTCATAGAGCTGTTCTGAGGATTGTGAGTTGATACACATAAGAGAACAGGTAAAACAGTGCCTGGCGGTGTTTACAATAGCAAGCAGCCAGCAGATGTTTGCCACCCTGTTGATCAGGAGCCCTGGCGCCATTCCCCATGCTCTGAGTAGCTGCAGTAAAGATTCTCCTCAGGAACCTGCAGTTCCTTGTGCACAGGTTGAACAGATATTGACAAAAGCTACAATGCAGGCTTGTTGCAAGGTTCAGCTTCACAAAAATGTGTTCTCCACTAAAATGTGGGTTGCTTTTTTTTTTTAATAGTTTTATTTGCTGCATCTCCACAGACTAAAACAGTGCTTGGTGCTCAGTAAGGCTATTTTTGAATGAATGAATGAGGCATAATACAGATAAAAGGTACCAGGCAATATAAATTATCATTCTGTATAAATGTTGGGGGAGTCTCTTAGTTTTCAATGTTTCTCGTACGTTTTAATTTGCTTTTTTCTTCTTTATTCATGTAATGAGGGTATCCCCCAGGTGCTAACATCTGGTTATAAATTGCAATTTTCAACACTTTTAAAAACTCTCTAACTGTAAGGCAGTAATGCAGGTGTTCGCTTTCACTTACAGCGAGATTTATGATTGATCTGAACTCCGTAGCATAAACAGATGCTCCTTGGCATCTCCTCTCTCTGTGTTGAACGTTAATGAGTAAATGGTTACAAAGCTGTTAAGTGGCTGCAGTGACAGCCACCAAGGGACTTCCCGTGTCCAGTGCCACCTCAGCCCGGCCACTGAGGGGTCCATTCGGTCATGCACAATGCCATGTGGCCAGAGAGCCTCAGCTCACAGGTCTGGGGAGAGCCCAGGCTGCAGGGACCCTCCCAGGAAAGGCAAGCAAGACCTGCTAGTTCCCAACATGATACCCAATTACCCTGCACTGTCTTTTTTCTTCCTGAGTATCGTACTTTGGTCTGAAGCAGATGGCATGGAGCCAGAGAGACATGTTAATAGCTCTCTCCAAAAAGTGTGTACAGCCCATCTGTTGGTTCCTTGTGGAAAAAAAAAAGACAGGGGGGAACCTGTCACCAACAGTAGAATCATCAGAAATCATAGCACTTAAGGATCTTGGAATTTAAGTGTACACCTGGAAAAATGCAGTGAAGGCATTTATTCCACTGTGACTCATTCACCTTTATATAGAGCCTTTCTCCAGTCTGGTGTGTCCTTTGTGGTAGACACCGAGGGGACAGAGAGAGAAAAAAGAAAGGGTTCCTGCTGGCAGGTGGTTTCTAGTCTAATGAGAAAGACAGAATAGCTGGGCACTTACAATGCAGTGTGACAAGTGCCGTGACAGAGATGAACACAGGCCTGTGGGAGCCCAGAGAAGCAGAGCCCACCAAGTCTAAACGGCAGGGGTGGCGCCCAGCAAAGGTGACGCGGAACGTCTCAAGGAGCAGATGAGGAGCAGCCCCACGGGACAGCTTTCCCGGGGGAGTGGGAAATGGGGCTGAAGAAGTGAGAAAGGTGCCGATGCCCAAACGCTTGTAGGGCCGGCTGAGGCATCTGAGCAGCACACTCAAGACAGTGAAGTACTGTGTTTGCACGTTAGTCCTCTGGTGGTCACAAGGATTGTGGAATGGGAGAAAAATTTAAAAATTGGCTGACACCTTCTATCCATTCACCAAATGGGCATTAGGGTTGGGGTGGCTGAAAGAACCATAGAGGATTTCCACCCTGTCTAACCTAGTGTCCCCTTTTTATAACACCTATTTGTAATGTCTCCTTTAACATCTTGAAGTGAAATTCATAGATAATATAACCTACCTACCTCTACAGTTTTTCCAGAAATCAATATAATGTCCTAACTATAAGGAAGAAATAAAAGAAAGCTAATTTATAATAAAAATACATGCATTTCAGTAAGGAAATTCCCAGATATAACCAAATTGGAAGATGTGCTAAGTGGTCAGTTATGTATAACTATAATCACCACAGGTATAGATGGATACAGGACTGTCGGGTTGGCTGAAACACCGTAAGAACTGTTTCTGCCGGGACCCCCATTTTCCAGAATGGTCAACAACTTTTGACAGTGTTCCAAGCAAAAAAAGTACATTCTTCCCTCAATGTACCCAGTTGTTAACATTCCTGGAAAATTAAGTGTATTAAAGCTATGCCAAGAAACTTTGAATTTCCATGCAATTCAAAGTCCAGTCTGAACTCAAATGATCATAAAGTGAATGTGGGATAATTCTTCATCATGCACAGTGTTCTCACACATTATAGGATGTCTTATGTTAATGCTCTTGGCACCTTGAATGCTAATAGTGTCCGACTCCTCCAAGCTGTCATGACAGCAAAACACACCCCACAAGTTTCTAAATCATCCCCTAGGGGGTAGTAGCATGCCCACTGCGAGCCATTGAGCCCCATCAAAGTAAGAAAATAAGAAAAACAAAGTCAGAGTTTGTAGTGTTGGCAGGCTCAGGTCATTGCATTATTATGTGATAGGTGAGGCAAAGGCAACATTGCAACTTCCCAGTTATAAATGTCGCGCCAAAACCTCTTCACCCTCTTGTCCCAGTGCCCTGGCACTAGGGTGATCTGACAAGGATAGTGTGCATTTTGTTGGCATGTCTGCCTCATTCCATAAAAGCATTTAACACTGCGATGGTAATCAGCTAATCAGCAGGAAGCTGGGGTATCCTGCCTGTGCCCCTCTGGAGCCTTTTCTCCCTTTGCAAGAAATGGCCTGGCTTTGAACGTTGGCTCCACCCCTGATCAATCAGTTGAAGGGCAGGAGGCTCTTGAGACTGGGGCGTGAGTGAGCACCGTGCACACGATGTCTATGTCTCTGGTCTCCAGAGGTGCTGACGTGACCCGTGAACACGAGCAGTGCCATGGGGCCTGCCTGTCTTCCCTCTGGAAGTTGCTACTGTACCCGCACCCACTCCCCCTCTGTACCTGCCAAGTCCTTCTGACAGCTGTGAAAATGCTTATCTCGTGAGGCCAGGCAAAGCCAGCTTCTCCGCCTTCTACTCTGCCTGGCATGGTCGTGTCTCCCAGGCCCAGCTGTGCCTGCATGTGGCCCGTGGCCCCTGAGAAGGGTGGGACCACCACAGCACGTGGGGGCTCTCCAGACCTTCAGAATGCTCGACTGTTCCATGATGATACCAGGTGTACTGACTCTATAAGATCAGAAATCAGCCAGGCCATCAGGGTAGGACACTGAGGTAGAGAGGAAGAACATAGGCTTTGGGGACAGATGACCTCCGTTCAGATCCTGACGCAACTTTGTGCCAACTATGCGACCCTGGACAAAGACTTTTGACTCCTATCTCAACCCCATTTTTTTTATTCTTAAAAGGGAGCTAACCTACTCTGCAGGGGTTTTGTGAAGGTTTAAAGCACCCAACCCTGTACCTAGAACGTTGTAGGCTATTGATTATAGGACATTGGTTTTGTTACTATTGCTATTGTAAAAAACATCCTTTTAAAATGATTATGCCTATCTCACCTGAGAGGAATAATAAGCAATGATCCTGGTAATGTGTGTGAATACACCCCCTGGAGCTTTGTAGTGCCCAACCCTTGCCACTGTAAAAGGTGCTCCTGAGATGACAATCACATCCATTTTTTTAGTCCCTAAAATTGACATAATAATATAGAGCAGTGTATAATAATACCTGTAGCTATCATTATTTATATAGCTGTTATACATCAAGCAAGGTATTAATTACTTTAAGGCTCTATCTGATTCAAGGCATACTAATTGCTAATATTTACTGAATGCTCACTCTATGTCAGGTATAGTACTCCACTTTAAATATGTCATCTCTGTTAATCTTTAAAACAGCTCCCCACCCCAGCCTTGAGGCAACAGGTATTTTGTGCCCATTTTACAGATAAGGAGATAGAGCCTAAGCTCTCCGCAGATTCCACAGATAAGCAGTAGCTATCTGAATTTTAACCTAGGCCTCTAAAACTCCAACATCTTGATTCTTATTCACTTTGTAATCACTTTGATGCTGAGAAGGAAGATGCTATAACCTGGCTTTAGGACAACAAGCCAGACTCTCAGACAGCTTGGGCAGTTGAGAATTCCCTTGGGCTGGACGAAGGAGAGGCAGGATTGAAACCCAAATGTTCCTGACCTCTGGTCCTCTGCCCTTGTCCTCCAGAGGGTCACTGGCTCCTGAGGCTAGGTGATGTCAGAAACCTTTAACAACAATGGCAGTATTATTGTCCTTCCCCGAGATGTCGGCCTGGCTTGCTCTCTCACTGCATTCTAGTTTGTGCTTACAAATCATTCCCTAGAGAGGTTCACCTGACCACTGCTCTAGAAGGCAGGCACCACGAGAGCAGGGACTTCTGTCTTACCTTTGCATCCCCAGTCCCTGGTCCATAGCCTGACACTGAGTCGTTACTCAGTACCCTTTTGGAATCTGTGAATCGCTCTTTCCCAGGGTGCCTCACTCCTTTTTCGCCCTTGCAGGTTACGTGGCAATGGGCGCCGTCCTCCCATCCTTCTGGGGCCAGCAGCCCCTTGTCCAACAGCAGATCGCCATGGGTGCTCAGCCAGCAGTCGCTCAGGTGATGTCGGGGGCTCAGCCCATCGCATGGGGCCAGCCGGGTCTCTTCCCTGCCACTCAGCAGCCCTGGCCAGCTGTGGCCGGGCAGTTTCCGCCAGCCGCCTTCATGCCCACACAAACTGTTATGCCTTTGCCAGCCGCCATGTTCCAAGGTCCCCTCGCCCCCCTTGCAACCATCCCAGCCACGGGTGACTCCACCAGGTCAAGTCCACAGGCTGAAAAGCCCAGGCAGAAAATGGGGAAGGAAATGTTTAAGGATTTCCAGATGGCCCAGCCTCCACCCGTGCCCTCTCGCAAACCCGACCAGCCCTCCCTCACCTGTACCTCAGAGGCCTTCTCCAGTTACTTCAGCAAAGTCGGGGTGGCACAGGATACAGACGACTGTGACGACTTTGACATCTCCCAGTTGAATTTGACCCCCGTGACTTCTACCACGCCATCCACCAATTCACGTGAGTGCCCTTCCCTGGAGACGTAAGCCCAAGGGGAGGCAGAGATCTCAGCTTACATTCCTCAGGCTTCTTTGTTAATATTACCACTAATCATAATAATAGCTACCAAGTGTTAGCTATCAATTAGACATACCTACTCCATATGCATTTTATTTACTATTTTATACTCCTGTATATCCTCCTGATACATTTATTAGACCTGTTTTACAGATAACAATAGGGAGATTCAAAGACAAAGAATAGGCAAAATGGTGAAATTGAATACAAGCCTATTATTTTCCCATGTCACTCTGCCTCTTCGGGTTTTGTTCCTTTGCTCACTCATTCATTCATTTACATATGTCCCTGCTGAAGAACAGATTTTGATAGGGCTTATCAAAATCATGAATGTGAATTTTTTTAAAAACTTCAAGGACAAGGATAAAAAATGAGAATAGAAAATTAAGATCAGGAGAAAACTTAAGGCAGCTGAAAGGTTTCATACACCTGGGAAAGCTGACGCCAGATTTTGGTTCAACACTTTGAGTAATCAAAGAGAAAAAAAGATGGTGTAGCCAAAAGCTTTGGACTAGGAACCCAGAGAGCAGCTTTACTCCTTACTAATTTTGTGCCTACTGGTGCCATTTTATCTCTGTGAGCCTCAGTTTCCTCATCTGTCTAGGCTGAGGGTCATTAAAAGGATTCAGTGGCACACATACTGAAATATCATCATATACCTCACAAACCTTGAAGTACTTCTCGCATCATCATGAATGTATATTGTGTGGTTCATGCAGAGTCCTGGACCAGTGTTCTAAGCTCAGCTGCTCTACCATAAGCTGGGTCCTTGGGCAAACATGATGCTTTTCTTAATCTCACTGTATCATAGGTAAAACTAGTGAGTTGATTAGGATGAGCCTGTGCCTCTTTCTAGTTCCAGCATTCAGTGATTGTACCCCAGCTCACTTTTCTACCATAATCATCAGGAAACCATCACCGTGCAGCCAGTCAGAATCCAGATACACTTGAGCACATGTGCTCAGTTGACACCATGCGGGGAAGGTGTCGGGTGATTCAGCCTGTGCCTCGACAATTGATAAGAGGAAAGAAAAAGCTCATGGATCAATGAGTTTGGCATTTTCATTACTGTCGCCAATCATATGGATCACCTCTTGGCCAATACTGTGAATTGTCCAAAAAATCTAATTTTCCCACAATTAGATAGTGTCATTTCAGCCAAGTTCGGAAGGCTGTTCTGAAAATGAATGCCATCTATGCATGTAAACAGCCTACTCCCACTGAAGCCATATACATAGTGGGGGCATCTCTATTAACGCTAACCCACACAGGGTTTCAATGAAGAAAAATAAATAAAAATGAAAAGTTGAAGAAATGAGAGCCCTGCATAAATAAGGGAGCATCTTTTAAAAACAGACATCTTTCCTTCAGTGGGCTTGTGCACCAGCTATGAATGAAAGCAGGAAGTTTAAGATCTTTGAAGACAGGGTCCACGTCTTAATCATTCCTACCTTTCTCATAAAGCTAGCGAAGTATCTAGCAGATGGGAGGCATTTGGGAGAGACTGTAGAGAATGAAGCAAACAAAGCAAAGGACCTCTGGTACTGTGTTTTAGAGCAGGGCTTTGCAGCCTTTGCATTAATTGATCATTTGGACCAGTTAATTCTTTGTTGTGGGAGCTGTCCTGTACATGATAGTGTGTTTAGCATCATCTCTGGCCTCTACCCACTAGATGCCAGTCACACACATCCTCTCCCCCTAGTCATGACCATCAAAAACTACCCTAGATATTCCCAGCTGTCCCCAGGAATGAGATTGCCCCAGAATGAGAACCACTGTTTTAGAATATTAAAGTATTCTGGAAAACCTCACAGGTAAGGCAGTCATATAAATTATCTCCTAGTTATGCTTCCAGTTGATTTAATCTGATAAGTATGAGCCATACACCTCACAGAACTGGCAGCACAGCCTGAGCTCTCAGCCTATAATAAGTAATAAACCACTTCAAACACAATTCAGGAGTCAATGACACTAATATTTATTAAACGTCTATCACATATAGGAGTGTTTTCATATGACTTACCTCATTTAAACCCACAATAACTAATTTGTTTCATAATCATCTCATGAAACAAAACAAACTTCCTTTTAAATTAATAAAATGTTTCAAAGAAAATGAATAAAATCAGCCTTCAGGTCCTCTTCTCCATGAGCATCACCTTGAGAATGTTTTGAGTGAAGGATCAGTTGGATCAAAAGTAAACCTCAGATAGAAATAGGAAAGCACACTTGCCTGGACAGTGTCAGGCACACCTGCGTCCAGTCCCAGTGCTTCTCTACCCTAGCCGCTACCTGTGCTAGCCTGGGAAAGTCACTTCACTTCTCTGAGCTGCACTTTCTTCATCAGAGAAAAATAATAGGTACGTAAATACTGTATCTACCTTGCAGTAGTTAGTAGTGTTTATATTAGAGAACATAATGAATGCAAAATGCTTAACACAGTGTCTAGCTTGCTGGCTCACAGTATATGGCGTCATTATCCTAAATGTAGGTTCATCAAGGCAAAAGGTACTCACCAAGTTTTATAATCTCTCATTGTCTGATCAGATGCCATATTTTGTAACTTCTGGACAGCTATGGAAGGGAGGTCTTACTAACGGCATTTGAAATTCAGCTACTAAATTAAGCCATGCCATCCTTTACTTGGGGCTGAGCCAGTGACTGGCATGTTCAGTGCCAAATTGGAGATGATTGAATGAAGAGTAGCCTCAAATGGCATATTTGTTATAAACCTCTGGAATAAATAAGATGAGGAAAATGCGGGAAGGTCAGGACAGAAAATGCACCTCCTTATGGAGTGAGTAATAAAGAGCTAGCCATGCAGTTGCCATCAGCTACCTCCATTTTCCCAGATCAAGAGACACTCTTTATCCAACGTGTGTTTATCAGGTACCTACTATGTGCCTGGATACAAAAGCTGGTCTACCAGTTGCCAGCAATGTGGCCTTGAGCAATTTAGCAACCTTCATTCTCTTTATCTGTAAAACTAGGGTGACTCCTACCCCAAAGAGGCTTTGTGAGGGTTAGAGATATTGTCTGTAAAATTTCTGACACATAGAGGGCACATATCACTGTCCTTTGATCTATTCTGATTGAAATAATTATGTAATATTAAGAAAGAAGAAAACTATAGTTCAGTGGTTCTCAGCTTGAGTGTGCGGAAACGGAGTCTCTGATTCAGTAGGTTTGGGGTGGGGTCCAAGAATGGTCATTGCTAACAAGTTTCCGGATGTGGCCAGTACTGCTGAATGGGGACCATTCCTGGAGAACCATTTCCTTTCACATCAGTGTGGACCGGCTCCTTCCTGAACATCAAGTATGTAAAAAAACAAGATATGTATGTACAGAGCAGATAGTCAACTGTTCCGCTGATTCGATTTGTTATAGGAAGAGGAGTCCTGTGTTCTGACTTGGCTATAACCAGATCCCTGAAGTTTCTGTGGGACATAAATGGTTGCAGCCAGACACTTACGATGTTTCCTCTTTTTACATGGTCTCTGTGTAGCTCCAACCCCAGCCCCTCGACAGAGCTCTCCGTCCAAATCGTCTGCGTCCCACGCCAGTGATCCTACCACAGATGATATCTTCGAAGAAGGCTTTGAAAGTCCCAGCAAAAGTGAAGAACAAGAAGCTGTAAGTGACCAGTTTGTTCTTCTGTTTTTGCTTTTCCTTAAAATTAAGACCTCTGTATCTGAAATAGACAATGCGTGAGAAAACCTACATAGAAAAGAATGCTGACTCAGATTCTTACATTCTGAATGAGTTACTGAAGGGGCTTCCTGTTATATTTGGACCAAATGAGCAGCTGAAAAACATTGTCCTTTCATTAAGCTGTTCTTATAAGTTGTTGAATTTGTGGGTGTAGTATCTTCTAACCGAAGTTACTGCCTCCTTTAAAAGAACTGATTGTATGCATGCATGAAAATGTGCCCAGCTGTCTTATATGTTCAATTGTTGAAAAGAGAAAAAAAAAGTGTTATCTTCTTGTGTTCTAGCCTGATGGATCACAGGCCTCATCCAACAGTGATCCATTTGGGGAGCCCAGTGGGGAGCCCAGTGGTGATAATATAAGTCCACAGGCCGGTAGCTAGATAGCGCAGGTCTGGGTAGGTATCTGTTCTTTTTATCTCCTTCACCCTACCTGCGATCTGCTTTCCTTTCTGCTTGCTCTTCATTTCTGAAGTCCCATCTCGATGTTTGAACCATGTCTCTTTGCCTGAGCGTGCCCCTGATGTTTGAAGCATCTCTCTTTGCCTGAGCGTGTCCCTGATGCTTGAGCTGTCTTGCCTTGCCTGGTGTCTGCTTGCCACCTTGCTTTTCATCATGGATGCATGACCTTTGACATATACTGGGAGGTAGGGGTAGGGGTGAGGAGTGGGGAATGGTCATATTATTTTATTGACAGTATGTTCTGAGTGGCTGGCAATAGAATGAGGCATGGTCAATACTAGTAAACATGGACTCAGTTTCTGAAAGCACCAAGATGGACACATTCTGCCCACACTGACAGTTTCTCAGGGAGGTGGTCCAGATGCTTTAATCCTCTAAGCAAAATGTCACTGTGTTTTCTACACTGATATGAAGAGTCACCAACCAAACACCTGAGAAGCCAGACTAAGAAGCAGAAATAAGCAGTACTTGAAATAAGATTGATAGGGAGGTAAGATCATGGTAGCCCATTTTGTGTAGCCAAAAGGGGCTCTGTACCCTTTCCAATGTGTAAGTGAAATTCAAAACTCAAAGACATGTAGCGTTTGCTTTGGAGGCTCTGCTGTTTGCACCTGTGCTACCACATGTGGTTTACCACTGAACCACTTCAGATTCCATCAGCAGCTGCTTTTAAAGAAGCGTACTTACATTTACCAGAAGTGGCTTTTGGCCCTTGAATTTCAATACATCTGATTTGATTGAAAGAAAGAGGAGCTGATGATGCAAACCTTCTCAGGAGACAAAAGTACACCTTATTCCCTTGTTACCCAGACATGATTTCTAAGGTCACTCCTTGACTCATGTGTTCAATTTTCAGATACTTTCCGAGCTTTCCATAAATGTGTAGGACTGCAAGGCTGTACCCACCAAGCCCCTTTTTTAAGTCCTGAACAGCATGGTCAGAAGCATTAAGATGGTAAATAGTTTTCACCATTCATAAATGGATTCTGAGGCTACTTCGAAATCCTTCTCAGTTCATGTGTAAGTTATTTTGACAGTTACTGAAAACTAATACAGTGTTTTGAAAGTACATTTTGTTAATACATTTTATGATTAGGGAACTTAACATACTCTGTATTTTGCCACATTTTATATCATGCAAAAGCAAAATAATACATCATGCCGTACAAAACCATGTGATACCCATCTAGAGATTCAGTCTTGCAAAGCTGTTCAGGCTGTTGGTGAATCAAAGGCAAAGTCAATGTTCCAGGAAGGAGAGAATTTAGAGATTATGGGTGGATGCCATGGAAAGATTCCCTAAGAGGTTTTCTACTCCTTGCATGTGTTTTATTTCACATGCTCAACCTTGCCTTGGAAAATCTGATGAATGAACTAGAGGTGACAAGAGCCAATCATCAGCATCACAGCAAACATCATCTTAAAAGTGAAGTTCTTCTAGAAAACAAAGATGACTTACACCATTTACAGGTCAATGTATCAACCCCTCATCTTTATGAGCCTGTTCAGCTTGAGGCAGTTATACAATTTGAACTGTTTTGTGGGGGCTTCAGCCTGTTCCATGTTTGATGCTATATCTAGAACCCCAAGCCACAGCTGAGTTGTAAATGGACATAGCATGGTATAGTGGGAAAAGCTGAGAATTTGGAACTTGAGTTCATATTCTAGCTCAAGTACTTCATAGCAGAAATTCTTGAGCAAGAACCATAATTTCTTTTGAGTCTTGATTGCTTCATCTGCTAGAAGGAGCTTATATAATCGGTTAGGCTAACTGAGATTGCATTATGCTGCGTCTTTAGCATGGAGACAGACACTCAGTACTCAGCCTAAAGCTCAGCTTTAAAATATGGATTCTGGAGAAAGCTTTTCTGAATTCAGAACCTAGCACTACCACTTTCCAGCTATGTGACCCTAGTGAGATTTCATAGTAAGTCTCTCTTATTTTGAAAAATAGGGATAAAAAATAGCATCCTCCTCATGGGGTTACTGTTTGGACTAAATGAGATGATCTACATGGATCTCTTAGCACAGCGTCTGACATGTAGCAAGTGCCCAGCAGGTGTTAGGTGTCATCCCCCACCATCATCATCATATGTGCTCAAGGAACATTCCCCACTACCTTAGATTTTAACCATTTAGCTTCTGTGTTGAATAAATTCTGCCATGAGGATCGAGGCCATTGGCTGGGAGGTTGTGCTGTATACCTTCTACCTTCAGATAATTAACTCTCTATATGCCTCAAAAAAGCTTTGGGGGAAAACAAGAAAAAGAAAAACCCCACTTCTTAACTCTCTGGCTTGCCCAGTCCTATAATCAGAATGACCCTGGTTAGGGCCTCACAGGCTACCTTTCACTTTCAAAAAATGAAAAAAGTGGTCTTAGATTCAAATATAAATCATAACAAGTAACTCCTAGCTCCAAAGGAGAGCTGGCCTGTAACCTTCAGGGAAGCAGTGTTCTCCCTTTGAAAGTTTAGCCTGGCAGTATCACAATTACCTACGAAGAATCCCATACCAAGAGGCTGGTACCCACCTTGCAGACATCTTCCCTAAGACACCCGTTAGGGGAGTTCAGATGGGCCTTTTTGGACCCCTCCCTTAACAGCATCACAAGCCACATTTGATCTTCTTTCTCCATTCTATTCACCCATCCAACCAACTGGAAATTTACTGACTGCAATTTCTTCATGCCTTTCCAGACATTTGGATAAAGGACACCATGCAGACCTAGTTATGTCCATGGCTCTGTTTTCCCCGCTGCCTTCGTACAGTTAGAAAGCAGGAGTCCCATCCTTCTTATTGCCGTTGCAACCGTTATCTCCAGCTGCTTTTTATTAGAAATGCCCACACCATTCTGAGGAGGCAGGGGTGACATCTGTTGTTAAGCTAAAGCCATATCACACGATAGTAAAAGGAAACAGACTCAGTCCTCACAGGTGGAAAATTCAGGACCAATCTCAAATAGCATTTCTGTTTTAGCAATAAAGGGAAATTTCTTCAATTATTTCATTTTCTCCCCTACCTCCCATCTGGGAGAATCACGTGTCTTTGAAAGACTAGGTCAACAGTCCTTTCAACAAGAAAGAACCAAAATAATATTATAATGACTGGTGTGGGAATGGCAGGTAATTTATACTTCACTGATATGTTGCTGGAGCAATTTTAAAGGCAAAATGTTAGCTTTTGAGGAGATGAAAGAAAAATGAAAACATCTATTTGGTTAAATGGCTAAGTAAATAAACTGCCTATCAGACTTTCCCAGCTGTCAAGTCAAAGTAGCATCTGTAACAATGGGGAATTGTTTGGTCTGTCTCCCTTAGTAAAAATAGGTATTGTCAGAAATAATACGTTGCTGTCATTGTTTTTTACTACCGATTTTTGTAGTAGGAATTCTAGACATATAAAATATTACCTGATGGATTTCTAGTGTTCAGAGGAAAAGAAAGCTGGACTTCACATGCTGTGGAAGAGAAAATCTTAAGGAAAAAAAAAAAGAGAAAGAAAAGAAATGCATAGTCAGGGAACTTGGGTTAGAATTATGGTTCCAAAGCAGGTGACCTTAGGCAAGCATGTAACTCCTCTAAACCCCAGTTCCCTCATATGAATAATTAATTAAAATGGCTCTTTCCTCAGGTTATCCCAGAATCAGAAGATACCATGAATATGAACATGCTTTGTAAGCATTGAAAGCAAAATACATATATTTGGGAATGTTATTCCTATTCTGTTTTTGAATAGAGCCAAACAACAGAGCCTTAAAACAAAGAACCACAGAAGCAGAAACCATCCGTCCATGTCACGTATGTAAGGCTCAGGAAAAGTCCAGCCCAACCTGTTGGTGTAGTTCAGGCAAAGGATGGGAAGGGCCTGGCTGAGGACAGTGTCAGCCAGGATGGAGGGGTGGCCTTGGTGTCAAGAGATATTTAAATGAGAAGATCAGGAGGTTAAGATGGGAGGAAAATGAGAGGTGACGCAGAGGGCATACTCTAGGATGCCCCCCAACCAGGTTCCTGATCCGGGGGTATAGGTGGTACCAGTCACTGTGCTAGGGAACATGGAGCAGCACACTGAAGTGGAAGGAAGGCAAGTTTACCTTGGGACCATCCAAGTAAAGATGCCAGTAGGCTGCTGGATAGAAGAATCTAGAGATCTGAACTAGAGATCATGATTTCAACATGGCTTTAAGCCCCTGGATAGTGGACACAAGCAGAACACATAGCTCTTTAGACCAGAAGTCAGCAAACTCCCTGTAAATATTCATGCTTCGTGGGCTCTGTGGTCTCTGTCGCAACTAATCCACTCTAGTGTTGTAGGGGAAAAGGAGCAAAAGACAGTGCCTGAACAAGTAAGTGTGGCTGAGTTCCAATAGTACTTTATTTACAAAAACAGGCAGTCACCAAAATTGGTCAAAGGGCTGTAGTTTGCTGCCCTCTGGTTTAGATCATGTTCACTCTCCCAGTGACTCTGCAGGAGGTATCATCATGCCTTTCACTTACTACTGTGACTAATAAAACATATTTAAAAATCACTAGCATGTTTATAGCACTTCCATAAACATCACCTGATTCATTCCTCAGGGGAGCCCTCTTAAGTATTTTTATTATTCCTGTTAAACAAATATGGCAGATAAGTTAGGGAAGTTAATGACTTGCTGAAACCATAAGATCTACCTGCGATGGGGCTAGGATTTGAATCTAGACCCAGATTAATAACTCAGGAGTACTCAACCAGACTGGGACACTGCCTTTTAGCAGCTTCACCACAACTGAAGAGCTGTGTGACTCAAAGAAGATGGCCTCATATCTGCACCTTGGTCTCCTCTTTGTCAAACAATTTCCAGATACCCTTCCAGCTCTGACATTCTAGGACCTTCTAACCTGCCTGAGGTTAACCAGATAGAGCATGGAAGACCCAATCCTCAAACAAGGTCTTCCAACAGTGCTCCTCCCCCAGCCTGTCCTTATTTCCAGCTAATAAAGGACAGGACAGAAGTCCCTTCCATATGCTGACTTCATTAAGGTTCCCAGAGACGACCAGCCTGAGCTTCAGGACCTGCTCCAGATGACCAGGGACTTACTGTGGACAGGCCTTCTGGCTTGTAGCAGAGAATTGGTGTCAGCAATCTCTGTTCTCATCCTTTATGTGACAGTGTCAAGAAAGATGATGTATATGTGCAAGGCAGATAGTTTGTGACCCTGATCATTATTATTGATTGGGGAATGCAAAACTGATCAGAACATGTTCAGATCCCCTGGGAATTCAGATTGTGTATCTCTGTGTTCATCAAGTGGGTTTCAGCACCCCAAGACCCCAGAAAGGGAATCCACTTGGCAGCAGTGGTAATCACTAAAGTATTTTCATTAAATCCATCCTGTGTTTTGAAGACTTTTCTAACTTGAAGGCCAGACTTCCAGGCTGGAAGTGGTGGAAAAGCTTTGTTTTTCCTTTCCTTCAAATAAAAAGGAAAGGAAGATTCCAACCACTTGTTAAAATCCTTTGTGTTATGTAAGCTCACTTATCGCTTGGTATAATCCTATGATGTAGGTGTCACAAGCCCAGTTGTACAGATTAAGATACTGAGGCCCAGGTGAAAGGCCTGCTTCAGTTCATACAGGTAGTTAGGAGGATGGCAGGGTCTTTCAGGCTGTAAAATCCATGCATTTTTTGATGACCCTATTCATGTCTTCAGATAGGACTTTAAGTTATTTCAGCTTTATATCCACTCCTGACTACACCACCTTTTTCATTTGCCAAGGCAGGAAACGTAAAACCCCACGGAGCTAGGCCCCAGTGTTGGGACTAGAAGACCATGAGGCTGAAGGTGCTGCCTTGGCAGGGCTGTGCTGAGGGACCCAAGCTTTGGCTCGCCTCCCAGCTCCAGTCTGGCCCATGGCTTGGCTTGGCTTTGACCTTGCCTCCAGGCCCCGCAGGATGGGACCTGAATGGGCTCGCTCCGCAAGCAGATTGCATGGCACACGTTGACCTCACGTCTGAGACTACCTTTGTCAGCATGCTGTGTCTTCTCTCCACTTGGATATAACTTTGCTAAATGTAGCCAAGCTTTTCAAAAACAAACGCAATAAAAATCAAATGGATGCAAAGTAGGAAGCACAATTTAGGTGGTTTTAAATGAGGCTCATTATTATAATGTGGGATAGGAAATTTATTTGCCCCTCTATTTCAAGCCAAAGAGCTGGGGATAGGTGGGGGGAGTGAGAAAACGGACACAGAAAGGGGTCCAGACCCTGGGCAGCCCTCCCGGCTCTCCAACGTTTCCCATGTGACTTTGGGAAAACAACCCTCATGTCTAGGACCTGAGTTCTTCCTGCAAGAAAGGAACTGTCAGACTGAGGGCTCTTCTTGCTTTGACATTCTACAAGAGGGAACAGGTGGGCTTAAAACGATCTGGATATGTTTCCATGAGACTCTAGAAAAACACGAATCTGTAGTGGTGAAAAAGGGACAATTTGGGGTGAGACCTGTCCTGTCGCTTAATTGTGGTGGGGAAGGCCACACAGGTGTATACACCGATGAGTCAACTCATCAAACCGTGCACTTAAAATGGGAACATTTCACTGTATGTAAATTATACCTCAGTGACATTGATTTAAAAATAAGGATAGATAAGTTCATAGAGTTGGAAAGTAGAGGCTACCGGGGGTTGGGGGTCAGGGGACGAGGTAGTTACTGCTCCGTGGGTACAGTCTATTTGGGGTGCAAGAGTTTGGGAAATAGTGGTGGGCATTGTACAACATTGAAACTGTAATTAATGCCACTGAATCGTACCCTTAAAAATGATTGAAATGGCAAATGCTATGCTATATATATTCTACTGCAAGAAAAAAACACTGAAAGAGAAAAAAGAAGAAGAAATACTGGTTACATTCCAGCTCTGCCCTGTGCTGGCTGAGTGACTCTGGTCAAGTCACCAAACCCAGGGAGTCTTGCTTCTTCGGTGTCAATGGAGACAGGAATACCAGGGGTACAACCTCTATGTGATACCCAAGCAAGATCATGTATGTGACTTAGGGAAGCCCTTCATACACTGTAAATGTGTCTAACTATAAGCTATTATTACTCGAATTCTGTGATTCTACTTAGCTGCTGTGCAGGAGCATGTAATTCATGCTTGAGGTGGTCTGCAAACATGGGCAATTCTCTGTTATCCACAGGGCCCTGCACCCAGGTTCCTTAGATTAATCCCACATTCTGTCTGCACAGTTTCCCCTGGCTGATCCAGCACCATTATTAGATTTCATAACAGAGCCCAGTTACAGTTGCTCCAGTGTGCTATGAAGGACAAACAATTTGGAAAGCCATCTACAGGAGATTATAAGGCCTAAAACCATCTTCTGCAAAGGAAGAGCAAAACCATGTGCCCACACATAAGGGACCTAACCTTTTCTGGAGCGTCTCCTACATGCCAGGCTCTGTGCTAGACTTTAGCCTTACAAAAGGTATATTTTCTTGACAATCCCCACCACCCTCTCACAGAGGGGATGTCTAGCCTCTTTTTGTGGATGAAGAAAGTGGCATGCAGAGAAGTTAAGTAACCTGCACAGAGTCCGAAGGTTTTTGAGGGTTGGTGGTGAGAAAGCAAACAGCAACCTGGCAGCCAGCAACTGGTCTGGCTCTCACAGCTAGGCCTCTGTGGTCTTTTGAGCAATTTCCCAGAACACCAGCATCAGACAAGGCTGGTCTGTCTGTGCTGGGTCAAGGCAAACCAAGACCACTCAGCAGCCATGGCTGGGCACAGACAACTTAAAAAATGACCCAATCTTCCTTTGTCCTGGTATTAGCGTTGCTTTGTGCTTCTTGCCTTTCAGACCAGAATTATTAAGGTAATCATATGACTACTTCATGACAGCAAAACCTTTCCTCCTGGCCCTCCCCCAAGTCATCTAATGTAAGTCCAAGTCCCATAGTAGGCCCTTTCCAACTCCTTCTTAGAGAGATGCCACACAGCCCTCCTTCTGCAATGAGTAACACACCCAACTCGTTCACCTGTAAGTGTGTGCCTGGTGGGCACGGGCTCCAGGGAATTGGCAATAGGAAGACTAATCTAGACCTGCCTGACTTCAGATCCATGTGCTCTCACTGCACCTCCCAGAAAGCAGGGTATCCCATGTAAGTCAAAGGTTGGTGGGCTGATTTTAATTTAATTTTTAGTGTCTGGTTTCCATCTACTTTGTTGTCCTCTTGAATTGGAGATACCTATTATGTCAGAATCAAGGATGAGCTTAAAGTCTGGAAGTATTTGCTAATTCCCATGACTAGAAGAACTATTCACCCACCCACTCACACCCTCCCTCCCCAAGTCACTAGTGGGTGGGCCATCCGTGCTCCAAGCTCCTGCTCAGACTCTGGGATCCTGACATGGAAGGCTAAGAGGAGCTCGCTGTGTAGGACATGCTAAGAGTTGGCGATGGCAGTGCAGACAGGTCTGTACAGGCCACTGCAGGGGTCTGGGAGTGGAGTGGGCCACCTCACCTGCAGGGTCCAGGAAGCCTTTATATTTTAAGTGGTCTAACTGAGCTCACAGGTACAGGACAAAGGACCCCAAAGGGGCTGCCTGAACCAAGTCTCTGAGATGGGAAAATCCTGTCGTGTTAGGGTGACCAGAAGTAGAGATACAAGGTGAGGCATAGGGGAGAGGAATGGGTGAAGCTGGACAGGCAGCTGGAGCCGCCTTGGAAGGGCCTCGTGTGCCGCCCTGAGGGGTCTGCATGATCCTCGGGGTGATAAGAAAGAGGGCTGCTCCAAGCAGAATGCCAGCACGGCCACACACATTTCAGGAAGATCATTCTGACAGAGGCATAAAGAGTTTTTTTTTTAAAACACGATTTGTGTGACCTGAAGGTTGAGTTTTGATTCACAGTCTGGAAAGGGCATTTATTAGCTCTAGTAGCCCAAGAGCTTGGTGGGTCTTATGAGCCCAGCTAAGGAGCTTTGACCTTACCTTGGGTGACTGGGAGCCTTTAAAGGATTTGAAGCAGGGCAGAGATAGAGTAAGATCTGTCCCCCAAATCCCCCCCAAAAATCAAGTGTGCTGTTAACGTGTGATTCCATTTAGGCTTTTTAGAGTGTTGAAAATGACCAGAAGACCCCATCATGACCTTGCCAGAAGCCGAGCCCCAGATGTCTCCGTCAAATGCCTACTCACTCCCCTCTGGCTCTGATAGTCTGATAATCTGTAACAAGGAAGGTACAGCTATTGCTACAACGTATAATGCATCACGGTGTCAAACTTTGGGATTATCTGCTGCTTGGGGTTTCCACACCACCGCTCCCCTCCATTAGTGGGGATAATTGAGAGTTGACTGCAGTCGTTACCTCTGTTGTGATGGGTATTTGAAGCTAAATTCCGGCATGCAGGAGATGTGTGAATATTTATCTCAGCTGCAGAAAGTTAATGCAGTGTGGCATTAATTACCCTGTCTGAGCCTGCTGTCTTTTTCTGTTTTTAGGTGTCATTCTCAGTTGAATAAATTAGTTTCCAAAATTAGAATAAATTGTAGGGTGAGATCTAGGCAGCCTGACTTCTTAGGGCATCCAGAAAGAAGAGTAGGCTGAGGAGGTCTTCCCTGGGAAGATTAGGATTCATCCTTGTAGCCCAGCAGAGGCTGAAGAAAGTGACTTTGCCCAGCACTTGCATTTTAGTGCCCTCCCCACGCGCCCCCCCCCAGAATACAAACACACAGTAAAGTTACACATTTAGCCTTACAAAAAGGTATTCGAAATATTTCAAGTATTGGCTGGGAATAGATGAGGTGTTTAATAAATCATCTCGCTATATAGATTTTGCTAGATTAAATTTTGAGAGAATAAAGACAAATTGGAGTATATTCAGCACAAAGGGATCTGAACAGTAGAGAAAGTAGAAACTGTATCATTCATTAGTTCAACAAACCTTCACTGAGCCCCCATGTGCTGGGTCCACACATGAAGTAAAGTGGCAGAAGGACCTGGCAAGAGGTAGAGGACATAGAAAGATGGGCTTCCATACCTTCCATCATCTGACATTTGGGAGAAGGGTTACACGTACTATTGAAAATTCCAAGGCAGTATGAATGCATATGGTTGGAAAGCATGAAGGGATCAGTGGGCACTCTGTTATATTACAGAAAGGGTGCGCGAAGGGTGCGAAGCTCCTCCATGGAAGAACAAACAAATTCTAGAAGAAAGTGTCCTGGATTTGATGGCAGGAGCCGGCATTCTGTCATGGTGTGCTTACTGAGCGGCCCTGTGGCTTAGGGGAAACAAAAGTTCTGGTCTCCAGCCTTCAGATTCCTCATATGTAAAATGATGGATCAGGACAAAACTATCTTCTAACCAATTCCCACCTTACAATTTTAAAAAAGCAAGCAATCTGACATATTAAATACATGAGAGGCAGCACAGTAAGCTTGAGATTACACAACTTCTTCGACCTTCACTTTTTACCTGCAAAATGAAATGTAAAGAATAAAAGTAACTCCCTGGACTATTAGGCAGGCTAAGACAAGAGGTTGTTTATAAACTCCGAAGAACTCTACAACACTGTAGATTGAAGGTTTGAAGCTCCTTCCTTCCTTCCTTCCTCCCTCCCTCCCTCCCTCCCTCCCTTCCTTCCGTCCTCCCTTCCTTCCTTCCTTCATGGCAGCAGTTGTAATGGACTAGAAAAAGCATTACACCCTACTTTCAGGTCTCATGTCTCAAACTTACAAGCTGTGTGACCACAGGCAAATTACTTAAATTCTCTGTGCCTGACTTCTCATGTTCAAAAGAGATAAAGCATCTGCCTTGTAAGTCTTCTTGATGAGTTAAAAAAAAAATGTACCTGAAAATACCCAGCATGCCAGACAGAGTAGGGGCACACAGAATGTCAGTTCAAGCTGATGGTTCAAGGAAATAAGCAAATGAAAAGGATCTATACTCAGATGGCAGGAGGCAGGCTAATACATAAAATATGGCAGAATTAAAGATGTCAATGTGTCCATGTAATTCTGGCAGAAACACCCAAGAGTGACAGCATCATGGTCCATGTTAATGGAAGGGGCTGTGCATGCTTAAGACCAGAGGATTCATCTGATCTGCGTGGCCAGTGCACCCTGAGCCATTTCAACATAAACTGAAGTCTGAAGTAGTTTCAACAAGGCCAAACACCGTTTCCCATCTATGCCTTTGGACTGAAGTTTGCTGTGTCATACACTGGTGAAAATCTCCATGTATGTCTCAGCCCCATGGGTGCAGGCAAATGACTGGCCAAACCTGAAACAGAAGATTGAATGGGAACAAATCCCAGAAGCTTGTAACTTAGAGCCAAAGGCACCATTGCTGTTTCTCTTGCTCTAAAGCATGCCCAGTCATCACTGCTTGTAGAAACCAAAGAGCAGTTTGAAGTAGAATTTCAGTAGTCTCAAGTGGACATTTGCAAAACTGTGTTGGAAAAATTTCCACTTGACTCATATGATAGTTGTGTCATTTTCTGAAGACCTGTTACTGTCAAGTGCTGTTCTAGATGCTGTATATATATATTATCTTTAGTTCTCTCAAGAACCCCATAGGATAAACAGTATTTTTCCATTTGGTGGTTGGGGAAACTGAGCTCAGACAGGATAAGCATCTTGACCATACCACAGAGCTTGTCCAGGCTCTCCACTATACTATGCTATTTCCCTAATGGCAATCAGTTTCATCTTGCAAAGCAAGGACAAAACTTGGTGAGTAGTTCTTCTTGGTAATAGTAAAAAAAAAAGAAGTTGCCAAAATGAAATGTATCATGATCAAATAATCCAAAAACTACCTAAGGTCATCCATCATAAACTGTCATCTTTCTGTTCTAATCCCAAACTTTCCTTCCCAAGCTGTCTCAGAAAACCCTATCTGGAAAAGAGTGGGTCTCACTTTGTCCCTCTGTCCATAGGAGCTGGAGCCTCTCTATGCGCAGATCAACAGACCTAAGAAATAGCATCGATGCGGACTCGTGGTGCATACTTCAAGACTGGCATGGAAATCAGCATCATGACAGGCTCTCTTGTATTTGTTCACCTCACCTCATCCCATGAAGAAATTCATGATTGCCCAAGGGAACTCGTTTGGAAGAGGGAACTAAAGAGTTTTTGGCAACCAATGGCAGACACCTATGGCAGCACAAAAAACAAAAATAAAAAAACGCCACAAAAGTAAAAAATCATACCCAACATTAAATCACAAGTCAAGCAAATGCTTACCTGACAAATATTCTGAGCTCTCTTAGTGTGGGTTTAAGATGACCCAGTATGCAAAAATCATAATTCTTTTTATTTCTCTGCCTGCTGACCACTGTAAAGACATCAAATCTGGAGTGACAGGCCTCAGAGAGTTACAACAGGATTGACAGTGACTTCTCTAAGGCAAAAGCAAGAGGTCCTCTGTGACCACAGTATTATCCGCCATATGCCTTTTGAATTCGATGATGTTTTTTTCATCACTCCACGGGTTCTGGTCTGCCATTTCTCCCCCTTTCCTTTCTTTGTCATGTTTGAAAATTAATGGGTGTACCAATTTTTGTATTGCTTTTGACTTTTTTTTTGCATATGCGTGAAGAAATCTAACTGGAGAAAGAAAGCCTCATAGGAAATGAATTAACTTAAAACCACAAGACAATTAAGTGGTTCATTATGATCAAGAATGTTGCCAAAACAACCCTTTAGCTATTCTGCATCCTGGTAAAGAAAGACAGCTTTGAACCTTCATTTTGTAAGTAGGAAAGGACATCGGATCCCATTGATGAGAAAGATGAAAAATGCATCTGATTTCCTAAGAAGCTCTAAACTCTTAAGTACAATAAAATGATATTTTTTATTTTTCCGGTATCTTGCTGCTGTGATACTATGCAGACAAGTGTCTTCTCCACGTGCCATTTTCAAAGAAAAATCATTTGCCAAATAATTCTGGTATAATCCCGGTAATGTGGTTTTGGATCTTACAAACTGACTTTCTAACAGAACAATGGTGATATGAATATCCAGAATAACAAACTGATTCCGTGATCACAGTGGTTCATCTCTATCTCTTTTTGTACATCAGAAAATTCAAATGGGATTTTTATTTTATAACTTGAAAAAGAAAAAAACCTTACCATTAAACTCTTTAAATATTTAAGGGAAATGGCTTTAAGGAGTTCTAATGAAAAAAAAAATGCCAGTTCTTTTTTTGTAAATATAAATGTTAATGAAAATGCTTTTTAATAATGCCATTACACTGTAGAGAAGGTAGCAGACTGAGTGCAAGATGTGACAAACTTGATAGATGGGAATTACTTCCCAGGTGTTTCTCTGGAGCATATGGGAGGAAGCTAGAGTTCAGGGGCAGCTGTCAATCAGCAGCTAGTGGGCAGGAAGGGGGCATGTAACTCCATCATCTAGTGTAGCCTTTCCACAAGAGTAAAACTTTCCACCCTCTGTGTAAAACAAGAAAAAGACAATTCCCATTTTGAAGGCCTGTCCTTCAGATTCTGAAATTTTCTTCTGCCTCTCCACTCCCACCTACCCACACAGAGCTCGCTGAACTGCTTGTGTGTGAAACAGAAGGGTTTAATAAGCTTCCTTTTTTTACATTTATGAGGCAAAAAGCGCAGTGTTCGGTTGGTATGTTTAGCACATGATTTTCATAAAGAATCTCTATATTTTTGCCCTACAGAGAACTGTTCTACAGGTCAAATGTGTTTTCCTGATGTTCCTATGCAGCTACAGTATGTTGAATTTAGTGGTTTAACACTAAGAAGAAAACTTTAAAGAATCATGTGATTAATTGGATTTGGGGGTAAATAATTAATATTACTTGGTTGTAAAATTGGAGAAGTAGAATTTACATTGATATGATTGACTTAAACCAGACCTATGTAGTTTGATTCTTCATATCAACAGAAACTAAAATGATTGGGAAGTAGGCATATTTGTTCAAAAAGAGATAATTGATAAGTTAAAGTGGGTATTACTATTTGAAACCCAAATTTTACAATATCAGGTCACTGGAATCTAGTTTTTTTTTTTTTTTCCAGTTAGGTAAACTGACCAAATGGCCATTATAGAATATATGTAAATATCATCCTGATGTGGAAGGTCTGAAGATCTGGAAAAGAGAGAGCCATTTACCTCCCTCTGTAGCTGTCACCTGTTGGTCCACATGATTTTTCCAGGAATGTGCATACACTTTATGATTCAGTAAATCTTCCACACTAAGGGGAAAATGGGAAAGGTGTGACGACCTGAGAGTTGTCCTGAAGCCAGTTTGATTGTATTTTCTGGGGATTTGATGAGATAGGCGGTTCTAATGGGAAAAATGGCTCAAATTGCTGTGTTGTCTCTGATTCCGATTTTAAACAAGTGGTGCTATCTTCTCCCTCAATATAGCTGTCCTGGGTTTGTCTTGCAGTATCGCACTATTATACTGATTATTTGGGTTGCTTCTGACATGTACAGAGTGAACTCTGGCTCATGTTGCCAGTTCAAGTTCACCGTCTGGAATTAATTTCACAGCAGAAACTGACAGCCCAGTGGACTTGTCATCATTCATTGGATGTGACTGAAAATGCAGCTGGCTCCGAACTTAAGATGCCCATGTGATACATTAAAGTGAGGGAAATAAAGTCAAGATTTTAAACTGCCATCCGCATCAGCATTGGCAGAATTCTAATTTTGACAGCACTGTTGGATGAGCTCAGAACCACCTTATCCTATCCCAGGAGTACAGTGAAATTTCCAAATAAGAGCTGAGGTGCCGATACCAAAAGGCCATGGGGAGTCTGTGCCATTCCGGTTAGATCAAAGGAAAACCCGTGTGTACAACTGTTAATTCCTCATCATTCACTAGCACTAAATTTGTCACTTTAAATTTTGAAACCAGGGAAACGCCACCTGTCATTCTGTCCCCATTCCCCATAGCTCTTCGATCTTCACATGCCACAAGACTTTTTTTATAATTCGTACCCATCCCAGTGTCTACAGAAACCCCATCATGTAATGTACCGGACACCTTCTTTTACGAAAATGTTTACTCTGTGGGTTTGGTTCATTTCAATTTCTGCGTTCTGACACATATTTTTTTAATAAAGATGAGAAAGAGAAAATGACTGTTGCAGTACATTTCTAGACCTACTTTAACTTTACCTCAGATGACAGTTTGTTAACATATATGGACACATTATTTTTAACTTTATGTACAATACATTCAACAGAACAGCAAAATTTTTAGAAATTTTCCATTAATTTCTGTAACACGCCATGTATAACTGTTACAAATAAACATGTTTGAGAACAACAGCTTAGCCTGGTTTTGTTCCACAAATTTCTACTAGATATTCAGGCGAGGGATTAGAAGAAATTGCTTCTATCTAAGCTTGCATTTGACCAGGTGAAGGCCTCTGTTTTCCTGGTTCTGGGCCAGAAAGGGAGAGCTTCACTGAGGAGTTAGCTCAGTTTGTCCTCACTTGAACTCAGGCACTTACTATGCTTGCAAAAGCAGCCACACCAAGAATGAGGAAGATGTTGTCAGGAAAGGCATATCTGGTGTAGATGTGGTGCTTGGACTCTACTTACCGTCATATTTTCAAAATCAGGAAAGACCCAGAACTAGTCCTCTGATTTGCATCTTCTCCTAGAAAAAAAGACAAAACAAAAAACCCTGCTAAACTGTTGGTTGGAAAGCCAAGGTTAATCTAGACTCTCAAAGACTTCACCACAGTTCTTTCCAAGGTTATCTGCTTTAAGAGACCCAAAGAAGGAAGCGTTTATCTTCCTTCACATTCCCACACATATTCCACACCAAAAAACACGAGGCAAAAAGAAGTCTGAAGCTGGATCTTATCTTTCATATGTATTGAAGAACATAAAATAAGTATCAATGTGTGTATGTATATTTATACATGTATATATATGTATGTGTGTGTGTGTGTCATTTTTATTTCCTTTTGTAAGTAAATCAGTCAGTCTATCCAATAATCAGCCAGATTACAGATTACAGTTAAATCGTTGAGATGCCAGAAAACACCTCTGTTTAGGGAATGGTTATGTTAATGGATGCATACACACATGCCCTCAATCTGGCCTCGTCATACAAAAAGTATTAAACAGATGTTATCGCTACATTTGAGAAATAAGAGAATGGATTTAGATGTTTAGATTCCAGAAAAATACATTTGGGGCAGAATGTAAAACAACTTTTATACAGTTAGAAATGCACGCTCCTGGAATTGATAGAAAATGTTACACAAGCTTTTCTAAATAACAGTGGTTCACACTTACTGAGCAACTATGTGTCTGATAGGTGCTAGCTGCTTTAAGTCATTGCCTCAGTTAATTTTCCAAATAACACAGGTAGATATCCCCAATTTATAGGTAAAGAAACAGAGATTGAATAACTTCTCCAGCTAGCAAATGGCAGAGATGAGATTTGAATTTTTAGTCTTTTTACTAATTGATTGTGATTTTTAAAAGTTGGATAGCTACTCTTTTAAATAATTATATATAAAAAGCATTGAAAAGCATTGACCTTCTATGCCTCTTCCCAGACCTGGTTGACCTTTGGTAGTAAGTGTATTGCTAAATATATGGTTTTTTACTTAATTGGCACTTTTGAAAGGCTGTATGCCTGAGGTATGAAGAATATACCTTTTTCACCCAACTAGTTCAAGTTTAGCTGAAACGAAACATTGGCGATTTACTTTTCTAGCCTAAGTGAATCTTAAAAGAAGTGACAAATTAAAGGGGTCCTATTTAACTTGTAGGCGGATGCCAAAATAAATCAGGCAGATATATCTGCTTTCATTTTGTGCTTGAGAGCAAACCCTCTTTGTTTTGACAGTAAATGTTTTTGTTTTACTCAGAGTGACAGTAGGAAAAACACCTAGAATAAAAACAGGTTTCATTGAAATCAACCTTCAGAGCTTTTAAAAGATGTTTAAATTCAAGGGAAATGTGAGCAGTGGTGCCTGAAAGATTAAAAAAGAAATGTAAGCAGATGTAAATGGCTTTCAAGTCAGTTAGTGACCAGTTCTCAGTATTTATGTTAAAACATGAATAATAGATGCCATTCTTGTGTCCCTACTCTGTGTGTACCACTCATTTTCTAACCATCATTTTAAATCCTTACACAAACCCCAAGAGGAAAGAACATGTTTGCCATTTTATTTAGGAAACTGAGACTCAGAGTTGTGAAACACCTATCAATTAACAGAGCCAAAGAGTTCACCCCGGGGCTGTCATAGTTCCCAGGGGCCGATTCCCAAGTCTCTCCTCTGCTCCACTATTGCTTCTGTCTGCAGAATTTCTGTGATACCACATTGCTCATGCAACCCTCTATAAAATACTTTTGAGTCTTTCTGTATTCAATTCCAAGTAGTGTCTATCATATTAGAAAAATCACACCATGCATTACCTTGACTGATTCAGTACGGAAATTGATTCTTAAGTGAAATGACTGTAGTTATTTTAAAACAAAGGAAAAATTCAGTTTTATTCTCAAGAACAGTAATAGCTCTAACTCAATCCAATGAATATTTAATTTCAAAACAAAACCCTAGCATTCACTTTATCTTCCAAGGTATAGAGATCTGAAGAGGGAACCTTTTTGAACAGGTTTTCTGTTCATCCTTTGCTGAAGAATATTAATGACTGCCAAGTGGAAAATGTCTAAATATTCTTGCGAGATGGCAGCCTCTGGTGACTTGGGTCTTTAATCTTCTGAACAACCTTTTGCCACTTCTGTCACTCACGCTGGAGTGGCAGCTGGGAGTGGGGAACAAACAGGAATGGTTAGAGGTGGAGTAGGCAGCATCAGGGCTGGTATATCGTCAGCAGTAAAATGTTAAACTGTCCTTCTGTGTACCATACATTTAGCTACTCTACTGTGCCCCCGCTTTCGGGGTGGGGAGAACTCTGAAATCGGTCTCTTTCAAGATTATAGGTCAGAGTCACTCACCTATTGCTCAGGGCCATGAACTCAAGAATCTAAGGGACTAAAGTTATTAAAAGAAAGTTGTTTCCTCTTACCTGTCTTGCGCCCTTCTAGACCTTCATAGGAGGAAAAAGAAATGTCAGGAATCGTACAGCCCGTGTTTATTCTTTTAGGGTAAAACAATTGTAGCATAAACTAAAAATAAAGGAAACCTTACTTAATGGTTAGCCATTGAAGAGAGATAAATGATGTGAAAGTCAAGCAGCTAATAGTTTTTTTATTCCTATTGTGTATTAAATTTAAGCAAAATCTGGGGAGTAGAATATTTGACCAAATCTACACCCTTTTCTTACCATTTATCTCTTTTCACCTGTAAGTGGGACATACTGTCTTTATTTGTGAGTCAAATATAGATAGCTTCCAGATGGTGGACTGTGAACTCACCAGTCTTGGTTTAGGTTCTGGCTTCATGACTTAACAGTTGTTTGACCTCAAACAAATCACTTAAACTCTCTCAAATCCAGTTCATTC
This sequence comes from Manis pentadactyla, assembly GCF_030020395.1. Lineage (NCBI taxonomy): Eukaryota > Metazoa > Chordata > Mammalia > Pholidota > Manidae > Manis > Manis pentadactyla. Next base: position 46,403,774 of record NC_080022.1, on the reverse strand, counting down.
AACAGTTGAAACAATATCTACCCAGCGGACTGTTATGAGAAACACATTTAATAATTCTATACCTGGAACATAGAAAATGCTCAATATGTATTACCAATTAATGAATAAAAAATTAGGCTGATGGCTATTGTGTATTTTGCCCTTCATTCTTTCACTTTATGCTTCATATCTATTTTCCCAGCACAGTTAACTCTACTAATTGTGCAGAATGACAGTGAGTGATTATTATCTCTTATTTTATTGTCAAAGGAAGGCAGAGGCAAATACATACCTTTTTGAAGCATTTCACTGGCAAAGTATAAGGCAAAAATATATCATGGATTTATTCATGTAACAAAGAGTTATTAAACACATACTATATGCCAGGTCCTGAGTTAGTCACTGGAAATTCAGACATTTTTTAAAATACAAAACTGACCCTCCCTGCTTTCAAGAAGCTCAAATTCTAGTAAGGAAAATAGGCTAATAGATGAATTAATTAGAGGAGGATTAGTAATGGAATATAGGCATATGCAAATATGGGAGTGGTGGGAGAAGGCTGTGCAGTAGCATTGGTGATTGAATCGGGTCTTAAGAAATGAGTAGGAGTTTACCATGAGGAGATGGCAGTAGAGGGAAAGTGTTAGCAGAACTGGCAGGGCCAGTGAGTATGGTGAGTCTGGAGGGGCTGGAAATGAAGGGAGAAAAATGACTCTCTATTTAAGCTGTTGAGTAACACAGAAAACCCAGTTTCTCAATTCATATTTCAAAGCTAGAATAATAAAACATCAAAAAGTACTATAAATGATAGCCTAATCTTTCTAATGAATAATTAGAAACTCCTAAATTAAATATTAACAAATTAAATATAGCTGTAAACCATGACTAAAGCCGATTCCTGGAATGCGATTAATAGGTCAAGAGAGACTGTCTTGTCTTAGTAGATGTCAAAAAGGCCTCTGATAAAATTCATTATCCTCTTCAAGAAAAAAATTGGAAACTAGTATTAGAGGTTATTTTGTTTCATTTTTTTGTCATGTGAAGGGAATTCTCTATCTCAAACCAACAGCCAATATGAAATGTAACAGTGAAACTTAAGGCCATCTCCACTAAAATCAGATGGAGGTAAGGGTGCCAACTGTTACCTCCATTATTTAATGTTATTTGAAATGAGAGGCAGTGCAATACACAAATGTGAGAAAGAGAAATCAAGTATTTAAATGTAAAATGAGAAAATTATCGATGTTTGCAGATAATGTTTTCTAATAGGAAATATCTATCAGAAGCTGTAAGAACTAATAAAAGGTGGTTAGTTTAAAAATATATAAAAATCAGTATTTTCTATACTGATAAAGTATTTTAGAACACCTAATGGCTTTAAATAGATTCTACTAAAAAAGCAACAAAAGTAAAACACCAAAGAATAAATTTAATATGAAAATGTAAAATTTAGATTTAAAAAAAAAAACTAAACAAAAGTACAGAACTTTGTTGAAGGGCATTAAGCAGCTGAACAAACTGAGAAAGGAGGGTCCAGTATTATAAAAATGTCCATTTTCCCTAATTACAGGAAGTCCCTCACTTAACAATTGTTTGACTTATTTTTTTTTATGATGGTATGAAAATGAAACACATTCTGTAGAAACCATACTTCAAATTTTGCATTTTGTTCTGTACCAGGCTGGCAGTATGCAGTACAGGTGCCATCCCCTCTCGGGATGCTGGGCAGGGGCAGGGAGCTACAGCCTTCAGTCGGCCACACTATCACGAGGTTGAACAACCCGGCCACTTAGAACCATTCTGTACCGATACAACCATTTTATTTTTCATTTCCGATACGGTATTCAATAAACTACATGAGATATTGAACACTTAGTTATAAAATAGGCTTTGTGTTAGATGATTTTTCCTAACTGTAGTCTAATCTGAGTGTTCTGAGCACGTTTAAGGTAGGCTAGGCCAAGCTATGATGTTTGGTAAGTTAAGTGTATTAAATGCATTTTTAACTTAAGATATTGTCAGATTACGATGGGTTTATCAGGAGGTAGATGCATTGTAAGTCAAGGAGGATCTGTAATTTATAACAGTGCAATTCCAATCGTCTCAATTCTACATCTTCAATCATATATTCATATTAAATCATATTCTAAGGCATATCTGAAAGAGAAAGGCATGTGAGAATATTTAAGAAAAAAATTAATGTAATGAGGATAAACTTCCACTATCAGATTTCAAAACATAAGCCAAAGTCATTTGAAATTATTGGTACAGGGCAAAGAATAGAATGATCAGTGAAACAGTATATAAGGTACAGAAATAAGCCCCAGAAATTATGTATAATCAATGAATGTATAATTGAAAGTGTTCAGATCAGCAGAGATAAAGATTATTAAAGATGATAATAATTGCTAGAAAAAGATTTCTACCTCACACCATATAGTTAATTAAATTCCACATAAATATCAAATGTATCATATAAAGACATGAAAGAATATGGGGTAAAATAAATATTCATATAGGGGTAGAAAAACCATCATAACACTAAATACAGACAAAATATATAATATTTTATATTTATAAAATGTATCATTTTAAAGAAATGAAAGGAACCTAAATAGGTTTGTATGAAATAATGTCAAAGATATATAAGAAGTATAGGTTTGGTAAATTCCTTTTTCTATTAATAATATAAAAGTATGTATGTAAGTGCTTATGTATCCATAGAAAATGTTCATTATGGTATTTAGGAAACTACTCATTCACTGAATGTCTATTGAGTGCCTGGTATGTGCTAGGCATTGTTCTGTACGCTGGGGAAGCAAACCCCTTGTCCTCATGGAATGATGCTATCCACATGCCAACCTTAAGGGAGTGCATAACCCTAAAAAGGGAGTCATTGAGGGGAAGAAACAAATTTCTCATCTAAACCTAAATGTACTCTTTAAAATTTTATGCTTCTATATATTTGTTTCCAGTATTGTTCATGGCCAAAAAGTATTTTTTAAATGCATAAATGTTTGTAATCAAAGATATTCAAATTAAGATGATTTTTGCCTATCAGTTAGCAATGATTGAAAAGGTGATTACCACTGTGATAATAAGGATATGAAGAAACAGGCACCCTCAAATACTTTGAGTGTTTGATTCAAAGACATTTTTAAGTCAAAACTTTTGAAAAGATGCATTATCTTTAACATGGTAATTCCATGTCTAAGAGTGGAATTTAAGATAAAATTTCTGTAGTAGTGAACAAGTAGGTTTTAAAGTGTCCTTCCTTCACTTACTATATGTAATAGTGAAATACTGGAAATTTCTATTTCTAATATTATGAGACTATAGAACTGTTATATTTGTAGAATGGGGTGCTATGTCTACATGATCAGTGATAAACTCCTTGAAGATAAAGACCATGCATCTTGCATTTATCTTCTGCATCAGTAAGTATAAATTTACAAATGTGGACTGTGTAGTCATTAAAATAACATTGTAGAACCTATATTTTATCTCAGGATTTTCCATGCAACCTTTTAAATTAATAATTTAATATAGCATAGTACAAAATTATGTATACATTTTGATCCTAATTTGGTTGTATAAATTTATGCATTCACATACACTCATAGAAAAAAATTGCAAAAATCCAGGTAGTAGGATTACATGTTACTTCCATTTTATTCTTTGTGCTGAATTTTGTTTTGTTTTCCATTTTCTCTATAATGAATATCTGTTACATTTAAAGGAGAAAATAAATGTTATTTTAAGAAAGAAGGAGCCAGTAGACAAAGGTGTTAAGTGCTATGTAAGCATCATAATAATAGGTAATACTTGTTGAGTTCTGAATTTGTGCCATACACCCCATGAAGTGCTTTACCTAGATTATCTCAGTTTGTCATTTCCCCCACAGCTCTGTGAGGTTTAAACTATTACTGTTCCCATTTTCAAATAAAGACATCGAGGCTTAGTGGGAAAATACCCAAGTGGCAGAAGTCCTGTTGGAAGGGCTGATATTCACACCCAGAGTCTGACTCCAGAACTCAGGTTCTTAATTATACCAGGTTGACTCTTCAGTTACCATCAGGCTGAAAAGTACTCACTGAACTGTTGTTGGAGGTGATTTGATGACACGGGGCAATATATGTTGGAGAAAAAGAAGAGGATTTGGAATCAAGAAAACTGACGCCAACACATAAGCGTTTTCTCATTCTAAGCTTCAAGCCACCCTAATGAAGCAGTCATTGGAGATCTGTCAGTTCCCTTCTCAGAGGACGCTGATCTTTGGACAAGGTTTAAATGACTCACCATCATCCTCTAAACAGGTTCAAAGAGACCCTAAGAAAGACCGAGCACCCATCCTGCATGCATTCTCCAAAAGAGGTGAGAGAACTTTGGGGAGGGCTGGATCATTGTGCACCTTCCACACAGCCAGTGAGTGCTAACTCAGCTGGGACAGAATTCCACTGTGAAAAACCAAAGACATTTTAGATATGGTGGCAATCAGTGAGTCAGAGGAGGAAGAGGGCCCAGACACTCCTATTCCCAAGCCCCCACTGTCTGCCTTTCTTCTCATGGCTACCACAACACTGTCCTCATCAGCCTCCTCTCACCTCAAAGGGTCATGCCATGATCAGAGGAAAATGTTCTAAGTCAATCTATGAAATACAATGTTTATTGTTTGCAATTTACATCAACATTTTCTTTCCTTAGCATGTACTCTTTTTTTTTATTTTAGTAAATATAAAAATGTAAAACACAGTAAAAACAAAATATATTAATATAAAGCTCCTGTAAGTTCATTCCTAATCCTGTTCCCTCACTAACCTAATTTGCCATTAGTTTTTTAAAACGTATTTATAATTACATAGATAGCATAAATGCATTCTTAATATAACAATAGTTTTAGTATTTCAGAGAAAACTAACTCTTGGCCATGCTCTTCCATTCTTATCTCCTTCCCAGAGAAAACCAGTTATCCATTCAATTCAGTCTTCTAGATTCTTCTAGGTAAATATTTATACTCACAAATGTTTACTAAAGGAATGCATAGTTTCATAGGTATTTGCTTTTTTAATGTATAAGTAGCATGGTATACATACTTGTTTTTCTTCATGGGTTTAGAATGTTATAATTTCATGTTCACCTACATAAATATAGATAAATATGTGTGTTCCTGTTTGTATATGACACTGAGGCACAGTGCTCCTACAGTAAAGCACAGAAATCGTCAGTGTCTTATTCGAAGCCCATCTAGTAGCTCTCTGACAGTGGGTAAGTTATCTTCTCTAAGCTACCATATTCTCATCTGCAAAATAGAGGGATAAATGAACTGGCATTTGTAAAGTGCCTAGCACAGGTAACTCTACATCCATGTCTTTTAAATATTAATGAGGTTTTTGAGGTCCACAGCTGGTAAGGAGCAGAGGAAGATTTGCTCTCACAGACCCACATGGCTGCTAGTGTTCCTTACACTTTTGATGCTCTCGGAGAAGCAGGAGTGACCACCGATCCCACCCTTCCTATGGGAAGCAGAGGCCCAGCTGGAGTGCCACTTCCAGTCAATCCTCACTCCCCTGGAAATCTCCCTCTGATGTGCTGCTGAGCTAGGCCACGCCCAGTTGTCCACTCTTCTTAGACATGGTTATCTGGCCTCTGGCCCTCAGCCACTTCTGCCTCCTTACCCCAAACAGTTGGTCCAGGAGTGTGTCTCTTAGCCAACTCATTAGTTTATCTCCACCATTCAAGCCCCTGCTTTTTGCCAGGCCCTTCTTCCTCACCTCCTTATGACCAGGTCTTTTCATTGAGGACGGTATTTGGGGTGAGGGTTAGCATATCTACATTTTTGTTTTTTTGTCATAACAACCCTATGAGATGAATATTTTCACTTGCATTTTATACAGGAGGACCTGAAGGTCAGAGGCAGGAAATATCCTTTCCACTTAAATGGTACCACCAGCATTTGAGCCCTGACTAACAGACCCCACGTCCCCTGCTCTTCCAATCCTCCATGCTTCTGGGGGAAAGTGAGAGTGAGGTGACTGTCCTCTCATTTCACCTGGGATGCACCTGGCTTTCAGGAAGCTCCTGGCTGTGATGGCTTTCTCCAGCTCTTTCCATGTTTACCTGAACAGGAGATGGAAAGAGCTTAGCTCATTTCTGCTACATCAGTGTGTGAGATTCACTGCTAATAATGCCATGTTATCTCAGTGGAAACATCTGGCTTATGGATCATGAGGAAAAGGCTTTATCAAGCTCTGTATGAGTTTACTTAAGAAATAATATTCTACAAAGCCATCCATGCTTAGTGTTGATGGCATCTCAGGTAGAGCAAGGATTGGATTTTGCAAATGGTGCTGTAATTTGCAAACCAAGTATGTACCAGAAACCATCATCTCAGAAAAGATGTGCTTTAGCAGACTTGTTCTCCACTAAAAAAAAACCCGACATGCCACAGGCACAAAGAAAGTTGGCCAATGAAACTATCTCTATATTATGCCAGATGCAAGTTAATTTCATTGTGAATGCTGTGAGTAGCCTGAGGAATAGTGAGGAGGTGGCAGTGGGGTTGGGTGGGGCTGGAAACTAAAGCAAGTCTTTATCTAGAAAGCAAGAGAGAGATGGAGAAGAGCCTTAAGATCACAAAAGTGAGCCTGGTTACAAAATAACCAGGAGGAGGAGTCTGGCAAACTAGTGAGCAGGAAGCGGAATGTGGGCAGGAACAGCCATCAAAGTCAGAGTGCAGAGTGAGGGATTCAGAACTAGGAACATGAGGCAGCTCAACCCCGGTGAGGACAGAGCATGCCCCTGAAGGAACGTCAGCCAGCATCCGTGACCCACTCTCAGGAGGTGGTCAGTGCCTTTATCTTCATGGGTGGTTTAGATGATGTGGAGAAACACCTTTGCTTCCCTGCTAGCCTGTGAACTCCTGGAGAGCAGGAACCATGCCATGTTGCCACATAGATGAGCGGCAAAGGTTTACCGAACATGCAGGACTGAGAGAGAGAGACGGGGCTGAATTAGAGATCCCAGAGTTGACTGGCAACTCGGCTTCTGCATGGCGGGGTAGCCTGGGGTAAATGACTTTACCTCTCTAAGCCCCAGTTTCTAAGTTAAATTAAGAGGTTGGGTGGTAAATGTAATATATCTTACAGTGTTATAAATATTCTGAATCTATGAATAATTAATCCATGAGTCATAAAGGCTGTTGTGACAGGGTTATTAGCATTCTTACCAGCAAGGTTGTAATTTTTTACTAGAAGGACTTCCCTCCAAGTGCTTGGGATATCCAGTGGATAAGGACATGGCCGTCTCCTTGAAGGAGGGCACAGGTAGAGGAAGGTGAAGGAATAGGTAGCTAAAGAATTACAATCCAGTGTCACAAACCCTACCTAGAAATAATGCTATGGGGCCAAAAGAGGAAGTAGTTCCTTTTTTTTGGGATAGTCAGGTCACAGAGTGCTCTGCAAAGGAGGTGGTATTTGAGATGGATCTTGAACATGAGTTCACTAGATGGAGAAGGAGGGTCCGAGTGGAAAGCGTCTCCTGGCAAAGGGAATGTCATGTGCCAAGGAGCACAAGTCAGGAAATGTAAGATTTATCAATGGAAACCAAGGATTTGACCCAGCAGATAATACTCATAGGAAGGAGGAAAAAAAGGAGGGGAAAATGGGGGCAGGGAAAAGAGAAGAGAGGACAGAAAATGCCATTTGATAATAGGGACATGTCTGTTTCCATCTTACCTACAGTGTTGAGTAATAGTCAAGTGCTAGTAAGAGAAAGCTGTGACGCAGTGCAATGGATTTCAATTTGGGAGCTAAACCATAGAACAAGTTCCAGAAGAAACTTAGAAGTCATCCAAGCTAAAGTTTCCTAACATGAATAATTTTTCTTTCTTTTATGCATCTCTCACCTGCTACCTCCTTCTTCCCCACTCTCATTCCTGGGATTGGAAACGGGGACTTACATTTAAATAGATTTTTTTATTTCCAGCTAAATTCTGGCTAGGAAACACATGTCAAAGATGAGAAAGCTGAAGCCTGGTAAAAGAACCTAATTTCTCCAGGCCCCAGAGCCAGTGAGTGGCAGGGCTGGGAATAAATCCCCAGGCCCTTGACTTCCGTGGCTCAAGTCCATGATCCTTGTAACTTCTCCAAGTACAACAAGAATATCCGCATGCCCCACCCCCTTTCTTGGGGCAGCACACAAGTGTGGGTGGAAAGCCTCCAGGGTCTGGAATTGCACCACCATTACCAATTTCCAGTCCACTGGCTGCAATCCTGCTCCAGAAAGACTGAAGGACATTGCTTCCTATCGGATGGCTCTTGTTCTCCACCCCCAGTGTCAACAGACTTCCAGACGTTCACCTAAAGGGGCCTTGATTTATTGTCATTCACTGGGGTTTTAAACGTTAAGGAAAGAAATGAGAGAGAGAGAGAAAACAGATTCTAATTTCTCTTCAGTAAAGGAGAACTGCAGTTTGACATAAAGCCCTTGGCTCAAACCCTACCTTTATTTAATAATTCATATTATTATTATTGTAACAACTAACATTTCTTGATCTTCTCCTTGGTGCCAGGTACTGTGCAGGTGCTTTACCACACCATCTGCAATCCTTACAAAACCCCAGAAAGGTTTCGCCGTCCTTATTTTGTTGATAAAGAAATGAGCCCCGGAGGGTTTAAAACCCTCAGCCAAGGTTATACAGTGACACCCGGCAGCCTCAGGATTTGAGTGCAGATCACTCTGACTCCAAGCTTTGTTTTTAAGAGCTGTGTGACCTCGAGCAATGCAGATTCCTCATCTGTGACACGGTGGGTAATAATAAAAATTCATGTTGTGGAGAGACCCACAGAATAAATAAGTTAAAATAAAAAAAATAACTCCTACCTATCCGGGTTGCCATCAGGATTAAATGAGTTGATACAGGAAAGTTCTTTGTAAACTGCAATACACCATACAAATGTTATCATTATTATACTTTAAAAAATATGGCTGTTCCCATAAAATAAAACAGATTATGGCATATATTTATGACAACATGCCTCAGAAACAACATCCCTCCTGATGGGCTGCCTCCCTATCACGTTATTAAAAGGTTAAGGAAAATGAACAAGGGCAGATTAAGATTAGATCTTTCACACATGAAACTACAGAATCGATAGAGAAACAATAATCCATCTGGTGATATGAAGAAATGTACCCAAGGCGCCTGGAATGATTACTCAGGGAAACATGAACCGGCATCGACAAGACACCTGGCTTGGCCGGGCTGGCAGAGGCTGGGCCGCTGCCTCCCTCACACCAGCACCCTCCCGGCAAACGGACTTGCTTTCCGAGAACATGGAGTGGTGAGGACCCTGAGGAAGGGGCACTTTCCTCTCGCAAAGTTCTGCAGGATTTGTCTCTGCAATTGGGTCAGAGCTGCTGGGGGAAAATGCCACCTAAGCGGCACCCTGAGGTGCATGAGATTACATCTGTCTGGTCAGTAGAAAGCCCAGTTTTTGAAACCTGCTCTGCTATCCTTATGCTATGATGGTCATTATCACTGTCATTCTTACATGGTATGTAGAGGATGCCAACTCTTTTCCTGGACACCTGTGGGATTGAGGATTAAGGCTGAACACTCAAAGCACTGAGTTCCCTTTGCAGGGCTTATTCTACCTGCGCTGCTGGAAAGGGATGCCTGGAGATCTCAAAGGAAGACAGTTCTGGTGAGTGTTCTGGGCAGGCTTTCAGTCAAAAGTCTGAGATTTGGCTGAAAGTAAAACTCATGTATGGTCATAGGGTGCCCTCAGATACCCATAACCTATTGATTAACCTTCATGGTGGCATGTGTGTGACCCTCCTCCCACTGTCCTGAACATGACAAGGCATTATAGCTAAGAAAATAGTAATAGCTTCAAAAGGAATAGCAGCTTTGTATATTGAACACCTCCTAGGTGTCAAGCCCTGCACAGGAAATTTATACATATTGCCTCTACTCCTTATTACCCCCCACCTAATAAGATGTACTATCCTCTCTATAACGTAGAGCATCAGAGAGGCAAAAAACTTGCCAAAGTCACATAACTAATAAGTAGCAATTCAAACACCGACTGTTGTTCCCCCATGTCCGCATTGTGCCCGCTCTTTAGCACTGCCTCTCAAAAGTGCAAATCCTCAGAAGAGAGGCAAATGCTGTGACTGTTAACCTAACTGCCCTCCCACCAAATGGAAAACCAAATAGGTAAAGTCAACGGTAAGTAACAAGAGAAGGTGCCATAAAGGAGTGGAGGGGCAGAACAGACTGGAGGGGACTGAGGTCATTCTTGAGGCTTTGGAAAGAAGCCCTGTCAGGGTTTGTGTGGGAGGACAGGGCAGACTTGTGGGGGCATTTAGTGTCCCTCAGGACCCATTCATAGCACCCTCAGGCTCTCCTCCCAGGCTTTGAGAACACAGGTTATAAGATTCAGGTGGTGCAGGAGACCCCAGTCACTCTCTTTGCAAGCATCTGACCAGGCCGGCGGGCGGGCAGCCTCCTTCTATCCTTGTGCCCCATTGCTAGGGGCTGGGCTCCCGTCATCATCTGCTTTCTGGTTCCTAAGGGAGTCCAGGCGACTCTGGCTTGAACACCTGGATGCAGGATGTCCTTCCTCAGAGAGTCTGCCTGGATCTGAAATGCCCGGGCATCCTGTCTACAGGGAATGGCATACTTACTGTGCAGCTGAGAACCTGAGACTCAAAAAGGAGATGTGACTTGCTCAAGGACACACAGGCTATGTGCAAGTGGCAGGACTGTGTCCTGAGCCCCTTTCTCTAGTGTGAATCCCAGGACTTCTCCTCCTGTTCTGTTCTGCCACAGAGAAGAATCTCAAAGCTGGGGCCAGGTTCTAGGCATCAGGCAGAACTCTGCACCCAGAGAGGGCCACCTCTCTACCCCCTTTCACATCTGTTCAAGGAAGCCCTAGGAGTTCAGAGTCATGATCCAGACAAGGGGTGCCTGAAAGAACTGGAATAAACCCCCATATTGGATGTAGAAGCAGAGTGATAATAGTGAATGCTTATAAATTTTTACTCATCATGAATTGTGCCATGAATTGTTCTAAATATCTTATGTAATGTTAACTCATTAACCTTCACAGGAGCCCTCCGAGGCGGATACAATGAGCCCCATTTTCTGGACAGAGAAGATGAAGTTAAGAAGCATAGCTAGTAAGTACAGAAGTCCTCTGCTATAGACAATGCTTGCATCTCCCCCAGATTCCTGTGTTGAAACCTAATCCTCCAGTGTAATGGTGCTTGGAGGTGGGGCCTTTGGGCGGTGATTAGGCCATGAAGGTGGAGGCCTCATGAATGAAATCAGTGCTCTCATAAGAGGCCCCAGAAAGCCCCCTCCCCCCTTCCACCATGTGAGGACATAGTGAGGAGACAGCTGTCCACAAACCAGGAAGCGAGCCCCACCAGACACTGACTGTGCTGGTGCCTTGATCTTGGACTACCATTTCTACTATTCATTAGCCATCCAGCTCATGGTTTGGTTGTAGCAGCCCAAATGGACTAAGATGCCCACTTGTGTGCCACATAGCAGGGCAGCAGAGCCTGTGTGCACCACTGCCCTGTGCTGACCGTCAGGAGACAGGCAATTCCCCTACACCTGCCTCACGTATGGAGGCTGTGGTGTCAATTGCCAGGGTAAACAGAGCCTCTGAGGAAGAGCAATTACACACCTTGACAAACGCAGTTATTCAAATATAGGTCCCAAGCTAACAGATTCACACATTTAGGATAAATGGAAACTTGTTCAGTCATATTTGGAATAACATCAAAGCCATATTTGCATTCACATAAGATTCCTAAAATACCGTGTTTGCACATCAATCAAAAAATCTTTCTGGGGCTGGTCAGTCAGTCTGCTTTAGATGCCCAGATGTTCAGCCTTGACATCGGCCCCACTGCCCACAGCCCCACGCAGGGGCCAAGCTCACAGGGCCAGAGGTTCCTTTCCGGCAGCTGCTGCCACGGTGGATGCCGGCTGCCCAGAGGTAGATGTGAACACTCCCTTCTGGAAAGAGGGCTGTTACCCTGGTTTTGCCTGCTCTGGATGCCAAATTTTTCACATCAATGGACAGTTTATTTCCATTTATCAGGTTTCTTTAAATGCTTTGAAGGAAGATCTTGGTCTTTACCTGCCAATCTCAAAGTCCATTGTAAGTCTGGACTCCTGGTCAGGGAGTCACAGCTTCACAGGTGAATCTGGAGACCATGTTTCCCTGTGGGTGGTGGTGCAGTGGCATTTCTATCACTCCAGTCAAGAAGCTCCACCTCCCTCTGTGAGCCTTATTCTCTGGCAACAATGCTTAAAGAAAGGTACTTTCAGATTCTTTGGGGAAGAAAGAGTCTCTTCCTGATTAAGACTTATTTAAAAAAAAATACAACCTCATTAAACAATGCCACTTCCTGAATGTGGTAGCTGGTCTCCAGAGATGGTTCCCGATAGGCCACACCTCCCTGTCTTCACAGCCTTGGGTAGCTCCCTCCCACAGTGTCCCTCACTTGAGCCAGGGAAGGGCAGTGAGAGCAGCTCAGCCCCAGTTCCAGCGTGCAGCCTTCAGAAGGCCTAGCAGCTTCTGCTTTTATGCTCTTGGGAGCCCCGAGCTGCTGTGCAAGAAGTCCAGCTACTCTGCCAGAGAATCATGTGGAGAGGTCTTGCAGAGTAAGAGGCCTGAGGAGGACTGAGGCCCCAGTCAGGCTGTCCCTGCTAGCCCTGAGGCTCCAGCTTTCGGGCTTGGTCAACAAACATTTGAGTGGAGAAGCTATCTGGGATGTTCCTGCCCAGCAGACAGTGTATAGAACATAGATGATCACTCCTGTGTGCCCTGTTCGAATTCTTGACCTGCGGAATTGTGAGTATGAGTAACAGAATTCATGTCTTAAGCCGCTAAGGTTTGAGGTAGGTCTTTATGGCAGCACCAGATAATAGAAACATCGTGTGGCACTATGTAACACCAGTAACTGCACAAGTGACTCAAGCCTGACGACTCAGCCACGGCACACTCTCATTCAGGGCTTCCAAGCACAGAGTGAGTTTCCCAGAATTCCTTCCCTGCCTCCAGCCACCACCCCAATGATATCAGGAAAGTATATGGTTTTACTACTTACAACTACTCAAATCACCATTATATGTAGATATGTGCAATTACTTGAGTTTATTTCCTCTATGAAACTGTAAGCTCCATGTGGGCAGGAGGCCAAGGGCAACGTTTATTGCCACATCTTTCACTTTAGCACAGGACTCCCTGTGCAGTGGACATTGAAAAGATATATATTTGAATGAATAAATGCATTGGCATGAAGTTCAGAGTATCTGAAGCATACAGATTGAGAAAGCGTGCATTTGCCAGGCTAAGGGGTTTGAACTTGATCCACTAGCGAGTGAATGAACCGAGGAACAAAGTGGCTTGAATTTTACCATTTGCACTGTTAATCCACAGAATCAATGCAACTACCTAATCCATCGAGTTGTTGAATGTCCCTAGGTAATTAGTTTCCTGGCACATTGCCAGGTAGAATCCCGTTTTACCTCCTCATGCATTTCTAGCATTCCTGGAAATACCTGAAATAGAAAATGAGTACTCAATATTTTAGGTTTTTTTTAATTGACCGTACTTCAGTATAAAAACATTTACAAAAATGTACTACTCTAAGTTGGACTCAAGATGTTTCATTGTTGGTGGGCATTATGAGGTCTGTAAAATGTCCTAAGACTTTGGGAACCAAAAAACTGTTTAATATAAAATATATACCGTGCTACAATATTAAACATATAATTATGCATAGATACTGAGAACTGCTGGGTGACCCATGAATCATCTACCTTGCCCACTACTGCCTCTTCATTCACGGTCAATGTCTGAAAGTTTCCCTGGGTTGGAAACTCCATTAAAAGCTGTCACTGTCATGGCCCACCTGTCTTCTAGTGCTTCTTTTTATATACTGTTGAGTCCTCTCTGGTACTCTTGTCAATAACCAGGGGCCAAGCAATGTGCCCACTCCAGGCCCTAAATCATTAACACCAAATCAAATTGTGAGCCCCAAATCACTCGCTCTCCAGTCTTCCCAAGTGATGGAGGCAAAGCCAGCAGTCACCCCTCCCAGCCCGCTGGCCGCCCTTGCCTTGGGACACCTTGCTGCCTCCTGTGTGTACCTGGCCTTCACAGTGCTGATATCATCACCAGTGCTAATCAGCTGTTCTTGCTGTGCATCCTAAGTTTTCCTAAACTATATGGCTCACACTCACAATGTCCCATATCTACTCCTCCCTATTTATAGCCAGAGAAATCCATACCTATACTTCACAAACCAAAACCAATAGAAGAAACAGGGCACCTATGTGTGTCCAGAGAGAAACGTATATCCATACTACTATACAGATACACATAATAGAGGACACAGAATCCCCATACCTGTCAACACAGAGGACAAACAAAACCCTGTAATAGTGAGCTTCCTCTGCTAAACAGACACCACCTTTCTGCCACCACCAGAGCTGTGGCAACTTAGATGTCTGTTTTGAATCCATGACTCCTTTCTGGCGAATGCTTGCCAATTCTGTGAGGTGGAGAATGGGAATTGTGGGAAGGAGGGTAAATTAGTTCAGGTAATGATAGCCACTACAACATAAAAATGGTGAATCTCAGTAGCTTTAACATAACAGAAGTTTATTTCTACTCAGGCATTGTCTAATCAGCAGTGGGTGGAGAGGATTCTGATCCATTCAGTCATAGAGGAATCTAGGCTGCCAGAGGGTCTGCCCTCTTCAACACTGGCTTCCAGCCTCATCCTGGGGACCCACACTCAGCTGGCAGATGGGGGAAGAGAGAGGTTAGGAAGGCATGTGGGAGGGTAAAATGGCATGCATCACTGCTCTCTCTATTCCACATGACCTAGTCATGGGGCCAGATAGAATTGCAAGGGGCACCACGAAATATAGTGTAGCTGGGTACCTCAGAGGAAGGCGACAGGGGTCCAGGAATGGCTATTCTCTGCTCCAAAAGGATGGGACTCTTCATTCATTTGGCTGGCTATCTTTTTTCCCCTTCTGGTTTTTCTAAGTGGGAATAGAACCATTTCCTTTCTCTTTGGGTTATTTTTTCCCCAGTTAGATCTCACTGCCCACTCAGCCTACCCATACTTTATTCTGGTCCAGTTTTGAACTGTGGTGGAAATAACACCCCCCCTCCATGGGTAAGGGGTTCCAATGTAGGGTGTGTGCATAGCTACCTCCAGTGACACAGTTTCACAGCAGTCTGCTGAGGGCACTTTTAAATCAGCTTCCCCAGGTTTCGAGGAAAAGCCTTCAGTGAAAACCTTGGAGATCAAGGGATCCCAGACACTGACTAGGACCCTGGAACAGTAGGAGGAGGACAAAGCCTGACCTCCAAAGTCCAAGGAAGGTGATCCTGGAGAACAAGGAACTCATCTTAAGGGAGACAAGCCCGTACATTTAATCCACAGGACCATGGGTGACGATGCGGGAACATGTGCCGCTTGGAGTGGGGCTGCCTGAGTGGCTGCTGAGCTCAGCCCTGGGGACTTAATCTTCCTTCCTTAACAGACAACCGTAATCTCAGTCATAATAATCCCACCTTTGTGTAGAGCTTCATAGTTTACAAAGCCCCTCATAACTAGTATGTAACTTACTTTTCTCAACAACAGAAGACAGATAGTGTGGTATGCCCTCCTATCCATCTCCACTAATTCAGGCCTTCGTCATGTCTCCGGGGACACTTACACCAGTCTCTCTGCATCCATTTGCCTCCCTCTAGTCCATTCTCAACACTGCAGCAGAGTAACCTCTTTCACAAAGAAAGCTGGCCCCTTCCTTCCCCTCCTAAAGCCCCTCGGTAACTCCCCTTACACTTAGGATAAAATCCCATCCTGAGTGCTGCCCGTCAGGCCCTCCACGGTATGACTCCTTCCTGCCTCTGCAGTTTCGTTTCTCCCCTCTACTCAGTCTGAACTCTGTGCTCCCGCAACCCTGAATGGCATACGGTTCTGCACGAGCCCTGTACAGTTTCTCACTTTTGCGTCTTGATTTCCATGGGCTTTCTCTCTGAAATGCCACCTGTCCTCGCTTTGGTTCTTTGGGTTGCTAACTCCTCCTCACCCCAAACGGGCCAACTCAAACATCACTTCCGAGAAACCTTTCCCAGTGGCCACACACACACACACACACACACACACACACACACATTTGGCTGCACACAACCTACACTGTGCAGATATAGACTGTTGCATTCATCACACTGCACTGCCCTGATATATTACTGCATCTGTGCCTCTGTCCAGGTTGTCGGCCATCCTAGAGAAGGTCTATTACATATTCATCTTT
The DNA here is from genome assembly GCF_030020395.1 of Manis pentadactyla. NCBI lineage: Eukaryota > Metazoa > Chordata > Mammalia > Pholidota > Manidae > Manis > Manis pentadactyla. Next base: position 46,387,432 of record NC_080022.1, on the reverse strand, counting down.
TTACCCTGGCACCTAGCATTGTGCCTGATATCTAGTAGGCTCTCAGTAAATGGTTTTTGAAACATTATTTCAATAAGCCTGCATTTGAAACTAGGGAAACTACTGTTCAAAAGGCTTAAGGGATTTGTCAGGATATAAACTAGTAAGTGGGAGAAGTGAAATGCTAATCTAGGTCCTCTGATACCCCAAACACTTGAAACTATGCCACACCACCTTCGGAGGAACTGAAGATCATTTTGTGAAGTGGAAAAGTTATATCTCTTGAGGGAATTTTTCTTTTGTGTTTTATTTTTACATCTTTCGAATTTCAAATCCTTTTGAGAATCTGAGGAAAGCTCTAGGCTTTTTCCCCAGAAAAATTAACATATACACCAAATTTTGTATGTAACATAAGAGTATATTAGGATAGGATAGCTGTGGCTGCAGTGACCTATAAACCACAAATCTAAATGGCAGTACAACAGAAGTTTAACTCACTTTAAAGTTCCCTGTAGGTTAGCAGGGATTCTCCTCCCTCCAGTGAGTTAGGGTTTTAAGCCCCCTCCACCATGAGTCACTGTTGTCTTAACACATGCTTCCAAATTACCACACAGAAGACAGAAATGAAGGCGCACTGGTTTATTACTGCTTCAGCATTAAAATGGCACATAGCGATGGTAAACTGCAAAAAGTCCACAAATTCCTTCCATCTTGTATGGACACCCTTTTGCAAAATGACTCTGTTTCCTCCTATCCACAGGTCCTGTCTGTCCATCTTTTGAGTGTGGGTTTGGCCATTGCTTTGGCCAACTGAACACTAAAAAACATAAGAGTTTTAAAAAGCACTTGTACATCACAGCCCGACCTTCCTTGCTGCTCTTTGGAACCATGAGATAACCATGAAGAAGACTGAGCTAATCTGTTTGGAGACATGTGGTCCAGTTACCCCATCACTTCAGCCAACAGCTAGTACCTACAGCCAGACAGAATGAATCCTCAAGCAGGTGAGTAAGACCATCCTGAATCAGCCAGCTCCCTGCCGACCCACCAGCCAGCTGAGGTTGCGTAAGTGAATCCAGACAAGACCAGCAGAACCACACAGCTTAGCCCAGACCTATTTGACGACCCGGATAATTTTAAGCTAATAAATTACTATTTTAAGCTACTAAGTTTGGGGATTACTTGTTATGCAGCAAAAGCTAACTAAAATAAAAATATGTATCAGGAGTGGAGTGTTGACATAGCAAAAATCTGAAACATGTGCCATTAACTGTGGAGCTGGATGCTAGAAAATTAGTTATCAAAGACTGGAAAAACAATAAACTGTTATTGAATGCACAGACCTGGACCTATGAATTTCTGCATATAATTTAAAGGCCTGGAGACACATGATCATTTTTAAAAACTCTCTGCAGTTCAGCAAGGAGATCTATGGCCAGAGAGTAGTAAGGTGTGATAACTGTGTGGTAATTGTGCTGGACCTAAATCATTCCTCAGACTTCCTAATTGCAGAATAAAGCCTTGGAGTTACAAAAAGAAGAGTTTGGGAGTCAGGAAAAAGAACTTGTACCTGACTGTGGAACCAGTTGTGAGACCCCCATCTCAGAGGTATTGCATACTTTGTGGCTTATTGTCAATATCAAACAAGAGGCTGTATGGGAAAACCTGTTAAATTGCTAAGAACTGTCTTTGAAAAGCATGTGCATTATCAGGGCAGCCTGAGGCTGCCATCCTCCTGGCCTGACCCCAGGTGAGCACCACCTGCAAACACCAGGGGGCGCCATGAGGTTGGAATTCCAGGGGACCTACTAGAGCCTGGACTCGAAAGAATCCAGGAGAGTCAGTTGGGAAGGCTATCTTGAGAAAGTCAACATTAGTATGAAATGTAAGTAATAAGTCATATTTAGCCAAGTGGCAGATATTCTGGGCAGAGGGAACAGCATGCACAAAAAGCTGGAGGTGAGAGAGCACACGATTCACTCATGTAATTGCTTTTCTCTAAAATTTGCAGTTTCTTCCATGAGTCTATCAGGTTGAGGAGATGGGAGACGAGTCTTTATCTTTAAGGATATGGCTTCTCTTAAATGCAGGCAGATATGAGAGAGGACATGGATCTTTCTTGAAATGCAATTTTCTGCTTGTTTGTAAGTGATTAACTACCATAATCAATTGAGTCAAGGGTCAGGTCACTGCATCCTTTGGGACAGCGATGGGATAGTCCTTTGTGCTTGGGGTAATGATGCCTGGAATGCCTGCAGGGTGACCTGACAGCCAAGCTTGTGTCTTTGGGCACATTAAGGTGAAGGAACAACTGGCCTCTGTGGCTTTCCATCCATCTCCTTGCTACTCTTTCCTATTTGCATTTCCAACCCAGTCCAGCTACTCTGGTAGACATGGCAGGCTGGGAGCAGGCTGGTATTCTAACCTGTGTCAGGAAACAGGTTAAGGGGCTTAATGTTTTATATTCAAACCTGAAAGCAGCCATATGAAATAGGTGTTAATGAATTATTAGCCCCATTTTTCCAGATGCCAAAACAGTCTTAGAGAAATTAGGTAGCTCATTTAAGAAAGTCAAATCCAGTTTGTGTTCTTTCTGCCAGCCCACCCTCAAGTTGCCTGCTGCCTCCCCACTCTGAGGCCATTCACCTCCTCCTGCAATATCAACCAGAACAGCCAACCACTGTGTTCACACAGTCCTTTATGGGCGGCGGACTGGTTTCGCAAATGCAAGGTTAGTACAGTTTAGACATGAATTTGTTGATTCTGAGGAGTCGTCGATGGTTTTCAGGGAGGTACACTGGAGAGCCTTGACCGTTTGCACATTGCCTCTGAGTGTACAATCCTTCTCAAACACTCCACTCCTGTCTCCTCACCCCAGGCATGGTAGGTGCCATCTCTAGGTTGCAGTCAGGGTGACACTGTCCACAATGGAACTGAAAATGTGCAGACACTTATGCCACATCTGGTCGCAGGTGGTCAAGGTGTCACTGCTAGGGGGGTCGTTGCGAACATTTGCTTGGATTGTGCAGGTTCAAGACAGCCTCGTGTGATATTTTCCTTCAATTCTCTTTAATGGTGAGACCACAAAGAAATGATCGGGTAATCAGTGTAGTATTGAGAATAGTGAAAACATGAAGGGGAAGCACTCTTCTAGGTTCAAATAAAACAAGCTTGACTCACCTTACTTGAGTGGCACCTTCCTTTCCTGTGTTCAACCCTAGAGGAATGACAGCAGGTCCCCTCTGGCCTTTGCCGTGGGAGAGGTGGTAGGTGAAGGGCAAAGGCATTTACTGAGCTCCTTTCAGGTGCTCCTACTATCCCTTGTGAGGCTTACTAGCCAATCCTGGGGACAAATGTTAAATCTACCAATACCAATGATCTCCGTTTCACTTCCCAGCAAGGTCAGGGAAGCGATCTGCCCTGCACACAGTGAAGCGCTATGGCAGTCATATAATAACAACACACATATTTGGATAGTTGTTCTGTTATAATTACCATTTTTATACTGTCTATTTGTGGAACATTTTCACACTGAGTATCTCATCTGACTATCCCAACTGACAGGTAGGCATAGCCCTCCCAGGTTTACACATAAGGAAACAGAATCAGGGACAGTCCATAAAAATAGCAGGTCACTTAATAAAGAGATCATGGCGTATGTGCTAGGCACTGGCCAGAGTGTTTTAAATATTTAGATTTATTTACACTTTACAACAACCCTGTGAGGTGGGTACTGTTACTATCCCTGTTTTGCAGATGGGGAAACTCAGGCCCAGAGATCTTAGTAGTTTGCCCTGGGTCACACAGCTGGTAAAACATACAGAGAGAACTGGAACCCAGGTGGATGGGCTCTAGAGTTCTACAGCCCTCTTGTCTACTTGCTCAGCATCATGTAGTTAAAAAAGAGGCAAAACTGGAGTTCAAAGCTTGGCCTGTCTCCAAACCTTGCACTCTACTTAGTTGTAATAGTTCACATGTCTGGGGCTTCAACACGGGCCTGTTCTAAGCACTTTCTCATATAAACTTACATTGCACCATTTTGCAAATGAGGAAACAGGCATAGAAATAAAGTAGTTTGCTCAAGGTTACAAAGCTGGTAAGTGGCAGAGACAGGATGTGGATCCAGGCAGTCTGAACCTAGAGCCCACAGTCCTTACAGCCTTGGCAGCCTGTCCTCTCGGCTGCTCTCCCAAAAGCTGGTTACATGTGCCACAGTGTTTTCCCTCATTCTCATTGGTTTCCAGAGTCACAGTGAAGTTTTCTGCCTGTGCAAAGTCTAAAGGGTTTCCAGTCACTGGTGGCTTTCTGTTTACTTTGTGGAACTGTTTGCTCTATGGGGACAGAAGGTGACAGTAGTGCTCCCTGTGCAGGCTTCCTATGGATCTAGGAGCCTCCGCTAGATCCCCCATCATATAGAGAAAAGCAAGATGTCCAGGACACGGTCCTGGAGGATGCCAGCAGAGCTCATTCTCCTCTGTGCTGCCCTGTGTTGTCTCAGCTTGCCTGGCTACCGGTAAGTGACGTCTGCAAATGATTCCCCGATCGGTAATATGACAGGGACTATAAAGCCACATAAGGCTGACTGCTTCTGTGTTGTGTGCGTATTGAATAAGGAACATCTCTTCAAGCAATTTGCATGCATCTGATAAAATGGTAGCAACAAATTATCATGGAACCAAGCAGCTGGCTTCAACAAAAGTTCCTCTACAAAACTGACATGTTTAAATGTATTTTGTCATGCTGAGAAGAATAGGATGCTTGTTCTGTGTTATGAAAAAAGCCTCAGTGTGATTCTTTATGCAAAAGATTTGTTATATATGGAAAAAAGAGCCAATTCATATTAATGATTTTAATATGACAGTGATCTACTCTACCTGCTCATCACCCCACACCCCTAGGGTTCCCAGGCTCTCCCTTCCTCACATACACCCTCCAAATGTCCCCAGCAGCTAAATGTTAACTGACTCATTGCATCATTTTTTTGGTATTCATTAATAGGGCATAAAACTGGCTCAAGAAAATATCTGAGTAAAAGCTCAGAGTTAATCTGAGTGTAAGTTCAAACTTGGGCTTCAGTGACAGAAATGCCAGTGTCTTGCAATCTGGGGTCCCCCCAGTGCCTGAGATGCCCCTGCTTTGAGTGTTGAACCACCCAGGCCTCTTTGTAGGCAGCTCTGTGGGAAGAAGGACTGTTAATGCCCCTCCATTTACTTATGCCATAAATGCTGTCTGAGTACCACCTCTCACTTAATGTGCCCATTGGGCACACCCCTTGGTCCCAGCTCTGCTGAGCACTCAGCCTCCATTGGGCACCACCCCGAGATCAGAACGGTGAGTATTCACCACCCTCTGGGCACTCAATAAAAAATAGCTCTTATGATTATGAAAACTCTCCACTTGGCCCCAAGAAGAATCAAGCTGCCAAGGACTTCCTTGTGTGTACTGTATATACATACAGAGAAGGATTCAGGACCCAAGGAGACACGTCTGGAATGGAGGGTCTAAGGTGATCATAGCCACCCGACCCACAGCACTGATCCCTATGCAAGGCCCTTGTCAGGCTCTGAGGACACAGAGAGGACTAAGACACACAGGACTTATGTTCCCATGGAGAAACCTAACATGTGAGCACATACTATCTGAACTGTTGCAGGAGATGATACAGGTGCAGGCGAAAAACAGCAGGGAGCAATCAGCTGTGCTGGGCATGCATGGGGTCTGGAAGGGATTCTAGAAAATATGATGCTTGGGCTAAACCTTTACATATGAATAGGTGTTGGCCAAATGGCCAAGGGTGTGAAGGGTGTGAAGGGTGTTCCAGGCAGAGGAAACAGCATAAACAAAGGCATGGCAATGTGAGACAGACTGGCTTGTTCCTGAAGCTTCAAGTCCCTTCAGTAAGCCTTGAGCCCAGGCCAAGTTGGGGAGCTGCCAGAGACGAGATGGGAGTAAGCAGGAGTTGGATCATGGGCAGCGTTGAGGGGGCATTAGGCTGCCAGCTAAGGAACTTAAACCTTATTCTCTAGGCAACTGGGGAGCCAGTGAAGGGTTATAAGCAAAGGAAAAATACAATCAGATTTCCCTCTGAAGTAGGAAATGGAGATAATGTAATATTCCAGCAATGTCATGAGATAGATGTGATCTCTTATTGTCATGATATAGAAGAGCAAACTGATCCTCAGAGAAGAGATTCCCCGATGTTCCGTGAGTCTCAGACCCATACCTGGATCCAGGTTTAGTGCTCTAGCCTCTACCCATGATTCCCATGGGGCAATCCATAATTCCATAAGTATTTAAACTCAAAATAGGTGATTATTGATAAAGTAGAAGAATAGCCTTCAGTTCTGGAACAGAACATACTAAGATCGCCTTTCTATTAGCTAAAAAAGAATTTTGTTTCTAGTTACTTTTGTAATCAAATCAGGTGAAATAATCGTCATGTTGTCATAAGACCTATGGTTTATTTATTACTACTCTGTGCCTGGCATTTAGATAGATTAGCTCTAATCCTCACAGCTATTTGAGGCAACTGCTATTGTTTACAGTTTTGCAGAGAATGAAACTGAGATTCGGAGAGATCTTGTACCTGTTGCAAGGCTACTCTGTTAACACAACAGAGTATGGATTCAAATCCAGTTTTTTTTTCTGGTGCTGAGCCCCTTTATATCCCTGCATCTTTCTGCCTCTCAGTAATGCATTATCCCCTCTCCATCTGCACCATGTATCTGGCTTGCTGGACTCCCATGCCATTTCTCTATCTCTGGGCCACACATTTGTTGCCATGAGATGTTGCTTTAAATTTCATGTCTACAACAGCAAAGACAGAGAGAGGAGAAACTGAAAATCTGCCACCCAGTAGCTGCCCCTTCTAGCAAAGAGGAAGGATGCTATTTGCAAAGGGAATGCAGCTGCCTAACAAATTGTGTGTGACAAGAAAGTTGTTGTGTCAGGGCATTTCTACAGAAAGCCAAAATACATTGACGCATCCCATCTATATAAGCTGATGGCTCGCAATTTATTGCTGACCTAATCTTGCTGTACTTGATGGATCCATCTTTATTTTGATCAGAGACTCCTGTTAGAAAGACAGTAGGAGACAAGGGCCCAGTGAAATATGTCCTAATGCTAGCAACAGCATTCCCTGCACCTCAAGGAAAGGTACATTCTTGCCAGTCCTTATGTAGACAGATATGTTCCAAGGACTTGAAGAAGGGTGTTTATTGTAGCTTTACATTTGCATTTACACATGCAAAACATTGGGAAAATATGTGTCCTTCAAAAAGAAAAAGAATAAATTGAATGCAATATATGTCAAACAATGGAACATACATATGAGAGGAATGAACTAGATCTCTATGAATCAACACGTATATGCCTTAAGAATACAATGTTGATTGACAAAAGCAAGTTGTAGAACAAGTGTGGTATGAGTAAAGCACACAAAAGCAATGCTATGTATTGTGTATGCATGTTCGTATGTAAAAATATTTAAAAGACTGAAAGGAGGCACACAAATTCATGACCATAATTCTCACTGCAAAGAAGGAGAGGGAATTGGAAGTGGGGATAATAAATTTCAGATGTGAAATTTATAGCTATTTCTGCATTTAAAAAAGAACTTGAAAATATATCAAAATGTTAACAATTACAATCCTGGGTTGTGAGTACATGATAGTTTATTATTTTATTTTCTGTACTTCTCTGGGCATGTTTAAATTTTCAACATTAAAAGCACACAGAGGATTTTGAATGACAGAACTCAAGTCAGTTGGTCAAAACATCCACGTGGTTTGTTTCTGTAGAAATTCATGGGCATGAAAGACACATGTTGGATCCACACACACAAGCTCTGACCAAGTCTGTCCTTTTTTGGCCCCATGCTATTCCCAGGATTTCAAAATGTGATTTAATGCTAGCCTTTCTGATTTGCATTGTTGCAGTACTAATAAGCCACACACATCTAAGCTGATGTAATTTACAAACATTTTATTTATTCAGCTGATTACTTCATTATTGCATTGCCACCTCCATAATGAAAATTGGGTACAAAAATCAGAGAACTGGTGGCTATAACTACTTTTTACCAAGTTCCTTCTGTAAACAATCATCTTGCCTATTAACATTCTTTCAAATTTTAGAGAGGAAAATAACTGTGATTCTTAATAGCTCTTGTTGAATGTTACTTATCCACTCTGTCTGAACTATGGCCCTGAATCGGGTTGATAGTTGCTAAAAACACAACCTAACTGTTTATTGGTTGAAACAGGAAGAAGGTACCCTGCAGAGCTGTCAAATACACACTCAGGAGAAGCCAAATCACAGACAATATTGTTTTGTCAACCCTGGGCAAATCAGTAGAGAAGAGCACATTCTGAGGCCCCTCCCTGGTGCACAGCATCCTGCCTTGAGTAACTGTTTCACAGTATCCACCTGTGGTTTCCAGGAGAGTCTTTGACCTTTCGTTAAAGATCCAACTTTACTAGGCAATTGATTTTTGCTGGTCCCCGGGGCAGTCATGGAGATGGATTTCACTGGAGTTAATATTCTCCTCTTTTTAGGAGTTTTGCCAAGTGAGAATGTATTGTTAATGACCTTGTCTGGAGTGATGCACTGTGTATTTGAGACGGGGAAACGATGCTCTCCCTAATGACTCAATCTTGGACACAGGGATGAAAGAGGCCTTGCATGGAGACAGAGGGGCCTGGTGGAGTGGACACTAGCTGGGTTCCCTTCTAGGCAGCATGGGGCAGTGGACGAACTCAACCTCTGAAGTCCAACAGACCTCAGCTCAGACCCCAAGATCACTGCATACCAGCTGCACGTCTCAGGCATTTCCCTCACATTGCCTTATCTTCTAGACATATTTTGGGTCTCATGTTACTTGACTGCTCTGCAGGTATGACACCATTTGCCTCTCTCCCCCCGCCCACCCCGGCCTCCCCTCCATCTCTACTCTCTGCTCTACATGTTCTATGCCCTGGCCTGGCAGGACCAATCTCTCCTGGTCTGCCAATGGTGCTGACACTCCCCCAGGACTTAGCTGTGACCTGCTTCTCCTTTCAAGAGCAGTCTTGTCCTCTCCCAAAGCTTCTCATGATCAGATCTGTATCTCTAGCACAGATCTTTCTCCTGAGTCCCAAGCCTATATTGGTTGGAGTTAGCTACAGACTACTTTACATAGGTGTTCCACAGGCACCTGGAACTCGTCATGTCCCAAACACATCTTCCCCAACAAGCTCCTCTTTTGCTCCGGTATTCCCCATCCACCCACACATTCACACTGGAAACCAGCATCATCCTAAGCCCCATCCTCTCTAACCCACCCCTGTCCCGTCATGCATCACTTTCTGTCCATGCCACCTGAGAGATTCCTTGTATGTCTGTCCTCCCGGACACTGCCATAGGTCCAGCTCACATCACTCACCAGCACTACTGCACGAGCCTCCCACCTGCTTTACCTTCCGCCAGGCTCTCCCCACCCCATCCAGCCTCCACACTGCAGCCACCACGACATCCTGAAACAAAGCTCTATGGGGTCTGTGTGCTTACAAACCTTGCCCACTAGATAAAGTCCCAAGATCTAGGATGTGAGACACATTCCTCTGTTCCTAAGACAAACTGTGAGGTGCTGAAGGCAGAACCTGTGTCTTATATTCTCTGCATTCCCTGGAGTACTGTGCCTGGAGGTTGTTTATTCTCAGCAAATGTTTTGTAGGCTTGTAATGTGAGAGCGTGCCTACATACGATCCAGGCCACGCCTCTCATTGTCCAGAGCACAGCACAGCAGCCCAGAGATGGAGAGGGAATTGCTCAAGTCACACAGCTAGCTGTGGTTGAATCCCTGCATATCTGTAGCACTTTAGAGTCTATGATGTTCAGATATACTTTCTTATTTAACCCTAGGAGGTAGGTATGATTCTCCCACTATATTGATGAGAGAAGTGAAGCTCACACAGGTTGAAAGACAAGACCAGGATCACCGAGCTGCTGATGGACTTGTCTTCTGATCTGAGTTCGATACTCTTTTGACTAGCTAGCCACAATGTCAGGCACTCTGGGTATTTAGTCAATATTTGTTGGATGAATTAACCTATAATTGAATGATGATAAGCTAATAGCATTGCACAAGTGAGCAAATATGTATTTACTGAATAGATGGGTAGGTGGTTATACTTAATTCCCATCTTGACTCTTTGCTCATGGTGACCTTGTAGAGGAGAAAGGCTGCACTCTCTTGAGTCAAATGCAGTCAATGGGAGCTTTGCCAAGAGTAGACAGACTCGGAGTGTGGATGGCACGCCGATGCCCATTGACTGTGAATTGTCCAGCTGGTCTTCCTGGAGCACGTGTGATTCCTGTCAGAAGAAAAGGGTAAGTACCCAGGCATTTGGGGAGCGCTCAGCTTCCAGAGGCCCTGATCCTAGGGTAGTAGTAGTAGGATCTCTATAAATGTTGGCTGATTGAATCAACGAATTTGATTCCTCTGTGTCTCCAAGTGACAATCAGATCCTTTATTTGATCTTTTAGGCTTTCCCAATCATATATGACCTTGTCCATGTTAGGAGCTTTCTGTCCCCACTCTTGCTCTTTCAATCCATTTTTCATGATGCAGCCAGGGGAGCTATTAAAATATAAGTCTGGTCTATGTTTCCTCCAGTTTGAAACCACTCAAAGTCTACCCAAAGCCCTTAGGATCAAGTCCAGACTTATTGTATTCAAGGCACCACATGCTCTAGACCTGGCCTACATCTCTATAAAACATGCCCCACTCAAGCTCACAGAACACTTGTATTTCTCTGACCATTTCACACTCTCTCTGCACCTTTATTCATGCTGCTTTTTCAGGCAGGAGTAACCTTTTCTACCTCCTTCGCTGGCAAATACCTTCTCCTAATGGGGACCTCCTCTTTGGTTCTGTAACTTCCCAGCCCCACTTGCAGTGGATAGATACCTTCTGTAAGTTATAACAGCTCTCCTTTCCTCCTGTATCTGAGCATTCATCATTTTACTTTTCTTTTAGTGTTTACCTTTCCATTAAACAGTGAGCTCTTAAAGGCTTAATCAGTTCTGTATCTGCAGTGTGAAGGCCAATTTCTGGAACATATTAGGTGCTTCATAAATATGTTTTGTTTGACCTCATTATATCTTCTGACATCTCCATAAGGAAGAGAGGATAGTCATTACACTTTCCCTTAGGCCTGTGGGTAAACAGGTTCAGAGCAAGTAGGTGATTTCTTGGGCTCAGATCACTGGCTCCTTGTCCAGTGTTCTACCACTAGAAACTCACAGTCTCTGCAGTATTTGTCCTTCAGGCCCGCTTGTCGTGTGAGGGCTGACGCAGGATCCCAGATCTGATAACAGCAGATGCATCAGAGAAAAGAGAACCATTGCCATTTCCCCAGCTCCCAGGGAAGCCAAACCAGCCACGGGCTAGGACCCTAAAGAGGCTGTGCAAGTAGGCCCAGGAAGATTGCACAGAGCTAGTGGATCACTGTGGAGAGCAGGCGGGTTCGTTCAGCTCCCAAAGTAAGCTTTACTGTTGAAGTCATCAACAAAGATCCAATATTCTCTATAACTGTTTCATCTGCACCATGAACCAGGAAGATCCAGCATCAGCCAACCAGCCAGTCAACTAGAGCTCTTCCCTTGGAGTTTGCTACATACTTTGCCTCAGTGGCCATCAGCACTCTTACAGGGCCACTGGCTGAGGGTTCATCAAAACCTTTCACCTGAAATTGGAACAGTCTTTCCTCCATCATTTCCATGCTCCTGAAACCCATTTTGTCATTGGTGCCTGGGGTTTCTAGCAATGTTGTTTGTAGACCTCATCCCTGTCCTGCCAGACTCTGTCTACTGGGAAGACAGACCCTCTGGAAATGCAAAGGAACATAGGCGAATGGTTGTCTCTTCTTCTTTTTGGATTTCCAATGCCATACAAGTGATAATTATGGCTGCTTAACCTGTCATTCTGCAAAGGGGCCATTATCCTGGTTTGCCTCCTTTGCTGCAACAGAACCTTGACTGTCACCAGCATTTGGAAGCCACCCAAATCTGATCACTTTCTTTCCCTGCAGTGGTTTCTCATTGCTCCATAATAAAACATTCAATCTAATCTTACTAAGGCCTGGAAGGCCCTGCCTTACCTGCTACTAGTTGTGTTTCTCTCCAGCTCTTATCACCCTCCCTTCTGTACTCTTCTCTCTGGCCATGATGAATTTTTTTATTTTCTAGGACAAGGTACAGTCTCTTTAGTCTCTCGGCTTTGGTACAGCAGTTTCTTCCACCTGGATTACTCTTCTCTACCCTCCTCCTGCCAGCTCTTCATGTTTGGTGCCTACCATCACCACCACCATCACCACCACCACCTGAGACCTCCTTGAGGGCAGGCTGGAGGGCACAATTATGATCACAAACAAACAAGCATAAATAACACCTACCTTTTTCAACACTGGGTGGCTTAATCAATATTTTGGAAAATCAAGCAATATTTCTAGAGTAAACAGGAAGGTAAAGAAAGAAATACTGACTGCTAAAAATTATTAACAATAAAAAAGAAAAAAGTACAAGAAATCGAGTGCTTGCTATGTGCCAGACAACATAATGAGATCTCAGATATATTATAAATATAATGGAAACTCCATAGCTGTACATTTAGGTAATTCATTATCCCTTTTTTGTATATTAGAACACTGAGACCACAAAGGTTCAGTAACTTGCCAATGTCCATAACCAGGAAGTATCAGAGTCAATTGGGACTCCAAAGCACATGCTTTTTCATGTATAAAATACTGAGTAAATGAGAATACTTGAGTCAACCCACTGGAGTAATGGAGCTGAGAGATTGTGGTTTTGTTCTACTGCACTGATTGCATCAATCTGTTTACTACCTTTTGACTCCAAAGCCCAAGCTTTTCCCACATTCAGCATATCTTTACTGATCACTATAGATGCAGAGATCAAAGACAAAGCCCGTGCCCTCAGAGAGTTCACAGTCTCGTTGAGATAGTCAGGCAGACCCCAACATAGATCCTTCAGTGCCTCACTCAGCTCCCAAGACCCCGGAGGCTCTGCCCTTGGTTCACTGTGCTCCTCTCTGCTGCAGTACAGACACGCCTCCCTGCTCCGGCCCTCTCAGTTCTATGGGGAGCCATGTGACTTCTCTGACAAGGAAGCTGAAGACTGTGTTACCAACAGACCATGCAGAAGCCAAGTGCGATGTGAAGGCTTTGTGTGCGCACAGACAGGTATAAATGGATGCAGGGGTGGGAGGGGAAAGCTAGCAAATGAGGCGATGGCATATGATGATGGGGGCCTGGCCAGTGCCTAGTGCTCAAGATCAGGGTCATGTGGCAGGCCTGGGGGCCTCTTTGTCCTCCTTGACCTCTTTTTACATGTAATATTTCATAAAAACAACCCTCTAAAGTAAGTGTTAATAGTATCCCCATTATACAAATTAAGAAATTGAGAATTGGAGTCATTACTTTCGTATCCTACAGTAGGTTAATGGATGAGCTTGCAATTAGAAATTTGGGAATTCAGATGACATTCGCTGACATTAAGGACACCAAAAGTATGTGTGCTAGAATCAGAAATCTTGAATCAAGTCTTATTTTGATTTTGTGACCGAGGAGTAGTCACTTAATGTTTCTGCATGTTGCTGCTCTCAACAGAAAAATCAGAAGTGACGTTACAACCTTACAAGTTTGCTGTAAGCATCAAGTGATAACAATGGTCATGAAAACTCTTTGCAGATTGTAAGGTCTGGGGCCTCTCTCAGACGCTTGGGTCTAAGAACAATGTGCAAAGCCTACAACAGTTAACTAGGGTGGTTAGCATCATGTATCTTGAAAAATCTTTGAAGAGATAGTCCCTGTCATTCACGTTTGTACATCACCAAGTCTGACATAACCCTTAATGCCTGATGTAGTCACTTAAAAACAACTTCCAATTAAAGGAAGGAAGAAAAAGAAGGACAGATAGATGGACAGGCAGAGAGGGAAGGAAGGAAGGAAGGAAGGAAGGAAGGAAGGAAGGAAGGAAGGAAGGAAGGAAGGAAGGAAGGAAGGAAGGAAGGAAGGAAGGAAGGAAGGAAGGAAGGAAGGAAGGAGGGAGGGAGGGAGGGAGGGAGGGAGGGAGGGAGGGAGGGAGGGAGGGAGGAAGGAAGGAAGGAAGGAAGGAAGGAAGGAAGGAAGGAAGGAAGGAGCACACAAATGAATCATCTTCAGCCGCCGACCTCAGAAACACTTGTCTTTTCAATGCATTCATCTAACTGAAGCAAGCATATGCCTCCCTATTTATCTAAGTCTCCAGCAAAAATAGGAGTATTCTGACCCAAATTATCTAGACGGTAGTTACAATGTCTGCATTCACTGTACCCTTCTGGACTGTGCTTTGGGATCTTTCAAGAAAGAGTTAGAATTCTTAGAGCAATTTCTGGGGCTTATTGCAAATGCAAAATTCTATCCAGTAAATCTAAAAGACTTTTACAGTTTCTCTGTGGACTCATTATGGCCAGCGTTCCATGATTCTGGCGAAAGCAGTAATAGTTAGTCGGGCAGGCCGCAGTGTAAGTGCTTTGTAAGAAACACTTGAAGACCACATTGATATTCTTCGGCCTTTAACGCCCCCAAGAACATTGGTTAAAAATGACTAGAGATATCTAAGGAAACAGGGTGCCTGTCTTACGGGCTTTATCCCTCAAGAATATAAGGAGAGTCAAGGGAGAGCGAAGGGATTAAAGAGGCAAAACGGCTGCAAATAAATTTAAGTATATAGTCCAAATATTTTTTTACTCTAAAAATAGTCCCAATGGCTATGATGTTGAAGGCAGTGTGGTTTAGAAGAAAGAATGTGTGATTAGAAAGCTATAGGCTCCAATCCTGCTGTGTGCATTTGGCCCATCAAAACAGGATAATAGTAACTTATCCAGCACTTACAATGAGTCAGTTTTGTTCTACTTCCTCATTTAAATCCCAGCAACCCTAGAGGGTAAGTATGATGACTTCCCTAGGAGTAAACTGAAGTAGGCAGGCTAGTGGAAGGCCACTCAACTAGTGCTACTTGCAGGACCCACCAAACCCACGTCCCCTTGCCAGCCTGAGGGACAGGAGTCAGGACTTCCTCCTATCTGGCCACTTCAACTTCTGCCTAGTGGGCACTTTCCCTTTCTCTACTCTTAATGTCCTCCCTGCAAAGTGTATTCAGGAATGCAACATGGACCTCTGGGGGAATAAAGTGTTAATGCCGTTACTGACACATGCTAATAATAAATGAGGACTAATCGTAACAGAATGTTAAAAGCCCAGCAAAGTGTCTGGCACATAGTAGGTGCTCATACTGTGTTAGCTCCCCTCTTGATAGCTATGTGACTGTCCCTTTCTCCATCCCAGGGAGGTGTGTAAACCGCAGACTTCTTTGCAATGGGGACAATGACTGTGGAGACCAGTCAGATGAGGCAAATTGTAGGAGGGTTTATAAAAAATGTCAGCATGAAATGGACCAATACTGGGCAATTGGCAGTCTGGCCAGTGGGTAAGTTACTGCCTTACCATTGTGTACATGGGAAGGCATGAAGTTAAATGTAATTCTCAAGAAGAGAGAGGAAGGGAGCTGATATAAACAGAGTTCCTCCTTTTGTCCTTTCTGAAAAAAGCCTAGTGTGAGTGGATGCTTGTGGCTGCTCTCTGAGGACAGGTCCAGAGAGCTCCAGGAGCAGGTCCCAGCTATGGGCAGATGTGGCCACGAGGGCTGGGTTAGGAACATCACAGACAGCTGCGCAGAGAGCCCACGAGGGCTCCTTGCCAGGGCCGAGGGTGAATATTCATTTAACACCTACTCTGTGACCGTGCGAGATGCTTTCTAAGCATTACCTCTGAATCCTATTGACAGCTCTTAAGGGAGGTTGTTATCTGTTTCTGTGTCCCTAGACCCCAGCATGGGGCCTGGCCAGAGGTGAGGCGCCTAAGTACTTAGTGAAGGACTGACTTTCTAGGATGGGTCAGCAGTCAGTCTGTGTTTCAGGCTTCCAAGGAAACTCGGAGTTGGTCTGCTCCTCTGGCGAGGTCAGAGGAACAAGGTCAGAAGGGGCAGAACTGGGCTGGTATTCTCCCTGCCCCCCTGCCATATTCTGCAGCCTCCCAGCTTCCAAGAGGAAGAGTGAGCGCCTGCCTCACATGTATTAAAAGTCATCATATGTGATGTAGTGTGACAGGAGAATGGTGACCCTAAATGAAATCCATCTTTTTCCTAAACAAAAATCAAATCTTGATCCTTAAAGGTTGTTCTTAAGAGAGAATCCTTATGTGGGAAGCACTGCCTCTCAAAACCACCTCATAAATTTGTTCTTATAATCCCTACTTACTTGATGAGGAAACTGAGGCCTGGAAAAATTAAGAGAGTTCCCAGAGGTCACACAGCTATAAGAGGGCAACAGAGCAGACATCCAAGCCACCAGTAGGGACTGACTGGTTGCTGTATGAGAGGCAGAAGGACAGCCCAGTGACCACAGGGCCACAGGTGAGGCACTTATAGTGTGGTGCTTTAGTTCTGTCATCCACAGAAGGTAGTCAACAACCCTTCTCTCAAGCTCTGTGAGGATCAAATAAGCCAATGTGACTGTAATAAACTAGTAAGTGAGCACAGCTTATATGGTGGGATGTGTGCAGACTCTGTTCTTGAACCAGATCGTCAGACTTGGAATACTGGCCCGCCAGTTGTTGCTGGCAGGGAGGCCTTGGGCATGTCGGTTACTCTCCCCGTGCCTTGCTTTTCCTCATCTGTAAAATGGGCATAATAATAGTAATAATACTAATAATACCCATCTCATAAAGATTAATCCTCCTAAGGGGTAAATAAGCTAATATGTACAAACTGAATTCAACAGCACCTTCACAAAGTAAGTACTGCATTTTATTGGCAAAGTAAAACAAATAAATATACATTATTATAATACGTGGAACTGTCAGAAGAAAGAGTGCCTTAAGATAGTTCTGTTAGGAAGAGAACCTGAGCCCAGTGTATGGGAGCTGGAAGGAGACAGAGCTCCTTGCAACTAAAAGAACTTTCAGTAGTGGTCAGAGCTGGTCAAGAATGGAGGCCTGCCATAGGAGTCAGTAGCAGGATTCTCAGCCTTCTAGACGGGTATGATGATAACCACTGCCCAGGGCTTTGAGGACACTAAATAAGGTGACGCAGGGACCACCCACTCCTGGGTCTGTTTCCAGTTAAATCCTCTGTAAGTGATCATTGGTTCAGTGTCTTGTGATGGAGGGCATTCAGAAATTAAGAAGGAAAACATCACCTGCGAAGTGCACACAATCTAGTGGGGGCAACAGACGACATAAATAATGCAAACATTTATCACAGACCAAGTGGTCTTGTAAACACTTAACAAACATGGGCACATGTAATCTTCACAACAACTTCACGAGGTAGGTATATTCCTGATCCCCGTTTTACAGATGAGGAGACCAAGGTACAGAGAGGCTAACTGGTTTGCCCAACGTCACACAACTAATGGCAGAATGGAGCTTTGACCGCAGGCATCTGGCTCCAGAGTCTGTGTTCTTACCTTTTATGCTAGCCATTCGTGTAAGGCAACATAACAGTAGAATGATAAATGCATGAGGCTGGCAGCACAGGGTCTTATGAAAACCTCCCACCCAGCTGAGTACCACAGGTGTCAGTGAGGGCTTCCCATGAGTCACAGCAGACCTCAATCTTGAAAAACAAGCAAGATAAAACAGTGAATGTCTGGAAGGGCCTTCTGGGCATGGGGACCAGCACTTACACCAAAGCGAAGGAGCAAAGTGGCTTGGAAGAGAGCAAGCATCTCCAAATGGAAGGGGGCTAGGGAAGTGAGTGTGGTTAGCCAGAGAGGAAGCCGGGAAGTGGCTTTGGTTCACGGTTTAAGGGTCTTCAGTGCTATAGCAAGGAGTTTTGATTTCATTCGGTGGGGTCTGCCAGTCAGCATAACCTGATCACCCTAACCTCTGCCCCATCTCCTTGCCCTCCCTGCAGGATAAATTTGTTCACGAACCGTTTGGAGGGCCCGGTTCTCGACCACAGGTACTACGCCGGGGGATGCTCCCCCCACTACATACTGAACACAAGGTTTAGGAAGCCATACAACGTGGAGAGCTACACCCCACAGGTATGGGACCGCCAGAAAGCCATGGCAAGGCAGTGGAGGGAGCACTGAGTGAGGAGCCAGCTAGCAGGGGTTCGAGGGCAGGGCCTGCAGCCTGCCAGCTGGGTGACCTTGGGGCATCACTTTCCCTCTCTGAGCTCCAGTCCTTCCATGGCAAAATGGCAGTTCCTTCCTCAAGACATAGTGGTGAGGCTGACATGCTGTATGCATACAGTGACTGCAGCAGTTGTAGTAGTGAATTACGCTAACAATAATATATAAAGCTACCATGAAGATAGAAATAGAGCTTAGGACTTGGAGTCTTGCGGGCTTGGTGGCCCTGCAGGTGACCGTCTGTGTAGCCCTGCATGCATCATCTCTGAGCATGAACACCCTCTGAGCCTCTGTTTTCTGATCTTTAAATTGGGAGTTATCAGGTTTCTACCCTGCAGAAGGAGGATTAATGAGGTAATACATACCTGCTTATATATTACCTGCTTTAATGGTGACTCTTCAGAAATTGTTAACTCTTGTTACTACTAAGTCCTTGCCTATTAGAACCAGGCATTTTTCTAAGCATTTTAAGTTACAGAATGCTCTATGAATATTATTATTAACAAACTTACAAGCAATCTCACAGAGAGAGTGGGGTTTAGAATAGACTGTTACTGCCCGACATGCACACTTGCGACCCGAGTGGAAGATATGGGTCCCATGCCCGGCTCTGCCATAGGTCCCAGTTTTACTTTAGCCGAAGTTCTTTTTCCACTCTGGGCCTCAGTTTCCTCGTCTGTAAAATGAGAGGCCTGGACTAGATAATCTTGATGGTAGTTTCCACTTTTTAAACCATGCAGACCTGAAGGTTAAGGCTACTACCTCCCCTCCTTCTCTTCTTCCTACTCCCCTTCCCCTGCACATATTTACTGGGTGAAAGACCTGTGGAAAAACACATCTCCCTCCATTGCCCTCCCCCTGGTGCCCAGTGCTATCCCCAGAGCCTCTATTTTCAAGGGATTATCTCAGAGCAGCAATTGATCATCCTGGTTAAAATAGCTCCTAACCCAGGCAGGAAAGACTGCGTGGTCTCCTCTCTCCAGAGCCAGTGTGTAAGCGCTGCACTAGGCACTGTACAGTGTTTATCCACATAAATTCAATCCTCAGGACAAGCCCAATGGGAGGAACAGTCATGAGCTCCATTTTACACATGAAGAAACTGAGGCATAGACAGGCTACATCAGTTGTCCAAAGTTCCCAACTGGAAAATGGCAGTGGTGCATCATTCCACCTCAGGCAGCCTTACATCCGCTTCCCCTCCTCAGCAGCCAAGGTGTTACAGGAACTGCAGGCATCTAAAATCCAGTGGGAGTCGGGTAGAGACAATTTGGGACCTGTAACTCCAAGGCCACCAAGGCAGTACCCTTGGCAGCTTCCCTGCACAGAACGATGAGCACTGATTGTTGAGCAGACAGCTCTTCAGTTTTCCTGGAAGGCACACTCCTGCCCTTCACTTTGTCCCCACTGCACTACCTTGGACCAGACCCTCAGCAGGGCTCCCCTGTGCTCTTTTACAGCCTCCTCATTGACCTGCCTCTCTGACCCAAGTTCATCCCTTTCTGTCCAGCCACTGTGCAGTCCTGCACTGATCTCCTTGGCTACTTCCTCTGTTGGCTCATGTTTGGATTGGTCCAAATTTCAGAGCAAGTAATCCAGAAACCTGAACATTTTGATACCAGTACATTCTTTCACATCACTCCCTTCCCCTCACTTTTGCATCTTCTGATACAACTGCACTAGTATCCCTGCAGTTTCTAGAAAACATCCTGCACCTTCCCACCTCCATGACTTTGCCTAAGCCAAATCCACAGCCCAGAATGTTCTACATATATGCCAGTTAAAATCCAAGTCTAGCACCTACCTCTGAGTATTACCCACAGTACTGAATACATCCATCTCTCCTGGTGGGTCAGGGGCCCTGGAGATGGGGATGCAGGTGGCCCTGACTTTTCTGTATCCAGAGTACCTATTCAAGTGCCTGGCACATAGGAAGTGTATGGTGGGGGTCTGTTGACTTGTACTGATGTGAGTCAAATTAAATAAGAAACATTTTCTTTTTTCTTCCTTAGACCCAAGGAAAATACGAATTTGCACTGACAGAATATGAGTCATACTCAGATTTTGAACATAATATTACACAGAGAGAAACTAGCATGTCTAGTTCCAGCTTTGGTTTTAAAATTCCTGGAATATTTGAACTTGGCATTAATAGTGCAAGTGGTAATGCCAAACATTTTCTAAGCAGGATCAAGCGATTTTCTCATACTGTAAGTACCCTTTGCCACTCTTTTAATTCGTATGTATTCATTTGAATTTTTGTGCCCACAAACGTGTCTGTATTCTACATTATTACTAGTTCTAGCAACCATTTATATTTCTGCTGTTTTGAAAATTCACAAAAAATAGCTTGGTCTTACATTAACTTACTTTTTAGAAAGGTGATCTTCTTAAATTATTTTCATTCATTTCCTATTAAGTTTTTTCCCCCTTGTTTTTCATGAAGCTTGAGATTGTTGCTTGTTCAGACTAAGTTATGTCTGAAAACTTTTCAGCCCCTAGCAATTTGACTTCTTTCCTAAATATTCAGCTGAAATTCCCCTCTAGACTGTCAGCAAAGACCTCTTCTCTGACTTCTTGGGGCATCTGGTGGGGCTGGCCACACGGTGACATGCCTGTGTCCCCTGCTTGTTTTCTACTTCATATCAACTTTCTCCCTGGTTCTAATATCCCCACCTGTTTTTTAACTTACTTTGTGGCCGTCTTTTCTTACTGTACAGCCGTGCCAGATGACCTCTCCTGCCCCCCAGCCCCTGGCAAAGACAAGCTACGTGTCTTCATCTCTGCTTCAGGCCTTCCCGTTGAGCTCTGGCCTGAGCCGCCCACTCTCGGGCATCGTTCCCTGGAGGCCTCACCGAGCTCCAAAGCAAGCTCTTCCTCCTACATTTTCTGTGTTAAATAGATTCTTTCCTTCTACTTTTCTGGGCTAAGAGTTTCAGAATTTTACTTGGCTGTCTTGTCACTTCCACAATTGCTGGCCGCCAAGTCCTTCCTTATCACTCTCCAGTACTTGTTTCTTCATCGAATTTGCATTGCATCCTAACTAGCCCAGGCCCTCCATCTCCTGCTAGGATGTCCTAAAGGGCCTCCTGTCTCCCGACTTGACTCTTCACATTTATGTGCTGCCAGGAAAATGTTTCTGCAATACTAATCTAATCATATCACTGGCTCCCTACTGCCCATGAGGTCAACATCCTTGACTGGGTGGAAGAGGAGTCATTGGATGGGGCAGTAATGGGTTATGACTTCGGAGGAGCAGGGGGCAGGCAGAGGTGAGGGCCCTTGGCCTCCCGAGTGGAGGAGGGGGTGTTTTACTCTCTAGT
The DNA here is from genome assembly GCF_030020395.1 of Manis pentadactyla. Classification (NCBI taxonomy): domain Eukaryota; kingdom Metazoa; phylum Chordata; class Mammalia; order Pholidota; family Manidae; genus Manis; species Manis pentadactyla. Next base: position 46,365,892 of record NC_080022.1, on the reverse strand, counting down.
CACTGGGAGTCTTCAACATGGGTGTGATGCTACAGAAAATCAATCTGAGGGGACACAGAGGAGATCAAGGTGTCCACAGTGATTCACAGGAGAAAAAAAACGGTGAGGGGCTCTGAATGGTGTCTCTTGGAAAAATATCAACCAGAAGAAACAGAGTTGTGAACAGTCATTAGACTGTTACTGTCTCTCTGGTTATTTTTGCCCATCTTCTGTGAGCAACCTGGAGGCAGAAGCCCATCTTCTATGAGAATGTGGAGGCAGAATCTTTAGATTTAGGATGACACTTAGTAGGTGCTTAAGACTGAAATAGAGCAATGAAGGATATGCCTGGTTAAAAGGAGCCTACCTTATTAGGGGAGAAAACTCAGGGCAACACCCATTCACCCTTTCTCTTTCTCCTTTCCCCCTTACTCCCTCCCACCTCCTGATTCAAATAGCCAGGTCCAGAATGCTTGATGCTAGGCACTACCCTAAGACTTGGGACCTAAAGACAAATATAACATGATTCTTGGCTTCAAGCTCATAGTCTAGCAAGAGAGGTAAACCTTTACATAGGTAACTTATTCTAAAGTTCTTATAGCAGTTGTAATACAGCCTAGTATTCACTATAAAGAAAATACAAAGTACCGTGCAGTCCTGGAAAATGGGATGTGTGTCAAGGAAATTCAAGAACGGTACTGCATAGGCAGTAACAGCTTAACTGAATTTAAAATATAAATAGGTGTACATCAGCAGAAAGGGAGGGAAAATCATTTCAGGCAGAAGGGACGAACAGCATGGGCAAAATTATATTATGAAAGAGAATGAGAAATTTGGGAGCAGTGAGAAGTTAGATGAATGCTGATGTACGGTGTGGGTGGTGGAAACAGTAAGGTGGGGGGAGGAAAACTTCAAGGTTGTAGGCATTTAAGCCGGAGAGGCTGTTGGAGGACAGTGTATGAAGTTACTTTCAGAGTAAGGCAATTGATTTTATTCTTGAGGCAACAGAGCCAAGGCAGGGTTTTGTTTTAAGCTGTGATAGTGTCAGTTTTAGGACAGCGACTCTAGCTGGAGCATTGAAGGCAGGCTAGAGGAAGAAGGGAGATCAGTGGGGAAGCTTTTATTAAACCCACACCAGAGACGAAACCTAAAATATTTAGAAAAATCACAAACAGAGCATTGAGTGACTGCTTTGGTTGGAAGCATAGGGAAGGATAAGGAGAGACACGAGTCACTGAGGCAGGATGAGAATGGGGCAAGGGCAACGCAGGGGACAGTGCGAGGAGCCTGGTGGTGGGCACAGCTGGAGCTGGCACAGCTTTGCAGAGCTGACTGGTCAAGCTGGCTGGAGTTGCTTAAGACTGGGGCAGAATGTACCCCATGGACATATCCCACCCTTTCCCCTGTCCTTCTGTTCCTGCCCCAGTATAGGAGCCTCTCATCCCAGGCCGTATAAATTCCTCCTGCATACCTGCACCTCATCTAGCATCACTATTTTTCTAAGCATCACCACACCTTTTCTGTAAAGGGCCACATATTAAGTATTTTAGGTTATGCAGGGCCAAAAGGTCTCTGTTGCAACTACTTAGCTCTGCCACTGCAGTGTGACAGCAGCTATGGACAATGCATAAGCAAATAGGTGTGGCTGCATTCCAATAAAACTCCATTTACAAAACCAGGCACTGGATTTGGTGTGCAGGCTGTAGTTTGTTGACTCTTGCCATACACTTCAGTGTCTAGCCTTCCTAAAGCACCATTTTTACTCTTTCTTGCATGGCTTTTCTTTAGAAAAACATAAGCAAAGAAGTTGCCTTTTCAGGTCAGTCAGCAAATCCCATATCCCACCTGAGCAGCCCAAGAGCACCCACACGTCTGTTTCTGGTTACCTACTCTTCTCATTCCTTATTTGCTACTGTAAAGAGGTGAGTTAAAGAGCAAGTTCTTCCAAGCTGAAAGGACATTGGAATATTTACGAGAAATGAAAGCTTGCCAAAGAGGCCGTCTCCCCTCAAGTATCCTGAAGGAATCATAAGAGTGATGACCCCAAGCCAAGAACATCGGATGGCATTTGGAAAGTTCATCTTCTCGTTCCAGATTCCTAACTTTAAAGGTCTGGTTTTCCCATGTTGGTATTTCATTTAGAAAAGCTCATTTCTGCATGCGCGCTCTGACCTTGAAGTGGCACATTACAAGCTGAAACCCAGAAGCCTTATGCTTCATTATGAGTTCCTTCAGAGAGTCAAGCAGCTGCCTGTGGAGTACAGCTACGGCGAGTACAGAGATCTCTTCCACGATTTCGGGACGCACTACATCACAGAGGCCGTGCTCGGGGGCATTTATGAATATACACTCATCATGAACAAAGAGGCCATGGAGAGAGCAGGTACGATTTCCTAATGGGGCACCCATGAGCTGTGTGAGTTGATGGGGAGATGTTTCTATTTTCAGTGGGGGAAGAGTTAGAAGTAATGCTCCTAGTTTTCCTCCCATAGTTCCATTTGCAGATTCCTCCTCCTCTTTAAAATTTGTTAATGTTGGCCTTCCTCTGCCCAACCCTCTGTCTAGGCAGTCTTCTTTTACAGCTGCTCTCTCTAGACAGTAGCACCCACATGGTTTTAGATGCCTTCAGCACGCAGATAACTCCCAGTGCATATACCCATCCTGGATCTCTTCTTTGCACCCAAGAGCTTATATCAAAATGCCTCCTTGATATCTCCATGTGAATATCTAACAACCATCACAACCTTAACATGCCCCAAAAGAAAATTCTTGATTTTCTTTCCCAAATATATTCTTCCATAGTCAACCACATCTCAGAATGGTTCCACCATCCAACCAGTGGCTCACAGCAAAAATCTAGGAGTTGACCTTGATTATTTCTCTTTCCTTCCTGTCTGTTAGCAAGTCCCATCAGCCCTACCCCAGAGTTACATTTCCTCTCTGTCTTTATGGTTACTGTCTTACTCTCACCCAAGGACCAGGGCTTTTCAATATTTAATGTGAATGTGAATTATCTGAGAATCTTGTAAGAGGTTGATCTGATTCAGTAAGTTTGAGGCGAGGCCCAACATCCTACATTTCTAATGAGCTTTGATATGATGTCAGTGCTGCTAACCCATAAACCACACTCAAGTAGCAAGGTCACGGACTATCACCATAGCCTCCAAGCTAATTAGCTTCCATTCCTCCTCTACATCCGTTCTCCACGCAGATACTGCAGGTCTTCCCAGTTGTGATCAACAGCAAGTCAATCACATGCAATGTGTGATTCCTGCTGCCCAGCCCGGCATTCTTTGTTGCCATGTGACCCTCATCAGGTTAAGTGATCTGTCCTAGGTCATTCAGTTTACAGTGGCAGAGCCAGGGCTTGGCTTAAGTCCAGGGTCCTTGCAAGAGGACACATAGTATATAATGTAAATTTTTGGCAGTGTGGCCTCAGTCTTGCCAAGATCAAGGGTACCTTCCTCCATACCAGTGGTTTCAAAAGTGCTTTTCATTTTTCCTCAAACTGCCTCCTACAGAAGGGCACTGTGATCAAACAAGCTGGAGAAACATAAAAAAGACCCCACTTTTAGAGTTTCACAAGCATACTGACATAAAACCACCTCTCCACTTCTTCTGATACAACATTGGTTACACTTACTTGACCAAAGAAGCCCCTTTTTCTTGTAATACTTACTATTACAAGAATTATAAGAGTTATTTATCATGGGATTCGTGTTTTAAAGAACATGCTTTGGGGAAAACTGATCTGCACCAGCATTACTAGACAATCCCAGTGGTCAAAATTGCTGCTCTCTTCCCCTTACACATGCCTCAAAGCGCTATAGAAAGGTGCTTGCAAGTCACACCAGAGATTTCAGCCAGGCCAGGAGAAAGGGATGCCCTGGGGGGAATTTGAGAGGAACAAGTAGGAAATAATCCAAAAGTGGAAAAGAAATAAGGGAAATTGTCCCCTCTCTTTGCCATGTACTATATCAGATCCTTTATACGTATTGCCTCAATCAATTGACAAGCTCTTTCTACTCTATCAAAGCTTAGAAAAGAAATTCTGAGGGGAAGGTGGGCAGATCGCAGCAGCCTTTACTCACTGGCTCTATCCTAGAGACTTGATAAGGAACCACATTTTTAAAAAACGACTCTGAGCGCTTGCCCTCTTTGGAGAGCAGCAAAAACCTCTCAGAGCCTTTGAGGAAGCTGGAAGGGGAAGTCGGTGCTGGTCTCATGAGCTCTGTGCCCTGGTGCCAGTAGCTGACTACATTTCTTGTCTTCAGGCTGACACTTCCTTTATAGGAGGGGTTGGAGGTCTCTGGAATCAATCACCGGAAGAGGAACAGGGTGGATTATCTTTAAGTCATGACCTCTGTCCTTGCTTTCCAGATTACTCTCTCAAGGATGTCCGTTCCTGTGCTATGAATGGTTTTAAAATCGGTGCTGCCATTGAAAAGGTCTATGTCTCACTGGGTGTGTCGGTGGGCTCATGCCAGGGTATCCTGAAGGAAATAAAAGGTGAGGGGCAGGGGCATTCTAATACTTACTAGTACAAAAATTATAAGAGATATTTATATGCTTATCTTCCTTCCTTTTCTAGCACTCCAAAACCCAGTCTTTCTTTAAGCTAAACACTGGATTTCACCTAAGGCCTTAGAATAAAAATAATAATCATTCATTGAATAATGCTGAGTAAATCATCCATTGAACAAAATTTACCTACCTCCTATTATGTGCTGGGTATACAAAAATGAATGAAACTGTGTTCCTACCCTCATGGTGTTCACATGCAGAAGGCAGACAGCGACAGAACCACTGACAAATCAGTGAGAAGCAGCAAGCCCAGGCTGAAGCACCAGGGCAGGCTTCCCAAAGAAGGGATCATTTGAACTGCCGCTCAAGGAATAAAGTATCAAGGTAGTGTTTTAGGCAGGAAAAAAAAAATCTAACAATGCAAATTACTCCAAGGACTGGGAGTTGGCCTGGCTAGAGGTAGCATGCTGCATCTGAGGCAGGTGGAGGAGGTGGGGGAGACAAGTGAGGAGACAAGTCCGTCCCAGAATCAATGGGCTAGAGGAGCAGGCAAAGCCGCAGATCATGTAGCAGAGCCCACATGGCAGGAGAGGCCAGATGGGAGACCAGGACATAGAGCCAAGTGTCCAGGAGCAGGGAGCTTGGGAGCCATACAAGGGTGTTGGGACTCTCTTAGCCAGTGGATTAGGGGAAAGAAGCTCCAATCCCCAACGCCTTCTGCCCCCTGAGCCCCTCTCCCTCATCTGCTCTGCTTACCAAGCCTGTGTCTGGGATCATATATGAAGAAAGCGTTCCACAGCTGAAACAAAACAAAAAGCGAATTTAACTGCTGGTCTAAAACAATCCCTTAGACTTGAGACCAATGTGTGGTTCATATTGTTTATTTGTTCATTTCGCTGGGGCTGTATTGGAAGATGCACCCCAAGGGAAAATTGTACATAAGACATAAGTACCCTTTAAAGAAGACTTACAGAGACCACCCATCCAGGTCACCAGACAGCCCACTGCCCAGCCCTCCAGACACCCTAGCCAACCACAATACCGCCTCCCTTTTGGAAATACCACCATCCTGATTTCCGTGTTAAACATGTCCTTCCTTTCTTAATAGTTTTACCACCCATATGTGTCACTGACCATTATGGCTTGGTGTTCCTTGTTTTTGAACTTTTCATGAACAGAATATATTTTTGTCAGTTCTTTATTTTTAATTCAACGTCATTTTTTTCTGTGTAACTACAGTTCATTCATTTGCATTGCTGCATGGTATTTTATTGTATGAATACAATGTTTTGTCTATTCTTTTGAATTTGGGTTATTTCCTTTTTCAAGTAATTATCTATCATCAATGCTGATGTGCACATTCTTACACAGTCATCTCATGCACACATGTGAGTGTTTCCCCAGGGACTTGACCTAGAAGTCAAATTGTTGGGTTTCAGAGCATGTTCCTTTTTCTAGACAAGATAACAGCAAGCTGTTTTCTAAAATGTTGTACCGATGTACATTCCTACCAGCAGTATACAAGGCTCCCTTTTTATGATGCTCAGGTGTTGCAGACTCAGAGCTGAGGAGTCACTTGACACCAGTTCTTTTCGCACTGGGCACATAGACAAATTAGAATGGGAATGACTCACTGATACGATGGCAGGCTTTCTAGGAAACTCCATGACAAGTCAAAATGTCACATGCAGAGCACAGCCTTTATAAATTTTCCCACCTTTGTCATCCCACACAAAGAAGTGATGTAGCTTAGAGCTTAGGCAGGGCTATCTGGGTAAATTCCTTTACCCCTAGTGCCTAAGATTGCTTATCTGCAACATAAGAATAATATAGTTCGTATTTCATAATGAAGATTAAGTGAGTTAATACACATATAACACTTAATCATTAATACATAAATGATCAATAATCTACATATCTATGATCTATGAATCTGTATTTTTATATGTATGTATCTAACAGCTTTCCATATCCTATAGACTCACTTAATGTCTCAGTATTTATAGATGCTGAAAATAAATGTCCCTCCCTTGCCCTGCTCCCACCTTGGGTCATATACAATTGGGTGAATTGCCCTTTTGCCCCAGCACCATGACTGCCTTGCAGGCAGGCCTGTGTCTTGTCTACCTGCATCTCCAAGACAAGCTCAGTGAATACTGTGGTAACCAAGTTGGTAGTTAGGTTGCAGTAAATCCCAAAGTGCGAAAGTGGATCCCCTAACATGCCAGGTCTCTGCCCATTCCAGAAAGAAACAACAGAAACACTATGGTGGAGGACTTGGTGGTCCTTGTGCGAGGAGGAGCAAGTGAGTACATTACTGCCCTGGCATATAAGGAGCTGCCCACAGCAGACCTGATGCAGGAGTGGGGGGACGCCGTGCAGTACAACCCAGACATCATCAAAATTAAGGTACAGCTGAGCCCCTGTTCTGTCTCCTTTTCTCTACTCAGAAAATAGATTATGAGGGGCTACTATGAGCCAGGTATGGGATGCAGAGCTCAGTAAGATATAGACCCTACTCTTGAGTCACACCCATTATAGGGGAAAATAGATCTGTAATGAACCAATTACATTATACATATTGTTCAGCACTGGCTAGAGACCCTGACTTCCTCTCACTTGGGCTCCTAAGTTGCTAAAGGAAATTGACCATCAATTTCTAATTCTAGCCATGTAAATTACTAGTGTTTCCATTTCTTCAGAGAATCACTCATTTAGTTACTTATTCTTTTAAACATTTATTCACTCAACAACCAATAGTTGCTAATGTGGCAAGAACTGAGACACTGGAAGAAAACAGGAAGATGCAAAGAGGAAAAATGCAGTCTATGCTCAACAGTGAGGCACATGCAGACATAACTAGCTCACAGGACAGGATACTATATCATGGTAATCACTAACACATTTGGGGCACCTACTATACCCATGACAATCTGTCAGGAGCTTTAGGAATGGTATTTCATTTAATCTTCACATGTCTGCAAATTAAGTATAAGCATGTTTATATTTAATTTATCTCCATTTTGTGTAGATAAAAATCAAGGTCACAGAGGTCACATCTATCTGTGGCTGATCAAAAGTACCGATTAGGTTTGGACCTGAGACTTTGACTTCATCCCTCCCCTCTAGACTTTCATGTGGTTTGGTGAATTAAAAAAATTATGATCCCAACCACCTGTCACCCAAACAAGAGCAGTTTTAAACTAAAAGGACGTTTGCTAGAACAGGACTGTCACGCACATCAGCAGTGGAAGGTACTGGCCTGTGCGGACTTCAGCACAGTTGTCCATGTTGCATCTAACACCATGCTCTTCTTGCCAGTGTCTGTACAGTTATTGGTGACCCAGTGTCCACCCCCCAAGGATTTATTTTTGAGGCCAAAGAGGGAAATTGAGGGGCTAGAGCTCTAATGGGAGGCTGTGAAGTTCCCAACCCTGGCAATTTCAACAGTGTCTTTATTTGTATGCCAAATGCATAGTTTCTGCAGAACAAAAAGGGTGCCATTCAAATCCCCTCCTCTGCCACTTACTCAGTAGTGACACTTAGAGTACAGCTGCTGGCAAGCATCAAGAAGGATAAAAGCTGCAGGCAGCTCCAGAGATACCTGAGAATGTCTGATGGCAGGGTGACATTGGTTCATGGCATAGACAGGCAAGAGAGAGAACAGAGTTCAGGAGAGATTAGATCTCCAATCATTTTTTATTTTCATTTATAGCTTACCTGATTTTTTTTTTTTAAAAACTGAGAATTAATGGGTTTCCCTGGATACCTGTCTGAATGGTTGCATGTGCCACCCTGGACATTGGGAGTGTCAAGTGCCAGGCCATGTGATATGATATGAGATGTGGGCATATGATGAGTATGCATGCTGTGTATAAGGAAGAGGGAGAGAGGGGCCCAGGTAGGGCCTGCTAGCATGCTGAGCATCTCGGGCAGGCCTGCAAAAACTTACAGGTATGGCACTTTACTGAAGGCACAGAGGCTCCCCAGCATGTATGTGATGTAGTGGAAAGCATCATACCCACTCCAGCGTAGTGCTAGGAAAGGCTGTGTGGACTGAGAGGGGAGGAGATTAGAAAATCAGAGCCATTTTCAGGAGCTGGGGAGGCAAGATTATTTAAGGTTTTTACACACTTCCTCTTTATGTCCTAATCTTGAGTTGGAAACGTACATTCTGGCTGTCCCACTCTTTCATGCATGGTTTCTGGCAAGAGAAAACAGCAGATGGCTTCAGATTATGTCACAATTATTCTCTGCAGAATGAGCTTACCAGGTAGTGGGAGCAGCAATTGCATTCCAGGACAGCAGAGCCCACTAGATAAGTAATTCCTAGACACAGAGTTGGCCAGGGTTTGTATACATACCCAGTCTTGAAGATCATGATCAGAAACGTGATTCCTATAGGAGCCAGATGGGCAGGGAAGGAGACCGCAGAAGGGGCCGGTCACATTGTTTACTGGTAAGCTTTGGACACAGAGAGACGGCTGTATGTTCAAAAAAGAGCTAAAGAAATGCCATGGACATACAAAGAGAAGTTTGAACACAAAAGATTTAAATTACATTCAAGATGCAGAAGACTAGCATATGTCTAAAAAATGGAAAAATGGAAGTATATTTTAAAGTGTGTGCTTATAATAAAATGCAAGAAAATGAGGAATTTATTAAATAAAAAATAGAAGCGAAGATGTTTAGACACTAATGAGATGAAAAGGGAAGTAGGTGAATGTAGGAAACCAAAAGCGCAATAGCAGAATTAAAACCTACACTGGAAACTATAAAGAACAGAATTGACACTGCAGAAAATTGAGTCAGTGATGTGGAAGGTGCTAATAAAAATGTTCTTATAATGTAGAAGCAAAAGACAAAGAGATTAAAACAATGACATAAAGAAATATTATGGGCACAGAGTACAGAAGTGGAAATCTAAAACCCAGAGACTTCTTCCTGAGAAAAAGACAAGATTAAATTTAAGGATACATTAATCAAGCACATAATAAAGAAACTTGCCTGAGCTGATAGTGCAAAATGAGCAGCTCATTCAAAAGTCGGCAAAAGTACTGAAAACAAAACCATACGGAAACACATCCTGGAGAGTTTTTTTTTTTTTACTTCTAGGAACAAATACACAAAAATTAAAGTCATCTTGGTCTTAGAATTCTTGGCAACACTAAATGCCTGAAGACACTGGAGAGATAACCACAAGGTCTTGAAGGAAAAAAATGTGTGGCCCAGTGAAATGGTCATTAATGGATGAAAAATCCCAAAGACATTTTGGGATATTAAAAGAGTCACATAAAGGGTCTTCAGATTTAGCAAATGAAAATGCAGGAAGTCCAGTTCATTTTGAACTTCAGAAAAATACAGAATAACTTTTTTAGTGTAAATATCTCCCAAATATTTCATGGGATATACTCAAAAACTATTTGTTGTTTATCTGAAATGCAGTTTTAACTGGGGGCATTCTGTGAGTATCTGGCAACCCTAGTCATAAAATCTATCACCCATGTATGTTCCTATAGTATCAGGGTAGCTCAGCTGTGGTCTGGGACCCTGGATGACGGAGAAGCCACTGAATGGAGCTTGGGCCCAGGGTAAAGGGAAAAGATCATAGTGACGGTGCTCACACTGGGCTCACGTGAACTAGAGGGCACTGCAGTGCAGCAACCCCCACATCTCCATGACTTGTCCAACAAAAGTTTATTTCTCAATCACACAACGTGTCCCCAGTTATTGAGCAGGGGTCTTCCCTCCATGTCACCCAGAGACCCAGGCAGTGGAGGCTTTCTCTTGTCATGTTCACCCAAGACACCACAGCAGTGGTAAGGAAAAGGGGAAAGTCGCCTCACCTCTCTCTGCTCCGAAAGCTTCAGCATGGAAGGGACACTCCCTCTGCTCAACTTCCCCTGTCACAACAGGTCACACTGCAAACCCATCCTTAAGGGTGACAGTGAATTACAGCCCTGCCCTGGATCCAGCAGGGAAAGTTGTAGGCGAGCAATAGTAACAACCAGTGCCCCGTTCTGGCAGCTTACTCACAGATCCTCTGTAGGCAAATTGCTCTGAGCAGGAGAAGGTCTAAAGCACAGGTGTTGTGGCAGCATTGCCTGGGGAGAGCATGTCGATGGGCTGCTTGATCTCACCCACAAAATAAATTCTGAATCTCAGATAAGGAATGAATATAATTAAATGGCAGACAACACACCAACCAATGATTTTGTGCAACTGAAATCCTTAATGAGTAAGCAGTGATAAAAATTTATAACAACACATCTCAAAGGACATGGACAATTCTCAGAAGAATTCAGGTGGTGAATAAATATGCAAACTTTTTAACTTCTCTAGGAATAAAAAAATGAAAATTAAAGTAACAGTGCAATATTTTTTAACCTATCAAATTGACAGTGATTAAAAATCTGTAATCCTCAGTGTCACTGAAGGCGATGAGATATGAACTTCTATAAAATGAGATGGGGATACAAATTGGTTCAATACTTGAGGAAAGAATCAAACTATATGTATGCAAAATATTTAAAATATTTACAGCTTTTGATCCAATAACGCCAAATGTAAGAAATGATTAAAGAAATAATTTTAAAAGTTAGTAATGATACATGTATAAAAACATGCCTTGTTTAGGTTATTTGTAGAGCAAAAAGAAAAGAAAGAAGAAAACAACCTAATGATTTAATAACAGGAGAGTTAAATACATTGTAGTTCATCCATATAGTAGGATACTACACTGCCATAAACATCATTGTATCAAGGAATATTGAATGACACAGGGAAATGTTCATAACGTGATGTTAAGTGAAAACAGTGGAATCTAAAACTGCACCTTTCTTATGCCACCAGTTTGGCATAAGTATCTGTCCATCTACCTATTTAAAAGAATATATACTGAAAGGACACAAACCACATGGGAGCAGTTCAAATCCTTTTCTGCCATTTACTGACTGTGTGACTCAGTTCAATCTATTTGACTTTTCTGTGCCTCAGCCTTTTCATCTGTAAAATGGGGACACAAAGTATTCCCTTACTCATAAGATTGCTGTGAAGATTTAGTTAGTGTATTACTTTGGCACCTAATAAATGCTACCAATGGTAATAAATATTTATCATTAAGAATGGCGGTCACCTGGGTCCATTAGAGAGCATTACATGTCAGTAGACAGTGCCCACTATCCGTCTACAGCAGTAGGATAAATAAAATTTTCATAAGAGCAAGTGTGCTGAGGACCCAGTGATCAGTGTGAGTAGCTAGGACTGTGTGTTTGGGGAGAGATGGGGAATAAAGAGGGAAGAAAGAAGAGGAAAGGGAGAGAGGGAGGGAGGAAGAAGAGAAGAGAGAGAAAAAGGACCAGCAAACCAAGGAATGGACATATGACATGTGCTGTGTTAACTTCGGTAACAAAGGAGCTGCAGAGTCCTGAGGGGTCGCTGCTCAGTTCCAGGGCAAACCAGAGTCTGCAAAATTTTGGACAACCCTGGCAGAGAGGTCGGAAATGGGAATAACCAAGTGATTCTTATCAATAATTATGAACTAGTAGGATGAACAAAAAAAGCTTCGTGTTAGAATTCTGGCAGTGCTATTTTATGAGTTTTTCGAGATTGTTCATCATTTAACCTCACCTGAAAATGGGGCTAATAATTGTTACTTTGTGAGGATGAAGTGGATCCTACCTGTAAACTGCCAGCACGGCTCATGGCACACAGGACATGCAGAAGGTGTGTTCCAGTTCTGCCACTGACTTGCTCTACCCGCTGCAGCAAATCTCAGGCTGGTAGGAAAGTGCTGTGTGGTTAAAGGCAGCCTTTGAAGGTGGCCTGGCAGAAATGCAGGTTATTGGAGGAACTCACCACCGGCATACTGCAACCCTCCCTCCTTTTTCACCCCTCCCCCGTGTGGGGCCAGCAGGCAGGACAGTTCAGCCAACAGCCTCTGGATCAATTCATTGACCACAAAAGAGTGAGACAATGGGACCACTAAGGGGCCTTGCTTTGCCCACTGGAGCGAAGGTCAGCATCAGATGCATTAAGAAATGGAAGCAATTTTCTTCCCACTGGAGGCTTCTATTAGGCATGATTGCCTGCATTTAGACAGACCCTAAACTCTCCAGGGCTGGATTAGGGCAGGATCACAAACAAAATCTGGAGAGGAGCCTGGCCCTGGAGCTGAAACTGGAGCCAGGAGGCTCTGAAAAATTTTAACTACCTCTTGGGACGTTCCTCTGGTTTTTCCCAGCCCACAAACACCACCACATCTGTCAGTGGCTTCCTCTTCTCAAACCCTGCCATGCCCACTGAGCCACCAGCATCTCTCTCCTGCTTCTGGGCTCTGGCTGACCACACCCTCTCCTCCTGCCAGCTTCCCTTGCCCCAGGGAGGCCTCTGTCCCTGCCTTCATTCACCCATGTACTTTCACTAGTGGATCTCACTGAGCTTGGGCCTGGACCCTGGAAACAGAGCTGCACAATATATCGCCCTGATATCCAGGAGCTGCAATCTAATGAGAGAAGAAAAAAAAGAGACTTCAACACATGAAAAATGTAATAACCACAAAGAAGCACAAGATAGAATTTGTACTGGATAAATAGTAGCGACAGGATTCTAAGCATCTGATGGTGGGAAGGTGTTCTGTGTGCTCTGGGGCACATGAAGGGCTTCCTGATGGTGGTTCTTACACTGTGTGAATGATTTTGACAGGTGTGGAGTGGAAAGTGATGTTTGGACAGTGCTTCTAAAATACTTTAAGGGCTGCTTGAAAATCACCTCCTCCTCTGCACCAAAATCAGATTAACCACCTGCTCCCCTCTACCCATTACAAGTTCCCACTGCTACCTGTAAGCACTGTGCTATAAATACCCGGTAGGATGTTTGTCTCCATCTCTAGATTCAGAGTCTTGAGAGTGGGGATTTTATCTTACTCATAACTTATGCTTAATGCGTGGTGCTTAGGAGTATTCAGTAAGTGTTTGCTGACCTGAAACTTGGATGAGTTTATCTGTGGATATTAGGTGGGGTGAGAGAGAGAGAGGGTGGGGCAAACAGCTACATGCTGTGACATCCACCCAGTTCCACACAAATGCACCGAGGTCTCTGCACCCACCCCTTGCCTGTTGCTGTGGAGCCTTGCTTGATGCTTCAACATGATGAACGTTTTCTGTTGGAATAAAGGCCTTTCTTCACATCCCAGGCAGAACCGCTGTATGAACTGGTGACAGCCACAGACTTCGCCTACTCCAGCACGGTGAGGCAGAACATGAAGCGGGCTCTGGAGGAATTCCAGAAGGAAGTCAGCTCCTGCCACTGTGCTCCCTGCCAAGGGAATGGAGTCCCTGTCCTGAAAGGTACTATTTCTAAGCCTTGAGTGTCCCTTGTAGAAGACAGCCTCTGGAGGGGCTTGTTCTGGGGCCAGAACACATTATCAAATCCACAGAGCCTCCAGACTATCTCGGGAAGAGTGGCCAGGTCAATCCATAATCCTCTGTCTCAGGCACCAGGGACTTCATTTTCTTCATTTTCTCAGGGGGAAAAAAATGCCCTCCAGCAATATGGGGCCTCTTAAAGCTGAGCTTCTCCACCCTGATTGGATATTAGGACCACTTGTGACTTTCAGAATTATGGCTGTCCGGGGCCCAAGCTGGATCCCATGTGAGACTCTCTAGAGAAGGGACATTAGTCAGGATGCTTAAGTCCTCGCCAGTTCCTTCTAGACTGCTGTCTGGGTGTGACTCTCTGTAAAGTCCCTTCCCCACCTCCCTGGAGCATAAGAGGTAGGATTGGACCAAGGAAACACCTGTACTCGGGTGCCGTGCTCATGGCAAAGAGCACAGTGTCCCTGTAAGGCCACAGGCCTGCCTAGGCTCCCTGTGAGAATCACCCAAGGAGCTTTTCATAAACACAAAGCCCACCTGGCCTCAGCCCAATATAAGTAAAGTGGACCACTGGGACTGGCCTTTGGAAAAGCCTGCCAGATGATTCCACTGCAGAGTCAGGGCTGAGAAGGTTTTCTACAGCTGAACTCACTGGCAGAGAGGATCTGTGATTTCACTGAGCTCACAAACTAGGGGGAGCCCTTCACCGGACCAGGGTCACCCTGAAATGTACTGTGCATTACTGTAAGTGGGAGTCTAATGATTTCCTAAGAAGGTAGAATGTACAACATGCTAGTGTCACTGTCAGGATGCCTAGGTCGCAGCCACGGGACACAGTGGGTGACAACAGCTTTAAACTGAAGACAGGAGCAGGCTGAGACCATGTGGTCTGCAACAAGCAACAGGGTCTCTCCTGGCCAAAGAAGGGGCCTGGGCTGACCAAGGAAACCCTTTGTGTGTGTCCTGAGCAGTACATGGTAAGAAGATTGGGGGACTGAGAGATGGCAGCACAGACGGGCCTCTAAAACTTGATTCCTAACTATAAGGGTCAAAGCCAGACTCACTGCAATGCACAGGGCAAATCTGGGAAAGGCTGAGGCCGGAGATCTTATGCTCCTGTTGTGAGGAGCTGAGGAAGAGTCCAGGCCAACATGATATTAAAACCGGACATCATGAGCAACTGGTAACAGCACATCCCAGCCCAGGTTGCCAGCTGGAGTCAGGGCAGAACCCACATGGTGGAGAGAGCTCTCAGAAAGGACACAAGGGAAGACTTATTCACAGAGAGAAAGATCCTAGCTGCCCAGCTGGGACTGAGGAGTATGCTGTAGCTTCCTGGAGCAAAGCAGACATAAATGAGAGCCAAAGGCTGGGAGGTCCTGCCGCCAGGACAAGGACACCTGAGTGGGGGCCAGTTCAACAGGAAGTGGGATCAGCTCCTTGGCCCAAGGTTTTGATCTAGAGTTGCTGAAATCCCCCTTGCCTTGTGTGGGGAGCTGAACTTTAGAAGTTTTTCGTTTCACATGGAATGATTCACATCCTCTCTGCATTGTCTTCTCAGGGTCCCACTGTGACTGCATCTGTCCTGCTGGATCCCAAGGCCCAGCCTGTGAGGTCACCAAGCACAAAAGTAAGGAGTCTTTTTTTGTAATTGAAATATAATTGATATAATATGATACTGGTTTCAGGCATACACATAATGATTCAAATTTATATACATTATGTAATGCTCACCATGATTAAGTGTAGTTACCATCTATTACCATACACAGTTATTACAATATTATTGACTGTATTCCCCAGGTTGTACCTTTCGTCCCTGTGACCAATCCTATACAATCCAGTAATTCCATTTTTGAGTATTTACCCAAGGAAAACAAAATCATTCATTTGAAAAGATGTATGCACTATGTTTATTGCAGCATAATTTACAATAGTCAAATTATGGAAGCAACCTAAGTATCCATCAATAGATGAAGAGATAAGAAGAGGTGGTACATATACACAATGGAATATTACTCAGCCATAAAGAAGAATGAAATCTTGCTATTTACAACAACATGGATGGACCTAGAAAGTATTTTGCTAAGTGAAGTAAGTCAGAGAAAGTAAGGAGTGTTTGAGAGTTGCTTGGAAAAGAAAACTCTAGCAAAGTCCAGAGAATATGCAAAAGAGCAAGAGCAAGCTGGGGATGTCAGGTAGGGAGCTAGACACAATGAAACTTGAGATCTGTCCTATCCTAATTCCTGATTTTAAATGGCATTTTTTTACACCAGAGAGTGCTTGTGTTACAGGACTACTAATACATGGCATTTGCAAATTGTCTATTTGGATCATTCTGGAATGCTTACTTTCTCTTTTTTTATTTAGTGAACTTCTATTCAACCCTCAAAATCCAGCACAGATGCCCCTTCTGTAAAAATTCTTCTAACCCCCTCCCCCTACTCACCACCAAGTAGAATTAATTAATTCTTCCTGTGGACTCCTGTAGGTAGCACTTGAATATATACCTATTATGGCTCTTAGCATATTATATTTTGGGCTGTGTGTGTCTGTCTCCCCTGTGTCTATGAGTAGGGATCATGTTCCATTTATTGCTGTGTCCCCGTGGTACAGCAGTTACTGTTTAGTTATGCATTAAATTAACAAATGAAAGACTAGACTATCTTTCAGATCCCTTCCAGTCCTAAAATTCTTTGCCCAATTTATTATCCAGTGTTTGTTATTACCTCCCCTTTCTTTTACTTTCTGCGACTTTTTGATGATACCATTAAAAAAGGAAATGGCACATCCAATAAAAACAACAAACATTTATTAGTTCTTTAATAGGTACCAGGCACCTTGCTGAGTGCTTGGACTCAGCTTGGGTTCAATGTCCATCTCTATTGTTTAATAATTTGACCTTTATGTGCCTCAGTTTCCTCATCTATAAAATGGAGATGATATTAACTATCTCATAGAGTTTTCTTGAGTTTCTCATGAGACTCTTAAGGCACTTGGAAAGATACAAGTGCATGGTAAGAGCAAAATAAATATTGGTTAGTTTTTTATAGCAAAACAGTGTTACTTTATATTTTATGCGTATTAAATATTTTAATTTCTGCAACAACCTTATGAAGTAGATATGAATGATTAATGTCCCCATTTTATAGATGAAGAAACAGGGCCAGTGGGTTGTGACTTGCCCAATGGTCACACAGTTGGTAAGTGTAGGAACCCAGGTTCGGGTCCAGTGAGTCCGATTCTACAGCCTTTGCTCTTGATGCCTGCCTGCACTATTCCCCCTGCAGCAAAATGCTCAGAGCTGCACCACCACTAGGCCCCTACATCACCAGTAAGCCCTATGTAGAGACCTGCCCAGGAGGGTGCAACTGTGCAGCCATAGGATTTCTACTGAATGGAGGAGACCTTGGACACCTCCAACTCCAGCCTTCTCATTTTACAAATGGGGAGGCCCAGAGATATTAAGTAATGTACTCAGAATTACACTGTGAGTTATAGGCTCAGCTAGACACATGATACATAATGGTGAATGTAATTGATTATTTGCCAATCTCATCAACAACCAAAATTTCCTCAAGGGAAAGGCAAATGTCGGGAAGGGGAGTGCACAGGGTTTGTTATTACCTCATTTAAATGCACAGCGCTCACAGTAGATAACATGGCTCCCATTATGCATTGCAAAGAAGTAAACTATCCATCATCCCTATAGCTGGGACCTGTCTAAGCTGGAAACCATTCATTCATTCAACAAATATTTGCTAAGGGTCTCTCATGTGCCGGCTTAGATGCTGGAGTTCAGTGATGAGCAAAAGGGTTCCTGTCATGGAGATTGCCCTTTAGAAAGAAAAATCAATACCATTAAAATTGTCCTAGAAATACATTTAAGGTTTCTGTTGTAACTGCTATAAAATGCTCTGAGAGCTTAAACTACAAAGAATTGATGGGGAGTTACAGGTTAGGGAAGGTTTCCCTGCAGAAATAATACTTAGATCTGAACGGAGAATAGGATTGGCTGGATGGATGGTAAAGGGAAGAGTATCCTGGGCTAGGGGAACAGCATGTGCAAAGGCCCTTTGGCAGAAGGGAGCGTGGTGAGTACAGTGGTCTCAAAGAAGGGCAGTTGACTGGCTCAGGGGGACAAGAGCCTGAGGCTCCCAAAGCCTTTTGGTTTATGCCCTCCATCCCACACATAGGGCGCCAGAGTGTCATAAG
The DNA here is from genome assembly GCF_030020395.1 of Manis pentadactyla. Lineage (NCBI taxonomy): Eukaryota > Metazoa > Chordata > Mammalia > Pholidota > Manidae > Manis > Manis pentadactyla. The sequence continues at coordinate 46,347,800 of NC_080022.1, read as the reverse complement.
GGCTAATTAATGTTCGGTTGGCCTTCTTTCTTATAGATATCCCCATTGATGGGAAGTGGAATTGCTGGTCAGACTGGTCTCCGTGTTCTGGAGGACATAAAACAAGACAAAGACAGTGCAACAATCCACCTCCTCAGAATGGGGGCAGCCCCTGCTCGGGCCCTGCTTCAGAAACACTTAACTGTTAAGGAAGAAACTGTTAAGAAACACTTAACTGTTAAGAGCTTCTAGCAGATAATACCACTGTGGGCTGCACACAGCGAGAGCTCTGAGCCCTTAGGAGCTCAGGCCAGCTCACCCCTGCACTGGCCCCAGCTGCAGCTGACCCAAGGGTGGAGGGCAGTGCCTTTCAGGATGTTTGAAATAAAGATGTTGTTTATAAAATGCACATTGATTTGAACAAATGGAGAGTTCACAATAATTATAGATGCCTCAAGGGCATAAGCATCTTATTAATCCTCCCTCTGTTCATCTGTACAAATGTATTTCTCTCACATTTATGACCAGTCAGGAACTGTGTTTGGAGTTATTCACACTGAAGTCCTACTGCCTAGTAGTGACTGGCACATAGTAGGTGCCCAATTATGAATCAATGAATATATATTATGTTGTTCCTCCCTGAGAATACACTGTCACATTCAATGACGATGGCAGTTAATATCCATTAAATGACTACTGTGGGCCAGCCACCATGCTCAGTGTGCTAATCCATTCCATCCCCGTGATAGCCTTTGTAAGGTGGACGCTGTGTTAGCCCTGCTCCATTGCTGGGGTACCTGTGGCTTAGAGCAGGTGAGTGACTTGTGCGGGGTTACACAGGAAGTGGCAGAGTTAGGCTGAAAACATGGGTATTTGGGCCCCAGAGTTTTAAACTCTTCAACTGTGATGCTCCCTTCCTCTCAATAAACAGGCATTTGATGAACAAGGAATTTTTCTCAAATAAAACATAGAAGAAGGTGTTGGGGAAGGGGAGGGGGTGTGGCAGGGTGTGGGGGTGTGATTGACAAGTCTCCACCCTCCGCATCCTGCCGTGAGGGGATCCTGGTCCCTCAGCTCCCTTTAATGCTGACCCAGGGAGGGTGAGCTCAGGAGCTCTGAGGCGGAGATGAGTTGTGACATGAGTGCACACCCAGAGAAGAATCTGAGCTGCAGACAAGAGCCAGGGAAACTGATCACTGAATGAGACACTCAAGAAAAGGAAGAAAAAAGAGGAGAGATGTGGTGCCTGGAAGAGGACACATGTCAAGGGGAAGTTCAAATTGATGGCTCTTGGGCAAGGTGCAATGTAAAACTTCCCTACCTCTGTACATGCTACTTTATTCTCTCTTGCTTTTGTACAAATCCATTCTGTGGAGGGAGGTGCTTGACGAAAATAAGAGGACAGTTGATCTTTAGGTTACTAAAATCCAAAATATTTTTAGTTTTTAGATTAAGGCAAGGGATCATTTAAGCTTTATTGCTCTCATTCATTCCATCATATTAAAACAGTATGGGGTTGTAATACTTTCTTTGCCCCTGGGTGCTTCCTATCTGATTACAGAACTTCATGTGAATTTGTTGAAATCAAATTGGTGGGAGAAAACAAGTCAGGTGAAGGTGAATTGGCTCATCCTATTCATTTTCAACCAATTTGTTCTGGGCCACATCATCCGCTTCAAGTTTGCCGTGGGACTAAGCGCTGGGGCCTGAGACCTCCGCACATTCACAGCCCCAAAGCATGGGTCACAGCCACCCACCAGTCTGGGCCTACCAGCTACCTGGAATTGAGTCAATAGACCCACAGGAAGGAGCTTATTCTTTGCTGCTCGGGGGTCGTTGCTGCAAGCATGGTGATTCTGTCTGCATCCCTGCATCCCCGTGTCCCTCGCCATTGAGCTGACGGGTCTGGGCCCTTGTTTGGTTTAATATTATTGCTTTGCCGTCTGCTGTTATTTCAACAGGCTAATCCAATAATGTTTTATCTCTTTCATTATACCAAGGCCATATAATTTTCTTGAGTTATAATCTATCTTCTTTTAAGATTCCCCAGAGACGGGAAGAGCCGCTCCGTCTTTGGTTGATGGGGAGCTCCCGTGAAGCCCGCAAGCATGGTGGAGCCAGCCCTGCCAAATTAAATTCTCAGCCTCAATCACCGCCACCATTTCTAATGGGAAATTTAAGTTGATTATGGGGATGACAGCCCAGGTTCACGTTTATTGCATTTAGCAGAAATTGTTTATCCTATTAAATATGGTCTTAAAGGAGAAACAATTGAATCGTGGAGCACCAGTGAATACCCGGGTGACGCCCAGGTACTGCTAAACTGTGTAATGATTCTATTCTTATTGGTGGGTTGAACTTCCCCTTGTGGCTCCTTTTGCAAACAAATGGAGTTAGGAGGAGGCTGAAACATAATGTAAGAATTAAACAAAATAAATGCAAACTGTGCTTTTGGAAAACCTTGGCAACTGTAGCCCACACTGGTGGATCTGTGTGGGAGCTGCGGTATCCATGGGGCACAGTCAAGGCAATGTGGTTTGGCAGCAGTCCTGGAAGCTTGAGCACAGCACAAGGTACATGGATGGGAGAGTTTTGCACCCAGCAGCATGAATCTTTGAAGTGCTGTGAGCCCTTCCGTGTGCTTGAGGTCAGGGCAGGGGCTCGGCATCTGTGCTTTCTCACTGTGTGACCTTGGGCTTGTAACATAACTTCTGTGGGAAAAATTATTATAATTATTTTAACAATAATAATAATGATAGCCACCAATTACAGAGTGCTTCTCAGTTTATGAAGCCTTTTTACGTGTATTATCTCATTTAATCTTTATCTGAGATTGATGGGGTAGATATTAATACAGTGATCAGGTGACATGCAGCGAAATTTTCAAATAGGCAGCACGATCGTTACCATGGATGGGCTCACTATGGAAACCAAGGTGGGCTGCTAGGGCCAGGAGAAAGAGCATCTGTTGGCAGCGAATCCAGAGGAAAATGCCATCTGTGTGTTAAAGAAGAGAATTCTCTGGCCTGCTCTCAGGCACCTATGAAAGAAAAGCCCTTGGGAGAGAGTGGGCCTGGAAATGAAAGCCCTTGGATACCAGCCAGGCCTCCCTGGGGACCTTCAAGATTAGCATCTTAATGGAGAAATATTTTGTTTTACAGATTGAAGATGTTCTTAAGGATTTTATGTCTTCTCGCCAACATTTTCAGGCTTTGTGGATATTGTATTTTAATTCAGTCGTTTGCTATCTCCTATTCCTTCTCAAATATAATGTCCTTGAAGGCAGGAATAGTGTCAGTCTACTGCTCTCATGTATCCCAAGTACCCAGCACAGTGCCTGGCACAAGCAGGGGACAGTAGATAATTGTTGCATGAACTAATGAAATAACGAAAAGGGATGTGAGTGGGGCCAAGGGCAGAACCCTCCCAGGCCAGCAAGAAACTTTAGTAAATTGGTGACACATGATGGTGGCATCATGAAATCTGGGGTACAGCAACTCTAAGATGTCGGCATCCACACAGCAGTAGCAGGGAGGCACCTGGCTGGTGTCAGGTAGGGGCAGATAATACATGTCTGAGAGCATTGGTGACACCCACTGAGGACCCCCAGAAATCTTCTGGGAATCTTTACAGAGGAAGGCAGCACAACCCTCTGTAATCATCGGTGGGGTAAACCTGGGAAGCACCTTTACAGGTTGATGAAGAAACCAACGCTCAAGAAAGTTCAAGGGCCTGCCCAGCATGTGGCAAAGGTAGGAAATGAATAGCATAACTTTAAAAAAATTATCTCCCACAATGCTGCCTCCACCTCATTTTCTCACCTCTAGATCCATTTTAGGCCTAGAATGCCTTCATGAAAACCCAACACCAAGACATTGACTGGTACGTTAACTTTAAGTATTTGAGATTCTCTGTTTATTGAATGTTGTCATGAAACTGGATTTTTCTAGTGCTTTCCTCTCTGAGTTATCTTTTGTAATGTTAGGCCAGATTCCATACTGAGGTGGGTTTCCTGGGATTCCCTGAGGGGATGTCACAGTGTCTTAGGCAGAACTGGAAGCACAGATGAAGGGAACCGAGTAGCCTAGTGCTTGGAAGTGTGTGCTCCAGTATCATGCTGCCCACCTGTGGGGCATTGCCTGGCTCTCTGACTTACTGTGCAAGGTATGTGCCCACCTCTGCCTCCATTTCCTTGTCTGTGAGATGGGGATGGTGACAGTATACCTATGGGTCTTTGAGGAGCATTATGTGAATTACCATATTCAAGAGAGCAGCTGGGTCAAAGTCAGCACTCCACAGTTAGTGATATCAGTGACGTATCATTGGGTCTGAGAGTTCTCAAAACCTCAACAGGAACTATGGTTTGTTTGTTTGTTAAAAGTCATTTTACATGGCTTTAAAGACATTTCAGTGCTACACCCACTCCAACACAGGAGAACAAGAAACACATAAAATAGCTTAGCTCGGACAAGATGTCTTAATAAAGGACATGGAGGGCTTTTATATCCCAAGCTCTGGGTTATTAAGGGAAAATGTAACAGCATAATAACAGTATTTGCAGAAGGCATTACCAGTTACAAAGAATTTTCACATACCTAATCCAGCTTACTCCTCTCAATGCCTGCAAGAGGAAGAATTTATTAGCTGCTTTTGACAGGTGAGGAGACAGACCCTCGGAGAGACTGAGTGATTTGCCCAAGACCACACAGCTCAAAAGTGGCAGGACAGCCTCAGTCCAAGGGCTGCCATGCAGCCCCCAGCTTCCTGCTGCATGGCAGACCTATCTTCATCATACAGTGGGTGCCTGCCCACCTGCCCACGTGCATAGAAGAGGCCAAGAAAGGCACGGGGTGTGGCATCTGTGCAGCAGAGAAGCAGAGCCATTTTGGAGAGCTCTGAGGCAGGCGGACAGCAGTGTGAGCCCCACCACCGCCACTGCAGAGCTAAGCAATCTTGATCAAGTCACATATCTTCTCTGTGCCTCAGTATCCTCACTGGAATATGGGGCCAATACCCGCCATGGCACAAGTGTGCAGATGGAATGACATGACGTATGCAAAGGAACTGCTGTCACCCCAAAGGGCCTGGCACATGGTGGGTGGCTGCTTGAGTGAACCAACCCTGTTTAACACCTGCCTCTTCCACCTCCTCCCACCACCCCGAGCAGCATCTGTCTCTTTGTGAGCATGTAGACTGCATTTTACATAAAGGTAAAAGAGACGAAATAGGGGTTGCATTTGCAGTAAGGAATTCTTGGAGGATTGTCAAAGGCAGTCAAGTGGCTGGTCTGACATTCCCCTCTGTGCAGGGGGCCGCTCCGGAACCCAGGCACTCCCATTATCTGTGGCTGCATCCACCAGTTATCTTGTGTCTACACCTTGCAACCCCAGGTGTTCCTTCATCCATCATTGGCCATTGTCTGGTATCTACTCCTCCTTCCCCCACCACCTCCTGCCAGACAGGCCTCCTTGTTAATAAGCCAGTTTGTTCATATCCTGAAAACTATCTGATTCTGGACCCTTTTATCCCAAACACCATCCATCCATCAACTGCTTGCTCCACATGCTTGGTTAGGAAAATGGGAATGAAGGAGGGAGACAAATAATAGATAAAACTTCTTAGCTGCTATCTCTAAAGAAATAGAATGGATAAATAGATCCATCAGACATGTATCATGCCACTGGACAGCGAAGTCCATTTGTAAAAAAAAATGGGTTAGGACAGGAGGATTTATCTCACATTTTAAGCTGTTAATATAGAAGGGAAACATATTTTCCATTATCTCTCCTAGGAGGTGGGGGGAATCCCCCAGGCCACGAATGTAGAATTTTTAACTCGATTTGATGGACTTTCCTTCACTAGGGTGGAAAAGGTGGGCTCTCTTAGATTTGCTCAGCCCCTAGGAATGGTGTAGGCTCTTCTCTGAAGCACCAGGAAGGCTGCAGGAACTGGGAGCCCTGGGAAAATGTCTTCCATGAGGTTCTGTCTCACAAATTCCTGCACACCGCGTGCAAAGACTTGCAGAGCATTTGCCTCTAGCACAGAGGGACCAGAGAGAGAACAGCATCCAACGCACTGTCATGGGGAACGAGCTGTGTGCCAAGCACCGTGCTAGGCACTGGGCCACCAAAAGTGACTACGAGCCCTGGTCTTCCCTGCAAAAAGCCGCTGGTTGGGGTAGACAGAGACAAGTAGCTACAGTATTAGTCTGGAAAGTGCTGGAATACAGAGCTGTACGACAGAGTAGCACCTGATGAAATGTGGGGTAATGGAAAGGGTCAGTGTTGCCTTCCTGGGACACCAACCTCTACACTGAAGAGAGCTGGTCAGGAGCTAGGAGAAGAGGGAGCAGGCAGTCGAGAGTGTTTCTAGGTGGTGTGTACAAAGGCCTGGAAGGAACAGAAAGGCTGACCTATTTGAAGAACTAAAGTAGAAATAGTTCATTCCTTTCACAATTATTTATTGAACCCCCTATGAAGGCCCAATCCTATTCTAGGTACTGGGAATCCAGCCATGAAAAAGCTTGCATATTAATTGGGGGGAGGCACGCTAAGAAAAAAGAATAAACAAGTCAGTAGTGGTAAATGCCATACAAGAAAAATAGATGAGAATAAGGTCTTTTGGGGGAGTAATACTTGAGCATAGACTTGAATGAAACAAGGGAGTGAGTCTTGGATGAGTTCTTTTAGAGGATGAGCATTTCAGGCAGAGGGGACAACAGGTGCAGATGTCCTGAGGCATGAAAGCTTGGCATGTGTGAGGAACAGCAAAAAGCCTTTCCTGGCTGGAGCAGCATGACTGAGGGAAGGAGTGAATGGACAGAAATGAAGGCAGAGAGAGCTGAGTGCTGTCAGATAACACTTTGTACATCCTGTTAGGGACAAAGGATTTTTGGCACACCTGGCTCTTGGAGCCTGAAAGGGGAGGTAGAAGATGGAGTGGCAAATCGGCATCAGATTGGAGAGAACCTTGGAAACCCAGTTGAAAAGTCCTGGGCTTTATACCAATGGCTGTGGGCACTGACCCAGCAGGAGCCCCTGAGGTGACGAGGGAAGTGCCTGGGAAGTGGCCATCTGTGGAAGCCTCCTCGGGACCCAGCACCCACTGCCATTAGGAAGGTCTCAGTGAGCAGACCAAAGGTCTGAACTCAGCTCCTCCCAGCCTGAGAAGGACCAGCACCCAAACCAGCGAGCTGAGTAGGAATGACCCCCGGCAACCCACCTCCCGGTTTCCCACCTCTGGCTTGGCACATGCAATTTCCTCTGTATTATCTTGCCCCTTTTTCACCCTCTTTTGCTTACCTAACTCCCACTCATTTCCTAGACTCTGCTGACATCCTCTCCTCCTTCAGGCTGTCCTCCCTGCCCCCACACCACCCCCTGAGCTTCCTGCTGGTGGGGCACCCACTGCCATTGTCCACAGCCTCCTCGCACCAGATCAGGCAGTCTTCCAGGGTTGCAACCATGCCTGATTCATTTCTGTACCGCCAGCACCAGGCAGGAGGCCTGGCCCAAGGGCTCACCTGAGTGCTTTGCCCATTTCCCAAGTGAAGGGCAGCAGCCTCAGCTGCCTTCATGGGAGAGAAGCGTCCTTCTGCTAAACTGTATCCCATCCCTTCCTCTCTTGGCTCCCGAGGGCTTCACCCTGCTGTCTCACCAGTGGGTTTCAGCACCAGGCAAGTTCACTCTGGATTCAGTGAAACTGAAAAATGACAGTGGAATGTGCTTGGAATGAAAAGGTTTATACTCAGCTTTATTCCCACAGTGGCATGTCAAGCGCTAGAATCCCGTACACCTCAGGGCAAGTCTGCATGCAGCAAGCAGGTCTTTGTCCCCAGGCCTCTCCACCCCTGCAGCTGGCTCAGTCTCTCCTCAGCGCTGCCACCACTCCAGCCTCTGCTCTCCTGCAACCCTGCAGCCCAGAGCACTGGGCAGAGCTCTTTTATGTAGAGTCAGTAATAACGTATTGCCCGTACGTGTGCAGTGGGCAGGCGGACCAGGGTCAGGTGAGAATCCTGGCCACAGGAACTTTCATTTTCTCTACACTGGCCATCTCTCATTTCTGCAGTGTGGTTTTTGAAGCTTAACCTTTCTCTCTGCCCATTTTCTTCACCCTAAAGGCATATAGTTCAGAAGAGATTCATTGAGTGCTAAACTCCTTAGATCTTCCTCTATCTCAAAGAGGAAAAAAAGAAAAAAGCCTCTCCTTACTGCTTTTCATTCTGTCATTAATTTACTTTCCAAAAGACATCTTGTCAAGCTGGAGATTATGTCTTTAAACCATGTTTTTACATCCACTACCTATAAAGCATTAGATTATAGATCTCCCGGAAGGACCCGAGGGAGAATACATTTGACGAGCTTTAAGCCTTGTGCCTGGTGAGAGCCAGGCATTCTTCAAGAGGGAAAGGCACTGATCTGGTGAAGGGTCGCTGCCTCTGAAGCTGCCACAGCCACTGTATTTTAACTCCTAAAACTGCTGGGGAGGCAGTGTCCTCACAGGAGCAGGACAGACAGTGGTCTTGGTTCTCTGGCTCAGATGGCAGGAGGACGGCATTGCTCGGCTGGTGCTCTGGTCTCACTGGAGATCAGGCAATTGATGAATCCCAACGTTCTTGTCTCCTGCCTAGATCACTATGCTTCCATCCTAAGGAAGTGCCTCCATTTCTTCCCTCTCCCTGCAGCCCACAGGCCATTCTGCAACTCGTCGACAAACAGAGCAAAGGTTGGGAGTATGCGATTGATGGACCGCACCAAACCCTGGCTGGCCTGCCAGCTCTGTGACCCACGAGGCTCGGCCTCACTGAGACTCAGTTGCCTTAGCTGTCAAATGGGACTCATAAGCAAATCTTAGGAGATCCTTGGTAAGATTGCATAAAAGAGCACAGATAAACTTCACTGTGGCTACCCTTCTGTTTGACCATACATCCTATTACCCTCAAACATGCAATGACTCCTTGACTCTCAAGGGTTTGCAACCTGAGCTCTTCTGGCATCACCTGGGGAGCTTTTAAAACTGATGATGCCTGGCGCCCACCTCCAGAGGTTCACATTTAATTGATCTGGGGTGCAACCTCTGGACATCAGGGTTTGGGACACTCCCCAGGTGACTAATGTGCAGCCAAGGTAAGAGAACTACAGCTCTTAGATCAAGCTTGAATGTCCTCTGCAAATTGCCTCTTGGCCCAGCCAATCCGGCCTCCCATCACTTTCGAGCATGTAACTGCTACCCACTCCCCAGGAAATAATGAATGGAAATTAATTACTAGTGTAAATTAAGCTGAAAAATAAAAGGTAAATTAATGACAGGATAAGGAGCAATAAGGGAGTCTTCTTTTACATAGACTAAGATCTAAAGAGTCCAAAATAAACTTCTAAACTATAAGCTTTCATAATAATAATAATAAGGGTGATGCTAATATTTTTATGTGATAGGCATTGTGCTAAGTGTTTTATATAACTTATTTCTATTCACCGTTTTCCCTACTCCCCCTTTTCTACACACTCCCCCAGTATCTTTTCTCACCTTCAAACTTTGTTACATGAGCAATTTCTGTCTTAAAGGTCTCCTTCCTCTTTGCCTATTTCAAAAATCCCCCAAGGTTTAGGTCAAGCCCCATTCCATATGAAAAATATATGAAAAATACACAAACACACAAGGAAACATAAATCACTCTCCCGCCTGGTCTCCTCTGGCACTTATTTTGTGCCACGTATTTTGGCATTAACTCAGTAATTTCCTATGTCCTTATAACACCTTCTAATTAAACCACATATATATGTCTTATTATTACCCTAATAAGAGTGAGGATTCTGGAAAGATAAGGAACACCACTATATGTCAGTCAACAGATATTTCTTATAATTCCTGGGAATGCAGATTGTGCCTTCAAGGAGCTCACAATCTATACAAGAAACCTGCAGGGAACAGAGAACTCAATGCAACACATGTTCTCCACTTGGAGGCATGACTGGAGCACTGTAAGGATAGCAAGCAGGCTGGCATGATTGGCTGTCCCACAGAGTCAGAGAAGGGGCACTGATTGTCATTAGTTGGCCCCTCCAGATCCACTCTCTACTCTGAGGGGCTGACCAGTATGGACCACATCTTTGAACTGACTTGAGTTCAGCCCCTCACTTCACCTGCAGGTGCTGGTTAGATCCCTCCCAATTCAAGCCCAACCCTGGACTCAGGGATATAGTGCTGGACCAAACAAAGCTGAACCCTGCCTTCAAAATCACCCTCTATGGGAAGGCAGGTCATAAATAGCCCCAGAGATATGGGAGCCAATATATAATTATTAATTGTGAAAAACACAGCAAAGGAAAAGAACAGTGTGCCATGAGAAAATAATTGGGAGAAAGATGTTAGTTGTGGTAAGAACTTAAGCAAACAAGAAAGATTAGTTGAAGGAATACAAGAAAATGTTGAGTCCAAATGAAGGAAAATTGAAGGAATTCAAGTCAGTCTTTAACTTTTTCTCATTATTCCAGTGTATCTACTTATCCTACCAATTAATAATAGGTCTTTGAGTGAACAAATATTGTTATCAAAGAACTGAAATAATTCTCCCCATTTTGTTTCATTGGCCTTTGATTGTTTCAAGGGCATCTGCCTGCCTTGTACCTGCAATGTCCTAAAAGTGCCTCTGAGACATGGATTGGATTGAGATTTCTCCTCTTTTTTTGGATGAACCAAAGTGCCACAAGCAGGACCGAGTCTCTACCTAATACTCAACACCCAGTTGTTGAATGACTGTGTTTTGTGGGTCACAGAACAGTTGGCTATGGATGGCATGGGCTGATGACAGGACTGGGAGCTGGCAGGACAAAGAAAAAAGTCCATGTTGATTTGCGTTTCCTCTGAGCTGAAAGACGTCTTCATCCAGGGGTCAGTGCAGGTGGTGACATCAGCTGCCTCTGTCCCAGTCTGTGCCCAGAGACCCTCAGCAAGCCTGGGTCTGCATTTTCCGCCCTGGACAGGCAGCACCTCCATTTTGGGGTTCAGGATTATTGCATTCTCTCCTCCTTTCCTGGGTGCCTCCTCTGCAAGCTGACCAGGAGCTCCAGCAGCTCCAGCGGCCATCTGCCTTGGCTCCTGCACAGATAATTTCCCAGGGGAGGTAGAGGTTAACATTCATGAAGCAGCTCGGATGGTCCAGAGGGAGGCCCATCCCGCCTAGAGTGGTCTGCAACCTCTCCTTGGGGAAATGCCTTGGTGTAGCCAACCAAGACCTCTGTGCTCGCTGCCCCACACTTAATTGGAAACCCTAGATGGAGTTAGAAGGGGCTACTGGGAGCCCATCTCATGAAATTGGAATCCGTGTTTCCGTGGAAGATGGATAGTAGAGTAAGGGGGAGGTGCGGAATGACATGGAACCACTGGAGGGTGTGAAAAGCAGAGAGCACAGCCCAGCTGGGGATTCACAGCCAGCCGGACACCACTATGGAGAGGATTGCTAGGCTTTTGAATGAGGGTTTGCAAATCAAACTCCCTCTGACGATGGGGCTGCAATGAGTGACAGCTTCTCTGTGCAGAGCATCAGAACACAGGCACTGACCATGAATTAATTGTCTCTGAAAACCCAGTGCATACAATCCCCCTAGCCTGGGGCTGCTGACTCCTACTGGCTCTGTGCTTTTGGGCAAGTCCATATCCTCTCTCAGCCTGTTTTCACCTCTGTAAATGAAAAGGATGGATTAATCCAGTGGGGTTTTTCCATCATAATTTTTATCACTATCTTTTTCTCTTAAATGAAGTCTTACATGTTCTTTCTGAAGCTTGGGTGACTATCAAGCTTACCCTGCTCCCCTGGGGCAGCCCCTGAGGCCCTAGGTTTCCTCAGATCCCAGTGTGAATATCATGGGATTAGATTATCTTCTAGCCCCTTCCAGCTCTGTAATCATACTCCCTAGTGGGCAGCCAAGCAGGGATCCCTGTCTCTATTTCTCCCACCCCTGTCACTCTGTCCTCACAGGCAAAGGTTTGCTAGGAAGGTCTCTGGGGACCTACATCACTGGTCTGCACAGTGGCTGACTCTCTAGCCTTAGATTTCCTTGCCAATCAATCTTTGTTCTGATGAAAGTTCAGTCTGATAGCTCCAAGTCCACCTGATGTCCACACCCTGCCTGGAACAAGGTTAATGGAACACCCATGAGCTGCCTGTAATTGACTGAATGCTATCTTTTAGGGGGAATGGGCTACAGGAGGACCCAGCCCTCTGTGCCTTGCCGCCGCCACCAGATCATTGGCATCCTGCCCCCCTGTACCCTTCTCCAGTGCCCACTGTGTGTATAGATACAACTCAGCAGGGCCACACTGAGTCTAGCCTTGGCCCACTGAAGAGGTATATCCAGGTGGTCCACACTCCCTGTTCCTTCTGCCTCTATGCTGTGTGGACAGGTATCCAAGCAAGTCACTGGCTCTGAGGGCCCTGGACATGCCACAATTCTAATTACCCAGGCAGGACTCGTCTGTCCCTTGAAGCTGGGTCAGGCTGATAACCACAAACTGGGACATTGTCTTTCCCTCCAGAATGATAGTCAGTGCAACCATCTCAGACTTTCTGCCTTCATTCCCCAAATTTCCTGGCTCTTAGGATATAAATCAGTAGAATGTAACAGGAGCTTGGTTCCTAGCATTTTACTGCCAGGATCCAAAACGTAGTTCTGACACTCCCCAGCTAGATGACTTAGAGCTTCCTTCTGGCCCAGCTTCCTCCTCTGTAAACTAGGGCTGATACTAGTATTTATCTCATAAAATTCCTGGGGATATAAATTAATTCCTGTGTGTGAAGTGTTGCAATAGCACCTGGCACAGAATAAGGGTTGGGTATTCTTTCTGTTCATTGACCTTTGGTCCTTCTGGGAAAGCTGCCTGGCCAGTGGGGTGAGTGGGGACAAGACCCAGTCCACTCTGCTTGAAAAGTCGAGAAATCCCTGGGACCTGGAGCTGGGAGACCTTAGCCCGGAGGGGTTTTCTTTGTTTCTCCCAGTTTACTCACCTCTCAGGCAGTACCTTTTTCTAATTCAAATGAGGAAATTGTACCAGGTTCGACTCTGGTCATTGCTTGGTTTTCATTCTCTGTGCCCTCCTTCGTAAGGACTCTGATATGCACTCACCACCTTGGCTCAGCCTGTCAGAGGTCCTCCTACAGGATACCAGGCAGCTTGCTGGGACCCACTTTGCACTTCCTTCAGCCAGTAAAGGGGTGATTTAGCAAAGCCCCATGCCAGGACAGACCCTCACTAAAGGAGCTCCCCCTTCCTCGTATTACAAGAGAGCTTGCCACATGTATCAGCTCGCTGAATCCTCAAAACGACCTGTGACGAAGGTGCTGACATTATCCCTCTTGTACAGGGGATCTCAGATGAAAATTGGCAGCATTGGGACCCAAAAGCCTATGTGACACCAGAGCTATGTTATCCTGCCTCCCATTAGAACCACTTTCTCAAGTGGGGAAATTATAACCCACCATCATCTCATTTTAAAACTGGCCTCCCTCATCTACCCTCTGTGCATCTCCCATCTGTACTTCACTTGCTTGTTTTATGGACCCAACAGGAGTACCTTAGGTCTGCCCACCCAGACTTTTTTCCCTCACATTTTCTTCATTGCAGTTGCCAATTGGACTTTATGTATATGTTGATTTGGTAACTCCTATTTTTTTTTCATCATTCCACATATCATATAAGCCGTTTGGTATGCACAGAACATTGGAAGCTTAGGGACTTGGGCATACCTAGAAATTCTCGGAGCTCAAAGAAATTTAAATGTGAAAGGTGAGCCCCAGAAAAAAGAACTGATTAACCAGTGCCCCACAGTAGGGTAGTGAAATAGTGGCGAGTTACATCCAGGTCTCCAGACTTCTTCATCTTTGGGGGATATAAATTTCTAACCCTTGTCTGAGCATGTTCTTCCCTGGTCCCAGCTGGTTCCTGCTTTAGCTCTATACTTTTAAACCTTCTTTGCTCCCACCTTGCTTTTAGTTATAACTCCTTGCACTGTAATGACAGCTCTTAACCCTTGGGTTGGGTTGAATTGCGTCCTTCCAAAAGATATGCACAAGTCCAAACCCCCAGTACCTGGGAATGTGTGCTTACTTGAAATAGGGTCTTTATAGATGAAATTGAGCCAAAATGAGGTCATGTTGGATTCGGATGGATCCTAATCCAATGACTAATGTTCTTAAGTGAAGAGAAAGCAGAGACATAGAGTGGAGAATAGCATGTGACACCACGTGAAGACAAGCAGATATTGGAATGACACATCTGTAAACTGAGGAGTGCCAGGGGTCACTGACAGCCCCCAGAAGGCAGGAGAGAGGCATAGAACAAATCCTCCCTCAAAACCTCTAGGAGAAACCAACCTGGGCAATGCACCTGGACTTTGGACTTCTAACTTCCCAAAGTGTGAGACAACAAATTTCTTTAAGCCACCCAGCTTGTAGTAATTTGCTTTGGCAGCCCTAGGAAATGAATATATCCCTCCAGCAATGAATGCTATTGTCAGTTCTCATCTGAGAGAGGGTCTTGATGGTAGGGAGAAAGCATAAGAAACATTTAATATGGGGAGTCAGCCATAAAGCTTAGAGTGTGGGTTCCCAGAGTAGTGGGAAAGAGGACATGTAAAGGAGAGGCTGGGAACCCCAAAGCCCTTCCTATGTTGGCCCCTCTGAGCTGAACCAGGCTTGGGCCTGAGTGAGGATGCACAAGCCTTACCCTCTTGCTCCATTTGCTCACAGGCCAGGCCCTGGCGACCCAGGGGACACAGACACCTGCAGCTGGTGCCCTCAAGGATGGGCTCCCCATTGTTGAAGCAGGGTCCGCAGCGGCAGGCGTGGAATTCCATCAAGTACTGATCCAAGGCCCGGTGCAGGTTCTGGCGTTTGGCCTCCATGGGCCCCAGGTTCGTGTGCCGCAACATCTCATGGATGGGCTGTATCTGTGGATAGAAGTAGAACCAAGGACCCCTGTCTGGACTCTGTCCATCTTTCCAAAGCCCAAGAGCTGGCCACCAAACTTCTGGAAGTCCTGCTATTTGCCAGGCACTGAGCCAGACACTCAACTTTCTCCACTATAGTTGAATCCTTGCAAGCACTTGTGAAGCTGTGAAGCATGCTCTAAACTCTCCAGGCCACACATGAAGGAGTGGATGCTCAAGAATGTTTGGGTGACTAGCTCAGGATCACACAATTCAGTGCAAGAGCCACTGCGAACATGGACCTACTTAACTTTGAACAACCTGTGGTCCCGCAATCCCAGAAGAAGAAGAGAGCTCAGAAGCCATTCATGCCAACTCATCTGCCCCCTCTGGCACTTTTAGGAAGCTGGAAGACTATAAAGTTTTTGCATGTTGTGTGTTCATGTGTGTATTTTTTTCTTTTGATTGTCAACCTTCAGTGCAAGAACTAATAAATTCCTTGATAGGTAGTCGTAAATACTTGCCCTAATGGTATAGGTATGATGAGCTTGTGTGTGTGTGTGTGTGTAGGGGGTTCATTTATAGGTAGACAACCTGTTCCAGGAATGACTGTCATCCAGGATCCTCCACCTTGACACTATGGCTTTTCCATCTGGGTAACTCTTTGTTGACAGCGGGGCTGTCCTGTGCCTTGTAGGAGGTTTAGCTGCATCTCTGTTCCCTATGCTCTAGATGCCACTAGCATTTTCTGAAAACCAAAACTGTCTCCTGATGTTGCTAAATTGCCCCCTGGTTGGGAAGTAGTAGATGCAGTAGAGAACATTGAATCTGGATCCAGAAGAATCGAGTATCAAACCCCAGCTCTACTTTTTCCAGGTACACATGGAACATCCCTTCCTCATCTGTAAAATGAGAACAGTCATCCTACCCTCCTAGTTTACCGTGAAGATTAAAGTTGATAGATGGGAAAGTCCTATCACATAGTAAAAGCTAAATAAATGCTGCTCACTCCTAGCTATGGGCCTACAACTCCTTCTCTAAACCTGAGCCTCATTATCTACAGAATGGGAATAATAACCTACTTCCTAGAATTTTTATGAGGAGCTGAAGAAGTAATGAGTGAGAGATACCATTGCAAAAGGGAAGAAGAGTATAAAATAAAACACCATTTTTATTAGTTAGATGTAGCAAAAAAAAAAAGCCAGTATTTTCCAAATTGCCTGTATATATGGTTATCTTCAGCATCCTTATAGTGCTATATATTCTAATGCACAATCATAAAACGGAATCTCTTTTCCACATCTCTCATTTTATAGGAGAGTGTCCTGAGGCCCTGAATGGGGAGGGATTTGCCAAGGTCACAGAGAAATTCAGGGGTTAGATGAGCCACACTGGAGTGATCACGCTTCTCTAGAATCAGAAGTCAATGGAGGGCACTCACGTAGCCTTGAATGGGTTCCTGGCAATGTTTACAGAAAGATCTGTAGCAAACAGACTCTCACCTGTGGTCAGGGGCTGCACTTGAGCTTACCAGGCTACTTGTATCAAGACTGGCTGGGCCTCCAGCCAAGGGGAGAAGATCACTTACTGGAAGTTCAGGGAATTTGGCTACATTGTTAGGAAGTCATTTCAGAACAGGCTGCCTCATGGCCCTGGTTAAAATGACTCTCAGTTCCAGGGAAGGCTGGGACTATTGAGTAACTTCCCTTTGCCCCACCAGTGGGGCTTAGCACCCAGCCTCCCATCCCTCACGTCCCTCCCCGAGCACCCTCAGGAAGAGGAAAGCGGACACTCCTTGGGAAGGGCTGGCAGGGACTTAAAGGAGGGAAGAAGGGCAGAGGAAAAGAATCTTAGAATGTTAGATCTTGAAAAATACTGGCCGTGGTCTTGTTCCATTTTACCATGAGAAAACAGGTGTGATACAGCAACTTCACTTCCATGACTGTTTCTTCAACTGACATTTTCTAATTATGTACTTCTCTCTCCCTCGTGATGTAACATTTTATTAGCCCCATGTTATAGAGCAGGAAACTGGGGCTCAAAAAATGAACTAATTTGTCTAAGGTCACACATAAAAAAGGTGGCTGAGCCATGAGATCAACTTTGTCTTTCTCACCCCTAATCTAGGATATATCTTTCCTAAAAAACAGTATTTAGTCTTCTGCAAATCATGACTGTCAGCCTTCTCTTTGGAAGTTTTGCTTAAGGCAACAGGAAGTTCACCTCTTGCCTGTGAAAGTCTATGTATTACTCCTAATATCAATTTTACAGCTTTTACCCAAATCACTAATAGCTTGATGATAGCAATTTTCAGACCCTCTGTGAATTACAGGTGCATAAAAATGGTCCCTTACTCATTAGAGAAGAAATGAAGTCAGGGTTAATCCATCTGACCTCTTTCTTCATAGAGAGCAGGGTGCTGTAATAGACTTTAGGTTTAACTCTTGGTATATCTTTTAAGAAGCAGAATGTATCCATATCTGGAATTTTAAATACATGTAGAAAATAAGAGAGGAGCAGCAGAAAATGGATGGGAAAACAATATTTAAAAACCCCAAATACAACTCTTTTTTTAATGGACTATCTTGCAAATTAATAGAAGTAGTTTGGCAACTGGTAGAGTAATCCACTTTGCAATTTGAATACAATTTTACTCCCTTTGTGAGATTGGGGATTTTAAGGCACTTTGGCAACGTTGACCTCTGAGGCCCAATGGCCCCTGTGGGGCTGTCCTGTGCATGAGGGATTAGAAGCATCTCTGGCCTCTCCTTGCTCAATACCTGTAGCACCTCATGTTTGTGACAATCAGAAATGTCCTCAGACAATTTGATAATATGGGTAACTGTTGAACGACTGTATTGTGTATTTGAAACCAACATAAAATTGTGTATCAGTGATATTTTAATTAAAAAAAAATGTCCTCAGACACACCAAGTTTCCCCTGGGAAGCAAAACTTCCCCTGAGAGGTTGAGAACCATGGCTTTAAGGAAGGTGCTGGGCTAGAGGGAAGTGAGAACTGAGCATGAAGTCCCAAGGTCTGAGATTAAGAGACTGCCACATAGGGGCTCTGTGACCTTAACCACCTGATTACTTTAGAGCCTCAGTTTCCTCATCTTTTCAGTGGAAGAATCATGTCTGTGCCAGAGATTTGCTGTGATAAGGAAAAGAGATCATTTAGAGCAAAGGTTTCCAACTACAGCTCAGGACCACACTTGACCCACAGCTTATTTCTGTATGGCCTTTGAGCTAAGAATGGTTTTGACATTTTAGAAAGTTGTAATAAATAAGAACTTGTACAATAGAGACTGTATGTGCCCCACAAAGCCTAAAATATTTACTGACTGCTCCTTTACAGAAAAAGTTTGCCAATCTCCAATTTAACAGATGTGATTTTAAAAGTTTTTTATGTATAAATACACTTTTTTTTAATGTGGCCTAATCCTGAGGAAGTTCTGGGACTATTAGTGTAAAACTAGGCACTGACCAGATAGATATTAAGCATCTGATTCCAGCTCTCCTGAGACCTGGGTCTGAAGTCATCCACTCCCTATAGTCGGGCATGGGGGAGACCACCAGTTCAGTGTGCCACTACATTTAATCTTGTCCTTTGATGGTCTCATAATAAGAAATATGAAATGATCTGGTCTGCTTCACTTTCATTCCTCATGGATGTAGAATTTCTTCAACTGCGAAAAGACTTACCTCAAAATCAATAACAATAGGATTATACTTTAATGACCTTCCCCAGGAACGGTATGTAATGGCACTCCTGCTTTGTGTCAAGCCACCAGCCCAGCCAGAATTGCCACCTTGCACCCGAGAAATGATGTCTTCCACAGCCATGGTCCTCCCGTTGCCATCTACTATCAAGAGGATAACTGCATTAGTTTATTTCCCAAAAAGGTCAAATGACTGGTTGGGAAGCTCCACTAATGAGATCTGGTAAAAGTTTGTGTGCTCTCTCATCAGATCTGCCTCCCATACTTCTACCTTGCTTGGTTAACTGGCAGGACAAGGCAGAAGGACCAAGGCCTGGAAAGGGGCTCACCCTCTGCATTAGAGCAGACATGGGGAGGACAGCCTGACCAACATGGAAGGGGGAGAGGATGGGAAATGGATGGTTCATTCTTTCATTTACTCATTCACGTGTCAAATGTTTCCTCAGTGCCTATGATATACCACATAGTTTGAATTAAATATTATAGGTACTCTGACAGATGTCTCCACAGGGCTAAGTAGGCGCTCAGAGAAAGACATAATCAGACCTACAGTAGGGATTGGGGGGTGGTCAAGAATAAAGGTGAGTTGTCTAGAAAAGTAAATGAATCTTTGCAGGTAAATGGAGAGAGAAGGGAAGGACATCAGAGAGAAGCAATTTGACATAAGGTCCTGGGGCATGAGTAGCCTATAGCGATGGGAGTAACTTAACCTGTTTCATATCTACTTCATCCACTACATTATAAACTGTTGCATCATCCCTGCATCTTCTGTGTTTCCCACCTGAAAAACAAATGCTCAATACATGTTTGATGAATGAATATATGAATACTTATATTGACTTGTTCAGGAAATGCCACAAAATAGTCTTATAAAATCTTTCTCTAATAATTATTCTTTGAGCTTGGACTTGGTAACCATATCCTTCTCTCTTTGGACTATAACCTGAGGGGTCTTCATCTCAGCAGTGGACTTCCCAGGTTCTGTCTACACATTCCTTTCATCCCAGTTCTTACTTAGATCTTTATCTAGTGCTTGAAATCTGGGTGGGTGCAGCATACAAAGTCAAGTACTTCTAAGATGATTTTAGCCTGTGGTGAATTTAAAACAGAGCCCACTACAAGCTCTTTAGTCTGGGTACTTAGCAGCTCTGCAGTGTGACCATTGCCTGCAATAGAATCAACTGAGGGGGGAGAAAGTCTCCATGTTCTGATTTTGTGTCCAAGGAAAAGTCTGGCCTCTCTTTGGGAGACTCATTACTAATACTTACTGGGTTCACCACTTCCAAATTTTTCACATCGTTGTCCTGATAAACCTCCTTTAATTTGCGTGGTATCCGAATAGTCATAGCTAATGCCCACAGAGCCTCCAAAGCATGTCTTGATATCTTCGCTGGTAACACCTGCAGTGGTGAGACAGCAAAAAACAAATGTGACGTTACAAGCCAGTTAACATGCACAACCAGCTCACAGCAGTTAACGCCAGCCTCAGCGCTGGAGTCTAAGAGCTCTGGGTTGAAATCCCTGTTCTTTAACACAGTTTCAGTGTTCTCTTCTGTATGGTTCCAACTCAAATAATTCTTGAAGTGAGAAAAAATATGTACTTCAGCTACTAGTTGCTCAAAATTGCTAGTTCTCTTTCCTTTACACCATCTCTACTAAGCCTCCTTGAGGCAGCAAAAATTCTCGCTCATCCATCTCCATACACCTCACGCTTCACACAGTACCTGGCCTGTAACTGGCACCGTTTTCACTCTGCAATTCTGTGTATGCTGCCCCTTCCTGTCTCCCATTGCGCCACCCTGCCAAGCCTTCTCAAGTTCCGATTCCAGTGTCACTTACTCCATGAAGTATATTTGGATCAGAATGCTTCCCTCTCTCTTCAGAGCTGCCAGTGTGCTTTGTTTGGGCCTGGTGATCATATTTGTCACGGTTTTTTTTTTGCCCAGGTCCTCCTGGCACCCCAGAGAGGCCAGAATGCTGATAGAAGATGGACAGACCTCCATGGAGAGTCAGTCTGCCTTCTGACCCCACGAGAACTGAGTCCCATATTCTCTGTCTCTATTTGTCTATGTCTGAGGACTGACTGAGGAGCCTGCATTTTGCAGATGAGAAACATAATTCTCAAAGCAGTAAAGGTATTTTTCCATGATCCCACAGCCAACAAGTGAACAGAAGTGGGTTTCCCACCCTTACTCAGCCTGGCAACATAAGGCTAGAAAAGTAGACTGAAGCAAGATATTGACCATCACTGCAGAGTTCAACTTCATCTGTAGCTAAAGTCTTCAGAAGGTTGTGAACTGGAGTTTGTGTTTTTGAAATATCATTACCTTTAACTGCAGCTATATAGTAATTATTGCCAGTCATTGTATTATTCTGGCAACCACAGAGTAAACTTAATTTAGGCCTGTAATTCAATTGTGCTAAGGATGACAGCATTTTCAAGAGAGGGTTGAGCAATGTAGCTTACTGGCCTGTACCTCAATTAGATTGCAAACTCCATGAGGTCAAGGATTTGTATATTATTCACCACTCTGGTCAGCAGAGCAGCACAATGAGGAAGAGTTCAGGAACTTTTTTCTAAGAATAAATGATTGAGAAATGAAAAAAATAAGTGAATAAATGATGTCATATATCCTTTGATACGGGCATCTGATAGAATCTTAGAAGTCAGGAATCCTGAACTCAAATCCCAGTCACTAGGATGAATGGATAAAGAAATTGTGATATATAAATGTATATATATTTGCATATGATATATAATTACTATGTATATTATTTTATAATTTTAATGTATTTATATGTAAAATAATATATAATAATTTTAATATATAAATATTTTCTATATGTATTTTAGTTACATATAATTTTAATGTATCTAAGTTAAATACATGAAATTATTATATCACATATATATGAATGTTCCGCCTTAAAAAAGAAAGAGATCCTGCCATTTGCAACAATATGGATGAACCTAGAAGACATTATGCTAAGTAAAATAAGCTAGAGACAGGAAGAAAAAATACTGCATGATCTCACTTATATGTAAACTCAAAAAGTCAAATATATAGAAGCAGAGAGTAGAATGGTGGCTGCCAGGGACAGGGAGGTGGGGGAAATGGGGAGATGATGGTCAAAGGGAATAAAGTTGCAGTTAGGCAGAATGAATAAGCATAGAGATCTGATGACCGTAATTCATAATATTGTACTGAATACTGGAAATTTGCAAGAGTAGATTTCAGGAGCTCTCATCACACACAAAAAGGTAACTGTGAGGAGAAGATATTTAAATTAGCTTGACTATAGTAATCGTCTTGTTTTATATATATATCAAATCATCATGTTGTGTGCCTTAAATACATACAAATTTTTTTTTTTAAGTAAAACAAAATAATTCCCAGTCACAGACACCATGTATAAATGTTGGAAAGGCCTGTGATCTCACTGGGCCTCAGTCTCCCATTTATGGCGAGGAGGGATTGGACTTGTTCACCCACCAGACCCCTTGCAGCCTTGCGACCGCAACCCCGGTGACCATGTGCGTCAGCTTCCGAGCACCTCCCCTCAAAGTGCCAGGAGCGGTGATGCCATAAGCACCAGCGCTCAGCACCCAGCAAAGGGCTGCTTCTGCCACTTCCGTTCAAGCACTTTTAATTTCTACTGCATTACTAATTGAGGAAGATTTAGCATATTTAATTGTTTTGATTAAAAAATGCTTCAACAGTGATAAACAAAAGTGGGTGAAAGGAATCCACAGGCAGAAGCCAAAGTGATTACTTAGGTGAGTGGTGGAGGGCTGCCGAATTAAAGTGACAGTACCCGCTGATTAATGCGGCTGGGTGAATGTGTTCATGGAGGGTCCCCCGACAGCCTACCACGTGCTGCAAGGAGAAGAGAATTTCAGCTTGATTTGTACAGCATGACTTGATTGCAAAGAATTGACTTCTGAGGAATCCAAAAGAGGTTACCAGCCAGTTAGGGGAGGTCTGTGACTTAAGAATCATGCAACGTGAGAGCTGAAAGTATCCTTTGAGAGCCCACACTTCTCATTTTAGTTGAGATGCCCTTTCATAAAGGGTAATTATATTGCCTAAGGCCATACAGCTAAAAAAAAATGGTGGTGCTGAGATTCAAACGCAAGTCTGTCTTGTTTAGAAACCTGTGGTATTTTCACTAATTACAGTTACTGCATCAGTGTCTGGCCTGAGGCACATTCACTATGGATTCAGTGAGACTGAGGAATGACAATGGAATGTTCTTGGGGTAAAAGGGTTTATATCTGGCTTTATTATCACGTTGGTAAGTCGAGCACTAGAATCACGTGTACATCCAACAGTCTGCAGGTCTGTAATTCACCTCTGTCTCTGCCTCTGCCTCTGCCCAGAGTTTTGGGAGGAGATCTTTATATAGTGACTCAGTCAATAATAGCTTGTTGCCTACAGGTGTGGAAGCAGTAGCCTAGCAGTAGGCCAGTTATATCATCCAGTAGTTTAGGGTCAGGTGAGGATCCTGGCCATAGGAACTTCCATTTTTCTCACAATCAGACTAAAGAATTCTGCTGTCAGAAAAATTTAGTAAGCACCTATCATGTACCATCCCTTGCACATTGTGTGTTGGACAGTGTAGACACAAGGAGAATAAAAAATATATGAATATGATACAAATCTGAATAAGGACCTGTCCTTGAGACACTAGCAGGTTTGGGACAATATATTAAATGAAGACTAATTTGTATCCCAAGAGTTGCTTATTTCAATATACCACTGTTAGAAGAGGAGTCTCTTGTCTGAAACTGTGGGGGTACCAAATCTCAGGTGCCTGTAGAGCACCCATGGGAAACCAAGACCAGTAAGTTGGGGTGGAGGCAGAGGAGGTCAGATGTGCTGCCAAAATCCGGGACTTGAAACTGGCACTAGAAGTGAAGACACAGAACCAGACACCAGAGACTCTTGCTTCTGTCAAGCCAAGAGTAGAGGAAGGGGCAGAGGAAGGGACAGGAAAAGGTTTGGAGCATTGTTTAGCCCCTGCCCAGAGGGATGTGTGGCATGATGGGACTGACTATATTTACAAGACCAGGCAACACTGCCATGGCCTCACCCCTGTTCCATCAGGCTAGAGTCCTTAGATATCATCTTTGGACTTGATCATACTGCCATGTGTTTTGGGCTTTTGAGCTCAGTGAACCCAGAATTGATAGTTCCCAAACCTGGCCACACACTGACATCATCTGGAGTGCTTATTAAAAATACAGGTTCCTGAGATCCACCTTTATCAACTCTAATTCTGTATTTCTGAGTAATCAGCAAACTATATTTTAAACAAGTATCCCAAATGATTCCTATACAGTGCATCTGGGGTCAGATACTGAGTACCGATGTCCTACAGAGATTATCAGGTGGCTGGTCACAGAGCACGGGCCTCTGCCCTGTCTCATCAGTTCCCTTGCCAATGCCTTGGCTATGAACTTAGCAACCAGGCTAAGCCAGGCTCATTGCACTATCCAGAAGAAGGAACTAGGAAAAGCCAAGGATAATTCAGATAACGTATCAGAATTCAGAAGGCTCTCAGAAGAAGAAATGAATAGACAGACCAGGCATAGCAAAATGAGATTCATTTGGGAAGTCTCTAACATCCTGCCCAGGAGACAAAATACTAAAATGCACGAGCTCGATAAAGAACGGACACAGCTTAGCAGGGAGAATAAGAGAAAGGCCATAGAATTTTTTTTATAACTTCCAGCTCAGCAGGGCAAGGAAGCCAGGTGAAAATTATAATCAGTAAAGTAAAAGAGGGGATAAATTCACTCTCTCTGTGGAGGTTAGAGAAACCCAGAACCTGGTGAAAAGTTCCAGGAGCCACACTTTTAAAAGGGAGTAAGAAAATAGGGCATTCATTGGACACTGTTCAGCCTAAAAATGACGGAAATCCTGCTGTATGCAACAACAGGGATGAACCTTGAGAACACTGAGTGAAACAAGCCAGTCACAGAGGGACAAATGCTGTGTGATTCCATTATATGAGGTATGTAAATAGTCACATTCACAGAATTGCGGCTGCCGGAGTTGGGGAAGGGGAGCTGACACCTTGCTAATCAACAGGCCTAAAGGCCAATTATGCAAGATGAATAAGTTCTAGAAATCTGCTGTACAGCATTGTCCCTACAGTTAAGAATGCCGTATTGTACACTTAGAAATTTGTTAAAAGAGGAAACTCTTGTTAATTGTTCTTACCTCAGCATACTAAAAAAGAAAAAAAGAAAGAAAAGAAGTAACTACTAGAAAAGAATGATCATGAGGGTGAAGAAATTCAAAGCTTTATCCCTTTTTGAGAGGACGGGGGCAGGGATGTTCACTTGAACAAGAAAGAACGATCTCTCCTCAAGAGAGAGCAAATAAAACCAGATTCAACTCTCCAGAAGGAGTTAGGCTTGTTTGTGTGGTTGAAAGGGCGAGAACAAGGACCAAAGGGCAGAAGCTGCAGAGACAGGCTTAGGCTCAACATGAGGCAAACCGTCATAGTGGCCAGAGGCCAAGGACACAGGAGCTGTTTCACAAGGCAGTGAGCTCCCCATACCTGGAGGGTACCAAGCAGAGGCTGGCTGTTTGCCTGGCGGGGGCGCATAGCAGAAGCTTTTGAAGAGTTAGCCAGTAGTCTGTCAAGGTCTCCCCTAAAGCTGGGATTCTGGATCTTTAAGAATGCACCAGAGCCCCTGAAGATCATCTGAGACAACTCTGATAAGTACTCAGTGATTTCTCACTGTGAGCCAGGCCCCTGGGAAAGGAGGCCTAAGGAGAGTGCTTGCTCTCAGTGAGCTTACAGTCAAGTGTGGGGAAATGCACGCATCAACAGACAGCTGTGGTACTGTGTGATGAGAGCCGATGGAAGGCAGCAGGGTCAGGGAAGTCTTCCTTGGGGGACAGAGAAAGGAGACTAGAGGCAAGTCTGAAAGGAGGGATAGATATCAGCCAGATGAAGTGAGAAGGACACTGAGGGGCAGAGGGAGACCAGGCAGGAGCCTTGTGTCCCCAGCAGCAGGATTCTGCTCAGCAAGGCCAACACATCGGAACTTAGGAGAGGAAAGGAGAGAGACGCAAACCAGTGAAGGAAGTAGCAGGTGACCCCGGGTTCCTTCCCACTCTCATCTGGTTCCAAGAGGAGCTGTTATGGTGCCCGCCTCGGAGGCCAGCAGCTCAGAAGACATCTCTGGCCACCACATCTACTGCTTGTTTCCCACCTAGTCTTGGCTGCAGTGCGGGTGTGAGAGCTGTCCTCGTGCCTCCGTGGAGATGCTACATCAATGTGGCTCTGAGGCAGAACAGGCGGCTTGACTTCTGAGGTGCCAGAACACAGCAAGTTTCTGTCATTCCTCAGATTAAAAGCATCAGGTGGAAAACAGCAGGTGTAATGCATTATTTATCTCTTTGCAACAAACAAATGCCATTCTGGTTGCTGTGCTCTATCTGCTATGTTGCTTTGCTACACTGGTTGCCCCCAAAAACAAACTCAAAAGGGAAAGGAAGTGTCATATGGTCTGTTTCTTGCCATAACATAGGAAAAGACGATTGTTTAGCTGAGAAGCGTCGGCTGACTTACTTGCACCCTCTGTGCTTGTGTTTATCCATTGAAACCCATGCTTCTTCCTGACCACCTGAGAGTAATAGTGCAGATACCTCTTTGCCTTTGCCTGTGCTCTTCCCTCTGACTAAAAAGCCCCCTTACCTCTTTCACTGAGTATCTCCCACTCGGATCTAGGAAGCCTTTCATCCACCCGCAAGCACCCTATGTGTGTGTCCCCCATGGATCCCTGTGCTTCCTTCCTGCATAATATTTAACATACCCTAGTGATTGTCAATGTCTTGGTCTGTTCTTCCAATTATACTGCAAACTCATAGAGTCACCCCTTGGGGTTACATGTCTTGGCATAGAGCCTGGCATACACCAAGTCCCCAGGAGTGCTCAGAGATGGGCTGATTCCAACCTATTTAGACAATACCTCTAAAGTGTTTTGGGAGTCATGGGCCTCTTAGTTGACAGCACAAATCACATCTTTGTAATAACTCATGCTTGATTATGAGTTGATATTTTATACAACACTTTCATCTGCATTATCTCATTCAAGGTTCACAACAATCTTATAGGGCCAGGAGGATTTCCCATTCACAGGCTCACGGGTCGGGAAAAGTAGTTCAGGAGAGCAATGGGGCGCGAGGGCTGAGTGGGGCCACAGCATGCTCATTTAAGGACTGGTCATCTTGTCCGGTGGCAGGGACCCTCCTGTTCTCAAGAACAGTGATAGTCAAGAATATGAACTCTAGAGTTGGAATTCTACCAACTCTTTAGTTAGTAGTGTGACTTTGGGTGAGTTATTGGACCTCTTTTGGCCTCATTTTCCCCATTTGTAAAATGGGGATGATAACTATTTCTGTATATGAGTCCTGAAAAATGGTGTCTGACACAATTAAGTGTTCAACCAATCCTAGCTATTATCATTATTAGGTAACTTTCCCAGAGTTCCATGAATCAAGAATCATGAAATTCAAGTTCCATGAATCATGAAACAAGCCCAAGAATCAGGGTTTGATATAAGGTGTGCTATATGCAGGCTTGGTGCTTGCTCCATTTCATCACACCAGTGTCAGTCTGCAGAGAAATGTTCATCACGTGGCATGAGTAGCAGTCACCTTACGTGGATCTCTTTTGGCCTCATTTTCCCCATTTGTAAATGGGGGCCCTTGCCCCCATGACCGCCTCATTCCACAAGGCAGCTCAGCAAAAGGAGTCCATGCTCTGAACAGGCAATGCTAGGGCTGCAGTCTCGGTCTGCATAGGGACCCTGGGCCCTGGAGATGGTTTGGGCCATGACAAAAGGCATTATAGCAGAGATTTTCAGTCTCTCTGGAATGGAGACCGCCTGAGCTAGAATCTGCCCTTGCCCACTTACTATCTGGGCAAATCGTTTAACCTCACCTCTCTGTGCTACAGTTTTCTCATCTGTCCGGTAGGGATTTTAATAGTGCCTCCCTCTCAGGGTTATTGGGAGGGTTAAGTGAGTTACACGCCATGCACAGAGCTTGGGATGGTGCCTGGCTCAGTATCACGATAATGGTTAAGTGTTACTATTATTACGGTTGCTATAAATGCTGTAGCATACATATGCTGGGCCCTTCATTCCTGATTCTGGATTTGGAACATTAGGAAGGAGGCTGTGGAGTTTGTAAAAACAACTTTTCTTAATCAATATTTCTGTAATATGAGCTATTAGGCCATGAATGAGCAAAGACCAAGGGAGACCCACATTTGATAAGTATCTATCATGTGCTGGGGAAAGCTTGCTTTCCCTTGTGTTATATCATATGCACACATTACCACAGGCACAATTATTCCCATTTTAGAGATGAGTAAATAGAGGCTTATAGAGTTTAAATGACTTGCCCAAAATTATACAATAAGTATTATATAGTAGAACTGGGACTGAACCAAGGGCTGTGTCCGAAGCTCATTTTCTGCATGCCACATTATATCACCCACGGGAGAGAGAGCTAAGTGTGGCTCTGGGAATAATTTTGACATCATCACATTTTACTTCTTTAAGGCTAAGGCTGTTTTCATTAATGGAGGTGGGAACTCAGAATCGGACAAAACCAGGAGGATGGTGCTGAGAGTCTCTCGGTTCCATGTGTATGTAAATGACTTAAGAGGGGGGACAGAGCCAAGACACCAGGAGTCTGTCAATCAATACCATCCATCACTGTGAAGTCTGGTCGTCATGGTAACTGGGGATAAAGCCTGGAGCCTGTTAGAATCTAGTGCTTGTCTGTTCGGGGTGACTGGTTCATTAGCTGGCACAGAAAAAGACCTTCTGGGACAGCCCAGACTACTTTGGTGTGAATATGAGACTCTTCACAGTCAGGTTTCTGCCTGTCTCCCCCTCCCTACTGACCAGTCCAGCTCAAACTCTTTAGGAATCTACCCCAAACTCTGCAGAGTGTAGGGAAAGCTCCAGAGGATGCCCGGCATATATGGGCTTTGATTCTGAGCCACCCCTGGTAGAAAGACTCTGAGCTTCCACTGTGGGTCAGCTTCAGCACATGGGGAAGACCCTGGAGACACACCACTGACAAGATCCACAGTGGACATGGGCAGCTGGAATAGCGTGGCACACAGAGCTAAACCCCAGGCACACCGGAGCACCTCTGACAGGCTCCCAACCCAAAACTGAAGGGGTAGAAAGATTGCCTAGAAGATTCCTATCTAAACAGAGACTAAGGGTGAGTAAGCATTAGCTAGGTAAGGAAGAGATGGTAGTTGGAGTAGAGCAGAATTCCAGGTAGAAAGAATAACCCATTATTTTTGTAAAGCCCCAAGGAGAAAGTGAGTATGATTAGGCCAACAGACCAGCAGCTAGTTCAGTATAGCACAGCCCTGTGGAGAGCAATGGGGCGGGAGGGCTGAGGGGGGCCACAGCGTGCTCATTTAAGTACTGGTCATCTTGTCCCATGGCAGGGACCCTCCTGTTCTCAATGTTCAGCTTAGCATGGCTCCAGCAGATTTCCACTGTGCAACTTGTCATCCTGTATGGCTCCCTGGAGGCCAACACTGACTCCTTTCCAGGCAACTGGTATCATCATTCTTCCTGCTATAACCCAGCCACAGGACTGTTCTCGTTTATACGCTGGCCTCAGGGGTACGCCCTCCGTAACAGAGTCTGGCCTTTGGGTGAACCTGGACATTTTCTCCTGCTACTCATCCTCACCCATTTGCCACTTCAGCCACTCTCATGAAATTCCCTCCACTTAAAGCTCCCTTCTCCACCAGGTGAGCTACTACTACGACTAGTTTTGGAAGATCAGGTTGAATGTCTTTGGAGTCTAGGAAATGGGAGGGACAGAGAGGATGGGATATATTGTATTTTGCTCTGCCCCGACTGAGTGCACATTTCTTCAGAGCAGGGATCGGTGTGTTTCATCCCCACATCCCCAGAAACCATGGATTCTCAGTGAATGTTTATTGGATGAGTGAATGCATGGTGGGTGGATGAACTATGGATGGAGATTAGATTGTGGGAAGGGTTTTCCTCAGAGATTGTTTCCTGCCTCCTACTTTGGGTAACAAGGGAAAATGCTCTACTCAGAACCTTCCTCTGAAGGAATTGTAAGCAAGCAACAGCAATAATATATAAATGTGATGGAAACTGTGAGAAATCTGAGAGACTTAAATTATACGTCCTTCCCACCCCAGTTACTCTCCATACACAGCTTAATCATCTGGCTGCCTTTGTCTCATTCTCATAAAGGACTACCAAGCACACTGTTCCAGGGCCAATCCCCTATCTCTGACACACACCACTAACTGATCATAGCACTTTCTGGCTGTGCCTCTATCTGGTATCATAATCCTTAACTCAGTGGTCCTGGTAGCATTTGCCACTAGAACCACCTACCATCACTGGCTAAGACACTTTTTCTGGCCTAGAAGTCTCTGAAGTTCACCTCTTTAAGTGCCACAGGTGTTAGCACACCATGCTCATTCCTGGCTCTGTGACTGTGCCTATGCCCCAGAACAAATAATACAAGCTATGCAGTTCAATCTTCAACAATCCTCCCAATTACAATTCTCAGTCAGTGGGTCAAACTAACTCAAAATTCCATTTAGGAATGAATGTTGACTGTAACAGTCCCTTGATTATTTTAAAAATCTGACGTGACTGCTTTCAAAGCTATCACAAGCTGTTGAATGTTTTTTAAAAAGAAGGAAAGTGAAATAAAATATCCAGATGTACCTCAAGAAGCATTGAGCAGGGAATTAGAAATTTTCATTTCAAACTCCACTCTGCTTCTAACCAGCAGTGTCACCTTGGACATGTCATTTTACCTTTCAGTGTCTTGTTTTCTTCATTTGTAAGACAGGGACAGCTATACAACACAGCTCAAAGTAATGCCGAGAAGCTTAAATGAGATGTGTATAAGGGCTCAGCATGCTGCCTGCCAGAGCCAGAACTCAGTGAATGCTGGCTCTTTGATTCCCCTCTCGATAATCTGTTTCATTCAGTGAGACTTCAAACACCTATTCTGACAGTTATTACTTAAAATCTGCCTCTAGCCTTGTCTACCTCCCTGGATGCTTTATTTTATGTATCAGTTTGGACCACAGAGTGTCCAGATGCATGGTCAAACATTCTGGGTGTGATCAATATTTAAATCAGTAGACTGAGTGTAGCAGCCCCTCCCTTGTATGGGTGGGCCTCATGTGTGGGTGGGCCTCATCCAATCAGGTGAAGGCCTGACTAGAACAAACAGACCCACCTTTTGAGAAAGTGAGGGTTCTTCCTGCCTGACTGCCTTCCAACTGGGGCTGCTCTCAGGCTCACACTGAAACAGCAGCTGTTCCTGGAGCCCAAGCCTGCCAGCCTTTGGACTGGAACTAAACCATCAGTTCTCCTAGATCCAGCTTATTGACTACAGATCTTGAGACTTGCCAAGACTCCATATTGTGTCAGCCAATTCTTTATAATAAATCTCTTTACTTATACACACACACACACACATCTTATTGGTTCTGTGAAACCAGTTACCTAGAACCCCAGCTAATACACTTCCTAATGTTTTCCTTATGGCCATGGATTATTTTTCCTTTACTTAGAATGTTTAATACATGTCTATAGTCGGTGGAGCACACTAGATGGTGTTTTTAATACTTCTGATCACCCCCAAAAGCAAGCAATGTATTTTACATCATGATGCAGCTCACACACATCCAGCTAAAGTAAGTTTCAATACTTAGCCATACTTTGTGTGATGCACTCTGATGTTTTCCATCTTCTTGTATTTCATTTCATTTTGTTAAATGCTGGTCCTGACCCACTAAATTTCTTGCACAATGTATTATTGGGCTGTGACCAGCAGTTTGAAAAATCCTAGGTGAAATATTTCTGAAACATTATAGCATGTTTGTAAGATTACAGGTTCTCACGTTTGATCTCTGTCTCCACCAGTTAATAGCAATGCAACCTTGGGCAAGTTATTTAGCATTGCAGAGCTTCAGTTCTTCATTTGTAAATTGGGGATTATAGTATGGTCTTGTCAGGTTTTTCTTGACGATTAAATGAGATAGTGCATCGAGAGTGCTTACCCCATTGTCTGCCACATAGCAAAATGCTCAGTAAATGGTAACTCTCATCACCAATGCCAGAGCCTAAGTTTCTGCATAGGGGAATGGATGATGGACTGCATAGGAACGTAGGGGATGATAAATACTTGGACAATCCACAGACTTTCTCAGAAGACCTTGGTTCAATACTGGCTGAATCATGTTTAGCCATTTTCTTTGGCTCTTCGGACCTCAGCTTTCTCTTTATAACATGGGAGGAAATAAAAATACAACTCCTCATAAGCTATTATGAGGAACATCTTGAGTATCAGATATGAACACTTTACCAATGATCTGATACTCAAGTATCACAACACTGATACTTGAGTATCAGATTGGTACTTTACCAATATCAGGGTTTGTTTTCTGTAAATATATTTTATTAAAACCAAGTATTTCAGTTAATTCTAAGTACAGTGAATAAAAAATCAAATTGTTCATTTTTGGTGGTAACCAATTTGATTGTCCATGTAGTATATCATCCCTGATTATAATAAGATGATATGACAAAGGGTAACACTATTAGCCTTCCATAAAAGCTCAGTGTTGGTATCTTGACAGTATGTGGCAGGTCATGTGTGCTTCATAAATGTTTGTTGAATGAAAAGCTAAAAGAATCAATGACTAAGGAAGGGAAGGAGGAAGACAATGTAGCATTATAACTGACATCAACTTTAGTGCAGTTTTAATTATACCCCTGTGGCTTTTTCTACCTTGTGTGTTATGTGGTAGACCAGCTGGTCCAAAGACCCTCCCTGGAAGGTGGTGATCAGTGACAGGCTGAAGGTACTGCACTCCCGCCAGAAGGGTCTTTCCCAGGGTTACTATCATCTGGCATCCATCACGGGGAGGAATGATGGAGCACAGGCACTGACTTGGGCAGAGTTGTTAACACTTTGAAAGATAGTGATGAGAATTCAAAGTGACCTTGATTAATGGGAGAAGCAGTCCCTCCAAAACTGGATGAGACTCTAGGGACAGAAATGAATGAACTTGATCAAAAAAATGGGCAGGTGGGGGAGGAGACATGATTGCTGAGGCTCCAAGTCTGCAGCAAATGCACTGGCCACTGCAGGCCAGACGTAATGATTTCCTTTCCATTTGAACAATGTATCAGAGCTGACCCACTGCAGAGCCCTATCACATAGGTCATCTTATTGTCCCCACTTTACAGATGAGAGAACAGTTAACATTATAGAGCTAATAAAGCTGGATATCTGGGATTGATAAACATGTGGTAATAATAACACCAACATAATACAGCAATAAAAAATAGATAACATTTCTGAATTCTTAGTATATGCCAAGCACGGGCCACATGCTCTCATAGATTGCTTCATTTCATATTCACAACAGTACTATGAAGTCTGTACAGTCATTGTCTCATTTAGAACAACAGAAAACTGAGGCATGGAGAGGTCAGCTAATTTGCCTGAGGGTCACATGGCTGATATAAATGGTGGAGGTGAGATTTGAATCCAAGCAAACTGATTCAGAAACTTTCTCAGCAATTGATATTTTTTGAGTGCTTATTAGAGTCTAAACACTGTGCTAAATATTCCCTGTGGATAAGTCCACTTATTCCTCACAACCATTCTGTGAGGTAAATGCCATTAATACCTCCAGCTTAACAGGTGAGGGAATTAAGCCTTAAAATGATTAAATAATCTACCCATGATCACACAGCTAGTAAGTGAGAGAATGCATGTTTTCAACCATTATGATATACTGATGTCCTACATTAAGTGGAAAAAAAAATTATTTAAACACTTACCATGAAAAATGTACTTGGAATTATTTTCAAATAAACCCTTGTTATTCCTTTTTGGGTCTTCAAGAAGATGATGTTCAGAGAAATTAGGTACCCTAATCAAGGTCATGCATCTACTAAATCAGTTGGTACCAGAACCAAGATTCCTCACCCAGATGTGTCTGACTCCAAAGTTTGGGTTCCTTGCTACCATGTCACCAACATAGTTCTTCATTCCACAAACCTCGTTCAAATGACTTTACTAACCTAGTGACCCCACCAAAAGTTGGAATCCATAATATAACTACTGTTTAGGTGGACTTTTACTCATCACAGTGCTTTTTAAAAATATCTTGGTTAATTATCATTAATAGCCTTTTGAAGTGGTTATTATCCATATATCAGCTATGGAAAAGCAGAGACTCAGAGATATGAAGTATTAGCTTTCTGATGGCAACATTTATATGAAAAGCAGTGATATCTCAGTAAAAATGGTTCTTTTCACTGTGTTACTGCTTTCTGGCTTTTGTGGGGCTGCAGAATGCTACTGGTTTCCTTCACAAACAAAGCATCAATGGAAGTCATTTTCCATAACTCTTTGAAGGTCCCTTTCAATATGGCCAAAAATCATAGAATTGTGAACTTTCAGAGTCTTGAGAACTCTTAGTTTACCATCTATTCCATGCATGCTTTCCATTACAGCAGCCCTGACAGAGATATTCTGTTAGACTCACTTAGATTTTTTAACTGAAGGAAAACTCTCTTTCTTGTTGCATTTCGAGAAAGGAAGGGCATGGAAGCTGAAATAAATGTGTCAGGACCTATCTACATTAGCCAAAAAAAGGGGGTCCAGACCAGACTACTACCATCTTTGCCCCAAAGGTATTTATGGGCTATCCATCTGACCCCTGACATTCTTCTCATTTTACATGTCTGCTTGGTGGAAGGGAACCTGCAGAGAGAACATGGCACAGCATGGTGAGCGGTAGTTGTGGGAATGAAAGGAAGGCACAAATTGTACCTACTGAGGAGGTGACTAATGGGATATGTGGGAAGAGAGAGGGAAGAAGTGAAAATTGTTCCCAGGTTGTGAGTCCTAACACAGGCAAGTGAGACAAAAAGAAAAGATGAGGCTATAACTCAAAATGTCTCATATATATTCACTTACTAGTGATGGGACTTCTCAGCCTCTGTTCCTTCATCTGTTGAAGGAAGGAAACCTCTTGTCCCCCACAACATCATTGCAAGATTGAATAATACAAATAGCCTACAGGTACATCACTAATAGTCATCAGGAAATGCAAATCAGAACCACAGTGAGCTATCACTTCACACTAGTAAGGATGGCTATTATCAAAAAAGATAAGTGATTTACCTGAGGAAAGCAGAACCTCTGATTTGAAAAGATGTATTTTTATCATTGCATGTATATGTTAATCAATGCATTATTTGCAATAGCCAAGGTATGGAAGCAACTTAAGTGTCCATCAATAGATGAATGGATAAAGGAGATGTGGTACATATGCACAATGGAATATTATTCAGCCATAAAAAAGAAAGCCTGCCATTTGCAACAATACGGATGGACCTCGAGATTATTATGCTCAGTGAAATAAGCCAGATGGAAAAAGACAAATACCATATGATTTCACTTATTTGTGAAATCTAAAAACAAAAATGAACAAAACAGCAGTAGCCTCAAAGACACTGAGAAGTGACTGGTGATTACCATGGGAAAGGGATTGGGGCAGATGGGTGGGAAGGATAAGGGGTATAAAGGAAGGATAAGTGATCACAAATGCTGGTGAGGATACTGAGAAAAAGGAACCCTTGTAGATGTTGGTAGGAATGTAAACTGGTACGGCTGGCCTGGAGATTCCTCGAGAAGTTAAAAATAGAGCCACCATATGATCCAGCGATCTCACTTCTGCATATATACCCAAGAGAAACGAAGTCATTACATTGAAAAGATACCTGTATTCCCATGTTCATAGCAGCATTATTTCCAATAGCCAAGTTACAGAAACAACCTCAGTTGACAGATGATTGAATAAAGAAAATGTGGTATAGATACAATGGAACACTACTTAGCCATGAAAAAGAATTAAATCTTGCCATTTGCAACAACATGGATGGACCTGGAGGGTATTATGCTAAGTGAAGTGAGTCAGACAAAGATTAATACCAAATACCATATGATTGGAATCTTATATGTAGAATTTAAAAGGCAAAACTGAGAAAAGACCCATAATTACAGAGAACAAACTGGTTGTTGCCAGAGATGAATGGGTGGAGGGATGAGTGACATAGATAAAGGGTATAAGAAGGTACAAACTTTTAATTAAAAACAAATCATGGCTGAATAATATTCCATTGTGTATATGTACCACATCTTCTTTATCCATTCATCTACTGATGGACATTTAGGTTGCTTCCATTTCTTGGCTATTGTAAATAGTGCTGCGATAAACACAGGGGTGCATGGACAGTGACTGTAATGGGGTGTGTGGGGGAGACTTGGTGAAGGGGGGAGCCTAGTAAACATAATGTTCTTCATGTAATTATAGATTAATGATAACAAAAAATTTTAAATTAAAAAAAAATCATGGAGATGAAAATGTACAGGAGATCCCAAATACATAGGGATATGGTCAGTAATATTGTAATAATTTTGTATGGTGACAGACATAACTACATTTATCCTGGTGAGCATTTTGTAATGTATATAGTAGTCAAATCACCATGTTGTACACCTGAAACCAATATAATATTGTATGTCAATTATACTTCAATAAAAATGTGATTATATATGTTGCATATATAAATTACACATGATATATTACATTATATATATATTTAAAATATGTACATGTTCTGGAGTCTTTTGGCTTCAGGATCCCTGCCATATGTCCAAATGCCTACAGGACATCTCTGCTGGGAATTTGGTACTCCCAGGAAAAGTCACATACTTTTTACCTTAATATGGGTGTGTATGCATGTGTGTGTGTAAGCGAGAGAGAGATTAGAGGAAGGAGTAATTTATATCTCACAATCCATACCCAAGTCAGCACCAAATTATCTAAATTCTGCTTTCAAAATAGGTCTCAAATGTATCATATTCTTTCCTGCCCATTCTTTAGTCCTTACCTGAACATCAGCAAGAATCTTCTAACTGATCTCCCTGAATGCACTCCTACCTCCTCTCACCTGTGCTTTATATAGCCCAGGAGTGATCTGCTGACACAGAAACTAGGCCATAGCACTGTCCTGCTGATAACCCTGCAGTGGCTTTCCAGATCATGCAGATATGATCCATACTTCCGGCCATGGCCAGCAAGAGCCTCTCTAGGCTCCTTCCAGCCTTCCTGCCATTCTCCCCTTATCCATAAAACTTCAGCCACACATACCCTCCTTCAGTTCTCAAACACACTAGGCAGCCCACTCTGCCCGAGATGCCTTCCCTCTCATCTTTGGAGTCTCCTTCGTATCTTAGATCTCATCTCAGTTTGGATATCATCTTACCCAGATACTCCTAAACTGAGTGAGTGTCTCCTCCCCTGCCTCCTGTCATTCTCTATTTCTACAACCTGTTCATTTATTACATGACTGTTATCACAATTTGCATTATTAAAAATTTTAAGTTATTAAGGTCCTACTATGTGCCAGTCACTCTTCTAGGAAATGACTATATAGTGATGAACGAAACAGATAAGGTCACTGCTTCCATGGAACATGCATACTGGAAGGAGAAACTTGACAATAAACAAGTAAGCATGTGAACATGGTAATGACCAAATTAATAGTGACTTTCTGAGGATTAAAATAAGGTGCTTTAACAAGAGGGACTTGACTACATGGTCGAGGGAAGGCTTCTCTGAAAAGATGATATTTAAGTTGAGATCTGAATGATTAGAATACAGCTTTGCAAACATCAGAGAGAGGAGAAGCTCAGACAGAGGGCAGCTAGTACCAACACTGCAGCTGAATAGGCTTGGTATGTTAGAGTGTTAACAGAACAGTGATAGCAACAACAAAAAGACAGTTTTTGTGTGTCAATTATACCTCAATAGATAAAAAAAAAACAAAGGATATCTTGGATGTTGGGGAGGTAATGTTACACTTCCGTGGGAGCCTAGACTTTGCTCAAGGGCTGCAGCTGACAGGTTTCTACCTTCCGTAGGAATCAGTATGGCTTTGAGCTTGAATTTCTGGATGTACATTTTTTTCTCCTTTGTTCCTTCTTTGGAGTTCCTATTATTTGTCTTTGTACGAAGATACGGCAAGGAGAAGAGTGTACTTGCCATTTCTGGCTTCTCTGTAATCTGCCCCCCTTACAGAGGCTATCATTCACCCAGGACGGGACAAACGTTTAGGTGACAGTGTTGTACTCGTTTTGTTTCCTGTCTCCTTTTGCATGTGCCGTGCTGCCAGCCTCCAAAGCTCTTCCCTGTCTGGTCAACTTGACAGAGTTCCACTTATCCTTCTGAACCTTGTACAGGCATCCCTACCTCTGTGAAACCTGTCCTGACATTCCTGTGCTCCTTCCTCCATGGTTTTGTTTGTTCATGCATTCACTCATCAACCATGTTTAATGAGTTTGTATCATGTCCTACATGAACCAATCAATATGGTTCCTGTTCTTGCAAAGTTCACAATCTAGTGGAGGAATCTAAATAAACAACCAAAATCCAGATGTCATCCTTAGTTCCTCCTTTTCTTCCTGCCTTTCATTTGAGATCTAGTGATTTGACTTCTAAAGCATGTGTGGCCTCTGTCCTTATCTCTCCTACTGTCTAACTAGTCCAAACTGCCATTATCTCTCACCCGGACACTGATAGAGTATGATAGTTTTTCTTTCTACTTTTCTTTTTCCTTCCTTTCTTATTTTTTTCTTTCTGCTGCAATGATTATAGGGGTGCATATATCTTTTCAAATTAATGTTTTCATTTTCTTCAAATAGATACCCAGTAGTAGAATTGCTGGATCATATGGTAGTTCTATTTAATTTTTTTAGGAACCTCCATACTGTTGGTTGTACCAATTTACATGCCTACCAATAGTGCACAAGGACTCCCTTTGCTCCACATCTTTGCCAGCACTTCTTTTCTTTTTGATAGTAGCCATCCTGACAGGTGAGGTCCTGTCTCATTATGGTTTTGATTTGCATTTCTCTGATAACTAGTGATGCTGAGTATCTTTTCATGTGCCTGTTGGCCATCTGTATGTCTTATTTGGAAAAATGTCTATTCAGATCCTCTGCCCACTGCTTAATTGGATTGTTTGTGTTTTTATGTTATTGAATTGTATGAGTTCTTTATGTATTTTGGATGTTAACCCCTTATCAGATATATGATTTGCAAATATCCCTTCCCATTCAGTGAGTTGCCTTCTCATTTTGTTGATGTTTCCCTTCACTGTGCAGAGGATTTTAAAAATTAAATCCCACATGTTTATTTTGCTTTTGTTTCCCTTGCCTTTGGAGCCAGATCCAAAAAAAATTGCCAAAAATGATGTTAAGGAGCTTACCATCTATGTTTTCTTTTATGAGTTTTATGGTTTTTCTTACATTCAAGTCTTTGATACATTTTGAATTGATTTTTGCATATGTTGCAACCCAGTGGTCCAGTTTCATTCTTCCACATGTAGCTGTCCAGTTTTCTCAGCACCATTTATTGAAAAGTCTTTCCTTTCCCCATTGTATATTCTTAGTTCCTTTTATGTAAATTAAATGACTATATATGTTTTGTTTTATTTCTTGGGTCTCTCTTGTGTTCCATTGAACAATGTGCCTATTTTTAAGCCAATACCATGCTGTTTTGATTACTGTCACTTTATAGTATAATTTGAAATAAGGGCACATATATCTCTGGCTTTTTTCTCCTTTCTCAAGAGGTTTTTTTTCTGGTTATTCAGGTTCTCTTGTAGTTTCACACAAATTTTAAAATGATCTGTTCTAGGTCTGTGGAAAATTTCATTGGAATTTTGATAGGGATTACTTTGAATATATAGATTATTTTGGGTAGTATGGCTATTTTAACAACATTAATTCTTGCTATCCATGAGCACAGAATATCTTTCCCTTTCTTTGTGTGTTCACTTTTGTTTATCAATGTCTTATAGTTTTCAGCATACAGGTCTCGTGGACCTGTATGCTGAAAACTGTAAGACATCCCTTGATCCCTAATGCATGGTTGCATGCTGTCTTTTGGGGAAAAGCATTTTTCTAAAGGAAACCTTAGAAGAAAACAGCCTTGTGCATCCTCTGGGATGAACCGAGAGAAGATCTGAGGGAAAACCCAAGGACAAAAGAGTTCCCCAGAGCAAAGCAGCTACTGTGTTTACTTAAACCATTCTGTACCATGCTCAGCTCTTTTTGAGGGCATGAATGTATACCACACAGGGTGTTTCTTAGAAACAAGCACTTAATAGAATATAAATATTATTAAAGTCATACAGATCAAAGATACAGAGAGAAGAAAAGACAGTGACAAAGAAGAAAGAGAGGGGGTTATCTAGAAAGAAAAGGAATGGGGGTGGCAGGGATGAGAAAGAGGCAAAGAGAAAACTAGAAAACATCAAACATGGAGAGAGGGTGTGCATGATTCAATTTGCCAAAAGGAAAAAAGGTAGATGTTTTTGCTCTTTGTAGGTTAATATGTAAATGACATTCTGATTTATTAGCAGTCTCCAGCAGATGAGGTGATGATTAGCACATTTCCATATTTATAGAAAAGCAACACTAACTTTCCAGATTTATAGAAAATCAGCTCTTCACGAATAGCAAATTGTGCTATTATCGACATATGGTTTTCTATAAACAGAGCTGAGGTAATTATCCCTGGGACAATTTGTTGGTGGGCTCCTTTTGAATATTAACCATATTGGAAGCCCATTCCTGCCTCACAGGTTTTAAAGAGGGAGGGGCCATGAGATACCCTGGGCAATTAATTAGTAATCTAACACCAAAGAGAGAGTCTAAATGGAAGACTCTACCAGGACCACATGGTGGAAAGACCATGGGTCCAGGGCTCTGATGCCAGCTTCCTGCAGCTCTGGGCAATGTAACTAACCTCGTGGAGGAGCCTCAGCATTTCAGGAGCTAAATCTGGGATAACACCAACCTCTAAATGTTATTAAGAGAATTAAGTGAGAATATATGCTACAGCACTTAGAACCTAGTAGGTACTCAACAAATGTTAGCTCTTTCTCCTTCCTCACATTTTTGAATGATTCTTAAAAGATCCACTTGAATTAAATTTGTCAAGCTCATTATTCTTAATTGTGTATATTGATCCATACTATTTATTTTGTATCATGACTCTGTATGAGTCTTTATTTAACTGGAAAAAGTTTCTTGGAGCAATAACTTAACTTCACTGCCTACAATCTACTATGATATTTTGTTGTATCCCTTGTGGTTCAAAATGTTGCTTAGGACCATATATTGATTTCAAGATCTACAATTGGGTTGCAACCTGCAGTTTGAAAAATTCTGTGCTGCAAGAGGGTAGGAACCATATTTGGATTTGCTCCATTGTATTCCTAACACAAACACTTAATAATACTTGACAGTACTTGAATGATAAACAAATAAATACATGGACAAATGGATGAATTAATGAGTGACCCTAGCCAAGAATATAAATTAATGGCCCTTTCAAACTCCATGTCTTGTTCTGCACCCTTACTATATACTAAGCCCCATGGTGCATACTAAAGAGATTTAAAAAATGTCAGATACAATACTTGCTTTCAAAGATTTTCCTTTCTAGATGAGTAGAAAAGTATTAATGTTTGGAAAAATTTTTTAAATACCATACAATGTGAAATGTATATGAATGTGTTAAAGAAAAGAAGTCGCCAGCCTGGGCTGATACAGTCAGGGGAAATTTTTGAAACTGGGAATTTGAACTTGGCTTTAAAATATAGATAGATCTTTCACCCTTCTACTCATTCATTGACTAGGTCAGTGGTTCAGAAGTACCTGGAGGGCTTGTCAAAGCACAGACTGTTGGGCCCTTTCCTGGAGTTTCTGATTTAGTAAGTTTGGGATGGGAGCTTGAGAATTTGCATGTCTAACAGGTTCCCAGATGATACGGATGCTGCCTGGAGTGTACACTAGAACACTTGGGAGTGACACTAGGAAAGTAGTTGATGTTATACCAAGAAGTTTAGAC
Organism: Manis pentadactyla; assembly: GCF_030020395.1. NCBI lineage: Eukaryota > Metazoa > Chordata > Mammalia > Pholidota > Manidae > Manis > Manis pentadactyla. The sequence goes on along the minus strand of NC_080022.1, from coordinate 46,306,109 downwards.
CTTGTTCTTAGCCATTCAGGGCATGAGGTAGAGAAGTAATATCAGACCTGTGAAGGAGAAAGATCCTTCTGGTGGTAGTTGTTGAGAATGGACTGGAAAGGGTGAGCTTTTCCGTAGAGCCCATGCAGTAGTAAGTGAAAGAGGGGACCCCAGTCTACAACTATGGGAGTAGGTGGGGAGGAGGAGAAGAGAAGATGGATACGGACTGTTCAGGAAAGAGAACTGAAGGGTCTTCAAGATCTACACGGGTGAAGGAGAAGGAAGATTCTGGGATAACTCTAGGTTTCTGACATCACTGACTGGTGGTATGGCAGTTCCATTAGCTTCGAAACTACATTTAAAGTAAGTTTTAACATTTTAAATAACAAAATCCCAAATATTCTTTACTCTTAGAGAAGTAACTATGGCATAACTAAAACCACAGTTCTGCAGAATCAGACAAGGAAGTTACTTCAAGTCCTGTTTGTGGTGCTTAACAAGTCATTTCACCCTTCTGAACCTCCACATAAATAATAATTTTTTAATAATTATTTCCACATAAATAATAATATTAACCCTACCTTGTAGAATTGTCATGAACACTCAAAGAGATCATGCATGTCATAGTGCTCAGAGACCTGCAAATCATGTCTTCGTGTATGCATTGAAAACTGTGTGTGTAAAGCATCTGTTGTACTTACCAAATGATTCCATTTTTTCTTTGTCAAGCACCAGGATATATTCATAAATGCCACCCATTGATCCAGATGTTATATAATGGGTGCCATAGTCATTGATGAACTTGGCATACATGCCGTAATTGTACTGCTCCGGAAGCTCCATTAATGACTGCAGTATGCCTTCATCCAGCATGATATTGTCTCTCCTCATCTTAAAATGAGCAGTCTGTATCTTTGTGAAAATTCTCATGAAGCTGTATTTCTGCCAACAGCCACCACCACCATTGAATGAGGGAAAAGAATACAGAGAGTATACACTTTACCATATGAGGTAATGCAAAAAGTCAGCATTTAGTAATTGTGGGAACTATATAGAGTTACACATAAACATATGAGCATAAATACATATAGTGGATCATCATTATATTTTTCAAGTATCATTATATTTTACAGGCATATATTGAACACTGTGTGTGCCTGGCTTCTTTTCCCATGCTTTCATCTCTGTTCCCACTACCCCGAAGTCAAGTTCTTATCAGCTCTCACCTGGGTTAGTTACTCCACTGTGCTTCACTGAGCTCCTCACCTCTGTTCTGCCCTCAGTCCATTCTCACCTCCATTTCTTGCTGCTCTAATTAAAACACTACATTATGCAACTTCCTATACAAGTATTAGGCATCCATTAAACATTATGCCTAGGAATATTTTTGATGACATGGTGAAATGCCAATATTATTTATTTACTTCATTTATTAAACAAATATCTATAAATGCCTATCGTCACATGCATTATGCTAGGTGCAGAGGACAGAATCTTAAATGATATATGCCTCTGCCCACATGGAGCTTACATTCAAGTAGTAATCTTAGACTGTTTAAATAATAAAGGAAAGTAGAGTCCTGATATCATAAAAAGGAGACAGGCCCAGGGTGATGTGGGGTAGATTTAGGGTCATATATGTTTCTTACTTCCAGGTAATATAAACCTTGATCCAAAGTGTTAGTAAAAGTTCAAAGAGGCCACATGGTTTTAGAAAAGTCCACATTAATATGAGAGAGCCAGATCTCTGAACAATACTTTCCCTTCAGATCAATAGCTAATTTGTGGCGAAGCTCCAGAATGTAATTTATATTTGTGTTAACCTTTATAATTGTATTTTCATCATCCAAAATAATTTTTTCAGTCCCAACAGTTCTAATATGAGTGTTATTGAGGCTTTTTGATAAACTTCTAATCAATTCAATAAATCTTTCTCTGGTTCCTGATCACCTCTCCATCCTCCTCACTCCCTCCTTTCCCTGCCCTCCTCCCTGTGCTTCAGCCAGATGAAGTACTTTCAATCCCAAATTGGTGTGAGGCATTCTCTCCTCTCCAGGCCTTTACACATGCTGTTTTGCAGGCCGAAAACACCCTTCTGTCAACTTCTGCCTTCCTCCACCTGGACAAGTTGCTCTAGTCTTCACCTCTCAGTTTGAGTAGATGTCCTTTCCTCCAAGAAGCATTGCCTGATCCCTCAGGATGATAGGCAGTTGGTGATGAATGTGTGATGAAGAAATCAAAGACTGAGTATGCCAGCCTTCAGATCTATTCGGAAAGACAGGCTTGCTCTAAAATTCTTCCAAGTCTAGTTTTGAGGGTCTGGCCCTTTCTCTTTAAGCCATTACCATTCTAAGTATTTCCCTATATGCTCCAGGTAACCATGAAAAAGGATGGGGTGAAATGATAAGAGTTCTAGTCTTATCATTCAATTTTATTCCCTTTGTGATGATTCTGTGTGCAAAAGCGAAATAAGAAAAAGAAACATGATTACCACTGATCAGACATTTCCAATTACATAGGCAAATGAAGGTTCAATTACTACTGTACTTTTTAATGCAATTAAGGAAATACATGTTCAGTGTAGATTATGGAAAACTGTGCAAAACAGGCATAATATTTTAATACCTTGTTATTATACTTGCTTAGCTTATTCAAGAGCGAAGAGTCTTGTGACCTGGATACACCTGCCTCCACCATTACATTACTGCCTGAGAGGCCTATGCCAATGGTCACTCCAACTGACCCAGACTTGTCATTTTTTACTTTAGAAAAAAGGTCATTTGCATCATCATACAACTCTGAGGAGAGTCTAGTATCTGCCAGGGCCTAAAAGGAAACAAATACATGTTAGCTTTGTGCTATAGAGTTATATTCCCATTCACACTTTATCCTTAACACTTTGCTTTGTAAAATACCTAAAATTTCAGATTATTATAATTATTTTAAAAGCTTAATCCAAGCATAAGATTGATACTAAAATACAGAAAATACATCAGTATTTAATTATGGTTTAGTGGTACTGCTGAAATATTTATTTAAACACACACATAGATGATTCTGATAAAATGCTATATTGCTCTGAGTATGGATTTCTTTCCAGTTGGAGAAGAGTTGAGAAGAGGGTGCTTGGCTGTGCAGTGGAGACATACAAAAGGCCACATCTGGATGTGGATCTGGCAGGAAAGGGGCAAAGGAAGCTGTGCAGATGAGGAGCCTTCCAGGCAGAGGTGCCCCCAGATGCTCGGTTATTCCATTCCAGGTACACGACAGGGTCGCGTTTCCCTGCCCACTTGATCTGAGGTATGGCCTTGTGCTTTGCTTGAGCCAAGGAAGCAAGGGTTAAGAGCCTGTGAGTGTTTGCACTGCAATCACAAGAGCATGTGTTGAGATGGAGCCCCCATTAGTTTGGGTCCCGAGTGTCCGCGATGACAGTTTCCTTTCTATGATGATCAGGATGAAGAAGAAGCATAGGTATGGCATTGTCATCCTAAAGCACTGAGATTTAAGAATTTGTTGTTGCCACAGCATTGCTTAGTTTATTTTGCCTGACACATAGGCCCTGCATGTTAGAAAACGGCCTTGTCTGTGTCTGCCAGCCTGGTTTACCGAAGGCCTCATGGCAGAGGTGGGAGTAGCCGGGGGAGCCAACTTCTCCAAAACAGACTCCATAAGTCTGACTTTATCCTCTGTCAATATTTTTCTCTTGAGAAAGTTTGGGGAGGGAGAATGTGACTAGATAATTGTTCATAGTCTTGGGATCCTACTCTCTCTCTCTGTAATTAGAAGGTTTAGAGATAAAATGTTTATGACTATATAGATATGATGTATATAGTATATCCTTCTAAATGACGTACAGCTATTAGGCTTAGTTCAGATAGATCTGGGTTTGAATCTTATCTCTGCCGCCTACTGCAGTCTAATTATGGGCCTCACATTTTATCCTTCTACGCCTTGGAGGGGTTTAATATCTAAAATGGGACCGTGTAATATTTAGCCCAATGTGTTGTTGTGAGGATTAAATGGGAAAATCTATGTGGAAGTTGGTTGGGCACATGGTAAGCATCCAGTGAAGTCTGCTGTGTGGATATCTCACCCAAAGGGTGAGAGCTAAAGAAAGGAATGGTCACAGGTAGGTTCTGGAGCTGTGTGGTGCTCTAAGTGACTGGAGACCACAGAGGTTTAGAAATGGAGAAAACCGGGAGGGTCATCAGCAGTTTGCAAGTACCTTTCAATAGCAGAACCCTTTCTTAAAGCAAAATCAGCTACAGAAAAGCACAATATGAAAGTGATCTGTGGGGAGCTGCTCTCGGTGATGAAGGTGCCTAGGTTTCAGAGCCCTGTTTAGCTGCCTTCCATCCTGTTCCCTATTTGTATCTTAGGAAACTGGGCCCAGGGAGGGTAGTGAGGTGCCCGAGGTCTTGTATTCTAACAGAGCCACAACTAGGGCCCCAAGTCTCTCTCACCGATGTTGGAATGGAGCCATGACCTAGCCGCTGGGAGGTTCCAGTTACCTCCTGCCTCTTGCTGGCCCTGCCCTTGCCTCTCCATCCCCCTCAGCCCTGCACATGTGTGGGGGCAGGCGTAAGGGGACCTTCAGTCACCATCAAGCTCAGCAAACAAAATCTTCCCAAGCAAGGTGCCCCTCTCCACTCACAGGCCTGTTCCTCCCCACGCCCGCCCTACAGTGACCTGTGAGGGCCCCTTTCAGACTCACTTCGAAGTGGTACTTCAGGAAGTTGTAGGGTTTCCGGAAGTACTTCTCATCATCTCCATAGTAGAGACGCTCGCAGGTGGGGTCATACCGGAGCTCCCTCCATTCCCCATTGTATACAGGCTCACACTGGCCCCCAGAATACCTGGCGTCGTACACACTTTGAGTTTCTCTTTGGGTCAGGATATTGTACCTAAATTGAAAAGGCAAGAAACTTCTGGGAGAAGAACACTGGAAGACAAAGATAACATAAAATCGCCTCTGGAAGATGTAGCTGGTGGGTCAAGCAGTGGTTTCTCAAATTGTGTTCCAAGGATCCCTAGGGTTCCTCAAAGTACCAAAGGGTAGCAAAGTGTTACCCTTAAGGACCATGTTGGGTAACACTGAGAGATTGAGTGGCCTGGGCCTGGGCCCCTGGGTTCCCTTTAATCAGAGCAGCCAGACAGCTCCATTCAGCATCCAGAACAGTGCTCCCACATAGAAAGGCACTTCTTAGTATGTGTTATGTAAGCTGACAAAAAATATATGCACACTTATCAAGAATCCAAGCACAGGAACCAGACAGTCTGGACCTGTTTCCAAGCTCTGCCACATCTAACTGTGTGGCCTTGGGCACTCATTTAACCTCTCAGTGCCTCAATTTGGTCATTTGTGAAAACAGCCAATACTTAGGACCTCATAGAGTTAAATATGAGCTAAAACCTGTAAAGGAATCATAAAGTAAGTAGCATATGTTAAGTAGTGACTAAATGTTGCTATTGTTATTTTTGTTTGCATTATTTCAGAAAAGGGCCCTGCTGCTAAAATCTAGATATCCAACACTGGGTGTGACTCATAGTGCTAAGATGAGAATCTAATCCCCAAAGGCCATCGTCTTCAAGATGGCATGGTATGTCAGCGGGGGCACAGTTTGAAGTCAGGGAGACCCCTGTTTAATGTCCTGCTCTATCACTTACTAGCTGTGTGGCTGGAAACATTCTGAAAGCTTTCTGAAGTCATTCTCATTTGACAAACAGATGTGATCAAACTATTTCTCATGGTTTCTGTGAAGTCTAAATGAGAGTACTAAAGTAAAACAGAAGTAAAGTCGATAGTATATGTTAGGCACTCAACAAATGATACTTCCATTCCCCTAAGCCCAATACCCTTCTAGAAATAATTTTCCATACTTCCCTCTCTGGGACATTTCAAATCTATCTGACCAAGCTGTATGTTTTAGGCCATGGATGATTTAACATATTTAGCTAAAAATAATGTTAAACAGGTAATTAGCTAAAAATAATGTTAAATAGGTAAATAGTTCAAATGTTCTAAAAAGAGAAAGTTAACTGAATGAAAACATTTAGAGTTGGCTTACAAAGCCAAGACCTGGCAATCAAAGCCTTTTATGTTGTATACAGGAAAATCGCTGCTTGTCTCTGCCTCTCAAAGCTCTTACGTAGCCATTGAGACCCCACTCAAACATTGCTTCCTCTGTCTGGCCTTCCTTGATTATCCTGGACAGACAGTTGTTCCTTGCTCCATGTTTCCATGACATTCCATGATCACCTCTGACACTTTCCCTCTGTGATAAGGCACAAAGGCAGATAAGCAGCCGAACAATTGTGAATACAACCTACCTCAAAAGAATAAATGGATAATTATAGAGCACTTGGCATATAATAGAAATTTAATGTATGTTAACTTCCTTCTTTTCTTCCTCTCTTCATCTCTTTCTTCGTATTAGTGGAAGTGATGTAATAATAGCTATGATGAATTGAATATGCACTCAACCAGACATTTAGCATACATTACCTTTCAAACTCATGACAATTTTGCAAGTACAGAGATCAAAGCTCAAAAAAATTAAGTAACCCTATAGTATCAGGTGGATTTTTTTTTTTTAGATTTTTTGTCACTAAAATCCGGGTTGCTTCCCTTTACTTTGCCCTGCAATTTCTATCCTCCCACCCATTGAACATGTTTCCACCTGTGACATAAATACAGGCTCTCTACTGGGCCAAACAAAAACTCAAAGGAATAATGAAAGCCCTAAGGTCATCTATAACTTCTAAATATAAGAGGTTGCGAAGTCTACATATATTTGGAAAAGCTAGTTGCAGAAACCCCAGTGAAAATGAAAAGACATAGAGAAATACCATTTTTTGGAAATACACTATGCAGAAATATTCACATATGTGTGCCAGGATGCTCACTGCAGCATTGTTTATAAGGGAAAATAATGGGAAACCATCTTTGAATAAGAAGTAGTCAAATAAGTTTTCATGTAGCTATTCAATAGGAGAAGACTTAGTATTTTTTAAAATAAAGGGCCAGATAGTAAATATTTTAAGTTTTACAGGCCATAAGTCTCTGTTGCAACCACTTAACTCTGCCCTTGTAGGGCAAAAGCTGTGTTGCGATTAATCTATTTACAAAAACAGACAACCAGCTGAATTTAGGCTTCAGACTGTAATTTACTGACACCTGTTACAGAACAGAATGTTGCTTATAAAAAGCAATAGAAAATATGCAGGGAAGTCTTCAAAATATATTATTAAGTGAAAAAATCAAGTTACAATGTACAGTATATATGGCATGTATTATAGTATGATCACATTTCTGTAAAACATATTTGTCTGTCATGCACAATACATATAGACATATTTTCCGTAACAATGTATATTGTCAATGCATTTTTTATATGATCTGAAAATACCAACACCAAACTATTAAGGGATCAGCTCTAGGGAGGGAAGTGAGGAGAGGAATTGGATTGGATGCAGGTAGGGGAGGGCAAAGGAAGACTTTCAGGTTTGACCTCAAACATGTGTTACTTTTATAAAAATAAATAAACATATCAATAGAACAAAAAGGTATCCTACAGTATGGGAGAACATATTCATAAATAACAGATCCGATAAAGGATTGACATCCAAAATATATAAAGAGCTCACACGCCTCAACAAACAAAAAGCAAATAATCCAATTAAAAAATGGGCAGAGGAGCTGAACAGACAGTTCTCTAAAGAAGAAATCCAGATGGCCAACAGGCACATGAAAAGTTGCTCCACATCGCTAATCATCAGAGAAATGCAAATTAAAACCACAATGAGATATCACCTCACACCAGTAAGGATCGCCATCATTGAAAAGACAGACAACAACAAATGTTGGCGAGGTTGTGGAGAAAGGGGAACCCTCCTACACTGCTGGTGGGAATGTAAATTAGTTCAACCATTGTGGAAAGCAGTATGGAGGTTCCTCAGAATGCTCAAGATAGAAATACCATTTGACCCAGGACTTCCACTTCTAGGAATTTACCCTAAGAATGCAGCACTCCAGTTTGAAAAAGACAGATGCACCCCTATGTTTATAGCTGCACTGTTTACAATAGCCAAGATATGGAAGCAACCTTAATGTCCATCAGTAGATGAATGGATCAAGAAGATGTGGTACATATACACAATGGACTATTATGCAGCCGTAAGAAAAAAACAGATCCTACCATTCGCAACAACATGGATGGAGCTAGAGGGTATTATGCTCAGTGAAATAAGCCAAGCGGAGAAGGACAAGTATCAAATGATTTCACTCATATGTGGAGCATAAGAACAAAGGAAAAACTGAAGGAACAAAACAGCAGCAGAAGCACAGAACCCAAGAATGGACTAATAGTTACCAAAGGGAAAGGGACTGGGGAGGATGGGTGGGATGGGAGGGATAAGGGCGGGGGAAAAAGAAAGGGGGCATTACGATTAGCATGTATAGTGTGGGGGGGGCACAGGGAGGGCTGAGCAACGCAGAGAAGACAAGTAGTGATTTTACAGCATCTTACTACACAGATGGACAGTGACGGTGAAGGGGTATGTGGAGGGGACTTGGTGAAGGGGGGAACCTACTAAACATAATGTTCTTTCTGTAATTGTAGATTAATGATACCAAAATAAAAATTTTAAAAAACAAACAAACAAACAAACATTAAAAAGTGGAAAATGCTTAAATTCGGAAAAAAGGTATCAGGACAGGTCTCTGAGATCTCGTCAGATGAATAGAAAGGCCATCAGAATGTCAGCTGTTGGGAGTGGAGGTGAGGCCACTCTGTTGGTTTCAGCACTCAGTGTGGGCATGGTGCACGCGGAAAGTACCCCCTGGTCATTCCTGGCGGAATCATGTGAGAGCGGCAGCGTAGGCTGCCATCTTTCCGCCAATAAGGAAGAATTATTTTTTAGGTTGACACCTCAAGAGTTCATGCTTCTACTCTGCTTATCTCACAGTGACTTTCAAAACCAAAAAAAAAAAAAAATACCTTTTTGTTGGTGTCAGAGTCTGAATCAGGTCTCTCTCATATTTTGAAGTCCTGACCCCCAAAACCTCAGAATTTGACTGGGTTTTTTTGGTGAGAGGGTCTTTACAGAGGTAATAGAATTAAAATGAGATCATATGCCTGGATTGATAAGATCCATTATGCCTGGTATCTTTATAAAAAGAGGACATTTGGACACAGACACCCAAAGGGAATACACTCTGAAGACACGGAAGGAGATGGCAACCTACAAGCCCAGGAGGGAGGCCTCAGAAAACAACCTCGCCCATCCCTTGATCTTGGACATCAGCTTCCAGAACTGTGAGAAAGTACATTTTTACTGTTTAAGCCACCTACTTAGTGGCACTTTGTTACGACAGCCCAAGCAAACTAATACTATTGGTCTGAAAGGAAACAGAATTTGATCACCTTCATATGTGTGCATCTACATGCACTTACCGGATTCTATCCTGCATGGTAGGTGGGCTGTGATCTCAGAGCAATTAAGTCACACTGAATGAGTGCATTTCTCAGAAATGCGCACCTGATCCTGAGTGGACGGCAACATGGCCGGGTCCCTTTGTGCTGATTCCTGCATCTCCCCGTGTCCTCATTGGCAAGATCCAGCTGGTCCTGTGGATTTGTTTCGAGTCAACCAATACTCAGTGAGAGGCTATTACAGGAGTAACTCTGAATAGACGCTGAGCAGATGAAAAGGACGAGTCAGAAGCAGTCTCCACCTTCAGAGGGTTTGTGTTCAAGTCAGGGGACAAGCCTACAGCACAGACAGTGCGGCAGGGAAACAGCAGTGTCGGTGGCACTGGAGTTCAGACCTTTGCTGGGTGCTGGAGAGCAGAGGCGAGGAGTCCTCAGCCCCGGAAGATGAGCACTCAGCAGACGACCCGGCCTTGCTGGATGAGCACCGGGAGAGCAGGACATGGAAGGGACTGTGGGAGCGATGGTTGGGGACCAAGCCCACCTAGACATCCACCTTGTTACTGCTGTCCTCAAATAGCCTCTTCTCTGTGCGCACAGAGTGAGGGAGAGCTCTCTGGTGTCTCTCTTCCTCTTCTTAGAAGGTCACCAATCCTATCAGACTAGGGTCCCATCCTTACAACCTCATTTAACCTTAATTACCTCTGCACAGGCCCTATCTCCAAATATAGTCACGTCACGCTGGGGACTCGGGTAGCACATGGATTTCATGGGGACACAATTCAGTCCATAACAACTAGGTAAGGAATTAGGCAGGTTAAGAATATGGGGAAGGTCATTCTAGAAAAAAGGAACTAACTTAAGTCTCAGAAGAAAAGAATGTGATACCAACCTGAACATAATGTACACAATGAAGAGAAGTTAGAATCAAGGCCAACTGAATCTCAGCAGATAAAGTGTGGCCTGGGAAGTGTCAACAAGCAAGAGCCAAGTGGAGATTCAAACTCCTCCCATCTCACCCCGAAGCCCATTCTCTCTGCACTGTGTCATTCTGCTAACCCTGGTTATACCAGCAACTCCAGGGCAAATTAGAGTGTGGGTGCACTTGGGTCTCTTTGCACCCAAAAAGGAGCTCTCTTTGGGGGACATTATGTGGGGTTTCATGGAAGATGTGGCTTCTTAAATTGGCCTTGGAAATGGAATTGGGAGAGAGGACCGAACAGTAGAGTGGGAAAGGGAGAAGGGAGGAAAGGACCCTTGGCAGACACAGAGGGGAAAGCAGAGCTGTGTCGCATAGGCAGCACTGGGCAGACCACCTGTTACGGAATAAATGCACGTGTCCCCCCTCCCCCGGATTCGTGTGCTAAATCCTGATACCACCACCACTCCCCTGCCCTGCCCCACTGTGGTGGTGCAAGGAGGTGGGGCCTTTAGGAGGTGTTTAAGTCATGTGGGCAGAACCCATGGACAGGATGAGTGCTTTTGTAAAGGAGCCCCACCCAATGCCCTGGCTTCTACTACATGAGGACACGTGAGGCTCTGCAGCCTGAGACAGCAGCCTCACCAGCTCCTGCACCCTGGTGCCACACTGCAGGCCTCCAGAAAGGGGAGAAACAAGTTTTTGTTGTTTGTAAGCCACCCAGTGTGGGGCATTTTGTTATAGCAGCTTGAAAGGACTAAGGTGCCACCTTAGGATGACCGTGGGCTCCTCCTCACAGCACACACTCCAGAGGAATTCTCCAAAGTGACCCTCTGATGTCCCCAGAACTGTTATTCATGATTGAAGAGAAGTTGTTCCCTGCCCCCAGGTAGCCAGAAGGCCCTGACTCACCCATGAGCAGCCCTCTCGGAGCCTGGAATCAGGTCATACTGGGTGCAGTCATCATCAATGGCCCGGACATCTTCACAGTTGTCCTCATCAGAGCCATCAAGGCAGTCCATTTCTCCATTACACACAAGGTGGCGCTTCAGGCAGCGGCCTGAGAGATGAGAGGCTGAGGAAGTTTCTGGAGGCTCTCGGATTCTTCCCTCTCGCTCATGCCCCAAATCCATAGTCACCAACAAGTCTGTTTGGCCTCTGAAATCGCCCTTTAATCCTCTCCATCTGTTCCATCCTCTCTCCATCCTCACTTCCCTCTGCCCTCCTTCCAGTCTTGCTGTCTTCCCACCTGCAGCCCCCCACCTCAGGCCCTGCCCCCAGGCTCCCCTCTAGAATCCACCTTCCACGTTGCGGACCCCATGATCTTTCCAAAATGCTGGTCAGGCCATGTCATCCCCCTGCTCTGCATCCTCCAAATGCCACAGTCAGCCAATACCCCCTGGCCCATTCCCTACCTCTCTTCCCAAAGCCCTGGCCTGCAATTCTTTCTCACTGACTGCCAGCCCCTAAATCCCTGTGCTTTTGCATATTCCTCCTCCTAGCAAACACTTCTTACTTTCCAAGTCTCATCTCCTGTGCCATTTTGAAGTCTTCTCTGACTCCCCAAAGCAGATTTGGACACTCCCTGCCACACTGTTAGCCACCCCTGCCCAAGGTCCCATTGGACCCTTACACCTGCTATCACATAATATTGTCATGGACTCCTTTCCAGTCTCACTCCCAGAGGACCACGAGTACCGTGAGGTCAGGTGCATTATTTTCATCACTGTATCCCCTGCAGATACACTCTTCCCAGCACATGATCTGTGCCCCATCGATATTTATTAGTGAATGGAAGAATGAGTGAATTGTACCTTTTCTAAATGAATTAACAGAGATGTTCCTACAAACTTGCATCAGAATTACTTGGGCCTCTGGCTTGGCTTAAAGTGAGATTCCTGGGCTCATCCCAAACCTACAGAATGACAACTTCTAGGGAAAAGGCTTAGGAATTTAACAAGCTCCTGCATAACTATTTTGCATGTTAAGTTTGACAGTCACAGCTGTTTTCCTGCTGGAATACTACTCACCTGTCTCCTTACACTGGAAATCCTGTCCACATTGTGCTTGCCTTAGACAAGCTGTGGGACTGTGACAGCTGGCTTGATCCCAGACATCACCACTGCAGATGGTTCCCCCAAACTTGTTTGGCTGCAGGAGGCTCCGGTATCTGTACTAAATCAGATTGTGAACCAGACACATTCATTGTCTATCAATCAACCAAGCTTTGTGCAGGCAGGTCTTAGCTCAACATAAGGAATAACTGTGCAGTGATTCGAGAGCTGCCGGAAACAGCTGTCTCTTGAGGAGATAAGTGTTCATTCATGGTGGTGTTCAGCCAGAGGTGGCACAACCACCAGCTGGAATATTGAATAGGCCTTCCAAGCATCAAATAAAAGGTGTGAACAAGATATTTCTAGGGTCGTCCTACTTGCTAAAAAGGACCTCCATCCCCCCTTCTCCAACTAGTTAGTACCTATTCATCTGTCAAGACTCATGGCTTACCTCCTCTGAAAGCCTTCCCTAACTAGCATATTCCATAGTTCCCCTTCTCCTAGCACTTGTCAGAAAAGGTTGTGATGAATTACTCACTTGTTTACCTTTTGCTCTAGTTGAGAAACAGTTTGCCTGTGGGGATGGGATGGCAGAGGGAAGGCCATGTCTTGGCTTCCTACACTAGGCACTTGATCTGTGGTCAGGTACACAACAGGCATTTTTATATGTTTGTTGCTTTTCCTTTGCAGTATTTTTTCCTGCCATGGCATCCTCTTCTGGGACACATCTCATATGGCTCACCCTCTAAGTCTCAAGGGTGTGTGGATATCAACCAGGCCAGGCCAATCAGGGCACCATATATGCCAAATTGCAATGATTAGTTCAGGAATTTGTTCATGACTCAACCTTAGGGCAATCATAGTGCTCTCTGAGGACTTTCTCTAGGAAGCATCAAAAAAGAGTTTCTTTTTACTGAAGTTGCTGGGAAATGTAGGCATCTAATAAGTTGAAAGAACCTATCCAAGAGAGACAAAGAGAGCTCTGAAGACACCACCCGCCTCCCTGGGTCAGCTTTGAGCCCAGATGGATGAATGCTGGTAGAATTAAGTAAATACTGAAAGAATTAAAATGCATACCAATCTTGGAGCTCTATGGCTTCATGATGCTGCATTCTATTTGGCGTACAATGTCAGGCACTAGTGTAGGAGGAAGCTGAACACTTGGATATTCATAGAAACATGAAGTTCCATCCCTTCCTTCAAGAAGCTTAGAGTCTAGTTAAAGAAATAAAATATGTAACAACACAAACATGCTGTCTGGAGAGCTCCATGCAGAGTGTCCAGTAATGCATGCAGGCTCTGCTTCCTCTTGCCTTGGCTCGGCCCCTAGACCCCTCCTCCAGGACTGTTAGTAAGGAGCAAAGGGATGATTTGAACATCAAGAGAAGGGAGATCCCGACCTGCATCTGTTTCTTACTTGCAGGGTAAAGCCTCAGTGCCTGGTACTCTGTGAAATGAGGTGACTGCCCCTCAATGCAGGTGACCTCACTGACTACAGTTACTAAGGATTCTTTCGTCTGTGTCAGAAAGCACATGGGCATAGCATTTAAACCATCGTGGGTTCAGATTTCAGATTCACTGATCAACTGGCTATAAACAAGTCATTTACCTTTTCTGAGCTTGTGTTTGCTAATATGTAAAATGGGTATAATGACACCTTATCTTGGAAGGGTTGTGTGGGAACTAAGAGAATGTCTGAGGAAGCACCCAGCCCTGTGTCTGACACTTTGTTGATGCCAAGTAAACAGAACTGGTTTCCACATCATTATCATTGTCAGTGCAGCCTTCCCAGATGATTCCAGTGGGTGAGTGTGGAGCAGGACAGCTTCCTCTCTCTCTCCTCTTGCCTATTTCTGCCTCCTTAACTGCTCATTGGCCAGGAGACAGAGGTAGCAAAAAGAGATGAAGACTGAACCAGTCCGTTTGTCTTCCCTGACTTTCAGTTAATAACAGTTAATAAATAAGAGAATTGTAAACTCTATGGAAAGAGATTATAATTAATTATCAATTTGGGATCATAAGGAATTTTAATTCTCTTCCCACATTTTGCCCCTCAATGCAGTAAATGAAGGAGTGTTCAGCACGATGACAGAGGGTCAATTCTCTTTCTCACTTTTTAAAACATTGATCAGAGCTTTAAGACCTGCAGTTACCAATGCGATAGTAATGGTGATGGTAGCAACCATCTATTGGGTGCTTATTATTGGCCAGACACTTCGCATTCTTTATCTCATATAATCCTCACCAGTTTAGGAGGTTAAGTGCTATTATGAATCCCATTTTAAACTGGCTTAGAATCCCAGTTCTGTCACTTACTGTATAGTGTCGCTGGGTAATTACTTAATGGCTCTGACCCTCAGTTTCCCATCTATAAAGTGAGAGATAGCTGAGAGTATTGAAAAGATTCGTGGCAATACATGTAAAGAAATAAGCACTTTGCTTGTTTCCTGGCATGCACTCAATAATAATAGTTATCAACATCCTCATCTTTCATGTAGCCAGCTGTTGGGCTGCTCCAGAAGGATTTATGACAAATGGGAATTGGATTAGATGACCACTAATATCACTTGTTATTCTCCACAGAGTGCAGGGAGAGATAGTGAAGTGATCAGGCACACAGACATTTTGGAATCAGACTGACCAAGTTATTCATCTAGCTCTGCCATTTTCGTAATGGGTGGCCTACCAAAGGGAACAATAATACCTATCATATACAGATGGCTGTGAAAATCAAATAAGATGATTCATTTAAAGCATAGCACAGTGCCTGGTATATAGGAATTATTTAATATGTGCTAACTGTTAATGCCATTATCATCCTTCCTGTAGTTTCTACACTTAGAATGATGGTGCAGAATGAGGTTCGGTCCCACCAGCTCCTTATTTTCTAGGTTGCTGTCAAATAATGAAGACATTATGTTGTAGAAAGCTTGGTGCAAACACTCCCTAGGGGCTTCTCTGTGCTTTTACCTGTGGTTGTATCATTAAAACATAATTTTCTTTTCTAGCTAGTAGATAATGTTTCTTTCCAGAAATGCACACCTTTGTTTGGGTGATTTTGAAAGGAAGAGACATATTAATAGAAAGAAACTAGAGTGACCTTTCACTTAAATGATTAACAGAATTTAATTATTTTAAGTATTACTTTAATGACATGTATGTCTTTTTGAGTAATTAAGGCAGTAATTCAATTCTAATGTAGACTGTAAGTCGCTCACCAGTGCTCTCTGCTATCTAACCTGCAACACATGAGAAAAATTTAGTTTAGGATATATAGTAATTGAATAATGGCCGTGCAAAGAAATCAGGCCCTAGTCCTTGAAAGTTATAAATGCTACCTTATTTGGAACAAGGGTCTTCACAGATATTATTAAGGCTTTTGAGATACGAGATTACTCATATCTGAGTGGGCCCTGAGTGCTATCACGGGTCCTTAGAAGAGGAAGGCAGAGGGAGACTAACACAGACACACAAAGGAGACACACAGGGCGGAAGGCAGTGCGGCCAGAGGCAGAGACTGGAGCGGTACAGCCTCAAGTCAAGGATGGTTGACAGCCACCAGAAGCTAGAGAGAAAGAACAGAGGGAACCTCCAGAGGGAGTGTGGCCCTGCCAACACCTTAATTTCAGACTTCTGGCCTCCAGAACTGTGACAGAATACATTTCTGTTGTTTAAGCCACCCGTTTTGTGGCAATTTGTTATAGCAGACTCAGAAAATGAATACAGGGTATCAAAGCAAAAGGATATTTTGGGGGCTAGATATTTTTAAACAGGGGCAGTCTAGGATTCTTTGACATATCTAAGAGACGGGAGAGGCAGAAGAACCAATTTTAGGCTTGAATGTTGAATAAACTAAGTCCAAGTCTTGTTGCCATCTGTGATGATTTTGAACACTCCTCAAACGTTGACAGGGTGCCTCCAGGTCTAACTGAGGAGGGGTCTGGAGGCAGGAGGGCCATCACAGGCTCTGCAAGAGCTCAGGGGAGAGGAGCAGGGCTTAATTCAAGTCAGAGGGGGTGGGTTCGGAGAGCAGGACACAGACAGTAATTATAAACAGGTAACATGGATTGAACATTTACCAGGCGCCAGAGGCCATGAAAAGCACTTTGCGTACCTCGCTCACTTAATGTTAATAATAACTCTGGGATGTAACTACTGCTACTACTCCCATTTATAGAAAAGGAATCGGAGGCACAGAGAGGATAAAATATATGCCCAAAATAGCACAGCAAATAAGGTGCAAAGCTGGAATCAAAACTACAGAATCAGAGCTTAAACACAGACTTAACAGTAATGGGCTAATAGACAAGGTTCAGGCAGTGGTGTACCAAGTCTGGGTGGTGGGAGACTGGATGCATCCTGCCCTGTATGCATCCAGTAAAGGCATGCATCACTTATAGCAATATAAAAATAATATTTAGACAGAATAGAAGTTAGTCTGCTTTTCATTATCTTCATGAGCCAGTGAGCCTGAATAAGGTCAGAATTTTAATACTCCCCCTACCAAGGCAGAGTGCTCCCAAAGTCCCCCTGGGTTTAGTGACCATTTTGGGCCATTCAAAACCACTTAGATGGGCAAGACAGACATTCGTCCATTCATTGGGTGCATCAACCTTTTCGATCCAGGAAAGGGGAATCCTCAGGAACCCCCTTGGTGGCATGTTCTGCTTTATCTCAGGTCCCCATAGGTCATGGACAGCTTGGCATTCTTACTAAGCCATCAGTCCCCCTAGATCACCCTCATTAGTGGGCAAGAGAGAGGCCAGGACATCAAGGATCAGTGTGCCCAAGTCTGAATGGCCACTTGTATGCATGTAAACCATAACATACACACCTTGCAGCTTTTCTCAGTAATGACTTACAAAGGAAATCAGAAAAAGTTCCGCCATCCGTGTGTTCCTGGCTTCTAAATACCAATTTCTAGACCTCTAGATTTATAGACCTGACTACTTATCTCTGTTTGAATGCCTCGTAACACAATTCAAATTTTAAGTGCCCCCAAACTGGTCATAAACATCTTACCTTTTTGTCCTGGCACGGAAAGCAATCTGTCCACTCTGACCAGTTGTTCAGCCGGCAGGTAACTGCTCTGGGGGTGAAACTCTGAGCAGCCCGACTTACTCTCCTAAAGAAAGGAAAGACCCCTGCTTCAATTTTTTTTTAAATTATTATGATAATTTAAATTTTTGTTATAAATTCAAAAAGGTGTTTTAATATGAAGTTATCTTAATAATACAAAAACAGATGAATCTTCCCCAGCTTTATGGAGGTATAATTGACAAAAATTGTGTATATTTAGGATATACAACATGATGGTTTGATGTATGTATACATCGTGAAATGATTACCACAGTCAAACTAATTAAGACATCTACCATCACCTCATGCAGTTAGCTTTTTTTTTCAGTACAATACACTCTTTCAGCAAATTTCAAGTATATGATGCAGTATTATTAACCATAATCACCATGCTGTACATTAGATCCCCACAGCTCATTTCTCTTATAACTAAAAGATTGCATCCACTGGCCAACCTCGTCCCATGTTCCCCAGGCCCTTGTAACCATTATATTCTGTTCTCTGTTTCACTGAGTTTGACTTTTTCAGATTTCACGTATCAGTGACATCATGTTCTATTGTCTTTCTCTGTCTGGCTTATTTCACTTTGCATGATGTCCTCCAGGTTCATCCAGGTTGTTGCCAATGGCAGGATTTCCTTCTTTTATGGCTTGGACAAATGCAGATTGATTTTAATTTGTGAAGCTTGCTCAGTGATTTAGGCACCTGGGTACTTAGAGCAGCAGAACACAAGGCGGTATCACAAGACAGTTCCTTAACCTTCACGTCATCCAGAGGCAGGAGTCGGGGTGGAGCAAGGAGAAGAGGGAGATGCCAAGGAATGCACAAGTTACTCCTCTTTGGAAGGCTTGGCTATAGGGTATATCCAGCACTTGAATTATTTTATCTTCCTTCTTAAGAATTACAATTGCTCTTTTCAAAACAAAAGTTATATGGCCTATTTCCAACTTTTTGTATTGTGATAAAGTACATATAACATAAAATTTACTATTTTAACCATTTCTAAGTGTTCAGTTCAGTGGCATTAAGTGCATTCACACTGTTTTGCAACCATCACCACCATCCATCTCTAGAGCTCTTCATCTTCCTGCATCAGCTTTGAAATGCAAACTTTAAACAAAGGGAAAAGGCATGCGCATTTTCCTTCCAGTCAATCACAATTTTAAGAAATAAAGAATGAAAATGTATCATGTTCCTGCTGTATGCAGGTATGATGCTAGAGGGTTTATATAAATTATCTCTTTTAACCCTATATCAATCCTATGTGGATCAAACTATCCTCATTTTAGAGAGACAAGTACTGAGCAAAGCTAACATATTTTTGAAGTAGCAGAGTAGCAGAAAGCCCAGGGGTTAAGAACATGGGATCTGGGGTGAGAGAACTGAGTTTGAATATTGGACCCTTGCCGACTGAAAACTTGAGCAAGTTACTTAAATCTCTGAGCTACAGCTTTCCCGTTTATAAAACCATGTGAAAACATTACCTAATAGGGTTATCAAAATCATATTGAAATACTTCTGAAATGTTTATTAAATGTTGGCTTTTGTTATTTCACGCCAGGATACTACATGAATTATCTCATTTAATCTCTATAAGTATCCCTGGGGGTAAATTATTAACCCTATTTTATATATAAGTGAGTTGTGATTCCTGAAAGCTAAGTAACCTCTGAAGTCAGAGCCCAGGGGCGAGAGGCAGAACTTGTCCGACCTCGTTGGTTTGATGGCAACGCCCAGGTCCTCTTCCTCATCACACTACTGCCTCCTCATTGTACAAACCAGCCGACAGAAATGAGAGGGTGAGACTGTTGCCTGGGGCAACACAAGTAGAAGGTAGAAATTGCTCTGTCTCTAAGGCCATGTTCTTTTTGTTACCCATGCTGCTTCCTCAGATGTTCAGGACTCTGCTCAGGTCATTCAGGATGAGGTGGACAAGCCGCCAGTTTGCCTGGCAAGCCCGAGCTTCTTCCCACAGCATCATCATTACTTCTGCAGTGTGGAAGCCTCGTCAGCCCACAGGACAGAGGAGGACGGTTACCACCATTAATCGCTGCAACCTCTGAGGGCCAGGCAGCCTCTGCGGTGATGAATGGCACAATTATCTCCCTAGTGCAGGAGAGAAAGAGCTTCAAATCTCATGCTAATTATTCCCTGAGCTGCTACTCCTGATGACACCTAGGCTGAAAAACTGGACAGAGAGCCTTGGCATAGTCAGGGAAGTGATAGTCATTGTTAACACTGGTTCTCAGATCTGGGTTCCAGGACCCTTTACACTCTAACATATCACTGGAGACTCCAAAGAGATTTTTTTTGTTGTAGTATGGACTAGAATTCACAAAACTCAAAAGCAGAACTGAGAAATCTTTAAAATATGTATCTATTTAAAATTAACAAACCCAATTATATGTTACCATATATAACATAATTTTATTAAAAAACACATTTCAAAGTCACATTTTCAACTAGTCAAAAATGTGCCATAATTTTATATTTTTGCAAATGTCTTTAATGTGTGGTTTAGCAGAAAGCAGCTAGATTCTCATATCTGTTTCTTTAATCTGCTGTTGTATGGGGCTTTCGTGGAAGTCTATGAAGAAGTCTACCCAGCCTCATATATTTATGTAGTTGAGAAAGGTAGATGAGGAGTGTTTTAATAGTCTTTCAGATAACTGTGGGTGTTCTTTGATACTACACCAAAACTTGACGATGGTAATTTCTCAAATGTTACTTGCATTGTGGAATCTGAAAACATATCAGTAAACTTTTCTGTATGCTGTTACATTAAAAATCCACTGGTCTAGGTACACTTTGAATAGATCCGATATCCATACATGATTTTTGTAACATCAGACATTGGAAATTTGAAAAATAGTAGCTCACTGTGTATACAGATCAAAAAAATACTAACACCTTTCATTATACATTTTTTAAAAGTCAAATTTATTAATATTGCCAGTGATTTCATCAAGCTCATGATAGTGGATATGCTGTCCGAAGTTTATTTTT
Organism: Manis pentadactyla; assembly: GCF_030020395.1. Taxonomy (NCBI): domain Eukaryota; kingdom Metazoa; phylum Chordata; class Mammalia; order Pholidota; family Manidae; genus Manis; species Manis pentadactyla. The sequence continues at coordinate 46,285,641 of NC_080022.1, read as the reverse complement.
ATCTGAAAGCTCAAATTTTGTCATTGGTGACAAATAATGTTATTTGGTTTCCTTAAAGTGATAGGCTCTCTGCTTTTTGAGACAATGCCTGCCAGATAGCTAAGCCTGAATAACCACAGTTTGGCACTTACCCTGTCAAGTAAAAATGATGTTCTAGGAAAAAAGTGGCTACTTTGACTTAGATCTCAAATTACTGCTTTTCCTTAAGACAGCCATCATACTTCAATGTAGCAGAGGTTCTTTACACATCCTTCCCATATTGTCACTGAGAATACTTAAATAACATGTATTTAAAGATTGAAGTTTTAATAAAATTAGTGATGTTTACTGTTTCAGGAAGAACTTCCTTAAGTAAAAGTTCATTTCTTTCCTGTGCATTTGGTGCCACTGCCTTGATTTGTACCAAGACCACAGTATTTTGACCCACCAATACTTTTGCACTGTCAACAAAAGTATAAACACAGTGTAAAGGGCCAGTGTTTTAGTATTATTGTACAATTGTTTTCTGAACTCACAGCCCCCACCCTGAAAAGATCTTGGAAATTCGCTGGGGTCTGCAGACTACATTGAGAAGCTCTGATCTGTAAAATTATGCTAGCATAACACCAGCAATGCTACTATTCCTTCAGAGAAAACTTCCTTGTCCAGCCCAATTCCTTTCCTTGCTCTGGAAGGCCTCACCAGTCTATAAACAAGCCATCCAGCACCCTGCCCTCTCAGTTACCCCTTTCCTCATCTCCAGGGCCCAGGATTTTTCTTCACTGCACTGTCTCCCATGGTCACATCCTGCACCTTCTCATTCTGTGAAGCAGCTCTTCCTCCAAAACCCTAATTCACGAGTTACCTCTGAATAGTTATTTGGGGGCTCCACAGCCTCTTCTCCTTGTGTCTTACATGCTCAAGGATTCCCAGTGCACTTTTGTTTGGCCCTCAATCGGGCCTCTGTTCTCTGGACAGCTATGCTTTCTCCCTGTCAATAAGATGCATTCCTGTTTTCATTTCCCTTTATACATTGTTTTTACTCCATAACCCATCATTTTAAACTCTTAACCATATCCTAAATTCCTGGACCCCACTGTTCTCTTCATCATACCTGCCTGTAAAACCCAAACCTAAATGAACCCAACCATCTACTTCTTTACCTGGTTAACTCCTAGTTATCTTGCAATTTCATCATGAACATCTCAGGAAACCTTTCTTAATACCCAGACTAGTCAGGTGCCTCTCTCTACATGATTTTGTCAGTCTCTGCATATCTCCTCAATACTTCATTGTCACACTTGGAATATTTGTACAGTTTCTGTCTTCTCCGCCAGACTGTAAGCTCTATGAAGGCAGCTACTGCCTCATGTTTGCTACTGAAGTTGTGGGACCTGTCATGGTGCCTGACCCAGGGAGGGTGCTCTGTTAATATTTAGGAAACAAAAAAAGGAAGAGAGAGTAAGAGGCAGGAAGGAAGGAAAGGAGTGAGGGGAGAGAATGAAGTCAATTTATAGGAAATAGAGTGACATTGCTCAGATTTATTTGAACTTAATTCCCAGTTAGAATTTAATTAAGTAATCCTGTTATTCAAATGACTCAAGGTTTGGTCCATATGTCATTTTTCTGAGAGACTGTCCTAATAATAACAGTTTAAAGTATAGGAACATGGAGAAAGACAAGCATTCTAATCATCAAAAGGTGAAGAGGAGGTACAGGACAAAGGTTTAGGAGTAGAAAATGACTGCAGCATTTGTTGTGCATCTCACTGTGGAATTGTCAAGAGAATGAGAATGTCAGCCCACAGAGACTGCATTATGATGTCCAAATGGAAGGAAACAGTATTAATGGATGGAAACAAAAGCCTGGATGGAGCAACGCTGTGTTGCTCTAGTTTTAAAAGCTTTGTGACAAGATGTCTATAGACAAAAGCACACAGGAACGCTATCACTGAAACAGAGTCCTAAAGGTACACAAGAACCATTCATTAAGTCATTACAGGTCTCCAACCTTTTAGCCAATATCAGTTAGGACCAGCATTTTCTCTTATAATTCCAAAGAATTTTTAATGTAGCTTATTATTATTTTTTTTTTTGCTGATTATAAAAGTAATACATTCTCATTAAAGGGAACGCAGAAAAGATTATAAAAGTAAAATTTGCCCCAATCCTACCATCATTGATATTTTTTTTTATTTCCTTTCACTCTTTATTTTCATAACATAGTTGAGGTCATACTGAGTATTACATTTTATATCCAGACTTTCCACTTAATATTGTATCAGAAATGTGAGCTATTTATGATGGCTACACGTTGTTCACTTCCCTAAAATCAATTTGATTCTTGAGCCCTCAAGTTATTTACTGAAGCTCTATCCTATAGAATGGGGTGGCTGAATTGAAGGATTCTATGATTGTAAAGCTTCTGATATATATGACCAAATTGCTTTCCAAAAGAATTGTATCAATTTCCCAATTACTTAGGAAACCATTAATAAGTCTGTGGCTTAGTAAATCTTGGAAAATTGTTTTAAAGTATCTCCTAGCTACTGAAAATCTACTCAAAAAATAAGATATTAAATGCAGAGCACTGGGATTCAGGAGTCTGACTGTAGCCTGTGGTTCGCATCTACCTTGCTACACTAAGATGAACAAGTTTATTTAACTGTCTGGCTTTTAATTTTTTCATTTGTGGAACCACCGCAAGTCAATATAGTGCTATTGCAGTGTTCCTTAAAAGGTGCTCTGCGGGGTTCCTGAGATAGGCACCTGGGGTGGAGGAGGAAGAGAAGATACAAGTCAAATCTTTTGGATAATTTGGATAATACAATATACTACTCCTAGAGATTTAAAGTGCCCAACAACATATTAAAGAAAGGATCTTAGAAATCCTGAATTGTAATTTGTGTAACCCAGTATTTCCCCAATTTTTTGAACACAGGTCATTTCTTTTTTTATGCAACATCTGTAAGATTGTGTAACACTGTTGAGGAAACCCTGATACAACAAAAAGGGGTTTAGCCCACCAAAGATACATTTGAATCCAATTTCTGCCACTTACTGAACTCCCATGTTCTTAAAGCTGAAAATCAGGGATAACAACTTGTGCGACTGCTTTGAATATGGAGTGAGATAGTGTATGTAAAGCCCTGAGTGTACACCTAACATACATGTTAGTTTCTTATCTCTGAACTTCTCAATCCCATACATGCCCACCAAACCTCTCCAGCTTCCTCAAAAATGTAGTGACTGCCTACTCTGAATGGGGCTGTGGACTAGGGCTTGCCATCTGCCTTTTTAAATAGGGTGGCATATTTTTGGGCAAAGGGCCTAGAACCTAGAGTTGGACATAGAACCTTCAGGTTAAATGCTTGACCCCAGAATGTGGCCACCTCAGCAATTAAATCACAAAATAACTGATTAGCTACTAAGCCAAGGCTAGATGGTCAGAAGGCCTACCCTTGATTATTGCCAGGGTGTCATCCTAATCACTTGGATCAGCTTATATTCAAGGCTAATTGTCACCAATTATATAATCTTGAGCCCATCCCATTCAGTTACTACATGGAAATTAAATCATGAAACTGAGGTATTTTAAATTTGACTTTGAAAGTTTGAGTCTCCATTGACCTCCATGTTGCTAAATCCAGTGGAAAATTTTCTGGCTCAGTCTTACTTGTCCTCCGTTAACCATTGTTTCCAGAAATCTTTCTTCCCTTGGACCTCTTCAGCACTTCCTTGCTCCCCTCCTACTTCTGTGCCCAGTTCTCTTTGATTTTCTGAAAACTGGAATTCCTCACAGTGCGGTCTTGCCTTCTTCTTCTCTTTCTGCTTCCTCATTCTCAAGAAGGCGAGATGAATTTCCTGGGCTTCACATACCAACTATGCTAACGCCTCCTAAATTTAGACCTTCAACCTAGACCACTCCTCTGAAATTCTGCTTTGTTTATCCAATTGCCCCCAATTTATATCTCCACTAGGTGCCTCTCTGGCATGGCAAACTTAATGGCTACAAATCTAAACTCTTGATTTTCTCCTTTTATCCAACTCCTCTGTCAGTTTTGCCCACATCAGTAAGTGCAATGGCCATAACACATTCACTCAAGCCAGAGACCTAGCAATGGTCTTTAATTCTTTCCTTCCCCTTGCCCTCATATCTAGTCCTTGGGAAGTTTCTGTCAATTTTACTTTCAAGATACATCTCAAACATGTTCCCTTCTGCCAAGATGTATCTCAAAGATCTTCTCTTCTGCCTGTCTCTACTGCCACCATCCTAATTTACGGCAACATTATCTCTCATCCAGATCATTGTTAGGCCTCCTATAAGCTAAGAACTTCTAAATATAACCTTCCTCTATCCCTTCTCTGCACAGACATCAGGATGATTTGTTTTTTAATTAGAAATCAGATAATATTCCCCTTTATAAGACCCTCCAGTGTGTTTTATTTGTTTGGTTGTCGTTTAGTATACAGAGACTAAAATCCAAATTCATCGTCATGGAGCCCAAGATCCTCTGTGATTGGGCCTCTGCCCACCTTTTTGGCATCTTCTTATGCATAATCCCCTGCTTTTGTGCCGCTCCCACTCCTGTACGTGTAAGTTTTCCAAGGTGCAAGACAGGGATCATGACTGTATTGTTCACCATTGTACCCTAGTGCTAAGGGCAGCACCATGCACAGAGTAGAAACTCAATACAAATGTTTGGTATGAATACATTATCTCATTTAATATTATATTTTCTCACTTGAATTTCATAAGAACCCTTCAGGGTAGGAATTAATACACCCATTTTATAGATAAGGAAAACCAATTCATACAGAGATGAAATAACTTGCTTATTGGGTCTAAAACCTATGCATTGTTTTAGCTTTCTAAGATATACTATGAAGAATTTTTGACAAAAGGGAAATAGAGTAATAAAAGTAGTATTCTAAAAGCTTACCATGTGCCAGGTTCTGTACAACATACTTTATATGAACTCACTTAACTACTGATAAGCAGCTCTATGAAATATGTATCATCTCTATTTTATAGATGAGAAAGTTGGGCCTTAGAGAGTTTAAGTAACTTGCCCAAGTTCTGTAGCCCCTAAGTTCTGTGAAGCTAAGAATTAAACCCATGGTGATCTCACTCTAAAGCCTATACCCAGGGACACTCATTAGTCACACTGAACAGAGGTCTCCATATTTCCAGGACTCACTTTTGAGTTACAGCCACTATTTCAATTGTTCATATTAGTTAAAAATTCATGTAGCCTGAATACATACTGATTTCTAATTATCTGAACAGCTACTGAAAATATTCACATTGCCCTGGCCCAGGATACTTTGGTAAATATACTCTGGTGCCTATGAAAGCAATAAAATAAAAAGAGGATCATGATTTAAATTTCTTAGTGTCTACTGCCTATATGGCTTATTCAAAAAACAAATAAACAAACAAACAAACACAACCTTTGGTTCTCCTCTGTGTTTGAGGTCCTCAGTCATATTTCTTCAACCTCTGCCTAAGGAATTCTGTTCTTTCTTCATCAGCAGAAATGTTAGGTTGACAATGTTAGGAAAACCTTTGTGTATCTTAACTCCAAATTAAATATTTGTCTTGCTTATCAAAATGGGTGCTTAGTTTTAGAACAATGTTTTTGTTTTTGTTTTTCTGGTAGTGAGGGTAGTGGTAATGGTGGTGATAACACTGCTTCGGGAATTAGAAGACCTGACTATGCCATAGGCAGCTAGCTGGGTGACTGAGAACATATAAAGTTGCTTTCTTTCTTCTCTGGCCTTCAGCTGTGGAGATGATAATTATAATAATCTTGGAGAGATGTAATGAGGAATGAATTGGCCAATATTTTTAAGATGCCTAGCAGAGATGTCTGGTTGGTGTTAAAACTCCCCTTCTCTCTCTGGGGCCCAGTTTCATCTGTAGCATGAGTGGATTAAACTGGATGTTATCAGGGTCCTTCCTAATTCTGAAGACCTATGCTATAGAAATGATGGAAGTAGCAAACAAGAACTTTAAAAGAGTTATTGTAAATATGTTCAAGTGTTTAAGGAGAATAATTAATGATAATAAAATGATGATAAGTGGAAGGTATAAAAAAGTACCAAATGAAACTTTTACAACCAAGAATTATTATATTGGAAATGAAAAAAATCATTGGATGGGTTTAACAATAGACTAACCACTGCAGAGGAAAAGATCAGTAAACTTGAAGATATAGTGGTAGAAACTATCCAAAATGAACCAAAGAGGTAAAAAAGGCTGCCAACAACAATTTTAAAAAAAATGTCATGGTGGCCTGTGGGATAATATCAAGAAGTCTAACACATCTGCAGTTGGACTGTCATCAGGAGCATGTGGAGCAGGACACATAGTTGAATTAATGAGCAAAATTATTTTTTCCAAATTTGGTGAGAACTGTAAGCCCACAGAACCATACCAAGGCACATCCTAATCAAACTTCCAAAAATCAATGATAAGGAGAAAATCTTCAAAGTGGTTTATTTTGTTTTTAACAGACATATTACACAAAGAGAAACAACGCAGATTTCTCCTGAGAGACTATGCAAGCCAAAGAAAATGGAAAGACATCTTTCAAATGATGTGGGCAAGATGTGGGGACACAATTCTCAGAGAATTTTAGATTCTTAAAGATATCCTTCAAAATAAAGGCAGAATAAAGACTTTTCCCAACCAAGAAAAGTGAAGAATTCATCACCAAAATTCATTCTGCATTATAAGAACTGTAAAAGAAAGTTATTCAGGCAGAATAAAAATGATACCGTAAGTGGTATATTATTTGAAGGTAGACTATGATAAGGTAATGATGTATATTGCAAATCTCAAAGTAACAACCAAGATATTAATAAAATAGAATAGCTAATAAATCATTGGGAAATAGAAAAAAAATCTTAAATCTGAAGGATGACCAAAAAGGAGAAAAATAGAAACAAGTAGAAAACACACAGAAAGACAATAGACTCAAACCCAAAGATAACTATAATTACATTTTCTATAAATGGTATAAATATTGTAATTAACAGAGATTTTTAGACTAAATAATAATGCAAGACCTATTCTATGTGCTATCTACATGAAGCATACTTTAAAATATGAAAAGTTAGATAAGTTAAAATAAAATAATTGGAAAAAAACTCACTATGCAAACACTAATAAGAAAGCAAGAAAAGTCATATTAATAATAGACTACAGGAGAGGGACAATTGGCAGAGATAATGAAAGCCTTTCATAATGATAAAGGAACAAATCATCAAGCAGGCATATCAGTCCTTAATGTAGATAGATTAGATAGATAGGTAGATAGATGATAGATAGATAGATAGATAGATAGATAGATAGATAGATAGATAGATAGATAGATAGATAGATAGATAGATGATAGATAGATCCAATAACTGAATATCATTTACATGAAACAAAAATTGATAGAACTGAAAAGAGAAATAGATCCACAAATACTCTTGGAGACTGCAACATCCTTCCCTCAGTAATTAATGGAACAAGGAGATGAAAACTTGAACAGCATTAACAACCACTTTGACTTAATGACTTAGAACTACACCCAACAACAGAAGAACACATATTTTTGAGTGCACATGGACTATTCACTAAGATAGATCATATTATTTGTCATAAAACAATTCTCAATAAATTAAAGGGATTGAAATGTTTTTAAAAGTTTAAACAACACATGTTAAAATGTATTACTTATATAAAATATGTAATAGGGAACCATTGATTTTTGAAGCTGACTATTATAATTTGTTTTCATCACCATTGTTTTCAAATTCTGTTCTCAACACCATTTTTCTATTAAGACTTTGTATTAAGCAAATTGTAAACATGAGCTTATAAAAATAGAAGTATACCATTTAAAAATGTAAATGTATCTCATCTGTTTCCAATGTTAGTGTTCATGTAAGATTTTATTTGGGAAAAAAGAGTGCCACTGTTAAATTTTTTTAAGTTTGAAATCACTGACCAATCTAGAAGATCCATGTCAACTGGCACATTTTAAGTTAATTCTGTCTAATGTTTGTCAAAGAGAAGAGAGAATGGGAAAACCAAAATATGACAATCACACAAAAATACTGGCAACAGCTTTCATTGAATGCTTTCTAACTACCAGGAATTGTTCTAAGTACTTTTCACTTATTTAATTCTTCCTTTTATTTTCCTCCCATTTTACAGCTCAGAAAACTTAAATGACTTGCCTGAGATCAGATAAATAGTAAACCTCAGAGCCAGAATTTGAACCCAGTAAAGTTATTTGACCATGTAGTTTTCCATTTTTAAATCCAGGGTCAGACACACAGGCATGAGATACAAAGACCTCATGATTTCCTCCTTCAGCACTTTGCAAAGTATTTAATTGGTTCTCTTCTGCCTTGACTTCAAATTTGCCTCTTCACTGGTCTGTCTTACTTGATAAGTTCATCAAACATCAAGACTCTTTGTTCATTTTCAAAAAGGATTACAATGATAAGTTTTTATAATTAGGAGTATCTCAGCAGAGATTTCCTTTCCCACAGTTCTCTTGCCTTTATCTTCTAATTATTAGAGATGAATTTTCTGATTTTTCAAAATTGTATTTGCTTTAAATGCTGTTGCAAATTAACTGCTCATAAAAATACCTATCCCCCTTCTGAACTGTTACTTGAAGGAAATCTCGCAAGCACGAATGGTTCAAAATTGAATCACTCAATAAGAATTAGAATAAAATAACTACTTAAAATCTTCAGTGTTTGGGAGACAAAGACTGCTTTAAAACTATCCCAAAGGCAAAATAAGGGGCTGTTTAAGCACTACAAAATACTTGATGTTAAGATATTTTGTAAAAATAAAGCCAGGTTGACAATTCAGGGAAACGGAATGGGTAAAATTGCAATGTGCTTGTGAAAATATCACTTCCATTCATTACCCTGTGGCAAAAGGTAAATTTGTTTCAAGAATGAAATGACCCAGCATCTCTACAGTCTCTTGCATTCCTGAAGATGATTTTATATACATTATCTAATTGTATCTTACCCCAAACACTATGAGATGGTATTCTTAGAATTCACAAACAAATAAGTAGAGGTCCAACATTACTCAAGAGAACTGTTATTTATTAAGCCGAGCATATTTTATATCCAGGATCTTATTTCATGTTCATGAACTCTTATATATATAGAAGAGGCATTATTATTCTCCTTTTACAGATAGGGAACCTGAAGTTAAAAGAGATTAAGTGATTAACTCCCGACTACCCAGCTACTAAGTATTAGAGTTGTGATTTGCACACAGGCCCATCTGACTCCAAGGGCGTACTCTTTTTCCTGTCCTGCACTCCTGCACTGGATTAATAAAAACATGAAAAGACATCGTGTAGCCTGTTGCAAACATGAATATGTTTTGTTCCCCACCAGGTGACCCCTATGTATCAATTTTGCTTGATTTATGGCTGACTCACCGGTCCACTTTCTCCTGGATGGTTGCGCCAGGCTGACACGTCATCAAAGACACAATGAAGAGAGCCGCAGCAAGCATCCCTTCCAGAAGCCGCCACCCTATATTATCCAGAAGGAATAAAACTAATCAGGGAGTTGGAGTAAAAGATGTCTATAGCCAGGATCTGTAAGATCGATCTAATGTTTGAAACTAACAGAACTCACTTGATTCTCATTCAGATGTGGTTAATTAGCTACTAGGATATTGATTAGCCAAACACCGTACATCACAGACACCAAAAACGGCTGTCCTTCAGACCTTTTGAAAAACAATATTCATCTGGTTGAGGAAAGGAGTATATTTATCCACTACCAGTTTAGCAAAGGGACCTTATTTTCAGAATGAGGCAAAAAACATACCAAGATATAGTTCTGGAATTCATGGTCTTTTTGAGTGACTCTTAGAACTTCTGAGGTGTGGATAAAGTGAAGGTTCCTACGGCCAGGATCCTCACCCAAACCTAAACTATTTGTTGATGTAACTGGCCTGCTGCTAGGCTACTGCTTCCACACCTGTGGGCAATACACTATTATTGACTGAGTCACTATATAAAGAGCTCTGCCCAGTGCTCTGGGTGAAGGCAGAGACAAAGGAGGATTACAGACCAGCAGACTGTTGGTTGCAGACATAATTCTAGCATTTGCCCTATCACTAGAAGAACAGTCAGGTAATAAACCCTTTCACCCCAAGAATGTTTCATTGTCATTCCTCGGTCTCACTGAATCCATAGTGAACTTGCCCGGGGCTGAAACCCATTGGCAAGACATGAGGTCAAATCAATTTGTTTTGCAAGGCTGAAACAAGGCTAATACTAGTATATCAGCTCAGCCATAAACATCCAGCAAAGCATAGGAAATGCTAACAGTTACATTGGGGTTCTGCAATGTATTCCCAACATCTGGAGCCTGAGAAATGTGGATGATTGAATGGACTTTCCACTTTTCATCCAGACATAGGATATCATTAAGATCCAACATATTTGTGTCTTGGGGGTACCAGATGTCTTAAATGGACATCTCCAGAAGCATTCTCTAGAATTATAATAACAGCCACACATCTGGACAGATGATACCTTATATACATTCTCTTACTCTTCCAGACATATTCATTAATTAAATACAACTGTCTACATAGACAATAGTTGAACATGTGGCAGGCAATTCACATTCTCATTTACTTAATCCTTACAAGTCTGAGATAAAAATGATTGATTTCATTTTGCTGTTGAAGAAATGGAGGTTCAGAGAAGTTAACTAATTTGCCCAAAGATGTACAGATGTCTTTGCATCTTTGGGAATATTTAGATTCTCTCATTAGAGGATTGGCTAGTAGTATCTTTATTAATTTCAAAGTTATGAAAAAATTTAACAAATAACTTGAATGCTTAAGAAATGTGTGTCTCATTCAAATATAGAAATTTTAATAAGACACCCAACTATTATTGCCTCCAATTCTTCAGAAATTTAGGTAAAATTTGACAGAAGTGAAACACCAATTCCAGGTCCTACAAAGCCCCTCGGGCCCCTGATTTCTGTGTCTTTCTTCCTCCTCTTTGTCGTTGTTTAGACTCCTGGGTCCTCTAGGCTGCAATTCTACCCTACTTCTGACCTAGTTGGAAAGCTCTGCTTTTTCTTTTTCCACAAGTGGTCCAGCCATGACTGGTGCCTCATATACTTTTAGTGAAGATATGGGTGTCATGGCGGGTGATGTATCTGGACACTCTTGGAGCTCAGGATGGCGCATCTGACACCCATTTCTTTCCACCAACTTCCTGCCATCATTCTCCCTCCTTGTCCCACAGGGTCCAAGTTCCTGGCACAGGTCCACAGACCACCCCTGGGGAGTATAGCTCAGGAACCCCTCTACCCCTTCTACAGCTTTTCTCATGGGAAGCAGACCTCTCCCCACAACAGTGGTCTCAGCAGGGGTGATTTTGCCCCTGGAGGACATTCGGCAATGTCCAGAGATATTTATGGTTGTCATGACATTGGTGGTTGTGCTGTGGCCTCTAGTGGGTGCTGAACATCCTAGAATGCTCAGGGCAGTCCCCACACAAAAATGTCCATGGTACCAAGATTGGGAAACACTGCCCCACCAAAAGGCTGGTCCGCCTTCCCCTGGTCCTTGGAATGTCTTCTTCTGTTTACTTGTAGGCCATACTGTCTTCCTTCCTAGGCCAGCTTCTTCTGGAGAGTTCCCGATGCTTTTCCTCCTTACCTAGGATGGCAGTGGCATTCAGGGCCCCTCCTTAACCTCTGCTCTTCTCTTTCATGCTCCACACCTTCCACATGGCCACTCAAATTCTATATTTCCTCTGTAATATTTTCCCTCCAAGCTCCTCTCCTTCATCCTCACCCTTTGATCCATTTCTGGGCCCTGGCTCTCCCAGAAACTATGGTAATGGACTCCTAGTGGGCCTCTGTCTCTCCCCACACCAGGCTTGCCTGTACATCACTGCTGGGTTCATCTGCAAGAAAACTGCCTCTGACAACATCACTCTTCTGCTCAGAACCCTTCAGTGGCTCCCCCATTGGCTATTAAATTAGAAGTCCAAATTCCTCCATAACTCAGTCCCAAGCCATCTTTACAACCTTGTCAACCACATGCTGCAGGCCACCCCCCACATTACAGCCTAGCTTCCCCTTATCTTCCCCCCAACTTTCTCCCTGCAGTGACCTTCCACCTGAACTACTTCATTCACTATCTCCTGCCCTTCTGCCAAGTGTCTCCTCAATAGCAGGTCTGCCATGGACCCTTGGCTAATGGCCCATCTGGAGGGTATCTTCTTGTAATCTCATTGTTATCTTTGAACCTTATCTACCAGCACTTTTCATTTTTGCTTTGTGTTATGTTTTTCTAGAGTAATGGAAAAATCTCAAGAATAAGTTTCTTTAGGGTAAGATCTGTGTGAGAGTTTTCTTTATGATTACCCATGTCACTTAACACTGAATCTTTAATAAGAGATATTGGTTAATTGAGTGAATTGCAAATGAGTCTACTAAAAATGTTTTATTATTTCACAATACTTACAGGTTTATTTTCTCATTTAGTCCTCAACATAATCTTGTGTAATAAACATCATTATCCTAAAGAGAATCCTGAGAGTCAAAAAAACAGCGATTAAAAGTGGAAAATGGAAGTAAAATATATAGGCTATCAGGTCCTGTGCCTGACACTTAACATTCATAAAAAATCTTTAAAAATCTATTTAATCTTCACAGATATCATCTAAGGCCAGTAATAGTAGTGCTGTTTTGAAGATGAGCATATTGAGTCTAAGAATGGTTAAGTATTTTGCCTGTAATCACACAACTGGAGAGTTTCAGACTCATGGATTTATTATCTGCCCAACTTCAAAACCTGAGATCTTTTTTGGTCTGGTCACACAACTACTAAGTGGTATATCAGGACTAAGGCTTGGGTCTTCTAGCTCCAGGTCCACTTCTCTGGCTATTACACCTTTGCTCAGAGAGTTAATATATTTCCAGGGGACAAAGAAAGCAAAATGAAGTGAATAGGCAGATACTCACAGGATGTAATCAAAAGAAGCTAAGTCAGATGGTATCATTCCATGCCTCTGTACTAAGAGAGTGTGTGTGTGTTGGGATGGGGCACTCATCTTTTTTGAGCCAAAATGTTCTAAGATGAATGAGAAATGCCAAAAAATTGTTAGGTTTGCATATGTGGATTTCACCTTAATTGTAACATTCTGTCATCAAAGTGATAAACTACCATGCAGAGTAGACAGGGAGATGGTAATTCATTTTGAAAACAGACTGCTTGTCTTGGGGGAAACACTTTCCACTATCTAAATCAGCCTGTAAGTTATGGCCTCAGAGTGGAACATGGCCTGTGGTGGCCTGGAATTCCACTGCAGGGTGACATCCAGGTCTGTGCTTCCTGAAAAGCTTCAAAAGCTTCACTCCACACCCCCATGCTGGGCCTGCAGCTTGCCCAGTGTGGAGCAGAGATGGAAATTCTGCAAATCTAACAAATGGAAGCAATTTGCTAGAATGAAAAGAAAACAGCTATAGGTTAGAAAGTGTCACTAACCAGGTATTATCTCTAGCCTCAGTTTCTTCATCTGTAAATTGGATAAAGTAATACCTATCAGGACAGATTGAAAAACTGAAAATTAAATGAGGAAATCTGTCCTCAGCTGGCAAGTGTGAACAGCTGCTGTTTGTTTATGGCAACAATGCTTCCCCTTCTCTCTGCTACTCTGCCCAGTATCTGTGTCTCCTTCCATGAGCACAGGGGCTTCCACTTAGGTACAAATGAAAGAGGAAAGTGGGAGAAAGGACGGGCATGGCAAAGAGACTGGTGGAGGAGGATGAAAGGCGGGAGGTCCACTTCCAGTTGCCCTGGACTGATTCTGGGGCCTTCTGGAAGGAGCGCGCTGCCAGCAGAAGCTGATAGAATGGTTTGGGCTGTAAGGCCCAGGTGGCAGAGTAATAGAAGGGCCTGCTTCCCATCTCTGTCCAGGTTCCGGTACCATCCCAGCACTTTGAAAGCTGACAACTTTGGAAGCAACTCAAAGTAGCAACTTCTTTGGACATGGTCAGTGTCGTGATGGCCAGAAGCAAACAGAGCTGCTGGTCGGCAGTCCACGTAAGTAGCAGACAGACAGTTTGGTGAGTCTGTTTGAGGTATCTCTCCAAGGGCAAATACCTGTGTGTGTATGTGTGCGGGAGAGCGTGTGTGCTCATGCGTGCACACAGGCAGGGTGACCCTCTTCTCCCTCACTGTAGAAACCTGCAAAATGTTCAACATAACACCCGGCGCCGGTTCTGCAGACAGTAGATGACCATCCCCCATTCACTGCCTTGCCTTCCCACCCTCCTCCCTCCACCCTTTGTAAGACCACTCTTCTGTGATACTCATCGCCCCTGATTGCCTCATCAGTCCCGCTGCAGCCCACAGACATCAGTGGTGGTTTTTCAGCTGGAAAGGCAGCGGAGTTGCTCTAAGTAATTGATCTGAATCAGAGGCTTCACAACGGTTGGGCTAATGCATGCCTACTGCTCCCCACTTCACACTGAAGCTCTGCATTTGCATTTAAGGGGTGGAAGGAGAGGGAGTCAGTGTCTGGCTCATTAGTGTAGAAATTAAAGACCTTTCTTCAAAGAAGCCATTGAACATTGTAAGAAGCTCTGGCCAAATCTGGGTGGTCCTTTGGGAAATTCCTCTCGGAATTTGGCTGTAGTAAAAACCAGAGTCCATTTTACACCTGAGCAAGTTCTCAGACTTCATCAGTCGATCAATTGTCTCCTTCTCTGTGATGCCTGCACTAACAGTGGGGTGCAGGGGACCCCTCTCCTCTGTTCCTGCAGTACCCTGGCCCCATCTCCCTTTCTGAAAGACTGCTAACTTGGTGGCTGGTGATTTACCCACTTGTGATTTCTGTGAATGGAAGTCAGGGCTTTATTAGCCAGAGTCTCTGTGCACGAGATGGACATGTGAGTCAGTGAATGGAACTAGCTTTGCCTGGCCAGGCCAGCTTCCCGCACCCTGCAAACAGGCAGAAAGGGACTACAGTGTGTGCCCAGATATTAAAAACAATACTAAAACCCACTAGAAGTCAGTCAGCTTTGGATGACCACCATGTGCAGGCAGTTCTAAACAAAGTCAATGGTAAAACTTCTCCCTTGACATTCCCTGCCAGCATCGCACTGACACGTTTGCTTACTTCTGCTCCCCCATGACACTGGGAGCTTCTTGCGGGCAGGGCCCATGTTGAAATGACCTTTGTATCCCCAGGCCTGGCACCATAATGGTGTTTCATGTAGGAGTAGGAAAATTTCTTATCCAAGACTCCTGGACTGAAATCCCAACACCAACATTAACCAACTGTACAACTTTGGACGAGTTATCTCACCACTGTGCCTTACTTGCCCCTCCTGTATAATGGGTTTGATAGTGATTATGTACATATGTATCTCTAACACATATTGTCTTGCCAATGGGTTTCAGCCCCAGACAAGTTCACTATAGATTCAGTGAGACCGAGGAATGACAATGGAACATTCTTTGGGTGAAAGGGTTCATTACCCAGCTTGTACCCCCGGCGATAGGTTGAGCACTAGAATTACATCTGCATCTAATAGTCTGCAGGTCTGTAATCCTCCTTCATCTCTGCCTCCTTCCAGAGCACTGGGCTCTTTACATAGTGACTCAGTCAATAAGAGCTCATTGCCTACAGTGTGGAAGCAGTGGCCTAGCAGCAGACCAGTTACATCATCAAGTAGTTTAGGTTCAGGTGAGAATCCTGGCTATAGGAACCTTCACTTTATCCACATACATACATAAATAATATCTAATAAATCTTTGTTGACTTGAGCTGAATTAACAGGCATTTCCAGGCAAAATCATGATGGATGCTGTTTCTTGGCATAATCCCCTCATTTCCTGCTCACTGCCGTGGTCATCCGCTCCAGGGACACCCTCCTGTGGCCATTCAGAAGGGGCTTATCCTCAGTTGGTCCTCATGCTGCCATCTGAGGAATCCCTGATGGGGTGAGGGTCACTGAAACTGAACCATAGACCTACACGTGTGCCACTTTTCTGTATTTTAGGCATCTTTATGTTATCAGACCATAGCTATTTACTGCTTAAATGAGGCTTCTTAAAGATACTGTGGCCTTTAAGCCTCAAACCAACAGTGCCCCAGCTGATTGATCAGTCAGAACATAAGCTCTGGGAGACTGACCCATCAGTTTTGTTCACTATTGTATCACTGAGTAGCTGCACATTGCAACCAGTCAGTTATTAAATTCATTCCATCCAGGGTTGGGGTTAGGTGCTACAGGCTCTAAACACTCAGAGATCAAGAGGACCTGCCAGCACCATGCCATACCCCAGACTGAGTGCCATGGAGGTCTGCAGGGGCCAAGCTGTACCCCTGAATGGCTGCTTATCTGTGATTTGGGCTGTGAAGGAGGCAGATGGGCAGGCAGACGTTTCTTTAGACAGAAAAAGGAAGACAGGGCTCTCCAGATGCAGGAAGCAGTGAGCAAAATCATTAACATATAAAAGGACATGGCCAGTTAAGGGATTGACCAGCTCTATGTGGTGGGATGGGCAGAAGGACAGGCAAAGGCCACAGCAGAGGACTTTTTTCACCAAAACTAAAATTTAGATTCCATCCCTAAGGATGTGGAGGGGCTACTGAACAAATTGAAGCAGCAGAGCCCCATGATCAGACTTGCACTTTGCACTCTGGGAGACACATGGAGGATGGACTGGAGGTGGAGAATCCGGCTTTAGAGATGGACTGGAACTCCATGCACCTGACACACAGGGAATCTGCTTGGCAGCAACAGGAAACAGCGGGAACCCAGAAGCTCTGGAGTCGAGCTTCCCTATTCGTATGCTGACCTCTATTGCATTGCATGACCTGGGGACAGTCACCTGACTCCTTTGGACCTCAGTGTCTATGCCTGAGGGCTGGCTCATCACTCCTGCCTCCTCCAATTTCAAACCTTAAGCTTCTATAATCCTGATCTAAGACATTACCCTTAGAACTATAGGACTAGGAAACAAATACATATATATGTCTATTTCTAAACCATTCAAGGCTCTCTTAATACTTTATTCAGGACTTGTCTCCCCACGGGACGCTCCAGGCTGTCTGTCTGTAACTAGACTTTCTCCCTGTTCATAAAGCCAGGCTGTGTGGAGCGAGAGGGCTGGATTAGCCCACTGTAAACAATTTGGTCAGTCTCCTTTTCTCTGGTCTCCGTTCCAGTTGAGTGGATTTCAGCAACTCCTGGGTGAATGTTAATGTGGCCTGTGTACACAGTTGCAAGGAAAAAATCACGTGTACCTCCTCCTTTCAGAATGCTGAGGGCCTCACTTCTCAAGCATCTCTGTGGCGCAGTGTGGAGCCTGGGGTGAGGGGCCACAGGGGGGTGGCACAAAGGAACTGGAAAGCGCCTAAGGCAGGACACAGGGCACCTGGGTTTCAAGGCAAGCTCAGCCACTAATTTTCCTTGTAACCTTGCAAAAGTCACTTCACCTTTCTGAGCCTCAGGTATCTCAACTGTAAAATGAAGTTGAGGGCACCTGCCTTGCAGGCCTGCTGGAAAGAGTAATTGAGACAATGTAGATGACAGCCTTTGGTAAAGCTCTGTGAGTGAGCAGCCAGCATGAAGGGGCACAGGCTTGCTTCCCAGAGCACAGAGTCGGGGAGTCAGGGTAGGTACAGAGCATGTGGAGTGCTAGGTCCAAAATCCTCATCAGCATCAGGGTCCTACATAAAGGGAGGGGGAGTGGCCTGATGCCCTATAAACTGCCCTCTGATTGAAATTACCCTGAAATTGGATCTAGATTTACAGTCTATGGGTGGAAGGAAGAGAACTAATATTTATGAGCACTTGTGCTCTGTCTGTAAGCTTTATGGTACACCTGGTATGTGTGTGTGTGTGTGTGTGTGTGTGGCCTAAAAGATGAGGAAACTGAGCCCAGAAAAAGGAAGTGGGAGAGAGAGGATTAGAGGCCAAGTTAGTCTGAATTTAATGTCCATCTGTGCTCCCAGTCTTTGGAATTGTAAGCATAAAAAAGTCAGATTTAGATGGAGGACAGATATGTAGTAGGTTATGTAGAAAACAAAGGATACATTTAGGGGAAGCATTATGATACCAATCTTTCCATGGAGCATCTAGGAAGGTGAATCCGGGTCCTAGACTGTAAGCATCATTAAGGCAGGAGCTGCACTCACCATAACATCCCCGGCACCTGGAAAACTGCCTGGGGTGGATCAGGCACACACTAAATATTTGACGAGTGAATGAATGAACTCAATTAGCCTCTCAGTCATCTCTTTAGCTTTCCTGGCTGATCACAAATAGTAGGAAAGGAAAAGCAAGTCCATATAAATTGTCCAAGGAATTTGCACACATTTGTTGTACCAACTGTTTCTGTTTCTATTCCTGCATAACAAACCACCCCTCAGTGGCTGGAAACAGCATGTATTTTTTATTTCTCAGGATTCCGTGAAAGGTTTCTCATGAGTTTGCATTCAGCTGAGAGCTTAACTGGGACTGGAACATGCCTGATGGGCTCTCATCCTCCAGGAATTTTCTCTACATGGCCTCTCATCATACAGTAGTCTAGTCTAGGTTTCTTTCCAGCCTAGCAGCTGACTTCCAAGAGAGAATGCTTTTGCTTATATCACACTTTCTGGTGTCCCATTAGCAAAGCCAGCCGCATGGCCAAGCCCAGGGTCAGTGTAGGAGGATGTGAATATCAGAAAGTATTGTTCATTGAGGTCAGTTGGCCAATAATCTTCATGAGCCACACATAATAATGAATTTATATATGTAAAGCAGCTAGAGGTGTGCCTGGCACTTAGTTTGTACTACTTAAGTATTAGTAATAGCTAATTATTATTAAAAATTAATTGAGCATATTACTATAATTATTACTAAGTTCTTTACTGCAACTGCCTTTATTACCCTGAATATGAAGTAGGAACCCCCATGCTAGGGATTCTGTGGTGTATCCCTCAAGCTCTGAGCACAGTAACCCTCTGTATTACTGAAATGACGTAGCTGCGTTTGAGTAGCTGAGTCTGCAACAAAACATGAGGTCAAATCCTGCTTTCTTCTCTTACCTTACTCCTTTCTTTTTTATGTGGTTACCCTAAACCTGGGTATGCTTTTTGCTGGTTCCTAAGAGTGATGTTGGAAGCTAAAGGAGGATTACTCATTTCTATTAAGGTCCATTCACTTAACATTTTGCTATGCCCATCATGGTGATCTCTTTCCTTTTTCCAGGAATTCATTTGGAGAAGGACACAGGACCCAGTTCTGGCAGATAAGACACCAATTTGTTGGGTAACTTCTGAGGGAGACCAAGTACATTGATGAAAAGGTAAAGGCATGCAAGGGGAACCCTTGTTTCCCTTCCTATTTTTGGACATAGTTATATGAGAGTATGATACTTGGAGATGCCCTTTATGCCTCTGTGATCACCAGGAGAAAAATATGCACTGGGTAGCCACTAGTCCCAGAGGAAAGGGACACATAGGCAAAACAAGCCAGCCAACTTGTAGACCTTTCAGCTTGGAGCGGAGTTGCTCTGTCAGACCTGGGCTCAATTCAGCTGCCCCAGCTGAAGCAGAGCTGCTTAGCTGACCTCAGATCTGTGAGAAGGGATATGCTTTGGGCATAGTTGTTATGCAGCATAATGTAAAAATAGCTAACTAGTACAGCATCTTATTCCCTATTCTGCTCTCAAATGAGCTGCAGAATCTGCGGTCTCAGCCCAGGACCACTGTGATGTGGAGGGGAACATAGTAAGAAAATTCCAGAAAGGGGTGCCCTTGGTGTTTGGCAATTTATGAAGACATAGGGAGTGGTGCCTGCTTCTTTCCTGGTTCCTGAAGGTGGGCAGCTTGCTGAAGTAGCCAACACAAGCAAGGTTAACTAGGGTCCAGGGAGTAGGATGGTTAGGATGAGGAAATTAAAATGCTTGGCTGTGCATATCCTAATTGCTGAAAGTGGCAAAAAGCCATGGATTTACCAATGAGATGTGAAAAAGTGAATTTAAACAGAGCTTAGCTGAAGGCCACAACTAGAAAATAAGGGAAACTATTTTATACACCTAGTTCCAACTGTACAATAATTCTGCTGTTCTTAGCATTTCCCTCCGCCTAAGACATTTCATGTTGTCTGCAGAGATGCAATTCCATTGTGTATTCTTTCCCCCTGAGTCACTGATAAAATTGTGGCCACTGGTCTCAACATGGCTTCCTTTCTATTTACCTGTATATTTTATTTCCTTGCTTTGTGTCAATCTGTGTGGCTTACATACCTGGCTTTTGCAGGAGAAACTTTTCAAATGGTATTTGAATGTATACATAATTTAAACCTTGTCTCCAAGCTGATAGAAACTTTCAAGGAAAATTAGGAATTTAGTCAAGTGTGATCAACACTGTTATTGCTAAAATTAAAGTTATTAATGGTGGCAGCAATGACCACCATTTCCTGAGCACTTTCTACAAGCCTGGCTCTGCGGAGGTGTTCTGCATGCAATTCATCCAGTCCTCGTGCCACTTAATTAGATGGGGATCATTGTGCCATGTTCTCCCAGTAATAATTAAGCAACACCTGTTTGCCACTGCCTCAGGATCTCCGCATGAGGCATGGAAGTGAGCTCTGTGCATACATTGCCTCAGTGCCTTTTCACAGCAGCCCTGTCAACTGGAATGAAAATTTCCACCTTATCAGATGAGAAAGCTGAGGAGCCAGTCGGTGAAGGGACTTTCCCACCTCACAGTCATGAAGAGACAGCACCAGGATTTGAACTCTGGTTGGCTTGATTCTAAACCCCTGTTCATTCTGCTTTGTGATTGTCTCTCGTAAACAGATACCATGCTGCCACCCCCACCACTCTGCCTTTGGCCCCAATCCAGATGGGTCGGCTCAGGTGCTCCAGACCCTTCCCTACCTCTGAAAAACTAGATCACCACACTTGAATATCCCGTGTAGATGAACTCTGGTGGCTTCAGGGCAAAAGCACACAGAAAAGCAGAGAAGTCCAATGGCTTTGAGCTAATGTCCCCCTGGCAGCTCCTTCTCCCAGCCTCTATCTCCAAGACTGAACTGTCACCAGCCTCAGGGCAAAGGGGACCACACCCTGCTTATGCTGAGGCTTTGACTGGAGAGCAGCCAGTGGGCATTAACTAAAGAAGCAAACACACACATTATTCCATCATAAAACTCGAATTTACAAATTGCTTTCACGTATTTCAAGTCTTGAATCCACTCTGTGAAATATGTATCATTATGCCCAATTTATTTGCATATCTCAGATTTCAAACTCAGCTCTCCTTTACTGAGTAGCTAATGTATGGTGGGAGCTTTTCTGGGCAGCTTCCATACACCACCTCATTTAAACCTCACAAACTTCCTATGAAGCAGAGATTATTATTCCTAATTTGAAGTAAAGGAAATTGAGGTTCTGAGCAAGGGAGTGATATATTCAGTACTCCCCCTAAAATCAGTAGAGTTGGGACTTGAGCCCAGGTCACATATCATCAAACCTGTGCTCAGTGCATGGCCCTAGGCTGCTGAGGAATCCCCTGCACCCTCTGACCCAGCAGCACTGCCTCTGCTGAGCACTGCGGCACTGTCTGTCTCCTCGTTGTATGTGGAAGTACATGACTTGCCTTGTTAGCTGACCAGATTCCGATCAAGAAGGAATGGTATCTGAGGATCCAGTATTCAAGGGGCCTCATGACATCTCCACCTGATGAGGTGACAAGATCCGGGAACCTAACACCGTAATGGGATAAGACATTTACAGTTTTCTGGGAGGTGCTGACTATAGTTAATATGTGGGATAATTTTAAATAATATCTGGCCAGAGGGCAGACTGTGGCATGGCTATTTGAAAACATGATCCCAGCACTTGACACTCTGCCCATTGAGGGGGGCTCTCTGTCTCCTCTTCTTGAATGTGGGCCCTACCCCTCACTAGCCAATTGAATATGACAGAAGTGAGGTGTGCCCGTTTCAGGTCCAGGACTCAGTACATCGACAGCCTTCACTTCCTGTCTCTTGGGACACCTACTCTTCAAACCTGGACATACTGTGAGGAAACCCACCACGTCACGGAGAGGCCCACGTGAAGAGGAATGAACAGGCAGTTTTGCTAGCCACGTGAGCGAGCCGTCTGCAGGAGGGTGCCCAGATGAGGCCCCCACCCACCACGTCAGTGCTGTGTGGAGCAGGGATGAGACGTCTCTGCCAAGCCCTGACCATGAGCAAAATAAGTGCATGTTGTAGTTTTACACCACTGTGTTATGGAGTGGCTAGTGACATAGCAAGAGAGAACTGGAGGAGAGGTGACTCTGACATCTGCAGAGCCTCTACTGTAGGACGAGGCCATTACATTAACAGTCGTTTGAAGTTCTTACAGGAGTCCATTTAAACGGGCTAAGAAACTGAGGCTCAAAAAAGATAAACGGCTCGCTTGAGATTCCATACCTAATCAGTTGAGTCAGCATGGCTTTGCATTCCATCCCTTCCAATCCATTATACCATGAGGCAGGGAGGTAGAGATAACTGTTCTCCAGCTCCCTGACTCCCTGTTAATCTTGTCTCACAAGATCTGGCATGGAGTATAAGCTTAAAACAAATGTACCAGCAAATTCTGTTTTCAGGTTGCATGATGCCTATTTGGAAATAATAAACACATCCAGGTATAAATTCCAGGCACAACTCCAGGGATTGCCCTCTGGGGTAGGGGGTCAGCTGAGCAACTTTCTGGCTGGGTGACCTGGGGCTCATCACTTAACTTCTCTGAGCCTCAGTTTCCTCATCATAAGATAAAGACAAAAATATTGGCCTCATAGAGTTGATGTAAGGATCTAATGAGGACATATTAGATAAATACTTAACACAATTCCTAGTCCCAAATAAATATTCACTGCACTGAGTGTCCCCTACATGGAGCTTAGAGTCAGAAGAACTTTCCTCACTCAGCCCTCCTGACCCCAAAGACAGACTCCTTAGGGTCACAGTGAAACACACCCCTAGGCATCATTTATTTTAACTTCCTCAAAGATTCAGCCCTTTTTCTTCCACTCCTGCAGTCCCTCCAGACAAGAATGAAGCTCAAGCCACAGCCAGTAAGCTTTGCTCACAAATTCCCCCTTCACGGCTGACTGAGCCCCGATACTGGAAAGAAACATTCCATTGAATCATGTAAATCCCCACTCATCTCCAAATTGGGTGCTGGAGTGCCTCGGGGAAGTGATTTTACAACCTCACAGACTTCAGCCAAGGTAGGCTCCAATTGCTCTTGCGAGATAATTCAGCCCACGCCTGGCAGCAGGATGGTGCAGGGGCTCCCTCCCCTCTCTCTCTAGAGAAATGGCCGCCTGGACTGGAGAGGAGCAGTCTCTTCCCTCAGGAGGCAGAGGAGAGGTCCAAGCTGCCTGCCCCCTGCAGCCCTCTCCAGGCAGCTCTGGTGGAATTCGGTGACCTCACTCCCATTCTCACTTGAACAAAGGGTCTCAGAAGGGCACGGAAGGCCCATCAGAGAGACGGTGTCTGGTGTACGCCTGCACTTCCCCTCACAACTTCCTGGATTTCAGAGGCCCAGTAAAGCTATGATAGACCCAGCCACTGTGTCTCCACACAAGAAAATGCTTCCCAGACTGCTGTGCCTCTGGAAAGAACTGTTATCTGTGTGTCTGTGTGTGCGCGTGCGCGTGCCACATCCTTTTAAAGAACAATTATTTTCAAATCTGGTCCTTACATTCAACCCACGGCTAACTGAGCTGTGTGAAGTCACAGCCAGTGCTCTCTATCCCAAGATGCCATGGCCCCATTTCATAGGTGGCACAGTTCTCCATGTGGGTCTGAAAGATTACTTTCCTCCCAGTGGCTTAAGTCCCAATGCAAATATTAGAACACAGGTCAGCAGCTCCAAAAATAATCATAATCATAAAAATTACTATTTGTTTTTGGGAGCTTAGTCTCCAAGGACTTAATAACCATGATATCATGGATTTCTTGCTTCAGCTCCAAAACACAGATCTTCCTGTCTGTATTTTGTATATGCAGAAGCAGGTGCAATAAACGAGTAATTTATCCCAGGTCACCCAGCTAATAAGTGACAGAGACCTTTTTTATTGAAGAATAATTGACATACAATATTGTATTGGTTTCAAATGTACAACATACTGATTCGATATTTATATACACTACAAAATGATCACCACAGTAAGTCTAGTTACCATCTGTCACCATACAAAGTTGTTACAATATTATTGACTAGATTCCCTAAGCTGTACATTACATCTCTGGGTGTCTTACTTATGTCAGTACTGGAACAATGTTCCTCTTAATTCCCTTCCTCTATTTCACTCCCTCCCTTCTGACAACTACCAGTTTGTTCTCTGTGTTTATGAGCCTGTTTCTGTTTTGTTTTTTAGAGTCCCTGTGTAAGTGAAACCGTATGGTATTTATACTTCTCTATCTGTCATTTCATTTAGCAAAGTACCCTCTAGGTCCATCCATGTGTCACAAACGGGGAGATTTCTTTTTAATGGCTGGATAATATTCTATTGTGTATATGTACTACCTTTTTATTCATCTGTCAATGGACACTTCGGTTGTTTCCATGTCTTGCCTATTGTAAATAAGGCTGCAGTGAACATGGGGGCATATATGTCTTCTCAAATTAGTGCTCTTATTTTCTTCAGATAAATGCCTAGAAGTAAAATTGCTGATTGTATAGTAGTTCTAATTTTTAATTTTTTGAAGAACATCGCCTCCATACTGTTGTTCATAGTAGCCACACCAGTTTACCTTCCTACCAAGAGTGAATGGAAGTTCACTTTTCCCCACATCCTCACCAACACTTGTTTCTTGTCTTATTGATACTAGCCATTCTAACTACTGCGAGGTGATACCTCATTTGTGGTTCCAGCCTGCATTTCCCTGATGATGAATGATGCTGATCATCTTTTCATGTGCCTTTAGTCCATCTGTATATCTTCTTTGGAAATCACTGAGTTAGAATTCCAGTTCTGCCATCACTGACCATTGCTAAACTCTCTGGGGAAGGTTCTCCTCTGGTGGCTGTACACACTGTGGAGGCGCACACCGTCCAGACTGGGGAGGTGACAGTGCCTGCCATCAACAGCCAGGCTTAGCTAGAGTCCCTCAGGACCTCCATCCCCAGCTCCGCTTCTCCATGTCCTGAGTCAGTTAAGAGCTCTGTCCTCAGCAGCAGATGGTGTCCAGCATTTGTCTTGCAGCCTTCAGCTCACTGTCTGGTGTGCTTGGGGACCAATGAACTCAGCAAATTCGAATGCCTAACTGTTTGGGCCCAGGCCATATTCCCTCTTGTGTGGGTCCTGTTCCCAGGGCTAGAGTAGATCAGCAGAATTCCAGTCAGAGGATGGAGACAGGATGGAGACTCCCAGAGGCCTCAAGGAACCAGAGTCCACAAATATTCTCACATCATCTACAGTCTCTTTATAAAGAGCAACAATGAGTTCCAGCATTTTCCTTGCCCACTGTACTCTTCTAAAGGAAACAACCCTGCCTGCGACACACCAGAGTCCCTGAGCTGCCATTCCGGCGTGTGACTTCCTCATAGCCTGGTCGCACCCGAGGCCAGCTATGATGTGGCCAAGCATGGAAAGGTCTGCCCAGAGTTGGGTGAGCTGGCCAATTAGATTTCCACTCTGGGGAACCTGAATTGAAAGATGGAAAGAAAATCCAGTCATTAGTAGCAGAAACTGAGGCTGGTTGGACACCCACAGAAGGGCTGTAAGGTAGAACAGAAACCCCAAATAAACTGATATGATATGCAAACCAAAATTATGCTTGTGGAAACCCGAGTAACCGGAAGCTCTGAGGAAGACCAAAGACGTGTGAGGAAGCCGCCTGTTGGCACAGAGAAGCCAGTACCTGCACATGGCTTGGCTGTGCTGCTGACGAGGCCGGGATGGAGATCCAGCCAAGCCCAAACACTGAGCTTCCTGGAGTGCTTGGACCCATGTGCCCTACCTGGGAGACCAGCCCCACTTTGGGTCCTGCTCCTCAATTCCTGGGATACCCCTTCTCCCTCATTGCCAAGGGCACCCGCATGGTGACGCCCCCTTCCTCCTTCCCTCTCTGCTGCCGTCTGCGCAAGTGTCTTTTCATTACAACTCAGAGAAAGCTGCTAAAATATTGGGAGGCTTCACGGTTTTCTTAGTTTTATCTTTGGCTCCAATTTATGCCTTTGTTCCCATGTTTTTTAATTCCATTTAATTTATATATATTATATATCCTGTATAACCTTTCTAAAACAGTATGGAAATAAACACGTACTTATAAAGGGGTCATATCTAATTTAGGGACCTCGTGGAAAACAGAATGTACCTCAGGTAGTCCAGCAGGAGAGGTTTTCATGACGGGCCTTGGGCCCTCTCAGAGATGTGGCTGGGAGGGGGGACCTGACGAGGGCGGCGAGGTGTGCAGAGGTTAACCCGGGGCAGGAGGCGGTTATCACCCAGGCGGTCGCAGCAACAAGAGGAGGAAGGTTATGATGAGGCTCCGTGGGGCCAGGGCCACGAGGAGGGAAGTGGGAGCTGAGCAGGACACAGGTATCACCAGAGGCACCACTTCCAAGCAAGGAGAGGGCCAGGGAGAAACACCCCGACCTCATCGAGCCTCCCCTGGGGAGGGCTTGCTGGTGTGGTGCAGCCGGGCCAGGCAGCAGGGCATTCCGGGTGGTATGGTCCGTGTGGGTCAGCCTCCCAGGGCCCAGAGGAAGGCTGAGGGAGGGAGGCGGTACGGATGCAGAGATGGGTGTTGAGAATGAGCAACAGTGGTAAGCAGGAGGCCATGGGCTTGAGCCTGGCCACACACAGGACCAGACCTGAGGGGTGGGCGGAGGGACCCATTCCCACAGTGGAGCTGAGGCCGAGCTCACCACCTGGCTCCAGCGCAGACCCGCTGGCCCCGAGCGCTGTCCTCCGAGGTCCATCTGTTTTACCGTGCTGACCTGCCCCTCGGGCCCTACCCCTCTGAAAGCCCCTGCAGCCCGCCCTCTGCCCAGGCGCTGCTCCTTGCACTGCCCGTTTCCCAGATGCCAGCTGAGGCTCTCACCCCCTTCAGCTCCTGCTGTTCTGCTTTTTGCACCATCAGGGAAGTGTGTCTAAGAGGCCGCTGCAGCTGAGGGAGAGCTTAGGGTTTACGTGTGCTCATGCCCACTCTCAGCTGCTTTGTTCCCTGTCCTTAGAAAGCACTTGTCAGCTGTGGAAGTGCCCAGGTCCTCTGGAGAACACACGCCTGCCCAAACAGGCCACCTCTTTCAGAACTAAGGGGTCGCTGAGAACGCACCCGCCTAGTGGGCCAGCCCTCAACCCACCTCTCATTCCCACCATGGTTCAGATTTCATCCTCATGAATCCAGCCCAATGATTCAGAATTTGTGGAAATGCAGAACCAGACCCAGTTCAAATTTATTTTTGGTCATCTATAGGAAAACAAGAGAACTCATCAAAGAAGAAAGCTAGTATTTATTGACCACCTATGATGTGCGAGGCACTCACGTGTACCATTTCATCCCATTTTCCTGTTCATTCTGGGAGCTGGGTGTTGTAGAAACAGAAGATCAGAGAGGTTAAGTAATTTGCACAGTCTCACATGTTACTGTCTCCCAGAGGGAAGGGTTAGGCCCTGCCTCTGAGCCAAGGACCATGCTTGCCCCATTATACCATCTTGCTGCTTAGCCGCAGAGTGTTGCTCATTGGACCTGTTGGGGAAGGCGGAAGGTGCTTTTCAACACAACCGTCTGGGTTATGAAAACCAGGGTCTTCTGCGCTCCATTTTATTGTATGTCTACAGAGCAGGAAATAATAAAACTATGCTTCCTAAAATAATTCTATGATGCTCATTATTCAAATGTTTGGACAAGATTATTCTGACTTAACTACCTAGTGGTGGGGAAAGAATAAGTAGTCATATTCACGGTGGCTGTGTGCACACACACATGCACACACACACACACCCCTGCCTCTCCAGCCACCTCCCCAAAGCCTGTCAGATTCCGCTACCTCAGGGCAAATATCTCATGCCCACCAGGGCCAGAATTCACATCTTCTGATTTGAATTTTAAAGACAGAGATTTACACAGGATTACTTTTTTTTTTTTTTTTTTTTTTTGGTTGTGGTCGCTTCTGATTTCCATTGTCTGAATCCTAGTCTTGGAATAAATTGAATCTTTTTCTAACATAGAATATATTACTCTTGAAATAGTAGGAAATGTTGATAATTGCCTTTTATTGGACTCACAAATAATTTATAAGTTAGTCCGGTTTGAATATATACATATATATATCATAGCCTTTTATTTCTTTGGCTTCTTCCTTGAGGCTAGAAGCAGCCTCTAAAAATAGCTGGTTGTGCAGGGATGGGCCTAGCGCTCCCCCTGGTGGCCATTCTTCAGGATTGCAGGTCAACAAATAGACCCAAAGCTGCAGACACGACATTTGAATAATTCTTTCTCCCCTAAGTACACAGAGAAATTTGATTTATTCTTCACAGTCATGTCTGCATTACAGAGCACTTCTCCTTATAAAGTCCATCTGCTTTGAGAATGAGTAAATAATCAATCCCTCATACACATTATCATGCCGTGAACACTTCTCTGAGGTAGTAACAGCTTCTGTGGTTCTACCAAATGTCAGGCAGGCTGGGAGCTTCTTCTTTACTTAAGAAGATACTGAGGAAAAAATACAAATTGACCTTTATGTAAGCAGGGTGACTACTTACTGAGGGTATTAAGGAAACGTGAATATGTATGAGAGCAGGAGAACTAGAAGGCCGAGGAAATACAATGCTTCACTTAGAATCCTGGCTCCACTCACAGCATCCTAAGATGGCCTTCCACAAGGGTGGCAGAGAGATGCTCTGGCTCTTCCCCTGGGTACAGGGAAACTGTATCTTCCAGCCTCACTTGCAGTTGGGAGCCATGTGACTTAAGTTCTGTGGGATGGGATGTGGGCATAAACCATGCAGCACTTCCAGGCCTTACCCCTAAAGCATCCCTAGTGATTTCTCACACATGCTCGGTCTCTGTATCCACACCAATGGAAATAAAATCATACAGGATGTCAAGGTCACACAGAGTGAGCTAAATCCATGAGTCACCACTTAAAGGACATTTGCCCAGGACAGCCACCTGATGCTCTTCAAACTGTGATGTGAGCAGAGAATAAGCTTATATATGCTAAACCACTGAGGTAGGAGAGCTATTGGTTATAACAGGCAGCAGAATTAGCCTGACAATCAGAGCAATTCTTAGCCACAGTTAAGGAATGGTATAGGAAGATTCCATGAAACAACATATGTGAAAACACTTGGCATAGACTCAGGGCTCAAGAAATGGTGGTTAAACAGCAATTACATCTCACATAAGCAGTATTTTCATTCTGAAAGAGTATTTTTGTTGTTATCCCACAGGTTTCTATTGAAAGAGAAAGAAGACCCAATTTCAACTGGCAAGACAAATGCAGATTTTATCCAAGGATAGATTAAGCTTTAGGCCTGAGTTAATCCATCCAGCAGTTTGAGCACCCAGGTACTGTTTGTGTCTCCACTCTTTCTTGGGCCTGGTAAGCTTCACTGAAAACCTAACTCCCCTGGTTGTCAAAGATGGCATCAAGAGCCCTACTACTACATGTTCTAGTCTTTTGAGAGCAAGAGGAAATCTACCAATATTCTAAGAAAGAATCCCGATTCCTCTGATTGGCCTGGCTTAGGTCACATGCTCACCTTTGAATCAATCACTTTGTTGAAATGTAAAGTCCTCAGGTCCTGCCAATCAGGACCCATTCCTGGAGCTGGGAGTGAGATGAGCTTTCCTGAAATCCCATTGGCTTGTGGGGCAAGAGTAAGAGCCACATTCTTTAGAAGGATGTTTTTAAGCTAGGGAAGAGGGAGCAGGGGAGATGAATGCTAGATAAACTACTAAGAGTGTGTGCAACAATTGGTATGTTAATTTTCCTTAAAGCAAAAATCATATTATACAAATAGATGGTAGATGTTATTTTGTGATCACCTAAAGTGACTGGCCACCTTTCAGAAATCTGTTAAGTTAACCGGAAATGATGGTTTTCAACTTCCTAACCTCTGACAATGAGTTCCCCAAGATCCTCAGATACTGACTTCTTGATATATGCTCAGATATTGACTCTCTGTCTCTCTTGACAGTGCAGTGTTAAAAAAAAAAATCTCTTAAGAATAATTTAGTTGCTCGCTCTTCTGCTTTCTTTTCCCCTCTTTATTTCTTTTACTAGCCTTTGATTTTGAGTATTTCAGAAAGCATAAGATGTTATTCAAGTGGGAGGGGTTGTTCTTTTCATCAGCTCATAGGATGCTTAATCATAAAATAATGATACTGATTTTTAAACAGACAACTTAGGTACCTGAACGAGGGCCGCTCTACTGAGCAGTCACCTAAAAAGGTAATCTTTATAGTCCAGTGATATAGCCATAGTGCAAACCGTATTAATTAGACCTCAGTTTTAACCAGAGAAGTGCAGTATTTTAATTAACCACACTATGTACCTGGTTTGATTGCCAATCATCTGTAGGGTTTTCAAAACAATGAATCTACCCTCCAAAGCAAAGATTTGTCTTTTCAAATCACGTATCTTGGGATCTGGATCTAAAGATATTTTGAATAAATGTTAAAGAGCAAACAGGAGGGCACATGAGTTCTGCATTTGTTTAATAGAAGAAGAGAAGGTCGCAGGGTATTATATGCTTCCTCCACAGTGAAGCTGATTTGATTACCATCCTCTTTCAATCACTCTGCAGCTGAATTCTCCCAGACCACAAACTAAATCCAAACTTCTCAGGGTCAGGCCTTGGGCTGCCCCTGCATCCTGGGTGGGCAGGCATCCCACACACCCTGCACCCCTGCCAGGCTGAAGCTCTGCACCCTGTGGATGCCAGGCCCTCTCCAGCAGCGGGGGCCTGCTCCTGCCACCGCCTCTCCTGAAATGCCCTCTCCTCACTTCCATTCATACTCTCGTGCCTCACTCAAGACCCAACTGGTGTGTCATCTCCTCCAAGAAGTCTCCCTAACCCTTTGCCACCATAAAAAAAGGACATTAGTCTTTCTTTTTTGGTTTTCTAACTTAAAAAAAAAATCTATTACAACATTTACTTTTTTTTTATATCATTAATCTACAATTACATGAGGAACATTATGTTTACTGGACTCCCCCATCACCAAGTCCCCCCTACAAACCCCATTACAGTCACTGTCCATCAGCGTAGTAAGATGTTGTAGAATCACTACTTGTCTTCTCTGTGTTGTGAAGCCCTCCCCGTGCCTCCCCCCACATTATACATGCTAATCATAATGTCCCCTTTCTTTTTCCCCACCCTTATCCCTCCCTTCCCATCCATCCTCCCCAGTTCCTTTCCCTTTGGTAACTGTTAGTCCATTCTTGGTTTCTGTGATTCTGCTACTGTTTTGTTCCTTCAGTTTTTGCTTTGTTCTTATACTCCACATATGAGTGAAATCATTTGGTACTTGTCTTTCTCCACCTGGCTTTTTTCACTGAGCATAATACCTTCTAGCTCCATCCATGTTGTTGCAAATGGTATGATTTGTTTTCTTCTTATGGCTGAATAAGATTCCATTGTGTATATGTACCACATCTTCTTTATCCATTCATCTACTGATGGACACTTAGGTTGCTCCTATTTCTTGGCTATTGTAAATAGTGCTGCGATAAACATAGGGGTGCATCTGTCTTTTTCAAACTAGGCTGCTGCATTCTTAGGGTAAATTCCTAGAAGTGGAATTCCTGGATCAAATGGTATTTCTATTTTGAGCTTTTTGAGGAACCTCCATACAGCACTTACTTTTTATCCTGTAATGTTTTTATCTATCACTTGCGCTTGGTCTGGGAGAGACTGCCCACAGATTCATTCTTCATCCTGTCCCTGACCTCTTCTGCATGGCATGGTGTCTGCCCCCTCAGGCTGCATGGCTCAGGCTGCCATGGTCACTGGCTCCACCTGGGTTTGCCCAGTGGGAGGCACTGGCGAGAGGCTGGAGGGTGGGAGGACGCAGAGCGCCAGGGTAGCTCATTCCTTTCCAGCTAGAAGCCTCGGAGGCGTATATGACAAGGCCATTTCTCTCCTCGGTGATTCCAGCTCCTGGGCCGGCAGAATGCTGCCTCCACTTGGTCCCTTTAGCCTAGTGGCTTCTGCTGTTGCTAATCTCTGGGTGTCCTCGCAGGCACCACTTTGGTCCCTTACCTCTTCCATCTCTGGTGTAACCAATTCTCTGTATTAAATCGCCTCTGTTTCAAATGTTTAGAGTGATTTCTGTTTTCCTTCCCAGACCCTGACTGATATATGAGCTTACCTCCCCATCCAGCAGTTGACAATGGTGGGTTTAATGAATGACATCAGACAACCATGTGTACTTGTCATACATAATTTGTGTGTTTCCATTTTCTAAGACACTTCCGTGAATCTTCCTATTAATCTCTTTTTCCTTCTGTAATCAAGAAAAAAAAAAACAGAGAAACATTTTTGAGCTCTCCCCACATTTCCTCACTGGATTCTCCACCCCCAAGGCCTTTGTTCAAGCTTACCCACACTGGGGTCCTGCATGGCAGTCACCTCACTGACCAGTGGTGAGGACCTTGGGTGTGGAGTGAGATCATCGAGATGGTAACAGTTGCAGAATCCAAAACACCAAGGCTCCTGGCCGAAACCCACAGGACAATGGTGAAGAATTCGTTATCTTTCTGTTCTTCAGGTCTGATATGTGACTGAGGCCAGAGCCAGGCCAATTTACGGTTATTCCCAGAGCCCAGTGCAATTTGCAGATAAAAGGAAGATACACATTTGTGGCCAGAGTGGGTGTTAAACTGGCTGCTAAAATGCTCCCCTGTTCAGGAGGCCAGCACATGGCCGGGTGGTCTCCTCAGTGCTGCCCAGAGCATTACTTTATTTCTGAGGTCTGGCGGCCAGGTGAATCCAGACCAGGCATTTGGAAGGGATCTGGGAATGGCAGAAGGGTAAAGTTGCTGCTGCAGTGAAGAGGATGGTGCAGCCCACCTTTCTGCCCCTTCAGGCCCCAGGCTTCTCTCAGACCACCTTGACCCTTCATGGACTTAGCTGTAGATGAGGCTAAACAGCTATTGAAAAGCTTTGCACTAAAGTGAAAAGAGGAAAATAATACAGTTTAATGAACTCTCACCTGAAAGGTAATACATTTATTGAGGAAATATTTACTGGGGTCCTAGCACTGAGTTGGATGCAAAGGATTAGAATGAGTAAGAACCAGTTGCTGCCCTTCAAGTCCCCACTGTCTATTTGGGAGAGACAGACACAGAGACAGGGACAAGGATGAGCTGCTGAGCTGAGCCCGAGCCCAGGTTCTGTACCCAGAGCTAATCCCCACTTGCACACTTCCCGGCCTGGTGACCCTAATCTGTGTGAATAACTTCTCTGAGTCACAGCTTACTCATCTGTAAAAGGGAAGTTTAGTGCCTACCTCACAGTTGTGGGGAGTATAAAATGGGTTTATGCACAAAAAGCTCTTCATACTTTGTCTGATGCAAGGTAAACCCAGGGATGCTGGTGTCATGATGGGCACCCTCAGCAATAGCCATAGTGAGGCTCCTCCAACTGCTTCATGACCCTGGACATAGCAGGGAGGAAGCAGGGCTGGAAAGGGAGGCCATGGTGAATGCCATGTGGTGACTCCAGCTGGCAGTCTGCTTGAAGATCCCCAGGGAGCCCCTTTTGAAGATCCTGAGACATTCTATAGGACTGAGGAATTTATAGAAGACTCAGAGATATTACTACATGGATATAAACAGGACCAGTTGTATAATCACAGTCAGGTTATGAGATAAATGATGAGGGAATTTGGGGAACAGGATTGAATAAATCATCCTGCCTACGCTCAACAGGAAAGCTCCATGCCAGGCATCACCTATACCAGCTCTGAAACATTAAGGGAGAAGACATGGGCAGATGGTAGGCATGCCAGGGACAGCATTCCAGGTAGAGGAAATGGGATAGGCAAATATCCACTTGCAAGAAATAGCACTGGAAGTCCAGGAATGAAGAAACTCAGTATAGCAATTTCATAGGGAGCTGAGAAGCTCCATGGGGTCTGAAGAGCCTTGTGTGTCCTAGGACAGTGTCTGGACTGCTCCCTGTGGCATTAGAAAGTCAGAGGAAGTTTTCAATGGTGGAGCATATGGTCAAATTTGTCTTGGGGAAAATCTCTTGGGTTAACATTAAGAAAGTTCATTTGGTGTGAGGTAGTTGATTGGCAGCAGGGACACCACAAGCCTAAATCTCCAGCCCCAGTAGAGGAGATGCAGAAAAGGGCACTGATTGAACAAATGTTTCTGACTAGTCTAGTCATTTTCTTAGGCAAAACTAGACTCTAAGTCCCTTGGTGACAAGGACTATACCCCTAGTGCTAGAAAATAGAAGTGCTTAACACAGGAATGGGCACAGAATAACAATTTGCTGAATGACACCATCTCCACTTTATCTCTCCAGCCTAGTGACTTCCAGCTGTTGCTACTCAAACTGCATTTGGGAAATGAAGGATCGTGGGAATCAGGTATGTCCAAGGTTTTTGCCTGGGAAAGTGAATGAGCTTGATGACACTTGAGAAGGTTCAGGAGTTCAAGTCACTGGTTCAGCTATGACCTTGTTGAGTTTGAGGTGCCTGTGGGGCACCCAAGGGAATAGTACCCCAACAGGTCATTTGGTCTATGGGTCACTGTGAATCATCATGTGAGATTCCCACATAAAATGAGAGTTCCTGTGGCCAGGATTCTCACCTGGCCCTGATTGACTAGCTCACTGCACACCTGTGGGCAATACATTGCTGTTGACTCTATAAAAAGTGCTCTGGGCATGACACAGTGGCAGGGCTGCAAGGCTGCAGGAGAGCAGAGCAGAGGCTGGAGTGGTGGCAGCACTGAGGACAGAGGTCCAGAGGACAGCTGTGTGGGACAGCTGTGCGGGACGACTGTGCAGAGAGGCTCTGAGGACAGCTGTGCAGACAGAGGGGCCCAGAGGATGGCTGTGCAGGAAGAGAGGCCTGGAGGCTGGCTGTGCAGACAGAGGGACCCAGAGGCAGAGACCGGCTTGCTGCATGCAGACTTGGTCTGAGTGAATGGGATTCTAGTGACTGACCTGCCACCTGGAAATAAAGTTGGGTATAACCCTTTCACCCCAAGAACATTTTGCTTCAATTTCTTTGGTCACACTGAATCCATAGCAAACTTGCCCAGGGCTGAAACCCATTGGCAAGACACCTCAGCATACAGAAAACTGCCTACCTCAACACATTGAGTAGATGCTCACAAAATATTTTTGGGTGAATGAATTAGTGAATGGGTATGAATTCAGAAATGACCTAGACTCCTTGACCACCTTCCATAAAGCAAGAACCCTTGTTATTTTATTCCCTGTTGTTTTCCTTTATAGCATGTACAGGTATAAGCAATCATATAATGATTCACCTGTTCAATTCAAATGAATTAAACATACTAATTTAATACTTGATTCATATTTGATCTCCTGACTCCCTAACTAGACTACAGGTTCCTTGGTGGTGAGGACAGTGTGCTTTTGTTCTTCACTATATGTCTTGGCATAATCTAGCCCAAAGTGGAGATTAGGTAAATATTTGTTGAGTGAAGGAATGGCTAAGGGTATGGGTATGGGTGGAGACAGAATGTACGTGTAAGCCAGGAGAAAGTGTGGGTCTTGGTGAGCAGTGTGACCAGGTCAAATATGGAGTGTCTATGTTCACAATCACTTGTATGCCTATTGCCTCCTCCTCCACATGGCATAGCCCCCAAAATCTAGTCTTGATCAAATCCTCGGAATTTCTTCTCTAAGATGCTGTTTTGTCATTTGTAAAATGGGTTTCATTATGTGCCCTGCCTCCTTGACCAGGTGGCTGCGAACATCAAATGAGATAGTTCAGGTCAACAAATGTTTATATAGGTGATTAGATGCCACAGTGATGAATGCCTTTGAATAAATACACAGAGCTCCATGCTCAAGGAGGCAGTGGGAAACAAAATCACTTTGATGTAGGCTAGCCCCCTTCCCAGGAAGCCCTTCATTTCAATAACAAAAGACTCTCACCTTGCAACCTGGTAAGGGCCAACTGGCCTGTCCCATCCAACACTCATTAAGAATTGACTAAGATCTGTCTCACAGGGCCTTGGTGGTGGGGCCTGGCCATGTCCCATCTCCCTGCAAGCTGTTGCATCAGCCCTTGGCAGCATGGAGACTGAGCTGCTTGGCCACAATGATAACACAGCTAGTGAGCAGAGAACATAGACATGGAAGTGGAAAAGGATGTTCAATCCATAAGGCTGTTCTCAGGATGAGAAAGGGTCAGAAACAACAACTTCTGAAAACAGAGACCACTCTTTGATTCCCCTGAAGGGCCCTCTTGGGGGGCTTAATTGTTGAAGGCAGGTCTTTGCATAAGCTGTTCTCTCCCTCTGGACTTCCCTATCCTTGACAACTTTAAGAATAAGACCAAGCGTTCTTCCCACTGTGAAGCCTCTTTTCTCCCTTTATCCAGATACAGACACCTCCTGTTCTTTGGAGAGAAAAGAGGGGAGAGATCCAGCCTCGGCCAAATGCCTGGTAGGTGTCAACTACTATTCATGATTCTTTGTATACCTTCTATCATTTCATCCTCAGAGCCATGTGTGAGGTTGAGTTTGTGAGCCCCATTTTACAGATCAGGAAGCTGAGGATCAAGGACACAAGCCACTCAGTTGAAGAACAGCTAGTAAGTGGTTGGACCAGGATTAGTTAGAAATCAAATACACAGCTTTTCCATAGTACTCTACATTTCTAATAAAGCATTAGTTGTGTGGTTTTAGATTTGTCTGCCCATGAGTGCATGGCTCCAGGAAAGGATCCCCTCTGATCTGTCTCCCTGCTTGTCCCAGCTACACACTAAGCAGGTATAGAGGCCTTTGACTAGGAGGCCTAAGGCTGCTCAGACCCTGAGCTCTTCCTCACCAAGCAGGAAGGACGGTAGCGCATATCCACACCAGCAGTGGCCGGCTAGTGTTACGCTTGCTCTTCTGCTCTCCACTGTTCTCCAGGATGAATTTCCCTTCAAGGGTGTGCCATGTGTCTCACCCAGCTTTCACTGTGTGTACGTCTCTCCACTGACTAACCATCTGCTTCTATTCCTGACATTCACTCTTTCTCCCAGTGGACTTAAATCCCAGCCTGTTTGCCTAAGGCCCTGATAACCTTTCTAGGCACTGCAGGTTCTTTCTGTAAGTGTTAGGAGGCATCCCCTAGATGCTGCAGCCATAATCCGCCTCTAACTAGCTGACAACATCCCTCCCCTAAAATCACCTCCGTGCCGCCCCTGTGAACCTCAGCTTGGCTACAACCTGTACCACTGTGGTTAACAGCACTTGACTTTACTTGAAGTAGATCTGAGTTTGAACCCTGTTCTGCCCCTTATGGTCTGTGTAGCATAGAGAAAAAACTCTCAATCTCTATGCACCTTAGTTTCTTCATCTATAAAATGGGGGTAATGACACTTTCCTCCTAAGATTATCAGGAAGATTGAATGGTATATATATGATATAGG
This sequence comes from Manis pentadactyla, assembly GCF_030020395.1. Classification (NCBI taxonomy): domain Eukaryota; kingdom Metazoa; phylum Chordata; class Mammalia; order Pholidota; family Manidae; genus Manis; species Manis pentadactyla. Next base: position 46,247,992 of record NC_080022.1, on the reverse strand, counting down.
TAAAGTAATGACTATTGTGCCTGACAAAAGGAAGTACTCAATAAATCAAAGATATCTGTTATTCCTAGCAGTCCCGATCATGTGGTTTAGGCAAAAAATCTGGTCTTCAATTCGACCCTCAAGAAGTTAGCTAAACCCATATCAAGATTAATTTCCTTATCTCCAGATGCATTGTTTTTTCCTATGATTTTCCCACCAACCCACTGGCAGAGTTTTACTATAGCTCACTAATACACTTTAAAAACACTGTGTTAGTCAGAAAAAAACAGGCTATGCTGCAGTAACACATAACCCTCAAATGTTAATAGTTTGATATACAAAGATTTATTTCTATCACAGTCTGATGACTATTGGACAGATCTCTTTACTAGCTCTCTTAGAAGAAGGGACCCAGGGATCTAGGTTCCTTCCATTGTGTAACTCTTCTGTCTTAAACACACGGCTTCTGAGATTGCTGCAAAGGGAGAAGAGAAAAAGTAGATCCTTGAGCAGGCCTAGCAGTAGCATTCATTACTTCTTCCCATATCCCACTGACCAGAACCTAGTCACATACCCAAAGCTAATTGCAAGGGAGGCTGGGAAATAGTCTTCTCACATACCCAAGGAAAAGGAACTAGGATTTGGTGCATACCAAGAATTTTCTCTGCCCATCTTATGTCCCTAAATAAAATAACACCCATCTGAGTGTCTCTCCCCTTTCTCCAGGCTCATCAGCTCTGTGGGGTCTCTTGATAACCAGTGCTGCAGCCATGCAGACCTCAGAGACCACCACTCTCCCTCTCCCTTTATTTAACATTCCATCCCAAATGTGGACAACGGTGTTTCCTTTTTCACTATGCCAAAGCTGAGGGCAGCGTGGAGACTGAGCTGCTTGGCCACACTGATAACACAGCTAGTGAGCAGGGAACATAGACATGGAAGAGGTATTTAACCATACCTCTAAACTGTATATGCCTTGTAGTAATCATCCCATATTTCTGCACTGTTTAATCCATCCTCTCTTACTCTCCCCTCTGCTCTGTCCTCTACCTGGCTATTAGCTCCACTTTTAACCATCCTATTCTACTCAACTTTGTACTGCCCTCTCTCTCAAGTCCTTCTGGGGACAGCATGGAATGAAGGAAGGAGCAATAGATTCAGGTAGGGCAGAACCAAACAGAGAATCAGACCTGTAGTCTGCAAGACTGGGGCATTTGCCTTGACCTTCCTGAGCTGCATTTTCTTCACTTGTCAGCATCTGTAATCTCACCACATTGTAATGAAAAATAGATTAAAATACCTACACACTGGGTAGCTTGTTACACAATAGACTCTGAATAAATCTAAGTTCCTTTCCTTTTTTCTTCTGTCTTTTTTGAGAGCAGTCAGGATATAAATTATACATAAATAAATTACATGTTACACTGGAAATCCTCAGAAATGATTAATGTAACCAATAATAATTTTAATATTAATAATAGGTTTCTCTGGCAGCACCATCCTAATTCTGCCAAGTCAGTCCACATGCTCTGGCTTTGTCATAGCAACACAGAGTACTTAAAGTTTATGCTAGAAAGAGGTAAATGCATATGATTTCCCATTTTCAGATAGCTTTTAAATCCTTATTTTCATCAGAGCATTCTATAAACCATTACTTATGGTGTAAAGTGTAAGCAGTATGTCTGTCAAGAAATAAAAGATTAAGACGTGACTGGAAACACTCAAAAGCTACCATCAGTATTGGAGACTGAAAATAAGGTTTGGCCATATGAAGAATGTGCTGGAAATACTGATTTCTACTGCTCATTATGCCAAAGAATGGGTGGGACCTCAGTGGAGAGTATGGCACATCATCCCCATTACCAGGAGGAGCAAATTGAAGCTAGGGACTTGGAAGACAGAAATGTCTAGAAGATTTTGAGTCTAACTTGAGCCCGAGTATCTGCTAAGCATTCTCAATGACTCATTTCAAAACTGAGTTTGGAAAAACTTGCTCCAAAGAATCCTTTAAGCACTCAGATTCTGTGAGTTTATTATTCTGCGTTTCTCTGAGATTTAAATGGAAGCAACCAGAATGGTTGTGACCGTGGGTTCTGGAGCCAGACTGCTTGGATTGGAATGGCTGTTCTTACACTTGCTAACTGCACTGCCCTGAATCAACGATGTAACTCATGTGTACCTCAGTTTCCCCAACTGGAAAATGAGGATCATACTAAGGACTAAATAAGGTGATGTTTGTAAAATCTGGGGCACTGTTCCTGACAGGCAGTAGATGCTCTATCTGTCATTTCCTTGTCCATGATTAAGTGGAGATCACAGCAGGAGTCATCCTGGTCCATAGCTACCACCAAGCCACCAAGCACCGTGTATATATAGTAGATTCTCCTACTTCATTATTCAGTTGGGTTATTTATTCCTAAATTGTAATGAGATCTGACTAAATGTATGTTAATCCCCAAATTTCACACCCAAAACCCTCCTCACAATCTCTGCACTTCGTATCTACCTTTCTGCCTACACCCTCTCACACAAGCATAGAACAGGGACTCATGAGGAAAATGAGATCATTATAAGAAAACAATGCTGCACCATTTGTACATCCAGGTATAGCACGTGCATTTTGACCCTGACACAGCCACCATTAACTGAGCAGTGGGGTGGGGAGGAAAAGAGGAACTGACATTTTTGGTGCCAATTTAATGCCAAGCACTGTCAAGGTTTTCAAATGGCACATTGATCCTTAAACCAACACTGCCAGCATTCTTACCTGTTTTTATAGATGAGGAACACACATCTCAGAGGTGACTATTGACATTCCCAAGGCCAACAGCCAGTGGGGAAACTGAGTTTAGTACCTTGAGGATCATAACGGGGATAGTATGTGATTCCAAGAGTCACACTTCTATTTGCAAAACACTTCTAATAGTTACCAGTAATTGCCTACTACATCCTATGACTTACCATTGTAACTTGTCCTCAACCAGACAAAAAGTACGGATAGAGCTCCCAGTCCATCGATGCACAGGCAGGTGAGAGCCCTTGCCACCTACTTCATCGCCCAAGGCCTTGTAGACTGTCCTGATGCCACCAGGGGGAGCCCTTGCATTAAAGCAACAGGAATTTGCCAGCCCAGGTATCAGCTCGGATAGGGAGGAGGGCTCCACATTCTCACTCTCTCTCTAGAGATTCTACAGGTGATTTTTCCATTATATTATTTACAAATGTACACAAAACATTGTTGCCTTGGGCCAGAGTGAGGACCAGGGTTGGAGAGAAAGCTACAAAGAATCTTTGGCCTGTGCCCTGCTAAGCATGGACGAGTGGGCCCCAATCTGTGAGCACAGCAGGAGCATGGATCAAACTCTGAGTCAGGAAATCAATGTAGTGGGGTGTACTGACCATCGATTTTTTAAATTAAATAGCACAGTATGGCTCGGAGGAAAACAGAAAATAGCAATGTGATCACACATATAGTAAGAGCGATTGTTTTGAGAAATTATTTTAGTATTTGTGTGTGTGCATCTATGCTGAATCATGATGTAGATGATATCTCTGTGAGTCATTAATTATTAAAACACACTGACCTAAAAAGCTTACTAAAAATTCAGATTTCCAGACCCTAGACTTAAAGAACTGACTCGTTTCTGCCTGGGCTTCTTGAAGCCTGTATTTTTCATAGACCCCTTGGCCTCTGTGATGATCAGCCAGGTGTAGGAACCGCCTAGGAGAGGAAATGGGCACCCAGGCGGGCTTTCCTCGCCTGCCCTCCCCCTCCTCAGCCCTAGAGAGAGAGGCTATGTATTCCATGAGTTTGGCCCTAACAAAGCAGGAAAATTCGTGACACTTGAAGTAGCGCGGGCTACCTTCCCAGCCAGCGATTTAAGTGGATTATAGCTGGCCCCCAAAGCCCAGGAGAGCTGTGAGCTCTTAAGAAGCAGAAATTGAGGATTGGGGTTCCAGCACCAGCTATCGGAAAACAGATAAAAACAAACAAACAAACAAAAACACCTTATAGTCAGCCAGACCTGAGTTCAAATTCCTGATTCTTCTGTTTACTACCTATGTGGTCGTGGGTAGGTAATAGGATCCCTCCGGGCCTATGGTCACCTTTTAAATAGGAATAATAGCGCTTCCCAAGGGCATGGTAGGATTTAAGTATCATAATGTAGCCAATGCTTGGCAGTGCCTGGCCAAAACGGGTGCTCGGTTTTGGCAGCTCCCTTTCGGGCCCCCACCAACCCCCCTGCGAGTTTAGGCGCGCTCTGCCTCCTTGGGGCCTCGGTTTCCCCGTGGGCGTGCAAGGTCTCCTGGGGTCAAGCAGCGGTCCGCAGGGCGGCGCCGGGCCGAGCCTGTTGGTGACGGAGACGGCACTGTCCAGCCTGGGCGCCCTGCACCAACAGGAGGGGTGCCACCCCGTTCCTCCGCGACTCCGCCATGCACGGGGCACAGAGAGAACGCCCCTGGAGAGTGCCCGGCCGGCTGGCCTGCGGGAGGGCCGCCTGCTGAGTGTTTTCGGACGGAAGGCTCCCCTCCCCCCTCGCAGGTGCCCCGTCCTGCGAAGTTCGGCGGACGGAGGCGGGTGTGCGCCCCGCCGGCGGCTGGGAGGCTCTAGCCTCGGGAGAGGGAGGAGCCGCCGCCCAGGTGGGGCAGGTGGGAAGCCTGTACTCAGGTGTGTCCGTAGCCCGGGGAAGTGATTGCTCCCTGGACGGCGCAGGCGGAGCAGAGCGGACTCCTGGCCCCAGGATCCAGCTCTGGGAAGCGGGGTTTGTTTCCCAGACTCTGCCTCGGAGGAAAGCCATGGAAGAGGTCAGGCGCGTCGGTGCGGTGGGGGGGCTTTCCCGGGTCTAGTGCCTCCCAATAGAGAGCCGCAGGGAAAGGCTGCTTGCGCATCTGGGCCCTGGAGAAGGGCAGTCCTGTCGGCAGCCAGCTCCCGCCGTCCTCACCCCGAGCAGGTGTGACTGAAGGAGGCTGAGTACTACGGCCTCCCCGGCCACCCCAGAGGGTGAGGGGATGAGAGACTCAGGAATTCGGGCATGAGGAATCCTAGCTCTAACCCCGCCAGCCGGCTTTCTAACGTGCTCCCGCAGCCTGGTTTCAGTGCCTGCTGGCTTCTCTTTGCTTGTCCTGTGGACTGTGGGTCCTCCAGGTGATGCGTGGGCTTCCTGGTCAGAGGTAAGGACGGTGCGGGGGTCTCTTTGTGGCTTGAGGCTTTATTGTGGGCTCTGCTGCTTAATAGCTGTGTGGCCTGGGACTAGTGAGTTCATCCTCCTGAGCCCCCTGGGTTCCTTTCATGAAATGGAATTACTACTAGCATGACTAGTTTCTGAGATTATTGCAGGTGCTTGGAAAAATAGAGATGGCGTATGGGCAAGTGCCGGGCGCCAAGCCAGGTGGAGTTGCCTCTTGGATGGCAGCGTGCTGTTTGCATAGTTGGAGATTTTTCCCACCTGACTAACCACATCTTCCTTTTTCTTTCTCCAATTCTCTGCTCCCTCTTCCATGAGTCAGTTACTTTCGTGTGTGTGTGTGTGTGTGTGTGTGTGTGTGTCGGTGGGGTGGGCTGGGGAGGGGAGGGGCAGAGATGCGTTTTGCTTCTGTATCTTCTTATACACTGCAGTCAAGTCGTTTTCTCCCATGAATCATGTGGCTCCCCTCCCAGAGGTTTAATTTTAAATTGGGAAAGACCTATTTCAGGTGTCACTTTCTCAGGACATGGTCCATCTGTCTCTCTGTGGCTGATTATTCCAGTCCAACTAGCTGAGTTTTATAGAAGAGTGAGCGAGGGCTGGCTAGTATTGTTTTCATCTGAATTCACCCTCCCCCAACTTGCTATTTGGCAACTTTTGAGAAGCTTCTCCTTAATGGAAAAATGTCAGGCTGAATAGATTTCGTGGGATTGTAAGAAAAAGAAACTGACATGTTTTGCACCCTCGAATGTATCAGGATATGCCCCGGCATCTGTGATTCCAGTTTATTTACTTGACAGCACAGGGAGGTCAATACCATTTGTCCAGTTTTTTTATAAGGAAGGGAACTGACAGAATGTTGTCACCCAATATCACCCAGCTGGTCAGTAGCCTGAGCTGGAGCATGGCTGAGATTTGTTAACAACAAATACTGAGCGCCAACAGTAAGCCCAGCATCGCCAGCAAGGATTACAACAGGAAAACAGGTAAAATGTTAGGCAATTTAGAGAAAAATGTACAAAAGGGCATGTTAGCTAATAACATTTTTATGGGATAAGCTAATGTGGTTATGCAACTTTTTCTGCTCAGAGAAAGGGGAGAAAGATCAAAAGAGTTAAGGGTTATTTCTCATCTTAAAAGGAGGATTTTGTTTTGTGTTCTTTAAGTCAAAATGTTTGTTAATAAATATATACTGAGCACCTGCATCGTGTTGCCAGGCCCTATTGCAGGTGCTGCAGACCCATCAGCAAACCAGTCAAAATGCCCAACTTACATTCTAGGGGAGAAGACAGGCATGTGTAAAGCTCCAAGGGTAGTTAAGTACCACATAGAAACACAAAGCAGGGAAGGAATTTTGGTGAGGCAGTTGAGAGGCTGCTATTTTAAATGGGATAGTTCTGAAAACATCAACACAAAGTGATATTTGAGCAGAAATTTTAAGGAGATGAAGAAGTTAGCCAAGTGGATATTTTAGGGAAGAATATTCTACAGAGAGATAACAGTAAATGCAAAGGCCCTGAGGCAGAAGCTTGTCTGGTATCTTCAAGGAGCAGCAAAATAGCCAGAATGGCTGGCATGGCAAAAGCGAAGGAGAGAGTGGTCAGAGGTAGTGGTTAGTTAGATCATGTAGGGCCCTGGAGGCCTTGTAGGAACTTGAGATCATCCTGAGTGAGATGGGGGTCCAACCTGAGTGTTGTGAGCAGTGTAATTAGTGATCCAACTTGCATTTTAAAAGGATCATCTGGCTGTTGTTTTGCAAATAGATGACAATAAGAGCAAGAGCTGATGGGGACTGAGCAGTGAGGAGGCTACTGCCATGATCTAAGCAAGAGCACATGGTGGCTCAGACCAAGGTCTAGCTGGGCAGGTGGCTAGAAATGGTGAAGTCCTGGATATATATCAAAGGGAGAGTCAGCAGGACTAACTCATGGGTCTGACCCAGAATGTGAAAGAAAAACGAGGAATCATCAGTGACTCCGAGGTGTGAGTGCCTGTGAAGAATATAGTCAAGATTTAATGAGATGATTTAAGAAGAAACAGGTTGCAAGACCTGGAGTCAGTTTTAGACTTAGTAAGTTGAGGAGCAGAATAGGCAATTAGATATTTGGGTTTAAAGTTCAAGGGGGAGGCTCAGGCAGGAGGTATGATGAGAACAGTTTATCTACATTGCGTAGTATGGTGTTGGGTGCACAATAGTGTTTAATATATGTTACTGTAGTGGCTTTAAAACTTGGCTACACTTCTCTGACTTTCTCCCTTCAAGAGATGGAGTCTGTGTTCCTTTACCTTGAACCTGGCCAGAATCATGACTTCTTTGGCCAATTGAGTATGATATGTGTGGGTGGCTCTGTGTCACTTCAGAGGCTGGTCATAAAGGCCATGCAGCTTCCACCTTATTTGTGAGAACACTCAATCAGCCCTGAACCCCTATGAGGTCTGTACCCTAAGGTTTTCATGCTGGAGACACCTCATGGTGATGCTCTGCTGACAGTTCCAGCTAAGGTTAGCCTTCTGCAAGGCAAGAAGCAGGACCCTCCAGATCAGCCCAGCCCACAGCGAGTTACCACTGAGGGAACCCAGGGAGGGGGGTTCATCCTGAGCTCATTAGAGGAATTGGTCTCTGAGCTGAATGTGAGAGGAGTAAGTAGCATTTCCTCAGGGAATGAGGGAAGTGGGGTGGGGAATAAAGCGAAGGGAACAGCATAGGCAGAGGTGCAGAGGTGAGGGATATGGTGAGACTTCAGAAGACACACCTGTAGTTAGTTGAAGATTTTATTTAAAAAAATAAATAATTTGAAATAATTTAATTTGAAAATATTTTTTTAAGAGGCCAGAATCAAATCCCAAGAAGTAAATAGGGACCAGATAGTGAAAGACCCTGAGTGCCATATGTACTTCATCCTGTAGGCCGAGAGAACCACTGAGGGGCTTCACCTGCAAGATGGGAAGGCAAACAAAATTGGGTCACGCTCTCACTTTCTGCAACTGCAGGACTTTGCCAGCATAGTATGTGGCTTAGTTTTGACAGAGCTGAGTCTACTACCCAGGTTCTGAATGCCTGTGAAACGGCTTAGCAAGCCTTCAAGAGCAATTTCAGAAGTTTTTTTTCATGAATAATCTGATTTTTCATGAATAAGTCACAAGACAAAGTACCATGTAAAAAAAAGCAGTCCAGGCAGTTGAGGGATGGTGCTGGGATGGTGGCCTGCTGTGAACGAGGTCGTGCTTAGGAGAGTGGCATGCCCTCGGGATTAAGATCGGATGGTCAGACGCAGCTTCCTGTGGGCTCCAGAAGAAATTCTGAGAAGGGAAAAGGGAAAGATCACCCAGTTATTTACATTTCTGAACAACTGGCCAAATCACTTCTGTCTTTGCAGAGAAATTATATTGCAAAGCCCTCTTCAGCTGTATTGTTTCACCCTTGATGGTGAAACATTATGTGATCTACACAGCTGCAGGGCTGATGGCATGCCAACTGGTCTGTCCAACAGCATGGACCCCAGAATTTAGCCCACTGTTACCTTCATGTTGAGTCTTCCCTTCTCCAAACTGTGCACCCACATTTCTCTATTGGAGAGATGATTCTACCAGGTGAATCTGATCATACCACTCTCCTGCTGAATTCTCTTTGATTGTTCGCCATTGTCTGTGGGGTAGAGCCCAAGCCCTTCAGCCTGGCTGACCAGGTCAGGGTGCTCTGGTACCCACCCTGTGTACTCCCCCTGCAATCTCCTGGCCCCCCTGGTGCCCCAGACTGTTGATTCCGCGGGGACACTCTTCTTTCCAGAACGCTGGACTTTCACTTTATTTAAGACTCAGCTCAGACAGCACCTCCTTGACAAACCTTCTCTAGCAACTTGGTCAAAATTGGTCTTTCCTCCCTTGCAAGACCCGGGCCCAGTGAGCAGACCAGGTCTGGACTCTGAGATAGCAGAGAGTAAGGACTAAGATGATCTCACAGACACAGAATGGCCTGATGCTTAAAAGCAGGGACTCTGAGACAGCCAGACTGGTTTCAGTTTCTGGCTCTACTGTTTACTAGCTTTGAGCAAGTTACTTAATCTCTTCATGCCCCAGTTACCTCATTTGTAAAAGGAGATAATAGTATTTACCTCTTAGCATTCAACTGAGGTTTAAATAAATTAATACATATAAAGAGATTGAACAGCTCAATGGGTTCAAAGGACAGGTAAGTCTACAAACTAAAATAAAAATTGATTATAGTGATAATAAATGGACTGCTAGGGTCTGAATTGTGTTCCCTTCCCCCAAACCCATATGTTGGAGCCCTAACCCCGAGCACCTCCAAAGGCGACTTTATTTGGCGATGGGGTCTTTACAGAGATGATCAAGTTAAAGTGGGTTATTGGGGCAGAGCTAATGTAGTATGACTAGTATGACTGGTGTCCTTAGGAAAAGGAATATGGGCAACGAGTTCAGGCAGAGGGGAGGCTATGTGAAGATACAGGGAGAACACTATGTACACGAAGATAGCTACCTACTGCCGGGGAGAGAGGCCCTGCACACATCCTTCCCTCACTGCCCTCAGAAAGAACCAGCCCTGCTCACATGTGGGTCTTGGACTTTGAGCCTCCAGGATAATGAGGCAATACATTTCTGTATAAACCAGCCAGTCTAGGGGACCTAGTTATGGCACACATGGACCTTCTCAGCACAGTAATTAAGGGAATGAATGTGCCTACTCTGTGTGGCGCCCTTCCCCCGTCAACCCCGTGGGGGGTGGGGAGGGGGGCTTGGACCGTGTTATTTTGGCCTCTCCCAAACCACAGCTGTGCTTAGCAGTCAAAGAAGAAATCTGAGAAGTGTTTATTACCACTTGGCATGGGAAACAGATGGCAATGATCTTAGGGCCACGGTCACCCTTCATCCCTGGTCACTGGCTCTTGGATTTGGTTTCTCTCATCTGTAAGAATCTAAAATAGCAAACTCTTGGGTGATTTTTAATGATTAATCTAACATTTTGTTAAGACATACTACATACAGAGAAGTTACAAACAATAGGCTTCAGAAATAATAATTAAGCAATTTTAGGGCGTGATACTGGAGAAGTTAAAAAGTTATACTTACTACTCTTCAATGTGACTGTTTTCATCTTCTCCATTTTACTGATAAGGCAGAATCAGGATTCAAACTCAAACATATTTGACCCCAGAGTCTTCATTCTTAACCTTTGCTTCTGGTTCCTTTTTATCATGATCATAGTAAGAGGTTTTTTAAAACTTTTAAATCAGGAGACCTGAATTGGAGTCTAGATCGGTTAATAACCCACTTGTTACGTGGCCTTGCATAAGTCAGTTATCTTCTCTGAGATTCCTTTTTCTTATGCCTAAGTCTTGTCTAAAAAACCTGTTTGCTCTTTTGTCTATGAGGATTAGATAAGGTAATGTATTTGAAAGTACAACTATAAATAATAGAATCCTATACAAATATTCATAGTCGATCTCATCAAAATTCCCCAATTCAAAATTTGAGCAGAGATGTTATATGATTCAAGCCACTTTCCTGAGTTCTGTGGCCTTCGCCCTTTCCCACCTTTTGTGAACTAGAAAAAATAGTTCATCTCAAAGATGAGTGTGCAATCTTAGGTAAGAAAAAATCAGTTGGGAAAGATTTTTTAACAATTTGAAATCAGTGTATACAAACAAGGTGGCATTATTTTTTTTAAAATCCACATGAAATGCCATCTACCCCCTTAAAAAAAAAAATCACCCCAGAAGTCTCCTGAGTTTCGTTTTTCAGGAATGTTCTTTTTGAGTACATGCGCAGGACTTTTTTTTTCCCCCAGGTTGTGGTCTGCAGGCGAGAGCATTGAATTAGAATCTGGGGAACTCTGTCTGAATGGAATCTCCACCACTCATGCATGTGTGCCCTTAGGCAAACATTTCACCTCTATGGGCCTCCTCACTTACTGGCAAGGATTTAATGAATGAGATGACATATTGAAAAAAAAGCACCTAACCTCAAACATTCCATGCATTCTTGGTTTAACATGCTAGTAGCTTTTGAGCTGCGTGGTACAGACCTTAGAAAGAATTTGGGATGTTTCTGCCTCATTCTGATCTCCATGTCATGGGCAAGAGACCCTAATGCCTGGCTCCATAATTCTAGGAAACAAATGAATTACCAGTAGGTGCGCTAACCAGCTCTGTGCTTCTTAATTCCCCTTAGCACCCACTGCAGTGCCATGCTTAGTGACTTTTTTGCTGAACTAATGTCCTGGGAAAGAAGAAAGGTAATTTTTGCAGAGGACCCATTCTCTGCCAGTCCCTGCACCTGGATGCATTGTTTCATTCAAACCTCACAAAATCATCAGACAGAGATTGTACCCATTTTAAACAAGGAAACTCAAGTTCTTTGGGGTTATGTGATTTCATCATCATTTTTATTAACAGCAGCGGCTAATCTTATTGCACTTACATGCATCGGGCAAGAGTCTAAGTGCTTTATATGCATTAACTCACAGCAGCTCTAGGGTAGACACAGCTGGAAGATGGGCACTCCCCCTGAGAGACCCAGAGACGTTGAATCTACTGAAGATCACACAGCCAGTAGGTTGTGGTACTGGGATTCAAACCCAGGAGCTGGAGGTTCCAAGGACACATTCTGTAAGAGTTCTCTCCCAGAAATTCTAGAATAGTGGTATCAGCCTGTAGGAAGTACAGAGCTAGCTGAAAATAGGAGATGCACCCCCCCACACACACAACGCCGTGAAATCCAAGGACAGACTTGCCTCTGAGTCTCTGCTTGGAAACACAAAAGCTGTTTTGACCATATACAGCGCCCAGGGAAAATGGCATCATCAAAACATTTTGTTCCTCAAATCTCTTTCAGAAAAGGCATCTCTGCGTAGTTTGAGTCCACAGTGAAGAACAGTGATCTCTCAGCAGGCCAGCGGAACCTGGCAACACCCTGCATTTAAAAAGTTGTTTTAGGAAAAGTGACTATTTGAGTACTTTCCCATTAACTCCTTAAAATGCCAATGAGCGGAGGTGTTCATCCTTATCTGGTTGGGTAGAAATCTCCCATATCCTTACCAGTGCTGGAGAGGTTTAACTTTCTCAGCTTTGTGAGACTGATGTAGGAGAGATAGCCAGCTTCTAAAATCACAGTGAGAACGTTTGCCATAAAGCCCTGTGTTTACCCCAACCCAGGAGGACAGTGTGGAGCTGGGGGCTAAAAGGGATGAGAAGAAATCCCAACCACTGCCTTTTCATGTCCCCAGCACTTGGTAGGAGGGGCTGCGCCCACTCAGGGGAAGCTGTGCAGCGCAGGTTAGGAGCGTGGGCAGGAGGAGCACAGGTTCAGGGTTAAGCCCCACCCCTTGGAACCTGAGCTCTCTAAACCTAGTGTTCCTCTGAAAGTTGGGAGAGTAATATCGAGGTGTATCATTAAAATGGCTCAAAGATTCATATGAAATGCATTGGTTCCATTCTCCCACTCAGGTAGGAAAAGTATTGTTTTGAGAGCCAGTCTTGGCCTGGCGGTAAGTCTGTGTCCTTTGGGCAAGCTCAGAACCCTCATCAGTAAAAAAAGTACCACCTTGAGTGCTGGCTTCCAAAGATTTTATACCTGACATCAAGGAGAGTTTCTGGCTCATGGGGAGGTTAAGAATGTTAGTGATGGTTATTTTATTTATTGGCAAACCTACTGTTTTGCTTTGAGTACAATTTGAAACAACTCACAGCTAAACTGCCTCCATGTTCTGTTATGCTTTTCTGGCTAATGAACTCAAAATGTAGTATGATAGTCAATACTGAGCATCAAAAGCTTCAAGTCAAACATTTGGTTCAAATTCTGGTTCCATGACTCAGGCCATGTGTTGAACTGGGCAACATCACTAGATGGTGGGGCTCTAGTGAGAGGCGCAGAGCTCTCTCCAATTCCTGCCTGACGTTAGCACACTGTCTCGCCTTAGGGTTTCAGCCCTGGGCAAGTTCAGCCCCAGGAAAGTTCACTCTGGATTTTGTGAGAGGGTAAAAAGGGGCTTTGCCAAGCTTTAGTCTCATGGTGGCAGGTCAAGCACTAGAATCCTGTCTGCCCCCATCTCAACCTGTGCTCCAGGCCCTACGCTCGACTCCAGCCTCTGCTCACCTCCTCTCCTGCTTCCCTCTCTTGCTATATTCTCTAGGCTCTGCTCTTAGCATAAAAGGAACTCTTTTTATAGCAACACAGGTAATAATGGCTTATTGCTAATGGGTATACAAACATGCGCCTGTGCAGTGCTAAGTATAACATTGTTGCATGGATCAGATTAGGATCAGGTGACGATCCTAGTCATGGAAATTCCTTTTGCACACAAACACATGCACATGTGCACACAAGTGTGTGAAAGAGAGATTTAGGAGTTGCAACAAAACCTACCCTATCCTGCCATTGTATAACCAAAAGTTTTCTTTTCAAAGCATGTATGTCAGTTTCCTATTGCGGCTGTAACAACTTTCCACAAATGGTGGCCTCAAGCCCCGCGAATCCATTCCCTTAACCATTCTGGAGGTTAGAAATCTGCAGGGCTGTGTTAGGAGTTTAGGTCTGCAGGGCTGTGTGCCTTCTAGAGGCTCCAGGGGAAAACTGGTTCCCTTGGCCTTTCAACTTAGAAGCCACTTACATTCCATGGTCTGCAGCCCCTTCCTCCAGCTTCAAACTCAGCAGCATAGCATCATCTTTGCTCTCTGACCTCTGCTTCCATTCTTTTATCTTCTAAGACTCTGACTTTCCTCCCTTCTTTTTATAAAGACACGTGAAATTACATTGTGCGTGCCTGAGTTATCCAGGGTAATCTTTCCATCTCAAGGTCTTTAACTCAATCATGTTACCAAATCTCCTTTTGCCATGTAAGATAACATGTTCACAGGGTCAGAGGATTTAGGGCATAGACATCTTTGAGAGGGAGCTTTATTCAGCCTGTCACAGTCTTTACCTATCCTAACCATTACTCACCCCAAAGTTTTGTGTGTGTTTTTTTTTTAGGGTATGTGTCACAGTTGTAAATAATCATGATGATAATTGTATAAGTATCTATTTAATTTATCCTACTCTGGATTGTAAATTCATTAGGAAGAGGCAGTACCTATTTCTTATTCACTGTTCTTTTTCCTGGTGATGTAATGGTTAAATAACAACAATTATGTTAATAGATAACATTTTGGGGGTAGGCACTGTGCTTGGTCCTTCCTCTGAATATTTAATCTACACAACAGTCTGGCAAGGATAAGCAATATCACCGTTCCTGTTCTCAGATGGAGAGACTGAACTGTAGTGGGTTTAAGTCACTAGCCCCTATGGCCAACTGACTACTCCGTGGTGGGGCCAGTTGAACCCAAGCCTGCCTGACCCCAGAGATCTTCCATTTAGCAGGCAAGGTCCCAAAGGCCCATGAAATAAAACAATTTAGACCTTCCTCAAATTGCTAAGAGTTTAAAAGGGAAGATGCATAAAAATAACATAATTATAATACAGCATGACAATTATAATTAATGCAAACAATGACATGATGTTCAAGTACCTGAGGAAGCAGAAAGGAAGCATGGTTTAGCTCAAACTGGGTGTCAGAGTTTCTGAAGGGGAGGGGATTTCTGAGTCCAATTTTAAAAAAAGGAAGCATCCACCAGGCAGTGGGGGATGGAAGAGGGATGGTGTTCCGAGCAGAGGGAACAGCATATGTGAAAGAACTGAAGCAGGAAATGGCATATTGTGTTTGGGGATCAAGGGACAGTGGGAGAAAAGTGCAGGCTAGTGTACCTCCAGTAAGGATTGCATTCTCCACACAGCACTGGACAAGCACTGGGGTGGAGAGTGGGAGTACCAGCAGATACTGAATTAACCAGGCCGTCCTCTTCCTTCTCCTCAGTTTGCTTATGAGCCAATGGGCATGTGGTGATAGAACTGTTTAATTTCAAAGTTTAAGGTAGAGCTTCCTGGAATCATAATGACTCCTGCTTAAGCCATTCCCCCTCTTTTTTCTCCAGCCCCCACCCTCCTGAGGTTTACTCATCCATTCATCATTAAACATGTATTTTTTTTTTCAATGCTTCCCATGTGATAGGTGCTGTAACATTCCAAACTAATTGTTCCTTCTCTTTGGTAAACCAATTCCAAACTGCTCTTTCCATCTGGAAAACCCTTTTGTGCCAAACCCACAACATTTATATGTATTTGGGTAAGTCTTGAACCTGTGTTGGAGTATATTTTTTTATTCTGTGCAAAGAGTCATCATATTTCATTGTATTTGATATTCATAAGAACCTCATGAGGTATTTGCACTTCAAGTATTACCAAAAACAAAAAAGGTTTTATATCTTGAATTGATCAATGAATACTTTAGCGAACTTTCTCAAGCCATGACAAGTTCTGGGAGAAAAAATGAATTTCTATATGGTTGTACAAAACTGGTTAACAAATTTTAGGGATGCATTTTCATTTGGCCAAATGAATTTATGAACTCTGTGGCCAATATCAAGCTAGACTCAGGAATTTCTAATCAGTACCATAAACTTTCAAAACCAGAAGGTATCCCATTCTATAGATAAACAAATTGAGGCTCTGACACTGAGTGACATGGCAGATACTCAAACCCTGATGGATTTCAATATTATTTTTGAAAGGAAGGGAGCGACACACAGCAGCAATTCACCGGAGAATTCCGCTTTATTAGGGAAAGGTGCTGGGTTATATAGGAAGGGGCATGGGGTGATTGAGGTGTCACTTCTACGGGGCTGGTGGCTATTGGCTAGGTGCTGGGATTAGGGGGGGCGAGGGGTGATTGGGATTCAGGTGGCGCCAGCGGGAACCGAGGACCCGGAAGAGAAGCAGGAATTTCGCCATCTTATGGGTGGGGGCCCTTCATTCCCCCCTTTCTCCTCTATGGGGTTGTGGACGTTGCTTTCTCTCTGACTGCTTCCTGCTGAACGGGGGCAGAGAAGGGAGTGAGGGCTTGAGGACCGGGAGGAAAGGGTTGATAGGACTCCCCACAGTAAGGACGAGTAGATGTGGACTTCTTCAGGTTGGAAATCAATGAAGGTTCCCTGTAACCATAGGTCGAGGACTTGTTGATTCTAATGGTGCCAAGAGGATACGGGTGCCAGAAGCCAGGCATCTGCGGCCATTGTTTCCAGGAACAGTTTCCAGTGGAGAGAGGGGTCCATCTCAGCGTGTGGTGAGGAGGTTACATGAGGGTGAGGGATCTTCTGTGGCTAAAAGCTGGTAGTTCCTGAGTAAAAGCTGGTTGAAAGTTTGATTAGAGATTTTACCGACTTGGGATTTGATAAACTTTACTATACAAGGTAAGAAGAGACAGGCGAGAAGAATGATTATTATAGGGCCTGCAATGGGTCACAGCCAGGTGAGGAAGGGTTAGTATTGAAGAGAATGGGTTGGAGGAGTAATACTGTGGGTACCGGGAGTTACCCATGTAGTGAATGGCAGAAGACCAGTAGGGACATCTCTGTAGGTGTCTGGCCATCGCCTGCAACAGGCTTGTTTTTGGTCATAGAGGAAGCAGAGGTAGGGAGAATAAAGGTAGCTGCTAGTGAACACTTCGGTGGAGGGAGGAAAGTGGAGGTATAAAGGCTCGGAGCAGCCTTTCAGAGGGCAGTCTGGTGTGGCAATGAGGGCAGTAATTTTTGTTTGATGCTGTGTGTAAGTCTGTCTGACTTTGAATCGCCATACAAAGGAGGCTGGGGTGGCGGGGAAGACAATAGGAATGAGGAAAAAAAGCGAGAGAGAGCGAGGGAGCAGTAAAGGAGGAAAAAGTCATGATTCGGGTATGGATGGCAAAGGGGGTGAACGGGATTTTGGAGGAAAGAGGACAGTAAGGTCAGGAGTCTGGAGGGAGGGAGAGTCTGTAAACTTTTGTAGGTTAAGAGGTCTTCTAGGTGATGTGGGGACAGAATGGTAAGAGGCGCCCCGAATGTCAGTTTATGAGCTTCCTTCTGCAAGAGCTGTCCAGCGGCTAATGCCCGTAGGCAGGGGGCCCATCCCCGAACTGTGGGGTCTAATTGCTTGGAAAGATAAGCTACTGGGGCAAAGGATGGGCCATAATATTGGCCTAGGACTCCTAGAGCTTGACTGGACCTCTCATGAATGTATAACGAGAAGGGCTTTGACAAATCAGGAAGATGGAGAGCTGGGGCTTCCACAAGGGCTCCACGGAGCTTAATGAAGGAGTGTCGAGGTGAGGAGGATAATGGTTCTTCAGGGGGGCCCTTGCTGAGGTTGTATAGGGGTCTTGCCAACAGGGAGAAGTTAGGGATCCACGCTCTAAAATACCCAGCCAGGCCTAGAAAGGAAAGGATTTCTGTCTTGGTTTTGGGAATGGGCAGGTCAGAGAGGAGCCGTTTTCTTTCTAAGGTAATGGACTTTCTCTGTTGAGATAGAAGGAATCTGAGGTAAGTGACAGAAGGGGAAGAGATTTGAGCTTTGACAGGGGATACCCAGTAACCTCTGGAAGCTAGAAGGTTAAGTAGGGAGGCAGTGTCAAGTTGAGACTGTTCCCACGAGGGACTGCAGAGTAGAAGATCGTCCACGTATTGTAATAAGGTGGACTCGGAGTGATCATGATGAAACTGTTTGAGGTCCTGAGCTAGGACCTGGCCAAAAATATGGGGACTATCTTGGAAGCCTTGTGGCAAAACTGTCCAAGTGAGTTGTTCAGAATGTCTTGTGTATGGGTCCATCCAGGTGAAGGCGAAAAAATCTTGGGAGGAGGGGTCCAGAGGGATAGAAAAAAAATGCGTCCTTGAGATCAAGGACTGAGAAGTGGGAGGCCGAGGCAGGGATCTGCGATAAAAGGGTGTATGGATTTGGGACTAAGGGATGGATAGGGACGATGGCCATGTTGATGAGGCAAAGGTCTTGGACGAGGCGGAAAGATCCGTTGGTTTTTTTAACAGCTAATATGGGGGTATTAAACGGGGAGTGAGTGGGTCTGAGGTAATTTTTGCTTAAAAGATCTTGAATGATGGGTTGGAGGCCTATGAGGGCTGAAGTGGTTAGGGGGTATTGGGCCTGACAGATATACTGAGAGGGGTCACGTAATTTGATAGAGGCAGGAGGACATAGAGCCACGGAGGGGCTTGTAATGTCCCAAACTTTGGGATTTACAGGGTGTATGAGGGCAGAACTGGAGCTTTCATTGGGTAGAGGGGGGTCGTCGGCTATGAGGGCCATCAGAAAGGGAGTACTGGGGGCTGTGGGAGTGGATATAGTTATGGAAACATGGAGGAGAGAAAGGATGTCCCATCCTAGTAAAGGGATGGGACACTGGGGCATAACCAGGAAGGAGTGGGAGAAAGGTATGGGATTGTCCTGGATTGTGCATAAAAGGTGGGGGGGGTTTTAATGGGAAAATCTGTTTACCTCCTACCCCGACTATAGGAGTAATGGCAGGCGTGGTAGGGCCCCAGTATTCCCGCAAGACTGAGAAGGTGGCTCCTGTATCTAGGAGGAAGGAGATGGGGCGACCGTCTACTATTAAAGTAACCCTGGGCTCCTGTTTTGTGATGGAAATGGTCGGGTAAGAAGCCCCCGGGCCCCGTCAATCTTCTTCTGCCAGCCCCACTACGGCGGGCTTAGGATGGGGGTTGTTCGTCCAGCCTCCCCTTCGGGTGGCTGGGCAATCAGACCCCCAGTGGCCCTTTTTGTGGCATCTGGGGCATGGGGTGGTAGGAGATCTGGGGGAGGGGCACTCCTTTGACCAATGTCCCTCTTTTCTGCACTTGAAACAAGCTCCTGAGGGGGGCTTGTTTGTAGAAGGGCGCCCAGGTTGTGGTTTTATCAGCTGGGCCAACATTTGGAAATTGGCCTGATCAGCCTTTTGTTTACAGCGTTCTTTCTCCTCCTCCCGGTTATGGAAGACTTTAAAGGCCACTGTGAGGATCTCAGTCTGTGGGGTAGCGGGGCCCTGTTCTAACTTTTTGAGTTTAGCTTTAATGTTGGGGTAGATTTGAGCTAGGAAGTATGTCATAAGGACATGTCTCCCGTCAGGCGTTTCTGGGTCCAGGCTGGTAACTGTAATAGGGCTTGAGTGAGTCTGTCTAAGAACTCGGGGGGAGCTTCCTCCCTCCTTTGAATTATGTCTTGGAGCTTTTGAAGATTGACTACTTTACGAGCTGCCTTTTTCAGACCTGCTATTAAGCAGCAGGTGAAGATATCTCGAGAGCGGAGACCCACGGCGGTGGGGGACTGAAGGGTTCTGGCTCAGTCTGTGGGGGAGAAACAGGTGATGGGGGCAAATACGGAGGAGGCTCATGGGACTTAGTTAGAGGGGGGCTGAAAGGCTCAGGCTTGATCTGCAGGGGGGTGAGGTGGGGGAGGAGATGGGGGAGGAAGGGGAGGGGCTGTTGTAGGAGAGGAGGGGGACGGGAGTGAACGGGAGGCTTCTGCGGGGGAGAGACGGCTTGCAGGCTAGGAGAACTTGGGGGGAGGTGGGGGGAGGAGGCGGAAAGCTTCGGTATAGGGAATCTCCTTCCATTTTTTCAGGCGCTGGCAGTAGTTAAAGAGATCGTGAGTGATGTTAGGATCAAGAGCTCCCCCTGTGGGCCATTGGTTGTGATTGTCTAGGGGGCATGTCGGCCAATCTTGGGAGCAGTATTTGCGGAGAAGTTTTGGTTTTATATCAGGCGTCAGGGAGAGGGTGGCTAGATGCTTGAGCAGGCATTCAAGAGGTGAGCTTCCAGGGAGGGGTGAGGAGGCCCCCATGGCTAAAGGACAGAGAAGGAGACAAACGGGGGAAGACGAACGGAGACCCTCGGACTGGGAGCCGACCGCAAGGAGACGAAGGGCGTCCCCGATGATCCTTGGGGGTCTGCGGAAACTCGTATACGAGTCGGTTTCTCAGGACGTGTGGGTCGTCACCCAGACTTCTCTAAGAAGGCAGAGTGCCGGGGTCACGAGGAACCTAGTACTAGGAGTTTTTGGCGGAAGGAATTTTCGGTGGAAGGAACAGAAGGGGGGGAAGGGAGCGCTCTCATCCGCAAAGGAGTCACCTCGTTTATGGCTGTTGGAGGAGGGGCCTGAGGGTCCGCCGCAGCCGTGAAGGCCTAAGGCGGGGAGAGCTCCCTCCTCGTCCCCGAGAGTCAGGGCCTTGCCGGACGATCACGGTCAATGGCGCTGCGATAGCTCGGGGAAGAGCGGCCCACTCCGGGGGAAAACTTACCCAAAGGCCAAAGAGGAGTGGTGAGTGTGAGGAGCCAGCGCCAGAAAAAGAGGACGAGGGCAAGCTGCTGCTGGTGTCGGGGGAAGACGGGGCCCAATTGGGGTGTCCCGTCTCCCGGGTTTCGGCCCCAATGAAAGGAAAGGAGCGACACACAGCAGCAATTCACCGGAGAATTCCGCTTTATTAGGGAAAGGTGCTGGGTTATACAGGAAGGGGCATGGGGTGACTGTGTTGTCACTTCTACGGGGCTGGTGGCTATTGGCTAGGTGCTGGGATTAGGGGGGTGAGGGGTGATTGGGGTTCAGGTGGCGCCAACGGGAACTGAGGACCTGGAAGGGAAGCAGGAAGTTCACCATCTTATGGGTGGGGGCCCTTCAATTTTTATATACTTTTTTGGTCTCAACAAGTCTAAAGCTTTCACATTCTTCTTAAGGACCCAAGGTTATACAACTTAAAAATCAGAAAGCTAGATCACCTGACTCCTAGTTTTCCTCTTCTCTCAAAGCTAAACAGTTGCCTATGATTTCTTTTTACCAGCATCATATGATATTAAATCCTTATTATTTCCTCCTATCAGTTAACACAAAGAAAAATCTCAGTTAATGTTCCATGAAGCCATCCATTCTAGCCACAGAGCCTCTCTCATTCTGCCCTTCAAGCATTCTGACTGTTCACTTCAAGATAGTGTGGCTGACACAACTTAGAAAGTTCAACCCGGCATCCACAAGATCAAGGCCATCTCCATCTAGCTGCCTTTGTCGATCTGTTTTCCTTGCTGGGGTCCCCATTGGTAATTTCCAGTCTTAGCTGACAATAAACTGCCAAAAGCCCACAGCAGGGGCTGCAGAATGGGCTGGTGGAGTGAGCCTAAGGGAAGCAGAGCTGAATGTTCGAAGGGTGGGGCCTGTGTT
The DNA here is from genome assembly GCF_030020395.1 of Manis pentadactyla. Classification (NCBI taxonomy): domain Eukaryota; kingdom Metazoa; phylum Chordata; class Mammalia; order Pholidota; family Manidae; genus Manis; species Manis pentadactyla. The sequence continues at coordinate 46,226,744 of NC_080022.1, read as the reverse complement.
GCTGTCCAATGTTCTGAACTAGCGTTGTTGTTGGTCCCACTGGGGTAAAAGGTGGGAAACAAGGAAATGGGGCAATGTCAAAGAGCAGTTTCACAGGATGAGTAGAACCAGGGGTAGACTGTAATGGAAGCTCCAAGAAAGCCCGCCGACACTCATGTCAGTGAGCGCTGAAGGAGAGGGAGGCCAAAGGGAAATATGTCTGTCAAAACTGAAATAGCACCTGTCAGGATGGACATGATTTTCCCATCTGAAACCATCACATAAATTAATCCCAGACATATTTGTTGAGCGTGTATTCTTTGCCACAGTTAATCACTCTCAAAATCATATAATCACGATCACCATCAACGTGATTGTCCCACTCCCCCTCCACCTCTTTTTCCACCTCACAATCGTCTGCATCAACATGATCATTACAGAGGGTCTGCTTCACGTGGGCACGGGGCCAGTGTTGATGTCCGTGGCAGTCTTGTGAGGTGGGGAGTGGTATCCCCATTTTATTCGTCAATGGGGACAGAGAACTGAGACAGCTTTGCCAAGGTGACATAACCCACAGAGGTAGGATTCTATCTATGGTGTTTCAGCCCCAAAGTCCACACTTATTGCTGCACTTAAAGTAGCTCTTAGTCCAGGGAGTAAAACAATGACAGTGTAGTAAACTCTGCCATTGAGAAAAGTACAGGGTTTGTGGGAGCACACAGGGATCACCACCTCATTGCATCCCTCATGCAAGCCTTCTTCAAGGAGTTGCAACCAAGCTGAGTCAAGATAAATATTTGTCAGTAAGAAGGGAGCAGGGCATTTAGGCAGAGAAGAAATGTGTGCAGGAGCACGGAGGGATTCATACCTCAGCACATGTTTACTGTATTCTCTCTTCCTGGCACTATGTTAGGAAACCCAATAGTGAATAAGAGAATGTGTGGATGAACTAAAGGAGATAAGAATGGGAGCTTCAAGAATAATAAGTATTTACTGGGGAAGACGATAGGAAAATAAGCTGTTAATAATATACCTCTATTATGTTTTACAATGCATTTTCACATGCAGAGAACACTACTGAATACATAACAGACACTTAACTAGTTATTGAGTGAATGACTGAATGAATAACTGTGTTGACCGTTCAAAAAGTCTATTTACCTTTAAGTTCCACAAGGACAGAGAACATTTGTCCACCAATATCACCACTTATATCTGCAGTGAGGCCCCTGAGCTGCCCAACTCCAGGGGATGCTGTTCACGTGGTAGTCTATGTAAATGGCCCATGTGATCACTGGTGTCCCCCAAGATGTGCACTTTGGTAGCTTGGGCTGGCACCTGATATGGAGGATTAACACTGTAGCTTGAATAAGCTAATAATGAAGCTAACAATAAAGAAGGATAAGCAGAGATTACTGTTAATCAGTCTCTTTCTCATGCACGAAGCACTGGTTAACTCTCCACTGTAAATGCAGCGTATCTGTTTTGTAGGTAGGGAAGAGATAGTGCCTGCTTCAAATCACACATCTCATGAGTAGAAGAAACCGAAAGTGCAACCTAGGCTTCTTCTCAGCAGTGCTTTTCTGCTGGAGCACACAGTTTCTGCATTAAGCCATCAGTTTGTGGTTTCCTCCGAGGGGCCCAGATGCTGCTTTCCTGGGAAGCAGCTGGGCTGCAGAATATGCTGTGAGCCCCGCATACCTGGCATCATCCCGGGGTGAAGGAAATCAGGAGTTGGTGCTGGGAGCCTTTGTCAGGGTTTGGGTGTGATGAATTGCTGCTGGAAACCTCTCACAAGAGGCTCTGGCTTTGCTAGTTCTTTGAGTAAAGACGATACCAAGGTTTAGTGAGTAGATTAACAGAGTACATATTTAGAAAGCACAAAGACTGTTGGGCACTGATTTGGGCAGAAGAAATTTTGTTCCACATAAAGGGCCTTGTGAACACTCTTCAGTTGCATTTCTTGACTGTTTGCAAGCAAATATGGAGGCTGCAGTAGCATGTAGAGAGAGCTAGGGATTGAAGTCAGAAGGTCTAGTTGGCCATTTATTAGCTCTTAAATCTTAGGCAAGTAATGTGTACCCCCACCTCCCACCCTGATCCCAGTTTCAGTTTCTTCACCTGTAAAATGGAGTTAATCACTTCTACTTTGTTACTGTGGAACAGTAAACAAAATGATGTGTGAAAAGGTAGAGCTTCATAGAATCTAACCCAATGCAAGAGATGAAAAGAGTTGACTTTTGAAATCAGACCTCATTGTTAAATCCAAATTTACCTCTTAATGATGCAAACTTTAACAACAGTAGTAATAATAATAACTTTATTATTGTAATATATTTAATTAACAATTATTTAATAAATAAATATACAATTATAAATACAATTAAATATAGAAATACAGAAATAATTGTTATATTATAATAATACATTATTACTACTACTATTTAGCATTTATAGAAACTGTACTATGTATCAGGTACTGTGCTAAACAACATGGACTGTTGTAGGGAAAATCAGGTTCCATGGCCAGGATCCTCACCTGCCCTGCTCGGCTTGCTCACTGTGCACATGCGCACGTGCAGTGCTCACAGGAGCAGACTTAGACACATGTTGGCAATGAGCTATTACTGACTCTACATAAAGCATTCTGCCAAGTGCTCTGGGGCAGAGAAGCTCAGAGGCAGAAACTGGCTTGCTGCATACATATTTCCCCAGAGGCAAAAGGATTCTAGCAATGGACCTGCCATCACAAGAATAAAGTTTGGTGTAAAACCTTTACCCTAAAATGTTCCATTGTCATTTTTCAGTCTCACAGAATCCAGAGTGAATTTGCCCAGGGCTGAAACCCTTTGGCAAGACAGTTGTCTACATTAAGAGGCAACAATAGAGTAAATACTTATTGTTGCCGTTTTATGGTTGAGAACTGAGGTATGAAGGTAAAGATCAAAGTCACCTTAGCTAAAAGTGAAAGAACCTAAGTCGAAACACAGATTATCTGATTCCAAAGTCCACAGCATGGCTTTTTCGTGTCTAAAGTAAACATCACCTCCAAGCCTCACTTTTCTTATCTGTAAAACGGGGATAATAACATCTGCCCTGCCAGTTAATAGCACAATATGAGGTTATATCTGAAAAGCACCTATTGCAATGATGCAAGCTCAGTAAATGGTGTGGCACAGTGGTGGGAGGGGGTGGTAGTGGTGGAGAAGATGGTGTTGATAGCCATGATGGTGACTGTCACTCCAGATCTTAAAGATGACTCCCCTTGCTGCTATTGAAAAAAGAAGGTACTAAGCAGACAGAAAAACAGACAGGAGCTGCTTTATTCTCTTTAAAAAACAAAACTGAACAGAAACATCTGCCACCTGTAAAATCTGTCCCAATTGCATTTAGAGTGGTGTCTTTGATTTCTTTGGCTGTTTCTTCCTGAAGCTGGGACTCTACTATTAAAAACAGACCAAAGAAATGAAAATGGCCATGTTGGCTGAGGAGTTTACATCATAAGCTGTAGGTTGAAAGCAATAAAGTGGCTCAAAGAAGTTATTCAACCCTTTTCTTTTCAGTGTTGAGTAAATTGCACTTTAAATAAAAGTGTCATAAACCCAAAGGACACTGAGCGACTGTTCTGTCTGGGGCATGAGAAGGCAGCACTGAGAGCAGGAAGCCCTTCTAAATGAGGACCCTCTGTGTTCAGTTTTTCCAGGGGGCTGGCAGTCAGTTTCTAGGAAGCCGCCATAGGCTTGCACCAGGTTGCAGGGCCAAATGTGCAGGCAGGGTCATGCAGAGGCTGGTAATGAGTAGGGTGAGCACAGGCCTGATTGCAGAGATCATAAATCCTGACTTCAGGCCCATATTCCCAGTCTGCTAACTTAAGTCAAACTTGAGCCGCTTTGGTAGGAGCTGCATTTTGAACTTGGCATCTGAGAATGTATGGTCCAATTTTTCCTCTGAGACCCTCACCCCCACCACATGCAGGGAATGAGCAACATTGTAGTATCTTGAAGCAAGGTACTAAACCCGCTGTGGTTTGGGTTTTTTTTTTTCTTCCGATTTCCTAAAAGACATTATAAGCCTCATTTGTTTGAAATGAATAGCTCTTCCCCTTTGCTTTTCACAGTGCTTGAGGGCTTAGTGCCTTAAGTAAGGTACATTGGAGGATGAAAAATACCAATTTCTAACTACCTCACCATCTCTGACTTGGTCTGTGAAGTTATGTGAACCCTAAACATGCACATGTGTATTGGTATGTTTACTTCCACTGGCTTGCAGGGCCTTTAAAGATGCAGCCCCATTTCCCACCCTCCCCATCACAAATTTCAGCCATGCTTCCACTTTGGAAAGCACACCTGGAAGGCTGGCTCAGGCCTCAGGTCTTAGAAACATCTCCTTTACCTGTAATGCGCCGCCTGCCCCCACTCCCCTGTTGCACTCAGGCTCCTATTTGTTCTTCACATCTGGGTTTCTCCAGGAAGGTCTTTGTGCTCCCCAAACACAGCTAGGTTTCGCTCTGCCTGCTCCCATGCCGCCCCATCACAGCAGTGACTGGGGAGTCCTCTCATTGTCTGCGTCGTTTTTAGTCTGTTGTTCAGTCCTGTTTTAGTCTGTCATAAGACTGTGGACCCCATGAGTACAAGACCTATGTCTGTCTTATTTATGTCACCCAGAGTAGGCATGCAAAAAGACTTGTTGGATAAGTTTGGGAAAAGACTAATGGAAACCTGTCACCAGAGAAAAGGCATGTGATAGCAGAGTTCATCTTAAAACACCACAGGTTCTGGCATCAGGGCCGAGTTCTGACCTCGGCTCAGGCACTCACAGCTACGTGACCTGAGCATCTGTCAGAAAACTCTGATGCCTGGTTTGGTCCTCCTTTGGGGCACAGCTCAGAATCCCCTTGCCCAGATCCCAGTAACTGAGAGGAAGTTCACATGTTGTTGTACACATGGCTAGAAATGTTATAATAAGATGTAACATAATCAGAATTCAATGTACCTTTCCTATTCTTTTATCTAGAATTACTACTAATTTTTCCTTAGTTCCCTCCATCCATAAATGATTTCAAATCAGCTCAGTTCAACTGAAAAATATTGCCCATCTATCATCTCTGTGCCTAGGCATAATGACAGAAGCACAAGTTAAAAAAATATAGTCTGATCCATGCCCCTGAAGACACTGATGTGAGTGGATGCAGGTAAAGCAAAAACATAGATGATTTTAATAAAGTTAAATAAATGGAAAGAAAGGTCAGCAAAAGGTGCTATAAAGCATGGAGCAGATACTCTTAGCCCAACCTAAGCATTGGAAAAGGCTTCTGGGAGGGATTGATAACTCAGCTAAATCTCAAAAGATAGATAAGTTTAGTGGGGCAATTAAGTATGGGAAAGACATTCCAGGGAGAGTGAATAGCATGAACAAGTTGAGTTTTACTAGAGGGGTGAGTTTGAGGCAGTAAGTGGTTAATCAGTGTGATGTGCCACATTAACAAAAGGAAGAATGGAAACCATATGGTCCTCTCAATAGATGTTGAAAAAGCATTTGACAAAATTCAGTGTCCATTCATGATAAAAAAAAAAACTCAACATAAGTGGGTGTAGAGGGAACATAATAAGGGCCATATATGACAAACCCACAGCTAACATCATACTCCATGGCAAAAAACTAAAAGATCAGTCTACTGTAGATTCTTCTAGTATACTTTTTTAAAATTGTATTCTTCATCTCTGATTAGTTGTTTTTTTAGATTTTCTCTCTGTTGAAATTCTGCCTGACCTCATACATTCTTCTCTCAAGTCCACTGAGCATCTTTATAACCATTGCTTTGGACTCTTTATCAGGTAGATTGGTTAACTCAGTTTTGCTTAGTTTTTTTTTCCTGAAGTTTTGTCTTGTTCTGTCATTTAGAGCATATTCCTCTGTCCTCATTTTGTTTGGCTTTCTGTACTCGATTCTGTGTATTAGCCCAAAGGGCTCTTCCCCAGTTGTAAAGGATTAGCCTTGCATGGGAACATCCCCTGGGGCGCCTGCAGGCGCCTGGGGGCCCTGGCTGTCTGGCTGGAGGCCAGGTTGGCCTGGACTGAGTTGTCCCATTGCTGGGGCTCCGAAGGATGGGAGAGTTTTATGTGGTCTTTTTCCTCCGTCATTGTTCAGGAAGTGTTCGCTCAGGCCTCTCTTCTTCCTCGGGATGAATCGCTCTGCGTGTAGGTGTAGGTGCAGTGTGTACATGGGGAGAGGTGGGCTCACGCTCCTTCTACGCTGCCATCTTGGCACCTGCCTCCCAGAACTTATTTTAGAGCTATCAGATCACTGAAGAAATGTTTGAGTGGGGCCAGAGCACTAGAAGAGGATGACCAGCTGGACAGGAATAACTATAGTAACAGCTACTATTTATTATACTTGGGTCTATGATACTTGTTTTTCTTTTTCCTCCTTCTTCAAACCTTGAAAGTACTTTAGGAAATGGATAGGAACAAGTCCAAAATCCTTTCCCACAATTCCAAAATCCAGTAAGCTCTGAAAACCAGTAATTTATCATAATTGTTTTGATATCAAAATCCTGCCTGAACTGACATGAGACACTTATGGTCTTTATTTGTCCTCCATTAGATGAACATTAATAATTACAGAAATATTACCACATTTGATCACAGCATGCTGCCTCACGCCACACTAGGGTTACATGTAACAGAATGTGTAATAGTGCCTTTCTGACACTGGAAAATTGCTGAATTCTGAAGTACATCCAGGGCAAGGGCTTTGTGTAGGGATTATAGACCTGAATTAGTGTTGTTTTGTAAGTGCTGAAACTAAGCCTTAGAGAATCCAAGCAAATCCAAAGGAAGAGGAAGAAGTGGAGCCTGAGCTCCTGTGAAGGGGTAGGGGTGAATGGGAGGGATTTTGTAGAGGTCCGGCTAACACAAGTCTTCATGTCGGACACTGGAGAGATGACTATTTGTGTTGGTGCCAAAGTACTGTTGGGATTCTAGGAGGAAAGTTGTCATGGCTCTGTAATCAGTGGAGGATGGACAGAAAGGCCCTCATGAAGAGAAGGGTGTAGGCAGGTGTAGACGGGAAAGTAGGAAATAGGACATTAAATCTGCCAACAGACTCTGCACCAAACTACCTTCCCTTCTATTGCCCTTCACAGGCGACTGAAATTCCTGATTACTTCTTTGAGTGAACGTTTTGAAGGCCTGATATCAGAATGGCTTCCAGGATGAATAATGGCTTTCTTCCTCCCACCTCGCTCACTCTGTGATCTGCTTACTTAAAAAAATGATGGACTTGCCTGCCTCCCTGCATTTGCTTATGCTGTCCCTTTAGCCTAAACTGTCTTTATAGCCCCTGTCTCTCTCCAGTGGAAACTGACTTATCCTTCCATCTTGCCTCCCGTGAGAAGGATTCCCTGGACCGGCCAGGCCAAACTAATTCTTCTCTTCACTCTGTTTTCATTGATCCCATTCATAGACTCTGACTAGCTAATTGTTTACATAAATGCCTTCATTGAACTGGGATCAGATGTTATGAATTGTTCTCTTTAGCTGGCCAGCTATCAGCTGAAGACCTAGTGAGGGAAAGTCATAAGTCTTTGCATTGGGAAAATGATGGCATTTAGTGGGAGAGACAGACCAGTGCAGAGTTGTAAGTTAGAGTATGATAAGCATCGAGGCCGAAGCAAGCAGAGCACTTGACTCAGATGGCAGAGGCCGAGAGGTAGGGGAAACAGCGCCCTGAGAGAGGCTTGAGTGACTGGGCACTGACAAATGTGTTACTGTCTTGCTCACACCTTAGGGGCTTCCCAGTGCCTAGTGAAAAAAGGCCTCAATCCTTAGCTTGTCCTCCACGTTTCTGCATGCTCATGGACTCAGTCTCTTCTGCGAACATGCCCTCCACCTCTCTGTTCTCACTCAAACTCAAACGGGTGGCTTCCCTGATGCTCTCCCAAGTGTGGCTTGTTCCTTCCACATTCCTCGGCTCCCAGGCCAGGAGGTGGGTGAAATGCTCTCTTAGCTCCTCACCACTACTTCCAGATCATTTCTTCTTCCTCAAAAATACCAACTTCCACTAACAATATACCACATGAAACCCACAGCTTACACACTGCAAGGGACGAACTACCACAGGTGCACTCCAGATACAGTTAAACAATAGGAAGAGAATTTAACCAGGGTAGAATTCTAGGCACATCTTATGCTTGTATCCAGGCACAAGTACATATGAAGTGGGAAGATGACAAGAAAGTTGATATATTCCAGGCAGTGATCCTGCTGCTCATCAATGGGATGTAATCTGAATATGTGGGGAAATGAAGACGTCAGGGGACAGGCAAGGAAGAAGTGTTGATTAATTTGATGGGGCCAAAGATTTACTGAAGTTGGGATGCCAGAATAGGCAAGTGGATGAGATGGGAGGTGGTGGTCCAAGCATAGGTTACTTGAAATTGATAGGCTGGAGTCCAGTTACTGGTAATGACAAAGACTAAGGTTTATCTGTGGAAATTAGTGGCTGAGATAGGGTGGAAGACAAGATCATCAGAAAGCAGGAAGTCCTTTGGGGACTTCAGAATTAATCCCTGGAACTAGGCACACAGACTGTTGTACCATCATTATAGCTCTTGCAGTAGTGAAGGTTGGATTGAAGTCCTTTATTCATGAAGGATGACTCAGGGGCTATTTTTAATCGACTTTTCTTTCTTTCCATCTTAAGTAGGATTTGACGGCTATTACTGCCTCTCTTCCTTGGCTCCTAATTTCTTAGCTTCCACTACCTTCTCTGTGCTTTGGATTTTGAGTTAGCATTTTCCTTAAGGCTCATACATGTGTTTATCAGAAGAATGTCAAACACGTGATAAACCATTGCCATTAATGTTGCCATTGTTTTTCTGTGGTGGAAGGCAGTATTCAGCAATTTGCAGAAATTCTGAAATGAGTTAACTTTCTTTTCAAATCAAGAAACAAGCATGAAAACCGTGTCTTCTTTTGGAACTTCGCTATGTTTTCGTGCCGACTTTCACTTCCTGAGTCACTAGGAGTACCTCAGTCCTTGCTCACTGCAGCCTGCAGTGTGGTGTGATGTGTGCTGTTGGAGATGTAAGCCCAGCTTGCTGTGGCCCAAGAGGGCTTCACCAAGCAGCCTGCCACAGCAGAGTAAACTCAGCAGAGGGGGAAGCAGCTATGTGTACTATCTATTATAAACTAGAAGTAGGGACATGTGCTTTGGCACGGAATTTATTCTTATTTGCAGGTCTGTTCTGAGAGGGTATAACACTGAATTGTATTTTGTTATCTGGTTCTGCATTTTCTCATCACCTTTTCTATTATTTAAATCAGAACTTTGTTGAAAATCTAAGATACACGGTCACAACAGTCACGTCATTTATTTAAAAAGAAAACCAATTACGTTAGATCTAATGTTTTGCCCTTCCCAGTATAAATAACAAAAAGTCTGAGAGAGTGTTTTAAAAGAAAATGCAGATTAGTTTCCTGGGATTTTTATTGGTTGGTTTAAAACTGTGATTGGAGGTACATTTTTTACATAATTTGTAAAGTAATGCACAAAAATGATTATCAAATAACTAGGAGTAACAACATAATTGTAATTTGGAATTAGATTTATCAGTAAGGTGTAACTCTGGGGGGAAAATCCAGGGGCAAAATACCTCTAAAACCTAAATCAGTCAAAGGGAGAAATAAAGTTAAGAAACCCTTTTATTTCTTAACAAGAAGTTGTCCCTGTCTCTCTCTTGACCTGGCTGCAACAGATGAGCTCTCCACCCATCCTGTCTGGTCCAGATAAACCCTCCCCCGCCCCTGTAATTACCTAGTGACATGTAGATGGCTAATTTTCTCCACGCCTTGGAAACACCTATTGATATGCAGATGTACTAAAGCCAGGTGAGAGATCCTGGAAATACTGCAATTTTAGGCACATGAAGTATAGTAGCAAGATAGAAGATGAGTCCTAGAGTCAGAGACCTGGATTCACATTCCTGTACCCATTTCTGACTGTGTGAGATGAGGGAAACCTCAGCGTCTGTACATCTGTCAGCCCACCTGTAAAATGGGGAGGTAACAGTACCTGCCTTGGAGGGTTAGTGTGGAGATTGATATATGTAAGGGTTGGTAATGATGAGGATAGAAAAAAAACATAGTTATCAATTCTATGAAACTAGCAAAGAGTCAAAATACTTCTCAAGAAACTAATATTACATTATTTATCCCCATTATTTGATCAAGTGTTAGCTTATTTCTATTAGCCAAAAAAATTTATTGAACCAGTAAATTCTTGGGTGTAAGGAGTCCAGGGTAGAGCATGGGTTTGGGACCCAGACTGAGATTGAGTCCAGCTTTGACTCTTCCTTGCTGTAACCTTGCACAAGTTTCTTAGGGTCTCAGTACCTCAATCTCCTGCTCTGTGTCCTGGGAAAACACTGGGTTAGACATAGGCTCAAACAAGTGAAGTGCTCAGAACAGTGCCTGGCACGTGGTAATGTCATATAAGGCATGCATATGTCAACTAGGCATATAATGCCTGCCATTGTTATCATCACCCTAGATTCCTGTAAAATAAATATTGAATGAAAGACGTCTGATGGGGTACTTTCCCCCTAGTTTGGCTAAATATATTCATGTAAATATACTACACAATATAATAAATATAATACATTTAAAGGACTGAGACTCAGGCTTGTAGCTGTTTTCACACTGGCCTCCCTATTCTGAAACAGCAACGTGTTTGTGTCCCTTGGCTGGTTGCTCCCTCCTTGGTTAATTTCCATATCAAAGAGATAAACCCCTGCTGTTTAGAGGACACCACTGTCTTTTATCTTAGATTGTTCACACACTATCTCCCGAATTGTTTGGGCCTTTGCTTCCCAGATGAGATGTTTGAAGCGTTCCCAGCCTATCAGAAGTGCTCAGGCTATCTTCAGGGTTATTCTGGGGGATTGTCTTCTGACATTGTAGCAGTTAGATCATTTGTTTCTGTGTGCATTCTAAGCTGCCCTTAGGAAAAAATTTAACATTCTCAACAGTTATAGTTTATGAATTATGTGATCCTGCTAATTTTTCTAAATATTCATGTGCTGATGCATTCACCATTTTGTAAGCCTCAGGGCTAGTACTGGGGGTACCAAGATATACAAGACACTGTCCCTTTATTAAAGGGATGTTGAAAGACTTGTAAATCAAGGATTCATTCATTCACCAAATTTTTATTGAGCTCCCACTGTGGGCCAAATATTGCTTCCAGGCATTGGTGCCACAAGTGAACAAATCCTAACAAAGTACTTGTCCTCAAAAGGTATACATTCTGATGGAGGGAGACAGATAATATGTTGGGTGCTGATAGGTGTTATGAGGAAAAGCAAACCAGAAAGAATTGGTCTGTGTTTTTTGTTGTGGACAACCAAATCCATGGCTGCCGGTTGGAGTGAAAAAGATTTATAATAGGTTATATTAGGAATTTCCAGAAAAGCTGGGGATGAGCTTCTATGCTACAATTAAGAGAAAAGTCCAGCACCCACATGGGATTGTCCCAGGGGAACCCACCAATGTGGCCCAGTGCATGGCCTAGAATCCCTGGGGGTCTGCTCGCCCCCGAGTGGCTACCCTCTCATGGGTTCATTTTCCTCATCTTCCATGGATACCTGTGCTTGGCAGAATTCTAGCTGAAAGAGTGCCTGGGAAATGCAGTTCTGAGCTTCTGAGGATCTGTGGTACAGGAAGATTCACTAGAAAGAAAAGTAATTAAAACATTTGGTTGACCCTAACTTCCCTTCTACGTATCCCACTCTCCTTCCTTTGTCCTGCCAACTTCCTAGAAGAAAAATTAGTAATTTTTAATTTTCTCCCTTTACTCCCATTCATTCTGGAGCCCACTGCAGTTTTGCACCTGACATGACATTCTTGTAATGTCCATGAGATGCTTCTGTTTTGTTCCACCGCACCAGCCACTTTACACCTTTACCTCACAGAACTTCCCGCGGCACTCGCCACTGTTGGACACTTATTCCATGTTGATACTGCTCACCCTTTGGCCTTCTCTCCTGAATAACTTCAGACCCTTCCTTTCTTCTCACTTTATTCTTGGCCTTGGCTGCTGTCCCCTGGCTTTGATCTCACCACACATCTCCTAAGTGACCTCATCCAATCCTGTGGCCTCAACAACCACCTAGAATGATAAGAGCTAAAATTTAATGAGCACTGATTGTGCCTTCTAAGTGCTTTACATGTACTTATTAACTGAATCCTCATAACAACTATACGAGGAGTCCTAGTGCTGCTTTACCAAATTGCCACTTAAAAGAACACAAAGTTAGTATTTTACAGTTCTGTAAGTAGGTCAGATGTCTAAAATCAAGATGTGGGCAGGACAGCATCCTTTCTGGAGACTCTGGGGGAGAATCCATCGTCTCGCCTTTTCCTACTCCGGGGGCTGCCTGCCTGCCCTGACCGCTCAGTTGGGAGGAAGAATAACTCCCCATCTTCCTTCCTCCATCTTCAGCACCAGCATGTGGCCTCCTCAGCTCCCACCCCCTTACCTTTGCTCCTCTTGCCACATCTCCTTCTCTGACTCTCTTGCTTCCCTCGGAGGATGCCTGTGATTATATTGGGCCCACTGCGATAATCCAGGCTAACCCTCCCACCTGAAATCCTGAGCTTAATCATATCTGCAAAGGCCCTTTTGACACGCAAGATAACATACCACAGATTTCAGGGCTTAGGACATGGACATCTTGAAGGGCCATTGCCCTGCCTACCACAACAAGCCTTCGAGGTGGGATGCAATTATTATCCCAGATAAAGCAACACCTAAGAGAGGTTCAGTAATTTGCTTAGGGTCATAAAACTAATAAATGGCAAAGCTGGAACTTGAACTTAGGCAGCTTGACTCCAGGGTTCTTACTCTTAAGCTCTGTGCTCACCAATAAACTAATAACTCCCAATCTAAATGTCTAACCTCCAAAAGAGTCACATACAGAACTACCGATTAGGTGGCTCCCCTAAGAAGGCAAAACATCCCATCCAAAACTGGGCCCATCATCCTTCCCCAACACTTTTATCTCCTGTCTGAATCTTAGTTTCAAATGCCAACACCCAGCCTCTCACCCAGTTTAGAAACCCGGATACCATCCTGGAATCTGCCCTCCCTTCTCTTTCAGACCCACTCAGTCCCCAGGTTCCATCCCTATTACTCCCTGCACATGTCTGTTTTCCATTCTAACCACCATCGCCCAGATCCAGCCTTTCATCATTTTTACTTGGCCATCGTAGCAGCTTCCTGATTGGCTTCTGGTCTTTCATCTGCATGAAGTGTAAGTCTAACCATGCCATAGCCCTGGGTAAAACTCATCAGTAGCTCGCCATCTACTCTGAAGATTAAGCCCAACTATGTTAAGGAGACTTGACCTTGACTTTGTTCTCTTGTTCTGAACAGTGGGGCTTCAGTAATATGGAATCCTTATTCTTCCCATCTGCGTGTGCTGCTTCACCTTGTCTTGCCCCCTGTCCGTGCTTGTCTGTCTGTTGGGGCTGCCCTCCCCCCATCCTTGCTTGACTACCTGTTTCAGCTGAGGAGCGATCTCTCTAAAGCTACCTTTGCACACTCATTGTCATCATGACCTCTTAATTACATATTCACAGAGACTTTGTGCCAGTGCATCTGATAACATTCTCTATTATGTTAAAATGATCAATTTGTGCTGCCTCCCTCATTCTATGTGCTCCAAAAGGTTAGGGACTATATTATTAATCTTTGTAAATCTAGTGCCTAACACAAAGTAGGAAACCAATGAATATTTTGAGGTGACACGAGTTGAATTTTGAACAAGTAGGAATTTGCTAGTTCAAGAAATTTGGAAAAGGGGCATTCCAGGCAAAGGAAACTGCATATTCAAAGGTACAGAGACATGAAAGAATGAAATAGTTTTGGGAAAATATATGTAATTCAGTGAGGCCAGAAGGAAGAAATCATGTCTAGGAAGGGTCCAAGATAATAACAGAAAGATAAGAGTTGGCATTAGAAAGGGCCTATGTGCTAAGCAAAAAAAAATTGAGCTTGTTTGTCTCACAGCTGAGTCCTGATGGGTGAGAGGAGTGCAGAGTGGAAGCAGAGAGAGCCTGAGGATGTCATTGCACAGCCGAGACATGGAAGCAGCCTGAGTGCCCATCAGCAGATGAATGGATGAAGCAGAGGTGGTACATATGCACAATGGAATATTATTCAGCCATAGAATAAAAGTAATCCTGCCATTTGCAACAACATGGACGGAAATAGAGGGCTATGCTCAGTGAAATAAGCCAGGCAGAGAAAAAACAAATACCATATGATTTCACTTACTTGTGGAGTATAAATACAAAGCAAAACAGAAGGTACAAAATAACAGTAGACTCACAGACACTGAGAAGGTAACTAGTGGTTACCAAGGGGGTGGGGAGGTTGGGGTGGATTGGGGGGAAGGTTAAGGGAATAAAGGGACACAATAATTTGCAATCACAATATAAGTTGGTCACGATGGAGAATATAGTCAAAGATTCTGTAACATCTTAACTACATTGACAGATAGTAACTGCACTAAAGGGGTTGAGGATTTAATACTGTGCATAACTATTGAACCACTGTGTTGTATATTTGAAACCAACATAAGATTGTTTATCAACAATACTTTAATTAAAAAAAAAAGATGTCATTGCAAGCAATAGGTGATAAGGACTTGAAGGCAGTGGCAATGGCATGAAGGGACAGGGTCATGGGCTTTGTAAGACTTAAGATCAGTAAGATGCATAACTGACTAGTTGTGGGCCCAGAAAAGTGGAACATGGTTTTGACTGGAATGCCCCCTTGGCCAACTCCTAACCCATCCTCATGCAACTTGCCCCATGCCCTCAATCCTGACCTTCTACCTGTGAGTGATGAATAATAAAAAACAGAACACAGCACTTCTATTTCCCGTAACAAGAAAACTAAAATCCAAATGTTAGTGCTGAAAGGGACCCTGGAAATTACCTGGGTCAACCTCATCTGACAGATGACTGAGCCCAGAGCAAAGGAATGACTTTGTTGTGATAACTCTGAAAAGCACGGATTGGCTTCCAGGTGCTCTTTATAGAGTCATCTATTTAATTTCCCCACATAGCACTTCTCTCTAATATTTTCATGTGTATTTGGTTATTTTCTGACTCTCTGTGACATTAAATGTAATATTGAAGAACTGAGCCCTTGCTGTCTAAAACTGTGTTTGGACCATATAATAGATATTAATGTACATTTGTTGAAAGAGGAATAAGCCAGGTATATAATCAGGTTTGCTTCCACCTGGACTAGTGATATTTATATAGGACTTTGGTTTGGAGGTAATCAACTCATAATTCTATTGCCTGTGAGGGTTTTTCTAATCATTCCTACAGAGACTAAAGTCTTCCAAGCAATAACATTGTAGTTCATGTGGCTTCAGATAGTGAATAGCTAAAAATAATCATCATTATATTCCTTTAAAAATATTAACCACTGACCTCTTCACACCTATTAGGATAGCTACTATAAAAAAAAAAGTGTTATAAGGATGTGTGGAAATAGGAACCTTTGTGTACTGTTAGTAAGAATGTAAAATGATGCAGCTGTTAGTGAAAACAATATGGTAGTTCCTCAAAAAATTAAAAATAGAATTACCATACAATATAGCAATTCTACATCTGGTCAAACACCCAAAAGAACTGAAAGCAGGGTCTCAAAGAGATGTTTGTACACCATCTTCAAAGCAGCACTATTCACAATAGCTAAAAAGTGGAAGTGTTCCATCAACAAATGAGTGGATAGACAAAATGTGGTGTATACATACAATGGGATATTATCCAACCTTTAAAGGGAAGGAGATTCTGTCACATGCTACAACATGGATGAACCCTGAGGACATTATACTTAGTGAAATGAGCCAGTCACAAAAAGGCAAATTCTGTATAATTCCACTTACGTGAAGTACTTAGAGTAATCAGATTCTTAGAGACAGAAAGTAAAGTAGTGGTTGCCAGAGGTTGAGGAGCTGTTGTTTAATGGGTATAGAGTTTCAGTTTTACAAGACGAAAGAGTTCTGGAGGCTCACAACAATGTGAATGCACTTAACACTGTTGAACTGTATGCCTAGAAATGGGTAAGGTGGTAAATTTTATGTGTATTTTACCACAATTAAAACATCTTGACCACTGAGGTATATACAATTGTTATCTCCTTGGATCTGTACAATAATTTGGGACCATTAGTAGAGACATCCCATTTTATAGTGAGGAAGGTAAGGCTCAGGGAAGTGCAGTGAATTGTACAAGGCCCTCCTTAGAAAGTGGCGAAGCTGAGCCTTAGACTCAGGTCTCCTGCTTCTGTGCCCAGCGCTGGTTTCTCCCACTTCAGGGAAGAGGACGTGTAGTTGAATTAATTTGGCTGCTGGTCGAAATGTAAGAAATCAGCACTTGGCAATTTGTGGAGAAAGCTATAAATGTGTGCATGGTGTGTGTGTGTGTGTGTGTGTGAAAGAGAGAGAGAGAGAGAGAGGGAGGGAGGGAGGGAACAGGGAAGCAGGGAAGGGAATGGGCTGGCAAGAACGCATACAAGCAAGCTCCCAGCACCTGCTTCATGCTTCTTATTTAATTTCCCTCCCTTCCTAAATCTTCAGAAGGCAGGTGTGAGTCAACTATAAACACAGTAAGAAAGGTCAGTCAACATCCCCTCCACTGGCTGAATCAGAAGTCACTGGCATGGACATTGTCTGTGTGCATGAAATTAAGACCTGTATTTACGATGATCAGGAGAAGACAGTGGCCCTCCCTTCTTGAAATGGCTCCATTAGATATCCTCCCACACTCTGTTTCCACACCCTCCTACTTCCTGGGAAGATGACAAAACGTGCACAGAACTAAATTAGATCTAGTGAGAGAAAGCGGGGAGCAGTGGGAGGAGCACTGAGCAGAAGTCAAGCCTGACCCTACCTACTGACACCTGCTCACCGTATAGTCGTGGGTACAGCCCTCCTCTACCCCAAGGCGGGGGACAGGGGCGTGCTGCTGCTGTCACTACCACTGTCTGCATATATTGAATTTGAGCTGAATTTAGAAGAGCCTACTCTCCCAAGGGAACTTGAAAATACAACAGGATCATTAGCCTCTTGTAACTAACTTTCACCATGGGCTTACTGTGTGCCAGGAGCTGTGACAGACACTTTACATATAGTAGTTCTCATCCTTCTGCCATTTGGCCACCCACTGTTATGATGAGGCAGCACTTGGAGGTAATACCATGTATTGGTAACACCACGTCTCCCAAAGTGTTTGCCTAGATAATGAAGAGCAGAGTCAGAGTTTGAACACAGACCTGTCTAGTTCCAAAGTGGGCTCTTTTCTCCACCCCATGGTATTAAGACCAACAGTCCAGTTATCAAGGGCTATGGAAGTACAAGGGGACAGGGAAGAAGTTAGTACTACCTGTCATCCCCAAGGAACATTCTGATGGTGGAGGTGGATATTGAAGTCATAAGAAAGCAGTTGAAAAGTAGATGTCAGGGGGTAACTTTGTGAAGCAAAAACACACAAGCAAAGTCACGGTATGGACAGTACAAGGTTTCTAGGAAAACTGTAGTCCAGTTTGGATTAGGGGTAGTTGCCTGGGGCTGTGGTTGGGGATCATAATTCCACCACATTATGAGGAATCTTAAATGCCATCCTAAGGGATTTAGAACATATTTGTGTAGGCAGAAAGGAGCCATAAAAAATTTGTATCAAGGGATTTATCAGCGATTGTGAATAGTCTCCTTAATAAGTATTCTTTATATGTTGTGAAGAAACTCAGCATATATGAAGAGTTTCAAGGAGGAGACAGTTTTCATTTATCACAAAGGCAGTAACATTACCGGTTGATAATGCCCAGTTGGTAAGCGCTGCCATTACACTGGCCCTTAGAGCCCCTCAGCATGCATAGTGAAGTTGGCTAATTTTTTCTCCTAGAATAATGAAACCTTTTTTTTTCTTTTTGTATTTTAGGAAGCAATAAGAAGCTTCAAGGAACTTCGAGCCAAATTTCAAAAGCTTGATGCACCATCTCTTCCAGGGCCTATTAAATTTGCAGCAGGTTTTTCTCAGAAGAGGGACATTGGAACCATACAGTCAACAAGGATTTTGGCCAATGGGAAGCCCCTTTCATCCAACCACAATCAGCCCCCACAAAACTGCTCCAGTGATGAACTCCAGCCTCATAAGCCCCCAAAAATGAAGTTGTCCCAAAGGAGCAGGATTCAGAAATTTTTCAATTCTCCAGGACCTCCAGAAAGGTCTACTGGGTTTGCGGTAAATTCACAGACAGGTTCTCTGCTATTAGACACGAATCAGCCCAATGCTGAGAAGAAAGTAATGGCAGCTAATAGTTTCAGAGACAAGCTCTGGAACTGGGAGCAGGTTTCATCTCAGAAAAGTGAGCTGTCATCAGCCTTCCTCCCTGCCAGTTGTGGAAGTAGGGCCTTCCACCTGGAAGAGCAGAAGAGCACAGGGCTCACTCTAAAGGAGCCCAGGAAAAGGCTGGACAAAAAAGGAGGCCAGACCCTTCCTCCCCAGAGGCACCTGATGGCCCAAAGAAAGTCACCTGATCTCTCTAAAGACCCTACCTTCCTACTTTCTCAAAAAGGCAGGAAGGCTCTAGAAAACCCCAGTCCTAAGAAGAGCCCAGCGGGGAGCCCCTGTCAGCCTATCTATGAGAGAGAGCTCACCAGCCAGGCCCCAGGTGAGAAATGTAATCCCATGGGCCCCAGGGGAGGGTCACTGTGGTTTTCCCATCTAGACCCTGCTGACTTGAAATGGTCATATGTGACCTGGGGAATGTTTGCTCCAAAATCCAGTGCAGTTTTCTGAATTCTGTGTTAGGTTTGGGTAAAGTGCTTAATTTCCTGGCATTATATTGAGAGACTCATTATATTGAGTTTGGGCAAATTTGGATATGAATCCTAGCTCCACATACAAGATGCATGAACTTGGCCAATCTGCTTAACTTCTTAGAGCCTGGTCTGCTCTTCTGTAAATCAGATCTGCTGCCAGGCTTCCTGCCTCGGTAAACAGCACAGCCATCCTCTCAGATGCTGAAGCTAAAACCTAGGACTCATGTTCCGTTCCTCTCCTGCCCTCACTCTCTCCATCACATCCACCAGCAGGCTCTTGGTTCCACCACCGAAGTATGTTCTGAATCCCTCCCCTCCTGACCATTTTGCCCTCTGCCTTTATCCCCATCACCATCCTCTCTCACCTGGACCACTGCCCAGCTGGTTTCCCTGCTTCCATACTCTTTCCCTCTTACATTGTGTTCTGTAAAGCATGGATCAGATCACATCACTCCCCCGCTTAGTAGCCTCCAGTCACAGTGGCTCAGGGGCTTGGTCTTTGCCTACTCCCTTACCCTGTTCTCACATTAGCCTTCTTGCTCTTCCATAGATATACCAAGCTGGTTCCACCCCAGGACCTTTGTACTTGCTGATTCCTCTTCCTGGAACATTCTTCCTGATGTCTCATTCCCTCACTTCTTCAAGGTCACTGCTCAGTGCCACCTGTTGTGAGTGGAATCTGTGGATCACTCCATCTAAAATAGCCACCTCACCCCCATCACTCTGTCTTCTTACACTGCTTTGGTTTTCTTCAGATCATTTATCCCTACCTATGTATTTGTTTGCCTGAGTAAAATGTAATTTACATAGGATTTATATAAAAAACTGTATTTTTACTACCATATCCCCAAGTGCCTAAAAAAACAAGGCCAGTTTCAGCATGTCCTCAAAAGGTATTATTGAATGATTAAATGAATGGGTGGATAGATGGGGGATGGACTGATCTCTTGCTCATGACCCTATATGATTTCTCTTTGCACTTAAAATAGAATCTAAACTACTTACTACTGATTTCATGTCTCTGCAGCTCCTTGTCCCTGCCTATGCCTCTGATTTGTCTCCCGTTTCTCTTCCTCTGGCTCACTAGTCAACACTCTGGATTTCTTGCTGTTTGATGAGCAGACTTTGTTGTGCTTCAGGACCTTTCTACTTGCCATTCCCTCTACCTAAGGAACTCTTTTCTTTGACCTTTCTATTTAGGTCTAAGTCCCTTTCTGCACTTAGTTCTAAGTTCAAATGACACTTTCCCAGACAAGCCTTCTTTAACCTTTCTATCTAAAGTCTACTACATGACGTGGCATTTCACACCCTTATATCATTCTTTTCTATTTCCTTCAAGAAGCTAGTAGATCTCTGCACTGTCTTGTTTGTTTCCACGATTTTCATTGGTCTCCTCTATTAGATTGAAAATTCCTGAGGGCAGGACTATATCTGTTCTTGTTCTTAACTCTATACCCAGCCCCTAGAACAATTCCTGGGATATAGTATATAAACAGTTATTGACGGAGAGACAAAGAGGGAGGGAGGGAGGATGAATGGGAGATAAGCCATGTAAATCACTTAGCGCAGTGCCTGGTAAAAATTAGAAGCCCAGTTAGTAAGTGATCATTCATTTTCTTATCTTCTCCTTAAATTTATAAAGATTGAAATCTCTGACATTGTGACTTATAATTAAAGCCTAAGAAGAGAGGACTTTGGCTGTGACTGTTGTAACCCCTGCTGGTGAGGCAAGAAGGAAGCTTCCCCCCCTTTCTGGCTTGCAGAGGGCAGAGGACAGAGGACAACAGGGCTTTGAGGAAGTTGCACTGAGGCGTTGGTGCAACACTAGCCAACTTCTTTTATGTCAGTATGGATTACCCACATAGTCAACTATTGCATTATGTCAACCCAAAATCAAGGCACTTGGATAATGCAATTTATTCACCTGGATTGTGCTGTTTTCAGTGTAAGAAGCAGAGACAGTTTTCATATATAATATTATAATTTCTTTTGGAGTTTGGCTTATGAGTACAGAAGGACAAAATGTATGAAGTTGGGACTGTCCTGGAAAATTCCAGGACACAAGTCTGCAGGTGCCCACATGCCACAAAGTTAGCCTTGAATCTTGTCCTAGGCTATGAGTCCTGGAAATCAGATATTAATCCCTACTTCTCTTTATAGCCCCCATGTTATTTGCCCATCATAAGTGCTCAAAAAGTCCTGTCAGGCAGTTGTCATCATCCATTTCCTCTGAAGCAGGTCCTGCGCTTGGTGCTGGGAGATCAGTATGGCCTGACCCCTGCCCACAAGGAGCTGACATTCAATGGGAAGATAGACCAGCCCCTCTAATATTCCCCAGAGAAGTGTTAACAATGTGTCATGGGGATTCAGAACAGGGTGTGGTTAATTCTGGCCTTGATTTTGAAATCAAGGAAAGTTTCCTAGAGGAGGTGTCATTGAAACAGGCCCTTGAACAAGTCAAAGCTTGCCAAGAGAGAAGTGAGGAATCAGCATTTCAGAACCAGGAATGGCATAAATATATGGCTGTATGACAGCTTTTTAGGGCTATTTAAATCAAATCTGGAGAATTGAGTAGCCCCTGGTCTGAGTGAAGGGTATTTGGACTTGAGGTCGAGGAAGTAGGATGGTTTAGGGTGGTAAGCCAAGGATCTGGAAACAGAGATTTCCACATGGTGGGCGATGGTGTTCACATGCCAAGAAATGGAGTAAGTGGGAGTCACAGGGAAGAAATTGGACTTTGTCCTCTGAGCAGCAGCATGGCAACGTGAGCAGCTGTGCATTCTGATCAGGGCACCCCAACGACTGGAGAACAGATTGGAGGAGAGTGAGACAGAGACCAGGGCACTGGTCAGTTTCACCCAAGAAACCATGAAATGGAAATACTAATAATCTACCTTTTTTTTCTTATCTACGTTCAGAAAAACAACTGGAAGACAGGCATCACCAGCTGCTCAAAACAAAGCCACTGCCTTCTGTTGGGTCTCTGGGTCCTCCTCCCACAAAGCCTCCCAGGCCCCCAGGGGTGAAGCTCCAGGCCTTCCAGAGGCGGGCAGCTGCTCCTCCCGAGACCCATGGGGAAGGTGAGGAGAGGCGCAGCGCCCGCAGCCAGCCAGCCAGCGGGAGCACGGCTCCCGTGCCGGTGTCCTCCACGTCACCTCCCTTTCCCCATCCGCTCCCAGGTGACAGTGCCAAAGTGCCTTCCCCAGGAGCTGGGCATCTATCACTGCTTATTCCCCCAGAGAGCCCGTGGCAGCCTGCCCATGAAATGACAACTGTCGGGCAAGTGGCCCCTTAGCACTGCTGGGCCAGCCCACTTCCCCTGAGAGCTCTGCATTTGATCGCTGGGAATCTGTCCAAGAGGAAGAAAGCAAAAAGTAGTCAAGCGGGAAGGCAGTGAGCCTTTGTGCTTCCTACAGAGCCTGTGTTGTCAACACCACCGTGTGGTAAAGAGGGGGAGGGAGGAAAGAGGGAAGAAAGTCAGTGCGAACTTGGCCTGTGATCCTAATGGGGGTCCCTCAGGCCTCTGCGGTCTGCCTTCCACAGTGAACTGAAGGGCCCACCGCCCCGCTCCCATCGGTCCTGTCTGGGGACTGAAGCATCATCAGAAGCCATTTGTTTGTGCTGTTTTGTATCTTCCTCTGCTATTTAAAGGACTACCTTTTCATCCTCTCTCTACACTCACCATTTTAAATGCCTTTGCCTCCGTCTGCTTTAATGAGCAGGAAGTGCACATACACTTTAGAGTGCTGTGTAGAGCTGCACAACATTTGTTTTACTGTGGTCGTGAGCACCAGCACATGGTGCACTGGGAGACCCAACATACTCTCTTCGTTTGACTACTTTTGGCAACCTCATGGTTACATTTGTTTAACTCAGTGGTTCTCAAACTTTGGCATGTCTTCGAATCACCTAGAGAACTTGTTGAGAAAGAGAGGTGGGGCCCCATTCCCAGAGTGTCTGATTTATTTGGTCTGCGCTGGGAGCCTGAGAATTTGCCTTTTGAAGAAAGGGATGCTGACCCTTGGGTGGCCCAGGGACCACACTTTGAGAACCACTGATCTAAGTCATCTTAAGTCTTATCCTAAAAGAAAACCCTATAGACAGAAAGAGAGTGCTTATAAGAATATGAGAGTTCATAACTTCAGTAATATGGCCACTGATAACAGAGAAGGCTAAGTATGACTTTATAAATACTAATTCAGACCTCAAGCTATCTCCCTGAAAGGGAAGTTAATCAGAGAACATGAACAAAGTCCTAAGCCTTTTGT
Source organism: Manis pentadactyla (assembly GCF_030020395.1). NCBI lineage: Eukaryota > Metazoa > Chordata > Mammalia > Pholidota > Manidae > Manis > Manis pentadactyla. The sequence continues at coordinate 46,203,593 of NC_080022.1, read as the reverse complement.
AATAAAATGGGAATTATAACCCCAGTTTCCCCACTCACTTGCTATGTAAATCTGGGCATATTCCTCATTGAGTCATTGTCTTAATCTGTAACGTGGGGATGGTAACAGCTCCCATCTCATACGGTTAACGTGAGGATGAATGAAATGAGGGTGGGAAATGTTTGAACAACATTTATGGTACCAGTAAGTGCTCAATAAATACAGTGTGACCGTTACTTCAAGCACGTGCTGAGCAGCTGTGCTCTTTGCCCTGGGCCCTGTGATAGACACCCCCGTGGACAGTCCAGTGCTCAAGAAGGTCGAAGTCTAATACAAGAGTCCATACCCATGAATGAGCACCACGAAGTATGGGTGGGGGCTGCACTGTAGGACCAGTGGACCCCTGGTGCTTGGGGGCAGGGAGTCTTGGGCCCCAGGTGAGTTACCACTCCACGTTTTGTCTGTGAGGTCAGGTCCCTGTACAAACATAATTCACTGTAATCAGGCTGCCGCCAGTGCCTCTTCTTCACTCTGCCTCTTGTTCTTGCAGCAGCTGTGGAAGACGGCTACCTGCCTGCAGAGGGGTGAGTATCTGTTTCTTAATTGCACGGGAGCATAGGGCATCAAAGAGGCTGCTTCACCTGCCCAAGCGTAGGCAGGAAGCCCATGCCAGGTTCCTGGATTTTCTCAGAAGGGTTGTAAGAAGAACAGATTAATAAGCAACAAGATGCAACTTGTTTTAAAGGAGAGATTAAATAAACTGCATTAACTACAGTGCTGACATTAAGTTACAGAGATGGTCCTCTGAGGTTCTTTTATTTATTATGCAGTTTGGTTAAGTAAATTTGAAACTTTAGCTTCCATAGTAATAAATTGAATTAGAGGCTACAGAATGCTGTAGGCAGCTGGTGTGGTGTTAGAAATTGGTAGAGACAAAGGACCTTCCATTTTTGGTGCACTCATTCTAAGAATTTTGCCATGGAAATGTTGGTTCATTAATTCATTCAACTAAATATTGAGCCCTTTGATATGTCATACACTGAGCTGGCTACTTTATACAAATTTTCTCCTTTCTGCCTATGTCCTCATTTTATAGCTGAAGACACTTGGTCTCAGAAAGTTTGCAACCATTAGTCCAACCCAGGTATATCCAAACTATTCTTTTTAATTGAGATACAATTGAAATACAATACTGTTTGAGGTGTACAGCGAGTTGGCTTGGTATATTTATATTTTGCAATATGATTACGGTAGCACTAGTAATACCTTTATCATCTCACATAATTATTTCTCTTTTGTGTTGAGAACAGTTAAGATCTAGGGTCTTAGCAGCTTTGAAGTCTATAATACAGTATTTTTTACTACAGTCACTATGTTGTGCATTAGATCTCTAGAACTTACTTATCTACTAGTTGTAAATTCATATTGTTAAACAACATCTCCCCAGTTCCCCCACCCCCTGTCCCCTGGTAAGCACTATTTGACTCTCTGTTTTTACAAGTTTAGCTTCTTTAGAATCCACATACATATGATATCATACAGTATTTGTCTTTCTCTGACTTGTCTCACTTAGCGTACTGCCCTCAAAGTTCATCCATAATGTTGCAAATGGCAGGATTTCCTGCTTTCTCATGGCTGAATAATATTCCACTGTGTATATATGTACCACATCCTCTTTGTCTTTTCATCTGTCAGTAAAATAAACAGATTGTTTTTATATCATGACTATTGTGAATTGTGCTGCAACTAACATAGGAATGCAGCTGTCCAAGATACCTATTTCAATTCCTTCAGATATATTTGGGATTTCTGGATCACATGGTAGTTCATTTTAATTTTTTGAAGAACCTCTCTACTGTTTTCCATCATGACTGTACTAACAGGTATGTCCAAACTATTTTGACTCTATTACTTCACCTCCCTCACAAAGTGTTCCTGTTCTCAAGAAGATCAGTCTTAGAAGGACAACTAAACATAAAAACAAATAATCATAATTTTCATTCATAACATTATGTATTCATTACATCAACTTATTCATTACATCAACTATTCATTCATTACATCAGCTTATTCATTCATCGCATTAATTGTTTATAATAGAATATGCTAAGTTTTGTGATAGAGGAAGGAATAAGATTCAGAGTAGGGAGACTAGGGTAGTCTTTACAGAAAATATATCAGATATCTATTCTACAGTAATATTGCATAATAAACAATAGCAAAGCATCAACAGCCTACAACCTGAGTGTGGGTTCAGCTGATCTGAGCTGGGTGCAGCTGGCATTGCTCCTATGTTGCAGACTATCTAGGCAGTCCTGCTGATACTGACTGGGGTTGCTGTGTGTCTGGCAGCAGCTTGCAGCTGGCTGATCTAGGATTGCCCTGACATAGCACCATCTGTCTCACCCTCCAGCAAGCTAGCTGAGAAACATGCCCCTAGCAGTCTTAGACAAGCATGATGAGCCCCACTACACAAGTGCTTTTCTGCCGTGTCACATCTGCTAACATCCTGTTGGCCAAAGCAAGTCACATGGCCAAGCCCAGAATCAGAGTGGGTGGCGATTGAATGAACATTTCCATGGCAAAGAGCTGAGATCCAGGAAGAGGTGAAGAGTAAGGGTGTTAATCCGATTAGCCTATCACTGAAGAGGAGACATGTGCCGTCGGTATTGAGAGTAACCATGCTGGGTAACACGGGAAGGAGCACTGGCGGCACAGGCAGGGGGTGTGAAGTAACGTGCCTCATCTGCAGACACTAGAAATAGGTAAGTAGGGTTAGAGTGCAGACAGTACAGTAAGGAATGGAAAGAAATGGGACTGTAGATGAAGCTAGGATCCAAATCACGGAGGATCTTATATAGCAAGGAATAGAGAAGACAACCTAGTTCAATAGCAATTGTGTGATGCAGAATAAAAATCATGTGCTCCAGGAGCTCCTCAGTTAGTTGTCCATTTGAAAGTGTTAAATCACAGCACAAGGTCAGTCAGTGGAGCCACATTCTATGTGCATATATGTGAAAGTTTAGACAGAACAGGCGATGCTTTGCACTATTCACTCGGTGAACGTGGGCCCCAGTGTGACGGTTGGAGGGGACAATGTAATTCTGCTGTGCTCTGTGTCAGTCTTGTTTCCATCAAGCCTCCCATACTGGGAGCATCTCAGTGTGATTAGGAGTGTGCTGTGATTAGTGTTTAGCATGGTATGTATTTTTCCTACAACCTGGCTCTAAGCTTTCTCTCTGCCCTTTAGTCAGAGGCACAGCAATCCATTTCAGCACAGGGGACAAACTTGCTGTGATGGTCAAGCATTGGGAAACTGCAGTTAGTCTCTAAATGCTTCCCAGGGATTCACAAAGGCAATTTGACTATTCTGTCCTTTCACATGGACTTTAGAACCTAAACATCATCTGAAGTGAGGTTCTCTCGGTTATGATTCAGGCATAGTCCTGTAAGAGTACAAAGCGAAAGAGAAGAGGAGGGACCAGGATACTTTGGGGCAGCTTCGTGAAAGATGAAAGAGCTTGAGATGTATCCTGCATGATGGGTCAGAATTAGATTGGTTATTTATTTGTTCCCTTTAGTGAAATTGTAAATGGGCGAGGGCAGGGTATCATTGTTTCCAGAAATTACAACGTTCCTGACTTCTGGGTGGGTACATGAATAGATGGATGGGTGGACAGATGGACCAATGAATGCTCAATATAGAGACAGAACATGTTGGAAAGCAAGGCAGTAGGAATAAAGAGGAAGATAAGAACAAAAAGTATTCTGATATGGAAAACTAAGAGGTGAGGTTGAATCCTAAAGTGTACTAAGTGCCATGCTACAGAGGTTGGATTTTACCTTATCAATGAACCAGTAAGTGGAATGATGCTGAGCAGCCTTAGACACAACTGTCTTGGAAACTGGCACTTGTTTAGGAAGAACTTCTTCCATGTTCATGGCCATAATCTTCAATACAGATATTAGATTAAAAATACAAAATGCAGCATGTTGGATCTTGTTACTGGAAGGGAACCTGGCAATTATCTGATGTAGCCAGGCAGTACAGCATATTAACAAAAGCCTAGGGTTTTTACTCTAAGCCCTACCACTTGATACATGGGTAACCTTGAACAAATGCCTTAACCTCTATAAACCTCTGTTTCTACTTACATAAAATGGGATATTGATAGTACCTAATTCATACAGTTGTGGTGAGGGTTAAATGAAATAATGATTGTAAAGTGTGTAGCGCAGTGCCTACTATCTAGAGAGTGTTCAGCGAAGCTTGCTTAGCTATTATATACCCTCCCACCAAAAGTAGGAATCCATGCTCTGAACTTTAAACTCTGCAAAAATCCTCTGATGGGGAGCTCATTACCTGGAGAGTCCAGTGTTTTTCTTTCTGGGGGGCAGATTTCATTCATTCAGCATGTATTTACTGAGCAGCTACTATATGCGAAGCCCTCATATATGTTGAGGATATAGCAATGTATAAAGAAAACAAAAACATCTTACATACAGACACACATACATGCACACACATTTGTCTGTTTATTCAAAAGTCCTTCAAATTGAGCTGGAAAAGGAAAATGGCCTCCCTACCCCAGACTCCCAATTATCTGTCCAAGTTCTACTCACTGCTGTGATAGACAATGCCTTTACTTCTTCTTTATATGACTGTTCTTAAACATATAAGGACTACATTCTTCTCTAAACTCATTGTTTTCAACCATTATTCACAAAATAGGAGTCTTGGTATTTTAGTTGTATTTCTTTTGGATATATATTTTAATCATCTTGTTAGAAATTCACTGCATTTACAATATACATTGTCATTTCTGAGCCCTTTCATATTGTATGTTAAATATGAGAAGCAGCATTGTGTAATGGAACAGCTACAGGTCTGGAGTCAGATTAGCATAGGTTCAAACCTCTCCTCCATACTTTAGACAACTCATTTAACTGCTCAGAGCTTTGATATACACATGTGTAAAGTGGACACAATATTTACTTCATTGATTATAATAAAGACTAAACAACATAAATTGTATAAAGCATGGAGTATATAGAAGATGCTCAATGAGTCTTGATTTTTTCAACTCTTGGCCTCTTCATCCCTTGTTATCTCTGGAATATTAATGTCTCATTCATTCTTAACCATAGAGTGACTCTTTGGAGGTCATTTTTGTCATATGAAACAAGCTGGCTGGCATGTCTCTTGAATAAGCAGCCCCTATTTGTGTGAGCAAAGCAGGTTAGTCCCAGGGTGGCAGTTAGTTCTGGGCTTCTTGTCAGTACTTAGCAGAGTTGGCTAATATTTTATTCATTAGCTATAAATATGGCTTTTCCCCTGTTAAGCAGTGTCAGAGGGTAGTCCTGACTCAGGGAATCTCTAACTCAGAAGCTAAGGAAGCGAGAGCCTGTTTGTTGCAGGAGTAGAGAAGATGCAGACAGTACAGTTCCTCAGATGAGGTCTGTGGCGGGATCGCAGGAAGTCCGCCATTCCTCTCCTGAACTTCTTAATTTTGTGTTTTCATTTTGATGATAGTCTTTAACAGACAATATAAGCCTATTTTGAATCTTCTGGATGACCTCTTTCAAACTAATGCTTTGGAACATGCTTTTACACTGTGTTTTTGATATTTCTACCCCATGCAGTGTGAAACAAGTGCCTCCTAGGGCCAGGCATATGTACATATGACGTGACTGTCTAAGACCTGTGTTAGCTGTCAGGGTGAGAGGGAGACTGGGAATGGGGGACAAAGGCCTCACCTGAGGCACCCAAGTAAGACACTGATAGTAACAGCTCAGCAATGCTGTGGGCAAGCAAAATGCATCTCTTACTTGATAAGTGGTAACTTCTATAGAAAAAATTTTTAAGGCATATTTGGATAGTCACTGGGAAAGAGAGTGAAATAACAGAAGCATAGGTTGATCAAAAAAGGCATCTCTGAGAGGGTGACACTTGGGTTGAGACCTGAATGACAAGGACCCAGTCATGAAAGGGCTGGGAGAAGAACATGCCAGGAGAGGGGCAGCTTGTGCAGAGTCTCAGAGGAGAGCCACCTTTGCATGTGTAATGAACTAGAAAGGAGGAAGCACAGCTAGAACACGGTGTGCTAGGGGAATGGTGGCAGGGTGCTGTGCTCCAGCAGATAGTGAAATACAGGATCCCAGGGAACAAGACAAAAAAACATTTTTAAAGTAATGAAATAACTTAAAGATTATGACATCTAAGAATTGTATAAATCACAGGATTATGAAGACAGAAAGAGGTAGAGATGAGGGCTATTTGGAAAATGTAGCAAGACAACTTTCTTGAAAGCAGCAGGTATGGTGAGACCTGAGAGGTGAGAAGGAGCTGGCCATTGGGAAGCATTCCAGGCAGCACACCCAGCATTTGCAAAGTGCTCAAGGTAGGAGAGAGCATGGCGTCCTTGCAACACAGAGGAGGCAGGTATGGTTAGAGCATAAGGAGTGAGGAAGAGAATGGCAGGGCCGGAGTTTGGAGAGGTTGCTGGGAGTGAGATCATAAAGGTGAGGCATTTAATGATTTTGTTGTTGCTTAATGAAGAATCATAAGCCTCTGGAGAGTCTTATGAGGGATTGTGACAAGGTTTAAATTATCTTTTTAAAAGATCATCCTGACTGATGTGTGGATAATAGACTGTAGAAGGAACAGAGAATATGACACTTAATTCGTATGTTAAATAATAAGTAGGAGCTGTGAAGAGGCTTAGTGGCAAGGACATGCAAGCAGAGGAACCACATATGAACACAGAGGCAGGCACCATCCCGGTGTGTTCATTAGCCATAGGTAATTTGACGTGGTTAGAATGTACTGTGGCAGGGTATGTATGGGGCAGTGTGGCAAGTAATCGTTCTATCAGTGTTGGCTGAATAATACAATAGACTTTGACCTTCACCATCATCCTGTTCTTCATTACCTTCATTTTTTTATTTCTCTCTGATTCTAGAGTGACCTGTAGTTCTGAGGAAAAGAGCAATGAGCTAGGAATCCCAGACCCACAACCACTACCTGCAATAGTGCGATCTTAGACAAGTTACTGAGTATCGCAGCCCTCGGGTTCCTCATCTGTAAAATGCCTCACAGTGCTACTGAGAGGATGAGTGAGATCATGTACACAACCTCAACATGAGTATTGTTTGTTTCAAGAGTGAGTGAGAGCATGTGAGTTCCAGCATGAGAAACCTCAGAGCTCCTCTACTTGCACCTCCCTCAGCACATGGGACTGGCCTCACTGTGGCTTTGCTTGATAGTTTGTCCAGTCCACTGGGGTCCTCTTTGCTACCGTTCAATGACCTCCTTCTTTGATGGCTTCCATTGCAGTGGGAGCTGCTCATGCTGTTTGTCAACTGGCACTTCCCTTTTAAGGGACAGTACATAGCATGGTGGTTAAGACTCCAGATTCTGGAGTCAAATACCTGGCTCCTAATTTCTCCTCTGCCACTTAGTACTCTGTGACCTTGGATTATGCCTCAGTTTTCTCATCTGAACATGGAAGGAATGATAGCATCTATTCCATAGGGTTGGATGAGAATTAAATGAGTTGATACATACAACTGGAATAGTGCCTCGCACATAGTAAGTACTCGGTCATTATTAGTTATTATTATTGTTTATGTATGTATCCTCCTCATGAATGAGACCAGTGGTTTGACAATGTACCTTCAGAGTTAATAACATTACTCCCAAAACTAAGGCCAGAGGAGATGGCATGTTGTATGAGGTTATAGAGCATGTTAATAACATTTTCTTGGCCATCGTATTAGGGTTCTCCAGAGAAACAGAAGCAGTAGGACATATATATATATATATATATATATATATACATATTAGATTATATAGCATGTTATATGTTATATATATTTAATTAATTATTATGAGGAATTGGCTCACACAATTACAGAGGCAGAGGGAGCCCATGATCTGCCTGGAAGCTGGAGACCCAGGAAAGCCAGCAGTGTAATTCCAAGGGCCAAGGCTTGAGAACCAGGGGAGCTGACGGCATAAATCTTAGTCCGAGGGCAGGAGAAGATGAGATGAGATGTCCTAACTCAGTCAGTGAGGCAGGAAAAATGTAGTGAATTCCTTCTTCTCAGAGGACTGCATGATGCCTACCCATGTTAGGGAAGACAATCTGCTTTTCTGAATCCTCTATTCAAATGCTAATCTCATCTAGAAACACCCTCACAGACACACCCAGAAGTAATATTTCATCTGGGCACTATGTGGCCAGTCAAGTTTACACATAAAATTAACCATCACAGTCATCATACTTGTTGCCCTTTATAGAAAAAATTGGGTCATAAATTCATGAATTAATAACAAAGAAATACCTAGTACCCAGGCTTGAGCAATGCTGGAGTTATTGTTTGCTGTAGGAATCATAGTAGAATTAGTAAGGTTATGACACATTTGGTAGTAAGTTTGGACTTACAGACACACCCAGAAATAATATTTAATCTGGACACTGTGTGGCCAGTCAAGTTTAAACATAAAATTGACCATCTGTCATCATAGTTTTGTTGCCCTTTCTGAAAACACCTCTGCAGGCCTCCAGATGTGTTCCAAATAGGAAGCCTGTCCTTCAAGCCAGAGCCTCAGGACAAGCAAATAAGCCTCTTTCACAGAAAGACTGGGGTTGTATCGGTCTGCTGTAGATGCAGTTCCCGGGGGGTGCTAGTCTGCCAAGGACTGACTCTCACTGCTAGGGTTCCATGGGACCCAGGAACGCAAGCCCCCCTGATCGCCAGAGTTAGGTGATTAAGGGGCATCCCCCGAGAGGCAGGCACAAAAACCAGGGCTCCAGATGTAAATATTGGGGTACCCAGCGCATGTAAAAGCTCCCCTTCTCAAGATACAGGTGCTCTAAGGCACAGTGAGGGAGAACATGAAGACAGCACCTTCCCTCTGAGGTTTCCAGGAGGGATTACAGTCGGCCCCTATAGGGTACCAAAATTATTTCTTGAAAGTACTGTAATTTCTGTCCTCCAATTTAATATTACTAGCACACTTTTGTGGAATGCCTATGTGCAGAGAGCAAATATTTCATTCAATATCTAAAATATACTTTTAAATTAGATTTTATTATTACTGTTTTATAGAGTAGGAAACTGAGGATAAAGGTATTTATCTAATAGTTTATAGTTAGAAAATAGAAGAGCTAGAATTCAAATTCAAATCTGTCTGACCTCAAGCTCCAAGTCTGTCTATAATTCTCTGATGCCTCCCAACAATGTCTGTAGTCCTGGAGACAGACAATAGACAAATAATTTAATAAATGTGGAAACAAAGGAATTGAGGCATTGATACATTTAAATCAGAGTTATTAAAACAGAGTTATTTGTTCCCTGCAGTCCCAAGTTCTTTATATTGACCCACACTGTATTAAATCAAGGCAGGACTCAGGTCTGATTTTAATGGACCAGAAAGAAGAAAAAGACATTATTGGGTAGCAAAAAGGGAGATTTGAATACATCTATAATACTTTTTTTCCCTTTTAACATTAATCCTGGGACAGTCTCTCTGTAGAGACAATTTGATCTGAAAGATGCCTTTTTTTTTTCTTTTTACATTTGGTTGGAACTCTTTCCAGTCATCTGAAGTCAGGTATTTATTCATTTCTGACAGAAGTGGGACAAGAAATTGATTAGACATCTTCTCTCAATTTTTCCATAAATTGTTTCTTATTAATAAAGTTAATTTACCATAGACTTGGTGAGATTGTTAGACTACTGGAGCATGAGATACATGACATCGTCTATAATTTAAGAAAATTTCTCTCGATCAATTCATGAAGGGAGAAGGAAAGAAAATAGGGGAGAAATTACTGATGCATTAGAGTTAGTCATTTTTCCTTTTCAGCAAAGTAAACTATTCATACATCCTTTGAAATATTACAGAGAATATGATTTAAAAGAAAACCCTGAAAATGCCCAAAACGGTAAAAAGAAGGAAATCAATTGGGTGGAATGTGCTTATGATATAATAAAAAATGGGTCAGGGTGGGGTTGGGGAGAAAAAAGAGAACTCCAGCTTTTTCTTTGTCTATCAACAACTATACAAATACACCTGTAAATGGAGTGAATCAGGAAGAAAAAGTACTAAGACCTCACTTGAGTTAAGGTGGGAGGGTTATGAGTAATTTTTGTTCTTTCTCCTACCCACATTCAGCATGATGTAGGGGTTTTCCATTTGTTAGGGATACGGGAGCGAAACCGTGTCACTCCCCAGCCGCATTTCTCTTCTCTTCTTCCAGAGGCAACTCCTATTATCAATCTAGCAGTGTATCCATTTAGTGTGTTCCTTAAACTACAAACTCGTATCTGTTAAAGTACAGTATTTTACATTTTTGTATAAATGGCATCTTATCTCATTCTTTAACATTTTTCAAAGCTGTGTTTTCATATTTAGATTTTCAGAAATCTAAGAAAATGTTATCTCTTTGCTAATAAATTTGAAAATTAAGGGAAAATTGGCAAATTTGTAGAGAAATAAAAAATTATCGCAGCAACTAAAGAAGAACTAGAAAGACTGGCAGGCCAATAAACCATTAAGGGGCTTGAACCAATAGTACACACAGCTGCTCTCCCCTTTACCTACCTTCACATTTACCTCACCTCTCTACTTTTCCTGTACCAAGTATTTTTGGTGTGTTGGCGCAAGTCTAGTTTATTCATTGTAACTGCATATTGTATATATTTAATCAATATCAGCGTTTTCATACAATTGTTCTGTATTCCCTTACTGAGGGACATTTAGGTTGTTTCAAGTTTTCACCCTTTTATATGATGCTGCAGTAATCATCCTCATATATTTCCAGGTGAATATAAGCAAGTTTCTCTAGATTTTCCCTTAGATGTAGGATTGCCAAACAATAGTAATTAACTCCAGTTTTACTAGATATTGAGAAATTGTCCTCCAAAATAGTTGTGCCAATGTATACTCCCAAACCAGTATAGAGTTCCAGTTTTTCTATATTCTTGCCAAATAAGGTATTACTTCAAACTTTGGAGTGATGGGTGTAAACTAAATTCTCGTTGTCTTCACCCCATTTCCCTGTTTACTATGAGGTTGTCAAATTACGTCTTCAAGCTATTCAACTTTTCTCTTCTGTGATGTCTATCATATCCTTTTATCCAATTTCCTATGAGTTTGTCTTTTCCCTGTTGCAGAATTTCCCAATAGTTAGGCATTAACTCTTTGTTATACTTTAGGATGAAGTATGATATTTGTTGGAGATTAATCTAAGGGAGTTTATGTGGAATACTTTTTTGCATCTATTAAAATAATATTTTGTCTTTTATTGCTTTAGTGTAATTGATTGCAGTAATAGATTTTCTGATGTTGAGCCATCTTTGAAGTCTTGGAATAAATTTTAGTCTTTCTTCAGTTTTTCTAGTATTTTATTTAGTGACTTTGCACTAAAATCTCTTAAGTGACGTTGGGCTATATTTTTAGTTTTGGTGCCTGTGGTTTTCATATCAAAATCAAACTGTTTTTCTTTAAAAAAGTAGGATAGTTTTTCTCTTTTTTTATCCTCTGAAACTGTTCATTAAAACTTGGCTGTAAAATTATTTGGTAGAGGAAAAGTAGAGAGGTGAGGTAAGTGTGAAGGTGGGGTAAAGGGGAGAGTGGCTGTGTGTACTGGCCTGCCAGTCTTTTTAATTCTTCTTTAGTTGATGTGATAATTTTGTATTTCTCTACAAATTTGCCAATTTTCCCTTAACTTTCAAATTTATTAGCAAAGAGATGCTCATAACATTTTCTTAGATTTCTGAAAATCTAAAACTATCTCTGTTCTGTGTCCTTTCTTATCCATAATTTGTGTGTGCCTTCTCTCGATCAGTCATGCTAAAATATGGTTTAATATTAATAAATCTTCCTAAACTTTCTTTTGGTTAATATTTGGTTTTCAGATCTTTTTCCATTTATTATACAAATAAAAGCTTTAGCTTTTCTTTTGCTTTTTGGCAGCATTATCTAGCTTTTTAAAATATCCATTCTATTTTATTTGAGTAGGTCAAGTTATGTGCATTTATTGTGATTCTTGATATATTTGGACTTTTTTCCCATTCTACTTTGTTTTGAATTTATTGTGAAATTTTGTTACATGCATATTTTCCTTCCTTTCCTGCTTTTTAATATTTTCTCACTGTATATTCTATTAGTTGAGAAGTTATTCTATGAATTAAAATCTCTCTCCTGCTCCTAAATGATATAAAGATCTGACAATAATTCCCATAGCCCTCTCCCACCATCTTCCATATTATTAATATTTATTCCATCTTATTCTTAAATTTCTACAAATTAATCATTTTTACAGTCAATATTTTTGATCACCATTGTTTCTTATGTCCTATTTCATTCCAGTTCAGTTTCTTTTGACTGAAATACTCCACTGTGATGTACTGCAGCAAGGATCAATAAGTGCACATACTTGTGTTCTGGAAACATCTTTGTTTCTCCCTCACCCTTAATGATGATTTAGCTGGAAGAGAATTTTATATTGATAGATAATCATTCCTCAGTGCTTTAAAATACTGTCCACAATCTCCACCATCTTTTGTTGCTAATAAAAGTCCATTGCCAGTCTGCAGTTCCTTAGTAGGTAATCTATCTTTTCACTCACATAGCTTTTACATTTTTTCTTTGACTTATGCTAATTTATTACAAACTGTGAAAGTGTGGATTTATCATTACTTCTTATTATTGAAGCTGCTTCAACAGAAGGATGCATGTCCCTTTACAATTTTAGAAAAGTCTCGGCTAATATCATTTGAATATTGACTCCTTTTCATCATCCTCATTCTTTTTTCCTTTTAGAATCCCTAATACATGTATGTTGGACCTTCTCATTCTACCCTCCCTACTGTTAACTTCTCCTTTAATATTTTCCATCTCTTAATCTCTCTGTGCTACATTCCAGGCAGCTCCCTCAGATCTAGCTAATTCACCAGAGCTCTCTTCTGCTTTGTGTAGTCACTTCTCAATTTCTACATTAAATTTTTATTTCAAGAACTGTGTTTTGGATTTCTATTACTCCTTTCTCCTGTCCCTAAATCAACATGTTCTCCGCTCACACACTTTGGTTTTAACCTAATGGCTTCTATCCCTTACTTATTTCTTACTATTTTATAGTAAGTAACTTATATTTCTTACTTATATTTAATAAGTAAGAAAAAACATATTTATTTTAAAGTCACTTTCATGTCCTTTTATTAAGTAATTCTCCCATTAGTTATATCTTCTGACCAGCTGTGGTGGCTCACCTACGGGTGTGGTTTGCAGTTTTTGATTATAAGCTTGTTCTGAGTGGGAATCATTTCCTTTGGAAACCGTAGGTGCTGTTGGTTGTGGAAGCGTCTTCACAGAACGATTTCATTATTTGCTTCACAAGGGAGTTTGGATATCAAGTATGTGTTTTGGCTTTGGGTCTCTGAAATACACAGATAGTATGCATTTAGAACCCACACCTGTACTTTGGTGCTAGGATTTCAAGTTTCTGATTTGTCACGGATAATGCTTTTAGCTCAGTGGCCACAAACACCAAGCTTCCCAGCTCATTCTCTGGGAAAGCGCACAGATACTTTTTAGAATTTGCTTCACAGATAGGATGGCATGCGGTGACTCTGGACTTCATGCTGACAGCTCTGTTCCAGCTTCCCATTCAGATGAGCCCTGGGGCCTGGCTTAGCTTCTGACTCAGACATTAAATCCCCAGCCACCCAGTCACTGAGAGCTCTCTATCTGGTCCTGATCTCCCTTTGAGCCCCTTGGCTGCAGTTCTCACACCTTTAGTTGTGAGTTTTTCTGTATGTCTGGCACCTGGAGATTTTACTTTGGTTTCCAAGTGAGTTATATGTTCTTTGTATAAATCTTTGCATCATTATGTTTCATCCAGAATTCCTATGTGTTTTGATTAGGGGTGATATGCCTTCCACATCTGTTTAGATCATAGTGGCTGGACACACTTGTATTTTCTAATGAGGAAAAAAGTACAAAAAGTTTTAAGATATGTTTACAGAAATGTTTTATGTTAAATAACCTTTTTTCTCCATGCTTCTTAGCATTGAATTTGAAGAACCACATAATTATGAGGCTACAATTTCATATCCGAGGCACTCTGGCACCTCCATTAACCTGTGCGCCGTGAAGGAAATTGCTGATTGTAAGTCTGCTAAGCCAATTAATATTGTAACTCTGTGTGGAATGAAAATGTGTCAAAAATGGTATTTTCCCTCTAGCTAACTCTAAGCTTAAAAATTCACAGGCACGCTACTCTACCCTCTCATTTCTTTTTTCTCCTTGTCTGGTCTCTTAAAAATAGAATTAAGTCCAGCCAGGCATCAGTGCTATCTCACATCCTGTACTGCTGGCTTCTCCCGACCGCTTCTGTTCTCTCCTTCACCAGCCTACTCACATGCTTTGCCTTTTGTAGATATGTGGGGGGCAGGGGGGTGGAAATCAAGATATATTGATTCATTTTTCTGCCTTCTCCTCCTATAGAAACTTCATCTCTGTCTGTGGTCTTTCTTGAAGTTCCCTAGCAACTCCATGTGTGGTGAGGGAGATAACAGAATATGAGAATTAGGTCCCTGTGTTTAACCTGAATAGGAGCAGAGAATTCATTTAATGGATCTGACCACTGGTTCAGAGCTAAGTCTCCCTGCCTCTGGTATTGCTGACAAAGCTCAGACCTTTCTTTGAAAACAAAGTCAGGTAAGATGAAGCAGGGACTTACAGCATTTCTACAAGTTTCTATGTCTTTTTTCTGCCTATAGGATCACTAATTCTCTATAAAAGGCCTAAGTATTAATAAATTACTAAATAAACACTAGAATTTACTAAGCCTATACTATGGGCCACAGTTCTTATACATCCCTGGAGGTAGGCCAATTTTATTAATCCATTTTTAGAGACAGCAAATTGAAGATCAGAGACACAGAGTTGTACAAAGTCACACAAGTAATATGTGGTAGAGCTATAATGTAAAACCAGCTCAGGCCTCTAAGATCCATGCTCTTTGCATAGCTTTGTGCTGCTTCTCATTCAAGGATGTTTTGCTTCCCTGGAAGGAGGGTTGGGGTTGGATCGTAAGCAGCCAAGGCTTTGAGAGAGTCAGTCATTTGCCTGGGAATATGTACTTAAGAAGTTTGTGGAGTAAGAGTCAGGATCCCTTGAGATTTCTCTTCCTTCCTTCAAGAAATAAGGGATTGAAGAACTACTGGAAAAACTCTCTCTCTCCTAGACTAGGGTATGAAATTCTCCCATATGGCTTATAAAACACTAGGCATGAGAAGAACAGTTCCTCCTCCGTCACCACCTAAGGCAATACTGCTCCATACTTGGCATGTCTGGCCCCCTGCATTAAAGCACAGCTTCTCAAATTCTAATATTCAAGTGAATTGCCAGGGAATCTTGTTAAAATGCAGATTTTGGTTCAGTAGCTCTGGGATTGGGCCCATGATTCTTCATTTCTCACAAGTTGCATGTTGTGCTGATGCTATTGGCATCAGAGCACACACCGAATAGAAGGCTCTGCACCCCATTTAGACAAATTCCAACTTCTGCACCCCATTTAGACAAATTCCAACTGCATGCCTTTCTGCAAGCAAAGGACTCAAAGAGCCAGATGGATGCTCCAATCAGAGTCTGCACCTTCTCTCTCTGGACCACATGAGAATCCCAGAATGCTTTCCTTCCAAGCAGCCCTCCAAGATCCTCCCTGGGTCACTTCCATAGGTCCTTCCTCCTTGGTACAGACTAGACTGCAGGGAGAGCAATTCATGGGGGGTAATGTCGATGGGGTGCAGGGTGGAGCTGGGGGTTGAAAATGGGAAGCTGCACCAGAGGCCTGCATTTGTTCTCTCCAGACCACAGATGTTCCAGGAGGGCCTGCCAAGAGGTTGTTTGAGGGACCAAAGAAGGAACCACTAATCCAGGCTCTCTCTAATATTTCAATGAGGGATTCTTCAAGTACTTCATGGGCAGTGCTGTTAAAGAGGCAACTGTTTATAACTAAAAAGAGAAAGGGCTCAGAAAATAAGCTGCTGATGCAATTGAGAGGTAACAGAGCCTGGGACAATAGAAAGGGAAGGTTGGAGATGGGCAGGGGAGGCTCCCCGGCCAGAGAAAGCATACCCTCGTGGGCAGTAGGAATTAGGAACAGACCTGCCAGGGCTGAAGAAGCTAAGGAGCTATGGCATGGGATCAGAAAGATTCTGTTATATTTCCCCACCCTTTCCTTGTCCCTCTCTAAAGAGCTAAGATATACCCTACAGAAAAAAGAAAGGGAAGAAGTAGACTACTTTACACCAAGTTTGTGTTTCTTTGACTCTTCCTGGTGTTTTCCATCCTATTTGCATCATTTACTGGATGAATGACATCTGAACTTCAGTTTCTTCACAAAATTGGCATAATATCACTGTGTGGAACTTTTCTGAGTATTTGATAAAATAATATATTTGAAGTCAAGTGGAATTCTGCTTCTGGAAAGATGGAGCAGATGTACTTTTCTTTATTTCCCCTGCTAAGTACAACTAAAATCCGTGAACATTACATATAAAACAAACATAAGAAAATGAGAAGATTCTGAGTAGAAAGGTAGAAAGAAGGTAGACCAGCTTGGGACCATGGGACCCAAGGAAGGATAGGTGGTAGATTCTCTGGGTTTTATTCTTGCCTCATATAATCCATACTCACAGCTGAAGAAGCCAGCAATCTGGAAACACTAATGGGCAAGAACAGAAAGAGTTCCAACATAAACCTGCTCTTTATAGCTAAAGCATCAGGAAAGCAGCAGCCTAGAAAGATAGAAAGCCCTCTAAACAACTGTTCTACTCCTGCCAAACATCACACACATACACACACACACAAAACAACTGTGGCCCCACCCCACCAGCCAGTGCTGAGTGGGGAGCCTAGATATGCACACTCATCAGGCTGCAGTGATGCACCCAACCCTTCTGCTGAGGTCGTGTCAGAGAAGGACAGGTGGGGAACTGGGACTTACATCCCCGCCAGGGAGAAGAAAACTTCACCTACAGTGAAAGTGTGAAGATCTTGTGGGGAGCTTGCACTCTAATCCATGAGCAGTAACAAGGTGCTCTCTCCCTGCCCTATTGGAAAGGTGTCAGCGGAGGCCTAGTGGAAAGTCAGGACTTTCACAACCTCCCAACAGTAAGGAGGCCAAATAGGGAGCAATAACAAGGCACTCCTACCACTCCCAGCCAGGGTGTTATTAACAGAAGCCAAATGGGGAGCCAGAGCTGTCCAGCAGTGATGAGGGGGCCCTTCTCTTACCTGGACATCAGTAGGCCAAGAAGTGAGAAACCTAAATTTCTACCCCTCACCCTAGCAAATAAAAAGGCAGTCACACACACACACACACACACACACACACACACACACACACACACACACACACACACACACACACACACACACACACACACACACACACACACACACACACACCCCCACACACACACACACACCTGCTGCCAGGAAAAGTCAACTAACATATAAGGTTTAAATAATAGACACACACACACACACACCCCACACCCCTGCTGCCAGGAAAAGTCAACTAACACACACACACACACACACACACACACACACACCTGCTGCCAGGAAAAGTCAACTAACATATAAGGTTTAAATAATAGACACACACACACACACACCCCACACCCCTGCTGCCAGGAAAAGTCAACTAACACACAAGGTTTAAATAATAGCCAGAGTCTCATAACATAATACTCAAAATGTCCAGGTTTCAATAGAAAAATCACTCATCATACCAAGAACCAGGAAAGTCTCAACTTCAGTGAAAAGAGATGATCAATGGATTCCAACACTGAGATGACTGAAGTGCAAGAACTTTCTGAGAAAGACTTAAAAGCAACTATCACAAAAATTCTTCAATGAACAACTATGAACATGATTGACACATGAAAGAAAATAGTTTTACTGAAGAAATAGAATGTTTCTGCAAAAAAATGGAAAATATAAGGAAAAACCAAATGGGAATTTTAGCAGTGAATATTGCTAATCAGAAAAATAAGACATTCAGTGGATGGGCTCAACAGCAGAATGGAGGGAATAGAAGGATCAGTGAACCTGAAAAAAAAAAATAGTAGAAATTACCCAGTGGGAGCAACAAGGAGAAAATAGACTGGAAAATAATGAACTCACTTCAGGGACCTATGGGATCATAACAAAAGTCTTAAAAATTAGAGTACTGGAAAGAAAGGTGAAAGAGGATATTACTGAAAATGTACTTGAAGAAATTGTGACTGAAAACTTCACAAATTGAACAAAGATATAAAACAACAGATTCAAGACATTGAATAAACCCCAAACAGGATAAAGCCAATCCACACAAAGAAACATCAAAGTTCTGAAAAATAAACGAAAATCAAAAATATTGAAGAGTGAAGTGACACATTACATATAGGTGAAAAACAATTTGGATGACAGTGGGTTTCACATCAGAAACCATGATAGAAGGAAGTGGCACAACATTTTTCAAGTAGAAAAAGAACGGTCAACCCAGAATCCAGTAAAAATGTCCTTCAAGAAGGAAAGAGAAGTTAAGACATTCTCAGATGAAGGAAAACTAAGAACATTTGTCCCAGCAGATCTATCCTACAAGGGTAGCTGAATGTTTTCTAAACAGAAAGAAATGATCAAAGAAAGAACCTTGGAATGTCAGTTCAGGAGAAAAAAAAATGGAAAGAATACAAATATGAGTAAATGTGATACATTTTCCTTCTCTTCAGTTCCCTAAATTACTTTTGATAGTTCAAGCAAAAGATTCTTCACAACTCTGGTATAGTTCTAAATGTAAGTGAAGGACATATTTAAGAGAATTATAAATGGGACAATTAAGGAACATAAAAGGAAATAAGGGTTCTGTACTTCAAATGAACTGATAAAATGTCCACACTGGCAGACTGTGATACATATATATATATATATATATATATATAAATGCAATCCCTAGAGCAACCATGAAAAAAGCTATATAGGGAGATATTGTCAAAAACACAATAGATAATTTCTTAAATTCTGAAAAATTGTTCAAGTAGCCCATGAGAAGGCAGGAAATATAAAACAGAAGCAAAAAACAGAACAAAGAGAAAACAAAAAATAAAGGCCAAACTTAGGGCTTAACCCATCATTAATTACTTTGCATTAAAGTGAATTGCGATTAAAGATGGTGGCGTGAGAGGAGAGACAGAGGCTTCCTCCTAAAACTGGATACAATTAGAAAATATAGTTGGTACAACTAATCCTGAGAGAGCAACAGGAAAGAGGATGGTGCCAGACTGCACACACCTGGAGAAAAGAGCAGACCTCAGGGAACAGGGTAACGTACCAGGGCTGTGGCTCCCAGGGACCCAAGCCCTTCCCCCACCCCAGCTCACCGGCGGGAGGAAGAGAAATGGAGCAGAGAGGGAGTGGAAGGCTTGGGACTGCTGAATACCTAGATCTGGAGATCTGCGCTGGGAGCACGAACCTACATTTCATGGTGCTTTCATCATACTCTTCTGATTACGGGGTTGGAAAGCTGGGACAGGCAGAGTTCCTGGGGAGACTGGGATTCTGGTCACTTGTGGAAAGCAGGGATCCATATCCAGCTTCTCTGGGACAAAAGCTTATATCTAATCTGTGTGCTTGGCCCACTGGCTCAGGCAGTGGAGACAGGCACAGCAGCCGGGAGGTGGGGAACAGCTCTTTCCTACCCCCAGGCACCAATACCGCTCCCATGCGACCCCTGACATTGCTTTAGAGGTTGACCAGCTCCAGAATAGAGCTTCTGGACACTAGAGGGCGCCATATACAAATATGAAATGCCAAAGAAACCTGGTCCAGAGTAAAATTATTAATACAACTCCTGAGAAAGATTTAAATGATATGGACCTCGTGACTCTTCCTGAAAGGGAGTGCAAAATAAAAATCATCAACATGCTAATGGAGGTACAGAAAGACATCCAAGAACTCAGGAATGAATTCAGGGCAGAGATCCAATCGTTGAAGAGCACAATGGAGGGTATTAAAAGTAGGTTGGATATGGTGGAGGAGAAGATAAATAAAATAGAAACTAGAGAAGAGAAATACAAAGAAGCTGAGGCACAGAGAGAAAAAAGGATCTCTAAGAATGAAGAATATTGAGAGAACTGTGTGACCAATCTAAACGCAACAATATTTGCATTATAGGGATACCAGAAGAAGAAGAAGAGAGAGAAAGGGATAGAAAGTGTCTGTGAGGAGATAGTTACTGAAATCTCTCCCAGTCTGAGGAAGGAGATAGTCTCTCAGGCCAGGTGTACAGATATTCCAACACAAGGGACCCAAGGAAGACATCACCAAGACTGTAATTAAAATGGAAAAGATCAAGGGTAAGGACAGACTGTTAAAAGCAGCCAGAGACATAAATAAGATCACATACAAAGGAAAGCCCATCAGGCTAACATCAGACTTCTCAACAGAAACCTTACAGGCCAGAAGGGAGTGGCATGATGTATTTAATGCCATGAAGCAGAAGGGCCTGGAACCAAGATTACTTTATCCAGCAAGATTATCATTTAATTTGAAGGAGGGATTAAACAATTTCCAGATAAGCAAAAGCTGAGAGAATTTACCTCCCACAAACCATCTGTACAGTCTATTTTGGAGGGACTGCTATAGATGGAAGTGTTCCTAAGGTTGAATAGCTGTCACCAGAGGTAATAAAACCACAGTAAAGAAAGTAGAACAGCTAATTATGAAGCAAATGCAAAATTAAATTAACTATCCCCAAAGTCAATCAAGGGATAGACAAAAAGTACAGAATTTGATACCTAATATATAAAGAATGGAGGAGGAAGAAAAAGGAGGAGAAACAGAAAAGAACCTTTACATTGTGTTTGTAACAGCATACTAAGTGAGTTAAGTTAAGTTTCCATACATAGTAAGGAAATTAACCTTAACCATTGGTAACCACGAATCTAAAGCCTGAAATGGCAATAACTACATACCTATCGATAATCACCCTAAATGTAAATGGACTGAATGGAACAATCAAAAGACACAGAGTCACTGAATGGATAAAAAAACAAGACCCATCTATATACTGCTTACAAGAGACTCACCTCAAACCCAAAGACATGCATGGACGAAAAGTCAAGGGATGGAAAAAGATATTTCATACAAACAACAGGGAGAAAAAAGCAGGTGTTGCAGTACTAGTATCAGACAAAATAGACTTCAAAACAAAGTAACAAGAGATAAAGACGGACATTACATAATGATAAAGGGCTCAGTCCAACAAGAGGATATACCCATTATAAATATATATGCACCCAACACAACAGCACCAGCATATGAGTAACGAATACTAACAGAACTAAAGGAGGAAATAGACTGCAATGCATTCATTTTAGGAGACTTCAACACACCATTCACTCCAAAGGACAGATCCACCAGACAGAAAATAAGTAAGGACACAGAAGCACTGAACAACACACTAGAACAGATGGACCTAATAGACATCTATAGAACTCTACACCCAAAAGCAACAGGATACACATTCTTCTCAAGTGCACATGGAGCATTCTCCAGAATAGACTACATACTAGGCCACAAAAAGAGCCTCAGTAAATTCAAAAAGATTGAAATTCTACCAACCAACTTTTCAGACCACAAAGGTATAAAACTAGAACTAAATAGTACAAAGAAAGCAAAAGGGCCCAGAAACATATGGAGGCTTCACAACATGCTCCTAAATAATCAGTGGATCAATGACCAAATTAAAATAGAGTCAAGCAATGTATGTAAACAAATGACAACAACAACACAAAGCCCCAACTTCTGTGGGACACAGCAAAAGCAGTCTTAAGAGGAAAGTATATAGCAATCCAGGCATATTTGAAGAAGGAAGAACAAACCCAAATGAATAGTCTAACATCACAATTATCAAAATTGGAAAAAGAAGAACAAATGAGGCCTAAAGTTAGCAGAAGGAGGGGCATAATAAAGATCAGAGAGAAAGTAAACAAAATTGAGAAGAATAAAACAATAGAAAAAAATCAATGAAACCAAGAGCTGGTTCTTAGAAAAAATAAACAAAATAGATAAGCCTCTAGCCAGACTTATTAAGAGAAAAAGAGAATCAACACACATCAACAGAATCAGAAACACGAAAGGAAACATCATGATGGACCCCACAGAAATAAAAAGAATTATTAGAGACTACTATGAAAACCTATATGCTAACAAGCTGGAAAATGTAGAAGAAATAGACAACTTCCAAGAAAAATACAATCTTCCAACAGTGACCAAGGAAGGAACAGAAAATGTAAACAAACCAATTACCAGCAAAGAAATTGAAGTGGTAATCAAAAAACTACCCAAGAACAAAACCCCCAGGCCAGATGGATTTACCTTGGAATTTTATCAGACATACAGAGAAGATATAATAACCATTCTCCTTAAAGTTTTCCAAAAAATAGAAGAGGAGGGAATACTCCCAAACTCATTCTATGAAGCCAACATCACCTTAATACCAAAACCAGACAAAGACCCCACTAAAAAAGAAAATTACAGACCAATATCCCTGATGAACGTAGATGCAAAAATGCTCAACAAAATATTAGCAAACCAAATTCAAAAATATATCAAAAGGATCAAACACCATGACTAAGTGGGATTCATCCCAGGGATGCAAGGATAGTACAGTATTAGAAAATCCATCAGCATCATCCACCACATAAACAACAAGAAGGACAAAAACCACATGATCATCTGCATAGATGCTGAAAAAGCATTTGACAAAATTCAACATCCATTCATGATAAAAACTCTAAACAAAATGGGTATAGAGGGCAAGTACCTCAATATAATAAAGGCCATCTATGATAAACCCACAGCCAACATCATACTGAACAGCGAGAAGCTGAAAACTTTTCCTCTGAGATCAGGAACAAAACAGGGATACCCACTCCCCCCACTGTTATTCAGTACAGTACTGGAGGTCCTAGCCAGGGAAATTAGACAAAACAAAGAAATACAAGGAATCAAAATTGGTAAAGAAGAAGTTAAACTGTCACTATTTGCAGATGACATGATATTGTACATAAAAACCCTAAAGACTCCACTCCAAAGCTACTAGAAATGATATTGGAATACAGCAAAGTTGCAGGATACAAAATTAACACACAGAAATCTGTGACTTTCCTATACACTAACAATGAACTAATAGAAAGAGAAATCAGGAAAACAATTCCATTCACAATTGATTCAAAAAGAATAAAATACTTAGGAATAAACCTAACCAAGGAAGTGAAAGACCTATACCCTGAAAACTATAAGACACTTGTAAGAGAAATTAAAGAGGACACTAACAAATGGAAACTTATCCCATGCTCTTGCCTAAGAAGAATTAATATCATCAAAATGGCCATCCTGCCCAAAGCAATATACAGATTTGATGCAATCCCTATCAAATTACCAACAACATTCTTCAACGAACTGGAACAAATAGTTCAAAAATTCATATGGAAACACCAAAGACCCCGAATAGCCAAAGCAATCCTGTGAAGGAAGAATAAAGTGGGGGGGATCTCGCTCCCCAACTTCAAGCTCTACTACAAAGCCATAGTAATCAAGACAGTTTGGTACTGGCACAAGAACAGAGCCACAGACCAGTGGAACAGAATAGAGACTCCAGACATTAACCCAATCATATATGGTCAATTAATATATGATAAAGGAGCCATGGACATACAATGAGGAAATGACAGTCTCTTCAACAGATGGTGCTGGCAAAACTGGACAGCTACATGTAAGAGAATGAAACTGGATCACTGTCTAACCCCATACACAAAAGTAAATTCAAAATGGATCAAAGACCTGAATGTAAGTCATGAAACCATAAAACTCTTAGAAAAAAAACATAGGCAAAAATCTCTTGGACATAAACATGAGCGACTTCTTCATGAACATATCTTCCTGGGCAAGGGAAACAAAAGAAAAAAATGAATAGGTGGGACTATATCAAGCTGAAAGTCTTCTGTCTAACAAAGGACACCATCAATAGAACAAAAAGGTACCCTACAGTATAGGAGAATATATTCATAAATGACAGATCAATAAAGGGTTGACATCCAAAATATTTAAAGAGCTCATGCATCTCAACAAACAAAAAGCAAATAATCCAATTAAAACATGGGCAGAGGAGCTGAACAGACAGTTCTCCAAAGAAGAAATTCAGATGGCCAACAGACACATGAAAAGATGCTCCACATCGCTAATTATCAGAGAAATGCAAATTAAAACCACAGTGAAATATCACCTCACACCAGTAAGGATTGCCACCATCCAAAAGTCAAACAACAACAAATGCTGGTGAGGTTGTGGAGAAAGGGGAGCCCTCCTACACTGCTGGTGGGAATGTAAATTAGTTCAACCATTGTGGAAAGCAGTATGGAGGTTCCTCCAAAAGCTCAAAATAGAAATACCATTTGATCCAGGAATTCCACTTCTAGGAATTTACCCTAAGAATGCAGCAGCCCAGTTTGAAAAAGACAGATGCACCCCTATGTTTATCGCAGCACTATTTACAATAGCCAAGAAATGGAAGCACCTAAGTGTCCATCAGTATATTAATGGATAAAGAAGATGTGGTACATATACACAATAGAATATTATTCCGCCATAAGAAGAAAACAAATCCTACCATTTGCAACAACATGGATGGAGCTAGAGGGTATTATGTTCAGTGAAATAAGCCAAGCGGAGAAAGACAAGTACCAAATGATTTCACTCATATGTGGAGTATAAGAACAAAGAAAAACTGAAGGAACAAAGTAGCAGCAGAATCACAGAACCCAAGAAGGGACTAACAGTTACCAAAGGGAAAGGGACTGGGGAGGATGGATGGGAAGGGAGGGGTAAGGGCAGGGAAAAAGAAAGGGGCCTTACAATTAGCATGTATAATATGGCGGGGGGCATGGGGAGGGCTTTGCAACACAGAGAAGACAAGTAGTGATTCTATAGCATCTTACTACGCTGATGGACAGTGACTGTGAAGGGGTTTGTGGGGGGAACTTGGTGAAGGGGGAAGTCTAGTAAACATAATGTTCTTCATGTAATTATAGATTAATGATAAGAAAATGAATTTTTTAAAAAGTGAATTGCCTAATATACCAATTAATGGAAATTGGAAGACTGGATCATAAAACCTGATGAAGCTGTGCAGCCTCACTGCAAATATGACAATATAAGTGGACAAAGTAAAAAGATGGAAAATAATAAGTCATAGAGCATTAAAGAAGGTAGGTGTGGCTGTATTAATCACAGATAAAGTAAACCTCAGAGCAAAGAAAATTACCAGAGATGAGGAAGGACATTATGTAATGGTAAAAGGCTCAATATGTCAAGAAGACATAGCATTTCTGAATGTGTGGGCACCAAACTCCACAGCTGCAAAATATATGAAGCAAAAACTGAAAGAAGTAGACAAATAGACTACTGTAATTTGAGATGTTAACATTCAACAATTAACAGAATACCTAGGCAGGAAATTAACAAGGATATTGAAGAAATCAACAACACCATCAACCAACAAGATCAAATCAACATCTGAAGTACACACAAGAGAAGAATGCACATACTTTTCAAGTGCCCATAAGCATACACCAATATAGTCCATATTCTGAATATGGTACATTCAAGGTAGATTATAAAACAAACCTCAAAAAACTTAAAGTAATTGAAATTTTACAGAGTAAATTTCCTGACCACAATGTGATCAAGCTTGAAGTCAATAACCAAAGATAACAGGAAACTCTTGAAACACTTAGAAACAAAACATCACTTTTCTAAATAATCCATGGGTCAAAAAGTAAATCTCAAAACAAATCAAGACATACATTGAACTGAATAAAAATGAAAATACAACATATTAAAATTTGTGGGACAGCTTAAGCAATGCTGAGAGGAAATTAACAGCACTAAATTCTTATCTTAAAAAAAAGGAAATGCCTTAAATCAGAATCCCACCTCAAGAACATAGAAAAAGAAGAGCAAAGTAAACCCAAAGCAAGTAGAAAGAAAGCAATAATAGAGGAAAGAACAAATGAATTGAAAACATAAAAACAGTACAGAAAATCAATTAAATCAAAGGCTTGTTCTTTGAAAAGATCACTAAAAGTGACAAACCTCTAGCAAGACTGACAAACCAAGAAAGAAGAGACAAATCAACAATATTAATTAAACAGATAACATTAGAAATATTGCAGACATCATCATAAGGATGATAAGGGAACATTATGGACAACTCTACACATATAGATTTGACAAGTTAGATAAAAATGGAATAAATCCCCAAAATACACAAACTACCATAAGTCATTCAATACAAGTCAGTTGAATAGCCCTGTAACTATTAAGGAATTTTATGTATAATTTTAAAACTCCCAAAAAGATTATCTCAAAGTTTAGACAATTTCACTGGTGCATTCTACTAAATGTTTAAAGAAGAGCTAACACCAATTTTACACACTCTTTTCCAGAAAGGTGGAAGAGAAGGAAATTCTCCCTAAACTTTTTTAGCTGGTGTTACTCTGATACCAAGCCCAGACTAAAATAGTACAAAAGAAGAAAACAGCTGATTAATATTCTTAATAAGTATAGTCATAAAAATCCTTAACAAATATTAGCAAACAAAATTCAACAAGATATAAAAAGAATCATACACCATGACCAAGTGTTGGTTGTTTCAGTGATGCAAAGCTAATTCAATATTCACCATTAATGAAATCTACCATATTGACAACCTAAAGAAGAAAAATCACACAGTCATATCAATCTATGCTGAAAAAACATTTGAGAAGTTAATACCTATCCACGAAAAACTCTCAGAAAAACAGGAATGGTGGGGTAAGGGGGTAAAGAGCACTTACAAATAGCCTGTAGCCAACATGATACTTAATGGTGAAACACTAAATACTTTCTCCCTAAAATTGGAAGTAAGGCAAGGATGTCTGCTCTTAACATTCCTACCTCACATAGTGCTGGAAGTTCCAGCCAGTGCAATAAGGCAAGAAAAGGAAATAAAAGGCCTACAGATCAAAAAGAACAAAATAAATTGTCCTTATTTGTAAATGATTGTCTGGGTAGGGAGTTCTAAGGAATTTACAAACAACAAGAGCAAAAAATCTCTCTTAGAGTTCTCTTAAATAAGTTCAACAGGGTTACAGGACACAAAATAAACATTAGATAATCAATGATGTTCCTATATACTAGCAATGAACACCTGGAAAGTAAAATTTTTAAATAAATACTATTTACAATTGCTCAAGAAAGAGAAGATTTCTCAGTTACTGAGATTAAACCTATTATTAATTCAGTTACTTAGACTTAAACCTAACAAAACATGTATAAGACTTAAATTTTTAAAACTACAAATTGCTGATAAAGTAACTCAAAGAAAATCTAAGTAAATGGAGAGATAACATGTTTACGGATTGGAAAACTAACATAGTTAAAATGTTAATTCTCCCCAAGTTGATATATAGGTTTAATGCTATAAAAATCCCAGCAAGATCTTTTGCAGCTATTGATAAGATTGTTTTAAAATGTGTATAGAGAGACTATGGAACTAGAATAGCTAAAAAGCCATTTTGAAGAAGAAAAAGTGAGAGGTATCAGACTACCTAATTTCAGTTATAGCAATGGTAAGCAAAATTGTGGTACTGGGAAAGAGAAACACATAAAATGATGGAACATGATTGAGAAGCCAGAAGTGAGACCTACACAGATATGCCCTACCCAAATTGGTTTTCCTTTTACAAAATTTTAAAAGCAGTTCAGTGGAGGAAAGATAGGCTTTAAAGGAGAGCAATTATATCCATAGGTAAAAAAATAACCTCAGCATAAGCCTCTTGTACAGTTTATCTCAAAGGGGATTGCTCTCCTTTCTCTGCCCACCAAGGGTGAAGAATCTAAATGATACCTTTCTGGAAGAGAGAAGGAAGAAAGAGAAGGGAGAGGATGAGGGAGTTAGTTTTTGCTGTCACCATTGATTGATTCTGTCTCTTGAAAAATGCCAGGAAAACAAAGACCATCCTGTCAGGGTTATGTAGCTCAGCACAGGTAACTTTCTGAGGCTTCACTTGTTTATACAGAAATTGGTGTTGGGTAACCAGGATTTAGACTGTTCTGGATGCTCTGCAGAATTGTCTTCAGAGGCCATCTAGACCAGCCATTCAGACTGGTCTAGTCCCTAGGGCTGTCCAGCAGGGTCTTTGAGACCTTTGGGGATAATTTTACCCAGACAAGTTGTGTTTATGCTCCTGGGTAATATTCCATTTAAATGAATGATGCCATGGCTGGAAGAAAGTTTGAAAGCCATTTCCTAACTGAGTCGACTTGGGCAAATTGCTTTACTCTCTGGATGTCTAGTTTCCTCATCAGTGAAATTGGAATATTAGTGGTGATCATCATGAGAATTAAGTAAAATTGTGCATTTAAACAGTTTGTATAGTGCCTGCTATCCATAAGTGTTTAAAATGTTAGGTGCATTTTATTATTCTTTTTAACAATATTAATAATAGTCCTCTCACCTCCTACTCTGAATTCACACAGGGAGTCAGTACCCGGAGAAAGAGCTAAGGGCCTGCAAGACATGGTCATGTTATGGTACTAGCATTTGGAGGGTTGCTGAGGACCACCTTTTCATGCTTGCTCTTTTTCTCCTAAGTGGGAGAGATTTGTCCTTCTGGTATTTGTCCTTTTTCTCCCACCTATTCAGTGGAGAAAGAGTTATGTAACTCCATGTGGGAAGTGAAAGGGCTCCAATGCTGAGGGTGGTATCCTCCTGTTGCGAAACCTAGTTCTTTCCTGATCCCTGGAGTACAACCCTTTGTATTTTATATTCTTACCGTGGGAGCAAGTTTTATTGGCAAACTTACCATTGGAGAACCCCCACTTTGTTAAAAATCAGTATCAAATTATGAATGCATTATTAATTCAGTATGTATTATCTTTATTAGCCTTGGCAAGCAAGGTTTCACTGAGCCTCAGTTTCCACATTTCTAAAACAGAATAGTATCTCCCCCTGACCCCAGGTGGTAAGGAGAAGCAAAGAGATCAGGATTTGTTAATTCTTTGAAAAATACAGAATGGTAAATAAATTGAGGGAGGAGATTTCTTCTTAATTGAAAAAGAAATCCATATTTGGAATGGATATGGGGCAAATTGCATAAGCAGATATTTTTAATTGTATTAATAGCTAAAGTTTTTAAAGTAAGCAATAGCAAAATGTCTTGATTCAAAAGTCAGTGAAAATAGAAGTGTACAGTTACCTAAGTTGAAGTGCTTATTATTCATCATCCACACAGAACTTCAGGTCTTTGTGTCAACCATCATATGCAGATAGCCCCTAAAGAAAACCTAGTGGAGAAAGATTTTTTTTTTTACTTTATCAGTGGATTATATGTTTGGAATAGTAATGGCTTAAAATGCAGCATGTTGTTTGGTCAGTTTTCCAAACTAAAGCTTCAGGACCCTAGCAGTAAGAAAGAAAAAATAAACAGAGCCAGGAGTTCTACTTCCTCTGCACACATATTCATTAACAGGAGTGGGGACATTTTTATACATAACATTTAAGCAAAGAAAAATCAATTTTATCAAAAAGCCCATCACTTTTTATATAAACATCTGGTGCTCTGCTAGATATACCACATTTCTCACATCACCTTCTTTAATTTCCCCCTTAACTGTGTAGGGCAGGTAACAAGGGGCCACATTTCTCTGATGAGCAAGCTGAGGCTTAAAGAAATGAAGTTAATTTGTCTGCAATCCCACAGGTAGGAAGTGCCAGGACTGGACTCTGAACCCAAATTCTTGCCACTACTTGTATTTGTTAATAATTAAGGTTGGCATCATAATATTAAATACAAGTCACAGAACTACTGGGAAAAAAAATGTATTTGAGCCTTAGTTGGTGCTCAGTCTCCTCTTTTCAAGCTGTACAAGGGAAACAAAACACTCATGGAGCGAGCACTTTTGGGCAAGCTATGGAGTTCATTTTGTTGAAGTGAAATTTAGGCTTTTTTCTTTTGGCCTTTCTTCCTTCCATGTTTGCTTTCTGATTTCTGTCACTAGATTTCAGCGCTTTCCCTTAAGCAGGGAGTCTTACCAAAATAGGAAACTGAAAATTGTTTAAATGTTTTCAGACTGTACATTCCATCCTGGAAATCCCCACAGAAATTAAAACCATGATCAGTGACCCAAGAATTTCCCAAACCACGTAGGCAAAGCCTCACGTAGATCAATGCTCTGAAGTTCGAGAAAACTGGACTCTGGAATCTTTCATAACTGCTTCAATCCTGGGTACTGTAAAAAATGGATGGATAAACTGCCTTTGAAATAATTGTTTTTGTATTTATTTTAGCAACTTATGAAGTTGAAATTGAAGAACTCCAAAAGGTATTGTTTCCTCTCTTCTTACCAACTTTATAACTAACACAAGTATGCAGAGTTGATTCTGAAGTAGTTTCTTTTATGAGAGAGAAAGGGTTCTTGTCTGATGGTTCCCTTGATTTCTGGGGCTTTTCAGACTTCAGCTGCTAATATTCTGAAGCCTGAGCCCTGTAATATCAGAGGCAGAAAGTGTGTGATGGAATGGGAGAAGACAGCCCTGATCCATTCTCGGCCCCTTAGCACCAACTCGTCTTAAATAACTGTCTTTTCAGAGAGAAGAGCTCCTTGGCACAAGCCAAATTTGTATAACTTATGCCTTCACAAGAATAAGCAGACCCTTAAAGGCACATTTTCTGGGCTCCTGGTGGGCATGGTGCTAGGTGCCACCTTGGAACCAATGTAGCAACTTGATTAGGGCCTAAGTAGAATCGCTGCTGGCCTCAATCCCAGCTCCTCACTGTGTGATCTGAACCTCCATTTCCTCAACTATAAAATAGAGATAATAGAAGTACCCACACCTGGGGTCATTGTGGGAATGAAAATAAGATAAATTCAGATAAACAGTTTAATCATAACTGCCTGGCATCTGCTCTAAGCATTTTTCTCTGAGTTTCAGTTGTGTCTTTTGTAAATGCTGCCTTCATGAGGCCAGGAAGCATATGCCTTGTGGCTACCATATGTGCAGTAGTAGCTGCTCAGTAAATAAGGGGATCAGTACTTGTTTCACTGAATTGCTGAGAGAACAAAGTCAGACAGAGGAGGTGAGCACCGAGTTCAGCACCTGGCACTCGGCAGACACCTACCTCGCGTTGTGACCTGGTCAGGAATGTGCTACTCTTTCCTCACTGAGTTCATTTAGTCTAATACCTCATCTTTCTGTATCAGCTTTCTTATGCTCACTGGAAAGGATTGTTCATTTCTGGATACACTTGACAGCTAGAAAGCTATAAAGGATTATTATGCCTATTAACAAGAGTAGAAATATTCTATTAAAGTGCTTCACTTACCTGGCAACATCAGCAAATGAACTTTCCTGCACAAGTGAACTCTCCAAATGATGAATTTTACCCTATTGAAGATAAAAACAAAGTATTTTTAATTTTTAAATCTTCTAGCCCTCACACGTATATTGTATTCATCTCAGTATCTTTAAGCTTGGTGGGAGGAATCCAATTCCACCCTTTCCTGATGCCTTGCAGTACTTAGGAACTTAAGGAACTGAGTGGGCACAGTTTATACTCTTCTTTATGAGGGGTTCCTGGGCCCTTTTGGGAGTTCAGAGCTAGTAGCCTTGTCACCAAACCACCCTAAGTCTGTTTGCTCTAATTGTTGTCTCTCTTCTGACATTTCTGTGTACTGTCAATATCTTTGTGTCTAGCAGTGAGTCCTTCACATGCCGGATGCTGTACATACACAGCAGACCGTAATCCTCAGTGTTACCTGGTGAGCTGGTATCACTACTTCCATTTTACACATGAGAACTCAAGACTCAGAGAGGTTAAATAATCTGTTCATAATATAGCAGAGATATAAAACAAGATTTCTCTGACTTGTCACTCTAGCAATGCTGCCGTCCAGTTTGTTAGAATTATATGAGGCAAAAAACCAGTGGTCCCTGAATGAAGGCCTGCAGGCCTACCTCAAAGGAGAGCATATGAGCTGCAAGGCCGGCACTCTGTGGTAGTATTTTTGATGCTTAGGTATTTTCTCTATCCTTCACAGTTCCTGGCTAGATTCCCAATAATGAATGGCATCAGATATGTGATGACTGAATAAATGAGGGGCTGTGTTGTGGTCATTGGGACATCATTTTAATGGAGGCAAATCCAGATCATGCAAGAGATGATTTTTGATCAGAGGGTGTATGATCAGTAAGGGAGAATTGCTAGCAGGATTTGCACATTTGCATATGCCAGTTTTGCCCACTGAAACACTGCTCTAATTTCATAAATTCATATTCCCTCATATGATTTAACAGTTCTTTATTCCACAGATGCATTCCTAGAAAGGCATGTGGAAAACAATTTATTCTTCTAAGTCACATTTACATTCTCTCTGGCATATACTGTAACTTGAGAAATGCTTGGTTTCCTTTCAGATTATCTTTAGCTCCACTGGCAACAGTTCATGGAACCTTCCTGTTGTCAGTGTCTACCTTTGCTTTGTACTGAGACCTCACCTGCCTCACTTTTTGGTCTAGTCTCTAATGAGTGGTAATCAAGCAACAAGGCCTGATTTGGGTTGACTTATGGAAATAACCATCTTCCTCTTTATTTCCAGCCTTGGAAGACTTTTCTCCATCAAGAACTTAGGTGAGTTTTATCTTTAAAAGGAAAAGCATAATCCAACCACTGATCCTCTGACAACTGAAATAGTTTCCTTCAATGTTTCCAGTGCCTGACCTGGGTCAGCCTCTCCAGTGTTTTATACAGTGCCTGATGCAGAGAAGGTGCTCAGAGGTCCTGCCTGGCTTTTCCCCCATGCCTCATTATAGCCCCCACTGCACTCACTCAGCCAGCACCAGCTGAGTCCCCAGCATGTGCCAGCCATTTGCCAACCACTGGGTCTGTGGCAGTGCTGGAGACGCAGCCACTACCCTCAGGGACTCTTGGATCCATGGGAGAGTCACACAGTCAAACACGCATGTTACACTGTTTGAATCCCAAAGAACATAGAATTTCCAAAATGCACTAAGCTATTTCAACTTTGCTGATTTTGTTCCCTTAATTCATTAATTCACTCCAACTTAATGATAAGGCATATATCAGCTGACCATCAAATGTCCCCTCCTGTAAAAAGCCTTCCTAATTCCCCTCTGTCAGAGAGAAGTAACCAGTCAGTTCCCTGTGGTACCATAAGGTACCAAAAGATACACACATGCTTGCACTAATGGCACTGTATGTCATTTGTTTGCTGACATGCCAATTCTTCCCAACTCCCCATGCCTTTTTGTCTGTGAGCTCCTTGTGTTGTGGGCAGGGCTCCTGTTTGCTTGGTATTCCTGATACATCTCCTACATCCTGGGGCAAAGCAGGGCCCTTACTTGCCGCTTCAGAGTCTGCATCTATCACTCTTCACCTGAAGTTATCTTTGATGGATTAGAATAAACATGGTTGGTTAGCTCTGGAGAAGCGAGTATCAACATTTCCTGGTGGGGCAGAAACCTAAGTGCTGTGTCACGGGGGAAACTGCTTCATCTCTCTCTGAGTTCTGGTCTTAGCTCAATCCATGACCCCCGTAATTACCCTCTACCATCTAGCATAGCACTGGGTACCTGTCAAGTGGCTAATTAGTTCAACAGTTACTGAGCTTTGACTCTCTTCAGACAACACTAGCTTCTAGGTACAAAAATCAATAGATTCCCTACCCTTGGTTTAAGATGGAAGTAGAGGCCAAAGTGGTTTGGGGTAGTGGGTATTTGGAGGGGAACATAGCCACATAAGTAGGAAATTACAATATAATATGATCACTGGTAAGCAAGTTGTAAAAGCAGAGGTGAGGCTCCAGGCGTGATTCCTGGAATAGTGACAACAGACCTGGATCTTGAAAGACATGAAGAGCTGGCCAGGTGAAAATGTCAGAATATATGTCCCAGGCACAAGGAGTAGTGTGAGCAAGACACAGGCATAGTGTTAAACAGTGGGGCTGGTACAGGAATTAACAAACAAGGATAATACTTGAGTATGAAATGCAGTGTGGGAGCAGCATGAACAAAGCCAGGGAAGTATTCGGAGCTGGCTCTAGGAGGGCCTGAGCTCCCTCTGTTATTATTTAGACCAACCTTGTCCATTAGAAATATAATACAAACCACATGGGTCATTTAACATTTTCTAGTAACCACATTTGAAAAAGTAAAAAACAGGTGAAATTAATTTTAACAATGTATTTTATTTAGCCCAGTATATATAAAATATTATCATTTCAACATGTAATCAATATAAAAACTATTACTGAGGTGTTTTATACTCTTTTTTCA
Source organism: Manis pentadactyla (assembly GCF_030020395.1). Classification (NCBI taxonomy): domain Eukaryota; kingdom Metazoa; phylum Chordata; class Mammalia; order Pholidota; family Manidae; genus Manis; species Manis pentadactyla. The sequence continues at coordinate 46,169,151 of NC_080022.1, read as the reverse complement.
TACCAACTTTCCAAAATCCAGATGTATTTTACATTTTCAGCTCAATTTGGACCAGATACATTTCAAGTGTTCAACAGCTACATGTGGACAGTGGCTACTCTGTTGGACAGCACAAATTCAGACTTTATCCCATAGGCCAGAGGGAGCCACAAAAGAGCTTCAAAGAAAAGCACCTTCCATAGTATTCCTGAAAGTCACAATATTAAATTAAATTTGATGGTTCTGTATGGAGATCCAGCTGTATCGGCCTTGCATCCCAAGGCCTGGGGGTAGGAAGATGGATTACAAGGGACATGTACATCAACAAGGCAGGTAAATGCAAAACAAATACCAGCAGTGTGAAATGGGAACAAAAAGTTAGATAATTCTGTCTCAGCAAATGCTTTGATGAAGAAAAGGACACCAACAATTACTGACTGTCCACTATGTGCTATGAACAATGCTAGACTTTCAACATTTTTATCATATTTCATTCTCATTCCACAGTAACAGTGTACTTTGGCCTTGGGGCCTTTCATTTATACATGAAAACATATGATTTTCAGAAAGCTTGATCTCAGGCTGTTAGAAAGAGGTGTAGTGGGGATTAGAACCAGCGCTCACTCCACGGCCCCTGTTTATCACAGAAGCACTCGTACACAGCCCTAATGGCGGACAAGAGTGCTCAGTAATTAGATGAATGAAGGACACTCTTTGAAACTCTTCCGCCTTTCAGAATAGCACACTCTCCCGGTGTTTTTCCTCCCTTCGTGACCACCCCTTCTGATTGTCTCTGAGGGTTCTTCCTCTGCCTTGCCTGTAAATGTGGATGTAGAACTCCACAGTTCACTAGCATACAGAAACAGAAGTTTTCAAGTGGACATTGACGGTCCCAGCATTCTGTACTTGGCCCTCATTTTTTTCATTACACTCTCCACCCTGACTCCTATACTCCTCACCGCAGCTGTTGTCTATACAGGTCTTCCCCACTGTCCAAAAATAGAAACCTTTCGTAAGGTTTTATGTAACTACATAAAGCAAAGAAGCAATTACCATTAACTTACATGGAAAAAAATTTTTTTTGGTGTTCCCAGACCCAAAAAGTAACCTCTCTTAAGCTTTTCTGATATTTTAGGGCACACACACATTACTAATGGATGCACAAAATAAGTAGAAGTAAAGCACAGGCACTCACAGACACAGCTCAAAGCTATGGTGGCCTGACGCTGAGCTGCTGAGTGCAGTTCCTGGGGAAGGAGCTTGGCAGGCCCACTCTTGCAGCTCAGGGTGCCCACTGCCTCTGGAACAGCTGACTGCAAAACAAATGCTGAATGCTATTTTTGCTTTTTGCCTATCTTCATAAAAGTAAAAATCCTCTTCAGATTTCTTTCAGGTACTAATGTAGACCTTTTGTAAAAATGAATTGGCATTATGTGAACTTTGGGAAAGTGGGGGGATATCTGTACATTGGTACATGGTAGCCATTCATTTCATTAGGGAACACTGGCTGAGAACCACTGTGTGCCAGGCGCTGTGCTGTGGCGGCCAGGGATTACACCACACTGGTGCTGGGAATTCACACATAAATAACAGAGCTTTGCTGATTTATGACTTGATTTTTAGTTAGTTTTCAAGGCAAAGTGGAGGAACTGGAGACAGATCCATAGCCATTGTAATAAAAGATAGGACAAAGCATTCAGGGAGCAGATAAGAAGGTATGACTGCTTGGAAAAATCAGGGAGAGATTCTCAGAGGTAAGATGATTTAGACAGATTGAGAAGGGTGTTGTGTTTTCCAGCAATAAAGAAAGATGTGGAAGGCATGTCTGATAAAGGAAATGTCAAATAAAAAGGGAGAGTTGCCCAAGTAGGGTGGTAGGCTTGGGGAATTATGAGGAACAGACTAGTGCAAAAGTGGAGGGAAAGAGCAGAGGGAGATTGGAGTTGGAAAGAAAGGCGGGGGTCAGATCACAGTGGGACATTTTATCCTTCAGGCAATGGGGAGTTAATAGGAGATTTTAAGTAAGAATTCACTCTTGCATTGATTGTAGCATGCAGAAACTCAGGGAAAGTATCTATGGTTGAGCTGATCCTGGTCTTTTAAAAAGAAAAGGATTCACGTATGTTTAAATTCATTTTTCCCATTTGTTTCCTGTAGGATTAGGTGGTACCTATTATCTAAACACTCTAAACTTCACTTTTTCCCTGGTATCTCTTCATATTTTAGCCCCAAACATGAAGATAAGAAAGTGGAGGAAAAAGAGCCATGTGAATTGGAACCTCAAAAAACAGAAAAGGATCTACGTTCAAACCATCTTGTTGAGGTATGTGTGTTCCAGCATTCGAAACAGTACCGTTCAGCTGGGTAGCAGGATCCATTCATAGAGTCACTTTTTAGAGACCGAGACATGCAGTTCTCCAGAAAGACAAGATGCAGTCAGTGTTGGGCATTTTATCAAGTGAATGAAGCTGACAATTACAGTGGGCTGATAAATGCCATGGAGTTTCCACTGCTTAGGTATGAGACAGGCCTAAGAGTCAGGCTGGGATTAGTGTGAATTCAGCAAAGGACCCCCAGGGCAAAATATAAACACTCACTCATTCAGGAACTGACCACACACTCACAGGACCCTGGAGGGTCTCCATAAGTTCCGTGCTTATAAGAGTTACCTATACTCTGAGCTCAGGCACCCCATCTGTTAAAAGATAATAAGTAATCCCTACCCAATTACCATATCTACTCCCATCCTGACTCTATCTCATTTGTGATGATAAAAGTCAGTAATGTACATGAAAGTGCTTTGTAAGCCATAACCATAAAAATTAAAAGTATTGTTCATTAATTATACTGTTAATTAATAGTAATTACTGTATAAGTGTGTGAATCCATATCCAGTTGACACTATTCCCCTCAAATACCTAGTATGCTTGGAGGCTTAAACCATAGATACCACTGGGGCTACTACCAATGCACAAAAGGTTGTAGATGCCTGTTGTGGATGTGTCTACTCTATAGTATTGAATTGTTCTAGTTTCTTCTGCAGGACTTGGGTAAGTCACACAGGTTGTTGACAGTGTAGGACTGAGCTGGAAGGCCCAGAGGCCAGGCTGGGTGTTGAAAGAGGACTACAAAGTGGCATAATGCAAACAGGAAGTAAGTCACTAATTATGGAAGACAGGGAACAGAGCCAGTGAAGCTGCACCGTGTGTCAAGGTCGGGGGGGACAGGAGCAAGTCCATAAATGGGTGCTGAGGCCAGAGATCAGGAAGGGGTTAATTGGGAACATGAAAAAGGCAGTAGAGGAGCATGATTAAGGATACTGACCATGAAAGAGCAGAAAGTGTTCTTTTTCAGTGCTGACTATATGACAAGAGCCAGGTATGGGGTCAGATTACCAGCAAACAGACATACTCCTACTTTCATGAACTGGATTTGAGTTTTGGAAGTTATTAGAAGTTATTTGGAATATGTCAGTAAATGTGGTGAGTGGTCAGGCTGGGCAATGCTCTTTGGGATCAAATATAAATTGTAAGTCAGTCTTACGTTATGCATTGTGATTCAGACTCTGGGAAGCATCCCCAAGGACAGCCCTAAGAGAATCCACGTACTGCTTCATTAGGGGGATACACTGAAGGAAGACGGTCACCATGCTTGTGTGAAACATGGATTTCATTGCTTTCTTACCATTATTCCCAATTTTGAAAACTCATTTTGGACTGTATGACTTAAAAGAATGCCAATGCCCTTCTCTTGTTCCTTCTCTTAGTTATCCCAGATCTCCCAAGAACTCAGGAAATTCCATGCCTTATATCTTATATAATCATTTTAGTTTTTAGATATATCTTGCATCCTATATAATCACTTTAGTTTTTTCCAAGTACTTTCAAACACTCAATCCTCATGTCCATTTATAGACAGGACAGTAATCCCTCTCCCACTGTCATCTGATAATTCTAAAGCACTTAGCTGACCAGAAATACTCTAATTCTCTTTCTCTGGTGTCTCTTCCTGTCAGTCTATCCAGATCTTTCTGAAATGCAAGTCTGATCAGGTTTCTCCCCTACCCAGCTCCCTGACTAGGACATAAAGCCCACTCTTTGCCTCACATGCAAGACCCTTCCTGACTCAGTCCCATTCTTCAGCCTCATCTCTGGTCCTTCTCTCTCTGTCCCTTCCCTGGGCCCTTCTACTCTTCCCTCATGAGGAACCCCCATAGGACACTAACACTTCTCCAAATACCCCATGCCTTTGCTCATGCTGATTAATCTACCAGGTATTCCTTTATCTCCTCGATCAATCTCTTACCTACATTTTAAAATAGTTTCATTAAATCTGCTTTTGAAGTCTTCCCCTACCTGCCCTGTCTTACATCAGGAGAACTGACCTCCCTCTCCTCTCTGTTTTCATCTCAGTGAGCAATACTGCTGTAAATAGCACTCACCACATTATACCTTAAATCATTTGTGTGTATTTTCCCTTTGACCAGTGTGTAAGCCACCATGTCCATTGCATTCATCGCCAGAGCTTAGCATGCTGTCTCAGCTTTAATGTTTGACAAATGCTGAAGGGAAAAAAGTGAGGAGCAGAAGAATGCAGGTGGAAAGATGAGATGTCATGCAAAGAAAAAAAGCAGCATCTGTTAGTTAGTCCTCCCTCAATCAGTGGATTACTAGCTATGAGACCAGAGTCCAGTTATTTAAGCTTTCTAAATCTTTATTAAGAGGACTAATATTTCCCTAAAAGGGTATCATGAAGATAATATGAGATAAAATATATGAAGAGCCTGCTATAGTCAGTGCTCTTATTATATTCTGACTGCCTCCTGTGGGCCTGCCTCTTTGCATTCATTGGCCATTCTGAGGTAGACAAGAGACATGGTATGCATTCTCATGAAACGTATAGTCTAGTAAGACTGCATTAAGTAAACTAGTAAATCACAGCTATCTGTGAGGAATGAATGAGCAAAAAGCACCATAAGTAAACCCCTGAGCATGAAGTCAGAACCCTGCAGAAATCCACCTGTTGCATGCATTTAGGTGGATGGCAGTGACAGGACACCTGGAAGAATCCAGATGATTGAAGTCCACAGAGGCAGGAGGAGCATGCTGGCCAGAAAGCAAGAAGCTGCAACTGACGTCATCCAGACAAAGGCCTGCACCCCCAACCTGGAGCTGGCCAGGCACTCCCAAGGCCTCTGTAAGTTGCATTTCTTCCTGGTTCTCTTCAATGTTACCAGATTATTTGAAAGCTGTATGTGACCAAGATTTTATTTTATAAATACTTATGGAACATCTGTTATATACCAAGTAACTTGCCCTGGTGAGGCAGTTGGGTAATAGTAGAAAGAACACTGGCCTTAGAAGTTAAAAGACTGGGGTTCAAATTTAGACTCTAATACTTTTTAGTGACATAGTAAGTAATTTCATATTCCTGCAACTCAGTTTCTTCACTGTAAGAAGAGATTATATGGACCTCACAGGGGTTTTGTGAGGACCAAATCTAACTGTATGTCACATGACTCAGGTACTCAGGAAAGGTTTATTCCTTTTTATTATCTTCCACCTCCTGCTGATTTTGTAAGCCCAAGTGATTGACACACTGATGATACTGTGAGATAAAAAAATATAAAGTATATTTCTGATATATTGATATATAGTATCATAATATAGTGTGATATAGTGTGATAGAGTGCTCTATTATATTCTGACCGCCTCCTGTGGGCCTGATGGCTTAGTGGACTTTATTCAGTTGCATTTTACCTTCATGTTAGTCAAGATTCTTGATTGCAGTTAACAGTAATCAAATTATACTGTGTTAAGCACAGAAAAAAAAGGCTTACCCACCAGAAAGTCTGGGCATAGCTGCTGGATCCAGGAACACAAACAATGTCTCGAGAGCTTAGTATTACTTTTTCTATCCTAGTTTTGCTCCCCTCCCTCTTTACTCCATCTTCAGGCAGATTATACCCTTATAGAGGCAAGATGGCATCTAGCAGTGACAGGCTTACCCCCAGTCCTTTTGGGAAGCTCAGAGGAAAACTAGAAATTGTTATCTTCTCAACAGTTTTAAGCAAAGGCCCACATCTGGGTCTTATTGGCTCTGACTGGGTCACGTGCCATCCCTGAACCAGTCATTGTGACTGGGAGATACGGTGCTCTGATTGACCCAGCCAGGGCCATAAACTACCCCCTGAAGCCCAGGGTAGAGTCAGTTCCACCAAAACTATGTAACATCAGATTGAAGGATTTCCCAAGAAAGTAAAAAGACTGTTATCAGGAAAGAAAAAAAAAAAGTAGACACTGGGTAGACAGAACAGATGGATGTCTGCTCCTGCCCAACAAGTCATGGCAAATGACTGACACTTCATAATGTGTTACAGTCACATTTAGGAAGAATATGTTGCAGTGATCATGAGATGGATTCGAGGCCCCTAAATTCTGCCTCCAGGTTAACTGGCTGCATCTCTGCACATATGCATACTCCCTGCATACTCTGCTCTATTCTAAGTTTCCTGACTATGTCATGAACTTTAGGGCCCCTATAATTTTCTTTGATCTCTTTCCTCTGTCTGGAATGCCTTTGTGCCACATACCCATGTTGTAGTCATCCTTCAAGCTCTATCTCAAAAGCTGTTTCTAATGGAGGCCTCTTTACCTCAGTCCATCCTTCTCTTCCCCACAGCTCTTCACTCCTCTCTGTTTACACACCTCTTAAACAAAACTTGAGGAAATTTTCTTACTTTCATGTGCAAATGGTGACAATTACTACTTATTTCCCAGGGCTGTTTATCAACACATAGTGTCCAGTTCATGTGCTAAATAACTTAGTTCTCTTCATTTATTCCCTTTCTAAAGAACCTGTAGCATGCCTTACGTTATAATTCTTGGTGTGCATGTCTGTCTCCCATGGTACGCAGTCAGTACCTTGAGATTAGAGAACATTTGGTATTTCTCTCTGTGTCTCTGCAACCTGGCAGTATCTGGCACACGGGTGATACCCAACAAAGCTTTATTAAAGGAAGGACTGAAACAATAAATAAGTCAAACTTCAGGGAGAACATGGTAGATTTGAAAATGTGAATGATGTTACCGATTAAAACAAGTAAGGTGAAGAATAATTTATTTTGTTATTTTTTTAAAAATTTTTTGAAGAACATTATGTTTACTAGGCTCTCCCCTACCCCAAATCCCCCCCACAAACCCCATTACAGTCACTGTGCATCAGCATAGTAAGATGTTGTAGAATCACTACTTGTCTTCTCTGTGTTGCAAAGCCCTCCCCTTTCCCCCACCCCCCACATTATACATGCTAATCATAATACCTCCTTTCTTCTTCCCCACCCTTATCCCTTCCTACCCTCCCATTCTCCCCAGTCTCTTTCCCTTTGATAACTGTTAGTCCATTCTTGGGTTCTGTGATTCTGCTGCTGTTTTGTTCCTTCAGTTTTTCTTTTGTTCTTATACTCCACAGATGAGTGAAATCATTCGGTATTTGTTTTTCTCCACTTGGCTTATTTCACTGAGCATAATACCCTCTAGCTCCATCCATGTTGTTGCAAATGGTAGGATTTATTTTCTTCTTATGGCTGAATAATATTCCATTGTGTATATGTACCACATCTTCTTTATCCATTCATCTAATGATGGACACTTAAGGTTGCTTCCATTTCTTGGCTATTGTAAATAGTGCTGCAATAAACATAGGGGTGCATCTGTCTTTTTCAAACTGGAGTGCTGCATCCTTAGGGTAAATTCCTAGAAGTGGAATTCCTGGGTCAAATGGTAAGTCTATTTTGAGCATTTTCAGGAACCTCCATATTGCTTTCCACAATGGTTAAACTAATTTACATTCCCACCAGCAGTGTAGGAGGGTTCCCCTTTCTCCGCAACTTCGCCAACATTTGTTATTGTTTGTCTTTTGGATGGTGGCCATCCTTACTGGTGTGAGGTGATATCTCATTGTGGTTTTAATTTGCATTTCTCTGATAACTAGCGATGTGGAGCATCTTTTCATGTGTCTGTTGGCCATCTAAATTTCTTCTTTGGAGAACTGTCTATTCAGCTCCTCTGCCCATTTTTTAATTGGATTATTTGCTTTTTGTTTGTTGAGGAATGTGAGCTCTTTATATATTTTGGATGTCAAGCCTTTATCAGGTCTGTCATTTATGAAAATATTCTCCCATGCTGTAGGGTACCTTTTTGTTCTATTGATGGTGTCCTTTGCTGGACAGAAGCTTTTCAGCTTGATATAGTCCCACTTGTTCATTTTTGCTTTTGTTTTCCTTGCCCGGGGAGATGTATTCATGAAGAAATCGCTAATGTTCACATCCAAGAGATTTTTGCCTATGTTTTTTTCTAAGAGTTTTATGGCTTCATGACTTACATTCAGGTCTTTGATCCATTTTGAATTTACTTTTGTGTATGGGGTTAGACAGTGATCCAGTTTCATTCTCTTACATGTAGCTGTTCAGTTCTGCCAGCACCATCTGAGGAAGAGAATGTCATTTCCCCATTGTATGTCCATGGCTCCTTTATCGAATATTAATTGACCATATATGTTTTGGTCAATGTCTGGAGTCTCTAATCTGTTCCACTGATCTGTGGCTCTGTTCTTGTGCCAGTACCAAATTATCTTGATTACTGTGGCTTTGTAGTAGAGCTTCAAGTTGGGGAGTGAGATCCCCCCCACTTTATTCTTCCTTCACAGGATTGCTTTGGCTATTCGGGGTCTTTGGTGTTTCCATATGAATTTTTGAACTATTTGTTCCAGTTAGTTGAAGAATGTTGTTGGTAATTTGATAGGGATTGCATCAAATCTGTATATTGCTTTGGGCAGGATGGCCATTTTGATGATATTAATTCTTCTTAGGCAAGAGCATGCGATGAGTTTCCATCTGTTAGTGACCTCTTTAACTTCTCTTAAGAGTGTCTTATAGTTTTCAGGGTATAGGTCTTTCACTTCTTTGGTTAGGTTTATTCCTAGGTATTTTATTCTTTTTGATGCGACTGTGAATGGAATTGTTTTCCTGATTTCTCTCTCTATTGGTTCATTGTGAGTGTATAGGAAAGCCACAGATTTCTGTGTGTTAATTTTGTATCCTGCAACTTTGCTGTATTCCGATATCAGTTCTAGTAGTTTTGGAGTGGAGTCTTTAGGGTTTTTTATGTACAATATCATGTCATCTGCGAATAGTGACAGTTTAACTTCTTCTTTACCAATCTGGATTCCTTGTATTTCTTTGTTTTGTCTAATTCCTGTGGCTAGGACCTCCAGTACTATGTTAAATAACAGTGGGGAGAGTGGGCATCCCTGTCTTGTTCCCGATCTCAGAGGAAAAGCTTTCAGCTTCTCGCTGTTCAGTATGATGTTGGCTGTGGGTTTATCATATATGGCCTTTATTATGTTGAGGTATTTGCCCTCTATTCCCATTTTGCTGAGAGTTTTTATCATGAATGGATGTTGAATTTTGTCAAATGCTTTTTCAGCATCTATGGAGATGATCATGTGGTTTTTGTCTTTCTTTTTGTTGATGTGGTGGATGATGTTGATGGATTTTCGAATGTTGTACCATCCTTGCATCCCTGGGATGAATCCCACTTGGTCGTGGTGTATGATCCTTTTGATATCTTTTTGAATTCGGTTTGCTAATATTTTATTGAGTATTTTTGCATCTATGTTCATCAGGGATATTGGTCTGTAGTTTTATTTTTTGGTGGGGTCTTTGCCTGGTTTTGGTATTAGGGTGATGTTGGCTTCGTAGAATGAGTTTGGGAGTATTCCCTCCTCTTCTATTTTTTGGAAAACTTTAAGGAGAATGGGTATTATATCTTCTCTGTATGTCTGATAAAATTCTGAGGTAAATCCATCTGGCCCGGGGGTTTTTTTCTTGGGTAGTTTTTTGATTACCACTTCAATTTCTTTGCTGGTAATTGGTTTGTTAAGATTTTGTGTTTCTTCCTTGGTCAGTTTTGGAAGGTTGTGTTTTTCTAGGAAGTAGTCCATTTCTTCTAGGTTTTTCAGCTTCTTAGCATATAGGTTTTCACAGTAGTCTCTAATAATTCTTTGTATTTCTGTTGGGTCCATCGTGATGTTTCCTTTCTCATTTCTGATTCTATTGATGTGTGTTGATTCTCTTTTTCTCTTATTAAGTCTGGCTAGAGGCTTATCTATTTTGTTTACTTTCTCAAAGAACCAGCTCTTGGTTTCATTGATTTTTTCTATTGTTTTATTCTTCTCAATTTTGTTTATTTCTTCTCTGATCTTTATTATGTCCCTCCTTCTGCTGACTTTAGGCCCCATCTGTTCTTCTTTTTCCAATTTTGATACCTGTGATGTTAGACTATTCATTTGGGTTTGTTCTTCCTTCTTTAAATATGCCTGGATTGCTATATACTTTCCTCTTAAGACTGCTTTCGCTGCATCCCACAGAAGTTGGGGCTTTGTGTTGTTGTTGTCATTTATTTCCATATATTGCTGGATCTCCATTTTAATTTGGTCATTGATTCATTGACTATTTAGAAGCGTGTTGTTAAGCCTCCCTGTGTTTGTGAGCCTTTTTGCTTTCTTCGTACAATTTATTTCTAGTTTTATACCTTTGTGGTCTGAAAAGTTGGTTGGTAGGATTTCAATCTTTTTGAATTTACTGAGGCTCTTTTTGTGGCCTAGTATGTGGTCTATTCTGGAGAATGCTCCATGTGCACTTGAGAAGAATGTGTATCCTGTTGCTTTTGGGTGTAGAGTTCTATAGATGTCTATTAGGTCCATCTGTTCTGGTGTGTTCTTCAGTGCCTCTGTGTCCTGACTTATTTTCTGTCTGGTGGATCTGTCCTTTGGAGTGAATGGTGTGTTGAAGTCTCCTAAAATGAATGCATTGCAGTCTATTTCCTCCTTTAGTTCTGTTAGTATTTGTTTCACATATGCTGGTGCTCCTGTGTTGGGTGCATATATATTTATAATGGTTATATCCTCTTGTTGGACTGAGCCCTTTATCATTATGTAATGTCCTTCTTTATCTCTTGTAACTTTCTTTGTTTTGAAGTCTATTTTGTCTGATACTAGTACTGCAACTCCTGCTTTTTTCTCCCTATTTTTTGCATGAAATATCTTTTCCCATCCCTTGACTTTTAGTCTGTCCATGTCTTTGGGTTTGAGGTGAGTCTCTTGTAAGCAGCATATAGATGGGTCTTGTTTTTTTATCCATTCAGTGTTCTCTGTCTTTTGATTGGTGCATTCAGTCCATTTACATTTAGGGTGATTATCGATAGGTATGTACTTATTGCCATTTCAGGCTTTAGATTCATGGTTACCAAAGGTTCCAGGTTACTTTCTTTACTATCTAAGAGTCTAACTTAACTCACTTAGTATGCTGTTACAAACACAATCTAAAGGTTCTTTTCTATTTCTCCTCATTTTTCTTCCTCCTTCATTCTTTATATATTAGGTATCAGATTCTATACTTTTTGTCTATCCCTTGATTGGCTTTGGGGATAGTCAATTTAATTTTGCATTTGCCTCGCAATCAGCTGCTCCACCCTCCCTACCATGATTTTACTACCTCTGGTGACAGCTATCCAACCCTAGGAACACTTCCATCTATAGCAGTCCCTCCAAAATAGACTGCAGAGATGGTTTGTGGGAGGTAAACTCTCTCAGCTTTTGCTTATCTGGATATTGTTTAATCCCTCCTTCAAATTTAAATGATAATCTCGCCAGATAAAGTAATCTTGGTTCCAGGCCCTTCTGCTTCATGGCATTAAATACATCATGCCACTCCCTTCTGGCCTGTAAGGTTTCTGCTGAGAAGTCTGATGTTAGCCTGATGGGCTTTCCTTTGTGTGTGATCTTATTTCTGCCTCTGGCTGCTTTTAACAGTCTGTCCTTATCCTTGATCTTTTCCATTTTAATTACTATGTGTCTTGGTGTTGTCTTCCTTGGGTCCCTTGTGTAGGGGGATCTGTGGATCTCTATGGCCTGAGAGACTATCTCCTTCCCCAGATTGGGGAAGTTTTCAGTAACTACCTCCTAAAGACACTTTCTATCCCTTTCTCTCTCTCTTCTTCTTCTGGTCTCCCTATAATGCGAATATTGTTCTGCTTAGATTGATCACACAGTTCTCTCAATATTCTTTCATTCTTAGAGATCCTTTTTTCTCTCTGTGCCTCAGCTTATTTGTATTCCACTTCTCTAGTTTCTATTTCATTTATTGTCTCCTCCACCGTATCCAACCTGCTTTTAATACCCTCCATCGTGTTCTTTAACTATTGGATCTCTGACCTGAATTCATTCCTGAGTTCTTGGATGTCTTTCCATACCTCCATTAGGATGTTGATGATTTTTATTTTGAACTCCCTTTCAGGAAGAGTCATGAAGTCCATATCATTTAAATCTTTCTCGGGAGTTGTATTAACAATTTTACTCTGGACAAGGTTCCTTTGGCGTTTCATGTTTGTATATGACTCCCTCTAGTGTCCAGAAGCTCTATTCTGGAGCCGCTGAGCCCCTGAAGCAATGTCAGGGGTTGCAGGGGAGCGGTACTGGGGGTAGGAAAGAGCTGTTCCCCACCTCCCGGCTGCTGTGCCTGTCTCCACTGCCTGAGCCAGTGGGCCAGTCACACAGGTATAAGTTTTTGTCCCAGAGCAGCCAAATATGGATCCCTGCTTTCCACAAGCAGCCAGAATCCCAGTCTCCCCAGGAACTCTGCCTGTATTAACTTTCCAACCCAGTAGTCATGCAAGTCTCATGAAAGCACCATGAAACGTAGGTTTGTGCTCCCAGCGCAGATTTCTGGAGCCAGGTATTCAGCAGTCCCAAGCCTTCCACTCCCTCCCTGCTCCATTTCTCTTCCTCCCGCCGGTGAGCTGGGGTGGGGGAGGGGCTCGGGTCCCACGGAACCACAGCTCTGGTATGTTACCCCGTTCGCTGAGGTCTGCTCTTTTCTCCAGGTGTGTGCAGTCTGACGCGTCCTCTTTCCTGTTGCTCTCTCAGGATTAGTTGCGCCAATTAAATTTTCTAATTGTATCCAGTTTTAGGAGGAAGCCTCTGTCTCTCCTCTCACACCACCATCTTTGAAGAATAATTTTTTATTTTGGGGAAATTTATAATAGTATCAGAACTGAAACGAAAAGCAAACATCCATACGTGCAGTAACCAAGACCAAAGCTGCTCTTGCTCTGAGGTTTTTACCGAGCTCTGAATCCCCTGGGCTCCTATTTTGATGGCATGATGTACAAAGCACAGGAGCCATATCCCAGGGCCTGCCCAGAGTGAGTTTCTAACAAAAGACTTCTGTGCAAAGCTGGAATCTCAAAGGACTATGTTTACACAGAATGAATAAGACTGTACCTATAGTTAACAATACTGTATTGTATACTTAGAAAAATGTTATAAAAGGGTAAATCTCAAGGGTTCTCAACACAATGACATTTTTAAAAATAAATAAATGGGAAAAATGAAAAAAGAAAAGACATTTCTGGTGAGATAAATGACACATGGGAAAGCACAGAGGTAGCATTAAACAAAAGCTATGCCTTAAGATGAGATGTGTATAGACTTATTTGTAGTATAGAAAAAAATGAAAAGGAGAAAAACAAATTGAGATGAATAAAAGAGTTAAAGGAGAGCCCTGGATATGGGGCTGAAAGCCATTTTCGAGCAGTTACGTACTGTCCATAGGGAGTCACTACAGATTCAGGGATTACCCCATGATGAAGACAGTCCAAGATGGTTCTGAGCAGTCCATGCACACTGCTAAAGCATAAAGGGAGTTGCTGTTCCCATTAATAATTCTCTGCAGGATTTATGATGAATAGCACAAAATGCTTAGTCAAGAAGAATGGACATAAGAACAGGGAAGTTTTAGAAAAACAAATGCAGTTGAGTGTCTTTCTATACTCCTATGCAAATAGGCCTATTTTGAAAAATGAAAATGAGCAAAATGAAAAAAAAAAAGGAATTAACAAGAGACAAACCTCAATGAGAAGAAAGAAATCTGCCCATTTCTACCCTGGTGCTGGGTAAAGGAAAAAAACCCTGTTACCATAAGCTGATCCTCATGCACATCTGCAGTTCAAATTTACTATCTGTATGGTCCCAAAGGAACCCAATTTATCTAAAGTGACATCAGCTTGGAAGCCCCCCAAGAAAACTGGTAAAGCAAATATAAATCCTTTGGTAGAACCTACCTTTATATTATTTTAAATAATTCCCACAATATTTAAAAATTAACAATTTGTAAACAAAAATAACTAAACACACAAAGAAGTTACAGGATGAAAACCAGCAGAACACACAACAGGAACTGACCCATAAATTAGTACAGATGTTAGAATTACTAGACAAAAAAACATAACAATATTTAATATGCTTTTAAAATAAAAATATGAATCAGGAATAAATAGATTTGGAAAATAATGAAAATAATTAATACATTAATAGAAATGTAAATGAATTGTACATCGGTTTATACCTGAAAAAATTATATAACTAGAAGATAAATCTAAAGAAATTATCCAAAATTCATTCTACAGGGGAAATAATAGAAAATGATGAGAGACTAGGAGCCCATGGAGTGCAAAAAGAGAAGTTTTAACATCAAATCAGAGTTCTGTAAAAGGACACTACATAGAGTGGGAAAGAGGAAATAATAGATAAAGATAATTTCTGACAATCTTTCAGAACTTTTCAAAGATACCAGTTTGCAGATCCAGAAACCCTAAAGCTTTCAATCAGGATAAATAAATCCACACCTAGCCATATCTTAAATAAACTGAAGAATATTGGAGAATAGAATATTTTTAAATACCTTACGAAGCAGACAAAGGGAAAAGACCAAATACCCTCAAAGAAACATGTAGGCTGCCTGCTGGATTATCATTAACAACAGTGTATAACTAGAACACAGTGCTGCTGGATGATATTAAATGTCTACCCAGAATTTTATAACTAGTGAAAATACATGTCAAGAATGAAGGAAAAAAATAAGATATTTTCAGACAAATAAAAACTGAGATATTTTAATGGCCAAATTAAACTTTCTAAAGGAAGTTCTAACGCATGTTAGGCAGAAGGAAAACAAGCCAAACAGAGAATTTTGAATCCAAGAAAGAAAGCTGAGCAAAAGTATCAATTAAATAGAATGATAATAATGTCAAATTGCAGAGGAAAGGAACTAAAATACTGGACATATTAATATCATGTTTTGGGAAGGTGATCAAAGTTAAATCATTCTAATGTTTTTAATTGTGAATAAAAATTTTCTTTCACTTAAGCCTTAAGAAAGTTGAAATAGCTAGGACTTATTAATCAAGTGATACCAGTCAAAGAGTGAGAAGGCAAGTCACAGAGTAGAAGAAGATATTTTATTTAATATATATTTGACAAAGGACTCATATGGAATATATGTATCTTCTATAATCTTCCTTATATCCAGAAAACATAAAGTAGAAATCAGTCAGAAAAACAAGGAAATTTAGAGAAGTGGAGAAATATTTGAACAGGCACTTCACTAAAGAAGATATTCAAAAGGCAATTATGAAAAGCTGTTCAACTTAAGTACGTCTCAGGGAAATGTAAATGAAACCTACAGTGTGGTATCACTGCATGCCCAGCAAAATGACTGAAAAAAAGAAAAGACTAAGAACTATTCTACGCTGCTAGGACTGTGAATTGGGATAATCACTTTGGAAAATTGTTTGGCACTATCTGTTAAAGCCCAACACATGCATATCCTATGACCTACCAGTTCCACACCTGCTCTTATACCCAACAGAAATACATGCTTCAGTTTAGCAGATATATACAAGACGGTCATAGCAGGACTTTCTCTAAACGCCTCAAACTGGGAACTGTCCAAATGTCCATCAAAAATAGAATGGATAAATGTAATATATTCACACAGAATAGATAGTTATGGGAATGAACAGATAACAACTATATGCAACAACAGAGGTGAATCTTACAACCATACTAAATGAAAGTAGGGACACCAAAGAGCACTTTCTGAATGATTCCATTAATATAAAGTTCAAAAATAAGCAGAATTTACCTCTTGTATTAGAAGTTAAGATAGGGAATAATGACCACAAAAGAGCACACGATGGGTGCTCTGGGACACTGGCAATGCTGTGCTTCTTGATCCATGTGCTGTGTGCATGAATATGTTCAATTTGGAAAAATTCATTAAACTGTCCTCTTATGACGTGTGCCGTTCCCTGTACGTTATACTGCAAGTAGAATTTAAAACATACTAGGGCAACTGTTGACAGACAGACATAGCACATACACCTTCCAAATAACAGAAAAGAGGAAAACAGAATGTAGAAAGAAAAAGGAACCTCAAACAATCAAGAAAGAGGAAGATGATGAGGGGGGAAAAAAACAGCACAAATAAAAAGTATGTAATAAGAGAGTAGGTATAAATCTTATGAAATAAGATATATTTATATTTATAATTATCAGTAAGCACTGTAAATTTAATACATAAAACTCTATTTAAAAGACATATGCATCCAAATAATTCAATATTTTAAAATATATATATTTGAGTGCTTTTATGTACCCAGCATTGTTCTAGGTACTGGGGGTACAGCAATGAACAAAACAGACAAAAATTCCTATCCTCTTAGAGGTTACATTCTAGTCAAAGGAGACAGATAATATATATATAAACAGTAAAATACCCACAATGTGGAATGGTAGTAAATGTTAGAAAAAAATCTAAGCAAGGAAAAAGAAGTAGGGAGGAAGGTGGAGGCGGTAAATGTTGCAATTTTAAAATGCTTATACATGACTTCAAAGACATAAAGTAGAGGACGACAGCCATGTGTATGTAGGATAAGAATGTTCTGCTCTGGGGAGAAGGGAAAAGGAGCGCAGATATCCTGAGGCTGGAGCCGACTAGGTGGGCTGGCAAAACAGCGGAGGCTGTTGTGGCTGGAACAGAGTGACTAGAGGAGTGTGGAAGGGGAGGTCAGAGAGAGAACGAGGGGCCAGACAGTGAAGGGGCTTTTGTAGACTACTGCAAGAGTTTTGGCATTTATTCTAACTGAGTTTTTTAAAAACCAATGAAAAATTTTGAGCACAAAAACAGAATGATCTGACTTGCATTTTAAAGAATAATCTGTGAACGAAAACTGTAGAAGAATAAATTGGGGGACCTGTTAGGAATTTGCTGCAATAACTTAAGTGTGAGATGGTGGTAGCTTGGAGGTGGGTACTAGGGAAAAATTGTTGAGATGTGTTCAGTATGTAATTAGAAAGTAGAGAAAGGAGTCCAGGATGTCTTCAAGGTTTTGGACCTGAACTGTGAAAGGATGGGCTGATACTCTTTATTGAGGTTCAGGGAAGAGCAAATTTGCAGAGAGAAACTATGGGTTTGGTTTAGAACATAGTATGTTTAAGAAACCAAATGGAAGTAGTGTGAAGGCTGATGGAATACCTAGAATTCATGAGAGATGTGTAAGATAGAGATATAAATTTGGGAATTGTCTGTGGTTTTAAAATGAAACCAGACATTTGACATTTGCCTCAGCCAAAAGGAAGAAGGAAGAAAAAAATTGCCCCAAACTAAGAATTTTTTTTTTTTATTGAAGGGTAGTTGACACACAGTATTACATTAGTTTCAGGTGTACAACACAGTGATTCAACATTTATATACATGATAATTCTAGGTACCAGCTATCACCATACCACGTTGTTACAATATTTTGACTATATTCCTTATGCTATACATTACATTCCAGTTACTTATTTATTTTACAATTGGAAGTGCGTGTATATATATATATATATACATATATATACATATATATATATGTATATATATATATATATATATATACTTTGTGAGGGCATCTCTCATATTTATTGATCAAATGGTTGTTGACAACAATAAAATTCTCTATAGGGGGGTCAATGCTCAATGCACAATCATTAATCCACCCCAAGCCTAATTTTCGTCAGTCTCCAATCTTCTGAGGCATAACAAACAAGTTCTTACATGGAGAACAAATTCTTACATAATGAATAAGTTACATAGTGAACAGTACAAGGGCAGTCATCACAAACTTTCGGTTTTGCTCATGCATTATGAACTCTAAACAGTCAGTTCAAATATGAATACTCATTTGGTTTTTATACTTGATTTATATGTGGATACCACATTTCTCTCTTTATTATTATTATTTTTAATAAAATGCTGAAGTGGTAGGTAGATACAAGATAAAGGTAGAAAACATAGTTTAGTGTTGTAAGAGAGCAAATGTAGATGATCAGGTGTGTGCCTGTAGACTATGTGTTAATCCAAGCTAGACAAGGGCAATAAAACATCCACGTATGCAGAAGATTTCTATCAGACGGGGGGGTGAGGTTCTAAGCCTCACCTCTGTTGATCCCCAATTTCTCACCTGATGGCCCCCCTGCGACTGGGCCTGTCTTAGGTTGTTCCTCCCTTGAGGAATCTTACCCGTCTCTGGCTAACCAGTCATCTTCCAAGGCCATACAGGGAAATGTAAAGTTGGTAAGTGAGAGAGAAGCCTTATCGTTTGAAAAGGTTAGCTTTTTACTTCTTTGCATATTTATGCCCTGTGGCTCCTATGCCCAGTATTTGTCTTGAGGTGTCTTTACCCCTTGGAAGAATTATGATACTCGGTAAATTCGCTATATGGCATGAATTCTATTTAAGGGTTGTAATTAGGAAGGAAGAAGAAAAGCTATAGAAGTAGCAGGCGGAAGAAAACCTGGGGAGATTGATTATTTCTTTGACATACTTTCTTGTAGAGTAACTTCAGCATGTATAGTTTTTAAACTACTAAGTAAATTGTGCACACACATTAACATAATAGGAGTACAGTTACGTAACCAAAGCATACCTGTAATTACCAGCCATCTCCAGTGAAACCAAGAAAACCAGTTAGGCACCTTAAGCATTTGTGAAAACTTATCTATGATATGGTGGATAATGTCCAACTGAACTTGAACAGTCTGAGAGAATTCAGGTAAATTAAAACAACCCATTCCTGGGGACTGTTCACATCCCATATGTTCTTTTAACAGTAAATAGTCTGTAGTTGTAAGATTTTGGAGCACTACAATTTGCACTTCTCCTAATTCTTGATTGAGTTCCAACAGTATAGATCCAGTCAAATTTGTTCTTTTACTGCATGCACAGGCCAGCTTAGATATCTCCTTCTTCATTCCCATGGCAAGTCCAGGAATTGGTGGGATGAGTGCATCTACACCTGTAGCAGTGCATGGATCTTTGTTGGGGTTTTTTTGATGATCATCTTCTGGCATGAGTCCTCCCGAGAGTGCTGATGTTGAAAGTTCTTTTTCATATCGTATCTTAGTTCATTTTGGGGGTAGCCCAATTAGGCTTTGATCCTCTGTATAAACACAAACAGACCCTTTGCCTACACTTTTATATGCCCTTTATATCATTGTGTAGAGCTCATTGGAGGTCACCACACAGGAACTGCTTTTTTTTTTTTTAACATTAATCTACACTTACATGACGAATACTTTGTTTACTAGGCTCTCCCCTATACCAGGTCCCCCCTATATACCCCTTTACAGTAACTGTCCATCAGTGTAGCAAAATGTTGCAGAATCACTACTTGTCTTCTCTGTGTTGTACAGCCCTCCCCTTTCTCCCACCCCCCTATGGATGCTAATCTTAATACCCCCCTTTTTCTCCCCCCCTTATCTCTCCCTACCCACCCATCCTCCCCAGTCCCTTTCCCTTTGGTACCTGTTAGTCCATTCTTGAGTTCTGTGATTCTGCTGCTGTTTTGTTCCTTCAGTTTTTCCTTTGTTCTTATACTCCACAGATGAGTGAGATCATTTGGTATTTCTCTTTCTCCGCTTGGCTTGTTTCACTGAGCATAATACCCTCCAGCTCCATCCATGTTGCTGCAAATGGTAGGATTTGCCCTTTTCTTATGGCTGAGTAGTATTCCATTGTGTATATGTACCACATCTTCTTTATCCGTTCATCTATCGATGGACATTTAGGTTGCTTCCAATTCTTGGCTATTGTAAATAGTGCTGCGATAAACATAGGGGTGCATTGCTCTTTCTCATACTTGATTGCTGCATTCTTAGGGTAAATTCCTAGGAGTGCAATTCCTGGGTCAAATGGTAAGTCTGTTTTGAGCATTTTGATGTACCTCCATACTGCTTTCCACAATGGTTGAACTAATTTACATTCCCACCAGCAGTGTAGGAGGGTTCCCCTTTCTCCACAGCCTCGCCAACATTTGTTGTTGTTTGTCTTTTGGATGGCAGCCATCCTTACTGGTGTGAGGTGATACCTCATTGTAGTTTTAATTTGCATTTCTCTGATAATTAGCGATGTGTAGCATTTTTTCATGTGTCTGTTGGCCATCTGTATTTCTTTTTTGGAGAACTGTCTGTTCAGTTCCTCTGCCCATTTTTTCATTGGGTTATTTGTTTTTTGTTTGTTGAGGCGTGTGGGCTCTTTATATATTCTGGACGTCAAGCCTTTATCGGATGTGTCATTTTCAAATATATTCTCCCATACTGTAGGGTTCCTTTTTGTTCTATTGATGGTGTCTTTTGCTGTACAGAAGCTTTTCAGCTTAATATAGTCCCACTTGTTCATTTTTGCTGTTGTTTTCCTTGCCCGGGGAGATATGTTCAAGAAGAGGTCACTCATGTTTATGTCTAAGAGGTTTTTGCCTATGTTTTCTTCCAAGAGTTTAATGGTTTCGTGACTTACATTCAGGTCTTTGATCCATTTTGAGTTTACTTTTGTATATGGGGTTAGACAATGGTCCAGTTTCATTCTCCTACATGTAGCTGTCCAGTTTTGCCAGCACCATCTGTTGAAGAGACTGTCATTTCACCATTGTATGTCCATGGCTCCTTTGTCAAATATTAATTGACCATATATGTCTGGGTTAATGTCTGGATTGTCTAGTCTGTTCCATTGGTCTGTGGCTCTGTTCTTGTGCTGGTACCAAATTGTCTTGATTACTATGGCTTTATAATAGAGCTTGAAATTGGGGAGTGAGATCCCTCCTACTTCATTCTTCTTTCTCAGGATTGCTTTGGCTATTCGGGGTCTTTGGAGGTTCCATATGAATTTTTGAATTATTTGTTCCAGTTCATTGAAGAATGTTGCTGGTAGTTTCATAGGGATTGCATCAAATCTGTATATTGCTTTGGGCAGGATGGCCATGTTGACGATATTAATTCTTCCTAGCCACAAGCATGGGATGAGTTTCCATCTGTTAGTGTCCCCTTTAATTTCTCTTAAGAGTGACTTGTAGTTTTCAGAGTGTAAGTCTTTCACTTCTTTGGTTAGGTTTATTCCTAGGTATTTTATTTTTTTTTATGCAATTATGAATGGGGTTGTTTTCCTGATTTCTATTTCTGTTGGTTCATTGTTAGTGCATAGGAAAGCCACAGATATCTGTGTGTTGATTTTGTATCCTGCAACTTTGCTGTATTCCGATATCAGTTCTAGTAGTTTTGGGGTGGAGTCTTTAGGGTTTTTTATGTACAGTATCATGTCATCTGCAAATAGTGACAGTTTAACTTCTTCTTTACCAATCTGGATTCCTTGTATTTTTTTGTTTTGTCTGATTGCCGTGGCTAGGACCTCCAGTACTATGTTAAAGAACAGTGGGGAGAGTGGGCATCCCTGCCTAGTTCCTGATCTCAGAGGAAAAGCTTTCAGCTTCTCGCTGTTCAATGTAATGTTGGCTGTGGGTTTTTCATAGATGGCCTTTATTATGTTGAGGTACTTGCCCTCTATTCCCATTTTGCTGAGAGTTTTTATCATGAATGGATGTTGAACTTTGTCGAATGCTTTTTCAGCATCTATGGAGATGATCATGTGGTTTTTGTCTTTCTTTTTGTTGATGTGGTGGATGATGTTGATGGACTTTCGAATGTTGTGCCATCCTTGCATTCCCTGGGATGAATCCCACTTGGTCATGGTGTACAATCTTTTTGATGTATTTTTGAATTCGGTTTGCTAAAATTTTGTTGAGTATTTTTGCATCTACGTTCATCAGGGATATTGGTCTGTACTTTTCTTTTT
The DNA here is from genome assembly GCF_030020395.1 of Manis pentadactyla. Taxonomy (NCBI): domain Eukaryota; kingdom Metazoa; phylum Chordata; class Mammalia; order Pholidota; family Manidae; genus Manis; species Manis pentadactyla. The sequence goes on along the minus strand of NC_080022.1, from coordinate 46,147,109 downwards.
TGGTGGGGTCTTTGCCTGGTTTTGGTATTAGGGTGATGTTAGCTTCATAGAATGAGTTTGGGAGTATCCCTGCCTCCTCTATTTTTTGGAAAACTTTAAGGAGAATGGGTATTATGTCTTCCCTGTATGTCTGATAAAATTCTGAGGTAAATCTATCTGGCCCGGGGGTTTTGTTCTTTGGTAGTTTTTTGATTACCGCTTCAACTTCGTTGCCGGTAATTGGTCTGTTTAGATTTTCTGTTTCTTTCTGGGTCAGTCTTGGAAGGTTGTATTTTTCTAGGAAGTTGTTCATTTCTCCTAGGTTTCCCAGCTTGTTAGCTTATAGGTTTTCATAGTACTCTCTAATAATTCTTTGTATTTCTGTGGGGTCTGTCATGATTTTTCCTTTCTCATTTCTGATACTGTTGATTTGTGTTGACTCTCTTTTCCTCTTAATAAGTCTGGCTAGAGGCTTATCTATTTTGTTTACTTTCTCAAAGAACCAGCTCTTGGTTTCATTGATTTTTGCTGTTGTTTTATTCTTCTCAATTTTATTTATTTCTTCTCTGATCTTTATTATGTCCCTCCTTCTGCTGACCTTAGGTCTCATTTGTTCTTCTTTTTCCAATTTCGATAATTGTGACATTAGACCATTCATTTGGGCTTGTTCTTCCTTTTTTAAATATGCTTGGATTGCTATATACTTTCCTCTTAAGACTGCTTTTGCTGTGTCCCACAGAAGTTGGGGCTTAGTGTTATTGTTGTCGTTTGTTTCCATATATTGCTGGATCTCCATTTTGATTTGGTCATTGATCCATTGATTATTTAGGAGCATGTTGTTTAGCCTCCATGTGTTTGTGAGCCTTTTTGCTTTCTTTGTACAGTTTATTTCTAATTTTATGCCTTTGTGGTCTGAAAAGTTGGGTGGTAGGATTTCAATCTTTTGGAATTTACTGAGGCTCTTTTTGTGGCCTAGTATGTGGTCTATTCTGGAGAATGTTCCATGTGCACTTGAGAAGAATGTGTATCCTGTTGCTTTTGGATGTAGAGTTCTGTAGATGTCTATTAGGTCCATCTTTTCTAATGTGTTGTTCAGTGCCTCTGTGTTCTTACTTATTTTCTGTCTGGTGGATCTGTCCTTTGGAGTGAGTGGTGTGTTGAAGTCTCCTAGAATGAATGCATTGAATTCTATTTCCTCCTTTAGTTCTGTTAGTATTTGTTTCACATATGTTGGTGCTCCTGTATTGGGTGCATATATATTTATAATGGTTATATCCTCTTGATGGACTGAGCCCTTTATCATTATGTAATGTCCTTCTTTATCTTTTGTTACTTTCTTTATTTTGAAGTCTGTTTTGTCTGATACCAGAATTGCAACACCTGCTTTCTTCTCTTTGTTGTTTTCATGAAATATCTTTTTCCATCCCTTGACTTTTAGTCTGTGCATGTCTTTGGGTTTGAGGTGAGTCTCTTGTAAGCAGCATATGGATGGATCTTGCTTTTTTATCCATTGTATTACTCTGTGTCTTTTGATTGGTGCATTCAGTCCATTTACATTTAGGGTGATTATTGAAAGGTATGAATTTATTGCCATTGCAGGCTTTAAGTTTGTGGTTACCAAAGGTTCAGGGTTAGCTTCTTTACTATCTTACTGTCTAACTTAACTCGCTTGTTAAGCTATTATAAACATGGTCTGATGATTCTTTATTTCTCTCCCTTCTTATTCCTCCTCCTCCCTTCTTCATATGTTGGGTGTTTTGTTCTGTGCTCTTTTTAGGAGTGCTCCCATCTAGAGCAGTCCCTGTAGGATGCCCTGTAGAGGTGGTTTGTGGGAGGCAAATTCCCTCAATTTTTGTTTGTCTGGGAATTGTTTAATCCCTCCTTCATATTTAAATGATATTCGTGCTGGATACAGTAGTCTTGGTTCGAGGCCCTTCTGTTTCATTGCATTAAGTATATCATGCCATTCCCTTCTGGCCTGTAGGGTTTCTGTTGAGAAGTCTGATGATAGCCTGATGGGTTTTCCTTTGTAGGTGACCTTTTTTTTCTCTCTGGCTGCCTTTAATATTTTTTCCTTGCCTTTGATCTTTGCCATTTTAATTATTATGTGTCTTGGTGTTGCCCTCCTTGGATCCCTTGTCATGGGAGTTCTGTGTACCTCTGTGGTCTGAGAGGCCATTTCTTCCCCTAGTTTGGGGAAGTTTTTGGCAATTATTTCTTCAAAGACATTTTCTATCCCTTTTCTGTCTCTTCTCCTTCTGCTATTCCGATGATGCATATATTATTCCTTTTTGATTGGTCACTCAGCTCTCTTAGAATTCTTTCATTCCTGGAGATCCTTTTATCTCTCTCTGCATCAGCTCCTCTGCGTTCCTGTTCTCTGTTTTCTAGTCCATTAATGGTCTCTTGCATCTCGTCCATTCTGTTTTGAAGTCCTTCCAGAGCTTGTTTTATTTCTGTATTCTCCGTCCTTAGTTCTTGCATATTTCTCTGCAAGTCCATCAGCATGGTTATGACTTTTGTTTTGAATTCTTTTTCAGGAAGACTGGTTAAATCTATCTCCCCAGGTTCCTTCTCAGGGGAAGATGTAGCAGATGCCGAAGCTGTCTGGGTTAGTCTTGTCTGGATCAGATTTTTTTGCCTTTCCATGTTGACAGGTGCTATTGACTGTCAGCTGGGAGGGCCAAAATTTTCACTTGCTACTGGCCTTTCTTTACTGGGACAACTGCGACCTCTAGTGGCTTGTGTTGGGTAATTGCGAGTAGGCTGGGTCTTTGTGTCTTGCCTGGCCGATATGGATGGATCTCCCTTTCTGTGGGCGGGGTTTACCTTAGGCTGTTTCTCTGCTTTCGCAGCGCCCGGAAGGGGTTGGGGGGGCTGTTTGGCTGTTTACCTCCGTGAGGGGTCTCAGAGCTGTTGCCCAGGGGGTTAGTGCGCCCGGTTTTCCCTGTAATTTCCTGCCACTGGGCTGTGACCTATGCTGTTTCCGTCCAGCTGTTATTAAGACTTTCAAAAAGCCTCCGCTTTTCTTTGTCACAGGGGCATCAGCTTCAGCACCCGCTCAGAGGTCTTGCTGCCCTATTTCATTAGTTACCAGCCCTCTACGCATGCACTGTGACTGCGCTCTGGTGGGGGTGGCTGGGGCTGGGTGTTTAGCCGTCCTGGGCTCCGTCTCCCTCCCGCTCTGCCTATTCTTCTCCCGCCGGGAGCTGGGGGGAGGTGTGCTCGGGTCCCGCTGGGCCGGGGCTTGTATCTTACCCCTTTCACCAGGCGCCGGGTTCTCGCTGGTGTAGTTGTATTCTGTCTGTTGTCCTGTGTCTTCTGGTCTCTCTTTTAGGATTAGTTGTATTTGTTGTATTTTCAAAAATACATATGTTTTTGGGAGGAGATTCCCACTGTCCTACTCACGCTGCCATGTTGGCTCCGCCTCCCCCAAACTAAGAATTAAGCAACAGTGCTTGTAGCATCTTTGTTTTATGCTAGAGAAAGTTTCTTCTTTTTTCTTAAGGAAAAGCAGGATCTCATACCCCTGGGAGGTAACATTCATTAAGATGGTTTGGGGCCTACAGGCTCTTGACTTATCAGAGGATAAAATCTGGTTGGCTTGGTTCATTTAGTTAATAGACACAAGTCAATTTGCTTATTGTTTATCAGATGTATTACTTATTTCTGATAAGTACTTCATCTGAAAAATGGTTCTGAATCACTTGTGCCCTAAATATTAACCTATGCCAACTAATAAAAAGGTGGCAGTTTTATGGTTATAACAATTGTACAGCTCTATGAAATAAACCAGCATCTAAGTTTAGCAGGCTAGCTACTTGTGAAATAATCCCTGTACATTTTTCAACCTGGTACATTATCTTCTAGCTAATCCCATCATTAATGAATGAGAAATGCTGATATGCTCAATCAACTTGTCTAAGAAATTTTAAGAAAAATTGCCACAAAACTGGATAAGGTCATCTTGATGTAAAGAAGGGCCTGTAGGCCCCAAACCATCTTAATGAATGTTACCTCCCAGGGGTATAAGATCCTGCTTTTCCTTGTGAAAAAAGAAGAAACTTTCTCTAGCATAATACAAAGATGCTACAAGCACTGTTGCTTAATTCTTAGTTTGGGGCAATTTTTTTTCTTCCTTCTTCCTTTTGGCTGAGGTGAATGTAAAATGTCTGGTTTCATTTTAAAACCACAGACAATACCCAAATTTATATCTCTATCTTAGACATCTCTCATGAATTCTTTCATGAGGAAATTGTCTTTATCCTAGAGAATTTCACCATTTGAGGTCAGGGGTTAAAAGAGAACCATCAAAGAAGAGGGAGGAGCTACTGCTACACCAGGTGACTAGCACCCTACATAAATATGTACTAATCCTTGCCACAGTCATGTAAGAATAGGTGTTAGAATCATTATCCCGATTTCAGAGAATCATAACTGCGATTCTGCAAGGTGAAGTAGTTTGTCAAAGCATCATACATAGCAAGATTATAATCCAGTTTTAGGATATTTAGTCTGCCTTTTCCTATTCTTGCCTCCATTGCTAGTGATGCATGTGAATGCATATATGATGGCATCTGATTAAATGTGCTACAGGGGTTTCTCTGCTTTCCTTACAGGTGAGTATGTGAAGGCCTTGGAGGTCACTAAGGAAACCCCAGGCCAAGAGGTCTGTAAACCAGGTTCCACCTCAGAGGAGACATACGATGATGTTGAATACCCCAGGAGACAGGGGTAAGTATATTCCAGCCCTCCTGAAATGTGGTAACACTTTAAATAAATGTGCTGAGACTTTACATATATAATACAACTAGTTAATGGCCTTTGGATCTTTTCTTCCCACAGACCAAAGTCAGACTTCTCTAACTCATTTGCCTCAGAAAATGGTACGTATAAGAAGATATTTGAAACTGACAGTAGAAATTGCTTAGGGCTTCTGTGGCTGACTCATGATAAGATGTCTTTTATGTGTGTGTATTTATTTTTTAATAATTCCGATTGGGCAGAATGATGGTAAGCCAAGAGGAGTGGTCCAAGGTATGTGCTAATAAGTGCATTTATAAGAGCAAAAGTGATGATGCTAGTTATGCGGCTCCTGTGGCAAAAAAAAGCATCCTGGCTGTGAAGTCACTTCCTTCCTCATCTCTTCATGATGCAAGTCTGCTTATAGGAATGTTTTTACTTAAAACACTTTCATGGCTTCCCAATACTTTTAAGATCGGCTTTTGCATGCATGATCTAGAGGCCTTGACTGGTTTGCCCCACCTGCCTCTGCAGCCTCTTCTCACACGCTACTCAGTCTTCATCTCTGAGATCCAGTCATGCTGAACTTTTCTTAGCTTCTCTGACTTGCCAGGTCCCACTGCACGACATTTGCTACTCCCTCTTCCTGGAATGTTCTTCCTCCCTGTGTCCTTTTGCTATGTGAATCTTCATCTTCCTGTGATCTCAGCTCAATCATTATTCCCCCAGGGAATATTCTCCTTGGTGTAACAATCTCATCAACCTCATAGTACCATGGCCCTTTTTCTAATAGCACTTGTCACAGCTATAATTTTATATTTATGTACTTCTTCAATTAACAAGAGTCTTCCCTTCTAGACTGTCACCATCTTTAAGTTTACTGTTTTTTCTAGCCCCTGACAAATGCCAGGTACATGTTAGATATTCAAAATATAGTTGTTGGATGAATGGATAAAGCAGTAATGGAAGAGAGATAATCAAATGCTCCTCTAGTTGTTTTTGTTCTTCTTAGAATGTCAGGATTTTGGATGGAGAAAACAACCTTAGAGATCATTAAACCCAGTACTCTTATTTTATTAAGAAAACTAAGGCACAGAAGCTAGTGACTTCTAAAGTCAGTGAGTGTGAGTTAAGTTTTAAACTTGAAAATCCTCCATTGCCAGAGTGGACTCAAAATACATCTGTGTATATTAAGCTTATGTGTTGGGCTTGGCTAAAGCCGTGCTATGAAAGGAAAGATGATTCAAAATGTGTTGGTTCTCCATTATTTCCTCAACAGTCAGCACAATGTCTGATGTTTAGTAGACTCTGATTATTATATATGAAATTGAAATGGCAAGGTTAGAAGGAAGGAATCTGTTGGGAGAATATATTTTCAAATGATATATCCAATAAGGGGCTAATATCCAAATACATAAAGAACTCATACAATCCAACACCAAAAAAACCAAATAATCCAATTAAAAAATGGGCAGAGGACCTGAATAGACATTTCTCCAAAGAAGATACACAGATGGCCAACAGACACACGAAAAGATGTTCCACATCACTAGTCATCAGGGGAATGCAAATCAAAACCAAATGAGCTATCACCTCACACTGGTCAGAATAGCTACTATCCAAAAAAGTAGAAATAACAAGTGTTGAAGAGGATGTGGAGAAAAGGGAATCCTCCTAAACTGTTGGTGGGATGTAAACTGGTGCAGCCACAGAGGAAAACAATATGAAGTTTCCTCAAAAAACTAGAAATAGAAATATCATACAACCCAGCAATTCCACTTCTGGTAATTTACTCAAAGGAAACAAAATCACCAACTCAAAAAGATATATGCACACCTATGTTCACTGCAGCATTATTTACAATATTGAGCCAAGATATGGAAGTAACCCCAGTGTCCACTGATAGGTGAACGGAAAAATAAGATGTATATGTATATACAATGGAATATTACTTAGCCATAAAAAAGAAGGAAATCTTGTCATTTGTGACAATTCAGATGGACCTAGAGGGTATCATGCTAAGCAAAGTAAGTCAGATAGAGAAGACAAATACCATGATTTCACTTAATGTGGAATCTAAAAAAAAAAAAGAAAAAGAAATGAAAAGACCCATAAAAACTAACAGACTGTTGGTTATCATAGGGAAGGGAGTTGGAGAATGGGCAAAATAGGTGACCAGATACCTTGGTATGGTAAACAGGGGGTAACTACACTTACCACAGTGAGCATTTAGAAATGTACATAATTATCAAGTCACTATGTTATACATCTGAAAGCAATATAATATTGTAAATCAACTATATTTCAATTTTTAAAAATCATAAGAGGATTGAATCTCTTGATAAACCAATCCTATTTGACTAAATTAGATCACTTGAATCAGGGGTGGTGGAAGCAAATATTAATTTTTCACTTGTACATATTAGAGAGGTGTAATTGTTTTTATCATATGCTTGTAAAAACGTGCATATATTTCAGTAAAGACTACTTAACAAACAAAAGATCAAAGTACCTAGTACCTGGTATGTATCCAATAATTTTTTGTTAAATGTGAATCTGAACTATTGTCATTATTATGAATGAAAAACTTTTTTCTTATTTCAGAAGAAAATAGTGAAGAAATGTATGAAGATGTCTACAAAACAAAGAGCAACTACTCAACAATAGAGTGAGTTTGTCTCTTTCTTGGCCTTGTAGCAAATAGTGAAAACCAGAGTTTAAACAACAAACCGCTTACCCTGCACCCCACCATCTTTAGGGAGGGTTTCATTGAGAGTGGAGAAGAACCATTGTAATGCTACCTTGTGATGGATAGGACAGTTTTAATTGTGTATAATCATATGCTATTATTTTTAATCATACTGCTTTCTATTTTGAGAAAATGTACATCTCCCAGAGCAGAGGATTTTGATATTGTGTTGAGAAATAAGTGAAAAAGCAGAAGTAACTATCAATAAGACTCGCTTCACTTCTACAGTAGCATTTCCAGAAAGAAATCAATGATTATAACTTACCTGTGTCTTTGCAAGTTATTAAGACGGTCTCTGAGCTTTGGGCTTACTTTAATATCAAATAATTCAGTATTATCAAGAATAATATTTGTTCACATGGGCATTATTCATCAAGTTTAGTTTTTAGGGGCACATTGTGGCAAGGAAAACAGCAGTGGTCAAAAGCAACTGGATGGTTGAAGGGAAAAGAGGGGATCCATGCTAGGGGGGATGATGTAGGTGCATCATCTCCTCTCTTTACCCCCCAAAAAACTCAAAAACATATTTGGAAAAATTGTAATAATCAACTGGGCAGTAATTGTACCACCACTGTTGTTTTATTATTCAGTAAATTAAAAATCAGTGATGTGAATTTTACGATCCAGGAATTCCTATAATGTATTTCTAGAATAGTCCATAAGCTGTTTTTCTGAGTCACCTTCTCTAAAAGGAAGACTGCTCCATAAACTGGTCATGGAGGCCATTTGGGGTAGATGAAAATTTGTACTGAAATATAATAATTCTCTTCATAGTTGACTGGTAGGTACTACTTCATATTGGTCTCTAAACAAATTAGAGTGTAGACTTGCTAAGGCATTTTCTCGCTCTTTCTTGAGTGGGGTGTGTTTTGGAAAGGAAATTGAAGCCTCTGATATTTTTTACTACAACAGTCTTCCATCTCTAATACTCTCTCAAATGTTATTTGTATCCTCTGATTCCTCTTAGTTTAGATGGAAAACAAACACTTAAAAGACTACAGAAGTTCTTCAAGAAAGAAAAGGATAGATTTAAAATGAGGAAAACCAAGTCGAAAGAAAATGTAAGGTAAAAAGTCCCTTTTTATTTTTCTTTCCAGGAAAGGATTAACAGTGCTAGCCTGGTAATTACACAGCTTGATATCCTCCACCCTTTTCTTAAAAGCACTGAAGGGAATATCAGAAACTAAAACCAAAGGCCCTGGTTAACACCTACCTCCTTCTTGCCAATTTTTGAGTGAATCACATCCATACATACTAATAAGAAAGTGATAATGTCCTTTTTGAAAAAAATTTATGAGAAAGGGTTGTAAACAGGGTAGAGGGAAAGTCTTAAGTCTGGAAAGGAAACTTTGCTCTTCACCCTTGGCATATATTCCTGTTGTTTTCACTAAGCATTATGTTATTAATTCCACCCTTTTATGCTTACTTAGCCCTAAAAGTTCCAGTGGTTTATCTACACTTTTGTATTCTAATTTGCCTCTCTTGAAAGAGGCAATGTGTGGAGAGGAGAAATACACTTTTCAGCTGAATGGTTCATATATCTCAAAGTCTTACACCTAGAAAGGACCCTCCAAGATCACCCTAGCTAATCGCCTGTATTGAGAAGGTTACAGATTCACCAGCAGCAAAAGAGATGAGGGCCTGGATTCTGGATTCTGGTTTCAGCAATTCCATTTACTCAGTGTGCAACTGTAGGCAAATCGCTTTCTTTTTGCACCTATGACTCCAAAGTTCCCTTTTGCGTAAAATGGAAGGGAGACTGGGTAGTCTCTGGTGGCACTTCTAATATATAGATATAGACAATACAGATAGAGACATAGATCTGTATTTTATGAGGGCAGGGGATCATAAAATAATTTGCCCAAGGCCATTACATATATTGACGTGGAATGTTACTGTACCTTAAAGTTCTTTTCAATCATAAAACCTCAGAGTTGCATGTTTTTTAAGTCCAATTGTCTGTTGGATCTAGATCTACTAAGAGATCCAACAGAATATGGGGTTTATAAATTATAGTACTGATCACAGAAGAATAGGAAGTTTAGCTCCAGTGGCCAGTGAGAACTACGCACAGAGGCACACCCCAGCTTTCACAGTTAGACGTTTCTGACAAAATATCATTAGCATGATGCCTGCAGTCCCTTCAAAATTTGATCCAAGTGAAAATGCTGATGTTTTTAAAATGCAAATCTGATTTCCTTTTCTTAGAACTTTGGAGTCAGTGACTCCTTACAACTTCTGCAACAAATATCCAGTCTCTTTCCATACTAAGTAAATGCTCTTATGGCTCCCCTCTATTAGTCCATTCCATGTAACTCAGATTTCCCCTCCTTACCACCCTGTACACATACCCCACAGATCTGACTCTGCCATGGTGTTTCCTGCCTTCTTGCTTTAACCATGACATTCTCTTGGTTTGGAATGCACCTGCCCTCCTCCAGCCTCCCTTGATTTTCAAAGTTCTAGTCCACTTTTAAAATCTGGCCAAATATTATCCTTCCTTTGGTCAAATATGATGCCTTCCCTAAATCTCTCTACCCAAACCTGGATTACCTGTCTCTCTTCTGGGTTTCTGTAACATCCTGTGCACATCTTGTAACATCTTTTAGTACTGAGAAACCCTTTTCTGGAGAGTCAGAGAATCTCAGGGTAAGAAGAGAAATCCATGTTACGTTCTTCAACACACTAAACAAGCCTCTCTGCACATTTCCTCCTAAGTCAAATTTAAATCTCTGTGATTGCACACCTCTATAAAAGAGAAATTCACTACCTGCAGAGAAAGATCTTCCATCTTTAGGAAGATCTATTAAGATTTTCTTCTCTTAAATTTCGCCAAAATTTGCCTCTCTACCTTAATTTTTTAATTATTAGCATGTACGTATGCCAAGATAACATGGACTTTTAAAAAATTACCTTTTGGGGAACCTTTTGATTGAGAGCTCCTCTGAACATCAACTCCTAATTTATTGCCTTTAGAAGGAGCTTGCAACCATTGAAATGTGACATTTAAAAAGAACAAGGGTTATCTTAATTAAAAATAAATAAATTTTTTTAAAGTTAAAAGAAAAAATCTTTAAAGATCAAAACATAAATAAAATAAAAAGAGTAAGGGCTCTCAATTCTCTAAGATATATATATACTACCTATTAGGATAGTCATTAAATGGCCTGATTTAGGTATAAATAAACCAAGTATCAAATGCCACTGGTCTTACCTATGAATTTTGCATGGGCATTAGATGTTAAACACCTGTTCTCATTCCCTCTGTCCCAGACGCACTGACTTCCTTGCTCTTCTCTAAACAGGCCAGGCACACCCCAGCCTGAAGGTCTCTGCATTTGCTATTATTGCCTCCCTTACCCCAGATAACAATGTGGCTGGCTCCCTCACTACCTTCAGATTTCTGCTCAAGTCACCTTATCAGTGAAGCATTCCCTGATCATCTCAAAAATGACAAACAAACCCTCACTCCCAGCCCTCCTGCCCCCTTATCCTGCTGTTTTTCTCAATTGCATTTATCTCCACACATTCCCTTATGTGACAGAACATAAATGTCCTTTTTATTTGTCTCTACTGGAATCCCAGAGAGCAGGGATTTTGACTGTTTAATACACTGCTGTATCTCCAACATAAAGAACAGTATCTGGGACCTAACAAACACTCAATTAAATACCTGTTGAATGAATAAATGACCTAGAGAAATCATTCTAGATTTTTTATGGCCTTGGTTTCTGTTTAATGAGAAGCTACCAGTGCTCTGACCCAATCAAAATGGAAGAAGGGAACTGGGGTTAAGAAAGGTTTTCTTGCACAAGGGACCTTTGAGTGGAGATCCCAAGTATATGTGCTAACTAGTGTTGAGGGCAGGAAAGTGCAGTAAGTAACTTCCCAAGTGTTCTCTCTAATCCTCATGAAAACCCAGGAAATAAAAACTTTTTCTCCATTCCACAGATGAAAAACTGAGGCTTTGCAGTTATGTAACTCGCACAGAGTAAGTGGGTTAAGTTGCAGAACTGAGTAACATTCAGCTTTCTCAAACTCCAGTGACAAGTATTTCTTCTACTCTCCTGCATATCACAATTCTGACAGCATCCAGGCTGATCTTAAAGACACCCACTGCAGGGGTCACTGAGCATCAGCTTTGGCCCAGGTACATTCACTTGGGTGTGCTCATCCAAGCCTAACAGTAATGCTAGAAGATAGGAGCTGGTATTCATTTTAGAAATGAAGAAACTCAGGCTTACATAAAGCTTAGCTGATTTTTCTATAAGTGCTGTCCCTCTGGGCATTCCTTTATCATGTTCTTATCACAGTATTGTATTTACTTCTGGTCTCACTCACTAAATCCCAAACTACTTCAGGACAGAACAGTCTGATCATTTTGTACACCCCGCACATGGGCCCGGCCTATGGTGAGTGTCCCCAAAATACCTGTAGGACTGAACTTAACTGCTTAAAATACATGGATTTCTTGAAAAATTTGCTATCACATCATCCTTCCTTCCACGTGACCTCTTTAACTGTGAGATTTGAGGAGGACCAAACAATATGTGCCAACTGTCCTCTCCACTTAGCGCTTTACCATCTTCCATTTCCTCCTGGCCTGGAGTTTCCCTCAAGCCATCCCTTTGGCTTAAACATATACATAGGGTCCAGTAACTCCAGAGGGTTGTTCTCTCTCACCATGTTACCCCATGCTGGATGTATCTGATTGGCATCTTGGAAGGTTAGAAGGCAGAAACGGGGTCCTGTGACACAACAGAAAGGGCATGGCTGTGGCATAGCCTGAGGTTGTCTAGTTAAGGAAGGGAGTATAGATGGACCCTGGGGATTAAGTAGTTCATTTTAAAAAGGTTGGTGGGGCGGGGGGGTTGGGGGTTGGAAAGCAGTAATCAGAACAAAAGTGGAGGAAAAGTTTGCTTCAATTTTCCTAGAAACCTAGTCATCGATATGTTATTTGAGATGTATCAGCTAATCTTTGTGAACCTGACTTTTTTCTCTGAACCCTTTTGTGTCTTTTGTCAATCAGCAGTTCATTTTCCACTTCACTGCCTAATTTAGGTAAGTGACATTCAAGTATTGCTGACACAAAACTGCTCAATATTGGCATATTCAGGGGCAGGGAAAGAGAAGTAGTAATCCTTCCTGCATTCCACATTTAATGAAAAATTGATACACCACATCAAAGACCACATTTTACACACAGTATTGCTTACTTTGGGGAAGATGAGTAATGTTTCTCAAGTGCCTACTATATACTTGGCCTTTTAAAATCCCAAATAGATGCTATCTTTTTAGGGAGGCTGTGGGACCCACATCAGTGATCTGGGATTTGACCATAAGTCTCTCTGATTATAAAGCTCATGCATTTTACATTACACTGCACAGATTCTTGAAGTGTTTGGCAGCCAGATTACCCTAATTAAGACACAGTTAAGTTGAACGTGATCATGTTGCAGTATGCTAACTGAATCAAGGATGGGTCAACTGGAATATTGTTTGCTTTGCTATAAAATGGTGCACAAATTTCCACAGTGCCTGACACATAGTGTGCCCTTAATGCATGTTCAGTAAGTTGATTCTGTCAATAAAAGGGGACCATGTATTTTGCTGTTTGTTTTTGTGTATGGGTTCTAGCCATGGTGGCTACTTTAATTTCACTCTCACTTGGCAATTCAAATATATATTATATTCCACAAATATGAATTTGCTAAACTAAATAACAAATGAACATTATATAAACCCAGATTACAAGCTCCCAAAATACCCTTTGTCTACATTTTTAAAAAGCCAACTTATAATAGGTATGTATTGTACCTCATCCAAGTTTATGAGTAATTGAATATGAATTATGAATAATTATGCCAGAAGTTCTCAAAGTCATTTAGGTTGTAAATCATTTGAACATTAAGGAATTCTAAGTAGAGCACCAAGGACTGTGAATACCCTAAACTGAAAATGTCTAATTATAATTATGCACTAAGTCAGATTCAATTTTATGCAAGATTATTATAAAGAAATAGTTGTTAATGGTTTGAAATAAAAACCATGGAATATAGTTCAACATTAATATTCTATTAAACTGTTTTTCTCCCCTAGAAATTAGCAAAATCCCTCCCACTCTTACAGCAGTATAGCATTTTTGTCCAATTTCAGGATGACAGGAACCTAGGCTAAAAATGATTCTTTCAGCAACTAGTATTTTCTGGAAATCAGCATGAAATAAAATTGATTTATATATATATATATATATATATACATATTTGTTTGAGATACTAGAACATCTCACTAGCTTTTATTCCCTCACAGCTGAATTTCTTCCCCAATGGAGACTTTTTGTTCTTTGATCCTTCCAGCTTGTCTATATCTTATGATTAAATTTTAATAAAACAGACTTGGGGATGCACCTGGATAATTAGGTAATTGTGTATAATTTGGAAAGCCCAGGATTGTATAAATCATACCTAATAATGGACTGTTTTGATCCTATCTTGACTCTAGAACTTAGGTCTCCAGAAATCCTTATCTATGATGATGTGGACATAAGTGAAAAGGAATCAAAGTAAGTCGATTTACCTCATTGGTCACCCTTGTTGATAGTTAATCCACTTCCTGATGCTAAATACGGTTAGAGGGCCATCTCTTCAGATCCTTGGAGTCTGGATGAAAAGTCAACTTGGGATATTCTCCCCACTAAGAAGGGAAAACAATGAATCACATAGATGATCTAACAGTGGTAGGTGAGTCAAGTCACCAAAGCTTTGGAATATGTTTCTTGTCCTTGAACCTAAAGACTTGAAACTCACCTCAATACAACAAACACTTTTGAATAACCTCCTATGGACAAGGCAACAGGAAGGAGAGCAAGCACTATCTTACAGACCATAGGTCCTCAAAGACTAAATAACTACAAACCATCAAAAAAGAAACCACCCTGAAACCCAGTGCCCACTCCTGAGCTACTTGTTACAGGTCCTTCCCTCTCAAGTAAGGGGCTGAAAATAAAGGTCTCCTCTGCCCATCTTTGATTCATCCTTCTAAGCTCACTGCCATTGGGCTTCTGTTCCTACTATACCAGTGAACTTCGTTTTGGTAAGGTCCCTAGAACTTTCTTGTTAATCCAGCAGATACCTTTAAGCCCTTATCTTACTTCGCTATGCTATACCTTAAACTGTTCACTATGCCACCCTTCAAAGAAGAAAAATACTAACTTTCCCCTAGGTTTGTATGTTATCATTATTTTTTATTCCTCCTCATTGGCTGTTGCTCTTCCTATCAGTTTCTTATTTTTATATACATGGGAATTCTAATTCTGTCATTCATCTCTTAAAAATTGTATATTCCTCAGATTTCCTCTATCAGTTCTCTTCTGTTCTTTATATGTCCTTGAATGATCTCATCCACATATAGGACTTTAATTATAATCATTAAGGTAATAATATCAAAAATTATATTTTCAGATCAAATTTCTCTCTTCTACTCTAATAAGCGTCTGGGTAACTCTAGTTGAAACTCAAAATTCCATAATAACTCAGAATCTCAATTCTCCCCATCCAAATATGCTCCCTTTCTTCTAATCTCTATGTTGGTGATAGTTTCAGTCAACACAAAGTTGCCCAAACCAAAACCCTAGGCATTGTCCTTGACTCCTCCTCTCCTGCCCTGCACCCCCTTCTGCTCCAACAACTGTCAAAATGCTCCTATTTCTCCATCCCCACTGCACAGGGACAGTGCAGGCCCTCATTGTTTCTCAGCTGGATTACTGCAGCAACTCTCTGAACCATCTCACCATGCACTTCCACCTCTATTTTGTTGATTCTCCCAACTTCCTAAAATGCAAATGTGATACAAACCCACCACCCATTACCTTAAAATGTTCAGTGGTTGCTCACTGCTTTCTGAATAAAATTCAAACTGCTTTGGGAGACATAAAATTCATTCATGATCCAGTCCCTGGCAAACTCTCAGACTCACATGTACATTCCACTCACCCACCATTCCAGTGTTCCGTCCATACTGTACTGCTTGGAGTTCCTTGAACTCAAGTTTTGCAGCATTTCTAAACCTTTAAGATTTATTCCAACTTTGTTAATTCACTTAAGTATTTGTTGAGCTTGTACTATGTGTCAGGTACTGCTAAGTACTGGGTATAAAGTAGTGAACAAAATTTGTAATTCCTATTCCTATCTGGAGAAACAAATGAATGAATAAAAAATAAACCTGTAATTACATATTGAAACTTGGTTGCTTTGGATATTCTGAAAGAGCGTGGACAGAGACTGTGTTGGGAGGAGACTGACAGTCATTTTAGAGTAGGTCGCTGGAGAAGTTCTCTCCAAGGAGGTGAGAATGTAGAAACAAAAGAACGGTGCTATCTGAATTCCACTTTGCCATGCTTTTTGCCTGGTTATCTATTTTATCATTTAAAACTGAATTCGGGTTTTGCTTTCCTCAGGAAGCCCTCTCTGGCCTTACCTACTTGGGTTAGGTACTCCTTTGTATCAGAATATTTTTCTTATAGTTGTAGAGGACTTATTTCTTGCCTGTCTCCTTTAGATGGGAACTCCTGAGGTAGAGACTGTGGCTTTTGGATCTGTATCATGTGTCCTCATCAGTTAATAAAAAAGCACCTGCTTAAAAAAAATATATGGAAGCTCAGAGTAGGCAGTGCTTTCCATTATTTTGGGGATCAGAAAAGTCTCTGTGCCAGCTGAAGCAGGGAGGATAGGTAACATTTTGACAAGGAGAGTGGGGATCAAGGAGAGAGAAAGGGTTGGGGTGGTAGACAACTGTGTAAATGAAAAACACATATTTGGGAAGGTTCATTGGACCTTAACGAAAAAAGGTGTTTGTTACAAGCAGGAAAAGTAATTTGGCATGAGATGGAGGAGGTGTTAGAAGAGGAAATATAATTTGCCCTGGAATATCAAATTAGAGTTAAGAATGAATTCTTTCTCTTAAAAATTATAGGGCATTTGTACAAATTAAAAGAAAAGAAGAAACATATGTAAGTTGGAAAGCCTGATCAATTCCCCTGAACCCATCACTCAGCTTCAGAGTTAGAACACAACCATGCCTTGGCTTCTCCACCTGGCACCCATCCCCAGCCTGTCTCACTGCCCTTCCCCCAAGGTACACACTCTCCTACATTTTGTGTCTTTCATTTCCTATTCAAAACTTAGAGTGTTCTAACACAGATGATAAAAATATATAGTTTCATTTGGGATTTAAACATTTATAAAAATAGTATCATGTTATATATTCTTCAGTTTTTAAAGTAAAATCCGTGTTTTTTTAGCATTCATTTTTACTGTTCTATAATAATTCTATTGTGTGTGTGTGTGTGTGTGTGTGTGTGTATGTATGTATATATATCCCCCAACTTATCCATTCTCTTTAGTGGGTACTGGGGTAGTTCCAAATTTTTTGTACTTATAATACTGCAATAAATATTCATGTCTCCTGTGAGCACATGCAAGAATTTTTCTTGGAGATATATATACTTAGAAGGGTAAAGAAATGCAACTTATACAGGAATGCAAATTTATAAGAAAATGCCAATTAGCTTTCCAAAGGAGTTGTAACTACCAATTCATACTCTTCCCAAGCAGTACTAAGGGGAATGATCCACATTCTTACCAGTGCTTAGCACAGAGTTCTTAATTTTTGTCAATTGCATAGGTTTAAAATATTATCTCATTGTGGCATTAATTGCATTACCTTCATTACCAACAGGTTGAAACCCTTTTAATAAGTTTACTCACCACTCACGTCTTTCCTTCTGTAGAAGGCCTGTTCATGTTTTGCCTGTTTTTCTATTGGATGTCTGGTCTTTTTCTTATTCATTTAAAAATGAATATTTTATGCACATCTAGATACTACTTTCTCAGTTATGTGTTACAAATACCTTCTTCCATGTGGTAGCTTGCCTTTTCAACTTGCTTACTAATCTTATAATAGAAATTCTCAATTTTAATGTATTGAATTTATCAATTGATTATTGCATATCTTTTAAAGAAGTCTTTATCCCAAGATCATGAGATATTCTCCTGTTTTCTTCTAAAACTGTTAGAAGAAAATGCCTTCTACACTTAAACCTTAGATCTGGAACTGATTTTTGTATTTATAGTGAAGTAGAGATACAATTAAATTTTATTCCATATGGATAAATGTCCTAGCATGATTAATTGAATAGTCCCAACTTTCCCCACTGATCCACAATGCCGTCTTTGTCATACCAAGTTTCCGTCTGTCTGACGGTCTATCTCCATGATCTCTTTTCTGTTCCACTGTCATTTCTATCCTCTTTGCATTGTGGTCTGAAAAAGCAGGTAATATATTAGTAAACTAAGAAAGTAGTTGGTATCAATACCGTGACATGTTCTGACACGATTCATGCCTAGCATATGGTCAGTTTTTGTAAATGTTCCATGCACACGTTAGAAAAATACAATTTCTCTAATTGTCTGGTACAAGGCTCAATTTATGTCCTTTAAATCAAGTACATAATTGTTAAAATCTATAGATTTATGAATTTTTAGACGTTTCATCCAACAATATGTGAAAGAAGTGGTTGAAAGCCCACACAAAGGTGGAGGATTTGCTGGTTTCTTCCAGAAGTTCCATCGTTTGCTGTATATATTCTGAGGCTCTTCGATTAGTTGCATGAAAATTTAAGATATCTTCTACTGAATTGAATGTTTCTTCATTAAGTTGCAGTCATTCCTATCTTAATACTATTAATAACAAATAGTTTCATATAGCTCTTACTGTGGGTCAGTCACTGTTCATACATATAATATGTATGCATTCAATCTTCAATAATCCTGTGAAGTAGATATCATTCCAAGTTTTATAGATGACATACTGAGGCCCAAAGGTTAAGTTACTTACCTTAGCAAGCTCACACAAGTCAGAAGTGGTGGAACCGGGATTCATATCCAACCAACACGGACTCCCAATGTATTCTCTTTACTACTACACTATGCTTTATCTCCTAGTGATGCACTTTGTTTTAAAGTTTAATTTGCCTGATATTATATATCTATCTAACCTTTCATTTAGTATTTCCACAGTATACATTTTGATCCTTTAATTTTCTGTTTTCCACATTCTCATTCACTGTGTCTTGTATAAACAGCATAAAGAGCTGAATTTGCCTTTAAAAAAAAATCCATTATGACAATCTGTCTTACTTCCTACCTTGCCCTTGACCTGAAGTTCAGTCTTCTGAAATACTGTGGTGCTAATAAGCATTCTCCTCAGGACAAACTTGCCTTCTGTGTTTGCACACTGCTTAGACTACTGCTTTCTGGCTGGTTTCAGCTTACTTGGTGGAGGCTATTAGGGTACTATGTGCAGTACTTTAAAGTATAGCAATTTGTTAAAACAAAGTACTTTTATTCAAGATCTAGCAGTTTTGTATTAGGAGGGCCCTTTCAGAATACTCTGCCCTACTGCCAAGAGAGAAAGTCCAGAACTCTGAGCAAGACGACAATATAATTAGAGCCACACTTTAGGAAGAGTAATTGGACCCTTCTGCAGAATGCTTTGGAGGGAAAGTCTGAGTAGACAATCATTACAATCGCTCAGGTGAAAGATCAACATGTGTTCTGGGTGATGAAAGAAATGAAGGAGAGCAAATAATTGAAAAGAGAACATAAGTGGATTTGATTAAATTATGAAATCCTCAGGAAGAAATCATATTCTCATCTTTATTATCCAGCTTCTAATAATAGCACTTAAGACATACTATGAACCCAAGGAATATCTTATGAATATTTACCAAATTACATGGCCCTATCAAAGTCTGACCAATTTCTTTTCCATGTGATAGTGTAAATCTTCCATAGTTTGGCCTCCGAGACACCAATTATAAAAGGCATTTGTAGCAGATAGAACATGGATGGAAAGAGAATTTGGAATGGAAAGAGAGAGATGATATCCGAGTTCTTACAAGCTTGGCTAGTTTGCATGGCATGCCTTTGTACTTTGAGGACCTGCCTAAATACCTTTGGACATAATTGCTGCTAGGTAATGCAGACCTATGCTTTGCACTTCCTTCCATTCATTAGAGTATCCCCTAGAAAGTCAGCAAGGGGAGGAAGAGGAGTGGGATCTTGAAAAGGAACACTGGAACAGCTTCTACAACCTAGCACCAGTGGGACCTGCAGCATGTCATCTACTCTTTAATTTACAATTTTTAAAAGTAAGGTATTATTGATATACACTCTTATGAAGGTTTCACATGAAAACCAATGTGGTTACTATATTCACCCATATTATTGAGTCCCACCTATACCCCATTGCAATCACTGTTCATCAGTATAGAAAGATACCACAGAGTCACTACTTGTCTTCTCTGTGCTACACTGTCTTCCCCATGATCCACCCCATACCATGTGTACCAAGCATAATACCCCTCAATCCCCTTCTCCCTCCCTTCCCACCTGCCTGTCCCCACCCCTCCCCTTTGGTAACCTCTAGTCCCTTTTTGGAGTCTGTGAGTCTGCTGCTGTTTTGTTCCTCCAGTTTTGCTTCACTGTTATACTTCACAAATGAGGGAAATCATTTGGTACTTGTCTTTCTCTGCCTGGCTTGTTTCACTGAGGATAACATCCTCCAGCTCCATCCATATTGTTGTAAATGGAAGGATTTGTTTCTTTCCTATGGCTGTATAGTATTCCATTGTGTATACGTATCATATCTTCTTTATACATTCATCTACTGATGGACACTTAGTTTGCTTCCATATCTTGGCTATTGTAAATAGTGTTACAATAAACATAGGGATGCATGTGTCTTTTTGAATCTGAGAACTTGTATTCTTTGGGTAAATTCCTAGGAGTAGAAATCCCAGGTCAAATGGTATTTCTATTTTTAGTTTTTTGAGGAACCTCCATATTGCTTTCCACAATGTTTGAACTAGTTTACATTCCCACCAGCAGTGTAGGAGGGTTCCCCTTTCTCCACATCCTTGCCAGTATTTGTTGTTCCTAGTCTTTTCGATGTTGGCCATCCTAACTGGTGTGAGGTGATATCTCATTGTGGTTTAATTTGCATTTCCCTGATAATTAAGGATGTGGAGCATCTTTTCATGTGTCTGTTGGCCATCTGAATTTCTTCTTTGGAGAAGTGTCTGTTCATATCCTCTGCCCATTTTTTAATAGGGTTATTTGCTTTTTGGTTGTTGAGGTGTGTAAGTTCTTTATATATCTTGGATGTTAAACCCTTGTTGGATATGTCATTTATCAATATATTCTCCCATACTGTAGGAAGACTTTTTGTTCTGCTGATGGTATCCTTTGCCATACAGAAGCTTTTTAGTTTGATGTAGTCCCAATTGTTCATTTTTGTTTTTGTTTCCCTTGCCCGAGGAGATGCGTTCAGGAAAAGTTGCTCATGTTTATATTCAGGAGATTTTTGCCTATGATGTTTTTTTAAGAGTTTTATGGTCTCATGACTTATATTCAAGTCTTTGATCCATTTCAAGTTTTCTTTTGTGTATGGGGTTAGACAATAATCCAGTTTCATTCTCTTGCATGTAGATGTCCAGTTTGCCAATACCAGTTGTTGAAGAAGCTGTCATTCCCCCATTGTATGTCCATGGCTCCTTTATCACATATTAATTGACCATATACGCTTGGGTTTATATCTGGGCTTTCTAGTCTGTTCCATTGGTCTATGGTTCTGTTCTTGTGCCAGTACCAAATAGTCTTGATTACTGTGGCTTTGTAGTAGAGTTTGAAGTCAGGGAGCGTAATCTCCCCTGCTTTATTCTTCCTTCTCAGGATTGCTTTGGTTATTTGGGGTCTTTTGTGGTTCCATATGAATTTTTAGAACTATTTGCTCTAGTTCACTGAACAATGCTGTTGGTACTTTGATAGGAATTGCATTGAATCTGTAGATTGCTTTAGGCAGGATGACCATTTTGACAATATTAATTCTTCCAATCCATGAGCACGGGATGTGTTTACATTTATTGGTATCTTCTTAAAATTTCTCTCATGAGTGTATTGTAGTTTTCAGGGTAGAGGGCTTTCACTTCCTTCGTTAGTTTTATTCCTAGGTATTTTATTCTTTTTGATGCAATTGTGAATGGAATTGTTTTCCTGATTTCTCTCTCTGCTAGTTCATCGTTAGTATATAGGAATGCAAAAGATTTCTGTGTATTAATTTTGTATCCTGCAACTTTGCTGAATTCAGATATTAATTAGATCTAGTAGTTTTGGAGTAGATTCTTTAGGGTATTTTATGTACATCATGTCATCTGCAAACAGTGACAGTTTAGCTTCTTCTTTACCAATCTGGATGCCTTTTATTTCTTTGTGTTGTCTGATTGCTATGGCTACTACCTCCAGAACTATGTTGAATAAAAGTGGGGAGAGTTGGCAAACTTGTCTTGTTCCGGATCTTAAAGGAAAAGCTTTCAGCTTCTCGCTATTAAGCTTGATGTTGGCTGTGGGTTTGGCACATCCAGCCTTTATCATGTTGAGGTACTTGCGCTCTATACCCATTTTGTCGAGAGTTTTTATCATGAATGGATATTGAATTTTGTCAAATGCATTTTCAGCATCTATGGAGATGATCATGTGGTTTTTCTCCTTCTTTTTTGTTGATGTGGTGAATGATGTTGATGGATTTTTAAATGTACCATCTTTGCATCTCTGGAATAAATCCTACTTGATCATGATGGATGATCTTTTTGATGTATTTTTGAATTTGGTTTGCTAACATTTTGTTGAGTATTTTTGCATCTATGTTCATCAGTGATATTGGTCTGTAATTTTCTTTTTTTGTGGTGTCTTTGCCTGGTTTTGGTATTAAAGCGGTGCTGGCCTCATAGAATGAGTTTGGAAGTATTCCTTCCTCTTCTACTTTTTGGAAAACTTTAAGGAGAATGGGTATTAGGTCTTCACTAAATGTTTCATAAAATTCAGTGGTGAAGTCATCTGGTCCAAGCATTTTGTTCTTAGGTAGTTTTTTGATTACCAGTTCAATTTCATTGCTGGTAATTGGTCTGTTCAGATTTTCTGTTTCTTCCTTGGTTAGCCTTGGAAGGTTGTATTTTTCTAGAAAGTCATCCATTTCTTCTAGGTTTTCCAGTTTGTTAACATATAATTTTTCATAGTATTCTCTAATAATTCTTTGTATTTCTGTGGTGTCCGTAGTGATTTTTCCTTTCTCATTTCTGATTCTGTTTATGTGTGTAGACTCTCTTTTTTTTCTTGATGAGTCTGGCTAGGAGTTCATCTATTTTGTTTATTTTCTCAAAGAACCAGCTTCCGCTTTCATTGATTCTTTCTATTGTTTTATTCTTCTCTATTTCATTTCTGCTCTAATATTTATTATGTCCCTCCTTCTACTGACTTTGGGCCTCATTTGTTCATTTCCTAGTTTCATTACTTGTGAGTTTAGACTGTTCATTTGGGATTGTTCTTCTTTCATGAGGTACGCCTGTATTGCAGTATACTTCTCTCTTAGCACAGCCTTTGCTGTGTCCCACACATTTTGTGATGTTGAATTATTTTTGTCATTTGTCTCTATATATTGCTTGATCTCTGTTTTTATTTAGTCATTGATCCACTGGTTATTTAGGAGCATGTTGAAGCCTCCATGTGTTTGTGGGACTTTTTATTTCCTTTGTGGCCTGAGAAACTGGTTGGTACAATTTCAATCTTTTTGAATTTACTGAGGCTCTTTTTGTGGCCTCATGTATGATCTATTCTTGAAAATGTTCCATGTGCACTTGAAAAGAATGTGTACCCTACTGCTTTTGAGTGGAGTGTTCTGTAGATGTCTGTTAGGTCCATCTGTTCTGTAGATGTGTTAGGTCCATCTGTTCTAATGTGTTGTTCAGTGCCTCTGTCTCCTTACTTCCTTTCTGTCTAGTTGATCTGTCCTTAGGAGTGAGTGGTGTGTTGAAGTCTCCTAAAATGAATGCAATGCATTCTATTTCCCTCTTTAATTGTTAGTATTTTACATATGTAGGTACTCCTGAGGATATAACCATTATAAATATCTATGCGCATAGATATTTATAATGGTTATATTCTCTTGTTGGACTGACCCACATCATTATGTAATGTCCTTTTGTCTATTGTTACTTTCTTTATTTTGAAGTCTAGTTTGTCTCATACAAGTACTGCAACTCCTGCTTTTTCCTCCTTATTAGTTGCATGAAATATATTTTTCCATCCCTTCACTTTTAGTCTGTGTATGTCTTTGGGTTTGAAGTGAATCTCTTGTAGGCAGCATACAGATGGGTCATTTTTTTAATCCATTCAGTGACTCTATGTCTTTTGATTGGTGTATTCAGACCATTTACATTTAGGGCGATTATCGATAGGTATGTACTTATTGCCATTGCAGGCTTAGATTCGTGGTTACTAAAGGTTCAAGGGTAACTTCCTTACTATCTAACAGTCTAACTTAACTCACTTAGTATGCTATTACAAACACAATCTAAAGGATCTTTTTTCCCTCCTTTTTCTTCCTTCTCCATTCTTTATATAATAGGTATATTCTGTACTCTTTCTATCCCTTGATTGCATCTGCTTAGTAATTAATTGTTCTACTTTCTTTACTGTGGTTTTATTTCCTCTGGTTACAGCTATTTAGCCTTAGGAACACTTCCATTTACAGCAGTCCATCCAAAGTACACTGTAGAGACAGTTTGTGGGAGGTAAATTCTTTTAGCTTTTGCTTATCTGGAAATTGTTTAATTCTTCCTTCAAATTTAAGTGATCGTCTTGTCAGGTAGAGTATTCTTCATTCCAGACCCTTCTGCTTCATTGCATTAAATATATCATGCCACTCCCTTCTGGCCTGTAAGGTTTCTGTTGAGAAGTCTGATAATAGCCTGATGGGTTTTCCTTTGTATGTGATCTTTTTTCTCTCTCTGGATGCTTTTAAAAGTCTGTCCTTATCCTTCATCTTTGCCATTTTAATTATTGTATGTCTTGGTGTTGTCTTCTTTGGGTCCCTTGTGTTGGGAGATCTGTGCATCTCCATGGCCTCAGAGACTATCTCCTTCCCCAGATTGGGGAAGTTTTCAGCAATTACCTCCTCAAAGACACTTTCTATCCCTTTTTCTCTCTTCTTCTTCTTCTGGTACCCCTATAATGCGAATATTGTTCCATTTGGATTGGTCACACAGTTCTCTCAATATTTTCATTCTTAGAGATCCTTTTTTCTGTCTATGCCTCAGCTTCTTTGTATTCCTCTTCTCTGATTTATATTCCACTTACCATCTCCTCCACTATATCTAATCTGCTTTTAAATCCCTCCATTGTATGTTTCATTTCTGATACTGTATTCTTTAATGTGTGAATATCTGTGTGGAATTTTTCCCTGAGTTCTTAAATATTTTTCTGTACCTCCATGAGCATGTTTATGATTTTTATTTTGAAATCTTTTTCAGGAAGATTGATGTGTTCAGTTGCACTTGACCCTTTTTCTAGTGTTTGTGGGATTTTGGTTTGAACTAGGTTCCTTTGACATTTCATATTTGTATGTAGCACCCTCTAGTGCCCAGAAGCTCTACTCTCTGGAGCTCCTCAGCCCCTGGAGCGATGGGGGTTGCAGGGGAGTGGCGCTGGTGCCTGTGGGAAGGAATGAGCTGTTTCCTGCTTCCTGGATGCTATGCCTGTCTCCACAGCCAGAACCAGTGGGCTGAGCCCACAGGTGTAAGCTTCTATGCTTTGTGTTTGTACCTGCTGTAGGCAGGGCTTCCTTCTGGCTGGCCTGATGCCAGAGCAAGGGCTGATGGTGTGCGAGGGAACACCTGAAGCTCTTGAAAGTTCCCAACCTGCTGGGCAGAGTGTGCCTGGTCAATTTTGTCCACCTGTTCTTTCTCCTGCACAGTAAGCTCTGTGCAATCCTTGCCTCTTTAGCAGCCCTCTCACTGTTAGGAAGTTGCTCAGACTGCCTGCCTTTCTTTTGTCCCTGAGCAGCCAGATGTGGATTCCTGTTGTCCACAAGTGGCTGGAATCTGTCTCCAGGTATTCTGCCTGTTTTAGCTCTCTAACCCCACTAATCACCAGAGCACCATGCAATGTAGGTCCACGCTTCCAGAGCAGATCTCCAGGGCTGGGTGTTCAGCAGTCCTAGGCCTCCACTCCCTCCTGCTCCATTTCTCTTCCTCCCACTGGTGAGCTGGGTTGGAGGAAGGCCTTGGGCCCCACCAGATCATGGCTTTGGTATGTTACCCTGTTCCATGAGGTCTGTTCTTTTCTCCAGGTATATGCAGTCTGATACAGCCTTCTTTCCTGTTGTTCTTTCAGGATTAGTTGTATTAATTATATTTTCATATTATATGTGGTTTGGGGAGGAGGCCTCTGTCTCACCTCTCACACTGCCATCTTTAATCTTCTCCCTACTATTAGCCTTTTTAACCTGTGATATGGCAATAGCAATCCTCATCCTGCAAAATTCTTTAAGCGCTACAGCTAGATCCCTAGAAAAGCTAAAATAAGTTGACAAAGAGACAAAGAGTTGACCATAATGTTCACATGACTAGCATGCGTGTTAAGTGGCATGATGTTTGTGAAAGAATAATCTGGCAATATGTTCCTAAAATGCCCATACCCTTAACCCAGTAATTCCACTTCAAAACAATTAGATCTAGTGAAAAAAAGGAAACACAGAACAATTTTATTGAAAAAAATGTCTATCAGGGTTATTTAATAAAAAGAGGTGTTTAAAACCACCCAACTATCCAAATATACAGTAATTCAGTAAGTACATTATAGTACAGGACTCAACATGACCATTTAAATATACATTAGATATATACTATAGTTTCCAGTGACTGGAGGAATGCTTATACTACTATAATGACAATTGAAAAATAGAAGGATGCAAAATTGTATAGTATGATCTCATTTGTTTTTTAAAGTGCTTGAAAAAATGTTAAGAAGGAAACTTGGATGTCTTTGAGAAGTAAGATTGTTATTTTTTTTTCTACTTCTCCCCATTTTTGAAATACTTTGGATTGTTGCGATGCTTACAGCGGAAACAAAATAAGTTAACATATGTAAGGTGACTCACATAAGACTTGACAACATAGGTTCTCAAGAAGTGTTAATTCCTTCTATATACCATCTCCTCTCTTGCATCCTTTCTACTGATGTTAAATAAACACTAGTTGGATTAGTCTAGTGATGAAAGTTAACATTATTATTCACATTTTAGTGATGAAGAAACTGAGGCTCAGAAAGGAAATGAAGTGTGATTATGAGCAGACTGATCTCCTACTTCTCATTTCAAATTTGGCTTGCCCAGATTAGGGGTCAACGATACGGCCTGTGGGCCAAATATGGCCAGCCGTTATTTCTTAAATCAGGTCACCACAGCAGCGTTGAGTAGTTGCCATAGAAATGGTACATCTTGCAAAGCCTAAAATATTTACTGTCTGGCTTTACCATAGATTATCAAAATATACTTCTAGATGACTTTTTCTTAATAAAATATAATTGCCCAGAGAATACTGATGGTTTCCATAAATGTTCTAGCTCAGTCTTATTTTATTTGCTCAAAATATTTTTCTCCTCAGAGAAGAAGATAAACTAAAAACTTGGAAGCCCAAATTTTTGATGCTAAGGGAAAAAAAAGAGAAAAAAGGTGAAGAATCAGAAAGGTAGGCACCCAGGTACACTTATACTACAGCTTTTCTGTGGCAATTTATATCTTTTACTAGTTGTGTGACCTTAGGCAAGTCATTAAATTTGACTTTCAGGTTTCTCACCTATAAAAGTAGAATTAACACCTACATCATAGAACAGTTGAGAGGATGGAGAGAAGCAAAGAATAAAAAATGTAAAGTGCCACACATATTTATCTTCATCATCATCATGCTTACTTTTGGTGGTTAGGGAGCAAGGAAAGAGTTCAAGCCAGCCCTTATCAAATGATGAAAAACTTCCTATCTTCTTTTAGGCTGTAAGAAACTTTTCCTTATAAGGTGGAACTTAAATAATATATTAACTAGAACTTAAATGAAACTTTCAGAAACTAGGATCATATAATGATTGATTTCCCTACAATTCTAGTTATGACTACATTCGTGCTGTAATTAAAAAGAATGTTTTATTGACTCAAGATCTAACCTTCGTTCATGAGATTCAGATTCCCGGATGGCTGTTGGGGAGGTGTTTTTTACTGTCTCAGATGGTTACTTAGTGCTCTGTACTCTAGTCTTCTCAATTGCTGGAACATGGGCCAGGAGCCGAGGTACTTTGTTTAACAAGTGTCTTGGGGAAAATCCTTGTCTAAATAGTCAATGAACTGGGAACACTGTGTGGTCTGTCTGCTCTGGGAAATCTGTCTAGAAAAGTCCCACAGGAACACCCCAAAAGAAAGCAGACATTAGTCTATACCAAATTTAAACTCAGGGGATGGCACAGATGGCCCTTCTCTAAGTTTATTTTCTTTGGGGTTAGACTTGATGTAATTTATTTTTCCCAAGTCAGAAAGATGTAGTCACAGACTAGAAAAGCATCTTTCCACCTTAAACTTCATACTTTTACATACTTTTGCATAGCACAGCAAAACAATTCAGAGAGGAAATATCAGTGAAATTTTTGACACCCCCCCAAAAGAAGTTTTTAGTATTTTAATGACTACACTAAGTCCTTTTAGGAAGCAATTTTCCAGTGCTCTTCTATTTCTTACATCAAACTTGATATTATAGCATACTTTTATTCTCAACAGGGCAAATTTAGAAATGTGATATTGAGCTTATCATTCTTCCTGTAGGCTGATATATCGATTTCTATGTGCTCTTTGTTCCTTTCTAAATGGTTTCTACCATAAATTATTCTATGAATAAGTAAGAAATTATTTGTACCCTTTTATTATCCCTTAATTATTCAAAGATGATAAGTTTTCAGAGAGACTGGGAAAGGTATCCAGGGATAAAGGCACAACGATGACAGCCTCCCTTCTCAGATGTGCCATGGAAGCTGTGTGTGTATGGAAAAGGACACCTAGAATGGTAGAACTGGGGCCAGATTATAAAATGCCCTCTGTATCACACAAAGGAATTTGACTTTATCTTACAGGCAGTAGAGACAGATTGAAAGGTTTTAAGCAAGACAATGACATGACAAATTAAATTTAGAAAGGTGATGCTGGAGGTAGGTATGCAGATAGATACAAGGAAGGAGAGACAAGAGGATGATGGTATTTCAGGCAAGAAGTGAAATATGACAGTGGCTGTAATCTTGGACAGAACAAAACAGATGTAGGAGATACTTCTGAATATAACTGGCAGGACCAGCTTGATTTTCTTCCTTCTGTTAATAAATTTCCAAAAAGCAGCACCAACCCCCAGGTGAGGAGCAGGAGGGAAAGAAAAGGAGTCAGACTGTAATCAGCCTCTGCTGTGGGTCATCAGCTTGTA
Source organism: Manis pentadactyla (assembly GCF_030020395.1). Taxonomy (NCBI): domain Eukaryota; kingdom Metazoa; phylum Chordata; class Mammalia; order Pholidota; family Manidae; genus Manis; species Manis pentadactyla. The sequence continues at coordinate 46,118,235 of NC_080022.1, read as the reverse complement.
TGTGCTAAGAAATTTATGTATTTTGTAGTATTCTGCTTGACTTTCTTAACTCCTTCCTTCTCCAAAACCATTCAGCAAACAGGACAGTTCTTTGAGGCACATAGTTTTGTGACTTAAAAAAAAATTATTATGCTTCTAAGTCTGATTCAGAGAGGTTTAACATGAACTGTTTAACCAGTCTGGCTTTATTACAAATTATTTTGCCATCCAAATTATTATCTTGCTATATTCAGAAGTATCTCCTACAAAGAATTAAATTGTAGGGAAAAGCAACTGGTATTACTCACTGTGTTCAGTTGTTTTAACAATCTGCTTTAATGGCAATAAGTGTGTATATGATGCATATACATACATGCATACAAACGCAAATGCACATATATACTATATATATATATATATGATTTTATATAAAATTATACACACACCAAATTATATCTGAATTTATCCTAAATAGGATTAGTTTCTAGATTTGTAAATTTAGTTCTATTATAGTACACTTAACCCTACCTGCATATTTGTTGCCACTCTATCTCCTAGAAATTTCTTCAGAACCAAGAAGCAAAACTTAGAAAAGACCAGAATGAAAAGAGAAGAAAAACTTTTTAGAGAAAGATTTGAGGTATGTTCTCCTCTGAAGGTAAAAATTAGCAGTATTAAAAGCTAAGAATTCTATTTGTAAAGATTCTTTAAGTGTGTTGCACCTTTGCCTCTCTCGGATAGACATGATATTTGACTAAACAGCTGGTAATTTTGTTTTTCTCCTGATACATTTCTGTATTATTATGCCTTTGTACTTGCTGTTCCCTCTGCCTGGAATACTCCTCAAAGTTGTTCTTTAAGGTGCTTTTCAAATGTCACCCACTCTTCTTAACTCCTCCAGGCCATAGTTACTCCCTCAGCATATTTTATATATCTTCTATAACACTGATCAATTGTGTTAGAATATGTGTGTATTCTAAACTGCATGTGAGTCCCCTTTGAAGGAGAGATTGTATCTCATTCAAATTTGCTCCCCAGGTAAGATAAAACTGGACAGTGTTCAGTGAGGAATAAATGAACCAGCATCTGAAGCTCCTTGACTACTTCGGTTATTGAGTCCATGGAGCATTTTTCCATAGTTCCAAAGTCCAAAAGATCCTCCTTTCTGATTTCATATATTGTCACCATAAGAATTTATAAATTTAAGAAACATACACTGAACACCTCTCATGTACCAGACACTGGATTGAGGGAGATAAAGTGTGCGTCTTGTTTGTAAAATTTTTAATGTGTCCAAGTCACTACTCTGCCTAAAATCTTCCACAAGTTTCCCCATTGCCAAATGGATAAAGATTGGGCTTTTTAATATGGTATATGAAGCTCTTCATGTCATGACCTTTGTTGGTCTTCCTGGTTTTATTTCCAGCCATTCTGTACCTTGTACTCTGGCAACAAACTGCTCATAATTCTGCCCATCAGTGAATATCTGTCTCTATCCCTGTCCTCCTATTTCCTTCCTCTGGGCGTTTACCTGGTGTGCTCAAACTGTCTCATCTACTCTTGCTACTTTTCTCCTTTTGACTAACTCTTGTTCATTTATTTGACCCAGTTAAGCAGCTCCCCTTCTCCAAGAAGACCCACATTTGCTGAGTAAAGAAACTACTCTTCTTCTATATATCTATATACCTGAGCAAACCTCTAGATTATCACTATATTAATTATGTGCTCATCCGTTAAACTATGAGCTTTAAGAACAAGGGTTATCTTTATATCTGTGTGCAGAGAAGAATAAAGACTACCTTTATAAACATCCAAAAATGTTTTTGGGCTGAGCTAAAATAGGAATATAAACAAATCCCTCATAATTAATAATTCCTGCTTGGACCAAAGCTGTTTAGTGGTACTATATCCAGAAATTGTGATATGAATTTACTTACTGCCAATAACAGTATGACAGTCACTTGTTGGAAAGACCCCATGTTCCATCTAGTGCTTTTTCTCCCCCACTATGTTTGTGACTCTCTCTGTGGGACAGAAATTCCCACTCTGATATGTGTATAATTCCATTCTTTATTACCTGAGGTGTGTTTCCTTTATATATCACTAGAAAAACTATGCCATTTTAGTAATTTTTGTTCAGGTCAAATCACAAAACAATGGGTACCTCATTAGTACCAGGCATTGAGATATGAGGATGAATAAACTGTCTTCCATATTCATTTGATAAGACAGTATGTTTATTAAATGCTAAATAGGAGTATATACAAAGTACAGTTGAAACAGTATAATTTACTGTGGCAGTCATGAAAGTCTTCATGCAAAGTGTTAGACAAAAAGGTATTTTAGGCAGAGAAAGCAGCATGAGCAATGGCATGGAACTATGAAAGTTATGTGGTATATTCAGGATTACCACATAGCTTGACATGGCTTCCGTAAAGGGGACAGAAACGGGGACTGGAGGAATGATGGTATGCAAAGGACCTTGAATGTCAAGCTTAGGGATGGGGATATTTAGAACTTTATAAAAAAGAAGGTGACTTACTCATTTGCATTTTAAGAAAGCAGTGTGTAATCACAATGAACAACGGTCTGGAAAGGATAAGAATTGGCAAGAAACCTGTGAAGCTATTACTTCATTAGGCAAAAGAAAAATCTGTCTTGTAGACCAGATCCCATTTGGTCTAGGGTGCTCTTACAATGTATTATCCACATTCAGAACACTTTTGAGAGTGAAAGGAGGCATACCTAATCATAAGTATTTGTAACTAGGAACATTAGCTATAAATAAGAGACTGACCTGAACAAAGGTCTGGCCACCCTAAATTGGTGAAGTAGATACCTGAAAATATAAGCTACATATTCTAGAATTTTCCCTCCATCAACAGATTTGAATACATTAGAAGGTGATGTACCTGTAGGTGTATAGGCTGGCTCATTTATCACACAGAAAAAAAACTCCCTTCACGTCATATACTGAATTTCTCATGTTTTTCTGAAATGACTGTGTTTGACCACAAAAAGAGAGTGGGAATTGCTGCCCACAACTACTTGAAAATGTGTGTGCTATAGCTCTATGTAAGAATAAATAAGCCCACCCAGAGGAAGGGTGGAGGGAAAGTGCCATCTAGGAATACTAGGTATGTAAGAACATAAACTCTAAAGCACTACACAAAAACCTTTTTCTTTTTCCTGCATTTTTAAACTTTTCTTTTCCTAGGTTTGGTGATAACTTTATTACTGGAAGACCATCCATGGTACTTAATTTAAGTTTATACCCATGTTACAGCCTTCTCATCCATCACAATTCATTCCAGTATAGTTAGATAATGGGTGTGAAAACACTTTGAAAATATGATGGTACCAAATGTAAGATTGTGGCATTTTATTACATCATAAATTTCTTTTCACTATCTTGCTATTCTGTGTCCTTAGGTGTAATTTAATTAACACCTAGCATCTTGAGTTTGAGTTTACTATGTTATCTCAATTTTGTTATATAATGAAAAAGAATAAAAACTATGCATTGTCTGATTAGTAATTTCTCATTTCAGTATGACAAAGATATTACTGTCATTAACACAGCAGTGGTGTGTTCCAGTAATTCAAGGAATGGAATATTCGACTTGCCAATAACTCCTGGAGAAGAGGTGGAAGTCATCGATATCACCAAAGAAGATCTAGTGATATGCCGCAATTCTAAAGGCAAATGTAAGTTATTAGCTTACTGCCCATGAAGTTTCAGTTTAAAAAAAACTCTAAGCATTACTCTGTAACTTTCAGATGAGTAATAGTGAATTTTTATTTCTATAGATGGATATGTACTAATTGAACATCTAGATTTCAAGTAAGTGCTTCGACTTTATACTTCAAATCCTGAACTTTAAATATTTAATACACTGCCATGTACATTATTAGACTCAAGGAAAGAGTACTGAATTTAAATTGAGGGCCAGTTTTAAGGATTATTTTGGAAGAGATTTATTATTATGTCTCCTGAGTATGTTATAAACTTTTCTACAAAGCATATTTGTAAAAATATTAAACTGGGTTAGAAATTCCATGGAAATATCCTGCTTACTTCTTCACAGGCCTATATTTCAAAATGTATGTTTTTTGTTTTTTTCCTCAGGCATCAAGGTTGGTTGCCTTAGGAAAATCAAGAGCAAATGGTACGGCCTACATGAGCGAGAACTCACTCTAAGATCTTAGTCCTGCCTCACAGCAGTTCACATGTCCAAATGAGATGTTGGAAACTTTCATTAGGAATTTAGAAAAACAAAAACAAATCCTCCACATTTAAATGTTGGTCTTACTCCTAAATGGTTATCTTTCACTGTCTATTTCAGTATCTGTTTCATTGCTGGCTCAAGAGAATGTGAAACAGTGTGTTAGCATTTCAGCACTTGTTTAATGAGCCATATCCAAAGTTAGAAATTTTGCCTTATGGCACCTAGGCAGTTGTGCATATGGTTAGTTTACTTCTAATATTAGCACATGAGTGTTTATAATTTCTAGAAGATGTGCATATAAAATTGGATGTAATTTAATTCTGCAAGGTAAATGTAGTGTAACCAAAGTCTTTTAAATACTCAAATTTAATCTCCAAATACAGTCTTAAAGCAAAAGGACATTTATAACTTGACCTTTTATCACAAAACCAAAATCAGAAAAATGCTGCTCAAAATTGGTTTCTTTGGGAATAGTAATCTATTCCTAAATTTACCCAACTTAAGAAGTGTCTTTAAATAATATATATATTAGTTTAAAACACCCTGTTGTCTAAAATATTTTCCTTGTCTATGACTGCCTATTCAAATAAGAGAAATCATATGTATTTTAATCTATACAAAAGAGAAATAAAGCTGAGCTGTAAATAACATTCTATTTTTTAAATGATATACATTGCCTGTCAATGAGATAAATTCTACATAGGCATTCAGCTGTTTTAAAAATGGCAAGTGGCTTCATCAGCATTGAAAAACTGAAGTTTTAAAAGCAGGCTAATTCTGGCTTTCAAGGGCATGATGGAATCTGTCCCATGGACTCATTGTTTATAATGTGGAAGGATTTTTTTAAGCTTCAAGGTCCTTTTGGCACTTGTCAATGAAGGCCAAGCATCAGAAGCATTCAGAGAGTTCAGAGAGAGAAAGAGGGAGAGTTCAACCATTATAACAAGATATGAATGAAATGCCTAGAAGTTAAGAAAGGTTTTACAGATAAGGTGACACCAAAGCTTGGTCTTTAAATACAAGTATCTAGACAAAGCTCACAGAGAGAGAGAAAAATCCATGCTGCATCTTGTAGGAAACAGCAAGAGCAGGAAGGCAGTGCCAGATGTGTAGAGGAAAAATAAAAAAATCACAGAAATATGGGCAACCAATTAGTGAGACTACTTATTTCTGCAATATTCTAGGCAAAAGAGCATTAGACCTTATTTAAGATAGCAGGAGTAGAAACACAGATAAGGAAACAATGTTCTGGTGACTTATTAAAGGTATGGGTGAGAGGGAATGACTCAGATTTCTTTAAGATTAAGGCTGGTACCACAGAACAGGATGTATTTTTGCTCAGTCCCCCTGAATTGAATTAGCTACTCATTGAGAGGCAGGGAGGACAACTGCAGCCTTCTTCCACACTCCAGGGAGAGACCTTTCCTGCAACAATCTGTCTGATACAGAGTCCTAATCCCTGTTGTCCTTGCCACCTTACCGCATGGCCTTGTGTTCTGACTCAGTGACTCAGCTCTGAGTTTCAATTTCCTCTTAAGTAAAACAGAGCTAATAAAAATCACCTTGTCTACTTACAAAAGTGTCCTAAAATCCTCAATGTATAACTTGTTAATATCTGGCCTTTTCTGAAGTTGTAAAGTTGAAAACAAATATGTTTTTCAAATTCAAACCTTAAGACTTAAAAGAGTGGCTGTAATTATTTTACATAATAGATACATTTAATAGTTTTTTAAGCTGAACATTTCTCTATATTTTTAAAATATAAACCATTTTGTCTAATATAACCTACTACCTAATTACTATTTATTGATCTGAAATAGGTTTTTAAGAATAGTTTCTATCCATGATTAATATGGTTATGCTTCTATTTCCTAACAGCCACGTTTCTTCCATTCGTTAGCATTCAAACTAAATTTCTCATTATTGATGTGCAAGATATTTTAGTGTAAACACTGTAAGACTTCAGGGATGTCCCAGGCAGATGTCATCTGTCTCCTGGAAATCCTAATCCAGCAGAAAGCTTCAATGGAGAAAGACCTTCTATTTTACTTTTAGTTTTGGATAAAAGGTATCAGTAAAAACAGCATTCTGTCAGATAAAAGAGAGCACACAGAGGTACCTGACCCTAACAGAGGCTAACACTGACCCACTGGAAATCACTTATAGGCCAGCCTCCAGCAACCTGTTAATATGGACCAACAAAACCCTCCCTTCCTCCTGAGTACCTCTGTGAAACATTTGGTCTTCCAAGATGACACAGCTGTCTCTTGACCAGGCCCTCTCCTGCACATCTTCAGAACTTTTAAAACATAGATTCTACAGGGAAGAATAGGAAGAGGGGGAAAAAATGAATATATAATGACAAATTCCTAAGAAGTGGTGGTTTCTAGATTAATGGGGTTAGATTTTTTTTTTCCAGCTTCTTCAAACTTCTTTCCAAATTTCCTACAATAAGCATCCCCTACCGATGCAATTTAGGAAATAAAGGAAAAATATTTTCACTAATAAAGACAAATCTGTTCTTTAAAGTTTAAATAAAATTGAAATCTTTACTTATATCTTGACTTTGATATGTTTTTAAATGAGGACTAGACAGATACTTTTAGATATGTAAATATGGAAGGTGATCATTGTAAGTAAGTACACAGGCTCACATCTACATTGCTTTCTAGTCTCAGCGGCCTTTAGTGTATAATTCTGTTGTTAGCCTGAGGTCTTCTAGGCCTTTCCCTTCCTATTATTCTATGGCTGTGATAACCAGAATTACCTTCATGCCTGGTGTTATACCTGCAAATATATAATGTGACTTGGCAATAAAGTTGCTAACCAGTTGACCTTAAAATAGGAGATTATCCAAGCGAGCCCAATTTAAACACACAGGCCCTTAAAATCAGAAGAGGAAAGCACAAGAACCAGCCAGCTAGAAAAATGTAGTGGAAGAAGAGGAGGGAGAGATTTGAATCATGAGGCCCCTTTCAGTGGTTTTGATGAAGGGAGCCATGCGTCAGGCTTCTCCAGAGCCCAGCCTTACCAATGTTTTGCTTTTTTTAGCCTTGTGTGTTCTGAAGCAGAAATAGCAGCTAAGCCTGCTGAACTTACAGAACTGTAAAATAAATTTGTAGTAATTTGTTATAACAGCAATAGAAAACTACAGTAGCTCAAGTTAGAAACTACAATGTTTAACAAAGATGACAAAAGTGGAAAAACATATGAACGCTCCCAAGGAATCATAGGCAACCTTTTTCTACAACAGCTTTCTCTAATTGACATCCAGGACATTAGCTTAATGACCAAACAGAGAATAGCTTTCAAATTAACCAGCAGCTTTAATTTGATTTTGTCGGAAAAAAACAAGCACTCAGGCCGCTTTTCTCTTTTGCGTGTGCAGTAGTTTGTACAGTGCAAATATTAACTAGGGAGAACCTGTTAACTATGAAATACCATGCAAGTCAAGAAGACATCCTAACTGCATGGTTATAGTGGAAGACAAACACTCCCACCCATCATTTAACACTCACAAAAAACACAAACAAAACTGAAATTTGAATCTGGGGTTATTAAAACACAAAAGCACTTGGCATCTGGCCTTTTTTTTTCCTTCCTGAAACAAATCAGAAAAAGTGATCCCAATCTCAACAGTTTAAATTTTTAATAGGTGATCAAGTGCTTCAACAGATTCATGTACCACCAGCCAATGAGTTTTTTTTTTTACCTTTTCAGAGACAGTCTAAGAAAGAACAAATGCAGGATGTTCTTGAAAAAAAGGGTGAATAATTAATATGCAACCTTACATTTTCTTATGATTGTCATGATCATAATAACCTAATGGCTGTCAATTTTCAGTTTTATTTGTTATACTCAAAATTCACTGTATATTTAAGCACACATGAGAACACAACCATCCTTACTAAAACAAGATTTCTATGCATAGAGGTTCACAGTTCTCTAACAATTTTACATTAAATACTCAAAACATTGTATGACCTTAGGTATTTGTGAACAGTCTTAAAAGAAAGTTCTATTTTGGTACTTTTAGGCAGCTTTAGCCAACATTTTAAGAAGTTCTGAATATCTGTTGCAACAAAAGACAAATTTGATATTCAAGTATTTGATGTTTTCAAGCAATTTTAAGTCACTTAAGATAAAAATACTCTAACTTATGAAACTGTGTTCTTAAACATTTGTACTACTATATTCTTACTACATAAGACTTACCTAAAATCAAGGTAACTCATCTTGTCAGTATCAAAGCTATCAATTTTTTAAAAAAGGATTTACATTAACTATGAGGGTGATAAAGCCAGTATTTAAACAATGGCCTTCCGTTTCTCACTCATCTGTGAGGTAGTCTATTTTACAGATGAGAAAATAAATGAGTCTGTGTGACTTGATGCTACCACAGCAGCTAAACTGAGAATGTGTCCAAGTCACATTTTGTTCTTTGTGTTCTCTTTCCTTCACAAAAATTTTTTAAAGAGTTGACATATAAAGATTGCTAATCACCATGTACATTTTAAAAACATGAGAAGGCACCCAAACTTCTACCAAGATGACTTAAAAAAAGTGAAGCAACATAAAATAGGAAAATAGTGAACAACTTCTGACAGTGATAGGATGAGTTCTGGCCAAAGGAACCTGAAAACAAACAGCCAAAAGCTAACTACTTGACCATCTGTGGAGGGCAGATCTAAGGGAAAATTAGGGGAATTAGAAAAAAATATAGTTCAAGTTTTTGACTACTTATTACTGATCCTGTAATTTAAGAGAAGGCACAATTAAGGTGTTGTTTTAAACTGGATCTGTTTCTCTTTTCCATTTTAGGAAAATGTCTAGAAAAATGGCCTTTCTTTGTAACAAAACTTACTTAAAGGGGACTTTTTTATGTGAAAAATGAATACTTAAATTAGCAAAAATTAATGATGTAATTCTCCTTGGCTAGAATGTTCCTTTCCTATTCTTCCTTAAAATTTTAAATCAACACAAAGTAGCAAACCTCAGATTGAAAAAAAAAAGTCATACTATATGAACCTTGTCAAAATTGTACATGCTTAAAAAGTTTTCATGCTAGGATATTCTAGTAGTAGCTTTTTTTCCTGGGAAAAGTGCTCTACTCTAGGATTACCTTAATTGCACTTTAAATGTAACTGGAATTTACCTACCCTGCTTGTCCAAATAATCATGAGCTATTTCCATAAAATCTAAACTGCTTTAGATATAAACAATGGTTACCAAAAGTCACACACAGTCACTGCTTCAAACTGGCACTGCTATGCAAGGCTGACAGTAAACAAACATTAACACTGACTCACAGAACACAGGCCCACAGTCAGACAACTTCTAGACCCAGCCTGATGCTTACAGTTATAGCTGAACAAGTTTAAAACTCAATCCAGTCTAGACTGTAAGTCCTGTTCTTTATGCCATTATTGTTCAGTGGCATCAAATGCAACATAATTGAATGTGCAGAAGGCTGGTAAGATGCCAGCAACTTGTTTAAAATTAGATACAATTTTTAAAGCTCAAATTACATTTCAAAGTTTTATAAGGTTTGGGAGCATCTCCATCAAGCCGATAATAATTAGGTAGTTCAAGAACAGAAGTATACTCTATGAAAATAGTGTTCCATCATCAGTTTAACATGCATATAAAGTGAAAAATTATCAATCTGTATATGAAATTTAGATAAGCCTAATTCAGATAACAATCAAAAACTATGATAAGGTAGGGGCTGGGGCTAGTTTTACTTTTTTAAAAAAGACTGCTGTAAGAGTCATGTCCCAAAAAGTTTCTTCAGTATTTTTAAAACACCCTCAGTGACTCAGAAGTACTTATAAAAGTGAATATGCTAACTATAAATACTTCAGATGATGGCATCTCGTTAATACAATCAATTGGTTCAAATAATTAAACTAAGAAATTCTCATTTAAGACTACTTTGTGTCAGGCTAAGACTTGAAAGCAATACATCCATGTTTATTTTTATTACTCAACTACTCATGTTTCAGTAATTGATTGTTCTCCTCCGGAGGAAGGTGGCACATACAGAGCAGTGATCACTGCTGAATACTCCTATGGCATTAGAGCTTTGTGGAGAGCTTTCTGGTCCTGCTACTTCATCTGGAAAAGGATTACCTCACAGCGTTACTGTATTAAATAAGGTAACAAATACAGAACACCTCCAAATCTGAACATCACTATAGAAATTAGTAATATTTCACTTTATGCCAGTGTGCATGACATGTTAATGTATTTGGTTTTCTGGATGATTTTTGTCCAAAGGGCAGCTGTACTTAAAAAAATACACAAGTACATACCGTTAAAATGCCTCACAAACGTATTCATTCACGCTAGTATAAGATCTCTAAATATATAAAAAGTGTACATTAGCACAAATCATATAAAAAGCCAGGAAAGATGAAACTTTAAAGCTCAAAGCTATCTGAGGTCTTTTAATCTACCCCTTCCTTCCACTTTAGAAATTACAAAACAAGGCCCAACTCAGGATGTGATTTACCAACAGATTGCACATATCCCTCATCCAGAATTTTTAAGAAGAGTCTCTGAGAACAGTTATTAAAATAAATTACATTCCCTGTTGTGTTTTTTTATAAAGTCACAGAGTGATAGAATGACTAGGTAAAGAAATGCCACGTTGAGATGGTGATGGTCTTTAAAAACAAAAAACAGAAAAAACTATGAAATGTCTAGCATTTAGATATTGAGATTTCATAGCTATTAACAGAATTTAAATTACCAGTGAATAGACAAAGATGCAGTACCTGTGGTATGCACATTCCAAGCTTTTGTATTTTATAAATAGAAGGTGCAGTGCTTATATTAATTCAGTATACTGTACAACAGAGACTACAGATAAATACAAATAGTCAAAAAATCTTTAACAGTTACCTGTGATAATTCTCTTAATTATGTCTCATTTAATACAAATCGATTTGTATTCCCTGAGAACAAACTGGCTAGGGAAAAAGAGAAAGCAAGTCCAGAATTATGTAACTGTCATGGAAAACCTATTTGTAGAAAATGGAGAACTGTATTACATATAGCCAATTCCCTGACAGAAATACTGTTATTTCTGATTGATTTAGGCTCCTGGATTCTCTTTATAGATGGCTAGTATCAAGGAAAGCAAACACTGGAAGTTACAAAAGTATCTTGAAAGTTTGTTAATCAAAACAAAAACCTGGTTTATAACAGTTTACCTCCCCCTCTCCCTACATATTCAAGATGCTGTTTGTTCATACACTAAAGAATAACAGGAACTAGATATACATACATGTCCTATATAAAAGTATTCAGATCATGTTCACTGATTATATATTTTCAAAGTAAGAATCAATGATATTGACTCAGTCTAGAGTCATAAGCATTCATCACCAATCTTATCCTTTTTTCACAAATAATCTTAAGGTTTTTCAGTTATTCATTCAATAAAAAATTAATTTTGCTCCCAAACATGACCACAACCTGAATAAGAAAATCAAAGTGCTGTGAAATAATTCAGGAACATACACAACTCTGTATATCCAGCATTTGCTCAAGATGAATTATGTCCATAGGTTAAAATGAAATTATTCAAATTGCCATCTAGATTCACTCCAAAAACTGATAAGGGAAAAAGAAATCTTAATTTTATTCTTAACTACCCTAATTACGGAAATCTGGGATAATTTTTCTAAACCAGTTTTGCTTTTTTGCTTTTCCCCATGGGATAGTAAGTTTAAAAAGATGCCTAAATTAATGTGAGCAAAGAGGGTTAAAGTTAAATGGTTTTCTTTTTTTCACTGAAAGACCTGTCAGTCTCTAGTGCTCATATCCACTGTCATCCTCAAGTAGTTGAGTAGCAAGTAACATTTTCTAAACTTGCTCAATGGAATTATTTTTCTGCAGAGCATCTCACAGGATACAGTTTAGGAAATGCTATTCTGTAAGTATATGGAGTCCACTTCCATGATACAGCTAAATATCTGTAACCCAATAATAGAAGCTCTCCTCCAGAATCCTAACTGCAAGAAACTGTTTCTACTCCAGATCTACCATATACACATCCACAATTAGGCAGTTTCCAAGACTAAAAGGTGGGAATTTAGCAATTCTTTACCGCTCCCTGCCCGTTAACAACAAAAAGCCTCCTATGACATTATTCTAGCCCCTTTAAATGCTAGGCTGAGCCTCCTGAAATCTTCTCTACAAACCAATTTACTATACCACCTAGATTCACAAAATAGCTGTGCTTTAAAAACTTCAGCATACGAGAACCAAAACTGACCCTTGATTCTCCCAAAATTCAACAGGTAACTATCAAAGTGTAGATATTCACAAATCCTGGTAAGAATGAGAAAAGGATAAATTTTTAATTCTTAAGAATCATACTAATCATCAATATGAATTCTGATATGAGAAAGTTTCTAACATCTGATTTATTAGACTAAAAGCTAACAATGCCACTGAACACCTGCTATTTCTTAACCTTGGAAATTGTTAGGATTTTGTCACTGGGGAAAAGGAATCAGATTAGTTCCTTATTTCTAAGGTCATCCCCTTCACAGTCAACCAGATATTATGAGGCAGCCCTGTTTCTCCCAGTAGAAGTATTTACAGATCTGGATAGGCCAATATTATGCCATATCTATAGTGTACATCAGACTATCAAAAGGACTGCTTATCCCTGTAAAAATAATCACAGAAAGTACCCTTTGGTGCCACCAGGTGGCAATCGTTCAAAGTTTTAAACTTAAAACATCTTAACTACAACCCTACCCTCTTTCCCAAACTGGCAAACAATAATTCCTTTTATTTTGATATTAAAAAGTCAGGCTGAGAAGTTAACACCATTTTTAAAGTTCTACAAAACAATATGAGGTGACACACTGAAATCTCCTGACTCAAAACTGTTTACAGACAGGCATGCTTGTCTGAGAAACTTGATCTAACATTCTCATTTGCTTCTTGGTAGAAATCACATTATTTTTGGCAAAGAGAAACCTTTTTTTAAGAGCTTAATCTTTCTTAGGGTAAGTTACTTGAATGAGGTTAATTATCACATATTAAAACAAATGAATACAAATTAAATTACACATAATTTAAAAATTAAATACTAATATAACAAAAGATAATCAATGATCTACCCTGCTATACACAGATTTTTTTTAACCTTAAAAAGAAAAACACCTGCATACAACAAAACAAAAAAAAACTGTTTGCTTTTCCTTCAAAAGCACTGGTGTGTGTATACATATATGTATATATGTAAACAACACATATTTTTTCAAGAGAGAATTTTTTTTTAATGTTAAAGGCTTCCCTGCCCAAACAGGTTGAACAGTGAAGGTCACAGCCAATCAAGCTTTGGAAGTACACAAAAGCCCTTAGGGCCAGAACAGTATTTTGAAATTGGATGGCTACCAACCAAGATAATAGGACAAAGAAGGGAACCAGGAAAGATTTAAAGGCTAAAAGTCAGTCAGCCACTAAGGTTCAAACAACAAAGACAATGGTGACTAGAGAAGGTGAGGTGGGGAGGGTGGTGGCTGCAATAACAAATTTAAATTTCAGATTAGCAATTTAGTATAGTGGGATGCAACAGGACACAAACGCCCTGCCACCACACATGATAAGAGTCCAAGGATAAGAGTTTTCTTTTAAGAGACTATTATTATTTTGCTTTGTTTCAATTAACTCTATTTTATCATGCTTGAAGTAGAAAAAATATATAGAGCCAAAAAAAATTTGAGACAGGTAGGTTTTGAAGGTAGGTTTAAAATGATTTAAGTTTATGAAAAGACAAAACTTGTTGCAATTACACATGTTCCAATACTGAGTAGAACCCTGAAGGCTCTTAAGATAACTATATTACCTGGAGAAATCTCAGGATAAAACCTCTAGTTCATTACAGCTGTCTTCCAGGAACCTAGACATCATGGTTACTTGCTTCAGGACCACAGCCTTTCTGTTAAACACTAAATAGTATCTGCAAGAACTGCTAGAACTTAGCTTCTGAAATTTGGGGGACAGGCTTTTAAGGTTTCAACATTTAAATACTATCTTACTAATAATGGTTGTTTGATTTTTTTAATCATGTGTAAGAGGACTGGGTGTATAAACACAACTTAAAGCCTGCTGAAATTTAGGAAGTAAACAGTAAAGAGGTGCTACCAAACCAACCTTTGATTAAAATGGTTCCCCAGTGAAGGTGTATTAATCATCTGTAGTGAACTCACAATTTTAAATTAACAATACTCTTCATCAGTTTCACCTTTTAAAAATACTGCCTATGTGAATTTATCACAGGCAAAACAGAATTACAGGTGTCTGTGGATAAATAAATTGTCAGACTTTTTTGTTTTCAGTAATTTCAATGGCATTAAGGGTCCGTGGAGATATTCGTGTCTGTCAATCAGTATTGCAGAGTATGTGATATCCATAGGTAAAATAATTTAAAGAATATGTCTGATTTTCACAGTACAATAACAAAGATAGAAACTAGGGAAGAATCATCAACGGGCTAATGTAGTGATCAGACTGGCACACATTTCAAAAAAATCCATGGTGTGACTGCCCAGGCGGGGTGGAACTGATGACAACGTGCTTCCAGTCAAGGAGCCAGTGAGAGAGCCAGAAAGTGAATGGCTCTCCGCAGTTACAGAATCAAAGCTTGATCTTGGTCTATGTAAGCCGGCAGCAGAAGAGGAACGCTGAGGTGTTGAGGAACCAGACCTCTGCTCCACTACCTCATCTGAAATGGACCAAAGAAGAGCAATTCAATTTATACAAAAGAGGTATTTGCCCAAGCCCTTCCTATGAAGATGCTATATTCAAAATATTAACTAAGTAAACATAACTGAGCAAGGGCAACTTAATAATGAATGTCACGTCTCAGTATTTTAGGAGCTGAGGTGGCCATACTCCTTCCCTCCCACAATCACAAAGATGTCAATAATCAATCATAAAACTTCCACAGTGAAAATGTGACCCCTAAATCCTTCTCAGCATAGTATTTGCCATTAACCTTAAAATCAAACTGATATCCCTTTGAAGAATGCACATCTTTACGGCTTATTTTCTTGCAGCCTACCAACAAAAAAATATCATTAAAATAAAAGCAGAAGTTACCACATACAGTTGTTCTGAGCCTTTGGTGCACATTGCAACTTGCTAGGGGAAGGGATGAGGGAAATCTTGTTAAAAATGAAGATTCCTGGTTTCCCAGGACCCATCTCCAGAAATCCTGATTTGGTATTTCTGGGGTAGTTTCCAAGAATCTGCATTTTAATAAGAACTTTGAGAAATTTTGATGAAGATGGTCTGGGTACCATATAAGCATTCCTATAGTTTATAATAGTTCAACAATAAAACAACATGCTCTATTTAAAGCAAGTTCCCTAACTCTGAACTCAGTTCTACTCTTGTCCCAGCCAGCACCTGACCCTTGATTTATTCCATTTTAATCCCACTTGGGCCTCTGAAAAGAACAAGCAATTTGGTTCACCCAAGTTTGACTTCTGGAACATGCTAAGTACTCAGATATGACCACCTCCCTTGACTCCTTTGGCTTGTGGACATCCACGGGCACCAAAATCCCAGGAGAAGACTATTTGATCATCTTGGCCAACCGGAATGAGGGAAGCTGATGAACAGGAAGCTTAGACAGTACAACGTTAACAGTAATAAAATATGAATGGAGAAATGTGACAGGGAACCTGATTTTAGGTAAAAATTGCCTCCCTGTCGTTCCTTACTTTTGCTCCACAACTAACAATTGAAATGACATTTTTATGCCAAGGAAGCATTTCTTACGGAGAGCTGCTGGATTAGATATATTCTACCTGTCCTCAGTCCTTTTTATTTAACTTAAATTTTTAGAGAAATCTAGATTACTTAAAAACCAGTATAGAGGACCTACCCACCATGTCTGAGATGATTTTAACATCTTGTCAACTAGTGCCAAGTTTTATCGTCTCATAGCTCTGCATAGCTTCCTTACCATCAATGCTTTTAAAATCCAAAAGATAGCTTCTGTTGTCAACCAGGTAAAGTTGTAAGCTCATTTTCACATAATTGCCAGTCACTGGATTTTTTCTTCTAACACGAAGATGGTATGCATTCACTACCTAAAATGGAAATCTTCTTTAATGAAAAATGTTAAAAATAACAAACTACAAAATATCTCCCTTATTCTTACTGTAAAGACTATCAATACAAATAATTGAAAGAGTTGAGGTACAGAAGAAATGCCTGAATTTTTGTAATAGTACATGGTAGTTTAGTATTTATTTAAACCCAATGATAGTGTTTACATATAGCAATTAAAATTCAAAGGGAAGTCAGAAATTATAGAAGGTCTAGACTTCATTAATGCCTCCACTCTAAAACATCAACAATAATTTTGGTTACCCGGCCTAAACTTGAATACCTCTACCTGTGAATATGGGGTAGAAGGAATAAAGGAGAACTGACATGATGCAAACTATAACAGAATTTAAACAAAATTTAAGGCATAACAATAATCCTATGGGCAAGATATTATTTGCCCTTTGAAGAGAACTGCAGCTTAGATAAAGATGACTCTAGGTTTTCAAAAATATCAAATTAGTCCCAAAAATGTTTCAGGAAGAAATTTTAAAGACATTAACACCTCTTCTTTAACTAACTAAAACTGCTTCAGAAAAAGATGTTTTTTAAATGGTTTTAAGGAAATATTATTTTGTTTATTCATTTCATGTATAAATAATAAAGTGAAAATGACTGATTTATTCAAACATGTCAAGTAAATATTTACATCATGTGTTTGAATGTTTCTTTTTTCTTCCTTTAAAAATATGATCACAGACCTCAAGAAAGGACTAAGAGTGAAAAGGATATCTGAAATGAACAAATGCTTTCTTTCCCCCCACATATACGCAATTAGAATTGAAGTGAATTTGAACACCAAATTAAAAAACGGAAATGTGGGCTGAGAGTAAGAAAAACATACCATAACTAAAAAAAGCACCAGACAAGAGATTTCTCAACTTTGAAAAAAATATTTCTTGACTGAATAAATATGTCCTGATGGTATAATCTGTGTCCACCACTAGCTGCTATAGCTACTAGCACAAGGAAAAAAAAGAAAAAAACACTCCCTAAAAATGAAGAAAAGTAAAAACATACTATCTTTGAAGACACATGACTTTTTTATTGCTATGATGCATGCTGAAACAGATGGACTCAGGTCATTTCAATTGATTAGTTTTTGTTTCTTGGCCAATAATGCTATAATTAAAAATATGTAAGGTCCCCAACATCAACACCTCTTCTTCCTTATAGAGGTTTCTTTGTTTAGTTTTGAATGCACATAGTAAATTATTGGAAAGAATGAGGTTTATCAGGAAGATGCATTCAGACAACTAAATTTGCATCTAAATAAAAAATAACTTTTTATTGACCCAAATACTCAACTCAGCAGCTCAGCACAGCTTAAGAAAAAAAAATGGCTTCTACAAGTGATCTTAATATACCACAATTTCCTACCTTCCACTCAAAATCCAGCTGCTTCATAGCTCGGTAAACTTCAGCCATAATGTCATACGGTTTGCTTTGACTTCGGATTCCAAGATGCCACTTGGCTTTTTTCACAGCTAAAGATTTGGGCTTAGTTGTATTCAGTGCATCCAGTGGACATCTTGCTTTAGGGCTGTCTGCTACAAGAGGTGGCATCCTTTCTGGATGAGGTTTCAGGCCTGGGGGAATATGCATGGCACTATCATCCATAAAAGAACCAGTTGGGGGACTAGAGGCGAGGTAGAACTCACTGGCTTGGTTCATTATTCTCCGATTGTCAATGATAAGATGATAAGCCACTGCAAGCTGGTCTTGAGGGTCACCACTATATAAACTGCTCATTACTTCTGATTCTGTACACTCAAATTTTTCACACACTTCTTTCACAGCCTCATCATCAATGACGTTAGCATCATAGGAAGGGTCTTCAGGAAATAAGTAAGTGGGCAAATCTTGTTTAAACCATTCATGCTCTCTAGGAAAAACACCACAATACACTGTTGTAAGAACATGCTTTGGCAAGTCCCAAATAGTTTAGACATGGGGCAATGAAACATAACAAAATCAAAAAGCTCTCTCTAGCCACTTACTAGCAATGGGATCCTGGTATATTATGCAGGGACCCCTGAGTAACTATGGTTACTCAGACTAGGGTATTTGCGTAACATTTTCTCAATAACAAAATGAGCCTGTTACTTCATGGGAAACATCTGGCACTATTTGCCAATGATAAAATTCAAGCTTTCAAGCAAAATTTTAGAATTTTATATAATTGGTATTTGCATCCGTGATTTTGACAATGTCCCAATAATTAAAAAATTTCTGATAACAGTGATGATAATAATATGATGTTTATATTATATAATGAAATGTGTCACTATTTGGAAAAGCTGTCTAATTCCTTAACAGAACATTTTCCAAGTGACCAATGCATGATGTTATAGAAGCATAGATGTTATCATGTAGAAGATCCATGCAAAATAAACCAGTGAATTTTAACGGAATAAAGTAAAAAAGTTCACTGGTATGTTTTCTAATTTGATATTGCAACTATTATGTTAAGCTTTAGTTTAATACCAAAGAGGACCATCCACAACTATCTGAAAGGCTATAAAATGTTTGTCCCTTTCCCAACCATTTATCTCAGGACAGATTTTCTTCAATACAACATACTGCAACAGACAGAGTGAAGGAGTAGATAGGAGAACCTAGCTGCTATCTGTGAGTAAGCCAAACACTAAGAAGATCTGAAAAATATGCCACTGGTGACCATTTTTAAATTTTTTCATAAAAGATATTATCATTTAAATTAATAGGTAATAGGTTTAATCTTATTTTTAAGAGAATTAAATATTTTTAAAATTCTCTCATTTTTTAATTTCTAATATGGTAAATATTGATAGGTATAACCTGCATTTGAAAAACTACATACACAACTCTTTGGAACCCTCAATTTTCAGACTGTCAAGGGGTACTAAAGCCAAAAAGTTTGAGTACCAGTCTCCTAAATCTTATTTTCCCACATTTCTGAGTCTGTGCACATGATGTTAATACCTAGACTATGACTGCTACCCTAGACTATCCCACTCCTTTTCATCTAATATATATTGTACTTAAGTGCTTTCTACTGAATGATTAATTCATTTATGAAATTTACTAATGACATACTATGGCAAAAGGACACTCCTAAGAGAAATTATATTCTGGTTGAATACAGATTAAACAAATATAAAAATATAGTTAACAAAAATACAGATATGAAAAAAAAAAAGATACAGATATGAAACTCCTGTGAGAAAGATTGTGAGTGGAAAGCACAAGGTAAAATGAGTGTGCATAGTTAAGAATGGGAAGCCATTGTGATTAATATTTAAGCAGATACCAGAATAAGTCATGTAAGAACTGAAGAACATTCTCAGAAGACATAATATATGCAAAGACGCTGAAACAAGAAGAGTTTTGCCATTTTCAGGGAACTGAATTGAAACAACTATCATGAGAGCATAATGAGTTACAGGTTGGAGTGGCAAAGGTATCAGATATTTCTTAAGAAAAGTTTTGGGATTTGAACCTATTGTTGATGAAAATCACTGAAAGACTTTAAAGAGACAGGGGAAACAAAATCTAATTTGCATTCTGTAAAGATCATTTTGCTTTTGATACAGAAATTGAATTGATAAGGTAAGACTAAGGAGGAAGAGGAGAAGGAAGCGGCTAGGGCAAATAGTCCAAGTGAGAAATGATGGTGTGCCAGGCCCTGAGGATAAATACAAAGATGAAATACAAAGCTTCTAATAGATCTTTCTATTATAATACTCATTGTCTTATAGTTGTTGATTTTTCCTTAATCTTCCCCACTAAACTGGGAGCTCCTTCAAACAGGAAACATGCCTTATTTAGCAGTACTCCATTACCCAGTACAGAGCAAATGCTCAATAAATGCAGAATAAGTGATGAACAGAGACATTAAGTATGAAGAAAACACAAATTCACTAATGCACTTATTGCTATGTTCATGATAATAAGCACCTAATAAATGTTTAGTAATAAAAATGACATACTAATTTTTTCAAAAGATAGAAGAAATGATGTGGTACGTCCAACATTTTTAAAATATCAGTGACAAATAGGAAACATAAGCACTTTTGAATGAACTCCAAAAATTCACTCTTCCATAAAAGCAATAATATAACGAGCAAAAATTGTCAAAAACAACTTTTCCAGAACCCTAAAAATTAACGAAAGGCTTGCAACAACCTGAGGAATGTTTTTCAAGAAAAACAGCTGACTCTCAGTAAGAACAGAGAGATTTGCAATGTTTTAAGTTGTCCTTTATCTATCTCCTTTCCCCACTGAAAACCAACAGCCTCACAATCATAGCAGCCCAGAAATCTAGCAGCCAAGCAATCACTGGTGGAAGATGTGGAGCAGAATAGGTTTAGAGTTCTCAAAAAGTCCTATCCCCAGAGAACTGTCATTTGGCATGTCTAGCAGTTCTCTGTAAACCTCTACTCACAAGCCTTATCTTTATCTGACCTGACTTAAGAGTTCCCCTACAGCAAACAGCCTTCACCCCAGGACATTTGTCAAAAACAATCAATGGCAACTACTTAACATCCATCCCAGTTGCCTAAAGCAGCAAGGGTCAGAGTAAACACAAAACTGACCACAAAACTTAAAAAGATAAGTTAGGGAATAAGAGTTCCATAAGGGGTCTTCCTCTGATATATTCCTCATTTTCAAAAAGGCCATGTACATATGCAGGGCTGTGTGCGGGTCCAAGAGAAGCCATAATTTCTAATCACTGGCTAACTTTGAGCTTCTGTTCTAGGAGGAAGTGAAGACTAAGGCAGAATTGTTAATTTATTATTGGAGCACTGAAGGCATAGCCGAACATACACACACAGTCCCTCAACAAAGGCTGGAAGACTTACTAGATCAAGGCATTTAAGGAAACTTCCACCTAATAATTAGCTGATCATTAAGTCAACCAAGCAGAGACTTCGGTGGCCAAGCTGACAATGAATACAGACTTAATGGAATGAGTTCATTAAATTCACTAAACAAACAAGAGCAACATACAACAATTACAAACTCTAAGCATATGCCCAAGAGAAATGAGAACATACAACCATACAAAACCTTGTAGATAAATGTTCACAGCAACATTATTCTTAAGAGCCAAGAAGTGAAAACAAATACCCATTAACTGATGAATGGATAGATAAGATGTACTATATCCATGCAATGGAACATTTTTCAAGCAAAAAAGGAATGGAGTGCTGATACATGCTACCCCATGAAAGAACCTTGAAAGCATTATATGCTAAGTGAAAGAAGCCAGACTCAAAAGGCTACATCCATTTATATAAAATGTCCAGAATAGGCAAATCTATACAGACAGACAGAAGATTAGTAGGTTAGGTCAGGGGCTAAAAGGAGGGAGAAATGGGTAGTGACTACTAATGAACATAGAGTTTCTTTTGGCCATGATGAAAATGTTCTGGAATTAGATAATGGTAATTGAGAGAATCCGGACCTGCATACCACCTTTTAAATGAGCCCACCCACCATTTCAGAGAGACCTAGGTTTCATCTTACCTAGGCTACAGGCATTCTCCAGAGGACACATCAGCAAGCCACAAGCCCACCTTTCCCCTGACTCCTCCCCTCAAAAGCCCACCAAAACCCTGGCCATAAAAAGCCTCTTGACCTGTTTGTTAGAGGCCTTTTCCATTGTTCTGCTGGCCAGGACAGAGAGAGGGGTCCCTCTGAGGTGTAGCAATAAACCTGATTGGACTGTTGAGTTCACATTCCCTCTTTTTTTTTCATCTATCCCCTCTTTTTTCTTTCAGTAATGACTGTATGCTTTTGTAAATATACTAAAACCACTGAATTACATAATTTAAAGGGACAAATTCATGGTATGTGAATTAAATCAATCAATAAATGTTCAAGAAATAAATCGGGAAATAATCTGAACTTTCATTTCTAATTCATTAATTTAGACAAAGGACCAATAACTATAATAAGAATACTGTTAATTAAAAAGCCATACTTCTAGCTTTTTATTTTCAGGAGTCAATTTCTAATAACTCTGTCAAGGTAAGAAGTAACCAAGATGTTTATTAAGGTTCGCCTGAGACAAAATCAATTCATTTCACAAGGGTTACTGCACAGCCACCAGAAATTATATCTTTCTATCATTACTACCTGATACCTGATTTTGATACATGACTCAAGACTAAACAGGTTATAAAGACTATCAGTCAGATTTCAGAAACTTTACAATGTGTCCAAACTTCTTTAAGTACAAAAGGTTCTTACATATTCACTTAAAAATAATATTAATAGCTAACACTGTGTGCTGGACATTGTTTTAAGAGCTTTAATTATATTAAGTTGATTACTTGAAGTTTCTGATACTCAACTGTTTTAGAACTACAGAAACAGTAAATTCACATGGTCAACCAAAGACTATCCTTCTAACAAATCTACTATATATAATGTAACTAAGGGACAAATAGAATAATATGTCAACAGCAAATAAACAGAAGAATCAAGATTCATACTTAGACAATTGAACTTCAGACCGTTAACTTTTAAACACAGTAATATTAATAGTAATATGATGCTTAAGGCATTTGAGAAAATACAGACATGTGATTTCATAAAGACAATGTCTGTCTTGTCTATGACTATATTCCCAGCCCCTGTCATAGGAACTTGCACAGAGTAAATGCTAAATACATATTTGTTGAGTGAATAAAAGCCAAAGTAATTAAATTAATGAATAAATGTTGATGAATTTCCTAACCTCAAACGGCTTACTATCTTGTAAGAAAAACAAGATCTAAACAGAAATACCTTTAAGTATGTCTTAGCATAACAAATATAAAATATTAGGGTATACTGAATGAAGGACAGATGTCATAGAACTAATGTGGCAATTTGGATTAGTGGAAATAGTATAGGTTTTGAATTTGAGCAATTTTTTAGTTAAGCCCCGCTTCTGCTCTTAGCTACATAATTCTTAACAGACACAGATTTACTCAACAGTTAATTCATATCAAATACACAATGCCTGGTATAGGTTAATACTTGGTCCTTATTTTAAAGGAACTTAAAATTTAGTAAGGGCAAAGAAATACATAAATGAATCACAACAGTCTTTCTAAGCTTCAGTTTAATGGTTTGTCAAAATGAGAATAACAGCTATCTATTAAGAATCGATGCAATGACATGTCAAGAATCCAGCAAAATGCCTTGTATATAATAATTACTTAGTAATCAGTAATTCTTTCCCTGTTGAACCATATATTATCAAATCAAGAATTCCAAAAACATTAAAAAACTGAATTTGGATGACAAAAAAATAATGAAAACTACAAATTCAAGTTACTGTATTAAGTACGGATAAGAATGCCACTATTTTATAACCCTTACCTATGTGTAAATTAACTCATCCTAGTAGACTTTTATATTTTCTTCTAAAGCCTCCAAATATATAAATGTCTGTTTTAAATTAACAGTACTCAGTATTTTTACTTTTTTAAATGTATCTGCTGATATAAACAGGTGCAAATATGTACATCAGCAATCTAATTTTCTAAGATAAAGCCAATTAAGTGAACTATTTACTATAAAGAACTGTAAACAAAAAAGGTTTTTCCTGCTAAATCTATTTCCATAACTAAATCTGGCTCTAATTTACAATTGTACATATTATGTGAGGCCCAGAACATTGAAGAATGGCATGGAGTAAGAAAACAGTACATAAACGCAAAAAGAATCACTTCTTGCTTGGAAAAGAGATCAACAGCAGTCACAACAACTATGCCCACCATTTTTAAACATTCCAAGAGTCACAGGTCATCCTGGCTTATCTTCATAAGATGGGGAGGGATTCTGGGAAGATGTCAAAAGAATGTGTTTGTAAAGAAATACCTGATGAAAGGTTGGGTTAGAATAAAAAGCCTCTAAGAAACATGACATGATTAAGTAAAATGTAAGCAGAAGGCAATGAATCATCCTGGGTTGTGTGTGCTTATAAATGTTATACTCGAAGTTACTCCAGCAGCTGCACTTTCCAAAGTTTCTCAGATAATAGGAAACCCTTCACAGCAAACCACAAGCAGCTATTTTTGGATTCTTAGAATCTTAGAAAACTTTTTTAATGCTTTATTTCATCAATCACATGTGAAATACATAAATCTCACCCTGTTTTTCTATTTGACATGTATTCAAATACTTTCTGAGCATAAACTATATTCCTAGGTCTCCTAGCACTACATATACAAAGATGAGTAAGACACTCTCTTTAGCCTTACATACTTATGATTTAAGACAGGAGAAAGACACACTGAGGAATAGCTGGCTACAAAAAGAGAATGAAAAAATGAAAGCATAAACAAAATGTGGAAATCACAGAAGTAGAAGTAACTAACATTGCCTAGGGGAATCAGAAGTGATTTCACAAGGAGGTGATATGTAAGCAGAGTTTTAAAGGATGAATGGAAATCTATCAGGTCAAAAAAGACAGAAAAGGCATCAGAGGCAAAGGGAATAATAGAAGCAAAGACATGAAAGCATAAAATAAATGTTTGAAGAACAAGGAAAAATGGCTTCAATGTGACTGAAGCACAGGTACTGGGGCCTGGTGGTGAGGGCAGGAAATGAGGCTTCAGAAGTCAGTGGAGCTTTACTAAGAAGAGCCTCATGTGCTTTGCTACCTAAGCTAAAAACTTTGGGAAACAATCTGACATATTTAAATGAGTGACATGATCAGGTTTGTAATAAGGAGAAGTAAAATTCTTATGAAGTATAGTGTTACAGAGCCTAACATAAAACAGGCAGTTAATTAGTGGTACTATTATTAATACTAGAAAATATACATATCATTACAAAAAGAATAAATCACCTTATGTCTTTGATAGTTGCTCTTTTCAAGGGGTCAACCTGCAACATATGCATCAGGAGAGTGGCAATGGAGCGATTGAGATATTCTGGGATATAAAAAACACCCCCTCGGATTTTCTTAAATAATGTAGGTACATGCTCGTCATCAAATGGAAGGGTGCCACAAAGAAGAGCATACAAAATAACACCACAGCTCCAGATATCAACTTCAGGACCCGCATACAATCTGAGAAAAAAGATGACAACATAAACCTGAAATGCAAGTGTCACTTCTTCTCAGATAGCATACCCTGCGCTTCTATGTATACACAGTACCAACTTGGTATATATTGATTTCCAAGGTCTTTAATGAAATCCACGGCCACTCCCCAACACTCAATTGTTGTTCCCCATAGAAAATAATTAACCTAAGCAATTACTATTCAAGTTTTCCAAGAAAAAATAGTACTTTTATTTATCACAAATGCACATAACTGAACATACTAATTGACTAATTAAAAAATATAAAACTTTCTTTGGTTGATTTTAGATGTAAACATCAAAGTAGAAGACCATAAACTTGAAAAAACAATACTACAGTGTATCTGCTTTTTACAAATCTTTTTACTGTTAAATACCACAATAAAGAAAATGCATATATAATAGAATTTTTATGCCTGACACACCTATTTTAAAGAGTTTCTGAAACATTAAAGTGCCCAACTAGTCCTATAGCACTCTCTTTGACAGTATTTCTCCTGTATCATATTATCCTGAGTACTACTTTCATTCTAATCACTTGTTAGATCAAGGCCTCAGATTATCTTTGCTCCAAATAACCTATGCCTAGAATATGACTCCTTTTTTCTCTCACTTTTCTATCTTTCTATCTACTAAAATTCCCCTAACAGCATATTAACAAACTCAAACCCATGTCTGAGATAACAAAATAAATATCTATAATTCCAATTAAAAGAATATTCTAATTTCAATAAAAATTGCTGCACATTATTTATATCATTTGCTGTATTGTTCAAACTTCTACATCTGCTTCTGCAATAATACCATTTCCAATAATACCTTACCATTCTATAAAGATTTTTAAATCAGACACGGGTCACTGTAGAAAGACTCGAGTTTACTACTGCAATCTGATAAACATTTAAAAATGTACGAACAAGTAAGTTATATAAGTAATCATACAATCTCCACGTGTATAGTTTTATTTCAACAATAATGTTATCCCTCAAAAACCTCATTCTTCCTCAAGAATTCTTTATAAAAGAATATGTAAAGTAGTATTAAAGGACCATGTTTAGCAGATACTTACTCTCTTATGTACACTGTTCTAAAATGAAAAAAAATCAAGGTTTCATTTTCATAATGGAAAAACTCAAATACATTCATTACAAAACCTAAATCAAATGTTTCTAAAATTTTTAATATAATCATTCTTCAAAAATGGAAAAATTAAAGGTATAATTTGTTTCTACTGTGCTAAAAATCTGATCTTCTAAAGAGAATTATAATTAAATGTCATTAAAATGAACAAAAGATTATAAAAAGCTTACTCTTCACTGGTATATTATTACCTGCCTGAGATGACTTCAGGTGCTGCATAATTGGGAGATCCACAACTAGTTCTCAGAAATTCACCATCTGACATCATATTAGATAATCCTGTGAATAAGAGTAATGTTTACCTGGTGCTAGACATTTTTAAAAGTAAATATAGATAATGCATGAGGAAAAAGATCAAGTCTTTAATGCTCCCTATATATTTTTCAATTACTAAAAAAAGCAATAGAAAGCACTTATTAGACTACAAAGAAACCATTGCAGTGTTTACACTGACAAAGAAATCAAAAGCACATCACACATATGATTGGAATTAAATTACTTTTCCAAATAAAAATGTTGATTTACTTCACAAATATGATGCTATTCTAAATTATATGAACTTTCCAAACATAGAAGTATCAAAACATTATTTACCCATTTTTACAGCTGAAATAAAATAGAGACAATTACTTTTTTATACTATGCTTTCAAAACCTTCTTTAAAAAATCTCTAACAGAAATCAGACTGGCTCCAATCTATACAGATTATGCTTCAAAAGTTTTTAATTTGGAAAGCTTTAATTCAAGACAGAAAAAAGAATCTATCAAATTAAAAACTTAGTGAAACTCTATCTCTATGTGAGTTTTGTGGTTTAGAGAGAAGGAAGAGAAATAGGTGAACTAGTGTCCTGGTTTTTAAAGACAAGGATAGAGAAAAATTTTGAATAAGCAGCGCTGAACTTTGGCACCTTTCTATCTTTATTTCTATAATCTCTCACTTCCTAATTGTTTTCCTAAATAGAACACTATGGCACCCTTTCCAGGTATGTTTACTCCAATAAGTGTTTGGTGCATAAAAAGTACATCTTAAATTTTCTCTTACACTTGACAAAAACTCCTATTCTTTTATCAAGTTGTTAGATGTTACCCTGAGACCCACTAACACCTGCCTCAATCAATCCAGAAAGACTATAAACCTCCTAACCTGCATACAAATTTTCATGTGCCTCAGGTTAAGTACATTCATCAGGGAAGTACCATTTCCATTAGATTTTCAAGAATTTGTTGCCTCCAAAAAAAAAAGAAAAAAATAAGGGTAGGTATCATTTCTTTGGAGAAAAGGTAGACTGAATGGATTTACCTTGACACCAGTCCTCTAACATCCCTACAAGATTCTGCATTTTTTCCAAAGTGTTTAAATGAATAGAATAAGCTAGTGAGGAGACTGTGCAACTAATCCCTTTCCATTATAAAGGCTTTACAATGTTGAAATTGGGGGTTCTTAGTTCTTTAAGAGCTGTTACTGGTGTACTCTGCAAGGCAGCTAGTACATGTGCAGCTACTACATTTCTGAGCAACCCTTGAGTGATTTACCAAAATCTGCTATCTTGGCATTCATGTGTGCATCCAACAGCACATTCTCTGGTTTCAGGTCTCGGTGAACAACCATATGCCTATGACAGTAATCCACAGCAGACAGAATCTGCTGAAAGAGCCGTCTGGCTTCCATCTCTTCAACCTATCAAATATAAAAGAAGCTGTGCTAAGAATATTTGGGACGTCTGTATAGCAAGGGTTTCTATTCCATAATCAACCAAAATGTAATGGAGTAAGCTCATTAGAATTATGTTAGAATTCTCAACAAATCATGTTAGAATTCTCAAGAAATCAAATAAACAAACCAAAAACTTTCATTAAAGCTCAACATATCAATCAACAGGTTTTTCTTTGCTGTTAGTTAATTTGAAATTAAAAATATTCAATTTGTAATTAATAATATTAAATGTGCACAGTGTTCTGGGGAATCAACAAAAGGTAATCTAAAACAAAACTTATGTGAAAGTCCTAAGAAAAGGAAGTAATTAGAGCTTCAACATGATATTATGGAAGTGATTTTTCATTTTGAAAAGCATAGGCATCATGCTGGCTGGCAATTAAGTGGAACATATTTCCTAAAATCACTATTTCAAAAGGTATAATCTTTAAGAACAAAAATTGATATAATTTGTTTATGCTTAGTTGGGCATCACTGCAGAAGCAACCCTAATTTGAAGATATCTTTATGGTTTACTATTTCCTGCTACTTTCCTCTTTTTTTAGCTTAGGGGTTTATTATATTAGATAGTAGGTTACTCACCCGTCCATGTTTACAGATGTAGTCAAATAATTCACCACCAGATACATATTCCATTACCATAAAAAAATCTGTTGGAGTGCTGATCACCTGGTATCTTTTTTATAAATGAAAAGAAGTTAATAAAAATGTTACTTTAATAAAAAAATCAACCTACTATATCAGTTCTTGCTCTAATTTTATATTCCAGTATTTTACAATAGTTTTAAGGCAGCAAATTATATAGTACCAAAACAATCACAGATCTATAACAGAGCTTTACAAAATTCAACTACTTTCTGAGGCTTATGGACCTTCCTTCAGATCCTCCTATGTTTACAAAATCTTTGAAATCCTTCATTCTTCAACAACTATGTTAAGCATTAGTTTTTCCATTTAAACAGAGATTTGTTTATATTCTATGGAGATGCGGTATCATATATTTACTCATTAATTTTAAAAATTCTTGTAATGATTAAATAATACTATAGGAATACAACCAACAAAATTCAGAAAGTGGACAAATGACCCTTTCTTCAACAAAGTGCAAGGAAAAAAAAAGGAGAAGGGGAAGCTACACATTAAACGTAATCAAGAGACAAATTGACCGATTATGTTGTATAGATTTAATTTTGATTCAAACAAACCAACTTTAAAAGCCATATGAAACAATGAAGGAAGTCTGAATACTGGCTGGCTGGTTGATAATATTGTTAATTGTTTTTATTTTTTAGATCTGATAATGAGCTGTGCTTGTGTTATTAAAATAAAAAGTCTTTACCCTCCAGAGCGGACACTGAACAGTTTAAAGACTATATTTAGCATAACACAATCTTTAGCATTTGCATCAAAATAATTTGGGGTGGGAGAAGTGGGAGGAAGTAGATAAAACAATACACTGACAATTGTCGAAGCTGAATGACAGGCACATGTGGCTTCATTACTTTAGAGCATATGTTTAAAAAAAACTTCCATAATAAAAAATTAAATAAATATGTATGTATGTATGTGTGTATTTCTAGGTACCCAAAGCTGAGCACATTAAAAAAGTATAAAGTCTTAACTGCTATTTGACAAAATAAAAATATTCCTAATAAACAACTTCTCCCCATATACATACCATAATTTTACCAATGTTTTGAAAACAAACTAAATATATTGTTTAACTGAAGGTTGTATTTAACACATATAAATGAACAATTGTTCTACTTGTTAAAATAGATTTGCTTTGTTTGTAAAGGATTATCTGTAATTTGGGTCATCAAGAGCAGTATCTAATTTATACTGAATTACTCTTTAGGGCTGCTTAAGTATAGCTGTGTAGTGTTTGCATGGCTTAAATTCACCCAGTGGAAAGTACAGGTAGGAGCTGAAAAGTGGCCCAGATGCCATCCTTTAAGCAGAATACCTGGACTCAGAAGCAGGGGAACCTTTAGATAATTAGTCCACAAGGATGGGTACCTTTTATTAATGTGCACAAAAGCAAGCATGCGCTAGATGATGGTTCTAGTTACTATTCCCCATTGGGAAGGACAGAGGAAATGGCAAGGTAGTTGGTGATATAATTACATACTATACAGATTTTCAGAAAGGACATGTAAAAATTAAAGGACTTATCAAGTATAAATGAAACACTTGGAAAAAGTAAAATATTAAAGCTATAGTATTGAAAATGGTTATAGATTTGTAGAAGAAATATTTCTAATAGCAATCTTTAGTCTTTGGGATGAAAAATGACAAGGTACCTCATTTTATATAAAATAATCTGAGGAATAAGGTTAAGACTACTTCAAATGAACTGTGAAAAGGGAATTTTACCTCAACACTCAAGAAGAAATGGCTCTATAAAAACAATCCTAACAGGCACTAAACTCTAACTGAATAAAATGAATAGTGTAGAGCAGGAGTACCTACTCACCTCACTGTAGGCTAATTTGATTCAATAACAGAATTCTCAATCACTTTTCTGCTCTGTACATCTTTGGGGCATAAGAGAAAAGGAGTGATGAAACTCTAATAAATTTAGTGCTCATTTCTCCAAGGATATCACAAGTCTTCATTAGATACTGTCAGACTGAACTATTCCATGAAACCTCTCACTCCACAGCAGCCACTGTCCACATGACATAAGGGCCAATCAAGAGCAATGAAACCCACAGCTAACATTACTAAGCACTTACTGCGCCAAACACTGAGCTATGAAATGATGACAATAAATATTAAATTGAAAACCTACCTACTTATATTGCACTTGGTGAGATCAATAGCTCCTCCCTACACTTGCAGAGCCTACTGTCTATCCAGGAAGACATACATTCAACAAATACTCTTTTCAAATACAGGTAAGTTCTTTACTATTCTCATAATTAAAAATCTTCAGGGCTTTCCCAATGTTCTTAGGTCCTGAATAATCAGGCCCCTGCCTATCTCTGCAGTTTTGTCTTACCTTTGAGTCCATCAATATAATAGTTTTATTTATATTAGTCATGCTGTACTGCCTCCTGCCACAGCTCCTTTATGTAAGCTGCCTCTGCTAACCTGAATCCCATACCATGACCTGTTCTCTACCCTTTAGCTGGTTACTAGTCATCCTTTAGATCTCAGGTTAAAGGTCACCCTCTAAGTCCAGGTCAGGTCCTTTTTGCTCTCACAGAAGCATTCCCTTAGCATCAAAGCATGTACCTCGGTTTGTAATAATACATTTATTATTATTATTATTTGATTAATGAGTATAAACCTAGCAAAGTATCTATAACAAAGTAGGTATTTAAGTAAAACATGTATTAGCACTTTTAAATAAGTTGAGCAGCTTGGACCAAAACTGGAATAATCTGAGACTGAAAAATTACAGCAAAATTACAACAAAACTTCAACTAATAAAATTTCAATTAGCCAGAATGAGGTGGGGAACAAAGGGAACCATGATTTTTAGAAGAAAGAAACACCATTATTTGTCACATTATACTATAAATACTACTTCAAATTTCATTGACTTAATTGTCTTATTTGTATTTAAATTGTGAAATTGTTTTGGTTTCATAACTGTGTTGAAGTTATAAGCATATAGAGTTTATACCTAGTTCTTTGTTTCTATATACTTAAGTAACAGCATTTTCAAAATAAAAACCAGGGATCCATGAACTTATTTTTCCTTTGAAAGGTATTTATAGAAATCCCACTTTCGAGAAAGGCTGGAATGCTGGAGTAGAGACTTGGAGGCAGATATGAACTCAATTACCAGATATTTAACCTTGGACAAGTTGCTGATACTATCTCTTTAGATAATGCAATTTCCTTATCTATAAGTTAAGGATAATAATACCTACCTTATATAGGCTTAACATGAAGAGGAAGTGAGATTACATATGTAAAATGCTCAATACAGTTTCTAGCCATTATCAGGGACTCAATAAGTAAAATTAACATTTATTTTATAAAATACTATCCAAGCTTTAGGATAAAAATAAAGACAATTTTCAGGTGTTCAGCATATTAAATTTCCTCAATAAATATTAAACTGTAATGTGAAGTTATTTAAAGGAATACTGTTGCATGTTTAATGTCTAAATTTTCTATGGGTCTAATCAACTTCAATTATTTATCTTTCAATTAATTCACTTATTTATTAATCTATTTACTTATTTTTTATGTTTGTAACTTGTCTTATCAAAAATAAATTCATTTGCCTTCCTAAGAACTTTACTGTCAGTAATTATAGCAATAATTGCAGTTTTGCAAGTAATATAGTTCACAATCTTTCCACCTTTTCCAGAAAGAAAATACTTCATATGTTAATGAAAAGTGACTAGAAAAAAATTACAAAGTGAATCTAGGAATGTCGAAGTCCTAAATGACCTTCAAAGTGAATACTAAAGATAAAAGTCAACTTCCAAGGCTACATTCATCACCTGAAAACAGTACTAATTTTGGAACGATGACTTAATTATAAACCAAAAGTATACAAAAAAAAAGATTGATGGAGGTTAAATGAATTAACACAGAACATAAATATGAAAAAAGAACTATAGTTTTAGAAAAGGTTAACTGAAGATAAACAATTTGTAAATTCATAAAAAACATTTCAAGACAGTTTCTCTTTTGTATTATTAGGTACAAAAATACTTACAGTTTGATAATATGAGGATGACGAAAGAGTTTCAGATTTTGAATTTCTCGTTTTATTTTTCCAACAACATCTAAACTGCGAATCTTCTGTCTATTTAATATTTTAACGGCCACTTTATGGCCTGTTAATTGATGTTCTCCAACTAAAAAAAAGAAAAAGGAAAAAAACTTGCTGTCATAGCAACATAATCATGTCTTCATGCTTGAAAGGAAAGGAGCGACACACAGCAGCAATTCACTGGAGAATTCCGCTTTATTAGGGAAAGGTGCTGGGTTATATAGGAAGGGGCATGATTTGATTGAGGTGTCACTTCTACGGGGCTGGTGGCTATTGGCTAGGTGCTGGGATTAGGGGGCGAGGGGTGATTGGGCTTCAGGTGGCGCCGGCGGGAACCGAGGACCTGGAAGAGAAGCAGGAATTTCGCCATCTTACGGGTGGGGGCTCTTCATTCCCCCCTTTCTCCTCTATGGGGTTGTGGACGTTGCTTTCTCTCTGACTGCTTCCTGCTGAACGGGGGCGTAGAAGGGAGTGAGGACTTTAGGACTGGGAGGAAAGGGTTGATAGGACTCCCCACAGTAAGGACAAGTAGATGTGGACTTCTTCAGGTTGGAAATCAATGAAGGTTCCCTGTAACCATAGGTCGAGGACTTGTTGATTCTAATGGTGCCAAGAGGATACGGGTGCCAGAAGCCAGGCGTCTGCGGCCATTGTTTCCAGGAACAGTTTCCAGCGGAGAGAGGGGTCCATCTCAGCGTGTGGTGAGGAGGTTACATGAGGGTGAGGGATCTTCTGTGGCTAAAGCTGGTAGTTCCTGAGTAAAAGCTGGTTGAAAGTTTGATTAGAGATTTTACCGACTTTGGATTTGACAAACTTTACTATACAAGGTAAGAAGAGACAGGCAAGAAGAATGATTATTATTGGGCCTGCAATGGGCCACAGCCAGGTGAGGAAGGGGTTTGTTAGTATTGAAGAAAATGGGTTGGAGGAGTAATACTGTGGGTACCGGGAGTTACCCATGTAGTGAATGGCAGAAGACCAGTAGGGACACATCTCTGTAGGTGTCTGGCCATTGCCTGCAACAGGCTTGTTTTTGGTCATAGAGGAAGCAGAGGTAGGGAGAATAAAGGTAGCTGCTAGTGAACACTTCGGTGGAGGGAGGGAAGTGGAGGTATAAAGGCTCGGAGCAGCCTTTCAGAGGGCAGTCTGATGTGTCAATGAGGGCAGTAATTTTTGTTTGATGCTGTGTGTAAGTCTGTCTGACTTTGAATCACCATACAAAGGAGGCTGGGGTGGCGGGGAAGACAATAGGAATGAGGAAAAAAAGCGAGAGAGAGCGAGGGAGCAGTAAAGGAGGAAAAAGTCATGATTCGGGTATGGATGGCAAAGGGGGTGAACGGGATTTTGGAGGAAAGAGGACAGTAAGGTCAGGAGTCTGGAGGGAGGGAGAGTCTGTAAACTTTTGTAGGTTAAGAGATCCTTTAGGTGATGTGGGGGCAGAATGGTAAGGGGGGCCCCGAATGTCAGTTTATGAGCTTCCTTCTGCAAGAGCTGTCCAGCGGCTAATGCCCGTAGGCAGGGGGCCCATCCCCGAACTGTGGAGTCTAATTGCTTGGAAAGATAAGCTACTGGGGCAAAAGATGGGCTATAATGTTGGCCTAGGACTCCTAGAGCTTGACTGGACCTTTCATGAATGTATAATGAGAAGGGCTTCGACAAATCAGGAGGATGGAGAGCTGGGGCTTCTACAAGGGCTCGACGGAGCTTAATGAAGGAGTGTCGGGGTGAGGAGGATAATGGTTCTTCAGGGAGGCCCTTGCTGAGGTCATATAGGGGTCTTGCCAACAGGGAGAAGTTAGGGATCCATGCTCTAAAATACCCAGCCAGGCCTAGAAAGGAAAGGATTTCTGTCTTGGTTTTGGGAATGGGCAGGTCAGAGAGGAGCTGTTTTCTGTCTAAGGTAATGGACTTTCTCTGTTGAGATAGAAGGAATCCGAGGTAAGTGACAGAAGGGGAAGAGATTTGAGCTTTGACGGGGGATACCCGGTAACCTCTGGAAGCTAAAAGGTTAAGTAGGGAGGCAGTGTCAAGTTGAGACTGTTCCCACGAGGGACTGCAGAGTAGAAGATCGTCCACGTATTGTAATAAGGTGGACTCGGAGTGATCATGATGAAACTGTTTGAGGTCCTGAGCTAGGACCTGGCCAAAAATATGGGGACTATCTTGGAAGCCTTGTGGCAAAACTGTCCAAGTGAGTTGTTCAGAATGTCTTGTGTATGGGTCCGTCCAGGTGAAGGCAAAAAAATCTTGGGAGGAGGGGTCCAGAGGGATAGAAAAATGCATCTTTGAGATCTAGGACTGAGAAGTGGGAGGCCGAGGCAGGGATCTGCAATAAAAGGGTGTATGGATTTGGGACTAAGGGATGGATAGGGACGATGGCCATGTTGATGAGGCGAAGGTCTTGGACGAGGCGGAAAGATCCGTTGGTTTTTTTAACAGCTAGTATGGGGCTATTAAACGGGGAGTGAGTGGGTCTGAGGTAATTTTTGTTTAAAAGATCTTGAATGATGGGTTGGAGGCCTATGAGGGCTGAAGTGGTTAGGGGGTATTGGGTCTGACAGATATACTGAGAGGGGTCACATAATTTGATAGAGGCAGGAGGACATAGAGCCACGGAGGGGCTTGTAATGTCCCAAACTTTGGGATTTACAGGGTGTATGAGGGCGGAACTGGAGCTTTCATTGGGTAGAGGGGGGTCATCGGCTATGAGGGCC
The DNA here is from genome assembly GCF_030020395.1 of Manis pentadactyla. Classification (NCBI taxonomy): domain Eukaryota; kingdom Metazoa; phylum Chordata; class Mammalia; order Pholidota; family Manidae; genus Manis; species Manis pentadactyla. Next base: position 46,082,505 of record NC_080022.1, on the reverse strand, counting down.
ATCAGAAAGGGAGTACTGGGGGCTGTGGGAGTGGATATAGTTATGGAAACATGGAGGAGAGAAAGGATGTCCTGTCCTAGTAAAGGGATGGGACACTGGGGCATAACCAGGAAGGAGTGGGAGAAAGGCATGGGATTGTCTTGGATTGTGCATAAAGGGGGGGGGGGCTTTAATGGGAAAATCTGTTTACCTCCTACCCCAACTATAGGAGTAATGGCAGGCGTGGTAGGGCCCCGGTATTCCCGCAAGACTGAGAAGGTGGCTCCTGTGTCTAGGAGGAAGGAGATGGGGTGACCGTCTACTATTAAAGTAACCCTGAGCTCCTGTTTGGTGATCGAAATGGTCAGGCGAGAAGCCCCCGGGCCCCGTCAATCTTCTTCTGCCAGCCCCACTACGGCGGGCTTAGGATGGGGGTTGTTCGTCCAGCCTCCCCTTCGGGTGGTTGGGCAATCAGACCCCCAGTGGCCCTTTTTGTGGCATCTGGGGCATGGGGTGGTAGCCCTTGACTAATGTCCTTCTTGTCCACACTTGAAACAAGCTCCTGTGGGGGGCTTGTTTGTAGAAGGGCACCCAGGTTGTGGTTTTATCAGCTGGGCCAACATTTGGAAATTGGCCTGATCAGCCTTTTGTTTATGGCGTTCTTTCCCCTCCTCCCGGTTATGGAAGACTTCAAAGGCCACTGTTAGGATCTCAGTCTGTGGGGTAGCGGGGCCCTGTTCTAACTTTTTGAGTTTAGCTTTAATGTTGGGGTAGCCTTGAGCTAGGAAGTATGTCATAAGGACATGTCTCCCATCAGGTGTTTCTGGGTCCAGGCTGGTATACTGTAATAGGGCTTGAGTGAGTCTGTCTAAGAACTCAGAGGGAGCTTTTGAAAATTGACTACTTTACGAGCTGCCTTTTTCAGACCTGCTATTAAGCAGGAGGCAAAAATATCTCGAGAGCGGAGACCCACGGCAGTGTTATAATCCCAGTGTGGGTCTTGTTCGGGGACAGCAGTGGGGCCAGGGGGATAGGTGGGGTCAGTCCTGTGGGTTTCGGTGGCGTGCGTTTGGGCGAAGTCCCAAACTCGTCTGTGCTCTTCAGAAAGGAGGGTATTGGCCAGGAGCATGAAAATGTCATGATGTGTGAGGCTGTATGACTGGAGGGTCCACTGAAACTCCTTGGTATATGTCGTGGGATCAGTGGAAAAGGAACCTAGGCGTTTCTCAAGTTGGGCTAAATCTCCTAAGGAGAAAGGGACGTGAATGCGCACGATGCCTTCGGATCCTGCTACTTCTCGAAGGGGGGCAATAATTTTGGGAGGCCCTCGGGACCGAGTCTGAGGGGGACTGAAGGGTTCAGGCTCAGTCTGTGGGGGAGAAAGAGTGATGGCGGCAAAGACAGAGGAGGCTCCTGGAAATTAGTTGGAGGGGGGCTGAAAGGCTCAGGCTTGAACTGCAAGGGGGGTGAGGTAGGGGAGGAGATGGTGGCGGAGGAAGGGGGAGGGGCTGTTGTGGGAGAGGAGGGGGAGGCGGCGGCCACGGTGGAAGAGGGCGGAGGGGTTGTAGGAGGGGGAAGGGAGTGAAAGGGAGGCTTTTGTTGGGGAGACGGCTTGCAGGCTAGGAGAACTTGGGGGGAGGCAGGGGGAGGAGGCGGAAAGCTTTGGTATAGGGAATCTCCTTCCATTTTTTCAGGCGCTGGCAGTAGTTAAGGAGATCGCGAGTGATGTTAGGATCAAGAGTTCCCCCTGCTGGCCATTGGTTGTGATTGTCTAGGGGGTATGTCGGCCAATCTTGGGAGCAGTATTTGCGGAGAAGTTTTGGTTTTATATCAGGCGTCAGGGAGAGGGTAGTTAGATGCTTGAGCAGGCATTCAAGAGGTGAACTTTCAGGGAGGGATGAGGAGGCCCCCATGGCTAAAGGACAGAGAAGGAGACAAACAGGGGAAGGTGAACGGAGATCCTCGGACTGGGAGCAGACCACAAGGAGACAAAGGGCGTCCCCGATGATCCTTGGGGGTCTGCGGAAACTCGTATACGAGTCGGTTTCTTAGGAAGTGTGGGTCGTCACCCAGACTTCTCTAAGAAGCAGAGTGCTGGAGTCACGAGGAACCTAGTACTAGGAGTTTTTGGCGGAAGGAATTTTCGGCGAAAGAAAGAAAGGAGGAGGGTGGGGGAAAGGGAGCGTTCTCATCCGCAAAGGAGTCACCTCGTTTATGGCTGTTGGAGGAGGGGCTGAGGGTCCGCCGCAGCCGTGAAGGCCTAAGGCGGGGAGAGTTCCCTCCTCGTCCCCGAGCGTCAGGGCCTTGCCGGACGATCACGGTCAATAGCGCTGCGATAGCTCAGGGAAGAGCGGCCCTTTCTGGGGGAAAACTTACCCAAAGGCCAAAGAGGAGTGGTGAGTGTGAGGAACCAGCGCCGGAAAAAGAGGACGAGGGCAAGCTGCTGCTGGTGTCGGGGGGAAGACGGGGCCCAGTTGGGGTGTCCCGTCTCCTGGGTTTCGGCACCAATGAAAGGAAAGGAGCAACACACAGCAGCAATTCACCGGAGAATTCCGCTTTATTAAGGAAAGGTGCTGGGTTATATAGGAAGGGGCATGATTTGATTGAGGTGTCACTTCTATGGGGCTGGTGGCTATTGGCTAGGTGCTGGGATTAGGGGGGCGAGGGGTGATTGGGGTTCAGATGGCGCCGGCGGGAACCGAGGACCTGGAAGAGAAGCAGGAATTCGCCATCTTATGGGTGGGGGCCCTTCAATGCTTCCTTCCACTTTAACACCATATTTCTTTACTATTTTTATATCATTTATTGCATAGCAGTGAAGTTAATCTCTTTACTTCTATCTCTTCCACTAGAGTATGTACTCCTTGAGGACAGAAACTGTATGTTAGTCTTCTCTGTATCCTACCTACTTAGGACAGATGTACATTAAATATTTTAGAAAGGATTATTGAATTCCATATTCCTACTTCAAAACATAATCCAATTTGGAACATCTTTTGGATAGAATAGAATCATTATGTTTTATTAATCTCTTTACTCTTCTGGTTAATGTTAATCATTGTATTACACAAGCATATATGATTGCTATAATAAATTAAAACTCATAGTTTCATTACTATTTCATCAGAAACTCTACATGTAGTCCCCCACCTTTACTTTTTGGCCTTTTCTATAAAACCTTTGTTTTCCCTCATTTGATGGAATCTCTACTTCTTTCAAACCCTACTATGTTTATAAAGCTCATGTGTCATTTATTACTTTTAAGCTATCATAAACATTTTGCTTTAGACAAATTATATGACATGAGCTATTAGCTCAAACCCTCCTTAAGTAAGACAGTCAGTACTCATCTGAGTCTCCCAGAAAGTATGTAGCACAGTGTTTTTTACATACTAGATGTTAAATAAATGTATCTCACACTAAACGAAGCAGCTGTCTTTCCCCTTTCAGATAACACATTCACCATATCCACACTACTAGTTATATCCTCAAATAACTAATTAGATGAAAACACCTACAATTGGAGGATGAATTTATCAGCCCCCCCCCCTCTCCTGTTTCCCTCAATTACTATTCTAAACTTTCACCATTCCCTGCAAAATACCTGCTCAATCCTTGACCCTTTTGAGCAAACTTCCCTTTCATTTCTTTGGGGAAAGTGAAGTTATCAGGAGTGATTTCCTCTATCTTAAAGGCTTACTTAGATTCACATTCCTCTTGCCTGCAGTCTCGGAGTTGTTTTGGCCTTGCTGTATAAAACCAGTCTCATCAACTTGTGCCCCAGAACCCATCTTTTCTACACTCTCCTTATATTGGACCTTGTTCTTTTCTAATAACTTCTTCTCCTCAGCCTATCAATATCCATTTCTCCAAGTCTTCCACTTATCCTGTATCTTCCTCTAGTTTCCAACATTTATCTCATCAAAATTTCTCAAAACAGGACTCTACATTTATTTTCTTCTCTTCCTCCCTTTGCACCATCCCTAAATTCACCGCTCCCTGGCTTCTGCCTCCACTCCTCTACTGCAAAGGGTCACAAAAGACACATTAAGTATCAAGCCATGTATATTGTCAGTTCTCAGATTACTATAATCTCTGTTGCATTAGACAACATTGATTAGTCTCATTTTGGTGGCACTTCTCTCTCCTGGTTCTCCTCTCAGATGGTCTCCTTTATGGCCTCCACCTGTTCTTTAATGTTTAGTGTCCCCAGGTTTCCAATCTAGGCCCAAAGTAGATCCTTAAATTATCTCATTCACCTGTCACAATTTTTAATTAACACCCATATGGCAATAACTTGGCTCCCTTCTTCAAATTCATGTATTTCAATATTAGTATCTCACAAATACCTCAAATTCAACATGTTCAGGATGAAATTCAGCATTCTTCTCCTCTTCCTCCACCAAACTTATGTCCTCTATCTCACTTGGTGGCACACAGCCTATATGCTAGAATCCAAGGAGTAAGGTGACATTATCTCCTAAATATTTATTGGAGTCAAGTTTCAAATCACTGTGACAAATACGTTAAATAAAAATGACAGATGTGACAATCACATTTATTATTATGTACTAAGCATTATTCTAAGTGCTAACTGCCCTGCTCACTAAACACCGCAACTCTGTAAGTATTATTATCCTTCACTGTACAGATGAGAGACCTGACGCAGAGAAGTCAAATAACGTATGCAAGGTGACACAGTAATTGGTGGCTCAATGTGTGATCTCAAGCTGTCTCACTTCAGTTCAGAGGCAGCATGTTTAGCCACAACATAATAATACACCCCTCCCTCCCCTACCACACCCCCCTGCTGGGCAGAGCAATCCAAACATGAAATGAGCTGACCTAGGAAGAACTGAGCTTCTTATCACTGGAGATTGTTATTATCTTCATAATTTTCCCAAGCAATAAATTGCATCTCAAAACTTTAATGGTTTAAGTTACTTTCCTTGGATATAAAACAAATAAATCAGAAGAAATCAAATCAAATTCAAGTCATCTAACTTACTAACATTCCAAAATTATGCTTCCAGGACTCCAGAAAAACATTACCATTTTCAGAGACTTTCTACTCAATTAAAGTGACCTAAGTATATATCATGATGCCTAGGCAATTTATTATTCACCTTTGGGAATTTCACAAAACACAAACACTTGCCTGAGCAGCCTAACATGTCTCTCCTCAATCCTAATAGCCTCAATGAAAGAAGCCAGTGCTGCAATCCCCTTATCAATACAAAAGGGAAGAAGAGGTCAAGTCCTCCTTTGCCCTGTTTGATAATGAAAATTACTATCTACTGAGAACATATGTGGTCTTTCCAGATCACAGAAGTAAGAAGACCAAAGACTAACAGCCAAATAAATGGGTGTTTTGTTTTTTATTGCCATATGCTTGAACTGGAAAACAAGGCAACCAAAAAGTGAGTGAATTCATTCAGAAAATGATATAACAATGAAGTATTACTTTGTCAACAAATTCAATAGTGTTGCAGGATACAAAATCAATGTACAAAATCATTTGCATTTCTATAGACTAACAATAAACTATCAAAGAAATGAAGAAAACAATCCCACTTAAAATTCCAACAAGAACAAAAGACTTAGGAATAAATTTAACCAAAGAGGTAAAAGATCTATACACTGAAAACTGTAAGACACTGATGGAAAAAATGGAAGAAGACATAGGTGGAAAGATATTCCATGCCCATGGATTGGAAGAATTAATATTGTTATAATGTCCATACTACCCAAAGTAACCTTCAGATTCAAAGCAATCATTATCAAAACTCCAATGATATTTTTCATAGAAATAGAAAAAGTTAATGTTATATGGAACCACAGAAGACCCCAAATAGCTAAAGCAATCTTGATAAACAGAATCAAAGTACAAAGAATCACTTCCTGATTTAAAATGATATTACAGAGAGGGGCAGAAGATGGCGGCGTGAGTAGAGCAGCGGAAATCTCCTCCCAAAACAACATATATCTATGAAAATATAACAAAGACAACCCTTCCTAGAATAAAGACCAGAGGACACAGGACAATATCCAGACCACATCCGCACCTGAGAGAACCCAGCGCCTCGCGAAGGGGGTAAGATACAAGCCCCAGCCCCACGGGACCCGAGCGCCCCTCCCGCCAGCTCCCGGCGGGAGAAGAGCAGGCAGAGCGGGAGGGAGACGGAGCCCAGGGCTGCCGAACACCCAGCCCCAGCCATCCGGGCCAGAGTGCAGGGCACTCGATACTAGGAAAACAGAGCAGCAAGAACAGTGAGCAGGCACTGGAGGCTGGGCGACAGAGGGCATAAGAAAAGCGCGCGACCATTTTTTTTTTTTTGCTTTTTTGCTGTTTTGTTTTGGCGAGCGCTTTTTGGAAGTCTTAAAGGGATAGGGACCCCAATACTAGGGAAACAGGGCAGAAAGACCGGTGAGCAGAGGCCTGAGGCTGGCACCGCAGAATAAAGAAAAACGAACAACCACCTTTTTTTTTTTTTTAATTAAAAACTTTTTTTTTTTTTAATTAAAAAAATTTTTTTTTCTTTTTTTTTTGGTGGGCGTTGTTTTGTTTTGGCGGGTGCTTTTTGGAAGTCTTAAAGGGGCAGGGCGGGTCACTTAATCCAGAGGTAGGGAATCCGGGATCTCTGGGCACCCTAACCCCTGGGCTGCAGGGAGCAGGGAGGCCCCTTACAGAGATAAATAGCCTCCCAGCCGCTCCTGCTCCAACGCGACTCCACCATTTTGGAGTATCTGCCCGAGCCAGGCCACGCCCACAGCAACAGCGGAGATTAACTCCATAGCAGCCGGGCAGGAAGAAGAAACCCTGTCTGCGCGCAGCTGCGCAGCACAAGCCAGTAGAGGCCGCTGTTCTCCCAGGAGAGGAGGGCCACAAACCAACAAGAAAGGAAGTCCTTCCAGCCGTCACTCGTCCCAGTTCTGCAGACTATTCCTATCACCATGAAAAGGCAAAGCTACAGGCAGACAAAGATCACAGAGACAACACCAGAGAAGGAGACAGACCTAACCAGTCTCCCTGAAAAAGAATTCAAAATAAGAATTATAAACATGCTGACAGAGATGCAGAGAAATACGCAAGAGAAATGGGATGAAGTCCGGAAGGAGATCACAGATGCCAGAAAGGAGATCGCAGAAATGAAACAAACTCTGGAAGGGTTTATAAGCAGAATGGATAGAATGCAAGAGGCCATTGATGGAATTGAAATCAGAGAACAGGAACGCATAGAAGCTGACATAGAGAGAGACAAAAGGATCTCCAGGAATGAAACAATATTAAGAGAACTGTGTGACCAATCCAAAAGGAACAATATCCGTATTATAGGGGTCCCAGAAGAAGAAGAGAGAGGAAAAGAGATGGAAAGTATCTTAGAAGAAATAATTGCTGAAAACTTCCCCATACTGGGGGAGGAAGTAATCGAACAGACCACGGAAATACACAGAACCCCCAACAGAAAGGATCCAAGAAGGGCAACACCAAGACACATAATAATTAAAATGGCAAAGATCAAGGACAAGGAAAGAGTGTTAAAGGCAGCTAGAGAGAAAAAGGTCACCTATAAAGGGAAACCCATCAGGCTAATGTCAGATTTCTCAACAGAAACCCTACAGGCCAGAAGAGAATGGCATGATATATTTAATACAATGAAACAGAAGGGTCTTGAACCAAGGATACTGTATCCAGCACGACTATCATTCAAATATGACGGTGGGATTAAACAATTCCCAGACAAACAAAAGCTGAGGGAATTTGCTTTCCACAAACCACCTCTACAGAACATCTTACAGGGACTGCTCTAGATGGGAGCACTCCTAGAAAGAGCACAGCACAAAACACCCAACATATGAAGAATCGAGGAGGAGGAACAAGAAGGGAGACAAGAAAAGAATCTCCAGATAGTGTATATAACAGCTCAATAAGCGAGCTAAGTTAGGCAGTAAGATACTAAAGAGGCTAACCTTGAACCTTTGGTAACCACGAATTTAAAGCCTGCAATGGCAATAAGTACATATCTTTCAATAGTCACCCTAAATGTTAATGGGTTGAATGCACCAATCAAAAGACACAGAGTAACAGAATGGATAAAAAAGCAAGACCCATCTATATGCTGCTTACAAGAAACTCACCTCAAACCCAAAGACATGTACAGACTAAAAGTCAAGGGATGGAAAAACATATTTCAAGCAAACAACAGTGAGAAGAAAGCAGGGGTTGCAGTACTAATATCAGACAAAATAGACTTCAAAACAAAGAAAGTAACAAGAGATAAAGAAGGACACTACATAATGATAAAGGGCTCAGTCAAACAAGAGGATATAACCATTCTAAATATATATGCACCCAACACAGGAGCACCAGCATATGTGAAACAAATACTAACAGAACTAAAGGGGGATATAGACTGCAATGCATTCATTCTAGGAGACTTCAACACACCACTCACCGCAAAGGATAGATCCACTGGGCAGAAAATAAGTAAGGACACGGAAGCACTGAACAACACAGTAGAGCAGATGGACCTAATAGACATCTATAGAACTCTACATCCAAAAGCAGCGGGATATACATTCTTCTCAAGTGCACATGGAACATTCTCCAGAATAGACCACATACTAGGCCACAAAAAGAGCCTCAGAAAATTCCAAAAGATTGAAATCCTACCAACCAACTTTTCAGACCACAAAGGCATAAAACTAGAAATAAACTGTACAAAGAAAGCAAAGAGGCTCACAAACACATGGAGGCTTAACAACACGCTCCTAAATAATCAATGGATCAATGACCAAATCAAAATGGAGATCCAGCAATATATGGAAACAAATGACAACAACAACACTAAGCCCCAACTTCTGTGGGACACAGCAAAAGCAGTCTTAAGAGGAAAGTATATAGCAATCCAAGCATATTTAAAAAAGGAAGAGCAATCCCAAATGAATGGTCTAATGTCACAATTATCGAAATTGGAAAAAGAAGAACAGATGAGGCCTAAGGTCAGCAGAAGGAGGGACATAATAAAGATCAGAGAAGAAATAAATAAAATTGAGAAGAATAAAACAATAGCAAAAATCAATGAAACCAAGAGCTGGTTCTTCGAGAAAATAAACAAAATAGATAAGCCTCTAGCCAGACTTATTAAGAAGAAAAGAGAGTCAACACAAATCAACAGTATCAGAAACGAGAAAGGAAAAATCACGACGGACCCACGGAAATGCAAAGAATTATTGGAGAATACTATGAAAACCTATATGCTAACAAGCTGGGAAACCTAGGAGAAATGGACAACTTCCTAGAAAAATATAACCTTCCAAGATTGACCCAGGAAGAAACAGAAAATCTAAACAGACCAATTACCAGCAACGAAATTGAAGCGGTAATCAAAAAACTACCAAAGAACAAAACCTCCGGGCCAGATGGATTTACCTCAGAATTTTATCAGACATACAGGGAAGACATAATACCCATTCTCCTTAAAGTTTTCCAAAAAATAGAGGAGGAGGGGATACTCCCAAACTCATTCTATGAAGCTAACATCACCCTAATACCAAAACCAGGCAAAGACCCCACCAAAAAAGAAAACTACAGACCAATATCCCTGATGAACGTAGATGCAAAAATACTCAACAAAATATTAGCAAACCGAATTCAAAAATACATCAAAAGGATCATACACCATGACCAAGTGGGATTCATCCCAGGGATGCAAGGATGGTACAACATTCGAAAGTCCATCAACATCATCCACCACATCAACAAAAAGAAAGACAAAAACCACATGATCATCTCCATAGATGCTGAAAAAGCATTTGACAAAGTTCAACATCCATTCATGTTAAAAACTCTCAGCAAAATGGGAATAGAGGGCAAGTACCTCAACATAATAAAGGCCATCTATGATAAACCCACAGCCAACATTATATTGAACAGCGAGAAGCTGAAAGCATTTCCTCTGAGATCGGGAACTAGACAGGGATGCCCACTCTCTCCACTGTTATTTAACATAGTACTGGAGGTCCTAGCCACGGCAATCAGACAAAATAAAGAAATACAAGGAATCCAGATTGGTAAAGAAGAAGTTAAACTGTCACTATTTGCAGATGACATGATACTGTACATAAAAAACCCTAAAGACTCCACCCCAAAACTACTAGAACTGATATCGGAATACAGCAAAGTTGCAGGATACAAAATCAACACACAGAAATCTGTGGCTTTCCTATATACTAACAATGAACCAACAGAAAGAGAAATCAGGAAAACAACTCCATTCACAATTGCATCAAAAAAAAAAAATAAAATACCTAGGAATAAACCTAACCAAAGAAGTGAAAGACTTATACTCTGAAAACTACAAGTCACTCTTAAGAGAAATTAAAGGGGACACTAACAGATGGAAACTCATCCCATGCTCATGGCTAGGAAGAATTAATATCGTCAAAATGGCCATCCTGCCCAAAGCAATATACAGATTTGATGCAATCCCTATGAAACTACCAGCAACATTCTTCAATGAACTGGAACAAATAATTCAAAAATTCATATGGAAACACCAAAGACCCCGAATAGCCAAAGCAATCCTGAGAAAGAAGAATAAAGTTGGGGGGATCTCACTCCCCAACTTCAAGCTCTACTATAAAGCCATAGTAATCAAGAAAATTTGGTACTGGCACAAGAACAGAGCCACAGACCAATGGAACAGACTAGAGAATCCAGACATTAACCCAGACATATATGGTCAATTAATATTTGATAAAGGAGCCATGGACATACAATGGCGAAATGACAGTCTCTTCAACAGGTGGTGCTGGCAAAACTGGACAGCTACATCTAGGAGAATGAAACTGGACCATTGTCTAACCCCATATACAAAAGTAAACTCAAAATGGATCAAAGACCTGAATGTAAGCCATGAAACCATTAAACTCTTGGAAGAAAACATAGGCACAAACCTCTTAGACATAAACATGAGTGACCTCTTCTTGAACATATCTCCCCGGGCAAGGAAAACAACAGCAAAAATGAGTAAGTGGGACTATATTAAGCTGAAAAGCTTCTGTACAGCAAAAGACACCATCAATAGAACAAGAAGGATCCCTACAGTATGGGAGAATATATTTGAAAATGACACATCCGATAAAGGCTTGACGTCCAGAATATATAAGGAGCTCTCACGCCTCAACAAACAAAAAACAAATAACCCAATTAAAAAATGGGCAGAGGAACTGAACAGACAGTTCTCCAAAAAAGAAATACAGATGGCCAACAGACATATGAAAAGATGCTCCACATCGCTAATTATCAGAGAAATGCAAATTAAAACTACAATGAGGTATCACCTCACACCAGTAAGGATGGCTGCCATCCAAAAGACAAACAACAACAAATGTTGGCGAGGCTGTGGAGAAAGGGGAACCCTCCTACACTGCTGGTGGGAATGTAAACTAGTTCAACCATTGTGGAAAGCAGTATGGAGGTATATCAAAATGCTCAAAACAGACTTACCATTTGACCCAGGAATTGCACTCCTAGGAATTTACCCTAAGAACGCAGCAATCAAGTTTGAGAAAGACAGATGCACCCCTATGTTTATTGCAGCACTATTTACAATAGCCAAGAATTGGAAGCAACCTAAATGTCCATCGATAGATGAACGGATAAAGAAGATGTGGTACATATACACAATGGAATACTACTCAGCCATAAGAAAAGGGCAAATCCAATCATTTGCAGCAACATGGATGGAGCTGGAGGGTATTATGCTCAGTGAAACAAGCCAAGCGGAGAAAGAGAAATACCAAATGATTTCACTTATCTGTGGAATATAAGAACAAAGGAAAAACTGAAGGAACAAAACAGCAGCAGAATCACAGAACTCAAGAATGGACTAACAGGTACCAAAGGGAAAGGGACTGGGGAGGATGGGTGGGTAGGGAGAGATAAGGGGGGGAGAAAAAGGGGGGTATTAAGATTAGCATCCATAGGGGGGTGGGAGAAAGGGGAGGGCTGTACAACACAGAGAAGACAAGTAGTGATTCTGCAACATTTTGCTACACTGATGGACAGTTACTGTAAAGGGGTTTATAGGGGAGACCTGGTATAGGGGAGAGCCTAGTAAACATAATATTCGTCATGTAAGTGTAGATTAGTGATAACAAAAAGAAAGCAAAAAAAAAAAAAAAAAAAAGGGCAGTTCCTGTGTGGTAACCTCCAACGAGTTCTACACAAGGGTATAAAGGGCATATAAAAGTGTAGGCAAAGGGTCTGTTTGTGTTTATACAGAGGATCAAAGCCTAATTGGGCTACCCCGAAAATGAACTAAGATACGATATGAAAAAGAACTTCCAACATCTGCACTCTCTGGAAGACTCATGCCAGAAGATGATCATCAAAAAACCCCAACAAAGATCCACGCACTGCTACAGCTGTAGATGCACTCATCCCACCAGTTCCTGGACTTGCCATGGGAATGAGGAAGGAGATATCTAAGCTGGCCTGTGCATACAGTAAAACAACAAATTTGACTGGATCTATACTGTTGGAACTCAACCAAGAATTTGGAGAAGTGCAAATTGTAGCGCTCCAAACTCTTACAACTACAGACTATTTACTGTTAAAAGAACATATGGCATGTGAACAGTCCCCAGGAATGGGTTGTTTTAATTTGTCTGATTTCTCTCAGACTGTTCAAGTTCAGTTGGACAATATCCACCATATCATAGATAAGTTTTCACAAATGCCTAAGGTGCCTAACTGGTTTTCTTGGTTTCACTGGAGATGGCTGGTAATTACAGATATGCTTTGGTTATGTAACTATACTCCTGTTATGTTAATGTGTGTGCGCAATTTAAGTAGTAGCTTAAAACCTATATATGCTGAAGTAACTCTACAAGAAGATATGTCAAAGAAATAATCAATCTTCCCATGTTTTCTTCCGTCTGCTACTTCTATAGCTTTTCTTCTTCCTTCCTAATTACAACCCTTAAATAGAATTCGTGCCTCATATCAAACTTACCGAGTATCATAACTCCTCCAAGTGGTAAAGATACCTCAAGACAAATGCTGGGCATAGAAGCCACAGGGCATAAATATGCAAAGAAGTAAAAAGCTAACCTTTTCAAACAATAAGGCTTCCCTCTCACTTACCAACTTCACATTTCCCTGTATGGCCCCAGAAGATGACTGGTTAGCCAGAGACGGGTAAGATTCCTCAAGGGAGGAACAACCTAAGACAGGCACAGTCGCAGGGGGGCCATCAGGTGAGAAATTGGGGATCAACAGAGGTGAGGCTTAGAACCTCACCCCCCCTGTTCTGAGAGAAATCTTCTGCATACGTGGATGTTTTATTGCCCTGGTCTAGCTTGGATTAACACATAGTCTACAGGCACACACCTGATCATCTACATTTGCTCTCTTACAACACTAAACTATGTTTTCTACCGGTATCTTGTATCTACCTACCACTTCAGCATTTTATTAAAAATAATAATAATAAAGAGAGAAATGTGGTATCCACATATAAATCAAGTATAAAAACCAAATGAGTATTCATATTTGAACTGACTGTTTAGAGTTCATAATGCATGAGCAAAACCGAAAGTTTCTGTGATGACTGCCCTTGTACTGTTCACTATGTAACTTATTCATTATGTAAGAATTTGTTCTACATGTAAGAACTTGTTTGTTATGCCTCAGAAGATTGGAGACTGATGAAAATTAGGCTTGGGGTGGATTAATGATTGTGCATTGAGCATTGACTCCCCTATACAGAATTTTATTGTCGTTAACAACCATTTGATCAATAAATATGAGAGATGCCCTCACAAAAAAAAAAAAAAAAAAAAAAAAAAAAGGACAGACTTCCAATGGTAAAATAAATAAGTAACCGGGATGTAATGTATAGCATAAGGAATATAGTCAAGATATTGTAACAGCTTGGTAGGGTGATAGCTGGAACCTAGAATTATGTATATAAATGTTCTACCACTGTGTTGTACACTTGAAACTAATGTAATGTAATACTGTGCATCAACTACCCTTCAATAAAAAATAATTATTTTAAAAAAAAAAATGATATTACAAAGCTACAGTAATCAAAACAGTATATTGCCATAAAAAACACAGACATATCAATCAATGAAATTGAATACAGAGCCCAGAAATAAATCCGTGCATATATGGCCAATTTACAACAAAGGAGTCAAGAATATACAGTGGGGGAAAGGACAGTCTCTTCAATAAATGATGCTGGAAAAATTGGACAGCCATATACGAAAGAATGAAACTAGACCCTAATATTATACATTACAAAGAAAATCAACTCAAAATGGATTAAAGACTTAAATTTAACATCCAAAAAACTTAAACTTTAAGTTTCCAAATTAAACTTCTAGACACAAAGATAGGGAATAGACTCCCTGACATCTGCCTTGGCAATGATTTTTTTGGATTCAACAACGAAAAGCAAAAACAAACAACTGGGACTACATCAAACTAAAGAGGTTCTGCACAATAGAGGATCCATCAGCAAATGAAAAGGCAATCTATGGAATGGGAGAAAATACTAGTAAACGATATATCTGATAAAGGGTTAATATCCAAAAATATAAAGAATTCACACATGCATGGATTGCCTTGGGTGATGTTACTCATTACTGCAAATAAAAAATAAAAATAAACAAATGATAAAACAAAAATTTTAGAAATGAACTCACATAACTCAACAGTGAAAAAGCAATCTCGTTTTAAAAATGAGCAGAGGAACTGAATAAACACTTTTCCAAAGATGACATACAAATGCCCAAAAAGTACATGAAAAGGTGCTCAATATCACTAATCATCAGGGAAATAAATGCAACTCAACACCACAAAGAGATATTACCTCACCCATTAGAATGGCTGTCAAGAAAAATGAAAGATAACAAGTATTGACAAGGATATGGAGAAAAGAGCACCCTTGTGCATGGCTGGTAGGAACATAACTTGGTACACCCATTAAAGAAAACAGTCTGGAAGTTCCTCAAAAACCTAAAAACAGAATACCATATGACCCAGCAATCCTCTTCTGAGTAGAAATCTAAAGGAAATGACAACAGGATCTCAAAATATCTGCTCTTCCATGCTTATTGCAGCATTATTCACAATACCCAAGATATGGAAATTACCTAACTGTGCATCAATAAATGAAGATGTGAGATAAACACACACACACACACACACACACACACACAGTGGAATATTATTCAGCCACAGGAAGCAAGGAAATCCTGTTTGTGACAACATGGATGGACCTTGGAAATGTTACACTAAGTGAAATAAGCCAGGTAAACAAATAGTGCACAGTATCACTTGTGGAATCTAAAAAAAAGTCAAACTCATAGAAACAGAGTAGAAAAGTGGCTGCTGCGGTGGAGGAAATAAGGAGAGGTAAAAGGGTACAAATTTTCAGCTATAAGATGAATAAGACCTGAGGATATAATGTAAAACATGGTGATTATAGTTGATAACACTATCATATAATTGAAATTTGCTGAGAGAACTTAAAAGTTCTTTTGTGTGTGTGTGTGTGTGTGTGTGTGTGTGTAAATATGTGAAGTGATTGATGTTAATTAACTAGCTGTAATTCTAGTAATTCTTTCACAATGTATATCAAATCATCATGAGGTACACTTTATCTTACAGTTGTGTCAATTATACCTCAATAAAGCTGAAATAAAATGATCCTTTTTAAAATATACTTTGTGGTATCTGAGGAAATAACTGACTGATTTATATCTTTATACCTGAAGAACTTTTTCCCCATGGAACAGTGGAAAAGAAATGGCATTATCTCTTGAAACAGTTTAGCACCCTGATAAGCTAATTGGACATCTGAAGTAAAAAAAAAAAGTCAAATGCATTAAGAATGCCTCCTCTTTCTGATGAACTATACTAGCCTTCATTGCTTAATAGCCTTTTAATTACTTACTTACAATTAAATCCAAATTGTTGTCTCATAATCACATTCCACCTGAAAGTTCAATGAATAGTCCTAAAAATCTTGAATGTAAACAGATTTAAGACCAAGAATTTCTTCTGTGTGTATTAAAGTCATAAACTTTTCTAGGGAAGTAATTGAAAGAAAGGCTTGGATTCATCAAGGTTTTATCCCCATTTATTTATTCAATCTAAAAACATTTACTGAAGAAGACAAGTAGTGATTCTATAACATTTTGCTATGCTGATGGACAGTGACTGTAATGGGGTTTGTGGAGGGGACTTGGTGTAGGGGAGAGCCTAGTAAACATAATATTCTTCATGTAATTGTAGATTAATGATAACAAAAAAAAAAAAGAGAAAGAAAAGGGGGATTACTTCCTGATAGGATAAAACTAACTGCAAATCAATGATTAATGCATGCTTTACATATCCTTAATTTTGATCTTTTAAAGGGTGTCAGATGATCAGCTATGGAAGTACATTTTTCTGATAATATTTCTTTCTCTTAAAAAAAAAAAAGCAGTTCCTGTGTGGTGATCTCCAATAGGTTCTTCACAATGGTATAAAGGTCATATCAAAGTGTGGACAAAGGGTTTGTTTGTGTTTATACAGAGGATCAAAGCCTAATTTGGCTACCTAGAAAACGAATTAAGATATGGCATGAAGAAGAACTTCCAACATCAACATCCTCTGGAAGAGTCATTCCAGAAGATGATCATCAAAAAACTTCAACAAAGATCCTGGCGCTGTTGCAGTTGTAGCTGCATTCATCCCACTGGTTCCTGGACTTGCCATTGGAATGAAGAAGGAGATATCTAAGCTGGCCTGTGCATACAGTAAAACAACAAATTTGACTGGATCTATACTGTCGGAACTCAACCAAAAATTAGGCGAAGTGCAAGTTGCAGTGCTCCAAAATCGTGCGACTATAGACTATCTACTGTTAAAAGAACATATGGGATGTGAACAGTTCCCAGGAATGTGTTGTTTTAATTTGTCTTATTTTTCTCAAACTATTCAAATTCAGTTAGACAATATCCATCATATCATTGATAAGTTTTCACAAATGCCTAGGGTACCTAACTGGTTTTCTTGGTTTCACTGGATATGGCTGGTAATTGTAGGTCTGCTTTTGTTATGTAGCTGTATTCCTATTCTGTTAATGTGTGTATGCAATTTAATTAGTAGTTTGTTAAAACCTATACATGCTTATGTTACTCTACAAGAAGATATGTCAAAGAAATAATCAATCTTCCCATGTTTCCTTCCGTCTGCTACTTCCATAGCTTTTCTTCTTCCTTCCTAATTACAACCCTTTAGTAGAATTCGTGCCTCATATCGAAAATTACCGAGTACCATAATTCTTCCAAGTGGTAAAGATACCTCAAGACAAATGCTGGGCATAGAAGCCACAGGGCATAAATCTGCAAAAAAGTAAAAAGTTAACCTTTTCAAACAATAATGCTTCTCTCTCACTTACCAACTTTACATTTCCCTGTATGGCCCCGGAAGATGACTGGTTAGCCAGAGAAGGGTAAGATTCCTCAAGGGAGGAACAACCTAAGACAGGCACAGTCGCAGGGGGGCCATCAGGTGAGAAATTGGAGATCAACAGAGGTGAGGCTTAGAACCTCACCCCCCTGTTTTGAGAGAAATCTTCTGCATCTGTGGATGTTTTGTTGCCCTTGTCTAGCTTGGATTAATATTTAGTCGATAGGCACAGACCAGATCATCTACATTTGCCCTCTTACAGCACTAAATTATGTTTTCTACCTTTATCTTGCATCTACCTACCACTTCAGCATTTTATTAAAATAATAATAATAATAATAAGGGAGAAGTGTGGGATTCACATATAAATCAAGTATAAAAATCAAACGAATAATCATATCTGACTTGATTGTTTATAGTTCATGATGCATGATCAAAACCGAAAATTTCTGTGATATGACTGCCCTTGCACTGTTCACCATGTAAGAACTTATTCACTATGTAAGAACTTGTTCACCATGTAAGAACTTGTTCGTTATGCTTCAGAAGATTGGAGACTGTTGAGAATTAGGCTTGGAGTTGATTAATGATTGTGCATTGAGTCCCCTATACACAATTTTATTGTTGTTAACAACCATTTGATCAATAAATATGAGAGATGCCCTCTCAAAAAAAAAAAACATTTACTGAGTACTTCCCACATATCAGAATGTGTTGCTCAAAGACACATGAAAAGAAAGGTTTAATAGGGCTCCAAGTTCTAATGAAAGAAAAAACATCAGCATTAAAGGAACAACAACAAAAAGTCTGTATGGTACTAAATCTGTTGGAAGATTGTTAGAATACCTTATTTGTAAATGCAGAATGAACACAGATGAGAAAGAACATAAAAAAAAACCCACCAAGGATGGACAAATTCTCCATAATTTATAATGCATCTAAGTAAATATCCAGACTAATATCTATTTTGACCAAAGAAATAAGGGGCATTGATCCATGGAACAGCTAAGCTACTTAATGAATTCTTAGTAAGGTTAAGTAAGTGGTAAACAAAGTATTCTGCCACACTGCCGGTTGTCCCTGTATTTACTCCACCCTTCCTTCCCAGAGGTAAGACTCCCAAATTACACCTCAGGACAATGCTATCCCGAGTACAGACTGCATCCTAGCATCTCTTGTAACTACATGTGGTTATGTGATTATGTTTTGACCAATGCCATGTAAGCAGAAATGTCCCTAGCAGCTTCTTCAACCCTTCTTTCTGTCCTGAAGACTGGAATTCCAAAGCCTCCATCTTGTACCTCAAGGACAGGGTCAGGCGGGTGGGAGAAACAGAAGAGAGCCACCCAAGCTTTTGATGTCATCAGACGTAGCAACAATCTGAACCACCTGTTCAAACTGTTACAAGAGAGCAAAATACTACTTTTAAGCCACTCTTACTTTGAAGATTTCTGCCATTCACAGTTGAAGAGTTCAGTCTAAGTAATACACTACCCAGAATACTTTAAAACTCAAAAGGTTTGAACTGACTTCAAATTTCCAGTTTGGCTAAACTACCATTCATGAACTAATGTGGATAAATTATAACTTAGTGTCCATGCAACTTCTTGAATTAAAGAGCTCTACAAACTTGCCAGCCATTAGTGGTTCATTTTGTTTTTTCTAAATTACAGCTGAATCACAGGGAATACTCTTAAAAGCTATGGAATCTTGAGAGAAATCCATACACCTTTTAGAATTTTATATTTGATAAGATGAAGAGTTGCTATTACAGAAAAATGAATGTAACAAATTTATATTGTCTTAGAAGCAGAACTGAGAATAACTGATACAAATTCTTCCAACTAACAGTCATCTGTTCTTTGAAGCCTCTCCTTACCTCTATTTTTTACCACTCCAGCCTATACTGAAAATTCCTAACACTGTATTCTGAGTATAATTTTTCACAGGATGTGTAACAACTAATGCTTACTTGACTCTCAGTTCCTCTCTCAGTACTAGTTGGTTAGGGGTTGGCGTTCAGGTCCTTTGTGGTCTTCATCTATTGCCAGGGCAAAGCACCCTGCAATATTTAGTAAGTCAGGAAAATAGGGCACAGAATTTGTCCACAGTTGTTCAGCTATGAAATGGCAGAGCCAGAATTTAAACTTGGAAGTATGCATTGTCCAACTCAAACAGAGGAAGCTCAGCTATTTTGTCAGGATCACCATAAGATAAATGACTGCATTAAGTAACAGGTTGGACTAGATCAAGTTCCCCTTCCAATTCCTAAGATGTTTCTAATTATATCCCTAAGGATCTTTCTACACTAAACGGTGTAAGTCTTTTAAACCACTCTAGCTTCTTGATTTTAGTTGCCATTTTCTGGATGCTTTCCAGCTCTGACACATTTTTCTTGATGTACAAGATGCAGGACTTCATATAACTGTATTATGCAGTTGCAAATACAAGATTGTTTTGCACAAAGAACATAATTTTTCAAATTTCCAGTATCATTCCCAATGAAATCTAGCATTTTTTATCAAAACCACAGATCCTATAATTTTATGAAATATTAATCTAGAACACTTCTCTTCCTATACATTATTCCATATTAGTTCATTAAAAATATTTCCTCATTCAACTTTAATATGCTATAATTTAGATTATTATATATGATAAAACAAAGAAATGGAACATTTAATAATTAAGTACTAATTATTTTAGGATTGAATTGTACTTCTAGGTCCAAACAAAGCAGAGTTGTAAAGGTTACAGACATACTGTAAAATAATTTGAACTATGTCAGGGAAGAGAAAGCTTAAGTCCACAAAAAGAATCTATTTAACTTCATATATCACACAGGACCAGTAGCTACATACAATATTTCCTATAAAGAGTAAAAAGCCCATAAAAGTCCCTGAGCTATATACAAAATTTGTCTTTAAGCTTTTCTGGGGGCATTTAAAGCTTTTTATCTCATTGAAATCATGGTATTCATATATTATGACCCTCCAAAACACTCCCCACAGCTCTTCTCCATGGTTGCACTTAAGTGCTGTAATTACCTATTTTGTTGTTGTTATTGATCTCCCTCTTTAAACCAGTCTGCTCCTTCACAGCAGGGTTTCTGTCTCATTTATCTTTCTATCTTCAGCATCTGAACAGTAACGGACATATAACTGACTTTCAATAACTATATATTTCCTATATGGATGAAACTAATGACTGGTACTAATGTTTTCATTGCTTGAACATAAAATTTAGTTTGCACAGCAGCAGACTCACAGACTCCAAGAAGGACTAGCGGTTACGAAAGAGAAGGGGTGGGGGAGGGCGGGTGGGGAGGAAGGGAGAAGGGGATTGAGGGGTATTATGTTAGTACACATGGTGTGGGGGGGTCACAGGGAAGGCAGTGTTGCACAGAGAAGACAAGTAGTGACTCTGTGGCATCTTACTACACTGATGGACAGTGACTTCAATGGGGTATGGGGTGGACTCGATAATACGGGTGAATGTAGTAACTACATTGTTTTTCATGTGAAACCTTCATAAGAGTGTGTATCAATGATACCTTAATTTTTAAAAATTAAATTGAATTGAATTGAATTGAATTTTTAAAATTTAGTTTGCATACTCTACTAGTACTACAGTTTGAGAGGAAAATGAAAATTGGGTGTGCTAATCTCTCATACCTGAGGCAAACCAACAAATATTTGTCAAAGATGCATTATCTATAAATGCCAAATCCCAAGGAATCCTATGTGGTACTAGATTCCAGAAACCCCAAAATATAGAAAAGTATTGGTTATATAATTCGGAAAAGAGAAGATATAGATGGTCAATAAACATATGAAAAGGTCCTCATTATTATTAGTTACCATGGAAATGTAAACTAAAACAATACAACACACCACCACAACATACCCATCACCACCACTTCCACAATTAAAAAGACAGACAATACCAAGTACTGGTGAGAATACAGAGTAACTGGAACTTTTATATTGCTGGTAAGGATGTAAACTGGTAGAGCAAACTCTTGAGAACTGTGTAAATTGGTGCAAAACACATAGTAACTACTAAAACTGAACATGTACACTCTGACTCAGTGATTCCATGCCTAAGTATATAACCAACGGGAATGTACACAGAAAAAGTCCTTGGGTACTTTGAGAGCTTTATAAAAAGTTCTCAATTCTGCTGGTCTATGGACATATGCCTTCAGCAGCAAAGATCTAAGAAATGGAAAAGCACAGGGTGCTGCAGGAAGTGAATTAGCCAGACTGGGTCTCCAAAAGCAGGATGAAAGGCCCAGACTATTCTGGGGCTTAGGAAGTGAAGTAATTTGGGGAAAAGTAGCTATGATATCAACAGAAAGAAAGATGTTTCTGAAAAGCAGATAAAAATAATGGTGATAATAATGAGTGCCTACTACTTACCAGGCACTTTGTACATACGTATGTATGTGTGTGTACATTTGTGTTAAGTACTTAATATACATTTTCTTATTTAAACTCTACAAGGGTTTTTATGGAGAAAACTGAAGTTCACAGAGTTTCAGCAACTTACCCAAAATTCATATAAGAAATTAATACTACAGCTATGATTCAAATTATCTTGCTATCTCCAGAGCAATTCTCAGGGGGGGAAAAAGTTTGCTCTTGTCTCATTTCCTAATAGTCCTGAAGAGTCCTATTGCCACTACTAAAAATGACTAATAAACAGACTGGAAACAGCAGATGGCCTGAAAAGAACAATACAACAAAAGTCCTTTCTTCAAAGATATACTATATATTCCAAATACAACCCTATTTTTTAAACTAAAAGTTATACTTCCGAAAAAAGAAATTACTCTCAAATTCAAATTCTCATAACCTTTCATAAGAAGGCACCTTCAAATAATTTTCTAAATGACAAAAAACAAAGAAGGCATTGTCTAAATACTCTGAACAACAAATAACTATGTACAAAAGACACAATTGCCTAAACGTGTATTGATCATTAGCCAAGAGAAAATATTTAATGGAATCAGATTAAGAAAAATATTTATCAAGGATATGGTGATATAAGTATTCCTGAAGAATATTACAAATGATGTAGAATATCATCCTAAATGAGTATTTTCAAGATCACTTTTAAAAAGCAGTATGCTGTGTAGTTACAACACTGTAAAGCTCGAAAGCATAACTCTACACCAGAAATGAAAGCACCTGAAGCTCTACTATTGTATTAGTGGGTATCTGTTACAGTACTGCACACAGATTCGAATTAACTTAAATGGAAATGAATATGATACTTTCTAGAAAACCAGGGTACGTAACTCAAAAACTGGCCCTACAAATGACAAAATCCAAATAGGAAATAGGAAAAACAGTATTTCTAAAATACTTATAAATCTGATACATATGTATGTTTATCCAAAGTAGTGATATATTAGAAATAGAAAAAAGATATGGACAACAACGTTCAAAGCAACATTATTTATAATCACCAAAGAGTAAAAACGACCCAAATGTCCATCAATAATAGAACAGAGTAATACAGAGGTAGTGTCAACATAGTACTGACCAGCAATAAGAACAAATTACAGGTACATGTTTCAATGACACACATAAATCTCAGACATAACCTCAAGTAAAAGAAGCCAGACACAAACATAACTGCTCCTATAAAGTTTAAAAACAGTTGAAACTAATCCATGGATAGTGGTTACCCTTGGTAAGAATGGAAAAAGTTCCTCAAATGGGACACAAGTAGGGGTTTATGGGACAGTGGTCATTTTTTTGTGTCTCCAAGTAGTGCTTATATTCGGGTATGTTCAGTATGTAAAAACTGAGGATTTATGAAAAAAATCACTTGGAATCTATGTCCTTCTTTGCATATGTGATACAATTCAATAAAAGGTTAAGAATGTCTGGATAACACTATATCTATACCTAGAATATATATGACAAGCCAAGGGATACCATGTGTATGTATCAGCAAACAGGGCCTTGTCAGCTGTCAACCCCCCTTACCCATTTGTAACAAGAGCCTTTACTCTGAGAGTCAGGAGAGTCATCAAAAACACATATGTTCTGACCCCTACCATCACCACACTCCTGCCAAAATAACAAAAGGCACCTGCAATACAGGCCCACCTCAGGAAAGAACAATCCCATATGAACAGTCTAAACTCACAATTAACAAAACTAGAAAAAGAAGAACAAATGAGGCCCAAAGGCAGTAGAAGGCAGGACATGATAAAGATTAGAGCACAAATAAATAAAATTGAGAAGAATAAAACAATAGAAAGAATCAATAAAGGCAGGAGCTGCTTCTTCGAGAAAATAAACAAAATAGATAAACCCCTAGCCAGACTTATTAAGAAAAAAAGAGAGTCTATGCACATAAACAGAATCAGAAATGAGAAAGGAAAATCACTATGGACACCACAGAAATACAAAGAATTATGAGAGAATACTATGAAAAATTATATGGTGACAAACTGGATAACCTAGAAGAAATGGACAACTTTCTAGAAAAATACAACCTTCCAAGGCTGTCTCAGGAAGAAAGAGAAAATCTGAATGACCAATTACCAGCAAGGAAATTGAATTGGTAATCAAAAAACTACCTAAGAACAAAACCCCTGGACCAGATTCACTGCTGAATGTTATCAAACATTTAGTGAAGACATAATACCCATCCACCTTAAAGTTTTCCAAAGAGTAGAAGAAGAGGGAATACTCCCAAACTCATTCTATGAAGCCAGCATCACTCTAATACCAAAACCAGGCAAAGACACCACAAAAAAAGAAAATTACAGACCAATATCCCTGATGAACATACATGCAAAAATACTCAACAAAATATTAGCAAACAGAATTCAAAAATACATCAAAAAGATCATCTATCATGATCAAGTAAGATTTACACCAGTGATGCAAGGATGGTACAACATTCGAAAATCCATCAACATCATCCACCACATCAATAAAAAGGACAAAATCCGCATGATCATCTCCATACATGCTGAAAAAGCATTCGACAAAATTCAACATCCATTCATGATAAAAACTCTCAACAAATAGAGGGTAAGTATAGAGGGCAAGTAGCTCAACATAATAAAGGCCATATATGATAAACCCACAGCCAACATTATACTTAACAGCGAGAAGCTGAAAGCTTTTCCTTTAAGATTGGGAACAAGATAAGAATGCCCACTCTCCCCACTCCTATTCAACATAGTTCTGGAGGTCCTAGCTAGGGCAATCAGACAACACAAAGAAATAAAAGGCGTCCAGATTGGCAAGGAAGAAGTTAAACTGTCCCTGTTTGCAGATGACATGATATTGTACATAAAAAACCCTAAAGAATCCACTCCAAAATTACTACATCTAATATCTGAATTTGGCAAAGATGCGGGATACAAAATTAATAAACAGAAATCTGTTGCATTCCTATACACTAATGATGAACTAGCAGAAAGAGAAATCAGGAAAACAATTCCATTGACAGTTGCAGCAAAAAGAAAAAAATACCTAGAATAAACCTAACCAAGGAAGTGAAAGACCTATACTCTGAAAACCACAAGACCCTCATGAGAGAAATTAAAGATACCAATAAATGGAAACACATCCTGTCCTCATAGATAGGAAGAATTAATATTGTCAAAATGGCCATCCTGCCTAAAGCTATCTACAGATTCAATGCAATCCCTACCAAAATACCAACAGCATTCTTCAATGAACTACAGCAAATAGTTCTAAAATTCATATGGAACTACAAAAGATCCCGAATAGCCAAAGCAATCCTGAGAAGGAAGAATAAAGCTGGGGTGATTACGCTCCCCAACTTCAAGCTCTACTACAAAGCCAGAGTAATCAAGACAATTTGGTACTGGCACAAGAACAGAACAGAATTTGTTCCATAGACCAGTGGAACAAACTAGAGAGCCCTGATATAAACCCAACCAGATATGGTTAATTAATATACAACAAAGGAGCCATGGACATACAATGAGGAAATGACTGTCTCTTCAACAACTGGTGTTGGCAAAACTGTACAGCTACATGCAAAAGAATGAAACTAGATTATTGTTTAACCCCATACACAATAGTAAACTCAAAATGCATCAAAGACCTGAATGTAAGTCATGAAACCATAACACTCTTAGAAGACAACATAGGCAAAAATCTCCTGAATATAAGCATGAGCAACTTCTTCCTGAACACATCTCCTCTAGCAAGGGAAACAAAAGCAAAAATGAACACATGGGTTTACATCAAACTAAAAAGTTTCTGTACAGCAAAGGACACCATCAACAGAACAAAAAGGCATCCTACAGTATGGGAGAATATATTTGTAAATGACATATCTGACAAGGGGTTAACATCCAAAATATATAAAGAACTCACATGCCTCAACAGCCAAAAAGCAAATAACCCAATTAAAAAATGGGCAGAGGATATGAAGAGACAATTCTCCAAAGAAGAAATTCAGATGGCCAACAGACACATGAAAAGATGCTCTATGTCACTAATCATCAGGGAAATGCAAATTAAAACCGCAATGAGATATCACCTCACACCAGTAAGGATAGCCAGCATCGAAAAGACTAAGGACAACAAATGCTGGTGAGGATGCGGAGAAAGGGGAGCCCTCCTACACTGCTGGTGGGAATGTAAGCAAGCTAGTTCAACCATTGTGGAAAGCAATATGGAGGTTCCTTAAGAAACTAAAAATAAGAAATACCATTAGACCTGGGAATCCCACTCCTTGGAATTTACCCAGAGTACAACTTCTCAGACTCAAAAAGACATATGCACCCCTATGTTGATTGCAGCACTATTTACAATAGCCAGGAAATGGAAGCAAACTAAGTGTCCATTAGTAGATTAATGGATAAAGAAGAAGTGGTACATATAAACAATGGAATACTATTTGGCCATAAGAAAGAAACCAATCCTACCATTTGCAACAACATGGATGGAGCTGGAGGATATTATGCTCAGTAAAATAAGCCAGGCGGAGAAAAACAAGTGCCAAATGATTTCCCTCATTTGTGGAGTATAACAATGAAGCAAAACTGAAGGAACAAAATAGCAACAGACTCAAACTCCAAGAAAGGGACTAGTGGTTACCAAAGGGGAGGGGTGTGGGAGGTCGGGTTGGAGGGAGGGAGATGGGGATTGAGGGGTATTATGCTTAGTACACATGGTGTGGGGGATCACAGGGAAAACAGTGTAGCACAGAGAAGGCAAACAGTGAATCTGCGGCATCTTACTACACTGATAGACAGTGACTGCACTGGGGTATGGGTGGGGACTTGATAATATGGGTAAATGTTGTAACCACATTGTTTTTTCATGTAAAACCTTCATAAGAGTGTATATCAATAATACTTTAATAATACAATAAAAAAAGAATACACACCAAAGTACTAGATCTAATATCTGAACTCAGCAAAGTTGTGAGATACAAAATTAATACACAGAAATCTCTTGCATTCCTATACACTAACAATGAACTGTAGCAGAAAGAGAAATCAGGAAAACAATTCCATTCACAATTGCATCAAAAAGAATAAAATACCTAGGAATAAATCTAACCAAGGAAGTGAAAGACCTATACTCTGAAAACTACAAGACACTCATGAAAGAAATTAAAGAAAATACCAATAAATAGAAACACATCCCATGCTCATGGATAGGAAGAATTAACGTTGTCAAAATGGCCATCCTGCCTAAAGCTATCTACAGATTCAATTCAATCCCTATCAAGATACCAACAGCATTCTTCAACAAACTAGAGCAAATAGTTCTAAAATTCATATGGAACCACAAAAGACCCCTAATAGCCAAGGCAATCCTAAGAAGGAATAAAGCTGGGGGATTATGCTCCCTGACTTCAAGATCTACTACAAAGCCACAGTAATCAAGACAATTTGGTACTGACACAAGAACAGAACCATAGACCAAGGAAACAGACTAGAGAGCCCAGATATAAACCCAAGCACATATGGTCAATTAATATACAATAAAGGAGCCATGGATATAGCCATGGGAAAATGACCGCCTCTTCAACAGTTGGTGTTGGCAAAATTGGACAGCTACACATAAGAGATTGAAACTGGATTATTGTCTAATCCCATACACAAAAGTAAACTCAAAATGGATCAAAGACCTGAATGTAAGTCATGAAACAACAACACTCTTAGAAGAAAACATAGGCAAAAATCTCTTGAATATAAACATGAGCAACTTTTTCCTGAACGCATCTCCTTGGGCAAGGGAGACAAAATCAAAAATGAACAAATGGGAGTACATCATGCTAAAAAGCTTCTGTACAGCAAAAGACACCATCAGCAGAACAAAAAGGCATCCTACAATATGGAAGAATATATTTGTAAATGACATATCCAATAAGGGATTAACATCCAAAATATATAAAGAACTCACACGCCTCAACACCCAAAGAGCAAATAATCCTATTAAAAAATGGGCGGAGGATATGAACAGAGACTTCTCCAAAGAAGAAATTCAGATGGCCAACAGGCAAATGAAAAGATGCTCCACATCACTAATTATCAGGGAAATGCAAATTAAAACCACAATGAGATATCACCTCACACCAGTTAGGATGGCCAACACAGAAAAGACTAGGAACAACAAATGCGGTTGAGGATGCGGAGAAAGGGGAGCCTTCCTACACTGCTGGTGAAAATGTAAACTAGTTCAACCATTGTGTCAAGCATTATGGAGGTTCCTCAAAAAACTAAAAATAGAAATACCATTTGACCCAGGAATTTCACTTCTAGTAATTTACCCTAAGAATGCAGGATCCCAGTTTCAAAGAGACATATGCACCCCTATGTTGATTGCAGCACTATTTACAATAGCCAAGAAATGGAAGCAACGTAAGTGTCCATCAGTAGATGAATGGATAAAGAAGATGTGGTATATATACACAATGGAATATTATTCAGCCATAAGAAGAAAACAAATCCTACTATTTGCAGCAACATTGATGGAACTAGAGGGTATTATGCTCAGTGAAGTAAGCCAGGCAGAGAAAGACAAATACCAAATAATTTCACTCATCTGTGGAGCTTAAGAACAAAGCAAAAACTGAAGGAACGAAACAGCAGCAGACTCACAGAACACAAGAATGGACTAACAGTTGCCAAAGGGAAAGGGACTGGGGGATCAGGGGAGGTGGGAAGGGAGGGAGAAGGGGAATAAGGGGCATTACGATTAGCACACATAATGTGGGGAGGAGCACAGGGAAGCCAGTATAGCACAGAGAAGACAAGTAGTGACTCTAGCATCTTACACGCTGATGGACAGTGACTGTAATGGGGTATGTGGTGGGGACTTGATAATGGGGGGAATCTAGTAACCACAATGTTGACCATGTAACTGTATATTAATGATACCAAATTAAATAAATAAAATAAATAAAAAAGGTTAGAAAAAAAAGTTATAGCATATTTAAATTCTTAAATTTATTTTTAGTTATGATAGATAACTTTATAACTAATCTATAATTTACAAATTGAGATATTAAATGAGAACATATTACTTAACATGTTTTTAATAGAACATAAAACAATAAAATAGGAAGAAAGATTCTGAATAAACAAAGTATCTTAATAAATTGATACACTGGCATTCAGAATCAGACATATTGCAAGATATAATTATCTTTAATCATATAAAAGATTGTTTTTAAAAAAGAGGGAAAATTTTAAAAGAATTAAAGATTCCAAAAAATAAAAAAGGCACCACCTAAAGAAATGTGGTAAAATTTATCAAAGGCAGACATTGTTAAACAGAAGACCCCACCTAAGCAAGAATACTGCTCCCTGGAAGGGGTGAAGGTTTCTATTATTAGCAGCAATAAGAGCTGCTCGAAATTCCTTCCTTAATAACACCATACTAAAAATAAAATGGCTCATCACATTTCAAAATAAACACATTACGAATATGCATTTCAATTATTTAAATCATAAAAACTTATTCAATCTGATTCAAGGTGCTTTCTCTTATATTTTCACCTAATAAATATTCTAGATAGATTTCCTCTCATATTGATAACACATTCAATATTTAAGGGGTCTTGTGCCCACCACTTATTCATTCTCTCTTAAAGGAGTGTTGATTAGATCTTCTCCTACATCAAATTAAATATCTGCTTGACTTAAAAAAATTAACTACTTCCTCTGAAAAATATTTTCTCTATCATCAAGGAATCCACAGGAATCTCAGAAGAATAAATAGGGTAGTATCATCATTACAAAGCACTACCAAATGCTTCAAGGGAAGCTAACAAGGACCACAAGATGAGTGAATATTTTGGCACGTTTTCACAAAACACTAAAGCAGTGCTGTGTCAGCATGAGAAAGGGGAAAAAGTCCACAAACAGGTAATTACCTCAGTATAGGATCAAACTACATAAATCCTTTCTAATTTACATAGACATGTTAGGAGAAGTTTGGTAAAAGGCATTTTTAGCTCAAAGTGCATTTTATGTAGTTTTAAAAAAGTGAACTTTATTATTTTGGTTCTATTGTAAATAGGGCCTTAAGATGACCCATACATAAAACTGCCAGCTGTTGCTCATATTGCCCACGCTTTCCCAACTTTCACCTTCTTTCATGCGTTCTATGATTGCTACCACAGGATCTGGAATATACACCTGTTACATGTTTGAATGTGTGCATTGAGAGTGGTATGTAGGACAGGGTAGTAAAAGCAAACATTCTTTACAGAGAATCAGAGTTTTCTGAATATATTCAAATGAAATAGGAAAGAAGACCTGGGAAAAACAGAAAAGATGTTAATAAAATCTTCCTTCCCCTCATCAAATAAATTTCTGGTCGCAGAACCAGATCACAGATTATTCTCAGAGTTCAGGTTAATTATGGGCTTAAGTACCTAATTGGACCTAAGTACATAAAGATGAGTAGCAAGTATTTTTCGGTACCTTTTCACCTACATTTTCTCATGGAGGTGTAAAAGACACAACAGTAAAAGAGAACATATGGTATTCTCCCTTTTATAAATCAAGTGACTTTGGTTTAAGGCCAAACATTTGGTTTACAATGTAGCAGAAGTTCCACACCAGGTCTTCCAAATCCAGTGTTCTTTATACTATATACCATTTACCTTTGTGAACTTATTCTGAACCTACCATTTATAATATTGTTTCCCATGGGAAAATATATTTTGAGAGCCAACTATTACACAAAATAAACAGAATCCATTCAGAAATTAAGAACAAAATTACTTATGTTAAAATCATAGAAATGACATTGTCAGCAAAAAAATCTAAATAGCCTATCATTTACCTGAGAAAGATGACTGGAATTGATTTTTATTCAAACATCAATCTTCTAGTATTTGAGAAGAAATATAGTTTATTTGGAACTACTGTTTTAACATTTGTTTCAAATTTGCACAATTTCAGAAGTAAATCAGTTCAGCTAGTAACTTATATGAACATTCACTATTATTTATTTCAATTTCATTCTTATTTTATTCATTTTTCATATTTATAAAATAAAATTACATGACTTAGCCAAATAAAAGGATACTGCACGTTAATATAAGCATTGAAAATTAAGTATCATATAACAAAAAGAAAGTGTTCATACAGAACTTCCTTCAATACAGGCAACTAAAAAATAGGGGCAGGTTATTATGGTTGTATCACTATTGCTGTCAGAATTGAAGGCATTTCTAAACACAGCAAACACTCATTAACACCTCACATAAGGTGCAGAATTTCCTCCCAGGGCCATACATCTAGTTGTCTCCACATCAGTGCCATCCATCATCTATTTGTATTTCAAATTACCTTTTTTAAAGCCATTTTATGTGTTTCAACTCGCATTTAATCCTCAAAAAAAGTCTAAAAGTTAGATAATCCAAGTGTTGTTATTGCCACTTTAGAAAGGAGGAATCAGAGGCTCTGAGAAGTTCCATGCTTTTCCCAAAGCTATATAACTAGTAATGGATTGGAATTAAAATCCAATTTACACAGACATGTTAGGAGTTATATTGGATTTTAATTTCAATCCATTACTAGTTATATAGTAATACCCTCCTCTTAAACCAATATCCCATCTAGGACACCAAATAATTGTTATAAATTCTCTTTAGTCTGGTTACTAAAACTTACCGGTAATCTTTAGTCAAAGTAAGAAAAAAAACTGAAATACCTTGTATTTCTAAGAAATCTGGGTTAAAATTGTCAGAATTCAGTACATTCATCAAATAAGAATTGGAATAGATTGAGGTATAAGAGCAAAAGTTAGGAATATAAAAACAAATTTAACCATACAGACTTCCAAAAAAACTTTGATTCTCTCAAATATGGGCTAAAATAAAGGCATTTAAATCTAATTTTTTCAATCCGTGATAAATATCTATGGATGTGTAAAATGAGGTCCTTGTAAATCTGAAACTCACAAGGTAACATACTGTGCTTTGTAACTTTACATTCCATATGGCACCATCTCTGGAGTCAGAGAACCCTGAATTTGATGACCAATTCTGCCACTTACTAGCCTGTGACTGTTACCTGAAGTATCTGATTCTCAATTCCTTCATTTGTAAAATGGAGGTAATACCAAACTCATAATTACTCTGGGAATAAATAAAACCAGGTGCATCTATAGTAATTTGAATATAGTAAAAACTTAATCAAATTTTAGCTTTTAACACAAGTATTACAAATGTGTTTCCTTTTCTTTTTCTATATAACATCTATGTTTCAACTCTGGTCTTCAGTAATTCAAGTTTCTATTAAACTAAAAGGAGCCATTAAACACACCCACTGGAATTAAATCTTTAAAACTCAGTTTAATGATAAAGTTGTAAAGGACCTGACAGGTTACATGTTCTAGTGTTTGCTTTAAGAAAAGAAGAGAACAAGGTCCAAAGAGGTTAAATGTCTTGTCAAGGCCTTGACAACACATGAGAATCAAAACAATCCCAGCAAGGGTCCAAAATACCACAGGCAGAAGTCTTCAGTTCCACTGATTGACCAGATGGTTGTCCAAAATTCAATTTATCATTTAGGACTTGGTATTTATATTTCAAAAAAGGAAAAAGGTAACACTGTGAGTTAAAAAATTTCTTGAAAGCCAATTCTGTGATCCATTCACTTAACTATTTGAAAATAGTTAATTCCTTAATAAGACCTTGCTGGCTAGAAAGAGGCTAAGGGTGATTACAAAGTATCCCTTAGTGTACAATTCCAATGAAGAGTAATTATTTTATAAACCTAATCTATCGGTCTTTACCTTGAAAATACAGATTCTTTTTTAAATAATTAGCATTACATTACAATTTTTTTTCTTCAAGCAGTCTTTGTATAATACAAACAATAGATCTATTCTTCCAGCATTTCTATCACCTTCCCTATTTAGATAAAAACTGAACAAATCCAATTACAAGAACTCTTGAACAGCAGTTCTACCCTCCCCTGCAAAGTCTAAGAACCAAAACAATCAATACAGAGAAAAAAATTAAATAGATAAAAAACAGTACTTTTAAACACTCAGCAGGCATAATGTTTCCATGAG
This sequence comes from Manis pentadactyla, assembly GCF_030020395.1. Lineage (NCBI taxonomy): Eukaryota > Metazoa > Chordata > Mammalia > Pholidota > Manidae > Manis > Manis pentadactyla. Next base: position 46,049,493 of record NC_080022.1, on the reverse strand, counting down.
CAACCCTCTAGTAATCTAACAATACTATAGAATAATGAAAGAGAAAATTCAGTTTAGAACATTTTAATTATCAACAGAGAATGATTTCTATATACTTTTTAAAAATAACTTGAAACTAGCACTATTAAATGAAACCTATACCTTTTCAAATTTGCTTATTGTATCTAACTTTCATCCATAAATTGATACAACTTAAGTTAAATTTTCAGTTTATAATTAGCATAACAGTTAATAGAGAAGGTACATAAAATGCTCCTCACTCCTCCACTTGTTTTTATAGCCATATAAAACTAAATCCACTACTATTAAGGTTTTTTTTTAGTAGAAATTAACTTTACAAAGTCTAAATCTATAACAACTTTAAATGCATGTGTTTTCAACAAAAGGTGATGGGACAATTGGATATCTGTATTTAAAAAACTGACCTTAGACCCTCATCTTATACCATACTCAAAAATTAACTTAAAATGGATCTGAGACTTAATTGTAAGAGAGAAAACAATAAAACATTTAGAAGATGACATAAGAGAAAATCCTTGAGACCTAACACAAAGGTTTCTTGGATATAATACCAAAAACAAAGTCCATAAAAGAAAAACTTGATAAATTGGACCTCATGAAAATTCAAAAATGTTATACTTCAAAAGACACAATTAAGAAAATGAAAAATCAACTTAAGAGACTGGGAGAAAATATTTACAAAACATATTTAATATGGGACTTACATCCAGAATTTATGAAGAATTCTTATAACTCAATTTATGAGATGACAAACAACCCAATCAAAAAATGAGCAAAATATATAAACACACATCTCACTCAAGATGACAAGTACATGAAAATATGTACAATCTCACTAGTCATTAGGGAAATGCCATTAAAGCCACAATGAGATACCATTTCACACCCATTAAAATGGCTGTAAGATGGACAATTATAGATATTGGTGGAGATGTGGAGAAACAGGAACCCTCACAGGTTATTGGTGGGATTATAAAATGGCCCAACAACTTTGGAAAATAGTTCATAGTTTCTTAAAAAGCTAAACATAAAACTATGATATGACCCAGCAATTCTAATCCTAGGTATCTACCCAAGATACATGAAAATATATATCTGGGAACCCTCCTACACTCTTGGTGGGAATGTAAATTGGTGCAACCATTGTGGAAAGTAATATGGAGGTTCCTCAAAAAACTAAATAGAAATCCCATTTGACCCAGTAATTCTACTCCTAGGAATTTGCCTGAAGAAAACAAAATCCCTGGTTTGAAAAGACATATGCACCCTTATGTTTATCACTGCACTATTTGCAATAGCCAAGATATGGAAGCAACCTAAGTGTCCATCAATAGATGAATGGATTAAAAAAATGTGGTACATATACATAATGGAATATTATTCAGCTATAAAAAGAAAAGAAATCCTGCCCTTTGCAACAACATGGATCTAGAGGGTATTATGCTGAGTGAAATAAGCCAGATGGAGAAAGACAAACACCATACGATTTCATTTATTTGTGGAATATAAAAGCAAAGCAAAACAAAAGGACAAAAAACAGCACTAGACTCATAGACTCTGAGAAGGCAGTAGTGGTTATCAAGGGGCAGGAGTTGCGGTGGGTGGGGGGAAGGGGGAAGGGGATAAAGGAGCACAATAATTTTCAATCACAACATAAATTGGTCATGGGGACAGTAGTACAGCATGGAGAATACAGTTAATGGTTCTGTAACATCTTACTATATTGATAGATAGTGACCACACTAGAGGGGGTGAGGATTTAATAATATAGGTAACTGCTGAATCACTGTGTGGTATATTTGAAACCAACATAAGAAATGTATATCAATGATACTTTAATAAAAAAGAAGAAAGAAAATATATATCCACATAAAGACTTGCAAATCTTTGCAGTGGTATTATCTGTGTATTAGCCCAAAACTGAAAACAATGTCCATCAACTGGTACATGTACAAACAGAAATATGGCACTTCCACACAATGGACTATTACTCAGCAATAAAAAAGAACAAGCTACTGGCATGTTATGATGTCATGCCAGACATGAGAGACCCACACTGAATGATTCCATTTATAAGAAGTGTCCAGAAAAACCAAATGTATATAGACAAAACAGATTAGCAGTTTGCTGGGGGTGAGAACAAGGATTAACTGTAAATGTGAATGAGGGATTTTACTGTAATAATGAAAATGTTCTAAACCTGACCTATGATGATGGTTGCACCATTCAGTAAAGTTACCAAAACTCATCTAATTGTACACTTAGATTGGGTGAACTTTATGGTATGTAAAACATACTTACATAAAGCTCTTTATAAAAATGCATATGCTTTAGTTTCTTATCCCTTGAAGAATTAAAAGAGTAACTTGAGATTGTAGCAACCTGTATAATTTTTAATATAACAAATAATTGTACTAATTATAACCTTGAATGGGAAACCACAGTACAATTTGAGAAAGGCTGTAACACAGTGTTAGAACATTCCCCCAATTGCTTGCTCAATGTGTGTGTGTGTTGGTGGGGGGTGGAGGGGGAGGAGAGTGTCCTCCAGGAAAAGGATTTCTCATAAATCAAAGTACCTTCTGTTGGTTTATATTTTAAGAAGCCAGTGCCTGCAAGGAGCTCAAAAACATATACAAAAGAGATTTGAGTTGTCCCTTGACAAGGAGATGATTGATATGATGGGTGTTTTAGTCTATATTCAGATTACAGAAGAATTTTAAAAAACAAGCAAAAATTTTAACACAATTTGGAAAGGCATAAGGTAAGTTATAGAACTTTCAGAGTGTACATGTCCAGATGGCAAAGGCACTGTTTGCTTGAGTACTGTATAATGTCATAACACAACAGTCCTCAGTAATGATATTTAATACAAGTAACATTACAGACATTAATCAATCCCTGGATCTTCCTATAGTTCTCCTAAACATATGTCCCAACTATCCACTATGTGAATGAGGTGTTTCAAAAATAACCCAGGACTCAGCCCACACAGGACCTAAAAGAGTTTTTACAAAGTTTTTCGATCTTTACACAAATGCCACGACGGTGTCTGTGAAGCCTTGCTCAACCACCTTATTGAAAATTGCTAACCTTGCAAAACTCTCCATCCTCTCTTCCCTGATTCGTTTTTCTCAATAGCACTAAACATACTACATATTTAGCATACGTATTGCGGTTATTATTTGTCTTCCTCTACTAGAATGTAAGAACCATAGAGAGGTTTTTCAATCTGTTTTTTTTTCCTTGCTATCTCCCAACTGCCTAGAACAGCCCAGCACATTGTAGGTGCTCAGTAAGAAGTGTTTTCTGAGAGAAAGGGTATCAGATACGTGTAAAAGGAGCTGATCCTTGCTACTGGAATGAACGAGTTTCTTCTCCCTATTTAACACCCTTGACTTGAGGTTAAATAAGAATTTTACAAGGAAATAGAGGCCAGAGAATAGAATCTGCAGACTGCCTACTTCAGATTAAAAAAAAAAAAAAAGCCAACGCTTTACTGCGAATTCTGGATTTGCAACAATCAAACGGAAAGTACTTTTAATAAGCTGCTCAAGTTCTGGAGCGAGGTCAAATTAATTAAATCCCACGTGACTCTTAACAGCAAAAAAAAAAAAAAGATAAGTTCAACACAACTAGAAAGACATAGAAAAACTCAAAAGCAGCCTCTTTTTCTACGCCCAAAATAAGGTCCCACACCAAGAAAACAGACCTCAGTAGAATAGCCTTAGCAGTTCTGAGCTCCTCAACCGCACTCCCTCGAAGATTCACGCTCAGGAACCTTTTTCTCCCTCCATTCCAGAACCTGTCCTAGAACCATTTTACACAGCCAACCAACCTTCAGACCCCGCAGTTCTAATTAACCCCAGATCCAACAATCCAGCTGCATACCAACGTTTCACACACCAAGAATAAAGACCCACCCATCTCGAGGCCCCAGGAACATCCCCTTAAACAGCCCCACCAACCAATCATGGAACACGAAAGAGTTAGGATGTCAGGGAGCTCCCAGCCTGGCCAGAATTGGAAGACATTTTACACTTCATCCTGGTTCTGCCAATTTCTGTGTGACCTTGCGCGCGTTTCCTAACCCTGTAAGGGTCCCAGTTTTCTCACCGTCAAGGTGAGGACAGCACCTGCACCAAGTTGCTACAAGGATTCTATGAGATCACACGTGAACCATCTAACAGGGCATCTGGCACGAAAAGGAAACTCGGGAATCGTAACGTGTATTCCCCAGTCCTATCCACACAATCTCGGAGCTGGAAGGCACTTTATCAAGCAGTCGGTCTAATCTCCCGGTTTTACACAAGAGGGCACCGAGGTCCGGGAAGGGAGAAACGCCTTATCCCAACCACCGCATAGGCGGCTGGGCGCTGGCCCTGGACTCCTGTCCCCGTCCCCGCCGGGCACCTCCCGCTTCCACCTGCCGCCAGGCCCGCGGCCCTGGGCTCGGGCGCGCCCGCGGCTCGGCCGGGCCTCCCGCGACGCGAGCAGCCCTGCCCCGCAGCCTCGGTCGCGTACTCAACTCTTCACTTTGCCGAAGGTGCCGACGCCCAGCGTGTCCCCCAGCACGTAGTGCCCTATCTTCACCCGCCCATCGTGCTTCTGTTTCTCAGCCATCTTCGGCGCGCGCAGCCTCGCCCGTTCCCCGCCGCCGCCGCCGCCGCCGCGGGGCCTCAGCGCGGCCGCGGCCGCCGCCTACCCACAGTGCAGCGGGCCCGCGGGGGGGCCGGGGCGGGGGCGCGGCCGGGGACGCGGGGGGCGCGGGCGCGGCGCCGGGGAGGGGCGGGCCAGGGGGTGCTCGCCGGCGGCGCGCGGGGCCGGCGCAGGACGCGGGGGCGTCCGGGGCGCGGCCCTGGAGGGGGCGCGGGGGCAGGGCCCCGAGCGCGGTGCGGGCGGGCTGGCGGCGCACAGGTGTGCGAGCAGCGGCCTGCGGGAGGCCTGTCGCGAGGAAATCCCAGGGGGGTGAGAATGGGAGGGGGATGGAAAGAGGTGGGAGTCAAATTTGAAGAGAACGGGCCTGAACTGAAGTGTGGGGAGACGCAAAGCTAAAATGTGGGGATAAGGGCAGCCGGGGATAGGAGGCCGTGGGGAAGGGCCTTGATCGAAGGTCACTCTGAAGGCAGCCACAAGGAAGTTTAAAGAAAGTTTCTCAAGTTACGGACTGAGTATTTTTGATACAGGTCGTGGCACATAGAGAACCCAGTTCTGGGCTCTCCTCCGTTGTCCTTTACATGTTTTGTAATTCTCAATTTTGTCCTAATGATAGACCCTCTCCTTCAGAGCTCTCCATTCTAATTGCACGAAAGTGCTCCAGTGAATCACTGTCACAGTATTTGCTTGGTTGTATTTTAGCACATGGTTATGTATGTATTTCTACACTACATGTATAACTAGGGTAGAAGTAGTTTGTGATAAAGATGCAAAGCAAAGAGGGAAGTAAAGAAATGGAAAGGGAAACAATGTAGTGAACATAAAAAGTAAAATAAAATACCTAAGGGACAGAATTTAAGAGGTGAGCACTATAAGAGCACAAATAAAAGAGATACAAATGGAGGTAGGGGGAATGGTAAGAGGAATCTAGAAGCACGGACACCCAGGTAAAATATTAAAGACTGACAGGAATTTGATAATAAAGTGATTAGCCCTTCCTTCCATATAGTCCTATTTGTCAGTGTTGCCTTTCAGTGCTTAAAACTATTTGCTGATTTGGAACAAATGTTTAATTGAACATTTTTAACATTGCACAATAGAGTTTCAAGGTCACATTCCTCAGTCTCTTATCATGCTGTTTACATGTAAAGAGAGAAATGTATTGATAAGAAAGAATAAGATATAACAAGTTTGTTTTCTTAGAAATGATTAATATACAAATGGCAAGCATACATCCTGTCTTAGACAACAAGACAGTCTGATGAGATGATCACAGCTTATAAATTATAGATCTCACAGCTGTTGAACAGAGGCTATTTTTGTTCATTCTTGGAATTATCTTTCTTGCTAACAAGAAGTATCCTTTAAGAATCAGTCTACCTAGCTGGCAGTTCGGAGAAAATAGCCAATTATTTTTTATGCTGGACCTTCATTTGGTTAAGGGTCACTCCTTCAGTACTTATCCAAGTGAGTAAGAAAACAAAACACCTATTCTACTTTTAAGATGTAAGATGTATGTCTTTCTCTTGATCTAACATCCAATTAAAAGATGTTGAAAAGTCTGCTAGATTGCTTTCTTGAAGCTACATAAAGTCAGACTCTAGAGATTTTTAAAGCATGTTGCAATGTGGTATTTGTTAATAATTACAACTTAATTACACGCTTCTTAACTATGAGCCTTACCTAGCAACTACAAACTACCTTGTAGCTTTATTATTATGCCAAACAAGTATACGATACTTTATTGATTAAAAAGTTCATTCAAACACAATTATATCACTTAATTATCATTAAAAAAAACTTATCCCCATTTTACAGATGATAAAACTTAGTTTTCCTCTTTCTGATTTGCCTAAAGCTAATCAACTAAGTGGTCATCAGAACTCATATCCAGTTCTGATTTTTCCTTTTGTCTTTCTACTATACCACAGCTGCCTATGAGAAAAATAATATGTAACACTCTAACAGTGTTTAAAGCTTTCACAGTTATATTCCCATTCTCATATTTTTATTGTCTCTATGGCAGGCCAACAATATACACTTTTTTAAAATGCCATTTGTTGAAAAATTGGGTCATTTTACCTGTTGAATTTCCTATACCCTGTTGGATTTACCTCAATAATTATTCTTGATCACAAGAAGTCATATGGTGGTGTGGACAAAGCATGGTATTTCAAAACAAAAATCCGAAGTTCATGTCCCAGCTTAGCCAAGTAGCAGTGTGTCCTTAAATAGATCATTTCACATCTCATTAGCAGTGTTGAACCAGATTATATTTAAAGTTCTACTTAGTTGTTAAGAAATTCAACTCCCAAATCCCTTTGAAAGTTTTAGAATGAAACTATCAAAGGAAAAAAGGAGATTACTACAATGTACTGTAGGCTATAGTCAAGATAACTCAACAAACTTTATCTTGGTACACATAATTTTTCCTACACGTATTTTGCCTCTTGACATTTACTTTTACTAGTTTGTAAGATTGAAAAAATAACATTGCCTAGCCCAAACCCCTTCAAAAAGATAAGAAGATGCAATACATGTGACAATTCTTAAAACCTTTCAAGGAAATTTAATATATAACTTTGAGATATTATTTTTAGCAGGTACCCTGTAACAAATATTAAACTTAATGTGATCCATTTCCCTTTTGTGGCCAAGTACATTCCTAAATTACTTCAATATGAGTCAACATTGTAATTTTCAGTGTAGCTGAGAAAAAATAAAACATTTTGGATCTGATTTCCCCCATGAGCAGATGCATTAATTGGAATAACAAAGGTTGTTTGCTTTGCTGTATAAACATTATGGATCTGACAGCATTTTTAGAATCTTGCTTTCATGTGTGTGTTGACAGCTTGTCTAAAGGAAGCTCAAACATGCTTTTAGATCTGTTAAATCAATTATTTCCACCCTGGCATGGATTCAGTGCCTGTCTATACTGAATACTTTTAAATTGGTAAGGTTTGAATAAGGAGATACCAATGTCACCTTGAATTGATTATCATCTTTGTTATGGCTGTGCTTTGGAATTAAAGTAACTCTTGACAAAACTATACAGTATATATGTTATTTGAAATCTTTTACAGTACTCTTTTCATGTCCTGAAATGGGTGTGAATGCTTTGACTTGTTGGCTCAATACTGTTAACATGAACTACAGAGCTTTGCCGTGATTAATTAGTGCAAACCAAAGATCAGCTAGGTTATTTCAAAATTTTCAAATGCTCTGAATATAAAATAATTCTCCCTCCAAGAATAAAGACCTTAAAAAAATAGCCAGAGTATTCAGTATCTCTTTTTAATTAGAATGTGGGCTTGTACTAGGTACCCTTTAAGGGCTCTTAACTCTGAGGTTCTGACTCTATGAAATTAAATGTGTTAATAAATTTTTTAAGTATTAATAAACTTTTCACCCTTGGTTTTTAAAATATTGAAATGGTTTAAAAGTGGTATAAAACTAACTCTACCAATGAAAATATTCCCAGATTCTTTGTTCCTGTCCTAAATTTATTCATTCATTGAACAAGTAAGTATTGAATGCCTACTGAGCATTAGGCACTATTCTAGGCACTGGGGATATAGAAATGAACAAGATAGACATGGTATTCTGTCTTGTTTACCACTCATAATGTTGCTATTTGATAAGGAAAAAATTGTTATTACATTTTTAAAGACAGTAAGGCATATTTTATTCATGATTATTGCTATAGATACAGAGCCTACTGCAATGGGGCCTTGCACTAGGGAAGAGAGATTGGGCTCAATTTCAAATACAATAAAGTAAAGTGGGGATTTATAGCTAAGGAGCTAAGTGGGAGGGACCATTGGTGGAAAATTACTAAGAGGGTAGGATAATTCTTTGCTAAACTGACCTAACAGAATCCTTGCTGAAGGTAGGCTAAAGTGATGGTAAGGATAAGGATTTTGTTTGGCTATCGAGAATAGTTATGCTGGCTACATTGACTTAGCAACACTCTTGTTGAAACTGGGCTCTTGAGGACATGTCTAAGGATGCAACCTAGTTGGGCTCAGAGGAGCCTGACAATAGTTAGGTCAAGGAGACAGTCTTTTTCACATTCTAATGGAAGAGCCATATAATAAGCAATCAAACAAACAAACAATGTAACATAATACTAGTGACAAGTACTATAAAGAAAAAAGGCAGAGGGAATAGATAGATAAAAGCCATGTGGGGGGTGTAGGTTGAATAGGCATTGTATATGGTTGTCAGAGAAAGTCTCTCTGGGAATGTAGCATTTCAGCAGAGACTTGAGAATTATGTGAAACATTGAACTATATGGGATATAAGCATTCCAAACAGAAGGAAGAGCATATACAAAGGCCCTGAGATAGTACAAATAGCATATTGGAGGAATACAAGAGGGTCAATGTGTCCATAGTGATGCATACAAAACTGATAATGGAGAGGTTTGTAGTTAGAATGTCTGAACCACATTCTATTGGTTAGGTTATGTGAAAAACTGGGATTTTTTTTAAAAGTGTGATCACATTTTTGGAGGATTTTTGAACAGGAGAGTGATGTGATATGACTTATAAACTTAAAATATCTTTCTAGATGGCTGTGTGGAAAACAGTCTAGTGGGATGAGGGTAGAGACAAAGAAACTAATTAAGAGGCCATTGCAACAGACCAGATGAGTATTAATAGTAGCTTACATTAGGGTGGTAGCATGGAAGCTGGTGAGAAGCATTCAGATTTGGCATATGTTTTGATGTTAGCACCAAGAGGATTTGCCAATGGTTGGATGAGACATGTGAGAAGAATCTCAAAAAAGGAATCAAAGACAGATATTTGGGGCTCATACAACTAGTGAACAGGCTGCCATAGACTGAAATGCAAAACACTTCATGAGAAATAAGTTGGGAGGAAGGGGAGGATGAGGGGCAAAATTCTGTTTTGGTCATGGTAAATCTGACATGTTTAATAGAAAGTCAAAGGAACATGTCAAGTAGGTAATTTACCACAAGAGTGTGAACTTCAGGGTAGAGGTCCAGACTGAAAAATGTGAGTTTCAAAATCATCAGCATATATACCACAAAACTGGAGATCCCTTAAGAAGTGAATATAAACAGTAAAAGGAAGAGATTCTCAGACTGAGATATCCCAGATTCAGGGGTTTGTAGAAGAAAGAAGAGTTTAGCAAAAGATACTGAAAAGTAATATCCGCTAAGGTAGGAGGAAATTTAAGAATGTATAACAAGATGCTATCATCAACTATGTCCAATGTTACCAAGAGGTCAAGTGAGATGAAAATGAATTAACTCTTGGATTTGACTTTGACAGATGACTTTGTAGTGGAATGATGGAGATAAGAGTCAGAGTGGAATAAGTTTATGAGAAAAAAGAAATAGAGAAGGTGACTCCACAGAATTTTTTTTAAGTTTTTCTATCAAAGGAAGCAGAGAAATATTTTGAGTTTTGCTGTGAAGGAGGCAGTAATAAATGGGGAATGTGGAGAGAAGGGTGAATTTTTTAGGATGAAGAAAAATGCAACATGCTTGTGTGCTGTTGGGAATGATTCATTAGAAAAGGGGGAAAAATGACAGTGCAAGACAGAATGAGTAACTGTAAAACATGAAGCAGTAAATCCTGATTGGACAGACTTTCAAGAACTCCCATACCTGCTTTCAAGAGACTTATACTCTTAACAGAAAACACATACACTTAAATTAATACATTTCAAAGGGTGCAATAGTGATATGACAACATTGTGCATAGGGCTGACTGAAGAGTGTGCAGTGGTGAGTTAGAAGGCTCTTGTATTTGACCCGGGAAGGATGATAAGGACCTCAACCAGGGGCAGTTCAGCAGGGAAGGAAGGTAAAGATGGATCTGAGAGAAATTTAAGAGAACAAATGAACAGGATTTAGTTCCTGCTGCTTTATGAATTAGAAATGGAGCAATTTTTGGTAACTTTCAGATTTCTGGCATGACATTGTAGATGGATGAATCTTCCTAAAACAGTTCTTAGCCTATCATTTTCTTCCTTAAAATTGTTCAAAGACTTTACATTGCCTAAAAATTAATGTTTAAAACTCTGTAGTCTGGAATTCATGGGCCCTGAACTCTGCCCTTTCGGCATGCCTTTTACCTTCCTGAGTTACTTTCTTGAAAGTCAAGGATGTAGGGTTATCCAGTTTGAAAAGTATCAATCTATAGGGTAACACTTGAAGTCTTTAAGTCTGCATTCAAGTCCCTCTGTCATCTGGTACTTGCCAACCTAATTTCTTGCATCATCTGACTTACCAAAAGCTCTAGTCATGTCAAACTTCTTTCCATTCTGTGTATACACCAAGCTGTGGTAGGTCACTGTATCTTTCTTCCCCTCATTCTCATTGTCTGGAACTCCTTTAGTCCTTGGTACTCACAATCACAGTCTGCCTAACAAATACCTCTGCGTGTTTAAAAATTCACCTCCTCTGGGCAGCCCTTCCTCAACCTCCCATATGCATTTGACCACCTTGTCTTTAAAAATGCTATGTACATTATACTTGACTGCATCATAGTATCTATCTGTTAATATGTCTGGTTCATCATTTGACTGTTAATCCCTGAGGGCAAGCACTGTAAACATAGTACCATTAATTGCACTTAATTCATGTTAGTCGAATGATTGAGTAACAAAGTAATGAAATCTCAGTTGAGGCATAACTATCTTAATTTACCTATCCCCTCCCAGGCAGCACTAAAGGCATCCTCCTGTTTATTCCCATAAGGGATTGTATCACTTCTGTTCTAGCACTATATTGTGCTATAACATTGTGTTTGTTCTATGGCATCATTTTTCCTCTTTCTTAGTGTATATGTCCCCTGCCTGAAATATTCAAAGGCATGGATTTTATCCTACTTATCTTTGTATCCCAAACACCTAGGTTCTCCATGAATAAATTAAGAATGTATTGTTTAATAATTAGAGAGCTATCTTACCTTTTAAAGTCTTATATCATGTAATCATGCCCATCTTTTTCCACCTTCACGAAGAATTCCCTAATCACCTGGATAGAATTAATCTTTGGCCTGGCACTCTATTAAGCTGTAGCTGTATTCCTACTGTGCAATTTTTACTCTCTAGGACAGTTATTGATATATAGTGAGTACAAAAGCCTAAGAACAAGAAGACTTTGTTCTTCATGATATTCCCATACAGTTTGAATTCTCAGCTCATTTTTGTGTACTGCTATACTTGCATAGCAGTCTCCTGCCAGTTCCTAGAGCACTTGGCATAATTCTACCCTTTCCCATTGGAGAGAGCTATAAAAAGCAACACTCTTGAATCTGATATGATTTATTTTGTTAAAGTAAACAATTAAAGTAAAAGCTACTGCATTTACACTATTATTTGTAACTATTTATGACAACTTCTTGCCCCACTGAGCCTTATACATTTGAGGCATTCTTTAAATATTTGACAAATGAATAAAGGAAGAAAGTATTCTTATTTCCACTACTAAATTCAGAAGAAATTCAGACTTTGCCTTTTGTACAGAATTAGTCTGCTTATCTATTGCTGTTTATAGCCAGAAGTACTTTATTAGTATGAACTAGAGGAAGACAATATTGTCTTTCATAAACTTTAAAAAACTATGCTTCTCCCCAGGCCATGCTAGCCTTGGAAACAAATAGAAATGTTACAGAAACTGAGTTTTCCCTGAGGCTTTGTAAAATTCTGGCATCTCTTTTCTCTGTGGACTCAAGTGACGCATCTCATTTCCCTTGCCCAGTGGTCCTCAGCCCTGCTTTTCCATCTGGTGCCCTCTGCTGCTATATTTTTGTTTATTTTCTTGTCCCAGTGACTACAACTCTAAGAATCAAAAAGGTGACTTTGTGCTTTTAGTTTACAGCCCCTTGCAATGCAAAACTTGAAACAAATTTCTCAGGAAAAAGGACTGAGCAACATGGGAAGAACATCATCCACGCAGAGTCAAAAACATTATCCTTGCAAACCGTAACAGACTAGCCCAATCCGAGTGCACCTGCCTCTCTACTTTCTTCTACCACTTGGGTAATTCTTACCTTCCCAGAGAACATCGTCCATTTTCCCAAAGATCAGAGGCAGCATTTATTTCCCCCTCTTTGTGTTTCCTCTTTGTATCAATATCCCAGGGCCCCAGAAAGCTTCTCCTCTTACAGAGATAAAGGGGCACGGGAGAGCCAGGATTGTTGGGAGAGATCCTTGTGCAAGTCTGACACTTCGGTGCCCTTGCCAGAGTTCAGAAAGTGAGCGTGTGCTTGGCATCTCCACTGTGATCCTGCTCATATATTCTTTCATTATTTGATCCACCTGATATCTCACATAAATGATGTAATAAACTGTGTAGAATTTCAGGCATACTTGGCTACAGACATAGATTGGGGAAATGCTAAAAATTATAATACATAAGAAAAGCTTATCACAGCATCTCTCATGAGTTTTTCCAGGAAAAATATTCAAAGCTATCTTTAACTATATTCTTAAAAACAGTGCTTGAAAATTTTCCACTGTAGGGAAAATGGAAGTTCCATGGCCAGGATCCTCCCCTGTTACCCAATGTGTACTTGCAGTGAGCTAATACTTAGCCTATTTTGCAGGTGCATGCTTGCACACCCATTGGCCATAAGTCATTACTGCCACTATTGCGATAAAAAGAGCTCTGCCTGGTGCTAAGAGCAGAACCCCAGGCTAGGAAGACAGAAGGGAGTCTAGGGAAGAGAGCAGAAAGGAGCAGAGATGGAGCTATGAAGGGAGGCTGTGCCTGAGGCAGAGGCTGGAACCGAGGCAGAGACTGAGATGGGTGGATGTGACTGTCTTGCCAATGGGTTTAAGCCATGGGCAAGTTCACTATGGATTCAGTGTGATCAAAGAAATGATAGTAGAACATTCCTGGGGTGAAAGGGTTATACCCAACTTTATTTCCACGGTGGCAGATCAATCATTAGAATCCCATCCACTCAAAGCGAGTCTGCATGCAGCAAGCCAGTCTCTGCCTCTGGGCCTCTCTGCCCGCATAGCTGTCCTCAGGGCCTCTTTACCCGCACAGCCGTCCTCTGGGCCTCTGTCCTCGGCACTGCCACCACTCCGGCCCCTGCTTTGCTCTTCTGCAGCCTTGCAGCAGTGCCACCATGTTGCCCAGAGCACTGGGCAGAGCTCTTTATATATAGTCAATAGCAATGTATTGTCCACAGGTGTGCAGTGAGCTAGCCCACCAGGGCCAGGTGAGAATCCTGGCCACAGGAACTCTCATTTTATCCACAGTGACTTATGCTTGACCTGCCACCTTGAGAATAAAGCTTGGTATAAGCTCCTTTTTACCCTTGATGTTCTGTTGTCATTTTATTGGTCTCACCAAATTCATACTGACCTTGACCAGAGCTTGGAACCCCCTTTGGCCAGGAGCTACAGTACATAAAGAATAAAAATAAATAACCTTAAGTATCTGCCTCTATTATTTAAAGTATATTTCAGGCCTTATAATCTTTTTCAAATGTTGTTTTGTGAAGATGAAGAAAAAAATAAGTTTGGAGGCATTCTTAAAAAATCTGATTTGAATTCACCTTTATAAAACTTACAACCACTTGTGATATGGATTTTTTTCAGCTATTATTTGTCTTATTATAGAGTTGAATCATTAGAGGAATTCTTTAGGCAAATTAAATGCTAATTTTTAAGAATGTAGTTCTGAAATTTTTAGTGCCTACCATTGTTAGATACAAAAGAAGTATCTGATTACCTTGCCAATGGGTTTCATCCCTGGGCAAGTTCACTATAGATTCAGTGTGACCAAAGAAAATGACAGCCAAACATTCTTGGGGTGAAAGGGTTATACCCAACTTTATTTCCATGGTGGCAGGTCAGTCACTAGCACCCCATTCACTCAGAGCTAGTCTGCATGCAGCAAGCCGGTCTCCTCTGGGCCTCTCTGCCCACACAGCTGTCCTTTGGGCCTCTCTGCTCACACGGCCGTCTTCTGGGCCTCTTTGCACAGCTATCCTGCACAGCTGTCCTCTGGGCCTCTCTGCTCTGTCGTCTCGCACAGCCGCCCTCTGGGACTCTGTTCTCGGTGCTACCACCAACTCCAGCCTCTGCTCTGCTCTCCTGCAGCCTTGCAGCTGTGCCACCATGTCATGTGCAGAGCACTGGGTGGAGCACTTTATATAAAGTCAATAATAACTTATTGCCTAAAGGTGTGGAAGCGGTAGCCTAGCAACAGGCCAGTTACATCATCAGGTGGTTTAAGTTCAGTGAGGATCCTGGCCACAGGAACCCCAGCTTCCCCACACTGATGAACAATGCCCTAAAGGCCCTGACCTCAAGAAGACTTGTCCCCATGAAATAATTTAAAAACAAGTTGCTAATTTTTTAACCCATGGGTTAAAGTGGCATCTCTGTACAATATTTCTGTCACTAAACTCTCTTCAGTTACATAGGAAAGAAGTTACTTGGTTTTTGTTACTTGTTTTCATTGCATGTGACATAAACACCCTTAGAAACATGGACTTGTAAAAAAGAATGTGATTATACACCCTTTCTGCTCTTAACTCTCCCATTCTAAAATCTAACTGTATAGTGCTCACAGGGCAAACACTAAATCACGTGGTGATTGCTTAATGAAAACAACCTGGAAGATGAGGAAGAGTTTTTTGGGGTTTTCTGAGACAGAATTAATTAAACCTGTGTCTTGTCTGAGGGTTTCAGCCCCTGGGCAAGTTCAGTATGGATTCTGTGTGATCGAAAAAATGACAGCGGAACATTGGGTGTAAAAAGGGGCTCACACCAAGCTTTATTCCCATGGTGGCAGGTCAAGTGCTAGAATCCCATTTGCCTCCATCTCTGCCTCTGGTCAGCCTCTGCCCTAGGCGCTGGGTCCACTCTGGCCCTGTCTCTGCTTCTGACCTCTGCCTTCCTGCTCCCCTCTCTCTTGCTCACTTCTCTGGGCTCTCTTTCTGTCTCTGCTCTTAGTACCAGGGGAACTCCTTTATAGCAATACAGGCAGTAATGGCTTATTGCCACCAGGCATGGAAGTATGCACCTACATAGTAGGCTAACTATTACCTTATCACATGTACACAATGGGTATCAGGTGATGATCCTGACCATGGAACTTCCATTTTCCCTATAATCTGCCTTTATTAAATCCCATGTTTCTAATTCCTGACACTGACTATGTTCCTTGAATCTAAAACTTAGCTTCAACCCTGAATCATTGCTGGAAAGGCTTTCTGCATCAGTCATAACACCTGTTGATAGCTCTCACCAGTTCCTTACTTTTCCTCTTAGTCTGGGGGTAAAGTCTGTTCTGCATTTTTGATATTTACCCATTTTCCATTCTTACTCCATCCAAAGTCTGATGGTCTCAACAACATCTTGCTCATCCCCACTGGTGCAAAATTCATTCTACAAAATTTGGACTCATGTTAGCAGACACCAGGCTTTCACGTGAAAAAGCTTGCCTAGTATCAAATAAACATCTCAGGACCATGTCACTGTGGCAAGTTTCTTGTCACACCAAGTAACTTCCAACCTTGTCACCCACTGGAATTTATCAACATTGAAAAGGGATTTCCTTTTCTCATCTTCAGGAAAGAGTGCCATGAACGTTTACTCTTGAGTTTGATTTAAGAAGTCAAGCCTAGTAAAAGGAATCAGATGAGGAAATGTTTGGATTGCTAGCAGAAGGAATGAGTAGTTTTATAAATGGGAGAAATGCATTCTTGGTTTGGTTCAAAGCACATTCTACACCTTATTTCCTGTTAGACAAATGGGGCATTTTTGTGGAAATAAGCCAAATGTTTATGAATAGCTCCTTACTTTTTCCCATCTGTTAGAAACATTTTTCAAATATAAATTAAAAAATAAATCCCTACAAGAATCTATATGTTCTCACTCCTTTACTGTTGGGAGCTCTATATCATAGTTTTATGTCATGAGTCTTAGCTGAGTTTGTATCTGATAGAATCTTTAAAATAGAGCCATTCATCAGACAAAAACAACTAACTTGATTTTATTGTATTGCAAGTATTTCTCAGCAGTAAGCAAAGAATTTTGAGATTTCAAATGTGAAGTATTTTAATCATTACAAATCTGATATTTCATGAGGCAAGCTGGCTTTGCTGTGTGATTTTGAATAATTCATTCAGTCTCTAAACTGTTACCACATGCCTAAAAGAAAAAGAAGCCAAAGTCACTTGAATCAAGAAATCATACCCGTTAGGGTCTTCAAATGTTTTATCTTGAGCAATTAAGTTTTTTTAATAGTAAGGAATGCATATGTAAAAAAAATAATATGCATATGTAAAAATCATGAGCAAATTCTGTTTCTTTTTGTGTAGGTACATTCAAATAATATATTTTCTACTCTTGTAGTATACTTAGTCTATCTAAAACCAGCTACAGAATTGCTAAGTGTGGTTTTCCATAGCAGGGGGAATTGTAGAAATGATATCTGTCTATTATTTCTGGATGGCTTGCCAAGATGCAATTTTTATGAACATCATTTTAAAATACTTTATGACTTGAGTGTAATGTTTAAATCCTGAAAAATATACAATTGAGCCAAGTTAGTTGAACAATAATTTTACAGAAATTGAAAGATTTATTATATGTGTTGAATGGTGATAGAAACCAGTTTGTATTCTACTGTTTTCATTTTCATTTTTTAAAATTTTCATCAACTTTCTCATTCCTTTATAGAGTTGTCTGCTATTTACAGAGAAGGTACTGCATTATACAACCTACCTGAAATCTTTTTAATGGTGCTAGTATGGAAATAGTCCCCTGACAGGAGCTCATAACTGTGTAATGTGAATCTCTGAAGGATTTTCCAGTAAATAAATCACAAAAGAAATAAATTTGAAAAGAACCCTGCTCAAGAACTGATTATCATCAGTAGTACAGTAAAACCCTAAAGATAGCTCCTAAATGCATAAAAACTGCACAGTCTCTGTCTCTCTCACAAACACACACATGCAAACACATATGCTAATATGTACCACATGCACGTGCACAAAGCTTATCTGTAGGGAAATACTGGAAGTATATCAAACCAAGCATGCTTAATTTATTTTATTTAAAATAAAATCATGAAGGGAAGGAAAAGTGATAAAGAAAAAGTAAATGGAGAGGAGAAAAGCAACTATATTAGTTCTTCCATGATACAAAATACAAATAATTTCAGCACTGAAAATGAAACAATAAGAACAACATATTCTGGATTATGCATTCATGGATTCATTTAGTCTTTCAACAAACATTCATTGAGCACTCACCCTGTGCCAGGGATTCTACTGGGCTTTGGGTATACAAAGATAATAATAGACACTGCTCCTGTCTCTAGAAATGAACAATCAAAAAGCATAATAGTAAGTAAAATGATAGAAGTAAGCATAGGTGCCAAGGAAGCCCCAAAGAGGAATGAGTATGTTTTGTTTTATACTTTCTTCGATTTAATTAACGTATCAGATTTCTTTCTCTCAATTTTCACTGGCTCCCAAACAATTACATCCTTTGTAAATAATTGTCCAAAGAAATATTAAAATTTTACTTAAATTTTCTATTATATTTTAGTATCTAACTCTTTTTTTGTAACTCAGGGATATGACTTGTTTTTTTAACCTGTAGTCATGATAAATTGAATTACTTTTAAACTAATATTTACTTCCCCTTCCCTCCAATGGGAGGAATATTGACACCACCACATTGACAAGATTCTTGCCCATACATTGCTTTGGGATATTAGCAGATGTGACATATACCCCATTCTTGCAGAGGTCTTAAATATGCTTGCATAGTTTGTCTTGATCTCTTGAGTTTCTGATCTCTGCCAGAATAGCCTTCCTCAGATAATCCCAGACTGAAAAACACACACAGCCCATCAAAGCTGTAGGCAACTTGCAGGCCTCTGAGCATGAAATGAATCTTTATTAGGATAAGCCACAGAAATGTGGGGGTTGTTTGTAATGTGGCAAAAAGGATTAATATAAGAGTCAACCATACACTCATACTTGTCTGAAAAACTATAAACAATATAAACAAAAGGCAAAATATTTGAAATGACTTTTGAAACAAAAGAGAAGCCGATGCCATACACAGAATGTGGAATATGTTCCCTAGGTATCACTCCTAACACTATGTCTACCTTTAATACCAAAGTACCTTTTAGTATGTATGGGATGCGAGTATTTAGGAGCCAGGCAATAACTAATAGGTATGTCTATGTGTCTGTAGGTTTGTGTAATTAATTGCTGTGTATCTATTATGATTTCCCTTATATTACAAAATTTAAAAAGACAGTAATACATTTTTACAGTAAAATCTATTGCTATTCATTACCTTCAATGCAGAAAACTACAGAAAGAAAAAGAAATTTCATCCTAATAAAATAGTACTTACAGCTTATTAAATGCTTCAGATGGTTTTCACTATCTACCAATGACCACAGGAAAAAAAATGAAAAAACCATTTTGTGTGATTACAATGTCATATAACTGCACACCCAACATCATCCAAACAATAACAATACCAAACACTAGTAATGTCCTCATTTGTAGCAACATTCTGCTTCTGACCCAAAAAGATTTCTTATTCAGTACTGTGCACTAATAGTAGATCGCAAAATTTTTAAATCATCTCTGACTAACACTTATTTATATATCTGCTATTCTCACTATACAGTATTTGCACATTAGAATTGTTTGGCTAGCCTGTTCCAAAGTCAATTATAATGTTGAAGGTTTTTGTAAGTGTGAGTGGAGAGACTGTAACCATATAAAACATAATAATATTATGCCATTCCCAGTATGAGTATTTTTATATACTCTAAAATCATGCAGGAAAGCATATTTTTAAGAATTGAAAAATGTTTTATAAGCACCAGTGGGATATAAACTTCCTTCACAAAGACACATATTGGCTCATTCATCAACTATCTAGTATTTTTCATCTAAATGAAAATTATTTTTACAGCTGATTTTTTACAGTAGTTTTTCATTATACCCTACAGATGTATTAATGTGTTTTATCCTGTTGACATCTTATTATAAACACATCCATTTTGTGTTAAATGTGCGGTGTTTCTCCCATGCTTATATTAAGAGGAAGCAAGGGAACAGTTTGAATCAAAAGAGGCATTTGTAATAGTCCCTCCAGGAGTCCCTGCAGACTTTTGCCAGCTTGAGGCTGATTTTTTGGGGGGGAGGAGAGGAGCAAATAAAATCATCTAAAATATAAACAAAAGTGTTTTCCCAAAGTTCCTGGAATCAGAAAGAAAAAATATGTTTGGGATGCTCTAGGTGGATTTATCTGAATTCCCTTGCATATTCCAAGTGAACCCACAGCCAAACAAATGAAGCTATGGTTGCACAGCTCAAGACTTACTACTTCTTCATTTTATAAAAGTAAAACCACAGGTGATTGTGCACCAGTTGGTCTGAATTTGTACGTGTAGCAAATAGGCAGTAAATTATTTCTTCCACTTTCTCTGAGTACTGAATGGAAGCATTTATCATCAATCTGTCATATTCTGAATATAGGACACTGGATATTAAGGCTGAAAATAACTTTTTGAGAGGTTATTTTACCAATCATTCCTTGATTTGTTCCTTTATCCTTTTCTTCCTTCATTCATTCATTTAACAGTAACTATTTATTGAGCTTTTCCTGCGAAGTAGGCACTGTGCTAAATTCTGAGAATATGGTGGTAAATAAACACAGAAAGAGCTCAAAAGACAATTCCAGACCGATCTCAAATTCACTCATCTATTTATTCACACTTATTTCCAACACCTAGTACAAGGAAAAGAGTCAAACAAACATGGACTTAATTTGACTTAGTGTGGTAATATTGAATGAATTATTTAAACTTTCAGGTTTCATATCTTCTAGCTACCTCAAAGAATAATAGAGTGGATTACAAACATAACATATAGAACTACTTGACGTTTTATTCTCCCCCACCTCCACACCAAATCTCACCTATTCCCCACATGTTAGGTACTAGAGATATAACATGGACATGTGCATTTTGTAGCACTGTGCTTATTTGTAGCTAAGAATACAGAAAAATGTAAAATGTGATCCCTGCCTTCTGGAAAATTAAATTTAGAATAATAATAATGAGTAACATTTAATATATGCCAAACATTGTTCTAAGCATTATATGTGAATGAACTCACTTTCCTTCACTATAATCTATGAGAGAGAAATTATATGCATCCTGTATTCTGGGTGAGAAAACAGGCATAGAAAGATTAGGTAGCTTGGCCAAAGTCATACAGCTGGTAAGTATAGTAAGGTAGAATTCATACCAAAAGCTGCCTGTCTCTGGAATCTGTGTTCTTTATCACTACACCACACTGCCTTTCAAGGGGAGATACTAATACAAGAAACTATGATAAATACCTTGTGAGTGGTCTAAGCAGTCAATGAATGCAGGGAGAGAAATCAGGTGTAGATGGCCCAGAACTTTAAAAATTGATAACCTTTTAATAGAAAGAGATGTGAATAGTGATGAAAAGATTCTATAGGGCATTTCAGGAAAGTTTTATTTTATGTCCATAGAAAATGACTCTTCTATACATCTAACACAAATACATTATGCTGTAACCCATTCTATTAGTAGAAATGAAAAACATTTAGAAAAATAATTTTAGAATTTTGCTTATTTATTAAAGTAATAAATACTAATCATAGAAAAACTAATAAAAATAGCAAAGTATAAAGAAAAGCACTTAAAAAATCACTCCTAGTTCTATCAACCAAAAAGATAATCAGTTCAATATTTAAGAATATTTCCTTTGATTTTCTCTTCTGAGCATATTGTATTAAATGTATTTTACATAAAAATTAGCATTATACTTATATACAGTTTTCAATCCTGCTCTTTTCACCTAATATTTTATCATAAGCAACTAGGTTTTTTTTTCACTGATGCCCCTACCATCTCTCTCTTCCTTCCCTGCTTTATAATTTCTGAACACTTATCACCATTTACATACTATAATTTCTTTACATCTTTACTTTGTTTTTCTATCTCCTGTTCCTCCTCTCCCCACCTCCCACACACATACAACAAAATAATCTCCATGAGAGCAAGAAAATATTTGTTCTGTTCTCTACTGTGACCCCAGTGCCTAGAACAGTGCTTGGTACACAGTGGGTGCTCTATTTGTTGAATGTATAATGTCATAGTAACACCATCGCAGAAGATAATTTCTTGGTTCAAAAGTTGGTTAATAATGTAACTACAGAGCACTTACTGGAGCACATACATAGTCAATCACCCTTACCTCATATCAAGTAACCATTTCTAGTTACTTGGGCTAGCATACATAGGTAGTGGAATGGACAATTCCTCATGAATAATGAATTAGACAGTTTGCAGCTTGCATGTAATTTTTGTTCTCTAAGGAATTCTCCTCAAAACTCTCTTTCTTCCAGACTTTTCTCTTACATCATCTTCTTTGTCATTATGCCTCATGTATTCCCTATAATCCTGTATTCATAACTTCACTATTGGCTGAAATTTGGAGTTTGTTTTTATTGGTCGTCTGAAATACACCATGTGTATATACTTTCTTTTTGAATTTGATATCACTTTGATTGTTCAGCTAGCCAATTCCTGCAATACCCGCCCATAACCTTCAGTCAGGCCCCTACCTTACCCAGGTGGGAGGTGGTCAGGCATGAGCCCAGAGGAGCTCCCATCTTTTTATATAAGTAAAACCTGGATCATTGGATATGCTTAATATTCAATAAACCTTTCTCTCATTTTTACCAGTAATGTTTATTCTTTCCTAGTCTTTTCCATGTATACATAGCAAGATACATATAACATTGACATTTTTTTAACTAAAGTATCACTGATATACAATCTTATGATGGTTTCTGATACATAGCACAGTGGTTCAACATTCACCCATATTATCAAGTCCTCACCCCCTCCCGTGTGGTCACTGTCTATCAACGTAGTAAGATATTATAGAGTCATTAACTGTATTCTCCATGCTGTACTACTGTCCCCATGACCTACCTGTATTGTGATTGCAAATTTTAGTGTCCCTTGATCCCCTTCTCGATCCCCACCCATCCTCCTCAACCCCTCCCCTTTGGTAACCACTAGTCCCTTCTCGGTGTCTATGAGTCTACTGATATTTATACCACAGACATTTTTAACTCAGCTCAATGCTGTACAAATTATTAAGATGAGATAATATGTATGAAAGTGCTTGGTAAACTTTCAAGCTCTGTGCAAACACTCTCCTGATGCGATCACCATTAACTTATAGCATCTCAGACTATACAGTATATTGCATATACACACAATTCTCTGTGGGAAAACCGTTCATATGCTAGGAGGCCATCATCAAATCCTCATTCCAATTTCTAGGCTGAATACCCTAGTTTATTTAATGTTTCTTTCTATAATCTCTTTCTCAAACTCTTAATGATCTCTGTATTTTACAATTTTTCTCTGGTCTATCATTTATCTTTATTAGCATGATAATCTTATAAGTGAACCACACTTTATGAACACAGCTAGGTGAAAATAGAATATTTTATAAATTGTGTCATATTACAAATGCACTAAAGTGGTAAAGTTACTTAAGAACTTTCTGTAGAGGGAATCAGAAGTTAGAAAAGGGCTTGTGTTTATTAGGTACCTACTCCACTGCTTATCTGTAATGTAACCTTGTTAACTTAGCTTCTCTAAGCCCTAGTTTTCTTATCTGTAAAGTAGGGGCTCACCATTAACCCCTCCTTCAGTGGTTCTCTATGGTCAGAGTTCTAGAGCACATATGAAAATGTCTGGGAGAGTTTTCAGTCCTCACAATGTCTGGAAGTAGTTATTGTTTTGTAGTGATGGGATGGGGCAAAGACATAAATATCCCAGAATGCCTGGAGCAGTACATCCTAACCAGCAATTGTCCTTTCACAAAATGTTGGTAGTGCTGCTATTGAGAAACAGATAAATCAACTCCTAACAAATTTCTCTCTGATAAACTAATGAATACTAGATGGAAGGACAGGGTGTTTTATGATAAAGAAAAAAAAAGTCCAAATTTAAAATGTATGAGAATGTTCTGCCCTGTTAAAATAATAATTTTTAAGTTGTTGCCTGCAAAAGTCTGCCCACTGCAAATCTAAATCTTCCTGCTGCTATATGGAAAGCATATTAAAATCTCTGATCAGCTCACCATGCAGGTGAGAGGACTACTATTAATGACTTTAGAAACAGCTAATTGGTTTCCATTTTTGTCTGTGTTTCTAAAATATTACTTGACTTCAGTCAAATCAAGTAAGCCATATTCCCAACTGTAAATTGTATCAGATATTTTGTTGGATGTATCTGTCTCTTATTCCAGCTGCTGATGGGCCAGTCAGCTCTGCACAGTCTGACAAAGTTCACACAGGCCTGACTTGAAAGCACTTCACCTCCTGGCCCTACCTGGTATGTCTCTCCTCCACCCCATAGCTTCCTATTAGGACCCTAAACGCACCCAGATGTATGCAACCTGGAAGTGTAGGGGGCGAACCTAGGATCTCAGAGATCATAGGCAATGGATGAAATCTTCCTCTTTTCTACCCCTTCCCTGCCTAAGTAGCCAGTCCCCAAATTCTTAAGAGCACAGTCTTCTGAATTAAGCAATCCACCACATTTTGCAACAGCTAACACCTAATGTCTTCACTTTGGTTTTCTCGGGGTCCTTGCCTCATTTTCCTTGCCCTTCACTCTGTACTCTTTCATAAAAGCGGGCACATAAGCCTGCTGCTTCAGGCTCTGCTTTTGGGAGATCCAGGCTAACGCATAAGTAAAGTGAACAACTGAAACCATCATCTGCTTAATTCAGACCAAACTCTTGCAGTGATCAGTTTGGATCAATTTACATGACAGGATGTTAAATCCAAAAGAATGATAATATTGCTAGTTGACAGGTTCAAAGGAGCTGTCAACGCTGTCCAACCATTATGCTACTTGTTTCACTTTATGAGCGCACCTTCACATTCTCTGAGATATGTTTCATAGAATCTCTATCCTCAAACATTCTATCTCCGTAGCTATCACCTTCCACTGACAACCTGTCTTCACATTTAATTGGGAAAACAGAAACCACCAGATGGGCACTCTTTCCTAATCTCATCACTAGATCGACAATCCCATCCGAGCCTGCCCGCATCTCCTTTTCTCCTATTTCATCTGATGAAGTGTCAGCCACTTCCTCAATATAGATCCGATTCCCTCTGGCGTTCTCTGGGGCTTGGTTCCTTATTTCTTCCTCCTTGCAGCAATAATCTCTCTCTCTACTTCATCATTCCCATCTAAGTTCAAAATACCTCCCATTTTACAAGACCTTCCTTTCCTGCCCACTGTCGTCCAGCTATTTCTACATGTCTGTACTTGCTCTCCCAGTCACACTTATCTACAGGGAAAGCTGCCCCAGCTTTCTTACTTTCTTGTCACTCCTCAGCTCACTATTATTAGGCTTCTGCCTCCACCACTTCACTGAATCTCCCCTTATGGAAGCTACTAATGACTTCTCTGTTGCTCAATCTAATGATTATTTTTTATGGCTTCATTCTAATTCAACCTCAGGCAGCAATCGGCACAACTAAGCATTCTCTCCTTTAAACACGCTTTCCCTGGCTGCCTTTCAATCTCACTCGTGAGCATCGATTTCTCTATTACATTTGTGTGCTCCTCCTCCTCCTTCTGGCTGTTAATGTTGTCAGTCTTCAAGACGTGCTCTAGGCCTCTCCCATCCTCACTGCATAACTACACATCCTCACATACACCCATGATTTCAAATTATGTCAATGATTGGTATCACTGCTCCTCAAGTCACAGAGGCAGAAATAATGTTAAGGGGAACAGCCCCTTAACCAGTCCATCACTAAGTCCCATCTATTTGTAGAAAGTTTTAAATATTTTAATTCATTTAATTTATATTAAATCTGTTTTAAAATATTTCTCAAATCAGTCTACTTTGCCACCCCCAGTGCCACCAGAGTGTATCAGTGTCCCTCACATAAACTAATCTAAGTTTTCTTCACTCAGCAGTCAGAATGATGATTTCAATACCCAAATCTGACTGTGTCACCCTGTTGTTAAAATCTTTAAATAGTTTCTATATATTTTAGAAAAAATAAGGAATCCTTAATCTAGCCTGCCAACTCTGCATGTTCTGGCTTCTACCTGCCTCTACAGTTTACTTTCTTTTACTCTTTGTGATTCTAATTTATTGATTTTCTTACAATTCCTTCTACATTACATACACTCTCCTACCACAGTATCTTAGGACATGCCTTCCCTCTGCCTAGAATGCCCTTTCTCTAGTTCATGCCTGTTCAGCCTTCAGGTAAAGTTTAGGAATTATTTTATTAATGTAAGTATTCCCTGACCTTCCAACCAAGTCAAATCACTATACACTTTACCCTATGCACCAAGACACCAATAATATGTATGAAAGAGTATATCCAAAGAGTTTCCAAGAATTTGAATTAAAACAGTGGATTTAGGGATTCGAAGTCAGAACCCAATTTGAAATATCCCTAGAAGGAAAAATTATTTTAATTTTATTCTACTTCAGTGGTGGCAAGCAATGAAAGAAAGGTTGAAGGAAATTTCCAAATGTCTGACTTGTTTGACTGGACAGAGAAAGGTTCCTTGAAGGGAAATGACTAATTAAAGAGTGGAAATGGGTTTAATGGCAAACTAAAGAATGCATGCCAGTTAATAACTAGCAAAACTACATACTCATTTGCTCTTTAACTTGGCAATTACACTTCTAAGACTATCCTAAAGACAAATTAGTGAAAAACACTGAAAGCAACCCAATGTCATCAGTTAGGGATTAGATGAACATGTTACAGCCCATTCATATAATAGAGTACCAAGCAGATTGCAAAAAAGGAATAAAGATTTCTAGATATTAGATATTTTAGTTAACTTTAGGATATAGCATTAAATGTAAAAAGCAAGGAGGAGAAAGCACTCATAATGTTTTGTCATTTATCTAAGAAAAGGAAGAGAAGATTAAAATATATACATACATTAGCTGAAACTTGAACAATATGGGTGTTAATGGTGTGGACCTGCTGCCCATGCAGTTGAAAATCCACATACAACTTTGGCTCCCACAGAATTTAACTACTGAGAGCTTACTGTTGACTGGAAGTCTTACCAATAACATAAACTGTCAATTAACACATATTTTGTATGTTATGTGTATTTATATTGTATTCTTATACTAAGCAAGAGAAAAGAAAGTATTAAGGAAATCATAAAGAAGAGAAAATAAATTTACAGTATTATACAGTATTCATTGAAAAAAATCTATGTATAAGCAGACCTGCACAGTTCAAACATGTATTGTTCAAGGGTCAACTGTATTCGCTTATATTAAAAAACAAAATGACAAACCATAGATATTTTGACTGGTTACCAATAAGGGAGGGCATAAGACTCCAGTGCAGATCTGACAGTCTTAAACTAACCCAATGAGGAGCTCTGGAACAAAGTTTAAGAGCTCTGGTTGGGTATAAATGTCCAGGCTATACTACACTGGCTAAGTCTGCTTGGGCTATCGTAACAAAATGTCATTGATTGGGTGCTTAAACAACAGAAATTAATTTTTTCACAGTTCTGGAGGCTGAAAAGTCCAAGATCAAAGTCTGGCAGGGTTCAGTTCCTGGTGAGAGCTCTCTTCCCTGCTTGTAGATGGCTGCCTTCTCTCTGTCCTCACATGGCCTTTCCTCTGTCTTCAAGAGGGGAAAAAGATATCTCTCTTTCTCTTCTTATAAGGCCACTAATCACATCACCAGGGCTTCACTGTCATGACCTAATCTAACCCTAATTAACCTCAAAGGCCCCATCTCCAAATATCATCTGTCTCAATCTGTTGGCTGCAATAACAAAATACCACATACTGGGTAGCTTATATATAACAGAAATTTATTTCTCATAGTTCTAGAGGATGAGAGTCTAAGGTCAGGGTACCAACACATTTGAGTGAGAGAGCCCTCTTCTGGGTTTCAGACTTCATGTTGTGTCCTCACATAGCAGAAGGGGCTAGGGAACTCTGGGGTCACTTTTATAGGAACTGTAGTCCCATCCATGGGACTCCCAAAGGCCATGCCCACTAATACCATCTACACTGGCTGTTAGTATCGCAACATGTGAATTTGGAGGAGACACAAATACTCAGATCTTAGCACCATCATGTTGTGGGTTAAGGCTTTAACATATGAATTGGTAGGGTGGGGACACAAACATACAGTCTATAACATACATCCACTGTGTTTAGTCATTGACTTGTGGCTCCCCAGGAAGAGTAAGGTCTCAGTTAAAAAACTAGGGTGAATCCTGAAGGTGCTGAACATGGAGGCTGTCAGGTAACTTCACTCTTTGCAGCTGTTGCTGGACAGCAAGTTCTCTCTTGGAGGGAGAGCTAATCAGTGTCCTTCTATGGCCACTATAGTCCACCCCTTGTACCTTGCAGTCCACTTCCCCCTATTTCCTCAAGGGTTCTTTGGGGGTTTGGGGCACTTGATTATGCAGTTTACCTGTGCCCTTTGGTTATGTTTATATTTGATCCCAGATGTAACGCTTTCATCTTATGATGGATTGCTACTGCGATAGTCCAACTTTATCACTTAGTGGTCTGACAGAACTCACAGATCATTATTGGCAGTTTTGAACACCTGCTAACTTATTGTACTGTGGTCAGTCATTCCATATCCACTAGGACCCAGTAGATTCAAGGAGCTGTTTTTCAAAGGACATGTAATTCTTTGCTGTGGATGGAGCATCTTTGCTCCAAAAACCCAAAAAAGCCTGCCTTGTGTTCCTCCCACTAGAGCTTGTCACAAACTACACTAGAATTTTTCCACCACTAGTACATCCAACACTATAGGATCTGCTAAAAATTGTATGGCCCAACTGGCAAAGCTGCTTGACCACAGCCTGGATCTATTGCAGAGCCCTTTCCTATTTTAAGTCCCACTCAATGCTGACAGACTCTCATGATACCAGTATATGGGCAGTATTTCCTGGGTGTGGAATTTGTTACCTTCAGAACCCAAAAAAGCCTGCAGACATTGTGCTTCCTTCTTTATGGAAAGATGTAAGATGCATCAATTTGTCTTTTGCTTTGGTGGAGATGTTCTAGCATATGCCTAATGGCTGGAGCTTTAAAAACTTTACATGACAGGTCCTTGAATTATCACAGGATATATCTCCCACCCACTGGAGTATGTGCACATGTTTTATTCAGGCTTCTGGTGTACTATCCACTTCTTACTCATCCTGCAAATGCAGCATGTCATCACTGTAATGGACTAATGTGATGTTTTGGGAAACATCTGGAAAGTCCATGCCTCTTTGGACTGTAGTAATGTCAAACAGCAGAGTAGTTAACAGAGCCTTGGTATGACAAAACTCTGAATGTATATAATTGTCTGTTCCATAAATGAATTCTGGTCCTTTTCCTTGATTGGGATAGAAAAGAATACATCCTTCAAGTTAATGGACACATACCATGTACCTAAGGTTGTAATTAATCTACTTTAATTGAGATACCATGCCTACATGTTAACTGCAGTTGAGTCTATTACTTGCTTGAGCTTGCAGTGGTCTGTCATTCTCTAGAATCTATCATCTGGTTTCTGCAGAGGCCAGGCCAGCTGGACACATGGAAATATAGTAGACCACAATCCCTTAAGGGTATTCCTTATCCATTCCATCCTCTCTGGAATACAGTGTTGCTTCTATCTTGATTAGGTGTGAGGGTGGGGCAATTTCATAGGCTTCCACTTGGCCTTCCCTACTATTATATTTTTAACTCCACAGGCCAAGACTTATTCCTAATGCCAAGTATGTCAATCTGAATTATACATTTAGAGATTGGGGAAATAACTACCAAGTGGATACACAGACCTAGTATACTGATTCTAAGCCACAATTTGACCAAGAATACATTTATTCCCTGGCTCACTTTTACATCCATTCTACAGAGGGTTCCGTCACTGGGTTTCTAGTTATCTGTATTAATTAGGATTTTCCAGGGAAACAAAATCAAGAGGGGTGTGTGTGTGGTGTGTGTGTAAAGAAAGAGGTTTTAAGGAATAGGTTCACATGATTATAGGGCCTGTCAAGTCTGAATTCTTCAAGTCAGGCTGACAGGCTGGAGACTGGGAAGAGTTGATATTGTAGCTCAAGTCCAAAAGCCGTCTGGAGGCAGAATACCTTTTTCCTATAGAGGACCTCGGTCGTATTATTCTTAAAGCCTTCAGCTGATTGGATGAAGGGAATAATCTGCTTTACTCAACGTCTCCTAATTTAAAGGTAGTCGCATCTGAAAAATATCTTCACCACAACAAGTAGTCCGGTATTTCACTAAACATCTGGGCTCTGCAGGCTAGCTAAGTGAATACATAAAATTAACCATGATAGTATCGATGTCATATGTCAGACTCTGTTCCAGTAGTTTTCCAAATAGTATTGGTATTTTTCTTTCCCCAGTGTACAGTTGCTCAAGCAAATGGCGATAGGTCCTTTTGGGAAAAGACAGGAGATTTGAGTATGTATTTGCTGTGGTATTTCAGAGTCCTTTTTTCTACAGACAAACCACCTCTTTACTCAGTGGTGTGCTAGTTATCAATTACCTTTCAGCTCCAGATTCACCCTTTGATACTTACTCTCTCAATATGGGTGGAATTCTTTTAAAGATTTATCCTTTACAGTGAGCAAAATGCTAAGCTTTCTCATTAGAGGGCTAGAAGGATGTTCCAGGAGGAAGGCACTTCTTCCACTCATTCTGGGGACTATGCTATGGGTCAGTGATGTGGCCAGTGGTGCTCTGACCCTGCCATGCTCCCAGAATGCTCAGTCCCAGCTTAGCCTGATCTTTCCATAGACCTCTCAATTCAGACATTTGCCCTCCAACCTCTTGCCTGCACCAGCGTCCCCTCTCCTTCTGCTGGCCTCTACCCCTCCCCAGAGGTTCGTCTCCTACATCCCTGACAACGGGATAGCCTTCCTGATCTTAGACACTATGCTCGGCAGGTGGCCCATCTTCACTAGCATTCTGACTCCCTCTGCAGGCCACCCTCCTCCACAAAGGAGGAGCACTACCTGCTTGCCCTGAAATTGGATGAGATCTGGTCTGGGAAAACCAGCACACTTCTCTGCCATTCAGTGGTTGCAACTGTATCTTCTCCAAGGTCTGAGCCTCAGCCTTTCAGAAAGAACTCCCTCTTTAGAAGTTTGCCTGTCCCTGGGCTCTTTCCCTCAGCCCTAGGGTACTCTTATATCATATACTTACTTTTTAAAATCAGTTTAATTATTTTGAATATTGAACTTCCTCTTTTTAAGTTGTGGTATGGCCCCTGTCTCTTGACTGGACCAGACTGGAGTGGTCCAGAAAGTTAGGATTCAGGAAATAAGTTGGCTATGCCCTGGGCTTGAGTGAATGCTGAGCACATTGCTAATGTGAAGTGGGATGCTAGTAACTCATGGCAGGCAATGGCATCACAATTAATCAAGCTGTGTTTGGTTGTGATGAAGTGCCAGATGAAGTGTGTGCCTGGGAACATAAGTGGCTTCTGTGTTTGACCACTATGGCAGTCATGATGACTATAAGGACAGTGGAAGGGGATGGATTTTTGAAAGCTCTTCAGCACTTACAGAGAAAAACCCCAACAAATTCAAGCTTATTAACTCTTATTCCCATGCTTATGTAGCTTTCTCCTGCACCCTGTGCATGCCCACTGGTTGTGGTTTGCCCCAGGTGGTGCTTCGGCAGACCAGCTCTGGTCCAGGAAATTGGAGAATTTTTCACCATCCAGTGGGCTGCAGTTCTCTAATGAGGTCCAGACTCCAATACATGGATGTCCTTCCTTGGTTACTCTCCCCCAATCAAGGTGTATTTATCTTATACTTACTGTTTTATCATAACTTGATAATTTTTTATATTGAACTCCTTGTTTAAATCACAGCATGGTTTCTGTCTCCTGACTAGACCCACACTGAAAGAAATGGACTGCCAGTTTAGCACAGGTTCAGAAACTTAGCAAGGAATCATGAACATTTATTAAGGCAGTGGACTGTAGCCCTCTGTTTACCCATTCTTAGTTTCTTTTGATTAGAGACATAAAGCAGTCCTTTTTTTTTTTTTTTTTTTGGACTAAGCTTTCTCAGTGCTAGAGGGATACTGCTGAAGGAAGGCACTTCTTCCTCTTATTCTGGCTGCTCTATTGCCAGAATTTCACCCATCGGTTTTGCCCCTAGGGACACTGTGTTCTAAACTCTGTGGATCAAGTCCTCTTGGAGGCCACATCAACTTTGACCATTATGGTCACTGTAAACCTGTGGCTTCTGGTGGTTAACCACTGCCACTTGGCCTCATTCCCCTTTCCATCAGTGAGCCGAGTTCTACCTCCCCTACTGTCAGACCCGGCATTTGAGGAGATCCACAACTAGATGTCTTAGCGATGCTGACCTCTCTCTCACTAGCATATACCACCTGATGGCCTTGCTGAATTGCGTGATCTTCCAGACTTCAAGGAACAAAATTTTCTGGTGGGTCTTTTAGTCTCATGTGTGTCTACTCCAGTGTTCCCATTGCCTGAGCTTTTTATTCTCTCTGTCCACCATATGACACAGAAATTCAACATTTCAGCTCAGCATAAGCCATTAATTTCTTTCCCCAACCACCATTCCATTCAGTTTGCTCTGTACCCCAAGTTTCTCAAGAGTACTAAACCCAACATCTCAAGAGCATTCCCTTAAGTCAATAAACTCTCCCTTATTCAGTTGTATGCTCTAGCTCCTTTGATAAAGTGTTTTTAAAAATCCAGTTCCACAGGATGGTTCCATGTGGACAATGCTGACTAATTCTCACACAGCCCATTTGGAGTACAGACTCTGTCTTCCCTTATTAGGCCCAACATGGACCTGGCTGGGTCATGCTGTCACTCCACATAGCTATTGACTTGGCAGCTCGGGCTGAGTTTTACTGTGCAGGAGAGGTCTCTACAGAGTATTCCTCCATGAAGAGAGTGTTAGCTCTTAGTGAGGAGTGGTAGGCCTCGTCTGTAGGCTGTGAGGGTTTAGATAAGACTGGGGAGTAAAAATCTTCAGGGGATTTGCCAATATTCCCATCCCACGGTTCAGGAATCCAGTTTTTCCCAGCCTGACTTTCGCATAAAAGACTTACTTTAGTTACATGTTCATATAAGCTAGGAACGCTATTCAATTCTGAGTTTGTTTTTAGTTTTCCTTGCTTCTCACTACAAGACATAAGGACCTTTTTCTAAATACCAAAGAGGCTCTCTGGCCTCACAATTAATTTTAACTCTCCCATTGTTAACTGCCCTCAGCTTTTCATTATTTCTCTGCAAGACAGAGGATCTGTAAGATGCAATTTAATAACAACTAGTCAGTTCCACCATCCTTGTATGCTTTGCCTCCCCGTCTCATGCCTGAATCATTACACCAACCAAGGCATCCCCCTTCACTAGAACATTCTTTCAAGTCATCACTGGTAAGTTTTAGCAATTGGGCTACCAGGTTACGTCAGGGGAAATCCATGCTCCAATTTCCACCTGGTATAATTTTCTTTCAGCTTGAGGAACGTCCTTTGTCATTTCATATATTGCAAATCTGTTTGCAATAAATTCTCTCAGTTTTTGTCTGAAAGAACCCATATTTCACTTTAATTTTTTAAAGGATATTTTTCCCTAGTTTCCAATTCCAGAGTAATTTTTTTCCCCTTCTATACTTCAAGTATATTGATACATTTTTTTCCAACTAGCATTTTTTCTGACAATGTCCCCCATGGGTAATGTGTCTATTCTCTGGCTGCATTAAGATTTTTTTACACTGATGTTCAGTAATTTATTTATCAGGTGCTTTGGTTTGGGGTGCATGTGTGTGTGTGTGTGTGTGTGTGTGTGTGTGTGTGTGTGTGTGTGTTTCTTTGGGTTTATAGCTTTTATCAAACTTGAAAATTTTTCAGATTCTCCTCTAGGACTCAAATTAAATGTACCTTATATGACATAATATTATTCTACAAGTCATTGCAATTGTTCATTCTTTCTCAGTCTTTTTCATCTTTGTGTTTCACTTTGGATGTATGTCAGTTCACTGTGTCTTCAAATTCCCTTATCTTCTTCCTATCTCATCTGTAGGCCCATTCAATGAATTTTTTATTTGGGATATTATATTTTTCCACTATACAATTTCCATTTTATTCTTTTTAAAAATCTTAAATTTTCTCTGCATTATATTTATATTCTCCTTTACATTCTTGAACTGCTTTAAAGTTCCTGTCTTCATCTGTCAGTTCTGAGTCATTTATACTAACTTATTTTTCTCCTGGTTCTTGGTCACATTTTCCCACTTCTTTGCATGTCTAGAAATTCTTCATTGGAAGCTTGGCATTGCAATGGTGTGGTGTCAGGTATCAAATTTGATGTATTTTTAAAAAAGAGTGTGGTTATTTAAAAATCAGTTTGATGCTTTTGGGGCTTATTTTTATTAATGCTAACCCAGAGTAGCCTTTACTCTAGAATTAATTTAGTTTTACTACCATGGTATGACCCTTGAATTTCTATGGGATGCTCTAGGTGTTCAACAATATCTCTTTCCTTGAGTGGATCTCTATCCCCTCTTCGGTGAGTTCTGAGAGTTGTTTAACTTGCAGTTCATCATTCTTCATCCAGCCTCACGGAGTTTTACTCAAGGTATTCACAGCTTAGAATTCACCAATTCTCAGTGGGTTCCCATGCAACTTACTGGGGACTCTTTTCTTTTTAGCTCCTGCTGCTCTGGTACTTTTCTCTGTAAATTCCAGCCATCTCAGCTTGCCTGATTTCTGATCTCTTTCTCTTCTCAATTCAGTGAGACTGTTGTACTGTTGGTGCTCTATCTCCCTGCACCATATTCTGTGAATGGTGCGAGTGAATTTCTCCAAGTGAAAAAATGGAACAATCATAGTAATTCTCTCATTTATTTCCCATTCCTCAGGGATCAGAGCTTTGTTATGTTTATTGTCTGAATTCTGAAAATAATTGTTTCATGTATTTGTCCATTTTTCTAGATTTCTTATGAATGGAGGGCAGGTCCAGTATCAGTTATTCCATTATTGTGGAAGTGGAAATTTTTCATAATAGGTGTTTTGATAGATCTTTTTTCCAACAGTTAATCCAAACATATAGGTATTATACTAATCTCTCAAATAGAGTTTCCAGAGAAAGTAATACCTCCTTTAAAAGAGAAGCTGAAAAGAGAAGGTACAAAGGATGTTTCAGGTAAGGGAACAGCATGAATAGAGGCACAGAGGCATCCTGGAACTATCAAAGTATAGCCGAAGCCTGGAGTTGGACATGCAGGGGATGGGGAAGAGGAGTATGTAAGGATTATTTAGGAGAGAATGAATCATGAAACCCCTCATGGGTAGGTAGCATGAGACTAAAGAAGGATGCTTAATGAAATTACAGTATAGCCACTATAATTTCTTTTAAAATGATGATTATGAAGACTATTACCAGTAAGGAGGTACATATAGTACATTAAAGGGAAAAAAACAGTATTTGAACAATATTGAACTTAAAGGGAAAAAAACAGTATTGGACTAAAATACGAAAGGTGATTATACTAATGTGGTGCAAAAAGGGTAATAGTCCCCACACTTTTTTATGTTTCAGGTATTCAGAACTTTGATATTATAAAAATGCCAGTACATACATACATACATACATACATACACATACATGCATACATACAGGCAGTCTTACCCTCAGTGCCTTCATTTCCTGCTCTGTAAAATGGAAATTTTGCTAGTACCCATCTTACTGAATTATTGTATGAATTAAATGGGATATAATGTAAGTAAGCATTTAAAGCACACTGCCTGGACTATGGTCAGTGCATATCATTTTTCTTTTTTCCAACGAGACTACTATTGCACTGCACAGGATCATTTATTGCACTTTGTTATGCAAAACTCCTGAGTCCCACCCACTATATGCATATAACAATACCCAGTCATAGTGACTACTGAACAAATGCCATCTTATGTTTCCAAAAATTTTTGTTTGAAAACCACACGTATAAGAGTTACATATTAAGATACACAGGAATAGATGTATGAATGTAAAGGCTCTTTCTTGCCCCTATTCCTTATTGAAACAGAATCCTTCACATGCAAACAAAACAAAACAGAACAGAAATGAGGTGCAGTGGAAAGTGCACAAAACTAGGAGAGAGAAAATCTGAGAACTTGATTTTTCCCTATTTTAAGCAAGTCCCTTAGTCTCCCTAGGATAATTTCCTTCTTATAAAAATGAGGCTCAAGCTACAAGAGAGTCCTTCTAGCTCTAAGATTTGACAATTTTTATGTATAAAAGCAGTAAGTCTGCAGAGGTGCCTTCTTTCTGTGGCAAAGGTGGGCACTCAGACCTGTTTTGCAATTTACGAATTACAGAGGGGAGGAGTTTAGATTATATCACCCTTCCTCCTGTTTAGAAGCAATCAAATAATCTAGAGGTCAAATGACAAAGCCCAGAAAGAATTTAAATAGCGCCCAAGATCTTTCAGATGAAGATTTCTCCTGGCTTACAGGAACTCTCAGTCTTATCTGTTTGTCTTTAGCTCTTTCTGTTTGGATGCATTTGTTTGCTTCATCTAGAATACTAAACTTCTTTCTTCATTTGTCTATACCTTTTAGAAATGTGAACATTTCAATTAGTTACCAAACATGAAGCATTAATCCTCCATAACAGAATGTAGTTTCTAGGGAGTGGTCCCATTATGTCAAAGAATTATGAAACAGTTACCATGAATTGAACATTTTTTAACACTTTATGTACACTTTAAATTTCATCTGCATGGAAAGCTGGAAAACAGATATAGCTCTCATTTCGTAAATCAGGAAACTCAGGGACAGGGAGCTGAGTAACTTGCCTGTGGTCACACATGCTAGTAAATAGTACAGCTTATCTGACTTCATACTATCATGATATCGAAATTAATCAACCGAGTTATTTAGGTAATTCAAGGAAGACATCGACTTTTCTCCAAAACCAAAAATTCAGAAACATACCCATTAAGGGTTAAGAAACTTAAACATCAGCCCTAAACTTTTGTGTTTCCTTCCCTGTTTTAAGAGAGAATATCTATCCAATCCTGGAACCTGAATAACTACTGATTAGTTATCAGTATCAATCTTAGGAGAAAGACATAGAAAGAAAGCTCAAGGGCACAGATAAACATTTATGTGTGATTACCTTGGGACAGTAACCTTGACCTCCACTCCAACCACAGGTTAGGGCATTAGACAAAATACTTTGTATAGATTCACCTGAAAAATAATGTCTTCTCCATTATTATAATGAAAACTGGATTTTAAAAAATCGAAAAATTTATTTTAAATATTATTGTAAAAAAAAGACCATTCTTTTATTTTAAAGATAAATAGGTTCATCATTCTTTTAAGAGATTGTGGAGACAACCAAGCCCCTTTGCCTCAACCTTTCTCTGTGATACTACGGGACTACCTTTATTACTGTCAATCTTTCCCAGTTAAGTCACTAGGACCCCAAGCCCCCAGGCGTCTGCCTTTTCCCAGGGGCTCCTAGCTGGAGTGCTCCTACTGCTTGGGGGTGTCCTCTGCTGCTTTGTTCTAAAGCTGCTACTTCTTCCCTTCCTGGTCATTGGTCATGCCTGGGAATGGAAAAGGGGTGTCTCTTTCCAGCATTCACAGCTTTGTATTCAGCTCAGAAAGAGCTTTATAAATTCTTCCATCTTAGCTGAAATGAAACACACTTGATAGTGAGTCAATGTCCTATTTGAAACAATTCCTCTTGTCAAAAGATCAATTTGAGTCCTAATCTGATTTCTGTGTCTAACTCTTTCCTTCCTCAAGATGATTTTACTCCATGGAAATGAGAGATGATCTTTATCTCTCACTGCCTTTTTTGAGGCTTAAACACCTCCATGCTATATCCTCAGAATCATATTTGAAGTTTATTTCATGCTTCCTCAGTAGCTCTAGGTACCACAATGAAGATCTGTGAGAATCTTGAGGACAATGTTTGATTCCTAGGATTTAACAAGAGCCAATGTTCAATTGATGTTTCAGTGAATGGTAAATTGATGAAACATGGTTGTTAAGTAGCACAATAGTTATGTCACATAAGAAAAGTTGTGTAGCTCTCAGCATTTTTTTAAGATATTTTGTATTTTTTAGATACTATGATTTATCTATTGGGATATATAATTTCTAACAAAGTATAACTGTATCTGTTTTGAAACACTTCTTATCAAAGAATATAATCCAGACTTACCTTAATGAAATGATGGGAAGCACTTAGGCCACGAAAGGATGAATCTACATCTTTATCTCTATTTCCATCTCTATCTCTAGTTACCTATACCCTCTCAACTTAATCTTCTAATATTTGTCTCAATACTCTTTCTTTGTGTTTTTAGTACTAGTAATGGTAAGAGTGACAAATCTGGTTCAAGAATTCATTGTAAATCTCTTCTAAAACACTCACAGAATTTTTCAGGGGTTCCATAGTTAGGCTGTCCATTCTTTTTATAACTATATAGCTGACTAGCAGGAGCTCTGCTTCACAAAGGCCAGGGGGCTTCATGGATGTCCATGTGAATGGAGATTCTGGAATTGTGCAGCCACATACGGCGGCCCTCAGATTACATATATTTCCAAAATTTTTATGGAAAATTTCTCTGTCTCCTCATCTGAAAATTATAGAGCATGCCTGTTAAGTCAAATTCCTATTAAGTCTTAGCATTAAACTGGGAGCCTACTAAACTATTCCAGTGAAGAACTTTGATCATTTCAACAGCAAAAATAATGTAATAACAGTATATCTTCTCATAAATTATTTTTTTAAAAGACGATTTTTTTTTAACTAGAGTCATTTCAGTCTACAAAAAAGTCCACATTCATTATCTTACTGTATTTCCACATTAACCCAGTGTATAAGGGCTGCAATTCTCGCTTTATCAAATTTATCACTCTTAGGGAGGCAAAGCACTTTGCCCAAAGTCACACTACTCCTTAATGGTAGACTTAGGATTCAAATTGCTTGTTCTAGTATATTTCCTATATTAGACAAGCTATAATATTTCCACTATGCTACTTTAAAAAAAAACTCAAAAATACTTTGCCTGTGCCAGAGAGAATTCCATGACCTCATAGGTGTATATAAAATCAAAAGCAGTATAATGATATTACAAAAAAGCTCAAAAAGAGCAGAAAACCACCCACAGACATCAGAAGGGTCCTCCTGGGAAATTTTATTTTATTGTATATTTGATTTTTATAAAGTTATTTTATTATGGATAGTTTATTGACTCACTCATTACTTTCACATACATTTTTGGGGGACATCTGTTATTGACAAGGCACTGAACTGAACTGAACACTCTGAGAGCTGTAAAAATAAGTATGAACAATTACTGGCCTCATGAAATGTATAATCTCTAAGTGCATAAATAACCTAACAGGCAGAATGTTACAAATGCCATACCAGATGTGTGAGTACAGTGTTATGAAATTAGCAGGGAAGTTAGCAGAGGCAACATAATTTTCATTTTTGTCTATATTGAATATGTATTTCTCTTGTAATAATAATAACAATAGTAGTAAAATTAATCTGTTTTTTAAAGAAGAGAGATTGTTAAGTTCATGGAAAAGAAACAAAGGTATGAAAGTGGCCATGGAGAGTCAGAAATATATATTAAAATGGGGTTATGTCCCAATAAACCAATCATAAATTGAAAATATCATTTCAGTAAAACCTGTATTTCATAACCCTAACCTGTAGAATATCATAGCTTAGCCTAGCCTTCCTTAAATGTACTCAGAACACTTCTGTTAACCTACAGTTGGGCAAAATCATCTAACACAAAGCCTATTTTATTGCAGTGTTGAATATCTTTAAAAATGTATTGGATACTGTACTGAAAGTGAAAAACAGAATGATATAGGGTGTAGAATGGTTGCAAGTGTGTTGGTTATTTACCCTCCTGATGGCTTGGCCGACTGGGTACCGTGACTCACTGCCACTGCCCAGCATTACAAGAGGGTGGGAGCACGTACCCCTAGCCCAGGGAAAGATTCGTCTAAGTGAAATAAGTCAGAGAAAGACAAATGCTGTACAATTTCACTTATTTGTGGATCCTAAAAAAAGAAACAAATGAACAAACAAAAATTGACTCATAAACACAGAGAACAGACCGCTAGTTGCCATAGAGGAGGAAGGGAGTTGCATGAAATAAGTGAAGGGAATAAAGAGGTACTAAATTCCAATTATTGAGTAAATTAGTCATGGGGATGAAAGGTTAGTATAGGGAATGTAGCCAGTATTATAATTTCTTTGTATGTTGACAGATGGTAACTATACCTTTCATGGTGAGCATATAGTAATGTATATAATTGTCCAATCACTATGTTGTACATCTGAAACCAATATAATGTATAACAATGATATTTCAATTAAGATGAAAAAAAAAAACCCAAACTAGACTCTTTGCTTCTATTTGTCTCTACCCGGTCTATTCTCAAAACAACCAGAATGATTCTTTTAAAATTTATGTCAGATCATCACTCTTCTGGCCCCAGCTCTAAAATAGATTTTCATTTCACTCTGAGTAAAGGCTGGAATCCTTTCACTGGCACAAATGTTTATAGCAACATTGTTCATAATAACCAAGAAGTGGAAACAATCCAAATGTCACCAAGTGGAGATATATATATATATAAACAAAAATGTGGTATAGCCACACAATAGAATAATGCTTGGTAAGGAAAAAACATCAGGTACTAATAAATGCTACATCTTGGGTGAATCTTGAAAACATCCTAAATGAAAGAAACCGTCACAAAAGGTACAAATTACATGACTGCATATATATGAAATGTCCAGAATAAGCAAATCCATAGGAACAGAAAACAGATTGGTGACAACCTAGGGCTGGAGGGATTGGAAGAAATAGGGGTACAATTTCTTTTGGAAATGTCTTTTGAAAATCTGGAAATGTCTTATCAAAAAATTAAAATGTTCTAAAATTGATTGTGATCATAGTTGTACACATCTGTGAATATACCAAAACCACTGAATTTGACATTTACTGTTAAATTTTATAATATGTGAATTCCATCTCTACAACCACTTTAAAAAAAGGTATAGAAGGAAGGGAAAGGACATAGTAAAAGGAGCAGTATAGGTGAAGATCCCAAACTGGGAGGGAACAGAGGGAAAGCCGACGCTCCTAGACTGCATGAGCAAGGTGGGAAATGAGCTGGAGGGTCAGAGAAAGGACCACTTTATGAGAGACTCATAAATTTTGTCACAGGACTCAAAGAGTGTTTGAAAGAGAGGTAAGCAGGTAACAAAATCAAATTTCCATGTCAAATGTCATTCTGGCTGGTGTATGGAAAATTAGAAGTGAGCAAATGTAGAAATAGAGCATTTAAAATGTAACTGCAGTAGAAGAAGAAAGAGTGGTTGATGTGGAGACAGGTAGGAGATTTCAGGAGGTACTTTGGAAGGAGAATCAAGGAAAGTTGGTGGCTGATTGGACATGGCATAAAGAATATGATAGATAAGGATTGCATTTACTTAGAGATTAGGGGAAGAGTGGCTTTTGGTGGTGTTGTTTGGGTATGCTAAATTTGAGATTTGAAAACAACCAAATAGATAATGTACATAGGTAGTTTGATTTATTTAGGTTTACTTTAGTAACATTCCTTGAATATCTAAGACACACTGGTTCTTTTCATATGTATTATATCATCTTTTCATGTTAACCCTGTGAGATAAGAGCAATAGCTACCACATATATTGTACTTATATGCCAAACCCAAAGCCCTTTGCATGTATTATTTAATGCATATACTATTTATTGACTCTATGAGAAAGGCGCTATCATTATTCTCATTTTAGTATTAGGAAAATGAGATTCAAACAAGTAAATAACTTGCCCAAGGCCACACAGCTATAGTCACGGTAGAGCCAGCATCCAAATTAGGCATTTGGGGTCCGAAGTCTGTGCTCTTAACCAAGAAACTATAATAACCCAGTAGGTTATTACTTGGCTATTAGAAGTCATGGTCATCTCCATTAACATATGAAGGAGTCAGGAAAAAAAAAAACTTTTCTCAATATCACATAGCTAGTAAATGGGACAACCAATATTTGAACCCAATCATTTATAGTTATCAATGGATTATTGTACTTTGTTGGTTAAGAGCACAGACTTTGGACCCCAAATGCCTGATTTGGATCCTGGCTCTACAGTGACCAAAGCTGTGTGGTCTTGGGCAAGTAACGTAACCTCTTTGAATCTCATTTTCTTTTCTTTCTTGTTTTTTTTTAGTAAGATATCACTGATATACACTCCTATGAAGGTTTCACATGAAAAACATTGTTTACTACATTCACCCATAATATCAAGTCACCTCATACCCCATTGAAGTCACTGTCAATCAGCACAGTAAGATGCCACAGAGTCACTACTCGTCTTCTCTGTGCTACACTGTCTTCCCCGTGACTCCCCACACTATGTGTACTAACCATAATACTCTTCAATTCCCATCTCCCTCCTCCCCACCCCCACCCTCCTACACCCCTCCCCTTTGTTAACCCCTAGTCCTTCTTGGAGTCTGTGAGTCTGCTGCTGCTTTGTTCCTTCAGTTTTGCTTTGTTGTTATACTCCACAAAATGAGGGAAATCATTTGGTACTTATCTTTCTCCACTTAGCTTATTTCACTGAGCATAATACCCTCTACCTCCATCCATGTTGTTGCAAATGGTAGGATTTGTTTTCTTCTCATGGCAGAATAGTATTCCATTGTGTATATGTACCACCTCTTCTTTATCCATTCATCTACTGATGAACACTTAGATTGCTTTCATATCTTGGCTATTGTAAATAGTGCTGCAATAAACATAGGGGTTCACATGTTTTTTAAATCTGAGAACTTGTTTTCTTTGGGTAAATTCCTAGGAGTGTAATTTCCGGGTCAAATGGTATTTCTATTTTTAACTTTTTGAGGACCTCCATATTGCTTTCCACAATGGTTGCACTAATTTATATTCCCACCAGCAGTGTAGGAGGGTTCCCCTTTCTCCACATCCTCATCAGCATTTATTGTTCCTAGTCTTTTCGATGCTGGGCCATCCTAACTGGTGTGGGGTGACATCTCATTGTGGTTTTAATTTGCATTTCCCTGATAATTAGCAATGTGGAGCATCTTTTCATGTGCCTGTTGGCCATCTGAATTTCTTCTTTGGAGAATTGTCTGTTCATATCCTCCACCCATTTTTTAATAGGGTTATTTGCTTTTTGGGTGTTGAGGTATTTGAGTTCTTCATATATTTTGGGTGTTAACGTCTTGTCAGATATGTCATTTACAAATATATTCTCTCATACTGTAGGATGCCTTTTTGTTCTGTCAATAGTGTCCTTTGCTGCACAGAAGTTTTTTAGGATGATGTAGTCTCATTTGTTCATTTTTGCTTGTGTTTCCTTTGCCTGAGGAGACGTATTCAGGAAAAAGTTACTCATGTTTATATTCAAGATAATTTTGCCTATGTTTTCTTCTAAGAGTTTTATGGTTTCATGACTTACATTCAGGTTTTTGATCCATTTCAAGTTTACTTTTGTGTATGGGGTTAGACAATAATCCAGTTTCATTCTCTTACCTGTAGCTGTCCAGTTTTGCCAACACCAGTTGTTGAAGAGGCTGTCATTTCCTCATTGTATATCCATGCCTCCTTTATCATATACTAATTGACCATATATACTTGGGTTTATATCTGGGCTCTCTTGTCTGTTCCATTGATCCATGGGTCTGTTCTCATGCCAGTACCAAATTGTCTTGATTACTGTGGCTTTGTAGTAGAGCTTGAAGTTGGGAAGCAAGATCCCCCCTGCTTTATTCTTCCTTCTCAGGATTGCTTTGGCTATGTGGGGTCTTTTGTGGTTTCATATGAATTTCAGAACTATTTGCTCTAGTTCATTGAAGAATGCTGTTGGTATTTTGGTAGGGATTGCATTGAATCTGTAGATTGCTTTAGGCAGGATGGCCATTTTGACAATATTAATTCTTCCCATCCATGAGCACGGGATGTGTTTCCATTTATTGGTATCTTCTTTAATTTCTCCGATGAGTGTCTTGAAATTTTCAGGGTATAGGTCTTTCATTTCCTTGGTTAGGTTTATACCTAGGTATTTTATTCTTTTTGATACAAATGTGAATGGAATTGTTTTCTTCATTTGTATTTCTGCTAGTTCATTGTTAGTATATAGGAATGCCACAGATTCTGTATATTGATTTTTTATCCTGCAACTTTGCTGAATTCAGTTATTCTCATTGTTTTGGGGAGGATTCTTTAGGGTTTTTATGTACAATATAATGCCATCTGCAAACAAGGACAGTTTGACTTCTTCCTTGCCAATCTGGATGCCTTTTATTTCTTTGTGCTGTCTGATTACCATAGCTAGGATGTCCAGAACTATACTGAATAAAAGTGGGTAGAGTGGGCATCCTTGTCTTGTTTCCGATCTTAAAGGAAAAACTTTCAGCTTCTCACTGTTAAGTATGATGTTGACTGTGGGTTTGTCATATATGGCCTTTATTATGTTGAGGTACTTGCCCTGTATTCTCATTTTGTTGAGAGTTTTTATCATGAATGGATGTTGAATTTTGTCAAATGCTTTTTTAGCATCTATGGAGATGATCATGTGGTTTTTATCTTCTTTTTTGTTGATGTGGTGGA
The DNA here is from genome assembly GCF_030020395.1 of Manis pentadactyla. Taxonomy (NCBI): domain Eukaryota; kingdom Metazoa; phylum Chordata; class Mammalia; order Pholidota; family Manidae; genus Manis; species Manis pentadactyla. Next base: position 46,005,012 of record NC_080022.1, on the reverse strand, counting down.
TGATGTTGATGGATTTTCAAATATTGTACTATTCTGGCATCCCTGGAATAAATCCTCCTCGATCATGACGGATGATCTTTTTAATGTATTTTTGAATTCAATTTGCTAATATTCTGTTGTGTATTTTTGCATCTATGTTCATCAGGGATATTGGTATCAGTCTCATTTTATTAACCCTGAAATGAGAACAATGATAGCGCCTCTCTCATAGAATCAATAAATAGTACATGCAAAGGGCTTTGGGCTTGGCATACAAGCACAGTATAAGTGGTAGCTATTGCTGTTATCTCACAAGGTTAACATGAAAAGATGATATAATACATATGAAAAGAACCAGCGTGTCTTAGCTGTTCAAGGTATGTTACTAAAGTTTCTTTCCTTATTTTTCCACCTGGATTTTGTCTTTAACATTTTGCTCTTACCCAGATTAGATTAACCTGGGACACTCTCTCACTATAGGAAAGCCCAGTAAACTGCTCTGCAGTTTAAGATGGGAAATAAAGACAACATTGCCCAAGGAGGGGAAATGGAGAGAGCTGGGGAGACAGAATGCAGTCAGCAAATATGGAATTCATCTTAGATGGTGAAGCAGACAGTGTAATTCCCGAGAAAAGTGGAGCTGGTTTGGAACATTGGCTGCTAAGAGACGAAACCCCACAGCTGTGTCTTGTCTCTGATGAATAATAATGAAGCAGCTCTCAAGTGAGGACTCTCATTTGACAACTAAAATTATTATTAACTTTTCCTGAGATGTTGTGTGTGCTACTACAGCTAGCCATTCACTCATTCATTTATTTACTGTTTCATTCAATAAATATTTGCTAAGTGCCTGGGACTAAGGAGACAAAAGGAGAAAAAAATACAAAAGTTCTTATCCTAAAGGAGTTTGAAGTCTGGTGCAGGTAGAGAGGGAAGAAACAAATATCATAAATTCTGTGAAGGAAAATAAAGCAATGGCTTCAGCAAAGACATGGACATGGTGAATGAAGTAAAGGCCTGATGGGGAACATTCCAACAGAGGGGACATTCAGTGAAAAGTCCCTGTAGCTTCCTGCCCCTGCTTTTCTGTGTCCCATTTATATCCCATCTGTATCCGGTCCTTTAACTTTTAAAGAAGGAAAGGGAGAAGTTTCTGTTGGACTGAAGAAGATAATGTACTCAGGAACTCAACATACTAGTTTCTAAGGGCTGCTTTAACAAATCAGTACAAACTGGACAGCTTAAAATAACAAAAAATGTGTTCTCTCACAGTTCTGGAGGGCAGCTGTCTAAAATCGGCAGGACTGCACTTCCTCAGGGCCTTTAGGAGAGGAGCCATTCTTTGCCTCTTCCACCTTCCGGTGCATCACCAGCCCCAGCATTCCTGTCGGGATCACTGCAATCTCTGCCTCCATCTTCACATAGTCTCCTGTGCATGTCTGTGTCTGCTCCTCTTCTGTCTCTTAAAAAGACAGGTGTCATTGGATTCAGGTCCCATCTGTGTAATCCAGGATAATCTCATCTCAAGATCCTTAATTTAATTACATCTGCAAAGACCCTTTTTCCAAATATGGTCACATTCGCAAATTCTGACTATTAGGACACAAGTATATCTTTGGGGAGTGACCATACAATCCACTACACCCAGTAAAGGTATTTCAGATCTCCTTTACCCTTGTCATGGACTTCCTCAAGTTAATTTGCATTTCCGTAATGGCTAATGTGTTGAGCACTTTATCCCATGCTCATTGGCCAGTTGTATATCCTCTTTTGGGAAATGCCTATTTTTAAATGCCCCTTTAAAAATTTTGGGGTTTTCTGTATTTTTCTGATTGATTTGTAGTTCTTTATATATTCTGGACGTAAATTCTCTGTGGATATATGTATTTTTCCTAATTTGTCCTAATTGCCTTTTTACTTTCTTACTACATATTTCAGCTGTCGGAGAATTTTTTCTGTAAAAGGCCAGATAGTAAATATTTTAGACTTTGCAGGCTATATGGTCTCTCTTGCAGCTATTTAACTCTGCCACTGTAGCACAAAACAGCTGTAGACAGCCTTACATTAACTGAATAAGCATGGCTATGTTCCAATACAACTTTATTTATGGACACTGAAAGTTTGAATTCATATACATTTCACATATCATGAAATATTATTGTTCTTTTGATTTTTTTTCAACCATGTGAAAATGTAAAAGCCATTTTGGGCCCACGGGCAATACAAAGACATGCCCCAGGGTGAGTTTAGCCCACAGGCCATAGTTCGGTGAACTTGGATGTACTTTGTAAATGTAAGTTCTGAATTTTAATGAATTCCAATATATATGTCTTCTTTAGTCATTAATGCTTTCTATTCGTGTATATCTTTACCTATTCTGAGGTCATGAATATATTCTCCTTTGTTTAACTCTAAAAGCTGTATTTCAGCATTCACATGTATATCACTGATCCAGCTGGGATTAAGTTTTGTATATGGTGTGAAATAGAGGTTTCCCATTTTCATTTATATGTACTCAAGTTATTATATGCCTTTTCCAACTTCATTATGCAGCTGTGACTTATCTGTTCTGTGAAACTTCCCTGATGGCCCTCTGTGGAACTTATAGCTGTCAGCTAGTCATTCATTCAACAACTACTTTTTGACGGCTTATTATGTACCATGCTAGATGTGAAGGTTTGGCTTTTGTCTGGAGGAGATTATAGTCTTCTGAAGGAAATTAAGTCTTTACAGTAAAATGTGATAAGTGCCATAACATTGAAAATTTTGTTCATTTTTTTCCTACCAAAAATGAGTCTTTTGAAGAAAGGGACCATAAGCTTTGATTATCTCTAGCACCTAGTGTGAATTCTAGTGCAGAATAGGTGCTAATGGAAATTTGATGAGTGATAAAATGAAACAAAAATACCAGTACATTTACAGTGAAAAAACACACACGTTTACAGTGAACATGTATATAGAATATGTATACATATGAATTCACATAATACACATAAATGTATATATATGTGTACACACACACATACACACACACGCCTTGTCTTCTACATTTCCTTCCCAGACATACACAGGTAAAGTACCTCTTGGGGAAACCATTAATCTTTCCTTTGTATATCTTAGACAGAGGACAAAGTTTATTCAGTATAGATTCATGATTAAAGTTTTGGTGGCTCTTGTATCGGACTGCGTTGGTTCAAATCCAGGCTCTATCACCTAGTAGCTGAGTAATCTTAGACCAGTTCCTTAACCTTCCTGTGTCCTAGGAACTTCATCTGTAAAATGGGAAAACCTTCCTCATAGAGTTGTTTAGAATATTAAATGAGTTCATACATACAAAATAGAGACCTAAAGCCTCAATGAGTACAGGAATTTTTGTTTTGTTCATTACTGTATCCCTAGCTCCTAGAAGAATGTTTGGTATATAGTAAGTGCACAGGTAAATATCTGTTGCATGAATGATAAATTCCTGGGTAGGGAAAATTTCAATAACTGTCGGCTATTATTATTTCACATAGCTGTAAAATTCTGAATTCCCATTCAAACCGTTCCCCTACCCCCAGTTGTGACAATTTTCTCTTTAGGAGCCATAGCAGTTTTCTACACTGACACAAGGTGGCAGTATCAGTCTCCTTTTGCGCCATCAGCTGTGTTCTAGTACCTTTTCTAAAGACAAACTCTCCACAACTTTATTGGCAAATTCCTCCATCCGTTTTAGATTCTGGTTATTTAAATAAACAACATTAGCTGTTCGGATTATCATAAGGTTGGCTCTTAACTGACCTAATTTCTAGCTAAAGAAAAGATTACTGCCTCTAGAAAGATAAAAATATTGACATGAGACAGGTTGCTTTACAGTAACACTACTGTTTTGTGTTCTTAAAGCTCCCTTTTTGTAACAATTAACTGCTTGAAAATAATGAACCCCAATCTTCCCTTTCAGTGACACAAGGTGCAGCAATGTCATTCCTTTCCAAACCTATAACAAGAGGCAAAACTAAACTAAACTTCTGTTTTTTAAATAAAGATGTGAGGCTAATTGCCTAGTCTTAAATTACTTTGTGAAACCGCTGCTGAGAAACAGGAATTTCTGAGCACCTTTGAGGGTGAGACCTTGCGTTTAAGTGAAGAATCTTGGTTTGGAAATTAAAAGACCTGGAATTCTAGTGGTGCTTCAGGAATTGCCTTACCTCCAACTTAAAGCAGATCTCTTATCTTCCCAAAATTCAGGACCCTTATTTCTAAAACAAAGATATTAATCTTTGCCTTATCTACTTGAAATGAAATCAGTGAATGTAAATATCTTACTAACTATAAAGGGCTCTATTTTATACTGCATGAGTTAATGCTAGAATCACTTCCATTTTTACCTACAGGGAAAACCAGTTCTAGCTAGTTAAAAAGGACTTGCCTCAGTTTTCTCATCTATAAAATGGGCTAATGGAAGCACCCCTACCTACTTCAGTGAGTTGAAAGGATAAAATAATAGATGTGAAAGTGCCTTTAAAATGAAAGTACTCTCACATGTATAAGATTATTTGCTGAAGGAATGGTTTTCTTGAGTTTCACAAATAATCCTGAAGAAAACAGTATGCAACTAAAATATCTAAATAAAAAAGCATGTTTGGTTTACTACCTTCAGAAATCTCAAGAAATCGCACATTAAAAAAAAAAGATGGAATTAAAGTGAAAGTGTCATTGCACTTAGGGAAGAATGAATAAAATGAAATGGTGTATTAGGAGTACTTGACAATCGCTTTTCAAATATCTGTACATATTTAAATTAGGTGTGTGATTCGTTCATTAAAATTATTAACATTCAACTACTGTTCGTCAACTGCCTATTGTGTATCAGATATTTTCAAATGTGTTATTTCATTTGTAATGTCTTAGTCCCCAGAACCAGGGAAAAACGTTGGGCCCATTTAAAAGCTGAGAAAACTGAGATTCAGAGAAGTTGCTTGGTTTCCCTCAGATCAAACAGCAGATCCAAGATACTCAGAGATTGAATCCCTTATTCCCTCCTGCCTCTTCTCAGGAGTGTTACTGTGGAGGCCTCTCTTCAGTCCTGTCAGAGTATTCCTGCTAATTGAAGGCAACACTTCCAGAAACAAACCAGCAATTTTTGTTTAGTAAAAATAGGAGGTGGAATGTAATGGTTTTAAATAACCTGGAGGAATGAGTACTTTGCAAACAAAACTGATCTGTCTTCTTAAGTAAATTTCAATGGATTGGGAGATTTGGACTCTGACCTTTGGACTATACAATTTTCTGTAAAGGGACTGGGTTACCTTTCCCTTAAATATTTCCAGAGCCTGTTCATGCCTTTTCGAAAGATAAAAAATGATTAATTATTGAATGTTAGGGGTTAAAAAGAGAGAGAAATAAAACTATGAGCTAACAAGAGATTTTAGAAATGAAGGCCATTTAAATCTCCTGGGACGTATTCGTTATTTAAGAACGATGTGCTTTTGTCGCCACACATAATAAGTTAATCTTAAAAAGGCACTTAATCCTGCTGATGTTATAGTTTTTATACAGACTAGGTTAGTGAACTGCATGTCATTTTCAGGTATCAATTTTTGTAAGTTATGTCTATGAGGAATGTCAGTCACTTCATTACTTTGAAAGAACACCATTCTGAACTATCAAGTCTGTTCCATTGCATTTTACATGCTGGTTAGACTGTTCAATTTTAGGGTTTAAAACAAAGAGGCCTTCAAATTTATTTATCTGGTTAGGCTGTTTTATTTTCTATTATCTAAAGAATGATATCAACATTGTATTTATGACCAAGTAAATTTTCATGAGTATCTGTAGTGTTCTCTTGAAGAGTTATCCAATTATACTATTTATTTGCACACAGCTACATGCATCATTTAACACTAAGATCTTTTCTTCATGAAAAAAAGAGCCCACGGAGCCTTGTAAATAGGAATATAAAACCCTTATTTAAATATCCATTTTCCCTTTTATCCACTCCCGGAAGAACAGATTTTAATCCTTAATAAGTGGCTGAGTTAAATCCAGGGAACTTGAATACTAGATTCCTCATATTCAATCTAGTGCCAGCAAAAGTTAACAATCTTACCCAATAACTTTTTAAGGAGGCCATCAATGATTGCTGAATGAGAAAACTACTTAACTGTAGTAAAAGCCTGGCTTTAAAAAATGTTCACTCTTAAATTAATAAAAGTTATTTCATAGATAAGGAAAAGCAGACAGGAAATGTAAAGGGAGGTAACTATAAAATTCAAATAATAGAACAGAGTAGTATACAATGGCGTGTAAGTGGCCATGTGAGTGGCAGAGATGCCCAAGGACTTTTGGAGCTCCAAGGAGGGAAAGATGAGAGGGTGTGGCAGTTTCAGGAAGGCCGGCACTTACTCTTAAATTGAATTCCAAAGGCAAGGTTTGGTGACCTAGAACTTCGAATGATTATAATTATAAAGAGCGTTGGGTGGACAAGAGAGACCCTGGAATCCCTGAATTCCTATCAGAATATCAGTAATCGTATTGTATTGTGTTGTTTCTGCTATTTTAACATCTCAAGAGAAAGTGTTTCTCACTGAAAAGCTATCTCAAGAATCTGTTGTTTGAGTTACCCTGGCCCTTCTTGCTGCTGCTAGAATCGAGTGCTGTGACTGAGGCTCCATGGGATACCCCAGCTCCCAAGCCGTCTTGGAGATTCAATCACTCTTGATTCCAGAGAACAGTGTTTATGCCTTTCTTTGCCAGCCCCCTTGCTGTTATCCAGTCTGGACATGAGCATAATTCAGCAGATACCAAGCCCTGTGCTAGGTACTGGGAGATGCTGTGGAGGTGATCATCTATAGAGCTGACTAGCTTTTACTAACTGTAACACCGAATCAGACTGTGGTAAGTGCTACAAGAGTGTTACAAGCAAAGTGTTAAAGACGAAGTTAATTCTGTCCAAGTGTCAAGAAAGGGTCCAGAGAGAAGGTGACATTTCAGAGGACTCTAAAGTAGGAGAAGCATTTTGTTAGCTAGAGAAGGAATAGATGTGCCTTATTGGCAGAGGGAGCAGACGGGCAGGGGTGTGGAGTGTGAAAGATTGTTCTGAAAGGACAGGTGGCTGATGGTGGATATAGGGTTACTGAACCGTGAAACAAGTCAGTGTGAATGTATCGGAAGGTACAACTATTTCTGTATCTGAATGCACAAAAAGAGATATCTGGGAGAAGTGTCCTTTTATTGTCCATGCGTGTGTAGATCTCTCCTAGGCACTACAGAAAATGTAAGGAAAGATCCTTGCTCTGGAAATGTTTATATTCTATCTGGAAGAAAGATTAACTCACATAAATAATTTAAAATAGTATGACAACCTCTAAGGCAACGCATTAGACTGCCCCCAAACACAAGCTGAGCAGATACCTCCAGAGAGCACTCCTGCTGGCCAGACCACCCCCAGTGGTACAGGCAGGCTAGAGGTCAGCTGAACTAGCAGAGGGCCCTAGGACTCCACCTCAGAGACAGGAATAAAGGTCATGGGCTAACCCTCAGAGAACACTTCCTATGCAGCTGACACTGTTCGAGGTGCTTACATGATTCCACTAATTAAATCTTCAGAATTTTGCTGTTTGGGAGAAATAGTTATTATCTCCAGTTTACATATGAGGAAACTGAGGCACGGGGCCATAGTCAGAATTCAAATTCACGGATTCCAGTTCCAGAGTTGTGCAGTCTTTTTCATTTTTCTTCCCTGAGAATCTAGCACTGTATCCAGTGCTGGTGTTGAGATCTTAAAAAAACCAAAAACAGTTTTCCTTGAGAATTTTCAGGATAATAAGATTCAAATAAAAACAGACTTGAATGCCCCAAATTTGTAACTGCATTTTAGCTGTACAGCCTCAACTTCTGCCTGACCTAAGGCCGGCCAGAAAATGTTTCTTTTCATTTGCATATACTTTTTCCTTTTGTGACAATTTGGTGTTTCTGAACGCTAGGGGCTCCCGGATTCTCTGGTTCGAGAGTAACTTTTCCTTTTAGTTTTTTTTTTTTTTGAAGGGGGTGGGGGAAAATGTGGCCTTAATTATCCTACGTCTTAGGCAGCTTAAGGAAGGGGCTGTGCTTTCTGAATCGCTTCAGAGCCAAGTAAGGAGGTCCCTCTTTCCCTCTCTCTCTCGCTCTCTTTTTAAAAGGACGTAGTGAAATAAAAGTGCAGAAAACAAACCCAGGCGATCACAGCGGCAGCCAGAGGAGGAGGAAAAGTTGGGAGTTGGGGCAGGCGCTCGGAGCGGAGTGGCTGGGCTCCGCGCAGCTCCCATTCATTAGGTAACCCGCTGCGGAGGAAGGTGGCCCCGCGCCCGCGCTGCCCACCCGCTCGCGCGCGCACACAGACACACGCCAGCCCAGCGCGTCCCGCGCAGCGCACCTCTGCAAAAGTTTCTGCTCGGGATTCGGCTCTCTTCCCCTTGGACTTTAGAAAGATTTGGGGTTGAGAAAGCAAAGCGGAGGAGCACAAGAGGATCAGAGAACACCACCGTGTGCAGTTGGAAGCGGGCGGCGGGGCTGCGTTCTCGCCGCCGCGCCCCGAGCCCCGGCCGACCCCTCCACTCTCCCGAGCAGCCTCGGCCAGGAGGAGACCCGGGCGTCTGGGCGTGTGGCTGCTGTCGCGGGGCGTCTTCGCGGGGCAGGAGGCTCGCGTCGTCGCCAGCGCCATGCAAAACTACAAGTACGACAAGGCGATCGCCCCTGAGAGCAAGAACGGCGGCAGCCCGGCGCTCAACAACAACCCGAGGAAGGGCGGCAGCAAGCGAGTGCTGCTCGTCTGCCTCGACCTCTTCTGCCTCTTCATGGGTGAGCCCACCCCGCTGCCCCTCGGCCCCTCGGCGCGCCGCGCCGCGCGCGTCCCAGGCCGGCCCCGTGCTTGCGCGCGGGGCTCGGCGCTTCCTGGCTGGCCCGAGGCCGCGTCTCCTGCAGCGCCGCCCCGCACTGTCAGCCCCCGAGGCCCCCGCAGCCGTCTCGGGAGCTCCGCGCCGCGCTTGGCCCCCGCGCCCCCGCCCTCCCCGATCCCACTGGCTCCCCTCCTGTGCATGGGTGTTGAGTGCTTAGGCTTTCGCGGGCAATTGTAAACCGGCTCCATAAAAGCCGTATCCAGTTGGAATCACAGGCAGAATCCCACGGAAGGTGTGGGTTCGAACTTTTAGAATAGGGGAAGTTGGCTGAACCGTGACCTAGAGCCACCGCGTAGCTTGTGGCCCTCCATCCAAGTAAAATGGATCTCCTGGAACGCCGGGCTTCTGCCTGGAGCCGAGCTGCCTTCTCTCTGGCTGTGTGTAAACATCCAACCCTTCCGCTGTGGCTGCCTCGGCCCGGCCGGACTTGCACGCTGTCCTTTTCACTTGCTTTTCTCCTGAACGCCCCCCAGGGGTTTGTTAGGTGCATTCTAGGGGCTCGATGCGGGTTATCGATTTAGCAGTCACTTCTTAGGCGTCTACTTGTGTGCCAGTAGGGGGTCGTTTCTGAGCTTCGGTTTTAACTAGCCCCGTTCCCGATTCGTTGCAGTGCTGGTGAGGAGCCCCATTTCACCTACGAGGAAACTGAGGCACTGGGAAAGCCAAGCCGCGAGCATGTTTGGGGACCGCAATTAACTGCACTCCCAGAAAGTTGGGGCGATAGTACACTTGTTTAAGAAACTGGTTGGAAGCCCCAGCTCGAAGAGCGGTGGGAGTTAGAGGAATTGGAGTAGGAGAGTAGGAGGATTTATGAGCTCGGTGGGGGCAGGGAGAAAGCTATTGACATGCATTTGCACGAGTTCCAAGGTTGAAGTCAGCCTAAAATGTATTTTAAAAAGCGATTCATGGTGTAATGGAAAGCGCGCAGGTCCTGTCGTCAGAACACTGCCACTCTGCCACTTGCTGGGTGTGCCACCTAACTGCCACATTGGCCTCAGTTTCCTTATCAGTTGAGTGAGTGGGTTGAAATAGATGCTCTCCTAGGCCCCTTCCTCCATTAAGAACTCGGATTTAGTCGAGGAGCTGTTCTGCCAGCTCTGCTAACTGAAGAAACATCTGTGTTCCCAATTCAGCTGCCTTAAAATAGAACTCCTGCATGGAGTCTTAAGTCCCCTTTGAAATGGATTTGTCCGTGCAGAGTGTGCAAACCAAAGACTTATTGGACTGGAGTTAGACTTCCCTTGTGTTTATGACTCTTTTTGTAGCAGAGCCCTACTGAGTGAGGTCCATCTGTCCCTGGCTTGACTGTCCGTAGTAAATTTTGAGCATCAAAGAAAGATGGGACTCTTAAGAATTTAAAAATAAGAGCAGCCCCCTTTAGATACAGAGAGACGGTAAAATTGTGCACTGTGGAATGGAAAAAAAGTGACTGTAGTTCAGGTGGCAAGTCCCAGTCCCACCTCTTAATAGAAATTCAACATTAAGATGTTATGTAAAGGAATTGTCACTGGGGGGCCTCCCTTCCTGAAGGCCCCTGGCTTATGGGCTCAGTGGGAAGATTAGTACTTAAAGTCTCCCTGCCAAGCTATTGAATTTTTAAAAGACCCTCCTCCGTCCCGGGGGAGTACAAGGGAAACACTAAACACATTGAAGCTGTTTGCTGTAAACTTGCCTGGGGCTTCCCAGTGTTTACTGGTGTGTTTTGTTGGTGGTAGGCAAAACTCTTTCTAGACTGTGCAGTGTGCCTTCCACCTCCTACTTTGTGATTACGAAAGCATGCTTGACAGCCTTTGTACTATTACATTGTTCTCCTCCTCCCTTCCACTCTTCTGATTTCAGAAGGCAGCCCCAAGAGATGGTGTTATAAAGATTCTTATAAAGGAAAAGAGTGTGAAAAGGATTTTGCAAAAAGACACACCTATCAGCTATAGTTTTTAACCAGGGACACAAACCCCAAGACACTCTTGTGCATTGAAGGTGCAAGCAAGGTGTATCTTTACACATTTTAGTTCTTCATCTGCCTCAACTCACCCTGTGTACCCCCTTCCCGCTCAAAAAGTTAATATCTGTTTATCATGTTTATTCACTGTTGGTCTGTTTGAACAAATGCTTTTGTTTGCCTCAAAAAAGGCGAAAACATGACCCATAGCTATCCATTTTAAGGATATGTGCCTTGCCATTAACACCATGTCAGCAAAGTCATTTTCAAAGTGACTTATTATCAGTGTGTCTCCTATGCATAGGCCAAATTACAACATCATTAATTTAATGCCTTTCTATCACCTTTAATAGGAAAAGCTGTAAGGTAAATATTTACTTGAGAAATTTATGAAGGAGAACTCTCTTTGGCTTCCAAAATAAAATTAATAACACAACATACGATTTTAATATTCCACACACCACAGTCCTACAAAAAAAATGTTTCTACTTGGTTCACTTTTTGCCTAAGACTGTCAGTATGATTTAATTTTTATATAGTTTATTGATCATATGGTCTGTATTACAGGGCACTAATATATTAAAAAGAGAGACATAGTTTTCTGTTTGTTTTCTCACAGGAATATATACCAAGTTTCATCTCCTTGTATCTGGAAAAAATAAAAGCTGATGTGCAATGCAAGTGTTACGTAAGTGGAAATATGCACACAGTGTAACTTGTTTTACATACCTTTTTGGAATGTTAAATTCTTGGTGAAAAAGCAAAATCCTCTCTTATCTGGAGGCCAAAAAAATCTGTTGTCAGAGAACACCAGAGGAAGTTTACTTCCCATTGAGTAGCTGTCTTTGCTGGCTGATTGCTTCTATAAATACAGTTACAAATCATCTCGAGGTAGTTTTCTGAAATTGATTATTTTCCTTTCAGTTATGTAATAGTATCACTGCCTGTTTTTTGTGCATTGGTCCTTTGATTATTTTCCTTTCAATTATGTAATAGTATCACTGCCTGTTTTTTGTGCATTGGTCCCGGTGTACCAGGTTATATGAGAGCAGCAGAGACTATCCTCAGACAGGAAGAAAGGAGCATCTACTGTCTTTCTAAGGTCTGTTAGCTTCTTTTGCATAGAAGTTAGCTTATGTACTCCTCACTACGTAGAGATTATCTCCATTTTATAGATGCAATACCCAAGTGTCAGAAGGGAAGGCCTGAGGTTCACACTGAAGTTGAGTTGATACCTAATTCTCTTCACGGCTGGAATCTATCTCCCTCTTTTTCCCTCATTTGATGAATCCTGAAACCCAGATTCGCATCAGAAAATTCTGAAGCTCCATTTGCAGAAGGTCCTGCCTCCACTTTTTCCGGTTACTCATTTGCACCAAAGCAGATGCATAAGGCAGTTGGACTCTGGTCAGTGAAATGGTCTTGCTGCTCCCTGGCATTGTTTTGATGTATGGCTAGTTCTAGGACTAAATAATTCCCAGATTTTGAGGGCACCTTTTTACCCCATGAGACAGTAGTTCCAAAGAAAGAACACGCAACATATAGGATTAGCACGAGAGCGGAGATTTGGTAAATCCATGCCAAGCCTTTCTGTCTCTTTCTTCCCTCATCTCTGTTCCCTTCCAACACATGCACTTTGATGGGTAGGCATTTTCAGACAGGTCCAGGTTTTTGCCCTGTGGCCTTTGTTCAAGGCTTTTCATCCTCTGGGTTCAGTTAGCTCGTCTGCAAAATGATGATCAGAATGGCTACTTTATTACACTGCTGTGTGTGGGTCAGAAGAAATAGTGGATGTGAAAGTTATTTGTCATCTTTCAAGACTTGAGCAAATGCAAGGGATTTATAACCTGGAGCCCTGGATGCAGGTTTTGCGGTTGTCTTCACATATTGTGTCTCATCGGTAGATGAGACCATGAAACGAATACTCAATAATAATATAGTGGGGACCGTATAACATTCACTTCAAATAGGAGAATTTGCCTAGTACATTGGTACTAGTACATTGGTAGACAGACAACTTCATTCATTGCTGACCTAAACTTTAACTGAGAAGGCAGCCCCTAAAATTTAGCAGAATTCTTGAGCTGTCTAACTGTCATAGTATACCTTGAGCCCTCTTTAGAAAAGGTTCTTTTGTTCAGAAAGAGTGTTCCTTATTTGGTACTTGATACCAGGAAGTAGGTTAGCCGAGCTTATGATAGGGGTGGCAGACATATGGTTGGGAGGCAGTGGGTGTAGTGAAGAGAACAGTCTTGGAACCAGAGGCTTCATTCTTCTGTCCCATGCTGGCCAGGGTTACCATCTAGTGTGGTTGTGGACAGGTTGGTTTTCCATGGATCTCAGTTTGTTCCATTGTTAAAATTACTGTGCAGGATGTCTGATGTCTAAGGCTGCTGAGCAGCGTTCTGTGACGGATTTCTAGTAGAGAAGGGTGACGCTCAACGTCTACCTCACGCACGTTCTCTGCTTAGTTCTTCATTGTAAATTACCTCCGAGAGTTATCATAGCAGTAAGGAGACTAGAAATTCGAGTTCTGGCTTGTAATGCATCTACATCACCGTATGACTTTGGGAAAATTCACTTGACTTCTCTGGGTCTGGGTTTCTTTATTATCCCAACAAGGAGAAGGGATAGATTATCTTTCAAACCCTCTTAGCACTAGCAATTTATGTAGAAACCCAGTCATTGCTTCTCTTTGACCATTAATCTTCAGTTGAAGTTACATATTTTACCCAAGAATGAATGCTGACAATCACCTTATGTTGGTGTTCATTCTGAAGGGTAGGTAAGCAGTTACTAAAGTTAACCCAGTGTGCTGAGAAATTTTTCCTCAGCTGGATGTGTCCTTTTACTGGCCACCTGAAATTTAGGGTTAATCATAAGCAAATAAATAAGCATAACAAGTGACTTTTCCCTTCTTCTGTCACTCAGTCATTATATTCACTAAGTATGTGTTTTTAATGACACAATAGGTTATGATTACTTAACCTACCCTAAGAACCACAGAACATAGAATGATTTTCATCGATCACTTGGTGAATTGCCTAGCCATGCATCCTACCTGCTTAGGCTGAAAAAAAAGAAGGGAATCTCCAATTCATAGGTCAGCCCAGCTGACTTTTCCAGGATGGTCTTCATCTTCTGGAATGGCTAGGTTTTTTTTTTTTCCTTAGCTTTTTCTTCCCTAACTTTCTCTTCTAGTTAAAAGACAGACCAGGGGGAGTATGGCTGGCTGCCTTTGTGGGAGATTGCTAAAACCAGAGTTGGTGGCCTTTTCCACTCTTAGCCCTTTTGATTTCCTGTCAATTTGAAACTCTTTCTTTCCCCCTTCCTGTGCAATTGCTCGGGCTGGCAAGCCCAGTTGGTCACAGCATGATGTGAATGAGACCATGCTCAGGGCTTCTCCCCTGTGTGGGCAGCTATATTTATGGACACCCCCTGCCCTGTGTGTCAGTCCAACTGGCATTATTTAAGGAGCAATCATTTATTTGGGGGAGGCCTACTATGTCGGTATTTCACAAACTCGCATGATAAGGAGCCCCATCTGGTGTGAAACAGATTCTCAGTCTTCTTCCTGGGAGATTCAAATTCAGTAGGCTTCTGGCCAGGGCCTGGGGTTCTATATTTTATAAAAGCTCCTAGTGATTCTTATCAGGCCAGTCAGAGAGTTACTGGTGTCTTAAGGGCAGTTGGTTATGTGCTGGGCTTTTTGTCCCTGGACTGAGTGTTCTGGTCTTTTCTCATTGTGAGGTCCTCTGCGCCTTTTCTCATTTGTGGCCAGCATACCTGTCTTTTTTCAGTAACAATAATCAAGTTTGTTAGGACTCTTTCAAAAGAAACCATTACCTCTGGGTGCGGGCCTAAAGGCCTCCTGTGGTTTTTAGTGCAAAGACTTGGTGGTGTCTTCTAATTGCTGAGAGGCTGGTTTTTTGTTTTAATTTCCAGGTTCTAACCTGAGTTCTTTGTAGTGGTTGTTGCCAGCGAGTGACCACTTTGGATAAATGAGGTGTTAACTTTACAAATATTTTCTTTTGAGATAATTGAAGTTTATGTACATGTGAAAAGTGAAATGTATAAATGAGATTCCTTAATAGAGTCTTTAAAATATCAAAGTTAGCCTGGCCAACTACTGTAGAAACATGAGCTTAGGAGTCACCCAGGTCTGGGTTTGAATCTTGACATGAAGTCATTCGTCGATGTGACTTGGGCAAAAATTATTTAACCTTTCCAGGCTTCAGTTTCCTTATCTGTAAAGAAAGCAGGCAAACCCAGTGACACCCTTGTGCAGCTCAGATGAGGTGATGAGTCTGGAAGCCCTCAGGAAGGTTAGAAAGCACTGTCTCCTTAGCAGGTATTGTGGTGCTATTATTACTCAGCCTGGCAGTAGTATCAGCTTTTCCAGTGTTCTTACCTCTCAATGGGTCTATGAAGTTCTCTTTCATTTTCTGGCAGCAGAGTTGCCAGAAATACATTAGGGGAAACAATTGTAAGGAGAATTCTAAGAAAAACCAGGCAGAGGGAAATAAGGGTTTTACATTAACCAAAGAAAAGCAGCAGTAGGTTTTCTGAACCCTGTCTGGGAAAGTCACGGGGCAGGAGCCTCAAGGCGTTTTGATGATTGTGTTCTACCTCTGTGAAAGGGACATGGCCATATCATCTGAAGAGGAAGTAAATACATCTTAGGAAGGGTGGGAGGCAGTTTGGACAAATGGTCTGTTTTAGGGTCGGCTTTTCTCTGTGTCTTTTGACAGCCCAAGGAAAAAAGAGCAGTGGTGATTGAAAATGATCAAAATGCTTGTCATCCACGGAATTCTCCATATTTCTGGAGGAAGGGAGTAATTGTGTTAGTTATCAAAATTATTATTCAGGTTGACCATGTGGTACAGGTACCAGATTCCTCTTACTGACGAGGAAACTGCCGCCCAGTGAAGTTGAAAGTAACTTGCACAAGAGAACTCAGCTAGGAAGTAGTCACTAAATTTTGCAGGGCTCTTGTTAGCTTACCTTGCTGCCCACTTCTATGCAGTCAATGCAATGAGGACCTGCTCTTTTCTGTTTCATATCATTTCGTTTATTTCAATTTTATTGGGTCTGAATATATATGATGTGTTTTGCAGGGCCCAGTGTAGGACACAAATAAGAGTCTTAACTCAGGGAATTATACTGGACAGTGGAGGAGACAGGATTCATAAATGATTGCAAAACAGCCTGGAGTGTAGTGAACGAACCTCTCTGCGGGACACAATAAAGAAAATACCATTGGAGCAATTCTTTATTGCCTAGATTTACGGAATCTTTAAAATTTTCAAGCACCTTGGAAATTTCATTATCAGCAATACCAAGGTTATTTTTTATCTCAGAAAAACAGGCCTCTTGGAACAGGGGAAGGTTGGGAGTATGGAGGGGTTGGGGGTAACACAGGCTTTAGAATCAGATGGATGGGAGTTTGCATATTGTTAGCTAAGTCCTCCTAAGCAAGTTCCTGAATGTCTCTGAGGCCTGCTTTCTCCTTCGTAAAGTAGGACAGTCAGTGTGTTGTGAAGTTGTGATGCTATGCCTGTATAGTGCATGATGCCAGACACTCCATTAGTGCTAACTGCTGTCATCATTGCCACTGTATCCTAGTCACTGCCCTTGATTCATTCATCTATGAGGAACCTGAGGCCTTGACTGGTTAGTAATTGTGCAGTGATAGTGACAGATCAGTGTGTAGCACCAGGGTCTTGGCTTTTATACCATTTCTCTTTTCTGGTGTTTACTTGATATTTTGAAAACAAAATCATTCCCGAGGTAGAGTTCCCAGAGAACTATATTCTCTTTTTTCTCTTGCTGTGTCAGCTCAAAGAGGAATAAGACAGACAGATTAACTTTTAATCTATACCAGTAGGTGACAGTTAAGTGAGGCCAGAGATATGTGGGGCAAATTTGACGGACTAGGCAGTTTATTGATATATCACTTTTCTTCAAACTGACACTTATTCTAGCAAATGCCTATTATCAAGGATCACTGCTGACTGAATTGATCTTGTACAGGTGCCATGTTTTTCAAATGATGTATCCCAGGAGAGAAGAAAGAGAACACGTTTTTTGAAACTTTTGCTTTTTAAGAGCCTCTTGAGGTAAAAATAATTCTCATTTGACTGAGAAGGAAACTGAGTCTCAGATTAAATAATTTTCTTAAGGTACATTAATTGGTGGTGCCAACAAAGAAGGCTAGGTCAGGTTCTCAAAGAGCCTTGTGAAACTATTCTTCACTTTGGTCCAGGTTAAATTATAAATTATGATCGGTATTAAAATTCCCAAGTTTAAAACAAGCCAAAGGAAACAACACATGTAAGATCCAGCTGGAAACTTTTTGAAAGAACTTGTTGATTTCTGTGTGCTTCGAAAGTATACATTGCAATCAGAGTATTGGTGGTAAGTATGTTTTTGAGGCTTGTCACAAATTAACAAAATTATATGCCTAGAGGGTTTTGCAGAGATGTAAATCAGCGTAAGGGCCTGGCCATAATAAGCAGTATGCTTTGGTTCCTGTTTATGTATCTCTAAAGAACATAATGCACATGACTTATATTGACATGAAGGAAGCCATTCTCACTGGTAGCTTCTTTTTATCTGGCCCCCAAATTAGTTTGCAATCAGTATAATTTCTAGAGATCCTATTTAATTAAGTTTCTGTTTATATCTTTCAAGTGTGAGTCTCGTCTTTTGCAGATGTTTCTTGAGCACCTACTAAGTGCCAGCTCCCCCTACGCCAGTGTTTCTTGCCCTTGAAGAATTCCAGGCTGGTGAGTGGGAAGCAGATGTGCATAATTACACACATGAAGTGTTGCTGACATTGGAATGGTGAGGGAGAGGCTATAACAGCCCAGTGCAAGTGAGGAAGTTGCCTGAGGGCATGGAGCTGGGTCTTCCACGAGAAAGAATAGCTCGCATGCCTGGAAGGGGGAGAAGGTATTGCAGTAGAAAAAATTGCAGGTGCTGAGACCCAAACACTAGAACGTATTTGGGAAGAGTGAGGAGTCAGGAGGTTGTAGTGAAAGTATTGTGGTTTTGCATGGTGAAGGGGGAAAGAGGATGTTGGGATGAGACTGGAGAGAAAGGGTGGAGCCGGTTAAAAAAAGGGTTGTAAATGGAGGCAGCTAAGGAACTTGAACTTTATTTTGGAAGACCAGCAGAGCAAATGAAGTTTTATTTTCATTTTCGTTTTTCTTTTTATTATGGAAAATTTCATATAGAAACCAAATACAGTGTACACCTAGGAGTGGAATTGCTGGGTCATTTGTTAACTCCATGTTCAGCTTTTTGAGGAACTGCCAAACAGTTTTTCCACAGCGGCTATGTCGTGTTTTAGAAATGTCTTATGGTTATTTAAAATATATCAGGAAAAAAATTTTGAAAGTTTTACAGACAACATTTGGAATGAACACATCCATGAAAAGTTTTTAAGGGCATTAATCGAACCTGGTTCATGTTTGAGATCAATGGGCTTGAGGGGAGGGACAGTTGAGGCTGAGGAGGGACACCAGTTGAGAGTCAGGTGAGAAGCTAACCAAGGTCCCAGGGACAGAGGAGCAAAGGATGGGTAAGAAAGAGACTGCAGGTAGTTCCCGATCCCCTGCTCTGGAACCTCTGAACTGTGGTGATGCCACGCCCTCCACAGATGCTCTCCATCCACTGTTTATAGAAGACTTATGAAATCTAGATTATAGGATTAATAAATGCTTCTTCATATTCGTAGTCTTATTGACACATAGGCTGTAAGTTATCTTTCTGGTTTTTTGTTGTTTGATTTGCTCTGGAATTTTTTAGTTTACTAAATGCCCCTTAAAATAAATGGGCCATTAGAAATCCTTGTGGTTTATAGAAACAGTTTTTCATGGGTTATAATATTTTTAAAACGTTTTTTTTTTTAGATAATTCACATACCTTACAATTCATCCATTTAACGTGTGCATTTCACTGGCTTGTAGTATACTCACAAAGCTGGGCAACCATCAGCACGGCCAGTTTTAGAACATTTTCATCACTGCATTAGGACGCCATACCTGATGGCAGTCACTCCCCATTTAGCTTCTGTGCCATCCCATGGCTGTCACTTTCTGTCATTCTAGATTTACCTATTCTAGACATTTCTTGTAAGTGGAGTCATAGTAAGTGCTCTTTTGTGACTGACCTCTTTCACTCACATAATGTTTTTAAGATTCATGCATATGGTATCCTGTGTGTTCAGCATTATCGGTACTTCATGTACTTTTATTGCCAAATAATATTCCATTGTATGGACATACCATATTTAGTTGATAAATTTGTCAATTGATGGACATCTGGGATATTTCCAGTTTGGTGCTATTATGAGTAATGCTGTTAACGAACATTCACGTACAGGTTTTTGTGTGGACATTGTTTTCAATTCTCTTGTGTATATACACCTAGGAGTGGAATTGTTGGATCATACGGTAACTCTGTTTAACTTTTTGAGGAATGGCCAAACTATTTTCCATAGTGGCTGTATAAACCATTTGAGAAATATCTTAAAATTAAAATATGCAAGGGAAAACCACAAAAGTTTTACCAAAGACCTTTGGAATTAACATATTCATGAAACCACTATGGTGTCCCTTTATTCTTAGGGGCATTTTTCACAAAGAAACAAAGTTTTTAATCAGTTTAGTAGTGTCACTGGGTTTCAGATGAGTGAGCAGAGAACAATAAAGCTGACTGAGGGATAAATGCTGGGTGGTCAGCTAGACCCACTCACCCGCTGAGTAACATACTTCCACAAACCAGGATGTGGCCAGCAGATTACTGCTTGGAAAAAAAAAAAAAATGCCTTACATCTTCAGAGTTCCTTGAAAATGGTTAAAAGTGCAAATATTAATATTAAGACCTGTATATTCATAGGATCTACTTTACCTTATTTTTAAGACCATGAAATATAACTGTAGTTCCTGATAAGGTTGATTTTTCATCCTTTTCTCCCCTAGATACATGGCTGAATACATAATTATCATCTCATATTAAAATTACCATCCATCTTTTAGATTCTTGTGCTGGATGCTGGGACATATTAAAGAGTATAAGACACAAGCACAAATCTTTAGGTTAGTAGGAACATCAAATTGTAAACTACAATAAAATTGAAGCTATGAGTGCATGAATAAATCACAAATACTATAAGGTTGAGGTAAAGGTATTAACCTTTATCATTAGGAGCTTTAGATTTTTCACTTAATCTTCCCAATAACAAATAATTTTTTTTTCAAATTACATTGAAATGTAATACATGTCGATAACTTAGTTTTGCAACTCAGAGAGGGTA
The DNA here is from genome assembly GCF_030020395.1 of Manis pentadactyla. Lineage (NCBI taxonomy): Eukaryota > Metazoa > Chordata > Mammalia > Pholidota > Manidae > Manis > Manis pentadactyla. The sequence goes on along the minus strand of NC_080022.1, from coordinate 45,984,857 downwards.
AATGATTTGCCCAAGTTCACACAGCTGGTTTGTATTGGAGTTGGGCTTTAGATTCAAACCTGACTAACATTTATCAAGTGTTAGCTATGTACCTCGTTCTGAGTAAAGCAGTGTGTGTGCATTCTTGTATTTATTCCTCCGAATGAGCCTATGAAGTCCTTGTTACTATTATCTTCATTTCACAGAACAGAGGTTAAAGGGGTTAAAAATTTAGCAAAGGTTATTTGGCAAGTGAGTTTGGGAGTAGGGATCAGACCATGAACTCTATCTCATGGGGCCATTCCTAAACACTAGGCAGTACTGCCTTCTTTTCGAGTGTTTCTGAAGCCCAGGTTTTCTCCCACTACTCCGTGCTGGCTTTCACATTGGCAACATGTAATGAATAGTCCAAAAGGAGTTAGATTCTCCTTCTCAGCCTGGATTCTCTAGACCTGTAAAGGTCTATAGGGCAGTCACGGGGCATCTTGTGCTATTTCCAGTATTTCAGAAACAGGTACTGTACATTCACCAATGATTAACTTGCCTAGACCAACTCAGAGCATCAGCTTCTGCCCAGACCAGTCACAGCCCTGGTGTCCTTGTGATTTGACTGTGGAACGACACCTGCCAGTTCCCTCTGGTCTACTTGGTTATTTGTACTAGAAGGTGGGGTTTGCACTTTCTGTGCTTTGATTAACAAAAATGGAGAAATGATTTCTAATATAATTTACTTGGTAAATAAATATGTCTTCCAGACATCACAGAGGGTCAGAAAGGAACAGCAAGGGACCTTTGATGGAGGAAAGATTGGCCGTCCTGGAATGGACAGGCAGCTCTGAATTTAGAGGAAGACCATTGGTTCTTGGGAAGGCTTCCGAACAGGAGGAGGGACTTGAACTAGGCCTTTTTCACTCACATCAGGAAGCAGGAAAGGGTCGCTCTGTTAGTGACCTTTTTTATACCATGTGCTTGATCTGCTGTCATCGTGGTTTGGTGTAATCTTTGGGTCACATTGAAGAATTTTGAGCATGTCTGGTTAGTGGCTGCGGATGCGGCACCTTCATTAAATGCAGTAAATAGAACTTCCACCAGTAGCCTCTTCCCCACAAATGACCCACATTGTTGTCAAGTTAGCGACCACTGACAGGAAGTGGCAGAAATGCTTCTCAGCCACACAGCGGATTTCATTAGACAGTTACCCAAGGTAGCCGTTTTGGTCGATCTGGCCTTTGTAGGGTTCTTGGGAGGATGGCTTAATACATTTTTTCTCAACGTTGTATTTGTCTTGTCATCTTGGCCTTAATGGACATTTTGATTAAATACACAGTGTCTTCTTTTCAAACATACTTCGATGGTATTGTTAATTCTTCTTATCAGTCTTCTACAGAGGAGTTAAAAAGACAGTTCAAGCAACTACACATACTATGATCCTAGTGAGGACCTTCCGGCAGGCTGAGATTTTGAAAATATTTCCAAAGGTGTTACCACTTTACTTGAGTCTTTGGTTTAGTGGCCTTCTCATTTTGATCTGTTTGGAGAGAGTGGCTCCAGTGACAGGGCGGGAGGGTCGATGGGCTCCACTTACCCTGGTAGCCACTGCTGTGGAAGGTCTGTGCCACAGGTATTGTGTGAATGCAGAATTCCTGGGGCTGACTGGAAAATACGCATCTTGAGTCAAAACGCTGAAGATAAGGATTTTCAATCCCCCAGAGAAAATAAGCTGTCGTGAATTTAGGTTTAATTTTCCCAAGGCCATTGAAGGCATTAAAGAACATTTAATTATGACTTTGACATTGGCTGTTTGCAGGTGGGCTGGCCTCAGCTGTGAACTCCAAACATGTATTATTAATCAGTAATCTCTTTCACTGAACAGTTCTACTGAATGATAATGTGTGCATCTGAGAATTTGAATGCAAATAACCTTTCTTTCCCTCAACTGATTTTTCTCATTCTAGATCCACCAGCTCCCCAGCCCTAAAAAGCCAACAAAACAAAACCCTGAAAACCACCACACCCAGAATATCGTCCTCCAAGATCAACTGGAAAAAGGCTGGGAAAAGAACATTTTTTTATCCCTTACACGATAGTCAGCACATTCACGGATCTCATCAAATTGTATAACCCTGAAGGGGAGGTCCTGCTGTAGGAAGTGTTTTTACAGATGAGGCAGTGGCCCTTCGGAGAGGTTGGGATCCTGCAGCTGGATAATGGTGAAGCGCCTGGGATAAGAACCAACCGACACCTGTGCTCTTCCTCCCACCGGGAGGACTAGCATTGGAATTTGTGCTGACTGCTATTTTCAATAATAAGCATATGAAGCAAGCAAGCAAGCCAGAAAGCTTTAGCATGAAATTATCAGGCCTTGTAAAGTGTTCAAGTGTGATTTGGGGCTTAAAGCCCTTTGCCCATTTTAGTATTGCCTGTTTCTTTGTAAATTCCTAGAGGAGAGAGCTTAGACCCACAGCCTGTAGGCTGAGGGGGAAGGGCACGAACTTCACTGACTGCTTCTCTGGCAGGCAGTAATGCAAGGGGCTTTACATGCCTTATTAACTTACTTGAATTTCACAAGGACCCGAAGGAGGGGTTTGGAGTTCATTTGCTTTCTCTCAGAACCTGCTCAGCCACGCTTGTCTCAACTCTTTGTGGTGGGGGTGAGATACTGTATTAATAATTAATAATTCAGCTAGTTAATCACTGGCAGAGATCATTTACTAAGATTCTAAGGGAAGTGCCTTGCTGAGCTGCTTACTTGGATCATGCATCCACTTTTATTGAAAATATGTCAAATCTCAGCTCCGACTCTGTAGAGCCGTAGAAGAAAAGGGCAGAAGGCATGGCAGGGAAATACTTTGCCAGTTTCATATAGAAATGGAATTTTCGGCAGAGGGATAGCAACTTCAGATGGTATTGTTAATTCTTTTTATCAGTCTTCTCCAGAGGAGTTAAAAAGACAGAGAAATACAACATTTTGAGTGAAGTAGCCTATAGTTTGGTTAAAGGCTCTGTGTCTTTCCCAGGCTCTTGTAGGGCTCCTATTCAGCTGGGGTTTGAATGGTGGTGTGATTAGCATGAGAGCAAGTGTATAAAGTAGGTTTTTTTCTTCCCCTTTCCTAAAAGAAGTTCTGTGGCATTTCTTTTTCTGGCAGAGTTGGCCTGAAGCTTTGACAAACACAGACCCATGGAAAAGTTAAATAGGAATTAGAGCAGGCACATTTTGTACAGATCCTTCACACTTAGAATGCAGAGCAGCAAAGCAGCTGGCAAGAGGCACATTCAGGTTGTAGGAATCATAGCAAAGGGTGCTCCTCTACTGTGGACTAGTGATGAATGGGAAATAACCACAAGCCCAATGGGAAAGTGTCTCCTTGGCTACTGCCCATTCACTGTCATCAGAAAACTACAGGCAAGAGCATTCATGGGATGCAGCATCTCTATCTTATCTATCTCTCAGTATTTATTGAGATAAACAAAAAGACTGAGGGAGATACAAAGAAGTAAAAGAGGCGGATCCTGCCCTCAAGAGGCAGGTGAGAAGATGAGAAGAGAGCCACACAATCAGTCCGTGGAGAAAACACAGACCAGGTGTCTGGAGCTGATAATGAAATGAAATTTTTGAAAGAGTCTAGGAGGCAGCGTCATGCTGATCCTGGGCTCAGATCCCAGCTTTGCTGTATTAGTTGGGTGACCCCGGCAAATCACTGCTATTTTAGGAATGGGGTGATGAATCATTTCTTGTCTCTCTCATTACAGCTACAGAGACCAAAGGGTATGGTACCACACACACACACACACACACACACACACACACACATACACATATAGGCAAATGCTTTGGCGCTATAAAGTCATGTTTGTACAATGAATATAATTATTTTTATTGGGTGAAATGCTCTCTCCTTTCCAGTCTCCTTGTTTCTGTCCCATTTGAGGTACATGCTATCATACATACACCTGGATCTGAAAACATTTCTTCACAGGTTTTGTTGCCAGGATGATAGTCTGTCTGTCCTCTTCCATACGTCTTTTATGCATTCAGTATACAGGACTCATTTCTCAAAACTTCCGTTCTGAACACGTGGGGGCCTGTCTCTTTAGAACAGGATTTTTATAACTTCCTGTTGACTACAGAATAAACTTCTTAGTATATTTGAGACCCTTCAGAATCTGGCCTCACTCAACGTTTTCTGCTCCCCATTTCCTTGCTTCCCCTGCCCCTCTCTGCCCCATACCCTGGCCCCAGATATCCATTCAGTGGCTATTCCAGGTACTTTCCCACTATGTCATTCTTTCTCCTTGCTCGGGGTGTGTTACCCTGCTTTGGACACACACCTCAAGTGCAGCCTCCTCTGGGAAGCCTTCCCTGATTCCCTGTGGGTAGAATCAGACCATCTTTGGGCTCCCATAGCCCTTTGTGTTGCCCTTTCTCATGTAAATGTTTTCGGGTTGTTTTACAGTTTTGTACATCCATCTTAGTAAGTTATGACTTCCTTGTAATATATTAGATACTCAAAATTTTTTATTGAAGACAATGCCAACAAAAAGGTGTTTTAGAAAATACAAACAAGAAGTAAAAATAAAAACCAAATTTGTGTTGCCTCTACTACCACAGTCCTAAGGTAGCCATGGGCACAGTATCTCTTCTTTCTATAAATAGCTGAGTTATTATTAAGTACAGTTAGAAAGTTGAACACTGGGCACTTAATACATACTTCCTGCAAGTCAGTGTGATGAAATGGAAAAAAACCTTCGTTTGCTATAGTTTATAATAGCCCATAATAAAGTATTAACTAACCTGAGAGAATTGGGAGTATGTAGCTAGATATTTTTAGGTTCAATTTTGCATTCAAAAAGTGTTTTGAATTTGGTCAACAGACTGGATTTGTACTAATCATAATAGCTTCCATAAAAAAAATGTTTAACTTAGCCTAAAAGCTCGGGCTATATTTATGAGTGCTTTTTCTCATCTTAGTCTTGCCTAAAGATGGGGGCCCTGAATGGGGAAAGCAGAAGCCTCTTGAAGGAGGATGCCCAAGATGGGAGTCAAGACTTCTGGGTTTCTGTCCTAACTTTCTTACTGTTTACTGGGGCACTTGGCTAAGCAACTTTTCCTCTGTGTGACTGTGTTGCCTCATTCTGTGAAATGGGACAGTTAAATATTCAAGTAAGAAGAATTCTATAGTTCTTTCTTTTGCCCAGCTGGGTGCTTTTTCTGTTCCTTAAAATATGGTGAAGTTCACACTGCCAGGGAAGAAGGGAATGGCTTTCTCCTTTTAACCTTTTGTTTGATCAGGTTGCTGTACTTGTTCTGTCACTTACGAAGTGTTTGGTTCACTGCTTTTGTGTATTGGAAAACTTTTTAAGAACGATCCCCTCATATACTGGTACACAGCACGTTTGTATGTTTGCCTTTTACTTTACTTGAATTAATCTTGTTTCTCCAAGAGAACTGAGATGGAAATAACCAAAATGTCTGATTCAGAAGAGAAAGGAACTATCAGTATAGAACAACTAATATGTTTTATTCATCCCTGCAATGTTTTATTCAATCCCTGAGATCCTTGTGCAGTGGGCACATTACTCCAATTTGACAGATGATAAATCTAAGGCCTAGAGGTTAAATATAGGAATTAGCCCAGAACTGTGTATCTTATTTCAAAACTTGGGCTGGAAGACCATTGAATTAATACTGCCCTTCTCATCCCCATCCAGAGCACAACCCCCCTAAACCAACCATCTTTTCTTAGTTAGTATTAAGCTCCTGCTTAATATTTCCAGCAATGGCGAGTTTATTCCTTGGAGGCAGTTCTAATTGTTCAAAAGGTTATGTTAATATAAGATCTATCTTCCTGTAATTTTCACCCAGCATCAGCTATGTTTGGTACTATGTTGGTAAGTAATTACTAGCATTATTAAAAATACTAATCAGTTTTATAATGAAAAGCTTCTGAATATATTGTGATGATGCATCATTTCAACAAACATTCATTGAGCACCTTTAATGTACCAGGTACTGTGGTAGGTGTTGGGATATAATGATGAATTGGATGTGGTCCCTGTGCATGAGTCGTCTAGAGCAGACACCGGGCAGATGCAGTTTTAGAAATACAACATGCACACTGTTCAGAGGCAGTATAATTGAGCTGGGGTCTGAGGGTAGTAACATCACAGTAGTTTGGGTGGGCAAAGCAGGAGAATGCTTTAGGTGTCATTGTGAAAGACAGCACTGCAGTGAGGAATTCCCTTTATCAGAGTGGTTCTTCTGCCTCAGATCTGATGAGTATCTGTGACCACCCGTTAGACTAATCTGAGAATGCAGGAGGTGGAGGGGTCCAAGCATCCAGTTTTCCCCCGCCCACCTCTGTTTTACAGATGGGAAAACTAGGCTTAGAGAAGTTAACTGTCTTAGTGAATGGATAAAATCCAGAGGAAACAAAACCTTTACCCTGTGCAGGTTCAAAGTTAAATCCAGTACGTGGCATATTTTAAAGCATCCCTTTCACTATGGATTTGGTTATTCTGCAAATCAGACACTGGCCCCAAATGTCAGTAACCCACAAAGCCTTTTAAACCTTAATACAACATCCCAGACAGAGCACAATAATATATCCTTATGGCAAAAAATATTTCAAAACTGTGATTATGTTAAAAGGGGTTAATCCTCTCACCATCCCTCCAATTTCTACTCCTCAGAGGCATCTACTGGTATGAGTTTGTGTAGTTCTTGCCAGCCTTATTTTGAAAGCACGGCATTCTCACTGACATCTACCTTCATCCACATTGGCTCATTGTTTCCTAGACACTCCCCACAGAGGAATGCCTCTAGCCTTTGATTTGTCTTTGCTCTTCAGAGCAACCTCCCCTTTCTCTTTGCCCCGGGAAAGAATACCCCACCTCAAGGCTGGTTTCTGCTCATCCCACTCCCCAACTGCTCCAGCCCTGGGGTTGCACCTCCTCAAGGCAAGTCATCCAGCTTTGGCTCCAGATCTTAAACACATCTCTTACTCTCTGATGGGCTCACTTTCCTTACCTAAGTAATGACGTAGTTGAGTTAGACGGTGTTGAAGGTCTGCTGAGGTCACCAGCATCACAGACTCAGAGGCTAGGACAGAGCTGTCGCTTGGAGGTCTTGGTTGTATTGAATCACTGAACCCCGACACAGGGTTGTGACATGAGAGGACAGGTGAAGAGATCCACCATGCCAAGTTCCCACAGTTTAAACTCAAGAGTCATAAAGTTTTAAACTTTAAGAGGCACTGTGGCACCATGGAAAGAAGACGTGTCTTAGCGGACAGTTCTGGGCTTATGTCTTGGCTGCATCATTTGCTAGCGAAAGTTGTTACCTCTCTGAACTCAGTGTCCTCATATGTAAGATGGGGACAATAATTCCTTGTCATCCCAAGATTGGAAGATGCCTGGCAGACAGTGGATTCTTCCACACTAGTCTCTACCCTGCCCCCTAAAAACTTTTTTGAGGAAACTGTCATGGGTAACAAATAAGTGTGTAAGACAGTGCTATCTGGGCTTATAGAGTGTGTGGTATACAAAGTATGGGTTAGGCACAGTTTATCTGATCTTTGAAAAGTAACTTTGGAGTCCTTCCAGAGAATCATGTGCTGGCTGCACACCTGTAGGTACCTTCCCATGTGTGCTTGCTGAAAGAAGGTGTTTTCCAACGGGGAGGGAACATGTTGGAAATTTGTCTTTAATGCATTCCAGTGTTGTGAGGCAAAACTTGCCTGAGAGATGGAGCAGAGCATATTAACCAATATCATTTAAAGTTGATTAAAACTATCATCTTAATTAAATACAAGAGAACAAGAAGTTCTTAGTCTTCTGGTAGCAATTAAAGACTAAAGAGTCAATTTGGAGTTGTTTTTGCAACTCTTAAAATAATACTCCCTCTCCCCCCTCCCATGAAAAGAGTTTCTTAGCTAGAGACGTGCCCTCACATTGAGGTTTTTGAAAGCTGTTAGGACCACAAACCTGCTGGCAAAGCCTGCTGCTGCCAAAGCATCGGGGTTCTCAAAAGCAAGAGGGTTCAAGCTCAGGATACGCTGATTTGGAAAGAGAGCCCAAACAAAGGGCCTTTTGAGGCAGGAAACGGCTTTGGCCTGAGCACAGAGCAGTGTGGGATTGGAAAAGAGCCCTGGGACTTGCTGAGGAGAAGAGGGACTATGAGATGGAGGGAGGAAGGATAAACTTTCCTCATACAGTGAGTTTATTTCAAAACCCTCGAAAGTTGGTTTTCAGAACCTGTTATCTTTCCTCTGTCAGCTTAATCAGCATGCCTATAAAATGTGGGCTGAACAACATATGTCTGAGCAGAAAAGGGAATTGACCCATAAAAGTACACATAGACCTTACCTATTCCAGCGAGGATGCCTGACCTGAAGACTGGTGGTTTTCTTTCAAGATCCAGAGCAACTCCATTCAGGAATTCATTTATACACCCACTCAGTCATGCAGCATTTCCTGGTCACTTGCTATATGCCAGGTCCATGTAGCTAGGAAGTTAAAACAGTACAATTCCTATGCAAGGAGTTCCAAATCTAGTTGACCAAAACTTTGACGATTTGAAGTGAAAGAGACTGTTTTTTCTAAGTACTCCCCACTGGGCTCACATATACATGAGCCTCCTCCTCCACCATCCAAACAGGTTTTTACATTGCTCTTCTCTGAAAGGAAACTTCTAATACTCATCTTCACTGATCTTCTTAGTGATCCTAAATGTTTGTTTTAATCCCAAGTGAACATGGATAAGGTAGCCATGCTGTGTGTATTCCAGGAGTCAAGAAGCTAGGCATATTGAGACTCTGCCTGTAGTGTTATTTACGTGGCAGTTAACTATCATTGTTCCTACCGGTAGTTTTATAGACATGTGCTTGATCAGCAAATACCAACATACCTGAAGTCAGAGGTGCCAGGGCCTTGAACCGGCATTCAGCGTAGATTACTCTATCATTAGTTGGATGTCATGAGAGGTAGGGATGGCCTTCACCCCACCTTTTGATTCACACTGCAGGTAGTGTTTTTGATAACTGGACTTATAGAGAAGTTACAATGGCTGATTAACCAACTGAACAACATTTAGAAGACAAGTTTCTGATGTGTTTATAGATACATGGGCCATACACACAACCTTTCTCTTCCTCCTTAAATTAGAATGTTTGTGTCATGGATTAAATTTTGGAGAGACTGCTGTGTTCCTGTGCATATTTGGAGAGGTATAGAGAATGAGTATGGGTTTATGTAGACCCTTCACAGTGAAATCTGATGTAGGGACCTTCTCTTTTAATTCCTAGTGCCTAACTCGGGGCCTGATAAATAAGTTGCTCCATAAAAATTGAACAAAATAGAAAAACCCAAGTTATTTTTGACAGTAGCATAAATCTTGTAGCCTTTTTTCTAAGCTACATCACCCAAAATTTGGGGAAAAGGGGGAAATCACCCATAATCTATTACCTCACACAAATGCTATTACGTTGTGGTATATTTCCTTTTACTCAATTTAATTTTCTTTCAGTTATTTAGGTGTATACACACACACACACATACACATGTTACATACGTAGGATTTTCTGTGTTGCTAACAAGTTGCCATAACTAAAGTCATTTTATCTTGACCAAATGGCCCATTCAGTTCATTCAGAACTGAGCACCAACTTTTAACCATACACAGATTTCTCTTTCATTTCCTTTTGCTCCCCTTCACCCTGCTCCCTGGGGTAGCTCCGAGTGCCCCTGTTTGCTAGGGCTGCTGTAATGAAGTGCCGCACACTGTGTGGCTCCAACAGCAGGAACCCATTGTCTCACAGCCCTGGAGGCCAGAAGTCTGGGGTCCAGGTGATGCGAGTGATTGCTTCCAAGGGCTGAGGGAAGCATCTGTTTGCAGCCTCTCTCCTGGCCTTGTAAATGGCTGTCTGCCTGTGCACAGGGTGTCCTCTCAGTATGCCCTGTATGCCTGCCTTGTGTCCAGATACTCATGTCACCAGTCATTGGGTTAGGACCACCCTAAAAGCATCATTGTGACTTGATCACCTCTGTAAGGGCCCCATCTCTAGATAAGGTCACACTCTGAGGTCCTGGGAATTAGAACTTCTATATAGCAATTTTGGGGGTTGGGGAGAAGAGGGTGGGAGAGACAGAATTGAACCCATTAAACCCCTCATTTATGTGTGAGGAAACTGAGGCCTAAGTCAAGTAGTTTGAGATTTTAATTTAGGCCTATGTGACTCTAAAATCACGCCTTATCACTACATCCTGTTTTCTACCCATGAATTGAAAATACCGTGAACAAAGAAAAAAGAATTTCTTCCTTGATCTGAATTTGATTAGTGTGAGACAATGTTTGATGGTTATTAGTTGTTAAATTTAACTGAGCTTGGCCAGTTGAAACCTGTACAATCACATTCTTTTTTTATTTATTTTGGTATCATTAATGTACACTTACATGAGCAACATTGTGGTTACTAGATTCCCCCCATTATCAAGTCCCCCCCACATACCCCGTTACAGTCACTGTCCATCAGTGTAGTAAGATGCTAGAGTCACTACTTGTCTTCTCTGTGCTATACTGCCCCCCGACTACATTATGTGTGCTAATCTTAATGACCTATAATCACATTATTTAAAAACGAATTTACATGCAGCACCGTGTGCTTACTTAAAACTTTTCATTGCACTAAAGCATTTGCTAAGCCTGTTGCACAGATTCTTCCATTTTTATTGAAAGTACCGGAGAGCACAGTGACCTATAGGCTATGTAGCATCCCAGTGATCCCTGGCGATTGGCCTACATTCCATGGACAAACCAGTCAGTGTTGATATTGGTCATCAGTTTTTACCTTCTCTGTCTTTTCCATAGATTCTTTTTAGTTCTTCATTTTCCTTCTCCTGTATAAGTGACTGGCAAGCCTCACATACACGTGCACATATGCAGACACATACCCCAGATGCCTACACATCTACCTAGCCTCAGGGAAGGCTGGAGCTAAGGCAGCCAGCCAGTCCATGGTCCTCGCAGTGTCCATGTTCATAGGAAAGAAAAAGCCCCTTTTGAAGTTGTTAAGCTGAAGAGGTTGTGTGGTACCTACTCAGCCTTCTCCATTATGAAGCAGTGGAAGAGGCTCTGGCTGAGACCAAAGCTATGGATAGTGTCCCCTGGAGTTGGGCAGTACAGACCCTTCTTCACTGAGGACACTTGAGCAAATCATTACTCCTTAATTTCCTCACATGAGTTTTAAAAAGGGTGTGAACTGTGATTGCTGCATATTCCCACTTGCTCTTAAGTCTGTGCTTTGTTCACTGTAGGTATAAAATAAGTCATATGGGAAAAAGCGAATGAAGATAAAGTGAATAAACAAGTCTCCATAGAGATGAAGACTGTCAGTATTTGAACCAGAAGTGAACCAAGGAAGTTCCAAGGGACATTCCATTCAACCCAGCATGACCTGCTGAGAAAATCCCCAGTTATTTTCCTTTAGCTGGAAATAATCAAATATTGATGAGACAGTGGTGCCTTAGACAACTCTACATATACTATTGTCCTTGCCTGCTTCAAAGGAAGGGAAAAAATGCCCACGTAGGCCAAAGTCCTCCTTCCATTCTAATGTATTTTGTAGGGAAGGCCATGAGCAATAACAACAGCTTCCATGAATTGAGTACACTTTATATAGGGTACTTGATCTCTAAACCTCACAGTAACCCCTCAGAATTGACTCTGCTAGCCCCATTTTACAGATGGCCTGGAGAGGTTAGCTGCTTGCTAATGGCATAGGGCTAAAAAGAAGCAGAGACATGCTCCAAGCACCAGTCTATTTGATCCTAAAGCCTGTGCTTTTTTCTGATAATCTGTATTGTCAGTCACCCACTCACGTCTCAAAAAAACGAAAAGCTTGGTGACTTTCATAATGCATATTCAGTGCCTGTATGTGAAGTAAATCACGGATTTTCTCTATAGGCCAGGATAACCTGGTATAATGTTATAGAAGACACTTAAGTTACGTGCCCTCCTTATAGAAAGCACACCATCCCATATTGGTAATAGTAGCATTTATTGAGCATTTCTGTGTGCCAAGCAGTTTATAAAGCATCTACCCACACTATGTCTCATTCCTCTCACATCACTGTGAGAGAGAGGTTAACTGGCTCGTTTAAGGTGGAGTCAGGACCCAGGTGTGTCTGACTCTAAAATCCACAAGCTTGGAGCTACACCATTCTCTTAGTAGTTGCATTTCAGTTGCCAACAGATTGCACTCTTTAGTTCTAACCTACATTTAGTTCTAGTCAGGATGCTCCCAACTGTGCTGTGTATTAAGATGTCCTGCGAGAGTCTAAATAGGGAGAGGTGTAAGGAAACGGTCCAGACACTCCTGCAGAGCAGGCAGCACTTGAGTTGGGCTGTCCAGGACCTCGCATGGCATCAAGGCAGCGAGAGGTCTTATTACATCTTACTCAGGGTTGATGTGGATGGGTCTAAAAAATGCAGAAAACTTTTCCATGGGGCGTTGCTCTAAACCATCTTCCACATGACCGCCAGAATGAGCTTTTGAAAACAGCCTGGCCATGCCACCATCTACCCCAGATATATTCTTTTATTTCAAGCTTCTGCTGTATATCCAGCACTGATAAGAGGATACATAAAAAGATACTGTCCTGGCTAGCTAGGAAGTCAGTCTCTTTGAAAGCCACAAATACAAAACATTATTTTGGAGCTGGTTAGAGAGCCTTCAGGCTAACTTTCCTTGGAGAGTGTTCTGGAGAACTCTAGTCTCTTTGCTTTGTCCACCTCTCTGTTGAAACCCAAAAGTGAATTTTGATGAGGGCTCCAGGGGGAAAGGTTCATGTTGAATGTGCATTGAGATATTACTGAATAGTCCAGTCTCCTGTCTGAGGCTTAGTGAGGAAAAGGAACTTTAAGCTGCAAAAGAATGCAACCTTGGGCTCCAAGTCCCAGCCCAGGGGCTCCTGATTTTACTCCCCACTGTTTCTGTCTTCAGACCGCACACTCCAAAGGTACATATTTTTTCCTGTATCTTGAAACCATATGTTTCTAAGGCTTTTCTCTTCTTCTAGGCCTCTTACGTTTGGTGTCTGAAATCATTCTGTTTCTTTTTTGGAGCCGACCTGGCAAAGGTGTTGGAAAGCTGAGCTCACAGTGAGGCAGAAAAAGTGAGAGGACAGCTGCAGGTGTGAATTCACACAGGGTCCCTGTGGAGAAAAGACTAGGTTTTCTATTGGGGTGTTACTGGCTCCCAAGACAGAACTCTTTGAGGGCAGGCACCCTGTTTTACTCGTCTCAGTGTTTCTCATGCTCAGTACACCATAGGTGCTCAGCAAACATTTGATATTCAGTGTGGTTTAGAATTGTGTTTATCTTGTGTATGCATCTATAAATTGCATTTCATGCATAGTATACACCATTTTTAATGCCCTTGAATTATGTATGTAATAATATAAGTAAAAAATGAAATTGTTTTTACTTTCTAGAGCAGTGATTCCCCAGTCACACTGGGATGGAATCATCTCAAAGTCTTATTGACTCAGGCCCTTACCCTGGAAATTCTGGTTAAGTATTGAGTAGGTTTGGGCAGTGGCTGGATTGTATGTTTTAAGTACCTTGATGATTTTGCTGATTGGCCATATCTGACAGTCACTATCCAGAGGATAATCTTGTTCAATTCCCAGTTTCCCCCTTAAAGACAGACATGAAAATAAGCACTAGCCTTCAGGCCTGGAAACTAAAACCAAATCAAACCAACCAAACAAACACCAGTATGCAAAGGAATACAGAGTGGAGAGGTCAGAACAAGTGGCCAGTACACCTGGTGTCCGACTGAGAGGGGCGATGGATAGAAAACGATTTGCAGGCCTAATTAGACCTGTTCCCTAGTTCTCAAACCTGCAGCTCTGAGCCTCCTGCTAATTGGCAGTCCCTTAATAGATTAGGACTTGGCATCAGGTTTGCATGTTATTATAAACCACACACAGAAAAACCCAGTGGCTGAGGAACTCCTGCCAAACCCGAGCCTGGGTTTCTGTGAGGCTTTTGAAGTGACTGGTCTTTCAGTACTTTGTATAGTCAGTGTACTGAAAGGCATCAAACCATTCCTTTGGCTAGGATTTGTGAAGGGCGAGTTTGTTGAATAATTAATTCCCCAAAACCCATTCTGTCATCTTGATGCACAGGCAGGAGTCCACATACACAGTTTTGTGCTTAGTGGTATTTAGAGCATGATAGGAGAGATTATTTCTCACGGGTCCTGTTGTATACTTGGGAATCTCTTGCCCTCCCCATATTGCTTTTGGCGGGGGAGGAAGAAATATTAGAAAGCATCACTCCAAAGTTTACCACAGCATCTCAGGGAATCCTTGAGGCGGCCCTTCCAGACTGAAGAATTCCCTACTTCTGGGGTCAGGGCATTGCCACAGTGTGACAGAGGGGAGAGACTAGTAGGATGTAGGTCTGCTCATTCCAAACTGTCAAACAAAACTAGGCCAAACCTTAAAACCATTTTGGATTTTTCTTGATGCTTAGTTGATTAATACAGGCTGTGGAAGTTTTCTGCAATTTGCATCATGTACCAGGAATACCTGTCTGCACCAGTGGCTAATACATGGACTGCTAGTGCTCCCCGCTCCCCTCACAGTACATGATTGGGTCCCTGCTCTGCGGTGAGGCTAGCCATTTTGGAGAGCCACATGGTGCAGAGGGATGGAAGGCTGGAGAAAGTGACTTTGTGGGGTTGTGCAGCGGCCTGGCGCAGGCTCTGGAGGTCCAGACAGGTGCTCCTCAGGCCTTTGAGCAACTCCAGGGGCCTTGCTCTCTGCTCCTGTCTGCCCAGTTAGGTTCCAGTTGAGCTCCTTCAATTTCTTTCCAAGTCCATTTCCACAAAGGGAGAGCTGTAGTGGAGGCTGAGATTTCCGTGAAACCTTCCATTTTTCAGGCAAACATACCAGGCAGCTCTCCTGGCAATACCATGGTGAAGGGGAATAATGTTATCTGGCATTTTGCCCTTTAAAAAAATGTATGTGGTGGGGAGGGTGGGTGGGGATGGGTGGGTGTGCAGGGAGGGGGAGGATAGGCAGGGAGAACAGTGGGGCTTTGTAATTATATTGCAATAGCGAGGTTAGGTAGGCAGGGTCATGTGGGGGGAAGGGGTGCAGAGAAGGTCTGGATCCCCCTGGGGCTTTGCTGCCTGCCTTCCCCCCCTCTGCCTGATCCACACATTTTGAGAGGTGGTTCAGGGGAAGTTGAGGAGTTCTTATGTTTTCATTTGGAAGAAGGACTCTAGACATTCTGTCCCTCTGAGGGAAGCTGGCTCCTTGCTGCTTTGCAAGGATTAAGGGCCTGGTTCTAGAACCATTGAAGAAACATCCCAGGAACTACCCTTTTCTCTTGACAGCTGGAAAATGCATCAGAGCACTGGCTTCCTGGAGAGTTTTGGCTGAAGAGCCTCCCTCTGGAACAATAGGGTTCCTATAGCAAGCCACCTAGGAGTTTTTACTGCAGCCAGTTCTCCCACGTGTATCTGAATGCCCACATTTTGTTACCCTCATCCTCGTGGGCATAGTGCGGCTGCCAGAGCAGCTGAGGGTGGCCTCAGAGCACATGGATTTCTGTCTACAGAGGGCTGCCGGTTTAGGACAGGCATCCCTTCTCAGGTCCAATCAAAAGCACCTAAAGATAGGAAATGTGATGACGGCACAGAACTGCCTCCAAGGTCATTCCTGCTATTCTGCAGTCTTGTTTCTGATCTTCAGTTATGGACTCCAGAAAATTGAGCTTAGTCGAAGGATTATGGGGAGGAATAAATGAGGCCCAGCTATGAAGTGCCTTGAATAGTACCTAGTTTGCAGCAGTAGCTAATGCTACTTTCCAGCTGCCTCCAATCCACACCACATTTTTGCCGATGGCCCACTTTGATAGAAGCAGGAGCTTCCAGTCCCTAAGGCAGTTTGTGTCTAAAGGTCTGCAGATTTGGTGTTTTCAGGAGCTATTCTTTGTAATTGAGCATCTTTGAGTTCCAGAGGGCTCTGCTTGGCCAGTCTACCTTTACAAACTTAAAAGCAGTGTGCTCCTCAGGTACCCCAGCCAGGAGAGTGGGCACGTGCTGATGGTCACCTGCTCTGTCGGGATGCCTTGGAAATAAAGCTTTCAGTTTGCCCTGCACTGCTTGGATAAATATGAAAACTCCTAAATTTTGAACGGCCCGTAAGACACCTGGTAAACCACCCCTTTCATTTGCACATGAAGAAATAGAGTCTGAGAAAGCAAAATGTATTATACAGTTAATTAGCAGCAGAACTAACAATGCTGGTCAGTTATTATTATTAATCATTGTTGGTTAGTATTTGTTTTTTAAGATCACTTAGGCAAAAGAAACGCAGACTCCCAAAACACTTGCGTTATCTTCTTGTGATCAGCATTTCTTCATTGAACCAAAAACTAGTGTGGAAATCCTTCCCTCTCAAGGATATTGACTGAGCTGACCTCGCTCCAACTGCTTGAGACTCTTCCTTGCTCAGTAGGTAAAAGGTTGGTGAATTGCTAGAACAGACACGCGAAGTAGGATGTCCCCAGTGTATCTATTTGGCTTCTACTTAACTTCAATTTATAGTGATCTTAATGCTGATTAAACTAGAAACCCTTTTCCCCAAGTAAGAAATTTCTTCAGGATTGAATAACATTTTCAACTAACAGTTTTTCCTTTTTAGCATCTTTAGAGCATCTCTATTGTAGGAATTAGGTGCACTAACTCAAACTACTTTTCTCATGTTGCCACAGGGTTAAAAGTTGGGTAGGGGATGAAGGTGGAACACAGCAGCAGTTTTGTTAACTTTTGGGGAGAAGGAAATACTTTCCAGTTCTGAGTTTTGTATGTGTTTGTGTATGTGTGTGTATGTGTGTATAGCCTTAAATACATCATTAGCATTCAAATGACAGCCAGGAATCTTCGAAATGCATTTACTGGGCTAGTCAGTAAACTGGTGTTGCCTGCCTCCTGGCTGCCAAGTCATGTGTTAAAGCATGTCCTGTGTGCTCCCTGAACGTTTTAGAAACGCCTCTGTGGAGGTTCCTGTCACGTTGCATCATGGCTAGTTGTCCCCGGAGTTTGCATTCTTAGAGGGCAGGGACCACATCTTATTAATTTCTGTGGCCCATAATTCTCTCAGTGAGGAGTTTGCTCCTTCAAAGCAGCCTTTTTCTTCTTCATTTTCCTGCCACCCAGTGCAATGTGGAAAACTCGGTGGGGCATGCACCAAGCCTCAGATGTCTGGGAAAAGAGTTTGACTTACACTTTAATCTGGCGTTCTGTAATGCCATTCACTCCCTGGATACTTTTAAAAGGAAAATGTAGCCTATAAGTACAGCACATAGAGAGAGGAAATAAACTACAAATTAAAAAGTGATTAGTGAACGTTTAGGCAGAAGGTCAAAGTGATTATTTTGGACTTCAAACTTTTTAGCTTTCAGGACTTGTATTCAGTTACAAAATTACATCCCTGAATTATTTGTGCAGGTGGCAGCTGTCAGATTTGAAGAAGGTTTCTGTGTTTTACAAAAGGAACATTGACAGGGCTGGGAATGGGGAGTGTGCTCCTGGGACGAGGGTTGTCTTATCCACAGCTCACTGGAATTGCTCCAGCCTTGCTCAGCTCGAGTGACAGTCCCTGTCTGAGCTGACACAGTCCTGTGCAGGTCAGTCCAGCCCTCTTCTTGAGGAAACCAGTCAAGCCAGTTGACTGACATCTTGTAAATGGCTGGATAGTAGATTTTCAGGACTGGGAGGGCAGGGGAACTAACCTTGGCTAAATACCTACCATGTGATATATCATCGTCATGCTCTTCAAAGTGGGTATTGGCATCTTTTTTTTACAGCTGGGGTTCAGAGGAAGTAAACAGCTTTCTGAAGATTGCATAGATTTTAAGTGGCAAAACTGGTTTTCAAACCCAAGTCTGAGTTGTTTTCTGGAGATTTGTGCTCTTCCCCTGACCCCTGAAGGCAGCTTTCTTCAGCGCAGAGATTATCCAGTGGAGCACACAGAGCAAGTGGGTCGCTGTGCTGAAATGGCTCCCTTAGGCCTGGGGGCAGCGGGGCGGCAGGGTAGGGGTTGGGGGGCCTCGGAATCGCTGAGCAGTGGCTGCCTCGGCTTACTTGGGTTTGGCCCTTCCAAGTATTTCTGATAGTTCCACTACATGAACAAGGCTGTAAACTGTGAAGATAAAAGGCCTTAAAGGGATCCATTCCCACCACCCATCTGAGACTCAAAGCTGGTTAGGTTCCCCAGAGATAATTGTACGTGGAATTGTTTCCTCTTCGTGAGAATAAGTGGTATTGTATTGCTTTGGGGATTGTGTTAGGAAAACAGAATTTGGGATGTGAGAGAGATCAGATTAAAATACAGACAGATGAAGAAAAAAAAATGTAGGCCTAGACTGTATTTGGGGCAGAGCCCGGTTGTCTGAATTCTGGTTTTTTCCTGTACATTTATCCAATACACATTTGTTGCGCACTCATTAAGTGCCAGGAATTATTCTTTGTGCTGGGGGTACAGAGATGAATAATATAGGGGCCCTTTCCTGAAGAGACTCTCAGCTAGTGCAGGAGACTTAAAGGAAAGGGATGATGGCTGTGTGGGTGTGTGGGGGTCGCAGTCTCCCCATCTATTAACTGGAGTAAATGACTTCTACGAACTCTTGTTACAAAACTTTATCAGCAAATTACTGAAATGTTCCCAACTCTGTTCAGAGTAAGATTTGTAATGCATCTGAGGGACTTTACGTCCCTTCTCATGTGGCTTTTACTCTTTAGAGTTAATGAACTTCTATCAGAAGGATGCTGTTTTGTTTGCAATTTAGTAACTTTTGCCTTAAAAAAATAGAACTCTTTGATAATTCTGCTTAGTATCACATAGAGATATCTAAGTTGGGTACAATTCTTCTTCTGA
This sequence comes from Manis pentadactyla, assembly GCF_030020395.1. Taxonomy (NCBI): domain Eukaryota; kingdom Metazoa; phylum Chordata; class Mammalia; order Pholidota; family Manidae; genus Manis; species Manis pentadactyla. The sequence continues at coordinate 45,965,927 of NC_080022.1, read as the reverse complement.
AGCATAACCATGTAACTTTTTAACACTTACCTACTGTTTCACTGGCCAGTAAGGCAGATTCATTCTGGTAAACTTGCTAAGGGCTTTGTCTTCAACAAGCTTTGATTTCAAATTCTCATTGCTTTTACTAACTGTGAGATTTTGGCAAGTCACGTAGCTTCTGAGCCTCAGTTTCCCCATATGTAAAATGCAGATATTAACTACCTTCCCGTGGTGACACAATCCTTGGATTTATAATTGCAAACATAGGCACAGTCTTGGGTTAAGATTAAGACATACATGAAGACGTGTGCATACTGATAAACATATACACATGTCTAATGTGGCTGTTAGCTACCCTGGAGGACGTTGTTGAATCAGGAGTTATTTCTATTTTTATGTGTTCATCCAGGGGCTCCCATAGTCTCTAGAGCAGGGACAGAAAAGCCAGATGTCTGCAGGAAGCAGGCAGATAACATAAATGACTAAATTAAACCAGGTGTAGGAAAAATGACAGTACAAGCTTGATGACAATGGAAACCAACATATAGCACAGGTGTCAGGGGGACAATAGGGAGTGGTGGCACCCTTTGGAACATTTGTAGCCATAGTTACCACTGCTTGCATTGCTGCATGACATCAGAGCTGGTTTTAAGAAGCTGGAAATCTGGATATTATGTGAGACCTCCTGTTATTAAATGTTAACAACTGATTTAAAAAATTTAAACACTGGATAGGCCACAAAAAACATCTTTGCAGGCCAGATTTAGCCATGGGCTGCCAGTTTGTGACCTTTGACCTAGAACCTGGACAATGTGGTTTGTCAGGTTACCTTGGAAGTGCCCTGACAGCCTTGGATTGCCTACCAGCATGATTTTGTTCTCACAGGGCCTCCAAAAATGCTCCAGCTCTTCATTTTTGGCACCACATCTGGCTCCGATCTTGCCTTTTGACTATCTCAAACTTTGGCCCTCCCAGGTGTCTGATCTCCTGCCAGTCCACATGTTTATTTTACCTCCCTGTGAACCTGGTGTTTTGTGTACACCTGGGCAGTGTGGCTTGGATGGGAGCATGCATGCTGACGAATGCATGTTTCACTGTTTGAATAGTAAAAAGCAATACATATTTTCACCCTTGGTACAGACTTACCTCCCATTCAGCCTGTGTGATCTTTTGAGAATGCATGGTAGGGTTCTTGCTGTGATATTTCTTCTCTGCATCAGGGTGCCAGTTCATGCTAACCACTGTCAAAGCCCCTTCTGTTTATACAATCCCAAGAAGTCCCTGGAATTACAGGATCCTGTGAGCATGCTTTTCCCTTGGGATCCAATTGCATTTGGAGAGGGGCTGGCAGTCCTGTGGCTGCTTGGATGCTTTTGATCACATCTGATCACATCTTATCCCTGCTTAAAAGCTTTTAGTGAACTGTGTGTCAGTGTCACAATCAACTGTGTATGCTGGGAACTACTGGTACTGACATTGTACCAAAGTCCTATTGTGCAATGATGAAAATGGAGCTCAGAGAGGTAAAGTGACTTGCCCGAGGTCATACAGTAAGCATGACATGTGAGAAGTGGGATGTGCAATCCTGTTTGCCTGACTCTGAAGTTCATGGGTAAATAGAAAAAAAATTACATTACCAGAGTGGTTTAAGTGGCCAAGTGAATTCTTTGTAGAAGAGATACTGAAGTCTTGGAGGATGAAGAGGAGTTTGCCTTTAATCCAGTGGTACTTTATCCAGATGCTGAAAACATTACTTCATGGAGTCTTTAGGAAGATCAAATGGGACTATTTATGTAAGAGCTATAAAACCCTATACATACATGTGATTCCTGCTGTGTCCTAGCTCTGCAAAGGAGCACATTTGTGTTATAAAGGAGACTGAGGCAGGAGAGTGACTGGGTTTCAACATCTAAGGAGGAGCCTTGCTTTTTATCTTTGTTCACTTTCCAGAGCTTTGTAGCTTTGCTAATCCCCAAAGAGGTCATAGTTCATGTGTATTTAGCAAGAAAGGCTAACTGATTCGCTTTCTAAGTGAACTAGAGGAGTTGGAGTATTTTATTACATATTCTGGTTACACCTCTCTTGTCGGCAGAGTGGCACATTATACTCTCTGACTCTCAGTTCTTCGGCTATGAACTGAAAATTAATTTAGAGGATTGTTTTGAGAGTTAAATCAATTGATGTATCCAAAGCTCCTGGCACACAGTAGGTATCCAAAGAATGTAAATTTATTCTCTCCCTCATTTAAAAGAGGGGTTGAAAGAGAGGAAGGTGTTGGGAAGTGACCCAGTTTTACCTGGGGTAGAGGAATTTTAAGTCCTGTTGGCTCTGAGAATTGTGTATTACTAGAAATAAAATACCTCACTTGTGAAATGTACAATGGCAACAAAAGAGGTCTGGAGCTCTCTCAGTAAAGGTACAAATCATGGGCTGTCAGTCAGTTTGTTTTTTAGTTCCTGGTGGATGTGGCATCCCTTTTAAAATCCAACTAAAAATGCCAAGATAGCCAGAGCTGTTTTAAGGTGCCTGATGTTATTTTGAAGAGTAAAATGGTTTCACTTTAAGCACTTTCAAAAAAGAAAGGCCATCTGAAATTCATTTTTACACCCACAGTTAGCCTAAAGACAGGTAGGTGTTCTTTGTCATCAACCTGAGACTTTCCAAAACTGAGGAATTTCAAAATAGTACAGTATCTACCATCATTGTGTGCCAAGCACCTAATGCAGAGGCCATCTTCAGGAGGTGTTCATACGTATTTGTGGAATTGACCTAAAGACCGTGGACTTGGGCTCAGGAAACTCAGGCACCAGAACTAAGTGATGGGCCATTAGTTTCTTCATTTCTATCCTGTAGTTTCTTTTGGTTCTGACAATCTTCTTTTTGTTTAGGAAGGGCCTGAACTGTCCAGTTTTGAAGAATGAGCATTTGTCAAAGAAAACCTCTTGACCTAGAATATTGCATGTTCACACCAGCCAAAAGCAAGTGTTTTTCATGGCAATCCATTTCAAAGGTGGGAAACGCCTTCATAGTAAACTTAGTTGTGTCTCATCTGGATTGTGTCCAGTATAAAAATCTGGACAAATATCACAAACCAAAGAAAGTTTGCACACTTCTAAAACTAGTAGCAATTAATTACTTTAAATAGAAACCCTGTCACTTACAAGCAGCATAAATATTTGTATTTTGAACCTCTAAGTAGTAGTTGGGTTGACCATTCTGGCCTTAAGTGATTTAAAAAAAATCAGTCGTATTTTAACAGGCAATACATTTATAAAGAAAGGCAGGGTCAGGTCATGGAGTAAGAAAACATAAGCCAAAAGAAAGACAGACCTGGGTTCAAATCCCAGTGACCAGTTGACTCACTTGGGAACCTTGGACAAGTTACAAAACTGGCTTGTTTTCTGTTGGGTACAAATGAAAATAATAAGCTCTAACTTTTCACAGCTGTTGTGGAGATTAAGATACGCTAATTCCTACTAAGGCTTTAAACTCCTTGAAATCAGAAGCCTAGTGTCTTCCACCTATGTTTCTAACATCTGGTCCAAATTGGTGCCATTTGCTAGCTTTGTACTTTAGATGAGTTGCTTAAACTTTCTGAGCTCCAAGTTTTCATTTATAAGTAGAACAGTGAAGTCAATAGAATGCTGCCCTGCAGGTCAGATGTGTAAATCCCTGTCATGCAGTCCAAACAGCCAGCTGCCTCTACCTTGACACCTATATGTGTATTCCTCATCAGTATTATTTTGTGGGAAGGTATTATCTGCTCTCTGCAGATAGTAGTAGTGTTAATGACCACTCTCGCAGATCCTGGACTTTGCTTATTTTAAGGTAAGCACAGATTAGGTGAGGTGGAAAGTTGGGCAGCTCTGGAAAAGGGGCTTGAAGGGCTTGGTGTATAGGAGCCATGGGCAGCCTCTTCCTGATGCTTTGATTTCATGCAAAAGTGCAGAGGTTGCTTATTCATGCTCCCACTCCCACGCTTTCCTTACTCTCACCAAGGGCTTTCTAAAAAGCACTTTGAGAGCAGGCGGCTGTGTTTAATTTTGTGCAAACGTGAAGCTGTGGCTGAAGGGAGCAGGCCTTGGGGGCCGGGTCATTTTGTAACACTTCCCACATGACTTTATCGATGGGTGGGCCGCGAAAACTTATCCTGTGTTTTTTTACACCCCACCCCCAAACCACCCAACCTGCCCAAGTGTTAGTTTTTCAAAGCCCAAGAAGTTTCAAAGGCCTGAACCCAACACAGGGGCCTTTCTTCATGCTTTGATTTTTCTGCCCATTAAGTGTTTGTCAGGGAGTTCGTATTTCACCTCCTCTGTAGCCTACACATCCCAAGAGGTCCCTGGAGGTATAGGAAGTTAATTGATCCTTGATTAAAAGAAGAATTGCTTGAGTCAGTCTAGAATCAGCAGATGGTGTGTGTGTGTGTGTGTGTGTGTGTGTGTGTGTGTGTATACACAGTTAACCCTTAAACAGCACATGTCTGCACTGCATGGACCACATTATACAACGATTTTCTCAAGAAATACTCAAAAAATCTCAAAGAAATTTTACTCTCAAGAAATCTCAAAAAAATTGTAAAATATTTTGGAGATTTATGACGATTTGAAAAAAACATTTTCTTTACTGTACTGTGAGAACACAGTACATAATATATATATATACAAAGTATAGGTTGTACGACTGTTTATGTTATTGGCAAGGCTTCTGGTCAGCAGTAGGCTATTAGCAGTTAAGATTTTGGGATTTTCGACTATGTGGGGGGTTGGCGCCCCAACCCCACATTGGTCAAGGGTCAACGGTATGTACTTTTTGGTTCTGCTTTGCAAAGAGCTCGTAATATACTTTCACTCTAGATAAACCTAAATTCCTGGGTATTGGCTTCAGAGTTTTGGTTAAATTAGATACAGAGGCACACGTGTGGCACATGATGAATGTTTATGAACTATGGCCACTGTTGCCTTGACTGCTACAAAGAAAGAATTTTTGTCTTCAAAGGCCAGGAGATTTGGTGAGCTTCAATTAATTTATTAACATTCATAGTTGCTTCCTTCTCTCTGTCTTAAGTGACTCACTCACTTTAGAAAGACCCCAAGAGTCAGGCCATTTGAACCCCGTCCAGCTCCACCACTTACGTGCGGAGTGACTCGGGTAAGTCACTGTAATCCCTTTGGAACGGACGGTGACATAACATGTTTTTAAGGCTGTTTCTCCCATTAGCCTTTGGGCCATTTTAAGGTTGGAACTTAAACTCCCTCATCTCAGTGCCCCAGTCAGTGCCTCGAACCTCCTGGGCAGCCGGCCTGGTCAAACTGCAGCCATCTGTGCGGGGGTCCTCGGCACAGCTGGGGCACGTGACAGTGGGTTAGTGAGTATTAGGTGTTATTACTATTCTCTGCCATTCTCCTTGACTATCTCTTCCAGCTCTGTAGCCAGATTTAAAATTGTATCCTCATAATGGCCATCAGGTTTGTTGGCTGCCCTGTTGGTCTCCCCAAACTACACTGAGTTTTCCTAAGCATACTTAGTCCCTGGGCCCCAGAAACCTCCTCATTGAAGGGTCTCTCACAACCCCCATCCTCCGTGGGCCATCATTTGTGTCCCTAGTAGAGGAGGTTTTGGTGCCCCGGCTGCACTCTGTACATATGTCAGTCCTCAGAAATAGTTTAGTGCCCTTGTTTTTGTGACTTTCTTACAGTACCATGAGCCTCTTGAGGGCAGGTACTATGATATATTCAACTCTAGATTCTCAGTCGCCAGCCCTGGGAATTTTCTCGAAATAAATTATCAGGAACTGCAGTGGTTAGTAATAGAGCAGGTGCCACTGTTGGAAATGGAGATCCCTCTCTGGAAAAGAGCATTCTCTTCTCTGTGTCCTAGAGAGGCAAGGCACGGTGTTACGTTTCTTGAGGACCAGCTGCCTCACTGGGGGACATTTTATGCTTTTCCCACCAACTGAAGGGAATCTGAGGTTGCTCTCTCTCCCTGGAGAAAAGTCAAGATTTGACTGTCATCGCCCCTGTTAATACCACAAGTTTGTAGGGGAGACAGAAAAAGCCATTGGCTTTTCTAAATGCTATCTCCATGCCTTTCAAGAAAACAAACAGATCATAGTCAAATCCAACTTCTTGTCTGTTTGTGGTCATCATCTACATAATCAGAACCGGAAACACTCCCAAGCCTTAGGCAAAGAAGGAAGAAAAGGGATTTGGATGGTTCCCAGGTTAAGAGAGGGCAAAGGGACCAACTAGACAGATTTTCTTTCCAAACCTTCTCTGTGGGACTCCCACCCACCCCAAACCCCTGCTTTTTTTTTTTTTTTAACGTTGATTGGCATCCATAGTGTGTGCCTGCCTCCATGCTGACCCTGCCTGATGCTGTTGCCTGGTTTCTTCCAACTAAAACAACTTCCTGACCTGATTTTATTCCATTATATGTGCCTTCCCCTACTAAACTGTAAGCTCCCCCAGGGCAGAGTTTATGTCACCTTCTGTACTTAGTATGCATAGTTCAGACTCAATAAATATTCAGATGATCTGACCCTTGGGTGCTTTCTAAAGTAAGTGAGTCAGTTAAAACTGAGAAGGAAGCACCTATGATAGTAATAAATTAATTGAAGCTCAGTAAATATTTGTTGAGTAAATGAATGAATTCATATATTAACTTACTGTCAGCAGTCACAAAGCTAGATTTCATTCTTCCCATGGAACAAATGAGAAGGGGCTTTTGGAGATGTGAAATAAATGGCTCATGTGGTAGGGAACAGAGTCAGGATCATTAGCCCAGTTCTGTCTAACTCCACAGCTCTTTTATATGTGTTTTATTGTCCTTAGAAACATATGTTTTACAGGCCTATCATGTGAACACTATTAAAAATGGAAGCTGGGGGCCTAAGAGTGTAGCACAAACGTAAGGAACCCAGGGTCTGTTCCCTTCCTGGGTTTATTAGCAACACTTTGGCTCCTAGGCACCACAGAGGCTGCAGCCAGGCTGGGTCGTGAAGCTGAACATTTTTATCACGATGTGTGGAACTTTAAAAGCGGACTATTAATATCATACTGCTGGCTTCTCGACTACTTTTCATAGCCAAATTGGCAACATTTCAAAATGTTTAAGCAGTGGAATGAAGATGGTTCAGGCCCATTTGATATCTTTTTTCTCTTGGTTCCCCCAGCCCCAAAAGATCAGCTAAGTGCTCTGGCCATTTCGAAGTCAGAACATTTATCCACTGCCTCCCCTCGTCCCCTTGACTCCATTGCAGAGGCAGTTGCAAGAGCTAATGGTTATTGCCTTTGAGGGCCCCTCTGTGTTTACTTTGAGAAGGTCAGGCACAATGCTGTGGTGTGTTGCTGTTCTTTCCTTTTCAAAGCACCAGTATGAATTTGATAAAATAAATTGTTGTTCTAGCCGGAAGCAGTTAGGGGTCACAAAATAAATAGCCGTAGAATTCAAATAAATCCAAAGAATAAAACCAAATAAATCCATGTGTGTATGCACAGTGATACATAAATACACTTTTTAGAAAGTGAGCATTTTTATCGCTGCTGGTCTGGACCAAAGTAATTGAAAAATTGTGGCGTTCATGGTACATTTTTTTAAGAGGCAGTCTGGGCCTCTGAGCAACGTGACATGAATTTAATTCTTTTTGAAAAACATGGAAATGGAATTTTATCTTTTGAGCAACCTCTTATCTTGGGATTTTTCAGCTAATGAAATTCACATTTGGACAAAATGAATTTGCAAAGTTAAATTAGGAATTCAGGCATTTTGGGGTGGACTACGAGACTGAGCTAAATAATCTGAGTCTGTTCTCTTCCCTTGCAGGGGAGCAATAGTGGTGCTTAAATGATTTAACATGACCTCTTAGGGCTGTTGGCAGATTCACTGCAAAAATGGATGTAAAGTATTCTACACATGGTGCACATCAGTGAAGATTGTTGTCATTAATGAGATGTGGTCTTCCCTAGTCCTAACATTCAGTGGCTCGCCGTTTATTTTGTAAGGTGGCATTGGGGCTTAGCACTGGACTTGGGTGGGAGGGGAGGAAGAGGTCTTCAAGTCTAAGAAGAGAGCATGAACTGAGACAGAGTCTCTGTGTGCTGTTTTCCTGGGGGGCGCATCAAGGTGGGGGCACACCAAGATGGAGGCAGGAGGCTCTGAGTCTGGAGAGGGGAGGTTCAAGTCATGGGGCCCTCCAGAGGTCATACTTGGAGACGGTATCTTGTCCTGTGCAGTGGGGAGCCATAGAAGATACTTTAGCAAGGCCATGACATGCTCATGGTCAGGAAGTAAATGGGTAGATACATGTAAAAGGCAGTAAAGGCCAGAAGACCGACTTGGAGGCTGGTGCAGTGAGCAGGCAGGAGATCTTGTAAGGCGTCACCTTCTACTTCAGGATTATGAGGGACTTTCTTGGCAGGTGATGGAATCCATTTGCCATGACCTTTAAGGGAATGGCATTTGAGCTGGCCACTGATAAACCAGCAGCAGCTGTGAGCATGGCTTGGCTTTCCCAGGTGCCCTTGGGCTCCCCTCCAGGTCCACAGGAGCAGGGTCCAGCTCAGCTCTACTCCATCTTGTCAGTGACTCTTTGAACAGTGAAAGAAAAATTTGGAAATGGCATCATGGAGCAGCTACAACATGCCAGGCACTGTGCTGAAAATTTTATGTGCTCTGTTCTCCTTTAGTTATCACCACAACTTATTTATGGGGAAACTGAGGCTCTGGATGACAGAATGAGAACCAGAGGTCACATTGCTAGGAAGTGGTGGATCTGGGATTCAAATTCAGGTTATGTGACTCCAAGGTCTTCATGCTCCATGCAGCACAGCCTTGGGGTGAGCCCCTGCACTGGAAATGGTTAAGACCTAGGAGAAGACAAGACAAGAGGATGATGGAGGGGGAGAGGGGCTGCAGTGGTGAAAGCTCTCTATAAGTTGCAGATGGTTGTAAATGCAGGGAATTCATTTTCCTGTCCATGTTGTGACTGGGTCTTTGCTGTAAGTCGTTCTTCTTTGGCCTCTTGGCACTGATGTTTCCCTTTTCTTGTTTCTTCCTGGTGTACGTGGTGGTTCCATCTCTCCAGCTGGTCTGCCCTTCCTCATCATTGAGACAAGCACCATCAAGCCTTACCACCGGGGGTTTTACTGCAATGACGAGAGCATCAAGTATCCTCTGAAAACGGGTGAGACGATAAATGACGCGGTGCTCTGCGCTGTGGGGATCGTCATCGCCATCCTCGCGGTAAGCTCCCGGGCTGTCACGGCCCACCATCGGACTCCCTCTGTGTCAGCCCAGGCTGGGAAGATCTAAGGGAATTTCATTTGATTACTACTATTTATTTCATGTAGTTAATACTATTACTAAAAGTATTTTGAACACTACATATACATGTGTCCTAAAAGTATTAGAAAGTATGCTAAGTGCCCTTCTGAAATACTTTGCATGCATTATCCTCCCAACAATCTAGTGAAGTCTAGATACTGTTCTTATCTTTCTTCAACAGATTAAGAGAAACTGAGGTCAGTAGAGTAAAAATAAGTTGCCCAAGGTGGTGTGGTTAATGCGTGGTAGAGTTGGGATTTACATCTTCCTGTCCCTTACCCAGAGACCCAGAGACTGCCAAGCCACTGGGCTCTAAAGCTGAGCCCCAGAGGAGGGGGCAGATGCCACGTCAGATATCGAGCAACTTCTGTATCCCTTCCATGTCATCACTGTGCTGCTGTAACAGTGATGGTGCCACGCGTGTGTTCTCTGGCATATTATTTAGTTCTCTCATCCAGGGGCTGTGGGGTCACAGTGAAAATACAGTGGGACGTGGATTCCAGAGACCTTGCTTCCAGACTTGGCACCCCACCGACAAGCTGCACACCTTCATAGCCAGGGATGACAATCTTGCTTCACAGCCTTGCCCTGGGGAATAAAAGAGATCATGAAATATTGAAATACTTTGCAAAATTCCTCATTGCTGAGCAGGTTACTCATATGCAGGTGTAAACTGGAGACTTCTATCCCGATATCCTCTTAAAGAATGAAGTCCTCATTGAGGATGTAAAAATGTGCCATCAACTGTGTTAAGGTCCAGAATTATTTTGAGCAATGATGGCCTGATGAAAATTGGGGTCTGGTCCATCTGGCCTTTACATGTAAGGTCATCCCCTGGTTTTAGATGTGTGAATTTGGGGCAGGGGAGAGAAAGCATAATTGACAATATCCAGTCCTATAATTTGTATGTCATACATTTTCACAGCTGTCCATTTCATACCTGCAGTGTTCTCTAACTTTGTTCTTTGCTCTTGAACCCCAGCCATGTGGGTGAACAGGACAGGCTTCCTGTTCACCAATGTCATATGTTTTCAGATTTTTGAGTCATCTTTATATTAGCCATAGTTTGGAATCTTATCTTTGGCCTGTATTAATAAGCCAAAAAGGAAAGAAGTTACCCTTAAGAACAAACACTACATGTGAAATGAGTGCTAGTATCCCCATTATATAAATGGAAATGCAGAGACTTAAAGGATAAATGATCTGCTCTAAGTCTACAGTAAGTAAAAATTGAGGTTCAAGCCTATGCCTGGCTTATTTCAAAGTCCTCTTTCCACCTTGCAGACTTGATTTCAGATTTTAGATATCCTATCCAAATGAACTGCTCAGGGGATAGGCAGTTCACTACTTTTGCCTACTCTCGATCAAATATAAGCTGCTGATGACACATGAGCCACATTTTCAGGAAGTGTTTCTTTTGACTGCCCCACTCTGGGGGTTGGTTGTAAGCTTTGAGACCCCTCTTTGTTTTTTAATAACATCATAAACCAGGCACACAATCAACAGTTTGAAATTGGGGAGGGGGAAGGGAGGCTCGTAGAATTCTTTCCAACCTTTAAAAGTAAAACAGTCCATTTGGCAACTGTACTAGTTTCTTAAAGGTGGACTAAGGATCATTGTGTTCAGAAGCTGAGAAATATAAAATCTAATTTTACCACTTGCTCTAAATTGACAGTATGGGGTTGAGTTCTGTAGGAAGAGTGGTTTTTCCTGGAAAAGATGTTTGTAAGGGAAGTCAAATGATTATACAGTACCTTGTAATAAGGTTTGAACAGGTGTTTTGACAGTAGAATTAAGTAGGATGATCAGTGAATGGAATGATCTTAGGAAGCCAACTGTACCCAGGAGTGGTTAAGATAAGAAGAGGACAGACAGGGATGTCATGCGCTCTTTGCTGTCTCTACATGCAACTAATCCAGCTTGCCTAGCAGGCTGCTCCCAGACACAGTGCAGTGGAGAGAGAGTTTCTTCAGAGGCCTTGGCACTCCCAAGCTACGTGATTCAGGTGAATCAGTGGTTTCTCTAGCCCTCATTTTCCTCATCTGTAAAATGAGAGTGGTGTTTGAATCCATTCATGGGGATTACTGTAAGAATCAAATGCTATGATCCCTGGGAACGTACTTTGTAGCAGTGGGATAGATGGACATAGGGTATTAAAGTATACCTTCTTTGTGACAATTACTATAGGATTTCACTTACATGTGGATTCTAAAAAAAAAACTAATGAACAAACAAATAAAATAGAAATAGACTCATAAGCACAGAGAACAGACTGGTGGTTTCCATAGGAGAGAGGATGAGGGGTGGGCGAAATAGGTAAAGGAGATAAAAAGGTACAAACTTCCATTTATAAAATAAATTAGTCATGGGTATGAAATTACAGCAAAAAGAATATAATCAATAACATCACAATCTTTGTATGATGACAGGTGGTAACTACACTTATGGTGAGTATTTGGTAATGTATATAACTGTCAACCACAATGTTGCACACCAGAAACCAATCTAATATTGTATGCCCACTATATTTCAATAAAAAGCAACAACAGCAAAAAATAAAGTAGCTTCTTTGAGGTTCGCGCCTCTTCCTTTCATCCTTCCTCAAGCAAAACGCCTGGTCAGCAGCTTTCTTCTTGCTGTTTGCCAAGACCAGCTCCTTCTTCCTTTGGAGAGCTAGGATTTCTAAGAACAATCTGTGGCTTGTCTCTCTCCTTATGTTGATGTTTTAATTAAGATGCTCCCTGGCCTCCCAGGTTTCCTTTAAACAGTCGTGTACTGGGATGTTGTTTATAGGAAGGGCAACAGCATTGCCTTCTCCTCCCATACACTGTCACCAAATAGGTCTGCATAGTGCTTTCCTGTAGGGCTGAAAAAAGGCAAGAAAATACCACAATAATTGGTTTCCTTTGTCAGGTGCTACCATGTGCCATAGAAACCTGTGGACCGTGTTCAAGCATTTCACCCTTGCAGGAAACCCCCAAAATAGGTGATCTCATGGTTCTCAGTTTCGCTTGGGGTTAAGCGCACAAGGTGTGGTTCATTTCTGAGCCTCTGGCTCATTTCTGAGCTCCTCTGCTGTGGAACAGGTAGTAAGTTAATGATCCTCATTAAGCCTCAGTAGGCTCATCTTTAAATGGAGATAATATGTCTACTTATTTAGGTTTTCAGAATTAAAGGAGCTAATGTATGTAAAGTAATTCAGTTCTTGGCAACTACAGCATGCTCAATAAATGTTAGCTATTTTTATTATAAATGAGTAAATAGAGTCAGAAAGTGGTAAAGAGAATTAGCCAAGATCTTATGTCTAATAGAAATCGAACCAGGAAAGGAGCTCCAGCCTTTGTTCTCATCCTGTCTCCTGCTCTTTACTTGTAGTTAATTAATCAGAACCCAGGTCTCTTGACTCATTCCAGTGAGCTTTGCAAGAGGACTTAGACCCCTGATCCAGCTGCCCCTACATTTCAGCCAGAGGCATGTAGGAGATGTGGCCTCTTAATGAGATCTGTTTGCCTGCTTAACTGCCAGAATGCTGTGGCAATAGGCAAAGCAAAGACCTCAGAGGAAAACTGAGTAATTCACTTGAATATGCTCCATTCTGGAAAAGCTATAAAGTTGAAATTAAACAAGAACAACAATGACATGTTTCCCACCTTCTGATCAGGACTGGTCCTAGAGCCTAGCTGGCTCCATCCGGGATCTGCTTCTGATCAGAGGGTGTGAATGACAGGAAGGTGGAGGGGACCCAGAGCTGGAAATCTAATCATTCTGCTACTTGCTGCCCAGACCTTCCCCTGCCGATGTCAGGTTTGTTTAAAACAACAAGAGAGACCTTGACTGATTTGGATGCCCTTGCTACAGTTTGAGTAGCCTCACAACAGAATGGAATGCCAGTGGAGTTTAGAGTGTGGTTTAGGGATGCAAATTGTGCAGTGCATCAGAAGTTACAGGGAAAGCAGACACCTTTCTATGGCAAGAGATACGGAAAAATCTAGTCATTTTGACCTCTTTTTCAGATATATCTCAGATTCTGGAATTATAGCATAATAGGAATTCCTTCCAAATCCACAAAGCAATGGATCCTATCCCTGCCTTGTAAAGGCTTAATGACTCTAGCAGCAGTGAGATTAGGAGCAAAAGCAGTAAATATCATCTCCTATCTAACCTCCTCTGAGTTAGCTTTGCACTATACTATGAAGAGTATGATGAGCAAAGATTTTAATACAGAAAAAATGCTCAGTATTCTTTTTAAATAAACATGGGCTCTGTGTTTGCCTTGGTCAGACCTTGAAAGGGGTTTATATAGATTATTAATATCTAGGAGTTGAAGCTTGAATGAGTCATGGGTGAATCCCCTTCTTTGGCCATCAAAATTCTACTTTCCCTCTCAGATCCCACTGAATCTGATTTAGAATATTATACCTACTAGAGAAAAAGCTCAAACTTTAGCATCATCTGACTTAGGTTCGTGTCCTAACTTCTGAGCTTATTCATTCTGTTGCTTGTCCTTTAAACACAGACAAGCCATTGACCCTTTAGAAAAGAGCTGTATCTTCCTTTTCTGTAAACTGGTAACAATAGTTCACCAACTCCATAGGCTTGTTCTGGCGGTCAAATCCAGTGACATCATGTGTGTTATTACAGAGAATTATCCTTTTCCTTCCTTCAGTGTCGTATAGCTTACAAAGTGGCCTTTATGCACAAAGCGTTCTTATTTGCACCCGGTAGTGATCCTGGGAGGTTGATTATTACAGCTAAGGCAATGGGAGCTCAAGGATATTAAGTGACTTTCCCCTAACTAATTAGTGGCAGGGCCAGACCAGGAGTCCTCTGGTTCTGACCCGAAGCTGTTTCTTTAACAAAAGAATGATACCACTACTGCTTCTGAAGCCTGCCTCTCTTGCACACTTACTCACCAAGCACCTTTGGTGTAGCAGGTGCTGGGGACCCACGGGTGAACCTCAGCCCAAGTAGTTGCATGCTTTCTCTTGTCACCGAACTGCCAGAAGCTGCGCCCTCTCAAGCAGACAAACACCACCTCCCACACATACTGCCTTGTAATACAATTTGTGTCTGGGTCTTGTCTCTCCAGCTAGATAATAGGTTCCTGCAAGGCTCCTACAATTAACTACAAGAAAAGAAGGCAGAGGCCAGCTCTTTCCCTCTTATATGTAGTAGGTACCAAACAAACATGGAGCAGACATCTCTTTCCAGGAAACATTCCTTGGCTGTCTCCTCCTCCATCTTCCAAAGGTGTCTTTGCAGTTACTGTGCGGAACTGCCATGTCTGTTTGCTTGTCTATTTCCTGGTTACCCTGGTAGCCGCAGTCAGGGTGGGGGCTGGTCTGATTGGATTTGGGATTGCTAGTGCAAGGCACAGATTTTGGTGCTCAATTTGTCTGTAAAAGCCTCAGTGGAGGCCAAATACATTTCAGGCAGAAAATCAGAGCATTAGGCCAAAAGATGTAAGGGGATCCATGGAGCAGGGAAAACTGGCCTATTTGCTTCTCCAAAACTTTAATATGGATGATGCACAATGGGAGCAGGCTGCGTACCACATGCAAATTTCTTTCTGGAGAGACAAGAAGAAGAGCTTAACACCTCCAAGACTTGTTTATTCAGGATCAGGCTTCAGTTTGCCCACATCTGGACTTCATTACTTCCTCCCCACCCCCCCATCTCCCTTTATCTGAGACAGCCCTGCCAAGAAAACAAGGTTCCCCGAGATTGCCTGCTCATTAAAGGTTAGTCGGGTTTTCAACTCTGAAAAAAGTATAAAGTCGGGCCGATCCAGCGGTGCCTTAGTGGGCGACCCAGTTCCCCAGTTTACAATCCACTGCATCGGTCTAATTACCAAGACCACCAACAGAGAGTGGCCACATTAATCCTTCAACTGTGTCTTCCCCTGATCCGATGGCTACAGTGTTCTTCTGAGACCTTCTTAATCCCTGGGGCCAGTGGGTGGGGGCATCTCTTTTGCGATTTAACGGAAGATCAACAGACACAGGCATTGAGGTTAGGATTTAGCTTGTTCCCTTTGCCCATCAAGCACATTCTCACGCCGGTCCTGAAAGAAGTGGGAGCTGCAGGAACTCTTCCTTAGTTATATATGTAAGTCATTAACTTAGGTTTTTATGACTATTTGAAAAATATATCTAATATGCAGGTGACATATGCTCCATTTTAAGTGAGAATGCTTAGAGGCTGAGAAATCCCTGCTGTGTGAGTCAATGTGTGTTAAGGGCACAGGGTAACAGTTACAAGCTACGTAATGGACTGGAAACTCATAGGCCTCATCTTAAATCTTCTTCAACAGTTACATCAGGGAGGTATTATTTACCCTGCTTTACAAATGAGGGAGGGTCCAGAGGCTTAAAAGGGTGATATGATTAGTGTGAGGTTACTCTACCTAGTGAGTGCCGGGGGAGGCGGTGGTAGGAGTGGAATTAAAACCCAGGTCTGTCTGCCTGCAAAGCCCAGTGTTTGAGATGACATTTATTGAAGGTCCACTCTGTTCTAGGTGTGTTATGCAGAGTGTTCTTTATTTAGTGAGTTATAAATGCTTTTAGGTCCTGGAACTGAAGAGCTCAATGTATGGAGGAAATACAACATCTAGGCCACTGGGCTTGTGAGGGCCTAAGAGCCACAGTGTGCATAGTGTTTGTGTGAAGCAGCTTATACACGCAGACAGGAGGTGACAACCTGCTGTGGCAGATGCTTGGTGAGACCTCCCTCATAACAGGCATGGTAGTAGGCACTTGGTTCTAGAAGCTGATATGTAAGACACAGATACTGCTCTCAGTTTACTGCCTGAAGGGGAAGCAGGGCAAGTGTAAGACTGTCTACATTGTTGGACCCTCAAGGAGACCAAAGGATTGGTCAGGGAACCACGTGTAGGGCAGGGCAGGGTGGTGAGAGTTTCAAGGACAAAACAGGCCAGATGCTGTAGATGGTCTGAGGTGTAAGTAAAGAGCTGTAGGACGTCAGAGGAAGATCACTGCAGGTGATTTTCCCTGGTGAGGACTTCATCAGCGTCGTCACTGTTCACTGAGCACGGGTACTAAGTGTTCCCACAGCCCTTGAGCTCTTGGTGCTGCCGTCACCTCCGTTTATATACACCTCAGGAAAAGAGTTGTGGAGTGCAGTTGTCCAAGATGCATGAGAATAAGAGCTAAAACTCTAACCCGAGACACGAGTTGGCATTTGAGCTCTACTTTGGAGGATGGGTGGGACTTTGATGAGAGAACCTGACATTCCAGGCAGAGGGGACAGCTTCAGGGGTGGTGTCCCCTGGTACAAATGCCAGCCCAGACAGTGGTCTTCAGGAAATGAAGAGCAGATTGTTTGGAGAAATAGACTGTAAGGGAGTGGGCAAAGATAAGCTAGAAGATTGCAGCAGGATTGTGAAGTGCCTTGAATGCTGAAGAATCTGTACTCCAGTTAACTGCTTAGAGATTGGTGAAGGCACTTGAAGCTAGCTCAGTCAGTCTTCCAACCAAGGTAAGCAAGAGGCCTGAACAACAGTGGTGCCAGTGCAAGAAGAGAGAAAAAGATGAATCTGAGACACCTGGCAAAAGAAAGACAACCAGAATTTGATGACAGTGGGATTAAGGAGAGGGAGGAGTCTTAAGATTTTGCATCCTTACAGTTACACGTTTGATGGAATCTTGTGCAGAAATGGAGGGAAGAAAAGTGAGATTTTGGGGCAGAAGCTGGAATGAGTGTGATCTTAGACTTGATTAGATTGACCTGCTAATGACATCAGTTTGATAACTAGTTGGGAGATTTGGCAAAAGGTTGGTATAGGCCTGACGGGTAATGTGTAAGCTGGAAAGAAAGAGGAAGATGCCCGTTTGGAGGTCGTCTTCATAGAGGTACTAATTGAAGCTATGGAAGCAGCCAAGATCACAGCATCACAGCAGAAAGGCAAGGATAGAACCCTAGGAAGGCCTATATTTGTCTGGTAGCCACAGGAAGAAGAAAGAGTGTTGAGAAAATAGAAAGAAAAACAGTGATATGATATTAAGGAGGTTTAGGAAATTCAGTATCCAAAAGGAGTAGGAGATGGGTAATAGGAAGTGGTACAGAAAAAGCAGTCAGGAGACCCTTGCATGGGCAGGCAGAACTAGTCCCCAAGGAGTCCCATGACTTTGAGTCCCTGACTTTTGGGAAAACAATGTTTCATGCTTCACACTGTCTTCATAAAGCTTTGGGCATAGGACAGCCACTGCTGATTTCAACCGTGAATGGCTCCTATGCCCTCTGTCTGGCCTCTTTGCTGTCCGTATTCTAGATATTGGGATTTTGACTTTTCCACAGAGCCCAGACACTTTGCTGGTGGCTTCGGACAGATCTGTGTCCTCATTGCCTCTCCCAGTCTGTGAGGTGGGGATCTCAGGCCAAGAGGCTGAAGACAACCAGGTGGGAGAAGAATTGAAGATTAAATTTCTCAGCAGTTATTTCTGGTCACTAAAGATACTGCATTTTATGGTAGTAGGTGGAACATTGAGCTTCAGAGAAAAGGCAGCTGCATTTCTGTCTCCATTCTTAGAAGTAGGACGGAGGTGTGTTACATTTTTCCTTTCTTGGGGACTGAGAAAGATAACTCTCTTCATTATTCTTCATCATCACATGTTTGTTGAATGAATCTCTTCCGGACTGAAAGAAGTTCATAAATTCATGTAACTGAGATGTGAAACAGCATGGCACCCTGTGGCTGATGGGGACTTAGAGGTGCAAGATTACATGACCTTACCAGGTGCTCAGTGAACAACTGTCTTTGGAAACATAGATGCTGCTGCCTGCTAGGCCTAGGAGAAAGCCAGCTTGATGCCATTGGAGCACAGGAACTAGAACGAGGGGGCCCAGGCTGCAGCAATGGCCCGCTGTGTTACTTCCGCCAGGGCCATTCACTGGACTCTCTGGCTTTCAGCATACTCATTTATAAGGCGTTGACAATAATTTGTTGATTCCTAGGATGTAGTGAGAAGCAAGTAACTCAGTAATATAAAAATGCTTTCTGAAGTGCTATGCAAATACTATTATTCAAGCAGATCAGAATACATTTAGGGAACTTTGTCCTTCAAACTCAGCAGGGGGATAAGATGTTTTCAGTCTCTAGAAGAGGGATTGTTGGGACACTATGTTCAAAATCTTACTTTCCTTGGGATAATTTTTAGAGTGGAATGTTACATATGACATAAGCAATACAGTGGGGCAGCCCTTGCTGCCTTGGGGTTTAGACTTCCCTTCTGCTTTGTTCCCCTGAAAGAGGCAGCCTAGATAAAATGGGCAAGGCAAACATAGCCCTACACGTATTTTTATTTTTTGGTTCTACCCTGGAAGGGTGGCACTTCCAAACTCTTCAGCTGGGAATGTTCTTTTCCAAGGAGCTCTTGGAAGTATCTTGGGAAAGATATTTTCAAAGAGTTATTTGTTAATTTGTTTCCCCTTCTGCAAGAGAAGGAGAAAAAAATACTTTGGGAGGGTTTTTCTGTTAGGTGCCAGGCATTTGACATATCACATTGAATCCCCTGGTAGCTTGCCAGGTAGATATTATTGATATTATTTTATAGATGAGGAGACCTCAGCCCAGAGAGGTAAAGTCACTTGCCTTAGGTGGGTTCAGACTGAGGTATTTCTGGCTGTAGAGTCTTTCACCACACTGTGCTCTCTCCTTTCCAGATAGTCTAAATGTTTCTCTGTATTTCCTCCCTGGAACAGTTCAGTGTTTTTGTGAATATGTGGGCAGTTGAGCTCTTTTATGCCAGAAAAGACAGGAAGAGGAGACGTGTTAGAGTTGGGGACAACCTCCCTCCAAACTGCAGCTGCTCCCAGGCAAGGATTGAGCGACCGGCTTCTGTCCTCTCATAGCTTAACTGCAATGCTTTCCCACTTTATTAGTTTCCAGATTCTTTGCCAAGTGCTTTAAAAGGCAGGTAGGGGAGAATTCTCTTCTTGCCTGGCAGCCTGCCATCACCCCCAGAGTCTGTTGCTCTCCGTTAAAGAAAGTGATCAACATGGAAGGCATTTTTCTTCAGCAGTGAAATTTACATATCACAACCTTGCTGACTGAAGCAGAAATGAGGGCTCTTTGCAGGGGGAGAGGGAAGGGGAGGGAAGAGCTTATTTTGTTACCCAGGAATAAAAACACTGGGAGTAATGAATAAAGTCCGAAAGCTGTAAATCTGCAACTCCGGAGTTAGGTGTGTAACGTGTTGGAGAACAATTTAAGCCTTTGCCTCTTCTGCAGAGGTGAGGCATTCGGGCTGCCTTTCACAGCCCAAATTTCATTAAATGGTCTTTTAAGAGTTAGGATTACAAGAAGCCAAGTCCGGCTGGTTCATAATGATGATTTATGGCTGTGTTGTCGACTCCCCGACCCTTCTGTGCAGGGGGATAGAGAAAATACATAATTTGTTGCTCATTAACTCCGAGATCTGTCAGGGCTGCCCCAGAAGCCATGTGGTCCTGGAGTCATGTGCCTGCTAAATGACTTCAGGCTGGCCCTGTCCTTGAAAATATGCAATTGCTATTCTATAATGGAAATTGTTTTTAATAACAATAGAAATATAGCTGGCACCTGACTTACAAAATAGTTCAACTTGAAGATTTTTTGACTTTATGATGGTGCAAAAGCGATGTGCATTCAGTAGGAACTGCACTTTGACTTTTGAATTGAGATCTTTTCCTGGGCTGGTGATATGTGGTACCATACCCTTGTGACGCTGGGCAGCGGCAGTGAGCTACAGCTCCCAGTCAGCCGGGAGATCACGAGGGTAAACAACTGATACACTTACAACTGTTCTCATGCTTTCAGTACAGTATTGAATCAGTTACATGAGTTATTCAACACCTTATTTTTAAAACAGGCTTTGTGTTAGGTGATTTTGCCCAACTGTAGGCTAATGTAAGTGTTCTGAACACATTTAAGGTAGGCCAGGCTAAGCTGTGATGTTCTGTAGGTGAGGTCTATTAAATGCATTTTTTACTAGCACAGTGTTTTCTATTTATAATGGTTTATTGGGATACAACCCCATTGTAAGTCAAGGAAGACCTCTAATAAAATGACTTCAATCTGCTGTGGGTCTTTGAAATTGAGAATCAGAATAGGGGCTGTACTCCTAACTCTGTCACTTACTGGCCTCAAATCGTTCAGGTAAGTCCTTATTTCTCAGTGCCTTAGCATACCCATCTGGAGAATGCGTGTATCTTCTTCAGAGTTGCAGATTAAATGAAACTGTAAGGTGCAAAAGAAATGTAAGTGATTGCTGCTATTATTAGCATTGTTATTAGGAATTTGAGGTACCAGGAATGTTCTCTTTACCTCATTGTCTTGCCAGAAGAGGAAGCATTCTAATTAGAAGTTTACTGTTTGTACGACCATGGCACTAGAAAACTGAAGTTTTACAATGAAGGGATGTTCGAGCTGAAAGAAGTCCATGAATTGTAATCAGACCTTTTCTCCCTAAGTTGACAGCAGAGAGGTGACTCCTCTGAGATGAATCAGTAAATTCGTGTAAGAGATGCTAATCTACAGTGGAAACCTTCATGCTCTTTATCAGGATCAAACAGGAAATCACCCTCAAGCCAAGCCAGTTTAGAAAGAGTTCCTTAATTTGTAGCTTCAAGGAACTCAGAAGCAACCAAAAGTAGAGATTGTGCATGAAGCCTCGGTTCTGCTCCTTGCCTGTGGGGTCATCTCTGAGGAAGTACCTTTCCTTTGCTATTGCTTATTACCTTTGCCTGCTTGGTGAGGAGGCCTGTGGTAGAGGGAGCATGGAAGAGTGGAGAGAAAAAGTCATTGCAATTGTGAAATAATAAATCACGGGATCTAGCACCCTCATTTTGCAAAATGGAGAAACTGACATCCTAAATTCATTCAGTGAGTAAGACTTGAACCCTGGCCCTTGACTCCTAGTTTAGTGTTCTTCTCCTGTCTGAAGTCACACGAGCATGATTTATAAAGAAAGAAGAGTAAGAAAGAGAGAACATGGTGGTGGTAATAAACATCTGGAACTTGTTAGCCTGGAAGGTTACATAGGGTAAAAGTATAAACAGGTTCAAAAGGACAATTAGACCCTGAATGGTAGGAAAGAATGCTGGGTGGAGCATTAGAACACCTGGGTCTAATCTTTACATGTGAATGAATTTGGACCTCAGTTTCTTCCATATATAATGGACCCTTTCATTTCTGACTTGCTGTGCTTCCCAGATTTTAATCTCTACAACATGTTATCAAAGAACTCTTGGTAATGTTTAGAGGATATTTCCAATTTTGCAATAAAACAACTGTGAGGACTACTGTCCTGCTTCCTTTCATTCATTCACTCATTCAGCCAGAAGTCTCTGTGCACCTCCATAGGATCTGATAATAGTCCTGCTTCCCAGGGAATGATCAAGCCAGGTCATTGGACTGAGCTGGCCTTTGACCATCTCTCTAATGTAGAATCACACTCACTAACTCTGATCTGGGAAACCAAAGTATAACCATTAGAAATACTACCCATTTTTATAAGCACAGAATCACCATAAAAATGTCAGCAGGGCCAGTTGCTCTGCTCCCTACTGGGCCTACTTGTCCCTGGGCCCAGCTGGCATTGCCTTCCTGCATACCCATCCTGTCCCCAGACTTGAGAGTCCTGCAGGACTTGGGTCAGACCCCATGCCTTGATGCCTTCTCCTGCTGTAGAAGAGTAACAGGAGAGTGTCCGGATATGTCATTCTATTGCTTCCCTTGTGGTTGTGAACATGCTGTCTGTTCCCTGAAAGGGCAAGTGTAGCTCATCATCCTGCCCCATGAGGAAGTATGAAAGGGACCTCGTGGTGACTGACAACTGTCCCTGGACTATGGCTGCAGCCAGGAAGTGGCCAGGGCTGTGCCATGGAGTTAAGACAAGGGCAGCAGGCTGTGGGGGTGTGCATCACCGAAGCGGAATTGGCCCTCTGGTGCATGGGCGTCCTAGCAGATGATCTAACCGAAGCAGCTGCCCCTGTTCTTAATGGAAAACCAGTTTTGGCTGAGGTGCTTCCCCTCTCTGTGCTTCAGCCATATCTACTCGTGGTTGTTGTAAGGATTTCATGAAATTCAAGTGTGTAAAAGCAATACCTGGTATGTAGGAGCTAATCAGTAAGTTTTTAGTAGTGATGAATCTCCTCTAAGCATTAAGGAGTAGACACAATGAGATGGAGGAAAGGTAGGAAAATCAAGACTTACTCTCTGTCCCTCAGGATCAGGAAAGATAATGCAGATTTGGAAATTCACAACACTGAGGCCATCGCATTAAAAGTTCATTGTTTTGTAGACCAGTGTTCTTTTCATTATACTGTACTTCTAAAGAGTAAAACGAAAGAATTTTATGAGCCAGATCATTTCCATCCATGTTACCGCATTTAAGCCAACAACTCTTCAAAGGTGTGTCACCTCCTTTCATGGAGGAGGAAATTGCATCTTGGAAAGGTCATTGCTGACAGTCACCAGGGAGGAGGCAAAAACTCGACTCAAGCCCAAGACTTGGTCTTGGGGACCTTCACCCTTTCCTGCACACAGCCCCACCATGGCTCACTGTTGGCACAAGGCCGAGGCCCTTGCAGAGTTAATTGTTGGTGATTCTTTACCCCAAATCCCAGAATCCTAAGATTTTTCTCCGATCTTCTGACATCCTGGCCACCCTTAACCATGTCCTTGACTCTTCATCTAATTTTTTTCTATAGCTAAGTCCTTACTTGTCTTTTTGTTAAAATATATATACATATATATTCAAAGTTCTATTTTTGTATTTGTTATGTATAACTATTTACATGTAAATATATTTGATTGCATATTTTTCTTGTTTACAAAAGTACTAAATGGCCATGTAGGACTTTTTTAAAAGAGGGAAATATGACCTTGTTAGCACTTTGATCTTTCCTCTCAAGCATATTTATGCCTCTGTACTTCTTAAATAGAAAATTGAGATTTTTTTAGATTGTAACCTGCAGTTATATACAGAATAGTCTCATGTCATTAAATATCCTCCACAGCCTCAGTTTTGATGATGAGTCTCAATGGCACCTAATTCCCCTCTCGGTTTCCTTTCAGATCATCACAGGGGAATTCTACCGGATCTATTATCTGAAGGAGAAGTCCCGGTCCACGATGCAGAATCCCTACGTGGCAGCCCTCTATAAGCAAGTGGGCTGCTTCCTCTTCGGCTGTGCCATCAGCCAGTCCTTCACAGACATCGCCAAAGTGTCCATAGGGCGCCTGCGTCCTCACTTCTTGAGCGTTTGCAACCCTGATTTCAGTCAGATCAACTGCTCTGAGGGCTACATTCAGAACTACAAATGCAGAGGTGACGACAGCAAAGTCCAGGAAGCCAGGTGACACTCCCTCCCATGGCTACAGCGCGTGTATGCCCCGTGGATGCGGGTAGTGCAGTGAGGGCTTACTAAGCACCTGCTGAGTGCCCGGCTCAGTGCTGGGCTCAGGCTGAGATGGCTGAATAAGGCGCAGTCCCCGTTCTCCAGGAACTCGCAGTCAGTGATTGAGACAGATGGGTAAATAAGCAATTACATGGCAGCATCGATTAGTCCATTCATTCATGCGTTTATGATGCCTGCTAGCCTCCAGGCAGTACATCCAAGCACTACCACCGGTGCAGAAGCAAACAAGACAGTGCTGCTCTCAAGGCTGCAGGCTAGGGAGGGAAGCCGGGCAGACACATGTGTATCAGCGATGTGAATATGGCCGTTTCACGCCCTTTCTTGCTCTTGCAGGAAGTCCTTCTTCTCTGGCCACGCCTCCTTCTCCATGTTCACCATGCTGTATTTGGTGGTAAGTACCTACCCTCTGATTCCAGTGGAGTCCAGTGGCCAGCCCTAGTTTAATTCCCTTCTGTACAGAGAGCCCTTAAAATGGTTAGGGACAGACTTACTGTGAAATCCTTGAAAAAACAGTTAGCTAGAAAAATTAGGTTCTGTTTTGAGCTCTGCCACTGTGTTAGCAGAATGTTTTACTTTCCAGGCTTTTCCCATTTTTCAAATAAAAATAATATTTACCATGGCGGCTTGATAAGGATTGCATACCCATTTTGAAATTACACAGTGATAAAGACACTTGTATAACATTTTATGGCAACAAGCCCTATTTTCAGAAAACCCATTAACTCAGTTGCTTCTTATAAGAACCTTATGTTAATAAGTAATATTATCTCTATTGTGGGAAAAGATTACTAAGTAAGGCTCAGGGAATTCAAGTGAACTGCCAAGATTTACATAGATACCAGAACTGCTGCTCAAATCCAGGCCATCTGATCAAATTCCATGCAATGTTCACGCACCGTGCCAGTCCTCCTCCAACCCTACTGGTAGAAAGGCTTTAAATATCATCATTATCTGACAGCACAGAGTAGTTTTGAGCTTTACCAAATACTTCTGCATCCGTGCATACATGTGACCTCATAATAAGATGGTGAAGTATGAAGTCCTTACCCTCGTTGCTCTGGTCCAGGGGCCAAGGCCAGAGAGGCTAAACAGGCTGTTGGAGGTCTTTCAGCTGGGGGTGGAGCCAAGATCTGAATGCTCCTGTTGCCCTTGCCAAGGCCACGTCTGCTCTGACTTCCTGAAGACTCAGGGACAGTGCAGGTGGAGGGCCCTGCTCCCCTCCAGCTGCTGCACAGGCTGCTGCTGCTCTGTTTCTCTTTGTCAGTTAAATATGGTCTCCCTGCTTTTCCTCTCCCCTCGAATGAGGTCCATGTGCCAAGGCACTTCCTGCTTTCAACTGCTTTGATGGAGTTCAGAGCGAGAAGGCGCTGAGAGGTCAGACATAGCTCAAAGGAACATTAGCTGTTTGCAAAAAAGAACATTTTGACTTCAGCTTATTTGAAAAACATTAATTAGGAATTGCAAAAAATAGCAGAGAGGTTTTTTGGTTTTGTTTTGGTTTTATCCCCCAATCCTTTCCAAGTCTGGAGGCCTCTGGGCTTCCTGTTACCTAGGATGCAGAGCTGAAAGGTGGGTCTGAACTCTAAAAACATCAGTTGTGAATTTTACTTATTCATATAGCATTTTCTCCATCCTCCACTTTTTGTTGTTGTCGTCTTGGTGTGTGCTTTGCTCTACAAAGGCTAATTTAGCAAAGCTGTGTAGTTCCCTGTTGCATTTTTGTACTTTTACACAGGGCTGCAAACAATTTTACGAATGTAATTTCAGTGCTTGGTAAAGGTGCTTTGAGGAGTGGGTCTGTGTTTTTAATTTTTCTTTCATATGCCTTCTTTTTCTTCATATGCCAAGAGAAAATACCTGATAGTTTTAAACCCAGTACTGTGTCCTCTGGGCCAGGCATTGTGTCAGGTTCACACTGTACCCCTTCAATTCTCTCAGTAACCTGATGAGATGTGTTTTGATTACACTGTTTTCAGTTTAACACAAACAAACCTTAATCTAAGAAGTTAAGTAATAAAAGTCCTCCATCCCGGAAGGGGCATGAAAGGTATCTGCAGGCTGCTCTGGATGAGTCCAGTACCGTTGCATATTCTTTTCATGGTACTGCACTACAAAAAAAACTTGCTGGATAAACTTAAGGACCATAAACTCCTGACCCTAATTTTATTCCCTTTCTTCAGATCTGCTTCAGTGGGTGAAATCCTATGCCCCTCTCGCTTCCATGCCCCTATCACCTCCTACCAGCTATGATTACAGCAGGAGATCTCTGCAGGGGTAATGGGTGAGGAGTAGACTTTGAATGTTTATTTGCATCTCTCTGACAGAGAAGAAAAATTATAGTGCCTTTTTATTGCTGGAGGGAAGAAGGAAAGGAGGAAGGGAGAAAAAGAAGAGCCTTCCTAGGCATATCATTACCCACATCCACGCCCATGCGCACACCACACAATCTTAGGAATTCTTGCAAACATACACACATTCAATATTCATAACTTGCAGATAACCATGTATACAGCATATAGACACAGGGCTCAGTTTTTAGCTCTAAGGTTATCTTGCCCTAAAACAACTTCTGAAGCTATTAGGCCAAGAAGGAAGGAGGACAGTGCTCTTTGCCAGGGCTCATTTTTATGTGATATTACACAGAAATTTCAACCCTTTGAATGTCCAATTTGCAAAGCTTTCTGAAGCAAGTTTGAAGAACACCATTGCTGCCTGTCAGGGTTGGTGGGAAATCCTGCAGTCAGTCAGAGAAGCCCGTAGACGGCCACTCCCAGTCCCATCTCCTCCCCTCCCCAGTGCATTTCTGTGGAGCTTCAGGGAGTTCCAGAGTTGAGGGGAGGAGACTCTGGCCTCCTCCAGGGTATGGTATGCTTTTATTAAGGCAGCCTGTGATCCATAGCTTCTCTGGAGCCTTGGGCAGAATCACATTTGAATCAGTTGAGTGTAGTATTCTTGTCTTTTGCCTTTAGGGTAAGACAGACCTGCGTGATCCTGGCCAGGTCAGTTACTGGCTCTGGAATTGTGAGTAGGCTTCTTTGCTTTCTAGCCTCGCGTTGCTCATCTGAAAGTGGAGACAATCTTGTCTGTTTTGCATAGTTGTTGCCACTTTTCTTCTCCAGACCCCACTCTGGCCATTTGTCAAATGCAAGATTGGAATTAGATGGTGTCTCATTTCTCAATCTCTATGGCTATGAAAGATATTTGAACTACCCTTAGTGCTGAGAGAAGAGGGGAAGCCATCAGGAACAAACTTAACACTGATGTTACCAGGGAGCTCAGAGAGCAGCAGATTGGAAGCACCAGCCGTCCCTACTCCAGCCTTTCGGCACCAGCCACCATCTAGAAACCGTCCATGGCATTGAAGGGCACTCCATTTTAGGTTTTGTTCTGTTTTTCTTCTTTTTTTTTCATTTTAGGTTTTGATTTGTGAAATGGTTAGCTTACTCCATGTTAGGTCTTGATTTGTAAAATAGCTTGGAAAAACCATGCCCCAGTCACCAAGTTATTTCTGGGCACAGAAGCTTAAGAATAAGCTTGTTAAAGGGCTTGTTAGAGATGAATGCATATTCTAATAAGAAAAATCGCATAACATATTTAAGCTTCGTATCCATGTCTGAGTCTTGGCTATACCCCAGAAGACCATGTCTGGATTGGCCCTGCACCTCCATTGTCAGGAATCAAGGATGACTTGGCTGTCTGGATAAAATACCAGCACCAGGGCAGTCCCCAGTTCATGTGGCATACTTGGTGGCTCTTCTGTGAGCCAGGCACTCAGTACCTAGAGGCTACTGAGATGAATCAGATCTGGGCCCTGCCTTCAAGGAACTCAACATGCATTCACCAACTGTTCATTTAGTGAGTGACTGTTAGGCACCAAGCACCATGCTGGGGGCTGGAATATAGACATTAGTAAGGCATGGTCACAGCCCATGGGGTGTTCAGTTTAGGGGAGTAAATAGACAATGGTAACAGTGTACATTGTGCAGGAGGGACAAGAGATTAAGTAGGTTATTATGGAAGCTCAGAATTGTGGCTCCCAGATGAACCTGGAGTGGGGGTGACAAGCCCAGGAAGGCTCTTGATAGGATGAAGATGGGAAGACTGGAAGAACTATGTGCAGGTGAAGACGGGGATTGTTATTTGGGAAATGTAGGTGTTCAATTCAGAGCAACTTTGATGGCTGGTAGGAAGCAGGGGTTAGAGGGCACATCGAGAGTTGAGACGACCTTTCAGGTTATCATCTCCAGCAAACTCAGGTCCAGGCCTTTCCCTGGCTGCTGTGCTCCTCTCCCAGGAATCTTCACCTTGCCCCTCGCCTTCTTAGGTCATCGTGTCAGAGAAACCTTCCCTGGCCACCTTGTTTAAAGTGACAGTCCCTTCTTCTGATACTCCCTGGCTCCCATTGCAGTCTTATTTTTCACCTAATTTCTCACCATGTGACATACTATATATTCACTTTTTCATCTATATCTACCAAATAAGTTGTACACTTCACCTGGGAGAGGTTTTTGTCCCTTGATTCACTACTGTATCTTATTTCCTCAAACAAGGGCTAACATTTTGTTAAGTATACAGTGAGTATTTGATGAACGAGGGGATGCAGGAGGGAGTGCGCGCGTGAATCCCAGGTCTTCCGGCCCCGCAGGCCACGTGCCTTTCCGTTCCAGTCAGAATTCCGTTCTGACATGATAGAACACGAAGGGCCTGTGTGGTGTAGGGACGGCCTTTGCTGCCTCTTTGCCGACCTGTTTACCTGTTGACTCCTTACCGCATGTCCATGAGAATTGTTTATGTCGGAGGGCTCGTCGGGTTCCAGGGTAACGAGGAAGTGGCTGTACTCTGACAGCTGTGTTCTCCAGCCCGTGGCTGTTAGTCACTGAGGTTTTGTTCCACATGTTTGGAATCCCAGAGCAATGGAGTCTAGCGTGCCCACGGACACCGCCACAGATCCTGGGAGTGTCTGGTGAAACCCCTTGCAGAAACAAGATTGTTTCCCAGGGCAGTAAACCCCTGGGCCAGATGTTTTTCCCTTTTCTCCCTCTCTCCCTCCCTCCCTCCATCCGTTCCTCCTCCATCCATCTAGGAGCTTCTGAGTACTTGTTCTGTGCCAGACCTTGTGTGAGCGCTTGGTGATACCAGGAGATCAGGGAAAGAAGTAAATGCCACAAAGCGGTTGGATTAGTTCTCTGATGAGGGTGGACCGAAAGTGGGAGCACAGAGGGAAGGGCTGCCAGCTCAGCTCTGAGGGGCACTAAGTCAGCGCCCAGGCTTTAGGTCGGATCAGACATTCTGCTCTCACTCTTACAGATGCGGTACACTTGTGTTTCAGACACGGGTGTTATAAAAGTGTGTGCCAGGTGAGTTAGAGGAGCCTGAGGTTCCAGGTGTCTCGTGGGGGTCGTCCTTTAGAGCCCATGACAGCCGGGTAGTCCCCTCAACTCCCTTCTTTTCTTCAAAGACAGGAGTCCAGGATAAAGGACTGATACTTTCTGTGCAAAGCGCTCGTTACCCTAGGAAGCGAGGTGGTTCTATGGTTACAGCGTGGATGTGGAGAGACAAGTCTTACTCTTTGTTAATCATGGCTCTTTCTTACCTTAAGTGAGTGACATGGCCTCTTGGCCTTGATCTCTGCATCCAGAAAATGGGCATGATGGTGTCCTCCTAACAGGGCAATGGGAACAGCTGCAGGTAATGAAATGTAAAGCACCCAGTGCAGTGTCTAGAACAGTGCTCAGTAAACTGGCAGGTTTTTTTCATCCCTGAGAGTGACAGAAAACAAGATTTGATTCCCTCTGAAAGAGGAGAAAAGTCAACCAAAAGCTCTTCCTTCGTCCTAAAAGTAGTTGAATATCTTCCCAGAGAGAAATTCCAGTTCTGTGCCATACAGACAAGTCACTGGGCACAGGACCAGAGCCAAGCATGAGTCCCGGGAGAGATGAGAGAAAGGGGAACGGTCTTCCCCGTGGGGGTCAGCAAGCTGGACAGGAGGGCAGATAGGGACACAAGGAAGAACAAAAGCCTCCTTTTCAGTCTTAGCACAGGGTCCCAAAGAGGATGGATATGAAGGGCAAGGACAGTGCAAACCCGTTTCACCAGTATGTACAACACAGATGACTTAGCAAGAACCACATGTGACTCACCCCACATCTGATTCTGCCAGTTCTGACCAGAGAAATCGGCTTGAATTCAGCCAGACCTTTCTAAGGAGGTTTTGCTGGGGTTCCACAGGACCTCAAGTTTTGAAGCGAGGACCAGAATGGAGAGGAGAACCCCATTTATGGAGTGGGTTCAGTGTGCCAGGGACTCACACACACACATCATTGGAGGAGGGCAGACATGTACCTTTCTATTGTAATCTTCATATTTACAATCAGTTTTAACTTAGCAATTGGAAGAAAAATCTTAGGATGAGAAAGGAACTTTAAGATTATAGTCTTTTTTCATGAAGGAACTTACTTTATTCGTGTCTATGTCTTTAATAGTTTTGAATAGAACAAATGCTCAGGATGTGAGATTGTTTTTTGAATGACCCAGCCTCCTTATGTCATCTAGGAGTAAGCAGAAGTTCAGAGAAGCAGAGCAACTTGTCCAGGGTCATACAGCCGGTCAGGAGCACAGCAAACATTCAAACCTAGTTGCTGTGACTGAAAGTTGAACACTTTCTGCTCCATGGCACTGATGATTCAGAAGTGGGTTCTCCCATCCCAGAGGTCTTCACACAGATGCAGAAGTAAAGACAGATGAGATGGGGCCTCAGGCTGCTGACCACTAGGAGTGGTCAGGGTGACTCAACTTTCTGGCTTTGTCCAGCTATGCTCACCCTTTTCCTAACCACCCATTCAGGTGCCTAGGACTTTGCTGAAGCCGACGGGAATTCAGGTTCTGGGGAAGCGTCTTTGCTCTTTGGTCCACGATGGTCTCTGTGGTCAGGAGGTTTGCCGTCCTCTCCTGGATAAGTGGTACTGCCTCTGCAGAGTGGGAATGAACAAAGCCTCCTGACGCACACAGTGTTCCCCCAGCTCAGATTTTCAGGGAGCAGGGCATTCCAGAAAGTACTTGGGGATCCTGGTGAGGCCTAAGCCTCTGGCCTGAAGTGGCTCGTGTGAACTGGGCTGTGCACCACCAAAATCTGGCCCATTTAGCAGTGAGATTGAGGTGGAGTGGAAGGAGTTACCAGATCCCTTCGACAACCTCAAAGTCATTAACATCAGCTTACTTCTCAAAATAGTAGTAACCACTGTTCAGTCTCTTTCTTTAAATATTTCCTTGTTCTGGTGGAGTCAACCAGTCATTTAGTAAATCTCATTTACCACGGCGGAAGGGTGATGTAGATTTCTGAAGAGTGCCTTGAGTGCCCGCCCTCTGGACAGATCCTGTGTTATCTCTCTTGACCCTGGAAACCCTGAGAGGGAGCTACTCTTCTCCCTGTTTCACAGATAGGGGACAGGCTTTAAGAAGTTGAGTGACCATGATGCTCATAGTAAGTGGAGGAGCCAGGGTTAGAGTCAGGGCTATCTCATCCCAGAATTCACTGTGCTACTGCTGTGCAAAGTTTCCCCTGAAGCCCCAGCTGCAGACCCCAGGATCAATCCTGAGATCCTGGGGCATTTCTCAGTAGATGTGTTAGTTACTGAGGGATTTGGGGGAGCAAGCTCCCTCCCATCTGCCTACTGTCATTCTATATCTGACTGCATCCCAAAGGGATTCTTTTCCCAGGGCCCCCTACTCCCTTCTCATTCATAAGCACTCCCTTCCTGCAGCTATTCTGATGACTGGTCCCTTCCTCTCTCCTCAAGTTCCTCTCATGTATTTATTTTTTTCTGCTATTAAGCTCCTGCCTTACATCTGAGTCAGTGGAAGGGGAGATGGGTGCCTTGTCCGGTTGGGAAGCCCACCCTTCCTCTGCCCCACCCTGATTTCCAAGGCCCAGGACCTAAAATCTGCACAGAAGAGTTGGTGGACTTTGAACAAGCTTTTTCTGACAGCATGCAGATTTTTCAATTGAGGGAAATGAGAAAATCTCAGGACTACTAGGTCCAAATTAAGAAATGTGGTCAGAGAATAAAATCATTTGTGTATCATGTACCATGTGTAGCACATGGTAACCAAGCACTTGATGGACATTATCACCCATCTGTGATAACAACCTACAGTGGTTGTTAACACTGATTTTATATGTGAGAAAACAGGCTCAGTGAGGTTTTTCTGATGAAAACCTGTGCTCTTTTTGTTCCCCACCCCACCCCTGCCAAGACTGGCTGGAGGAAGGCCAGACCATACTGGGCACATGCAAGTTCCCTGAGGCTACCCCACCATTCTCATCCTCCCCACTCCCCAAAGGAAGGGATTTTTTGATTCTGATCACAGAAGCCACTGCAGGGTCCTTTCAGCAGCAGTGAAGGAGAGGCTTTTGGCCTGAGGTTACTTTTTATGGTTCTGAGTGCCTGGCTTAAAACCATGTAAGTTTCACCATTGCTGACGCATCATTTCCCAATTGTGATTCAATAGGTAGATATTCTGTAAAAATAATGATGAGCATTGTAACTGATGAAAATAAGAAAATAGTATAAAGCATTTATCAATCCTTTTTAAAAAGATGTTTTGTATTCCATGGAGTATGGTTTGGGAAAGACTGACTTAGTAAATAAAGGCCAAGGTCTTTAGTTTGACACCCACCGCCCTTCAGAATTACCCCTGCTGGCCTCCATACCTTGTTTCCTCATCAACACCTCCCCCTCCTCCCCCGCACCGCCAACACACACACACACACGCCCCTTCATCTGCACGGGAACTACATATAGTTTGCTGGAATTCTGATCACCAGCTTCTAAACCATTGCGGAACCTGAAATACACACCTCTCACTACTGCCTCCTTAACCCCTAGCAAGTGCTTTTTCATCTTTAGGATTCAAGAGTCCCTTCCCCTTAGTAATTGACCCTGGCCCCAACTGCTTTCATAATTCCTATAAAACCCGTAGTGTATTTATTTGTTTTTGTGTATTCTCCCACCTGTTTGCTACATAGGGCAGAAATCACAACTTCTCATTTCTCTGTCCTCCTACCACAGTGCCTGGCTTAGTTGTTTGTTTGCTTGCTTATTTCTTTTTTCTGGTTAGTTCCACAGATATGGCCTTTTGGGTGACTGTTTTTGTTTCAAGTTTTTTCTCCAGGTCTTTTTTGGTCATCCATAGGAATCTGGTTGAACTTACATATCAACTTATGAGTTTGTAAGTTGAGCATTCTTATATATATGAGGCGCCATTGATTTTCATCATTTGTGTAGGAGCCAACAACATCAATGCATTCTCTTTTTTTGTTTGTTTGTTATTTATTCTTCGATTTCCCAAAAATACATTCATGTAATTTCATAATCATAATAAAGTTGCCTGCTGTTTTCCAGGCCTGGGTTTTTTGAAATCATATTTGAGTAGTTGAAGATTTGGGATTAGGCACTCTTCCCGTATGGGCGACAGTGACTCTGGAATCTTCAACTCGTCTGTCTCCCCAGGACTGGCCCCTGGCTTGCTCCTTCCTGCTCCCCGAAAGGAAGGTGTCCATTTGTCTCAGGAAGGGCAGAGTCAGGCCTTTGCCACTGTCACAGGTCTATCTTTAGGCCGTCAGCCCCCTCCCCTCTGCTCTCTTCCCCTTGCTCCTGGTCTCGCCCAGTGCTTTCTTTGATTTGTAGTCGGAAGTTCCCCTTGTCCCGCTGCCACTTCCCCCTCATTTCCCAAGTTCCCACAGGAACCTGGGAAGTAGGTTGTGCCCAGAGGTTAGAACGGAAACTGCAGCAAGATAACTCCGAGGGACAATGCCCAGTTGACGTCATTTCAGCTTCTTTGCTTTGGCCAGAGGTGGTTTTTTTTTTTTCTTCCAGTTTTCTTCAGGTTCCCCTCGGTCCACTGACTGTCAGCTTCTGCCTGAAAGCTCTCTGGCATTGTCTGGTTGGTTTATGTGTTTCCTTATATTCAAATCCACAGTTCCAAGGAGCGACTTAGAAACTGATCCTTTGATAGAGAGTTGCTTTCTTTTGAAGCAGCTGGAAGCATCCCAGTGTGACTATCATGACAGCCTCCCCTTACACCATCGCTTTATTTCCATGAGAATCCTGAGAGACAGGTAGTAGAGGGGGCGTATGGCCGTCATCTCCAGGAAAACGCATGGATGCATTAAATGAGTTGTCATCAGCTGCAAAAAAAGAAACCTTTCCTAACCCTGGTTACTATTCTTTTCTTCAGTCAAGAAGGTAAAGGGGCACTAAGGTTTAAGAAGTGTCTAGAATGTGCCAGGTGGAGTTTTAAGACCATTCTCATGTATTATCTTCCTCCACTCTCTAGTTTGTCACCCTAGAAAAGCTCTATTTTTCTTATTTTTTAGTACAGGAGCTAAAGCTGAAGGTTTAAATAACTGGCTTTAAAAATCAAGTTGTGTGTTCTTTCTACAACATGCCGCTCAACAGCCACATGGTTCCATTTAGTGAAAATGTAGTGTGTGTGAACCTTGTTATAACGCAGGTGAACCAAGTCGCTTAGTATCTGTTCCCTTTATCTCTTCCTCCAGCTGTACCTCCAAGCCCGCTTCACTTGGCGAGGTGCCCGCCTGCTTCGGCCCCTCCTGCAGTTCACCCTGATCATGATGGCCTTTTACACAGGACTGTCCCGCGTCTCTGACCACAAGCACCATCCCGGCGATGTCCTGGCAGGATTCGCTCAGGGAGCCTTGGTGGCCTGCTGCATAGTAAGTAGCATTTTGTTTTCCATATGCAAACAGAGCCCTGGGCTGCTTGTTAAATGTTTCCAGCTCAGTGACCAAGGCCAGGGAGCTCCAATGCCCTTCTGTGCTTGGTGTCTGAAGAATTGCCCACCCCAGGACCCCTTCAGTAAAATGAGGGTAATTTCTGCTTCCTTCCAGCCTGTGAATTTTAATCCAAAAGAGTCTGTAATACCTTTCTTCATAAACATGTAAGATTTGGGCTCATGGAGTGCTGCAGCTGGAAGAGATCTTATATATTGTCCAATTTGCTCACTTTATTGATGAGGGCATTTAGGGTTCACGAGGGGAAGAAGCTTGTCAGGTCACATGTCAAGTTACCAGCAGAGTCTAAGTTCCTGACTCAGTGCTCACATGCTGCCTCAGTGGATGCTTACTATTCAGTAAAACTTCTCAGCTTTTTGGAAAACAGCTACCCTTCCCCCAGTGACCTTTATTTTAGGGTGACTTGGTCAGACCCGAAACCTGGTGTTGTTTGGAGAAGAAGGGGTGGGTGAAGGCCAAGCCCTCCCCTAAGGCTGTTTTTCACAGAGCTGCCTACAGCATGGCCTTGGGATGGGTCATGTTCTGATTTGCCCCAAATGACGGGGTTACCTTTATCATGTACTTCACCCCTGGCTCCCTCTGAGGGTGGCATAAGCTCTTCCTCCTCTCTGAGCCTCCATCTCCTAGGGAATCTGCTTCTCTTGCTTGCTGTGACTGAGGACCTTCTCTGGCATTGCGCCTTCCTGGGCCCTTCTCAGGAGCTCATCGCAGCCCAGTGGGAATCCCGGTACTGGCTAGAAGTGAAGTGGCACGCATGTAGGTTGTATTGCTGTTAGTATAATCCTTGCTCATTGCCAGTAAGAATCAGTATACACAGAGAGGTTCAGATCAGCCCCTCCTTGTCCTTTCCTAATTTGTAAGCCTGGCCACAGCCCCACGCACCCTATAGTAACCTCTCCATTCTGCTGTGTGATAGCAGTTACACCCTGTGTTGAAGTTGTCGATATGTGTCTCCCCTTAGATTGTTAAGCTCCTCGGAGACAGGGACTGTATGGAACAGATATTCCCCTGTCTCACCAAGTCCTCTCAGGGACTCTGGCTCAGTAAGCAAGTGTGTGCTTGATCAACAAGAAGTTAGAGTCAAGGAGTTGATCTGCCCTTTCTTGAGAACAGTAAGGGACCTTCTCTTGAAGGCACAGCCGTTGCTCCCAAGGAAGTCCGGGTCTGGCTGCTCATGCAACCAGGCCAAGTACAGGATTTAGAGTACAAGGTGGGCTGCAATGGAGACACAGACAGGGTGCTTCAGCATCTGGGTGAGGGTCAGACTCTGTGTGCATGGGCAAGGAGAGGGCGGTTGTTGGGACCATCAGAGGGTTCACCACGGAGAAAGTAGAATCTCGTCTGCTTGCCAGCCTTGCCGTGGGAATCCTAGCCTAAAGGACTGGCTGTTTTGATGGTTTGATTCTTTTTTTTTAGTCAAGACCAGAAGGGACAAATTGGGGAGCAAACCGATAATGAGAGCAGCTGTCACAGACCAGCTTGTTCTCTGATGCCTGGCCCCTTAATGTAAAGTGACAGTGGGGGATGAGTGTTTGCACAAAAGGGTAACACTTTGCAGACTGTGCCCTTCTGAGCTTTGCTCTCAGTAGGAGGTCAGCCCAGGGGACCTGTGATTGTGTTTCCTTCTTTATGCCACTGCCCTAGTTAGAGTTTCCTGCACCCCAATTAAAAAAGCTTAAAGGTGCTGGGGGGAATCTTTTGTAGGCTTCCTCTTTTTTTAAATCCTAGAGCACCCTCCACGTGCAACGAGACAAAGTGCCCAGGAGGACCAGGATTTATATTTAAGAGAGAAACAAGGGGTCTGACTTTTACCCTGTTTGGCTCTGGCTGACTTAAACCCAGTATAGGAATTTGGTCCAGCCTTTGTAAAGCAGCTGCTCTATGCTGTCTCCTCCAGATACTTCACCCATTGGCTCCTTTTAGGCACACGAAGCCATTTTACAGATGAGGTGACTGAGGCTCAGAGAGATGACTCAAGTCGTCTGAAGTCAGAGCTAGTGGACAGCTGTGCCCAAGATGCTCGCTGACTCCAAAGCTTTGCCCTCTGTGCTTGGCAAGGAGGGTGGCCCCTTGGGTTGAAGGCCAGCTAGAGTTAACCTGAGGTAGAAGCACGTAGACTGCTGTTTAAGGACGATAATTTAAGGGTGTCACAGGGGACTTCCCAACCCACTAGGCTGGTCCAATCATTGCTTTGAATCTGAAAGCCTGTTTTACAGTGTAAAAAATGGTTTGGAAAAGGATGATAAATATCTTTCCCTGTCTTTTGCCCACTTAACTGCAAACACTTGATGTTAGGGACTTGATTGTATTTATTATCTTTCTCCAAATGGCTACTACCAGCCTGACACCAGGAGCTCCTGGTTCTGACTGGCTTGGAAGCCCAGCACTGAGTGATCCACTTCATTTAGGCCATCGAGAGGCTGGGGCA
This sequence comes from Manis pentadactyla, assembly GCF_030020395.1. Lineage (NCBI taxonomy): Eukaryota > Metazoa > Chordata > Mammalia > Pholidota > Manidae > Manis > Manis pentadactyla. The sequence continues at coordinate 45,928,959 of NC_080022.1, read as the reverse complement.
AGAAGCTGTAGCTTGTCAGCAAAAGAGCTTGAGAATGCTCAGCTTGGAGAAAAGGGCACAGTGGGTTGTTGCCTACTGTAAGAGCTGCAATCCTGGCATTGAGGACAGGAAAGCTCAGGACCCCAGATCAAGCCAGGGGTGGGTGCAGGGAACCAAGGGGCTGTCTGAAGACCTGGTGTTCCCGGAGGGAGGGAGCTGTGTGGCGACAAAGGGCAGCTGCCTCACCAGTTCAGCACATCACGGGGCCCTTTGCCGGAGCCTGTAGCCTCTGCTCTGCTTGTGTCTCATTGCAGAATTTCTCCCCAAGAATCAAAGCTGGCCGTCCTAGGGAATTCTGGGAAAAAGCCAAGCTCTCTTCTCAGCTGTGAATGTGGCTGTATCAAATGGATCTTGACGCTCAGAGGCATCACCTGAGTTAGGTTTGGAGGGCAGAGAAGTGGCAGCACAGTTAGATTACAAGACCAGGAAGCCCTAAAACCCCACGCTGCCTGATCACTCCATAAGCCAAGCTTCAGTGGACTCCCCCGAAACCTAAAAATAATGTATTCGTTAGCATGTATTGATAGTTCAGTGTGCCAGCCACTGTGTTAAGCAATTTACACAGATCATCTTCAGTACCCCCAAAATACTTTATTGAATCCTACGTCCATTGTCTCACTAAAGAGATGAGGAATGGGGACAGAGAAGGATTAAGTAACACGGAGAGAGGGAAGCCTGCGTTGACCAGACGGTCTGACACAGAGCCAGCTCTGTGCTACCCAGGCTGCTTTTACAGGCCTCATCTCTGCCCATCTCCACATCCTTCAGCTCCAGGCACACCAAACTTCTCGATATTTCCAACGCCTGGGCTCTTCTGTCTGACGGCCGTTCTGCTTTGATGGGCACAGTCCCTCTGCCACCCCATCGCTGATGGAACTTCGGTGTTGGTTTCCCATGTTGCTTCTGTAACTAATGACCACAAACTTGGTGGCATAAAACAGAACAAATTTATATTCTTATGGCTCTTGAGTTTGGAATTCCAAAATGGGTCTCACTGGCTGAAACTGATGTCTTGGCAGGGTTGTATTCCTCTTTCTGCAGGCTCTCTGGAGAATCCTTGACCTTTCGAGTTCCCAGAGGCTGCCTGCATCCCTTGGCTCAAGGCCCCTTCCTCCACCTTCAGAGCCAGAACATACATCTTCAGATCTCTTCCTGGTGCTCTCTAGCCTCTGCATCTATTATCATATCTCCTGCTGTGATTCTGAGCCTCCAGCCTCCCTCTTATGATCACATCAGGCCCAGCTGGATAAGCCAGGATCATCTGTCCACCTCAAGATCCTTAACTTCATGACATCTGCATGTCCATTTTGCCATGTAAGGTGACATATTCACAGGTTCTGGGGATCAGAACAGGGGCGTTTTGGGGGCAGGGAGGGGGCATCATTGAGTCTACCACACCTCCCCACTAACTTTCTTCTAGGACTCCCATGGCCCTGTGCGTGCTTTTTCCTCTATGGCATTCACTCTGGTGCTATCACAATTGTCTGCTCAAATGTCTGTACCCAGCTAGGTTGTGGGTGCCTTAATAGCAGAAACCAGGGCTTAACTCTCTGGCTGTTCCCTCTCAGTGCCTTATAATAAAGTGGCTGACACACAATAGGGGCTTGATAAGCATCAGCTAAAGAATGAGTGATGAATTAGCTCGTGACTTCAGGCAGGACACTTCCCCTCGGAACCTAGCTTCCTCAGCTCTGAAGTGATCTTAGAAGCCCACCCTGTAGCTCAGCAACCTTCAGCCACAGAGATTCCGTGGCAGGGCTGACTTTATGGTGAACTGAACCTGCCTTCTCAGATGGTACCATCTCCTTGCAATGCCCACGAAGGTGGCCACTATTTGGTGATCATGGCACGTCTTTAGGTCCCCAGCAGGTGCAGTGCAGCCCCCTAGAATGCAGAGCCCTGGGCAATGGGTCAGGACTGCCGAGTGCTTCTATTGGCACTCTTACTGGGTCTGTGAAAAGAGTAAGCCCTGTCACAGGACATGTCTAGACAAAAATCACATGCTAAGCAGGAACAGGTTCAGCTTCCTCCCCCACTGCTTACTAGTTGAACCCTTTCCAGAGAGGGCATAAAAGGGCACCCCACACAGACAGACAACCTGCACAGTGTCATGGATTCACCACAGAGACATGAGCACATTGGGTCACAAGGGCCTGCGTGCTGATGTATATCTTTACTCATGTGGATGGAGGTACACAAGGCAGGGCTAGAGAGACCCGGAGGCAGTGGGCAGACCTGGTCCTACCTGGACACACACGCACACATCCTTTCTGTCTCACTAGCACTCGGAGCCACAGACACACACAGACGGGCCAGTGCAAACACAGGCACGCACAAATACCCAGTCACCCCTACCAAGTTGTGAACTCTACAGCTGGGCTCACCATACCCACCCCTGGACTAACCCCGGGACTTGATGAAGCAACAGACATCAGTGCGTTTCCTGTCTGGTGACAACTTGCCTATCTGCTCACCCCTCCCTGACCCTCTAGCAGATGGCAAATTACCGGGCCCTGGGAGGGGTCAGGGCAGGGCCAGGCCGCCATTGCTGCGGGTTCGGCAGAGGAAGCAGCTGCTCGTGGATTTCATAAACACACAGCAGAGTCTTTCCTGGTTTTCCTCTGCCTGGGGGTGTGGCTCAGCCAGCAGTGGCTCTTTTGTGTGTTGCCGTCTTCCTCCAGGATGTAGGGAAGGGCAGGGGTGTTCTTTGTCTCCACCCTGGTGAGGGGACTTGGGGGAAGAGACCAGCAGGAGTGCCAGTTCTTGAAGATTTCGGTGATGACAGCCCCCTCAGGAGGAAATGGGTACAGAGGGAGGCTGTGCCATACCAGGGACACATGGGGGCGGAGTAAGAACCAGCTCCCAGCTCCCCTGATGCTGCTCAAAGGGCTGAAGGAGTAAATTCAACATGCTTGGTCTCTGCCACGAATTTGTTAGATTTTCTTCTTGTCAAATGAAATATTCCCATCTCCTAGCATTGACGTTTGTTCCACTGCAGCCTGGGCACAGGGGAACGGATGAAATGGCCTCCCAGATCTCTTCAGACCCTACAAAAGCCTCACTTTGACCAGCAGGCCCTGGTGCTGACCTTACCACTCCAGGCCCCCACTCTCAGGTGGGCAGGCAGTCATGCCAGGAACATGAATATGAGAGAGAGAAGGAAGCAAAAGCAGAGATAAACTTTGGTACCCTAGATGACGATGAATCTTTGGGTTGCCCTACAGTTTGCAAAGTCCTCCTAAAACCTCCTTTCTCATTCCGCCGCTGAGATGAATGGGGTAGGGGATGAGGCCGACTCAGAAAGGGGAGTCGTATTCCTGCCACTTACTAGTTAGGCACGTTGGGCAGGTCACTTCTTCTCAGCCAACTTTTCCTACATTCTATGATGTAGGGGGATAATATCTCTTGTGGTCTTGGATTGAGGATTCAGTGAACAAAAGCATCACGTTGGGCACACGCAACACATTGACGGAATGTGAATTAAGTACTATGCTTTGTTTCATAGATTCAGAACTCAAAAGAGTTGGCCCTTAAAGAGTTTAAATAGTGCAGTAGCTTTCCCAGACTTGATCACAATCCACAATAAGAAATAAATTTTATATCGTAACCCAATAGAGGCACTCACACATAACTAAAATATTTCACAAAATAAGACTTACCTTACTGTGTGTGAGACATGCTAATACGTTCTATTTAACCTTTTAAAATGCTGGTGGTGACCACCCATTGATTGATTTTCTAACTGACTAATGACTTGTGATATTCACTTTGAAAAACACTGGTCCAGTGGGGACAGACATTTAAACAAACAGGTGTAATAGAAGGACACAGCTGCTAGGACAGAACTCTCTACTGGGGACACTGGGGGCACGAGAAGGGATAGTGATTCCTGCGGGTGTTGTAAGGCTGGAAATAATTCCTAGAGAAGGTGAATCCTGAAGATGAGTCGACCTTTTCTATGAGTTACAACAGTAAGGAAGAGCAGTAAAGCAGAAAGAGTAATGCAAGGACATGGAGACGGATGGCAGCCTGTGTCTTGTGGCCCTAGAATCCAGAATGATGGACTGTGTGGGATAATGGGGTGAGGTGAGCTCAATAAATAGTAGCCCCATCCACCCTTGCAGCTGCAAAATGTAGGATTTCTGGAAGTGAGGGTGCCTGCTTTTGTCCAGCCTCTGTCACCCTTGGGTGCCATGTTTCTGAATTCTGGCTCCTGCTGGGCCTAATACCCCCTGACAGAGCTGTCAGCCCTCTGGGTCCTCCTCACTAGGAACCCTCCTTCATGATGGCTCAAAGGGCCCTCCTGGAAGACCTCCTGGCAAGACACAGGTCCCTGTTCTCCTTCAGAACTGCCTGCAGCTTTCTCTCCTCTTCAGCTCCAAACCCTTCTTTTTGCGAGACTGACTTCCTTCACATCCCTCGGTAGCAGTGGTGATCATGAATGACAGTAACTGAGGTCAGATCTGAATAGCCCTTTATGGGTATGAAGGCTTTTCACATAAATTCTTCCATTTAAGCCTTACAGTAACTATGAGAGGGTACATTTAAAAATAATGTTTGCATACAAATACAGGGCAATTCCATCATCTGAACTCATAAACCTCTTCATGTTGTATGAACTCAAGGCTAGACAAGAGTGTGCCTTAGGTTGGGTCACACAGCAGTAGCCATATGGGACTTGGTGCTGCTACCTGACTCCTAGTGTGGTGCTCTTTCCACCCCATCCAGTTCCCTCTCAGATACACCAGGAAATCACTCAACACAGACGCTGGCAAATTCCCAGTGCTGAAAGCCACTGAAAGCCTTTCATTGAGGTCAGAAAGTACTGGTTGCAATCTGGTAACTCCCTTTGAGTCAAAAGACGGGGTTGCCAAAGATATCTTTTTTGTAGATGGCACTCTCTCTACTTAGGGCATGAGGGTGAGCCCGGGCCCAAGACTTTTCTCCTGCAAAGAAAGTGATTCCTTAATCTACGAGATGGTCTATTATGGTAGAGCAGGGTGCCAAGAGGAAATCCCAAGGACAAGGCATGGGGGTGATGCAAAAGGAGCAGTACATGTGGCCTCTGTCCTCGGGTGGGAGGTGGACTGGACTTACTGAGGGCTTCAGGTACGAGGGTCTGAGCACTTCATTCCAGTGAGTAGCTCGTAGGGTAAATGGGAAACATGACATAGCATTTAAAGCACTGAGCGTTAAAGCCTGTGCCTAGTGCTAAGATGAAAGGTCATTAACAGTTCAGTATGGGTGGCAAAGAGAAGATAGGGTGGTCCAAAGAAGGTCCTGAAATCTATTGCATAGATAAAGGAACTACTCCCAAAGAGATTATAAGATGTCAAATTCACACAGCCATTAAATGGCGGGTCTAAGATTTGAGCCCATTTCTTCATCTCCATAGGCTGTCCACTAATGGTTCCCTTAACTTCAGTCTGCATAACAACCCCTGGCAGTGTTTATTAAATGCAGATTCCAGACCACACTTCCAGTAAGTCTGGGGTGGGCACAAGAATCTGCTTTTTCAAAGAGCACCCAATAATTCTGAAATAGATGATCTGAGGATTATACTTGGAGAAGTACCAGAATAGACAAGTCTCAGTTTTCTTCTGGTTCTAAGCCTCCAAAATTCTTCTGCTCGTACACTTATCTCCTCTTTGCTGACATCTAAGCTCAGTGGGGTCTTATACAGATCTCCATGTATAAGGATGTGATTCCTATCTTCAAGGAGTTCTCTTATACACTCTCAGAGGTTAAAACACTCAGAGACTTCACAGACTTTTAAAGGACAATTCTGCTCTCATTATCTGCCCTTAACAAAATGGCCCTCAGAATTGGCTGACTTGGCCATTTGCAGCAACGGGAGTGGAAACCTGGCTATCCGACCAGGCTTGTTTCTGGCCATCTTGATGCTTAGTGAGCTCCAGCCAGGCAGCGCCCCAGCATGGCCAGACCGGTGTGCCGCAGGGGGGTGGCATCTCTGGGGTTGGTGAGCGCCAGCAATGAGACATCAGAAGCATCTTCTTTTGGATTGTGCTGACTCATTCCCCAAAACAGCCCCAGAAATTGTAGGACTTTGAGAGCAGATCCCATGTGTCTTATGGAAAGCTCACATCTGTACATGGTCTTTATGTCTGCCTTGAATATGTACAGGCTTTAACCTATTCATTCATATTCTCAATCATCCCTATTTTCCCCTCTCTCCTCCTTTTTTCTAGTTCCTTCTCTTTCTTCTCTTTCCACACAAGGAGCAGGGGAAGAGAAGTCACTTTATATAGGAAGGCCCTGAACCTGCAAGCCAGTGATAATAGCTCTCATCCATTGGCCTCTTCCTGGGCCACCCTTGTGCCTTGTGTAACATCATAGAGTCACTCTCTGAGGTAGGGATGGTATCCCTTACTTAGGTATTTTGCCGAAAATGGCAAAAGCAGATCTGAAGACAAGTCTGTCCCACTCCAAAGAACAAAGGTCGTTATCAGTGCTGCATGTAATGGGTGGGAATGGGAGGTGGTGACCCAATGGTGTAATAACAAAGCCAGTAATAATACCAATAAAATAACAACAATGCCATTGATGAGGAGAGTCCCTACGTTTCTCATCTCCTCATAGGGCAGATGGGATCCTCCAACCTTAAAACTGCCTTTTTTGTGTGTCACCTTGCTCTTGACAGAAGAGCTGCACTGTCCTGACATCTTGGGTGAGTCAGGTTATCTCCGTGCCCTCATAGCACAGAACAGCCTGAGATTCTGACTCAGTAGGTCAGAACTACCTTCCAAGATCACATCAGAGGGAGCCAAAATAGTAGGAGGCAGAGGAAAGCAGAGCCAGCATTTTTTCCCCTAGCATAGTTACCCAGACTTTTCTAAGAGTTCTGATGGGAACAAGTGCAAAGATTTCTAGAGCTGAAACCAAAACTAGAAAGAAAAGCATTACCTCCCAGTGCACATGCACACCAGCACGCCACATCTCAGCACAAGCCGCCCTCATGCCTCACACATCCCTCTCTTAGGTTCCCCGGTGGTGTCCTTACCAGTACCCGTCTTCAGGCTCTCTGCGCCTTTCTGACTCCTCCATCTTAGTTCCATACCATCATCATCTTAATCAAGTCTTCCCAACATGCTGCTCCCCTGCCTCAGCCTAGCCAGTGCCTCGTAAGGCCAAGAGGTTAAGGTCCAAATTCCTTAATGCATCAGACGAGGCTTCTCAGGATCTGGCTGTCTCCTGCTCAGCCTCACCGACCGCTGGGCCCTAGGCACACACACCTCCTGTGGCTCCTGGACGTGTGCACTCTCTCAGTCCTGTGCCTTGGCACACGCTGCTTCCTTTGCCTGCAACATGTCTGGCATCCACCACCTGGCTAACTCCAACTTATCCTTCAAAGCTAAGCTCAGATATACCTCCTGGGGGAAGCCTGCCAAGGCCGTCCCTCCTCCCCTCTAGTCTGGGTCAGATGCCACCACATTCTCTGTGCTGCTTGCACCCTGGCTTTTCTCTGTCATAATCCTCCTAACACTGCATTGCACCTGAATCTCTCCCCAATTACCTGTGAGCTCTTGGAGGGCAAAGAACTCAGTCTTATGTATATTTACCTTTATCACCCCAGGGCTTGGCACAGAGCAGATGTTTAATATGTTTGCATATTTCACAAAAGCAACTTATAAAATGCAGAGAGTCAGATAAATGGAATTGAAAGCAAGTGCTCAGGACAATGTAACTTGGACTTGTCTTGGTGCTTAAGGCATAGGTTAGTTGCTTGCTGAGGCTGTTATTACTAATTAATGTGTTCTTCCCTGCAGCAAAGAAGCTCTGTGGAGTTTCCTGGGAGCTGGGAGTGGGCTTGTTCCAGGGCCCTAAGAGCTGCCCAGTTTGTACAGACCCCTCCCAGCCTGGGCCTCTGGGTTATTTACTGGGATGAAATAATTTCTGTAGGAAATTGAACTGCTCCAAGTGAAGTTTTCACTTTTACTAGTCCTTTCTGTGTTCTGCTGTTCAAGTGTTAGGACGACAGAGCCCTGTTTGAGCTTTGACAGGATCATGTTTCATGATCCCAAAAAAGTGTTTGTGTGACCTCAAGCCACGCTGGAAGTGGCATGCAGCAGCTTACAGGGGCTTCTGCTGGACCCGACTCAGCTTTTCATCGTGCTGCTCGGCTATGTGCATGGGGGTATGTGAGTATGTGGTTGCCCTGCCTGAGATCTGTGGGAGGTGTGGATGCCAGTAGGATCCAAGAGTGCTTGCTTCCAGTAGAAAGGAGTTTAGAAATTCAACAGCAAACATATTTTGAGCCCCTGGTGTGTGCCAGACTCAACACTAAGTTCTCTGGGTGGCATAGGATGATTAGGGCCAGGGCTCCATCCTTAAGAAGTCTCCCATCTAGAAAGAAAGGCTAATAAGCAAAGTTTTGGAGACCTGAGAGGACATGTCATTTCTTTGGTGTCCAGAGCATTTCAGAGAGAAACACCTCTTATTAGACTAGGTACCACACACAGATTTAGGTCTTCTCAAGTATATTATTCCTTGTAACGTTTATATTATTCCAATCTTGCAGCTAGGGACACAAACCCTAATAGTGGATATAGTGTAGTGGCTACAATCTCAGAAAATTAAACTGGGAAATAAACCAGTAGATTAAGGCGGTGTCAGGATCTTGAAGTGGGGGATGTTTGCTTGTGGGTCCAGGACTGTCCTCCGCCTGCTATATTTGCCTTCAGCAGATGGGATAGAGGCTGGGAGAAAGATCTGTAAGAAATGAGAGGATGGGAGCCTCTTACTGGAGCTAACTGCTAGGCTGGAATAAGTGGAGCTGAGAACCAGTGATGGAGGGATTGACTGGAACCTCATCTTCAGAAATGAAGTACAGGAGGAAAGGGTAATTTCTGCCTGGAGATGAGGACATTGGCTCTGCACCTGTCAGAGGGAAGTTGAAAAGTTATCTCCACATTTAACTTTACTCATATTCATTAGTGTTTCCTTATACTAGAAGCACTTGAAAACTCCTTCCCTGACCACTTACTTGTAAAGGGTGCCCAGGCAGAGCAGCCTGGACCCTGCTGGCAAGGTTGAGTGCAGATCTTTTCTTTCCTGGTTTTCAAGTTGGGCCCTGGCTAGGAGATAAACCTTTCTGTACCACAGTTCTCACTGTTCACATCTCCTTAGAAAAGATAGGGGCAAAAGGCTTAATGTTTTCCTTTGCAGAATGGCACATTCAATGGCACTCAGACTGTAAATGTAGTAAACTATTACATTTCTTGGCACACATCTGACTTTCTTGTAGAAGCATAGAAACAGCCTTGCCTTCTTTTCTTGTTTATTTATTTTTTTTTTTACAAAAAACAGTAATTAAATGGTTGAGTGGGTGATATATGTAATGGGTACAACATTTCAAAAGGTATAAAGGGTTTTAGAGTGACCAGTAAGTCTCTGTTCTGCGTTTGTCAGTTGCTCCCCCTGTTCAGCAGAGAGCAGGTAACCGGCGTCATCCCTTCCATGCTGTGATGTTTATGGTACTCTGTTGGTGGCTGCATTGCCGTAGAAGGCAGGATACTGTGATCCAAGTCCCTGCTATGGCAGGGCTCTGGCTGTTGGTGAAGACTTAGTAAATTAAAAACTTCATTTTCTTGCCTGTGTCCTGAGTGATGTCACGACACCATCACTATTAGTGAGCACATTACCTCTGCAGGACAGAAACTTTGCAATCCAGAAAGCTGTTAGACATAGGAACTTTGGAAGTGTTTTATCCCCCATTTCAAAGCCCAGCCATGTGTTTCCTATTATATGACATGACTGACAGCTGCCTCTTATGGTTACTTAATACAGACTCCTATTGCTGAGTGGATCAAATGAATGTGTGTGTATTTATTTTGCCACCTGATACAAATCATTAATTTCCCTTACTCTGTAACTCACCAAGTTCTTGGAATCTTTCATCATAAGCTAATTCAGACAGGAACTTTGCCTGAGCCACCCATATACCCTTGCAAGTGGGTGTTCAGTAAATGTTTCTCAATGATTGTAAGACTCAGTGAGGTCACATGCTCAGAAGGAGGAAGGACTTTGGGAATGAGTGGTAGGAGTTTTCACTGACCTTTCCTCTGGGTTAGTTGCTGACTCCCTCAGCAGCACAAGTCTGGCTTCTGGCCCCCCAGCAAATTGTTGGTATATCATTAGGATTTCAGGAAAAAGTGGTCACAACTGCTTCCTTACCAAACTCCTGCTGATAGGAATTCACGTTGGCTGCTCTTTTTTGGTTACACCCTGGATTCCTTTGTGAGGAAAGGGAAAGTATCCTGGATTAATGACTGACTAATAATGACTTGCTTCCTTAGTTTAGGAATTTATCCTTCATTGCTATTCATTTACCTTGAGAAATAAGGAAGTTGGTTTGCAGATTCTCAGTACTGTACTGAGAGTCCACAGTACTGAGTTTTTCTCCTACCATGGCTGTGCAACCTGGGGCATATCATTGCCCTTTCTGGTCCTCAGTTTCTCTATCTGTACAATAATAGTAGGACAATACGATCTCTGTGGTCCTTCCCTATTCAAAGCTCTATGGTTTGGGACTCCCTTTTCCTAAAGTCTGTGCTCCTGTGATCTGCCCTTCACCTTTCCGTCCCTGGGCCCCAGGTGTCAGTTACTGAGCTGGGTCTCTGATTTTGTACTTCCAGGTTTTTTTCGTGTCTGACCTATTCAAGACCAAGACGACATTCTGCCTGCCTTCCCCTGCCATCAGGAAGGAAATCCTCTCACCTGTGGACATTACTGACAGGAACAATCACCACAACATGGTGTAGGTGCCACTCGCCTCCTGAACTGTTCTTGTAAAGTGACTGCAGACAGCAAGTTCTTGCTGCTCTCCAATCTCATCAGACAGTAGAATGTAGGGAAAAAAAATTTTTGCCTGATGGATTTTAAAAACAAAAAAAAAAGTCTTACTTTGTGGCCTTCCAAAATAGGTCGTGTTCACCTATCCGGAACAGCAGCAAACTCACACCAAGTGCCGGAATCCTGGGTGTGCAATTGGTTTAAGTGTTCATGTTCTAGTGAACACGGGCTTATTCTTGAAGCAAACACTAAAACGATGTGAGTGGAGTCTGCTGGTCACCCTTGCGACCTGACGAATCCCAGGCCTGTGAGAAAAATTCATATTCACATGTTAGCACACAATGCCAGAAATAGCACTGAATCCAGAAAGCAGCCATTTGGGGGCTCCCCTCTTGTGTCTCCTTGTCCACACCACTCTAGTCTGTCCTGTGACTTTGGTTCAGGAAGTTTTGTTCTTCTTGTTTTGTTTTTGTTTAATATAAGGAAAGAGCAAGTTTGCTCAGTCCAGTGATCAGATCCTGAATCCAAATTCCCAGTCCAGCCTTATCATTCACTTGCCCCACCGATAGGCCAGCAACCGCAGTCCCTCACCATAGTGATTAGGAGACTCTTTGTGGATGAGTGAATTTCACAAATAGCACAAGCTTCAGAAGAGGTCGAGGGTACGGGCCCTCATTTGTCTTCTTTTGAAGCCTCTTCCTGTGATGGTGAAACGTCAGTTGCAGGATGCCCCTGCTGTGTCCGTCAGTCACCCGGGCACTTGTGATCTTTAGCTTTGGTCATTGCCTTCTCCCTGAAAGTCCTTGCCGAGTGCCCATGAGGATTTCCTGTGAGGCTTCAGAGATGAGCAAAGGTGTGCCCTGCTGCCGGCCGATGAAAAGCAGCCTTCCGTACAAGGAGCGGAGGCGTGAGGGACAAGAATGAGAAATGAAGCACCCTTTTGGCTGCTCAAAGTCAAAATGAGCCAGAGTAGCTGACAGTCTTGCGCCTGAGAGGCTGCCCTGCCAGAGAACAGAGCTGAGGGTGCCTGGAAGTTGTTCTTGCTAAGCTGTGTAAAGCACTATTGTCTTGGGGTTGATCTCTAGGGCAGTTCTTGGTAGGTTCTGCTGGGCGGAACACATGGGTTAAATCTCCGTAGCGTTTTCCTCAACCTCTACCTGTAAGTGTCCTTCCAAGCAAGGTCCCACTGTAGGCAGTAGACAGGCATCCCTTCTACTAAACCTTTGAGGAAAGAAGGAAGAAATGCTTTCAGATCTTGGACGCAAACCTTTCAAAGGGCTAAATGTAACCACATGGATCAGCCACATGCACGTCCTTATTACAGAAGCCGTCCTTTTCATTTCAACCTATAGCAAGCTATGATTTTTATATATAAATATTATATAAATAATGTATAAAACATTAAAAGTTAACTATGTAAAATATTATTTCTGAAACAATTTTAGCTATATCCACTATGATTATAAACTGTGTCTCGACCTGTGTTATTTACATTAGCTGCTTAAAAAAGCATTGAGTTAATTTTTTTTTTAATATCAACTAAAATACTGTAGTTCTGTGGTAGACATTGTTTTGTAATGAAAGGAATAACTACAACTAGAGAAGGCTGTATAAAAACATTAAATTGTCAGTATTTTTGTAAGGTCCCATTTTGTAAAGAGAATAATATTCAAAGACTTTTGTAGAATACAAAGTGAAAACTTGTATCTGCGAAACTATACCTGTATTAAATGTGCTTTTTAAATAAAAGCCCATAACACAACTAATAAAGGAGTTGGACTCCTGGGATGTTTGTCTTGGGCTGTGGGTAGGAGGAGGGGAAATCGTTGTCCAGTCTCTTTGAATGGGTCTTCCTCACCTCGGGGCACCACCTGATTGTTTCAGTGGGAAATATGGCGGAAGGGCCTTCGGATATCAGTGTCTGAGCTGCTCTTTCATGTCTGAAAGCCTGTTTGCTGAATGAGGCTCTGCCTCTGCTCTCATGTCAGGCTCTTCTAAAGAGCTTTTGTATTCCAAAGGGGGTTTTTGTCAGAGGGAGGAGCTGTGGTTCCCCCAAAGGCAGATAAGGAGCAGTGCTCTTGATAAGGTGGCTTGGGGAGTCTGCAGACAGACTCCTGCATCGAAGGGAAGAGGGTGCACCACTGAGAACTGCTTTTGCTTGCGCCCCCACTTTCCTTCCCTGCTTTCTTCAACCTGGAGGAAGGGGGGAAGCTGGAAGTCCACATTAAGCACCTGTGTGCCAGGCACTTCTGCTTATTTGTCACTTTAGATCCTTAACAGCAGTTCTTATTTTGAGGAGTAAGGACTAAGGAATGCAAAGCTGAAACAACTTGTCTAAGATCCCAGAAGAGTACATTTCAGGCCAGGACTTGTATTCATTTACTCTTGGTGCTGTGTAAGTTACCATAAACCCGGTGACTTAAAATAGCACAATTATCCGACAGTTCTGAAGTCTCTAGGGGAGAAGGTGCCTGGCCTTTTCCAGCTTCTAGAAGCCATCTGCATTGCTGGGTGTGTGGCCTCCTTCCTCCATCTTAATAGCCAGCAGCATTGAGCCAAGTCCTTCTCACTCTGCCATCTCTCTGGTTCTCCACTTCTGCCACTCCTTCCACAATTAGGGCCCTGGCGATTATATTGGGTCTCAGATAATCCAGGATACTCTACGTATGTTAAAGTCAACTGATTAGCAACCGTAATTCCATCTGCTACCTTCATTCTTGTTGCCATGTCATGTAACATCTCCACAGGTTTCAGGCATTGGGACATGGGCATCTTTCTGCCTACTACAATTAACCCTGCAGGCTGCAAAGATTCACTTCCATCCCACATGCAGAATATATTCACTCTATCCCAACATCCCCCAAAGTCTCAACATGTTACAGCATCAACTCAAAATCCAAAAATCTTGTCTATATCCTACCAACTCAAAACTCCCAAATCTTATCATCTAAACTGAATCATCTAAATCAGGTACAAATGAAGCTTTGGGTTTAATCCATTCAGAGGCACAATTGTGCTACATCTGTGAGCCTGCAAAATCAAGAAACAAGTTATCTGCTCCCAAAATTCAATGATGGAACAGACATAAAATAACAGTTATAGACATTCCTGTTGCGGAAGGAAGAAAGGAGTCATCGGTTCTAAGCAGTTTCAAAATCCAGTTAGGCAAACCCCATTTGGTTTCAGGGCATGAGAAAAAGCCATGTGCTTGTGGCTCCTGCCACCAAGGTCCAGCTGCTCTTCGATGCTGGACAAGCCCTCATTCAGGCCTCGGTACTAGCTCAGCACGCTTCTCAGCATTTTCCTGTAAGTGGAAATGTAACTTGTGGCCCCAGGATCCAGCTAAGGAGATCCTTTAGTCCAGAGCCCAAATTTTCCCCTCAAAATCTGCAGAACAAAGGCCCTTGCTGGAGGGAAAAAGACACAGCAAGTTAGGGGAGGAACTGGGAAGCCAAATCCCATCCCCCTGTACTATTCCAGTCTTTCCGTTATACCTTTCCCATAGCAGTCTCCAGAAGTAACCCCATTTTGTGGGGGCTTAAGGAAACGATGGAGCCATGCCATAGAATGGGGCATCTCTGGGATTCAAATCCATGCCGTTTCAGTTATTTATTGGCTAATATTAATTACCTACCAGGCACTGGTGTAAGGTAGGATAGTGGATAAAGTGGAAGGGGTGCCAGATTCAGTGGGCTTATAGACAAGAGAATGCAAAAAAATCAAATGATCACAGAAATTGTAATTAAGGACTAAGCTGAGTGGTGTGAAGAAAGGATACAGGAATCGAGAGATGGCAGAGGACCCATCTGAGGGTGGTTTCCCTGAAACTACCTGGGGCCAAAGCCTGTTACATCCTTTCTCTGCCCCAACAAAATGGATGAAAAATAGCCCTGCCAAATGTAGGTCTAGGAGAAGAGACAAGTGAGTAAATAAATAATTACAATGATGTGATAAGCAAAGGAGGGACCTATATGAAATCCTGTGGGGCATCAGTGGAATGAGTCAGGAAGACTTTGATGTCCTCCATATGGACCCTTGTGTGGGCCTCCCTTCTAGAACACCCAGTCCTGAAAAAGAAACACCAGCTTCTACATGAGCCCTTCCAATGATGATCATTATGTTGTAAGCAGCCCTTTGCAGTTTTTAACACTTGAGCACACACAATCACATTCAGATTCTCCATGTGTCCTAAAAGAAGACATGGTATGAACACCCCCAGATGCTGTATGTGAGTGTTAGTGTCAGGGAGGCTTTGATAGCTTTCTTTGATACCAAAACAGTTTGTAAATAATAATGAACAAGAAAAAGAGACAACTCATTTTTAAAACTTCATAGCAGAGGATATGCAAATGGGAGATAAACATAAAAGCATGCTCAACTTTATTAATCTCAGGGAAAAGCAAATTAAAATGAGATATTATATACTTGTGACATCCTTGTCTAACTTACATAGCACAAAATATTGGTGAAGATGTGAAATAACTGGGACTCCCATTCTCTGCAGGTGGTGATGTAAACTGGTACAACCATTTTGGAAAACTAGCAGTTATCTACTAAAGCCAATAATACACATACCCTAGTTCTCAGAAATTTCACTTCCAAATATATACCCAACAGAAGAATGAATGTATGCTTTCCAAAAGACGTGTACAAGAATACTGTAAGCACTCTCCACCAAACTATCTGAAACAATTCAAATCCACATCAACAATTGAATTGATAATTAAATGGTAGAATATTCACAAAAGGAATACCATTTAGCAATGAGAATGAGCAAATTCTGCTGTGCACAACAATATGAATGAAATTTCATAGAAAGAATATGGAGGGAATGAAACCAAGCACATCAGAATAAAGACTATGAATTCATTTGAAGTTCATTAAGTTCAAAACAGGCAAAACTCACAGCAGAAGAAACCATGCACAAAATGAAAAGACAACTTATGGGATGGGAAAAAATATTTGCAAACCATATATCTGATAAGGAGTTAATATCCAAAATGTATATAGACTTCATTCAATTCAATAGCAAAAAGAAAAAAAAATACAGTTAAGCATGGGCAGAGGACCTGAGTAGACATTTTTCTGAAGAAGATATGCAAATGGCAACATGTACATGAAAAGATGCTCGACAATCATTAGGGAAATGCAACTCAAAACCAAAATGAGGTACCACCTCACACCTGTTAGAATGGCTAGCACCAGAAAAACAGAGACAGCAAATATCGGGGAGGATATGGAGAAAAGGGAACCCTTGTACACTGTTGACGGGGATGTAAATTGGTACAGCCATTATGGAAAACAATATGGAGTTCCTCAAAAAATTAAAAATAGAACTGTCATACAATCCAGCTATCCTACTTCTGGGACTTTATCTGAAAGAAATGGAAACACTGCCAAAATGTGGAAGCAACCTAAGTGTCCATCAATAGATAAATGTATGAAGGAGTTGTGGAATATATATATACAATGGAATATTATTCAACCATGAAAAACAAGGAAATTCTGCCATTTGCAACAACGTGGATGGACTTTGAGGGCATTATGCTAAGTGAAGTAAGTAAGATAGAGACAAAAACTGTGTGACCTCACTTATATGTAGAATGTAAAAAAAAAACAAAAGACCAAACTCTTTAGGAAGAGAGATGAGACTTGTGTTTACCAGAGGAAGGGGGTATGAATTAGAAGAAGGTGGCCAAAAGGTACAAACTTCCAATTATAAGGTAAACAACTACTAGGGATGTAATATACAACATTGTGACTATAGTTAATACTACTGTATGGTATATTTCAAAGTTGCTAATAGAGTAAATCTTAAGAGTTCTCACCACAAGGAAGGAATTTTTTTCTTTTTCTTTTTTGTTTTTTTTTCGTATCTACATGTTAGATATTAACCAGTTGTGGTAATCATCTCATGATACATGTAAGTCAAATTATTATTCTATAGATCTTAAACTAATATAGTGCTGTATGTTAAGCATATCTCAGTAAGACTAGGAAAAATAAAGAACAAACAAAAAATAAATGAATAAATAAATTTGATACCTCAAGGAGCTCAATAAGAACAGAAAATTCCAGAGCAATGATTGTACCCTTTGGCAGAAAAAGACACTGAAACCACATAAATATTTATACTACTTGATTCCTAGCATTGAATGGGCCCGGTAGGAAACCAAGGAAATTATTTGACTGTCATAATGACACCCAACCTTCTTTCTCTTTACCTATCTCCCATCACATTGTCTGAAAAAAAGGGTCACTGGCTTTCCCAGCCTCGTTGCTCCTGTTCCGTGTGCTTGAGAAAACAGGAAAGCACTTGAGATGCCTCATTAGCCTGGTCAGTGCTGCTTCCTTCCTGCGGCATAGCGCGTGAGAGGGTGATGTTCGGGCTGAGGCAGCACCTTGCCAGCCACGAGGATGGGCTGTCCGCACAGCCTCGCAGATGGGTTGCCCTGTGCCCTGGATGCCTCAGCTCTGGAAACACCTGCATCTAGACTTCTCATTATGTGTGATCATGAAATGACTCGTTATTTCAGTGAATTCAACTCGACTTTAAACAAATAAACAAAATTCATGGATGGTGATAGAAGTCAGATTCACGCTCACCTTTTGGGAGCATTCTGCCTGGGAGACAACTTGACGTGTGGGTGGAGGTCACTTTGTGAAAATTTATTAAACAGTAAGTACGTTTATGATTTCTGCACTTGTCTGTTGCTATGTCATACTTTGACTGAAAAAAGGATGAGAAGTTTGTAAAAAAAAAAATTAATAATTAAATACCAAAGGAAAAAGAAAAAGATGGACACTAAATAGCTATCAAACTCATCACTTCCATTTCCTCCTTGGCCACAAACTTATGCCAGGCCTATTAACTCTTTCCTATCCTACTGTAATATTCCTGCCTTCAACTACCGTGTTATAAGAATTCCTCCACAGGGCCCAGAGGGAGTTTTCCAAAGCACAAATCTAACCATGTCACTCACCTGCTTAGGGAATAAAATCCTTTGCGTGGAACTTATTCTTATTTTTAAATTTCTATGTATTTCAACAATATAATTCAGAGAACAACATGAGAAGCATGTGCCTACCATTCAGATATAATGGATTAGCATTTTGCCCTATTTGTTCCAGATTAAGTATTGTTATAGTAAGAAATAAACTGTTGACATGCAATTTAATCCCAGTATCTCCCCCAGGTCACTATTATTTTAAAGCTGTTGAGTGTCCTTTCAAATCGGATCTTCTTACTTGACCCAACGAATGTATATATCTATGAGCAATGTATATAGAAAGAACTCTTATGAGTTTTAAATATGTATATATGTAAATATTATCAAAATAGTATATATTTGTATAATCTACTCTAATCACTCAACATTATGCTTTTGTAATTTAGGCATGATGGTGCACAGATCCAGAGTATTCATTTTAACTGCTTTGTAGCACCATACCCTATCAATCCATTACAATATTGAAGGACATTTAGGTTGTTTCCTGGTTTTCACTATTGCAAACAATGCAATGATGAACACCCTTATGTTTTTCTCCTTGTCCCAGGGAGAATTTCAGTCCCAATATACATAGAAATGGAATCACTGGATGATAGAGTATATACATTTCAACTTCATTAGACATTATTGCCAAAAACTCTCTGGTGTTGTACCAAATTTATACTATTACCAGCAGTGTATGAAATTTCTAATTGATTTTCAACTTTAACAATTGGTATTGTCAGACTTTTGATTTTAATAACCCGGTAAGCATGAATAAGTAAAATCCCTTTGGGTTTTAATTTTCATATAGATACTAAATAGGCTGAGCTTGTGTGGTTGATGATTTTTTATTGTGAGTTTATCTACAGCAGAGTTTGTGTTTTCTGTGGAGTCCCATGTGCCCTGGTCTCTAAAAAGCAGTTTTGTATTTGCTCCTGCCAGAAAGGAGTCCCAGGGGCTTCAGATCCCTAGGCTATGCACATCTAATCATGTTATTCTCTTTTTAAACTCTCTAAGGAAGGATTTCAGAAAGTAGTTCAAAATTCTAACACAGATTTACAAGTCTACATGATTTGACCACTACATACCTCTCCAATGTCAACTTCAGCCTCAAAGTATTACCTTGGTTTAAACTCTCCTTTTACTTCTCTTATGTAAAACTTCTGTTCATCTGGTTCATGGATTAATAGGGCAGGCAACTGTTATACTTTATTCAGTGGAGGGAGGTGGTATATTTTATTCAGTATTTCTATGTTTTTTCTGGGAGAGATAGTTCTACATTAGTATGTCGGTCATGTTGCTAGACTTGGAGTTTCAGCATGGAATTCCTTTCATCATCTGGGACCTGCTTACCCCTCTACATCCATTGCTTGATGCACCTACCTACTCCTTGTCATCTAAAATCCAGCCATGCTCGCATACTGGCAATTCTCCCAAACTCATACTCTTTGCTTTTGCATGTGTAGCTACTTCTTCCTAGTCATCCTCAAAGATCAGATCTGCCTTCACCTGCCACAACTCAGCCCACATGTTGGGTTAGATGGCTTTGCTGGCCTTCCAACTGCCTTCTCGCTCTGCAATTGACTATATAGCTATCTCACCTATTGACTGTGAACTTGAAAACAACATCTTAGTCTTCACTTTTTTCCTTAGGGTGGAGCACAGTGACCAGCACAAAGTATGTACTCAATAAATATTTTGAATAGTCCTTCCTTTAGTTTATATATGTGAAATATGTGTGTGTGCATGAGTATACGTGTAACTATGTATATGTAATTGCAAATACATGATTGTGTGTTTCTGGATATGCATGCAAATTTGAGTGTGTCCAAGTATATGCATGTATGGGCATGTTCACTCTGCTTTTCTGAGTGGATGACCCAAACTGTTAGGTGGCATTTGTGGAGATGCTGTGATGTTTGCGGTGATAGTGGAGAGGGGAATTAAAGGATAATTGCCACTTTGGTGACCAAATTGTGGAATATGTGGTGCAAGTTGTTCTCAGTCAGAAACTGTCTGTATGGAAGGTACCTATTATAGGGAATGGAATTCATTCTACCTAAGTAAACACCGCATGGCTTTTGCATTCAGGGTGGTGGGAGGAGGGGGCGGAATGAGTTTTGACATCAGTAGGACAGCCTCAGTGAATAATTGTTCCTTTGGATCTATTTCTTTAATTCCTGTTGAATCTTATGTGCCAAGTCTCTCATTTTCTTTTTAATTCTTTGAGGCCAATTCCTGCCACACACAGGGGTCTCTTTCTATCCCATTAAGCCTCTGCCTTCTACTTGTTTTCTTTCCTCTCATTACTCTGGCATGTGTGGGCAAACAGAAACTTTCAACTGGTACTCCCACTCGACATCTTTCTTTTTCTGCTTGATTCATGGGAGGCTGTCTGGGGGTCCACCTTTGTTGGCAGAGAGTTGCACGACCATGATGTCACCTCTGCTCAGTTGGTGGACCCCAGCATGAATCAAGACATCAGAGGAAATGAGTGGTGAGCCCCCAAGGAGACAAGCTCATAAAGTCATCATCAGTGACAGCAAAGGAAATTAAGGAAAACTGAGGTCAGAGTTATAACAGTACAGCCAGTGCTTGTTTATTCATTCCTCACTCATCAATGAATATTCACTGAGCTCCTACACTGTGAGTTAGACATGACTCCTGCCATCAAGGGATGTACAGTCTCAAGAAGGAGATTAATATATGGACAAAGACAAAGATAAAGGTAAGCCCAGGATACAATGGAAACCCAGAGAAGAGGCATCTAAATGACAGGAAGATCAGAGAGGAAACAAATCACACACACACTGATAAGGAACGTGTGCTTACAAATTCCTAATAACACATGTGACCCAAAATTGTTACAGAGTTTGGTCTATATGTTTATCTTGGGGAATGGCGGTCTGGATTTGTCTGTGTGCCTATTATGTCCTTTAAAGAAGTTGAGATTATTTTTTTTTAAATGTGGTCTTAGAGTCAGATAGACGTGGGTCTCAATCTCTACTCTACTACTTAACTGCATAAGCCACTTACTAATTGACCCTCTATTTCTTCAGTTGGAATTGGAGATAACATACCTATGTAAAATGGTTATGATGATTGAATGAACAGAGTTTTCAGTATAGAGTCTGACTCATTGCAAGCATTTATGTGGAAGACATTTTATTATACCTTACAAAAATGATGCTTAATACTTAATTTTGAGGTAACAAATGGGAGTTGGCTACCTGAAGAAAATGGAGCATGGTGTTGTAGTCAAAGAACCCAACCAAGTCCAAAGAAAGGTCTGACACATTTAATGAGCTGTTGTATAGTTAGATGTGTTTGATATAAAGGGCTCACATGTGGAAGTAGAGGAAGCTGACATCAGAAAGGTAAGGAGAGGCCAAATCATGCAGTCTTGTATATCTACCTAAGAAGTCTGAACTATTTTTCTGAACTGCATCTTTAGAGATTTTAAAACAAGCATAACATGATTAGATCTGCAGTTTTAAAAAGTTACTCTGAGGTGACTTAACAGCAGTGTCAAGAGCCTTAAGCACATTCATATAATTTGATCCAATAATTCTACCTCTTTGAGTTTATCACAGGGAAATAATCAGAGATAAAGACAAAAATTTATGTATAAGAATGCATGTTGAATTAGCACACATAATGTGGGGGGTTCACGGGGAAGCCAGTATAGCACAGAGAAGACAAGTCTGACTCTATAGCATCTTACTACACTGATGGACAGTGACTGTAATGGGGTATGTGGTGGGGACTTGATAATGGGGGGAATCTAGTAACCACAACGTTGCTCATGTGATTGTATATTAATGATACTCTCCCCCAAAAAAGAATGCACAGTGAAGTCTGTTTTATAATAATGAAACTGGCAACAACCTAAATTGTAAATAATTAGAAAATAATTGAATCAATTGTTATACATCCAATTCATGAAATATTTTAAAGCATTCAAATGTAGCTGACAATATTTGAAGGTATAGGAAGTCCTTCACAATAAAACGTCAACCCAAAAAGAATAATTCATTGCTTAATACAATGATTCTGGTTTTGGTTTTAAATAAAGAAATAAATGTACAGCAAAAACTGCCCCCAAAGTCTCAAACCTGTACCAGTAAATAAATAAACCATAAGTGTATCTGTATAATGTGGTTATTGGTGATTTCTGTTCTCTTTTTTGAGTTTTTCTGTACTTTCCATATCTTTAGAATGAATTTTAGCTTTTACAAGTTAAAAATATTTTTACAATTATCATTTTTACAGGCATTGTACAGAGTAGAGGTTTATGTAGGAGACAGAAAGAAATGAGACAATTAGTTGACTATTATAGTTATCCAGAAGAGAAGCAATAAGATTTTCAGCCCTAAAATACCCAGAAAGGGTACAGAAGCAGGGGCAGATTCTAGAAATATAAAGAGTTAGAATAGAGAAGACTTTGTTTCCTATTAGATATGGTGAGAATGGAAGGAAGAAATCAAACACGGTGCCCAGGTTCCTGACCTGGGCAATCAGGCAGAGCAGGTTCTGATCCGAGAGGAGAGGAAAGAGGAAAAGGGGAGTTTAGAGCAGAGAACAGTAGAGATGAAGTCTTCTGTGTTGGAATATGCTTCAGGTGCTTGTTGGACCTTGAGGTGGACCGGTTCAATAAATAATTAGACGAATAGGTCTATAACTCAGTCATTCATTCACTCTTTCAACAAATATTTCTTTAGTATCTACTATGTGCCTGGCAGAGCTTTGGTTTTGGACATACTGCAATGTACAAAACAAAATAGAGCTTGCATTCCCCAGATTGCAGTTGCGGTCTAGAATCTCTTGCTCGGAATAGACATCTGGGCTAGAAATACACTTTGAGAAGTTGACAACGTGGATGTCGTTGAGGTGGAGAAAGCCATGAGACTTGAATGAGATAGATGGCCCAGTGAGGGAGAGTTGAATGAGAAGAGTGGGCTTATTCTGGATCAAGTTCAGTTAGGGTATTTCTTTTCTATAGCTTAGAGGATTCAACTGCTTTGATAAATGTCTGTAAACCCTTTAAATACCATCTCTTTCTGGCTGTAATCAACTCCGAACCTACCTACCACTTCTGCAAAAGGTGGACAAATCACTGACTCTCTCTTAGATTTGGTTGTCATCTCTAAGATAGGAATAACATGATTTTAATCTGCATCCACATAACTTTCCCACTTCAGGACCTCTGCACTCTCTCTTCCTTCTGCCTAGAATGCCCTTCCCTATGACCTTCCTGTACTAGCCTCCTTCTTAACACTCAGATCTTTGCATAACTAACACTTCTGCAGAGATTCTCCTGACCCTCCAGTATAAAGCAGTATAAACCCAGGTCTTGCCAGCTAGCACCCTCTTCTAACTGCTGTTTGATATTTTACTTATTCTTGATTCTCCCACACCCCAATCAGACGGTGCATGAGAGAAGGGATCAAGCTTGTCATGTTCTTTGCAACAGTCCCATCTCCCAGAACTGAGCCTGGCAGATAGTACACAAGCAGTGCATTTTAAATTTTTTAAATTTGAATTTTAAATTATTTGAATAATTTTGAACAAATGAGGGATTTTTCAACTTTAGGAGTAAACATTAGAAAACAATTATTGAACATTTTATGTGCCATGTACCTTTTCAAAGTGCTGGGCTTACGGTTGTAAACCTTATTTATTTGCTTCTTACTGGCAAATTGTCTTATTGACAATATCACGAGAGATACAAACACATATGCATCTACTGTATGGGAATGCATAAAGGTGGTGCAGAGAGCTGGGTTGTTGTGAGGAAGGATCTGGAGAGCTTGTGTGCTTAGAGAAAAGAACTAGGTAGTCTCAGGGTTCCAAATTGGTATATGGGATTATGGTGCCAACTTGCTATTCTGACCAGTGGGTTTGACTGATGGATGAAAAGATGGGACAGGAAAATGGGTCAGCTATTAAATGTACACTAGACTGTGAACTTTATATCTGTCTGGTTCACATTGTCCAGAATATACAGATGTATATACACAAACATAGTAGGTACTCAATAAGTATTTTTTGAATAAACAAAGATCCTATCTCAATGTGAAATAAAATCAAGAGTTGGTTATACCTACAATGGGATATTATTCAGCCTTAACAAGGAAGGAAATTCTGACACATGCTATAATATGAATGAAACTTGAGGACATTACGCTAAATGAAATAAGCCAGTCTCGAAAAAGACAAGTACCATATGATTTCACTCATACGAGGTATCTACAGTGGTCACTGTAATAGGAACAGGAAGTAGAATGGCGGTTGCCAGGGGTTGAGAGGAGGAGGGAATGGAAAGTTGTTTCATGGATACAGAGTTTCTGTTTAGCTAGATGAAAAATTTACGACATTTGGCTGCACAACAATGTGAATATACTTAACACTACTGAACTGTACACTTAAAGTGGTTAAGATGTTAACCTTTGGTATGTATATCTTACTGCATTTAAGAGTAAAATAATAATAATAAAATTCAAAGTGTGTGGCTGGTGATTCAGCTGCACCTGGGTTTGTGTTATTTTGTTTTCCTGACAAGTAAAAGAACTCAAAAAAGTCTGTGTTCCCAGTGTGAGTTCCTCCTGCCTTTAGATTCTGTGGATCCACATGAAAGGGAAAAGAGAAAACTGAGGCTCAGAGAGGCTTTTACAACTTGTCCACTGACGGCAGAGATAGTCCGGTGACTAGAACCCAAGTCTTTAGAACAGTTCCCATTGCACTGGCGGTCAGGGCCGGGGTCAGCCTCTGTAGCCAGTCCTCACATCCCATTCCTGCCTGGGGTACTGCTGCTTCTGCCACAGGAGACCGAAGATGCATTCCCTCTATGGCTCCGCTCGAAAGACTGATAGGCACCTCACAATTAGCGTGGTCTGCACTGAGCCCCGGATTTATTGTTACCAGATGATATATTCTTAAAAATAATTTTTGATGGTAGTTCACTACATGGTTTTTAGAATATAACTTAGAAAGAGTTCAAAGAATTGAGTTGTATTCCTGTAACAAAACTTTTTCTTTCCTTACCTACTTATTTTTGGGAATAAGGTTCTCAGTGCTGACAACTGTAAATATGATAGAAAGGAACGGAATTGATCATTAACCCTGTATCATTCTAGCAATAAATACACACCAATGGACACATGAACTGAGTAAAGAAAATCCTCATATATCTCATCATGAGATGAATTTCCAATAAAATTTTACTGTATGTTTAGGAACTATTCTTAAAAGTCCATAATATATTTGTTATTTTAATCAGTTGCATACTACTGATAATTATAATACAGATGAATTTTTTTGGTACTCAGAACCACGTGATTGCAGGAAACAGAACATTATACATTTCTATTTACATATTTTTGTTAGAGATCTATAATGGCAATAAGTAAGAGACTTTCACTCATGTGCTCTGCAGTAGGCAAAGGTTCTGGAGGGAGTAATACAGAACAAAAATATGAGTTCAGGAATAAAAGAACTATGTAAAATTTCTGTTTAGCTCTTTCATATTTTTTTAAGTAAATGTACACATCAGAATGCTACCATACTTAAATTTATTTAAAAGAGTGGCTTGGTATCTTAATTTTAAAATTTCAATAATATTTACAAATTGCCATAAATAACCTTCTTTGAAACTATTTAAACTTAAATTTAGACATTAACTTAAAAAGGTGCGTTAGATACATGATTTTCCAAGATCCTTGTGGGGGCAGGTGAACCAAACTGAGTCTGAACACCATTGGCATAGGCAGTCCTTGAGTTGTGCTGCAAAGGGATGCAAAGAAATGGATTGGTAGCTAGAAGCAGATATGGAACCACAAGAGATTTTTGTTTTTGGTTTGCTTTTGTTTTTAAAGATTGGAGAAATGACACAATGTTTGTGTGCAGAGGAGAATGATTTAGATGAGAGGGGAAAATGATGGTACAGATGAGGAGGGAGGGATCTAGGGCGGTGGCTGGGGTTGGAGGCCTCGGAAAGCGCAAGCCAGAGCAACCGTGCGCGGACTCCAGGCGCGCAGGAGGGCGGGCGAAGAGGACGCGGACACACTTGTCCCGGGAGGGGAAGGTGGGTGGATCAAGGAAGTTCTGGTCCGATAGCAACTATTTCCGTAATAAAATCGGAGCAAGACTGGCAGCTGGGAGGATGGGAGAGGGGGTGTTAGGGCTGATAAGAGAGAGAGAAAACAGTCGTTTATAGGAGTGGGAGAGAGTGCCCTCGGAAATGTGGCAGGACTTGGAGTTGATGCCAGGAATTTAGAGAGACCAGTCAGGGCCCGCGTGCTTTCCGCCACGTCCCCAGGCGGGCGCAGAGTAGGGCGGACAGAGAGCTGGGTTTCACCAGCGTGGGGGTGGGCAGGTGCTAAGGATGGGCGCAGTTGCAAGGCAGTTGAGGCCGAGTAATTAGAATGATGGAGCCTAGACTTGCAGCTGCAGGAGAGAAGGGACGGCGTTGGGTTGGTGATGGGGTCAGCGGATTGTTAAATCCGTGTGGGTACATAAATTGATGCATTTGGAATATTGGTTTTTCTTTTTTTTTAATGTAATCTATCATATATATGTATTTTTTCCAAGAGCACTTCTGACTCCAGTTCTCCTCTTTCCTTTTTTAATAGTTCTGCCGTCGTTTTCACGCGTGGAATACTTTCTTATTAATCGGAGGGAAGTGGTTGGCGGCTCCTCCACGATGGCTTGTGCTGCGCGCGCCTCTCGGCAGCGTCCTCGGAATTGGTGGCAGCCTTGTTGAAGTCCCGGCCTTCCCTCCGCGCCTGCCGGTCCCGGCAGTCCATTCAGGCCGCGGGAGAGATCAGGGAGCGCTGATCAGGAGCCCCGCGCGCTCTGGCGGAGCCGGTCCCCGTGGGCCGGAGAGGGCGCCACGGAGGTGGGCTGGCCTAGGTAGGTCCTCGGCCGCGGGGGGGGTCCCCCGCGCCCTCGTCTGGGCCTGGTGGTCGGGGGCTGCGAGGGGGGCCCGGGAGTGGGGGCTTGGAAGTCCGCGGGCCAACTGGGACCCTATTTTCTAGCGTTCGTCCCGCGCCCGGACGTTCGGCATGCCAGCGCAGAACGCTTTGCTGCGTTCGTCTGGGAGCGCGTTTAGGGTGAGATCACGGCGAAGGGTTTTGTTTAGCCTCCCCGCCGCCCCTCACCCGCCTCTGGTGGGGAGGGCGGGGCAGGCGCGGCCCAATGGGATCAGCCCAGGGCTTCCAGCCTGTTCTTGTTTTGAAAGCAGCCGTATCTGAAGAGCGGCTGAACATTAACTCTTTGTGGCGGTGTTTCATCTGTGGGGGAGGCCTGGTGGCTGGAGGATTTGGATTTGCAAGCCGCTTAATGCACAGCGTGCCGTCCGCCAAACACTTGATTTCGTGCTTTGTGCCACACCCTGGGAAAGTTTTCGGAGAAAAAGGCAACGTCCAGCCCTTTCCAGTGCCTGCCTCTGATTCTCAAGTCCCAGCTGTTGTCTGTTCCTGCACTGAAGTCTTGCAAGCCTATGATGTAGATATTAGTCTCCCTTTATTTTAGATAAGGCAGCTGCGGTTTAGAGATTTGAAGTGATCTACCAACATCATCTAGATGGTAGGGACAGAACTGGGTTTGGTGCAAATCTGCCCTCAAAGCCCAGGCACCTCCTAGTACTCTGCTGGGTCTTGCCCCCCAGGGGTACCAGCTTCGCTGGGTAGGGAGCCAACCAAGAAACTGTGGTAAGTAGTGCGTGCTGTAACCACGAATGCCAAAGGCAGGGGAAAATGTCAGTGATTATTTTTGTTTGCTAGTTTCTGTGTGATTCAGGGAAGTATCCCCAGAGGAAGTTAAATTTAACCTGGCCGAGGAGGATGGGTAGGAAGTTCCTGCTCAGGCCCAGGGAGCACAAGGTTCAAAGGGGCAGAGATTCTGGTACCCACAGAAAGTAATGAGTGAAAGGCCCTTAGGGAGCGAAAGTTTCACTGAGGAAGTAAATGGGGGCCTGGAGAGGGTAACTCATTCTTTCAGATCACAGAACAAATGAGTGACCAAACTGGGCCTGGAAGCCTGGTGCTCTACCCTTTAATCTGTGGTCTGTCTCACTTAATAACTTGGTAGTCAGGCTTACAGTGTAAGACTAGTTCATGCTTACTTAACACTTACTAAACAAGGACTTTATGTGTTTGTTTTAATTCTGGTAACAACTCCCTGAAATAGTATTTTATCAAGGAGACAGTGGAGACAGAGAAGTAATTTGCCCAAGATTACACTGCAAATCTGAGCCCAAAGCCCTTGTGCTTTCTACTCTGCTATAGTCCTAAAAAGTAGATAAGGAAAGAAGGGTGTGAAAAAAAAACAAAAAACCCTTTCAAAGTAGAAAATTGTATCCTGCTTTCTCAGATGAGGAAACAGGCTGGGAGATGTTCAGTGACTTGCCCAAGGTCACAGAATGGTCAACTGGTAGAGTTGGCATTGGAGACCACGGCTGAGCTCTCTGCTCCAGCTAACATGGCCCCCACCTTGCCTAGAGAAGCAAACATAGTTCTCCCTCTCTGGATAGTCTCTCAAATCTTTTCAGACAGCTCTGCCTTGGGAATGTTGGTCCCTGCAGGCAAAATAGCTCTAGTACTGGCCCAGTTGTACTGTCAAATAAAACTTTTCCAATGAGGAATTACCTGCCCAAACGGGGCAGGGATCTGGGTCCCCCAGCTGCCAATGTGGTGATTTTCTGCATTCCTCCTCACTTTCTCCTGTAGAGCAGGTCATCAGGGGATCTGGCTCACATTATCCCAAAAGACCAAAGTGTGGGATGCTTTTAGTGCTGGGGCCTTTTAGAGAAGCCACTTGATAAAGCAACTTCAGTTAAGGTTTGCAGGGTAAGTATCAAAGGGGCAAAGGCCGGTCAGGACAGCCTGCCCTGGAAGCCTGGGGCCTGCTTGAACTTAGTTAGCACCTCTTAAATTTGGGTGAAGAGTGACAAGCAGACAGAATTATGAATTGGGGGTGGGAAAACGAGTCTCCCCAAATATTTCTGTTTGCCAGTGACCCTCACTGACCGAGTGAATAAGATGCATGAGAATGCTCAAAATTAATTGAGTTCATCTGGCTTGTCTTTGCTGCTAACTAAGGTCTCTCTGAGGGGTTTGGATTCCAGAAAGGATATTTGGAAGGGCTTCCACTGTGGAAGGAAGCTCTGGACTAGATTCCAGGAGGACTGGGGAGCCCCAGCCAGTTCTGTCAATTACTGGCTGTGTGACCCTGGAAAAGGCAATCCATCTCTCCATGGCTTCAGTTATTATTCATTCATTCATTTTGTCATTCAGTAAACATTTCTTGAACCCCTGCTGTGGGCCTGGTACAGTCCTAAGGAAAGAGACAACTTCTAACAAGACAACCCCTGCAATGGAAGAACTCACAGCCTTGAGGGGGGAAAAAGGCCAGATATTGTGTAGATTCTTAACTACTCTAGGGTATGGGCAAAGGCTGTCCACAGGACCACTGTTATCCCTTATGGGAACTTTGTGAAAATTTGAAAAAGGCACCCCTTTTGCTGGACAAATGCAGCCCCATACTGGGATGCACAGCTTTGCAAGCAGAGCCCAAGTAGATATTTGTGTCCTCAGTTGCTGCTCACCCTTGCTTAGTGAACAACTTGCATATCTGAACACAGCAGCCCTGAATATGAAGACTGAGGTCGGGTAGAAGGCAAAAGTGGAAGGGTCCATTGCAGGCCGAGGAATGAACATGTATATAACCTGCAGGGTTGGGAAAGAGTGTCCTGGAGTTGGGGACCTGCCCTTGGTTCAGTGTGACTGGGAGTGAGTGGTTATTGGAGGAGTTGAAGAAAGATGAGGTTGGAAAGATTGACAAAGGCTGTTTGTTTACTCAGGAAGCCAATATTAGTGGACATCATCCCAAGTTTAGTGTTGTAAACATTAGGGAAATAGTAGTGAACAAAATCAACATAATTCCCAGCCCTGAAGGAATTTACATTCCAGTGAGATCCTGGTGGGCTACCAATATTTAGGAGGATATCATAAGGGCATACTGATTTCTGATCCACCTTCCCTCTAGCACTGGGATGAGATACTGTGTGTAAAAGCTCTTTGAGAACTGGGAACTTCTAGATCGGTCCTATGAATAATCTCTTTCAATCTTAATCTGAGTGACCAACACTAGTGCCCAGGCATTTGGGGGCCTGGCCCTGATACCAGGCACCTACTTGATTCTAAGATCTGGGAAGATGCTATCTTTGCTTATGATCATGATGCTACAGGAACTGTGACACTTTCACCTGTTCTGCTGTCAATGCCCATCCCTCTCTGGGTCAGCAGAGCAGGTTGGATGACCTGTGACTTCCTGGGTCTTACTGGAATTCACCCTCAGGCTATGGTCACCTGCTGTGAGTGTAGTTCTGTCTTCTGGCTGAAATACAGTGGAGACAAGAGAGTTGCCTAAAATTCATGAACAACAGGGAAGCTCTGTCTCTGGGGTAAGAGTGGACTTTGGGACTCCAGGAGGCCATGTGAGGTCGTCCCCAGGTTAGAACTGAGTGGTCGGACTAACAGGTCCGTTTCAGATGGAAGAGGGTGGTTCATGGGCCTGGGAACGCGGCTTCTCCCTCACTGGCTGTGGGCAGGTCACTTCCTCTTTCTGGACACTAGTTCCTTCCTCTATGAACCAGAAGGTTAGACTTACTCAAGCTTGAACAACAGAGCCTTTGAACTCCTCTGTGGAACCTGGTGTGCAAAACGGTAAAAGCAGTGTTGCTGTGTTTGAGGCAAGACTTGGGGCTTGGAGTTCTGCTGACATCAGCCCCACCTTGTCATGCCTCAGCCTCTTAGCTCTCCTGCCACCATCAGATACTACTCTGGAGTCAGAGTGGAACTTAGTTTGAAACAGTTGGATGAGATAATTTCTACTCTAACTGGGTTCCTCTGGTCCCTAGGCTCAGGATAAGAGTGAGGGCAATTAAAAAGTTTTGTGATAATTTTTATAATTGTGTATATACCTTGAAATGATTATCCAGCACTCTCCCCATTTGATATAAATATAATATAGATTATCTAGTTGACCCTCCACCTCATCCCCTATTTCCATTTGTGGACATTAAATTTCAGTGGCTCTCTTTGAATTTGTAGTTGTGACAGTAGCAGCACCTTCAAAACATCTAAAATGTTTTCATATTTTGCTTTCCATGCAATGTGTTTCCCCAACTGGGGAATTTGTGTATTTGTTAGAAGACAATCATATAAACGTGATAGGAATTTATTTCTCTCTCATCTATAAAGTCCAGGTAGGCTGTCCAGGACTAGAATGATGGCTTCTTGAGCATCAGGAAGAGTGTCTTTCCATCACTTCGCTCTGTGGGTCTCAATGTGTGCCTCCCGTCTGGTGATCCAAGGTGGTAGTCCTGGTGCCTGCTATCAAGTCAGCACTCCATCCAGCAGGAAGCAGGAGAGGAGGAGAGGGGAGAGCCTACCATTCCCTTTTAAGGGCAGAAGTTGCACAAACACTTCTTTTCACACCCCATGACCCAAAATTTGGTCAATGGCTACCCCTACCTTTAAGGGAGCCCAAGAAATCTCTTTCGCTGGGCAGTCTCCTGACCAACTAAATATTCTATCATTTTGCAAAAGAAGAGAACAAATAAGGAGGCCAAATGGAAATCTCTGCCCCAGGGGTCTAGCCATTTCTCGTCTGAGAAACACGAATTTCTACAGTCTTTTCCAGGTATGAAATTCTGTGGTATGTGTAGAATATAAGGACTCAAGCTGGAGGGGGCTCAGAAGTTTAGCTAATCCATCCTCCTTCATCAAATAATGAAGAAATTATGGATCTACTTTACAGATGAATCAGCTGGGGGCCCAGAGCAGTTAGGTGACTTGCCCAGGATTAACTGCGTAGTAAAGGAATAAGTTAATTTGTCAGGAATCACAGGAGTGGTGGGAGTCACTGGGAACCTGGAACGGCTCTTATCTCTGGTCTTCTTTTTCCTCCTGCCATGATGTCTGGGCCCTTTAGACCGTATCTTACCACTTAGGTAATCATTTGGGGCATAAAGTAGAAGACCCTGCCCAGGGATCCAGATATCTTGAAAGGAATATGAGCTTTGGAGTCAGATACAAATGGCTTTCAATCCTGACTCCACTTCTTATTACTGTGTGGCCCTGAGCAAGGCATTTCATCTCTTAGCTTTAGTTTCCTCATGTTTAAAAAGAAGATAAGGTCTATCTCGTAGGTTTCTTCTTCCTTCCATTCTGCCTTCTGCCTCCCTCCCTCCCTCCTTCCTTCCATTCACCCTTCACTCCTCTCCTCCCCTCTTTTTCTGTTGTACCTGGAATGAAGCAGTGCGGGGGCCTGATGTAGTGGGGCTTACACGTAGATGTGTAAACCAAGGGTAGTTTCCTTGCTTGCTCCCGCCTCCTCCCCTCCTCTCTTTTTTTTTTTCTTTGTTTCAGTCTCATATGGTTTTATATTTTTTTCCCACCGGGCTTAATAATAACAGGATAGAGAGAATGGAATGAATGTAGCTATTGGTACACACTAGACTCTCTTCAGAAAAATGTGCCCAGAAATAGTTTGCTCTGATTGGTGAACTTCTACTTCCTTTTAACATTTTTATTTTTTTTACTTGTTTTTTAATCAGACAAGGAGAACTGCAGCACTTCTTGGGTTTTCCCCTCTGACCATCTCTTCGCTGGACCCTGATGTGGCTGTTTACCCTCTTCCTCTGTATAACTTCTGAACTCTTCCAAGTGTTTATATAATTTCATACTTTCATGGGTTTTTCTCCTCCTTGTTTTCAGCTACAGTCTTCTGTGAGCTTCTTGAGGACAGGGAACACACATCTGTGCATCCCAGAAACTTGGCCCAGGACCTGGCTGGCAGGAGGGGCTCAGCAGTCTGTGCCAAATACGTGTAAACTTCTGGGACCACAGAGAAGTAGGTCAGGGAAGCAGGGGTCTGGAGAAACCATCTCTTCCCCCTTCACATTTTATAGATGTGAAAACTGGGGCCCAGTTGGAGATTAACTTCCTCTGAGCAAGGAATTTGTGTTACACTATGCATTTGTCCTAGTACCTATTAAGAGCAAAGGCAGAAAGGAGCAGTAGAAGAAAGGAGAAAGGAAAAAAGGAAGGGAAAGAGGGAGAAATGAAGAGGGTGGGAAAACAGCACTTATGAAGCACTGAAAGTAACAGGTTTTAAGCAAGTGCTATTTCTGTTATTCTTGACAACATGAATATGAGCTAAATGCTATTATCCTTTCCTGTGGGGGATGATTTGAGGCCCAGAATGGTGAAATCACTTGTCCAAATTCATACCATGTATACCAAGTGGAATGAGAAGCTGAAATGATGCCTGTGAGGCCAGCACCACACTCTTTTTCTTGAACTATGAGTCGGAGTTACTGACACAGTCATGTCTGAGAATTAAATGGGCTGTACAATCCAAAGACAAGAAATAACAAGTGCTGGTGAGATTGAAGAGAAAGGGGAACCCTCCTACACTGTTGGTGGGAATGTAAATTGGTACAACCGCTATGGAAAGGAATATGGAGGTTCCTCAAAAAAACAAAAATAGAAACGCCATTCGACCCAGTAATTCCACTCCTGGGAATTTACCCAAAGGAAATGAAATCCCTGATTTGAAAAGAAATATGCACCCCTATGTTTATTGCAGCATTATTTACAATAGCCAAGATATGGAAACAACCTAAGTGTCCATCAATACATGAATGGATAAGGAAGATGTGGTACATATACATAATGGAATATTATTCAGCCATAAAAAAGAAATCCTGCCATTTGCAACAATATGGCTGGATCTAGAAGGTATTATGCTCAGTGAAATAAGCCAGGCAGAGAATGACAAATACCATATGATTTCACTTATTTGTGGAATATAAAGACAAGGCAAAATAGAATGAACAAAACAGCAGTAGACTCATGGACACTGAGAAGTGACTAGTGGTTAACATGGGGGAGGGGTTGGTGTGGGTAGATGGGGAAGGTGAGGGGAATAAAGGAGCACAGAGATTCTCAATCATAATGTAAGTTGGTCACAGGGATGGTAGTACAGCATGGAGAATATAGTAAATGATTTTGTAACATCTTTTGATTTGACAAATAGTAACCACACTAGTTGGGGTAAGGATTTAATAATATGGGTAACTGTTGAACCATTGTGTTGTTTATTTGAAACCGATATGATTGTATATCAATGATACTTCAATTTAAAAAAAGGAATTAAATGGGCTATGTAGGAAAGTAGGTCAATCTCAGGGATTTCTTTTAACAATAATAACAAATCTGTGTGCCCTTGAAGAAGATATTGATGTCTCTGAGCCTGTTTCCTCATCCACGTACTGAAGAATGCATACTCTGAGTGCCTGTGCAGAGATTCAGTCTACCTCTCCCTCATGATTTCCTTAGCCGTCATTGTGAACCATTTAAAAATGATAGATTCGTCCAGGAGGAGTCATGTCTCTTTAGTTAGAATCATCAGGTCAGGCCAAGCAAACTTATTTGGGGTTTTTGATGAGATTTCTCTTAATTGATTGGGGTGAGGAGTTCAGAGCTAAGTTGCAGGACTGGCTTTTCAGCTCCAGGCTGGAAGAGACGAGAGCCTGACATGATTGGAGGGTGTCTGATGATGGCTGCGCCCGCCCTGCGTTAATCAGCAGGTGAGAGCATTCAGCACCCAGCAACACCCTCTGGTCCCTGGAGAGTAGAAGGGAGTGCTGAGCAATGAATAAATATACTCTTGGTCACCAGAGAGATAATGGTAAGTTTCTGGGGCTTCCCTGCTTTGATTTGGCCCACTGCCTGGAGGGTTTTCAGTGTTCTTCTGTTTGGGGACTTTCTTTCTTCCTTTTTGTCCTTCCTTCCTTTTTCTTTTCCTTTTCTTTCTCTTTTTTTTCTCCACCCCCTCCCCATGTTCCTCTCTTCCCCCTTTCTCTCTTTTTCCCTCCCTTGTTCCCTCTTTCCCTCCCTTTCCTGCATCCCTTCCTTCCTTCCTTCCTTCCAGATATTTAACTAAGATTCATTAATAACAGCAATAGTGACAACCGGAAGAGCTTACTTACAGATGGATACCAGGCGTCATTTTTCAGGTGCTCCTATGCGCTACATTCTTTCAATCAGCAAATATTTATTGAGCATCCAACCATTTGCAGGTACTGTCATGGAACTCCAGGGGCCGTTTCTACATGCAGCTTGTGCTGTAGTTGGAAACACAGACAGTAAGCAAGTAAACAAATATTTCACATATCTTCGGGTTATCTAATTACATTTTCAAAATAACCTCACACAGTGGGTACCACAAGCCCATTTTACATATACAGAAATACTGAGATGCAGGTAATATAGTTGTCTGCCCAAACTGAGGTGACAAGTTGGAATGCAACCCAGCCTGTGGTCTTCCTAGTACCCAGTGAGGCTTTTTATCCTAAGTCTGGAGGCAGATAAACTGCAAAGCTATAAAGCATAAGCTCCAGGGCCCCTCACTTGCACGGGCTCTTTCTAAATTCATACCTAATTCTTAATACCTTTTGTAATGAGGCCCCACCACATTTTATAAGCCTTGGGCCTTAAAACCTGGACTAGTCTTCATTGATACAAAGATTCATAGATGATTCCTCAAGAATTCAGAAGCCAGAAGAGCAGACAGACATGAAAATAAATCACAGTAATACATAGAGAAGAGAGCTATACTGGAGGTGCTATGGACTGACCTGTGCTCCATTCCCCGAAAGTTGTATGTTGAAACTCCTGACTCTCTTTGTGACTGCCCTTGGAGATGAAGCCCTGATCCTCACTGTGACTGTACTTTGAGATGGGCCTTTAGGGAGGTGATTAAGGTTAAATGAGGTCATAAGGGTGGGACCCTGATCTGATAGGATTGGTGTCCCTATAAGAAGAGGAGCTGTCTTGCCATGCACATGTAGGGGAAAGGCCACGTGAGGACTCAGGCAGCTGTCTGTAAGCCAGGAAGAGAACTCTCACCAGAAACTGAATTTGCTGGCACCTTGATCAAGGACTTCTGGCCTCCAGAACTGAGAAAATACGTTTTTGTTGTTTATGCCACCCATTCTGTGGTATTTCACTATGGCAGCCTGAGCAGGAGGAATGTACAAGGCAGATGGGTTTGAGGATGAGGGAACATTCCAGGTGCAGGGAACAGCCTGAGTAAAGGTATGGAGGTGGGAAAGTGCGCAGTATGTCTAGAGAATCATAAATAATGCCTGGGCACTCTTCTGGAGTACGAAGGCAAAGATACACAATGACAGGTGGTGGTGAGGGGAGGGGTGGGTGGTGACACACAGAAGCTGTGGGATGCCATGCTGGAGAGTTTGGGTTTATCTGCTTGGCATGGCAGTGCCCCTGGTTTGCCTCTGAGCAGGACAACCTGCAAACCATCACGGTGGCAGTGGTAGGAAGATGGATGGGAGGAAAATTAGTTAGAGGAGTCCTAATAGCCTAGTAAGAAAGGGTGTGGCTGTGAAGTAGGACAGTGGGAATGGAGAGGGGGGCAGCTTAGGAAGTGGAAGACGAGGATGGCAGAGAGAGAGAGATGGGAGAATCGTACCTGGGTTTTGTTGGAATGTCTGGGTGAATGGTGCTTGGCATATTTAGGCTATGTCTAAAGTGACTTGAATATATACATAGATTTCATTTACTTCTGAGGAAAAGCGTTTAGAATTCTCATAGTTCACAGAAAGATCAGGAGGAGGTGTGCTCCCATCCCAGGTCTGCAGGTTTGGCTAACTGGATGCTCTGCCGTTCGGGAGCCAGCAGGGTGGGAACAAGGTGGCCATGAGGCAGAAGGAAGGTCTGCAGGCAGGCTGTACTCGTAACTTTATGCTTCTTAATGGGATGCTGGTTTTGCCCGCTGCTTCCTGTCCTTTTTTTAAGAAACCTGAAAGCTGGGCCAGAGAGTTTACAATGGCCTGTTGGGAGAAGCAGGTCAAACTTGGTAACTACTTGGCTTAGGCAAAGAACCTGACCGGAGTCTTGGTTCTGATCCAACTTGCCATATACCTTTGGGTGAATCATTTACTGTCTCTAGACCTTCATCTTACCTTTGCAAAAATGAACCATTATGGCTAGATGGTTTTTAATTTCCAATTTAGCACTAATAGTGTATGTATCCACGTTTAACCAACCTATGTAAAAATGTACAGACTCAGGAGGAATATTAAAGTCTCATTTCCAAGGAAAATAGCTGTATCAGTCCAAAACAACAAACTTTAACTCCTTTGTCATTTCCAAGCAGCTTGAACTCATAGACTCATAGGGAACTCTAGAGAGAAGAGGATATTTGAAAGCCACCCAGTCCAGTTTCCTTATTCTATACTTGAAGAGGCTGAAAAATAAGAAAAGCAGTGTCCATGGTCAGACAGTTAGTAATAGATTAATGTAATAGTTAATAGTTGATCGAACCAAGTCTCCTGACTGGGTTCCCCGGGGGCATTTAACTACCGGGTTATGCACTGCACAGCTCTGTAGACACTGATGTGAGTGGTTCCCCTGGAATTATGCAAGGCTAAGGCCCTGCTCCTCACCTCATTTTTGGCCCTCCTTTAACTCTATGTATCTAATTGTTTAAAATGCCTCCTCTACGCCTCTGGATACTTGGAACCCTCTCTTCCTTCCTTTTACCTGCCTGGTGGAGTTCTATTTATCCTGTAAAACTCAGTACAAATGCCACCTCTCTGGTCTACTTTCTTCCTTTTGTACCTACCCCTGGGGCTGTATATACTTAACATAGTACATGAAAATTGCTATCTTACTTATCTCCCTACAGGTGATCCAATAGGGATGGGAACCATGTCTTATTTATCTACTTCTAACATCTAGCCCAGGTGCTCAGTTAATGTCTGAATGAATGAATACAACAGATACATGATGGAATGAATGTACTGAGATTTGCTGGAAAATACAGCATCAAACAGAAAAGGCTTAGGAAGCCATGTCCCATGAGGTGTAAATGAGACCAGGGTTTTCCTCTCATCTGGTTATTTCTTGGACCTACAGGTCATCACCCTCATTAAGGACAGCTCCCCTAAGCTGTAAGCAGGAAATGCCTTAGCATCAGGCCCGATGGCCCATATTGAAGACATAATCCTTTGGCCCATGACTCACCAATGGATTCCAGAAGGCTCAGTGTGGGTGGCCCTCCTCAATCAATCAATGGTTGGGCGTCCCAGCTTGTGATTGGATCCCCTCCCTGCCACCCAAGCTTATAGGCCTCTCAGATGCAGCCTGTATGGAGACCTCTGGCCATCAGGCCTGCTCAGTTTCTAACCACCCACGAGGAGACTCAGGGAAGCGTCCATAAAAGCTCGCTTTTATGACCACTGACACCTCCTGAGCATGGTCATTATGATTATTTAACATTTATGAGACACCCTCAGTGCAGTGGGGGCAAGGGAAAGGCAGTTTGGCAGCCTCAACACAACCGGAAGTTTCTCTGTAACTCCATCAAGGTACTTCTTCCTAGCCAGATTAGTTCATTTACAGTTATGTTCAGGAGCTTATACAAGCCAGAGCAAAAATCACTTAATGCATCCTGTATAATATTTAACCCAAGCATTTCCAGGAGAGCCTCCGTTAACCAAAACCAAACAAAGGAGAACCTTCAATTAACCAGATTTGGATTTTTGCCCTTCTATTGATTGTTCTCTGAGTAAAGTTGATGTGCAAAGTCATTCATTCTTTCTCATTCAATAAAATATATGGGCTTCTGTTTTTCTGCCAGATATAGAGAGAAATAAGACAGCCTGTTCCCCCAGATAACTCAATCTGTAGCGAAGATAGGCATGGAAACAAAAATGCAATATTACAGGTGATGTGTAAGAGCCAAGTTCACAGAAGAGTAGAGGCCCAGAGGAGGAAGTGGTAAACTTACCCTACCAGGTAGGTGACAGGCTAGGAAGCCTT
This sequence comes from Manis pentadactyla, assembly GCF_030020395.1. Taxonomy (NCBI): domain Eukaryota; kingdom Metazoa; phylum Chordata; class Mammalia; order Pholidota; family Manidae; genus Manis; species Manis pentadactyla. The sequence goes on along the minus strand of NC_080022.1, from coordinate 45,890,201 downwards.
TGCAGAAAGAAAAGCCCAAGGCGGCATTTGATGACAACTTCAGAGTAGGTGAATGTGGACCTTATAGGGAGAGAGAATGACTGAGCAAAGGTAAGGAAGGGTGAAATGGCATAGTATATTCAGGGAACCCCAAGCCATGCACACAGGCTGAAATCTACAGTTGAGGGATGAGGCGAAGCTGAGATTATAAATCTCCTTGCTCATCATTGGAGAAGTGTGGCCGTGACTGCTGTATTTGAAAACACTGGTCACTCTTACTGGAATGCTCTCCTCTCTTCATTTGGGTGACATCACACTGATGGAGCAGCTCCTACCTCTCTGGCCACTCCCCTTCTGTTATTTGCATGGGATTGTCTTTTTATACCCATCCTTTAATGCCAGTGTTCCTCAGGGTTCCCTTCACAGTTTTTCTCACTGTAGACCCCTCTGCAGAATTTTCCCACTGTAGTGATCCCCCAAATGATATCTCTCATCCAAATGAGTTCTTTCTTGAGCTTCTAGATGTGTCAATAGATCTACCTACCTAGTGAAGTCTCTTCCTGATGGTGACAGACATCTACTTCCTAAACCTCCATTCATTCTATATTTCCTATGCTTATGAAAAGCACCAATATGCAGCCACTCAGACTTGGTATCATCTTAGACTCCTCACTTTCCCTCATAAGTCACATCTAGTCCATCAAAGATTCACTGATGTGTTCATTCATTCATTTGACACTTATTCAGCTCTTACTGTTTGCCAGGGCATTGACTAGCAGGTGGTGCTAAAGAGATGAGTAGACTAGAGGTCTGGCCCTTGGGGAACATACAGTCAAATGAGAAGAAATCCCCATGGACAGGTGGCTGTCACTCTGGGTGTACAAAGTAACAAGAGAGGTATGCAGAGAATGACTTACCCAGATCCTAGAAGGTGCCATGGAGAAGGCACCCTAGCCATGGTGGGCTGGGGTCAGGTGAGGGAGGTCTGGCGTAGCTTCCTCAGGGAGATGATATTTGTGCCTCAAAGTATGAGTAGGGGCTAAGTGGGGGTGAAAGATGGTGAGGGAAAAGAGGCATGCCAGGAAATGGGAACAGCCTGAGCAAATGAACAGAGGTGAGAAATGGTGTGTTGTGGTGTTAGCTACAAGCAGGATGGAGCTACTGAAGACTAGAGTGGAAGGCAAAAGTGGTAGAAGATGAGGAGATGAGTTTGGGATAAGCAGGGCCTATTTCTGTATCATTCCCACATTTGAATGATGTGCAAAGGCAGCTGACTCTGCTTGAGAAATGTCTTGGTATCACTTCCTCTCCATTCCTGGAGCACCTGCCTTCAGTCAGGCATCATCACCTCGCTGGTGGCCTTCTTACCAACCCAACCTACCCCTGGGGTGATCTTTTTCTAGCTCAATGATATGCCAATATCAGTGTTTTTTAAGAGCAGAGAAGAGGAAGTAGGCTTAGGGAGATAAAAGTTTTCCATTTTAGACCAGTTTTGAGATATTTTACCCAAAAATGCCTTGTAAGCTTGAAAGATTTTTTTTACATGGGGGACAGGGGCTGACTGTAGTTCCTGGATCTGACCTTGACCTCTCCTGGTCAACTCCATACCCTTGACTTGGGCACAGAGGTCCGAGACAGAACACAGGGCTGTTTCACAACGTGGACAGCCAGGGTTGAGGTCATGGCGATCTGTAGACTGAGAGGAGGCCTTTGTTACCTTTGCTGACCCACAGGCTGCAGGCTTCTGCTGTCTGTCATTTCCTGCTGGGAATGCTGCACCATTTGGGATATGCAACAAACCCCCATCTACACCAGGTAGGGAGGAGCTTCTTGAGCTCTGCCCTTCCTGCCTTCATTCCCTTCCTTCTCCACGCGTTTCTCATTACTGCGCTGATGGAAGGGGCTACTGCTGTGGTTGGTGGACTTACTATCACTCTGTCCCTCTCCAACTCAGTCCCCCTAGAAAGCTTAATGATCTTAAAGGGAAAACGGCTTGGAAGAAAAACATGAATTCTCAGGGAAAAATGGATTTTAGGGCTATGTCTAAATAATGATTCTCTTTTTTCTTTCATTCTTTGTTTTGCTTTTGTTTATTTTGTTTCAAAGGGTAGGTGTTTCCTGTTGTCTTTGGACAGAGCAGCATCTCTCTGGTATTTTTTTGGAGCAAATGAGATGGGGCTGGCCTGAGGGCGAGGACATGAGCATGGATTCAACCCGGAACCACTTCTCGCTTGTCTGTAAAAGACTGGACTAGATTGAAGTTCCCCTTATGTCTGAGCATCTGAGATATGATTCTGAGTGTTAGTTCATTGCAGAGGCATCACCATGAATGGTAAAAGCCCTGGGTCAGGAGCCCCGCTCTACTCATCAGCTGTGAGATGCTGGGCAACTCAGTTCACCTCCCTGCATCAAGATTTTCCTATCTGTCAAAGGAAGACCATTATCCTGTTGGTGTAATTCCCAGGCTGTTGTGAAGATCAAATGGAAACGCCAAAGTGTAATCTGTAAAAGCCTGTGCACTTGCAGGGAACATGGGCCTAACTGGTGACTCTGCCTGGCCAGCTAATCACCAATTCAGGGCAGTTGAAATCTGGCCTGCAACCTGGTCTGTGTGGACAGCCAGGATCCCTCCTCCGTGGGGTGCAGACTTCCTCCTCTGTACCCTGAGTGCCGTGGTAACTATCTCATAAAGTTGTAGTGAAGAATATGGAACATAATCCCATTCACCTCTTCCTCCATCATCTGTCCTCTGCTCACCCAACAAACTTGTATTGTGTATGGGCTCTTCACCAGTCTCCGTGCTGAGCACTGGGAATACGGGAGTGAATGAGACATGGTTTTTTCCTCTAGGAAAGCATAGTCCAGGCACAGAGACACCCACTAACAAAAAGTTATAGGACAATGTGGGATTCAGAGAAACCCCTGTACTTGAGGTATTTGGGGGCCCAAAGGAGAGCAGCATCTAGCTGAGCCTGGAGGTCAACAAGTCTCCTTGGAGGAGACAGCACTTGAATGAGACTTGAAGGATGAGTCAGCCAGGTGAGGGGGCATGCACAGGAGAGGTGAGTCACCACCCAAAGAGCCCAGCATGGAATGTTCTTTCTCTAACTTCTTGTGGCTTTCTCCCTCACTTCTTTCCGGCATTTTCTCTGAGCACCTGAGCCATTCTCTCTCCCTTTACTCTGCTTTTTATCACTTGTCATGACCTGAAAACATATTTTATATATATATATATATATATATGTTTGCATACCTACAGTCTTTCTTCCCTATTGGAATGTAAGCTCGGTGACAGGGACCTTGTCTGTCTTGCTCAGTACGGTGTCCCCATGATTTCAGGCCTGATGCTGTATTCACTTGCTTGGGCTGCCATTTAGCTACTGCAGACTGGGTGGTTCAAACAACAGAAACTTATTTTCTCATGATTTTGGAGGCTGGAAGTCTCCAATCAGGGTATCAGATTCCTTTGGAGGATTGCGAAGAAAAATCAGCTCTATGTCTTTCTCCTGGCTTTTGGTGGTTTGCTGGCAATTTCTGGTGTTCCTTATCTTGTACACACAGCACCCTGATCTCTGCCTTCATCTTCTTGTGGCATTACTTCTGTGTATGTGTGTGTGTCTGTGTCCAAATTTTCCCTTTTTATAAGGACACAGTTCATACAGGATTAGGGCCCCACCCTATTCCAGTTTGACCTCATCTTAACTAATTACATCTTCAGTGACCCAATTTCCAAATAAGATCATATTCTAGGGCACTGGGGGCTAGGGCTTCAAGGTAGGAATTTGGGGCAGATACAGTTCAACTCACGAAAGACACATAGTACGTAGCCAATTTACATTTGATGAATGAAGGAATGAATGGATAAAAGCACAGAGGCAAGAATTAGCACGGTGCCCATGGGAAGTGTTAGATTGTTTAGGATTTTTGGAGCTGCATGACCAATGCAGGGATTGGTGAGAGCTGACATTCAAGAGGTATGTGTACCTCCCCCTTAGCACATGGGAAGCACCGGAGATAGTTGCCATGATTTTCATTTGTACTGGTCGTTAGATGAATACATGACTATCTCTGTGGCAATTCATCCCTGTTTCTAGAAGATTCAATTCACAGCACAGCAGAGTTGAGGGTCAGTGATTTGGGCCAACACCATCCTGTTTACAGAGGTCCACATGTGTACCAGCCTACTCAGCAGGTCCTGGAGGTCCACGTCTTGTATGAGGCCTTCTAACCTGGTCATCTTTCCTTACATCTCAACAATAGGCTGCCTTCTGCCCTCTGATAAACAGCCTATCATTCATGAGCTGGGATCAGTGACAGGTTGGCGGAGGTTCCGGAACATTTCCTTTAGAGTCATAACCACTGAGAACATAATTTTGATTAATCAACCCTTGTGATACAGCATGGGCAAGGCAACAGAACATAAATAGCAAAGGAAACCAAGATTAATGTGGAAATGTTCCTAAGCTATCAGGATAGGAAGCTGCGAAGGAGCCGAGGGGGTTCCTTGGAGAATGAGCTGGAAGTCAGAGGGTGATAACCTCATAGTGGAATGAAAAAGGGCTCTGGTTGTGCCCTGACATGAATCCAGCCTCTGTCACCTACTAGCTCTGGGATCCAGGATAAGCCATATTCCCACTGTGAATCTCAATTTCCCCAACCCGAAGGTAGGGATGATATGACTCACACCATTGTAAAAATGAGAGAGAATGCATGAGAGTTTAACACAGAGCCTGGCATTTAGCAAGAACTCAGTGCATGGTAACAACAATAATAGCTCACACAAACTGAATGCTTACAGTGGACAAGGCATTATTCTAAGTGATTTAATCCATGAGGTAGGTATGATCATAAAACTCATTTTGCATTTGAGGAAACTGAGGTTCAGGGAGTTTAAGTAACTGTCTAAGTTCAAACAGCTTTTAAGTGACAGAGTTGAAATTCAGACTCACGCACTCTGCCCTAGAGCCCATGCTTGTAATGATTATGCCATGTACTTGTCGGCACCAGTATAACTGCTGTTAATATTCTTTAGCTATAAGGTGCGAATTTGGGGCATTTTAACCAAGAAAACTGGAAGCAAGGTAAGTAGCAAAAGTTAATAAAAAATTCCCAGGTGGTTATCTCACTTAACCCTCACCTGCAGTCTGGAAAACATATGAACATCTGCATTTCAGAAATAAGGAAACCAGGACTCAGAAGTATTGCATAGCTAAGATTCAATCCAGTTCTCTTTGGGCCTGAAGCTCAAGCTCTCTCCACCATTCCCACTGTCTCCAAGAAGTTCACTCAAGGTTACATAGAAGGGGCTGCATGCCGTCCAGAGCCCTATTCCTAAGGGGAGACTAAAACAGGCTCTCAGAACTGACAGCGAGATAAGGAGGACCATTAACAGGTTCACAGGACACTGGGTCCAACATGAGGAACAGAACAGACTCTCAAAGGAAATCAAGAGGGCAATAGGAAAAATACTACTGAGGTTTGATGGTCCATGAAGTGCAGAGGAAACATCAGTGAGTAAGGAAGATGGATAGGAAAGCCTATATTTAAAACTGGCTGGAGGTAAGGAAGGAAGCGATTGACCTAATTTTAGAAAACCTCAGACTTTGAGGCTCGAAGCTACCAGACTAGGAACTTGGGTGAGGATTAGTTGCCATTTATCATCTACTGGTCTCCAGAGGAAGAGTTGAGACTAATTTAGCTCAAAGTCATCCCCCCGTGGAGTAGCAAAAGGATGAGCTTTGAAGTTGGATAGCTAGACCTAGTGTGGAGCTGCATTTGATCCAGCAACTCCTTTCCCCTCTGTAAGGCTTGGTTTCCTCATCTATAAAATGGGATGATAGTATTGCCTACAGAATTTCTGTTAAGAGTTAAATGAGCAAAGGTTGAAAGGAATTAATAAATTGCTTGGCCCACGGTAGGTACTTGATTAATGTTCATTGAATGAATCTTACAGGGAGATGAAATGTTTGTATAAGAAAGTCTTCGTTGAATCTCGATTAGAGTATCATCCATATTCTAATTCCTTTAAATCTGGTAAGAGGTTTAATGTCTACTGTCTTTCACCTTTCCCTATTCAATGCCTACTACACTGTGGACGCTCTAAGAATGCTTAGTAATTGCATGAATATGAATGCATGTATCAAACCCTGGCATAAAATAATGTTGCTAATTCATAATGCACTCTGGAGTTTACATTATAGGACTTTAATACCATCATCTTTTTTTCCTTCAAAATTGTGATATCTTAATTTTTTTCTGATTCTAAAAATAATATAAGTTGGTTAAAAGTAATTTTATTAATTCAGGATAATACGAAGTAGCAGGTGGAAGAATACTCCCCTAAATCTGACTTCCCAGACATAATCATTTTTTTTTGTTATGTGTATTTGCTTCCAGACTTTATTCTGTGTTCATATAAACATATATGTGGCATTCTACCTACACACACAAACACACATGCACCTTAGGGCAGATCTTGATTTTTAGCTGAGCACATTGCCACCTGGAATAAAGACTACATTTCCTGGCCTCCATTCCCACGGGGTGGATGTACATGGCTTAAGTTCTGGCCACTAGCACATAAACAGATTGGTGCAGCAGTAAAAATGTTGCTTAAGGAGGCTTATTCAGATGGAACATGTGTCCTTTTAGCCTTTTTCCTTCCTCCTCCTGGCCTACAAAACAGGTAAGACGATAGAGTTACAGCAGTCATTTCTTAAGCCATGAGGGCACCCTGAGGATGGAAGCTACACAGTGGAGATCACAATAAAATATCTGAGTTTTTGATGACTTAAAGGAATAGCCATACCAGTTGTGACAGTCCTTTCCCAGGCCATCTTTAACTTTGGAGAATAATTCTCTGTGATTTTAAGCCACTGTGATGAGGTTTTCTGTTACTGGTATCTAGATGTAATTTCTAAATGAAACACAGTTCTTCCTCACCCCTGCCACTTAACTGTATATAACATAGATTTTTCCATTAATGCACAAAAAATATTACATTCTTGTCCATGATTACACAAATAATCCATTGTGAAGATTTTCCCTAATTTACTCAATTCCTTATTGATAAAACTTGTAAATTCTTTGCAGTTTTTGAAAAATTATAAATACTATGGACATTTAAATATTTTCCTAGGATAAGAAGGGAATTTTAGGGCTAAGAGATTTGTGCATTTTTAAATTGGTAAGTAATGAAATTGATAAAGAATTGCCAGATTGCCTCTAGAAAAGTTGTTCCAGCTATACTTCCTTAGGTAGAATTTTTTAAAAGTTTATGATGTATTTCACCCATTCAAGGCACAAAGAATAGCATAAAAATCACCTACGTACAGTAGCCCCCTCCTTATCAATGGTTTCGCTTTCTATGGTTTCAGTTACCCACGTCAGGAAGCAAACAATCCTCCTTCTCAGGATGAGAAAAGCAGCCTAAGGCTACAACACCATGCCTACAGCATTCACCTCACTTCATTGTATCACATGGGCATCTTACCATGTCACATTATCACAAGAAAAATGAGTACAGTACACTAAGATATTTTGAGAGAGGCCACATTCACACAACTTTTATTACAATATATTGTTAAAATTATTCTATTTTATTATTAGTTATTGTCATTAATCTCTTACTGTGCCTCACTTATAAATTCAACTTTTTCATTAGGTATATATGTATAGGGTTTGGTACTATTCCTGGTTGCAGGCATCCACTGGGGGCTCTTGGGATGCATCCTGTAGATAAGAGGAGACTGCTACACTCACTATCCAGTTTAAAAAATAGAGCAGTCCCACAATCTCCTGAAGTGCTGGTGTGTCTTATTCCAAGGGCATCACCCAACTCTTCTGGCCCAGCTGGCTAGGGCCCCTCTGCGTCTTCTACAGCACTTGTGGTCAAGGAGGGAATCTGTAGAATTCTTTCACTCCCTGCTACCCAAAATGAATGTGTTGCTTCATACAATTTAAATGTCCTGGGGCAGAACTTGGGGAAAGGAGGCTTCAGAGAGTCCTCAGAAACCCATCTCTCTTCCTCTTCAGGCCTCCTTTCCTCCTTGCTTGCTTCATTCTCGGTTTCCACACAGTAGCAGAATGGCAGCTGGGACCTTCTGGCTTCCATTCTCTGCATTCCCATCCAGCAGAAAAATAGAGCATCTTTGCAGTAAGTCCCGTGTAAAACTTGGATTCACTTCGATTAGATTAACCATAGTGATAGGCCAATCCTGAATATATCTAGCTCCCACTATCAATTTGTCATCTGGAATCTATCAAACCCTGTAATGCTTATTTATATTTTCTGCCAGTATTGGGGGAACAAATTCCAGGGTCAACTACCTTTTTGGTAATGCGGTCCCTGGCAGAGAACTCAAGAAGAACCATCCCTAACATTTGCTGAGTGATATAATGTGCTGGGCACCTTATCTCATTCAGTCTTCTCAACAAATCTGCCTAATGGGCATTTTATAAAGGAGGAAAATGGAGGCTTAGAAAAGATAATTGAGCTGAGTTCATACAGTTTGTGTGAGTTGAGACTGGGATTCAGCCTGGGTTTATCTTACTCTAGTGTCCAGTGGAGACACGGCCAGGCCAGCAACAGGCATGTCTACCTCACAAGGCTGTTGTAAACTGTAGATGAACACACAGTAAACTGAAGCCCTTCACAAACACTAGATCATTCAACTGATGGATACGTCCTAAATTTACCTCCTTTGCGCCCTCTTCCTCCACCCCTGCCCCGGGGAAGGGGACAGTTTGGTAATTGTTCCAGTAATCCTGAGTAAACAGATTAAGTAAAGGGCCAGGGAGACAAGTTACTCCCTGAACTATGTTTTCTTTATTTCCACAAAGATGTTTCTGAAAGCATATCTAAAACTGTTCAGGATTTTAAGGAGAATATAAAACACCTTTAGTAAGTATTTTCGCTGGGCAAACAGTGGGAGGACCCTCCGGGGTATGATGGGAAGAGGTAGGATTCGGGGTGGACGGCTGGGTTTCCAGCCTGCCTCCGCTGTTGCTGGCCCTACTTTGCCTTGGAGCTGGCCCAGTCTCCTTGCTGGACTCAGTTTCCCCATTAGTTCAATGTGGGGTTTGGATAAACACATTGCCCAACCTAAAGTTTTCCATGTATAGAATAATTATGGGGTGAGAGTGGTGAAGAAGGGATGGTGACCCCAGACTCACCAAGGGTCAGCCGTGAGTCTCAGGAGGATAGGAAAATACCTTCCACTGACTGCCAAGCAGCCTCCTTGTGGGCTGAGGAGCTGAGGAATGGGACCTTAGGGGTTTTCCTGACTCTGGAAATACATAGCTTGAGTTATTCCCCAGCTCAAAGCTTCGTGACTCCTGCAAGGAGTTGCTTGGAGTACCTGGCCAAACTCCAGGTCCAGTGTGAAGAAAATAGGTCATCAGCAAAGGACTTCAGTGTCCCGTAAACTGGCTTCCTGGAGCGGAGTGCTCACTCCAGCATAGTGGAGCTGTTAGCGAGAAACCCAGCTTTTTTCTAGTCAGCGGTCAGGAAGCCTGCAGGAGATGCAGGAGGGCGAACACTAGACCAGGAGGCAGGGGTTCTTGTCTAGGATCTGTCTCTCACCTGGCAAGTCACTCCCTCTTTCTGGGCCTCATTTTCCTCATTATTGATGTGCTCTGGGACTTTCTAGCTCACATGGAAAACGTGAGTAGATTAAGTAGACAGATTCTGGAGAACCACCTTGCTGAGTTCTGACCCAGCCTTGCTGGTCGCTGTCTCGGTGTCCTTCAGGAATTTGTTGAAAGTCTCCGTGCCTCCATTTTCTCACCTGTAAAACAGGACTGCTCAGTGGACACCACTGATTAAATGTAAGCCACTTCAAATAGTGCCTGGCATAAAGTAAATGCCCTACAGGTACAAGCCTTCATGTGACCGTCACCCGTTCCACAGCACACACATGGAGGGGAGGAGGTAGGGAAGAGGTCTGCAATCTCCTGGGGTGTGGGAGGGCCCCAACTAACCACCTGTCGAGCCCCTTTACCCTTACCTGGTCTTCCTTCCTCTGGTCTCACATGCTGCTTTACTTAACTTTCCTGCAGCTTGTGAGCTGAGCCATCCTTCTAAAATGGAGATCTGTTGGTGTCACGGCAGTGGCTCCTCATGCTCCTCAGGATAAATAACAAACCCCTGACAGGTTGTCTTCTGGGTGGCCCCCTGCAGCTTGCCCTCTCCCTTTGCCACCCTGCTCTGTGACCCCTAGGGAGTGTGTTTCCAGCTGGGTTCAGCCAATGCAGCCCCCAGAGGTGGGAGGGGACAAGGAGAGGAGTCAGAACATTGACCTTCTGCTTCACTCCTGCCAGGTCCCGGTGGAGGGCTGTGCTCCTCTACCAATAGATATCTTAGACAATACTGTAATTGTTAGAGGTGTTCCACATTATTACATCAACAGTGTGAATTTCTGACAGAGGCAAAACTGAGCACCATAGTATAAAAATAGAAAGACCATGCTTGATGAAGGACAACAAAAGTTCACTAAGGATACGTGATTTATTTGCGAAGTTCTTAGGCCTCTTCCTCACCCTCCTCTTCCTCAAACTCCCCTTGATCATTGGCTGTGGTGTCCTGGTACTGCCGGTACTTGGATACCAGGTCGTTCATGTTGCTCTCAGCCTCAGTGAACTCCATCTCATCCATGCCCTCGCCCGTGTACCAGTGCAAGAAGGCCTCGCGCCGGAACATGGCCGTGAACTGCTCTGAGATGCACTTGAACAGCTCCTGGATGGCCTTCCCCGTACCCCTCCCTGCCCTCCCCTGGGTCCTTCAGGCTGCAGGGTGGTAACGGTTCCTAGCCCACAGGGGCTGCATCCATGACTGATTTTCCTACTCCCTGCCCTCAGTTTATGTGAAGGTCTTTTCTTAAGCTTTTCTTAAGTCACTCAGGTGAGATGCCATCTCTTTCTGCTGGGACTCTGCCTGAGACACAGCTTACAGGGCCCTGCACGAAAGGCCCCTGCTCTGTCCCCCTGCACCCCAGTGCTGCCACTTCTCTCCACCATTCACATGCCCCAGCCTCTTCTCACCCCAGAGCTTCCCCATGATGGGAACTTCAGCCGGTGTTACTTTGCTACTTGGTACCCACTTCCACCAAGAGGCCTTCTTTGATGTCCTTGAGTTGGGTCAGAGCCCCTCCTCTGGTTTCAGTGGCCCCTTTGTACTCCCTCCATCACAGCCTGGATCACGGTATACTGAAATTGTCTGCAGGTGGAGAGTGAGGCAGCACAGCAGGGAGGGTAAGAGCCATACTTGAGCAGCACTGCCTGGGTTGATACTCCAGCTCTTCACTTCTCAGCCATCTGTGGAGCCTTAAGCAAGACACTTCACCTCTGCAGGAACATTTACCCAACCTGCAAAATGTGGCGATCAAACTAGTTTTTTTTAGCTAAACTGTTTAGTTTTATCCACACTAATTTTATTTTTTACTAAACTGTTTTACATACATTAAAAAATCTAATATGTAGAATTATTAACTAATTTGATATACGGAATTAGCCCCCAATAAACATTAGGTACTATGGTCAGTTTGTGATAGTGTTGGCTCAATAAGTAGAGAATGAATGGATTCTACCTCACAGGTGTATCCTTGCACAATAGTGTACTTTCCCATTTCATTCTTACAGCAGCCTGGCAAGGAAAAGAAAGTAGAAGTCCTATAAGCACTTTGCAGATGAGGACACTGTTCTTGGAGGAACTTTCCCAGGGACCCACACCTGACACAGAGCTGAGGAGCAAGTGGGGCCTGGGCATTGAGAGCCCCTCGCTGGGAGCCCTTTCCCTCAGCTGCCACAGCCGTGAGAGGGTCCAAGCAGTTTGCTCTGGGAGACTGGCAGCCACAGAGTTGGTAGGATCCAGGGTCTTTAGAGGCATCAACTTTGGTCACTTTCCCTGAAATTCTCTGAGTCACCTTAGGGATTTTCCAAGCTATACGATCCTGGAGGGTTTAAAAGAAAAGTCCAATGTGTTGCAAGTTTTGATACCAGCTGCGTGTACATGCTCTGCTGGCCCAGGCCTCTGTCTGAACCCAGGAAGTGCGACTCAGAAGGGAAATGAGCCTTAATATTTCAAGAATAACAATAGTATTAATTAACATGAGGTTTTGTAAAAACTCTGGACATTTATCCAGTGCTTCTGGGAGTGCAGTCAGTTCTCCAGAGTGGCTAGGCTGGGCGTGCTGCTTTTTGATCAGTGGCACCTGTGTCTTTCGTCCTTGTCAGTGGAGATTCTATGCAGCTCCTGAACGCCGGAACCCAGCTCAATGTCTGACACGCCAAAAGAGCCCCACAAATGATGGAGCGACTGGCAAAACATGAGAATGGATCTAATGTTCTAGGTCCCCACACAACAACATTTTACAGATAGGGAAACTGAGGTTCGGGAGGTTCAATGCTTTGACCAAGGTGACACAGTAAGAGGAAAGACAGGGACGTTGATGAGGATCTTCCTGGAGCCTCATGGCCTCATGGAGAGCAGCCGAAGTATTCAGGTCGCATATCTGGGGTCAGATCCCCAATCTGCCAGCTACCTGCTATGTGATTTTGAATAAGTTACTCAACTTCTTAGCCTCAGGGGCCTGAATTGGTGAAGTGGACAGGGTAACAATAAATACTTTATGGAGTTGTTTCAAGGATTAGTGTGTGTGTGGAGACTGGCAGATCAGCACAAAGAAAAGTGCCCCTAAATGGGTTACTATTATCATTGTCTTCACTGTCCTTACTCTCCTTTTCATTGTTATTATTTTTATGATTACATAAAAAAACACTGCGGTATCAGTTATTTTTAGTATTGAATATGTGCCTTGCATACATTTGGTCTGCAGCAAATTAGTTCCTTTCCTTTCTTGGGGTCAGTCTATTGCAGCTTCTACTGTAACTGGTGAGCCCAGGACTGAACGCTTGTCAGCCCTGACTCTCGCAGATGCTGGGGGCATGGAGAAGGGTGAAAAAGTTAGGGGTGATGAGCTGGTATGATATTAATGCATAATGTCATACCAGCAGAAAATATCACTTGGCTTTTCAGCAAGCCCAGAATCAACTCATACAAATCCCCAATATTCTCTGCTCCCACCTCTTCCTGCTATGGTGGAGTGAGATGGCTTTCCAAGAATTTATTGAAGTTTCTTGCTTCTCCCAACACTCTCCTATCTTAGCTGCCCACCCAACCATTTGCTAGTGACTGACATAAACCCCTTTAGTGTCTGCTGAGATATATTCCCTTTACAAAGACAGCTCGATGGCCAGCAACTTAGACAAGATTTATTTGTAGTCCAAGCAGGAGCCAGGTCATTTATCCAGCATGTAGAGACTGTTTTGACAGTCCTCCACTGTCTCATGTTTATAAACCTGGGAGGGACTTGAGGTATTTTCATGACACAGAAAGGGAAACTGAGGTTGAGCGAGCAAGTGATTTGCTCCAGATCACACACTAGTTAATGGTGGGGTTAGGAAGAAATCCAGACTTTGGGATTCATCGCCAGTGAGGCAGCAGGATGGGGTGGGCAGTGAGAACCAGCCTGGGCTTAGCCTGGTTCTATTTATTACCCGTGGAACCTTGGGCAAACACTACAATACTCTGAACCTCAGTTTTCTTACCTGTAAAATGGGCATAATTGTGCCTTCCTCACAGGAACAGTAGAAGGAATAATGGAAAGGATGTCACCTAGTATGGTGTTTGGCATAAAATAAGTGTCCTTTCCCTGCTGCCCCACTTCGTTGCTGGAATGAATGGGGGCTTTGGAATCACACAGTCCTGAGTTCAAATCCTGTGTTTACCTGGAAAAAGTATTAACTTTCTTGGGTCTTGCTTTTTCTCATCTTTGAGACGGCAACAGGAGCCATCATACTGAGGGGTCTTTGAAGAATTCAAAGAAATGCTAGATGAAACATAAGAGGTGTTTCTAGACAAAGCTTCTTTTTTTCCCTTCCGCCACCCTCTAGGATTCCTTCCAGAGCATCACAGATCAGCATTCCCCAGCCTCAACCTAAGATGGGGGAGAGTGTGTGTCTGTAAGTCTCCACCTCCTCTGGGCATGAAGCAGTACAGCCAGATTTTAGGCAGGCATGGAGTTCAGCCAGAGTTGCTGATGGCTCTGGGCACAGCAATACTCTCTCCCAGCCCTCAGGCCACTTCAGGACATGGATCCCCTGGGGGCCATCAAACCCGAAGAGGGCCACTGCAGCAGCTTCCAGAGGGGGTGTTGAGATGGGGACACATAAATAACCTTGAGGAGACAGCCTCTGGCAGCCCCTCCTTGTCACCAGTAATAAACATTATGTTATTTAGAGAGACACTTAGGTTTCAAACCACTTCATATTTAATCAGTAATCATGCTCCCTTCCAAAAGTCATTCCAGGAAAAACATCAGTTTAGTTTCTGACAAAGCTTTCTGAAAACTTGTGCACACCACCCAGGTTTTGAGGGACAAACTCATGGCTGGTTTTGAGCCAGAAATGGCACCAACTGAGGACACTGGCTGAAACAGTGCACATCTGTCTAGTGTTTCAGTTGTCCTAAGGAGCAGCAGTGCAAAGTTCAGGAACAAAGAGGTATGTGTGGGCTGTGTGGAGAGAGAGACCTGTGTTCAAATCTCACCTCTGCCTCCCACAGATTGGTGAGTCCACCAGGATTCACTGCGGCACCTTGTGCTTTCCTGTAGGATAGGAATAACTATGCCTACATGGGAGGCTATGTGGAGGTGTAAATCAAATATGCTAATAAGTTAGGTTGACTCATATGAAATCTCCACTTTTGAAAGTCAGAAATGATAGAAATATTGGTGATTTCATATGCTTCAAGCTACTGTATAAAGTGTGTGGCACATTTGAATAGTCCCCAAATTACACTAAGTGTTTACATAGTGAATCTCAAAACTTAGTAAGCATAAGAAGTGGGGAGGGGGACAGTGAAGACCTATGTGGAGCCTAGAAATCTGCATTTGAACAGACTTGTAATCCCCACTCTAGTGATTTGGATGAGCTGATGCTTAATGCTCAGTTGAACTAGGCTTTGAACAAAGAAAATCTGGAGAGGGTAGTAAACCACAATTCCTTCTCCCATCCCCTTGTTTTTTTCTTTTTTGATCCTGAGAGGTAGGAGGATTAGCTTGGCGTGGTGTGCATGTGAGTATGTGTGTGTGTTTAAGAGAGAGAAAGAATGGGAAAGAGAGCACTTGAGAATCCTTTCTGATCGCATTAAACCCTTAACCCCTGCTTTAACCCTTTTGCATTGCCCGTATCCTAAATCTTTGCACCATACTGAGATGGGAGTATTGGTCGGCATGTGTGTTTTATTCTCCGAAGCTGCCTCTAAGTTCTAATATTCAAGACACAGTTTCAGCTGTTTTCAAAATGTCCTTAACAGTTGGAACAAGAGGAATTTGCCAGTGGAGAACTGTGAATATCAGACCTGGAATCATGTTGTGCGCTCTCCTGATGCTGCCTGATCCCACCTTCCTCCAGGCCCCCCTCAGGTGAGGAAGGGAGGCTCAGGAAGGCGATGGTATCTCCCAAGGTCACACAGTGTGGTTTGGGGCAGAGGGGAATTTGAACTCAAGTCCTTGAAGCTTTTGCTCTCCTGGGAGTCTGTAACTAACTTTACTTCAGTCTGCTTATCTTTGTTATGACTTAACAAAATAGATTCTGAGTTGCATCAGTGTGAACCTACATGGCTTGTCCCAGTTGCTCCTTTCTGTTGCAGTTCATGCTGTACATACACTGCTGCCAGGTAAGACAGTCTTACTAACTTACCTGTTCATTCAGTACAGGGAACCCAGCTATAGCGAGCATATAGCGATGAGCACATGAAACAGAATTCTTAGCCTCGTGAGCTCCACAGCACCGTATCCTCACTGTGTATGATCATAAGAGCTATCAGGTAAGGGCAGTGGGACTTTGGGGTAGGTAACAGGGAGGCCTGTTCTAGTTGAGGCTGGGGGAGAGTTGTCTGCTTCTTATTCTATGATGGGAACCCGGTAATGAGTCCAGGCTTCAAAAAGCATTTGCGGACTTTTATTAAATCCATGTGAGATTCAGACATTATGCTATCTCCATAGCTTAGCTGTAGAATGAGAAGAAAGAAGGATGAGGCCAGAAAGAGGTGCTGTTGGTAAAAGCCCTGTACCTCACACATTTGGAAGGAGCTCTATGTCTCCTTGGGGGCATTTCAAGGGTCCCCATTTCATACACATGGAAGTGAGTGCAGAGACTCTACTGATGTTAGTCTGGGGCTCTGTCTTCCCTTCTGCAAGACGGAGACAAGAAGAACCTACCTCCCAGTGGAGGTTGTGGGAATTCACTGAAGTAGCCTGTGAAAGTGCCTGGCACCAGCTCTTACCTTGTGGAACTGAGGAATATTCACTTGTTTCTTCCAGGAAATTTGCTCTGAACAATTTAGGCATGATGTGGCATGGGTGAGACTTCAGCTAGGCATTTCGACTCCTGGTCCAGAGGTCCCCATCCCCATTATACCGTGAGTCCATCTCATGATAAGTGGTGGACAATTCTAGAAGATCTTAACTTTATGCTTTGAATTTGAACCTCATTTGTGAAACAGTAGGGATCCAGTGAAGCTCTTTGAGTTTGGAAGCATGTGGCAAAGCTGCTTTTAGGTGATAAATACCAGGGTAAGTGTGGGGGTTGAGAAAGGATGAAAACTAGAGGCCAAGAGTCTTTTTTATTTTGGTGATCCCATGGATTCAGGTCTAGAGAAATACTCTACTCCTGAAGCAGGGCAGGGAGAGCCTGGGAAGGACAGACGGAGAGTGGTCATCTTCCCTGCCAAAGCACTTAGTGGCTGCCTGGGTAATTTGAGCCTGCTCCCGATTTACTTTACATGACCCCTCAGCTGCGCCCGCAGCAGCTGCCTCAGTGTCCGGGGTCAGAAAAGCTACATGAATTGCTCAAGATCATGCTGCTAGCACAATAGCTAAGTGACAACTAACTATCATACAATGCTCACTATGGGCTAGGCAGTGGGCTAAGGGTCTAATATACACTTCTCATATAATCTATATCGCAGCTTGCCTTATGTCACAAATAAATGCCAGAACTGGTATTTATGATCAGGTCTACCTGCCTTCAGAGCTTTGAACTGCCCAATTCTGCTAAGGAGACTGATTGGGGTTGATATAAATCCCAAATCTTCAATGGAGGAAAGGTAATGTTGGCTAAGAAGACATCTATTCAGAATTAATGGGGTGGAGCTGTTGTAAGCCACTTCTTCCTCTGAATGCAATTCCCGTCCATTCCCAAGGGATGGATGGAAGTCTGAGCACTGAGGATCAGGAATGTCCGGCCTCACGTGGTGAAGGGCACCAGTCAGTTGCTGCAATCAGTGAACAGACAAAATCCTAAAGACACACTGGATGGCTGAGGTCAGATGGAAGAATGCAGGCTGCCCCTCTGGGATCTTTCTTTCCTAAGGAAATTGATGGAAGATGTGGCAGGCTGCACTCACTGCATTCCAGCCCAAAGGGTCAGCTGTCCAAAACCTGTGAATGTCCCACAGGCAGAGGTGAAGGGGCTGAGGAAAGGTCCTCACATCTGTGACCCAGTCCTGGAGGTTAGGCACTGTCTGCTCTGTAAATACTGTAGACATTCCTGGAAGATGAAAGACAGTTCCACAGGCAGCATCATAAGCCCCTCCAAACCCCAGGTGTGCCCTGGCCAGCCTGGCTGGCTCTCTCTTTGAACAATACTGCAAAATCCGGTGACTGCTGTGAAAGGTGGTGGAGACTGAAAGGCACATTTTTATCAGAAGCACAATTTATTTTCTCTGTGCAACCTCAGGAGAGTCATCACATTGTTGAGTTGGAATGATAATCATAAAATTAATGGGTCTTGATGGAAAATTTTAGAGTTATATTGAGTACTTGCATATCAACAGTCTCTTTTTTCTCTCCCAATAGCCCAGTGAGGAGTGCACTGTTACTATTCCCATTTTTACAAATGAAATGACTGAGGCCCAGAGAGGCAAAGTCATTTGTCCTTATGCCTCACCTGCTAAGTAAAGGAGCAGGGGCTTGTGCCCATTGACCTGTGCTTCTAAATCTGGCTCACATTTTTCCTACAATGTGACTTAGAGATCACCTGGTTCAACCTCTGCTGCTTCCCCCAAATATTGAACAGTTGGATACCCCAACTCTGCTTGAACATCCAGTGTGGCCCATCCCAGGATTGGACAGCCATAATCTAGTGTTAAAAATAAGGATGACCAGTTTTTGAGCCCCTGCTATTCACCCAACTGTATACTAAATGCACATTATCATTGATCCTCAGATCAACCTTACATGGTTTAAATTTGTGGGAATTGAGTTTCAGAGAACACAAGTGGTTTACACAACCAGTAAGTAATGGAGCATGGATTCGAACTCAAGTCTATGTTTATGTCAAGCCCATGGCACCATACTTCCTTCATATACTGAATGGAAATCACCTCTAATTTTTACATAGATGTTGTTGTTCTGGCCTCTGTTGCTGCACAGGACAAGCTTACTGCTTTTTCACCAGACAATCTGTTGTTCCAGCAGATCCTAGAAAACATCTTTGCTCTATAAGTCTTCCCTCCTCCAGCTGCAGAATTCCTGGCTTCTCCAGCAATTCCTGATGGGAGGTGGCTGTCAGATGGTTCATTTTCCTATTATTCACCTTATAATGTGAAGCACAGAGTGATAAAGCATGACACTGGTGATCTAAAGAAGTGGGCTCTGCTTCAGTCAGGGTTTACAAACTGTGTTTTATCTCTTGGCTTCTGGACCCTCATCTATTCTACATGAAAACACTTAATTCTCAGGATTGTTCTAAGAATACAATGTGTGAAATTAAGGAAGTGATATTTCATAGAAAAAGGTGGATAAAGTACTAGGATGTCCCAGGTAATGTTATTTATAACAGCCCAACAAATAAAAGAAAGGCTATTCACAATAAAACAGAACTAACTTAAATATCCACAATAGGAAAATGGCTAAGTAGCAGTGGTACATCAGTTTAATGGAATATTATGCAGACATTAAAGTTTTTTTTGGAAAAAAAATCTATGATAAAATGCTAATTAAAACAAGCAAGGGCCATCAATTATAGCTCAATAAAACTAAAAAAGAAAAGCAAGACATAAAACGGTATCTTTACTGTGATCTCTACTCACAAGAAATAAGACTAGAATAAGATACATCCTAATACTAATAACAGTGATCTCAATAATTATCTTAGGATGATGGGCTTATAGATTGTGTGTGTGTGTGTGTGCAAGTGTATAAATATGTGTGTGCACATTTTTCTGTTTTCCAAATTTTCTGCAATGTGCATGGGTCATTTTGAATATCAGTACAATATATGGGGCTCAAAAATGGAGCACAAAGAGCTGCCCCAGATAGGGCCTCACTGGCCAAAGATCAATTAGCAACTTTTCAAAACCCACGTTTTTCCTGCTGTGCCAAAGTGCCATTTCAGCGGCTCTCCTCTGCTCACTCATCTCTTTTGGCATCACTATCTTGATTTGACTGGATTCGAAGAGGAAGCAAATACAATAGACTCACGCCAGTCTTTAGGAACTGCCTGGGCTCATGTTGCAAAAAGGATGTGCTGATATAGTCTTAAAAAAAGCCCACAAAAAACCAACAACCTCTTCAGCATCTCACTGACCGAGCAGTATGCTGGGAAAGTCCTGGACACATCACCTGCTCCTGGAGGTTGGCTGTTCTGGGCATGCCAACGCAGTAGAGGGCAGGGAAGTTTGCCAGATGAATGAATCTGGCTTAAGATACCAGTGAGTGACCAGGGGACAATCGGGTCTTATTAGGAGAGCTCTCTTAGTCACGTCTTCTGTCCCTAACAATTTTATAACTGATTGCCTCCAAGAGAAATGCTGTCTCCGACTTGTTGAGGTGGGTGGTAGAAGAAAGGGAAGGGAGAGAATGTTTTCTGAGTTGCTTCAACTGCATGTTCAGAGCAGCAGCAGGAAGCTGAGCCCTTGGTGAGCATTGGTGTGACTGGTTCTGAAAATGTCAGGACCTTAGCCTCTCCTGTCCTGCTGGTGGAGGAACCAGTGCTGGGGACCTAATTTTCCCTATTTACACAATGGAACTATGTGAGAAGAAGAGGGATGTAGATATTTTGGGGTGCCTCCCTTTTGTTGTTACCAAGGAGAAAACATCGAGGTCTTGCAAAAGTCATCCAGGCAGCAAGGCAGGATTAGAACCTGGGGCACCTCATAGCCCTATTCGTCCATCACAGCACATGAGGGAAAACTGGTAGTATCTGCCCTGCCATCTCTCCCCATGGCACCAATGCCAATGATCCCTGCTGTCTAGCCAGTGCCTGCTGTGTGCCAGGCATCATGAAGCAGTCCACAAACATTGTTCCATCTGTTACGGCTGAATTTTACTCACCCAAAATTCATGTGGTGAAGTCCAATTCCCAATACATTGGAATATGAATAAGTAGTTGGAGACAGGGCTTCTAAAGAGATAATTAGATTAAAAATGAAGTTTTCTTCTTTTTAAGGGTGAAGTTTTTTTTTTTAGCCCTAATCCAATATGACTGCTGTCCTTATAAGTAAAGGAAATTAGGATACAGAGGGAGTACCATGTGGAGGCGCAGGCTCCAGAAGTGTGGGAAAATAAATTTCTGTTGTTTAAGCCACCAGCCTGCGGTACTTTGTTACGGAAGCCCAGGCTGCCATGTGCCATCCTAACTGTAGTCCTGCCCATGGGGAACATTGGTTCCCAGTGACAAATGGGAAATTCAGGCTCAGAGTAGTGAAATAACTTATCCAAGGTCCCAGTAAATAAGAAGACTCAATTAGAATCCAGTCTCATTGAAACTTAGGACTTGACCAGTGCTTTTAGAAGAAATGGGACTGTTTGTGTGAAAGTGCATTACAAACTGTAAAGGGTTGAATGAGTGCAACATAGTAAGGAATCACTTCCAATTTTTGCTATGGTTAAGGAGCAGTCCCTTGGTAGGACATACTGAGTTAAAACTGGTTCTCCAGAGGGACCCTTCCTGGACATGCTTTGCTTTGTATTCCTAGGGCCCCATTTTTGGGCTAGAGAAGGAACTCCCCAATTTCTCTATCAGCTGCATGGCATTGTGAGGCAGCAGACTTGGAGCCAGGGCCCTGGGGCTGTTTCTCTCCATCGCCATCTGCATGAGGTTGGGCAAAGACAAAGTCTCTCTGGGCATTTGAGTCTGACCTTCACAGATTCTGATTGCTCTGCCAACTTCTGCTGCCAAGTTCTTTGTGGGCATTTTAGTGTGTAGGCATTTATATTGTCCTATAGGCAACCCAATCCTGCTGCTAATCATTGTAAACTTGTAGTATTTGCACTTTCTGTTTTTTGCCTCCTTAGTGCTGGCTCATCCCTTAGATTTGGCTTAGCTGTCACTTCCTCAGGGAAGCCTTCTTGGCTTTGACCAGTTTCCTCTGTTCTGAGCTAGGTTAACTCCATAATAGACACACAGTTCCCTGATGAATCCCTCCCTGAGCCTGGACCTGTGCCCGGCACATGGTGAGCTCTCAACAGATACTGATGCTTCTTTATTGCTCGCCCTGTACTGTCCCTCCATAGCACTTAGCAAACTTTTCAGTTGTGCAATTTAACACTGTTTGTTTACCTGTCCTCAGCCATGAGACTATAATTCCCTGAGGAGAAGGCCTTTGTTTTGCTGACCATTCTATTCTCAGCAAATAGCCGTGCCTGGAACAGAGGGGGCTCTCTAAGAATATTAGTTGCATCAAATTAAACGAAGGAGAATGAGAGGTCAGAGAGGTCTTGATTTATCCAGAAGACATGTGCCCAAGTGAATTTCCAGGCCTTAGGAAAGCTCACTTTACACCATTCATTGCTTTATTCATTCCACAGATGTTTACGCATCCATCTCTTCTTGGGCTAGGCAATGTATTTACAAAATCATAAAGAAATCAACTCGGCCTCCATGTGGTCACAGTCTGGTTGTGGAAGCAGGCGTTGCCACTGGTGGTAATAATTCCATATGATCAGAGCTGTAACTGGAAGCAGGAACCGGGTTGGGGCAAGCAGGGTACAATTGACCTGGGTGTTCTAGGGTCACAGAGGGCAGAAAGGAGGCAGCTTTTGAGCTGCAATGCTAAAGCCTGAGTAAGTGCATTTGAGAGGAAAGGAGGGAGAAGGCCTGTTAGGCCAAGGGAAAACTTGACCAAAGGCCTGGAGTGGGAGAGAACACGGCTGGCTGTGGGAGAACAATGAGGCTGCTGGAGCTCTACGGTGTGGGGAGGGAAGACAAGTAGGGAGGCGAGGTGGGCCCCAAATGGGACCTTTGTGAAAGGAGGAGGAGAGCAGGTTGTCATTCTTATCCAGCTTGGACTCAGCTTTTGTCCCCCGTCTGGGCCCAGCTCTCTTTGATCCCAGCAAGGCCATTGTTTCCCCAGCACTGGCCTCTGCTTCACAGGGGAAAATGTGGTCTTTGTTCCCCTGAGATTTTCCATCCAAGTCCTGCCCTGGTGGAGACAAGCTGGGGAGGGGCTCCGTGGGAGGATCCAGCCCCTGGCAGCTGAGGGACAAGGGCCGCCCCTGTCCCCTTTCCTCCGCCCTGCGTGGGTTGCACAAAGCTCTCAGAACCCTCTCGCTCGGTACAAATCTCGCTGTGTTGGGGGTGGAGAGGGAATTCTGGGCAAACAGCTTCAGCTTCTTTATTTTTAAAAACTGCCTTTGTTAACATTTTCAGCCTGCTTTTAATACAAATGCAGCAAAACCTGGTGAAAACCTGGATTTGAATCTTAGCTCAACAATTTACTGGCTGTCAGTTTGGCTAAGATGTTTCACTTATAGTCTCAGTTGCCTCTCTGCAAAATCAGGAAAATGATAATATTTACCCTTAAGCATTGTCATGAGGTTTTATTCCTTCATTCATGTCTTGCCAATGGGTTTCAGCCCCGGACAAGTTCGCTATGGATTCAGTGTGACCAAAGAAATTGAGAGCAAAACGTTCTTTGGGGTGAAAGGGTTATACCCAACTTTATTCTCACAGTGGCAGGTCAGTCACTAGAATCCCATTCACTCAGAGCGAGTCTGCATGCAGCAAGCCAGTCTCTGCCTCTGGGCCTCTCTGTCTGCACAGCCATCCTCTGGGCCTCTCTGCGCAGTCATCCTGCACAGCCATCCTCTGGGCCTCTGTCCTCGGCGCTGCCACCACTCCAGCCTGTGCTCTGCTCTCCTGCAGCCTTGCAGCCCTGCCACCATGTCGCACACAGAGCACTGGGAGGAGCTCTTTATATAGAGTCAACAGCCATGTATTGCCCACAGGTGTGAAATGAAATAGTCGACCAGGGCCAGGTGAGAATCCTGGCCACAAAAACTCTCATTTTATCCACAATTCAGTAATTATCTGTTAAGCATCTACTGTGAATCAGGCACTGTGGTAGGTACTAAAGAAATGCTGGAGAATGAGATAGACTTGATGGTGCTCCTCACAAAGCTTACCAGGGAAGAAAGGTGTTCAGTGTGTACTCGTAAATATTGCCAGAAGAAATGCAGACTGCTAAGGGAGTGTGTAATGGGACTTCACTGAGTCTTGGGGGGCCAGGAGAGGGGGACCCCAGGAAGGTGATGCTCATGCTGAGATTTGATGTCCATAAAAGTGTAAGAGGGGGGAGATGGTCTACAAATGTTACTTCCCACCCTTTCTGCCTTGGAGTAGATCCCTCACCAACACCTGCTGGGTTTGAGAGGGTGTATGAACTCTCCCACCCCTCCAGGGAACTCAGCTGAAAAGAAGTGGATGCTGGGAACTGCTTCCAGGGGCCTGGAATTGATGAAGACACATACAAGGGAAGGAACATAAGGCCAGCTGTGACATTTTCTGTGCCTTAATGAGAAGTGCTGGGGCTGGGCTATTCTGAGCTGAACTCTGGCCCATCTCTCCAGGCTGAGGGAGAAGGGGGGGAGTTGCACAGACTCCAGTGCTTTGTAAGGGGGAAAACAAATGGGTGTGTAATTTGATCGAGGTGGCAAAGGGAGGCCGCCAGAGCTGTGAGGATGAAGAATAGCTTTTCAGAGGGGCATCAGGGGAACAAGGCAGCCTCCTCCCGAGGGAGGGAGGTGCAGAGCAGCACTGGCTCTTGAGGCAGCCTCACACCCGTGTGGATGGGTGGTGTCCCTGAGCTGCAGCTCACCTGTATGAAGCATCTTCCACAGGCAGGGACATTTACGGGGGTATGAGTTAGTCCTTGCAGCAGCCTATCTGGTAGGGATTGTTTTTACCCCCATTTTGCAGATGAGAAAGCTCAGAGAAGTGAAGTAACTTGCTTGAGGCTGCACAGCCAGTAAGTGGTGAAGGTGGGATTTATATCCAGCTCTCTGCCTTTAAATCCATATTTCTTCCACTTTGTCATGTTGCCAGATAATTTTTTGGACAGTATTTCCTTCTGAGCTTTCTACATATAATAATGATCATAAGAATAGAGCATTTTATGAAGTACTTTTGCAAATGCCATTTCCAAGGACCTTCACAGCCCCTCCTCTGGAGGTGAAGTATTATTATCCTCCTATCTGAGATAAGGAAATAGAAGCTCAGCCAGGTGGGCGGATCCCTGGTGCCACACAGCAAGGAAGTCAGGGGGCTGGGGTAGGTGCCAGATCCTGTGTGCACTTTCCACTATTGTCTCGCCACCCAGGTGGGCTCTTTGGGTATCTGCCGATCTCCAGACCATCTCCTGATCCTTAAAATAAAAAGCCCAAGCACAAACAGTTTGTTTTCCTAACAAGCTCAGAGCCTTTACTTTGTTTCTAACTCTTGATAAAGCCAGCAGCCAAAATCCCCTTTCCTGGGCCCCTTCCTTCTGCGAAAGGGATGGTTGGCCATGTATATTTTTCACAGGGGCTCCCACAAAGAATGCTGCGTATAATATGAAACATGTGTCTGTTGGTGTTTGCTGGAGGGCCCCACCCCATGCCCTTCCCTGCGCAGCTGGGAGCCCCTTCTGCAGGGGCCCTGCGGGGGCATGGAGCCATACACATCTAGAGAGCCTCCCCCCACCAGAACTGCCACCTCCTGCAGGCAGAGCCCGGCCCTGAACTCCCTCTGCGATCTGGTCTCACTTTCCCATTGGCATCCTCGCCCCTCTGTGTTTCTAGCCTGGCAGAGAGGGGTGAAGCTGGGACTCAAACTCAGATGAGTTCAGCTGAAAACATACATAGCACGCACTCAGTAATATCTTCCGGATGAATTACAGAATGAGTAAGGGGAAGAACTAGTCTGTCTTTTCGTCTCCACACAGCAGTGCAGTTTATGGGAGGAAATACTAAATGTGCTGGGATGGGGATCTTTGGTGGGGGGCTGTTTCTGGGGAACTCTGGAGCTAAAGGAAGTGTATCATTTGTTCTTTGCTCTTCTTAGAAGACAAGATTCTCTGGAGCATGGCTTCTTGAACTTGTGTGAGCATTAGAATCACCTGGAGGGCTTGTTGAAGCCCAGATGGCCAGCCCCATCCCCGGTGTTTTGGATTCTATGGGTCGGGGGTATGGCCTGAGAATTTGCATTTTTAACAAGTTCCCACTTGATGTGATGCAGCTGGTTCAGAGCCATACTTTGAGAACCACTTGTTTGCAGGAAGAAGGATGGAAGGATGAATGAGAGCTTGTGAGAAGAGAGGATAGGGAATGAGAGTATACTGTGCTCAGAGTCGTCTTTCTAAAACTCAAACGTGGCTGCCTGACTGGCCCAATGTCTCATGGCTTCCATCTGTCTGCAGGATCAGCTCTTCCTAGGTGGGCTGTGCCCTCCTCTCAGGTCTCACTGCCTCTGCTTCCCTCTCAGCTGCCACACCCCACAACCCTGAGCTCCTTGTCCTGCCCCTGACACTGTGGCCCTTTCCTTCCTTCCCTGTCTTTGCACATGATGCCTCTTCCACCGTGACCAGCCCAGTCTTTCCTAAACTTAGCAAACTCCTCCTCATCTGAAAGGATCCATCACCTGCCACCTCCTCTGAAAACCTCTCCCTGACATTCCCAGGTGAAGTTCTAGCTTCCTTCCCGGTCTTTCTACAGCACTGGGGTTGTATGACACCCATAGCATCAGTGCCGTGAGATGCACTTGTCTCTTGCCTCCTCCAGCCTGGGAGCAGGGATTGTCTTAGTTACCATTCGATCCTGGGACTTGCCCACTGCCTGAAGCAGAGAAGGCCCTGGGTAACTGCTGCGGATTGAATGGATCGATGGTGACATTTGTTGTGTGCTTGTTAAGAGCTCAGAGCAGTTGCTGGAGAGCAGGGTACTTTTTCATAGGGCGTTCATGCACCTGCCCTGGGTAGGCACCATGCAAGGTGCTGGGGATATCACTCTGAAGAATGGGAGAGCGAAGCACTAGCTTTCATACAACTGATTGTCAGGGGGGAGAGAAAGGCATAATCTGTGTAATTTCAGCATTGGTAAGAGAAGTCATGGGAGAAACAGGGTGCAAAAGGGACTCATAGTAGGAGTACCTAAACTGAGTGGGGTTGGAGGCAAGGATGAAAGGAGGTGACATCTGAACTGAGGCCTTAGAGGTAAGACAGGGAAGGTGAGCCAGGGCATGGCACACTTAGGGAAAGGAAATCATCACAGCAGAGCACTTAGATGGGGCCTTGATTTGGAATGGGCTGAGGTGGGCACAGACTGGGGACCCTCTGAGAGTGAAGACATGGGGGCAGTGGGAGACCAGAGGGTATTTGTCCGTGTGAAGTGAGACTGAGAAAGAATAGAACAAGCCAGAGAAAGAGAGAGACCATCTCCTGGTGCCATCCAGTCTGAAGACAGCTTGAGGGCACGAGCGCTGTTGGGAGGGGCTTCCTGGAGGCAAGGTTGTCAAGGATGGGAAGGATTTGGAAGGAAAAGGAAGAAGGATTTTGAAAGGTAAAAGGATTTGGAAGGTAAAAAGAAGGTAACATTTGGGTGATGGGGACTCTAAAGGGAGTCACAGAGATAGTATTGCACAGGCTGGCGGTGAGGAGGCCGCCTGGTCCCACAGATAGAAACCACTGTCGCCCTCAGGGCTGTCTGTAGTTTACCACCTATAAACCCCTGCCAGCCCAAGTTCACAGCCCAAACAGCCCCACAGGGCAGAGATGACCTTCCCACCTTCCAGAGGAGGAGACCAGCACAGGGAGTCATGGGAATTGCAGGAGGGAGGCCATAGGCCACAAGGTTTGGCGCCTTATTCTCTCTCTTGCAAGGGGTTGACCTTTTTCCCTGCTTTAAAAGCTCTTTCAGCTGCCTCACCAGGGGTGAACAGTGCAGTCGACTCCTTCGCAGGCATGGTGGTTTTTCTCTCTCACCTGAGTTTCCTATTCCAGTTAACACTTAAAAACATGATCAACACAGAAACCACTCTTGCCCTCCTTAAGCCACTTGCCAGGGGCTGGTTCCTCTTCCTGGTTCCCAGAAACCTATTTCTCTGGGGAAAGGGTACAAGGAAGAAACAAGTTTTGAAAGCTCCCTGTGTGTCAGGACCACGGCAGGCACGTTTACACATGGTATCTCACTTAGTCCGTACCGCCAGCGGCCGAGGGCACTTACAGGCACAGACACTGCAGCTCATGGTGACCATGACACTCAGTTCCAGATGAGGCCCCTTGCCTGAGCTCCTAGTGTGTTAGGTGGTGCAGCTGAGATCCACGCTCAGATCTGTTTGGATTCAAAGGAGAGGAATAAACAATACCGGCTGGGAAAGAAAGCTCAGAAACCAGAGCCTTACCTGAGGGTCAGGTTACAGTAGGAAAATGATTCTGTCACATGATACACTTTCACAGTCATACCTGCTCACTAGCTGACCCTTCCTGTACTTCTCAGCCTCCTCTGTCCACAAGCATCCTGTCCACCCTTTGAGCCTTCTCATGATGTTTTTGAGGACCTAGCCTGCCTTAGGCACCCCTCTTTTAACCTCTCATTTCTTTGTACTTATCCTTATGTAGAATTTAGCACAATCTGTTTTAATGGATGTTTTCCTGGGCTTTTTTCAGTTACCTATAAACAGAGTTTTTGTGAATTTCTGAATCCTCAATGTCTAGCATAGCACTTGGCATTCAGAAGATGCACCAGTGGATTCTTGTTGAATAACTGAATGAACAAATGAAGAAATGAATCTTGTCCTCATATTCATTTCACCACAGATGACCCAGGAGTCCCACCCTCCACTTCAGACCTGAGGAAATTCAGAGATGAGGTGATATGCCTGAAGTCCCAAAGGCAGGCAGATGAAAGCCAGCCTAACAAAACTAAACAAAGCAACCCGCCCCCCACCCCACAGTGTCCCCTGTCCTCCAATACTCTGCAATGATCAACTGCCTGGATAGCTAATCCAGAACTCACGTTACTCTCAGATGATCAGCCCTGGCATTGTAGCGGAGGTTTGATAACTGCCTGCCTGATAGCCATTCTCTGCATCCTGCTTACTGATTTAAATGAATTGGGGTTGCAATATGCCCTGTTGGCAGATACAATTTTTTTTTTTTCACTTTTCCTTTTCCTTTAGAATGTGATATAATGTAGTAATAGAGTCGCAGAAGCAATCACGGACCCTGAAATGACTTTGAGGGTGGACTTGTGCTGAGGACGCAGGAGCTGAAAGATGAAGGAACTTGGGTTCCTAAAGACCATGTAACTCCCTGGATTGCTTGCTTCTAGACTTATTATGTGACAAAATAATAGATTTCTATTTTGTTTAAAAGTCACTTTTGTAAGTGTCTGTTTATATCGGAAGATGCAGGAAGCAAAGTAAGGAGTCAACAGCTCTGGGTCTGGTGGGTGAGGCTCTTTTTAGAAACAGAATCCAGAAAGCTATTAGAGATGCAGCCTGGCTGAATGGGTGTCCTGCAGGCCAGAGAACATTTCCAGATTGTGCAGTCCCAGTTTAGTCACGAGCATCTTCCAGCCCAGTTCTACCCAGGAGCAGCCGGGCATGGCCTGGAGGCCAAGATGGGGATCTCAGTGGACCTCAGGCTGACTGCAGTCCTGCCTCTGGGGCTTGAATGGCCTCCAGAGCCCCAGAGTCTCTGCCAGACACTGAGGGTTGCCTGCATAGTAGGCATTTCCACGCTGGTTCTTTTCAGAGCACTGATTTTGTTGCCCATCATGGTAATTTCTTTGCCTGTTGCCTGACTTGTTTGGGTAACAGGCATGTGATCACCTTCCTGCCTCCACCTCCCACCCTGAAATACAAGGGACACATCTAGGAAAGTTTTCCTTATTCTTAAGAAGAAGCCCCAGATAAGCATTTACCTCTTTTGCCTTTGGGCATTATTGATTGAGGATGTGAAGTCTGGACCAGCAGGAGCTGTTTGATGCCATTAAAGAATCACATAGAAACTGGCTTGTGGCCCTGACACCTTAAAGGCACTGTTGCTACCCTGCCTGGGACTCCTGCATCTGGACTTTTTACTATGTGAGAAATCAGGTAGTGTTATTGATTATACCTTTTTTTTTCTTGCAACCATAAGCATCTTAACTCAACTAGAACCCAACCTCTTTATTTGACAAATAGGGAGAATGATGCTCAGAGAGGGAAAGCAGTTTGCCCAAGGTCACACCATAGGTACAACAGTGGCAGCCTAGAATCCTATTCTCCTATTTTCCTCTCTAACAATAGAAAAAAACATTTTTTTCCTGCATAGCATGTTGGGTCATCTCAAGAATAAAGTGAGATTCCACACACTTATGGGCTACATGGACACCATCTCAATGTTTCTCTTTCTTTCAAGATGAAAAGCCACAGATAATGGGCCCAAGCCCAATTTTACTGCAATGAGCATAATCCCTCATGATGATAGAATAATCATTCTTCAACTGATGGATCCCTTTTGCATTTACAGGGAATGTCAGCATTTGCCAAGGTTTTTCATATCTGCAATTTCATTAGATTCTCACAACTCTGTGGAGTGGGCCAGACTGGGATTATTATTCCCAGTTTATAGATGAAAACCCCGAAGGTCAGAGAGGCAAATGGATCTACCTGAGGGAAACCCAGGACTTGAAACTGACGTGTGAGTGTGTAAGGACAGGCCTGCAGCGGGGAGTTACCAGGACAGTGTGCTTTACTGCTTAGCACCCTGTTTTCCTCCGTGGCTCAGGGTAAGACCCACAAGGACCCTGTGAGGCAGGCCAAGTGAGTGCTTATGTCTATTTTACAGATGGAAAAATAGAGGCTTAGAGAAGGGGATGATGTGCTTAAGGTCACAGAGCCAGGTGGTTCAGCCAACAAGCTGCTGTCTTTCCATGACTCCACAGCATTTTCTACAGTCATTCCCAGTATGACTATCTGGCCTTGGGGTGAGAAGGGCCTATATGGCCATCCTGTGTAAGGAACATGTCTTAAGGGCAGAGAAAAGCTAAGTGACTTGGCTGAGATGACTGTGCTGGTATCAAAAATATGAATCTGGGCTTCCTGACTCCCTGGCATTGATTCTCCTCCTTCCCCCCCTCCTTCCACAGCTGTGGGTGATATTGGCTTATGTCACTCCTCTAAGGAACTATTTTTCCTTTTATTTTCTGGCTTTCCTGGGAAAACACTCATCTTACTCACAGCTATACTCTATTTTCTAGAACAGTGTCTGGCACAATGAACATTTGTTGAATGAATAAATGAATCTATGAATTCTGAGCAAATATTCATTGATGGCTGACCACCTGATGGGCCTTTGGAGGAGGTGAGAGGGGCAAGCTCACTGGTAAAAAACTGCATGTTCTCATTGTCCCCACTGTTCTCTGCCCTCATGGGCCCAGTGTGAATCCTAGGCATGGTTCAGGCCTGAGCCCCTCTGGGCAGCCCCGGCTGCAGCCCTGGTGGGGCTTGGAATAGGCATTGCCCTCAATGTAGCTAAAGGTCTATTAGTTAACTTTATTTACTCATTCCATCTATTCATTCACTCACGAAACAAAAAGTCCCCATGTTCTGGGGATACCAAGACAGAGAGTTTCTGCCCATGAGTTGCTTACCACCTAGTGGGGCCATAAGTAACAAGTAGATTTCAAAACATTGAGATGAATGGCAACTACAAGGATAAGCACAGAGTAACATCGGTGTGGAGAGGAGGGCACCTAATCCAGTCTGGGGTCCATGGAATGCTTCCTACACAACTACAGCTTCTGTTCATTGAGAGTTTACCACATGCCAAGCTCTTTACATTCATTAATCAGTTTACTTCTCATCACAACTCTGTGAAGAAGGTGTTATCATTCCCATTTGCAGATGAGCAAACTGAGGCTCGGATTTGGGAGGTGACATTCCCGAAGTCACATAGCTCATGCTTGCTAGTGCTGAGGTTCAACTCCAAGGCCTGGGCTCCTAACAACCATTCTGCATGCCTGCTGCACAGACTGCCGCCCTGCTAGTGAGGCTACATCTGAGTTGTATTTTGTGGGAGAAGCATGAGTCTGCTGGCTGTGGCCAAGGTGGTGGTAGTAGGAATCACAGAGTGTGAGGGTGTGTGTTGGAAGATGGGTAAAGATACTTCAGACAAAAAAGGAACCACATAGGCAAATTCACAGAGGTCAACAGCAGCAGGTTGGGTATAAGTGGGGCAAATGGATGGAAGATAGGTCCTCCACATCATTCTTTACAGAGAGATTATATGGGGAGCCCCCTGTGTGACAGAGCCAGGGATAGATCATCTCATAGCTCTGACAACCCTGTGACCTTTGGGGGACTGGCTGGGTCATTTAGCATCACACATGAGCATCTTGCTGAAAAGGCGAAACATAGCTGGCCTGTGTGGATTTCATAGAGTTTTTGGCCAAATGGACTAAGAAAATGGACCTTACTCTCAGAGGGAGGTGTGAGGGTGTTGTTCTGCCCGGCTGTGTGGGTGTGCCACTGCTGTTGAGAGGGGTTCTGTATCTTTATTCTTCCCACATTTCTTCTTGCTTTCCACACATACTCACTCAGCAGCTGCCCCGTGTCCAGCTTGGTGCCGTGACAGACACACGGATGAACCTGGCCTTGCT
Source organism: Manis pentadactyla (assembly GCF_030020395.1). Lineage (NCBI taxonomy): Eukaryota > Metazoa > Chordata > Mammalia > Pholidota > Manidae > Manis > Manis pentadactyla. Next base: position 45,858,261 of record NC_080022.1, on the reverse strand, counting down.
GCTGCCCTCAGTATCTGCAGTGTAGGAGGGCAGACGGGACGTAGTGACCGATACATTAGTTGATGTTCCCAGAAGCAGCATCAGTTACAAAGTGTTTTTAGTTTGAAAGACATTTCTAAGAATCCACGTGTGGTCAACTGTGGGAAAGCAAAGTTAAACACTACAAAATCCCTGTTTTTGAGAGGGCATGCCTGTGGAGGAGAGAAACTCGGAAGGAGTGTTAAAATGGGAGTGTGTGCAAGGTGCCACAAAGTGCAGAGGAAGGAGGAAGAGTGAGGGAAGCCACAGATGTGGGGCGGCGTCTGCGCCAGGCCTTCACCCCAGCCAGGGGCAGACACTTTCCTATTTCATGCACATGCTCTTTCAGCGAATGGAATTTTAATATTATCTCGGAATCCCTCAAGAGTCTCTGATTTAAATCCATATCATGAGCTCCATTTTTCTACTGAGGGAACTGAGGCCCAGAGAGGTGAAGTAACCCTCCCAAGATCACACAGCTGGCAAGAGGCAGAGCTGGTGGGCAAACCCAGGTCTTTCTGGCTCTTATTCTTTTCAAGACCCCCTGCTGCCTCTACAAATAACACAAGGGAGAGAGTGACAAGTGCCATGTGCCCATGTGCCACTTTTAGCCTCTTCATTGGACCCAGGCCCAGAAAATGTCCCTTCGTGTCACATCTGTTCCAGGCGGAGGGTGATCTGTGGGCTCAGGCTTAATCCAGCAGGAGGACTTAGTAACACAGGTTGCCTGGCCTCTCAGTGGGAGAACTGGTTAATCCTCCAAAACTCCCTGTTCCAGCTCCATCCTTCAGTCACGCTGATCAGGGCGGGGTTTGGAGCCCACTTTGGGGTCTTTGAAATGTGAATGGCTGCAGTCACCCTGTGCAGGGCATGAGTGGGGCACGGGGCAGAGCCGTCTAGTCCCAGGCAGTGAGGCATGCAAAAGTGGGTGGGGACTCTTTGAAGCAGTTGCAAAAAAAAGGAAGGAAGGGGCATTAGCACTCAGAGAGTTAACACACTGTGCTAAACGCTTTACATATGTTTCAGAGGAAGCATCTGCTACCACCAGGCAGAAAGTCTCCATGATGCAGTCGCCTTCTTGTCAAGTTTTCTGCTGGGATAGCCATCTTTTTCACACTGCATAGGTGAAGGCGTCCTGCCAAGACCCGCCTACCACCCTATTCCTCCTGATTTGCAGAGGACCAGAAAGCTGCCCAGAGAGCTTGGGCGGGTCCAGGAGTTAGTCACTGGTGCAGCAGAGGCTTAAATTTAGGTCTTGGCCTCTGGGACAGCATGTGGGAAAGGGAGGACACTTCTAGAGAAGTTCTGGGGCCACTGATCCCTGAGGAGGAAGCTGGGGTTCAGGCACCTTGCCTGTACATGGCAATGCTTGCTCAGTGCAGCAAATCCAGATAAGGTGGGTAAGGGGCAGAGGCTCCTCTGCCCGGCCCAGGGCTCTGAGAACAGGCTGGCACAGAGAGAAGCCTGCGGCTCCCACTCTTCCCAGAGGAGCCAGTCAGATCCTAGCTCTGAAGGGCAAAGGCCATTCCTCTGGGAGAATGACCTCTTTCTCTCATGAAACTGCTGCTTTCAGAGCTGCTGCTGCCCCAGCCCTGGCCACTGAATGCAACTGCACCAAGAAGAAAATGGTTCTCATGGCCAGAGAGATGCTTCCTTACAGTTTAATTTGGCATAATGATAAGTTTCCTCAATACACTTTATTATGTGCATTATTATTTCAGCAAACATTGTATGGATATAGAAAGCTTTTATTATTGAAAAGAATAGTGATTTTTTTCAAGTTCCTCATCATCCCTTAAGGCCTGTTCTCCCTCACATTCACACGCTTCAGTGCCAGGCACATCCTGGGGTTGCTTGTTTCCTTTTCTCTAGTTTATGCTTTGGAGGGAGAGGGAAAGCCTAAATTATATGGTATGATTCTAGAGGCTGTGAAGGCTAGGTCAGTGGGGAAGGGAGGAGGGGTGCCTCCTTGAAATGGAGATGACATCAGCTTCTCTGAGCCAGGCTGTCTCTGGCCAAGGATCCTGACACGCATACTGTGCTCTGCATTCCCTGGGGAGCTTGGGAGTCTGCTGTTCAGGACTCACATCCTGGATCTGTCACTTCCTAGCTGTGTGACATTAGACAAGTTGCTTAACCTTGCTCCTTCCTCAGTCCAGCTTGCTTCCCAAACTGAGGTTCAAATATTCCTGGAAGGTGCATGTCACTGTCACCTAGTCAATAAACATGGAATTTCCTAATAAAGCAGCAGTTTTACCAAAACGTTGGTGGTGTGTGTGTGTGTGTACTCCAGCAAATATAATATTTACATTAAAAAAAATCCAGCCACGTAATGGAAGAGACATGCTCATGAATTTTAAAGCTGAACAAGGAAGTTTAAAGATATTTTATGCTAGTCTTGGCCTGCTTTTCTTTATACACTCTCTTTTAGTTCTTACCTGTTTAAAGATACTTCAGAGAAAAGTGTGATGGGAAGACATTTCTTCTATAAAATGGATGTAACATCCCTGGCCTAAGAACAGTGGTGTCATGATTGCGTAAGACAACATATTTAAAATCATTCAAGGTGTGGTAATGAGGTTTTATATACAACACTAATGTCATGACCCATGAAAGAGAAAGCTAGCAACTTGGGCTCTATTAAAATTAAAAACTTCTGTTCTGTGAAAGACACTATTAAGATAGAAGATAAGCTACAGAATGGGAGAAAATTTTTACAAATGTTTTGCAAAACACTTCTAATAAAGGTCTTATATTCAAAATGTACAAGACCACTTAAAGCTTAACAATAAGGAAATGGGCAGAAGATGTAAACTCACACCTCCCCAAAGAAGACATATAGAAGGAAAATAATCACATGAAGAGATGACCAGCAACATTTGTCATTAAGAAATTGCAAGTTAAAACAACAATGATGTGTCACCACATACCTGTAAGAGTGCTCCAAATTTGGAACACTAACACCAATGCGGGTGGGGACGTACAGCAACAGAAACTCACATTTATTGTTGGTGGGAATGCAAAATGCCATGGCTGCCTTGGAAGTCAGTTTGGCAATTTCTTACAAAGCTAACCTTTGTCTCAACATGATCCAGCAGTTGTATTTCTACTTCTTTCTCCAACTGATTTGAAAACTAATGTTTAAACAAAAACCTACTCACAAGTGTTTACAGAATCATTAGTCAAAATTGCCAAAAACTGGACAACAAACTGCACATGTCCCCATAATGTCCCTCAATAGGTGGATAAACTGTGGTATGCATGTACAGTGGAATATTAGCCCACAATAATAAAATAAAAACAGCTGTTAAGCCTGAAAAAGAGATGGATGAATTTTAAACGCATATTGCTAAGAGAAGGAAGGTAGCCTGAAAAGGCTGGGCACCCTATGATTTCAATTATATGCCATTCTGGAAAAGGTAAAACTACAGTGGGGGTAAAAAGATCAGTAATTGCCAAAGCTTGTGGGTGTGTGGGGGCAGTTGAATAAGTAAAGCATAGGGGATTTTTTAGGGCAGTGGAACTCTTCTGTATGATATTGTAACTGTGGCCATATGACTATGCATTTATCAAAACCCATAGGACTTTATAGCACAGAATGAACCTTAATGTATGCAAATTTAAAAAAAGTCATATAAAAGGCCAAAGGATCCCAGGATAAGATGCAGAATGTGACAAAACAATCTAATTGTATTACAAATGTATGACACAACTTTAGTGAGAGTGGTGGAGGAAAAAGTTGCTGACTTCAGTAACTTTGGAAATCAGTGCAGTTTGTAAAACTAAAGGCAAAAGAAACTACATAAGCTCTGTATTCAGTTAATAAGTTATTTCCCATGGGAATATGGGTTAGCAATTCTGCTACTGCTATACAAGTGTACTGGAACTAAATAACTAAATAAATGGATGGTGGGAGCCAGCTTTCTTACAATTAGAGGGAGTACAGCATTGAGGAGGAGGAGGAAGCTGGAATTACCCATGTGATAATGGATTAGAGTTGTAGATATCAGTATGAACCATGTTTAGCTTGATATAAATAGAGATGGTTACATACAGAAATATTTATAGATATATGTAAATACGTGGTTACCAGTTGGTATACACACACACATTTCCTTGCTCTGTCAGCTGAGAGATCCTGGAAGCAATGACACTCCAGTCACAGTGAGCACACTGAGAGTCCAGATCTTGGTTTCTAATACCATTCTACAATCAAAGGTACCAGCTCACCTTACAGAAATGGCTGAATCTAAGATTAAGGCAGGAAGTATATAAGATATACTTAGAGTATCACATAGTACCAGAAAGTAAAGAAGTGCTTAAAAATAAAACAGAAAGTTGCTGACTTAAGTAACTTTGGAAATCAGTGCAGTTTGTAAAACTAAAGGTAAAAGAAACTACATAAGCTCTGTATTCAGTTAATAAGTTATTTCCCATGGGAATATGGGTTAGCAATTCTGGGGTATGTCAAAGGGATGCAAGAACCAACTGCAAGATCTCTCAATGGCCAAAACTAGAAAAATTTGAGAAAAAATGTAAATAAGTGAATATTTGATCGTAACACAAAATATGAAATAAATGTCCATAAGTCCATACTGACATAAACAAATGATTGAATCAACCAATCAATGGGAGAGAATATACAAATTTTCCATATAGTAGAATTCAAAATAATTTATGTAGGTGCTCTGCCATCAGGGAGGTGAAGCATGTCTCCCCACCCAAGTGTAGACCGCACACAGTGCTTTCCTTCCAAAACATGCAATATGGAAAGGGAGAAAAAAAGAGTAAGTTTAGAGTGGAGAAATCTGACAAACATTACCTCAGCCAGGGAATCAGGTCAAGATCAACAATTATAAGTCACGTTGGTGGTATGTATCTTTGATATGTGATCAAAATGGCACTTGGCCTCTGTGGTTTTCCTTTCCAAACATCAGTCTATTTAATTAAAAAGAAAACATCAGACAAAGCCTAATTGAGGGACAGTCTACAAAATACGTGACCAGTTCTCCTCAAAACTGCCCAGGTCATCAAAAACAAGGGAAGTCTAAGAAACTGTCACAGCCAAGAGAAGCCTAGCAGACAAGAAACTAAGTATAATGTGCTATCCTGGATGGATCCTGGAATAGAAAAAGGACATAAGGTAAAAATTAAAAATGTCGCAATAAGTATGGACCTCAGTTAATAATAATATATCAATATTGGCTTGCTAATTATAACAAATGTACCACATTCATGTACAATGTTAATAACTTGGGGATCTGAGTGTGAGATCTATGGGAACTCTGTACTCTCTTTGCAATTTTCCTGTAAATTTAAAACTATTCTAAAATATGAAGTTTATTTTTAAAAATGGGATAACACTATAAAAATCATTTGGTGAGTGGTTGCTCTTAAATGATAATGAGACTGAGAAATTTTTGTTCACTCAAATGGCCTACAAGGTGAGCAGAGAGAGGCATGCCCTGGTAAGGCCTCTTCCTATAGAAGCTGGAATTCTAAGGGTATGGATACTGGCTGATGCCAGGTTTCAGAGGAGGGGACCATTATTCTTCATGAGAAAAGGAAAGGGTCTTTTTCTTTTTCTTTCTTTCTGAAAGGAAGGGGGAAGAAAATAAAGCAATAGCAAACACTTACTGAGTATTGAACTATGTGCCAAGTGCTTTAACTGTTACAAGTGCTTTTCCTCATTGAATTTTGATGAGGTAGGGTCCACTATTCCCCTAGATAGAAGGAAAGAGGGAGAAACTGAGGCCCAGAGAACTTGACTGCCCAATATCATGTAACTAATAGGGGATAGGGAGTATGATGCAGGATTTGAACCCAGGAAGATGCCGAGCCATCTCCATGAGGCTACTTGCCAGGAAATAGGACGTGACTACTCAAATCATCTGAAATGTTTCTAAACTCCTGGAATGTGTGGTGTGAGCATATTTTCTGTAGAAATAAGAAAAAGACTGAATTTTCTCTCTTTGAGGGCTTTGGCCTATCAAAGGCCAGTGAGGGTTTAGGTCAAGTTAACTTAGCTCTCTGAGCATCAGGACAAGGGGCTGAGGGTGGGGGCACAGTACTTAGCTGACACTGGACAACACTTTCATTATTACGACCAGTCTTCCCCTTCCTGCCCCACTACCTCCTTACCCCTCACTCAGATACCCTAGAGGCTTCTTCAAGCGGGGCCACTTCCTCAAGGGAAACAGGATGTCTTCTACAGGCTTGGGCCAGGTCTCTGGGGGTTCAGGGTGGGAAGGGCCTGTTTAATTGGTTAACACAGAGCTAGGCACCAGAGAGGAAGTGCTGTTTCCGGGAGCTGAGGAAACTGCCATTTCCTCCTCCAGCAGGAAGCAGCCTTGGCTAGTCTCAGCAACCTGTAGCCAAGTGGAGCAATGGAAATGACAGCCTGGCAGTGTCTCAGATTTGCCTTCTGCAGTTTAACAATCTCCCAGTCAAAATAAACTGGCTCCTTAGGTCTCCAGGGCATGGTTAAGGTAATAATTGAGAAAGAAGCCAGAGGCCTGGCTGTTGCACAAAGGCGTGGAAACACTTTAAAAATATCAGGTGGGTATTGGCTTGCTTGGCCTCCTTAAAGCAGTTTAATTGAAGCATTGTGAAGAGAAGCAAAAGAGACTCAGGTATGATTTCTCAAACATCAGTCTCCATCTCATGAGACCCTGGACTGATGGGGATAGGGGAGATTCTGATCCTTTAAGCATATCTGTAGATACACTTGCAACAGGAAAGCTATATGGTTCAGTAGAAAGGAAACTAAAAAAATGAATCAGAAAGAACTGGGTTCAAATGTGAACTTCACCAGATACACTGTTTTGAGATAGTCACAACATGGCTGACCTCTGCTTTCTTCATGTAGCAAAACCCTCCCTGTTTACTGCACAAAGTTACTCTGAAATCAACGTAATTCCTTCTTCTCTTTATCTCCTCCTGTCCACCAGCTCCAGAGCCCTGGAGGCTTCCTCCCTTCCTCCTTCTTCTCTCCTTTTTTTGGTCCTTCCTTAAAAGTTCATTGAGCACCTACTTAATGTCTGGAAATGATTTCACCTTTGGGGATTCAATGGGGAATGATACAGAGCTTATATTCATTTGAGAAAGCAGATAACAAACAAGTAAACACAAATAACGAGATAAATTTATCTTGTGATTAACGCTGTTGACCTTGACAGAAAGTGGCTGGATGGGGAGGCTTACTCTAGTGAGAGGGTGGAGGCCCCCCTGAGGAGGTCACATTTGAAAGATACCTAACTGAGGAGACTGAGGTAGTCGTTCAGAGGGTGGGCTCTGAGTGAGAGGGGGTGGGGCAACTGAATGTGTGTTAATTGGGGGATTCTTGATACCAGAGATGGGGTGGTGAGCCAGACAGACAAGGTTTCTGCTCTCATGGAGTTTATATTTTGGAAGGGGGTAGCAGGGAAAAACAAATAAATGGATAAAATCAGTTATTGATAAATACTCTAGAGAATTAAGACAAAGGTTGCCACCAAGTAGAGTTAACTGGGTGAGCAGGCAGAGGAAACAGCAGTGTAGAGGGCCTAAGTCAGGACAGGCCTGCTGGTTAAATAAACAAAAGGAATAAAATTTTCCTCTGATCCACACCTGGATGTTCCCTACACCTCGCTGGTCACATTCATCACTGCCCCCTTGACAGCAGCCCTGAGTGCCCTCCCCACCTGCTAGTAAGAATTCCAGCCAGCTCCAGAGATTCTCCTGGGGAGTGCTAGCTCAGTGTGCAGCTTGGGTGTTGCTCAGCCACTGCCCCCTACTGGACTGTGTGGAAATCAGAGAGACTGCTTGGCACATCTCATTCAGAACTGCTGAGCCCTCCATCATGGTGGCCTCCCCCAGTGATGCCAGAGTTCTTGTTCATGAAGCCGAAGAATGAGCTTCACAAACACTCAAGGTAGGAGAGCGAGGTACAGGCTTTTATTTAGAGATGAAGTGAGAGGACAGAGCTCCCAGCTCACGCCAGGAGGGGACAAGAGAGTCCGTGCTTGGCTCATTGTCTAGGGGTTTTATGTGCGGTTGAGGATTTTCAGGAATGAGGGTAAAGGGTTAGGGGTGCAGACTTGTAAGACCGCATGCCCTGCCCCCAAGGTGGGCTGGGTTGTTGTCTGTCTGCTTGGGTTTATAATTGAGATTGCTTACCAAAGTAGTCTTTTGCCTCGGTTGCAGATTACTTGATTATGATTAGAGAAGGGAAAATAGCACATAGTTACAATTAAAATAAACTGGGTCTTTTAGCAGGATAAGGTAAATTTTGCATTGTCATGATGTAATTGATACAATAAAGTGATGGTTTATGCTGAGATACTTTTCTTTATCTGCAGAACAGTCAAACATTCCAGGCCAAGTTGCTCCTGGCCTTTTGAGCTTTAAGCGATTTCACTGAAAAATGTCTGTATTCCTAGTCACGTATACAAATCTTTACCCTAGAGAATTAGTGTGACTCTGACTTTGCATAATGCTTAACATAGAGTTTTGATAGGGACTTCTTTTCATATTGTTACATTGTTCTGACTGTTATTATCTTGCTCTGCTTTTTCTCCAGAGGCCCTCACCCTACTCTGCCTAATCCCACTGTCCCTGTCTCACCAGGACACAGAAGGGGGAGCTAGATGTCTAATAAAACTGATGTCTAGCAAAATGCAGATGACTTGCCGAGGGGTGGGTCCAGCATACCATGTAGAGGTACCCCAGCAGGACCCGGTGGGACTCTCTACCTTTAGGAAGCGGATAAGTACTAGAGAAAGATCTGGGTTCACTCCTTCAAAAAGAGAATGTACAGTGTGCTTGCTATGTGCCAGATTGATCTGAGGGGTGGGCGATACCAGGGTGGATGAAGGTCTGGCCCTTGCCCTCACCACTCACTGATCTCAGAGGTTAGCAGGGCTTTACTACAAGGATGAGCATCTGGATGCAATTCAAAGTGCATCAGGAGGCATGTGAATCACCACCAAGTCAGAGAGAACCTCAGCCACATAATCTTTCACAATAAAGAGAGTTCATTGGTCCACCAGAGCTTAAAAGTTGAAAGGTGGAAAGGCTTCAGGTGTGGTGCAGTCGGGCACCAGCTCTGTGTCTCTGATTCCCGGGGCCCCATCCTCTCCCCAGGCCAGTGCTCTCCTCAGGCTGGCTTCCCTCCAAGCCATCAGACGGCTATCAGCTGACCCAGAGGCTGTGCTCTCTCTTATTCTGGAGAAAGAAAGAGAGAGAGAACGGGGAGCAGAATATTTCTCCCCGCAACTTCAAAAAGACACTCGGTTCTGAACCTGTCTCTGTCACTTAGCAGGTGAGTGGCAACGACATGTGCCTTAACTTCCCTATATAATTTTCCAAATTCATAATACAGTTCTATAAAGTCTTAGTTTTCAGGATGAAAGAGGTACATTAAAAGTGTCTACCATAATGAAGGTCCTCAATAAGTGTCATTATTAGTAAATGTCCAAATTTCTCAGCATGACATACAAGTCCTTTCATGTTGTGGGCTCAAATGACTCTGGCTAGGGGAGGGAGGGGGGCAGTCTCCTATGTTCAGCCAACGCAAGTGCTCTTCCTGTCACGAGGTGGAATCTTCCAAAGTGGGGAAAAGTTGTCCTACAGCCAGTCATGAAACTTCTTTTTTGTTCCCAGGGGATTTTGTCCCTAGTCTTATCAGTCAGTGTCTACGTCTTGATCAGTACAGAGGGTGGTTTGTCAAGTTTCCAGTCTGCAAATACTGACAAAAGAATGAGAGTTGGCTCAGTTCACTGTAATGAGTAAGAAACAACCCAGCTTGTTCAAATTTCCAGGAATTTTCTCCTGATCTGAGTTGCAATGTGGTTTTTGCCGCTCCCCAAAGCCAGTGTCCTGTGCCCAGGAAAGCCCCCTGCTTATTGCTGTTGCTCCAAAATGTTTTCACCAAAATCAATGGGTTGAGTGTTTTGCCTGAGAATAGTAATTTTGCATAGTACGAACAGAGCCTCAGTCTGCAAGGAAGATAGGAATTCCTGGAAGAAAGTGAGCCCAAACCTAAGAGCGGAGCTGTAGAACATGTGTGCTTGGGGAGAAATAACAGGGCTCGGAGGAGGGGATTGACGGAGCGGATGGGGTGGCATCTGTTTTTGGTGAAGTTTTAACTGGGCTGGTGGGTTTCAGGATTATACTGACCTGGGTTTTAATCTCATCTCTGCCATTTATTACCTCTGAGATTGTTCATTCTTTTAAAATGGACCAGATCCTAGGGATAAAGACTACAAAGTCTGCTCCTAGGAAACAATGATCTAATGACTGATATGGAGAAGTAGATTACAATAGAGCATGATAATGGAAGACATGGAAGAGAAGGGTTATGGGAGCGTAGAGAGCAGCACCAAATCCAGTCTTGCTGTTAGGGGAGCATCATGGAAGGCTTCCTGAAAGCAGAGAAGCATAGCATGTTGGGAAGGAGAGGCATTAGCCTGGAGGGGAAGGACAGGGGCAGCAAGCGCTGTGTGCCAGGCAGCAGGAACAAAAAGCTGGAGACAAAAGCGAGTAGGAGTGTGATGGGGTGGCGGGGGCAGCTGAGGCCAGGCAGTAAGCAGGGGTCAAATACCAAGAGCCCTGAGAGCCATTTTGGTTTCAACCCAATCTAAGGGCAGGGAGGAGCTACTGAAGGGCTTGAGGCAGGGGAGACACGGGCCTGTGTGTATTTTAAAGAGTTTTTGGTTGTTGTGTGAAGACTGGGCTGAAGGGGAATGAGATGAGGCAGGGACAAAATGCCAAGGCTGTCACCCCGTCTGGATGTTTGGTGCTGTGGGGTTGGAAAGAGTAATGAGTGGAAGTGAAGGCTATTTGGGATGTGGTTACTTGGTCTCAGAGAAAGAATGGAATATTATGTGCCAGATGCTCTGATGGCTTCACTCTGTTTCTTAGAACATCCCCGTAGCATAGGTACGGTTCTAAGAGATTAAGCAACTTGTCTACAACTTGTAAGTGTGGAGGCAGAATTCAAACCCTTCTGCCCCTAAACCCCTTGTTTTTCACCACTAGATCATTCTCCTCTCCTTAGTCAAATATAGCAATTTACTACTTATCATGTTTAAATTAAAGACCGTAGAAGCTATACCAATTCTGAAGGATTTAAGTGGAAAGTTGAAGGCTGAAGAAAGTTGACTGATATCTTTGGGAGGCTCCTACTGACCATCCACAGCCACCTCCATCTGTCAGAACCCCACTGGGAAAGCTGTTTGCTGGGAGTTTAGCTGGGCCAGTTGCCATCCTCACTAGGAAGCCTTCCTGGGTGGACCTCCTTCCCATCAGAGTTAACGGCACTTGTTACCTTTCCATCCTTGCCGGTTCGGAAGTCTGCTGTGCCCACTGCCTGGAAGCTCCCCAAGGACCCACATAGCATTGTCATCACTGTGATATTCTCAGTGCCTAGCCAAGGGTAGTATACTCATTACATACTAGGTGAATGAATGATTGCCAGAAGAGCATGGTTACCATGGTAGACCCTGTGCCTGGTGTGCAGTTCAAAGGATGTGTAAGTGAAGTCTCTATTGGTGTCCATTATCCCAAATGCCCTTTACACCAAGTGTTCCTTCTCTTGTCCTATGAGATCCCACTTTCTGTTTGTGTTCCCTCTCCCATCTAGGCAGCCAAGACCACACTGCGGGGTTCCCTTGGTATACAACCAATGCAGTTCCTCCTGAGCTGTCCATCACTTGGTTTTTTGCACAAATTACATGTTTCTCCGAGCCTGACTTTAATCATCACAGCCTTGAATCCTCATCCTAGCCTCTGCCCTATCTCAAACCAGTGCTTAAAGGACACTCTTACCCTCAGAAGAAATGGTATAATTTTCATAAACACAGGTCATTTCCCCCTTGCATCAATGTCAGATATGAAACCACCACTTACCAAGATGTACCAGAAATACAGAATGTCTGAACAAAGGTTGTGGACAATAGTATTTTTTTCCCCCTTTCGTAGTTCTGTGAAATTGGTCTCCTAAAATATTCCTAATGCTTTATTTACCTCAGCTTGGGGTTTATTTTGGGATGAACTTTCCTGAAGCTGAGTGTTAGGATGTGATTCTTATCCTGGTCACATCCTGGGGAGTTGTTTTGTGACTGGTTTGAATGGGCTCTGGCTCTTCCAGGGAGCCCCTGGCCCCGAGGAAGAGGCCAGAGGATGTCAACTCCCGTGTGCAGTACAAAGAGAGATGAAAACCCCCAGCTCTGGTGGGGGTGCTCCCCAAAGTAAGGCCCGTGCCTCCTGGGCACGCACAACTCAGACAATGGCAGACGCGAACCCAGTTCAGACTTTATCAATTATCTATTCCAGAGACTGATGTGCCTCATAGTTTCCAACATCTGAGTGATTTGTGAATATTAGGAATTCAGACACTGGATGATTAAAAACAGCAGTGCTGGGAATTTTCTCATTTCAGGAAATTTTGGTTGTGAGGCATGTTGGAACCTCACCAGCAGGCGGACCGAAGGGGAGGAAGTCAGACAAGGGGTGGGAACTGGCTCTGGGAACTGACCGGAAGGCAGCGCAAGGACTTTGCCTTCATGTCAGACACATCTGTGTGGGAATCCTTCTTCCCTAAGCCTCAGTTTCTTCACTGAGTAATGGGGGATAATATTATCTACCTTGCAGGAGTGTCATGAGAATTAAATTCAATAATGTCAGGTCTGACACACAGTCGGGGATTGGCACATGTGAATCCCACTCATTTTCTATAGGGCTGAGGCGGAACGACACGTAGTCCAGGCTAGATTGGTCTGACTGGAGGACAAGGGGTGGTCAGTGGTCCATCTAAGCCAGAACCTGGAATTCAAGGGCCTGAGTCTGACTCTTAGAGGTCGGGGAGAGGGGCTGGCCAAGGTCAAGCTGGCCAAGGTCCAGTCTCACAGCCATGAGGCTCGGGTGCAGCTTTAAATCCAAGCTTGGATTGTGAGCAAGCCCATGCCCTAAGTTTATTCCAGATAGTATCAAATAGAGCAGAGGCTTCTCAGAAAGTAATCTGAGGATGCTGGAGGAACCTGAGACACTTTCAGGGGTCCATGAGCTCAGAATTATTTTTGTACTACTACTAAGATTTTATTTGTCCATTTCATTGAGTTGGTGTTCAAACTGATGGTACAGAAACAACAGTGGGTAAAATGGCTGGTGCTTTGTTATGAATGGAGGTGTTGTACCAAATGTAGTAGTAAACATTGTATTATTCACCACCATATGTATGCAGTAAAAAAAGAAAAAAAGTCAGTTTCACTTAAAATGTCCTTGATAGAGCAGTAAAAATGATCAAATATATTAAATTTCAACCCTTGGGTACCTTTATATCGCTTTGTGTGAAGAAATGGGAGGTATGAATAAAACATTTTTGCTGCATCCCAAAGCGGGGTGTCAATCCTGAGGAACAGTACCATCGCAGTTTGAGCTGGGAGTGGAGCTACCCACTTTTTTTCACAGGACACCATTTGTCCTTGCAAGAATGACTGATGTACACACTGTGGTTATGGGGAGTGGGCATATTTTGTTTTTAAATGATGAAGTCAGGGCCATCACTTCAAGGAAAACAAGTGATGGCATGTACGGCCAATGATTAAATTGAAGAGCTCAAATGAAAAAACCGAGAATTTTGGAAAACTTGTATCCTCCACTGTGAGCTGTCAGATGCCACATTACAGCTATGCTTTTAGAAACCACCACTTGTCACGTTTTGGTGTAGGATCAAAGAATGTCCACAAGTACCTGAATAGGTTGTTAAAATAGTCCTCCTTTTCCAACTTCATGTCTGGGTGAGGGTAGATTTCCTCATATATTCCAACTGTTAGGTTAATTAAACGAGGAAGCCATTTGACCGAGGTGGTTCTTAGTAATGCCTCAGATTTAAGAAGTCAGAACCTGAGGGCAGCCAACCAGGCTTTCTCAAATAAGGCAACCATGTAAGCTCTAGCCAGTCAAATGATCTCCTTGCTTTGCTTCTGTGTCTTCTCTACAAAAGTGGTGCCCCAGCTCCTGCTGGTGTATTGTCCATAAGCACTGCTGGTTTGGTGCTGCCTGGCTGGAATTGATTTTTGCTCAAATAAACTCTTAAAATGCTTGGTATGCCTCAGTTTATCTTCTAACCAAGTAGCATATCACAGTAGACTGAATGCAAAAGAAATGAGAATCCACATGTATGCTAATAAAGCAGACATTCAAGAGGTTTGCAAAGATGACATAATGCCACTTTACTCAATAATTTTTATATAGATTGTTTTCATTTAAAAACATTATTTAGATTAGCATGCATGGGTTTATTGTATTTTAAAATAAATTAGTAAGTACATGTTTTTAAAAGTTCTCAACTGTAATTTCTAATACAGTAAATATCACTAGATGTGACCAACATAAATAAAAGCTCTCTAGTGTCTTCAGTCATTTTTAAGAGTATAAAGAAGCTGCAGTTCAAGACTGGGTTTTGCCATTTACCAACTGCTATCCTGGGCAAGTTACTTAACCTCTTTGTGCCTCGTTTTTTATCTCCCCTCCAAAATAGAGTTCATTTTAACCTACTTCATAAAGGTAGATTGTAGGATTAAGTGAAGCTTAACTTAAAAAGTGACTAGAACAGCTCCTGCCTTAGAACACATGCCATATAAGTATTACAATAATAGTAGTTAAAAGAACAGAGTGTTACAGAGTGATGGCCTATGTCCCTGTGGATTTGCTCCACCTGGCTGTGGGACCACCCAGAGCAGGGTCTGTCTCTGATTCATCTCTGCATCCTAGCACAAAGCTTAGTATCTAATAGGTAGTCATCCGTTTGGAGAGTGAATGAATGAGAAGTTGGGAGAAGGCAGGCAGATCTTAACCAAATTCATCAGCCAGGGGGCTCAAGTCCAAAGTGGTGACAGTGAGACATGAGCAGGGCCTGGACTGAGATGAGAGTGAGTAGAGGTGAGAGAAGAGGGCCCCTGATGTTTGCAGGCAATGCTGGCAGCAGGTGTAGTAGGCTGTATGAGGACACAGGGTGGAGACCAGCCCCACCTGCTGATGGGGCTGGGTAACACAGATCGCCTGACTGCCTGGGTGGCCAGCCTTGCTAACCATGGGGATCTCCATGTCTGCTGTTGCCTGGTGTTGGGGAGGTCAGAGCTGAAAGAAGCTTGGAGCATTAAATATGAGTCTCTCCTAATTTTCCAAACCTGTATTTTACATGATTGGGGCATGTTTGATTATTATTGTTTTTGTGAATTGTTATTCTGAGGTATTTTTGGACATCCAGGAAGGAAGGGAAAAATGTCATTCAATGTCTACTCTGTGCCAGGTGCTTTGTATATGCTTCCTCATTTTATCCTCACAACGGCCTTGAGAAGAAGGTGCTGGTATAGCCATTTTGAATATGGTGAAACCGAGGCGCAGGGAGTATGAGTAATGCCTCCATGGCCACACTGCTAATCAGTGGTCTAGCTGGAATTTGAACCCAAGTCTGTATGAATACCACCAAGTCCATACCCTTTAAAAAACAAACATATTGTATTTTAAAAATTATTTTATTGTCTAAATATGAAAAAATATTGACAATAAGTGAAAAATAAAAATGACTTAAATCCAACCATGTAAATATTAGAACTAATGTAACACTGGTATGTTTTTTCAGACTTTCTTTCCCATGGATATATTTATAACCTGCTTTTCTGCTTAACAATATGATGTAAACGTCTTTCTGTGTCTATATTTGTGTTTCTATATCACTTACAAAGACTGCATATTATTTCATATATATGACTCATTTTATTTCATTCCACTTATTTAAACAATTTTCTGTTGTTAAATATTTAGCTTACATCTAGGTTTTCACTAGTATTAAAAAATGCTGTAATAAACATCTTTGCAGCTTAATCTTTTTGTAAATATTTACTTCTTAGGATAAATTTCTAGAAATGGAACTGATAATTTAAAGTGCCTTGGGTTTTAAGACATTTCAATCTACTATATTGCCAAGTTATCTCCCAGGAAAGTTGTAAAGATTTTAATTCCCACCAGCCGTGGGTGAGTGAACATTTCTGTTTCCCTGCTTCCTCAACAAATGAGTATGAAAAGATCTTTGCCAGTTGGATAGCCAAACAAAAAATATCTGTTTCAGTAATTCCATACTCTCAATTCTATCTCCTTGCTTTTTGATAATTGAAGTCATGCTCTATACTAGGATATGAAAAATTTTAATATGTTAGTTACCCAAGGAGACAGTCTCTATTTCCTGTCTGGTGAGGTGGGTGACAGTGGCCGGGGAGCCAGGTGGGAGGGAAGGTATGGATCTAAGTTTGGCTAGGGAGTGGGCTGGGCTGGACGGAGAAGGAGTCGGGTACTGGCAGTCGTTCTCTCCGCAGGGTGTTGGTCATCAGTCAGAAGCTGGCCCAGCTGCCCAGGGGAAGGGGAAGTCCTGCCAAGGTGTGTTTGCTCCTCAGGGACTGTGGCGGGTGATCCAGACCGAGAGCAGGTGCCCGAAGAGTCCACCAGACTGTGTGAGGTCTGCAGGGAGAGGGATGGGCAGGCATCCCAATAAGGAGCAGACAGTAGGGAGTACAGACGTGCAGTCCACAGGGTGGCGGCTTCAGGATTGTCAAGGAGAAGTAGAATTTCACATGTAAGAAAGTGGGCTCTTGGTGGCTGCATGTCCTACCCAATGATCCCAAATGGCTTGGTACCAAAAGAGCTAATAATTTGTCATTCACTCCTTTGGTGAATTCTCCAAAGCCCTGCTGGCTTCCAGACTTAGGCATCTACTTTGTGCGGTCTCTGGCAGAGTACCTGTAACTTCGCGGTAGACTCTGCTCTGAGACTGAAGGCGGTCTCAGAAGCCGAATTGTTCATACAACTTGCTAAATCATGGTTGCAGGGATGGAGAGCTTCCTCTGGCATAATAAGCAACCCTTCTGGGAAAACCAAACGCTGTATACAAGATTGTGTGGTAAGCATGACATAGTAACAAGGAGAAACAGATACACGAAATGTTTAATGATATCTTCATAAAGACTTCCCACTTACTTATCACGTAGTAGGGATGGTCCTGCCAGGGGGGTATAAATGAAAATTGTTTGGCTACATCTTTCACACAGGCAGTGTCCCTTGGCTTAACTTTGTGACCTCCTCCTTTTTTCAGTTAAAACGGTCAGCCAGCTCCCCTGCAGTGTGACTCCTGTTCCTTTGGAAGTCATGAGGTCTTTCTGCCTTGCCTTCTAGCTCGCTCAGGTGACTCGTATCTCTGCTCAGACCCACTGAATCTAAAGGTCCACTCTGAATGCAGCCTTAGCTCCTTTACTTTCAAGTTTGCCCACTTTGTGCTCACAATCTGCCCCAACTAAAGGCCCTAGGGTCGGTGTGGGGGCCCCAGGGTCGGTGTGGGGACCCCAGGCCCTAGGACAGGCTCTGACAGGAGCAGAGACCCAGTTGCAGAGGAACCTGGGGATTGGGCAGGAAATCTCAGCAGATGGTAGGCACAGGGACACAGGGGGACTGAGGTCCTGGATTGCCGCCTACCAGAAACACCATGAGCACCTTCGCTGAAATTGGGAACTCAGTCCTAGTGGGTTCAGCAGGCTGAACTACGTGTTCCCCCAAACCTGATTGCCCCTATCGAGTGTCCCCAAGGCCCCTAATTAGTGAACCTCTAGGCAGAGTGGGAGGGAACAAGTGGTCCCAATTGCAAAGGATGAGGGGGCTTTTAAGGCAGGGGCCTCACAAGAATTAAGCATTGAAACCAGTGATGGGCCAAGAGTGTCTAAGCTTGGCCTGTCTACACATAAGTAGGAGCAGAATAGGGATCTGCTGTAAATCATTTACTCACCCTCTACTATGTAGCAAATCATATGGAGGCAGCTTACTTACAAAGACACCCTCAAGATAACAAGATAAAGGACATTTCAAGTCAAATAGTGTAGCAAAGAAAAGATAAAGGTAGTAAAGAAGGAGGAGACTATGGACAGGTGAGGTTATGAACACAACACAGATGTTGACAAGTCCTTTTTTATCTGTTACGGGGGGGCCACAAACTTGGGTCAAGTTTTCTAGTAGTCAAGGAAAAAAGGGGCCTATCAAATCCATTCTTCTAAGTCCAGTCCATATGTCTCACCTCCTCCAAGGAGTCTCTAATGAATATATGCAGATACATGACATATATTTTAAAGCTAAACATAACTTATCTCAAAGATTTGAGTTCACTCAAAGCAAAGACTACATATGTGTCTTATTTTACTTGGAAAGCATAAGATTTGAGAGATGTGATTTGGGAATTAGACAGAACTGGGTTTCATCCGGGTTCCAGACATTAGCTGGCTGACCTTGCAAAGCTGTTCAACTTCTTGAAGCTTCAGGTGGTTGCTGAGAAGATTCAAGGGGAAATATTTTTGTTCTTGTGTTTATGGATGAAGAATCTAGTACTCAGGGGAGCTGCAGCTTCTCTGGTTCTCTACTTGCTATCTATGTGGCAGATTCATTTGTGTCTGACTTCATGGACTCTTGGCAAAGGAGGCCCCAAAAGCTTTAATATCTTGTCCAAGATCCCATAGCCAGTGGCAAGGACCTTTCATAGTCCTCGTTCTTTCTACTGTACACATGACCTCTCCCCAACACCCTCAATTCAGCTGCCTGCCAGAGAAGTTTCCTTTTACAAAGGGGCCCAAGTTAGCAGAAATGTCTTAGGGTCCACAAGACAAGCTCCTGCTTGCCCTTGGGGTGGTTCTGACCTTTGCTTTGTGCCTCTGTTTCTGAGCTATTTTGAGCCTTGGGGGTGTAAAGAGGGGCTGCGGTGGAAGGCAGCTTTAACTGCTGCTTCACACTTCCCGGTCCCCCTGCGAGCAGTCTGAACTGAAGCCTGCTGAGAGCCCCAGAGGATCCAGGCTTTGCTGGACCACAGAGGATCCCCTCGGTCTCGGGAGAAAACTTAGAAGTCTTTCCAGGAGGCATTCTGGAATGAAGGCAAGCGGGAGCAGGACCTAGACTGAGCTCCAGGAGACCTCATTGTTGTGGAACGTGGACGAGGAAGTGGGCGTCAGACCGTCGGGCGCTGGGGAGTAAGACGGGGTGGGCCTGGCGCTAGGGTGGCCTCTGTGGGGAGTCAAGTTCCTGTGTAAGCGGACGTTCACTTGCCCCCAGGATCCTTCGGGACTGTCTGGGTGTGTGGGTTCAGACTAGAAAAATATCTCCTTGGCTGCAAACTCTCAGTGGCTACTAGCTATTTTCCAGGGCAGGCCTAGTGTTCAGGGCCCCAGCCGTGTGGACACTGACTGTGGAGGGAGTCCTGAGCCAGCCACATAGCCCCTCAGGCCTGTAGACTGTTTTGGCGAGGCCCAGGGCCTATGAGGGCTGGTGGTCAAAAACACTGAAGTCACTTAATTTTTCCCTCACAGAAAGATAAGCAGTTAAATCAACAGGAGTAGATCCCAATTTGGAGCATTTTGTCTGCGATGAAAATTAATTAGTCAATGGATACAATCACCATTTATGAAGTGTCCACAACATGTCTGGTGTGACTCTTGGTGATAGAGGTACAGGAATGAAGACACAGGTCCTGCCTGAAAGAGAGGGTTGTGAGGGAGATCCACACCTAACAGAGAAGTAGGCAAGCCCTGGTCCTACAGAGCCTCGTGTCCAGTGGTGGGACACCACTGATGGGTTCCCAGTAGGCAAATGGTAAGCTCTCTGGCCACTTTTAAGAGTGAATTTGAGTAGAGCAAGCCTGGAAGCAGGGAGACCCTCAGATTTCAGGAACATTCAGGAATTTAAGAAGGGTGTGCAGATATAGGCAAACAGAGTATTAACCAATTTAAATGAGGATCCCCTCAATTGGCTGGCTGGGTGTGTGTCAGCCCATTTATTGATTTTTCACTTGACATGTTATAAAACATTTTTATAGTTCTTTTGAGTCTTCTAAAACTCCCTTTTGGCACCATTCCCATGATCTCCCCACTAGTCTACTAGTATGGGGTTCAGACTATTCTCAGGAGGTTCATGGCACCTTCCTTCCTAAGTGGGATGGGTGGGTTCTCCCCGGGATGGGTGGGTTCTCCCCTTGTGGAGGAGAAGCACTGTCTTGCTCCTTCCACATTTCACTGAGAATTTCCCCTCAGCTCCCTTGACTCTCTTCCTGTTCCTGAAGTTGGGTGGCCTCACGAGCCTAAAACTCACAGCTGGTGTGGTTGATCACTGTGTGAGTCCTTAGGGCACAGCCAAACCAGGAGAGGAATTTACCCACAATAGTTCAGGCTGGGAGGAGAGACCCGGAGTGTTGTTGGGTGGGAGTTGATCTCAATATCTATAGCTGGGGGAGGGTATAGAGTGTCAAGTTCATTAGGCAAGGTGGAGAGGTAAATAGAAAATGGGCCATGAAGTCAGAATCACAAAGCATCAAGAGCAAGGTAGAGTTGGGTTAGAAGAAGAGATAAGGACAAGTAGGGGAACTAAGTTCCCAAAGGACAATATTATGCTGTGTGTCCCCCCTTTTTTGTATTTCCATGTACTAGAGTTCAAGCATTGTGGCTCAACAGAAGCATACAGAGTATTGAAGCAAAATATAAATTTGAACAGGAATATAGGTCTAAGACTGTTTTAGACAAAGACAAACACAAAAAATAATCAAAGAAAAATATCTATCTAGCAAAAAGCAAAAATAAAAGGGACTGCTGGAGATAATAACCACTTGTGTTAATGAACTCCAGTGGCTGAGAATATGTGGCCCTTACATAATTTTACACACCAAACCTCTACTCATGTAAACATGGCATCCCATGTAGACATGGCAATTCAAGGAACTCCAAGTACAGGCCCAAGATGGTGAGATTCAGGAAAGAAGATGCTGGAGAGGGTTTTGTGAAAATATGTAAATTCAAACCAATCAGTTTGAAGCTTCTAAAAAACATTGTTTTTTTCTTGGCAGTGCCAAAGTTTCCAGTCAAGTATGTTAGTTTAAGCATAGTCATGACTCTCTCCTCTGCTTTCCTCCATTGGTGCAAAAGTGTCTGTAAATAGGGAGAGCTCATTCTGGCTAATTGCTTTAAACTTGAACAGTGGTTATGGCTGCCTTGACTGTTCTGGTTGAGACCACTCTTGGCTCCTGATTGAGGCCACTCTGGGGCCTCTTAAAGGGAGCACCATGAATCCCTGGGACATTATGAAGGCGGGAGAGGTGTTTCCTGTGCAGGGATGCCTGGCTGAGGGGGCAAAATGCAGCAGCTTGTGAAACCATGTGCTCTGGCTTGGAGGAAGGGGGACAGGATGCCTTTTTCTAATTTACCTGAAAATTACATGCCAGTGATGGCTTTTCTCTGATATCATGTATGATATTCTTGGCTGTTCACAGTTGCTACTTATAGTGACTTTGTGAATCAGAGAGACACTGATCATTGTGCACCCCAATTTCACTTGAAGATGTATGGGCAGATCATTTAACTGACTTCTTTGGGCTTGGCTCTTAAAGTGTCAGAAGTTGAATCCAGAGGCTTGATCCAATGCTTTTTCCACTGTGCCTGCCCTGAGCATCTTTCTCTCCAGATTCCCATCAGGGGAATTCCCAGCAAGCAAACCTGTGATGTGGAGGGGCTGCCAGGACGGGGATCCCAGCTCAGCAGCACACAGCCTGGTGGAAATACCGCCTTCTCAGAAGTGTGGTGCTAGGCTAGTGCTGGTGCCTGTATGGGAAGACCTTGCTGAGTATCTGACCCAATCTGCCTCAAATTCTGATTCAACCCTTATTTAGCAATTTTAGGTTTTTCTGAAGAGGTGAAGAGAGGCAAGGGTATTAAGGGGGGAGAGACTGGGTGGGTTTACAAAACATTAATGAATGTAATCTATGCCTTTTCCCTGACCCAGCTTGGCCAGCTGCACTGGTCTGAAATTCCACATTCCATTGTTCTCCTTCTAAGAAAACAGAACTGGCTCTATTTAGCCCTAGCAATTGTGTAGGCTTGCTTAAGAGAATTTGCAAACCAGATGGATTTACTATTCACTGTGTCTCCTCTAGACCAAGGGAAAAATATTGTTTCTGAAGGCCATCAGCAGCATGCTCTGTCAGGTTCCCCAACCACTGTTTGCCTTCTGGTCATCGCGCTGGGTTAATCTAGCTTTCTCACTTCCTACCTATCTATCTGCACTTTTCTCACACCCCAGACAAAATGGCCAGCTATTGGGCTTACGACCCAATTCCTTTCTCTGCAAACCACCCCACTTTGTCAGTCTGCGTGGTTATAGTGAGAGCGTGTTGGTACTCACTTTGTACAATGCCATCCACATCATTGTCCTGGTGACAGAGTTAGACCAGGAATGTGCACCTGACTCAAACAAGTCTCTGGGAATTTGGGACTGGGACAGTAAGAGTGATTCAGCCTTTTTCCTGGCTTCTAGCTCTGTGTGCATAACCTCAGAAGATGCTGTCTGTCTTGTTGTCTGTCACTGGACAGGAGGGCAGACTCAGAAGGTAGTATAAATAGAGGGAGGGGAATGAGGCCAATTTCAAAGAGAAGCGGAAATGAAAGCTGGGAGTAGAGGCCTATCTCTGATTCCAGATCTATGTGAGACTCAATTATGTTCCTTCCTTTGGGTATCAGGATATGCCCCTATATCCGTGTGATAACATATTCAATTTTGGCTCAAATTATCTCCAGTTGGTTTCTATTAACTACAGTTAAGAGTCTTTTCTGATACTCTAGCCAAATATTTCTCTAAGTGTAATCCCTGGACCAGCATCAGCATCTTTACTGGACTTGCTAGAAATGCAAATTCTCAGGCCCTTCCCAGACCTACTGACTCAGAAACTTTGGGGGTGAGGCCACAAATCTGGGCTTCAACAAGCCCTGCAGGTACTCTCACGTTTGAGAACCACTGACCTAGAGATCTCTAGTAGTGGGTGGGAACAACAGGGACTTGGAGTCAGACTGGCCTGGATTTCAGTCCCGAATCCTAGAACAAGTGAGGTGACTTTGGGCAAGTCGCCCCATTTCATGACACTCAGCTTTCTCAGTGGTAAAATGGAGGCTAATGATGTTCACATTCATTAAACAGCGACTATAAGAAAAGCCTGCACCTCTGGGAACTTTAATTTTGTCTCTGTGCATCCTGTTCTGACATAATAAGAAAAATGACATTGACCTAAGTCACTCACAATGGAGACACAACCTGAGTTTTTAAAATAACCAGTCTCCTTAACAGAAGAGGTTACCATTTAGCATTCATACCACATCTGTGCACCCAGATCTTAGCACTGGGGCCAGCTTCCCCTAGGCTATCACTGGGAGGTTGGGAATTAAACCCAATTAATCTGAAACTCATTTTGATTCCCCAGGTTTCACTGCTGTGTTGTGAAAACCATCCCATCTGGACCATCCTAGAATAACACAAGGAAATAGCTAGTTTATATTGGAAGAAGGAAAGTACAGGCTTCCATTCATTAATTTATTCATTCACTAATTCATTGACTTCATTCATTCATCCACCTAACTGGCTACTTCTCAATCTAGACACCATGGTAGATACCTGAGACTTACAGATAAGGCCCTTGTGTCCCTCTCCCCTCCCCCACCAATGTTGACAGATAACAGGATGAGCAAAGACATGGAGGTAGGAAACGATCATGGCATGAGGGGATTATTATCAGGTGAAGGATTTGCTGAAGCAAAGGGTGGGTCTCAGTGAGGCATGATAGTCAAAGAGCATAATAGAATGAAAAAGCTAGGTGTCAATATCTGCTTTGGTTTCAACAACACACAGTTCTGTAATTAAAAACAGTGGATGTTTTGCAAGGACCTCCCCATTCTTTGGGTCACATCTGAGCCAATCACGGGTGGATGACCCTGGAGTAGGTAAGTTCATCTACCAAATACTGTTCATGCTGCTCATACTCTGTGAGGGGTGGGCTGGTAAACTCTCATTAAAAACGAATCCTTGTGTCTGCTGCTGCTTGACAGCTGAATCAGTCCAACCCCAAATGAACTTCTTCTGGTATCCAGAAAGTCTGGCTATTTTCTGGATGAATCTCCACCCAGTGCTTGGCTTTCATAGATGGGGCCAAACATCGAATGTCTCCTCAGACAGCTCTTTGGGAAACACGTCCGATTGGATTCTTCCTCAGACAGAGCCTCCGGGGAAGTCTGGGACCAGTGTTTCAGATGCAGAAGGGATGTGGATGGTCTGGGAGAGAAGAGAGTCACTCAGCGTTAAGTGGTAAACCCTGCCTCATATTTGATGGGTGGTTTTTCTGTTTGCATCCATTAAAAAACAGCTTAATGAGAGACAAATTGTGTCTTCCTTATTCCCAGACTTTATACAAAAATGACAGAAGTAATGACTAGCATGCTTTGTGGGGTTGATAACATCCTTGACCTCATTTGATCCTTGCCACTACACTAGAGGAGGAGTTATTAGCATTTCATTTAACAGATGATGAGGTGAGTTCATGTCAGCAAAGTGTCTGAATTTGTTCTTAATCTCAGTTTCTTGATGTAGATTTTGTGCTCATTGCACTGTACCACACTATTCTCAAGGAAAACCATTGTTGCCAGTGTGTAAAATTACAAGAAACTCCCTGGGAGAACTCAGAAATATGGAAACAAGATTGTCCTTTGAGAGTTTAAGTTTAAGATAGGCACAAGAGGATTAGTGAGGAGACAGGATGGCTCCCAGGTCTGTGAGCATCAGCTGATCTTAATCCAATCATAGATCTTAAATATATTTGAGGAAGGAAGGATAGCAGAGTCACAGAAAGAAATTTTGGCACTCGGTTTGTGCCACTGACTATGAATCACATGAGGCTAACTTAATTGGGTGCTAGAAGATAGTTTATTCATCTAATTCCTCTTGCACTGATACCTAGCTCACCCAGCAACCTTCAGCGTGTGTCATGCGACATCAAGCTGTGTGGCCCACGTGGAGGGAATGTACTGGTTGTGCCAATGTGTGGATTCCACTTGCATGTGATGGTGTTTTCTCTCACTGTAAAATGAGCAATCTGGTTTCCAGGAGATCAGCTCTTGGTGTCTAGGAGAGAAGGATCAGCTCACAGGGATGATAAAACCAGGTTTCTGAGCCTGTGGGACTGCAGGATAAATCAGAAACTTGGGCATATTCAGTGAGAAAGTGAATAAAACACTCCCCTGGAAGACCTCTTGGAAGGCTGAATCACCTCATACCCTTCCCTGGCAGCATGTCTTCCTTGCATCACAGATGCAGGCCTGAGTCAGGGTCCACAGCTGGGCCTGTAGCCTAGGCCCTGTTATTTCTAGAGGCCTGTGGTGCCCACCCATCCAGGCTTTCTGCCAGTTCTTGCTCAGATCATTGGTGGTTACCTGATAGATTCAAGACTGTGTCATAGGAACTTTGCAGAAGGTAGGATGAGTGAGACAATCCCTGCAATTCACATGCCCAATCTCGCAGGACAGGCAGATCTGTGCATAAGTAACTTTGATATTTTATAAGTTTAATAAGTTTTAATATGCATTTTTCTGTATTCCTCAAATTTATCAGCCAATATACAAAACGTTTTATTTATACAAGATTCCATTTGTTTTTTTTTTTATGACTAACCCGTGAACAGATGCAAACATGGAATCTCAAGAAATGGTTTGCTGTATGTCACAGAGCTAGTACATGACAGAACATAGACTCAACGCCCAAGACATGAGCTCTGGAAAAGGCTGTCATTGGAGGTCCAAGTCGATGGGCATATGGAGCCTGGGGCTGAAGTTCTTCTCTTGGTACCTTCTACTCACTACTCTGGTTCTGTCCTGGGAGCTCATCAAAATGTGGCGCTCCTTGACAATTGGAAGAATACCATCTCCTTTGTTGGTATGTGAGAGATTTAGACAAACAAATGGATCCCAACCTGGAGTTCTAATCTAATATGAATCGACAAAGAGAGTCTAAGAATCATTTTTAGTAGCAAAAATTATCATGGAAATTATTTCTTTATCTTAGATAATGCTGCACACACTACTATTAAACTGTTGGGGCTGGAATTCTATCCATCCAATCTAGTTACATTGGGTATCTTATACTCTTCATGAGCTCTGTTTAACTGGTAAGTGTCAGTTCACTGAACCTATGGAAACACATCTTAAGTACTTATGCGTAAGGCGCTGAAGGGTGTTCTAGGGATATAGATTCAAAAAAGACTTTTTTCTACTTAAAGTTGCAATCTAAGGAGGGAAGCATATCTAAATAACTATTTTTAAACATTTTCTTTCAAATTATGACAATAATACATTGTCATTGCAAACAATTCCAACAGTAGAGAAGTCTTCATTTTTTAGATGCTGGAGAGCCACTGAAGGATTTGCTGCGGAGGCCTAATGCAGAAGGATTGGCATTTGGAAAGTTCTTCCTCGCTGCACTGTGGAGGTTGGCCTCTAGCTGGTCCTGGCTGGATGTAGGAAGGCTGGCAGACCAGTGAGGAGGTCACAGTGTGTTTTTAGCTAGAGATGGGGGTGCTGACCCAGGACAGAGGCTGCTGAGCTAGAGTTGAGAGATCAACTGGGAGGAAAAGTATATGATGGGTGACTGAAGAAAAGGGAAAATAAAGCAACTCTGACTTAAGAAATGGGCCTTGCTAGACAAACCTTTTCAGGAGCTGGTCTCCTGGAAAGGGCCTTGGAGGCACAGCTAACCACACAACCATCTCTCCTGGGCAAGGGCTCCCCACCAGGTGAATGGTTTGCCATATTTCCGATTCCAGGAACTGGCTGGAATAACACTTACGCAATGGGAGCACACGAGGCCCACCTCCAGGGGCCTGGCTGGTGGAGAACTTGGCAGGGCTGGAGTTCTCTGAGGAGTGGAAAGTCCTGCTGATCTGCTACAAGTGAACTTCCCCTGGAGGGCTGATCAGGAGAGGTCAGAGCTGGCTGTGTGGACAGCTGTGTGGGCCTGGAGCCATGGGCAAGGAGGAGCTGGGGGCATGCAGGAAGGGGCGGGGCCACTCTTCATGGCCACGTCTATGGCAGAGTGAGCAGAGGGCACTGTGCAGGTAGGAAGCTCTGCTGTGTCTCCTGGCAGTGGATAGAGTGAGGGCTTAGGGACCACAGGAGCCTGCTCCTCACTTCAGCACTGTGATTCTGGGCAAGGCACTGCACCTCTTTGATCCTCAGCGTCCTTGTATATAAAATGGGTTGTGTCTGGCGGGCATCTCCCAGGTTTGTTGCCAGAATAAGAAAAATAGAGTGAGAACTGCTGTTACTGGGCCCACCCAGCACTGTGTAAAGTCGATACATGGCCGGTACTGGTTGAAAGATCCTGACTCTAACCAATACGACTCCCAGGGGTTTGGGGCGCAGGGCTGGGGAGGCAGAAGGCCATCTGTCAAGTCAAAGGGCAAGGAAAGAATAAGCTTATAACAATAAAGGCAGGCTCACTTTATGCATCTGGAGTAAGTAGGCTCCTGAATATTTGTTTGCAATCCAAACATGCAAATCAAATCATTCTCAAAACCTCAACAAGTTTTCTTATGTACCTTGGGAGCTTCTTATAAAATCGAGGCTGCTGCTGGTTATGAGACATTGTTACCATCTTACCTGGAGCATTTAGAGGAAAGAGCTGTTTAACTTCAGCACCTGTTTGTCCTCTTTCTTCTTTATGAAACCAAATTCTTTTTTAAGTCCTGTGTTTACATAGTGTTCCTTGAGCAGTCCAGAATTGTAGGTTAAGGCTGGATTCCAGCCCCTGTTTTTCAGGTGAAGAAACTGAAGCTCAGAAGAATCATGTGGTTTGCTTAAATTCATTCAGCTGGGACGGGGTGGATTTAGAATCCAAACCCTTATCTTCTGGCTCTCAGTCCAGTGTTTGTTCACCTTAGCTGTTAGCTCTTTCTAGGGACGTGATGAGCCTCCCCTCTCCAGCACACATGAGAGAGGTATGGCCAGGAAGATGGCCGAGGGATGGCACTGAGCAATTGGGTTTTGTGACTGAGTGCAAGTATATAGGGTAAATATTCAGATGAGAACACACCCTTCCCTCACCCTGCACCCTGGCTGGGTATGTGGGAGGGAATTCTGGATCATTATCATCACCAACAAAACAATTGGAATATTAATAACATGTGTGGGCAACAGCCTAAAAGTCCTCCCACCTAAGTCAATCACTAAGCTCTTGGTCTTAGACAAGTGATTCTACCAAGGATTAGCCAGACAATTCCTCACAAACCTCCTCCACTAAGCCTCTTCCAGGCCGACACCTCTCCATTAGTAACCAACTGTCCTGGGTAGGAGCACCTTCCACTACTGTCCCCATCCTGCTCAGAAGTGGGACTCACTTCTACCCAACCAACTAATGCCCAAGGCTAATGGTCATCATAGATGAGCAGTTTTTCAAATTTTTTTGTGACAAGTGGCTAGAAAATGTACTTGTATTCATGCCTGACTATGGTCCTCATTCAAACTCTGCAAGCTAAAAGTAATCTGGCCACTAGAAAGGTACTCTTGCCAAATCACAAGCTTTTGGTCTTGCTATTTTCTCCCTTGCCCATTGGGTGATAGGAAAATTGGGAAAATAATGCAGCTCACAGTCAATCTTGAATTAGGTATTCCACCAGTTCTTAGAGACATAGTACCATGAGAATGTGACCTGGACTTGGAATTGTGAGTCTCAGTTTGCGAAATTCTTTTGCCTGTTTAGCATCCTAGTGGGAGGGAGATTATCTGTAATTAAGAACGGGAAAACAGAAGCCCTGCTACATCCGCCCCTGCCTCCCCAGCCACATCAGGTGCCGCTCCATCCCTCAGTCACGAGGGACACACTAGGTTCTAGCTACTCTAACCTTTCTGTTCCTTGAACGCTTCAAACTCCCTCCTTCTTCAAGGCTTTGGTACCCATTGTTCCCTCCTGGAATGTGCTTCCCCATCTGTTTACATGTTAGATGCTTCTCATTCAGGTCTCAGATAAAATTCCACCTTCCCAAGAGCCTTCCCTGTCACTGTCAATCAAGCAGTCCCACTTCCCTAAGAGAAGAGCAGAATTCAAAGCTAACCATCCTACTGAGGGGCAAAGGGGAACTTCTTTCCAGTCCTTGGTAGTCTTGTAATCCCTGCCATCTCCAGCACTGGCATCTGAGAACTGAAAGAGCCGCTGAAGGGGCTGACAGCACTCCACCCAACCCAAGACCTTTGCTGAGTGCCCAGGCCCCATACGGCCTTCAGATGGCTCGTCGCCACTCTTGCAGCATTCTGTGGCACAAAGTGTCTGTCCTTTGACCTATGCAAAGCTTACTTAGCTATGTTCAAGTTTTTAAACCATGTAGGGCTCCTTTTCTGAAAACTAAGTTCCAGGGAAGGTGGAGGGGACAACCTAAACCTTATTTCTCTAATAAGTCACCCAGGGACTGAATTACCTGAGATGAAAAAATACCACTTATTTGCTTTGTCCTTACCTTGGAGCTTATAGTCAGGCAATCATTTTTGAGCTCTGGTTCATAGGCTAGTGTGTGTATGTCACTTAACAATAAAAGGCACATCTCAGAAATATGCTAAGTGTCTCCCCTGCAGACTGTCTAGGCCTAGTCATGTCCCGAGTGCTGCTTAAAGGGGGAATTCACTTGGCTTCCTTCTTGTGGATGGCCACATGTGGTACGGCCCATTTGGGGCTCTTTTCCATGTAACTTTTGGTTGACGCTACTTTCAAGGCTATTGCTTCCACTTTAATTTCTGGACTTGCCTTATCTTTTGACCCTGATAATCAGCTTTATGTATTCTGTCACCACTGGGGCTCTCTCTCAACCCTGGATTCTAGTCACTTGTGGTTTGACTTGTGCCTGGGACCCCATC
Organism: Manis pentadactyla; assembly: GCF_030020395.1. NCBI lineage: Eukaryota > Metazoa > Chordata > Mammalia > Pholidota > Manidae > Manis > Manis pentadactyla. The sequence goes on along the minus strand of NC_080022.1, from coordinate 45,828,481 downwards.
AACCTTGGCATTCTCCCCCAGTGTGCGATCCTAACGAGTGCCTGGGGCCCCATGAGCTAGCACTGACACGCACAGTTACCCAGCTGCCGCTTGGTCTGCCCTGTCACCCACTCAATTAATATTTCAGTGTGTGGTACCTCCCTCTAGCTCTAAGGGAATGTATTCACCTAACATCCACACATGTTTTCCAGCACTTACAGGGTATCCAGCACTGTGCTGAGTCAGAATTATAAGGGAAGGAGGTGGGCTTGTTATAACAGGGAGGAAATCGACTTTGGAGTTTGAGAAATTCAAGTTCGAAATTAAAGCTGCATCAACTAGTCATGTGATCTTGTGTAAAAGACTTGACTCTGAGCCTCAGTTGTCTCATCTGTATGAGATAATAACTACATTTTAGGTGATGGGTGATTTCGAACATTCTGTGGGTTAGTATTTAAAATACTCAGTGTTCAGGAGATGCTGAATGAATGGTAGTTTTGTACAAACAAAGGCATACCCCAAAACACACTAGTTTATTTTGAAAAGAAAAGAAAAAAATAAAGCATTAGCCTCAAGTCTTGAGAAATTACCTAATGTTTCTCCCATTTTTTTTCCCCTGTGCCATCTTCGCTCTTCTCCCTACCTACTAGCATGTCACTTGTGCTTACTAAATGAGACAGCCGATGTGGGCTTGTTAATTTATTTGTAAATAAGCTTCCTACTATAGGGTTCCATATGCTGCCTTGTACACTCTACTACAAAAGAGCCACTCGTGTCCTTGGGGGTGTTTGTGCTTATGTAGGAATGATAAAATTAAGCACAGTATGAAAGGCAACACTATGCTTTCTTGTGTATTCTATTTGCACTGATTTTCAAATTGTGTAAAACCGCAAAACATAAAATTTACCATCTTCACCATTCCTGAGGGCACAGTTCAGCAGTATTAAGTATATTTGCACTGCTGTGTAACCCATCTCTAGAAATTTTTCACCTTACAAATCTGAAACTCCATACACTGATTAAACAACTCCCAATTTCCCCCTCCTCCCACCCCCTGACAGCTGCCATTCTACTTTCTGTCTCTGTGAATTTGATTTCTCTGGAGTCCTCATATAAATAAAATCGACAGTGTTTGTCTTTAGGACTGACTTAGGTCCTCTCCCATTTAACCCTCACAGCCACCTTGTGAGATATGCTTTATTATTATTTCTGCCTGATGGCTGAGGCACTAAAATCTCACAGACATTAAGAGATTTGTTCAATGTCCCACAGATAATATATGATACAGGCAGGATTCAGACTCAGGTCTCATGGTTCCATGCTGGATTCTACAGGCACATATACATATATATACTGAAAAATTGTTCAGAAAAATGGACAAGTATGTGTTTATGTGCACATTTAAATCTCTCCCTATGTATAAATATTCATTTATTTATAAATATATGACTATATGTGGCATTAAAGAGGAAAGAGCTCCAAATCTGTCCTGAATGGTTGTGAGATGTAGAAATAGGAATATACAATTGTCCCGGTGATGCCACATTTTGGAAGTTTATTGGGCAAAACCGGTGTAGTTCATATAAAGAGCCCAGGCTTGATAGTAAGAAGGATGGCTTCAACATTTACTAGCCAGGGGGCTCAGGTTTATGGGCCGTATTTCAGATGATGATACTTACACCCTAGGGTGGCCCAGAGGGTACAGGGAGATGGCACTGTGAGGGTCCAGCTCTGTCTCTGTGTGATCTCCGCCTCCACCAGGAAGCCCCCTTCTGCCTCATCTCTGGGTTCTGGGTTTTAACAAAGGCTTATGTTTCCTTCTTGCCCTGTCCTCCCCTTCCTCTTTCCGTTCGTCCTTCCCTTCATCCTTCCTTCCCTCCTTTTCTCCCAGATTGGCCCACCTCTAAAGGCTTTTGCCCATGGAGGAACTAACTAGGAAACCAAATTCCACGTCAGGCTGACTATAGAACTCTTCCTGCTGTCAAGGAGATCTCTGGGCCTTTAATGAGGGGATGGGGAATTCAATCCTAAAACTCCTTGTTAAGATGAAGACCTGACTAGTTTATCAACTCTATCCAGCTGGGGTTCAGACTCACAGAGAAATAATTAAACACTCTCTGCCTAAGAATGGTCAATGTCTCAGAGAAAACCTGGACTGGATCTTGAGAAAAAGGTGAGAAGGGTAATGGTTCACCCCTCTTTCAGGAATCATTTCTGGAAAGCCCAAAGCTGGCCTTTTCCTCCTTGGAAGAACTGAATTCCTCTGCCCTCCACATATCTGGACCTATTTTAAAGTGCATCTTAATGTATAAGAATTCACTTATCCATTCAACAAATATTTACTGAATTCCTCTATTTATTGAGCCGCAGACACTGTGCTGAGTGTGGGGTGAGGCTGAGGGTACCCAGGGAATATCCAGCTTATTCATACCATTTTATATAGAAAGAGACAAGGCCAGGAGAAGTAGGTTACCCAGGAGAACAGATCGGTCAGGGCTTGGTTCCTCTGTCACTGGCATGAAATGCATCCTCCGACCAAGCAGGTTTGACCTCCTTCTGCCTCTCCAGCCATCCCTGATCTCTCCTGGAATTCGACCCTTCTTGTAGTTGGCACTCCAGAGTTTTAGCTGCTAGATTGCAAGCACTCTGTATGTGGAACCATGCCTATTACTTCTTGGCTGGTCCTGTATCCCGTATTTCAGTACTCAGTTTATTGCATGTAGACTAGTAAAGCAGATGGAATTCAGTGACTAAGACAGGATAAGGGAAGATTTTATGTAAGAGGAAGGATTTAGATTGTCTTAGAAGGAGGCATAGTGTTCAAGAGGGAGATACAAGATTATACAGGTGTGTGTGTGTGTGTGTGTGTGCATGCGTGTGCATGTATGTGAGGCATGTACGTGTCAGGGTGTGTGTTGTAAAGGCCATTCCAGAGGAAATAACTAAGCAGGTCCTGGATGAAACATATGTTTGTATAATGGTAATTTTGAAGGCCTGAACTGGAAGGTATATTCATGAGGCAGGCATGTGGGAGGAAGGTGGAGGGGGCCAGGCCCTGAGGTTGATGTGGGGGCAGGGGAGTGTGGCGTTCAAATCCCCATTCTGTAGTTTACGAGCTGTGTGACTTTGGGTAAGTCACTTAGCTCAGCTTGCTTCCTGTTCTGTGAAATGATCAGAACACTAACTCCTGCAAGGTGTGGTAAACAGTAAGTGCAACTATGCATGTCAACAGCATATAGATGGTTTTCAGTTTATTTTAAGTGTGGAGGATAAATTAACATTCACCTTTCAATAGTGGAAGGGGCTGTTTTGTGTGTTGGTGGCAAAGTGTATAAGGAAGCTTAGGGCTAATCATGAAGCATAAAATGATAGGCTGAAGAGTTCAAATAGCATCTCTAAGCTGGAAGAGGTTGGAGGTTGGTGAGAAGTGATGTGTACAAATAATCTTTTTGTTTGCTTTTGTCTGTTCATTTGTTTTTAGAAAATTGTTCTCAAGGCAGGTAAGAAAGAGGAATCTGGAGACAGATCGGGTAGGCAGTTGCTTACATGACCTAAGTGAGAAGAGATATTCTCTAGAATCATGCAGAAGAAGAGGAATGGAGAGGAATGTTAGGGACAAAATGAAAAACACCACCAACAACAGTCTAGTGACTGACCTGTCACCTGGAAATAAAGTTGGGTATAACGCTTTCACTCCAGAACATTTTGCCGTCAATTTCTTTGGTCACATTGAATCCATAGCGAACTTGCCCGGGGCTGAAACCCATTGGCAAGACAATTGGTGAAAGTCGGTATGGTTCATTGTTGACCAAGTGAAAAGACAGGCTGCCTTTATGGGAGGGGTACTTCAGCGGGCTGCCCCTGTGAATGGGGAGAAAGAGGATTGTCCCCCAGTGGGTATGTGGTCTGAGGTGGCTTGCCTCCTAGAGGACTGGGCCCCACCCCAGGACTGGTGGCAAGTGGAGGTGACACCTCAGGCAGTAGGGGTGGCTTTTGGTATAGTAAGCAGGTCCTTTGAGAAGCATAGTGCCCGTGAGGCAGTGGGGACTGTGGGTTGGCTGCTTCTCACAGTCTTAAAAAGGGTACAGAGGAGACCCAAGAAATGGTGGCGTGAGAACACGAGCTACAAACCTCTGTGGGTTCCCTGAAGAAAGAGATGGCATTAATACGATAGCACCGGCAGCAAGGTGCCATTGGAGACGAGACGGCAGTGCTGCCAGGTGCTCTGAAGGAGGAAGAGGCCATCAAGGAAAGGACGACCTCCTGAGGGAAGCACAGGTGGAGGTGGCACGAGAACATCAGCTGCAAAGCATTGAGCAAAGGTAAGAGACCTTCTGAAGACTGAGGTGGTATTGCTGCGAGGCACAGTAGAAAAGGTAAAGGTTGTAGCAGAGGAGGCACTCAGGGGAGGGAAGAGAAAGGTGCCATCAGTCCCAGAAATGGAGGAGCTGGAGAAGGATGAAGGGGTGGTGCTGGAGGCACTGGCGCCTTCTGTACTGAAAGCACGCCCAGTGGTTGTAAAGAAAATAAAGACCCAGCAGCTGAAAGTTCCCCAAGGAGAGGAGCAGCCCCCTCCCTGGGTCGTGGAGCACTCTATGGTCTGCCCCTATACTCAGGCTGAGCCGGGGGCTGTGGGACTTAGGGGTGGATGGAATTGTTTTGTCGGGATCACAGATGGGGAAGCTGTCTTCCTTGACAGTGCAGCCCGCCTTGAGGCAGCGATTACAAAGTGCGAGGTGACACGTACAGTAGCTGAAGCAATGAGAACCTGGAAAGAAATAAGACCTGTTACTCACAGGAGGAATTTGAGGGGCCCCGTGAGGGTTATGAGGACCCAGATGTGGGTTGATTTGATATGGGCAGGAGTAGATGGAAGGAAATTAGACGGGAAACCAAATAGGATCTTATTGGAGCTATGGCAACAGCTGAAACCAGAGCAGCAGTTCCAGTCATTAAGACCAAAGAGGCAGAGGTCAGAGACAGAGCCACAAGTCCGGCCTGGGTGTCTGCAAGACTCTTTTTTTTCTTTTGTTATCATTAATCTACAATTACATGCAGAACATTATGTTTACTAGACTCTCCCCTACCCCAAGTCCCCCCCACAGACCCCATTACAGTCACTGTCCATCAGCATAGTAAGATGTTGTAGAATCACTACTTGTCTTCTCTGTGTTGCAAAGCCCTCCCCTTCCCCCCACCCCCCACATTATACATGCTAATCATAATACCCCCTTTCTTCTTCTCTGCCCTTATCCCTCCCTACCCTCCCATTCTCCCCAGTCTCTTTCCCTTTGGTACCTGTTAGTCCATTCTTGGGTTCTGTGATTCTGCTGCTGTTTTGTTCCTTCAGTTTTTCTTTTGTTCTTATACTCCACAGATGAGTGAAATCATTTGGTATTTGTCTTTCTCTGCTTGGCTTATTTCACTGAGCATAATACCCTCTAGCTCCATCCATGTTGTTGCAAATGGTAGGATCTGTTTTCTTCTTATGGCTGAATAATATTCCATTGTGTATATGTACCACATCTTCTTTATCCATTCATCTACTGATGGACACTTAGGTTGCTTCCATTTCTTGGCTATTGTAAATAGTGCTGCGATAAACATAGGGGTGCATCTGTCTTTTTGAAACTGGAGTGCTGCATCCTTAGGGTAAATTCCTAGAAGTGGAATTCCTGGATCAAATGGTAAGTCTATTTTGAGCACTTTGAGGAACCTCCATATTGCTTTCCACAATGGTTGAACTAATTTACATTCCCAACAGCAGTGTAGGAGGGTTCCCCTTTCTCCACAACCTTGCCAGCATTTGTTGTTGTTTGTCTTTTGGATGGTAGCCATCCTTACTGGTGTGAGGTGATATCTCATTGTGGTTTTAATTTGCATTTCTCTGATAACTAGCGATGTGGAGCATCTTTTCATGTGTCTGTTGGCTATCTGAATTTCTTCCTTGGAGAACTGTCTGTTCAGCTCCTCTGTCCATTTTTTAATTAGATTATTTGCTTTTTGTTTGTTGAGGTGCATGAGCTCTTTATATATTTTGGATGTCAAGCCTTTATCAGATCTGTCATTTATGAATATATTCTCCCATACTGTAGGGTACCTTTTGGTTCTATTGATGGTGTCCTTTGCTGTACAGAAGCTTTTCAGCTTGATATAGTCCCACTTGTTCATTTTTGCTTTTGTTTTCCTTGCCCGGGGAGATCTATCATGAAGAAGTTACTCATGTTTATGTCCAAGAGATTTTTGCCTATGTTTTTTTCTAAGAGTTTTATGGTTTCATGACTTACATTCAGGTCTTTGATCCATTTTGAATTTACTTTTGTGTATGGGGTTAGACAGTGATCCAGTTTCATTCTCTTACATGTAGCTGCACAGTTTTCCAGCACCATCTGTTGAAGAGACTGTCATTTCCCGATTGTATGTCCATGGCTTCTTTATTGTATATTAATTGACCATATATGTTTGGGTTAATGTCTGGAGTCTCTAATCTGTTCCACTGGTCTGTGGCTCTGTTCTTGTGCCAGTACCAAATTGTCTTGATTACTGTGGCTTTGTAGTAGAGCTTGAAGTTGGGGAGTGAGATCCCTGCCACTTTATTCTTCTTTCTCAGGATTGCTTTGGCTATTCGGGGTCTTTGGTGTTTCCATATGAATTTTTGAACTATTTGTTCCAGTTCGTTGAAGAATGTTGTTGGTAATTTGATAGGGATTGCATCAAATCTGTATATTGCTTTGGGCAGGATGGCCATTTTGATACTATTAATTCTTCCTAGCCAAGAGCATGGGATGAGTTTCCATTTGTTAGTGTCCTCTTTAATTTCTCTTAAGAGTGTCTTATAGTTTTCAGGGTATAGGTCTTTCACTTCATTGGTTAGGTTCATTCCTATGTATTTTATTCTTTTTGATGCAATTGTGAATGGAATTGTTTTCCTGATTTCTCTTTCTATTGGCTCATTGTTAGTGTATAGGAAAGTCACAGATTTCTGTGTGTTAATTTTGTATCCTGCAACTTTACTGTATGCTGATATCAGCTCTAGTAGTTTTGGAGTGGACTCTTTAGGGTTTTTTATGTACAATACCATGTCATCTGCAAATAGTGACAGTTTAACTTCTTCTTTACCAATCTGGATTCCTTGTATTTCTTTGTTTTGTCTAATTGCCATGGCTAGGACCTCCAGTACTATGTTAAATAACAATGGGGAGAGTGGGCATCCCTGTCTTGTTCCCGATCTCAGAGGAAAAGCTTTCAGCTTCTTGCTGTTCAGTATGATGTTGGCTGTGGGTTTATCATATATGGCCTTTATTATGTTGAGGTACTTACCCTCTATACCCATTTTGTTGAGAGTTTTTATCATGAATGGATGTTGAATTTTGTCGAATGCTTTTTCATCATCTATGGAGATGATCATGTGGTTTTTGTCTTTCTTTTTGTTGATGTGGTGGATGATGTTGATGGATTTTCGAATGTTGTATCATCTTTGCATCCCTGGGATGAATCCCACTTGGTTGTGGTGTATGATCCTTTTGATATATTTTTGAATTCGGTTTGCTAATATTTTATTGTGTAATTTTGCATCGACGTTCATCAGGGATATTGGTCTATAATTTTCTTTTTTGGTGGGGTCTTTGCCTGGTTTTGGTATTAGGGTGATGTTGGCCTCATAGAATGAGTTTGGGAGTATTCCCTCTGCTTCTATTTTTTGGAAAACTTTAAGGAGAATGGGTATTATATCTTCTCTGTATGTCTGATAAAATTCCGAGCTAAATCCATCTGGCCTGGGTGTTTTTTGGGTAGTTTTTTGATTACCACTTCAATTTCTTTGCTGGTAATTGGTTTGTTTAGATTTTGTGTTTCTTCCTTGGTCAGTTTTGGAAGGTTGTATTTTTCTAGGAAGTTGTCCATTTCTTCTAGGTTTTCCAGCTTCTTAGCATATAGGTTTTCATAGTAGTCTCTAATAATTCTTTGTATTTCTGATGGGTCCTTCTAATTTCTGATTCTGTTGATGTGTGTTGATTCTCTTTTTCTCTTAATAAGTCTGGCTAGAGGCTTATCTATTTTGTTTATTTTCTCAAAGAACCAGCTCTTGGTTTCATTGATTTTTTTCTATTGTTTTATTCTTCTCAATTTTGTTTATTTCTTCTCTGATCTTTATTATGTCCCTCCTTCTGCTGACTTTAGGCCTCATTTGTTCTTCTTTTCAATTGTGATAATTGTGACATTAGACTATTCGTTTGGGTTTGTTCTTCCTTCTTTAAATATGCCTGGATTGCTATATACTTTCCTCTTAAGACTGCTTTCGCTGCGTCCCACAGAAGTTGGGGCTTTGTGTTGTTGTTGTCATTTATTTCCATATATTGCTGGATCTCCATTTTAATTTGGTTGTTGATCCATTGACTATTTAGAAGCGTGTTGTTAAGCCTCCATGTGTTTGTGAGCCTTTTTGCTTTCTTGGTACAATTTATTTCTAGTTTTATACTTTTGTGGTCTGAAAAGTTGGTTGGTAGGATTTCAATCTTTTTGAATTTACTGAGGCTCTTTTGTGGCCTAGTATGTGGTCTATTCTGGAGAATGTTCCATGTGCACTTGAGAAGAATGTGTATCCTGTTGCTTTTGGGTGTAGAGTTCTATAGATGTCTATTAGGTCCATCTGTTCTAGTGTGTTGTTCAGTGCCTCTGTGTCCTTACTTATTTTCTGTCTGGTGTGTCTGTCCTTTGGAGTGAATGGTGTGTTGAAGTCTACTAAAATGAATGCATTGCAGTCTATTTCCTCCTTTAGTTCTGTTAGTATTTGTTTCACATATGCTGGTGCTCCTGTGTTGGGTGCATATATACTTATAATGGTTATATCCTCTTGTTGGACTGAGCCCTTTATCATTATGTAATGTCCTTCTTTATCTCTTGCTACTTTCTTTGTTTTGAAGTCTATTTTGTCTGATACTAGTACTGCAACACCTGCTTTTTTCTGCCTATTGTTTGCATGAAATATATTTTTCCATCCCTTGACTTTTAGTCTGTGCATGTCTTTGGGTTTGAGGTGAGTCTCTTGTAAGCAGCATATAGATGGGTCTTGTTTTTTTATCCATTCAGTGACTCTATGTCTTTTGAATGGTGCATTCAGTCCATTTACATTTAGGGTGATTATCAATAGGTATGTACTTATTCCCATTTCAGGCTTCAGATTCGTGGTTACCAAAGGTTCCAGGTTACTTTCCTTACTCTCTAAGAGTCTAACTTAACTCACTTAGTATGCTGTTACAAACAAAATCTAAAGGTTCTTTTCTATTTCTCCTCCTTTTTCTTCCTCCTCCATTCTTTATATATTAGGTATCAAATTCTGTACTTTTTGTCTATCCGTTGATTGACTTTGGGGATAGTCAATTTAATTTTGCATTTGTCTCGCAATCAGCTGCTCCACCCTCCCTACCGTGATTTTACTACCTCTGGTGACAGCTATCCAACCTTAGGACCACTTCCATCTATAGCAGTCCCTCCAAAATAGACTGCAGAGATGGTTTGTAGGAGGTAAACTCTCTCAGCTTTTGCTTATCTGGAAATTGTTTAATCCCTCCTTCAAATTTAAATGATAATCTTGCCGGATAAAGTAATCTTGGTTCCAGGCCCTTCTGCTTCATGGCATTAAATACATCATGCCACTCCCTTCTGGCCTGTAAGGTTTCTGCTGAGAAGTCTGATGTTAGCCTGATGGGCTTTCCTTTGTGTGTGATCTTATTTCTGCCTCTGGCTGCTTTTAACAGTCTGTCCTTATCCTTGATCTTTCCCATTTTAATTACTATGCGTCTTGGTGTTGTCTTCCTTGGGTCCCTTGTGTAGAGGGATCTGTGGATCTCCATGGCCTGAGAGACTATCTCCTTCCCCAGATTGGGGAAGTTTTCAGTAACTACCTCCTCAAAGACACTTTCTATCCCTTTCTCTCTCTCTTCTTCTTCTGGTCTCCCTATAATGCGAATATTGTTCTGCTTAGATTGATCACACAGTTCTCTCAATATTCTTTCATTCTTAGAGATCCTTTTTTCTCTCTGTGCCTCAGCTTATTTGTATTCCACTTCTCTAGTTTCTATTTCATTTATTGTCTCCTCCACCGTATCCAACCTGCTTTTAATACCCTCCATCGTGTTCTTTAACTATTGGATCTCTGACCTGAATTCATTCCTGAGTTCTTGGATGTCTTTCCGTACCTCCATTAGGATGTTGATGATTTTTATTTTGAACTCCCTTTCAGGAAGAGTCATGAAGTCCATATCATTTAAATCTTTCTCAGGAGTTGTATTAACAATTTTACTCTGGACAAGGTTCCTTTGGTGTTTCATGTTTGCATATGGCGCCCTCTAGTGTCCAGAAGCTCTATTCTGGAGCTGCTCAGCCCCTGAAGCAATGTCGGGGGTCTCAAGTGAGCTGTACTGGTGCCTGGGGTTAGGAAAGAGCTGTTTCCCACCTCCTGGCTGCTGTGCCTGTCTCCACTGCCTGAGCCAGTGGGCCAGTCACACAGGTATAAATAAGTTTTTGTCCTGGAGCAGCTGGATATGGATCCCTGCTTTCCACAAGCAGCCAGAATCCCAGTCTCCCCAGGAACTCTGCCTGTATTAACTTTCCAACCCGGTAGTCATGCGAGTCTCGTGAAAGCACCATGAAATGTAGGTTTGTGCTCCTAGAGCAGATCTCCAGAGCTAGGTATTCAGCAGTCCCAAGCCTTCCACTCTCTCCCTGCTCCATTTGTCTTCCTCCCGCAGTGTGCTGGGGTTGGGGAGGAGCTCGAGTCCCGCGGAGCCACAGCTCTGGTACGTTACCCCATTCGCTGAGGTCTGCTCTTTTCTCCAGGTGTGTGCAGTCTGAAGCCGTCCTCTTTCCTGTTGCTCTCTCAGGATTAGTTGCGCCAATTAAATTTTCTAATTGTATCCAGTTTTAGGAGGAAGCCTCTGTCTCTCCTCTCACGCTGCCCCTCACACCACCATCTTTAATCCCTCTGTAAGACTTTTTGCTGGAGAGGCTGGAGAACAATGTTCACGGTTCCTTGCAAGGGACCATTGCAGAGGATTGAGGGCACATAGATTGAGAGAATCCTGGAGGTGTGGAGTGTGTATAAAATGAGAGTTCCTGTGGCCAGGATTCTCACCTGGCCATGGCTGACTAGCTCACTGCACACCTGTGGGCAACACATGGCTGTTGACTCTATAAAAAGAGCTCCACCCAGCACTCTGGGCACGACATGGTGGCAGGGCTGCAAGGCTGCAGGAGAGCAGAGCAGAGGCTGGAGTGGTGGCAGCTCCGAGTACAGAGACCAAGAGGATGGCTTTGTGGGATGACTGTGCAGAGAGGCCCAGAGGATGGCTGTGTGGACAGAGGGGCCCAGAGGCAGAGACCGGCTTGTTGCATGCAGGCTTGCTCTGAGTGAAAGGGATTCTAGTGACTGACCTGCCACCTGGAAATAAATGTGGGTATAACCCTTTCACCCTAAGAAAGTTTTGTTGTCAATTTCTTTGGTCACATTGAATCCATAGCGAACTTGTCCGGGGCTGAAACCCATTGGCAAGACAACATTCATTTTCTACTTCTTTCATATCCAATATGAACATGTTGGTATGTTTACTTTGAAAATATTCTAGACTATTTTGTCTATGATTTCCTATTAATTGTGATAATGGTGCGCTTTTATATATATCATGAGCATGTTGTGCTTGGTCTTCATGAACGGTAGTTTTAAATGGTGGTTTAATATTTCATTGTGTGGATATACCAGAATGATTTTTTTCTGCTAATATGAACATCTTGCAACAAAAACCTTTGACAGCCCCTCTCACTATGTTTTAAAGATACTAATTCAACATCAGGAAATGTGAATGAAACAGAGCCACCAATTTCATGGATCTTACTTCATATAGCCAATTTGCTTTTATCTCTGGGCTGAACATCACAGTGTCCTCCATACTGTGGGAGGCTATCAGTTTCACTACCCCTTTGCCAGCATTGGGTGTTATTTTATTAGTCTTGCTAAAGTTTTTAGGAGAAATACACTCAATCACATTAATTTGCATTTGCATCCTTTTACTTATGATTGGGGTCGATCATTTTCCCTCACACAAGATTGAAAAATCTTGGATTTCCATTGACTATTATTATTATATTATTAATTTTATGAAAGCCATTTTTTCAAAGCGAAAAATTGCATGTTAGGGATGAGTGAAGTATATAATAAGATGAGGAGAGAGGTAAAGTTAAGAACCAGGAGCTTTTAAGCCTAGACAGCTGGTGGAAAGACCATGCCCTGGCCTCCACAAACACAGGGAAGCTGAGCTCACTGGGGGAATCCTTGGACCCAGTTTCCATGCTGTCTGGGACATGCTGAGGCTTGCTATCTTCTTCCTTTCCTTCTTACTACACACATTAAATGTATTTAATTGCAAAAAAAAAAAAGGTACATGAGATAAAAATCACCCATATTCCCACTATTCAGAGATAAGTCCTTTAACATTTTATCATACATGCTTACAGAATCTCTCTTTATATATATATATATATATATATATGGCATGTATACAGCACACACACTCACATATCTCTGTGTAATAGTGCCTAGTTTGAGATATTTTTCATCCAACAATGTGCTTCTGGACCTTCCTACCTTCCCTTCCTCTTTCACTCTCCTTCTTCCTTTAAATGCCTTTGATCTTGCAATAGTTTACACTTCCTTATTCAGAATTGCTTAAGAGGCCTGAGACCTGGAATCTCATTGCTGAGGTTCTAGGGGAATCCTATGTCTGTGATTCTGAACCAAGCAACACAGTAGCTGCAGTTATTTCTGTCTTTTAAAAACTGGATTCTATTTGCTGCCATGTCTTTTTTCAACTGACAAAGGACAAGTTGGCACTATTTGGAAGTGGCAACACAGGATAAATCTTGTGTGTGCATTCATTCATGTAATCACATTGGTGCAAATCTAGTAGATTTTCTCCAAGGAAATGTTGAAAAGGTCCACGTCAGGCTGATCTCATTACTTCTATGATTAAAGAGTTGAAGTTTCAAGGGCAGATTTCTTCATAGGCCCAATTTATGAAAGAGGAGCCCCATTTTGTTCTTGTATTTCCTTCATGTCTTCTTTTTTAAAGCCTTTTAAAATCTGGCCTATAGGGAGAGTTGGGTTCTAATGAGACCCAGTGGGCCTCCAGCCCCTAAACTCCCAGTCAAAGGCAGAACTTTGGAAGATTCAATACACTTGCATTATAAATCTATTCTGTGACAAGCTTTTTTATACACATTCAATCTATTTAAATTTTCTACCTCTCCAAACCTCAGTTTCTGCTTCTGTAAAATTAGGAATAGGAAAAAGCTTACTTTGTAGGTTTGTTGTGGGATTGAATCTTAGTACAGGAACTGGCATACAGAAGACAATGTTGCTGTTTTGATACAAAGGGGCTGGAGTGGTGTTTTCACTCTATCACTTGCCATGACCTTCTGTCCTGTGGGAAGGTCCCCTGGGAGGAAGATCTACGGACCATAAGCAGGATGATTTACATATGGCATCCCATTTAGCCTCTCCACCATTCGTATATGTAACATTAGCAGTTGTCTTACATTTTAGGAATTTACACATCTATTCATTTAACAAAGATTTATAAAGCACCTCCTATATGCTTAGTACATAGATGCCAGGGTCAATCAGTGAACAGAGCAAATTTCCTGCTCTTGTGTAGCTGACATGCAAGCTAAGGAGACAAACAACACACAATTGAATGATTATTTCAGGTGTTAGTAAGTTTATAAGGGGGAATAAAGCAGGAGGGTATTGGCTCAGGAAAGGAGGACATTGCTATTATACAGGGGGATGAGGGAAGGTCTCTCTGATGGTATGACATTTGAGCAGAGACTAAAAAAAAGTAAGGGAGTGAGCCATGTGGATCACCAGGGCAGGTACCATTCTGGCAGAGGGAACAGCTCCTGCAAGGGCTCTGAGGTGGGAAGGCACTGGTTGGAGGCACAGTGAGGGGGCTGGTGTGGGATGGGTCAGGATGGCTTGAATAAGAGGGAATGTGGTGGGAGAAAGGGGAGAGGGTACTGGCTGTGGGGAAGGAGGAAATCATTTATAGAGTCCCCTAGGACAGTGTAAGGACTTTAGGCTCTACTGATTGAAATAGGAAATCATTGAAGGATTCTGATTCTATAAAGTATCAGTACGGCTGCTGAGTAAGGAAAGTCTCTAAGGGGAAGGGTGGGAGCTGGGAAACCGGTGAATGACTACTGCAATAATACAAGCAGGGAACTTGTTTCTCGATGGCAGTTGAGTGGGTGGTAAGAAGAGGTGGGCTTATGGAAGGCAGAGCAGGTAGGCTTTGCTGATGCACAGAACTGTGGTGTGAAGCACGATAGAACTTAAAGTTCTTGTGCCCATGTAATCAGTAGAGTGGAGCTGCACTAAGATGGGGAAGACACGGCAGAGCACGATCAAGAGGTTGGTCTGGTTTGGCGCATGTCCGCTGCATGGTCCAATTGAGATGTCAGGTGGGCAGTTAAATATTTGAGTCTAAGGTATTGATGAGAGGTATGGGATAGATCCAACATTTGAGAACCTCTGCTATATGCATAGTATTTAAAGCCATGGGTAAGATCACTAAGGAGATGGCCTTAGGGCTGAGCCCTCTGGCATTACAAAGTGGCCCAGGTGAGGGGAACCCAATGCTGATGAAGAAATCGAAGTGCAGGGAGTCTGCTTCATGTGGAGTGGCAGAGATGGGAAGCTAAGCTCCACAGCCTGACTCTGAAGTCTATGTTATTAACCCTTAGCAGTACTCCAAATGTTGGGGCAAAGAAGTCTTTCCTGGAGACATAAAACATGGGTGGCTTGCCAGGGCCTTGCCTCTATGCTGGGATAGCAAGCGAGGCTCTCAGGTTTAAGCAAATAAGACAGTTCATTTGTTGGTAGAACCAGATGATGCATCCATCAGCCCCACCTGGTGTAGTACTCAGGGATCTCAAGGGAGCAAGAAAGGTCTGGTAATTAAGAAAGATTCCTTTCCTGAGCTGCAGTGGGTCACAGTGACTGTCAGGGTTGAAAGATTGATGACTTAATAAAGACCACCTGAAAAGGCAATTGACCAGCAAGGGAAAAAACTCATTGCCACCCACCCACTACCAGCAGTATCTCCATCCAGAGACCCACCGTGACAGCTGAGCTGCTTGGAGCTCTGTGCACCCCACATCACTTGCCCCATATTGTGTGTGAGCAGTTCTCAGCCAACCATAGGATGCATTCTTTCACTCACTGGTAAACAGCACTGTCTGCCCAGGTCCTTGACTGGATGTAGAGGGATGGGTAAGATGCAGTGTCCTCCATCTCTGGAGTTCGCAGTATCATAGAGGCCATGACTACATTATAGAATCTGAATGAGCCAAGAATTCCATTTCACATTACTGTGAGTATTCATGCTTGCTGTTTCAAGAATCCATTTCTATAAATGGAAGGGAGAACTAGAGTCCAGCATGTAGGACATGCTCAGTAAGTCACTCACTGAAGTATGAGTAGAGTCAGAGAGAAAAGGCCCCGATTGAGAATTAGGACCATTGCAGCTACAGCTTTGCAAAAAATAGCTTCATGATTTGAGAAAAATCACTGTTCTCTGGATCTAAGTTAGCTCATCTGTCAAAAAGGGGTTTGAATTAAATTATCCTTGGAGATCTTTTAGAACTAAGACTGGGATTTGTTAAAAGCTCTGAAAAGTCACAGTAAGAACTCCCCTTCCTAAAGTTCTGCTAAATGCCATGCTGTGTGTTTCATAGGACAGGCATTGTGTAGAGTGTGTAAGGAAAGGAAGCAGAAGCATGCCTGCTATGTATAACCTGCCAGTCTCTGTGGAGCCCCCTCCTTCCCTAATGTTCCTCAGATCCGATTTCTCAGGAGTCCACCTTTATGGGAGACTTGGCTGGGCAGCTTGCCATAGGACAGTCCAACAGCAGCAAGGTGGGAAAAACGTGAATTACCTCTGTCTTTCCCAGTGCCCACTGGCACCAGTACACATGTGGACCAGGAGTATGGGTGCTGTAGGGCTTCCTCTCTGCCTTGAGCAGAGAGCTGGTTCTCCAACCCAGAATTCAGGCAGATGGAAGCTTTCTTGTAAAAAGTCAAAGTGCTCTTTTCAACAAATATCTCTTGAAGGACAACTTGCTGCACATTTGCATGTACAGAAAATTGCTTCTAGTGTAGAATTTTCCTAAGGGAGACATTCTCTGGAGTCTGCTCTCTCTATCCCTGAGGCCATCACATTAGTTCTGGCTCCGGCTTTTTGTCTCAACAGGACAATTACATAGCTTCCGGTAAGGATATGTCTTCAGTCTCCTGCCAGTGCATTTTCTACTAAGGAACTAGAGTTGTCTTTTGGAAAAAAATTAAAAGAAAATAAAAATACTCCAAGTGAACTGGGTCATGTTATCCTCCTGCTTGGGAGCCCTCCGCAGGCTCCACTGCCTGGACAATCAACACCGACACCCGCCATGGCCTGCAAGACACAGGCAGCCAGGCCTGTCTATCTTTCCATCCCTTCTTGCCAAGGATATCACCATCCTTTTTCTACTTCCATTCACTCTTGGTTTCCTGAATTTGCCGTGCTTCTGCCAGCCTCCAGGGTCTCACCTAATCTTTTCTCTTCTCTGCTCAGGGTTCT
Source organism: Manis pentadactyla (assembly GCF_030020395.1). Classification (NCBI taxonomy): domain Eukaryota; kingdom Metazoa; phylum Chordata; class Mammalia; order Pholidota; family Manidae; genus Manis; species Manis pentadactyla. The sequence goes on along the minus strand of NC_080022.1, from coordinate 45,811,835 downwards.
CTTCCCTCTCTTTCTCCTCCTGATTGAGCTCATCCCCTCAGAAAGCCTATCCCTGATCATTGTACCTCAAGTTAAAGCTCTCACTCTTTTTCTGGCTCAGCTAATTGTAAATGGCAATGTGCAAAAAAATATTTTACTCATTTGTTTCTTTGTGAAACACTTTTACTACACTGTGAACTGTAAACTTCAGGAAAGCAGAAACCATTTTGGGTTATTTATGTTGTCTGCCCTAGAGCCAGGCTGGTGGTCGAGTAATGTTTGTAAAGGACTGATCTGGTGCTGTTCAATTTCCTACTCTTACCCTGCACCCCAGCCAGTTACCCCCACCTTATCAGAGGACTCACAGTTCCCCCAAGGCAGCACATCTTCTGTCTTCTGCTCCTGTGGGCACTATTGAGCCTGCAATACTCTTCCCTATTTTCCTCCTGAAAAATGAACTCAGCCTTCAAGACTCAGCTCAGATATTTTCTCTTTGATGCTTGTCCCCATTGCTTCTGGTGAAATGAAAAGTATCTGCTCCATGGACTGTGCACACCTGGATCACAGCCTTTGTCACCTCTGTGCCACCCTGACCCTTTTCTAGGTCTATTTTCCATACTAGAAGAATCTCTTGGGAGCAAGGAAGACATCTACTTCATCTTATAGCCCTGCCTCTTAACAGTGTTTGTCACACAGTAAGGGTTCAATAACTGTTTGTGGAGGGAATGCATACATTAATTAAGGAACTTCCTTTGTGAAATTATAGTGTGCGGAGTCTTCCTGTCTGAGAAGTCCCTACACCTGCTTTTTTGCTATTCCCTCTTGGAAATTTTTGGGGTTCCTGTTTCAGGGAGACCCCCTCTCTGTTTTCTGCCTTCTAGGATAAGGACATCTGTTTGGTTTAGAAAACAGTTTGCTATTGCCTGCCTTAGAAGGAACTTGGCAGTTAATACAGGTCCCATGGTGGGTAGAGGAATAAACAGTCAATCCTCCCAAATACTTTGTTTAGCACTCTATCAGTCAGAAGGACTGGCTGTTGAGGATTCGTTCATTCACTAATTCCCTCACTAACTACTGTTCTGCTATGTGCCAGGCATTGTGTTGGGTCAGCCTGTGGTCATGGAGGTGCCAGAGGTCCTGTTCCTAATATTTCCTTTGTGAAGAGGGAAGCACAGACAGACTGACAGACAGTCCAATGGGTGCAGCCGCATGGGAGCAGAGGAGAAGCAGGGCTTTCATCCACTTCAGGGACTTAAGAAAGTCTTCTGAGTGCAGGGACTCTTTATGTTGACTTTTGGTAGATGAGTAGAATTGTTCGATGCCATAAGGGAGGTGAGAAAGGGAGGAGAGAGAACCAAGGAAGGAAGAAGGAAGAGCACTCAGGGGTCATGGAGCAGGAGCCGCAGCAGGGCTCGGGCAATCACGAGGAGTTCACTGAACCCAGAGCTTTGCTGCTCAGTCTGGTGTGTGGACCAACAGCATCCGCATTGCCTGTGAACTTGCTGGAGCGACCGAATTTTGAACTGCACCGCGGACCAACTGAATCAGAATCTACATTCTAATATGATCCCCTGCTGGTTCCTGCCCACACTGAAGCTTCGGGGAAAGCGTGTGAAGGGGTGTTTTTCAGAAGATAGCATGTATCAAATCATCTGGAGTGTTTGTTGAAAAAAGGTCACTGAGCACCACCTCATTGTTTCGCATCTGCGTTTCTCAGGAGGTCCTGCATGATGCAGAGTCTGCTGGTTCCAGGGCCGCCCTTTGGGAACCACTGGGTTGGAGGCGAGTGGTAACAGTCGTTTCTGAGAAATGAGCTTGGGCAGGAAGCAGGCTTCAAATCCCCATTGGCGTTGACTGGGGAAGAGTTTGGACTTTCTGCTGGAGTGTTGTGGACCTCTGCAGAAGTTTTACATGGAAGAGTGATGTGGTGAGACTTTCTGGCCAGGCAAAAGACTGCTTTGGCAGCATGTGGAAGATGGGTTAGGTAGTGACAAGGTGATAGACTGTCACCATTGTCCAGGGTAGAATGACAGACCCTGAAGTGAGGCAGAGAAGATGGCTTTAACCTAAACGGGCGGCCAAGTCCGTGGGATTCAGTGACTGAGTGAATGGGGGATGAGAATCACTAACCTCTCTGCTACCTGCCACCTGGGTGTGGCACAGGGCCTGGGGAGCTGTTCCTGCCTGGGAAAGCAGACTTTGCAGCCGAGTCAGTCTGGGTCCTTCCATGCCCAGAAAGCTGCCGGTTTTATTTGCCTTCTCTTTGCAAGTCTGCCTCTGGCCTCCTCTGGCAGGTTTCAGCATGCAGTATTTGAAGAAAGGGGTGCAGTAAACAATTCAGAAGTAGGATTTATTAATGGGAGGCATGTAATTACTGCCAGACACGGCAATCTGAAGAGTTTACTGCCTAAGTGTTTGGTGTCATTCATTAAAACAAAGTGGGCTCTTGGCATGGACGCCGTCACCCTGTGACCAGACTCTCTTTTTCTGTGATAGCCCCTCCCCCGAGGCTGCGAGCAGAGCCTGGCTGAAGAGGCAAAGCAGATAAATCACCAGCGCAGGGGTCTGGCTCTGTGGACAATGGACCTGGTTGGGGCCCCGTGGAGGAGGTGCGGGTCCTGGTCCCAGAGCAGGGCTCCTGGGGGTGGGTTGGGGCCTGCCTGCCTTTTGTCTCCAGGGCTTCTGACTCCTTAGTAACATGTCAGCAGAACCTTTATAAAAGGCAACCCCACACTCTGTGACCTTTCCACAGACCCTCACAGAGCCCTCGGATGCAGACAACAGAAGTCAGCCTCTCCTCTTGACCAATGAGAAACTGAGACCCACGAGGGTTGCGTGAGTCTCCCAAAGTCTTGTGGCTGAGAGAACAAGCTGGTGCTGAGCTCCCACAAAGCCATCTCCATCTCTCAGCCAGGCGCACTAGGCTACCCCAGCTCCGTGGAGAGCACTGAGGGTAGCCCGGGCTCCAGACGTACTGGGAGCTGCAGGACGTGGGTCGCAACCCAGGGCTTTCCTTGACCAGTTCTGCATGCTTGGGAAAGATGTGCTAAGCCTTGATTTCCTCAGCTGTAAAAGGAGGAGCAGGAACTAGGCTAGCTCCTTTCCAGGGTCCTCTGAGGGTCAGGTGGCATTGCAGGGCTGGGTGCTGGCCAGTCCTCTTTCCCCTGACTTGCAACCATCTCTAGGCCTCACAAAAAGCCCTGTGCTACTCAGGACACCGGTGTTGGTGCACAGATGAGACAATGGAGGGAATGTGCTTTGGAAAATCCACGCACACCATTTAAATGTGAGGTAATATTGGGAGCAGTGGATCTACCACCACCCTGCCAAGAAACCAGCGACTTTTGAGACAAAAAGCAGACCTGAATTCTAGAATCCTCATCATTGTGATTGGTCTTGGACAAGGGAACTTTCCTGCTCTTTCGAACATTATCTCAAAGTGTTATTTTATTTTGAGGCCTGAGAGAATGTGTAGGAAGCACAGCATGGGAGTCACAGCAGGGAACAGGTATCTGGCAGGTACCAGCTTGCAGGTGAAGACACAGCCCACTGATGGTAAGGTCTTGGGTGGGGGCAGGGAGTTGCCACACTATTTATCTTAGCATTCTCTAGTGCCCTGCACAGGGTCTGCCATGTGGTGGGTGCTCAGTAATTATTTATCAAACTGGACCACATTGGATTCTGTCATATCCCATGGGTTCTTTGAAGGCAGAGTCTATGTTTTACTCACTTTTCTCTTTTTCCAGAGCCATGCCGAGTGTCTGGCACAGAGTAGGTGCTTAGTAAATTCAGGTTGGATAGAAATTAAGCACTGTGAAAAATAAGGCAGATACATCTAGCGTCTGCACTGAACAATGGATTCCCAGGGCTCCAGGTAGGAAAGGGGTCTGGGATTTGTAGGTAGTGGTCAGATGACAGGCTAACTTCAAAGGCACGTGTGGGGAAGGGAAGGGATGTGGTTTCTCACAGGCCTCTGGCTGTGTGGGAGTCTCAGCTGGCAGCAGTTGGTGGGATAGAGGGAGGTTGGCAGCATTGTGGAGGCCTTGGCCAGGAAAACAGAGATGGAATGAATGAGACAGAGAGGAAGTAACTCAGATGGAGACAAACATGCTTCAAAATCTCTCTGTATCCACAGGAACCGACGTGGCAGCAGTGTGTGCATGTGCGTGTGTGCACACTGGAAGGAAAGCAGACTTTGCAGCCAAATCAGTCTGCTTGCAGATCCACAGTGCAAGCCAGGGTTGTGGGATCTTGAGCATGTTTGATTTTTCTGAATCTCCATTTCCTCATCTAAAAACATGCAATCAGTGATGCTTACCTTACGGGATGCAGAGCGTTGTTGTGGATATCAAAACAGTGTTTTGTAACCAATAAAATAACCATTTATTAAGTACCTGCTCTTTACTAGGCACTGAGCCTAGTAGCTGTGTAGATTTAATCTATAATTCCTTTAACCATCCTACAAGGTAGCTATTATCATTTCTAATCACCACTTCAGAGCAGAGGAAATTGAAGTTCTGAGGCTTTGAGCAATTTGCTCAAGTGATAGTGCCAGAAGTCCAACTGGATTCTTTCTGTAAAGATTACAGTATGGATATGTTCACGATGCTTATATTTTGTGAGTCTTAGTCAAGACTAAAAGTCTCCCACAGAGCATTTTCCTTTATTGTCAGCACTTTTTCTCCCTCCATCCCCCTTTCCAATAAAAATCCAAACCTTTGGCTAACCTGGCCATTTATGGAAGACGAGTGAGTTCCACTAAGTGATTTAAACATGATTTGATTTTCTTTGTCCAGGTGCTCTTCAGCTTCAATGGGATGGGATCAGGAAATTATTTCTTGGTGTTTATATGAGAGAAGAAGAAAAGCTGCTGAGAGTTAAACTTCTGCACAATCCAACATTGAAATATCAAAAACTATCCTCTCAAAAGAAAATGATCAACTCTTTTGACATTTTCTGGAGGTTTCTTTGAAGCTTTAGCCAAATATGAGATAAGTGTGGAAAGTCAGGAAAGCAAGTTAACTCTTTTACTGAAATCTACTATGTGCCTGTTTCTTGATTCACCTGAACAAATGGGTATTGTCTTCCCCATTCCTTACAGTTACCCTGTATGGTAAGTATCTTTAGATCCATTTGTCACTTAAGGATGCTCAGAAAGGTAAACATTTGTCTGAGAACACACAATGATTAGGCGTCAAAGCCAACGTTCAAATCTGTCTTGCCAATGGGTTTCAGTTTTGGGCAAGTTCACTTTGGATTCAGTATGACCAAAGAAATGACAGTAGAATGTTCTTGGGGTAAAGGGGTTATACCCACTTTTATTTCCATGGTGGCAGGTCTATCACTAGAATCCCATCCACTCAGAGCGAGTCTGCATGCAGCAAGCCAGTCTCTGCCTATGGGCCTCTTTGCCCACACAGCCGTCCCCGGGGCCTCTGTCCTCGGCGCTGCCACCACTCCAGCCTCTGCTCTGCTCTCCTGCAGCTTTGCAGCAGTGCCATCATGTTGCCCAGAGCACTGGCAGAGCTCTTTATATAGAGTCAAAGCAATGTATTGCCCACACGTGTGTGGTGAGATAGCCAACCAGGGCCAGGTGAGAATCCTGACCACAGGAATTTTCATTTTATCCACAAAACCTTAGTCTGTTTGGTCCTAAAGTTCAGGCTCTTTTTTCTACTATTCTCTGCTTCTGAATCTGCAAGTCTACTGATGCGAGCTGTTGCTTCCTCTAAACTCCTCTTTTTAAGGAGCCCAGCCCTTTGTCCTGTAGCCCTGGGGAGATCCTGGGAAGACTGCAAACCTGCAGTTATATAAAAAAAAAAGGACTTAATCTTGGAGACTGCATGAGACCACCAAATGCCCAGGCAGCAAATGTGAGAGTATAACTTTTGGGAAGCTTATGAAATGGACAGCTGGATGTTTCTATTTTTGGATGTGAGCTCAGGCACCAGTAACAGTGTGTATCTTTTTTTTTTTTTTCTTTTGGCAGAGTGGGCTGGGCTGGGGGAAGAGGAGAAAGAAACAAGGAAGTGGAGCTCCTTTCAGTTCATCCCGTTCAAAGTGAGTGTCATGGATTTAAGTAGCCTTTGTGCAGACCCCATTATTTAGATTCAGTAAGATATGCAAGGTGTCCCACCTGTTTTACCTTATTAAATTTTTAATGAACTCTTGAATTGTAGTCTAAGAAAAATCAAAATTAGCTACCAAACACTTGGTTTACATGCCATCTTCAGGGTTCTCCTTCTGGGGTGGTGGAAAGCTCACAGACGTTAGAGTTCATGAGATACAGGTTTGACTTTCAGCCACATCATTTATTTTTGAGTGGCTTTGGGCAAACCATCTAACATCTCTGACCTCAGTTTCCTCATCTCTATAATGAGTATAATAATGCCTGCTTTTTAAGGTTGTCATGGTTGTAAAGTGTTTGATACTTAGCAGATACTCATTAGATGTCAGCTACATTTTCCTTCCTGTGCAAATTCATTATCTATATTCTCTTAGGTAGGGAAATGGGCATGAGGTATGACCTACATATTTTGGGACAACTTGGATCCACCCAGATTGTTGGCAGGGACCATCAGTCATGGTTTAAGACTTAAGCCAATGCCCATTATGTCATTATGGCGCCTGCAGAAGTGATTACTTATGTTACTTTTCCAGTTCAGTGCAGAGCAGAAGGGGAGAGTTTTTCACACTGCTGGCGTTTTGTTGGAGCACAACGATACAAATCACAGATGGCTTCCTCGGCAGATGTGGCTCTGTAGAACTGCAGTGTGGGTTTACAAGGGGTTTAATGAAAACCTGGCAATCTTCCAGGCTTGAATCAATCCTCTGAGGTTCTCAGCTCATGCACATATAGGCCAATCTGCAAATGTTCACCCTGTTGATGGTGTGGGGAATGGTAGGGTGAAAAGTTTTTACCTGGGAAACAAAGCCAAATCTATCTGGCTGAATTCACAGACTTGGGGCCTGGGAGGTGGAACAGTGATATGGAAGGGAAGTTGGTAGGAGGAGGGCAGCCTACATCTGGAAGATGTCCAGATGGCTGCTGCCCAGCTGGGGGTAATCTGGGTCCAGGATAGAAAGATGGCTTTCCCAGATGCTTGCAGGCTCACATTCTTTTCTTCCTTACTACAGGTTAAGCTAAAAGGCGTGAGTAGGAGCTGCAGGTAGAGGATATGGAATAAGAAAACAGTTTCAATTAAGTTGACAGTATAGGTTGGAACTGGACTTGACTACTGTTGCTTTCTGCTTAAAATGCTCTTACTTTTCAAATGGCTAGCTTGCTATTTCTCATCTGTTTTATGTTGGCTTCAAAGTTATCTCTTTGGAGGAAGCTTCCCTGATCACCTCCCTGAAAAGGAATCTCCAAGCTCCTTGCTGTATTCTGTCTTAGCTGTGCATTTGTTTCATTAAGTATCACAGTTTATTAGCTTGTTTCCCTTCTGCTTTGGCCCTTACCTAGAGGCTCCTGGAGGGAAAGAGCTCTGTTCATCTGGTCAACCAAAGTAGCCCAGTGCCTATCAGAGTACTCTGCACATGGTAGACATTCAATTAATATTGTTGGTTGAATGAATATATTTTGGGACAAGAATAAGATCAGTGTTTATAGCTTAATGCTACCATTTTTTAAGCCTTATAACCATCCAAATTATTCAGTGTTTCTTAGCCCAGGGTTTGTCATCTGTAAAAGGGATAAAAATACAATAGAGGGTAGGTGTTTATGTAGTGTTTAGTGCATAAGAAATGTTCAATAAATTAAAGGTATTATTCAGTCATTGAAGAATTAGGTTAACTATCAACAAATATTTACCAATATTTGTAGTCAGCTTATATCTGTTGAGATCTAGCATATGCCATGCCTCATACTAAGCATTTTTATATACATCATCTTACATGATTCTTTATAACAACCTTGTGAGAGAGTCTTTGTATTTTAGAAGAAAAGAAATAGAGACTTAGAGTAAGGGGCTTGAATAGCTACTCAGTGGCAGAGGCAGTATTAGCTGCATTTCTATTTTTACAGCCATAATTTTCTCCCATAATTCCAGGCTGCTTCCTATTAACACTCACTCTGGATAGATAAACATAAGGAAGCCACATTCTGTATCCTCTGGGGCCTCTGGTTTAGGTGATAAGACATATGTAAGGGTAAAAACGGACACTAATAAAAACCAATGTTTTTTATGCTTCTTTGAAGTTTACAAAACTTGTCTCAATATTTATAGCACATTCAAGTTTTAAAAGATTATTATCCAGGATATATAAATAATTCATATAAGTCAATAAGAAAAAGACAAACCTCTCAATGGAAAAACTGACAGATTATGAACAAGCAATTCAAATGGCCAATAATCACAAGAAAAGATATTTGGTATTATTAGTCATGGGGAAGTTCAAATCAGAACAATGAGGTATCATTTTCCATCCAACAGATTGGCGAAAATAACAAAGAATACCATTTGATAAGGGTAATGAGAAATGGAAACTATCGTATTATACTAGTGGAACTATAAATGGATATAATCAATTTGGGCAGCAACTGGCAATACCTATTAGAGGTGACTATGAACACGCCCTTGGAACCAGGGCTTCCCCTAGGAATTAAATGTCTTAGAGAAACTCTTGCAAATGTGCAGAAGGAGACATATAAAAAGGTTCCGTTTTAACATTTTATATAATAGTGAAATAGTGGAAATAATATAAAAGTCCATTAATAGGGGACTGAACAAATTAACTGGTCATTTGTAAATGAAATATTAAACAGCAGCTGAAGGAATGAATTAGAGCTCCACTTAGAGATGTGGATAAATCACAGACACATTTTGTTAAATAAAAATGTTGCAGAAAGACACAGACAAGATGATATTTATGTACGTTTAAAAATCATGAAAAGCAATTGTGCATGGTTAAAATGAACTCTCTTTATGTACCATAAAGATCTGGTCAGGAAGAAAACATGCCACTACATGATAATAATTACTTCTGGAGTGAAGGGAGGGAACTGAGGTCAGGGAAGCTTGCAAAGAGGCCTTCTACTGAACCTTCAACTACATGTTTTAAGTTTAGTTGGAAAAAAACCCATCTGAAACAAATATGGCAAAATGTTAACATTGTTAGATCCAGGCGGTGGGTCAGTGTGTTTATTCTGTTGGTCTTTGAACTTCTCTGCATGTATGGGATAATTTACAAAATAAACAAACAAATCCGGAGCTTCTTCTCCAAACCTTATCCAATGTGCTCCTCGTTAAAGCCCTGGAGGCAGTCATGAGAGAGAAGATACTACACTGGGCAGTTTTCAGGCCCTTCTCTCCAGGCACCGGCTTTCTGTTGTGCTGCCTGGGACAAGGTAAGCTGCTGGGCAGATGGAGAAAAGACTGCATGATTTTCATTAGAAAGGGCCTGCAGCTGTGGGTGGGGCAGGGATGTAGGTCAAGGAAAAGGGGGAGAGAACCAGGGGAGCAAGGGGTACTAGGTTTTGAGGAAAGGTTGAAGAAACCAAGGTTCAGAGAAGGGGAATAACATTTTCAAGGTCAAGGTCACAGAGAGGCAGAGCTGGAATCTACCTCTGGTTACTTTACTCCAGATTCAGAAAGTGTGTGCCAGGGACAGGAGCTGGGACCCTGGAGTCCACAGGTCAAGGTCACATTCCAGCTCTACTATTTAGTGGCATTGTGGCCTTAGACACCCCACCTAACTCTCTGAGCTTGGGTCATAATTAGCTTTCTTAGAGTAACATTGGGAGAAATTCATAACATAACGTGTGTAAAGGGACTAGTGGGGCTAGCACGATGTCTAACTCTTGGTATTTACTCCACAAACAACAGTTACTGTCAGCAACAGTAGCATAATTCCAATTTGTTTCAATCATTCTTCAATAACTTGTTTTAATACCCTTTTCTCATACCTTTCCCCTCTTCCCAACCAAAACTGGGGCATTGTCCTCTGGGCAAGCATCCGCTTCATCTGTGTCCAAGAATTGCTCTCAGAATTTCGATGAAATCTGCCAAACCCAAAGAGCACCTCCATCTCTCTGGAGTCTTTGCTTTTCTGAGTACAGTCTGAGGTCTCATAAATTTTGGGAACAGCCAAATCCTTATTCTTTTTTAACAATTATCTAAAACCCCTGAATCTTTTAATTTTTTCCAGCTTTATCAGTATATAACTGGGGTAAAGCATTGCATAGGTTTAAGGTATACGATGTGATGACTTGATACACAGATATGTTGGAAAATGCCTGAATCTTTTTACATAATTCACAATTAAACTATGCTTTTTGCCTACCCTTTGCAGTTGGATTTTCAGACTGGATGCAGGATCTTGAATAGAAAAAGGATGAAAGAGCAAGGTAAGAAAAAAGATCTGAGAGTCATGGAGAAAATTAAATTCTTATCTGTGAGCATTAGAGACTGGTTACTTTGCTCCTTTCAAATAATTCTATGACATTAACACTTGGAGAGCATAAAGTTCAGCACATATTTCCTCCTTTCCCTCCTAGGAGCAACTATTCCAAAGAACAGCTTCCTCCCCCAAACCATGCAATTTAAAAATTTATTTTTAATATTTATCATGGTCTTATGAGTTCTTCTCTTTTATTATTGTTGAGTGTGCTATAAATCATTATCATCATTATTTGTTTGGATTTCTCAAATGATTTGACCAGTGGGAATTCCTTCAAACCCTTGTCCATGTCTGTTTATGTTTCCAGTGATCTCTGAGTACCTCCTTATTCTCTGGCACAGGATGTTCCAGACTTACCATGTACTTTCCTTGTCCCAGAGCCAGAATTAGATATTTCTCCAAGGAGCACTTGTTCTTTTCAGTGAAGAATGGTATTTAGAAACCAAGATCTGGACATTATGGGTGCTCTGCACTACTGATATCATTGCTTTTGGGCCCTTTCAGTACAGAGCTAAAATAAATAAATGTGTATGTGTGTGTATCTATCTCTATCTCTACCGGAGTCCATGATGGTTAATTTTATATGTCATCTTGGCTTGGCCACAGTTCCCAGATATTTGTTCAAATGTTATTCTGGATGTTCCTATGAGGGTATTTTGAATGAGATTAACATTTAAATCAATGGACTTTGAATAAAGCAGATTGCTTTCCACAATGTGGTTGAAGGCCTGACTAGAAAAAAGACTGATTTCCTTTGAGCAAGAGGGACTTCTGCAGCAGACAGCTTTTTGACTTGAAGCACAACCCTGGTTCTTCTCTTGGTCTTCAGACTGCTGGCCCACTAGGCAGATTTTGGACTTGCCAGCCTCTCTATGAGCCAATTCCTTAAGTAAATCTCCCTTTCTCTATATACACATTCCGTTGGTTTTGTTTCTCTGGAGGACCCCGAATAATACGGAATCTGGTATCTCTAGTTCAAATCCAGCACCGCAGGAATTCTGCTCCCTTTTCTCATCTATATTTGTAACTCCCATTCTTTTACAGTGAGAGTCCTGGTTTCCAGAAAGTCAATATATTCGTTCATTTGTTCTAACCCATATACACACAAATCAGCCATCACAGACTCTTCAAAAATGTCAGTGTCATGAAAGAAAGAAATAAAAAAGGCAAAAGGAATGTTGTATATTAGATTTCTATTGTATATTAGATAAAACTAGAGACATGGCAACTAAATGAAGCACGTGGTGCTTGTTGAAGTCTGGTCAGAAAAAAAGAAAAAAACAGCTATCAAGGACATTATTGGTAATCTCTGAATATGGAATGTATACCAGATAATATTTTATAAATATTCAATTTGAGGGCATGATAATGATATTATGTGAAACAATATAATTGTAAGGGATAGGAAATGCATGTTAAATTGTTTAGTGATGTAGTATTTTGATGTTGGCAAGTTACGCTTAGATGGTTCATAAAATATATATGTATTGATATAGAGAGACATACATTGATAGGGAGAAAGTATGTGTGTGTTGTGTGTGTGTGTATTTGAGAGAGAGGGATGTGGCAAAATATTAATAGTTTGCAAACCTAAATGTAGGAAAAATAGGAGTTAATTGGACTACTAACTTTGCTGTTTGAAACTCTCAAAATAAAAAGATGGTGAATGGTAGCAGGTATTATATATCTAGCAGCAAGAGTATTACATATCAAGTATTATGTGCTATTGCAAGTATTATATATCAAGCACCAACTTTGTGCTAGGCTGTGTTAAGTACTTTACATACATCATTAATTTATTTAATCCTCATCACAGTCCTATAAAAAACAATTTTATAGCTGAGGAATCTAATGCTCAGAGAGGTACAGAAACCTGCATAAGGTCACCCAGCTAGCAGGATAGGAACTGAGGATGAGAGTATAGGGACTTGCGCAGACCATCAGCTACACAGTAGTCACAGCAAGACTGGGACTGAGGTGTGTAGTTTTGACTCTGGTCTGTTTTATCAAAAAGGTTCTTTTTCATTGTTTTCTTGCCCACTGGGGCTCCATTTAGGGGAAGATTTCTGCCAGCTTTACTAGGCTCATTCTGAGGAGAAAAGATTCCTTTTCCCCATTCTGCTTTAAAAAGATAAGGCACCCAGATTCCTGTCCTGGGCCTCTCATCCAGACCTTTTATACTTACTCTCAGTGATGCATGCTCTCCCTGCTTATTGGGTCACAGCTTTATCAGATTCCAGAGAAGTGAAAACCCAAGCAGACTGCAGAGCCTTCAGAGTGAAGGCAAGCATTCCCATTCATCAACGGAGGGACAGTGATCCTTTGTTTGCCTCTAGCTATTTGCACGCTATTCACTTTAAACATGAGCGTAGAGTTAGCCTGGTACAGTGTGCTGCAAACTGAGGGTCATGACCCATTAGTGGGTCTTGAAATCAGTTCAGATGGGGGCTGACAGTATTTCAAAAGTGATTTAGAGTGGAGTTGGATAGAAGAGCAAATACCAGCTAATGCTCATTATAAACGTATTGTTTTGTGAATGAACACACATGCTGAGACACACATATATATGTTTGTTTTATGTAATGGTGTAAATAAAATTCATTTATTAATATGAATCACAGTTTAAACAATTCAAAGCTACTGGTCTTAGACAGGGGTTGTCAATGCCTGTTTTTGTGAATGAAGTTTATTGGAATACAGCCATACACTTGTGTGTATGTCGTCTCTGGCTTCTTTTACACGACAATGGCAGAGTTGAGTAGTTGTGACACGCCGTATGGCATGCAAAGCCTGAAATATTTTGTATTTGTCTCTTTACAGAAAACGTTGCTGGCCTCTATGGTCTAGGATACTGAGGCAAAAAATTCTAATTCAAAGTCAAATAAACCTCCCATTGTATATAATCTCCAGAGTTTCTGTATCTATTGCTTCTCCCCCAATAACTATCTAAGTTGTAGTAATTGCATATAGATTCATGAAAATGCATGTGTAACTACAGAAAAGTAGGCATAACAAAAGCAATCATTGCTTAAATATATATTTCTAACATAATAGGAATGTTCAGATGCAATACTAACATAGCAAACAAGATGACCTTTCCATTCTAGGAAAATATTTTGACATTTAACCTCATTGCTCTTAACCAGACGTTTCCTTGCACAAATTTTCAAGTGAAATATTTCAATCCTGCATTCATCTTGGGGGCCACATGTCTTATCCAAGTTAAATATTTCCAGAAAATAAATGTCTAGACGCCGTCTCATATAAATTAAGCACCCAATTTTTAAAAGATTTCTAGCAGACCTCCTTTTTGGTGTGTGTACAATTTCCCTCATGAAAAGTTCTGGGTAAAATTGGATGTGCCTAAGTCAGCGCACCTGCAGGTGGCTAACGAGTGCTGCTCAGTCCTGAGAGGACAGTGCTTGAGCGGGGTGGGATGGGAAGATAAGGCCTGGGAGCTTATTTCACAGAGAAGTGAAGAGAGCTCCCTTTTACTGTGAGGTCATTGTTATAAAAATCTTGGGTGAAAAAGTCCATGCACATTGAAATCTACCTCAGGGAGACTTGCTCTATTTGTTGACACCTCTCATCAGAGAATAAGGAACATGGGAGTGATCATACATGAAGATGAAATTCTGCTGTCTTTCTTTGACTTTCCATTTTATTCATGGGTTAGATTTCTCCAGCAATGGGCTTTGTTTAATTCAAATGAGCTATTTCTAGTGCTTTTGATATTTATATTTTCTTTTTTCTCCCCACTAAAAATGAAATCGCTAAGAAAAAAATCAAACACTTAAAAGACCAAACAATTTTAAAGTTACTCTTGTTATGTAATGTTTATATTTTACTATACACTATGTAAATATTATAAAATGTTTTAAATATATAAATGTAATATATACCTTATGTTTATTTTTCATGTAAATATTAAATATATAAATACATGTAATATATTTACATACAAAAATAAATATGTAAACATAAGTATTTTATATATAGATGAATTATACATATTTTATTATATAAATTTTTATTATATGTTTTAGCTACATTTATATTATAAAGAAAAGAATTGAATTCCATATGAGGGAATTTATAGTGGAACATATTGAACTACCAGAAATTCTGTGGAGTGGTAATTCAAAGAGTAGCCTTTGTGTTTTCCTTTTCTAAATTTTTGCACAGTTATGCACAGTACTCTTCTGTGCATCATATTGTTTAAAAAAAAAATTTGGGAGAGGATTCAGGAAGTGGAGAAGAGAAAGAAAGGAAATTTGCATTTCATTGAGATATATGTCAAAGTTCTTTTTGACTCCTTACCCCAAACCCCACAAACAAGAAATGAAGAGATCTCTGGATATGGCTCCATGTCCCACTCACTCATTCAGTGACTGTTTCATGGGTGTCTGCTGTAAGCCAGGCACTGGGGCCAGAGAGCAGAAAGAGCAATGTCTGTGCTCTAATGGGCTCACCATGCAGAGGGTGGGAGATGGGGGGGAGACAAAAAAGAAAAAAGAAAACAAGATAATTTCAGATAGTGGGACTATTAGGGATAGAATACCAGAATGTGCTGGAAAAACTGGATACTTTAGCTGGGGTAATCTGAGAAGTTTTCTCCAAAGAGGTGATGTTTGAATTGAACCCCAAATGGAGAGAAGCCCCACGTTTAAGGATCTGAGGGAAGAGCCCTGAAAGCAGAGGAAAGACCTGGTGCACACATCCTGAGGAGGGGCTTGGGAGAGAATTCATTATGAGGCTACCTCTTGTATGAATAATCTCAGGATCACTGTTTCAAGAGTAGGCTTGAAGGATACGTGTACTTGTCTCTTAAGAGTCTCATAGGAAAAGGCTTCAGTGATCAAGTGACTTTGGAAATCAGGTGGGGCTAATGATGTGCCTTTTTGCTAAGCTGGTATTTTCAGCAAACTCCATAGTAGGGTGGCTGGTCTCAGTTGCTGGGTGGTTCTCTAAATTCTGAATAGAGGTTCTGTGGGAGATTTTATTTTCCAAAAATGGCCACAACAGTCCCTTTCACCCCACCTACTTTTCCTACAATATAACCTTGACATTCAGGATTTTAATTGTGGGAATCTCCTCCCCACAATTCCCTCCCCTGGAATTTGGATACACTTGTGCCTGTACTAGAAGTGACTTTGTGTGAACCTGTGGATAAAGTGAAGGTTCCTATGGCCAGGATTCTCACCTGACCCTGGTTGGCTAACTTACTACACACAAGAGGGCAATGTGTCATTATTGACTCTATATAAACAGCCCTGCCCAGTGCTCTGGGCAACATGGTGACACCGCTGCAAGGCTGAAGGAGAGCAGAGCAGAGGCTGGAGTGGTGGCAGTGCCGAGGACAGAGCCAGAGGAAGGCTGTGTGTGCAGAGAGGCCCAGAGGCAGAGACTGGCTTGCTGCATGCAGACGCACTCTGAGTGGATGGGATTCTAATGATTGACCTGCCACCGTGGAAATAAAGTTGGGTATAACCCTTTTACCTCAAGAGTGTTCTACTGTCATTTCTTTGGTCACATTGAATCCATAGTGAACTTGCTAGGGGCTAAAACCCATTGGCAAGACAGAACCAGAGGGCAGTTCGTGAAAGGCAGTACAGCTTCTGTTTGGTTCTGTTAGGTTGGTGATTCTTGGAACCCAGCGACCATGCAGTGAGGAAGCACAAGCAGTCTGTGTCTTGTTGGCAGCCTCAGCAGAGGTTCTCACCAAGAGCATCAACCCTGGATTTGTGAGTAACAGAGACCAGATGGTCCCTGCTCCCATCTATCAAGTCACTCCAGCCTGGAGTCTTCCAGCTGAGGCCCCAGACACTGTAGAGCAGAGAGCAGCTGTACCTACTCTGCCCTTCCCCAGTTCCTGACCCATAGAATCTGCGAGCACAATGAAGTGATTGCTGTTTTACACTGTCTTGCCAGTGGGTTTCAGCCCCAGGCAAGTTCACTGTGGATTCAGTGAGACCGAGGAATGACAATGAAACATTCTTGGGGTGAAAGGGTTTATTGCCTGGCTTGTACTCCTGGCAATAGGTTGAGCACTAGAATTACGTCTGCATCCAACAGTCTGCAGGTCTGTAATCCTCCTTTGTCTCTGTCTCCACCCAAAGCACTGGGCAGAGCTCTGTATATAGTGACTCAGTCAATAATAGCTTATTGGCTACGGGTGTGGAAGCAGTAGCCTAGCAGCAGGCCAGTTACCTATAATAGTTTAAGTTCAAGTGAGGATCCTGGCCATAGGAACCTTCACTTTATCCACATACACTATCAAGTTTGGGGTGATTTTTGTCACAGCAGATCATTACACAGGTCTGGGGTGCCTTTATTGTTAGCTGAGGACACTGGTGGTCTCTTCAGGTGAGAGAGGATGATACTCAGGTTCCAGTGCCACTGTAGTGGAATCCCAGAGCTCTAGTTCTTTGCCACCAAGAAGAGTGGGCAACCTAGACAATTCAAACAGGCCAAGCTGGGTGGAAAAGTGGCAGATGTTCCACTCCTGCACTCCTTGTTGGGAGAAAGCTGGTCACCATCTGTGGGTCTGCATTCTCTACCCATTAGCTTTCCTGCTGCCCTCCAGAAAGTGATCCTTCTTCCATACAACCCCTTAACAGAATCAAAGGTGAGCATTGTCTTCATATGTTCCAATAAAATTAAATTATTTGCCATTCTTTGAGAGTGGTCTGCAAAGTCTCACCTCACAAGTTTCGTTCAAGCTCTTCCTTATGTGCATCAAAGCTTGCATTCATCTGCAGTCTCCCAAGCTAGGAAGGGTTCTATTATTTACCCTTTTCACAGAGTATGGCACAGAGATTAAAACATAACCTCTGGATGTATTCTGCCTAATTCAGATCCTTGCTCAATAACTTATTAGATCATGCACATTACTTCAAATGTCTAAGCTTAGGTTTCCTCATCTGTAAAATGCAGATGATGATATAAGTCTATAGTTCATGGAGATAGTGTAAGAATTAAATGAGTTAATTTGTGAAAACATTTTGTCAAACACCTGGCTCATAGTAAGCACTACAGTACATATATACATATGAAATATACATTAATAACATATAGGAAAAAGAGATAAATATAGGAGAGTTATACATAGTTATGTACATTTATTTAGGCATACATATGATATATATGTATGTATATGCATATATAGTAGATATATATTTATATATTTTTAAATTTATATGTGCATTTTTTCCCTTAAAGTCTTTGCTACTCTCAATACTGTACTGTTCCATACCCATGTAGTTGTACATATTCCTTATCTACTTACCCTGCAAACTTAATTGATGTGAGTACGCAGATCTTAGTCTTGGCTGTCTCGTCTGGAGCCAGCATACTGTTGTCTCCTCCAGGATGAGATATGTGCCTTATGCACCTCTGTGACCTCAGGATCCAGCATAGGCTTACATACTGTAAGAGCTCTAGAAATGTTGTTTGAATTAATGAATGGCTAGGTGATCCATCTGAGATACGTCAGGTGGATATGCAACCTAAGACAGTGATGTTGAAAAATCAATGTCTTCTTCAAGAACTCTCTGACTGTCCATTGCCTCAAATGGCAGAAGTTCTGAGACATGTCCCAGTGATCTGGCACATCAGCCTTGGAGAGTGAGCCAAGGACAGAGAAATCTGAGTTGGTTGTTAACCAGGAATGGAGGGCTAAAGCAAGGAGAACTTTTACTGTTCTGTGACATCATCTCCCATCCATTTATATGGGTTAAAAGGGCTTACCAGTGTGGCCCAGAGAATTAAAAAAGAAAAAGCACTTCAACCTTCCTTATACATTAGAGAATATAAACGACCCCAGTAAATGACTTGGGTGCTGAGGTAATTTCCTAGATGGGCTTGCAAAATTCATTTGTCATCAATTTCAGGGCATTGCAAAGAAACTGGAAACTTGGGCGTGGATGGTTCTGAAAAGTGAAGGGGCACAGACACCATACTTATCACCGATGGTCCGAGCAGGAACTTTTGAAACCTGACATCATAAGCCTAGGACCAGGTCAGGCTGCAATGATAAGGCACTTGGGAGGAAACCTCCCCCAGATGGAATGGGGACCAGCGGCAGTGGCATATGGTAGTGCAGGTTCACAGTCATTTAAATATTTTTTTAATACATGCTCTCTGTTGGCCAATGCTGAGGACACAGAGATCAGTGCAAGTCTCTGTCCCTCAAGAAACTCATATTCTAATGTGAGGGATCAGCATATAAGCAGATATGTGTGCCAAGTGTGGTGAGAGACCCAACAGAGGTGTTGCGGAAGCACAGAGGAAGAGCCCAGATCTAACTTGCCCACACAGGTAGTTACTGCCTGTGGTGGGAGGGAAGTCTTCACTCACCCCATCTGCTTGCCAAGGTGAGCTTTCTAAATTGCAAATGTGATCTTGTTATTGCCTTCTTATAACACCTTTTTATAATGATAATTTCTATGGACCAAATGTTCGTCTGCCCCGCAGTTCATATGTTGGAACCCCAGTCCCCAGTGTGATGGTATTTGGAGCCAGGGCCTTTGGGAGATAATTAGGATTAGATGAGGTCATGAAGGTAGAACCCTCATGATGAGATTAGTGCCTTTGTAAGAAGAGTCTAGAGAGCTGTTGCTCTGAGAATACAACAAGAAGCCAGCCATCTGTAAGTCAGGGAGAGAGCTCTCACCAGAGACTGACCATCTCAGATTTCCAGCCTCCTGAACAGTGACAAATACATTTCTGTTGTCTAAGACACCCAATTTATAGTATTTATTGTATCAGCCTGAACTATGACAGTAATTAGAAATAATAACTAACATTTGTTGAGGACTTACTATATGTCAAGCTCTGTCCTAAGTGGTTTGTGCTGACAATACATCCATAGCCCTCTGTTGCTTATAAGAGATACCTCAAGTTTTTTTTTTTATACAATCCATTCAAGGCTCTCCAGGATGCACTTCTGACCTTTGTTCTGCGGTTTCATTTTCTGCTGCTCCCCCAGGGGAACCTTGAACCACAGGCATGCCCAAACGCTTGCAGTTTCTTCCAGAGAAGTCTCCACGCTTTGATATCTGCTGTTCTGTCTGCTCACGTGTTACCTTTCTGCTCCTTGCTGGCAGGGTCTGTCCTAGTCATTCTTCAAGGTTCATTTGACTGGTTTCTTCCTCTGGGAAGATTTCCCTCACTCTACAGGGCAGAATTCACAGCCCTGCCCCGTGAACCTTTGCTTATGCTGCTCTTGTACCTGGAATGCTCTTCTCTTAGTGGTCATCACTTACCTTTCAAAACCCATCTGCAGAATCATCTCAGGTATGGAGTCTTTGTTGACTCACCTGAAAGGACTGGCCATACTGTGCTTGATACTTCCACTTGACATTTTTCTGTTGTTCCCTTGTGACACAGGGCTGTGGGTTTCCTGAAGATGGGGCTGATTACTCTATCTATACATCTTCAGTCCTTAGTAAATGTTCGGCGAATGAATGAATGAATGGTTGCATTCATCACATCACATTGTAATTAACTAATCTGCCTGCATGTCATTGTATAGCATTGTGTACCATGAGCCCTTGAGGGCAGGGTTTAGTCTTCTTACCTATTCTATGTCATCTTTTCCCACTTTTTTCTCTCTAGCACTACTATTCACACTGAAGAAGTAGGAGACAAGTGTTGTTAGGTGAGTGAGTCAAAGCTCAGAAAACTCATCTGTTTGCATTTGGGTAATTTTTTTAACCTTTAAATGAGGTGAAGTAATACAATTAGGAGAGTCTATGGTGGAGTTACAAGAATATCTTACAAGAATCCATAAGCTCTAGTCTTTAAACCCAGAGTTTTTATCATGACCTTGACTAGTCACACACTCAATTTGAGTCCATTTTCTGGGAATGACTTGTAGACTAATATCTAACACACAGGATGGTTTTGAAGACTGAACAAGAGAGTATACATAAAGCGCCTGGTATCTGAAAGTGCTCAACCAATGTTATTTCCTTTCACTTGGCTAGTGTCATAGTGTGGCTTCAATTTAGTTACTTTCTTAAAAGCAAAATTCTGTAGGTCTTTGAGCACAATAGACAGTCTAGGTTATGTCCCTCAGTGGGCTGGATGTCAAGTGGTGACCTTGAAACCTAATACTGGAGTTTGCCAGGAAGATATTAGCCTACTCTCAACTTACACTATTTTGGGGTTTGATGGCTTTAGAAAGAAGATAACAGCTGACTTTTATGTGATAGAGGATGGCTGTGCTCTGGAAGAAAGTGCCAAAACCTCAACTAATCCCTCTTGGAAAGAACTCAGCATGCTCTGAAGCTGGACATTCAAAGGCTATTATTTTTATGCCAACATCAGAGTTTATTCAGGAAGTTTCAAGAAAAAAAAGTCAAATTTCATAGCAGTAAACTCCAAGGGAACTGGAAAATTCCCTAATCCTGCTCCTTATGCATGTTTAACAATTAGAAAGATGGAAAGAAGGTTTTACTTGTCAGGATACTCTCAGTGATGCTGTAGTTATAAGTAACTTCAAAATTTCAGTGACTTAAAAGAGCAGAGATTAAAAAAAATTAACATTACATGTTGATTATGTATAACCAGGGTTCTGGTCTCATTTCAGAATTGAGGCTGATGTTGCGTCTACCCGATGCAGTGTTGCAGGACGTATGGGTCATGATGAATCACGCCCTGAGTGCAAACCGTTTCTCCATGGTGGTGGTGTGTGTCATGTTTGCAACATTTCTTTGGCCAAACAAGTCATATGGTGTACCAACTTCGTGGAATGAAGAAGTACTATTTTATGATGGAAGCTGAAAAGAGGAGCACCAGAAATATCAGCAAATCACAACTGAACAGAGGGAGTAGATTCAAGAGGTATTCGAAGAGTTAGAATCAACAGGATTTGGATGTATGATAAATGGGAAAAGAAGAAGTCTAGCATGATGCTTTGGTCTCTGGTTTGGTTGAATGCCTAAAGATGGTGCAATTTACTGAAAAAGATATGCTTAGTTTGGGATATATTATATTTGCTTGGCTGAAGGCAGCCAGGAGGGGAGATGTTAAATAAAGAGTTGAATGTACGAATCTGGGTCTTAGGAGAAAGATACAAGCTAGAGATAAGTGTTTGGTGGTCCTTAGATCAGAAATGGTGGCTGAAGCTAAGGTAGAGTGGATACAGTAAAAGATAACTGAGAAAAGTATGACGATACCAAGTACTGGTAATTGGAACATTTATGTAATGATGATAGAAGTGCAAATTGATACTAGTCATTTCAAGAAACAGTTTTCAATTATCTAGTAAAAGTGTGCAAACCCTCTCACCCAGCAACTGGCCCTGATTATATATCCTAGACAATTTCAGATAAGATATATAAAAGAAGGCGATAGCAGCATTGTTGTACTCACAATATATTGGAAACAACCCAAATATCCATCAACAGTACAAAGGCTAAATAAATTGTGGAGTATTCATACAATGGAAAGATGCAGCAGTAAAAAATAATGAAACAGAGCCTCAGAAACAACGTGGATGAACCTCAAGAACATAATGTTAAGTAGAAAAACAAATTACAGAAAAGAACATCCAGTATGATTCTTTTTATATAGAGTTCAAATGTTTCTTTTTATATAGAGTTCAAACTAAACACATGTGGTTAAACTTAAAAATAAATGAGCAAATGATAAACACAAAAATCAGGATAGTGGTTGTTTTTGTAGGAAAGCAGAAAGGGATAGGATCTCAAAAGTGCACCCAGGAGGTTTCAAAGATTATTATAATACTTTATTTCTTTAAAAAGGTGGTGGGAACAGGAGTGTAAGCTGTACTGCCTTTTTAACCTACATGCATTTCACAAATATTCTTCTGTTTCTACTTACTACTTTAAAACAATTTTAAAGTAATCTAAATGGTAAAAGCAAAAAGTAAAATAAAGGAGGCTTGAACCATTGGCACAATACATCTTAAAGGATGGTTAGAAGAAAAGGAACCTTTAAAGGAGGTTCACCTAATGGCCACAGACACCCAGGAGAGAATAATGCCATGGTATTGAGAAGAAAGGTAATCATGGCTTTCATTTATGAAGTGACTTCTATGTTCCAGGCACTTGGCTAAGCAAATTATAAATATATTTCATTTAATCTTTCCTTGAGGTTGATATTATTATGTTCTTCAATCATATGAAGAAAATGATACTTAAGGAATTCAAGTTAGTATCTCAAGGTCTTATATGTATATAAATGGCAGAAATTGGATTAGAATAAGGTTTCTTTGACTGAAAGTCTGTACTCTTAACCACAATGTTATGTTTTCCCTCCTCCAAGGGAATGTAGATTTGAGAAGAAGGAATGAGTCCACAATATCAAATATTGCAGAAAAATGAAAGAAAATGGGGCAGAAGTTCTTCCACTGAATTTGAGAATGAGGAGATTATTGGGATCTTTCTGGAATATCAACAGTGGCAGTGATGTTGTGTTAGTGAAATTCAAAGTGCAGGAGATCAAAGCATGAATGGGAAGTGAGAAAGTAAACACAGTGAGTATAGAATATTCCTGAAAGGAGAAAAATAGCCTTAGGCAAAAATCATGTTACTTTGGTGATAACAAGAAGTTTGGGTAAGTAGGAGACTTGTCACTGGGTTGTATCAGATACTTGATTTGAGTTAGAAAAGGGAGGATGGGAATATGTGATCAAGAGGGCCAGGAAGTAAAAGACCGGAGTAGGGGATCTCCACTTTCAACCATGATAAAGTAAACTGATTAGGCAAGACAAAGAAAGACATCCAAATTGGAAAGGGAGAAGTAAAATTACTTCTATTTGTAGATATGATTTTATATATAGAAAATTCCAAAGACTAAACCAAAAAACTAGTGCTAATCAATGATTTTAGTAAAGTTGCAGGATACAAAATCAACATATAGAAGTCAGTTGCATTTCTATACACTAATGATGAAACATCTGAAAAAGAAATAAAGAAAACCTTCCCATTCATAATAGCATCAAAAACAATAAAATACCTAGAATAAATTTAACCAAGGAAGTGAAAAAACTGTACAATAAAAACTACAATGCAAAAAGAACTGGAAACAAAGTGAAGAAGACACAAACAACAGAAAAACACCCGTGTTCATGGATCAGAATTAAAATTGTTAAAATGTCCATACTACCCAAAGGTATCTATAGATTCAATGCAATCCCCATCAAAATACAAATAGCATTCTTCACAAAAATAGAAAAAACAATCCTAAAATGTGTGTGCAACCACAAAAGATCCCAAATGACCAAAGCAATCTTGAGGTAAAAGAACAAAGCCAGAGAAATAACACTTCCTGGTTTCAAACTATACTGCAAAGCTATAGTAATAAAACAGTATGGTACTGGCACAAAAGACACATAGACCAATGGAACAGAATAAAGAGCCTGGAATTAAACCCCTGCATATATGGTCAACTAATAATTGATAAGGGAACCAAGAATTCCCAATTGGAAAAGGATAATCTCTTGAACAAATGGTGTTGGGAAAATGCTATGAATATACACAGAACAATGAAATTGGACCCTTATCTTAACCACTAGCAAAAATTAACTCAAAATAGATCAAAGACTTAATATAAGGCCTAAAACTATGAAACTCCTAGAAGAAAATATAAGGAAGAAGCTACTTGACATTGGTCTTGGCAATGATTTTTTTGGATATGACAATAAAAGCACAAACAACAAAACCAAAATAATTCAACAAGTGGGACTATACCAAACGTAAAAGCTTCTGCACAGCAAGAGAAACAATAAAAAAAAATGAAAACAATTTGAAAAAATGAAAAATCTATGGAATAGGAGAAAAGTTTTGCAAACCATATATTTGACAAGGAGCTAATATCCAAAATATATAAATAACCCACATAATTCAGTAACAAAAACCAAACAATTTGATTTAAAATTGGACAGAAGGACTAAATAGACATTTCTTTCCAAAGAAGACATCCAAATAGCCAACAGGTCCATGAAAAGATTTTCAACATCACTAATCTTCAGGGAAATGTCCTTCTTTCTCATGTCTGAGTAATATTCATATATATATTTACACATACATACCACATCTCCTTTACCATTCATCCATTGGTGGGCCCTTTCATTGTTTCTGTATCTTGACTATTGTGAATAATGCTGCAATAAACACGAGAGTGAATATATCTCTTCAAAAATCCTGTTTTCCTTTTCTTTGGATATATACCCAGAAGTGGAATTGTTGGATGATATGGTAGATCTATTTTTAATTTTTTGAAGAACCACTATATTGTTTTCCATAATGGCTAAACCAATTTGCATTACCACCAACAGTATACATGGGTTCCCTTTTCTCCACTTCCTCACCGACACCTGTTATTTCTTGTTTCCTTGATGATAGCCATTCTAACAGGTGTGAGGTGGTGTCTTATTGTAATTCTAGCTGTGGTTCTAGTTTAACCCTGTGAACTTGGATAAGTACTTTTGCCTCTCTCGGCTTCACTTTCCGCATCTAAATAATGGAGATGATAAAATTTACCACATAGGATCATTATGAGAATTAAATGATATACCATCTAGTTCGAGACCTGTTTGTTGTGTTTAAAGTTGTCAAGCAAGCCTTTCCAGAAGGTCGATATCCACAGTTATCCAGAGGCATTTGCTCTGAATAACTGGGGCACACTGTTTCAGAAAGGTTATAAAGCCTTTCTCTTTTATATAGGACATATACGGGGTATAGAAGAGTTTTGAGGTCTATGACTGATAGATAATCTTGAAAAAACAGAATGAGTTGTGGTACAGCAGAGACAGACCATATCTTTTTTTCTCCTTTTCCTCCGAGACATCTATCCACTTCTGGCTTAGGTCATCAAGCGAAATTAATTTGTTGCTTTCACCCTGTTGACATCTATCTCTGTCAATGAAAGCCCCGGGCAGCCTGGGTGCAAATCAGCACAAGTATCAGCCTTCTCACCAGGGAGACCTGTAGACTATGCCTGGACCAGGAAGGGGATTTGGGGGTGAGGGAAAAGTAATTTCATGGTATTGTCTGGGAATATTTTAGGTGTGCTAAATGGCAGAACTTGGTCAAGGGTTACCTTTGGATTGTATGATAGATGTCAAACACCTCATTTCAAATAGTAACAAAACAAAACAACTGCTTTAGTTCCTTCCTTGCTTAAAATAGAAAATATTGGATAAGAGAATATCAATGATAGTATCTATTGTATTTTAAGTGCACATGGTCTTTTTCTCTGTGAAAGAAACTATTCATTATCTCATTTGATCTTCACAGCAATTTCTTGGGGTAGATACAGAAGGCATTACTACCCTTTTTTATAGCCAAGGAAAGAAACATTCAAGTCCATAAAGATTAAATAATCTGTCCAAGGTCATCAGCTAAGAGGTAGGAGGTGTGGTACTTCAGTTCTAGTCTTCTGATTCCAAATCCCTATTGAATGCACAAGGCTGCATCACTTTCATGCCTTTGCTTATATTGTCTTTTTGACTATTGTGAATAATGCTGCAATAAACATGAGAGTGAGTATATCTCTTCAAAAATCCTGTTTTCCTTTTCTTTGGATATATACCCAGAAGTGGAATTTTTGGATCATATGGTAGATCTATTTTTAATTTATTGACTAACCACTATATTGTTTTCCATAACAGTTAAACCAGTTTCCATTACCACCAACAGTATATATGGGTTCCCTTTTCTCCACTTCCTGAAACAATGTAAAGAGAAGGAATTACTTCCATCTATCAATATCCTCTCTAACAGTCACACTATCCAATGAAGGAATGAGATAATGAGTTCCTCATTGCTGGAGAAGGGTAAACAGTAATGTTGGAGATGAGATCTATGCATTGAATGGTAGATTGGACTTAGGCCCTTCTGAATGTGTGACTGAGCATCCTTAACCTGAAGTACTAAAAATAGCAATAAAATCCTTGGATATGGAAGCCAGGTGAGAGAACAGAAGTATGGGGTATGAATTCTGAACCAGAGGAGACCCTTCAATTCACACAATCCCAGAGCATTATAACCAAGGGAGACCTTGGCTCATCTCCGCACACCAACTGTCAAACTCTCCTCACCTCTCCACTGCCTACTAGTTAGGACAGCCCCAGAAAATTCAAAGAGAAGAACCTCAAGTTCTCTTTTGGCACTTAGAATCTGTGAAGAGGTGAACCAGGGTCCTAGGAAATCTCTCCCAGATTTCAACGGGACTGGACCTCTTCATGACACTTAGGATCCAAGACAACTGACCTAAAGCTTTAGCCTGGTAACTTAACAGGACACTAGCTAAAATGCATCAAGACAAATAATTCACTTCAAATATTGACCAATGAAAAACATATACATATTCTCAACAAGTGAGCAATGGGCCAAGCCAACTCCAGTTACTGATTCCAGGAGCAGAGGTAAAGTGGGTGGGAAGTGGATGGACTGCACTTTAAAGTTGAATAGCCTTGAGTCAGAATTCTGGTCCTGACACTATTTCAAGGTGACTTGGTAAATTAGCACCTGCCTTTCACATATCTATGACTTAAAATATGCATGTCCACTTCTAAGAGCAGTACAATGATGTATGTGTACACACATGGCTCGTAATAGGTCTTCATTAAGTTCAGTTTCTTTCCTCTTTCCCAGATAGTGACAGAATGTCTAATTATTGAAAAGTAAAATGCTGTATGAAATACAGAATACATAAAAATACTAAGGAAAAAATCTAGGAAATTTTCTGCTGCTTTTCTTAAGACCAATTATTTGAGTGAGAACCGAGTACTAAAGTTTATCATCCATCATTAGTGGAATCTGAAACAGAAACAGGTACTTGTGGGTCATTAATCTGGCTCAGGAGGTCATGGTGCCCAAGGCCAGCCAGCTGCTCTTCACGACTTTGCTCTGCACTGGGTTTCCTCCTGCACTCTGGGGCTCCCCCCTACCCCACATGCCTGTCAGCATGACTGATGAATTCAATATCCCCCTCTCCTGAGCTGACAGCCCAGGAGCTGACTCAACCCAGCAGGGACCCTGGTTGCCCGACTCAGGTCTCCCCAGTCAGAGGCGGGGCCTGCCGTGGACAGACAGACGGGTCTGGAGCGGCTAGTAAGCGAGAACTCCCCGAGTGCCTCTGCCAAGAACCAATTTGATGAGGCTGCCATTCATTCTGTCAGGCCGCGTGTGGGATTCATCAGGACCAGCTGGTCTCTCCTTCACCTCCATCAATGTGCCCTAAAGAATTTTTTTTTAACACGGTTGCTCTCCGGGCATTGGTAAATACACCAGTGTGTGATCCACCATTGCCCAAAATCCTGTTGTTCCACAAGTGTTTATCCCCCTGAACCAGGTGAGTGGGAAAGGCTTCTCTGGTGCCATCAAGGGATAGAGACTTAACTGGTTTATTGATTCATCCCACAAATATTTACTCAGCCTGCTGTCTAACTATGGAGATGAACCAAGGAGAAGGATATTTGCTGCTGCTTAATAAAGAATTCCTACTCAATGAAATGGAATCCGGAAATTGAGACTGAAGGGCTAAGAATATTGAATTTACTATTGACCATATGATTCAGGCATTTTACATATATCACCCAACTGTCCTGTGATAACCCTGTATATAATATTGCTACCTTTATTTTATAGATGGGGAAACTGAGCCTCATAGGGGCCGAGTGACTTATTTAAGTTCTATAGATGGTAAGTGCCAGAAATGGGATACAAACCGGTATAGTTCCAAATCCCATGATCTTAACCGTTTTTGCTGCATTGACTATTCCCATACTTTTATATAGTTGTTGATAGGATAAGAGGAAGATAAAGCTGTTTATAGATGCACTTTGAAAAATACAAAGTTCTCTACTGTAAGAGAATAATAATAATATGCTGGGTTTAACTTGCAGTGAATAATGGAGCATTTAGTTGACTGACCTGTTCTCCAAGTTCAAGAGGCCTCTTGGGTTTCATCATCAAAGTTGCCTGGCAGTGTTGGGATTCTTGTGAGCTTCTCCTGGGCTGAGGTTCCTGAGTGTGGCCTCAGCCTGGTGGTGCTCTGCTGCCCATAGAGAGATGAGGTTGACCTGAGCGCTGCCCTGGAGTTTTCATCTAAATAATCCCTGGAATAACCACATTCAACTTGGTAAAAATTTTATTCCTTGTATCTGTTTGAAGCAAGCTTCCTTTCCAAAGTTTTCTCACTGAAACAGGAAATAAAGATGGCTTTTCTGTGTTTGGAGAGGTAACTCTTGCACTTCTTAGCTGTTCTCTGTGGAGGCTGAGCTAGTCAGATCCCAAAGACCTGGAAATGGAGTATTAAGTGACCCTGTGGGGCAGCGGAAAATGCACTGAGGTAGCGGTCAGAGCTCCATGTGCTCCATGATTCACTTGCTGTCCAACTTTGGGCAAGTTGCTTAACTTCTGTTTCCATTTCTCCTTCTGTAAAGTGGGGATGATAATACTTCTTCATCTTACAGAGTTTACTGTACAGTTCAGATGTAGTGATAATTTCATCCATTTAAAAAGAATTCGTTTGGTTACTTCTAAACACTTGAGGTAGAGTGAGAGTAAGACAGTAGGCTTAGGCTTATGGAGCTTACAGTCCAGTGGGAGAGAGATACCTAAATCAAACTTGATAGAAATAATCGTTGAAAGAAAAGTTGTGGGAAATGTCACAAGAAAGAAATTGAGGGTGCTGTGAGGGCCTGTGGCTGTCATTTAAGGTGAGTCTTGAAGGATGAGTAATAGGTGGTAGAGTGAAGAGGGTAGAGAAGGGTATTTTGAAATGGTTAAGTAAAGCAGCATGCATGAATTCGCAAAGGAGTTGGCACGAATCAAGAATGTAGAGAAAAGGCAATGCGTAGGGTAACCCTGTTTGCTGGGGACAGTCCTTTTCCAGCCCTGAGTCCTCATTAATAGAGCTTTCTTGCACTGTCTGAAGCTTCTCTGTTTGGATGAGAAATTGTACAGTCATCTCACTCCTGCGGCTGGCACATCGTGAGCAAAGTGGAATGTTAGGCTAGACAGGTAGGTACACAGGGACAGACTCAGGCTTTGTAGGCTGTATTGAAGAATTTGGTCTTTGGCCCAGGAGCAATAGGTGCCAATTGGAGGATCAAAAATAGATACTACTAATAATAGGTAACATGTATTCAGGATTTGCATGTGCCTGCATTATGCTCTATGCTTCAGAAGAGGTAGGTAGGTACTCCCTCTATCATGTTGTATATGAGCAAACTGAGCCTCTATAAAGAGCTCAGGGAACTTGCTCACAGCCACATAGCAGATTAGTGGCAGAGCATTGATTTGAAGCCAGGCCTCATTCCAAAGACTGGCTCCTTAACCACTATGTCCCAACTAGAAAGTCTTTTGCTATAAATGTATTCTATTCAGCAGCTTCTACTTCTCTGAACACAGTCGACTTCAGAATGTGTTCTTGTATGTGTTCAGAATGCAAGCTTGTAATGAACTGAAGCCTCCATGGCCACATCTTCCCACCTTGGTAGAACTCAAGGTCAGAGTAGACATCAGAATCGCAGTAGTGATATCCTGTCGCAAAGGATTCAGGCTTAAGGTCCTGGCCCTGCTATTTCACTTCTCAGAGACCACTCCTTACTTCTCCAGCAGGGATAACCTGGTCCTCACCGGGCTGTGTCCAAGGACACAGAAAACACCAAAGGGCTCTGGGAGCTGGAAAACATAATAATGATAACATTAGCCAAACAGTTGGCTACATTTTGTTTATAACTTTCCTTTTACCAAAGAACTATGTTAAATGATTTGTGTAATTTTTTGTTTACCCATCAAAATTACTCTATGAGGCAGATACTATTAGCATCACCATTTAAAGCATGTGTCAGTTGAGGCCCAGGGAATTAAGTAACTTATCCAAAGTCACAAGGCTGGTACTCAGAGGTAGCCTAGTGGCCTCTAAGCCACGGCTCTTAGCCATTATTTAAATAAACAATTTTATCCACTCCAAAGAGGACAACGTACCATAAATGGCTCTGAACCATTTCTGCTGAGAGCTCAAGAGCCCCGAGATAGACTGAGGATATTCAAGAGATGAGGTGGAAGATGGAGAGACACCGGCTTGTGAGGGTCTGTCTGGGAAGAGACAAGTGATCTCAGATCAAGGCTCACCCACAGAACTTTGAGGGGTTTTAAGATGGCCAGACAACGCTGGTAAGAAATCAGTGATGAGATTTGAATTTGTTAGGACATGAGTGATGGGTTTTGCTTTGAAAACAGGTCTCTTGATCCCAGTGACACTGTAAATGAAGCCACGCTGCCACACTGGGGAGTTCTCAGCTGGCTTCTGACAGAGGTGCTTCAACACTCACGTACTGTCACGTACTGTCTGAATCTGTGGCATTTAACCCTTAGGGCCTTCCGTTTCCTCATCTGTAAAATGGGAATAAGAGGAGTACTCATCCCAGAGGGCTACTGTGAGGATTAAATGAGATAAGAAGTATCAAACACTTCATACAGAGTATAATAATTGGCAATACTCAAAAGGTGTTTATTAAACGAATGATCTCCACAACTACCTTGCGATGTAGGTATTTCATTTTATTATTCCTATTTGAGACTGGGCTGGGTGCCCTAAAGAGGGCAGAAGATATCCCTTGTCTGGGCAAAAATAGCCTCTGAGCTACTTTTAGTATCATAGCTACTATTTCTTCTTCTCCTCTTTTTCCTTTACAAACAATAAACTGAACATATTTCAAAGTGTATAAATTTGATAATCGAACATATGTATCTACAAAACCATCAATTTAACCAAGACAGTGAATATATCCATCACCCCCACATATTTCCTTGTGCCCCTCCTGCCCGTATCACCACTTTCCCATCCCCATCTCATGGCCATCACCTATCTGCTTTCTGTTACCATTGATTAGTTTGCATTTCTAGCATTTTATGTAAACAGAGTCATACAGCAAGTATTCTTTAAAAATTTTGCTTCTTTTACTCAGCATAATTATTTTGAGGTTTACCATTTTATTCATGTATGAACAATCTTTTTAATGCTGAGTCCTAGGCCATTGTAAATATGTGCTATAATTTTTTCATTTACATATAAATGAACATTTGGTTAGTTTCCAGTTTTTGGCTGTTAGAAATAAAGCTGCCAAGGACATTAGCCTTTGTTAAATTTCTAGAAATAAAGTGGTTAGGACACATGATAGATGTGTTTAACATTTTTAAAAGCTGCCAAACTGTTTTCCAAAGTGGCTGCAATGTTTTATATTTCCAGCAGCAATATATGAGAGTTCCACTTGCTTCGCATCCTTACCAGTACTTGGTATGTCAGTCTTTTAGAATTTGATGTTCTTCTAGGTAAGTAGTGTATCTTATTGTGGTTTTAATTTGCATTTCTCTAATGACTAATGATAAGATATTTTAATGTGCTTATTTGTCACCCATCTATCTTTCCTGGTAGGGTGTTCAAATTTTGTTTACTTTTTAAATTGGGTTGTTTGTTTTCTTACTATTGAATTTTGAGATTCTTTATACATTCTAGATACGAGACCTTTATTAAATATATGACTCAAAAATATTTTCTCTCCGTGTGTGGTTTGTCTTTTCATTCTTTAAGTAGTGTTCTCCCAAAGCTTCCTAATGACCTTTTCATTGTATTTCCAGTCTTTTTTTCTCTCTGTGCCTTATTTTGGATAGTCTTTACATTCACTATCTTCTGCAGTGTTGAATTTGTCATTAATCCCATCCAATTCATCTCAGATTTTGTGATTCTGTTTAAATTTATTTTTTTACATCTTTTGTGTCTCTACTTACAATGTTCAGTCTTTACCTCTAGCATCTTAAACACATGGAATACTGTTATAATAACTTATTGTCCCTGTCCACTCATTTTGCCATCTGGGTTGTGTCAGCTGATTGCTTCTCCTCACAGCAGCTCGGTTCTTCCCTCTGCTCCCCCCATAGTTTTCTGACACACATGCGCTGCTCAGCACTCAGCTAGATGGTTAAGGGGAAACTTCTGCAGATCTTAGGAGTCTTCTACCTCTGTAGATCTTTCTTCCTAGTGCACCGACCTGCCAACTTACCCACTGTGGTCTCCTCAACTCTCAGCTTTGTCTCTGAAAGTTAAAGAGTCTACATGCCTCTACTTGGGTTCCCCACCCTCTGCTGTGGCTCAGACATTCATTCAAGGCTGTAACCTGGGGCAATTACACCATGTTCTATCTCTCAGGGGTCAAGGTCCTTCATTGCCTAAATGTCCAGTTTTGAGAACTATTGTTTTTTTGTTTGTTTCATTTGTTTCAGGTGGGAGGGTAAATCTGTTTCTTCTTGGTCAGCAGTACAATTCACCATAGTTTCTTTAGGCATTATAGTCTATTGCCTTATAGTCTATTGTCAAACCTCTCATTATAGCAAATTAGGAAACTGAAGAACTGTACCTATATTATCTTTAGTAGGTAGTTCGGTGCTTAAGGGATATACTGTGTAGCATTTGGTGTTGGGGTTAGGGAAATGAATGCTGTTAAGGCTGAGGGCATTCTGTTAAGGCAGGAGCTAGACTGTAAAGGATACTGAATGCCATGAAAGGAGAAGGGACTGTCCTGTTGTTGGTGGAGGAAGAACTGAAGAATCATTTTAAGTCTAGGAATGGCATAGTCAGGCTTGATAGCCTACTGAGCATTTACACACCCCTTTTTCCTAGAATGGAATTGTATTCACCTCTAGTCCTAGAAGGGAGTTGTAGAGGGTAAGGAGTTGAACTTGCTGAACTCTGGACCACAGTCTGCTCCTATCTGTGTGACTCTGGACAAATCAGTTTATCACTCTTGGGCCTCAGTTTCCACAATGTAAAATGATAATCCCAACACCTGTACATATGCACTGATCGTAGTGAGGATTAGGTAAGATAATGGATATTTGACAATAGACTGTAAGTGCCCAGTACAGTGCCTGACTATAGTAAGCCCTCAATGAAGATGAGCAATTATTAATCAAGAAAACTAGGGATCAATGAGGCTGTTTTAATGTGATAACAGAGCAAGTAAGGGGTAGTACTAAGCCTCCAACTCATCTCTCTGATAGTTTTCCATGCCTACGATCCTTGAAAGCAGGATTTACTCCAAAAAACATAGTAGTGATTGGTTGGGGCAAAGACCAACAGGGCCACAAGGATATACATACTGGTGGTAGAGGAGTACTCTAGACCTCGGGTGCTCCCTGACCCAGCAGCTATAGCCCAACCTGACATGATTTTCTGAGCAGTGAACGTTGGAAGCTGTTGGACTTCAACCACACTGAGGGTTACATTTAACCAGCTATGATGAAGAATCACAACTAATCTGTGGTATGCAATGGTTTGTGGTCCTGTGTTTTAATATAATGTTTTGGGCAAAATTAAACCGTAAGAGGCTTCATCATGATATGAAAGCTTTTATTTGCGTATGTTCTCCCATGTTGCCAAATCTTTTTACAGGCTGTTCTCATGGCTAAGGTAAAATGTTTTGTGTATTCAATATTCCTTACATGTCTGTACATTGCAGACCATGTACTCTTCTTTCAATTTTCAGCTCAACTATTATTAAACCTCCCCTGACTCGCCCAGACAGATTATATATTCTTTCTCTTTAGATTCCTTTGCATTTTGCAAATACTGCCATTTTCATTACTGTCTTGTTTTATCTCTCTTGGCATTCTTGTCTCCCACTAGACTGTGAATGCTATAGAGGCACAACAGTACCTCATTTGTTTACTGCAGTATCCCTGGAAACTAGGACAATGCCTGGAACTATTAGGGCTCAATAAATATTTTTGGATAAATGAATGAATGAACAGTGGGAATATAAGGTAAAATAATGTACATAAAGAACTTCCACATAGTATGAACTCCCTTTTTCTCATTTCCCTCCATTGTATTAGGCTGAGCTTTTGGGGGCATACATGATGTCTTGCTTAGCTCTCTCTCTTTACCCTTGTTTATTATCACAGAACATACTCGGGGTTCAGTTGAATGAATAAACAAATAAGCCTTAAGCCTTAGTTGTTTTATCTATTGCATGAAATGGTTGTATTAGATGTTGTAGTCACTCAATATTTCCCGAACCTCTGCCATGTGCTAGGCACCTGGACTTTATCAGACAAGGACAATATTCTTAAGCAGCCTACAGACTAGTTGAATTAAGACAGGAGCTACAATGTAAGGTAAAAAGTTGACAGGCCACATCATGGGGTGTAGCTGAGATGGACAGGGAGTGACTGAGACTTAAGCCCAGAGCTGTCCTGTCAGATGGGCCAGGTTCTCAGGGAACAGTGCAGATACGAATATCATCTCCACACCTGTCAGCCAGAAGTAATCTTTTTTCTCATTCAAAAAAAATGCTCTAGTCCTCTATCTGAACTTCTCTGAGAACACCAATTCCTTTCTTTGAGGGTATGATGGTTATTTTATGTGTCTTCTTGACTGGACACAAGGTGCCCTGACATTTGGTCAATCATTATTCTGTGTGTGTCTTCAAGTGTGTTTCTGGATGAGATCAATGTTTTTGAATTGGTAGACTGAGTGAGGCAGATTACTTCCCCTACTGTGGGTGGGCCTCATCCAGTCAGGTGAATAAAAGGTCCAGGAGGAGGGAACTCCCCCTACCTGGTTGCTGGGACCTGGGACACAGTCTTTGCCTGCCTTCTGACAAGAACTGAGAAATCAGCTCTTCCTGGCTCACAGTCCCGCTGGTGTTTGGACTGGCCTTTACGCCCTCCGCTCTCCCAGTTCTCAGGCCTTCACACTGGACTGGAACTACACCACCAGCCTTCTGGGCTATCCAGCTTGCCGACTGCAGATCTTGGGACTTCTCAGCCTCCATGATTTCATGAGCCAACTCCTTATAATCTTTCTCTTTCTGTCTCTCTCCATATCTATCTATGTAGATATAGATGTCTCTCTTTCATATATATCTCCTATTGGATCTATGTTTCTGGAGAACCTTGACTATTTACAGAGGATAAGAAGGAAACTACCCTTTCCTTAGTCTGATATAACAGGGACTAGGCCAAGTGCTTTATATCCATGGCCTCATCCATGTCATATAACACCTGTCTAAGGGTAGCTACAATTTCCAGTCTATAGATGAGAATACTGAGGCTCAGAGGGGTGAAGCAACATTTCCAAAGGCACACAAGTAGCAAATGACAAAATAGGGTTAAAAATCTCATGCGCTTGAGCTCCAGAGCCCATGCTATTTCTGGTCCACTGAACTATATCCTTCCCTGCATGTTTTATCTATTAGATAGTAAGTTCTTTGAAGGCAGAAACCAGGTCTAATTACATTTCCTCTCCTTGCCCACCTTTAATTCTTGTGCTCAGTGTATCTGGCACATGGTGGTGAGGATGGGGGATGGCTTGAGGAATTGTTGAGTCATCCCCTTGGGTCATGGGATGCTCTGCAGGAAAGGACTCTAGAGACTACCTGGCCCTACCCATCCCTCCTTCCAGTCTTGTTTCTAATCCAGTTCCCTTTCTTCCACTTGCTGCTGTTAATTATTATGTGGCCATAAATTCCTCCATGGGAATTCTAGGGTGTCCTGAAGTTAGCACTGAAAGGTTGGGAAGCACACCTCCTCAGGAAACGCTTCCCCAAGCCCCTTTTGGCACTTCGACTTGCCTGTGCTACCTGGTCTGGAGCCAGCACTGCAGCTGGGCTGGGGCCGGGAGGAGAAAGTGTGAGCTGCAGAGGACAGGCAGGGGGACCCTGACAGGCTCCCTGGGCCCCTCCTGATTGAATGCTGGCTATAAATAGAAGGAATACTAAGCAGAATCTCTTTTTAATATGCACATTGGATTAATTTATTTAATGAAGAATTTTCTTGGAAAAAGATAGCTGAGCTGTCAGAGCTGAGCTATTTTTGAGTGGGATGTGAAAAGAAAACTCCAGAGAGTTATTTGCTATTCGTATTTATGCTTTTAAAATAGGCCACAATAAAAAGCAACACTGTAGGGGTAGAAATAAGATCTGTGTTCACAGGGGCTGGAGGTGGGGCAAGGGATTGACTGGAAAGGAGCATGAAGAAACTCTTTAAGGTGATGGCAGCATTCTTTATCTTAAAGTGTGGTAATAGTTACATGACTGCATGTGTTTGTCAAAACTCATTGAACTGTTTATCTTAAATGAATGAATTTTACTGCATGTAAAGTACACCTCAACAGCCCTAACTTACAAACATGTCACAATGTTCCTTTTGAAGGAGAAAGGGAAGGAGTGGGGAACCAACATTTTTAAACACCTACTTTGGGTGGACTTCTCCATAGCTTTTTAGGTAATTGACCTTGTTTCAAAACCACAGTGAGTTGGAGATTATTTTCCACATTTTACAGATGAAACACCCAAAGTTGGAAGAGCCTAAATAAATTGCCCGAGGTCACACATAAGCTCCTGCTGGACTTCATGAGGAACTTTCAGAATTCCAGTGACCTCCCTCTACATACTTGGATATTCAGAGAGATAGAGCCTAGAAGTCTTTGAGAATAGACAGGACTGAG
This sequence comes from Manis pentadactyla, assembly GCF_030020395.1. Lineage (NCBI taxonomy): Eukaryota > Metazoa > Chordata > Mammalia > Pholidota > Manidae > Manis > Manis pentadactyla. The sequence continues at coordinate 45,774,965 of NC_080022.1, read as the reverse complement.
TTTTTGGCCCTTACAGAAAATGCTTTAGACAACTCAATGCCTTCTTCTCCAAAATGTTCCTCCATTCTGTATTCTTTGGCTGTTTCTGGCTGCATTTGGGAAAATGTCTTAATAAGGTGCTAATGGTTTTTAACAGCTTTCTTTTAGTACCCTTGGACCTCCCTTTTATCAAGTGAGCTTGACTTTGGGCAGACTGACATCTGAACGGAGGTGGGGTGTACTCTGCAGGGCCTGCCATCATTCCTGGATCCCACTCTGTGGCTGACATTGTTAATCAATCATGATACTCTATGAATTCTGACTTGTTCTTGCAAACCTTCATAGCATGGTCTTCTGAGCAGTAATTACTAACCCTTTTAAATTGGCACTCAAATCAAAAGCCTGTCATTGTAACTGTTGCTAGGCCCAATCTAGGTGCATTTATCAATTAAGGGTGAAATCTTACACTTTCCTTTCCTTGAATCTGGAACCCTGAGAAGTTGATGTCTGGATCTAGAGGCAAAAGTAGAAGGAACATGGATTAGATCATTATAGTTGAATTTGGATATCTGTACCACTTCCCCTATCTCACCTCCAACACCCATTTTCTTCATCTGTGAACTGTGAGTAATAATCATCATAATACCTATGCAAAGGTGTTATGGTGAAGCTTAAATCACATGAGGTCACACATAGGAAACAGAACTCACTATATCTCAGGCTCTGTGCTAAGGACTTTTACATGCATTATTCAACCCTTACAACAAAATTATGCATAAGAGACTTTCTAATATGCGTTTTATAGATGATACTTAATTTTTTCAAGTCACATACTGAAGAGTGAGGTTGAGAATTGAAGTCAGGTCTGACTCCAGAGCTCATATTGTTAAGCACAAACTACACTATCTTTTGTTCCAGGTATGGAGCAGACGGGAAGTGGGATGCTACATCCACTATTGCAGGGCTGAGTTGCCTGGCAAGGACTCAGAACTGGCTCACAGATTAGACTGGTGCAGGCCCTGAGGAGATTAAGAAGCCACTGGTGGTGGGAAATCTGAGAGTAGTGACAGGTGCCAGTACCATTTTTCAGAACCTGCTGGCTTACATGGTGTCTTTGTACAAATTAAAATTGTGCTCTTTGGGCAGATGAATTCCAAAAGTCACTCCTTTGGAAAGAGAAAGCCCAACAGGATGCAGAGCTTAGAGCATGTGGATGGAAACAATGGGCCTCTTCCTCTGGGTGGAGGAATTAGTTCAGGGTGGAGTCTCAACAAATATGCAGTCTCTTGACTGATGTCCTTGTGCAGTATACAACCTGCACAATACCAAATGGCACATTTCTTGACAGGTGGGAGAGGCACAGTGTTGGCAGACTTGGGAGCAGGTGAATGTCCATGTAGGTAAAATTGTGTCAGTTAAATAACATCATGGCTAAAACCAGGATTGGAATCCAGCTCTGAATGATTCCAAAGCCAGAGAGACTGATCATAAGAATCATTGGTGGGGTGGGGTGGGAGTGGCTCTTGGTAGATAGGCAGATTACCAGATCCTTCCTCTGAAAAATCCAGTTTTGTAAATCTGGGGTGGGTAATTCTCATGATCAGAAAGTTTAGGAAATGCTGCTCTATCCCATGCTCATCACACCGTATTGCAGCTTTCTCTATTAGCAACCATCCGGCCGGCTGCACTCCCTCTTGGGGGCAGAGTCATGTCTGATTGAAGTGTATATTCACAGCACACAGAAAAAGTTCTGGTAAATAAAATGAAAAAAACAGTCAATCAACAGAGAAACCATTCACCATCGAATGATTTCATAGTCCATTGGAGAATTCTGATTCATCATGCTATTACACTCTGCAAGTACCTGTATTCCTTCCCTGCTTCCTCCCTTCTTCCTATTCCCCTAGTCACCATCTCTTCCTCAGCCTACCTGCTCCCTGGCCCCTCCAACAGAGGGCTCACCATTCTGGGAGACCCTTTCAGACTTATTTAGAGCATGGCATGTTTCCTGATATCCACACGTCTGCTTGAGCCAGAACTCTGCCTCTAACTCACAGTCTGTGATTGTACATTTTTAGGCCTCATTTCCCCCTCTATAAAAAGGAATGGGTTTACAATATGATTTCTGAAGTCTCTTCCAACTCTGACATGCTAGAACCCTCTGACTGGAATTTAAATTTCTGGTAAATTCTGTAAGATGAGAAAGCCTTATGTGAGGCCTTCACATTGGCATCATAGAGCCTGTTGGTTGGAGCTGGGGTGATGAGCAGTTGTAGTCTGGGATGTTCATGAGGTCTGCTTTGCTGGTGGGAGGCTTTCTTTAGTGGGCATGCTCCAGCAAGCTCTGGCCACCCCCGTGGGCAACTCAATAAATACTGACTGCCTCATGGGTGTGTTGGATGGGAAGCCAACTGGATATGTGAGAAGCCCTGGAAAGCACAGAAGTTCAAAGGCAGAGGGTTGTACCAAGCAGGTTTCCAAATACGCTTACCCTCTGAGGCTTTGAATGTGAGCTCCATCAGAAAAACACAAATGTCTGATCCCAAGGGAATGGCTTCTAGTAATAATAATAAAAAGGGCTTTGAAGTCTCCTTGGAAATCAGCTTCTACAAAACTGTGTTTTGAGAAATTGAGTGCAAGTCAAGGAGAAACATGGATTGAAATTCTCCCTTTGCATACTCATTCTTTTAAAATATTTTATTTTTAAATATGGAAATAATGTGTACATATGGTTAAAGAATCCAAACAGCACAGAAAAGTACAAAACATAAAGTAAAAACTCCCTTCTTTCCTCTCTTCTCAGCTCTCATCCCATAAGGTAACAATTTACTTCTTTTGTGTGTATGATTACTATGTGAGTTTATAAAAATAAAAAAAAATATGGAGGTAAAATACACATAACGTAAAATTTACCATTTTGACCATTGTTAAGTGTATAGTTCACCAGCATTGAGTACCTATACACTGTTGTGTGTCCATCACCATCTTCTATCTCTACAACTTTTTTTTTGTCCTCCCAAAATGAAACTCTAACCATTCAGCAAGAATTCCCCATTCCCTCTCCCCCAGCCTCTGGAATCACCATTTACTTTCTGTCTCTGAATTTGTCTACTCCAGGTACCTCATATAAATGGAATCATACAGCACTTGCCCTTTCTTGTTCAGCTTATTTCAATTAACATAATCTCCTTTTGACTGTTTTTTTATTTTAGGTAAGTTAGTACCATAATTCATTTGCATGCTTATATAGTGTTATTTAATCTCTCAAACTTAAACAGTATTTATTGCATTCCTTGCATTGAAAGATTTAGCATCACTGTTTCACTTTCAAAATCCCTTCACACTCTCCATCTCTGATACTATCATTTTTAGTTCTTCAAGTAAGTGGCCCTTGCTACTGAATGCCAGCCTCTTATATCCAACTATTTGCTTGATATCTCCATTTGGATGTCTAAGAAAATCTCAATCTTCAAATATCCCAAACTAAAATCATGATCTGACCCCACCTCACCTTGTCCTCTCTAGTGTGCTCTCCCAGTCTTACCTACTCAGTAAATGACACTTCATCTTTATAGTTGCTTAGGCTCCAAATCTTACAAAATAGTACCTTCCACTCCATTTTCTCCCCCTCAAACCTCATACCCCAAATGACGAAAAATCCTGTTGACTTCACCCCAAAATAGATCTAGATCCTCATCATTTCTCAATACCTTCCCTTGTTCAAATCACTGTCATCTCTGACTTGAATTATTGAAATACTCTAACTTGCCTTCTTGATTCCTCCTACACCCTCCTATAGTCAAATTACAAAATAGTAATCAAAGAAGTTCTCTAAAATGAATATCCCATCATGTTATCCTTTTGCTCATCCAATGGCTTTCTTTCTCATTCAGATTCAGAGCCAAAGTCCTTATAATGCCCAGGAGACTCCATACCAGTGCTTTTCAAACTTTCATGTGTGTAGGGTCCCTCTGGGGGTCTTGGTAAAGTGAAGATTCTGACGCTAAGTGATCTGATGCTGCTGGCTGAAGGACACACTTATTGCAAGACAACGTGATTTTCCCCACACATGTGTGCTCACCCTCCCATGCCTCGTGGAGCCTATCTTATAATATGCCTCCCTCTTCTTGCTCCAGCCTTACATCTTCATTGTTTGCTCCCCTCAGTCTTTCCACTTGCTGTTTTCTCTGCCTTGAGCACTTTTCCCCAGATATTTTTAAGGTTCATTCTCTCCCCTCTTTCAGATCATTTCCCAAGTGTCATTCTCCTGCAGATTTCTCTTATCTATTCAAAATGGCAACCCCTCTCTCTATGGGTCTCCCTAGTTACCTGTCTCTGCCTCGTTGTTCTTTATAGCAAGGGTGTATAAGCTATGACCTCCAGGACACAGATCAAATTCGGCCCACTGCTTGCTTTTGTAAATAAAATTTTACTGGAACAAAGCCATATGCAGTTTATGTATTGCTTATGGCTATTTCCTGCTATAATAGCAGTTAAGTATTTTTGATAGACACCTTATGGCCTACAAAACCTTAAATATTTACCATCTTTCTGGCTCTTTACAGAATAAGTTTGCTGACCCCTGCTTGGCAGCATCGATCACCATCTGACTTACTGGATACGTCACTCATTTATTTGTTTATGATCTGTCTGTCCTCACGAGGATGTAAACTCTGTGTTGAAAAGAGCTTTGTCTATTTTGTTCACTGTTATGTTTGTAATACACAGGGAGGTGCCTAGATAGACAGTTACTCAATGAATATCTGTTAAATGAATGATTATCCTTATAAGTTAAAAAATATATAATGCTTAAACTTTTATTTCCTCAGCCATTTAGAAAGTACTACTGACTTGCTATCATAGGAAATGAGGACAGTGTTGGACCTACACTTTCTGCACCCTCTCTGCCTCCTGCTCCTGACTCCTGATGGCCAACATTATTTTGTCAGTGGTGATTTATTGTCAGTGGTGATACCAATTAATTATGTCCTATAATTATAACTAAATCTTAGTTTTATAGATTAATCCTAAAAGTGGCCAACCCCTCAAAAAGCATCTCAAACTGTAAATGGGTAAACAGTATTTACTACAGAACCTAACAGTGCTATTGAACCCAGGGAGCAGAAATGGTAATTCTAAGCTATGATGCATGAAGGGAAGGGTTTCTGTTATGGAGGATAAATGGGTTATCTTTCCTTACTCTCCATTAATTGTTTAAAATCCTATGTATTTGGATCATGACTTCTGTGTACAACTTTTGATTTTTCCCAAAGTTCCTAATGAATCTTCATACAGAATTCATTGTATATTCAAATGTATTCATCATATATTTAAGGTCACTGGGTCTTTTAGTCTTATGATTTTGCAAAGGAATTCATTTTATCCTTTGAGATTTTTTTCGCAAAACCTCTGGCTCTCTCTTTTAATTTTGATAGAATACTTGTCGGATTCATTGTGCAGCTGTAAATCTGGTCTTTACATTTTACTCCTGGGTTAGTCCCATTGTTTCTTGCATCACATATGCTCCCCTCTCTTAGCTGCCTTTCTCATTTTGCTAGCATGTATCCTCAAGTAATTGCTTTCAAAGGAAAGAGTGTGGGAGGTAACTGCACAGTTTCCTATTGCTGCTGTAACATATCACCACCAACTTTGGGGCTTAAAACATCAAAAATTCATTATCTTAACAGTTCTGTAGATGAGGTATCTGACATGGGTCCCACTAGGCTAATATCAAAACACTGGCAGGGCTGGATTCCTTTCTGGAAGACACTCAGGGGACATCTTTTTTCCTTGCCTTTTCTGGCTTCTAGAGTTCTCTCTCAACCTTTGGCTCATGGTCCTGCTTCTCTATCTTCAAACCAGCAATGTGACATCTCTCTGACCATACTTTTGCAGTCACATCTCCCTTTGTCCACAAAGGAAAAGGTTTCCCACTTTTAATGACCCATGTTAAGGTCCTTAATTTGATCAGATCTGCAAGTCTCTTTTGCCATGTAAGGTAACATATTCATAGGTTTATGGAATTAGGATGTGGGCACCTTTGGGGGAGGCCATTCTTTTGCCTATTACATAACCTTTTGGCATTCCTCCCAGTCCTGCAATTTCTTAAATTAGCTTCACACTGCTTATAGAGTTCTAGGTTCAAAATTATATTCTTCCATAACTATGGAGACATTCCTCCATGTCATCTGGGATCAATGATTGTTGACAAAAGATCTGAGGGCAGTCTGAGTCTTTGTCTTTTTTGGGTGCTGCCACATCCTCTGGCATCTTTTAGGAATGTCTTCTTGAAATTTCACTAGATTATGACTGAGACTGGGTTTTTGTTTTGTTTGTTTGCCTTGTTTACTCTATCATGCTTCACACTGAAATGATCCTTCCAACCTGAAGACTTGAACCTCTATTTAATGTTAAGGAATATGTTTTTTTTCCCCCTGTTTTTTCTTCACTATTTACACCCCATGGCCTTCACTAATATCTACACCTATTCCTTCTATGTCTAAAACTCCTATTAGAAGAATTCTGAGCCTTCTGGATCTATTCTCCATGTAGTTTAACTTGATTTTTTCATATTTTCCTTGCCCTCATCTCTTGCTACATGTTCCATGAGATTCCGTTGATTTCATCTTCCAGATTACTAATTTGGTCACTACTCATGACCAATCCATTATTTGGCCCTACTGCTGAGTTTTTAAAATGTTGACAGACATACTTCACATTTCTAAGAACCCTTGACTGCCTGTTTCTCATAGCAGCAGTAACTTTTCAAATTCCTCTGAGGTTTCTGATTAAATTTACTTTGAAAATTCTCTTCTGTTTTTGCTTATTTCTATGCCCTAAAGGGTCTGCCACTTGCATTTTTAAATCTTGGGCTTCCTCTTTCTCAATAGCTTTCCTCAAATGTTGACCCAATTGGCTTGCTTTTATTTGTGAATCTCTCATCTAATAGCATCTCCTCTTAGAAGTGTTTTTCTCCCCCTCCCCTAACCCAGGTTGTTCAGGGCCTCTCCATGGGACTCCGACAGGAAAGAGTTCTGTGCTTCCTTCTATGATGTCACATGATATTATTTGCCTCTGTATGTTGGCTATGCCTCCAGGCTGTAGGGTCTTTGAGTATTGGGTACATGTTCATCTCTAGATTCCCAATGTTACACAAATAGTAGTTGTTCAGTGAAAATTTAGACTGAGAACATGCACACCTACTCAATAAACATGGAAATCTAAGGTGATAGGGCATAGCTTTAACTTTCAAGGACTTCAAAGCACACTAGGAAAAACAGATACCCACACTGATAATTCTAATATAGTGTAAATAGAGTGGATGCAAAGTGTATGGGCCCACAGATAGGACAGCAGATTACTGCGCTTGGGAGTGAGCAGAGAGGTCAGGAAAGGCCTTAAAGAGGAAATTAAATTTATGTTAGTTTTGAAGGACACACAGGAACTCTCAGGTAGTATCAGAAACAAAAGAGAAATTCAAAGTTAATTATAGCTGGGGTACAAAGTATAAGGGGGGCAGAGGCAGAGGAGGAATCTGAAAGGATAGGCAGGGGCCAGAGCATGCCAAATGCCAATGGCCAAGGTGACCCTCAAGGGGGCCACTGGAGGGCTTTAAGCAAGGAGTAGTACAGTCATACTGACATATTATAAAGATGGTGACTGCAGTGTAGGGGGTGGACTGGCCAAATCCTGAAGATCTGGGGCATAACTGCAATAGTCTAGGTGATAAGAGAGGAGGACTTGACCAAGGGAGTAAGAGCTAGGATAAAGTTAAAAAGACAGGCTTGGGACATGACACAGGGACTGAGCTGGTGGGCTCTGGTGACCACTGGGTGTGAGGGGCTGATGAGAGGGACGTGGCAAGCCTTCTGAATGCCCTTCCAACACTGGGGCTCCAGGATCCCATGGTCACAGGAAAGGACATGAGCTACTTTGTTTCTTGGTAAATCTCAAGTGTAAGGCAAAAAGGCTGTGACGAGTAATTTATGAGATTCAACTGGGCTGTTTAAATCCTCTTTGAAACTACAGATTCCAGCTGAAATGAGGAAAAGGCGTGTCTTCAGTTCTGTTTTTGACAGCCAGGCTACCCATTTCCTTCGCTGGAAGTCAACTGGGAGTGGGTTGTTCTGGTAAGATACATGAGATCAGCTTCTTGTCAAGTCTGGATTAATTTTTAAAAATTGGATTAGCATCCAACTGAAATGGATGTCAACTACTTGGAATGCATCTTTGGATCTGAGTGATTTTGATATGAACCAAATGTGATGATGTCCTAGTAAAGTTTTTGTTTTTGCAGAACTATCTTGATATTTCAACTACATCCCAAGTTTAACTCTTAGGAACTTTCCAAAGAAAGGAATACATTTCACCTATTTTGCCTTTGTGCATTTCTACCTTTTTTTTTTTTTTTTAATATGCTCTTTACCTGTTCTTAACCATGACAATGCAGCTTAAAACATTCAGGGAATGGGGGCAAATAGGTTTTACCATATACTAAGCACTGTCTGTGTGTTAGGCACGTGCCCTAATCTTACTGCATAGACCTTCACAACCACATTAAACATAAATATTATTATCCCCATTTGACCAATGTGGAAAGTAGGCCATACAGGGGTCTCTAAGTCAGTAAATGGGAGAAAAAATTCAAGTACAGACCCATCTGATGTATTGAGTACCTTTCAGGGCCTGACATTATGCCTGTGTTACTCTATTTCATCCTCACAGCATTATAAAAGTACGAGAGTCAGAGACGCTTAATAAAAAGAGGCTTGGAAAGATTAAATATCCCCTCCATAGTCATTCACTAAGGAGACCTGAGATCTTGTTTTCCTTCTTTATTTGCAGGCCAGAGGTGCACATATATGCCTAAGGGTGTGTTAATAAGTATATAGGCAATATTATATGTCATTGCTAGAATTCCCATGGTGCTGTTCAGATAAGGAGAGAGAACCCCCCTAGAAAGCTCTGTTTGCTGAAGGGTCCTTCCCGAAGCCTTTAGCAATGGGCAAGAGGGAAGGGGAGTAATTCGTTCCAGGCCCTGGATTAGACTGCTGCATATACCACACGTAATTCTAATACTCCAAACAGCGCTTTGGGGTGGGTATAATCATTCCTGTTTCCTAAGATGAAGAAACTGAAGTTCAGAAGATTAAGCGAAGGTTAAATAACTTGTCCAAGTTTCCTGTCCAGGTCTGGCTGACTGACCCAAAGCCACAGGCTGTCAGGACAGTGCCAACCCACTTCGAGGGCAGTTCTTTAGAGAATCACGTAAGGAGGAAGAAGCGGATCAGAAGGCAAGCCCAGCCATTGGTATTTCACTTGGCTCATGAAGTTTCCCTGGGTAGGTGGTGAACAAGCGCCCTTTGATGAACTTTGCAGATGATTCTAAATCGGGCCCTCTGTAAACCTGAGCGACACAGAAAAGCGATACAGATGATCCCAAATGAAGGAGGTTAGAAGTGCAGGCAGGAAATAACAAGATGAGATTGATTACCACAAGGGAAACTCTGAATTAAAGCATCTGGGCAGACCAGTGTGACTAACATAAGCACCTTTCAGTAGCTTGGAGCTCTGCAGCTGGAAGGGCGTGAGTGGCCACCGTATCCAGTTCCTTCATCTACAGAGGAGGAAACTCAGACTCAGACAGGAGAAGGAAATCATCCAAGGCCAACAGTCAAATTAATAGCAGAGCTGGGATAGACCCCAGATCTCCTGTCTCATAATTGACTTCTTCCATTACTGCCCATGGGTTTTGGAGTCAAAGATGCTCGAACCTAACTACCATTTAGATGCTGCATGTTTTTAGGCATGCTATTTAACCTGCCTGAAACTCAGTTTTCTTATCTGGAAAAATGTAAAGTAATACATATACTTTTGGGTTATTTTGGAAAATAAGTGAAATAAGGATTGGTACCTGACATCTCTGGGTTCGAGAAAGATTAATTCTCTTTTTTCATTTACCCAGAGAAATGTCTAAAGGGCAATAGCTGGGGTCAGGATATGTTGTATCCATCATGCCATGCATGAATTGCTGCAGAAGGCACTTCCAGGAAGATCAGCAATGGATACAGTGGGAATAGGTAATGTGATACAGCTGCAGTCAACAGTCTCTTCAAATCAATCAATCAAAAATCAGTCATAGAGGGCCTATTACATGTAAGGTAAACTTTGTGCCCCCCTCATGGCTCTGACAGAGAGGGATGCAGGAGGGTGGGGTAGGGTGATATCATCATCTACTGAAGCCACTAGGGAAGACATGGCCTCAAGGAGGTGGGACAGGAACTGGAAAGTTTCCACGTAAGAGCTAATTTGGGCAATGCTTTCTACACTGGGCACTGGCTGACATGTACAGGCGGGCACCCTTAGCTCGTGTGTGCAGTACCACATCCCATGGGAGCTGGCCACGGCATGAAGGCACCTTGGAAGCTGTGCTCACTGTGTGCAGCATTCACAAAGGAGAGAGCCCAGAACTGATTCTGTGGCTGTTGGATGCTACATCCACACTGAGGACATAAAAGGTTGGAAATAAATCATGAAATTGGAGGTTAAAAGAGGATTTTTGAAGAAAATGCCTTTGACATGAGGTGTGCTTCGAGTCCCATTCCCACTGGGAAGGGTGTGGGGTAAGGGTATATCTCCCTTCCTTCAAAACAAGAGTGAGGACTTCCCCAGGCCACCTGGAGAGCGTGGTAAGGACCCTCTGAAGGGAGGGTCACACGTGGACTGGCTCTGCCTCCTGCCTGGGATGGCTGGCTGGCAGCAGAGGTCGGGGAGAAGGAGAGGTGATAGCTCGGCATCAGCCTGCCTCTCAGAGTCCACTGGGTCAAAGATCTGTGTGTGTTTCCTGAAGAACAAATATGGACCACGTGGGAGGGAGAGCAGGCCTGGAGCCATTTAAAATTCTACCTGAGCAGCCTACAGGGGAGGGATAACTAAGAGGAAGTCCATCTGAACCAGACTCTAGGAAAAGGACCAGGTATGGGGAGGACACGCCAGCTTGAGGGAGACTTACTCACCCCCTGAGGACCTATGCAAAGGTCACAAGTCCCATCCGCTCTCCCCAGCTTTAATTTCCTCTACTCTGGCACCAGGACCAGAGAGACAGTGATAGTTTATGATGATACGTGTGAAGCAGAAGCTCTCCTGCTCTGCGCTTTACCATTTTCTCTTCTCTCTTTATTCCTCTGTCAGTCCAACTCCAGGATGTGTTCACAGACCAGAGTTAGCAAGTTGTGGGAAGGAAGAAGACACTGACTAAACCCTCCCCTGGAGTGTAGTGGGCCAAATGGAGGAGGAAGCAGTAGTCATCTTAAATGAAACTGGAAGCTTTGATTATTACATTGATTCTACTGAACTGAGACTATACTTAAGGATTTTATACGACTACCAAACTTTTGACTATCTAGAAGTACACAAGGAAGTCAGGGGGCCTGCCTCAGTTTTCCTCCAGGAATACAGGAAGGGCTGCCCCACTGAGCAGGTTAAAGGACAGTGAGAGACACACATCAAGCCGCTGTTTTGATCGCAGCTCATGAGGCCCACACACTTACTGGTCACATTTGCATATCAGTTCATTGGATTCTACTCTTAATAGTGGCTTGTTTGATTTCTTACTAGATGGTGAGTTCATTGATGTAATCAGGTTTGTGGTCAACTTAGTCCCAGACACACAGTAGGTCCTCATACATGCTGTGGACTGAGGTGCACAGAGGAAGAGTTACACATGTGGTCAGTAGAGCAGAGATTACCTTCCAGTTGCTGACCTTTCCAGCTGGTTGTCCAGGTCTCATCCTAGCCCTTTCGTTCATCCAGCGAGCACTTACTGAGTACTCTCCATGTCATTCCCCAAATAATCTTCTCTCATGTCTCAACTGAGTGAACATGACACTGTTTTAACCAACTCAACTTTGGGACTCATGCCTTGAGACTTATGATGAATGCACTTTTAATTTCTCATCTTCTATCATTATTTGTGTTTGCATGGTTCTCTGCAAGGGCCAGGGCAATGTTGTACATATCTTTGAATCCCTAGCACAGTATCCAGCACATGGAAGCTGCTTGATAACTGTAGAACAAAGGGTTGAACAGAGCAAAGCTGGAATATTTGTGACACTCTCGACATCAGGCCCACCGAAGGGGAAGAGAGGTTAAAGTTAGGAGCTAAGTCAGAATCCCAGATCCACCAGCTACTTGAGAAGGGTATAATTTTTTGTAAGGCTTAGTTTGGAGCATAATAATGAGGGCAATAATACTCATCATGAACGAGATGTAACGGTATCTAGTAAAAGCATCTCTAGTTCAATGCCTGAAAAACAGCAGGTTTCTCTCTCTCTATCTACACAATCTTTAAAACCATTTTCCTCTTCACCCTCCATTCTTGAAACCTAAGCAGCATTTGCGGGTAAGAGTCAGAGGAAAAGGTTAGTAGTAAAGGTCAAGATCAAGGCTTTGATCATGCTGGACAAGACCTGAAATAAAATCATATTATCTGATAGCAGGATGAAAAGAACATAGAAATTAGAGGGAGACTGTTTGGCTCTGGGTTTGAGCCCTGGCCCTTGCCTATATCAACTGACAACCTTGGCAAGTCCATGAATTTTCTGAGCCTCTTTTCCTTGCAGTCAGTAAGATGCCCTGGCCCTTCCTAAGTGCAGACTCTGTGTCTTACTCATCACCACGTTCTTAGCACATATCAAAGTATTTGGTGTACAATAATAAGAACAATGTAAATCATAATAAATGACTCTTTTCTAAACATTTGTATATACTGATCTTTATAACAACACAATGAGGTAGGCAGTTTTAAGTTTTATGGGATTTCACTAATATATCAGTAAATAAAGTCAAGAGTAACAATGTCAAGTTAATGTGTCACTTCAAGTGCCATAAAAATACAAGGTAGCATTTTAGTTCTTTTGTCTACTTTATCTAGAGGACATGCTGTTCCTGCTTATAGCAAAAAGGGAGGGGGCTCATGTAAAGAGACTTTACAAACATTGCTCATTGTTTATGCTATTTCACTTAATCTGCATTACAGCTCTTTGAAGAAGGTATCATTATACCATTTTATAGATTTGGAAACTGAATCTCAGATAAATTACGTAGCTTAGTGACTTGGCTACCCCACTGTGAGCAACAAAACTGTCATCCAGATCTAACTGGCAGTCTCCCAAGCCCAGGCACTTGTAGAGGTGACTAGGGAAGGGAAGAGGGGGGGAAAAGGGAGGCTTCCGAAGAGCTTTCAGTGGGTTAAAATGGGATTAAAAACATCAAAGGAAGAACTGAAGCCTTGTGCCCTCCCTGCCTCCTGCGCCATTTCAAATGTTTTTCTTATTCTGACAGTCAGAAGTAGATGTCCCCAAAGTAACTCTGTTCCCAGGAAAAGGCTAGCAATAACTCTGCCGGGAACTGCAAAGGATAAGGAGACTCTTATTTCCAGAGAAATCTGAGAGGGCAAGAGGAGGGCAGGCCTTGGAGTGTCTGCGGGCTCTTTAACGTGTGAACATGAGGTTGTTCTGGTTGGGGTACACTTTTCATCCTTTTCCGAAACGCTGGGGAGGCACCAGTGTGGGGTGAGAATGCCGGGCGAGAGCTCAGGGGAGAGCCTGTGGGGCAGGAACTGACTGTCCCTTGTGCTGGGTCTGCCCCGTGCCCCCCACTCTGGGCTTCCCTTCGCCCACTGAGTACGAATGTGCCGGGTGGCTGACATGTAAAGGTACTTCCTGTTCTATATTCTTGGTCTGAATTTACTATTTTTTATTCAGACTTCCTACACCCTAGGGTGATTCAGGACTAATTTTGGGAGAAGAGAGGCATCACAGACTAATATTTCTGACGTGTAAATTTAATCATGACACGTCTGTCCTCAGCCTCTAGTGTGGCACTTGGGCACGTCTCCCGGCCGAGGAGCCTGCTTGTTCAGGCGCCGTTCTCAATGCAGCAGCCACTTGTGTTGTTTCATTAGGCAGAGTGTGTGTGAGTGTCGGGGTTGGGTGTTACTTAAAGGTAGAGTCTCTGTTTGTAACGCCAAGAATTAACTATGACATCTTGAACTAGTTATTAACTCTCTCAGCTTCCAATTCATTCTCTGATGAAGAGAATAATACTACCACCTACCTGATTGGTTGATACGAGAGGGGTCCATTCTGTAAAGCACTTAGAAGAATGCCTGCTCCATAGTGAACCCTCAATGATGTCCATTACTTCTATGAATTCTCACCAGCTCTCTTTATCTTATACACGAGAAAATGGATCCTCAAGCAGTTTAAGCAACTTGCTCAGGGTCCTCTGATAAGTAAATGGCAGGAAACGGGGTGACAGCTTTCAGAAATTATGATTGCATTTCAACCTGGAGCCCAGAAATGTCCGGGTTGTGCCCTGCTGCTCACTATCCCTGCCTACGCATGATCAGTTTCTGCTCTGAACCTGAGGCAGGTGGGTGAGGAAGGAAGGAGGGCACACTGCATCTGCTGGCCCTTGAGGCACAGCTCCCAGCCTCAAAATAGCATATACCCTGCGACCAATCTTCCCAGGAGCCAGGAGAGTGGGTGGGGTGGGGGCGCAGAAGGTTGGAGGCCTGGGGACAGGGTGGTCTTTTCTCAGCATCAGTTATAATCTAACTGCACCTTGGTTGTGTTCCAGGCTATTCACAAACTGTCTCCATCCTCACTATTCAACCTTATCTCCATGCTGTTTTTCTTTAGCCTCATCCAGATATCCTGCATCCTGGGTCCCTCTACATCAGTGCGTTCTTACAGGAAAAAGGGTGGCTTGACACCTAACCCCCATATTTTCCTAATCCTTCCTGTTGTGACAAACAAAAGCCTGATTAAAAATTTCTATCTTCTTGTTAATATGGATTAAGTCTGACCAAAGCATTACAATATGTTAGTATCATTTGAAACTGCAAAATCTTTCCCAGGGCACAGTGAGCTTAGATGAAGCAATCACCACAAGATAAAACTGACAAGACTCAAACTGCACATGCTAATCTTTGCTATGGAATCAAAAAAGAAAAAATGCAGTGGAAAAAATCAAAGTTCCTTGTCAAAATTAGATGTGCATTATTTGATGTGAAAAATTAGAAATAATAACCACAAAATAATATTCACAGTGACCAGAACTATAATTAATAAAATGGGATACAAACAACAAACTGATTCAGTGAGTCAAATCTATATATGATTAAAATGAAGATTTCATTTTTTTAAAATCTGTTTTTTCTTTTTTTATGGAAGTATAGGCATAGTTGGTATGTAATATTATATTGGTTTTAAGTATACAACATGGTGATTCAACAGTTATTTATATTATTAAATGCTCACCCCAACTAGTACAGTTACTATCTGTCAACATAGAAGGATATTACAGAATCATTGACTATATTTTCTATGCTATACTTTCATCCCTGTGACTATTTTACATTATAATTAATATTTTGTGCCTCTTTATCCCCTATGCCTATTTCACCCACTTACCCAACTCCTCCCCTATGGTGATCCCCAATCACTTCTCAGTGTCCACAAGTCTATTTCTGTTTTGTTCATTTGTTTTGTTTTGGTTTTTTTAGATTCCACATATAAATGAAGTCATATCTTATTTGTCTTTGTCTTGTTTCACTTAGCATAATGCTCTCTAGGTCTAACCATATATATATATTTTTTTGAGAGGGCATCTCTCATATTTATTGATCAAATGGTTGTTAACAACAATAAAATTCTGTATTATAGGGGACTCAATGCACAATCATTAATCAATCCCAAGCCTAATTCTCAACAGTCTCCAATCTTCTGAGGCATAATGAACAAGTTCTTACATGGTGAACAAGTTCTTACATAGTGAATAAGTTCTTACATGGTGAACAGTGCAAGGGCAGTCATATCACAGAAACTTTCGGTTTTGATCACGCATCATGAACTATAAACAATCAAGTCAGATATGATTATTCATTTGATTTTTATACTTGATTTATATGTGAATCCCACATTTCTCCCTTATTATTATTATTATTTTTTAATGAAATGCTGAAGTGGTAAGTAGATGCAAGATAAAGGTAGAAAACATAATTTAGTGCTGTAAGAGGGCAAATGTAGATGATCAGGTCTGTGCCTATAGACTAAGTATTAATCCAAGCTAGACAAGGGCAACAAAACATCCACAGATGTAGAAGATTTCTCTCAAAACAGGGGGGTGAGGTTCTAAGCCTCACCTCTGTTGATCTCCAATTTCTCACCTGATGGCCCCCCTGCGACTGTGCCTGTCTTAGGTTGTTCCTCCCTTGAGGAATCTTACCCGTCTCTGGCTAACCAGTCATCTTCCGGGGCCATACAGGGAAATGTAAAGTTGGTAAGTGAGAGAGAAGCAATATTCTTTGAAAAGGTTAGCTTTTTACTTTTTTGCAGATTTATGTCCTGTGGCTTCTATGCCCAGCATTTGTCTTGAGGTATCTTTACCACTTGGAAGAATTATGATACTCGGTAATTTTTGATATGAGGCATGAATTCTACTAAAGGGCTGTAATTAGGAAGGAAGAAGAAAAGCTATAGAGGTAGCAGATGGAAGAAAACATGGGAAGATTGATTATTTCTTTGACATATCTTCTTGTACAGTAACATAAGCATGTATAGGTTTTAACAAACTACTAATTAAATTGCATACACACGTTAACAGAATAGGAATACAGATACATAACAAAAGCAGACCTACAATTACCAGCCATATCCAGTGAAACCAAGAAAACCAGTTAGGTACCCTAGGCATTTGTGAAAACTTATCAATAATATGATGGATATTGTCTAACTGAATTTGAATAGTTTGAGAAAAATCAGATAAATTAAAACGACACATTCCTGGGAAATGTTCACATCCCATATGTTCTTTTAACAGTAGATAGTCTATAGTTGCACGATTTTGGAGCACTGCAATTTGCACTTCTCCTAATTCTTGGTTGAGTTCTGACAATATAGATCCAGTCAAATTTGTTGTTTTACTGTATGCACAGGCCAGCTTAGATATCTCCTTCTTCATTCCAATGGCAAGTCCAGGAACCGGTGGGATGAATGCAGCTACAATTGCAACAGCACCAGGATCTTTGTTGAAGTTTTTTGATGACCATCTTCTGGAGTGACTCTTCCAGAGGATGTTGGTGTTGGAAGTTCTTCTTCATATCATATCTTAATTTGTTTTCTGGGTAGCCAAATTAGGCTTTGTTCCTCTGTATAGACACAAACAAACCCTTTGCCCACACTTTGATATGACCTTTATACCATTGTGAAGAACCTATTGGTGACCATCACACAGGAACTGCCTTTTTATTTTTTTTAAGAGAAAGAAATATTATCAGAAACATGTACGTCCATAGCTAATCATCTGACACCCCCCTTTGCGAGGTGCTGGGTTCTCTCAGGTGTGGATGTAGTCTGGCTGTTGTCCTGTGTCTTCTGGTCTCTCTTTTAGGAAGATTTGTCTTTGTTGTATTTTCAAAAATATATGTGGTTTTGGGAGGAGATTTCAGCTGCTCTACTCATGCCGCCATCTTGGCTCCACCTCCCGGTCTAACCATATTTTGAAGAAAATAAAATAAAAGTGAAAATAGAGAAATTAAGTACAATTTACCTGTAATACATTGATGATTAAGTGTCTGCATCCATAAGAAATGTACAGCCTTGGGGCAGGTGGGGTGGGAACATATGATGAATCCGAAGGGCAAAGTCAACATCTGAAGAGTCCAAATGAATTCCACTTAGCCCAGCACTGTGGTTTATATGAAAGGCTTGGTGACATATTTCTCCAAAATCTAAGATGCAACATTTTACATCCTAATGAGATGGTCATGCAACTCTTAATTAACTTACTCCTTGCTAACTGGGATGATCTGTATTTTCTGAAATGATCAAGGTATTTTTCAGTGCTATTAGCAAAAACTGAATGGAATGCAAATACAAAATGAACACAGGCTTACTTAGATGCCCTGAACCATTCCTGGCCTGGGTACTGGATTCTGTTCTCTGGACCGTCACCCATTCCGCCCACTATCTATTACCCTCAGAAGTGAGATCATGAAGCTAGCACCCAGAACCCTATTCAGGTCCTTTCCATGTCTCCTTCCTGGGGATTTGTTCCCACATTCTCAGGAAATTTCACACACAAAAGCCTGCATTCTGCATATTTTCTCCCCTTATTATGCTCAATGGCCCATTAGAAAGAGATTCATGGTCCCTCTTAATAGAAACCGAACCCTTAGCAACACAACCTTTCAGTAAGGAAAGCCCAGCCTTTAGAAATAAAAACACAGTAGCCTTGATAATCACTTTGAAGAGAGAAAAAATACTTTTATTTCTTGGAGATATGTTACGCTCCTCCCCCAGGTGGGAGAGAAGAGCTCTAGCTGAAGTGCAAATAGCAGACCTGACCACGAAGATCAAGCAGGCACTGGTGGGTAGAGAAGGAGAGAGTAAGTACTCTTTCATCCTGATGCCAACCGCCACTCCAAAGCTGTGAGATCCCGGAGAGATTTTCAGCCTGAGTAACAGATTCATTTATAAGGTGAGACATAATGGGATTCTTTTAAGATTTTTGTGAAGATTATGTGAGATATTTATGAAAATACCCAATGTAGGGCATGAAATGTAGTAGGCATCCAATAAACAATCATTTTGAGCACTGATTATATAAGTGTTATTCCTTATGCTGCACTTGGGGAGACAAAGGTGAAGAGGATGAAAGTTCATCTTCAAGAAGTTGGCAGTCTAGTGAGAGTCAGACAAGCCCCGCGGGCAGTGAGAGCGGTGCCATAGGAGGATGCTCACACTGACCAGGTGGATGTGGGCTCTAAGGGCAGGGCAGGGCCGCCCATCTGGTGTGGGGTAGAGGCTGGCTTCTTAGAGACCCTAACATCTAAGTGAAGAACTGCAGGTGAAGAAGGAGTTGGCTAGGCACATGGTAAGTGTTAGGGACCTTGTGGCTGCCACAGCAAAGAACTGAAAGGCAGAGACAAAGTAGCAAAGCAGAGCTAAAGGTTTATTTGAATCCATTCCAAGGGAGGAGTGGGTCAGAGTCAAGGTTGACAAAGCCTGGATTTGTTAGGCAGGAGGGAGGCCTATATTTTGCATTCTGGCTAGGAATGTATTGAAATCTGGCCTCTTTGATTGACAAGGTGGGGTTATTTGATTGACGGGTCCATCTATGTAACCATCCCTCTCAGTGTGCATGTCCATTCCTAGTGTCTTTTGGGCAGTTCTTAGTTTTGTTTGAGTGCTTCCATGTTGGGATCAGGTTGGGACCAATTTGGCCTAGTTCTGATAGGCAAAGAAATAATTTCTCTTTTTTAAAGTCTTTGTTGTCTTCATGTGGGACTCCCTACCTGGGTAGTTTTGGCATTTTTTTCCCATGAACATTATTTTCCCCTTTCCCTGGCTGCTCATGTCTATCTTTCTACCTAAGTTAAGTCTTAAGCAAAGGCCTGAAGGCAGAGATCTCAGGGTGGGCTGGGATGGGGGTAGTGCGACCAGACCAGTGAGGTAGAAAGGGGCTGTGTGCCATGCTAAGAGCTGAGACTTACTCCCCTTTCATTAGGAGGAGCCATTGCAGGTATCTGGGAAGGACCTGGCCTGCTTTGTGGTTTAGCAATCTCCAGCTGTAGCGAGGAGTAGGTAATGGGGGTGTCCTTAGTATCCTCATGCATGTCCATTTGAACCTTGAACCTTCTCTCTCTCCACTGCTTCCTGGTTTCTGTCTTATATGTCCTCATAACTTCTTTGCTGAGCCCTGTCTGGACTGATGTCCACCTTTCATTGTGCAATTGACCTGTCTTCATCCTGGGACTCTCAGAAGGTGCCTTTCTCTTCTCAGGAGACCATTCCCACTTGCCGAGGGAAGATCAAACAATCAGCCTGCAGTCTGCAGAATGAACTTGATGAACTGATAAAATGCCAGCTAAAACGGTGTCAACATAGAACTTCTCTCAGCTCCCTTAGTGTGATGGCCCTTTTATGGATACAATATGATTTCCTTGAAGCTTTGCGCAATTTCAAGAGTCAGGACCCCCAGAGCTACACTTTGGGGAATTTTCCCTAGGACTCTCTTCACAAAGTTGAATCTCAGGGTTTGTAATTATACTGCAGGACAGCGGGAATGCAGTCTAGGAGAAATCAATGAAAAGGATTCTTATCATAAGCTCCTTCTCTAATTTGGGGAAACAGAAAACTCTGCATGTTTTCTCAATAAGCACTCCATCAGAAGCCTTCTTATCCTGACAGGCTTCACTCTTTCATAAACACAGCAAGAATAACCTCTGGATGCTGGCCTACCATAGTTAAGTATGAAAATGTGAATTCCACGGGTCACTGTTTTTGTAGCTGCCAGATGTGGATGAAAGGAGAAGGGTGTTTTATTGTGTTTTCTCAAGAAACAGAGGAAGGTCTGTCCTGAGATGGGCCTGCTTCCCTCTCACACAAGTGGCCACCATGTGGTCAGAGGACAGCTAGCTAATTTGCAAGATTAAGCTTTTACAAATATTTGGAATTGGTCTATTCTGTCTTCAGCTAATAAAATGGATTTCTGCTTCAAAATGGATTTAGGAAGCAGACACAAGAGCTCCTAAGGGCTTGTTGGCAAGTTACCTGTTAACAGGGCCCATCTGTCAGACGAAAGTGTGATGGGTAGACTCCATGTGGATTGTCTCCTATGTGTCCTCCCAAGGACATCTACCTTCATACATAGGCTCTGCTGAAGGCAGACGGAGGTCAGTGCCAGCTGATGGATGCTAAGAGATGTCTAGGAGGTGAGCTGCCTTTGTTGCACACTCAGACCCTAGAAGTGCATAAAGAACAAGTGCATCAGGGATCTAAAAAACAAATCTGTGCATCAAATGAGAAATCTAAATTACTGCAAATATCTTTTTCACTTCAGTGATTCATTCACTAATTTAACATTGGTATCTTCAGTGTGCCAGAGACTCTGATAGGTACCAGGGAAACAGATGAAGTAAAACACAGTCCCTGCCTTAGTGGAACTTGTAGTTTATTTGGGGAGACAGAGTTATAAACATCTCTAATGTAAAGTTCTATAAAACATACGCTGTAAAAGGAGATTTGGAGAAGGCCCAGAGTCTGTCTGGGGAAGGCAGGCAGTTTCACAGTGGAAGCAACTCTTGGTTTGAATCTTAAAGAATCAGTAGGAGGTCTTCAGTGGGGGAAGTGTGTCCAGGGCAAACGGATAGACACCCTTTGGAGACACTGCTGTGTTTGGGGGGAATCAATGTTCATGTGGCTGGATTGCGAAGTAGGAGGGTAGTAAAAGTGGCAAGAGACTTGGGGGCATGATCGTTGTCTTCAAATATGTGAAGGATCTGGATAGCAATATGGCAATACATATGAGTTCATATTTCTTGGCCCAGTAATTCTGTGTCTAGGAATTTAGCCGAAAGAAATAATCCCAAACATAGACAAAGCCTTATGGACGAAAACATTCATTGCTGTATTAATTGTGACAATCAAGAATTGGAAAAAACCTTAATGCCCAGTAAAAAGGAGAGATGTTAAGTAAATTATGGCAGATCTTTACAATACAGTATTATGTGGTTGTTAAAGCAAAGTATATAGAATATTTAAAGGCATGAGAACATACTTTTAATATCATGTGAAGTAGAAAAGTAGGATATAAAATGTGTATATAGAATGATCTCAGGGACTTAAAAATGTATGGACAAAATAAAGTTGCCAGCATTTTATCCACAGTTATTGCTGTACATGAGTTTGCGGGTGACTGATATTATCAGGATGTTTCAAAGATCACTTGTAAATGGTAGTTGGTAGTTGGTATGTCATTGAAATAAGTGCACAGCCTCTCAAGTGAAAACCAATGAATGGGGCCCCCACTATTTAAACATGAATGTTATGCTGTTAGTTAACGTCCACTACCACCGCCATCACCACCATCACCACTTCCACCACAATGACCACCACCATCTAATTTATTGAGCACGTACCATGTGATGTATTTTTCTCTCTATATTATGTCTTATTTTTTCTTACATTTACCAAATGAGGAGAAACCAACTCAGGGAGGGCAAGCAACTTGTCCAAGATCATACTGCAAGTAAATTTCAGAGTTGGAATTTGAACCCAGGTTATCTGACACCAAACAGTTAACTATCCTTCTAGCTTATTACTTGTACATAGTGATAGCATTGTTTCCAGTCAAGCATCATTGACTACAAGTTTTTCACAGTAATGAACTACAATGCTCAAAATGGTACATTATCTTGGTAACACTTTAAAGATGTTGACTACATTTAAAGTAGATGATCCAAGTGGGATAAGTCCTATGAGGAGAAGAGGGTCAGAGTAAATACAGTAAAAACTTGTTTAATAAAAGCAAATAACTAGTATTTATTGGGACCTTTTCACATGCCTAGCAATGTTCTAAGTTTTTACATGGATTAACTAATTTAATTTTTATAAATACCCCATGAGTTTACTGCTTTTATAATCTCCATTTCACATTTGAGGACATGGTGTTTAAATAGCTTGTCCAAAGCCATAGAGCTAGACAAGATACACAGCAACAATTACAAGATATACCATGTATTATACTTCTTATTACTATGCAATAGTGCCTCTGAGTAGCTGTACAATGAAGTGAGGTTTTGTTTTTGTTTTTGTTTTCTTTTATCTTAATGGCTAGCACCAGAATTCTTCTCAGGGAGATACCTGTCTTTCTTATGAAAATACCTTGATAAACTATTTTGCAATAAAGATGTTAATGGATGCTTCAGCAACAAAACAATAGTCAAGTACCTCTGCCCCAGAAAGTGAGAGCAATTTGGTTTTTTCCTCTAGAAAAAGAGAAGGGAAGGGCAGGTGCAGAGAGTGCGATGAGAGTGAAGAGGACACCAAGAAAGAGCAGGCAGTATATAATGGTGGCCTGCAGGGAGGCCAAGGGGCATTGAAGAACAGGTTACACTTTAATGCTGAAGTTACTTGTTTTAAATGTAAATCCCTCCTTCTAAAACATCACTAAGTACAACTATGCTCACAAACTCCTCGTGTCATTATTATTATTGGTAGAAACTGAAGAAGGACCTGAATTTCACATGTGACTCGAAGTGTGAGACAGAATCAGCAAATTTAAAAGAGGACCCTAGAATCATACGCATATGAGCAAGGATGCCCCTGGAGTTTGCAGATATTTGGGGGCGGGCTCAGACATTCACAGGCAATGACAGTTTCATAATCCTGACAATTCTATAATCTAGACTTTTTCTTTTCCAAAGAAACAATGTTCAGAGACAGGATGGAACTTTCTTGGGTCTATGGCAGTAAGAAGAAGAGCTGGGATTCACAGCCAGGCTGGTCCAAGTCCGAGGCCCATGGGCTTCCCAGGAGTCCTCCCTGACTCACCTATGTTGGCTTTGCTTCTCTGTTGAACCTCTCTGGGAGACTCCCCTGGCTTCAGTGGTAGAGATGCTGAACCTCCAGGCACCAGGATGGCCCTAACACAAGTCCCTGGACTGGACCCTTCTACTGTGTTAGGAGCCAGAGCGGACTTACCCATCTAGTTCTCAGTAGGACGAGTGATTCTAGATCACCCCCCGCGGAGGTGAACCAACAACTAATTTAAGGTAGTGGTGGGTGACCGCCTGAAATCTGGAAAAGATTTTAAAGTAACAAGTTTCCCTGTCTGTCTTAAAAACATAAAAGTCACATTTTCCAGTTTTAAACACACAAATTTTTAATAAGGTCTGTTCAGATTTGTTATAGAATTCTCATAATTTTAAAGTGTTTTAAAAATTAAAAATGAATACATGTTTATTATAGAACATTTAGGAAATACAAAAAAGACCTTGTAAAGGAGACAAAATTACTAGGAGTTTTAGCATGTCATTATTACTAAAAATATATCTGATGATATGGTTCATAAATATCATTCTTTATTGGTTCACTTTGTATTGGTTTGAGTACTTAGTGAGTGGGACCCAACACTTTTCCATTTGTTAACTGAAAATTTGTCTCTTCTTTCATTAAATTACCTTTTCATTTCTTTGTCCACTGTTTTGGATTTGATTCTTATTTAAAATATATGAAATATGTTTCTCTCATAGCCACAAAAAGAGGTGATTATCTGAATATGTTAGCATCTCACTTATGTAATAACTGTTTTTCGTTGTCTCCTTCATCTAAAAAAGATGGGGAGAAAGTGAGTGAGAGTAGTCATGATAGAGAATAGTGTTCCCCAAATTGTGTTTTCTGGAAAAATAATTCTAGGGGAAATTAATGGATACTCTAGGGAAAAGGACTCAGATGACTTGGAAAAATGTATTAAATTTAAAAAAAGTTTCTAAATTGCAGCTAAACTATAGGATTTTCTATAGCCTTTTGTGTTAATGAGAACTAAGACTTCTCTAGGAAAGGGGGAGAGGAAGATAGATACATTTCCCAAACATCCAGGAGCCATGTCCTCTGGACAATCCTGGTATGGACGGAAAAATACAGGACAGGATGGCTAAAGGCCTCTTCTAGTTGGCCTCTGGTGTGTTTTCTGACCTTGGGCAAATTCCAGTCATCCAACCACTGGTAAAACAAACAATGAAATGTTTGAGATGGGGGTTGAAGGATGCATAGGACTTTGACAGGAGGAGCAAAGACATTCTTGGGGGAAGCAATTAAATGGGCAAAGTACAAGGCACCCAGGTGATAGGAAACCAAATAATTCTGGGCCCCATTTTATAACAACCCAATCCTGTGAGTAGAAAAGGTGAAGGACGTGTTTACTTTTGAGAGATAGACTTTCACTAAGTTTTTAAAAATTTGTTTCAGTGCCCAGAAACCCACCAGCTTTTTCCCAAGTGTTCCTGCCCATATAGGTAGACCACATCATAAAAGTTCATATTTGAAATAAGAAACCTCACTACTTCAGTCACTTTGACAGCCAGATTTTGGGCTTATGGAGAAAGTACAGATGGATATCTTTAAAATCCAGTGAAGGACTTTTATCATCTATTACTTGAATGGTGGGTCTAGAATTTTCATACATGGCTTACTTTTACTAACAGTGTAATATATCTATGCACACTTTTTAGAAAAGTATTTGTTGTATTGAGAAAAAAGAACATAAACCAGAATGTTATTTGGATTGCTAACTGAAATAAGTTTCTCACTTAAAAAACATATCTTGAATTTGCAGCATATCTACATTTCAACTCATTCCAGGTTTGTCTCGTTTGTATCTGGCACAACACTGGAGTTGCAGAAATGAGTAAAGAAGGCATTGTGCTATCAAGAAGCTCACAGTCTGTGGGGAGACAGCTAGAACACAGCTAAAGATAATAACAGTGCCCCCAAAGCTATGTTAGTGTCCGTAACAAAAAAAAATCTACAGATCACAAAAGGAAGAAAGAGTTGTTTGGGAAAATGCAGACAACTTCACAGAGATGATATTTGAGCTGCCTTATAAAGCTGAATAGGACTTTTATCCTGAAAAGGAAGGACATCAAGGCATTACTTACTCCAAGAAGCCTTCCCTGATATCCATAACTAAATCAATTTCTTTTATTATTACTCTCATAACAATATTCTGCCCTAGTATAGCATGTACAATCTCAGATATTTCCATTTTTTCTTTGTACTATGCTTTAGTTAATGTCTGTCTAGTGAAGCCAGTTAATGTTAGGCTGTATGCCTAGGAAAGTAGGGACCGTGTCTCTTTTTTTTACCACTGTCTGGAACCCATGCCACAGAAGGAGTTCAGTGAATGTTTAGTGAGTGAATGAACAGCACAAACAAAGATGAAGAAACGGGAGATGAGGGCATTTTTAGGAGAACGCAGAGCATTTCATTCAATATGGCTGGAGTAGGATGCAGAGAGGGACAAGAGACTGGAAAAAACTTGAGCAAAGATTTATTAGCTCTTAACTTCCAGTTTTGAACTAAAGGAACCAGATGAAACTCAAAGTTAGCCAACAGCATTTCTAAATGGCCAGTTTGACCCCTGCGTTTCCCCACCCCAATTAGTCTATTGTTTTGAACCACCAGTGATTAAAAGTCATTGCTTATTCTAAAGCTAGCGGGGGTAGGCCTCTGAGCTTCTTTAAAAACTTTTGGTTTAAAGACGTCTCATTCTGGGTACTCATTCAAGGTGAAGAGGAACTTCGGGATAACAGAAACCTTTTCAGTCTTCAAAGTGAAATTCATATACTACCTCATGGAACTCTTGCACCTCGGAGCTAGGAGGAAACTTAGCGGAAGAAACCGGGGCTTGGATTGAGGAAGTGACTTGCCAGGGCAACATAGGAAGGACCGAAGTCAGGACTAGAAACCAGCTGTGCCAGTTCTACTCCGTCTCATCCTCCTCTACTTTTCCGGGGCCACTTGTCTTTCATTCAGCAAACTTCTGCACTTCCAGGCTTCCTGCCCCACAAGAGTTTCCTGTTTCACCTCCAAAGCCATCAACAGCCCTTAGGCCCCTGCCAAACATCTGGCACTTGACAGGGATGTTCCCTGCTTCCCCCTCTCTGCAGGGTGCTCAAGGGGGTGGGTCATGAATTATGCCTTGAATTCCATCCAGCCACGCAGAGTGTAAATAAACAGGAGTGGGGACGGCACATGTGTAGCTGGATGGTGAACACTGCGCACTCCGCTCTCTGCTGCTGTCTGCAGGACAGCCCTGGCAGCTCCTCTCTGTAGGTGCCTCAGACATTGCCTCTCCTTGATGGGCCTTCCTTGAGATTCTGCTGCTCTTTGCACCCTCAGTTTCCAGCCCTCACACATCCTCTCTGAACTCTCCTGTGATACAGAACTGCTTATGTTTCCCATAATGTGTCATGTTCTATCATTTGCCATGTTTCCATTCTTGCTGTGTCCCTGGTTGGGAATTCTCTCTCCCAATTTTGGAGCCTTTAAGAAAGCTTAGTTTAAGAGAAACTTCCTCTCTGAAGCATCCTTAATTCCTCCAAATTAAGGAATCACCTGTTTTCATTCTGCCCTTTCAACTTTATACTTCTATTATAATATTTATTTTATTGGATTTTATTTGTATCTCCCTCACCAAGAATATATAATAGCTAACATTAATAATAATTAAAGCTTATTAAGCACTGGGAGTGTGCTAGGAAATGTGTTAATAATTTCACTCATGTTGCCATAGTTAATCTTTGGAATAGCCTGGTGAATTTGGTGCACTAATTTGGTTTCTACTCAAAGCAAACCTGACACAAGGATTTGGGTACCAAGACAGCAGATCCCAAGAAGGAGTGAGGGAACAGAGAGAGGGAGACAGGGAAAGAGGAAAAGGCAAAATAAATCTGTGTTTTTGAGGTCACTGCTGTAGGCAATGTGAGTTCAATTTTGTCTCCTAGAAAAGTGAAAGGCTGGAGCATTTAGCCACCAGCTACCATCTCTTGTTGATTAGGAACTGCCCAGGGATCACTGCTCTGACACTTCTAGGCTGAGCTAATCTATACAGGTCAAGTGGTTTATGGCAACTTTGGAGAAAGCCCTGGGGCGGAATGCTGAAAGATGGGAGCTACTTACTTGATAGGACAATACAAGATGATTGTATGGAAATACTCATCATAGTTGCAGTGAAATTAGGGGTGGGTAGGGATGTGATAAAGGGACCAGAGACATCTGCTGTAGCAGGTAGCACAGGACCCATTTTACAGGCAAGGGAACTGAGGGTTCTGACTCTGAAGCTTGGGACCTTCATTGTATACTAGACCCTGAGTGCCCTGTGGGTACGGATCACACCTCTTTAGTCTCTGAAGCTTCAACACCTAGCAAAGACCAGGCACTTTATGTGGGCTTTGTAGATGATAGCTGAATGAATAAATGAGTTGGCAGAGTGGTAAATTTGGGATTCGTAGGGTTGATTCTAACCTTAAACATTCATCCAACTTATAAGCAAGTCAAGAAGCTTATAGTCAGCCAGGGAAGGCAAATAGTAAACAAGTAATTTAAGAAATATCTGATGATTGTTTTAAAAGTAGAACTATGTGTTGTGGGAGCAGAGAAGAGAGATCTCCTAGTTTATGTGTGCAGAAGGACTTTTGGAGGAAATGAAGTTTAAGCTAATACTTCAAGCATAAATAAGTGATGGGGAAGGTGGGTGAAGGAAAAGCATGCTGGAAAGGCCTAGAGGCATGGAGGGGTTGAGGAACTAAAAGGAGGCGATATAGTTGTAGTGCGAGAGAGTAGGGAGGGGCTTGTTGTAATGACCAAAGCTGGAGAGGTCAGTGGGGCCGGGTTAGGAGGACTTCTTTGTAAGTTAGGAAAAGCCATTCTATTATGGTAAGAAAAAGGGATTGGAGGAAATCAGGACTGGAAATGGGAAGACCAGGTAGGGGGCTGTTGGTAATGCCCCATGGAGAGTTGATGGTAGCATAATTTAATGTTATGGGGAGGGTGGGATTGAGAAGTGGATGGATTTGGGGATATGGATGAAGTTGAGTGGTTAGGACTTGGTGATGGACTAGAGGGAGGTAGAGGGTGACATCAAAGATGATTCCCGGGATTTTGGCTTGAGCAGCTAGATAGGTGGTCAGTGGTAGTGTTATTCCCAAAGGTAGGTAGCATAGGAGGACAAGGTTGGGGGCTGGAAGGTGAACTTACTCATGCTGAACTTGAGAAGCCTGCGGACTATCCCAGTGGATCAATGTCCAGTACGCAGGCCTGAGGATCAAAGGTCAAGACCAGAGTGAGGCAAACATGGCCAGAGGGAGCAAAGCTCACTCTCAGTGGCCCGCATGTACAAGGTCAGCCCTTGAGAAGAGTGTCTCCTTAAATTTTGCACTCTAGGCTCCTTGCTCATCTCACTCTAGTCCTGGCCACATCTGAGTCACAGGAGAGAGGTTTGAGCTGGAGATAAAAAGTTGGGATGATGTAGGGGATGGGGTGGACATTTACCATTGTTTTGCTTCCCAGTATTGATTTCTAATTCCTAAAAGCACTTCATTTGGGGAACTTTGTTTCTTCCACTGTGTATCTTGGTTGGACAATGTGGGAAACAGTGCTTGCCTCCCACGATAGGCCCAAGAGGGCCCTGGAAGAACAAACTGAATATTAGAGCTTGAGTCTAAAGTCCACTGTATTTGGTTTAAACCCTGATCTCTCAGTGCCAGCCAAACAGTTAAACAAGATGTTTAAAGAAGAAAATAAATAGCTGTAGGCTAGTGAACTTTTCTAGCTTATCTTTCTGTCCCTATTGCCCCTCTGGAGTGTGTTGTGTGAGAATTTGAAGTCTGTACTGGCTGCAGCAATTTTTGTTAATATCGGGATTTGAGGGCTGGGGTTAGGGTGAGGTATGGGAACAAGGATCAATTATAGGAGGGGGACATATAGAGTCTGGGAATAAGACAAACACCATTGGAAGCAGAACAGAGACATTGAAAGCAACTAGATCCTTGGTGACATTGTCAGAAACTGAGGGATCAAGTCTCACCTGAAATGAATGACATTAGTTAAGTCAGGGGCTCTGCTGCTGTTCCAAAGACTCCCAGCAAAAGGACTTAAATAAGACAGACATTTATCTCTGTCTCATATGAGCCCGGAAGTAAGTGGTCCAGGGTTGCCAGAATACCTCTGCCATTCTCAACATGTTGTCCAAAGTGATTGTTCTAACTGACTCATTGCTCAGCCAAGGAGAAGAGCAAAAGAAGATATGGAGAACAATCCGCTTCTTTTTTAAGGAACTGAGAACTGTAGTCATCTCCTTCATTTATATTCCACTGCATGACCACACAGAGACCCAAGGAAGGCTGGGAACGAAGTCTCTGGAATGCGTGTGGAAGAGATGGGCACCACCTGTGGGCCTGTCCAAGACAGGGAGCTCTGTTACTAAAGGGAAGAATGGAAGAGTAGATGTTGGGAGGTTTCATCAGTTTTGCCAAAGCAATAAATTCTTTTTATTCCCCCCCAAGCCAATTTGAATTGAGGTTTCTGTTCCTGGCAGTAAAAATTTGCCTTATATGAATGAGATGGGATTTGTCTTTGAGCCTTTTTGCTCCTCCTGAAATACTGCCTCTCGATGACCTTTACGGGGCAGTCCAATGTTGTGCTTGCTTGAATGCTATTGAAGTTAATTTGTTGAGGGAGGTGAGGGAGGGTAATAACCTGAGATTACACTATGTGCCAACTACTGCTCTAGGTTATTTACATATGTTAAACCCTTTAATCGTTTTGTTTTCTTTATCTCCAGTTGCAGGTGAGGAAAATGAGGTTGAAAGAGATTTATACAGGGTAGTACAACAGATCATAGGTAGTATGGCTGTGATATAGTTTGTCTGTCTGATTTGAAAGCTCCTGTTCTTTCCACTCCATCCCCACTGTGGCACTGTGGTACACAGGGTGGGGGACACAGGGTGGGGGGGGGGGTGTCAGGAAAGATTGGCAATGGTAGCAGCAATGGGTGTGAATGCATAAAACATGAGGGCCAGGTATCATGTGTGTGTGTGTGTATGTGCTCATCCACAGAGATGGAGGTCATCAGGAGAGAGAGAGGCACTGGTGACAGAGCAGTCCAAACAGTCCTCACTTTCCAAGACCCTGTCCTTGTCAACCACACTCTGGGCTCCTCTTTGACAAGGCGCTTGCTTGTTGACTGTCTATTTGAATGGGGTGTCCTGCAGACACAGAGCCTTCCTTGCTCTGACAGGCTTGGGGAGGCCGGTTGAAAATGGCTACATCACCCAGGAGTCTGGAACTTAATGTAGGAAGCCACTTGAGGCCCATCTTGACCGTGAGGGCTGGCTGGGCGGCTGTGCATTAACAGAGGAAGTGGGGGCTGGGACTGAGGGACAGCTAGGTGGAGTACAAGTAGGGTGGGGAGGCGATTTGTTAGCAATCTGGATTTCCAGGAAGGAAAGCCCACCCTCCACCCTCCTGCTGAAT
This sequence comes from Manis pentadactyla, assembly GCF_030020395.1. Lineage (NCBI taxonomy): Eukaryota > Metazoa > Chordata > Mammalia > Pholidota > Manidae > Manis > Manis pentadactyla. The sequence continues at coordinate 45,744,105 of NC_080022.1, read as the reverse complement.
TAAGGCTGCCTCGGGACATCTCATTCCTGAGAAATCTCTCAGAAAAATTCTATTGTCTGCCCTTCAGGAATGGAGGAAACTCGTTCCTTTGGGGGCACAATGAGGTACCCTGCCCCCAAGGACACAGGGAGGAAGCAGAGACCTTGAGTTCCCTCAGAACCTGCTGCAGATGTCTTTTGGCAAGTGTTCAGGGAGTGGTGCTGAGCCTGGTGGAGCAGCCTGGACCCTGGGAACAGTGTGAGGTGCAGGTGTCGGCCTTCGGGTGCTGCTGCTCACTCCAGTCCCTCTGCAGCCTACGGTCACCCCGACGCTCTGCCCGGGCGTGTGCCCTCTCCCCGGCCAGGCAGAACTGCTCACTATTCCCCATCAATGTCACACACTTCACTCATCCCAGCTTCACTCTAGCAGCCTTCCTGTCTCCCCTGTATTTGCTCATCCGCCAGGGACTGAACAAATGTCACCTCATTCAGGAAGCCTTTCTTGATTGCTCTAGGCAGTCATTTATGCCTACTTTCTGCAAGCTTATTTTTACCTGCGTATCTTCACCTCTAGTGCATTGTCTTACATTTTGTGTGTGCCTGGGGAATATATGTTAAGAAATTAATAGTCTTGATTTTCTTTAATGTTGTTATTATTGATAAAGGTTATACATTAAATAATTAAATGATTGTACCTGTATATTTTCATGGATGAAATTTAAAAGATCCTTTGCTGAACCTTGTGTTTTAATTTTTTGGTTCAGGGTGGGCGGTTACTACATTTATCCAAACCTGCATTCAGATGACCAGGACTTGCTGGATGAGTGACATGTTTCCTATTTTGGACTGGGTACTCTCCAGGAAGTCACCTGTCCCTCTGAGTCTCATCTCTAAAATAAGGGCTTGGGAACAGCTGATGCTGAGGCTCTTTCTGGCTGAAAAGTGCTATGGTTCTACATCTGAAATATTTAAAATGTGACCTCCCAGGAACATTTGTATTTTAAAGGCATCATTTAACTAGAAACAAGAGGCCTTCATGGTGGGACTTCAATGGAGGATGAAACAGCTGAGTTCTAACAGCAAAGATTTGAGGAACTTTCTACAACATGACCAGGTAAAGACCCTTTATTCAGCTTCCTTTGAGTATCATCATTCAACTTGGTATGAATATACCTACCCCTCATTAAAAATTGACCAAGGAAAAGACAAGAACAAAACTTAAATGCATATTGCTAAGTGAAAGAAGCCAGTCTGAGCAGGATACATGCCCTATGACAAGTATATGGCACTCTGGAAAAGGGAAAATTATGGAGATAGTACAAAGATCAGTGGTTGTGAGAGAGGATAAAGGGTGTGGGAGGAAATAATAGGCAGAGCAGTAGGTTTTTAGGACAGTAAAATCTTCTGTATGATGCTGTAATGGCTGATACATGACATTATACATTTATCAAAATCCATAGACTGTACAACACACAGAGTGTCCTCTAATGTAAATTATGGACTTCAGTTTATAATAATGTACAGTATTGGCTCATCAGTTGTAACAAATGTGCCACACTTATGCAAGATGCTAATAATAGGGGAAATTGTGTGTGGAGGGGAGGGGTATATGAGAACTTCCTGTACTTGCTGCACAATTTTTCTATAAACCTAAAACTGCTCCAAAAAAATAAGTCTCCCAATTAAAAACACCTTAACCATACATCTCTTTAATTGCAGCTAATACGTATATAGTATTATCACAATCCAGGTACTGTTCTAGGCACTTGGCATGTACTAAGTCTTTATAAAAATTCTCTTATCAAGCTTGTGAGCTGAGCGTTATAATTATTCTCATCTTTGAGCTGAGGAAACTGAGGCATAGCAAGGTTAGGGAACTTCTCGGGATGGCTTAGGTCACACAGCTAGTCATTGTTGGGCCCCACTTTGAGCTCAGGTGGTCTGAGTAGGCACCATGCTGCACTAAATGCTTCCATTCCAAACGCCATCATATGCCAGACGTGTGCTGCACCAGCTCAGGTATCTCTCTTCCAGGAAGCCTTTCAGACCTGCCACAGGCTCAGGTAAGTAACTCTCTCCCGTGCTCTCATAACTCTGTGGCCTCAGCTCTGTAGACATACAACATTTAGCATATGTTTGTTAAGTTTATACTAAATGATTGTCAAAGATGTGTGTGGCACATGTTTTGTTGAATGTCAGAGAAACTGGGTTTCCACTAAAAAGCCAGCTCCTAAAAAAGCCAGTTCCTAAAGCCAGCTAAAGCCACTAAAAAGCCAGCTCCTAAAAAAAAAAGCCAGTTCCACTAAAAAGCCTGTCCATAATGGCAGTGAGGGGGGTGAGTTTTTGCTCTCCTGGCCACCACCGCTTCCTTCTCTGATGCTCCAGGGACTCCTCCTTGATCACCTGTCTCCATCCTGGCTTGGTCCCAGTGTCAAGGTCACCACTCAAGTTGACCATGCCTACTTTTTTCACACTGTTGAAAATAAAAATGTCAGCCAAGCACCTAACCTTCAACTCTGCTCTCACTTTTTGTGTTTCCACGAAGCATTATCTAGAGAAATTCTGATTTCTGGGATGGAGTTTAATCCAAGCCAGAAGATGAGAACTCATTTAGGGAGACAAGAGCTCACTTACGCTATCCCACTGCAGTTTCATTTCCTCTGCCAGGGAGGATAAAGAAAATGAACGGAGGAATTTAGCTCCCCTCACTCACCATTGGTCCTACCCCACCCCGCAGACCACCTTCACCTCCCCAGATCACAGAGATTCTTCCATTCACAGTAATTAGACCTTGGAGCCATGAGGGGTATGGTCTGAATTCCCCTCCCTGACAAGTGGGACCCCGAAAAACTCTGCCTCAACTGGGCTGCTGTGGGCTGGGCTGGGCTGGGGCTGGGGTCTAGTTGAAGATGGTAAGCTGCAAAACTTGGAGCTGAGGAAGGTCTGAAAATTGTGTGCCTAGAAAGCTGGAAGGAAATGGAGCAAGCTGCTCTCCCCCCCATAGCTGGCTCTGGATCAGCTGGGGCCACCTCTTTCACTCCCTACTCCCTGCAGCCCAATTAGAGCACACTCCTTCTGTGTCCCCCTTTCCCTGCTCCCCCTTCCCTAATCAAGCGTGGCCTTCTGTCCAGTACTGATTGAAATATCAATTTCTCCAAAGATCCTCTTCAAATTCCCCTTAGAGGTTCAACCACCTGTTGTATGTCCCCATAGGGTTCTGAACTCCTCCTAGCATGACACCCATTACACTTAATTGTAATGAATAAAGTCATGCTTTGACTCTCTAATAAGTCAATAAACTGTGTAATGGGAGAGCGTACCTCTGTCTTGTTTGCCATTTTATCCCTCTCTACAGTGCTTGGATAGGGGAAGTGCTCCTTAAGTATTTGTTGAATAAATGAATGAACTGTACACAACCAGTGTAAAGTGGGTGTGCAGAGAGATAGGCCTAAGATGCCAGGTCACCATCAGGAAGGCAGCAGAAATGGCCTGTGCATTATTCACATTCTGTACCCCATTAGTGTGTGTTTAATAAATGAAAGAACATTGATTTCACAGTGTTTGGCAGTTGCCCCCTCCCCCCATTCCCCAATTATGTAAGCCTTCCATGGAGCAAAGCACCTTTACTTCCAAGAATTAGAATGGCCTGTGCTAATATATTTTGGGGGTAGCTTAGGATCGTAGATTTAAAAAAAAATGAGTCACCCCCTTTCAAAACACTTCCTTGAGGATGCACTGAATCATAGTGAATGACCTACTGAGCTGCCAGCAGGCCCATTAGAAAGTGGGTTGTCAGAGACTCATATTACGTAGGATTAATATTAGGCATCTCTGTCTCAGCCCAGTGAAAGGCCTCAAGTGTCCTTGGAATTTCAGCGACCTTTCCCCATCAATGATGACATTGTTCTCCTGGCCCGATGGCTTAACTCATAGGAAATGCAACACACTCCTCATCATGGCTACCCGGCACATCTGGGATAGGGGCTCAGGGCCTGGGAGCACTGAGCTCTGGGCACTGAAATGTTGCATTTCCCTTGCACAAAACCTCCCTGGCTTCAGGGCTCCTGATAGGTTTCTGAATCTCTCTACAGTCTCTTCAACGGTCTTCGCTGAGAATCGGGAGGCGATGGCACAGGTTCTAAGAGCCTAGCAGGTCTTAAACCTGTCATCAGTGGAGCTCCTGTGATCCAACAGAGGGAAGCTGCTGATCAGAGAGCCACCTAGGACTTGGGCAACGGGGAAGGCCACTTTCAGACAGGAAAGGCGCAGTGAAATAAATGGGTTGTTGACATGCTTGCTTCTAAATTTTCTCTACAACCTCAAGAGTTTTCTCTTTTACTGCCTTCATTTTACAGATGAGGGGGCTGTGGCTCAGCGCATGTGGCAACTAAATGTGCTGGGACTCAAATTTAGTCCCGACTTGAAACATCAGGTGGGTGGTGGTGGTATCTATTGAGTACCTAGTTGTGTTATGTGGTGTGTTAGGGGCTTTGCATTCTTTTTCTCTAAATCTCATTGCAGCCTATAGAAACTGAAACTAAGGCAGAGTTTGCTAATATTTTTCTGATGCCATTCAGCAGCATCAGGCAAACTTCTACAGCAGTTTGGCAGCCACACAGAGAAGATGAGTGGCCTCTAGGTTGGTAAGAGAATGGTCCCCATTGGGCAAAGAAGGGTCTGTGAAAGCAGGGATTGGTCTTATTCAAGGTGAATCTCTCATGCCAGGTGCCCGACTGGCACTCAGACTGTGTTTTCTGAGCAGATGTGTGAATGCTAACAGGGGATTGATGGACAGGCCAGCTAAGTTCCTGGAGGGTACACTGGGGCCTTGGAGCAGTAGCTGTGGGAATGAGAAGTAGCTGCTAGGAGTTGGGGGTCTGAGGAAAATAGTGGACTGGAAGAGTCTTAGAGGATGAGCCATTTGGAATGATAACAAGAGCCACTGTGGGGCTATTACTGGGCAGCTGCATAAGCATGTGGCAATATGCACTGGCATTGAGGAACAAGAGGCCGATGAGACCAGAGCCTGTGGTGACTCCTACTCAGCTCCTGGGTATTTCACACTATTCTGGGTGGTTGTGGTGCATAGAGATTGGATGGATGCAAACTTCCAATCACTTTGAAGATTTGAGTGTCAGGCTTCTCCAAAGCTCTACTTCTAATGGGGAAAGTGCTGTAAGCATTTCTATGTCAAGGTCCACTTTGCTCTTGTGGCATGAATGCCACCTGCATTGTGTAGCCAGGAAGCTCACATGTGGGCGTGATACCTCCCACTGTGGTTTTCCATGGATTTGGTGGGTAAAGAATGAGCTGATCTATGAATACGTCTTCTTTTTCATTCAGGCACTGCTTTTACCCAGTCAGCCCTGGCTGCCTGCAGCAGAGGCCTGGGCTGTAATAGAGCCAGTCTTATTTTATTTTTTATTAAGTTCATGAACTTTAGAGGAAGGAACTTGGAAAAAAAGGTTTCATTACCTCAGGAATGAAGGCTCATGCATTTTTTAAAAATGCCAGACATTGGTGTAGCCTTCCTCGTTATAGCCACAAATAATCTGGGTGGAAAATTGAACAGGGTGACAAGGAGCAAACAGGATGGCTTCTTGGTGTGGAGCAGGTGGGGTGGAGGAGTAGAGGTCAGTGAAGGGTCAACCTAAAATGGAAAGATCCTGAGTCAAAGCTTGCAGACTTCAGTTCTGGCTAGCTATTCATATTGACTCTGTGAGGACAGACTCTTCCAGAAGCCAGGATAATGGGACGAGCATGGATTCAGATGGTTTTGGTTGTAAAGTTCAGCTTGGCTACTTTCTCTAAGCTGTATGACCTTCTGTAAGTTTCCTAAGCCTCTTGAGTTTCAGTTTCTGAATCTGTACAATGTAGAATATATCTACCTTGCGGGACTGTTGGAGGGATTAGATGAGACCATGTAAGGAAAAGTATTAGGCATGGGACTCTAAAGAGAAATGCAGTACAAGGTTGCCAACTTCTCAGGTCACATTCTTTAATGAAACATAGCTTCCAGTTATCCAGCATGATTCATAAGACTTAATTGTTAACTGCCCAGAGGCAGACTCCTGTGCTGGAAGCTACCTCTTCTGCAAAGATTTGTGGGAGGAGCACTGAACTTAAGGCCTCAAGCCAGACCACTAGTTTGCCAAACTTCTCTGATGATAAGAATCTTCTGGGGGTCCTTGTTAACTATTACAAAGTCCTGGCTTCATCTCAGTCCCATTGAATAAGAAGCTCCAGGGGACCCTGGGAACTATGTTTTCAAGAAGAGCTCCAGAAAATTCTTATTATCAGAGAGCTTTGGGAAACCAATAATCCTAGCTGTATCACTGATTGTTCAGTGAAAATGAGCTGCTCTTCGGGGGTAAAATAAAAATTTGCTACAAAGATTTCTAAGATCCAGATTCATTAAAAAACAACACCACCCTTTGACAGACTGGTATTTGGGGAAGAGTGGATCATGCTTGTAGGAGGAAGATGGTCTTTCATGCCTCCTGCCTTGGCTCTTGCTTTCCTCTCCACTTGAATTTCTCTCCCCACTTTTTCTACCTGGAAAACTCTGCTCCCCCCTTAAGAGTCAGTTCAACAATCCCTTCCATGACATGCCCGGCTGAATCAGGGGCTTCTTCCTCTATGTTCCCTTTGTGCTTTTGTGAGTTGTCCATCATAGGATGAATTACATCATACTATGAATTTTGTTTTTATATTTCTTTCCATGCTAGATTATGTGTATAAGATCAAGAAAGTGGCTTCTGGAATCAGTACCTAGATTTGAGTCTCTCTCTGGGGGCATCAGAGCAGACAAAACAGAAGAGTTCACATTGCATAGGATGTTGGGGATGAACAAGAGTTGTCCAGATGGAGCCAGGAGATTTCCAGCGAACAGCAGGTACAAAAATGTGGAGGTCATAGAAAAACACACTTTTCTCATCTTGAACCATTTTTTAATGAGAAACTCATTTTTTTTTACAATAATATCATTTGAAATTTTAAAATTTTTTTCTAATAGGCCACATTAGGCCTTATTTACAAAGGCCAGAAAAGGGACTATTCGTAATTCTGAAAATAATGTTTTAAACGGTTAAGCTGAAAGGAGTCTGGATTAGTCCTGAGATGCCCCAAATACTGTGTGATTTTGCAAAGCATGATATAGTCCCGTGTGTGCAAGGCTCTGCCTTTAGACATACCTGGTTCAAAGCATGCTTCCACTTGTCACTGGACAGCTTTGAGCAAGTTACCTAGCTTCTTTGTGCTTTAGTCTCCCATGTATAAAATAGAAAATTAACACCATTTCTTTTTCTTTATATTCTTTCAAAGTCGAAAGGGGCAATTAAAAATAGACAACAGAATAAAGATTTAAAAATAATCTTGATACACCACAGCCTGGGGCTAATACTATTTAGATGGAAGTTTAAAAAGATAAATGTCAAGTCCAGAGTTTAAGTTTACATATATAATGAAAATACTGGCTTGAGAAGAACTAGTTTGGCAGCAGTATGTCAAAAACACTAGGAAAAACTGTTAGAGATCAAATGCAACCAGCTCCAACAGAGTAGTGGGGCACTAAAAATGTAATTTTTACTTTGGTATCATACCAAGTTGGCAAAGTCTTTTTTGTTAGGTAATGCTATGTGTTATCAGGCAAGAGGGGGTCAGGGGCACTTGTGCACTGCTGGGGGCAGTCTAGACTCATGTCATCCTTGTGGAGAACAAACTAACATTATTTGGGCAAATTAAGTTTGTATGTGCCCATGACACATCAGTCCCATGCTTGGTTTGTGGTAAATTCTGTAAAGGGACATTGACAAAATGATGAATTCCTATGGGAAGGGATAATAGGATGATGAGGGGCCTCACAGTGTGTCACAAAAGTGATGTTTGAAGACCATGGGGTTATTCAGCCTGAAGAAAATAGAGAGGGTGACCAACCATCTTGGTTTGCCTGGAATTTTCCAATTTTAGTGCTGATAGTCCTGCATCCCAGGAAGTCTCTGGGTCCTGAGGAAACCAGGATGGTTGGTCACCCTAGGGAGACATCATTGCTATCTTCAACTATCTGAAGAGCTTTCCTAGAGAAAGATAGGAAGTAAACTGACTCTGTGCACCTTCAGAGGGCAGATTTTAGACCACTGGGAAGAACGAAGTTAGAGAAAGGAAAATCTTGGCTCCACATGTGGAGGGCTTTCTAATAATGAGTTGTGAACCAGTGAACAGTCTATTTCTGAGGTTCTGTTGACTACTACCTTTTAGTGAGTTCCTGCTAGACACATAATCTCATTCAATCTTCACAGTGCTGCCCTGAATTTATGAGGAAGCAAAATAACTTTGCCAAGGTCAGACAATTTGGGTTTGAATATAGTACTGTCTGTCCAAAAGTCCATGCTTTTAACTCATACCTTTAGAAATAATATTAAGCATTCTTTCTACTTCAATATGGTAAAATTAAGTGGTAGGTACATTGTGTGTTACAAACTAACAATGCTTAGAAGTTTAGATGTGAGGAATTTCGATGAAAGCTAGTCCAGGCAGGGACTAATCGTGACTTGATTTTAGAAACACTTGATTCTTCTAAGAAGTCTAGCAACAGACACCATCCTGAGAGTCTGTCTCCAGCTGGAACTCTCAGTGACACTCGATAAGGAAAGAGCTCTGAAGAGGTTTACGATGTGCTAACTACAGTAGCCCAGAACAGACCCTCCTATTGTTAAGCCTTAAAAAGCAGGTGCTGTTTCTGTTTCTAGATGCTGGATGGATAACCAGGATTGTTACAACTGGGCTTAATAATAATAATAATAATAGCTACCATTTTTTTGGGGGGTACATATACTATGTGCTAAGCATGGTACAAAGTGCTTTACATGCATCCAGAGGCTATAATGGGAATATGGTAGTCATTCAATAAATATTTGATGTGTAAGTAACCCTTTTTAATTTTTTCCTGCACAATCATACCTGGAGACCTTGCACAACTCTTGGCAGGTCCTACAATTGTGCCCAGGAGATAGGTGAGGACACTGAGACTCAAAAGAGAAATCGTATTGCTATGGTCATACTCTATTTTTATCTATGACTACAGTAAAAACAGTAAGTTGAAGAGTGTGTGAACATATCTGCCTTTTTTTTTCAGACCTATCAAACCAGGCCACGTACATTATTTTGCTGTATAATTGGGAAAGCCCAATATTTGCATATTTTAATATTGCCCATCATTACATTTCTCCTTTTAGGTTTCAACCCAGTGTTCTTGCCAAAAGTGGTATTTTAAAGTTCTGCTCTTAATTCTTTCTTGTTTTTATTTAAATTCATTTCTGGACAGAGATATTTTAAACTGGAGTATGTCATCTACCATGGTTTCCCAAATCTTGTCTGATAACAACAAAGATTACCCAGGGCTCTTATTAACAACAATGATTTCTAGGCCAAGCTCAAGATTCTGCTTCAGAATCTGTGATAGTAATTTAATTAGATGTTTACTATGTAATGACCTTCTCAAGGGAAAGCACAGAGTTAGTGCTCAACAGTTGTTGAATGGATGAATGTATTTGACAGGCTCATCTTATGAATCTTTCCCAAGTAATTTATATAATAGTTAAGTGGGACAGGCAAATAGGTGATAACAATTTTCTCCCTCCAGACTAATTGTGATTCATTCATTAATACATCAGTTCAACCCACTACAAATTTGTCTAAATGGAATTATCTTTCTGTTGGTATTTTTCTCTTTTCACATGAACATTATACAAATTTTTCAACTGCTTGAGAGGAGAGAGAGTTTGCAGGATTTATGACTTGAAAAACTATATATATCCCAATGATGATTCTTTGTTTTTAAAATGCTCCTAAATTTTGTTACAAGTTAATCTGTCTATGGTTTGTTTCATGGTTTCTTAAATTCCCATTTAGTTGTATTCCTTTCCTGTCTTACGACTTTTTCTAATTTTCCAATATTTTAGGAATTCCTGAAAATGTTTCTAATATTTCAACTCAGGGACATATTTCATTTGAATTGGATTAGTTGAGTAAGTTAGACCTGCTGGTGAGCACGTATACATTCACTCATTCCGTTTTACAGGTTTTTTGAGTCTCTACAATGTGTCAGTTTTGGGCAAGATACCTGCATTATGGCAGTGAGTGAGGTATGGTTCTCACAGTCAAGGGAGGGATAACAAAATGTAATAGCTGATTACATTGTGGAGGCGATAAGCTAAGGCTGTGTACAAGAGAACATAGAAGGGACTTTCTGCATCAGCTTGCTGTCAGGGGAATCCTCCTGGAAGATCTGAGTCTTGGCTGTGGTGTAACGGATGAGTGGGACCTGGTCAGGCAGAGAAATGGGGGAAGAGCATTTTAGGCAGAGGTAGGATGTTTGGCCAGCATGCAGAAGGGGAGGACCAAGGGGACACCTGAGGACAGAACAGGTAGGAATCTTGGGCCTTTCCCTCTAAGACCCAATATAGGATCTCTTGGCATAATCATTCAATGATCATCTGTCTGTCCTCTACTTGAACCCTGGTGGTGGGCAATTCTGGGCTCATGAGGCAACTAACTACCCCCCACTAACTAGCATGTGATAAGGAACTGAATGGAAAGAGTATTTCTCCAACCAGTTAGCTGGCCGACTAAGATTCCTGTGAGACTAATGGGAGAGAATGGGAAATTTTATAAATTGGACTCTGAGGAAGCCCATATTCATTTACGTCTTATTATGAGCACATGCCTTGTGTAACCATGCTAGTTAGGGCTGTGTGCTCCTTATCCCTCTGGAAAGCTAGGATTTATATTTATCCATGGCCATGCTGTCTGTAATCAAGAAGCTTTGCTTTTGACTCCCGCAGAAGTTTCCATTTAAATAAAAATAAAATTGAAATCAAATGCTGCATTTGAAGCTGCTTTGCTCCCTTCACATTTACTCATCAGCCCTTCTCACTTGTAACCTCAGAAATCAGAGCCTCTGAGACTGATGAGTATACCTGCATATAAGCCATCCATTTGTTTATTGGCCTGGTTATTTCTTGAGCTCCCTTAGGAAACCATCCCATGTGACTGTTTAATAGAATCCAGATAAATAGGTATTTCTCAAGGAGTGGGCTTCAAACCACGTGCATAAGAATCACTGGGAAATTTAGTAAAAATGAAGCTTTCTCCAGCCCCACACAAACTTTCTGCTTCAGAAGTCTGGAGTTAATGCTCAGGTATCAGCATTAAAAATCTCCAGTTGATTCCTATAAATATTCACCTTTTATGTTCATTTATTCTGAGTATTGACTATATACCAGTGCTGGGGGTTTGAAGTTGAATCAGACACAATTTCTGCCTCCAGGCCTTGGTCTAGTGGGTGACAAATGAACACACTCATTTTGTTCAGACTGATTAGTGTAGAGATGGAGCACACACAGCATTAGAGGTTAATAAATAGGATGCTTTGGCACCATGGCAGGAGGTAGGACAGGGAATTTTTTTGCTATTAATAAAAAATCAGAGTTTGCAAATGATTTTTAACAAAATACATATCAAGTCTGATTCAAGATTTTCCAATTATGTGTTTTTTTTTGTTTTGGTATCATTAATCTACAATTACATGAAGAACATTATGTTTACTAGACTCCCCCCATCAGCAAGTACACCCCACATATGCCATTACAGTCACTGTCCATCAGCATAGTAAGATGCTGTAGAATCACTACCTGTCCTCTCCATGCTGTACAGCCTTCCCTGTGCCTACCTCCCCACATTATGCATACTAATCATAATGCCCCCTTGCTTCCCCCCCACTGCCCCTTATTCCTCCCTTCCCACCCATCCTCTCCGGTCCCTTTCCATTTGGTAACTATTAGTCCATTTTGGGTTCTGTTAGTCTGCTGCTGTTTTGTTCCTTAAGTTTTTTCTTTGTTTTTATACTCCACAGATGAGTGAAATCATTTGGTACTTGTCTTTCTCTACCTGGCTTATTTCACTGAGCATAATACCCTCAAGCTCCATCCATGTTGTTGCAAATGGTAGGATCTGTTTTATTCTTATGGCTGAATAATATTCCATAGTGTATATGTACCACATCTTCTTTATCCATTCATCTACTGATGGACACTTAGGTTGCTTCCATTTCTTGGCTATTGTAAATAGTGCTGCGATAAACATAGGGGTGCATCTGTCTTTTTCAAACTGGAGTGCTGCATCCTTAGGGTAAATTCCTAGAAGTGGAATTCCTGGATCAAATGGTAAGTCTATTTTGAGCATTTTGAGGAACCTCCATATTGCTTTCCACAATGGTTGAACTAATTTACATTCCCACCAGCAGTGTAGGAGGGTTCCCCTTTCTCCACAACCTTGCCAGCATTTGTTGTTGTTTGTCTTTTGGATGGTAGCCATCCTTACTGGTGTGAGGTGATATCTCATTGTGGTTTTAATTTGCATTTCTCTGATAACTAGCGATGTGGAGCATCTTTTCATGTGTCTGTTGGCTATCTGAATTTCTTCCTTGGAGAACTGTCTGTTCAGCTCCTCTGTCCATTTTTTAATTAGATTATTTGCTTTTTGTTTGTTGAGGTGCGTGAGCTCTTTATATATTTTGGATGTCAAGCCTTTATCAGATCTGTCATTTATGAATATATTCTCCCATATTGTAGGATGCCTTTTTGTTCTATTGGTGGTGTCCTTTATTGTACAGAAGCTTTTCAGTTTGATGTAGTCCCAGTTGTTCATTTTGCTTTTGTTTCCCTTGCCTGGGAAGATATGTTCATGAAGAAGTTGCTCATGTTTATGTCCAAGAGATTTTTGCCTATGTTTTTTTCCAAGAGTTTTATGGTTTCATGGCTTACATTCAGGTCTTTGATCCATTTTGAATTTACTTTTGTGTATGGGGTTAGACAGTGATCCAGTTTCATTCTCTTACATGTAGCTGTCCAGTTTTGCCAACACCAGCTGTTGAAGAGGCTGTTATTTCCCCATTGTATGTTCATGGCTCCTTTATCATATATTAATTGACCGTATATGTTTGGGTTAATATCTGGACTCTCTATTCTGTTCCACTGGTCTGTGGGTCTGTTCTTGTGCCAGTACCAAATTGTCGTGATTACTGTGGCTTTGTAGTAGAGCTTGAAGTTGGGGAGCAAGATCCCGCCCACTTTATTCTTCCTTCTCAGGATTGCTTTGGCTATTCGGGGTCTTTTGTGGTTCCATATGAATTTTAAAACTATTTGTTCCAGTTCGTTGAAGAATGTTGTTGGTATTTTGATAGGCATTGCATTGAATCTGTAGATTGCTTTAGGCTGGATGGCCATTTTGACAATATTAATTCTTCCTAGCCAAGAGCATGGGATGAGTTTCCATTTGTTAGTGTCCTCTTTAATTTCTCTTAAGAGTTTCTTATAAAATTATGTTTAAAAAATATTTTTATTACAAAAACTTTCATACAAAAATTGGTAAGAGGATAATAATAATAATAATAGGATAGGATAGTGTGTGCTATAGTACAATAGTATAATGAATTCCAGAGACCCAGTATATATATCAGGACTTTGCCTCTCTTGCCTCATCACCTCTTTCTCCACAACTCCACCCAATTGTTTGTTTCTTCAAATCCCAGATCTCCTGTCATTTCACTTATGAATAGTCTAGGATACAGTTGTCAGAAAAATATGGACATTTTCATTACTAACAACAGGGTCATCTGCATACCTAAGGAAATTCACTGTGCTGTCTGGTGTCATAGTCAATCTTCTTCAGTTTTCTCAAGAATGTGATGTTACTTTTCTTGCCTAAGTCAGGATCTAAGTAGATCCACACAGACTGCATTTGGTTATTGGGCTTCCCAAGTCCCTTATAATCTATAACAGCCCCTCTATTATGCTTTGCCCTACCCCCCACTTTCTATGCTATTTTCTTATTGAAAAACCCAGGTCTTACAGAAAGTCCTACATTCTGAATTTGCCTGTATTTGTTTCATTGTGGCATTACTTCATGGACTTACCTATCTCTTCTGTTTACAGTAAATTAGAAGTTACTTCTGAGTTCAAGCACAAGGATTTTGTCAAGAATATTTCATTGCACACATTAGAAAGCACATGAAGTCTGGTTGTACTATCTTCATGATGCTAGTTTGATCAAGGGTTTCAGATGGTAACAGTCTGATATCTCCATTCTAAAATTTCCCTTTAGCATTTCATCTAATGGTTTTATCTACAGATAATTTTTTCTTGAATCAGTTTTTTCATTAAGGGTTGAAAAATGACTGTTCTTCTAATTCTGTTATTCTTTCCCATTTATTGGCTGGAATTGTTCTGTAAGGACCCATTATGATCCCATATGATGGATATCTGGTTACCCTGAACCATATTTCATTGAGGAAAGGCAGCATACATGTTTCTTTCCCTTTAATTGCTGATGTTCAGTTAGGAGTTGAGGCCTATTTACCACTAATGGTGAACACCGACAATGTTGAGGTTATTTATTTATTTTCCTATTGAGGGTTACTATGAGCACATATTTACTCATCAGCCCTGATGAGTATATCTAGGTGCTTCTAGGCAGTGTGTTTCAATACCTTGAAGCCATCATGATTTTGGACATGGGTCCTTATATCACACTCTCAGTGGTCTTTGGGAGCTTCTTAACCCTCTGGTACAGGAAGTCCCTGGAAATGTTTTGCTCCAGACCTTAAACATCATCCATTCTCAGAGGAATCCCTGTTTCTTTTGGTGGGGAATAGCATTTATCAGCCACAATGTGGGTGCTCAGCGATGCTTACTACCATTTTTTATTGGTAGTGATTACTTCTAGGCTGTTTTAGTGGGCAGAGCCAGAAAATATCTATTTGTAAAAAAATCATAAGATGAAACTAATCATTTCCAATCCAAATAGTGTAAGACAGAGTTTAATTTAACTTTATTGAATTTACACATGTATCTCTTTTCTTTTTTCACTAAAAATCTTGGTTCTCAATAAAATTAGCATAACTACTTATTTGCTATATCTGTAATATATTCCTTGTGTTGGAAAAGATGCTTGATATGATTTCAACCTTATTAAGTTTATTAAGACTTATTTTCTCTTTTCATTCTCACTTGCATTTTAATATAATTTGCTGAGTGGAGGCAAAGAGGTGGGGTTTCAGCTGATAGAATGATAGTTAACATTTGTTGGGTACTTACTCTGTGGTGGGAAAATTTAAATAGCTTTCTTTCATTACAATGATTAACTCATTTAATCTTTGTCAACTCTATGGGATTGGGTACTATTATTATTCCCGTGTTACAGTTGGGAAACCAAGGAACCAAGGGGCTTCATTATTTGCTCACAATCACACGGTCAATGGTAGAGCTGGATTTTGAATTGATGCAGTTGTCTGAGCTGTTCTTAACCATAAAGAGACCTCACATCTAAGAAGCCAGCTGCTCTAAGTCACGGTAAAAAAAGACCTTGGGAAATCTAACACCCGAAGTTCTCCAGTCCATACCCACCACTTGTTTCTTTTTCAGTGACCCAGTCTCTCCTTCGCTGACTAATTCTATCCCGTTTTGTTTTCTAGGCTACACTGCTGAGGATGTAGGATTTAATAAATACTTTCAGATCTGCTTATAGTCATTCATTCAACAAACCAATAACTCGGAAGCATGACCTGATTCATACGTAGGGTAAACAGGAAAGAAAGTCTATTTTAGTTGTGATTTTTAGGAAACCAGAGTATTCCTGCTGGACTATAAGCTTTGTTTTTGAAAACAACACATGTTCCAGCACAAAAATATTCTTGTACCCTACCAAATCCTTTCAACTTTATTAAAACTTAGAATGAAGCCTGGGTGGTGTAGTGGAAAGTGCATGTTAAGACTTGGATTCTTTGCAGTTTGATTTTCATGCAAAAGAAGCTAGTGGAGCCCATTAGAGGCACTGACCATAGGAATGCACTGGGGAAGGAGGGTTCAGTTGTAGAGGAAGACCTCTTACTCACAACTACTTGGGGTGGCATAGCTTAAGTGATAATGGGACTGTCCAGGGCAGTAAAAATCTTAGCCAAGAAAGAAGAGAAGCATTAAGCCATCTTGTTAAGGCAAAGATGGCAAGGGAAGCAATGAGAAAATAACAGGCCAAGTCAGTAGAAATTCAGCAGCTGGATAGAATTAGGTACAAGTGATGGTCAAGGAGAACAATTCTGAATTAAGGTGGTGGATGAAAGGAGGGAATATGCTGAAGGATCATTTCCACAGCACTTAGTGTGGATTCCCAAGGTGGCTGTGGCAGTTTAAAGTCTTGCTGCACAAAACGTGGTCCACAGACCCCTCTCTCTGTCTCAGCTCAGACCTACTGGGTTAGAGTCTTCTTTTTAGCAAGGTTGTCGGGCTGATGGAGGAGCATGTTGGTGTAAGGAGCCCGAGTCTCAGGGACTTGGCTGACGGCAGCTATGTGGCTCAGGGAAGTCCATTTCCTTTTCGTAATGGACAGATCACATTTAAACTTT
The DNA here is from genome assembly GCF_030020395.1 of Manis pentadactyla. Taxonomy (NCBI): domain Eukaryota; kingdom Metazoa; phylum Chordata; class Mammalia; order Pholidota; family Manidae; genus Manis; species Manis pentadactyla. The sequence continues at coordinate 45,727,671 of NC_080022.1, read as the reverse complement.
CAAATCATCTTTTAAAAATTGGAATCTCACTCTTGGTCCACGCTATTGAGGCCGCTTCCACCCCTGCACTGGGTACAACGCCACCTGAAGGTGCTGCTGTGGGACAGAGCTCCCTGACCTGCCTGGCCCAGATGACCCTCAGGTCAAGCTGGATCACATGGAGGCAACTTTCCACCGAGACAGAAAAAGTGCTTCCTGATCAGCTGTCATGGGCCAAGTGATACAACTCAGAGATGTGGGAAATTAGCTTCCCTGGGCAAAGCTCGACCGGTGGGGCAGGAAGACCAGGAAGAACAAGGCAGATGAATTCTTCTCTCTTCTCCCATCTGTGATGTACTGAGCTGCAGTGCAAACCTTCTGGAAAGTCATCTCCACTGAAGGAATGGACGTACTTTTGCAGGATGAACATACCTGTGCAGCTCCTTGTGTAGGGTGGCACTGTAGCAATGTACACACCGCATTAGTACATGTTTCTTTCTCATACTTCTGCTTTTCTTCGTCACATTGGCCTGGCTTGGAATGTACTTCTAACATGAAATAGCAGCTCTTCAAGTCTTGCCTCCAACTGCTTTCTAGAGGATAACGCCTGAATTAAATTTCCAATACATCATGCTGTGTAATTGGGGAAAGTACTGTCATTCCCATTTTATAGAATATAGGCAAATGATGTGCATGAGCTGTCCGGGGCCACACAATTAGGAAGTGCCAGAGCTGGATCTTTATCCTCTGCCTACTGGCTCCAAGTCCGTGTGTTTCTTTACTCAGATAAAGAACTGAGATTTTTTGAACATCAGTTAACATGCCAGTTTCCCCCTTCACTCATCACTGCCACTCAGGGTGGTAAGGATCATTGCCCTCAATTTCTAGGAAACCAGGAAACCAAGTTTCAGGAAGTTGTTGGATTTTCTCAAGATTACATAGCAAGTAAGTTACATCGCGTAGCAGTTAACACGTAATGCCTGATACCTATGTGCCTGCTTCAGGAGTCAACCTCCACATTACTGTGACTCACCCATAGTCAAGGCTGATTAAGTTATGTGAAAATTGCATCACTGTGATAGCAATTATTCTGTAAAAAAATTTCAGAGCTAGGATTCCAAAGTAGTTTTTAAGCAAAGTTCTCTGATAGTTGTCACTCTCATTTCACCAAATGCTTCCTAGAGAGTACTTTTGATAATACAGGCTCAAATTGTGTCCCCTCCCACCATGCTTAAAAAGATAAACAACTGGAATTCTCCAATTATAATAGTTCAGATCCCTGGAATGGGTTTTTATGTAGTGACTTCAAATCAACAGCCATTTATTTGTGTGGCCTTCCCTGTCCACCTCAGTCCAAACAATGCACATATTCAAACAGTCACCTTATCCAAACAATCACTGTGTTTTCATCTTTGTCTCTTCTTTATGGCATATCATTTGTGGGGGAAAAAAGCACCGGGGGAGAAAAGTCCCCACCCCAGTTGGAGTGCTTTGAAAAGTGGGAGGTTTTGAAGTCTGGCCTGGGCTGGAAGGAAAACAAGATGAATATTACCTTGAAATGGATCCAAAAGACTTCATCGGGGCAAAGCCTTCTACCACGATGGATCAGTGGAATAATTCCTTACAGCCAACAGCTACAAGATGAACTGAAGCACAGCAAATTGCAGGAACCCAGGTTAAGTTTCCCTCACTGGCTGGGCACAAAACTCCCCTTTTGCATGGAGTCAGACAAACTGCTCTATATGCAGGTCAACGGGGAACCATGTGTCTGCCTTTCTGTGTGAGCTTCTCTTGGTCCCTGTACCAAGCCTCATTGCCTGGATGTTGCAGCAGTCCCCTAGTTACGATCCGTGCCTTCAGTATGGCCCATCAAATCTGAATGGTGTCCTAAGATCCATTAATAACTTTCCTTTAGGATAAAATCCAAATGCTTGAGTATCTCATAAAAGGCCTTTCATTAACTGGCTCTTGCCTTTTCCAGTTTCCTCTGGTTCTGCTTTATATTTTTGCTTGCAACATGAATCTTGTGCCAGTTAGGAGAAGTTATGCAGCAGTAACAAACAAAATCTCTCTGGCTTACAGAAACAATGGCTGTATGTCTTGATTTTGCTCCGTGTTCCCTGAGCACTGGCTGGACCTCTGTTCGGGGTCTCTCACTCACCAGCCAAGGGTCGAGGAGCCTGCACCAGCTGCACCAGTGGTGTCCAGCACAGTAGCTTCTAGCCACATGTGGCTGCTGAGCACTTGAGATGGGACTGGTCTGAACTGAGAAGTTCTGTAAGTATAAAAGACACACTTAGAGCACAACTCAGTTAGTGTGAAACAAAAATATGCAACATCTTATTACTAATTTTTGTATTTATTGCATGGCAAAATGATAGTATTCAATACATTTGGTTAAAATATTTAATGAATTATTAAAAATAATTTCATCTCTTTACCTTCTAAAAAATGTGGCTGCTAGAAAATTTTAAATTACATTTGTGATTTGCAGAAATGGTGGCAGTCACTTCTATTCACATTTCATCAGCTGAAGCCTGTCACAGGCCCCACCTACCTTCAAGAGGCCTAGAATGTGCTTGAAAGGAGAAGGGGAAGTGATACTCATGACCATCCTTAGTGATGACACAGAGCTCTCTGTGGCTTTCTGAATGAGACACAGGGTCCTGTGTCGGGCTGTTCCTTTTGGCTGAAGTTTCCTCCCTGAAAAGGTCCTCCACACATATTTGGCCAACTCCTACTTCTTTATTTGAGGAGGTGGCCTAGTGTTTACTGGGAAGCCTTCCTGGACTACCCCTCCCCATCACCTTCCCACAGACACATCATGTAAGGTTGGTCATAGTATGTATTCTGTTGGTCTAATTTGACTGTGGGAGCATCTCATCTGGTTTCTCAGTGATAAATCTTCTCATCTGTTGCCATGACAAGGCAGGCATTCTGTAGGACAGGCTCCCTCCCAGCACATCTCATACTGCCTGCCACAGGAGAAGCACTTGGTAAATGCTAACCACTAAATGGATGAATGGATTGTGGAACACCGTTTACAAACTACTTTCACATCTCCTCATCCCACATGGCACCTCACGGCTCCCCTGATGGGGGGACTGGACTGGGCTTATCACTTCCATTTCACAGACAAGAAAACAGGTTCAGAGCAGTGCGGAGATTGGTCAAAGTCACAAAATGAACTGCAAAACGAAGAACAGAATAAGGACTCCTGACAGCTGGCCCAGTGCTCTTTCCTCAAACTGCCGCTTAGTTCTTGGGCTATTCTTGAAGTAGTAGATTTGGCTATGCTTAATTTAACATAAGTGACAATTCTTTTCATGTCCTTAGCATTTTCACACCCAGCATTTCTCTTCACTCATCCATCCATCCTTCTAACCCTTTATCTTACAAATACTTACTGAGTACCTACTGGGGGGCAGGAACTGTTTTCAGGAACAAAGGTTCTTGTATCAGACTGGATCAAATCGCCTTGGCACTAAACTAGTTGTATGAAGTTGCATAACCATTCTTTGCCTTAGTTTCTCATCAGTTAAATGGGAATTATGATTCTTTCCTCATAGGACTGTGTTGAGGATTTTCCACTTTCTCTTTCTGCTGTAACAAATAACACAGATTTAACACCTTGAAAATAACAACTGTTTACCATTTAAAACTTCTGTGGGTTGGAAGCGCAGGCACAGTGTGGCTTCACTCTGCTCTGGGCTTCACAAGGCTGAAATCGAGGTCAGTGGTGTTCCATTCCTTTCTGGAGGCTCTCAGAGATGAATCTACTTCCAAACTCTTTTAAGTTGCTGACAGAATTAAGTTCCTTAGGGTTGTAAGACTGAGGTTGCTGTTTCCTTTCCAACTGACAGCCAAAGTCATTCTCAATTTCTAGGGGCCACTTGCATTTCTTGGGTTGTGGCTCCTTCCTCCATTTTCAAAACTAGCAACTTGTTGAGTCCTTCTCATACTTCAAATCTCTTGGACTTCACCTTCTACCTCATTTCTCCTGCCTCCAGCTGGAGAAAGTTCTCTGCTTTTAAGGTCTTAGTGTTTAGATTGAGCCCACCCTGATGATCCCAAAAAATATCCCTGTTCAAAATCCTTACCTTAATCACAAATTAAATTCCCCCTTGCCACCTAAGGTAATATTCACAGGTTCTAGGGACTTGGGTATAGACATTTTTGGAGGCCATTATTTTGCCTGCCACAAAGATTAAATGAAATAATACATATCACACATGTAATACACTTAATAGCATGCCTGGTCATGTTGTAATCACTCACTAACGGTTAAATTACTGTTGTGTTATCATAATTTTATTATTAGGCCTTTTGAGTAAGTCAGGGAAAGGAGTACTACCTGATATTATGGAAAAGGAAATGGATACCCAAAGATGTGAAATAACTAATGAGCTCTGATGGTAGAGAACATCATTGAATTTTCATCTTTGCATCCCTAGTGCCTAGCATGACATCTGGTAAACAAGAAGAATCACTACTTTTTGAGCATCTGTTGTATTTCAGATGCTTTGCAAATGTGTATCTCATTCCCATAGAAACCCTGTAAGGCAGATACTATTAGCCCATTTCAGAGTGGGGAAAATGGAGAGTCAGAGGAGTTAAGTGAGATCTGAAGGTCCTGGAGCTTATATGTAGTGATGCTGAGACATGAACCTGAATCTGTTTAATTGCATCTCTTTCTGCCCTTCCATGCTGGCCCACTGGTTTTCTTTACTTCAACAGATCTCCCTAGTCAACATGTTCTCCAGGGAGGTTAAATGACTCACTCAAGTCCACAGAAATACCAAATGGCAGAGGTGGGATTCAAAGCCTAATACCGAGCTCCTAGTTCCTCCCACCCTTGTGCTGCCAAAGGAGGGGCTTATAAGTAAGTGTTAAATGGATGAAGGTGTCCATTCGAGAATCACTTCTTTAATGTAAATCTAGTCAATGGGTGCTGTTGCTTTGGCAGACCTCATGAATTGGGAGGGAATCTGGTTTATTGAGGGCTGAAAATGATGGATATTTCCCTGTGGGAATGAAAATTCTGGGAAGGGACCACACTGCCAGTGGTGTGGGACTTTGTCTTCTCTTTTAGGATTTGACTCTGGGCCATCATGCAGTTATCCATCATGGGTGCTGGCAGGGAACTTGCTAGATTATTCTCCACTGTTTGCATTGCTTTTTAAAAGGCCAACGAGAGGCCCCAGAAAAGGAGTTTGGGAGGCCGTGAAGCCCTGGTGTTACCCATGGCTTTGTTACCTTTTGTGTCTCATTTCTGTCTATGAAAATTGAGTCAGGCTAAGGACTCTGGTGCTTCCCCTCAGGAAAATGGTTTCAGGAGGTTTTAGTCATCAAGGGGGCAAGAACAACTTTTTTTCATAGCTAATGATTTACATAAAAATATATTTGGGAGGGTTTTTTTTCTGGACATAGGAAGGTAGAAAGTCATAAATGTTTCTGCTGATGGTAACTGACCCTGGTATTTCTCACTGCAGAAGTTGTTAACCTGTGAAGTCTGTTGAACCTTCAGCACCCCAGGAAGGTGAGTAGGACACTGACTGCATATTAGTTAAAATCGTGGTGAAGTCATCAAACTCTGGTTTGAATTCTGGTTCTGTCACTTACCATGTGTCCTTAGATAACTCAGTTTATCCCTCTGATCTAGTTTCCTTATCCCTAAATATGGGTAACAACATCTAACTCCTAGGGCTATTTGAGAATCACATGGCAAGTGAAAGGACAGTGATGAACTGTGTCTGATGCAGAGATGCTCAGTCAGAGGCAGTCTTCTTTTGCAGGAAGGCAGGGTTACAGCAAAATGGTGGCAGAACAGACTGGCTCTCTCATTCCAGAGGCTTTAGCCCAGACCCTTAATGACTGAAAACTCAGACTTTCTCAAGCCTGTCCCATTCATCATCCTCCCCACCGATTTCCAACTGTTAACCCAGTGGAGACCTTTCCTGACCTGTAACCATGAAGTTGCATCGGCAGCCCCAGTTCTTGGCATCTGTCTCCGTTGACATGGCCCAATTTAGATCTGCCTCCTTGACCTAGGTAATCACAACCCTTTCTTAACTGCTTTCCCTGTTTTGTCTTAGCCATACACCAGTGCTAGAGCAACAAGACTGAAAATAATATCACCTTTAAAAGCCTTGATCAGTACTCAAGGCTGAACACAGTTGTGGGTAAAATTGCTGTATTTCTAGAACCTCTCACCTGGCTTTAGTGCATCTCCATATCAACAGGGATTCCTAAGGGGTGGAGAAAGGTAGTTCATCTCCATATCAGTAGGTAATTACCTGGCGACCCAGGGCTTATCTGAACCTGAGAGGTTGGGAGAGGCTTCGCTTGCTTCTTCCGGAGCAGGAGAAAGACGGCTCCTGGACCTCTGTTCAAAGCAATAAACGGGTTTTAAACTTTATTTCTCCCTTTGACTGATTTTGGTTTCAGTTAGGTATTTTGCCCCAGGATTTCCTCTTCCCAGAGTTACATCTGGCAGTAGTCAGCAGGACCTCTGAACCCAAAATCTGTCTAAATGGTTGCCACCTTGGGCAGGCTGCCCCTAGAGATGATGGGGAGATGCCTGGAACCCCCACTGTGAGTAGTGGGGAGGCCCCAGTGGATGCAGCAGCAGAGGGTGCAGCTTCACCTGGGAGCCCCCTATCTGTGGGGCTTCCAATTTGGGAGCCCCTAGTGGGGAATTGGTCTAGGGTAAGGCACTTTCTAGAGGGGTGGGGCCTTCCCCAGAACTGAGGAAGGGTGGAGACACCGGAAGCTTCAGAATTAGCCCTCCGTGAGGTAGAAGGCTGCTTAGAGGCCCTGAGTGGCCATGTAGCAGCTGGCATTGTAGGATCTCCTCTCCTCGCGATAGTGAAAAATGTTATCGAGGAGAGAGAGAGGATTATCGAGAGGTTTAGTGAGGAGAGAGAGGGATTTCGGCGGGAGAGCGACAAACTTCAGCATCACTTGGAGGAGCTGGGTGATAACCTATGGGATACCCTTAAGGAAGAGAGACAGTTGTTGAAAAGACAGGTCGCGATCCTAGAAGATTCCTTAGCGGCCGCTAGAGGGGAGGTGACAGGAAAAGCCACATTGCAGAAGGCCGAGGGGGAGGGGAGGGAAAAAGTGGTGCCTTCAGCCCCGGAGATGGTGGAGGAGCCACAGGGAGAAGAGCAGGAGGCGGGGCCACGGGCTGATCTGCTGCCGAGGCCTCCAACCGAGGTACCAGCCTCTCTCGTAGGAAAAGCCCGCCGGCTGTAATTAAGAAAATAAAAATGCAACAACCGCAGGCTCCTCAGGGGGAGGAGCAGCCCCCTCCCCAGGTTGTGGAGCACCCCATGCTCCATGCCTATACCCAGGATGAGCTGGTGGACATGAGCGTCTGGTATAGGCAGAGGCCATCGGAATCTCTGCCTACATGGCTTTTACGTCTCTGGGATATGGGGGTAGAAAACATTGTTACATCAGGTACTGAGATGAATAGACTGGCTACCCTGACGACTCACCCTTCCTCTGGCAGCGGTTGCAAAGTGCCTCTCACGCCTCAGGGAATCAGACACTGCTGGAATGGCTGACAGCTGCCATCAGGGCAGTTTGGCCTAATCAGGGTGATTTACCATATTTACCCACAATATTACCTTTAAAAGCCTTGACCAGCACTCAGGGCTGAACGCACTCCAGGCCCACAAGTGGGAAGTAGGGTCTCTGTTTCTCCTATGCCACCTTCACCTCCCAGCACTGGCTGAAGGATGTGCTCCTCCTAAAGGACCTTTGGGATGTAAAAAGTACATTTACTTCCCTCGATGCTTTGGGTTCTCTTCTGGAATCAAGCCAAGCCACCAGAGGGTCAGTGGACTGCGTCATTGGGCACCTTGCAGAACGAAGCTCGGGTATGTCCTCATTGCCTCTGCTGCAGGGATTCTCCTGTGGGACAACCTGCGTCCCGCCCCACCCCCAAGTTCATGCATTGACATCCTAACCCCAGGACCTCAGAATGTGACTGCATTTGAACATAGGGCCATTAAAGAGGTAATTAAGGTAAAATGAGGTCATTAGAGTGGCCCTAATCCAATATGACTGGTGTCCTTATAAAGAGGTAAGGATACAGACACACATGGAGGAGGGACCATGTAAAGACACAGGGAGAAGAGGGCCGCCTACAAGCCCAGGAGAGAAGCCTCAGAAAAACGACTGTGCCTCCACCTTGATCTCTGACTTCTAGCCTCCAGAAACAGTGAGATAATAAATTTCTGTTGTGTACGCCACCTGGTCTGTGGTACATTCTTACGGCAGCCTGAGCCAACCCAGACACTACGCTCATATTGTTGCCTACATCACATAGTGCCTCTTGTGTGAAGCTAGTGGAAGAAATTCTTTTAGAAATTCTGTCCTGGGAAAGTAATTATGGATTGATTCTTCTTTTTGCTTTGGCTGCCAGGAAACTGGACGTCAAACTTGGAACTCTACCATAGCAACCATGTGAGACTTTTGGTCTGGGTTTTTGTGTTCTTTCCCCCATATTAATCAATGATTCATATGTATATTTCCCCTCATTCTCATTTTTTTATGTACATTTCCCCAGCCATTGGAAGTAATTCAGATTAAAAATACAGTGGCTATGATTGTAGAAGTTGATGCTTCAGGTAATTATCATAATAACCATAAGAAATACTTACTGAATAATTGCTACATCTGAGGCATTGTTCAAAGGTATTTGTATGTATTATATCATTTAATTCTCACAAACCCTTATGTGGTAGGTACTATTATTGTTCCCTTTTTACAGGTAAGGAAATAGGCATAAGAAGATAAATTAAATAAGTGGCCTTATCAGGCTTTGATGGTGGGATAGTGTGACCCAAGGCTTGAACCATTAGATGCCCTGCTAAGGGAAATAGGGGTCACCTAGTCAAGCTTTGGGCAGCTGGTCTTGCTTGAAGGGAGGTAAGATATGTGATGGTAAGAGTTGCTAAGGCCACCAGCAGCAACTAAAGAAGCTGATGGATCTGAGGGAGGCAGAAGGCTCTTCTAGAAAGAAGACTCAATGTTTCACTGTGCTCTGGAGTGGAACCAGGCATGAGCAGAGCCAGGGGAGTTATTTTAACTCTGGGAGCCTCATGGTACATATCCCATGCTCCCCTACACCTGTCAGCTTCAGCCAGACCAGTTCTCTACAGTTCCACAACACTACTAACTCACACCCCCTCTCCTCCCTGGGTGTGGATTCCCCGCTCTTCTTTTACCCCTGGACTTTGCCTGGTAGACTCCAGTCATTTTTCAGGAAACAGCTCCAAAGTTCCTGCCCTCAGGAGTACTTCCTTGGGTGAGCTGCCCTTTATCACAGTCCTCAGACTTCCAGCTTGCTGTATTTTTCCTTCCTGTAGTGCTGAGCACACCCTAAAAGTGGCCTGTGTATTACTGTCTTATCTTCTAGACTCTAAGATCTTTGAGGCTGGGACTGTGTTTTATTTATCATTTATATACTACACTCCAGTATGGCCCAGTGCAGGGGCTTAGTAAGGGTTTGTTGAATGAATGATGTCATGAATATGAGATTGGAGTCCTTAGATTTTATTTGTGCCTGCAGAGTCTCTCTAGACAAAGATTTGTCATGTGGAGCCATTAATCTTCTCTGTACATCTGCTCTGTTCATCTCAATATTCAGATTACCAGACAATGTTATTTTACTCTGTGTGGTCTCATGTAGGCCTCATTGCAGAATGAAATAGAGTATAAACAAGCAAGCAAACACATGAAACTCAATTTGCATTAGGCTTTATGGTAGACAAAATTTATACAGATTATGATCATCATAGATTCATATAGATTACCTCAGTAGCTACAGCATCCTCATTTTGCAGATGTGGCAAGAAAGTGATTTGTTCAGGGTTGCTCAATCCATGAGGTGGTTTGGGGTGGACTCCAATCCAGAGCAGGGATTCTAGATCAGACAGGTGCTGGCTATAAAGCCCACCATGATCACTTGTGAACCTCCTTGAAATTGGATTTCCTCATTTCTAAAATGGCAGTAATAACAGAAGCTAGGGTAGTTGTGCAGATCAAGAAAGTTATATTAAGTACAAAGAACCCATTAATGTTTGGGGGATAAATGAATATACCACTTGACTCTGTAGAGAGTTTTGCAACAATCTCCAGGCTGTAAGACAGCATTGGAATTCCTTATGTGTTCCTGATCACACTCATTCTTCCCCCTGACTTTCTGCTCATTCACTTCCCTTTAGATCTTGCAGTTCTTAAGATCCTTAGTTCTTGCCACGTGGACTTTGGTTCATGATTCTTGGCCTTGCTTTGGACTCCCACTCTCCCCAAGCTCACTCTCCAAGACTTGTTCTTATGTTGAGTTGGAAAACTTCTTTCTCGTCTTGCACAACTTCTCTGATTCCACATCTATGACACCCCACCTGGCAGGGAGCTGTGCTGTGGAGACAGAACTGGCTTTGGGGCCTCATCCAGGAACACAGAGACCTCACTGCCTTGGCCTGGCAGAGAACACCTTCCTCTGATTCTAGGCAATGCACAAGAGAGGACCTGCCTCATTCCAAAGCCAACATTTTTCAGGCATTGGACAATTTGATGGTGGAGTTCATTCCCCCCTCCCATCTGGCCTGGCTCACTGTATCTGTCAAGTGGCCATGGGGCCAGAAGGACTGCCAGATTGGGTAATTTTCTCAGAAAAGAGCTATAAAGATGAGGGTTTCAGATGTACTTTCAGCATGAATCATGAGTTGCAGTCACCAGGGCCAACATGAAGCACATGTCTACCAATGGGGGTCCAGCAAAACAAGGCTGGGGATAGGTGTGACATCCTTGTGACTTTCATATTTCAAAGGAGAGTTCTGCACCTGTGAATTTTTACTGCTTATTTTAGGAATTTCTATCAATGCTTTAAATTGAATTCATATTAGTGTTCATTCAACAAAAAGTTATTGAGCACTGAAACAGATAGCTATGGTCCTGGCAGTCTTGTAGAGAAATAGACCTGTAAAATGACAGTTATAATATAGTATGAGAAGGCCTGTTGCAAGGAAAGGCAGGTGCTAAGGGATGCTGCATAAAAGGCCTTAGATCTGGGCTTGGTAGGGGTGGTGAAGAAGAGAGTGATGAGTGTCAGGGAAACCTTGTCACAGGAATTTATCATATAGCCAAGATCTAAGGGGCAAGTGAGAAGGGAGATGAAGAGTAACCCAGAAAAAGGATATACTATGTGTTAAACCCTGGAGGGGAGCAAGCATGGCTTATTTGAAAAATGAATATGATTTCTCAGGAGGCCTGGGGTACAGGTAACGATGGAGTGAGGGCAAGCAAATTGCTTTTACTTTTCCCCTCTTCCCTACACCAACTCACATCCAGGTAAGGTTTGTATGAGCAGAATGTGTGTAAGAGTTTATGTGTAAAGTGGGAAATTTCTTATAATTATGGATTCATAAATTCTCAAAGTCTTATGGGACTTTAAAAGCTATCCCTTCAAGCCCATATTTCTTGGTTCTGTCACTCATTCTCTGTTTATGTGTCTGTTTACCCCATCAGTCTGAGCCCATTCATTCATACCTCATTCACAATACCACCTGTGAGTACTAATATGACTTGGAATGACATTTTAAGAAATTTGAGCTTTAACCTGAAGTCAATAAAGGGAGGACAGAGTCAGCTGAGAGGAATAAGTTGGTAACAGGAGAGAAAATGGACTGGAGGAGGTGATCCCAGAGATAGAGAAACTGTCTGAGAGCAATGTCAATAGTCCCAGGAAGAGAAAATGACCATATGAATAAAAGCATTGATCAGAGAATGGACAGGGAGGAAGATTCTGGGAAGATTGCTGCAGAGGGTCTTCCCCTGCAATAACCTACATCAGACTCACCCACATACTTCTTCATGAACTGGGGCAGTGGTCCCCATCCCTGGCTTCACATTAGAATCTCCTGTAGGAAATACATGCCTAGGCTGTACCCCAGATCAATTGAATTAAAACCAACGGAAGGTAGGGTTCTGGTTCCCAGGTGATTCTATTGTGCAGCCATGGTTGAGAATGATCAACCCAGGGAGAGTTCTCCAGGCCTTTGCTCTCTGGACCAGAAGAGATTCGACACTGATATGCATCAGGAAAGCTAGAGAGGGAAAGGGCACTGTTGTGTGGATGAATGGGTACAGTATGTTAATAGATACCTAGACAGAGTTGTCTATGCTCAGAATTGTTAAGTAATTTGTCATCCAGACTAGGGTCCTTGTAGGTGGACATAACACTGTTCTACAGAAGCAAATGGGGATTGCCACAGGCAAGCAAAGACAAAAGGCAGCCTTGTCTACACCCTGTTGCTGATTCCATTACTCTCCTTCTCTCTAGAAACTTCCCCCTATCCAGCTTTCACCCTACTATCCACAGAAACACTTTTCTTGTCCAGATCACCAATTGCTACATTGCTAAAACTGATGGGCAGTTGTCTGTCCACATTTTATTTTGCCCAGCAATTGACGTGAGGAGTAGGAGTTGGCTAGCTGAAGAGAGGGCCAGAGACTATCACAGGCAGAAAGACACACGTGCAAAGACATTGCAGTGGGAAGAATTTTGTCAGTCTTCCTCACAGACGATGAGCACTGTACCTTCAGTACCCAGCAGAATCCCTAGGGCATAGTATGTGCTTAGTAAAAATTCTTAATGAATGAATGAAGGCATGAGCCAAATGGAAATGTGATTGGCTGTTTAACAGACGAGACACCCCAGAATTTAAGTCCAGTGTGGCTTCATTCCAGGGTGGCTTGTATTTAACTGAATTGTTGATCTGGGCAGTAACAGTGGTCACTCCTGTTCTTGGATACAGTCTTGGAATAAAGGGGAAAAGAATCTTGTATATAAGTGTGTGTGTGTTTGTGTAACAGAATTGTAGAGGTATATGGTTGATTATAACATTACTTCTTATTCACGCTCTTTGATTGCTGAGTCATTCTCCCTGGAAACCAGAGAAGAGGGGAATAAAAGCTAAAAAAGGCTGTAGAGATTGGGTCCCCCAGCACTTTGTTGTAAACCGAGACCTAGAGGTATTCAGTATTTTGTCTGTGGTTGCACACCTGGGTTATGTAAAAATAGCGAAGTAGGTATATTGGAGGTAAGTTTTCAAAGCCTGAACAATAGTTTCTCAATTCTCAAAAGGCAGAGGAAGAATCCTAAGCAGGAGCAGGAGTGTTGGTGGTGGTAAACGCGAAAAGAACAAAACAAAAGTTCTGTATTTGGGTCTAAAAAAAGGAACCAAAAAGGAACTGTTTTCTTTCAGAAATGGTCTTTTTGCCTCTGAGAATAACATAAATCTAGTTTTCTTCAGAGCGCTGTAAAGATTTTACAAAGGAATTTTCATTAAAGTCTTTACTTTTTCTCCAGGGTCTAAGTGACCACCTGGTAATTACTTTGCCAGCAGAGAGACTTGTACAGTTAGCAGCCCACTTTCTTCTTTTATAGGTTGTGCTGTGGTATTGGGTGGGAATCTTTCCCTGACCCAAGGTCACAGAGGTTTTCTTCTAGAAATTTTATACTTTCACATTTTACATTTAGGCACATGATTAAGAGTTAATTCTTGTTTATGGTACAAAGTATAGACTCAAGGTGTTTTTGTTTGCTTTTGCTCATGCATATCTAATTCCAGTACCATTTGTTGAAAGAACTAGCTTTCTTGACTGAATAACCTTTGTAACTTTGTTGAAAATTGCATGTATATATATGTCTATGTCCTATATCTTTGGACTCTATTCTGTACCATAGATATATCTGTCTCTCTTTGTGCCAATATCACTGTTTTGATTAATGTAAATTTACAATAATACATGTTGGAATCAGTGGAAGTTGTTCTTTGTTCTTCCTTTTACAAGTTGTTTGGTTCATCTAGAACCTTTGCATTTTCATATGAATTTTGGAATCAGTTTGTCAATTAACTTACAAAATTCTGCTGGGATTTTGATTGGGATATATTCAATTTATCCATCAATTTGGGGATAATATTAATATTGATCCAGCCATCATATGATTACAGCAATCTCTCCATTTATTTAGGTCTTCTTTAACTTCTCTTAGCAATGCTTTGTATAGGTATTTCACAGCATTTTTAGATTCATCCTTAAATATTTCATATTTTTTGTATTATTGGAAGTGATGTATTTTTAAAATTTTAATTTCTGCTATTTCATTGCTAGTATACAGAAGTATAATTGATCTTTATAGTATTGATCTTGTACTATAGAGCTCTGATAAGCTCACTCAGTTTTAGTAGCTTCTTTTTGTAGATTCTATTGGATTTTCTACATAGATGATGGTCTCATCTGTGAACAGTTATTTTCATATCTCCCTTTCTAATCTTGATTATCTTATTTCTCTTTCTTTCTTCTTTTTCTTTTTGGTTCAGAAACTCCTTCAAAGCAGTCAAGTGGGACAACTGTGGGACTCGGGTTTTTGTTTCCCACATCTCAGTGACCATTCTCTTTTTTTGCCTAATGTGCCATTCCTGAAAACCATTTTTTTCATATACACACTCTATATGAAACTATATATTATATGTAGTCTGTATTTTTGGTTGTATACAGCAGCAGGGTAAATTCAGTCCCAGTTACTCAATCTTGACCAGAAGCAGAAGTCCTCCCTGCTTGAATTTAAGATAAAGACAAAAGGTAAGACTGTTGTCTTAAAATAATTAAAATTACTTAAAAATAATCTTCAGACCTTTTGTCAAGGTCATAGCCACAGTTCAAAGGGCTTTTTGAATCCATTGTGCTTAATTTCTCATGAGACCAGAACAAGTATGAAGAGAGACTGTTACAAAGGGGCCAACAGGGGCCAACGGGGCCAACAATCCTGAATTATGTTCAAGGTCAATAGTAACAGTAACAAAAATAGTTCCTTGCTTATGTGAGCCCTTCATGGTTTATAAAATGCTTTTGCATTACGAACACTTTTAGCCTTCACAGATCATTGGAAAATAATGGAGGAACATTACCCCTTTTTGATAGGTTAGAAAACAGAAGCTCGGGGAAGTAAAATGAATTTCGAAGAGCATACAGTTAAAAAGAGGAGACGTGGGAGCTACTACTTGAACCCAGGGCTGTCTGCCTCCTTGTCCAACTCTCTAAGAGAGTAAATAAATAAAAATGTTCATTATGAAGAATTTCACACATATGATAAAGTAACCAGAACTGCATAAATGAATGCCCATGTACTCATTTCATAATTTCAACAGTTATCAGTTCATGGATATCATTGTTTCATCGGTACCACCATCTGCCTATCCCTGCTCTACATTAATAAATCTCAGCTATAATACCATTTCCCAGGTAAATATTCCTATATATACTCTAAAAGCTAAGCAGTCTTTAAAAAATACATAATTATGATAACATTACACACCTAATATTAGCTTTACTCCCACAATTTCATTATCTAGTTAGTTTATAAATGTCCAGTAATCTCATAATGTCATAATTTTTAAAATAGTTTATTTGAATACAGATGAATTCCACACATTGTCATTGGTCTCTTTTAATGTATAAGCTTCTTCTCAAACTCTTTTTCCCTCTTTAATAATTTATTTATTGATAAACATACTATTTTCCTGTGGTATTTCCCAGTTTGGATTTGATGGATTGCACTTCTGTGGTGTAATTTAGCATGTTATTCTTTCTTTTGTAAGTCCTGAAAATTGGTAGTTGTATCTAGAGGCCTGATCCAGTTTGGGTTCAGTTTTATTTATTTATTTTTAGCAAGACAACTTTATTGGTGATGTAGTGCTCCTCCTCAAAAGGTACATCTTATCTAGTTGTTCTGGTTTCTATGATATTAGCAGCCAATGATGTATAAACGTATATCCACTAATTCATTTTAAGTTGGTAAATGATGATATTCTGTTTGGGAATCTCATTTATATTCTCATCCACTTTTCTTAACTTACGAGGAGTCAAAATCAAAACCTTAACCCAGATCATCCTGAAACTAGTTAAACAATACAAATGCAAACATTAGAACAAAAACTGAATGCTCTTCTCTCTGTATGAAATTATACCTCTCTCTTTAAAGGGTTTTTAATTATATTAGCTTATCTGCTTGTGAATAACCCTGGAGGCAGGACAGATGTGTGTTTGGTACAAAAGGCCCCCCTGATGTATCATGTCTCCCTGTGATCATGTCCCTTTTTGTAATTTGACTTTGCCATCCTCCTATCCAAGGGTGGAGTCTGTTTCCCCAGCTGTTGTTCTGGGCTGACTGTGTAACTTGCTTTGACCATTAGAATCTGGAGGAAGTGACGGTGTGTGAGGCTACGCCTAAGAGACCATACAGGTTCTGCTTTTGCTCTCGTGGAACATCATGCCATGTGAAGAGGCCCAGTCTAGCTTTGTAAGTATGTGAAGGCCCATCACAAAAAAAGAGGCTCAGAGTCCTAGCTGTGTCACTTATGCCCAGGTCTCCAATGACCCACCAGCTTCACGATGCTTTGTGTGTGGGCCAGGGCAGGATGAGCAGAATGGCCTAACCAATCACAGGATTATGAGGAATAAGGTCTTGATATTTTAAGTCACTAAGTTTTGGGTGATTTGTTGCATAGCACAGGCTAATGAAGTAGGGGTGGTTATCCACATTTTACTGGGAAAACTAAAGTCCAGGTAGGGAAGATGTCCAAACTGAAATTCTGTAGAACTAGACTAAAATTTAGGATTTCTGACTTCTGGTCCAGTATTCTTGACATCTCTGTGATTCTTTCTCTTTTCCAAATTTCCTGGATATCTTAAGCTAAAATCCCTATTATCCTAAAGAAAACTCTGAGGCTGAGTTTCTGGACACCTCAATAAACCCTGGAAATTGAGTTGCATTTAATAACTCAGCTATTTAGCTGGGACTTTAGAAACTCCCTCAAGGAAAATAGAAACTGAAAATCTTCAGTGAAGTTTTAGCCTTAGCTGTATTTTTAATTCCTATTGTTACTCAGTCTTTGGGAAAATAAACTTGAAAATTCTCAGATTTGGGGTAAATATGGAGAAAAGACTTGCAATACGCAAAGGCTAAGGGCTTAAAAAAAATCCAAGCATAACAAACGCTTTTTGTGTAAGGCAAGTAGGTGTTGACTGATTCTATCAATTTGTAAGTCTAAAGAATTTCCAGATGGCTCTAATAATAGTAAGATTATCTTATATTTGATTAGTGCCTTTCAGTTTACAAAGTAGTTTCACATCTGTGTGCTTACTCCAACCCCACAATGGAGCATGTGGAGAAGTAGGCTAAGGGGTTATTGGTTCCATTTCCTAGATGAAGAAACTGAGTCCTAGAAAGGGGAAGTGAATTGCACAAAGCCAATGTCTAAGCCAGTAGCAGAGTCAATATTTAAACCAAATCTGATTTCATAGTCAATAATTTTTCTACCACACAGCCTTTACTCTTGTCCAGTTTCCTTAAGAACACCCTCCACCCATTCCCATTTTAATGACAACAATGAAACGAGCAGCTATAAGGTGGCAAATACAGGAGAGAGGAACACAAAAAGAAGGAGCTCACAGTCTGGCAGAGCAATAGAGACAGAAGAAGAAGAAGAAGAACAATAATAAGAACATTAATCAAGAGCTATCTGTTTAATCCTATTCTAAAAGTCTTACATATCTTATTTAATTCCCCAAACAATCCTATATGGACCATGCTATTATTATCCTCATTTAATAGTGAGGCAACTGAGGCATAATGATGTTTTAAGTAACTTAAAGAAACCCAGCTTGTAAGAGGTGGAAGTGGGATAGTAAGTTCCAGAGCAGAGGCCTGAGAAGGTGAAGAGGAGAGCACAGGAAAGACAATCTGAGTCCTCCAGAAAAAATACAGGAAGGCTTCACTGAAGAGAATTGAACTAGGACCTGAAGGATCCTGGGTTTATCAGGAGACATGGGCAATGTGATGAGTAGGTGGTGTTAGGGAATGGCATGATTGTGGACGCATGAGTAGATCAATATGATACAGCTTAATATGAAAGTGTTATCACACAGAGGTATGCATTGACAACTGCACAGACAATTGCAACTCAGATGCTTATGTAACAGGAGGCGGTTTTGGTGTTTATCAGTCTCTTTGACCTCAGTACCACGGAATTCTCAGCCTGGGAGAGCAAGGCTGGTCTGCTTGTCTTCCTCATTAGCCTGGTTCTGAGTCCTTTTGCTAACTCTTATTTGTAATGTTTACTTTCAGTTTCATGCTAGTCCACACCTGATGGGCCACTTCTGAGTATCAGGCCTAATTATCATTATTATTGAGAATTTTAATAACATAATTACCATCAACATGCATTTTGATTAATAGTCATTAACAGTAATTACTAAGATTCATTATTATAGCTGAGATTTAATTATTAATTAATATAACAATTAATAATAACTTATTTTTATATGGGACTTGATAGTTTGTTAAGTGGTTTCAAATGTAAAATCCTATTTGATCCTCCCTGAAACTCCCGGTGGGAGGCTGGGTATGGACTATTACTCCTGTTTTATAGACAGGGAGGCTGCGGTGAGACAGTAGGGACTCACCCAGTTTCCTGCCTCCCAGTCTGGTTCTATTTCTTCCTCTGGCTGTCTGCAGCTGCCTAGAGTTTCACTCCAAGGTGATATCTGAGCCAAGTCTTAGGGGATGGGTACCCATCAGCTGGCTGTCAAAAAAGGGGAAGACAGAGGGAAGAGAGATTGCAAAGACAATGGTAATGTAGAAAGAGTGTGATTCATTCAGAGCATTTCAGAATGTCCTCATGGCAGAGTGGGATTTAGGTGGACCTGGATTTGGGCCTCAGCTCTGTCACTTGTGTGATCAGCTCTGTGATGCTGGGCAGGTTTCTTACCTTCCTGAATCTCAATATACTAAAGATATAAAAGTATCTCATAGGAGGTTTCTGAGAATTTGTGAAAAGTAGAATTGTGAAATGTAGAATCAGACATAAGAGAGAATATTCATAGGTATCGTTGGGACGCTGGAGTAGGATGGATGTTGATGGTGTGGTGGGTCAGAGTGGCACTACGATGATGGGAGAAGGCTATGCAGAAGTCAAATTATGAAAAACACAAGTAATTAAAAAATCCAGCTAATAGAGAGCCACAGGAAGGTGATTAGCAGGGCTGACACGGTCAGAGCTGTGTTTTAATAAGATCATTCTGGCACCAGTGTGGAGGTGAATGACTGGTTAGGAGACTGATTAAATAGTCTTGGAGCAGAGGTATGAAGGTCTGGGCTAAAACTGCACCAGAATAGAGAAGAGGACACAGACTGAACACATTCTGGGAAGTCTATCACCTGGGTTTATGCCTGATTGCATGTGTGGGTTTAGGAGTGTGAGGATTGTATCACAGTTTCTAGTTTGGGCAAATTTACAGCTGATGAGCCATAAACAGAATGTTCACTGACAAAGGCTTCCCATTAGTCTTGGCAATTATTTCCTAAGGATGGAGATTATTCCAGAGAGCCTTTATTTCTTAAAGGACTGCCATCTAAGACATTGTAGCAGGGCAGAATTTATTAACCAAATTGAAAGAAAAACTTCATTTTCTTTGTTAATCAGTACTTCATAGCATGAGAAAGTTCAGCGGAAACCAATTATAATTCAACATCACTAAAGCGGGTGAAATGAAAAAATAAGCAGAAACCAGGTGGTGGTGTCAGAGCAGAATGAATCTAGGAGAGCGATGTTTATGTCTGTTTTGAAAAACCAAGAGGAGTCCGTCATTTGGATCCAGGATAAATGAACTCTATTCCTGTTTCCTCAGTTAAAATCTGTCAATCTGGAGTACTAAAAAAAATATAGCCTAAAACATTTGGGTCTTCCTATTGGCTCTTCACAACATACTCTTATTTCAAAGGACAGGTTTTGCTTTCAATACAGAAAGTTTCAAAAACATGGCATACTGGAATTATGAGAAATAAAATGATAACAATACTTCATCTTAGCATGAGTTCTTTTCTAAGTACTTTTACTTTCAGGCTCACTTAATTTTATGATCATAAATGTAGGCAAGCACAAATTATTGCTCTCACCTTGCACACAATAAAACTGAGGCATGGAGAGGTTGGGGGTCTTGTCCAAGACCACACATCTTGGCTGTGGCAGAGGTGGATCCCAGAACTGCTGGATTACAACCACCCTAGGAGGCCAAAGTACGAGGCATCAGTCACAGGTAGTAGAGGGCAGTTAAGTGTATGGAGTCAGACAGTCCAGGATTTGAATCCTATCTCTACCACTTACTAGCTGTGGGATCTTAGACAAATCAGTAGAGCCCTCTGAGCCTCAGTTTCCTAATATATAATTGGAGATCACTACTTTATATGGCAGTTGTGGGAATCAAATGAGGTAAAGATAGATCAGTGTGCTTTCTCAGTTCTGAGGCTATCTTGTATTAAGTCTCCCATAAATTATAAATATTGTTACTAATATGGTAGACACTCATCGGAGTGGTTTCTTGACTTAGTAAGAGTTTTATAGAATGACCCCTGATACACAGGGATGAACCCCAGTAGCTATGTTTGTGTTCCTAGTTGTAGCTGATGATTCATGGGTGGACACTTGACCCACCCTGGGCCAGTCAGAGATCTATCCTTGAAGTTAAAAACTGAAATATAGGGCAGATCCCTTTGTAATGGTATTGGCCCCAGAACTATGGATAACCAACTTCTTGCTGCATGGAGAAAGGAAAATGGTTGGTAGTAAAGAGAATAAAGCCCATGGGTAGAGACTTGGACAAGAGGGGCTGAGTGCCCTAGGAAGTCCAGTTGTTCCTGAGGATAAGGTTGGTTTCCTGTCTCTTTTATGCTCTAGTTGCTAAGTATTTCCTTGATTATTTCCTCAGTACTGACATATCTACCATTTGTCATTTACCTAAGCAAGTTGAATTTAGGTTCTTGTCATTTACACACAAGAGTCCTGACTAACGCCATTACTGTTTGCCAATCTTCATCAGTGACTTGGGTGATATTCCTGTAGGACTAGAAAGGCCTTGGAAACAGAGGCCCAAGACAGTTCCAGAAGTCAGCAAGGAAGAGTAGAGTCTGAACACTGGGCTCAGTGCCGCCCGATGTGTGACCTTGACCAGAGTCATTCACCTACCCATGCCTCAGTTTCTCATCCACAGAATGGAGTTCTATCTGATAATATCTTGCAGCTAGTAGGTGCTCAATAAATATTAGCTGCCTTTCCAACTTCTTTGCTCTTTTCCACTTCTTCCCCTTTCACAATGCTGGCTTCTGCCTTGTTAATATCCACGTGAGAACAAATGTCCTGCTCTGACCTGTGGGTTCGCCATCAAAACAATGTTCTTAGCACTGTTGTTATTCACCACCAGTGCCACTCCCTTTAATGTCCCTACTGCCATCCTGGTCCTTCCATTACTCTCTGAGTGAACGTACAAGTACTTGTAGTTCCCCAAACATGTCAAACACTCTCTTAACTCTGGATCTGCTCTGTTCCCTCTGCATGTACTGGTCTAACAACCCTTCTTCTGCTGGATTCTGTGCATCACCCAGTTCTCAGCTTGGATATCATGGCCCCTGAGTGTACTCCAACTATCCTCCCCCCCAGACACATGAGCTCCCCTTTCTTCCCATTTCCATAGCCAGATTGTCTTTCCTGACCACCCCGCTGAATTATACCACTGTACTTATCCTTTCCCCCCTACTTCACCACTTTCTATCTACTCCCTCCCCTGCCTCAATTATTACCCCAGTCTCGCCCAGTTACCCCTTCTTCAGGGACTCCTTCTCTGACTTTAATGTCAACACCAGTTCCTCTCTCTCCTACCTGTGTTGCCCACTCATGACTCCATGTACCACTTCTTCATGGCACCCATTACAGCACAAGACTCTTTCATGATGGTCTATTTCTGCTTTTTGCTCACCCTTTTAGCTGTAGCACCTCACACATAGTTGGCACTCAAACATACTCACTGACTGACTAGCTAACCTATACAATGAAACAGTCTCTAAATTCTCTAGACCTAGTATACACCCTGGGACACTGAAGGTACTTGCCTGCCAGAGTATGGACATATATTTTAACCAGTGGGCTTTTGTGGAACCCAAGACAAAATAGTGGCAAAATTTATAATTCCAATGGATCACCGCATTGATGATTTTGGGGTGATGTGGAAAGAATGGAGGTTTAGGGATCAGAGAATTCTGGACAGGAGTCCTGCATTGCCACTTACTCTTTTGGGCAAGCAGTTGAAACTTTCTGAGGCTCAGTTTCTTCATCTGTGCAATGGAAAAAAGGGGTCGTGAAGAGGATAAAACTCTGCACATAGAGCAAGCACTCAGTGGTGGCTATAAGAACGCAAATAGTTCCTACACAGATGTGGCCAGTTTGGCCTTGGTGTCTGGACAGCCTTTTTTATTTTTCACTCTGTTTGGCATGGCTGGTATAACCTCCTAATACGCAGGCACTTTTTCCATCGTGCTCAACCATGGATTTTCAATGAAAGACTTTTTACTGAACTGGAATCACTTTGGCTCTAGACACCATGGGTCAACACGTCCCTATGGAAAGAAGCTGTGATGGAAATTCTTGATACTCTGAGTGTCTGGAATGAAGGGAGATCCAAATAATTAGAGCCTTCAGAAACCCATGGGTTGTAAAAGTGAGTTGTAAAGGAGAATGTTTCATTATGGATGTTACTATTCTCACTTCTATGGAGGATGTAGGGGCTGCATCTGGGCCACCAACTGTGTGCAGGATTTCATTATTGGGTAATTATCAGATTGTCCCAACATGGCCAGGATCTCAGGATTCAGAAGCAATGCTGAGCTTATGCCTAACACAGCTATGGGGGATTGGTAGTGCCCACTAGTTGGCAGATACCAGATGGAGACAGCATAGCTTGTATCTCTGGACCTTTCCCTGGACTGTTTCTCGTTGTGTGTGTGTGTGTGTGTGTGTGTGTGTGTGTGTGTGTTTTCTGTCCAGAACACTGTCCTCAACTCACTCGTGTGCTAGACTCTGGCAGTTTTTATAGAAGACAGCATATCAATAGTCATAAAGGGTGTGGGTGTAGGAATTAGACTGACCTGGGTTCGAATCCTGTCTCTGCCATCTAATACCTGTCTGGGAAAGTAACCTCTCTAAACTTGTTCCTTCTTAACAATTGTGGCTAGTAATGATTCCCACCCAAGACAGTTGTTGTGAAGATTAAATGAGACGATGCCCAGAAAGTCTTGAGCACATTGTAATGCTAAATAGACGATAGCAACTTTTACTCATTCTTTGAGTCTCAGCTCTAGCTCTATCTGTTCTTTGTTTTACATCCCCACTGCTTCTCTTCCCACTCTGCGTCTGAGTACTTACTGCTCTCTATTCTGACACTCACAGTTATATAGCACGTGCCTTGCTCATCACTCATCAGGAGCTTCGGATATATTTTGATACCACCCACCGCACTCTATGACTTTGACCAGTCACCAACCATGATGAATTTCTCAGTTTATGAAATGAAGTTATTGGGCTATTCTCTATGATCTCTTACAGTTTCAAGTCTTCTAAAAACTTGAACCAACTTACAATGGGTTGCCAACAACACCCTTTCCCAAATCACAAAAATATATTTCCTTCTAGGACATTTATTATTTATACATCAGTGAGCCTAGATTAGCCATTTCTCAAGAGTTGCACAAAGTGAATTCTCCGTGGGAAAAAAACAAATGAGCGATTGAAAGGGATTTCGTGCCTGAATGCTCTCATTCTGCACACGCCTGGACATCATGGCTGCTACCCTTCTGTGCATTATCAAGGGAACTGGGATTTGTCACTTGCGCTAGACCCTGGCCTCTCCCAGAAAACCTCCAGAGAAGGCCTCAGTGGTTACCGTAGAAACGTCTTCCTTCCTGGATGCAGACCCATGAAGGCTCAGGCAGCTGCAACCCAAGAGGGGCCTTGTTTAAACAGGAAAGAGCAGACAGTTTAATGGGTAGCTTTGCAGCTCAGATTCCTGCAGTTTACAGTAGTTGGAGTAATAAAATTCATAATGAATGTTTCTTTATTTAACAGTTAACTTCTTGTGTTTGTTTTTTTCATTTTTTCTTTTCTTGTGTTTGTTTTTATTTTTTTTCCTGAATACTCTCTAACTAATGGTAGGCAGGGAGAGGTGTAAGTTTCTTTCATTTTTAATTCCTCAGGAAATCACATTGAAAAAATTGTACTGCATGAACATTTATCTCGTTTATTCTTCACAAGAAGTGGAACTTTCAAATTGATTACCACAAAAGAAATCATTCTGGGTGGACAGTGACTGTAATGGGGTGTGTGGTGGGGACTTAATAATGGGGGGAATCTAGTAACCACAAGGTTGCTCATGTGATTGTATATTAATGATACCAAAATAAAAAAATAAATTAAACAAAAGAAATCATTCTGGTGTTATTAATAAGCTATGAATTAAGTGTGGAATTTCCTGTAGGTAAATAGTGTTTCTAATTTGATCCATAAAGAAATGTAACATCTATCTTGCAAGTTCATTAGTGAGTTGCTTGTTCAAGGAAATACGGAAGCCAACTGTTAAACTCTCTCAGAGGACTTTGTCCTTGGTTGCCTTTGGAGATTGGGGACCTCACAGTTTCTCAAGAAGAACGTGCTTCGTGGTTGACATGAAAGAAGATCTAGAATAATCACTAAGCACCTGTCACATATCAGGTGCTTTCCCCATGCTATCTGAGTCTGTGCTAGGAGTGACCCTATCAGGCAGGCAGATCCTACTGTCTCCATTTTACTAATATAGTCAATAGAGTCTCAGAAAGGTAAAATAATTGGTTCAAAAATCAATCTCAATTCCTCCTGATTACCAAACTCAGTGCTTTGCTGGCACTTGGTGCTGTGTCTCCCCAAGGGAAATTCTTATGAGAAAAGTGAACATCTATGGTTTCAAGGGAGATAAAATTTCTTTAAATCTCAGAGCCAGATAATCTATTAAGTTGGACTTGAGCAATAATAAGAAGCAATTCTGCAATTCTGAAAAGGAACTGGAATACTGCAGTGTCCAGTGATCACTCTGGATGGAGACTAAATGCTCTCAGACTCTCACGCTCCTGGAGCAGGAAAGCAGCAACCTTCTGAAAGGCAGTTACTACCCTGGGAAGGTCCTGGGGAAGAGCAGGCAGCTGTGGAGCTGTGGGGAGTTATGAACTGCGAGGACTGCCCAGAGCTGGGAGGGCAGGTAGTTTTACAAGCCATGGGGAGTTTTAATTGGTGGAGTCTCTCTTGCACGCTGGATAGTTACTATCCTGCACTGTGCTCCTGGGCCAAGAGCTAGAAAATTACTGTGTGTGTGTGTGTGTGTGTGTGTGTGTGTGTGTGTGTGTGTGTGTGTGTGTAAGGAGGGGATGAGAAGAGGTTCGAAGTGTGTGTATGTAAGGAGGAGATGAGAAGAGGTTTGTCAAGTGAATGAATTAATGAACAAACAAGGTAGGAAGGGAAGTGAGAGATCCCAAGCTTTGTGCACACCTAAGCTTCTCTTTTTGTGCTCAGTTACCAAGTAAAGGCTCCAAGCTCTGAATGCTGCCCCAAGTCCACATGCCTTTGCACAAGCCTTGTCGTCTGTCCAGGATGTCGCCTTCAGTACTCACCATACGTTAATCACATGGCAGATGCCTCTTTTTCCTTACAGAATCTATCTCTTACCACTCTGTTCTCCTACTTCTTTGTACATTGCTTCCTGAGAGCAGAACCACACTGTGTTCTCTGTTTGTTCATTTATATATCTTAATTCACACTTGAGTGTAAACTCCTGGGAGAGGCCAGAACTTTTATATCATTAGCACTTAGTATATTTTTCTGCACACAGAAACATTTGTAAATGAATAATTAATAATGGATACTAGGCAAGCTCTTTTATTTCAATCTGTGGCCTAGGCTAAAAACAGAAAGGCCCTGTGGTTACAGGACCATATTGGCATGAGGCTCAAGGAACTGGATTCAGCTCTCACATTTATTACCAGCTTACTGGTTGACTTTGGGAAAGTCATCTGCCATCTCTGAGCCTTACACTCCCCATGGGTCATGTGAAACAGTTGGGCTAGATAATGGCCAGTGCCTTCTCACCTCATGGGTTCTAGGTATAAGGCTCTAGGAGGAGTCTCCATGGATTAGAAGCCATCTCCATACCCGAGCTATTATTATTGAGGTCACATCTTTGAAACTGTGTTTTGTAGAGCACCAGTCCTACAAAATGTTATTAGGTCCTCTGCAAAAAGGGAATTATAGTTGGCACTTGAAGATAGTAGAGAAAACAAAGTTAAAGATGTGACTTTACTAAAGTTTTTTTTGGTTCACTTGATATGAAAATGGGTCTGGAGACACCCCAAGAGAGACATGCTATACCTGGAATTGCACTGATTAAGGCCCCGTGGAACAAGAGCTCCATAGAACTTGTCTGGGGAAAGTTCTGTGCTGGATGTATAAGAAGATCCCTGTACTGCCAGGATTCTAGGAACTCCTGGTTTTGATTCATATTGGGTTGGAATCTCCTTGTAAAGGAAGCTGCTAGTATTGAAGGAAGCCAGGTTTGCTTCTGGGTGGTTTCAGAGAGATCAGGGAGGCAGAATTAGGCCTCTGGGCTGGTGGGTCTGGGGATCCAACTCTAAACTATTCTTCTCCACATTGAGCTAATCAATTAGGTGAGGGAGTATTATTGGGATTTGACATTATGACCCTAGAAACTCTTCACTTAACAGGTAGAGGGAGAGGACCAAGGAATAGAGGGTGAAAGTGGAAAAGGATAACCAGTAATTCTTGAGCAGTCACTGCATCCTTCACCTAATTTGTCACAAGTCTAAAAGCCAGGTGTTGCTTTATCTGCCACTTTATAGCTGAGGTGACTGAGGCACAAAGAGGCTCAAAAACATGCCCAAGATCACACAAACAATAGGTGGTAGACCTACAATTTGAACTTGGGTCTTTTGGGTTTCAAAGTTTCAATTCTTTCCATACTACATGGCTAACCTAACGGAGCATTTATTTTTGTTTTGTTTTGGTCATGATTTTGTAGGTCATTGCTTATCTGTCCTACTTTGTTGTCTATAAGCATCATTATTTTTCATATATAAAATGGGGATAATACTTTTTTCTATTTTATGGAGTTGCAATGAGGATAAAATGAACACATTTTCTTCCTCTGCTTTCCCACTTAGTTCTTTAAATGGAGGCTCACTAAAAAAAAGTTGAATATGTCATTTGTTTTCATGTAACAGTGTCAATCCTAAGCATTTAATGTAATTTACAGTTCCCATAACTTCCCATGAATATTGGGAGAATATGCACACACTGCTGATTTTATTAAAATACATAAGTCAAGTAGATGGTAATTAAATGTAAAAATCACCCTGTCTGTATCTAAATGGGTTATAAGCACAAGCAAAAAACCTTGTCTTTTTATTTGTGTTATAAATAAAATTTATGAGAAAAAATAACAGCTCAGAGGGACTAATACTGTGTACATTCATTTTAAGCTGTCCCTACTGGTTGAGCTTGTGAATGGGAGAAATTCCTGACTGTAGTATTCAGGATGCACACAGCCTTGAGCTTAGTTCAGGTAAAATAACTCTTGTATTTTTTGAGTAAAACTCTAAGAGATCCAGTTGACTTACCACTTTGTTTTGCTGTTAGTGGGGCAAACTTGGTGGCAAGGACTCACCTGTCCTTGAATGAAGTAGTTGCTGGGGTTTTATAGCTCTGCCTTTTAATGGACGTGAAAGAAACTGACAGAAGGAAAAGGAAATGGAAATCCTTTATGTACTGTCGGGGTAGCGATGATGTGCATTATTATTGGTGTCTAACACTGTTCAGGGCAGAAACAATGTAGGCCGGATATCATGGTCAGACCTGAATCTCACTTTGAACTTTCCTTCTTTTTTTTTACACTCACAAGAGTGTCACCTCCTTTATGAAGTAGTCTCTGAGTAAGCATTCCTGTCTTGCCTGAGGGTTTCAGCTCTGGGCAAGTTCACTATGGATTGGGTGAGACCGAGAGATGACAACGGAACGTTCCTGGGGTAAAAGAGTTTATACCTGGCTTTACTCTCCTGGCAATAGGTTGAGCATCCAGCAGTCCGCAGGTCTGCAATCTACCCCGTTGTCTTCCCAGAGCATTGGGTGAAGCTCTTTATACAGTGACTCAGTCAATAATAGCTCATTGCCAACTGGTGTGAGAGCATTAGCCTAGCAGTCGACCGATTACATCATCAAGTAGTTTAGGGTCAAGTGAGAATTCTGGCCATAGGAACTTCCCTTTTCCCCACAACTCCCCATGTTTTTCCCAGCTTTGGGAGGATTTTGTGTCCCACATATGGATGCTTGTCTTGCCAATGGGTTTCAACCCCAGGCAAGTTCACTATGGATTCAGTGAGACCAAGGAATGAAAATAGAACATTCTTGGGGCAAAAGGGCTTATTACCACCCGGCTTGTTCTCCCAGCTATAGGTCAAGCACTAGAATCACGTCTACATCCAACAGTCTGCAGGTCTGTAACCCTCCTTAGTTTGAGGCCTTCACCCAGAGCACTGGGCAGAGCTCTTTATATAGTGACTCAGTCAATAATAGCTTATCATTAACGGGTGTGGCCCAGCCGTAGGCCAATTACATCACCAAGTAGTTTAGGTTCAGGTGAAGATCCTGGCCACAGGAACATTCATTTTCCCCACAATTCTCCCATAACATAATTGTCTCTGCAACCATAGCATGTCTTTCTCATTTGGAAGCAGACATCAACTGCAATACTTAACAGGACTCCACTTGGGTAAGGGCCACCAGGTCTGATCTTTGTGTTCCCAGGTTGTGACACAGTGTCCAGTATATGGTGATGTTGGAAATAATTACAACTAGCATTTCCTGAACAGTTAAAAGTGCCAAGCCTCTAAGCACTTAACATGGATTATTAACCCATTTGATCTTCATAAAGTCTGTATGAGGTAAGCACATATGTAAATTCCACTCTATAGATGAGGAAACCAAGACAACCTACCGTGTGTGAGAGCCTGGAGAGTGAAGGTCAGAAGCCAGACCAGTGGCTCCAGAGCCTGTGTTCCTAGTTATTGCATGTGCTATCACAGGTTGGGTTCTTTGGAGGCAGACATGGGGATAGAGTTCAGGATGTGGGATGTTTACTAGAAAGCTGTGGATGTATGGAAGCAGGACAAGGCAGAGGGAGATGTCAGACTGGGCGGGCCTGGGGAAGAAAGCTGCAGTGGGTGCTGCTCGTTAGAGGCAATCAGGCCTGTACTCAGGTGAGCACAATTTATATCCCTGCCTCATCTGCGCTCTGGATATAGGCTGCCTTGAGGAAAGCTGTGATTGCGGGCAAAGTGGCTCCTTCCAGCTAATGCAGACCCTGATGTTGCTCATCACATTCTCCACAGCTGGCCAGTAGGTCCTTCCATGAAGGACAGCATGTATCCCCATCAACCATATGTGATAGATCACCTCTCAGGGGAAATACAATAAACATTTGCTAAATTAACAGTTTGTATTAATTATAATAACTATAATGGCTATAATTTACTAAGTTGTGATTATGTATCATGGAAAGATGGCTGCAATTCACTGCTTATTAGTCATCATTATAATGTACTAAGGTTAGTACTATATTACATAACCTCATTTTACTAAGGAGGAAATAGAAACCTAACTGATGTTAAATAGCTTTTCTGGTGTTACATAATAAATAGGTGGGAGATCGGGGGTTCTCCCAGCCCTTCTGGTACTGGAGACCATACTCCTAGCCTCTGGGTTAGTGTAATGCACCTTCCCCACTCGATTGCTGTGACTCTCTCTACAGGAGAGACCATGTCTTTTCAGCATTGTGCCTCTCAGCACCTAGCCATGCCTGATGCATGGTATGTACGTATTTAATATATATTCATTGAATGAGTAAGTTGGTCTTCCATTAAAAAATCATGATTTGATAGAAGCTAGCAAAATAATTGAATAATTTAGTGATTTTGACTAGAAGTAACTGAATATTTAATGTGGCATATTAGAGTCATAAATCTTCATTTAACAAGTCTTGTCAAAGCTAAGAGTTGTTAGTGGAAGCAACCAGAAGAACACACCCATGAAGTGTGCACAAGTGGCTAGCAGATTAACCAGTGAGTCAGGATGAATGAGCGTCCATATGCTGTTGTGGGTTAGAAGTGAGGTTTAATCACAGGAATTTCACTACAGTGCAGTTTATCACTGACAAATGTTTCAATACTTTTACTTTTGAAATAAGGACATTATAGAAAATGATCCTTGAGTTTCACTTAATACATGCATGCTATGATTCTGTAAAAGTGATATGTAAGTGAGATCTGACATTCTGTGAAGAAACAGAGAGCAGAACCAAAACTGGGGGGTGGTAGATAAACTAGGAAGATTTTAGCTGAATATGACACATGGTACTCTGAAAAACATCTTGGTTGAGGAAGTGTTTGTTCCTTCATCAGAATTGTTCAGGTAGAGGTTGATCACAGTCAAGAGTGCTCTGGGTGGGCTCTCTGTGTTGGGTCAAAGGCTGAGATGATGAGAGGACTACAAAAGTCAACCAAATCTAAGAGCTTGAGAATATGAAAGGCAAGGATTAAATCTCAGATATTACAAAAGGGTCAGTCATAAATTTTACTGAAAAGTGTGTAGGAAAAGCTGCTCAGGGAATATTTGTTGAATGAATGGATATTCACATCCATTTAACAATGATAAGTACTTGTTTTAACCCTGGATAGTTTGAGGTTAAAACAAGATAATCAACATGAAGGTGTTTTGCAAGTTTTTAATGTTATATTTTGGGTTCTCTAGGAAACAGAGCCCAAGATAAGGACTTAGGACAGATAATACAGTTGCATTCCCAGTAATTAGAAAAGAATGAATAAAAATTTCTAAGAACATGTAATAGGTCCCACATACATGGTAGCCATGACAACTCTTCTTACTAAAGAGTGAGGCTTTTCCTGAGGATAATGGACTCTAGGCAGAGGCATGAGTATCTGAAAGGGACTGAATGTGATGGAGCTGGGTATTCTCTAGGAAGAGAATATATTTTTATTTGTAGGTTGGGAATGAGAATTTGGGGAGGCTGGAAAGGCAGGCAAGTGCCTGATCATGAAGGGCTTGTAGCTAGACCTGAAAAGTTTGGACAAGTTTACATATATTGAACTAGTGAAAAGCATCCCTAAACTACGTACAGAGGTCAATGAAAGACTGAGAGAGTAAAAAAGGGTTAAATTCAAATGAGGAAAGGGTCCATGAAGTGCAGAAACTCATGTTTGAAGAATATTTAAGCCTGACAGACTTCTTTTTTACACAAGATGCCAGAAAAGCTAATTTGAAGGGAATAGTGCCTTTTCTTTTCTTTCATTTTCTTTTCTTTTCTTTCCTTTTCTCTTTTCCTTTGCTCTTTCTCTTCCTCCCTCCCTCCTCTCAGTCTCTGTATCTTGCTCTCCTTTCTTTCAACAGCATCAAGCAGTTCAAAGGGGCCATGGTTACAGATTTTAATCTGATCCTCTACTTACTGCTGGCGACTTCCTGCAGTAAATGCATCTGTGGCTTCCATTATGTAAACACTTGCAGTTAAAGTTGAAGTTCAGAGGCAGGCTTATATGTATGTGGACATATTAAAACGAACATCTTGAAAAGGATCTTAGATGATTTTCATAGGTTATCATCTTTGAAAAATAAGGACAGCTAACTATCAACAAGGTTTTATTGATTAAAAAAAAAAGTCCCAATCCCAGTACTGAAATATTGAGTTTCTTATAGTGTCTTGAAGGTGTCATGTTGGTTCATACCTCTGTGCCTTTGCATATATTCCTCACTTTGGATTGAATGCCCAACAGCCTATGCCAGCCTTCCTTCACTGCCCACCTGCCCCATGCATCTAGATAATGGCTGCATTACATTTTGTCTAGTTTATATCCCCATAGCACCTGAACATATCTTAGCATTGCCCCAAGCCCTGTGCGTTTCAGTCTTTAATGTTCAGAGTAATATCCCAGAACCTCATGAAAATACAGACTCTGATTTAGTAAGTCTAAAGTGGAACCCAAATTCTGCATTTTTAACAAACTCTGGGAATCTACTGCTGCTGCTGGTCCATAAACCATACCCGGAGTGGCAAGATCCTAGCTCACCCTATTTCAATCATCAGATTGTCTTTTTTGACTATTAAGACCAAGGAATTTTTGTTTTGTGATTGCCATTGCCATAATATAAGTCTGGCATAGAATTAGATACTCAGTAAACTGGTGAATAAATGTGTAAGCATTACTGCATTAGTTTATTATAACAACCCGAATTACTGTTAGTTTTTTTCCTTTTTCTGAGGAGAAAATGAAGATTCAGATAGGTTAAATAAGGAGCTAAAGTGTTCACAGTTGGAGAGTGAGGGAGCCTAAACTCAAATAAAGCTCTATTAACTCCAACTCTTATGTACATTTCACTCCACCATTTGCCTTCCCAAACTCAGCCTGCAACACAGGTTAGATCTGAGGAGTGGAGAGATTTAAAAAAAAATTAATAAATTGCAACTATTCCTAATGCTGTGTTTAAGAAATTGGAACTTTACAATCTTAGCCTTAGAGAATACAGACAATATAGAGTTGCAGGAAATCCTTGGTCTTGGGAGATTTGGACCACACTCCAAACTTTGTCGTTCTACACCATTCTCACAGCTGAACAAATATGACATATATAATTGTCAGGCTCACCACTGATTTTATGAATTAGTTCTTGGGATTTATGGTGTTTTGTGCTCTCTTTCAAAGCACCTTACAACCGTTAATTATTTAAGCTGCCTGACATCCCTCAGAGGAAGGACAGGGATATTATTTTGCCCAGAGCCTGGGGAGAGGTGGAGACTGAGAGGTGGGATACCAGCGGTTACCAGGGTCAAGAGGAAGGGAGATCAGATGGCACCTGCGTGAACTCAGAGGGTTTTATGATGGAGGAAATCCTGCTGGTGAGACAGGACAGAGGCTTCTCTCGCAGGTATTTGAGTCAAGATGGAGTGCAAAGGCCATTTTTGAAAACCTACAATAAGATAATTGCTATTATTTACTGAATACTTACATGAAACAGGTATGTCACTTACAGTTTTTAGTTTAATTTCATAAAAGAAATGTGAGTTGGTAATGATGAAAATAGCAGGTACATTTATTAAGAACTCCTGCCATGCAGGCAGTTCACACATCTTTGCTCTCTACAGCCTCATGGCACCCTCATGAGGCATGTATTGTTAGTCTGCATTGTGGAAGGGAGTTCAGTAACCCAAGTTGGCACTTGATAGGTAACAAAACTGGGATTTGAATCTGGGGTTTATCTGCTTTCAGAATGTGGGCTCATTCCACTTAGTTCTACTGGCAAGTCATTGACTGAGTCTCCTCATTTGTAAAATGGGGATAATGATATCTACATCACAGGGTGTTGAGCGGATTCTCTGTGGTAACGTCTCTGGCAATCAATAAGGATGTATTAGAGAGATCATGTGCTTTCAGGCAAGAAAGGCCTAAGTTTGAATTGTATCTTAATACTTATTAACTGCAATATCTTATGTTAGTTACTTAGCTTGCTGAACCTCAACTTCTTTGTCTGTAAAATGAGGATAATGACATCTACCTTAGAGATTTTAGTGAAGAGTAAATGAAAAGATGCATATCAAGTGCCTACTTCAATCCTTCGTACACAGAGGTGCTCAATATAAGCTGGTTTTTCCTTGCTCTTCTCTTCTACCTCACATTCTTCCTTCTGGACTCAATAAATATCTCCACAATCTTTTCAAATGCTAATACAGTCTTCAATGTCTTTATAAAAAGGTCTTACCCTTGTCATCCTCATTTAAACAGCTACTGGTCATAGTCTATGGATTGTATCAGGTATCGAACTTTTTCATCCAGCATCTTTCTATAGCTCCATTTTGATTTCAAGTCCCTCCTGCTTATAAGACTGATTGTCAGTGACTTAAGATTCTAGGAATCCCATCCACTGATTTACTACTGCTTGCCTGGAATAGAAGTGGTGCTAAACTCTTATGCCAAGTTTTCAGTGTTTTATCAGCATTTATATGGGAGTTGTCCTCTAGTCAAATTAAGAAAAAAAGACAGAATAGCCACTTAAGATGAATTATTCTAATGCATGTAAGTATCTCTCACCTTTGAGGCCCCTGATTTTTAGGAACAGGATAATGCTCCTGGCATCAAACAAATATTTGGTAATTGAATTAAGTTCCCCTGCTTCTACTCCCCAAGTGGAGCTGGGGTAAACTGTTCACTTTTTGAGAAAACCTCTCTGACATCCAGGTGCAGTCAGTCAGTTTGAGACAATAGAAACCAGTAAGTAATAAACCCCATTTGAGTGGACAATGGATTCATTCTCTTCCTATTAATAAGAGTGGCTTTGTGGCTTCCAGAAAACCACAGAAGAGGAAATTTTGTCCGTCGCTGTTGCATATTGCCCAGCAACTTCTGAAACTTGCTTTGCAACTGCCATGGGGATGTTGGCCCAATCACCAACCTTCGGTTTCCATTCTCTGGGCCATGAAAACATAGGACCTCTCTTTCTACAGTGCCTCCACCTGACAGAGTGAGCTGCAGCATATACACCTGGTGGCTGCAGATAAGACCCAGAGCTGGGGACTGATTAGAATTTTGATCCCCAAATGCTGAGGTATTCCAGATGGATTGTTTCCAAAGGAATTCAGATCAAATGATAGGTAGGATTACAGAGAATCCTTTCACTTACTTTGACTTAGAAAAAAGGTAGAGAAGCTAGAGTCTCTTTACCTCTACTGAGGATATTTTTCATTTCTAAGATAATTTCATTCCTGCTTCTTCACCATGTAATAGTGAGGTAGGGCAGAGAAATGGGACAAGAATCATGCCATTGTAAAATCTACTTAGCCCATGAAAAACGCCCAGCTTATTCTTTAACTTAAACTATAGGCTGTTCTTCTTCTTCCCTCTCCTTAATCAATTAAGTAACTTTGTAACCAGGACAGGAGACAGACATCCAAACTGTAAATGAACCTATGTGGATAAAGAACGCTGAGATCCAGACCAACACAGTCACCTAAATAACCTTATTCTTTTTTTTTTTTTTCAGGTGTACAACACAGTGATTCAACATTTATATACATGATAATTCTAGGTACCAGGTATCACCCTACCAAGTTGTTACAATATTTTGACTATATTCCTTATGCTATACATTACATCCCGGTTACTTATTTATTTTACAATTGGAAGTGTGTTTATATATATATATATATATTTTGTGAGGGCATCTCTCATATTTATTGATCAAATAGTTGTTAACCACAATAAATTTCTGTATAGGGGGGTCAATACTCAATGCACAATCATTAATCCACCCCAAGCCTAATTTTCATCAGTCTCCAATCTTCTGAAGCATAATGAACAAGTTCTTACATGGAGTACAAATTCTTACATAGTGAATAAGTTACATGGTGAACAGTGCAAGGGCAGTCATCACAGAAGCTTTCGGTTTTGTTCATGCATTATGAACTATACACAGTCAGTTCAAATATGAATATTCAAAATAACCTTATTCTTAAGACAAAATTTCAAAGGAAGTATGAATCACCTGTATACATCATGCCTTACACTGACCCCTATCCTAAAGGCCCAAACCCCAAACCCTTAAGCGCATCTCCTCTTTGAGGTTGCCTGAACTCCCCTTTCTTTGAGTGTGTACTTTTTAAATAAGACCTTCTGACTGTTCAACTCACTGCATTTTGTCTCTGAGCTTTTCCAGTGGTAAGGGTCTTTGTCACTTTGCTGCTGTTTCATTTTGTTTTCCAGACTTAAGCACAAGTCTTCACTCTGTCTCTTCTACTGCAGATAAGTGAGGAGGGACTACTGAGAGCTTTGATTTGGGCCTGCAAGTTCCCATTACCTGAGTGACCCAGGCAGGACTGCAGCTGCACAATTATGCTCTTTAGTAGCCTGCCTGAAAATCTCCTTTCTTTGCCTTTGGGAAGTTCT
The DNA here is from genome assembly GCF_030020395.1 of Manis pentadactyla. NCBI lineage: Eukaryota > Metazoa > Chordata > Mammalia > Pholidota > Manidae > Manis > Manis pentadactyla. Next base: position 45,691,688 of record NC_080022.1, on the reverse strand, counting down.
CAGAACATTATCTTTCTCCATTCAGTGCTCTGCAGCTCCCCCAAATTCTGGGGTGGTAGGGACTTAGTTCCCATGCCTTTCAGATCCAAGCAGACACTGAACACCAGGTGATCCTGGCTTTAGGAGTTGTCAAGGGACCTGCCCTATGCCAAGCAGGAGTTCAGTGTGCTTTCCTTTCTTCCCTCTGCTCTCTTTGCTCTCTGCTACATGCAGGGTCACTGCCATTCCTGGCTACTCTCACTTTGATGAATTTCTTCCTTACCTACACTCTTCTGACCTCAATAATTCTTTCTCATTCAGAGTCAAGAACCTTCCCCCATCTAGGCTGAGGTTTCCAGCTGGTGTACAGGGAGACACTTCCCCAGATGCAGCTTCCCAGCAACAATAGTAATATTAGTAACAGTGAGATTAATGGCTTTTATATGGAGCTAAATATGTGCCAGAAACTCTCCTAAGCACTTTAAATATATGAATCTATAGAATCCCTACAATAATCCTATTATTATTATTATTATTATTTTTTTTTTTTCTGATTTTGAGCTTAGGCATTGAGAGGTTAGGTCACTTTTAACCTGCCTGTGTTCTAACCTAGGCACTATAGCTCAAGAGTTGGAGTGCTTAACAGTAAATACAAAGTAATAACAGCACTTTGCACTGATGTTTAGAGCTTACAATACGTATTTACATGCATTATCTCATTTTATTACCACAAGAATCTATTGGAGTAGACAGGGGAGAGAGATTATTGCTTCATCACTGGGTGGTTGTACTATAGAATAGCTTGAAAGCATGAACTTTGAATTCAGAATGATGTGGGTTTGAATTTTGGCTTTGAATTTCTGACCCTTAGCTTCTTCACCAGTAAAATGGGGACTTTTGTGAGGTTTAAATGAAGTAATATAAACAAAGCACTCCACATTGCACTGATGGAAACAAAGCACTCCACATTGATCGAATAAATGTTAACAGTTGTTAGCTAGTCCTCCTGTCTCTTTTCTTTGCTTTCCTCCTTCCTTCTTTGAATAAATACTGGGCCTTTTATTTGCGCGCATGTGTGTGTGTGTGTGTGTGTGTGTGTGTGTGTGTGTGCATACATATATAATACATCCATATGTAATGTCTTCTTTTCTTCATCCCTAGTGCATTTAGGCAATGGCAGGGAAAAAGTTAGGTTTGAGCTTGATTTGAAAGGATACATAATATAGTTCAACAAATATTTATTGAGCACCTCCTATAAGTTGGGTATTGTGCTAGGCACTGGGGATACAAAAATGATTAAACAAGATACTTGCTCTCAAGTAGAACATGTCTCTTGATGACTGGACCGGAGAGAACATATTGAGGACTCATTCTGTGCTCAGCACTGAACTTTCCCTGTATGATCTCATATAAGATCTCATTTGGCAGGTGGGGAAATAGAGGCTCAGAGGCAGAAGAGAGGTGAAGTGACTTTCTCTAGATCATTGCTGATAGAATTTTGGCTAATGGAAATATTCTTTTTCTGTTCAAAATGGTAGCTGCTAGACAGTTGGTCACTTGAAATGTAAAGAATACCACTAACAAAGTAATTATTTAATTTTATTTAATCTTAATTCATTTAAATTTAAATAGCCCCTTGAAGCTAGCTGCTATCATACTGAACAGGGCAGTTCTAGGAGACGACACAGCTAATTAATTGGCACTCTGGTCTATTTAACTACAAAACCAAGGATCTTCTCATTATCTGAGTAGGCAGGCTCCAGGCTTTCTGGTCCTTTTGTAGCCTGTTCTCTCTTTTGGGGTCGGGGGAGTAAGGTACCCACTCTCCCACCCTCTGCCAATAGGAGAGACGCAGCTCTGGGGGCGGAGGGTAGTCTGAAGAACACCAGCCCACACAACTTCTCCTCCCCCAGAACTAGAACAGGGAGTGTGATTACTCACCCTTTCACAGCAAGATCGGCCATAAACATCAGGAGGCTTTTGCCTGAGTGGAATTCCCTTTGCTGCAGTAATAATTCTTGTAGAATTCTAGTATTGCTGATACAATTGAAAGAAGGCCAACTGGGGCCCCGATTAAGAAGGACTCCTCAAATCCCTTAGAGAGAAAATAGCAAAACGCTGCTCAGGATTTTCTGCGGACTTACAGCATTTCTTGGGCCAGATTTCTTGTTGCCATGTTCAGGATTTCAGAAGCCACATTACCAACAGTGTGTTGTTAACTTGATAAGGATCCTATGACTCAGTTCTATCGTTGGCCCAGGCTGACAAAAAGGCTTTAGAATTCTAAATAAATAGTATCATTTGATTTTTGGCCTTCATTATTGTTGCCATTGTTATGTTAATAAGCCATTTGGTTTTATTAGGAAAGACTGGATAAGGCAGATGTTGGAGGCAGGAAGATGAATTACCATGTTTGTAGAGAATTTGTGTGTGAGGCAATTATTAATATTTGTTGAATGAATAAATTAATGAATAAGTCATTTTTTCCACTTATAAAAAGCTATTTACTGCTTCGTAATCACTGGGATTATGGGGGGGAGGCTCCTGGGAGATGGGGATTATATTCTCAGCAGAAGAATGGGCATATGCAAATCCCTGGGGTTAAAGGAAGCTTGTACTTTGGAAAAACTGACATGTCAAATTAGTGTGGCTGGAGTTTTGGGAGAAGGGGCATGAGATGGGAATGAAAAGCTGGGGAGAGGCCAGACTTTGCAAAGTGATTTAGGTTACATGAACAATTTTGGTCTTTAATTCAAGAGCAACAGGAAGAACTTGAAGGGGTGTGATTAAAGAAGTGGTGCTATCCTATTTGTATTTTCAAGGAGGTCACTGCTACTGCGTGAAAAACAAACAGGAGGGGACAAGTGTGAACACAGGGAAATCATTTGTAGCCAATGGCAGTAGTCCAGGGCAGAGACTAATTGGCCTTGGGGTAAAGGAGTTTGGGTGGAAATAAAAGGATGAATTTGAGAAATAGATTAATAAGTAAGACTCCATGATGGAGCAAATGAGGGGCTGTGATGGAGAGAGGGGAGTCAAGTCAAGGGTCATGGCACGTTCAGATTCATGGCGGCTTTCCAAGCCTTAATTTCTTCATCTCAAAAATGGAAATAATGTGTATGGAAGTGCTATTTATAAATTATGGAATAATGTGTTTCATTTATTATCTGTTATTTTTATTATATTCAGGAGTGAGTTCCATACTAATATCAGGCAGCCTGTTTCCCAAAGTAGATGGTAAGATCCTTGAGGTCAGAGGTTAAACATGTATGATTTGGTGTCTCTAGTTCATGCAATATTGTGCCCATCACATACTGATTAGTTTTGCCCTCTTTGCTGGTCCTTGACCTTCTTGCCCTCAGACCCATTCTTTATTCTTCCTTTCCTGCCTTCCTTTTGCAAGGGGGCTGGCCCCTGCAGTCTCCCGTTTCCTAGGCTTCTGTACCGACCAGCTAGCTTCTGGCTGGGTTTCCCCAGTGGGAGGTACTGATGAGACACTGAAGGGTGGGCAGAAGGGAAAAGCCAGGCTGTTTCTTCTCCCTGTGTGTCTTGCATCTCAAGCTGAGGCGGCATCTGTTCCACATCCCGGAACTCAGGATGATTCCAGCTTCGGTCAGCCGGCCTTGGCTCCCGGGCTCCTTGCTCTGCTCCCCCAGCCCCGGGACCTCTGGGGTGCCTCGGGTCTCCCCGTGCCTCTTCTCACTCTCTCCTCACCTGTGCGACCAATTCCTTATATTAAATGCCTTCTATTTTAGACCCTTAGTTTTGTTTAAAGGTTAGATCCTGAGTGACATATACACACATAGGCCAGATTTTATTAGCAATGGAATAGCATTCTTGTCAACAATGCAGTATTTTCATATAAATTGACTTTGAAACTTTAAAACACACACTATAAAGAAAATATCCTGTCAGCATAAACACATTTCAAAATTATACACAAACTTGGAATGGTCTGTGCTGTGATTTGGCAGTAACAAAATTAACTGGTATTTTCAGTCTTATTTTTTCAGCTGACTGAGCTTCAGAGCTGAGACAAATATTGTCACTTAGTGTTCTTTAAATAGTTTTAATCTAGTTTTAATTTGAAGAAAGAACATTCCTCAGTAAAGACAGGGACAGGAATTACCAAAAAATGAAATAAACAAGTAACATACTTTGGAAAAAACTTGCCATTATGTCATAGTATTACATGCTATCTTGGCAAATTTATGGACAATTTTAATTTTTTCAGCTTCACTTGGTAATGATTTGACACCAAACAGTGATATTATTGGCAAGGATTTTGTTATGCTGCTTGAAAGTTTATTTGGAATCTTCTGTTGCTTCCAATAGACTACTTTTCCAAGATAATGTTATTAATTGATTTATTGATATACTTACTGGTTTATTAAAAAATTTATGGGATGACTTCTATATCTTCTTAAAAAGCCAACATGTTTAGATATAGAACAGTTCTTTGATGCACTTTCTTTGAACATTATTGAAGTTATCAATCTATCTAAAAAATAATTTAGTTGGGTTCAGATAAATGACAGTTGCTTTAAATACATCTTAAACCCTGAGGTTAGAAATCAGACCACCGTTAATTAGCCGCACAACTTGGTATAACATTTTCTCTTTATAATTTTAACTTAGGGCTTATCTAATACACTGATAAATTATTTTAAAGGTATTTTTACAGTTAAAATCTCTTCACTTTTATACTGATAAATATAGATTATTAAGAATGACATTCAGATAATGCTTAACATCTGTAATCAATTTGGAAATGTATTCATCAGGTACCTATGGACTAAATCACATTATGGCATATTTAAGCTGAATATTGGTCTGGAAAATAAATTTACTGTATTTGCAGAAATGTCATTCTTTGTATAGGTATTTTGCCATATAGTTGAGAGAAATCTAAAAGTAAAGGAAATTGTGTCACATATAATAATAACCCAATTCCTCTTAGAAGTGCAGGCAATTAGTCCTTTGCAGTACCTCATATTCAGCCATGTATTTGCTCTTTCTCATTGCAGTATGAGAGGCAGTTTCAGCTTGCTTAGAATGCAGCATTAGAAGGAAAGAGTTTATCAGGAACACAATTTAAAAATGGGAATAAAGCAACCTGGTAGGAGGCAAAGAATCAAAATACCTGTTTATTTAAAGATTGTAGTATGTGATCATTATTTTTAAAGTATGAGATTAAATGTAATGGGTTTTCTAGCAATGAAAAAATCAATTCTAAAACCAAAGTTGACTTTTTAGAAAATTTGAAAATTTAAATCAGTTCCACCATTGTATAGTCTCCTCTACAACTTTATTTTAGTGAGTCATTTTAAAACCACACAACTATCTAAAAACTGCAACCACTGTTGTTTTAAAATAGAATATGAATCCTGAGAGTTTAAAATAAAGAAACTGGGGGAAGAAGACTAGAAAGAAGTGCCAATTCCAGTATAAACTTTATTTGCCAAGTTTTCTTAGAATAAATTTTACCAAATTATAAAATCTTGTAAATAGAATCTATAGTGAAGATACTGAGAGACTTTTGCCTAAAGTGGCTGTTAGGATATGACTGTAATGTATAAATTATTAAATTGTTGCAAAGTGCTGTTTTTTGCCTTAATTTTTATTTTGTGTGCCTTGAAAACTATAATATTAAAGGTATGGAGATTGTGCAAATGCTGGGCACACTTGGCATGAGGTAATCTGTTTTAGTTTTTACAATATTGCAATATAATGATGCAAGTATGTTTATTAAAAGGACACAAACTAAAAAAGTTAGAAATAGTAATATAGGTGAAAATCACACAGCAAAATTAGCCATTTTAAAGTGAACAATATAGTGGCATTTAGTACATTCACAGTGTTGAGTGACCACCACCTCTACTTTCCAAACATTTCTATCACTCCACAGTAAAGCCTTTTACCCCTTTGATAGTTTCTCCCCAACCCCCTTCCCAAGCCTCCAGCAACCATCACTTTTCATCCTCTGTCTATGGATCTCTTTATTTATTCTGGAAATTTCACATGAATATAATCATACAATATGTGATCTTTTTTATCTGGCATTTTGTACTAAGCATGTTTTCAAGGTTCATTCATGTTGCACAATGTGTTAGTACTTCATTCCTTTTTATAGCTGAATAATATTCTATTTGCATGTATATATATGTGTGTGTATATTTATATATTATATATATTAAAATTTGTTTCTCCTTTCATCCATTGATGGACATTTGAACTGTCTCTACCTTTTGGTTATTGTGAATAACGTTGCTATTAACATGTGCACAAATGTGCTTACTTTTGTATTTCTTCAATTCTTTTGGGTATAGACCTAAGAGGGGTCAGATGATAATTTTATGTTTAACTTTTTGAACAAATGCTAAACTGTTTTCCACAAGCCAAACCATTTTGCATTCCCAACAGCAATGAAGAAGGGCTCCAATTTCTCCATATCCTTGCCAATACTTGTCTTTCATCACTGTTGTCATTATTGTTGTGTCATAGCCATCCTCATGGGTATGAAGTGATACCTCATTGTGGTTTTTATTCACATTTCCCTAATGGCTAATTATGTTGAACATCTTTTCATGTGCTTTTTGGCCACCTGGTTCTTCTGCATGCATCATCACACAGTACTCACACCATCCTAGATGTAGACGTTGAAATTCTGATGTTAAGATGAGGAACGTATAGCTCAGAGAATTTGTGATTTACTGTGTAACATATAGATAGTCAGTGGCAGAGGCTCTGTTCAATCCCAAGTCAGCTTGACTGCCTGTGATACTCTAGCACTTAGAGGAGAGCCCAGTGGCAGGGGATTGTTTCAAAGACATATAATAATAGAGTAAAACCAAGACGAGGAATGTGATACCACAATTTTTCTTCTGTCTTCAATCACAAATGTTTAATGAAATCTGAGCAACTTTTTCTCACTCTTACACTTCATCTGCTTAAATGATAAGCCCTGATTCCCTCCCCTCTCTTTTTAATTACTAGTGTCCTTAATAATATTAAACATTTTACCACAGGGATGTAGAACCATTTCTCCACAGCTTCAGCCTCCAGGCCCAGCTGGCCAGATGCTCCGCCACTATGGATCCTCATCTGGTGTTTAACAAATCATGACCCCTGACCCCTCTTTCCTCCCCAGCCTCCTTCTCGGCACATAGACAAGAAATCTAGGACTAATTCACCTCTGACCTTTAATTCAATTTTCAGTAAAAGCATTCAGATTCGTTTGTTTGCTTCATGTTAGAAACAAGGGAGAGCCAAATACTGGCTGTGCTCAATGAATGTTAGTTGTTATTGAAAAATGAATGATGGCATTCTTATGTCCTATAGGGCAAAATAAATTAACAAAATTGTCCCAATTATATATTTTTCTTCTATCAATTTTCCTTAAACTGTTGTTGATAATATGTATGAGAAATTATTCTTTTGGTTGAGAAAGAAACTCACTGAAATTGAGTACAAAAACTAAGGGGGTAATTTATTAGCTCACTTACCTGCCATGATTGGACCCAGATTATCTTTAGCAACCTGCCTCACTTCTTGTCTTGACCTGCTTTCCTTTAACTTCATTCTCAAGCAAGATCTTGTGGCAGCAAGATGGCCACTGGCATCTTCAGATCTTCAGGTGCATATCTTTATAGTTTGGCAATCTTAGCTGGAAGACAGAGCTGCTGTTCCAATAGTCAAATTCAAATCCTGGGACTGTCTGTCATGTGCTCATCTCTGGACTGATCATGGTGCCCAGGGTGCTATTGTACTCTCGTTGGTCAGTGGATCACATGCCCACCACTGGAGCCAGGAGTGAGGATCAGCCCTTCCTGAAAGACATGGACTGAGACTGGAAAAAGAAGGCCACCAAAAGAAAACTGGGCAGACACATCCAGATTATGAGGGAAAAGATAATGAGTAGATAAAACAACAAATGCCCACCACGTATCTGATACAGTGCATGATAATTTAGGAATTAGAAATTTGTTATACAAAATTATAAGTTTGGTTTCTTGGTGTTAAGCAAAGCAACATCATTTTTAAGTGTCCTATAATTGCAGAAGACGATGATTTTCAAATTAGAATATATACGTTTAAAGAACTTTTTTAAAAGCCTCTTTTACACGCATATGAGTAAAAGTTGTAGTTGCCTATATTGGTATTCTTAGCCCAATGCATTGCTTATTTTCAACCTTCTCTACTACTCACTGACTGCTTAGTATGTGCTAGGCATTGTATGTTATTGAGAATAGAGTATTAAATTAAAAAAAACATTCCTGTTCTCACAGAGGTTATAGACTAGAAGAGATTGCAATCTACTTCCAATTAACTTGTAACTAACTAGAGTTATTGAACTGATGCAATGGAGGTGTTACATTTTCAAAAAATGGGTATGTAGATCTACCCATTTTTATAAGAAGTAGGTTTGGTAGGTAGAAAGATAGATATGAGCAGCTGGGGAAAGGAAAGATAAAGTTTAAGGGCAAAAACTGCCCAGGTAGAGGGTCCCACTGGAAGACAACTATGGCTTTGCAGGGAGACAACTTCCTTGGCTGTTGGAACCAGGCTGGACAGGTTCCAAGTAGGTACCAATGCAAGTGCAATCAAACAAAACTAAGAATTGCCAAAACCATACCTCATCATAATCTCATTCAAATAAAATTGCAGTCTCACCCAACTTTTGTGTGAGCATTTTGGGAAAAGGAATGCCAAGAGAAATGGGTGTATACTGGAACTGTCAATCAAATGACCTCACCCTGTCAATCAAAGAGGCACCTCCCAGCTAGGACAGGATGAATAGATCCTCCCCTAAAAGACTGAGGCCTTTGTCTACCTTGACTTTGGCCTGCTCGTCCCTTGGAGTGTATTCAAATAAAACTTCCACTCTGCTCCACTATTGTGTCTCTGCCTTTCAGTCCAAGGAGAACAAACTTATCTTGTAACAGGTTAATTAAGTTGAATGATAATTACTTGCTTGAATCTGGGTTAGACACTTTGCACTACTGATCACCTTCATCCTTAAACTCATCCTGTGATGTCCCTTTACAGATGAAGTGAGAGAAATTAGCCCACTGCTCAACAGTAAGAGGTTGGGGGAGCTAGGTATTTACCCATGTCTGACTTTCCTGGGACACTATGCCTATATTGGATATCTATGATCTCTCTTACACCATGGGCATTATTCACATACAGATATAAACACACATATACAGTTTGTTTATAGAAGTCATTGGAAAAATTCTCAAGAACTTCTAGTAAAGCTGTGATGTCAATGTCATTTCTGGTTTCTCTGCCCTTCACAGATTCTCCGTCCTTTCCCCAAGCCTCCCTACCTCCATCCTTGTTTTTTCACCCCTAGGACATTGTGAATATAGCAAAAGGAAGTCTTATGTGTATGTGTGTGTGCACTCATGGCCATCATACAGGGATGGTGGAAGGTGGTTCGCCTCAGAGCCTTTGAGCAAGCTATATAGGTTAGGGATTTGTGGCCGATGATGAAAGTCCATGGGGAGAGGGAACAAGGGTGATGCCCACGGGGAGAAGCACTGGAAAGAAGTCCCAGAACTTACTTTGAATCCTGGCCCTACCACTTAAGAACTGTAGTCACTTAACATATCAGATTGTATTTCTATTACTAAAAGTGAGAATTTACTTCCTCATACTTCATACTTCCCAGGTATTTTGTGAGAATCAAATGCAACAATACTTATTGAAAATTGCTTTGGGTAGTGTAGAGAACTGTAATTTGTAAAACTTTATTTTGCATATCACTGCCCTCTCCATCTGCCTGTGCTTGCCCTCTCTCACACACGTACCTCATGATTTAGCATCCCAGAGGTGGCATAACACATGCATAGTGTAAACAAGTTTTTCTCTTTCATTTTTCACTCCTTAATTTATCATCACCCATCAACTATTTCCTCCAGAGTCTTCCACGTTCTAGATACTCTACAAGGTGCTAGAGATAAGAGAGGAAGCATGATTTGGGGGTAAGAGTATGAAGTTTGGAATTAGGGTACGAATCCTGACTTTTCTGGTTGTAGTTTTGAGATAGTCAACTAACCTCTCTAAGTATTTAGTTTCTTCATCTGCAAAACAGAAATAATTGCCATGATTTATAGGGACTTTACTGAGTGACTGTAGGGAACATGTGGCTCAGTAAATCAGCCATTATGTTCTGTAAGACATTTTCCCTGTCATGTAGAGGCTTACAGTTTAGTAATGGAGATAAGACATTTTTCAAGAGTATTCTAAATCAGCAGACAGCATAAATGGCTGTGAGGGGCCAGCCTGTCAGTGACTGAGTGGTTGAGTAAGGCGTGACTTATACAAAAGCAGCCAGCTGGTAACTGATAGAATCCAGTATTAAGTCCAAATTTCCTAGGAAATTTCCAAGAAGATAAACATCTTTAGGTTTACTAAACTGTAATTTGGACCCTGATGTTTAAGGAAGTTAGTGATGACTTTTGTAGAGAAAAGATGAGCTGGGAAATCCCATGACAGATCAAGGAGCACTTGTGTAGTACTAGAGGGAATGAAAAGAGTGGCTTATTTTTCCTGTAGAGAAAATGGTTAAATGTACTGTAGAGAATAGGACAGTCGGAGGAGCAGAGTTCTGGCATCAAGAATTGTTTGATTTTACAACAAACAGTGTAAAATTACTCACTGGTTGGCCAATTTAGAGCTCTTTGGTGGTCTCATCCTGGATTGCAGGGATGCAGCCTTGCAGCCAGTCATCATGCACTCATGTTTTGATTCAGGGAGTAAACACGATTCCATCATTCATCAATCTCACTACAATCATCTGCTTTTGACCTTTTCATTCTGCTTCTTTCCTTCCCTCTATCAAAAAACCCACATTTTATATTTACCTCTGCTTGACCCTTATTCCTTATGACGTCCTTGAGACCACCTTGAGCATCATGATGAAGTAGTTAAAATGGGGTTTTTAGTGCCCCTCTGAGGTAGACTGAACAATGCCTGCTGAAGATATCAGACTCTAATCTCTGGAACCTGTGACCTTAATTGGGAAGGGGTTGTTACAAATGTGATTAAGTTCAAGACCTAGAGACATGGGTATCTTGGGTTATGTTGATGGCCCTAAATGCAACACAAATACAAATGTCCTTAGGAGAGAGAGGCAGAGGTGGGTTTGACACAGAAGAAAAGAAAAAGGCACATGGCCATAGAGACTGGGAACAGAGGGGAGTGATTTAGTCACAAGCCAAGGATGCCAGCAGCCCCTAGGAACTGGAAGAGAAAAGGAAAGGATTGTCCCCCTCACCGGTCTGGAGGAAGCATAACCTGCCAACACCTTGATTTCCAACTGAATTCAAAGTCTGGCCTCCAGAACTGAGAAAATAAATTTCTGCTGTTTTAAACCACTAACTTTGTGATAATTTGTTACAGCAGGCATAAGAAACTAATATACCCTCCATCTCCTTTCTCAGACAATTCTACTCTTTTAAATGTTACCATGAATGTTTAAGTTTCCGTTTAAATAAATGACCTTATGCAATAAGCCCATCTGCATTCCAGAAAGTCATGAGAAACACGTTATAGTGGATCAGAACTGGAAGGGTCCTCTGAGACCACTTCTCATCATAAAGTTGAGGAAACTGAGGTGTAGACATAGAGGGTACTTGCTCAACATCACTCAATAAGTTAACAGTGTAGCCAGAACCTAACTCAAGACCCAAGCTTCCCATTTTGGTCAAAGGCTTTGTCCACCACAGTTAAGGGTGCATAGCTATGAGGATTTTTGGCTCAGCAGGTAGATAGGAAAGCTATTTAAGCTTGTGTGAAGAATATGACTTTGTCTTTTTTAAAATGACATATGGATTGGCCCCCTCACTCTAGACAACTAGACCCAAGAAACATTTTGGGGAATAGGAGAAGACAACAACTTTTTTTTCAAAAAACAGATATGATTGAATATGTCTTACTTGGAAAGATACCCCTGATACAGTTGCAGTTAGGTGTGTGGACTTGGGAATCACAGGGCCTGCCCAGAACTCTGTTTCTGTCACTCACCAGCTCTGTGAACTCAGGTAAATTACTCTCTGTGAGCCTCAGTTTCCTCTACTCTATCTGTTGACTAGAGGTAATAGTAGTACTTGTCTAAGACTGTTGTGAGGATTAAATGAGATGCTGTATAAAAAAGTGCCTCACCCAGGGCTTGACAATTGAGGCTCCATAAATGGTAATGAGTTGTATTATATTAAATACAACATAAATGTTGTATTATAATATCAAATAACAAAGTAAGCTGGAACAGAGTATACAGCATTTCATCTTTTTAAAAACTCCTTATTTGGATAGTTTGCAATGACGTGGGGATTTCTTCAGTCATCAGGAAGAACTGTAAAGATGAAAACTGTGTGACTCACAGGGAATGGAGTCTGTCAGGAGGCCCTGGGGTCTTTGGTGCCAGCAGCTGCTGAGGCAGTGATCAGACTCAGAGCTGATGGAAATCCTCTGACCTCCCTTCTGGGAAATTCATGCCTATAAACGTGCATTTCCATAAACATAAATACACAAAGAAGATCAAAGACTGCTTGATCCTTGAGGGATGAGGTGAGCCCATTCCTGAAACCCAAACTCCAAATCTCACAATAGCCTGATGCTGTCTGGAGGGCTCAGAGATGGTAGTCAGGACACCTGGACTCTTGCCCCAGTCCAGCCCCTCTGAGCTGTGTGACTTTGGCACGTCACCTCTCAAAACTGTTTCCTTATCTAACACAGACTTCTTATGAGGCTTAAATGAGATAAAGGACTCACAAGTACTGAATAAACAGAAAGCAAGTCCAAAGGGGATCCTATTACACACCTTATCAGTGTTCTTTCTGATTCTCTATCTATCCTAACAGAATCATCTTCCTTAAACACATCTTCTGCCATTAGAGTCCACCAGTGCACCGATCTATAGCTCCCTGTCACCTACTATACGAAATGGTTGGTCATATGAAAAGAAGAAAAGCATCTGCTGAAGTGCAGAGCCATCTGTTTTCACTGAACAGCCCCTCAGGCAGCTGTGAACTTTGTTGTGGGGATGCTGGTCCTCTGGCCCCTAAAGGGGAACTTTGAGTGACCCCCTTTGCTGGAAACAAAGGATCTGGGTCCCCTCCCCTTGTCTCTGGTCTTGTTCTTGGTCCCTAGTCCCAGTTTAGACCTGACAACAAGTGGCTTACATCATTTGACCAGCTGCTCATTTATTGGGCATGTTTTTGTACTTACTCTCTGGTTACCTCTGTTAAGTCGCTTTCTGATCGATGGGTTGACACTCTCTGGTCCTGTCCAGACTTCTCCAAGAGGGGAAGTGCTATGTTCTTTCATCCTATACATACACTGAGTGCCTAATAGGTACTAGGAACTATGCAAATGAATATGGTCCCTGCCTTCATGGAACTTACAGCTTAGCAAAGACAAGAACAATTGAAAAAGTTCTAAGTATGGCAAGTATTGCTAAATAGGAAGAACAAGATGCTATGGTAACAGCCAACAGTGGAACCCCTAACTTAGGTAAGGGTGTCAGGGAAGTCCACCTTGAGAAATTGAGCTGAGACTTAAAGATGAATTGGAATCAAAGACAAGTTGGGATCAGCATGTGGGAAGAAATGGCATCTAGCAGTGTCTAAAAGGGACCCCCTTGTTTCTTCCAGCCACCCAGAGCAGCTAGCCTAGGTCATCCCCCAAAATGCTTCTATGCAGATAGAAATATGGGTTGCTTGGAGGAAGCATGAACACTGAACAATCATGTAGTTCTACTGCCACTGTGGGCTGTGAGCTATTTGGTAAGTTACCCACTCTGTCTGACCCATGGTTTCCACATCAGGGAAATGCAAATGATAACCCTTCAAGGTCATTGTGAATGACTAATGAAATAATGAACATGAAAGTACTTTGGAAACCATGTGAATAAAATGGGGAGGAAGTTGGTCATACCGACAATTCATTGAGATGGGACAGGAATAGAAAATGCTTGCCCTATCAGGAGCCATTTCTTTCAAAGTCTTATTATACTGTCCTGGAACTTCAGAAATTCCATACGTGCTCTGTATGTATTATTTAAATAAAGGGATAAGAGCAGTTTTTAAATATCATCTACATGGTTCAGTTGTCCCAAAGGAGATCACCTTCTTCCTGAGTGATATTACTGGAATTCTGTCTCAATGGAACACAAGTCCTCTGTAAATCTGGGTTTAGGATGGCTGTGTCCTACCCTGTGTATGATAACATGGGTGGATTGTTAATACTGCCCCTTTGCCTGTAAAAGCCCACAGTTTTCTGTCAATCCATTGGCCAATGATAGGCTGGAGGAGAACAGCTGGCTTCATGTCTACATAAACTGCTTTGCATTTTAAGGAACAAAACTATGTTTACTGATTCCCATCTGGAGCCAAGAGGACCAGGCATCCCAGGGACTCTGCAGAGGCTGTAGGCTCCTGGGAGATGCTAAACATCAGCACCACAGACATTAGGCATTTTTGTAGTGTGATGAAATGGCAAAGACATACATGGCCCCTGACCCTTGGGTGCCGACCTGTTACTGTTTTTGGATCATTTATGAATGAAACACTGTAAGACTGACACAGAGCCCTTTGGCCAGTTAATCATTGGTCACTCCCAGCTTGAGGTCTAATTGCTCTTATAATTGCTCGTGAGTAAAGTGGGGAGCCTGGGTGTTGGATGGACCCCTGGTAGTATAGAATGTCTGTAAACTGCTCCCTCTGCAACCTGATTGCTTAATAGCTATAGGTATATAGGTAGGCTGTACAGGATAAAGGTATCCTATATTAATGCAATGGCGTGGTACCTGATAGAAGCTGAATATTCTGTATATACTTTACTTATTAGTTACTTATTAATGACTATCACCAGTGGGCATGAGAAATAGGGTGTAAGCTCACCCAAGAACAAAATCTTTAGAAAACAAGCATAACCCTTTCCTTTATGTTTCCTACAGTGTTTCCTCATAACCTCTTCGGAATGAGCCCCAGGGCTATTTTCTTAGTTACAAAGGCCAAATCACAAGAGAAGAAAAGGGCAGTGGAGACAGGCCATCCTTGGAATTTGAAATGGCAAGTGTCCAAATGCCCAGCTTGTGATTATGTGTGTGTGGTGTGTCGTGGGGGCTGTGTTTGTAGTATAGTATATATTTGTGTTGTGTGTTTTGTGTGTGTGTGCATGCTAAGCATTTGAAATGGGAATTTTTAGATGACCATCTCTAAAGGCCATTCTGACCATGAATTCTACGTTCACAGGGTGCCAAGTGTTATAAGAGGTCAGAGAAGAGAGAGGCTGACAAGGAGGAGGTCAATCTGTGGTTCTACAACTGGTTCAGGGCCAATTCCCATGCAATGTCTGCTGTGTGACATAATTTAACCTCACACCAACCTGTGAGACACAGGTGAGTGCTCCCGTTTTATCAGTGGGGACACTGAAGCTAGGACCTGAGAGGGTTGCCCAGGCTCATACAGCTACAAGCGACAGGACCCAGTGTACATAGTGAGTGACAGGTGCTGACCCAGTGAGGCAAAGTCGAAACCAGTCTGAGGCAGTGCAGAGCTCAGGGAATGGTGCAGTTGGAGCTCAGGGGGTGACAGCCAGAGGGTGTGGTAGGAGGATGACGGTGAGATTTACAGGCTGGTGTCAGACCTTGGAGGTCCCAGCAGAGGTCTTAAGGTATTTAACATTCTTCAAAAGGCATCTTATTTTGGCCTTCTGGGAAGACTAAAGGGGAAAAATAGGGAAATCATCTCCCAGAAACAGATCACTCCAAATATTCTGTATTCAACAGCAATGGGTTGGGCCAAGAGAAGAGCATTTGTGATTAAATTCCCTTGGGTGTTACTTTCCAAGGACAAGTTTCAGATTCTATATTGGACAAGAGCTTGGACTCTTTTTTTTTTTTCTTTATTGTTGGGCCTGGACTTTGATTACTATCTGCAAGGGAAACAGACAGTGGAAACTATTTCATGGGGACTGATGGGAAAAACACATTTTCACAGTGCCCTGAATAGCACGGCTTGGTGTTTGAAGTCATTATCATAATAATGGGTAAGCTGGAAGGAGGCAAAGATACCACAAATGACTTTAAAGAGAGAGAGAGAAGGGAGAAAGATAATCATGAAAGTCGGACTGGGTGTTGATAGTTGGTGAGAAATTTCCAGTGAACCTCAGACTTTGTCTGAATCTGCTGTAAGGTGGAGGGAAGTCAGTATATGTGGTTAGACGTCTACTGGGTGCGGCATATTCAGGGCTTGCCAGAGCTGCCTGGTGGACTGAATTCCTCATCAGTTCCTTTATTTTTTAGCTCGTCACTCATTAATTCATTTGATCATTTCTTCACTTGTTACATATTCTCTCAACACTTCCTGAGTGTGAGGCAATGAGCTTAGTGCTAATATAGCAAAGAAGAACAAATAAGACAAAGCTTACATCGGAAGAAGAATAAGCAGGTAATTATAGCTCATGTGATAATGCTAGAATGCAGGTATCAAGAATAGAGTCTCCAACTTTCACTTTGTCGTACCTACTTTGTGCTAGGAATATAGAATGGTCAGAATGTGCTCCCTCCCCTCTTCAGGCCGTGCAGTCTAATGGAAAAATGTTCTAAAAGGGACCTGAATCAACAATGTTAAGCCCATGGGATATAATGTCTTAACTCTTGCCAAGCCCAGTTGAGTAAGAGATATAAGAATACACATCTAGATTCCATTTAGCTCAAAGTGTTCTAACCCTGAGAGTTCACAAAGAGAGTTCAACAAAAAGTTGAGCAACTTACAGTGACCGAACTTGATATCTCTTGAACCAGTGGCTCTAGATCCACTGGGTAGATGGCATTGTTCTCTACTGAGGTAGGTAACTGCATGGGGAGCAGCTTGTGGGAGACGAATGTTAAGTTTTATTTTGGACATACTTAGTTTGAGATATGAATAATACATGGAAGTGAAGATGTTAGGGAGGCAGTTGTGTATATGAACCAGGAAGTCAGAAAAAAACACAGGCTGGCATCTAATTTGGGAGTTGTAATCCTGGGGTTTATTGAAACCAAGGGCTTTGATGAAATCATCCCAGCAAAGGTTACATGGGCAGTCAACGAGTTTTGTAGGTAACTCCTTGGGACTTGAGGAACATGGAATCACAAGAACTCTGAGATGACTACTTAAGGAATCCTGCAGTTCATTTTATGCAATTATAGGCACTGGCTCTTGATTCAAAAGGGACTATTTAGTCACCAACTCCAACTTCTGCTCAGTGTAGTAATCCACCCTCTGCCATCTGGATCTTAGATTGAATACCAGGCATAAGAGGTCTTGCAACCATTGTTGGACAACACAGTTCAGTGCCAAGGGAGCAGGTTTCTGTTTTCAAATTACCCTACCTTTAAGCCTTGGATTTGCCATTTAAACCATACTACCATACAGTCCTTCTTGCCATCTTTTGTCCAGAAGATCAGAAGATCTTGTTCGGTATAGAGTTATTCAAATATCTAGACTGGTCTAGTGATCTAGTGAATTTATCACTAGGCTAACAAAGCCACTCCAGGATTGTTTGATTTTCCTCAATTCACTCAAACTTCTGGTAACCACATTTCCTATTTATTTGTTTGTTTGTTTGGTTTTGGTCATTACAAAGCATCTTCTAAGTTTCTTTCATCAAACTACCCAGTTTTGTGGGAGTTCTTCATGATAACAATTCCCTTTGTAAAAATGCTGGGCTTTTCCACATTAGAGAACTATTGTCAGTTTGTACGCAACTGAGTTGCCACTCAGTTGAAACCCTCATTTCCCAGAAGGGGAGGCCCAGACCCCAGACATCAGGACCATGTTCGGGGCATGTGGGGCATTTGTAGCAAAGCTGGAACTGCCATCCCACGCCCTTTCTCCGTCTTGGTGCACTTTGTCCATCTGCTGGCCAAACCCATCCCCCCTGTTTCTAAGGAAGGAGGCTGGCGGATATGTGAATTGGAACTTTTTGCATGTCAGTCTGCTATTACAACACCGCCCTCTGATGAGTTAAGTGCAAATGAATCAGAACCAGATGGGCAAATTTTCCTGAAAACAACGTGTTTAAAAAGTGGAGGAGGAGAGGAGATTTTGGCGAAACTCTCAAGGCTCTGCGTCTACATCAGATGCACAGCACTCTGCCCTTCCTTCTGCTACTCCCATCATTACCACCTGGAGAAAACGACACGTCAGAGCTCCAGGGGGAGCAGGGCGGTAGGGGATAGGCATTGGGTCTACCGTCATAACCGGCAGGGCTGTCTTTAGCCTTCATTTTCTCAGAGGTCATTTTTGGCAGGCAAATGAGGTTTGGATGAATAAAGTCATCATACGGAATCAATTCTGGAGAAAAATCCAGGCTTAGATTTTTAACATGCATTTCTCTTGGACCGTTATGAGATTCACATTTTCAGATTCAGCTAAAGTCTCTTGAATATTTATCAAGTGCAAGGATTTGTGCTAGGCTCTCGCATGTTCTCTCCTCACTGTGTCAGTCCAGTGAAGTTGCATGGTGGCAGGATCATCAACAGGTGAGTGATCTCGGGATCAGAGAAATGGAGTGACTTGTTCAAGTTCACACAGCTAGGCAGCAATAGAGTTGTGCTGTTCAACCCAATAGCCAGTAGCCACTTACAAACATTTCAATTTAAATTAGTTAATTCTAAATAAAATTAAAAACTGAGTTGCTCTGTTGCTTTAGCCACATTTCAAGTGCTCTCTTGCCTTACATGGCTCGTGGCAACCCTATTGGACAGCACAGACGCAGAACATTTCCATCATTGTAGAAAGTACAGTGCTGCTATGGAGTCTGGATTTCAACTAATATCTTTATGACAACATTCTGTGCTGCTGCCATTATACCAACCTGAGTTGTCTCATGTAATGCAAGCCTCCAAAATGGAAAACATGTCTTCTAAAGCACAACTAGAAACTTTCTCCTCCTTATCCTGGATATAACACATACTGATGCTCAGGATGCTTATTAAGCATCCCTGATGTGGCTGCTGTGGAACAGCTATGGGTCAGGGATCAGATGGGCCAGGAGGAGAATGTGGGCTGTGTGTGTGGTGCCCTCACTGGGCTCACCTATGGTTCAGGGGCATCCTAGGACAGCAGTAGAAGCTGTTGCTGGGGACAGTGGTAACAGCACATTTAGGAAGGAGTACAAAAGGAATCAGCATGACGGAGTGGAAAGATGGTGCAAATTTGGTCAGAAAAATTAGGATCTGAATTCCTTAGCCATCTGGGCTTGAGTAGGTGGTTGAAGAGGGGATGGAGCCATCTTCCTTACAGGCACATGAAGATTTAGGTGTGTCCACAGCTGTAAGACACTCAGCGCAGTGTCTGCCGTATGGGAGGTGCTCCACGAAGCTAGGTGCCTTTGGCCAGTTGTGTCCTCCTCTCTGCCTGGTGCGACTTACCACCAGCTTCCATAGTGTTTGAAAGACAACACTCAGACTAGTTCAAAACTAGTTGTCAGGAAAAGTGCTGACACTATTTTTTACTCTGTGTATGAATGATAGTAGCCTTCCCCAAAGTAAGCAGTATCTTTTTTTACATTTTCTTTTTTTTTTTTTTTTTTACCATTATCTGCTCTTGTAAAAGCAAGCATCTCTATTTTAATCTTCACATTAGGATAGGTTTGAGGTTGTGTAATCAGAGAATGACATCAGATTTTAATCCCGGAGTATTCCCTCTGCTAGTATTTGTTTATATGTCATTATCCTATTTCATTCTACAAAATAGTTGCATCAGCTTATTCAGTATGGCTACATTAAAAACATCAAGTAGAAATTTAAAATATTTACTATACAGAACCTGGGAAGATATGAATTAGAATAGAAGGTTCAGATCACAGGGAATAACATAACATAGAACTGTAGATCATAAGGAAAGATACCACACTGAAACGATGAAATTGTAAATTCATATAATTAGCCAATAGTAATTAGTCAACAACATGATGCTTATGCCTTATGTCTGACTAGTATTTCACAGAATGATTCATATACCTGCCACATCATGAAGGTTTGGGGAATATTTCTTGAGTGATGTGAGGGAAATGAACTTCCATGAAGTGAAGCCATTTGTGACAGTCACCCAACTACTTAGTGGCAGAGCCAGGACTTAGGCCCTGTGTCTCCTAATTCTACTTCATTGCTTGTCAGAGTGATGATAACTCACATTTATTCAACATTAGAAATATGAAAGGCTCTTTTATTTCCAGAGTACTTCTTTTGAGCCTCCCAACGATCTTGGAAGTGGCCATTATTACTCCATGTCACAGGTGAGAAGTGATTCACGCGACATGGCACAGCTTGTGAAGAACACAGTTAACATGGGAATTCTGGCAGTTTCACTTTGAGTCCAGTGGTTTTTCTCACCACAGCCCAGATCTTTCTCTTTCACACTCTTTCCAAAAAAGCAAAAGCAAAAATAAAAATAGAAATACAGTATTTCTAAATCAGGGCATTATACATCTATGGGTAATCTGTGGGGTGAGATTTCTCTCTCCCCATGACAGAAAAAGAATCCTAAGAGAAGTCCTCCTAGTCGGTAACTCTTGTAGATGCTTGGAATAAATGCTCTGATATTTGTGTAATTAAAGGGCATTTAGGTTCTGGATGTACATTCAGTCGGGTTCTGGGCAAAGCCTGTGCACCTTGGTATGCAGATCACATGGAAGGATTCAGAAACACTCATGGCCATGTCACAAGGGTCGCTCACAGACTCCGGTGATGCAGCTCTTCCCAGGGGGTTATTTCTCTCCTTAAAGACACTCTTGGGAATGGGTGTGCTGAGGTGCCGTTGTGTGTGTGTGTGTGTGTGTGTGTGTGTGTGCACGCGCGCCAGGATGATTGCTTCCAGTGTGCGTTGTGTTTGATGGGCTTCACAGACGTAAGGGCTGGGGGAAAGGCTGCTCTTTGAGAGAGGAGGAGAAAGCTGAACGGATGGGAGCCGGGAAACAGAATTGTGTAGATTTAATTGGCCTTATTTTATAGCATTTAGCTCTGTTTTCACGGGGTACCAATGAATAGGCTCATAAAGGTAAACCATTTTTCATTATTATTGGGTCAGGAGATGAAAGTTTCATTGTTGTTCTTCCTTGGAGCTCATGTGGCCATACCAAATATTGACTTCTTTTTGCCTTGGGGACTCTGAATTTCAGAGGAGGCATTTGAACATGGGCTGGATAGTGATCCCATATGTTTTTAAAGTGCTTCAGTTTACAAAGCATTGGTTCATATTATCCCATCTGCTATTTGTTCTTCAAAATAGTCCCATAAAACACCCATGGCATATTATTCATCCTATTTTCTTAAAGAGAAAACTGAAGCCTAGAAGAGTTAAGTGACTTTTTAAATGACAGGGACCAGGCCTAGAAAGGAAGAGAAGGGCATCAATATTTGCTGACTATCAGGTCTGTGCTATCCACTGTGCTCAAAGGGGACCTTAAATCTCAGAGAGGGGTCAACACTGGCTTAAAATTATTCAGTTTAGGCTCCACCGACAACTGGAGGAGTGAGAATCAGAAGCTGAGCCTGCTTTTCTCTAAAACTAGTGCTCATTTCGACTGTACCACCAACTCTGTGTACAACAGCCTGGGGGCAAGTTTTGAAGGAAAAAAAGCCTTGGCATGGATTGCTCCAAACCAATGACAAACCAAACATTATGTAAATCAGGACCCACCACGTGAATAATAGCTCCCATGTGTAAGGCACTTTCAAAAGCACTTTGCTTAGAGCCTGCTTTAACCCTTACAACCATCCTGTGAGCTAGATCTTCCTGTTGCCATTTTACAAAGAGGATGTTGAGGCTTAGAGAGGTGACTTATTGAAGGTCATACAGCTAGAGGGTAGCAGAGCTGGGATTTAAAGGTAGATCTGTCAGGAAAAGCTTTGTCCTCTTTTAACCCTTGTTTCCCACAGTCTGATTCCAGCTTCATTTGGGTCATTTCTGTGGCCACGTGTCTAGAATGGAATCTTCCCCAGCCACCCTCATGCCTGCAAGATGAAGTTTGAACCCCTCAGTCTGTAATTCAAGATCCTCAGGCTGTCCACGTTTATCTCCATCTACCTCTCAATGCACCTCATGCTCCAGCTGTGTCCAGTGGATGCTTTCTGGCTGACAAACCCCCGTTGCTCTCCAATCCTTCAGTTGTGTCTAGAACAGCATTTTTTTTTTTCTGCTTCCCCTTTGAGAACTCTATTCTTCTTTCAAGGACCATCTCAAAGTCATCAATTGCAAGGATCCTTCCAGGACCACCCAGTCAAGTGTAATGGGCCCCTACAGTGTTCTCCTACAGCCTAGGTTATAATATCTTGTCTCTCTCCCCTTCTCCAGATTCTACCTCGAGGGCCCAGGTGGGACGGGATTCATCGCTTCATCCTCATCACTGACCACAGTGACTGACGTGTGCTTGACATGGTAGATAAGGAATCAGTATTCTTTCTTTCTTTTAATTACTAGGTTATACACTATTATAAATGTGTATAGCTCAGGAAAAGCCTGATAGAACAGGTGCACAGGGCAAGGTATGGGGAAAGCTCATAGAGCGTTCAGATCCCTCTGAGCTCACCACTCTCCCCAAATCTCCTATGAGTAGGCAAAAAGTGACATATGCATCATAGTATGTAGATGGCTTCCCATTACTCCTTTTGGTGTAGTAGAACAACTCAAAGCTTTGGAATCAAATAGATCTGGGTTCAAATCCCAACATGTTTACTTCTCAACTGTAACCCTGGCTGTTCCTTGTTTAGGCCCTCACCCTCAGCTCGCTCATTGTTACTTTTCATTACCTTTCTTGCAGAGAGAGTAACTGTGGGGCTTGACCCAGATGGAGGACAGAAAGCATTCAGGACTGTGCTTGGGATGGGAGCTCTCAGTAAATGTTAGTTGTTAGGCAGAACTATTATTATGGAAGTAGTTTATACTATCTCTCAGCAATGTGATTAGCTTTTCTCTGGATTTGGGTATGCAGTCTTGTTGCTTTAGAGCTCAACTCCTCACCTTGACCAAAAGTCAACTCTTCTGTGACTCCTGACATTTCCCATGTTTGTTTTACTCTTGCTGGTATTATCTATTTGGGTTGCACTTTGTGAAATCTTGCTTAAAGTGTTCCTATGCTCCAAGAGGCAGCCTACTGGGGGAAGAACATTAGGCAGAAGGGAGCGGGGGAGGAAGGGCACAGGGGTGGAATCTATTTCTTAGGAAAGCCACTCAACCTCTCTGGGACTTCTTTCCCTCATCTGTGATTGAGGAGTGTTTGGTAAGATAGGGTATGAAATCCCTTGGAGCTTAAATGTAGTATGTATAAACCTTTTACTTTTCAATCCCAAAATATCAAATGCTTTTAGACATGAAGATGAAACACATGCAAATGCATGTTCCCCTGACCTCCTTCTAAAACACACACATACTCACACTCCAAATGACCAGAGGAAATCCACACTTCTGGTGTTTGAACATGTTTTCTTTAACCAAGTGGTTGTTTGCAAATATTTTCTGATTCTAACAGCAGTGAGGCCACCTCTCCTGGAGGAGAGTGAGTTCTTTTTCCTTGAAAGATGCTGTTTACTGAAATAAATTCTACCTCCTTCTATGTCTGGCTTTTCCTTTGTAAACCATTAAAGTCAACTGGCAGAGCTGGCAAGCTTGCTCAGGCTAGACTTGCACAGTCCAGTGTGGCATCTGACTTTATTTCCTTTCTCTTTTTTTCTTATCTGAAGTACAGGCTGTATTGTGAGCCCCGAAGTGTTTTAGAGGAGGCAATTAATTCAGTAAGCATTGACCAAGAGTCCACTATACACCAAGCACTGTAGGGAAAAGGAGGGAAAGGTGACCTTGATGCTGACTTCAAGATTGTGGGGGGTCAGGGTAGGGTAGAGGAGAAACATCAGAGACCACCTAGTCCAGGGTCTCCCAAGTATTTTCATACAGTGTTTGCCCATAAGTAGCTCCTCCAAAAAATGCCTGCTAGCAGATAAAAGTAAATAAAAAGCCGTAGCATAGCCTCTAGTCTGGATTCCCAGTGTACCTGACATATGAAAGTCTGTGCAACTTGCAATTCAAAAGATTGTGTTTAGTTTTGTTCAATTCTGAGTTTCCCAAGTTTATATGACTATTTACATGACTTGTATGTGTGTGTGTACATATGTATATATAAGTAACACTAATTGGTGGCAGGAGTGAATTTGTGCAAGGTATTTTGGCCTCCAAGTTCTACCCTATCACCCCTCCATTAGTTGTACCTGCTAAGTTAGCCATTTGAAATGAAAGTCACTGACTGCGTCTGGCTCATTTGACATTTTTGGTTTGGACTTTGTAATATTGGCCTTAGAAGGTTTTGGCTTTTTAACATTTAGAAGTTGGGAATTTTCTTATAAAAACCCAAGATTCTTGCTTTTCTTGAAAATTTGGAAGACCTGGCAATATTGGGCCACAGTTTGTCATGGCGACAGCAGATTACAGCTGTTCCCTTGCACGGAGCACTGGCCTTCTAGGTCATCACGTCCCCACCCAGACTGACTCCCCTCTGGCATTGCAGGCTTGGTCCCTGTGGGCTTTTGAGCTGGCGATCTGGTCCAGAGCATGCCCTAATGACGCTACACCTTTGCTCCTTGACTCGCCAGCTTTTCACTTCCCAGATGTAATTGGTGTCTTTAGACTGCCTTTTGACAGGTGAAAACCAAGATGAACCACAGGTGACCCACTGCATATTAATAACAGAAAAGACAACACTTACTGTTTATTCTGTGTCAGCCTCTGTTGTTAGCATTTAGCAAGGATTTATTTAATCTTGATAAATAGGAATCATTATTCCACTCATTTTTGAGATAAGGAAATGGGAGCCCAGAATGATTAATATAACTTGCCCCAAATGACACAGTTAATAAGAAGAGTTGGGGTTTGAGTACAGGGCACATCCTCTTAACCACTCTACTACATTTCATGTAAGAACTTAGGTTTTTAAAACTTCTTTATTTTGAACTAATTTTAGACTTCTAGAGAAGTTGCCAGAGTTCAAAGAATTCCCTTACATCCCTCACCCGGCCCTCCCAATGCTAACAACTTAAATAACCAGAGTATAATGATCAAGTACAGGAAATTAACATTATTCACTAAACTACAGACCTTTTTCTAACTTGGCCAGTTTTAACACAAGTGATTTCCCTGTTTGTTTTAAGAACCTGTCCACGATCGAGGGTTGCATCTCACTCTTTCTCTTTGTCTTTTGAGGCTATGACAGGTCTGTTGTCTTCCCTTGGCTTTCATTGCCTGACATTTTTGAGGAAGACTGGTTAGGTATTGTGTAGAAAGTCCCTCAATTTGGAAATGTCTGATATTTTCTCATGATTGGAATGAGATATGCATTATTGGCAGGAATACTGAAAAAACCGATGTGATCTTCTCAGCATATCATATCAAGGAGTTTATGATGTCAACTGTCTTATTGCTGGAAATACACCTTCATCAGTAGATAAGTTGGTGTCTTCTGAGTTTCTCTCTTTTTTTTCCTTTATTGTCACTATTTTTTCCTTTGTTGTCAATAGGTTTATTGGGCATAATTTGAAATTATGCAAATCTGTTTCTCCTTAAACTTTTGTCCACTACTTTCAGCATTTAGTTAATCTTATCTGTGTGTGCATCTTTTGTTTTTAGTAAGAGGCTTACTAAATAGAAAATACTGGAAGATTATAGTGAGAAATCAAGATTTTAATGCAAAATGTTTGAAAGCTACTTCTTTACTTAATAATTAATACTGCCTTTTGATTTTATAATGAATTTTATAATGTGTGATTTTGTGATTTTGAGCAGGCACCAACATTTGTGAACCTCAGAGTCCTTATTGTTAAAAGGGACAATTACAATTTGAAAGTGTTGCTACACAAGTAGAAAGTTACTAAGCATACATGTTTGAGTCAGGCTGCCTGGGCTGGAAGCCTGTAACTGTCACTCATGAAATGCCTGACTTTCAGTTGGTCATGTAACCTGGCTGTGCTTCAGTTCCTCATAGAACCAGTGTGAGGATCACATAAGATAAGAGCTGTCAGATGCTAATTTAACAGAGTTCCTAGCACATAGTAAGTGATCAATACATATTTGTTGCATCTGAACTTGATATATTCAACCATCAACCTTATTTAATGTAGTACAAGTATTACTCATTAAGAATTGTACAGGATCTGAGATTTTACTCTACTTGCAAGTTAATACAGGTACTCTGTCACAATTTTGTGAATGCTAATAGAAGTCACAAGTTTCCTGGATTAGAGACAAAGGACTTAATTATTTGCAATACAGCAAGCAGTATGAGCTTCTTGTTCTCCCTGGCTCCCCTTGACTTCCAAATCCTCTGGGGCAATGTGGCACATCCAGGCGGATGCTGCACTGAGGGAGTTTGCTTCACAGCTAAGGAATCCAGAGCTTAGGAAACACCTTCGTCTTTTATACTGGAGAGCAAACAAACCTGCTTTCTGCTCCAGAGGGAGACACTCTCTCTCCATTTTGCAAGGTTGCTCAATATAAACACATTCTAGATAAGTTATTCAAAACAGAATGTGTCAGTGCCTTTGCTCAGAAGGTGTGCGGAATTGGAGAATGGTCTCCCAACAACACTGAGCGATATTTGATTTCCTTTGGAAAAGAATGGATTGCCCTATTAGGGTTTTTACCAGGGTTCCAGAAACCAGGCTAGTTAGTTAGTTCCATAACTACTCCTGGTTTCTTAAGACCTTATTTCTTTTGACACTATGTTTCAGTCTCTGTAGGGCTTTGCAATATATAAATCCTACATTAATGATTTTTTTTTTCCTTCTAACTAGGCAACATGAGATTCCAATCACTGGTTCTGGTCTGATTATTAATTGTGTCTCAGAGGAGAAAGCTCCTGAATGTTCTTTCTTATCTATATGGAGAAAACTAGCTTCACTGTATATTTGGGATAAAGGTTGGTGACGGGCTTTCTTTTTAGAGAGGGCGGAGGGACGCCTGTAGAAGTACAATGTAACTCCCACTATGTCCCAGATCCCTCTTTGTCTCTTTCCTGTTTTTCACAGTGGAAGCTTTTAAAATGTCACATCTGTTTCTAATGACTCCCTTTAGTTTTTCACTGTATGATCAACTCAGCAACCTGACTTGTAAAGAGATCCAGACTATTTTGTAAGACAACCAACATGTGTTAAAGAAAATTGCCTGTTTAATATTCCAATTGCAAAACAAACACACAAGAAAAGTTTTCTTCATTGTTTATACTCAGGACAATCAGAATGAACCACCCTTTTATAGATAAGGGGTTTACTGCCCTATTTAATTACAAAGAACAATGTTTAAAGCAATATGTTATGCTTTTTAATAAGAAAATATTTTTTAAATTATGAAACATTTCACACATAGAAAACCATCTAGCAGACACCTATTATCTGTGACAAATATTAAGCAGCTATTAACAAGTTGCTGTATTTACTTCAGTTGTAAGGAAAACAAAAGATAGAAGGGAAAAAAACATAGTTAAGCCCAACTCCCTCCCTTCCCTTTTTCAAAGGTGTAACTCCTATTTCGTATATTTTTATTTTTATTTGTTTACTTTTCAATTGAAGTATAATTGGCATACCATATTATATCAGTTTTGTGTGTTTAGCATAGTGATTTGACATTTATATATTAAGAACTAATCATCACAAAAAGTCTAGTTACCATCTGTCACCATACAAAGTTGACACATTATTGACTATATTCCCTCATGCTGCACATTACATCTCCATGACTTACTTATTTTATAGTGGAATTTTTACTTCTTGAGCCCCTTCACCCATTCCCTCTTCCCCCAACACCTGACTTCTATGACAACAACCTCTCTGTTCTCTGTATCTGTGAATCTGGATTTTATTTATTTTATTTATTTGTTTTTCTAGATTCCACTTATAAGTTAAATAATTTCATATTTATCTTTATCTGTCTGACTTATTTCACTTAGCATAATACTCTCAAGTTCCATCCATGCTGTAGCAAATGGCAAGATTTATTCTCTTTAACAGCTGAGTAGTATTCTATTTATTATCTATATCTATAACCACCTCTTCTTTATCTACTCATCTATTGATAGACATTTAGATTGTTTCCATACTTTTGGCTATCGTAAGCAATGCTGCAATAAACACAGGGGTGCATATATCTTTTCAAATTTGTGTTTTCATTTTCTTTGGGTAGATTCCCAGTAGTGGAATTGTTGGATCATATGGTAGTTTTATTTTTTATTTTTTGAGGATCCCCCATATTGTTTTCTATAGTGGCTGCACCAATTTACATTTCCACTAACAGTGTGGGAGGGTTCCCTTTCTTCACATCCTCTCCAGCACTGATTATTTCTTGTCTTGTTGGTAGTGGCCATTCTGGTTTGTATGAGGTGATAACTCACTGTCTCATTGCGGTTTTGATTTAGTAATGTTGACCATCTTTCAAATGCCTGTTGGCCATCTGTATGTTTTCTTTGGGAAAATGTCTATTTAGATCCTCTGCCCATTTTTTAATAGGATTATTTGTTTTGTTATTGAGTTGTATGAGTCTCTATGTATTTTGCATATTAACGCCATTTGCATATGTCATTTGCGAATACCTTCTCCCATTCAGTAGGTTGCCTTTTTGTTTAGTTGATGGTTTCCTTCACTGTGCAAAGGCATTGTTTATTGTAGTTTCATTTGTTGATTTTTACGTTTGTTCTTTGTGCTTTTGGTGTCATATCCAAGAAATCATTGCCAAGACCAATGTCAAGTAGCTTTGTTCATATGCTTTTCCTAGGAGTTTTATATTATCAGTTCTTTGATTAATTTTCCTTAAGTCTTTTGATTCATTTTGAGATAATGTTTGTGAGTGGTATAAGATAGTGGTCTAGTTCCAGTCTTTTGCATGAATCTATCCAGTTTTCCCAACACCATTTACTGAAGGGACTATCCTTTCCTCATTGTATATTCTTGCCTCCTCTATTATAAATTAATTGACCATATATGTATGGGTTTATTTCTGCTCTCTATTCTATTCCATTGATCTCTGTATTATTTTTAATCCAACACCATACTATTTTGATTATAATAGCTTTATAGTATAATTTGAAGTCAGGGAGTGTGATACCTCCAGCTTTGTTTTCCTCTTCTAAGACTACTTTGGCTATTTAGGGTCTTTTGTGGTTCCATACAAATTTTAGAGTTATTGATTCTAATTCTGTGAAAAATGCCATTGGAATTTTGATAGGGATTACACTGAATCTGTAGATTGCTTTGGGTAGTGTGACCATTTTCACAATATTAATTCTTCCAAGCCATGAAAATAAATTATCTTTCCATTTATTTGTGTCTTCTTCAATTTTTTTTATCAGTGTCATAGTTTTCAGGGTACTGGTCTTTCACCTCCTTAGTTATATTTATTCCTAGGTAATTTATTATTTTTGATGCAATTGTAAATAGGATTATTATCTGCTATTTTGTTATTATTAGTGTATATAATGCAACAGATATTTGTATATTATTTTTGTGTTTTGCAGTTTTATTGAGTTCATTTTTAGTTCTAACAGTCTTTTTGTGGCTTCTCTAGAGTTTTCTACATACAGTGTCATATCATGTGCAATTAGTAGCAGTTTTACTTCTTCCTTTCAGATTTGGATGCTTTTTATTTCTCTTTCTTTCCTAATTGCTATGGCTAGGACTTTCAAACCTATGTTGATAAGAGTGGTGAGGAGAACATCTTTGTCTTGTTCCTGATCTTGGAGAAATGCTTTCAGTTTTTGCAGTTGAGAATAATATTAGCTGTGGGTTTGCCATATATAGCCTTTGTTATGTTGAAGTACTTCTCCTTTATACCCACAGTTTTTTATAGTTTTTGGCATGAATGGATGTTGAATTTTGTCATATAGTTTTTCTGCATTTATTGAGATCATCACATGATTTTTATCTTTCATTTTGTTAATGTGGTGTATCATGTTGATTGATTTATGGTTGTTGAACCATCCTTGCATCCCTGTAATAAATCCCACTTGATCATGGTTTATCATCCTTTTAATTTACTGTCAAATTTGGTTTGCTAATATTTTGTTGAGGATTTTTGCATTTATGTTCATTGGGGATATTGGCATTAATTTTCTTTTACTGTTTTATCGTTGATTAGTTTTGGTATCAGGGTAATGCTGGCCCTGAAAAATGAGTTCAGAAGCATTCTCTTCTCTTTGTCAATTTTTTGGACAAGTTTGAGAAGGATAAGTATTAAGTCTCTTTTGAATGGTAAAATTTACCAGTGAAGTTATCTGGTCTGGGACTTTCATTTGTTAGGACTTTTTAATAACTGATTCTATCTCCTACTAGTAATCAGTCTATTCAGACTTTCTATTTCTTAATGATTCATTCTTGGAAGGTGTGTTTCTATGAATTTATCCATTTCTTCTCGGTTGTCCAATTTATTGACATATAATTGTTCATAGTAGTCTCTTATTTTTGTATTTCTGTGGTATTAGTTGTAACTTCTCTTCATTACTGATTTTACTTATTTGAGCTCTCTTTTTCTCTTATTGAACCAAGCTATATATTGTGTGTTTTTAAAATCACTATAAATGGGGTTATATTGGATGCATCTTTTGTTAAATGCTTTTTATATTCAAGACTACATTTTGGGCATTTATCTTTGATGATATATTGTGACCTAATTTCTTCATTTTAAGGGTTTTAATATCATGTTAAGAACTGAAGTCTGTTATAAGATTTTCTGTGTTTGAAATCTGAGTCAACTATTTACTATGCACGTGAGGATGGAAAATTTACTAATCTCTTTGAGTATTAATTTTTTCATATACAAGTGGGGGGTAATACTAACATCATTGAATTGTGAACATTAAGGAGGTAATGCAGAGTGTATGAGTCACCAGAAATTAATTTTCTTGCAATTATGGAGGCTCAAAATATGACCAATGTGCCTGAAGATTTTTCTTCTTCTGAAGCAGAAGTCTGGTTTCTTCCTGTGTCCTTTCATGGCCTTTGCTCTGTGCACATGTACCTTTGGTATCTCTTTTTTTTCAAATTCCCTCTTCTTATAAGGATGTTGGTCAGATTAAATTAAGCCCCAACCTAATAGCTTCATATTAATGTAACACCTCATTAAAGGTCCTCTATCAAAACATAGTCACATTGAGGTACTGTGGGTAAGGGCTTCAATGTATGAATTTTGGAAGGACACAATTCAGTCTATAACAAATAGGAATTATTATTATGTTTTTATATTATATGAATGTTCTTCAGTGTATATATCTTCCTACCATTACCACTGAGAAAGATACAGGTTTCCATTTTTTGACAATTTCAGAAAGTTCTGCAATAAACATCTTTGTGCAAATTTCTTTAGAATTCACAATATTGTTTTTGTTTTGTATGGTAGAGATCTAGAAGTGAAATTGCTGGGTTATAGAGTATATGAATCTTCAGCTTTACCATGTTTTGTCAAATAACTCTTCAAAGTGATAGTATTAATGATTTTACCAGTAAGGTTTAGGTATGCTTTTCCCTACATCCTTACCGACATTATGTTGCTAGATGTATTAATTTTTGTTAATCTTATAATGCTGTAAATTAATATCTCATTGTTTAATTTGTATTCTCCTGATTTTAATTAATTTATTAAGTTTGCCAATCTCAATTCTAGTAAATAGTATTTGAGTGTCTTACACATAAGCTTGTCACTGAAAAAACAATTCATATCCTTTGTTTATTTTTCTGTTTGGTTGTCTTTATCAATTCATAAAATGTCTTTATGAATTTTAAATAGTAATCATTGGTTAGTTATATGTGTGGTGATTATATTTTTTGCATAGCTTGATTTTTCATTTTATTACATCTTTTGTCATACAGAAGGTTTTAATTTAAATGTGGTGAAAGTATTTATCTTCTTATTAATAATTTGTGCTTTTTTTGTCTTAAGCAATATTTCCCTAACACAATTATCAACATAGTATCCAGTTTTTACATGAAGCAAACTGAATCCCACTTCATTATTTTTCTTCTGGTTTGTTTTAGTTTTAGTTATTTTTAGCCATTTATTCCTCTGTGTGAATTGTTAAGTTCTTTGGAATTCTTGTTTGGGTTTGATAGTAATGAGGTTTATGACAATGTACAGATTGCTTACAGTGAGACTGCTATTTTTATTTAAAATTTTTTCAACCCATGGACATGGGATTTCTTAATTTCCTTAGGTATTCTTCTGTGTCTTTCAATAAGGTTTAATAAACTTTGTCTAAAAGATTTTACATACATTTTGCTGTTGATTTCTAGGTGTTTTATGTTGATATTGGAATAGTATCTTTTAAAAATATATTTTCTAGATGTTTTGGCCAAAAGTAATAATATGGTTTTTTATATCTTGATTTAGTATTTGGAACACTTGCTGAACATTCTACTAGTTCTGGGAATAATTGAAAATTCTTTTTGATTTTCTATGTAAAGAAGTACATCATTGTATGGACTGGTTTGTTTCTTTTTGACTATCTTTATACCTTTTTTCACTTATGTTACCACATTGCCTAAGACCTCCAGCACAATATTGCAAGGAATGTGAGTAGGGTATTTTTTGGGTCTAGCTCTTGCTTTTATAAGGATTGGTTCTAATGATTTTCTATTAAAAGATGAGGTCTGCTTTGGTTTTTGTTTGTTTTATACTTACTATTATTAATACCTTTTATTTTATAAGGTTATCAGTGGGAATTAATACACACTTTTCTATATATAAATTTTATATTTATTTTCATATAGATATTATATATCTTAACCAAAATTATTCATTATGCTATATTCTTATGCTCACTGAAATTCATTTTCTTATATTGTGAATACTTAAATTGCTTTTTCTCCTTTCATAATGAAGAATGATTTATAATTTGCTTTTCTTATAACTCCTAACTTAGATTTTGTATCAAAGTTTGCATATTAAAAAATGAGTTAGGGGTCCTTTCAATTTTTCATTATTTTCTGGAATAGTTTATGAGATATAGCATACCTGTTTCCTAAAAGTTTGCTAGAAGTCATCTATAATGTAGGACCAGTTTGTTTGTTTAATTTATTGTAATTAATTTTTAAAAGTCTACTGTATTTAATTACTTTAAAGAAACCTCACAGTTTTTCCCTCGGTTTTGTTCGTTACATTTTTCTAATAAATTGTCCATTCCAAGAACGTTTTAAAATTCCTTGACGTAAATGACTTGTATTACTCTTATGACTTTCAGATTCAATACCAATAGATACTTTTGTTTTTATTCATGACATGGTTTATTTATGCTTTCTCTCTCTCTTTTAAAATAAAACTTGCTAGAAGTTTGTCAGTTCTGTAAATCCTTTAAAAAGTAGCTTTGGGTTGCATTTTTAAAATGCCTCTCTAAAATACCTATAAAGTTACACTTTGGTCCTGTAATTTAGAGAGCGCTTACATCAAGAATAAATTCTTGGCAAATATAAACACACCTGGTTCTATTGTACTTTGCTTTACTGTGTTTCACAGATATTGCATATTTTACAAACTGAAGCTCTGTGGCAACCCTGTACTGATCAAGTCTATTGGTGCCATTTTTTCCAATAGAACTTGCTCACTTTGTGTCTCTGTGTCACATTTTGGTAGTTCTTGCAGTATTTCAAATGTTTTCATTTGTTACAGTGATCTGTGACCAGTGATTATGACTCCCTGAAAGCTCAGATGATGGTTAGCATTTTTTAGCAGTAAAGTATTTTTTAATTAAAGTATGTACATTTTTAAAACATAATTCTAGTGCACATCTAATAGACTACACTATAGTGTAAACAGAACATTTATATGCACTGGGAAACCAAAAAATTAATTGGATTCACTTTTTATTGCAATATTTGCTTTATTACAATAGTCCGGAACAGAACTCATAGTATCTCCAAGGTCTGCCTATAGTTAATCTTTCCATAGACTATATTGTAAAGATTTGTTTAAATTTTAAGGACTGCCTAACACTGGTGTTTCTACTCACAACACTTCTGACACCAAATGTGTGGGATTTTTTTGTCATACCAATGGACTCTCCAACTCTTTAGACACCAGCTGGGTGTTACAATACAATTCAATTGAATTCTGGCACTAACTACCCAAAGTTAGAATCAGACTTCATAGATTTAAAGGTCCGGTTCTAAAAGACTGCCCTCACTTCAGATGCCAGTTACAATTATTGGGTTCCCAGGTTGCTCACATTTCTGTCTGACTTGGCTACAAAGTTTTGTGGGGTTCACCCAACCCTGCCTTTTCAGGTTTGGTGATTTGCTAGAATGGCTCACAGAATTCAGGAAAGTGCCTTCCTTACTATTATTAGTTATTATAAAGGATATAGGTTGGAAGCACCAAATGGGAGAGGTGCATAGAGCAAGGTATGGGGAGGGCAGGGGGCACATGGATCTTCCTTGCTGCCTTTAGGCATGCCACCCTCCCAGTAGTTTGATCTGATCACCAATTCAGAAGTTCTCTGAACCCTGCCATTTAGGGATTTTTATGGAGGTTTCACGACATAGGCACGATTGATTAAATCATTGGCTGCTGGTGACTGATTCAGCCTCCAGCTTTTCTTCCCTCCTGGAGGCTAGAGAGTGGAGGTGAACCATTCAGTCATGCCTTGGTCTTCCAGAAGGCCAGTCCCCATCCTGAAGCTTTCTAGGGACCACCACCGACCAGGCATCTCACTAGTGTAAACACAGAGTTGGCTGAAAGTGGCTTATTATGAATAACAAAAGACACTTCTCTCACCCCTATCACTAAGGAAATTCCAAGGGTCCCAGAAGCCCTTATGCCAGGAACCAGGACAAAGACCAAACACACAGTTCTCAATACATCACAATATCGTGCTATCATTTGTTAAAAATAGGGCTGGGTGCCATGGCTTTTGGAATTTGTAGTTATCTTGATGGCTGATCATCTAATGGAATGATTGTCACATATATTAATAATGACAGTATTATGTGAAAAATGCTGAAACTGAACTCTTGATTCCCTCTTCCCCTAAAGTTCTCCGTCTCCTTAAATGGCATTGCCATTTGCCCCATTGTGCAGGCCAAAATACTTGAAGTCATCTTTGACCCCCTTCTTTGACTCTTTCTTTCACACTTTGTATCCATCCATCAACAAATCCTGTTATGTTCTATTTGCAAAATATATTCTGAATCTGACCACTCCCCACTTCTCCACTGCTACCAGTGCCAAGTCTTTCTCTTCTGAAGTATTGAAATCATCTCATAATTGCCCTTCCTGATTTCATTCAAATCTATTCTCAGTAGACCAGCAGAGGGATTCTTTTAAAGGAGAAGTCTGATGATAAATTCCCTGATTAAACCCTTCCAGTGTCTTCCCTAAGTATGTAGAATGAACTCAAAGTCCTTACCACAATCTATGAGGCCCATCTCAGTCGTCCCTTAGCTTCTTTCCTGCCTTTCCACCCTGAATCTTCCTCTTGCTCCCTCCATTCCAGCCACACTCATCTACTTGTTCCTCAAATACACAAGCAAGTTCCGTTATGGATTTGGCATTTAGGTTTCTCTCTTTTCTTGGAATGATCTCTCTCACACACCCCATCTTACTCCCTCAGTATTCAAATCTTCTCCATGTATCAACTAATCAGGAGGGTGTCTTAAGGGCATCTTCTTCCTACTGAGGGTATCCTGCCTTCATGATGCCTTACTCTGATTTGATTTTCTTCCTAGTGTTTATCTGACATTCAGTTGATTATTTGATGGTTTGTTTGTTTGTTTACTTTCTCGGTCACAGGAATGTAAGTGCAATAGCACAGGTCTTTGTCTATTTTATAGATGTGGTGTTTGCATGCTCCACAATTCCTGATTCAGTCACAATGCTACTTTCTTAGGTATCACTTTCATGTAGTTGCTTCTCTTCTCAAATCTCCAACATACCTCTCTTCTTTCCCCGACTCTTTTTTTCATGACCTTGCTACCAGTTTCGTTGAGGAGGTAGAATATATACTTCTATATACTCTCACCATAACATCTACTAACTGACCATACTCTCCCTTTCTTCCTTTAATGTAAATGAACATTCATAATTTTATCAAAGGCCAGCCCTTTTCCTTGTGTACTGGCTCTATCCCCTCTTACCTACTCCATGACTTTCCTCTGGCAATTGCACTCTTCCCTGAATCATGAGTATATTTCTTCCTCCACCTCCCGTCTCTCTCTCTCTCTCTATAGGATCCTGCCCAACAGGCTAGAAGCATATGGCATTACAGGTTTTACCTTCAGAAATAATACTCTCCTTATCCCCCATCCCCCATCCAGCTACCTCTTCATTTCCCTGCTTCCTATAAAGTAAAACTATATCCTTGACCCTAACTTTCTCTGTATTGGAAAAAGCAATTTGAAAATGAAACCAATATACTCAGTTTTAGTTGATCTTGGGTGAAGTCAGGAAATTGCATGATATGTTTTGAAAGACCCCCTTAGTGGATATGTTCAAGATTGAAAACTATTAATTTACGTTTTTGTGTTAGGAACTATTACTAACTGAAGATAACTATAAATGAAAATGAAATTCCCCAGTTTTACTGGAAGGCAGTAGAACAAAGCATTTGACTTGTAAGACATAATCATTTACCAGGAACATGATGGAAAAGCTGGTATACCTCTCTATTATTTTCCTGTTTATTTGATAGTCATGGAAATCTGGGATGAGTAACAGGAAATCTTAACATTGACTTTGTCTCTATAGGCTAATGCTTGCATTTGCCAGCCTTATTCATGTGGGAAGCAGACAGCAGATAAGGTGGGAGGAACAGGTGGAAAGGGTGTAGAGAAATTTTATTTTATTTTTTTTTGCTTATTTTTTTTTTTTTTTTAATAATTATTTTTTATTGAAGGGTAGTTGACACACACTATTACATTACATGAGTTTCAAGTGTACAACACAGTGGTAGAACATTTATATACATAATTCTAGGTTCCAGCTATCACCCTACCAGGCTGTTACAATATCTTGACTATATTCCTTATGCTATACATTACATCCCGGTTACTAATTTATTTTACCATTGGAAGTCTGTCCTTTTTTTTTTTTTTTTTTTGTGAGGGCATCTCTCATATTTATTGATCAAATGGTTGTTAACGACAATAAAATTCTGTATAGGGGAGTCAATGCTCAATGCACAATCATTATTCCACCCCAAGCCTAATTTTTGTCAGTCTCCAATCTTCTGAGGCATAACAAACAAGTTTTTACATGTAGAACAAATTCTTACATAATGAATAAGTTACATAGTGAACAGTACAAGGGCAGTCATCACAGAAACTTTCGGTTTTGCTCATGCATTATGAACTATAAACAGTCAGTTCAAATATGAATACTCATTTGGTTTTTATACTTGATTTATATGTGGATACCACATTTCTCTCTTTATTATTATTATTTTTAATAAAATGCTGAAGTGGTAGGTAGATACAAGATAAAGGTAGAAAACATAGTTTAGTGTTGTAAGAGAGCACATGTAGATGATCAGGTGTGTGCCTGTAGACTATGTGTTAATCCAAGCTAGACCAGGGCAATAAAACATCCACGTATGCAGAAGATTTCTCTCAGAACGGGGGGGTGAGGTTCTAAGCCTCACCTCTGTTGATCCCCAATTTCTCACCTGATGGCCCCCCTGCGACTGTGCCTGTCTTAGGTTGTTCCTCCCTTGAGGAATCTTACCCGTCTCTGGCTAACCAGTCATCTTCCGGGGCCATACAGGGAAATGTGAAGTTGGTAAGTGAGAGAGAAGCCTTATTGTTTGAAAAAGTTAACTTTTTACTTCTTTGCATATTTATGCCCTGTGGCTTCTATGCCCAGCATTTGTCTTGAGGTATCTTTACCACTTGGAAGAATTATGATACTCGGTAAATTTGATATGAGGCACGAATTCTATTTAAGGGTTGTAATTAGGAAGGAAGAAGAAAAGCTATAGAAGTAGCAGGCGGAAGAAAACATGGGAAGATTGATTATTTCTTTGATATATCTTCTTGTAGAGTAACTTCAGCATGTATAGGTTTTAAGCTACTACTTAAATTGCACACACACATTAACATAATAGGAGTATAGTTACATAACCAAAGCATACCTGTAATTACCAGCCATCTGCAGTGAAACCAAGAAAACCAGTTAGGCACCTTAGGCATTTGTGAAAACTTATCTATGATATGGTGGATATTGTCCAAATGAACTTGAACAGTCTGAGAGAAATCAGACAAATTAAAACAACCCATTCCTGGGGACTGTTCACATGCCATATGTTCTTTTAACAATAAATAGTTTGTAGTTGTAAGACTTTGGAGCGCTACAATTTGCACTTCTCCAAATTCTTGGTTGAGTTCCAACAGTATAGATCCAGTCCAATTTTGTTGTTTTACTGTATGCACAGGCCAGCTTAGATATCTCCTTCCTCATTCCCATGGCAGGTCCAGGAACTGGTGGGATGAGTGCATCTACAGCTGTAGCAGTGCGTGGATCTTTGTTGGGGTTTTTTGATGATCATCTTCTGGCATGAGTCTTCCAGAGGGTGCAGATGTTGGAAGTTCTTTTTCATATCGCATCTTAGTTCATTTTTGGGGTAGCCCAATTAGGCTTTGATCCTCTGTATAAACACAAACAGACCCTTTGCCTACACTTTTATATGCCCTTTATACCCTTGTGTAGAACTCGTTGGAGGTTACCACACAGGAACTGCCCTTTTTTTTTTTTTTTTTTTTTTTTTTGCTATCACTAATCTACACTTACATGACGAATATTATGTTTACTAGGCTCTCCCCTATATACCAGATCTCCCCTATAAACCATTTTACAGTCACTGTCCATCAGCATAGCAAAATGTTGTAGAATCACTACTTGCCTTCTCTGTGTTGTACAGCCCTCCCTTTTCTCCTACCCCCCCATGCATGTTAATCTTAATACCCCCCTACTTCTCCCCCCCTTATCCCTCCCTACCCACCCATCCTCCCCAGTCCCTTTCCCTTTGGTACCTGTTAGTCCATTCTTGAGTTCTGTGATTCTGCTGCTGTTTTGTTCCTTCAGTTTTTCCTTTGTTCTTATATTCCACAGATAAGTGAAATCATTTGGTATTTCTCTTTCTCCGCTTGGCTTGTTTCACTGAGCATAATACCCTCCAGCTCCATCCATGTTGCTGCAAATGATTGGATTTGCCCTTTTCTTATAGCTGAGTAGTATTCCATTGTGTATATGTACCACATCTTCTTTATCCATTCATCTATTGATGGACATTTAGGTTGCTTCCAATTCTTGGCTATTGTAAATAGTGCTGCAATAAACATAGGGGTGCATCTGTCTTTCTCAAACTTGATTGCTGCATTCTTAGGGTAAATTCCTAGGAGTGCAATTCCTGGGTCAAATGGTAAGTCTGTTTTGAGCATTTTGATGTACCTCCATACTGCTTTCCACAATGGTTGAACTAACTTACATTCCCACCAGCAGTGTAGGAGGGTTCCCCTTTCTCCACAGCTTCGCCAACATTTGTTGTTGTTTGTCTTTTGGATGGCAGCCATCCTTACTGGTGTGAGGTGATACCTCATTGTAGTTTTAATTTGCATTTCTCTGATAATTAGCGATGTGGAGCATCTTTTCATGTGTCTGTTGGCCATCTGTATTTCTTTTTTGGAGAACTGTCTGTTCAGTTCCTCTGCCCATTTTTTAATTGGGTTATTTGTTTTTTGTTTGTTGAGGCGTGAGAGCTCCTTATATATTCTGGACGTCAAGCCTTTATCGGATGTGTCATTTTCAAATATATTCTCCCATACTGTAGGGATCCTTCTTGTTCTATTGATGGTGTCTTTTGCTGTACAGAAGCTTTTCAGCTTAATATAGTCCCACTTACTCATTTTTGCTGTTGTTTTCCTTGCCCGGGGAGATATGTTCAAGAAGAGGTCACTCATGTTTATGTCTAAGAGGTTTTCGCCTATGTTTTCTTCCAAGAGTTTAATGGTTTCATGGCTTACATTCAGGTCTTTGATCCATTTTGAGTTTACTTTTGTATATGGGGTTAGACAATGGTCCAGTTTCATTCTCCTACATGTAGCTGTCCAGTTTTCCCAGCACCATCTGTTGAAGAGACTGTCATTTCGCCATTGTATGTCCATGGCTCCTTTATCAAATATTAATTGACCATATATGTCTGGGTTAATGTCTGGATTCTCTAGTCTGTTCCATTGGTCTGTGGCTCTGCTCTTGTGCCAGTACCAAATTGTCTTGATTACTATGGCTTTATAGTAGAGCTTGAAGTTGGGGAGTGAGATCCCCCCTACTTTATTCTTCTTTCTCAGGATTGCTTTGGCTATTCGGGGTCTTTGGTGTTTCCATATGAATTTTTGAATTATTTGTTCCAGTTCATTGAAGAATGTTGCTGGTAGTTTCATAGGGATTGCATCAAATCTGTATATTGCTTTGGGCAGGATGGCCATTTTAACGATATTAATTCTTCCTAGCCACGAGCATGGGATGAGTTTCCATCTGTTAGTGTCCCCTTTAATTTCTCTTAAGAGTGACTTGTAGTTTTCCGAGTATAAGTCTTTCACTTCTTTGGTTAGGTTTATTCCTAGGTATTTTATTTTTTTTGATGCAATTGTGAATGGAGTTGTTTTCCTGATTTCTCTTTCTGTTGGTTCATTGTTAGTATATAGGAAAGCCACAGATTTCTGTGTGTTGATTTTGTATCCTGCAACTTTGCTGTATTCCGATATCAGTTCTAGTAGTTTTGGGGTGGAGTCTTTAGGGTTTTTTATGTACAGTATCATGTCATCTGCAAATAGTGACAGTTTAACTTCTTCTTTACCAATCTGGATTCCTTGTATTTCTTTATTTTGTCTGATTGCCGTGGCTAGGACCTCCAGTACTATGTTAAATAACAGTGGAGAGAGTGGGCATCCCTGTCTAGTTCCCGATCTCAGAGGAAATGCTTTCAGCTTCTCGCTGTTCAATATAATGTTGGCTGTGGGTTTATCATAGATGGCCTTTATTATGTTGAGGTACTTGC
Source organism: Manis pentadactyla (assembly GCF_030020395.1). Classification (NCBI taxonomy): domain Eukaryota; kingdom Metazoa; phylum Chordata; class Mammalia; order Pholidota; family Manidae; genus Manis; species Manis pentadactyla. Next base: position 45,650,651 of record NC_080022.1, on the reverse strand, counting down.
CCTCTATTCCCATTTTTCTGAGAGTTTTTAACATGAATGGATGTTGAACTTTGTCAAATGCTTTTTCAGCATCTATGGAGATGATCATGTGGTTTTTGTCTTTCTTTTTGTTGATGTGGTGGATGATGTTGATGGACTTTCGAATGTTGTACCATCCTTGCATCCCTGGAATGAATCCCACTTGGTCATGGTGTATGATCCTTTTGATGTATTTTTGAATTCGGTTTGCTAATATTTTGTTGAGTATTTTTGCATCTACGTTCATCAGGGATATTGGTCTGTAGTTTTCTTTTTTGGTGGGGTCTTTGCCTGGTTTTGGTATTAGGGTGATGTTAGCTTCATAGAATGAGTTTGGGAGTATCCCCTCCTCCTCTATTTTTTGGAAAACTTTAAGGAGAATGGGTATTATGTCTTCCCTGTATGTCTGATAAAATTCCGAGGTAAATCCATCTGGCCCGGGGGTTTTGTTCTTTGGTAGTTTTTTGATTACCTCTTCAATTTCGTTGCTGGTAATTGGTCTGTTTAGATTTTCTGTTTCTTCCTGGGTCAATCTTGGAAGGTTATATTTTTCTAGGAAGTTGTCCATTTCTCCTAGGTTTCCCAGCTTGTTAGCATATAGGTTTTCATAGTATTCTCCAATAATTCTTTGCATTTCCGTGGGGTCCGTCGTGATTTTTCCTTTCTCGTTTCTGATACTGTTGATTTGTGTAGACTCTCTTTTCTTCTTAATAAGTCTGGCTAGAGGCTTATCTATTTTGTTTATTTTCTCGAAGAACCAGCTCTTGGTTTCATTGATTTTTGCTATTGTTTTATTCTTCTCAATTTTATTTATTTCTTCTCTGATCTTTATTATGTCCCTCCTTCTGCTGACCTTAGGCCTCATCTGTTCTTCTTTTTCCAATTTCGATAATTGTGACATTAGACCATTCATTTGGGATTGCTCTTCCTTTTTTAAATATGCTTGGATTGCTATATACTTTCCTCTTAAGACTGCTTTTGCTGTGTCCCACAGAAGTTGGGGCTTAGTGTTGTTGTTGTCATTTGTTTCCATATATTGCTGGATCTCCATTTTGATTTGGTCATTGATCCATTGATTATTTAGGAGCGTGTTGTTAAGCCTCCATGTGTTCGTGAGCCTCTTTGCTTTCTTTGTACAGTTTATTTCTAGTTTTATGCCTTTGTGGTCTGAAAAGTTGGTTGGTAGGATTTCAATCTTTTGGAATTTTCTGAGGCTCTTTTTGTGGCCTAGTATGTGGTCTATTCTGGAGAATGTTCCATGTGCACTTGAGAAGAATGTATATCCCGCTGCTTTTGGATGTAGAGTTCTATAGATGTCTATTAGGTCCATCTGCTCTACTGTGTTGTTCAGTGCTTCCGTGTCCTTACTTATTTTCTGCCCAGTGGATCTATCCTTTGGGGTGAGTGGTGTGTTGAAGTCTCCTAGAATGAATGCATTGCAGTCTATATCCCCCTTTAGTTCTGTTAGTATTTGTTTCACATATGCTGGTGCTCCTGTGTTGGGTGCATATATATTTAGAATGGTTATATCCTCTTGTTTGACTGAGCCCTTTATCATTATGTAGTGTCCTTCTTTATCTCTTGTTACTTTCTTTGTTTTGAAGTCTATTTTGTCTGATATTAGTACTGCAACCCCTGCTTTCTTCTCACTGTTGTTTGCTTGAAATATGTTTTTCCATCCCTTGACTTTTAGTCTGTACATGTCTTTGGGTTTGAGGTGAGTTTCTTGTAAGCAGCATATAGATGGGTCTTGCTTTTTTATCCATTCTGTTACTCTGTGTCTTTTGATTGGTGCATTCAACCCATTAACATTTAGGGTGACTATTGAAAGATATGTACTTATTGCCATTGCAGGCTTTAAATTCGTGGTTACCAAAGGTTCAAGGTTAGCCTCTTTAGTATCTTACTGCCTAACTTAGCTCGCTTATTGAGCTGTTATATACACTGTCTGGAGATTCTTTTCTTCTCTCCCTTCTTATTCCTCCTCCTCGATTCTTCCTATGTTGGGTGTTTTGTGCTGTGCTCCTTCTAGGAGTGCTCCCATCTAGAGCAGTCCCTGTAAGATGTTCTGTAGAGGTGGTTTGTGGAAAGCAAATTCCCTCAGCTTTTGTTTGTCTGGGAATTGTTTAATCCCACCGTCATATTTGAATGATAGTCGTGCTGGATACAGTATCCTTGGTTCAAGGCCCTTCTGTTTCATTGTATTAAATATATCATGCCATTCTCCTCTGGCCTGTAGGGTTTCTGTTGAGAAATCTGACGTTAGCCTGATGGGTTTCCCTTTATAGGTGACCTTTTTCTCTCTAGCTGCCTTTAACACTCTTTCCTTGTCCTTGATCTTTGCCATTTTAATTATTATGTGTCTTGGTGTTGCCCTTCTTGGATCCTTTCTGTTGGGGGTTCTGTGTATTTCCGTGGTCTGTTTGATTACTTCCTCCCCCAGTGTGGGGAAGTTTTCAGCAATTATTTCTTCTAAGATACTTTCCATCTCTTTTCCTCTCTCTTCTTCTTCTGGGACCCCTATAATACGGATATTGCTCCTTTTAGATTGGTCACACAGTTCTCTTAATATTGTTTCATTCCTGGAGATCCTTTTGTCTCTCTCTATGTCAGCTTCTATGCGTTCCTGTTCTCTGATTTCAATTCCATCAATGGCCTCTTGCATTCTATCCATTCTGCTTATAAACCCTTCCAGAGTTTGTTTCATTTCTGCGATCTCCTTTCTGGCATCTGTGATCTCTTTCCGGACTTCATCCCATTTTTCTTGCGTATTTCTCTGCATCTCTGTCAGCATGTTTATGATTCTTATTTTGAATTCTTTGTCAGGAAGACTGGTTAGGTCTGTCTCCTTCTCTGGTGTTGTCTCTGTGATCTTTGTCTGCCTGTAGCTTTGCCTTTTCATGGTGATAGGAATAGTCTGCAGAACTGGGACGAGTGACGGCTGGAAGGACTTCCTTTCTTGTTGGTTTGTGGCCCTCCTCTCCTGGGAGAACAGCGGCCTCTAGTGGCTTGTGCTGCGCAGCTGCGCACAGACAGGGTTTCTGCTTCCTGCCCGGCTGCTATGGAGTTAATCTCCGCTGTTGCTGTGGGCGTGGCCTGGCTCGGGCAGCTACTCCAAAATGGTGGAGTCGCGTTGGAGCAGGAGGTGCTGGGAGGCTATTTATCTCCGTAAGGGGCCTCCCTGCTCCCTGCAGCCCAGGGGTTAGGGTGCCCAGAGATCCCGGATTCCCTACCTCTGGATTAAGTGGCCTGCCCTGCCCCTTTAAGACTTCCAAAAAGCACCCGCCAAAACAAAACAACGACCACAAAAAAAACAAGAAAAAAAATTTTTTTAATTAAAAAAAAAAAAAAATTTTTTTAATTAAAAAAAAAAAAGGGTGGTCGTTCGTTTTTCTTTATTCTCCGGTGCCAGCCTCAGGCCTCTGCTCACCGGTCTTTCTGCCCTGTTTCCCTAATATTGGGGTCCCTGTCCCTTTAAGACTTCCAAAAAGCGCTCGCCAAAACAAAGCAGCAAAAAAGCAAAAAAAAAAAAAATGGTCGGGCGCTTTTCTTATGTCCTCTGTCGCCCAGCCTCCAGTGCCTGCTCACTGTTCTTGCTGCCCTGTTTTCCCAGTATCGAGGGCCCTGCACTCTGGCCCGGATGGCTGGGGCTGGGTGTTCGGCAGCCCTGGGCTCCGTCTCCCTCCCGCTCTGCCTGCTCTTCTCCCGCCGGGAGCTGGGGGGAGGGGCGCTCGGCTCCCGCGGGGCCGGGGCTTGTATCTTACCCCCTTCGCGAGGCGCTGGGTTCTCTCAGGTGTGGATGTGGTCTGGATATTGTCCTGTGTCCTCTGGTCTTTATTCTAGGAAGGGTTGTCTTTGTTATATTTTCATAGATGTATGCTGTTTTGGGAGGAGATTTCCTCTGCTCTACTCACGCCGCCATCTTCCGCCCCACCCGAGAAATTTTATTTTTCTACTCATAACACAATTTTCCAGACATAGATTAATAAGGTTCATACATATTCTTATAAAATTTTCATAATACTTAACACATTGCCTTCCATGTGTTATTGTTCAATAATATGTATTGAATACATAAAACAAGAAGTTGATCATATTCATAGTCATCTCCACATTTGTAATTTCAGAAGCTCTCAGGAAGTTCATGATGTCTAGCCAAAGATATGTAAAAATCAGGATAAATCTTATACTCGAGTTCCTTAGTATAATTATTCATCCATTCATTCACTCAAAACAAGTTATTGAGTTCCTTTCATGTACTGGGTACTGTGACAGGTGCTGGGGATGCAGATTTGGTGTCCACCCTTGGAGATTTTCATACAGAATGATTGTAATCCAGGCAAATAACCAGATTCTCCTGGTCCCTGGCTATGTGGTTGTACGGCAGTCATGTCCTTGGTCTGTGCTTTGGTGTTCCCATGAGAAGAGAACGTACATTTCCATGGATTGCCATGAGGATTAAATGAGCAACCATATACAAGCCCATCAAGTGCAAGGGCCGTATCTGCGACTAACCAAGCTGGCCTTGCTGGTCTTGCAGGGCTGCAGGGCAGTGTGCTGTTTGCTGGGGGCTCTTCAAACCTCAGGCATTTGGCTGGAGGTGGATGGTTTCTGAACAAAATGAGCTGGCAGTCAAACATTGTCCTTAATTACCAGATTTCTTTGGGTCAGGCCTCTCCTCTGGTGTCCAGTGCCCAGCGGTAAGCCACTGGATGAAACTCCCCCAGAAAATTAGAAGCATGATGAACTGCTACCTACCCCCAAAGAACTGTGCTTTTTTACAAACACTGTCACGTTGCCTTCAGAGGTGCTAATAACTTGAGAAATTAGACGAATCTTAGAGATGACCCGGGACAGTGATTCCTCAAGGCTAGTCCTCAGCTCAGGCTTGGTCATGGTGACATTTATATTGATTTTATCAGTTGAATATATTTGATTTAAAGGATTATCCTTTATTTTGATCTTTCATGAAAGATTCATAGTGATAACAGTATGATAGTTTTCATACACACACACACACACACACACACACACATACGCATGCACAATCCCTGAAATCATAAATTAATTCTGAGAACCAGTTTTGCAGATGGGGAAAATGAAACTGAAAAGTGATATGATATCCCTGAAAGGACATAGTCCATTACTTAACGTCTAGGAATCAAGCTTAGATTTACTGATCAATAGTTCAGTGCCAAGTGAGGAAACGGAATAATATATAATGAGAAAAGTAATTTTCACATGTCAGTAAACTCCCAGATTGCAGAGATACCTTGTTAATGCAGAACCAACGTGCTTTGTCATTACCTTGTAATTTGGCTGAAAGAAAGTTTATACCATCAGTGCCCACGCATTTTCTACTCACTCATTGGCTTTTTTTAAAACCAAATTTCCAGGAAGGAACTTATAGCATTTGGGAAGGCAGTTGTAGAAAAGTTTGGTACTTGTGATGTGTTAGGACTTAGACTTAATTCTGGCTTTGTAAAGACAATGTGACTTAATGTCTTGAACCAGAACCAGTCCCAGTGTATGTACAGCCCTTCTCTACCTGCTAAGTTTCATACAAGGAGAGGAAAAAAAAATACACTGATCAAAGTGTTTTGTAAATTGTATTATGTTCTGCAGATTGAAAAGTTATTATTGGTGGTAAAAACTGAAAGTTGCTGCCTTTCATTTGATAATATGCCCAGCTCTTCAGGGTAGTAGAGAAGAGAGAGTCTGAAGTTGTGTGTGGATATGTGTTGGCAGGGGAAAAAGGGACTGTATTGCATGAATCTCAGAGCAAGACCCCTCTTAAATTTTGCACCCCAGGCACCTTGCTTTCCTCACTCTAGGCAAAGCCCAGGTGTTTTCTTGGATGAGGTGGCTTCCTTCAGCTAAGAGCTGTCAACTACCAACATCTCTAGCAGATGAGAGAATATGTGCTTTAGTCCTGGAGAGGGGAATCTGGGCAGCATACCCCAAAAGCCACTAAAACTGTGGAAAGTTTTGGCAGTCTCTTATAAAGTTAAAATACACCTACTTTATGACCCTGTACATCCATTCTTAGTTATATTTCCAAGAGACATAAAAGCAAGTGGAAAGAAATGAAAGCACAAAAATATATGTACAAGAATATCTATAGCAGTTCCAAACTGGAAACAATCCTTTTGTCTAGCAACAGGTAAATGGAGAAACAAATTGTGCTATATTACCACACTTCAATGCTAGTCAGCAATGAATATATCTCACAGATAAGTCTCTGAAGCACTATGTTAAGCCAAAAGGGTATGTATAGTTTTGTATGATTCAATTTATTCTGTATGATTCAATTTATATGAGCTTCTAAGACAGGCAAGGACTAATTCAAATTTTAGAATGGCTATCTCTGACATGGGAGATTGCCTGGTAAAGGCCACGAGGAACTTTCTGAGCAATAGGAATGTACTAAATATTGATATAAATGTCAATTACACAGGTGCACACATTTGTCAAAACTTATCCCTTTATATACTTAGAATTCTAATTCTGTAAAATAAAAATATAACCTAAAAAATATTCCATTTATTTTTGTCTAATTGGGGACAGGCACATTCTTAATTTAAGGCTTTGGACCCTGTCAATGGTTACTCACATGAGAAGGATTTTAAAGCATTTCTCACACTATTAGACCATTAGAGGCTACTGGCTTCAGATAAAATAAATATTCACTACACAGAGAAGAGGGACCATACAGTAGAAAGAGATGGCATTGTAAGACAAAGGAAATAGCGGAGGATATTGGCCCTAGGATAATATATGTCTAGTTAAACATTTTAGAGGAATTCTCTGTATGGCACCTACCCTCCCAAAGTGCAGTTGGTACAAATTTGGTGCTTAAACTTTGAGCAACTGTAGTTGGCCATGAAATTAGTAATCTGCATAAACAATAATAAAGGCCTGGATAGCCAAGGTGACCCCTTGGTGTGATAAAATGCCATAGAACTTGGGCAATGCATATAAAGGAATTCAGAACAGAACAGAACAATATGTAATTGTTCTTAAACTAACCACGTAGGAAACAATATATAGTTCTTTTCAATATTGTGGTTTGGTTACTGTCAGAGAATTTGCTCTAAGAATAATCCCAGAAATGTCCTTAATAAGTAAAACCTACTTGATTATTCTAATAAATATGCAGGAAAAAAATCACACAAACAGCTTCCCTTACATAATGTCATTTAATAAGTCCTATTTCTACATGAATTTATTCAGTAGTATTACATTGTGTTTCACATAATTTTAATTTAATTAAGTGGAAACCAACTAAAATAGGGATATCATAAAAAATTTCCAAAATTTGATCAAGTTTTCATCCCACAAACTGCCCTTAGGTTTAATTCCTGCTCTTAGAGCCTCTGTGATTTCTTCTCAAAGTAACCAGGACTATTTGTATTTTCTATGGCTAAATTGGGTGAGGAGAGAGAGAGGGGGATGATTTTTCTAAAAGCTTTATACAAAAATGAACCCCAGCTTTATAAGCATCAGAGTTCTAGTTGGTCAGTGGTCAGCTTCATCTGAAAAAGCCAACCTTTCAAAATTTTTTCTAATTATGAAATAAACGTTGATATTCTTTTCATTCATTAATTCATTCAAACTTTTATGCTTAAAATACTTACCAAGCACCTGATATAGGCCACATATTAACATTTGATGCCAAGTCAAGGCACTTGTATTCAAGGTTCTTGCATTTTATTAGAGGAGATAAATCTGAACAAGGTAATTAACACAATGTTAATTTATTTAAACACATTTCTGTTAAGGTTACTTTGAAAATTGGTGTTGGAACACAAAGCACAAAAAGTTTGGTGTGAGTTGGGAAATGGCCTGATGTAAAGCTAAAAACCTACATCATTCATTCTTTCATTTTGATCCCCAGTTGATTAGTAGCACAGGTTATTCATGACGGCATTTACCCCTCTCCTTTTACCCTCAATTTTTCCTTGCAGATCTCCTAAGTATTTCTGAAAAATAAATGACACTCAAATCAAAGGGTTTTGCTATTTGTTTAATCAACTAGAAACACTATGATTTTCAGGTTTGGACCATTAAGTTGGCAAAATCTTCTTTCTGAATGTCATGAATCTCAGATTTAGTGGAGACCGACACAGATTTACAGAGACTGACAGTGAAGGCCATCTTTCTATCAGTCTTCATCTATGCCAAAGTAACTGATATGGAGCTCCTATTATTCCTGGTGCTCTATCCTCTGTCTTTAAGGAATCCAGTTGTTTTATCAGTAGCTTCTGGTTTGCTTTTCAGTGCATGAGTGTGCCTGTATTACTTATTCTGAAATTCTCAAGGTGCATACACTGAGACTTTCCCTTACTCAACTAGAGGGAAATTTTATTTCTTTAAGCTCTCAGTTTTTATTGTTCTTTCTTTCTCTTGGATGTTTCCCAGTTTATACCTTTACTTCCAGGCATAGGGTTATTACTAGCCTCCAAAGGAGGCATTTTTTACCCCCATCTGCTGATTTATTGCTCCTTCAATTTTTTCCATAGAACATTTGATAAAAATAATAATTGTAATCAACCAGGCTCAGGCTATATGCCAGGAATTGACTAGTTGTTTTATATACAATATATTTAGCCCTACCAATAATCCTGCAAAGTAGGCATACTATTTTCCTGATCTAGCAGTAAGGAAATGAGACTCAGAGATGTTAAGTAACTTGTCACAAGGTGAGCAAATAGAGACCCCAAATTGAAACCCAGATCTCTTGACTCCAAATGTTAGGCTTTTCCCAGGTTACCATTTTGCTTTTTCTAGAGGCAGAGTGCCAGGAAATTGTTAGTTATTTAATAGCTGTTTGTCAAATAAATACATAAGTGAACGTGTGTAATCTCCTAAATTTTGCTATGGTAAAACGCTGAAAGTATAGCATATAGTATGCATAATTGGTAACTGGTAATAAACTTGTTCACAGGAATTAGAAAATAAGGAACTAGAAAAATTGAATATACATGATACAAGACATTGGACAATGTGGAATTATACTTCATGAGAAAAGGTAAACAAATGAAGTGAGCCCCACAATCAATTCAGCTTTCAGGCTGGATGCATTCCCTGGAATGTGCGGCAGGGAGGGAGAACCCCAGCAAAGCTTTTAGTCTCACCGAGTTGAGGAAACAGATGAAGTGTTTGGGGAGGACTGGGTGACTTGAATTTCAGGGTAAAGTACCAGAAGAGGGAGGTAAACCCAGAAAGAAATCCAGAAATATGCACAGGAGTCCCCTTGAGTCAAGCCGAATACTATTCTCAGCGTGTGTAGAGCGGGACTCCCTGAGGTCAAGCGAGAACAAGCATCCAAAAAAGAGCTGGTATGAGCCACACAACTTCTAGAGCTAAAAGGATTGCAAGCCTAAAATCCCATTTAAGAAGAAGTCTCTAAGGAAATCTAGAAACTACAGGGTACACAAAAATAAAGACATCAGATGGAAGTGTAGCCTGTGACATCTACAGCTAGAGCATACAGTAAACACAGCCTAACTCCTAGCCAGGTAAACTTTAAACCTCCCACTAAAGGCCCATTTACTTCATACATTATGTCTGACTATCAACAAAAAAGTGGAAGAAATTATGGAAAAGCAAAAACCACAGTCTGAAGAAAGAAAACAAACATCAGAACCAGACTTGTATATGGCAGAAATTTTGGAATTACCAGCCCAGGAATTTAAAAATAATTACAATTAAAATGCTAAGGGCTCTAATGGAGAAAGTGGACAATATGTAAAATTGAAAGGCAAAATAAAGACACTTTTAAACAAGCAAAAGATGACAGACTCTATCACCTGCAGGAGGGCATTATGAGAAATATTAGAGGACATTCTTCATTTGAAGGCAAATGACCAGATGGAAACTGGGATTTACAGAATGAAAGAACAGCATTGGTATTGTAAACATATGGTAAATAAATGGGTATATAGATAAGTATGAAATGCTTTTCTAATATTACGAGAACACTGATTATTTAAAACAAAAAAAATAATTTATGTGTGACATTTATAATATACACAGAGGTAAAATGTGTGAGTATCACAAAGTAAGAGAGGGAGAAATGAAAATATACTGTTACAAACTTTTTACATTATATGCAAAATCATTTACTATTATGTGAAAATGGACTGTGTTAAGTTAAAGAGGCCTGCTATAAATCCCAAAGCAAACTACTAAATAAATAAAACAAAATGTGACTGTTAATAAAAAAGATAAAATGTAACAGCAGAAATTATGCAATTAACCCAATGGAATCAGGAAAAAAGAATAAGAGAAGACAAAAAACAAAGGAGACAAATAGAAAACAAATAACAAGATGGCAGCCTGAAACACCACCATACTGGTAAGTAACTTATGTAAATGGTAAGAATATATTCATACACAAAAGACAATAACCTAACTGAAATTACTAACGTATTTCATAAAATCACATATTCACTGAGTGTCCAAGTCACACTAATCTAAATTTAGGGTAGTGTTCACCAGATTCTCTCCATTCTTCAGGGCTAGTTCTGGAAGCTGCTGCATCAAGCTTTAGGAGGGCTAACAGTGATGGGAATGGACAATACGGGAGCTTCCGGCCTCCCTCAGAGAACTGGCCCAGAGCAAGGACATGGAGATACATATGAAATTTGAAATAAATGGCCATTACAGACCCACGGGTCAAAGCAACTCTTAGTTCTATCTTCTGTTTTATGTATATATATTAACCAATTCTTTCTTTATTCCTTACTTTCAGTGTTTTATATGAGGTATATTAGTGGTAGTTGCCTTTCTATTTAATTTTTAGGTAACATAAACTCAAGGTGCAGTTGACTCGTGGATATGGTACTTGATAAGGCTTTATGTCTCTCAGATTTGGGTACACATGAGAGGATCTTTGTATTAGGAAGAAGTGCATTGTGTTCTGGGGAATCATGATTCTGTTATTGATGGAAGTTAAATACTGCTAAAAAGATGAGAAGGAATTTAAGTAAATGTTGGCGGAAGCGGATCATTTGCCTTTTGCTGTCAGCTCAGGTATGTATGGCAGGGGGCTAGACTTCTGCACACTACACTTTCAGACTCTCTTGATGGCTGTCTCCCTTCCCTGTCTGTTGCACCAGTGGGAGGTACTAGCAGTAGATGGTAAAGCAGGAGTAGAAATGGAGAGAGGAGACAGACAGGGGGAAAGTCAATGCTCTTGTTTGTGCTTTTGGAGTTGCCTCTGGCAGAAGTGGCGACTGGCTACTGCAGCTGCATTCAGTAGATCTTGCAGCCATAAATCTGGTGGGTGATCGATTGCTAGGGACTGCCAGAGGTTATGGGCGTCAGTGCCGTCAGCAGGTGCAGAGGTCCTGGCTGCTGCCGCAGAACAGAAGGAGTAGGCTCATTCAGCAGCTGCAGGGTGGGCAGTGAGCACGCTCCCAGGCTCTGCTAACACCACCTCCTTCCTTTTGTGCCTAGAGTTCCAGGGGTGGTGGTAGCTTCCTCAAGGCACTGATCTCTGGGATGATTTAGCATTTCCCTCTTTGGCTTCCTTTGCCTTCAGATGCTTTTAGAACTAGGTGCCTGTATCACTCTCTTCTCCACCTTTCAGCCCACAATTTGAAATGGCTTGTGTGGTTTGGATTTTTCTGATGAGACCCTGACTGGTACAGGGGAGATAAGAGATTTAAACGGACTTAAGTTCCTTCTAAAGAGTTTCCTAGTATCTATCTGCACAGAAGGATAGACCGACTTGTGTGGCCCTCAGCACAGCCGGTCTGGCCACATCGCTTCTGCTCCAGCTTCTCCCACTCTCAGGTCTTCAGGTGTGTTCAGACAGATAACACGTGCTTAGCATTCAAAACGTTAAATCCGGGATGCATTTATTAGGTACTGCGATGGTTTATATGGCCTTAAATATCCCTTCTAGTCCTTGTATTTTTAGAACATCGGGTTGTACCCTAGGGATCACTGAGAGATGCTATGCATTTTTTGAAGAGATTTGTAAGCCCATATAGGCACACTAACTGTATGCTGAAAAAATGTCTAACATCTCAAAGTATTATCATTTCTTACATAAGTGTATTATTTTAGGATTAGTATATAAATTAATTTATGCACTAGTGAATACACAGCTACTTTTATAACTGCAGTTTTAACAATCAACACCAACTAATAAGACTATTTTTTGTATGATGGGGTATATCTACAAATTCTTTCACATTTAAAAAGGGGCACTTTTACCTGAAAAGGTTGGAAATCACAATAGTAGAACTCTGATCCTCAAATTCAAATAGCATAGCTTCAATTTAGATGCTTTGGTTTTGAAGTTCTAAAGCTTGTGGTGGTTGAGGATAATTTTCTGGTTGAGGCTAATTTGATGAAGATTTTACTTATTTAAACTGTAGTATTACTAAGTTACTCTGATTTAATATGCTTAGGTCATTAGGGGATTCCGTAACAAATGGGCTTTTGTTGGTAAGATAATTAATTTTATGACCAAGTGTAGTTTTTATTTCCTCTTCAAGAAGAAATTTTAATTCAACCCTAGGAGCTCAAGGAGAAAATTTTGAGGATATCAGTGAAATATGACTAAGATGAGCTTAAGATATATTCCCTATTTTTTCCCCACTGTTAATACATGTATTGCCATTTTATGACGTTAGATTAACTAACATGGTTATTTCTGTCATAAAAATGAGTAGTGACAAGTATTGTGGTTCACAGAGGGGAACTATTGTTTATTGGTGGCTTACAAAGAGTAACACACTGAACCAGGCCACACACACACATACACACACACACACACACACACACACACACACAATTTTAACAGGGGCTCCAAAAATGTAACAATTTGTCCAGAGCTAGACAGTTAAAGCCAATTAGCAGAGGCAAGATTTAAATATATCTTTGGTGAAGAGCTAGATTTCACACAGAATACCTGGGTTTAAATCCCAATGCCACCAGTAATTATCTGTGTGACCTTGGTGTAATCACCACCTCTAGCCTCAGTTTCCTCATCTGTAGAATGGGAACAGTGATGCTGCCTTTATGGGTGGTTTGAGAATTAAATATATATAATGCACATAGCATAGTATCTAGCACTGTGGGACACATAGTATAACCACTGTGAATGTTAAAGCCTACTATTTTTATAACACCCTATTTCCCTTAAAATTAGAATTAGTAAAATTGATGTTTAGACCTAATTCTATCATTAACAACTAAAGCTGTGCAACTTTCAAAAAGTCACTAAATCTCTGACCTTCAATTTTTTCATCTGTAAAATAGAGATAGTAATTCTTTCCCAGCCTTTTTTGCAGGTTGTCATCACAAAATTAAAGTGAGATGAGAAGGCAAACATGCTCTATGCACAAAAGTGAGTTGCTGTTACTTATCTACTTTTTTTTTTAGCACTTCACCTTCCTTAGAGTTCATCTGTTTTAGGAATAAGGTGTTGCCTTGTTTAAAGTTTTGATTTATTCTTATATAAGTTGAAGTGTCTCCAGGAAAGGGTGTGAAAGCTCTGTTTGAAACTCATTGCCAGTTTTATTATTTCCTTCTTTTCCCAGAGAAGTGCTCAATTTAGCAGTAGAGCAAACAGGACACTTTCCCACTGTTTGCTTCTTTAGACAAAGGAAGGGACAGTAACTTGGAGTTTTGAGCTGACGTAGAGGATGTTTCTTGATATCTTCAGCTTGAACTTGACAAGAGAGGCTGATGTATGCTGCCAGATCTGTTCTCTTCGTAAGAAGCCACTTGTCAAGTGCTGCATTTCATTTAGTGATTTTCCAGGCACCTCACATCCTTTTTGGAAAGAGGTTGATCATGGACATAAATACAGAGACAAAAATATCAACTTTCCTTCCAACTGAGTGTAAGTTATTCAGCATAGCCAAAATGAACTGTATTTGTGGATGTCATCTCACTATTTTATCTTTTAAATGATAACTATAAATCTGGCAATGATATTCCCCTTGCAAAGACATGTCTGCATAGCCTGTAATCTTAGAATTCTGAGATTTCTCTTCAACCTCCCCTTCTCCACCCTCTGGGCCCAGATCCTCATCCTTTCTCACCCAGCCATTGCTGCAGCTCCTAGATGCACCTCTTAAATTATCCAGCCCCTTTACAATCCAATGTATGCCTTATTTCCAGAGAAGATGTCTTTCCAACACAGATCTGAGCATGTTACTTTCGATTTCTCCCTGTTACCTACAGTATAAAATGCACAGCTTGTGCATAACATTGCTCACAAGAAATACTAGTTTTCTATATGCTTTCATTGCTTGGCATGGTACTTAAGGCCTTGCGTCTAGCTCTGTCTGCTCTGACATTTTCATCTTCCTCCACCTTCTTCCACCTTTACAAATTTGCAGCTATCTGAGGCATCTTGCTCCCCAGAGAAGGTTTAAACTTCTATAGTTTCATGCCCTTTTCTCTCTCTCCTCCCTGCATGGCAAATTTGTATCCATATTTCCAGAATCAGTTTCCTTGGGCAGTGATTTTGCAGACTTACTTGCCTGCATTCCAGCCCACCCTCCAAGGCAGGTTCAGCTCCCCTAGCTCTGTGCTTCCCTAGCGCCGGGTCCTCTGGCAGCTCCGAGATTGCACTTGAGTATTAATCTATAGCATTTGTGCACACAGCCGTTTCTCCCTTTAAACTGTGAGTTCCTTCAGGGTAGAGACTACCTATCTTATTTTATTGTTTGAGTCAACTAGTGCCAAATATATCTCCTGGCACAATATAGTAGACTGTAATGGCTCAACTACGGATTCAGACAGACCTGGGTAGGAAGTCCAATGTCATTACTTACTAGTTGTGTAATGTTGGCAAAGTTACCTAATTCCTCTTGATTTAAGCTATTTCATCTGTGTAAAATACCTGTCTCACAAAGATGTTTTAAAAATCAAGTGAGTTATTTTTGTAGTTTTAGAACAATGTCTGGCACAGTGCCTCTGTACGATTAGCTATTATTATTTATTGTTTTTATTATTATTGCTACCTCTTACAATTGTTGGGAAGATTGCAAAAGATTACTCATACATAGGAAGTGTTTAGCATAGTAACTGGCATGTTCCATACAGATTAGATATTTTTATCATTATTACTTTTATAATTAAAGATTGTTCAAGAGGTGAATTTCCTGTTTTCTTACCAGTTGCCCATCAGACAATATCCTGGAAAGTTGCACTAGCTCCAAAACTCAGTATGTCCCAAATTTGTCACAATATTTCCCCTAAAACCAGCTTATGTGAAAATGCTTGCTGGAGCAGCCACATCAATGTTCTCTTCTCCCCCCTCCCTCCCTTCCTTCCTCTTTCTTCTTTCCTTCCTTTCCTAATTATCCCATTTCAATCACCTTTCTCTGGTGTTTTGGGTGAAAATCCATGAAATTACTTGAAACTCTGCCTTTCCTTTCCCCAGACATGATCTTTCACTGGTTCCCAGGATATTAGTCATTGAAAGAAGTCTGGGTGCATATTTGTTTCCTTTCCCATTGCCACCTCTTTGTTGAGGTTCATTCCACCTGGACACCTGGATCACTTCCTATTATTCTGCGGCCCCTTTAGGACAGGGACCCAGCATCACCACAGTGCAAGGCACATGGCCAGTAGGGGGTCAAAACCTTAACCTCCAAGGGTGTCCACAGGGTAAATGGTGATGGTGAGTGTGACATAGTGGAGAGGTCACTTCTCATGAGTCACTGTATCAGAAAGTGCCTGCTCATGGCTTTCATGTGGGAATGCTGGTGTTGCTGGACCTTATGATATTTTAAGAACTCCTCATTTGTGGAGTCTGCTAATATATAAATGATAGCACTAGTTCGAATTTAAAAATCCCCACTGTCTGGGCTAAACAAGGCTGCCAGTCAGATTTGGCACACAGGTAGACCGGTTATGGCCTAAAAGCACCTGTCTAAGATGGTGCTCAAGAAACATTTGTGAGAACAAATGGATCCAGGACTTGCTCTCCCTCTAGTTCTTTGTTTAATCACTTTCTTCCTCTTGGATTTTCCCTTCTTATTCAATCCCACCTTCAAAATGCTGGGTCTGTTTCTCTTCTTTCTTATCTTTCATGCCAATTGCTCATACCAGTTGAGGGCCTACACCATTCTAAGCACTGAAGGTGAATTGATAATAAGGAAACATTATCCCTGCAGCAGTTGATTAAATAATGGACAAAATCAGGTTGTTTATGGTAGTGGCAAAGAGAAGCAATCGTTCTCCAACTATTTTGAAAAATGGTTTTCTCTTCTTTGGTACCACTG
The DNA here is from genome assembly GCF_030020395.1 of Manis pentadactyla. Classification (NCBI taxonomy): domain Eukaryota; kingdom Metazoa; phylum Chordata; class Mammalia; order Pholidota; family Manidae; genus Manis; species Manis pentadactyla. Next base: position 45,634,374 of record NC_080022.1, on the reverse strand, counting down.
CACTTGGAGGATAGTTTTAAGTTAAATCCTGTGTCAATAACTGGACTATGAGTAGTTCATGCTTTACTGGGTCTAACTAGGCTGTGGATTCCTCAATGGCAAGCAACTTGTATTACACATCACTTATATTCAGTGCTCCTGTAGAGCATCAGATTGTCAGGTATACAAATGGCAACAAAAAATCACCTACAAGTCAGTTAGGACTGGTATTTGTTTAGTTATTAGCTTTAGTTAGGAGGGGAATCGTATTTTTCAAAATTTATATAACAGGCTTTCAGAGCAGAGCTAAGGCTTCTCCTTTGCCTGTAGGTCCACTGATTACAGTGCCCGGTTGCTTCTCTTAAATGGTTGTCCTCCTAAGTTCTATAACTTTCTCACTACAAATTTGACAATAATCTTTTACCAGGGGACCTTTAAATAGCTGTTATGTAGCAATTATCTGTATTTTCATACAAACAACAAATCTCTTTCTAAAAATTCATATGTTATTAGTTCACATGGTGTTTAGTGAAATTTTATGATAACTTTCAGAAATACAACTAGAATAAAGGTATGGGAACAAATATGCTGACTTTTGATCAACCATTCACTGAGCTGGTGGGGGATGAGTTTCTGGCATGGGAGAGACCAGTCCACTAGCACTGGATATCCTGTGTGCAACAGGCATGTCTCCATCTTTTGCAAAACAAATGGAAACTATTGATTCTATCAGGTCTGTTAGGTTAACATTCAGCTAGGTCCACTCCATTGATTGGATTCAGGTACATTAATGGCTTCTTTGCAATAATAATTCCTCACCCATTTATATGTTCAGTGTCATTTCCAAGGTTCATTTTACTTATATCATCATGCTTCCATAGGACCCCTATGAATGATACATTTTTCCCATTTTAACATATAAGGAGCATAACTTTAAGAGGGGATGAAGTGACTTCCCAAAGATCACATAGCTTGAAAATAACACGAGAGAAGACTAGAACCTTGTTCCTGTCTGACCCAAGTCCAGGGCCCTTCCTGCTCCCCAAGCACTACTTCTCCAAACCAGGCTAAATGAACGCCAAGACCCTTTAGCTCTAACATGCTCTGATTCTGTGACACATTAGCCACCTCGTCCATTCTACTGCTAAGAGTTAGCTATCCCTTTGTAGCTCTGTGGCCACTGGCTTGACATGGAAGGGAGAGGGAGATTAAGTAGAGGGTCAATTAGTTTCAGATTGGTTGGGTGAATATTTCACAACATCTTTTGAGTTTGTGCCCCTCTCCTTTGATGAATAGTTGTTGCCTTTTTTTGACAGATTGATCTTGAGTGATGGGTATTTTTCTCTCACCACATTAGCTGCCAGTTTTCCAGGCTATCCTCCCAGGACTGAGATGAGGTGAGAGGTAAGTTGTTTGTAAGTATGACTTGACTGAGCAATGCAACCAGGCTGAAGGTTCAGAAAGCCCTTCTGTGCTTGGAGCCAGCTTTCATGTCTTGGAAATCCTGATTTATTTCAGGACAGGGAAAATCTGAGCCAGTTTGCAGGGTGGAAATTAAAATCTTAAAAACTATGTATGAAAATCGAATATTCCAAATGGCCTGGTTTAAACATCACCCTGCATCGTTGATCAAATGTAAAAGTTCTTGAAAAGAAGCAGGGGGATTTATGACTAGGTGTAGGACTGGGGAAAGCCTTGGTGAATATTTATGGGTAACCTCAAGGAATTCCACTGACTACTTCAGTCTGCTTTTGTACCCACAAGTTTCTTCTTTGGAGATTTCAAGCCTGCAAATGCTTATGGATTGAAAAATATTTTGGTTTGGCTGTATTCTGTTAAATTGTGAATTTGGGGGAGTGGGAGAGAGACTATATATATTAATTTGGACACATTTAAGATACTATATATATGTATGCATATGTTTTTATTCCTTTCGATTTATGTCTCTGACTTTCTTGAGGACAGGACCTTTGCTTTAACTATCTCTGTGCCCCCAGACCTAATGTAGTTTCCGGAAAACAGGCAACACCCCAGAAATGCCTTACTGATTCACATCATTTAGTTAACTTTGTTGAGCTCTCCGTGTGCTAGGTCCTGTGCTAGCTGCTGAGGGAGGTCCAGGGACAAATAGAGACAATGGGATTTTCAAATAGAGTTCAACTTTCAAAATGAACTTCACTTTAAAACTTAAATAAATAAAAAGGCAAAGCATAAAAACAGCTAGCTTACAAATTAATTCCTTTTTTGCAAACTTTCATAACTAGCCATGCAGATCTGCAAGTGCTGATTTATTTCAGGACAGGGAAAATCTGAGCCAGTTTGCAGGGTGGAAATTAAAATCTTAAAAACTATGTATGAAAATCGAATATTCCATGCTTCGGTGTATTAGGAAGAGGTAGGGAAGCCAATATGAGTCTTATGGTCCTTTCAACTAGCGAAGAATGAGATGTACACATACAACACTGGCTACTGGAAAGGTGAGTGGCAATGGTGTAACCACTATCAATAAATTCTGAAATATAGTTGTAGGTATTTCCATGTAAATTACCTCATTTAGTCCTCCCAAAGGTTGTGTAGCACTGGCACTGTTACTTATGTTTTTTAAAAATGCTGTTTCTCATCCTAGAAGTTCTTCCAGTTTTGATCTGCTAGACATTCCTCATCTTTCAGGAACCACCTCCAAAGACATCCTTTCTGTGATTCTTTTCCCTTGAATCCAGCCAGATTCCATAGACTTGTTCCTTTCTGCTTCCATATGTAAGACTTTGCATATTCCTCGAGCATGACACTTAAGCTAGTGAATTGCAAATACAGTCCTGTCTGCATGTTGGGCTGTGAGCTCTTCAAATGGCTTCCCCATCACACTTGTCCCCAGCCCGTTGCTCAACCCAGAACTTAAGGAGCTTTTCTTAACACCTTTCCAGTCTACATCAGCGAGTCACCAAATCTTTCACCTTTTCCCCCTAAATAACCTGAGGCCTCCAAATTCCACTCACCTGCACTGGGGTCACCTTAGTTCCGATGGACGTCATGTCTCCTCAGTCTACGGCAATAGCCTCTTAACTCCTCTCATTGTCATCCCCCTACTGTCCGGTAAATTCCCACTGCAGCTGCAATAAACCCTACAGATGTTAATGTCACATGCAGGAGCCTCTGCAGCCTGGCTCCTCCCCTCCTCTCCAGCCCCATCTTGTACTTTTGCCCACTGCTCTCCAAACAGTTTTACCTTTTCTTTGCCAAGTGCTTTTCCACTGCATGCTCTTCCCTCTGCCTAGAATGCTCTTTCTGCCACTCTTCACCAAGCCAACTCCTGCTCAGTCTTCAGATTTTAGGTCAAATGTTGCTTTCACAGAGTGGGCTTTATTGAGCCCCTAGGATCCTTTTCAGAGAATTCGTTTTTTTTTTTCTTTATAGCACCAATCAGAACTTGCATGCATGTATGCATGTGTGTATTTGCTTCATGTCTGTCTCCTTCACTGGAATGCAAAACTTGTTGGAGAAAACACTAGTTCTCTGTTTGCCTTTTTACATTATTGTACATCTAGTACCTACCTAGTGTCTGAGAGTGCAGTGGGTGTTTACTATTTACAAAAATTTAAATAAATGAATGAAGGAGAAAAAGTTTTCCAAATGTGACCATCACACCAGTACTACTGAATATGTCCCTTATTTTTGTTTACTATGTTTCACCCTAGTAAAGGTAAATTAAATATTAAAAAAAAAATTTCCATCAGTTGTAAGTTTCCTTTAATTCCCACTTTCCCTTCACCAAACAGCATTTGGAAAGTGCTACTTGCCCCACTGATGAGAAGCATGCATCTGGAAATGTCCCACTTCCTGTCCATGCACCTGTAGGTGGTCCATTCCTGGGCTCACCTGACCCCCATGCCCCAAATGAAGACAGGTCTCTTCACTTTGGTGAGGGTCATTCAGCAAGTCGTGTTAGTCCCATTTCACATTGTAGAAACGGAGGCAAGCAAGAAATGGTGTAACCTGGCTGAGCTACAGCAGGGTCTCCTGGCTGCCTGTCAAAGAAGATGGATGAGACAGCCAGGGAAAGTGGGAAGGATTCAAACCACATGCCTGGTGCAGGCTGTCAGCAAGGCTGACTGCAGGTAACCACACTTAACACCCTGCCCTCGGTCTGTAGTGCCCCGGTGTTCTGCGATGGGAGCCCAAATACAGCCACCTTGGTGCCAAAAAAGAAATTCTCACTCAGAATATTTCCCAAACAACATTTTTATTTGGAAGAAACCTAGCCAGATGAAAACACACACAGTGTTTTCTCATGCATTTTCCTGCCAGCACATATATGTATATATTCTTTTTTCTTTTGTAGTCCTGACCACCCTGACATTATAGTTTTTATTTTGAGGAGATTTTAAAATAATTTCCCTGTAACTCATTCATCTTCCTGTCCTGAGGTGGAGTGAATTTCACATTTTCCAGCCAGTCTTAATGTAGCAGAAACCATCAGAGACGCCGCTGTGACTTCAGGTGCTGGAACAGAGGGTAGAGTTGGAGCAGGTGGGCTGGGCCAATAAAATACAGCTGGGAAACAGGAACCCAGAGAGAAATCTCCCCAAGTTGCCCTATGCAGGGGTCTGGCCATGCTTTCCTGTGAAACCTAGCCAGCCTCTGGTTTCCTTCCCTATTCCTTCCTGGGCTCGAGATGTGCTCCCATCTTGGACCTTCCTTGTTCCTGTTGCAGCCCCCCTTTGCCCACACTAAACATTGCCTCTCGTGTATAGAGCAGAGCCATGGCCCAGCTCATTTCTGCTTCTTGCCCCAGATTCTGCCATACTGGTTAGGCTTATGGCAAAAACAGCAACAAATTTACTCCCCATCCTACTATTATTTGCTCACTTTTCCAAGTAACTCAGGACAGAGCTCCCTCTGAAGACAAACAAAACATCCTTGATTGGTCCTAAAGAAACCGGGATAATTTCTTCCAACTTGTTTTCTGTTTATTTCATTGTTCCAAGCATGAACTCATGTAATCCATCTGCAACTTGAGTTCTAGATTGTCTTCCTGAAGGTCATCTGTAAGAGCATCATTCAAACTACTCTTGTGGTTTCCCTCTGGGCCTTTACTGAATGCTATTTCCCTGGCCTTGAATAGTCTTCCCTGGGGCTTTTCTGTTGTTACACATTCCTCTAGGCTCAGTTCTCACTCTGCATCCTTCAGCATGAAGCCTTCTCTGTGGACTGAGGAATTAGGGATAAGAGTCTATGTTGTAGCTCTGGGATATCTGGGTTTGCATCCCAAGTTATTCATTTACTAGCTGTGCCACACAGAACTGTTTCCTAAATTCTGTGCCACATTTGCTATACCTGTAAGTGGGAATAATATTAGTATCTATTTCATAGGATGGTTGAGAAGACTTATTGAGTTAAAACATGTGAAGTAGTTAGAATAGCTAGGGGCTCAATTTCATCCTCTTTACACAACCAAGCTGGTTTGGACTTCTGTAATAACTCATAAAACTTTCATTCACTCTTTAAGTAAATATTTTAAAAGTCACAATATTCTAGGAACACTGCTAAGGCACTGGGAAGAAAGTGTTCACAGCCTACAATACTGTGTGTACAATATTATATGTTTGCCTCCTGTTCTCGCTCTCAGATTGTAAAAACTGTGAATGTAGAAACTTTCATTCCTTTCTGGAGACCCCACATACTAGTTTCTCAGTGCATATATTCTAGACTGAATTAAGATTTTCTATGGATGAAAATGGTGTCATAGAGATGGACCCTGCAGGATCCATATTGTACTGTCTGATCATCCTTAATCTCTTGGAAGATTTATGTTTAACATTATTACTTACTTATGAATAGAGTCATCTGTCCTTTAAAGAGCATTTGATAATATATGAAACTCACAGTTTGTGTAAGAGAATAACGTATCAATAACAAAACTACACCACCACCATCATGTGTACTGTCACCGTCATCACCACCATTACCATCACCACCTCCATCAGCACAACTATCACATTATGTGAACCATCATCACCATCACACTATCACTGTGACCACCGCCATGGACACCATTATCACCACCAGCTCCACCACCATCGTCACCATGAAAATATACATAATAATAATTATAATAATACTGACAAAACAAGTTAACAGACATTGCTGATTTTCAAGATTATCCAGTAACCTTATGAGGTAGGAATTATTTTTACTCTTACTTGATGGATGAGAAAAGTGAGTATCAAATGCAAACAATTTCTTAATTTATACATGTTTCCATTTCAGAAATAAGATGATACAGGGCTTTTGTTGGGTATGTTCTTTGTCCCTCCAGATCCACATTCTACCTTCTCCTTCCCTGCTCTGTAGCACCAAAGGCTGACGTCAACAGACTGCCTCATCTGGGCTCTCTTGTCCTCCAGCATTCAGCTGAGTTCAGCCAATGGAAAACAGCAGCAGGAGACTGGAGGAGAGGACAGGGGAAGACGGGACCGTTTATTCCCATCCCATGCTGCTATTTTCTAGTGGGCTGTTCTTCCTATGGGATGACTTTCTCCTACAGCCACAGTTCTCCCCCTTTCTTCTGCTAACCTAAGAAGTAACAGCTCTGAGCTCTGCTTTCCTTAACCCCGCTCTCATCTCTGAGGTAAATACTTTTTGATGATCTCTAAAAGTATGCCACCTGTTTCTTGCCTGTACTCTGAACGATGCAATGTAATATATAATATTCAATTCAGAATACAACATACAATTTCTAAAAACGGGAAGGAAGGAAGGGAAGTAACTTGATTTCTATCACCAAAATAAAATCACTATCATAATTTTGGCGTGTTTACTTTCAATCTTTGTTTTCTATGCAGGTTTTTGTAGTTGTTACTGTGATATGCATGTATTCGTGCTCCCTACATTTTCACTTTGTTAAGTTACCAATCATTTTTAACATTGCTGAGTCTGCATGACCATTATTTTTAATGACTGGGTAATATTCTGTGGAGAGTTCTTTTAATATTTTTTGTTGTTACAAAAGATGCCTTTTCCACAGTTCAGTTGTACATATAATAGGTTCCCTGAAGTATGATTTTTGGGTCAAAGGAAATGAATGGTTTTGACTCCTAATCTTGTTCCCAAATTTCAAATCAAGGGATATCAATCATTCTGTAAAGGAGAGATATAAAACAGTTATGGTTATTTTCATAATTGTTTTTTTCCCATATGTTTTTTGCTTCCTGTAGGGAAAACAGAAGATCCTATGGCCAGGGTCCTCACTTCACCCTGATCTACTTGATGATGTAATTGACCTACCATGTAGGGTGATGCTTACACACCCACTGGCAATGAGCCATTATTGTCAGTGTTTCTGTATACAGCACTCTGCCCGGTGCTCTGCCCAGAGGCAGAGATGAGATGGATTGCAAACTTGCCAGAGGCAGGAATAATTCTGGGACTCAACCTGCCACAGTGAGAAAAGGCTTGGTATAAACCCTTTTACACACAACATTCCCATTGTTACTATTCAGTCTCACCAAATCCAGAGTGAACTTTCCACAGGGCAATCCCCCTCAGGAAGACATTTGGCATAGTTGGCAGGATTCGTTGCAAACCAAAAATAAATGGAGAAAGATGTGCTCATCGGAAGGGTATTTCAGCAGGCTGCCTCTATGGATGGGGGAATACTTCACGATTCCCCTATGGACAGAGATACTTGGGTGTCCCCAGTGCGCACATGGTCTGAGGAGGTGGTCTTCTTAGAGGAGTAGACCCCTCTCCAGGCCTGGGAGGGGGTGGAGATGACACCTGGGGCCATGGTGGAGGCCCTCTATGAGATTGGAAAATCCTTAAAGAAACAGGATGCTCACCAGCTGATGGTGGTGGCAGCTGTGGGTTGGCTATTTCTCAGTGTTAAGAAAGGCCATAAAGGAGAAGGACATACTCCTGTGAGAAGCATGAGAAGAGGCAGCACAAGAATGCAGGCTGCAAGGTGCTATAGAGGAGATAAAAGATTTTTTGATGACTGAGATAGCATTGCTACGAGGTCTTATGGAGATGGCAAAGGATGTGATGACAGCCCAAGAGAGCACAAGAACACAGGCTGTGAGGTACCATGGAGGAGGTGAAAGATTCTTTGCAGAATAAGATGGCTCCACTGCAAGGCATTGTGGAAGAGGCAAAGGCTACAAAGCAGAGGATGAACTCCTGCGAGAAGCATGAGAAGAAGAGGTAGCATCAGAATGCCAGCTGTGAGGTATTGAGGAGAAGGCAAGAGAGGTGTTAAAGACTGAGATAGTGTCACTGCAAGGTACTGTGGAGAAGGTCAAGGATATAGCAGAGGAAGCCCTTTGTGGAAGGAGAAATCTTCCATCAGACCTAGACATGGCGGAGGAGCCAGAGGAGAACAAGGAGGTAGAGGTGGTGCTGGAGGTATTAACCATTCCTCTTTGAAATCTTGCCTGGTTGTAGTCAGAAAATAAACAAACAGCCACCACGGGTTCCTCCAGGAGAAGTGAAGTATCCTGCCCAGGTCATGGAGCACTCCATGCTCTGTCCCTATACACAGGTGGACTGGTGGATTTGGGCTCCTTGTTTTGGCAGAAACCCTAGAAGTCCATATCAGCCTGATTTTTGTGCCTTTGGGATGTAGGGGTGGGTGGGATCATTGCGTCTGGATCGGAGATGGGAAAGCTGGCTTCCCTGACAACTCACCCTGCCTTGCAGCAGTAACTGCAGAATGTACACCAGACCCTAGGGAACCATTCTCTTCTTGAATGGGTAATGGCTGCCCTTCACACTGTGTGGCCCAGTCAGGGTGACTTACCATCCTCCCCTGCTAGATGGCAGATGTTTGTTGAGCTTCAACAGTTGTTACAGGAGTTGGGCATGAAAAATGCCACTTTCCGGTGAATTATGGCCTGGACAAGGAGCCATTTATGGGATGAGGGATACAGTGCTGTAAATGGCTCCTTCCTCCCTCTTTGGGCCCTTAGTGGCCATTCTTGCCCTTCATTTAAGGCAGCCCATAAATGTGGTTACCTGTACCATGGCAGATTTGGGGGAGGCTGAAGCGATGTGGGCATGGAAGGGCATGAAGGTCACAAGGCCCCAGATTTGGGGTGATTTAATATAGGCAGGAGCCGAGAAAGAGAAATTGGATGGGAAGTCAAATAGAATCTTACTAGAGCTGTGGCAACAAAAGGCAGAGCGGTGGTTTCAGCCTCTGAGGACTAAGAAGTGGAGGCTGAAGACAGAGCCACAAGCCAGGCCTGTGTTCCTGTCTGCAAGACTCCCTGCTGAAGAGTGAACTGACCTCACCTGAACTCACACAGGAAAACAATTGGGAGATAGGGTTTGACTGAGAGGAGTGTTAAGGCACCCACTTTCGAGGACAAGGTAGGGATTGGAGGCCACATGTTGAAATATCAGTTACTGGTCCCCAGTGAATGTATGATGTATCCTCTATCTGGTAGACAGAGGAACTGAATTCTTACTGATTTGGCAATACTGAGCAGTTTCCTGGGACCCCTACTGTAATAGATGGATATGGGGCTAAGGCTATCAGAGTGAATCAAGCCCAAATACTATTGGGGATAGAGTATCTACCCACATAGGAGTATACGGTGTGTATCTCTCCTATCCCTGAATATATTTTGGGGATAGATATCCTGCAGGACCTATGGTTGCAGACCACCGCAGGTGAGTTCAGACTGACGGTACATGTGGTGAAGGCAGTTCTGAGGGGACATGCTCAGCACCTACCCATAGCTTTGCCTGTGCCTTGGTGGGAGGCTAATACCAAGAAATGCAAATTTCCTGGAGGGCATAAACAAATTGGAGAAATGCTTCAGGAACTGGAGAAAGTGGGTATTTAAGGCCCATTCATAAGCCTTTTAATTTCCCGATGTGGCCAGAAAAAAAAACTGGATGCCTCCTGGAGTAAGACTGTGGATTACAGAGACTAAATAAAGTTGTACCCTCTCTGCATGCTGCCATCCACTCTATTGCAGGCCTTATGGGCACCCTCAGTCATGAACTAGGGACATATCATTATGTTGTAGATCTTGCTAATGTCTTCTTTTCCATTGACAAAGGATAGGAAAGTCAGGAACAGTTTGCCTTCATGTAGGAAGGATGGCAATAGACATTCACTTCCTATGTGTTTTTTCTTACTGTTTTCTAAATTCAGCATTGAACTTGCTTTTATGATTTGCAAGATAAACATTCAGGTTTTTTACTCCAGTAGAGGATTTCTTAAAGTTTTCCTAAAAGTTTTTCACAATCTAAATGAATATTTACTAATAAGCATATCAAAATTTAGATATTTTGTACAACACAGATTTTTGTTGTACTAATTTTGATTTTTTAAAATACTGCCTTACAATGTTTTTTATCTTGATAACTGAGTTTTTGGCATCACCTTACATTGTGTTCTGAGGCAAGTGTCTCACTCACCTCCCTGTCATCCTGAACCTGAGGCTCATCTCATATCCATTTTGGCACCTCCAGCCCTTAGCATGGATTAGCCACCTGCAAAGCTCACATTACCTCTTGCTTGTTTGTTGATGTGATTTATTATGCTACAACTTCAGTATGGAGGGTTTTGAGAGGGACTGGTTAGCTGATGGGCATGAATCACTTCCCTGTCCATAGAAACAGAATTTCCCATGCCCTCCACTGCCCAATATCTGAGTAAATGAAGCATTTCTGAGCGGAAGCCTTTTGTAAATATGCCTTAGAGCACTCTGTTTGATTATCTACTTCATTATGATTGCCTTCCCTCATACAAATGCTATCTAAATATTATGATGAGAAATAAAAACAAAACAAAAATACTGAAAGATGAAAAAGGAAAATTGGCAATCCATTCTTTCTCCAGGATTTTTTGAACAAAAGTATAAAACAATTACAGTTTCACTTAATTGACTGCAGCTGTGCAAATAGACTAGCACACTAGGAGGCTGGTGCCCTTCTATCCCACCCCATGAACATCTTGATACCTGGGTTTATTTTTCACTTTTGCCCAAGGCAGGGTGTCTGCAGGAAGAATGAAACCATGCTCGGTGGTTGAGAGGGGGAGGGATATATCCTTTTGTAATAGTCAATCTGGACCTTGAGCCCACGGTATTTAATTACATTGAGGTTTTAATCTCCAGGACTCCCTTGTCAAGAGGAAAAGAGCCATCAGGTGTCAGAATAGACTAGTGAAGTTCATAGTAATGATCTGCTTTCTAAGCTTCATCTTACATGTAGGGCATGGGAATTTTATTTTTGTTGGCCAATGTGTGTCAGACACTTCAAATTTGTTGTGATCTCATTTTGTCCTTGGAAGTATGTGTGATTATTCTTATTCTATAGATGAGGATGTAAGGGGTTAGAAATAGTTAATGACTGAAGGTTAAACAATTTATCTAACCAGTGGCATGGAATTTAGGATTTGGACTTTTCATTGTTTAACTCTTTGTCCATGTCCATGGTCTTTCTCCGATATCATGCTCCATAACCAGCATTATCTGCAAAGGTCCTTGGAATCTACCTTCTGTCTTTTCTCCTTATTTCTCATCTTCTACTTACTTTCTAAACCCCCAACCTCCCCTCCATTCTTGTGTTCTCAGTTACCCCATTCTCTAATCCTGTTATCTGTCTCTGTTGGCAGAAGCCTCCCTTATGGTATGACAATCTTTATGATAGCCATGAGAGTTTAAGGCTGAAAGGCATTAACAGAAAGGATCTCCCCGAAGGGAAGAGCAAATGAATCTTGGTATTTGTAAGATCCTAAGTACTCTAGAAGAGCACTTTGTACATAAGAAAGTGTCACCTGTGTTCAATAAATACATTTTTAAAAACACATACAAGAACCTTAATACTTAAATTTCTATTTAATAAATTATTAGATTGCAATCATAAATTACAGTTTTACTGTAATTCTTTTTAGTGATTTCTAAGATACCAGTGCGACATATTATGCTTTACATTTCTCAGCTGCATTTTAGTTAACAGAATCTTGGCTCTTCAATTGCCAGTGTTTATTTAAAAAACTGAATAAAAAAATTAAAAATAGAACTAAGGGATCCAGCAATGTGATCCAGCAGTTCCACTTCTGTGTAGTTACCTGAAGGAAACAAACCTCTAACTTGAAAAGATATCTGCACCTCCATTTTTGTTACAGCATTATTTACAACAGCCAAGACATGGAAATAGCCTATGTCCCTGAATAAATGAATGGATAAAGAAGATGTGGTGTATATACACAGTGGGCTATTATTCAGCCACGAAAAAAGGAGGCAATCCTGTCATTTGCAACATGGGCATTTGCAACATGGGCAACCTCGAGGGCATTATGCTAAATGAAGTAAATCCAAAAAAGAAAGGCAAATACCACATGATCTCACTTATATGTGGAATCCAACCATCCCACCCCCTGCCAAACAAACATATGAGTTTATAGGAGAGAGAACACTGTTGGTTACCAGAGATTGGGGACGGAAGGGTGGTGAAATGGGGTGAAGGTGCTCAAAAGGTACAAACTTCCAATTATAAAATAAAAAAGTTCCTGGAGATATAATGTACAGCACAGCCACTACAGTTAATAATATTGTATTGTGTATTTGAAAGTTGCTAAGAGAGCAGTTCTTAAGAGTTCTCATCACAAGAAAAAATAGTATAACTGCTGTGATGATGGATGTCAACTAGACCTACTGTGGTGATAATTTCAGAATATATACATATATTTAATCATTACATTGTGCACCTGAAACTAATATTACATGTTAATTACATCTCAATTTTTAAAAAAGACCCTCCCTGATTGGATTATGGTCAAGGAATGCCCCAGAGGTGACTGTGATAAAGGTGCTTTTACACTGGCAGAGGGCAGTGCTTACTCCGTGGAAACTGGGGAGCATCCCTATTTGGCTTGTACTGGAAGCACCTCTGGGGATCTCAGTAAGCCCTGGGCTAGTGGGGGAAATGACAGAGAAGCAAAAGTCTGCTTCACGTGAGAACGAGCTTTCCAGCATGGAATGGGCCAACACAGAGAACACTGAGCTCTCTGCCTTCAAAATTATTTAAGGAGAGCCCACATAGAGAACTGTTAGGAAGCCTAGAGAAGTTTCTACTGCAACCTCAAAGTCCCTAGCTTGTGGGTTCAAAGAAAGAATCTCCCCACCAACCAACCCCTACTCCCTAAAAAAGAAAAGTAGATAGGTAAATAAAGACAACTTTAAAAAAGGATTGGTCCAGAGTAAGCCAGGAGGGTTAAAGCATGGGAATGTATCTTGTCTTTATTGGGCACTTAGCATCTTTGTGAGGTCAGGGCATGAGGCACTGAGTCCAAAGCTCTGAACTTGGAATCAGAAGTCCTGGTTTATTCATGAAACACTGATCTGCTGTTTGATCTTAGAAAAGTCCCTTGCCCTCTCTGAGCCTAAGTTTTCTCTTCTTTTAAAATGAGATTGAGACACCTGATAGATATCTCAAGCCCTTTTGAACTCTAAAGTTGTTGATTCTGTGGTAATGTGTGCTTATAATTAGGGAGAATTAATACATTCAGCAAGGGTATTTATCAACTCTGGAAGGTAATAATGTCAAACAACCTCCTGCAAACACATTCTCTTCGCACACATCCCAGAGCTGGGTCGTGGTGGTGGTAACTATTAGCATCTCTTCGCGTCCAAGAGACCCCTTGCACAGTGCCTCGCATCCTCAGTCCCAGGGACATGTTTGTGTGGAAACGTGACTTGCAGGCTTTGAACCAAACCCAAAAGAATGTTTCAGGTTTATTCTTGGCAAAGTCCTTCTTTCCCTGCTCCCTAATGAAGGATTGGAAGGCCAAGAGAGGCCTCACATGGCTCTTCTTGGCCATTGCCTCCCTGCTTAAACAATGGCTGGATGCGTTCTGTAGGAAGAAAAGGAAACATATGGATTGAATTTCCCCCTAGTGCTCTGTGGCCTGGGAGTGGATTGGAGGCTGGGTGTGGGGGTTGGTAGAGAGGAAGGCTGTGGCACAGCACACCAGGGAACTTAGTGAAACCTGTCCCGTGAGAAGTGGTGAGATGGGGACAGGGGGTCAACTACTAGATGTGGTCAGGTGCACTCTGAACCACCCGTGGTGGGACAGGCCTTTACAGGAGATCATTGGAAATGGAAAAGTAAGTAGAGTGATGTAACGAGAAGCAGGGGAAGACACCGTCATCAAGTCGGCAGAGATATCCAAAATTTCTGGAGAGTCCTGAGGGTCTGAATGCTGGGGGATCCTTCTTTAAGAAGGCAGGTCTGGCTCTATCCAATGTCTTGTGCAATGGGATTAGAAGTTTGGGATCTAATTAATTTTAATCAGAATAGCATTAAACAATGTGTATGAATCCTCCATCTCTTGCCAAATTACTCAGGACTCCTCAGATGGAGAGTCAGGATGGGGCCTCTCCAATCGGCATTGTAGATGTATGTGCAGATGGCAGCTTGGAGGGTAAGCAAAGGAGAGTTTGGATTGCTTGAGAGTCAAAAGTGCATCTTTGTGCTTTTCCACATGTTGTGTTTCCATTCACAAAGTCCTCTCATCCTTCTCTGGTTGTGCAAGCAATCCTTCCTGCCCCTTTGATGACTGAATTTCCTGCTATGGTGCCCATGCCAGTAAGATTACAATCCCCATATAAACCATATAAAGCTCCCTTGCCACATGTGCATGAGGTCTGGGAATAATCAGTAGCTTCAGATGTGCATCCCCTTTTCCAGACAGCCGTGAATGTGGTGTTGCTGTCCCTTGATTTGGAGCCTGGGTGCTTATTTCTGTCCTACTGGTCCAGAGTGAAATCCTACAAACTGAGCGGTTGTCTGTTGGCCTGGCTCCATCCTGGTACTCATCAGCCCTTTCCCCTGGGAAACCCTGTGCCAGACTTCCAAAATCTCCTTTAGAATAAATCGTTTTAGTTCACATGTGGCACCAAGAATAGTAAATGCCCTGAGGCCTGAATGACGTGCCATGCCTCATTTCTTTGTTATCAGATTCTTCCTGGTCTTGGGCTAGATTACAATGAATTTTACCCATCTCCCTTTGGACTTGATACTGAATTTCCAGCACTGGTGGGAAAGGGGCTAACTCTACTAGCCACAGTCCTCTTCCCCAGCTCCTGAATTTGTTTTGCTCTGGCTTTATCCTCTCTCAGTGTTGGGAACTCCCAACATACCATGTAATCAATGAAATCAGCATTTAAGACTTATTCTAATACTTGTCCTGTGAAGTCTATCTTTCCTCATTCAGGAAGAATTAGTGGCTTCCTTTCACATGCTTCATACATTTATTTTGCATTTGTTATATTGTATTACAATTACCTGTGAACTACTTCACAGGGCAGTGGCTAGGCATACTTTAAAATTGAATGATTATAGTGTTACAGTCCTATTTTCATTGCTTATTATTTACTAGAGAGCATGGCAAGATAAAGATGCTTAATAAAAGTTTCTTGAGTGGATGAAATATTTAGTTCAATGCTCTACTCTTGCAGATAAGAAAACAGACTGTCAAAGAAGTTCAATCACTTCTTTTAGGGCAGTTAACTTTTTTAGGGCAAAGACCATGTCTAATTTATCTTTGCACATCCAACGCCCAGCACAGAATCTGCATGTGTTAGACAATTAATATATGTATTATATTGAGATGGAAAAGAATTCTAGAGGCCACAAATCTAGTTAATGGGAAGCCTAGGGTTGTAAACAGGTATCATGACTTTTAAACTCTTGGATTATAGTCAGATTAAATCAAAACCAAGATGCTCAATGTATTATTATTTTTTAAAGTGACATGACAACATCTCTTAAATTTTTGTCTTAGCAGATAGTTCTTATCTATATTTCCTTTTCATCAGATATCCCTGTTTATTGTCCTGTGCAAATCATGCAACACTTAAAATATGTGGTTGGCTTAACACTGAACAAACCATTTCCTTTCTTTTTGATAAATATTCCAGATTTTGAAAAAGACCTCCAAGTGCCATGTCTACAATCAGACTTATTCAAGAGAGGACATCTATAAAAAATAAAGGTTTTTCATGTCCTCTGATGTCTATTTCTGAAAATATTAGGTGCACACAGATGCTGAGAAATATCTCAAGTGAGCAGAATTAAATACAATGATTAGAGGCACTAAAATCACAATGGGGTATCAAAATGGAGCAATGAATTATTTTGCTATGTTTCCTCCTGTACACCAGAGGTCTCTGTGCAAATTATGACTGCTTATTTTCTCCCTGCCGTTCAGAGGTCTAGTTGAGAGACTGGCTATCTTTTTTTTTGTAAAGGGCCAGTAAATATTTTAGGCTTTGCCTTCCATGTGATTGATCTCTGTTACAACTACCTAACTTCGTATTGCAATGTGAAAGCAACCACAGACTATATGTAAATGAAATAACCATGGCTGCATTCCAATGAGACTTTATTCATGCACACTAACATTTGATTTTACACTATTTTCATGCAGCACAAAACGGTATTTAAAAAAATTTTTTTTAACCATTTAAAAATGTAAAAATCATTCTTATCTCATAGGCTATATAAAAACAAGCAGGCCAGCTTTTGTTTGGGGGCTCTAGTTTGTGGACCCCAAGTGCAGGAATAGTAAAAATAATAACAACAACTACAACTACAACTTCCATTTACTGCATCCCCATTACGTGGCAAGCACTGTATACATTATACTACCCATTTAAAAAAGTAAACTTTATTTTTTAGAACCACCCATTTTTCCAATGAGGGAACATACTCTCAGGTTTATTTGGTCAGCATCACACAGTTAGTAAGCAGAAGAGCTACAAATAAAGCCCAGACCTGTTAGAAGCTGTGTTCCTCATCATTGTGCCATGTTGTCTCTTAACATAAACCATGCAGTTTTAGACAGCTCTTGTACTGATAAAGTTGTGGTTCATATTTGAAGGCTTTGGTGGGAAGAACACTCTACTGGGCATTAGATACCTGGGTGTTGGTACCGTCATGCCAGTAACTCCCCATGTTTAACTTTGACAAAACTCTTCAATTTTCTGAATCTTAGTTTTTTCATTTGAAAGACCAAGCATTGAAGAATAGCAGTGGTTTTCAAGGGTAGTGGCGATTTTGTTGCCCAGGGACATTTGGCAATTTCTGAATAGATCTTTGCCTCCATTCTGCCCCACATGACAGTGGGGGGTGTACTTCTGGCATCTATCAGGTAGGGATGCTACTAAAAATCTTACAACCTACAGGACAACCCCCACAACAAAGAATTATCCAATTTAAAATGTCAGTAGTGTCCAGATTGAGACACCCTGGACTGGGGAACCAATATGGTTCCTTCTACTTCTGAGAGCCTAATTTTTCTTTATTTCACTAGAATATATTAAGATCCAGGGCAAACACTGAAAAATTTGCAGTCCATGGGCTGAATTCATCCTGCAGATGTGTCCTGTTCGGTCTACAGAGTATATTAGAACTTTGCACATTAGTAGCCAACACTTAAAAGATGCGATATTTCCAGTGAATATTCACACTACTGGCTTTTCTTGAAAAATCAGAAGACTGAGCAACACTGGGCTTGATTTTGGCACAGTAATGGTGAGCTGAAGCTGAGAAGCATCTGTCCTTTTAGGTGGGGCTGAGTTCTTCAGTTCACCAGAGTTCCTTCCCACCTCACAGGTTTGAATTTACTTGGCCACCTTCATTAATTTGCATTATCTCCTTCCCTACCTGCCTGGTCCCTATAGGTAGTTGAGTTTACTATTCCTTCCCTAGAATTCTCCACCCAATCACGGAATGCCCAGAAATGTACAGGGCGGGCCACTTAGAATTACAGATATTTAGAATAAGTAAATGTTAAGTCCCATGGTTTGGGTCTAAGTAAACAAGTGGATGAGAACAGAATGGGGAGAAAAGTCTTTGCAGCAGCTTTTAAAAAATCTTAAGAGTTTTAATGGACAGTATGAGGCAATGGTGTTTCATGCCTGCCAACTAGCTAATGTGATCCCCGGCTGCATTACTAGGAGTACAGCGTTTTGACAGGGGACAAGTGAGCCTTGCTCTTCTCTCTGCTGCTTAGATACATCTGAGCCATCGTGTTCATTTCTTGGCACTATACTCTCAATGTGATTTTAATAAGGAGTTGAGCAATGGATTGGTGAGGTGACTTGGAATGTCTTTCTGAGAGTGAGATTAACAAGAGCTCTGGCCATTGATTCCAGAGAAGAGAGAACTCCGGAGCACAGGATGGATCTTTTCAAATATGGAAGAGGTGTCCTGAGAAGGAAGGGCAGGTCAGAGCTATGACCTTCAATATATGCCTTAGACCCTGCTCTGAGCTTTAGTTTTCTCAGCTTTATATAAGGGCAATGTTATTTGTAATCTTCCCCTTCAAGAAATCCTTTCTACAAAGGAAAATTAATCTTGAAACAAACTATGTAAAATAAATCAGTCCAAATTTGATTTGATTATTCAAATCAAATAAACTAAATCAAGTTAATACTTTGGTTAGGTGAGTGCAGTTTCCACAGCCCTATTTAGCTCATCCCTTCAGCCCGCACATCTGAGAGTTCTTTCTCTACAGAGCCTCTGCCACTCATGGCAGGCACTGTGAAAAACCCTTATCATGATTTCCAGGATCCCTAGTAATTCTAAAGCCTTCATTTCCTGTAGCCTATGTTTTCTGGCTGTGAAACATCAGGGAAAGCTTTTGAGATGAGCTCAAGGATAAGATGGATGATCAAAGGCAGAGATGGGGGAGAGATGGCCCCTAGCAAAGAAATAGCAAGAACCATGGAGAATGGTATAGTTTGAAGTGAGTTAGGACCTCATGACAATGATCTAGCAAGAAATGCACAGGGCAGCTTGGTCTTTGTTTCTTTAGGAACATTTGAAGGCTGTCTCTCACAGACATTGTGGTTTTTTTCTTTACCATCAAGCCTGACTCTTCACTCCATCTACATTTTTTAGTAGCTATGCAGTTTGAGGATTATCAGTGCTGGAGGTGGGCACTGGTTGGTTTAGCAACCATGGTGATCCCTCCTTCTTGAAAGTGACTGGTCCATGAACCCAGGCCTCAACCAATCGATGTGCCTTAGGCCCATATGTAGTGGGCATAGTTACAGAATGGACACATCACTCAACTTGGGCAATGAGAACTGCAAGGAGGTGTTTGCTGAGGAGTCCTGTAGGAAAAGTTTCTTCATTTACAAGAGATAACCAAAGGAGATTTATTTCTTCCTCTAGATATTTGGATGTGGTCATGTGTAGATAAGAGATCTAGAGTCACTGTAGTCATTTCACTGTTACCCTGAATATAATGTTGGCTCTGGAGGAAGGCTGAATGAATCAAGGGAACTTGGAGGCTATGGAGCTGTGCCACAGAACTGAATCAAGTATGAAACTTGCTGATCTTCTGGACTTTTAGGTATATGAGCCCATAACTTTCCTTCTTTCCTTAGTATTTTAGCCAGTTCAATTTGGGTTGTCTGATTCTTAAAGCTTAATGAATTCCAATTGATATACTAGGTCATTCAAACCAGGAAGGTTTCCTTCTAGTAATGGGGAAGCATATTGAAGAGTAGATCAGATACATCTTATGTCCTACCTCGGGTCTTCTTGGTTTCACCTGTCTCTTGAGCCTCTTGTTACCTGCTCTATCTCAGCTGCTGCAGTCGTCTGACTATGTGCTGGCCCATGGAGTTAAATTACCCGAGGCCAATGAGCAACTTGCCTGAAAGCAGTTGTGGCTCACAGCCCTCTGGACTCAGATGAACACAAAGCTGCAGGTATGAGATCTGACTTCCTTTGCAGCTGCTGTAGAGGCTGAGCAATGCAACTTCAGAGTGTGGAGGAGGTAAATCCCTGGAAGGCAAACAGAGCAATGGGAATCAGGAGATGTGAGAGATCTGGCAAATAAATTTCCTCTCCCTTCCTCCCTTCAATATACTGGACCAAGGAGCATTTTTGCTCCCAGAATAGCCCCTTTGGAGACGTCTCATATTGCTGCCCCACATAGATGCCTCTCTGGAATGCATCACCTTGCCTTATATCCCATCCTTCTGTGTCTCACTTTTCTTTTTGCTCACTTTTTCAGCCATAGTTCTGTACCCCTTAAAGAAAGCATTAACACATAACCCTTGCCTCGGAGTTCTGTTTCTAGGAAAAGCCACTAAGATAAAAAGGAAAAAGACAGAGAAGAAATAATTGATGGAGAGTTTAGGCTATTGCCAGCTGTGGTTTTAATATTTAGAACATCTGACCTTTTATGAAGATCAGCAATTCAGGTGGCATGCATATCATATAGAATAATGGTTAAGAGCTCAAGCGTGTGTGTGATTAAGCACTACCTCTGTCCTTTACTAACTGTGTGATCTTGTTCAAATTACTTAACATATCTGAACCTCGTTTTTCTCCTTTGTAAATAACTAGAATCTTACCTGCCTTGTAGGGCTATCGTGAAGATTAAAGAAGATAATGTATATAAAAATACTTATCACAGGGTTTTTAACTTCAGCATATAGACATTTTGGACTAGACTTGTTTACTATTGTTATGGGGAGCTGTCCTGCGCACTGTAGCATGTTTACCGATATCCTTGGCTTCTAACCAATAAATGTAAGTGACCAGTTATGACAATCAAAAATGTAAAAATCTAAAACAAACCAAATATTGAGCTCTTCTGAAACCACCAGAAGAACCACCCAGCCAAAACAACACTGTGGGAAATTAAATATCACTGTTGTTTTAAGTAACTGAATCTTGGATGATTTGTTATGCAGCAATAGAAAACGGAAACAAATTGGAAACGAGAAGTGTGATGCTGCCATAACAAAATCTCAACTATGTGGCACTGCCTTTGGAAGTAGGTGGTGGGTAGAGGCTGGAAAGGGGAGAGGTCACAGGAATAGAAAGGAAATGATTACGGAAGACAAAGAAAGAAAGGTCAATCCTTGGTATATGGTGGCAGAACTGTAGTAACTTAGAAGGTAGAAATGTACCTAATGAACTTGTTGTGTTTGTTTAATGAGATAATAAAGCAGAAGGATAAAAATATCAAATGGGGTCTTTAACTGCATATAATAAAGTAAGGGAAGAGACATAAGCTGATGAGAGAACTGTAACATTTGCAAGCTGAATTTCAAGAAAATATAAAACAAGAACTTCCTAGGTAGGAAAATAAAACTGCTTTATATTTTCTGTCTCTGCAGCTGGCGAAAGATTACCAAAGTAAAAAAGAAACAAAGCTTCAAGGCAAAGATCAAATCAAGGGTATAGCTATACTGCCTTCTGTTAAGATCTCATACAATTTAAGGTGCTCAGTTAGTCCTCTTAACTAGGAAAAAAGGGGCTTCTAATAATCTTAATGCCATTGTCCCAAGAAGCCTGATTTTTCTAAAATATAAAGATTTCTATCTTAAAAGGAATTATGAACCTGAGCATGGGGTGAATGCTGAGAAGATTAATGGGACACCCACAACATATTAAGAGAATCATATTTCTAATCACATTGGTAACTTGAACTTTGATAATGAGAACTGAAAGAGATGGGATAGTTCAAATGAGAAGAAACTTGTAGAAAGCAGAAAGCACAAGCTCTTGGAGAAAGCTAATGAGATACAAGCATGGACCATTTCTTTGGTAAAGAGAAGTCTTTTAGAAATCTGGACTAAGAGCTCAGAAGGTAGGGTGAAGAGCTGAGGAGAACAATGAGATTGCACCCAGGGAGAAGAACCTGTCCCTAATCAAGGAACATTCTCACCCCCTGGGAGCCTGGGGAGCCTGATAACATGTGACATCTGGATTTCAGAATTGCTATTGATCAATGATTTCTATGTGCCTACCATTAACTCACTTCTGAATGAGATTGTCTCTTGTAGGTCACTTTCTCCTATCTCACTGTTGGATGTTGAGTATGTCTGGGGAGGATATATTGTATTTTTTCTTTTAGTTCACAGGTCCCTGGAGTTGCTGTTGTTTAAGAGTTGGTGCATCTGAAAACTATGCTTATGGAGACTCATTCACATTCTAACTGAGGCCGTTCATGACATTCTGGACTTTAAGCTAGAGACCATAACTGGTGTGGTAGCCAGCCTCCCAAATGGCCAACTAACCATGTGCAGTCCCCTCCCACACTAAGTGAGGTTGGTCTGGGTAATGAATGAGATATTACAGAAATAACTAGATATATCTTCTAAGGCAAGGTCACAGATTTTTTCCTTTAATTTTTTCCTGAATCTCTCTTATATTACTCACTTTGGGGAAAGCCAGCTTCCATATCATGAGAAGACTTAAGCAGCCTTTTGAGGGAGATCTGTGTAGCAAGGGGCTGAAGCATCTTGTTCACAGGCCTGTGAATGAGTCATCTTGAAAGTGGATCCCCCGGTCTCATTCTAGACTTCAAATGACCACAACTCTGGATGACATTTTGACTAAAACTATAGGAAAGATCTTCAGATAGAAGTATTCAATTAATCTCTCAAATTTTTGACCAAAGGAGTTTAGTGAGATAGTACTTATTATTGTTTTAGGCAACTGAGTTTTATGATAATTTGTTATGAAGCATTAGATAACTAACACAATTAGGGTGAGATGTTTGGAGGCCCTAGTTTGGAACTGACCACATTTTATATGTAGGAGGAATATGAATCACTTGTGGCAAGAAAGCTGACTCAAATAGATGGTCTGATGGTCACAGATTTCTCTCATCCCAGTATATATTCCTTTTTTGCAGTGTAGCTTTGATGTTCCTCCCATCTAGAGGTGGATCATATATATGTCCTCTTGTATCCTAATGACTTGATTTTACCAACAGAATATGGCAGAAGTGAAGTTACATGACTCCTGAAGCTAAGCCTTACAGGACCTTGCTGCTTCCGCCTTTGCCTTTCTAGAATGCTACCCTGAGATGCTATCCAGGGAAAGTCAGTCTGGTCTCCTAGAGGATGGGAGGCCATGTGGGGGCGAACCTAGGTGCCTAGCGCATAGCCTACACTGGCTTCCATCATCGTGAGGTCATCTTGGACCTTCCATCCTAGCCAGGTCTCTAACTGCATGAGGGAGCCTAGGCAAATCCATCTGAGGAAACGTCATGCAAACCTACAAAATTAGTTACCATAGTTTCTGAGGATTGTAAGTTAAGCAGCAAAAGATAACTGAAATAAAATTTATTACTGAAGTTTATCATAGAATATAGCTTTGAACTCATTGCTTCTCAACAATATAAAAAAATTTAATTTCAAGATATAATAAAATAATTTCAAGAGAGAAAGACCATTAACTAACTCTAGTGTCTTCCACAGGCCTGGATAGGGCAGAACAATGGCATCTATGCTCTGTGTAGGCACAGCTTAAAAATGAGAGTAACTGATTTTTTCTTTATGGAATCTGCTGCATGCTTTGTATGCTTGCTTTAGAGTGTTCATGGGGGTGCAAAGAAGAAAATTTCTAAGTCTCTAATACTTAATTATGCATTTTATAGAACAATTTACTTAAAGCTGAATTTTTTAAAAGCCTTAATTAACCCAATAAATGTTTGTATTTGCTTTTCTTCTCTTACACAACTTTATACTTGAGTTAAAGCAGATCATCACAGAAGCATGTATAGTATTTGATGTGATTCTCACAGCATCCCTATGATGTAGGAAGGGTAGGATGGCCTTTTAATCTCCATTTTTTGATGAGGACCAGTCACATAATCTCCTTCAACTGAGGATGTATATTTAATGTAAAGGGATTTCTGTCTTTGAATCTTGTTCCCTTTCTGTTATAATATGGGAGGTGTCTAGATGATTGCTAAGGTCTTTCAGAACCAACATTCAGTGACTTGAATGAACCCAGTGTACATCAGGCTATAATTCATCTGGTGGGAAACTGAATGCCAAAACAGTGTTAGCTTTAGCAAGTGGTTACTGAGTTGCTTGGTTGTCTGGGTGGTGTGGTGGTGGGAGATCCTGTTTCAACATCTGTCTGGGGAGGCAAACAAACAGGACTTAAAACCTTGTTGACACGTGTGTCCTGGGTGACTCAAGAGTCTGACAGAAAGATAATCACTGGAGTCCAGTTACATTATGACTGGAGCAATGTTCCACTTGATGTGGAAGTCCTCGGAGGGGAGTAGTGTAGTTGGTTAAATCATGGGCACCAGCTTTACGATGCAAATCAGAAAGGCTATAGGCTCAAGGCAGTCACTTAGCAGAATAGGTGGTTTCAAGAGACTGAATCAGGCCTGGGGAAAGGGAGACGCAGACAGGAGCAAATCATATCAGGTGTTCTGCAAAGTGAAAAGCAATAGGCTATGGAGACCACCTTTACCTTCTTCCCTCTGCCACATCCCCAAATACACACTTATAGATACAACTTTTAATTGTCCAACACTACAGGGCTCATTCTCCAACACAAATACTCCTATAAAGTATCTCATAGTCTGGGTAGAAAGGCAGGTAGGAAATATAATAATGGTTCTACTGTTAAGTGGCCCAAGACAAACCACTTATTCTCTGAGCCTCAATTACCTCTTCTGCCCAACGGTGATGACAATGTTGTTTGTTTTACAGGGTTTTAGTGAACAATAAAACATTTAACAAAATGTCCAGCATATAACTAACACCACAAAATATTTGCTATTTAAAAATGAAATTACCTGGGAAAATATAACATAAGTGAAGTATAGAACTAGGACTACACTCCAATGGATGAACTTACATATACTGAGTCCCAATTATGTGTGAAGTGCTTTGCTAGGCTCTTTCATACACATTTATCACATGTAACTACCCCCTCCACAAAACACCAGGATACAAGTATTTTTCAAGGTCCTGAGAAGGTAAATAACATGAATAAGGCTCTGATGGTGTATCACTGCAAGATACAGCATATGCACAATTGATCAATTCTGCCTCATTAAAAGTAGATATATCTATTTACCAAAAGATACCATAAACAGCTAAAATTAAAGCCCAAAGTTGGGAGAAGATATTTGGAATGCATCTACAAGATAAAGGATGAATATCTAGAATGTATATATTTTTAAACTCCTATAAATTCATAAGAAAAAGATGAACAACTTAAGGGTAAAATGGGCAAAAATACAAATAGGAAATTTACAGAAGAGACAACATGAATGTTGCATAAAGTTATGAAAGATGTTTAAACTCATTGGCAATTAAGGAATGCACATTAACACCAAACATTTTTATGCCCACCAGATTGACAATGGTAAGAAGTTTGATAATATAAATGTTGATTAGGATGTGGAGAATGGGAATTATCATACCGGTGGGAGAGACTGTGAGTTAGTATAACTTTGGGAAGCTGTTTGGCCTTGCTTAGGACAGGAGTGTGTCTGTCCCTGTGATTTGTCAATTCCAATCCCAGATATAGACCATTGATAAACTACTGCCTGGTTGCACATGGAAACATGGTTAAAACTTCATAACTGCATTATTAAAAATAGCACCATCACACCAACAACCTAAATGACCATCTATGGTAAACAATTCATCATAGACTTATGCAGCAATATGTTCTACGACAACGAAAATGAATAAATTACAATTACACCATCAGCATGGGTAAATCACCCCCAAAAATAATGTTGAGCTATAAAAGCAAGTCACAGAGGGAAATATTATGTAATACATATTTTTTGTGTATATTATGTAATATATATTTACCCTTCATTTACATAAAGGGTTACACACATCTCATGCTCACTAAGTGTTCAAAATAAGCAGGCAAATAAACAGAATATTGTGCAGAGATAAAACAACAATAAAAAGAAAGTGATTAACATAGAGTTTAGCTTTGAAGATTTCTTTAGGGAGGAGTGGGAGATGATTATCAGGGAGGGCCATATAATGGGCTTTTAAAATCCATGCACTCTGTAGCATGTGTGAGATGCTTCAAAAGAAAAAACAAATGGTTAAACAAACTAAAACAAATACTATGTCTTTCCACCCCCAAAAAATCCTGTTGTGGAGTGACAAAAGAAACAGAATAAGATTTATAATACCACATGATTAATGTAAATTAAAGACATGTATGTACCCAAACCAACACTATATATTTTACAAGTATACACAAATATTTAAGGACGTATTTTAAACTCATGCACATGGTGACCTGTGGCAAGAAGAGGAATAGGAATTAGATTAGGGATAAAGATGGAGTGGGGCAAGAAAAGTACCATGCATTAATTAATTTTGGAAGGTACGTACAGTTATGCATTTACTTCCAACCTTGTTCCCAAAGGATTTGAGGAGAAGAAAGGCTGTTGTACTTCTCTGATCCATATTCCACGTTTCGAGCCACTTGATTTTCTAGATTCCAAGGAGGCCAACAGAAACATTCTGTTATAAAGGAATCAAAATTATTTTGACAAGGAGAATTTTTTTGTTGTTGAAAGCTGAGCTGAGTCTTAGGAAATGGCGGACCTTGGAATTAGACGGAGAAGCTGAGGATGGTCCTTGTGTTGAGGAGGACTTGGACCCTTCCACGCCTCATTCCAACCCTGCGAGATCCTCTTGTTGGTCTTCACTCTGTCAGGACTGCAGTGAAGGAGAAAGCAGGTGCCCCATTTCCCAGGCTAATGTTACACACCGATCGTGTAGAGTGGAGTCCCTTGCCAAGCCAGATGGGATGCTGGCCTTTAGGCCAGAACTGACGGCTCATTCCAGATCCTGCACTTCATCTCAAGGGCTTCTTAGGAGACCTCTTCTGAAGCTTCAAGCAAAGCGTAAGTGGAGGACAGATATTTGCTACACAGACAATTTGAGAGAAGGAATGGCTGAAGGAGTGAGGATTCTGGAAGAGATGTAAAATCAACAGCATCAAAAGCATTGGCAGATGAGTTTACCTTAACCAAAGGAAGGAGAAATCTCATTCTTATAATTTCTAAGACAGAAATATTTGATAAAAGGCCTTGTACATATACCAGAACATAACTTTATAGATAGGGAAGGGAGTCAGCTCATGCATGAAGCTTTCAACTATTTTTTGCAAAAGTAGACAGTTGTAATTAGGTACAAAGCATTATGTCAAGTACTAAAGAGACAAAAAGACTGAGCTGCAGACCTGACCTCAAAAAGTTTGCAATCTATTTTTAAGTGTTCAAGTTACATATACATACAGGGCAGCCAACTATGCAGCACATCTCATGCTCACTTATTAAGTGTTCAAAATAAGGAAAGAAAAAACGTGGCAGGATATGTAAGAGACACTGTTAGACACATGGTTGGTGCTCTATTTGCCCTTGGCCCACCTCTAACTTCAACCACAGTTGGGGTGTGCAGCTCAGACTCACCCCCTTCTGCAGAGTTCCTGTCTTTCAGCTTCTAACCTCAGTGCCTTCTAGACTTCGGGAGCTTTTTCTGCCAGCTGGCAAGCAGTCTTGGGGCAATGCCATACCCATATCCTCCAGCATGTATGGACCTGATTTCCAACAGCCAGTAGCTATAATTCTTTGCCTGTGGACTTTCTCAGACAGCTTGACCCATGTCTGTCTGTGTGCTGGGAATGCTAGAAGTGTCAGGGCATTAATTTCTCACCCTGAACATAGGGAAAAGGCTTCAAATCTCAAAAAAATGACTGAGGGAAGTGGTAGGGAAAGACCCTCCAGAGCCCTCTCCTCTCTACAGTGAGAAGTCTGAGGCATGCATCGCCGCTCACATGACTTTCACTTGAATCCCTGTCTCAGCTTCTAGGGGAACTTAGAAGAACTACGACAGTGCTCTGGGGGCAACACTCATCCAGGAATAGGAGCTGGGGGCACTGGGAGGAGGAAGGAGGCGAGAGGCTGGTGGAGAAGCGCCCGGTCCTCCATCAGATGATGGCTAACTCTGGAAGGCACACCGTACACTTCTCAGGAGGTACACGGTGCCTGGCAGTGGTGCTGTGCTGCACCTTCTTTTGGTTTTTCCTTCGTTTCACTCATCACACTCCTCATTTCCACGTTCTGGGATCTATCTCAAATGAACTACTAGCATCTAGGTCTCTGATTGGGCTCTTGTCCTCTGGAGAAGCCAAACTAAGGCAGAAAGCTTTATGGGAGACAAGGTGTGAAATGAACTGGAATATTAACTGTGGGTAGGAGTTAAGGCAATGCTCAGAGAGGATGCCAGGCAGGAAAAGGAAATGACCAATGCCAGGGAGGCGGAACTGGCTAGAACATTTTCTGTTGCCCCTCATAGAAGGTTCATGGTGATAAGCAGTGATGGAGAACACCTGAAAGTGAGCCTCGTTCCCTTTCTTGCCCTCCTGAGAAAAAACTGCCTTAACCAGAACCGCTGCCGCTGAGAACCTACATAAAGCCACTACAGGTGCTTTTACCCTGTTACTGAAAGTCCCACACCTCCCCGCTCTGTCCTCAAAGTTGCCTGACTCCTTTTCATTGTAGCTTTATACTTTTTCCTCTATTCTTCCCCCAGTCCACTCACTTGGCCACCCAGGGTAAACTCACTCTCCCTCTTGTGAGAAGAGGAGGGCTCGGGGTGTATGCTGGTTGGGGAAGGGCAGCCCATTATTGGCCCATAGCTGTGCTCTCCCGGCTGTTGGCTTCCCCCTTCGGAGGAGGGCAGCTAAAGAGGAGGTAAGGATGACATCAGTCCTCTGTCTGATGAGGTTCAGAGAGTTTGTGGGTTGGCTAGGAGGAAATGCAAGTTAGCCAACAGAGTCTCCTGGGAGGCTGGACAGGTGGCCACGGAAGGTCAGCGGCAGTCTGTGCAGGATGCAGGCCCTGGGGTGGTCACTGTTTAACACAGAGCAGGATCTTGAACAAGCCACACTCTCCAGTAAGGAAGAGTCTCTGCACAGTGTTCCTTCTTGCCCCTCACCCGCTGTTGGCACGCAACGGAAGGTAAGTAATAGTCTTAATAATGACTCACTCGGGCTCCTGCCTCAAAGCCTGCTGAGGGAATTGCAGGCTTCACCATCCTGCTTTTCTTCATCACCTGATCCCACTCAGACAATCTGCCTGCTCAGTGAAGCATGAACTCCGGGAAGGTTTGCTTTGCCTCAGCGCATTTGGGGGAATCACTGGGGGTTTTCCCTGAACATTTGTTCATTGTTAGGGGCTTCCTCCTGCCAGCTTTCCTAGTTGGCTGGACCTTGTCCATGCACTGGGAGGTACTCCAGAACGACTTGGGAGGGAGGGAAAGAACAGCTGCAACCCATAGGAGGGAGTGGCCAGTGATGTGGTGGTGAAGGCCTGGGATAGAGCATGTGAAAGGCTGTCAGGGAGCAAGGAAAGGGTGTCAGACCCCAAAGGTTGGGAGACGGGCTTCAGTTCTGGGGCTGACATCCTCAGCGCCTTCCTCATCTTCTCTCCAGGTCTCAACTTTCTATCTGCAGAATGCAAATAATTTCAAAGGGCTCTTCAATGAAAGCACAGTCATGTTTTCCTGGGGGACCCATTCTAGACTGTCACTCCCATTCACACTGACTTTGCAAATTCTATCATCATTAAATATAATCTTGCTTCAGGTCTCAAGTGTCTCAGGCATGGAAAAAAGCAACAGCTTTTTGATTGGTCTCCCTGCCTTCCATCTGCTTCCAATTTTTCTTTGCACTTCTGCCAGAATGATATTTCTAAATTAGAAATCTGATTATGGCATCTTCCCAGCAATCACAAGGAAACACTCTAAATGGGTGACACACGGAAGGCTTTTCAAAATCTGAGTTCCTTGTCATCTGCTAGCCCCAGCTCCCATGCCTTTCCTCCAGGGCTTTATGTTGCAGCTACTCTAAACACCTCACTTTTCTCTGAATGTATCATTCTGCCTTTCTTTCTGTCATATTGTCCCGCCAATGGGTTTCATCCATGGACAAGTTCACTATGGATTCAGTGAGACTGAGGAATGACAATGTTATGTTTTTCGGGTGAAAGGGTTTATACCCAACTTTATTCCCACGGTGGCAGGTCCATCACTAGAATCCTGTCCACTCAGTCTGCATGCTGCAAGCTGGTCTCTGCCTCTGGGCCTCTGTCCTCAGCCCTGCCCCCACTCCAGTCTCTGCAATCCTGGAGCCTTGCAGCCCTGCAGCCATGCAGCAGCCCAGAGCACTGGGCGGAGCTCTTTATAGAGCATCAGTAACAACATATTGCCCACACGTGTGCAGTGAGGAAGCCGGCCAGGGCCAGGTGAGAATCCTGGCCATAGGAACCTTCACTTTCTCTACACATATGAAATACAGATACCAAAATAATACAGTTTTCAGAGCCAGACAAACCTGGGCCCACACCTAGCTCTGCTATTTACTGCCTTTGTAAATTTGGACATGCTGTATTCCTTCTCTGCACTCCAGTTTCATTGTTTCCAAAATGTGATTGAAGTGAGAATTAGTGAGGAAGGACAGGAAGTTCCTAGCCTAGGTTTTGATTCATAATATGTAGTCAATAAATTACTAGAATTATTATTATAGTCATCATCTTCTTTTTAGTGAATTCCTACTTATCCTTTAAAACTCAGCTCCAGTGTTACCCCTCTGTTGGAGCTTGCTGTTTCTTAGAGCTTTGGTCCAAGTTATTTTAGTAGTGATCACCTTGTGAGTATGCCAACTTACTGTCCATTTACATGTTTGTGTCAACCACCAGACTGCAGGCTCCTTGTGGGTAAGAACTGTGTTTCACTTATATCCTCATCTCTTGTGCCCAGCACAAGGCCTGTCCTGGGATAGGTGCTCAGTGAATGTTAAATAAGTGAACAGATGACTGTTTTTGTTCCTGGGTAGAAAGCACTTTCATTAAAAATGCAGAGGAAGGAAAAGGTCAGAAAGTGTACGCTTGTTTAGTCTGCTCTGCCCAGTTAACTAGGCACACCCTCTCCCTCTTGATCCCCATGCTGGTCTGTTCTTTGGCAAATGTTGGAAGGTCATGTGGCATCCTGTCTCCTTATCTAGGCATGTGTGAGGTGGCTAGGGAAGCCTCCACACCCTCTATCCAAATAGACTGGTTAGCTCTAGCCATTGGGAATGCTTGGAAAACAAATTCAGTTTGTCCCTGGGAGGTCTGCAGAGGTAAATATGACAAAGTGCTTGGTAAAAGTTGCCTGCATGTAATACCTATTGCCAGGATTGCAGGGCACAGAGGGATGTACAGCAGGTCCTAAAGTCTGTGGAAATAAGCTACAAACTTATCCTTCAAGCCACAACTGATGGGTTCACAAGTAAAGAGAAGTGACCTGGAATAGTAAAAAGAGCAAGGATTTCAGAGCTGGGGAAATCAGGGTTTGAACAGTAATCGGTTGGGTGAACTTAACCTTTCTTAGTCTAATTATGTATTTCTTCAATGAAGAATTCTTATCATATAGTTTGATGGAATGGTGAAATGAGCAAGATAAGTCCTTTGTCATCTCTGAAACCCTCAATGTTTTATGCTTTCTAAGCACTTCATAAATGACAATGCTCATTCATAACAAGTCTGAGAAGCAGGCAGAGTCATTATTACTAAGGTTGGATGTTTTTCCCTTGCCTCTCTGGATCCACTCGCATCCTTTCCTATCCTCCTCTGTACCCCAGGAGACTGATCTCTGAGGACCAAATGGACTTGCAAGTCTTCTGGCTTCCCATAAATAACAGAGTTAAAATCCTGGCTCCAGCCTCTGCTGGTCATTTGACCACAGGCTCATGGCTTTACATCCATGAGCCTCTGCTTCATTCTAAAAAACAAAAAAAAAGGTTGTTGGGAATACCATTTACTCTGTTCATCTCAGGGACCTATGATTAAAACAAGATCATTTCTAATCGCGAGGAAGTGCTTGCTTAAATCCAAATTTTTGTATTTTTTATTTCCATTTGCCGAAAGGTACTATACTTAACAGTGATTCAATAATTCATAGATGCAGTCAGCCAATTTTGCATTCTTTCATTTCTCCAACATTAATTATGCATCTACTATGTCAGAGGCTGATCAACTTTTTTGGTAGAAGGCCAGACAGTAAATATTTTAGGATCATGGGCCAAACAGTCTTGGTTGCAACTACTCAACTCTGACACTGTACTGTGAAAGCAGCCACAGATAACATGTAAATGACTAGTTGTGGCATTGTTCCAATAAAATTTTATTTACAAAAGCATTTGGCAAGCTTGATTTGGCCCACAGGCTCTGGTTTGCCAAGCCATATACTATAAGCCAAAGATGGTGTTAGGTCCTGAGACAAAGATGATTTCAAGAAACTCACATAGTCTTGTGGGAAGGAAATGAACAGATCAGAATAACTGGACTGGTGCTCTGATAGAAGTCTCCACAGAGCGGAAAGCAGGTGTAGAAGGAAAAACAGGCAATTCTCCAGGCATAAAGAGAGGGGCAGGGAGGAAACGAGAGAGAAAAGTAAAGACTTCATGTAGAGGCAGTGAGGATATGAGGTGTGTTTCTGGGGATGTAGCATGCTAAGGAGTTTAAATTTTCCTCTGTGCCATGGAGAAGCACATTAATAAGGAGACATAAAACACACTGGCTTTGGTTTAATAGCTGTTTTGCCCACTTAGAGTTTCATGGCATTTTTTTCTTCTGAAAATGTACATGTCAATGTTTCCACCATAGGGTTGCTGTGAGGCTCAAATAAGAAAATGAATGTGAAGAATTTAGCATGATGCCTGATGCATAGGGAGCACTTAATAAGGGTAGGTATATGCTGATAGATTTGTGTTTTAGAAAGGTTACTTTGACACGATGAATATAGTAGAGGGATCTAGCACTGGAAACAGGAAAATCAATTCGGATATGATAGCAGCAATCCATAGGGGAGACAGTGAAAGCCTGAACCTGCAAATGCAGAGGTGAGAGACGGAAGAGACACGGACAGCACCTGGGGGCCAATTTGATGTAACAGTGAGGAACAGAGGAGGGTCAAAATTATATTCTGAGTTTTAGGCATCTAGTAATACTGTTTACCAAGCTAAGGCAGGAGGAAAGCCAGATTTGAGGTAAAGGTATTAAGTTCCTTTTTGGGCACACTGATTAAGTGGAAATGTCCAGTAGTCAGTTGGCTACACACTTCTGGTAGGAATTTCATAATTGGGAATCATTATTCAATTGAAATTAGAACAAAAGAATCATCAGCATGAAACCTCTGGAGCAGATGAAATCACCAAAGAAACAAAACAAAACAAAAAACTAAAATTCGTCTGAGATACCCATCATTTGAGGGAGAGGCAGATATGAAGAATCAGTATATATATGTATATATATATATATACACATATACACACACATATGCATACACACTATTATTATTTATTAGTAATGTATTTTATATAAATAATATTTTATTAACACATTATAGATACATATATAAAATTACTGTGTATGTGTGTGTGTGTGTGTGTGTGTGTGTGTGGAGATATATATATATATATTTGTAAAACAGGTAAGAAAATGTCAGAGTGGGTCAGGGGACTCATTTAGGAGTCACATCTCAGAAGCTGATGAAAGAAGGGTTAGAAGAAGAAGAAGCCAGAGTATCAGTGAGATGCTGCAATGTGGTCGGCTGAGTTGATGATTGAGAGTCACTGGCAACTAGACAATATGCAGTTAGGAAGTGACTGCAACTAGAAATCTATCTTCAACCAAGATAGGTTCCATGGAGCAGTGGAAAGCACCAGATTGTCAGGGATTGAAGACTGGACGGGAGTTGAGGAGGTGAAGGCAGTGCTGGTAGAGCATTCTTTGGGAAATCTGATTGTGAAGAGAAAGGGAAATGAGCCCAGGTGCTAGAAGAGGACATAAGGCTGGCTTTCCCTTAACCTTTAGATATTAATTAAATATCCAGGAAAGCAGAAATCTCTGGAGAAGTTAGGTGAAGATCAAATGGGAGAAGAGATAGAGGAATTTGCCTTCAGTGGGAGAAAGATGTCCTGGGAAATAAGGTTGGATTTAAATGAAGATGTTTAAGTTTGTGCTTCTGGAAGGAGAGTTTTCAAGTGCTTATCTGATAGCTTCAGTTTTCTCTCAAAAAAGTCAACCAGTTTATCTGCTAAGAGAAGGATAGCAACAGTTAGGAAGGTGGCCTGATCAGAATAAAATGTAGAGTGTCTTTTCTCTGTCAATAAATCACAATGAACTTGGAGACAATAAATTTGGAGTGGCACCAATCCATCCAGTTGTGTCATTTCTTCCAGCAGTGCTCAGCAGCTAGTGGGGAAGAAAGGCAGAAAGCAGATGGCTACATTGATGCAAGGTTGAGCATTTGTGCAGTGCAGGTATGGGGGAAGAACAAGAGATTGGGAGGATGAGGTCATTTGCAACAAAATCATTTTAATAATCTAGAGGATAGGGAAGGAAGTGGAGGCAGAAGGAGGCTGATAGTGAAAGAAAGGTCAAAGAACAAGAGGGTGGTGAGGAGGTAAAAACATGTGTGGTAGGCATAAGGAAGGGAAAACTAGACTGATAGGAAATTAGAGTCAGAGATTTGTATATTAGAGTTTAAGGTGTCAGGGGTAGACCATTTCCTTTTAATGATAAGCTTCAGGATGTAGCAATACATTAGTAAACTGGGGCTACAGAAGGTGGTCAAGGACATTTGAAGTGATGATAACATGGTTCACATCTGTGTGATATTTTGTAGTTTGCAAAGCACTTTCACAACCATTATCTCACTTGACCTCATCCAATGAGATGGTAAGGGCAGGAATTATCAAGTATTATCTCAATTTTACACATGAAACAATTGAGGCTTGTACATATTAAATATCTTACCAGGCTGGTTAAGTGATGGAAATTCCAAATAGGATGAAATCACTAGCGACTGAATCAAAGGCAAAAAATAAAAAATAAAAAAATCCGAGTCAATTCCAACACTTCAGTGTGTGTGTGTGTGTGTGTGTGTGTGTGTGTAATGAATGAATGGATGGGATTGGTTTGACAAAAATACAACATGGTAACATGGTACCAACTTCTTTGGAGAAGTCAGTGAGCTCAGAGTCATGCAGGATTTTTGTTTTGTGGTTTTGTTATATTTTCTTTTTCTTTTCCTAAACAAAATATTCTCTACCTGCTCAATCACAATTGATACCTTCACGAGGATCAGGGTATCCTGTTCCCTGACTCTAATCACCACCACCAGTGCTCCCGGAAGCCCTGCCTCTCATTCCTCCTGCAGACTGGAGCCTCCCCAGAGCTCCCCTGAGCTCTCGTCCTGCGTGAAGATGGACAGAGATCAGCTTTAGCAGCTGTGGATGGAGGAGGGTCCAGGAAGCAGACGCTGAGCGAAGCAGTTCACCCAAATGGCAAAACAGACGTGGGCTCTGGGGGAGCTGGAGGCGGCCCAAACAGGGTAAGAGGGAGAGGTGCCCTTCCATTTCCAGCTCATATTTCTCCTTTGCCTCCTTTGTTTCAAGCTAGCCTATTCCAGTCCCAAATTGGGTGTCGGATTCCATCTCAACCCCTGGTTGTGTGCTGGGTCCTCAACCAGATCCGTCATCTTGCCCTATAAAAATTATTAACTCCCCTCAAATCCCACCCCATCTTTCCCAGTTCTGTGCATCAGGAAATACTGCTTCAGCCAAACCACTGTGGTGTTTAGAAGAAGGGCCAAATTGAATACCTTTATTTCTGCCACATTTTTGTTCTGTAACCCTGTCGTTGTCACTTTCTTTCTCTTGACTTCTTCTCATCTATGCTATTAGTTGGTTGAACTATACTCATAATGACAAAAGGTCTCTTTACAAGCACTGACTCAGGACCACTGGTAGTGGCTTCCTGGGTCTCGGTGTTGAGAGGATTCTGAGGAATACTGGGGCTCAGAACTCGCATTCGCCCTTAAGATAGTGGTTCTCAAACTGTAGTGTGCATCTTACTTACCTAGAGAGCTTGTCAGAACACAAAGCACTGGGCCCCATACCCAGAGTTTCCGATTAAGAGAGTTGGAGGCATTTCTATCAAGTCCCCAGGTGAAGCTGACGCTGTTGGTCCAGGGAGCACATTTTAGAATCACTACTGTGGTATGTCATACCTTACAGCTCAGTTTGGTTCTCTTGAAATGATACAAGCTTCATCAGTAGCTTGCTGACACAGACACACAGATGGAGGGCCCCAGATTTCTTTAATGGAGGTGAAAGATCCATTAAATAGAGCACGTTGTACATCTGATCTTTTTAAAAAAGAGCAGTCAAGCTATAAGCATGAAATTCTATGATTTTCTAGTTCATATTTAACTAGCATAGGGAGACAGAAAATGTATGGGCTTTGGAATCAGATACACCCTAGCTTAAATCCTGGCTCTACAGTTTATTAACTGTTTGACCTTGGACCAGTTACGAAACTCCTCAGCCTCACTGTATGTAGTAAAGGCATTACCTTTTTTTGTTTGGTTCACTATGCCTAACACCTCACAGAAGGCAGTCAAAGTATTCTTTGAATGAATATACAATGATTTATAACAGACAAATCTATACATCTACAGAAACTATTTTCTTTTTGCTCCCTCGATGTGTAGGAAATAACCAGTAAATTCCAAAGGAGCATTAGAAAATGTCGTCTTTAACTGTGCAGAAGGACGGAACTCTGTATTACTCAGCTTATCACAGACTCAAATATGATAAGAAAATGCAGCTTATTTTCTACAATGACTCTAATCTTGCTTATGAACCTCATCCTTCTGCTTAGCAGTGAGGAGTGGGAAGGAAGGACGTAGCAGTATCTCTGTTTCGTCTCTTTGGAGTAACTCAGTCTTTGTCATAAATGTTCGGTTTTCAGGAACTCCCTCAGACTTCCTCCTCTCTCAGATGGCGCTCTGGGTAAAGAGGAGGCTCTGGGATCCCACTGTGGCCAGGAAAGGACCCCTCCCTGCTCCCTGTGGTTTAGCGGTTGGGCTGCCCTTGCCTCTGGAATGGTGGTCACTCACGTGGACCTTGTTCATGTGCCTCTTAGGAACCTAAGTCAGACACCACTGTAGAGGCCTTTGTCCCGGCTATTTGCCTCTGCTTGCTAAGGTCAAGCTCTCCGAGGCCTCTTTCTCCTTTTCCTGGTATCCTGCAGTTCCCTCCGCCCTCTCAGGACCTCAGGTGTCTCCTCCCCTGAGTAAGGGGACTATCCACAGTGTAGCCAGGATACCTGCTAATCTCTAAGGTACATCTAAGCTCAAAAAATTCATTATGGTTTATGGAGCAAAATCAGAAGTAAGTTCCAGAACTGTGTTCAAGTCCTTTCATTACCTCCTTCTAGCTGTTGAACTTTGAGGTAATTGCTTAGCTCCCCGAACTTCCTTTTTTTTCATCTCTACCAAGAGGATTATATAGCAATGCTGAAGAAAAAACTGATGTGTTGATCAAAAATATGTTACTTGTAAAAATTCTTGGTTAAAGCAGATCTTTCTCCCATTCTTTCGCAGATATTTTTTGAGAAGTCACTACGTGCATTAGGTCTGCAGAAGTAAAGAACTGGGATACCGACTATATCCTTGCCTTGCTTACAGTCATGTGGGGGCACCTGGCCCGCAAGCTGGTCATAGAAGAGAAGTGCAGGGGATTGTGGGACGTGGAGCACAGGCCTGCGTCTGTTGCCTGGTGTGTTGCTTCAGCTCTCAGAGGCTCTGTGGCCTCATATATAATGGGAAAAATACCAGGATCTAAATAACAGGAGAATTGTGTGTGTGTGCTGGTGTACAAGAAGATTAAACGAAATGTAACTAAAGACATTTCACCGCTAATAGGGAGGGAATCATGTAGGAGTTGTAATTAGAATATTAATTATAATAAACATATTTGTCTTCTTTTCATGGAAACATAGTTATCTTAGAGTTGGAAAAGAAACTATCTTTAACCCAAACAAAAAAATTAATTTACTCAGCTTTTAAAAGAAGAATACATAAAAACAATTTTTTTTTTGGCTCTAATTTTGCAAGACAAACCTTCCTTAATTTAAGGACCAGGTAGGGAGATCTGGAGTTGTGTGGAGGGCTCTGGGGGCTACTAAAACAGGGAACTTAATATAAGAAGTAGGGAATGTAGAATTTATCAATTTGGCAATATGACAGATGCCTCATTTTATATGGAACTGCCTGCCTCCCCCTACAAAAGATCCTGACCATACTTTGCAAATGTTCTATTTTTAATTGCCAAGCAACTCTATCCCGTGAGCCACATAATTAATACATAGCAGCGGTGTGATTTGGTTGAGCAGATATGGTATTTATCCTTGAACACCCATAGGGTATTATCACTGTTGAATCAGGAACAAGAGGGAAGGACCCACTGAATATGTCTGAACCTTCAGAGTGGAGGGGTTTTTCAACATGGAGGAAGTGGCCTGGAGATCCAGCCTTGAATATCCTCGTACCATGGTCACAGGATAGCAGATAGTCCTTGCTGGGAGTTTTAGAGTTCTGCAAGTGTGATTCATTCTTATGCAGATGAAAGGATAGGAGCACCTACTGAGATACCTTGGGCAGCCACTGTGCTGTGTTATTTCATTTCATCTTGGTACAGATCTGTGAAAAACCTATTGCTGCTCCTATTTTTCAGGTAAGGAACTAGCTGGAAGGAGACAACCACTTGCTTGGTGCCACACTCCTGACTTTGTAGAGAGTCAAGATTCAATTGCTGTGGTTTTGGTGAATCATAATGTCATAAAAATACTTCAGAAGTTATCATAAGTGGTACACCACACCTAGCATATTTGACACCTGAAACAAATCATTTAATACTCCTGTGTCCCCAAAATGTCAAAATTATTTTCAGTTATAGATATGAGATAAAACACATACTACTACTAATGAGAAAAGACATGTAGAAAATGAAAATTTCAAAAAGTAAATTTGGCATGCCTTATTAGTAACAACTAAAAATGGAACATCATAGTGCAAAGATATTACATCTCTCAGTTTATACCTTATTTCACTGTTTTAAATTTTAAATGCAAATAAAAACTCCACATGGTCACAAATAAACGATGGAATTGAATTACTCAAATTTTATATTTTTGTCTGTACAGTTACTATGCCATTATTGCTTACTTTTAATCTGGAATTTAATGCATGGATTAGAGACACCAATATTGAATGATACCACTAGGAAATTATACTTGGAACAAACATGTAGCTAAGTTTGGATGTGTTATCAACTGCTTTATGTACAGCCCCTCAATTTAATCCTAAACCCAATGAGATAGGTAATATTATTATTTCTCCCATATTATTGATGAGGAAGCCAAGGTACAGAGAGTTCAAATGACCTATCCAAGATTACAGGGCTAGTGATTGCATGGGACTGACCAATGGGTGGGCTCCAGGATCAACCCTTGCAACCACTCTGCCTTAGTGCTCCCATCTCAGTTAGGTCTATCAATACATCCTGGGCTTCTCCCATTACTGAAGCCATCAGGTGGATACATAGTTTCAGTGATTAAAGTTGTAGGTAAACCTTCCAGTTTATTATTGTGTTTTGTTTGTTTTCTGTTTCACTTTTACTTAGGACCCATGAATGTGGAGGCTAAAGAAGATTGCAAACAGGGATTGGGGCAGATGAAATTTACCCTTTCAGAAGAGTCTCCCCTTGATAAGTTAAGTCCAATAATTGATTAAGTAGCACAAATGCAAGATACACTATCCCAGGCACTGTTTTAAGACTCTTGGGAGAAGGAGGCATCACAAAATACAGGACAACATGACCTTTTGAAATACCACGTGGTTAGCCACAGACAGAGCTTTCCTTAATGTCTCACCATAAAATAAGTGGGGTGACCCAGAGAAAGGGAAACTCTCACTACCAAAACTCAGATTGACATTCAACTTTGGACCAGAAATTTGGAAACAAATCAATATGCAAACCTAGAAGTAGGTCTCTTCTGTTTTTGAGATCACAGTTCCCTGAATTCTTGGGGAAGGAGCAAACGGGTGATTGCTGAGGTGGCATTGGGTATCCTCCTAGGAGAGTTGGCCACAACAAGCATCAGGGCTTTGTGCGTCCTGGGGGCTCTGACTTCTTGAGTTTATGTCTGCTCTACCTGAATCAGTGTGGGAGTTAGTTAAAGACAATTTGTCTGTCTTTATGTTACACCTGGCCTGAGAGCCATGAATTACCAATTAGCCCTTTAAATAATACTGTCAAGAAGGCAATTCCACCAGCATCTAAAAGGTCAGAGAAAGGCCTTCTTTTAGGGCTCCTTGAACTCAATTCCAACATGGGGGTGTTGTTTCCCCACACCAACAAGCAATTCTCAGACACCAGCAGGGTGTCAACTCCGTTCTCACACTGTCTACTCTGAGATAGCATCAGACTCTACAGGTTAAGGGTTCAGTCCTGTAAGATTGCTGAATGGCCCTACTTTAGAGGCCAGTTGGAAGCCCCAGTTTGTTACCTATGCTTCTGACCTACTGGCTACAGACAGGAGGTTCAAACACCCTCATCCTTAGGTTGATTAATTTGCCAGAGTGGCTTGCAGAACACAGGAAACAATTACTTAATGTTTATTAGTTTATTAAAGGATATGATAAAGGATATAGATTAACCACATGAAGACATACATAAGGCAAGGTCCCAAACAAAGGAGCTTCTGTCCTCATAGAGCTTGGGGCCTGGCTTAATGGCGTGTGTAAGTGTTCTGGTTCCCCAGGCATGTAAATTCTCTGTTTGAGGCCCCAAAATTTGTTCTCTTGGATTTTATGGAGGCTTTGTTACATAGCATGATTGACAAGTCATTGGCCATTGACTGATTCAGCCTCCAGTCCCTCTCCCCTCCCCAGAGGTCGGGATGGAACTGAAAGTTCCAAAGCTTTAATCACATGGTCGGTTCTCCTGGCAACCAATTTCCTCCCTTGGGTTGGGGTCCTTTGTTAATAACAAGACACCCATTTCACCTTTATTGTTCTGAAGCATTTTTGGAAACTGTGGAAGAAGACCAAATACATCTGAGAAATATATTTTGCTCCTTGGAACAAATCTGTATAGAAACAAAGAACAGATTGATGGTTCCCAGAGGCAGGGGGTTGGAGAAATGTGTGAAGGTGTTCAAAAGGCACAAACTTACAGATATAAAATAAATAAGTCCTGGGGGTGTAAGGTATAGCATGATGATTATAGTTAATAATACTGTATTGTATATTTGAAAGTTGCTAAGAGGGTATATCTTAAAAGTTCTCATCATAAGAAAAAAATGTATAACTATATAAGGTGATGGATGTTCACTAAACTTATCATTTTAATCATTTCACAATATATACATATACTCAAATCATTACGTTATAGACCTTAAACTAAAATAATATTATAGTTAATTATATCTTAAACTGAAAAACAAACAAGCATAAAAGCCCTCTTGGACCTCAGTTTCCTCATCTGTGTATGAAAATAAAATCCTCCCTGTTTAGATGTTGCAAAGATTAAATAAAACCATGCATAACCAAAATAGTACCTGATGAACAGTATGTACCTAATAGATGTTAGTTCCTTTCCTCCTTTCCTTTGGGATTACATATAGTTCTGTTTTCCAAAATTTGGAACACTAATTCCACAATTTGTTGATGGGTATGTTTGAAGTAAGGATTTTGTGGTAAATAATTTGGAGAAGCACTGGAGTTAAGCTAACTTTGAAAGATTTCTTTTCAGAATCTTGAATATATTATGCTTCTCTAGTGGAATATACCAGCCAAATTTCCCCAAATACATTTGACAGCAGATGCCTGTTTTTCATGGAATGTTTATAAAATCTTGGATTAGAGGATCATGTTGCCAATTTAACTTCTTATGCAGACCTCAAAATAAAGCTTCTATTTTATTGATTTATATACTAAGATAAAGTGTTTTTTTAAAAACTCTATTTTTTGCAACTATATACCCATGTAAATCAGGATTTCTCAATACTGTACAACCAAAACAAAGTAGGAAATTAAATTGGATGCTGAGGATGAAATAATAAGTTGTAAAATGTAATTTCAGACTTTGTGTGTTTGCAAAACATCCTTATTGTTCTCAGTGAATGACTTCATAAAAGTTTAAAGTTATAAACTTGAACATAAAATATATGAAAATTGTTAAATTAAAAAAAATGGAATGAAAATTTCACCTCCAGAATGGAGTAGTGAACTGCAGCAAATAACAGGACTCTAAAAAAATACATAAAACATGTAGGGTTTTGAAGGCTTTGAAGATTGAGCAAAAACCATCAGATTTTAGAGGATAATTG
Source organism: Manis pentadactyla (assembly GCF_030020395.1). Classification (NCBI taxonomy): domain Eukaryota; kingdom Metazoa; phylum Chordata; class Mammalia; order Pholidota; family Manidae; genus Manis; species Manis pentadactyla. Next base: position 45,592,331 of record NC_080022.1, on the reverse strand, counting down.
AGACTTGAGATAAGGGAACCAAATGGAGTTGTTCCCTTTTTTATGGCTTTACTTTGAAGGCACAATCATGGTGCAGGTGACACCAAGTCACTAAAATTCTGGTAGAAATCTCTCTATTGTTTTGGCCATATGAACTAGGTGAAGGAGCCTTGGGGCAACCAGAGTCATCAGAAGGTTATAGGGCAAAATCCTGGAAAGTAGAGAGTCAAATAATAGGGGAAAAAAAATACAATATCTGAAATTTAAAATACACTGGATGAGTTTACTGACAGAATGGAGATAACAGAGGAAATAGTCAGTGACTTTGAAGATAGATCACTGGAAATTATCCAAGCTGAAGAAGAGAAAAAAAATTAAAAATTCACAACACCTCCAAGACCAGTGCAAAATTTCAAAAGTTCTGACACATAGATAATTGGAGTCCCCAAAAGAAAGGAGAGAGAGATTGGGAAGAAGTATTTAAAGAAATAATAGCTGAAAACTTCTCAGAGTGTGTGAAGGAAATAAGCACATTTGAGAAGCTCAGTGAATTCCAAATAGGGTAACTCTGATGGTAATACTAAGGCACATTATAGTCAAACTGCTGAAAACCAAAGGTAAAGAGAAAATCTTGAAAAGAGCCAGAGGAAAAATGAAGAAAGGGGAACAAAGGTTTGAATACCTGTGGACTTTTCATTATAATCAAAGGAGGCTCGAAGGCCATGGAAAAATATCTGAAAGGGATAGGAGAAAAAAAATGTGAAGTCAGAATTCTATAGCCAAGGAAAATATTTTTCAAGCCCGAAGGTGAAATAAAGACATTTTTCAGATAAAGCAAAATTAATGGAATGTATTGCCACTTGAACTGCATTACCAAATATGACAATGAAAGTTCTTCAGGGTGAAGGGAAACAGAACGAGATGGAACTCAGAGCCTTAGGAAGGAATCAGTAGCACTGGTAAATCTATAGATGGATATAAAAGCCTATTTTTCTTTGAATATACTTAAAATAATACATATGGATATAGAAAACAAAACTTTTAGAATGTTGTCTTGAGGGATTTATAATGTATGTAAATATAGTGACAGCTAAAACATAAAGCATGGTGAGAAGTTAAATGACCTTAAATGAGGTTGCAAGATTTCTGTTATCCATGAAGCAGTACAACTCTAGGTAAAGTGAAAAGTTAATGATGCATACTATGATACACAGAAAACCACCAAAAAAATAAAGCAAAGAAATATGGGTAAATAGTTAATAAGTGAAATTAAAACTGAATTAAAAATGTAAATAATTTATAGAAAAGAAATGGGATGTAGAGTGACGAAACACAGAAGGAACCATCAGAAAACAGAAAATCCATACATATAAAAATTACATTAAAAGTTAATCAACTAAACACTCCAATTAAAAGGTAGAGTTTTAAAGAATAGGTACAAAAGCAAGACCCAGTTGCATGCTGTCTAAAATACTTCAAATAAAAAATATGCAGTTTGCTTGAAAGGAAATTGATAAAAATAATATGCTATACAAACAATAACTATAAGACTAGACTAGCTATATTCTAATTATTATTATTATAAGATAAAGTACACTTCAAAACAAGGATATTCACTCTTGATACATCTATTCAACAGTGTATTGGAGGTTTTGGCCAGGACAATTAGGCAAGAAAATGAAGAATGTTGTACTAGCGTAAGGATAGATATATAGATCAATGGAATAGAACTGAAGGTGCATAAATAAACTCTTGCATTTACACTCAATTGATTTCTAACAAGGGTGCCAAGACCACTCAATGGGGAAAGAAGAATCTTTTCTACAAATAGTACTGGGACACCTGGATATCTTTTTGCAGAAGAATAATATTGGACACCTTTACACTATACACACAAAAAAATTCAACATAGGTCATAGACATAAATGTAAGAGGTAACACTATAAAACTCTTAGACAAAATTATAGGAATAAATCTTTATGACTTTGAGTTAGGCAAATCTTATGTAGAATTTCAATGTTTTCCTTATTGACTTTATTTGGGAATCATTTACTGTGTCTATTAAAATGGCATAATCTATGAATAAAATGGTATAATCTATGAAAATTGTGTATACCTATGAAACCACCACAACCATCAAGATACAGAACATTTACATCATCCCCAAAAGATACCTCATTCTTTTTGCAGTTCATCCCTTCTGTTACCCTTCAACTCTAGGCAGCCATTCATATTACTTTTGTCTCTATGGATTGACTTTAAATTTTTATAAAAAGAATCATACAGTGTGCATTCTACTGTATCTAGCTTCATTCACTCGGCATATTGATCTTGAGATTTACCCACACTGTAGCACACATTAGTAATCCACTCCTTTTTAAATATTTGAGTAAATACTTAGTGGAATGTCTGGGAACTATAGAAGGTGTTAAATATTATAAGAAACTGTTAAATACTTTCCCAAAGATTTACTATTTTACATTTCCTCCAGCAGTGTTAAGAGATTTCTACTTGCTCCATTTCCTTGGCATTATCAATCTTTATAATTTTAGCCACTCTACTGAGCAGTGATATCTCATTGTATTTTAACTTATATTTCCCTGATGACTGATAATGGTGTTGAGTATCTTTTCCTGCATGTACTGACCATTCTTCTATCTTTCTCTTTGAAATGTCTGTTCAAATCTTGTACTGACATTTTATTGGGTGCATTAGTTTCTGAGGGTTGTCATACCAAAATACCACAGACTGGGTGGATTAAAAACAGAATTTTTTTCCCCTCACAGTTCTGGAGACTAGAAGTCTAAGATCAAGATGTTGGCAAGGTTGTTTCTTCTGAGGCCTCTCTCTTTGGCTTGTAGGTGGCATCTCCTATTAGTGTCTTCACTCAGTTGGGTACCTGTGTCCTAATCTCCTCTTGTAAGAAGTTTAGGAATTCAACCTATGGATTTTAGGGGAACACAATTCATCTCACAATACTCCTCTCTCTGACCCCCAAATTCAGGTCCTTCTTGCATGTAAAAAAATTTCACTAAAAATATGATGACTGTGGACTGTCTGTACATGAAGCTGACCACCATCAAGGAAATAAGAGACTGGCAAAGCTTTGGGATAGTTGTATTGCCAAAACAAAAACAAACAACAACAAAAGCATTTGCTTGTCCTAGAGAAGATTCAGACTATTTGAACTTAAAAGTAATCCCTGAGACCACTAAATTCTATGGGCAGACAGTGGACTGATAAAGCAGTTTAATCCCCCAAACCTCAGAACATAATGCCAATTCATACTTCAGATGTGGCCACAAAGGATAATGGAAAAGGAGTAATCTCCAGATGTCAAAGCCCAGGACAATGGAGAATAATGTAAAAGGGAGCTACTTGAGTGTGGAGCCACGGTATGATGTAGGCACATTGCCCGCTCCTGAATAGGGACCTTCAATATTTCTACCCAGTAGGAGTTCAGATTTACTATGGGACAGTGTCTATATGTCTCCTATAGTTTCTCTTTCTAAATGGGTTTATTTATTATGGTTTTTCTAGTATGTTGTATATTGGGTGTGTGGAGGAGACAGATAACTTATCTTTTTAGTAAAGAGGTTGCCGGATAAAGAGAAGCCACATCTGGACTTAATAAAGATACCTTCTTACATAGAGGCTCTAATGATGAGATTGCTGCATATCAACCAGTGTTATGTGATGAACTGTGTCCCTTTAAAATTTTATGTTGAAATTCTAACCTTCGGTATCTTAGAATGTGATTGTATTGGATATAAGGCCTCTAAAAAGATAATTAAGGTAAAATGAGATCATATAGATGGGTCCTATTCCAGTATGAGTGGTGTACTTATGAGGAGAGATTAGAACACAGACAGGTAAGAGGGATGACCTTATTAAGACACAGTAAGAAGAGAGCCATCTACAAACAAGCCAGAGAGACCTTGGAAGAAACCAATCCTGCCAAAACCTTGATCTGGGACTTCTAGCCTACAGAACTGTGCAAAAATTAATTTCTGTTGTTTAAACCACACATCCTCTGGTATTTGTTATGGTAGTCCTAGAAAATGAATGCATCTGGGCATAGTGAACTTTGCTCTGTCTGCAGTGGTTCAGCAGAATTTGGAGTGATTCCCTGAAGATGGGTGTATGACATGTGCACAATGGCGATGAAAGTAAAAATTTTGTCAGTAGAATGGCTGGCTGTGTCAGTCATTTGGGATATTTACTGATACTTCTGGTTCTTCTCTGCATTAGTTATCTCTTTCCAGGTTATGCTGCTGTAACAAATTGCTCCAAGCTTTCAGTGGCATATAATAACAAAAATTTATTTCTCATGCATGATACATGCTGGCTGTAAATAGAACATAGCTCCACTTCCTGTATTCTCCTCATTCTAGAACTCAGGCTGCAGAAATAGCTTCTATTTGGAACATATCATTCTTGTGATGAAAGAAAACAACAACAATAAAAAAAAAACATTTAGATGGCTCTCAATTTTCTGTTCAAATGAGGTACATATCACTTCTGCTTATATTTAATTGGCCAGTCCTGATATCAGTGAAGTGGGGAAGTATAGTCAGATGACAGTGGGTGGGGATATATAATTCTCTTACATTTCAGCAGCATGTACTTGGTACCAACAATACAATCTAAGCACACTACTTCATTGTACGTCTTTACCTCCTTTGAAGTTAGCTGCTGAGGCAAATTAAATACAAATGAGTGTTAAGTGTGTCACTTCCAGGAAGAAACCTTTAAAGACCATTACATGATTCACCACTTCCCTTTCTCCCTGCTATGAGAGAAAGTTAGCGGGTGCTCATTAAACCTGTACCCCTAATGGAAAGGGTGGAGCAGAGTTCTTGGCTAACTCATGATAGACATGCAAGAAATGAATCTTTGTTTCCTTAAGCCACTGAGATTTTAGAATTGTTTGATACCATCACATAACATAATTCATTCATTCTGACAAGAGTACTAAAAGAGGTTTGAAAACCACCACCTTAAAAAGCTGCCTGTGTTGTGTGCACAGTAGGTGCTTAGCAATGTGTGACAATTAATCTTTCATATTATTATAACTACAGCTGCTCTCCTTTTTGAAAATGACCCTGACTACTATTGTGATAGTCACTTCCTTCACTTCCTTTTTTGTGCTACTCTTTATGATAAAAGGTACCTAAGAAGGTTGTTTGCCCATCATCCCCTTTTCTCTCCATTGAGTGGTTGTGCTCAAAGTTGCCATGTGACACAATGTTGAGCCACAGTTGGGCCAGTGAACTCCTTCTGGAACCAAGAAAGATGAATAGAGCACCTGGACTGTAACACAGGCCTTGTTGCTGACCAGTGTTCATCATAGTGTACTTAGTAGGAGGAATAGTCTGCAGAGCAGAACACTGTAGCTCTAAGGAGAATGAAGGGGGAAGAAGAAAGTCAGAAGTACTTGAATTCCTGGAGCCACTTTTACTTGATCACATCTGAAGAAGCCAAAGGTATATATCAGGCACCCACAAACTATGGACCATTTCAGCAGATTTGACCTGCTGCCTGTTTTTGTAAATAAAGTTTTATTAGAACACAGCCAAATGCATTTATTTACATGTGGCTCTTTTGGGGCTATAGTAGTAGAGATGAATAGTTGTGACAGAGACCTTATGGCCTGTAAAGCCTAAAATATTTACTCTCTGGCCCATTTCAGAAAAAGTTTGTTGACCCTGGTATGTATTATCTCACTCTTTAAAAAATCATATATATTTCCTAAATTTACATATGAAATATATACATTCACAAATAGATATCACATACATATATGTAAAATATACTACATACATATATGTAAAAATATATATTCATAAATGAATGCAATTTTCATGTATAGTAATGCAGAGTAAAAAAGATTGGAGAGTCAACTACATCTCAATTAAACAAAAAAGATTGGAGAGCCTGCTATGGGCAATGACTCCCCAGAAATATTTGATCAGGGCAATGGCACAATCAGAGTAACGGTACCAGTCTAGTGTCAACGTGAATGCTTGTTTGTATGGAAGCAGGAGAGAAAGTTAATAAACTGATATGAGCATTTTGCACTTCAAACCAAAACTAAAAACCAAAATCCAAAAATCCCAAACTGGGTAGAGGAATGGCAGTTGGGATGGAGAGGAAGGGATTCCTGCAAGTGACTCAGATGTGGCCTTTCAGCATCATTCACCTATAGATGACAAACTCCAGGTTTGGGGGAACAGATTGTTTGGCTATAAGAAACCATCAATAATGATTTTCGTGATCATCTCATCTTGGCCCAGACCCCATTCCGACCAACTTATTAATGCACACATTATTCTTCTTAAAGAAATAGAGAAATGCATTCCAGATTGCCAAAGAAAGGAATTTCCCATGATTTATACTGAAGTATTCCTAGAACTTTTTTTTCCCAATCATCCATCTTCAAGAAATACTAAAGACAAATATTTCATGAATCCAGAGGTGCTTCTGGCCAGCATCTGGAGATGATCTTGAGAATACAAATCTGTTGTCATTTTTCACCACAGCCCTCAACTGTCAGAGCATGTAATAAACATAACCATTCAGAGGGCTGGAGGGAGGCAGAAAGTATACAGTTACCACTATAGCAGGAGGCAGCAGAAATGAGCGTATGTTTGTCCACAGTCCCTCATATCTACTTTTCTCCCTTTCCCTAATACATGTTTGAATGTTAGTTAAAAACTCTCCTGTTGCTGATACTCTTCATAAGTGTAGTGTCTTATTAAAATGTCACATGGAGAAATGATTTGGCTATAAAATCAAGCAGATCTGAGTCTGATTCTTGGTTTTGCTACTTAATATCTGTGTGACCTAAAAATTCTTAGCCTTGCTGAATGCTATTTTCACATTAATAAAATGGACTTATTTATAAAGTGATAATATAGGTGAATTACTAGTACAGTGTTTGACAGGGCCCCAAAATAAAGGTCGCCATAATTATCATTTCAAAACTGTTCCCATGTCACCCTTACATATTCACCAAATAGTTAAATTAAGTAGAAGGAAAATGCCAATTATTGGTAAGAATATGGAACACCTGGAGTTCTCAAACATGGTGGCTAGAGTGTAAAATTACTCGCCACTCACTAAGCTGAAAACAATCCAGTACTCAGCAATTCCACTCCTAGGTATGTGCCCCACACTGCTCACACGCGTTCACCAAAAACATAAACCAGAATGTCCAAAACAGTGCTATTCATCACAGCATCCAACTGGAAACTACTCAAATGCAAACTGATAGCATATGACACAGAGCTCAGAAAACAATTTCTCTAAAAAGCCAGACAGTAAATGTTTAGACTCTGTAGTCCATGAGGCAAAATCAGCTGAAAATAACATCAAATTCAAATTTCATCTAATCTTGTGAGCTATGAAATATTATTCCTTTGATTTTTTAAAAGCATTCAGAAATGTACAAATCGTTTTTAGCTTATAGGCTGTACAGAAATAAGGTGGGCCAAATTTGGATGTAGTTTGCCAACCCCTGGTGTAGGGGATAAATAAATTATATATTCACATAGTAGAATGCTATACAACAGCAAGAACAAAAATCTATATACCCAATAGTATGGATGAATCTTATGCACATAATATCACGTTAAAGAAGCCAGGTGCAAAAAAATGTAAGATTACATTTATATAGTCGTGTTTACTGTGTCTGGGTTAGCGACAGAAGGGCAGAATAAAAGGGATTCTGGGTTCAGTGGTAATATCTATTTCTTCATTTAGTTATTCAGTTTATAAAATTCAACAAGGTATATGTTTATGTTCATTTCTCTACATTATTATACTTAAAGAAACACTGAAAAACCTTCAACAAATTTTCTTCCTCTACTGCAGGCCTTTGCTATCTCACACCTAACCAATTAACAGCTTCTAGGTGCTCTTCCCCACTGTGGACACCTCACTTACATTCCAAAGAGTCTGAAACACCAATTACCCTTTGGGTTAGTGGAAAGAGAAGATGAGATTAAGACTAGTGCCCTGTAGTTTGAGATGAAGATCTGAGCTTCACTCCACTGTGTATGAATTGTGCAACAATGTACAGAGAACACAGACTTTCTGAATCTGCTCTTGTCATCTGGCAAATGGAAAAAATAATTCCTTATTATAAGCTTGGTGTAAAGATTACCCTTGATAATGGGAAATTATTCTGTTAAGCTCTATATGTCTATACAAACTTTCACCACCTGTGATATTCTTTTTGTAACCACCTGCAACGATCAAGCTTAAAGACCTCCATCTTCTTTCTTCTCTGCCTTCTATTCCTCCACTTGGGGAGAAGGCAGACTAGCAGTTAGGGACATAGACTCTCAGTTCATATCTAAATGTGGCCATTTGTCCTGTAGCTTCTCTGGGCATTGGTTTCCTTATCAGTATGATATCTATGCCATATTGTTCCTTAGAGGTTGTAGTAGCCAGTCTCCGGGATGGCCCCGATGATCCCTGTCTCCTGGCATTCACACCCTCGTGGAGTGCTCTCCCATCCTGTGGGAGGGCTGGTCTGTGTGGCAGTAGGATATGGCATCGGTGCAAGCATTCTACTTCTGAGACTCGGTTATGAAAGACTGTGGCTTCCACTTGGGTGCTTTCTGTCATGGGTCCCTTGCTTCAGGGCAAGCCAACTGCTGTGTCCAAGATCCCTATGGAGAGGCCTGCATGGTGAGGAACCAAGGCCTACCTAAAACAACAGGACTGATTTTGGATGTGAATTCTCCAGCACCAGGTAAGTTTTCAAATGACTATAACCGTCAGCTTGTCTGCTTTCTCCCAAAAGATCCTGAGCCACAATGATCCAGCAAGAGGCTGCCGAATTCCTGATGCTTAGAAACTGTTTGCTACTCAGTGACTTTATGACAGTGAACAGTGATTGATGCACACTGAGCATGCAATAAAAACTAGCTGTCTTTATCATCTGCCCTCTGCAAGCAGGCGCTTCCACATCTGCCAGGCTCGTTGCTGATGTCACCATATTGGGCTACAGAATAGTCAGTGTCAGTGGATGGAGCGTTGGTGGTTTCTCCTCCTTTCCCTGCCCCATAGGCAGAGCTTTCTTAGGTGGCTTCTGTGTGAAGAGCACTGACAGTGTGTTTGGTAGTCCCTGTGGAACTACTCCCTCCCTCTAACTCTCCCCAAGGGGCCTCCCCAGGCTCTGCCTCTCAAAGCCTTGCTGCTGCCTTCTGGGCTTTGTTGCACATTCTATTTTTCAAATCTCTTTCTTGCTTTCTCAATTTCCTCAGACATGGGATGATTCGGACTCTCCTTTGGAACATGGACTTCTGTTCCCTTTTACTGTGGCCACTACTGATGCAGGCTCAGCCACTGAATCAACTGGTTTTTTCAGAAGCAGAGGTTAAGGCATTAGGAGTGCAAGAGCTTTCTTGGGGGTAATGCCTGTGAAAAGTACCAGGAAGAAAAGCAGGACTGGGCATGCAAAGCCTCAGACCAATGTAGATCTGAACACCTGGGAAAGGAAAGAAGGAAAGCAACACAGTGGGGAGAGCCTCAGATCACGGTGCATTCCTGAAAAGTCACTGGTCCAGCAGTCGACTGTAGAGCAGAAAGCCTGAAAGACGGGTCTCAGTTCAGGCTGAAATGGCCAGTCCCTAGCACCTTTGCCATGCTCAGCCCTCATTAGTGAGGGCTTCCTGGGAATCACAGGGCCACTGCTTAAAGCTAAGATGGGTCCCAAAGGAGCTAACGGCTGTAGGCAATCAGCTCACTGCTCCTTGCAGCTAAACAGCAGGCTCTTTCTTGAAGGGAGGTCCAAGTGGTCCATATCCATGGTTGCTATAGACATCTTCATCTCCATAACCAGGCTTGGCTTCCTGAACCTCTGATCTGTGTCAAATGCCTGAGCTTCCGGCTTGCTTGGAAATGGAGATCTGACTGGCCCTGAATGGAGTGTCAATATGAAGAAAAAAGGGACTCGTGGAAGTGCGATGAGAAAAAATTATCTCTAGTCAACCTTAAGAGATCCAGTGGGGTCTGATAGTAATCAATCATCATGTGTTCACTGAGCATATACTACATGCTGTGTGCTGTGCAAGGTACTTTCTGCAGGAAACCCAAAACCACAGAATCAGAAAATTGGAGGAGACTAGAGTGCCTAGTTAAGTGTCGTTCCATGAGCAAGAATCTCTTGTGAGAACACCCCATATAGGCTCTGTGTCTTCTTACATATCTCCAGTGATGGTGATATTATCACTTGAGTCATCTCTTTGGTTGCTGGATAGCTCTGTTTGATAGAATTGTCCCTCCTAAGTGGAATTCAAAATGTTCTCACACTTGTGATTTTTGAAGTCACCTTAATAAGACTTCCTGCTCTCTCATTTATTAATCTTTTAAGGATTTGAAAAAAGTTGGCAATGTCCCTTAAATACTATTGGAAAGGAGAGGCTATGGGAGCCTCTGATTCCTATAAACTGTAAAACAACAGGGTCTGACTACTCTTGATCACGAGGGTCTCTTTATGACTTAAAAGTCTATAAAGCCATGAAAACTTCATGGAACAACTCTCAAATAAAAGAAATCCATACTAATTAAAAGACAACGTGCTCTCTCTGAAGTGTCTGTTGTACATTTCCTCTGGAGCACACTGGGCATCAGGAATAGTGGGACCATCTGCTGAGCCATTGCCCTTTTATGCTGAAATAAAACAGGCCCTTGCTAATTAGAAGCATGCTCCTCAAGATGAAACAATACAAGCTCTCCAACATTTCCCCACCATTAGCAATTCCTGATGTTGCCTGGACCTGCTAATACAACCCCTACTCCACATGAGGAGAAAAATGAAACAGGCGTGATGGTTCACAGCACAAGAAAGAATCCTTTATACTTACACTAAACCAGCACATATTAACAGGCTGATACTCACTATGCACTGGTCTCCTCATGCATAGTGAGTACTTTTATTTTATTTAACCCTCATGAGGATATTGTGAGGTAGATTTTATTAACTCTACATTCCAAATGAAGAAATCTGAGAGCCTCAGAGTAAGCAAGTGATTTGTTCAAGTTTACCTAAGGGGATGTACTAGCACCTTCTTACACGAAGTTTAATGCTCTGGCCACTCCACCAGCTACAAGGAAACTTCTTGATTAAAGACCCATGCCTACGCATATAGAGTATACAACTATTTTAGTTCGGACTGCCCCATAAGCAGACCTTGAAATTAGCATTAGGTGAAAGAAGTTTATGTTAAGAGGATAGAAAAGTGAATCAGAGAAGGGAAGGTGGCCCATAAATTGTACATTAAGCAGCCACTGTGGGCATCTGGACCTAATACTACTGGGGGAATTCTGAGAACCAGTATAGGGCCAGGACACAGAGTTAACACACTCAAGGGAAGGGCCTGGGGTATTTGTAAACCAACTCTGTCAGTCATTGTTTGAGTTCTTCTTCTAGCAGGTGTTAATTTCCTGGCACTAACCATCTGCCACGCAGGTAGACACAACATGTTTCAGAAGCCTGAGAAAGACCTTAGGCAGAGTAATTCAGGAGTCGGCAATTGGAGGTTGGGTCAGTGTGCACTGAAGTAAAGGGCAAGAGGACATAGGCAGAGCTCTGACAGCACCTGAGATAGCAAATAAGTGCCAAATACTATATAATCTGTCAACAAACATATCTTGACCACGTACTGTGTGGATAGCACAAGAATGAACCGCATTGATATGGACCTGCTTGCATATGGCTTATTATCCAAATAGTAAGGCAAAAATAAATTATTCTAAATAAATACAAAATAGTTAAAATGTGCTAAGTACTGGGAGGAGAAGGTATGAATCCCACTTAGCTAAGTCTTACTACAAAAACAAAAACAACTCTCATTCAATTATATTCTTTGTCCCTTTTTATCTCTGGCTCCATTTCTTTTCTCCTCATCAGAGCCCATGTCCTTTGAAGAGTGTGCTTAGAGTCCGTCTCCTCCAATAGACTATGAGATCCTCTGGGGATGGAACTTCTTTATTATCCTTAATTATATTACATACTATTTGATATATAAAAAAGAATGTAAGAATGTACAGACTTAGGTATCTGCCAAGATGGAGTAAGTTCACTCCAACCTATCTCTCCCTCTGGTTACAGCTAAAAACTTCCAACAAAACACAAAAAATAATGATTTAAGGACTCTGAAAGTTAACAACAGCAGGCAGATGGAGAGGGAAGTCCATTCTTGAATAATGACCTATAATGGGGTTGCTTACGTTTTGTTTTTTTTTTCTCTTTTCTCTCCCCCCTTTGACTTAAGGGTAGAGAGTCTCTGATTGCAGAGAGGGTACATATCACAAAATTTTGGAAAAAAATTCTCTATTTTATAACCAGAATACTAGGAATAGGGCACCGCCCCCAACTCCCTTCCCACCAAGGGGCTGGTGACCATAAGGGGAAATCCCTGTTTGTTTGTTTGTTTGTTTGTTTTTCTCCTGATCCTTCCATGAGGCCAGCCCCATTTGGAAAGCTGCATGGCTGCAGTGCATGGTGTGGGCTTCTAAGTCCCCTCAGACAACCTATCTTTCTGGACAAATGAATTGGGAAAAGGACCCCTCTGGCCTAAAGAATGTAGGAGAAATCCATATTTTGCCCCCTTCCTTTCTCCAAGCACTTTGTGGCGAGGGTAGGTATATTTCCATGGAATCTCTCAATAGCACAAGGGGATAAAATTCTGAAAGGAACCCTGGTTTTCTAGCCAGAGGACTCAGAAAAGGAGTCTTCTGGGTCCCATGGAAAGCAAAAAGCATGAAGGAAATCTTGGAGGGAAGAGTTCTAGAAAAGGAGGTCCTCTAAGTCTATGCATGAACTGACACATCCCTGAAGTCTGTGGAATTGACCTAATGATACATCACTAAGGTTTTGAAAACAGAACTGATATTGGAACCCTCACTTACAGAAGGTAAGATAGACCTTGTGGTGTGAACTTAATTGGATTGATAACCTGCTAAAATGACAACAACCAATTATATCATTAGAGGATTTTAAAAAGACCTAAAGCCTCACAACAAAATATTCAAAATGTCCAGGATATAACCCTAAATTACTTTATATAGAAAGGATCAGAAGACTCTGGTCCACTCTTGAGGGAAAAGGCAATTAATAGATATCAACTCTGAGATAGCCCAAATGTAGGAATTATCAGACATAGACTTGAAAGCAGCTCTTAGAACTATTCTCCATGAAGTAAAAGTGAATACTTTTGAAACAAATGTAAAGATAGAAGCTTTTCAGAGACAAATAAAAATGATAATGAAAAATCAAATTGAAATGTTAGAACTGAAATAGTCAATAACCGAAATAAATGGTTCACTGTATTGTCTCAGTAATAGAATGGAAGGAACACAGGAAAAAGAAAAAAGATTGAAACAAAATTTAAAGAGCCTTAGGAACCTGTGAGACACAAAAAATATGTGTAATATCATTATGAAGCAAAAAAAAATGAACACGTAGGAACCCATGTCAAATTTAAGAAGTAGAATATAAACACACTAGTTACCACTCTCCCATTGTTGCACCACTCCTCAGAGGTAAGTTTTCTCTTGATTTTTGTATTTATCATCCCTTTCCCCATATTTAGAACATATGTATTTATTCTCCAAATAATTTATTTCAAAATTATTTTTGTTATAATACTGAATTTAATAATTTTAAACTTGCTTCACAACATAATAAGATTCATCTATGTCGTATCTATAGCTATAGTTAGTTAATTTTCATTATTCCATAACATTAAAGTATATAACTTTGTCATAATTTAAATACCATTTTCCAGTAGATGAATGCTCTGTTGCTTCCAGTTTTTATTTATTCAGTTATTTATTTTGCTTTTATAAGTAATGTTACTATTATAATTCTTTTGCTTGTCTCCTGGTACCTATTTGTATGGTTTCTCTAGGGAGAAATCTCTAGAAATGAAAGTTTTTCTGGATCATAGGTTAATGTGAATATTTAATTTTACAAAATAACATCAACTAATTGTTATACTTATTTAAATTCCTTTTCTTCATATCTTCACCAATAAATGACCTAATGATTATTTTTCAGTGTGGTAAATAAAAAATTATACCCAAATCTGCATTTTCCAGACTTCTAAAATGTTGAACATCTTTCCTAGTACTTTTTCAATACTTCTTTATGAAATGTCAATTCATATCTTTTGTCACTTTTCTTCTTAACTTATAGCAGTTCTTTTCATATTCCATGCACTAATCTTTTGTCACTTAAAAGTATTATAAATATGTTTTCCCAGTTTTTTTCACTTTCTTTATGGTATCTTGATGAATAGAAGTTTTTAATTTCAAAAGAATTAGGTGTATAACTTTTTTCTTTTTTGCCTGTTGTATATATTTTTAATTCATTTGGAACTGATTTTTGTATATGGTAGTAGGAAGGATCCAATTTCATTTTTGTCCTTTTGGATATTCAATTGCCTTAGTACCATTTAATGAATAAATCCTCTTTTCAAATAGCCAGTGTGAAATTGTGATAACAGTTTTTTATATACCTGAAGGTCTATTACACGAATCTCTATTCTAAACCTATAATTGGTTTGTGTATGCCTGTATCAATATTATACCGTCTTTTTAAAAAATTGAAGTCTAGTAGATATACAATATTATGCTGGTTTCAGGTGTACAATATAGTGATTCAACAATTATATAAATTATGAAATGCTTACCATGATAACTGTAGTTACTAACTGTCACCATGAAATTACAATGTTATTGACTATATTCCCTATTCTGCACTTTTCACCCTTGTGACTAATTTATTTCATAATTGGAAATTTGTACCTCTTTATCTCCTTCACCAATTTTGCACGCCCCCTCAATACACCTCCCCTATGGCAACTGCCAGTTTGTTCTCCATGTTTACGAGTCAATTTCTGCTTTGTTTGCTTTATATTCAAATTCCACATATAAATGAAATCATGGTATTAATCTTTCTCTGTCTATTTCATTTAGCATAATACCCGCTAGGTCCACCCATGTTCTCATGGTAATATTTTGTTCCTTTTTTGTGGCTGAGTAATATTCTGTTATATATGTATACCACTTCTTTATCTATTCATCTATGGACAGACACTTAGCTTGCTTCCAAATCTTGGCATTTTGATAATAGCCATTCTAATAAGTGTGAGGTGATATCTCATTGTGGATTTGATGTGCATTTCCCTGATTATTAGTGATGTGGGGCTTCTTTTCATGTGCCTGTTGGCCATCGGTTTGTCTTCCTTGGAGAAGTGTCTGTTCAGGTCCTCCTCCCATTTGTAAATCAAATTTGTTGTTGTTGAGTTGTATGAGTTCTTTATATATTTTGGATATTAACCTCTTATCAGATGTATGTTTGCAAATAAATATCTTCTCTCGAATTCAGTAAGTTGCCTTTTCTTTTTGATGGTGGTTTCTTCTGCTGTGCAGAAACTTTTTAGTTTCATATAGTCCCATTTGTTTATTTTTGGTCTTATTCCTTCCTTTGAAGTCAGATCCACAAAGGCATTGCTAAGTCTGATCTCAAGAGTTTATGCCCTATGCTTTCTTCTAGGAATTTTATGGTTCAGGTCTCACATTCAAGTCTTTAATCCAATTGAGTTAATTTTTGTGTATGGGGTAAGATAGTGGTCTAGTTTCATTCTTTTGAATGTGGCTGTCCAGTTTTCCCAGCACCATTTATTGAAGGAACTGTCTTGTTCTCATTGTGTGTTCTTGGCTCCTTTGTCATAAGTTAATTGTCCATATATGTGTGGGTTTATTTCTGGACTCTCAGTTCTGTTCCATTGTGTCTGTTTTTGTACAAGTACCATCCTGTTTGAATTACTATCTCTTTGTAGTATAGTTTGAAATCAAGAGGCATGATACCTCCAACTTTATTTTTCTTTTTCAAGACTGCTTTGGCTATTAGGAATCTTTTGTGGTTCCATACAAATTTTAAAATTATTTACTCTAGTTCTGTGAGGAATGTCAACTGAATTTTGATAAGAATTACCTTGAATCTGTAGATTCCTTTGGATAGTATGGAAGTTTTAACAATATTCTTACATTCCATGAGCATGAAATAGCTTTCTATTTATTTGTATCTTCTTCAATTTCTGTCATCAGTGTCATAATTCTCAGTGTACAAGTCTTCCGTCTTATTGGTTAAATTTACTCCTAGGTATTTTATTCTTTTTGACGTAATTGTAAATGCAATTGTTTTATTAATTTCTCTTTCTGATGTTTCACTATTAGTATGTAGAAACACCACAGATTTCTTCACAATGAGTTTGTATTTGGCAGCTTTACTAAATTCATTTATTAGTTCTAATGGTTTTTTTTGGTGGATTCTTTAGGGTTTTCTATACATAATATGTCATACACAAATAGTGACAGTTTTACTTCTTCCTTTACAATTTAAATGCCTTTTATTTCTTTTCCTTGCCTAATTGCTATGGCTAGGACTTCCAATTCTATGTTTAGAAATATAGTGACACTAGAAATAGTGACAGTGAGCTTCCTTGTCTCATTCCTATTTTTAAACGAAAACCTTTCAGCTTTTCACTATTGAGTATGATGTTAAATGTAGGATTGTCAAATATGGCCTATATTATGTTCAGGTATGTTCCTTCTATACTCAGTTTTTATCATAAACAGACATTGAATTTTGTCAAATGCTTTTTCTGCATCTATCGAGATAATCATATGGTTTCTATCTTTCATTCTGTTAGTGTGGTGTATCACATTGACTGATTTCTAGATGTTGAAGCATCCTTGCATCCCAGAAATGAATATCTCTTGACTGTGGTATATGATTCTTTTAATGTATTACTCGATTTGGCTTGCTAAATTTTATATTTTAAATTTATCTTATTATTTCTAATAATTGGTCCATAGATTCTTTTTAGCTTTCTACAAGAAGTTATATAATCTTCAAATATGATAGTTATTTTTCTTTTTCTTCCCCTAGACTTAGTTATTTTTGTTTCTTCTGCTTATCTGATATCTCTAAGGAACCATGTTCTGTTCCTTAGAGATCCATGGGACTTCTTAGTACCTAAGACCAAGAGAAAGAATAAGAGAAAATTTGTGGGATCTGCACATTTTTACATCTAGGAAAATAATAAGATTACTCTCATTTAGAATATTTAAAAGGGATGATGGAAAACCAAGTTGTATTTTAATTATTCTATAAATTATGCTCATTCAACATATTCACTGTTTTCATATTGTCTGTAATCAAGGGTTATTAGATATCATTAGTTCAGTTTTACAGATGAAGAAATTGAAATTAAGGAATGGAACGTATTCTGTTCAAAGTCACAGCTCTTTAAAGTACTGGAGTTACAATTTGAACCCAGTCAGTCTGGATGTTCCAGTATGCCAGGCCCATTCAGAACTTGAGGGGAGTAGAGAAAGAGGCAAAGAATGTCCCTGAATTTCTAGTTTGAACAGTAGAATACACTGGGACATTGTTAACAGGATGGAAAGGATTGTAAAATGTTAGCGGAGTGGCTGGAGTAAATGAGTTTGAATCTTGAAACACTTTTCTTTCAAGTTGAGACCCATTTCTCCCTAATGGTCTAGTTCACAGATGGTTCAGTTCTCTTTGGTAATAGATGGAGAAAAATTATTTTATTGGAAATATACCTACCAGTTTGAGAGAAGGGTACATCTTGCTCTTTTTTGCTACATTGCAGCCTGACCCTGTGACCAGCTGTTCTTATATATCCTTTGAGACAGCCAAAAACAGCTGCAAACTGTCAGTCCTCAGCTATGTGACAGCCATCCTAGTCCAAGGCCCACAGCTATGGACTTCACTGTCAGAGCAAATTTAAGTGAATCCAAACCTCCATCTAATATGTCCTGGCATATCTCTTGCTTTTAGGGGGAGCTGGAAAGAGAAAGCTCTATTAAGAGCTCTATTCAGAAAATGACTTTTCCCCTTAAGTCTCCCCAAGAACATTTCTTCCAGAAATCTGTGAACACAAGAGTTATAAATCTGTAACAGATTTTTTAAGACTCTCAGGTAATCAAACCCATCCTTCCAGAATGCAAAGAACATTAGTTGTACCAGTCAGCATGCTAGCTAGAGACAGACAACACTCTCAAACTGGATGGTTTGAAGAGACTTTTTAAAAAGGCTATTCACAATTGGATAGCCATGGATTAAGGAAGCAAGGCATGATGAAGTTCTCTGGGTCCAGTAATAATAGGAGGCGATTATAGACTTACTCTAGGAAACATACAGAGAGAAGATAATTATCAGAACCCAGAGAGTAACATCTTAAGAAAGCCCACCTGCCAGGACTTGGGGCCTTCAAATTAGGGATATAGCTAACCTGAGATGATCTGCCACGAAGTGAGCCTAGAGAGAAAATCCACATTTTACTTTCCTCCTGTCTTCTGGTCTCCTGCCTCCCTTTGGCTGAACCCAAGGAAGCCACTGATCATGAGCTTCTATTGATAGGTTCATGAAGACCAGTGCCCAGGAGTACAGAGCAGGCTGGATTATGATGGAGAGTGGATACGAAGGTCCAGTTGGAAGATATACTTGGCACTGTCCACCACTTTTGCCCTTCAGCACCCCCTCTTATCTTTGTCCAAGTGAAAGATTGATGTCCTCAACATAAATGACACAAATATCCCATCAGATATCTTAACATCATATGAGGACCTCAATTTGGTTATATTCCCATATGAAGCCTAAAAGAACCCTAGTTATCACCAGGTTCCTAATAAAAGGTTATGGGTAGAAATGAGGGTGGGTAAGAAAAAATTTTTAACTGAAATATGCAGATAAAACCTCAGCTTTCATATAACTGATATCATGAGGCCTATGTAGATAGTTATAGCTATCTTCTCTTTTCATTTGTATTCCCATTGCTCATTGCTAGTCCTTCAGCTAGATAGCATTTTTTATCTATTGAAGTAACACAAATATTTATTTTTATGGCATCTATGACCTTGAAAGTCCCATTTTGGGTTTCCCTAGTTTTCCATTGAACAGGGTTGTTGGAGAACAAAAATGCCCCAGTGAATGCTCTAGGTTATAGACAGTCCTGTTTATCACCATTGTGCAGAACATCTCAATTTCCCTCTGGTAATTGGAATCAAATATCCTTGCTGGGACAGTGACACCCTTCTTTGCCTATTGGTTCAGTGGCATGAGAAGCCCAGAAAATGTAGAGGAGTAGTAGTCTCGGTATCTCATTCAACATGTACTAGAACTAACTCTCTGGTAAAAAGTATTTCTCCTTTGGGGCAGTAGTATCCCCAAACCTACTGAGCACAAGATAATGGTTTGGCAAGCAAAATTTCTCCATGGAATATTGTCTCTTACATAGTGCCCTAAGTGGACCTTTATAGGACATTCCATCATTTTTTCAAGCCAACTATATGAGTAATAGGGCACAGACTATGTGGGGTAAGACTAGTGAATACTGTGGATGGGAACCCACTGTCACACTTCCTTTGTTATAGAACATATTCAGTAATTGGAAGCAAAGTTATATAGGACATTAAAGCAATGGATAAGGCATTTCATAAGGCCATAAAAGAGAACTGTCTTAAGTGTGCAGACAGAGTAGGAAAATCTCTATCTAGAATTTGTGTTTATCCTTCTTAGAACAAAGACTGTTCCCTCTATGATGAGATGGGCTCAAGGCAATCAACCTGATACTGGATAACTAGGTGATCCCCCAGAAATAGTGCTGTATCAGGAGCCCAGCAATAGCCTCTGGGGTGATCAGGCTGGGCACTCACCAGTGACAGACTATATTTTAGTTAAAATATTTTTTACTCAGAGATGATACACACTCTAACAATATTGCTCTCTAGGTGAAAAAACAAAAATGGCATTGTGGAATTAAAATAATAGCAAATTCAGCTAAATCCAGGAAAATCACAGCTTGGTTTTTAGGGATTAAGTCAACATATTTTTCTTAGCATCAACTATGTGCCAGGTGCTGTTTGCACTGCAGGGGATACAAAAATGAAAATAATACAATTGTTAACCTCTAGGAACAAAAATATCAAAACAAGCAGTTTCTAAAAATATTGTAATTGCTGTTGAGACAACTAATGAGACATATGCCAGGTGTCATAAGAAATTGATTATTCCTCATGGAGTGAGTGCAGACTGTAATCAAGGATTTGCGTATTGAAGAATGACAAGGCAATCTAGAAGAAGATAAAAATATGGTATTTCAGGAAAAGGGAAGAGATTTTGCAATATCACTGAGGATAAACATGAGATGCCTCCCATTCTAACAACTAAAAACTTCAATTTGGTTATGCCATTGGGCTTTATGACTATATAGGAAAGAATTGGGGAAGTATGGCTAGCCTTAGGAAGATTTTGATGATGGCAGTCTAGATCATGGAAGACCTTCAAGCTGGTAAATAATTTTGCCATTGCCTAGAAGGAGGAAGGCAAGGAAGGGTTTTAAGCAAGGCAGTAACATTATCTATATTGTATATTATAAATCACATTCTATATAGGGATGAATTGATGTAGAGCTAAAAGGAGCTCAATCCAAAGGGAATGATGCAGTGATGATGAACTAAGGGCAGACTCTAAATGTCTCTTCAGGTTAGGGCTTACATTGGGTGATAATGCCATTTAAAGAGACAGGAAATAAAAGAGAAGAAATAGGTTTTGTGGGGGAAATAAATTTATTTTAATTCAAAAGAACAGATTGATTCAACTCCTATATGTGATGGCAATAATGTCTTGCATGGTTTGTGTTAGCATTTTTAAAGGACCTTAAAGAGTTATGAGTCTGGAATTGGTGATTAGGGTAGAGGAAAGAAAGCCAGGTAGTGGATTTAAAAGTGAATGAGGAAGAAGATTAAAGATGGCAGTGTGAGAGGAGAGACAGAGGCTTCCTCCTAAAACTGGATACAATTAGAAAATATAGTTGGCACAACTAATCCTGAGAGAGCAACAGGAAAGAGGACAGTGAAAGACTGCATACACCTGGAGAAAAGAGGAGACCTCACCGAACAGGGTAACGTACCAGAGCTGTGGCTCTGCGGGACTCGAGCCCTTCCCCCACCCCAACTCACCAGCAGGAGGAAGAGAAATGGAGCAGGGAGGGAGTGGAAAGCTTGGGACTGCTGAATACCTAGCTCCGGAGATCTGTGGTGGGAGCACAAACATACATTTCATGGTGCTTTCATGAGACTCGCATGACTACCGGGTTGGAAAGTTAATACAGGCAGAGTTCTTGGGGAGACTGGGATTCTGGCTGCTTGTGGAAAGCAGGGATCCATATCTGGCTGCTCTGGGACAAAAACTTATACCTGTGTGACCAGCCCACTGGCTCAGGCAGTAGAGACAGGCACAGCAGCTGGGAAGCAGGGAACAGCTCTTTCCTCCCCCCAGGCACCAGTACCGCTCCCCAGCGACCCCCGACATTGCTTCAGGGGCTGAGCAGCTCCAGAATAGAGCTTCTGGGCACTAGAGGGCGCCATATACAAACATGAAATGCCAAAGGAACATTGTCCAGAGTAAAATTGTTAATACAAGTCCCGAGAAAGATTTAAATGATATGGACCTCGTGACTCTTTCCGAAAGGGAGTTCAAAATAAAAATCATCAACATTCTAATGGAGGTACGGAAAGACATCCACGAACTCAGGAATGAATTCAGGTCAGAGATCCAATCGTTGAAGAGCACAATGGAGGGTATTAAAAGCAGGTTGGATATTGTGGAGGAGACACTAAATGAAATAGAAACTAGAGAAGAGGAATACAAAGAAGCTGAGGCACAGAGAGAAAAAAGGATCTCTAAGAATGAAAGAATATTGAGAGAACTGTGTGATCAATCTAAGCAGAACAATATTCGCATTATAGGGATACCAGAAGAAGAGAGAGAGAGAGAGAGAAAGGGATAGAAAATGTCTTTGAGGAGGTAGTTGCTGAAAACTTCCCCAATCTGGGGAAGGAGATAGTCTCTCAGGCCATGGAGATCCACAGATCCCTCTACACAAGGGACCCAAGGAAGACAACACCAAGACACATAGTAATTAAAATGGGAAAGATCAAGGATAAGGACAGACTGTTAAAAGCAGCCAGAGGCAGAAATAAGATCACACACAAAGGAAAGCCCATCAGGCTAACATCAGACTTCTCAGCAGAAACCTTACAGGCCAGAAGTGAGTGGCATGATGTATTTAATGCCATGAAGCAGAAGGGCCTGGAACCAAGATTACTTTATCTGGCAAGATTATCATTTAAATTTGAAGGAGGGATTGAACAATTTCCAGATAAGCAAAAGCTGAGAGAGTTTACCTCCCACAAACCATCTCTGCAGTCTATTTTGGAGGGACTGCTATAGATGGAAGTGTTCCTAAGGTTTAATAGCAGTCACCAGAGGAAATAAAACCACAGTGAAGAAAGTAGAATAGCTAATTACGAAGCAAATGCAAAATTAATTTAACTATCCTCAAAGTCAACCAAGGGATAGACAAAAAGTACAGAATTTGATACCTAATACATAAAGAATGAAGGAGGAAGAAAAAGGAGGAGAAATAGAAAAGAACTTTAGATTGTGTTTGTAACAGCATACTAAGTGAGTTAAGTTAGACTCTTAGACAGTAAGGAAAGTAATCTGGAATCTTTGGTAACCACAAATCTAAAGCCTGAAATGGCAATAACTACATACCTATCGATAATCACCCTAAATGTAAATGGACTGAATGCACCAATCAAAAGACTTAGAGTCACTGAATGGATAAAAAAACAAGACCCATCTATATGCTGCTCACAAGAGACTCACCTCAAACCCAAAGACATGCACAGACTAAAAGTCAAGGGATGGAAATGGATATTTCATGCAAACAATAGGGAGATAAAAGCAGGTGTTGCCATACTAGTGTCAGACAAAATAGACATCAAAACAAAGAAAGTAACAAGAGATAAAGAAGGACATTACATAATGATAAAGGGCTCAGTCCAACAAGAGGATATAACCATTATAAATATATATGCACCCAACACAGGAGCACCAGCATTATGTGCAACAAATACTAACAGAACTAAAGGAGGGGATAGAATGCAATGTATTCATTTTAGGAGACTTTAATACACCATTCACTCCAAAGGACAGATCCACCAGACAGAAAATAAGTAAGGATACAGAGGCACTGAACAACACACTAGAAGAGAGGGACCTAATAGACATCTATAGAACTCTACATCCAAAAGCAACAGGATACACATTCTTCTCAAGTGCACATGGAACATTCTCCAGAATAGACCACATACTAGGCCACAAAAGAGCCTCAGTAAATTCAAAAAGATTGAAATCCTACCAACCAACTTTTCAGACCACAAAGGTATAAAACTAGAAATAAATTGTACAAAGAAAGCAAAAAGGCTCACAAACACATGAAGGCTTAACAACACACTCCTAAATAGTCAATGGATCAATGACCAAATTAAAATGGAGATCCAGCAATATATGGAAATAAATGACAACAACACAAAGACCCAACTTCTGTGGGATGCAGCGAAAGCAGTCTTAAGAGGAAAGTATATAGCAATCCAGGCATATTTAAAGAAGGAAGAACAAACCCAAATGAATAGTCTAACATCACAGGTATCAAAATTGGAAAAAGAAGAACAGATGGGGCCTAAAGTCAGCAGAGGGAGGGACATAATAAAGATCACAGAAGAAATAAACAAAACTGAGAAGAATAAAACAATAGAAAAAATCAATGAAACCAAGAACTGGTTCTTTGAGAAAATAAACAAAATAGATAAGCCTCTAGCCAGACTTATTAAGAGAAAAAGAGAATCAACACACATCAACCGAATCAGAAACAAGAAAGGAAACATCACGACGGACCCGACAGAAATACAAAGGATTATCAGAGACTACTATGAAAACCTGTATGCTAACAAGCTGGAAAACCTAGAAGAAATGGACAACTTCCTAGAAAAATACAACCTTCCAAGACTGAACAAGGAAGAAACACAAAATCTAAACAAACCAATTACCAGCAAAAAAATTGAAGCAGTCATCAAAAAACTACCCAAGTAAAAAAACCCCAGGCCAGATGGAATTACCTCGGAATTTTATCAGACATACAGGGAAGACATAATACCCATTCTCCTTAAAGTTTTCCAAAAAATAGAAGAGGAGGGAATACTCCCAAACTCATTCTATGAAGCCAACATCACCTTAATACCAAACCAGGCAAAGACCCCACCAAAAAAGGAAATTACAGACCAATATCCCTGATGAACATAGATGCAAAAATACTCAACAAAATATTAGCAAACTGAATTAAAAAATACATCAAAAGGATCATACACCATGACCCAGTGGGATTCATCCCAGGGATGCAAGGATGGTATAATATCCGAAAATCCACCACTTAAGCAAAAAGAAGGACAAAAACCACATGATCATCTCCATAGATGATGAAAAAGCATTTGACAAAATTCAACATCCATTCATGATAAAAACTCTCAACAAAATGGGTATAGAGGGTAAGTACCTCATCATAATAAAAGCCATATATGATAAACCCACAGCTAACATCATACTGAACAGCGAGAGGCTGAAAGCTTTTCCTCTGAGATCAGGAACAAGACAGGGATGCCCACTCTCCCCACTGTTATTCAATATAGTACTGGAGGTCCTAGCCACAGCAATTAGACAAAACAAAGAAATACAAGGAATCCAAATTGGTAAAGAATAAGTTAAACTGTCCCTATTTGCAGATGACATGATATGGTGCTTAAAAAACCCTAAAGACTCCACTCCAAAACTACTAGAACTGATACTGGAATGCAGCAAAGTTGCAGGATACACAATAAACACACAGAAATCTGTGGCTTTCCTATACACTAACAATGAACCAATAGGAAGAGAAATCAGGAAAACAATTCCATTCACAATTGTATCAAAAAGAATAAAATACTTAGGAATAAACCTTACCAAGGAAGTGAATGACCTATACCCTGAAAACTATAAGAGTGTCTTAAGAGAAATTAAAGAGGACACTAACAAATGGAAACTCATCCCATGCTCTTGGCTAGGAAGAATTAATATCGTCAAAATGGCCATCCTGCCCAAAACAATATACAGATTTGATACAATCCCTATCAAATTACCAACAACATTCTTCAATGAACTAGAACACATAGTTTAAAAATTCATATGGGAACACCAAAGACCCCGAATAGCCAAAGCAATCCTGAGAAGGAAGAATAAAGTGGAGGGGATCTCACTCCTCAACTTCAAGCTCTACTACAAAGCCACAGTAATCAAGACAGTTTGGTACTGGCACAAGAACAGAGCCATAGACCAGTGGAACAGAATAGAGACCCCAGATATTAATCCAAACATATATGGTCAATTAATATATGATAAAGGAGCCATGGACATACAATGGGGAAATGATAGTCTCTTCAACAGATGGTGCTGGCAAAACTGGACAGCTACATGTAAGAGAATGAAACTGGACCATTGTCTAACCCCATATACAAAAGTAAATTGGAAATGGATCAAAGGCCTGAATGTAAGTTATGAAGACATAAAACTCTTAGAAAAAAACATAGGCAAAAATCTCTTGGGTATAAACATGAGCAACTTCTTCATGAACATATCTCCCCGGGCAAGGGAAACAAAAGCAAAAATGAACAAGTGGGACTATATCAAGCTGAAAAGCTTCTGTACAGCAAAGGACACCATCAATAGAACAAAAAGGTACCCTACAGTATGGGAGAATATATTCTTAAATGACAGATCCGATAAAGGGTTGACATCCAAAATATATAAAGAGCTCACGCAACTCAACAAACAAAAAGCAAATAATCCAATTAAAAAATGGGCAGAGGAGCTGAACAGACACTTCTCCAAAGAAGAAATTCATATGGCCAACAGACACATGAAAAGATGCTCCACATTGCTTGTCATCAGAGAAATGCAAATTAAAACCACAATGAGATATCACCTCACACCAGTAAGGATTGCCACCATCCAAAAGACAAACAGCAACAAATGTTGGTGAGGTTGTGGAGAAAGGGGAACCCTCCTACACTGCTGGTAGGAATGCAAATTAGTTCATCAACCATTCTGGAAAGCAGTATGGAGGTTCCTCAAAAAGCTCAAAATAAACTTACCATTTGACCCAGGAATTCCACTTCTAGGAATTTACCCTAAGAATGCAGCAGCCTAGTTTGAAAAAGACAGATGCACCCCTATGTTTATCACAGCACTATTTACAATAGCCAAGAAATGGAAGCAACCTAAGTGTCCATCAATAGATGAATGGATAAAGAAGATGTGGTACATATACACAATGGAATATTATTCAGCCATAAGAAGAAAACAAATCCTACCATTTGCAACAACATGGATGGAGCTAGAGGGTATTATGCTCAGTGAAATTAGCCAGGCGGAGAAAGACAAGTACCAAATGATTTCGCTCATATGTAGAGTATAAGAACAAAGAAAAACTGAAGGAAACAAAACAGCAGCAGAATCACAGAACCCAAGAACGAACTAACGGTTACCAAAGGGAAAGGGACTAAGCAGGAGGGGTGGGAAGGGAGGGATAAGGGCAGGAAAAAAGAAAGGGGGCCTTACGATTACCATGTATAATGTGGGGGGGGGCATAGGGAGGGATGTGCAACACAGAGAAGACAAGTAATGAGTCTACAGCATCTTACTATGCTGATGGACAGTGACTGTAATGGGGTTTGTGGGTGGGGGGGAACTTGGTGAAGGGGGGAGTCTAGTAACCATAATGTTCTTCATGTAATTGTAGATTAATGATAATAAAATAATAAAAAGAAAAAAAGTGAATGAGAAAGGGGAAATGGCACCAGAGAGTGTAGACAACTCTTTAAAAAACTAGAAGAGAAAGAAAGAAAAGAAATCAGATATTACGTAAAGGAAGACTCAGGGTCAGGTATTAATTCTGTATTGTTTTTGCTATTGGTCCTTATCTTATGATTTCTTGTGGATGAAAGAGATTTGATCAGAGGTATATGCTGCAGGAGGAAGGGAAAGGTTGTACCTCAAAGAGGAGGTGATTGATGGGGCAAGATTTCAGAGAAGAGATACCCAGACACTGGAGGAAATAGTTGTAACTTTCTCATTTTAGCGGCAACTGGAAGGCCCCTCACAGTCAGGTTCATTATGGATTTTGGAAAGGTCGGGCTCAAGATTCATCCTGTCTCTTCAGACTTTTCCCTGGGCTTCTGTGCCCAGTTTCCACCAGCTGCCATAGCTCAGGGTGTGTCCTAGCTAGAGTGGGGAAGAAAGGAAATTGAGGAAGAATTTGGTGAGAGGGATGCAGCATCTGCTTGTGTCTGGAAGCTGACTCATGCGGTCAGCAACTTCCCCACAGCCGACTTCCTGGGGTGGGTTTGCACTTTCCTATGGCGATCTCTTTATTCTCCCTGTGAATCAGATTAAGTTGGGAAATATAAACACAGGAATCATGACAAGCTTGTCCATGTGGGAAAGAAAAGATGTTCCTGCAGTTTTAGTGGGACATCTGGGTAGAAGGTACAGCAGAAAAAGAACAAGAGGGCTTCATTAGGACTAAAATTTTACTTCTTTTTCCTTTTGCTTTTTTGCTCATTAAATAAACTCTCTTTGGGCTAAGGTAAAAATTCAGAGATGAAAAGTTCAAGTTCCCTGTCCTTAGGGAACTAGTTGTTGTTATAGTCAGAAATGTGAAAAGTATGATGCATCCAGGGTCAAGAGCCCTTGGAGCAGGTGCCGGTTTGCAGGTGGGTTATGTGCCCCAGGCCCAAGAACTGAGGGTTCCAAGACAAATTCACAAAGAAGTCTGTTTGGGGGAAGGAAGTTTAAGTACACATAGAGGAAGGTGACTGATTTTTCTACAGCAGCTGAAATAAAAGAATGAAAGACAGATAAAAGCAGGAGTAAGGAAGGACTATTCATTCCTTTGTTTAACATTTGTGGGGTTCGTACTATGGGCTAGGCCTTGGGTGAAGACCCTGCAGCAATGTGGGGAGTGATAGCTCCCTTGGGCAAACTCAGAAAACCACACAGTGTCTGGCCCACTGACTCCCAGACTGGGGTCCCTAGACTTCAAGAAGTCCAAGAAAGTAGTAATGATGGATCCATAGGTTATTTTAAATACTTAACCTGAACCAAAGGTATTTCAGTATAACCGAATATGGAGTGAAGGGTGGGAATGGCTATTGCCAAACTTGCAAGGGGCCATTCCCCCTCTGCTCATACTGAAACATTTTCATTCTCCAAGAAGTCACATTCTGGGTGTGTGATACCCATTTTCTTTTCTGCCTGATCTTTTTCCACTACTAGTTAATTCTAACAAGTCCTTTAAGACTTGATGCCAATGTCATGTTATCAAGTCCCTAGGTAGTGTTAAATTTCTCTTCTAGATTCCCATACCACCTTGTGTTTTCCCTATCGATCGCTCACATTGCATTGGAACTATTTCCATTGGGTATCCCACAAGACTGTGAGACCCTCCAGCACTGGAATTATCTGTCATTCATCCCTGAAGCTTCAGAATCAGCCATAATGTCCCATCTAACACAATGCCCAGCTCACAGGAAGTGCTTTATAAACATTTGTTTAATGAAGTTGTAGCAGAGAATGAGCAAGAGTGCATTCTAAGATTTTTACTTCTTTTTCCTTTCTTCTATTATCTTCCTTTCAGTTAATATAGACAAATTAGCCACCTCCCTGTATAGATGCTCAAACTTCTTTTACCAGAACAGATTTCTCCTTGCATTTTGTCTTAGGACCCTCAGTCCTCAGAGCTGGGGGACCACATAATCCACCCTGTAACACTGCCGACTCTCCTGGGGCATTTGGTCAGTGAGTCCCAAGAAATGCTTTCTGGATCTGACTCCACCACAGATTCACTTTGTGGCCTCTGAAAGTTACTTGCCCTCCTTGGGTCTCACCTCCTTTGTAAAAGAAGTGGTAAGAAGAGGGTGAGAAGTAGCATACTCTAAGGAAACAAACAAGAACAGTGGAATCACATGTACTCAGGACCAGATCCCAGCTACACCACGTGTCCTCTTTGTCATACAACTTCCCTGAGTCCCAGTGCTTCCTGGGTGCCAAGGGAATGAGGACACCTGGCTCTTCAAGGCATTGTGAAAATGTGTGGTCGAATGTAAAAAGTGCCTGTCATATAGAGACAGTGAATAAGTCATATTCTGCCTCTCCACCTTTAGGGATTTTTCCAGTTCTCATATTTTCATATTCTACATTTATGTCTCCATACAATCAATCACTCTTTTCGACTCTCCTCATACAGCTATTCACATATGTCATCCCTTTTCCCTTTCCTTATTCATTCATTTAAAAAATATTTGTTTCATTTATTCATTCAATATTTTAAGCTAAATAATTCATTTGGAAAAATCCTACCTCTGCTCTTTGAGAGTTGGCTAAGTGATCCTAAATTAGTGGTCCTCAAAATTTTTGGTCTCAAGAACCTATTACACTTTTGAAAATCATAGAGGAGCCCAAAGCACTATTGCTTATGTGGGATACACCTATTGATATTAGAAATTAAAACAGAAATTATGAGAATATTTATTAATCTATGCAAAAATAATAATAAATCTGGTTGGTTAGAGAAATGCCTTTTTATGCAGAATAACTATATTTTCTAAAATAAAAATAATTAAAGGAAAGTGTGGCATTGTTTTATATTTTTGAAAATCTCTTTGAAGTACCCTTTAGGAGAAGACAGTTGGGTTTTCTTATCTGCTCTGCAATCAGAATCTTTGCAATATATTGTTTTGTTGAAGTCTATGAAGAATATTCACTATCACACAGATAGGTAGCTGGGTACAGGAATAATTTTAATAACCCTTTAGATAATCACAGGTATTCTTGGTGTTACACCAAAACTTGACAAGTGGTAATTTTTTAAAGCTCATTTGCAGTGTGAAATCTGAAACCATATCAATGAGCTTTTCACAGGGTGCTACCTCGAAATCCACTGGTCTATCTTTTCCATTGAATGGAGTTTTTTCTCCATGCAATTTTTGTAACATCATCCACTGATCATATGGAAAATATCAGTTCGCTAAGTTTGTAGATCTTTAAAATGTTGTCTCATTATATAATATCAAAACTAACATTTCTTATTATTACTAAAAATCTAATCTGGAAAGTCTGATAGGATGGCAAGCTCATAATGGCAAGTATGTTTTCCAAAATTTTAAATTTGCTTGAATGTTTGAATTTAATCAGTTTAATTAAATGCTGTGATTTGTTTTCCTTGAAGTGGAAGTCTGTTTTCATTAATTTTTTAGAAATTGTGTAACATACAACTAAGTCTAAATAGCCATAGTTTGTCTGTCAGTCACTTTTATGAGTAATACAAATAATTTTTATTGCTTCATCAAAAACATCTGTAAGTGAAATTGCATTTTCTTTTTCTTTTTGTTTTTTAACTGTGAGTACATGGTGTTAAAGAACACAACAGCCACTAATACAGTTTGGTGCCACTGCTTTGACTTATGCTAAAGCATCAGCAGTTTTACTCACTATGGCTTTTGCACCATCAGTCAACAGTGTCAGCACAAATGCTGGCATAGTGAAAAAAGCAATTATTCTTCCTATTATTATGAGAATAGTTTTTACTTTACAGAACCCTGAAAGAATCTTGGGTATCCTCAGGGTTCATAGACCACATTTTGGGAAATTCCGGTGATGTTTTCTGTTTTAATAGGTGACCTAGGCTCAACTATGGACTAGACATTAAGCATACTTTGAAAGCAGTTCTCACTTTTCTTTGACAATGACCATGACTTTTTCTTCCAGATGACATCTGCCTAGTATGTAATTGGTGACTGCATCCAAATAAACATGTGGAAAATGAGAGCAAGTGGGTGTGTGGGCTCAGAGGGAATTGCTTGTTTGGGGATTGATGGGAGAGTGCAGCTCTGGAAGGAGTTCAGTTATATGAGTGTATATTTCTGGTCTTCAAAAGATTACCACATATATGCTGTCATAGAATTTATAATGTGCCTGAGGGAGGCAGCTTACCATGGAGAGGGAATGTGGGCTTTGCACTCAGCCAGTCTTGGGGTTCCAATACTAGCACATCTGCCACTGTCTGTTCACTCTCTTCCAAGTCACTTTACCTTACTAAGCACTAATTGTCCACCGGGACAATGCAGCTACAGTGCATAGAATAATATGATGCTAGGCATCTAAAGACAGGCATTGGGTAGATGCTCTGATGTGCCATATAGACCCCCCTTCAGGAATGGACTTACTTCCCCAGCTGGATGGAGTGCTACTTAACATGGCTCTCAGTGTTAGTCTTCCTTGGAGAAAGAGCAAAACTGCTTTGCTCAATATCATACTCCTTATCAAGGGGCAGCCTGTTTCCAGTAACTGGTCAATGATCTGGCCACCTCATCTCAACTTGGTAGAGCTCTGAAAGACCATCTCAACTCCAGAAGTCCTATGGAGTAAGCGGAGGCCTTTGGTTCTGTATCACATCTCAGCTTCTCACTCTGCTCAAACCTGTGTCTTCCCCCCTTCCCTTCCACCAGTGTCATCTCAAGAGTTCTCCGGAATAAAGCCCTGTATGCTTATCTTCAATTTAGAGTCTGTTTTCTGGTGAACTGAACTCGAATCATATGTTATAATTATTATTTATAACTCTCCACTCCTTCCTATGATGGGTGGACCCTAGTAGCTGGGGGGACCTTTATATGCTGAGTCCCCTCATGGGTGTAAGAGGAGGGATTTGAGGTTGGAGTTAGGAGAAAGCTGAACTAATTAATCTCCATCAGTTAGGAGGCAGTCAGTATCTGCCTTCTATCTGTGGGGAGGACAAAATGGAGTTGTAATGAAAGAAGAGTTAAGGAGGTGTGGAGAGAAGAGGACAAGAAGAACCTCCTCTGGAGGAAGACCATGAAGAGGAAGGAGACCTGGAGGGTTCAGACATGTCTGATGAGGACTTTTGTACAGTAGGGATTATGGAAACTCCATGCTTGGGTTCAAGTCCCTGTTCTGTCACTTGTTCAATGACTGAGCAAGTTATTTTATACCTTTATGCATCATTTTTCTCCTTAGAAATAAGAGGATGAAAAAATATGTTTTTTGCCATTTATCTGCCACTATCTAATAGGAAATCAGAGAGGCATGCAAAAATTACAGCAATAAGATTTTATGATGTGGATGTATGTAACTTTGTTTCATAGAAGATAGTGTTGCTAAGGCCGTGGAGAGGAAAGAGTGAAGCCTTTGCAGAAAAAATGACGTTTGAGAGATTGTAGAATAAGTATAAACTTGTCAGGGAAGACAAATATGGAAAGACAGAGAGGATGGCATTTGAGAAAGTTCAGAGGTGTGAGAGTTTTGGAAACCCTAAGGACTTCTATGTTACCGATTTGCTCTGACTGAAAGCTGTAATCTGTGGGAGAAAGTGAGTGGTCAGAGATGACATGGAGAAGTGGGCAGAAACCAACTAGCAACTCATGAAATCCTGGCTCCAATGCCAGATGGGATTCCATCCCACGGGTGCTAAGTAGTAGTGAGTGACAAGGCCGGATCCACATTCTGGCATCTTTGAGGAAATGAACCAAAAGTGCAAATTAGGAGACTGAGAAAGACATTCCAAAACTTTCTCTTTTTTTTTCTTAGGTAATTAACAATAATGACTTATTTAATTACTATTAATAAAGTGATTTTGGAGCTCTTAGTCACACTGTTAACTATGCTTCAATGTTAAAATGTAAACTGCAGCAACCTTTCTGGAGGGCAATTGGGCAATAACTGTCCATTTCAAAGAACACATACACTTCAATCTATAAATTTATTCTCTGATATGTAGCTATATTAACACATTTGCAAATATTTGAGCAAGGATGTTCACTAAAGCATTGTTTGTAACAGTCAAAGAT
This sequence comes from Manis pentadactyla, assembly GCF_030020395.1. Lineage (NCBI taxonomy): Eukaryota > Metazoa > Chordata > Mammalia > Pholidota > Manidae > Manis > Manis pentadactyla. The sequence goes on along the minus strand of NC_080022.1, from coordinate 45,559,442 downwards.
GAAACATAAACTTAGTATTTGTAAGTATGGGATTGATTAAATTGGATTATGGTAATTTAATGGAAAACTATGCAATCATGAGAAAGAATGCAGCAGAAAGGCATGCTTGCAGACTTGGAATGGTCTCCACTTTCTACTTACAGGAGAAAAAAGGAAGTTATGTAGAACACAGCTCATAGTGTCCCTTCATTTGTATAATCCCATGTTATGCATGGAATGTTTTGGCAAAATACTCAGAAACTGGTAACAGTGATTGCCTTTGGAGAGAGGAATAGGCTGACTGATGGTCTGGAGTGAAAGTGTGCTATGGAATGAATGATTGTGTCCACCCAACGTTCATCTGTTGAAGTCCTAACCCCCAATGTGGCTATATTGGAGATGGGACCTCTAAGGAGCAAATTAAGGGTAAATGAGGTCCAAAAGGTAGGGTCTTAATCCAATAGGATTAGTTTCCATTTAAGAAGAGACATCAGAGAGCTCTTACAAGCTTTTCACAGGCACTGAGGAAAGGCCGTGTGAAGTCAGAATGAGAAGGTGGCTATCTGCAAGCCAGGCAGAGAGCTCTCACCAGAAACCAGATCATCAGGAACCTTGATCTTGGGCTTCTAGCCTCCAAAACGGTGAGAAAATAAATTCCTGTTGTTTAAACTGTCCAGTCTATGTTATCTTGTTACGGCAGCCCTAGCAGACTAATAGAAAGGGAGACTTAATTTTAACTGTAATTTTTTCCTTTACCTTCGAGATAGCTCGGTAAAATTATTTGCATCCCCAAGCCTCATCAACCTGAGAAAAAGCTGCTAAATTAAGGGAGTTGGAAACGCTTTCTTCTCTCTCCATGAGAATTTTGAAGGCCCCAGCTCTCTCCCTTCAAGGCTTTTCCTTTTCCCTGGAGTGGGCCAGAGGTCGTGTTCTCCCCAGACACCATCAATATTTACTACTACTGCAGACATCTCTCTGCTGCCTGGACAACTCCAGCAGTAGATACTGCTGTTCTTCTAGCATTTGATCTTGGGCATCAGGCTCATTTGGTTTGCCTTAGCCTTTCATGTCGGATTGGCTGTACAAGAGCAGCTGCAAAGAAAAGTAGTGAGAGTATTGATTTCAGGGTTAGACAGGCTTACGTTTGAGACTTTAGCTCTGCACCCTATTAGTGGTTATGCCATAGTCATCTATAAAACTTCTCTGACCTCTGTTTTTTTATTTGAAAAAAAGGAAATAAGAACCAAAAGTGTGTAGAGGGACCTCTTAAGAAGATTGGCAATGAAACATAGAGCGTGCCTGGCATCTAACAGGCACCCAGGAAGTCACAGCTCCTATTACATGTAGTGTTATTTTCCTCATCCCTTTTGTGGCTCTCAAAAGTGACTTTGCCAAGCAAACAGATATCAATGGCCATTCTCTCCCTGATGAGTGGAATTGTTCCTCTGTATCAGGACTATAGTTTCTTATTCTTTCTGTTTTGGTGTGGCCTCCAATTTGGAGGAACTTGGGACACATTCTTTCTGGGACTTTTCAAGGCTATTTGCATGGCAGTGCCCGATGTCCATAAAAACCACAGATACTCTTTTTGCTGACCTTAACCGCCAGGCATGGTGACCTCCTTTTAATTCACAGTTATTTCCTGTTCAACCTATAGCTTTAGGGCAACCTCTGAATGAACCACCTTTGTTTGGGAATTTTAATACACAGCAACTAGAGGAAGCATATTTCACAATTTCTTACCTGTCTCTCAGGCAGATAGTTTAATGGAATGAGAAGAACTTTGGCTTTGACTTTGGCAATTGATCTTGATTTTGCCCTTGCTACTTGAGTGAACTTGGGCAAGTTACTAGTCTTGATTATGTCACTGATCCACTAAAGGTAATTCCTATCAGATAAAGTGGTTGAAAGAACTCAATGAATCATTAAATCTCAAGTTACTGATACAATGACTAGTATATATGAGGCACCTAGCAAATATTAATTTTCTTTTTATCTCCTTTCATATAAGAAAACAGTTGACCTTTAGAGGTGTGCAAGAGCAATTGAGGTCAGCATGGAGATTGAAGCTGGCCTCATCTACTTCCAAATTAAAATTAAATAGGGTGCAGATTCTTAAGTGCACCCAATGCTGACTACAGATAGAGAGCCACAGTGCACATTAAATGATAAACAGTAGACTTTTGGAGTCAATTTTGTGAATCACTTTGAACAATTTTAAAGGATGTTTGTTATGAAATTCTGAACATTAATTTTATGCATGTCTTTAATATTATTCATTCAACCTACTAAAATATTAGGAACATTTTATTTGTTACTGACTTTTTTTTGTGAGCTATCCCAAATTCTCTGTGGAAAAAGTAGGTGTACAGAATACATTAACAAAACAATATAACTAAGTACAAAAACTAAAACAGCCAAAGAAAGGATTTATCCAGGGCAACTTTCTTCTTCAACGTGTGTTTTGCATCTTAATTAGGCTGAAAGCATTAAGAGAAACATACCATTGTCATGACCAAACACTGCTGGACCTTTTTCTCTCTTTTTTTTCCTTCTACCCATAAAGGAAATACCTGAAGGACAAACTTTCTGATATGTAACAAATTCATGTTTTTCTCTGAAACAGTATTTATGGGCTTGTCAAAGACAAAGGAAGAAAGCCTCGCAGAGTGTCATGGGAGTGCATGGTACGTGCAGTGCACCTGGCATTCCTGGATCTCTTACTGGGGCACAGAGCTGTGTGGAGAGTTGGACGCTTTCAAACACACACTTGCTTGTTTATAGCATTAACCTGATGAGCTCTTCCCTACTCTTTGTGTAGCATTTAGTGTGTATCTCCTTCTCCAACCCTGGGTTGATAGAACAAACTAGTAGAATCAGTTGACACAATCTCTATCAGAAGCAACTGGGCTTGTTTTATCCAGAGCCAATAATGCACAACGCACAAGATGGCAGAACTCCAAGGTCGCTGCACATTGACAGGCAGGAGGAGAATTATCAGTGGAGAAATACAATCAAGCACCATGTGGATGGGTGACAAGAAGTCCTCTGGCCAGAGGAACAGATTACATACCGGCACCACCTTGGCTTTCTGCCCTGAAGAAATCATAGCAATCCACACTCAGGGAAAATTCCATGAAATAGCAGAGCAGAAACATCCTGAAGCCAATGGCAACACATTCCAAGAAAAACATCCAATGAACCAAACCCCAAACAACGCAGACCTCAGAAATGTAAATAAAAATTAACTGGAAAGGGAAACCTTCAGAGTCTTGGGAAGGAACACAACAGATTAAGTGACCACAGAACACTAAAACACCAACTAGTTATTTACCCACTGCTTTGTGGTAAATACAAGGACTTCAGTCTCCAGGAGGTTATTTCTGGGCGCCAATGACTTAGCCCATAGGCCAGCAAAGAGCATGGGCTTTATTTTCCTGCCCTGGGCAAGTGGCATTTATAATGGGCCTGAGAACCAGAAGGAAGTTCCTTTGAACCTCTTAGTCTTGCCACTATTATACGGCTGTGAGAGGAGCAGAGGGTGGGAAAAGCACCGGGGTTAGTCAGAAGGCCTGGGTTTGCATACCCTGCCACTTACTAACTCTGCTATCTTGGGCAAGCTACTAAACCTTGCTCAGTTTTGGTTTCCTCATTTGGAAAAATAAGTGGATAATACCAATTATTATTTCTCCCCCACAGGGTTGATGTGAATATTATATGACAATGTGGATGCAAAGAGAACTTCATACAAAGCCAAGCACAGTGCTACGAACAGTCATTACAGTTGTTGTCCCTATTGCTGTTACTTCATTTATCTAGGATGATAGGAGAGTCAGTACTCACCAACTTTAGGCGAATTTCCTGATAGCTGAAGTGTACGTCTCTGCATCTATTTCAACGAATCTAGCTAAAATCTGTAACCATTCACTTCCTTTAAAAGGTTATAGAATATGAAGTTTTCTTGATGACTTAGAATTAAAGATACGAACACCTGCTATTGTTCTAAGTAGCAATACAGTTTTTTGTGTGTGTGTTTGTTTTTTCTCCACTGGGAAGTGATAGCCTCAGCCACTGACCTGTCTGAATAGCTTCTCCTACCTCTATTCTGTTTATATATTGCTAATTTGGTTTAAACCAGATATCGAAGCTTGTTAAAATCGAGTGCTAGTTATGGATCAGTGACTCCCTATTTAGAATCTCAGTAATACAATACATGGTGTTTGTGTAGGGCTTTGAGAGCACCGTGGTAGAACTCAAAGATCTTTTTTTGGCCTGAGATTAGAGAGTGGAAGTCTGTAGAAAGGTTGACCTTTGGGTCAACGTGTGGTGCCTGAGGGAGAAATACTTTGGATATAATTAGTCTGCTTACAACTCTTTCACATTTCAATATAGTAGGTGTGGTGTGATCATTGTCATTTTACAGTCGGCAAAGAATGAAGCCTAGTCAGAGGCTTAATGTTAGGGACAAAGAAGTTCCTTGGGTACCTGTGGGGCATTCCTATGTGCTGACCCACACACGGTATCTTAGATTGTTACTACTAAAGTGAACTCCGTATTTAGACCCAGAACCATTCAGTTCAGCAAAATTAGTTATTGGATTGATTTCTTCTCCAGATCGGCTCACTGATTCATTAATTTCACCCAAAGAAATCACTTTAGCACGATAGCTTTGCATCATGGTGGAATCATGATATAATCATAGAGTAATTGTCCTACAAGAAACCTTCCAGGTCCTACAGCCTGGTGAGTTCCAAATGCTACTCAGAAGACCCACGTTGGTCCTGACAAATTTTCACCAGTCTGTGGACAAATGAGGAAAAAAATGAGGACTATAGGATACCTCAGCAATTTTTTTCATAAAATTAATTTCTTCCATTTAAAGTGATTCCTTACACTCTGAAATTTTGCCCTTTCTTTTTGTCTAGTGTTCTTCATCCCTCTTTTGAAATGATTGTAATGATAAGTAGCAGTCATGTGAAAAATCTCTCTTATTAAATCAAAAAGTTGACCGTGCTGTCAGGCTTCTGGCTTGTGGGTGTTTTGTTTGTTTGTTCTGTGAATTTCAAAAGTTTGAGAAATTCAGATCTAGACCAGATAAGGGAATGGAGACTCTGAGAAAACTGCCAAAGTTCACACATCTGTGAAGTTGGACATCCAGGACCATAGCCCGGTTCTCTCTGGTCCAGAGCTGTGTCCTTCCACAGCTAGAATGTCAGTGTTATCACCAACTCTGTGGGATGAGACACCCGAGAGTCTTAAAGAGGAAGGGATTGGAGGAAAGAGAACCTCTATTTCTCAAGAACACCGATGTGCCCCACAGTGCTAAAGCTTCATGTGTGTTATTTTGCTTGTTCCTTACAACAACTGTAAAAGGAAGATAAAATTGAATGCACACTTCAACTGAAGAAACTGAGTTCATGTGAGATAACCTGACTCAGAATCCATCAAACCATATCACTATCTAGTTACTAGTCATTCACCAAACATCTTTTGAGTGTCTTCCCTGTATAAAGTAAGTCTAATGCTAATGTAATTGAAAGAGTTTAGCAAATTACGAAGTGACAAGTAAATATTCAGTAATTGTTAACTATTCCTTTCCAACTCTCCTGCGAGGCTTGGTATCATCATCTCCATTTCAGGAACTTAAGCTGAGAGAATTTAAATGGCTTGCCCAGAGCCGTATACTTGGAGTATTCCCGCACTAAGGTTGTCTTTCTGATTCCTAATCCTAATCCTGTCTTCTTTGCCCTGCACTATGTTAGGGATATCTTTTTTCTGGAGGGTAAACATGGTGCACCAGAAAAACTTTAGTCTACAAAGGATCATGCATGAGCCAATAGGCCACAATTGTTGCTTTGAAAAGGCAGGAGCCAAAGAAGAGTTGATGGAGCGACCAGGCATGAAAGGGATGTAAGTTCCGGGCTTTCCAATAATAAGCTATTCTCCTCCAGATGATTTTAATAATCTCCAGCACATGTGTTCTAACCCCTTGATGCTGTACAATATGTGTAACCAAATAAAATCTCTCCAGATTCAGAGATTTACTGTTTGTGATGGGAAAAGGCCAACCAAATGACATCATTTGTATTTCAAATATGAGCTGCTGCCAAGCCTGGTGATGTTAAGCTGGAGAAATTGATCCTCAACATTATTCTGTGAAGGGAAAAAGGAAAAAGGTCTTGGCCTAGATAGTATCATTTAAAAAAAAGTTATGTGACTGTGAAGTCTAGCTTAATAAATTTCGATTTTATCCAGAATTGCTTATGTCCAATGTGTGGGTTACTTAGGTATGCAATTACTTCTGTATAATTAAACTTACCAGGTTAGGGGGTAAGAGTTACCATGTGGTTGCTGTTGAATGGGTAACTGATGCAGGGTTGACCTGAGGCTTGTTGGCTCCAGCAGAGCACAAAGGCATCAGGGCTGTGGTCACTGGGTCTGACAGAGGTGCCCAGATTATAATGGTGGGGTGTAGTAGACTCTCCTAACACAACCATGATTGTTTTTCAAGTATCTGTGACCTCCAATACCATGAGACACAGAGAAAGGTGACACCATTCCCAGTTTCAAAGGAAAACACTGATGAATCTAAGCCAATAAACACATGGCACTGCACCCATGAACAGTGATCCAGGAGTGACTTGTGGGTGCACTTAGACAAATGAAAGGATCTGTGTTCTGTGCTTGAGGAAAAGGGTCTTCTCTCTCTCTCCTGATGGATAATAAAAGACGCATATAGCCCCAATTGGCATTCATTTTACAATCTCAAGGGGAAACAGAGTGAGGGGGAGGCCAGTGTTAAGGATGGATAACTGGAGAGACAGAAAAAGGCAAGGTGCTTGTTTATATCATTCAGCCTCTGATTTTGCTATGCTTTCTATATTCCTGGACTTCCTTTTATGTAAATATTGCATTTCCTTATTATTTAAGCCAGTTTGAATTTCTATTGCTTGCAGTGGAAAGTATTATGATTGGGAGAGATGACAAAATTTGCTTCCTGAGGTCCCATCAATTTTTTGAACCCCATTCTCATGATATTTTAAAGACAGAGTCTTGAATCTACCCACATAGATATCCTCATATACATGTGGCTTTATGCATCCAGCTGCCACCAAACTCAGAGTGGTTTTCTAAAACAAAAATTACTCATATTAACCCCTGGCTTCTGGATCGCGCCTTCCAGCCTCACTTACAACCCTTCCGGCCTCATCTACAACCCTTCCAGCCTCATCTCTAGCCATGCCCATCAACCACTCTACATCAGTCAGTTATTCCAATCTGCTGTCCTGCCTCTCACTTCTAGCCCTGCTCATCTTTCCACAGGCTCTAGCAATCTCAACTACTTCCTTCCCTACACGCCCCCTGCATCAAGTCTTGGCTTCGGCACCTCTTCCCCTGGACAGCCGTCCCTTCACCGACCATCCTAATACTTCTTCAGTACCCTATTCATCCCCCATCAGAGCACTTTGCTACTCTATATGGAAATGACCCATCCTCTCTGCTGGACTGTGGGTCTAGTGTGGACAGGAAACATCTGTTCTGTTTACACTTTTGTCCCCAGGGTTTAACACATAATTGGTACTACATATAATATTTGTTGAAAGAACGATGAATTAATTACTTAAAGCTAGTCAAACATTCCACACTGCCTAGTGCCCAAGTGTCTTAATATGGCTTTCAATGATCTGGCCCTGACTTCCTGTCCAGACCCTTCTCCTGTTACTCACCAAGAATTTCTTATTTAAAGTGCACTGAATCACACATCCTCTTTTGTTTCATGTCTCAGTGACCACGATGGGTGTCTTGCTCCTTCCTGAAGTTGCCTATTGTTGTGTAGCTCTGCTTCTTTAGGTTTAGAGGTTGCTGTGAAACAGTAAAATGAGTAAAAAACAAAACAAAAAATCCTGGGTTTGAATTCTGCTCAGCATTTTCTCATTTGTGTGACATTGGCCAGAGTACTGAATCTCTCATCTACAATGTGGGGTTTAAAATTGTGTCCAACAAAGTTTTTGGGAGGATAAATGAAGGAATAGATGAGAAGTCACCTAACACAATACTCCTTGTACCAAGTTCTTAGAATAACCCTGTTTGCTGAATCATTGCTGCACTCTGACTTCTGGTTTCAGAATCAACCACCAATTTGATTCTAAGTTATTGCCTTCTTGAAAAAGTAAAAGCAAAGAATAAAAATTGACATGAATTTGGACTTCAGGAAAGGAAAATGTTTGAGAAGGAGTGAAGTGGTCTTGTAGGGTCTTTATTCTGATTAAAAGTCTGGAGAGTTTCAGGTTAGTGGGAATACTGTTTGGGAGGTTATTTTGTTTGGCTAAAATGGTCACTTCATTATGGCTAAACCTGCAATTTCCAGGAAGTTATCAAGTTCCCACAGTTTCAATAACAATCGCAGTGCCCCACGGGGGAAGCCTTCAAGGCTACATGAGAACACATATGGCAGGTGTTTAGTGGTGCTTTTAAGATAGTGCTGGGCTAGAAGCTGGGTAGAAGCACTGGGTGGGAACCCATTAAAAGCTTTTTCCAATTTGGATGGAATTATGCTCTCTGGGTTCACAGAATGAGCTGGACTGACTGTACTTACAACTCCTTCCCATATTTCTGGGTTCTATTCCTTGACCAAGGTCCTGATTTTTGATCCTTGTCTTCAGATCTATACCTTCTGAGGTTTGGAGCACCTTGCTTGTTCAACAACTAGCTTTTTCTAGAGACATCTTGGAGGAGTAGAGGGGGGAAGGAGATAGCTTCCAGAAAGGTGTATGGAAATTCCATGCTGCATCAACACAGACCTTTCTCTTCACTTAATTGTCTGCATTGTTGAATGGAAGGAAAAATGTGCTTTGGAACCAGAGAGCTAGTTTTCAACTTGGCTTGTACCCATTGGCTATATGATTTCAGGCATGCTGCTTAACCTCTTTGAGCCTCAGCATTCTCATCTATAAAATGAGAATAGATCTGTCTTTCAGTTTTTGGGGTAATGATCATGGAGGCAAAATATCCACCAGAAGGCAGAATGCATAGTAGGTATTCAACAAAGGTGACTCTGTTTCTAATAATCTTTCATTATTATTGGAAAGTATGTATTTCCTATAAATTGACTTTGATCACCTCAGAGTAAGGAAGGAAGAGCAACCTCCTTTAGACCTGACTTATAAACCACAAGGGAGAAAAGACATAATCCAGAAAGTATCAGAATCATATTCACTTTACATTTTAACCTCTCCGAAAACTTCAACCCTTGAGGGTGGGCCAATTCACAACTTAGAACGTCAAGATGTAGGTCCGGATTCCTCATTGTGAACGGAATGGAGTGAGGGGTGGGGCAAGATTTCCAGGGAGGGAGGATTAAGAGAGCTATCCTAGATGTAAGGAACCAATGGGAAGAGAGAGGGAGAGGTAACGGTGGGAATGGGGCTAAGGACTACTGAGACCCAGGTTCCTCATTTGTAAAATAAAGAAGTGGAATGAGGTTAGTGTTTCCTAACTGTGGGCTGCCAAACTGCTCACATTTTCTTCATGGGACTTAAAGGAGAGAGGAAATGAAAGGAATTCTAGAGATGGGAGAAACAGAACACAATCATCGTGCTAAGGAGCAGGAATGGGCAGGAAAAGGTGGTGATATCTTGTGCCTTTAGCCCATGGACTCCAGCGACTGTTTAAGGTCACTTTCAGTGCTTTTCCTTCCTTCCTTTTTGTTTATTTTTAAAATTAAGGATCAACAAATAATGAAGCTTCCAAGGAGAACGTACCCAGCTAAGCAAATATTTTCTAAGCAGCAATAAACAGCTATTGTACTAAGCGCCTGGGATATGAAGACGACTAGAATGTGGCCCATGACTCCAGGGCAGTCGATGGGAGAGACAGAGACCACATATCTACCTTCCATGTGATGTGATCAGTCTGTGATGGGGAAGGTCCAAGCACCATGTGAGTTCTGAGGAAGTAACTTGCTGGCAGATGTGAGGGAAGACGTCCCCGAGGAGATGATGCCTCTTCTGAGTCTTGAAGGATGAACAGAAGTCAGCCTGGTAAGGAGAGGTGCAGGGCAGTGTATCTGCTCAGAGCAATGACCCCAGCAATCCTAGTTTATTTCTCCAAATCACTCCTGGGGCAGCAACATGGAAATCATTCCAGATAGTTGGCTTTGGATGGTTTATTTTGGGCGTGCTCATCACTGAGTACATATTTTTCCAGGATTTGTGAGGAGATGGATTTCCATGTGTGCTGTGTTTCAGCGTGTCTCCTCGGGGTGTTTATTTACTGTGCTTTATTCCATAACCTAGCAGAGTGTCACAGCCGGAGGCAGCTGGTAGTAAATAACTAGCTTCCATTACCCAGTCCTATCACCATACTCTATCCTGTTCCAAACCAGATCTCAGCCCATCGGTTCCTCCACATTCAAATCCACTGCAAAGTGTCAAATTGTGGAGTTGTGTAAGTGTTTCCATTTAAAAATGAAACTCAGAGATAAACAAAGGACAATTTAGGCACCAGGTAATTCAGACTCTAAAAAGGTAGACCTTCCTAGGAAAACCTCATTTAAGCTCCCTGATAGGAAAGCGAAGACACAAGCGAATAAATATTAACAAATCAAACTTCCCGTATTGTGGATGGACTGCAGTTAAGGCAATCTGGGAGTGATTCAGTTAAGCATGGTTTGGTCTAGACTTTCCTATGTGCTCTTTGCTTTTACATATTCAATCTCATTTGATGATTCTGTATTAGATTTGTCAAACCAATAGTGAATAAACACAGAGCAAATGGGAGGGATGAAGAAAGGGAATCAGGAGTATCTATCTGCTTTCTGCCTGTCAGAGTGCTGGTGTAATAGAATTTTGATAGACTCACAATTCCTTGACTTCCTTATTTCAAAAGCTACAAAGAAAAAGGAAGGAGGGAGCTACTCATCAGTCAATAACTCAGTCAGTCTCACCCAAGGTTCCTTAGAATTTCAACCTCAGATCACCTGTGCTCTGTGCATGAGCAGGTGGTCTGGGGCAAATAGGAAGGGGAGAGGGGGATTCAGACACTTGTTAGAGGAGAGGAAGCAAGGACTTATATTCCTCTAAAGCAGGGAGCTAAAAACATACACTTGAAACTATTTATCTCTTGAGATATTTGAGATTTATAAAGCATTAAAGTATGTGTCCAAATGAGGAAAACATTGAATATCTAAATTTTTTTTTTTCATTTAATATGAGCATTAACAAATGCATGGTAAAGTGAAATGAGGAATTCTTACAGTTCTGCCTTGATAATACCCCCAATAATATTATTTCACTAGACAGGCATTTTTCTTGAAGTTAAGCTTGATGAGTCTGGGCGAATAACTCTTGGCAAATAAGAGATCAGGATAAGACCAAAATACTGCTTTAAAAAGTTTTTATTAGAAAAAGGAAGATACGAGTAGCTGGCTACCAGTTCTGTTGGTGTTTGAGCGATCAGAATGGAATCCAGGTGAAAATAATGGAATCTTTGTTATAGAGATAAATGCTAACTTTGAATATAATCTCCCTTCTGAGTCTTTCCTGTTATCTTCATAAACTTAATAGGAAATGATTTTTCTAGGAGGTAAGGAGAGTAGAAGAGAGAGCAAGTGAAGGAATATTATAGCAAAGGAAAACCATGTGTTCTGCTTTTTGGGAGAGACTTCTCGTCCATCTGTAATTCCATTAGTTGTTGGTTTGTTATGTTTTGTTTTAACTGCAGTTTTTGGCATCTATGAAGTCTCAATATTACTGAATATTGAACTTCAAGTTGTTCTAGAAACTGAGACCAGATAAGATTTGCTACAGAAATTTGGATGTATACTCAAAGGCTTCCAGAAAGCAAATGGTTGGTGTAGAGAACATAAAAGCAAATTGCATGCCCCACCTTCTCTAAAAATGTTTACTTACTAGCTTTCTTCAGACAATTTTGAAAAAAATTCATAAGAAATGCCATGAAGCTAGGGATCTAGCTGTATGCATTGAAAGATGCTCTTTCATAATGTTGAGAAATTCAGGTTTTTTTTTGATATTTCTATGTGCCATCATTAATTGTATTAATTATAGGCCATAGTGAAAGCAAACAAAGAATAAATAATCAACTAGTTACTTAGGACTATTTTTGTGTTTTTAAAAATTGTTTTGCTTTTTTGGTATCAATATTTTCATTTATTTATGGAAGATGGTTATTGAAAGGTCATAAGCACAGGCAAGTGTGTTAAAGCCAAACAACTTTTTCTGACTGTAACTTTCTTCCTAAATGTACTGGTTTGTAGCAGTGTCATGCTATAGAGGTGCTTCTATAATCTCTTTTATCACTAGGCGTTTTTAACATTGACTTACACAAATCGCACAAAATAGCATTTATTAAACGTTAGCTCTCTTCCTTGCCCCAGCTCTTTTTTCCTTTTCTGGCTGTGGACATAAAGTAGATGAAGAATCTGTTAAGATAGATGGAGGGTGAAATTAATGCATACCTTTAGATATGCTTTCTTCATTTAGGCCAAAGAGACATTATCTGCTTTGCAACTGCAAAGGCTTTGAGGTAATAGAACATCAAATGACTCATAGTCATAAAAGCTCAGCTAGGGTTTTTCTTTCATTTCAAGTTCTAATAGCACAACAAGAATCCTCATAAATACATCCAACAGAAGAACTGTACGTGGTAATCTGCTGACTCCTTTGCTCCCACATTCCTTTTCTCGAAATAGCTGAGTGGCTTCACTACCATCTTACATATGTGATCTTGCCTTTTACACTGAACAAAGGCCAGCCATTCTGATCCTATTTCCTTATCCCAAAAGTGAGAATAATCATTCCTACCTTTGGAGAGAAGAAGTCTTGTGAGGATTATGAGATAATAAAGTAACGTATGTAGTACCTGACACTGAGCACCTTTTTAACACAGTAGTTCTTGCCTTTCTACATCCCTTACTCTGAAGTTCAATACTTAGTGCTGTCCACCTCAGGGGTGAAGTGCCCCAGCTAACTGTGTATAGTGACTGAGCTTCAAGTTAGCCTGACAATTCTGCAATGACTGTATACCTTATTTCTAAAGACTTGGTCTTATTATCTTAATAAAAAATCCTCACCCAAACTCAAATAAGAACCTTTGGATCCCTCTCCTTCTCCTGTCTTGACCTACATGGGGCCTTCCTCCCAGCAGTTCATAATGAGCCCCAAGCGTCCTGTAGCTTGCCCTGTCCAACTATAGCTTCCTTCCCAGCGATGAAATGATAATCTAGCCTCATGCACCAAATGCCATTAGTAATACTCTAGGGTGACAAAGTTGACAGTTGAGTCCTCCTTGAGATCAAAAGAAGATTCTTATTTCCCTGCCTTTCCCACTAAGCCTGTGACATTCAGGAGGCATAGGTGCTCATGGCCATGTCTGGCTTGGTTTTCTGTCTTACACATCACCTCACTATTTCCATCTGCTTTCTCTGCTCTGCATCATGTTGTTCTTCTTCCTTGACTTCTATACAAAATCAGCTCAAACAGTTTATGTCTGTGGCTCATTTATTGACCTTTGATAAAGGGATCTGAGTTTCCTTTGCAACAGTACCATTTCAAATCTAGCATGAGGCTTTTGGTAGATTAGACCATTTTTTAGCAAATATCTACCCCTCTGCCCCACCAAGCCACTTGCACCTTTATTGGAATTTATCTTGCCACCTTAATTAGTAGGCTTAGTCATGTGAGTTACTTCAGCCAACAGAATGTTTGCCATAGGTAACATAAGCAGAGGATTGAAATGTGCATGTGAGGAGGGATCTGGTTCTTATAATTCTGCTATTGCTAAGAGAAGAATATGTACTGGTCCCAGAAGAATGAGAGACATGTGTCCTAGACCTGGAATAAACACATGGCCTAGAGCCACACTCAGCCTAGACTTTCAGCTAACTCAGATGTGTGAACAATAAGTAATTGCTTATTGTCGTTGGGAGTCTTGGGGTCATTTGTTATTCACTAATATCTGACTGATACAAGGACTTATTGTTCTTAAATGTCTTTTGGCAATCTTGGCAATGAGGAGTTTCCACTGTTCTCTTCATTCTGACCAATGGCCTAGTTTAGTGCCATTTTACTAACTCGTCTCCATTTTCCTTCCTTCTCACTGATCTTCTGTCTTTTCTGTACTCCCAACTTCTACTAATTTTGGATATGATATACACTATTTTTCTTTCGATGTCTTAATGCCAGTCTATGCAACCCCAGAATGGTGCAGTCATTTCAAGCTGCTTTAGATATTTTTAATAAAGACGAGAAGATTTTCCCTGGGAAGAATTCTTGCTCTACCTGTTGGAACAGTAACATTTTTTTTTCTCATCTGTCATCTGCCCCCGCCTCCACTCCTCATCTCAGATCTTGGATCCACACTTGGCTCCTCCTTGGAGAATTGCGGCAATAATGTCAGGTGGTGGGCCAAGCTTGGGTGGTCTGGGTTTCTGCAGGCCACATTTTTGCTTGGTATTCATACTGATCTGGGTGTTTAAACTAGTATGATCCACAAGGAATAGCACATGTCCATGAAATGTATTATAAAACCTTTTCCTTCTCTGATCCTTCCCAGCATCTCTGTAGCCCCAGATCAGCTGGGCTTGTCTCCTACTCTTTCATTCTCTGCCACTGGCTTTGAACTGGCATGTATTCACTCCATCTTTCCCGTTCTAGGTCCCTTCTCTTCCCTTCAAGTTCAGTGACAAAAGGCGGCTGTACACCAGAACAGTGTCACAACTCCCTGATTAGAGGGCTCTGAGGTATGGAAAATCAGAGTTTCTCCTTGGGTGGCCAAGGATAATCCTGAGACCAGTGGAGGTGGTGGGTCAAAGAGGAGAAGGTGCCTCTCCTGTGCCTGCTGGAGGAGATAGGAATAAACACAACTTCTCACTTAAGCGTAGGACTCTACAGTTTATATAATTTTATAAATTAATCTTCACTGAAGCCAATTTCACAGTATCCTAATACTATCTCCATTTTACAGATGAGGAATTAAAGCTCAGAGAGCTTAAGTGACTCTCAAAGGTACCCAGAAGGTACAGAAAACTTGACGAACTTGATGGTTTTATCAAAGCCTGGTCCATATTTGAGATCCAGTGTGGTCCATTATATTCCATAAAACTTAAAAAGGATTATTTTCTCCTTGAATTTATTTAAGTTCTTTGCATATATTTATATGTCTACTTCATCTTATTCCAGACAAGATTTAAGCAAACACACACATATACTCACACATTCCAACTGAATATGTGGGAACTGAAACATTTTTAAATGTGAAACCTCAAACTATTTGTTTAGTTTTTGGTCAACAAACAAGAGCACTTGTATTTCCATCACTAAGATTTTGGGCTGGCTTGCTTTTGCAGGGGGGTGAGTAATGCCTAGCTAGGCCCCTTGTGTTGAAATCCAAATACACTCACATTAGGCACTTAGACCCAGCCAGAGGAAGTGAGACCCAAAAAGCCTGCCAGATGTTTACGTGGCCTTTTCGTGGAAAGCTAAGCTTTTTATTTTTGTTTGCTTATTTGTTGAGCTGTGGAAGGGAAGTTTGAACAAGAACCACTCCAGGGCAAGTAAGGGCAGAATATTAAGAGGTGCTGTTGAAATACCTGGCTGATCCCTATGTGGATGATGGCCGGGCTAATTTGATAGTGAAGGAAATCTGAGGTCTTTGAAGGACAGAGGGGACAGGACCCTGGTGCTGGCTCTGTCACTTGGGTAGCTGTATGGTTGTTGGGCAAGTGACAGTCCTTCGGGAATATAGCTTTGAAGGTAAGATCACAGGTCCTGGAATAAGTTCTGGGCTTGGATCATAGCTCCAACTTGGGCAGGTTGCATCCTATCTCTGAGCCTCAGTTTCCTCATCTACAAATGGATCATATCTTACTGGGCTCTTGTTAGAAATCATATAACCTAGTCACAGCATTTAGCACAGTGCTTGGCACTTTCCTGAAGTTCAGTTCCTTCCTCCCTCTGCAGGTGAGCCATAGGACCCCCTGCAGCTCAGATGTTCTTGGGATCTACAGTGGCACCGGGATTGCTCCGGGCTGCCTGCTCTCACAGCCAGCTATCCTTTTCTTGGCTTCTGGATGCTTCTCAAGGCTTTCCTTGTCTTTTCTTGTTTCTGTGACAACTCAGGAACCAACCTGAGGTAAGCGTCTCTCCACATGAATAAACATATGGACAGTATGTGTGTATATTGGACCAGGAGTTGTGGCATGTGTAACCAGGGAAGAATTTCCACTGACTCACAAAATTAGACACTAGCATTTGGGTACTGAAGGTCAGAAAATGCAAGGATATATGTTTTGGGGGCTTTTTCTGTCTTTGATGCTTGCTTGTGCTGACTCCACATTGAAATGTCCTCTCCCCTTTTCACTGTATCCTCAGTCCGACTGAGAGACAGTGTGGAGCAGGAAGAACACGGTACTTCACAGTCAGACACAACTGGATTTAGTTCTGTTTCTGCTACTGTCTCACAGTGTGGCATTGGGCACATTGTGACCTCTTTGAGGCAATATGCATGATGGCTAGAGCATGGGCGATGGAACCAGACTGTCTGATTTCATCTCTCAACCCTACTGCCTATTAACTCTGTGACGTTGAACTTGTTTCAGACCTCACTCTGTCTCAGTTTCCTTATACTTAAGATGGGAATAATAATAGCACCTCTCCCACTGCTTGTTACAAGGATTAAATAAGACATATACACATTAAATATGTGATAAGTGTATGTATATATACATATATGCACACATACATATATACTTACATTATTTATCATTTATTACATACACTTATATATATATACATACACACACACACACAGAACACCTAGAATGTGCTCAGCACATAGTTAATTCTATATGAGAGTCTGCCATCATTATAATCATAATCATTAAATTCTTCTATAATGGGTGATGATAATCCTACTTCATAGAGTTGTTTTAAGGTAAAGTGGTTTTTTTCTTCTCCTCTATTCATGCTTTCAATTCAGCTCAGTTCAGCTCCTTCCTTCCTTCCTTTCTTTTTCTTTCTAACTGGAAGGGCTTGAATTTTTCTTGTTTTCAAAAAGTTACTGTCTCAAGGCACAAATATAAATCAGAAAACTACAATTAGGGTGACAGGATGTAGAGGACAACAGATAGAGTAATACATAAAATTTTTTTAGCTGGTTGAAAACAAAACTGTAAGAACTGCTGTCACTAAGTATTCTTTTCAAGAGTAAGAAAAAAAATAACTTAGATTAAAAAGCATAACTACAATCCTTTTGGCCGTTCTGGTAAATGGTAAATGCAGAGATGTGAAAAAACAACATAGGCAATACTTCTGCACAAAACAGTATTTGTTGATGGAAAATTTGTTAGACAAGTCTGGTTTCATTTATTGCTCACCATGCTTTAATAAAACAATTGCATTTCATCATAGCTTTTCACTAACCCATGGTTGCTTTCTGATCCTTCTAACTCACAGTGCTTATCTCTTTTTCCATCTTTGTATCCCCAGCATGTGATACCTAATAACAGTTAAAAGCAGAATTATAATCATAGTGTAGTACTTTCTTTTCTTTTAAAATTCAAGGGTTAGCTCAAATCAATCTTTGCCTTACTTTTAGAAGCCTTCCAGGATTCTCCCAAAACAACTCTATCTCACCTTTCTATATGTGTCTAGATGGGGATCATGGCTATAAGCAAAGCACAGTTTGCTCCAGATTAATAATCAAGATTGATAACTGTCCACAAAAATCTTATCTCCCCTTTAGCATACAGATAGATGAGATTTCCCAGTTCCCCTTACCTTGGGTGTGGCCATGCAACTAAGTTCCTTCCAAGGAGTGTGAACATAAGTAATGTCTCCACTGTCAGGTGTGGCCCACGTCATCCTCCCACACTGACTTCTCCCTGCTCATTCTCTCTTGTAGCCCACTGACATGTCGATGCCTAGGGCAACCTTAGAAGCCATAAAGTAAATATTCCAAGCCTCTATAGGTATGGAGGAGGATGGCCCTGCTAACACCAACCCAGAACTATTAAGTGAGCAAGAAGTGTGCTTTGATTTGCTATGCCACTGAAATTTTGTCTATTTGTTACCACAGCCTAGCCTAACACAAAGTTGAGCACATGAGCAAACTGACTCTTTTGTCTAGAAAATATGACCACAAGTTCAGCTGAGCTACCAAAGTGAAGGGTAAAGGAAACTAATGTTCTTTTTGTGGTCACTAAGTACCAGAACTAATAATACTTGGCAAGTGGCAGGTGCATTGCATGATTCCTCCTCTTTTATTTGTCTTGGAAGCCCACACTGCTAGGTATTGTGATCCTCGTTTAACAGATGAGGGCTCTGAAATAGAGAAAAGTAATGTAAAATGCACAGCAAATAAGTGGGAGAACAGATCAAAGGCAAACCTGATGAAGTCCAAGCTCTTTTGCCTTCCTGTGATGCTCATGGCGAGATTTCCAGTCAATTCCTCTATTCTCCAGATGTCTAATGGGGGCAAAGAAAGCATCATATATGAATTGTCAGTCTTGTTTTTAGATACTTTGAATAAACAGCTTTTTTTTTTCTTCTCTTAAAACCACTTACACTTGAGACTCCTGCAGACTGGGGAATCATCTACTTCACATGGCTGAGTATTAACATGGGTGACCCTCTAAAGAGTCTGGCGTGTGGCCTGGTGCCAGGTCAGAACAGCTGACCACAGCTTTCCTGGCCCTTTGTAGGGTTCATGGCCTTCCTGGCCTCTGTCATACCCCTCAAAGTAGTTGTATTGTCTACTTTCCTTGGTCTTTCTATATAAACAGGACAACCTCACTCACTTACGCAACTTTCAAGAGAGGTTTCTAAACATAGAGACATCTCTAAATCTCCTCTCTCCCTCTTGCCTTACTGGAGTGCTGGGGTTTGGAAAACAGTCTTCTAGCTGAGTCATCTTGGGCATATCTCTGGACTTCTCTGGACTTTAGTTTCCTTCTCTGCAAAAGAAGCAGCTGGTCAAGAGCTGGGTTTTTGAAACTTCACCTCGCCAAAGATGCCATTTGGTATAATATTTGATCTCAAGCACCTCTGAGTTTTCTATAACTAAAGGACCATCTTATCTTCAGTGCCCAATACAATGTCTGGCACGAACTGGTATTTACTAGATATTTGCTGATGACATTAAAGTCTATAAAACTTCATTAAGCTTGGTAGTCATTAGTGTTCTTTATCAAGTATTTCCAATGCTTTTCCCTTGCTGGCTTATGAGAGTATCACACTGCCAAGCCCAAGATGGGCCACTGAACTTGTTGAGGAGCAAGCAGTGAGAGGAAGTCTAAATGTTTCACCTCCAGTACATCCTCGAGGGCTCTCATTTCCCTCTGCAGGAAGAAGGCAACATCCTGGAGAGGGGCTGCTTGGCCAGCCTGGGTCCTGGAGTGAGGACAGTGATGCAGGGCAGAGCCCTTGGCTGACTCAGGGGACACGCTGCAGAAGCTGAGGTACCCGTCTTCTGCTCTAACACACTGAGATTTCAGAGCTGCTTGTTATTATAGTATAACTTCATCTGGCCTAACGAGTCAATAAATGAAATCATAATCAGTCAGCTTTCCCATTTTTAATAACCACTGAAATATGCATCTTCCATTCAGAGTCTTTACAAAGAACGAACAAAGGGGTGTGATTATATTAAACTGAGCATTTCTGCCCAAACCAAAGCAATGTAATCATTTCAGTAGCAAAGTCACAATAGGGTAGTTTTATTCCACTTCAGAATACAATTTATGTCAGGGTTTTAAAACTCTTGTACACAAGATGATGCTTGTTATTGCTTCAGCTCTTGTTTTTAACTCAGTGAGCTCAGTTTGGATATCACTAGCCTAATGTATCCTAGAGGCCCTTCTAGTCTGGCATACTGGAAAGAACATGCTCTTTGGAAGCAGATAGTAAGATCTCTGACCTCTTTGAACTTGTTTCCTTACTTGTAAAGAGGAATGAGAAATACAACCTCATGGAGTTGTTGTGAAGATCAAATGAAATATTATATCTGCTGCACTTCAAGCAGCGTATGGCATGTGTGCAGTTGGCTCCCCGAGTGTGTGAGGCACCTTTCAGCTCTAAGTATGGTGACCATGTGTTTTGGCTTGTCCTGAATGATCCCAATTTCTACTACTTGTTCTTACATAATTAATAGTGTTTCCTTTCACTCACCTGCTCCAACCCCTCCCCCATGGTAACCACCAATTACTTTACTTCTCAGTGTCTGTGAGTTTGTTTTATTCATTTTGTTTTGTTTTGTTTTTGGATTCCACATCTAAGTGAAATCATATGGTCTCTGTCTGGCTTATTTCACTGAGCATAATACCCTCTAAGTCCATCCATATTCTTGCAAATGGCAGGATTTCATTTTTATGACTCAATATTATTCCATTGTATATATGTATCCCATCTTTATACATTCATCTATTGATGGACTTTGGTTGCTTCCATATCTTGGCTATTATAAATAATGTGGAAATAAACCTAAGGGTGCATATGTCTTTTTGAATAAGAGATTTTGTTTCCTTTGGGTAAATTTCTAGAAGTGGAATTATTGGGTTGTATGGTATTTCTATTTTTAGTTTATTGAGGAACCTCCAAACTGCCTTCCATAGTGGCTGCACCAATTTACATTCCTACCAACAGTGTAGAAGGGTTCCTTTCTCCACATCCTCGCCAACATTTCTTATTTCTTGTCTTATGGATGGTGGCCATTCTGACTGGTGTGAGGTGATATCTCCTCAGGGTTTTGATTTGCATTTCCCTGATGATTAGTGATGTGGAGCATCTTTTCACATTCCTGTTGGCCTTCTATATTTCTTCTTTACAAAAATGTATTTTCAGGTCCTCTGCCCATTTTTTAATGGAGTTATTTATATATTTTGGATCTTAACCCCTCATCAGATATATCACTTACAAATATATTCTCCCATACTGTAGATTGCTTTTTTGTTTTGTTGATGGTATCCTTTGCTGTACAGTAGCTTTTTAGTTTGATGTAGTCCCACTCGTTTATTTTTGCTTTTGTTTCCCTCACCTGGGATACATGTTTGAAAAAAAGTTACTCATGCTTATGTTCAAAAGATTTTTGCCCATATTTTCTTAAAAGAGTTTTATGGTTTCCTGTCTTAAATTTAGGTCTTTAATTCATTTTTTGGTTTACTTTTGTATATGGTGTTAGGGAGTAATCCAGTTTCATTCTCTTGCATGTAGCTGTCCAGCTTTGTCAACACCATTTATTGAAGAAACTGTCTTTTCTCCATTGTATATTCTTGGCTCCTTTGTCATATATTACTTGGCCACATATACATGGGTTTATTTCTGGGCTCTCTATTCTGTTCCATTGATCTATGGGTCTGTTCTTATGCCAGTATATACTATATACAAGCTTTGTAGTATAGCTTGAACTCAGGGAGCATGATATAACCCCAGCTTTGTTCTTCTTAAGATTTCTTTGGCTGTTCAGAGTCTTTTGTGGATCTATATAAATTTTAGGATTCTTTGCTCTAGTTCATTGAAAAATGCCATCAGTATTTTGATAGGGATTGCATTAGATCTATAAATTGCTTTGGGCAGGATGGCCATTTTGATCACATTAATTCTTCCTGCCCATGAGCATGGGATAGATTTCCATTTATTTGTGTCTTTTTCAATTTCTTTCATCAGTGTCTTACAGTTTTCAGAGTACAGGCCTTTCACCTCCTTGGTTAAGTTTATTCCTGTGTATTTTATTATTTCTGATGCAATTGTAAATGGGTGTTTTCTTGATTTCTCTTTCTGCTAGTTTTTTGTTAGTATATAGTAATACTACAGATTTCTGTATATTGATTTTGTATTGTGTGACTTTGCTGAATCTAGTTACTAGTTCTAAGAGATTTGGGGGAGATCTTTAGGGTTTTCTACATATAGTATCATGTCATCTGCAAATAGTGACAGTTTTACTTCCTCATTACCAATCTGGATGCCTTTTATCTCTTTATCTTGTCTGATTGCCATGACTAGGACCTCCAGTACTATGTTGAATAAAAGTGGTGAGAATGAACATCCTTGTCTTATTCCTGGTCTTAGAGGAAAAGCTTTCTGCTTTTTACCACTGAGTGTGATGTTTGTCATATATGGCTTTTATTATGTTGAGCTATTTTCCCCATACCCATTTTGTTGAGAGCTTTTATCATGAATGGATATTAAATTTTGTCAAATGTTTTTTTAGCATTTATTGAGATGACTGTATGGTGTTTATCCTTCTTGTTGATGTGGTGTATCACACTGATTGATTTGCAAATATTTTAGCATCCCTGCATCCCTGGAATAAATCTCACTTGTGATGGATGATCCTTTTGCTACATTTTTGAATTTGGTTTGCTAATATTTTGTTGAGGATTTTTGCAGCTATGTTCATCAGGGTTATTGGTCTATAACTTTCTTTTTTTGTATTGTCTTTGTATAGTTTTGATATTAAAGTGATGCTGGCCTCTAGTTTGGAAATATTCCCTCTTCTCCTGTTTTTTGGGATACTTTAAGAAGGATGGGTATTAGCTCTTCTTTAAATGTTTGGTAGAATTCAGCTCTGAAGCCATCTGGTCCTGGAATTTTTGTTACTGGCAACTGGTCTGTTCAGATTTTCTGTTCCTTCATGGGTCAGTCTCGGAAGATTGTACATTTGTAGAAATTTGTCCATTTCTTCCTGGTTGTCCAATTTCTGGGCAAATATTTTTTTTGTAGAATTCTCATGATTTTTTGTATTTCTGTGGTGTCAGTTGTAACTTCTGCTTTTTTGTTTCTGATTTTGTTTATTTGTGGATTTGATAGTTCTTTATAATCAGTTAATTTTATTGTAAAAAGTAGGGCAAGAAATGGCTGAGAATCTGGCCATTCCATCCCATAATGAACTGTACAAACCTAAAATTTAATAACAGAATGATGATTATGGGCTTAGATTCCTACTTCCAGACTGCTTGGGTTCAACTCCTCACTCTGCCACTTATTAACCACTTAAGTTCCTTAATTTCTCTGTGTCCTAGTTTTCTCATCTATGAAATAGGGGTATTTATAATAATGCTCACCACATAAGGTTGTTGTGATGGTTGATGAGATAATATAAATAATGCACTTAGAACAGAGTACTTAGAATATTGTAAATGCTGTGTAATGCCAGATTTTTTATAATTGTTATTACATGTGCTATTTATTTTTCTCTAATATCTTTTTCTGCTTTTTTTTACCTAAGGAAACTCTGGCCAATGTTTAACTTTACTATTATGCCTTTTTATTTATTATGCAAATGTCATTATAAAGTAATACACACAGAGGTAAATAATTTAAAACCCCATGGCCCTGTCAACTTGTCTTCTCTTTTTCCCCAAGATCTCTTGTAGTCTTTGGAAAATCACACTCGCAAACTTTACCTGGCTACAATCATACTTCATTAAGTTATTCATTCTTCAATTTTTAATTTTAATGTAATTTCAGATTTACAGAAAAGTTGCAAGAATAGTACAAAGAATACCTGTGTCTTAGTGTGGGCTCCCACAATAAATTTTATAGACTGGGGGGCTTTTAAACAACAGAAATCTATTTCTCACATTTCTGGAGATTGGAAGTCTGAGATCATACTGACAGTGTGACTGGGTTTTAGTGAGGGTACTCTTCCTGGTTTCAGACTTTACATTTCTCCTTGTATCAGCACATGGCTGACAGAGAAAAGAAGCAAGCTCTCTCACAACTCTTATGAGGGCACTAATCTCATTCATGAGGATCCCATCCTCATGGACTCATATAACAATCCTAATTACCTCCCAAATACCCCACCTCCTAAGGTTTCAACATATGAATTTGGAGATAGCACAAACATTCAGTCTATAACACCTTTTATACCTTTTCCTCAAATTCCTCAAATGTTAATGTTTTGCTACATTTGTTTTATTATTCTTTTCTTTCTCTCTCCAGTGTTTCAGGAAACATTGGAGAATAAGTTGCAGGTATGATATTCCTTTATCCCTAAATCCTCAGGGTTTTTTCCTAAAAATAAGGATATTCTCTTCCATAACCACGATATAATTAGCACAATCAGGAAATTAGGATTTGTACAATACTACTATCTAGTATTGTATCTAGACGTTATATAAAAATATAAATGGATTTTATTCAAATATAGACCTTATCTAAAATTCCCCAACTGTTCCCAAAATGTCCTTTATAACATAAGAAAATGATGGCTCATACAATACATTCAATTGTTATGTCTCTTCAGTCTTAATCAGGAGAAATTTGTTCACTTTCTATGTCTTTCATCTCATTGATATTTTTGAGCTGTACAGGTCAGGTATTTTGTGGAATGTTCCTTGACTTGTTTTTATCTGATGCTTCCCATGATTAGATTCAGAGTATACATTTTTGGCAAAAACATCACAGAATGATATTATGCTTTTCTCAGTGTTTCATGTCAGAAGGCATGTGATATAAAATTGTTTGGGTTATTGATGTTGTTGACTTTGATCTCTTGGTTTAAGATAGTGTCTGACAATTTTCCCCACTGCAGAGTTCCTATTTTCCTCTTTGTAATTAAATGACTTTTGGGGAGATACTTTGAAGCTATGTAAATATCCTGTTATTCCTCAAACTTTCACCTACTAGTTTTAATAGCCACTGATAATTCTTTCCTGAACCAATTATTATTGCTCTAGTTGCCAAATGGTGATTTCCTAAATTCAATATATTTTTTTATTTTATTAGTTGGTTTTCTACTTTCCTTTCTCTGTCACTTCTTAGAACTGTATGGACTCACATATGTATCTTTTTTTATACAATGGATTATAATCTTTATTACATTTACTTGTTTGTATTATACCCCTGGCTTCCTCTAGTTATTTTCCAAGTCCATTTCTAACACCACTTCTTTCAAAAGCCTGGTCTAGTTAACTTAGACTGAATAGGTAGCTAACTATTTTGTATGCCTCTGGCTATGTTTTTTCCTCTCTTTACATGTTTCTTGTCGGGTTGTACTTGTTGGTTTTTATTTTCACATTAGATTGTGAGCTCTTGAGTATAAGGAAAGTGTCTGATTCATCTCTATATCCTCAATGCTTAGTTCAGTGACTGGCACAAGGGGAAACTCAGTTCATCTTTGTTAAAGGCATGAATGAATGGAAGAAAGAAAAAAATGCTTAAGTTTCTGCCAATCTGCCTCAGTCCTTTTCTGGGGCATTAGTTTCAATTAGCAAAAAGGAAATTATCTATTAACATTCATAGAGGGCTACTGTGGGTCTTGCAGAAGCAAGGCCATATCAATGCAGATTAAGTTGTTGACATGTTTGAACTTAACATAAATGTTTCCCCGCATTTCAGGGGCTGCCTTCCAACTCTGATCTCATATCTTTACTATTTCTTTACTACTAGCTTGATATGGTGTTTTTTTCTCTATTGGTTCTTCATTCATTAAGAAATTCTCTGTCCAAAGATGAGATAAAGGGATGTTATCAACACTTCCATGGAAGGTAGTGAATCTTGTGGAAAGGGTCTGGGCTCTTGATCAAGTGGCCTCAGTTATTTCCTATCTGTGCAGCTATAGATGTGTGATTCTGGGTGAGTTACCTAATTGTATTGGACCTTTGCTTCCCTCACTCTGAAACAGGGATCCTAACACTTGTGATACAAAGATACCTTGGGTGACATTTTGGACATAGCCTAAGTGAAATCACCTTGACACTCACGGAGACTCTGAACCTCAGTGCTCAAAGTTCCACTTTCCTGAGAGGCCCTCCCAGGTCTTTGCTGCCTCTTTATTGGCAAATCCCTCCTAATCTCTCCGAGCTCTGTTTATGTCTCACCTCCTTGACTGTGGCCTCCTTGGGTGACATTTTGTCCCCTAACATCTCTGTTTTGTTTGGATATAACAAAGGTACAGTGGGACATATATTTTCTGTTCACGAGCCACACATTGAATGGGTCCCTCTTAACCGCACCTGCATGCTCATCCTGTTTTTCTTCATGGTCCTGGCACATATTTTTTTTGCATAATAATAATTCTCCAGTTAAACTTTCATCTTTGACCATAAAAGTATTTTTTGGCTCCCTCAGGTCCTCCTTTCAGGATCATCTGTATCCCAAATCCTCATACTTGGTTTTAGCCCCTGTGTGAGACACTCATTCCTGGCTTACCCTAATCCAGTGGATGTCCCCTAGACTTGGAAAGAAGAAAACCTGTAGATGTCAAGTTAGACTGCAGAGGCCAGAAAATGTGTATTAAAATAAAAGGGTGGTTAATGTTTTAATCAGGAATTTTTAAGAAGCCATAAGGGGCACATTAAAATTTTCTTTTGCCCATTACCAATAAAGAAATATTCATCCCTCTACATCCCACCTTTGGAAATTCATTGGTAGCAGTTTCATGCTATGCTATAATGAGAGGATTTTGAAGTTGTTCTCAGGATGGAAGGAAGGGATTGCTTTGCAATGTCTGTGGAGGACACAAGACGGCAAGTGGCTGCACATGTGCCATATTTGTGTTATCCTTGATCTAGTCAAGCTTTTTCTACTACCAATGAATCTTATCGCTATCTTTGGGCTAGATGCTCTTTCTGGCCTTTGACAATTTCACATTCTTAGTTTGGTCCTCCCCATCCAGAAGAAAGTATGAGTAATTTGTTCTCTAAAGGTGGGGTGCAGAGGAATGGTGTAGGATATTCCTGCCACTATGTCACTCCTGAATTTTCATCACTGCATTCCTGATGTGACAAGTGATTTAGTGTCCCAGGTTGGGGAAGGATTGATGGATGAATCAGTCCTCTGTGCATGGCCATTGGAGAGGAAATTAATAAGGATGCTAGTTGACATGATCTACGGTGCTGTAAGCTCATTATGCCTGATTAGCTTCCAGCCTTTCACTCCATCTGACAGCTACAGGGCTTCCAGGTTTCCAGTGGCAACCATTCCCCTTTCTCTAATTGACTGCTAGGTCTCCAACCACGCAACCAGACCTTCCCACAAATGTGTCAGAGTGGGGACTTTTCTGCATAGTGTTATCATCTCCTTTCAGGCAATGGAAAGGTGAGCTCCTGGATTGTTTAAGTGGTGTTGACAGTGAAGTCCTTTGAAATCAGGAAACAAGATTTGAAAGGGTTAATTCAGTTCAGTTGATCAAGTTCTTATCAAATGACTTGCTATATGCTGACATCTGTGTTCTGTATGGAGGTGGCAATAGAAGTAGATCATGTGAGAATGGGGGAGAAGTATTTTAATTTATAGAACAAATATTTATGAAGCTCAATGACACCAAGCATTATGGTAGGCATTAGGAACAAAGGTGTGCGAGAGAAGCAGACAAAATAAAATAGATGAGAGTGCTATAAATCAATTCAGTATATACACTGAATTAATACATAATTATATGAATATAATTGAATATACATTCACTTGAATCCAAAATTAATGTGTATATCTAAGTAGAATTTATTATATACACATATATTCATATATTTAAAAATATATTCATATATTCTGCTATACCCTCAAAATTGAGCTAACCTCTCTCTGGAATCTCCCTTCATCACCTCTAACACGCTGTCACCCCATTTTTGCTCCCCTAAAACACACACTTTTTTGTATTTGTTTATTTATTTCAGCTTTCATGTTCTTTATTTTTCACATAGCCATCATTAGCCTACACCTGTCATTCTTAAGAAGATATGTGGGCTGAAATTTCTATTTCAGCAGAGATGGAGAGCAAATGAATAGTGAATAAATCTAATTTAAGTAAATATCACTAGCAGTTTTTATCATAAATATTCCATGAATATTGGTTTTAAATGAACCCAATTGAGAACTCTTCTTTGATAGGTAGCCAAATGGAGACTTCTGGTAATAGCATAGTAGAAGGATATAGGTCTTCACTTCAGGGCCAAACTCAAAAGTTACTGCTTCAGAGTTTTTCTGAGCTCTCAAGGTCAGGCTCTCTGTTACATGAGAAGTATATTGATGGAAACTGTGGCTCTGAAAGCACTGTGTCAGTTATAAAGTACCATGCAAATGCTAATAATTATTATCTACTTCTAAGACCTGATTAGAAGGAAATAAAAGGTAAGATATGCTTTTGCATGTATTTGGGTTAGGTCTAGTTTCATTTTAGCCTATGGGAAAGGGTGAATTTTTATTCTTCTGCCCACCATTCATGGCCAAGCACAGGGAACCTCGTTAGTGACTAAGTGTGTACTTGCCACACCCCCAACGAGGCCTCAGGAGTAATAGGGCCTGAAAATACATGTGGTCTTAGAACAATTCAGACATGAATTTAATGGCATTTAAAGGATAACAACCAGGCAGACATGCCCAGCTTCCCTGAAACTGTCTCCAACCATGAATGCTCACAAGAAATTAATATTTGAAATAGTGGGAGGTACTTTGGTTTGGGCGGACTTTGTAAATCTTAGGGATCCAGTTAACAGGGCAGCAGAGAGCCATGCTCTTCCACAGTCCTCAGTCTGTTGTCACAAGCAAGACATTCTGGCACAACTTTTATTCAGTTTTCAAAAGATTTTTCTAAACACTTTAAAATGCTGTTTCTGCCTCTCTTTCCCAGGGGAATGAAGGCTGGTGTGGTTTGCTTGCCATGTGAACTTAAGTGAGTCATTTAGTATCTCTGAAGCTGTTGCCTCATGTATAAAATGGGAATAAAAATCTTTACGCTGTCTACCTCTTAAAAAGTTGTTTGTGGAACTGAATGAGCAAAAAGAGAGAAGATCCCAAAAAACTTTATGAAAATACAAGGATTCTTTATTATCAGGGTCTTTGGAGGGCAGGAAGGTTACACAATGTCTTAGAAGATCAGCACCAGTTTCAAAATCAAGTTGTGTACAAATTAATAGTCCCTTCCTCACACCCTCACTGGGCTGGAACAGGCCCAGACCCCGAGGCACGGGCTGACCCACTTGCCCTGCCCCATCCCACTCTTCAGAGGGCATGTTTGTGGCTTTTGATAGATTGCACTGAGAAGAAATCAACTTTAATTTTCTTTTTGGCCCCATGTAGCCATAGAATAACCTACATCTGTCATTCTGAATAAGATAAAATGGCTGAAATTCCAATTTTAATACTGCTGGGGGAATAAATTAATATTGAATAAGTCTGACTTAGCTAAATATTACTGGGATTAACTTTGTGATGATCATCCTTCTGTGTGTGGAGCTCTAAAGAGATTCACCTAATAGCTCTGCTGGTGGTTCTCTATACCATAGATAGCCAACCAGAGAATTTTGCTTACATCGTAGCATATATGTTTGCTTATATCTTAGAAAGGGGATAACTTTTATCTCCAGGCAGTTCTGGGTGAAAGGAAGGAGCGACACACAGCAGCAATTCACCGGAGAATTCCGCTTTATTAGGGAAATGTGCTGGGTTATATAGGAAGGGGCATGGGGTGATTGTGGTGTTACTTCTACGGGGCTGGTGGCTATTGGCTAGGTGCTGGGATCGGGAAGGGGGAGAGAGGTGATTGGGCTTCAGGTGGCGCCGGCGGGAACTGAGGACCTGGAAGAGAAGCAGGAGGTTCGCCATCTTATGGGTGGGGGCCCTTCATTCCCCCCTTTCTCCTCTATGGGGTTGTGGACGTTGCTTTCTCTCTGACTGCTTCCTGCTGAACGGGGGCGGAGAAGGGAGTGAGGGCTTGAGGACTGGGGGGAAAGGGTTGATAGGACTCCCCACAGTAAGAACGAGTAGATGTGGACTTCTTCAGGTTGGAAATCAATGAAGGTTCCCTGTAACCATAGGTCGAGGACTTGTTGATTCTAATGGTGCCAAGAGGATACGGGTGTCAGAAGCCAGGCGTCTGCGGCCATTGTTTCCAGGAACAGTTTCCAGCGGAGAGAGGGGTCCATCTCAGCGTGTGGTGAGGAGGTTACGTGAGGGTGAGGGATCTTCTGTGGCTAAAAGCTGGTAGTTCCTGAGTAAAAGCTGGTTGAAAGTTTGATTAGAGATTTTTCTGACTTGGGATTTGATGAACTTTATTATACAGGGTAAGAAGAGACAGGCCAGAAGAATGATTATTATGGGGCCTGCAATGGGCCAGAGCCAGGTAAGGAGGGGGTTTGTTAGTATTGAAGAGAATGGGTTGGAATTGGAAGCAGAGTGGAGGCTGGAGGCAAGGTCGGTGAGTTTGGTAATGTCACTTTCTACAGTGCCAGATTCATTGATGAAATAGCAGCACTCTTCCCGAAGGAAGACGCAGGTGCCGCCCTTTTCGGCTGTAAGCAGATCTAAGGCCCGCCGGTTTTGAAGGGTGACCTTAGCTAGCGAAGTGACCTGTCTTTGGAGAGAGGCTAGGGAATCGGCAGTGGATGTCAGGGCTCCCTCAAGTTTGGCGTTGAGATCTCTAATTGCCCATAGAGAGTGACCCAAGGCCCCTCCCAAAAACCCTGCCCTTCAGGCTGAGGTGGTCAAAGAGATACCGACCATGATGGGAAGGAAAGCAGCCCTTTTTGTGCACGAGGGCAAGGGAGGTTGGAGCTCAAGAAATTCTGCCATGCTGTAAAGTGTAAGCTGTGGGATCAGGGTGACGAGAATGCAGGGTATATTGGAGTTGGGAGGCAGTGAGTTGAAAAGACTGCCATTACACCAAAAGAAGTGACCTGGTTGCGTAAAAGTCTTAGAGTCGGAGGTAGGGGTGTAGATAGAGAGACAGTGAAGTGCGCTGGAGGGGGGTGGAGTTGGGCCTACACAGTGGTGGATGGTGAGATTATCTGCGTATTCTGGTTCCCATAGGGGTATGTCTGCCAGGGGGTGGAGGGGTTGTCCTTCTGCATGGAAGGAGTAGTTGGAAATACTAAGGGGCACGACGGCCAGCAGTGGGTGCTGTAGTGATGCGCACAAGAAACAATTGGCGGTGTTGAGGGTGTGGTTGAGAAAGATGGTGGTGTCTTGAATGAGCTGTAACCAAGAGTAGGAGCGGGGGTAAGAAGATGAAGAGGCGCCGTCAAGAGTTTGGATAATGACTTTTTCGGAATGTCCGATGTCTGACGCAACTTGAGAGATCTGGGAATGAGAGGGAACATACTCTCGAGAGATATGAAGGGTACCGTGGGGAGTCGAGGACCCCCCCATAGTAAACTGAGGCTGTGACTCCGGTGGCCCATTGAGAGTCCCAGGGATCTGGGATTGATAAGGAGAATGAGCTGTTGGGATATTTTATGTAACGGTTGGAGGAGTAATACTGTGGGTACCAGGAATTACCCATGTAGTGAATGGCGCAAGACCTGTAGGGACATCCCCCATAGGTGTCTGGCCATCGCCTGCAATAGGCTTGTCTTTGGTCATAGAGGAAGCAGAGGTAGGGAGAATAAAGGTAGCTGCTAGTGAACACTTCGGTGGAGGGAGGAAAGTGGAGGTATAAAGGCTCGGAGCAGCCTTTCAGAGGGCAGTCTGATGTGGCAATGAGGGCAGTAATTTTTGTTTGATGCTGTGTGTAAGTCTGTCTGACTTTGAATCACCATACAAAGGAGGCTGGGTGGCAGGGAAGACAATAAGAATGAGGAAAAAAAGCGAGAGAGCAGTAAAGGAGGAAAAAGTCATGATTCGGGTATGGATGGCAAAGAGGGTGAATGGGAGATGCGGAGTTTCAAGGGATCAGAGGGATGAGGCGTGGTAGAGTAGACAGCGTCTTGGGCTGTATCCGAAGGACTCTGGGTTGTGACTGATGGGTCTTGGGTGTCCAGAGAAGGTGGGTCCTGGGTGTTTGGTTTCAACCTGGAGATATGAATCCAAGGGGTGACAGAGTTATCAGGCAGTGAGAGCTTGGCGGCCAAGGGGGTGCAGAGAATAACTTGAGATCTAGGACTGAGAAGTGGGAGGCCGAGGCAGGGATCCACGATAAAAGGGTGTATGGATTTGGGACTAAGGGATGGATAGGGACAACGGCCATGTTGACGAGGCGAAGGTCTTGGACAAGGCGGAAAGATCCGTTGGTTTTTTTAACAGCTAATATGGGGGTATTAAATGGGGAGTGAGTGGGTCTGAGGTAATTTTTGTTTAAAAGATCTTGAATGATGGGTTGGAGGCCTATGAGGGCTGAAGTGGTTAGGGGGTATTGGGCCTGACAGATATACTGAGAGGGGTCACGTAATTTGATGGAGGCAGGAGGACATAGAGCCACGGAGGGGCTTGTAATGTCCCAAACTTTAGGATTTACAGGGTGTATGAGGGCGGAACTGGAGCTTTCATTGGGTAGAGGGGGGTCGTCAGCTATGAGGGCCATCAGAAAGGGAGTACTGGGGGCTGTGGGAGTGGATATAGTTATGGAAACATGGAGGAGAGAAAGGATGTCCCGTCCTAGTAAGGGGATGGGACACTGGGGCATAACCAGGAAGGAGTGGGAGAAAGGTATGGGATTGTCTTGGATTGTGCATAAAAGGGGGGGGTTTTAATGGGAAAATCTGTTTACCTCCTACCCCGACTATAGGAGTAATGGCAGGCGTGGTAGGGCCCCGGTATTCCCGCAAGACTGAGAAGGTGGCTCCTGTATCTAGGAGGAAGGAGATGGGGCGACCGTCTACTATTAAGGTAACCCTGGGCTCCTGTTTGGTGATGGAAATGGTTGGGCGAGAAGCCCCTGGGCCCCGTCAATCTTCTTCTGCCAGCCCCACTACGGCGGGCTTAGGATGGGGGTTGTTCGTCCAGCCTCCCCTTTGGGTGGCTGGGCAATCAGACCTCCAGTGGCCCTTTTTGTGGCATCTGGGGCATGGGGTGGTAGGAGATCTGGGGGAGGGGCACGCCCTTGACCAATGTCCCTCTTGTCCGCACTTGAAACAAGCTCCTGGGGGGGGGCTTGTTTGTAGAAGGGCGCCCAGGTTGTGGTTTTATCAGCTGGGCCAACATTTGGAAATTGGCCTGATCAGCCTTTTGTTTACGGCGTTCTTTCCCCTCCTCCCGGTTATGGAAGACTTTAAAGGCCACTGTTAGGATCTCAGCCTGTGGGGTAGCGGGGCCCTGTTCTAACTTTTTGAGTTTAGCTTTAATGTCGGGGTAGCTTTGAGCCAGGAAGTATGTCATAAGGACATGTCTTCCATCAGGCGTTTCTGGGTCCAGGCTGGTAACTGTAATAGGGCTTGAGTGAGTCTGTCTAAGAACTCGCAGGGAGTTTCCTCCCTCCTTTGAATTATGTCTTGGAGCTTTTGAAAATTGACTACTTTATGAGCTGCCTTTTTCAGACCTGCTATTAAGCAGCAGGCGAAGATATCTCGAGAGCGGAGACCCATGGCAGTGTTATAATCCCAGTGTAGGTCTTGTTCGGGGACCGCGGTGGGGCCAGGGGGATAGGTGAGGTCAGTCCTGTGGGTTTCGGTAGCGTGCGTTTGGGCGAAGTCCCAAACTCGTCTACGCCAATGAAAGGAAGGAGGGTATTGGCCAGGAGCATGAAAATGTCATGATGTGTGAGGCTGTATGACTGGAGGGTCCATTGAAACTCCCTGATATATGTTGTGGGATCAGTGGAAAAGGAACCTAGGTGTTTCTCAAGTTGGGCTAAATCTCCTAAGGAGAAAGGGACGTGAACGCGCACGATGCCTTCGGATCCTCCTACCTCCCGGAGGGGGGCGATAATTTTGGGAGGCCCTCGGGACCGAGTCTGAGGAGGACTGAAGGGTTCTGGCTCAGTCTGTGGGTGAGAAACAGGTGATGGGGGTAAAGACGGAGGAGGCTCCTGGGACTTAGTTAGAGGGGGGCTGAAAGGCTCAGGCTCGATCTGCAGGGGGGGAAGGTGAGGGGGACGAAGGTATAGGGGGTGAGGTAGGGGAGGAGATGGTGGTGGAGGAAGGGGGAGGGGCTGTTGTATGAGAGTAGGGGGAAGGGAGTGGGCGGGAGGCTTCTGCGGGGGAAGAGGTGGAGGCGGTGGCGGTGACTGCGGAAGAGGGTGGAGGGGTTGTAGGAGGGGGGGGCTGAAGGGGGAAGCCTGTATGGCGGAGGTTCATCGGCTGGGTCAAAGGTAATCGAAGAGGGACTGGGAGTGTGTGGAGGGGAGGGAGACGGCTTGCAGGCTAGGAGAACTTGGGGGGAGGCAGGGGGAGGAGGAGGAGGCGGCGGCAAGGGGGGCGGGAGGAGGAGGCGGAAAGCTTCGGTATAGGGAATCTCCTTCCATTTTTTCAGGCGCTGGCAGAAGTTAAAGAGATCGCGAGTGCTGTTAGGATCAAGAGTTCCCCCTGCGGGCCATTGGTTGTTATTGTCTAGGGGGCATGTCGGCCAATCTTGGGAGCAGTGTTTACGGAGAAGTTTTGGTTTTATATCAGGCGTCAGGGAGAGGGTGGCTAGATGCTTGAGCAGGCATTCAAGAGGTGAACTTTCAGGGAGGGATGAGGAGGCTCCCATGGCTAAAGGACAGAGAAGGAGACACACAGGGGAAGACGAACGGAGATCCTCGGACTGGGAGCAGACGGCAAGGAGACAGAGGGCGTCCCCGATGATCCTTGGGGGTCTGCGGAAACTCGTATACGAGTCGGTTTCTTAGGAAGTGTGGGTCGTCACCCAGACTCCTCTAAGAAGGCAGAGTGCCGGAGTCACGAGGAACCTAGTACTAGGAGTTTTCAGTGGAAGGAACAGAAGGGGGAGGGGGGCAAGGGAGCGATCTCATCTGCAAAGGAGTCACCTCGTTTATGGCTGTTGGAGGAGGGGCCTGAGGGTCCGCCGCAGCCGTGAAGGCCTAAGGCGGGGAGAGTTCCCTCCTCGTCCCCGAGAGTCAGGGCCTTGCCGGACGATCACGGTCAATGGCGCTGCGATAGCTCGGGGAAGAGCGGCCCGCTCCGGGGGAAAACTTACCCAAAGGCCAGAGAGGAGTGGTGAGTGTGATGAGCCAGCGCCAGAAAAAGAGGACGAGGGCAAGCTGCTGCTGGTGTTGGGGGGAAGACGGGGCCCAATTGGGGTGTCCCGTCTCCCGGGTTTCGGCACCAATGAAAGGAAAGGAGCGACACACAGCAGCAATTCACCAGAGAATTCCACTTTATTAGGGAAAGGTGCTGGGTTATACAGGAAGGGGCATGGGGTGACTGTGGTGTCACTTCTACAGGGCTGGTGGCTATTGGCTAGGTGCTGGGATTGGGAGGGGGGCGAGGGGTGATTGGGCTTCAGGTGGCGCCAGCGGGAACCGAGGACCCGGAAGAGAAGCAGGAAGTTCGCCATCTTATGGGTGGGGGCCCTTCACGGTAGTGGCCTTAATCAAAGTACTTACTATTAAAACAATAATTTTTTTGTTGAACATTTTCAGTTGTATTTTCATATCTTATAGATCTTGTTGCCTGTCACCCGTCTTGCTTTTGAAGCAATGCATCTCAAAGCTTTGGAGAGAAGCCTAGTACCTTCCTAAAACAACAGAGCTATTGCTCAGTTTGACTTAAAAATTAGATATTTGAGTCCATAGTAACTTAAAAGCTTAAACTGAGTTTTGTGAAGAAAGAATATATCAGCTAAGATGTGCATTTGGTTGCATGTAACAAACCTGGTTACTAAGACTTAACCCTTAGGGTTTGTCTTTTCACATAACAACAATTCCAGAGGCAGAGTCCAGAGCTAGTGTTGTGGCAACATAAAAGCTATAGTCCCCAGTTATTCACTCAAACATTAATCAAGTGCTGTGAAGGTGTTTTGTAGTTGTGGTTAAGATCTATAATGAATTCACTTTAAGAAGATTATCCTAGATAACCTGGGTGGACAGATGCAATCCACTGGAAGACCTTAAAAGAGTGGAACTGAGGCTTCCCTGAAGGAAAAGCAGCTTGGTCCAGGGACTGCAGCCTCAGTCTGTGCCCCCGAGGTTAGCCTGCCCTTCCCAATGGGCTGCCGTACAGGTTTCAGCCTTGCCTACATAGCCCCCACAGCCACACAGGCCCATCCTCAGCAATCTCCCTCACCCTCCACCCTGCTGGCCCTCCTGGCCACACACCCCCCCACCACTGCTGCTGGTTCTCCAGCGGAGCCCTGCCTGCTGCCGATGCAGACTCCTGCCACCTTTCCCTGTCACCATCCTCAGCTCGGGCAGGTTGGCCGCTGCACTGCTTGGCACTGGGTCTGCATGCCTGGCAGGAGGAAGGGAAAAAGCAAAAGGGCAGAAACGAAAACCAAACACCAGTTAAGCCTGTTCTTTTTAAAAAAGGAAAACCCTGCCCAGTGCTATCCACTGGGAGCTCATTGGCAAGGACTTGGTCACATAGCCAGCCTGGCAAGCTCTGGGTCTTGAGGGGGAGAGCTTTTAACTGGGCCCAGTGTGATCCTGAATAAAATGGGGGACCTATAGTAAGGAAGAAGAGGTGACTAGGTATTGGGTTGGCAACTACAGAGAGGATTTTCTAAATTCTGTTATCATATCAAGACCTAAACCTGAACATATTAGGCCATAGTTTCCTCTAATTGTAGGGAAGTTACTCCTCCCTTTGGTGACCAGGCCCCTGAGGCTTGCTGCCTTAACACAGAACACTCGCAGGAGGTGAGAACCCTGAGGCCCTAGCCTTCCAGCTGGACAGACCCTGGGAGAGGATCTGAGACAGGCATCGGAGAAGCCCACTGTAACTCTGGGGGAAGGAATCTTTCTCCCAGCCTGGGGAAAATTACATTTGAAACCAAAATCAGTCAAAGGGAGAAACTTGTTTATTGCTTATAAGCAATAGTCCATTTCTGTTCACCCATTTCTCTCACCACCCAGCTGCGAAAAAAGGGACCCCACTAAACTTCTCTGGTCCAGTTATACCCTCACTCCTGCCACCTTTGTAATCACCTATTGATATGGAGATACACAAGGCCAGGCAAAAGATTCTGGAGATACTGCAATTTTACCCATACCCACTGTGCTTTGCCCACTGTGCCCGACTTCTCTGTGCATCTCAGCCCAGTGTGGGGAGGCAGAATAGGTGTTTTATGATTGATGCAGGGAAAAGAGGCAGTCCTCTTGGCTTTACATCTAGGGGCTAGGACAGGAGGTGCAGAACAAACCCATCAGCACAGAATAGAGAGTCAGAGGGAAGACCAGAACTTGGCTTTTCCAGGCCTCCTGTCCTTCCTGGGTGGTATGATCAGTTGACCCCAAATTCCCACATGACCTGGTGTCTTGCCAATGGGTTTCAGCCCTGGGCAAGTTCGCTACGGATTCAATGTGACCAAAGAAATTGACAGAAAAACGTTCTTTGGGGTGAAAGGGTTTATTACCCAGCTTGTTCTCCTGGCAGTAGGTCGAGGAGCACTAGCATCTCTGCCTCTGCCCAGAGCACTGGGCCGAGCTCTCTATATAGCACAATAATAGCTTATTGTCCAAAGGTGTGGAAGCGGTAGCCTAGTAACAGGCCAGTACATCATCAGATGGTTTAAGTTCAGTGAGGATCCTGGCCATAGGAACCCCAACTTCCCCACACCTGGGGAGGCATGGAAGACATTGAGTGGAGAGTAGCAAGCTTGTCAGAGAATCTGCAGTAGCAAGCAGGGAAGAGCCAGAGGCAGGATACAGACCATGGCAGAAACTGTGGATGAGGCATAGGCAGAACCCCAGGTGTCAGAGAGAAGGCTGAGCTGTTAGCAAGCACCGCAGGCCCTTGAGAAGCTGAGGCAGGGTGAAGAATAGCAGTCCTGGGATCAGCTCCAAGTGGCCCCACCACAGAAGAGGCCAGCAGTGATCAGAGGCTACCCCATGGATACAGCCCTCATCCCCACTGTGCTGCCTTAGGTCTTCCTCCCAAATACCATCCTAGAGCGGAGCCGAAGAAGAGGGCCAAAATATGAGAGATGGGGGTCAAAGAAAGCCAAACAGTAACCACAGAACACTGTTCATGAGTGCAGTAGGATATTGTCTCCCCTGAGGGGGATGGCCCCCGCTCAAGTTCACTCTGGATCAGGTGAGACCAGATAACAACACCGGAAAGTTAGGGGTAAAAGGGTTTATACCAAGCTTTATTCCCGTGCTGGCAGGTTGAGTGCCGGCATTACGTCTGCCTGTGGGGCGTTGGTAATCCCTCTCCTCTC
This sequence comes from Manis pentadactyla, assembly GCF_030020395.1. Taxonomy (NCBI): domain Eukaryota; kingdom Metazoa; phylum Chordata; class Mammalia; order Pholidota; family Manidae; genus Manis; species Manis pentadactyla. The sequence continues at coordinate 45,521,478 of NC_080022.1, read as the reverse complement.
TGCCTCCAGGCGAGGCACTCTGCGGAGCTCTTCATGTAGCAACACTGACAATAACGGCTCATTACCAGCGGGCATGTAAGCATCAGCCTAGCATCAGGCCAGTCACATCATCAGGTAGTTTAGGGACAGGTGAGGATCCTCGCCATAGGAACTTCCATTTTCTCCACAGATATGAATGTAGCAGACTGGATTGGAATACAGTCCTTCCTCCCCTCCTCCCACCCGCCATGCCCCCAGTGGATGGAGTCTCATTAATACTTAATTAGAGAATTAAGGAGAAAATGAACTATATTTCTTTGCACATCAGAAGCAGCATGTAACTTTGCAAACCACCACCCCCAGCCGTCCCCACCCCTCCTCTCCCCCCCGCACACACAAGTAAAATGAATTCAATAATATTTACCTCCAGAGGTGCTTGGGAGAATAAAAATGAAATCTTGCTCCCTCTGTAAAGCAGCGGGAGAGTACAGCATGCGCAGTATGATAGCTTAATTTCAATCACCTGTGCTGATAAGCAAGCAGGTCTATTCAAGGCAAGGCCTCCTGTGGTCCTTCTGGGGGCAAGATGAAAACGGCATCTAAGAGCACATCTCTCCCTGACTGGGTTATCACATTTTCTACCCCAAAACCTCCCCCTCCTGTCTCCCATATTTCCTACTCTATTACTTCATTTCTTTTCCTTCAGAGTGCATCACAATGCTGTTTATGTATTTTTGTTTATTGTACATCTGTAGAAGGGCATATCTAATTTCTTTAAAACTTAAGTACATTAAAGGTATGTAACAATTAATTAATTAATGATGTCATTACTTCCTTGGGGCCCTATAAAAAAATTCAGCTTTTATCTGTCCAAAGTGGCCAATCATCTATAGCTACATGTTCATTAAAGGGAAACAGTTTATAGAGCATATTTCTCTCTGTAGTCACTGTCCATTAATGTAATTTGCTCATTTCATTTTCCTTTATTTACATGAATTATTAACATTTTATAAATATCCACCTTAAAGTATTTGTGAATCAGGATTCAAGTTTAAGATCTATTTAGTCTTATAGTATAATGCCTATATTTCTTTACAAAACAAAACCAAAAATTACCACCTCCAAGAATTCTATATCCTAACCTCATTTTCACTGTGATCTGTTTTACAAATTCTTTCTGCTTAGTGTTTTAGGGGAGCGGAGCTTTCCTCCCACCTAGAGCCCACCGTAGTTTGTAGGAAAGAAGTTCCAGAATGGTTTCTCAGAGTGTTTCCACCAAAGAATATGTATGTGCATTCGTGTGTGTGTTTTATATACATACACACTCCCACAGGCTTGCATGTGTGTTTTAAATACATATAAACTGACATCTATGGTTACCATACTCACGTGTATGTATTTGAAGTATAGTGCTATATGAAGGAGAATCATAGAGCATAAAGTTCCTAAAGAATATCACTCCAAGTCCCTTGTTTTAGAGTTGAGGAAACTAAAACCTAGAGAGGTCAAGGGACTTTCTGAAGATCAGTCTGAATGCTCAAGCTGTGCTCTGCAAGCAAGAGCTCTTGACTTTTGTTTGAAAGCTTTTTGCAGGACCCATCCTGCCTTCAGTAAATGTGTTTGGCTGGGAACTGGTCCATGTGACCAACCTAGACACACACCACTCTATTAAAGGTCATGATGAGAAGGCCCAGTTTCTTGAACCCTATTAGTGGGAGAGCTCATTTAGCACCTCCTCTGGTCACAGGAAACTTTCCACCATACTCTCCTCTAAGCTTCATTGTTATTCTGGCAGGAAATTGGGAAAATTCTCATGCCAAAAATGCTGTGCTGAAGTTATAAAGCCAGATAGGGCTGCTGATGGGAGAGAAAGGCAAGAAAGAGGGAGAAAGAGGCAGGGGGATGGGGAGGGGAGAAATGGGGAGAGCAGGCATCATAATGGAGAAAGAAGACAGAGATGATGAAAGAGCCAGGGAGCCGAGAGACCCTGATGTAGGGAAGAGATACAGAGACAGAGGAGAGAAGGACAGGGGGGAAGGAAGAGAAAGGAAGTGATGGCCGAGTTACATGCAGGGTAGCCAAAAGTCAGGAAATGTTATTTCAATGCCTATTTTTAAATAGTATATTAGTGACTTTTTCAAATAATCTGTTTAATATGTTCTTCAATCTCCAGATACCTTTTCAGGTAAGGCACCTCCATATTTAAAGCATTGGGTCCAATCATTAATCTAATAAGTTCAAATAAACACACTATTTTCCTTGTATTTGCAGACTTTTTGTAGTATATTTGCTCCCTGGAGAGAGAGAAGAGAGGAGAGAAGAGTAGAGCGGTGAGGAGACCAAAAGCTAGCAACAACACAGAGAGGCAGGTTGAGAAACTCAGACAAAGAAAGATACACAGAGAGCCTGCACATGTGCTAGGACCAAGGCATGTACATGGCTCAGCAGCTTGTCCTCAGGTGAAGAAGGCAGGGGGCCCAGGATGGAACTCCTAGAAAAGTAATGGCCAGTGGCTTCCCTGGGTGAGGGGTTTTGAGTAGAGGTGGATTTGGACTGGGGGGTAGTTCTCTTCTAGAGAATGGGTTGGAGTGGTTCTTTCTGATACATGAATCCAAAGAAAGGATGGGGGATCTCTTTTCTATCTTAATCGTATATAGTACAAGCTTGGGAGATGTTATTGACTGAATTGTGACCCCTAAGGTTCATGTTGAAGCCCTAATCCTCAGTGTGGCTATATTTGGAGAATAAGCCTTAAGGTAGGTAATAAAGCTAAATGAGGTCATAAGGATGGGGCCTTAACCAACATGACTGGTTCTCATAAGAAAGCAAGAGACACCATAGATCGCTCTCTCTTTCTATCTCTCTCCATGTGCAAACACAGAGGAAAGTGAAGACAGAATGGGAAGGTGGCTCTCTGCAAGCCAGGAAGAGATTCTCACCAGAAACCAAATCTACTGACACACTGACTTGGGGCTTCTACCTCTAGAACTGTGAGAACATTTATTTCTGTTGTTTAAGCCACCCAGTCTATTGTATTTTTTTATGGCTGCCCATGCTAACTAATGCAGGAGTAGTGGACTTCAATTAGGATTTGTCAAATACCCTTATTTACAGGCATTGAAATTTACATCCAGTGCTGGCAAATAGTTCTCAATAAATGTGCGCTGGAAAAGACCAATGATAGGAATTTTTACTAGTTTACACTAAGCTAATGATAATGTAATGACAGCCCAATTAATTATGTATAGATAATAATAGCTTTGCAAATGTTGGTTGTTTTGCCTTTGATCCTCACAGCAACTCAAGAGATAAAGCTAAGACCATCACGTTCATTTTACAGATGAAGAAATGATCTTACCCCTTTAGAGTTTCAGTTTTCTGAAGATCCCTCATCAGGTAAGTGTCAGAGCCACACTCAAACCTATTTTCTTCTAACTCCTTCCAGTGCTCTCTTTAATAGGAAATGCTTTTTCTCTGAGAAGAAGTTAGAATTCACGGGGAGTTACTGCTTTTTTAAATCTGTCTGAAAAATAAAATGTGTTTCTTCAGGACTCAATGTGATCATAGCCAGGAATTTTTGGCAAAGATTTTTATCATCACGATATGTTCTGTTCCACTAATAGGTTGGAGGGGATGGTGAAGCATGACATACATCCGTAATGCATGGGGGGTAGGTCGAGGAGAGCACGAGCAGGGGTAGGCAAAGCGCCTTTGGGAACAGGGACACCAAACGAACCACTGGAAGTTACATTAAACAGAGAGGACTGTCAAAGTCCTGGAACATGAGAGAAATCTAATACTGGAGCTTCAAGGCAGAATAATTTAGAAGTTCAGGGAAAGAAAAATAGAAGATGACATCTGATACAGGAAAACGTCTCTGACCTGGACAATAAAATAAAATCAGCCTGCGCTGCATGTTGGGAATGCAGGGTCTAAAAGAAAGGGAATTTTGGCAACATTTAGTGACTTAGCTTTATGCAAAGGAAAAAACTAGCCACAGTATGACAGAAATCCTTTTCTCTTTGACTCCTGGGTGGACAGTTTCAAGATGCATGTATTAAGCACCTGTCCACTGGAGCAGTGGCCAAATCTACAATGTATCCCGTTCTGGGTCTGTCTCCTCCTTCCGTCTCTCCTTTGTTTTCCTCCAGTCCCTCATCCCTCCCTTCCAGATGAAAGGAAATCACTTCCTTAAAAAAACTACCTGCATACAAGACTTTGTCTCTGGTGCTGCCTTTAGGGGAACCCAGGCTAAGAGACTTGGTTCTAGGAGGGGTCCTAGAATGCAGAGCTTCAGGATGAGATCTGGGGGCATGATTGTGAGAATCTACTGGACTGAAGGCCCTAGTTTCCAAGTTGTTTGCCCTTCTATCTGGAGACACAGTGAGGTTTCCACTGAACCTCAAACTTTATTTCCACTTTGCTATTTTGGGCTCCTCCATTTGAACCAACAGGCAAAGAAGGAAGGTGCTGTATTGATGGGAGTAATGGACCCTGATTACCAAGGGAAGCTAGAGTTGCGGCCACAGAACAGAGGCAGGGCTGGGTATGGCAGGAACTCAAGGGATTCATCTTCCAGGCAAGGTGCTAATGGTGAGCTGACAACTGAAACAACCATGCCCATGCCCAGGCTTAGACCCCTTGAAGCGGTGTCCTGAGGCAGTTCATCAGGAAAGCAGCCTAGACTAGCTGAAGTATTGGCTGAGGGCGAGGGAAATGTGTAGAGGGTGTTGGAAGAGGGAGATCATGAACACTAATTAAGGCTGGGACAGCTGTGGGCATGCGGACCTCGCCTGTTTCACTTGAGAACATCTCCATGAAGGAGATGAACTTAATGGAAGGCATGACTGATGCCAAGGATGGACTGTATTAGGTACCTCCTGTGAGTCACTTCAAACCCCTCAGTACCACTTCTTAATGCAGTTACTGCTGTGAGAGCCAGTCACTCAACGGGGAGCAGTATTATTTTAACTGACAAAGCCAGGAAAGATCCGTGTTTGAATGAATTAATTCCTGTGGGATTATGTTTGACCAGTGGGATTGAAAGCCAGTGAATAAATTCTTCCTCCACTCATACCCCTGAGAGAATAGTTCCGAGATGCATTCCAGGAGGCTCAAGCGTCACTCTTTCGTAGTGGTGACCGATCAATAATCATGCATCTCCTATCGGTCTTCTCTCTTTCTGTGCGTGTCTGCTCCCAACTCCTCTTCTTCCAGGAATCACTTCCCAAATGAACTCTCTGCACACTAGCCTTTGTCTTAGTGCCTGCTTTTGGGGGAATCCAGGTTCAGACAGTGTAGTTTTGGAATTCTCTTCTAGCAATGCTGTTTCAAGTAAATAATACATTATTAGATTTTTATTGATTTGGTGAATTGGAGTCTGTCTGCCTTTTAATTGGGACTTTGAATTATTCACACTTATTATTGCACTTACAGTTTTCAAACAACTAAAAATAAATTCTTTCCTGCAGTCTATTCTTAGCAGAATTTTGCCTTCCTATGTCTGGTTTTCAGAATGAGGATATTTGGAAATTCTCAAAAGAGATGCTGATCAGATGGCGAAAGCCAAGATGGGTGAAGAATCTTTCATAATCTTTCATATTTGCTGTGTTTTTTTTCATAATCTGTTACTTACTGTTTAAATTAGAGTTTTTTTGTAATTGGTCTTATAATTTAATGTTTTATAATAGGAAATGGTTAAGAGATTAAACTGTATGTACTCAAATAAATAATACTAGCTCTTAAAGCTATAATCATAACTAGAAAAATATACTTATGGAATAACATCAAGTGAAAGAAAGATGATATAGAACTGCATTATGTTGAATGTAATAACTGTATGAGAAGACTGACAATGACCCTTCTGAGATGGTGACAGATACAGTATTCTAATCTTGGGCTCAAGGACAAATGTATTTTTTAAATCTTACCTAATGCTGTTATCTTTCTTAAAATTTTATTTTAAATAAATAAAAGTTAAACACATGCAATTTTTGGTGTCAAATGATTTGATGTTATTCAAATCTCTTCATGCTTGTCTTTTCCATGCATTTAGTAACACACAAGGCTTTGTTCTTTCATTTGGAGAAAATCACACTTGATTAATAATAACAATACAGTCTCTTGAGGGATTGCCAAGCAAAGGCACAGGGCTTAGGAATGCTGAGATCTGCCCCTGCTTTCAGCATATTTGCAGAACACTTCCCTGGAAGCTAAAGGAGCAGGGAATTTGCTTTCTTTCAATGGCTTCCTCAAATACATGTAACTTACTGGAGCTTAAAGACTTACATTTGTAAAAGCCATTAGTGTCGATTAATGTAGACAAATGATTGAATTTGGGACACTGGGAGGTGCAACTACACACCTTGCAGGATTTATAGACAGGAAATGAGGAACAATTAGGTTGGTGAGGCTAGAAAACACTCCACTAGCCCCATCTGCGCGGGGTCAGCCTTGGGAAAGCCCAGTGGGAGTGTAATGGGAGAAGGGCAGGGGCCAGGACAGCAACAGGTAGGAGCGGCACACAGCGGCCTGGGCCAAAGCAGGCTCCGCAGCTCGGCTCCCCTTGTTTAAGTGCTGCCGATTAGAATGGTGACCGCTTAGATTTGGGTTCTTTTATCGACCTTGGACTCACAGAGTTGTTGACTCAGTCATCTATTTTTATTTTATTCAGTCAGTAAATATTTTCTGAGCACTTAGTTTGTTCAAGGGGTCCTTGGGGTGTGGTGAATGGGGTGTAATCTCTGACTTTATGGAAATGACAGTCCAAGAAATTTCGAGATAGGGTGAAAGTGTACAGAGGCTGCGGGAACTCATGGGGGAGGGGCAGGGGGCACTTCAGTCTAGTCTTAGTGTGGAAGGCTTCTCATAGGAGGCGAGATGCAGCGAAAAGTCCTGATGGGCTAACTGAAATCCTCATTTTAAAAATGAGAAAACTGATTTAGAGGGTTGAAGCAACTTGCCACGCCATACATGCCAAACACAAAGAGGAAGCCAACTCCTGCTGGCTTCTAAGGGCAAAGCAACACAACTCAACATTTCTAATGGAATTGACCCGTTTATATGCCCAATGCTTTCTGAAAATTATTTTATTTTTGATTGAAATGTTTGTGGAAAATTATATATTATTGAACCTACTGCTTAAGTAGGCTAGGAAATGGATGCTTTTTATTTTTCTTAATAGTCATTCACTCAAATACACACTTATCAAAGAACTCCAAGGCATTTTGCTTACACCTAACAGGCACACAAGCAGATTCTACCAGTGCAGCTGGCCTCCAGGGACTCACAGTCTGGAGGAGAAGGCTGTGACAAGGTGAGAAGACAATTTCTCAAATTGTGCTCTGTGACAGGAATAAAAATTCCTTCTGGTTTTGCATGGAGGGTATGGTTGAGAAATTTGAATAGAACTAATAAAGAGCTGTACTATTTGAGGAAGGCCTTAGTAGGAGGCAGGGGGAAGGATCACTCTTATATGCAAGCATTCATGTAACATGATACCACATTGCGAGGCTACATTTTGAGTGTGATTTTTGAATGTGATACTTCATTGTGATGGAGGGCTGCGTCTGCTGTTGGATTTTTCTTTTCCTGATTATCAGCTGTATCTCTTCCAAAACACATTTTCTCTTCAGCCAGCTAATTTAGATGTTTACCTAGTTTGCCATTTAAAATTTCATTTGGACTGGAAAAGTTGATAACTCAACTTATTGAAGCAGCATATGGTAGATTAGATAGGAGTTTAAAACATTTTTAGCAAGGGCATAACACAGGGATCACTAGTTCAAGAGCACAAAACACAGGTAAGAGAAGTGTCTAAGCATAAGGCAACAGGGGAATCCGGGTCCTGATGATACACTGGAGAGTGCACACCTTTTTTTAAATGGGGTAAGCTGTTACTCAACACCAATGGATCATGGCCTGGTAGGAAAAGGTGTTCAGAGTTGCTTGATTTTCTGATTTTCCAAGAGAAGCATTTTTTTGGTGTGTGTAATCTAAAACATTCAAATGTTGGAAATAAGTCACTGCTTCAACATATACCATGTGGAACAATTACAGTTAAAAATAATCTACAGATTGGATCCTACCTTTAAGCCAACAATTTGCACCTGATGGTTCAATAATAATAACTGAGCTAAACTTGCTGAGTACATTCCTAAGTGTCTTATTCACACAACTCACTTAATTGTCACAACAAACCTTTGGAAACAGGATGAAGACAATGCCGTCCACTTTATGAGTAAAGAAATGAAACACAGAGAAATTAAGTAATTTCCAAAGAATGGCAGGGTAGAAATAGCAGTCAGCATTCAATCCAAGGCAATCTAGTTCCAGAATTTGTGTTCACAAGCAGCATACTATACTGTTTTCAAAATGAATAGCTTTTGTTTGTATAAGGATTTCTTGACAATTAATTGAGGCACTCAGTGACTCTCTTCCTGATTTTAATTTTGTTTTGGGTGGAAGAGGTATAAGCTGTTAAAATTTTGAGTCTTCAGTGAATGCATGCAATACCTCACATACTCAGTTTATTTTTTAATAGCACCAAACTGTAGCACCGAAAGGGCTTTGGAAACATAGATCCAAGTTTGAATTCTTGCTCCTCTACCTATTGGCTGACTGGGTCTTTGTTTTCTCAGTTGACCAATGAGGAGGATGAAAAATACCTGGCAGGATTATTGTAGGAAAAAGAAATAATGTGTGAAAAATACTTGCTCATTAATTACAGACATTATGATGACAATGATAATTTTTGGTGAAGATTTAATAAATTCAAGGTACTATGTTGTGGGGAATCAAACATTAATCCCATATAGTTCCTGCCATAAGAAAGTACAGGGTTAAGTAGTTAAGCAGAGGAGATGAAACACTTTTATAAATTATGGCAAGTACCAATAAGAAGTACACAGTTGAAGGTGAGATAAGAGAGAATAATATCTACTGGAGAAGATCAGTGAAGACTTCTTGGAGGAAGTGGTATTCAAGCTGTTTTTCTTTTTTTCATATGAGAAAGTTTTGACTTGAAGTTAGGGAGTCACAGATCAACTGGGATAGCATGGGCAGGGCACCAAGATGAGACATATTGGTGCCCTGAATGTGGAATACTAATTAGTTGACTGGTACTAGAGGGTAGGATGTGTAAAAGATAATGGCTGTCAAGATTTCTATAGGACCATTCTTCAGGCTTAACCAACAGATAGCAGTGTTGATTCTCACTGACTGCCAGAAAAAGTCTGTGTTTGCATATCCCCTGGGCCGTACAGAAGGAAAAGGGGAAGGCTGGCAAGCAATCAAACTAGGGGGAAGGAACTTAATTTCCTGTCCAATCCAGGCACCCTGACTTGTAGAGAAGGAATTCCAGTTGGAAAACCAGATGTCCTCATATAAAAGCAGGGGAAAGACGTGTGGAATCAGAAGATATCTATAAAACAAGTTGAAAATTGGGAGTTGTGGAGGTATCTACTCAAAAGAAGCATTTAAAATCACTTGGCTCAGCCTAAATCTGCAAGACTTTCCTATGGACAGAATGGAAAGCTCATCAGGAAGAGTTCTCTCTTCACAACGAAGGCTGTGTTCAAACCAAAAAGGCAGTCTCATATGGTAGGAAAAGGGCTGGCTGTGGAGTCATTCATGCTGGGGTCCAAAGTCTGGGTCTTTTCCTGACTAGCTGTAAGAACTCAAACAAGTTAGTTGTGTCTCAGCTCCTGTCTGTGCATCTATAAAATAAAGATAATGCTACTTACTGTGTTAATCATTTTGTAATTAAATATTTGGTGGGGAGATGTTTGAATGAGATATGGGTGAAGTAATGCTGGGGCGGTTTTGCCTGTAGCATGGCGTGAACTCCTTGTCCATTCTCATTGGTGTGTGATCTTGTGTGGGAGTCTCTACTTGATTCAACATCCTGACATTTGTCAATCATCTATTTCATATTCCTTCAGGTTACATCCCTATCTCTGTGTCCTCCCAAAATATCCTTCTAAATTCCACCCAACTACAATTAAGGATAGGCATGCCCAGGCAAAGCAGCATGGTGCAGGGGGAAAGGGCAACGGATTTGGAGTCAAAAGTCATGAATCATGGATCTTTAATGCTGGCTCTACCAATAAGTGGATGTGTGGCCTTGGACAACATTACCTTTTTGAGCCTCAACTTCCTCAAGTGAAAAAAAGGGTAAAGAAATGAGGCAAGATATGTGAAATTATTTGATACAGTCCAGGTACTTGGTATATGCATAATGTATGATTTACGACGGAAGAAGAAAACCAAGAATTCTTGGTCACCAGGGGGCTGAACACCGGCTGTCTCAGGGTAACAGAATGTGATGGAGGCAGAACATAAGGATTCATTATAGCTTCAGGAGCACATGAAAGCCGTTTTGTGCCCTTGCTGACAAAATAAGAGGGTTTGTTTCTCCCGCAACCTGCCTGTGTATTTAAGCCAGCCGGGGGTTCCCACAGAGACCAGAACTATTTATTCTTCCCCAGCTCCTTCCTGTATTCTTCATATTTGTACCTTTGCTGAGTATGTGCCCTCTATCTAAAACTGTTTTTTTATATTTGCTATACTGCTGGGACTGAAGGTTGAGTTGTATTTTTATTATGTCTCCTATGCTCTTCCCACATCACCTAACCCAATGGCATGTATGTGGTTAAGTTCTCAGGACTCTTTTCCTTAGGGAATGCATAAGAAAATAGATGTTATGAGTTAGGGAGCTTAGATACTATTTCTAGTCCAAGTTGCTATTTCTTAAACTGAGATCCACAAACTATAGTTGGAGTTCCACAAACTACTTGAAAATGTAAGTAAAATGTGTATATAAATCTGAATGTTAATTTTTTTTCTAGGTAGAGTATCCATAGCTTTTCTCATATTTTCAAAGCAGAGCATGGTCCACTAAATGCTTAGAATCGGCCTTTTTATTTTATGAAGGAAGCCCAAATAAGGTACATATTTTAGCTAAGGTAATGTAGTCACTGAGATACTAATAGAAGCAGGAGGAGAAACAAGGCTTACTGTCTTTCCTCCCTGATGCCTTGGCAAACGTATCCTCTTTCATTCATTCACTCATTCAACTATTCCTTATATGCCTTCATGTTTGTAGGCACTAAGCTTAGAGCGTTGAATTAAATTGAGAAATATCCCTGCCTTCATAGAGATTACATTCCAGAGAAGAGAGGCAGACAATAAACAAACAGTAAAACCCATACTATATCAGAAGATGATCAGTACAGGGGAAAAAACAGCAGCAAAAAAAATGGGATGAGATGTGCTGGTCACATGTAGAAGTCAGAGAAAGTCTCAGAGACTTCTGAGCTGTCGTAAATTACAGTTAATTCTTGTTATTTGTGGAGTTATGTTCTATAAAGTTGCTACAAATGCCAAATTAGCAAATATTGAACCATTGCTTCCAGGGGAAATACAGGGTTAGGTTCTTGTGAGCCTCTGTTCACAACACCTCTGTCAACCAAAATTCATAATCTTGTTTTGTGTGTGTTTCTATTTAAAGACACTTTATTTGATATATATTGTTGAATTTTTAACATTGAACTTATGCCCAAAAACATTATAGCTCATGCCTGAATGAAGCCTATCTAACACACATATTTTCTCTATAAGGCACATCAAGGCCATCTTCTTGAACTTAAGAACACTAGACAGCACTCTAGCACCATGTTTGGGAATAATTTTTAACAGTGAAATCACCAACAGAAACCACAAAAATGTAAAAAACATGGCACTATTTGACCATGAAAAGGACACTTGTTTACAGTTCCAAGAGCTGCAATAAGAAGGCAGAGCATCACCTTGTTCGAACTCACCTGGGGACATGTGGGATGGGCGTCTCAAAATTTTCACCGCCCTATGTATGTCCATGAATGACCATGAAAGCAACCTAAGTATTGATTTTGGGGGTTACAAATAAATTTTAGCAGGCAGGTAAATTCGCAAATATGGAATCTACAAATAATGAGGACCAACTGCAGTTGGCTTGCTGGGAGATGGAGGAGGTTTTCTGGGAGACTGATTGATACCAATAGGTTTTCTAACTCCCTGCTCAGTACTCTGCAGTACTTTAAGTTCATGCTTATTCTAAACATTTGTTCCCAACATGCTGTGGTATAAGACTTTACTCTAAATCCACTCAAATGCTACGGAGTGGGAAAAAGGAAAGAGTGAGAAAAGCCAGATGCAAAAGCAGAGAAACTTTTCCATCCAGGAGTTCTGTTCAGGCAGACAGCCTGCTTGTGTTTCCTGTAGACCTTTAAATCTGGGGGCCCAATCCTAGCCACTGTGCAGGGGTAATTTGTGACTCATTGCTAGGTAATTAATCCCTCCTCCCCATCTCACTTCCAACTCCTCAACTCCCCACCCCCATGACTACAGTCCAAAAACATTAGCAAAGTTTCTTTTCCAACTTCTGACTTGTCCCAAAAAGCACAATGCCTCTAATTAGGTGATTTTAATCAGAAAATTAAGAACAATTTTATGTTGCCTTTAAAACAGAATCTCCCCCACCACCCCCCAGGCAACACAATTCCAATTTTTTAATGAAACTCATTGGAAATAGGAATTTTTGCAAAAAGCAGCTTGAGAACGACAGTTACATAGGGAAAACAGAACTCAGCAACGCCGCTTGGCCATGCTACAGGAAGTCCGAGTGGGGAGTGATTGTATCTAAGCCATAGGCTGGGGAGGGGAAGAAACGCAGGGTCTAGACCCAGTTCTACTTATACTCCCTGTATTGACCATGAGCAAGTTTCTCCCTCTCTGTGCTTCCATTTCTTAAGTGGGAAATGGGAGGTTGAATATTCTATAGGGTAACTTCCAGCCTTGGTATTCTGGGTCATGGGGAAGATACAATCTATTAGTATTCTTCATCTGTACTCAATAATTTATCAGAAAAGTATTATGAAGTATGTTTCAATGTCATTTGTTTCTAAGAGAATCTTTTGAGACCAAGCAATTTTAGAGAGTTTGTAGAACAGGTAGAGGTTTAGAGTCACCACCAGTGTGCACTGAATGTCTATGGTTAATAGCCATGGTGTTCTTGGTAAGAAAGTCTACATTTTTCAGCACAGGACCTAAGATCTTGTATGATCAAACTCTTGACTAGCAGTTCAAACTCACCTTCCCTCACCTGCCCCTCTACTCTTTACCATTATTCACACTACTTCAAACCATGCAGAATCTCCTTATTTCCCTCTCTATGTTAGGCCTATTCACCTTTGTTCTCTTGTGAAAACCCATTCTCCCATTTGTCCTTTTAGGTGGGACTTATTTGTTCTATTTTTTAAAATCTGCTCATATGTCTTCCACGAAGCCTTTGCCTGCTCCCACTCTCCCCTGCCCATACCAGTGGAGAGTTCTAACAAAATGCTGGTCACTCTGACCAACATTTATTTATACACTCATCTTCTTTCCTAAACTGTGAATCCCTGACACACATATGTGTCTGTGCCCCTAATACCTAGAAAAGTGTTTTATACCTGGTACTCAGGAATGAAGAATGAATAAATCCCCCCCCCAAAAAAGAACATGTGTGGAAAAGAAAGAACATGGTTACTTTGTTACTTACCCCAAATTGTGGGGTCAACCTCTACTTGGCATTAGTCATGGTCTCCATAAAACATGTGGGACTGGTATTGCCAGATCTTCCCATTTTTATGCAAAATATCACAATTTTTAATATTGGCAAGTCAAATAATTTATTTAAAATCTGGTCTTGCGAATATAACATAGGTTTCTAGATGTACAACCTTTGGCCTAAGATAAAATCCATATTGTTTCTCATACAATTCATGCCTTTCCAAACATACCTGCCTACCTATAGTCTCAACTTTATTTTTACCCATATTAGCAATCACTTCCAGTTCCTATCATTCTTTGGTAACATCTCATGCCTATATTCTGTAAGCATATACTTTCTTCTTTTAGGCTTTTCTTTCATTCTTCAGTTGGAGAAATTCTCTTGTATTTCAATATCAGATTCATAGTTCATATGTTTTACCTATTTTCTATGAACACTTCTACTCTATAGAAAGAGACTCTTTCCTCTAGAATCTAATAGAGCTCTGGGTGGACTTCTATTATTGTTCTTGCCACTGTGGATTATGCCCACTTGTCTGTAAGCAATTCTAGAGAATTATTTTATTTACCTATTTTTAAAAAAAATGTAGTGAATTTCTGCACTGTGCCAGATACTGTGTACTGTTAAGGATTCAGATGTGAAATCAGCTTCTGGAACTATAGGTGGAAAATAATAATTTCTACTTTGTGAAGATTTTGTGGAGATTGAATAGAGTAGTACAAGTAAAACATTTATTGTAATGTCTAGTATATAGTTAATTTGCAATAGATACTAGCCATTACAATTATTCTTAATGTTTATATTATCAGTATTTCTAGAAAATATTATAAGTTGACTCACTCAATAATTGTATCAGCCCCCTTTCTATTCTAAGGTGTCTTCCTACATTGGCTGTAAATATAAAAACTGAATTTGCTAGACATCCTTGAGCTATGGTGCAGTATTTGATCTAGTTTTTGTCAAACATCACACTCAAACAAGTTTTAGAAGGAAGAAGCAATGAGATAACTCAATAGGGTGACTGAAGCTTCTGCAAAGGGAAAACGGAGAGGGGTTTGGTTGTTTGGGGAAGTTGAGGCAGAAACTCTAGCATCCAGTCTTAGTTTAGCATCATGAATGCGCACAGGAGAGGCAGTGGGGATTCTGTATAGTCTGCTACCCAAAGTGTGATTCAACTGCACTGGCATCACTGGAGAACTTGCTAGAAAAGATGAAGCTCAGGTAACACACTAGACCTAGAGAATCAGAATCTGTATTAACCAGATCCCAGAAGATTAGTGTGCATATTAAAGTTTGAGAAATGTTCACTAGAGTACTGTGGGTCATGTTTATGGTATGATTAGACACCTTTACTGGCTGCATTTTAGCATTTAACATTCAGTTATATAACACCATTTCTGTAACACTCTTTCTTCTCAAATTAGCTACTGTGGATTCTATTATCAGCAGTTATAATTTGACCACATAACCACAGTAGTCTTTTTGGGGAGTGTGGGGGTAGCATGTGACATGTTTGAAAACACTGTCGTAAAACAATAGGGAGTAAAAGGCTACTTATATAACATGGGGCCAGATTTTCAGGGAAGTTGAATCTGTTGTTCATAAAGGCAAAAGGAGCTTTGCATTAGCAAGTGTAAAAATCCTCAACTGACAGAACTGGATTTGTTTAAAACAATCTGGAAATTTTCAGTGGAGGGACTAATTTGTTTCCATGCATTTTGGGTAAACATTTATTTCTTCTTACAGAAACCTTACTCCATATGCACACATTGCCTTGGTTGGTTGTAGCAAGATGCTGAGGTCATGTGTTAGAAACTGACCTACGCCATTTGGGTTAAACACACATCTTGGATTCTTTTTGGTAGAAAATAGTAAGTTCAAACAGTTTAGAGTAGGGGACCGTTAGCTGCTCCCTCACAATCTTGCTACCAGGTTATTCTCAAAGCTAATCTCCTAGCAAATTCTTCCACACATATAAACATTTCTTAAAAAACAAATATATCATTAGTTAGCTGACACCAAAGAGTTCACACATGTGTTTTCTAAAGTTGATGAAGTTCCAGCTCTTTGTCTTTCCAGGTTTTGTAAATTGAGTTTTAAATAACATATGGCCCTCAAGATGAACATGGCAACTTTCCAGAGGTGGGGTTCTGTGACCCTTAAAGTCAACAGCAGCCATTCAGGGTGAAAGGTGAGGCACCATTCTTAAGAATACAGCCTATAGGACTTGCTGGATTCTTATATCCTGCATGTACAAAAGAGAGGAAAGTGTAAACATGAGAGTGTGGAGAATCTCTAAAATATTTTAGCCAACTCTTATACATTTCACCAAAGGGAGCACATTTCTAACATTTGTCTTGCTAATTAGCCAACTACCAAGTTCACCGATTAAAAACACTATGGCATTCACTTTGCTAAATAATAAAGCCTTGGTATTGATTCTAGCTATTGCTCTCTCATATAGTCTTTCTGACATAGTGCCCACTGATCACCTTTACAGTGTATATAGTTCGTTAGAATCCCCTAATTTTAAAGGAGGGCCCTGAGTTGTAGCTTTCAACATAGGAATGCATACATAATTTATGGTGGGTAAATTACAGTTTAAAAGCATGATGGTGGGTTTGTTTGGACAGAGTTCTAGACTAACAGGGAAACCAAGTTTGAGTTCTAATAAATAACTTATTAGTTAATTACTTGACTCATTGATTAGTGAACCATGTGTTAGGTACTGAGGTTCAGAGATTAAAAGGCAGTCTCTGTCTCAAGGAGGACAGAGTGTACAGAAGGAGAACATGTAATGAAAACAGTATGGCAGGTACTCTGGTAGGTAAACCTGAGGCTGCAGTCACGTTGAAAATGGGTAGAGAATGAAGGGGTGGAATGAAATGGGTGATGTCCTTGAGGAAGTGATTTACCTGAGAAACTGACATCTAAGGTAAATTTTAAGAATGAGTGTAAGTTGATCAGTCCACACAGGGAGACAAAAGTGAGCAGTGATATTTAATGTTTAATAATGGCAGTGTGCTTTGAAATCTACTTTAATGAGACCAATAAGATTATATTCTTTCTCCTTCCCCATTCTCATACTCTGATCCATTTATGATATGAAAGAATGAAAGGAGTTTGGATTGTTACCTACCACAAACTGGAGCTAATTGCTTTAGACTCAGAGAATCAGAGAATCAGAGAATGATAGCTGCTATGCTGAAGACTCTTTGCTAGGTATAAAGTTTATTGTTCTGTATCTACTAAATGAGCTTTTTCCTTTTTCAGGGGGAAGTTAAGCAAAGATTCCCTTTTTTGTTGTTGTTGTTATTTGTTTTCAGTTATTAAATATATCTAGTTCCTCATACCTACAGTTTCATAAATGTATTTCTCAGAATGCTCTGTTCAAATCCTTATTCTGCTACTTCCTAAGTAAGGGAACAAAGTAATTCAACTTTCTAGCCCCTGAAGGGGTCATAAGTTTATTTATTGTGAGTTAAATTAAATAATTTATGAGTGCCTAGTCCAGTGCTTGTCACATAGTAAGAGCTCAATGCATGATTTACAATAAAGTTGTTGTGAGTAAAATTGCAATATTTCCAGAATCTCTTGCCTGGCCTCAATGCATCTCCATATCAAGAGGTGTTTCCAAGGGTGAAGAGAAGCAGTCCATCTCCTTATCAATAGATGATTACAAGGGGGATGAGGAGTGAGTATGTATCTGGCCTGGAGAGGTTTGGTGGAGTCTTTTTGCAGCCAGGTTGTGAGAGACACAGGGGAGCAGAAGTAGATAACTGCTTGTAAGCAATAAAAAAAAAAAATCTCCCACTTTATTTCTCCCTTTGACTGGTTTTGGCTTCAAAGGTTATTTGTCCCAAGCTGGGAACATATTTTCCCCAGAGTTACAGTCGTATTATCAATGACATTAATAATAACATGTTTTCAATTGTAATTTCTGTTATCTGTCACACTGCACAGGTAAGCAGGGAAGACTCATCTATGGCAGTGAGACTGTCCTAGCCCAAGAGTCTTTGAGCTGTTGATCCAACCTGAGCATTGACTTTCCTTTTAGTTTTGGAACTGAGCTCACAAAGTCATCTTTATATGGGAGTGGCTCAATTTGGAAGCTCCAGGTGAAGATGTATTTGGCATAAATCTTGGTACTGCTCTGCATTCAAGCCCTCCTTCAGTCTCCCAGTTGGGGGCAGCCCTCTTCCATGTTCATCCTACTTCCCTGGCTTTCAGTGTTCAGGTCCTGGGTGTCCCCCGCCTCCCTCACTGTCTTTCTATATGTGTCTCCTGCAAGAACTTCCACTGTCTTTCTAATCCACCACTATCCATAGATAGCTAGTGGGGATCCCACCTTCCCCTATCAGTGAAAAGAGCAAACACTTACAAGTCTGAAAAACCTAGTATCTGGTCTTGGCTCTGAATAAGCAGTGTGACCTTAGGCAAATTATTTTCCCCCTCTGAGCTTTTATTTCCTCAATTGTAGGGTGCATATGAAATATGCATTTTAAGAAATCTTAAGGTTGAAGGAAATGATGCATGTAAAGCATTCCATACAATCTTGGTACATAGATGTGCTCAGGAAATGGGTGGATGATTTTTTTGTATTGTTTTTATTATGCATGTCTCTGATAATAAATTCTCTTCTGACTAATGGAAAAAATGGGTATGGGTTTGTTCTTCTGGAATTGTAAGGAGAAAATGGTAATCTATGTATTTTTTAAAAATTTATTTGTTCTGTTTTGTTTTCCATTGACTCATTTGCTAGTTTCACTGGATCCTTAGTCCCTCTGAGACAGGGACTGACCATGGGTGTAGTCAGAGTAGGGTGAGGGCCTCTGAGAAAAGCAGGGCGGAATATTTACAGTCAGAGTAATGTAACAATGGGCAAAGAAGTCCCTATTGAAACTCTGTGTTAAGCATTATGCAAAGTCAAGGTCACACTAATTCTCTAGGGAAAGATACCAGACTAAGAACATAGACATCTTCAGTGAGATCAGTTAAAGGTCAAAAGGCCAGGAGAAACTTGGCCTGGAATGTTTGAGTGTTCCACAAGGGTATCTCAGCATAACCCGTGACTTCACTGTAAACAGCCCTAGCAGACAGACAATAGCCCAGCCCACCTTGAGGGCAGGGCAGGTGATGCAAGTTCACACCCCTAAGTTTTTTCATGTTCTCGAAAAATCCTCAACTGCCTATAAACCCCCTAGACAACGCACCACTACGGGCTCTCTTGTCCCCTCCTGGCATGAGCCAGGAGCTCTTTCCTCTCATTTTATCTCTAAATAAAAGACTCTCCCTGGCTCTCCTACTTTGGGTGTTTGTGAAACTCATTCTTCGACTTCGTGAACAAGAACTCCAGCATCACCTCCATAGAGATCAGAGATCTGGGGTCTATATATCCCACCTTCTTAAGACATGGTGTCAGATGTGTGAGACCTGGCACTTAGGCAAGCTTCATTTATTAAAAACATTTTAAGATAAGAAAATCAGGCCAAAGAATACACGAGTGTGGGTAGGACCTAGAACTTGAACAAGATTGGTCCTTGAAAGGCAATTTGGTCTAAGGTTTAGAATGTTTTCAGAAGTAAGTTTAGGACGAACTCACTTAACCTGTCAGAACCAAGAGCAGCAGCAATAATGCGCTGTGAGCTTACTCTTTCCGTCATTCCATTTATGGTGGGAGGGGTGAAGGAAGGAGCAGGGATGGGGTAGGATTAAGCACTAGCATTAAAAGGACAGAGCAGGCATAAGGGCTGAGAGGAAAACGGAATGAGGCTTGGCTTTAATGAAGTCTCTCCTTCCAACCAGCCCTGGAGGCCTTGGAGAGGAGCAATAATAGAAGGTAACCCTGGAAACAGTTAGAAAGACATCCAGCTGTGGGAATTGAATGGCGACAGTGAGCAAGCTTAAGGGTGAGAGGGGCCGAGCCCAGCTCAGAAGGAACCAGACACAGGCTCAACCAGACCACAAACCGAAGAGAACACGGACACTCTCCTTTGTCCTTGTTTTCCTTACCTCCAGATGTAACCTATTTGTGTGCATATTGTTTTTCAGTCACAGTAATTCTCGATCACACATACAATTTTCTTTTTCAGGTTGCTGACTCTTCACAGGACTTAGAAATGAAGGGTGGAAGGAAGGCTGAACTGACAAAGTACTTTCACAGATGAGTAAATTGCGATGCTTTCACCAGAAGCCCGTTCTCCACTGGTCGTTAGGTTAGGTGCCAAACAGCATAGAAGAGCAGATACAGATACTGCTATGTTCCAGGCACATGCTTAGGAACTTTATAAAGGTTGTTAATAGCCTCATATTGTTAATAATACCTCACATGTCATACATTGTTATTATCGTTCCCATTTGCAGAAATGGAGCTCCCTAAGGTCACTGACTTGCACACTACTAGCAAATGGTCCAAACTGTGATCTGGTTCCGAAGATAGGATCTTTCCTCTCATCATGCTGCCTTTGGAGTACAATATTCAAGGACACACAGAGGCCTTAGCTATCAGAGAGGGGTAGTGAATACGGTACAACCCTTCCTTGGCAACTGTTTCAGAAAATGGTGCCAGATGTTCTCCTTCCATGAACCCCTCTCCTCTGCTGTGTAGCTGCTCTTCTGCCTTCCTCCTCTCATCTTCTCCTCCCTTTCCCCACTTCCAGCTCGTGCGAATTTTAAGGAAAATGAAATCCATGTGTTTTTAATTCATTTGCACTTAACTCATCAAAATATGAGACAGAGTAGATTTGCAGAGAAGTGAATTGTAAAGCTTTTTCTCCCTGGAAAACAGGATGTATACTCTGGCCAAAATCATAAAAACTTCAAACTTCAAGTGTTAGTGTTCAGCTTAATACACAGATATACTGTGATTTGAGGGGGCTGTAATTTTAGACTAACACTTTGCTGCAAGCCAAGTATGAGAGGATATGAGTGTACATTAGTGATATCAGATGAAGGCTTGTAGGTGCCCAGAAAAATACATTTCTTCTATTGCCATCATCATCGTAAAAGATATTGACATAGTGGGCAGATTAACATCCATATTTTATGATTGGACAGGATGTCAGAAATTATATCGCTCAATATTCTCAGTTTATGAGGAAGGAAACTGACTCCCAGCATAATCTGGGGGTGTGTTCAGGCCACAGAGTTGGACTTAATCTCCTGGGTCCTGGGCTCCAAGTTCATTACTCTTTTCCTTGGCTACTGTAAAACAACAACAACAACAAAAGCCATATAACATTGTATCACTTTTACTAAAAATCTCTCTAAAATATATACTCTCTTTGATTCAGAAGCTGGAGTAAAAATTTTTTTAAAAATAGAATTTTCTGTCTCTAGGACAAAAAATACATCTCAGTTTGTATGTCAGCATGAAAAATGACCCTAATTCATTTGAGAAAATGATTCTTGAACCTCACTCACAATGGAGTACCTCATGGTGGTTGTAAGTGTTCCTCTACACACAAAAGGTAGGAAACTAATAGATAAAACAACCAGTCGGTGTCAGGTACCTTACATAGGTTTCAATAATCATAACAATACTAATAATTAATACCTTAGAGGTAATACATATTATTTATGAGTAAGGGTTTTGTAGTCAGAATTAAGTCTGACGATGTAATCCTAAACAAGGATGAACGATGTCATCCGAGGCAAGTTAAGCCTCAGGATAAACATCTTTAAAATGTGATTAATAGCAATGAATTAATCGTGAAGATTAAAGAAAGCACATGAACATGTGCTTCAAATGTGCAGAGCAGGACATTTTGAGAGTGTACCACGTGCTTTGCCAAGCAACTTACAATTTTTTATCTTAATCTTTAAAACAACACTATCAATAAACATTATTGTTATCCTCCTTTCATAGGTGAAGAAACCAGTTTAGAGAGATTAATAAGGGGCAAAACAGAGACTCCAGTGAGAAACTGACTTCATAGCATGTTTCTTTATGTTATTTTGTATTGATATGTGAGATGATTTCATTTAGATGCCACAATTCCCTTATGATGAAGGCATTATTATCTCCCTCTTATAGATGAAGAAACTGCTACTTAAGGAGTTTAATGTGTTGACTAAGTTCACAAGATTATTAAGCTGCAATGTGAAAATCAGTGTTCCATTTTCAGATTCCAAGTTCCATTCCCATTCCAGTGTGTCTTGCTGCCTCTTAGGGAAAGTTTGGTCAAAACATGGAGTCCTGGAAAGGCTGATTAAAACAAAAATTCCAGGGTTAGGAACTGGGAACCACACTGGAAATGGAAAGCATGAACCCCCTCCTGTGCTTAGAGCTTCTCAACCTCCTGCTGAGCCCTATGCAGCTATTAACTACTGCCCCTATCCTGTTGTCCTCTGATTTGAACCACAAGGCTTTTAGAGTTTCAGCATTTTATCTAAGTTTGATCTTCCAAACAAATTGGAATGGCTTCTGTATTCCATCTGTCTTGTCTAGACTGTCTTACGGGAAAGGTTTCTTCCCATGGCCCAGCGTGCGTGGTGGCCTCTAGCATGTGAACCTGCTGCACTGTGATTCTTCGCTTAGACCGATGGTCAGAGCACTTTCTTGTCTTTGCTATCACTTTCCCTCCTGCCTCGTGGATTCATTGCTACTAGGAGTTGGGTAAGAGAAGGGAAGACTTTTCATTTTGTTTGATACTTTAATTAAATAAGTATTTACCGAGTGTTTGCTTTGCATCAGGCTGATGCTAAGGACAAGGGATGCAGAGGTAAATAAATGCACATTCTTTTGTCTTCTTTCATTCCTTTCTCAATCAGAATCCAGTTGGAAAAACTGAACTCACATAGGAAGTTTAATGGGGAGGATTTAACAGGGTGAAGTGGTGACAAACTTGTGAGAAGAGCTGAAAGGTCACATGGGGAGGCACCTAGAGATCAGGAACCCAAAAGAAAGCTGCTCTCCCCCTAGCTGCAAGGACCAAAGGAAAGGACAGCTCTTCCAGGGCCTGGAGGAGAGGAGCCCGAATGGGAACTGGGAGTACAGGGAGGGGCTGCAGTGCACAGAGCACCACGGCAGACGGCAAGGGAGAGGCAGACATGGTCGAGATGCCTCTGGAACAGAAAGAGACAGAAATACCCTGGCATCTCCCTTCTGCTCCCCTCAAACCTTCAGTAAGTGCCTCCCATGGCCAAACCGAACTGAGACTGGCTGGTGTAGGAGGCTGAGAACGAGAGTTTTGCGTAAGTCAGCTCCCTAGTCAAGTCCCAGCAGGGTGGGGAGTGGATAGCACAATCCTCGAACATCTCCTTTCTCTTTTCTCCATCCCTGCTACCTTCTGTCTCTCTACCTTTGAATCATGAGACATTGAATCAGCATAATAGGGTAAAACAGTTTGTCCTGGCTCTGACTGTGTATCATTCAGCTGCCTTCAAATCACATACCAGGGTCTTACACATGGCCCTCTTCGATCTGGATTCTTCCTGCTGTTCCTATCTCATCTTTCAACAATTCCCTAACACCAACTGGTTTCTATGAAATCAAGATATGTACATTTCCTTTTTTCTTGCTTCCTTTCCTGTGACCAGCTTGTTCTCTGTGGATGTCTAGATATTACCCTTCCCAATGTTTATTTATTCAACAGACATTTCTCAAGTTCTCTCATATGTCAGAATCTGTGAGAAAGACACTGGTAAGACATGATACTTGCTCTCAGAGTGATTTTGGTGTCTTCTTCCCTCATAGAGGTCTAGATCTAGTCAGACAGGACGTTTACCCAAAGTAGACAGAGCAAGAAGACACAGCTGAGCACAGTGCAGGTCTTGAGGGTGTTTCAAAGATTAAGCTAAGAAAAGTCAGTGTCAACTATGAGTGTCAATAGGTAAGCATTGATCAGAAATTAGAGATGAGCTAGAGGTAAGAAAATAGGTCTCACTAGATAGGACCAAAACAAAGGAGTTGAAGGCGCCTGTTGTAAGTAAGCTGGAGTGGTCTGAGCTCATCTTAATTGACCAACTACATGATGAGTTGGTCTGTTTTAAAAATATAGGATTGGCCTCACCATTTAGAGTAGTAGAGATTATCTAAGTATGGATATTCCTTTCAGTCAGGGGTCAGCCAACTCTTTCTAAAAGGGCCAGATAGTAAGTATTATAAGCTCTGTTGGAAACAATGTCAACCCTGGCATTGCAAAAAATAACCATGGACAATACATAAACAAATGGCTATATCTGAGTTCCATTAAAATTATACCTACAAAGAGAGGTATTGTTTTGTGAGGCAACTTCTGCTAAACCATCAGCCATGTCTCACAAAGGGGAGTATGGTGAGCCCCCAGCAGTCTAAATCACCCTCTGACTCAATGACCTTACCTTCATTCATTTTACACCATGCTTCCTAATCTGTTCCAATCTTCTTTACTTCTCACCTTGCCATCAATTTTTTTATTTTTATTTTTTTTGGTTACTGCTTTAGCCACAGTCCTTAGAGTAAATGTCTAGCACTCTCTCTCTAGTGTTAACATCTTTTTCCTATATTGGAAATTCTTCCACCATTAACTCCAGCTACGTTTATTGAACTTGTACTAAGCACCTGGAATTAAACCAGGTGTTTTATGTTTATTTAATCTATATTAAATAATATTATGTTTACATTAACTGTGAGACAGCTATTACTACTTCTATTCAATATATGATGAACTTGAAGATGAGAAGCTTAATACTTTATCCAAGGATACAGACAGTGGATGGCATAGCTGGAATTTTTAACCATGCACATTTAAATAAAAAGCACATCTTGGTGTAATGAGATAGCCATGAACTGGGTATCAGGCCTTCCAGGCTTTGTCCTGACCCAGGCATGAGCTCATTTATGACACTGACCTCTCCAGGGCTCTTCCTTGAGTCCCTGAGCTCTCTGCTATTTACCCTTTCTTGCCTTCTGCTGGAATAATAAAGTTGTTTTACTGCTCATATTTCTGCTACTTTATTTAGAAATTTTATAAAACTATTCATTTCATAGTTATCCTTACAGTTTTGACAAATGTGCTTAAATTTGAATTTTCTAACAAAGTCTAAAGTTAATCGGTGTGTATAGTCTGCTCTATAGAAGAGATGTGGACCTGAGCAGGTTTTCACATCTTGCTGCCAGCAGCCTCCACTAGCCACCATGATACTATTACTAATTTTATTGTTCCACCTTATTTTAAATATTTGTATGCATATTGCTATTCTTAGTGTTCTTTTTAAGACAAGTTTAATTGAAGGATAGTTGACATACAATATTATAGTAGTTTCAGGAGTAAAACAGCAATTTGACATTTATATACATTACAAAATGCTCATCATCTAAGTATAGTTATCATCTGCCACTATAAAAAGTTATCATAATATTACTGACTATATTCCCTATGCTATACTTTTCAGTCTTGTGACTTATTTATTTTGTAAAAGGAAATTTGTATTTCTTAATTCCCCCACGTCTTTCACCCATACTCCCACTCCTTGCCCTCTGGCAATTACCAAGTTAGTTTTCTTTATTTTTGAGTTTGTTTCTGTTTTTTTGTTTTGTCTGTTCATTTGTTTTGTTTTTCAGATTCCACACATAAAACCAAATGGTGTTTGTCTCTTTCTGCCTGACTTATTTCACTTAGCATAATACCCTCTAGTCCATCCATATTGTTGCAAATGGCAAGATTTCATCCTTTTTTATATTATATTATACCTGGCCGTTTTCAGAAAAAGTTTGCTTGATCAATGGAATATTATATATATATATATATGTTGTATATATATACACACACACATACACATGCACATATACCATATATTCTTTATCCATTCATCTATAAATGGACACTTAGGTTGTTTCCATATCTTGGCTACTGTAAAAAACATTGCAATACACATAAGGGATAAATATATCTTTTTGAATTAGTGTTTTTCTTTTTGGGGGTAAATGCCCAGAAGTGGATCATACGGCATTTCTATTTTTAATGTTTTGTGGAACCACCATACTGTTTCTCACAGTGGCTGCGCCAGTGTACATTCCCACAAACAGTGCCTGAAGGTTCCCTTTTCTCTATATCCTTACCTGTACTGTTTCTTGTCTGTTTGATAATAGCTATTCTGACTACTATGAGGTGCTATCTCATTGCAATTTTGATCTGATTTCCCTGATGATTAGTGATGTGAAACATCTTTTCATGTGTCTGTTGACCATCTGTATTGCATCTTCGGAAAAATGTCTATTCAGGTCCTCTGCCTAGTTTTTAATTAGAATGTTTGGGTTTTTTGGTGTTGATTTGTATGAGCTCTTTATTTGTATATTTTGGATGTTAGCCCCTTATTGGATACATTTGCAAATACCTTCTCCCAAAGTTGCTTTTTCTGTTTTGACAATGGTTTTCTTTGCTGTGCAATTTCTTATTGTTCTTATTCATACTATATCCAATACTAATTTAGATTTAGCAGTTTGTCAACTTTTTTTTCTATATTTACTTCTCATATCTAGGTCTGATAGATTCTTTTCTTTTTTTTTTTTTTCAGCAAAGGTCCACAGATAGTGAAGTGGGTATCAAGTGGTATTTTGGTGGTTACTTTGTTCTTTTTTATGTTTACATTTTTAAAGAGGTCTCTTTTCCTTATTGTTGCCATTATTTCCTTGAATTCTTTGAACATTATAAGCATATTAGTTAAATTTCTTTTCAGATCGCAATATTACCTCTAGTCCTCATATTTAAATTTTCCTATTTCTTATTTTGGAGGGTTTGTGATAAATATATATATGTGTATGTATATATATATAGAGTGTGTGTGTGTGTGTGTGTGTGTGTGTGTGTGTGTGTGTGTGTGTGCATGCTTTGGAACTGTGCTCTATGAGCTTATCTTCTCTAGAATAATCTTTTGTAGGGTTTTTCACGCACATTTGCAGTGAGTTATGAGCTTCCCATCTAGATTGTCTCCTCAGGGTCATCCCTCCCCTTTCTACATTCTTCACTGTATCTAGGAGTGAAGTATGAAATCCTTACATTTCTCAGAATCCTTTGGGTAGATTTTGGCAATGAGAAGCACTCACATAATATTTGTAACACGGAAAAGCTGCTCTCAAGCCACAGCTATTTCAGGAAGATGCAAGATAATTGACAGACAGCAAAGGTGGGGTTTTGCCAGTGCTTTCCGACAGCCTCTTGGGCAGGGATCAAGCACTCTTCTTCTGAGATGGGCCAGGTATAAATATTTTAGCTTTTGCAGGTCACATAAGATTTCTGTTATATACTCCTTCTTTTTTATTTCCCTTTATTGATATTAAAAAGCGTTCCTAGGTAGCCAGCAGTCTAACCAGCTGTGATGCAGGTTTGCACCACAGCCCATCGTTTTCTGACTCCTGCTCCAAAGAATCTCCCACTTCAAGCATCTGCACTCATTGGTGTTGGTCTGCCTGCTATTCCTGCACTTCCAGATCCTGAAATCCTGCAGTGGCCATCTTAATCTTATTTCCCGAGTCCTTCCAAGGCTGTGTAAGATTCTTAATTCCTTTAAGTGGCTTTTTGTTCCCTGTTCAAAGCCTACAAGGTAGGTATTTTAAAGGTACTTTGTCCATGACCAGACACTATATATTTCCTCTAAGTTGGTTTCCATGTTAGTTTCTAGAATTTTGGTTTTCCACACTGATAAGACAAGTCAGGTCTGTTCCTTGTAAGACATTTTAAATCCCCATTTCATGCTGTGATTCCACTCTTAGCCAAGGTTGATAGGCTTGCTTCTGGCTATGGTCTAGTGCTACTTTTTAGCGATGTTCCGATCCTCTTTGCCAGCAGAAAGCCTATTCTAACTCCCAGGTCCAAGAAGAGGTCCTAGCTTCAGATGCCTACAGTGATCTAAGACTTGACTCAAACTCTTCCCAACACCAACACTGAAACTTCAGTTCCTGAAGCTTGTGTTGGACCTAATCCCCTCAGGAGCGATTTATCTTCAGCTTCCACTTACCACTGGGTTCCCTTTAAATTTCTGGCATAAGGAGAGTTCCTTCCTTGCTTTATAGTTGGTTTATGTATTTTTAACAAGTTTTATCCAGACTTCTATGAGTTTGAACTGTGGGAGGGGTAATTTTAGCATGTACTTAATGTACCTTCTTGACCTGGGAGTCCAATGTGCACATCTGTGAAGTAAGAGGGTTGTGTTTAATGATTCCCAGAGTCCCTTCAAACACTCTGCTGTTCTAAGTTGCTACATCTAGGCACATTGTATTTATATAAAAATATTGCTGCCAACACTCAGGCACATGTGCTGGCTCAGTGGTTATTCATCATTGAAGGAAGACCATTAGTAGGAAGTAAAGCCAGTGCACATTTAATATTTGGTAAGGGAAAGGAAAAAAATGTGGCTGATACGTTGCATGCAGTGATTAAATTAATCATGTTGCCCAATGCTAGTGAATCCAAAAATTCATTCTGTATCATCTATGGTTTACAAAGACATGCATTTCAAGAAAATAAGGAAGTATTAAATAGCACAAAGCAAACCACACTCAGTACCTAGATTCTATGTTTTTCATTTTTAGCAGCCTATAAGGAGATAAATTAGAGACTGTCTATAGCTCAGATTCTACACATTACTCAGATTCTATTATATCCTCTCAGTTGGAGAGTTAACCATTTAATTCATTCATTTATTCACTACGTATCAACTGAACATTCACCATGTGCCAGACCCTGGGGATGCTGGAGTACATGGTGGAGTCACTGCTCCATTCCTCACAGAACACATGGTCCACAAGCAGAACAGGTCCACAGGCATGTGTTACATGTTGTGGAGTGAGACTAAAGACTAAGTGTAGGGTGCCATGAGAACTTACTAAGGGAGAAGCTCAGCTGATCTGGAAGGTTCTAGAAAGTGAACTTGCAGAGGTGAAGTTCAGGATGAGATTTGAAGTCTGAGTTTTAGCTAAGCAAAGATGTTCCCAGGAACATGGAAGGACTGGTTGGCAACCTAGAAAGCCAGGGGTGAAGGGATCCTGAGAGGAGAACAGAGACTCTAGCTCTTAGAAGGTCTGTTAAATACTGTTTGGAGCTTTGTCTCAAAAGCAATGGGAAGCCACCAATGAGTTTAGATTGAGAAGTAAAATGGCCAGAAGGAAAGGTCCCTCTAGTTCCAGTGTGGAAAGTAGAGATAAGGGGGTAAATTAGAAGACTTCTACAGTGGTCCAGGCGGTAGCTGGTGATGTTATGGTCAAGGCTACTGCCAGCGGGAGGGAAAGAAGTAGGTAGATTTTTAGGAGGTAGAATGTGTGGAATTTGGAACTTGATTAAATGTGGAGTTTGAGAGGGGGGAAACTGCCAGTTTCTGGCTTAAGCCATTGTGTAGATGGTGGTTTTATTTATTGGAAAAGGATCCTAGAGAGGGGGAAAGAGAGAGAGAAAAAAATAGAAGGAGAGACATACAGAGAAACAGAGACAGAGACTGAAGGAGAGGAGAGGAGAGGAAAGGAGAAGAGAGGAGAAGAAAATCATCAGGGTTCAGCTAGAAAAGTCATTACTGCAGGAGACACAAGCTTTGCAATTGGAGAGATCTGGTTTTAAAAGTAGGTTCTGCCACTTCCCTGCTCTGAGACTATAGGGGAATTATTTAAAATTTCTGATCCTAAATACCCTTATCTATAAAATGAAGATAGTATCAGCTTTCAATGTAGTTAAAATGCTCAATGAAGATTAAACTCACAATGACAGTCATAGGGCAGGTGCTCAATAAGTGAGATTTCCCACCCATCCCCTGCCTAGTCGGTCTTGTCTATCAAATCATTAGCTGAAGGAATAGTACTGAGTGATAAGAATTCAAGTCTGGGGATTAGAAGACTAGAACTCTACTTATTAGTAATTTCTGTGTGATGTTGGGTGAGTGACTGACCCTCTCTGTATCTCAGTTTCTTCCTCCATCTGGCGAGGGAGTCAGTCTGGCTGATTTCTAAAGCTTCTTCCGGTTTAATAAATTAATGATGCGATAGTCAGAATGCTACAAATCTCAGAATGTCTCCCAATGTAACAGTAATCCTGCAGAGAGATACCTTGTGGGCACAGGATTGTGGGAGATGGGGAAGGTACAGAGAAATCCTCTTACATCTGGTTCATTCAAAACAACATGAATCATCTCAGCAAGCAGCCTTCCTTTACTGACAGCAGTGACATGCCAAGTGCCTTGATATGCTTGCACTTCACTTTCCTTGTCAGATCTCAGTGGTGAGAGAGATGTACAGTAGATTGGTTTCTTAAAACCAACTGCTTCATGGAATGGAAGTGCCTTGAAGAGAAATACGCATGAAAATGGAAAATACCACAACGCTGTATTTTCAGGACAGTACAGAGAAGCAAGAACCTGTTTTTCATTATGAATGAGAATGTTTTCCTAGCTGGCACAGGCGGCCTTAAGTGCAGTAGTCTAGAATGAGGGGATCAATATCACCAATATACACTGTCCTGGTCAGACCACGGACTGGGGATAGTGTTTGAGAGCTGTCATGTGTGAAACCTCAGACCCTGGAATCAGACAGTGCTACATTCAAAATATGATACCATTATTTTTCTGGCTCTGTGACTCTGGAAAAGTAATTTAACTAATATAAGCCTCAGTTTCCTCATTTTCAAATAGGGATAATAATCGCAATACCTGCCCCATAGGTTTCTTGTGAGGATTAAATAAAGAGTGCAGGTAAAGGGATTCATGCAGTGCCTGACAAGCCATGCCGTAGCTGATGAGTGAGCTGTGCCTCATAAACGTGTCAAGACCATGTGCCTTGTAGAAACATTATATTAATTGAAGGTGCTTGGTGGAGAGAAGAGCTGATGAGCATAGTTTTAAAAGACCGAGGTGCTATACTGAGGAGGAAAGTAGACAGTAGATGGGGTTCAGTCACCAGATGGAGAGTTGGATTAGATGTTTTTAGGGTCCCTTTTGAGCCTAAAATTCTGGGGACTCATGGAAAGTCTAGCAATAAAAAACTTTATTTGCTCTCCCATTTAGTAGATATTTGCGGAACACATACTATCTTTGTCAGGTGTAAAAGGATACAGAAATAAACAAGATATGCTCCTGGCCCTCAAGGAGCTCACAGTCTAATCTACTATCAGAAAAAACCACTTGGAAGAGACTGTCTACAGATCTGGTTTCTATTATCAAATCTACCTGCTAGCATTAATTTTTATGCAAGTCACTTATCTTCCTCTATAAAATGGGGTTTACATTAGCTTTAATAATTCAAAGAATTATTTTGGGAATCAAATGAAGTAATAGGTGTAAAGGACACATCAAACTTTGAAGGAACATTGAGCATTAGATGCTGAGTGAGACTTCTTGATTTGCACAAAACTACTATTAAGACCTGAAGATGAGGAAAGTGCTTTTTAGTATCCCGTTTTCACATATTAAGATGAAAAGTGCTAAATTTAGGAGGCAGTGTCCTTCCAAGAGAGCTTGCTGAGAACACTGTCACCTCTTTCCCAATTTCCTAGTAAAGGAAGAAAGGGAGAAAGAGGGCTACACTTCAGAAAAGTGCTAGTCTCTCCCTTCACCTTTCCAAGAGCTTTGCCCTCTGAAGCACAGGGAAAAAGACCCACAAAAAGTGCTCATAAAGATTGAGAGCACATAAATGGCGGCCTCTGCTAAGCTGAGACTGCTCCTGTCTGAGTTGCTTAGTCAATCAATCAGCAGAACGCTCACTGCTCTCAATGTCTGAGAAAGGTGGCAGAGAGAAGGTGGGGCTGAAGGCCAAAGGGCAATCACAGGGACATGCGTCTCCTTCATCAGATAGTGGCTGGATTCGAGCTGTTTTGCTGGCATTCCTGAAACAGGATATTTAGTGAGATATTGCAAGCAAGAGATTGTGGCTGGGATGACCTTGATGGAGTACTGAATGGAAGAAGAAGAGGTCAAATGCAGCAATTTTAAATCAGGCTGATTATTAGAGTGCTTTCTGCCCACCAAAAGGGAACCAATGGCCTTTCAGTGTTAGAGAAGCACTGCATCCAGACAAGAGAATCCAGTGACCTCCCCTGGGACAGTCACTTAAGAGGGAACGCCTCACTCCCAATATCAGATGGGAGGCACAGGGAAAAAGAAAGAGTGAGGCGAAGTACATGAGAGCTGACCTCAAGGACTAGAGCATTAGCCAAACCTGCATGGGAGGAAGGATTGGTGCTGGTATGAGACTGAAGTTTTAAAATGAATGGCACAATCTTAAAAGTACAATGAGAGTAATTGAAATCTATGGAATCTCTTCGAGGTGTGACATAGGGAACTTACATCCTGCCCTAAAAGGGGCATTTAACAGAATATACTTGGTAAATGTTAGAATAAGAATAAAACTGTTTCATGTTTGTCCTTTAGCACATGGCAACATCTCTTAAAAGTAGTTATATTGAAAATGGGTTAACAAGTGGAAAAAGTCATCATATGATTCTTGGTGCTCAGTGCACAGATCTCCATCAGTTGGAATCCCAGCAGGGAGCAGATGGCACACACCCAAACTGGGCTATTGAGGAGAGTTGAATAAAGGAATTATTTATAATGATGGGCTCAGAATTTATGGAAATCGGGAAGGGATGGAGTATGCTACAGGTCATCACCAGCTGGGAGCTATGACCTCCAAAAGACCCAAAGGGTCAGGGAAAGAACATGGAGCCTAGACATGGAAAGGGCCTCCTGACAGGAGGAACGAATGGCCTTTGGTGAAGAACATAACCATCCCACAGGAACTTGCTGATGTTGCCTATCTGGGTTAACCTTTCAGAGCAGGACAGAAAAGCAAGGAGTGTGGGGTCTGGAAGAGCAAATGGATAGTCAGCATGTCCTCCAATTTTCCCCTTTTGCCATCCATACTGCCATGATGGAGCTGAGTAGAAAGCTCTCATTTCCTGACACCATTCTGTCCACATTTCAGCTCTTGATAAATACCATCCCTTTAACTGCAGGTGTCAGGTGTATTGCCCATGGAAAGACTGGAGACATCTACAAGAATCAGTGGAAGGAAGGCATGCTGATATATCAACTGGCTTCACTGTCACCTAGTGGGGTTTAGAACCAGTATTTCTGCTATTGTAAATCTCAGAAGGCTGTGATCAGTGGTGATCCCAAGATTTTTTCCAAGTCTGCAAACCCCTTAGGTCAATCATGCCTGTCCTCACCCTTTTTGTAAGTCCCTTAGCTGGGCTTGGCTTAGATGTTGAGGGAGGAGAGCCTTTCCTGTGTTCCAAAAAGAGACAGGCCCTGTTTGCTCCTTCCCCATCCCCAAATGCCCTGTCTCTGGCAGAATTTCTGGATTTTCCTGGGGTCATGCAGCACCAAGTATAGTGATTTGGACAAAACAGGTACTGAATAAGCATTTGTTGCACAGCAGAATGAGCAGTAGCAAAGCCAGGTCTGTCTGGCTCCAAAGCTGCTTTCCTTTTTTCCCCTACAGGATATTTAATTTGAGGCAATTTCCCGTGAGCCCTGCCAGAGGCCATCAGAGAAGTCCCCTGAATGAGAGTGTTCTGGGCTACACCTCTGTACAGACCAGCCTGGATCCGTAGGATTTGTGTGAGCTGGTTTATACAAGCCTGGGTTGTATAAGGAGTCCCAGCAGGGTGGGACTCAGCACTTGGGAGAGATACAAGGGACTCCAAAGATGCTTATGTTCCTTGATGACATTCGTGGCATTCCCATGAAGTGTTACAAGCCATAGTTGGCACTTCATGGATGTCACCCTTCAGAATTCTTCCAAGAATCCTGCAGTATAACTGGCCAGACTCCTACCTGACAGGGGAGGAGAGCTAGAATCCCTCAAATGATCAGTATCAGAGCTGGAATTCTAACTCAAGCTCATTT
This sequence comes from Manis pentadactyla, assembly GCF_030020395.1. Classification (NCBI taxonomy): domain Eukaryota; kingdom Metazoa; phylum Chordata; class Mammalia; order Pholidota; family Manidae; genus Manis; species Manis pentadactyla. Next base: position 45,488,102 of record NC_080022.1, on the reverse strand, counting down.
GATTTGAAAGCACATTTTCTATACCACAGTTCACTGAGCTGCAGGTTACCATATCAGCCCAAACCTTGAGGTAGAATTCTCTAAGTCTTCAAGAGAAATCTTGATGGTCCTAATGTGTTAGCTTCCCTAATATATTTTTATGATTGTTGTTTTTTAGTTTGAGTCTGAGGAGAAGAGTTCACTCCTTTAAAGACCTGGATTTGTCACAGAAGGGAATCTGTGCCTCTTCTGGATCCTGTGGGTTTTGCCACTGGGGAAGATGACTGTGATGTAAGAGAAGATCCGCCACCCCTTCCACTATAGGCACTACATTAGTCCTCGAAGCCTCTTGCTAGAAGGGTATCAGATGCTCTTGATGCCCCCAACACCATGCCCTGGTATCTCTCAGTGCACCTTAGTAGACTCCCAGAGCCCAGTTTTGCATCTCTTCCTTTCTGGAACCACACAAGACCACCCTTTCCAGCAAGTACCAGGGAGCTAAGCTTCTGTTTCCTGTGGTGGTAACATCAGTTACTAATACACCTTTTACTGACCATCTTCCCACTTCAATTTCTCTTCCCCATTTCCCTACCACTGTTGTCTGTACCACCCAAATAAGCCACTTGTCCTCAAATCCTTGCTTCAGGGTCTCCCTCTGGGAGAGCCAAAACCAGGAGAGGAAGACTCATGGTTTTGTGTTTGACTTGTTCTGTAAGGATGGGTCTAAATTTCGGTTGGAGCAGAAGAGCTGCCTTGGTTCTAGGGTCACATTCACATAGCACAGAGAGCAACCACCACCGACACACAACCTACCTGCCCTGTGGTGTCTCTGCCCAGGGGCTTCTGCCCTTAACCAAACAGGGTGGGCAAAGGTCTTTCCACCACGCAATCTCTGGCACTCCATTATTGCACAATCTGGCTTTGAAGACATTTCCACCCATTTATTTTGAATGCTCTTGTTCTCCCTCCTGCTGTTATCCCTCTAATGCCTTCATAAATATCCCCACTTGGTTTTGAAAAACCCAGACTCCTAAGCCTTAAAGCCTTTTCTTTGTTGTTGACACCAGTCCTTTGCTCAGTCTCTAATGCCTCACTTTCTCATGTTATGTACGGGATTTTCTTGTGATGCTAGAAGATAACTTGGGAGATAAAACACCAAAAGTATCTGGTTTCTATTAAAAGCAAGTCTATAGGATTAGAAGTTTCTTAATACACAATTATGAAATGCATAACACCAGATGTAGTTGCCCATACCTTCTGCCATAGTCTTCCTTTCCTACTGCTCAGCTTAATGTTTCCACAGGGCAGAAAAACTTCTGAATCTTAAAGGGCACTGTCTGTTGATGTTCCTAAAGTACACTTAGGATAGCATCCCTCATGTCTGCCTCATATCCTAGCATCCAGTTCTGCACAGCCTCACTGGCTGCAAACAACATGGAGGAAATTAAAAGGAATCCTGACAGTTAGAACATGGTATCCACAGGTCATGATGACAGATGCTATGTCTATCTGAGCTAGTGGGACGTTGTAGAGGTCACTAAAGTGGGTGTACACATAGTAATACCTATAAAGTGGATAAAAAGTGCTGACATCACAGTCTCAGATGGGTGGGATACTGCAGGGTTAGGGCCTGGGCTTGAGTCCTCTGATAAAGGCAGTGGTTCTTCATCTGCATCTGAGAAGAGTGGAAATGAAGTCCATGAATTTCTACAGCGCTGTAGCAATTACAGAAAGAGAACAAGGGCAATACCATTCAGGCTAATACCATAGCTTCCTTATCTTTACTTTGGAAATATGGCATCTTATGCCCATATACTCAGTGGAAACATTTAAATAATTTTTATTAGAAAAAAACATTGATAATGTAAGATTAACATAATTTAATTTAAATATTATTCATTGATCTTTATATCTCCCCCTCTGGATAGGTTTCTCAAGGTCATATTTCAATCTCAATTTGTACTTGTAGCACCCATCACAGGAATTGCTATGCAGACACTGACTAAATGCAGTCTTTGTTAAATGAATGTTGAATGAGAAACCATTTGCAGCCTCAGCACTTCACACAATGTTCCAGTACAGGAACATTTGTTGAATAACAGAATCAAGTAATATACAAAACATTGCATAAGGCAAGGACCTGGTTAGGAAATAGAGGGCAATGGTTTCTTCATGTTGTACATGCAGGAGTGGCCCTATCTACCAGGGAAGGAAGAACGTGGAGCTTTAACAGGGGAAAGTGTCTGGTAGACCCTCCCTGACAATCAGAGCTTCTAAAAGCGAAACAGAGAAGGGGCACTCTTCTTTTTCCCAGCCCCCAAGCTCCACTCATTCCATCTTTATTTCAAATACTTCACAACAGTAACCACTAAATGGAAACAGATAATCCTTATTTTGCAAATATGGAAATAGATTAAGCAAGCTGGCCCTATGGCTGACAACTTGGAATAAGTGTCATCAGTTATAATTCCCCCTGCTAACCACCGATCTCTCATTCATGTGTTATGTTTCCCTAAAGAGTATGCACTTGAGAATAGTTTCCCTGGAGTTTGCCTCAACAATGCTACTGACATTAATGCAAACTTTATCGTGGAACCTCAGAATGAAGAGTAATGGGAGAAAATTAATTTCTGAGAGGAGGGGGTAATATGGGGCTTTTGAAAGAGTCAGGAGACTGGATTTTATTCCCAGTTCTGGCACTAACTAATTATGTAGCCTTGGAGAAAAGTCTTAAAACCTCTCTGGACCTTAGTTTCCTCATCTCAAAAATAAAAGGGTTGTGGAAGTTGGTTTCTGTTTCGTGATATTGAGTCTCTCTAAGATTCTCCAAGCAAATTAGGACACACAAAAAGATGAGGGCTTGGGAATACTATCCAAGAACCAACAAGAGAGAAGGTAAGCCAAGTTCATAAGGCTGTTTAATCCTTAGAAGCAACACCCAGCCAACAAGCAGACAGCCAACAAGCAGACTCTGTTATGTTTTCCTACTTTTCTGCCAACCCCAAAATGCTAAGTCATTGCTTTTGCTAGAAGGATATTTTCTTATTGCATTCTGAGGATTTGAACAAATATTTTCATTCTGAGGAAAGCTTTGAGAACATTTTCAAATTGAAGGTTAGGCTTTCAGAATAAAAGAAGACTCCAGACTGTACAATGGAGCCCCCAGGTTTGGACTGACAGCACACTCAGAAGAAGGGGATCAGCATCGGTTGGGCTAAACTTCGTTTTTTGACACGGCCCTTTCTTTCCCCTGAAACTCAAATGGCTTTCAGCAAAGCCTGTGGTTGCTGTGGTTACCACGGCAGTTCTCTCATGAGGGGCAGACATGGTCAAAGCATTTAGCTTCAGCCTCATGACTGGTAACACGCTGAAGCCAAGGAGTCGGCCACCTACGTGGAAAACAAAAGACCTACTTCCTCCCTCATCCTCCTTTTTCAGGGATACTTGCCTGAAATCTCATAGCTGGGTCCCTCTCCCTTTCCCTCAACTCTGCAGCAAGTTTTTCTCAATTACAGTTCCCTTGAGAAAGGACAGCATGCAAAATATCAGATCCATAAATTAAAATGCTGCTGGCTTCCAAACCAACCAAGACACAAGCTCTAGGCTCCAATAATTTTTCTATTTATTGTGTTTTTTTCAGCACTCTCAAATAATTTGTTTTTCTTTATTTCAGTTGTCAGATAGGAAAAATTGATGCTCTGAGGCAGTAAGTAATGAGGGTTGTCTCACACTGCTGAGTGAGAGGTGTCACATTTAAAACAGCTCTACATCACATCATGCTCCAAAAGTGGTTATTCATCTATTGTCAATTTATCCTCTAGGTACCATTTTATCAGGAAAGGAGAAAATAAGCTTCATGTTAATGTTGATTCACCTTTTAAAATTCATTATCAGGAATTATAGCTTCCAAAAAGCCTTGCCTGAATCTCCAGATTGAAGCATTTTCCTCTGTCATGTACCCCATTCAAAGCTTTGAACTTTGCTTTGCCACTTGCCAAAATATATTAAAATTGTGTTTCTGTCTCCAGTAGGAGAGCCCTTACATCTCATTCAATTTTGCCCCTCTCAATTCCTTAGAGATTTGCTAAAATGCCACCTTCTCAGTGAGACCACTTTATTTAAAACTTCATCTACATTCCACCCCTTACCTTCTGTTTGTTTTTCCCCATGGTACATATGCTTTCTGACATACTATGATTTACTTGCTTATTTACTAGGTTTATCTAGTAAATATCTCTAGTGTTTGTCTCTGTTCTCCACATAGAGTGTAGGCTCTACAAAGGCAGTCTTTGCTTGCTCATTGATGTATTTCAAAACCTAAAGTAGTACCTGACATATAGTTAGCCTTCAGTAAACACTTGTTGAATAAATGAAGAGGGGGATAAAAAATATCTTAGGCTCCTCCAGAAAAAAAGCTAGATGTTTATTATACTACTTGTTTAAAGTTGAAAGATTAGCTTAAGCAAAGGATAAGAAGCATATTTATGAAGCAGGAGAATAATGGCAACTGTGTTGTTTTTAATATAATTTGTTCCCATCTAGCAGACCTTGAATCTGGGACAATGATTATGACCCATATAAACGTGAAGGGAAAACCATAGGAGCAATGTCTTTGTTTAAGACTTAATTAGCTACAAAGATTGGTTGGAGACTTGAGAAACAAAGTGTCAAGGGATATATTACAAGATTTCTTTCAGAAAGAATCAATTAATTTTTTCAAAACTTTTTCCACAGCAGACAACAGGAAGCCATCCTGAGCAGGACAGATACACAGAGCGGCATCTTCCACTAACTGCTTTAGATTCTCCAAGAAAAAAGAAAAGCTTTCATGGCCAAATCATGTTAGGCAACTTGGTATATTTCACAATCTATGATAGCATAGCATTTGAAGTGTTCTGCAATAAAGAATTAATTTTGTTTAACTCAGTGCTTTATTTGACCTCAGAAGCCTGTCTTCTTTTCTTTTTTTTAACATGTTATGCAAATATTCTTCTTTTGCTTGTGAAATTTTCCTTAAAACCCTCCTTCTGTACCACCTATCCACATATTGCCTAAATCCCCATAAATTAACTCTAACTTCAGAGCTAATATATTGATGACTTCTGGGAGAATAATATCTCTGGGAAGACCCCAAGCCAAGGATGTCAAAATCCTTGAAAAACTTCTTTAAATGAGGACCCAGTCAAAATCTCAAAGAACTTTCCACCCATTATGGGGTTGGGATACATATAGAACTACCTGTATTAAGTGATAGGGGATTTTGAAGATCATAAAGATAGGTGCCATTAAAATGAACTCGGTTTAAAGACATACCCAGGACTTAGCAACCTGGGGTCAGTGAGAAAAGGAAAGAAAGAGACAGAAGGCTGAAGAAGGGGTGGGGGAATTTTGGAAAACTGATCTGGCCTTAGGACTAATCTTTGAGACAGAAGTCATATTTTAATGTTTGATATTTAGAGGGGCATGGAGAATGTATGCTTAGTCCCAAAAGGTATTAATGACCATGGAACTTCCATTAGTAAATGAAAATGGCCTTTCCTTATTCAGCAAATATTTACTAGTGTGCAGTAGCCACTTGCTCGGGATGCAGAAAAGAATAGATATGACCTTTGTTCTGGAGACCACAGTCTAGAAGAGAGGAAAAGATGGATGATCAACTCTATCTTGTTACTCCTCCATGGTAAAGGTTATTTTACATTTGAGCAAATTCTCACGACTCCATGTAGGAAGCAGGAAGCAGATGACACTAAAAGTCATTAGGAACTTGACCTCATCAGGTAATTCATTACATCATGTCAGGACACCAGGTGCAGGGATTTGAGGAAGAGTCCTTCTCAGGAGCAAGTCAGCAAGAAGGGTGAGCAGCAGGCGGGCACTGTGATAGCCATCACTCATGGATCGTGTTTATTCCTCCCAGCCATCCTTTGAGCTGGGTATTTTGGATGAGGGAACTACATTCAAGATGTCAGGTAACTTTCCCCGGATTCTATAATTTGTAAATATCATAGTCTGGGGTCTTCACAATCTGTCGTGATGAACTATCTCAATATCAGGAAGTCGGAAAGTTTTATAGGTTTAACATAAGATCCAGACACTTGCACAATCAGGATAACCCAGATTTTCAATCCAGTTGGTTTATGTGGCGATGCTGGCACTAACCAAGTTGCCACCTCACTAGAAACTGGAAAATTGTGGAAGCTGGTTTGGGAGCAAAGTGGAGGTAGGTGGAGGATGATGTAAAAAATTAAGTTCGGCCAAAGTGTAAGTCATAGCCAAGATAATTTTTTTTTAAATTTGTTTTCCCCTAAGTGGGATAGTGATTATCTTGGACACAGGATGCTAAATCTCAGGAGTATCATCATAAAATATGTAGCATAGCCAGCCAGAAATCACATTAAAACTAGATTCTTAATATACTATTCTAACACCTGGAATCTAGAATCTCAAAGTAACGAACTTTATTTAACCAATGCCTTTTAATTGTTTTCTACAGAATCTTTAAATCTAGGACAAAATGAGGATGGTGAAAATATTTCTTAAAAATAACTTAGTGAATTGGAATGAAACATTTAAAAAATATACCATCAAATGCATACCAAATATACCAAAATTAACTCAAATCTAAAGATCTCTCTCTCTCTCTACCTCTTCTCTACATCTGTCTCTTTTCAGGGGAATCCTGAAGTCATTTTCTCTTTTTTCCTAATGCTTCATTGATTACCATTAACCAGTATGATGAAAAAATAGGTAGCCCTTGTTCAGTCTGATAAGGATCCTCCTGTTTGTAGGTTTCTTGTCTCTGTGGTCCTAGTCCTTCTCTGTGGATCCTTTAGGTCTTGCTGGATTTTAGTTTGTTATGGAATAACTATGTCTATGTCTGTACCTGTACTTTTATCTATATACGTACCTGTATCTGTATCTATTACATACTTAAAATTGACAGCTTTTACTCCTTATAGCAGCACTTGATTGATTTTAAGCATAGTCTTTCATTTTACTTCAACATGTTTCATAAAATGTTGGCCATGTGATTTACATATTAACTCTAAGAATCCATTTTTTGGTCTGTCTCTGTGTATCTGTCAGGCTTATCCTTCCTTTCTGCCATTGATCTCCTTGCTATTAAAAATATTGATGTTGCAGAAAGGGATGAAAATGAAAATTGATTTCCCCTTTGGGCCATGTCATGATTCTTCTCATGTAACACTGTTAACTAATCCCTGAGAAAAATATTATTTTTTAAGTGTTTTCTACCATGATTCTATGAGGTACACTAATACATCAAGCGCCTTTCCCCAGCGTTAATTTCCCAGGATGGGTATTTCAATAGACTTATAGGGAATCTCCTTTCCCTAGAATGGAATGATATGGGGGTGAATGGAAGGCAGAAAAGTTGGTGCCCATTCAAACTGACATGAATATCTATTTGACAGGTGAGAAAGGGGATCACAGCTTTTTCCTCACATCACTATTTTGGCAAGGCAGTGGCTCTGCTGCAAACTGGGCCCACCATCCTTAAAGGAAGTTTACTAATTCTGTTTTGCTATTCAAGAACGATCCAGGCAGCTCATCAGAGTATTCCTTTCAGGTACATCAAGAACTTTGAGATGAACTCTTTGTGAATTACTTTCCTGAATCTCATTTCTTTCTTATTGATATTTTAGCATTCCTTACAGATTAGTGATCTAGGTAACATCAGTCTGGCATTTTCCTTGATCTGGTTCTGCCTGTACCAATATTCACATCTCTAGGACTTGCGCTTTACTAAATAGTGGGAAGTCAGTACCATGGACTAAGGACAAAGTGTTTCTTTCTTACTCAGGCTAAATTATTGGATTTAACAGTGAAATAAAAACAATACAAGCCAGTGATTAAAAAATGCTTTTCTTTCTTCCTTGCATGAGATAAACTTGGAGAATAAATCAGGTATCAACTATATTTCTCTTTCACTTAAATTTTAGATCATTGCTTCCTAAGTTATTTTCCATTCCTAAATACATTCTCAAACAACAATGATTATCATGGGATGGTAGGCGATCCATGCCAATCCTAGGAGATGTGAACCCTGGTTAAAACCCCCATTTAAATTGCAACATAAATAATCATGAGTTGAACTAAGAAGGTAATTTGAATCAAAATTTATTTCTTCTTACTCCCAAACCACTATTAAAATGGTCAAAAGAATTTAAAATTAGTAAAAATATGCATTAAAGTGAAAATGAAGAAGGACGCCATTCATATTCTAGATATCTCAGGGAATTTCTGGAGTTAGATTGAAAGAAGGCATGTCCAAATCTATCCTTCCTGATAAAGATATCCACAATATAGCAGTAAGTAAAAGACATTTTGGCCAAATTCCTTTAACACAGGTGAGAGCTAATGGTGAGGAAGAGACATATTAGAGATAGAATGTGTTGTTCTCCATTTGGAAGCTATGAATCTATAGCAAAGGCCAGCAAACTTTTTCTGTTAAAAGCCAGATAGTAAATATTTTAGGTTTTGCCAACCACATGGTCTCTGTAGCAACTCATCTCTGCCATTGTAGCGTGAAAGTTGCTGCAGATTCTGTAATAAATGTAAATGAATAAGTATAGCTGTGTTCCAATAAAATTTTATTTATGGATACTGAGATTTGAATTTAATATAATATCCATGTCATGAAATACAGTTCTTCCTTTGATTTTTTTCCAACCACTTAGAATGTTTTCTTAGCTTACAGGTCATACAAAAAAATAGGTGACAGGCAAGATTTGGCTCACCTTTTGTAGTTTGCCAAACTTGACCTATAGCATGAGAAAGAAAAGTTCTTCTTAGTGGCTCCAGGTTACATAGAATAGCTCAGCAAGCACATGTTGGCATGGCAGGCAGCAATATCAAGAATGAGAATGGTCAAAATTCTATGGTTTGCCTGGCATGAAGTCTTGGCTAAATTTAGTGCTGGAAAAAACAGTCTGTTGCATAATAGTTTCAGCAAATGCACATATACACACACAAACACTTGTTTTTGAAAAGTTGTCTATCCAGAAGACAACAGACAGAATACATGCACAAGTTACATATACAAATAGGTAAAATGAATGAATGTTCAAGCTCTTTATAAAAAAAAATAGAAAAGATCCATACATATATGAAAAGTTTTAATCTTATTAGAAATAAAAGGAGTGTACATTAAAACAGCTCCATATCAGTTTCACCTGTCAAACTGATTAAATATTAAATAGAACATTAGTTTCTAGAAAGGCTGATGGATATGATTATTCTCATATCATTGATGGCAGTATATGGTGTAATAACCATTTGACAAACCACTCTACCAAGAGGAATGTATCCTATTGAAATAAACAGCGAAATAAAAATTTATGGGTAAGGATGTGCATTATTGCAATGCTATTTATTATGAAAGAATGAATCAATTAAATACTCAATACTAGATGAATGGCTAAGAATGGTACATCTATATGCTAAAATTCTATGTGGACAGTAAAATCATTTACAGACTTTTTGACATGAGAAACTATTTATAGTTTATTCTAAGTGAAACAAGAAGGTTATAAAAATATATAGTATGATTTCAAGCTTTAAAAAATTCTGTGTGGGTATATAATACATGGTGTGTAGTGACTGTATACATGTTTATGGAACTAGGAGGAAAGACTGGGTGGACATGCACTAATAACAGCAGCATGTTCTCTCTGTGTGGGCCATCTTATATATAGATATCTATAAAGATTTTTGCTTTGCATTTTATGAGATGGAATAATATGGTATGTATTCTTTTGAATTACTTTCTTATGTTTTCAAGAATAATCAGTGTTGATGCATTTCTTTTTACTGATGTATGGTATTCCATTGTACGAAAATACCACACATATTGTTATGAACAGCACTTCTGTGGACAGTATTGTATATGTCTCCTAAAGTACATGTGCAAAAATTTGTCTATGGAATATACCATTGAAGAAAATTAATGAGTTGTAAGGAATAACCACATTTAACTTTATTAGGTTGTACCAAAATGCATGCCAAAATTCATACTTCTGCCAAAAGTATATTGTTTGTTTTTCCATGGTTCTGAAAAAATGCCCAGCCATTGTATAATTGAATATTGCTTCTTTTCTTTCACTTGTTCCTATCTGGAGCTCCAGTTATTCATGCATTAGAACTCTCCAATATATCTTCTATACATCTTAGTAACTCATTCATATTTTTCCTTTTTTAAAACATTTTGCCTCTCCGGATCACATTTTGGGTAATGTTTTTAAAAGGCTCTATCAGATTGTCCACCAATTATTTCCTCAATTGCATATAATCTGACTTTTTAACCAGTCATTGAAAGTTTAATTTAAGTAATTACATTTTCGATTTTTATGAGGATTTTGAAGGGTACTTTTCCAACTATTTCAGTCATATTCTTATCCCTTGTTCATAAGTAGACCTCTTCTAATTTTTTTGAAAAATATTAAACATTCTTATTTTATATAAATATTGGATAACTCCAGTACATGAAATTGTTATAGCTCTCCTTCTTCTACCTACTTTTATGTTGGTTTACATTTTTAGTACTCTGTTTCCTTCTTGTTTTGTTATCTTTTGCTTAAGGAACATTTTCCATGGACCTTTATCTGTAGGAGAACTTAGTAGCTGAACTGAAGTTTTATGTTTTCTGAGAGGATTTGTATATGTGTCTGCTAATTGTTTTAATTCACTATAACTCAGGACCACTTCAAATTAAATGATGTTCATGTAGTGGTCTGCATAAAAATTTAGCAAAAATTTGGACTGAAAAATCCATGTGAGAATTGACTTGTGTTAGCATTCTCTAGAAAGATTTTTTTCTTTCCTTTGGTTAATGAATCCAATCAACACAGGCATGTTTTCTTATTCTCTATGAGGAAGTTTATTTTTCTTAATTTACCTTCTACTGAGTGTACAGTTTTTTGATGCTCTAGATGTATGTGTGGACCTATTATTAAAATTTTATATTTGTCTATATCCTGTATTAGTCTTCTCAGGTTGCCATAACAAAATACCACAGACTGGGTGACTTAAACAACAGCAATATACTTCCTTGCAATTATGGAGGCTGGAAGCTGAAGATTAAGGTGCCAGCATAGGTATTTCTGGGGAGAACGCTCTGCCTGGCTTGCAGATATGTCCTCACATGGTAGAGAGATCAGTGTCTTTCTTCTTCCTTTTATAAATCTACCAATCCTGTGGGATTAGGGCCTCACTTTTATAATTTAAACTTAATTACCTCCTAAAAGCCCTATCTCCAAATACAGTCACATAGAGAGGGTAAGGTTTCAACATAAGAATTGTAGGAGACAAAATTCAGTCCATAATTCATCATAAACCTTTATTTCTTTATTCCTATACATTGCACAATTATCAAAATGGAAATTTAATGTCACCAAAATGTTGCTGAAACCTTTTACCCATGAAGATAGAAATATTCGGTGAAAATCATGTCCTACAACTTCTGCTTTCCCTTCATGGTTGGCTCCTTCAAATTCCTTCATTTGGCAGCTCAGAGATCTACTTACAGAGTTTGATTCTTGGTGAAATTCTCTATCACATCATTTATCTTATCTGTCTTTTTCTGCAAGTTTTGGAGATGTTGATCATAGATTATGCCCTTGCCTGATTAACTCCAATATCTAGATCACCAATGCATCTGAGTTTTGGGGTTTTTTCACCCCTGGTTTTCAGACCTGGTATCCTATTGACAACATGTCTAGTAAGTTTTCATTAAATGCCAGACATTGTGTATAATGAACTCTGGAAACTCCAAATGATATTTTTCTCCAGAGATTCTTTACCCTTTTGTGTACTAGGCAAAGAGAGTGGGTCATGGTTACCTAAATCCAATCAGGGATTGATTTGAGTCAAGGCCTGGTTGCTGTTCGGAAAGTGCACATTTACCTTTGACTCCGAGACTTTCTACTAAAATCCTGGCATGTTCACCAGTGTGCTCCTCCTAATGGGTCCTAAATTCTAATCTTAGTTTTTTCAACAAGGAAAGATGGCCAAAAAATTTAATATACTTTTCAGGATCATTTGCTTAGTCTCAGAATTTGGCCAATGTCTCAAGAAGAAAAGTAGCCATGTATTTTCTCAAAGTTGCTGGTTTCTCTGACCGTCATCAATGGTTTTTTTTTACTCATATTCTCAATCTCACACTCTCAAGCCAGAATTAGGGAATGTCAGAGAAGAAGCAGATGCAGAATATCATCCCACCTCTCTGTAGCTCTCCCTTTCATAATTTTGAACCCCACAGTCTTCATTTCTTCAGGGTTTTTCTGATGCCTTTTTAAGATCAATGTTTTGTATTTATTCAGCTTTTATAATTTTTCATAATAAAAACATTTGTCTGCTACTAAGTAATTCAATTCTACACAGACATAGAACTATCAGGAATGCATTTAGTATTTGTTTTTTCATATTTAATTCAACTCTGTGAGTTGTTTTTTATTAGAAAAATTGTTCCAGGTAACCAGACTAAAATAATGTGAGAAACTGATTTAGATAAGAGTTTTTCTGAAGAGAATTAATTTTGTGGTTTATGATACAGTCTAGAAGAACAGAGACTAGCAGGTAACAAACTCAATTAGACAGAAATAAAAGGTATTACTGCCAATCTGCCATCCTTTAATCTCTAACTTTTTATATGTGCATAAAATATGCATGAAGAAGGTATACAAACTTGAGTGTAATGCCTAACTAATTATCAAACCTGAACATATCCATGTAAGTATAACCCAGGTCAAGAAATAGAAAGTTATTTCTATCCCAGAAGTCCCTGCATGCCTGTTTCAAATTACTACGCCTCTCTCCTTTCTAAAGGTAATCACTATCTTGGATTCCTATACTATTACTGAAAAAAATATTTCACAGTAACTAAACCACAATTTATTTACCCATTATAATATTTACAGGCTTCTGGTTGTTTCTAGTTTGGAACAATCATGAATAATGTTTCTATAAACATTCTTATGCAGATTTTTAATGCACCTATGCATTTCAGATTTATATATGATTACGAATGAAATTGATGGGTTATAGAGTATGTTTATGTTCAATTTGAATAGGTAATGCCTGGTTTTCAAAATAGTTGCATTAATTTACAGACCTATAGACAGTATATGAGAGTTCCAGTTACTTCACAACTTTGGCAACATTTGGTATTATCAGTCTTTGTAATTTTAGTCATATTGATGGGTGTATGATGGAATCTTGTGGTACTAATTGGCATTTCTCTGATTACTTTTCATATGTTTATTGACCATTTGAATATCTTCTTTCATGAAGTATCTCTTTAATTCTCCTGCCAATTTTCCTGTTGGTTGGCTGTCTTTATTTATTATGCCTACAAATCCTTTGTCAGTTACACATAGGGTTATAATCTTGAAAGTGAAAAGTTACACTATTAATAATGAAATTGGGACTGTCCTGAACAAACTTGGATATATAATGACATAATATTTTGTTGTTTTAATCAATTTTCTAGAGGAATAATTTACATTAAAAAACCATTTAAAATATATGATTTGATATTCTTTGACAAATGTACATAGTCATGTAACCACAACAACAATTGAGAGATGAAATATTCTATCATCCCCTGTGTCCCTTCCCATTCAATTCCCTACTTTTACCTGAATCTAGACAATCACTGATCTGCTTGCTGTCACTATAAAATAGTGGGGTTTTTTTTTGTAGTGTTTTGTATAAATGGAATCATATAGTATATACCTCTGTCTGGCTTCTTTTACTCTGCATTATATTTCTGAGCTTCATCTATGTTGTTGTTAATATCATAGTTCGTTACTTTTATTGCTAAGTACTATTCTTTTATGCATATACCATAATTTTTTAAATCTGTTTGCCTCTTAATAGATTTTATTTATTTTTTCCAGATTTTGGGTTGCTTAGAACAAAGCTCCCGTGAATGTACCAGTCTTCATGGTAGATATGTCCATTTTTTCATGAATAAATCCCCAAGACTAGAATCACTGGTTTTATCAAAACAATATGTTTAGCCATTTGGCAACCAATTTTTTTCCAAAGTATTATACATTTTACAGCAGTAATTCTTGAGAGTTTTAGTTATTCAACATCTTCAACAACACTTGGTATTTACAACACATCCTCACCAACACTTTGTATTGTTAAACTTTTTAATGTTATCTATTGTAGTGTTCTCTCCTGATGAAAAATTTTGAGAATGAGCAATGTTTACTTCTGCTGAAAAAAGTCTAATTTTCTGCTAAGCCTATCCAGTGAATATTACATTTAGGATATCATGTGTTTTATCTTTAGACATTATATTTGGTTCTTTTAAAAATATTTTTCTTTCCTTATTGTGTTCATGCTTTTCTTTAAAGCTGTGAGTATATTGAAGATATTTATAAAGGCTCTTTCAACATTCATGCTTACTAGTTCTATCATCTATGTTATTTTTTGGTTTATTCCTGTTGACAGATTTTTCCCTGGATTATGAGCACATTTTTTTCCTGCCTTATTACCTATATAATTGCTTTGATTGGATGCTAGGTATTTTAAATTTTACATTGTTGAATGATGGATTTTCCTATATTTCTTTATGCAAAAGTAGTTTTTGTTGTTTTAGGACAAATCTAAATAGCCTTTCCTTTATGGCTAGATTAGTCCCACTAATAAGGCATTACTCTTTTGGGGTCTCTACTAAATGTCCTGTGTATTCAATGGGGTTTCTCAACTCTAGTTGCTGAGAACTGAAATGTTTACTTGAAATGTTACCTAGGAATTGTTTGGCATCCAGGTCCCCAATAATTCACTTTCTCTTGAAAATGTTCCTTACCCAGTTTTATAGAGTTTTGCCGTAGGCATGCTTTTAACTAGGAATTTAGCCAAAGACACAAAGGAACCCATATGCAGATTTCTGGAGCTCTTTTTCTACCTAGCTCTCTGTTCTCTGATTTCTGCCCACAAAGCCCAACTGCCAAAGTTTTACCCTACAGAAATCATAGCCTCTTCAACACAACATTAATGTGGGGTTCTCCTTCATTTTCTTACTTGCACTTTTGACCAGAAATTGCCTCCAGACTGAAAGCTGAAGTGAATCTAGATCTCACTTAATTTATTTCTCTTCTTTTAGGAATCAATGGTAATTGCCTAAAAAGAATTATTTCCTATATTGTGTTCATTTTCTATTTGTTTATAGTGGAAGGGTAATTTTGGAACTTGTCACACCCTCATAATCAGATGCAGAAATACTGGTCATCCTAGTTTTATGTATTACAAATATCTCTTCTCACTCTGTAACTAGCCTCTCTATTATCTTGATATGCTATATAGTATTTTTGCTATAATTGTTAATTAATTCTAGGTATTTTCTAGTCTTTAAGTTAATATATCTCAAAATGTATGCATATCAGAATTAAAAATTTTTTTAATTAAAAAAATCCCTAATTCTTTGTACTTTCTAATGTTCGTTGTCAACATGTGTGGAGATTTAAAAATATCTAATGTCTACTTACAAAATAAAAAATGGTAAAACTATATGTGATGTTTGTCTTTATTTTCTTTCTATATTCATGTCCATTATCACTCAGTTATACTTGGAGAACATTGGAGTGATACAAATATTTGTTATTTGTTGACATCTATTTTGAAATGGTTTATGAACTTTTGGTTACTGTATTTCCTAAATGCTTCTTGTAAACAGAACATGAGTTTTTTAAATTGTTGGGTCTGCTATATATGCAGATCAGCATGTTAGCTTTGCTCACATCTTTTCTAGCCTTATTAATTTTTGTTACTTTGATCCATCAAACACTTATAGATCTATCAAATACCGGAATGATGACCCAGCAATGGCTCCCATATATTCATATAGTCTTTGTATGAATGGCACCTCCTGACACCACAAATAGCAGCCTTGCTACCCCTAATAACCATTCCCAAAGCCTGTGCATTGTCTGCCTGCATAGGCCTGTCTGGGTGTGGCCCCTCTGTCTTCCTTTCCATCTCAGCACAGAAAGTGAAAAGAGATAGAGTCAAGGTTTGTACTGGATCAGAAGCCAGAAGGTCTAGATGACGGACCCCACCACTTGGAGGATGGAAGCTGTGGAAAACAGGACTTTGAAGTAAAAACCCAGGCAGAAACTACTGCAGAGAATGTTGCAATGAATTGTTAACTTACTCTTTCACCAAATATTTCTTGAATTCTTTCCTCTGGCAAGACACCAGGAGAGGATGTGATGCCCTGAGATAATTTAAACAATTCCCTGAGTGCTGAATTCCAAGCTTTAATAAATTGTTCACACAGAATGATAGCTTTCTGATGAACAAAAACAGAGTTCTGTCTTTGTTTTTTTAAAAAGAAGATAAAACACCTGAGTAATTTCCAACCTCTCAGATGTAGCCTCAAAATTACATGGAAAAACATTATTAAGCAGAATGAGAAAAATCCAATGGTCTCATCCATCTTGCACTAGCTGGTTTAGAGCAGCACAATAAACAGTGACAAACTTATGAAACTTGATGGAACAAAATGAATGAGGCTCCAAAAAACATCCTCAGTTTTCATTTATTGCTTTTGCAACAACAGCCTTTGAGTAAGGGCCAGCTTATTAGTACCAGATCTGATGTCTGTTGACGAAAGTTAACAGGTGTCTCTTATTCCTACTTGAGCAGTTTTTCTACAACTCATCTCCCTACTTCCACTCTCACTCCAGTTCCTCAGATTTTCCTCAAAACACAGCTTTGCTTATGCCATCCCTTTGTCCAACCCATCAATAGGTGATCATTGTCTATAGATCATTTGTCTATAACTTTTTAAACATCACCCCCATCCACCCGTATCTCATAGTCAACCCTGTTACTATGCTGCACAATGACCACATGCTACCAGACAACATCTTTCTTCACTACTTCCTCTACACACACACACCCCGTTCCTCTGCCATGCATTTGCTCATTGCCACAGCTTGTATGGAATGCCCTGTCACCCGCCTCAGATCCCTAAGGAATCATTAGGCCCATGAAGAAGTTTGATTTCAGTTCAGGAAAACTGATACTTATGGAGTATCTAGGCTTGCATCAAACAGTATGATAGGCCCTGGGGAAATAAAAATAAGGAGGTAAGATCAAGTCCTTCTCTTGAGGAGCTCACAGTATGGGCAGAGCATAACCCCCCATAGCACAGGGTGATGCAATGACAGGGAGCTGAAGTAGCTCAGGAGAGGCATGCCTTGCTCAGCTTAGGGGAAAGTGTTGCTGAAAGAAAGTATCTGGGGGTTTAATGTCAAATGAGAAGTTATTCATAGTACTGAAAATGGGGTAAAATATTGTAGAAAGCAGTAACATGAACAAAGACTGGAACCTTCTATGATAACTCTTCAACCTCCCCTCATTTCAAAACCGAACACTTAGTTCTCATTTCCATAACTACGTTTTTGGTTGTTGCTATTGCACATTACTAACCATATTCAGCCTTGTGTTTTAGTTATTTGTATATAATTATTTGTCAAGTTCCCAGGAGGTTCCTGGCACAGTGGATTCTACCAAAAGCTGTCTCATTTAAATCTCTCGGTAACCTTATGGGATGCACACTACTGTCAACCCCATTATGCAGATGAGGAAACTGAGGCTCAGAGAGAGAAACATCCCAAATTTGCACAGCTATTATACTCTGCTGTAACCATAAACTGGAGTGATAAATAGTTTCCAAGGTTCTGTATGTAGAGATCCTGATTTAGTAAGTTTCAAGTAGGACTCCTCCGTGCCATTGTGTCAAATCACCAAACTGTTGGGACCTATACTTGCGGGAACTCTGAACTCAGAAGGGAAGGATCTGGGAATTAGATCACTCAGTTTCCAGAAACTGTTTCTAGATTTGGCTACTTATGGAGGGGAGCAACATACTACTTATTGTTGTGTCTTACAAAGTCAACTTACAATAGGGTCTTGTATGTGAAAAAAAAATGTTGGCTCATTGCTGGGACTAACGTGGAGATTCCAGCTTTTTGGAAGAAGATGGCTTTATCTCTCAGGGATGAAATAATTTTGCTTTTATTGATAATTATTATGATCTTAATAACAGAGTTATGATATCAACTTGACTGGGCCAGGGGTATCCAGATATTTGGAACATTAATTTTGGGTGTGTCGGTGATGGTGTTTCCACATAAGATTAGCATCTGAATGGCAGACAGACTAAACAGAGCAGATTTTCCACCCACATATGGGTTGGCCTGGGCCAATACTTTTAGGGCCTAAATGGAACAAAAAGACAGAGAAAGGGAGACTTCTCTCTCTCTTTCTGTCTAACTGCTGAACTGGGACATCCAGTCTTCTCCTGCCCTCAGGCTAGAATATACACCATCAGTGACGATGGTTTTCAGGCCTTTGGGCTTGGACTAGAAATTACCCCACTGACTCTCCAGTCTCCAGCTTACAGACAGTAGATCACAGGACTTCTCAGCCTCCAAAACAATCCTAGCCAATTCCTTATAATGAATCTTTTTATATATACACATATATAGATATAGATACATATATATATATATTATAGAGGTTTCAAATATAATATATATATTTCTATACATATTATAGAAATATATATATTATGTAAAGAGATATGTATATGTACATATAATACATATATATCTCTTATTGGATATGTGTATATATATTACAGAAGTTTCAAATATAATATATATATTTCTATACATATCATAGAAATATATATATTATGTAAAGAGATATGTATATGTACATATAATACATATATATCTCTTATTGGATATGTATATATATATATTACTGTTTCTCTGGAAAATCCTGAGTAATATACAGAGTCAAAAATTTTATGGTCCTGTATTTTTTTCAAACCAGGTCCAACAAAATTACTATTTCTTTCTATGCTGCCAATGACTTCCAACAAACACTTCTGATGTATTTGGCCTATTGAATTAATGATTTTCCTAAAACAGAAATATGGCCATGTCACTCTATTACTTAAATCTTTATACTGATTTCTCATTACTAAAAATAAAATGGCCACCATGCTTACTTAGTCTGAAATCCAAATTCATTTGAAATTGGATAACTTATCTCTCTCCAGCCTTTATGCTTAACATTCTAACCTTTGCATCCTGCATATCAGCCACTCTGAACTTTTGGCTTCTCAAATTTGTGAAACTGTCTTCTGCCTCTCTGTCTGCAGTTCCCTCTGTGTGGATACCTTCCCAGCTTTAAATAGCTGGCAAATGCCCACTGCCCCTTTAAGACCTAACTCTGTTTCTTCCTCTGTGGCTATTTTCCTGATTCTCCCAAGCATAAATAATCACTCACTGTTTGGCTCCCAATATCTATTATATCACATTATTTTAATAAGATGGTCTTCTCCATTAGAGTGTGAACACCTGGAGAGCTGAGACGGTGCCTGCATCCCTGTTGCATCAGCAATACCTGGCACAAAAAGGTCCAGTTGCATTTTGTTGAGGAAATTAATAGGTGAGTGCAAGGAATGAGTCAAGGAGTGAAAGAGTGGTGGAATGAATGAAAACATGTGCCTTTATTTCCCATCTCACATTTAATCCATTCAGGAAAACTGTTGGCTTCAAAAATATTTCCAGTCTTCAAAATATTTTCAGAGTCTGATTATTTCTCAGCACCTTCAATGCTACCATTCTGGCTCAAGTCATCCTGGCTACTAGCCAAGATTGCTCTGGTAGCTTCTTAATAGTTCTCTGTGCTTTTGATCCTTGATAACTCCTAAAGTCGATTCCCAGCGTGGAGCTAGACTTCTCCTCTAAAAATAGAAATCTGATCAAAACTTTCCTCTGGCTTCCATTTCATGCACAGCAAAAAGTCCAAGTCCTTTCAATGGCTTACAAAGTTCTATATGAACTACTACCCCTCTCAGTCAAATGCGCAGCCCTGCTTACTTTCTAATCTCATTTCCTACCACTCTCCACCTTGCTTATTTCACTCCAGTCATCCTGGCCTCCTTGCTCTTCTTCAGATACGCCAGGCTTGCTCCCGTCATAGGGCCTTTTCACTGGTGATATCCACTGCTTAGAATGCTTTTTGCTACTTGTCAGCAGAGCCTATTCCCCCAACTCCTTCAAGTCTTTGCTCAAATAGTATCTTTTCAATGAGCCCAGCCTTGACTACCTTATTTGATATTGTTACCTGACTGACATTTTTTGCTTGATTCAATACACTTATCATCTCCTAACATATTATACAGCTTAGTGTTTAATTATATTTATTGTTTATTGTCTGACTCTCCCTACTAGAATACAGGCTTTATAAAGACTTGTATTTTGTTAGTGATATATTCTAATTGGCTGAATAGTGCCTGGAACATAGTAGACACTCAACAAATATGTTTTGAATGACTAAGCAAATGCATGGCTACTCTAGGATGTAAGTTTCATAAGTGCCTTGAAATTACTGGACTTCATTATTGAACCCCTAACACCAAATACAGTGATACTTAGTAGATGCTCAATAAATACCCGTTGAATGAATGGATGCATATGAATTGGGTTTTAGTGGATTACCCTCAAGGAAAAAAAACATGTCAGCTAATCATCAGTTTATATATTTAAAATCTCTTGGTGTTTATTTTAACAAAAGCTTTCTTGGGATTCTAACACTAAAATAGGATGTCATTGAGGCCTCTGTGGTTTTAGTGGCTATGACCTTTACCATCTTTCTCAGGGAAGAGGAGTGCATGTGGAAGGCTTTAATTAATCCAGCCTTGAGGCTGGAGTAATGTTCTGACAAAATAATCAGGAAGCCTTACAGACCAGCTTCCCTAAAATAACCTTGCAATTGTTCCTAAGTACACCAGAAACTCCAATTTGGGCGGTTTCGGCTCTTCTCAATTGACTCAGAGTGCTTTTAGCTAACATCAAACGCTTAACAAATCTGAAAGTTTCCCATGAGAACCTTCCATTAAGTTTGCATACTGCCCAGCTACAAAAAAGGAAGGTCTGTGTTTTACAAATACAGAAAATATCTTTAACTGGACTCTATTTTTTGCAGACTCATGGGCAAATTATCCGATCAAGCCCCAGTATCTGTGATCTGATTTTTTATCAAAATATAATGTCTAACAGGTGGGCTATTTTGGACTCAATCTTTGCCAGGTGGTATGAAATAATGACAAATTATCATAGTGTCTATATATAAATAATCACAGGTCACTCTGCTTAACCTGTGGTTCAAACCAACCATAGAAACCCATTTCCAAACTACATCCACTGCTGTGATTGAAAGTGGGTATCTTCAAAATTGCCTGGCTTAGCAAACTTGCTGCTCTGAAATTACTTTGACTGACAAGCTTATAGAACAGAGATTTGATATCTGAATGAACAAATAGCTCTACCAAGTTCATGGACTCATAAGTTTGGCACTTTTTTAAAGCACTAGTGGATACATTGTCATGAGTGTTTTTATAAAAGAGATACTAATAACCCCTGAAATGCAGGGTCAAGACTATTCATCTTTAAACCCATACTGCAAAGTATTTTCTAGCACAAGTTCATTACTTAACAAGTATTTAGAAATGAATAAACAAGTGACAAATTTCTATTAGAATCATTACAGAAAAATTATGATTATGTATAATAGGAATGAGTGCTTTCAAGATCACATAATTTTTTTTTTCTTTGGTTAGGAGGGAACTATGAAATGCCTTTAATTATGGTGATTACAATTAGCATAAGTGGTTAATGTATTTGTTTCCCCTTCTGCCTTAATGGTTTTGATACTCTATTTCTGTTGTAATATCTTACTTCTCAGAATCATACTGTCTTTTAGTTTAAAAACTATTTTTAGAAATAAGCTATATATATAAAATAATAAAAATTAATATATTAGAGCTACTATACCTCTTTAGTGTAATTTGCTAGCAGAAAAGCAGCAAGATCTTTGCTTTCAAAACTAAAAATATATTTTATTTACATATTTGATATGGTAAGTTGAAAGGAAAAAACTCTTTCATGTCAATAAGCATTTATTCCATACCTTCTCCATGTAAGGTACTATGCTAAATGATGGGTTAAGAAATGATAAAGGCAAACCTAGATTGGGAGATAGACACCCCACTGGCAGCTGCAAAACAATGTAGTGATGATTCTATTTAGATGAAATATCCAAAGTCAGCAAATCCAGAGAGACAGAACGCGAGACAGAAAGCGCAGATTTGTGGTTGACAGGGCCTGGGGGCAGAGGGAATCAGGAGAGACTGCTTAATGGGTGTGGGGTTTCCTTTTGGGATGTTAAAACTTTATGAAACTAGATAGTGGTGATGGGTGTATAGCACTGTGAATGTACTAAATGATGCTAATGATAAATACTAAGTTATGTATTTTATTACATTTTTAAAACACTATTAAAACAAAATTAAAAATCCTAACATGGTGAGGACAACATATTTCATTCACTCATTCATTCATTCAAGAAATATTTACTGAGTGCTTATTTTGTGTCATTCTCGGATTAAGTACTAGGGACAAAATGCTGAGCAAAGAAAGCCAGGCCTTATCATTCTCTCATGGGTGATGCCTAGTAGAGAGACAGAAAAGTAACAAATAATTTGTTAAAGTTTAACCACAGATAAATGCTATGAAAGAAAGAAAATGTATAACCAAGAAACTTGGCCTATTTGAAGGTTTTGGACAAGAGTCAGGGAAGATTATTCAGAGGAAGGAATCATTGATCTAAAAAACTCAAAATGAAGGGTGTATAGAAGCTGGAGGGAACTGCAGCAAGAGTAGGAGAAGGACACGGAGCTCAACAGGAGGAAGGAATAGCGTGTGTAAAGAAAGGAGGATAAAGAAATAGGGGGAAACTATTTGTGATACGCTTGAGGAGAAGGCAGGGAACAAACTATATACAGCATTTGAAGGATTGGAAGGCCTGGGAGGGTACAGGTGGGGTGAGGTTATGAGACAGTGGTGAATCTGATTCGCCATTAGTAAGATATAAATATGACTCAACATTCACTATGAATGGTGAGTAGATCTTCTAGGAGGTTACTGCCATGTGCAAGGTGGTGGATATAATGACAGTTATAGAACTTGATGATGGATTGCACCCAGGATTGTAGAGGAAGGAGAGAGGTGGAGAGAGAAATTGAGAGAGAGAGGCAAGCCTGTTGCTTAGCTTTTGGGTTTGCAGATATGGGTGAATGACAGTGCCACTCTGAGACAGGAAGAGCTCCAGAGGCACCTTTTTTGGTGATAAAAGGAGGTACCGACAGAGGGGGATCACACTGACTCAAATGGGAAGCCTGACACAGTCTTTTCCCCAGTGACTCTTGCATAAGAGTTTTTCCTGTGTTCTTTGGAGTTGTATTTGGCAGTCAACAATAGGTCCATGTTGCAATGTAAACTACATGTCTTTGCAACACATTAAAAAATACATTAGCTGTCTAGGAAAGGGTATATAGTTCCATTATTCTTAGGCAATACTTTAATTTTTTTAAAGTTACAAGAATAAAATAGTAATGAGAAGGAAAGACACCAGTTATTGAGTTTCTACTCTGTATCAGGTGTTATGCTGGGCTCATATTACATATTTTATTTTTAAATAATCCTATAGAATAGATCCTTCCCCCTATTGTAAAGATGAGAAAACAAAAGCCCAGAATAAATCAGTAAATTATTTACAAATATAACTAACACTGTTATACTACAAATACAGGTAATAAATAGGAGAATTAGGAATTTAAAATCATGTCCCTGGTTGCCTACCAAGAATCACACTCATTCAACTATACTGACATTTCTCTAACTTCAATTATTTACATTCACGTTTTTTACTACATATGTGTACTGTGTCTACTAGTATTTTCTTAATATTTTCCTTTGAATTGGCTCATCTTTTTTAATTCATATAAATCTATTTTATAAGGACACTTTATATTACTACCATGAATAGAAAATCAGGGCAACCATAAAGACAATCATAAAAGGCAAATGGAAACCATAAAAAAACTATAGTTAAATAAAGCAACATTACTAAACTCTAGCTACGTGTTATTGTTTTCTGTTGAGGTTCTAAGTTTCATGCCTGTTATCTCTCTACTAAGGGGAATTAAGAAATTCAAAGAGGTTTTCAAGACCAGTAACATATTTGGAGATGATCCCTGATCATTATTACAGGGAGCCTAAGAGAAAATGATTTTCTCACTATGTCATTTAATATTATGTACTACTGTGAGCCACCTTAGGCCATTTTGCATGCTACTGATGAAATGTTCCATGGTTGGGAAGCCACTGGAACAGAGTATATACCATACTTCTGTTAACTGAGACATCTATACTTTGGAATTTCTCTTGATGCTGATCCAACTAACATTTGTATTCAAGATCATGGCATCAAAAGAGTATGTAGTAGTTAAAGCTGCCTCTTTTAAAGGAATTATTCTGAAGAGGGTCTAATAGGACCCTCCACCAACTATGAAGCATACAAGAGAAAGGATTTGGCAACTGAAATCTCAGTTCTCACATCACTTTGAGCAACTTACTTCAAGATGAAATATTTTCAAAGCTGATTTTAAAGAGTAAGTTTTTTTTCACTTGGGAGGCCACTGTATGACCATAAATGAAATTATAAAACTTCAGAAATCCTGAGCGAATCATTGCCTAAGTCCAGAAAGATGAGTCCACAGAAACAGGTCAAAGCTCCAAGCAGAAGAGGCACTTAGGTTCAACCGACAGAGGGAAGAAGCAAACCTACTGTGCTTGGCATTCAGTAAAGGGAGACAGAGAAGCAACAAGCGCCTTTTTGAGGAAAAGAACAGATGGAAGGAAACTTAAGCAAAGTTTAAAAACAACGTTGTGGTCTGTTCCACAAAAACCGTAGAGCTGTGATTTCTCTGGAGCCCGAGAATTTAAAGGTAAGGAAAGTAGCGATCACATTACATACATCACGGCGGTGGTGTAATGCACCAAGCGATAATTCTAATAAAGGTCTGGCTAATTCCCTCCCTGTCTCAGAGATGAGCAAGGGGACGGAGAGGTATCTAAATCTGTAACAGCATGTATTAACCCAGTCTGAATGATTTACTGTTACCATATTTAGACCAACTTTGAGTACAGGAGAGGGGAAAAGAAAACATGAAGGAACACAAGACTACCCATAAAAAGACATTGTAGAACTCCATATCCCAGCAAGTGGGTAAAAATGTTAACATTGTTTTTTATGGCCTAATAAATGTCTTTCATAAAAATTGATGAAAACATACTCCCTAGATCTCTTTATTAGATTGAAAAAGAAATATTGATCAGAAGGAGGAGCTGATCAAGAAAGAAAGGTAGAAGGAAACCAGGTCTTAGTTTACATGAAAATATAGTCACTGTTTTTTTAAACTTTATAATCCAGTAAAATAAAATCTATACATGTGATTAGAAGAGAAGAGTTAGATTAGAACAGTAGAGAAGTTAGGTAACCTGTCTGAAGATACACAGCTGAAAGATTATGAAATCAGGACTTAAAATCTGGCTGGTTCTAAAGCCTTTGCCTTTTAACTAAACCCCCAAGTTTTATCTATTTTTGCCATCTCAATGAAATGGGTCATATGCTACTAATGTTACATTTAAAATTTTATGGATTCAAAAAACTGTGTTAGGAAGGAATGATAGTGATTTTGACCCCTATTTTAAGGACATTTCAAAACTCCAGGAGCAGCAATGTTGTGGATAAAATTGCAATATTTCCAGAATCTCTTGCCTGGCTTTAGTGTATCTGCATATCAATAGGTATTTCAAGGGGTGGAGAAAAGTAGTTCATCTACATATCAATAGGTAATTACAAGGGTATAGGAGGGCTTATCTGGACTGGAGAAGTTGGGTGGAGCTCTCTTCTGCTGTAGCCTGGTCAAGCAAGAGACAGGATGACTGTAAGAAATAAATGGGTTTCTTAAACTTTATTTCTCCCTTTGATTGATTTCAGTTTCAGAGGTATTTTGCCCTGGGATTTCCTCTCTGTAGTTAGAAATGTGATAGTCCTACCCATTCTACAGATAACAAAAATAGGAGTCGAACAGTTATGTTTTGCTCCAGATGCTATAACTAGCAAGTGTTATCCACTTCAAATCTCATGTGGTATTCTCCTATCACAGTAACTTTTGGATGTGTATGGATGGCCAAAAAATGGCTTGAATTATTACTAACAAAACTAACTTAGTATCATTAGTGCTCATCTGCAATACTGGAAAAATCACTTTTAAAGATCAAATTACTACTTTGGGGGCTAAACTCTTCTGCAAATCAGAAATTCAGAATTCAATTGTCTTTGCTATCTTGAATTCAAAAGGATTTGAAGGTAACCAAGTCATCTCCTGAGCAAACTTAGTTCACTAACCCTTTCATCCAATGAGCACAAAGAAATGAAGATGACATGGTCCTGATCCTCAAGCTGCTCACAGTGTCATGGATATCTTCAGATAAGCACGGTATTTACAAAACGGAGAAACTGAGGACTCTCTTTACGACAAGATTGCTACACAGCTATTGGGCCCACCTGAAGTAAATCCAGCCAGTTGTCTATTGAGCCAGGGAACTAGATCAGAAATGAGGAGAAAAAGATCAAGACTGCTTTTAGAAAGCACTGGGACTCAATAGTGTGAATCTGTGATCCTGGATCCACAGATTATGACCCTTCCTCTAGAACTGCCATCTGTAACATTCACTTTTTTTAGTATCCTTTGAATCCTTATATCTCAGTAATTAACAAGTGTTTTAGAAATAAAAGCTTTCTAGTTTAAGTCTATTTTCACTGACACTGATTCTTAGCTTACTTTTCATCAATTCCTTCTCTGCAACAACTTCCAATGTCTCCCTGTATTTCCCCATCTTCCATATACACTGAAGTGATAAATAAACAAACAAAACCTAACAATGACCCTTTCCTCCTTAAAATCCTTTCATGGTTCCTCGTTGCCTAAAAGATAAAGTCCAAACTTCATCATATGCCACACAAACTTCTCCATGATCTGATTCCCTTCTACCTTTTCCTTTTCTCCCATTCTCCCCATGGCAGCCTGCATTCCAGCATACTGAACCAGTTAGTTTTCTCAACAAGCCCTTTGTATTTTCCAATTAGTTTTTTTCCCCCAGAATCCCCCTAAATCTCTTGTCTTTTTGGCAAGCTACTATTCATATTTCCAGGCCTTTCCTACGAAGCCATTCATGATACCCCCAACCTCAGCTGTCACAGTGGTAATAAATACATATTTCCCTGACTTCCATCTGTTATAGTTACCTATCTTCTCAGTATGTAGAACCTTTTCTGTATATCTTTAATACATTTAACACAGCTATACTCTAATCATTGATTTATGATTTCCCCCACAAACTGGATAGCATAGCTTCTTGAACCAAGTAGATAATCAAAAATATTTGTCAAAACGAACAAATCAATGGATTACAATTATTTAGGTTTGAATCCAAGAAGAATGGATTTCACTCAAGAACTGTGCATTCTGAAAACCTAATGTCTTGCCTCCTTTATCCTTAATATTCATTTCTTCTCTATTCTTTCCCCGTTACAGTAAGTGACTCAACCACTAAAGGAGATGATTAGGCCAGAAACTTAAGATTCATCCTTGATTTCTTATTTACTCCTCTCCAATTCATTATCAAATTCCACTCAACTTACGTTACAAACAGCTCTTTAATTTATCGACTTTTCTCTGTCTGCATTGCCATGCTAGTTCAACTTACCACTATCTCTTTCCTGAATTGCTGCACTAGTCTTGTAACTGTTTTTCATCCAACCACTCTGCCTACTCACCACCCTAATCCATTCTCCACAGTGAAGCGAGAATAATCTTTTAAAAATGTAAATTAGACCTTGTCACTCCCCTGCTTAAAACCCTGATTTTCACTGGTCTTCACATAAACAACTTTTTTTCAATGCCCAGTGGCACCCTGCATGCCTGCTTCTCTATCTTCCTGTCCAACACTCCCCTTCGATCACGGGGCTTCATCCCCTTGGCCTTCCTGTGGTTGCCTCACTGCCAAACTCTTCAGCCCTTAGGGTTTTTCTGTTTGCTGGTCCATATCTCCAGGTCTGTCTTTTTCTCATTTTTCCCATGTCTCCCATTTCACACTTTAATTTCAGAGGCTGAACAGTCTGTTGCGATTACCCCTAAACTGTAGAAATTCTTTTAGAACAATGTAAACATGTTTTTCATTGAGTTTGACTAGATTCTAGGCTTCTTGCAGATAAGAGACTGTGTTTGTTCCATATAACATCCTATGCCCTCTATCACATGTTTTTGCATTAAACACGTTAATAGAATAACTAAATACATCTAAACTTCTTTACTCATCTGCAAAATGGGAACAGCCATATTTGCCTTATAAGCTTTTGAAAATTAGATGATTTAGTGAATGTGATGGCTTTATATAACTATAAATTAATACAACGAGACAAATGACAGCGGTCTCTCACACCTTTGGAAATACACTACTACGTTTTCATTAAGTAGATTTCTATGATGCTGCCCCAAGGTCAGAAAAAGGATCCAGGAATGGAGGTTCTGGGAAAGCAGTCTCTTATCACTATAAACTAAGAACTATTAACTACAATCCAATCATAAAATATACTGATGTCAAAGTAGTAAGTTATCCAACACTATAGGATGTTGCTCATGTATTAGATGAAAACTAAAGTAGACAACTCTTATGCCTTTTCCCAACTCAGGGGTTCTGTAATTACAGACAGTACCAACAAGGGCCAAGGAGCCCACAAGTGTGCCCATGAAGCCCGGAGGGAAAGGTGCATGTGCAGCTCTCTGAGGACTGCTGCACAGGGCAGCAATGAAGAAAAGTCTATTTAAAAATTTTCTAAGGGAAACCCAAATGGGACATTATTTCCAGTTAGCAGGTCTTCAAAACACAGCCCTAACCAGCATGAAGATGACCATGTTCCTTCCTTAGAGTTACAAAGATAAACAGAAGGATGGAAGGCCCCTAATTCTTAGATCAGAAAGCCTACGGTCAGGGAGATGTGCTGGGGTAAAATTCCACACTGCCCATATTGTTCTTCTCTTGGAGAGAATGTGAAAGCCCCAAGATGAGAGGCAAGTTTTCCGAAGCACTCTAGAATAAAATTTAAGTGACAAGGACAAAAAATAAACCATTGTAATCTTTCTAGAAGGACATGGAAACACAGATAAAAAGAGCTGAAGAGCTCAGGACCTGAATGCTAGCTCATGTCTGAGAAATCAGATCTCAGCCACGAGGTCACAACGCCCTGGTCTAATTCAGTCAATTCAAAGGAGCACTGCAAGAGATTTGTTACTGATGTCTAAGTACAAACGAATGTGAATAATTTATTTTTAAAGGCTACTGAAAGAACAACCACTGATCTCCCACCCTGGGATGTTAGCTGAGCATTAGGATTTTAGATCCTCACCAGGCATCCCTTGTAGTCCTGTCTGAGACTAAATGAAATCTAAAAGTAAAGTTTCTGCCACGTTTTTGTAAGAATAACTAGGTCCATGAAAGGATAGATGACCTGTGGAATTGATCCATTTCTTTGATTCTATTAAGGATATTCTGAAAGTAGTGTTGGGACACTGTTTTTGCTGTTAGAGTTCTTATTGCCCAGGGTCCCTCCTTCCTGTTTCATGTTACCATTCTCTGAATTTCCCTCAAAGAACTGTCCTTCCCAAATTTCTATCAATGATGGCTGTCCCCACCTTCAGCTTCAGTTCCTGGTTTAAAGTGATCTGCAAAGTCCAATTCCGAGGCTATTATGATTGGCTCAGGGCAGAGTATGTGGTCAAATTCCGGACACAAAGAGGAGAGAAGAGGGTTTCTGGTGGCTCCTGAGAAAGAAGTATCCCTGGTTTCCTGAGAGAGGTTGAAGGGTCCCCATTCCTCCTGCTGAAGGGACAGAGATGCATGTGGCCCCTGGAGTCACTGACAGTCCTTTCAGAAACCCAGGAAAAACTGTTTCCAATAGACACTGACAGTGGAAAGCAAATGTAGACAGACTAATCGCCCCTCACCCTCACACACACCATAAAATAAAATGTCTACATCCTAATCCTTAGAACCAGTGAATGTCACCTTACATGGCAAAGGGACTTTGCAGATATGATTAGTTTGGGATCTTGGGATGGGGAAGTATCTTGGATTATTGGGAAGGCCTCAACATAATCTCAAAGGTCCTTATGAAGAGGAAGAGAAAAATATTAAGGAGAGAAATGATGACAATGGAAGCAGAGAGAGGAGAGTGGAAGATGTTATGTTCCCTGCTTTGAAGACAGCTGTCCCCAGAAGCCAGAGACAGCAAGGAGGCAGACTGTCTTCTAGGCCCCCCAGAAGGAGCACAGCCCTGCTGAGGCCTTGACCTTCAGACTTCTGACCTTCAGAACAGCAATATAATACATTTCTGTTGCTTTAGCCACTAAGTTTATGGTAATTTGTTACAGCAGCAAAAGAAAATGATACAGCAGAAAAGAAAGGTGGCTAAGAATGGGTTCACCAGTTCTTGGGTGGTATTACTGAAGCGCTGTATCAAACTCCCTTTGAAGTCCCCACACCTTCTGACTTTTTGGCTATAGAAACTGTCTTCATGGTTTGAGACTATTGCATTTGGATTTTCTCTTACTCTGATAGCAGCAGTCAGTAAACGTAGAACTGCACTGCTCTGCTTAGCAGTAGAGAATGCTGCCTTCTATTGCAGAGGACAGCAGTGTAGATTTTGTTACAGGTAGGAAAGCGCTCCCCTTCTTCAATATGGATTTCGACTGTGACTGTTGAGTTTCTGAGGATTATCACATGTTTTGGAGGTAAAAGATATAACTCAGGATCTTTCCCTATGTGGGAGAGCGGGTGGTGAGCCTCAGCACTAACCCTAAACATTCAGGGCTAAATCCCACCTGGATTGTCTTGGTGACTGAGGCCTCCCATGGTGAGTAATTTGGTAATCGGAATGCTGAGGGATTAATGCACCTACAGATAACCTGTGGAAATGATGGGAGCCATTGATTAGTGATTAGGGTCACAACGTTTCCCTAGAATAACAGAAAGAATAAGGATCCACACTCTGAAGGTTCGTGAAAAATGGTTATCATGGAGACTCATAGGCGGAGACTTGTAGATGAACTGAGAAACTGAATGTGTCTAATACAGAACTTCCTGTGCAGGGCTTGCCTTTTTTGCCATTTTGTCTTGAATTATAATGGATGATTATGTAAAGTATGTTTTCCTTTGACATTACAGTTAATTTGGCGACACTCCACCTCTAGGGAACCAGTTTGGGATGGAGAGATGGAGAACAGAGGTAAGGGTCTGGCGAGGGAAGCATGGTTTGTCTTCCTTTATTTGGGCTGCCTGTCAAGGGGGAAGGCACCATCTGCAGGGGCAGTGCGGTCTAGGAGTTTCCAGTGGAGACCACTTCAAAATGAGCAGGGGCTTTCAATGGTGGGGAGGAAAGTGAGGCAACCTTGAGTGGCAAGTTAACTGGTGAATGTGATGCAAATCACTCTTTTTCAAGGTACTCTGAAGAAAGTGACCCTTGAAGTGGGAGAAGGCTGGAAGGCTATCACCTACCAAAGAAGTTATCCAGGCAGAGTTGAGGTTAACCTTATAAAAATACCACTCTCCTTACTTTGCAGAATGCTTCCTTGAATGGGAGGAACAAGACATCCTTACAGCTCTGGTATGTAAGGTGTGGGAGGGATGGTGTACCGGGCATAACCCACAGACAATATTATTTGTATGGCTGCTCAGCACAGGGGAGGATGCCAAATTGTGAGCTTCATCTTTTGAGCATGTTTCAACAGGGTGAAAAAAAAAGAAGAGAGAGCAGAAAAAGATGAGGAGTATTCAGGGTGTGGCAAACAATATGAGCTTTGGACTCAGAGTGACCTGAGTCTCTGCCTTGGCTTCACAAATATGTTAATTCTCATATTTGAGCAAGGTACTGAAACAGTCCCTGCCTCAGTTTTAGCATCTGTAAAATAGATATACTGCTGTCAGGAACTGGGAAGCATCATATAAAAATGATAGCATCTCACAAGTACTCATAATTAGTATCATTTTAAATTATCATTATTACTACTGCTTCTAGCATAATTCTTGGAGTGAAGCAAGTTCTTAATAATTATTAATAGCAAATACCTCTATAACACTTCAATATGTTCTAGGCACTATTTTAAGCACTTTATTTATATTAACTAATTTAATTCTCATAATAACCTATGAAGGAGCTAATGTGTTTTACATATATAGATAAGGAAATTGAGACCAGAGAGACTGAGTAATTTGTCCAAGATCACACAGCCAGTAAATGGCAGTGTCAGGATTTGAACTGAACACAAGCCATCAGGCTGCGGAGTTCATTCTCTTAGTGTGAAGTTGCAAATATTATTTCTCCTGTCTGTAGTAAATGTTTTGAGTAGATAGGAAAAAAGCATAAGGCATATCATTAACCTTGATGGACAGGGAGGTGCTCGAGACCACTGCAACAAATATAAAACCATGTGGACCCCAGTGGTATATCACAACTTTCAATTGAATGCATTCACAACTGGAGACTTCAGAGTGAAAAATAAGGATCTGAGAAGTCAGATTGGGAAAGGACCCATGCCAGGAGCCAGCTGAAGCAGTTAACAGGGGAAATACTGACTCACTGGTCCCCTCTCTCAACTTGGAAGCAACATGTAGAGCCTCACGAGGAAGAGAAGGAAAAGAACTTTTGAGTGAGTTTAAGCCCACAGGACTAACTAAACCTTAGACATTATAGAATCTCCTCATTTTACAATTGAGGAAATGGAGTTCCAAGTGGGGACAGTGACATGCTGCAGATCACAGAGGTAGGTTTTTTATAAGGTATCAAGAAGGAATAGAAGCAGCTCATGGTAGCTATGGTAAAGGATATGTTGTGGAAGTGGGGAGAGAGAAGAATTGGAGAAATGATTCAGGTGAAATGCTCACATGAAGCATACTGACAGCAGCCTCTCAAGCAGTGGTAGCCACTATCTTCAAGATAATTACTATTTTGATAAACAATATTCGAATGCAGGGAATTATCTTTGAGGGAGATAAATGGGAAGTCAGTTTTAGGGACTACTTCATAACCTAGAGGAGCAAAGATGAGAGTTGGATGAGTTCAGGGTCTATGGGGGTATAAGGGAGGGGGCATGTTAAATAAACACCTCAGAGATAAAATAGATGGGTTTTGTGGGCCACTAAGACTTGGGGATTTGATAAAACATGGTCCACTTTCTAGGTAGAATACTGAGGCCAATATGGGAGAAGGAAAGAGGCAGAGGCCAGGGAAGGGGCAGAAAAGACAAATTCTTGGCCAACTTGTCAATTTGGCCCTCTTCACCCCAGAAAGTTTGGGTTCTGTTGAGCAATGAGGAACCCTTTCTTTTCTCCAGCTGAGCGCACCTGGTTTTCAGGACAAAAGAATCTGACATGCCAGGTTTAAATGTTTGGAATGACAAGCTAAAGAGGAGAAAGGATGAGAAGCATGTCAGTTCAACACTGTGACCTCTGGGTCACACTGGGACTGTAAGTGACCTTCCCTATAATAAACATGCAGCCTTGGCCAGCAGACGTCTGCGATGTCATTGTTTTCCTGACTACAGTTTTATAGGTTCACAGGCTCGAAAACTTGGCCAGAACTTTTAACCATGTGGTTAGTAGGGTCCTCTAAGTCTTTAGATTCCTTTTTGATATTATCCCAGTGAGAAATTGTTACCGGCTGCGTTGCTGTTTTTCCCAGGATCATGTCTCAGAGGCAACAAAGAATGAAGCCAGCCAACAAGAGTATGCAACAACCAGCAAAGCTTTCAATGAGAAGTGAAAAGAAAAGGGCTCTTGCTAATCAAGAGGCTCCCCAATGGAGTATGCCACTAAGGCAGCAGTGTCTAGGAGTGATACAGCTTCTTGAAAGGAGGAAGTCCAGTGGACGTAATAGACAGTTGAACTGAAGACATCAAAACTCATTCCTGATTGGCTGAAAATACAATGCTTCATTTGCATAGGGTGTAACCAATCAGAGCTGAGGTCTATCTAAATGTACTTTCTAATGGCTGAGTTGGATTGGAGCTTTTTGAAAGGGAAAGGCCCACGTGATTGGCTGGTATGGGGGGCTTGTTGCTAGGGCTGAGCTGGGTTCAAGAAAAACTACTCCCCTATTTTTCAGAGTGAATTTTCCAGATGCCCAGGTTGCAGCTTCTTGTTTACTGTGAAGCCTTGACCCTAGGTCCCACCTGACTGCAACTTACTGGGGCCACAATTTCTATCTGCCTGTGTCCTACTAATGTATTGAGGAAATTTTTATGAGCCAGACAACTGTCCTGATCTTTTGCAGAGAGTACTCTTGGTATTTGGGCAACTACAGCAAAAAAACAAAAAATCCGTTTACACTGGCACATGGGTGTAAAGTTGACAATTATCAAAGTAAGGCCAAAACTAGAGAATCATCTTCATTGCTTTCACATAGTGTTGGTGCTTTAATGACTTCCTGGATCTTGGAATGCTTCCATTATTCCCACCTGCTTTCAGCAAATTACTAAAAAATTAATTCACAGTAAGGTATGCAGTGTTGTTAGAAGTTTAAAACAATACCCCTCCTTAGGCATTTGCACAGATAAACCAGTAGGGCTATATGTGCTGCATTTCAGAAGCCAGCCTTAATGGGGTGGAAGTCATCTCAATTTCTCCATCTGAAATGCATTTGTATCTCCTTCCAGGGCCTAAGCTGTACTTGCCCAGATCGGTTGCATCTACTCTGTAAACCCTACACTGTCAATCATGGCCCACAACAGTCTCCTCTACATTGGACTTGTATTTACTGCATGTTCATGAATTGTATAGAGTTGCAAAAAGTAAGCCAATTAGCTATCTCCCTTTGGATGGCATGGTCTAAAACTGAGATCTTAGAGGCCCAGGACTTTGATGTCAAATCCCAAATTCACCATTTATTAGCTGGACGCCCTTAGGCTCCATCACCATTCGTGCATCAATTTCCAAATTTGTAAACTGGATGTTTTGATACCAACCTCACAGAAGAACTGTGAAGATAAAGTGGGGTCACACAGAGAAGCTAGTAACACACAACAACACTTTAATAAAAGTTCACTGCATCCTTTTTCAAATTCCTAAAATAGTGAGAAGGGAAGCAGCACACAGGAGTTCATTTATTTCCCAAGCTCTAGGCATTTACTTTTAACCCATATTATTATTATTATTTTAATATTGATATGCTACTTGTACTGCTAATGATTGTATATTTTCTTTTAATCTACTAACAAAAAATTTAAGCTTTCTTAAAACAAAATTTATATTACAGTTCTAAATGGAAAAAACAGTATCACTTCCTCTAAAAGAAGGTAAAGCTAAATGTTGCAAGACAAAGCAGTATTCTGTTCTGAGTAGTCTTTGAGCATTAGATTTGCTCTATTATCACTAAAAAATGAAAATCAGCAAATGTTGAAGAGGTTTTTTTAGACAGGTTCTTAAAAAACTACTTTTAAAGAAATTTTCCTCAGTGTACCAGGTTTGAAATGTAACTGAAAAGGGACACACTATTTCACAATAAGATTTGTTGTCATTTAATTATTTCCCTCTATCACTTAAATCATCTTTTATCTCACTCACTCTTGAGAATAAAAATTATAGCAGAAAGAACAAAGTTTTGGAGATAGAGACACAAGCATTGAAATTGAGCTCCACTCCTTACTTGCCAGTTATACTGAGTACAATGTAACAAAGTCTTTGTACCTCTGTTTCCTCATTAGTCATATGAAATATTAACACTCAAGTTGGAGGACATATGCATGGATGTGGTAATTATGTTAAGTACATAGTGAAGTGCTTTGAATTAATAATAGAAAAGCAAAATGATGATGACAGGGAAAACTGTTTTTGTCAAAGAGCAGATAAGTAAAATAAAGGCCAGTTTGTTTGTGTGCCCAGCCATCCAATTCACCAGGACAAAAACGTTCTGTGACTATCATCCCAGGCATCTGACAACCATCAGCACATAACTGGGTGGTTTTGAAACACTCCAGGATTATATAATATTGGATGGAAACCACCAGGCTTGGACATTTTTCTTTTATTCCTTATTATATAGATTTCAGTTTGCAGCCACATAAAGTTAGAAAACTTGTTTGCTTTTTTAAAAAAAAAAAACAGAAAATAAGTAAGCAGAAAGGAAAAAATAAAATCACTTTTGATTCCACTACTCAGACAAAATCAAACTTGGTATTTTCAAATATTGTCTTTCAGACTTTTTTGTGCAGATTATAGGTGTGTATATATTTATATTTTAAGATGGAAAGCCAATCTACCCTTATTTTGTTATCAACTTGATTTATTTAACAAAATAAAACATATACTCACACAAATATTTTTATAAATACTTATTGTTCTACAACAAGATTTCCATACCTGTATCTTATGAATGTAGCAAAACTTATTTAGCCAGTTCTCTAATATTGGTTATTTAAATTTTTTCCCCTTGAGTTAATGTCTGTTATTTTACTATTTTAAAATATTATAATTCACTTCCTTTTAAATGAATCATGATCCATAAACAAAAGCATTTCTTTGAGATAAATTATAATAGGTAGACTTTCTAGATGTGCAGCTTAAGGCTTTGTTAGAATTTGCTACTTAAATCTCAGAAAATGTAATATCAATTTACAGTAAATGTATAAAGAATACATATTTCTTAACACCCCTACCCAAACTAGGTGGGATCACATAAAGAAGCTTTTTGCCAAGTTAGGTGAAAATATTATTACTGTAGTTTGTACATTTCCTGAATATTTGCTGATGATTTCCATTTCTTCTTTTATGAATTTTATGTTCAGATCTATACTGATTTTTTTCCCCATGGGGCATTTATCTTATTCTTATTGCTTTGCAAAAGATATTTATATATTATGGTTCATAATTTATATGCCATACACATTGGCATTAATTTTTCTAATGATATTTTGGTTTCTTATTTTTATATATGCTACATGTGATATATAAAAATTTAAGAATTATTACATGCAGCTCCTTGAAGCATGCTCTCTTTATCTCTTTTCCTGATTTATTTTCTTTTGTATCACTTTCCACCATTTAATATGTATTTTATTTATTTTCTTTATGGTTTCTCTCCTCCCCCCTAGAATGTGAGCTCCGTGAGGGCAGAGTCACTGCTGTTTCCTGCTGCATCCCCAGCACCTAGAATAGTGCCTGGCACATGGCCGGCACTCAATTGTGTGTTAAATGAGCTGATTAACTTATGATAAATTTTGCTTTTATTATCACTCTCAAACTCAATCCCTTCCCTACTCACCAGAGGTAACTAATAATAAATGAAGAAAGGAAATTACAGAACATTATATATAAGAAATCCATGATTTAAATAAATAAATACAGGCCAAAATAAAGTTATGGAAGAACACACACCAAACTAAGATGCATTTATTCCATCTGGCACTTATTTCTCTGTGAGGAGAGGTGGAGGGGAGATACATGTTTTTTCTCCAAGTGACTAGCCAATTGCGCTATTATTATTAAAAACTATCCACTAATTCCCCACTGATATGTTATGCCACTTTTTTCTTTTTTTATTGTCAAATGTCCATCACAGTGGCTCAGAAGTCCCCCTCCTCCTCCCCCTTGGTAACCACTAGTCACTTCTCAGGGTCTATGATTCTAATGCTGTTCTGTTCCTTCCATTTTGCTTTGTTTTTATATTTCACAAATAAGTGAAATCATATGGTATTTATCTTTCTCCATCTACGTTATGTCACTTTTAACATATATTACATCTGTCTCAATTGGAGCCAGGTTCCTGGACTGTCTATAGCTGTAAGGTACAATTTTAAAATAACAGCATTACAGCAAATTTGCCTTTCTATTAGTGTTAGTCATCTCTTATTACTCTTGTTTAAAATGACCTTGGCTATTTTCATGATTTTATTCCTTCAGATATCTTTTGGAATTAAGTTGTTAGGTTAAAGAATTAGAATTTTAATTGGACTTTTATTAAATTTACAGCTTAATTTGTAGAGAATTGACAAAACATAAGTCTTTCCATGGAATATGGGATGTCTTCCCAATAACTCATCTTTTATGGCCCTAAATATAGTCATTTTGTCCTCATTAGGTTTAGTATATTTCCTATTGACTCAGTTTTTTACTAAATTATTACTCACATGTAGAATAGCTATTCATTTTTGTGTATTTTTATTGTGAGCCAAGGTACTGGGTGGCATTATTAGAGTTCTATTGCTGTTACTGTGTCTCTTGGTTTTCTGTATAGATAGTCATCACCTTGCAATAATAATAATTTTGTCACAACCCCCTTGCTTAACCTGGATTCCTCAAAATTCAGAGCTGGGGGTGTTAGCTGATACGTGAATGATTTGCTTTCAAGTACAAGAGTAAGTCTCATTTAACAACTCTTTCACATTGGAGAGCAAAGCAGAGGAAGACAACTAAGGGATGTGTTACCGAGTAAGTGACGGCTAGAAGTTACTAGTTGTCTGACCCCACAGGACTGACTGAGGGTCATACATGATCCATTTCCAGATTATCCATGATAGGAGAGAAAAGGAGAAGGTATCTATCCACCATTTGTTAAAGTTTCACCCCGAGGGATGTTAACTTTGCCTCCCTTCTGGGTTTTGCATGTGTGGGCACTGAGGAAAGTCCCAGCACATTCCATGCCTCAGGATCAAGAGGGAAGCTCGGGGGATGAAGGCACATGTTGCAGGCCAGAGGTGAGGCTCTGAGAGATTACACCAGCCGTCAGTCAGTCTCAGGCTACACAGGTCACTGTGTCCTGGAACAGAGGTAAATGAGGCCAGGAGATCTGAAATTGGGTATAAGAGATATCTGATACAGTCCACCTCTTTTCCTGAAGTTCTTCTAGTGCCTTCCATCATATCGGACTCCCATATAGCAGTATGGAGCTGAATAATGCCCTCACTTCATCACTGAACAAGGGGAAATGCAAATCCAATCTTTCAGGGAGTCACCTTCAAAAAGGTGGCTAATCTATGCTGGCTATAAGAGGGTTAATGAAACAAGGTCTAGTCCCTGTAGCTATAGTCACACTGAGATTTCTCACTTTCTGTGCAGGGGGCTTCTCTGACTTGTCTTTTGGGACTGTAACTCTCAGGGGGAAATCCCAGGGCAAAACACCTTTGAAACTGAAATCAGTCAAAGGGAGAAATAAAGTTTAAGAAACCCGCTTATTTCTCACAAGCAGTCGTCCTGTCTCTCCCTTGACCAGGCTGCAGCAGAAGAGATCCCCACTCAGCCTCTCTGGTCCAGATAAACCCTCTCTCCCTGCTGTAATTAACTATTGATATGGAGATGGTCTAATTCTCTCCATCCCTTGGAAACACCTATTGATATGCAGATGCACTAAAGCCAGGCAAGAAATTCTGGAAATATTGCAATTTTACCCACAGGGACTCACACAGCCATTCTGATGCAAAGAACAAGCAAGGAAGTGTGAGGGGACTAACACCAGTCAGGTAACCCTTGACAAACTGGGGAGGAGAACTGGAAGATAAATATTCCTGTCATTCATTCCTTGGTGAACAATCTGGAAGTTCATTCTGAATTGTTCTTCAGAGGATCCCTAGCAGAATCAAGCCACAGTTGCCCATACTAAGGACCAACTTGATAATACACCATTGTTTTGGTTTTCCCTCCTTTCTGCTTCATTATTCCCATTACCCTCTGTAACTCCAGGGGGAAAATCCTGGGGCAAAATACCTTTGAAACTGAAATAGGTCAAAGAGAGAAATAAAGTGGGAGAAAGCCGTTTATTTCTTATAAGCAGTCATCCCACTTCTCTCCAGACCTGGCTGCAGAAGAGAGAGCTCCACCCAACCTCTCCGGTCCAGATAAGCCCTCTCTCACCCATGTAATTACTGATATGGAGATGGACTACTTCTCTTCACCCCTTGGAAACAACTACTGATTTGGAGATGCACTAAAGCCAGGTGAGAGATTCTGGAAATACTGCAGTTTTACCCACACCCTCACTCTGATTCTTTGGTATTTTTACCCCAAATAAACTGCCTACAATCAATCCCTTATCTCACACTCTGCCTTTTGGGAAAATAGAAGGAACCTGGTATCCATGTGTGTCAGCTCTAACCTATTATCCAATATTCCTTGAAACTCTTAGGTATTCTCCTCTTCCCAGTAGCTTTCTGCCAGGCAAATGGCATATATTTATATACAAACATCAGAATATTTGCCCTATATCCTTGCTGTAATATTGTAGGAACTTCATCAAGGCAACCTGGTCTCCTCTTCTATCACTGGGACTGGTTCTAGAAACAGTCTTAGATCTGGAAACTAAGTAAGGGAAGAAAATTTTCCATGGCAGCAGATGAAGTAAGTTTTATGCTTTCGAGTTTCTTTCTTCTTATTATACAAGTTGAGCAGCTCCCTAGTCTATTGTCCACTTATTTCATCCCTAGGAATCCTATGATGTATTACCTCTTGACACAGATCCTTGTTAGCCAAAATGTCCTAATTGCCACTTCAGCCTTGCTGCCCATTTGGGTAATTATGACCACCTTGTCTCTGATGGTTGAATATTGTTTCTTGGCCTCTATCATTCCAGTACCATCTCCCCTGCCACCCTGGCCTATACTAGGTATTTACCACTGAATTGCTGAAAGATACCAATAGTCCT
This sequence comes from Manis pentadactyla, assembly GCF_030020395.1. NCBI lineage: Eukaryota > Metazoa > Chordata > Mammalia > Pholidota > Manidae > Manis > Manis pentadactyla. The sequence goes on along the minus strand of NC_080022.1, from coordinate 45,447,416 downwards.
CTCACCAGTGTATATTGCCTAAATAAAGTGACTATCCTCTGGGCCTGCTTGGGAACATAGATGGTATCATATCTGTTCTTATCTAATAAATCCATTTTAATATTCTCACTTCCCTTACCTTCTGACCATTTTCTTTATACTATGCCAAAGCAATTCTTGTATCTCTATCTCATTTACTATTGTCCTTTGTCAAATCCAAGCTAGTAAATTAGAATTAGCTACTCCTATTCTTGCAAGAATGTTGAAACTTGAGTGAATAAATTCTCACCTTCCTAGTCTTAGATTCTACCTTATTAGATCCCACATCTCAAGGTCCACTTCCACACATGCTCCCTGATTCCTGTAAATGTTAAGAGCAAGAAACTATTTCTTGGAGCAGGAGCTGTAATTTTGTAGGTGGACTGTGCTGAGACCTGACTTTGGTTATGTCTGGAGGCAATGAGGAGTGGCAGGATGGACCTTCAGGACAAGCATCATATTGGCAAGCAAATGTTTGAGGTGATGTCTTAGGCTGGATACTTCTAGAAGCAGATTCTGAGCCAAGGATTCTGCTGCAAATGATTAACTAATAAAGTATCCCTGAAGATACCAGCAGAGGAATGAGTGAACCAAGATAGGGAAAGAGAAGCCAAGCAAATGGGCAGTTTTAGATGAAGTCCCAGAATCATTTGTTCACAAATGGTCAAGGTGGTTTTACTCATAGTAATCAAAATCTGGAAATAATCTAAACACCCCTCGATAAGTGAATAGATAAATTATGATATACTCATAAAATGGGATACCACTCAGCAATAAAAAGGAAAAAACTACAAATACACACAGTGGCATGTTTGAATCTCAAAAACATGCTGAGAATTAGAAGCCAGAAACATGAGTTAAATACTATGTTAATTCATTTATATGGAATTCTGCAATAGGCAAATATAATCTATAAAAAGCAAAAGCAAATCAGCTGTCACCCTGGGCTGGTTTTAGTGATGATGGTATTAATGGCAGTCTAGCTGTAAAGGGCACAGGGATACTTTGGAGTGATTATGGTGGTATATACATGGATTGCATATATTTATCAGAACTTCACCGAACTGTATGCCTAAAATGAGTACATTCAATTATATGTAAATTTATTTGTTCTTTGTTCCTAGTTTATTTTTTAGAAGCTTCAATTCTTTTAAGACCCTTTTATATGTAAGCATTTAGTGCTATGGAACTCCCACCAAGAACTCCTTTCTTGGTATTCCACAAATTTTGATGTGTTGGGTTTTCATTTTTGATTGGTTCAAAATAAATCCCAATTTCACTTCTGAATTCTTCTTTCATTCATGGGTCATTTAGACGTGTATTGTTTAATTTCCAAATATTTGGAGATTTTTTTCAGATATCTTCTTGACATTCATTTTTACTTCTAAATTTCTTGTGGCCAGATAACACATGTATGATTAAGTTTACTGAGACTTGACATATAGTTCAGAATATGATCAATCTAGTTTCAGAATTTATATTCTGCTCTTGGGGGGGAGTGTCCAATAAAACTCATTCAGGTTGAGTGGGTTGAGAATGTTGCTCAAGTCTTTCATATCTTTTGTGATTTTCTACCTATTTGTTTTATCAGCTGCTGAGAGTGGAGTTTTAAAAATTCCAGCAGTAATTGAGGATTTTCATGTCCTTACATTCAATTGTATCTGTTTTTGCTTCATATATTTTGCAGCTCTGTTGTTACATGCACGAATTTTTTGGGGATAGGTATTTCTTCTTGATGAATTAACCCCTCTATCAATATAAAATGTTCCTTTTTTACCCTAGTAATATTCCTTTCTATGAAATCTACATGGCCAAATATTAATATAATCACTCTGGTATTCCTTTTTTTTTGGTGTAAACATGGCAATTTTTTCCACCTTTTATTTTTAGAATATCTATGCATATGTATTTAAAAGTGGGTTTCTTGTAGACCACAATGACTTGGGTCTTGTTTTTTTATTCAGTCTGAAAATCACCACCTTTTAATTGGAGTGTTAATCCATTTAAATGTAAAGTGATTATCAATACAGTGGGCTTAAGGTCACCTTGCTGCCTCCTTTCTACTTATCCTTTCTGTTCTTTATGCCTTATGTCCTCTTTTCTGCCTTCTTTGATTCAATACTTTTAGTATTTTATTCTTCTCCACTATTAACTTAGTCTATTTGCTTTACATCTTTTAGTGATTGTTTTAAGATTATAATATAATTCTCTTACTAGAGTCCACCTTCAAATTGCATTATGCTACTTTATATACTTTGTAAGAACCTTACACCAGTGTACTTCAATTTCTCCCTCCCCCATAATTTGTGCTAATATTTTCATACTTTTTCTATGCTCTACAATTTAATGTTATTTGTATTTTATGAAGTTAATTATTTAAAAGAGATTGATCAGTAAGAAAAAGTAAATCTCATAAACCTATGACTTCTGGGGCTCATTCCTTTGTTTAGATCTGAATCTCCATCCGGCAACATTTTCCTTCCTCCTACAGAATTTTCTTTAACGTATCTTATAGTGCAGATCTGCTAGAAATGAATTTCGTACTGCTTTGTTGGTTTGAAGTTTTTTGACAATATCCTTCATGTTGAGGGATGTTTTCTTCCTTTTGTCCTGATGGTCTGTTCATTTCTTCTTCCCTCTATGTTTCACTTTGAGCAGTTTTAATTGCTAGATTTTCAAGTTGTTTTTAATTCTTAGGGATATAATCTGTATGTTTTATTTATTTTAGATATTGTGTTTCTATTTCTAGAAATTCCATTTGAGTCTTATTTTTATATCTCCCATTTTTTTCTTCTCATACTGTTTATGTTTTTTGCTGTCTTCTTAAATATTTGGAACAATAAGTTTTAACACTCTTGTCTGCTGGTTTCATCTTCTTTGTCATGGAAGTGTCTGTTTCTACTGGTTAACTTTTCCCCTGATTATGGTTTATATTATCCTGCTTCTCTGAATACCTGTTAATTTTATATAAATTGCCAGTCATTGAGATTTTACATTGTTAGATGCTGAGTTTTGCTATATTCCTTTATATAGCATTGGATTTTTTTCTGGCATGCAGTTGAATTACCTGGAATCAATTGAATTCTCCCAGTGTTTGCATTTAAGCTTTGTTAAGGCATATCCAAGTCTATAGCTTTAGGTCTAGAGCTAATTTAACCCCACTATTATGGTGATACTATTCTGATAACTTGACCTGATGCCCTATTACAATATCTTTCTGCTGTGTTTGGTTGACATACACACTGTTTTAGCCTTCTGTATATTTTTTTCCCTGGGAAATTTCATTTCATGCCTGCCTAGAATGGTACTCAGCCAAAAATGTGAAGATCTGCAGATCTGTGGGGCTCTGTGTGCCTCCCTCCTCTCTGGTACGAGCCGCCTTTGCCAGTCAAACTCCCATCTATTTGAGCTTTCCCTATCTGCTCGGAAACTCCAGGTAGGAATCTGGACAGTCAGTACCCAACTTGTTTGTTTCTCTTCTCTCAGTCCTGTGTTATCTACTTTACAATGCCTCAAGACCATTTTTTCATGTTTTTTTTCCTGAATTCCAAGTTGTTTAGGGAGGAGAGTGAATATATTCCTTCTTATTTCATTCTGTTTTGGAAAAGGAAGCCATGTGAACATAAGTTATATTTCAAAAATTTTATTTAAAAAATGAAAATAATCATAATAATTTAAAAAATTTAATTTCCTTATGAAAAGGAAATTAATCATATTCTGGATGTTTGCCAGTGGCAGAGACTTTTTGGGAATTCTCATTTCTTTTTATTATGGCTAATTATGGATCTCCATTTTGACTCCATAACTTAGATAAGTGTAAAAAAAAACTGTAAGTAAGCATTTGTGGTTAGTTATATTTTTATTGATTAGCTGTCAAGAAGAGAAAGATATTTGGGGGTAAATCTAATGAGTTCAGCTTTGGACTCCATTTTTGAAGCTTTCTGTTTAATGTCAGGTGGAAATGCTCAGAAATCAGCTGGACCGATGACTTCTGGTGCTCAAGAGAATGCTGAACTGCAGACAGAGATTTAAGAATTACCAACGGAGAGCTGGAGGCTGAAGTAGTAAATGTGGATAGCTTATAAAGAAGAATCAGAGAAGTGGGTGGGGTGGCATCATATTCAAGAACACTGACTAGCAGAAAGGCAATGGAAAAGGAACTTACAAAGGATGTGTAACCTGGAAAAGGGTTGAAGCTCAATGCTAGTTTTTTCTCAAAAAAACTAGTATTTAGAGGAATAAAGAATACTACAAGTTCACTTACTATGAGTAGAATGCTGTAAGGCAAAGTGCTTCATGACCACTATTGCCATTCTTCTCATGTCTCACACTTGGCCTGCTCTCAGGCAGGGGGTACACATTCAGCCCTGAGAGACTGAGGATGAGATACCTGCACCGAGTGGAATATTGCCTAAGATCATGTCTAAGGGGCCTTCTGAGTCTAACTGACTATGAAAAATTTATAAGACACAGATTTAAAATAAAATAGCAATAAAAACTAATCAGAAACTTTGTGACGTGCTCTGCCACACACACTGTTAAGAAAAAATAGCTGTTCAAGATCTTTTTTCCATGGCTTTTATAAAGAAATTCTTGGGAAATATTGCAAAATGGCTTGGGGGCTGCTCACTTATATAACTCATATTTCTATTTCATTTCTCTCCATCTGAGGTTGAGTAACTCTGAGGTTAGAACTGTATTGCTCTTTATGTAGTTAGACAGTTTAGTTTTTGAAATTATGCTTCTACTCAAGGATTTTGCAGGTAGTGAGTTCTACCCTTCCTTAAATAAGTAAGCCGCCAAAAGGACTTAGATTGATCCTTGGTTTGATCACAGCTCTTCCTGATAAATGCTATTTTATGTGAGGGTGTTATTCCCCAAACCTAAGAGAATTCAGTCTTCTCTGGAGGACTACAATGGAAAGATTTAAAATTTTATGGGCAGGATAAGTTCTTTCTTTAAAAATATTCCTTACTGGCAGTAGAAAGAGATATTAATTTAGGGAACAGAAAAGACTATGTGTTAACATTTGTTGATTTGTATAAATGTTTAAAATATGGTTTCATTCCTTACCACCCAGAAATGTAGGACATATTATTCTCATCTTCTACATAAGAAAATGCCTCTCTGGAGTTAATAAGTTGTTCAAACTCATCAAGTGAGTACACTGTGATTTGTCTGGTCTTGTTCTTAGGCCTTTTCTCTTTCTATATTTCATGCTGCCTCTATAGTGTAGGGAAGAGATTTCTGCTATACTCTTTCTGAGAAGTCAGAGTTCATTCTAGAAGGTGTAGGAATGTGGAGAGTAGAACAGAAAGGAATTTTGACCACCATACCTAATATTATATATATATTTTACTACTGAAGAATGTATGTGCACAGAGCAAAGTAACCTAGTTCACTATTTGAGCAAGAGGCATGTACTTGGCAAATAGCACAAGGTTTGATTTAAAGCATTTGAGTTCCAATTCTGGGTCTGTGACTTAGTAGCTGTGTGTCTATTGAACAAGGTACTTTACTGTCCAAGCCTCAGTTTCCTCATTGGAAGAACAGGATAATGGTGCCCACCTCAGAGTGTTTCTGCAGAAATCTCAATGTGCATCTAGCTTTAACCATGTCCCAGATGCTCAGAGGCACTTCTTGCTAGTAATTTCTTTGTTTGGAGTCCATAAGCAGTTCATGAAAGGAATGCCTTAAGGGAGTGCTCACTCATAGCCCACTCGAGTAGCCCACTCTGAAATTCTGTCCCTGATCCAATGGGTCAAAACAAGGAAATGGAGGCAAGGTGTGAAGGCAGACGAAATAAAAATGGTAGCTAATAAAAGAGGGGATCCACAAAGGGTGATGGGGTAGGGGGCAAAGCATGGCATCATTTCTGTTCTGAAAGAAAAGTGGCCCCACAGCAGTTCCCACATCTTCAGGAAGAAGTATGCTGGTAAGTACATAGGAATCAGAATGGAGCAGAAGGGGTTAATGCTATTTCAAATGTAAGAGTATGAAATATCATCCTAGCTAAATGGGCTCTAAAGTAAACATTAGCACTTTTCTCTCACATCTTTTATTGGAAATTAAAAACTAGAGAGATAAAGGGGTCTAGATTAAGGGTACTATGGATATCAACCAGAAGAGTTTTGCCTCTGCACTGTCAACAATCTGGAGCCCTATTGAATGGTGTTAAGGAGGAACTCACAACATTTGAACATTGCTTTGGAAAGACTGGCCTGGCTGTGGGGTAGAGAATGAAACTGAGGGACAAAAGGTCACTTAGGAGGTGGATGCAATAGCCCAGGTGAAAGACATCGTGATCCGAGCCGGGCTGCCAGTAGTGGGATAGAGCAGCCGGGGAGGATTTGGGAAATACTATGGAGAAAGATTAGCTGAGATAAAAACTGGGAAGGGGTGAAGATGATTTTGAAATATTTAATCAGAATGGGAAGTGAGAGACAGATTTTTCTGTAGAGAGGTTAGATTTCAGGGATAACATTGGGCCTAAGCAATTTTGAAAAGTGCCCTAGTACTAGAGGAGCTGGAAATTTAGCTGTGGAGCTCAGCAAATTAACAGAGAAGAGATGATCCAACATCATTTAATCAAAAAAAAGCTCATTAGAATAGACTAAGAAGATGGTTTCTTGTTTGAGCTACCAAATGTTGGATTAGATAATACATGACTTCTAGGTGCTATTTAAAGGAAGGAAGGGATGCAGAAATAATAATAATTGTACTAACAATAGCTAAATTCTGGGTGTACTATGCACCAGACACCATTATACGTGTTCTACATGCAACAATCCACAAATTAAGCACCATTAGGATTGCTTTTTTATAGAAGAGTAACTTAAATCATGGAACTGGGAATTGTTTCCTAAGGCCACACATTTAGTATATCAAATCTGTGTTTCAAACCAGGAACTTTGACTTCAAAGGCTTTGTTCTTAATTGTTATGTGACTATCTTGCCTAGAGTACATCTGTGTATAAATGGGAAGATGAACACTGCATAGAATTAATATATGTATGAAAGTGCTTTATGAATGATAAGCATATTTTTAAATAACTATTCTTCCTGTTCTGTGAATGGAGATGTTGAGGATCATAGAAGATAAATATATTTTCGTGGGTTATATGGTTAGTGAACAGTTGATTTAGGCCCTTGGCCACTCTGAAAGCCATTGTTCTTTATGAACCAGTGTTGTTCTTTGGTAAAGCCTATTTGAGTGTGTGTGTGTGTGTGTGTGTATGTGCCATCTCATTGAGGAATGCATTCATTTAACAAACATTAATGGAGTGCCCACTAGACACTGAATTAGAACTGGGAGTCAGTGACATAATGTCATTCTTGGGGCCATCAAGGGGTTCACAGACTAGTGTGGAGACAGAAACCTAAGAAAGAAAAAACAAGCAAGATAATTCCACGTGTTAAATACTCTGAGTAGCACAGAAAAGGAAGAGTTGGTTGTCTGTATTTTATTCAATTCAATGCATACCTATTGATTCTTATATTTTGAGCACTGTGCTAAGAGTTGAGGAAACATATACATAAGACAGAATCCATGCTGTCAAGGTTGTTCCAAAACGGCTGCAGCATTGCAGAAAGTTGTTTGCTCATATTTAAATAAACACTAGTCGTTTTGTGTGGAGATAACTTAAATCCCATTTCGCTGGTGGGTAATTTGATACACAAATTGGGAACTCTAAATTTTGCTTTTCTTGTATAAATTACACCAAGTCTTCTTTCTCCCTACATGTGCCTAGAGACCCAAGTATCAGGTAAGGTCTTTTCATTTAAATAAGTAGTGATGAATAAAGGTGATGTACCAAAGAAATGGCTACATTGAATGTGGGTAAGAAAATGATACTTCGAAAGTGGTTTCATCTAATATGAGATTTGAACTTTGGCCAGTTTTTGCACCTCAACACCTTGACTATATTGTATTTCTACAAGGCAGAGAATATTAAACATTGTTAATGATTGATTGCATCTCAACTTTCAAGTGTTACATCAAACAGACCTTTAAAAGTGGGGAGTTTATTCTCTTAGAGCACATTGACAGAACTTTTTGATTATTAAACATTAATGTCTTGGATTTACTATATTTAACCCATACTTGATCCAAGATTGAAATTCCTTTTTGGCAGCATCATCAGTAATTTATTTTATCATGGGCTTTCCTTTCTGGGGCACAAATGTTGGCTAGGGGAGTTCTGCTGACACATTATAAAATAAAGCTGGCAAATGGATTGTATGGGACTTTGCCAATTCTATACCCATCTGAAGATTCCCAAGTGAACCAGTATGGCTTTCCTTTATAGTTCCCCTCTGAGAACTAGTGTGTACCACTGAACACCCAGAATGGCCTAGGACTGTGGAACTATATACCTGGAATGTGTATTAGTAGTCGTCTAGTTTGCCCACTCTCGTAAATCAGGAATTATTTTACTTGAAAACACCCAGACAGAAGTTCACCCAAGTTCAACAGAACTTAGTATTTTTAAAGGTCACACCATTACAGGTTAGCTCTGAATGCCCAGCAGCTGATAGGTGCCCCTCTCTTAGACACTTCCACCATCAATTCTAGCTCTTTCCACTGAGGCCACAGTGAACTGAGCTTTCTCCCATTTAGCCTTGCAGATATAAACTTTTATGCTTCCTAAGTCTTTTCATTTTCAGGAAAACATGACCAGGTCCTTCAACTAAACAGATTGCTCTTTTCTGGACTTTCTCTAATTAATTGGAATCCTTTATAAATTGTGAGGCCCAGACTAATACCCAGGTGTTCAAACAGTTTCAACACACTGCCCGTTCGTTGACTGTACAGTGATGGTGAATTATGATTCATCTCATGTACCACTTCCAATCAATTCCACACTATTGCTCAGTATCACAATAGAGGATGGTACTGCATATTGCTGGCCTGGGAAAAGAACAAAATTCAAAACTTAAAGTATGATTTCTACTGAATGCAAATCCCCTTTGCATCATCATAAGGTCAAAAATTCGTAAGCTGAGCCATTTTAAGTCAAGGGCTGTCTTTGTATATCAAAGTGGAATGTTCATAAAATTCTTACTATGGACCATCAACAGAGAAGCTGGACACATGGTACATACTGATCCTCGTGGCACTGTTAACCTTTACTGACTGCTCATATTAGTGGAGTGCTAATCAGGTATTAGGTGTTGCTCTACATACTTTACACATATTAGCTCATCTAAAAATCACAATGAACTGAAGAGATTGCCACTATTTGCATCGTTGTTTTTAGATGAGAAAAACTGATGTGCAAAGAGTTATTAGCTTTTTCAAAGTCACACAACTAATAAGAGGTGGAGGAGCCAGAATGCAAATACCAGCAATCTGATTCCAGAACCTTGTGCAGCTTTTATTATACTTTCTTGTATATGTATAGACAAGCTTAGATTAGTCCCTTCAAACCCTTCTCACTTCCACAGGACCTGATGATCACAATTTAAAAAGACCCTGTATTGGGGTTCTTCAGAGAAACACACTCAATAGTGTGTGTGTGTGTGTGTGTGTGTGTGTATACACACAGTTATTATATTGGAATATTAGAGGGGTGGGTGTGTGTGTTTGGGTGTTGGAGACAGTTGGAGAAGGTTAAGAGGAGAAAGCTATCTTAAGGAATTTGCACTTTACCTTGTGAGCAATGGGAAGCATCAGAGACTTTAACAGGTGGTTAGATTTGTGTTTTTGTAAGACCACCTTAGCTGTTGCATAGAGAGTTATATTAGGGTGTATCACAACATGAAGGGAGATAATTAAGAGGCATTGCAACAATCCAAGCAAGGATGACCTTAGGAATTGCAGAAGAAATTTGATTTTGTCTTGATTTTCTCCAGATACTTTAAGGCTTCAGAGATGATAAAACACCTTCCTGCCTTGGAATCTTCCCCTCTCTATCTTAATATTCCTGTTGGTGCCACTCATTCCAGGCAGTGATTCTATGGACTTCTTAGAAACAACCGGGCATATTCTCCTGGCCCTTCTCAGCTACTTAGCCTTTCAGGGTAACTCTCCGTTTTTCAATTGATTTTCATTTTCTTCTTTTGCAGCTACTCTCGCCTCACCAGTTATTCCTACCCTTCATCTTCTGAAGCCTGACTAGCATGCAGACAGCATCCTTGGAATTTCTAGCTGACAAATGTAATCTAAAGTTCCCTGGCATTGCCTTAAAATGAAGGGATCAGAACACAAAATCTTCTCTGCTGTTTAAGGGAAGGATGATAAAATAAGTGTTGGGGAAGGTGCTAATGGGCAGACCACACCCACTCCTGGTTTCCATCTGTCCACACTCAAAGGGCCTCTCTATGAGAAATCTTAGAGGCCATGGAATTTTGTAACTAAGTATATTTTTTAATTTGAGATTCTACGTGGACCAAGTTGCACATGGCCAGAATTTCTGCAAGAAAGGATTGGAAACTTCTATTCTGCAGTGTCATTGTAAAAGGAGGACAGTGATTATTTCACTAATTTTTGAGATAGTAGAAAGAAAATTGGACTTGTCAAAAACCTTAGTTTGGAATTTTATTCCAGCACTCAGCAGATACAAAAGATAATAAGGTACATATCATGGGGTTTCTCATAAAATAAATCATAAAGCATGAAGCTATTTTGGCTTCCATGCATAGCACTTAATTGAAATTACCTTTGTCAAGGTTACCAATGATGTCCATGATGTGAAATCCAATGGCATCTTTATGATTTCATCTTATTTAACCTTTCAGCAGTATTCAACACAACTGATCATCACCATTTCTAGCTTCTGTTGTTGGCTGCTTTTCTTCTCTGACTTTTCATTCTCCTTTGTCACTTTCTCCTCTATCTGATGAAAATGTTGGTGATTTTAGTTCTTAGTCTTAGCTGACCAACTCTTCTTTCTCTACGCTTCTTTCATAGTGATCTTACTTGATATCTCCATTAGTATGTTTCATAGACATCTCAAACTTAACACGCATGTGCCAGATATTGGGTGATTACTAGCCCTGCATTTACTCCCTTACAGTCTCCTTATATTGCTGGGAACTGGAAGCCTACAAACAACAACTCCAAGATCCCAAACTGCATTGGGTTCTGCCAATAAAAGGTATTACATGGAGATGAGAAAGGGAAAGAGATTAAACACCACTGAGCTCCTGGAGGCTCCTCTGGCAATGGCAACTTTGATGTTTTCTGCTCAGTGGCAGCTGCCATGATTCCAGAAATTTCTGTGATGGCAGTTTGAGCAGCATCAGGAATAGAGTTTTCTGCAATATTAGAGCAAGAAAGGCTCTTGCTGCTACCTAGGAGCTGGTGGTTCCATCAGTGGTTAAGTGTGGATCAGAAGCTCCAGCCCGCTGGCGGCAGAAGTTCTGATCTTTATGTAATATCCCATTCCCCTTTTGCTTCCCAATGCCTTTGGCAAGGCCAATTTATTCATGAGTCACAGCAGGCAAGTACCTCAGGCCCACAAGAGAGTTCGAGGCCCTAGATATATTTTAATTATTATTCTTTAATCAAAAGGAAAATGATGAATGGATGAAGGGGCCCATGAAAGCAAAAGGTCTACCATAGTTACAATGCAGCTGTGACCTCTGTGACCACCTCCAGCAACAAATTCCTCTTTATGTGAAATATCGAATAGTTTCTCCTTTTTTGATCTGGACCCTGGCTAAGTCAATGTCCCAAACAGAACTCTTGATTCCTGCCCCTAAAGCCTCCTTTGTTCCCCATTCTCCTCTATCTCAGGGAATGATGCTCTCATCCACCATTAACTCAGCTGAAGGATAACTCATCCTTGAATCCTAAAATGCCACCAAATTCTACCTATTCAACAGACACAATATATCTCAATTCTGCCCACTAGTCTCTGCTTCCACTGGTACCAGCTAGTCTAAGCCCTATAGGAGTTCCCTTCTTGGCTTTAAAATGAAACCAGACCCCATTAGCATGCTGTGGGGTAAATGAAAGTTTGCACCCAGAATTTCCCATCCTATTTGCATGTCAGTAGGCCATGGAAGCACTGGAAGTGGAGCAAGGGATGGAGAGAAAACAGTCATTCTCTCCTCCCCTCCACTCTTGGTACATAACTGGTCTGGTTGCCAGTCACCAAGGGCCTGCCCATGGAATTCCTCCCAGAAGGGGCAGGTGGGGAGGAAAGTGCATACCACAGCCATAAGGGATGGACAGAGCAAGGGCTGGCTAGCAAACCCGAGCGAGCTGTGAGCAATAAACCTCTTTCTTCCAACTTCGCCTTTCCTTTGTCTTCCTTCAGTTTTAGCAGATTTACAGGGAACTTGCTCCAAGTGGGGAACCTCCTTACTCCCAGAGCTAAACATGCCCCACAGGGGCCCTGTGCTGTTTGGATCCTGCTTCCTACCCCAGTCTCTTCTTGTGCCATTCTACCCCTTGCTTACTACACCCAGGGTGGTAGATGGATTACATCAGTAGCACCATCTCTTCAAGCCTCCATATTCCCATGTCCTTTGGTAATGGCTTCCCACACAGACACTGAGCTCTTGTCCTTCACATCTTTATGGAGATGTTGCTTCACAGGGTAAGTTGACCTAAAACTGCTCTACTTCTGCAACACCTCCGACTGTACTGCTGGAGACATTGCAGACCTAGTTTCAAAGACTGGCTCCACTATTTTGCAGCTGTGTAGCTGCTTAACCCCTGAGATCTACTTTCCTCATATGTAAAATGGGAATAATAATTACTTTACAGGAATATTGTGAGAATTTACTGGGATAAAATAGTTAATGCTGATCCTTGATAGATCCTCAGTAATAATTTTTCCTTATCAAAATGTTACCAGCAATGTTTTTAAATTGACTTTTGTTTTTGACTTGAGTCTACCTACTTGCCTAGCATAATAAGTATGACAAAAATAACTTTGAGGAATAAAAGTATCTTTGTAATTCTGCTTGAGCAAGTGTTTTATAATTATACCGAGCAGTGAAAATCTTGGCGTGCACTACTTCCAAATGACTTGGTATTAACTGTGGGTCTGTGCCTGTGTATGCAGCATCCTGGGGACCCATGAGACACATAACGTTGAATTCCTCACATGAGTGTGTTTTATGAGTGTTTTCCTGAGGATAATAGTAGAGGCATTTATGGCTGCAGAAAAAGAGACTTTCAAGAGTCATTTCATGGGGCAAGAGACACCAAAGTCATTCTAAAAAGAAAAGCACCTCTGCACAGTTCATCTTTTGGAAAACAGTGCTGCTAAGCACTTGGCATCACTAACCCTCATCCTCCCCTGGTCGTCTTAGTTTTTCTTCTTCCCTAAGGAACTGTGAAATATAAAAAACAGGTGGGCTTGGATGGTAACTGCTTCTGCTACTGAAAGATTCCACTCTTAAAAACAAAATAATTTAAAAGAGGATAAAAACCGCCTACAAAGGATTTTTTCCTCTGGACAGCCCTATCATTTACGACACACAGGGCTCAGCCCTTGGCTGCCATTAGCACTGAGAAAACTGGTGAACTCGTTCCCCTGTATTTTGTATTTCTAAATAGTATAGCTGTCACTTGGATTTATATGCTTCAACAGAACAAGTGGACAAAGAAGCCCATGCTTTTGAAGGAACAGAATCACATTCTAAAGGAAAAATTAAAGCAGATTGCAAATTTGAATTCAAGGATCAACCCCCTCCCACCTCCCTGGAACAGGTGTGGTTACCTCAAAGACAGAAATGCCAGGTACATTCTCTCACCAAAAGAGCAGTTTTCTTTAACATCTCTATTTACCTCTTGCTACCAGCATATTTGTTTTTGCAACTGATATGAGGAAAATCCCTTTTATATAATAAAAGTAGTGGGTTCCACTATCCACTTATCAAAATCACCAACCTTTCATCCAGAAAATGAGGAAAGGAGGAACTTTCAAGAAGTCATACAAGACACTATTTCCCAAGGTTCGTTTTCTAGACAACTAAATGTACAACATATTAAGTGTTCTGAGAAAAAAAATTCTGGGGTCAAGTAAGATTGGGAAATGCTTTTTAGTTAAGGCTAAACAAATCTCTTTTCTGCATAACTTCTTAAAGTCTTTATCTACTAATTTGCATTATGAATCTCCAAGACTAGGAGATGGTATGTAAAAGTTTTGATAAGGACACTATTCTTATCTTGTGGGAATAACATGGAAAAACAGTACATAAAAAAAAACCAAAGTTACTGTCTTTAAGTCAATCTTTCTTAATGGGGAGACAATCCCATAAACAGACTACTATAATCAAGTGATTAAAGTGCAACCACTAAGGTAAACACAGAGAGGATTGTGGAAGCCCAGTAGGAAGAAACTAACCGGGTGTGTTGGGGGGTGGCGGAGGGAGAGGAGGCCATCAGCGCTTTCTGGAGGAGGAAACTCTGGAGCTGAGCCTTTGCGAATGAGTGGCATCATTCCAAACCCATTTTTTCAGTCCACTGTTTCTAATCATCCACATGGAATAAACAATACTTTACCTTCAGTAAAGCATATAGCCTTTCTATTTCGGTATTTATGTACATTTGCCTTTTGTTGTTTTTAGAAGCCAGATAGGTCCAACTCTGCCCCTTACTACCTCTGTGACCTTGAGCTACTACCTTAACCTCATCTGTCTTTAAAATTGTCGTAAGAATTAGAGATCATATAAATAAAACACTAGCAAAGTGTCTGAGACATAATAGCTTCGACCATTTAGACTATTATTATTTTCATTAGGTCTTAAAAATTGTATGGATTTACAGATATCCGATCTAAGCATTTACTGTATATATACTAATCCCTTTCTATAATATGTTTATATAAGAGCCTCTGTTCGAAACTCTGCTTAAATTTAATTTTGTTTAATAAACTCTCAGACTCTGAAAGACTATAGTGCTACATCTGGGATATATACAAAATGAATTGATCACAGATCTTGTCCTGGATCAAAGTTTCCAGTTTAATGCTAGGAGTGGGTGAAGCTGAAGAAAGTAAGAGCAGAGCAATAAGCACAGCAGATGTGGAAGTCAGTGGGCTTAAAGAAGACACACAGGTAAGATACACCGAGAATATCACTTCCCTTAGGCAGATGGCAGGAAGCTTCCTCAAAGACATGCCATTTAAGCAGGGCCTTAATATATGAGTCATATAGGGACATGGGAGATTAGCAAGGAAAGACACCAGAAGAAAACAGAAGAAACAAAGTAGCAAATTGTTAAAATGCCAACTTTTGAAGCTACTGGGGGTGATAAATAGAATATGAAGCCAGAAAGATGAATTGGTAACAGATTACGAAAGGCCAGATAGTTCACTAACCATTTTGATCAATAAGTCACATGAGACAGCTGCTTAAAATACAACAAACATCCTTTAAGTGCATAGCCGAGTCGACAGGAAAGGAAAACCTATAGGAACCCTGAGGCTCTACAAACCACCAATAAGCTTAAGAGCTGATCCTGTTACAAATAAATGTTTTGACTTTTTATGTGCCTAAGTGGACAATGAATGAGACATTAGAGCTGGAGTGTTGTGGATAGGTAGTTGCATACCTGTTATCTGTCCACAGAGCAAGAGGCTTCCAAGGGCTCTGAAAATACAATACAGGGCAAAAAGAAATCTGTCTACGTCTTATGAATTCACAAAAAAATCTGTTTGTCAGCCTGGACATAAAAACAAAAATGTCATCTCTTATGATTTGTTACCAATGACTTGTTATGCTTGAGTTTAAAGTTTGCGTAAACACTACATAAGTAATCTGGAGAACTGTAAGATGAAAAATTGAAAGAAAGGGGTTCCGGAGAACTATTATTTTGGTAGCTTCAGGAAGAAGCAAGCACAAAACTATCCCGGCAGTTCACACCATCCAGCAAGGTTACAAAATGTTTTTCAACCTGAAGCCCCACTGAAGATTAGCTTACACAGAGAAATCACATAATCCATGAAGGAAAAGTCATTTGGGAGAGGTAGAAGAGCATAAACAATAGAAGTAGACCTCCAAGAACTTCAGATAATAGAAACTATGCAATAAATATATTAAAAATTATAAAGACTTAAAAAAAAAAAGAAACCGCGTATTTGAAAGAACAGTAAGAGAAAAGATCATTAGAAAATGTATCTTAGAATGCATAAATGAAAGCTACAGTGTGGATATTAAAATCAATATGTAGTATAAATAACAGCCAAGGACAGCTGAAGAAAAATCAGTGAATTGGGAAAAAGACATGAAGAAATTATCAGGAATATAGTACAGAGAGATAAGCATTAAAACCTTTTATGAGATATGGAAGATGGAATTCAAAATAAGAACATAAACAGAAATGGCAGGGGAAGAGATATTTGAGAGATGAGAGCTGAAATTGTTCCATTTTTCTTACTAACCTCACTCACTACTATGATGACAGTCCAGCCCACCGCTCTCTCCCACCAGGACCATTTCAACAGCTTCCTACCTGACCTTCCTGCTTCGCCCTTATCCCTAGTTTGTTTTCAACATCTGAACCCTAAAAAAGTAGAAGTCAGGTTGTATCGTATCAATTTTCTGCTTGAAACCTTCCAAATGCTTCCTATCCCACTAATGGTCAAAGCAGCTACAATGGCCCATATGGCCCTTGTATGACTAGCCCTGTGAACACCTCCTCTTCACTCCCGGTGGGTTTGCTGTCTTGCAGCCACACCTCTCCCCTCGCTCTTCATCAAGCCCCTTAATCATGTTCCCGCCTCAGAACTTCTGAACTTGCACTTTCCTCTGGCAGGGTGCTCTTCCTCTAGGTACCTGTGTGGGTCCTTCAGCCTTCTCCTTCTGGTCTGTGCACACGTGTCAGCTTGCTTGTGAGACCTTGCTTGACGATCCTACTCAAAAGCAAAAAGCCTTTTCCCTTTCCCAGCACTTTCCCTATTTATTTTTTCCATAACACTTATCACTTATTGATAGAGCCCAGACAGGAGCACCGCCTTTTTGAATAAGCCCACCTGCCATCTCAGAGAAACCTAGGTTTCATCTAACCTAGGCTACAAGCATTCTCCGGAGGGCACATCAGCCCATCTCTTCCCTGACCCATCCCCTCACAAGTTTGTCAGAAAACCTGGCCCGTAAAAAGCCTCTTAGCCTGTAAGAGACACCTTCTTTGTTCTTCTGCTCACCAGAACAGAGAGGTCCTTCTCAGATTTAGCAATAAACCTGCTTGGACTGTGGAGTTTGCATCCCTTCTTTTCCTTTTCCTTATAAAATGTATTTTACTTACTTATTCATTTATTTCACCTTACACCACCCCACCAAGAATATAAACTTTGTGAATGATAATGTCAAAAGTAGTGAAAATTGGCTAAAGCAGTAATTATAGAAAAATTTATAACTTAAGTTACTGTATTATAGAAGCCTGAAAATCACAATACTAAACTTAAACTAAAAAACCTAGAAAAAATTTAGAAAGTATAAACCCAAAGGAGGAAATGGAAAGTATTAAGGACAGACAAAGCTATTTTACAGAAGATCATTAAAATTAAAATTATTATTCATTTATAAAACATGAATTTAAGAGAAAAATTTAAAAAAAATTTTTAATTGAATTTCTAGAGAAGTTGGTCATAAAGGGAGTAGGCAACATTAATAGTTTTAAGAGCTAAAAAGTGGGCATAACTATAAAAAATGGATGATGCTCTGTCAATAAATTTGAAAACTTACAAGAAATGGACTATTTTCTAGACAAATATAAATTACCATAAATGATTCAAGCAGATATTTTTTTAAAAAGATAGGATAAATTATAACCTATACATGGAGAAAGGATGGGAAAATCAGTTACTCATTTGGAAAGAAAAAGAAAAATCTCTCTCTCATACCACATGCAGACACAAATTCCAGTTGGTATATAGAAGATAACACTTAAATATATTGTAAAACCTGGAGAGTGCCATGAATTGTTTTTGGATATATTTCAAATATAGTGGAAATATAAAACATGTGTGGGAATGATGCACATCAAAATCAGGACATTGGTTATTTCTAGAAAAGGCAATAAGGAAATGAGATGAAGGGGGGCATCAGAGGGGCCTACAAATCTAGGTCTAATTTTCAAAGTCATTTTTAAAAAGATTGGATGCAATCACAGGAAAATATTAAGATTGGGCAAGGCTGGGTTGTGGATACATGGGCGTTTAATATATTATTCACTGTATATTTTAGTATCTTGAAATATTGTCACTATTTAGAGAAGAAGCCTAGGCCAAAAAAACCTGTTTTTTTCCCATAAGCAGTGAGGAACTTTTGAAGGCTGTTAGCAGAAATCTAACCACTTAGATCTTCCACAGACCCTCACAGAAACCTCAGTGCTCCCTCGTCCATCTCCTAGAATGGGTCTCAGCTCCACTTGATCCCAATAAACATCCATGTTGAACAGGTACAGACAAGACCGGCCTTGCTAAGCCAGCTGTGCACAAAGATGCTTTATTGAGAGAGTTTCTGAAGAGAATAATATTAAACTTGTAATTTTGTTTACATGTCAAGTTACCCAAAGACAAGGCATAACATTGTGAAATCTTTGGAAAATAACGAATTTAAACGGGTGGTGTTTGGAGCTGAGAGAGTGAAAGCTTCTCCCTGAAAGGATTTTGAGGCCACACAACCCTTTGTGGTATGTTCTAATCAAGTAAAAGCAAATGCAAAATGTGTTTCTCATGAGTAATTTATAAAAGATTGTGTTTAGAAAGAATCATTTTAAAACTATGTGTATTTATATTTCTGCGTGCCATAGCTTATAAAAAGTTCATCCATAGAGTTCCAATCCCATTGTTGACATTTTATGTCTTTCAGTTGCTCTGTGCAATACGTAATTATTTCAACCTCTGTCCTTTGTGTGGTCTGTTGATGGGCCAGAACCAGAGGGCTTCTTTCTGAGAACACCAATAGACTCAAGATCGTGATCTTTCCCACTCAGATAATCTTCTTTTATCTAAATAATTGTATTTCTTGCATGTGCCCCCATGACTTGAATAGAATGAAGCATTTAGGCATAGTGTTCCCATGAAGTATTTAATCTCAAAGAGAAGCAAACTGCAGCCCCTCAAGGAAAAAGAAACCTAATGCTCAGTACAAATTGCTTTTCATTTCTCTATTTTTCCTTCTGAGACCATTCTTATCTAGAAAAAAAAGGAACAAGATGTCCAGAGCTATTGTCCCAAAAATTCAATTCTAGTACATTTTGCCAAAAACTGGATGACTGAGACAAAAGTGAGGATTTTAAAATGTTGAGCTATTAGTTGCAGCCTTGACACTAGAAATAGTTAGAAAAGATTAGGATTCCATCTTTAAGGACTGGGAATTTAAAGACAAAAGATAAGACTAGGGGGAAAAGAAAGGAATGGACATTTTCTGAACACTTGGCTATGTCCAGATACTCCATGTAAATTACTTAAGTGAAATCTTACTCCATTTCCATGAAATGTTTGTTTTCCATATGTCATGGATGACAAGCTGAGACTCTAACAGGTGGAATAATAATAAGACCGAGTGGTGGGCATGGAATTGCATTGCTCAGATCTCCACCCAAGAACACCTGCTACATGCAGTGGAGATGACAATGCTGTTGCATCCTCACATCTACTTTGGCATTTATGCCAAGGCCATACTTCACCCGACAGCTCCCAGGCAACAGTTGAGTACAACAGGGGCACAAGGTCCAGTCCACTCCCCCTGTGGGATTCCTCCAACTTTTGCTCTGGAGCTGCATTGATCTGGCCAGGGCTTTATCAGAACTGCAGTGAGAGACTCTTCCTACCTGATACTTCCTCCTTCCCACTTTCCTTTCACATGTGTCAGACCTGCATCACCTACATGCTCCAGTTCCCTCCTCCGTCTTTATCTTTCATAATCATTCCCCCAAAAGGCTGCTTGTACATCCTGTCTTGCCATCTGCTTCTCAAAAGACCTCACCTGGCACAGTCCACATAACTAAAAGCTGTCATAATTAGAGGTCGATGCCAATGGTTGACATATTGACATTGATATTGACATCCAGACTATTAATACTCTTTTAATATTAATATTACTACTACTAATGTATTATTGATACTACTGCTAATAATTAGCATACAATATATTTGCTGAGTGCTTACTATGAACTAGGTATTGTACTTAGACTTCCATGCATGATCTCATTCACTTTTCCTAACACCTCTATTAGATATTATTATCTGCATTTAACAGATGAGAAGACAAAGGCTTAGAGAGATCATTAGCTTACCAGTCACATAATTATCCATTAGCATAACCAGGATTTGCCCCTGGGTCTGTATGTCTCTAAAACCTTGATGATCTTAAACCACTCTGTACATTTTGTATACTATACGGCTTACTGCAAACCACTCTGCCTTTCAACTTTATCACTTTTAGGACTATGATTTGATGGGTATTTTTCCACTCAAAGTGAGAATAAGCAACAAATATTTATAAGACACCAACTCTGTGCCAAGATATTTGGATATATCCTGAGGAACCAATAGAAGAAAAGGTCCAGTTCCTGCCTCCAAGAAAATCATTACTAATCTGTGAGGTTATTAACAATTTAAGTGAAAAGACACTATTGACATCCCCAAAACAAAGAACCATCCAAGAAGCTAGTGGATTATGAAGTTGTTATGTGGTTGTTACTAAATGACAATAACTACTCTTCTGAACAAAGTAACATAAAAATGAACAAACTCCAAAGACTGTGACATTTTTAAAAAGCAAGGAGTTCCTATTAGCTGGACAAAAGGAACTGGGTCTTGAAAATTCTGTAAGGTTTGGAAAGGTAGAAAATGTGACATACCAAACTGAAGGTGAACAATTAATGACAATTTTCCAGCTGGGGGAAAAAAAATTGATCCTTAAGATAATGGCAGACTCGGGGAAAAATGTAATTAGTAATTTCTCACTCGGCATCACTGAAAACATTTCCTCCTAAAGAACATAATGGAGTGTCTTCTAATGAGAATAATATGCACTTGGCAATCAAACAGTACTGCAGCCCACAAGACTGTCACTGTAAACCTGTTAAACAAAAATATCATGAACTAGGGCAACAAGGAATATGTGTGGATGTTTACTGAAGTGTAATGTCCATGTATCTCCCCCACAGAGATGTCTGTTTTAATCTTGAACCTCATCCAGGAACTCACCCTTCCTAACTCAAGGATTCTTAAAAAACCTCCTCCTGCCATTAAAAAAAAAAAAGAAATAATATATTTTAAAAGAAAGACAGAAAACCGCATCAAAGAAAAATGAGGCAGCCAGCCTCACACAGACAACCAAAAGGCTGTAGGATCCTATCCTCAGAATCAAAACTTGCTAATTGGTAACTTTATCTATTACCTGTTAGTGTCTTTGAAGCAAGCAAAGCCTCCTTACCACTCCTTATCACTTCTTTAAAGATGTGTCAGTGTTGAAGTAAACACTAAAAAAAAACCAGCATGAGCAAAGATTGAGACTTTTCTGTAAATGGAGAGAGCCCCATTACAAATCATCAATACCTCAGAATGAAGTTGCGTTAGGTCCTCAGTGGGGGTCCGGTTCAGAAAGGGATTAGAAGAATTTGGATGATGTAGTAATGAAGGGCTGAGTCCAGATCAAAACAGAAATTGTTCCATTTTTTAAGTTGTTTCATTCATTAAGTTCCATTCAGCCTACCTGGTTAAGACCATTCTCCATAACGAGCAGGGCTGAATGATATTATCACAGACCCACGGCATAACATTTGCTCCTCTGTTTAACTATGCTTTAGCCAATTGTAGCATAAGCGCATGTTCCACAAAGTTTACCAGCTTGGGCCATTCCCATGTGCCCACACTGCTGCAATGAGGGAATTCTAGTGAATGGACTTCTGAGGAGGCAATGTGAGAATCCTGGATGAGAGGGAGATAGAAAGTCTTGCTTCATTGAACTTTATACCAAGACCAATAACTCGAGACAAAATTTTAATAAGCTGCAGCACACTGAGAGATGAAATGAGAGGGTGGCTGAAATGAGAATGGTAAAGCGATAAATTTGAGGTCTCTGGCTTGCTTAATTGGGTGCATGGTGGTAAGCTCACTGAGCTGAGCGACAGAGCCCTGGAAGAGGACACAGCTTGCTGGGAAAGATCATGGATATGCTTTTGAGTGTAGGTTTCAAGTACTTTGAGACCTAAGAAATGCAGAAATGTGGGGATGTAATAAGTAATTTATATGGGTGTAGCTGCCTTTACTGAGATTGAGTGATAAAATGGAGTTCACCAGAAATTCAAGGAAAGAAAGAGCATTCCAGACAGAGGGACTGGAACTTGCGGTGACACGGAAATGAGGATATTCTAAGTGCTTATTTTCAGAAGTTAATTACTATTGAAACTTAAAAGACTGTTTCACACTGTATGGGGGACAAAGAGGGAAAATGAGTAGTTAATAGTGATTACCTCTAGGGAGGAGCTCAGGAGAGCAGAAAAGAGAAAGCTGCACATTTGTTTATGTTGCATGAATTTACTCCTTACAGTGTGCATTTTCAGTAATTTAAAAATAAAATTCTCAGTATTACTTTTTAAAAAGGGTTTATTGAAGTTAAAGAGGCGGCTGAGAAAAGAGGAAGTTTCTTTGCTTGATTAATTCAAGGACACCTCCTACAGCTGTGTGGGTTGTACACTTCACAACATTAAGGGGTGCCTCTCATGTAGACAATAATATGTACTGTGAAGCCTAAACAACTCTATATGGTAGCCTTGATTACAATTATTTTAGATGCAAAATATCTTTCAAGGTGGCCAAATAGGTCATTAAAGCCCATAAGGGCTGGAAGAGGTAACTCCTAAATTTAGATGTCAGGATAAGTAGGCACAAGTCAGCTGAAGGGAGGGTGGAGTTAGGGAAGGTAGAAGGGAGAACACAGTTAAAGCAGAAGAGACAAAGTGGTCACACATTTGTCATGACAATGTTCTTCCTCCTAAATTCCATTTGGTTCCACAAAAAATTCCATTTAATGGGAAATATCATATTTTTTATGTTCCATTCATTCTAACCAACTTCTAAAAACAGATGATGGCTGAACTTATTGCTATAGATTTAACATACAAAATTCCCTTTCAGGTGATCATCAATTCAGCCCTTTTGAAAGGTGTGCCATTTATTAATCCAGGCCTCAACAGAGCTGCCTGTTCACGAGGAGTTCTCAGAAGAGAGCTTTGGACACATTCTGTCAAAATCACCTTAGTGATTTTTTTTTTACCAAATTCCCTGTTATACACTTTGTTACAAGGTAATACAATCATTCTTCTTTCTTTGTACCCCTAGACTGTAAGCTAGTTGAGGGTATGTCTCTTTTATTTATTTAAATGTACAGTATCTAGCAGAGCATTTAGTATATAATGGGTGAAAATATTGAATGAGCCAGTGAATAAACAGAGTATAGCCACAATGGATTGAAAATCAGGAAACCTGGTTTCTACTCTTTAATCTTTCCTCTGTGTGACCCCTGGAAACTCACTTGATTATTTTGTAGCTTAGTTTTCTTATTTGTTTAACTTAATCTGTTTGATGCATTATATGGCATGTGCTCTTAATGAATAAGGTATCGTCTTTATGATCTTCTATAGGAAAGGGGTCAAACATTTGTTCAGTACCTAATATGTGCTACCACCATGATCCTGGCAGATATACACACACACAATCCAAACCCTCATAATCATGCTTTGAGGTAGATATCATTGTTATCACTTTTACAAATGAAGAAACTGAGATTCAAATATATTAACTGATTTTCAGATTCACACAGAGTAAGTAACCAGCATGTGATGAGAGTCTGTCACAAATCCAAGCCCTTCAATCTTACTATGTGGCCACTTGTTTGAGAAAGTTAAAAACAGGCATCATACATGCTTACAAGGCATCACCATTGTTTCAGATTTTAGCCCAAGGGCACATATTTCAGTGTTTGTTTCTGTATAAAATAGCCAAACTGGTTCTCATACCAACACGCACAGGATGTGAAGCAACAGATTGAGTCAAATATTTATTAAGTGGGGGATAAAGGGTCCAGATTTTGTCGAAGACTATTTTGTTTTGCTTTATCCTTGCGACCAGGCAACTGCTAGAAAGTGAAGAAAGTGAAATGTCAGACAACTTGGCTAAAGTACCAGACTTTTTTATCATCCAGTCAGACACTAGAGATGGAAAAAAAGATCTGCCTGGTTATCTTTGTCTAGTCTCTCTTGGCTGAAAAATAGGGTACGCTGGAGGTAAAAGTAATGATCCATAATTTACAGTTAAAAAGGACCCTACACACAAAATTACCCAATACTTGGGAGAAAGAGAGAGAGAGAATGAATGATGAACATGTATAGATTATTTAGATTAAAAATGTATCTTATAATACATGATAGCCCATTTTCTAGCCCCACAGAGTGTATTAAAAAGCATGCATGTAAGTAAGTATGTTGGTGAGTTAAATATATGTGGATGTATTTAGTTTCCATCACAAATTGGTGTTCCTCCTTTTCTAAGGTATCTTGTTTTCTTTGCCCTTTTGCAAAGAAACTTGTCCATTTTTTCTTTTTATTTTTGACTGCCAGGAATCTTGGAACTCATGCCCGTGACTGCTTGTAACAGTTTCCCATGGCCTGGGGTCTCTGTTGTAAATAGTCTCTCTTGGATGGGTCTTTTAGTAACAAACCTCCTTCTATGCATTTTGTTGTGAGCTACACAAATTCTTGCTGGAGGCATGAAGTAGGTTCTATTAATAGCTTTGATAATTCAACCATCCCAGTATACACAGCCTTGCCATGGCCTCATCAAGGGTGGGGTGTACTTCCCTGCCCCTTGACTTGAGATTTGACCATGTAACTTGCTTGGGACAATGACATATGGTGGAAATGACAGTATACAAGTGCTGAGCTTAGGTTTTAAGATGCCTCCGTGTTTTCACTTGCCCTCTTCATGTCTGCCATCACCATGAGGACATACTCAGGCAGCCCACTGGTCACAGGAGAGGATAAGAAACATGTAGAGCAGCCTAGATAGTTGTCAGTGGACTCCTAGTGGACTTGTAGACATATGAGCAATAATAAGTGACTACTGTATATATACACTTAATGAACTTCTATTCATCCTTTAAAACCCTGTTATCATATCATAATTCTCTGTGAAGCTTTGTCTGATGTCTCTTGAAAACTAAAGCACTTCCTCCTCTGCATTATATATATATACCTAGCACATATTTCTATTGCCTCTCTCATTAGATTTTAAGATACACAAAGTCAGAGACTGTAATTTATGTATCTTTGTGACCTATTTCATGGACATATCAGACATTCAAGAAGAAAATACACACACACACACACACACACACACACACATATATATAACTGGATATACTTTAGGATTGATTTCTAATCAGTCCATTTGTTGAGAACATACTCTGCAAGAAGATGATCCTCTAAGGAATACTGAATATGCTGGTTTTGAAAACCATGTCATTACCATTGCTAAGGAAACAAAGCACAATATAGGACAAAGTCTAGTGCAGTGAAATATAAGTGAACACAAATAACATTCTCAAGCCCACACTTGATTCCAGGCATCAGGATGATAGTTAATAGATACATCGCAACAATCCTGACCTTCAGTGAGAAAGGAAGAGCCAATTTATTACCACTGATTTTCAGAAGGCTTCAGTTACTTCATTATTTCCAGTGACATAGAAGGAAGCACTGTGATAAATGGAATAATGCAAATTATCTTTAACAGCATCAAACGAAATCCAGGGGAAAAATGTATGTAGCTTAGTGAGATGATGTATGTGGGAAAGAAATTTTATTTGATGGCCTTAACACCATGTATGTATGGAAAATAATTATTTGTAGTTTAAAGTGGATGTGTAACTTGGAGCACAGAACCTGGAAAGACATGTACTGAACATAATGGGCATGGTGCCCCAGTCATGAATCGGTTACACTGTCTAGATAAATTATGGTGAAGTTGTCCTTGTTCCCTGTCTTGAAATACACAAAGCTGGTGATAGGCAAGGACATGAGTTACTCTAGAATTTACCTCTTTTTCTAAATTATTTGTAAGTGGTGAAATGACTAGGATTCATAAGATCTGACCAGGACTCTCTGCACCTACAACAAAATAGTTTGTCAAGCAAGGAGGAGTGATATGATGATTCTAATAGCTAATATCTATGACACTATACTGCTCTCAGCATTTAACATGTATTAACTCATTTAAATCTCACAATACTCATTGAAGTAGTAGTACTATTATCCCCAATTTACAAATAAGGTTTTAGTTGGGACCTAATCAGAGCTTCCTTCCTCCACTTTTCTGAGTTCTCAGTCAATTGAGAGATAAAACAAGGAATGAGAGAGGTAGAAATCAATCTATCAGATTGTCAATAAATACTGATAAGAAAGGACAGCTTGGTCCATGAAAAGACTTAATTTTCTCTTATATTCCTCCAAGTTTGAATGTATATACAAAGAGTAACATAACAGACAGCATACTATGAAGATTTTTAAAATATTCATATTACTAACATTCTTTCTCCACTAACATGAAACACCATCTGTGTTACATATGTAGTTCCCATCAATTATTGGATCTGCTTCAGAGCTATCTAATTTATTCCACTGCTATGCTTTTCTATTTCTGGGCATATTCTGTACTGTTTTCATGGCAACAGCTTTAAAATATATATTAATAACTGGCAGGACAAGCACAATCAGATTCTTGGCTCTTCTCTGTTCTTATTCTTCCATTTGAATTTTATGATCATCTTGTCAAGTTCCACTTTTTAAAAAAGCTCAGTAATTTTTAATCAGTATCATAATATACCTACAGATTAATTTTGAGAGAACTGCTAACTTCATGGTGTTCTTCATTCAGGACTTCTTTTGTGCCCATATTTTTTCCAAAAATATTCTTGCCAATCTTTTCTTACATTGTTTTCATTTTCTTAGGATAAATCCTTTCTTCTGGCTGAAATATATTTTTTACTACTTCATTAGTAAGTAGCTTAATCATTGGTATGCCTGAAATTATGTTCTTTCTTACTTCCTTTTGAATAATGATTTTGTATTTTACGTGTATCTTCTCTTTGAAGCCTTGTTTTCCCTCAGCATGTTGACAATGTTACTCTATTGTTTTTGTTCTTTGTTGTTGATGAGAAGTCTGCTATCAGAATGATTACCATTTTTGTAGGTAACTGTTCTATTTTTTACTCTGTTGGCTTTAAACATTTTTTGCTTTATCTCTGACATATCTGAATATGGAATTATTTGTATTTATATTACTATCATTAGAGCTCACTTTAAATATGAAACTCGTATCTTAGAAATTTCTTGTCCAATGTATCTTAAACATTTTTTTCTGCAACATTTGTTATAGTGTTTCTTTTGGAACATATGTACTCTTATAGGACATACATAGGATGGTTTGAAGACTTTCCAATATGTCAAACAGGTTTCTAAGTTTTACATA
Source organism: Manis pentadactyla (assembly GCF_030020395.1). NCBI lineage: Eukaryota > Metazoa > Chordata > Mammalia > Pholidota > Manidae > Manis > Manis pentadactyla. The sequence goes on along the minus strand of NC_080022.1, from coordinate 45,419,958 downwards.
TAGATGAACTATATTCTTAGTGAAGTCATCATTGCTATATTTGACGTTGTCTAAAGATGAGTTTTGCCTATCTAGTGAGGCTTGAAAAGGCGATTTCAATAATTATGTTTAGAAACAAGACCAAAGACATGATACATGAAAGAACCGTTATAAACAAGACAATACATCCAAGATGCAGTTGCTTATGCAAAGTCACATAACACCAAACCAAGACTTAACTTAATTACAGTTTCAGCTCCCCCAGAAACGGAATCTTAAACCAGTCAGTCAGGAAGCATGTGATCAGCATCAGTTAGGTAATTTGCCTGACAGACCCCTGCCAGCCCCTAAAGAAAACTAATCCTGCAATTATCCACTTTTTTTGCCTGGTATTACTGCCTTATTCCTGCTCCCTTCTGCCTATGAAAGTCCTTCATTTCGTAGAGCTTCTGAGATCTCCTTTCTGTCTGCTAGATTGAATGCTGCCTAATTCATGAACCATTGAGTAAAGCCAGTTTTCTCAGCTGAATTTTGTTTTTCATCAGAAATAATTCATAAGCTATATTTCATTAAAATTAAAAACTTTGGCTATGTAAAAGACAGCGTCAAGAGAAAGAGAAGACAAGCCACAGACAGAAAAAATATTTGCAAAATATGTCCACGTCTGATAAAGGACTGTTTCCAAAATATGCAAAGAACTCTTACTATTCAACAGTAAGAAAACAAACAACTCATTTAAAAAGTAGGCCAAAACTTGAAGAGACACCTTACAAAGAAGATGTACAGATAGCAAATAAGCATATAAATAACATATCATATGTCATCAGGCAAATGCAAATTCAAACCAGATACCACTACTCACCTATTAGAATGGCCAAAATTCAGAACATTAACAACACCAAGTGCTACCAAGGATGTGGGCGACAGCAGCTCTCATTCATTGCTGGTGGGAATGCAAATTGGTACAAACACTTTGGAAGAGAGTTTGACAGTTTCTCACAGTTACTCTTATTATATAATCTAATAATTGTATTCCTTGCTATTAATCTGAAGAAGTTGAAAAGTTATATCCACACAAAACTTACACATGGGTGTTTATAGCAGCTTTATTCATAATTGCCAAAATTTGGAAGCAATGAAGAGGTCCTTCAGTAGATTAATGGGTCAATAACTATATTTTACATGTTGGAATTTAAAAATTTTTTTATTCATATCCATCCTTGAATATCTTCCTAGGTTTCTTTGAAAATTTTCTTATTATTTGTATGATATGATTTCTTTTACTGCTTTGGAAATCTCAGCCTTTTTGCAGTTCTTTTTCATTTAAAGCAAAGAAAATTGGCTCCCATATGCTGATTTTGTTGGCCATCATTCTTAGTGTTGTTTTCTTTATAGATTTTAATGTACAAATTCATCTTGAGTAGTAGTTACATTAGTCATGATAAGTTAACTGCTACAAAAATCAATGCTCAAACACGAAAGGCTCAGACTTACTTCTTTTTCATATAACCACTTAATATAAGAGTTTGGACAGCAGCCCCCCACACAGTGACTCAGAGACCCAGGCTTTTTCCATTTTATGTTCTGCTCTCCTTGAGGTCCTCTGAGGTTTTCCTTATTCAGCCAGGTGAATCCTCTGACTTTCAGTCTCAAGTATAAACTGGAGATAGCAATAGCACCTTCTTCATACTTATGAGCATTAATCGTGTCACTGTACTCAATAAATAACAGCTGTCAATATAATAATGATTATATAACTCAATATGCAGTGTTACTCAGAGGAGTCACCGAGATTTTAGGCAGAGGAGTGACATAACATATTAAAATTCAGCAAAAAATTGAGTACCCGTCCAATGCCATACATACACGCTGAGAATAGAGTAGTGAACAAAAGAGACGTAATTCCTACCTAACAGTGGGGAGAAGCACAATCATCAAGTGAGAAGAATTATGTTTTAGGAAGTCCTTGGGGTGGCAATGTGGAGGGTGATTTAGGGAGTGGTAGGTCACTTGTGCAATAATCCAGATGAAAGATGCAAAGCCCTGCATTGGGCAATGATACACAGAGGAGAATCTGGATTTGAAAACATTTTAGGTAAAAATGGCAGTTCTTGGTGACATAACCAAGGGCAGGATCATGACAGGGAGGATGAGTATAGGTCGAAACTCAAGTCTTCAGTGATTCACATTTGAGTGACTTGGCAGATGGTGGCCCCAAGATTGATAACAGAGGGAGAAAAGTGACTTTGTAGAAATTAAAGAGTTTCATTTTCTACCAGTTGAATTTGATATTCTTACAAAACACCTAACTGTATTTGTTTGGTAAGCAGTTCACTGTATTTTGTTTGCCACAGAGCAGTTGTGCCAGTGTTTGCCCTCCAGATCCACTCTCTTCTAGGCTCTGTCCCTTGGAGGGAGACCTATGCGACTGGTATTAACAGGCTCCCTTTTTACCTGTTTCTGCATGAATTTTGTCAAGAGTGAACATGGTAAGAAATTGGGAGGAAAAAAGGAAGAGAGTACAGGCAGGGTATTTATTCCCCAGGTTTCTTCCTGGCCAGGATGCTGTAGGTTGGCTTCAACCCTGAAACAGGCCCAGGCTCCTGTTTAATTCATCTCTCCCTCTCTGTCTCTCTAGGGTTTCAGTAACTCTCCGCACTTGCTCTTTGAGGTCCATGGTGGGTAATGAATCCTATCATCTACAATATCTAGGTCTCTACACTAAATCCTTTTGGGTTCCCTACACTCAACCGCTCATATTTTGAATATCATCCCTATATTAATTTCTTTTCCATCACCCAATTTGTATATGTTATATGTTTATTGCTGGGACCCTGAATGATACAGTAAATGTTCAGTAAATAATTATTTAACAAAAATTTACAAATGAATATATAGATGGATGGGTGGATCTGGACTTAAGAAAATGAATCTTGTTTTGCCATTTGGATAATAATAAAAATCATGAGATCCTTGAGGAATCAATGCAGAGTAAGGGGAGAAAAAGCTGTTATCTGTATGGGGGTGAGAAAGGACTTGGAGAGGTAGCACACTGGGCAGAAGGAAATCCCAAGGTGTGGTGGATAATATTGGCAAGACATGCTATTGAGTTATTTAGGAATTTCCCCTCACCTAGCAAGAAAATATATTGCTCCTTGGGGATAAGAAGTGAGGTGGGAGGAGAATCAAAGGTAGAATTAAGGAACTTAAAAACAACTCACCCACATTTCTTAATTAGCTTCAAGGGGGGAGTTATTGGGGAATTACTGCCAAGGGTAATGATGTGGAGGTTGGAATGTCTTTATTCCTTAGGGGAAAAAATCCTTTTTCTGCCACATCTTTTCATCCATTTAATTGGCTTATATTTGTCTGTCAGAAACCTAGGCAATTCCAAACCAAATAGCTTACCTTCCTTCAAACATGACCAAAATAGCTGCAAAAGGCTGGAAGAGCTTCCATCAAACAATCTTGGCAAGAAATATTTGCCACATAAAACACAGGTTGCTCTCTCTTTTGACTCAGAATTTTGGCCACACCTTTCAAAATGCAATGAAAGTTTTGAAATCATTGAAACTGGCCCTATAAATACCATTCTAGGTATTCCTAAAGTAAGCAAAGGAGGAAGGAAACCCACCATAACAGTTATATGGGATGCTGTCTAGGTTCTTGCCAAGAATATAGAACAAATGGCTACTGCCTTTTTTCCACACAACACCCACCTCACTTTTGAAACAGCAACTGGGTGATGCAAGTAGTAAAATAAAAACACACCATATGAGAACATATGGGGATAATGGATATTTCACCATCACAAGTTCGGTGCTGGTTTCACAGGTATGTACACATGTCAAAACTTATCAATTGTATACTTGATACATGGAGTGCATTTTATGTCAGTTATACCTCAGTAAGCTTGTTTGAAACAAAACAAAACAAAAATACCATGTAAAATGTAAGCATGTTCCTAGTAGAGAACTAGAAGGTGGGAACTTACGTAACTGCTTGGAAAGAGCCAACATGTATATATATATACAGAGAGCTGCCAGCCACATACTCCACATTACTGCCAGAGTGGTTCTTTAATATAAGTCAGAGCATATCCTTCTCTGTTCAAGGCCCTCCAATGGCTCCCATTTCTCCCTGACTCAAAGCTAGAACCCTCGTACCCACCGTATAATCTCATAAGGCCATACACTTTCAAGCCATTGTGACCCCTCTGGCTTTGGCATCTATCACCTACCCCTACTCAGCCACATTGGGTTCCTTGTTATTCTTGATCAAGCATGACAAGCTTACCTCAGGGCTTTTGCACTTGCTGTTTTGTCTGTCTGAAATCTTTCTTCTACTCCCAAATATGTTCATGGCTTGCTCTGGATCTATACTTCTAGCTTTTTATTCAAATATTACCTCCCAGAGAGGTCTTCTCTGGGCTCTGTATTAAAAAACATCAACGTCTTGCTCCCACCTTGGCCTCAGTACTTCCTATTTCCTGGCCTACTTTATTTTTCTCCATAGTATTTTATCATAACCTGACATTCTCTATAGTTTATTTCATTGCTGTTTATTGTGTTTCTCCTGCACTCCAACTGCAATGTAAACTCTCCAATGATAGCTGTCTGTTTTATTTACAATAGCATCTATATTATATATAGGTAGGCACTCGATAAAAAACTGTTTAGAGAATAATTCATCCAGTCAAAAAAACCACATCCAAATGGTTGTGGGTTTTATGTGCAACAATAATACATTGTGAAAGGAAGGGAGCGACACACAGCAGCAATTCACTGGAGAATTCCGCTTTATTAGGGAAAGGTGCTGGGTTATATAGGAAGGGGCATGGGGTGACTGTGTTGTCACTTCTACGGGGCTGGTGGCCATTGGCTAGGTGCTGGGATTAGGGGGGCAAGGGGTGATTGGGGTTCAGATGGTGCCGGCGGGAATCGAGGACCCAGAAGAGAAGCAGGAATTTCACCATCTTATGGGTGGGGGCCCTTCATTCCCCCCTTTCTCCTCTATGGGGTTGTGGACGTTGCTTTCTCTCTGACTGCTTCCTGCTGATCGGGGGCGGAGAAGGGAGTGAGGGCTTGAGGACTGTGAGGAAAGCGTTGATAGGACTCCCCACAGTAAGGACAAGTAGATGTGGACTTCTACAGGTTGGAAATCAATGAAGGTTCCCTGTAACCATAGGTCGAGGACTTGTTGATTCTAATGGTGCCAAGAGGATACGGGTGCCAGAAGCCAGGCGTCTGCGGCCATTGTTTCCAGGAACAGTTTCCAGCGGAGAGCGGGGTCCATCTCAGCGTGTGGTGAGGAGGTTACGTGAGGGTGAGGGATCTTCTGTGGCTAAAAGCTGGTAGTTCCTGAGTAAAAGCTGGTTGAAAGTTTGATTAGAGATTTTGCCAACTTGGGATTTGATAAACTTTACTATACAAGGTAAGAAGAGACAGGCAAGAATGATTATTATAGGGCCTGCAATGGGCCACAGCCAGGTGAGGAAGGGGTTTGTTAGTATTGAAGAGAATGAGTTGGAGGAGTAATACTGTGGGTACCGGGAGTTACCCATGTAGTGAATGGCAGAAGACCAGTAGGGACATCTCCGTGGGTGTCTGGCCATCGCCTGCAACAGGCTTGTTTTTGGTCATAGAGGAAGCAGAGGTAGGGAGAATAAAGGTAGCTGCTAGTGAACACTTCGGTGGAGGGAGGGAAGTGGAGGTATAAAGGCTCGGAGCAGCCTTTCAGAGGGCAGTCTGATGTGGCAATGAGGGCAGTAATTTTTGTTTGATGCTGTGTGTAAGTCTGTCTGACTTTGAATCGCCATACAAAGGAGGCTGGGGTGGCGGGGAAGACAATAGGAATGAGGAAAAAAAGCGAGAGAGAGCGAGGGAGCAGTAAAGGAGGAAAAAGTCATGATTCGGGTATGGATGGCAAAGGGGGTGAATGGGATTTTAGAGGAAAGAGGACAGTAAGGTCAGGAGTCTGGAGGGAAGGTCTGTAAACTTTTGTAGGTTAAGAGGTCTTCTAGGTGATGTGGGGACAGAATGGTAAGGGGCGCCCCAAATGTCAGTTTATGAGCTTCCTTCTGCAAGAGCTGTCCAGCTGCTAATGCCCGTAGGCAGGGGGCCCATCCCCGAACTGTGGGGTCTAATTGCTTGGAAAGATAAGCTACTGGGGCAAAGGATGGGCCATAATATTGGCCTAGGACTCCTAGAGCTTGACTGGACCTCTCATGAATGTATAATGAGAAGGGCTTTGACAAATCAGGAAGATGGAGAGCTGGGGCTTCCACAAGGGCTCCACGGAGCTTAATGAAGGAGTGTCGGGGTGAGGAGGATAATGGTTCTTCAGGGGGGCCCTTGCTGAGGTCGTATAGGGGTCTTGCCAACAGGGAGAAGTTAGGGATCCACGCTCTAAAATACCCAGCCAGGCCTAGAAAGGAAAGGATTTCTGTCTTGGTTTTGGGAACGGGCAGGTCAGAGAGGAGCCATTTTCTGTCTAAGGTAATGGACTTTCTTTGTTGAGATAGAAGAAATCCGAGGTAAGTGACAGAAGGGGAAGAGATTTGAGCTTTGACGGGGGATACCCGGTAACCTCTGGAAGCTAGAAGGTTAAGTAGGGAGGCAGTGTCAAGTTGAGACTGTTCCCACGAGGGACTGCAGAGTAGAAGATCGTCCACGTATTGTAATAAGGTGGACTCGGAGTGATCATGATGAAACTGTTTGAGGTCCTGAGCTAGGACCTGTCCAAAAATATGGGGACTATCTTGGAAGCCTTGTGGCAAAACTGTCTAAGTGAGTTGTTCAGAATGTCTTGTGTATGGGTCTGTCAAGGTGAAGGCGAAAAAATCTTGGGAGGAGGGGTCCAGAGGGATAGAAAAAAAAATGCGTCCTTGAGATCTAGGACTGAGAAGTGGGAGGCCGAGGCAGGGATCCGCGATAAAAGGGTGTATGGATTTGGGACTAAGGGATGGATAGGGACGATGGCCATGTTGATGAGGCGAAGATCTTGGACAAGGCGGAAAGATCCGTTGGTTTTTTTAACAGCTAATATGGGGGTATTAAACAGGGAGTGAGTGGGTCTGAGGTAATTTTTGTTTAAAAGATCTTGAATGATGGGTTGGAGGCCTATGAGGGCTGAAGTGGTTAGGGGGTATTGGGCCTGACAGATATACTGAGAGGGGTCACGTAATTTGATAGAGGCAGGAGGACATAGAGCCACGGAGGGGCTTGTAATGTCCCAAACTTTAGGATTTACAGGGTGTATGAGGGCGGAACTGGAGCTTTCACTGGGTAGAGGGGGGTTGTCGGCTATGAGGGCCATCAGAAAGGGAGTACTGGGGGCTGTGGGAGTGGATATAGTTATGGAAACATGGAGGAGAGAAAGGATGTCCCGTCCTAGTAAGGGGATGGGACACTGGGGCATAACCAGGAAGGAGTGGGAGAAAGGTATGGGATTGTCCTGGATTGTGCATAAAAGGGGGGGGTTTAATGGGAAAATCTGTTTACCTCCTACCCCAACTATAGGAGTAATGGCAGGCTTGGTAGGGCCCCGGTATTCCCGCAAGACTGAGAAGGTGGCTCCTGTATCTAGGAGGAAGGAGATGGGGCAACCGTCTACTATTAAAGTAACCCTGGGCTCCTGTTTGGTGATGGAAATGGTCGGGCGAGAAGCCCCCGGGCCCCGTCAATCTTCTTCTGCCAGCCCCACTACGGCGGGCTTAGGATGGGGGTTGTTCGTCCAGCCTCCCCTTCGGGTGGCTGGGCAATCAGACCCCCAGTGGCCCTTTTTGTGGCATCTGGGGCATGGGGTGGTAGGAGATCTGGGGGAGGGGCACGCCCTTGACCAATGTCCTTCTTGTCCACACGTGAAACAAGCTCCTGCAGGGGGCTTGTTTGTAGAGGGGCGCCCAGGTTGTGGTTTTATCAGCTGGGCCAACATTTGGAAATTGGCCTCATCAGCCCTTTGTTTACGGCGTTCTTTCTCCTCCTCCCGGTTATGGAAGACTTTAAAGGCCACTGTTAGGATCTCAGTCTGTGGGGTAGCGGGGCCCTGTTCTAACTTTTTGAGTTTAGCTTTAATGTTGGGGTAGCCTTGAGCTAGGAAGTATGTCATAAGGACATGTCTCCCGTCAGGCGTTTCTGGGTCCAGGCTGGTAACTGTAATAGGGCTTGAGTGAGTCTGTCTAAGAACTCAGAGGGAGCTTTTGAAAATTGACTCTTTATGAGCTGCCTTTTTCAGACCTGCTATTAAGCAGCAGGTGAAGATATCTGGAGAGCGGAGACCCACGGCGGTGTTATAATCCCAGTGTGGGTCTTGTTCAGGGACAGCGGTGGGGCCAGGAGGATAGGTGGGGTCAGTCCTGTGGGTTTCGGTGGCGTGCGTTTAGGCGAAGTCCCAAACTCGTCTACGCTCTTCAGGAAGGAGGGTATTGGCCAGGAGCATGAAAATGTCATGATGTGTGAGGCTGTATGACTGGAGGGTCCATTGAAACTCCTTGATATATGTCGTGGGATCAGTGGAAAAGGAACCTAGGCATTTCTCAAGTTGGGCTAAATCTCCTAAGGAGAAAGGGACGTGAACGCGCACGATGCCTTCGGATCCTGCTACCTCCCGGAGGGGGGCGATAATTTTGGGAGGCCCTCGGGACCGAGTCTGAGGAGGACTGAAGGGTTCTGGCTCAATCTGTGGGGGAGAAACAGGTGATGGGGGTAAAGACGGAGGAGGCTCCTGGGACTTAGTTAGAGGGGGGCTGAAAGGCTGAGGCTTGATCTGCAGGGGGGGTGAGGTGGGGGAGGAGATGGTGGTGGAGGAAGGGGGAGGGGCTGTTGTAGGAGAGGAGGGGGAACGGAGTGAACGGAAGGCTTCTGCGGGGGAGACGGCTTGCAGGCTTGGAGAACTTGCAGGGAGGCAGGGGGAGGAGGCGGCGGCGGCGGCGAGGGAGGCGGGAGGAGGAGGTGAAAAGCTTCCATACAGGGAATCTCCTTCCATTTTTTCAGGCGCTGGCAGTAGTTAAAGAGATCGCGAGTGATGTTAGGATCAAGAATTCCCCCTGTGGGCCATTGGTTGTTATTGTCTAGGGGTTATGTCGGCCAATCTTGGGAGCAGTGTTTACGGAGAAGTTTTGGTTTTATATCAGGCGTCAGGGAGAGGATGGCTAGATGCTTGAGCAGGCATTCATGAGGTGAACTTTCAGGGAGGGATGAGGAGGCCCCCATGGCTAAAGGACAGAGAAGGAGACAAACAGGGGAAGACAAACGGAGACCCTCGGACCGGGAGCAGACCACAAGGAGACAAAGGGCGTCCCCGATGATCCTTGGGGGTCTGAGGAAACTCGTATACGAGTCGGTTTCTCAGGAAGTGTGGGTCGTCACCCAGACCTCTCTAAGAAGGCAGAGTGCCGGAGTCACGAGGAACCTAGTACTAGGAATTTTTGGCGGAAGGAATTTTCGGCAGAAGGAACAGAAGGAGGAGGGTGGGGGGGAAGGGAGCGCTCTCATCCACAAAGGAGTCACCTCGTGTATGGCTGTTGGAGGAGGGGCCTGAGGGTCCGCCACAGCCGTGAAGGCCTGAGGCGGGGAGAGTTCCCTCCTCGTCCCCAAGCGTCAGGGCCTTGCCGGACGATCACGGTCAATGGCGCTGCGATAGCTCGGGGAAGAGCGGCCCGCTCCGGGGGAAAACTTACCCAAAGGCCAAAGAGGAGTGGTGAGTGTGAGGAGCCAGCGCCAGAAAAAGAGGACAAGGGCAAGCTGCTGCTGGTGTCGGGGGGAATATGGGGCCCAGCTGGGGTGTCCAGTCTCCCGGGTTTCGGCACCAATGAAAGGAAAGGAGCGACACACAGCAGCAATTCACCGGAGAATTCCGCTTTATTAGGGAAAGGTGCTGAGTTATATAGGAAGGGGCATGGGGTGATTGTGGTGTCACTTCTACGGGGCTGGTGGCTATTGGCTAGGTGCTGGGATTAGGGGGGCGAAGGGTGATTGGGGTTCAGATGGCGCCGGCGGGAATCGAGGACCCAGAAGAGAAGCAGGAATTTCACCATCTTATGGGTGGGGGCCCTTCACATTGTATGAAAGTTAGAGGAATAACTTGCTACCATTGGAATCAGGCTACAGTTAAATTCTACTCTTCTAAAAATTTCCTGGTGAGATATGCCATTCCTAGACTCATGAAGTACATAAAATAGAGAAAAATTAAAATTAACTTAATTCATTCAGATATTTGAATAGGATTTACAACATTTCAGCACATCATAACTTGAACATCTCTAGTACTGGGTTATTATTCATTTATTCAAAAAATTACTATAGTCATTGTGAGAGCTAATTTTATGTGGCATCTTGGCTAGGCTATGGTGAGAGATGTTTCGTCAAACATCAGTCTAGATATTGCTGTGAAAGTATTTTAAATGTGATTAACATTTAAATCAGTAGACCTTTGGTAATGCAGATTACCCTCCATAAAAAGGGTGGGCCTCATCAAAACAGTAGAAGGCCTTAAGAAAGTCCCCTGAGGAAGAGGGGATTGTGCTTCCAGACTGCCTTCAGACTAGCCCACAGCATCAATGTTTCCCTGGGTATCTAACCTGCCAACCTGCCTTGCAGATATTGAACTTGCTAGCCCTTAGAATTTTGTGAGCATTTTAAAGTCTCTCTCTCTCACACACACACACAAACAAACCCACTCACATTCCATTGGTTCTGTTTCTCTAGATAACTCTGACTAATCCTGTTACTGAGCCCACATTCTAGCCAGGCATTGAGATATAATGGTGAATGGGTCAGCTTAGAGTCTAGGAAAACATCAAAATTCAAAAATCAGTGCAAAGTTTGATAAATGTTATAAAATGGAATGAGCAGTGTATTATGGGAAACTCAAAAACGGATATCTTAAAAACTAACAGGGACAACTAACCTAGGTAAAAAAAGACCTCACTTTAGGGATAACATATCAAGTGACCTACAAAAGAACTCAGTGATAGCTAAAAGGAAGGTTTAGACCTGCTGAATCATCTCATTCCACCTTCACAGTTTGTACAGAAGTTCATATGGAACAGTGCTTCTATAATTCTTAAATGTCAGGTTCTAATGCCTGCTTTGCCATTTATTTCCTATGTGACTTTGAGTCAATTACTTGATATTTATGACTCCATTTCCTCATCTGTGAAATATGGATAATAATAATAATAGTATACAACCCATAGGATTGTTATGATATTAAATGAAATATGAAATGAAGAAAAGCTTTGAGGAAAGTTTCTGAGATATTAAATGTGATTAACAAAAGCTGACCATATTGTTACCTCTTATAAATTGAGTTGAAATCTCTATCTCTGTAATTTTCATCTATTAGTCCATTTCCCATCCCCTGGAGCCACACAACTACTCCGCTCCCTCTTTCACCTGACAGGGCTGCCGTCTCATTCGTGGTACCAGCCTCTGCTCTCATTCTCCCCTCTCAGTTAAACATCGCTGTTCCCTCACGGCTCCCCTCATGAAATGGCTTCCTGCCTCCTCACCATGCATGGTGTTCTCTGGGACACTGGGGAGACCCTTCCTCTCCCTGAGTGCCTCCCAGAACTGATCCCGATGTGAAGTGTGCCAGAGCCAGAGGAGAGGCGTGTGGGACTGCCACCCTCCCTGCTCTGGGTCTGGCACCTGCTTGTGCAGCCTCAGTGGGCTACATAGAGACCCCAAGGCCTAGGCTGAGATGGTGAGTGCTGATTTTGTCTTGGCCTCTAGGAAGACCCAGTCTTTAAAGAGAGATTTTTCTCTCCTATTTTAGGAAAATAACCATTATATTTGTTTATTTATTATGGTTTCATCAATTTCTGGGACATAAAAATTCTGATATCATCTCCTGTTTGACTATGACTGTAGATTTCTTTTTTTTTTGAAGTATCACTGATATATAATCTTATGTTGGTTTCAAATGTACAGTACAGTGGTTCAACAGTTACCCATATTATTAAATCATCACCCCCTCTAGTGCAGTTACTATCTATCAATGTAGAAAGATAATATGACCTGACTAAAACCCATTAGGAGGACTTGAACAAACATTTCTTCAAAGAAGAAATACAAATGGTCAACAGGCACATGAAAAGATGCTCCACATCACTAATCATTAGGGAAATGTAAATTAAAACCACAATGAGATATCACCTCACACCAGTTAGGATGTCCACTATTCAAAAGACAAGAAATAACAAATGTTGGCAAAGATGTGGAGAAATGGTACTTCTACACTGTTGGTGGGAATGTAAACTGGTGCAACTGCTGTGGAAAGCAGTATGAAGGTTCTTCAGAAAACCAAAAATAGAAATACCATTTGATTCAGTAATTCCACTTCTAGGAATTTACCTAAAGAAAACAAAAAGCCCAGATCTGAAAAGATACATGCACCTCTATGTGCCTATCTTATATGGGGCAAACTCTTAATAATTATGAGTAGCATATAAATCTAGCCTACTATGTGGAAAGCAGAGAATTCTTAGCATTTTACACATATTAATGCACTTACTCCTCACTGCCTGATGTGGAAGATGCTCTAAGAGTATCTCCATTTTACAGATGAGGGAAGCAAGGCTCAAAAGATGAGCAATAGCCCAAGTTTACTCAGCTAGTAAGTGAGATAGTTGGGATTCACATGCAGGGCATCTAGTTCCAGACTTGATGCTCTGGATCCACTATGAGATATTACTTCTCCAGATGTCATTCAAGGCCTTTCCCTATCAGACCCGAACCAGGCTTTACAACATCAAGACCCTGCATCCCACTACCAGGCCATACTCATGAAGACCCATGCACACAACCACGTACACACAACACGCATACCCACACAATGAACACTTGAACTGCATCCTGCAATCACAAAGAACTTTTTGTTACTGCTTGGACATCTCCCTCCTCCCCATGCCTCTGGCTATTGTTCACGTGAGTCTTTGGGTAGGGAATGTAATAGATTTCCTTTGGAGCCTTTCATCATCACAGTAACAACTAACACTGATACAGAACTACATGCCTTGAACTCTTCTAAGCACTTTACATACGTTGACTCATTTAATCTCATGGCAAACAACCCTACAAGGTAGACACTTCTTTTGTTTTTGTTCTACAGATCAAGAAATTGAAGCACACAAAGATTAAGGGCACACAGCTAATAGGTGACAGAGACAAGATTCTTATTCAGATAGCCTAGTACTCCAAATAATTCACCTTTATTCTCTCGAGTCCTTTTTAAGATGTTAATTCTCTCAGCCTGAGAAACACTTTTTTTCTTCTTTTAACATTTTCAGCTTCTATTGAAATTGTTTATGAATTTCCCCCAGTAACCTGTGCCACCTTCAAGGGCAAGGTCTGCACCCAGCACAGGGTCCAATGCTCAGTATTTACTTGCTGAATGAATGTATGAATAACATTGAATTAGTACTAAGTGAAACAGCACAGGGGATGGCAAATGTCAAAAAGGGTAAAGAGTGAAGAAGAAAGATTGTTCTCCTTTAATCCTTTACCAGAAAATCAACATACAGGAACTTCCAAGAATCCAGGGAGAAAACAAATGCAAAAGAGAGACCAAAACCAACCTTACAGATAAAAGAGGAAAATCTCTTAGCTGGTAAAGAATGTAGAAAGACTTTTAAAGACTTCTTTATTGGAAATTCGGTATAATATTTCTCATTGTAACATGGAGCTCTGCAACGGCCTCATTCTTACATCCGTTTTCTTACTTCATTTCCTGTGCTAATATTTCCATGACCCCAAGTTTGTGCAACTTCTTTCCTGGTACCATGTGTGCATATGGAGCTGTCAGCCAGTTGCAAAAGTGCCCTGTTTTGAATATTTACACTGAAGTCAGCAGTACTTTTCTTTTTTCTTTTAAATGGGGTAAGTGCATGGGAACTTTGGTTATAATTTCCTGAATTAAGAAAACCAGCCACCAGGGATGGAAATTCAGTAGTAAATGAATTTTTAAGTATTCTACTTTGTCAAATGACTTAATAAGAAAGCTAGTATAGGTACAGAGGCTCTCAAATTTAGTCAGGAAAAATCACCTATGGAATTTGTTTCCAGTACAGATTCCAATCCTCAAGCCTCCAGAAATTCTGATTCAGTATATCTGGGGTGGGGTTCAGGAATGAGAGTTTTTAATCAAATGCCCTAGGTGATTCTTTTGCAGGTGGTTGTTACACTGTACACTGAGAAAGCTCAGTATGATGGAAAGAACCCACTGTATGATTATTTAAAAACCTAAATCCACACTAAATGGCTTTTAAACTTGGGCAGCTTTCTTAATCTCCATAAACCTTAAATTCTTTTTCTGTTGAAAGGAGACAATAATACATACCTTTATAATACCAGATTATCAAGCCATGTTTCTATGGGATGGAAATTTCAGTGATAATGTGTGTGGATTTGAAACTGAGTTTGGCAGCTGTGCTGTGGAATAAAAGTGTTGGTGAATTCACTCTAGCATCACTTTCATGAAGCAAATGTACAAATTCTCCAATCACTGTAAAAATGCCCACATATCCCTGACAAACATAACAAAGAATGAAGTTACTGCAAAAAATAATTTTGTGTGAGTACATTTGCAAACTTAGTTGAAATGGTTATATTTCAGGGAAAATACACAAATTACCAAAGTTGACTCAAGAAAACTATAGAAATCTAAAATAAACCAATAGCCATTAAGGAAAGTTGCATTGCAATCAAAATAATCTCTACATAAAGTCAAAACAGGTACAGATGCAAAAATACTAAATAAAACATTAACATATAAATTTTAACTGTGTTTAAAAAAATAAAAGACATCATAACCAAATAATATTTACTCAGGAAGCAGATACTTTTCACTATCAGAAAGTCTATTACATAGTATACTACAATGATGTATTATAACAGAAAAAATAAACAACCACTCAATACACATAGAATAAGCATGTAAACTATTCAGCACTCATTTGAGATGAAAAATAAAATTTAATAAATTCTATTATTAAATTAGAAAGGAACCTCTGATTAGAAAGTAACTCCCTTAATCTGATTAAAGTATCTATCAAAATCTAACAAATGTACTTGATGATGAAACAATAAAACTATTTCTGTTTCTTATCCATACTGCAGTGAGAGCCCTACACTATGATATTAAAAGAGAAAATGAAAAACATAAAAATAGAAATGACAAAGGAAGAGAGATAGTTGTCCTCATTTGTAGACAATGTAATTGTCTTATACCTCAAGAGATCCATAGATACTACATTAGAATTAAGTAATTAAGCAAAGTTGGCAGATATAAGATAAATATACAAAAATAAATATACTTCTATATAAATAAAACAATCAGAAAAATATAATAAAAATATAGATCCCATTCAAGTAATGATTAAAAACTTTAACTTACATAGAAATAAGTGTGATGAAAATATATTCATGCCTTTATTAGGAAATTTATAAAGACTTACTGACAGACATGAAAGGAAAGTGGAGTTGGATTAACTAAAGATGTATATTGCAAACTCTGGAGCAGTCACTAAAGAAAAGTAAAAAGTAAGAAAAGAAAGAAATATAACTGATATGCTAAGAAAGAAGATAAAATTGAATCATATAATATGCTCAGTTAAAGCCACAAAAGGCAGAAAAAGAGTAGAAGAAAAAAATAGGAACAAATAAAAAGGGCAACAGATAGAGAACAGCAATGAATATGGTAGGTATTAATCCAACTATATCAATAATTGTTTTGAAATCAATGTTTAAATGCACAAATAAGAAGCCACAGATTGTCAAAATATATCAAAAAACAAGAAATGACTATATACTGTCTACAATAAAGCTACTTTAAATAAAAGACACACAGAGATTAGAAGTAATGGATGGAGAAAAATATACCATCCTAACATTGATAAAAAGAAAGGAAGAATAACTATATTAATTTCAGAATGCAGACTTCAAAGCAAGAAAAGTCATCAGGGATAAAAAGGGTATTGCACAGCATTAAAGGGGACAATTCTCCAAGAAGACATAATAATCTTTAACATGTATGTACTTAACAATAGAATATAAAATTATATGAATCAAAAACTAATAGAATTGCAAAGAAAAATATATGAATCCACTATTATAGTTGGAGACTTCAATATCTCTTTCAGAAATAGATCCAGTAGGTAGATAATCAGGAAAGACATAGTTGAACCCATACCACTATCAATCAACTTGTCAAAACTCACACAAGTAGAAATAGACAATCTGAATAGGCCTACATCTACTAAAGAAATTGAATCAATAGTTAATAACCTTCTGAAACAGAAAAACCAGGCTCAGATGGGTTCACTGGTGAATTCTATCAAACATTGAAGGAAGAAATTATACCAATTCTCTATAATCTCTTTCAGAGAATGGAAGCCAAAGAATTGGCTTCCATACAATCCTAATTCATTCTATGATGCCAGCATTACCCCTAAAACAAAACCAGAGAAAGACTTTACAAGAAAATAAATCTACAGACCAATATCCTTCATTAATTTAGATACAAAAATCCTCAACAAAATATTAGCAAATCAAATTTTAAGGAAAAGGATTAAAAAAATTATATCCTACAACCAAGTGATATGTATCCCAAGAATTCAAGGCTGGTTCAGTATTTGAATATCAATTGTGGGATCCATTACATCAATAGACTAAAAAAGAAAAATCACATAATTATATCAATAGATTCAGAAAAAGCATTTGACAAAAACCAACACCTATTCATGAGAAAAACTCTTAGTAAACTAGAAATAGAGGGGGAACTTTCTCAACTTAATAAAGACTATCTACAAAGAAAAGTACAGTTAATATAATTTAATTATGAGAAACTTGATGCTTTCTTGCTAAGATCAGGTATAAGGCAAAAATCTCTCTTCTCCCAGTGCTTTTCAACACCATACTGAAAATTCTGCTTATTGCAATAAGACAAGAAAAGAAAATGTATATAGATTGGGAAGGAAGAAATAAAACTCTTTGTTCATAGACGACATGATCATCTATGTAGTAAATCTGAAAGAATAATAATTTTAAAAAACCTCCCGAAACTACAACTATAACAAGATTCAGAATACAAGGCAAATACACAAAAGTCTATCACTTTTCTATACACCAGCCATGAACAAGTGAAAATTTGAAAATAAGAATATAGAGCATATATATTGGCACTCCAAAAATGAAATAAGTATAAATTTAACAAAATATGTACACATTCTATATAAATAAAACTTCAATGAACAAAATCAATGAAAATAAATGGAGAGATACCCCATGTTCATGGATTCAATATTGTCAAGATGTCAGTTTTTCCCAATTTGATCTATAGACTCAAAATCCCAGCAGGTTATTTTGTGGGTATTGACCAACTGATTTTATAAAGAAGTAAAAGTACCAGAACAGCCAACACAATATTAAAGAAGAACAAAGTTGGAGGACTGATACTACCCAACTGTAAGACTTACTATAAATCTGTAATCATCAAGACAACATGGTATTGGTCAAAGAACACAAATCAACCAGTAGAAAAGAAATAGATCCTCATAAATGTAGTAAACTGCTCTTCAATGAAAGAGTAAAGGAAATACAATGGAGCAAAAATTATGTTCTCAAGAAATGATCCTGCAACACTGGACATACACATTAAAAAAAAAAACCTAGACATAGACCTTATACCTTTCACAAAAATTAACTTAAAATACACCATAGATTTAAATGTAAAATGCAAAACTCTAAAACTCCTAGGAGATAACTTAGGAGAAAACCTAGATATCCTTGAGTATGGATATGATATTTTAGATATAACACCAAAGTCATGATCCATGAAAGAAACAATTACTAGGTTGGACTTCATTAAAATTAAAAACTTCTGCTATGAAAAATGTGATATCAAGAAAAATGAGAAAATGAGCCACAAACTAGGAAGAAATATTTTCAAAAGACACATCTGATAAAGGACTGTTTTCCAAAATGCACAAAGAATTCTTAAAATTCAATAATAAGAAAAAAATACCACAATTTTTAAATGGGCTAAAGACTTGAACAGACACCTTGCCAAAGAAGATATACAGATGTCAACTAAGCATATGAAAAGATGTTATGCCTCCTAGGGAAATGCAAATTAAAACAATGAGATGTCACTATATTCCCATTAGAATGGCCAAAATCTGGAACACTGACAAAGAGAATGTGAAGCAACAGGAATTTCATTCATTGCTGGTAGGAATGCGAAATGGTAAAGATACTTTGAAGGATAATTTGTTGGTTTCTTATAAAACTAAGCATACTCTTCCTATACAACCCAGCAATCTCTCCTGTTGGTATCTTCCCCAAATAGTTGAAAACTTTTATCCACACACAAAACTGTACATGGACATTTATAGCAGCTTTATTCATAATTGCCAAAACTTGGAAGCAAAAAAGACTTCCTTCAGTATGTGAATAGCTAAATAAACTGTGATATATCCAGACAATGGAATATTACTCAACACAAGAAGAAGTGAACTGTGAAGCCATGAAAAGACATATAGGAACCTTAAGTTTACTAAATGAAAGAAGCCAATCTGAAAAGGCTACATAGTATATGATTTCAATTATATGACTATATGACATTCTGGAAAAGACAAAGCTGTGATATAATGATGGATATATGTCACTATACATTTGTCCAATCCCATAGAATGTACAATGACAAGAGTGAAACGTAATGTAAACTGTGGACTTTGGGTGATTATAATGTGTTGATGCAAGTTCACCAGTTATAACAAATGCACCACTCTGGTGGGGGATGTTATTAATGGGAGAGCCTAAGCATGTACAGGGACAAGGGGTATATGGGAAATCTCATACCTTCCCCAAAGTGTTACTGTGAAACTGAAGCTACTCTAAAAATATAGTATGAATTAAAACCAAAGAAAAAGTACAGAGGACCAGATGCAGGAAAATATAACCCATAATGAGTAGGAAAAAAAACTCAGTGGAAAGATACTCAGAAATCACAGATATGATAGAGTTTGCTGACAGGGACTTTAAATAAATTATTACATATTTATATGCATACATAATAACTTATTGAAATATATATTTAAAGGTTTTTAATAACAGGTTTTAAAGAAAAGCATGAAAATATGAACACAATAAAGAAGGTAATTTGAGATATGAGAAAAATCCAAGTGAAACTTCTGAAGATAAAAATATAATATCTAAAATGAAAGTTTTATTGGATGCACTTAATAGCAGACTAAACAAAACAAACAAAAAGATCAGTGAGCTTGAAGACACTAACAGGAACTATCTAAACTGAAGTCCAAAGAGAAAGACTGAAAATTAACACATTCTCAGTGACATGTGGAAAAATATCAAGTCCAACAAACATATAATTGGGGATCCAAAATGACAGACTATAAGGCAGAAAAAATACTTAAAGAAATAATTACCAAAATTTTTCCAAATTAAATGAAAATTAGAAACTTAGAGACCCAAGAAAGTCAAAGAATCCCAAGAGGATAAACCACACACACACACACAGAGATAAAGAGAGAGAGAGATTTGTTGTAAGGAATTAGCTCACATAATTGTGTAGGCTAGCAAGGCCAAACTTTGCAGGGTAGGCTGGCAGGCTAGAGACTCAGGAGATTCAACATTTCCATCTGAGTCTGAAGGCCAGAAGATTGCTATAAAAAAAAATAGAGAGAATTGCTGTTGTAGAAGAAGTCCAAAGGGCAGTCTTAGACAGAATTCTCTCTTGCTTGAGGGAGGTCAGTCTTTTTGTTCTGTAAAGGCCCTCAGCTGATTGGATGAGGCCAACCCACATTATGGAGAGCAATCACCTTACTCAAAAGTCCAATGATTTAAATGTTACCCTCATCCTAAAACACTCCCACAGAAACCTCCAGAATAATGTATGACCAAATATTTTAGCACCAGTGGCCCAGCCAAGTTGACACATAAAATTAACTATCACAAGACACAGTACTAAAAATAACTCGATCTAAGGATGGCTAGAAAAGGGGAAAATAGGACAAATATAAAACAGGACCAATTGATAAATAAACAGCTAATGGTAAATTTAAACCCAACATGCCAATAACTACATAAAATGTGAATGTCCAACACAGTCGAATTAAATGCAGAAAATATCAGACTGGATAATATAGGCCCAACTACATATCTAACAAGAAACCAAATTTAAATATTAACACAGAGGAGATTGAAAGTAAAAGATGGAAAAGGATATACCTTGCAAACACTAAGCATGCGAAAGCTAGAGTGGCTGTATTAATAGTAAGGACTTCAGAACGAGAGATATTACCAGGGACAAAAGGAACAATTCATGATATAGAGGAGTTAATTATAAGAAAACATAACTTCTAAATGTGTATGTACCTTACAAGAAAAGTTCAAAATACATAAGCAAAAACTGATAGAACTCTAAAACTTTTCTCTCAGTAATTGATAAAATAGCAGACAGAAAATTAGTAAGGATATAAAAGATTTGAAAAACATCTTAAAACAATTTGACCTATTTATATTTATGAAACTCCACCAATAACATAATAAACATTCTTTTCAATTGTACATAGAAATTCACCAAGATAGAACATATGTCAGATTACAGAACTCTTTAAAAAAATTAAATAATTATTATCAGAGTATTTTCTCTGGCTGTAAGGAACTGACTTAGAGATCAATAACAAGATTGTCAATAATGTAATCTCCAAACATTTAGAAATTAAACAACACACCTCTAAAATAACCCATGGATCAAAAAAGATATCAAATATAAAAGAGAGATGAGCATTGGGCTTAGAAAAAGAAATACAATGTATTTTCTGCCCGTTAGGATCTCACAGTCTAACAAGGCAAGTAAATGAACCATTGAAATAGTATGGAAACTACTATAACAGAGCAGAACTGTTACGTTGGTACAGATAAGGGAGTGATGCAATTTATATAGTAAATGTCATTTGTGTGAGTAACTGTAAGATGATTGGACTTTACCGATGAAAGAGAAAAGTACATTTAAAAATATGGAGGTATAAAATGGTACGACATTTCATTATCAAGGCTAAAGGGAGAATGTGAGGAAAAATGGTGTTAAGATATAAAGTTGAACTTGGGAATAGATAAACCAATGAGTTGGAGAGCTTGGACTTCATCCTTAGGTTGCTGGCAGCCACAAGGTGGTGTTTAAAAACAACGGGTGACATGATAAGATCCGTATAGTAAAAACATTATTCTGGCAATGTTCAGTGCAGAAGATAAAGTGGCGTTGGGTTGGGGAGCAGGGAAAGGGTGGACATGAATGGTGAGTGACCATTAGGAATCAACTGAAGTAAACCAGGGGTGCATTATGGAGGTCTGAACTAAGGTCTCTAAGAATTTAATTGGGTGAAGAACATTCTTTTTAAGAGTGTGAAGTTACGGGTCTGAATTCACACTCTTACAAGAATCCAGCAGTTACTCTTGAGCAAGTCGCTCCACTGCCCTAGGCCTTAGGAGCGTCATCTGAAAATGGGAGGCACTGATGATAAGACGTATCAGGGACAGCTAAGCTTGTACCGTCTTGAGACTTACTTAACCAGCTCTAAATATCTGTTGCCTCTGCCTGGAAAGCTCTTCACCTGAATTTTCATATGTCTGTTTCATCTTTCAGGTCTAGAAAAATTCCACCTCTTGAACAGGGATTTCTCTGGTCTCCCAATCAAAACAGCTTCTATTAGTCACTGTCTAATACCTCACTCTTTTTTAGTGTCTTGATAGCATTTATTAATACCCCAAATTTTCTTATCTATTTGTTGTCATTTCATTTGCCTGTACCACACTAGAATGAAAGCTCTGTGAGAAGACTACTTCTCATATGTCTCACTATACCTCCAGCATCTGGAACCATGCACAGAAAGGACCCTGACAAAATATTTGCTAAGTGTTGAATCTAGTAAAACCCATTTCTTTTTTAAGAATGTCGTGGGGGTTCCCTGAGATCACACAACTAGAAAACAGTAGAGAGAAATGAAAATCTTTGTCTTCTGATTTCCTAGTTCACTGATCTTTCCATGTGTAACATCTAGTCACTTACCTCATAGGAACATTTGGGAAGATCAGATGAGATGATAAGATGAAGAGCCTTAAGTTCTCTGAGAAGACAAGGCTCATGACTTAGAAGTTACCTGGAAAGGAAACAATGACTCAGTGCCTTTGGAGATTAAGAGCAATTCATAAAATTCATTATATGGGTGATATTGAACTAAGAAGCTTGGAACAGGTTGCTCTTTGTGTTGATGTGTTAAGGTTGGCATCAGGTGTGGCTGAAAATGAGATTCAATAGGATATATGATATAGGAGGGAGATGAATAGGGCAGAGGAAATAGATATGCATCTCATTAAAATGCTACCGAATTCCTAAGGTGGGCAGGACTCCCACTTTCTCACAGCTATTTATTCCTTCTTCTTTTGACTCTGAGTAAAAAATCCTCCTGTTTCTCCACTTTAAAAGGCAGAAGAGAGAAAATCTATTTGTGACTGAGAGAAAGAAGATATCTTTAGTCAATGGATGACTAAGAATCTAAATTGGAGTTGATGGAATTTATTAATCTATGCATTTATTGCTCACTCATCCAGTAATTATTGAATAATTAATTATTACTATTGTCAGGTACTATGCTAGAAAGGGGCCAGGCACTCACCTAAGCATGGTGATTAAGAGGTAACAGAAGAGACATGGGCTTTACTTTAGGGAGCTCGAAGGTAAGTGGAGAAGACAGATATTAAACCTTTGTGTTGAGTGTGATGAATCCATTATGTGGAGACAACTCTGGGAAATCTTCCCTCCTCAATGAGACTCATGGCTACCCCATAAAAGATAACTAAGAAAGATTTTTTTCTGATTATTTTTTAATTAAAGTAGAAATATAGTTACAAAACAATTTGATTTTAATAGAAAAGTATGAATTTTGGAACCACTCTTAAATTTGAAATTGTACTTGTTTTTTACATATATTTTAAAAGATTTGTGTAATATTTTTTCAAAAACATTTATTTAAAAAATTTTTTATAGAAGACTGTTAAAAAAGACTATTTTTTATAGAAGACTATTTTTTATAATAAAGACTATAGAAGCTTTATTCAGGTATAATTGATACATACAATTGTAGGATACTTATTGTGCTTTGGGATGATGTGATATATGTATACATGATGAAAGCATTCCTCCCATCTCATCAATGAACACATTCATCATCTCACTTATTTGTTCATTTATTTATTTGTAAGAATGTTTAAGTTCTACTCTCAGCAAATTTCAATTATACAGTATAGTGTTAGCTACTATAGTTGCCATGTTATATGTTAGATCCTCAAAACTTGTTCATCTTATAACTGAAACTTTGTACCCTTTTACCAATGTCTCCCTATTTGCTCCATTCCCCAGTTCCTGGCAACCATTTCTCTACTCTCTTTTACTATGAATCTGACTCTTTTAAAAAAAGATTTCATATATCAATGATACCATGCAGTATTTGTCTTTCTCATCTGGCTTATTTCACTTAACATAATGCCCTCACAGCCCATCTATGTTGTTGCAAATGGCAGGATTTCATTCTTTTTCAAGGCTGAATAATATTACTCCATGTGGAACTATTTCCAACCTATGATGCTGCTTTTCTACTCTGGGACCCATAGAAGACAGGACTCTGCCCTCTCTGTAGGATACCTATAGACTTGTCACAGAGGCAGGAGAGTTGTCCCAGAGATTGATTCGCTGATAGTAATGTGGATACTGCAGCCCTTTCTCCCACAGTGGAGCAACAGAGGTCAGGTGGTATTATTGAAATTTGCTGAGAGTAGAACTTAAACATTCTTACAAATAAAAAAATGAACAAATAAGTGAGATGATGAATGTGTTCATTGATGAGATGGGAGGAATGCTTTCATCATGTATACATATATCACATCATCCCAAAGCACAATAAGTATCCTACAATTGTATGTATCAATTATACCTGAATAAAACTTCTATAGTCTTTATTATAAAAAAGTCTTCTATAAAAAATAGTCTTTCTTTCTTTTTTTTTTTCTAGATAATTATTATTATTTTTTTTATTGAAGGGTAGTTGACACACAGTATTACATTAGTTTCAGGTGTACAACACAGTGATTCAACATTTATATACATGATAATTCTAGGTTCCAGCTATCACCATACCAAGTTGTTACAATATTTTGACTATATTCCTTATGCTATACATTACATCCCGGTTACTTATTTATTTTACAATTGGAAGTGCGTGTATATATATATATTTTTTGTGTGTGTGAGGGAATCTCTCATATTTATTGATCAAATGGTTGTTGACAACAATAAAATTCTGTATAGGGGGGTCAATGCTCAATGCACAATCATTAATCCACCCCAAGCCTAATTTTAATCAGTCTCCAATCTTTTGAAGCTTAACGGACAAGTTCTTACATGGAGAACAAATTCTTACATAGTGAATAAGTTACATGGTGAACATTACAGGGGCAGTCATCACAGAAACTTTCAGTTTTGCTCATGCATTATGAACTATAAACAGTCAGTTCAAATATGAATATTCATTTGATTTTTATACTTGATTTATATGTGGATACCACATTTCTCTCTTTATTATTATTATTTTTAATAAAATGCTGAAGTGGTAGGTAGATACAAGATAAAGGTAGAAAACATAGTTTAGTGTTGTAAGAGAGCAAATGTAGATGATCAGGTGTGTGCCTGTAGACTATGTGTTAATCCACACTAGACACGGGCAATAAAACATCCATGTATGCGGAAGACTTCTCTCAGAACAGGGGGGGTGAGGTTCTAAGCCTCACCTCTGTTGATCCCCAATTTCTCACCTGATGGCCCCCCTGCGACTGTGCCTGTCTTAGGTTGTTCCTCCCTTGAGGAAACTTACCCGTCTCTGGCTAACCAGTCATCTTCCGGGGCCATACAGGGAAATGTAAAGTTGGTAAGTGAGAGAGAAGCCTTATCGTTTGAAAAGGTTAGCTTTTTACTTCTTTGCATATTTATGCCCTGTGGCTTCTATGCCCAGTATTTGTCTTGAGGTGTCTTTACCACTTGGAAGAATTATGATACTCGGTAATTTCTATATATGGCACGAATTCTATTTAAGGGTTGTAATTAGGAAGGAAGAAGAAAAGCTATAGAAGTAGCAGGCGGAAGAAAACCTGGGGAGATTGATTATTTCTTTGACATATCTTCTTGTAGAGTAACTTCAGCATGTATAGGTTTTAAACTACTACTTAAATTGCACACACACATTAACATAATAGGAGTACAGTTACGTAACCAAAGCATACCTGTAATAACCAGCCATCTCCAGTGAAACCAAGAAAACCAGTTAGGCACCTTAGGCATTTGTGAAAACTTATCTATGATATGGTGGATATTGTCCAACTGAACTTGAACAGTCTGAGAGAAATCAGACAAATTAAAACAACCCATTCCTGGGGAATGTTCACATCCCATATGTTCTTTTAACAGTAAATAGTCTGTAGTTGTAAGATTTTGGAGCGCTACAATTTGCACTTCTCCTAATTCTTGGTTGAGTTCCAACAGTATAGATCCAGTCAAATTTGTTGTTTTACTGTATGCACAGGCCAGCTTAGATATCTCCTTCTTCATTCCCATGGCAAGTCCAGGAACTGGTGGGATGAGTGCATCTACAGCTGTAGCAGTGCGTGGATCTTTGTTGGGGTTTTTTGATGATCATCTTCTGGCCTGAGTCTTCCTGAGAGTGCTGATGTTGGAAGTTCTTTTTCATATCGTATCTTAGTTCATTTTCAGGGTAGCCCAATTAGGCTTTGATCCTCTGTATAAACACAAACAGACCCTTTGCCTACACTTTTATATGCCCTTTATATCATTGTGTAGAACTCATTGGAGGTCACCATACAGGAACTGCTTTTTTTTTTTTATCATTAATCTACACTTACATGATGAATATTTTGTTTACTAGGCTCTCCCCTATACCAGGTCCCCCCTATATACCCCTTTACAGTCACTGTCCATCAGCGTAGCAAAATGTTGTAGAATCACTACTTGTCTTCTCTGTGTTGTACAGCCCTCCCCTTTCTCCCACCCCCCCATGCATGCTAATCTTAATACCCCCCTACTTCTACCCCCCCTTATCCCTCCCTACCCACCCATCCTCCCCAGTCCCTTTCCCTTTGGTACCTATTAGTCCATTCTTGAGTTCTGTGATTCTGCTGCTGTTTTGTTCCTTCAGTTTTTCCTTTGTTCTTATATTCCACAGATGAGTGAAATCATTTGGTATTTCTCTTTCTCCGCTTGGCTTGTTTCACTGAGCATAATACCCTCCAGCTCCATCCATGTTGCTGCAAATGGTTGGATTTTCCCTTTTCTTATGGATGAGTAGTATTACATTGTGTATATGTACCACCTCTTCTTTATCCATTCATCTATCGATGGACATTTAGGTTGCTTCCAATTCTTGGCTATTGTAAATAGTGCTGCGATAAACATAGGGGTGCATTGGTCTTTCTCATACTTGATTGCTGCATTCTTAGGGTAAATTTTTAGGAGTGCAATTCCTGGGTCAAATGGTAAGTCTGTTTTGAGCATTTTGATGTACCTCCATACTGCTTTCCACAATGGTTGAACTAACTTACATTCCCACCAGCAGTGTACGAGGGTTCCCCTTTCTCCACAGCCTCGCCAACATTTGTTGTTGTTTGTCTTTTGGATGGCAGCCATCCTTACTGGTGTGAGGTGATACCTCATTGTAGTTTTAATTTGCATTTCTCTGATAATTAGCGATGTGGAGCATCTTTTCATGTGTCTGTTGGCCATCTGTATTTCATTTTTGGAGAACTGTCTGTTCAGTTCCTCTGCCCATTTTTAATTGGGTTATTTGGTTTTTTTTTGTTGAGGCATGTGTGCTCTTTATATATTCTGGACGTCAAGCCTTTATCAGATCTGTCATTTTCAAATATATTCTCCCATACTGTAGCGTTCCTTTTTGTTCTATTGATGGTGTCTTTTGCTGTACGGAAGCTTTTCAGCTTAATATAGTCCCACTTGTTCACGTTTGCTGTTGTTTTCCTTGCCCGGGGAGATATGTTCAAGAAGAGGTCACTCATGTTTATGTCTAAGAGGTTTTTGCCTATGTTTTCTTCCAAGAGTTTAATGGTTTCATGACTTACATTCAGGTCTTTGATCCATTTTGAGTTTACTTTTGTATATGGGGTTAGACAATGGTCCAGTTTCATTCTCCTACATGTAGCTGTCCAGTTTTGCCAGCACCATCTGTTGAAGAGACTGTCATTTCGCCATTGTATGTCCATAGCTCCTTTATCAAATATTAATTGACCATATATGTCTGGGTTAATGTCTGGATTCTCTAGTCTGTTCCATTGGTCTGTGGCTCTGTTCTTGTGCCAGTACCAAATTGTCTTGATTACTATGGCTTTATAGTAGAGCTTGAAGTTGGGGAGTGAGATCCCCCCTACTTTATTCTTCTTTCTCAGGATTGCTTTGGCTATTCGGGGTCTTTGGTGTTTCCATATGAATTTTTGAATTATTTGTTCCAGTTCATTGAAGAATGTTGCTGGTAGTTTCATAGGGATTGCATCAAATCTGTATATTGCTTTGGGCAGGATGGCCATTTTGACGATATTAATTCTTCCTAGCCATGAGCATGGGATGAGTTTCCATTTGTTAGTGTCCCCTTTAATTTCACTTAAGAGTGACTTGTAGTTTTCAGAGTATAAGTCTTTCACTCCTTTGTTTAAGTTTATTCCTAAGTATTTTATTTTTTTTGATGCAATTATGAATGGAGTTGTTTTCCTGATTTCTCTTTCTGTTGGTTCATTGTTAGTGTATAGGAAAGCCACCGATTTCTGTGTGTTGATTTTGTATCCTGCAACTTTGCTGTATTCTGATATCAGTTCTAGTAGTTTTGGGGTGGAGTCTTTAGGGCTTTTTATGTACAGTATCATGTCATCTGCAAATAGTGACAGTTTAACTTCTTCTTTACCAATCTGGATTCCTTGTATTTTTTTGTTTTGTCTGATTGCCGTGGCTAGGACCTCCAGTACTATGTTAAATAACAGTGGGGAGAGTGGGCATCCCTGTCTAGTTCCCGATCTCAGAGGAAATGCTTTCAGCTTCTCGCTGTTCAGTATAATGTTGGCTGTGGGTTTTTCATAGATGGCCTTTATTATGTTGAGGTACTTGCCCTCTATTCCCATTTTGCTGAGAGTTTTTATCATGAACAGATGCTGAACTTTGTCAAATGCTTTTTCAGCATCTATGGAGATGATCATGTGGTTTTTGTCTTTCTTTTTGTTGATGTGGTGGATGATGTTGATGGATTTTCGAATGTTGTACCATCCTTGCATCCCTGGGATGAATCCCACTTGGTCATGGTGTATGATCCTTTTGATGTATTTTTGAATTCTGTTTGCTAATATTTTGTTGAGTATTTTTGCATCTACGTTCATCAGGGATATTGGTTTGTACTTTTCTTTTTTGGTGGGGTCTTTGCCTGGTTTTGGTATTAGGGTGATGTTAGCTTCATAGAATGAGTTTGGGAGTATCCCCTCCTCTTCTATTTTTTGGAAAACTTTAAGGAGAATGGGTATTATGTCTTCCCTGTATGTCTGATAAAATTCCGAGGTAAATCTATCTGGCCCGGGGGTTTTGTTCTTTGGTAGTTTTTTTTACTACCGCTTCAATTTCATTGCTGGTAATTGGTCTGTTTAGATTTTCTGTTTCTTTCTGGGTCAGTCTTGGAAGGTTGTATTTTTCTAGGAAGTTGTCCATTTCTCCTAGGTTTCCCAGCTTGTTAGCATATAGGTTTTCATAGTATTCTCTAATAATTCTTTGTATTTCTGTGGGGTCCGTCATGATTTTTCCTTTCTCGTTTCTGATACTGTTGATTTGTGTTGACTCTCTTTTCCTCTTAATAAGTCTGGCTGGAGGCTTGTCTATTTTGTTTATTTTCTTGAAGAACCAGCTCTTGGTTTCATTGATTTTTGCTATTGTTTTATTCTTCTCAATTTTATTTATTTCTTCTCTGATCTTTATTATGTCCCTCCTTCTGCTGACCTTAGGCCTCATTTGTTCTTCTTTTTCCAATTTTTATAATTGTGATGTTAGACCATTCATTTGGGATTGTTCTTCCTTTTTAAAATATGCTTGGATTGCTATATACTTTCCTCTTAAGACTGCTTTTGCTGTGTCCCACAGAAGTTGGGGCTTAGTGTTGTTGTTGTCGTTTGTTTCCATATATTGCTGGATCTCCATTTTGATTTGGTCATTGATCCATTGATTATTTAGGAGCATGTTGTTAATCCTCCATGTGTTTGTGAGCCTTTTTGCTTTCTTTGTACAGTTTATTTCTAGTTTTATGCCTTTGTGGTCTGAAAAGTTGGTTGGTAGGATTTCAATCTTTTGTAATTTACTGAGGCTCTTTTTGTGGGCTAGTATGTGGTCTATTCTGGAGAATGTTCCATGTGCACTTGAGAAGAATGTGTATCCTGTTGCTTTTGGATGTAGAGTTCTGTAGATGTCTATTAGGTCAATCTCTTCTAGTGTGTTGTTCAGTGCCTCTGTGTCCTTACTTATTTTCTGTCTGGTGGATCTGTCCTTTGGAGTGACTGGTGTGTTGAAGTCTCCTAGAATGAATGCATTGCATTCTATTTCCTCCTTTAGTTCTGTTAATATTTGTTTCAGGTATGTTGGTGCTCCTGTATTTTGTACATATATATTTATAATGGTTATATCCTCTTTTTGGACTGAGCCCTTTATCACTATGTAATGTCCTTCTTTGTCTTTTGTTACTTTCTTTATTTTGAAGTCTGTTTTGTCTGATACCAGAATTGCAACACCTGCTTTCTTCTCTTTGTTGTTTGCATGAAATATCTTTTTCCATCCCTTGACTTTAAGTCTGTGCATGTCTTTGGGTTTGAGGTGAGTCTCTTGTAAGCAGCATATGGATGGATCTTGCTTTTTTATCCATTGTATTACTCTGTGTCTTTTGATTGGTGCATTCAGTCCATTTACATTTAGGGTGATTATTGAAAGGTATGAACTTATTGCCATTGCAGGCTTTAAGTTTGTGGTTACCAAAGTTTCAGGGTTAGCTCCTTTACTATCTTACTGTCTAACTTAACTCGCTTGTTGAGCTATTCTAAACGCGGTCTGATGATTCTTTATTTCTCTCCCTTCTTATTCCTCCTCCTCCCTTCTTCATATGTTGGGTGTTTTGTTCTGTGCTCCTTTTAGGAGTGCTCCCATCTAGAGCAGTCCCTGTAGGATGCCCTGAAGAGGTGGTTTGTGGGAGGCAAATTCCCTCAACTTTTGCTTGTCTGGGAATTGTTTTATCCCTCCTTCATATTTAAATGATATTCGTGCTGGATACAGTAGTCTTGGTTCGAGGCCCTTCTGTTTCATTGCATTAAGTATATCATGCCATTCTCTTCTGGCCTGTAGGGTTTCTGTTGAGAAGTCTGATGATAGCCTGATGGGTTTTCCTTTGTAGGTGACCTTTTTCTCTCTAGCTGCCTTTAATACTTTGTCCTTGTCTTTGATCTTTGCCATTTTAATTATTATGTGTCTTGGTGTTGCCCTCCTTGGATCCCTTGTCATGGGAGTTCTGTGTACCTCTGTGGTCTGAGAGGCCATTTCTTCCCCTAGTTTGGGGAAGTTTTTGGCAATTATTTCTTCAAAGACACTTTCTATCCCTTTTTCTCTCTCTTCTTCTTCTGGTATCCCTATAATGTGTATATTGTTCCGTTTAGATTGGTCACTCAGCTCTCTTAGAATTCTTTCATTCCTGGATATCCTTTTATCTCTCTCTGCATCAGCTTCTCTGCGTTCCTGTTCTCTGTTTTCTAGTCCATTAATGGTCTCTTGCATCTCATCCATTCTGTTTTGAAGTCCTTCCAGAGCTTGTTTTATTTCTGAATTCTCCTTCCTTAGTTCCTACATATTTCTCTGAAAGTTCATCAGCATGGTTATGACTTTTGTTTTGAATTCTTTTTCAGGAAGACTGGCTAAATCTATCTCCCCAGGTTCCTTCTCAGGGGAAGATGTAGCAGATGCCGAAGCTGTCTGGGTTAGTCTTGTCTGGATCAGATTTTTTTGCCTTTTCATGTTGACAGGTGCTATTGACTGCCAGCTGGGAGGGCCAAACTTTTCACTTGCTACTGGCCTTTCTTTACTGGGACAACTGCGACCCCTAGTGGCTTGTGTTGGGTAATTGCGAGTAGGCTGGGTCTTTGTGTCTTGCCTGGCCGATATGGATGCATCTCCCTTTCTGTGGGCGTGGTTTGCCTTAGGCTGTTTCTCTGCTTTCGCAGCGCCCGGAGGGGTAATGGACAGGGCAGGGGGTTGGCTCTTTGGCTGTTTACCTCCGTGAGGTGTCTCAGAGCTGTTGCCCAGGGGGTTAGTGCACCCGGTTTTCCCTGTAATTTCCAGCCACTGGGCTGTGACGTGTGTTGTTTCCGTCTAGCTGTTAAGTCCCTGTCCCTTTAAGACTTTCAAAAAGCACTCGCTTTTCTGTGTCACAGGGGCATCAGCTTCGGTGCCCGCTCAGAGGTCTTGCTGCCCTATTTCCCTAGTTTCCAGCCCTCCATGCATGCACTGTGTCTGCGCTCTGGTGCGGGTGGCTGGAGCTGGGTGTTTAGCAGTCCTGGCCTCCCTCTCCCTCCCGCCGGGAGCTGGGGGGAGGTGTGCTTGGGTCCTGCCGGGCCAGGGGTTGTATCTTACCCCTTTCACCAGGCGCTGGGCTCTCGCACATGTGAATGTAGTCAGGCTGTTGTCCTGTGTCTTCTGGTCTCTCTTTTAGGATTAGTTGTATTTGTTGTATTTTCAAAAATATATATGTTTTTGGGAGGAGATTCCCTCTGTCCTACTCACGCTGCCATGTTGGCTCTGCCTCCAAAAAAATAGTCTTTTTTAACAGTCTTCTGTAAAAAATTTTAAAAATAAATGTTTTTGAAAAAATATTACACAAATCTTTTAAAATATATGTAAAAGACAAGTACAATTTCAAATTTAAGATTGGTTCCAAAATTCATACTTTTCCATTAAAATCAAATTGTTTTGTAACTATATTTCTACTTTAATTAAAAAGTAATCAGAAAAAAAATCTTTCTTAGTTATCTTTTATGGGGTAGCCATGAGTCTCATTGAGGAGGGAAGATTTCCCATGGTTGCCTCCACCTAATGGAATTTCATCACGCTCAATACAAAGGTTTAATATCTGTCTTCTCCACTTACCTTCGAGCTGCCTAAAGACAACACATATATACTGTCTTAATTCTCACATTCCTTCCCCAAAGAGAACTGTAGCCATTCATTTGGTTGAATGAGGAAAAGGGAAATATGAGATATGGAGAATTACCACAGATCCCCTACCAGAGGAGGGGCATATAGGAGCCCTCCCTCAATGGAATCCTGGCCAAAGGTTGGCTATTGATCAGTCCACTGGGTCCACAGGCCCACCTGGTGGTCATTTCTCTAGCACCTGAATGTATACGTGAGTTTAATATACTTGGCAGTTGGAGTAACCCCCACATTGGGTGTATGGGGTAAGAACTATCATCATGGAGAAACCAAGGAGAAGCCTCTGGCAATGCCCTCTAATCCTGGTCAAGAGGGTAAATCAAAAGTATCACAGCCTTGTGGGATGGAAGAAGTTAGTATTACTCTAAGTATCCCAAGGATGTGGGGTAGAAGACCTCATTATATCCGATTCACTAATCTGGCCCCTGCTGAAACTAAACAGATCCTGGAGAATGACTATAGACTACTGCAAGCTCAATCAAGAAGTAGCCCTAATACTGCTACTGTATTAGATGCAGATATTTTTGATAGAGAAGATTAACAAGGCTTCAGGAAACTTGACTTGGTCTAAGTGTCCTTTCCTATTCCAATCAGAAAAAAAAAAAAGATTTATAAAGTAAGCATGCACATAAAAGAGACAAAATATTCATGTACAGTTTTGTTTCAAGTCTATTTTATTTTGTACATTGCCTATTAAAATATAGTCAAAAGAGATTAGAACCTCTAGAACATCCCATGGAACACCATGTCGATACATTATATTGATGATATCATGTTGATCAAGCAGAATGAGAAACTAGTATGTAGTATACTGAAGCCTTCAGAGGGCAAAGGTGCTCCTGAAGTTAGGAAATAAAATCTACAAAATGTTCAGAGATCTACCACTTTAGTAAAGTTCTTCAGGGCACACTGGCCAAGGGCATCTTGGGACATGCCCTCTAAAGTAAAAGACAAATTCCTGGATCATGCAATGACTACCAAAAAGAAGGAAAACACTTGGCAGGATTCTTCACATTCTAAAGGCATCACATTCCACACCTAGGAAAAATGTTCTGGCCATACACCAGGTGACAGAAAAGACTGCCAGCTTGACCATGGGATACCAAGTGACCACACGTCCAAGACTGCCCATTAGTCACTGGATGTGAACAGCCCTGGGAAAGGTTTGACCCTGGGTGGGGTGGTGCTCTGCAGCTGAGAAGATCCCTAAAGGGGCTGACATCTGATGGCTGCCTGCTGACAGCATCCCCAGCAGCTGGGGCAACAAATCCTTTCTTGAAGTGGGTCTGGGTGACACATCTCCATGTCCATCACATAGGATGTAGTATAGTGGTTAAGAGCTGGGCAACACAGTTATATAATCTTTATGTTGAAATCTGGCTCCTTTACTTTCAAAAGGTATTAGCTCAGAAAATGTACTTCAGTTCTCTAATGCTCAGTTTTACCACCTATAAGGTAAAGATAACAATACTACTTCAATTATGAGGCTATTGTTATATAGAAATGAAGTAATATATGCTAAGACCTTAACACAGTGCTCAAAAGTGCCACCTATGGTCATTAACTATAAGTTGAGATTGAGCAGTTAAAATAATGCATATGTGAGGTATAATCATGATTTTGTCCAGATTATTTCTCCTTTTTTTTCCCTTCTGATTTACTTTTGAATAAAGTTTCAAACTTGCCATGTGGCTTTCTTTTGGTGAACATTTGGCACTGAGGAGAAAGGTAAGATCAGTGGAGGATTAAGAAGGGAAAATTCTCTGTCACGTTTGCTTACTGCACCAGTAGCCCTGCAACCCAGCTACAGGTTGGCTCTGTGGACACGACCCTTCAACTGCGATTTACACTGCACAGGTTCTAGACGTGCATTCAAATGAATTCCCCAGGCTTCCTGCTGTCCTAACACTCTTCTGAAACACCTAAATCTTCTGATCAAAGGTTTCCACTTGCTGGAGAAGTGGAGCATGATTTGACCAAATCTAATTTTTGTGTGGATACGGCTGAGTTTTCATTTCCCCTTTCATAAAGACAGAAAAAGAAAAGGGAAAGGGAGAAAAGCAGCATATATTATTTCCTTGCTGCCATCTGAAACAGCCAAGCTGAGAGCCAATTTATTCAGCCTAATTCATTCCAGATTTCTCAAGGAATAAACAGTGTTCTTGAGAGTTCTCAGATGTATGGCCAATTGCCCAGGAGCTCTAACGCCAATCATGCAGGTACCCCTCAGGGCACAGGGCACAGGGGATGGAAGGTGGACTCCACACTCTCTGGGATGCCCCTGAGGCCCCAGAGCTGTGTGACACAACAACTACTTCGTACACGCTAAGCATACATTTAGGAGAGCCCTAGAAGCAATATTGTGTTTCAGTGCTCAAAACTCAAATTGAACCTGCAGAAAGAGAAGAGATTGCTTAGAGAGAGAAAAACAAAAGGCATTTTTTACATACCCTTTCCTTCTGAGTCCTACATATCCTTCAAGACCCCAAAGTGCCCCACCTTTTCTACAAAGCCTTCCTTGATGATTCTAGGTGGATTCCTACTGGAGCCATTCCAAATCCCATTTCTCAGATGAGGAAATAGAGACTTCGCTGTTCTCTGAACACCCTTCTGGCTGAGACCTTGCAACTTCTAGTGTGTACAGAGAAAGAGTATGTCCTTTGGAGGTGTTTGTAGTTTACAATTTTAATTTACTTTTACTTGCTCTATGAATTTGGGTGGGTTAGCTCTTCCTGAACCTGTTACCTCATCTGAAAAATGAAGACAATGATTTCTAGATTTCAGGTAATATATATGAATGAAGCAAAACTAACATCACTTTAATTTTTGTTGCTTCATCAGGATGAGCTTGATTTCCTCTAACACAGCATAAGCTACTTAAACGAGTACCAAGCACCATAATGAGGGGGCCAGTTTGTGTGCAGTTTGTATTTAGCTCCATTCCTCATACTTCCTCTGCTTTGCTTTGGACCACTGGGGATGACTCCTGCATTTCCTGGGCTGCTGGTTAGAAAGCTTCAGCTGGGTTGGGCCTTGGTAGGCACAAGTTGGTGACAAGAGGCAAAAGAAATCCAGGTCCCCCTCCCTCCTTGTCTGACTCACACAGTGTCTCTGGCCCTGGCTGTCTCTCTGGCCACTAGACACTCCAGGTGCCCCTGAGCCCTGGGTTTTGGAAACGTCCCTCCCTCCAGCCTCAGGAATGATAGCAGCTTCCTGTTGTTGCTCATCTCTGGACTCTCACTGTCCTGTGTGTGGTTTCTCAGCTCTTCTATCAGCAGTGCAACCAGTTTCCCCTATGCTCAACACTAAGTGCTTCCTGTCAAACTCTGATTCATATATTGAATAAGGAAAAGGTACACAGTAAATAATTGCTGCAGATTTGCAAAAGAAAAAAAAAGTCATTTAAGTGCCCTGGGAAATATGGAATATTGGAAATTGATAAATTCTAAGTATATACAAAATCCTGACATCCTACTTCATAGATAAGGAAACTGAAGCCCAGAAAAGGGAAATAACTTCATCAAAGTAACACAAGGAAGGTATGTAGCATGCATGCTCCTGTGAAAGACATTTCTACCAAATCCGTAATAACAGATTTCTAGACTGTACATTACTTAAGGGTCGGATTCCTCTTTGTATATTGATAGTTCCTAGCACATAGCCTCAGATGGAGTGGCTGCTATAAATGCTTGTCAAATAAAACTCACCCGCCAGTCAAATGCAAACTTCTTGAAGTCAGAGACATACAGTAGCTAGAAAGATACTAATATGTGTCATAGTATCCAACTTATGTTTAAAATATTGGCATTAACATTTCATATGCAAATTTTCTGCCAACATTCTGGAGGACAAATGTTACATGATTTACAAAATAATTTCTCACATAAGCCACAGAATAACTTTGTGGGGTAGTAGGCAAAACGGTGTTTATTAGACTTGTTTTATAGTTGAAGAGGTTAAAGTCGTGAGACTTAAAGTGATTGCCCAAAGTAAGGTCTCAGTCTGGACTCAAATAGATCCTTTGATTGCAAAGTGAATGTTGTTTCAATTATACTACCCTGAGCTCCCTATCAAACATCTGAAATAGATACAGCATCTGGAAGCTATAATATATCTAGCCATTATGGCAGTAGAAACAAGTTAGAAATATCCTTCTCAAACTGGGTTGCTTACAGCCCCAGGGAATTTAGAGGAGTACCCTGGGGCTACTTGGAGTCAAAGAATAAACCTGCTGGATCTTCCTGAGCATCAAATTTACCTGAAGATTTGACTGAATATGTAAGTACTTTAAATAAAGGATTGTTTTATGTTAAACTAACATGAATATATGATGAGGAAGTATACAAAATTCTTGTGATTTCTACTATAAAATGGAATCCCTGAAAGGATTTTTTGAGTTTGTCATCATCAGGGCACACCTACATTACTAAAGAGGGGTCTTCATTCTCTACTCAAGAGGTACTTCAGTAAGAGTTAATAAAATACTATGTCTTTTTCAAAAATCCAAAGTAATGCATGCATATAATTAACAAATCAAATAGTACAGAGGAATTAGACTGAAAGCTAAGAGTTCTTTTCTCCTTCTCTTTCCCACCCATCCTCACTTCCACTCCTACTACCAGAAACAATGACCTATTACGTGCTTCTGTGTTTATCTTTATGTAATGTTTATTTTATTTCTTGATGATCCATTAACCTCCACCTATGAAAATGTGGATTTAACTTACTTAACTACCTCTCAAAAGATTACCTCCTTTCTGTGAGCTTGCTTAAATGGTGGTTTCTGATGAACATTACCTTCATATTGTTGTGATCAAATTTATCAGTCTATATTTTGTGCCCTACTTAAGAAGACTCTCCCTACTTGAGAGTCATGAAGACATTCTCCTATATTCTTTTCTAGGAGTTGTATTATTTTTGCCTTTTTTATTTAGATCCACAATCTAGCTGGAATAGGCGTTTGAATATGGTATAAGGTATAGGGCAAGTTTACATTTTCTGAGTCAAAGAATGTATTTATAGCACAATAACCAAAAAAAGGATCACTTTTACAATATATGATGAATATCTACAAATCAATAGGAAATATACAATCTAACAGAAACATGAAAGTACTGAAAAAAGACTTTGCAGATGAGGAAATTCTACTGGCCAATCAATACACGTGAAAGTATTTAACCTCATTTATAATCACAGAATTACCAATTTAAACCATAATGAGAAACCATTTTATACTCTTGAATGAAAAATATTAAGAAGCCTGACAATATCAAATGTTGAAAAGGATGCAGAACATCAGAGACTCTCATAAAATTCTGGTGGGAATAAAAATTATTAAAACCATTTTGAAAAGTATTTGACATTATCTACTAAAGTTGAAGATACACACACCCTGTAATACATCAGCTCTACTCTTTGGTATGTACCCAACAGAAACGTGCACAAGCACCAAGAGATGTCTTCAGTAATTTTGTAGCAATAGTATTCATGATAGTGCCAGGTTGAAAACAACCCCAAAGTCTACAAAAAGTAGAGTGGTTTAATACATGGCAGAATATTTTTCCAGCAAAGAAAGTGATGAATCTCACAATCAGAATCTCGATTGCAAGAAACAAAACACACACACAAATGCAGTGTATGATTATATTTCCATGAAGATAAAAGAAGCAACAAACTATAGTAACGGAAGTAAGTATAGAGAGTATTGCTAACGGGTGTGTTAGTTTCCTAGGGCTGCCATAAGAGATGTACCACAGACTTGGGGGTTTAAACAACAGAAATTTATTCTCTCACAATTCTGGAGGCTTAGCGTCGAAGATCAAGGTGTCAACAGAGTTGGTTGACACCTCTCTCCTTGGCTTGTAGATCTTCCAGTGTCTTCACCCAGTTCTTTCCTCTGTGCATGTTTTTGTCATAGTTTTCTCTTGTTACAAGGACACCAGTCATATCAGATTAGGACCTGTCCTAATGACCTCACCTTAACTTGATTACCTCTTTAAACATTTCCAAATACAGTCACATTCTTAAGTGCTGGGGGTGAGGCCTTCAACATATGAATTTGCAAAGAAGGGGAATAATTCATCTCATAACAAAGGGGAAAGGGTACAATCTTATTTTTGAGGCCTGGCAATATTTCACATCTTGACTTCAGTTGTGGTGATAACATGGGATTTAACTTAGTGATAATTTATGGCAGGGAATGTTGTTTTGCTTTCTTTTTGGATGTATGCTCTACTTCATGATACAAGCAGTCTGAGTAGTTTACAACGGTAAATACTTATTCCTCACTCATACTACTCGGTGACTGCGGATCTGATAGACATAGGCTTAGGAAATAGCCCTTATTTGGGACATTCCATTCTTGTAGCAAAGTAAAAAGAGTAAGAAGGCTGGTAGAGAGCATGATAGCCCTTTAAGCAAAATAATTAATGTGTAACATGATCTCATTATGTAAAAATATTGATGACCATTTGCCAAATACACATCAGTGAGAAGGGATATGGATTCCCTCCTGGAGTGAGAGGCACTGCAGGTCAATACAGAAAGTTACAAAATAACCTCATGAAGGGGTAGGGGGCAAACAACTTGGAGCAACAAAATAATCTACCATAAAAAGTCCATAGAAAACTATAGACTTGGAAGAAAACGTTTGAGAGGCAGATGACAGAGACATTTCTGATCAGTT
The DNA here is from genome assembly GCF_030020395.1 of Manis pentadactyla. Taxonomy (NCBI): domain Eukaryota; kingdom Metazoa; phylum Chordata; class Mammalia; order Pholidota; family Manidae; genus Manis; species Manis pentadactyla. The sequence continues at coordinate 45,380,927 of NC_080022.1, read as the reverse complement.
ATGATATTTTAAAACTTTTAAAAACGAAAGTTAATACAAAAAACATTGGAGAATTTGTGTTATAAGCTTGACATAGAGCAAGTCTAAGTTGGACATAAAATTCTGAAGCCATAAATCTGATTATATAAAAATTAAACACTGAGTTAAAAAAATAGCAATGCACAAAGTTAAAAGACAACCTACAAATATTTGAAACTCAAGTTAAAGGCAAAAAGGCCTTTTTTTTTTTTTTTAAGAATATAATGTGCTTCTACAGATTCAGAAAAGGTCTAACAACATGGCATTATTTTACCAACGGAATGAAGAATTTATTCATATGTCGTCTTCATTCCTGGGCCTCACACAGTCCAGGTAGACAATTCCAAAAAGAGAAATTAAAAAGGCTCAAACACAGGAAAAGATCCCCCAGTCACATTTATAACAAAGTAAACGCAAATTAAAACTATAATGAGATATTCTTTTCAACCTCTCATGTGGCAGAGGTCGCAAACCTAGAGCGTGAACTCTTGGCCAACAGGTAACCCTAGGTATTACTGAGAGGAGTGTAATTGCCTCAGCTTCCTCTCCAGTATTTCTGAAAGTTCATAATGTATGTATCCTTTGAGCAAGTGATTCCATTCCTAAGTATGCATCTGTGGGGAACTTGGGGTTCCCATGGCCAGGATTGAGCTTAAACCACCTGATGATGTAACTGGCCTGTTGCTAGGCTACCGCTTCCACACCTTTGGACAATAAGCTATTATTGTGCTATATAGAGAGTTTGGCCCAGTGCTCTGGGCGGAGGCAGAGACGCTAGTGCCTGACCTACCACCAGGAGAACAAGCCGGGTAGTAAACCCTTTTGCCCCAATGAACGTTTTGCTGTCAATTTCTTTGGTCACATTGAATCCATAGCGAACTTGCCCGGGGCTGAAACCCATTGGCAAGACAGCATCCCACAGATAGTACATGTATAAGTACAAGCTTATAGAAGGATATTTTTGACAACATTGTTTGTAAAAAGGGCAAAAATGGAAAAGAAGCCTAAGTGTACTTCTATACTACACTGGTAACTGCAGCACATCCAAAGAAGAGATTAATATGCAGCCATTAACAGGGACACTCTTATATTTACTGAAATGGATAGATCTCCAGTGCATATTAAGTAGGAAAAAAAAGGGACGTGTAAAAAAATGTGTGTAGAAGTCCACCTTGTGTGGAAAGGAAAATAGACAATCTGAAAACTATTAGCTGGCTAATCGTCCCTGGGGAGGAGATTTGAGTAGATAGAAGACAAGCAAGGGAAGGAGTCTTATTTTTCACCCTGTTCCACCTTTTTATTTACTTTTTATCATGTGTCTGTGTTGCCTAATTAAAAACAACCATCCAATAAGCAATGTAACAAACATGAATGAACAACCCAGAAAAACTTAGACACATGGTATAAAGAACCGAAAAGATCCTAGGATTCATCATCAAATGGTCTGGGTTTAAATCCTAGCTCTTTGTTTCTCTGAGTTCTGTAAAATAAAGGTCATAATGCCTAACTAGCAGCACAGTGCCTGGCTCTGTGAAATATAGCCATTGTTATTGGGTTCAAGTCATTTCACAGTTGAGGCAATTCATAACCAACAGATGACTAAATCTATTTCAAGTCACACAGCAAGTTTAACCCTGAGTTCCTCCTCAAGGGCAGCAACAGACTTTGGACTACTCTCTAGAGCCTGCTGAACATGAGGGCAGCTGTCTTCAGAACAATACAGACCTGGATTTGGTGATTCAAAGTTTCAGGTGCAATAGAGCAGCAGCAATGGGTCTTTGTGGTATGTTTCCCTCATTATTGTTGCAAAGAATTCAACGAGCACTTGGCTGGCAGGGGGATTGTTCTGGGTGGTCTGGGGCCCTATGAGTAGGGTTGCCAGATAAAATATAGAATGTCCAGTTACATTTGAATTTCAGATAAGCCACAATTTCACAATATATATATATTCCAAATAGGATAAACCTTAAATGTGGCATACTTGCAATATCAAATGATGTGTTGATCACCTGAAATTCAAATGTAACTGACATCCTGTCCTGTTATTTTGTTAAATCTGGCAGCTCCATCAAGAGTGGAAATGCCCATAGGAGAATTCTTGCATTCATTTGGTAAAATAACGCTAAGGTCCTCGGTGTTAAGTCTCTGAGAACCGCCCTCCCTAAGCACTTTGCAGCATAAACATTGAGGAGGACTTGAGGGAAAGGTGAAAGAAAGGCCTGAAGAGGCACAGCTGTGCACAACTCACCCACCAACTCAACTGCTGCCCAAATTACTCTCAGCTTTCCCTTCTCTTCCTCGATGAGGTGTGTGCTTTCCAAATTGGGACGAAGAACAGGGATGGAAAGACAGGTGTTCCCTTCCTGACGCAGCTCCATTTCATAGTGAGCATGCGCCATTGATGCTTGGCTTTAAAAACTGAGGCCGGCCCACCCACAGCGCTGTGAAGGGGTTTCCACTCTGGGGTCCGGTGGCTTACTGTCATTTTCGTAGGTTAGTAGGTTTATAATAAGACGGCATTTGCTGGAGAAGGAGAGCTGAAGGGAGGGGAGGAAATGAGGTCTGCTTTCTTTTCTTTCTCCAAGAAGAACTGTTTCTCAGTCCTACCTCCAGGATTGGACGGCTGTTTTCTTTTCACTTTGGTTTCTCTTGCAAAGCATTGTTTGTACCTCTTCAGGAGAGATGTATTTTTTTTTACCTGTGAGGTAGTCCTCAGCAAGGCAGTTCTCTAAGCGTTTGGAGACTGCACAGCTCTGAAGTGTGTTCCTGCCTCCTCCGCATTCATGTTTGCCTGACTTCCTATTGGAAAGGTGGAAGCTTGCCTGCCGGAGCTCCATCCCAGTCCCCTGAAGGGGGCACCGCTCTTAGTGCTTACCAGGTCCTTCCGCAGAAGCTGTGCTCCCCAAATGAGCTACCATGGCAACTGCTAAGGCTCTTGCTGCAGTAAGGAAGGTTAGGCTCCCTCTTCTAAAGCGCAAAGAAACTAGCCGGCTGTGCCTGCTTTCAGCGTAAGAGGCCTGCAGTATGGCTGGGATGCTTTTCGTAGGAAGCTTCTTTCTCACAGCATCTCCGTAGAGCTCTGCTCAGCTGTGTAGGGGTTCTCCGAGCAGACGCGGCCATGATGTGGGCATGCAGCCAAGTGTGTCCTTCTGGGGTATTTTCCCCCGGGCAGGGTTCCCGAACATGGAGCAAGAAAAAGCCCAAGCTGGATGCTGACTGACCATATGCTTTGTGGGGCCCAACGGTTTGTGCTGAAATCTTGGTCAAATAAAATTCCTGACTAATGCTGACAAGCAACTAGAATCCATTCATGCTCAACACTAATCAGCTGAGTAGAGAAGCAGGATAAGCTACACCTGACAACTGTTTTACGGAGAGAGGGGAGAAAGGGTTTGGCATTTTTTGAGCAGGTAGCCTCATCTTTATCACTTAATTTCACTAGATCTTACCAATGAAGGTACTAAGAGTTGGATGTAAAATGACATAATTCAGGTATCATGTGGAATAGTAAAGTGGTCAAATACGGGTTTATTTTGGGTATTAGTGCAACCTTAATGTGTAAGTGAACAGCAAGTCCATCAAACATGGACATTACCTGGTGCTAGCTTGGTGTTAATCTGATAGGAAACTTACAAGCTGCTATGGATACTCAGCTTTTTAAGTACAAACTTTTTTCAACTTGTCTACCTTCATGCCACTCCTTTACCCTATCACCAAGGTCCTATGACTCGGGCACTCATCCTGTTTTATACTTAATGTCTAACATTGTTACTCCAAACTTCTTTTAGTAGCTAGTAGCTCACCTGAACTCGAGGCCTCCCACTGTAATTTGTAGGGTATGCAGTTCCCTAGTCACTCCTTCAGAGGGAGGGATTTTTAAAGTAAACTAACCTTCAGCTGTTACTCCAGGCAGTTCAAATTAGCCTAATTAAAACATTGAGCTAAGCAGTCTATACCTATAATCTTGTGGGGAGTCTGCTTGATAAATGGTAACTTAGGAATCTAAAATCTCAAAGTGAATGAACATAAGGGGATAGTCTTCCAACAGGCTTGACATCTAGAGTCAGAAAACTATTAGGAAGAGGTTGACGTTCCCTCTTTGACTCTGCCTCCCTCCTTTGCACAGAATTAAGTTTCCATAGCTCATGGTCAAGAGTTCTTCCAATCCAGTGATTTATTTCTGCCAGGCATAGTTAGGGTGACCAGCTGGTAAAATCATTTGAAAAGCACTGAATTGATTCTCATGACATGAGGTGTTATAAGACTTATAACAAGTTTATAGACCTCCATGGAAATCTGAGTCATTTTTCTTATCACCCGTACGAAGGTTTTAAGGTAAACACATGACTGTAGGGAGGTGGTTATTCAGCAAATAAAGGACATCTGGGCTGTAGTCACAGCAAGTAAACCTATTTAGCTGGTGGAGGGGGAGGGATAACTTTCAAGGATTTCAGAAAGTGGGTTAATCTCTCTAATGTCACAATAACAAAAAAATTGAGCTTCCAAATACTCCTTGATTAGATTCTAGAAAGTTAACAAGTTTGTAATCACCTGTGGAATAGTTACTTATTTCAAATACTCAGCACTGAATATAGTACTTCCCCTGAGCATGTCAAGGAATAATGATTCCATGATCCTGAAGTAACCATCTTAGCTCTTGATTGTATGAAAGGATTGGAGAAAAAGTTCTGGGTTAAGCAACCTAGAGAAAATGGTGACTGTTAGGTTTTGGAGGCTGGGAAGAATTTACCTGGGAATTCAGGTGGAAAGACTGAATATGGCTTTTACTAATGAGGCTGTAGTATCAGGAGCAATTTGACATCCACTTTAAAAAATGAAAAGAATTCAAAAACCAGAGTACTGGCAAACATTTTTAAAGGGTTAGTGCTAAAAACTCTCTTCACCTTCTGATAGTAAAATGCTTTCATCTGTTCTCAGAACCCTGGGTCCACTTTTTTACTGTAATTGGCCTCTGCCTAGGAGCTAGCCACGTCACCCTGAATATGCCAAAAACTCTAAACCCCCCGTGCCTCAGATCAATCTGTTGCCTCTGCACATATAAAGCTTTCTGCCACCTCTCCCTGGCATCTCACATCTTGGTGTCTAGTTTCAATGTGCTTTCTCTGCCTTCCTGTGGCCGCTGAAGTCCAGGGATATAAGCATAGGCTTTGCAGTTGGGTTTCAGGACAACTGCAAGTACTGTGGAGTCCAGTGGATTAATCAAACTCGGTTTCATCTGTAAAATGAACAAATACCACTTTGAGGCTGTCTTGAATGTAGGTAAAGTAACTTGTCTGATCCACCTATCACACAATATCAAACAAGTTCAGTCCTGTGATGGAAAAGGACTGCATAGCTTTCTGCTACTCTGCGTCAGTAGGCACTTAAAATCTGTTACTGTTCAGTGACTTTGCTATACCCAGGTTTTAGTGTTAGAAGTTCAGAGAAACCCAAATTCTTAAGAGTAGTTCCTAGAGCTTGTCATGCTGATGCCTGAAGAAGGCATATATATGGCCCAAGCACAGACGGGATCTGTAAGACAATGCAGCAACTATACTTGTGCTGAGGATAAGGAGCCTAGAGACCGACTCAAATAAAATAGGCAAAAGATCTCCCCATTCCAGAACCCAGATGCAGCTAGCTGGCTACCCCTGTTCCTGCTTATCTGTCCAAACTTCCCTACGGAGCTGAATTTGGGAAAGCAACTTAAGAAACCCTCCTCCCTACTTATTCAGCTAGTGGTTGAGTGGCAGGCCCACTTCGGTTTTGAGGACACGATCTATTCTAGTTTTAGCTGTTTCCCCAGACATAGCAAAGATAGCATGAGGACCTACCTCAACATTCTCATGTGGCTTGGGGCCTGATTTTTGTTAAAATATCCAAAGAAACTCAGTTGTAATACAATGCTTCAGCTGACACTAAATATGGTGAGATCATTCAAATGTGTGGACTTGAGGTCCAGGCCAAATAAGTGCCTGCTTTCTCTCCTTCCCTTTCTCCTAAGGACTGTAGAAGAATTATTGAAGGAGAGCAGAAGTTTACTGTCTGATCACACTGCTGCGCTTCAGATAATCTCAACTATTTCTCTACAGATAAACACAATTGTGCAAATCAAAGCCTTGCTAGCCAGGCCCAGGGAGTGTATTTGGCAACGTGCTGTTGAATGCCTTGTAAATTGTCTTGCTTCCCCTTGAAGTGTGGCTATGGCCAAGGCTAGTGGACTGTGATTTTTCTTGTTGGTAAAACTTAGTCTTCCAAGATATGGAGGAAAATTATCTAATGGAGAAAGAGTATCCTAAATAGGAAGGTGGCTGCCCAAGAGTAGAAGTTTACTGAACTCGTCCATTTGGTTCCAAGCATAAAAATAGGCTATTTTCACACTGGGGCCTTCGTAATATGGTAAATGGGAGTTGTTTCTTAAAAAAAAAAAATCTACCTAGTAACAAATCCTGACTCGTAGGGATGAATTTTACTTTCTCCTGGATGGAGATATCTGTGAAGGTGTGGGTAGTGGGGACTCCTGGTTTGGGGTCTATCCTGTAAGGAGCTTGGAAGTAGTCACTCCCATGCACACAAACAGGAAAGAAGCTAAACAAAGTCAACAACTTTGTTGTCCATCAGAAGACTGAGGTCACACACAAGGTATTCCCAAAATTAGAGACAGGCAAATACAGAAAATAACTTACCAGAGCAGAAACTACTGTAGGACCCAGTGCCTAAGTAGGAAACTTGGCTGCTAGAGGCTCAGTGTAGACAAACCTGAAAACTCCAGCGGGACCAGTTTTGGAAGCCCTGCGCCTCTGAGTTTATCTCATGAGCCCTATCAGATTCTCCCCGTGAAGAGGGAAACCCCACTGTGCTTTCAGTGTGAGCAGGGGAGAGTAACCATCCTGAAATATGCCGAACATTCTGTTCTTAAGGCCTGCCTTCACAAGGGCCTAATCAACTCTGGTAAATACCCAACTCCAGCCTTCCTGTGTCCCATGAGTTGGGAGGATGTTGGGGGAGGGACAATCACAGCCTAAGGGCAGTCACTAAAAGACTAAAACTTGGGACCCCAAAACTCGAGTGCTTCCCCATTCCATCACGCCTTAATGCCACATCATGAGTTCTGCATAATAACACAGGAGCATAGCTGAAAGAACTACACGTCTTAGGCCTTATTTAAGAGGTCTCCTGGGATTCCCAAAGAAAACAGATGAAACAAATAAGGACACCGAGGAAAACTCAGCCCCACACGATCGTAACAGTTAACAGTCTAACCCCTAGGTAAACACAAAATTTTAAAGGCCTATTTATCTTACTTCCTTTGAACTAGTTCGTAATATCCAGCTTTCAACAAAAAATTACAAGGCATACTAAGAAAACAGCCTGAAGAGACAGAACATATGAGAACTAGACTCCAGTATGACAAAGATGTTGGAATTAACAGACTGGGAACTTAAAATTGATATGCTAAAAGCTCTAAGAAATGAACTACATGCAGACAACAGATGGGTAATGTGAACAGAGATGGAAACTAAAGAGGAATTGCTAGAAATCAAAACACAAATATGAAGACTGCCATTAGGCTCATCAATAGATTAGACATGACCAAAGAATCAATGAGATTTGAAGTTTCTCCTGACATTTCAAACAAAAAGGACACAATATCTAAACTTCCCAATATTGTAACATACACATAATAGGAATACCAGAGAAAGGAAGAAATATTTGAAGCAACAATGAGGATCTTCTCTACACTGAGACCCCAAACCAGATCCGGGAAGCTCAGAACATCAAGCCGGATAAATACCGTGGATAAAGGGAAGATTCCTGTGGCCAGGATTCTCACCTGGCCCTGGTTGGCTAGCTCACTACACACATGTGGGCAATACATTGTTATTTACTCTATATAAAGAGCTCTGCCTAGTGCTCTGGGTGACACAGTGGCAGGGCTGCAAGGCTGCAGGAGAGCAGAGGTTGGAGTGGTGGCAGTGCCAAGGACAGAGACTGACACGGCTGCACAGGTAGAGGAATCCAGAGGCAGAGACTGGCTTGCTGCATGCAGACTCGCTCTGAGTGGATGGCATTCTAGTGATTGACCTGCCATTGTGGAAATAAAGTTGGGTATAACCCTTTCACCCCAAGAATGTTCTACTGTCATTACTTTGGTCACATTGAATCCATAATGAACTTGCCCAGGGCTGAAACCCATTGGCAAGGCAAAAACAGATGAACATCTAGGCATGTATTTGAACTGTAGAAAATCTTAAAACCAGAAGGAAAACACACCTTGATTATAGAAGAGCAAAAATGATTACAGTGAACTTTTTCAGGAATCATGTGGATAAGAGAATGGAATAAAATATCTAAGGTGTTTAAAGGGGCCCAAAACCAACCTAGAATCATTTCAAATTATCCTTCAAAGTTAGAGGAAAAACAAAATTTCTTGGACATAGAGATTGTTAGTAGACTGATCTTGCAAGAAATGTTAAGAATTCTTCCTAAAAGGGAAAATGACTCAAATATATGCAAGGAAAGAGCATTAGAGAAGAAATAAACTAAAGTAAAATATTTGATCTAGTAAAACTTATTTTAAACAATGCATCTGGCAATTATACTTTATGGAAAATGAAAAGCATCAAACTTTCATTTCAGGAGGGAGGAATGAGGAATATACTTCATGGAAAATATAGGAAAAAACATACAGAAGGGAGGAATGAGGAATACTATCACAAGTTAACTGCCCTACCCATGAAATGATATGGTAAAAAGAATGGGATTAGTTGTAAACATACCTCAATCTCAAGAGCAACCACTAAAGTAAGAATTATAATAGTATAATATAGCATATTCAACTAAAACCAGAAGGTAGAGTGGCACACTTAATGCAAAACAGAACAAAGGCAACTAATAGAAAATATGTTTTTTAAATAATCCAGCTATATCACTTTAAGTGTCAGTGCTCTAAATACACAAAAGACTGGGAGTAGATTAAAAAACGACTCAACTGGATCTTGTCCATAACAATTTAAGTGGACACATAGCTCAAAGGGATGAAGATACGTCATGGTAATACTAATCCAAGAGAGAATGAAAGTAGGTATATACTCATCACAAAAAGCCAACTTTTAGAAGAAAATAGTAATAGAGGGGCCTTATACAATAAAGGGGTGAATTTTCCAAGACACAATCTTAATGTGTATGTGCCTAACAGCGTCAAAATTTGAGAAGCAAAAGCCAATGGAACTCCAAGGAGAAATGATGTCCCTGTGACTATAACTGGGGACTTTGACATTCCTCTAAGTAATTAGCAGATCCTGCAGGCAGAAAATCAGGACATTGTGGAACTGAACAGTAACATCAACTGAATCTGACGCCTGTAGAATACTTAATTCAGCAGCAGTAGAACATATTCTTAAACTCACACAGAACATCCATTAAGAGCACATTCTGTAAAACATACTTTAACAAACTTAAAATTATACAAAAGTGTGCTCGACACAATGAAAATAAACTAAAGATGGAAAGATAGCTGGAAAACATCAAAATACTTTGAGATTAACCAATACTCCAAACACACAGGTCAAAGAAATCTCAAGAGTTTTTTTTTTTAAACTTTGAACTAAGTTGAAACAGAACTTACCAAAATTTGAGATACAGTAAAAGCAGTGCTTAGAGGGAAATTTATAGTCTGTATGCATATTATAAAAAATCTAAATCTAAGCTATCTTTGATAACTGCTTTTCTTCTAAGCAGAGCTTATAAGGGACACGGTAACTTCAATGGCAATGAATTGTCTGCTAATATTAGAGTTTGAAGCATTCTTAAATTTTGACTTAGGATACTGTCAGTTTGGATCTTCTGGGAAGCAGAGGCAAAGGTGGAGTAAGTATGATTTATTGGGGGAAAGTACCTGTAAAAAAAAAAAACACTGAGAAGGGGTAGACGAGGGAAAGCTTGCACACAGCTAGCTATTCAGGTCTGACTCATGTGAAAGAAGGGAAAGGAAGACTGGGAGGAGTCCCAGGCTCCTGCACCGTTCTGAGAGTCTCCAGAGGCCAAAAGGGGAGCTCCTGGGCAAAGACTGGCCATAGAAGAGGCAAGGTTGAGCAGAAGAGACTGGGCACTCGTATCTCGGCTCTGCCGTCACTGGCTGGGAACTGCCCAGGAAGGGTCTACCGTCAGCGTGAACACCTTAGATTTAAAGGGGCATCAGCTGGAGGCTGACCCAGTAGGCTCTCTTAAAGGAGACTTGAGTGGTGTGCCTCCATAGCTGCCATAGGCCATCCTTGCTGCACAAATCTGCTTTCCACATTCAGGGAGTGAGGGGTTCCTCCATAGGTCATGGGGGCCACTAAGGAGAAACAAAGGTGGTAGGATGAACTGCGGTTCCTTCATAGCAGTAGACATCAGGGCAGCATGTAATACTCAGGGCTTCCTTTCTCCACCATCCATGCTAAATTCCCCTTGACCTCAGCTATCATGTCAGCAGGTCTTGACTCACCTGGTATGACCCAGACCTTCATTCCTCAGAAGGCTTAGCAGTCAGTAAGCACTCTTGAGCTGGTGTAGCTGCGTGTTTCCATTTGGTTACAGTGGTTCCAGATGCAGTCATCAAGAGGTACCCAAGTGGATAACCTGGTTCCACAAGTAGCCCACATCCACATACCTCTCTGAAATGAACTGCTGTATCTTCCAGGATGGGCCAAATTGAGTTAATTTACCACCTTACCACCAAATGGCCAGTTGGCCCCCTCAAGGAATAAATCTGGGCTCAGTGTGAGTCTCTGGCGCTGTCAAGTTGGATTTTTTAAGAGGCAGTAATAGCTAGATGGCCTCAGTAAGTTAGGAACAGGCTGGTGTGTACATGCGTAGCCTCCATCTCTGCCACCATAGATGCTCCTTTCAGTTGCCCATTGTGCTGGTCCCAGGAGGCCAATGACAGTCTAATGTCAACTGGATGAGTCAGCTTGTCTCTGTAACTATCCAGTGCCTCTTCCATGGTGGATGCTTTCTGATGATACAAAAATCTTCACCAGCATATGGGTAAAGTCTTCTCAATCCTTTTTCTTCCAGGCCCCAGAACTGATAGCCCAGGCCACTGACCACTGCTTAGGAATCTCTACATATTCTCACTTTTGAGTCACATCTCTTCACAATATGGATGACCACATGCACTTTTTAGAGTTCTGACCATTCAGAAGGCTTCTGTTGCCATTTTCTGTTGTCTGTCAAGGTTATGCCAATACCAGCTAAAATGCAGCAGCTCCAATTTTGACTTTTATCCACATACTGAGCTTACCCACCTGTAAATCAAGCTTAGAATTTCCCTCTTTTAGCTGATCTGTACAAGACCCTTCCCCACACAGCACTGTCATCTGCACAGTGGGAAAGGGGCAGTGACACAACTCTAGTAAGTGATCTAGGTGTCTGGGCTACCTATTAATGCAAGCTGTGTCCCTTGGTTCAGCTCAGCTTTGTTCCTGCTTATTCTATTTCTTATAGTTGACTGTTGTCAGGCCTGTTTGAACTTCTGAATAAACATTGCAAGTCTAATGAACTGCACTTATAGTAGACAGTTCTAGACTCATGATTGCTTGGAGACCCCATGTCAAGTATTTTATCTTTACTCAGCAGGATGCTAGCAGATGCTTCATGAAAGACCTGTTTTCCACTTTGAATATCAAAGACCTTGCCCTAAAACAGATACCTGACTTGTGGTTTTCTTTCTGGGTCTTGCCTTTACTCCACATTGCCTTTAAAACAAAAAAAAACAATTAGCTTTATTGCACTAACTTACCCTAAAACTCCTTTTAAGTGTACAGCTTAGTCATGAATTCAGGAGTGTATCTATCACCACAATCCAATTTTGGAACACTTCTCTCATCCCAAAGAGGTCTCTCATGACTACTTGTAGTTAATCACCATTGCCATCTTTTGTTCCTGGCAACTATTAAACATCTATCTCAAATTTGCCTCTCCTGGACATCATATAGAAATGAGATCATTATAGTACATAGTACTTGTTTCTAAACTGTCACTTCATATGTGTTGGAGGCTTATCCTTGTGGCTTTCTTTAGTACATCTTATTGCTGTACATATGCTGTACATACACCAATATACATTATTCAGTCACCAGTTGACACTTAATATGAGCATTCCTATGGACATCTATGTACAAGCCTTCAAGTATTTGTGTAGAAGTTTGCATTCTCTTTCCTCTCTCCACTCCCAAATCTGTAGGAAGGTGGTTAAAGTATTCCTATTGAGATAAATTATAACACAATTTATCACTTTAACCACTTACACTTACAAAATTCAGTGCTATTTTATGTTTAGAACGCTGCAACCATCACCACCATCTACTTAGAAAACTTGCATAATGCTAAGTAGAAACCCTGTAACGATTAAGCAGTAACTCCCCATTCCCTTTCTAGCTCTGGTAACCTCCAATCTTTATGAATTTGCCTATTCTAGTTACCTCACTTGCCCTCTTGTGTCTGGCTTATTTCATTCAGCATAATGTTCTCAAAGTTCATCCATGTTGTAGCATGTGTCAGCTCCTTCCTTTCTAAGGCTAAATAACCTATCGTGTGCATATCCCCCATCTTGTTTGGTCAGTCTTCTTAGATGGCCACTTTGGTTGCTTCTACTTCTGGCTATTGGGGATAATGTGGCAATGAACACTGACATACAAATACTACTAAAATCCTGCTCTCAATTCCTTTGGATATATTTGAGAGTGGAATTGCTGGATCGTATAGTAGTTCTGTTTATTTTTTTGAGGGATCACCAAACTCTTTTATAATGGCTGTACTATCTTATATTCCCTCCAGCAATGCACAAGTGTCCCAATTTTTCTACATCCTTGCCAAAAATTTTTTGATAGCCATTTTAATGAGTGAAATAGTATCACGGTGGTTTGAACTTGCATTTCCTAACTAGTTATACTGAGCTTTTTCATGTGCTTATTGGCCATATGTATGCATTCAGAGAGATCTAAGTTCTTCGCCTGTTTAAAAATTCTTTTGTTCTGGATATTGATCCCTCTTTTGACTTATAAATATTCTCTGTGGGTTGTCTCCTTCCGATATTTAAATACTTGAAACATGTCACTGGCTAGGGGCTTTCAATATATTGGGATATTTTCCCAGGTCACCGCTGGTCAAAATTCAATTGTGCTACCACCTTTTGACATGGATTATTTCTGTCCCTTGGGTAGGGTCGCATCTGGCCAAGCAATGAATGGGTCCCCCAAACCATTCTGCTTGCTTTCTCCTACCATTCCTGTACCTCACTTACCAGTTCAGATCCTTAGAAGCAGAAGCCAAGACAGAATTAGACTTTATGAAAACGCCTGTGAAACAGGGAGGACCAGGAATAAAAGCCTGCACATCCTGATGTACTTGATTCAGAGAAGGAAGGCAGGATTTAATAGAAAGAATCTGACTATAGCTCAGTTCTGAAAAAGTCTAGGTTAGATAATGGTCTCCCAGAACAAAGACTGGGCATTTGAACTCTGGGTCAGGCAATAAGCAGACTGGCTCTAGGATGACACACTGCTCAGCCCCTGGCCTCGGGCTGAGGGTAGCAGGTGACGCATGGTCTCACTGTGAATGCCATAGTAGATCGCTGGAGACTGTCAGGTGGCTGCATTCCCTGCTGCAATTTCTCTTAAAGGAAACATTAGTAGCATACCTCCATGATCACCAGAACTGATTCAGGGATGTTAGATGACAGAGTACAGAAATGCTGATTCCTGCTGCTTGTCTTCACTATGGTGGAATTCCCCAGTAAAGTTTCTTTAAATCACTGGAAGCTCTAGTTGAAAGCCAAATTTTTGACTGGTAATTTTCATGAAGCAAGTAATACTTGTTATTTCAACAAACAGAAGGCAAATCACATAAACTTGTAAACTGTTTAAACCCATCTAACCATGTTTGCTAATGCTTGCTCAGATCTCACACAAGATGATAGATTTAAATATCTTTAGAGATTTTTTGTTTATTCTGAAGCACAAGGCTTCATGAAAGGTGATTTGTCAAGAAAAAGTAAAGTCTGTTATTTGCATTAATATGGAGCAAAATGATCTAAGAATGACAGAAAGAGACCCTGCAGAGCAGTGAAGATTAACTCTAATTGAAGAGGGCTTTGTTTTGGTGAAAAGGCCTTTTAGAGGTTGCCATCTGACTTAGTAGCGCTGGTGCTATTTGTTCAAGACTAACAAATTACTAGAGAAGGTATGAAGATTCATGACAAATGAATAGATGGATAGTCAGTCCACCGAAGGTTGGAAAAACTGGAGAGACTTGACTGCCAAGAGCCTTCTTTCCTTCTGTTATGGTTCATATTCTACCCCCTTGGGGCTGGGAGAGGGAATCGTTACATGAAAGGCAACAGACTCTTAAAGGTCTAATCCCATTTGCACCTTGAGTTTTTGGCTCATCAATGAAAAGGATGGAAAATATTACCCATTGTTCTCCTGCTTACACTCCCCAAATGGAAGGCCCCTAGTAGGATATGAAGCATCATCTGACATGTAGTTCACATAAAACTGAACAGAGCCCGCTGACTAATCAGTTGTTCACAAGCATATTGTTCCCCCAGGACTGACAGTGATCCCAATTAGTGTTCTTACAGTTCTGGGAAGCAGAAGACCACGGATACTTCTCCTCATTTATACCACAATAGAAACACCCGTCAAAGATTGCAAGTCATAAAAGATAATGTAAAACATATGCCTTTACCTTGGAAGCTTCACTTGATTTTGATCAATGATGAGCTTATCTTAGTGGAAAAAGCATGCAAATGTTCAGATTTTTCTTCAGGACTACCAAGAGGTTTATTTATTTTAGCACTTAAGGTGTTGTCTAGCCATAACAAAGTAAATACCTTCTAGAAAATGAAGCCCTAGAAATAGAAAGCAAGGAAACTGACAACCTAGAAGACATGTAGGTATATGCTCATTGCCCTAGGCATATCTTGCTTTTGATAATTATAATTCTGGGCTCTGGAAGGAATCTACAAACCTATTTCCTAAATTCTAACTCTTGAATCTTCTCAGGGGAACTTCTTAAGTTCTCTGAGTTATTGGGTAACATTTTTATCTTCCTAATATCCAAGTTTCCTAACTTGGTAGCCCCAGACTAGAAAAGAACAAATGACATTTGTGTTTTTTATGCCAGTCATTGCAGGATAACCTCGCAAAACCATGTTGGTAGGTGTTATTAATACACCCACTTGACAGTTGAATAGTTGAATGGTGAGGAAATAGTCTGTTCTCATATTGCCAAGTCTTACACATAGTCTCACTCCAAAGCCACTTTGCTTTATGACTGTCATATGTCAGGCATACTAGTCTCTGGAAGTTACTCATATTCATAAGTTATATAATTATGAATGATAGTTACTTCCTGCATATCTTGATCCCAGGATAAGGAATCTCATAGTACTGTCTGTCAACCACAATTCCAGCATTTTAGTCCTCCCAAATTTTGGCCTTTGAAATCAAGATCTCAGGGGTGGTAGATTATATAAGGCAGCAAGTTTCAAGAGGCACAGCATCAGTCTGTTTATCAGGCAAACTTGGGTAACACTTTAATAGGGGAACAGATTCATGATGGAGCATCTGTCTCTTAGAAAAAATGTTTTAACAAAACCGCAGTGATGTCCGGTCTTGCCACCTCATGCTTAATGACTACGCTGTCTAGGAAGCTCAGAAGGGCAGGCAAAGCTCAATATGGAAGAGGTGGGTTATCTGTCATAAAACACATCCAGGTGAGTTTTCATTTTAGGATGTAGAAGAATACTTACTGTCTGGAATGGTGCTGGCATAGAGCAACAGGAGGGAACAGATTAGAATCTAGGAGCGTCTAGGAGAGAAGGGAGTTGAGGCAAAATCCCAGAAGACCTAGGACACATGTGTGTACACAGGAAGCTATGAATGTTCCTGTAAGGTTTCTACTCTAACCTAGGTGGGTGGGTTACCTCTTGGGGATGTAGGAGCCCTCTGGAGCAGGAGTGGAAGGACTGGTGGATAGTGCCAGGGGGTAGGCCCTGCTAGACTCTCACTAGCTGGAATTCATCATTACCCTTTTCTTCAGAAGATGATATGAATCAGAATCCTCCCAAGTTGGAGAAGATGTATGAGGGCTGGTAGTCTAGCGGGAATCAGTCAGAAGTCTGACTGGCATCTGTGAGCCTGGGACAGAGTTAGGCACTCTGTTGCCCCTACCAGTCACACAGTTCTCTATCCCAGTGCATTCTGGCAGTTCTGTTCATATTGTCTTTCCCAAATGCCTCTAACAGACAATCGTTTTCCAGGAGTCAGCCTTTCTTATGAAGCTCTTCCCACCTTGGAGGCCATTGCTTTCATCACAGGCTGGCACCTGCCTCTCTACGAGCCATAAATCATCATCTTTCCTGCATCTTCTCCTGCAGCACAGTGGTTCCCAGGGGTGTTTGGGATAGTGGCTGGCTGACTTCACCAAGTGAAGACATATGGTTACTACCAGTGGAGGGCTCTCTTTTCAAAGAATTGGTAGCTGGCTTAAAGACAGAAGCAATGACATACCAAGCTACCTGGGCATCCTTCTTTGACCCTACTCCATGGAAACTCTAAACTTTCTACCTGTGGGCTTTAAAAATGGAAGTATAGTTGATATACAGTACTTCAGATTACAGCACTGTGATTTAATAATTCTGTGCAGTAAGAAATGCTCACTGAGTATAGTTACCAACTGAAACCATACGTAGATATTACATCACTGACTATATTCCCTATACTGTACTTATCCCTGTGACTTATAATTGGAAGTTTCTTTATCCTCTTTACCTTTTTCACCAATCCTCATTCCCCCTCCATGGCAACCACCAGTTTTCTGTGTCTGAGTCTGTCTTGTATGTTTATTTCTTAGATTCCACATGTAAGTGGAAGTATTTGTCTAACTTATTTCACTTAGCATAATACCATCTAGGTCCATTCATGTTGCAAATAACAAGATTTTATTCTTTCTATGGCCAAGTAATAGTGTGTGTGTGTGCTACATCTTCATCTATTGATAGGTACTTTGATTACTTGCATATTCTGTCTATTGTAAATGCTGCAGTAAACATAGGAGTGCATGTATCTCTTCAGTGCACCTGTCACTTTAGATCTATCTGGACTCAGTACAAAAGGGACAGGAATACCTGTAAACAACCTGCACTGGCTCTGGGCACCTTTAAGTACTGCTGGGGTGGGGATGGCAACATTTTATCCAGATACCTAATCATTACATGTGATAGAAACAGACTCAGCCTAGTGGCCTAAACACTGCAATCCAAACACTGTTCTCTGTGGGCTTGGTTTAATTAAGACCTTGAGCCTATATTCCATCCTACTTCCTTTTCCTGTTTGCACTTACATCTTCAATGGGATTAAAGACTTTCTTGTAATAGTTCATTCCAACTATTACTTTTTGTCTTCTAAGCTAAAGTTCAGCTTATATCCATCTATATAGATGCCATTTGTACACTCCCTTTTGCTATTCAAAACTCTAATAAGAAAACACTAAAGATGCCACTGTAGCTTAATACTGTTTACACTAATGCTTAGTTTATTCATTAGAAACAATATTTCCCCAGAAAACTAACTTTTCTCAAACGTGAACACTTAAGTTCCCTGAATTTCCATGTCAACTGCCCTGTAACACAGTAGTCCCCTCGCCCTTATAGGGGATATGTTCCAAGACCCCTCAGGGGATGCCTGAAGCCAGACAGTATTGAGCCCTATTCTGATAACCTTTAACTTATTGCTCATCTGTTACTGTGCCTAATTTATAATGAATAGAACTATAGCAATATACCACAATAGGTGAATGTAGGCTCTCAAAATATCTTATTGTATTATACTTACCCTTCTTGTGATGTGAGATGGCAAAATGCCTACATAAGACAAAGTGACATGAATGACATAGGCATTGTGACATAGATACTACTCATCTGATGATACATCAGGAGAACCATTGCTTCCAGATGGAGGTTGACCAGGAATAACTGAAACCAGGGGAAGTGAAACCATGGATGAGGGGACCGAAGACTGCTGTTTTTGTCTTAGTGGATTTGGGACAGAGTAAGTTCTTGTACATGAAAATGAATGAGTGACTTTGACGATCATGGACGTGGCCTCAGGGCTTCAGAGTCAGTATTTAGGTAAAACCAGGAGAAAGTTGTTCATACAACTTTTGATACACGAACAACTAGGAAATCTATTCCTTCTGTTTGTGACCTGTGGGTAAAATTCCACACATCCCTATTGGATGAAACCTTATTTCAATACAGGCCTGGGTTCTGTACTGATAGAGGCAATCTAGTTCTCTTGGTATATATTCTTGATGTTAGGAATTATTTCTTTTGCAAAGGCTGACTGTTGGTCATATTGAGGTGGTTCAATTTTTCTCCTTTTGTATGCTCATAAAAATGCTCCTCTCCCTCATGCCTCCTTTCTGTTTTTTTTCTGTCACTCATGTTTCAGTGTTTCTGAGAGTTCCCTTCAGACACAAAAGAATTTATATAAGGAAACACATTTCTAACTTGTGGCTACAAAAAGCTGCCTAACCTTTTTTGTCTGTCTGCTCTGGAACCAGACCAGAATCTCTACTTCACTGTCCTTGAAAGCAGTCCATCTATATCTGACTCTAGGGAACCAGTCAAAAAGCCTTCCTTCCTCCAAAGGGATCCAAAAGCCCTTTTCTGGGGAGTTTGGTTCTCCAGAACTCTGTTCCATCTCTGTGAATGTGCCATTTAAACACTGAGGAGTTTTTTCCTTCTACAGGCTTTAATAGCAAAAGGTATTCTGGGTAGTAGTCAACACTGGGGAAAGACAGTGTCAACGTATGACAACCAGTCTTCCCCTCCCCAACCTTTGCTTCCTCTTAAAAAGACCCCCTCACCAGTCTTCAGCATTACAGCTCTTTAGAACTTGCCATTATGATGGGGGTGTGTGCACTAACTTACTGTGAACTTGAGGTTTTTCTGTGTTTTATGGTTAAAATGAGTCTTATAAAGTCTACTTAACAGTCAACATTAGGTTTTAGTAGAAGAAAAAATATAGTTGGCTTTAGTAAGAGAAATGTACAAAAATACTTGGCTTTATCTACTGGCATACAACATTTAATCAAAACCTTAAAGAAACCACTCTGTGTGGCATAATAAACTACTTGGTCTTTGTCCCTTGTTTCTGGCACAAAGCTCCCCAAACCCTTGGAATTTCCCAAGTATAGGGTACCTTGTTACTCATAAGGAGCCCCTTTTGATCACACCTGAGTTTATGCTAATGAAGTGACTTAGAGTGGGCCCCTAAATCTGAGGATAGGGCTGGTCACCAGAAAGACCAAATGATTAGAGGGTTGGACCCTTGAGCCCTACCCACTGAATTCCAGAAAAGGGAAATACGGGCTGGAGATTAAGCTCTGTAACTCTTGAACAGTGAGTTCACCTGAGCTTCTGGGTTGGTGAACACATGGAGGTGCTAGGAGGTGGCATGCCAGAGAGGACACAGAAGCTCTGCATTACTCCCCTGCCCCCACCCCTTGTCTTATGCATCTCTTCAATTTGGCTGTTCCTGAGTTGCATCCTTTCCATTAAACATAAGTAAGGTGTTTTCCTGAGTTTTGTGAACTGTTCCAGCAGATTATTGAAGCTGAGGAGAGGGGTGTGGGAATAACAAGTTTATGGCCAAGTTGGACAGAAGTGCAGATTGTCCCTCAAAACTTGTGACTGGTATCTGAAATGGTGGCAGCCTAGTGGGACTGAGTCTTTTTAACTTTGTTGTGAACTCCAGGTAGACACTGTCACTGAATTGAATTATTGGACTCCCAATTCATATCAGAAAACTACTTAGTGTCAGAACACCCCAGACCATGCATGGAAAAAAATAGTCTCTTTAATCCTAGGCTTAAAACTAGGTGAACAGAGTTAAATATAAGATAATGTCTAAGCAAGATTTTGGCAGGCATTTTTGGAGCATAGCTGCATAATAAACATAATAAATGCCATACATAGTCATATTCCTTGAATAAATGGAAGTGACTGGTATTTTAAAAAAATTTTTATTAAGGTATTATTGATATACCCCCTTATGAAAGTTTCAAATGAAAAAACAATGTGGTTACTACATTTACTCATATTATCAAGTCCCCACCCATACCCCAGGCAGTCACTGTCCATCAGTTTAGTAAGGTGCCACAGATTCACTGATTGCCTTCTCTGTGCTACACTGTTTTCCCCTTGACCCCACTCACACCATGTGTACTAAACATAATACCCCTCAATCTCCATCTCCCTCCCTCCCCACCCACCCTCCCACACCCCTCCCTTTGGTAACCAGTCCTTCTTGGAGTCTGAATCTGCTGCTGTTTTATTCCTTCGGTTTTGCTTCGTTGTTATACTCTACAAATGAGGGAAATCATTTGGCACTTGTCTTTCTCTGCCTGGCTTGTATCACTGAGCATAATATCCTCCAGCTCCAACCATGTTGTTGCAAATGGTAGGATTTGTTTCTTTTATGGCTGAATAGAATTCCATTGTGTATATGTACCGCATCTTCTTTATCCATTCATCTACTGATGGACACTTAGGTTGCTTGCAGATTTTGGCTATTGTAAATAGTGCTGTGATAAACATAGGGGTGATATGTCTTTTTGAGTCTGAGAAGTTGTATTCTTTGGGTAAATTCCAAGGAGTGAGATTCCTGGGTCAAATAGTATTTCTATTTTTAGTTTTTTGAGGAAACTTAATATTGCTTTCCACATTGGTTGAACTAGCTTACATTCCCAACAGCAGTGTAGGAAGGTTCCCCTTTCTCCACATCCTCACCAGCATTTGTTGTTCCTAGTCTTTTAGATGCTGGCCATCCTTACTGGTGTGAGGTGATATCTCATTCTGGTTTTAATTTGCATTTCCCTGATGATTAGAGATGTGGAGCACCTTTTCATGTGCCTGTTGGCCATCTGAAATTCTTCTTTGGAGAATTGTCTCTTCATATCCTCTGCCCATTTTTTAATTGGGTTATTTGCTTTTTGGGTGTTGAGGCGTGTAAGTTCTTTATATATTTTGGATGTTAACCCCTTGTCAGATACGTCATTTACAAATACATTCTCCCATACTATAGGGTGCCTTTTTATTCTGTTGATGGTGTCCTTTGCTGTACAGAAACTTTTTAGTTTGATATAGTCCCATGTGTTCATTTTTGCTTTTGTTTCCCTTTCTCGAGGAGATGGGTTCAGGAAGAAGTTGCTCATGTTTATATTCAGCAGATTTTTGCCTATGTTGTCTTTGAAGAGTTTTATGGTTTCATGATTTACATTCAGGTCTTCGATCCATTTCGAGTTTACTTTTGTGTATGGGGTTAAACAATAGTCCAGTTTCATTCTCTTGCATGTAGCTGGAAGTGACTGGTTATTGATTTGGCTAGGTCTTTATCTACTTTGATGTCTTAAATGTTAATCTCAGAAATGTAATGGTGATAGAATAAACCTGTGGCTTTATAGTCATTTTTCTTGGTTTTAAGGACCCCACTGAAACTGCTGTCATGTTCCTTCTTGTCAGTCCATTGCCAGAATAACACTACCGTGGCAGACTGAAGTCCCCTTAGCAAGATTTACAAGGCTTTTTGCTCAACCTAAAACATGGCTCCTCTTTGTATGACTCTTCTCATTAGTGGTCTCAATGCCAGTGTTTTAGTAGTCTCTAACTTTATTTGTGGGCAAACTTGCCCAATTAGCAGCAGCTCCTACCTCTGGAACAAGAATGCTATTGACAGTGCAATCTGAGGACCATTGGAAGCTTTGACAAACTAATCAGTTATACTGATCATGCTAGACTGAACTGCACCCCTTGAAGTTGCAAACAGTAGTCACTACGAAATGACTGGAATCCCTTCTTGCAGTGGTTTGCTTGCAAGTTGGTTTTTGAGGGCTTGATGGATGACTCTCTGCCTTGGGAGAATAATTCGTTTTTCTTAATCTTCAATATCAAGGCATCTAATGGTATGCCATGTGGCTTAACACTTCAGTTCTACCTACTAAAACTTATAAATGATATTTTAGACAAAAATGATAATATACTGAGTTACTGGAATCTAAGCCTGGTCTTATGGACCCAGAGTTTTTCCAGTGACAACTCCATGATGTCCCATGTATAGGGCAAAATGCTGCAATTTCATTTACTTTGAGTTCTAATCCTAAGAAGGTACAATCTTAAGGTTCTCTCACACACATGCTGAATGAGATTCATGAGTATCCTTTGCTTTGACTACAACTTATTTTGCCAATATACTTTACTGATTGCCTCGGGGTGCTCCAACACAGAAGTCTGTTCACCCAATAGGCAGAGTTCCCAAGTCCATTCCTACCTGATTGGCCAACCAACGTTGATTCTTTACTGTGTCTCTTCACTGAAAGGCCTAATTCTGGACTACTTCTTAAAAGGACATCAGACCAAGTAAATAGAATAAATAGGCAGTTACAACCATCTGTCAGGGCTCATTGCAAGTGGGCACTGATAGAACCCCTAGATTTGATTGTGTTGCTGCAGATTTCAAAATCTGCATCCAAGGCACGAAGTACCTTGTATGGGTCATACCTTGGTCTTGCTGGGAAATTGTATCCCTTGGTTTCTGCTGCTTTCCTGGAACCAAGTATTCAGAGTTCTACTTGGAGATAATTATTTCTTTCCTGACCCCTTCCAGAAGGAAGACCCTGGTTTCACCCTTAAAAGCATAAGGTCTAGCAGTCAATTACTTCATTTATAGAATCAGTGGTTGACAAAAGTTCTTAAGTCCTATGTAGGAAATCAAGATACACTCAAACTTTGAGAATCTTGATTTAAAGCTTTATTCTTTCTGTTTCAACTCACAAAATCACTGGGCATGAATATATGTTCCACGGCTACCTGAACGATTCCCGAAGCCTGTACGTGTATCAGTGGTAAAAAGACACCAACAGCTACCACTGCCCTAGATGACGGAACAATGCTGGACATCTTGCTACTAGGAAGAAGCAAACTCTCAACATACTACTTGCTAATAGCGAGTGTGTCACAGGAGAAGGCTGTTCCTACAACTAAGAGCATGGAGGTCTGGAATTCGGACCTACAGTAAGCTTCCCTGGCAGGTATTCAGATGACGGTTTGGGGAAATACCACTGTGATAGGCAGCTGAAACCCTGACATAGGCAGTCATCTCTTGGGAGTTAAGAAATGATTTAAAGGTGCCTAAGTAAGAATGTAAAAGTTTTAAGTTCTTATTTAAAACTCACATGCAAGGGCAAAATCCTGAGCTTGGAATAAAAGCACTTACTATTCTTGGGTCTGGGTTTGACTTAGATCACTGCAAAGGCCATCTGAGGGATTATCCAGAGGCTTAAGGTGAATTTAGACCACTCACCTAAAAGACTCCTTCTATCCCTAACACTGGCTGTGGAGTGACAATTTAGTATGCTCAGCTAAGCAGGAAATACAGCCATGTGGGTTATGAGTAAAATAGTTGCTAAGTGCTAAATATCTGGGTTCTGTACTTCCTCATGGACTAGAATACTGTGAATAGTTTAACATAGTTTATTGGAAACCATTTGGGGGACATTCTTACTTTAGTCCAAAACTCTAGAGAGATTCAAGATATTCTGGAGGTGTAAGTACTCCACATTTTGTCCTTGGAATCCAAGCACAACTTGGAAGAGTTACCTCCTATCTCCCCAAAGGCCCTGATCATAGGGTCACGCATAAATCATATACTAGATTGTTCATCTTCTTAGTTCTTGGAATAATATGCTTAATTTTCAACTGTTCTCATGGAATGCCTCCCTCTTCTGCTTTCAGAGTTCTCCTAATAATCATAAACATCAACACCTACATAGTCTGCGATTCTGCCCCCCAGCTGCTCTGCCTGCAGAAGCCCTCTGGGTTTGAAGTCTATTGCACTGCCCATCTCCCCATCTCAAATTTCCCCTTGCCTGGTGCTCATTAATGTGGAATTCTTACACACACATCTTGTTGGTTGTTCTGAGGTCGTTGTCTCCTAGCTTCTACGTCCTCCAAGTCTGGATCCCTAGTGTTCTCCCAACTGGTGCTGGCTTCCAGGAGTAGCTGGCTTTCTGTGCTCCACTGAAAACAATATTTCACCCTCTCAACAGTTCCATGTAGTGTTTGTGTCTCAAACAAGCCTACCTGTTTTTTTTTTTTTTTTTTTTTTAGATAATTATTTTTTATTGAAGGGTAGTTGACACACAGTATTACATTACATTAGTTTCAGGTGTACAACACAGTGATTCAACATTTATATACATGATAATTCTAAGTACCAGCTATCACCATACCAAGTTGTTACAATATTTTGACTATATTCCTTATGCTATACATTACATCCCGGTTGCTTATTTATTTTACAATTGGAAGTGTGTACTTTTTCTTGGTTGTTGTTGTTAGGGCATCTCTCATTTTTATTGATCAAATGGTTGTTAACAACAATAAAATTCTGTATAGGGGAGTCAATGCTCAATGCACAATCATTAATCCACCCCAAGCCTAATTTTCGTCAGTCTCCAATCTTCTGAAGCATAACGAACAAGTTCTTACATGGAGAACAAATTCTTACATAGTGAATAAGTTACATGGTGAACAGTACAAGGGCAGTCATCACAGAAACTTTTGGTTTTGCTCATGCATTATGAACTATAAACAGTCAGTTCAAATATGAATACACATTTGATTTTTATACTTGATTTATATGTGGATACCACATTTCTCTCTTTATTATTTTTAATAAGATGCTGAAGTGGTAGGTAGATACAACATAAAGGTAGAAAACATAGTTTAGTGTTGTAAGAGAGCAAGTGTAGATGATCAGGTGTGTGCCTGTAGACTATGTGTTAATCCAAGCTAGACAAGGGCAATAAAACATCCACATATGCAGAAGATTTCTCTCAGAACAGGGGGGGTGAGGTTCTAAGCCTCACCTCTGTTGATCCCCAATTTCTCACCTGATGACCCCCCAGCGACTGTGCCTGTCTTAGGTTGTTCCTCCCTTGAGGAATCTTACCCGTCTCTCAAGCCTACCTGTTTTTAAGCAAAAACTTTGACTCAAACTTTAGATAGTTCTAGCTTCTGGTGTCTGTGGGTGAAGATAACAGCAGCCCATGTTCAAAATAACATTTTGAATGTGTAGAAATTCAGGGGGAAAAGTATCTGATATCTGTTTAAGCTAAACATCTATGTAAGAACCAGACATGGTAAAGCATATCTCCACAGCAAACTGAATACATATTATGATAGGAAACTAGGACTTTCCCCATTTCAGATACCTGGCTACCCTGACATGATGGCCTGTGCATTCACAATTTGCACCCTGAGGGTGACCTTTTGTTGCAGGGGGCTCTCCAGGCCATGTGGGTCCTAGAGTATGCCAACAAGGGAATGGTCTCAGTGTGCCAGGAGACCACAGGGCAAACCTCCTGAGTAGGCAGATTTACAATACTGAGTGTCAGTCCCATTGGACTGACTGCCTGGGGGGGTTCGTGGGTTTATTCAGCAATCATGGCTCTTAGGTGCCCCTTATTGGAGGATATCTAGAAGACAATCATGCATGGCCCTGTTCTGACAAGGCAGTCCAGATTCCTCTAGTTCTATGGGTAGTATGCTCATGTGGGTAGGTTATGGCTTAGAATGAAGCTGAAGCTAGGTATCCCCTGTGACGGCCCCTCCCTGTGGCCCACCTCCTCTCAGTAACACAGGTTTTTCTTAATCTTATTGTTCATGTCAGTTAATGTTAGACTAGGCTCTGCTACCTGAAATGCCAATATAGAATTAAATGTGCAAAGATCATAGGTAAATGTGAGAGGAAAAAGGAAGGAAACCAGGGAAGGCTGGGAGGGCCATCGGTGTGAGGCAAAGATGACCCCAGTGAAGATGAACGAAGCTTGGGTGGGAGCAGCCAAGACAGCCACACAGCTTAAGGAGGGTCTGGCTAGGCTGCCGGGGAGGACATGAACAGCCAGGGGAGAACCCTGTCTCCCGGGACAGCATTTGCCGTAGCACTGTCACTGGGGACATGCCCTTGGTAGGTGTGGCCATGGCACAAATGTAGAGACAAGTTTCTAAAAGCAACAGTTGGGTCCTCAGTCAGTTACCTCTGATAGGCCTGTGGGGTACATGATCACAACTCCTACAACTCCATTATTGAAGATCGGAAGGAAATAAAACTGCAGGTGTATACAAGGGCCTGATCACCAAACCCTAGGCCTGGAAAAAGGAGTTGGTGCATTCCCATAGACTCCAGATACAAGTGACCAACTTCTCCCCCTTGAACACCTTAACCTATAGCTGTATATCAGGATCTTTTAAGTAGTACTCTGGAATCATCTTAAATTTGTCTTCCCTTAGTGTGCAGCATTACTTTCTGCATGGTTCTGACTTCTATCACTAAAGGACTGACCATGTAGAAAAAACCATGAGTCCCAGAATATGTGTTTGGGGCCATTTGAGAGTGCCCATCTCTGGGAGTGCTAGCATGGCCCTTAGAGTTAACCTCCCATGTCCGTGAGATGTAGATGCTATTCATAGAAGCCCTGAGGAATGAAATGTGTGGCTAATGTTTGAGTCGATCACATGTTTCCAGGTCAGCCAGTCTGGGATTGACCTAAGAACCAGGTAATAAGATAACTTCCCAAATGAGTTAACTTTCTGGGTAACATATGCTAAGGTTAACAACATAAGATTAGAGGGATTGTGTCAGTTCAGGTCCTCCAAGAAGCAAGCAAAAAGATGGAATTTCTTTTAGTGACTAGGAAAATATTTGTAAAATAAAGTGGGGAAAAGGAGTCAGGAGTGGGCCCGGAGCAACTTTGGAGTGCAATGCAGGCTCAACACTTGAAACAAAAGAAAAACTATTAGATAAAAGGAGACATAGGTTGTAGAGCATCTCTAAAACAGTATTGGCCAGCCAGTGGGGAGTCAAAGCAGAAGACTGCTGTAAAGGAGTCCTGCATCAGACAGGGTGGCTACACTCCTGTAATTGCACCATGCTTTTTCACTGAGAGCTTCCTAAGAGTGTGGCCTTAATGGAACTTGCAGCTGGTTTGAAAATTCAGGAGGTGGGGAACATCCTCACCAAGTACTTTCCTTACAGATAATTCTCTTGAAGGGAAATCTGAGCAGCACATCTAGATGGCACCTGTTAGATTTCTCATGGAGAAATAGGTCTGTGAGGTGCACACTTGAGAAGCAAGTCTTCCTTGATCCATGATCTCTGGAATTACAAAGAGCTAAAATCCTGGAAGAGCCACCAAGATGTCTCTACTCAATGTTTTAGAGCTAAAATCATGGAAGAGCCACCAAGATGTCTCTACTCAATGTTTTTCTGGGGGCGTGTTTTTCTGGACAGAACCCTGGCTTTATCATTGCATGTTCAGCTAAGGCAGGGCTATTACATCTATCAGGCTTGGTCTCTAAGTGTGGTCCTCAGTCCTCTGCTGCATTCAGGACACAAAGACCTCTGTGTAAGATGCCTGCTCACGCACACATAGCCTTACCTTTTTGTGAACAACCCTCAGTTCCTCTGTATCCCTCTACAGAACATTGATTCAACTTAGGACCAGCCAGGCACCTCTGCTGTCTGTCTAGGTGTTGTTATGATTATGCCATTCAATACATACACCACCACACTGCCAACTGCATTCTCCCCTTAGGAGGATATATCCTGCAGTCACCAGCAGTGAAATCTTCAATTTAACCACCACTGTTCCTGAGACTTTTGGCATGCCCTAAAATCCATAGAAGGTCTTCAAATCCCATCATATTCCCTATTTTCTTGGACCACTCTCATTGCTGTGTCTGTCCAGGTCTAATGAAAAGCAAGAATCGACATGCAAAATTATTTAGGAGATTTATTGAAAATAGTGCCTTTGAAGGATGAGAAGAGAGAGAGAAGGAATAAATGTGATTCAGTGCTGGCCTGATACCTGAGAGAAAGAAGACTATATAGGAGACTCAAATTACAGAACAAGTCTGAGAAACTCTCAGGAAGTTGTGGATTTCCAAGACAAAAATTACCTGTAGTGGATTCTTGCAATAAGTAGGAAAGATCTGGGTTGAGTACCCATCATGTTTAACCACTGGCTGTGAATACCCTGGGGGAAAGTGTAGCCGTGATATGAATGCTTCAAGGAATTTGGAGGTATGGCAGCTGGAGGCTGTAACTATCCTCCTTACAGGACCTTCTCTTGATGAATTGGCAATACTTGACTCTGTAGTGGCAATGTCTTTAGACATGTTTTCTTGGTGTATCCAATTACTAATCAGAACAATCTGATCGTGTTCCCCTGCAATAATATAACATTTTTATTGAGATTCTGATCTATTCAAGGGAGCTTCTGTTCAGTAAATACTCTTACCCAAAGAGAATGAAACCACTCTGTAACCAGAAGACCGGTGAAAGGTAAGAGAAGAACTATGATTCTAAAATTAAGACCTGCCATGATGTCATTTAACCACTGGTGATTGTCTTCCATAAATAGCCATGGATATCTGGCTCCCAAATTCTGGATGGAATTAGCAAACCCTATACTAGGATAATAGGATTAATATTGCATGCTTGCTTTTCCAGAATATTTTTGCAGAGTTATGCTTTCCAATACAGTAGATCAGTTGACTGATCACTGATTATCTTGACTCAGTGGCTGACAGCCAAGCTTCTGGTAACAGCTAGTATATCATGGACCCAGAAAACCTCTTGGTCTGGTATTTCTTGGCAGACTGTAGATTGGAATGGAATGGCTTAGTCATTGGCACAAACCTAATGCTGAGTTCTTATACTATAGGCTAAGAATAATCAGAGAGAAGACCAAATGGAAGATTCTCAAACTCACCCTCTAAAGGCCAAGTTAGAAAATCAAATACTATATTCTGAAAGAACTGGCAAGGATCACTTAGACCTGATTCCGGTTAGACAATTCCAAGAGGAGGGACTGGTTTGAGGAAGATTCCTGATTAAAGTTATCAACAGAAAAGCTGCCTTCTAGCATCAGTTGAGGTTCTAGGCTATGAGAGGAATGAAAGAGGACAATAGCATTGGGGATGCAGGAATGTGGGGATATAAAACTCACTAGATGACTGTGTCCCATATACAGGCCCAATGGATGCTCTGTTTACTAAAGAAATTAGAAGTTTCATGGTTGAGAGGGAATTAGCGTCATTGCAGTTCTCAGTGGTAGCTGCTGTCTGTAGGTTATGGCAATAATTACAAATATGAGCTATTCAAAAATCTATGAAACCAATAAGAAGTAACAGAAACTAGAAGACAATGCTAACCAATACAAGAAAGACTAAATAAGACTGACCCACAGATTTCAGAGAATACTTATTAGAATAAGTTATGCCTAAGTACAAGATAGAGGGATAGATAAATAACAAAGATTTTGTTCAGCAAATGCAAGGATGGATGTTGAGGCTGAAGGCAGCCATGACAACAAAGAGTCATGGTCTTTTGCCAAGTTTCTAAATCTGAACCTTTTTAAGACCTGGACATAAAGTACTGAAAAAGGGGCCAGATCCCCAGAATGAAAGACTAGATAACACCATGGCAAGTGTACATGGTAATGATTTCCCACTTATTCTCCAAAGGACCTAAATCTGTTTACTTGAGTCTGCTACACTGGAGATAACTTCCCTCAAACATTCGTGACTACTAGGTGCAAGTCCCAAGACAGTATTGCTATTTTATCCAGAGCTTAATTGTGGTTCTCCTCTTAGAGAAGATACATGTTGGCCCAGATAATTAATGGAGTCCTGGCCTAACTTGTCCACAGACCCACCCAATGACCATCTCCCTAGTACCAGACCACATAATTGGAATGGAAATGCTTGGTAATTGGCACAACCCCAATACTGAGTTCTTACCCCATGGGCTAAGAATAATCATGGAGAAGACTAAATGGAAGATTCTAAAACTCACCCTCCAAAGGCCAAGCTAGAAAATATTACATCCTGAAGGAACTGGCAAGGGATTAGTTAGACCTCATTTTCAGATCTTGCTGCACAAAATGAGGATTCAGTCCATCAGTGGGTGCTTACTACATGTCAGACACTATTATAAGTCCTGGTGACATGTACTGAAAGCAAGAGAAATATCCCTGCCACTAAGAGGCTTAATATAATGTGGACAGAACATAATAAGTAAAATCTCTAGTCTGTTAGAAAGCATTCACACTATAAATGGAACAGGACAAAGGGAGAGTTAGGCATGGCTGAACACAGGAATCTGACTTTTAAAATGGGTGATCAGGGTTGAATTCACTGAAAAGACTCTGACCCCAAACTAAGAAGAGGTGAGGGAATAAGCAGGTGGCTATAGGGGAGACAGACATGGGCTGGATTCTCCTGGCCTCTTCCTGGAGAGGAGGCAGAGCAACTCCCAGAGAATCCTAGGTGCTGGGAGACAGGAGTCATTATCAGTTCCTAATCCCTGTTGGTAGAGATTTGTCTCTGTGGGTGATAAATTTCAATGCAGTATATGAAAAGCTGAGTCATCAGGAGTTTGAATTAATCATTTTCTGACCCAAGCTATCTAATTATCTGCTTTACTAGACAAAATGTAAGAGTTTGTCATCCTTTTTGAGGAATCCGGGTACCTTGAGACTGATGCCTGGAGTGAAGGAAGCTATGGATGGTTCTGTGGGCCATTTACTCCTAGATTAGATGGTCTTTCAGATTCTGAACTCTCTAGTTGGGTATGAAAATTCTTCTTTCACCTTTTTCTTAAAGTTTAAGAACATATAAAGTAAGCAAATATACAGTTCCTTGAATTATCAAGTGTTGATTCTCTGTGATGCTTTGACAGCTTCTGATCTGAGACAGATCCTGGCTCCTTCTCCTTGATGTTACTCATTACCTTCGCCTCAACTCCTCCATACTGGGTTTGGTTTAACTGGATAGAGCAGTTTACCATGATGATCAAATGGCTTAGAATCCAGATTATGGGTTATTTTAACTCTGAATAGATCTGCATATTCTAGACAGATGAAAGTACTGGATTTAAGCTATTCTGTTCCAATTTGGTGAGGTCTGTATATATGCTAAGGGTGAATGGTTTTGGGGTAGCTCTAAGAGAAAGCACAGATCAGCTCATCCTAGGGATTAGCACATTTCTAGTATTCAGTTTTTTCCCCTTGTAAGTAATTTCCTTAAGAAAGACAGAAGTTTTAAATCTCAAGCTTCCATGTCACTATTTATCCTTATAGAGTATTTTTGAAGAATAAATTTCAAGGTATAAAGTTGGGTTCAATTTCTTCACAATCACCCTGTTATGCTAAACCAGTTATGAATTCTCTCTAACTAAAACAATAACAGATGGCTACTTCATATCTCACATCATCTATTTGAGTCCAAAAATTGTGGGAAGAGCCATAGCTTTCTGAACCTGCAGGGGTCTGTCCTGAATGGTTATAATGGTGTCAACTCCTGCCTGGGATACTGTGAGGAGGGCCATGCGAAAGGTATACCTCATCCTTGAAAGGCCATGGGTGTGGATGTTGAGAGCTGCTGCACAGCAATCAGGCTTTTCTTCTGAGCAAGAGGCTGCATGTCACAGGAGGCAGGGAAGTCTAGGAATCAGGGGAGATATTTGAATTACTTCCATATAATCCCAGGGAGTTTCTCACCAACCTTCTAATAATTGCATTTCCACATATTGTTGAGGTGCTATAGAAATCCAACAGATGTACCCAGATTCCTTTTGGTCACAAAACTTATAATTAGTACATTACCCTTGAGTTTTCTCTGCAGTGTAGACAAGAAATGGCAATTTTTTCTTCAGCTAATGAAGCAATTCCAGGTGTTTAGCAGAGTACCAGAGAGTTGTGCATATTAATGACTGTAGGAACCCAAATTGCAGCCTGCTGAAGAGACTCCAATGTTTACCTGCATCAGAGGTAGTAGTGAGTGAAGACTTTAGATGAACAAATTAACCATATATTCAGTCACATCCAAGTTAGGCAGGAGATCCATTATGTGATCTGAATCCATTCCTTGTAGGGTTTGGTAGGCCACAAAAAAAATGTGCTGGACCGTCTTCCACTAGTACCTGGCAGGAATCTGGAAGAGGAAAATGTTTTTTATCTTTTCTGTCTTTATCACTCCTGCTAGTCTCCAAAATCTTGTCCTGGAATCACCAACATTGGCACCAAAAGGATAAATTCCTCCTATTTGACACATTGGTAGACCAGTGGCGGTAGGGTTACTCTCTACTCAGAAGCAGGTGCCAAAGTGGAATTGGGCATGTGAGAGAAGGCCTCTAAAGGAAAACAGGAGTAGGAAAATGTGGGAGAGCCTTCAGAAGGGGATACAGGTCTGGCACCTGCAAAAGAGGGAAGGAAGGAGGATGAAGTAGGAAGAACCTCTGACAATGTGCCAGTACTAGAAAGTCTTATCCAGGCCAATAGAGAGCCTTGGAACAAAGGTTTCCCACAGAGTCCTGCATTGGGCAGGACAGAGCCATAGACTGGGCATAACCCAAGAAAAATATGGCCTTGGCATAAACTTGGCAATAGATCTTGGAGGTATGGCGCTGGAGGCTGTCAGCCATTACCTCCAAGGAAGTCACAGTCAAAAGTGGAATAAATATGTAACCATTTTCTTGGTTTTAAGCCAAGAAAATGACAATGTGCTTCATCTCATGGGCTAATAGTAAGTCTCCCTCATAGTATGTTGAGAGATGCTAATGTTTTTCTAAGTATCAGGAAAGAATGGATTGAAAAATTAATTCCGCTCCCAGGGACAGATGAGTCATCAGTGCTGTGCAAAAGAGTTATTTGCTTTGCCTGTTCTGAAGATCTCTGTCTTGAAATTTAGTGCCCTTAGACTGAAGAGACTATTAGAAGCTTAAAACAATTTCAACTCCTGTCTAAAGGTTATTAGGTGTTCTCTTGGTTTGTTCGTTTTTTTTACTATCATAGAACAATGTATCTATTCTAGTGTATAAAAGGATGTTTGGTGGTTAGTATTTAGGCTTGATCTTACCTATGAATTTTA
This sequence comes from Manis pentadactyla, assembly GCF_030020395.1. Taxonomy (NCBI): domain Eukaryota; kingdom Metazoa; phylum Chordata; class Mammalia; order Pholidota; family Manidae; genus Manis; species Manis pentadactyla. The sequence goes on along the minus strand of NC_080022.1, from coordinate 45,347,866 downwards.
CACTAATATATTCTACATGCTCTACTGCTGTGCTATGTACTTAAGCCATTAAAAAAAGCTGTCTACAACATGTGACTTGTATATTCCAGATAAACAATGTAGCAAAAAATTGTCAACATAATCTAAGTTCATGCAATATACATTGTATGTTATCTTCTACATGCATAGCCAATGTTGCCTATATTTAAACCAATACTAATATTTCTGACTGATGCTCATAATGCCTATAGTTCAGGTTCTTCATCAGTGTGACTGTGAGAAATTAGTTTTTCTGGGAAAGCATTAATTATCCACACTGTTTTCTTATAAGCAATCAATTCAACTTGATAGCAAGTCTTAAAGAGCTTATCAGTGACATGAGTCCTTACTTATTTTTTTTTTTTGAGAGGGCATCTCTCATATTTATTGATAAATGGTTGTTAACAACAATAAAATTCTGTATAGGGGACTCAATGCACAATCATTAATCAACCCAAGCCTAATTCTCAACAGTCTCCAATCTTCTGAAGCATAACGAACAAGTTCTTACATGGAGAACAAATTCTTACATAGTGAATAAGTTACATAGTGAACAGTACAAGGCAGTTATCACAGAAACTTTTGGTTTTGCTCATGCGTTATGAACTATAAACAGTTCAAATATGAATACTCATTTGGTTTTTATACTTGATTTATATGTGGATACCACATTTTCTCTCTTTATTATTATTATTTTTAATAAAATGCTGAAGTGGTAGGTAGATACAAGATAAAGGTAGAAAACATAGTTTAGTGTTGTAAGAGAGCAAATGTAGATGATCAGGTGTGTGCCTGTAGACTATGTGTTGATCCAAGCTAGACAAGGGCAATAAAACATCCACGTATGCAGAAGATTTCTCTCAGAATGGGGGGGTGAGGTTCTAAGCCTCACCTCTGTTGATCCCCAATTTCTCACCTGATGACCCCCATGCGACTGTGCCTGTCTTAGGTTGTTCCTCCCTTGAGGAATCTTACCCGTCTCTGGCTAACCAGTCATCTTCCGGGGCCATACAGGGAAATGTGAAGTTGGTAAGTGAGAGAGAAGCCTTATTGTTTGAAATGGTTAGCTTTTTATTTATTTGCATATTTATGCCCTGTAGCTTCTATGCCCAGCATTTGTCTTGAGGTATCTTTACCACTTGGAAGAATTATGATACTCGGTAAATTTGATATGAGGCATGAATTCTATTTAAGGGTTGTAATTAGGAAGGAAGAAGAAAAGCTATAGAAGTAGCAGGAGGAAGAAAACATGGGAAGATTTGATTATTTCTTTGACGTATCTTCTTGTAGAGTAACTTCAGCATGTATAGGTTTTAAGCTACTACTTAAATTGTGCACACACATTAACATAATAGGAGTATAGTTACATAACCAAAGCATACCTGCAATTACCAGCCATCTCCAGTGAAACCAAGAAAACCAGTTAGGCACCTTAGGCATTTGTGAAAACTTATCTATGATATGGTGGATATTGTCCAACTGAACTTGAACAGTCTGAGAGAAATCAGACAAATTAAAACAACCCATTCCTGGGGAATGTTCACATCCCTTATGTTCTTTTAACAGTAAATAGTCTTGTTTGATTTTTATACTTGATTTATATGTGAATCCCACATTTCTCCCTTATTATTATTATTATTACTATTTTTAATAAAATGCTGAAGTGGTAGGTAGATGCAAGATAAAGGTAGAAAACATAGTTTAGTGCTGTAAGAGGGCAAATGTAGATGATCAGGTGTGTGCCTATAGATTAACTATTAATCCAAGCTAGACAAGGGCAACAAAACATCCATGGATGCAGAAGATTTCTCTCAAAACGGGGGGTGAGGTTCTATGCCTCACCTCTCTTGATCCCCAATTTCTCACCTGATGACCCCCATGCGACTGTGCCTGTCTTAGGTTGTTCCTCCCTTGAGGAATCTTACCCATCTCTGCCTAACCAGTCATCTTCCGGGGCCATACAGGGAAATGTAAAGTTGGTAAGTGAGAGAGAAGCAATACTGTTTGAAAAGGTTAGCTTTTTACTTCTTTACAGATTTATGCCCTGTGGCTTTTATGCCAGCATTTGTCTTGAGGTATCTTTACCACTTGGAAGAATTATGATACTCGGTAATTTCGATATGAGGCACAAATTCTACTTAAGGGTTGTAATTAGGAAGGAAGAAGAAAAGCTATAGAAGTAGCAGGCAGAAGAAAACCTGGGGAGATTGATTATTTCTTTGACATATCTTCTTGTAGAGTAACTTCAGCATGTATAGGTTTTAAACTACTACTTAAATTGCGCACACACATTAACATAATAGGAATACAGCTACATAACCAAAGCAGACCTACAATTACCAGCCATCTCCAGTGAAACCTAGAAAACCAGTTAGGCACCCTAGGCATTTGTGAAAACTTATCAATGATATGATGGATATTGTCTAACTGAATTTGAATAGTTTGAGAAAAATCAGACAAATTAAAACAACACATTCCTGGGAACTGTTCACATCCCATATGTTCTTTTAACAGTAGATAGTCTGTAGTCGCAAGATTTTGGAGCACTGCAACTTGCACTTCTCCTAATTCTTGGTTGAGTTCCGACAGTATAGATCCAGTCAAATTTGTTGTTTTACTGTATGCACAGGCCAGCTTAGATATCTCCTTCTTCATTCCAATGGCAAGTCCAGGAACTGGTGGGATGAGTGCAGCTACAACTGCAACAGTGCCAGGATCTTTGTTGAAGTTTTTTGATGATCATCTTCTGGAATGACTCTTCCAGAGAATGTTGATGTTGGAAGTACTTCTTCATATCATATCTTAATTCATTTTCTGGGTAGCCAAATTAGGCTTTGATCCTCTGTATAAACACAAACAAACCCTTTGCCCACACTTTGATATGCCCTTTATACCATTGTGAAGAAGTTATTGGAGATCAAAACACAGGAAATTCTTTTTTGTTTTTTTGTTAAGAAAAAGGAATATTATCAGAAAAATGTATTTCCATAGCTGATCATCTGACGCCCCTTAAATGATCAAAATTAAGGATATTTAAAGCATGCATTAATTGTTGATTGGCAGTTAGTTTTATCCTATCAGGGAGTAATCCCCCTTTTCTTTTTTTTTTTTTGTTATCATTCATCTACAATTACATGAAGAATATTATGTTTACTAGGTTCTCCCCTATATCAGGTCCCCCCCAACAAACCCCTTTACAGTCGCTGTCCATCAGCATAGCAAAATGTAGAATCACTACATGTCTTCTCTGTGTTGTACAGCCCTGCCCTTTCTCCCACCCCCCCATTATGCATGCTAATCATAATACACCCTTTCTTCTCCCCTCCCCTTATCCCTCCCTACCCACCCATCCTTCCCAGTCCCTTTCCCTTTGGTACCTGTTAGTCCATTCTTGGGTTCTGTGATTCTGCTGCTGTTTTGTTCCTTCAGTTTTTCCTTTGTTCTTATACTCCACAGATGAGTGAAATCATTTGGTATTTCTCTTTATCCGCTTGGCTTATTTCACTGAGCATAATACCCTCTAGCTCCATCCATGTTGTTGCAAATGGTAGGATTTGTTTTCTTCTTATGGCTCAATAATATTCCATTGTGTATATGTACCACATCTTCTTTATCCATTCATCTACTGATGGACATCTAGGTTGCTTCCAATTCTTGGCTATTGTAAATAGTGCTGCGATAAACATAGGGGTACATCTGTCTTTTTCAAACTTGAGTGCTGCGTTCTTAGGGTAAATTCCTAAGAGTCTGTTTTGAGCATTTTGAGGAACCTCCATACTGCTTTCCACAATGGTTGAACTAATTTACATTCCTACCAGCAGTGTAGGAGGGTTCCCCTTTCTCCACAACCTCGCCAACATTTGTTGTTGTTTGTCTTTTGGATGGTAGCCATCCTTACTGGTGTGAGGTGATACCTCATTGTGGTTTTAATTTGCATTTCTCTGATAATTAGCGATGTGGAGCATCTTTTCATGTGTCTGTTGGCCATCTGTATTTCTTTTTTGGAGAACTGTCTGTTCAGTTCCTCTGCCCATTTTTTAATTGGATTATTTGTTTTTTGTTTGTTGAGGTGGGTGAGCTCTTTATATATTCTGGACGTCAAGCCTTTATCAGATCTGTTATTTGCAAATATATTCTCCCATACTGTAGGGTACCTTTTTGTTCTATTGATGGTGTCTTTTGCTGTACAGAAGCTTTTCAGCTTAATATAGTCCCACTTGTTCATTTTTGCTGTTGTTTTCCTTGCCCGGGGAGATATGTTCAAGAAGAGGTCACTCATGTTTATGTCTAAGAGGTTTTTGCTTAGGTTTTTTTCTAAGAGTTTTATGGTTTCATGACTTACATTCAGGTTTTTGATCCATTTTGAATTTACTTTTGTATATGGGGTTAGACAATGGTCCAGTTTCATTCTCCTACATGTAGCTGTCCAGTTTTGCCAGCACCACCTGTTGAAGAGACTGTCATTTCGCCATTGTATGTCCATGGCTCCTTTATCAAATATTAATTGACCATATATGTCTGGGTTAATGTCTGGAGTCTCTAGTCTGTTCTACTGGTCTGTGGTTCTTTTCTTGTGCCAGTACCAATTGTCTTGATTACTATGGCTTTGTAGTAGAGCTTGAAGTTGGAGAGTGAGATCCCCCCTACTTTATTCTTCTTTCTCAGGATTGCTTTGGCTATTCGGGGCCTTTGGTATTTCCATATGAATTTTTGAATTATTTGTTTCAGTTTGTTGAAGAATGTTGCTGGTACTTTGATAGGGATTGCATCAAATCTGTATATTGGTTTGGGCAGGATGGCCATTTTGACAATATTAATTCTTCCTAGCCATGAGCATGGGATGAGTTTCCATTTGTTAGTGTCCCCTTTAATTTCTCTTAAGAGTGACTTGTAGTTTTCAGGGTACAGGTCTTTTACTTCTTTGGTTAGGTTTATTCCTAGGTATTTTATTCTTTTTGATGCAATTGTGAATGGAGTTGTTTTCCTGATTTCTCTTTCTGTTGGTTCATTGTTAGTATATAGGAAAGCCACAGATTTCTGTGTGTTAATTTTGTATCCTGCAACTTTGCTGTATTCCGATATCAGTTCTAGTAGTTTTGGAGTGGAGTCTTTAGGGTTTTTTATGTACAATATCATGTCATCTGCAAATAGTGACAGTTTAACTTCTTCTTTACCAATCTGGATTCCTTGTATTTCTTTGTTTTGTCTGATTGCCGTGGCTAGGACCTCCAGTACTATGTTAAATAGCAGTGGGGAGAGTGGGCATCCCTGTCTAGTTCCCGATCTCAGAGGAAAAGCTTTCAGCTTCTCGCTGTTCAGTATAATGTTGGCTGTGGGTTTTTCATAGATGGCCTTTATTATGTTGAGGTACTTGCCCTCTATTCCCATTTTGCTGAGAGTTTTTATCATGAATGGATGTTGAATTTTGTCAAATGCTTTTTCAGCATCTATGGAGATGATCATGTGGTTTTTGTCTCCCTTTTTGTTGATGTGGTGGATGATGTTGATGGATTGTCGAATGTTGTACCATCCTTGCATCCCTGGGATGAATCCCACTTGGTCATGGTGTCTGATCCTTTTGATGTATTTTTGAATTCAGTTTGCTAATATTTTATTGGGTATTTTTGCATCTACATTCATCAGGGATATTGGTCTGTAATTTTTTTTTTGGTGGGGTCTTTGCCTGGTTTTGGTATTAGGGTGATGTTGGCTTCATAGAATGAGTTTGGGAGTATTCCCTCCTCTTCTATTTTTTAAACAATTATAAGGGGAATGGGTATTATGTCTTCTCTGTGTGTCTGATCCGTCCAGCCCGGGGGTTTTGTTCTTGGGTAGTTTTTTTGATTACCATTTCAATTTCTTTGCTTGTAATTGGTTTGTTTAACTTTTGTGTTTCTTCCTTGGTCAGTCTTAGAAGGTTGTATTTTTCTAGGAAGTTGTCCATTTCTTCTAGGTTTTCCAGCTTGTTGGCATATAGGTTTTCATAATATTCTCTAATAATTCTTTGTATTTCTGTGGAGTCTGTCGTGATTTTTCCATTCTCATTTCTGATTCTGTTGATGTTGTTGATTCTCTTTTTCTCTTAATAAGTTTGGCTAGAGGCTTATCTATTTTGTTTATTTTCTCAAAGAACCAGCTCTTGGTTTCATTGATTTTTGCTATTGTTTTATTCTTCTCAATTTTATTTATTTCTTCTCTGATCTTTATTATGTCCCTCCTTCTGCTGACTTTAGGCCTCATTTGTTCTTTTTCCATTTTCGATAATTGTGATGTTAGACTATTCATTTGGGATTGTTCTTGTTTCTTCAAGTGTGCCTGGATCGCTATATACTTTCCTCTTAAGACTGCTTTTGCTGTGTACCACAGAAGTTGGGGCTTTGTGTTGTTGTTGTCATTTGTTTCCATATATTGCTTGATCTCTATTTTAATTTGTTCATTGATCCATTGATTAGGAGCATGTTGTTAAGCCTCCATATTTTTGTGAGCCTTTTTGTTTTCTTTGTAGAATTTACTTCTAGTTTTACACCTTTGTTGTCTGAAAAGTTGGTTGGTAGAACTTCAATATTTTGGAATTTACTGAGGCTCTTTTTGTGGGCTAGTATGTGGTCTATTCTGGAGAATGTTCCACGTGCACTTGAGAAGAATGTATAACCTGTTGCTTTTGGATGTAGAGTTCTGTAGATGTCTATCAGGTCAATCTCATCTAGTGTGTTGTTCAGTGCCTCCATGTCTTTACTTATTTTCTGCCCGGTGGTTCTATCCTTTGGGGTGAGTGGTGTGTTGCAGTCTCCTGGAATGAATGCATTGCAGTCTATTTCCCCCTTTAGTTCTGTTAGTATTTGTTTCACATATGCTGGTGCTCCTGTGTTGGGTGCATATATATTTAGAATGGTTATATCCTCTTGTTGGACTGAGCCCTTTATCATTATATAGTGTCCTTCTTTATCTCTTGTTATTTTCTTTGTTTTGAAGTCTATTTTGTCTGATATTAGTACTGCAATCCCTGCTTTCTTCTCTCTGTTGTTTGCCTGAAATATGTTTTTCCATCCCTTGACCTTTAGTCTGTGCATGTCTTTGGGTATCGCGTTCGCTCCTTGTGGCGGTGATGACAGCGATACGTACACAGACCTGGTTCACTTCAGTTCTTTACTGTTGCTCGGAAGGTCGGGAGAAGGTGAGTGAGAAGAAGCAACAGCCGGAGAGAGCGAGTGAGAGGAAGAATGAGAGGAGAGAGAGAGAGCTTTTCTTTCCTGCTTATGCCTTATATAAAGGAAGCTGGCCTATGGTGATCAAGATCATGCGTGACCTTTAAGCTGATTGGTAGCACGCCTTCTGCATGAGTTGAGCACGAGCGCGGAAGCATGGGGCAAGCCTATAGGAGCAACTTCCTTATGCTAATGCCACCAAACCAGGAAGGGTGGCTCCCAGGAAGCGGGCGCCATCTTAGGGTGTTGGTCAGCTACAGTGGAAGGGCGGTGTTCAGCCATAGTGGGACTCAGCCTCGGCCGTAGGCCGGCCCCTACATCTCCCCCTTTTTTGTTTTTTAACACAATGAGGCTCAGGGACCACGCATGTCTTAGGTTGTCAGGGAGGCGCAGCATCCTTACCCGTCATAGGGCAACAGACAGCTAAGGTCTGCGCCCTGTCTTAGGTTGGTATGCGTACCTCCTGATCTTACCCGTCTTTGACTACTGGTCCAACATATTGAGCTACACCCTAGGGGAGATGCCTTCTTCTATAGCTGCCATGGCCTGCACCAGAGCCATCCGCACTTCCCGATGTTGCTGTTGCATGGAACAGTCTTTTCTCCCAAGTAGGAGAAGACCTACAAGGAGTAATATGCCCATAACACCCATGCCTGACCAGGCTTTGGTGGCATTTAGCACGGCTTCAGCAAACTGAGCTACAGACAGCGCCTCTACCTTTTGGGAACTAACATTCAATATTTCTAGCCGTAGCTGAGTGGTGAGCACGTCAAACTCACTGGACCAATTGGTGGATAACATCTTGCCTAATTCCCTGGACAGATTGGCAGCTTTAGAGAGGTTATGAAAAGGAATGCCAGTAACACATAGAGCTGTCAAAGGGCAGATATGGGAGATTAAGTGTACTATTGGTAGAGAAAAAGGCGGGAAAGGTATGTGCAGTTTCAGTCACCAGGAGTGGTAGAGGACAAGCCTTCACCAGACCCCATAGTTCTCTGGGTTCCGCTATCGCCTGCTGAAGGATCAAGTAGCAGGATCAGCATCAGTGGGGTCGGCATCTCGCACTTCCAGTTCTGGCCTTGCCACTCTCCATGTCAGGCATTCAGGCACCCAGATGGGATTGTTTCGGTCCTCTGGGAAAACACAAACAGAGCCTCGGTTCCAGATTAACACTGGATCCCGGCCTTTCCATGATCCTTCCAATACATCCTTCCACATAACTGTGGGCATGTCTTTAGGCCTGGAACGGCGATTATGCCGCTCTGCTGCACTGTGGCCATCTTTGTCTAATGTCAAAAAATTTTAACTGAATAATATGATGTTAAGTTTGTCTCTGGGGGATCTGAAGTCTGCCCCTATTCCCCCTTTTTGTTTATAGAGAGCATTTTTAAGGGTCAGGTTGGTGCGCTCTACCACGCCTTGCCCTTGAGGGTTGTAGGGAATACCTGTGGTGTGGGTGATATCCATTACCCTTAAAAATCTAAGAAAGGATTGGGATGTATATGCTGGTCCATTATCAGTTTTTACATGCTTGGGCTTTCCCCAGGCCAAAAACGCCTGAAGGCAGTGAGTTATGACATCTCTAGTTTTTTCCCTGTATGGCAAGAGGCGAAAATGATGCCTGAGCAGGTGTCAACAGACACATGAATATATTTCATCTTGCCAAACTCTGGAATATGAGTGACATCCATTTGCCAAATGTGATTGGGTAGTAGTCCCTTTGGATTGACTCCCTCTGAAACGGTGGGTAAGAGTGTAACACACCATTTACAACTTACTACTATGGCTCTAGCTTGGTCTCTAGTAATATTATATTTTAAGCGAAGGGTGTTTGAATTCACATGAAATTGTTTGTGAAATTGTGTGGCTTGTTCTACATGGTCAAATATCACTGAGATGTTAGACTCACGGGTCAGGGCATCGGCACGTCTGTTTCCCTCAGCAATGGGTCCTGGGAGGGAAGTGTGGGCTCTTACATGTTCAATAAAGAAAGGTGTTGATCGATCCCAGATCAGCTGTTGTAGCTTTCTAAAAATACTGGCAATGGGGGAAGACTGGCTAATATAACTTACATTCTCTAAGATGGACACAGCATTCACTACATACTGACTATCTGCTAAAAGGTTAAAAGGTTCCTGTGAGAAAAGTGTAAAGGCTTGTGCTACAGCCAACAGCTCTGTTTTTTGGGCTGAAGTGGTTGGAAAACTGAATGTCCAAGTTTGGTCACCAGTGACCACAGTCCCGATGCCATTCTTTGACCGATCAGTGAACACCACCTTAGCCTTGGGTATGGGATTACATCTTGTGTTTTTAGGAAAGATGATGGGATTAGAGAGGCAGAACTGTAGCCAAGGATATTTTGGGTAGTGGTTGTCAAAGGAAGCATTGGTGATGGTGTAAGCAACAGCCCATGCATCACAGCGTGCAGTAAGACATTCAATCTGCTCAGCAGTATAAGGTGTTATTATTATGTTTGGGGGAATCCCAAATGTTTTTATAGCTGTCCTGATTCCCTTGATGATCAAATCAGCTATACTCTGAGGATACCATCTTAATGTTTTTCCTGGAGAGTGGGCCAGATATACCCAGAGAATTGGCCCTTCCTGCCAAAGTACCCCTGTTGGGCTATTATTACTGGGTATCACTATAAGGAAAAGCAATTTGCCATAGTCTATTCTATCTACCTGGGCAAGCTGCAAGCAGGATTGGACTAGGCTCAAGGCTTCCTTGGTTTGCTTACTGAGAGAACGCGGAGATGATAAATCAGAATCACCCTTCAGTGTCTCATATAATGGACTGAGCTCTTCATCTGTAAGCTTTAGGAATGGCCTTACCCAATTTATATCTCCAAGGAGTTTTTGAAAATCATTGAGGGTGCTTAGATGATCTGTTCTTATGATCACTTTTAATGGTCTAACAATAGTATCTTCCAATTTTATTCCTAAATACTGTTTGGTACAAGTTACCTGTACCTTTTCTGGTGCTAGTTCTAAGCCCCATTGTATAAATGTTCTTGCAAGAAGCAGAGGCCTTCTTCTACTACACTGTTCCTTTCATGACATAAGAGAATATCATCCATATAATGATAGATAATCACTTCAGGGAACCTTTTTCTAACTTCTGCCAGGGCCTTATGTACAAACAATTGGCACATAGTAGGGCTATTCGCCATGCCTTGTGGCAACACCTTCCATTCATACCGCTCATCTGGGTGACCATGATTGACGGCTGGTACCGTAAAGGCGAAACTTTTACAATCCTCAGGATGAAGAGGGATGGAAAAGAAACAATCTTTGATATCTATTACAATGGTCTTCCAATCTTTTGGCAGGGCCATAGGCAATGGTAAACCTAATTGTACTGATCCCATGAGAATCATCTGTTTATTTACAGCTCTTAGATCATGCAGCAATCTCCATTTTCCTGATTTCTTTCTTAAGACAAATATGGGTGTATTCCATGGGGAAGTAGAACTTTGAAGATGCCCTGCGGCAATTTTCTCTTGCACTAATGTGTGGGCTGCTTCTTTTTTCTCTCTGGTAAGGGGCCACTGAGGAAGCCACATGAGCTCCTCTGATTGCCATTGTATTTTTAATCGTTGTCTGCCCTCAATGGCCCCGAAGAAAAACCCAGTCCTGGGCCTCCAATCTACTGAGTACCACTCCTGAGAGCGGGATGGGTGTCTCTCTGCCAGTCAGGTTTTTTCCTATGCCTCCGGTCCCTGTATAGCCCTGCTTCTGCATTATGGATTTTGCCTGATCACTATAAAAAGTCTCTGTTGTTAATTTGAGGTTCATTTGTGTCAGTATGTCTCTTCCCCAGAGAGACATCGGTATGTTCAGCACATAAGGTTGAACCACTCCCTCATGTCCCTCCGGGTCCTTCCAGGGGAGTGTGGCAGCACTACATAATGGGGCTTGGGCTATGCCTAGCCCTCTTAAAGTCTGAGCAGCTTGGTTTAAAGGCCAATCTTTAGGCCACTCAGCTTCCCTTATAATGCTGCAATCTGCCCCTGTGTCTAATAGTCCTAAGAAGTTCCTATCTCTAATCTTCAGGACAAGCATAGGCCTGTCTCCCAGCTCCATTGTGAAACAGGTCAGAGGGGCCCCAGATGATCCAAATCCTGATTGACCTCTTTTCATGTTTTTATGTCCATATTGTCTATGCTTACTAGGAAGCATAAGAATTTGAGCAATGTGGTCTCCAGAATTGATGGCTGTTACGCCTCTTGGGGAGGAGACCATAATCTTTACTACTCCCTCATAATCTGGGTCAATAACTCCTGGGTGTACTATCAATCCTGCTTTGGTTGTGGAACTCCGGCCCAATAGGAGTCCCACTGTATCCTTAGGTAATGGACCTTTAAAATCTGACTCTACTAACTGGACCCCCATCTTGGGTGTCAATACGAGTCTGGTGGTGGCACGGATGTCCACTCCTGCGCTCCCTGTGGTGGCTCTCCTTGGTTCTTCAACTCCAAGCTGGATCCTTGATCTGTCAGATGAAAATGTGTCCTGGGAATTTGTTGGATCACCCCATACATTTGAGGGCCCTGAGGTGGGGGGCCCGGCCTCCCGTTTTTTGCCTGCTGCGGGGGTAGTGGGCATCCCTCCACATCTACTACTGATCTGAACTCTCTTGCCCAATGGTTTCCTTTTCTACATCTGGGACGTAATCTCAGTTGTGGTTTGATGTTGGTCACACTGGCTCCTCCTCCGCCCAATTTTGGGCAATCTCGCTTTAAATGACCCATCTGCTTGCAATGGAAGCATGCCCCGGGAGGGGTACCCCTGCTACGTGCCTGTTGCAGTCCCTGAGTTATGGCTGTGGCTATCACTTGTCCTTGCACTACACTATCATTGATGTCTCGGCAAACTTTGAGGTACACATTTAAATCTTTATTTTTCCAAGGCCTGATAGCTTCTTTACACCATTTATTTGCTTGCTCATAGGCCAACTGTTTTACTAGGGGCATGGCTGTGTCAGCATCTCCAAATATACGGCCTGCAGTTTGCATCAGTCTCGCCAAGAAGTCTGCATAAGGCTCATTTGGTCCTTGGAGTACTTTAGATAATTGACCCTGTAAATCACCAGTGCCCTGGAGTGCCTTCCAGGCCTTGACAGCTGCTGTAGCTATTTGCATATACACTGCAGGCGGGTAATTTATCTGATTATGCTGTCCTAAGTAAGGTCCTGTGCCCATCAGCATCTCTAGGTTCCACTGATTGTTCCCTGCGGCAGCGTTGCGCCGGGCAGTGTCTTATGAAAGCTCTGCCCACGCAGTTTTGAATAGCAGGTACTGACCTCCAGTAAGGCATGCTCTGGCTACATTAGCCCAATCATCTGGTGTTAGATTCTGAGTGGCTAATGACTCCACTATGGCCACAGTGAACGCTGCTTGCACTCCATAGGTGGTGGCAGCTTCCTTTAGGCTTTTTACAAGCTTAAAATCTAGGGCTTGATGGTATCTTTGCTGGGTGTTTGGATCTTCTATTACTGGGAAGGCTGCATTCCCCTCCATGGTTAGCCATTCCCTCCATCTATTCTTGCCCAATTGTTCTTGGCACCCCTGGCCACCACAACATGAGTAACTCTGGTAAAGGGGTGGCTCTGCTCTATAGGTTGGAGAGCAAAATGGATGATTTGGGGCGGTTGGCACAATCTCTTCTACCTTACTGCTCTTATTGGGGAGAGGGGCCGAACTAGTCTCTCCTTCCTCTCTGCTTATTCTCAGTTGGCTCAGTGAGGGGTACAATGTGGGCCGATGTCCTCTCTGAGCAGCCCTAGCCTCTAACTCTTCTCCTGATAATTCTTGGTCCTCTTCCTCATCAGAGGACCCCCCCTGTGTAGATCCTCTTTCAGATGCTCTCGCAGAGGCTCTTTCTTCTTTCACTTCCTCAAGAACCTCCTCTCCTTCCCTTATGGCCTCTCTACAACTAAGTTTATTCTCCTTTAGGCAGCTCCTAACCAGCCCCCATATGGGGAGCGTCCCAGCCGGGAGCGGCTCCCTGCGATCTGCGTTGCGCAGATCCTCGCCTAACTTTTCCCACGCGGGGGTAGTGATTCTTCCTGCATCTAGGAACCACAGAGCATGCTTCTCTACCGTGTGGAGGAAAGCCCTTGCGGTTTTTGTTTTTAATGATGTTCCGTTGGCCCTCAGGAGTGCTCTCAAAGGCTCTTCTGCTCTAATTCTAGACCCTTCAGACCCCATGTTAATAGTGAAGAGATTAAGATATACTCCTGATGTCTATAGGTAGGGGGTACTCTTATCACTAATTTACATTCGTTGCTATACCGCGAACTTTCCTTGCTTCGTCGCTATCCCGCGAACTTTCACTGGCGCCCTTACTTCATCTAACATACTTAGCAACAACAAACACAATAATAAGCACAAGGATGAACAAGATGAACAGACAGAATAGAAATCCCCACCTCGGCTGCTTACTTTCATTTTGCTTGTTGATCCACTCACCCTCCTCTTTCGAGGTGCCCTCCTGAATGATCCTTCCGAATGGAGTCCACTGGTACTGCTTCAGGGTAAGAAGCTCTATGGCGTCTGCGTCCGCCAGTTTCTCCTCTGGGTGGTTGGAGAAAAATTCCCGGGTTTCGGCTCCAGTTATCGCGTTCGCTCCTTGTGGCGGTGACGACAGCAATACGTACACAGACCTGGTTCACTTCAGTTCTTTACTGTTGCTCGGAAGGTCGGGAGAAGGTGAGTGAGAAGAAGCAACAGCCGGAGAGAGCGAGTGAGAGGAGAGAGAGAGAGAGCTTCTCTTTCCTGCTTATGCCTTATGTAAAGGAATCTGGCCTATGGTGATCAAGATCATGCGTGACCTTTAAGCTGATTGGTAGCATGCTTTCTGCATGAGTTGAGCACGAGCGCGGAAGCATGGGGCAAGCCTATAGGAGCAACTTCCTTATGCTAATGCCACCAAACCAGGAAGGGTGGCGCCCAGGAAGCGGGTGCCATCTTAGGGCATTGGTCAGCTACAGTGGAAGAGTGGTGTTCAGCCATAGTGGGACTCAGCCTCAGCCGTAGGCTGGCCCCTACATTTGGGTTTGAGGTGAGTTTCTTGTAAGCAGCATATAGATGGGTCTTGCTTTTTTATCCATTCTATTACTCTGTGTCTTTTGATTGGTGCATTCAGTCCATTTACATTTAGGGTGACTATTGAAAGATATGTATTTATTGCCATTGCAGGCTTTAAATTCATGGTTACCAAAGGTTCAAGTTAACCTCTTTAGTATCTTACTGCTTAACTTAGCTTGCTTATTGAGCTATTATATACACTGTCTGGAGATTCTTTTCTTCTCTCCCTTCTTATTCCTCCTCCTCCATTCTTCATATGTTGGGTGTTTTGTTCTGTGCTCTTTTTAGGAGTGCTCCCATCTAGAGCAGTCCCTGTAAGATGCCCTGTAGAGGTGGTTTGTGGGAGGCAATTTCCCTCAACTTTTGCTTGTCTGGGAATTGTTTAATCCCTCCATCATATTTAAATGATAATCGTGCTGGATACAGTATCCTTGGTTCAAGGCCCTTCTGTTTCATTGCATTTAATATATCATGCCATTCTCTTCTGGCCTGTAAGGTTTCTGTCGAGAAGTCTGATGTTAGCCTGATGGGTTTTCCTTTATAGGTGACCTTTTTCTCTCTAGCTGCCTTTAAAACTCTTTCCTTGTCCTTGATCTTTGCCATTTTAGTTATTACGTGTCTTGGTGTTGTCCTTCTTGGGTCCTTTCTATTGGGAGTTCTGTGTATTTCCGTGGTCTGTTCGATTATTTCCTCCCCCTGTTTGGGGAAGTTTTCAGCAATTATTTCTTCAAAGACACTTTCTATCCCTTTTTCTCTCTCTTCTTCTTCTGGTACCCCTATAATATGGATATTGTTCCTTTTGGATTGGTCACACAGTTCTCTTAATATTGTTTCATTCCTGGAGATCCTATTATCTCTCTCTATGTCAGCTTCTATGCATTCCTGTTCTCTGATTTCTATTCCATCAATGGCCTCTTGCATCTTATCCATTCTGCTTATAAATCCTTCCAGAGTTTGTTTCACTTCTGTAATCTCCTTCCTGGCATCTGTGATCTCCCTCTGGACTTCATCCCTTAGCTCTTGCATATTTCTCTGCATCTCTGTCAGCATGTTTATGATTTTTATTTTTAATTCTTTTTCAGGAAGACTGGTTAGGTCTGTCTCGTTCTCTGGTGTTGTCTCTGTGATCTTGGTTTGCCTGTAATTTTGCCTTTTCATGGTGATAGAAATAGTTTGCAGGGCTGGGATGAGTGACGGCTGGAAGAACTTCCCTTCTTGTTGGTTTGTGGCCTTCCTCTCCTGGGAGAACAGTGACCTCTAGTGGCTTGTGCTGGGCAGCTGTGCGCAGACAGGGCTTCTGATTCCTGCCCGGCTGCTATGGAGTTTATCTCCACTGTTGCTGTGGGCGTGGCCTGGCTTGGGCTGCTTCTCCAAAATGGTGGAGCCACGTTGGAGGGGGAGCAGCAGGGAGGCTATTTATCTCTGTGAGGGGCCTCCGTGCTCCCTGCTGCCCAGGGGGTTAGAGTGCCCAGAGATCCCCAGATTCCCTGCCTCTGAACTAAGTGTCCCGGGTTGCTTTTGTCCAGTTTTGGGGTCCCTTTCCCTTTAAGACTTCCAAGAAGCACTCTCCAAAAAAAAAAAAAGCCGCTTGCTTTTCTTTGTCTCCGGTCACCGGCCTCTGGGACTCGCTCACAGATCTTGCTGCCCTGTTTCCCTAGAATCCAGGGCCCCGTGCATGCACTGTGTCTGCGCTCTGGCCCAGATGGCTAGGGCTGGGTATTTAGCAATCCTGGGCTCCCTCTCCCTCCCTGCCCCGACTCCTCTTCTCCTGCCAGGAGTTGGGGGGAGGGGCACTTGGGTCCCGCTGGGCCAGGGCTTGTATCTTACCCCCTTCGTGAGGCGCTGGGTTCTCACAGGTGTGGATGTTGTCTGGATGTTGTCCTGTGTCCTCTGGTCTCTATTCTAGGAAGAGTTGTCTTTGTTACATTTTCATAAATATATGTGGTTTTGGGAGGAGATTTCTGCTGCTCTACTCACACCACCATCTTGGCTCCGCCCTCCCATGAGTGCTTATTTTTACCTTTCATATTCAGAAAGAATATTAAATATGGCAGGATAGTAGGATGTTTAATCTCACATGGTATTGGAAAAGGTCTGACCTCTCTCTAAAATTAGGTGTGTATATTCTTGTCAGTCTTCAAATTATAAACATTTATGGTGATGAAATGTCACCTTGCTTTGACTTACCTCTGAGAACTCCAAAAGGCCAAAGAGCATAGGAGTAGGTGGTCCAGAATCTTAGTCACTAAGGCATGTACTAACCACACTTTTATGGACATTCTCCTCATGTTCATCACTATCCAATACATAATAAAAAATACAGGGAATAATACCATTTCTGCTTTAGAGCTTGAAACTTTTATGAAGAATATATAGATGTTCAGGTACAAGTAAAAGAAGCCTGTAGCCCTCCAAGATTCTGAGAAAGAAGAACTGAGGGTGGCCTTAAGGAAAAGAAATACCTGGACTGAGGGGTACATTGGTGCTGGACTAGAATATCCTTTTCTTAACTGTTGGTAAAGTTGTAATCTGCATGAATGGTGACATCCTAGATCCATTCAAATCCAGTTTGCTGGAGGGCTGAGATTGTGACAGTGTGCAGTACATTCTAGATGGATTGGGAGTGCAGGGTCCCCAAGAGATCACTGAACCTCAATGGAACCAAAATAGTATGCTAGGGAGTTAAGAGCCCTAGAGGAGCCCTCAGAATTTTGGATAGTGCTTGGGAGGTTTTAGCATGACTTAGCTCTCAGCAGCTGAAGCAGTCCATGAAGGGGTTGAGAGATAAAGGCTGTCTGTCTATACCATTCCCAGGAACAAGAGCCCTTCCCTGAAGGGATCCTGTGCACTGCATCAGTGTCCACCACACAATGGGTGTCATTACTTCCCCTGAAGGCCTCTTGCATTACATCCAGGGCATGGGACAAGGTCTGTTGGCAGATGTCTATATACTGAGCAGATGAAGGCAAGCACAGTAAGTGGGAATGTTACATTTGGGCCTTAAAAAATTATCTGGCAATTAAAAACTGGCAGAACCTTCTAACCTGGATTAACACAGAATGTACACATGCAGTATATAGATTGACTTCCTTTTTTCTTTTTTTGGTGGGCCCATGTACACCAATTTATAAAACTTTAAAGGCTATAGCTTCCCACTCCATGGCTCATGCCAAATGGGTCCAGTGCCGGAGAGCTGTTTCAAGGCTGAATCTGGGTCATTGATGGCAGTGGTTTAAATGTCTCAGGAACAGACCTTGATGATATTGCCCCTAAAACCGGAAAACCTATGTGGGTGAGTAAAATCTTAATATTGGACAGAATTGACCATTACTAAACTGTTTTTATTTGTAATCCCCATTCCTAAAAGACAAACCATCATACTTAATATTTCAATTTAAATGTCTTTTTTTGGATTCTTCCCCAGGAACACAGTCTGAAAAAATCATGTGGATGCCAAAACCTTAAAGCAAGTAAAGGAATGGGTAGTGTGAAGGGAAGAGGCCCCAGTGTAAGGGCACATTGCTGAGATCCTGACAAAGTACTCTGATGACCTTTGTTCTACCAATTCCTGAGCTTCACAGCCTATTTCTTGCAATTTTATAGAACCTCCGTTGAAGAACTTCAGACTCTTACAACTATAAAACCACACTGGAAAATGTTGCCTAGGGAACAAGATTACAATCAGCATCCTTTTAATTCACAAGTCACTTTCTTGGCCTGCTGCTCCCCAACTATTTCCAATGAGTCTAACAAGGCTCCTGAATCCTATCACTGAGGAAAAGCATTTTTTAGAATAAAGAGCCCCTGAAAATGCCTTTGGGACTGCGTGAGTGACAGTATCTGGGTGTGCTCACATGGCCCTTAAACAGCTTTCACCTCCCGTGTCTGTGAGGCTTAGAGGCACTGACACGCAGCCCGGAAGCCTGAAGTGTGGTTAAAGTGTGAATTGGTCACAGGTTCCCATGTCAGCAGGCCTGGACTAGATTGAAGAACAAGGTAACAAGATATCCTTTCAGATAACTTTTAAACTTTGTGGGTAACGTGTGCCAAGGTTAACACTGTAAGACTGGTGGGATTTTGTCAGTAAAGGTGCACCAAGAAGCAGGCACCAAGACTCAGTTTCTTTGGCAAAATATCTAAGTGGCATGGAGAGGCTCTGGAGGGCGATGCAGATCTGACACCGGGAGGGAAGAAATGGGAGGTGGGTAAGAAGAGACGCAGAAGGAAAATCTAGGCAGCACCTCCCTCTGGCACCAGGGGTGAAGGCCTATGTGAAGAAATGGATCTGTGAGGTACTTGTTTGAAAAGCAATTCCTCCTCAGTTCCTTAGGGTTCAGGGAAGTCTAAAGAGCCGAAATCCTGAAGCACCCACCCAGATGCTCCATGCAATGTCTCATGGCCCATGTTTTCCAGACAGAACTCTGACCCTAGTGTAAGAAAACGGCTTTGGCTGAACATGCAATATTTATCAGACTTGGACTCTAAGATTTCTCTGTAGCCCTCTGCTACCTTTATGAGGAAGATAAGGGCCTCTTGCTAAGCTACCAGAGATGTCTGTCTTTCACACTAAACCTTTACCTATTTTTTAATCACCCTTATTTACTCTGTATCCCTCTGCAGAATAATTTTCTCCACTTAGAAACAACTGTCCATCTCTATTGTCCTTCTCGACATTGTTACCCTCATACTTTTAAATTCTGGAATCATGGCATTGCCAACACCATTCCATTCCAGAGAGACATTTTCCTACAGTCTCCTGAGCCTCTTTTCCACTGGGAAACCAAGGACTGAAAGAGAAGTTGGATCCTCCAGAAGAAAGATCAGCTCAACCTGGGATTTAGCACCCTTTGAAAGTGTGTGCTTTTAAGGTATTTCCTTAAGGAAGACAGAGGCTTCTAAATCTCAATCCATATTACTATTTACCCTGAAATTTTAACTCTTAAATTTATTGTTTTGTATGCTATAAGATTGGGTTCGATTGTCTTCTTCAACGTGACCAACCTGTAATGCCAAACAAAGTTTGAAATCCTAACTACAACAGAACACAGTGGGTGGCCAGACCTCAGAAATCACATAACAGTGCTTCATTGGATCTCAAAATAAGGGGAGAGCCAGTTTTCTCTGGACCTGCCCTATGTTAGAGCCTGAGTGACAGAGCTACTTCAGCTCCTGCCTAGGAGGGTGTAACGTGGATCGTGCTGAAGCTGGGCCTCATCCTGGATAGGCCATTGCTGCAAATGTGGAGGCATGATGCTCAGCAACTAGCCTCTCATTTCTGGTGTGGTGCTGTGTGTTGCAGGAGGCATGTAGAGCTAAGAATCTGGGGAAGGTACATGCATAATTCCCATAATCTTGGGGAGTTTCTCCTCAAGATTCCAATGATTTCTATAAGTACCTCAAGAATACATGGAGATATTATCCATATACCAGGTTGCTGCCAATTTGTAAACAGCTTATCAATAACATGAGTGTTTCTACCTTTCAGATTCAAAAAGAATACTTAGATTTGGTAGAACAGGATTGTAACTGCACACGGTATTGGGAAAGGCCTGACTTCACTAAAATTAACAGACATGTTTGTATCTGGTCTCTTCAGAATATAAATTTTTAGGTCAAAGAAGTGTCACATTGTTTTGACTTACTTCTGACCATTCTGTAAGACCAAGGAGCATAGGAATAGATAAGCCAGAACCTTGTTCAATCAAGACATGTATTAATTTCACACTCTTACAGACATTCTCTTTATGTTCCTCTATCTATGGCACAACAAGAAATTTTGGTGAATAACATAACATTCCTGCTTTGAGAACTTAAAACCTATGAGCAAATGTAGATGTTCAGATGCAAGTAAAAGAATGGAAGGATGCATAGTAGGCAACTGCAGAAGGATTCTTGAACATTTTTAGCCTTGTGGTTAAACAATGGAAATTTCTTTGTCCCTGAGGTTCCATTTGGGAACATGCCATACAAACTAGAATTATTAGTACTTAACTATGATTTTTGAAAGCTGTATAAAAACAAGCAACCTAAGATTCAAAAAGATTGATCATAATAAGCTATCAACATAAATTCTATATAGCGAGACTATATATAATTTCTAGGATTAAGATAAATAGGATAGTATACTAAGAAAATATTTAAATACCAATAAATGCTTGGTCTAAAGGGACACAAAGATCTTATCTGATGGTGACCTAGCCCAGTGACTTTGAAGCCTGAAGCTTTCCCGTGTTTTGAGAGAAGTTTGAGTGGCCTTAAGGAAAAGAATGACCTAGACTGAGGCATGGGTTGGTGCTTGGCTGCAGTTCAATAGCCTATTGTTCTGTTAGTGGTAAACTTTCATCATCTGCATGAAGGGAAATGTCCTAGCTCCAGTCTAATCCAGGCTGTTAGTGGCTGAGGTTTTGGCACTGTGTGCACCAATTGATAAGCCTTTAGAAGTTGTAGCTTCCTGTCCCATGGCTCACCCTAGATGGGTCCAAAACCTGAGAGCTGTTTTCCAGGCCACAGTTTAGGCCGTGGTGGTGGTGGTTTTCATGTTTCAGGAACATTGCTGGTTGATTTTGCTCTGGGAGCAAATCTATGTGGAGGAATGTAATTCCTATTTTACTGGACAGGATAGGCTACTACAAGCCTATTTATATCTATAATCCCATCCTAGATGGCAAATGATCATATTTAATATTACAATTTGTAAATACCTTATTTGGGTTCCCCCAGAAGCAGAGACTGATACAAGGATTTAGATACTGATAGGTTAAAGTAAGGAAAGGGTGGGTGATGTGAAGGGAAAGAACCCAGACACTGTTGAACTCTGAAGAACACATCTTTACCTCAGACTCTAAAACTCGGGCAGGAGTAGAACATTTCCCTGACATTTCCTGGCGCCTCCTTGGAGCCATGGCTGTGACGCTTCAGACACTTAAAATGATAAAACCAAAATGGGTATGTTGTCTAGAAAATGAGACCACCCTTGAACAACATAACCTATGACTGTATATAAGCCCTATCTGTAATGATAAAGGGGAGAAGGGAGAAGAGTGGGTGGGGAGAGACTGGAGTACACTGCAGGTCTGACATCTGAAAGAGGAAAGAGACTATATTTATTGCACAGGAGGCTTTGACTAGGGCCCCCCTTTGGTGGGACAAACTTTCTCAGATGTACACTGAGTATATGATTGCCTATAAAAGAATCCCGAATTGGACAGGAATGGCTGGACTCCTGTCACCCTGCTGTGCTCTACCAAGACTGTCCTGAGAATAATGCGGCCCCAGTGGATACTGCAGCAGATCTGAAGGGGTGGCAGTTGGGGAATGTCCCCATGAATTATTCTCCTTGCAGATGATTCTTTTGGGAAATCTGAGCAGCACCACTCCCTAGCACCAGACATAACCTCTTAAAAGGGGAAATCTGTTAGGTGTCTTTGAGAATGAATTCCTCCTTAGTTCTGTGGGCTCAGGGAAATACAAGGAGCTAAAACCACTGAGGGCACACCCAGATGTACATCTGATGTTTCAACGCCCTGTGTTTTTCCAGACAGAGCCTTTACCTCAGCATAAAGACATCTGCTTTAGCTGAGCAGGCAATGTCTTGATCTTAGTCTTTAAGAGTTCTCCTTTATCCTCTGATGCCTTTATGAATAAGATAAGGGCTCTTGGTTACTTAACAGAAATTTCTCTGCCTCTAACACTTACTCTATCGGTTAGCCACCCTCATTTACTCTATATGCCTCTCCGGAACGTTGACTCCGCTTGGGAAAAACTAGCCATTTCTACTGTCCTTCTAGACATTGTTATCCCTGTATTGTTCAATGCTGGTATAGTCACACTGCCAATAGAATTATCCCCAAAGGGATAACTGTGCAAGTCACAGCAGTGAGATCTTCAGTAATTAGGTCATGCAGAAAAACCCAGGAACACAGTGGCTGCCCATATTCCATTTGAGGTCATCAAACCCCATCATACTGTCTGTTCTCTTGGACCACTCCCATTACTGTGTCCATCCAGGTCTTCTAAGTTACAAGCATCATGATGGAAATAGACATGCAAGAGATCTACTGAGGGAAATGCCTCTGAAGGGTGAAGAGAAGAATGACCAGGAATAGTTGGGGTTCGATGCTGGTCTGATGTATGAGAAGGAAAGGTACTGACTGGGCTGAAGGAGACAATTTCAGGACAGCTCTTAGAAATTCTCAGCCAGATCACTGCTGATAGGAAAGGAAAAGTTACCCATAGAGGATTCTTCTGTTGGGTTTGAAAAAGTATCTGCAGAAGGATTGTTGAGAATGGAACATTTTTAACCTTGGGGCTCTACTTTGGAATATTTCAGAAGAACAGAAATTATTAGTACTTTCAAACAATGATTTTGAAAGCCCTCAGTGCAATATTTTAAGCTTGAAAAATGTTGACATTCTGTTATCAAAAAAATTCTACATAGTAGAAATATCATGTTATACATACTTTAGTCCTAGAAATTATGAAAGTATTTAAATGCTAATAAATGCTTGGTCTAAAGAAGGGACACAAAGATCACCCTATTTGGTGGTGACCTAACTCTATGGCTTTGAGCCTGAAACTCTCCAATATTCTGAGAAAAACTCTCCAACATTCTGAGAAATAGAAGTACTGAGGGGGGCCTTAAGGACTGAAGCATGGCTTGGTCCTGGACTCAAGTTCAAGAATCCCTTGTCCTAAATATTAGTGGTAAAATTGTAATCTGCATGAAGGGAGATTCATAGCTCCATTCATACCCAGTCTGATGAGGGCTGAGATTATGGCAGACTAGTACATCCTGGATGGATTAGAAATAGTGGACGATTGAACTGTAATGGGACCAGGGTAGTAGTATGCCAGAAAGACAGGAACCCTAGAGGAGCCGTCAGGACTTTGGGTGGTAATTGGGATGTCTGGATGTGATTCCACACAATATTTTTTGGCTGGTACATAGTACTGGCTGATGGACTCTCTTCTCTTTGTCTGCTCTCCTAATTGGCCACAGTATGAGTTTTAACAATGGCAACATCCTGTGCCAGGGGCTACCTTTTGTCTGCTTACCTTAAGTGATGAGGACCTTATTGCCAGTCAATTGACAAGTGATCCAATTCCCGAATCTTACTTTAAAGAGTGCTTTCTTTCCCCACTCATCTTACCAGGGTCCCTCATCTTCAAAGTAAGGGTAGCCTCAGTGCTCTAGCCATGTTGCCATTGGGCAATAGTCCTTCTTGGTAGGTGTGGCCTTATGTGAATGTAGAGATGGATTTACATAGGTCAGCAGCTGGCCCTTCAGCCAATTTCCTTTCTGAAGTAGGTCTGTATGAATGAAGAGAACCATGTGCAAGTAGATTATGGCTACCACACTTCTAGTTACTGAAGGTTGTATGCACCTGAAATATTCTTCCAAAATCTTGATCCTCAAATCCTTGCATCTGAGGAAAGGAATCTGTTCATTTCCATAGACCCACAAGTTACTAATGTTTCACTACAAAACAGCTTAATCTTTGGCTGTGTATCAGCTTCTTCCAAGTATGACACTGAGATCATTCAAATTTGTGAACAAACCTATTTCCTGCGTTATTCTGACTCCAATCACTGAGTAAAAGCATTTGTAGGAAAAAAAAATTCCCTGAGTATGTCTTTGGGTCTTGTGAGAATAACCAAGTCTTAGGGCATGCTGGCATGTCCCTTAATCATCTTTTACTTCTGTCTATGAGGCTTAGATGTGATGACACAGAAGCCCCAAGGAATGAAATGTGATTAATGTGTAAATTGATCAATGCTCCCAGGTCATCCAATCTGGGCTTTACCTAAGAACCAGGTAACAAGATATTCTCCAAGATGACTTATTAACTTTGCAACTTAGATATGTCAATGTTAACATCCATAAGATTGGAAGGATTGTGTCACTTGTGGTCCTCCAAGAAACAGGCATCAGATGGAACTATTTTGGGAAAATGTAAAGATAACAAAGAAAGGAGCAGGAATGGGTGGGGAGAATGTTTGAAATGCAGTGCAGTTCTGATACTTGAAACAGGAGAAAAAGGAAGGAAGATTGGGTAAGAGGAGACAGACTACAGTGCAGTTCTAACTGGGGCTTCCTGTTGGCTGGACAAAACTTTCTCATAGACTATCAGAGTCCTGAACTAGACAGGAATGGCCACATTTTTATAACTATGTTGTGCTCCATCACTAGCTAGGAGCATCCCAAGAAGAGCGTGGTCTGTGTGGATCTGCAGTAGGTTGGAGGGACAGCAGGTGGAAGATGTCCCCACTATCTACTCCTTCACATGATTCTCTAGAAATCTGAGCAGCACATCGATTTGGCATCAGTGATTACTTTTTCCATGGAGAAATAAATCTGAATTACATGTTTGAGGTGCCATTCCTTCTTGGTTCCTATGGGTTCAGGGAAGTTTGGGTGAGTCCTTAATGACTGTAGGTCTTCAGATATCTCCATCCAACGTTTCAGGGCCCCATGTTTTTCCAGACAGATCCTGACCTTAGCATAGAGACCTGCTTTAATTGAGCATGCAATATATTTTGAACTTTATTTCTAAGCTAGCTTCTTAAGCTTATGCTCTTTTTCTGTAGACTATAAGGGCCTCTTTGTAAATTACAGGAGATGCCTTCTGGCCCCCACACTTAGCCTTTACTTTTATTGACCTTCAGTTACTCAGTAAACCTCTGCAAAATTTTGTTTGTCATCTCTGCTGTCCTTCTAGACATTGTTATCCCCCTGCCTTCCAATGTTTGTATCACTGTCTTGCCAATATCAATCTCCCCCAGGGGGACATGCAGTTATCAGCAGTGAAATCTTCAGCAATTGGGCAGCCACTGTGCTCCTGGTACTTCCAACAGGATTCCCTGTATACATCTGAGATGTTTAACTTCCATAACACTGATGATCTTTTGGACCATTCCCATTACTGTGTCTGTCCAGCTCTTCTGACAAGCAAGCATCAAGTTGGAATTAAACATGTAAGAGATTTATTGAGGGAAATTCTTGTGAAGGAGGAAGAGAAGAATGAGTAAGAATAGATGGGGCTCAGTAGTGGTATATAACCTGTGAGAGGGAGAGAAGGGAGGACTGGGGAGGATTAGAGGACAGCTCTGAGAAAATCTCAGTCAAGACATTGTAGATTTCCAGAGCAAAAACTACCTCTAGAAGATTCTTGTATTGAGTAAAAAATACCCAAATTTCATCACCAGTCATGCTTAATTATTGACTGTGAGCAGCCTGGGGGAGAATGTGGTCTTTATATGAATGTTTCAAGGAATATGGAGATATGGCCACTGGAGGCTATATCCTCCTTATAATACTTTCTTTTTAATGTTTCTGCCACTACAGAGTCACGTATTCCTATGTCTTCATCAACCTGATCATGTTCCTCTTCATTAATAGAATTTTCATGGCTGTTTTCTTGAATTATATAATGACAAATTCAGAATACTTATTCAGAGCCTGATCTAATCCAGGAAGAATCTGTTCAGAACCCTAAGGGAATGGAATCACTTGGTAACCAAGTCCAGTCAAAGACAGAAGAAGCAGATCTTAGGATCAAGGTATGCCATAATGTCACTTAGCCACTGATGATCATCCTCCATAACGAGCTATGGATGTTAGACTTCCTTGTCCGGAAATTTTCAATCCCCATACTAAGGGAATTGGTTTAACATTACATCCTTGACTTTCTAGAGTATTCCTGCAGAGGTTAAAACTTCACAATTTAGTAGCACAGTTGAATTATGGTTGATTCTCTGGATTGAGTGGCTGGTAAGAGCTCCTGAGATCAGCTCACATATCATGATCCCCAACTACCTCTTGGTCTTGGGATCATAACAATTTCAGGATGAGGGAATTTACAGATCTTGAAATAGATCCCCAACAAAAGAGATCAACAGAAAAAGACTTTCTCCAGCATCCCTTAAAGTTCTATGTTGTGAGAAAATGAAAAGGAATTTTAAAATACAGAAGTGGGGACATTGGGATGTTGGGATGGAAGACCTGCCAGATGACTACGTCCCATGAAAAGGCCCAGTGGAGACATCCCAAAGCAATAGGGAATGCACTGTTGAGAGAACTAGCATCACAGAGAAACTCAGTGGTGACTGTTTTCTGTCGGCCAGGGCTGAAAACAGGAGATGATTTTATTAGTGTGAACATTTCAAAAGCAATGAGGATAATACCATCCAGAAACAATAGAAACTAATGGAAGTATTTTAACCATCACCTGAAATTAGGGACAATTATCATAATGACAGGAAGGATCAACAAGGCAGATCCATGGAGAATTGTTATCAGATCAAGGCATCACGAAGAGGCAAGATGAATGGACGGGCAACAATCATATATTTTGATGCAACCAGAAGAAATTAAGTATAGGTGATGAGACTGAAGGCAGCCATGATAATAAGGAATAATGATCTTTTGCCAAGTTTCCAGATTTGAGCCTCTTTTCAGACCTGGAAACCAAGGTCTGAAAGAGAGGCCGGATCCCTCAGAAGAAAAATCCTATAACATCATATGTTCATGGCGCTAATTTCCTATGTCTTTCTCAAAAGGGATCAAAAGTTTAGGTCTCTTTTTTTTACTTGGTTGGTTTCACTTGGGTTGCCAACACTCAGTATTTCTTTTCCCAAACATTTCATAACTATCAGATTCCAACACAACATTGACAACAGGAGGACAATTATACATTGGGATGTCCAGATAAGGTACATGTTGGGCCACATCGAGTCCTAATGAAGACTCAGTGTCCATGCACCTGTCCAACAGTCAATCCCCAAGTCCCTAACTATATGTGGAATAAAAATGCGTGGTCACTGGCAGAGCCATAATACTGTTTTCTTAGTGGGTGGGTTTTAGAAACTTCCCCTTGGTCATCTCCATGACGACAGTTCTTACCCCACAAGCTAATGGCCAAGATAGAAATAAAACACTACATTCTTGGAATAAATGATAAACATGAATGTCATCATTAAAAATTGTATCACTCAATCGTATTTCCTTAAACTATCAATCTGACCCCTACAAATGCCAGATTTCTGAAGAAAATTCCTGGAGAAAGAATGACTTACTATGAACTCAATTCCACAGTAGGTGAGGCATTTTGCTGTAGCTGATTAATACAGCCTCAGGTGAGCCCTGGGACAGCATTATAATGTATACGATTGTCTTCCTGAAGCTATGTACATTCTACCTTCAGTTAAAATAGTCCGAAAGGACTAATACATCTGGAAATTTTGCAGAACGTTACTTTAGTTGGCTATATTGATAAAGACCTAACTGGTTCAGATGAATAAGAGGTGGCAAATATATTCGGCACAACAGAGGATGAGAACCCATGAAGACTCAAGGGCTTTTCATTTAAGTGAAGTCCTTAGGAGTGCAGTGGTTTGTGGGGTATACCAGGACACAGCCTCGAAGTAAAGGATGCCCCGTTACCAAGAAAGAAGCATAATTAATGGCTCATGTGCCTCTTCAGGTTCTAGAGACAGCATATCTACCCTAGGGAATAATGATCCGAGCTACGTTCCAGGTGACGCAAGACTGCCAGCTCTGAATGGTGTCCAGAGTTGGAAAGGGACCTGCTACTTGTGCCATACGACCTGGTATATCCTATGGCATCTGAAGTGTCTATAATGGGGAATAAAAGGTAGAATAATGGCACATTCCAATAAAAATCACAGCATAGACCTCTGGTGTTAGAACAAGACCAGACCTTCTGTAGTAAAGATCTTTGAAAAATAGCTTAGCATGCTATTGGACCCAGTGGAGACAGAGTGCTTATCCCAAAATACCAAGGGGCCATGTGGCCAGAACTGCCTATCCTGAGGAGAGTTCTGTTAGAATCTTCAAGTCATAAATCAGGTAGATCAGCAGTGATCAACCATAAAATAGAAGACGTACATCTAGTATCAAAAGCAAGTAAGCTCTATAATCATGTGACTCAGATTGCCATGTCATCCACAAATGTCCTCTGGACGCCTCTCCCTCAACACACGTCTGTAGCCATGTAAGAGGATTTCTTATGGCTACCGAACAGAAGTAAAAAGATCAAGGTTGGGCCCAGTGGGTCATCCCATATGTAGCTACACCAGAGGAAGGCTACTATATACAGCTCAGCTTAGCTAGTGGAGAAAGGAAAATCCTCCAAATGGGCAGAGCTCTGAGTGTTATATCTAGATAAATACTTTGGAAAAAGAAGTAACTTAGAGTATAAGAATCATAAATAGTGGCAAATGACTTGGGTAGCTAGCAGGGCATCTGGAAACAAAAAACTAGAAGATGAGAAGCTAAAAGATCTGGAGCAGAGGCACATGAATGTACATATGGGAGTAAGCATAACATATGAGGACCTTTGTATTATTTATTAACACCCAACAGAAAGTACCCGCTACAAAATAGGCCCTCTGTGATAAGGTAGACAGAATGATTCTGCCTGTTGACATCAAGTCTCTCATCATTGCTTTCTATGCTTTCCCAATAAGTACATGAGTGGAATAGCTGTGGTGACAGAAATAGAAGCTATGCCTGCACCCCAAGCCATTGACTCCCATTCATCAAGCTGGTCTAGCTGCTGCTCCCAAACATGCAAGCGACAAATTGAGCCTCAGAATGTGGTACCTCTCTGGAAACCAAATGGTCATTTGGCAGGAATAGACACATTCTTCAGGCATAGGCTTGCCTTTCCTGCCAGAAGGTTCTTGACCATCCTAAGATCTATAGCATGTTTATTCCAGTGTTAGAGAATCTTGCATATTATAAGGAACAAAAGAGCCACTTTACAGCAAAGGAAGTTGGCTGTGAACACATGACCATGGGATTTTACTCATCCTATACTATACAGCAGCACCCAGAGCTACAGGCTTGATGAAGTGATGGAACAGCCTATTAAAAGTGAAGCTGAGATCCCAGCTTAACAAAGATCATCCTGGAGGACTGTACCCCATCATCACAGAGC
This sequence comes from Manis pentadactyla, assembly GCF_030020395.1. Lineage (NCBI taxonomy): Eukaryota > Metazoa > Chordata > Mammalia > Pholidota > Manidae > Manis > Manis pentadactyla. The sequence continues at coordinate 45,318,593 of NC_080022.1, read as the reverse complement.
GAGTGGATCACCAGCTAAATCAACAACCATTATATGGTGTTATATCACCAACAGGTAAAATACCTGGGCACAGGAACCAAGGAGTAAAAACAAAAATGACCCCATTTCTATTATTCCTAATGATCAAAGTTGGTAACATGTATTTCTAGTCTTTGCAATTCTTAGGCTCTAGTTTTAGAAAGCCTAGTTACCAGAACAGCAATGCTTCCATTAGGGAACACATCAAGAATCCCATTATCTCACGCTATGGCTGTCACTTCCATTCCCTCATGCTAAGGGATAAGCAGGTGTGGATAAAATGAGAGTTCCTGTGGCCAGGATTCTCACCTGGCTATGGTTGACTAGCTCACTGCACACCTGTGGGCGATACATGGCTGTTGACTATATATAAAGACTCTGTGCAGTGCTCTGGGCATGACACAGTGGCAGGGCTGCAAGGCTGCAGGAGAGCAGAGCAGAGGCTGGAGTGGTGGCAGCACCGAGGACAGAGGCCCAGAGGACTGCGGTGTGGAACAATTGTGCAGAGATGCCCAGAGGACAGCTGTGCAAACAGAGGAGCTAAGAGGCAGAGACCAGCTTGCTGCATGCAGACTCGCTCTGAGTGAATGGGATTCTAATGACTGACCTGTCACCTGGAAATAAAGTTGGGTATAACCCTTTCACCCGGAAAACATTTTGCTGTCAATTTCTTTGGTCACATTGAATCCATAGCGAATTTGCCCGGGGCTGAAACCCATTGGCAAGACAGCAGGCAAGAAGAGTTACCATCCCAGGTCAGATTGTTAGGAGAAGGTAGGGCTGCAGATGGAGACAAAATGTATATGGAACCTAGTTAACCACTTGGGCACCTCTTGGTACTCCTTTGACTTGTGATGGTAAAAGGGCAGGTGTAGCAACCCTAGTCTGAGACGTGATGACCAGAGGCAGAGGCCCCTCACGTCTTTCCCACCAGCAGGGCTTTAGCCAGCACTATTACCCTAGTGCAGGTTGAGTAAGAAGGTCAGCAGAAGGACTAGTCAAGAATAATTGGGGCCTTGAGACCAGTTGCAGGAGCTGTAGCTCATTTTACTAACTCTTCTGTTGCCCCAAGGGAAACCAGACCAACAGAAACTTACGGGTAAGTTCATCCAAATGGTATACAGATTGAATCAAACTGTAGTGGGTGATGTTGTGCCTCCTGGATCCCCCACCCCATCGCTACTTCAGGACTGGGCACTCATTCCCTCAGCTTCTGGAAATGCTGGCACCTAACAGCTCTCAGCTGACTCTTCGTCTTGCCCTTGGCTGAAGAGAGCTGTCAGCATACTCCCAGGGCCAGCCTGCATTTGGTGACTGATTTGGTATGGGGACAAAAATACCAGGACTTTTATTCCACTTCAGGACGACTCTGAAAGGCCAGGTCTAGCTTCCCCTGTAGGACTGGCTAAGGTTTTTGTTGTAACTACATAATATATCGACTTCTCCCTCTAGTCCTGCTTCCTTCTCTTCCCCAAGGGCAGTGCTCCTGAGAGCACTCCTCAATGAACTTTTCTGCATGCAAATCTCCATCCCAGCCTGCTGTCTTGAGAAGCTGACCTGCAACAACTGTACATGTTATGCTTTCTATGTGCACCTATTATGTTCTACAGTAATATTTATAGAAAACTCAACTTTTATGTACACTGCTTTTTTAAGCTTATCTGTATTACAAATTTCATGATTGAATAACAGACTCTTGTTATACAATATGTTAGGGAAGAACACTTAAAATGGCCATTTCCAATAAAGGTTAAAAGGAAATTATATCCAGCTCTCAAATGTTTTATAAATGGGATTAATATGAAATGATCGATTTCAATGGCAAATCAGAAAAGGAACCTGCAGGGATCCTGATGCTAAAACCTGGGGCCTTTTAAGGCACTTCATTTTCACTAAAGTACTTTCACTAAAATTAGGAAAGCTAATTCCTTTTTAAGGAGCAAAAGCTTACTGTGGCCCTATTCAGTCCCCTCTGGGGACTTCTACCACAATTTCAATCACTCCCTACCAGACTGCCATGTGGGTCTGGGGCTTAAGACAGAGCTTTACCAACCTAGGACCTCGAGTTCTGCAGGCCAGAAGAATAGCATCGGACTCAGAGTTTGGCTGCAGCAAGGCCTTATTGGGCCTTATGCTAGAGCACCAGGGACGCAGCACAGAGTCCTCAGGCTGGCTCTCCCAGAAGAGATGGGGAGGGTTTCTAAAGAAACTTCAGAGGGAAAAGGGTGATGTAGGTGGAGAGTCTCAGGAATTTGGACATGCAGGTACAGTTGACAGAACATGTCTTCATACATAGCATCTCACTAGCAGGTTAAATCTCTGCCCCTGTGTGTGACTTAGTATTACAGTGAAGTGGAAGGGCAGCTCTGAGGTCCATCTTGGCACAAACTGGCTTGCCTAGTTTTCGCAGCCTTTGCAGCCAAGTTCCTTCTTTAGGTAACGCTCTGCTTCAGCATTCCTGTAAGATGTACTACTCAGGAGGCATATGGCTTAGCATTCCTTTTGTGGAAGTAGCCAAGGACCCTGGATTTTGCAGTTAGGGTGAAGGGTGAAGGGATATAGGAACAGGGCGTATTTTATTCTGTCTTAGTTTATCTTCTGTGTGCCACCAATCTCCACACAAATCCTAAAAACACCTCAGTGTATTCAAAGTAGAAATCAGCTGAATCCTCCTGATACTTCTGTTAGGCAGAAAGACAGACATAAGCAGGGTTGAGAGAATAAAGCCAGTAAAGCCCACTAAAAGGGATTCAGAGTTAACCAGATAAAACCAGAAAGCCAGAAAGGACTCAGAGTTAATTAGCTAATTAGTTGAAGTTCGAAAAGCCAGGAGTGACTTAGAATGTCTGGATATTCCCCAGATAAAAAACAATTCCCCATTAAAGAGAAACATCAGAGCACAGCCCATGTCTTCATTGTACCAATTAGATCAGACTTCCAAGGCCAAAGATTGTCAATCAAGGATTTCTCTTCCCTACCCCATGAGGTAAGGCAGGGAAATTAGACAAGGGTCATGTCATTGTAAAATCTACTTAGCCTGCAAAAAAGGCCCATCTTATTCTTTAACCTCATCTATATGCTGTTCTTCCTCTTCTTCCAGCCCCTGAATCAATTAAGTCACTTTGTAACTAAGACAGGAGATAGACTTACAAAGTATAGATGAACCTATGTGAAAAAACAATGCTGATCCAGACCAACACAGTCATCTAAACAACCCTATTCTTAAGATGAAACTTCAAAGGAATTATGAATCACCTATGTACATCTAGCCTTATGCTGACCCCTATCCAAAAGGCCATATAAAACCCCAAACCCTAAACCCTTAAGTATGCCTCCTCTCTGAGGTTGCCCACACTCCCCTTTCTTTGAATGTGCACTTTTTGCCTTAAATAAAGACTACTTACTGCTCAACTCATTACATTTTGTCTCTGCACTTTTCCAGTGGTAAGCATCTTTTTTACTTTGCTATTTCATTCTATTTTCTCAACTTAAGCACAAGTCTTCACTCTGAGGCTGTTCTATTCCAGATAAGTAGAGAAGGGCCACTGAGAGCTCTGATTTGGGCTTGCAAGTTTGTCACCTGGGTGACCTGGACAGGACTGCAGCTGTACCATCATGCTCTTTAGTAGCCTGCCTGAAAATCTCCTTCCTTTGCCTTTGGGAAGTTCTCAGAACATAATCTCACTCCATCCAGTGTTCTTCAGCTCCCCCAAATCCTGGGGTGGTAGGGAATTCGTTTCCCTGCTGTGCAAATTCAAGTGGACACTGGACACCAGGTGACCCTGGCTTCAGGAGTTGGCAAGGGATCTGCCCTGTGCCGACCAGGAGTTCAATGAGCTTCCCTTTCCTCCCTCTGTTCCTTCTTGCTCTCTGCTGCCTGCAAGGCAGCTGCCATTCCCTGCTGTTCTTGCTTTAATGATTTCCTTTCTTTCTTTTCACTCTGACTTCCCTGCGTCTCCGAACCAAATTCCTTCCCAACACTTCTCAGCAGCCCCATTATAACCCAGCTCTTTTGCCTTTATTCCATAGATTAATAAATAGTAATGGAGATTTATGGTTCCATTTAGAAAACTATTGTCCACGGACCATCTGTATCACTGATGTGTAGTAGGTTGTCCTACTGGAGAGGTAGTCAAGCTTCTGATCAAAATGACACAGATTTCTGGATTCTATCCCAGATGTACTGATAGAGAATCTGAGGTCAACTCTTGGATTCTGCAGTTTGTTCCTCTGGTTTTTCCTATGTCTATTAAATAGAAGAACCATCACTTTAAACATGTGTCCACTTAAGTCTCTGCTTGGTTAGCTTAGTGGTCAACTAATGGAAATTTAAGATTTATTTGGTTCAATGCATTTAAAGAAATCTCCTAACCTCTGCTGAGGGGGTTTGAGACATGCTGTCAATGCTCTGGCAGGCCGTTTACAACTCTACCTTAGCTTTCACGCCTTAGGTAGAGCCTCAAGGTTAGCTGAGGCAAGAGGTTCTCAGACCTTCTCAGGTCTTTGCTGAACTTGTATCCACATCTGGGAACGTGTGCAACTCTACACATGTGTGGCCTTCTAGATTCCCGGGAATATGTTGAAGCTTTTCCAAACCCCTTATGAACATGTCATTCATTTCCCAGCTTTTCCTTTTAAGTTTGTAGATCAGCTTCTTGCTTATACCAGTTATCATCACCCCAGGCCATATGATGTTAAATGATTGCTACTGATTATTTTTGACAAATGCCCTAGGGAAAAGGTGCTTTGCAAAGTAAGATCATCTGAATCAGGTCAAATAAAGCCAAGGTCTCTGAAGATTTTCAGGGAATTGCTAGACAAGCCAGATGAAGACCATTCACTGGAAATCAAACTTTTGGGGGAGTGCCAATCCCATTTTGCCCTTCCAGGGCTATGTTGCTATTTTTCATGGCTACCAAAATGTGAGGCTGTTAGTTTTCAAGACTGTCATAGATCCTGGGAGAGGGACATGGGGATGGGCAAGTTAAAGCACCACAAAGTTTGCACTTGGTACCAAAATTCTGGTGTTTTTATGAATAACTGTTTTTAAGCCTTTGGCTAATTTCCAGAGTTCTCAAAAAAAGTTGATTTTTTACACATTTTTGCTAGCGTTCTTGTTACTTTTGTGGACGCGTGGGTTTTCATTTTCACAGGTCCTTACCCTGCCATTCTGCAAGTGCTGTCCAGAGAAATTTTGAGACCTAAATGAATGGAGATATAGAAGGTATATATCACATTCAGTCAATGAAAGTCTCAATGTTATTAAGCTTTCAATTCCCCCAAGTAACCTATACATTTCACGATATCATAATCATAATCCCACCAGGCTTTTTTTGGTAGCTATTAATATGTTTATTCTAAAATGTATATGGAAATGCAAAGGACCTAAAATATCCAAAGCTATCTTTAAAAGGAATCAAATTGAGTTCAAAGTTTAGTACAAATTTCCTATAATTGAAATAGTGTGACACTGGCATAAAGATCAATAAATAGGTCAAAGAAAATGAATTGAGATCCCAGAAGTAAATCCATACTTAATTATAATTTTTTTTTTGACAAAGGCACCACAGTGGAAAGTCTTTCCAACAAATAGTGTTGGAACCACTAAATGTACTTAGAAAAAAATGAACCTCAATTCTCAACTCACACCATACAGAAAATTTCATTTCAGACAGTATACAACTTAAAAGTTACACAGCTAAATTTTAAAACTATAAAGCTTCTAGAGAAAAAACTTAGGATATATTTGCACTTCAAGACTTTTTGGAGATAGGCACTTGGAGATAGCATTTTTTATAGACAGGACTTCACAAAAAATGAATTATACACCAAAATTTAAAACAGTCTCATCAAAAGATACCATTGTAAGAAAATGAATAAGTAAGGCATAAACCAGGAGAAATTATTTGGAAAACAATATGCCTGACAAAGGACTAATGTCCAGAATATATAAGGAATTCACAAATTCAATAATAAAGGCAACTCAATAAAAACTTAGTCGCATATTCTAACAAACTTCAGAAAGATAGCTACAGGAATAATCAACAAGAGTGTGAAAAAGTGTTCAAAATCTTTAGTCATGTTGGAAAAACAAATGATTGAAGCCTGAGGTATATAGGACTTCAAGTTTTGTGTATTTCACTATATGCAAATTTTAACTAACACTAAACAAATATTGAACTATTGATTTACATGGTGAAGTGTTCAAGAGTAATAAATCTGATTCTGAAAGTCAATTTAAAGTGCATTAAAAATGTTGAATTAATGGTAGAGAAGGAAAGAAAATATTGCAGAATTTAGGTTGTGAACATATTTGCTGTATCATTTTTTCACCTTATATATATGTTTATCAACCTCATAATGTTGGGGAAGACTATATAAAAGCAAAGAGATGTAAATAGAGGGTAGGTTTCTTTGTGTGACTGTTCAGATGGCCAAAGTTGGTTTTTGGCTTCCTGTGTCTTCTGTTGCTCTGGGTCCCCTTGAAAACCAGAGTTGCACTCCCCAGCCAACTCTCCCTGCCTGGATTTGGTCCAATATAGCTGCCACTCTAGATGGGTTCAGTGTCCATCTGATCCCTGAGCCCTGGAAGCCTGTTTGTCTCCAGGCTGGGGCAGCTGCAGTGACAGCTTTGCCCATCTGTGACTGCAAAGCCCAGGTCAGTACAGCCATGACCTCACCTTCAGTCATTAGGTGATAGTCTCCCCTTCCCCCTCAGTCAAGGAATGGCATTCTGCAAGACCTTCGGCTCCTTCTTGTGGGGGTGTAGAATGGCTAGATCTGCCCAGGCCTGACTGAATCATGATCACAGAGAATCTGGTTTCCCCAAATGTCCTAAAAGCAAGGCTCGATTTTTCAAACCTAGAAGTGTAAGCGAGTTACACCCCAGCAGGCACACTTTAAAGATGAGTTGCTTGTATTCCTCTATAATCAGATTCAGCGGATGTATATGCTTCTCTAGGGACCTCTCCTGTGATTAAGCAATTCGCTGTAAAGTTTGAAGCCATGGCTGGCTCAGTAAATGTTCCACCTTTAATTGCTTCCCTTTCTTTCTTTCCCACTTCTTTTTCTCTCCGTTACTACTTCCTTGGGATTGTACACCCAATGATTAGCTTACTGTCTCTATAAAGAGCCTGAGGCAAATCTCAAATGCTCCTATTTTCCTTATTTGGCCATTAGCTCTTCATTTTTACTTCTCAAGTGTTCTTTAAACTCCACAGTAGAGTTCTCTAGAACTATGAATTGAGTATATAAATAACCAACAGAATGTACCATAATTTACATTTCCAATTATCCAAAGGGATACTGCATAAAAACATCTAATATTTTGATATGCAAAATTTTGGTACTATAATTTGATTACATTTTTATTAACAGGATACATTCGCACACTGAAAAAGGAAGAATTTGCTTTAAAATATTAACAATGGAAAGTCATAACAACATTCTTAGCAGCATATATGCAATTGCCAAAAGGTGAAACAATCCAAAATTACAGTATTAGAGAACTTTGTATGTCATAAAATTAAGATTCCCAGATAAATATTGTTTACCTGAAATTTGAATTTAAATTGGCATCCTGTGTTTTAAGTACAAGCATCATAATGAACAGGACATACTACAAATTACTCATTGTATATCTGAAATTTAACTGGGAATCTTCAATTTTTACTTCCTAAACCCATGAAACTTAACATATAGTAGAATGTGATTACAATGAATGCAACATAGCTATGTGAAACAACAGGAATTAAGTAACGTTGAGTCTTTACACAAAACTGAAACTCAAGTAAAATTCAGCATAGTTAAGAAATCAGGATAGTGGTTACAAGGTGGGGGTAGATGAGGGTGGTGATTTATAGGGGGCATGAGGGGATCTTTTGGGCTGTTGGTAATGGCCCTTGAACTATGTGGGGGATGTAATCATATCATGATTTTCATCTTGCTTTAATTCATTGAGCTATAATTTATAATCTTTGTACTTTCCTGTGTAACAGTAATTTAGTAGGATGACTTAATAGTGATTACTTTGGATCCAATGTTTCCCTTTGTGTTTTCCTGTCTGTTCTTTACTTTGAACCTTAGAGGTTTTTTTGTAATCAGAAAACACTGAAGCAATATTGTATATAATGATTGCAACTTTGTCTTTGGATGAACAAAAAAACATCCTGCCACAAAGTTTGCATGTGAACATTTCAGAAGTGAGAACTCCAAAACAAACTTTAAGATGACTTATTTTTGATCAATTGTAGCTTGGGGCAAATTCACTCTGGATTCACTGATACCAAAATATGATAATGGCATAGTGTTGGTAAAAGGGTTTATACCAAGGTTTATTCTCACAGTGCCAGGTCAAGCACTAGAATCCCTTTCCCCTCTGGGACAGTCTGCAAGTCAGTCTCCATCTCTGCCTCTGCTGTCACCTACAGCCTCTGCTCTCCTTCTAGCACTGGGCAAAGCTCTTTTCATAGCAACACAGGCAATATTGGCTTATTGCCATTGGGTATGCAAGCATGCGCCTACGCAGTAGGCTAAGTATTATATCATGGTACATAAACAGTGGGCGAGTAGGTTAGGATCAGATGAGGATCCTGGGCATGCAACTTCCATTTTTCCTACAGCAACATTTTCATTTTTTCCTCCCAACTCCTACCACTTAGGAGTTTGCCTCTTTTCCATTCTTCAATCTTGAGTATTCAGGGAAAAGGAAACAATTTATTCCTAGGGGTCTATACAAATTTTAGAAAGATTAGGGATCTCTTTAAGGATTGTTCACTCTTATAAACCTATTTTTGATGAATCTGTCTCAGCACAGGTTCACAGCCAGGAACTTTAACAAGTTTGAATCCAAGTCTGACTACAATCACCTTGGGAAAAACCTCTGAGTTTTACTTCTCTCATTTTAAATTCATTTAAGCCTCAATCTAAGGAGCAACATGCTTAGCCCTATACCACATCAAGAAAGCCTTCATTATCAACATGATAAACCAACCATGGTTGCTCTGATGAAATCTTGAGTGGAGGGCTCTTTCTTCAGCCTTGAACTTCCCATGGATCTGGCCTTGCCTGTCTTCCTACCAGCAGCGTGTCTGCAATCGATTTACTTACAATTCCTTCCCTCCTCGATGTTAGCAATAATATACTCTATAAAAATGGAGGTTATGAAATTATGTAAGTTAAGACAATTCTTTTCCCAAGCTCTCTGATTCATACCCAGAACAATCATCTGAGAAGAGTTCCTTGGAAGCTGGACCAGCATCTTTGTAAATTTCCTTGGGCAATGACTGTGAAAGGCCTGAAACTACAGGATGCTTATCTCTTAGTAAAGTAAAATATCTGCTCTTCCCACACCTAATTAAAAAGGCTGATTTTATTAAAACACTGTGTCATTTGGCTGCCCTCCAGGGTCTCTTTGTGAATATGCTGGGGAATGTGGCACATTTCATTTCTCAAGCACCCATGAAACAGCAAAATGGCAGAAACAGCAGTCTGAGATGTTGGAGATAATTGCTGTTTAATTCCGGATTTGATGAGTTAATGAGCACTGTACAGAGGCATACGATGGGGCCTCATTCATAGCATAAACTGTTGCTTCATGTATTGGGGGGATGTGTCGTCTGTGTGTGTCCTTGCAAATTACGTTTTTCAGCATAAGCAGTAATCCTGCCAACAATTACAATGTTTACAGAATCTGATGCAATCCATCTGTTAAAAAGGCTTTTTCTGTGTTTAGGCTGATAAAATATAAAACAGTTGGTATAGACTTAACAAAACCCATGGATCTTGGTTTGAGGACAGTGTCATGTTCTCTCCAAGCTGCATAATAATAATTGTGAAAAGCTCCTAGAGGTTTGCTGGGCTCAGACAAATTCTGTGGATGGAGAGACAGCAACACTGGTGAGGCGCAACTGCTTTCCCTAATATATTACCTTCTTGCTAAAAACTGCATTTCTAGAGCACCTGACCATGCCCACATGTCAAAGTGTCCAAAGTATATATTCTCTTCCCTTTGCTGCCAGTCTTGCCTCACAGCTAAATTTGATATAGCATTAATAGAAAGAGAGTGACTCAAAGCATCTTAGTTGCATAGCCTTCTCCCATGAAAGGTGACTTAACTCCCATGAGGGTTAAGCTAAATGAAAATGAAATAGATGCTTTCCAAATGGTAACTTCTCTGAGATTCCATGTCTCGGTTTGGTTCCCCCAGATGCAGGCCCTGAGACAGTTTCAATGTAGATGGTTTATTTGGGAGGTTGGTATAGAATATTGGCAGGGAAATGAAGAATTGACATAGGGAATACTGTCAATAATGGATGTATTTAGCTAGCTAGCCCCTTGGGTGGCTGGAGTTTAATCTCAGAAATGGTGTAGCACATGCCCCCAAAGATGATCCCAACTGAGCAGTAAGGGGGCTGGGCTATGTTTACCCTCACTTTCAACCATCCTTGATTCTGATTGGTGGTCGGTCTCCATGTCCAGCCTGCCGTGCATGTGGCCGCAGAGCAGTGTTCTGGAAATAGCAGAGATGCAGATACTGGAAGGTGAAAGCTGACTGGAGCTCAATGAAACAGTTTATTCTGAGGGATAAAGGCAACGCTGACGGTCTCCACCTTACCATCCATCTTATTTTAGAGGAGATATTAACACTATACAAAGTGACTCAATATTTACATTTTTAAGGGTCATATGAGCAGTTGCATCTAACGTAAAGGGGGTGGGACGAAGAAGACTTGTCTTGAAGCAGTCTTGGCATGGCAAGCCACCTGTGCTTTCTTAGGTGGTATGTGTCTTTGCTAAGACCTGCAGACAGGAGGAGTCTGAGAATGTGGCGGGAAGTACAACTTAACCCCTTGAAACTACAACTTTGTGTTTCCATTACCTATTTCATATGGTTGTTGTGAAGATTCTTTGAGTTTCTTCCTTAAGATTATATGACCAATAAGTGATAAAGCTAGGATTCAAACACAAATCTATCTGACATGAAAATCCAGTTACTGTGGAAAGCACAATTACTGCTTATGAAATACTGTATCGTGGAGTGGTGCCTCTCAACGGTGGTAGGGGTGGCAACTGTGCTCTCCAGGGCACATTGGGTGATGGATGGAGATATGTTGGGTTGTCACAACTTGGAGATATGTTACTGGCATCTGCTGATGCATCCTATAATGCGCAGGACAGCCCCTACCACAAAGAATGATCTGGTCCAAAACGTCAATAGTGTGGAGTTGAGAAAACCTGCCCCAAAGGTTAAGGACACGGGTGCTGCCATACTAACTATTAACAGTGCTATTTAGAGAGCCTAGAGTCCATTTCCTCATCTGTCACAAAATGGAGATGTATACATTACTTCCTAGTAAGTGATTCTCACTCTTTAGTGTGCATAATTTCAAGGAGTACTTAAAATGCAGATTTTTCAGCCCTATAGATTCTGATTAAGTAATTCTGGAGCAAGGCCCAAAAGTCTGTGTTATAAAAAGCACCCCCAGTTATTGGAAGTGGACCATCTTTTGAGACATTTCATTATAGGGTAGTTTCTAGAACTGATGAATACTGTTTATCATTTTAAGTACTTAACATGCTTTAAATGCCCCCAGATGTAAGCTGCTATCATAACTACTTGTGCTGACTTCATCAGCAGAACTATTCCTGGCAAAGAAGGTCACCCAGAATAATCAGATCAGGAAGGTAATAGAGGCAGATGTCATAGGCAGGGACAAAGAAACATCTAGTGGCTCTAAGAGACTTAGTGCTCTGTCCTGATGAATGGTTTTGTGGCAACAGTAGATGGTGGGACTTGAGCTTAGTTAATGCTGTCTATAAAATGCTGGGAATAGAGCGCTCCTAAAAGTAAGATTGTTTGATTTATTTCCATATCCTCAAAATATAGAATGATGTCTGCCACAGTCAAGATTTAACAAATGTATTGACTAGATGGACTGAAGTTGCAGTGAAAGAGTAGAGAGATTCTGATCTGACAGATTAGAGTCAACAGCTGGGGCCTTACCCACATCTTCTGTCCTAGATCCGCACATCCATTACCCAGCTGATGTGAGTGTGGGGTGCTCATAGTTCATAGATGAACATTTCTCCAGAAAACTGCCCTTAACTGATAGGAACAACCTCTGACTGCAGGGGTCCCAGATCAACAACTGACTGATGCTGGGATCCAAACACACAGACCCTTTGCCTTGGGTAAGGGCAGCTCATTGGTGCCGTTCATGTTCCAGAGCTCCCTCAGAGAGTGTGCCATGCTGAAGTAGAGTTCAGCTGAAGCCATATCCCTGCTCCCCGCTTTTCTCTGGCCTAATCTGTTCCCTCACCTCCTTAGAATTTCCTGTAAGAATTCCCTCAACAAATCACTTAGGCACTTGACACCAGGGGTGAAGGCCAAATCTACATGTGCGTGTCCGCTGGACACACGACCTACCAGCCAGCGACTGCTGGCCTAGTAGAGGAGTGAAACAACCTCTCCAAGGTATGGCTGAAGTGCCAGTTCAAGATGACTGCAAGCAGGGGACACTATCCATCTGGGTGCAGTAATTCGCCTTGAAGCAATAGCCACTATATGCCGCTGTGTTCTTACTAGTAAAAACATGGGCCCAGAAATCAGGAGTGGGAATGTCTCTCCAAGGTGGGACAACTCTGTGATACCATTCATACTCTGCAGAAATGAAGGCTGAGATTTGACTTCAGTTTAAATCACATCTTTGAACTTCTCCTGCTCCATCCTGTTTTCCTTATTTTCCATACAGATTACCCCTTCGGGCATCTCCTCACTAAGTCACTTTCACAATAATCCTCTCTGGTTCTGCTTCCAGGGAACCCAGCCGAAGGTTAAGACAAGCACCTCAATCCAAACAATAGAGATAATCTGTCCTCTGCCCTCTTACAGGTGTAGAAGAAGAATCTGTCCCTTTATTTGCCAGGTGAATGAAACTGAGAACTTAAAGGGTAAACAATTTAGTTAGAAGCAAAGCTGATACTGAACCTGGGTCAGACTCTAGAAGCCCCTCTACCTTCCGCTGCAGCGTCCCTGCTGGTTGCTCAGCCTGTAACACTCAGGGACACACAGTACTTCCCTGTAGGATCTCACCACCCTCTTATGCTCTATCTTCAGACCTGGCTCGTCAGGGAGGACAGCAGACAATAATTAATGGTGTCTTAGATGGGTCACATCAACTAGAAATCTCACTCTAGAGGTATCCCTTCAGCCCTGGGCTGCCCACAGCTATGAACTAGCTTTTCCTTTTAGGGCTAGGCATGTCAAATTGGCACTCAGATATTTCAGTTGTTGGTTCCAAAGATGTTGTGAAACGTGTTTCATTGTATATAGTGACCGTTCCCTCAGAAAGTTGATTTGGCTCCATTTTACCAAAGTGATGGTCTCATTTTTGGCTATGAATCTGGAGCTAGTCTAAATGAGCTATTTACATCTCTTGAAGTAGCACATGTATGTGGATTTACTCTGTTCCAGTCCTCTGATATGGATTTTGAGAAATAGGAAGTATTTAACAGGTGGAGATTATGGGGATGGTGCAAGCACTTATAGGAAAGGGCATGACTCATTTGAGGGAAATAAACAATCATCTAGAAAGCATGTGTGCTGATACCCACTGCATTCTACCACAGATCCAATTTGCCAGACCAGCTTTCAGGCCATAGGTGGTGGGTCTCAAAGCCTAAGGAGCTAGATTGCATGTGCATGAGCTGCTTTGGGCCTGGAGACCTATTTTAAAAGTTTGAGGCAGGAGAAGGCATTTCAAAGACCAGTTTGGCAATGAATATGAAGAAATAACTAGAAGGACTTAGGGGCAGTGCCTGTTGCCAGTCACATAAGATTTCTTGTATCGGACCAATTGCATGAACGTCCTCAGATTCTGTTGACACTATCTGTAAGCCTGTACTTCCTGTAGTCACGGAAGCTGCTACCCTAGGACTCACCTGAGACCAACTACACGCTTAACCTCAGAATGAAGGGGCCACTACCGCACAGGCAAGTCGACCAGCTGCATGCCTGGACTGTTTGGTTCCTCCTGCCACTTCTAGTCTAGGGTAAAACATCATGCCTTCAGGACATGGGATTTGGAGTTCAAGTAACTTTAAAAAGAAAAAAAAAAGGTGGAGTGGATGACAGGTGTTACCATTCCTGCAAGGCAAGTTTTGACCAAAAGGAAACAGGACATAGGAGGTAGTGGGAAGATAAAAATCTTTTTTGCTACCAACTATTCGCAGATGCAGTTTATCCTTGTGGCTTCTCTGGAGAAGTTCCACATGCCATACAAACACAGCTGCCAAGAAACATGCTATATTTCTATGGTTTATCACAAAGTATTGCCAGCATGATAATTCATCATTTCACATTGCTTCAATCCTTCCTTTCCTCACTTCCCTTTTACCTCATCTTTGATACCTTGGCTTTGCACTCCTTAAATAAATCATAAGGACTTTAATCCTTGCTTCAGGCTCTTTCTAGAGAACCTGGCTATCTTTCAATTTCTGCCTGCTTTCAGTTTCATGCATTTTCCAGTAATCCTTCATAACTTATTTCTAGAGTCTCTTCCATGAAGCTTTCTCTGATGATGACCACCCCTGCCCTGCCTTCTGAATAAAACACCCCTCTATTTTATTATAGAACTTTGGATTTCCATATCTACTAGCACTTACTAATGGCTTTGGTATCTAATAAGGTGTGAAATCTCCTACTTTCTAACTAACTCCATTCTCCCAACTGGGCCATTCCAAGTCATAGGAAGCTCAATGTTTTTTCTGTTTTTTGCTGGCATCAACCACAGTGATTTTAATAGCTCAGATGCTCAGGAAATATTTATAGAATAAATGTGAGGCAAGCATGAATGGAATGTAACCTAAGTTAGTCTTTTGGTTATTTCCTGGAAACCCAGTTAGCTGTATAAGGAAGCTGGAATAGTTCTATGTGATTAAGGCAGCCAGCTCATGTGCAAGCAGGGATAAATAGATTCTGAGGTGGGAATGATCAGGTGGCTCATAGCACCAGTCAAGGTAGGTCTTAAGGGAGGCATTGTATGTGGTTACATAAGGATTATCGCTGCCCATATAAATTGACAAAGCAAAGCTTCCTAGACAACCCCGTTCTGACTTTGGAGTGCCTTCTCTGCTGCATGAGGTTAAAGAGAGCTATTAATATTCATTGCCCCAAAAGAAGGCGGTATCTTAATGGGCTATCAGAAAATGAAAGCTCCATGGGGGCAGGGATTATATGATGGATCTCAGAATCTCCAAGACCCACAGGTTAGGTGCTTAGTGGTTATTTCTTGAGTTAATGACTACCAAAAGACTTCACTGACCAAATCTTAAAACTGTTTCTGACAGGCTTATGTGTATACCCAATTCCTAGTGTGGTGCTGAATTAAACGGCCAAGGGACCATTCTATAGAGAGTCAGGCTCATTCTTTTCCCTAAAGAGATTTACAGTACACTGAAAGAGAGAGAGAGATCTATAACACTAAAGCAAAGGGGTTGTGAATATTTTTACCTTAACTCCTCCCCCATCACAGAGTCACAGCCTCTTCCTCACTTACATGGGGACACTTCCCAGGAAAATTCAGTTTTTACCAGTTTGGTTCCTGGATATTTATTTTGCAGAATTGGGGTAATTAGGGAGAGAATTGAGAGAGACTATATGAACTACATAGTAATTTACATTAGAAAGGGCAGGTATTTTGTGGCAGAAGAGAAATTAATATATCCAGAGAGTAAGTTACAAAAATGTGAGCCACTGTAGTCTAGATTTAGATAGAATTAGAAAGGGAGAGGAGATTATTCGACAATTGCTTTGCATGTGAGAGAAATTGGAAAAGAAAAACTTAGGAAAGGTGACAATATGTCATATATAGACTTTCTTGCTTTTGCTTTTGTGAAGTACTCCTAAAAATAATGTGAAAAATAATTACTGATTTTTAAACATGACATTATTCTAAGGCTGGACTACTAGGTATCACAATTTTATTCGGGTTATGCTACATTCATTCTAATCCTATCCAGGGAATTTGGAATAATGAGTATAGTTTTCTTGAGGTGATTTTAAACTAGTAATCACTATCTCGGGAAAAGTAACCTGTTAGCATATATTAATATGTACATGTTTGTGTACATTCTTTGTATCAACTTATAAAATCAGAGCTAAGACCATTCTTAGCATTATATTTAAAATGACGATACAATGTATAGGTCTGATTCTTTTTGTGGACCTAATTCTATGAACAAAGTTAGCATGACTTTTTGAGTATGACTGTTTCAGTACAACTATTTAGATATATAAAGCAAAGGGTAGTTATAATGTGTTTCGTGATGTCTTTGGCCAACAGCAATATAATTTTGGCTGGAGCTGATTCAGCAGAACCATTTGTTTAAACTTGTTAATGTTCTCACTAATGAACCATCTGATGGTCATTACTATAAAATGGGGCCAAGCTATCCAGGTGCCTCCCATCACAGGTCTGGTTGTTGATATTTTCCAGTTATGCTAATCCCATGTAGTAACATGAGCAGGAGGAGCTTGAATTTGGGAGAAATCTGTACATCATTTCATTGGTCACTGACTTCCTCTGACAACCAATTTAGAAGGAAAATTTTTTGACTTAAAGTCCAATTAGTCAGGGAGTTCCTTCTTTTTCCTCACTGAATGTTTAGAAGGTTTGGAAAATCTTTTGGAAGACTGTCAATTAGCACTTCCACCAGAGAGTAAGCAAGTAAGGGAGACAAAGCAAAAATCTCAGCAATCATAGATTGTCTAACAGTCCCTGGACTTTGGGGAAAAAAATAATCAAGCATTTGTGATGCCAAGGATAGTACACTGCACAGAAATGTTTAAGGATAATTAGAAGTAGGAATAGCAAAATTCAAAACTTGTTTAGAAGGACATATTGGGGGGTGGGGAGGGGCTAAAGAACACTGCACAGAGTATTCCAAACCTCCTAACTATGCTCTTGGTAAGTTATCTTCCTCTCCAGGATTTGACTTAGTCTGCCTAGCTAGTGTCTACTCATCCTTAAAATCTCTACTTAGTCATGATGTCCTTAGTGACCTTCCACCAGCCCAGATTAAACATGTCTATGGATATACTTCTCTATAGGATTTATCCTAAGCATAGTTTTATATTTGCTTATTATGCTTCTGCCTCACCAGCCAGTCTTTAAGCTCCATGAGGGCAAAAGTTCTCTGCCCAATATGTCACAGTGCCACAAGGAATAAGGGCTCAGTGGTTTACTGAATGAATTTTTTCTTTGGGTTTAAATTTCCCTATCTTTAAAAGGAGAGGGCTGGATATTCTTAAGGAACGACTCAGCACGAATGTGACGGCTCTTCAGATTACAAGAAAGACATTCATCTGCCCTAGGGCGTATTAACTTTCTCCCCTAAAAAATTTTTTGGGCAATCTAGAATTTACAGAGCAAGACTAACACATATCCAAGGCTTTGATTTCTCAGGAGAGGGCTTCACATACTGTATTCCTGGGGACCAGGGGAGAGTCACTAAAACCTATTCTTGAGTTATTTTGGAAATGTGGGCTCACACGAGCCATATTGGCTTTAAAACATCTATGCAGGATGTTGAGTGGATGCTGATAGAAATGGATCTATTTTTTTTGTAAACTCTAAACATGTTCAAACGAACCTCAGATTAAAATCTCGAGTGGCTCTTAGTTTCTTTAAACCTTTTTTTTTGTTTTAGTGTATCAGTGACTAATAAATTGCAGTAAAGCTTGAATTTATATTAGCTCACAGGTGATTACACAGGACAAGTAGTTTTCCCAAAACCTAGGGCCCCTTGATAAATGAAATAACCCACATATGGAATGAATCAGCCGACTGAGAGGCCCCTACCTACCTTCAGTCTCTAGCTGCTGAAATCCTGTTTTGATAAGATAAGAGGAAACAGGTCAAGAAGGAACTTAAACATGCCTGGAAACTACTAAGCTCTTGTTGTTCTAAAACTATACTGAATATTTCAGCAAGGCTGAGTGACTGCTGCAGGTTAGCTGAATTTGGCCCTAATCTAAATTTCAGTCTCCATTCCATCCCTCCCTCTTACTGCCCTTTACCCACCCACTCCCACCTTTACATTGTTCTAGAAATCATGCGTTTGGGATTATCTTGGAAAATCTGAATTTCAATTGTTTTATTCTTCATGATTGTTTATGTTGGTCAGACCAGGTGTTTTATTTTTTTGTCTTCAGTAGCTTTGTGCCTGAAATCACATGTCAGATGGGAGTTGCAGACCCAAAAGCTGATGGAGACCAGCAGCTAGCAGAAATGATGGGAGCTGACCTTCTATAATGGAGCGATGATTATTAAAGCCCTGGCCAGTTGTTGCTAAGGACAAGGCAGACCCGATATTTTAGATCTTCTGAATTTTTTAAATGCCCACATCATAATTTTCATGTGAAATATCCTATTAAAAAACAAGTTTAGAACCAACGTGACTTGAAAAGTACAACTATGCCAAGAAACAAAAACAAAATAATACAAAGACCCATTGTCTTCAGGATCGTTGGCCCACACCTGCCAGTTTACTTCAGTCTCTCGTAAATCCGCCATGTTATATCCCTATCTGTCCACAGATGTCCTCCATACATCATATCAACTCTTCTAACAACCTTATGAGGTACCTGATAGTGTCCCCATTTTCAATCTGAGAACACAGAAGTTTGCACATTGCTAATTTGTCCATGGTTACACAACTCAGATAGAAAAGGTCTAGGGTTTGAAAGGTGTTCTTATCCCAATGTCCCTATTCTTTTCCTTATTACACCATTATGCCCTAAAACACCTAATAACATGCACCTCCATTTTTAAAATAAACTATTGTGATTTTTAAAATTCATAAAAACATGAAAAAACAATTTAACTTTGAATAATTTAGCTACAAGAACTGGGACTTTGGAGTGAACAGCGTTAAGAAGCACAACTGAAGGGAGAAGGGGGGCAGAGACACTTAAGCTCCTAGCGGCCAAGTGGATAAATGGCTTAGCACAAGAATATTTAGATACTCAAGTTGAGGTGTTGATGGATGCTATAATGTGAGACCCCCTCCGGTTGCCCAACCACTCAGTGAAAGTCTGGTGCCGCACAGCTGATATTGGTGTTTGGGGGAGTAAAAGGTGGGACCGTTTTCAATGTGAGATGATGTAATATGGAAAAGGGACTGCCTGTGTGGACAGTCGGGTGGTTGATAAAATGGTCTAATTCATTAGAATCAGAAACTCCTGGCCACAGCCATTATAGACAGAAATATAAACCCTGGAATACTCCCATGCAAGAATCCCCAGGAGATTAGAAGGGCAGTGAACACGCATCCTTGTGAGATGGGGAATTCAAGAGAAATACCTCTGGATCCGAAAGAGCAGGGGGACTTATCTTGTGTCTTCATTATACCATCCAGACCACCCCTGATGATGAGCAAAACTAATGCTCCAGCATCTGTGGTCGCATTGCACTTTTGAATAGCGCGCATTGTGCTGTGACCACGTAATCCCGGTGGGGGGGGAATGTGTTCTCATCCCCATGTCTCTAGTGCACATCACAACAAGCGGGAAGATGGGCAGTAATAGCTTAAGATGTTTTAAAACCCCACCATTTCCAAATTAATAGCTGTTTACATTGTGTCTGTTTCTATCAATTCTGTTTACACTTAGCATCCTTTTGTAACTTGAAATCAAATTTCCCAGAAGGTACTAATTTTATTACTTCCAAAGTGGTCAATTTTTCTGTTTATACTGAATTTTATGTTTTAATTTACCGTCAGACCCCTTTCAGAGACCCAGTTGGGATATACACTTGGTAACATAAACCCAAATTAATTTGCACAGTTGTGCTTGACTGGCTTTTTTTCATGAAGTCACGCTCCATGAAAAATTCCTACCAGGTGAGCGCTGGCAAAGCAGCTGGAATGTAGGGAGGAATCACCAAGTCATGAGCTAAGAGGAGGCAGGTAATAGTCTGGCCTATTTGGGGTCTTTGTCTAATATTGACTTTTAATTATGAAGGCCAAATGTTTGTTTTCTTATGGGATCCAGTTCTGCCTCTTGGTTATTGACACAGTTGGAATATGAAACATGTTTACTTTTTTAAATGGGGGTGGGTGGGCAAGTTTATATTACAGTAATATATTCTGAGCGTCAGGTCTTGTAAACTCTGATCATGTATTTGCCTTGTGCAAGTTTCTAACTAAATGTCCTCCATGCTCTGATCAATTTTAGACCTTTATACTCTACAGGCTCACTAAGAATATATTAAGAATGGGCCATCTGTTCTGGAAAACACTTCAGAAATATGCAGCAATACTGTAGTTTGTGTTTAGTTAATACTGGGACTGGCACATCAGAGGAGTTAATTAATTTGTCAAGTTCTGGGAATACAGCAAAGATCAAAAAACTCTGGCTCCTACCCGCAGGTGCTTACATCTTGGGAGTTGCCCTAATGGGTTGTACAGTGGAGTGTGCCAAGGGCTGCCACAGCAATAGGCATGGACTTTTGGGACCCAGAAATCCTACTTCTAGGAATCTAGCATAAGGAAATCGTCTGAAATGCAGAAATGACTTACACAGAGATCATTCACACAGTGAACATTGTTATAGGCAGACCCTGCTCACACTGTGGTTCACACATGGTGTTACCAGTGGAAAAATTGTGGAAAGTGGGAAAATTTGTTATAAAATAGGAAGTACAATGTG
The DNA here is from genome assembly GCF_030020395.1 of Manis pentadactyla. Classification (NCBI taxonomy): domain Eukaryota; kingdom Metazoa; phylum Chordata; class Mammalia; order Pholidota; family Manidae; genus Manis; species Manis pentadactyla. Next base: position 45,297,865 of record NC_080022.1, on the reverse strand, counting down.
TTAACAAAGTTCAAAACACTTCATCTGAATTAATGTATTAATTCTCTCCATAACCCTGTGAGGCATTATTACTATTATCACCATTTTATGTAGAAGAAAACTGACACCAAAAAGTTAAATAACTTGTCCAAGATCACTTAACTTAGCGTGGCTCTAGAGTCTGCCTTATGTTGCAACCATTAAAAATGTTTATATACTTACAATGATAAGGTGACAAGCTTATGATGTTTTTGTCGAGTTGCATGCATACTACTAATCTCAGCCTGAGTTCTCCCAGAAAGCATAGCCTAAGATAAGGTCTTGCTAGCATGTAATTTATTTGGGGAAGTTATTTTAGGAAAGGGGTAGAAGACGGAAAGAGTGTGACAGAAGGAACAAGAAAGCCAGCACAAGGATGCACTACCAAGTTTGTCGCCACTGTGAACAAGAGGGGCTTAGTGCCACTGGAACCCCCTGAGGAGCTGTGTGCCTCCGGATCATCTGCTCAATGGGTGGGAGAGAGGAGGATACATCCACTGACTCCACTCCCCAGTGGTCAAGGCTTGCCCATGGCATGGCCCTCCTCTGCCCAGGGCAGTACAAGCATGAGTAATGAGTGAGTCCCTGGGGGCCTCCCACTCTGAGGTGTCAGGGAATACCTGGAGCAGAAAGCAAGACAGGAGGTGTTGACCACTGTGAGAAGCTAGTGCTGCAGAAATGGGAGAAGCCAAGGGGCTTGGGGTGGAAGGATAGGAGGGGACACAGAGGCAACTGGTACAAGCCATCCTTCACCCCAGTCATGCCATGCCTCTTCATTATTAACACAGTTGGAATATGAAACATTTTTACTCTTTCTGCTCCATCGCAGGATTGTTCAGTACAGTCTCCTTCCATGAGTCTTGCTCTCTGCAATCTCCTCAAGACTTATTAGGTGGGTCAAGGGAACGAGCTCTGGACTCTGCTATTGCAAGTAGCCCTGAGGCTGTAACTGACAGTGGTCATCCTCTCCCGTTCCCCATTCTGAGTTTCTCACATTCAGCCTGCACCCCAGCAGTGTGCTTGCCTACGACAGTGACCTGTACATGTCTCTGAACGGAATCAGTGTTTCTTCTGGATACTGTGGGTTTCGGTGCCCAGGGGCATGACTTTAACACATAAGCCCCACCCTTCCATGGTGGGCACTGGACTGGAACCTTACAGACCTCTGGGCTGAGATCCTTTCCTCACACTTCAGGGCCACCACAGTAGCACAGCAGATGCTCAGTGTCTCTCCTGCCTCCCATTCGGCGTCTCTGCACCTCCAACACTTCATTCCTTCAGGATGTGGTTGCAGAAATTTTTGCAGCTGTCATGGGCATGAGATCTCCAAGAGACATGCCCAGCTGTGTCCCACAACCATGGGAACAAGAAGAGTACAAGGGCTATTGTCAATGAATTATAGTCTTTAAAAAATGGCTAAAATGGCATATTTAATGTTATATACATTTTGCCACAGTAAAACATATTTTTTAAAAAGTATATACCCAATATACTGTTTATATGCAGTTTGGGTTTCTTTTTTTTACTCAATGTTTACATAATGACTGCCTTTATTTTGTGTTCGCATATAGATTATACTACCAATTGTTACTTCTGGGTATTATTGATACGAGTAATTTTTACTTATTCCTTGCACTTCTAGATATCTTCCAAGCTTTCTCTAGTGTTTCTACAATGAGAATAACAATCAGCTTTTACAGTTTTGAAAGCCTCTAAAGGAAAACATTAGACCTTGCTCCAGACATGTCCATCTGACATGCCCAAACGACACCTGACCTCCAGAACCTTAAAGATGTTCGTAGTGTTCCAACTTGCTTTTCCTTTCAATACTGATCTCAGGTGAAACAAGGTAGGAAAAGTTCAAAGGCACACAGAAAATAGGTCTAGGTACCCAACTGTCAGGGAACTGGATGATGCTCTAGCTGTGATCTGCCCCCTCTTCTTGTTCTCTGACAAGTGCAGACCTAGAGAACACTTGCTTGGTTTCCATGACCTTGGACTCAGGTCTCTGTTTGTAGCAACAGCAGAGGCTTGCTGAAACCATCAGGAGCAGAGGCAACTGCTCCTGCTCCCTGGCTCAAATCCGTGGAGGGCTCACCCTTGCCAGTGCCTGTCTGGAGCCCATACCACCATCCCACTGCCTTCTGCCCTGGGGCTTTGTGCCATAGCTGAGCCAACTTCCAGACACGGGACCAGCTTCCTAACATCTTCATCTGAACAACCTGGAAGTGCTGGAGAGTTCATCCCTGACTAGTGGATGAATACTTTCTGCCAGACAGACAGTTTGGAGACGCACAAGCTTCATATGGCCTCCTTGAGGATGCCCAGAAGACCAGGGAATCCACTTGCAGCCAAGCTGTGGCAGCCCAGATGCCAGGGCATGGACTCCCCTCCTTCTCCCTCACTCCTGCTTCTCTGGAATTTGACTCCCCAGCAAAGTTATTAACACAAAAACTTTAGGTTAGGCTTCTTTTCTGGGGTGACTGGGTCAAAGTCCCACTCATTTCTCTTTTAGGTTCTTTGTGTGAATAAGCAAATAACTCAAACCTGTGAGTTACCTTTTATGTAAAATGAACTTACCAGAGCTTCAAGATTGAATGAGGTGGTTGTACATAATAAGACTTGAGTGTGTATTTAATGTAAAAAATGCCCAGCATACTTCCTGACAAACAAGAGCCCACCAAAAATCAATCCCTTTCATTTTGCCCTTAGCTACCTCACAGTTCTCACTGTGTTAACTGTTTGTGTAGCTGGTAACCTGTAACATAAGAGTAAATTTAGGAAGGTGAATCCAAGTGAAAACTGCCAGCAGACAGAATGTAGGGTGTTAGCGATTTCAAGTAGCTCAGCTTCACACAGCCTATAGGAAATACACCACATAACCCACTATGAAATGCACTTGACCTATGAATCCAGACTCCGTCAGGCAGACGTCAGTCTGCTTGGATATTCTGGGAGATAAGCTGGGGTAGCACCTTTGATGGACAAAAGTGTCTCTCTTTATAGGACTTCTCGTCTTTGTTTCCCACATATATTCAAGTCACCTCTGCTAACCTTCCCAGTTCCAAAGAAGCCCACCCAATGAGTCTCCATGTATTTTTAAAGGACCAGATTTTTGTGTGCTACAAGCAGCCCTATTGCTTGGGCCTTATGATCTGACAGACCTTACAATGTTGAAGTGTCACTCCTGAAAAAAGATGCATGTGGAATTTGTGGCAAGTCCCAGGGGGACGATAACAACATAGGCTCCTGGGGATATTTAGCAAGGAAGGTCATGTCATTGTGATGGATAATTACATATCTTCTTATTTGCCAACTCAAAACTTTTACTTTAAAAAGAATTTATATAATAAGGTATTAAACATAGTAGTTCTTCACAGTTATTGCTTTCTTCTCTATTAATAATAACCTGTTTAGTAATCCCTTATAGAATTTCTTGGAATTGACATTAAGCAAATTGGGTTATAGTTTCTAAAGCCCTACCTTTCTTCTTTTCTTGAAAGTTGAGGCATATTTTCATTTTCTATTTTCTAATTCTCTATGATTACTAAAAGCATTTCCACCTCAGATATATATTAATGTTTTTAATTGCCTTAAGATATGCTCTTCTGAGCCTGGAAAAATTTAAATAATTTAGTTTATTATAGTTCTTCTTTTTTTTATTTTTCATCTACTTTTATGTTTAATGCTATCATAAATATTTTGAAAAATTGTTCTCCTTAACAGAGAAAGCAGAAGAATGAATGTCAGCTATTTCTACTCTGACTCTATCATTGGTTAAAGTATTTCACATCCCTCGACATTGTGAATATGACTTAATACTTTTTGTTCATCTTTTACTGATCAGAGTAATTTTCGATTTAGCAATTTCTAGAAAATAAGCTTATTCTGAAGTTTTGCATTTTTGGCTTTATTTTTAAAAACAACTCCTGTTGTGCTACTGGGTTCTGCTAGAGGTGGTCACCTGGCACTAGCATTCCACATGTCCACAGCTGCCATGAGCGGAACCCTGTCAGACCCACCGGGTCATAAGATCAAGTGGGTCCAGCAACACTCCCTCAAAAGATGAAAATGGTATATTAAAGAACAAACAGAAAACCAGATGTTTCGAGCAAGCCAATGAAACAGCTCAAACCCACCATGGAGGTGCTGGCATCCTTCCCTCAAGCTGTGCCTGTGACCATGGCTTTGGCCAAGTCAGGTTGGAGACAACCGAAGGGGAGGAGCCTGAGGGAGAAGTTTGTCAGATACCCAAGTCCTGCTGATCACTATTCTGAAGTGCCCACAATTAACATTCCAAAGTTGAATTTCATCAATGTTGCAACTCTAAAGGTCACCAAATGCCAATGTGGCGAATATCAACCACGCACTCACTAACCGCCTTGAGTTCCTCCCTCCTTCAGCTCTGATCTAATAATGCCTCCAGACTAGCCTATGACCTGCAGTCACTGACCCTTACCAGCTGGCCTTGGGTTCCCCTCCTTAATTCCTCCCTCTGACTCCCAAATAATATTGGAAGTTTATTCACCTCTTTCCTCTATACCCTGAAGTTACTGCACTGCTGGGTTTTCATCATGGAGTGACTGGGCCACAGCCTTTCAAACATTTAGAACAGCCAAGCAGTTTATCTTTCCCACAGCTCCAATAAGTGAGGTAATCCAAGATTATCTCTTGAAACTTTAAAGGCTCAGCTGCAGATGCTTATGTTCTCCTCATTTCTGTGTACATAAAAAAGCAAGCATAGACAGGGCTTCTTAGGTAAAGTATACTATGTTGTGAGTGATGAAAATAGATATACATCAGATATTTCCAACATTGTAACAAAACATATCAGAACTACCTATAAAACAGAGGGCTCACTCCTGAGACAGGAGGTACGCACCCATGGAAGTAGTTGTACAAACAAGATAGACAATTGAGGCAGGGGTATTTTAGAAGCATTATATTGAGGCATGAGTAGAGGTAACAGATAGGAACTAAATGAAAGTCTTTGGTTCTAATACTTAAAGGTCATTATTAGAAGGGACTTGATTGGCATAGGACCTATAGAGTGACTTGACTGGCCAGGGTGCTCACACTGACATGTCAGCCCACCCCATACGTAGTGAGACCCCAATGAAAGAGTTGGTAGTCTGCTATACCTTGTTTATGATCTTACTCCAGAACCATTTGCTTCAACCCACCTTGTATTCCATCTCATTTGCTCAAAATATATGACTGTCTACTATGTTCTGGGTACTGAAGATAAAGAAGTAAACAAGTTGCTGCCCTTGAGTTCAGTGGAGAAGTGACAGGTAAACAGATATGGGAGGAAAAACCTTCATGGTTAAGTACCATGAAGGAAACAACAAGAGCTGGGAAAAAATTGGTGGAATGGATAACAATACCTTCCCTAGGTGGGTGATCAAGAAAGCCTTTTCTCAACCCCTCTTGATTCAATTTCTGTTCTTGTGTTTTGAAGTTAAAACTTGACACAGCCCTTCTAACTCTCATCTGCTCTATGTAACCTTCTTCAATTAAGTCGCTGGCACATGAACATAAATCATTGCCTGGTACACTGTTAGGCCCTGGGATTCCCTATGACTGACCTGTCAACCGTGTTTACCTCATCCTGTGAATCAGACCCAAATCTGACCATTTATCCCAGTGCCCTGTCAACCACTATGTGGCAGGATCTACTTCATCCTGGGGTTGAATCCAGACATTTTAAACCCTCGTTAAACAACGGTAAGCTATTACCTACCATCAGAAAAACTGTCTTTCAAATCTTTTTAATTGGTTGTGAACTTCAGCCCCTTGTCTTCTGAGAATGAAGCTGAAATGGAGGAATAAAGTCATGCCTTGTCCCTGACTTAGAGGTGTCTAACACTGGCCTTCAAATACATCTTTACTGCATCTGCCTCTGTGACACCGAGCACTGCAGACAAGTTAGCCAAAACAGCGGGAGCTGTGCAGTGGCTGTAGAACATGAAAACCCAGGCTCTACAGAAAAACCTCTAAAGCCACATGGCCTGGCTCTCTAGATATCTCCACCTCAAATTTGTGTCCCAAACCTAATTGGTCTTTATCTTCCCTCAATTGGCTTCCTTTCCTGTGTTCTTTGTCTTAGAAAATCTAAGATAACTAAGGTTTTTGGCTTAAGAAATACAGTGGCAATTTTCTGTCTCCCTTATCCCCCAACTACATGTGTTTTATCAAAACTACCGTTCCTGTCATTGCCCCTGCTAGGACTTTCATCCAGGCTTCCATAATCTCATGCCTGAACTATTCAAGATGCTCCAAAATGATTTCCTGTCTATGTCACTGATCTGGTATTTACCCTAATAAGTGGAGAATTGGAAGAATATTGAAGAACCTCCTGAGCAAAAGCAATCAAGGCCCCATGCACTTGCCTGATTTATCTAATCACGTCTTCCATCAAGTATCTCCAGGAGCCCTGCTTCCTACTTATTGTCATGATTCTATACCTCTGCACATGTTCCTTCTGACTTGAATGCCCTCAACCACCTCTGCCCCTTCTTGTCCACCTTGGGTCTTCTTTGTAGTGTTATTTTTTTCTGAGACCTTTCCTGCATCCCATTAATGGAATTACATGTCTTCCCACACCTCCTGCTCTATTATAGTATTTATCACAGAGCACTCTAAAAACTGGTTTACATATTTCAAAAGGTAGGGGACCATACATATACATTCCTATATCCCTGTTATTTTAGTGGATTCCCAACCTATAACCATAACTTATTAAAAACTGGATCAATGAATCTAACCCGTTTTCTATGGGTTCCATTTATTGGCTTAAATCCTAAAACCATATGCAAAAAAAAATGTATATACAATTGAGGATGTAGGGATTTTTCTGCCTCTGTTTTTACTGAATCATCAGTATAACAGTCCATTATCTGAGAGTATGGAATTACAAAGGGTGTGAGAGACAGATAACAGAATAAACTCAGGGAACCAGTACCAGAACTCTTAGACCTTCAGATAGATCAAGGATATAGGGCTAAGGATGTAAGGAAAATGATTTGTAAGGAAAGCTTTAGTGTCTGGGAGAATGTATCTCCATCCAACAGGGAAATCCTTGGTGGCAAGAATGCAAATTTCTTTACTTTCAGCCTAATATCAAGGAGGTTTCCACAGGACCATTGAAAGATGGTCCTTTCATTGATAAGCCTTGTCTGGGTTTGGGAGACACAAGACTGATACAGAACCTTCACTTGAGAAAGATAAAGCTGCCTGTGACAGCAGAACATAGGGGCTGCCCCTAGAATTTATTGAGACTAAAGATACAAGAGTGTTTCATGGAGCCAGAATTAGAAGACAACTACCTGGAGGTGTTCTGAAACCTGCCCAAGAGAGCTTCTGCTAGAGGTCCAGAGAACTCATGAGCAAGAATAAAGAAGAAGGTCAGCAGCAGCCAGCTAAAGAAAATGTGCCTGGCCCTCATCATAGGAAGTATAGCCAGCAGGTAGCTCCAAGAGCCCAGAAGTAAAAGCATCCACTCCAAACATCTGCCACCATGAGAGAGTAAGACCAGCTCCAGTAAGAATGTTGTTATCCCCTTGCTGGCCTCTTCGTGAGCACTGACCCTCAGGTTAGGAACTGCCACCCAGACTGGCCCAAAATTGACGGAGGGGGAAAATACTCTCTCAATCAGGTTGGGAGTTTGGGTTAATACTTTGTTTTAGATATTCTGACTTCTGAATTAAAGCTGTGTTTTGACCTAAAGTGACCATAAGAAGACTATTACTTAGTAATGAACAGAAAAGTCATTGACCTGTTGGAGTTTGAACCTAGGTGAAGGGAAAACTGCCCAACGGATTTCATTGTACAGGCTCAGGCAGAAACAAAAACTGAAATGAAGTTTTAATGTGGTTAAAACATGAGTTACACTTACTCACTTTCTGAGGATCCATAGCTTTCATCAGATTTCCAAAGAAATCTGTAACAAGAGAAAAGAAACAGCCAGTTAACTTACAGAGCAGGAAGTGAGCTGAACCAGGCTCATGTGTAGAGAGGACCTGAAAGAGGGTCCTCTGCTCTCAACCTCAGGCACTGAGACCAAAGCCTTAGGTTTTAAACATCAAGCATAAACACAAAATCTGTATCTAAAAAGATCACATTTTATGCACTTTTGCATTTTCCTCCTAATGAGCAATCCCAGAGCCAAAGACCAATGTAAAGTATAGGAAATAAAACATGTCAGCATCAGGAGACTCTAATAGTTGCCAAGCCATGGCCCCACTCATCACCAGCCACATCTGTTTGTACATTTGGTTGACTGTAGACCTCATTTGTCCTGGTAGAACTGATTACCCTTGACAAACCCAAGGGCCTAATGGCTCAGGGAGGCAGGAGTGTCCTTCAGAGGTTATCCATCTGAAGAGTTGTGTCCTATGATTTACTGGCCTTGCTTATGGCTGAGGTCAGAAGCAGATTATAGATGCAAATCTCTTTTTAAGGAGACAGAAGTTTGAGGTAACTATCTCAGAAGAGAAGGCAGCCATCCTGCTGTTCATGGTAGAAGGGGGGGATTATGCGGAAGCAGGGTGATAAAGAAACCTGGCTCCAGAGCCGACTCTTCCATTCCTTAACTGGATAAGGAGAGATAACAGGTAGTACAAATAGTCATGACCTTTTTTTTTTTTAAATAGATGAGGACTTAACAGCATATGGTGTTTTCAACTTCTCTACTTTTTTAAAACCTTTTCAAGACCTGACTCACGGCAAATGCCCAGTAAACATTTGCTGAATATTTTTCTTCTTTCCCGTAGATAACTGAACACTATATAATGGACACTACTACAGGTACAAACTGAAATACCATCTCTATCTTCTGGAAGTCCCAACGTCTAGGGAGAACAGACCAGCAAACAGATGAGGATGTTTGTGATTTGACTCGAGTGTGTGGTGATGAGGAAGCATGCACCCAACCAGACAGGGTGGTCAGGGTGGCTGCTACAGGGTGAAGTGCTAACCAATGCCTAAAGGAGACTGAAAGCAAGCTAGACCAATTGCAGGAAGAGACTTCTGCAGAGAAGAGCACAGACTGAAATGCATCACAGAAGAGCCAGATGTTCAGTGAGATTAGGACATAGGGGCCCAAACATCAGGAAGAGGTATGTGCATGATGTGGGGCTTTGCTGTGTGTTTCAGAGTTCTTTTCCACTTGCTTTTTACTTTTTGTTGTCATAGGAGCTGGAAGCCTGGGAACCACATTTCCCCAACTTGTTTGCCTCCAAAGTTCTGCGTCAATAAGATGCATTCACATGAGATTTGGAAGGCAGAAATAAGGCAAAAGTCATATTCTTCAGCAGTGATAGTGGATATAGGGTTTCAACAGATGTGGATTTTTTTGTAGCAAACTTTGGAAGCTGTGGAGGAATTGTGAAGCCAGCCAAGCTGGTCTAGAGGCAAAACAGTGTGGAAACTACTGTACAAGAAGCTAATAGAGTCAAATTGAGGGGTGGAGGCCCTAAAGGAGCACAATGGCTGTTGGGATGGAGCAGAGAACGTAGATACAAGATACAAATGAGATGCTGGACCCAGAAATGTTGGAAGAAACTGAGAAACACAATCCATGGAAGAATAAAATTAGTACTGCTCTAAGTAAGAGCAGCATATGATCATATAATGTCCAAACAAATTGAGAACTAGCTTTTAATTATTTCCCTTGCATCTAAGTCAGGAAGAGATTCTGGGGAGGTCTTTTGAAGAAGGCAAGGTTTATTTCTTTGTTTCCTGAGGGATGAGTATTACAGAAAATTTCCTTCACCCTTTCTCTTTTGCCCTTAGCTAGCATCTATCGTGCACCTTCTATGAACTAAGCATTCTGCCAGATTCTTTCACAGGTGTTAGGAGAACTTCACCATAATTAATAAAGTAGGTATTGTCAGTCACTTTACTAGAGAACACAGTAACTTGCCCCAGGTTACCCAGTTAGAAGACCAGGGCCTCTTGACTCCAAAGACAAATAAGAACTCTTTCCACATTTCCATGCTGCCTCTGAGTACAAAATATCAGAGGAATGTCCACAGGAAAGATCGGTGCAGGTTGTATCAAATAGATTAGCCTGGACAGGTTGGAAGCTCTAGAGTGGAGAGGCCCACTGCGAGGGTCCCAATAAGCTGTAGAGGATTGCACTGTCCTTACAGGAAAACTACCTACTCCTCTCCTACAGCAACCTTGGCCTGTCACATTTGAAGTTTTGCACTTAGAAGTGTATCTCTTTGTGTTATTTATTTTTATAAAGAGCTCTTATAAATCAGTATGACAATGGCCAGTAACATAATAGAAAAATAGATAGAAATGCATCTCTTGTGTTATTTATTTTTATAAAGAGCTCTTACAAATGAATATGACAATGGCCAGTAACATAATAGAAAAATGCAAAGATCAGGAACAGGTATTTCCCATTGGCAAAGCGCGGCCAGAGCCAGAGGACAAAGGAGATCATGGATGTGGTCCATACCAGTCAGTTTTCTGGGATGCAGGGGAGAGAGGATCTTAGGTGGAAAGTGGATTTGGAAGAGTAAATGGATGATATCCAGTAGTTCCCTTAACTCTGTAGGTTCCTCTGAAGAGGGGCCCTTCATTAAACTTTTCTCAGTTACCACTTTGTGTGTGCTAGGACAGGGCAAATTAATGTAGATATAAATTTTTTCATAAAATAAGTATCCTAACCCTACTTTTATATAACATTTAGAACTTTGTTATGAATACAACATAAAATGTACCACTTTTAACCATTTTTAAGTGCAGCTCAGTGAGTGGCATCAATACACTCATGCTGTGCCGCCCTCTCCACGGTCCACCCACAGAATTCTTTTCATCTTGCAAAACTGGAACTCTGTACCTATTAAATCATTCCCCATTCCTCCGGTCCATGGCCTTAAACCCTTCTACTTTGTGTTTCTGAGTTTGACTACTCTAGCTATGTCATATAAGAAGAATTATAGAGAACTTATCCTTTTGTGGCTGGCTTATTTCATTTAGCATGTTGTCCTCAAGGTTCATCCATGTTGTAGTACAGAATTGCCTTCCTTTTTAAGCTGTTTAATATTCCATTGTATGTGTATGTTACATTTTCTTGATCCATTTATTTGACACGGACACTTGGATTTTTTTCTACTCTAGGCTATTTGGAATAATGCTGCTATGAACATGGAATACAGATATCTCTTCAAGACACTGATTTCAATTCTTTTGAGTTTGTACCCAGAAGTGGAATTCTTGGATCATACGGTAATTCTATTTTTAATTTTTGAACTGTTTTCCATAGAGGCTACAATATTTACATTCCCACAAACAGCATATAAGGATTCCATTTTTTCACATACCTGCAAATACTTGTGTTTTTCTTTTCTTTTTTGATAGTAGTCATCCTAATTGGTGTGAGATGACATCTCACTGTGGTTTTGACTTGTATTTCCCTGATGATTATTGGAACTGAGTATTTCATGTGCTTTTTGGCCATTTGCATATCTCTAGGGAAATGTTTACTCAAGTCCTTTGCACATTTTTTAAATTGGGTTGTTATTTTTGTTGTTCAGTTTCAGGGGTTCTTTATATATTCTGGATATTAGCCCCTTATCAGATATATTTGCAAACATTTTCTCCCATTCTGTAGATTGCTTTTTTACTTGTTGTGTCCTTTGTATAGAACATTTAATTTTGATATAGTCCAATTGATCTATTTTTACTTTTGCCTGTGCTTTTAGTGTCATATCCAAGAAATCATTGCCAAAATTCAAATTTTTATGGCTTAAGCTCATTATATTTAGATTTTTTATCTCCTTTGAGTTAATTTTTATTTGTGGTATGATGTAAGGGTCCAAAATCTCTGCATGTAGTTCTCCAGTTTTCCCAGCACCAATTATTGAAATGACTGTCCTTTCACCATGGAAAGGTCTTCACACCCTTGTCAAAAACCAGATGGCCTTCTATGTGAGGGTTTATTTCTGGCTCTATTCTATTACGTTGGTCTATTTGTCTGTCTTTATATTAGTATCACACTATTTTGATAACTGTAACTTTGTAGTAAGTTTTGGAATCAAGCATGACCTCCAATTTTATTCTATTTCAAATTGGTTTTACATATTTGGAGTCTCATGGTATTCTATTACATGGTACTCATTAATTTTAGGATGGATTTTTCTCTTTCTGAAAATTGATTTTGATAGAGATTGCATTGAATCTGCAGATCTCTTTAAGTGTAGTATTGACATCTTAACAGTATTAAGTCTTCCAATTTGGAGATTTAGTCTTTCCATATATTGGTGTCTGATTTATTTCAGGAATTTTTTTACTTTTAGTGTGCAAGTCTTTTACCTCCCTCATTACGTTGATTCCTATTTTATTATTTTTGATGCTTTTGTAAATGGCATTATTTCCTTTGAGCATTCCTCTTTAGTGTATAGAAATCTGATTTTTATGTATTGATTTTTGTATCCTGCAACTTTTGTTGAATGCACTTAATTCTAACAGCTAATATGTATGGAATATTTAGGATTTTCTACATATAAGATCATGTCACCTGAGAAACAACAAATTTTATGTCTTCCTTTCCAATTTGGATGCCTTTTTCCTTTTTTCTTTTTTCTTCTTATTTCCCTTGCTCGGCCTTCCAGTACTATGTTGAATAGAAATGGCAAAATGGCATCTTTATCTTGTTCCTGTTCCTAAAGAAAAGGCTTTGTCTTTTGCCGTTATGCTAGATATGGCAGTTTCACATATGGCCATTAGTACATTGAGGTAGTTGCTTTCTGTTCTTAGTTTGTTGACTGTTTTTATCAAGAAACAGTGTTGAATTTTATCATATTCTTTTTCTGCACCAATTGAGATGATCATGTAGTATTTTTTCCATCCTTCTGTTAATACACTATATTTTCTTGTGTTGAACCATCTTTTCACTCCAGGAATAAATTTCCCTTGGCCATGGCGTATAATCCTTTACTCTGCTGTTAAATTCCATTTGCTAGTATTTTTCTGAGAAATTTTACATCAATATTCCTCATGAATATTTGTAGTTTATCTCTTTATAGCTTTGGCATAAAGCTAATGCTGGCCTCAGAGTAAGTTTGGAAATGATCCTTCCTCTCAATTTCTTAGAGTTTGAGTAGGATTGGCATTAATTCTTCTTCAAATGCTTGGTAGAAGTCACTAGTGAATCCATGTTCATGAATTCAAAAATTTTATTTTGACAGTATGCATGTTTTAACAATATGATCTACAAATTCAATGCACTTTCTATGGAAATTTCAATGGCATTTTTCACAAAAATATAATATGACAGAATCCTAAAATTCATATGGAATCATAAAAACTTGAATAGCCAAAGCAATCTTGAGACAGAAGAACAAAGCTGGAGGTGTTACACTTCCTGATTTCAAACTATATTACTTAAAATGTTATAGTAATCAAGACAGTATGGTACTAGCATAAAAAGAGACACACATATCAATGGAATGGAATAGAAAGCCCTCCCCCCAAAAGTCCCACACACATATAGTCAATTCTCAAAGAGGCCTATAGTACACAATGGTTAAAGGATAGTCTTTTCAATAAATGGTATTGGGAAAACAGGACATCCACATGCAAAAGAATGAAATTAGATCCTTGTATTACACCATACACAAAAATTAACTCAAAATGGATTAAAGACTTGAAAATAAAATATGAAGCCATAAAACTCCTATAAGAAGACATAGGCAGTAAATTCTTGGACATTGGCCTTAACAATTTATTCTCAGTATGTCTTCCCAAGCAAAGCAAGCAAATTGAAATTTAAATAAGTGGGACTACGTCAAACTAAAAAGCTTCTGCACAACAAAGGAAACCCTCAACATAATGAAAAGTCAACCTATGGAATGGTAGAAAATATACGCAAACCACATATAGATACGGGTTAATATCCAAAATGTATAAAGAACACATACAACTCAATAGCAAAAAAAAAAAAAAAAAAACGCTCACAATTTAAAAAGTGGGCAAAGGACCTAAACATTTTTCCAAAGAAGACTTATGAATGGCCAATAGGTACATGTAAAGGTGTTTAACATCACTTATCATCAGAGAAATGTAAATCAAAACCAAAATGAGATATTACCTCATATCTGTTAGGATATCTATTATCAAAAATAACAAATGTTGGCAAGGATGTGGAGAAAAGAGAACCCTTGTACACTGTTGGTGGGAATGTAAACTGGTACAGCTACTAGGGAAAATAGTTTGGAGGTTCCTCAAGAAATTAAAAATAGAACTACCACATGATCCAGCAATTCCACTCCTGAGTATATACCCAAAGGAAACAAAATCAAAGGTATGGAAACTACATAAGTGTCTTTTGACAGATGGCTAGATACGGAAAATGTGGCCTACATACATACGATGGAATATTATTCAGCCTTGGAAAAGGATATCCTGCCATCTGTGACAACATAGATGAAACTGAAGGACATTAAGCTAAGGAAAATAAGCCAGACAGAGAAAGACAAATACCTGCCTGATATCACTTATATGTGCAATTTTCTTTAAAAAGTAGAACTCACAGAAACAGCAAAATGGATGTTTGTTATCAAGGGGTGGAGGAAATAAAGAGGCTGGTAAAAGGGTACAAATTTTCAGTTATAAAATGAATAAGGTCTTAGGATCTAATATATGGCATGGTAACTATAGTTGACAATACTGTATTGTATAATTGAAATTTTCTGAGAGCATAACTTCAGTGTTTTTACCAAAAATGAAAATGGGGAAAATAAACGTAAATATGTGAGGGGACAGATGTGTCAATCTACTTGATGGTGGGAATCCTTTCAAAATATCAAATGATCATGTTGTATACTTAAAATATTTTTGTCACTTTTACCTCAATAAAGCTGAAAAGAAAAGAAAAGAAAAGAAAATTGGCTATTGATAAAACAGCCAGCTTTCCCACCCTTTGCAGATTGCCTCCAAGTGGCAGAGCACCTTCCTGCTAACCAGCCCAGGATGACGAGGTCTTCTCAAAGCCTTTTCTGGGCTTAAGTCTTCCTTGGTCCTGTGCCCTGTATCCATGGCTGCTTTTCAATGTCTTAATCTTTTTAAAATCCCCCGCTCTGCTGCTTCTCAGGACCTTAGGTGCTCTGCTGTATTCCTCTGCCCAGAGGCTCTTGCCCCCAGGCACTCATGAGCCTGCTGTCCCCCCTGAGGCTCTCCTGTGTCATCGCCCCCACCACTGCTTTCATTGGCCTTCAACCTAATATCCAAACCATGCCACCATTCCCGTCAGAACTCCACACTGGGTGAGCTAAAATCCAGTCCTCAGGCAACCCCCAGATAAGCCTCAAAGTTGCAAATAAGTTTCACTCCTTTCATTCCAACCTAAGGGCAGAACTGAGAATTGGGAGGCTTCCTCTTGACCATGTGGCCACACTGGGGAGGCAGTAGAGAAAGGGTGAACAAAAATGCAAGATCCTCCTGTTTGGAGTGTGGCTTTTCCTTGGTTGGTTATTCTCTTCATTGATGCAGATCCTTAACTGGTTTCTAGAGCTCCCACAAAGTTATTTTGGTCAAACTGCTGTTGTGTATTTAGTGTTTCCAAGATGAAAATGAGAGCCTGAGCTTCCTAGTCAGCCATCTTGCTGATATCACTCCCATGTATGAAATGTCTTATCATAAAATTCTTCCCATACTATTATTTGCATGTACAGTGATTTCAAAGACTAAACGTCCTAATGTATGACGTCATCATTTGTATATCCCTGATTACAAATTGATGTGCTATTACAATTCAGTGTGTGTTAAAAAAATTCAACCAAGTAAATCTGAAGATCTAACTGGCTTTATTAAGTGATTCATGAGTTAGGCAGCATCCTATCCAGCAAGTAGAGAGATTCTCTGAGGAGTTGTATGAAATAGAAGGATTTTATAGGCAGGAAGGTGGGGCAAGAAGTTATTATCAAAAGGAAAGGATTATTTCAGGCCAGGACATCTTTTGGGGGTGGAAGGGCATGGCAGAGATTTTATCATGCAGATCACTTCACTAGTGCTAATCAGGAAGTTTCAGATAGGCTGTTAAAAGGTCATAAACCTGTGATAGGTTGCAACAGTAAGTCTTGCTCTGCTGTCTTGGGGGCAAATGACTCCACTTGGGGCTTTTCTCTTAACATCCGAAAAGGAAAGGGCATTTTCTTTCAGAATAGGCCTGGACTGCACTCTTTGTTCAATGTAAAATACTAATAACAAGTAGAGCTAATTCTCAGTCACACCAAGGGACATGCTTGTTTTCCAAAAGCAACAACTTATTTTTAATAGAAAAGGAAGTTACCATTTAATAAGGACTTATAGGATTGGGTTTTTACCTACATCATTCAATATTTGCTGCAATTTCTATTCACTCTTCATTTTGCTAGGATTTTACTTGTCTCATTCTATATTTCACTTGGCTTAGAAAGTAGGCACTCTGACTTGATTTCAAAGAGTACTGTTTCTTGGAACATTAAACCTAGAAGACACCTGGGGTTCCTAACTGGAGAAACACTAGTGTGTAGCAATTATTTTTTGATATGCATCTCCAGTTATTTTAATTTATATAGCTTGTACAAAGCTGACATAATGATACTATACTGAAGGGGATTATAGAGTATCATAAGAAATCAGACCAACAGCCCAAAATAACTGAAAGGTGATTTAAATCTTCACTGCAGTCTCCTGAGCAATGCCAAGTAAGGATCCATTCATAATACACAGCAAATCCTAAATAAAATTTGTTCTCCAAGTAGCTCACGTACACTTCCCCACAGCCCAACACACACACCCCTCTAGCATCTGTGTCCAGTCTTCCTTCATTCTCTCAAACTTTTAAAAAATAGTCTTCTAAAACTCAGCTTGTGACATCTCTCCTCCTTGTGTCTAACTCCCACCCTCCCTTCCCACCTGCCTTTGATCACCTTGCAGACCTGCTCACCCTCTTGGGCCCAGGCCCATCTGTGAGATGGAACTAACTCATGTTCTTTCTCTTTCCCATGTCCTTTCAAGATGAAATGAGGGAACGCATGTGAAAAGGCCTTGTAAATTGGAAAATGCTACAAAAGTAATTCAGCATATATTAGATTTCATAGCTTTAGAATGTATGAAGTTATCCATTCCAAGTTAAAAAAAAAACTCAGGAAAGAAAAACACAGTAACATTCAAAACTTGAAAAAGTGTATTAGGGAAATGTGGTCCAAATCATGTGAAGACTCTGATTCTGTCAGGCCCCTGACCAAGGGCCATGTATCGATCTCTCCTAGTCCAAGAGAGCTACCTAGTACCTCTGGGTGATGTGCTCTAGAAAGTAAGTATGCATCTCCAAATTTCCCACAGGCATTTCAATCAGAGCTGCAGATTACAAACAGAGAAAAGCTGTCTCTCATTGAGTATCTGAAGACAAATCAGCCTCAAAGGTAACCTAGTCTTGGGGTAGTCGGGGACAAGAGGAAGACACTTGAATTATTCTTACGGTGAGCATGGCATCTGTGTATTTTTCTAAACATATCCTAACTCGTTTAAACATTACACAGCCTGGAGGTAATTGGAATTATCCTTATTTTACTAAAGAAACCAAGAACTTTCCCAAGGACGTGGCGCTGGTAATTGGTAGAGCAGGAATTTGAACCAGGTCTATCTGGTTCTGAGCATGGTCTTAGCTCTTGCCCCCTAACTGTGAGGGAGACTGAGTGGGCCCTTCTTTTCACTCCTGCCCTCTGTCCATCTGACTTAGGAAACCTCTTAATTCTGAGGAAGGCGATGTGCACCATGGAAAGAGCACTGGGGCCAAGCTTTGTCAATGACTCCAAATACCTCTGAGATCACAGGCATGTCACGTAGCCTCTTAGGTACCCAGTTTTCTCATCTGTAAAATGGACATAGATTTATGGTATTAAACCATATAGCAGACATGTTAAATCTATGGGTATACCGTAGGTTTGTGGTATTACTAAATAAAGTTAGAGAAAATGCTTTTAACATATGAGAATAATTATTATACTTAATTTAGAAATGAAAATGGCTTCATTTTAAGTTAGATTACTTATAAAAGCCCATATCTTTAATAATGCCATAGGATATTTAGTTTAGGACAATAAATATCATGGACTTGCCAGTCATAAATGCCAGAGTTTGTGTCCAGTTCCAACATTCACTAGCCTTTGAGTTTAGGCAAGTGACATAATTGCTAAACAATTCGCAAAATGGGAACTCAGAGGAAATCTAATGCAGTGAAGCTTCCTTGGCATATAGTAGGTGCTTACTACCAGTGAACTGAATGAGAAGCTTATTTCAAGAATCCAGTGACCAACCATTCTCACACCTGGGTCCAAGCATACAGAAGGGTGGATATGTATTGTTAGGCATTAAAAGGCCCTGTTAATTACATCACTTCAGTTTATTTCATCACTTCTGCCAGTGTCCAGTCCAGACCACCAATATTTCTCAACTGCTTCATTTTAAGAGCCTCCTACTAGTCTCATTGTTTCACTCTTGCCTTCTTCCAAACAAATTGTGGTAGGCATTCTCCAAAAAAACCCCTGATGATGGTTGTGTCCTGATTGCAGGGCTTTTGTATAGCCTCCATTCACATGAGATTAGGGCTGGTTTGTGTCACCAGCAGGCTATGATGGCAGTGACAATGTGTGGCTTCCGTACTAGGCAAGGAGGTTGCAGTGTTCACATGGGTCTCTTTGATCACTTACACTCTCCAGTTTGTGTGGTCATTCAAACAGAATAGTGGACACTGTCACATGTAGAGGAACTGAGGCCCTCCATGGACAGCCAGTGCCAACTTGCCAGCCACATGAGTGAGGAGGAGAACCAGGCATTCCTGTTTGCCGGATTCCCTCCTAGATTTAGCACTGGAAGTTCTACATCCTTGGCAACCCCTCCATCCCTTGCAAAGCAGAATGGTTGCTCATCCAAGGAGTAGTGGATCCTGCAGCCTCAGCTGACCTCTGACTGAACCCCTTGAGAAGTCCTGAGGCAGAACTGCCTAGCCAAGCCACTTCTGAGTGTCTTATCCCCAAAACTTGTGGGAGATGATAAGTACGTATTCTTATTTTAGGCCACAAAGTATTGGAGTAATTTGTTATGCAGAAATAGGAAATGAATAAAGTCAATTTGTTCCAAATATGAGACATCACTTAGGTCGCCTATCTTTGTGCATTGCACAAAGGCCAGTGGGATTCTGGGTTAAAATCCATCCTGTGCTCTGTTTACCAAGTGCTGCAGGTGGGGGTTCATCTGTCCAGAGCTGGGAGCCTTTTACAATTCACACAGAGGCTGGATAGAGACTAGCCCTGATGGAGGACACTGACCTGCAGGTCTACTCTGATGTCCTCTCTTCCTTGCACATCACACCACTCTCCCAGAAGGTTTTTGTACAGGGGAAGGAAAAAAAAAATTTTTTTCAGTTCCCCAAATGAGCTAAATAACCACAAGTTCTGACTTAAGACCTCCCCATTATTTCTTCTGCCTAAAACGCTATTTCCTCCCCACCTTGCAAATTCTCTTCTGCTAATTCACACTCATCTTTTAGGTTTCTGTTTATATGGTGCTCTCTTGAGGGGCTTTTACCAGTTCCAGTTGACATTAGGTTTCCTGCCATACTCTTCCATGGGCTCTGTTCTTCTCCTTCAAGCAGTTGACACCAAATCAATGACACACATTTGTGTGTGTATGCAGTGCCCGCTCCCTGGTGAAGAGCAGCTGCCTGAGGGCAGGGAGCCTGGCTCTGGGTTACCTGCACGTCCAGGACCAGCAGAGGCCTGGGCCCTGAACTGTATACAGGAAATATTCAAAGAAGTGAATCTACCGAGTCCTGTGCAGAGATTAATAAGCTACTAGAGCTTGTAATATTGGTTCTTGGAAATCTGGGCACCAAGCTATTTTTATATAAATTTTGATTTCTTAGTGAGTGTATGATACCACTATTATAGAGCTTTACAGACCCTGAGATCCCAATAATTTATATCTTGGATATACCCAGGTGGCTATGTGCAACATTGGATTTCAAATCAAACAAAATCACGCCCTTTTGAACATATGTTGTGGCTCCTTAATCTGAAAGACTGTGAGGAAGGAAGAAAATGACAATCAGGGAAGGCAGGCCTGTAGTGCAGGAAAGATTCTTACTCTAGGGGAAAGATTTCCAAACACATGGGATTCAAAGGTAACAGCAGTGAAATTGAAAATTTGAGAACTTATTTGAAGAATTCTTCTCAAGTATTGAAACTTTATTTCCCAGAGGGAGTATTTTTGGTTCTTTATTGTGATAAGCTAGTTTCTTCATCTTCAAACCATCCCACCCTTGATCTGATACAGGTTTCTCAGCATTAGAGTCCATGAGAATAGATTAAACCGAAGACACCCATCTCATCAAAGAGTGCCTTTGCAACCAACATAAAATTGATGCTCTTTTTAAGATTATACTTTTTACAATTCTGATTTCACTTTCAAATTTTTAGGAATAAATTTTCTGTGGTGTTCCTTGTTTTTATCCAGTTTATTAGAATGATATGTTTAATATCCATGCTTTTAAAATGCTTACCATGCTTATAAATATTTTTTTGCTATGCTTATAAATATTTGTATTTGAAAGGTGTTGGATATTCAGTTTCACTTTTTAAATCTTATGTCATGAATATTCTTACAAAATACTACAAAATGTGATTCCCAGCATTTTAATACATTAAAAATTCTCAATGACTGAAACGCATAATCTCTTTCTATCCAGGAGTTTGAGTTAGCGGGTATTGCAGATCTCTGAGAGATGCTCTAGCTCTAACCAAGTCTTGGAAGATGTAGGAGTTAGAAGGATGACATCCCAGGAGGAGGGGACCATAGGAGTAAAAGCAGGAAGGAGAGAGATGGCAACGTGAGTGCTGGGGTGAAAGCAGGAGGCAGGCAACAGCAGGACCCACGGATGCGGGTGTTCCCAGTGCGGCCAGGAAGGCTGCCCCCAGCAGCTGCCAAACGACTTGTTCTTACAACACTGACCCCCGATGTCTTCTACTATTTGCTTTTCCTTTAGCTGCTCTTGGGAACAATTTTATGTTGCATACATACACGTATGTATGGGAACCGTACACATTTGAGTTTAGCCAGAGTAACTGACCCTCAGGCCTCTGGCTCATGATTTTTACATTATTCAGCAGCCCAGGCATCTGGCAGGTATGCTATAGAAACTGCAACAACAAACATGGAAAAAGACACACTTGGCTCACAGGCCAACTGGATGGGTACTGAAACCAGGTCCCAGTCAAGAGGTCCAATCTCCAAATCAGGTGATGAGATGCTGACACGGGCTCTGTTGCAGCACAAATAAACACAAGAGGCTGCCCTGCATCTTCCTGCTGCCTGCCAAATGTTCTCTGAACAACTTCTCTCTCTCTTTCACCCATGCATGCATGAGTACATGCACTAAACAGACACATGCACACATGCACATTCTAAAAATAACTCAAACTGATTGTCAGTAAGTTTGTTTTGATCTTGCTGGAGTCCAGTATACCAGAAGTAGAGATAGGGCTGGGGGAGAGGGAAAGAAAGAAAACTTGTAATCATTTCAGCACCAGCTATATCCTAAGACCCGTGCTGGAGGCTTTGTGTATATTGCCTCAAGTCCCGGTATGCTTACACTTGCAAGCCCAAATTTGTAGTAGAATGAACAAAGTTTGTATCTTAGTCTTGTTACTAATGCATTGTGTGGCCCTGGATGAGTGGTGGAAACAGGAAGCAGTTTGCTTGGAGGTGAAAATGTAATACATGTAGAGTTGATACATACCCTCTCATTGCAGACCTAGACTCATGACAAAAATCACATTATATTTATTTAGGTCTATGTCCAATGTTATATAGCTATAACCTTTTAATTTCCCTGCTGCATAAATCCAAAAAACCCTGCTTCTTAACCCATGTTAAACTTCCAACTTAAAAACAAAATAACCATTTCATTGTCAACCATCTCCCTCTACCAAGGGGAATCCAACAGATGAAGACTTTTAACTAAAACTAAATCGGTGTTCTGCTCATTAAGTACATGGGAAAATGCATTGGGATAAGCAACTAACAGTTTCTACCACAGTGGTTGAAATGAACTTCAACCTCATCAACGATGCTTATTAGTTGGCTATTGTAACTTCTCAGGAGTAAAACATGGGGTACTAAAAATTGCTATTTCTGGTAGTGAGTGTGTGAGTGGTATTGAAAATTCTTTGAGAACTTCAGAAATGTGTCTATGGAATGAGTGTGTACGTTCATATATGCAGATTTCTTCTAGACTGACCACTGCATCAACTTCTTCCAGCTCAGCTCTTTGCCATCAACACTTCCTCAGAACCCAGGTTGACTTCTCCTTTGAGGGTCTTAGTGAGTCAGTCAAGCAACATCCACAATGTCCAGTCATATTCCAGGGTACACAGACATACAGTAGAGCAATAATCATGCTCTAGTATATTTGGTTTAGTATGTACTAAACCCTATGAGGAGAGACATTGTGCTGTCTGACAGTCTGCCTGTGGCCTAGCATGGCAACTGGCACATAGTGAGTGCTCAGCAAACATTTTTTAAGTTATATGTCAGTTTTGTCCCCTAAACTAGGTTTCTTGTATCATCTAGCATGGTGCCTGGCACCAGCAGGCATGCAGGAAATAAACAAATAAATGAATGAATGCGTGAATAAAGGGGGATACAAAACATGTACAAAGAAGTAAATAAAACCAAAAGCAACCCTTTTATGTGAGGATTGTCCCAATTTCACAGATAATGGCCATCAGCAAAGTGAGAGTTTTCTCCAACAGATTCTCCAAGCTTGTAAGTGATAGGGTTGAGATGTAAACCCAAGAATGACTGGCTTTAAATGCCATGCGTTTAAGATATTTTTGGCTGAGTCCTTTAGAACCCAAAACATGGATAATTCCAAATGTGCCTTTCTTTTTTTGCAAATGCATATCATAAATTTAAAAAGCCCATGAATAGCCTGGTATTTGCTCAACTTCCAGTATGTACCTTGGGAAGCTATCAAGTATAAAGGAAGTTGAATGCTTTGTTAGAATAAGCCTATTTAGTAATATAAAGATGCAATTCACAGAATGTTACACTCTTCCCAAAGAGATCTGGCTGTTAAAGTGTTAAAAACTATAAGGTTTACCCTGTCCCATTAAACAATTGCTCCAGCATGCCCCCCTCTCCCCAGAATTGTGGGGCAGCAATTACTAGGGTTCAAGGATGTATCCTAACTCTCTAAAGCCCAGCGGCAATGGAGCTATTTTCTATAAGAACACAGATGATTCCTTTATGCTTGCTCTGTGAGCCAAGTAGACAAACCATTCACGATGTCAAATTCATGGGCCCCTCACAGTGACCTTTGAGCACCAAGGTCAGCATATGCATGCTCCCTGTGAATGCATATATTATGGTGGGCACTCCAATATACAAGGTCTCTCAAAGGTCCTGCTTTGGGAGCATGTCTCTGCCATCCTCGGGACTCATGGTCCTTCAGTATCACTAATGATCCCAGGATAGCCAAAATATAATGGGTTGCTGGGAAGCGTAGACTGTGAAGCCATCTGGAATGAGTTTGGAGCCTGGACCCACCTGCGATGCATTAGGCTCCAACCCCAGAACTGGCTTGATGGAGAGGAGCTGCTGGGGCCTGCTAACTGAGGAACCTGGGGGAGTGTAATTGGAGAAGGGTGATTTTGGAGCAGAGAACTTGCCAGGATCTTTGTGTCTCCTGAGAATGTGCATGTAGGCTGTCTGCTGAAAGGGTTTAAATTTTCCACACTGTGGAAGGACAAAATGGCTACACATAGAGATGGTTTGTCTTTCCCAAGATAATACAGAGATAGAACAGAATTGCCCTTCAGATATGCCACTGGGCTAAAGGTGATAGAGCCTACTGTGTCAGGCTGCTTAACCTCTCAACTTGAGGGCCAAGTTCTGGTCTTGGCTCTGTCTGTTTGCGTGGTGATCTCTGTCTCTGTTTTCTCATCTGGTTTATAATAGCTGCTGTCTCAGTCTGCCCAAGCTGCTGTAACAAATCCCATAGACAGGGGGCTTAAACAACAGACATTTATTTTTCACCATTCTGGAGGCTGGGAAGTCTAAGGGCAAGGTGGTGACAGATTTGGTTCCTGGTGAGGACCTGCTTTTTGGCTTGCAAGCAGCTGCCTTCTCATTATATCTTTGCATGGTGGGCAGAGAAGAGGGGGCCTCAGGGAGGTAGTCATGGTTAGATGAGGTCATGAGGGTGGAGGCCCTCAAGGTAGGATTAGTGTCCTTATAATTAGTACAGATAAGAGGCCCCACCTCCAAATACCATCACCATATTGGAGGCTAGGCTTCAGCAAATGAATTTGGGGAAGAAGAGGCAGGAAATACAAATAGTAAGTAACAGTCACCTTGTGAGAACCTACTCTATTCCAGGAATTTTATTCACATTGGCCCTAATTTCTTGAGCAATCTGTAACAAAAATGTTAACTATTATTTTACAACTCAAAAAAACAACCCCAGAGAGGAGGAATAACTTGTACAAAGTCACACAGTGATAAAAATGTGAACCCAAGTCTGTTTTCTACACTCTTATTCTTATAATATGCTAACTGGGTTATGAAAACATAGGTTAGACTACATAACCATGTGTTTTCTTCCTCTGAGAGAACTTTTTGGGTAAAAAAAATATCTCGTATTAGAATGGGTTGATTTGTGTTAGCCTCTTAATAAAAACAAAATCAGAATGCCTAAACTCATATTAAAACTTAATATTATAATGATTAAATGAATAGAAGGACCTACACCAATCTGGTTCACCTCTCTGACGGGCAAGGAATTGGGCGTGCAGGCAACAGAAGGGACCTGAGTCACTACACGGTACAGCAGATTCAGAAGTTAAACCCAGAATTCCTGGACCCATTCCCAGCTTTTCTCCTAGTTCTATACCTTCTTAGTTAGAATGACTTTTAGATAAAAATCAGTCCTTAGCATTTGAATTTAAGTTCTCAAGAGGAGTGGTGTATTTTTATTGGTCAAATGAAAATATAGCCTAACAGGTCAGAACACTGAGCTGTTTTATTTTCCAGGTTTAGGGTTTTGACTTAGGAATTTCAAGTTGTGATTTTCCCTCAGAGGTCCAAGAACATTAGCCTGGGTTTAGTTTCCCACTCTAGGTGCCCCAACTTGGGCAATAGTCTAAAAAAAAAAAAACCCAAACAACAGAAAATAAAAAACAAAAAAAACAGAAAGAATAGGAGCTAAAGCCAAATCATAGGTATAGGTACCTGTTGAAGAATATGATTTGAAAGGACTGTCAGACATCAGAAGGTCCTTGTCTGGTCTCAGGTCCATCACTAGCTCATGACCTCCTTCCAATCCAAACCAATTACTCCTGAAAACTTATTAGCTGCACCCAAAATTAGCAAATCATTTCATTTTGTTGACCCTCAGTTGCCTCACCTGTAATATGGGAAGAATGAAGTTCATGTGAAATCATGCATATAAATGTGTTTTGAGAATTACAAGGAAATGAGCAATTATTTGATTTTTAGGGCTTTAGGATGGAGACTGAGCATCCGAACCTGAACTCTCACTGCCTCCTCTGGCACTTGCTGATGAAGTCCTAGTAGAGTCCGTATATGTAAGGGTGGATAACCAATTTAAAACAAAGTATCGCATGCCTCACAAGTACAAAGGTTTCTGGTAATATGGGACTGAACTTTTCACATGATCATGTCGACTACAAATAGACTTTTTTATTTCCTTTGCTAACATTTATGTTTTTATGTATTTTGCTTGCCTTACTTCAATGGCTAGGACCTCCAGCCAACATTAAACAGAACTGGTGAGAGTGGCATCCCTACCTAGGGGCTGATCTTAGGGGAAAATGTTCAGTATTTCATCAGTAAGTATATCAGCTATAGATTTTTTGTAGATTTTACCAAATTGAGGAGTTTCTCTTTGCTGAAACTGATGTGGGTTTTTTTTGTTTTTGTTTTATTTTCGAATTTGGTTTTTACTGGCAATAACAGGAAAGGGAAAAGACAAACTAGAAGTTTGCTTGGCTGCTATTTGGAAAATGATCAGTAGAAATGTTCTCTGTAAAACAATTCCCTTATTTAATGATGAGACATTTCTTTAGATTTCTCTAAAAAGTATAACCATGTTATCTAACTTCACCTGAGAGAGTCCTGGTATATTCCTATCATACCAACCACATATCCAGTTTAGGCTTTGTCCTGGATTTGTTATTTTTAAAAACATATTGTTATTGATAGTTGCATTAAAAGGCCCTGGGATGGATCTGGTAGAACACCATTTTGTCCTTCAGGTTTCTGCCATGGTCTTGTCAAGTATGTGTGAGATAAGTTCTCACTTGAACACATAGTGAAAAATGAAAGATCATCACAATGACTCATCTAACTTATTTTTTCTCTGATACTTCTTGGATGCAAAGTAAATAAAAAGTTACCCTCCGAGAATAGTTTGCTGAATACTCATTCAGATATGGTTGGGTAGGAACATCTAACTCCTTCTGGCCACTGGTAGTGGGAGCAAAAGAAATGTATTCTGCTCCCAGCAGCCCACTTGGTGTACAAGTCAGTTTTTCTATGGCCCTTGCCTTAGCCTTCAAGATGCACGAAGATGCCAGGCTGCCAGTAAGTGGGGTCATCAGGAAATGTGTGAAATTATAGATTAAGTGTAAGTGAAGTATGTGCAGGGGGAAAAGAAGCTGAGAAGTTCCTGATGTAGAACATAGGTATAGATAGCAGTCTAAGCATGCTTATTGCAATGGTCTTGCAATTTTATTATATTTTGCAATAAAAATTTATGCAGCAATAAAAAGTGAAAATGCATGTTTAATGAAAAATTAGTAAATTTCTAGGTATCAAGAAAGCTGATGATGAACATGTAACTTTCATAAAATGTTTTGTAACATTTCTCATCTACCACAGGGGCCACAGTGATACCACCAACTACATGAAGACCAGAACACACAAATCTGCCAAAGGATCCTAACTAATGTATTTCACAATTCAGCTGTTGTTTTAAGAAAATACTTAAGAACCTCCGCGTGAAGTTTATATGGGAAGTTAATAGAAAGTGCTTTTACATATCATTCTGTGAAACATGACTTCATTTAGATCAACGGTCTATTTTTTCTTTTACATCTCTATTACAAACGAAGATATAATTCCTTATTAACCTAGACAACATTTAGAATTATTGAAATTTTTCATATCAAAAAAGACTTACTGATGGAGTGTCACATAAATTATTATATTTATCTGAGGTTCTTGTACCTTTATATTTTTAGGTAGATACATTTGTCTGACTTCTTTGAGTCAATAGGCTTCAGTGACTTACTTCCCAAAATAAAATTTAAAAAAACAAAGAAACTAGGTGACAATAATGGAAATTAGATTCTAAAGTAAGAAAAATTCTCACAGGATATTATAATTGGTTTTCACAGAATAATATAAATGGAGTATGAAACTAAATATTGCGGACAGCATGTTCTTTGTGATCATTTGTAACTCTAGGGGGAAGATACTTTCCCAGCCCGGGGCAAAATACCTTTGAACTGAAGTCAGTCAAAGAGAGAAATAAAGTGGGAGAAACCCATTTGTTGCTTACATGCAGTCATCCGCTTCTGCTCACCTGTGTCTCTCGGCACCCAGCTGCAGAGAAATGGACCCCACCTAACCTCTCCAGTACAGATATGCCCTCATTCCCCCTTGCAATTACCTATTGATACGTAGATTGACTACTTCTCTCCACCCCTTGGAAACACCTACTGATATGGGGATGCACTCAGGCCAGATGAGAGATTCTGGAAATGTTGCAATTTTACCCATATCATTTATTTTGTTTGTGAACTACATTAACTTTTCACAGCAATATCTGTGTGTTTTCACTATGGGACAAGAAGTTTTCTAAATGAACTATATGTATTAATTCTATTAATCATCACAATAAGCCAACCACCTTTTGGTGCCTGCCTCTTGTTAAAACTATTTGATCTATTTTATTCCAATACTCTCAACTTCTTCCAGAACATGGAGACACAATATTTATGTATTTTGTAACAGTACCACTTTTCAAACACCCTCCCAAATTTATTCCAAATTAAGGTGCTAAAAAGGATTAATCTTAATGTCTTAAGACAAAAATGTGATGATTCATTAATCTTCACTTTAGTGAGTAGTATAGGACATGTTTTGTAATGTCCTAGACTGGACTTTGATATCATCTCATTCTCTACTGGAAAATCCCATTTTCTTTCTTTTTAGCAGCAAATGTTCTCTGCTTTACTTTCTTCTTTAACACACAGGAAAAGTCTCAGGTACTAAAGTATTCCATCTTAATATCTCTTTAAATTATAATTGACATATAATATCATATTAGTTTCTGGTGTACACATAATGATTTGATATTTTTATACATTGTGAAATAACCTCCTTGATAGGCCTAGTAATCCTGTCACTATAGGAAGTTATTGCAGTATTGCTGACTATATTCTCTATGCTGTGTACTACATTTTCAGTGTCTTATTTGTTTCATAACTGGAACATTGTTCCTCTTAATCCTCTTCACTTATGTCACCTGTCCCTCCCCTCTGGCATTCAGTTTGTTCTCTGTATCATGAGTCTGTTACTGATTTGTTTTGTTTATTCATTTGGTTTTTACATTTTACACAGAAATGAAATCACATGGTATTTGTCTCTGACATATTTCACTTAGCATTAATACTACCTAGGTCCATCCATGTTGTTGCAAATGGCAAGAGTTCATTTTTTGTTATGGCTGAGTAATATTCCATTGTATATATGTACCACAGTTTCTTTATCCATTCATCTATGTTGGACATTTAGGTTTCCATATCTTGTCTGCTGTAAATAATGCTATAATGAACATAGGAGTACATATATCTTCTTTAGTTAATGTTTTCATTTTCTTTGGATAAATACCAGAAATGACATTGCTCCCTCCTTCTAAAAATTTATTTTGTTCATTTTCAATTCAATATCTTCCTGTGTTTCTATGAAAAGTGAAACGATAAGTGTTAATAGACTGACTCCATTAGCAGAAGGAGAAATTTGCAATTAGTTAATGCCAGCTTTATATCAGTGTGATAAGATGTTACAAATAGAAATGAATTTCATCAATGGCCTTTTTCACCAATTTCAGAGATTCAAAGTAAAATATTTAGAAGTTCATTCTGACAAAAAAATGTCTAATATTGCCACTTTACAGTCAAAAAGTAAAATAGTAAAGATAAAAGTATTTTTGTGCTGGTAGTGTGAATAAAAATTTTGTATAATATAGCATTGTAGTGAGAACAATACTCTTACTAAATTAAGAACTCTAAGGTGGTGTGCAAATATACTTGGAATTGTGGTACACAGGTAATTTACACTGTATCCTAATTCACTTTCATATTGTACAATTGCAAGGTAATTGGTAGTTATAAAAATTTATTGTTTTAACATATTCAGAGAAATTTTATGGCAAGCATAATGTTGAAGGCAATAAATGCATGTATTTTTACATGGCCTTGCTCATTTTCTCTTTGCTGCCTATCAAATAGATTTTAGAAATGTTTGAACCTGTGAAAAACTATATAAACCAACCTAAGTATAATTTGTAAATACTATTTATAATTTTTATTGCATTTTGTTCAAATAATAATCTTTAATCACTCAAAGAAACAACATTAAAAATTCAGCTTTTAAAACTTCTGGTGAATTGCAATGATAGAAAGTAAAGCTTACAAACAGGAAGAGATTGAAATTTAGCCCTACATAAGCAAGGGAAAAACTGAACAAATTAGACAATGAGAGCCCAAATGCTCTGCAGCATTAACTCTGAAATTCTGTAATTGCACTTTGGAATGTTTTGACTTGAGGAAAGAATCTTTTGATGAAGCTCTTATTTCTAATTGGTTAAATGTGTATTCTGTATTAGAACCAAATGACACTGAGAAAATGTATACTTTTGAAATATCTAAATTTGGTGAAAATAATCGTAGTTACAACCTACTTGGTAAATTTTATCTTTTAAAAATATTTTTCAAATAAAGATTTTTTAAATGGTTGCAAATGATAGTACCCAAGAGAATATTTGGGCTATTCACATTTTAATACACTAAAATAAACACTGTAAATATCATTCTTTAACAATTTACTCTGAGCTTACCAGATACTTCCATAGGTATAGATAGATTTTTCTCAAAAATATTATGGTCTTAAATTGAATTTCCTAACCAAAATATATAACTTAGAGCATAAGTCAGGTGACATAAGGGAAAAAATTAATAAGACTATACTGAAAAATTTGTTCTGCAGAAAAATATGATGATGTGGATTGTATCACAGAGGGATACTGTGAAGAAATTAATTAAAGAATGTGCACATGTATAATTTTTATTTTACTTTCTAATGCTCACATAAGCAATATGAAGAGATTTTCAATTACTAGAGATGTTTTTTTTTAGAAATAATTTTATTTTGAAAATGTGTGAACAGAATTATTTATATGTTGATAACTTTGTTCACCAATCAAAAAATATTTCAAAAAGTATGTACATCTAATTATCTTATAGCACTCAAAATATCCCAGTTTGGATAATAAATTCACATCACTCTACCTATAAAGGTAGGATGAAATCACCTGGCCCATTCGATGAATAATGCAGCCTCCCAAAATTTGTTCTGTTGCCCTTAAAGGTTAAAAAATGTTATTCTGTAAAAATTACTTCTCTCTAAAAGGCATTTCTGATGATTGGAATAAATCTGCAAACTCTGAGGTCTGAAATGACACCTTCCCTCTCAATCCCACTGAGGCAATAGATCAGGACATCCATGCTTAAATTCCCTTTTGGAAGAGAGCTCACAAACTATGACAACAATACAGATGGGACTCTTGCACCAACTGGACATGGGTTTTATTTTTAATAATGGCATATATAAAATATTGGAATAATGGAATAATGCTAACTGGAGCATTATGTCAAATGCGAGCTAAAGGAGGCAACAATTAATTCTGCCTGGGGGATCAGTTGTAGTGACATTTAACTGAGGCTTATGGGATTTCTATAGTAGAGACAGGATGTTCAGAACTGGGTAGGAAAAAAGCAAAGAAGAGTGAAAGTGAATCACACATGTGGTGCCCACAGAATCAAGTGTTATGTGGAATTTTTTTCTAAGAACAGGTCAGCACAACACACAGCAATAATTAGCAGGCATGGTATTGTATGAGCAGCTGTCCCAGGATATTAAAAGAGAAATCCTAAGAAGGGATTTGCACATCTGCTCTTCACTTCATGCAGCTTGAAAGTTCATAAAAAGACCTGGATGAGAATTGATGAAGTTCAACAGCTCTACGCTAAACATACCCTATAAGCTGGCTTGAGCACAGAAAATAGTGGTATTTGGAAGTCGAAATTTTTTATTACCTTAAAGAAAAACACTCCTATACCTTTTTTCTCTATTCTCCCACTTCCAAAGAGTGTGATCTGATCTATTTTCTAGCCCCAAAGTGGATACTTATTAGTATACAATGGTCAACTATCCCAATAAGTGGCTCCTCTTGGACAAAAAATAAGGACTACTAAAAAAGGAAAAAGGCTCACATTCAAAGAAGGGATTTAACTTTCTCTTTATCCACCTTATTTATTTGAACATGAGATAAATAAATGTATGACGTGAGCATAATTCTCAAAACTTTCGCTTTGTGATTGCATTAACAAAAGTCTTTTTATCCTTTTACTAATCCTTTTATCCTTTTACACTAATATTTGAAAAATAGATGAAGCTCATAGCTGGAAGATCTTAAATATCCTTCTAAAGAATTTGGTGTTTCCTTATTGCCTACAGCATCAAATCCAAAGATTTATCTTGAGTAGCATCATCTAATGTATCCTATAAGAGGATCACTTCGGTAGTAATATGAATAACTGGAGAAGAGGCACTACAAAAAGTGTTAAATCAGAAAACAGATTAAAAAGCCATTGTATTGATTCAGAATTCATCTCAGTTAAGGTGGTGAAGTAACAGACTCAGAAACTATTTGGAAAGTCAGATTGAAAACAGTGACTTAATTGGATGTGGAACATCATGGAAAGGGTAGAGTCAAGAATGATGGAGAAACTTCTATCTGGCTTGTATAGATGGATAGTGGTAATAACATGAAGTGATTATATAGAAAGAAAAAAGACATGGACTCTGGGAAAGGAGAGATGTAATAAATGTTGTTGGCAACCAAACTGAGTTCAAGCTTGGTAGACTGACCTCCAGATTAGAAATACCCAGCAGTACTTACATACATGGTTCTAAATCTTGGAGTAATCAAGACGCTTTGACTAGAGCCATGTGGGAAGGAGAAACACCTCCTGTGCTTGTTCTATCAACTACTAAAACTTTTAGCTTTTTGTCCAGAAATCTGGCATGTATTCTAGAGAAAATTTGGTAGCTGAATGGACATTTTCTTGAGATGCCCAAAGAAAAGAAAATGTGGAAATGTTAATAGAAGAAGTTCCATGCCTTCTTCTTACAAAATTTTACTTTATTAATTAGCAGTCCCTAACTTTGCAAAACATTATTTTAATGCATGTCTGTTCTTTCTCTTAATAAAGGCAATTATATTTTAATGCTGTAACTCCAGGGGGGAAGAGGGAATGTGTTCCCATCCTGGGGCAATAAATCTTTGAAGCCAGAATCAGTCAAAGGGAGAAATAAAGTAGAAGAACCCCATTAATTGCTTACAAGCAGTAGTCTACTCCTCCTCACCAGTGTCTCTCATGACCTGGCTACAAAAAGACTCCACCAAACCTCTCGGGTCCAGATGCACGCTCGCTCCCCACCCCTCCTGTAATCACCTATTAATATGGAGATGGACTGTTCTCCATCCCTTAGAAACACCTATTGATATGGAAATGCACTAAGGCCAGTCGAGAGAGTCTGGAAATATTGTGATGTTACCCACAAATGCCTTAGGTTGGAATACTGCCAAGAAATTACAAGCACTGATGAGCAAACATAACTGAAAACACCCAGCACTGACTTGGCAAAAAACAACCCTGCCAGAGACCACCCACTCATATAGCAAGTGAGGTCAGAATAATGCATGTTCTGTGCTATCCGTTGTCCCAGTGATCTAGCGAGAGGAAGCACCAGGTCTGCTAGAAACTTAGACTCTTATTAGGGAAGAAATAAAAGAATATGCCATATGGATTGGAACAAAGGGATGGAATTTGGTGACTCCAGACTCTGCTTTGTTCCTGGCCAGATTTAAAGGAGTGGCCAATTACCTTAGCCCAGGTCTCCTTCTACATCTCCCACCACTGTAGGAGCAGTTCCTGGCAGGGATTGGCCTTTGCTGAGGCAACATTTAAAAAGAATGTATTTGAGTAATACCAGAATAGCTTTAGGTGCTTGTTGTATTAGTTAAGGTTCTTTTGATTGTGCACCAACTAGCAGTGGCTTAGGTTTAATGGCAGATTTTTTTTTTTAAAGAATAATGGGATATGTATGAAATCCAAGAGAAATTAATAAAGCAGCATAATTGGGTAAGAAGAAGGATTTCTCCAGGGACCAGCAGGAGTGTGTAGATCTTTTCTGGATGCTCTTTGATTGGCTCCCAAATTCTCAACTCTAAGCCTGGGGTAAAATTCTCAATGGAGAGAATTTGGCTCATTTTGACTAGCTATGGCCAAAGAGTGATAAGGAGACACAGTATCATTATGGCTTCCATGGCTCTAACCTGTGGATCAGAACCATCTTCTACAGCAGAGAAAAGTGACCAAAACTGCTTTAAACCTAAGCCAGTGCTAGTTGGTTTACAACCAAAAGAACCTTGACTAATATGTCAAGCACCTAAAACAACCCTGGTATTACTCAGATTTATCAGCCATCATTCACTAGGTTATCCTATAACAACAAACAACATTGCAGTGGGACAAAACTTATTTTTCACTTGCATTATATGCTGGCTTCAGATAGTCTGTGGCTCCATTCTGTGTTATGGTTCAGCTTTGCTCCCTGTGTCTTATTCTAGGATCTAGGCTGAAGAAGCAGACCCTGTCTAGGACATGACATTCCCAGGTTGAACCACAGAATAGCTATTAAAGTTTCTGCATGGACATGAAGACGTCACTTTCTTTCACATTCCATAATCAAATGATATGGCCAAACATGATATCTGTTGAAAGGAATTATACTCCTCTCAAAGGGAGGCACTGAAACTTCATGGCAACAAGTAGGTCTTTGATGTAGGTACCTAGAGTCCTTTTACAAAGAGGTGAGTGAGTAACAGGTACAATGATACTATCTACCATTAAGTGATTGAGATCTTCAGTAGAAAGTCCTTCTTGCTGCTGATGCCACTCAGAGCAGGTACACAGATGTGCCTGTGATCACTAAAATAAAGATAAGCCACTTTTCTCGACCCATACCTAGCTCTCATTCCTAATGTTCCTGTCACTGTGTCTGGTTGCCCTCTAAGTTACTGGCCAGATAACATACCTCAAGAGTCCTGTTTATCTCCATCCTGTGCATTGAGGCCAGACTGACCTTTTATATATAATCCAAGTGGCACCTTTTATGTAATACATAAAAGGAAATGTCAAATTGGCTATGTTGTTCAAATCATCTGTATCTTTACTGATTTTCTATTTATATCAATTATTGATAGAGGAGTGCTGAAATCACTGGTTCCTTTTAAGTGTCAACTTGATTGGGTCATGGAATGCCCAGACATTTGCTCAAACATTATGGGTGTGTCTGTGAGAGTGTTTTTGTGTGAGAGTGAGAATTGCATTGGTAACCTGAATAAAGATTGCTTTCCCCAGTGTGAGGGGAGATTCTTCTGATCAATTGAACACCTAAATAGAACAAAGAGACTAAGAGGAAACATTGCCTGCCTGACTCCTTCAACTGGGACATAAGTCCTATCCTTAGTATACAAATTACATCATCAGCTTTTCTGATTCTCAGGTCCTCAAATGGACTGGAATTACACCACCAGCTCTCCTGAATCTCTAACTCACCAACTATAAGTCTTGGGATTCTCAGCCTCCAAAATCATGTATGCCAGTTCCTTCTAATACATCTCTTTATTAAAAGAATATATATAAAAACATATCCTACTAATTGTTTCTCTGGAGGACCCTAATTAATATAATCTCCAATTATAATTGTTCAATCATCTATTTTTCCTTTCAGCTCAATTTAAAAATGTTTTTTGGGGTTCCATTTTTACATGCATATACATTTCTAACTATTATATCTTCCTGATACATTGATATTTTTATAATTATGAAATTACCCTCTTTGCCTCTTAATATTTCTTGGTCTTAAAGTCTATTTTGTTTAAGATTAATAAAACCACTCCAACTCTTCATGATTACTGTTTGAATGGCTTGTCTTTTTCCTTTTTTACAATAATTTTTTAACTTATTTGTGTCTTTAAATATATCTTGCTTTTTTTTATCAAGTCTGACAAGTATGCCTCTTGATTGAAGTGCTTAATCTACTCATATTTAATGCACCTATTGATATTAATGGCTTTATGTCTGCCACTTTGCTACTTTTTTCATACATCTTGTGACTTTGTTCATCTCCTTTACTACCTTCTCTTTTATAGAAACACTTTTGTGTATAATTTTAACTACTTTGAGAGTTTAACTATATTTTTTAGGTATTTTTAGGGACTGCTATAGGTATTTCAATATTTATCTATGACTTATAACAGCCTACTTTATACTCATGCTGATTTTATTCCTACAAATGATAGCTACTTTGTACCAGTATAGTTCCATTTTCCTCCACATTTGTTGTGCTAATATTGTCATATATATCACAATTATATAGGCTAGAAACCATATAATACTGAATTTTCGTTGTCACAATTTTTTTAAACAAGCAAAATTGTGTATATTTTGATGTTCTTTATTCCTTCCTATGGATCCAAGTTACCATCTGGTGTCATTTCCTTTCAACCTGAAGGATTCTCTTTAGTATTTCTTGTGGGAAAATTTATTTATAAATTCCCTCAGTTTTTCTTTATTTGGGAAATGTCTTTATTTCACTTTCATTTTTGAAGGATAATTTTGTTGGGTATAGAATTCTTGATCATTTTTCTTTCAATACTTTGAACATGTCATTCCACTGCCATCTGAACTCCTTTTGTTGCCATGAACTATGTTGTTGTTTTTCTCTATGTGTTATTTTTCTCTCTCTGCTTTCAAGACTTCTGTCTTTGCTTTGGTTTTTAGCAATTTGACTATGTTGTGTCTAGGTGTGGTTCTCTCTGTTTTTCCTATTTGGAAATCATTGAACTTCTTGGATCTGTTACTTAATGGTTTTCATTAAATTTGAGAAACTTGGACCACTGTATCTACAAATAGTTTTCTGTCTCTATCTCAGCCATTTCTGAGTCTCCATTATGCACATGTTGGAACACTTGACATTGTCCTACAACTGTTGACACTCTTCATTTTTCTTCAATTTTTTCCTCTGCTATTCCATTTGAACAATTTCTTTTATTCATTTATTGTTTTCTCTGCCTTCTCAACTATTCTGTTGAGCATATCTGGTGAATTTTTTCATTTCAATTATTTTATTTACTAGTTAGAATTTCCATTTGATCCTTTTTGAGATTATTTTCCATTTCTTGGATCCCCATTTGTTGATTTATTGTTAAGATAGCTTCCTTTAATTCGTTGAACATGGCTTAGTTTAAATATTTAAACATATTTATAATGGCTGCTTTGGAGTTTTTATCTGGGAAATCTAACATCTGGATTCTTTACCCACTGTCAGTTGTTCCATGTGGATCAGGGAATGCATTCAAATTTTCAGGCAATTCTCAAGTGTACCTTGGCTGTCACTTTTTGCCAGGCTCTTTCGGGTCTCCTCTATGCATATGTAGTTTTCCAGATAGGAGAAAAGTGTGGAGAAGCTTATCTCAGGTTTTACATGATTGTCTCCTTTCCACAATCTCTCCATAAAGTTTCTGAATAGTCTGTCATTTATCCCAAACTGAAATGGCAGCCTTGGTCTTGCACAGCTGTGGGTTTCCCCCATCCATTTCCAGTTAAGTCTGCCAGTTTATCTGGCAAAGCCAAAATTTTTGCTTCCCATCCACAGTTGAATTCATTGCTTCTGGCAGTAAAACTACTGGTTTTTGAATGTTTAGTCAATCCCAGGCTGACAAAGATACTGGTCTTCCTACTACTCTGGTGTAGGGAGGGAGGGAGTAGACAGGCAAGAGAAACACAGTTCTGTCATATGTCCCAAAAGCTTTAGTAGATTTTTAAGAACAAATGCTTTTTAATTTTTTTTCTCCCATTAGTCAATTCCTTGTGCTCTGAAATGGTTGCTTTTGACAGTTTTGCCCAGTTTAAACTTATTTGTTGTAGGAGATCACCAATTTTTTCAGCCACCATTATTGAAAATCCTCCTCCATATCTGTCTCTTTGAATGCAAGATAATAACACCTACCTCAGATATCTGAGTGTGAAATGAAATCATCCATGCCAGTGATGTAGTATTCCATAATTCCTCTGACTATACTGAGCATGAAAGCATAATATTCAAATAAAAAAAAACCTTTCATATCTTCTTCCTGACAGTAAATTCACTCAAAGATGATTTCCACTGAAGAAGACTAAAGATTAATTGCCCATGAGGGTTTCTAATACCAAAGTTTACTGAACATCAAGTACAGGAATCTTTGTTCAACATGTGAGAAAGTGGATATTTGGCTATGAAAGTTTTCAAAGTGAATATACCGGAAATGATGTTCTTAAGTCTTAAAGAACTTGATCACAGAAAATTTAATAATGATAATGATACACAGCTACATCTATTTTTATACTTTGCAAGGATTATTTCTTAGGATAAAAATTTCGACTTATTTTTTAGCTAAACATAAACATTCCAGAAATGAAAATGGAACAAAGTAAAACAAAATGCAATTATCAAGTGAATGATATGAATTATTATATTTTTAATAATGCCCATGATGTATAGTCAACTAAAAGTTTTAAATAAAATGTTATATTTTGAAAAACTCAGTAAAATTGATAATGATTAGAAGAATTCATTGAAAAATGTAAAATCAATGGATTTGTTCAGCATTGAAAGTTTTCTGTTTTAGGGCAAGCTTTATTTTCTACTCTGATAAATTATTATCCACATTTTTTAAAGTTAAAATACAACAAAAGAGAAATATGGGTTCTCGGTTTTTCTAACCAGCCTGGTCAATTTCAACCATAGAACAAAAGTTTTATCATCACTTTCAACCTGGCAGCAACTTCCTTGAATTGCAGAAAGGAGTTCAATTATAGAAACACTGGAAACAAAGAATGTTTCTATAAACTTCAAAATCCCTTTTGGGGTCTAAGATACATGCTATTTCTTTTCCTTCAGATTCTCAATATCTCAGAGACAAAAATTAACACAAAATGATTTACATGAATCAACCCAAGGAAAATGTCAGTAGAGAAAATAAAAAAACAATTATATTCGAAGACCTATGACCTGGGTTTCTATCTACCTTTTTGAGAAGAGTTCTCTCTTTTTACCCCATTTCTATATGATATTTATCTTGTGCTATAATCATTTTGTCTCTTTTTTCCAGTAAACTAGGAGCAATTCAAAAGCAGAGATCATTCTATGTGTATATGGATTTCTAGAACCTTCTGTGGAAACCTGATAGCAAAAAGGTGCTTGATAATTCATAGATGTTTAAAAACTTAACCAATTCAATCCTTCTTTTAGAAGGTTTATAAAGATCCTGGCAACATTATGAATTATAATAACATACACACAAACTTTCACTAAAATTCTTAAAAACTGATTTAAAAATAAAAACCAGTTTTATTTTTTCATAGGAAATAAAACATCATATGTCAGAAATGAAGAAAGGTTATAAAAATCAACACAGATTATGTGGCTTGGGGCATTTAACACCAGGGTCTTAGTCTTAATTGCTACAGATAAAAAGCAAAAAGGAGTTGGAAATAAGACATCTCCATAAAAATGACTCTTAAAAAGATATACCATCAGTAAAAAGGTGTTATAAAAGTAGTATGCCTACCAGAACAGGGAGATGGTAAGGAAGCTTGCTTGCCTTACCTGGACCCTAAATGGGAAATTTTTTTCCTGAAAATTTTAAAACATCATGCTTGTCTATCTCTTGTATTTGGAATATGAATTTTAATTAGTCATGGAGTTTAGGAATCTCTACACCAATCAGGTAACAAAAATGATCCTTGACCAGCAATATGTTTGGAGTGTATGATAGAAGGAAACAAATATAAATATTCTGGAAATATACTCTGAAAAACAAGACCAAACAGGATTCCCTCAAGAGAACAAGCAACTTCAAAAACATGAATTAAAAATGATTATGGAACAAGAGTTAGCCAACAGAAGGAGAGAGATCAGACAACCCCCACCCTAAATTAGATATAATTAGATAATAATTTTAAAATTTGAAAGAGTAAATAAAATAAATACCTTTTAAAATATATAAAAACACACAGAAATCACAAGTAAAAAGGATAAAACATGTGGTAGACTTTGGCATTATGTACCAATATCTGGTTCTCCTTCCTTTCCTAATCCCTAGGAAGAATATTTCTTAGCCATCTTATAGGTGGATGGGAAAATGTGACTTGTTTTGGCTAATAATCTGTTGTGAGAAGCAATGCATATCACTTCTGGGCCAAAGCATTTAAAAGCTGGTGCATGACTTTCAAAGTTGTATTACGCATCACCTTGGGCTGCCATAACAAAATACTATGGACTGGTGGCATAAACAACAGAAATTTGTATTCTCGCAGCATGGGAGGCTGGAAAGTCCAAGATTAAAATGCCAGACAATTCAGTTCCCTGATGGGAACCTACTTCCTGCCTTCCTCCTATGTCCATGTGTCAGAAAGAGCACAAGCTCTCTGTTGTCTCTTAAGGGCACTAATTCCATCAGGCAGGCCTGAGCCTCATGACTTCATCTAACTCTAATTACTCCAAATACCATCACATTGGGGATTAGAGATTCAACATATGACTTTGGGGGAGATGCAAACATTCAGTCCAAGGCACATAATCTCTTCCCCTGCCATGGTGACTGAGAACCCTCATATTTCAGACGATACAGAAACAAAATGTTGGTGCCTCAATCATCCTGGATTTACGAGGAGCCTGTGGAGCAGAGCATCCCACCAATGTTTTTCAGAACACTTAGCATACACAATAAAATTATATTGTTTTAGGCCATCAAGAGTTTGGGATGGTTTGTTATTACTACATAATCTAGCATAATCTAATCTGAAACACTGTGAAAGGAAAGGCCAATGTGGAAGAGAAAAATCAAAGAATGAAATGTAAGATTATAAACACAATGAACAAGATAGAAAAGATAGGATGCAAATGAAGAATTAGTAAACTAAAAATAAATCCAACACATTATTCCATATGCAGCACAGAGACTGTGCTAGAGGTCCTAGCCATAGTAATAAGTCAACAAAAACAACTGCAAAATAGAACAACAATAAAAACAACTACAAGTTTGGGGAAAATAATAAATAAAACTACACCGTGAACAGAGATAAAATTATCAACTTGAAAATTTCAAGAGAAGCTAGAGAAAAACTAAAAGTTCATCACAGTTTCAGGTTGCTATATCAATAAACAAAATTCAGTTGTTACTATAAACCTATAAATACAACAATTTAAAAACTGTAAACACCATTTATAATAGCAACAAAAATACAAGGCACTTAGGCATAAGTAGGCATCTGTTACCACCTTTATAGGGGAAATTACAAAGTTTTATTGAAGAATGTAAAAAAATCTAAGTAAATGGAGAGATAAATCACTTCACATTTGGGAAAACAATCATATTGATGACATTTTCTCTAAATTAAAAAATCTATAAAATTAAATTTTGAATCTCTACAATGGATTTTTATGCAAATCAAGTTGATGATCCCAAAATTTTACAAGAATGAAGAGTCAAAAATAATCAGAACAATGGAAAGGTTGGGGAAGATCTACTTTATCAGATATGAATATTTATCTAAAGGATATCTAAAACAGTATGGTATTGACACAGGCATAGACAAACCATGAAAAGAAATAAAGTGTTTAGAAATGCATCTACACATTTTTAAGAACCATGAATATAAGAAAGAGCTTCAGAAGTTGGTGGAAAAATGAAGGACTAATCACCAAAGGATGCTGGGATAATTGGCCTTCTATGTGGGGAAAAATAAAATAAAATTAGATATTTTCTTCAAAATTCATGAAAAATTTTGGAAGGTTTGAAGCCATAAAAGTAAAAACAAACCAAAATCTTTCCCTAAAGTACTAGAAGGCAACAGAGAAAAATATCTCATGACTTTCTTAATCTCTTCTTTTACATTTACCTTTAGTTTTGATTAATGAAATTGAACAAATTAAAAATGAAAACATCTTTTCAATGAAAACAATATACTTGAAGTGGCAGGACAAGCCACAAAGCCACAGATAGGAAGAGAACATTTGTCATACAGATGAAGTCACAGATTTAAAAAATGTTTGGAATGATACCAACTTCTGGAGAGCTCTGACCTCTGAGACAGGTTGGAGTAGAAAAGGTTAGTTGTACAGGTAACCGGTGGGAGAGAGAGAGAGAGATGGCAAAATTTGCAACATGAGGAC
The DNA here is from genome assembly GCF_030020395.1 of Manis pentadactyla. Classification (NCBI taxonomy): domain Eukaryota; kingdom Metazoa; phylum Chordata; class Mammalia; order Pholidota; family Manidae; genus Manis; species Manis pentadactyla. The sequence goes on along the minus strand of NC_080022.1, from coordinate 45,256,132 downwards.
TATTAAATCTCTATGATGGACATACCTGGGCATCTATTCTAGTTTCTCATTTTCATGTATGTGAAATATTTCATTATTAAAAACCTCCTAAACCTATAATAATCATTCCTACTTCTTTGCTGCTTCTGTACCTGGAAATGCTCTTGTTATATTCTGCTTTTGTGGACATAGAGATGAGAAGAAACTAAAATTCAGTCCTTAAATTGTTTAGTGGTGGCAGAATTTCCCATTACCTATATAGTACCTGGCATACAGCAGGAACTCAATAAATGCTTGTTGCATTAAAATAATAGATTTCTGCAATTACCATGATTCCCTGTGTTTCCCCTCTGACCAACGGCTCCCAAAGCTCCCTGAACTTTCCATTCCCTCTCAAACATTCATCACAGTGGACTAGAAATATTCAGTTAATATCTACTTAGTTCTGTGAGCACAAGAAGAGTATCTATGGGCTACGGTATCCCCAGATGACAGCACAGTGCCTGATGCTTATTAACTAAAAGAACTTAATTCATTATTAACTCCACAGCATAAAGTTCCCTGTATCCGTTCTTCACTATTGGTAACACGCAGGGTTAGTCCATTCCCTCCACATTCCATTCCCTAGGACTGAAACTTGAATGGGCTTCTCTCGCCGCTTACCTTCCAGAACAATATTCCAGGTCTGCTCCTCCCCTCCTTCTCACTAAACTCTGCCCCACTGAGAACCACCTTTGAAAACTGTACACAGGTTACCCTCCAACTTTGGGGACCTGGCTCTGCACCTAATTCTTCTGCCTTTGCTCTCAAATCCACCTGGAATCTTTTCCAGTCTCCTCTTGCCTTTGGCCACCCAGGCAGAATAATTAGGCTTGAGGGTAAATTTGTGCTTGACTTGATTTTAGTATTGGGCCACCTGGATCTGGCAACCTGCCTACAAGGAAACTATCATTCAAAGCCACGCAACTGAGCAGGTCCTGCTCATAAGAGCACTGAGAAAGCAGAGTCCCTCAAACTTGAATCAAGCCCAAATGGTCAGTTTCTGACCCCTATGGAAACTGCCTGGTTGGGCAGAAATGACTCTGAAGCTGCCTGACCTGGTCCCAAGAAGCCATGCCCCACATTGTACAGGGACAGTCTGGCCGCAGTCACACAGTGACCACGAGTGAGGGCTTAACAGTGATTGCCAGTGCTGAACCCCTCATCCTGGGCTCTCAAAGCTGGGCTTAGTGAAATATGCCCACGGCTCGCTCTTTAGAAATGGATTAGATTGGGTGCTTGTTTTGTTTTCTTTTCAGTAGCTGAAGTTCAGATACTCCCATCTCCTAGTACTTAACATTCCTCCCTGGGCAGCGCTACTGCTATATATCACTTACACTCCCTGTTGACATTTTATGGGGATTTTAAAGCAGCAGGTATGTAAGATAGAAGCCATTGTCAATCATTGCATTAAAATACTCCACCCTTTCAAATGCCTAATCAGGGATTTGATGGGTTGCAGATGGCCAGGGTTTGAAGTTTTGTTTTTTTAAAGACAAATAGCACTACCCTACTTTGGGAAGTGGGAGGGTGAGAGGCTGGGGAAAGGGGCAGCTGAGAAGCCCAGTCAAGGCCGAGACACTGGGGCCTCCTGGTGAAAGTCGTCGGACTTTATCAACCAGAAGGACTTGGCGTCCCATGGATGGCCTTGCCCCACCACTTCATGGTGTTCATCACGTGGAAGGCTCCATGCCAGTGACAGCAGCCTCCTGCAGTGATGGATTTCCTATCAGGTAGCCTAGGGAGTGACTTCTCAGGATCTTGCTGAGCTTCTGGTCTCCTCCTTGGGGTATATTTGAATGAAAGAGGAGTAACTGACCCACTCCACATTAGGGTCTAGACAGGCTGCAGGATCACTTTTAAATTTGTTGACTAAACTGAGTTCATTCAGCTTACATCAGGCCACCCTCTGGCTCTCTATTTTGCAAAGTTTTGGAGAGAGTACCATAAGCAATTCCTGTGGCAGTACCAACTGTAATGTAATAGCCCACCTGAAACTTCTTAATTTACACAATTTACACAGTCTTAAAGTAACTTTGGAGAGCTTTTCATAAAGTATTAAGAAAAGTAAACTTTAAAAACTACATAAAAAATACCACAAAAGGAGTGTGTGTATAAAGAGAAAATGGAAGGGACAGCCAAGATACAAGGAGCCAGAATATTATGGGATAGGCAGAAGTTAATTCACTGAACTTAAACCACCTGATGATGTAACTGGCCTGTTGCTAGGCTACCGCTTCCACATCTTTAGGCAATAAGCCATTATTGTGCTATATAGAGAGCTCGGCCCAGTGCTCTGGGTGGAGGCAGAGATGCTAGTGCTCAACCTACTGCCCGGAGAACAAGCTGGGTAATAAACCCTTTCACCCAAAAGGACGTTTTGATGTCAATTTCTTTGGTCACATTGAATCCATAGCGAACTTGCCTGGGGCTGAAACCCATTAGCAAGACAACTATGTAAACTAGTATTTTAATTCAGACTGAAGCCCCAAACCTTGCCTGTTTATAAACATCACCATTGCATCAGAATCAGGGTACCAGGCCTTGAAGTCGAGCTAAGGAGCGCTGGGGTTGTGCAGCTTTAGGCCTGCATAACCAGCACGGTGTATTCGCTTGCCACCTCACAGAGACCCACTAAATAAATCTGAGTCCCTGTTCATCCTGGTTTTGGATTTGCCTCCCTGGCATTGGCTCTCCATTCTGTGTCTTCTGGACTTTCTATCTTTTTCTGTCAACTTTGTCCCTCCTTCATGTGTCCACTCACTGGTGACCTGCCTATGACCCCAGCATTTGACCTCAAAAGCATACCCTGTTTTCATGTTTGAGCAGACTTTGGTGGCTCAGGGGCATTTACTTATTAATCTTTAATCTCCACTTAGTTAATAACCTGTGGAAGGAATGGACTGTCTTTCAGCCATACTTTACCTGTGGTAACTCAAAAACAAAATGGATTGTCTTGTTCATTCCTGCATTGTGGGTCCTCGGACCTCTCATAGCACCTACCACACAGAATTCAACTTCAGTGAGCTCACAGTCTGGTATGAAAGCAAGGTAAGTAAACTTAAAGAACCATGTAAAGAAATACCACAAAGGGAGTGTGTACAAAGAGCAAATGTCAGGGACAGCCAAGACACAAGGAACCAGAATGTTATGGGATGGGAAGAGGCTAATTCTCACGGGGACCCAAGACACCTTGCTTAGGACAGGTGGTATTGATATACTGTGAAGACTAGTCACAGCAGCAAAAGAAGAGCTAATGTATGGACGACCTTGAATGCCAACATAAGGATGGGGTTAAAAGAAGACTACTTCACAGGACACAGAACTTCAACCTCTTCCCCCACAGTCTATTCAAACTCCATCTGCTTAGCTAATTCTTCTCTTTCCACTGGGTAAATCTAGAGCAATTACCTTTGACCCTTCTGCTCACTCTTGTCCTATCAGTAATGAAAAAACTCAACCCCACATAATAGTCAAAAATTGCAAGTTTCATTGAAAGTTAAAATGTCTTTCCTTTTGCAGATTTGAGGGCTTAGCATCTTTTCTATGTCTGATCTACTTACCTTTTCTTCCTTAGCTTGCTAGCCAAAGGTATAGGGAGGTGTGGGCAGAGTTACAAAAGGAAGGAACAAGAGGAAATATTCTTCCTAGACTGGCACTGCTCTGGTCTTCTGTGGGTGCCCTTGGGATTAGTAAATTTTCAAAGCTGACTTTTTTCTCAAAAGGGCTGCTCCTGTGGACCCTTCAGTAATTACCACTGGGGAACATTTGACAACAACTCTCTTGAGAAGTATCAGTTATCTATTACCACATAGGTATTCATCAAATACCCTAAAACATAGCAGCTTTAAACAATAAACATTATCTCACATGGCTCCTGTGTTTAGGAATCAGGACCAGCTTAGCTGGGTGGTTCTGGCTGAGTCTCTAAGGAATCAAGCTGTTGGCCCAGGAATAAATCATCTGAAGGCCTCACTAGGGCTGAATGTTTCCACAGAGGCTTAATTCAAACGGCTGCTGGTTTAAGGTCTCAGTTCATAGCTTTGTGAATTTCTCCTTAGAGTTGTTACAGTGTTCTCCTGACATTACAGCTGGTCTCTTACAACACACTCCTCTAACCCCAGCATGAAGTCCTCTTGGGCGAGGTCTCTCTTAAAACAATCTTCCATCTGGCAACTCAAAAAGATCGGGTTTATGACAACAGGGAAGTGCAGCTTACTCCAAAGTAGCCCCTTTTCTTTGCTCCACTACTAAGAAAATAGCAAATCCTCTTGTTCCTAAGACCTCTCAGATAGAGGTCAGGCACAAGGTCCAGGAACACATACATGTCTCTTAGATGGACTCTTTCTAGCTCTCCTCACCAGCCTTTGAATGGAAAAATATCCACCTGGGGGTGCAGAGCAGGGAAAATGCCACAGCATTATGAAAACTGTCTTCTCAGCCCAATACACAACTCAAGGGTACAGAAACAATTGACTTTGAACAGGCTGGAGTCACAAAACCTGCTTAGACAGCCGACTTTGTAAGCCCTGGTTTTGTATCCAGCTGTTGAAAGCTCATCAGAGGACCTATTCCATTTTAACATTTTATTATGCCAGAGTGGGGATATCATCAATGCTAGTGCCAGCCCAGTTCTGCATTTTGAAAGTCACTTGTCTTCAAGTCTCCCCAGCAGCAGAACCCACAACAGAGATCTGAGTACAAGTAATTTATTTCAGAAAATGTCAGGAAATACTTGTAGAGAAGTGGGGAAAAAGAGGGGAAATGTGTGTGGTATTATTGAATCAGTTAATATTGTGCACAACTGGAACTTAGTCCTTCTGAAGAAATCTTAGAAACAGTGGAAACATACCTACAGTATGTTTGGGCTGGGCACCAGTAGCATCTGCAATATCAAGGGAACTTGGAAATTTTGGAATAAGTGTTTTGTCCTCCCTGTTCTTCTCAAACTTAGCCCCTCCCTTCCAAATACAAAGGCCTACTTTGTAATTCCTTGCTTCAGATCTCTTGGAAGGAGCTATAAACAGAACCAGCCAGAAGCCCATGTCTCTTCCTATATTTTCTGAGGGCCTGTGGATAAAATGAGAGTTCCTGTGGCCAGGATTCTCACCTGGCCATGGTTGACTGGCTCATTGCACACCTGTGGGCAATACGTGGCTGTTGACTCTATAAAAAGGCTCCACCCAGTGCTCTGGGTGTGACACGGTGGCAGGGCTGCAAGGCTGCAGGAGAGCAGAGCAGAGGCTGGAGTGGTGGCAGTGCCTAGGACAGAGGCCCAGAGGACGGCTGTGTGGGATGGCTCTGCAAAGAAGCCCAGAAGACAGCTGTGAGGACAGAGGGGCCCAGAGGCAGAGACCAGCTTTCTGCATGCAGACTCGCTCTGAGTAAATGGGATTCTAGTGACTGACCTGCCACTGTGGAAATAAAGTTCAGTATAACCCTTTCACCCCAAAGAGCATTCTGCTGTTAATTTTCTTTGGTCACATTGAATCCATAGCGAACTTGCCCGGGGCTGAAACCCACTGGCAAGACAGGGCCAAAATCTCTTGATGATATGGGATAGGAGAGAGGGCCAGAAGAAAAGGAGAGATTCTGAAGACAAAGTCATCAGGTCCCTTTATCAGCAAGTGTCAGTGCTACTCAATGGCAGAGCCCATGGAAATGGATGCAACGAAAATGGGTTGTGTTCTAAGAACAGGAAATAGTACTCTCATGGAACTTACATTCTACTGGGGGTGGGGGGTTGAAAAAACCAAGCCTTAACATGTAAGATATTAATGTTTTGCTATGGATAAAATAAACCAAAACGGTGTGATAGAGGACGTGTTTATATTAAGTAGCCTCAAAGCCTTCTCTGAGAACATATTTCAGCTTAGACTTTCATAAAAAAAATAGCCAATCATGAGACTATCTAGTGAAATGACCAAAGGACAGAGAGGACACCCCTTGGCCTTGACTTTCATAAAAATTTAGAATCATTCTACAACACTCATTGAGGAGGAAAGCCCCAATAATGATTAACAGTTGTTTTTTACCAGCTCAGTTGGATAGGGGGTCAAATGGAATCAAATTCCTAAGGAAAAAAAAGTCAATGACATACCGTTTAGCACACCTGAGTGTATGAGCTGCTCCAAACTCAGTACAGAAAGAAGAAAATGGCATATGAAAATGTGAAAACATTTAGTGACATGTATTTAAGCATCCGTGTATTAATCTCATGGAAGTGAATGTGATCTTCATTAGAATATTATAAACAGTGTTGGTGTCTCCAATTCACATGTAAAGACAATGAAGATCAGAATAATAAAGGGACTTGCCCAATTAACACAGCTTTAATGTCCCATTTGGAGTTGAAATATATCTGCAAAACTGATTCTTCCTTCCCCCTGCCTCCTCCATTTGCCTCTTTCTCCTCCATTGCCGAATCACAGACCCTCTCTGAATCCCAGGTTCCTTTTATCTAACTTGTCTATTCACCTAACATTGAACAGCTACTATGTGCAAGGCTCTGTCTTAAGTGCCAATGAGGGAAGTCCCTGACCACAAAGGAGCTTAAAATATAGCTGAGTAGATCTTCACAAACACAAACGGTTTTTAGAAATTATGAATGGAGGGCAAAGTTGGGTGTGGGCAGATGGTCAGGGAGTGAGATGGTGGGGAGTTGATGCACTCAGTGTGAGCACAGGCGACCACGAGTTATCTTCCCAGTTTCCAGACTGGACTTGGCGCCATTTCAAAATTTGTCCTCACTTTCAGGGACCACAGAGGAGGCATCTTAGGCGTGGGAGTCCAGATGGGCTGTGCTGGAAAGCCACTTTCCAATATGCCTCCTGCAGGGCAGAGAGAATTGATCCTGTGAAGCCACTCCAGGGGGTGGGGGATGCTCTGGGAAACTAACATTTGAATCACTCTTGCTGTGACTCCAGTCAGCTTTCCCAGTCTCATCTCCTATTATTCTCTTCCTTGAACTCTAATCTCCAGTCTAACCTAATTTGATGCTGCTCCCTAATAACACCCTAAATTCTCTCTTCCATACATTTTCTCTTCTGCTAAAACCCTGCCCTCTTCCCTGGAAGAGACGTTGCAGCATACTTGCTGGGAGTCCTGTGCTCTGAGGAAATCAGGGGCAGGGTGGGGATGGGGTGGGGATGGGGTGTGGGTGTAATCCCAGACTCAGAATACAGAGACCTAAATTCAATGTCCCGCAATGAGGCTTACAAGACGCATGACTTTATGAACTGAACAACCTTACCTCTCTCTGTACCTCAGTTTCCCCATCTGTAAAATATAAGGTGCTCCCTGCTTACCTGGCAGGGCAGCTGTAACACTCAAGGTAATGATTATAAAATGCTTTGCAAATTGTGAAGCAATCCCGTATGCATGTGTTTGCCTATACAAATGTAAGGGATTGTCATTAGTACTTGGGATCTTCCTGGCTGGTGTGTTTTCACAAAGAGTTTGGCTAGAAACATGATTAAGATATGTCCCAGCTGAGTAGCTTCTTCCACTGTAGCTTTATCCAATAGCCACAAAGGGGCTAGAACAGACCTTTTGTGATTGTTTTCACATAGTTGGAAGCATTTCAAAGAAACAGATCTTTTTTTAAGTGAACTCTGCTTTATTTGCATTAAATCTAGTTCCATCGGTGCTGAAGAAACACTGTAAACTTATGGCTCTGAAGTTAATAGTTTAAAATAAGAGATACAAAACTTTTTTAAAAAGATTCAGGATTTGCAAAGAACTCATATATCACTGACAATACTCATGAGTCACATTTGAAAGAAGATTTGAGGAAGCCATTTTGATCAAACAGGAAGTTTTTCTAGACTGATAATGAAGTATGAAGCTTTCTCCTTGATTGTTGGAAAAATATAACAGACTAATTAGTCAATTAATCAGTCAACAAATCCATGAGCAAACAAACATAAACTAGAAAGAAAATAATAAAATAACCCATAACTCTACCGAGAACATTCTAAAGTGAAGGCCACTGGAGAGGAGCCGGTGGGGGAGTGTGTGATGAAATTCACTTGGGGACATACTAACTTCAAAGTACTTTTGAGAGAGGCAGTATTAGAGTTTGGATATACAAGGCTAAAACTCAAAAGCAATGAGTAGAACTGTGAAACAAATACTGGTCTATAGATGGATCGGAGCCCTGGAAGTAGGGGGGATGAGCAAAGAGGAGGAGTGCCAGTTTCAAAGACTAGGACAAAGCTGAGTATCCAGCAAAGACGACTCAAGAAAGCCGCCAGAAAGGTGGTGAGAAAATCAAGTGACTGTGGTTTGCTGAGCTAAGAATGAGTAAATCAAGCAGAGGGCCAGCAGTCAACAGCAAAATGTGCTGCTGCTAAGTCCAGTATGATGAGAACACAGAGTGGTTCCCTGGAACCAGGAACATGAAGGTAACTCTAGTAAGAGCCATTATGGTGGAATTAGAGGCAGCACCACATTGGAACGGGTGGAAGATCAAATGAGAAATGAAGTGGAGGCAGAGCACTGACAATTTCTTCCAGGAAATTCATCGGGGAAAGGAAGAAGAGAAGGACAGCAGACCTGGGATGGGACTGTGGGCTCCAGAGAATCTTTATACGAGTTGGAAGGGACTGGGGCAAATTACTGATAGAAGTGGTGCAGTTGAGAGGGAGTGAAGTCACAGGGGAGAGAGGCGTAAGATTTCTAGGACAAAACGTGTTTACCAAAACCCAGATCAGGATCACCTATTTCCTCTGATGCTCGGGGAAGCTGCCTGCAGAAGATAACAGGTGAGTCAAGCTACTCAAAGGATAAGTGAATCTATACACGGAAAGGAGTAGATGGAGAGAAGCAGGCCAGTCCTCCACCAGTGCTCTTTTCAATCTCACCACTGGGGCCTCTTGGATTTGCCTGGATTGAATGGAACAAAGTGCTCTTGAGGGACATTTCATGGGACTGTAATTTTTCTCAGCTCATTTTTATAAATAAAATGTGGGTTTGCTTACACAGGGCTTATTCTGTGTGTCTCTATGCAAGGTGTATTCTCATCTGGGTTATTTCCTCTGAGAATGCACAACCAATGATGCCACCTCTTAACCCCCAAGTGTCTGTGACTATCTGTATAATGTGGTGGGGTGCCTTACCCCTATCACGTTGCCTCTGTATTTTGTAAGTGAATAATTTCCTTGTAATTATGATGCTGCCTAATTAGAACCTGTCCATCTCAGCTGAAAAGGAGAACTTGGTCAGATCCAAACCCACTTGATGAAAGACATATTTTTCAGTGGTATGAGGTTGGGGCCTGGGAAGGAGGCTTAAGAGGCAGAAAATTCTGTGAGAGGCACTATCCGTAAGGTAAAGCAAGCCAGTAAAGTTTAAAATAATTTTTTTCAAAGCTAGTTGTTAGATGCTAACAAAAAATAGTGAGAAGAAATTCAATTCACACATGTGGAATAATGTTCAAATTCTCTAGTAACTTAAGAATTGCTCATTGACTTGAATAACTTTCACTATTAAATTAACAATAATTTCTTTTAAAAATACTAGCATGTAAAGTTAGTGAATATGTGATAAAAGTAGTTTCTTGGATCATTCCTGGCATCAGGGTAAATTAAGGTAATTCTTTTGGAAAATTATCTGAAACCATGAAACAAGAGATATAAAAATGTTTTTATATCTTGACCCAGAAATTCTTCAGGAAATTTTTCTTAAAAAAAAAAAATAGGTATGAATTAGCTCACATACTCAGGGTAAAAGAAGTATCCTAATTTTCTATAACAACTCCATTTCTAACTCTATAACCCAATTTGATGATCCTGGAAGCATAATCTCAGCTATTGAGGTTTTGCTGAATACAGGGTTGTGTCAGGATCCCAGGACCATACACAAACACTGAAGGTTCAAGGGATTAGGAAAAGGTGGGCCCTGTCACCCCACCATCAGGGTGCCTCGGGACACAGCCTCTCTGCTGTTTCTGTGTCTTAAGTAAGGCAAAGGGATCACTGATAAAGCTAAGAACTCTTTCCCACAACCCCACATCATGAACAACCCTTCTTAGGGTCTCACTGCTTTTCCTGCTCATCTGCCAGAATGAAGACCTTGGATTCCTGCTTTATGAATGTCCTTAGTCGCATAGTTTTCTCTCCCCACATGACCCCTCAGCCCTGGTTGTTTGGGAGATAGTGCCCCCCACCTACCTATTTCCTGCAGGGAGTGGCAGGGGGAAGACAAGGAATCATGCTCTTTCCTATTCTATTTTCTAAGACACTGTACCTCTCCCCAGGGCCCCTGGCTGCCCTCTCCTTTCATCCCACCACCATCTACATGCCCAACTCAAGCCTTTGAAAACAAAAGTTAAGAAGAGTTTTGTAGAAGGCTGTGCTTTTAGCCGAACCCCAAGCCTCCTCTAGGCTGGAGTGTGAACAATGTATCCATGTTTGGATGGGGGTTTATGGACACTGAGAAAAAAAATAATTTCTCAAAATATTATCCTCACATGCATGCATGAGGCTTACCATGGCAGAAAAAATATGGTAAAGGAATTGGATATGCATATATCTCTAACAGTAGGGACATGATTATATAACCAATTACCAGACCAGACTTTTTTTTCAAAGATTACCTCAACTTAATCCTCATAATAATCTTTGATTGAATATTATGTAATCATTAGAAATAATACTGAAGACAAGACATCAAACTGGGATAATATTTAATACTATGTCTAGTAATCTCTGATTGCATACAAACACATTTTACACTATTGTGTAAAAATCAAGTCACCAGCAAAAATGAAAATATCTGAGGTGTTTGGGTGGGGAAATTTGTGTGAATTATGTTTTAATAAGGACTATGCAACAACATTAAAAAGAAATAGAAACTGGAGGAGAAAATACTTTTTTCTAGATTTGGAATGAGAAATGAAGAAATCTTTATGGATTTTCCTTCAAAGTGCATTGCCAAGATCCAGTTCCAAGAATTCAAAGCTATTCCAGCTGCTGCCATTGTTAACTGGTCAGAATTGCAAAGACAGTTAATTTCTCTCTTGATTTAACTTCCTCCAGTTCACTAAAACCTATTCCCAGATCCCATCCATCCATCCTTTAGATGCTGGAGGAGTTCAGAATAGAAAGCAATTTGAAGAGAAATAGTCAAGGAGGCTTCTGATAAGAGGTGATCAATTTCTGACCCATGTAAGAGAGCGATTGTTTCAAAGGAAGGGGCAATCACCCTTGTTGAACACCTTGTATATTCAGACAAAGGGGTACACACTTACTATTATGATCTTACTATATTATCACATTTAATAGACTGGTTTCATTTTACTGATGGAAGCCAAGGCTCAGAAAGGTCAAGTGATTTTCCAAATGCCACTCAATGACTGAATCAGAATTCAGACTCAACTCTAGTCAAACCCAAAGTTTCACTTATTTTCCATAACTCTATGTCACCTCTCCTCAAAGTAGCTTCTTGTTGGCATTTTCATACCTAAGAACAAATTTTAAAAATATGAAAAGCTTCATTATTGTCATAAATAAATGGAAATACTCAGTAATGTACTATTCTTACTGAAAAGTGGTAATGCAATAGACCAGCAGCTCCCAAAAGTATAGTCCCTGAAATGCTCCTTAGTGGAAATATTCCACAACCTAATACATGAACAGACGGTGTATCCTATAGGCTCCTTTTGGAGATTCACGATCCACTGACAGCTTCTGAGTAGGAAAAAACTCCCTTTTACGTTTTTTAAACCAGTGCTCCCAGACTTACTTAGTCATAGAATCCTTTTCATCCTAAAACTCTTACAGCTCCTGGTTCATTTGCACAAACCTGTGTCTGAGACCATGGAGGAAGTCTCCAGGGGGTCAGTGAAAGGGTGATATTTTCCTGGGAAAGGAAGGTATTCTGTAAGAAGTGAGGACAGCTGTTTTCAGTGACAAAGTCACAGTAGAAAAGAGAGATATTCTCTTCAATTTTGAGCAGAACTAAAAAGGCATCAGAACAGTGACTCAGAAAGACTAGGAAATGTGACTCTGTGGTGGCACAGCAAGAGCCTGCAGCCTTGAGAACACCCAGAGACAGGCAGCCCCGTGGTATGGCCAGTGGCACCCAGCAGTGAGGTCCTCCAGTGGTTTCCAAGCCATGTGCCTCAGCGAGGACAGTTAGAACAGGAGAGGAAGCCCTGTGCCTGGCTCAGAGCAGGCACCCCATCACTGTTAAATGGCACAGCAGAACGTTTGCATGTATTATTCAAGATCCTCCTGGGACTCCAAGAAATATCTGGGTATATTTTGTTGGCCTTGGGCAGGTTCAGCAGGGTTCAACTGAATATGAATTTAATGAAAAAAGACTTTTCACAGGGACACAAAAGGGTGAAGGGAATCAACAAAAGATGAGGAGGCACTGGGAACCAGCAACTGTAAGAAGTTTTTTCCACCCCTAGATCTGAAAGAAGGGGAGACAGCAGTATTATCAGAGCCTGCTGAGAACAAAGCCAGGGGAGAGGCCCCATCTGAGCAGGCATGTGGGAGGACAGAAGAGCTGGCCCAGTGGCAAGCCATTTGGGTTGGGCTCAGAAGCCTGCACAGGCAGTTGTGGGGAAGTAGAGGACTGTGGGATTATTTGTAAGGACTCACAATCCATGTGAATAAACTGACAAGGCCTGAGAGACCTTACCAGTTTTATAGATATTATTTATAAAAATTATATTGAGAAACTCAAAATCTGGGAAACTCAGAATCTTAGAACTTAAAAATACAGAAACCCATAGTTAACCTGGAAAAAAGTTATAGTTGGGTGAAACTGAGACTCCCCTTCCAATATCCATGGCCCCAATTCAAATTGCCTACCCTTTATTTAAGCAAATCACACCGGGTGAATTTATTGTGTCGTTTTCTTTTCTGTTTTCCTTGAATGGGACACTTGGAAACTGTGGTAGCATATTGTTTGCTCAAACCTTTCCTGTAGATGAGCCTGCCCATCACATCTGGGTAAGGGTTCATGCCTTGGGAGGAGTGCTTCTCCCTAGTTAAATAGAAGGAGGCTATCAGCCACCCCAGGAGCTATTTCAGAAACAGCCAAGGAACTGTTGCTCTTGGGGTTTGGGTCCCCTCATCCTTCTCAAAAATGTGCTTAGAAATCATAGGGATGCCTGGACAATGATCCAGAACATGTGGAACATAGGGTACAGAATTCTGCTGACTAAAAATGGATGAGACAGTGAAACTTGTCTCTGGGAGTGGGCTCTGCATAGGGAAGAGAGGAAAGAGTGGCCAGGGGAGGGTATGGCAGCTTTCTGCCATCAGTCATGGCAGAAAGCCTCTCCTACCTGTAGGCCTGGAAAGATGAAGCAGGGAGACACTGCTTCCAGAGACCATCTCTGTGAACCCCAGGCTCCTCATCTGTAAAGCAGAGAAATTAATATTACAGTGCTGTTGTGAGGAGCAAAAGACATAATACAGTTGAAATACAGGGCATGATGCTTGGTGGCAATAAGAGTGGCTACTATTGATTGAGTGCCTACTACTTTTGTGTTTTTTATTATTATTATTATTTACTCCAGATCCTCATCTTTTATGTAAATGGAATTTAGAGCCCAGGAGGAAAACAATTTAATGCCTCCCTGAAAATTAGGCAGACACAGAACTGAGATCTGGACACTGGACACCACATTGCCAGCCAAGCACTGTCTTGATGGCATAGACGTGCCTGTTTAAAAGGCTGATTCTCTGGCACTCAGAGATCCCAGAATCACTGTGCTTGAGGGATTCTTCATGTTCATCAGTGATTCACCTTATATTACAAATCAGGGACTGGACCTGTCTGAACCAATGAAATGCCCACTAGAGACCCTTAGGGGGCAGCTTTTAGAAAGCTCTATTTCTACAATACCCAAATATACCTCTTCCAACCTCAGCCTTTTTCGTTTTGCCTTAAGACATTCAGAACTTGAATCAACGTTGTTTTGTTTTTTTCCTATGACAGCTTTTGAAGTATTTGAAGAAAGATCTCATCTCACTGCTTTTCCCTTTTCCAGTGTAAATATTTCCATCTATTCCAAAACCAGAAACCTCGTCATCATCCCAGGTTCTGTTTTCCTCACTCCCCAGAGTCTATCAAAAGTCAGTCCTTTTAGTTCTACCACATTGCTGCTTCTCAAACCATCCTCTGCGCTCTGTCATCCCCTCTGCCACCACTCTTCTTCAGTTTCTGGTCGCCTTGCAGCTAGATTATTGCAATTGTCTTTTTAGCCTGACCTCTGTCCTCTTACCTTTTAATTCATCAGCTATACCTGCAGGTAGAATTATTATTCTAAATGCAAATCTGACACCATCACTTGGCCCCACATTAGTTGCCAAACAAGTTCCTAACTCCTTAGCATAGCATATGAAGATATATGTCTCACCATTACTATCCAATGATAAGGGCCTTTTGAAGACAGGGTGGGAAAGTCTCTTAGCAGTGGCAAATGAGGATAGCAGGATTAGAATTTAAAAACAGAACTGGATTTGGAAGGCATTCAAAGGAACATGGTTTCTGCCATTCAAAGATAACTGTCAGATTTCTGTTTTGATTGACAAAGGAGAAGCTGATGCCATTCTCTGAGACTGAGACACAGGAGCTGGCTGTGGAAGCTCGGGGAGCACGAGATGGTGAATGTACTCCTCAGTGCTGCTGAAGGGACCTGCAGCAGACAGAAGTTAGGGACTGTGGGAGATATGCTTCTGGAAGCTGCACACTGGTGATGCAGCCTGGTTTGGAATCAGCTTTTTCAGTGACCACAAGGCATGTTGGGTCTTATTGAGAGGGAGTGAATGCTGGAAATGAAAGAATAATGGAGTCTTGGCCACTGTTTGAACTTGGAGTGGGTAAACAGCTTCTAAACATTGTATGTGACAGCAGAAGTTTGTTTTTATCATTGTAAAAAACATTCTATTTGGTTTAAAATATTTGTTTATCCTTTAATCATGAAGGATGTCTCCAGCTGCAGTAACTCTTCATAACTCAAGCTTTACTTTTCCTTGCCCATGACTAGGAAGTCACCCATCAAGGGAGAGGAATGAGTCCTTATTTGGCATAGGAAGAGATCTAGGCTAGAATGATAACTTAAGTCTCCAAGAGAAGCAATCAGGTAATAACTTCAATTCTGGTCAGTTGAGTTCAAAAAGAATAATCCATTTTAATAAGTACCGTTTTATAATACGTATTAATCTATGATCAATACGTGTAGAAAAATCTGTTTTTCAGATGGTGAGACTTTGATCCAGGCAAGTTAAGTACAAACAGACCTTGACACTAAATCTGTCTGACTCTTCCAACCTGGCCTCATTATGCCCTTCAAAGCATTAAACAAAGTGAGGAGATTATCCTGACTGGTAAGTAGCTATGTGCAGAGACATAGTATCAAGAGTACACAGTAATTTGTGATGAGACCAGGACTTGGGTGTAAGGACAAGAATTACCTTTTCTTCTCTTAACTGTGTGCCTTTGAGCAATTTACTTCATCTGAGTCTATTTCTCACCTGAAACATGAGATGAATATTCTCTGTCCTGTTTGCCTGGTAATGTTGCTATGGTGTTCAAGCAAGATCAGTTAATTAAAAAATGGTTTATAAACTTAAAAGCTTCATACATATATGTAGAGATATTAATCACAATTGTAATTCTTCCTTATTAGGATTGTGATTATTATAATAGCAAAAGTCATTTCCTTTTCCTCTAAGTTCCAGTTACTACATCCATAAAATGCTTGGGTTTCACCAAATAGTTTCTAGGTCCCCCCAAGTTCCATTAGCAAAGAATCATGATAGTTTTAAGTACAGAAAATAAGGGTCTGGGGTATAAGAAATACCAGAGAGACCCCTTTGGCTGAGGCAACTTGCAATGTGAATTGAAAACTGGGAGGTGATTGTCAGATCAAATGCTAATGGTCAACTTCAGAACCTTGACTGAAACTCAAAGAATAAAACAATCAAAAGTCTACAATCTAGAAAAACAATCAGCAAGTGCTTTGGCATCACCTAAATTAGATCACATTTGTGCATGGCCAACCATGAGCATGAAGCCATAGGTGGTGACTTGCATGGGATTCACCGAAGACTTCATTGCCTGAGACACCTCCCCATGGCCTGCATCCGCAGACACTGCTTGTTTGGTACGTTCTGGATATGTGTGCATGTTAAAGGCTTTAAGGCTTTCTCTGTTTACAAAAAGCCTCATGTTCCTAGATCACTCGTCCTCTTTCTGAGCATTTTCACATCACTTTTCTCATTTGAACATACAGGGCCCAGTGAAAGATCCTGGATCATGGAGGATGCGTTAGAGCCCAGAGCCTCCATCTGCTTGGCATGTGGGATGCCTTGGAAAGTCTGATTCTAGCCTAGAATTCCTGTCAGGACTTCTGTATGACTTTTAGGTCTTGCTCTGCCTTCAGAACTCTCTGCAGCTTCTGGAAGATCTCCAGGCCTTGGTGAAGGGGCATAAATCTGGAACTATTCTTTAGTCCATACCAGCTCACCTATGGACAGAGCCGCTCAGACCGTCTCTTTGCAGGATGGCCCCACCACTTCCATGAACACAGGCACTGTATTAGGTGCTTTGAGTGCTCTAGATGGAATGTTTACATCCCCCCAAATTCATAGGTTAGATCCTAACCCCCAGTGTGATGGTATTAGGAGGTGGGCCCTTTGGGAGGTGCTTAGGTAATAATGGTAGAGCTCTCATGCATGGGATTCATACCATATCTACTATTGTGTTGTAGCTATCAGTGTTTTCCTCTGAAGATGAAGTACCAATTTTTCTCCATTTCCAGGGTATGGTAGTCAGGAAAGAACTCAGGTTTTAAAGCTCAGATAATCTAGAAGAACTCTTGTGTAACAGATTTTCTAGCTCTAGTTTTCCCATGCTGCTTAGGCTGGTGAGGATTTCAAGAACAAACATCATACAGCCTGGAACTGAGTAGGAGTTCAGGACTGTCACCTGAATCCCACTGTATGGAGAGAGGTGGGAAGAGCCCCTGTGAGCCTCAGGAGGAGGGGGCATCACTGGGAAGTAGGTCACCCGCAGGGCTTGTCTGAGCAGAACGATGTCACATTTGGTGAGCACAGCTGGAGGCGGCTGCTCCGGCAGTTTCCTAAGGAAGCCTTGCTCGGTGGCTGAGGCTTTTTGGCACCAGAATGGACACAGATAAGCTCAGATGGGTGTCTGCCAGGCACAAAGCAGGCCTGTCCGTGCCCACCCATCTGCAACCTTCTTCTGCTATGTTTTTTTTAAAATTATTCCAGAAAGTTTATTATATAATTAGTAAGTTAACAAGAGTTTGCATTATGAGATTTCATATACAATTTAGTATGTGCATATCAGCACAATTTAGTGACTGAAGTCATCCACAAAACAAAAATACGGATTTTTCTGAGTGTTCTCTTATTTCTAGAAATAATTCCCAAAGGGAAGGAAACTTTTTAAATAGTTATCTTAGAAATTTTAGAAGTGAAAATATGTACATCCTTGGCTTTCATTTTTTTTTTTGAGAGGGCATCTCTCATATTTATTGATCAACAATAAAATTCTGTATAGGGGAGTCAATGCACAATCATTAATCAACCCCAAGCCTAATTCTCAACAGTCTCCAATCTTCTGAAGCATAACGAACAAGTTCTTACATGGTGAACAAGTTCTTACATAGTGAATAAGTTCTTACATGGTGAACAGTACAAGGGCAGTCATCACAGAAACTTTCGGTTTTGATCACACATCATGAACTATAAACAACCAGGTCAAATATGATTATTCATTTGATTTTTATACTTGATTTATATGTGGATCCCACATTTCTCCCTTATTATTATTATTATTTTTCTTTTTTAATAAAATGCTGAAGTGGTAGGTAGATGCAAGATAAAGGTAGAAAACATAGTTTAGTGCTGTAAGAGGGCAAATGTAGATGATCAGGTGTGTGCCTGTAGACTAAGTATTAATCCAAGCTAGACAAGGGCAACAAAACATCCACGGATGAAGAAGATTTCTCTCAAAACAGGGGGGGTGAGGTTCTAAGCCTCACCTCTGTTGATCCCCAATTTCTCACCTGATGGCCCCCTGCGACTGTGCCTGTCTTAGGTTGTTCCTCCCTTGAGGAATCTTACCTGTCTCTGGCTAACCAGTCATCTTCCGGGGCCATACAGGGAAATGTAAAGTTGGTAAGTGAGAGAGAAGCAATATTGTTTGAAAAGGTTAGCTTTTTACTTCTTTGCAGATTTATGCCCTGTGGCTTCTATGCCCAGCATTTGTCTTGAGGTATCTTTACCACTTGGAAGAATTATGATACTCGGTAATTTCGATATGAGGCACGAATTCTACTTAAGAGTTGTAATTAGGAAGGAAGAAGAAAAGCTATAGAAGTAGCAGATGGAAGAAAACATGGGAAGATTGATTATTTCTTTGACATATCTTCTTGTAGAGTAACTTCAGCATGTATAGGTTTTAAACTACTAATTAAATTGCGTACACACATTAACATAATAGGAATACAGCTACATAACAAAAGCAGACCTACAATTACCAGCCATATCCAGTGAAACCAAGAAAACCAGTTAGGCACCCTAGGCATTTGTGAAAACTTATCAGTGATATGATGGATATTGTCTAACTGAATTTGAATAGTTTGAGAAAAATCAGACAAATTAAAACAACACATTCCTGGGAACTGTTCACATCCCATATGTTCTTTTAACAGTAGATAGTCTGTAGTCTCAAGATTTTGGAGCACTGCAACTTGCACTTCTCCTAATTCTTGGTTGAGTTCCGACAGTATAGATCCAGTCAAATTTGTTGTTTTACTGTATGCACAGGCCAGCTTATCTCCTTCTTCATTCCAATGGCAAGTCCAGGAACCGGTGGGATGAATGCAGCTACAAGTGCAACAGTGCCAGGATCTTTGTTGAAGTTTTTTGATGATCATCTTCTGGAATGACTCTTCCAGAGAATGTTGATGTTGGAAGTTCTTCTTCATATCATATCTTAATTCGTTTTCTGGGTAGCCAAATTAGGCTTTGATCCTCTGTATAAACACAAACAAACCCTTTGCCCACACTTTGATATGCCCTTTATACCATTGTGAAGAACTTATTGGAGATCACCACACAGGAACTGCTTTTTTTTTCTTTTAAGATAAAGGAATATTATCAGAAAAACGTACTTCCATAGCTGATCATCTGACACCCTTTAAATGATCAAAATTAAGGATATTTAAAGCATGCATTAATCGTTGATTTGCAGTTAGTTTTAACCTATCAGGGAGTAATCCCCCTTTTCTTTCTTTTTTTTTTTTTGTCATCATTAATCTACAATTACATGAAGAATATTATGTTTACTAGGCTCTCCCCTATACCAGGTCTCCCCCAAAAACCCCTTTACAGTCACTGTCCATCAACACAGCAAAATGTTGTAGAATCACGACTTGTCTTCTCTGTGTTGTACAGGCCTCCCCTTTCTCCCCCCCATTATGCATGCTAATCATAAAACCCCCTTTCTTCTTCCCCCTCTTATCCCTCCCTACCCACCCATCCTCCCCAGTCCCTTTCCCTTTGGTACCTGTTAGTCCATTCTTGAGTTCTGTGATTCTGCTGCTGTTTTGTTCCTTCAGTTTTTCCTTTGTTCTTATACTCCACAGATGAGTGAAATCATTTGGTATTTCTCTTTATCCGCTTGGCTTATTTCACTGAGCATAATACCCTCTAGCTCCATCCATGTTGTTGCAAATGGTAGGATTTGTTTTCTTCTTATGGCTCAATAATATTCCATTGTGTATATGTACCACATCTTCTTTATCCATTCATCTACTGATGGACACTTAGGTTGCTTCCAATTCTTGGCTATTGTAAATAGTGCTGCGATAAACATAGGGGTACATCTGTCTTTTTCAAACTTGAGTGCTGCGTTCTTAGGGTAAATTCCTAAGAGTCTGTTTTGAGCATTTTGAGGAACCTCCATACTGCTTTCCACAATGGTTGAACTAATTTACATTCCCACCAGCAGTGTAGGAGGGTTCCCCTTTCTCCACAGCCTCGCCAACATTTGTTGTTGTTTGTCTTTTGGATGGTAGCCATCCTTACTGGTGTGAGGTGATACCTCATTGTGGTTTTAGTTTGCATTTCTCTGATAATTAGCGATGTGGAGCATCTTTTCATGTGTCTGTTGGCCATCTGTATTTCTTTTTTGGAGAACTATCTGTTCAGTTCCTCTGCCCATTTTTTAATTGGATCATTTGTTTTTTGTTTGTTGAGGTGGGTGAGGTCTTTATATATTTTGGACATCAAGCCTTTATCGGATCTGTCATTCATGAATATATTCTCCCATACTGTAGGGTACCTTTTTGTTATATTGATGGTGTCTTTTGCTGTACAGAAGCTTTTCAGCTTCATATAGTCCCTCTTATTCATATTTGCTATTGTTTTCCTTGCCCGGGGGGATATGTTCAAGAAGAGGTCACTCATGTTTATGTCTAAGAGGTTTTTGCCTATGTTTTTTTCTAAGAGTTTTATCGTTTCATGACTTACCTTCAGTTCTTAGATCCATTTTGAATTTACTTTTGTGTATGGGGTTAGACAATGGTCCAGTTTCATTCTCCTACATGTAGCTGTCCAGTTTTGCCAGCACCATCTGTTGAAGAGACTGCCATTTCCCCATTGTATGTCCATGGCTCCTTTATCAGATATTAATTGACCATATATGTTTAGTTAGTGTCTGGAGTCTCTAATCTGTTCCACTGGTCTGTGGCTCTGTTCTTGTGCCAGTACCAAATTGTCTTGATTACTATGGCTTTGTAGTAGAGCTTGAAGTTGGGGAGTGAGATCCCCCCTACTTTATTCTTCTTTCTCAGGATTGCTTTGGCTATTTGGGGTCTTTGGTGTTTCCAAATGAATTTTTGCACTATTTGTTCCAGTTCGTTGAAGAATGTTTGCTGGTAATTTGATAGGGATTGCATCAAATCTGCATATTGCTTTGGGCAGGATGGCCATTTTGACAATATTAATTCTTCCTAGCCACGAGCATGGGATGAGTTTCCATTTGTTAGTGTCCTCTTTAATTTCTTTTAAGAGTGTCTTATAGTTTTCAGGGTATAGGCCTTTCACTTCTTTGGTTAGGTTTATTCCTAGGTATTTTATTATTTTTGATGCAATTGTGAATGGAATTGTTTTCCTGATTTCTCTTTCTGTTGGTTCATTGTTAGTGTATAGGAAAGCCACAGATTTCTGTGTGTTAATTTTGTATCCTGCAACTTTGATGTATTCCGATTTCACTTCTAGTAGTTTTGGAGTGGAGTCTTTAGGGTTTTTTATGTACAATATCATGTCATCTGCAAATAGTGACAGTTTAACTTCTTCTTTACCAATCTGGATTCCTTGTATTTCTTTGTTTTTCAGTTTCTCACTGTTCAATATGATGTTGGCTGTGGGTTTATCATATATGGCCTTTATTATGTTGAAGTACTTGCCCTCTATACCCATTTTGCTGAGAGTTTTTATCATGAATGGATGTTGAATTTTGTCAAATGCTTTTTCAGCATCTATGGAGATGATCATGTGGTTTTTGTCCTTTTTGTTGATGTGGTGGATGATGTTGATGGATTTTTGAATGTTGTACCATCCTTACATCCCTGGGATGAATCCCACTTGGTCATGGTGTATGATCCTTTTGATATATTTTTGAATTCGGTTTGCTAATATTTTATTGAGTATTTTTGCATCTACATTCATCAGGGATATCGGTCTGTAATTTTCTTTTTTGGTGGGGTCTTTCTTCTGCTATGTTTGATCAGGAAAGAAGTGAATTCACCTCCAGCCCCTCTGCTTGGGAGAAAACTCCACTTTCCCTGACTTTCCAAGTAACTTTCAGAGAAGCCCAACTGTTTAATGGTGTCAGACTGGCATATAGACTTATACGTTCTAAAGCCTTTGACTGCCCTGGTTTTATGTATACTGTTTCACTTAATCTCCATGACAAACCTTTGGATTCAATATTACTATTGGATATTTGTAGAGGAAAAATGAAGGCTCAGAGAGGGCAAGAGGATTTTTTAAGAAAGTGGTGGACTTTGGATTTGAACCCACAACTATCTAACTCTGTGCCCTGCTCTCTTTGTAATATTGCACCTGTAAGTAAAGGATTGGGTTGTTTTCTGGAATATCTAGGAGTCTGAGCTTCATGATAAACATATGTTGACTCTCCAGCAGATGAAGAGATTGCCCACTCTCACAGACCAAGTAACAGATAAGCCCTCTCCAACTTTATTAGGAGAAGCAAGTTCATATCTCTGAGGATTCAGTGTATCATTTATTCACCCTTCCCTCAGGCAGGCCCACTGTTAGAGGCTGAGAATTTTTATTTGAAAAGCTTAATTCAAACAGTTCACTGCATTTGAAATGCCCACAGAGGAAAGAGAGGGGATGGCCCTTTGACATTTTCTTGCATAGCCCCAATTACGGCAATTATGAATTCCTAAGTGCTTTAGGTACACAAGACAGCAATGACCAGCTCCATCTGTGGGAGTCAAGAGTATCTCAGTGAAGGATACAGCTAACCAAATCTTTAGAGGTGATTAGGAATATGTGCAAAATGATTTGATCCTAAATCTGGGCCTGTATGTGGCTGCATTTTAGGGTCTGTCATTAGGATGCAGCCTTGGCTAACGGGGCATACAATTGTAATTCATAGCTCTCTAGGATATCAGACCAAGACATTAATGAGGACACTGAATCCCAGAGAAGGAATCTGGCTTATTCAGGGTTCACTGGAATGAGAACCCCCTTTTGTAATTCCCAGAAAAACACTCCTCACCACACTGGGTTGCCTCTTGCGTAATCACCCTCACTTGGAGCCACTGCCCATTTGTCTCCTGCCTGGCCCAGATTCCTGGGGTCTCAAACCACATGAGACACAGGAGGGTGCATTAGTCATTTGTATTACAATCCGACCAGCATAGTTTCCTGGCCATGAAGCCTACTGGCTTTAGGGATGTGTAATGTGCTCATTTCCCTGCAGGGTTCAGCTTCATTTAAGCTCAAACAAATGAGAAATGCTACAAAAAAAATGTAGTCCTTGACCTTTGAGCTCTTCCACTTGGCTGTTGGCCTTGGGTGAATTCTTCCCCTGTGATTCAAAGTCAGGAGCCAAGTTGCATTATTTTAAGGACTTGAAGTTCAATGCCTTTTCCCTGTTTGGAATACTCTTCATTTCCCCACAAAGTCCTACCAAGCCAAGTGCCATCCCTTTTAGAAGGCTTCTCTGATCCCCTCCTCTCCACTACATCCAGCACCTAGCTATTTTCCCTTCTCTGAACTCCTACTATTACTAAGACCCTTTCCATACCCAGCATATTTTAATTTAAATAGGAAAGAGGAAAACCAAATCATGTCTTGTAACCTCCCCAAGATTCTACAACCTGACATTTTCCACCCATCCCTTTCAGTGTTGTCTGCCTCAGACCGGTGGCATGTTGGCTTACTTCTACCTTGGGATGCCGTGTTTTCCTCCCTCTGCATTGTTCTCACACTCTTTTCCTTCTCTCCATCCCTATAGCCTCTTCTCTGGCTTGCTACTGGGCTTTATTAGAGGCCAAACACTTAGCTATGGGCCTCCCAAGTTTCCAAGCAAACTATACTGCTCATAATGAACTGGGTGTTGTCTGACCTTTTCTATGAAGGTCAGACCTGACTTCATAAAGGTAGACTATGCAGTATGACTTCATAAGGTCAGACTACAAAGTATGACCTTTATGATGCCATAAAGTTGGGCATGCACAGCTGTGCTCCATCATCAAATTGGAAGTGGTGTATTTGAGACTGTGCTCAAACAGGTCCTGAAGGCACAAAGAAGTTAAATGAAGTAGTGGCCCAAATACCCACAATTCCCATGTCAGCTACATTATCTTCCCCACCCCAGCCTGCACCTACGGCCTTGTGACGAGTACCCTACCATCAGTTGACACCTTTGTCTCCCTCCTGGATGACTACAGAAGCCTCCAAAGTGGTCCCCCTGCCTCTAGCCTCTTTCACTTCCTATTCACAGCTGCGTGCTGCCACTATGATCTTCAAAAATAAAAAAATGCTACTCTGGTCCTGTAGTTCTTCTCCTCAGAAACCAGTGACCACAACTGTGGCCTGTAGAACTCCTGCTCACCCATCAAGGCCTTCCTCACACCATACTACCTTCTCTAATCACTTCATGGCATGTACAGCGAGACAGCGCTGTTCAGACATTACCCTCAAAGGACCCTTGTGACCAGTCGAAAATGATCAGGTGCCCCGAGAGGCAGAGCCCAAAGTAACTTTCACAACTGTCCTTTGAGGACTAATGGCTTAAATAAGAATTATACAAACTTAGTCCATAATATTTCTGGATGTTTTTAAGTTACTTAAAATTTGTTACATTTCTCTAATAAATTTGATATTCCATGAAAGTGCACTATCTTTACCTGGTAGCTGTTTATATACAGCACTGACATGCCACCATCCCTACTCCTACGTCAGTATTCCCAAATTTGGGATGCATGAACCCTCTAGCCCTTTTTGGTACTTCCGCTACATCTCCATCTCTTGGGCATGGTCCTGTGCCTGAGAAACCCAGAGTCCACTGAAGGAAATTCCATAGTGTGCTATCAGGATATGCATATCATCATAAATTATAAATAATAAATAGTGCTAGGCATTTGGAGGGTTACTATATTCTCATATCAATTAAAGGCTAAATTTCTTAGCCTAAAGTTAACGATAATTCATGACTGTACACAATGATAATACTATTAAAATAATACAGTCGCCTCAACTTATGCAGTACTTACTCTGACCAAATTCTTCTCTAAGATCTTCATGTATTTAACTACACCATGAAATAGGTACTCCTAATATCCTCATTCCAATTACATAATGAGAAAACTGAACTTGGCTTTGAAAGCAGACAGCCTGGCTTCAATGGCCATCACCTTAACCACTGTGTTATGATACTTCTCAACTGTCCTTACTATTAAATCACAGGACAGTAGCAGTCATAGCAATTAATAGTAAGAGTAAGAGCAACTGCAACTGGAGTAACTAGACACCCACAGTCCATTAAAAATTAAAGGAGATAAAGCATATGTAATAGCTTAAATCTTCCCAGCATAGACGGGTCCATTTTGAGTCCTTTCTAAACAAGCCCTGCCTGAGCTCCACCTTACCCTTTCCTGCCTACAGAAGTTCAGGCAGAGGTCTCCCAAGCTCCCTGTGGATAAAGTTTTGGTGAGAGCATGTTGAAATTGGATGGCTGTGCATATAAATTAAGTCAGATCTGTGAATAAGATATAAGAGCCATAGGCAATGAGAAGGTGGAGTTTCAAAGATGTAAACGCCTCTGACGCTCAAGGACCCACTTTGGCCTGGCTCCTACTAACCAGCAGCCAATCCTCAAACTTGAAAAGCCCTTTCCCAGAATGGAACTTGTGTTCTAGTTCCAGGAGGACGCTCTGCTATGGAATGTAAAGGAGTCAATATGTGTGGGGCAGTATGTACAGCCCCTGTGCCAGACTTTCACATATTACTGACCCATTTATTCCCCACAATGTCTCATGATAAAAGTAAGACCATCACCATTTTACAGATAAGGATCCTGGTGCTCAGATTTAGTACATTTTCCAAGGTAATACAGAAATAAACATGCAGCACCAGTATTTGGAGTCATATACATCTGACCACAAAGCTTATTTTTAAAGAATGTATATGCTATAAAGGAGCTATGTTTCTGACCAAAGATATAATATTCTTATAAAACTTTAAAAAGGAGACGTCTCAAGAAATACTGAAATACTAGAATTTAAAATGTGAAGTCTCTGGCCCTTAGTGTAATAATGCTCTTACAGGGCATGCCTTCCTAAAATCTAAGGAACTGAGAATTCCCTTCCTTACCACATGTCATTAAGTGAGGTGGTTATTGGCCTCAGCCATGTGTGGAAGCAGGGATCTGATGTTCACTTTCTAGGATCCATCTCTATCTAGAGCTGACGGGAAAGGGCAGGTGGCAGGGTGGATGCAGTAAGTGGCAACAGGAGAAAGTCCAAGCAGGAGGGAAGCACCTCTGAACCAGCAGTAGGAAAAAGGAGCCCGTGTAGCCAATAACTGGCTTTAGCGAAGTCTCTCAGTAGCTGGAGGCAGATCAGTTGCATGGATGGGTATGGGGAGTGGTTAAAGCTACTATCCTAAGATTGGTGGAAGGAGCGAGCAAGGACTTCCAGACTTGGATTTCATAGAATTTCCAAAAAAGTTACCAAAACATGGTATCAGAACAAGACCTGCATTTAATTATAGGAACATGAACAGATCCAACCAAACCAGGGATCAGAGAAGAACAGGTAATCTGATGGAGAATTTTTGTAAATACCAAATAAGGGTTCCTAAGGACCTGTGACTAGGGCCAGCATGTGTAGGATTTTGCCAAATGCTGGCATCAGAAAGGACACTAGAGGTAGACAATAGCACATGCCAAAACATAATGGCTGAATGTACATAATATTTTGGAGAAAAAGCACTTTATTGGGTCTTGGATTGAGGGAAGTAATACTTTAAAAATTTTAGCTGGGGACAAATTACAAAAGGACCTTACATGTTAGATTAAATAGCCTGTAGTTTACTGTAGGGAGTCAGCAAGTCTGGGTGATGCTCACTGGCAGGTAAGGAGAAGGAGACAACAAAGCCCCTGGCAGGTGTGTATTAGGGAAGGAGTGCATTGTACATTGACTACTGCTGTGGAATGACGCACAGTAAAGAAGTGAATTAAAACATTCAAACTAGAAGAAATCTTGGAGATTCTATGTGAATTTCCTTATTTTAGTTGGGGAGGCAAGCCTGGAGAGTGGGAGCTCACAGTGATCTGTGGAGAACTGGAAAACAGTGCTCTTTACAACCCATTGTACTTTGAGATTGCAAGGTTAATAGAAAAACAATAGAGTTCTCCAAATTTTGATACTGTTGGTTATAAAAACAAGTGGAAATAAAAGAAAATAAAAAAACTGTGTTCTGGGATTACGGTTGAATAATAAAACTCAAAGCCAATTTTCTGACCTAAATTTGCAGAGTCCAAGAACTTGACCACAGGTCACACTTGGCCCTTCTTCCCAACTTCTGCAGGTTGGCCTTGAGTATATTTAATTCCTTGGTCTGAGCCTTTTAACCCATAAATTGCATAAGACATTGCAAAGACAGACAAATATGTGTAAGAGATTTTCTGTTTTACTGACTTAGCCTGGAAATGAAATCTGATTCCAGGAAAGAGCTGGACACAAAATCCAGGGAAAAGCAAGGTAATTATAAAGATAAATCTAATCAAGTTACCAGCCATTGGCTGACATCTTCCCTTTCCCTCAACAGGGTCTGAATGGAAAAGTAAAAAACAATTTATAATACCTGGGTCTTCCAAGGTAGCAAAGACACATTGCTGATTTCTGTTTGTTTTGTTATACACTGGTGCTGAAAGTGAGACCAGAAAACTCAAAAGAGTAAACAGAGCCCAGAGGAGGAAGCAATTGTTGCTAGAGGAACATGATGGCTCAGCAGGAGACAACACTTGAATTAATTTTTGAAAGATTTTTTCAGACAGACAAAAGATAGGAGGAAGGTTATTCCAGTAGAGGAAATAATCTATGCACAGACATGAAAAAGACTACTGGGTGGAGCGCAAGCAGTTCAGAGTGGCAAGAAAATGAGGAGATGGTGCAGTGGAGAAAGAAGAACATTTCGGGCATCTGCAAGGGCATTCAGGTGTGAAGGAACCTGGAAAGTCAGACAATGTTGGATGGTGCCGCGTAGGGCGAGCATGAGCACCAGGAGGAATGTAGATGGAGAAGGCTGGACAGAGGGATGGCTCAGGCCGAGGAGGGCTGCGGGTACCCCTCTGAGGAGGCTGGCTTTACTCAGCAGGTAGTAATAAGGGTCACTAAAAGTGTCTGAGTGACCAAAAGAACTCTACTTTCGGGAAAATGGATTGGAAAATGAAAGACTGGAAATAGAACATTTGCCCAGGTAAGAAACTAAGGACACAAACTAGGGCTTTAGTAGTGATCTAGACCAAGGTCTATCAAGACACTGTCCCCAAGCTTTCCCACCTGCATCCACATTGCCCTTCTCTGAACACCTTAACCACTAACAGGACTCCTGGTCAGTGGACTTTTAACGACTCTACTAACTGTAAATTTGCCTTCCTTGTGCTGTCAACAGCTTGAAGGCAAGGATTAGATCTGAATAACCTTTGTATCCCAGGTACCCAGCAAGAGTCATCCTCATGGGAATGTTTGATGAATGAATGAAGGCTGAGATGTGCAAATGAATCAATAAATGAATGGAAATAGGATGCAGCTGTGTGCCCCACCTACCTGTTCCCTTTTGCTACCTCCCATCCACTGTAACACCGAAGGGAAAATAGAGCAAAGTTATTTCTTTATTCATTCATTGGTACTACAATATTAATTATTTACAAGTGCCACTTGGTTACCAGGCAAACAGGAAATGTGGTACCAAATGTAAGCAGTTATCTGGGTGACTGGTGAGATGTGGTACTTCCTGTGACCATGACTACCTCCCACACCAGTCCTCAGGTCCCTCTTGGTTCTGCCCACACAGACCCACATACATGAAGGCAAGACGGGTTCCTGATATAGAAAGTGGCTGATTAAAGAGTGGACACAGTTGTTTTTCAGGACCTGCATGTACCTGGCTCAAGCCTGGAGGCATAAGATCCTTCCAAACAAGGTACCGTGTCAGATAGATTATGTAGCTTTCACATCGATTTTCTATCTTTATTGGATCATACATGACACTGCAAAGTAGGTCATACCATCCCATTTCACAGATGAGGGACCCAAAGTCCAAAGTGGCTAAGTCGGTGGTTCTCAACCCTGGCTGTTGTGGAGAATCATCTGGGAGCTGTGAAGTGATTCTGACAACTAGGCTCCAGCCTAGGCCACACTCCAGTCAGTTTCTGGGATGAGACTCAGGCATCAATGTCCAAGGTGACAGGGCTGGTGAGAAAACCCAGGACGGGACCTCAGCCTCCCCCAGCTGCAGTGTCATTTCCAAAGCTCCACTGGCAATAAGTAAAATTCTGCTCTAGAACTGTCCCTGGGACTTCAAGTCTGATGGAAAAGTCTGGGTGGGAGGCACGGAAAGTAACAGGTCTCTCATCAATTTTTCATTTTCTTGGGCTGCTTGCTTTTGATCTCAAACCAAAGGATTTATTTGTGGCTTCAGTGGTGCATTAACCATTCAGGTTCCTCACACCCATTCTGCTCAGAACACAGTACAGCCCTTTCCGGCCGACAGAGGCCTTCCTGGAGCAAAGGCCCAGCCTCATCCTCCTCTGTGACTGCGGCAGAGCAGAGGGCAGCTTAGGCAGCTTTATGGGCTGCCTCTCCAGCCGCCGACTCGGCCGCCTGACAGATGGCCTTATGCACTATGCCGCTGGGGCGATGGCCCGAATTTCACTAAAAGAGCCTGCTCAGGTCATGTGTTCTGGCTTCTTTTTATGAGAAGATTTGTGTTAGCCCATGAATCACAGGGTAGCAGTGATGGAAAGAACTTCAAAGGTCACCCTGCCCACCACCTCTACTATCACCACTCTCTGGACACTTTTTTGTTGGGAAAATGGAGGCTTATTTGATAATTAAATATTAATAATCATAAAATTCAACATAGTAAAATATCTCAGTACCAAGAAATTATTATAAAAATAGATATTTATTTTGTATCAACTATGTATCAGGAATTTTGCACACATTATCTTGATTCATTCCAAGGGTTGCTGCCTTGCACAAATCCAGGGGCCATCATCAGTCTTACCAAGTCTACATTACATTGCTAGGATGTACACGGGTCTCCTACAACAGTTTGTGTGTGGCTTTATCTGGTGGCCCTATTACACTAGTGGCAACCTTATGAGGAAACTGTCATTCCTGCATTAGTTCAGGGTACTATAGAGCCCCCTTCCTCTGGAGTGCAAATAAATCATCATACAAACATTACCAGCCAAGTGGGAAACAAGCTATCACTTCTTCAATTTGTAGGATCACAACATCCATCAGGTAGCTTTTGCTACATAACAAATCACCCCAGGACTTAAAGGCCTACAATAATAACCATTTGTTATTGCTCACAAAGCTACAGGTCAGCTGGGCAGTTCTGATCTAGGCTAGGCTGACCTTGGTTAACCCCACTGATACATATGGATCAACTGATGGGTCAGCAGAAGATGCCTAGTCTCTGATGGCCTTCGCTAGGCTGGCTCAGATGACTGGGACCTCTCTCCATTGGTCCCCCTTCACTCTGAAAGATAGTATAGTCTGTGCCTGGAGGTCTCAGGGTTTCAGGAGAACAAAGGGGAGCAGGTAAAACCTCCTGAGGCCCAGGCCTGGGCCTCATACAATCACTTCTGCTTTGCTGTGAGGTCAGTCCAATCATAGGGTAGAGAAATTGACTGCATGTCTCAAAGACAGAAGGTAGAAAAACTTGTGGCAATTTTTGTAGTCTAACATATCCTATAACTGAAAATTATAGAGTTGTGGGCTACCTCTGTTAGAAAGCACGGCTCAGGTTTCCATCTGCAAGCAGTATGACTCACATTCTCCCCAAGATGTGCCCAGTTACAGATGGACCAGCTAGAATACAGAACAGAAGATGCGGACTCTTGTCCAAGGCAGTGACCACACCCACTAGCAAGGGGTTAGAAGATGGCCTCCATTGGTATCAAGCTCATTAAACTTTCTTTTTAGAGATAGTATATAAGAGAGTGGGAAGAGAGAGTATAGGTGTTCCATTCAGCACTAACCGGGAGGGGAATAGAATGCCCATTCTCTCCTCCATGGATCAAGGTGGGAATGTGAGAAGAATAGAGAAGGCATCTTCTTGACCAACAACCCCTAAATCAGATGGGGAAATGGAGGCTCAGAGAGATTAAGATACATGCCCAAGAATACATAGTAAACAAGATTAGGCATACAGCCCAAACTGTGCTAGCAATTCACTAAGATCAGCCTTGTTTGGGTTCCCACCCTCAGCAGCTTCTAGCTCTTTGCTGAGAGAGCCAAACAAGGCTCTCAAACGCACTGAGCAGTTATTTTGGTCCAAGCACCCTTCTATGTGCCTTCATATAAGTTCATGCATAAAATATCCACTACTCCAGCAAGCATTATTGTCCTCATTTAATGAGGAACACTAAACTCAGATGATGAGATGTGTTCAAGATTATACAGTAAATGAGATAACATGGACCTAAATTTGAATTAAGGCTCCCACCAACTCCAAATGCTCTCGGTTATAGATAAGTACTCTATTCCCTTGTCATGCATTGTATACAGCAGGAAAACTGGGTTATTCTCCCCCAAAAGATTCTTCTGTATTCTCTAATTCCTGCTTCCCCCCACCTGGAGTGTATCAGCAACCACTTTTTTGATGATGTAACATTTCCTCTTTCCCTTCTGCCTCTGTTACCCTAGCTCTACCTAGAAGACCCCTGCTGTCTTTAAAGGACTAGCTCAAATACTACTTCCCCCAAGACCCCAAATTAAGGTGGGCTCTTTCTTATCCCACTGGCAGGAAGTTATCTCTTCCTCTTCCTCCTCTATGTTCCTACAACATTTCATTTCACATCACTTTTTGTCATATGTCACAAATATTGTTTACTTGTTTATAACTCCTATGCCTCAGAAGCTTCTTGGGGGCATAGGGCTCATCATGGTAACTCCAATATCCAGAACAGAGCATAGTCATTGACTAAGAAGAAGAAATAAAAATAAAACGAAACAAACAAAAAGAAGTACGATTTCCACGCTTAAGCAGCAGGTAATGGAGTAAATCCTCATTTGCTGCTAGCAAACCTGGAAGACTGTCTGGAGGAAACTGTGGGTCTGGGATCATGAAAAACTTCTGTGTGAGTTTCCTCTTTGCTTGGAGGCCTTTTTATCTCCCTTGGTCTCTGATGTCTAAAAGGCATTGAAAGCATGTTGGTAGAAATCCGTAGTTTGTCAAGCTTGGTTACAGCCATTCTTAGAAGAGAAGGGGGAGAAAGTGTGCACAGACTGGTGTGGTAATAATTTAAGTTTTAGCCAAATAAGATGTAGAGGACTGCTGGAAGTGATACATTTCTGGCAGCTGATGGTCCCTGGGAAAGATAAAAGAAAGGAGGAGAAGACAGCATTTGGTTGGGGCTCTTGCCACTTCGGACCCAAGCCACTTTGTCTCTAATTCTCCGAGGAAAGTAGGAATGGGAGTAGCAATATTCTAAAGGTCAAAGAGACACAGTCTTCACTGTGTGTGTGTCAGGGATGTGATCGTTCCTAGCACGTGTACAGGGCTGTACAGTCTATAAAGTGCACTCCATCTGTCCTCTCAGTCTCAGAACACGCCTGTGGATCAGCCCATGGGCGGGCGAGAAGTGCTTGAAGCTGAAACTCAGAAGACGATTTAAATTTTTCACTGTCTCTCTTAAAGACACTTTTAATGTGACACATGTTTTCTTTTTGATGACCTTTGATTCTTCTTCCAAGGCATAAAGACTAACTCTTTGAAGACGACTCTCCCCCCACAGGCAATCCAGTACAGAGGAAGTGATCCAAGACGGAGGAATAAAAGGAGCAAGATACAGGCTTTAAGCAAAAGAAACATTTCTGGCCCAGATTCTAGTCCGGGCTTGCCTGTGACCCACCTCATGGCCTTAGGCGAGTTGCTTCAGCTGTCTTAAGTTTCCCAGGCAGAGAGTTCATCATTTCCTCTCCTCTGCTCCCAAAACATTTTCAATACCATATTATCATTTAAATTTTATAATATATGTGTATATTGATTGTCTGCAAGTTACCTCCTCAGAGATCTTCTCCCTGCTCCTCCTGCGTAGTAGTTTCCCCCATCAGACTCTCTCTCCGCCCCTCATCTGTTACCTTCATAACACTTAGCACAATTTGTCATTATTTCCTCCGATTACTTGGAAGAGTTTCTGGCAGTCTGCCCAGCCACAGTGCCTGCCTCCTGAGGACAGGAGCCAGATCTGTTTGCTCATGAGCTCTGTCTCAGTGAAGTCAGGTCCCAGGTACTGATGGAGTGGATGACGCCTCCTCTAGGAGATGGGGGTGGGGGTGGGGGCTTCTCTTTTAGGCCAGGATCTGGCACAGAGTTGGTGCTTGGTTAAGGGATGTATTGCTGAAAGGAACATGTCTTCGCCCCATACCTCCCAATCCAGCCTGGGCCCACAGAAGAAGGAACATCTACTTCCATCCTTGTACGCAGCGTCTCTGCCCCTTCCTTACCAGTTCCTCCCGGGAGGAGTAGGGACTGTCCACATGGCTGCACAAGCCCTGGTCCTGTAGCCTGAATTGTGTGGGCAAGGATGCTCCATGAAAAGGCACCACCCAGCTGTGAATACACCCTCCTCTGCCTCCAAAGTCCTGAGGAACAGTGTTCTGCTCCCTGACCTAGCCTCTGGGCTCCAGCATAGGGGGCTGTAGCCTGCTCCTGCCTGCAATAAGGATTTGTTGGGGAGCCATCCACCTACTGTTCTTCCATGTGACCTTGATGAGTGAGATGAGAGGGTCAGGCAAGCCACCCTCATTAGTCCAGTTGTTTGAATAAGTGAACTTGGGGTTGGCTTCACCAACCCAGGCATCTCTCTTTGCAGACCTGGGATTATAAACTCAAATCTAGATCCAGGATGCATAGGTCTAGGCCACTTTTCCCTAACACTGCCCTTTATCAGTGCTTTGCAGTGTGGTATTCTATACCAATTAATAAAATTGGTATTTTATTTTCTGTTTTTTTTCTTTTTCATGGATTTGTGCTAGAGTACTTTGGGAGGCAGCAGGGATAACTCAGGGGATTCAAGCACCAAACTCTATCCCAAACCCTTAAGAGTGTTTAGCTTCTCCATGTATTGTTCTAGACCACTGATAGCCTAAAAAGGCAGAATCTTTGAGTGTAGAGTAAGAGAATCTAAATGTACAGAGCACCCCAGGTGATTCCTATAACTTAAAATTTGAAAACCGTGTCCTAGAAATCTGCTGAATAAAGCTTCCATGAATTTGATGGATGGCTCCTACAGATTGATCAAGTCTGCTCTAAGATAAGTTTACTCCTTCCCTCTTAATTGAGAAGTCAGTTCTGCATGAGGAGGCTGCTAGTAAAGGCCATGGGCCTCGGCATTAGACACATCTAAGTTAGGGTCGCAGCTCAGCCATTCCCCCCAGCTGTGAAACCTTTAGTACTAACCTCTCTGAATATCACTTTCTTCAGTATGTAAAATTAGAAGAATGCTACCCATTTCTTAAGATAATTGTGAGGATTACTAATAACTTATATGCAGTTTTTGATGCATGGAAGTAGCTAGTGGGTATGTTGTGAAAGAAAATGAACAAAACATAAAGAAAACCTCCAACCCTGAAAGCCATAGAGTAGAATGATGGGATATACCATAGATGCTGAAGAATCTTTTGAAGGCTTTGAACTTGTATCCAGGTTGTGGGGTAAAGACATGCACACACTCACACGTGCACAAACACACTTGCATCTAATCAGTCTCACTGCTGCAAAATAGAACACATTCTATTCCAGCCTCTGGGTTTGTCTGAACCAATTCCCTGTTTCCCTTTAGCTGACCTCAGCCAAATCCTTAAGAGACACCGTGTTTCATAACCTTGAGGATACCAAGTGCACTATCTTCTCTGCAAGAAAATTTTAAAAACCAAGGCCATCATGTTTTGTCTCAGAACTTTCAGCTAATAGAGATCAGTAAAACTAATAGGAGCTCATTAGTTGGAAAAGAAAGCATTTTTGTAGTAAAATTATTCCCAGACCTAAATCCGAGAATGCCTACACTAGAAGATAATGGAGGGTGATTTTCTGGTTCAACACTCTCTTTTTTACAGATGGGAAAACAAGCCCAGAAAGGGGCCATGACCATAGCAAGCCATGATGAAGAGGTGGAAAAGTTCTAGAAATCCATACGGAGACCTTTAAAGAAAACTCATCTCCCTGGTGCATATGGTTCCCTTACCGGGAGAGAAGACCCTGCTCCTTTGCTGCACAATCTCAGTGCCCTGAGGACACCAAAGAAGTTCCATTTATCACTGGGGTTGGGGGACCTTAATAACATTTTTGTACAGAATATCTGTTTCTAGGAAGCCACGAGCCAGGCCTGTTTACTTAGTCCTCACAATGATCCATAGAGACGCGTATCCTCATTTCACACTGGCAGAGAAGGAAACTGAAAGGTGCCAAGTGGTCCTGAGGCTCCAAACTGCACAGCTTGAAGCTTCCCTGTCGCGGCTGGAGACAGAGCTGTCCGGTTTCTGAAGACCTTCTCCTCCTACGGGGCCTGTTCTCCCTCACTGATAAAAATCATCACGATTATTTCTTTGCTGTATCTATCCCTCTAAAGGCAAACATGCTTCATGCAGACAGGAGATCTTGTCTGTCTTGTTGTGTGGTATTTCTGGAGGCCTTGGGCAATGCGAAACAAAAAGGAAGGGGAGGGAGAGCAGGAGGAATTCTGCTTCTGCGCCTCTATTGTCCGTTCAGAAATCAGATCATTTCAGGGGAGGCGGCACTGAGCGCAGAATGGGACCAGGCCAGGCTGAAGGGTAGTGAGAACAGTCAGGAGGCTGGAAGGACCACGCTGGGGACATGAAGAGAGACAGCACCGAGGCTGTCCTGGGGCACTGCACAGAGGACAGAAACTGAAGGGAGATGTGGGCAGGGTCACCGCCAGAATGCACTGTGCTTCTGGGAGGGCGGAGATGTGCCCAGGGTCTCCACAGCAAATAGATGGCGAACCTAGGTCTTGTGTATCCTAGGTAAACATTCTGCCCTCACCCCACTGTGGGGTCATGCATATGTGCATTCCCAAGCCCAGCACCCTGCCCTCTGCTCATCCGACAGCTCTGGCTCTAGGGCTGCCTCTGTTTACCAGCACAAAACGACCCACTAGGGAGACTGAGAGGTTACAAAGCTGCCTGTAATAAGGGAACATACAATTTCCCCTATCCTTGAGGGTTAAGGTGAGCCAACACCCCTACTAAGGTATGTTCTTTCTGTTCACTCATTCACTCAACAACTAATTAGTTTGTGCTGAGCACTGGGACCCATCTGGCCTCTCAGGACCTCTACTCACTTGTATTTTTGAAGGCTTGTTTAATGTTAAAGTTTAAAGTTTAATATACTTTTGAATTGACCTAGGCTCAAGGTAACCAAGTGGCTTATTCAAGGCCACAGCCAGCAGGTTGGCAGGTCAGGTCCCTGGACTAATTCCCAACCTTGGGATTTCCATGGCCTCTTAGTGACTTAGGAAATTGGGACTTCAACTTCAGTCTGGTCAAAATAGAATGCTTTCCATTGCAGGAACGAGGAGCATGTTGATGCACCGAGGAGCCAGCAGGTGAGTGACTCCCTGGTCCCAGGAGAGGCAAACACAGGGTTGGTTCCCAGCATTGTGCCGCACCAGCCAGCACTCTGAGACGTGTGTTTATCCTTCCTCATTCTGCAGTGATGTGCTCTCTGATGAGCTGTGGAGCACATCCAGAATGTTTTTGGAGCTGTTAGCTATTATGTCTTAAAAAATAATAAATTGCACGCTGTGGTTCTGTTTCTTTCTTTCTTTCAAAGCAACTGGAGAGCTAAAAATATCAAGTTCCTTCCAGGGCCCTTATCATGTCAGAGTCACCACCACCCTTGTTTACTTTGAAAAGCTCACTCAGCACCAGCTGAGAGCCCTCTTGGCCCCAGTGCCTCCCTGGGGACATCTTCCTGGGCTCCTTTGTGCAGACACAGACGGCAGGCTGCCCACTGTTGGCAGAGCATGGAGCTGCACCCACAGCCCACCGCCTGCCTGCTCTTTGGGCCACCAGGTCTGAGTTTATTATTCCAGATGCTAAAGCATACTGTCCTGAGGAGCTCAAAGCCCCAAATAACACTGCTGCCTCACGAACAGGAAAGTTGGAGTTGCTTATTTCCTAGAGCAGCCAGCCAGCCTCTTACTGTCCCCTCCCTCCCTTCCTCCCCCACCCCCACCTTTTCTTGCCTTCTTTGCCTGGGATATTAGTATATTAAAAAGCATGAGCAGAAATGGGAATATCTACATGCAGTGGAATTGATCAGAAAGTTAGACAAATCTGCAACATTCCTAAATTGGAGATCTTGGGAAAAGATTTCTCTGTAGGCCTGTTTCTAATATGACTAACATGGTTAGGAATCCCTGTCCTGCTCTATCTCAGGAAAAATTCAAGTTTGCCTAGGATCATAGATAGGAAAATTCTTTGGCCAAGCAATAGTATAGTAATATTATGAGCTATCTACTACCCACAGTTACTTTAAGAATGAAACAAAACTATGTGTACAAACTTCCTCACATGCTGTCAGGTGCCAAAAAAAAACATTAGCTGCAATTATCATTTACCACTGCACAGGTCCCCCAAGCCATAGGCTGAAATGGAGATGTGCATGCAGAAACAGCAGGGAGTGATCTCAGGATCCCCTCACCCTGAAAGGAAAGAGAAGGAAGCAGGTTTAGGCCGAGGAAGAAGTAGGCTGCACAACAGAGGTTTCAGTGAACATTACAGAAAGCTGTCACATGGGGAGGACTTTTCAGAGTTACCTCAAATGGGGGAAGGAGACCAGGTATTCATAGCCCCCCAGAGTTCAGTCATAGGATGTAAGCTGTCCCAGGAAGGCATTGTGATCTTGGGAGACGTTAGCTCTCTTGAGCTGATGCAATCCTCAAAGAGAACTAACAATTGAAAGCTGCCTGCTGGCAGCCCTCCCAGCAGCTGGAGGAGTAATTCCTTAAATACAGAGGCGAGGTCTGGCCATGTATCCCAGTGTCCCCGACATCATCATTATTATTACATAAATACAGTGATTTATTTTGTTTCTTTATGTGGCTGAAAATTAAAAGAGAAATGTGGAAAGATTATTTCTACCTAACCAACCAGTAAGAAACCACTGATCTGCAGCTTCTCAATGGAACATGTCAGACCGACCAATCCAATGGGTCCACAATAGAGAATCATGATTTACAGGACCACCTGCAAGGGCCTCCTAATCATCTCCCTCATCTGCGGGCCTGGCACTCCCTGCCTTCCCCTACTGGCCAATTCTGTGTACTGCCTCCATGGTTCTTTCTTGCTCTCTGATCATGTGACCCTATTGCTTAGCCATAACCAATGGCTTCCATCTCCTAAGGAGACAATCAAGGCTCGTCTTCACAACTGGCCTAACTCCCCCAAACAGACCCATTCCCTGCCGCTCCACCCGTCCCTCCACCTCGTGACTCCAGCAGCCACCCTACATTCCGGGCGCAGCATGGTGTCCATGCCTGGCAGCCCTCCCACATTTTCCTCATGATAAATTCCCACATATTCTTTGAAGCCCAGCCCAAACGGCCTTTCCTCTGTGTCTGGTACACACCTCTATTATAACACTTAAATAAACAGCCTATCAGCGTCAAGGTGCTGATTCTAACACTAGGAATGGTGCCCGTGAAGAGGAACCTGCTTGGCTTTCCAGCCAGCTGGTATTAGTTTCAATCTATTGTGTCCTGACTTTGAGCTGTTTTGCAAAATCTCCTAAGAACTCTGAGGCTGTTTCTTATCTGTATGATCAGAATACTACCTCCTTGAAAGGACAGTTGTGAAGATGAAATGAGGGGACAGATAGAACATGCATGGCTCCGCTCCAGGCGTGCAGCCAGCTCTCAGTCAACTACAGTCCCTGTTGGCTTTCATGCAAAGCAGTGTCCATCTCTGCATCCTCTTCTCTGAGCACAGATCTGGCACAGTGTAGGTGTCTCCCCAGCCGGACTTCCAGTTCCCTGAGGGCAGGATCTATATCTCCTTGACCATGATTGCATTCTTAATGCACAGCTCAGTGCCTCAATAAATATTTTTAAATACATTAAAAAGAAATATTCTGGAAATGTTGAAATAAGTGGACTTGAATTGGATCCCTTCAGGTTTTCCAGTGCAGAGAGCATCTATGCCATTTTCAGAGAGGAGTCAAATGAAATCTCAAAGGATAGTGGCCGGCCCTGCAGCCTTGGCAGATGGACAGCAGGAGGAGGAGCCAGCCGGCTGTGGTGACTACCACTGCCCCACCTTTCTTCTCTGTTCAAGGCAGCTGCGCTCCGCAGTGACGCAGCCATCCCGTACAAGTTCAGACTAAACACATATACATCACTGTCTCCGTGCACACTACTAATGTGTCTGCATCAAACTCTGGAGAGGGCTCCTGGGGACAGTAAATGGAGCTGAGACCACCTCAAAGTAATTTTGAACGTGCATACCTGTCATCCTCCTGTCATTCCTCCTGGAACAGCCTCAGGGCAAGTCCCTGGGGGCAGCGACTCCAGGTTTCCGTCTGAACACTAAACTCATCCCTCATGACCTGGGCCCAGGCCAGCAAATCAGATCCTGCTTCTAAGAGAGCAAATTGTGTGGCTGACATGAATCCCACTGAGAAGAGAAGGTCACCTCTTGGCTTCTTTAATTGTTCTCATAAGGAACATTTATGATACCATGATGGGTGCTTGAAGGAACTCACGTTCACACAGTCGTTTACTTGAGGGGAAAAAAACGACCTCATAAACACTGAAAAGAAGACAAAGAATATCAAAGGTTACATTCTCTTTCACTTGATATTGAACAAATATTTATTAAAGGTCCACCACATGCCAGACAGTGCTCTGTGCTCTGGAGGCCCAAGGAAATGATACATAAACTGCCCACATGAAACTCAGAGTTACCCCATCAGGCAGTGTGTACAGTCAGTTAAGTGCACATGCAGAGCCCCACTTCAGACTTGGGAGAGCTCCCAAGGAAATGGTAAATAAGCTGAGACCTAAGGAATCTTCTCAGAGTTACTCATGTGAGAACAGGCAGTAGACGAAGCAGGAAAGAGCATGTTCCTGTCAGAGAAACGGTGTGTGAGAAAGCACAAAGGTAAAAAAGAAAAAAAAAGGGAGCATCAGTCACTAAAAATGACAGATCAAGTCCTGTGACTGAGATGGGCACTGGGTATACAGAGGACTGGTCATAAGGAGTCTCCAGAAGTAAACAGAAACACTAAGGTAAAGGGACTGAGAAGCCACTTTGAACATTCAGACCTTTTCCTAAAAGCATAAAGAAGCCAGTAATATCTTTAACCAAGATCCTCCCCACAAATCCTAACCAAAAGTCTTTTGTTTAAAGAAACACATCTGCCAAATTCATCCAATGGGACCCTCCCAAGCTTCGGATCCTATGTTGGCCTTGTGCACACTCCAAATCATCAACTGAATGTAGGAAAACTTCAGGAAGCTTTCTTGTAGAGCTTTCCCAAGTCTGAGGAAGTAATGAAAAATATAAAGAATAATGGGCTAGTGTGTTGGTTAATTTTATGTCGATTGGCTAGTCTCTGATGCCCAGTTGTTTGGTCAAATACAAGTCTAGATGTTGTCAAGAAAGTCTTTTATAGATATGTTAACATTTATAACCAGTTGACTCTAAATAAAGCAGATTATCCTCCATAATATGACAGGACCTCATCCAGTCAGCTGAAGGTCTTAAGGGTAAAAACCAAGGTTTCTCAGAGAAGAACGAATTCTGCCACAAGATTATATAACATAGAAACCCTACCTGAGTTTCCTGACCTTCCCAAAGGATTTGAGATTGAAGAGTGAGATATAAACTTTTACCTGAATTTCCCAGCTGCCAGCCCCTATAATTGCATGAGCCAATTCCTTAAAATTAATGTCCCAATAGATGACAGATACAGAGAGATGATAGAGGAGAATGTGTATATACATATATGCATACATGCACGCCCACACACACATATATAATTGGTTCTATATCTCTGGAGAACCCTGACTAACACAACTAGAATTCAGAAAACATACTCCAATCTCCTTTCTCTCTTATTTAACTTCTCTGAGCCTGATGCCTCATTAGTATAAAGGCACTAACCACCCTGTCTCCCAGGATGGCTTAGAGGATTAACTGGATATGTACAGACCCTTCGCACCATGGCTGGCATATGGTAGGTGCTTCAAATTGTTTCTTTTACCCTTTCCTTGATTGATAGACAGCTACATACCCAATGAAGGGGCATTTTTTCTGCTGACACAGGCTGCCCTCCATGAAATTGGATCTCAAATGGGAAGTGCTAAACAAATAAGAAAGAATTTACTCTCAGAGTATTATTGCCACTGTGATGGATGGCTACTCCGAAGGCTATTTCTCAAGAGTTCACAGTCGAGAAGAACTTTCCAGCTTGATTTTATATGCGTGTGGAAAATAAATTGTATGACAAGGGTGGCGACATTTGGACGGGGAGAGGGCTTAGCCAAG
The DNA here is from genome assembly GCF_030020395.1 of Manis pentadactyla. Taxonomy (NCBI): domain Eukaryota; kingdom Metazoa; phylum Chordata; class Mammalia; order Pholidota; family Manidae; genus Manis; species Manis pentadactyla. The sequence goes on along the minus strand of NC_080022.1, from coordinate 45,214,764 downwards.
GAATTAAACATGTCAGGAGCCTCAGAATGAAAATAATGTTGAAATGGAAGGTGAAAGGGGCATATTTGGAAAGCTTGACAAGTGGCACAATGGGAGGGAAGGTGGCATTCTGGAATGGGATGTCAGCCATTCTCTGCCACTAAAGCCATGATCTGCCCTGAAGAACTCAACAAGGTGGAAAGGAAGAAATATGAGCCCAGGTTCTAATGCTCTATTATCACAACTGGCTTAAATTATTTTTCTTTGCTTAATTGACCACATAGCAAACACAGAGAGAGTAAAACCAGGCAGGCCCTTTCTATGGAATCTTTGCCTAGGTAATCTCTTACGTTCCTGTCAGCAAAACTCCCAACATGAGAGATAACTGAGACCCAGAGAGAAAAAGTGTCTGGGATAATGTCGCACAGACCACAAGTGGAAAATCCAGATAGGTGAGCTCCCAATCACAGGGCTTTTGTAAGGAACTAAGAATATTATCTGGGCAGGGATGGCAAAGAAGCCACGTTCAGCCCATCAGCTCTGATTGATTGATAGTGCTGGGTGGAGGTGTGTGAGAGCGAATGCAGGTTCAGAAGGAAACAGGGGCATGATTGATTAGTGATGTCTGTCATGGAAGCCAGAGGATCTGCAGGCAGGCCAAATATTTGTCATTCCTTACCTGGTCCAACTTTTTCTTTTTTTTCCTACATCATAGGTAAAGTATAGCCTATGGGCCAAATCAGACCCACTGCCTGTTTTCATAAATGAAGTTTTATTGAAACATAGCTCCATTCATTCTTTTACATATTGCCTATGACTACTTTCCTCTACAACCACAGAACTGAGCAAATTGCAACAGACCATGTGGTTCATAGAGCCTAAAAGATACACAAAACATCCCTTTATAGAAAAAAAAAAACATTTTATCTTTTCAACCCTTGTTCTAGAGTACAGGGTCCCAGATTGACTTGATTTCAGTCAAGTAATGAGATCATTTATTCATTCATACTTCATCACATATTTACTGCATGTTTAATATATTCCAGATACTGTATATATGTTATATATACATATATACATATGTATATGTAATATCTACTATGTAGCATCCCATAGTAACCTATAGCATGAAGGGAAACAGGATTATGTGGATATACAGATATAGAGATAAATCGGGTGTATGTTCATATCTGGACACATGTATCTCTAATCCACATCACCTTAAGGCTGTTTTGCCTTCATAGTCACAGGATGGCTGCCAGGGCAGTCTGGTCTGAATGCTTCCTTATTTACATCCAGAAGAGAAGAGGAAGAATTGACTTCCCCCAACAAGAACTGTAAATCCTTCTCTTCCTTCTCTTCAGTCTAATTAGCTACTTAGGTCTCAAGCACAATCCCAGATGAATACCGTTGGCCAGGGGTGTTCCCTGCCCAGACTGGCTCTATTAGGATCCTCCCCTAAAATGGAGATGGTGGCAGCTTCCAGTCAGTCATGTGGAAAAGAGATGAATGTTTGCACAAAATCACGTTTCAAGTCAGAACAAGGAGAGGGACACGGGTGATGGCTGGACAGCCAGCAGGACCCACCACAGTGACTCCTGCAAAGGTTCAGGAGAAGGATCATGCTGATTTCTCAGCTACTGAAGAGCAGGAGAGAAAGAGCAGGACAGACTGGGGCAAATACTGGAGGTAGAGGGACTGGTTAGATTGAGTGTGACAGTGGTAAGAGAAGAGATTCAACCCCAAGTTTCTGGTTTGTGCAACGAGTCAGAGCTTTTTAACAATGAGACACAAGAGCAGAAGGAGCAGGGACATCAAACTAGTAATTCTCAGTCCTGCCTGCCCATTACAATCACTGGGAAGCTTTGAGAAAATATTTATGTCTAGGTCAATTAAACCAAAAACTCTAGAATGAAGCCCAGCCATTGGTGTTTTTGAAAAATTCATCCCAGGGGAGCTGAATGTGTAGCCTGTGTTGAGAACCACTGCTCTAAACAATTCAAATAAGAATAAAGCCAAGAGATTAGCTAACCAAACTCCTCATTTCATGAGTAAAAAAACCCTGAGTCTTGCCCAGTGTCACACCCTTTACCACATTTTCCTTTCCTTTCGGTCAGTTGTGTTTGGGTGTCCACAGTGTGTCAGAAACTGGGCCATGTTCTGAGAAGCCAAGGGTAGAGGGCCTAACCATGGTGTCGTGGGAAGAGCATAGATTCTGGAATCAGACAAACCAGGGTTCAGTTCTGGCTCTACCACAGTGAGGTCTTGGATTAATCATTGAAACAATGAGAGTCTTTTCAAACTCTGAGAAGTGAGGGTAATGATGTGTATTTCATGGAGGGGTGGAAGGGGTTAACTGAGAATGTACAGAAAGCCCGGACCTAAGAGGCACTTGGAAATTATTAGCCCTTTTTGAAGCAGGTTGGGATGATTAGATCCTTGTTCGTGGACTGGGAGGAGCCTGGGCTGGGAAATAATTCTGCAATTGAACTGGAAGCCTCTGCCAGAGGGTATCTCTGGGCTGGGAGCATACGAATGCACAGCACGATGGGCTATTATGATTTCAATTCAGGTTTTTATAATGAAATGACATCTCTTGCCATGATGGCTGACCCCAGAAGAGAGCCCAGTCTAAATTTAGAGAGTTTTCATAGCTCTCTCAAAAGCCCAGAAATGTGATTTGTCTTTAGGCTCCATAGCTTCCAAGACAGTCTGTGGTAGCTAACCCATCGCGGCTTCCTCCATTGCTGCATTTCCAGCAGTGAGTCACTGCATCAATATGGCCAGTTTGGGGACTGAGAGAAGTGTTTGACTGAGCCCCTCCCTGAAGCCATCGAGGTCCAAGTAATCAGCTGTCATTAAGAGAGGACGTGAGTCATTAGGAGCTTGCACATGTGCACACATGTGTGTGTATGCGTGTGTCAGCGTGAGGGACTTACTCGTTCCTTCTACATGAGTCACCAAAGACAATCAAAATCATGAGCAGCCTGAAGAAATGGGCCAAGTGAGCCTGGGCCCTGGGACTCCAGGCCTGACTCAAACCCATGATGATCTCTGCACACAAGCACACATCTCACTTCCCTTGTGACTTTCCTCAGGGGACACCTTGCCTCAAGTTTCCCAGTCAGGCACAGTAATCATTCACAGGCAGAGGACTCAAGCTCCCTGGGAGAAAAAGTCAGACTAAAAACATGAAAAAAGAAATGCTCTTCAAAAACGATACCTGGATTCAAAGCACATTTGTCTGAAGAGGGGTAAGCCAGTTAAATAATGAGCACTTCCCAGGTATCAGGGACTGAGGTCACAAGTCCGAAGCCTCACAATAAATTAACTCTCTGAGTGCTAATTTCCTCATTTCATAGTTCCACTGTTATTTCATGTTTTCGAAGTTTGTTTTGAGGTATAAAAATACTCAATAAAAACAGGGAACACTCATTAATCACTTGCTCTGAGCCAGGAACTGTACTGTGTTGCAAACACTACCTCACTGAGAACCACCACACCCAGTGCTGGAGGCAAGCCCCAGAGCCACAGCACCAGTGAGGAAACCGAGGCCTTCAACAGGCTTACCTGTTGGATTTCATGCAGGAAGAGCAGACAAGGTCCTGTAACCCTGGCTGCCTGACTCCAAATCTCATTGCCTCCCAAATAAATGAAGGCACTTTAATCTTTCTGAACCACAGAGTGGCAAAGTCCAGTCTTGAGCACAGTGTATGCTGGCTCCTAGTTGATTATTATTTCAAACTCCTGCTTTATCATGTTCCACACTTTATGAAGCAGGTCATATGGCCAAAAAATCTTGGCAAATTCATGGAGGTTTGGAGGTATTTAGGCATCAACTCTGCTGAGCAGCCCTGGGAAAATTGAAGGCTAATAGCCTGATCAGAGTTCATGGTGCGATAAAATGGTAGCCATCACTGAGCATCTTACCATGCATCATCTCATATAGTTATCAACAGTGCTATGAATTAAGCAGGCTTATCTCTATTTTATAGGAAACTATGACCCACAAAGTGAAATGACTTGTCCAAGGTCACTTGGCTGGGCTATGACAGCAATTATATTAGAACAATAATTTGTCTTTCCTACCGTACCAAAACTCCTTGAGGTCGAAAGCATGTTGATGGCTGTTTTCCTCGCACTGACCACAGTGCCTGGGACAGAATACCAGCTCAACAGTTGAGTTGACATTCCTCATTGATACTAATATTATTCATTAAGAATGTGCCTGCATTGTGCTAAATGCTTTATAACATACTTTTTGGCATTAAAGTAAGCCTTTGAAATAGGTTTTAGATACACTTATAAGATGGGAAAACATACTGAGAGGGTCTAAGACTATAGTATCAGTACACAGTGATGCAGGATTTGAATGTAGGTTTGTGCAACTCCAGTATCGTGTGTCATCCACATCTATGCCTCTCTGCTTTTTGGCCAAGAGCCTGATTGCTAGAACTGCTGAGCACCCATGTCCTTTGGGCCCTCAGCTTCTGCATCCGTTAGCACTACTGTACCTTGCAAAGAGAGGACATGGAGGCTCAGAAGCAAGAACTGAGTTTGTCAACATTTTCTAGAGTCTGTAGTCAGAATTATTGCAGCTTGGTGATCTTCATGAGCTATTTTTATACCTGGAATGTGTTGGGAGCCAGCTGGCTGCTGCCATGGCTCAGATATCACCTGGCGCTTTCTTCTCAACAGGGTGAATAAATCATATGAACAGCTAAGCCAGACTATGTCTGTCTGGGTCTGTATCTGATAAGAAGCTCTCAACAACAACTGAGCTGTGTTCCACTTGCTGCAGAGCTGGCTATGTAAAATGCAGTGGCTGAGTGGATAAGAATCACCGGATTTCAAAATGGGAAGGCCCATCCAACCCTCTCACTTTGTGGGTAGAGAAACGGAGACCCAGAGCCTTAGGCTGGTATATTGTGTTGCAACACATGGAAATTAATTCAACTTAATGGAGGGTGGTGGATTGTAAATACAAAAGGGTATTTTTTGAACCCACTTGTAGGACAGACAACCAGAACACATGGGAACTGTAAAGTCCTCCCCTTTGTGGTGGACACAGAAGCATCACAGATTCCCACTCCCACGAGAAACTTACTGCACAGCTGAGGGGAGTACAGTCAGCAGGCAGCTTCCAGCTACGAGCTCCTTAAGGAGCTGCCTTAAGCCACAGAGGCCAGCCTCATCCAAGGTCATGCCCTTGCTGGAGAAGCCCACTTTCCAGGATTAAGCAAGGCAGCATAAAAAGGTCCAGTCATCTCAGTCTGACAAGGGACAATTTCATGGGCAAATTTGCTCCAGAATACCCACTGTGTTAGCTGAAGCTTTAACAAGTTTGGCTACACCCTCTACCTAGTATTGCTTCCTCCCTCTCCCTCTACCTTTCACAGGTGTTGATCACTAATAAACACCTTTCACCCCAAAGTCTGTCTCCTTTGGAGAACCCAACTTGCAGTACCCTAACACTCTCTGGCCAAATGTGTTTCCTTTCTGTGCTCCTTAGCTTGTCTGCTCAATTCAACAGCCCCTTTCCCTATAAAACATCTTTGACTTTTCTTCTTACACATAACCCATCATGACTATACCCAAATGGCTGCCAGCATCTGTGGCAGGCTGTATTTTCCAAATTGACTACTGCAACATTTTCAGTCCTAACATTTCCTTCTAGAAACTGACTGCTCCCTTTAAGAGGCAGAGTCTATTTCTCCTCCTTTTGAACCTGGGCTAGACTTTGTGACTGCCTTGGTAAACAGAATGCACATCATGAGTGACATGGCATGACATCCAAGGCTAAATCATAAAAGGCAATCCAGCTTCCAGTGGGCTTTCTGCAGACACTCACTCTTGGAATCTGGTCACCATGCAGTGAGGCATCCCAAGCTGGCCCATGTGGTGAGACAATATGGAAAGGAAATAAGGCCTCCAGGTGACAGCCAGCATCAACAGCCAGACATGTGAATGACTAAAGCTAGAGATTATTCCAGCCCCCCTTTAAGTTTTCTACCCATATATGGTGGAATAGACACAAGTTGTTCCTGCTATGCCCTGAATTCAGACCCTCAGAACCCATGAACATAAAAAATGGAGGTTGTACACCACTGAGATAATTTTTTTCACAGTCATGGTAACCAAAAGAGACCCAAAGTTCACAGGACTCTTTGACTTGCTTCCCACAGCTACTTGATTCCATCTCAAAAGTCCCAACTCCAAATTCTTTGGAGAGAGAAATTGATTGGACCAGGGGTGGACACCTGGCTCAGACTGGGCCAATTAGCTGTGACCAGGTGACAAGGAAGCTAAGCCTTCAAATTTAAAAGGCTTTTCCATTTGGTGTCTTTTCATCCATTAAGCAATTATCACATGTCTTAAGTGAGTTCTATGCTGCATAAGCTAGTGTATTTGCAGTGGTGAATTAGGCATGGTACAGCTAGCATGAAGTTTATGTGTAGAGGAATCAGATAATGAACAAGAAAAAACATTCATTTTCTAAGGTAGCATATCACAGTGATAAAGACTACCAAGAGAACCTAATTTGTTGGCGAGTCAGAGGGTGGACTGTGAGAAACGGACTATCGTATTTGCTCTATCCAGATTCAGATTCAACAAGCATTTGTTGAACATGTACTTAGTCTCAGGGGTTATGCCAGAAGATACATATGTACCAATGATCCTGTATGATGAATATTTGAATCTCCCACCATGCTTTGAACATCCTAAGTCCAGGGAACTGACATAATTGCCTGAGTTTGAGTTCAGACCTGGATCACTGTTTACCATTCTCATGATCTCCAACACCAGGCAGCCTCATGTATGTCTTTCAACATGGCTCAGAAGTGGAAGGAGTTCTGCCAGACTGAGGATTATACTTAAGTACATGGGCTCTGGGGACAGCGTGCCCAGGTTCTAATCCTAGCTCTATCACTTATTGGATACAGTTTATAAGGGGGCAAGAAAGGGTAAATTTAGCTTTGCTGAGCTTCAGTCTCCTTATCTGTCAAATTGGATAGTAGTGCTGACCTCACTGGGTTGTTGGGAGGATAAAGAGAGAACCATGCAAGGAACTTAGAACACTGTCTGACACAATGCAAGTGGCCAGTGCATGTTGGCTCTTAGGGTCCAGTTTGAAAGGCCAGAGGAAGCTTACTGGTGGAGAAGGGCCCTGAGGGTGTCTGGACTTGGAACACGTTAGGTTAGGAAGAGAGATTTCCTGACGGAGGAAGAAGCAGGAGCTAAACTAAGGAAGTTGTGGGATGCTTTTGGAAACAATAAGCAGTAGGTTTGCTAATAATAACTCTGATGAGGCTTTAAATAAATTTGTCCACTTGTTTATTTTCCGCCTCTCTCATTATTGCACAAGATTTCCATGAGACAAAGGGCTTCACTCCACCTAGAGTACTGCCTGGTATACGGCAGGTATGCAATAAAATTTCACTGACTCAATTAATGAGGTATGCACTGTGTGGTCTTGGGCAAGCTACCTCTCCTTTCTGAGACTTAGCACCCGGCCCTCCAAGAAAGGGGTAATGACATCCTCTTCACGGGTTGTTGAGAGGCTTAAATGAAATAATCATGCAAGTCCTGGCCTGGAGCAGGTATTCAAAACATGCTAATTCCCTTTCCTTGAAGTTATATATTCAGTAGGAGGTCAAAGTAGAGGGGATAGACAATAAACATGTAAAGAGGGAAATGAAGAGAAGAACCGGTGCTTACTGGGAAAGTGAAGGAGGTTTTCCTGGAGGACGCAGAACTGACACCGGGCCTTGAAGCAGGTTGCTGAGTTGTGTTTGCATCGGAACCACTTCTGAAATGGACTCCAAATTCATAATGAGGGAGGGAGAATGGTTATCTGTGTGTGCCACCCACCTTGCTTCCCAGGAGAGCAAAGCCATCAGAGCACAGACCCTGTGCCAGTGGGATGTGCCCTCCCCTCAAAGCTTTTCAAGTTGCGATCTCCTGGCATCAGAAATCGACACAGACCTCTCCCATAAGACACGTTTGCTATCTGACCTGAGCAAGTCACTAAGCAAGTTAATTTCAGTCAATCCATCTGTAAGATAAGGGGTCTGGGGGCTGAGCCCCTAGGGCCCTCCTCTGACACCTTCAAGTCCATGCACAGACACCAAGCAGCTGCCTCATAAAGACATCAGTAAACGCAGTTACATGCGGTGTTCCTTTGCATTAAAATTTTAAAACAAACCTTGAAGAAAGACTTAAAGTGATTTGGAGACACAGTTTGGGCATTAGGAAATACAGAATAATACAACAGACGTCGGAGGTAACTGGACTTTGGCTTTACAAATTCTCTCCCCTTTTCTGGACCTTGATCTTCCCATCTGTATAAAGAAGGAGCTGGGTGGAAGATTGGAAGCTCCTCTGAGCTTTTCAGATCACCGACTTCTTGGATCCTTGAGGAATAAATGCCAGGAATGCTGACAGGTGCCTCAGAAGCCTGCCCATTTGGACAACCTGCAGGGCAGTGGAATCTGGGTCTGTTTGTGGCCACATTAGGATGGTCTCACCAGTGACCTCATTCTCTGGCACATCCTTTATTATGACAGAGACCTTGGTGCATGCAAAAGGCCTGCCCTGGGTCAGGGTGTAGTTCTAGTCCAATCCCAGCTAGCTTCAACAACTGCCTAAACCTCAGGATTAGCTCCCTAAGAGGCCTGCCTATGCCAGTAATAAGGGTGGATGGATAATCATGACTCACAAAATCTGCCAAATGCATCAAAAGGGTTGCAAAAACTCCTGGTTCAGAATCAGGAAACCCCTTGCTGTACCCCAGGCTCTGTTCCAATCAGCTATTTGCCCTGGGCAGGTGGTTGTCCTTTCTGAGCACCCCTTTCCACATCTCAGAATGGGGATGTGAGCACACCTCACAGTAGGGCTGTGAAGACCAAGTGAAATCACAGATGCAGGCCCTTGAAATATTATCAACTCACAAGGTTAAGACAATGTCGTTCATGATGGTTTGTGTCTACAGAGTGCTTGACAGTGCACGGTGCTGTTGATATACATTCACACCAGATAGCTCCTGCTCCCCCAACAGCTCTGTGAGGAGACAGGGTGAGCCTTATTATCTCCCACCTCTTATCTTATTCCTCTCTTAGGACACTCAGAACATTAAACCTTCAGCTTTGTATTTCAGTTATTTATGCACATGTCTAATCTCCCTCGCTTGAACAGAAGCCAGAGTAAGCACAGAGTCTGACCGCCCTTGCTCTCCCCAACCCCCTCATCCACTCACTGCTTGCATGTGGTCAGTCCTCAGTCAGCAATCAAAGTAAGAAAAAGGAGAGAGAGGGGAGAGAGACACAGTGTATGGACCTTAAGCATAAAGAGAGATGGGGAGGTCTATCACTGGTCCTTCACTTTGTTAATTTGGATGGTATAAATTAAGCTGTCTACCCTGGTAGCTACTAGCCACAGGAGATTATATAAATTTAATTAAAATTATATGAAATAAAAAATTCAGTTCCTCTATTGAGATGACCCTATATAAGTACTCAATAGCCGCAAGTGGGTAATATCTAGTGTATTTACCCAGCATTCCCCTCACTGTAGAACTCGGTTGGACAACACTGACGCAGAGGGAGCAGAAGCTCTGGAGTCAGGCAGAAGCAGGTTCCAACTCTGCCTCTTTGATTCTTGCAAGTCACTTCACCTCTCTAAGCCTCAGTATCCACATCTGCAAAAAAGGATTGATAATTAATTATCAATGTCCCTTTTGGAGGATTCTTGAGAGAATTAAACTAATTTTTTTTCCACATAAATGTTAGCAGTCCCTCTCTCTGATATCTCCATGTGATGATGGTAAGGATGACGGTAAACCCAGAAGCTGGCATTTACACCATGGGAAGTGGCAGGGCAGAGCAGAAAGAACACAAGCAGACAAGCAGACTGACTGAAGTTTGAATCTTAGTCCCACTTGCCAGCTGCATTAGGAAGCTCTTTCAACCTTTCTAGATCTCATTATCTTCCTTTTCCAGATGGAAAAAATACTATCTTATTTGATTATTTTAATATCTCTGCAAGTGAAATATACAAAGAACCTAACTCAGTTCAGGCCTGGAAAATACCACATGTTCAATAACTAACAAATTACTACATTATACTAATACAAAAAGCACATGGTTAAAATTATTAGTATCTAATTGCTTTAAGTATGGTCATGCTTTTATTATTTTTACTACTACCAACTAGTTGGTTAAGTGTATGGACCTTAAGCATAACGAGAGGTCAGAAGTTTCTGAGAGTTGAAATAATGTTCTCTCCACAAAGCAGCCAGAAACATATCTTTCATTATGAAAATAGGATCATATCTTTGTCCTAATGACAAACAGCAATGTCTTCCCTTCACACTTAGAATAAATATAAATCTCCTCGCCATCTCTGATGCTCTTCAGCCTCTGAGCCCTCCTGCCCGTCCCTCTCAGACCTGTGCCCTGGACACATGGCCAGTCCTGCTCTTGCTCAAGCATGCCATGCTTGCTCCTGCTCAGGACTCTTGCATCTGCCCTTTTCTCTGCCTGAGCTGTCCCTCCAGTCCTCACAGAACCCCTTCTCCTGCCTCAGTGAGCCTCTGCTGAGATGTCCTCCCTAGGGGAGCTGCCCCTCCTCCATTCCTCCCTTCTATGCTGCATTATTGTTCTTTGGAACCCTTATAGAATATAGTGATTTGCATCCCTCCACCCTCCATGCCTTCACTCACTTACTGTAGTCAACATTTGTTACTATAGTACTTCGTAACTCAACTGTAATCTCCATGAGGGAGAGACGTCCATCCTATTCATTGTTCTTACTCCATGCCTAAAACAATGCCTGGCACAAGATAGGGTCCTAAACATTTCAATGAATTTTAACATTTGATCAAAATTTTTGAGGTCTTGGAATGGATCTTCCCTTTTCTGATATACACAGGCATAGGCTTGAGCCAAATGGCCATACTTCCAAATATATTTGTTCACCATTCATTGCCCAGTTATTAAACAGTACAGTGTGCCGAGCCCCTAACACAGCACCTGCCTTTGATAGGAAGCAGATAACCTTAAGGAGCCTTCTCACAGCCCACAAGGGCACCAACCACAGGCATAGAAACTGACCACTGCAGTATTTTGGACTGATTTAAGGAACAAAATGTTGTAGAAACCCAGAGGAGAGAACACCTTCTTCAGCTGAAGTCATCAGCAGAAGCATCTCAATGGAGGGGATGTGTGAGCTAGGATCCAAAGGAAAAGTTGGTGCTGGAGCTCCTGTTGGCTACGGTGAGCCCTCTGATGCTGGGCTGCCTGGATCAACCAATCCCCAGATGACTGACCATGGCAAGATCCTTCACAGATCTGCTCCTCAGACTCCCCACCAATAAAATGGAGACTCTAATATTTTATGCCATATAGGATGGTTGTGTGAATTAAAGTGAATTATCCATTTCAAAAGCTCTTACCTGGGTGTCTGGTGGATAATAAGTGTTCGATAAATATTACTTGTGCAGCCATTGCCATGGGAGAGCAGAAGCATGCTAGAAGAACATGGAATGAGGCCAGTGCTTCCTCACAGCTGGAGCAAAGAGCCCACAAGAGGGAAGGGCACATGGAAGGAGAGGCTGGCTGAGGCCGTGCCCTGGTGGGCCTGGCAGGCAGGCAGTGTGACTTGGATTTAAAGAGAAGTGAAGAGCCATGACAGGATTATAAACTGGAAAGTTGCATGCTTGCATGTGCAACTTAGGAAACTGTCTGTAGCTGGAGGGTAGGAGGAGCTGGCCAGATTGGATGCAGGGAGGAAGGAGGCTATTGCATAAATCCAGCCCAGAAATGAAAGGAGTGTTTAGCAGGGGAAAGAAGAGAAAGATCCTGGGGAAACAAAGTGAATAGGCACAGCCACTTTGTCATTCCAGGTCTGCTGGGACACAGGACGCACTCCAAGAAGGATTCTACTTAATAAAAGGCCTTCATGAGAGGTATGGGCAGGGTTAGGGACCATGGGCCCTACCCCTCACAAGAAGGAAGGCGTTGTCACTCCCAGAACTGAGGGGACAAGGGAGGAGTGGTATTACAAGAGCCCAGAGAAATTGGGAGCCGGGGGAGATGGTTGGTCCACAGGAGCTATAGCCACAGTCAAGAGCACATGGCTGGGCTGGGGGAAGATGTGCAGGAATAACATACCCAGCTTCTCTGATCTCATGTAAGCGCCTCTCATTGGCCTCACCTAACTGGAAGTCAGAGGCCAGGAGAGCCTGGGTTGTGATCTGTAGATGCTGGGCTTCCAGGGTCAACAGCAGCTCAGAGAACAGTAAAAAGTGGGTCTGGGGGTGATGGCACACATGAGGAATCTATATCATAGTCACCAATTAGATGGGTGTGCAGAGTGGCTGGGGCTGAGGAGGGAAAGGAATTTTTCCTAATTCCTGAGGATCCTTGTTAAGGATATTTAGCCAATTAAACATCCGTGAAATAGTGGCTCAAAATGCCCATCCACATGAGTCACATCTGAGTTCTCATGCTCCCTTCCATGTTTGCTCCGAGCATCTGGACCTTTTCCCCCTCTCCTTTCCCCCACAGATATGGCCTACTGCTGAATGCATAGAAAAGTTAGCCAGAAGATTGCACCAGATTAGTATAATTTCATTGGTACTACAGCTAAAACAACAAACTGGCTTATAACATATTTTCAAAGTCATAAACAGAGATAAATACAAAAATGACCTGTGGTGGGGCAGAGCAGGGTGGGTAGAATAGGGGAGCATCTCATTCCTCTACAAAACTGTCTTTTTCCACAAACACCACTGGAGCCAAAAAGCTACAAGGAATTTGTCCCAATCCTCAAGGCCCTACCCCTCACTGCCTGACACATCTAATTCCCTGTGTCTCTGACAGGTTCCAGGCCTGGATGCATATGCACACGCTAGAGCACCAGGCACAGTGATGTGATTCTGAGCAATGCTGAGGCAGGCACACCCAGGAGATGCGAAAACTGCCTGGAGAACAGGAATCCTGTTACAGGAGTGACAGGAACTGTTGACAGCAACAGCCAGGGCTTCTTTCTGCAAAACGCTCCCAGGAAGCCTTTACAGGCTGGGAGAGCAGAATGGTTTTCATCAATAATTAACATGTCTTCTACACTGGGGCCAGAAGAAGGACTAGTCAGGAGACACTGGGATGCAAGGAAGAGGCGGCTGGCAGCTGCGGGCAAGCCTCAGCTTAGAACTCTGCTCTGTGGATCACAGGAAAATTCTGAGCTCCTTGGGAAGCTCCTTTTAAGGCCTTTCAAGATCTGATGCCTGCTTGTCCACGTTAGTGCCCCAGCATTTACCCCTAACTTTTAGCTCAATTAAGCCACTAGCATTTTGTCTAGAAATACCCTGCAGGCTCTGTAGGCATCTGGGCTTCTTCACATGCCATTCCCTCTGCCTGGAATGCCCGTCTCTTCTTCTCTACCTTTTCTATGTGCTCCTTCTCTAACTACATCCAGATTTCTGGAGTAAAGCTCTGTAGAGTAATCAGGTGCTCCCATTTCTGTGCTTCCTTAGTACATTGGACTGTATCTCAAGCAGTAAACAAAGAAATGATAAATTAGGGTGCAATGTGCTGTTTCCACCTCAAGACTAGGAGCTCCTAAAAAAGCAGAGCTGTCATTATATTTATATCTAAGTGCTGGGACTGTCCCAAAATAACAACATAGGAGCTCAGAGCACTAAAGCTGACCATTCTCCTATTGGAGAGTTCTTCTCACCAGAAGTTTCTACCCGTTTCTTTCCTAAAATCTGGAGCTTCTAACTAACAGATACCACTTTGGTTTTCTAAAGCCATACTTCATAGTCCCTGCTGGTGCCACAGCCAAGCCATTCAGATCTTCCAAAGCAGTGACCTTACTCTAGTAGGCCTTCTCTCTACCATGTTCTTCCTTTTAGTCTGAATTAGATTTTTATAAGACACCACTTTTGGATTCAAACAGATTTGAATTTGAATATGAGCTCCCACAACCTAACCCCAGTTTACTCATCAGCCAAGTGGTGCTAATATCTACTTTGCAGGAATACTGAAAGAACCAAATGAAATATAGGATGGAAAAGAGCTAGCACATGTCCTGGCAGATAGCATGTACTCAAATAAATAGTTACTGAATGACTGAACAATGATCTATGCCAGGGAGCCATAAATATTGCTAGGATCTTAGGAATGAGCAATAAACAAATAAGACATGCATGATCCATGCTTTAACAGTTCCTGGGGAAGTCACTGAGCAAAGAATGACAAAATACACATGTAATAAGTGGTATGAGAGTGAAGTTGCAGGTCAATGGACTCCTTGTAAAAGAGGTCTTATATTAAAGAATAGAACAGCTAGGCAATTATTAATTAAAATTCTTTCTCCTTATCTTGTTATTGTTTGTATAGTTCCCTTGGGTACATTGTGGAGAAGGTACCCAGACAAGAATGTTGAACACTGAATACAATATTATCAAAACTAGACAATTAAAAAGGCTCACCTCTAATCTCTGAAAGTTATATTGATTGGTGAATACAATAACAAATACACTGATTGGTAAATACAACTAAGTCAGTGACTCTCAAGTGACAATATGTTGCATATCTTTCATAGGTTTGATGCCAAATTTGTTTCAATGCATAACATTTATATTTGTTATAATTGAGATTACACAGTAATCCTGAAATATTCCTCAATTGAAGTACTAAATTGAGGAAATCATGTAACCCTGGTGTCCAGTGGAGTAAAATTTGCTGTTTGCACTATTACCGTTTCTAAATAGTATTAAATTGGAGGTTTTCGCCAACATAATAAGTCAATAGGGAAAAGACATAAGAATAGGAAAGGAATAAATAAGACTGATATTATAGACACATTACATTAATGGTACATGTAGAAAACCCAAAACAATCTATGGACAAATTATTAGAATTAACACAGAATTAACAGATGAATTTAGGAAGACCACTAAATTTGCAAGGCTGATATACAATTAAAAAATGAATTTTAAAACTATTATTTACAATAGTATCAAGAAATGTCAAATACACAGGAATTAATCTAACAGAAGATTTGCAAAACTTACATGCAGAAAACTATCATTACTGAGAAAAATCAAAGAAGACCTGCTTAAACTGAGGATATACTATGTTCATGGATTGGAAACTCAGTTGTAAATTTCCCAGTTCTCCCCAGTCTGATCTACATTCAGTGCAATCCCAATCAAAATCACAGCATTTTTTTTCCTGTAATGTCTCAGTTTGGATCATGCAAAAGTAGACCCTGAGAGAAGAATTTGTGTGCAAGTGATTTATTAAAGAAACATTCTCAGAAGACATGGATCAGGAAATGGTAAATACAACACAGAAGGGGAAGAAAGTAAGCAAAGATGTGACTTCTGCCTAACACTACAAGGAAGTTCAGGAGTATAACTTATACTTCAAAGCTGTCTTCTTTCAAGAAAATAAGCTGGGTTTTCAGACTTCTGAACATTAGCCATTCCTCCAGGAGAATGTAAACTCCCAGGCATTTACAGTTCTCTATATGCTTGGGCAAAGTGTCTCCTGTACTTTCATGGAGTCCTTCAAGGAGAATCACAGGCACAGGCTGTAGGAAGTAAAACCTACAGAAGCTGGTAGAGGAGGGCAGATGTAAACAGTCGAAAACAATTTGAGGGGATTGGGTAGGGCACAGACAATGCTCCCCATATGGAAGTCAACAAGCTGATTCTAAAATGTATGTGGAAATGTAAAGAGCCAAGCCAAACAAAGATAATCTGGAAAAAGAGGAATAAAGTGGAAGTGCTTATATTACCAGATTTCAAGGCTTACTATAAACCTACATTAATTAAAATAAGTGTGGTATTGGTAAAGGAATAGATAAACAACCAACGGAACACACAAAATTCCAGAAATAGGCACACACAGACACAGTCACTTGGTTTATATTAAGGATGTCTGCAGCTCAGTGAAGAAAGGATGGTGTTTTTAATAGATGGTGCTGAATTAATTGGATGTTAATACAGAGAAAAATGAACCTTGAACTCTAACATATACAAAACTCAATTCCAGATGGATTATATAGCTAAATGTGACAAGCCAAAAAAATAAAGGCCTCTAAAAGATAACGGAAAAGTCTATCTTCATGACCCAGGGGTAGACAAATATTTCTTAAGTAGAACACAAAATACACTAACCATAAAGAAAAAGATTCATATATTTTATTTCATTAATATTAAAAACTTCTGTTCTTCAAAAGATACCATTAGGACAGTGAACAGGCACAAAATAAGGAAAGATATTTACACTGCACATACCCAACAGAGGATTCATAATCCAAACATTTAAAGAACTCTTATAAATCCATAATAGGAAAGATAAGATAGTATTTTTAACAGTCAAAAGACTTGAAGAGGTGTTTCATAAAAGAGGATATCCAAGTGGTCAATAATATTTCCAATATTCCATCAGGAAAATGTAAATTAAACCACAGTGAAATCCCTCTACATATCCACAAGAATTACTGAAATGAAAAAACAAACAAAAAAGTCCCTAACAATACCAAACATTTCCAAGAGTGTGAAGCAACTGGAACTTTTATGCACTGTTGGTAGTGGTGTAAACTGGCTCAACAACTTTGAAAACTACTTTAAAAAGGATCTATTAAGACTGAAAAAATGCACAGTCCATGACTGAGTAATTTAGCACCTAGACACATAACTAATAAAACTTCATTAATTTGTACAAAACAAAAAACATGCCCTAAGAATGCTCTGTCTGAGCAACTTTATTCATAATAGCCAAAAGCTGCAAATGACCCAAATGCTGATATACCAGCGTAGAATACTATAAAGCAATGAAAAGGTCAAACACCTGCTTCACACAATATGCATTAGTCTCATTGGCATAATAATGAGCAAAGGCAGATCAATGCCAGTGAATAAAAATTTACAACTCCATTTTTATGAAGTATGAAAGACAAAATGAACCAGTGGTGACAGAAGGTAAAGTAGTTGTGACATGTACAGAGTTTAGTGACTGAAAGGGGACACAGGGATCCTCCCAAGGTGCTGGGAGGGATTTTTATTTTGACCTAAGTGGTAAAAATTCACTAAGCTACAAGTTTAATACTATGTTCTCTATTGACTGTAAGTTACATTTCATCAATAAAAAATATTTTAAAAGCCCAAAAGTCCCATGAATTTATTATATACATTTAAAAACATATAGAAACACACAATGGGACACTTCAGTAACATTTTTTTAAATTACAAAATGACCGTTTATTGTAAATGCTGATTTGCAGTCTATAAACAATTTTCCTCTAAACAAAATGCCAACAATCATTTTCCCTTTCAATAGATTTTCTACTGTAATATATAAAATATTTGCTTTTGTGTAAAAGAAAAAAGGTATAGCTTAACTCCAAGCCAACTAAAGAGAACCTTGCCTCATGCTTGTGTGTACAGGAATGAATAAGGGAGCAGAGGAGAAGAATTATGAGACATTGGATAGCCTGAAGGATGCCAAATAAATATGCATGATCTCCCATACAATCTCTCAGGGCTTCTCGACCTTTCTGTGTTTTCTATGCTTTTTTCAAATACTGACATTTTGGCAAGCAATATTAAAGAAGTATTAAAATAACAGTTATGTTGATCATGCCCTCTTTTAAAATTTTTCTTTTCCTAAGTAACAGTGATAAAGTACAGAATTATTTTTAAAACTTGACAACTTTGAAGAAAAAAAACTTAGGATAAGCCTCTGGTGAGGAAAAGTTGGGGAGTCACTGAGCTAGATCTTCACTAGACTTGCTTCTCCCCAGTGGTACCACCACACACCAGTGTTTGTGATCTGCTATGGGGCTCGGAATGCATCAGTTACTGCAGCATTAATGGAAAAACAGTGATTGAAAGTGCTTATACATTTTTGTGACTTAAAGTAGATTCAAATATATTTCTATAATATTTTCAGTCATTTATATACTAAGATACTAACTTGTGGAAGCAAAAAAAAAAAGGTGTTTCATGAAATGTATAGGGAATTGAACATGGTTCTGAATGTGCTCATGAGTGTACCTTTAGAATCATCTGTCATATGTATCTTATTTCAAAGCTCTTTTTCTCTTTTTCATATCCTTTCTTCTGAGTCTCCTACAGCCTCATCTTTGTCATCCATTAGAAAGGTATAATGATTCTCACCTAGTTTGTCAGTTGATGTGAAGATCAGATAATAATACCTATTCAATATGTGTCACATGCTAGATGTATCAGGCACTTCCCATGCATTATGTCTGTTATCTGGATCTGACATTCTAAGTACAAAAGGTGAGTCCATATCTTCAGCTGATCAACAACCTGTGTCAAATTTAGTCTATGATTATATGAAAACTTGATTTTGCTCATGGAAAGAAGCATACATCATTAGGCTTTGACCCAGATTCAGTTTGTTGGGATTAATATTGGCAGCCTGAGATAGACTGCCAACATGCTCACTAGTGACAATAAAGGAAACAAGCCTTCACAAGAGAGTTTCATTTAGTGACCCAAATACTTGTAAGTAGTATTTGTTCTATGGGTTAATTTTTTAAGCAAACATAGAGCCTTATAGCCCTACTCTCTGTCCTCTTCTACTTCATAGCTTATATCCCTAACTGAAAGAAGGAAAGAAAGGGAGAGGGAGAGAAAGGAAATAAATGACTGTCTTTTCTAGCTAGGGATGTAAACTCCAATCACCCAGCTATTTTGTCAGTTTTATTCGTGATCTAACTTCAGATCTTGGAAGACTGCTTGATACATATTGGCCACTTAAGAATTATTCATTGACTTAATTGAATGAACATATGAATGAATGAATGAATGAGTGATGGAATGATGGAATGAGGGCTGGAGAGCTACCGTGCCTACTAGAGCTTTAGAGACCATCAGCCTCTGCTCACATCCTTTCCATCACTTCAGCAGATGTGCCCCTGGCTGCAGGAGAGGCTCTGCTTGACCAACCCATGTTGACATATAATCTGCAGTGATACAGTCCAACTTTCCCTGTATCAGTCAGTGTCCTGACAAGAAACGAAACACTCAACAAGTCTGAAGAAAACTTAATGAAGAGATTATTTACAGAGGTGTAGACAGTGTTAAGAGAACCAACATATCCAGAGACTGACAATCACACAAAAAAACAGTTGTACCCCAATAGCTAAAAGCGCCAGGAAAGGGACCAGCATTCCAGACCCCAGTGAGCTGGGGGGTTGGGTAAGAGTGGCTGCTCAACAGGGGCTGCTGTGGCGTAGGGATGCAGTCGCTGCCCAAACCACAGCAAGGCAGGGAGGGAGTAGACAGACTAAGTGCTCACCCCTCTTTCTTTTCTGCCCTCCGGTATCCTGGCCAAACTTAATTGGAAAACAGGACAAAGAGTCTGAGAGATACATTCCACAGAGGTCAGACTCTGGGGCACAGAGCAAATCAGAGAAGAGAAGACAGTAGATCTGGAGGAAAACAGAATGACCAGCACAGGCTCCTTCATACACTTTCCACCACAAGGAGGAAAGCTCTGAGGTCAGATCTTATGATGGATAAGCCCAAAGCCCCCCTGGTTCCCTGGTCCTCAGTCTCCTCTACTAACTGTTTGATCCCAGTTTTAATCTTCTTTCTCCAGCTACATGCAATGGTCTGAGGTCTTACTGGTCTTGTATGATTATACATGGAAAAAGTGGTTAAATATCAGTTGAAGAGTCATCATATAGCAGGGACTTCTCAGTATGTGAGCACCTAGCAGACGTCAGACACTGGACTCAGCACTATGTAGAGAATAGCACATGAAGCAGGCATGATCTCTTTCCTTGAAGTGCTTACAGTCATGGAGTGGGAGATTCAGGAAGTAAAAATAAAATTTTAAAAATAAATTAAAATTGTGATAATGCATCAATGAAGATGGCAGTTTATTGAGAATGAACGAATGAATCTGTGAAATGACTTCTCAATGGAAAATTGAAATATATACTATTGTTTCTCCTTTCTTCAGAGTTTTCTCCCCTTAAAATTTTTCCATTCCAAAAAGAAAAGAAAAACATGGGTGTTGGATTTTGCATAACCAAAACAACAGTAAGTAGAAGGAATTTCTGGGCACAAGAGTGGAAAGAGAAGTTTTGGAATCAGACGAGGAATCAAAGCTTGCTTCTATCACTTGGAAGTTCAAAACTACTGTAATCTCATTTCTAAATGGTGATAGTGATACTTAGGATGCAAGGTGACTGAGAAAATGAGATCGTTTGACTTTTTTGAACACAAAACCTATTCTGGGCACAGCACTAAGAATTTGAAGTGTTGTGGTTTCTAGTCTAAATACTTAACTTGTATATATTAAGGACAATGAAAAGAAGTGGGCCTAACATAGGTAAAATCTATTTCCCTATAATGTAATTAAGGCCACTTTGTGAATAAAATGCTATGATAACACTCTCTATAGGATTCCAAACTGTGCTCTTACTTTTCTACTCCGAAGAAAAAAGCATATGATTGCACATCAAAAAATGTCTGCTCAGTGGCTGAAGTTTCACATTGGAGTTAATTTCAAGGTTAATTGGAATGTTGGAACTCATAATTATCTTAAAGACTATAAACAGCATTGGAAGGTGTCTGTTTGTTTCCAACTTGTTTTTTCCCAGAATTACCCCCACACGCGCCATAATGCCTTTCTGCAACAGAAGTTATCAACTGCCTGCAATAGTAGTTAAAATTATGGGTCCTGACACTCTTTTGAATTTATAAAGCAGTCAGTCTGTTAACAGTGTTGTTTTTAGATTCTTTAATCAGAGAGTGACCTGATTCTCTCCCCATCATATCTGGAGAGATGGCTAGGGCTAAATAAGAGATGGTAAAAAATATACATAACTTAAATAAATTGGTTTGGAATCTAGATAATAAAATACATGCATTTACTTAGAAGTGAAAGAAACAAAGTTCTTTAAAAATGGCAAACCAGTTGTGAGTACCAAACCCAGAGTCGGGGAGAGAAAGGGGGAAAGGAGCTTGGAAAGAAAGAGGGGAGGGGAGGGAAGAGAAGAAGGAGTTGGGGAGAGAAGGAAGAGGAAGAAGAAAAGAGAAGAAAAAGGAAAGAAAGCTGAATCTGATCTTGCAAAAGTTTGCAGTAACATGGGCGTTTCTAAGAAGAATGGGCTTTTTTCCCGTTGTGGCATCCAGTGTCATTGGATGTTTAAAGGACTCCACCATCCGGGATTATTTATGGACTCCAAGACTGTAAATCTTTTTTGTATGACCTTGGGGCATGGCTTATGTCCTTGGAGACATGTTATGTGATACAGCTAAGCCTCCGTTCCAGCCCATTCCCCATCCTGGATGCCTTTCTCTCCACAGTCTTTCAGTCTTCTCACATTAACTTGAAATTCCACATTGGCAGAGCTAGAGGGCTCGTGAAGGTCATTTAGTCCAACCTGCCATCCTAAAGAAAAACTGAAGCCCAGAGAAGAAGAGCAGCGACTTGTCCAAAGAACCAAGAGTGGAAAAAATAACCCTTCTTCCAATCTGCAGTGCCTTGCAAAGAGTTTTTCTACAGGGTTGCAGCTGGGGTCAGGTGATTGAGGGAAGCCTAACTCTCCCTCAATCCCTTAACTACCAATCCCTGTGCTCAGTGGTCCCTTTGACAAGAAACAACTCTGCACTCTTCAGGGAGAATGAGGAATGATGCGACTGACATTTACTGAGTACTTTCTATGTGCCAGGCACTGTACTACATGCTCCACAGCCATGATGTCATTTAATCTTTGCAACAACCCAATGACATGGGTTCTATTAGTCCCACTTTCCTTCTTTGAGCTTTACTGTTAAGCCATTGAGAAGCTGAGTCTTCTCACCACTCCATAGTCCCAACAAGTATGCAGGTGGCAGCCTTCATCACGGTGATTCAGGGCCCAGACTCCTCCCACCCTGTGGCCCTGCCATTTCCAACATGTGACCTCCAAGGATGCCACAGAAGGGAAAAGAGAGGGCGGAGAATACACCACTTCTACCCACCATCTGTTGGCTCCACCGTAAGTGCAAGGGGCTGGGCTGAGGTTTAGATATGTATCTGGGAAGAAGAAAGGAACCTAAATCTTTGGTGAGCACCAGTGATCCCTACCATGGTATATTGCCTCCAGAAGGCAAAGAATTGTCTCGTTATTGTCTGAGCAGTTTATTCCCAATAACTATGTGAGCTCAGTACAATCAGGGTAAGGTTCTGAGAGAATTGCATGTGATCAAGGTCACACAGGCTTACACTTCAGGTTCCCACTATAAATCTAAAGGTCTTCCCTCCAGGCTGTCTGTAGGTTCTCGCAGGTTTCGGGCTAAAAAAGCGAGCCAGAACACATCGGGCCTCTCCTTACCCAGCAGAGCATCTGAACTGTGATAATAATAACACAGACTGAGATGCTCATCCACCCCACCATTTGCTTCCATCGGAACTGCCAGATAAAAGGCAGCCAGAGAAGGAAGAGCTTGGGTTTTTCCATCTGAATTCTCAGAATGATCGTGTCAAACTCTGGCCTGGGACATCTCAGGAAGCCATGGTGGCAGAGTCTTGGTGGAGGAAATCGGGCATTCTGACTTCTCACTCACAACTCATTAAGCATTTAAGAGCCCTGAGGCTCTCTGGTTTCTGCCAGTTAAGATAATTGGCTATTTACGCGCCCCCCCACCCCCCGCCCGCCAAAGGTTTTGCTTCAGTTCATGGTTAAAATAATAAAATCAACAAAATGTTTTTAAAAAGAAACACTGGGAAGAAGAACATTTGTAAAAACCAAACCAGAATCAAGAAATGTGGGTTTGGGACGTGGCTGTGTCTAACACTATTCATCTGTGAGATCCTGGACAGTCAGATCTTCTCCCTGAATCTTGATTTCCTCTTCCCTGAAACCAAATGGGTTACATTCAGCGGTTCTCAGCTGGGTGTAGCTGTTTCCTGTGGGGCATTTGTAAAAGTGTAGGGGTATTTTTGACAGTGACTCGAAGACATAAGTGACATTTAGCAGGCAGAGGTCAGGGAAGCTCCATGTCCCACAGTATGTGAGACAGTCTCACTTAAATAAAGAAATCAAGCCAATTTTACATGAACAATCTTTAAGAGACTATTCAAGGAGTTTAAACAAGGGCACCACGGCACTGTGGGAGACACAAGTCTTTATTTAAGACATACACAGCCCAGCATTATGTAGTCTCCAAGTATAATCATAGAGAATGCCTACTGAGCCCACTGTCTGGAGGAAAAGAGACCTAGAGACAGTGATGCCTGACCTGAAGCTAGAGCCTCGGTGACAGTGGTCAGGGAAGCCTATAGAGCAAGGACACGCCAATGTGGAACCCAAAGTGAGAGAGGGCACGCACCAGGGACTGAAAATGCTCAGCATTGTAAGTCATTACTAGGAACATAATGTACCCATAGGGAAACTGAAATCCAATATAATATATCAATAAGGAAACTGAAATCCAATATAATGAACCAATAGGGAAATCGAAATCCAATATAATATGTCAATAGGGAAACTGAAAAGGTGCTATGTTGTCATCCCAGAGTTTGATTCTAATAGAAGCTGAGTACATAACTGACTGGGGCATAGCCCACCACCTAAGCATCAGTGTCCTTCCTGACTCTCCCAGATACGTCTCCCGAGGCAAGGACGACTGGGAGAACCAAGCCCTTCCTAAAGGCCATACTTGCTATTAAGCCTCTTCCCTGGTATTTCACTTAATCCTTGCCTCTGCCCAATAAGGTAAGCATTATCATTCCATTTCACAAGTGGGAATGCTGAGGCTCAGAGAGGACAAAAAGGTAGCGAGTAGGCAGGCCAGGAGTTAAACTCAGGTCTGTCTGACTTCAAAGTCCAAGTCCTTAGGAAGGTAGCACACTGCGCCTGGGGTCTCACTCTCCATTTGCTCCACCCAGCCATGCTTCCCAACTCTGCTGTCGCTGGGACTCCGAGAGACCTGTGTGTTCTGCAACCTCACCTAGACATCCACGTTGACTTGGGAGACTCTTCTCCCCTCTTCTGTGTGGTCTGAAGCAGCAAATCCAATGTCAATTTTGTTCATGCTCAATCTCAGCCTAGATAAACTAGTTAGCAGAATATGTATGATAAAGCTCCCTGCCAAGTTATAAACTAAGTAGTCAAACAAACAAACAGAAAATCAAATAAAGATCTAATTAGCTTGTTCCCTTCCAGCTAGTCTAGGATAAATCTATAACAAACACCAGGGAAGAAAAATAAACCACCTAGTTTCAAGTCTTTTTCCCCCTTCTCTTTAGCATTTCTCTTTTTCTTTTTTCGCCTCTTCCCTTCATTTCTTACTCTTTTTCTTCTCTTTCTCCTTCCATTAGTTTCTTTCTCTTTTTCCTCCCTTCTTCCCTACGTTGTTTTCTTCCTTTCTTTCTATTTGTCTCCAGGGAATGTTAGCCTGGGAGAGACAGAATGCCTTGCATAAAAGCTGAATTCTGAAAGTGATCCATCAGTTTTTCCCTTCCGATACCAACAGCCTTGAAGTAAAAACTATCTCAACACCTTTCAGCCATGAAACTGGGTGTGGGGCACTCCTGAGATGCTGTCTCCTGACATCTCAAACTGCCGCAGGCGCAGGCTGAGGTGGTAGGCCACGCCCTGCTGAAATACCAACAGGGAGGGGTCCAAGGGGCCAGGACTGCCTGGCAGGCACAGGGGGCTCCAGTCCTAAACCCATTTCATTTCCCAGACCCAGCCTCAGTTAAAAGGAACCGTTCCAAGTGCAGAGCAGAAAATGACAAGTGTGCCAGTCTTTAACTTTTTAATAATGTCAAAACTGAAGCAATTGGGGAATGGTGATTAATAAACACAGTTCCCGCCATGAAAGCATGGAAATTTTTCCTCTGTAATGTAGCTTAGCCATGAGGGTGGAAATGTTGATTCATTTAAAATGAATCTCTGGCTCTAACTTTCAACAATCAAGGGGAAGTGTGTGCAGTGGAAGGAGTGTGAGCTTGGAGTCAGGCTCTGTCCACCAAACGAGATGTGGGCCCCTGGGCAAGTCAGTTCCCTCCACTTGTCTCTTCACCTATAAAATGGGGCAAATAAACAAACAACAATCCTGTAAATAGGCCTCCCCTCAAAGAGTTGTCTTGAGGATTATATGAAATGAGCAGTGCTAAATCTCTGTTTAATGGAAGTGGTACAGGACTGGTTGTTAATGATGCTCCGTCACACTTACCCACATTCCCTCATTTGATTTGTGATCACAAGGGAATCACTTCACTTCTCTGGGCCTCTAATCCCTCTGTTCAAAACTAAATTGCATTCCTAGTAAAATGGTACATCCACCCTGGAAAACAGTGTGATAATTTCAATAAAGTTAATCATGTATTTAGCCTGTAACTCACCAATCCAATTATTGGGTATTTTCTCTAGAAAAATTAAAACTTATGTTCATGCAAACACCCATACACAATGTGTATAGTTGGTCTCTTTATAATTACCAAAAAGTGAAACAAGCTATATGTCTTTTAATGGGTAAAGAGATACACAAACCATGGTATATTTATATTCATACCATGGAATATTACTCAGCAATAAAAGGAATGACCCGTCAGCACACACAACTTGGATGGATTTCAAAGGCTAAGTGAAAGAAATCAGTCTCAAAAGGTACATACTTTATGAGTCCATTGATCTGTCATCTTCCATTTACAAAAGAGACAAAACTATAGTGACAGAGAGTAGTATCAGTGGCTGCCTGGGGCAGGAGGTACAGGGACGGTGTGACCACAACGGGGCAGCATGGAGGAGCTTGGGGAATGATGGAATTCTGTTTCCTGATTGTGGTGGTAGCTACATAAATCTACACACATGTTAAAATCCCTAGAACTCTACACCAAAAAAAAGAGGCATTTACTCTGTCACTTAAAATGTAAATAAAATAATAAATGAGTGGGAAGGATAAAAATAAATTATTCTTATTTGTCCATCACTTTGGTTCACAAAGTCCTTTCATATGGTTCTCACAGCTCAGAAACCATAGCCAACAGACCCAAAATGACTTGCTTGGTAAATATTGATGTAATCCTTGAATTCCATCGTTCCCATTTCCTTTTCAACACCCCTCACCAGGTGACACTTGAAATCCTTTCTTTTCTAAAAGGCTGTGGTTTGCATGAGGAAGCAATTATATATTGTCTATTTTTTTGTCTTGTTTTGTTTTTTCCAAGCTCCTATGTCAACCTGCTCATGCTCCTGGGAATGCTTATATATTCTTAAAGAAAAACTAAATAGACCAATGCACAATTTAGTAAAATGACACATTAGTGAGAAGGCATTTTTTTTTACTAGCTCTTTGGATGAATGATTAGAAAAATAAATTGTTGTAAAGTTTAAAGCATTCATTGATGTATTTACAGGCAGATCTCATTGTACTGTGCTTTGATTCATTGTGCTTCACAGATATTGAATATTTTACAAATTGAAGGTTTGTGGCATCCCTGCATTGAGCAAGTCTATCGGCACCATTTTTCCAAAGGCATTTGCTTATTTCATGTCTCTGTGTCATGTGTTGGTAATCCTATAATATTTCAAATTTTTCACTGTTATTACATTTGTTATATATATATATATCTGTGATCAGTAATCTTTTATGTTAGTTTTGTACTTGTTTTGGGATGCCACAAACCATGCTCTTGTAAGATGGCAAACCTAATCAAAAAAGTTGTGTGTGTTCTGACTGCTCCACGGAAGAGCTGCTCCCCTGCCCCTTTCCTGGGGCCTCCCTATTTCCTGAGACACAGAAATATTGAAATCAGGCCAATTAATAACCTTACAATGGCCTCTAAGTGTTCGAGTGAAAGGAACACTTTCACTTGCACGTCTCTCACTTTAAACTGAAAGCTAGGAATGATCAAGCTCAGAGAGGAAGGCATGTCAAAAGCTGAGACAGGCCTCTTGTACCAAACAGTAAGCCAAGTTGTGAATACAGAGAAGAGGTTATTGAAAGAAATTAAAAGTGCCCCTCCAGTGAACACATGAATGATTTTAAAACACCTAAACAGCCTTTTTGTTGATATGGAGAACATTTTAGTGACCTAGGTAGAAGGTTAAAACAGCCACATTTCCTTAAACCAAAGCCTAATCCAGAGTAAGGCCCTAGCTCTCTTCAAGTCTGTGAAGGTGGAGAGTGGTAAAGAAGCTGCCGAACAAAAGTTGGAAGCTAGCAGAGGTTGGTTCATGAAGTCTAAGGACAGATCCTGTCTCCATAGCATAATGGTAAAGGGAAGCAGCAAGTGCTAATATAGACCCTGCAGCATGTTATACAGAAGATTCAGCTAACATCATTAGGGGAGGTGACAGATCTTCAGGGTAAATGAAACAGCCTTCTGTCGGAAGAAGATGCCCATGTAGAACTTTCATAGCCAATGCTTGGCTTCAGATCTTCAATAGATGGGCTAACTCTCTTGTTAGTGACTAATGCAGCTGGTAACTTGAAGTTGAAGCCAGTGCTCACTGACCATTCCAAAACTCCTAGGGCCTTTAAGAATTATGCTAAGTTGTCTCTGCCTGTGCTGTATACATGGAACAACAAAGCCTGAATGACAGCCCTTCTGTTTACAACATGGTTCACTGAATATTTTAAGCCCACTGTTGAGACCTACTGCTCAGAAACAAAGATTCCTTTCAAAATAATGACTGTTCGTTAAGTATAAAGTACACTGATGCTGATAATTTCAGTGCAACATGGTGGCTATCTCTCCCACCAGACTATGAGCACTAAAAAGGGAGGGACCAAATCCAAATCATAAAGCACAGGCCTTAGCACAATCATGGGTCTTCATTCATTCACTCCCTGGACCAGGTTTACAGGTCTCCTCTCTGTGTCAGGCAGTGTACTATTGCAGAGAAAAATGCACAACCTATGGAGCTGATCATCTAAAAGTGAAGAGATAATGAAGAAACAAATAGTATGTGTCACTTCTATATATCAACAAGGAAAAATAAAAGAGGGCAAGGGACTGAGTGTAATGGGTTACTGAATGAAACCGAGGAAGAACCAGAGATGTGAAGGAGACAGATTGTTCATTCAGTGTTTCCCCCCAAGCATTTCCTGAGAACTTAAGAACTCATTTATTTTTTCCCTGTCTTCCAGGCTCGGGGTTCTTCCCTGATTCCCCTGATTTGATAAGTGTGGGCCCATGTATTGGCTCTCTGGGTCTTCCCTTTGCCTGGCCCTGGAACACACCTCCCACTCCATTGCCTCTGACAACCTGAGCAAATTTCTGGGCAAGAGGTGCCAGGAGTAATTTTGTTTTGGAATCTGGGTTGGTGTTTAGATTTCAAAACTAGTAACCTGCGAGTCTCCAGCCAACTGAGAATTTGGCTTCCTTTGACTCATAAAGTGCCCTTTATGCCTCAGAGGTGACATAAAATATCATTCCATCTTTGCCCTGAATACTCCCAACTGGTTCATAAAATGGGCTTTTATGGTACATCAAAGGCCCATAACTGTATCCTTTCCTGGAGCTTTGATATTTTAATATTTGGCCAATGAAAGTATTATCTCTTTAATCCACAGAGCTCTTATTTGTTTTGTTGGTTATATCTTTGTTATTGCTTCAATAGTGAGAGGGCTACGCAAGGAGAGGGCACCCAGCCTCCCAGCAGCTCCAGATTCGGACGTCCTCTAACTGTTATCTCCAAAGTGAAGGAACTCGCTGCTTGAAAGCCTTTCCATCTGGTCTCCTAAGGGAAATGTCAGACAACATCCCCCTTAACAAGTGTCTCTAATTTATGCTGCTCAGAGGCCAGCCAATTTCCTTCAGTGAGCTTTCATGGGCTATCTGGGTTTTGAGGAATTGGTGTTTAGTTTAAAATAGGTGTGAAACTTCATTATCATTAGAAAAGTGCCACCCACTTTCAACAAAGAGGTGTTTAATACCTACGCTGTATCTCCTTTTAAGTTAGAAGACTGAGGACCATCTGAAATCCCCTATCCATTTGCTTACATACCTAAGAATTGTTTCTTGAGATTCACGCCACATCAGGTACTGGGTGCAACACCAGGGTTACTGCCCATAAGACAGTCTGTCCTGAAAAAACCCTTCAGTCAAGTCCCTTCTCTCTTATCCTCATCTTAATTTATTACCAACTCTGCCTCCCAAATAATTCTCAGATTCATTCCCCTCTCTCTGTACCCTCTACCTCTGCTTTAGATCAGGATTTCATCACCTCCCAACTGAATTACTGCCACTGTCTCTTAATAGGATTCTTGGTCACCAGTGTTACCCCGTATAATCCACACAGGATCCAGCTGTAGCCAGCCAGACACTAATCTAAAACTCAACTCTGATTTCATCACTGCTCTGCTCCAGACCTTTCCAGCTCAAATGTCTTTAGGGTCCAGGCGATGAATAAAAATTAATTAAGTTGCAGGCTAAGAAGACAACAGAAAGTAGAATTGTAGCACGTATGCCCCACCAAATTAAAACACCATGTCATTCAAGTGAAACACATCTTTGAGCTGAACCCTGGGCCAAACACAAGTTGGATTCCTGTTCTGGAGCCCCTCACTACAGCTGCCTTGTGAACTGGCCCAGATCAGAGAGTGAGAGACTGAACTGTCTAATCTCCTTTCTCACCCTGACCATCCCCACTGCACTTCTATTCATGCTCTAGCTATATTAAATTAATTATCTTAGTTTTCCAAAAACTGTGCATGTTCATAACTTTATGCATTTGCTTAGGGTGTCACCTCTCCCTAAAATCACCCTGATCCCTCACCTGGAGAGTTCTATTCTTTCAAAACTTATCTCCAGTATTGCCTCCTCTGTAAGGCTTCCTATGACAATCTAGGAAGAGTTGATCTCTCCCTCCCTGTCTCAATTCTTTGCTTGTACACCATTCTATTCCTACTTCCTGTTGCTTTGCATTTATTGATTGGTGGGTAGAAAAGACTGGCATGTTATCACTGAGCTCCCTTGGCCCTTGCTTGCTGGGTGACATAGGGCGATCTTCGTATCCCTGTTATCTTGAACTGAGCAAGCACTTCAGCAGAAGTGTGACAAATGGAATGATCTATTTCAGGGCTAGGTAATCCCACATACTTCTTACTGCATTTTTATGAGAGGTGGCTTTGGAGGTGGGTATTATTATTATTATATCCATTTTCTAAGGAGGAAACCAAGACTCAGACAAAGTAGCAGCAGCCTTAGGTCACACAAGGAATGAGTAGTGGACCAGGATTTGGCCCCAGGTCTTCTAACACAGAGGCAAGCCCACTTCCAACAACGTGGCCCACCTGACTCTCAAGTGGAATGCAAATGTATCAGTGGAGAATTCTATAAGTATCTGTTTTATCTTAAAATAGGCAAAATATGCTATAGGTAATGATGACAGAAGAGAAAATAGATAAAAAAGAAAATGCACAGTCAGATAAGCAAGGCATATGGCTCTCCTTAAGCATGCTCTAGCACCGTATCACTCTCTATTACAATACAAAAAGACTGCACTATTATACTGGTGTCCTGGGTTCTGAGCAAGCCACTTCTCTGCTCTGAGCCTTCAGTTCTTCACCTTTAAATGAGGGGACTGGACTCTTTTGTAATTGAGGTTCCTTGTTGTTGCCATGTATCTCTCTATTTCATGTCACCAACATCTGGAGAAGTGGCAGGAGTTAAATTGTTTCCAGGTTCACTATTCCTGGCTGAGGCCTCACCCACCAACCAGCCTTCCTCTCTACCTTTTCCTCTGGAGATTCTAGAACGTGGCAGGCCAGGAACAGTGTAGAGTGAAGCAGCAGTGAGCAAGGATGAAATAAATTCTGCACGTCAAGTGAGCAGGTTTCCAGGATAAAGAGACCAAATGCATTGCTTTACACAACAGGAGGTCCTGCTTTTTTGAAGGACTTGCATTTCCCATCATCTTTGTATCTTTAAAATGGAAGACCAATGAATTCACTGATATTAGATGGGGGATGATGTCAACTTTTCATCAGTGTATTAGACTCCTGTCCCCTTTTTCTTGAAAAATGCAAGAGAGAGAGAAATACTTTGAAAATTTTACTGATTATTTACTGAGGAATAATTTACTGGTCTTTTGATAATTTCTGGGTTTCACAATGTCCTCTCCCCTCAAATCCATACCCCACACTGGGTGCCAGAGACTGGAAGTGGAGAGAGAGATTCATGAGAAACCTATTGTGCTAGACCAGGCCTTCATCAACTTTGGCCTTGATTATGACCATGATGGGGGGAGTATAGAGAAGAAAATGAATGTGAGAGGTAATTCAGAAGCAGAACCCACAGGTCTCAGCTAACAATTAGACATCGAAGGGGAGACCAAGCATGAACAGTCTAGGATAACTTCTCAGTTCTGGTTTGGGTGATAGGCAAGATGGTGGTGCCATTTCTGTGGAGAAGAGATACAGAAAGATGGGTACATTTGGGAAGAAAAGGTGATGAGTTCAGTATATGGGACATGTTGAATTTGAGGTGAGATATCCAACTGCAGGTGTTCAGGAGCTGGTTGGATATGCTAAGTGTAACCCCATTTTGGCAGACTAAAATATTGTCAGGACGTGTGCTGTTCTTTCCTATAGGGCTGCTCCCTATTGGGACTGTCCTTGAGGAGAAGCATGGTTCCCATCCCATCAACCCCGGACTTGTCCATGTGACTTGCTTTGACCAATAAAATGTGAAGGAAATGATATGTGTTCTTTCCGAGCAAAAACTTTAATAGTAGACAACAGTCTGCCTCAGCTCTTTTGCTCTCTGCTGTGAGACTGGCATGCCCCAGAGAGGGGCTGCTTCTTCCACTCTAGTCCTGGAAAAAAGATCTGGAGCAGAGCCACAGCCAATCTAAGAGAGCAGGAAATAAACCCTTGCTGTTGCAAGCCATTAGCGTCTGAGGGTTAGGAGCTGCAGCAGCCGAGCTCAGCCTAAGCTAAGTGATATACCCAGTCTCTCGTTTTATGGAAGAAGAAACCAAGACCCAGGAAAAGAAATTGGAAAAGAAATAGGAAAAGAAATTATCTCAAGGCTTTTGAATCTTAATAAAATATATTTTTTTCTCATATCCATGCAGAAGTTCTCATGTCAATAGTATTTGTATTCCTTGAAATTAATATGTCAGAGTTGAATACCTTGGGAGCATTGCCAGTTTCCTTTTTTTTTTTTTTAATAAAACAGCATTTTTTTATTTTGGAGATTTCATTGGTAGCTTATTTTTTTTCTCTCAGTTTAAAGGTTCCTGTGTAGCATCAAAACCCATCAACATGAGGTTTCTTTCCCACCAATTTTCCTCTCAGCTCCACGGTACTGACCTCACGTGCAAAAGTTTTACTTCAAATTAAGGCCAGGTATGGGAAATTTTAAGACAAAAAGCCATTTAAAAATATTTGTATAGTGGAGAAAAGAGTACATGACCAGCAGTTCAAAGGTCTGTGTTTTACTCCCTCTTGAGCTGCAAAATGGCTGTGTGACCTTGGACAGTTCGTTTAACCTCTCTGGGCCTCAGTTCTCCTGTCTGTCATAGAGGAATAGTCTATTCCATAGCTATTTCTAAGGTTCATTCAAAGATAACACAACAGTCTGTTTGTAGATATCCTTTGAAAGAACATCTCTGTTGAATGTTGAAAGAGTAGATGTGTGGAAGGTGGCAGACTCAGAAGATTAAATATTGCCAAGCAACCTTGGGCAAGCAGGCTCTCAGCACAGCTTAAAACCCCAGCTGCCTGTGAAAGCATTTGCACCATGCCAGGCCAGTAGGCAGAAGTTTGGATGGAGGAAAATCATTTTTGAAAGTGCTTCCAGCTTTTGAGTTTCCCAAAAAAGCAGGAGCTCTGCTAGCCCTAGTCTCAAGGGGAAAGAGTTCTTGGGGTGGATTCCACTGTATGATGTGGTGGTTGTGGTGGCCTCTTGCATTTAGAACAATGTATTACAGATCTCATCAGACTTTCACAATCATCCAATTATAGCCTGTTAGGAAGCCTCTTTCTGTGAGAAACTGAATCTCAAAGAGGTTAAAGTGTGTGAAGTGCCATCCAAGGATAACTTTTGAGGAGCCGAGAGTGATTGAAGGTGCCCTTTAGAAACTGGAGGGTGGTCGGAGAGGGGACGTGAAGGCGGAGAGGCCAAGGGAATGCAGACTATTGCAGAGCTGTCCCGAGGAAGACAGTTAGAGCCTGGGCTACACAGACAAGCTGGGAATGAATTGGAAATATTTCCCCAGGGTCATGTGGCAAATTAGTGAAAAACCAGTCCTGGAACCCAAAACTTGGGTTCCTAGCCCAGTGTTTTCTCTTATTTTATATTCCTGCCTACTAGAAAAATGTTCTTCATAAGACAGATAGAAATTTACATTTAACAAAGCCTTGAATCTTGAAGAAAAAGTTTTAAAGAAGCACACTGATAAATGGATTCAGAAAACAGCCATGTAAAATGGCTTCCACACCACCTGACAGGCCGACCGGGGCTGGAATGCTCCTGGCAGCCTCTCCTGCTTCCTTCTCCCCTACCAGCCTCTTCAAAGGAAACACTGAGAAGGTATCAACAGAGCTGTGGGAATTAGTATGAAAGGGATATAGTATATGTATACATACATATATAGTTTTAATCTGTGCAAAAAAAACAAAACCTTTTACACATCTAAGATTATTCATTTAGAATAGGAATTGGCAAATGTTTTCTGAAAAAGGCAAGAAAGTAAAAACACTAGGCTCTTTTACAACTATTCAACTCTGCAGTTATACAGCAGAAGCAGCCACGGGCAATACTGCAAGGAGTGTTTCAGCTGTATTTACAAAAACAAGAGGTGGGCTGGATTTGGCTCAAGAATAAAAGTTTGCAGAGAATAAGTATATCAGAATGCTTGCAGACAAAGATGCCCAACAAACTCCAGACCTTTGCCACTTGGGTGGCTCATTCCTGAACTCCTTAGTGAAAACACTGCCATCAAATTCTAATAATTTATAAAAGCCAAAGGATTTGAAATTTTCCAAAGCTGAATTACCATTGTTATTTATTTTCTATTTAAAAACATGTGAAGCCTGAACTGTTCCCTGCTTGCCCAGACTTCCCAGAGAAAGACTGAATGTGGTGCGTGAATGTTTATTCGTTACCCATCTCTGTTTTATCCTAAGTCGCCTCTCTGCGTGGCCCACAAGGAGAGCCCAGTCAGGAAGGTTTGGGGCCTGGCACTTTCTTGCTGAATGACTTGGAGCCTCTCCCTCAATTTATCTGGATGTTGGTTTCATTAGGGGAGCATGAAGATTGATATCCAAGCTATTCTTCAGCTCTAAAATTTTATAACTACTTCCAAAAGTTAGGAGGGGCAGAAAAGAAATTTGAAAGAATGGATTCTAGTCAAGCTCTGTCACCACCTAGTTCTATAACCTTAAATGTGTCCTGGCCTCAGTTTTCCCCAAAGGTGAAGGAATAATAATTGCTAATTCTTATATAAATTTACTGCATAAAAGGCACTAATCTAAGCCTTTTATACATATTTATGCATTTCAGTCCTTTCAACCTTACAAGGTAAATATATTGTCCTCAAGCCTATTTACAGGTGAACCGAGGTACAGAAAAGTTACAACACATGGCCAGAAGTCATATAACTAGGAACAGATAGAGCTGCTTTTGAACCCAGGCCATCTGACCTCAGAGTGCATACATTTAAGCATGATGTTCGGAAGTTTATGAATGAGCTGAATTACATGATCTCTAAGGACTCTCCTGGTGTGAACACTGTGTGGGGTAATGATTCTAAATCACTTTGCACCATTTTACCTTTTCTCCCACCCCTGTGCCAGGTCATCCTCTGCCCCTCACCTCACATGTGTCTCCACCCTATTTGACATTCCTTATGTGGTTACGAGGACTTTCTCTGCATCTAGAGAAAGAAAGTCAATTTTGTTCCCCTCAGCTTCATAGAAGCCCAAGGCTCTGGTGAGAGGCAGGCTGATTCATACCGCACATGAATAAATGTGGGGCCCAAGCCTTCCTTTTGCCAACTGGACCTTGGTCATAGAAGGTACCATTCATAACTTTCCAAGGTCTGTACCTAGTCAGTTCTGGGGCAGCAGCTGCTTCTTCACCTTCACTACCAGCCGAGATTTTCAACAGGGACTTACACCTTTATGAAGCAAATCATTACGGACCACCTATTGAGTGCTAGGCAAATTGCTAGGAGTTGGGATAAATAGGAATGAATAAACATATCTAGTTTCTGCCCTCATAAAGCTTATAGTTATCAGGGGAAAGAAATGTCATGATATCGGGAGTGTGGGTGCAAGAGTGGGAAGGGCTGACACATGGAGTAGGGCAGCGATGAACACGCTAGCCAAGGGGACGGGGGAGCAGATGTCAGGAGGAAAAAAAAATCCAGATGGAGAGAAAACTGCGGTGCACTCAAAGGGTAGGAACGAAAACATCAGTCCTGTCTCCTTCTCTGTAAAGTAGAAAAATGAGCAGTTTGGGGGAACAAATGTTGTAGTACTAGGGGACTTACACACTGTACCTCATTTTATCCTCAAAGAAATCCTAAAAGGCCAGCATTATTTTCCCTACTTCACTTCACTTTCCCAACTGCTAAACTTGAACATCAAAAACCAAGGGCACCCCTACCCTGTGCAGCTCCCATAGGCAATCTAGGGGTTTGATCCTAGGCCCACATAACCCCAGAGCCTGAACTCAATGCTGTGAGCCAGGCTGCCTCTCCAGGGGGGTGTTTGGTTGGGAGGAAAAAAGAGTAAGAACCACAGACAAGTGTTACTCAAAGTATGGCCCCAGGGCCATGCCAAGTCCCCAAAATGAGAACAAGCATTTAGAAACTTTTAGAACAATTTACTGAGTTTAATAATACATGTGAAACACAGAGTACTTCATTGAATTTAATAATAAAAAACTTGGGTTTGTAGTTGCAGGTCTTTTTTTTCCATTATAGTTCTCCATTAATTCATTTTTATTAAATTGTATAAAAGTATTGGTCCATGACAGATTCAAATTCTAAAAATCTAGTTTTGAGATGGTGAGAAGCACTGGCCTCTATGAAAGTCACTGGATTTGAAATCCAGAGACCCAAACCCTTGTCCCAGTCAGCTAAGCCAGTGACACCCCCACCCTCACCCTGCAAGGAAACCGAGCAGGACAATGAGCCTCCCTGGACGAGTGACAACTTGCTTTAGCCAGTTAGACATGCTAACCTTCCAGGCAGCATTTGGTGGGATGGGGAGAAGGGGTGTTGGAGGGAGGAGAGAGAGGGGAAATAAAATCAAGATTATACACTTACTCCCTTTTTATGATTTTCATCATTTTATGAAGGAGCCTGGAAAAGACAGATGAAGGCAATTATTTTCTCTAACTTTAAAGGAAGTCACACACTACAAACAAAGATGAGGAAGACTCAGCTCCCTTTTGGGGAGTACTAATAATCAAGGGGCACAACCCAATTTCTCCTACTGCCCAGGAGGGCCTGCAGCCGCCTGTGACATCATGTCCGGGCTTCGTGGCCACCCCAGCCCAGCTCCCACCCAGGCTAATGTGAAATAGGTGCGCCATTTGTTCCTTGCCAAATGGTATCCCTCATACTCATGTTTCCTCCAGGAAGACGTAGAAAGCCCTTCCTTTTCCTGCCAGGGTCTGGAATCATCCTATTTCCCACCAGAGAAACCAGGAACATGTCAGATCCTGATCTCTAATACTCTCATTTTAAACATGGAGAAACTGAGGCCCCACAGTGGGGAGTGACCTGCTCAGGAAGGGGAACCTGGGCCTTTTGACTCTGAAATCCAGGTTCTCTTTCACTTGCTCCACTCTAGCTCCCTGCCCTGAGTCGCCTCTCTCCCCTATTAAATGTTTGTGTCAGGAATGATCCTAGCATCATGGCTGTATGTTCATTTTGCACTCTGAAATTCCTTGGACAGGTAATTTTATTTCCATTGCCCTGAGGAAAGGAATTTATAAAGCATGTGGCATGAAGTTCAAAGAGAATGGCAGAATGAAAATAGACCCCGCCGCCTCCCTCACTCCCTCCTCTGGCCTGCCCAACCATTTCTCATCTTGTCCTACAGCTCAGACCAAATAGGAGTCTACATGAAAGAAGAAACTCTGCCAGTATTTTTTAAGTGAAGTGTAGCCAAGCATGATGGCTGCCCCAGTCTCAGAAGACATTGTTCAGGAGTGCTGAGTACCCGCAGTTGAGTTTGGCTTTCAGATCTGTTATGCGAACTAGGCAGGTGAGCTGTATTTTGTCCCCTGCTCCAACACCCTCATAACTCTTCGTCCTTTTTTTCCTTTCAAAAGAAAAAAATAGGGCAAAAATCCTGACTCAATCCCAAACAAGGGGTTTTTACTCCCTTCAAACAAGTATTTCTGGGTTTCCTCTGCCCAAACCTGGGTATTTCAATTTCCTCCTTTATCATCCCTGCCAACAAGTTTTGCACCTGAAATTTTCTGCTGCTCCCTCCTTAAACAGCTTCCCCCAGTGTCTCAGGGATAACCTTGCATCAGGGCAGAAGCTTTGATGCTTTGCCGATAGAGAGTGCCAGAAGCACCCAGATTTTCCAAATAGCTGGCCAAATTCAGCAATCATTATTTTATTTGCTAATTTAAAAATTGATTTTATACACATACACACAATTTCAAAGCCCTCCTTTTTAAATGGAGGGAATAGAAGTACAAGCAGAATATCCTAACTTAGAAGTAGGGGTTAAAAGTATGGATCAGCCAAACTTGGAGACCAATTCCATTTCTGACACTTAGTAGCTATGTGACCTTGCTCAGTTAACTGGACCCCTCTGGGTCTCAGATTTTGATAATAACGGTATCAATCTCATGAGCTGCTCTGAAGAATAAAACATTTAACACAGCCCTAGGACATCTAACATTTATTTCATACTTATTAATATGTAATTAATACATGATACATGTAAAATATGTATGATGACTATGATGAGCATCTTGAGACACAGAGCATAAGCTCCTTGAGGGCAAGAACCTTGAGCGTCCTTTTGCTTCCTTATCTCCATTGCCTGGAACAATGTCTAGTTCAAAAAGGTACTTGATAAATATTTGTTAATAAATGAATTATAAATGTTAGAACCTTAAAGATGATCTGTTCTGAATCAGGTTCTTAGAGTTCTACCAAGATACTAGCCATTTTATTTTTGTGTATTTAGGAGTTACTTTTCTGATTTACAAGTTCTCCAAATGGATATGCATTCATTATTTTCTGTTTTTATTTATATTCATTATTTCCTATTTCTGTTTTTATTTATAGTCTCTCTGTTTACAAATTGCTCTAATTCTATCACCTAGAGACTTCTAATATTATCCATGTTCCTTTTTCAACTCAGAGACTTTTTTTTATACATAATACAAAGACATCCATCCCCAAGAGGTAAAGCCACCCAAATAAGGTAAGCCTTATCTTCAGTTTTGGTTGGGAGTCTATCAGTTTGGTGGGGTCACATTTTTGGAGATGAGATCATCTGTGCTGTATACCTATCCACTATTTTTAAAACTATAAATGATGTGTGGACTTTTCCCCCATTTTTAATTTATCAGCTTGAAAGCAAAATCTTTCAAAATAGAAGTTCCATTCTGGGATATAATAGATGAAGTCTTTGTTGATGAGAAGTTAGGCAACCCTGAACAGTGCTAGTGCCCTAATTTAGCCAGTTTGTTAGGGGAAGGTAATTAATGTTCATAAATGTACCTTAATCCAGTTAATCTTCAAAAGAGTCTACAGAGCTGGCTAGGTACTTCAATTGGGTACTGTGGTATGATAAAAAATATATATGTGGTCTTGCCCCCAGTTTCTGGCACAGAGCTTGAAAATCCCTTGGAATTTCCTGAGTAATGGGAGTGTCTTTTGGTGCTCATAATGAGGCTCTTTATACCATACTCGACTTTATGCAAACAAGGTGGGCCCTTTGATGGCTTCAAAGGAGAGTCTGGCCACACACTTGACTGGTGGGTTGGAACTTTCAGCCTCGTCCCGCAACAGAGGGGCTGGAGATTGAGTTCAGCAAACAATGGCCAATGATTTAACCGACCGTGCCTTCATTGTGATGCCTCAGTAGAAACACTTGAACAATGAGGTTTGGGGGAGCTTCCAGGTTGATGAATAATACTTCAATGAG
Source organism: Manis pentadactyla (assembly GCF_030020395.1). Taxonomy (NCBI): domain Eukaryota; kingdom Metazoa; phylum Chordata; class Mammalia; order Pholidota; family Manidae; genus Manis; species Manis pentadactyla. Next base: position 45,175,655 of record NC_080022.1, on the reverse strand, counting down.
CTGGGAGGATGGTGCAGCCAGAGAGGGAACGGAAACTCTACACCACCCCCACTCTAGACCCTGCCCCTTGCATTTCTTTCATTTGGCTGTTCTTGAGTTGTATCTTTTATAATAAAATGGTAATGGTAAGCACACCATTTTCCTAAGTTCTGTGAATTGTTCTAGTGAATAACTGGACTTGATGGGAAGAGGAGAAGGAGTAGGAGAAACCCTGAATTTGGAGCTGAGTTGGGCAGAAGTGCAGGTAGTCTGAGGATCTTGGACTTGCTGCTGGTATCTGAAAGGAGGAAAGTCTTATGGGAATGAGCTCTTATATCTATGGAGTCTGATACTAACTCTAGGCATTGGTATGAGAACTGGACTGAATTGTAGGACACCTGGCTGGTGTTGAAGAATTGGTGTTATAAATATCCAGGCATCTCATCTATTAAATAGGGAAAATAGGTCTCAAAGTGAAAAAAATACCCAAGGTCACATCTCCTTTTTCTCTCCCTGTATTTCCTAAGGAGACCACCTGCCTTAAGTCAGCTTCTGGCCCATCTTCCCCCCACTGTACCAGTGTGTCCTGGAGAAGGGAGGTGTCCTCTCGTGGCTGAGCAGTGAGTCTGACTCTCATTGGTCCATGTTTCTAGACCAAAGGGGATTAAGAGCCTCGGTCTGCAGTCCTTCCTATTAGAACTCAACAGCTGAGGGGCAGTAATACTTCCTGCATCAGGTTGTGTAAGCATTTCTACATTCTGTAGACTCACATTGTCTGGAATGTGACATCCAAAGTCCTGATCTTGGGGAAAAGGCAAAGTCTATTTGGCCTCCACCACCCAATGCAACACTACCAATACTGAAGCCAGAACTTTTTACCTCCATCCTTCCATCTCTTGTGCTTATTTCTCAGTTGGTTCAGAACTTGTCGGGAGAGTGGAAATTATTATCACCCTTAAATCTCTATCCATGAGGCATTGCTTTCAGCTATAATTCTAAAGCCTCTTTTCCTTCTATTATTCTGTATAGTCTCATAACATTAAGGCAAAAGACTTAGGGAGAAAAGAATGGATATACAAATAAGTATTTTTTTTCTATTTGTAGACCATAACATTAATAATTCTGTATAGGAGAGAAAAGATGGTCTCCCCATATCCTATCCAAACTACCTCACATGGTTTGAAAATTTTGTAATATTTCTTGGATATACTTTTTGTCAAGAAAGTACTAACCCTAAAAAAAAAATTTTTTCAAAAAAAAAAAAGGAAGTACTTACCCTGGGTAGGGTCAAGCATATGTTTCCATTTGTTATTTTATATCTTCTATATTTGCTTCCATTATGGAGCCAGCCCTTGTAAAGCCAGGATGTGTGCATAAAAATGTGTGTGTAGAACAATAATTTTTCTTAAGGTTTATTTCATTTAAAAATAAAATAAAACCCACCATGGATCAAATGAAATGACCCGATTAAAGACAACTCTTCTCTTCCTGCAGGTCTTTTCATAACTGTGAGACTAAAATTTCCAAGGTATCATTTTGACTGTTTTCCTTAATCGTTAACATATTGAAAACAGCTGTTGGTTAGGCGCAACGAGCTAGAGGGAAAATGCCAAGGGTATCCTTTTCTCTCCCACCTGAGTCTACCCATTGGCCAGCAGGTCATCTCTGTCCCTTGTGATTTGGGAAAGATGAACTTTAGTTGAAATCCATCTTGTAGTAAAAGGCCATTATTCCTGCCTCTTTGGATTTCTGAAATTTGCATTATCTGCCCCAGTGTGTTTGACCAGATAATTAAGTCTCTCTCATCAAGACCACCAGTAAAATAAGGATCAGAAATGGTCATTTACTACCTATCTTGCTTAAGTTGCCTTCCCTTATCCTCAGGTCAACCATTAAAGGTAGGTATTTTTATTTACATTTTACAAATAAGGAACTAACATTCAGAAATACCAAAGATACAGGGCCTTTCTGAGGTCACAGAACCTAGCAGGTGGCTGAGAAGCGACTGAAATCTAGACCTGGGTGGCTCCAGACTAATGTTACTAACTGAAGCCACGTGCTAGGAGAGGAAATCCAGACAGGGAAGCCGCAGGGAGCATGCGCAGGTGTTGTGGCAGTAGCAAGCCAGCGCTATAGACTCAGTAAATGTTCAGCAAATGCACAGGACACAGAATCCTGTGTTTTGTTTAAAGGTGAAAGCATCTGAAGCAGCCCCATTTTCTCCTGTAAAGCAAGTCTTAGGGAGAAAAAAAGATCAGAGAGGCTGCAAGGCATTGATCTGGTTGGTGGTTCTCCATGTTACCAGCTGCCAGTTAAAAGAAGAGAAAGGAAACATGCTCCTTGGAGTTGTGGCCCAGCCTCCAAAATGCATCTCATCTGTGCAAAACAATAAGGACGATGATGTGGCCAGAACCCTGTCTGCCTCTCCTCTTGTGGCACTGTGGAGCTGCTATGGAAAAGCACCAGAAAGTTCTGTGTTCTAGGAGACTCTGGGGTCAGAGGTGAGGGGGATAGTGTTCTACCCTGCCCCCACCTTCAGCTTCCTCCTCAGATACTGTACCGCAGTGGAGTAATTAGATCAAGAAGAATATGCTTCAGGAAGCTCTGTCCCCAGAGGCCCATCCAGACTTGTTTAAAGACAGCTGCTCTGATCGTTAAAATGAAATAGGACATGTAACCAGATTACGGGGAAATTATTGCTATTAACAACAATAATTACCCTCTGTTCAAGTAACTTCCTGAAATAAAAACATCAAAGCAGAAGCTTTCAATTACTTTACTTAGCACACTGTATGAACCCTTTGGGTATGTGATGCATCAGAAACAGAGAGAACTGGGGTTGAGGAAGGGGAAGGAGGGTACAAGTAGATGCGTGTGCCCATGTGCACGTTCACAGGAGCACTGGAGAATGTAGGAACACTGTGTGCTTTGCTGTAGATATGTGGTGAATTGTGTTCATTTTCATTAAAACAGAAATTTACTGAGTACCTGTAGTGTACCCGGCTCTTTCAGGAGTGCTGAGGATACAAACCCAAGTAAGGTTGGGTCCCAGCGTACCCCCGTGCTCCCAAAAGCTCTGGAACAGGAAGCTGACGTACGGAGACAACTGTAAGAAGGTATGGTAAGCATTATACTAAAGGGAAGCGTGGTGACTGCAGCAACACAGTGGAACAAACTGGCTGGCTGGGGATAGAGGACGGTAGACTTCCTAGAGGAAGCGATGTCTAAGCCCCATCTTGAAGGTAGCCAGGAGTGAGGTGGAAAAGGGAGTTTGGGCAGGGCTTCCAAGCAGAACCAGTGGTTTGAAACAAACAGCTGTAACCCCCTTAGTCAATGGAGATGAGCCTGCAGATGGACAGGTAATAGGCAAAATAAAGAAGTCCACAGAGAATTTTAAGCAGGAGAAGAAGCGTTTTAGAAAGACAACTCTTTCTAAAAAAAGTATGAGACCAATAAAGACCAGGCTGGAATGAGAAGGTCTTAGAAGACTGCTGCAGGAAACCAAGCTAGAAAAGAGAGAGCCCCAGACCTACAGACAGGAGGGCATGGATAACAGGAGTCTTTAAGAATTAAAAAATTATAAGACTGGGCTAATGAATGGATACAGGCACAGGTGGTATTCAAAAGGTTCAACCAGAGTAGCACTGACACTGAGCAATCAGAGTGGATGCCAGCCAGACACACTTGGCAGAACCAAACTATGCCTCCTGGCTGATAGCACCAGGCAGAGGCTGGCAGGCACTCTTCCATGCAGTTCAACCTGCTGGGGAGCGTGCCAGTGTGAGGCATGTCCTTTACCCCAGGATGGCTTCCCTCCCCTGCTATGCTACACTGATTGAATTAATGCTCACCCCCACTTTTTCACTCCTCTTCCCTATTATTTTGGATCCTGGAGTTTCCCATTAAGTGGCTAAGTGAGTCACATGCAGTCTGACCTCGTGTGACTCACTTAGCCAACATACCCAGGTGGAGGTGATGCTGTTCTAGTTCTGAGCCTAGACCACAGAGGCCTACATGTTTCCTCTCGCTCACCTGCCCCGTTGCCATTGCTGTAAGGCCATGCCCAGACTGGTCTGCTGAAGAGTAAGGGACATGCAGAACAAGGCAGAGTCACCTCAGTGACCCCAGCTGAGGCCAGGATCAGTCAACAGCCAGCCAATCCCCTATGTGCAAGCAAGCCCCGATGAAGATGGGCAGAGCTGCCTAGCTGATGCCCAGCTGGGTCCTGACAGATGAATGCTTATTGTTGTATGCATTGAAATTCCATGGTGGTTTGTTGCATAACATTATCATGGGGCAATAGGTAACAGACACACCTTCCCTTCCACCTCTTCTCTTAACAGCACTCATGTACATATAGTCAGTGTGTCATCTAACTCTCTTAGCATTCTTAGTACAAAAGTATCAAAAATATTTAACAGAAAATACCTGAAAATAAAACTGCAGGAAGTTTGTAGGTTGAAAGCCTCTCAAAATCCCCACTCTCATTGCTTGGAGCAAAAAAATCTGTGGAAAATGTAGAGGCTGCAGGAAATGCACAGGTGTGGGATTAACTAGAGCATCTCTGCCCTGCATGGCCTGAGCAAGCTGCATCCACATCAGGCACTTCTTTATCATTAATCCAGCTCGTTAGTACTTTAGGGGTTTGACAATAACGGGCCCTTCTCATAACTCAGAGCCAACCAAAACAGGGCAGCCAGGCAGATATAGAGAAGAGCATCAGCTTTTACGCTGATCAAAGTTAGATGGGAGAATACGGTTTCAGGTAATGATTGAAAAGGCTAGTCAATAGTCAATGCACTAGCTGAAGTTCAACTCCCCTCCTGGCACAGGGCCAGCTGGAAACCGCTGGCTCCCAGCAGGACTGGCTGCAGAGGCATGGGTGAGGGCAGACCAGGACACACGCTCCTGGGGCTAGCAGACGGCCTCTACACCACCGTCAGGGGGCGCTTCTCTCCCCATGAAGGAGGGGAAGGACTGAGGAGAGAGGCCGGGAAGCAGTCTTGCTGGAGGCTCTCCACACAAAAAGGTGAAGGGCATCAGAAAATGTTCCTGATGACATTCTGGCAATATCCTTTTCACCTGGATGACAGTGGACTTTCCAGTGATGTCGCTCAGGACTCTGGCATCTTCCTTCTCAGTGACAGCTCCCATGGAACTGCAATGGGAAGATTCACTTCCAACCTTTCTGTCCCTGGAACACTGTTTTCATGGAGTCCAGCCGCAGGTACATATGTGCACACATACACACACAGATACATGCCTTGCAGCAAACAGGGCCCCTTCCTTCTGACAACTTCCTACCCAGATGTCTTGCCAATGGGTTTCAGCTTCAGGCAAGTTCGCTATGAATTCAATGTGACCAAAGAAAATTGACAGCAGAACGCTCTTTGGGGTGAAAGGGCTATACCCAACTTCATTTCCAGGTGGCAGCTCAGTCACTAGAATCCCATTCACTCAGAGCGAGTCTGCATGCAGCAAGCCAGTCTCTGCCTCTGGGCCCCTCTGTCCTCACAGCTGTCCTCTGGGCTTCTCTGCACAGCCGTCCCGCACAGCCGTCCTCTGGGCCTCTGTCCTCGGCGCTGCCACCACTCCAGCCTCTGCTCTGCTCTCCTGCAGCCTTGCAGCCCTGCCACCATGTCATGCCCATAGCACTGGGCGGAGCTCTTTTTATAGAGTCAACAGCCATGTATTGCCCACAGGTGTGCAGTGAGCTAGTCAACCGGGGCCAGGTGAGAATCCTGGCCACAGGAACTCTCATTTTATCCACACCAGACTTTGAGGACCTGGCCTCCCAGTGATGGCTACATCCTGAAGAGATTTAAGAGCTATACGGAAACATCCATTCTCTGAATCTGAACCCTGCTCTTACCTCCTACTCATTTGTTCTTAGGGAAAATTATTTAATTTTGTTAAGCCTCCGCTTCATCACTTGTAAAATGAGGATCATAGGCCCCATAGGTTGGTTGTGAAGCTTGAAATAACTCATGTGCCCAGCCCATGGTAGCTAGGGTAATAGTCACCATTCAATTGTATTTACCGTGAATCCCTCTGCTCCAACACCAAATGCAACATGTATTTCTTCCCTACGTATATATATAACAGTAACAATGTTATACACAGCAGTGATAGTAGTATAACTCCATTCGGGTTCCCAGCTGGATTCCAATATGTGTAAGTTTGTGAGAGGGGGGTCTTCCCCACACACTCACACCAGGCAATTCTCAAACACCAGCAGGGTGTTGGAGAACTCAAGTCTGTTCTGATGTTACCTGCCCAGGGACAGCACCAGATTCCCAGGTTAAGGCCTCCATCCTACAAGGCTCCCCCCAACCCCCAACTCCAGATGTGGGTTGCAAGCCCCAGGCAGGTACCTGTGCTTCTGACCAACTGGCTACAGACTGGAGGTTCCCACGACCTCCTCCTTAGGTTCAATTAATTTGCTAGAGCGCCTCACAGAACTCAGAAGACACTTACATTTACCAGTTTAATAAGGGGTACCATAAAGAATACAAGTTAACAGCCAGATGAAGAGAGACACAGGTCAAAGTCCCAAGTAAAGGAGCTTCCGTCCCCATGGAGCTGAGGGCCTGGCTCGGCAGCAGGTGGAGGAGTCCCGGTTCCCCAGGTGCAGTTGCTCTCCCCTACTGGGAGGCAGGATCCAACCGCACAGAGCAGAGAGCAGAGAGCCATAAGCTCCTCTCAGGGGTTTGTGTGAGGGCTTCACTGCAGAGTCATGATGGACTAAATCATTGGCCATTGGCTGCTGCAGCCTCCAGCCCCTGCCCTTGGTCCAAAAGTCTCTCGTTAACACAACAAAATACCCATTCCACCTCTAGAACTTTCCAGTTTTCAGAAACTGTGGATGCAGACCAAATATATGTGGGAAATATGCATTTGATCATATGAATGACCAAATATATTCCTTATGACTCATTATATCACAGTTCATAATAACATATGCATAAAATGTGTAACTGCATCTTATCTAGGGGGCAGGAGGGGCCCCTGGAGTATTCTCATCACTCCCTAAGCTGGCTTACACAGCCCTGCTTGACCTGGTCCCCAAGGACCCTCCACCTCCACCTCCTGCCACTGCACCATGTTCTCTATTCTGGAGTTATGTAAACACATTCTATTCTCACAAGCCTCCATGCCTTCCACATACCTCTCCCTTTGCCTGGAATACCCTGGCCATCCCCTCTCCTGCCTCACACACACCCTTAGCCTGGCTAACTCCTACCCAGGAATCAGATCTCAACTAAGCATAATTTCCTTTCATTCATTCAACAAATATTTGTTGAGCATCTACTTAGTGCCTGCATTAGTTTGCTTAGTATGCCATAACAAAGTACCACTAACTTAGGTGACTTAAAAAACAGTAATTTATTTTGATAAGTCAAATAGTCTTGGAGTTCTGGAGGCTGGAAGTCCAAGGTCTAGGTGTCGACAGGGCTAGCAAGCCCTTTGGCTTGGTGAATGGCTGTCTTCACCCTGACTTCACAGGGTCTCTCCTCCATGCTCACCCATGTCTACATCCTAATCTACTCTTATGAGGCTACCAAGTCATACTGGAGTAGGGCCCACCCATGTGATCTAATTTACCTTATTTGCCTTGAAAATACTCTGTCTCAAATACATTCACAGTCTGAGATTCTGGGGATTAGTACTTCAACATATGAACTTGTGGGAGCCAATGCAACACAACCCAGAACAGTACCACAGTACAAAGCATTTCCTACTCCCCAAATATGAACAGGAAGACACTGCTAAGTACTTCTTTACATCACTAGTTATTCAGGGTCTTCATGATTGTACACCTCCCCAGCAAAATGAATTCCATCTCCAGCTAGACTCTGTCCAGTGAGGAAAGGCACAGCATTGGTCTTAGTCACTGTGTTAGGCCCTTCAGATACAATGAATGAGCAATACCTAGTAGATGATCATGAATATTTCTTGAATGAATGAATGTCCTTTGCTGTAGTCTCTGCGTGCCAAAACCACATCCTTAATGGAAAACATGGCCTGGGAGAATGTGTGATGATAATCCTCTGCATTTAAAAGAGCCCTTTACAATGTAAAGAAGCTTTATATCCCTTATCTTATTTCTCCTCCTGACTGGCCATGTGGTGTGGATACAATTGTCTTCATTTCATGGAAGGAGGCCTATCAAAAAGAAGGATCTTGGCCAAGTTTTCCTCTGCAAACAAGTTGCTCCAGTGGACCCTGGCTACCTCAGTGGATAACCAGAGCTCTTAGAATTACAGTGAAATAAATTGATTGTAAAATTTCCTGCCTCCCTTGAAAAACTTGAAGCTACCCAGGTGAGTGGGCAAACTAAAGGCATCAATGTAACCAAGAAAATGCATCTCGGTTCTCCATACACTGCACTTTGTTTCATTCCATTTTCCCAGAGTGGCAAGGGCTCCTACATATTTAAATGCTCATCTCATCCTTTCAAGTTTGAAAAGCTGAAAAATAGCCTGAACTTCAAAGAGCAATTTAAGAGACTTGCCCTTTCAAGATTAATATTTCTTCAAGAACGAAAAACAGTTCCAATGCTTGTTGCTTTTGGAATCCAGTTCTTCTTACTCATGTTTTTTTCCTCCAAAAGAAAATCATTTCACATTTCGGTAATGCCTCTTGGCAGCACTTATGGCGAGCAGTCAATAAGCACCTCCAGGATCCAGCATGACCAGGCTGTAGAAAGAGGAGCAGGGCGTGAGGAACTATGTGCCTTTTTAACACAGTCGTTTGAAAGCTGGGAGTCATCAGACAGGCTTAGAATGAAGTATGCTGTGACCCAGGCCTGAAGGAGATGTAAAATGGTGCTAAGGAGTATGGGCTTCAGCACTTTAAACCTGCTTTGGGTCTTGGCCCCACTGCTTTCACTACGACTTGGAGCAGATAGTTTGTCCTTCCTAAATGTCAGTTTCATCATCTGTAAAATGCAAAGTACAGGAAGACATACTTCAAAATATTGTGAGAATGAACAGATAAATGCATATAAAACTCATATCTCTGGCACACTAAATACTAACATTTATGGAGAGCTTCCCCAGGCCATGCCAGCCTGGGGGAATAGTCAAGGAAAGGGGTCCCAAAAATGATTCAAGGGCCCTGGTGGAAATCCCATCCCAGTCCTTCCTCCCTAATTAGGGTACTCCTGATGGTGGCTCTCCTGCTCCCAAAAGACCCAACAGTCTCCCTCTTTACCTGCTCTTGGTGTCTGCTCTTCATCAAACTTCTCCTCCCAAATCTCCTACTGTGCATGCTGAATGTCCATCAAACTTCAGTTCTCATGCTCCAGCCCCCTGATAGGCCTCCGTCCCACTCCATGTCCTTGGTGAGCATCCTCCCAGTCAGGGCTCTTTGGTTGTGAGGATTACTGGCCACACTCAAACTAGCTACAGCAAAATAAAACAAGAACTCCAGTGCTAGTAAAGAGTACATGGACTATTGCATGGGAACAAAGTACAATTAGACCTCACAGAACATCAAAAGGGACCAGGACACCTATGGGGACTCTGATTTTATGTGAGCCTGTTAGAATCCCCCAGCCCTCTCTGCCCTCCAGACTTCTCTTCTTGGTCACTATATGTAACTAGCCTAAAATTCAACCCCTCACCAATGTTTACCTATATCCCTTGAGTCTCTCTCAAGGGACAATCTGGTTGTCTCCATCCTCCTTCTAACCATGAACTGTCCTTGAATCAGACACCCACCCATACTCCAGTTGGTGGTGACAGAAAGATGGGGTGTGTGGCATCATCACGGCCGGCCATGCTCCTGCCTCCCACAGCAGATTCCGAACAGGCATGATGCTCGGAGGACAAGTATGGATTGTCATGGCATCATCTATGTTGACATGAAGCCATCACTCTGCCCCTACCTGTCACTTACAAGATCAGGCAAGTCTGTTGGGAAGAGAGGAATATAAAAAATAAACTAGGAAAAGGGCATGCTGAAATTAGAGTACACTGGCAGGGATGTTTGCAGAAGATAACAAGAGGCAGGATAATTGGATAGATAAACAGAATTACTGACTAGGGGCCCTGGGATCAGCACCAGGGAAGTGGGGTCCAGTGTTAAATCAGTCAAGTGAGTCAGGCAGGCAAGTAGAAGACCCTCATCAGAGACCAGGAAGATCAGAAGCAGCTTAGAATCAGCTATGAATACAGGTCCAGCAATGATTCAGAAGTAAGATAGTGAATGACACATGTGGCTGAACCTTACAGGGATTTGCCAGGCTGGGTATCCCACTTCAAGATGGCTGTTAGGAGCAGCTTATCCATTTCACTCCAGCAGCTGCTACATACAAAGCTCCTGCTCTCATCCAAGGTGAGCCATGTGCCCTCCTCCTATGTGTTTGAAATCTCAGATTTTATTGGTACACAATAGCATCTCTAGTAGCTCTACGCTTTAGCTTGGCTTCATCTTTCAGTTCACAGTCATCTCTCTGGGGACTTCAGTTCCCTGGGCTCATACCAGAACAATTTGAAAGATCCTACAGTGGACTTCCCATAGTCCATTGCTCCTCACTGGCCACCAATCTGTGTTGAAGGCCAACTTTATGCACCAAATCACTCCCCTTGAAGTGAATTCATTTTCCATCCAGTATGAACACTTCTTTGCAGGATATGAAGTTGGATTATTCCATTATTTCTCACTAAAAGGCATCCTGGTCCTGAGGTCAGCCATCAGATTTAATGGCTCCAGTCACTGTCCCTCCTCAAAGCCACATTAGGATCTCCTATAAATAGCACCCTGGTTGACCCGTGTGCTTCCTTGTTTGTCCAGCGCTTTACAGTTGGCGTCTCCCCGAACCCCACTCTACATCTTACACAACATCCAGGCTCCCTTCAGTGCCTCTTTGACTAATTAATTTATTTAGTAGTAATATTCACCCAGGAACTAGTCTATGCCAGGTGCTCTGTTAAACACCTTGATGACACTTTTACTTTAGTTTCTAAGAGTTTATGCTCTGCTGAAAACCCTGCAAATCAACAATTACACAAAGTGTGATACAAGTGCTTAGATAACAGGACAAGAAAATTCAGTGAGAATAAGGAAGAGTAGAACTCACGCCAGGCTGGGAGTCATGGACGACTTCCAGGAAGAGGAGACCCAAAGAGAATTTTGAAGAGTCACCCTGACTGACTACCTGAAGAAGACTGGGAAGTGAGGAGATACAGGGAGAGAGCATTCCAGCCAGAAGAACACTGGGCTCAAAACAGGGGACAGGAAACAGAGCCTGGTGTTTGAAGAACCAGTTTTTCAGTTGCATGGCATTTTCCCCCATGAATCGATGGTCTGAGAGGTGAGGTTAGAGAACAAAGGAAGAACAGGACGCTGAGGGGTGACTATGCAGACTGAAGAGTTTTGTAGAGCTTTCTGTCAGTTTTAAGTAGAAGAATGATGTGGTCAGACCCATGTTAAGGGAGCTCAACGGAGGACAAAGGCAGAGTCCTGGCTGCCTCTGAATGCCACACCGTGAGCCCACCCTTGCACCCACCCACATCTACTGCAGGGCCTCCAGAGGCAAGTGCCAAAGGAGGCAGGGGGTGAAAGCACATACTTGGAGGCAGGGGAAAGGGTAGCCTGACCTCTCAATTGACTTTGCAGTCTCTACTTTGCTGAGCACAGCAAAGAAAAATAAATCATCCCTCAAATGGCAGGGGCCAGAGCTTGCTGCATGATTGTCTAATTAGGTGTAAGATTACACCACAGGTCTGGTTACTGGAGGCCCACAGGGATCAAATCCAGCAGCATCAGGCCGGCAAGAATAAGTGAGACCTTGCTCAGAATGAAAACAGGAGAGATACAAAAGCCTGCCACCACCCCTCCTCAACCCCTAGCTACCAATTCAAATAGCCAGATAATGAGGGATTTAGAAGGAGGAAGATAAATGATCTGCTAAGATTTTACACTCAGTTTCACTTCTGACATGGATCTCTGATTACATACAGATAACTTTTGAAAGAATTAAGGAAGTAGGAGATGACCATAAACACAGTTAATTCTTTTAATAAACATTACTGAAAAATAATTGCCTGCTATGTGTAAGACATTGCACTGTCTACAGGATATACATGGAGGTATTAGGACATAGCCCCTTCTCAAGGAGCTCACAGTCTTCAAGGGGAGAATGATTCAAAAACTCAGAACAGAAATTGCTGTGTTAGGGTTTCGTTTTGTTTTGTTTAGTTCTTATTGATAGAGTGGGGTTTACATGTACATGGAGAATATTCAGAAAGTTGTCCCAAAATACACTGATTTGAACTGAACCTTAAAAAGAAATAGAAGTTCACCAGGCAATAAAGAAAAAGAGAAAACTGCTTATTCAAAAGTACACATATGAGAAAAAAATAAGCCATTGTCATGAATAACAAGGACCGTATTTCCTTGACTTTAAGGGTTTATTTTAGTTTTCAGGCATATCACTAAATATACCTGCTTAAGGGAGGGATAAAAAGGAAAACACAATCCATTAAACAAACATAAAAATTATCTACCCATAGTAGCATGTATGTGTCCCCACCCTAATAGGCCACCTTTATATTTTATATCACAATCAGTTTCCTTATGTCTTCTGTACATTCAGCATCCAAAGATTCTTCTGAATCATTTTTAGATGTTAGAAGTTATACGTAGCATAGAAATGACTCACAACTTTTTTTAATACAAACTCCACATCTTTACTTCATTTGTACCTTTATGACTGAGAGTATAAGTTTTGGAAATATCTTAGAACAGCAAGATTTCATTTCATTTCTTATTCAATAATACTCATAGATTTCCCCCTTCATTGAACATTAACTTATGCAATGATAAAAATTATAAATATCTTTTAGTTTTATTATATTTCTTAGGGACTATCTCATTTTGTCTGACTCAAAATAAAAAGCCTAAATTAAATATATATACATGAAATATATATGTATGTGTATTTTATATATATATATTCTAAAATGATTCAGAAAGATACATAAAAAGAACCAAATAAATAAAAATTTACTGAATTCATGAATGGGAGGACTCAATATCATAATAATGTTATTTTCCCCAAAGTAATCTAGAGTCAAATTATTCCAACCAAAATCCGATTAAGAACTCTTCTGTGAAATTTGAAAAGATTTCTACCTGTCCTGAATGAATTCTTGCCCTCCCAGATGGCTTATGAAGCCATAAGACATTAATGGCATAAGGATAAACAGACATCAGTATGACAGAACTGAGAGCCAAGAAACTTTCCTGAACATATAGAAACTTGTTTTATGGCAAAACAGCATTGCAGATATGGGGGAAAGAGAGCTATTTAATAGGAATATTGACTAGAAATAGTGGTGCTAAGAATATTGGCTATCCACTAGGGGGAGAATTCTGTATGATCTCACTCCATACATAGTCTATTTTAGTGGATTAAGTACTTCAATGTAAAAAATAAAACTTTAGAAATGCAGAGGAGAATATAAAAGAAAGTCTTTATGATCATGATCAAGATTCCATAACAAGCCAGAAGGCACAAATCACATACACACCCAAAAACTGACAAATATGACTACGCTAAAATCAAGAGCCTCTGTTTGTCAAAAGAGCTTGTAAAAAGTTAAAAGAAATGCCATAAACCAGTAGAGAAATTTGCCATGTAAATAACTAACAAAGCATTATTATCCAAATATATTAAAGAATTCCCTCTTAACCCATAAATGAGTAACCTAATTAAAAAATAAGCAAAACATATGAACAGATATTTCACATAAAAGTAAACAGAGGAACCCACATGGTCTATAAACATAAAAATGCTCAACTTCATTAGTGAACAGAAAAATGCTAACTAAAACCAAAATAAGATACCATTTTCTACTCACAAACTGGCGAAAATTTAAAGTCAACATTAAATTTGGTAGATATGGAACAATGGGAACTTCTATATGCTGGTGATGGCACTGAAAACTGACATAATCATATTGGGAAAAAAAATCTAGCATGGTGAAGATACATACATCCAGTGAGCCAGCAATTTCCGTCCTGGGGTACAGCCTAGAGAAACTCTTAAACAGGCGCAGTAGGAGATTTTCTCAAGAAGGTTCATGACAGCACTGTTGATAATAGAAATATAACTGGAAATAGCCCTTGGGTTTATCCTCAGAAAATGAATAAATAAATTTGAGTAGGCATTTATACTATAAAACACCATGTGGTAGTGAAAATGAATGAACTACAGCTTTGTGCATCCACAAGGATAAATCTCAGAAACATAATACTGAGTGAGAAAACCAAGTTACAGCATAACATAGACAACGCGACACGTCTGTTACAAAGCCCCAAATATATAAATGTTTACAATATATCATGTGGGTGTGTAGTACAATATAATGCTGACAAGTGTAGGAGGCTATAATGAAAAGCAACATAATGATAAACACAAATCCTGAGTAATTGAATATGGTGACCCTTGGCAGAAAAGAGGCTACAACAGAGGAGGAGAACAGTGTTCATTTCAAATGCAGCAACAACCTTTTATTTCTCAAACTGAGGGGTGGGAACATGAATGTTTTTTATTATTCTTTATACCTGGTATGTACATAGTCTGTTCCATATGAATGAAATGTGTCATAATAAAAGCGTGATCTGAGCACAACACAAAATCTGAATATAGGAATGTATAAAGACGATCCCCTCTAAATCTACTATCTAGATAACCATTGCTAACTCTTTTTTTGTATTATTTAACTCTTTATTTTATGTCCCACCACATTAAAAAATTCTTTAAAATATACACATAAAAATTGGCTGGAAGCCTTTGACAGAAAGGAATTGGTCTTGTATGATAGCATTTCAAAGTCAGGAAAGGTTGATATAATAGATTTGGAGGCTATGCTCACAAACGCACATATACAGGAACACACACAGAGGCAGGAGCCAGTCTATCACAGCTTCCCTAACAGGCTGCTGCTAAATTTATGTTAACAATAACTACAAAGTACATCTCAGAAATATTAGAATGTGAAAAAAATACATCTTCAATAAAAAAAAAAAATACACTTAGTGCAGCTGCAGCAGAGAGTACAAATGGAGAGAGAAAGGAGTAGATAACAATCAGACATGAACCTGGAGAGGGAAATTGGTGCCAGATTGCAAAGGGCTTTGCATGGAAAGCTAAGGAGCATGTAGACCCTGGTCCATGCTACAGTGTCCAGGTTGTTTGATTGTACCCCCTTTGTCATAAAGAAAAGAGGCATGAGTCTCTTCTCCTACTGTGTGTATTTATATCTTTATAAATGACGTATGTTTATTTCTCTACCAAGAGACTAAATATAAGAAGTAGTATTTTCTTCCTACACTCCAAAGCATTGCCTTGAGCACCTAAGAAACGCACACCCCTCTGTAGAGCCTCTGCTCTAAACAAGGTCTGTGGAAAGTTTTAAATGGGGGCAAGTAGGATATAGTATGTTCAGCTGTGCTGTCTGCTCAATCCATATTAAATAAGAACACAAATGCATTAATTTTACAATAATAAGTAAACAATCCAAGGGATGAACTCTGGCAGCACTACAAAAGGCAGATTAGAGAGGGAAAGACAAGGTGGGGATGCAGGCGTCTAATCGCCCAGGATAAGGGTTTGGATTAAACTGCACCCAAAGTCAACAGCAGGGGAGGATGAGGTGGGAAGGGCTATTTTAAAATTTAGTTCATAAGTAAATCTGATATAATTAAAAAACAGATTAGATATGATAGTTTAAAAAGTGGTAGTTGCTGAGGATGATCATGTTGGAATGCATCATGACACCCTTAACTGGGGCAGAACACAGGAAGGGGAGCAGGGCTGCAAAGGAAAGAGGGAAGGTCAGTTTTAAACCTGAGAACTTGAGAAATCTGCAGGATATTTAGTATCTGGACCAGACTGCAAAGAAGAGAGGGGGGATGGAGAACTCTTGACTATAAATTATGGCAAAATACTTTCACAAGGCAAACAAGGTCACACATTCTTAGGCACAACTGGGTAAACTGAATACATGGGTGTTATAGAACTGAAACAGAAGTTTCACAAAACAATCCTTGTCCTTATTACATAGAATGCACTGTAAGATTTTTTTCTACTATTTTAAATGCAAATTGCAACCCACAAAATCGATTTCATGACTCCAGAGTTTGGAAAATAATAGGCTAGAGAAATTAGTTTAAATACAACAGTTCATTCTAATCATTCTAGCACTGTGTTATGAAAAGATATTGGGCTCTAGAATCTGATGATTTTGAATTCCGGAAGTACCATCTGTTAACTGGGTGACCTTGGACAAGTCTGAGTCTCAGATGCCTCATCTGTAAAAATTGAAATAATAGTGTTTGCCTCATAGGCTTGTGGTGATGATTAAATAAAAGAGCATAAGCATGGTATCTGACATATGGATCACTGTTAGCCCCTCCTTATCACTTCTCCAACTCTGATAACTAACACAAGCTATTAAAGCATTTTTTTTCCTATGAAGTCCACCAACTTCCTAACTATGAATATCAAAGCTTAACTTACTCAACCCAAAAAATTAGAGAAGGAATTAAGACTGAGACAACCTTGTTTTACTCAGAGATGTAAGGGAGATTTATGCTGATATATGGATACCTTGAAATCCTGCATAATCTGGGTGTCCTGTGACCCAGTAAGGTAATTCTTGGCCAAAGGAAATTGCCATGTATTGCAAAACGCTTGAGACACACTTACATTGAAGTCATGGCTCAACAGAAGGTCAGCGTGGCCCCAGAGGGCAGAACTGAAAAAGAATTCAACTCATTGTTGATGGATGTTTTGAAAACATGATGATTAAACACATAATCCAAAAACTAATAGCCTGATCTCTCCAAAACTTGGACCAAGTTTGAAAATACATATCCTTGAAATGAAAAATAAATGCTAAAGAGAAGCAAAGAAGGAATGTTGTTAATAAAATGAGCCTTGGAGTCAAATCAACCTCCTCAAATTCCTGGGATGGAACTTAATAATCACATAACCTTGAATAAGAACTCAACCTCTGTACCTCAGTCTCCTCATTTGCAAAAGGTGCACCCGGCTTACAGGTATCTGAAACTCCTATCATAGTGCTGGACACACAGTTCAACAGCAGAAGCATCAAACAAGAAGGAAATGGCAGACTGAGTTAACACGTCAGATACACTTTCTCAAATATATGCTAATATAATATATACTGTCTGATAACCAGAGGAGGGTCATATTCCTTTGTATCTATGCTGAGAAATATAATCCTTTTAACCATTTTAACTGTATTTTTGCAACTATAGGTATCCATTTTTAGAAACCATTGCAGCTATGATTCAATTCAGGTTTCAGAAAAATGAGTTTGCAGTTTAACCTATCGAAAGCCCCATAACCAGGAATACCCAGACATTTTGAAAAGAATTGAACATTTTTTTACAATGTTATGGGTATTATTCTTGAAATCTTTGGAAATGTTAATAAAAGCTATGTGTAGCTTTCAAACATATACATTGCTTTTTATTACTACATTGTATTTCCCACATTTAAAAATATGAAATCAAATTGAGATAACTAGAACAATAGTTTGGGACTATGCCATTTTCTTTCATTTCCTCATGATTACAGAGAGTTAACACACACACACACACACACACACACACTCTTACTCATTCACTCAGCACAATACAGGCACTTTGATGCCTCTGGGCTTTTATTCAAGCTGTGACTTCAATTTGGAAAGCCCTTCTCCCTTTTCCTTCCCAAAGTGAATTCTTGCTCATTCCTTTTCAGCTCAAATATCATCCCCTTTGTCATACCTTTCCCAACTTGACCCTAATGCACCCACTGCTAAAAGAATTAAACATTTGTTCTCTTTGCTACTGTAGCAATTTTTTTCATGTGATTAAAATACAACCATCAGCCCTGTAAATAAATAAACATTGTTTAGTTTTAAAGATACATCATATGAGTGCTCCATAAATTAGTTAGGGTTAAACTGCTGTAGGACTAGACACCCGCAAAATTGAATGGCACTAACAAGATAGAAGGATATTTCTTTCTCATATAACAGTACAGAGTGAGTATTCCAGGTAAGTGGGCAGCTGTCCCTACTGTGGTCATTCAAGGACTCAGGCTGCCCTTGGATCTGACATCTGCAGCTCCTTCCTTCAAAGGCATCTCTGGTATTTCTCATTCCAGCCGAGGGCGAGGGCCTGGAGGAAAAGCGTAGGATGGAGGCACTCCCTGGTGTGACCCAGGCCATCTTTACTCACACTCCACTGGAGAGAACATCGTGGCTAAACGTATCCCCAGGAAGGAGCTGGGGAATGGAAAGCCCAGCTTGAAAGCTATTATCTGCCCTATGATCTTATTCCCAAAGAAGAAGGAGAAACGACAACTTGGTGGGCAGCCCACAGCTCCTGCCACACTCCCAGGAGGCAGGGACCTTGCCTCATTCATGTACGTGTATATCCACAATGCCCAGTAGAGGACTTGGTAAATCTCAGTCCTCTTACCACCACCAAAGCCTCCCCAGTGCCCGTAAGGCCAACTCCAACAATTTACAACCCTCGCCTGCTTACATGTCTTCTTCCATAATACTTACTACTAACACATTTTACATTTTACTTATTTTGTTTCATTTCTGCCTCCCCCTTTAGGATCTAAACTCCATGAGGGTAAGAACTTTTGTCTACTTTTTCTCTGTTTTACCTTTAACACCTAGAAGAATGCCTGGCTTGTAACAATTGCTCAATAAATATTTGTCAAATGAAAGACTAACTGTAGCCAAACTTTTCCTTTGAGAGCTGACCTGCCTAGTGCTCTGAGCGCTGATTCTCCTACTAACCTCTCCAGTTGCCTGTAAAAACAACGCAGTAAAAGGCTATAATGCTCACAGTGTTCCAAATGATTTCAATTAACTCCTCAATCTGAATCTGCTGAGTGAATTTTCAAGCTCCCGTTTCCAAGACCCTATATTTTAACACAGAACTGTATGTTTTAATAATCAGGGATTCATTTACCAACTAAAGATAAATAGATCTGTGTACAATGATGAAAAATGATGGGAAGAGACTTTTAGAATATAAACCCATACACAAAAGTTAAGAGAGGTACTTGAAACTAGTATTTGCTTTTGTATAGAAAATGTGCTTTACTCCCAAAGCCTAGTAACAGACTGATTTTACGGGTTGCTGTTCAGAGCTGTTGCAAAGGCTCTACAACAGAGAGGGTTCTGTCTCAAACAGTCCCAGCACAAGCCAGGGAAATGGGCAGGTGGCGTGGCTAACTGAGATCACACAGGGCCTGGGTCCACGAGAAGCTGCAGCTGCTAATGTGCAAGTTGCTGGGGATAAGGGGTCACTGGGAACCCCACAGGGCTCCCTGAACTACTTCAAGCGAAGTCATACTGGGCACCAGAGAACTCAGGAGCAAAGAAAACTCACTTTGTCATTGGACTGTGAGGGCAGATTGGGTGTGTAAGTCTTCACTGTCATGGCCACAGCAGGGATTCCCAGGAAAAGGCAAGCAGCCCCCTGGGAGGGGAGGACAGATGCAAACTAATATTTATTCAGAGCCTACTACATATTATGCTATGTGATTTATATACCTTGCCTCCTTTTCTCCTTACAAGACCCTATATAACAATAATAGTAAACATGTTGACATCCACTTCACTACACTCTACTGAAGGCCTACTGAGAGCGCCACCCTGTCCCAGGGTCTGTACAGCATTAATTCTCAAAAATACTATTATTTTTGACATATTATTCCTATTTTATAGACCCTCCTAAAGCTCAGAGAGGTAAAGAACTTGCCAAAGGTCACTAAAGCCAGGGTACAAATGTGAATCGTAAAGTCTAAACTTTCCTGTGTTCCTTCAACCATGCCAAGCTACTAAACACCATAAACAGCAGGCTTCCTTCTATGTTCCAGCCCCTAAAGCATCAGCCTATTATTGCATGGCATCAGTATCACTGGGAACTGAGGCCAGGTAGACAATGCCAAGAAACTTCTTTTCATAACTCTGTGGATCCTCAGGAGAACAAGGCCGAACCTGTGACAGGGGGACTTGTAAGGCCCTTCACACCCGGGTTCCCCCCCACTTTCAGTGTGGGAGCCTCTGAGTACATTTAAAAGAAGGTAGCAGGTAATCATCCTAAACCATGCTCTGATCACACCACTGCTAAGCATGTGACAGAGGATCCCAACTGCTTCCATCACTAAGCTCAGGTCCTGAACCTAGACTTTGAGAAGCTGACCCAGCAGTGGTATTTAACACTCACTGAGCATTTCCATGTGCCAAGTACTGTTCTAAGACTTTCCATGTGTTAAGCCAGGTAAACCCTATGATGGAATGACATTACTCTCATTCCATTTTCCAGACAAAGAAACTGAGGCACAGAGAGGTTAAGTCTCATGTTGCCCATGGTAGCATTGATGGAAGTGCCAGGATTCTGACCCAGGTACTCCAGCTGGAGACTCACCCCTCAACCATATTTCTCACTTCCTATCCCAGGAAACTTTCTGCTGCTTTGTCATGGGGAGCCCATCAAAAGCCATGGGCCCTGTCATACAAGCAACACAGACAGCAGGGTTAGGGAGCTAAAGCTGTATGGAGTCACCCTTGACCCAGTGCTTAAAAGTTGCTGCCTTCCATCCCTTGCACAGTTGAAAGATGCAGTCCATAAAGTCCCTCCGAAGTCTCGTGGGGCCAAGCAGTAGTGAACTCAGTGGTACACTCTTGCATCGACTTCCCTCTGTCCCCATGTCACTCCTCAGTCCCTCATTCCTAAGAGCACCCTCAGATCACTTCCCAGATAAACTGCCTACACTCAAGTCTGTCTTAGGTTCTGCTTTTCAGCAAACCCTGGTGAAGACAGTGAAGGATCTCCAACATAGGACACTAAACAAGGAACCCAGAAAGCTCTATCAAAAAGCCAGCATCAGTAGCTCTGACCATGTCATCAACTCACTTCAAGTCTCTGGACCTCAGGTTCCTCATTCATAAAATGGGTTGAGTGATAGCTACCCTGCCTACACTCTCCCCCAACAGTATTGTTGAGAAGATAAGAGTTTGCAAAACACTCTCAAATACATAAAATGTAAAAGTGCAAGGTATCATTTAAAATGTTCCAAAGCTTAGCTTCTGTCTCAGAATTTGGCCCAATTATTGCCTTCAGCTTCAGCTTGACCTTGGGTTTTGGTTCTTTAGATATCATTTCTGGCATACCTGGACTTGTGTGTGACCTGTGATTGCATATCTGCAAAAGTCAACATCATATTTGATAATAGTAATGCCAAGAAGGCAAGTCTTCTAACTTAGTTTTTAATATCTGGGTAACTATTTTCATATAATATATATTATGCATATGTATGTGTGTATATATATATATATATATATATATATATATATATACATATATCAAATATATAATCATTCTAGATAAAACTTAAAATTTAAAAGATCTATTGTGCTCTGTAGTTAATATGTCAGTATAATGTCTATTATTATTAGAGTAAAATACTACAATATTCAATGTTTATTATAAAAGCTATTAATTTTTTTTCAAATTTCAAGTCCTTATAAAAAGAAATAGATTGCTGTTTTCCATGGACATTTAGAGAGAGTCCTTTAGCTAGATAGCTTTAGGAAAAGCATGTTACGTTTTTTGAACCTAAATTTTTTTAGAAGTTTAAAAGAAAATATGACAGCTAGACATGCTGAGAAATTGTTTCCACCCTTTGTTATCAAACCTTCAATGTCTGACTACTAGAAATTTTAATAATAAATAATATCCAAGGATCTGGATGTGCAGGAGAGGACCATGACACAAGCTAAGGCATGCCAGGCCCGGTGTCTGTCCATCACCACGTCTGCCATAACAACTTATCTAGAGGAAGGACCACTGCTCTGCTTCATTCTTCCAATCTCATGCACATTCATTTGTTTACCAACTCTAACCTAGAAAGATAGAGGAACAGGAATTCTAGAAAATGTAGGTCCCCATCTTAACCAAGTTGACATAGCTCAATCTAGCAGAAAACTGAAAGAAGTGAGGAGCTAGCCATGAGCTCTCTAGAAGAGACTTCCAAGCATAGGGTGTAGCAGACGCAAAGACCCAAAGGTAGGATTGTACTGGACATGATTAAAGTAATGGTGAACTGCTCAGTTTAACTGTTCATTGTTTGTAGAACTCTTTAAGGTAGCTTTAAGTAATACTATGTTACCTGTATTGGTAGGTTGAAACTGTAGCCTAGCATATATAGCATAGTGAATACTCAATAAATGATTGTTGAATGAATGAGAAGTATCATAGTGGTCCTACGTTGGGCTTGGTTTGATTTGGTTTTCCCTGCCCAACATTTAAGCCCTCTTCCTATTTATAGGTAATTCTCCAAGGTACAAGCTAATAGTAAGATCCAGGGACTTCCCCTCTACAAAAGCTGAAGAGCAGAAATCCTTCTCCTCACTCCCCAGAAGCCTAGACAAGGGCAAATGAAGTAGACTCAGACATTCAGGTGATCCCACCTAACTTGGAATCTCAAAGAAAAACCCAAAGACATGGAGACAGTGTTGCGAATTATTCTCAGTGGAAATGGCAGCAGAAAGAGTCTGGCACCAGCATGTGTCTGGGGGCCATAGTGGTGGGTGGTGGGAATGGCCATGGTAATACTGAGGTATCTTAACTAGTCTATGCCCAGGGCATGATCTTGACGGTGTTCCCTATGGCCTTACCAGTTTGTTCTTACCAACCTCCTAAACCTGGTTCTTCAGAATTCCCCAATGATCTGTGGGTTAACTAATATCCTTTCAGTATATTACTTTTCTGCAGCAGCTAACCAGTATCAGTTTTGTTATTTTCAACTAAGTGCTCAGGAGTGAGCTGCAGTCCAGAAAGCCTGAGAATAGGGGGTGGGAGTCTAGCAAGGGCAGCGATTTTGGATTGCCTTCTCAACTAGAGGAGCTAAAGGCAGAGAAATCCCATTCATTTTCAGGGATGGAAATGGAGGAATTCATGGCATACAGTAACGAACAATAAAAATAACGACTGAACTATTGCTGAGGACATACTAAGGACAATGTGTGGATGGCTATAACACTAGCCCTAAAGCGTGCATGTGGAATTCAAGGAACAAATGGTAGAGAAGAATCAATAGCTCAAAGAAAGCTAGAAAGGTATAGCATCTTCCGAGTTTTGACAGACTCAAATCCCTAAATTATCTACTTGAGGTATGAATTTAAACCCAGGAAGCTTCCTTGCCCGGCAGAAAGAATCCCATATTTTACAAAGCTGAGACACAAAGCACGTTCAGCTCAGTCCTTGGGTTGACATAGTAAAATATACAATGAATTCCCAACCTCACCACACCAGTTCTCTCCAGTGCAAAAGTTAGGGTAGGGATTAAGAAAGAATGGTTCCCTAGAAATTACAAAGGACCACAAGGAATGCTTTTGAGGGTACCTTGAAAGCCCAGCCCATCTGAGCCTTTGGCGACAGCTGCAGCACTTTACCTCTTGTCCCATGAGGCTGTTCCTTGTTTGTTGCAAGAATCTATTACTCCCTTGCCTGAGGGAGATGCCCTGCAGGAGGAAATCAAGGCCACTACCCTCCTTCCACCATTGTCTTTGGGATTATAATTTGAATCAAACTCCTGAGTGTTTTGGAGGATGGAAGAAGGCAGTTTTAAAGTCAAACCTCGAGTGAGAAAGCATAAAAAACTGCAGAAGTGTAGGAATGGATTTTGAGAGGGGTTCAATCAAAAGGAGAAAAATAAAATACATCTGTCTGAAGTTATCAATAGGGAATCCTCCCAAGGATTCTGGATGCAATGTCTAGCTTGAGCACATGGGAGTTGCTGATGGAAACATGGCTATAGCAACAACATAAATAAAGGAAGTTGAAGTTCCAGAAATCCTTTGGTATTAGTAGAGGAAGGAAACTGAAGTCTTTGAGGGATAGGAATGCTGGAGTGGATTTATTGTCTGTGACCACTCACTCCCTAACAATGACTGCCGTGTTGTTCTGAGCACACTCTTACCAAGAATTTATGATCTACACTGATGAAGAGGGTGCCAGCATCACTGAAAAGGGGTTTGATGGCATTTCTCTCTGGGCAGTGGATGCTAATGGGAAAAGTTCCAAGTGAAATGGAGTCACTGATTTTACTGGGAAGAGAGAATGTCAGTGGAGCTAAGACAATTAGAAGCATTTCACCTCCTTATAAACCAGGTGTGGTTACCATAATAGGCGGCAATCATGCAGTATCTGACTTGCAGGGACAAAAGTGAACACTGTCATTGACCTTGTGATACCCTAGGCCATAAATAGACTGGCATCTCATCAAGGACCTACTTGATTTGCATAGCTCTAGGTTTTATGGCACCAAGATATTATACTACTAATATTGTTGCAGTCCCTAAGGAAGTTTATGTATCTAAATAAACCCAAGGCCCCTTGAATGGACGGATGGCCAAGTGCCTTTTTAAAGGGATCTATGAATCATATAAAAATATTGACAATATGCACTTAACTTTTCTACTAGCCTTTCCTCAGAGAAATCTGTGCCTTTTTAACAGTGTAAATACACCTCTGAAGAATTACTAGGCACTGGCCTTAATTAAACACTAAATCTTAGGACCCAGAATCTACTGCAGCCTAGCAGGTAGGATGAGGATTAGGGAGGTCAAGCAATAAATGGAATTTTGATTCAACTTTGTTTCATGGTAAGCTCAGTGGGGACACCAAATCTATCATGGCATTTCCGAATATAGTGTTGGGAACATGTTCTCAGGAACCCACAGGATCCACACAATGGCTTCCTAATCCATGAAGAAGGAATCAAGCAGGAAAGGCCAAAGGGAAGCCCCTGCAGTTCCCTCTCCCTAATAAAATAATAGATCAAAATCATTGTCATGTCCCTAGAGGCAAGAAACACAGATTAAAGGCTTGATCAAAGAACTGGAAGATGCAGAAGTAATGATTCCCACCACATCCTCAGTATACCTGCCAGTTTGTACAACTCTAAGGCACCATTTATACATAGAAACATGGTGTGATTGACTCTCCCAGAGCTATTTGATGTGTGATCCTGCAGAGACTCTGTAATTATTTAGCTTGGCTGATATAGGAGATGAAGGCCATTGGGAACCATGCTAAAATCGCCAATGACATCTAGAGTAAGAGGTCATACATTGTAGACAATTAGAATCACTGGTTCTCTGGGAGAAAGCAGTCTCCTTCCCATCAGAATGTAGAGAATCCATGATTTGATCTTTCCACCTTTACTATACGTATGGGGAAATGAAGGCAGAAGGCAAAGTGGCCCATACAGACTCGCATCACCATCAAGGAGTAGAGCCAGGCCTAAACTGCCTCCCAGTCCCCTATCCTACAGTGAGAGCACCTGGAGCTCACTAAGTTTATGCTGAGGTGGAAGATACAGTTTTTGTGGATTTTCAGCCATGGCTGGGAAAGAATACGTTTCCTGGGAATGATGAGAGAGAGACAAAAACAAAAAGCAAGAATGACTGCTGGCCATGTATGATGCTCAGGATGCAGTTTCTTCCCAACTCTGACATCATCCGAGAGTTTGTGTTGTGTTTAGAGTCAGTGGGGGCTAGTACCAAGGGAACACGGTCAACAGATGCCTTTTCCTCTTGAGTTTCTAAGAAAGCAGATGGCTATAGCCACCTCCCCAGGTGCCCACATGTGCATCCTAAAGTTCTCTGGCTTTGGGAGCAGCCCAATCCCACAGACTCACCATCTGGGTAGAGAGATGATTCAGTCCAGTGACACTGGCCATAAGCATTTGAGAGTCTTTTATGATGTGGTCCAATTGTACATCAGGGACTTGGCCAAGATGTAAAGGGATTTTTTTAAGACTAGCCCCCCTCACTCCCAAATCAGTAGAACATTTGAAACAATCTCTAAACCACCTGGGCCCTAGGATTGAATTTCATGATGTATTTTATGAAATACAAGTCTTAGAAATAACATACTGCATTAGCAACTAAGGATGTGTTCAGACCCCGTGGCAAACACACTCTTAGGGTAGGAAGAAGGGTTAATGAGAAGGACTGGTTTGCAGGGTGCTTTCAGAGGTTACACCTGAATGTGAGAGAAAGTTAGCAAGGGTTCCTGTGAAGCTCTGAGAAGAGTGAAAGGGTCTGAGAGCCTGTTCTAAGGCCAGCGGGCTCTGGCTGTTTCCTGCTTAGAGGGGAGGAAGCCAGTACTGGCTCCGATAGTCACAACGACCCAGAGAGAGGACTGCCCTCTCTACAGGTCGCCTCTGGGAAGGAGTCCACCTTAGGTCATGGGGAACCTGAGGGTGACACCAAGTAGCTCCAGACACAATGTCTTGTCTCTTCTAGTCTCAGCTGCTGCTTCTTTGCCCCTCCCCTCCCATCAGCTCACCTTCTGCCTCCTGTTGTAATACTTGTGTCCCTGGGCAACCCACCTAAAGCCCGAAGTTCTCACAATCCTGTATCTGTATATATAGCAAAATCAACATGAATGTCTGTTTCTGCAAGAAAGTCATGGGAGACAGAAAAGAGGGTTTTTTTCTGCTTGCCTGTCTTAAAACTGACCATTAGCACCTGCCCCACTCACTGAAGGTATACAGTTGTGAGGTATATTAATTTCCTAGGTCTGCTGTAGCAAATTACCACAGACTTAGTGGGTTAAAACAACAAAGATGCATTCTTTCACAGTTCTGGAAGCCAGAAGTGTGAAACTGGTGTTGGCAGGGCCACGGCTCCAAGGACAAGAATCCCCCACCCCTCTTCCAGCCCTAATGGGCTTGTGTCACCACAGCCCCAGTGTCTGCCTCCTTGTTCACATGGCCTTCTTCCCTCGGTCACAGCTCTCTTTACAGAGCCTTCAGACAAGGACCCCCACTTCAGGACCCATCCTAATCCAGGATAACCTCATTTGCACACTAGCCACTTACAGCTGCAAAGACCCTATTTCCAAAGGAGGTCACCTTCTGAGATTCCAGGTGGGAATGAATTTAGGAGAGATACCCCAGTATACCAGGAAATTAAATAACAATGTTTTGAGGTGGACAGATAAAATGATGTTTTTTTATTTCATGATTTACACAGATCATGCCATATAGGGAAGCTCTGGCCTTTTGGTTAAGTAGGTAATTGCTTCAATAAATAAAAACTTTATATTGTACATTACTCAATGAATTTCTACATCTCGTGTCTCTATGATGTAGTTTATGAAATACAAGTCTTAGAAATAACATACTGCGTTAGTAACAAAGGATGAGTTCAGACCCCATGGCAAACACACTCTTAGGGTAGGAAGGAGGGTTAATGAGAAGGACAGGTTTACATCCCATGTTCCTCCGTCTTGAGGGCCAGAGAAACCATAGCTACCATTTTCTGTCGGCTGGTGGCTGATTCAGGTTTGATGTGGCCTGAAGCTCATATGGTTTGTTCCTGTGGGGGCTGTATTAGACAAAAAGAATACGAAGTTGTGAATATAAAATTAGGCTCAAGAGTGAATATTTACTGGAAATAAGAAAATAAATCACCATACCCTATAGATCTTTTAAAACTGACAAATAACATAAAATCCCAAAATTTTGTTTTTATTAATTAGCTTTTTTCCTGCATTTTTGGCTGCATGCTCTTTGATTACCAATTCATACAAAAACAACTTTGTAATATTTTCTACAGAGGGAACAGAAGTAATTGAGTCCTTCCTCTAGGATGGATCCTTGAAATTTGTTTTTATTATGGATAGTTCAGAAAAAGTTTCAGCTCCACCATTGTTACTGAAAATGCCATGTAAATTTTCAGGACTGTCATCAAATTTGGGAAAATGTCTATAAAGTTCCTTTCATAGATGAGGTATAAGATTTTAGGGCATTTCAAGTTTTATTGTATATGACTAATCTTGAGTATTTTTGAGTTGACGACATTCATTAGCCAGTTTGATGTTGATGTCCTTGTATGGCACACAGAGTTTTATGTTATTATTATGATTTTTTAAAGTCTTCACCAAACAAAGTTGAGTGAAATTACTGCTCACATTAACGGGACCCAATGAAAGGGCACAATAAATTCATCAATATAAAGCCACTATTGACTTCTGACCTTGGTGTGTGCTCTATTGAGAATATAAATCATCTTATTTTTTTACTATTACTTTCATCTTTTTTTTGCTCTTCTGCTTTCTGTTTTGGGATGTCCTGGTTCTCATCATCTGCTCTTTACCTCTGTTGTCAACTTCATTATCTGTATTTTCTTGGCTGTCATGATTTTTACTTTATGATTTTGACCAACAGAGATTTTAGTTACCTTTGTGACAGTTTTTGACACTTAAGTTTCAACCAATACTTTTTTCAGTTCACATTTTTCTCCTCCACATATCTCTCTTCCACTGAGACAGTTCCTCCTCATAAGAACTCCAAAAAAATATACAAAGTTAATTTAAAATAAAGGCATACTAAGAGAAATCCAAGTGCCTTCTTAAACTACCTCTATAATTTATGGAGCTACATAATTAGACAATCAATCCTAAATATATAATCTTAAACTACATACAGTGACTTGTTAATGAATATGTGAAAGAATGTTATCATTTGTCTATACAGCCTATTTTGTGGCATTTGACTTTAAAGTATGATTTCTTCTGGCACCAGCACACATTTTGCAAGAATCAGATGTTTCAGCTACATTAAGAGAGGTTAGATACACTAAGACAGGATCTGATGGTTTAGGGATGCAGAAGATAGCAGACCTACCACTGATATATTCAGTATTGGTAGTACTGATGCAGGCCTGTGCCCTGTGATGCAGGAATGCTCATAGGTCCTCTCTGCTGCAGTTAATGGAAGGAGCATTTATAATTGTGCATGTTGCCTTGCTGAGTATCTTCCTAAAAGAAGAGAACTTCCATTCTGACTAGGCACCAAGGAGACCTAGCTTTCCCAGTTTTAAACATCTGACAATTGTAAATATTTTCTACAGACTAGTTCCTGGCACCAAACATTTCAGATATTGTTTCTCCTCCGCTGCCGAGATATTTCTGCTCCCATAGAATAGGACATGTTCATACTGGTATCCTGTCTCTGGCCCTGCCGAAGTATGGTGAGTAGTAAAAATACTCCTAGAAAACTTTTCTACAGCAGGATGGCATTCACAACTTAACTGTACATAGAGGGGACAGAGATTCACATCAGTATATCTCACTAAACCCCAACTAACTGCATCCCAACCCAACTTCCACTCAACCAAATCCTAGCAATATCCACAGTCCTCCAACACCAGCCAGCACATGGGGAAGTGTGGTTTATTGGAAGCTGTAACAAGCAGGCAGTGGCCTGGACTGATAAGTGAAATTCCTTCCTTGAGAACACTGTGCATATTTATATGACCATATAAGCACATTGCTAGAGTACCTCTCAGAGCCCTGGAAGCCACCTGGGCAGGTGAGGAGCCCTAAAGCTTAAGCGTTAAGGCTAATTTCATGTCTTTTGGGCAGTCATAAATATTCTTTTTAACTTAGATTCCAAGAGAAAATTACATGCTCTGTTCCACTCCTTCTCTGGCTTAATGGTTATCTACAAAGATCTTTTATATGTTAAACCACTGGGACTTGTAAGGAAACAGGAAAGCTCCTCATGATGTGCTGGTAAATAAACATTATGATCTTTTCAGAAATGACTGCACCTGTGATTCCACCGAATCCATTCAATCGACATACCTCAATTACCATACACCTCCCATCCATCCTCTCTCCAAGAAGATGTGTAGTAAGGACTCTGGAATACAGACCATGCCCCAGAGCACAGAGACAACAGGGTTGTTGTTTTTTTTTAACTTTTTCTTTGCGGCTCACTCAAAATGTTTATTGATTCTCTACGATGTGTCTGGTGCTGTTTCACATGCTGGAAACAGAAGGGTGAACACAAGTGAGTTCCCTCTCTCACGAACCTTGCATTTTAGTGTGTGGAGAAGCACGGGGGCACTAGAAAAGGATAAAAATAAACAAGTAGGTAAATGAACATCAAATAAGGATCTAAGTGAAAATAGTTTTAGATATAAGGACTATAGAGAAAAATAGAACATGAAATTTGGTAGAGGGAAGGTTGCTACATTGCACAATGCAATCAGGGAAGGTGTCACTGAGGACATTTCAGATAAGACCTAGATTCAAAAAGGAAGTCAGCCAACAGTATCCATGATAGAGAAAACAGCAAGTACAAAGGCCCTGAGGCAGGAATATGCTTGGTATTGTCAAAGAACAGAAAGAAAGCAGTGGGGCTGGAGAAAGTGAGGAAAAGCGATCAGTAGCAAATGACCTCAGAGAGGTAGGCAGGCCCTAGAGAGCTGTGTAGGCCACAATATGGAATTGGGCTGATTCTGAGTGTGACAAGGAAGGGAGGATTTTAAACAGAGTGACAAGGTCTGGTTTGTGTTTTCAAAGATGACTTTGATTTACTGCATGGGTACTTCATTATAGAGGAGCAACAATAAAAAGCAAATCAGTTAGGAGATTATTTCACATAGCCTGGTAAGAGAGAATGATCTTATTTATCTATTTTTTTGTTTTAAGAAAGAAGGAAACCAAACATTTTAAATGGGGAAACTTGACTCCATGAGGGAATTTGTGTCATTCCTGAAGGTTTTCAAGCTGTTTTTACTATTGAAGAAAGGAATGACCTGGTCTCCCCTTCCCCACACCCCTCCGCTTTCTTTGTCAAAATAAAGTTATTTCTTCTGTGACCATTCCACCACTCATCCCTGGTTCTCCCAGTGAGGGCTCAATTTCAGATCTTTCTGTATCTATTCAGTAAACAGCTCTGGACAGCCTTCCCCATGCCTGTTGGGGGCTGTGTGTGCTCCCTTTGGGCTACTCAGACAGCTGAGAGGCCACCCTAGTTGGACAGACATAAAACTGAGGACACACAGTGCTAAGCACTATAGCAGAAAGGAGGTTTTACTTCTTGCTACTTTGGGTCTAAGAAGAAATAGGGATCCAGTCCATGGGAATCAGACCTGGTGTTGGTATTCACATGCGACACTGCCCAGGGATTCAGGGACAAAATCTGGCTCTGGGGAAAGAACAATCTAAATAGGGAGGACCCTGGGTCACCAGGGCCCCAGCCTTGGTCTGGGGGTGAGGACCAGATATTGTCCTGGTTCAGGCCAGGGACGTTGGGCAGGGCTACAAACCCTGACCCAGGAGGAGAGACCCAGATGGAGCCCCAGACCTACAACTCAGGCCGACCATAGGACAGGGAAAACTCAGCTCGGAACTTCTTGGGTGGTTGGGCTCAACTGGGACCCAGGGAGCAAAGAGCCCTGTAGATTTAAAGGAGCCTGACTGAGAGGGAAACAGGAGAGCAGGGAACCAGCCTTCAGCTCATCCCAACGCGGTGCTCAGGCTCTGGCCAGCCTGCTCAGGTGTGCTGCAAGAGAAGACGGAAAGGAGGGGCCTGAAAGCTGTCAGCCGTCAAACATCAAACATGGAGTCAGATTCTTGATTACCGAATCTAACTGTACCCTTGACATCTCCCCTTGCATGTGTAATAAACATCCAAGTTCACCACAGCCAAAAAGAAACTTGATTTATAATGCTTTCACCCCTCAATTTGACCCTCCCTCAGCCCTCCCCATTTCAGTAAATGGTACCATCAGCCACCCATGTGCTCAGGCCAAAATCCTAGGAATGGCGGCTTAAACATAAGGTGGTAATGGGAGATGGAGGGCAGAGGGTGGACTTAGGATAAGTGTTGGTGGTCCCACTGGATCTGAAAGATAAACAATGCAGAGAAATCAAAGGTGACTTCTAGCATTTAAATTATTGTTAGTGTCTCTGTTTTCACTGTCAACACAGACCAGCTTATACCTCATTCTCTCTCATTCCCTTGAGGAAGGGGAAAAAAAAGAGGCTGTCAATGGTTTCTAGACAAATGGTTGTGGAGAGGCAGCCTGGTTCACTGGAAAGAACATAGATTTTACAGCCAGGAAGATCTAGGGTGAATGCCTTTCTCCACAATAGCTGGGTGATCTTAGACAAATTATTTTTCCTGTCTAACCTTGCCTTCTGCAGCTATAAAATCAGAAAGCAAATTGCTACTGCACAATCATCAAGACTTAAAATTAGCTAACATATGTAACAGATTCTGTTCAATACATGATAGGTAATAATCCAGCAAAGAAACAGCCTTGTTCTCCCACAGATATGCCCATTATTAATAGTAATAATATTTACTGCAGGCCCCCATCATCATTCCAGAAATGAAATTGTCTCTGAAAGAAGCATAGAGTTTGAAAGAATCTCTAAAATTGATTCACTAAGTGTTTCAACCTCACTGAGATGAAGTCCATATGTGTGAGATGATAATCCTAGGATTTTGATGCATATTCAATAAAATCATCTAGGTTTCATTTTTTTCTTACACACAAAACTGAAAGCTCCTGCAGGTAAGGCCACATCCATGTGGTTTGTGCTGTGTCTCCAGAACCTGACACGGAAATGCCCCATCCTAGAAGCTGGAGTTCTCGGAACTGCTGCCCAATCAGTTGCCTGGGTGCTCATGGCTAATCTACTACCAGCTCCCAGACTGTTACTGAAAGGAAGGTAGCGACACACAGCAGCAATTCACTGGAGAATTCCGCTTTATTAGGGAAAGGTGCTGAGTTATATAGGAAGGGGCATGGGGTGATTCTGGTGTCACTTCTACGGGGCTGGTGGCTATTGGCTAGGTGCTGGGATTAGGGGGGCGAGGGGTGATTGGGATTCAGGTGGTGCCAGCGGGAACCGAGGACCCGGAAGAGAAGCAGGAGGTTTGCCATCTTATGGGTGGGGGCCCTTCATTCCCCCCTTTCTCCTCTATGGGGTTGTGGACGTTGCTTTCTCTCTGACTGCTTCCTGCTGAACGGGGGCAGAGAAGGGAGTGAGGGCTTGAGGACCGGGAGGAAAGGGTTGATAGGACTCCCCACAGTAAGGACGAGTAGATGTGGACTTCTTCAGGTTGGAAATCAGTGAAGGTTCACTGTAACCGTAGGTAGAGGACTTGTTGATTCTAATGGTGCCAAGAGGATACGGGTGTCAGAAGCCAGGCGTCTGCGGCCATTGTTTCCAGGAACAGTTTCCAGCGGAGAGAGGGGTTCATCTCAGCGTGTGGTGAGGAGGTTACGT
Organism: Manis pentadactyla; assembly: GCF_030020395.1. Taxonomy (NCBI): domain Eukaryota; kingdom Metazoa; phylum Chordata; class Mammalia; order Pholidota; family Manidae; genus Manis; species Manis pentadactyla. Next base: position 45,142,514 of record NC_080022.1, on the reverse strand, counting down.
GAGGGTGAGGGATCTTCTGTGGCTAAAAGCTGGTAGTTCCTGAGTAAAAGCTGGTTGAAAGTTTGATTAGAGATTTTACCGACTTGGGATTTGATAAACTTTACTATACAAGGTAAGAAGAGACAGGTGAGAAGAATGATTATTATAGGGCCTGCAATGGGCCACAGCCAGGTGAGGAAGGGGTTTGTTAGTATTGAAGAGAATGGGTTGGAATTGGAAGCAGAGTGGAGGCTGGAGGCAAGGTCAGTGAGTTTGGTAATGTCAGTTTCTACAATGCCGGATTCGTTGATGTAATAGCAGCACTCGTCCCGAAGGAAGACGCAGGTGCCGCCCTTTTCAGCTGTAAGCAGATCTAAGGCCCGCCGGTTTTGAAGGGTGACCTTAGCTAGCAAAGTGACCTGTCTTTGGAGAGAGGCCAGGGAATCAGCAGTGGATATCAGGGCTCCCTCAAGTTTGGCGTTGAGATCTCTAATTGCCCATAGAGAGTGACCCAAGGCTCCTCCCGAAAACCCTGCCCCAATGGCTGAGGTGGTCAAAGAGATACCGACCATGATGGGAAGGAAAGCAGCCCTTTTTGTGTGTGAGGGGAAGGGAGGTTGGAGCTCAAGAAATTCTGCCATGCTGTAAAGTGTAAGCTGTGGGATTAGGGTGATGAGAATGCAGGGTATATTGGAGTTGGGAGGCAGTGAGTTGAAAAGACTGCCATTACACCAAAAGAAGTGACCTGGTTGTGTAAAAGTCTTAGAGCTGGAGGTAGGGGTGTAGATAGAGAGGCAGTGAAGTGCACTGGAGGGGGGAGGGGTTGGGCCTACACAGTGGTGGATGGTGAGATTATCTGCGTATTCTGGTTCCCATAGGGGTATGTCTGCCAGGGGGCGGAGGGGTTGTCCTTCTGCATGGAAGGAGTAGTTGGAAATATTAAGGGGCACGACGGCCAGCAGTGGGTGCTGTAGTGATGCGCACAAGAAACAATTGGCGGTGTTGAGGGTGTGGTTGAGAAAGATGGTGGTGTCTTGAATGAGCTGTAACCAAGAGTAGAAGCGGGGGTAAGAAGATGAAGAGGCGCCGTCAAGAGTTTGGACAATAACTTTTTAGGAATGTCCGATGTCGGATGCAACTTGAGAGACCTGGGAATGAGAGGGAACGTACTCTCGAGAGATATGAAGGGTACCGTGGGGAGTCGAGGATCCCCCATAGTAAACTGAGGCTGTGACTCCGGTGGCCCATCGAGAGTTCCAGGGATCTGGGATTAATAAGGAGAATGAGCTGTTGGGATATTTTATGAAATGGTTGGAGGAGTAATACTGTGGGTACCGGGAGTTACCCATGTAGTGAATGATGCAAGACCAGTAGGGACATCCCCCGTAGGTGTCTGGCCATCGCCTGCAGCAGGCTTGTTTTTGGTCATAGCAGAAGCAGAGGTAGGGAGAATAAAGGTAGCTGCTAGTGAATACTTCGGTGGAGGGAGGGAAGTGGAGGTATAAAGGCTCGGAGCAGCCTTTCAGAGGGCAGTCTGATGTGGCAATGAGGGCAGTAACTTTTGTTTGATGCTGTGTGTAAGTCTGTCTGACTTTGAATCGCCATACAAAAGAGGCTGGGGTGGCGGGGAAGACAATAGGAATGAGGAAAAAAAGCGAGAGAGCAGTAAAGGAGGAAAAAGTCATGATTCGGGTATGGATGGCAAAGGGGGTGAATGGGAGATGTGGAGTTTCAAGGGATCAGAGGGATGAGGCGTGGTAGAGTAGACAGCGTCTTGGGCTGTATCTGAAGGATTCTGGATTGTGACCGATGGGTCTTGAGTGTCCAGAGAAGGTGGGTCCGGGGTGTTTGGTTTCAACCTGGAGATATGAATCCAAGGGGTGACAGAGTTATAAGGCAGTAAGAGTTTGGCGGCCGAGGGGGTGCAGAGAATAACTGGGTGTGGACCTTCCCATTTTGGGGTGAGAGAGGGCCGATCCTCTGGCGGCTTACAAAACACTAGTTGGCCGGGCTGTAAGACAGGAGGATTTTGGGAGGCGGATGGATCAGGAAGGAGCCAATCCTGATATTTCCACAATTCAGTGTGGAGGAGAGAGAGTAGTGGAAGGGCCATATTGAGAGGAATCAGTCCTTTGTGGGAAGGGAGCCATGGGGGTAGAATTTGGCAGCCGTACATGATCACAAAGGGTGACAAGAAGGAAGGTTTCTTTGGGAGGGCCCGAATGAGGAGTAGAGCTAAGGGAAGTAGGCGAACCCAGTCAAGGTGTAGTTCTAGAGATAGTTTGGTCAGGATGTCTTTTAGAGTCCTATTGGCTCTTTCTACTTTTCCTGAAGCCTGTGGTCGATAAGGACAGTGTAGATGCCAGGGGAGTGAGAGCGACTTGGAGAGGTTCTGAATAATTTGGGCAGTGAACGAAGGGCCATTATCTGATTGGAGGGAAGTGGGCATCCCGAACCTAGGAAAGGTCTGGGTGAGGAGGATAGAGGCAACTGCAGACGCTCATTTGTTAGTGGTGGGGAAAGCCTTGACCCATCCTGAAAATGTATCTACTAACACGAGTAGGTATCTGGTGCTCTGTACGGGGGGCATGTTAGTGAAGTCTATTTGCCAATCTGCGGCGGGGACATTACCCCTTGCTTGATGAGCCGGGAAGGGTCGGGCCTTGAGGGGGGTATTAGGGTTAGTGTGTTGGCAAATGGTGCACCTGCGGGTGATTTGGTCAAGTAGGGTTTTGTCTTCAGGAGAGAGAGAAAAAAAAGGATTGTAAAAAATGGATTAAGGATTGGGGGCTAGGATGGAACAGATCGTGTAAGAGGCGGAAGAGAGACTCTCTGTCTTGACAGAGGGTGTCTTGTGATAAGGCTAAAACCGCAGGGGCAGACGGATCGCTGTCTGGTGCTTCTTCTGATAGGGCAATCGACCGGGCTACTCTGTCAGCTTTATTGTTACCTCTTGTAATGGGGGAGTCATCCTTTTGATGTGATTTGCAGTGGACTATGCCCAGTCAGTGTGGGAGTTGTGAAGCCTCTAGAAGTTTAGTAATTAAGGCTGAATTAGTGATGGAATTCCCTTTTGTGGTGAGGAGGCCTCGTTCTTTCCATACTGCCACGTGAGATAAGAGAATGTGGAATATGTATTTGGAGTCAGTGCACAGTGTGAGAGACGTGTCCCGGGCCATAGTGCAAGCTCTGGTGGCTGCAATGAGTTCAGCCTGTTGATTGGTTGTACCAGGGGGTAGGGCTCGTGCCTCGATGATGTCTTCGAGGGAGACTACTGTGTATCCTGCATAATGGGTGCCCTCATGTCTAAAGGAGGACCCATCAGTAAACCAGATGAGGTCGGAGTGTGAGAGGGCTCCTTCGGAGATCGTGGAGTGGCACGGAAGGAAGTTGTGAAGGGCTTCCAGGCAATCATGCGAGGGAGTATGAGGAGAGTAGGGTAGAGGAAGAAGAGTGGCCGGATTCAGGGGTGGGCAGGGGAGAAAAGAAATGTCTGGATTTTGGTGGAAAGAGGACAGTAAGGTCAGGAGTCTGGAGGGAGGGAGAGTCTGTAAACTTTTGTAGGTTAAGAGGTCTTTTAGGTGATGTGGGGACAGAATGGTAAGGGGTGCCCCGAATGTCAGTTTATGAGCTTCCTTCTGCAAGAGCTGTCCAGCGGCTAATGCCCGTAGGCAGGGGGCCCATCCCCGAACTGTGGGGTCTAATTGCTTGGAAAGATAAGCTACTGGGGCAAAGGATGGGCCATAATATTGGCTTAGGACTCCTAGAGCTTGACTGGACCGCTCATGAATGTATAATGAGAAGGGCTTTGACAAATCAGGAAGATGGAGAGCTGGGGCTTCTACAAGGGCTCGACGGAGCTTAATGAAGGAGTGTCGAGGTGAGGAGGATAATGGTTCTTCAGGGGGGCCTTTGCTGAGGTCGTATAGAGGTCTTGCTAACAGGGAGAAGTTAGGGATCCACGCTCTAAAATACCCAGCCAGGCCTAGAAAGGAAAGGATTTCTGTCTTGGTTTGGGGAATGGGCAGGTCAGAGAGGAGCCGTTTTCTGTCTAAGGTAATGGACTTTCTTTGTTGAGATAGAAGAAATCCGAGGTAAGTGACAGAAGGGGAAGAGATTTGAGTTTTGACAGGGGATACCCGGTAACCTCTGGAAGCTAGAAGGTTAAGTAGGGAGGCAGTGTCAAGTTGAGACTGTTCCCACGAGGGACTGCAGAGTAGAAGATCGTCCACGTATTGTAATAAGGTGGACTTGGAGTGATCATGATGAAACTGTTTGAGGTCCTGAGCTAGGACCTATCCAAAAATATGGGGACTATCTCGGAAGCCTTGTGGCAAAACTGTCCAAGTGAGTTGGTCAGAATGTCTTGTGTATGGGTCCATCCAGGTAAAGGTGAAAAAATCTTGGGAGGAGGGGTCCAGAGGGATAGAAAAAAATGCGTCCTTGAGATCTAGGACTGAGAAGTGGGAGGCCGAGGCAGGGATCTGCGATAAAAGGGTGTATGGATTTGGGACTAAGGGATGGATAGGGACGATGGCCATGTTGATGAGGCGAAGCTCTTGGACGAGGCGGAAGGATCCGTTGGTTTTTTTAACAGCTAATATGGGGGTATTAAACGGGGAGTGAGTGGGTCTGAGGTAATTTTTGTTTAAAAGATCTTGAATGATGGGTTGGAGGCCTATGAGGGCTGAAGTGGTTAGGGGGTACTGGGCCTGACAGATATACTGAGAGGGGTCATGTAATTTGATAGAGGCAGGAGGACATAGAGCCATAGAGGGGCTTGTAATGTCCCAAACTTTGGGATTTACAGGGTGTATGAGGGCGGAACTGGAGCTTTCATTGGGTAGAGGGGGGTCGTCGGCTATGAGGGCCATCAGAAAGGGAGTACTGGGGGCTGTGGGAGTGGATATAGTTATGGAAACATGGAGGAGAGAAAGGATGTCCCATCCTAGTAAGGGGATGGGACACTGGGGCATAACCAGGAAGGAGTGGGAGAAAGGTATGGGATTGTCTTGGATTGTGCATAAAAGGGGTGGGGTTTTAATGGGAAAATCTGTTTACCTCCTACCCCGACTATAGGAGTAATGGCAGGCGTGGTAGGGCCCCGGTATTCCCGCAAGACTGAGAAGGTGGCTCCTGTATCTAGGAGGAAGGAGATGGGGCGACCGTCTACTATTAAGGTAACCCTGGGCTCCTGTTTGGTGATGGAAATGGTCGGGTGAGAAGCCCCCAGGCCCCGTCAATCTTCTTCTGCCAGCCCCACTATGGCAGGCTTAGGATGGGGGTTGTTCATCCAGCCTCCCCTTCTGGTGGCTGGGCAATCAGACCTCCAGTGGCCCTTTTTGTGGCATCTGGGGCATGGGGTGGTAGGAGATCTGGGGGAGGGGCACACCCTTGACCAATGTCCTTCTTGTCTGCACTTGAAACAAGCTCCTGTGGGGGGCCTGTTTGTAGAAGGGCGCCCAGGTTGTGGTTTTATCAGCTGGGCCAACATTTGGAAATTGGTCTGATCAGCCTTTTGTTTACGGCGTTCTTTCTCCTCCTCCCTGTTATGGAAGACTTTAAAGGCCACTGTTAGGATCTCAGCCTGTGGGGTAGCGGGGCCCTGTTCTAACTTTTTGAGTTTAGCTTTAATGGCGGGGTAGCTTTGAGCCAGGAAGTATGTCATAAGGACATGTCTCCCGTCAGGCGTTTCTGGGTCCAGGCTGGTGTACTGTAATAGGGCTTGAGTGAGTCTGTCTAAGAACTCGGAGGGTGTCTCCTCCCTCCTTTGAATTATGTCTTGGAGCTTTTGAAAATTGACTACTTTACGAGCTGCCTTTTTCAGACCTGCTATTAAGCAGGAGGCAAAATATCTCGAGAGCGGAGACTCACGGCAGTGTTATAATCCCAGTGTGGGTCTTGTTCGGGGACAGCGGTGGGGCCAGGGGGATAGGTGGGGTCAGTCCTGTGGGTTTCGGTGGCGTGCGTTTGGGCAAAGTCCCAAACTCGTCTACGCTCTTCAGGAAGGAGGGTATTGGCCAGGAGCATGAAAATGTCATGATGTGTGAGGCTGCATGACTGGAGGGTCCATTGAAACTCCTTGATATATGTCATGGGATCAGTGGAAAAGGAACCTAGGTGTTTCTCCAGTTGGGCTAAATCTCCTAAGGAGAAAGGGACGTGAACGCGCACGATGCCTTCGGATCCTCCTACCTCCCGGAGGGGGGCGATAATTTTGGGAGGCCCTCGGGACCGAGTCTGAGGAGGACTGAAGGGTTCAGGCTCAGTCTGTGGGGGAGAAACAGGTGATGGGGGCAAAGATGCGATAATTTTGGGAGGTCCTCGGGACCGAGTCTGAGGGGGACTGAAGGGTTCAGGCTCAGTCTGTGGGGGAGAAACAGGTGATGGGGGCAAAGACAGAGGAGGCTCCTGGAAATTAGTTAGAGGGGGGCTGAAAGGCTCAGGCTTGAACTGCAAGGGGGGTGAGGTGGGGGAGGAGATGGTGGGGGAGGAAGGGGGAGGGGCTGTTGTAGGAGAGGAGGGGGCCGGGGTGGAAGAGGGTGGAGGGGTTGTAGGGGGCGGCTGAAGGGGGAAGGCTGTATGGCGGAGGTTCGTCGGCTGGGTCATAGGTAATTGAAGAGGGACTGGGAGTGTGTGGAGGGGAGGGAGACGGCTTGCAGGCTAGGAGAACTTGGGGCGGGGAACAGGTTGTACAGAGGCTGGGATTTTGAGCTAGGAGGCGAAAAGCTTTGATATAGGGAATCTCCTTCCATTTTTTCAGGCGCTGGCAGAAGTTAAAGAGATCGCGAGTGCTGTTAGGATCAAGAGTTCCCCCTGCGGGCCATTGGTTGTTATTGTCTAGGGGGTATGTCGGCCAATCTTGGGAGCAGTGTTTACGGAGAAGTTTTGGTTTTATATCAGGCGTCAGGGAGAGGGTGGCTAGATGCTTGAGCAGGCATTCAAGAGGTGAACTTTCAGGGAGGGATGAGGAGGCTCCCATGGCTAAAGGACAGAGAAGGAGACAAACAGGGGAAGATGAACGGAGATCCTCGGACTGGGAGCAGACCGCAAGGAGACAAAGGGAGTCCCCGATGATCCTTGGGGGTTTGCGGAAACTCGTATACGAGTCGGTTTCTTAGGAAGTGTGGGTCGTCACCCAGACCTCTCTAAGAAGGCAGAGTGCCGGAGTCCGAGGAACCTAGTACTAGGAATTTTCAGTGGAAGGAATTTTTGGCGGAAGGAACGGAAGGAGGGGGTGGGGAAGGGAGCGCTCTCATCCGCAAAGGAGTCACCTCGTTTATGGCTGTTGGAGGAGGGGCCTGAGGGTCCGCCGCAGCCGTGAAGGCCTAAGGCGGGGAGAGCTCCCTCCTCGTCCCCGAGCCTCAGGGCCTTGCCGGACGATCACTGTCCATGGCGCTGCGATAGCTCGGGGAAGAGCGGCCCACTCCAGGGGGAAAACTTACCCCAAGGCCAGAGAGGAGTGGTGAGTGTGAGGAGCCAGCGCCGGAAAAAGAGGACGAGGGCAAGCTGCTGCTGGTGTCGGGGGAAGATGGGGCCCAGTTGGGGTGTCCCGTCTCCCGGGTTTCGGCACCAATGAAAGGAAGGGAGCGACACACAGCAGCAATTCACCGGAGAATTCCGCTTTATTAGGGAAAGGTGCTGGGTTATATAGGAAGGGGCATGGGGTGATTGTGGTGTTATTTCTACGGGGCTGGTGGCTATTGGCTAGGTGCTGGGATTAGGGGGGCAAGGGGTGATTGGGGTTCAGATGGCGCCGGCAGGAACTGAGGACCCGGAAGAGAAGCAGGAGGTTCGCCATCTTATGGGTGGAGGCCCTTCAGTTCCCAAACCCTAAGTTCCACTGAATGCCCTACACTGGACCCCCTGGCAGTGCCCACTTGCCCACATAATTCACTGGGCAGAGAAGTCAATAGCAAATAGGCAGGCTCCGTCATACTCCTTCCCCTGGGATATGGCCCAGTGGGTGCCCCTGACAATAAGCCAGGCCATAACAACTCCTGCAGAACCGTGGAAAAGGGTGTTTCAGCAGACAGAACAGCGTAAGTGAAAACTTAAAGGCTTAAAAATGTGAGAAATCTGCTCACTGGTCCAAACTTAGTTGAGAACAGCAGAGCGAGACTTTAATGGCCGTCTTGCAAGATCGGGTGTCTGGTAAGCAGGCTCAGTCAAGGGGTTACAATAGGCAATTTATTCCTTAGCATGCTAGTCCTCCCCTAGTTCCTCATTGGCTGAGTACTAGAGGGTTTGCATTCTTTCCTGAACGTCACCTAAACAAGTTATATCTTTATTAGGCTTTTTTTACATTGGTCTTAATTTTATTGGCTGGTTTAAAACTTTTTCTGCACTTTTTTTTTAAATGATGCTCAGCCCACTCTTTCTTATCTTAATCTCCCTCCCCCTTCCAGCCAGAGTGAGTCCCTGGTACATGTTCTGACATGTCAGCTTCTTGTTAATATGCTTTTGTTTAAATGTTGATTCCTCTAGGAATAAATCACATTTAGTTTTATGCCATTTCTAACAAAAAGAAAGGCAAGCAGTTGAAGCTGAGTGACAACACTAAGGAAGTGGTGGAAAATGAGGCTGGAGGGACTTTGCACCCAGACCATGTGCATTTTCAGTGCTGAAGAGATTCAATGCCATGAGCTTTATTCTTCAGGAACCACCAAGGGTTTTAAGCAGAAAAAGATGTGATTAGAAGCTCATCCAAGAAGATGAATCTTGCAGCATGTACATGTTCATAGCTCAAGAGGCAAGCAGATTAACTAGAAGGCAAATGAAGAGTGCAGGAGCAGCCTGCTCAACCTCAAGGAGATTTCATGAGTAAGAGCCCCACCAACCCTTGTTGTACATTTCCCATAACACCACCTAAAGAAAATCCCTGGATGACCTTGAGTGCCCTTGGATTTGTATTGTGACTTGGTGACTTGGACTGTAGTACTGGCCATAATCTGCTGTGTGACTTTGGCAAGCCACTTCACCTCTCTGAACCTCCTCCATTCCTTATCTATATAATGAGGGGCTTGGATAAAATGTCCTCCTTTAGCTCTGCATTTCCATTTGTTCCTGACAAATTCATTTCTACACTCGCAAGCACTTGTGGGAAATGGATAAGGCACTCTGATTGAAACCAGACAGCCAGTGTGTCCAGGGAGACCCCACCACGCTTCTCCAGATGTGGGCCATTAGCATTTAGTGCTAAGAACTGCCAGGCAGCTAAGACTGAATATTCAGAGAAATTACTCTGTAACTGGCCATTTCTCCTTGTAAGATTAAATCAAAGCACTATGGGAATAAACTGTTCCCACAGGGGCTAATATTTTTTCTCCTGGCCTGGTGATACAATGGACATGGGGCTTCTGCTGTTCCTTCTCCAGCTCACCGATCTCAGAGGCTGTATTATATTTCTAGAGGTAGCCAGCCAGCTGTCACATAACTGGAGAGGAGTGGAAAATAATGGAGAAAAATAATATGGGGGCCTAATACTTCTCTTCAGCTGGGTGTCTCCTTGTCTCTTTGATGAAACCAGCAGCTGGGAAGACAAGAGCAAAAAGCAAACAAACAAACCAAAACAAGTCAAAAAAAGACGGAAACAGGAGAAATGTTAAGAGCAGAAACCAGGGCTCAGGAAGAGGCAGGGTGCTGCAGTGAATTGGGAGGGGTGGAGAGGCTGGGCAAAATTCCGGTCACCTCTGTTGTGGTGGGTAAGACCACTTGTCTCCTGGAGCTTTTTGGCTGTTACATCCTGGCATTTGCCCTCCCATGTGGTCCAATAATTGCCAGCTGAAAAAAAGAACAAGTTTTGAAATCTGCATGTCACACCAGGCTCTACAATACACCAGTATTTGATGTCAGGCAGCTTGTTTGGCTGCTTGGAGTCTGAGTTTTCTCATCTGGAAAGCATGGAGAGCAGCAGCTAGTATATTTCATCAAATCTAACACACCATAAATTGTAAGATGCACCATTGTTTTATGTATTTTTAGGAAAAAAATACTGACAAGCCATGATAAAAGTCTCTCTTATCACATAGATTATAAGGTGCAACTTGATCTCAGAGATGCTAACATGTGGAGTCTTAGAATCTATGAAATTTGGCACTTGCAAGGTTGTTATGAGCTCTAAAAATGAGATCATATGTGGAAAAATGCCTACCTAGTGTGATGTTAGACACAGTTTAGGGACAAATATTTGTGATTATCACTCTCATCCTAAAAACTTGCCTGAGCCCTCTACAATTTCCTGGGAAATAGGGTTTGACAAAGTCACACAAAAAAAGTTCTTATCCACCTTTCTTCTCTTCCCCAGTCACCTAGCATTTAGAACATTTGACAAATACCCACTGGGTGCCATCGAGATGCTAAGGGCTTCACAAGCCTTGATTTATCAGCTGACTAGTGGGTCATCCTGTGTGCCTGGGAAGAATGGTAAGACCTGCCTGACCACAACTTGACTCTTTTGTCCCAGGCTCCTATTCCCACCAACTGTTTGACAGAGGTGACGCTTTGGGCTTGTGAAAGGCCAGGAGGGTAAACCCATCAGAATGTCTGCTGCTCAAACTGGGGACCAGAAGATGCCCAGCCTCTCCAATGACTTTTTAAAGATTCATATGCTTTGTTTGTATTTTCCTTCTCCCCTCTTGCCCATATTTTTAAATTTTTTATCATTTAATAGCATATATGAGTATATGTGCATAAATATGTATATATATTTAACTTTTTACCTTTATATTTTTAGCTTTTTAATTCTTATATTTACTTTTTTAAAAATCCTCTTATTTTTCACATTATCTCCTCATAGGTTTTGGCCTAAAATCATCATCTTTGACCTCTTTTATTTTCATATTTTTATTCACTGTTTATTAGCCTTTTATCTTATTTCAATGTCATCTAGACTATCTCATTATTCTATTTCAACTCAGCCTTTCATTTTACTAGATTTTTAATTCTTTGCTTTTACTTCTGATGGATACCCTTTTACTTAAAAAAAGAAAGATCATTGAAATTTAAACTTATGTCTTTTCTTACTTAATTTTTTCTTCATCAATCTCTCCCTTACAATTTTTCTTTATTTTTCTAATGTGTTCTTATAATGACATACAAGAAGCAAACTCCTCAGTCATATAAAAAGGAAGCTCATCAAACCCAAAAGACACATATGTACTACATGGTTCCAATAAAGTAAGCAAATCAATATATGCTGTTAGAAGTCAAAATCATGATTACCCTGGTTGGGGGATGGGGGACAGTTCACATCATCGATGGTCATCGGATCCCTTAGAGATGCAGCTGGAGGGGAAACTAGAGAAAGTTGTGGAGGGAAAAGGCCTTAACTCTCCCTATGCTGATGAAGGGTGGTTCACTCTGCTTGTCCCTCAAACCTTTCAGTACTTCAAAACCTATAGGTTAGCCTTTCCCAGGGTCACAGTTCCCTCTGGGCAAACAATACACCTGACTGACTTGCAATCTCCTGCATTACGCATTCATCCATCCCACAATATTATTGGCTGTCTGCAGTACTTTGAACAATGTCTGGCATGGAGGAAATAGCAGATGTAAACAAGATGTCATCCTGTGTTTTAATAACCCATATCCTTTCCTTTCCCCACTAGCCCCAAAGTTCTGAAAGGAAGGGGCATTATGTGAGCTGGGAGGGGGGCAGTGGGAGCACACGGGAGAGCAAGCTAACTCCGGAAGCTGTGTGTGAGAGGGGAGAGCCTGAGGAAGTGTTCGGAGGAAGTTTCATCCTAGGCTGCAGTGTCTAGAACCTCGCAAATGCAGTGAGCGAAAGTACCGCACTGCAGGCTGAGGGGACTGCGAGCAAATGCCCACAGGTGCTGTGCATGGAATCTGAGGAACGGAGACTCAGTCTGGGAGGTTCTCAACACTTCATACCAGCACTTTAAAATCTATTGCATTTTGTTAAGCTCTGCTGACACATGCCATATGCCAGGTTCGGTAGGTGGGCAGGAGGTGTCACCTAAGAAGAAAGTCCCCTTTGAGCAATGAGGTGGCTATGAACCCCCACATGGCAGGAGCACAGGGACAGGACTGAGGCAGGCTTCTGGCACCCTTGTCGGCTGTTAGCCTTGTATTTCCAGGTTGTTCCATCAACCTTCCTGGTGGATTTCCAGGAGCTGCCTCTTGATTTGTGGCTTCTCCCATAAATTGCATGATGTTCAAAGAAGAAACTGACTACTGTTTTAAAACAGCATAAACTGCCCCACTGAGTATAAAACTTACCCTGAGTATACCACACACACCAAAAGTACTGGAACCCAGAGTATCCTTGGGCTTTGGGCCCACCAGAAAAGAGCACAGGGGCCCAGGGAAGAGACCAAGACTGCCCTTCTCCACTTCTTTCCCAAGTTCCCCGAGGGGAATAATAAGCTGCTCTGTATACTATCAACCTTAAGGCAACCATTGAAATAACAAAACAGAGATACAGCTAATAAGCCAAAAAGAAGATAAAATCAAATCATAAAAAAATACTTGATCTCAAAGAAGGCAGAAAATAAGAGGAAAGGGAATGAAGAACAGATGGGACAAATATAAAAGTAATAGCAAGATCACAGACTTAAACCTAAGCACATGAATAATCACATTAAATGTAAATGGCCACATAAACATAGAAGCAAAATTATAAACATAATTTTAGCAAATTGAATTTAAGAATATAAAAAAAGGTCAACATGGCATAACGAAGTAGGGGTTAATCCTAAGAATGCAAGGTTGTTTTAGCATTCAAAAAAATCAATCAATGTAATTCACTATATGAACAAACAAACTGAAATATATATACTCATCACAAGAGATCTAAAATAAAGCATTTGACAAAATCCAACATCCATGTCTGATAAAAACTCTTAACAAACCAGGAAAGGAACGGAACCTCCTCAATCTGATAAAGGGCATCTATAAGGAGCCTAAGCTAAAATCATTCTAAGGAGTATGGGAAAGACTGAATGCTTTTCCTCCTAAGATCAGGAAAAGACAATGATGCCTACTCTTGACACATCCATCCAATATTGTACTGGAGGTTCTTGCAAGTATAATCAAGCAAGAAAATGAAACAGAAGGCAACCAGATTGGAAAAGATGAAATAAAACTGTCTTTATTCACAGGTAACTTAATCATCTCTATAGAAAATTCTATGTACTATACAAAAACATGGTGGTATATCAAGACAATGGAATACTATTTAAAAATCAATTGTATTTCTATATATTAGCAATGAACAACCAGAAATAGACATTTTTTAAAAATGCAATTTACAGTAGCATAAAAATGTGAAATACTTATGAATAAGGCTGATAAAAGTTGTGGAAAAACCTATACACTTAAAACTATAAAAATATGCAGAGGTTAAAGAAGAGAGAGATATAAATAAGATAGATATACCCTGTTCAGGGTTCAAAAGACTCAATGTTGTTTATTTATCAACTCTCACCATTTTGTCTGATTGATTCAATACATCTCATCCAAAATCTCAGCAGGGTTTTTTGCAGATATTGACAAGCTGATTCTGTAATTCATATGAAAATGGGAAGGAACTAGAACAGCCAAAACAACTTTGATGAGGAACAAATTTGTAGGGCTGATTTCAAGACTTGGTATAAAGCTACAATAATCAAGACAGTGTGATTTTGGCATAGATAAACAAATAGATGAATGGAACCAAAGAGTCCAGAAATAGATGCATACATATACAGACAACTGATTTTTTTACAAAGAAGCAATGGCAATTCAATGAAAAAAGGAAAGTCTTTTCAAAAAAATGGTGTTGAAACAGACATGCATGTGCAAAAAGTAAATTTACCTAAACTTCATACCATATGGAAAAGTGAACTCAATTAGATCAATTGAAAACCTAATGTAAAACATAAACTGTACACTCACAAAAATTAACTCAAAATGGATTAAAGACTTAAATGTAAGACCTGAAACCATAAAATTCCTAGAGGAAAACAGGGAAAATCACCTTGACATTGGTCTTGGCAATGATTTTTCGAGATATGACACAAAAAGCACAAGCCACACCAAGCAAAAATAAACAAATGAGACTAAGTCAAACTAAAAAGCTTCTGCACAACAAAAGAAACAATCAACACAATGAAAAGGGAACTTATGGCATGGGAGAAAATATTTGCAAACCATATATCTCATAAGGGATTAATATCCAAAATATATCAGCAGCTCATGCAACTCCATAGCAAAAGAAAGAAAAACCCACAAATAATCTGATTTTTAAAAAGAGCAAACAACCTGGGTAGATATTTTTCCAAAGAAAAAATACAGGTACATGAAATGGCCACCAGGTACATGAAAAGATGCTCAGTATGTTTAATCATCAGGAAAACATAAATCAGAACCACAATGAGATATCACCTCACACCTATTAGAATGGCTATTATCAAAAAGACAAGAAATAATAAGTGAGGCAAGAATGTGGGGAAAAGGGAACACTTGTACACTGCTGGTGGGAATGTAATTTTGTGCAGCCATTATGCAAAACAGTATGGAGGTTTCTGAAAAATCTTTAAATAAACCTACCATATGATCCAGCAATCCCTCTTCTGAGTACATATCTGAAGGAAATGAAATCCCTATCTCAAAGAGATATCTGCACCCCATGTTCACTGAAGCATCATTTAACAATAGCAAAGACATGGACATAAACTATGTCTGTTGATGTATGAAAGGATAATGAAAATGTAAATAAATAATTGTGAAATTTTTTAAAAACCTAAACTGTAAAATATTTAGAAGATAACATTGGAAAAAACCTTTGTAGCCTTAGTCTGGCAAAGATTTCATACATATGACACCACAACCATGATCTTTAAAAGAATAAATGGATAACTTAAGAGATGCTATCAAGAGAATGAAAAGAAAAGCCAGAAGCTGAGAGAAAATATTCCTAAAGTATGAATCTGATAAGAACTTGCAACTGAAATGCAAGAAGAATTCTCAAAACTCATTAATAAGAAAATAAAAAGCCCAATTAAAAAAATATCAGCAGAAGATTTGAACATGACCATACCAAAGAAAATATATTAATGTCAAATAAGCATATGAAAAGATTCTCAATATCATAGTGGTAGGGAAATG
Source organism: Manis pentadactyla (assembly GCF_030020395.1). Taxonomy (NCBI): domain Eukaryota; kingdom Metazoa; phylum Chordata; class Mammalia; order Pholidota; family Manidae; genus Manis; species Manis pentadactyla. The sequence continues at coordinate 45,127,427 of NC_080022.1, read as the reverse complement.
AAAGTTAAAACCCAATAAGATGCTACTACACCTTGATTAGAATGGCTAAAATTTAAAAGACTGACTATACTAACTGTTGGCAAAGTTGTAAAAACCTAAAATTCTCACACTCTGATGGTGGGAACATAAAATGCTATAGCCACTTTGGGTAACAGCTAAGCAGCCTTTTTAAAATTCTAACACAGCTACCGCATGATCTAGCCATTCCAAGGTATTTCCCCAAGAGAAAATAAAATATAGATCCATACAAAGACTTGCACATGAATGTTCCTAGCAATAGTCCAAAAAAACTGGAAAAAAAAAATATCTATCAACAAACACATCAGTGGATATAAAAATGGTGGTATATCTAGACAGTGAAGTACTACTCAGAGATAAAAAGGAACACAAACATGGATGGATCCCCAAATAATTATGCTTGATAAAATAAGCTAGAGTTTTAAAAAGATTATACAATACATTTGCCTTTATGTAAAGTTCTTTTAAATGTAAACAAGTTTACAGTAACAGACAGTTGATCAGTGGTAGTCTGGGACAGTGGGAGTCAAAGTGAGGCAGGCCAGGAGAAAGGCATTGTAGAAGAGTGCAAGGAAACTTGATGGTGATAGGTGCATCCGCTCTCTTGATGGTGGAAATGGTTCTATGGGTGCATACGTATGTCTGCTTATAAAATTGTGCTCTTTATATGCATGCAGTTTATTGTATGCCTGTTATACCTCAATTTTTTTAAAAAAAGAACAGAAAAGTTCTCTAATGGTTTCACATCATCACATTGCCATTTGAATTTTATTCTAAGTCTATTTTGCAGCCCAAAGGCCCTGCGTATTCTGACCCACTGCCTACTTCATTTGCTTTACCCCACACTTTCTCTCCTCCTTATGTCCTCTGCTACCCCAGTCACAGCTTCCCTTCACCTCCCTCCAAGCCATTTCATGCACCAGTCTTTCACTTGCTGTTTACTCTCCCCTAAGACATTCCCTTGCCTGGCTCTCAACTTTAGTGCTCAACACACCCATCCCCCCTGAGAAAGGTCTTCTGGGCAACCTCACCCAAATAGGTACAACACCATCCCTCTCTGCATGCAAGGTTTACTTCCTGCATATCATGGATCAACATTTAAAGTGGCCTGTTTGTTTATTAACTATTTGTTTACTACTCTCTCTCCTTCTGCATAGTTTCAAGGTAAAACCCTTCTCTGTGTTCATTGCTTCATCCCCAGTGCCTAGAGCACCCTCTGGTATATGGTAGAAATTTAGTAAGTATTTTTTAATGAATGACTAAATGCAATACACCATTGAAGTCTTGCAAGTAAAAGCCACTCAAGTGTTCACTTTTCATTAAATATTAACATTCTATACATGTAAGAGAGTTTGGTTTTAGAGCATTTATCTTCCTAATTCAAACTCTTAATCCATTCATCTTTCTGACTTTCAGGAATGCTTACTTTTCTCTGGTTAGCAGCCAAGATCAGCTTCATTGACATATATAAACTCCAGGCTGCTCTCTGACTGGGTCCCAATAATGTCCCCTATGATGTTGTAATTTATCAAAAACTCAAGTTTAAAATAAAGAACTCAGGAGAGATTCCTTGTCTAAAACGGCAGGGTATGTGGAGGCAAAATCAAGTATTTTGATGTGGTTGAAGTGTTCAGGAAGAGGGAAGAAATGAAGTAATATTCTATGTTGGCCTACTATGAGCCAAACAAAACTACTGTATATGGCAAATATTATTTATCTCCGTTCTCTAAAAGTGAAACTAAATCCTCTGATGTCATGTCAAAATCCATGTTCTTTCCAGTAGGGGAAGTAACTACAGGTACAACAGTTAGAATAGGAGAAAAATTCCATCAGTCATGATAAGCTAAGTTCTGCTGTAAAAACAGCCCAAATCTCAGTGATCAAGCACAAAAAAATGTTTATTTCTAGCACAAAGCCCCTGGGCAGCCCCCGTCCTACCTGGGGCATCCTCTTCCCTGTTGGCTCAGCATTCCAGGGTTCTCCACTCTGACGGCCCCTCCATTCCAGTGAATACTCCCATGAACCTGGGGGCGAGGGGAGAATCATGGAGAACGGCTCTCCAGCTCTTAAACATCTCCACCCACAGGTGACCTATGCCGATGCTACTCATCTTTGGCCAGATCAAATACCCTGGACTTGCCTAATGTCAAGAGGCTAGGAAGACAAATCCCATGTGCCTGGAAAGAGGAAACCAGAAATATTAGTGAGCAGCATGAAGGGCTTCCTCAAGGCTCAGTCATGAAGACCTTGAGCTTCAGCTGTAGAGAGGGGACTTTACACAGGTAACCAGGGTACAGCCATGGAAGGTTTGGTGTATTGAGAGGCATTATCAAGACTTAAGGCTCTATGAAGGCCTAAAACACCATCCGTGATTCCATAACGTCTATGTGTTTAAGCACTTGCATTTAAGGTAAAGGGCACTTAAGAGCCATCTCATCTTGATGTAAATAAGGATTAGCACATGTTTATTTGCCCAGCTCTGCAGGTGGCAAGTTGCTAATCGCATTAGTCAGTTATTGCTGCCCTACACCCCTAGCCCTGCCAAAACATCTTCCAAACAGCTGGAAGATCTACTTGCTGACTTTGCAAAAGCCCCTCTTAAATTCCTCTTTTCTAAGAAAGTGGCCCTGGCCAAGTGCAGAGAAGTTCACACCAGATGGGATGCATTTACACAGAACCAGGGCCAAAGAACGCCCATCTCTTTGTGCGTGGCCATAGGCTGGGCAGAAAACATCATCTGAAGCTTTGCTCTTCACACCTGTCATATGTAACAACTCTGTGTGTGTGCATGCTTCTTGGTGAAAGAGACTTCCCTGATTAAGAAAGTATTTTTAAATAAATACACAGTTAGACTTTTTTTCTACTATAATACCATTTCCTTCACATAGTCATGATTTTGAATCAATGCCAAAAAGATGTTCTCTAGTCATGTGTCTTTGAAAGTTGGAGCCTGGATCTGTCTATTCCCTACTTAATTTATGAGAGAAACGTGTTCTGACTACAATAACATGCCAGTTACAGTCATTTCTTTTTCCAGGGCCTTTCTCTGCCAAGATGGAATGTTTGTCTTCAAGTTCCATCCACTTCTATTTGGAAGATATGCTTAAGGTTGGGTTCCCTGGTAGCGGGCTCTGAATTGGAAATTAGCATGCAGGGAGTTTATTAGGGCACACTGCACATCTACAGCTGTGTGAGGGAAGGGAAGGATGCAGGATAGGGCAGAAGCAAAAGTCAGGCTGCAGAAGGCTTCCACTGACCCCACAGGGGGCTCAGAAGCTGGAAAGGCCCTTCAGCGTCATTTGCTTTGCAGCAGAGCAGACAGCTCCCTGCAATGAGCATTCATTGGATGCAGGCTACCCCAGAAGAGAGGCATGGCTTTGGGTGAGACAACTTTCTCCAGCTCAGAGTAATTTCCAGAGAAGGCCAGAAGCATTTCCAGCTACTAAGAAGAGAAGTCAGTCATTGCTGAAGGGGGATCTAGGTGGTACATTACAATATCCACTAATATTTTATATCCACAGCTAGAGTTCAAGTTAGGCAGAGGGTGTCACGAGTTTGCCCAGTGGACCAAATGAGCACTAAACCAAGCTCAGCCTCCAAGGTCTGAGGGATCGCTCACCAAGCAGGACTGAGTAACAGGCAATCACAGGGGCTCTCCACCCCAGTAAAGGGCAGGCCTCCAGTCAAGCCCCTGGCATTTCTCATCCTTCCCTACTCTCTGTAACACACAGTCCAGGCACCAGCCTGTAAACAGAATCTGGGAATAGATTTATTTATCTCACCCTGACAGTGCTGTCCCTGAAAGGCTGATATCGGCTACCAAAGAGTCCACTGCTATAAACCATCCTGTGGCCTTTAAATGAGACTGTCTCACCCACAGCCACCAACATGGAGGACAGCAGGTGCTCCTGCCCTTTCCACTGTGCTCAGGATCTTACTCTCACTCCCAGATCCAAGCATTTGCCTGACTTGGAGCGTTCTTTCATCTTGCTGGCCTCTGGGAAGAACTGGAGGCATGTGACTTCCCCAGCTGGGGTCCTCACCCCTGTGCTTCCAGCTCACCAACACCCTCTAACTCTTCAGCTCCTGGGTATTTCAGGTAACCTCTGGATGCAAGTAGGAGATGCCTAGTGTTATGGGTTGAATTGAGTCCCCCAGAATGACATGTTGAAGTCCTAACTTCTGTACCAAGAAAGTGACCTTATTTGAAAATGGGGCCTTTACATAGGTAATTAAATTAAAGTGAGGTCATTAAGGTGGGCTTAATCCAATATGACTAGTAGTGTCTTTATAAGGTAAAATTTGGGCATAGTTAACCACACAGGAAAAAGGCCGTGTGAACGTGAAAGCAAAGATCAGAGTGACGTATCTACAGGCCAAGGAACACCAAAGATTGCCAACAAACCACCGAAGGGTAGGGGAGAGGCATGGAAAAGGTTCTCCCTTACACCAAGCCTACCAACAACACCTTGATCTTGGACTTCTAGCCCCTAGAGCTGTGAGCCAATAAATTCTGTCATTTAAGCCACCCAGTGTGTGGTTAATACCCCTGGGAAACATTGTCCCTTCATAGCCTGCAACCTGGTCACCACTCTAGGTGGGCCTACCACAGGCCCCTTTGAAGCAAGGTGACGAGACTATCCCCAGAGTCATGGGGCATCAAGTGGAAGGGATGGCATAGCACAATAGAAGCTAGGCCATCTGCAAATCAAGGCCACAATGAATTATCACCTCACCCCCACTAGAATGGCCACTGTTAAAAAAAAAAACAGAAAATAAATGTTGGTGAGTATGTGGAGAAGTCAGAATCCTTGTGAATTGCTAGGAGGAATGTAAAATGGTGCACTGTACAAGACAGTGTGAGAGTTCCTCAACAAACTGAAAACAGACTTACCCTATGACCCAGCTATCCCACTTCTGGGTATATATCCAAAAGAATTAAAAGCAGGATCTTAAAGAGATATTTGCACACCCTTGGTCTTTGAAGTATTACTCACAACAACCAAGAGGTGGAAGCAGCCCAAATGCCCATCCACAGATGAATGGATAAGCAAAATATGGTATATACATACAACGGAACATCGTTCCATATTCTATAAAAACGAAGGAAATCCTGTCACATGCTACAGCTTGGATGAACCTTGAGAACATTATGCTGAGTGGAATAAGCCAGTCACAAAAACACAAATACGGGATGATTCCACTTACATGAGATCTCTAGAGCAGTCAAAATCATGGAAACGGAAATCGAATGGTGGCTGCCAGGGGCTGGGGAGAGGGGGAATGGGCAGTTGTTCAGTGGGCATAGGGTTTCAGTTTTGCAAGGTGAAAAAGTTCTAGAGATCTGTTACAGAATAATGTGAATATAGTTAACACTACTGAATTGTACACCTAAAACATAAGAAGATAAACTTTATATTATGTGGTTTTTTTAACCACGATTAAAAGGAAAAAGAAGCGGGAGTTTAGGTCATCTGGCTCCTGGCCCAGAACTATTTTTTCCACAGCCAACCACTTCTCACTGCCTGTAGCAGCCACACTGATGCTCTGCACAAGACAAAGGGACAGACTGGTCTTCGATAAAAGCACTGTCAGCCCATCGATGCAAGTAAAGCAGGAAAGGAGGGCATTCTTTGAGCATCTCCTGGGGACTCAAAGTATATGTGACTCATGGGATCGTATCCGCACGGTGCAGACTGCCCTCCTCTCTCCCTCATGCAGTGGGGGAAGCTGAAGCTCAGAAAGGTGACGGGACCTGTTCCAAGTCCTGCAGCTGACAAGAGGCTGACCTGGGACCTCCTCCCACCACCGCAGTAGCCTATTGGATGATGACTTAACTTGGTAAAATCACTTGGCGTACAGAGCTGTTAGGAGATTTTTTCAGAGGGGTAACTGCAACTCTCTGCCACACACACCATTTGTGTGCTGGTCTGTTCTGTCTTTTCCTTTCTGGGAGGGAACCTGATCATCTGGTGAAAAATATTTTCCTTAGAGATCATTTAGGTATTTGCAATGTGGATTGCCAAATACCACAAAGAGAAAGGAGTGAGAAGCAAGCAACAGGAGAGTTCAGCCAGTCCTTCTTGAAAGGTTTGGGAAGCGCTTCAGGCATGTCCCCTTTGCCACCACCCCAGATTGGCATGCAGCCTTGGAGTGGGCAGACCCTCAGGAGGCTGCACCAGGGTGGCCAAGACCACCTCTTGCCAATCTCAGGAAGCCTCTCAAACCCTGCCCTCTGAAAGCAAACCCACTGGCCCCACCTCCAAGTCTTGGTGTGTTTGGATTTCTTTCCCTCTTGCCAAAACCTGATTTCCTGTTTCTAAGAAAAAAACTTTTAAAACACCCTTTTAAAAAAACTCCTTAAGGCAGCTTAAACATCAAAGAGCTCTTAGAAAGTTGGGTTCTTTTTGGTTAAGTGCACATGAATCAGAAAAAAATTCTGATTAAATTTCCCCTTCTAAGTGCTAAGGATTTTCAGTAGATTTGGGGAAAAGGTTTTTTGGGCAAACCATAGATTCTTTACAGCTGCAAGGAACATTCATTTGTTCCAATCTGCTTATTGCAGAGATGAGGAACCAGAGGTCCAGAGAAGGCAAGCGATAAGACCTCACAGCAAGGAAGCATCGGAACCAAAGTCCAACCAGGCTTTAATTTCCAGTCTGGTGTTGCATTTGTCCATTCCTCCTGAAATTGGAAATAATAAGATTTTTTTCAAAATCAAAGGTAACTTAATGTTTGAAACATTCAGATGTAGGCTAGTAACTGATCTCATTTAAAAAAAGAATTAAAAAAAGGATCGGAATCTGAAAATAATTGCCCTAACCACCTTTCCTGAACACTTACTATATATGTGCATTGTTTATTTAATCACCACAACAGGGTTATGAGATATTTACTGTATTCTGTCCATTTTACAAAAGAAACAGGAGAAGAGGGAGGACAGGGATTCAAATTCTGGCTCAAGCTTTTGCTCTACTTTTTGAGTGACCAAAATGTGCCAGGCTCTTTCTAATACCTGATGTCAGTCCTCAAAGCAATCCTAAGAGGTACGAGTGATTATCTCCACTGTACAAATGAGGAAGCCGGATCTTAAAGAAATTGTCCACTTTCATAATTTCTCACCACCAGTCAGTGATCGAGCTGAGATTGGAATCGATGTTTAGATTTGCAGACCCATCTTCTTTCTGTTATCCACTTCACAGGGTTGTTTCAAAGGTCAAATCAAATCATGCAAGTGAAAGCCCTCTGTAAAGACTGTTAACACATTTAGCAGCTTTGAGAGATTATCATTTTAAGTCCACGTTGTATTTTCCCAAAGTTCCACGCTGGCCTTTAGCAACAGGATCCTGAGTCAGACATGACAAGGGGCCCAGGTCTCGTGGCTGAAAACATTTTCCAAATAAAAGATTTGATGGAGCACACTCCTGTTTGTCTTGGGTGGTCCCAACGACCCAAATGTTTAATTGGGTTGGAAAGTTTTTATCCGGATGACCATTGTTGCACGTAAAGGAGAAATGTGGAGTCTTGCTCTCTGACCCTGCAGAGGAGAGGAGGGCCCGAAAAAGCCACAAAGAACAGTTACCCTGCTAGCGGTTATGCATCCAAATAGCAGCGTTATTTGCTTGCTCGGTCATTTGTTTATTCAAAGCTGTCTTGAGAACATCTTTTGCAAGCTGCATCCTGCTTTCCGCTGTGGAATATGGGGAGGAATAGCTACTGCCTTTCCCTGTCCTGAGGACTTCTGCTTCTGCTAACATCCCCCATGAATGTCCCCCTACCCCTCCTGGTCAGAATTATCCGTTTATGTCAGTATTAGAGGCTGAACCATGTCCCTCCAAAATTCATACGTTGAAGTCTTAAGCCCTATACCACAGAATGTGACTGTGTTTGGAGACAGGGCCTTAATTTTATTTTTTGTTCATTCATTTGTTTGGATTTTTTTATTTAAATATAGTTGATATACAATATTATACTGATTTCAGGGTACAGCACAGTGGCTCAGAAATTATGTACATATATATACATAAAATGTTCACCACAGTAAGTGTAGTGACGATGTATCAACATAAAAAGATGTTACAATATCATTGGTTAGATTCTCTATACTGTACTTTCATCAAGACAGAACTTTTAAGGAAGTAATTAAGGTAAAATGAGGTCATTGGTGGGGGCCCTAATCCAAAAATATGACTGGTGTCCTTGTAAGAAGATCTTTCGACACAGACACAGAGGGAAGACCATGTGAGGACGCAGGGAGAAGTCAGCCAACCACAGGCCAAGGAGAGAGGCCTCAGCAGAAACCAGCCTTGCTGACTCCTTGATCTTAGACTTCTAGCTCCAGGATTATGAGAAAACAAATTTCTGTTGTTTAGGCCTCCAGTCTGTGATACTTTGTACGGCAGCCCAAGCCCTTTGTAATACAACCAGCTGAAGTCTTGACTCCAATCTGCAAATTATAAGAGTTGGTGGGTAAAGTGAAGGTTCTTATGGCCAGGATTCTCACCTGGCCCTGGTTGGCTCGCTCACTACACACATGTGGGCAATACATTGCTATTGACTTTATATAAAGAGCTCCGCCCAGTGTTCTGGACAACACGGTGTCATGGCTGCAAGGCAGCAGGAGAGCAGAGACTGGAGTGGTGGCAGCACAGAGGACAGAGACTGACACAGCAGAGAGGCCCAGAGGCAGAGACCAGCTTGCTGCATGCAGACTCGCTCTGAGTGGACGGGATTCTAGTGATTGAACCTGCCACCATGGGAGTAAAGTTGGGTATAAACCCTTTCACCTCAAGACCGTTCCATTGTCATTTTTTGGTCTCATTGAGTCCATAGTGAACCTGCCTGGGGCTGAAACCCATTGGCAAGACTAGTTATTTTTGTGTTTACTGAATTAAAGAAATAATGAACTAAAAAAACAAAAACAAACCAACCATAGGCCAACCCTCAAGAAGTTTGTAGTTTTAAGGGGAGACTAATACATTTCCTTCCTTGCTCTGTGCTGGAGGCCTTGGAATGGAAAGCAGTGAGTCTCACGGAGTACATGTTCCAGTGGGAGATCCGAGCTCCCAAACATTTTTTGTGTAGTAACCTAAGTGCTGTGACCTGGGAATGCAATGCCCAAGGACAGGAGGAACCCCTAACCCTGCTAGGGAAGTGACAGGGTTGGGGGATTTCTGAAAAAGAAACTTCCCAGCTGTCATGAGCACAAACAGCTTTTATCCAGGAGAGGGTAGGATGGACTGACTGTTCCAGGCATGTGCACAGGCCAGGGTGTGAGTGGCCCAGCCCTGGCAAGTCAGTACAAGTGAAGGAACCAGGAGGAGGGGAGGCTCGTCGCTGGGGCCAGGTCACGGAGAGCCTGTGCGTGGAGTGAGGTAGTTGGGTTACAGCTGAAGGTAATGTGGACACAAGGATTTCAAGCAGGATTCTGCTCATATTTTACCACTGCACCCTCCTCCAGACTTAACCTTTCATAAAAGAGGCACCTGGGGAGTGTTTGCTGATTTGAATTGAAGTGACTACACCTAAAAATGATTTATAGAGCCACCCGCTAAGAAGAAACCACCACATTTTCCTTTCTCCTCTTCTTTACCCAACTCAACTCTTTCCTCCTCCAATTCCTTCTTCTTTCGTGAAATCTGGCCTGTGAGCTTGGGGCCATAGTGTTCTTCCTCTTTGTTATATGTCTTATTAGTGGGCACACCTATTCTTTTTGAGAGGCCCTGTAGAATAATAGAAACTCTCACAGAGGGCAGACCTGGGAGTTGGTCCTGATAAGTCTTGGAGCCTTAGAGCAAGTCACTTCACTTCTATAAGTATCAGTTGTCTCATCTTTAAATTGAAGGTAACAACACCTACCAGTATCCATTCTTCTTTTCTTCCTTTTTATGATAGAACCCCCACCCCATTTTAGCTGAGAACAAGAGCTAGAGGTTACATTTCCCACCCGCCTTTGCAGGTCGATGTGGTCATGTGATTCAACTCAGAACAACAGGACATGAGCACAAGTGAAATGTGTAACTTTCAAGTCTCTCCTTAAAGACAGGCTCAGCTATTCACCTTGGACCTCTTTCATCCTTTCTGCAGGTTGGGAAATGCAACCAACTAGAGAAGTCACAAAGCCCCACCCTGCAGATGACAGACTGATCTACCTTTCCAGATGCTTTAGTAGAACAGAGAAGTCCCATCCACTCTGGACCACTTGCCTCTGGACTATTACAAAAGACAGGAATAAACATTTGCTTTATTTATGCCACTGAATACCTGAGTCCCTTCGTGAACCAGCTTCATCTGTACCCTAAATAACCCACAGCCTTATTTTGGAGATAGTAGATAATATATTTGAAGCTACTTGACACATAGTAGATCTGTGATTAGTTGATGTTAATAGCTATTGTTAGGATGTACTGATAGACTGTGGTGATTCACTAGGTGTCGGTGGCAAAGGGAAAGGAAAAGTTCATTTGACTCTGAGATTTCACCCCAAAGGCTCTGGGAGAATGGCAGGACTCCTGATAGAAATGGGGTGAGGGTGAGGAGGAGACTTTGGAGAGGCAAAGTAAGGGCATTCTAAGCTGTGTTGAGTTTGAGTTGCTGGCAGGGCCCATGGAAAGAGATGCCAACAGGCCATTTGAAATTGAAGCTGATGCTGAGGCCTAGAAACAAAGAATGGGGTGAGGTGGTGTGGGGGGAGTTGAAGCTGTGGGACTGGAGAGATCCATGGACACAAACATTGGAAGGATAATCAGGAGACAAGTCTGGCTGGAGCAAAGGTTTCTTGGGGTGCCACAGGGAGAAAGAACTAGAAAGGAGGCAGGCAGGGTCAGATCTTATAGAGCTATCCATGCGCTGCTGCAAGTTCAAATTCTACTCTACAGGCAGTGGGGGGCCATGGAGGTGTTTCTGAAGGGTGGGGAGATGATGAGGAATCCACCTGTTCTACCAGAGGACCCTTGGGTGGAGACAGGAGTGCACTTCCTCTGGAAGACAACCAGCCCCAGGTATAACCATTTCACTGAATGTTAAAAGACCTATGCAAAATACAGGGAATGACTTCAATAAACATTTGACCTCTAGGTGGTGGGCTGTGAGATGTATAGAAATTTTTAATATAAAAAGTTGACTGAAATTAACTGTTTTAAAAGAGGTCTTAGTGTGTGTTATGAACTAAGTAAATCAAAGCCCTTTGAAGCTGAATATATGGGGAAGATTTTGTGGACACAGGGAAATCAAAGATTTAGCCAGAATTACCCAATGAAATGAAAAGTAATATCCCAAAGGAAAAGGAAAGAAAAGGCATTTATCATTCATCCTTTTGGTCCTTGGGTCAACAAATCTGCACTGAGGGTTCACTCCATGTCTGCTGCATGTGCTGGGTGCTGTCCACTCACACTGAATGGGGGGTAGAGACAACAAACAAATAGGCTGGGTATTGATGAGTGCTGTGGAGAAAAATAAAGCTGAGTGAAGGCATAAAAGTGAAGGGTGCAGTTGCCTCACCTCAAGGAATTCCCTCTGAAGCAACTTTGAGCCCAGTCAGAGGACAGTTGAGGTGCATGTAGATCTCAGGGGCAGGAGGAACAGCAAAGGTGTGGAGAGGGTGTGGCATGACACATCTGAGGAATGGCCCAAAGGCCAAGGCCAGCATTAGGGTGAACCAAGCGAAGTGCCCAGGGTGAAAAATTTAAGAGGCACTCACTCTCAAGGTCACACAACTGCCCACCCGGAGAGTGAGTGCCTCCTTGCACTTTGCACACACTTACTTCCTTTCTTGCCTCCCTGTAGCTCGAGCCCTGGCGGCAGGAGGTGGCCCAGAGTGGCTATCAGAAGACTCAGAAGACATGAGTGTCAGAAAGTGCAAGGCCACAGATGCTCGTTTGCTCATTCTTGCTAAGCAACTTGATATAAAGTTCCCAAGAAACCCTACAAGCCTGGAGGGATTGTCTCAAGGTGAGCAGAGGATTTGGATCCACTTCCTGACATCTTATGGGATCTCTGCAGGAAAAGAATCCTAGACTTGTCTCCCAACACAACTTGAATATGCAGCCTAAGGCAAGACCCTTCCCCACTCTGGACTCAAATGTCCTCTACTGTACCATGAAAGGATTGGATTCCATGAACTCAAAGTCCTCCCACCACCACCCAGGTCTGAAGCGTTATGATTCCAGGGACTCAGACCCAGCTTCTGTTTTCAGAGGGAGCAGAAGTATTGCATGGAGGCTATCAAAAGCTCCAAGACAAACCTTTTCCTCTTCTTGACCAAGAATCTGTAAGACATTTGGGAGCTGGTTTCAGAGCTCCAGCGGACAACTCTGGGCCAGATTCTGGTATTATTCTCTCTCCACAGGAAGAAAGACCTTTTTTACGTGTGTGAGAACACAGCTGTCAACAAAGGCTCAAAATATGCCATCCAGGCAGCACCTTCACACTAGCGCCTTCAATGACCAGAACCACAGTGGACACTCATGGGATGGTGTCTTGCCAATGGGTTTCAGCCCCAAGCAAGTTCACTGTGGATTCAATGTGACCAAAGAAAATGACAGCAAAATGTTCTTGGGGTGAAAGGGTTATACCCAACTTTATTTCCAGGTGACAGGTCAGTCACTAGAATCCCATTCACTTAGAGCAAGTCTGCATTCAGCAAGCTGGTCTCTGCCTCTGGGCCCCTCTGTCTGCACAGCCCTCCTCTGGGCCCCTCTGTCCACACAGCCATCCCACACAGCTGTCCTCTGGGCCTCTCTGCACAGTTGTCCCACACAGCCGTCCTCTTGGCCTCTGTCCTCGGTGCTGCCACCACTCCAGCCTCTGCTCTCCTGCAGCCTTGCAGCCCTGCTACCATGTTATGCCTGGAGCACTGGGTGGAGCTCTTTTTATAGAGTCAAATTGCCCACAGGTGTGCAGTGGGCTAGTCAACCAGGGCCAGGTGAGAATCCTGGCCCCAGGAACTCTCATTTTATCCACACTCCGCCCCTCCAGGATTCTCTCCTCCCAATCCATGTGCCCTTAGTCCTCTGCCATGGTCCCTGTGCAAGGAAGCTCGAACATTGTTCTCCAGCCTCTCCAGCAAAAAGTTTTGCTGACACACAGGCCGGACTTGTGGCTCTGTCTCTGACCTCTGCCTCTTTGGTCTTAATGGCTGGAACAGCCGCTCTGGTTTCAGTTGTTGCCATAGCTCCAGTAAGATCCTATTTGGCTTCCCGTCTAATTTCCTCCCATCTGCTCCTGCCCTTATCAAATCGACCCCCATCTGGGTCCTTGTAACCTTCATAGGGCCCTGTAAATTCTTCTTGTGAGTAACAGGTCTTATTTCTTTCCGGATTCTCATTGCTTCTGCCTCTCTAAGTCTGCTACTATATGTGTCACCTCGCTTATGGGCTGCCCTAAGTGAGGGGAAAGAATGGCCACTAGAGACCCGAAGAGGGATGTAGGAGCTGTTTGATTTACAGTATTTCTCATCCCGGTAGTGAAAATTTCTTCATCTGGGTTATAATTTTCTGGACTATAGATGGCATTTCTTATGCCTAGCTCTCGTAGCACCTGTTGGAGCTCAGCATATGTCTGCCATCTAACAGGAGAGGATGGCTGATCACCCAGATTGGGCCACACAGCACGAAGTGCAGCCATAAGCCAATCCAGGAGGGAATGACTCCCAGGGGTCTGATGTGCATTTTGTAGTCGCTGCCTCAAGGTGGGCTGCACTGTTAGGGAAGCCAGCTTTCCCATCTCTGATCCCGACAGAACAATTCCATCCACCCCTAAGTCCCACAGACACAGGAACCAAGCTGATATTGACTCCGAGGGCTTCTGCCTAAACCAGGAGCCCAAATCCACCACCTCAGCCTGAGTATAGGGGCGGGCCATAGAGTGCTCCACGACCCAGGGAGGGGGCTGCTCCTCTCCTTGGGGAACTTTCAGCTGCTGGGTCTTTATTTTCTTTACAACCACTGGGCGTGCTTTCAATACAGGAGGCGCCAGTGCCTCCGGCACCACCCCTTCATCCTTCTCCAGCTCCTCCATTTCTGGGGCTGATGGCACCTTTTTCTCCCCTCCCCCCCCCCGAGTGCCTCCTCTGCTACCTTTACCTTTTCTACTGTGCCTCGCAGCAATGCTACCTCAGTCTTCAGAAGGTCTCTTACCTTCAGCTCAATGCTTCACAGCTGACGTTCTCATGCCACCTCCACCTGTGCTTCCCTCAGGAGCTCGTCCTTTTCCTTGATGGCCTCTTCCTCCTTCAGAGCACCTGGCAGCGCTGCTGTCTCATCTCCAATGGCACCTTGCTGCCAGCTCTCCTATGCCACCTCCTCCCGCATCAATACTAGTTCCCTCCTCAGGGCATCCACAGAAGTCTGCAGGTCGCATTCTCGTGCCGCCTCTTGCAACAATGCCACTTCCCTCCTCAGGGAATCTACTGAAGTTTGCAGCTCACATTCTCGCACCACCATTTCTTGGGTCTCCTCTGTAGACCTTTTTAAGGCTGTGAGAAGCAGCCAACCCACAGTCCCCGCTGCATCACAGGCACTCTGCTTCTCAAAGGATCCGCTCACTCTACCAAGAGCCACCCCTACTTCCTGAGGTATCAGCTCCACTTGCCTCCAGTCCTGGGGTGGGGCCCAGTCCTCTAGGAGGCAAGCCACCTCAGACCACATACCCACTGGGGGATGATCCACTGTCTCCCCATTCACAGGGGCAGCCCGCTGAAGCACCCCTCCCTGTCTTTTTCCTTGGTCAGCCTGTCTTTTTCCTTGGTCAACAATGAACCCTGCCAACTTTCACCAATTGTCTTGCCAATGGGTTTCAGCCCCGGGCAAGTTCACTATGGATTCAGTGTGACCAAAGAAAATGACAGCAAAACATTCTTGGGGTGAAAGGGTTATACCCAACTTTATTTCCAGGTGGCAGGTCAGTCACTAGAATCCCATTCACTCAGAGCGAGTCTGCATGCAGCTCTGCCTCTGGGCCCCTCTGTCCTCACAGCTGTCCCACACAGCCATTCTCAGGCCTCTCTGCACAGCTGTCCCACACAGCCTTCCTCTGGGCCTCTGTCCTCAGCACTGCCACCACTCCAGCCTCTACTCTGCTCCCCTGCAGCCTTGCAGCCCTGCCACCATGTTGTGCCCAGAGCACTGGGTGGAGCTCTTTTTATAGAGTCAAATTGCCCACAGGTGTGCAGTGGGCTAGTCAACCAGGGCCAGGTAAGAATCCCAGCCATAGGAACTCTCATTTTATCCACAGATGGACCAATTCAAAAGTAGCTCATAAAGAGTAGCCATCTGTTTTGAACAAAGAGGTCTAGTTGAAGTCAAGTTTTCTGTTCATGATCCTGAGCCAACCCATGTAAAACTGCTCCATCACCCTCCTTCTCTTAGGCTTTCACAAGCTAATTATGTCCCTTCTACATTTCTAACAATTTCCCAGGGTTTAGAATTTTTTAGGAATTTCACATTTTAACATCTAACTTGACTTCCGCACCTAGGATCTGAGGCATGAACTATCACCACCCCTACTTTACAAATAAGGAAGCTGAAGTTTCAGAGAAAAGAGCTTGGAAGTAATTCCAAGTAAACATCAGTCCTGAAAAGCCTACAGCAAGACCCTATAAAATCAGTGCCATGAATGTTCATGATAACTGGGAGTTAATGAAAGGAAATACACCTGCTTTTTGCGTCAGTGAGTCAAATCTCACTTGCACATGTCACAAATACCCACTGTCTATTTAGTAGATCCCAGTTTAACAGACAGCAGGGACAGAGATGCCAGACTATCTCTTCCACCCTCTTCAACATCTTCTGCTTTGCCTTTAGGCTCTTGGATACACATCAACTCCTTCCTCCTTTCATTCCACCTTTAAAAGCCTCTGCACATCAGCTCCAGCAAATAGAGGCTTAGAAGGATCATCAAGCCACTGGTTCCGCTACCAGCCTGATCCAGTGCAGGTTTGGGCTCCACTGGAGCACTCCTGCTATATGCTGCCCTAAGGAAAATATGTGCAGCGCCTTAGAGTAACCTCCACCCTCTATGACTGGAAGGATGGGGACACTTAGATCCAGGATACCAGCTACTCTAATTTTCCATTCTTGACTCATAGTGCCCTGCCCAGAAAGGCCACTGGGCCCCAGAATACGCATAGTTCAGAATGCCAGGATTTATTAGATGTGTTTGCTATGCAGTATGAGCCAAAGAATGGAAATTCTGTCCCCATCTGGAAGGAATGCCCATGGTAGACATGGGCTGAAATAACCTGACAGCAGGAGTTGGGAGAGGCAAAGCTAGGAGAGGAAAGATAGTGGTCTCTTGAGTCATCCAAAACACAGTTATAATAAGCAGAGAAAGCCCTCAGGGCCACCACTGAGAGGAGCATAGGCCCACAACAAGGGAACACAGGCTGAAGAGTTACCTTGCTAAGTCACTTTGTTTTCACTTTGGGTTTTAGCAACCAAGGATTTGTCTTACAGAAAATGGAAAAGTACAAGTTCAAACATTCTAGTCCCCTGCCATCTGCTCCAGGCAGGTCGAATCAGCTAGTAAGTGAAAGAACTAACCTCAAGAAGAGCTAGAAAGTTCTTGGATTGCAGAATGAATTGCACTTTGGCAGGGAAAAACCTTCCCCCTGCCTTGAACTCCATTAAGTGCTCTCGTTTGCTACTCTTAGCTCTGAACCAGCCCAATAACCATTCAAGACTTTGCCTGTGAGGGAACTGAGACTCAAGAAGTGACTTCCCCAATCCCACATGCTAGTAAGTGGCATAGCTGGAATTCTACCCCAGGTCTGTTTGAACCTAGGGCATTTAGCCAGCATTCTACACACTTTGAAACAATCCAACAGAACAGGAATTTATTATACCCCAGATACAAAGAGGTCAGGTGATGTGCCCAAGGTTACTCAAAAAGGCAATTCAAATACCAGGAGGTGAACCCAGATTTCTTAGCACAAGAATTAGGGCTTTTCCCACCATGCTGCCCTGCTCTAGTCACCTCTGTCTGCCCTGCTCTCCCCCTCCACACTGCCAAAGCAGTATCTGCTATGTAGTAGGTGCTAAATAAATACTAGATGGATAAATAGGCCCTTCTTTCAAGTGAAGTTTTACTGGGAAAGTGCATGATGGTCTTAACTGAGTAAGAGTCAGTGATTTATTTTGTTCAGGAAAGTCTGAATTTGGAGAAAAATTCTTGACTTGGCTGTGAAATATGTCTCTGCGCTCCTCCCCAGTTAAGGACAGGGACAACTGTGGAAAGAACCCACTGTTCCTCTCTGGAATGAGACTAAAACCATAAATAAGATTTTTATGTTTTTCTTCTCCATAACAATCAGGGAATAAAGACGGTGCTTGACAGCATTGCAACATCCAGGAGGACAGGCATCTCAGCGTCCAAACATTACTTTTCCTCCCATTATCTGTCATTTTGTTAAGATGTAGTGATTCACCACTTTAAAATTATAGAACAAGAAATTGCTATGCTTACCCCTAGGGAAAATTCACTCACACACCCATCTCAGACACTCTCTCAAGTACCAGGACAGCGTTAAGATCAAAGGCGTGGAAGAGGCAGGACACAGAGAGTGAGAGGTGCCTCATGGGCAGGCATTCTTCACCCAGAATCCCTCTAATCCTCACAATGGGCCTGCACAGGAAGGACCCCCATTTACAAGGGAGGAAAGTAAGGATCAAAGGAGCTCTGGAATTAGCTCATTTCCCCACGATTTGTAAGTGGCACAGCCAGAATTTTAACCCAACACTTGCTGAACTCAGAGCCTGTGTTCTTTCCCACATACCATGATGAGAGTCTACTAATAATCGGTATCATCACAGGGAAAATAGCTCTACAAGAAGGCGCCACGTACTTTACTTCACAGTGTGTGAGGATCAGGTGAGATGGACAGAGAAGAGCAAATACCCCAATTTTATAGATGAAGAAACTGAGGCTTAGTGTTTAAAGTGATACAGGCATGTAATATATTCTTCCCCTAATTCTTATTTTGTAGAAGAGGAAGCTGAACCTCAGAGACAAGTTACATGACATTTACATATAGTAATATTGTGCTCCTACTGTGTGCAGATTCTGTGCTGACATTCATCTCTCCCCAAGCCTCAGTTTCTTCTTTTGTGAAATGGGAATGAGTGTTTGAACCAAAAGTAACCAGCCAGAAAGTGTTGCACTTGGAATCTGTATGTTTTCTAATTTTAAAACTCACTAAACATTTCTATGTTGCAAGAATCTCAAAACCTTTAACTGACTATTCCTTTTACCTTGATATCATAAATTACGTGACTCCTAAAAGCATCTAAATATAGAACATTTTATTGGTTGCTAGCCAGAGAAGAAACCTAGACAAATACTTCACTAAATCTAGTGAAAGTGTAGAGAGTCTTCAACTCTGATGTTTATATGAATAATACACTTGTAGAATCAAAAATCTTCATTCTACCAGTGTATGAAGGCTGCATCTGAATAAATCCTTCCTGGCATGCTGTCCATGAAGTGGTGGGATGGGAAAAAATCTGTTATTAACTTTCTCCAGGACAAGGAGACCCTTCAGTCAGGCCTCTAGACCAAGGGCTTAAAATTAAAATAGGCTTTGCCCTCTTGAGGCTCAAGAAAAGCTGTATTTCAAAAAACCATGGACGACATGGTCAGAAACATTTGGCCAATCTCTGCAGAAAGATTCCTTTCTAGCCAAGGTTGTCGAGCACTAACCACGAGCTTAGATAAGGCCAGCAGAATGCATGAGGAGCACACACACCACCCTCAGGACCAGGCACAGGAGAGGGTGGGGTAAGTAACTGTGCCATATTTCAGAGCTTTCAGGGCGGCCCAGGCAGAAACTGACATGAGCAAAGAGTTGAGTTGGGGGACTGAAACCGGAGGCTAGGGTCACATTACAAAAGATCATGAATGTCTGGATCAGAAATTTGGACTTAACCCACTAGACAATGCTAAAGGTTTTAGTAGCAAAGAAACAAAATCAGAACAGTTTTAGGAAAACCAGTCTTTTATTCATTCATCAAATATCTATTGGACACACTGCCAGGCATTGAGTCTTAACATTATTGCTCTCACCATGACTGGCATGCTTCAGTCCCAGTCCCAGAGCATGGCCACAAACTGGTTTTAAGTGTGTGAAGTGTTGCAGTGGAGATGTGCGCAAGCAGGAGCAGACCTGCAGACAAGGACTTGAGTGCAAGTAGTTATTTTAGGAGATAACCTCAAGAAGCATTCATAGGGGACTGGGACAATGAGACAGGAAAAGGACGCTGTTCCCGCTGGATGTTTCTGGAGACTGTGTTGTACACATTTCAGAGTTGTCCCACCTAAGGAATGGGAAAGCTGGGGTATTTACCTACCAGCTCCCATCCTTCACTGGCTGAGGGCTGTGCCCTGGAGACAGGAATTTCCATCCTGTCTGCAGGCTATGCTCTGTGCCAGAGAAAGCCCTGAGGCAGATGGTGCCAGAGGCTGGTGACAGAGGTCCTGAGGGGATCCAAGCAGGGGAGGTTTCAGAGGATCAGGGAGGGCACCACGGCACAGGTGGGAGGGAATTGAGGCTGGGGGACCAGTACAGCAGGGACCCCAAAGGGCAGTACAGTAGATGGTACTCTGTCTGGCAGGTAAAATGAGAGATGGGAGGAGGAGGAAGGGAGAGTGATGTCACTGAACAATGAGGTGCATGCCAGATCACAAGCGACCTTGGGTTCCCTGCAAGGACTTTAGATTTTCTTTGATGCCTAACAGGGAGCTATTGAAAATGCTGAACTAGGATGGGATATCATCAGAATAGCATGCTTCTGTGGAGGAGGGATGGGGAGGCCAGACCTGGAGGTAGACACCACTTAAGATGTGGGGGTGGGGGCGTCTATTGCAAAACAAAGATGAGACCTCGTAGGCTTGACCCAGAGCAGAGGCTGTGGGATCCGAGAGGAGAGAACTGACAGGAGAGACCAGAAGCAGATGCTCCAGGTTGCCCTCCCAGAGTCCAGAAGGACACACAGAGATTGTTACTGGACAAGTTAGGGGAGTGAAACAAATTCCAAGTAAAGAGGTACCTGGTGAGTGTCACAAATGTGGAAAGGAGCTGAAGGGTAGAGCCCAGAGGCACCGCCACAGCCACACCCCAGGCCAGAGGAGGACGGGCCAGCCATAGCAGCAGGGAACCCTGGGGACGTCAGGAGCTCACACGGACGCCACGGGGCTGCAGCCCAACCAGCCCGCTGGTCAGCAGAGGCCGGGAGGGCGGAGGCCTGTGCCAAGACCACCACTGACTGACGACTCTTACTTCTCCAGTGCAGGAAGAGACCAGAAGCACAAGAGCTCGAAGATAATGAAAAGGAAGGGCTTCTCGAAAGAGAAATCAGTGTTTGAAAGGAAAGAGTTAAGGCTTCTTTAGTAAGCTTGTGACTGCCATTTACTGTCTGGGTGACCACCAATGACCCCAAACTCCCGGTATTGATGTCCTTGTAAGATCCCCTCCCACGTAGCACCAGGGTTGGGCTGTGAGACCATTAAAATATTACAGAAGTGACTGTGTATCAGTGTTGAGATCAGGTCATAAAAGATGCTATGGTTTCCCTTTGCTCGCTCGCACTTTCTTTGTTCTCTCCCCCTCCCCTTCTCCCCCTGTCCCTCTCGCCCCTCTCCCTGATCACTCTCTCTTGGGGAAGCCAGCATGGGAAGAACCAAACCGCTCTGCCAACAGCCCTGTGAGTGGGAAGCCCTCGATCTGGGAAGTGGACAGCCCAGGCCCAGACAACCAGGGTCCCAGCCCCCTGCCTGCAGCCTCAGAGGAAGCCTCCTGAGCCAGAACCACCCACCCAGCAAAGCCCCTCCCGGCCTCCTCACTCTCAAAACCTTGCTTGTTCTTTGGAGCCACCACATCTTGGGTAGTTTGTTACACAGCAGTAGATGACTAGTACCACGATCTCCTTGGCATGGTTGCTGTGAGGGCAAGGTGAGGTATAGGATTCACGAAAACAGAGAGAAGAGAGGGAAGCTGATGTGGAGGCTCAGGCGGGACGAAGGGCCACCCTCCCTCTAAACCGAGAGGTAGAGCAGCTCTAAGTCTTCACCGGCCCTGAGCACCACCCAGGCAGGGCATCAGGCAGAAGCTTCTGCAGACGACCCACTGAACCCCCAGGATCCTCCTTGCGGGACTGTTGCATTACACAATTTTTCCCAGAAAGAACACCAAAGCTGGCAGAAGTTTATTTAGTAATTCTATGTAGGCGCACAGGAGACTTCCCACGTGTCTCTAATTGAAGGTCTGGCTCACTTTTTATCCTTTTAAAGTAAAAAACTCAGGGTTGTGCCCAGGACATCTGTGTTTACAGGAAGGTCCATTTTTCCATGCCCCTGATGTCCATGAAGTGTGCTCTAATAAGGAGCAGAGTTCTTCCCTGCCCACTGCCCCCTCCCTGCCAGCAGGCCCAGCCGGGCTTCACGTACGTCCACCTGGAGGCACTCTGAAGGCAGACGAGGTATCTAAGTGCATTTCACATAGGCAGACATGGAGCTTCAGTCCGAGCCATCTTCTTTATTTAAGTGAAATTGATGTTCCTAAGACTGACTGGACGTGTCAGTGTTTGTTTTCTCCAGAAACCAACCAACCACATAAGAAATCTTTCATTAACAAGCACATTAATAAAGGTTTTTAAACAATCAACTACTAGGTGATTACCTCATTTCCAAATTGTTTTTGTCTTTCAACATTATAGAAACACAAAGAAATCTGTGACTTTAGGCATCTAATAAAACAAATAAATGTAAGGATTTTCTTAACATAAAAAAAACAGGATTCATTTATTGATAACATTTTCTATCTGGAATCTTATTTTTATTGATGATAATCACACCTGACAAGTGTGTATTTGTATGTGATTTGCAGTTTGCAAAGCCATTCCTTGCTTAACTTTCATACCACCTGTGTACAGCGTCAAGACAAGGTCCTCACCCCCTTTGCAGAGCAGGCCAGCGTGCTGGAAATCAGGATGGTGGTATGAACAGGGGTGGGTTTGGAATCAGACAAGTCGGGGTCTGAATATGGTCTCTTTCACACACTAGCCTGGGGGAGTTTCTTGGGCTCACTCAACCTAAGTCTCCTCATCTGATAATAGGACCAACTTCAAGTTAAAATTCCTCTCAGAGTGCTTAGAACATAATAATTGGTCACTAAGCAAATGACGTTTGTCTCTGGTGGTGGTGGTTTACTGTAAGTCTGTGAATACTCAAGGCAACGTTCGTGAAGATGCTGACCACAGTGCCCAGAGCACAGAAGATGTTAATTTTGAAAAAGTAAAGCTGGAATTGTGAGTCAGGAGTTTCTAATTCCTTAATAATTAATCTCTCCTCTGCACCCCAGGTACCTGAGCATGATATTGATGAGGCACATCTCTTAGCTTTAAGAATAAGTAGGCTGAATCTTCATTGTGAAAAAAGAAAAGAAGGAGGGAAGGAAGGAAGGAAGGAAGGGAGGGAAGAAGAAAACATTTTACCATCTCCCCTAAAATGATGTCTGGCTCTACTCATTTTTTTGAAGTTCTAACACACTTCCTTGTATGAGCCCTGAGTGAAGCAGGGATCATGAATCTATATTTCAGTGTCTCCCCATCTCCTAAAGAATAAATTCATCTCCTCACCCTTGTTCAAGCCCTCCCTAAGTGGCTCCTGCCTCCCTTTCCAGTCAGAGTCACTCTGGGGAAATGTCCCCCCTAATCACACGTAACTGCCACCCTCCCAAACCTCCACAGCTTTGCCTGTGCCGTGGTGGCTACCTAAAATGCCTCCTCTTTCTTGACCTGCTGAAAATCTCCCCATGCCTCAAGCTCTGACAGAGAGGTCTGCCTTTCCCATCAGATCCCCGGATGGGGACGCATT
Source organism: Manis pentadactyla (assembly GCF_030020395.1). Taxonomy (NCBI): domain Eukaryota; kingdom Metazoa; phylum Chordata; class Mammalia; order Pholidota; family Manidae; genus Manis; species Manis pentadactyla. The sequence goes on along the minus strand of NC_080022.1, from coordinate 45,104,546 downwards.
TGAGGCAGCATCTCCTCACCTCTGTCCCCTTGGCACCCAGCAGAGGTCTGACACTGACTCCATGTGTTTGCTGAGCACAATGAAGCAAGCTTTCCCAGCAGAGTGGGGGCCAGAGCGGCCTCCTCCCCACCCGCAGGCTGCTGTGCTGCAGGACATGCCTGCGCTGCCCCAGAGAAGGTGGTGAGCACAGTCCACGCTTGACACAGTGTTCTCTGCTTTGTTCATCTCCTGCCTGCCAAGATGATGGAAAAAGTGGTGATCACAAATCACCCGGGTATTGTTCTGGTTTTCCTTTAAGAGGATTAGCAAAAAGGAGGGCCCTCCAATTACAGCCACGTGGAGAAAGCATCACACATTGCAAGACAGGTCATTTTAGAGAGGAGGAACTGTGCTCTTGTAACTGGCCTGGCATTGATCCTCAGCCTGTCTCTCTCCAGGGCCAAGAAATGATTCCACATGGGGAGGAAGGCAACTGCAGTCACAAGTGGCAGGCAGGTGACATGAATTAGCTTTGATCACAAGGCACAGCGGGAGCCCAGGCATTGAAGCACCACAGAGAAATTGCTCCCCGGGATGCCTGCCTCCCATTTCTTACAGACCTGGGTTCCGTCCCAGCCTCCTTGTTTGCAAACTTGGAGGCCTTCCCCATTCAGAGTCTCTGCTCCCTGTTTGCTAGGCAATAACAAACAAGCCTTCAGCACTGTGAGGAGGATGAGAGAGACTATCCGCTCCATGAGGACAGGTAGCCTGCGACCAGCTGATAGATGCCCCCTCCCAGGCCCTCCATGGATGTTGTTGGAGAAGTGAATGAACAAATCACGTTAGCTCTAGGCCCACATAACTTACACTGGCATTAATTCTCCTTTTCCTGCCAGGAGAAGTTTACTCCAATAAATGTTTAGTGACCATTTGCCCTGGCTGTGCTCCACAGTGTGAGGTATACCAGAAATGCAACGTAAATACTCCTCCAGGTATTAGGATGATCTGAACACAGGTAAAGCACAAGACAGAATGAGGTAAGTGGACTGAGAAAGCAAGCTATGGGGAGTTGGCCTGAGCACAGATAGATTGATTCAGCTGGGAAAAGAAGGGACGAAGGCTTTCTGGGACCCAGAGTGTACATGTAAGTTGGTGTTCAGAACCTTCTTTTTGTGGGGATACATGTGGATTTTACTAGACCAAGGAATCCAGGATTGCCCAGGCCCCCTTACATATGAAAAATCAAAGTCTGTGTTAATAACTGGGTCTGTACCCCAAGCTTCCAAGTGGCATTTGCTGGAGCTTTTTCTGAAGCTCTAAAGCTCAAATTCAAATCTTGGAATCACACCACAAGCCCGTCAGCCACATGGGACAAGAGAGGAGAGTTTAAATACTTGAGAACATCCCTGAAGGAGAGGGCAGAGGCAGGGTCTGCTCCCTGCAGGCTGGGCCCTGGCTTCCCAGCTGCTCTGGGCTCTAGGAGGGCAAAGCCAAGAGCTGCACTCCTGTGCTTGACCTTTTAATATATAGCGATCCCCTAATAGTGCTCACGAGTCTATCTCATGGTCTTGAGATCTGACCAATCGATAAACAGCTCATCCACAAAGCTGGGAGAGGAGGCAAAGAGGGGAAGGAGGAGGGGAAGGGGAGGCAGCCCCCCTGTGAGCCCCACCCACTCAAGACTGCCTGTGATAGAACAGGTCTTCCTATTTTCTGGCTCTGTACCTTTGTACCCACTGTGTCCTCTGCCTGGATTTTCCCTCCTTTCCCTTTTGCTAACACCTACTCTTCCTTCAGAGGGTCGCCTCCACAAGCGCCCTGTCCGAGACAGCTGCTGCCCCAGAGATAAGTTTGGGGTCCCACGGTGTGCAAGTACAGCACTCACCAGTGCCATCCTGTTCACTTACCTGAGAGCCCCAAACATCAATGAGGACCCTGAGGAGCGGGAACCTGCCTTCTTTTTCTTTTTTCATCTAGCCCAGGGCTATGTTGGCTGCTCTGGGGAAATGAATATAGAAAGGGGTGGGGAGGGGAGAGTATTTTCCAACAATGGAAAGTGTCCAACAATGGAAAGATAATAGTGAGGTCACTGTCAATTGTAGGGGGAAAACAGCCTGCACATCTCGTGGAAGAGGCACCTCAATGGAGGTTCCTGCAGTGCTAACCCCAGCCAAGACTAAAACCCCAAAACTTCTAGGAAAGGCAAGGTCTGGGGTTAGGGACCCACATGAGAGCTGTGTTCTTGCTATTCTCCCTCTCTCTCTCTCTCTCTCTCTCCCTCCCTCTCTCTCTCTCTCTCTTCCTCCTCCTCTCTCTCTCTCTCCCCCCTCTCTCTCCCTCTCCTCTCTCTCTCTCCCTCTCTCTTTCCACACACACTCACACACACACACAGGCATCTGATGGCCTGGGTGACAAGAACTCTGCCTTGCTAACTCTAACCCTTAGCATGCACCTTCCAGAAATGACTCCGTTCAAGTAGCCCAACAGTCCTGCTCTGAGCAGAGGCAGATGTTATCCTTGCTTCCTACATGGACCAGTTTGATAAGGTAGAAAGGTTCTTAAACAAAAGTCAGAATACTGAGTTTATGTGTGAAATCTATCAAGATTTTCTATAGACAATGTGAACCCCCAAAATTCACTTGTTGAAATCTAATCCCCAATGTGATGGTGCTTGAAGGTGGGGTCTTTCTGAGGTGATTAGCTCATGAGGGTAGAGCCCTCATGAATGGGAAAACTGCCTTATAAAAGAGACCTCAGAGAGCTTCCTCATCCCTTCTGCCATGTGAGGACACAGTAGAAGACAGCCATCTGTGAACCAGAGAGTGGAGTCTTACCAGACACCTAGTCTAAGGGCACCTTGATCTTGGACTTCCGGAACTATGAAATATAAATTTGAGTTCTTCATAAGCCACTCAGTCTACTCTATAGCGGCCTGAATAGATTAAGACAAGATTCAAGGTTGAGAACCTCAAAAAAAGTAGCTAACCTTTAAGACCAAAGCAGGACTTCCTAGACTGTCAGAACTGCCACTTAGGAATGTCCTGTTTCCCACAGCCTGCAAGCTCCCTGGGACAGGGCTGCACCTGCTATGGTCACCACTGTATCTTAGAGCCCAGCCCTGTGTCTGGTATGTGACCAGGGCTTCAATTAATAAACAAGTGAATGAAAAGCAGATGTTTTCCTCTGGGTTTCAGGTTGCTACATTTAGCAGTGTCAGAAGCCTCATGGAGGTGCCATGGTATTGCCACAAGCCCCCTAGGCCTGAGCCCCATAATCATGTTTGCTGCTGATACGTGTGCAGCTCGCCATGGACTACAAAGAGCTTGGATCCTCAGAAACCTCACAGGGGAATGATTTATCCCCCACTAGATGCTAGGTTCTTTGAGGGCAGAATTTTGTATTGTGTATCCCAGGCCCCAGCTGCTGCTCTAGCACATGGCAAATGTTCAGTAAGTGTCTGCTCATTCATTCATGCAGAACTCAAAGTAATGACCTGATGCTCAGAGAAGTAGCTTGTTTGCACAGCATGCTGGTGACAGAACCAGTGCTGGACCCAGCTGTCTATACTTCGTGCTGTATTATACCAAGTGTGTGATTTCATGTGTGCCTGGGAGGGATGCTCAGAGGCAGTGATCCGCTTGCCCTATTGGCCACTGTGCCCATCAGAGGCCATGAGGACAGGGCTCAGCCCTGTGATGGCAGGGACCCAGCTGGGACTGATGCAAGAGCTGACTGCAGCTGTCCTTGGAAGTACCTGAGCTGGGAATAGACCTGCCTGCAGCTACGAGGATCATAAGCTATGATGACAGCTGTGGGGTGAGTCATGGCCCCAGAAAGGTATGTTATAGTCCCAATCTCCAGTATCATTCACAGAATGATTCACATATTTTGGAAATAGGGTCTTTTCAGATACAATCAAGTTAAGATGATGTCATTAGGGACTAAGGTGGGGCCTCACGCCAATGACTGGAATCCTTAGAAGAAGGCCAACACAGAAAACGTTGAGGCCACCTGATGAGGGAGGTGGAGCTTGGAATGATGCATGTACAAGCCAAGGAACACCAAGGATCGCTGGAAGAGGCAAGGAGGGACCCTTCCCCAGAGCCTTCAGAGGGAACATACCCTACTGACACTTCGATTTCAGACTTTTAGACTACAAACTATGAGAGAATCAATTTCTGTTTTTAAACCACTCAGTTTGTGGTACTTTGTTATAACAGCCACGGAAAAAACACAGTAACAAAAGCCTGATGTAAGAGATGTTTCTCTCCAGTACAGGTAAGAGGAAAGGATGTGGGAAGAGAGTCAGTGGAGGAGATAAAAGGAGGTGTAGACAAGTCACAGTCCACACCGGAGGCCCCCGACGGCCCGTCCCACGCGGCTTCAGAAGGTTTATGTTGTATCAGCACAATCAGATGATGTCAGTAGGGACCAGTGTGAGTGCGTGATTTACATTACACACCTCAGGAGCGTGTTCCCTCCGGAGGAGGATCAGATGCCGGAGGGACGCTGGCTATGTGGGGCCGCTGCCCAAGGCCGTGCGCAGTTTAGTTTGGGAGACATTACCCAGAGCGGGATGAACATACAAGCATTTGACAGCACTCCTTGGGGGCACAGAAGAGGCAGGGCAGGATGGAGGACCAGAGGAGGTGTTCATCTGGGCTGATCACTGAGGAGAAATGCATCATGGGGTCGCTCAAAACACAGTCAAAGTGACCAAACTGAAAAGGCTTTCCTGAAAGAAGGAAGCACACATGTAAAGCCCAGAGCACATGCCGCCCAGGGACCAGCGGTGCCTTTGATTTGGTTGGATCCAGCAAAATGGAAAGAGGCGGGTGAGATGTGTTGATGACCCATTTAATATGTGTGAATTTCTCACTATACATATTCAAGTGTATAAAAACCGCAACTTATTTTCTACAAAGCAACCCTACTTTCTATTCTAAGACCATATTCTGCCCCAGGGCAGGAATCCTAATGTGAAGTTTTCTTTAGCAAACCCAGGGTGTTCTCAGGTCAAAGTGTTCTCCCTCCTGGTTCGACCTCAAGATGGCACCTCAGCCCCGATGAAGGGAGGGAGGAGTGTGAGAGCAGAGGGGCTTGTAAGTGCTGCCAAGGCACTGGGAGGGGTTTCAGGGAGGCAGAGACGCCTCATGCTCAGCAGCAACACCCGCTGATACATGGGGCTGCCCACGCGGCCCGTGTGGAACCTGCTGCCCTCGCCCAGCCTCACAGTCCCCAGATCTGCTCCAGTTCAGGGTCACACCAATCTCCACCTCTCTCAGCAACATGAATAGGGTGGTTTGTTACTGAGGTGACTCGGCTAAGCTAGCACTGCATTTCCCAGAATCCCTCTCCTATACAATTTCAGGTTGGAGTTGGTCAAAAAAGAAATGTATGCAAGACTTAGAAGCAGAAGTAAAGCAGAAGCCATTGCTCTCTTACGGCAGTCATGTTTAGATGAGGTGAGGGACACGGGCAGGGGTGCTAAGAATCCAGAATGTTCTCATTCTCCCTCACTCGTCTGCCTGCATCAGTCTCAGAAGTGTTGGTCAGAGACTTACCCTGATCTTTCAACTGTCCTCAGACTCTTCTTTCCCCAGCTTCTCCCACAATTGTGCAAGGTCTTATTTCTATAATAAATGCTTTATTCCATAATAGTCACAGTAGCTCTACTTCTTGATTGAACCCTGCCTGATCTGATGGGGAAATATTTGCTATTCTATGTAGGCTCTCTGTGTCAGGATTATTAATTGACCCCAAATGTCCATTCTATCCTGATTCTTGTTAATTATAAAGTCCCACACCCGTGAGTTTCAGCTGGTCTCATGGCCACACAGCTGAGGATTCCACTTCCAAGCCTTTCTTGCAGCTGGGTATGACGATGTGACAAAGTTCCAGCCAACAGAGCATGAGAAGAGGCCGTATGTGAAACTTCCAGTCATGAAGCAGCTCGCCTCTGTTTTCCCCCTTTTCCTTTCCCCCTTCCAGCTCACTGAAACGCAGATGTGGTAGATGAGAGCTAAGTGCATCTGGGGAGACCTGACCTGTGCCCCAGGGGAGAGCGGAGTCGAAAGAAAGAAGGGACCACAGTCTCAGAGGACTTGGGGGCAGAGCTGCTTCCCTCCTGGGCCACCTGCCAGTCTCAACATTCAGGCAACAGAAATTACCTTCCATCTCACCGAAGTCACTGTTACTTTGCATCTAATAAAGAAGCTAAGCAAATATCCTGTTGTTCTCTTCGTGTGGCTGTCATCACCCCACTAAGGACAAAGTGTGGTAAGATCTTTGTGGGGCTCGTGGTGACCCAGAACAAGCAGCCAGATGCTGGCCAGAGGCTCCCCAGTCCCTCTTCTCTGGGAGTCATCAAACCCACCAGGAGACTCTTTCACTTTCTGCCTCGTATCTCCAACGGAGATAGGGGGACGCTTGCACCAGAGACTCCCTCTATCACCCTCCTCCCCAATTCTTCCATCTTTGTACCAACTCAGAAAAATTTGAGTTCTTTTTATGCAAGACAACAGCATTATCCCTGGATCCTCAGTTGTTTAACGTGTAAATTGCATGCCCTGAGTTGGTCCAGGCTGTTGTATCTTCTGTATAGACTGTTTGCTGCTAGGTGCCTCAAATGCCTACTTAGAAATCCTAAATAAGGTGGCCTTGGAACATCAGGGTTTCTGTCCTAACAACCAAGCCTCACAGGCAGTGAGTCTGGAACATGTCTGCTACTACCCAAAAGGAGGAAGGCACAGCAATTCATACTTGACAACATCCCCTCGAACACCTACAGTGTACAGAATGTCATGCTAGGTAGGGTTCGTTTCCTCCCAGCCCTGAGGACTAACTTCCTCATTTATGAAACGGACATGATATGACCCAGACCAATAAAGTCACTTGCCCAAACTCACACAGGCAGGAAGTTTTGGAACAGAACTTAATCTCAAATTCAAGCTTTTTCAGCTGCACACCTTTATGTGGAGTGGGAGGCTGGTGGCAGATGTGGAGGGAACATTAGGCAAAGTGACTAGTAACCTTAAAAATTAAGCTAAGAAAAATGGAATTTGGTTTCTCTTTCAAATTATTTTTTTTAGTTTTATTTGCTTAGTGTTGTAGAATTTTGATGACTGCTTTTCTTTTCTTTTTTTCCTCTAAAAGGGACTTTGATTAAACTCATGTTTGAAACAATCTTTTAATGTTTGACATTTTATGTACTAGGCAGAAATGGAACCATTAAATAACAAAATTAAAATCATGTTCCCTTTCAGAATAATGAAAGATTAAAATAGAAGCACAGAGGGCTTTTTTAAAAACATGCTTTTTAATATTCTTTGTATTTCTAAACCAGAATTTATTGTATTCGTTGATAATTTTGATGATTTAACTATGAATATTGGACTTTTTCCCCTGGAAACTAAACGAACCTCCAAAAAGGAATCTTGGCTTTGAAAACCTGTGATTTCTACAATTGCATATAAGAGTTATGTAAATGTTTTGAACGTTTTTCTGTTGTGCTAGAGTTCTATTTATCTTACTTAATATCTCCAGAATGGTTTGTTTTTTCTTCTGCAGATTTAAAGGAGAAATTAGGAGGGAGTCTTAGAACTTTAGGAAAGAGCTTCTTGTTGCTGCTACAAAAATTACCACAAAGTTCGTGGCTTTAAGGACAAATTTATCCTTTAACGCCTCTGAACATCAGAACTCCAAACTCATTTTCACCAGGCTAAGAGAAAGGTGGTTGCAGGGCTGGCTCCTTTTGGAGGCTCTGAGGGGAAAATCCATCTCCTTGACTTTTTCGGCATCTGGAAGCCGCTTGTATTTCTTGGTTAGCAGCCCATCGTTCCAAGTGTCTCATTCCCATCCCTGTTCTGTCATGAAATTGCTTTCTCTGTTGTCTTCCTCTTCCTGTCTCCCTTTTAGGAGGACCATTGTGATTACATCTGCCCACCAGATCATCCAGCATAATCTTCCCATCTCAGGATTCTTAATTGCCCCACATCTGCAAAATCCCTTTTAATGCATCATGTACCATACTCACGGGTTCTGGGGATTAGGACAGGAACATCTCTGGGGGCCTTATTCAATCTACACATGGGAGACCAGCTGGGAGTGAGGCTGTGGGGAAAGATGCAGACCAAGGGTATAGATAGTGACATGCAGATGATAAAAGACAGAGCAGAGGTTTGGGGACCAGAGACCTGGTCAGGACCAACTACATACTTCACAGGGTCCAGAGCAAAATAAAAACAGAGCCCCTTGTTCAAAGAGTATTAAAGAATTTTAAGAAAGTACACAGAGCATGAAACCAAGTGTGGGGCCCTTCTGAGTGCAGGGTCCTGTGTAGCTGCCCAGGTGCACACCCACAAATCCAGGCCTGGAAATGAGTCGAGTCCAGTCTGGGTCACTCACAATTCTGTGACCTTGTCCAAACTGGGGCATATACTTGATAATGACTTAACATCTTAGAATGGAAAGCCAGAGAAGAAAAATGACTTGCCCCTTGAGTTTCTGAGGGGAAAATTAGGAGCTGGTTTATTCCTGAGACAGCCTAAACACAAGAGAGGGAAGCCCTGGAATCTAAACTTGCCACAAAGCCAACGAGTGCCCAGGGGAGCAGCCCCAGGTACAGTGCGGGGAGGCCCAGTGGGAAGTAAGGGCTCCCTGGAACATAAGCGAAGGATTTGCCCATTTGTCCATTCACTCTTCAATAATGTATTGTGCACCTACTAGAGTCAGGCATGGTGCCAGGCACTGGGGATTCCAAGCGTAACAAAAATGCTACATTTTAGAGAGATTTCTATATTTTTTTCTTTGGAGCAGGCTTTTGAATTTTGTTTGCTTTTATCATGAAATGAAAGATGTTTGAAAATATTAGAGGAAAACAGAAGACCTGAGCAGTTGTGGTACAGAGAAGACTATAGGCTTTGAAGCTAGACAGACTAGGTTTGAACCTGCTCACTATGGGCAGGACCTTGGTCATGCCAGGTAAACTTTCTGAGCCCCAGCTTCCCAGTATATTACAGGGGTAAGAATACTCCTCACATCCCCGTGGGGACGGTCCTGCATGAGATGAGATAGCATATGTGAAGCACCTGGTACAAGGACTGGCGCACAGAAGGTGTGAATAATTACTCCCTTTCCCTTTCAGACCAGTGATTTAGAAAGAAGGCTCCAAATATCCTTGCACTCATCTGCTATTTAATACGACACTCATATTCCCTAAGTCAACTTTCACCAAAGGCTAACAGACTGTTTTCTTTCAGTTCGAGTAAGATATTTTTCTGGCTGTGTTGTAGCTGGAAAGAAAAGCAAGAAATATAGAATACAGTGAACTTGGGAAATCTTTCCTGTAAAAACCCCAACAGATTTATCGCAGATGTCTGGCCCACTCATGGCCTTCTCCTGAATTCTATTAAGAATAATAACAAACAATCAGGAAACTGAACCCCAAAGCCCAGAAAACAGTGTTCTGGGTCTCTGGCAATTGGGGTCGTGTACACACACAAGAGACCTGAAGCCCTCCAGGCCCTCCTCGGCTGCCGGGACAAGGAAGTCAGCGAAACTGCGCTGGATGCTTTTATGTACACGAGCTCTTCTGGACTCTTGCAAAGAGACCTGGGTCCCAGTGGACACCCTTTTTCAGACTGAAAAACCTAGGGCTGGGAGAAGGTGAGTTTTCTATGCTGAGATTTTTAAGCAAAGAAGCACATTGGGATACTTAGGGGGCTTATCCATAATACAGAGGTTCGGATGTGGCAGGTCTGAGGTGGGGCTCTGGCATGAGTATATTTTAGAAGTATCAGAGGCAATTCCAGGGTATACATTCTGCTGATGAAGACCCTCTGCAGCAGAGGCTCCAAGCCTACCAGATTTGGACAGGGGGCCCAGCTCTGCCAATATCTAACAAGGTAGCATTGGGCAAGTTACTTAATCCCTCTAAGCCTCCTGTTCTACTCCTAACGGAGATAATTAAACCTAACCCATAAGGTTGTTTTGACCAGGATCAAATATGATAATGTATGCAAAGCATTTACTTTAGAGGCTAATACAGAGTAAGTACTCAATCAATCAGCTTTAAGTAGAATTACTGATAAGCCATGTGGCCTTGAGCAAGTTACGTAGCTTGTAGTGTACTTTTCTGTAAAATAAGGAGCCTCCAATAAAGAGAGACCTCATTGGCTACTTAAGAAATGAACAAATTCTGAGCAAAGAGAGTTAAGTTGAGCAAGAAAGCAATGACTATTCCAGGCCAGTGTGTTTTTGTTCTGTCTTCTGAAGAGTTGGCCCATAGACCACAGGCTGTATCTGCAGCTGATTCTTGCTGAAAGGTCTGCAAATGGCTCTCAATTTGCCATTGCCATCACACTTCTCCCATGCGACCTGGAGTTGTATGGTCGACCCTGTGCAGCAGGAAGGGGCATGGCTGGGGTGGAGATCACGATAGTGGGCTCTAGTACTTGGTTTGCTCCTCCAGTTTGCAGTCATGGGTGAATAAAATGTAGGACCCAGTCATCATTCATCCCTCCAATACGTACTGAGCACTGACTGTGTGACAGACACTGTGCTGGGTGCTGAAGATACTGCGACAAGACACCAGGCCAGCCCTAGTGATCACAGTCAAAGAATGGAAGACCAGCCACCAAATGGGATCAGTGCTTCAGGAAGAACAGATGCCTGGGGTTATGATGGGGGACCTGGAAACCAGGGCTCAGGTCTGTTTTGCTCAACTGATTTCTTCCTTCGTAAGCACCCGTTGTGTGCCAGGCTCTGGGCTGGTCATTGGCTACCTGGGTCATCATCCAACTTGGCTTCAGGGCTTGAGCTGCTCAGAGCTGGGGTCCCAAGCTCTCATCCACCCATATGCAGACACAGCAGCATCCAGAAGGACAGCTCTGTACTCCCATACCTCTAGAGCTCTCGGTCTCTACAGCTCTAGCTCCACTTTAATGTCTCTGATACTCTACAGCTCTAGGGCTCTGTAGGCGGAGCTCTAATCCAAAAGCTGAGGGTGCCCAGAGGCGCGATTGCTCCACAGACATGGTGATTGTTGCCCTGAGCCTGAATAAGGTATAGAAGAACGTGGGGAGATGTGGGAGCACCTGCTAGCCACTGACACATAAAGCAGGGGGGAAGGAGCTCCAAGCATCCTAGAAGAAGGACGAGAGGCCAGTTTCTTCCCGTCAGATGGATTCTCTAACACTGCTGAGTCCAGCCCCCTGAGGAAAAGGGATGCAGCCCCGCCCAAGGAGCTCAGGTGAGGCCTGGCTGGGGCAGCAGGGCTGGAACCGTGGCTTATCTCAGAGGGGCCAGGAGGGCCCTGGGCCCCACCCAGTAACCCCAGACACCTCATTAGACATTACGTATGGGCTCCAAAGGAGGTGGTATATACAGCCCGAGGTGCACCAGCAGGATTAGGTAAAGGGGGTGACTGTCTTCTGACTTTCAACGCATCCTGTTTTATAATGCTGTTTGGTGCTTTTTTTTCCTTTTGATCATACAAACAACTCCAAAAAGGACAATGGACAAAGCCTCTTCCAATCCCTGCAAAACTCCACGTATGAGCAGATGTCTCCCCATGAGCTGCCCCACCAGTCACAACACTTTGAAAATGGAAAAGGAAGAGGGAAATGAGGCTTTGTGGAGGTGATGTGACTTGTTTACAGCCACCCAGCTGCCAAGAACAAGAGGTAAACCATGAAGTCTGACAGCAGGCTGTGTGCATGAAGCCATTTTATCCCACGAAGTCTGGTCTCAGAGATGAGGTAAATGACTCCTAGCTTTGTCTTAGCACACTGGATGCCTGTAAAGTACCCTTCTCATTAATCTCTCCACACTGTCATCTGAAGGGAAAAGCTAAGGTAGATAGAGATTCACAATGAGGACTGAAAGGATCGTAAAGTCAACTTGACCCAGGAGAAAGTCCAAGTCTTTAGAATAAGGGGATCAGGTCCCATAACCTCAGCCCACTTATTCTCTAAGGGGAGAATCAGTTGTGAAGATTGAACAAAAGACTAAAACATGTAAATCACTTGACCTAGAGTAGGCAGTAAGTAATAGCAATAATAATAGCAACATGTATAGGGCTCACTGTAGGCCAGGCGCTATCTGAGCTCCTCGTGTATATTAACCTAAATCCTCACATCAACTCTACGAGGCAAGAAATAGTACCATCCTCCCACTTGACACATGAGGAAACTGAGGTACAGAAAAGATTAAGAAAGTTCCTGAGGGTCACACAGTTCATAGGGAATGGGGTAGCTAAGATGTGAACCTGTCCCCAGAGACAGGGCCCTAAACCAGTGTGCTATATTATCCCCTTTGGTAGGCTGCACCTCCTGGTAAAAATAGATGTAGCTGTCTTTTACTTCCCCTAAACTGACTTTAGTTAAGTTTTGGAAAATATCCTGGGCCAGGCACTCCAGGCCTCAGTAGCTACTCCCTAAGCAAGGGTCTTCTTGATTTTCCCCTCCCAGCCTCACCTTCTGGGGCTGAGGACATCCTGGTACCCCTGCCTGTGACCCACCTTCCCCAGACTGGTACAGAAACCCTCTCGAGTCAGCCAGCCTGGATTCCATTTAGACATTTTTCTCAGCAGCAGATAGTGCAGAGGCTTCACAGAGCAAGAAGCAGGTACGAGTTTACCCCAAATGTCAAAGGACAAGACAAATGGGTGCCCCTCAAGGCACGGTCGGCCCACCCAGCAGCTAGCCGCCCAGCCTTGACCCCTGGGGACCCCACCAAGCTGGTGATTCTCTCCCTCTCCTGGTCATCATTTCTTATTTCTCACTCTGGGAGGGGAGGCAGGGCAGTGCTGGGTGGGAGGTAAACTTCAATGCAGACATCTGCACTAGTCTGGGGTGCACCCACCAGGAGGACACAGGAAGTTAAAATGTATCTTCTGAGAGCAGTCCTTCAGGGAGGGGTGGGTATAGATTCAATTTTCTCTTCCATAAAATTGAGATATATATTGCACAGTGCTGTTTGGGGATGAGATCAAAGAGACATGTTTACGAGAAGGATGGTCTTTGTCACTCGACTGCTCAGATAAGCTTCCTATTGTGTCTTTTCTTAGAAATGACCCTAAACCTGAGCTCAAAGTCGGTCACTGGGTGTAAAGAAAGCCCATGCCCTCCCCAGAGGAGCAAGATGCCCTAGAAAGAGCCCTGGCTGGGACCTGTCCCAATTCAGCCTGTCACCTGCTGCATTACTGGGCAAGTCCCTCTCTACCTATAAATATGACAGTGCTAATAACAATAGCAAAGACTCAGTAGTGCTTGCTATGTGCTAGGCACTGTTCAAGGGCTTTCATACATTAACTCATTTAAATAAAATAAAAATAGAATGAAACCCGATGTCCACGTTTCCTCCCAGCTCTGCCCGTTGGGGACTAGCAGCCCTTCTCTGGGGTTCCGTAATTAAGAAAGGTGTTAATGGTGCTTATCTGCCCCCAGATCATCAGGACAGATGGCGGCAGCTCTGTGTTGTCAGCACTAGGCACTGGGGTCCCCATGGCAGTGTGGTAGGCCTTTCTCTGAGAGCCCAGGGTGATTGATGAGGTGTGGGGGCAGCAACTGGATGAGGAGCAAATGAGAGAGCAAGGGGTCCAGGGGATAAACAGAGGCGAGGAGGGGGCTGGCCGGGCTCTGCGGCCTCACAGGAGACCCCTCTGGAGGCCTTCCAGACCTGATACGTGATCCTCCCCAAGCCACCAGCCAGCTGGGTCCTTTCACTGAAAACCTGGCTCAAATGAGAAAACACTTTTCAATGGCCCCTCTCTTCTCTTTTTTAGATTAGAAGGAGACAATGGACTTGCTAAGGGAAACAATAAAGTTCATGTATTAAATCAGGCCCAATTGCAAATGGCCTGTCTCCCACTTCCCTCCCACCACTCTCGTCAGATGCCTCCCCCAGACCACTTCCTTTCTAAATGAGCCGCAGACCCTGGTCCTTCCAAACCTTTGTCCATGCTGGGTCTTCAGCCTGGTATATTCCTTTCCTCTCCACCTGGCGACAGCCTCCTGTTCTTCAGGACTCCAATCAAAGGTCACCTCGTCATGCTTTTAGAAGGTTCTGGGACCCTCATCTACAGGCTTGCTGAGCCATTGACTTAAATCATATTTCTCTTCACACTGTTCTAATCAGCTGGCATACGTTAGAATGCAAAAGGTTCTGTTGTCCACCGCACAACAGGGTTTACAAGTCCTGGTTCAGGGCTGACTACCTGCATGACCTTGAACAAGCTGGTTAACCTCCTTTTGCCTCTGTTTCCTAGTCAACAAATTGGGAATAACAAGTTCTTCAGCCAGTTGCAGCAGGAGTAACTGAGACCACGTGGGGACAATGGCCTGCAGAGCACTTGTCAGGGCGCCAGTTCTCAAGGCAAATCTGTTCAGTGTCACTTCTATGAAATGACCTTACCTGGGGCCGCAAAAGAACTGGGACTTGAGAATCTTAAATTAAATCTGGGCTTAGTAATGGTTCTCCACCCCTTTCTTTAGAATAATAGTTTTTGCTCTCTTAGTAAAGAATTCTAGCAGCCAAATTCTATTTTCCCTGACTTGGTCCTTTCCAGCATGGAAAATACTTTATGGTCAGAGTGACCTGCCTGGACTTGGGGAGCCACCGATTCGTGGTAGGTGACATTAGGCACATCCCTGTAATGTATCAGTCAGAGCTAGGTGCTTCCCTGCCTTCTGCCTCATCTATAAGGTCAGTGTCCTCATTTCATAGATGACAGGTGGCCTGGATTGCCATCTGCCACTCAGTGGCTGTATGACCCAGGTACCCTCAAAACTTAGGTTTCTCACCTGAAAAGTGAGGATGATAATGGCACTTAGCTCATGGGAGAAACAGATGAGAGAATGCAGGTGGTAGGTCAGGTAAGGAGCCTGGTGTGAGGAAGCCTATGGCACATGTGGTCACTGGGAAAACCTACAGTTAGTCCTTGAGATATGTCAGGCCCTCTCCCCTACCTGAGCCCTAAGCCTTGAAGTGTTCGCTCAGCCATCATGCATTTAGACTCCCTGAATTCCCCACACCCTCTGACCCTAAGCTCTTGACACAGGCTATTCCCTTTAACTAAAGCATTCCTCTGCTCCCACTACTGGCAACTTCAGATGATCTTAGGCCTCAGATAAAATGTCACCTCCTCCAGGGGGCCTTCTCTCTTACCACAGGCTGGGTTATGTGCTCCTCATACAGGTAGCCTATTCTTTCCCTATCATTTACCTTCACAATGATCAGGTAATTTTCCTACATCATTCAAGAATTGAAACAACATTAAATGATATAGTATGAAAACCTGGTTTCTAACCTGCCCCATCAGCCCACCCAGCCCATCGTCCCTTACCCCATGAGGTCATCACTTTTATGAATTTCTTGTGTATCCTTCCAGAGTTACTTCAGGCAAATAAAAATATGTATTCCTACTTTATCCCTTTCTAACAGGAAAAGTAGCACAGTACACATTCATTTCTCCCCTCATGGTGCCTACTTCATGCCTACATGGGAGATCACTCCTTATCAGCAGAGAGCATTTATTCTTTCCTACCCTAGCCTAACCAGGCCCACTGATGAAAATGCAGAGTGTGTATCCGCTGTGTTGTAGGTGTGAAGGTATATCTGTAGGTAGAGTCCAAGAGAAGAGAAAAAGGCAATTAAAAAATACTACTACAGTGTAATTCCCCTATTCAACTGTAAACCCCACGAGGGCTGGGACAGCCGTCTTTACCCAGCACAGTGCATATGGCTGAGCCCCAGCTAGAGCTCTGCACCTTCAGACCATACAGCCCATCTGGGAAAAGGATCCTGATAGCACTGCTTTCCTCTTTTTAACCCCTCTCCCTATAAGCAGTACTCGGGAACCCTCCTCATTGTATTCCCTAAAACTAGTCCTGCAGTACCCAGAGGCACTTCAAAACTCCAGAAAATGATTTATTTGAATGCTCATGTCAGGTTGCCAAATAGAGAGCTATCAAGGCACAAGAAATTCTATTTCCAACAAGCCAGTGAGGAGGAGGGGCCTTAGAGGTTAGCCTGCTTCTTTGCCATTTGCCCACCCCCTCTCAGATTCATTCCTAACCATACAACTTCCCAAGGTTCAGGAATATTCCTGAGGGTATTCCTAAGCTCTGGGAAGAGTGGTATCATTTATTAGTCACCGTATCAAGCTAGACTTGGGAACCATCCACTCTCTCTCCTCTTTTTCACTCCTCTGTATCATCAGTCATCAAACCCTATCAGTGATACCTCTGCAAAATCTCTAACATGTGTTAGTCACTCCATCTATGGAGTTTCTAAGCTCTTCCAGACTACTTCAACATCCTCATCCTGAATTTCTCCTGTATTCAAGTACAGTATAATTTTTAGAAAAAGTTTTTTCAAAAGACTGCCATACTAATATAAAGATAACATGTGTTAAAGATGTATTTAACTCATTGAGGGAACTAGCCGGACAGTAAAGCTGGTTTAGAGACTGTCTGAAGAGCTCAGACTGATATTATATAAGTGATACAGAGAGAATATTGTAAGAAGATTTCTGGTTAGAGACCAGAGTAATTAATGTCCTTTACAACAATAAAAATAGAATCTTTGGAATTATTTTTTTCTATCAGACAGAAATTATTTCATCTCTGTCACACAAAAACCTACAAATCAATGTGGAATTTTAGAGCCTGGACTCTAATCATAGTAAATCCTACATCCAACAAGAGTACATTCCCATAGAGCAAGAATGGCAGCCACCTCTTGTTTTTATATATAAAATTTTATTGATACCATTCATGCTCATTCATATTGTCTTTGGCTGCTTTCATGCTGCAATGGCATTGTTGAGTAACTCTGATGGAGACCACATGCACCAGAAAGACTAAAATGTTTACTATCTGGCCCTTACAGAAAAACTTGTCAACCCTGCCACAGAGAAATGAACAGCCCTTTGGCGGACCTGTTAGACACAGCTCTGGCATAATGGTGAAAAGACATGCAGACCTCTTTGCCCTCTTTCCAAGTTGGGGATGATTTTTCTCATACCTCTCCCACTCTCACTCCCTCCCTGCCCCATTCCCCAGACTATTACCATAGCAATCTTTCAAAATCACACATTTTACATTGTTGATTCTTGGCCTAAAATCCAAGTCCCCACTGCTCACTAGTTCAATTGGCCTTGTACGAATCCCTGAACACCTCCAGCCCCCAGTGCCTTCGCCTGTGCGAGGCACTTTGAGGGCCGGGTGTGTAGAAGCTCCAAGGGCCTGCGAGGCAGTGCTCGGAGGGCTGTAACTGCGTCCATGATCAGCCCGTTCAGTGTTTCCCTCATCTCCGGCACTGGAAGACATTGGGTTCTCCCTGATTAGAGGGAACTGAGACTGAAAAAGGATTAATATCAACCACCCCTGCAGCTTCTGGGGAGAATTAGAGGGGAAGCTGGTTTATAGGGCTCAGTACCTGGTAAAGAGCTCAATAAATGTGAGCTTATTCTCTGACAATCCACTTCCTTCATATTGGTCTGAAATGAGGATTATGCTTCTGAGAGGGAGAAGAGGCAGAGAGGAGGAGGGCAGAAGCCAGGGCAGAAGGGAAAACAATGGTGAGGACATCTGCTTTCTATTCCCCAGGCTCAGGGGCCCCCGCCGCCCTCCTGGTGTAATGTTTCTTCATTCCGTATAAACAGAAAGGATGATTCTCGTAATCTCGGCAACAAAATACGCAGGCATAAAAATGGGTCATATTTTACTTTAATGAGAGAAATGAGAGTCTGTTTCCTTCACACAGAGAAGCCTGGGTTGCTGTAATTAACACCAAATGGGCCTGAGGCTGATCTCCCAAATGATGAAGAGGTTGTTGGAATTGGAAGAAACCTGGGGCCTCAGGAGCTGCTAAACATTGCCAGCCCCCCATGACGCCATCCCTAGCCCCTCGTCCCCAGCCCCTTCCAGCTGCTGCTGTGTTCTGAAAAAGAGAGGAGGATTAACTTCCCTTAAGCACTTACTAGGTGCTTTATATGTCTGTGTGCATGCACACATACACACAGATGCAGTCGAGAAGGGCATTTAATCTCCAGGTAGACAGGTAAAATAACTTGCCTAAGATCTCACAGCCTAAAAGTTATGGGATCCTTCACCATCTGGCATGAACCTATCTTTCAAATCCCACCTCTCCCTAAAACCACCCCTTTGGGTAGTTTATAATCCAGTCACATGGAATCACTTCCCATTTCCCATTTACATCTAACTCCTGCCTGTTTATGTACTGGTGTCTCAAATGGACCACTCCCCTTTCCTCTTTTGCTATTGAAATCTTGCTCACCTTCCAAAACTCAACTCAATATCGAACACAGCATGGATGGTGGCATAAAGCACTCATGTGGACACTGGAATCACCCAGACCATATCCAGATACCACTTCTGCCATATAATTTGCCTTTTCTCTTTGAGTCCCAGTTGCCCATTTGTAAAATGAGGGCAACACAGTTGTGTAAGGAGTGAGGAAGTTAACACGTACGAAATGCCTTGCACAGGGCTTGGCTCTCAGTACTTGCTTTTTATACCTCTTGGTTGGAAACACCGGCAACACTGCCAGCCATCAAGAAAAAAACTTAAACAACAAGGTGTTTCAAAGGTATCCTCTGATGATGAGACTACTACTATCACAAACAACTATTAAATGTCCCAGCCTACTGCCCCCAACCCACCACACACACATTGTCCCACTATGCCTATAGCTACCACCCATCTTTGTTTTGGGGGCCATGCCAATGGTGACAGACTGGGTGCAAACGCCCAGAGCTCGTCCTAGACTGCCAGCCCTAGACTTATGACATGATTGTCAACACCAGTGCATCTGACCTGTAGGAAAGTGGGAGTGTGGTGATGGAATTACTATTCCTCCTTTTGTAAGACCTCTTTGGTGGGAACAAGCTGAAATAAGAGGAATTCAGGAATACAAGAAGATGAGAGGGGCATTTTAATTATCAAGATTTGAAGGAAATTCTTGAGGGATTCTACAAGATAATGATTTGAATATGTGGTCAGGACCCTCTCCCTGTTCTAACTCCCTGGGATCAATCAATCACCAAAATAAAGTTGGCTGACTATAATAGTGTAGAGGAGAAGCCAGATATGGCTGACACCACAAATACCAGGAAAGAGACCTAGGATGAGGGGTTCCTTTGTTGTAATACCAAGGGAAGGACCCAAAACCTCACTGAGAAGGGGACTGCCTGTGGTAAAGATCTCATTTATGAGATCATGAGGTGAATCCCCTAGCATCAGGGAAGAGAATCTTTGTGTAGCTCTAGGAACGGTCAGCTTGCTCAAAGGTACCTGTGTCAAAGAGGAGTGGTAATGTGGGGCTGAGGACACCCCATTTCCATTGGAACATTAGAACAAAGAGGTCACCTTCCTTTACCCCATTTTAACAAACCTGTCATCAGTAGCCTACTGGAGAAGAAATTTCTCCCTATCTTTCACTGCCCATCAATTTTCCCTGGCTAAAAAGACCTAATGCCTGGTGTGCATGCTCTGCTGAACAAGCATTTACAGAGCAAATATTCTTAAAGGATGAGAAGCCATTGAAAGAAGACCAGTCTCAGCAACCAGACAAGCAGCCATTAAGAGACAAGATATAGTTAGAATTCTTAAGGAGATACTGTGAAAGCACACACACACAAAAAACGCTTTTGGAAGTTTTACACATGATTTTTGAATTCCAAAAACTATAGTATTTTTGGAAAAATTAATCTGGGAAACAACTTATAATACAGAAGAAAAAGTACTAAATTGAAAATAATAACTGAAATGGTAAAGGACATGAAACACATATGCAGGAGATATGTGATTAATAGAGTTCCAAAAAAAGAACAAGAAATAGATGGAGGAGAATTAATAATGGGAGACAGAATTAAAGAAAATTCCACTGAAGTGAAAATGTCATGAAGCTTCAATGGAAACAATGCGCTGTATTTTGAATAGGAGTAATTTTGAAGTGACACATGCCCAGATATATACCCTGGCAAAATTGCTGAACTTCAAAAAAGGAAGAAAGAAGAATATTTTTAAGCTTCTTGATGCAGGCTTCCATCAGAGATGACTCCCACAATAATCTTCCTTCTTTTCTTCTCTTTCCACAGGATTCAGAACTTCATCAAGTTCTGAAGGTTCTGCCGGCCTCCTCCTGTTCCTTTCCCAATAAATCTCTTACCTATCTAATCTTATCGATTTGTGTTGTCTTGGCTGACCTCAACTCACACAGATACACAGATAGGTAAGTAGGTGAGTAGGTAGGTAGATTATAGACAGACAAAACTAAAGATCTCACCTTCTGTATGCAACACTGATAATAGAAGACAACGAATCATCATTTTTAGATTGTTAAGAGAAAAAAATGCAATTCAAGCAACTGTATTCTGCTCTTATCTCATCCTATATGCTCAGTGGAGGCTGAGTCAGATACAAGTGGTGCTCACAGAACTATTTCCAGTGCTCTGCCTTCCAGGTACACAGAGGGCTTGGCTTTACTATGTCTCTTCATGGTTTGCAATGATCATGTGACATTCTCTGGCTGTTGAAAATGAGTGTGTCATTTCTGGGTGGATGTAAGAGTAGTATGACTTTCCAGCATTCTCCTCCCTTGCTGCTGTGATGTGGGAAGCTTGTGTTGATACAGAAGTGAGCTATCACGTGGAGGACATCCTCCCTAGTAAGCTCCTGCATAAGCAAAAGGGGGACGTGACTTTCATTTTGAAGGCTTTGGGACTTTGGGACTGTTGATTACTGCAGCATCAACTAGTCTATTCCACTATAGGATAGACCAGAAAAAAATGGTAAGCTCCCTGAGGGCAAGGCCCTTGATAATTCTCTGCCATACCCTCTTTGCCCAGGAACAGCATCAACTACTGTTATATATATTGTTATTATTGAAAGAAATTTTCAAACATTAAAAAATTCAAAAAGTACGTGCCCATGCCCCTAGCTGAAGAAATCACTTGGGAAAAAATTCTAACCAAACAAAAATTAAATTAAAACAAAAGTCTCAAGATAGGGAAGATGATAAAGTGCTAGAAAAAGTGGTAAGCAATAAATTTTGTAGTATTTTATAGTTAAATCTAAAAGAATGATGAATGCTTGCCTGGGAATTGTAATATGAGTTAAATAAGGATTATTGAAACAGAAGAGGCATTTGTAAGAAAATATGGGATAATAGAACAAAAGTTCTGAATTTACTCAGCAAAACCCAGGAGGTGGGGGGCATGGAGAAAGATTTCACAAGGGAGTAGGAAAATTAAGAAGTTAAAACATTTCAATATTTCATCACTGTAGAGAGCCCATAGCCAAGTAAAACACTGAGGGATGAGAGAATTAAGAAGTTACTGGATTTTTACATAGTGACAGAGAAGCATTTGACTGTAAAGATGGTTAATTACTACTATGATTAAGATGGCTATTGTTTAATTATTTTTTTCAACAAATAGTTATTGAGCATTTTATATATGCATTTTCATAGGTGTTGGGGATATATCAGTAAATGCATCCATAAATAAAAGAGAGGAGATTCCAACTTTCATTCTCAAGAAGGAACAGACAGGTCATCAAACAAATAATGAAATAATCTCAGATGGTAATAACAACCATTTCTTTTCCTCAGCTGAAACCTTGGGGAAAAATAGATATTACCCATGTTAAGATGAGGAGAGTATGATGCGGTGGGCAGAGAACTGAAGGCAGTGGCAAGCTTGGCATGTTCACGCAGGAAGGTCAGAGTGGCTGCAGCCTGCGAGTGTGTCCAGGGTGGGGGTTGGGGAATCACAATACCAGTTCACAAAGGTGACAGATCTCACAGAACTTGATAAGGCTGAGTTAAGAATGTAAGATTATTGCAAATATTCTGGGAAGCTGTTGGGGAGTTTTAGGAAGGGCAGTGTTACAATCTGATTTGTTTTAAGAAGATTGCTGGCTGATATGCAGAGGAAGGATTGGGGGCCAGGGCAAGTGTGAAAGCAGGGACACCAAGTGGGACAGGATGGTGGCTTGGACCAGTGGGCATGAAAAACAGAGACCAGATAGGCATTCTTTCAAAGATGGAATCTACTAGTAGATTAGATCCCCTAGGTGAGGGGACAGTTAGAATCAAAGCTGACTCAAAATTTTTGACTTGAGCACTTGAGTAGAAGACTCAGGGAAAACATATTGGGGCCAGGGGACAGTAGGCTATAAACAAAGCTATGTTTAGACAAGTCCAGTTTGAGATGCTTATTAGACAGCCAAGGAGAGACATATCTAAGTTCCCACTTGGATATATGAGCTTAGTGGGAATGTGAGGATGGAGGTAAACATTCATCAGAGAGAAACCATCATTTAAAGCCAAAGTCAAGCTAGTATATTTATTTACATAGATACATATATATAAAGCACCTAGTCTGAGACTTAACACATAGTAGGTGCTCAATAAAGAGTTCCCTCTCATTTTCTTCTGGAGACAATTGAATTCCTAGAATGAATACTTAGCTGAGCCTCAGGAGACGGGATATTAGCCCTGACATATGCAGGACGTCACCTCTGGTCCTCAATTTTCTCAGTGATTGTAAAGAAGTAGTAGTCATCTGACTGTGGGGGCAGGATGGGCATAGATCACAATAAAGCATGAGGAAACTTTAGGAGGTGATGTGTATGTTCTTTATATTGCCTATGCTGATGGTTTCACAGGTACATACATATCTCAAAGTTCATCAAATTGTACACTTAATAAGTGTAGATTGTTTATCTCTCTGGTTTGTTGTGTCCCTAGGATTAAATAATAACTATAAAAGCACTTGAAGTAATAAAGAAATCAGACAAATGGAGACTTTTTGCTCTCTGTAAATAGCCACTTAGTTGGGATTGGAGAGTAAAAACTAAAAGAGCATGAAAGAAAAATATGGAAATGTTCCTGAAAAAGTGACAAGGCAGATGGAAAGGGGACTGTATTAGGGTTCCCCAGAAAGGCAAAACCAATAAAATGTGAGTGTGTGTGTGTAGGTGTGTGTGTGTGTGTGTGTGGTTTAGTATATGGAATTGGCTCACACAATTACAGAGGCTGACAAGTCCCCAAATCTGCAGGAGGTACCTTTATGACCCCATTTTACAGATAAAGAAACTGAGGCACAGAGGTGTTAACTAACTTAACAATGTCACACAGTTGATAGCTAGTGGAGTTTTTTTAACCTCAGTTCAACTTTAGAACTGGTATATTTAGTCTTACACAACAGTTTACTATTTGCAAAGTGTGCTTCCACAATTTATTTCATTTGATTACACAAACAACATGCCTGTGTATTTAACTTTACTGTTTGCTTTGGTTTCCTTCTTTATAAAATGAACTTCACAGTACAGAGACTCACCCAAGTCCACCCAATGAATCAATAGATACTCATTGATTCATTCAAAAAATGTTTATTGAATACTCACTATAAGCCAGGCAGAGTCTCTACCCTCAGGGAGCTACAGACTATCCAGGGAAATAGGCAATTACAAATACAATTTGACTTTTTCATTATTTTATTTTATTTTTTATTTTATTATTTTTATTAAGGTATAACCAATGCAAGAAAGTACACAAATCAAAGTTTACAGTTCAATAAATGTTAAATATGGACATATATTACATATATAGATACATAGGTATATATGCATGTGTGAATAACTACCCTCTGAATCAAGATAAAGACTATGTCCAGCACCCCACAAAGCTCCCTAACACCCAGGGTCACCATTATTCTGACCTGTGTCATGATTAATTTATTTTGCTCTTTTTCACCTAAGTTTAAATAGAATTCTATAGTGTACACTCTTTCATACCTGGCTTTCCTCACTGACATTCACCTATGTTGCCTGTGTCAGTTTTTTCTTTATATTGCTATACTTTATTATATGAACACACCGTGTACTGCAGGTTTGTTATCTGAGACAAAGATCAGCTTGCATTGTAGTTACTAAGAAGTGTCCTTGGGATGACAGCTGTAGAAGGGAGGGACAGGAAGGAGGTTTGGGAACCGGAAGAAGTCCAGAGCTCAGAACAGACCCAGAGACCCCCTCAGCAGACCCCAGAGGGAGCTCTAAAGCTGGAAATGGCCTCTCTTCGGTATGCTGTGCGGATGTGGGCTGCACCAGGAAAAGCAGCTTTGGGCAAGGTGGCTTTCTGTAGCGGATGCAGTTCTGGAATGGGCGGACAGCCTAAAGATTGTTTGCCAGCAGCATTCCCAACCGCTGGGGAAAAAGTCCCAGCTTAAAGGGGGGTCAGGGTAGCACATGACCATGTCCTCCATACTTAAACGTATTTCTCCAATCTCTTGTTAAAGGACATTTAGGTGGATTCCAGTTTTCACCATCATGAATAATGCTGCTGTGAACATTCTTACAGATGACTTTTGATGGACATAACCACTTGTTTCTGTTAGACAAATAACCAGGAAGAGAATCGCTGGATCAGTCACAGGGTATGTATCAATTTACATTCCCACCAGCAATATATGAGAGTTTCATTTGTTCCAGCTCCTAAAATTAAAGTCTTTAATTTTAAACCACTCTTGCAGGTGGCTATTTAGTGGTATCTCATTATGGTTTTGATTTACATTCCCTTAACTGACTAAACACACAGCCATGAAATATCTGCCTAAGCTCTCATGTCTGGTCAGGGTAGTGATAACTTTGAACCCAAGGCAATTGATTCTTAAGATACTGTGTTTCTCCCATATAACATGCTGCCTCCCTCTGCACCAGTGGACTATATCCGAAGACTGAACTACTTCTGACGTAGTCATTGACCTTGAACCAACCATGCCCTCACACTGGGTATCTGGTTGTATGGCATGTATCGATTTCCTTCTGGGGCAAGTGCTGCTGTCTGCCTTCCCAACAGCCAGTTCCAGCTCTTCCCTTGCTGTCACACACTTTCTAATTAGGTTTCTGGCGGCTATGTACTTAGGGGAAAATGCAATGAAACACAAGAGTCTGTTATTAGGGCTACCCAGACTCATTTTGGGATCTTTGACAATGTCACAAAACAGTTGAATTTACCAACCCCAGAACCTACCATAGTTCAAACATCCCAAAATATGAAATGACAAATGTTCTTATCATTTAAACCATTTGAGTTAGGTCTTCTGTTACTTGCAGCCAAAAACATCCTAACTCCCTCTTCCCCTTGCCTCAACTTAAAACAAACTGTTATTTTTTTCCCTATTGCTTCTTACAATGCAGAAGCATTATCCTTATAATCTTTATAATAACAGATTATTTTAGTTCTTATACAGAGCAACTCTAAGAGGTAGGTATTAGCGTTAACCCCATTCATAGATGAGGAAACTATGGAATCAAATCTCAGCTTCCTGAGGACTTGAACATCTCAAAGAGTTCTTCCAAGCAACACCTTATCTTTTAGAAACAATAGCCAAGACCCACAAAGAGGAAGCATTTTGCTTGTGGTTACACAACCACTAAGTAGAAAAGCTTAAATCTTTAGTTCTCTGTGCAAAAACATTCTTCCCTGAAAGGAAATTAATGCATGAGCATTAAACTGTTTGACAGAAAAATATATATGAGCAGATGGTAGGAGAATAGGCCAGTAAAGCCCACTAAAAGGGATTCCAAGAGTTAACCAGATAAAACTAGAACCAGAAAGGACTCACAGAGTTAATCAGTTTAAGTTCCAAAGGCCAGGAGTATTTAGAATGTCCCGACAATCCCCAGATAAAGAAAAGTATCCCAGCACAGCCCATGTCTTCACTGTATCAATTAGATCATGTCATTGTAAAATCAACTTCCCTGCTAAAAGGCTCAGCTTATTCTTTAATTTAACCTGTATGCTGTTTTTTCCTCTTCCTCCAGCCCTTAATCAGGTAACTTTGTAACCAGGGCAGGAGACAGACCTCACAAGTGTAAATAAAACTATGTGGACAAAGAATGCTGAAGTCCCAAACCAACACAGTCACCTGAATAACCTTATTCTTAAGCAAAACCCCAAAGGAATTATGAATCACCTGTATACATCATGCCCTATGCTGACCCTTACCCAGAAAAGCCCTATAAAACTGCAGACCCCAAACCCTTAAGCACACCTCCTCTCTGAGGTTGCCCACACTCACCTTTCTTTGAGCGTGTCACTCTCTCTGCCCTACTTCAGATAAGTAGGGAGAGGCTGCTGAGAGCTCTGATTTGGCCTTGCAAGTTCCCATTACCTGGGTGACCTGGACAGAACTGCAGCTGTACAATCACGTTCCTAGGTAGCCTGCCTGAAAATCTCTTTTCTTTGCTTTGGGAAGTTCTCAGAACATAGTCTCACTCCACCCAGTGCTTTGTGGCTCCCCCAAATCCTGAGGTGGTAGGGACTTAGTTCCCAGTCTGAGCAGATCTAAGCAGACACTGGACACCAGGTGAAACCGGCTTTAAGAGCTGGCAAGGGATTTGCCCTGTGCTGAGCAGCAGTTCTAAGAGCTTCCCTTTCCTACCTCTATTTTTCCTTGCTTTCTGCTTTATTCAAGTAAACCTGCCTTTGTCTATCTTGACTCTAGCCTGCTCCTCCCTAGGAGTGTAATCAAATAAACCTGCTTTTATCTACCTTGACTCTGGCCCGCTCCTAGCTTAGAGTGCATTCAAATAAAACTTACTCTGCTTTACTACTGTGTCTCTGCCCTTCAATTCTTTGTTGCAAAGGGGACGAGAACAGAGGAAAATAAATGCAACTCCCCAACAAAAGTAGGCACTTTGGAAAATGAGAGTACACTGTCACTCAGACTCTTTAAACAGTCTTCTGCTTCAAAGAATACACATATGAATGCTTCCTGCATCTCTCACAGAGGACATATATTCTGACACCATGGAGAAAATGAAAGCAACTCCATGTCCAAGACTCATAAAGTTAGCACCTCTGCTTAGATATAGTTTTCCCTTAAGCTGGAAACTCACTGAAAGCCAGACCTGCTGTGCAGAAACAACAGAAGTAGCTGAGCTCAGGTTCCTTCTCACCCGCCTCTCCGGCAGAGCAGAAGCGGCTGGCTCCATTTAATGCATCTCAGAGTCACCAGAGAGAACTGCAGTACCTTTTGCATGCTCTCAGACCTCGGATTCTCCTCAGATTCCATCCTTTCTTGCAAGACCCTGCTTCACTTTCTTCTCCGGAGCTGCCAGCATCCTCTCTTCCTTCTGCAGGGCTCTGATCTCCTCATCCCTCATACTGGATGTGAAGGAAGGCACCAACTTCCAGCTCCATAAGCATACTTTTACCTGCTGCCCCTGAAGTTAAGCCCCTGGCCTTTTTTAATATGAGACCTACTGTGGGATTTTATTGCAGGGAGGTAACTGGAAGTAGTTTGGCATTGCTGAGAGAGGAGCGGAACAGGGTCCACTGCACATGAAGGCAGACAAGAGAGCAGGGACCACCCCTTGCTGGAATTTGCAGGCTTTGTTAAAGACTGTGGACTCACCTCAAAAGCAAAGGGAAGCCATTAAGTCATTTTAAGCAGGAGTGCAACAAGATCAGACCTGGGTTTTAGAAAAGTCACTCTTGCTGCCTAGGGAAAGTTTGGGGAGGAGAAAAAAGGGACAAGATTAGAAACCAAAGACAATAGTGTGGGCTGCTTTGTCAGGTAGGGAGCTCCCTGTCACTGGAATGTGCAAACAGAGAGAAACATGCTGTCGGGAAGATTCCTATGAATCTTCAAATGAATGCACAGTTGGACTAGCTCATGCCTGAGGTCCCATCCAGCTCTGAGACCCCAAGGTTCTCTGAGAGAAAACTTACCTGCTGGGTCCAAACTATACTCCCCTGAATTCACATGCTGTGAAACTGAGAAGTGCCACAGACAAGTTGTGAGGGAGAAGGGGTGTCTGGGGTTTCGGAGACCCCCGAGCCTGAGTAGGTTTCTGTCTTTTGGCTTATTTGCAGTACCCTCAGCCAGTGCCCCCCATGGGAACAAGGGGCGGTTCTATTTTGTTGTACAACAGTTCATAAATCCAGGAATTACAAACAAAGAGGATTCTGTTACAGGTAAATACCATTTGAAATATAATCTCTGTAAGGGCTTTATGTTTGTAACGAATTTTATAAATTGTTGCAGTAATTAACAGGGCATAAAACAGGCTTCCTGCCCCATCCGGGAAGGCCTTCTTGAATGAGCCATTGTCACATGTGCCACTAGGGCTCTCGGAGCATGGGTGCCCTGAGTGAAGCAGAATGTATTTGGGGGTGGGGGCACACAGCACTGGGAGAAACACCCTCGTCCAGGGGTGGTAGTTTAATGGGCTCATTTTAAGCAGTTTAGAGAATGACAGGAGATTTACCTCCTATGCCCTTCCCTCAATAAATCAGAATGGAGCCTGGGCCTGGGAGACAATTAGGACCTTCCCTGCATTTCAGTCAGAAGCTAAGCAACCAGAAAGGTTTTGTTCCTTGCTGGGCCTGCATGCATTTGGGGAATTTTCCCACTTTTTTCTTCTCGATTTCTTTCTCTCTCAGATAACTGTCAAGCACTGTATGGAAAATGAAGGCCCCAATTCACAAACACAGGCTTAATTCCTTTCTGGAAAATAGTACCTTCTTGGAGTCTCAAATGATACAGAGAATTGAGTCAGAGCTCCCCTGTTTCTGCTACCCTGAAAGATGCTGTCCCCTTCACACAACATGCAGGATGTCAGGAAACAGTAAGCACACGTCCTTGCACCCCCTCTTCATGGCATTTTAATTAAGAAATACTTTAGGCAGACAAAAACCATAACTGGTGTAAATAATATTTATGAGCCCACTACCTAGCTGAAAATAACTGAAGCCTCCTGGCCCCTCTCCCAATTTCCAAGTATGTGTCCTGTGAGGTTTTAGCAGGGAAGTGACATGGTCCGATGAGATCTGGGGGAGCTTATGCTGGAAGGATTGGAGGAACCAAGGCTGAACACGGAAAGATCATACTGGAACGGTGCTCACCCAGGATCCAGACCAAGGACACCAGCACTACAAACCCTGCGCTGTACTCCTTAATGCTAACCATAGAAAATCAATAGGAAAATGAAATTTGTGAGTAATATTGGCAACTGATACTGGATTCTCATCTTCAAGTCACCCAGTATTTTTCAAACTCATTAAAACACCAAATCCTCCCCATAACTCTTTCTTTAATCCCAATTTTACATATATGGAAAGTGAGAGTCAATGGATTAAATGATTTTCCCAAGACTATACTGCTGGTTTTGAGTCCTGTTAATGCCCCTACAGCTCTTTCCCCTGACTTTGTGTCAACATAATGTCTGGGACAGAACCCAGGTCATGACAGACTATGCTCCGTAAATGATCAGTGTATAAATGAATCACTCCTATTATATATCCTCTCTATTCTTGGGAGAGTTAATCACATACAACCCAGTGTCTTTTTTTGGCATTTATGTATATAAAATAGTTAGCAGTAATATTTCTAACTTGGTAGTGAACTATAAGAGGAGAGATCATGTTTCTTACCTCCTGGCACAAAGCAGGAATTCATAATTTTAATTCTGCATAGGCACATAGACTTCTATAATCAAAAGAGATGTTTAAGGGCACATGGTTAAATTTCTTCATTTTACAGATGAGGAAACTGAGACTTAGAAAAGAATGCCTGGCCAAGATCCATGGAGTAAGTCAGGAGGACAGTCCGCATGTCATACAGTCACTTTCTCCCAGATTCTTGGGCCAGCCCTCATTTAGAAACCCTCTGACGGGCAGGCCCCAGAATGGGCTCTGGGCTGTGACAGGCAACGGGACACAGTCCTTGCCCTGTGGGTCGTGGGGCTTTACAGACAACCCCATGGTGGGAAGCCATGTCATAGAAGCAAATGGGAGAGGCAATGCCCATGGAGAGTGAGAAAGCCAGTCCTCAAAATAGACATTCAGTTCCATTTTTACCCTCTGTGTCAAGAAAGCTTCCCATGATGGGAAGCAAAATTGGACCATTTGACCATTAATGCACCAGCTGCAAGCCCCTGGTCTGCTTGAGGAGCCAGATAAGTAAAATTTACATGTCTGTTATACCCATCTGGGTACCTCAGAGTTGAAGATGACTAAGGAGGCTGTAGTTGCATGCTAGAGGCATGAGGCCCTATCTAGTATTAAAGCATTCACAGGATTATTCTGCCTTGATACTGGCCACAGTGCCCGCACTTCACCTGGGACCAGTTATTGAATGGCCACCTCCCAAACATAAATCTAGAGTCACAAATGTCATACATGTCATAAATGCTCCTGACTGTCATTGCATTTCTGGGAACCTGTTCTAAAGAATAATTTTCAATCTTGGAAAAACACAGATTGAACCATGATTTACAATGGAGAAGAACTGGGTGTAGTAGTAATACTAATAAGCATTTGATAAACACTTATTGTTAGGTCGCACATCAGACACTGCTACATTACTTATGAACATTATCTCAATCACATTAGTCTTCACTGTCAACCCTACAAATACAAAAATACATAAAAATATAAAAAACAAAAGTCTTATAGCTTTGGTAAGCTATTTAAACTCTGTGTCTTTATTTCTTTACCTGTAAAATGGGGTGATAATAGCATCTATCTCATAAGGTTATTGTAAGATTAAGTTACATATGTAAATGTAAAACACTTTGAGTAATGCCTGGTGTATAGTAAATACCATGTGATGTGATCATCTGTATGTCATTATCTTTGTCAACATCATCTTCATTTAACCACAAGAGCCATGACTTCTTTGGCCATTTGTCAGCACACATTGATCTATTTCAAGCATTCACAGAACTAGAAAGAGCTCTAAGTGGTTACTCATGACATACTCTTGATTGCAAGCAAGACTGTATTCCATCAAGTTCAGGATGGCAGCTCATTTGGCTTTTCAGAGAGCCACTGGAGGGCTTTCTACATCAGTGTTACTAAACCATGCAGTAAATAATTATGAATAAATGAAAGCAGTCTCATTCCTATAAATTTGGTTCTAGCTCATAACTCTACATCTTTAACATTTTGTACGTACATGATGGAGGGTTGAGTGTATACCCATATACCTAAGAGGACAAGGGGGTGCTATTAATATTAACACTGGGGCAATAGGCATAAACTAGGACTGAGTGAGGCAAATCAGAGCATGTGGTCAACTGGGAATAACACACACAAAGGAGCAGAATGGGGTGTCTTAGGAGATAGTAGGCTCCCCAGGATCAGCATCTTCCAGTTAAGTTTTAGGTAGAGAGTGGGGGACCCTCTTGTTGTAACATGCCAGTGCTATAGCCAAACAACTTAATAGCAGGGTAGCATCTGAGTTATAAATCAAGCAATCTAAGGCTTCCTAAAGTCCCTTCCAACTCTGGTGGGCTG
Organism: Manis pentadactyla; assembly: GCF_030020395.1. Taxonomy (NCBI): domain Eukaryota; kingdom Metazoa; phylum Chordata; class Mammalia; order Pholidota; family Manidae; genus Manis; species Manis pentadactyla. The sequence goes on along the minus strand of NC_080022.1, from coordinate 45,073,229 downwards.
GGCAGTGTGGGAGTCACTGAATCTATGCACTGTATAAAAAGCAGGACATTTTTATGGCCCTGGGGAACAATAAATGTTAAAACACCAAAGGTGGCAATATAACAAGTATGCAAAATATGCCAAAGGGTCTTAAATCTCAGAGCAGCATGGCTTGTGTTTGACTGTCTTCAAGTCTGGACAAGTCTAATGCGTTGTCCAATATGCTCTCCACCCTGGCATCAGGGAAGAAGTGTTGAACGTGTCAAACATGAAATGTTCCTCTTTTTCAAATTTATTTGTTTCCCCATGAAACCTGAGTTGCTTTTCACAGTGTTGGCACCTGTGCCCTTTTTGAGAACAACTGGGACTGATGGGAGCTTTTGTATAGCACAGATATTCACAACTTAGCCTCCAGTGCCAACATCCTCAAGGCACATGAGCTGCACAGAAGGTATGTCCCTTCTGACAACCGTGGGTCAGGCTGAGAACTGCCGTCCGGTGTGCTTGTCACTTTGGGTTTCCTTGGCCAGAGGGGCTATAGGTTTTTCTTAATCAGGAGAAATAATAATAACAATAACAATCATATCTACCATTTATTGTGCCCTTACTAGGTAGATACTGGTGTCAGGTCCTCTGGGAAGCAAACACTAAGATAAGTAAGGGATACAAATGGTATATTGGGTACAAAGCTTATAAAAGTTAAGAAGGGGAGGAGGCAGAATTAGGCAGGGGTGGCCTCCAGACTGGGACAGAGGTCTGACTCCTGGAAAAGGAATGCAGAGAGGAAGCAGAATCAGCAGGGAGTGACCCCAACCGTAATGCAGAGCTGACAACTGACCAGGCCAACCCAGGGCGGAGCTCTGCGGCCATGACAGCCAATGGGGGACTCCCACTCTGCGTGGAATAGGCAGGCCCTGAAGGCCCCTAGTGCTCTGTCATCACCTGGGCTGCCCAGGAAGAGGGTGGCCTCAAAGGCTGAGGGAGATCCTGCAGGGGCTGCAGTGGGGGGCGCTCACAATTCTGTGGCTGCCACTGGATTATCCTACCTATTTTATCACTGACTAGAAAACTGAGGCCCAGAAAGTTACCCGTATGCACACAGCCAGTCAGCTGAGGGCAGAACTTGAGCTCATACAGACTTGTGTTCAAAGGCTCACCCTCTTGTAACCATCAAGGAAGACGGGGAGTAGGAGGAAGAATCCCATGGGATCCTAGAAAGATGATCAGGACTTGGGTCCCTGGGGGTAAAGAATTATGAACATTGAAGACGAGGGTACCACTAAGTCACCCACACAACTACGTGCTCCACGGGAGAGGAAGGAGAGGTGGCCTCCAGGCAGCGCACTGCTGGCCGGTGTCGGAGCCCATGCACTCTGGTGCATTGCTACAGAGGTCTCCTGTGTAGGGACTCTGCCACTTCCTCACGGTCACACGGTGGGGAGTGCGTGGGACTCAGCCAGGCAGTCCCGAGGGCCATGCAAGCTCTGCTACTCTCCGCTACCAGGTACGAGACCTCCCTCGGCCTCCCTGTGTCCCTGAATTCACTGCTTATTAACAAACCTTCACAGAGAGCCCTTCACGTTCTGTTCCAGGGGCCTCGAGGAGGAGGCATCACCTCTGTCTTCTGAGAGCCAGTTTCAGGCCAACGTGATGAGTGCTTGGAGGAAGGCGGTGTGTGTACAGGCTCGGTGGCAGGGCAGCTCTTCTACTCTCCACAGCCTGTGTGAAGGGCCTGCCTTGGCCAACAGACAGAGATCCCAGCAGTGCACACAGAAGTGCTATGAATGAAGGGCCTGAGCCCAGCTCCTTCCCAGCTCTGTGGTTCTGCATGGCACCTACCCTGTGCCTGCATTCACCTTGGCCTTCTGACGCCCCAGTGCCTGACTGGCTCCAAGCTTCTCCATTTGGCTCCACCTCAACCCCTGGCCTAGTACTTGCGTTTCAATTCTCTCCTCCAGCTTCCTAGACCACCTGGACAGCTGAGGCCTCACAGCCTGATCACCGTGAAACCATCCCTGATTGGCCAGGGACTCAACCTTCAGCTAGAATGCAGCCCAGAAGGTTGACAGCACACGAGCCCTGTCCTCATTCCCTTCAAGCACAAAACTCTTCAAGGCAGAAGGGTCTCCTGGCTGAGCTGCACTGCGCTAGACTCAGCATTTCACGGGCGCTAGGGTATGCAGTAGTCAGAAGCCAAGGGTCTTGTCTTCTCTTGAGCTGCTGTCACACCGAGGGTGGAATCTAACCACTGCTCTAGGTCCATGAGGGGACACAGACCGATGGGAGAGTGTCAGCTTTGAGCCAGAAGGACTTGGATTTCAACTCCAGCTCAGCCTCTTTCTTATGGGCCCTGGGGAAACCACCTAGTCCCTCTGAGTCTCAGCTTTCTATCGATATCATAAGAATATTAATGTTTTAAAGATTGAAGAGCTAATGTACAGGAAGCTCTTAGCCACCTTGAGTCATAGGATTATTGTAAGATTTAGAGAGAAATAAATAAAAATGGCTAATAAAATACCTAGAACATGGCAGGTAAAAAAATAAATTATGCTTGCCAAAAAAAATAGGATTATCTACTATTTTCCAGCAATAATTTATGCATAAGTAACCCCACAGTATGATTTCTGTTTCATAACACATTTGTTGATCCATTTTCTTGTTTGATCCTTTCAGCCCAATTGACAGAACACTCCGTATCTCCATTTTACAGAGACATAACCTGAGATTTAAGTAGCTGCCCTCGGGTGCCTCATTCAAGGTCACACTGACCTGCAGCAAAGGAGCTGGCCTTTTTACCGGAACTGACCCACACACCAGGCACCTTTCCCTGGGTTCTTCTGGCCCCAGTCTCTCTCACACAGCTCTATAAATTCCATGAGATCAGAAAGCCCATTTCCTACTGCATTGAAAAGAAGGAGAACCAGGCAATGAAGGGGAGAGACTTGTGGTTGTACACAAGCCAGAATAACAAAAGGGACACAGTTTCAGTCACTGAGCCTGTCTTCTGGACAAAGCTGTATTGGGAGCTTGGCAGCATCAATCAATCCTGGTTGATTCTCCCATGATCTTGAGGAGCAACTTTAAGAATAAACCCATTTTGCAGATAAGGGCAATCCAATGCTGAGGAGGAAAAGGAATGTATGATAGTGATGTGCAAATAGCCCTGCTGGGACCAGGAGCCCTGGGGGGAAGTCAGTTCAGCCACTGACAGGCCATGAGGCCATGCGTCAGTCACTGCTCTCCTCAGGCCTGTTTCCCTTTTCACAATTTTCCTGTAATTTATTCAGAAAATCCAGTTCAGGCTAGACCTCTCACAATATACGCAGAGCTTGGCCTCTTACAGAGCACCGGTCCCTGATGACTCTCACTTGCTAGGGTTTCTGGCAACTTTCTTAGGACTTGAAAGACTCAGAGCTTGTATGAGTATCAGGGTCCCCTACCTGGGAGCTTCCTGCCACTCAAATACATGGTACCAACTCAGGGGTAATCAGCCGTCCTTCTGTTTCCACCTGGCTCAAGGCAGAAGCCTGATTACGGTTCATACCTGTAATTTGAAGATAGAGCTATAAATGGGACCCAGACCAGATGGGGGAGGGTGGGGATGAGAAGCCACTAGACCAGCAGGGATGCCCTGGACACCAGTGAGGCTGGAGTTCTTGCATTTTAATAGACTCAGGTCCTGTGGGACACAGTGACCTCCTTGGGGGACTGCACCCTCTGGCTGAATCCTGCCATCCCAGCCTGGGGGCTCCCTGGAGGTGCCCATAGGAGCCAGCCTAAAGGGGGGCTTGCTGCTAGATACTGCCAAAGCAGGATTAATCTGGGCTTTTCCCAAATTGTTACCTCGCTCTAGAGGTCTTGACAACTTGGAGACTTGATAAAGGCAAACACGTATCAGGATTTTTCCACAGTTCACTCAGACACCAGCCACTCAGGGTGCACGCAAGGGTTGGCTCTCACAAGCCCACAGACCTGTATAGCTTAGAAAACTCTGGCTATTAAATTTCCATTTAGAAAAGAGTAAACTGGGGCTTGCTGGCTCCAGAGTTCATGCTCTTACTCATTACCCTGTATTGCCATCTGTATTTGTCAGTGTCTAGTAAGGAGACAGAAAGCTGAGTTGAACAGGGGAAATTTAACGTAAATAATTATTAACTACTAATAGCAGTATCAGGAAACATTGACCTGTTTCATGCCCTGAGTTCTGTATACTATTTAGTGTTGCAGAGGTGAGCGCCAGCAAGGCATGCAAGCTTGCATGCTCTTCAGATATCACTGAGAACATAACTATGCTTGGTCCTGTGTGAGGTGTCAGCGATTCAGCAGTGAGCCACACAGACATGGCTCTTGCCTCACAGAGCTCAGAGTCTAGAGAAAATGCCTCATACCTGCTGGGGAAGGGTGGAGAAACAACTTAGACAATTAAATTATGTGGGACGCATAAGAATCACCCGGAATGTCTGCAAAAACGGATCTGGCATATATCTGAATCCCACTCCAAAGCTAATGGACCAGAATTGTGAGAGGTGCTCAGAAAACAGAAAGCACAAACAAGTTACTCCTAATGTCTGAGCTGATGGGTGAATGGGAGGGTTCAAGGAACGCCTTCTGAAAGGCCAATAATAGGAGAGCTCACCCTATTGCAGACTAACCAGAGGCAAAACACTGTGGTAAGCATTCCACATGAATTATCTTTACTTAATCCTCCAGCAACCTTATTGCCTTTATGTGTATTAACACATTTAATTCTCATATCAGTCTTTGAGTTGTTATTATTATCATTGTTATTATTTTACAAGTGAGGAGCATGCAGCAAAGACAAGTGAAGGAACTTGCCAAGGTCACAAGTAGTAAGTAGCAGATTTGTTCATCATTATATGCCATTGCTATACAACCTGGCAGCTAAAGAGTCAGAGGGAATTCCCCCAGACAACTCCTCTCTCTGCCCTCCTGCCCATTCTGCAGTGTCCTCCCAGAATGGCTGAAAGAATAGCATATGCAAAAGCCCAGAGGTAAGAAATGGCTAAGACCACTCAAGTTGGCTGGGGAATGAAGAGTGCTAATAGAACCAAGCTGGATTATAAATAGTTCAGGTGCAAAGGGTACCGCATATCACAAAATCTGGACTCCACAAGCTAACATTTTGAAGCTCAGTTTAGCCCTCTGGCCTGCCTAAAGATGTGCTTGCCCATGTCCTATGCTGAGTGTCTTCATCCTTGCCTTAGCCCAGGCCCAACAAAAAGATACCTAAGGACCCAAAGTCAGGAGACTGGCAAAGCCCACCTTCACTACACTTCAAGCTCACCCCCCCACCCTGAGGACATCCCACTCAGAACCCCCTGATGTCCAGCCCCTCTTCCTCATCAGCCTTCTTCCTGGATATAGACCACAGCCTGTGTTCCAAGCCCAGCATTGTACCTTTCCCTCCTGCGTCCTTCTTTGCCTACTGAGCTAATAATGTGATTCATGAAAAATGTAAATAATTCATCTCTTAACGGTGACACATACCATGATGAAACAGAAAGAACTTAAGTTTAGGGTCAGGAAAAATGGATTCAAATTTTGGCTTAGCTGTTGACTACCCTTCTGAACCTTAGTTGCCCCATCTGAAAAATGGGACAGTACCTACCCCACGGAGTTGCTAAGAGGTGAACAGTAAGATAATGTCAGTGAAAAGCCATTTGAAAACTCTTTATCAAAATGATTTCAATAAACTTGAAGTTGGCCACTTAACACCTGTCTGACCCATTAAAATTCCTGCTAAAGCTAAGCAAGGGTAGGCATCATGTTTGAGATCTTTTACTCATTTACCCAAGTCAGTGGTCGTGTGTGTTGGCTCTGAAACCAAAACCTTCTGCCCCTGATTCAGACTCTGCCACTACCTGTCTGTGAGACCTCAGGCAGTTCGTTCAACTTTATGTGTCTGTTTTTCTGTCTGTAAAATGGAGATAATGACAGCACCCAGCTCACGCTTGTGGTGAGACCTAAATGAAATAACACAGTAAGACCCTTTGTTATTATACATTGTAACTGCTCAAAAAATGATAGTTATCTTTTAAAAGATCTCCACAGGATATGTCTCAGGCCTGAATGCTTCTCTCCATCGTACAGAGGAGTAAACTGAGACCTGGGGAGACTGACGTCTCAGCCAAGGATGTTCAGTAAGCAGATGGCCCTGCTGAGCTTTGAACCCAAGTCTGTGCAATGCCACTATCCGCTCATATCCCATCTGCCGCATCGTCTGTCGCTGGAGCCTGAGATGGGATCACAAGTCCCTCTGCGTGTTCATTGGTAACATGATCTCTTAGTTGGGCCCAAGCCTAAATGCTCTCCTCTGGAGAAAGGGTAAGATGGGGACAGGATGCTTATGAGCAGCAGAGAAGGGGGTGAGGGGGCAAGAGGACGGAAGCGCGTGGGGGCCTTTGAAAGGGAGGCGAGCAGAGTCTCAGCCAGGACAGGCAGCAAGCAAAGGGGAGGCCTGACTGGAGGGGCCTCAAAGGCAGGAGGAGCAGCTGACCCTGGGCTCCACCTCCCCTTTCAGGTCCCTCCATGCATCAGGGGACCTGTCGTCTTTTTGTAAGATTTCACCTTAAAGGAAAAAATAACTGTAGTAGGAAGGTCATTTCTTCTCTGTCCAGTGGAGAGCTCAGCCCCCATTGGAAAGGACAGAGCACACCACCCATAAACAACCCTCCCTTCTCCAAACCCCATCACTGCCGCTGGCCCTGCCCCTCGGGACAGGAGGTAAAACCTTCCTCCTAGGGGTGCCAAGCATCAGATTGAAAGGTCCTTAGAAATCATCAACTGGAACGCTTGGCCCTTAGGCAAGGAGACTGAGGCAAGATTGGAAAACTAGGTGAAGAGGAGTATGCAGCCACCTCTGCAGGCCTTGGAGAAAAATTCAAATCCTCTCCCCCTTCATTCATTCAATACCCATGTATGAAGTTTCAGGCACTGTGATCAGCTTAGAAGTGAGCAGCCACCAACTAACAGCCCAAAGGCATGATTTTTGGACCCACTCGATTATTTATAATTTTTTAATTAATTGACAACATTTTTAAATCAGCATTTTTCATACATATTCAGCTATTTGTATTCTTTTAAAAAATCAGACCTGGCCACATTCTGAGGACCTGTAAACATACTAGACTCAGCAGTGAGGCCCACTGCTGAGCGTCATGTCCAGCTGCCCCGGCACCTCTACCCACCCTCATCTGCCTACCCAAGTGTCCTGAGAGGCACACCCTGGCTTACCTTGCTCTCTTAGGTGGTGTTTACATAGGCTTATTCCCTCTGCAGCAGCACTTCTGAAACTTAAATGTGTGTATGAATCGCCTGAGGTCTTATTACAATTCAGATTCTGAGTCTGTAGGTCTGGGGTGGGACCTGAGATTGTTTTGTAACAGGCTCCCAGGTGATGCTTGGTCCTGTCTGGGACCACGCTTGAGAAGCAAGCCTCCCAGGAGTGCACAGCTCCCTTAAACCTGGGTTTACATGTGCCTCGGCAAGTTTCACTCCTGCTGTTGGCCTAACTTCAGCCTCTCTGTAAGGGCTGTTTCTGACTCAGTACGTCTCTGCGGGGAGTTTGAGAGCGCATTTCTAACAAGCTCCAAGGTGAAGCTGCTGCTGGGTCTGACACCCACTGACCCAGGTCCCCCCTTCCATTCACTTCCCCGCTTCTGCTGCGATGACCTGTCCAAAGCACTAATCAGTCCATGTTGCCCCGCTGTTTAAAACCTGCCATAAACCAGAGCAATGCCAATATTAAATTACTAGTTTTTCTCTCTTATTTAATCACCATTATTTAAATCACATATAATTATCAACAATAATCCTGCAGTGTATAAAGCATGACTACCATTTTCCAGATGTGAAAACTGAGGTTCAAAGAAGTTAAGCAAACTCCACAGGAGGACCTTATAATTTCTCATGCAAACAGGAATACCTCTGAAGGGAAAGAAGCCCTAGCAATCATTCAAAGGTTCAATGGGCATGACCTGGGACTGTGATAGGCAAACCAGGACGTGTGATCATTCCTCACCTGTAAAAACAGAGCAAGCTGGAGTCCAAACCCAGGACATGGACTCCAATGTCTGTGTCCCTCCACAACGTGCTGCTGAGATCCACCTCCTTTTGCAGCCTGGGGAAATGAGGGGGGCCTGGGGACCCATGGTGCTGGATGCTGCCTGCCAGGGTTTCTCCAGGAGGATTAGAGATGAGAAGTAATATGGTTCTTGCCAATCTGCTCCTTGCTAAGGTCTGGACAACCTGACTTTTATGTTCTTTATCTCTGGTCCAAAGCATAAGCAGTATGTCAGTTTTACTGGGAAAGGCTGCAAAGGTCAGAACCAAAAGAAGCATGTCAGGTTGCCCCAGGCCCTTCCGGAACACTCCTCCGGCAGGCGCTCTGGGCTCCGATGCACTGCAGCTGCACTGAAGTTCTGCCAGGCAGGCACTCCTGGCTCACAGAGGCACAGACAGACAGCAGCCCGAGTGCTCGCCAGTGCTCCACTGTCGCAAAACACTCTCACATCTGCCGCTCAGCGAACGTCTGCTCCAGGCCCATCCGCCTGACAAGAGGGGTTGTGATTTCCCGCTTGACAGATGAAGGATCCAAGACACAGAGGAGCAGAGAGACTTGCACAGAAGTCACCAGCCAGGGCCTGGCTGGCCCAACTTGTCTTTTTTTTCTAATGCCCCACACTACCACTTACTGATTTAGAAATAGGAAAACTAGGCAGTTTGCTTGGAATTTAGAAATTCTGAATTCACATAATCTTTGCATTTTTAAGACAAAAAAATTAGGAACTTGGTCTTTAATGGTTAGTTTGTCTATCATTAGATTGTCCCTAGTTTACTGAGGTACAAAAATGAAAAAATTGTCTAGTCCAAATTCTTACTCCCTAAGGTCACGGAGCAGTCCACTGGACCGAGGCCTTGAGGACGCCTGGGGAAAGAGCAATGGCATTGCTGCGGCATCCGCTGTGTGTCAGGCATAAGCTAGCATGGAACGTGTCACCTCATTTCACCCCCTCTTTCCAGATGAGAAACCGGAGGCAAAGAGGGGGCAATGATGACCTAGAAGCCACACGTCTAGTGAGGGATGTGGCCAAGATTCAAACCCCATGGGATCCCGAAGCCATTCACAAGGAGGGCAATGTTACAAAACTCTATTTCAATTCTATGTCTTGGGTCTTATTAGCTATCATTTCTCCTGTGCCAACTCCTACAGGGACAGGGGGAAAAACAGGATTGCTCCAAACCTTTCCTTTCTCCTCACACCTGCAGCACCTGCTCCCACTTCTTCACTGCAGCTGCTGGCCTTGCTTATTCTCTCCACTGTGAAAATGGACACACTCTGAAGCTTACTTCCACACACTCACAGCCCTGTCTGCCTGATGCCTTGCATCCATGCCTACGTGCTCTGCCACCCCTCCAGCCACTGTGGATGACCTGTCCTGTGCGACTGAGGCCAGCCTTTCCACAGGTGGCCTAGACCCAGACCCTCTCACTTCCAAGGACACTATGGAGGCATTGTCTCCTTTCTCTCCCACACTATCACATTTCCCTTTGTCCTTCCCAGCAGCCTATGAACTTATTGTATCCATCCCATCTTTACAAAACCCTGACTTGCCTCTTCATACTTCTCCAGTCACTGCGCCATTTCTCTGCTCCCCTTTATAGAAAAACTCCTCAAAAGAGCCTCTGTATTCTCCCCGTCTCAACTTCTTCACTGCAATTTCAACTGGACCCTCTCTAGTCCTGTTTCCACCCACATCCCATGGAAATTTCTCTGTCAAGGACTCCACTGACCTGCATGCTGTGAAATCCAATAATCAATAACGACCTAACAGCAGAGTGGACACAGCTGAATTCTCCTTCCTCCTTGATGCTCCTTCTTAATTTGGCTTCCAGCATTGTCTTGATTCACTTCCTTGCCCACCGTGGCTCTTTCTCTGTCCCTTCTGCTGGTTGCTTCTCCTCTCCCCCACTCCTGAAGTTGGAGGGCTGCAGGGCTCCGTTTGTAGTCCTCTTCTCATCTCTTCTCTCAGTAGACAGACACTTGATTATCTCATCCAGTGTTATGACTTTATGGGCCACATGCTAAAAACTCCTAGACACGAATCTTTTGCCCAGACTTCCCTCCTAACTCCTGTCTTACATGTCTATCTCCTCAACGTCCCTCTTAGATAGCTAGTAGACATTTCAAACTCAGCATCTCCTGATTTTCTTTCCAAACCCTGCTTCGTATCCACTTTCTTCTTAGTTGAGGTTAACTCACCTCTTCCAGTCAGACAGGCCATTATCTTAGAGTCACCCTTAAATTCTTTCTCTTATATGCCACATCCAGTCTGTCAGGAACCATGCTGATTTTGCCATCAAAGTATTTCCAGCATCGGCCCACCTCTCACCCCTTCTCTCACCACCCTGGTCTGAGACATCATCGCCGCTAGCTTGGACTTATGCAACAGCTCCTAACTGGTCTCTCTGCCGCTGACCTTGACCCCCTAACGTCCATTCTCAACCCATTAACAAATAAGATGGATAAAGTCATTTCTCTGCCTGCAGTCCTCCTGTGGCTCCTCACTTTGCTTGGCGTGAAACCCAAAGTCGTAGCAGTGCCCACTATCCCAGGAGTCCAGGTGCCCTGTCTCCACGCTGACCTCGCCACCTGCTGCTCTCCTCCTGGCTTGCTCTACTCCAGCCACACTGGCCACCTTGACATACTTGTCTCTCTGTTGAGAACAGTTTTTCCAAGATATATCCATGGCATCCAAGATCTTTCAAGTCTCTTGTCAAAAGCTAACTTCTCTTTAAAATAGTTACAGTCCTATATCCTGCATTTTCATCCCACTAACTTGCTCTGTTTTTCTCAAAGCACTTATTCCTTTAGAACATACTCAGTAATTTCCCTTTTGGCTATGTTTGTCGTCTGCCTTCCCCCATTACAATGTAACTCCCAAGAGGGCAGAGTTTTTCTGCTTTGTTCGCTGATATAGCCCAGACACCTAGAACAATACCTGACACACAGGTGCTTAGGAAATATTTGTTGAATTAACGAAGAAATGAATGAATGAGAGAGGAATATATCTGCTTGAAGGGTTTTGAAGGCCTTCTAGGAGGCTCTAGGTCAGGTACCACCCATGCTGGTGGATGACCCAGAGTCCCTGACTTCACTGTCCCATTTATTTCTTCAGACTCCTGCTTAGCAATATCTCTGCCACTCACCAACTGCATCTGAGAATTTGTCATTCTTTGGACTTGCAAGATCTTCATCAATAACTCCAATAACTTCTATTTCTTGAGAAATAATTAGGTAGCATGCTGGGTAGCACGCCAAGTGGCACACTAGGTGTTTTAAGTCCCTCTGGTCTTCATGTACCACTAAAGGGAGCTTGAAGTTTCCAACTCCTCCTCTGTAAGCAAGGACAATGAGAGGTTGTAGAGTGTATTCACAATCACAAATTGGAGAAGGACAGACACTACCCAGAGCCAGATTCCTTGGCCTTCAAAGCCTGTATTCTTTTTACTCCCCCTCACTGAAATAGGGGAGCTATGACTAAACAGCTTCCAACTTCCTATCCTGCGTTTCTCCCTTTGTCTTCTGAATCTATCCTCCTTAATCATAATCAGCTCCATGGGAGTATGGGCTCTGGAGCTATGCTCCCTGAGCTCAAATCCTGCCATCACCACTTACTAGCTGAGTAACCTTGGGCAAATGACTTAATTCCCTTAATTCTGATTTCCCTCTCTGCAAAATGTCAGTAACAGCAGCACCTACCTCATGAGGTTGTACCTGATTACAGCAGCTCACACGTGTATAGCACTCCAAATAGGACCTGGAATGTGGTGACTAATCATTGTAACTGTTGTTATTTATTATTAGTTCCTACTATCCAAACTAGACCATGACACTGGTCATTTGGAAAGAGAAAAAGGACTATAAAGTACTAAAAGGAAATACTCCAAAATATTAAAACTGGTTGTCTCAAGAGGAAGGGGAGATTACAGGTAACTTTATATTCTTTATAATTTTGTGTATTTTCATATAGACAGAGAGAAAGAGAGAGAAGTTTTAAGGAATTGGCTCACACAATTGTGGAGGCTGACAAGTCCAAAATCTTCAGTCTGGAGGCAAAATTCCCTCTTCTTCAGGGGAGGTAGCCTCTTTTTAAGTAAGGTGTTCATCTGATTGGATGAGACCCACTCACGTAACAGAGGACAACCTGCCTTACTTGAAGTCTACTGATGTAAATGTTAATTTTATCTTTAAAGACACTTTTGAGCAACATGCAGACTGGCATTTGACCACCTAGGTGGGTACAGCCTATGCAAGTTAATGCAGGAAATTCACCATTACAGGAAGTAATACCAGTACCTCTCATGGCATAGGAGAGCCTGTCATAAGCTGCAAAGATCACCTAAATACGGGGGATTACTATTCTTGAGAAATGCCAGAAGTCAAGCTTTTTTTTTTTTATGATGACACAAAAACAGGAAAAAGCAGAGGCCCGGCTCTCGGGAGACCTCCTAACAAGCACACACCCTGCAGGTCTTGCACACTCTTGCACACTTGCTTCCTTTCCCTCCCGTTTTGGATATAGACCCCTGACAAATGCACTTAGCCACTCCTCGCAGTCTGATGATATGAGAGGAGTTTTTAGTTTTTAGCTGAACCTAAAGCGTTAAAAGATTCCATGAGCCCAAATGTCTTTAGAATAGCATTGAAGACAGACATCCACTCATAAAACAGAATGGCTGTCCTTGCAATAGGTGCCTTTTCTGAAATTCAATTTCCCTTCCTATACAAAAGAACTCACACTGGCCCCGCTCACTCAACAGCCACTGAGACTCAGTGGGAACATGGAGCTGACTGTATTCTAAATTGTAATGTCCCCAATACCAGGGATGTTTTGAATCTTTGGAGAATAGTCACATCAAAAATAAGGGCAAACCATGCTCTTTCCACTATCCCACAGGAGATCTAACAGTAGATGTCACAGAGAAAGGGTTAAAAGACAAAACTACAGGTTTCATATTAAACAGAGGTTACCTGGCATGCGTGCTACCACTCTCGCTCTACACTCACGGCAGACATATCTAACTGACCACAGAGCTCTCTCAGAGTCACAAGGGCCTATGTGGTTGTCATGGGAGAGGAGGCAGGGGTGAGGAAAGCTGTTACGAGAACAGGGAATGAGCTCAAAGCAGGAACCGTGGTCAAAATTCATGATAAGCCAAGTTATCGGTGTGCTGGCCTAGACAGAGACATTTATATTGCCTGGTCCGGGGACAGAATCATTCTCCAAATATGGATCTATGCTAAGCCTGGAAGTAGAAGCTAGGAAGCCCCAGATAATGCCTTTTGAAACCCTTTCTGGACCAAGGACATACACCAGTCATTCAATCCATCCCAGACAGGAAAGCTATAGCGACATAGGGACAAGGTTACTGGTCATGGTTACCCAGCACCACCGTCACAGACAATAGCAACCACCACTTCTGTATTAGTTATCTATTTCTGTGTAATAAACCACCCCCAAAATTAAGCAGCTTAACATAACAAGTATTTATCATCTCACAGTTCCTGAAAGTCAGGAATCCAGGAGCAACTTTGCTGGGTATACTTGGCAGGATCTTTCCCAGTTTGCAGTCAAGATGTTAGCTGTAGCTACAGTCACCTGAAGCTGAGACTGGAGAATTTGCTTCCAAGGCAGCTCATTCACAGAGCTATTGACAGGGACCTCAGTTTCTCACCAAATAAACCTCTTTATAGGGCTACTTGAGTATACTTACAACATGGTGGGTGGCTTCCCTCAGAGCAAGCCATCCAACTGCAAAAGCAAAGGAAGAATCTCTGAGGCCTTTTATGACCTAATGTTGGAAGTCTCGCAGGGCATGGGATCAGGCTGCACGTATCTAGAAATACCTAGATCTATTTCACAACCCCCAAAACCAACACCAGGAATGCCTATAATGTGTATAGGAGGGCGTCTTGGGGGTGTGGGCATGTTATGTCAGGTAAAATGCCCTATTTCAATTCAAGCTTTTGTATGCTAGACTAATACATCAACATTCTAGATTTAATGTGTTCAACATTGCAGAGTATCCTTAATTTATGACTAAGCAGATGGATGACAAGCAGATGGATGCTACATTGCAAGTATTCAAGCCAGAGAGAAACTTTCAGATCATTGACCCAACTTCCTCATTTTACAGGAGGGAAAACTGAAGCCCACGGAGGAGCAGTGGCTTTCTCAGGCCCAGCAAGTCGATAGCCTAGCCCTGTCCAGGCGCCTGATTTCCTAGAATTTTCCCCAGTATTTCATACAGGGCGATTTGTAATAGTGCTTATCCCCAAATCAGGTAGATACAGCCTAAGAAGAAAATGAGCTCTAGAGAGGGAGATTTCAGGAAGAAGAAACAAAATGAATTTTTGGAATTCTCAGGAACTGCCAAGACCCTGCAATCCTCCTGGCCCTGAACCAAGCTGCCTTCCTTCCAGGGGATGGCCAAGAGTGAGGCGGCCAGAAGGACAGGAAATGCAAACGAGCTCCCAGCTGCCTCACAACATCCTCCCTGTGGCCAGGGCAGTAACTGCTGCCTGTTGATAGAGAACATTGGCCAGAAAACCCCTGCTGTGTGGCCAGTCCTTCTCCGCAACTCAGGAACACAGAGGTCCGCTCGAGTGGGAGAGCATAAAATGATAGCCAAGACCAAAGTAGTGGAGAGAATATTTTGTATTGTTTTCCCAGCCTATTATATATTTTATGCCTCTTTATGCTCCAATAACAATGCATTATTGCATAGTTATGTAGGAGAAGTATTTTTTAATCTCTGATATTTTACCTAATGTTCCTAAGAACTCTGGAATAGTAATAATAGTGGTAGCCATTCTTGCCTTGTTATTCAGAGAGATAATGCAGCATGGTGGAGGAGCACACTGGTGTGGAGCCGGGCAGCCTAGGTTTAAACCCTGCCTGTACCTTGTATTAACTGTGACTTTGGGAAGGTCATTCAATTTCTCTATGCCTTGGTGTCTTTACCGGTAAAAGGGAAATGATCATAGTTGTTGCCTCGTTATATTGTTGGCATTCATGATCAAGCTGACAGTTGGAAAACACAACAGGGGCTGGTGCGTCCTGAGAACTCAGTGTGACTATTAGTATTGCTAGATGCTTTAAGTCACATATTACCTCATAGGCATTACATCACAGGTGTTACAGATAAATGCCTTGCCCAAGATCACACAGTAATCTGGCCGCTTTTATAAACCCAGTAAGTTGGATTAGGAGATCAATAAGCTCCCATTCCAAAAAGTATTCTATGTGCCTGAGAAGACTGGGAATAAACTCAAACAGATACACGGAGTCAGTCATGTTTTGATTTAAGTTCAACAAAACCTAGATAGGGAGACTCCATGGTGAATACAACTGAAAAATAGTCAAGTTTAATCCTCCCAGCACTCCTGGGAGATGGGTACTGTTGTCATCCTCATTGCACAGACAAGGAAAGTGAGGCACACAGAGGCTACCAGGTGACAAAACTAGTAAGTGGCTGAGCCAGGTTCAGACCTGGGCATTCTGGCCTCAGAGTCTGCTGTGCTTACTGCCTCACTGCATCCAATGGACAGCTTTCCTGCAGTGATGTGGATTGAACTGTTGGGTGAAATGAAACACTGGGTGGAAATCTATTTGCAGCAAAGTGCTTAATTCCCCATTATGTATTTGGCCATCTGCATTCATTTGCCAGTCTCAGTTGGTGTGGTCGGGTTATATGTTCTGTGTTCCAAACACAGGGCTGGGGCACACAGAAATTAAAGAGCCAGAACAGCCAACATGATGTGTGTGTGTGTGTATATATATATATATATATATATATATGTATTCGTATGGCTGCCTGCCCACTTTCCCCTGAATCTGCCATGCTCCTCCTTCTGCCTGTAATGTGCTCTGTTTGCATTTCTGTTTGGAGAATCCCTACTCCTCACCTGAAGTCCTGCTCAGATCACCTCCTTTATGAAGCCTTCTCTGATTTCCCCTGCAGTTTCTTTGTCATTTATGAACCCTCAGATTTTTCATTTTCCAAAGTTGAAGCATTTATCAGTATGTACACAGCTCCTCATTGTAACATATGTCCTTTCTCTCCTTAATATTTCAATAACATGACACCTGAGGGCAGAAACTGAGTTTTATTCAACTTTGAACCTGCTGTGCTGAGGATGGATCAACCCCAGTAGAGGCTTGAAAAGCATTAACTGACTAATTAAATGAATGAGAGACTCTTTCGATATGATATTTTCTACAGAAGTAGTGGTTTTCAGAAAGAGGGTGACTTTCCCACCACTTCTATTGAAAACAGCTCTAAAAGAGATTGGCTTCCTGGAATTTTGCCTAGATTTTCCTTATAATTGTATCCCAATTGTTTGCTATTTGCCTGACACTTCATAATTCCCTCCCTTCTTTGTCTAATAGTTGCAGGCTTTTCCACTTCATCCCTGTTTGCCACAAAGTCTGGCCTGAATCAACATGCGTTCATCAGATAGGCAGCAAGTTCTAGTCTGGGACAGTTTCCTGAAATTACAACATGGACCAAGTCATGCCCTTTGGACTCTACCACTTATTTCCTGGATGAACCTTTTACCTCACTGTCGCCATCATCTGTGAAATGGGATCACCCACCCCTTCCTCTGTGGGATGCTGTAAGGATCCAACAATTTGTAAAGGTGCAAAGTACACACACATATTAGACATTCAACAAATGCTCTAGTACTTCTTCCCCTGTGCAGACAAGATCTGCTTCCTCCTGTAATACAGTGCATTACCCATAAATCAGAGACAAGAATATGTATAGTACATAG
This sequence comes from Manis pentadactyla, assembly GCF_030020395.1. Classification (NCBI taxonomy): domain Eukaryota; kingdom Metazoa; phylum Chordata; class Mammalia; order Pholidota; family Manidae; genus Manis; species Manis pentadactyla. The sequence goes on along the minus strand of NC_080022.1, from coordinate 45,056,389 downwards.
TTAGGGGAAGTAAAACATCTAGAAGCTGCTCAGTCATTGTTAGATGCATGCTTATCCAGGCCTCTCCCTTAACACCATGTACTTAGGCAGAAACCCACAACATGGATCATATTTCCCTGTGGCTCAAACCACATTGGCACTGCACCTACTTGTTGCATGTAAGCATGCTGGATGAACAGGTGCAGCGGGAACAAGTACAGGGGAAGTGTGATGAGTTCTGTTTGGGGTGGTAGACAGAGCAAGCTGCAGGGGGCTGCCACTAACAGGGAGAGAAGGGGGAAATGTACAAAGCACCCCTCCCTCCTCAGATCTTCAGGCTAAGGGAGGAGGAAGGGTTGAGAATAGGGACTCAAGACTCAGCCTAAGGGAGGAGGTAAATACATTAAAACAGAAAAAGGGCTTTGGGTCAGAAAATCAAGGTTAAGTCTTAACAATGCCATTAACTAGCTGTTCAATCTTGGACAAATTTCTGGCTCCTTTTCTCCTCTGTTAAATGAGTTGGATAACCCCAGCTCACACTGCATCACAGTTTTGCACAAAGATCGCACAAGGTAACCCATGTGGACAAACAGCATAAGCTCCAATATGGTGTGCCATTGGGAAGGGATCTTTTAATAATCCTGTAGCCTGTTTTCAGTCTAGAGCCTCTAGGTCCTCTGCCAGCCCACTTTGCCAAGAATCCCATCATACACAGTCTCAAATGCATTGCCCAAATCCAAAACTCTAGGAGGTTTTGGTAAGAAGATTGGTAACTAGGGAAATCTCCCATGCTTATCCAGGAGAGTCTGATCCTTAGCCGCCTTTGCTGTTCCCTACAAAAGGGTGAATGTGTAAGGACAAGGGTGAGGAATATTAGAATTAGTAAGTTACACAATTATCATTCTCTTTACACCTTTGCCACAAAAGCTAATCATTTGTGTTTTTAAATTGGATATGGGCTCTTGACAGGTGGCGTCATGAGCAAATGAAATTGTATTTGAATATCCACATGTGTTGCATGCAGAACCTTGGACCTATGCCCGGGCAGTTCTTTCATGTGCTGCCATCCAAGCGGAGGTCTCATTTGAAAGCTAACAACTGATATTCCCTCCCATCCAAGTGTAAACAAAACCCTGATCCAAGAATTTACTATTGTGCCTCTCTGGTGGGCATTAGCCAGTGCTGAATAATTCATTATGACTGATGGTCACAGTGCTAGAAAGAAATTTCCTTTTGCCCCCAAAACCCTGTAATAAGAGTAGGCACTCAATATATGAAATGCATGATTATGTGTTACACACTACAAACTTTTCTCTGAGTCTTACAAAAGTACTGGCAAGTAGGTATCTTTATCCCCATTTTACAGATGAATAGTGGTAAAGTTCCCATTCAAGCGAATTTGGGAATCAGCTATGATGGAACACAAATGGGGACTGAAGTCTGTCATCACAACACAGCAAATATTTTTGAGTGTCCACCATGTAAGAAAGCACTTTACTGAGGCTGGAGATGTAATGTGGATTCCATTATTGTTCTTGCAGTGCTCATAGCTTGGAAGTGAAAACAGATTCATCAGACTTACAATCACTTCTGAATTTTCCCGGAGGAAGTTATTTATAAATGGAGTTTTAAAGGATGAGTAGGAGTAAGCAAGGAGGTGGGGAAACTTAGAGGAGAGAACCTCCCAGGCAGAGGAAGCAGAGAGGAGCATGTTCAAAGGAAGGAGAGAGTGACCGGGCCAGCACCCAGCGAGGCAGCCAGAGGGTGGGGAGGCGGTAGGGTGTCAGAGAGCTCAGACTTCCTCCTTTGGGCACAGAGAGGCCTCTGGAGATCTCACAAGAGGGAATCAGGCTCAGATTTGCATCCCTGGCCTTGTGGCTCCAGCCTCCTCCTGACTGCAGCAGGCACAGACATGAAGAGACTCATGGCAAGGGGCCCAGGCGTCCAGGGATGCTGGTGGCCACGATGCAAGCTGTGGCAGTGGTTATGGAGAAGAAAGGGTGAACTGAGGAGTCCTGGGGAGGCAGCCAGACTCGGAAGCCCCTCGGAAGCCCCACCATCGCAGTGCGGGTGCCAAGTCTCAGCTGCTATGAAGACAAAGAATGAAGATAAACAGGGACCCCAAGGAGATGAGAAGCAGGGTGTTGGTTTGAATTCTGTTGTTGCCAATGTGTTCTTTTTTCTTTTCTTGTTCTTTCCTTTTTTTTTTTCAATCACATGCATGAAGATATAAACTAAAATATTCTCTTTTAAAAGTTTATGCAAGATCATAACCCTGTTTTATACATGGGAAAAGGCTGACTCCCGGTGGGATTTCTGTATTTTCATATTGCCATAATTCAAACAATGTGATGAATCAACTCGCTGTAATTTCTGAAGTGGGGCTCAGAGAAGCTGAATTTTATAGGGGTTTTATTGAGCTGTGCCTGGGGGTTGGGTGGCTGCCCTTAGCGGGAAGGGTGTTTTCTGGCCGGATGGGGGAGGGACTTAATGTTTATGGAGTGTTCCTTGTGTGCCAGGTCATTTGCCCTGCAGGAAAGCAACATGATGTGGCTGCATGTGTGAGGAAAGCCAAGGGACTAACCCAGATGTTCCGGGGTAGACCCCGGCTGAATCCAAAGTCAGTGCTCCTTCCCTGATAGCGCATGCCTCCCAGGAGCAAACGACACATCCCAGTGGGCCTGGTCGTGAGGAAGGAGGAGGCGGTAGGGGTATTTTCCCTGTCTCTCCAGCTTTCCTTACCTTTTTAACCTGAGCACATCTCCCCATTATACCCTGTCCATTCCCTACCAGCTGCTAAAAGGAGGAAGTGGGAGACATGCTCTCCTTGGAACCTATTTTATCTTCAGACCCAAAAACCTTCCCTCATTGGCACACGGAGCATGTAACTTCTAGTCCTAACTCAGTGTCCAGTGCTCATTCCCCAAGCCCCACTTCAAGGAGACCATGCAACAAGTAAACAAAGGAATTGTGTGTTCCTTCTAAGAGTCTCTTCCAAATCTGAGCAGATAAGAGGGAATATTCAAATTTAAGATTCTCAAAGCAGCTAAGGGATTTGCTTTTCCTACCCTGGAATAAGTCAGCATTACTCTCCCATTTTACACATGAGGAAATGGCCTTGAGTCTGTAGTGACACAGTTGGGCCATGAAGGCAGGCTGCAGATATGAACCTACCCAATGTGTTCTTTAGCAGCAGGTGTTGAAAACATGTTTGTTTCCTAGCTTGCTTCCAGCTCTCCGCTTGACCCCTGTCCCTCAGTCTGGAAAGTGGACATCTGTTGGCATTTTCCCAGAGTGGAAGCAACTGTGTCCGTGTGTATCTGTGCCAGCTTCCCTAAGATGTGCTCTAAGTAGACCCTTCAAGGAATTAACAAGCCCACATATGGTGCAGGGTAGACTGGGAGCCTGGACTAAAGAGTCATAAAAGATTTTTAATAGAAGTTATGAGAGAGAGCCCTCCGGCAGGGCAAGCAGTTGGGTAGAGGGGAGGGTGGAGAGCTGAACAGATCCAAAAGTGAGAAGTAAGCTGTCATGAGGAGGAGCTGCTCAGCAAAGACCACATCCTGCCTGGGAGAGCACTGAGCCCCGAGCGGAGGTCTGAGCCTGAAGACTGACTTGAGTTCACCGTATGACTGAAGACCAGGTCCTCCCCTCACGAAGCTCATCTGTGCACCTTAAAATCTGCATATAAGAAAATGTTCTATCTTCTTTGGAATACATTGTTTCATAGGTGAGGTGTCCACGGCACTCACAGCATTTGCTAGTCTTTCGTCTCTAAGTCTTTTAACAGGCTAGCCCATGAACAGAAAGGACAGATAGGATGCAGATTCTTCTATAAATGCAGGGAAGTGCAAGTTTTCAAAGTTTTCATTCCATTTACTAAACTGACATGTAAGTTTCTTCCCATGTTTATAAATAACAGACTTGTATAATCTTTTTCTCAGCATAAGAAAACATGATGAGCAGATTTAGCCTGTAAGGTCAGATTTATGACTTGAGAGTAGAAAACCAGGTAGCTATTTCTTCAAAGTCATTCAGGATGCCCTTTGACTACACTGGGTAATTGTTTCTAAGTTATTTAGAATTAAAACCAATTTTTTTTTAAAAATTGATGTTCTAAAAGCAAAAACAAGAAAGGACACAGGGAGAGGAAGCAGGAAGAAAGGATCGGATCAGACAGTTTAGGTCCATGGTGCTATCACACCGCCCTTTCCACCCTGTGCCCTAGATCACATGTGCCAGCCGACTGTGCACACCGATACCTGTGCGGGTGCTGTTCTTGCTAATGGGAATGTCGTCTCCTCTTTCTCCTTTCTCTGCCCCGGAAGCTCATAGCCAGGTCACGTCACCTGCTCCTTGGTGTCTTCCCTGACTCCTCTTCCTCCTCCACCATCTCTCAGACACAGGCACTCACACCTCTGGGGTTTTATAGTGTTGTATATACTCCAAGGACAGCATCTGTCACACTGTGTCATTATTGTAGGAGTACTAGTAGTATGCTGCTGTTAAAGGAAGATTTGACATAGTGTGTATTTTTACAAGTTATATCATTTAACTTTCTCTCCATGCCATAAATTAGATGTTATTTTCCTAAGTTCAAAATTGAGGAGACCAAGGCCCCAGCAGATCACAGGTCTTTGTACCAAGGAACTCTGGGCAAGGGACAGTGCCTGTATTTGGAGCAGAGGCTGATTCCGTTATACTTCTGAACAAAGAAGTAATAACAGGCGATAAATGAAATAATGAATGAATGTTACCATTGAGTGAAGAGGGGTTAAGTGTGAAGCATGGCTTTAAACAAGTCTTTTCTTGGCTGCAACCATCTCCCAGAACACCCCCACTCAGGGTTGAAAGTAGTCCTGAAGGATCATGTAATTTAACCATGGGAAATGAAGCCCCCACCCCACCCCACTGGCAGGCAAGGGGCTGGCCCCAGTCACAGAGATGCCTTTGGCACCTGCCCAGCTGTATTTCCCAACTTCTTGTGCGCAGCCCACTCCAAACCCCATCCTTCCCAGAACACTGCATTGGCGACAGGCCTGGTTTCCTTCCCCACAGCAGAAGCCTTGCTGTGCCTGTCCTTAGAGACAGAGGAGCACCAGACCTCTGTATTTCTTGGTTGTATTCTCCCAATTAAGCAAAGAAGCCAACCAAAGACTCTTTAAGTCAAATTAATTGCATCTTAGCAGGCTCTGTGCCTGCCAGCTTCAGCCAGGAGTCAGATTTTATAAGCCACTTAGCCCCACACCCAAGTTTTATGATGGAAATCCTGACAAAGCTGCACTGATAAGGCTGCAGAGGACCCAGGAGGCCAGAAAATCTAGTAATTTTCCAGAGTCTAAACCCAGCTTCTACTGCAAGGGCCCCTCGCCAGCCAAGACTCTGAAGTGTGGGCCAAGAGGGCACTGGCAGAGAGCTGTTTGTTTCCACTCCACCGCACTCTGGAAATTCGCTACGATACCTTGCTGGTATTTTTAATGACAAGGTTCTCCTCCAGCATCACCTAGTATGCAATTAGTTTTCCCATTTTTTTTTGGACTGTGCAATCATTCATTCATTCATCAAATTCTCACTTCTCTGCCAGGCTTGTGTTGGGCGCTGAGGAGAAGCACAACCTGGGTGATTAATTTTAAACTCCACTCTGTTAGGGTGCAGTTTGTGCACCACACAACTCTAGGGGTCGCCATTCACATAGCCTGGGATCACATCGAGTACCCCCAGGAGATAATCATGGAGTAGAGAAGAATAAAAGTAAAACAATACGAAAATACTATATGTTCAGTTTATTATAGAAGGAAAAACATTCAAAATAAACAAGTTAGCTCTTAGAGGGATTTCCAATTTGTCTTTCTAAAATGAAAAAAAAAATCAGACATTTCATTCCATTGTTCAAAACAGGCTTTCTGTACTTTGGCATTGTTGACATTTTCGGTTAGATACTCTTTGTTGTGGGAAGCTATCCTGTACATTATAGAATATTTACCAACACAAGTGGCTTTACCTACAAGATGACAGTAACAGCTCCCTCCAAAATGCGACAATAAAATGTCCCCAGATACTACCGAATGTCAGGGATGGAGGGAAAGAGGAAAGGGCTAAATTGTCCCCAGTTGAAAGCCACTGCTTTAAAATGACCTCTTCTTTCTCGCATTTCCTCTCCAGTACCTTCCATTGCCCTCTAAATGAAGTCAAGATGCAGATTTTCATTCAAGACCCTTGCGATCTGACCCCCGCCCACCTGTCCAGCCCCATCACTCACCATTCTGCCATGCCCTCACCCATTCACTCCCACTGCAGGCAGACATAGGCCGCTTCCCGTCCTTCCTGGTCTACTCACCTTGTCCTCCAAGGCTCAGCCTAGTTCCCCTGACTTCAGAAGCCCATGCTGGCCCGTTCCCTCCCTCTGAACAGGTGGAGTCACCCCTCCACGGGATCCTCGGCACCAGGGCACCTCTCTGTCCCAACACTTAGATTTATGAGATCGATTCTACTGAAACTATTGATTTATATGTCTGGGGGCAGTAACCATGTATCCCCACCACAGCAGAGTCCTGGCTCAGGGATTGATTTAGTAAAGGCTCTATAGTATTCAAGCTCAGTGAAGAATTTTAAAAGAAAATAAAGAAAAACCCATATCCTCCACCAATGCCCTTTGGATTAATTGAAGCTTTGGCCAGGGAGTCAGTGCTCTCACCTCCATCGCTGACCAGCTGTCGACTTTGGACAAGTCATTTCATCTCTCTGGTATTCCTCAATTACAGTTGAGCTTCAATGTTATTTTGAGGCACAAATGAATTACTTCACAAAAGCACTTAGTAAATTGTCATTAATTGTATAAATTTGAAGGGTTATTATTACTATTTAATAATAAGATCCTAAAGACATAAATGTTGAGCTGAAATAAATATACTTGCTGAATCCTTCTTTCCTTATATGGAGGCTTGGCCATTTCCTAGATGTGAAGACCATTTTTTTTTTTTTCCTTCTCTCCTGAAAAACAAGTCTTACCATTTGCTAATTCCTACCTTACCTAGAGCTTAAAATTTTAATTCAGGATATTTTTGTTCTTCCTGGGTGAAAATTCAAGGTGTTCCCTTTATTTCTTTGAAGCAAGCCACCCCTAGAAATGGAGGACACTTTTCTAATAGCCATGCAACCTGTAAAACCTTGAATTTTAAAAATTGTGCCAGTGGTAATAATCAGGATAGAAAACTTTAGAAGACAAGTGACTTCTAAATGCATGTTCATTTCAAAGGCCACAAAAATGCATTAGGTTTAAGGAAATGAAGTTGAAAGAAATCTCGTAAGAATGAAGCTTTGCTGTGGGTTGAATTGTGTCCCACAAAAAGGTCCTAACCCCCAATACCTGTGAATGTGAACTTATTCAGAAATAGTGTCTTTGCGGATATAATCAAGTTCAGATGAGGTCATACTGGATTGCAGTGGGCCCTAATCTTACATGACTTGTGTCCTTGCAAGACGAGAGGAAGAGACACAGACAGAGGAGAATGTCTTGTGAAGACTCAGGAGAGACTGGAGCGGTGTAGCTACCAGTCAGGGAACATCAAGGGTTACTGGCAACCACCAGAAGCTAGAAGAGAGGTGTGGATTCCCCTTAGAACTTCTAGAAGGAACCAACCTTCCACAAGCCAGATTTCAGACTTCAAGCTTCCAGAACTATTAAAAAGTAAATTTCTGTTGTTTTAAGCTGCACAGCTTTCGGCACTTTGTTAAGGCAGTGCAAGAAATGAAGACAAGCACCCCAGCCAAAATCATATTCTCTCTATGAAGCCTCCCTTTAGCCACAGTCTGGTGCTGCTCTACCGTAACATGGAGAGAACAAATAAGGAATAACAACGGAGTGTGAGCCCCCTCCACACCCTCCAGAGGGGACATACTCAAAGGGGGGAGACTATTAATCACCCTGTGTCTTCAGCATGCAGGATCCTGAGCACAGAGCAATAGCTCAGCAAGTGTTGAACATTTCCAACTAAACTGAAGCCCAGATGAAGTCCTCAGAGTGCTAAGCTGAGGCAGGGCAAGGAGCATAATCATTTGCCTGCAGTTCCAGGGAGATGAACATCAAAATGCACGTCCTGAAGGAGAGTTCTTAAACCTAGTCTAGAGCACCAAGCCAGGCAACGTGGCTAGTGAGCTAAAGAAGTAGGAAGGGTGAAGACAGTGGCTTAGAACCTGAAAACCAGAAGTGGCCTAGGTTATTACCCAGATGAGGCACCCCTGTCTGGACCTTATAGACATGTACACTTTTGGGGAGTAGTATGGCAATGATTTAGCTTTTTGGCTGCTCAATATCCAATCCCATTTCCTTTTTGGAAGGAATCTCCCATTGTACAAACTATCGGTGGACACAGTGTCCTGATTTTTACCACCATAACTGAAGATGAGAGATGTTCCATCCCTACACGTCCTGAAGCAAGGCACACGGTGTAACTGAGGCCCACCTGTGAGGCTTAAGAACAGGCCACACAAAGCAGACTCACTCACTGCAAGCAGAAAGGGGTCCAGCTGTGAGAGGTCACAGTGATAGGAAGGGATGTGCGCACAACTTCCATCTCCCCAGGCTCGTGTCTGCGTGTGGTGTGGAGACATTGAACCTAGAGCAGCACAGTGGCCTCTTACTCCATTCCTCACTGATTTTTTCCCCATGGGAGAAGAAAGTCACCACCTGGTAAGACATATGCAGCCGATAAGTCTAGAAAGAGGAGTTAAATATGCTCAATGAGTCTACTTCAGCCTTCTCTTTTTCTAAACCAGTCTACCTACAGGGACCCGTCCCAGCTTCTACATGCCATAGCTTGCTGTGGCAAGTTGTGGCCCAAGGATAAGGCCTGCAGTGGTTCCACTGTGCCAATGACTGGGAGGGAGTCAAATCTCAGGGGTGAAAATATAAGCAGACCCATTGGCCTCAGATCCAAAGCCACATTCTTCTGACAGCTTTGTCAATAATAAATGTGATGTTTTAATATGTGACTATTGTAAGCATCTCTGAATGAGCTTTGAACTCAAAAGGTGAAGAAGAATGTCATTTATTGGGCCCTGGGAACACAGAGAGGGAATTCCAGAGACTTATGGCATTGTCAGTGATTGACGTCTGAAATGTTGTTAATTTTAAAGAAAGAGAATTAGATGGTACTGCCAGCAGAAACTGTTATTCTAGATTTGCTCTGTATTGGAGTAAAGCATGGTGGGTGCTTTGTATGCAATGGCTGATATTTTCTATACTAAATATCAGAAAACTCCAGAAGAAATTTGCTTTCATCTGGCAGAAACAGGAGTATACTTGTTCTATCTCAAGGAAATATCAAAACTTCTAGTCTGTGCCACAGTTTAGGCCACAGAGACCTTGACCATCTTCCCATCCTGGTGGCGAAATGTTAGTCCACTATATTAATAGCATCATTTTGTTAGGACCAGAATGTGGGAAATAACATGTACTGTAGATGCTTTTGGTAGGCTACATGCAAGCCAGGAGGGAGGGCATAAACCCCACAAAAATGGGGGATCAGAATGCTATGTGGCACTTAAGAGCAAGCCTCAGCACAAGACTCATAGTAGAAAGTCCGTGAAGTCTAACAGCAAATCCAGGTCTTAATCAGCAAATAATTATGCTCCTTTTAGAAAACACTCTTTGGATTGCGATTAGGCACTGTTGGAGACTAAATAAATGACTGAAAATGGGACCAAAATAAGCACTCACCCCTAGCTAAGCATTATGAGTGGGGTGTTACATAATCCACCCAGCCATGAAGCGCCATGCCCAGTAGCTCCATCATCAAATGAAAATGGAGAATATGGACGAGGCTCAACTGCTCTCAAGGCACAGGAATGGCGGGACTAAGATGCTCCCATGCCCAGCATGCCCTCTCCTCCACATCCGTGTCCTTCATCCACCCACACCTACAGCTGCAAAGGCACCTCCCCACCTCTGATGCGTGTGCTGACAAAGAAGCACTGTGGTTTTTTATAGTTCCACCCAGCAGCTCTACCCAGGAAGCAAAACTTAAAGTAGTACCTGTCTGTGTCTGCTTTGCCGAGGAAGGGAGGGAGCGGGGGAGAGAAGTGGTGGTTTTATGCCAGTGAGAGTCATTTGGTTTAGGAGGAACCCTTTGCTGGGGGCTGGTGGGGGGCTGCTGTACTCACAGAATGGCATTCTGGTCAGTCGAAGAATTCATCACCATACCAGCAGGAAAACACTTCACAGGAGGGGTGGGAAGGGGCAGTATCCTACAGAAAGTGATAAATACTTCAAATAGTGGCACAACTGATGGTGGTATTGCCACCATAGCCAGAATAAAGTGTGTAGAACTGAGGGACTGAGGGGACTGACGAAGGCTTTGCACTCCCACACCCCCCTCACAGGCTTCTGCCTCCCAGCCCACAGCTTTGGCCCACGAGTTCAGTGACTTGGGAGGAGTGCTTGCACGAGGGGCCATGACAATGGTCACACTGAGCTGGACTCAAACATGCCCATCTGGTCCTTCCAGGTTCCTTGTGCCCCTGGGGACACAGGCCAGAAAGGACAGTCACCAAACTGGCCAGGGTCTTAGATCCTGATGATCAAGAAAAAATAGTATTGCTAGTGTTTGGAATATGGGAGTAAGAATGAAACCTGGGGATCCCCTGAGTGACCTCCTAATTCTGGCATATCTAGTAGTAAAAGTGAGTGGAAAACTTCTGCAGCTGGACACCAAGGGCTCATATCCCTCTAAACTAAATGTGGTGGCCCTTCACAGGGTGACCAGTGAAGGGCCAGATGAAGGCAAACACCATTGGAGCAGAATAGCAAAGAGAAGCCACAAACACCAGTTAAGCAACAACGAGGACCAGAGCCTCAATCTGTATTTCCTCCTTGCAGTGTAGAGTATTTATGTATTCTACTGAAGTTTCCTCTTCTTTCCTCTCCATTTTCCCCACTATTAAATATGTGGGAAGTAGTAACAGTGAACTTTACATTTTATTCTGTAGGTTTCAGAAACAACTGGAAGCACAGTCTGGATGCAATAACCAGTAAGGCTTTGCTTCTGCTCCTCTGGGGAGGGGCTCAGTGCATGTTCAGTTGTAAGAAGGATGCATGTGTGTGTGCATGTGTGCACATGTATTGGAAGGATATGTATGGAAAGAAGCTTTGAGTGGAGGTTGGGCAGCTGAAGAGGGGAGCCATCAAGGACATCTGTTAGTTCTTATTGGCCACCCAGCAACAGCTCTGCTTATTTGGCAGGAAACCCCAGAGGGAGAAGCAGCCTATCCTCATGATGGAAGCCAAAGTGGAGAGGGGGGAGTCCCCCCTCTTTCCTGCCCCTGGCATCCTGTAAAGTTGCCCAGATGAATGAGGATGAGGGCTCCTTCCCAGCTGTGGGCCTGTCCTCCCTGAGTGGTAGATGGGTGGCACTGATGGATGGCATAACCTGGCTGTCTCCCAAAGAATAAATGCTTTTTGCTATGTCTCCCTGACAATCAGAAAGTTCCTGTCCACCTTCTCAGTCTGGTCCTCTTGTGTGTACTGATTCTGGAGCCCCAACACCCCCTGGTGAGGGTACCACAGTTTATTTTCATCACTTACACCTGAGAACTATTGCTGATAGTAGAGTGGCTCTAAGTACATGGCTGAGCTAAGTTCATTACAGGGTCCTGGATCAAACAGATAATCACAAGAAGCTTTTAATTGATGTTAGTTGGCCACCAGGAAGAGAAGCTAGTCCCTTCATGTGCACACAAGACTCCAATCTATCCTCTCCATAACCCAAGCCAATATTATTCATAGGTCCATTTTAAAGGTGAGAAACCTGTTGCACAGAGGAGTTACATAACATTCCCAAGCCACACAGCTAAGATATAAAGTATTAGGAGCTCAGACACAAACATGTGGGTAGGAACAGGGACTTCAGAGGAGACAAGACTCATGAAAGGGTTCCGTTATCTGCATCGCCTAGAGTCTCATCTGACCTACCCTCTCCTCCCTCTTGAGAGAATACCTCCCCTAAGTAGCAGTTTTTATGGGAACCAGAAGATACTGCCCAATATCAAGGTTCAACCAGGCAGTCCTGACCTATACAGGATGGGAATTCTTTCATCCACCTAGAGCTAAACTTACTGTATTCCTGACATACAACCTGACGTACTGGTTCGCAGTATTTGCCCCAAGGAAAACAAGTGCCACCTCCATCTTGCTTCTCCACCCACAAGGCCACTCCATTCCTTCCCACAACTCCCTCTCCCCAGCAAGACAAATAGGTGCCCATCTGAGCATTCGCGGGAGCCTTGGGGGTGGGGGAATCTTAGGGAAACGAGAAGACAGGGCATGCGTCCCGTCCCACTGGGCGACCAGGGCAGGAACACGTGTGAGCCATTAGGCCTGGCCTGCGGGTGGGGCAGCCTGACTCCTGTGTTCAAGGAAGCCTACCCAGGGTTTTATAGCCCAGAGTTCTCCGTGATCCTCAAGGCTGCCTTTATTCTGGCCCCGAAAAAACTCCAAGGGAAGAACTTCAAAGTTAATTTCTCATTATAAACGTCACAGCCAGGAGGCTCTGCCCACCCATGTGAAACCACCAGATCCGTGACTCATCTGGAGGTCTCCAAGGCCCCCTTGCCTGACTGGATGCTCCCCTCCCTCCGGCACCCCTCAGAGCTCTGGTTAAGTCCTCTCGCTCAGCCGGATGGCAGGTTTTACCCTTTAGGATTTCCTCTCAGGCATCACACCTCCAGGAAGCCTTCCTCGGCCTGACTGGGTTCCTCGCAGCCCTTTGCCTTTACCTCCAGTGGAGGATCAGATACATCCAAGAACCCACCGTTAGTGCCTGCGGTCTTCTAAGCCATGGGTTCCTAACTGGGGAGATTTTGCCACTGGGCAACCAATTTTTGGTTGTTCCAATTGAGGAGGAGTGCTCCTGGCATCTAATGGGTAGAGGCTAAGGACACTGCTAAACATTCTAGAGTGCACAGGACCACCCCACAAGAAACAGTCATCTGGCCCAGAATGTCAACAGCAGATCTGGCTTCATGGGCAAGCAACCTATGCAGTCAATAGGGCCCAGCTCACTGAAGGTCCCACACTTGGTTTAATGCTCTGCTGTTGCCATGTTGAAATTCTTAGTAACTTCTGAACAAAGGGACTCTGTATTTTTGCTTTGCATCAGGCCATGCAAATTAGGTAGCCAGTTGTGTGGATGTTGAAAAACCCTGTTCTAGGCTCTGCAATAGGGACGTGGAAATGAAGATACCTGCGAGGAGCCATAATCCAGTGGGCGGCATGGGGGATACAGGGGTTGTGGGGGGGCCATGCGCTTCCTCATCTGGGTGGTGATAGGGGAAACCCAGAGGAGGGAGCTCTAGGCAGTTCTGTGTGACCCGAGTACAGGGCACAATGAGAAGGAGAGGTGAGGGTGAGGCTGGCAGGTTAGGAGGAGCCAGGTCTCAATCCCATTAAGCAGATCTTGAAGGATTTTAAGATAGTGACATCATTCAACTGAATTTTAGACAGTCAGAGGGGTGTGGCAGACAGATTGGAGGACAGAAGACCCTGAAGAGGGAGACGGGTTCAGGGGCAGTAGCAATACAAGAGCTGAGAAAGATTGAGCTGAATGAGGTAGGACAGCAGCAATGCACTGGGGAGGAAGAGACAGACGCAGGAGATGATTATATAGAACAGGCTGTCACAATTATTGGATGGATGCATGTATGATGTTTATGCTTATTATCATTTACTATCTCTTTTCATTCTGACAACAGATTTACAAGGGATGTCACATTTTTCTTACGTTGCAATTGAGGAATTTAAGGCTGAAGAGATTAAAATAACTTGACCAAAGTCATTCACTGGTAAGGGGTAAAGCCAACATTTTACTGTAGGCATGCCTGATGCCAGAGTCATTGTCCTCCCACAAGGCTAGGTAGCAGCCTCATGAGTGTGCTGAGGATCCAGCAGGGTGACCAAGAACATTTCCAAACTGGCCCCAGACAGGTGCTGTCTTTATCTCCTGTGGCAGCCTCTGTTCCTCCAGCCGCATGGTCCACTCTTAAGGTTATACACCAAATTCTTTACTTCCTGTTGTCAGATTGGTTTCTTGGCCAATCGATATTTAATAATGGCTAAAGAAAGAGAAAAGTGACAGCAGAAATGTGAAAGCCTGAAAAACATCTTTTAGTTGACATTACCAAGAATCAAAGAAGTGGAGCTTAAAATAATAATGAGGTATCATTCCTGCCTATCAAATTGAATGGTGGTGGGTAACTTGATACAATCTTTTTGAAAAGTAGTTTGACATTATGCATTAATTGCCTTTTTTTTAAAATCATACCCTTTGCTGAGTGCTTGATTACTTCCTTAATATAAGAACCTGGATTAAGATTTATGGATAAAAATATTTTTTGCAATTTAAGCATAATGAGGATAGGGGGGCATTTTCTAAAAACAGGCAAATGAGTAATGATATAAATTCTGATGATGGAATATTAATCCTGCCAAATTTTTAATGACATGAGAAAAGCACTAAAATATAAAACTGAGTGAAAAATAATTTAACAAATGTATACTATTGTATATCCAGTAAACTCCTCATTTTGTGTACACAGAATTTCCCAGCTGGAGCCTAAACTACATATACCCTTGCGATCGAGACATGTCTGGAAATGGACGGTGGAATTATCCTTGGTAAGAAGTCAGCCTCAGGGGGGTGGGGGCTGGGCAGGTAAATTTAACCCAGATACAAAGCTTCAAACATAGGTAGGGTGAGGGCTGTTCTGTGGAAGGCAGGGTGCCTGTCATTCAATTCATGGGGACCTCAGAACATATCTGAACTGAGAGAGGAGATTCTCAATGCTCATATTATGTTTCTATGTAACAAATTACCCCAAAATTTGGGAGCTTAACATAGTAATTTTTTGTTTTCATTCATGGCTCTGCGGACTAACTGGGCTCAGCAGGACAGTTCTCACTCAGGGTCTCCCATGCGGCTGCAATCAGAGGGCAGTTTAGGCTGAAGTCATCGGAAGGCTCGGCTGTGTGGATATCCAAGATGGCGCACTCACAGGGCTGGCAGTCGGTGGGACCTTCAACTGGAGCACCTGCATGTGAACTCCCTAATGGCCGCTTATCCTATGGGGGCTGGATTCTGAGAGGAAATAGTCCAAACTGAGCATTCTAAGAGACCCAGATAGAAGTGGCAAGCCTTTTTTTTTTTATTAAGGTATCTTTTATATACACTCTTATAAAGGTTTCACAAGATAAACAATGTGGTTACTACATTCACCCTTATTATCGAGTACTCCCCCCCCACCGTACCCCATTGCAGTCACTGTCCATCAGTGTAGTAAGATGAAGTGGCAAGCCTTCTTATGACCTAATCTCAGAAGTCCCAGAACATCTTTCTGGATGCGCCTTGTTGGTAGAGTAAGTCACTAAGACCAGCCTAGATCCAAAGTGTAGGGAATTAGATTCCTCCCTTGATATGAGGGATAGCAGGTCTGGCAGGGAGGGAAAGGATCAATGTCAGCCATCTTTCAAATTTGTTGACCATAAATGTTTTTGATAAAGAACTGTGAAAAACATGGCTACATAGGACCTAAAGCAAGCCCTTTTATACCCCAAAGTATAGCTAAAGGGGGCAGAAATTCCTGCCTACATAGGGAGCCCAGCCTGGCTTTGGTGTCCCACAGGCTCCAGAGCACACACTATATGTCGGTACCTGGAGGAAGGCTCGGGGCACCAGGAAGGGCAAAAGCATATGGCAGCTTAAGACTCATGACAATGACCAATTTTTTAAAGAATTTTTTTAAAGAAAAAGCTTTCAAAGTGAGCCCTGGCAGCAAAAGCAGGGCATATTTAAAGGCATGGAGGCCTCCAAAGTGAACATCATTGTAAAGAAAACAGAGGATTAGGTCCCGAGTTCATGTAGAAATCCCTTAGAACTTCCCAGAAATAATTTGGGAGGCCTTTTCAAGGCAGGGGGTGGGGGAGGTTGTCAAGAAAAGTCAGTAAAATACGTTATAGCTACCAGTATCAGCCCATTTCAGCACCCCAGCTTGGTGTGAAATACTTTACGTGTCTTGAACATGTGAATAATTATGTTTCTATTTGCACACATGCATAAATATACAAAGAAAAAAGTGTGCTTGGAAAAAAAAACTGGAAGAAGGTACGCTAAAAGGTTAACAGTGCCTCTGCCATCTCTGAAATCCAATCTGATTCCAGGACAGTTTTTAACCCCCTTCTTTGTATATTTTTCTGTATGTTCCATTCCCAATTTTCTAGATGAACATTTTGCTTATAAAACTAGAAGTACACTATTTTTTTTTGGAAAAAATAAAAAAGCGGACATGTCTCTTAAATAATGGTGCTTGCTCACACAAGGTCATGAGGGAAGGAGGTCTCCCCCAGCCCAGGCCTGGCTCTGGTCACAACAAACTTAACAGCCAGAAACATCTACAACAGATTTGACCTCCATGAAGCCCAGGGGAGCAATGAGTGTAGCAAGTCAGGAGCTACCGAGTAAGGATGTCCAGGGTGACCCCAGGCAGCCCCATCAGCTGGTCATCCCAGGTTATCCTACTCAGGCCGCAGAAGTTGTGCTTTGTTTACATACACACTCATAGGCGTTTCACTTCCATACTCATCAGGGCTACACACCAGGTGCGGAGCCTGACTCGCCTCCTTAGCATGCAGGGGGCTCTAAGGACACAATCGCCCAGGCACCCTCATGGCAACCAACAGCCAAGCAGATGCTCAGACCACGATGGCTTATGGCCCAGCCTAGGGAGGCTCAGCAGCTGCCTTCACAGAGACCTCAGAGCGTGGCAATTCCAAGGTGGCCCAGGTAGCACCCGTGGGGCTGCTAGCCCCCACCGCATGATGGGCCCTTACAGCTCACCTAGAGTCCTAGTCAGCAGCTCAGAGCACCTTCAGCATTTCCTGCTGTGCAGTACATGTCTCAGCCACAGCCACAGCCCTAGCCCTGGGCTGTGCTTGGCCACTTACAGCCCACCCAGACAAGGTTCCTCCAGCAGGGCAGTGCCCTGTCTTTGCAAATGCAGATGGAATATGCCAACCAGCAGACTGGCTTCTCCAGTTCACGGTGCCAACACTCCCGCGCACCTCCACGCACCCTAAAGCCCTGCACACAGCCCCTGGTCTTCTTGCCTCCCACTAGCTCCCAGTGCAGACACAGCCAGCAAGAAAGTCAGGCTTTGCAGCTGCCAGCTGTCCTGGCCCTCAGCGCGCCTTCATCCAGGACAGCCAGCACCAGTGACAGTCAGATTATACCTCCAACCTCACAGCCAGCCCTCGCCACAGGGGAGGGTCCCCTGTGTGTTCCAGTCCTAGGCCAATAAAATCAACTGCCACTGAGGAAAAAGAAGGCCTGGGCTTTGAAACCAGACAGTCCTTGCTCTGCACTTCGCTGACGTTCATCTGGTCAATTGTTTTACTTCTCTGAGTCCCTGTTTCCTCACTTGATTGGCTTGTTGGGTGATTAAATGAGATAAGGTTTATGAAAGCTCTGAGCAAACTTCTGTCCCTCTAAGGACATTTTTAGAGGAAACCATTAGAAGAATCTCTCCCAAAAGCTCAAATCAGATGAAAAGGACACACTTGCATCTCTGTCTGGCCTTGATCATCCCCTAAGGAGCCAACTAGGAGAAAGATCAGACCTGGAGTTGGGGATGGGGGTGGAAAACCTCTGGGAAAAGAGGCCATACCTCCAGCAGCTGGGGTCAACCCCGGGACACTCCACTGAAGAGGCTGGGATGGCCCAGACTGTCAGACGGCTGAGCCCTCTGCATGGGCCCCCATCAGGCTGGAGAAACTGTTCACAGTGCACATGGGGGCTTCTCCCTAAGACCACCATAGGCTCTCAGCTGCTCCGATTACAGCAGGAGGAAAAGAACAAAACCTGAGCAGCCACCATGAGCTACTCACAACAGCCCTGTTAGAGAATTGTATCCATTGGGGAAATCAAGTTCAACGTGGGTGGTTCCAAAAAGAATGAAAAACAAGATTTTAGCAAAAGGACTATCTGAGAGATAAGGGAACACAGGAGGAACCATGCAGCACCAAGCAGCAACAGCAGAAAGCTGTCACCACCCCTAGGGCTGAGGGACAAGGAAGGGAGAAGACAGGGTTAGAGAAGCTATGAAAACCAACACCCATGCGGGGCCACCCACGGACACGAGTGGACAGAATATTGCCAGAAACATGGTGCTGTCCAGGGAAGAAATCCCCCAGGCATCTCTCTTCCTACTTCTCAACTTCCTGCCAGTGCCCCCTACGAGCCAAACTAGTCATCAAGGAACCAGGTAATGTGGCAGTCCACAAGGGCTGGCCCTCCAGATCACAGAACAAGGGGAAAAAAAAAAGGTCAAAATGGATGTGTGAGCAAATAGAAAATGACCCCCCACACAGATATTATTATTATCCCAATTTTTCACATAAGGAAAGTGAGACAGTGAAGTTAGGTATTTGCTCAACATCTTTCAAACACCATATTACTCTTTCTAGAACTCACCCACACAGAGCAAGTTATGTATTGTAACAGGCAGTAAATGACCTGGTGAGTACCAGGAGGCAAGGACTATATACTATAAGAGCACCTAGCTGGGGACAGACACTGGGTGGACAAGGAAAAGTCATCAGATAGGCTTCCCAGGAAAGGTAACTCCTAAGCAGAGTCTTGAATGAATGTGAAACAGCAGGGGTCTTCAAGGCAATTGAGCCCTGGGCTTCTTTCCTCCTCTAGCAGACTATGAACCTTGAGGAATTTCAGGCACTCCATATCATCCATCTTTGCATCCCCATGGCCAACCTGAGACAAATAAATACCTTTATGATTCTATAGGAGGCAGTATTGGGTAATGTTTAAGATTTCAGACCTGCATCAGACCAACCTGGGTTTGTATCCTGAGCAACCTTGGGCAAGTTATTTAATTTCTCTATGTCTATTTTTCTAACTCTATAAAAGGGGTGCCCTGGTAATAGAACCTACTTCATTGTGGTGTTTTTGAACATTAAATGAAGTCATGCATGTAAGGACCTTAGCACTTATTGCTAAGTGCTAAATTGATCATGATTGTCAATAATTATACAGTTATGTTTATTACTGTATGATTATGGTTGTCAGTAATTATACAGTTGTGGTTATTACTCTATGATTTTACTTATTAGCAATTATTATTATTATAATCTAATAGAAATTCTATAACCTAATGAAATTCCGGAAAGAAGTAGTGAATACTTCACCTAAGGAGTTCATGGGGGCTCCCCAGGAGGCAGGGGTGTTAGAACTGAATCTTGAAATTCTCTGGACAGAGGAGGGGAGGGCATCCAGGCACCAGGACAACATGGGCAAGAGCATGGAGGCATGGAGCTTGGCTGCTGGGGAGCCAGTCTGTATTTCAGTGTGGTAAGAGTGGAGACAGAGATGAAATAGCACAAGGTAGGATCAGGTAAATAGGTAGGGGTCCTTCAACAAATCTAACCCACTTTTTAAAAATGCAATGCAAGCTTCTGCTCCTTCCAAAAGTCTTTCACAAGCATCTTACCCCATAGCAAGACCCACCTTCTCTGAATTTTGATAATCCCCTGATTTTGAACCATATAAGTCAGTATCTAATTTTTTTAAGATGGTATTAACCTCAAGATCCTTCTCTGTGACAATTTTTTTATCTCTGGCTTTTTAATTCTCTTGAATTACCCCTGAGAAATAGCACCCAATAAATCTTTAGGAGAACTTTGTTGATAAATCTTGGTTGCCTAAGAGTCTTTTCTGGAGGCGATCGGAAGATGGTGGCATGAGTAGAGCAGCGGAAATCTCCTCCCAAAACCACATATATCTATGAAAATAAAACAAAGACAACTCTTCCTAGAATAAAGACCAGAGGACACAGGACAATATCCAGACCACATCCGCACCTGAGGCGCTGAGAGAACCCAGCGCCTCGCGAAGGGGGTAAGATACAAGCCCCGGCCCCGCGGGAGCCGAGCGCCCCTCCCCCCAGCTCCCGGCGGGAGAAGAGCAGGCAGAGCGGGAGGGAGACGGAGCCCAGGACTGCCGAACACCCAGCCCCAGCCATCCGGGCCAGAGTGCAGACACAGTGCATGCGCAGGGGGCCCTGGATACTAGGAAAACAGGGCAGCAAGAACAGTGAGCGGGCACCGGAGGCCGGGTGCCGGAGGACATAAGAAAAGCGAGCAACCAATTTTTTTTTTCTTTTTTTTTGCTGTTTTGTTTTGGTGAGCGCTTTTTGGAAGTCTTAAAGGCATACGGACCCCAATACTAGGGAAACAGGGCAGCAAGACCGGTGAGCAGATGCCTGAGGCTGGCACCGGAGAATAAAGAAAAACGAGCAGCCACATTTTTTTTTCTTTTTTTTTTTTTTTTGTGGTCGTTGTTTTGTTTTGGCGGGTGCTTTTTGGAAATCTTAAAGGGGCAGGGTGGGACACATAATCCAGAGGTAGGGAATCCGGGGATCTCTAGGCACACTAACCCCTGGGATGCAGGGAGCAGGGAGGCCCCTTACGGAGATAAATAGCCTCCCAGCCGCTCCCCCTCCAACACAACTCCACCACTTTTGAGTAGTTGCCGGAGCCAGGCCACGCCCACAGCAACAGCGGAGATTAACTCCATAGCAGCCGGGCAGGAAGCAGAAACCCTGTCTGCACACAGCTGCCCAGCACAAGCCACTAGAGGCCGCTGTTCTCCCAGGAGAGGAGGGCCAAAAACCAACAAGAAGGGAAGTTCTAACAGCCGTCACTCGTCCCAGCTCTGCAAACTATTCCTATCACCATGAAAAGACAAAGCTACAGGCAGACAAAGATCACAGAGACAACACCAGAGAAGGAGACAGACATAACCAGTCTTCCTGAGAAAGAATTCAAAATAAGAATCATAAACATGCTGACAGAGATGCAGAGAAATACGCAAGAGATATGGGATGAAGTCCGGAGGGAGATCACAGATGCCAGAAAGGAGATTACAGAAATGAAACAAACTCTGGAAGGGTTTATAAGCAGAATGGATAGAATGCAAGAGGCCATTGATGGAATTGAAACCAGAGAACAGGAACGCATAGAAGCTGACATAGAGAGAGATAAAAGGATCTCCAGGAATGAAACAATATTAAGAGAACTGTGTGACCAATCTAAAAGGAACAATATCCATATTATAGGGGTTCCAGAAGAAGAAGAGAGTGGAAATGAGATGGAAAGTATCTTAAAAGAAATAATTGCTGAAAACTTCCCCAAACTGGGGGAGGAAATAATCGAACAGACCACGGAAATACAGAGAACCCCCAACAGAAAGGATCCAAGGAGGACAACACCAAGACACATAATGATGAAAATGGCAAAGATCAAGGACAAGGAAAGAGTTTTAAAGGCAGCTAGAGAGAAAAAGGTCACCTATAAAGGAAAACCCATCAGGATAACGTCAGACTTCTCAACAGAAACCCTACAGGCCAGAAGAGAATGGCATGATATATTTAATGCAATGAAACAGAAGGGCCTTGAACCAAGGATACTGTATCCAGCACGACTATCATTTAAATATGATGGCGGGATTAAACAAATCCCAGACAAACAAAAGCTGAGGGAATTTGCTTCCTACAAACCACCTCTACAGGATATCTTACAGGGACTGCTCTAGATGGGAGCACTCCTAGAAAGAGCACAGAACAAAACACCCAACATATGAAGAACGGAGAAGGAGGAATAAGAAGGGAGAGAAGAAAAGAATCTCCAGACAGTGTATATAACAGCTCAATAAGCGAGCTAAGTTAGGCAGTAAGATACTAAAGAGGCTAACCTTGAACCTTTGGTAACCACGAATTTAAAGCCAGCAATGGCAATAAGTACATATCTTTCAATAGTCACCCTAAATGTTAATGGACTGAAAGCACCAATCAAAAGACACAGAGTAATAGAATGGATAAAAAAGCAAGATCCATCTATATGCTGCTTACAAGAGACTCACCTCAAACCCAAAGACATGTACAGACTAAAAGTCAAGGGATGGAAAAACATATTTCAAGCAAACAACACCGAGAAGAAAGCAGGGTTTGCAGTACTAATATCAGCCAAAATAGACTTCAAAACAAAGAAAGTAATAAGAGATAAAGAAGGACACTACATAATGATAAAGGGCTCAGTCAAACAAGAGGATATAACCATTCTACATATATATGCACCCAACACAGGAGCCCCAGCATATGTGAAACAAATACTAACAGAACTAAAGGGGGAAATAGACTGTAATGCATTCATTGTAGGAGACTTCAACACACCACTCACCCCAAAGGATAGATCCACTGGGCAGAAAATAAGTAAGGACATGGAAGCACTGAACAACACAGTAGAGCAGATGGACCTAATAGACATCTATAGAACTCTACATCCAAAAGCAACAGGATATACATTCTTCTCAAGTGCACATGGAACATTCTTCAGAATAGACCACATACTAGGCCACAAAAAGAGCCTCAGAAAATTCCAAAAGATTGAAATCCTACCAACCAACTTTTCAGACCACAAAGGCATAAAACTAGAAATAAACTGTACAAAGAAAGCAAAGAGGCTCACAAACACATGGAGGCTTAACAACACGCTCCTAAATAATCAATGGATCAATGACCAAATCAAAATGGAGATCCAGCAATATATGGAAACAAATGACAACAACACTAAGCCCCAACTTCTGTGGGACACAACAAAAGCAGTCTTAAGAGGAAAGTATATAGCAATCCAAGCATATTTAAAAAAGGAAGAGCAATCCCAAATGAATGGTCTAATGTCACAATTATCGAAATTGGAAAAAGAAGAACAGATGAGGCCTAAGGTCAGCAGAAGGAGGGACAAAATAAAGATCAGAGAAGAAATAAATAAAATTGAGAAGAATAAAACAATAGCAAAAATCAATGAAACCAAGAGCTGGTTCTTCGAGAAAATAAACAAAATTGATAAGCCTCTAGCCAGACTTATTAAGAAGAAAAGAGAGTCAACACAAATCAACAGTATCAGAAACGAGAAAAGAAAAATCATGACGGACCCCACAGAAATACGAAGAATTATTAGAGAATACTATGAAAACCTAAATGCTAACAAGCTGGGAAACCTAGGAGAAATGGACAACTTCCTAGAAAAATACAACCTTCCAAGACTGACCCAGATAGAAACAGAAAATCTAAACAGACCAATTACCAGCAACGAAATTGAAGAGGTAATCAAAAAACTACCAAAGAACAAAACCCCCGGGCCAGATGGATTTACCTCGGAATTTTATCAGACATACAGGGAAGACATAATACCCATTCTCCTTAGAGTTTTCCAAAAAATAGAGGAGGAGGGGATACTCCCAAACTCATTCTATGAAGCCAAAATCACCCTAACACCAAAACCAGGCAAAGACCCCACCGAAAAAGAAAACTACAGACCAATATCCCTGATGAACGTAGATGCAAAAATACTCAACAAAATATTAGCAAACCGAATTCAAAAATACATCAAAAGGATCATACACCATGACCAAGTGGGATTCATCCCAGGGATGCAAGGATGGTACAACATTCGAAAGTCCATCAACATCATCCACCACATCAACAAAAAGAAAGACAAAAACCACATGATCTTCTCCATAGATGCTGAAAAAGCATTTGACAAAGTTCAACATCCATTCATGATAAAAACTCTCAGCAAAATGGGAATAGAGGGCAAGTACCTCAACATAATAAAGGCCATCTATGATAAACCCACAGCCAACATTATATTGAACAGCGAGAAGCTGAAAGCATTTCCTCTGAGATCGGGAACTAGACAGGGATGCCCACTCTCTCCACTGTTATTTAACATAGTACTGGAGGTCCTAGCCACGGCAATCAGACAAAACAAAGAAATACAAGGAATCCAGATTGGTAAAGAAGAAGTTAAACTGTCACTATTTGCAGATGACATGATACTGTACATAAAAAACCCTAAAGACTCCACCCCAAAACTACTAGAACTGATATCGGAATACAGCAAAGTTGCAGGATACAAAATCAACACACAGAAATCTGTGGCTTTCCTATATACTAACAATGAAACAACAGAAAGAGAAATCAGGAAAACAACTCCATTCACAATTGCATCAAAAAAAATAAAATACCTAGGAATAAACCTAACCAAAGAAGTGAAAGACTTATACTCTGAAAACTACAAGTCACTCTTAAGAGAAATTAAAGGGGACACTAACAGATGGAAACTCATCCCATGCTCGTGGCTAGGAAGAATTAATATCGTTAAAATGGCCATCCTGCCCAAAGCAATATACAGATTTGATGCAATCCCTATGAAACTACCAGCAACATTCTTCAATGAACTGGAACAAATAATTCAAAAATTCATATGGAAACACCAAAGACCCCGAATAGCCAAAGCAATCCTGAGAAAGAAGAATAAAGTAGGGGGGATCTCACTCCCCAACTTCAAGCTCTACTATAAAGCCATAGTAATCAAGACAATTTGGTACTGGCACAAGAGCAGAGCCACAGACCAATGGAAAAGAGTAGAGAATCCAGACATTAACCCAAACATATATGGTCAATTAATATTTGATAAAGGAGCCATGGACATACAATGGCAAAATGACAGTCTCTTCAACATATGGTGCTGGCAAAACTGGACAGCTACATGTAGGAGAATGAAACTGGACCATTGTCTAACCCCATATACAAATGTAAACTCAAAATGGATCAAGGACCTGAATGTAAGTCATGAAACCATTAAACTCTTGGAAGAAAACATAGGCACAAACCTCTTAGACATAAACATGAGTGACCTCTTCTTGAACATATCTCCCCGGGCAAGGAAAACAACAGCAAAAATGAATAAGTGGGACTATATGAAGCTGAAAAGCTTCTGTACAGCAAAAGACACCATCAATAGAACAAAAAGGAACCCTACAGTATGGGAGAATATATTTGAAAATGACACATCCGATAAAGGCTTGACGTCCAGAATATATAAAGAGCTCACACGCCTCAACAAACAAAAAACAAATAACCCAATTAAAAAATGGGCAGAGGAACTGAACAGTTCTCCAAAAAAGAAATACAGATGGCCAACAGACACATGAAAAGATGCTCCACATCGCTAATTATCAGAGAAATGCAAATTAAAACTACAATGAGGTATCACCTCACACCAGTAAGGATGGCTGCCATCCAAAAGACAAACAACAACAAATGTTGGCGAGGCTGTGGAGAAAGGGGAACCCTCCTACACTGCTGGTGGGAATGTAAGTTAGTTCAACCATTGTGGAAAGCAGTATGGAGGTACATCAAAATGCTCAAAACAGACTTACCATTTGACCCAGGAATTCCACTCCTAGGAATTTACCCTAAGAACGCAGCAATCAAGTTTGAGAAAGACAGATGCACCCCTATGTTTATCGCAGCACTATTTACAATACCCAAGAATTGGAAGCAACCTAAATGTCCATCGATTGATGAATGGATAAAGAAGATGTGGTACATATACACAATGGAATACTACTCAGCCATAAGAAAAGGGCAAATCCAACCATTTGCAGCAACATGGATGGAGCTGGAGGGTATTATGCTCAGTGAAACAAGCCAAGCGGAGAAAGAGAAATACCAAATGATTTCACTTATCTGTGGAATATAAGAACAAAGGAAAAACTGAAGGAACAAAACAGCAGCAGAATCACAGAACTCAAGAATGGACTAACAGGTACCAAAGGGAAAGGGACTGGGGAGGATGGGTGGGTAGGGAGGGATAAGGGGGGAGAAGTAGGAGGGTATTAAGATTAGCATTCATGGGGGGGTAGGAGAAAAGGGAGAGCTGTACAACACAGAGAAGGCAAGTAGTGATTCTACAACATTTTGCTATGCTGATGGACAGTGACTGTAAAGGGGTTTATAGGGGGGACCTGGTATAGGGGAGAGCCCAGTAAACATAATATTCGTCATGTAAGTGTAGATTAGTGATACCAAAGGAAAAAAAAAAGGGCAGTTTCTGTGTGGTAACCTCCAACGAGTTCTACACAAGGGTATAAAGGGCATATAAAAGTGTAGGCAAGGGGAGGGGCGGAAGATGGCGGCGTGAGTAGAGCAGCGGAAATCTCCTCCCAAAACAACATATATCTATGAAAATATAACAAAGACAACCCTTCCTAGAATAAAGATCAGAGTACACAGGACAATATCCAGACCACATCCACACCTGAGAGAACCCAGCGCCTCGCAAAGGGGGTAAGATACAAGCCCCGGCCCCGCGGGAGCCGAGCGCCCCTCCCCCCAGCTCCCGGCGGGAGAAGAGCAGGCAGAGCGGGAGGGAGACGGAGCCCAGGACTGCCGAGCACCCAGCCCCAGCCATCCGGGCCAGAGTGCAGGGCCCTCGATACTGGGAAAACAGGGCAGCAAGAACAGTGAGCAGGCACTGGAGGCTGGGCGACAGAGGGCATAAGAAAAGTGCGCGACCATTTTTTTTTTTTTTTGCTTTTTTGCTGTTTTGTTTTGGCGAGCGCTTTTTGGAAGTCTTAAAGGGACAGGGACCCCAATACTAGGGAAACAGGGCAGAAAGACCGGTGAGCAGAGGCCTGAGGCTGGCACCGGAGAATAAAGAAAAACGAACGACCACCTTTTATTTTTTTAATTAAAAAAATTTTTTTTTTTTTTATTAAAAAAATTTTTTTTCTTGTTTTTTTTTTGTGGTCGTTGTTTTGTTTTGGTGGGTGCTTTTTGGAAGTCTTAAAGGGGCAAGGCGGGTCACTTAATCCAGAGGTAGGGAATCCGGGATCTCTGGGCACTCTAACCCCTGGGCTGCAGGGAGCAGGGAGGCCCCTTACGGAGATAAATAGCCTCCCAGCAGCTCCTGCTCCAACGCAACTCCACCATTTTGGAGTAGCTGCCCGAGCCAGGCCACGCCCACAGCAACAGCGGAGATTAACTCCATAGCAGCCGGGCAGGAAGCAGAAACCCTGTCTGCGCGCAGCTGCGCAGCACAAGCCACTAGAGGCCGCTGTTCTCCCAGGAGAGGAGGGCCACAAACCAACAAGAAAGGAAGTCCTTCCAGCCGTCACTCGTCCCAGTTCTGCAGACTATTCCTATCACCATGAAAAGGCAAAGCTACAGGCAGACAAAGATCACAGAGACAACACCAGAGAAGGAGACAGACCTAACCAGTCTTCCTGACAGAGAATTCAAAATAAGAATCATAAACATGCTGACAGAGATGCAGAGAAATACGCAAGAAAAATGGGATGAAGTCCGGAAAGAGATCACAGATGCCAGAAAGGAGATTACAGAAATGAAACAAACTCTGGAAGGGTTTATAAGCAGAATGGATAGAATGCAAGAGGCCATTGATGGAATTGAAATCAGAGAACAGGAACGCATAGAAGCTGACATAGAGAGAGACAAAAGGATCTCCAGGAATGAAACAATATTAAGAGAACTGTGTGACCAATCTAAAAGGAACAATATCCGTATTATAGGGGTCCCAGAAGAAGAAGAGAGAGGAAAAGAGATGGAAAGTATCTTAGAAGAAATAATTGCTGAAAACTTCCCCACACTGGGGGAGGAAGTAATCGAACAGACCACGGAAATACACAGAACCCCCAACAGAAAGGATCCAAGAAGGGCAACACCAAGACACATAATAATTAAAATGGCAAAGATCAAGGACAAGGAAAGAGTGTTAAAGGCAGCTAGAGAGAAAAAGGTCACCTATAAAGGGAAACCCATCAGGATAACGTCAGATTTCTCAACAGAAACCCTACAGGCCAGAAGAGAATGGCATGATATATTTAATACAATGAAACAGAAGGGCCTTGAACCAAGGATACTGTATCCAGCACGACTATCATTCAAATATGACGGTGGGATTAAACAATTCCCAGACAAACAAAAGCTGAGGGAATTTGCTTTCCACAAACCACCTCTACAGAACATCTTACAGGGACTGCTCTAGATGGGAGCACTCCTAGAAGGAGCACAGCACAAAACACCCAACATATGAAGAATCGAGGAGGAGGAACAAGAAGGGAGAGAAGAAAAGAATCTCCAGACAGTGTATATAACAGCTCAATAAGCGAGCTAAGTTAGGCAGTAAGATACTAAAGAGGCAAACCTTGAACCTTTGGTAACCACGAATTTAAAGCCTGCAATGGCAATAAGTACATATCTTTCAATAGTCACCCTAAATGTTAATGGGTTGAATGCACCAATCAAAAGACACAGAGTAACAGAATGGATAAAAAAGCAAGACCCATCTATATGCTGCTTACAAGAAACTCACCTCAAACCCAAAGACATGTACAGACTAAAAGTCAAGGGATGGAAAAACATATTTCAAGCAAACAACAGTGAGAAGAAAGCAGGGGTTGCAGTACTAATATCAGACAAAATAGACTTCAAAACAAAGAAAGTAACAAGAGATAAAGAAGGACACTACATAATGATAAAGGGCTCAGTCAAACAAGAGGATATAACCATTCTAAATATATATGCACCCAACACAGGAGCCCCAGCATATGTGAAACAAATACTAACAGAACTAAAGGGGGATATAGACTGCAATGCATTCATTCTAGGAGACTTCAACACACCACTCACCCCAAAGGATAGATCCACTGGGCAGAAAATAAGTAAGGACACGGAAGCACTGAACAACACAGTAGAGCAGATGGACCTAATAGACATCTATAGAACTCTACATCCAAAAGCAACAGGATACACATTCTTCTCAAGTGCACATGGAACATTCTCCAGAATAGACCACATACTAGGCCACAAAAAGAGCCTCAGAAAATTCCAAAAAATTGAAATCCTACCAACCAACTTTTCAGACCACAAAGGCATAAAACTAGAAATAAACTGTACAAAGAAAGCAAAGAGGCTCACAAACACATGGAGGCTTAACAACACGCTCCTAAATAATCAATGGATCAATGACCAAATCAAAATGGAGATCCAGCAATATATGGAAACAAATGACAACAACACTAAGCCCCAACTTCTGTGGGACACAGCAAAAGCAGTCTTAAGAGGAAAGTATATAGCAATCCAAGCATATTTAAAAAAGGAAGAGCAATCCCAAATGAACGGTCTAATGTCACAACTATCAAAATTGGAAAAAGAAGAACAAATGAGGCCTAAGGTCAGCAGAAGGAGGGACATAATAAAGATCAGAGAAGAAATAAATAAAATTGAGAAGAATAAAACAATAGCAAAAATCAATGAAACCAAGAGCTGGTTCTTCGAGAAAATAAACAAAATCGATAAGCCTCTAGCCAGACTTATTAAGAAGAAAAGAGAGTCAACACAAATCAACAGTATCAGAAACGAGAAAGGAAAAACCACGACGGACCCCACGGAAATGCAAAGAATTATTGGAGAATACTATGAAAACCTATATGCTAACAAGCTGGGAAACCTAGGAGAAATGGACAACTTCCTAGAAAAATATAACCTTACAAGATTGACCCAGGAAGAAACAGAAAATCTAAACAGACCAATTACCAGCAACGAAATTGAAGAGGTAATCAAAAAACTACCAAAGAACAAAACCCCCGGGCCAGATGGATTTACCTCGGAATTTTATCAGACATACAGGGAAGACATAATACCCATTCTCCTTAAAGTTTTCCAAAAAATAGAGGAGGAGGGGATACTCCCAAACTCATTCTATGAAGCTAACATCACCCTAATACCAAAACCAGGCAAAGACCCCACCGAAAAAGAAAACTACAGACCAATATCCCTGATGAACGTAGATGCAAAAATACTCAACAAAATATTAGCAAACCGAATTCAAAAATACATCAAAAGGATCATACACCATGACCAAGTGGGATTCATCCCAGGGATGCAAGGATGGTACAACATTCGAAAGTCCATCAACATCATCCACCACATCAACAAAAAGAAAGACAAAAACCACATGATCATCTCCATAGATGCTGAAAAAGCATTTGACAAAGTTCAACATCCATTCATGTTAAAAACTCTCAGCAAAATGGGAATAGAGGGCAAGTACCTCAACATAATAAAGGCCATCTATGATAAACCCACAGCCAACATTATATTGAACAGTGAGAAGCTGAAAGCATTTCCACTGAGATCGGGAACTAGACAGGGATGCCCACTCTCTCCACTGTTATTTAACATAGTACTGGAGGTCCTAGCTACGACAATCAGACAAAATAAAGAAATACAAGGAATCCAGATTGGTAAAGAAGAAGTTAAACTGTCACTATTTGCAGATGACATGATACTGTACATAAAAAACCCTAAAGACTCCACCCCAAAACTACTAGAACTGATATCGGAATACAGCAAAGTTGCAGGATACAAAATCAACACACAGAAATCTGTGGCTTTCCTATATACTAACAATGAAACAACAGAAAGAGAAATCAGGAAAACAACTCCATTCACAATTGCATCAAAAAAAATAAAATACCTAGGAATAAACCTAACCAAAGAAGTGAAAGACTTATACTCTGAAAACTACAAGTCACTCTTAAGAGAAATTAAAGGGGACACTAACAGATGGAAACTCATCCCATGCTCGTGGCTAGGAAGAATTAATATCGTTAAAATGGCCATCCTGCCCAAAGCAATATACAGATTTGATGCAATCCCTATGAAACTACCAGCAACATTCTTCAATGAACTGGAACAAATAATTCAAAAATTCATATGGAAACACCAAAGACCCCGAATAGCCAAAGCAATCCTGAGAAAGAAGAATAAAGTAGGGGGGATCTCACTCCCCAACTTCAAGCTCTACTATAAAGCCATAGTAATCAAGACAATTTGGTACTGGCACAAGAGCAGAGCCACAGACCAATGGAAAAGAGTAGAGAATCCAGACATTAACCCAAACATATATGGTCAATTAATATTTGATAAAGGAGCCATGGACATACAATGGCAAAATGACAGTCTCTTCAACATATGGTGCTGGCAAAACTGGACAGCTACATGTAGGAGAATGAAACTGGACCATTGTCTAACCCCATATACAAATGTAAACTCAAAATGGATCAAGGACCTGAATGTAAGTCATGAAACCATTAAACTCTTGGAAGAAAACATAGGCACAAACCTCTTAGACATAAACATGAGTGACCTCTTCTTGAACATATCTCCCCGGGCAAGGAAAACAACAGCAAAAATGAATAAGTGGGACTATATGAAGCTGAAAAGCTTCTGTACAGCAAAAGACACCATCAATAGAACAAAAAGGAACCCTACAGTATGGGAGAATATATTTGAAAATGACACATCCGATAAAGGCTTGACGTCCAGAATATATAAAGAGCTCACACGCCTCAACAAACAAAAAACAAATAACCCAATTAAAAAATGGGCAGAGGAACTGAACAGTTCTCCAAAAAAGAAATACAGATGGCCAACAGACACATGAAAAGATGCTCCACATCGCTAATTATCAGAGAAATGCAAATTAAAACTACAATGAGGTATCACCTCACACCAGTAAGGATGGCTGCCATCCAAAAGACAAACAACAACAAATGTTGGCGAGGCTGTGGAGAAAGGGGAACCCTCCTACACTGCTGGTGGGAATGTAAGTTAGTTCAACCATTGTGGAAAGCAGTATGGAGGTACATCAAAATGCTCAAAACAGACTTACCATTTGACCCAGGAATTCCACTCCTAGGAATTTACCCTAAGAACGCAGCAATCAAGTTTGAGAAAGACAGATGCACTCCTATGTTTATCGCAGCACTATTTACAATACCCAAGAATTGGAAGCAACCTAAATGTCCATCGATTGATGAATGGATAAAGAAGATGTGGTACATATACACAATGGAATACTACTCAGCCATAAGAAAAGGGCAAATCCAACCATTTGCAGCAACATGGATGGAGCTGGAGGGTATTATGCTCAGTGAAACAAGCCAAGCGGAGAAAGAGAAATACCAAATGATTTCACTTATCTGTGGAATATAAGAACAAAGGAAAAACTGAAGGAATAAAACAGCAGCAGAATCACAGAACTCAAGAATGGACTAACAGGTACCAAAGGGAAAGGGACTGGGGAGGATGGGTGGGTAGGGAGGGATAAGGGGGGAGAAGTAGGAGGGTATTAAGATTAGCATTCATGGGGGGGTAGGAGAAAAGGGAGAGCTGTACAACACAGAGAAGGCAAGTAGTGATTCTACAACATTTTGCTATGCTGATGGACAGTGACTGTAAAGGGGTTTATAGGGGGGACCTGGTATAGGGGAGAGCCCAGTAAACATAATATTCGTCATGTAAGTGTAGATTAGTGATACCAAAGGAAAAAAAAAAAGGCAATTCCTGTGTGGTAACCTCCAACGAGTTCTACACAAGGGTATAAAGGGCATATAAAAGTGTAGGCAAGGGGAGGGGCGGAAGATGGCGGCGTGAGTAGAGCAGCGGAAATCTCCTCCCAAAACAACATATATCTATGAAAATATAACAAAGACAACCCTTCCTAGAATAAAGATCAGAGTACACAGGACAATATCCAGACCACATCCACACCTGAGAGAACCCAGCGCCTCGCGAAGGGGGTAAGATACAAGCCCCGGCCCCGCGGGAGCCGAGCGCCCCTCCCCCCAGCTCCCGGCGGGAGAAGAGCAGGCAGAGCGGGAGGGAGACGGAGCCCAGGACTGCCGAGCACCCAGCCCCAGCCATCCGGGCCAGAGTGCAGGGCCCTCGATACTGGGAAAACAGGGCAGCAAGAACAGTGAGCAGGCACTGGAGGCTGGGCGACAGAGGGCATAAGAAAAGTGCGCGACCATTTTTTTTTTTTTTTGCTTTTTTGCTGTTTTGTTTTGGCGAGCGCTTTTTGGAAGTCTTAAAGGGACAGGGACCCCAATACTAGGGAAACAGGGCAGAAAGACCGGTGAGCAGAGGCCTGAGGCTGGCACCGGAGAATAAAGAAAAACGAACGACCACCTTTTTTTTTTTAATTAAAAAAAATTTTTTTTTTTTAATTAAAAAAATTTTTTTTCTTGTTTTTTTTTTGTGGTCGTTGTTTTGTTTTGGTGGGTGCTTTTTGGAAGTCTTAAAGGGGCAAGGCGGGTCACTTAATCCAGAGGTAGGGAATCCGGGATCTCTGGGCACTCTAACCCCTGGGCTGCAGGGAGCAGGGAGGCCCCTTACGGAGATAAATAGCCTCCCAGCAGCTCCTGCTCCAACGCAACTCCACCATTTTGGAGTAGCTGCCCGAGCCAGGCCACGCCCACAGCAACAGCGGAGATTAACTCCATAGCAGCCGGGCAGGAAGCAGAAACCCTGTCTGCGCGCAGCTGCGCAGCACAAGCCACTAGAGGCCGCTGTTCTCCCAGGAGAGGAGGGCCACAAACCAACAAGAAAGGAAGTCCTTCCAGCCGTCACTCGTCCCAGTTCTGCAGACTATTCCTATCACCATGAAAAGGCAAAGCTACAGGCAGACAAAGATCACAGAGACAACACCAGAGAAGGAGACAGACCTAACCAGTCTTCCTGACAGAGAATTCAAAATAAGAATCATAAACATGCTGACAGAGATGCAGAGAAATACGCAAGAAAAATGGGATGAAGTCCGGAAAGAGATCACAGATGCCAGAAAGGAGATTACAGAAATGAAACAAACTCTGGAAGGGTTTATAAGCAGAATGGATAGAATGCAAGAGGCCATTGATGGAATTGAAATCAGAGAACAGGAACGCATAGAAGCTGACATAGAGAGAGACAAAAGGATCTCCAGGAATGAAACAATATTAAGAGAACTGTGTGACCAATCTAAAAGGAACAATATCCGTATTATAGGGGTCCCAGAAGAAGAAGAGAGAGGAAAAGAGATGGAAAGTATCTTAGAAGAAATAATTGCTGAAAACTTCCCCACACTGGGGGAGGAAGTAATCGAACAGACCACGGAAATACACAGAACCCCCAACAGAAAGGATCCAAGAAGGGCAACACCAAGACACATAATAATTAAAATGGCAAAGATCAAGGACAAGGAAAGAGTGTTAAAGGCAGCTAGAGAGAAAAAGGTCACCTATAAAGGGAAACCCATCAGGATAACGTCAGATTTCTCAACAGAAACCCTACAGGCCAGAAGAGAATGGCATGATATATTTAATACAATGAAACAGAAGGGCCTTGAACCAAGGATACTGTATCCAGCACGACTATCATTCAAATATGACGGTGGGATTAAACAATTCCCAGACAAACAAAAGCTGAGGGAATTTGCTTTCCACAAACCACCTCTACAGAACATCTTACAGGGACTGCTCTAGATGGGAGCACTCCTAGAAGGAGCACAGCACAAAACACCCAACATATGAAGAATCGAGGAGGAGGAACAAGAAGGGAGAGAAGAAAAGAATCTCCAGACAGTGTATATAACAGCTCAATAAGCGAGCTAAGTTAGGCAGTAAGATACTAAAGAGGCAAACCTTGAACCTTTGGTAACCACGAATTTAAAGCCTGCAATGGCAATAAGTACATATCTTTCAATAGTCACCCTAAATGTTAATGGGTTGAATGCACCAATCAAAAGACACAGAGTAACAGAATGGATAAAAAAGCAAGACCCATCTATATGCTGCTTACAAGAAACTCACCTCAAACCCAAAGACATGTACAGACTAAAAGTCAAGGGATGGAAAAACATATTTCAAGCAAACAACAGTGAGAAGAAAGCAGGGGTTGCAGTACTAATATCAGACAAAATAGACTTCAAAACAAAGAAAGTAACAAGAGATAAAGAAGGACACTACATAATGATAAAGGGCTCAGTCAAACAAGAGGATATAACCATTCTAAATATATATGCACCCAACACAGGAGCCCCAGCATATGTGAAACAAATACTAACAGAACTAAAGGGGGATATAGACTGCAATGCATTCATTCTAGGAGACTTCAACACACCACTCACCCCAAAGGATAGATCCACTGGGCAGAAAATAAGTAAGGACACGGAAGCACTGAACAACACAGTAGAGCAGATGGACCTAATAGACATCTATAGAACTCTACATCCAAAAGCAACAGGATACACATTCTTCTCAAGTGCACATGGAACATTCTCCAGAATAGACCACATACTAGGCCACAAAAAGAGCCTCAGAAAATTCCAAAAAATTGAAATCCTACCAACCAACTTTTCAGACCACAAAGGCATAAAACTAGAAATAAACTGTACAAAGAAAGCAAAGAGGCTCACAAACACATGGAGGCTTAACAACACGCTCCTAAATAATCAATGGATCAATGACCAAATCAAAATGGAGATCCAGCAATATATGGAAACAAATGACAACAACACTAAGCCCCAACTTCTGTGGGACACAGCAAAAGCAGTCTTAAGAGGAAAGTATATAGCAATCCAAGCATATTTAAAAAAGGAAGAGCAATCCCAAATGAACGGTCTAATGTCACAACTATCAAAATTGGAAAAAGAAGAACAAATGAGGCCTAAGGTCAGCAGAAGGAGGGACATAATAAAGATCAGAGAAGAAATAAATAAAATTGAGAAGAATAAAACAATAGCAAAAATCAATGAAACCAAGAGCTGGTTCTTCGAGAAAATAAACAAAATCGATAAGCCTCTAGCCAGACTTATTAAGAAGAAAAGAGAGTCAACACAAATCAACAGTATCAGAAACGAGAAAGGAAAAACCACGACGGACCCCACGGAAATGCAAAGAATTATTGGAGAATACTATGAAAACCTATATGCTAACAAGCTGGGAAACCTAGGAGAAATGGACAACTTCCTAGAAAAATATAACCTTACAAGATTGACCCAGGAAGAAACAGAAAATCTAAACAGACCAATTACCAGCAACGAAATTGAAGAGGTAATC
Source organism: Manis pentadactyla (assembly GCF_030020395.1). Classification (NCBI taxonomy): domain Eukaryota; kingdom Metazoa; phylum Chordata; class Mammalia; order Pholidota; family Manidae; genus Manis; species Manis pentadactyla. The sequence continues at coordinate 45,020,546 of NC_080022.1, read as the reverse complement.
AAAAAACTACCAAAGAACAAAACCCCCGGGCCAGATGGATTTACCTCGGAATTTTATCAGACATACAGGGAAGACATAATACCCATTCTCCTTAAAGTTTTCCAAAAAATAGAGGAGGAGGGGATACTCCCAAACTCATTCTATGAAGCTAACATCACCCTAATACCAAAACCAGGCAAAGACCCCACCAAAAAAGAAAACTACAGACCAATATCCCTGATGAACGTAGATGCAAAAATACTCAACAAAATATTAGCAAACCGAATTCAAAAATACATCAAAAGGATCATACACCATGACCAAGTGGGATTCATCCCAGGGATGCAAGGATGGTACAACATTCGAAAGTCCATCAACATCATCCACCACATCAACAAAAAGAAAGACAAAAACCACATGATCATCTCCATAGATGCTGAAAAAGCATTTGACAAAGTTCAACATCCATTCATGTTAAAAACTCTCAGCAAAATGGGAATAGAGGGCAAGTACCTCAACATAATAAAGGCCATCTATGATAAACCCACAGCCAACATTATATTGAACAGTGAGAAGCTGAAAGCATTTCCACTGAGATCGGGAACTAGACAGGGATGCCCACTCTCTCCACTGTTATTTAACATAGTACTGGAGGTCCTAGCTACGACAATCAGACAAAATAAAGAAATACAAGGAATCCAGATTGGTAAAGAAGAAGTTAAACTGTCACTATTTGCAGATGACATGATACTGTACATAAAAAACCCTAAAGACTCCACCCCAAAACTACTAGAACTGATATCGGAATACAGCAAAGTTGCAGGATACAAAATCAACACACAGAAATCTGTGGCTTTCCTATATACTAACAATGAAACAACAGAAAGAGAAATCAGGAAAACAACTCCATTCACAATTGCATCAAAAAAAATAAAATACCTAGGAATAAACCTAACCAAAGAAGTGAAAGACTTATACTCTGAAAACTACAAGTCACTCTTAAGAGAAATTAAAGGGGACACTAACAGATGGAAACTCATCCCATGCTCGTGGCTAGGAAGAATTAATATCGTTAAAATGGCCATCCTGCCCAAAGCAATATACAGATTTGATGCAATCCCTATGAAACTACCAGCAACATTCTTCAATGAACTGGAACAAATAATTCAAAAATTCATATGGAAACACCAAAGACCCCGAATAGCCAAAGCAATCCTGAGAAAGAAGAATAAAGTAGGGGGGATCTCACTCCCCAACTTCAAGCTCTACTATAAAGCCATAGTAATCAAGACAATTTGGTACTGGCACAAGAGCAGAGCCACAGACCAATGGAAAAGAGTAGAGAATCCAGACATTAACCCAAACATATATGGTCAATTAATATTTGATAAAGGAGCCATGGACATACAATGGCAAAATGACAGTCTCTTCAACATATGGTGCTGGCAAAACTGGACAGCTACATGTAGGAGAATGAAACTGGACCATTGTCTAACCCCATATACAAATGTAAACTCAAAATGGATCAAGGACCTGAATGTAAGTCATGAAACCATTAAACTCTTGGAAGAAAACATAGGCACAAACCTCTTAGACATAAACATGAGTGACCTCTTCTTGAACATATCTCCCCGGGCAAGGAAAACAACAGCAAAAATGAATAAGTGGGACTATATGAAGCTGAAAAGCTTCTGTACAGCAAAAGACACCATCAATAGAACAAAAAGGAACCCTACAGTATGGGAGAATATATTTGAAAATGACACATCCGATAAAGGCTTGACGTCCAGAATATATAAAGAGCTCACACGCCTCAACAAACAAAAAACAAATAACCCAATTAAAAAATGGGCAGAGGAACTGAACAGTTCTCCAAAAAAGAAATACAGATGGCCAACAGACACATGAAAAGATGCTCCACATCGCTAATTATCAGAGAAATGCAAATTAAAACTACAATGAGGTATCACCTCACACCAGTAAGGATGGCTGCCATCCAAAAGACAAACAACAACAAATGTTGGCGAGGCTGTGGAGAAAGGGGAACCCTCCTACACTGCTGGTGGGAATGTAAGTTAGTTCAACCATTGTGGAAAGCAGTATGGAGGTACATCAAAATGCTCAAAACAGACTTACCATTTGACCCAGGAATTCCACTCCTAGGAATTTACCCTAAGAACGCAGCAATCAAGTTTGAGAAAGACAGATGCACCCCTATGTTTATCGCAGCACTATTTACAATACCCAAGAATTGGAAGCAACCTAAATGTCCATCGATTGATGAATGGATAAAGAAGATGTGGTACATATACACAATGGAATACTACTCAGCCATAAGAAAAGGGCAAATCCAACCATTTGCAGCAACATGGATGGAGCTGGAGGGTATTATGCTCAGTGAAACAAGCCAAGCGGAGAAAGAGAAATACCAAATGATTTCACTTATCTGTGGAATATAAGAACAAAGGAAAAACTGAAGGAACAAAACAGCAGCAGAATCACAGAACTCAAGAATGGACTAACAGGTACCAAAGGGAAAGGGACTGGGGAGGATGGGTGGGTAGGGAGGGATAAGGGGGGAGAAGTAGGAGGGTATTAAGATTAGCATTCATGGGGGGGTAGGAGAAAAGGGAGAGCTGTACAACACAGAGAAGGCAAGTAGTGATTCTACAACATTTTGCTATGCTGATGGACAGTGACTGTAAAGGGGTTTATAGGGGGGACCTGGTATAGGGGAGAGCCCAGTAAACATAATATTCGTCATGTAAGTGTAGATTAGTGATACCAAAGGAAAAAAAAAAAGGCAATTCCTGTGTGGTAACCTCCAACGAGTTCTACACAAGGGTATAAAGGGCATATAAAAGTGTAGGCAAGGGGAGGGGCGGAAGATGGCGGCGTGAGTAGAGCAGCGGAAATCTCCTCCCAAAACAACATATATCTATGAAAATATAACAAAGACAACCCTTCCTAGAATAAAGATCAGAGTACACAGGACAATATCCAGACCACATCCACACCTGAGAGAACCCAGCGCCTCGCGAAGGGGGTAAGATACAAGCCCCGGCCCCGCGGGAGCCGAGCGCCCCTCCCCCCAGCTCCCGGCGGGAGAAGAGCAGGCAGAGCGGGAGGGAGACGGAGCCCAGGACTGCCGAGCACCCAGCCCCAGCCATCCGGGCCAGAGTGCAGGGCCCTCGATACTGGGAAAACAGGGCAGCAAGAACAGTGAGCAGGCACTGGAGGCTGGGCGACAGAGGGCATAAGAAAAGTGCGCGACCATTTTTTTTTTTTTTTGCTTTTTTGCTGTTTTGTTTTGGCGAGCGCTTTTTGGAAGTCTTAAAGGGACAGGGACCCCAATACTAGGGAAACAGGGCAGAAAGACCGGTGAGCAGAGGCCTGAGGCTGGCACCGGAGAATAAAGAAAAACGAACGACCACCTTTTTTTTTTTTATTAAAAAAAATTTTTTTTTTTTAATTAAAAAAATTTTTTTCCTTGTTTTTTTTTTGTGGTCGTTGTTTTGTTTTGGTGGGTGCTTTTTGGAAGTCTTAAAGGGGCAAGGCGGGTCACTTAATCCAGAGGTAGGGAATCCGGGATCTCTGGGCACTCTAACCCCTGGGCTGCAGGGAGCAGGGAGGCCCCTTACGGAGATAAATAGCCTCCCAGCAGCTCCTGCTCCAACGCAACTCCACCATTTTGGAGTAGCTGCCCGAGCCAGGCCACGCCCACAGCAACAGCGGAGATTAACTCCATAGCAGCCGGGCAGGAAGCAGAAACCCTGTCTGCGCGCAGCTGCGCAGCACAAGCCACTAGAGGCCGCTGTTCTCCCAGGAGAGGAGGGCCACAAACCAACAAGAAAGGAAGTCCTTCCAGCCGTCACTCGTCCCAGTTCTGCAGACTATTCCTATCACCATGAAAAGGCAAAGCTACAGGCAGACAAAGATCACAGAGACAACACCAGAGAAGGAGACAGACCTAACCAGTCTTCCTGACAGAGAATTCAAAATAAGAATCATAAACATGCTGACAGAGATGCAGAGAAATACGCAAGAAAAATGGGATGAAGTCCGGAAAGAGATCACAGATGCCAGAAAGGAGATTACAGAAATGAAACAAACTCTGGAAGGGTTTATAAGCAGAATGGATAGAATGCAAGAGGCCATTGATGGAATTGAAATCAGAGAACAGGAACGCATAGAAGCTGACATAGAGAGAGACAAAAGGATCTCCAGGAATGAAACAATATTAAGAGAACTGTGTGACCAATCTAAAAGGAACAATATCCGTATTATAGGGGTCCCAGAAGAAGAAGAGAGAGGAAAAGAGATGGAAAGTATCTTAGAAGAAATAATTGCTGAAAACTTCCCCACACTGGGGGAGGAAGTAATCGAACAGACCACGGAAATACACAGAACCCCCAACAGAAAGGATCCAAGAAGGGCAACACCAAGACACATAATAATTAAAATGGCAAAGATCAAGGACAAGGAAAGAGTGTTAAAGGCAGCTAGAGAGAAAAAGGTCACCTATAAAGGGAAACCCATCAGGATAACGTCAGATTTCTCAACAGAAACCCTACAGGCCAGAAGAGAATGGCATGATATATTTAATACAATGAAACAGAAGGGCCTTGAACCAAGGATACTGTATCCAGCACGACTATCATTCAAATATGACGGTGGGATTAAACAATTCCCAGACAAACAAAAGCTGAGGGAATTTGCTTTCCACAAACCACCTCTACAGAACATCTTACAGGGACTGCTCTAGATGGGAGCACTCCTAGAAGGAGCACAGCACAAAACACCCAACATATGAAGAATCGAGGAGGAGGAACAAGAAGGGAGAGAAGAAAAGAATCTCCAGACAGTGTATATAACAGCTCAATAAGCGAGCTAAGTTAGGCAGTAAGATACTAAAGAGGCAAACCTTGAACCTTTGGTAACCACGAATTTAAAGCCTGCAATGGCAATAAGTACATATCTTTCAATAGTCACCCTAAATGTTAATGGGTTGAATGCACCAATCAAAAGACACAGAGTAACAGAATGGATAAAAAAGCAAGACCCATCTATATGCTGCTTACAAGAAACTCACCTCAAACCCAAAGACATGTACAGACTAAAAGTCAAGGGATGGAAAAACATATTTCAAGCAAACAACAGTGAGAAGAAAGCAGGGGTTGCAGTACTAATATCAGACAAAATAGACTTCAAAACAAAGAAAGTAACAAGAGATAAAGAAGGACACTACATAATGATAAAGGGCTCAGTCAAACAAGAGGATATAACCATTCTAAATATATATGCACCCAACACAGGAGCCCCAGCATATGTGAAACAAATACTAACAGAACTAAAGGGGGATATAGACTGCAATGCATTCATTCTAGGAGACTTCAACACACCACTCACCCCAAAGGATAGATCCACTGGGCAGAAAATAAGTAAGGACACGGAAGCACTGAACAACACAGTAGAGCAGATGGACCTAATAGACATCTATAGAACTCTACATCCAAAAGCAACAGGATACACATTCTTCTCAAGTGCACATGGAACATTCTCCAGAATAGACCACATACTAGGCCACAAAAAGAGCCTCAGAAAATTCCAAAAAATTGAAATCCTACCAACCAACTTTTCAGACCACAAAGGCATAAAACTAGAAATAAACTGTACAAAGAAAGCAAAGAGGCTCACAAACACATGGAGGCTTAACAACACGCTCCTAAATAATCAATGGATCAATGACCAAATCAAAATGGAGATCCAGCAATATATGGAAACAAATGACAACAACACTAAGCCCCAACTTCTGTGGGACACAGCAAAAGCAGTCTTAAGAGGAAAGTATATAGCAATCCAAGCATATTTAAAAAAGGAAGAGCAATCCCAAATGAACGGTCTAATGTCACAACTATCAAAATTGGAAAAAGAAGAACAAATGAGGCCTAAGGTCAGCAGAAGGAGGGACATAATAAAGATCAGAGAAGAAATAAATAAAATTGAGAAGAATAAAACAATAGCAAAAATCAATGAAACCAAGAGCTGGTTCTTCGAGAAAATAAACAAAATCGATAAGCCTCTAGCCAGACTTATTAAGAAGAAAAGAGAGTCAACACAAATCAACAGTATCAGAAACGAGAAAGGAAAAACCACGACGGACCCCACGGAAATGCAAAGAATTATTGGAGAATACTATGAAAACCTATATGCTAACAAGCTGGGAAACCTAGGAGAAATGGACAACTTCCTAGAAAAATATAACCTTACAAGATTGACCCAGGAAGAAACAGAAAATCTAAACAGACCAATTACCAGCAACGAAATTGAAGAGGTAATCAAAAAACTACCAAAGAACAAAACCCCCGGGCCAGATGGATTTACCTCGGAATTTTATCAGACATACAGGGAAGACATAATACCCATTCTCCTTAAAGTTTTCCAAAAAATAGAGGAGGAGGGGATACTCCCAAACTCATTCTATGAAGCTAACATCACCCTAATACCAAAACCAGGCAAAGACCCCACCAAAAAAGAAAACTACAGACCAATATCCCTGATGAACGTAGATGCAAAAATACTCAACAAAATATTAGCAAACCGAATTCAAAAATACATCAAAAGGATCATACACCATGACCAAGTGGGATTCATCCCAGGGATGCAAGGATGGTACAACATTCGAAAGTCCATCAACATCATCCACCACATCAACAAAAAGAAAGACAAAAACCACATGATCATCTCCATAGATGCTGAAAAAGCATTTGACAAAGTTCAACATCCATTCATGTTAAAAACTCTCAGCAAAATGGGAATAGAGGGCAAGTACCTCAACATAATAAAGGCCATCTATGATAAACCCACAGCCAACATTATATTGAACAGTGAGAAGCTGAAAGCATTTCCACTGAGATCGGGAACTAGACAGGGATGCCCACTCTCTCCACTGTTATTTAACATAGTACTGGAGGTCCTAGCTACGACAATCAGACAAAATAAAGAAATACAAGGAATCCAGATTGGTAAAGAAGAAGTTAAACTGTCACTATTTGCAGATGACATGATACTGTACATAAAAAACCCTAAAGACTCCACCCCAAAACTACTAGAACTGATATCGGAATACAGCAAAGTTGCAGGATACAAAATCAACACACAGAAATCTGTGGCTTTCCTATATACTAACAATGAAACAACAGAAAGAGAAATCAGGAAAACAACTCCATTCACAATTGCATCAAAAAAAATAAAATACCTAGGAATAAACCTAACCAAAGAAGTGAAAGACTTATACTCTGAAAACTACAAGTCACTCTTAAGAGAAATTAAAGGGGACACTAACAGATGGAAACTCATCCCATGCTCGTGGCTAGGAAGAATTAATATCGTTAAAATGGCCATCCTGCCCAAAGCAATATACAGATTTGATGCAATCCCTATGAAACTACCAGCAACATTCTTCAATGAACTGGAACAAATAATTCAAAAATTCATATGGAAACACCAAAGACCCCGAATAGCCAAAGCAATCCTGAGAAAGAAGAATAAAGTAGGGGGGATCTCACTCCCCAACTTCAAGCTCTACTATAAAGCCATAGTAATCAAGACAATTTGGTACTGGCACAAGAGCAGAGCCACAGACCAATGGAAAAGAGTAGAGAATCCAGACATTAACCCAAACATATATGGTCAATTAATATTTGATAAAGGAGCCATGGACATACAATGGCAAAATGACAGTCTCTTCAACATATGGTGCTGGCAAAACTGGACAGCTACATGTAGGAGAATGAAACTGGACCATTGTCTAACCCCATATACAAATGTAAACTCAAAATGGATCAAGGACCTGAATGTAAGTCATGAAACCATTAAACTCTTGGAAGAAAACATAGGCACAAACCTCTTAGACATAAACATGAGTGACCTCTTCTTGAACATATCTCCCCGGGCAAGGAAAACAACAGCAAAAATGAATAAGTGGGACTATATGAAGCTGAAAAGCTTCTGTACAGCAAAAGACACCATCAATAGAACAAAAAGGAACCCTACAGTATGGGAGAATATATTTGAAAATGACACATCCGATAAAGGCTTGACGTCCAGAATATATAAAGAGCTCACACGCCTCAACAAACAAAAAACAAATAACCCAATTAAAAAATGGGCAGAGGAACTGAACAGTTCTCCAAAAAAGAAATACAGATGGCCAACAGACACATGAAAAGATGCTCCACATCGCTAATTATCAGAGAAATGCAAATTAAAACTACAATGAGGTATCACCTCACACCAGTAAGGATGGCTGCCATCCAAAAGACAAACAACAACAAATGTTGGCGAGGCTGTGGAGAAAGGGGAACCCTCCTACACTGCTGGTGGGAATGTAAGTTAGTTCAACCATTGTGGAAAGCAGTATGGAGGTACATCAAAATGCTCAAAACAGACTTACCATTTGACCCAGGAATTCCACTCCTAGGAATTTACCCTAAGAACGCAGCAATCAAGTTTGAGAAAGACAGATGCACCCCTATGTTTATCGCAGCACTATTTACAATACCCAAGAATTGGAAGCAACCTAAATGTCCATCGATTGATGAATGGATAAAGAAGATGTGGTACATATACACAATGGAATACTACTCAGCCATAAGAAAAGGGCAAATCCAACCATTTGCAGCAACATGGATGGAGCTGGAGGGTATTATGCTCAGTGAAACAAGCCAAGCGGAGAAAGAGAAATACCAAATGATTTCACTTATCTGTGGAATATAAGAACAAAGGAAAAACTGAAGGAACAAAACAGCAGCAGAATCACAGAACTCAAGAATGGACTAACAGGTACCAAAGGGAAAGGGACTGGGGAGGATGGGTGGGTAGGGAGGGATAAGGGGGGAGAAGTAGGAGGGTATTAAGATTAGCATTCATGGGGGGGTAGGAGAAAAGGGAGAGCTGTACAACACAGAGAAGGCAAGTAGTGATTCTACAACATTTTGCTATGCTGATGGACAGTGACTGTAAAGGGGTTTATAGGGGGGACCTGGTATAGGGGAGAGCCCAGTAAACATAATATTCGTCATGTAAGTGTAGATTAGTGATACCAAAGGAAAAAAAAAAAGGCAATTCCTGTGTGGTAACCTCCAACGAGTTCTACACAAGGGTATAAAGGGCATATAAAAGTGTAGGCAAGGGGAGGGGCGGAAGATGGCGGCGTGAGTAGAGCAGCGGAAATCTCCTCCCAAAACAACATATATCTATGAAAATATAACAAAGACAACCCTTCCTAGAATAAAGATCAGAGTACACAGGACAATATCCAGACCACATCCACACCTGAGAGAACCCAGCGCCTCGCGAAGGGGGTAAGATACAAGCCCCGGCCCCACGGGAGCCGAGCGCCCCTCCCCCCAGCTCCCGGCGGGAGAAGAGCAGGCAGAGCGGGAGGGAGACGGAGCCCAGGACTGCCGAGCACCCAGCCCCAGCCATCCGGGCCAGAGTGCAGGGCCCTCGATACTGGGAAAACAGGGCAGCAAGAACAGTGAGCAGGCACTGGAGGCTGGGCGACAGAGGGCATAAGAAAAGTGCGCGACCATTTTTTTTTTTTTTTGCTTTTTTGCTGTTTTGTTTTGGCGAGCGCTTTTTGGAAGTCTTAAAGGGACAGGGACCCCAATACTAGGGAAACAGGGCAGAAAGACCGGTGAGCAGAGGCCTGAGGCTGGCACCGGAGAATAAAGAAAAACGAACGACCACCTTTTTTTTTTTAATTAAAAAAATTTTTTTTTTTTTAATTAAAAAAATTTTTTTTCTTGTTTTTTTTTTGTGGTCATTGTTTTGTTTTGGTGGGTGCTTTTTGGAAGTCTTAAAGGGGCAAGGCGGGTCACTTAATCCAGAGGTAGGGAATCCGGGATCTCTGGGCACTCTAACCCCTGGGCTGCAGGGAGCAGGGAGGCCCCTTACGGAGATAAATAGCCTCCCAGCAGCTCCTGCTCCAACGCAACTCCACCATTTTGGAGTAGCTGCCCGAGCCAGGCCACGCCCACAGCAACAGCGGAGATTAACTCCATAGCAGCCGGGCAGGAAGCAGAAACCCTGTCTGCGCGCAGCTGCGCAGCACAAGCCACTAGAGGCCGCTGTTCTCCCAGGAGAGGAGGGCCACAAACCAACAAGAAAGGAAGTCCTTCCAGCCGTCACTCGTCCCAGTTCTGCAGACTATTCCTATCACCATGAAAAGGCAAAGCTACAGGCAGACAAAGATCACAGAGACAACACCAGAGAAGGAGACAGACCTAACCAGTCTTCCTGACAGAGAATTCAAAATAAGAATCATAAACATGCTGACAGAGATGCAGAGAAATACGCAAGAAAAATGGGATGAAGTCCGGAAAGAGATCACAGATGCCAGAAAGGAGATTACAGAAATGAAACAAACTCTGGAAGGGTTTATAAGCAGAATGGATAGAATGCAAGAGGCCATTGATGGAATTGAAATCAGAGAACAGGAACGCATAGAAGCTGACATAGAGAGAGACAAAAGGATCTCCAGGAATGAAACAATATTAAGAGAACTGTGTGACCAATCTAAAAGGAACAATATCCGTATTATAGGGGTCCCAGAAGAAGAAGAGAGAGGAAAAGAGATGGAAAGTATCTTAGAAGAAATAATTGCTGAAAACTTCCCCACACTGGGGGAGGAAGTAATCGAACAGACCACGGAAATACACAGAACCCCCAACAGAAAGGATCCAAGAAGGGCAACACCAAGACACATAATAATTAAAATGGCAAAGATCAAGGACAAGGAAAGAGTGTTAAAGGCAGCTAGAGAGAAAAAGGTCACCTATAAAGGGAAACCCATCAGGATAACGTCAGATTTCTCAACAGAAACCCTACAGGCCAGAAGAGAATGGCATGATATATTTAATACAATGAAACAGAAGGGCCTTGAACCAAGGATACTGTATCCAGCACGACTATCATTCAAATATGACGGTGGGATTAAACAATTCCCAGACAAACAAAAGCTGAGGGAATTTGCTTTCCACAAACCACCTCTACAGAACATCTTACAGGGACTGCTCTAGATGGGAGCACTCCTAGAAGGAGCACAGCACAAAACACCCAACATATGAAGAATCGAGGAGGAGGAACAAGAAGGGAGAGAAGAAAAGAATCTCCAGACAGTGTATATAACAGCTCAATAAGCGAGCTAAGTTAGGCAGTAAGATACTAAAGAGGCAAACCTTGAACCTTTGGTAACCACGAATTTAAAGCCTGCAATGGCAATAAGTACATATCTTTCAATAGTCACCCTAAATGTTAATGGGTTGAATGCACCAATCAAAAGACACAGAGTAACAGAATGGATAAAAAAGCAAGACCCATCTATATGCTGCTTACAAGAAACTCACCTCAAACCCAAAGACATGTACAGACTAAAAGTCAAGGGATGGAAAAACATATTTCAAGCAAACAACAGTGAGAAGAAAGCAGGGGTTGCAGTACTAATATCAGACAAAATAGACTTCAAAACAAAGAAAGTAACAAGAGATAAAGAAGGACACTACATAATGATAAAGGGCTCAGTCAAACAAGAGGATATAACCATTCTAAATATATATGCACCCAACACAGGAGCCCCAGCATATGTGAAACAAATACTAACAGAACTAAAGGGGGATATAGACTGCAATGCATTCATTCTAGGAGACTTCAACACACCACTCACCCCAAAGGATAGATCCACTGGGCAGAAAATAAGTAAGGACACGGAAGCACTGAACAACACAGTAGAGCAGATGGACCTAATAGACATCTATAGAACTCTACATCCAAAAGCAACAGGATACACATTCTTCTCAAGTGCACATGGAACATTCTCCAGAATAGACCACATACTAGGCCACAAAAAGAGCCTCAGAAAATTCCAAAAAATTGAAATCCTACCAACCAACTTTTCAGACCACAAAGGCATAAAACTAGAAATAAACTGTACAAAGAAAGCAAAGAGGCTCACAAACACATGGAGGCTTAACAACACGCTCCTAAATAATCAATGGATCAATGACCAAATCAAAATGGAGATCCAGCAATATATGGAAACAAATGACAACAACACTAAGCCCCAACTTCTGTGGGACACAGCAAAAGCAGTCTTAAGAGGAAAGTATATAGCAATCCAAGCATATTTAAAAAAGGAAGAGCAATCCCAAATGAACGGTCTAATGTCACAACTATCAAAATTGGAAAAAGAAGAACAAATGAGGCCTAAGGTCAGCAGAAGGAGGGACATAATAAAGATCAGAGAAGAAATAAATAAAATTGAGAAGAATAAAACAATAGCAAAAATCAATGAAACCAAGAGCTGGTTCTTCGAGAAAATAAACAAAATCGATAAGCCTCTAGCCAGACTTATTAAGAAGAAAAGAGAGTCAACACAAATCAACAGTATCAGAAACGAGAAAGGAAAAACCACGACGGACCCCACGGAAATGCAAAGAATTATTGGAGAATACTATGAAAACCTATATGCTAACAAGCTGGGAAACCTAGGAGAAATGGACAACTTCCTAGAAAAATATAACCTTACAAGATTGACCCAGGAAGAAACAGAAAATCTAAACAGACCAATTACCAGCAACGAAATTGAAGAGGTAATCAAAAAACTACCAAAGAACAAAACCCCCGGGCCAGATGGATTTACCTCGGAATTTTATCAGACATACAGGGAAGACATAATACCCATTCTCCTTAAAGTTTTCCAAAAAATAGAGGAGGAGGGGATACTCCCAAACTCATTCTATGAAGCTAACATCACCCTAATACCAAAACCAGGCAAAGACCCCACCAAAAAAGAAAACTACAGACGAATATCCCTGATGAACGTAGATGCAAAAATACTCAACAAAATATTAGCAAACCGAATTCAAAAATACATCAAAAGGATCATACACCATGACCAAGTGGGATTCATCCCAGGGATGCAAGGATGGTACAACATTCGAAAGTCCATCAACATCATCCACCACATCAACAAAAAGAAAGACAAAAACCACATGATCATCTCCATAGATGCTGAAAAAGCATTTGACAAAGTTCAACATCCATTCATGTTAAAAACTCTCAGCAAAATGGGAATAGAGGGCAAGTACCTCAACATAATAAAGGCCATCTATGATAAACCCACAGCCAACATTATATTGAACAGTGAGAAGCTGAAAGCATTTCCACTGAGATCGGGAACTAGACAGGGATGCCCACTCTCTCCACTGTTATTTAACATAGTACTGGAGGTCCTAGCTACGACAATCAGACAAAATAAAGAAATACAAGGAATCCAGATTGGTAAAGAAGAAGTTAAACTGTCACTATTTGCAGATGACATGATACTGTACATAAAAAACCCTAAAGACTCCACCCCAAAACTACTAGAACTGATATCGGAATACAGCAAAGTTGCAGGATACAAAATCAACACACAGAAATCTGTGGCTTTCCTATATACTAACAATGAAACAACAGAAAGAGAAATCAGGAAAACAACTCCATTCACAATTGCATCAAAAAAAATAAAATACCTAGGAATAAACCTAACCAAAGAAGTGAAAGACTTATACTCTGAAAACTACAAGTCACTCTTAAGAGAAATTAAAGGGGACACTAAAAGATGGAAACTCATCCCATGCTCGTGGCTAGGAAGAATTAATATCGTTAAAATGGCCATCCTGCCCAAAGCAATATACAGATTTGATGCAATCCCTATGAAACTACCAGCAACATTCTTCAATGAACTGGAACAAATAATTCAAAAATTCATATGGAAACACCAAAGACCCCGAATAGCCAAAGCAATCCTGAGAAAGAAGAATAAAGTAGGGGGGATCTCACTCCCCAACTTCAAGCTCTACTATAAAGCCATAGTAATCAAGACAATTTGGTACTGGCACAAGAGCAGAGCCACAGACCAATGGAAAAGAGTAGAGAATCCAGACATTAACCCAAACATATATGGTCAATTAATATTTGATAAAGGAGCCATGGACATACAATGGCAAAATGACAGTCTCTTCAACATATGGTGCTGGCAAAACTGGACAGCTACATGTAGGAGAATGAAACTGGACCATTGTCTAACCCCATATACAAATGTAAACTCAAAATGGATCAAGGACCTGAATGTAAGTCATGAAACCATTAAACTCTTGGAAGAAAACATAGGCACAAACCTCTTAGACATAAACATGAGTGACCTCTTCTTGAACATATCTCCCCGGGCAAGGAAAACAACAGCAAAAATGAATAAGTGGGACTATATGAAGCTGAAAAGCTTCTGTACAGCAAAAGACACCATCAATAGAACAAAAAGGAACCCTACAGTATGGGAGAATATATTTGAAAATGACACATCCGATAAAGGCTTGACGTCCAGAATATATAAAGAGCTCACACGCCTCAACAAACAAAAAACAAATAACCCAATTAAAAAATGGGCAGAGGAACTGAACAGTTCTCCAAAAAAGAAATACAGATGGCCAACAGACACATGAAAAGATGCTCCACATCGCTAATTATCAGAGAAATGCAAGTTAAAACTACAATGAGGTATCACCTCACACCAGTAAGGATGGCTGCCATCCAAAAGACAAACAACAACAAATGTTGGCGAGGCTGTGGAGAAAGGGGAACCCTCCTACACTGCTGGTGGGAATGTAAGTTAGTTCAACCATTGTGGAAAGCAGTATGGAGGTACATCAAAATGCTCAAAACAGACTTACCATTTGACCCAGGAATTCCACTCCTAGGAATTTACCCTAAGAACGCAGCAATAAAGTTTGAGAAAGACAGATGCACCCCTATGTTTATCGCAGCACTATTTACAATACCCAAGAATTGGAAGCAACCTAAATGTCCATCGATTGATGAATGGATAAAGAAGATGTGGTACATATACACAATGGAATACTACTCAGCCATAAGAAAAGGGCAAATCCAACCATTTGCAGCAACATGGATGGAGCTGGAGGGTATTATGCTCAGTGAAACAAGCCAAGCGGAGAAAGAGAAATACCAAATGATTTCACTTATCTGTGGAATATAAGAACAAAGGAAAAACTGAAGGAACAAAACAGCAGCAGAATCACAGAACTCAAGAATGGACTAACAGGTACCAAAGGGAAAGGGACTGGGGAGGATGGGTGGGTAGGGAGGGATAAGGGGGGAGAAGTAGGAGGGTATTAAGATTAGCATTCATGGGGGGGTAGGAGAAAAGGGAGAGCTGTACAACACAGAGAAGGCAAGTAGTGATTCTACAACATTTTGCTATGCTGATGGACAGTGACTGTAAAGGGGTTTATAGGGGGGACCTGGTATAGGGGAGAGCCCAGTAAACATAATATTCGTCATGTAAGTGTAGATTAGTGATACCAAAGGAAAAAAAAAAAGGCAATTCCTGTGTGGTAACCTCCAACGAGTTCTACACAAGGGTATAAAGGGCATATAAAAGTGTAGGCAAGGGGAGGGGCGGAAGATGGCGGCGTGAGTAGAGCAGCGGAAATCTCCTCCCAAAACAACATATATCTATGAAAATATAACAAAGACAACCCTTCCTAGAATAAAGATCAGAGTACACAGGACAATATCCAGACCACATCCACACCTGAGAGAACCCAGCGCCTCGCGAAGGGGGTAAGATACAAGCCCCGGCCCCGCGGGAGCCGAGCGCCCCTCCCCCCAGCTCCCGGCGGGAGAAGAGCAGGCAGAGCGGGAGGGAGACGGAGCCCAGGACTGCCGAGCACCCAGCCCCAGCCATCCGGGCCAGAGTGCAGGGCCCTCGATACTGGGAAAACAGGGCAGCAAGAACAGTGAGCAGGCACTGGAGGCTGGGCGACAGAGGGCATAAGAAAAGTGCGCGACCATTTTTTTTTTTTTTTGCTTTTTTGCTGTTTTGTTTTGGCGAGCGCTTTTTGGAAGTCTTAAAGGGACAGGGACCCCAATACTAGGGAAACAGGGCAGAAAGACCGGTGAGCAGAGGCCTGAGGCTGGCACCGGAGAATAAAGAAAAACGAACGACCACCTTTTTTTTTTTAATTAAAAAAATTTTTTTTTTTTTAATTAAAAAAATTTTTTTTCTTGTTTTTTTTTTGTGGTCGTTGTTTTGTTTTGGTGGGTGCTTTTTGGAAGTCTTAAAGGGGCAAGGCGGGTCACTTAATCCAGAGGTAGGGAATCCGGGATCTCTGGGCACTCTAACCCCTGGGCTGCAGGGAGCAGGGAGGCCCCTTACGGAGATAAATAGCCTCCCAGCAGCTCCTGCTCCAACGCAACTCCACCATTTTGGAGTAGCTGCCCGAGCCAGGCCACGCCCACAGCAACAGCGGAGATTAACTCCATAGCAGCCGGGCAGGAAGCAGAAACCCTGTCTGCGCGCAGCTGCGCAGCACAAGCCACTAGAGGCCGCTGTTCTCCCAGGAGAGGAGGGCCACAAACCAACAAGAAAGGAAGTCCTTCCAGCCGTCACTCGTCCCAGTTCTGCAGACTATTCCTATCACCATGAAAAGGCAAAGCTACAGGCAGACAAAGATCACAGAGACAACACCAGAGAAGGAGACAGACCTAACCAGTCTTCCTGACAGAGAATTCAAAATAAGAATCATAAACATGCTGACAGAGATGCAGAGAAATACGCAAGAAAAATGGGATGAAGTCCGGAAAGAGATCACAGATGCCAGAAAGGAGATTACAGAAATGAAACAAACTCTGGAAGGGTTTATAAGCAGAATGGATAGAATGCAAGAGGCCATTGATGGAATTGAAATCAGAGAACAGGAACGCATAGAAGCTGACATAGAGAGAGACAAAAGGATCTCCAGGAATGAAACAATATTAAGAGAACTGTGTGACCAATCTAAAAGGAACAATATCCATATTATAGGGGTCCCAGAAGAAGAAGAGAGAGGAAAAGAGATGGAAAGTATCTTAGAAGAAATAATTGCTGAAAACTTCCCCACACTGGGGGAGGAAGTAATCGAACAGACCACGGAAATACACAGAACCCCCAACAGAAAGGATCCAAGAAGGGCAACACCAAGACACATAATAATTAAAATGGCAAAGATCAAGGACAAGGAAAGAGTGTTAAAGGCAGCTAGAGAGAAAAAGGTCACCTATAAAGGGAAACCCATCAGGATAACGTCAGATTTCTCAACAGAAACCCTACAGGCCAGAAGAGAATGGCATGATATATTTAATACAATGAAACAGAAGGGCCTTGAACCAAGGATACTGTATCCAGCACGACTATCATTCAAATATGACGGTGGGATTAAACAATTCCCAGACAAACAAAAGCTGAGGGAATTTGCTTTCCACAAACCACCTCTACAGAACATCTTACAGGGACTGCTCTAGATGGGAGCACTCCTAGAAGGAGCACAGCACAAAACACCCAACATATGAAGAATCGAGGAGGAGGAACAAGAAGGGAGAGAAGAAAAGAATCTCCAGACAGTGTATATAACAGCTCAATAAGCGAGCTAAGTTAGGCAGTAAGATACTAAAGAGGCAAACCTTGAACCTTTGGTAACCACGAATTTAAAGCCTGCAATGGCAATAAGTACATATCTTTCAATAGTCACCCTAAATGTTAATGGGTTGAATGCACCAATCAAAAGACACAGAGTAACAGAATGGATAAAAAAGCAAGACCCATCTATATGCTGCTTACAAGAAACTCACCTCAAACCCAAAGACATGTACAGACTAAAAGTCAAGGGATGGAAAAACATATTTCAAGCAAACAACAGTGAGAAGAAAGCAGGGGTTGCAGTACTAATATCAGACAAAATAGACTTCAAAACAAAGAAAGTAACAAGAGATAAAGAAGGACACTACATAATGATAAAGGGCTCAGTCAAACAAGAGGATATAACCATTCTAAATATATATGCACCCAACACAGGAGCCCCAGCATATGTGAAACAAATACTAACAGAACTAAAGGGGGATATAGACTGCAATGCATTCATTCTAGGAGACTTCAACACACCACTCACCCCAAAGGATAGATCCACTGGGCAGAAAATAAGTAAGGACACGGAAGCACTGAACAACACAGTAGAGCAGATGGACCTAATAGACATCTATAGAACTCTACATCCAAAAGCAACAGGATACACATTCTTCTCAAGTGCACATGGAACATTCTCCAGAATAGACCACATACTAGGCCACAAAAAGAGCCTCAGAAAATTCCAAAAAATTGAAATCCTACCAACCAACTTTTCAGACCACAAAGGCATAAAACTAGAAATAAACTGTACAAAGAAAGCAAAGAGGCTCACAAACACATGGAGGCTTAACAACACGCTCCTAAATAATCAATGGATCAATGACCAAATCAAAATGGAGATCCAGCAATATATGGAAACAAATGACAACAACACTAAGCCCCAACTTCTGTGGGACACAGCAAAAGCAGTCTTAAGAGGAAAGTATATAGCAATCCAAGCATATTTAAAAAAGGAAGAGCAATCCCAAATGAACGGTCTAATGTCACAACTATCAAAATTGGAAAAAGAAGAACAAATGAGGCCTAAGGTCAGCAGAAGGAGGGACATAATAAAGATCAGAGAAGAAATAAATAAAATTGAGAAGAATAAAACAATAGCAAAAATCAATGAAACCAAGAGCTGGTTCTTCGAGAAAATAAACAAAATCGATAAGCCTCTAGCCAGACTTATTAAGAAGAAAAGAGAGTCAACACAAATCAACAGTATCAGAAACGAGAAAGGAAAAACCACGACGGACCCCATGGAAATGCAAAGAATTATTGGAGAATACTATGAAAACCTATATGCTAACAAGCTGGGAAACCTAGGAGAAATGGACAACTTCCTAGAAAAATATAACCTTACAAGATTGACCCAGGAAGAAACAGAAAATCTAAACAGACCAATTACCAGCAACGAAATTGAAGAGGTAATCAAAAAACTACCAAAGAACAAAACCCCCGGGCCAGATGGATTTACCTCGGAATTTTATCAGACATACAGGGAAGACATAATACCCATTCTCCTTAAAGTTTTCCAAAAAATAGAGGAGGAGGGGATACTCCCAAACTCATTCTATGAAGCTAACATCACCCTAATACCAAAACCAGGCAAAGACCCCACCAAAAAAGAAAACTACAGACGAATATCCCTGATGAACGTAGATGCAAAAATACTCAACAAAATATTAGCAAACCGAATTCAAAAATACATCAAAAGGATCATACACCATGACCAAGTGGGATTCATCCCAGGGATGCAAGGATGGTACAACATTCGAAAGTCCATCAACATCATCCACCACATCAACAAAAAGAAAGACAAAAACCACATGATCATCTCCATAGATGCTGAAAAAGCATTTGACAAAGTTCAACATCCATTCATGTTAAAAACTCTCAGCAAAATGGGAATAGAGGGCAAGTACCTCAACATAATAAAGGCCATCTATGATAAACCCACAGCCAACATTATATTGAACAGTGAGAAGCTGAAAGCATTTCCACTGAGATCGGGAACTAGACAGGGATGCCCACTCTCTCCACTGTTATTTAACATAGTACTGGAGGTCCTAGCTACGACAATCAGACAAAATAAAGAAATACAAGGAATCCAGATTGGTAAAGAAGAAGTTAAACTGTCACTATTTGCAGATGACATGATACTGTACATAAAAAACCCTAAAGACTCCACCCCAAAACTACTAGAACTGATATCGGAATACAGCAAAGTTGCAGGATACAAAATCAACACACAGAAATCTGTGGCTTTCCTATATACTAACAATGAAACAACAGAAAGAGAAATCAGGAAAACAACTCCATTCACAATTGCATCAAAAAAAATAAAATACCTAGGAATAAACCTAACCAAAGAAGTGAAAGACTTATACTCTGAAAACTACAAGTCACTCTTAAGAGAAATTAAAGGGGACACTAACAGATGGAAACTCATCCCATGCTCGTGGCTAGGAAGAATTAATATCGTTAAAATGGCCATCCTGCCCAAAGCAATATACAGATTTGATGCAATCCCTATGAAACTACCAGCAACATTCTTCAATGAACTGGAACAAATAATTCAAAAATTCATATGGAAACACCAAAGACCCCGAATAGCCAAAGCAATCCTGAGAAAGAAGAATAAAGTAGGGGGGATCTCACTCCCCAACTTCAAGCTCTACTATAAAGCCATAGTAATCAAGACAATTTGGTACTGGCACAAGAGCAGAGCCACAGACCAATGGAAAAGAGTAGAGAATCCAGACATTAACCCAAACATATATGGTCAATTAATATTTGATAAAGGAGCCATGGACATACAATGGCAAAATGACAGTCTCTTCAACATATGGTGCTGGCAAAACTGGACAGCTACATGTAGGAGAATGAAACTGGACCATTGTCTAACCCCATATACAAATGTAAACTCAAAATGGATCAAGGACCTGAATGTAAGTCATGAAACCATTAAACTCTTGGAAGAAAACATAGGCACAAACCTCTTAGACATAAACATGAGTGACCTCTTCTTGAACATATCTCCCCGGGCAAGGAAAACAACAGCAAAAATGAATAAGTGGGACTATATGAAGCTGAAAAGCTTCTGTACAGCAAAAGACACCATCAATAGAACAAAAAGGAACCCTACAGTATGGGAGAATATATTTGAAAATGACACATCCGATAAAGGCTTGACGTCCAGAATATATAAAGAGCTCACACGCCTCAACAAACAAAAAACAAATAACCCAATTAAAAAATGGGCAGAGGAACTGAACAGTTCTCCAAAAAAGAAATACAGATGGCCAACAGACACATGAAAAGATGCTCCACATCGCTAATTATCAGAGAAATGCAAATTAAAACTACAATGAGGTATCACCTCACACCAGTAAGGATGGCTGCCATCCAAAAGACAAACAACAACAAATGTTGGCGAGGCTGTGGAGAAAGGGGAACCCTCCTACACTGCTGGTGGGAATGTAAGTTAGTTCAACCATTGTGGAAAGCAGTATGGAGGTACATCAAAATGCTCAAAACAGACTTACCATTTGACCCAGGAATTCCACTCCTAGGAATTTACCCTAAGAACGCAGCAATAAAGTTTGAGAAAGACAGATGCACCCCTATGTTTATCGCAGCACTATTTACAATACCCAAGAATTGGAAGCAACCTAAATGTCCATCAATAGATGAATGGATAAAGAAGATGTGGTACATATACACAATGGAATACTACTCAGCCATAAGAAAAGGGCAAATCCAACCATTTGCAGCAACATGGATGGAGCTGGAGGGTATTATGCTCAGTGAAACAAGCCAAGCGGAGAAAGAGAAATACCAAATGATTTCACTTATCTGTGGAATATAAGAACAAAGGAAAAACTGAAGGAACAAAACAGCAGCAGAATCACAGAACTCAAGAATGGACTAACAGGTACCAAAGGGAAAGGGACTGGGGAGGATGAGTGGGTAGGGAGGGATAAGGGGGGGAGAAGTAGGGGGGTATTAAGATTAACATGCATGGGGGGGTAGGAGAAAAGGGAGGGCTGTACAACACAGAGAAGGCAAGTAGTGATTCTACAACATTTTGCTATGCTGATGGACAGTGACTGTAAAGGGGTTTATAGGGGAGAGCCTAGTAAACATAATATTCGTCATGTAAGTGTAGATTAGTGATAGAAAAAAAAAAAGGGCAGTTTCTGTGTGGTAACCTCCAACGAGTTCTACACAAGGGTATAAAGGGCATATAAAAATGTAGGCAAAGGGTCTGTTTGTGTTTATACAGAGGATCAAAGCCTAATTGGGCTACCCCGAAAATTAACTAAGATATGATATGAAAAAGAACTTCCAACATCTGCACTCTCTGGAAGACTCATGCCAGAAGATGATCATCAAAAAACCCCAACAAAGATCCACGCACTGCTACAGCTGTAGATGCACTCATCCCACCAGTTCCTGGACTTGCCATGGGAATGAGGAAGGAGATATCTAAGCTGGCCTGTGCATACAGTAAAACAACAAAATTGGACTGTATCTATACTGTTGGAACTCAACCAAGAATTTGGAGAAGTGCAAATTGTAGCGCTCCAAAGTCTTACAACTACAAACTATTTACTGTTAAAAGAACATATGGCATGTGAACAATCCCCAGGAATGGGTTGTTTTGTCTGATTTCTCTCAGACTGTTCAAGTTCAGTTGGACAATATCCACCATATCATAGATTTCACAAATCATTCACAAATGCCTAAGGTGCCTAACTGGTTTTCTTGGTTTCACTGCAGATGGCTGGTAATTACAGATATGCTTTGGTTATGTAACTATACTCCTATTATGTTAATGTGTGTGTGCAATTTAAGCAGTAGCTTAAAACCTGTACATGCTGAAGTTACTCTACAAGAAGATATATCAAAGAAATAATCAATCTTCCCATGTTTTCTTCCGCCTGCTACTTCTATAGCTTTTCTTCTTCCTTCCTAATTACAACCCTTAAATAGAATTCGTGCCTCATATCAAATTTACCGAGTATCATAATTCTTCCAAGTGGTAAAGACACCTCAAGACAAATGCTGGGCATAGAAGCCACAGGGCATAAATATGCAAAGAAGTAAAAAGCTAACTTTTTCAAACAATAAGGCTTCTCTCTCACTTACCAACTTCACATTTCCCTGTATGGCCCCGGAAGATGACTGGTTAGCCAGAGACGGGTAAGATTCCTCAAGGGAGGAACAACCTAAGACAGGCACAGTCGCAGGGGGGCCATCAGGTGAGAAATTGGGGATCAACAGAGGTGAGGCTTAGAACCTCACCCCCCCGTTCTGAGAGAAATCTTCTGCATACGTGGATGTTTTATTGCCCTGGTCTAGCTTGGATTAACACATAGTCTACAGGCACACACCTGATCATCTACATTTGCTCTCTTACAACACTAAACTATGTTTTCTACCTTTATCTTGTATCTACCTACCACTTCAGCATTTTATTAAAAATAATAATAATAAAGAGAGAAAAGTGGTATCCACATATAAATCAAGTATAAAAACCAAATGAGTATTCATATTTGAACTGACTGTTTAGAGTTCATAATGCATGAGCAAAACCGAAAGTTTCTGTGATGACTGCCCTTGTACTGTTCACTATGTAACTTATTCATTATGTAAGAATTTGTTCTACATGTAAAAACTTGTTTGTTATGCCTCAGAAGATTGGAGACTGACAAAAATTAGGCTTGGGGTGGATTAATGATTGTGCATTGAGCATTGACTCCCCTATACAGAATTTTATTGTCGTTAACAACCATTTGATCAATAAATATGAGAGATGCCCTCACAAAAAAAAAAAAAAAAGAAGGACAGACTTCCAATGGTAAAATAAATTAGTAACCGGGATGTAATGTATAGCATAAGGAATATAGTCAAGATATTGTAACAGCCTGGTAGGGTGATAGCTGGAACCTAGAATTATGTATATAAATGTTCTACCACTGTGTTGTACACTTGAAACTCATGTAATGTAATACTGTGCACACTACCCTTCAATAAAAAATAATTATTTTAAAAAAAAAAAAAAAAAAGAAATATAGTTCAAATATTAATCTAACATGGATTTATTCTAATAAGCCATGCTTAATCATTTCTGGCACTCTAAATCAGCCAGAAGTGACTTAAATTATGTACTGTATGAAATACTGAAGGTGTAAATTTTATATCTTTTAGGTTTAAGAGGTAAACACATATGATACCATTCTTCCACATAAAGCATACCTACTATTATTAGAACTCTACTTTTGATATTCTTAAGTGTCTTAAAATCTTACAGTAGTGAAAAGGACTGGAAAAACTTTTTATCAATATAACAAAAAAAAAACCATCCTACATTTATATGACTCTTATTTTTATCCCATCCATATAAATAATTATATAAGAATGTTCATAGCAGCTTTATTCACATTAGTCAAAAACTAGAAACCACCCAAATGTCCATCAAAAAGGTAATCTACTTAAAATTTCTTTCACATATATATATATATATATATATTTGCTTTTCTTATTAAGCATTAACATACAGCTCTACCTTCTGTTTTAGAATTTATATCTGTCAGCAAGAGTCTCCATGTAGAATGGAAAAGGGTTACTGAATTAACCTAATGCAAGAAACTTGGGGGGAAAGGGAGACTGTTCATTTCCCATGGCAATGTATTTTGTAAGAGAATTTCTGAAACTACTGGAACCACTTATATCAGTGTCATTTGAATAAAGTAGTTTTATGGTAAAAAAAAAAAAAGTGTAGGCAAAGGGTCTGTTTGTGTTTATACAGAGGATCAAAGCCTAATTGGGCTATCCCGAAAATGAACGAAGATACGATATGAAAAAGAACTTCCAACATCAGCACTCTCGGGAAGACTCAGGCCAGAAGATGATCATCAAAAAACCCCAACAAAGATCCACGCAGTGCTACAGCTGTAGATGCACTCATCCCACCAGTTCCTGGACTTGCCATGGGAATGAGGAAGGAGATATCTAAGCTGGCCTGTGCATACAGTAAAACAACAAATTTGACTGGATCTATACTGTTGGAACTCAACCAAGAATTAGGAGAAGTGCAAATTGTAGCGCTCCAAAATCTTACAACTACAGACTATTTACTGTTAAAAGAACATAATGGATGTGAACATTCCCCAGGAATGGGTTCTTTTAATTTGTCTGATTTCTCTCAGACTGTTCAAGTTCAGTTGGACAATATCCACCATATCATAGATAAGTTTTCACAAATGCCTAAGGTGCCTAACTGGTTTTCTTGGTTTCACTGGAGATGGCTGGTAATTACAGGTATGCTTTGGTTATGTAACTATACTCCTATTATGTTAATGTGTGCGCACAATTTAAGTAGTAGCTTAAAACCTATACATGCTGAAGTTACTCTACAAGAAGATATGTCAAAGAAATAATCAATCTTCCCAGGTTTTCTGCCACCTGCTACTTCTATAGCTTTTCTTCTTCCTTCCTAATTACAACCCTTAAATAGAATTCGTGCCTCATATCAAATTTACCGAGTATCATAATTCTTCCAAGTGGTAAAGATACCTCAAGACAAATGCTGGGCATAGAAGCTACAGGGCATAAATATGCAAAGAAGTAAAAAGCTAACCATTTCAAACAATAAGGCTTCCCTCTCACTTACCAACTTTACATTTCCCTGTATGGCCCCGGAAGATGACTGGTTAGCCAGAGACGGGTAAGATTCCTCAAGGGAGGAACAACCTAAAACAGGCACAGTCACAGGGGGTCATCAGGTGAGAAATTGGGGATCAACAGAGGTGAGGCTTAGAACCTCACCCCCCCCCCGTTCTGAGAGAAATCTTCTGCATACATGGATGTTTTATTGCCCTTGTCTAGCTTGGATTAACACCTAGTCTACAGGCACACACCTGATCATCTACATTTGCTCTCTTACAACACTAAACTATGTTTTCTACCTTTATCTTGTATCTACCTACCACTTCAGCATTTTATTAAACATAATAATAATAAAGAGAGAAATGTGGCATCCACATATAAATCAAGTATAAAAATCAAATGAGTATTCATATTTGAACTGACTGTTTATAGTTCATAATGCTTGAGCAAAACCGATAGTTTCTGTGATGACTGCCCTTGTACTGTTCACTATGTAACTTATTCACTATGTAAGAATTTGTTCTCCATGTAAGAACTTGTTTGTTATGCCTCAGAAGATTGGAGACTGACAAAAATTAGGCTTGGGGTGGATTAATGATTGTGCATTGAGCATTGACTCCCCTATACAGAATTTTATTGTTGTTAACAACCATTTGATCAATAAATATGAGAGATGCCCTCACAAACAAACAAAAAAAAAAAGGACAGACTTCCAATGGTAAAATAAATAAGTAACCAGGATGTAATGTATAGCATAAGGAATATAGTCAAAATATTGTAACAACTTGGTACGGTGATAGCTGGTACCTAGAATTATCATGTATATAAATGTTGAATCACTATGTTGTACACCTGAAACTAATGTAATGTAATACTGTGTGTCAACTACCCTTCAATAAAAAATAATTATCTACAAAAAAAAAAAAAAAGGGTCTTTTCTCTGTGCTATGTAAAAATAATTCCCCCTTCAGACCACAAGGAATGATAAAGCCTTACAAGAGCATTTGAACATGTCCCCTGCAACTCCAGGGTCCTATTGGCCAAGCTCTGGACATGAGGCTGGCTGGTTCCTTCTCTAATCCCCTATTCAGCACTACACCTGTCTTTTCTGTATTTCTTTGGACAGGGGCATAAATGGCCTGTCACCTCACCAGTCTGACACATAACAGACACCATGAACAGTAGACAGTGTTATTTGTATTTTTATTAGCAACAGCTTCACTTTCAGATCCTCAGGCATCAATCAATCTCATTTCTATAACAGCCTATTTTCTGACTTTTATCATTTCTAAGCACCACAGTGGAGATGTGTTAAAGTACAGGTTCTTTTTCCTTCAGAGATTTGCAAAAGCAGAAGGGTGTTCTCTGCTGGGAATTGGTTTCTGTATGGCTTGGCCAAAAGCCTGGGGCAGAGTAGTGACAACTACTGATTTCTCATAGTCATTTCCATGATTTCCAAGAAAAGTCATTCTCCACCAACAATCATTTTAGTAGGACTTACACAAGCCTTCAGGTCAGCTAAATGACCTTCAGCATGGAGGAGAGGCTAGCTTCTTCAACTGAGAATATAATCCCCCCATTCCAAGTTCAAGTACCTTGCCTTAAATACTCATTACAGTTGGATGAGAATCCACATATTTTCCCCAGAAAAGTAATGATATTGGGAAATAAACAGGTTGGAATTGGAACATTTCACTATTCACAATATCCCCTGACACTGGACAGCTGGTTTCTAAAGATTGGCACTTTCTGGGAAGTGAGAGTTCAAAGATGGTTAATAGGATGAAATAAGTCATTCATCCATTCATTCATTTATTCATTCAGACATTCGTAAGTGTAGCAGATTCAGATAGAAATATTCTGATTTCCCATTAATGAAACAGCAGTACAGACTATAATACTGAACTTGGATAACCCAGAGAACTTAGGTTTCCGGGTAGTCAGGAAGCCATCTCTATCCTCCAGTGTGTAGATTATGCTCCCTTCCCCAGGGCAGAATCATAACATTAACACTTTGTGTTTCAATCACCTGTTTTTATCCATATTCCTAACCAAGCAGCAGGCTCTATGAGCTCTATTTAACTCAGCACTGTGGCCTTAGTCCTTGTACAGTGTCTTGCGTGTAGTACAATACATATTTGTCAAATGGTTGAACAAAAGAGATCTGGAGTGAATGTTCATTTATGTGTGCATTTATTCATTCGTGTATTCAATCTAACAATACCTGGAAAAGGTCTTCATCTGGGGACTTTACAAAGAGAACAAAAATAATAAACTGAGGAATGATTGATCTCACACATGGGGCCAGGAGCTGGCTCTGCCCAGTTGGATGGGTCACAGGCCAATGAATGAGTAAATTTAGTGCACAGGTGATTGGAAACAAGATAAATGGACAAATCAGTACACAAAACAAACTATGAAGACTTGCAGCAGAATTCCAAGACTAATTTTCAGCCTGAGACAGGTGTTGCTAAGGGAATTATCTCATCCTGTTCTGGTTTAGATTGTCTCTTGGCTTTTTCTTTGGTTTGGTTTGCTTTTCTTCATTTTCTTCAGATGGAACTTGGCCAGCAGGCCGATGTTACCTCCATCACTACAATCCAAATGCCATCCCTGCTCTCCATCACGTAACTTCAGCTTCTTCCTCTTTACTCGCTGCGTCTGCATAACTGTGGTCAAGATTATATTCTTGAGTCTAGACCTAGACAGTCACTTCCTCGCCTTTCTCCTTTCTTTCACACCCAGGATTCCTGTAATAGCACACTCACTCACAGCCTTCACTTTTTCAACTCTTGATCATTCCTCAAGCCACTAAATCTTGGTTTCTACACCTACAAATACACAAAAACTGTTCTCACTCATGTCATCGAAAACCAGTAGATACATCTCTGTCCTTTTTCCTGACCTCTGCAGCTTTTGCCACTGTTGACCAAACCTTCTTAAAGTTCTTTCTTTCTTTCTGGGATCTGATGATGTGATTCTCACAGAGGTTTCCTTCCACCCTTTTAGACTCAGCTTCTCAGGTCCCAGTCCTCGACTCCTGAGGCTCATCAAGATTCTCCCTCCAACTCTCACTTCTTCTTTCTTCAAATACTAATCCTAGTTGATTTCATTCAAATCCATGCCTTTGAAAACCACCCATATACTTGGGCCTCCACAAAGCTGTCTTTCTAACCCACAGCTTTGTCCTAAGCACCAAACCTTTGGGTGGAGCTGTCTGCTGGACATCTTCACCTGGATGTGTCAATGTCAATTCAAACTCAGCATCTTTAAAACCGAGCTTGTCATCTTCCTCCAAACTCTCCTCTTCCCCTCCATGTTCTCCCCTCCAGTGAGTATCATCTCTGTTGCTTTAGGCACTCACACCAAACACCTGGAAATCATCATTGGCACCTTCCTCTCCACTAATCACCAAGATCTGTCAATTCTACTTCCTTAAAATCTTAAATTCCATCCAATTCTCACCATCCTCTTATTTGCTGCCTAATGCAGGTACCATCGCCTCTTACCTGGATCAATAAAGCTTTCAAGCTGCTTTTATGGCCACTTCTTTATTTTCTTCTTTGCAACCTAAGTGACCTTTCTAAAAGACAAAGCACATCATGAAAAGAATCCCTGCTCTCTCTAGTCATCAACTCTCTTAAAACCTTTCATGGCTTCTGAAGACCTTGGGGCAAGTCCACAGTCCTCAGCCTGCCGTTCAAGACCCAGCCCCACCTCTTGTCTTCACTTCTCTTCTTCTGGGCCTTTTCTTATGCTGATCCCTCTGCATAGAGTACCTTTCTCTCTCCCTTTCTATGCTAAACAAGCTTTTACTCACCTTTTAAGCCTAGCTCAGGTACTGCCTTTTCAAAGAGGTCTTCCTTGACTCCCCACGAGTGAAGGAATGCCCACATGGTCTTATGATTGAAACCCATTGTGGCCCATCCCCCATGGTGTGCCAAAAACAATAAGCAATTTGAAAGTTTTAACCTGTTCCTGGCCTAGTGTCTAGGGCATGTGACTTTTAATAATCTTTTGTGTATGAATGAGGGACTGATGGACGGGTGGAAGGAAGGAAAGGATAGCTGGGTGAATAAAATCATCCAGAACTCTTAATTTCACTCCACATTGTATATCCATAATGCCCTCTAGTGACTAATGGACTCATTGTAGGCTTAGAGGACACGGCCAACTGGAAAACATGTAGTAGGTACCTATTGTGTGAAACACCCAGTGTGAGGCACTGAGTAGTCTCACAGTCTGGTACTAGTCTAGCAATAGTACATGTACCAAGGAATCGCCCTTCTTGGGTGCTATGTGAAGCAAACAGCCAGGTAAGGCAGCAGTGACAAGGGTTTAGACAGACACAGCTCTGGCAGGGGTAGCAGGACACAGCTTTAGCCTCTCTAGGCCTCAGTTTTTCTTATCTTTAAAAACAGGGCTTGTAACCCTTATTCCTCAGGGTTTGAGGAGGATTAAAAAGAGAAAATGCTCACTGCACACAGGTGCTGGTTTCCTTTCAGAGCAGATCCTGAGTGAAAGCTCCCTCTTTCCTCTGCACCTGCTTGCTCACACATGAACCTGTAACTCACCTGGAAACTATTAAAGCTGAATTGAGGAAGGGCAGTTCCATCCATACTTAGAGAGGTGACACGCCTTTAAAACCTTCGATTTTAAAGGGGTAGGGATTCCCAGGGAGTCCACATGGTACCCAGGAAAGTGTTCCTGGAACCTGGACCCTATCTCCTCTGTGGCACTGAGTTGGCCTGCGTACAGACCAAGGTCTCCTTAGCCTAACAGGATTATGAACGCTGCTGCTGGCCCAGTTGCTTTCTTACAGCATCGGGAGGTGACCATGGCATTCTCCTCTTCCACAGCGTCCAGCTACTCCCTGTCACCTATAGGACACAATCCCAAATCCTGTGAGACCTTGGCCTCATCTCGTTCTGTACCCAGCTGCACTCCCACTGAAACTGCACTAAGCCCTTATATGACCCTTCATCCCCCAACACCTTGTATCTCTCGACCTTCCTCATGCTATTCCCTCTGCCTGGAACACCTTGTCCCCAGTTCAGAACCTGGTCAAGTCACCTTCATTGTCTAAGCCCAGCTCACGTCTGGGCCAACTGCCCCTCCTCAGTGCCACCACAACACTCAGTCCACTTTTAAATTTCCTTTTTGTCCCTTAATTTGACTCTGGGCTTAACAAGAGCAGAAATTAGGGTCCAGAGCTGAATCCTCCAGCCCTCTCCCAGGGCTGTAACTCAGCAGGTACTCGGTAAAGGCGGTTGTACTGCGCTGAACCACTGGTCTTTGGGGGTGGCCCTCTCAGCTTCTTCTAATTGCTAGTACAGATATGTTTGCCTGAATCACAGCTAAAGATTGTTGCTGTCATTGCCACTGGGTCATACCTGCCTAGCAGCACCATCCTTTTGGTTGACCTGTGCCCTCTTTGAGGCCAAGTGTCCTGAGAAAGGTAGGGTCAAAGTCAAAGGATGTGGTTGGAGGAAGCAGAGCCAGACCAAAGGCCTAAATTAAAGTCAAGTTAGAGGAAATGCAATCATAAATATTAGGCAGCACACTACATGTTTCCTTTAAGCATTTTGTGCATAACCTACAGTTAGCCAGGAACACTTCTGAGTGTCTTAATATACTGACTCATATAATCTGTACAACCACTGGGTGAGGCTGGTATATTGTTATCCCCATTTTACATATGGGGAAAACTGAGCACTAGGAGGTCAAGTGACTTGCCCGGGGCTACAAAACTAGTAAGCTTTTGTGAAAGGCAAAGTGGGTCCAGAAATAAGTAAAGAAGAGATTCTTTCAGAAGCAGAAAGGATCAAAAGGAAGAGGTTGGGCAGTGTGAGGAATGGGCCAGGTGGGCAGCTTGGCCAACCACCTGGTCATTCATTCAGTAAAAAATGTTATGCATCTCTGTCTGGCTCTGTGTCAGTCTGTGGAATTACAGTGGAGAACAAACAGGTTCAGTCCCTGGCCTTACGATGTTCACAGTGCAATAGAGGAATTAGGCAAACAGTCACACAAATAAATAAATGAATGTACATTATGGATAGTGCTGGGAAAGAAAAATTCATGGCACCGTAAGACTGGTATTAATAAATATTGGAGATTAGGAAATGATGTTCATGCTGAGATAAGAAAGATGGGTTAACCAAATGAAGGATGAAAGAGAGAGAGCTCCAGCCAGAGAGAACGGCATGTGCAAAGTTCCTGGGGCAGGAATGTGTTTGGACATTCAAGGAATTGGAATAAAGGCAATGTGGCAGAGGGACAAGGAATGAGGCTGGTGAGGTAGACACCAGCCAGATCATTCAGGAACTTTGGGGCAACATGTGGGGAGGGGAATAGTTGGGGACTGGAAAGGGAAGTCAGAAGCAAGTCTTGAATGCCATGTTTAAACGCTAGTACTTCATCTTTGATGTATAGAACGCCTAGGTATCTCAGGAGCCAAGATAGCATTGTGGGCATATCACTTCAGAGATCAAAAATAAAAACAACCAAAGGGGTATGTGTGTTGGTGGGGTGGGTGTGGGGAGATTTGAAATGAGCAGGAGAGTAAAATGCCCAGCCAAATGGTCCCAGCCTGGAAAGAATCACCCCCTTCCTGCCCTTGATATCTTCATCGACCAAAGCACTCGGCAAAATAATAAGCTATCGTTTATCAGTGTTCTTTGAGGTAGCATTTAAGACTGAGTCAGGGCAATAAATCAGGCACATATAATTTGAGCCCAGAAGTATAGTAATTCTTCTTTTAATGCAACATCTGGTATAGATAATACAATTTGCAGGAGAGAGGGGCAATGAATGCTATGCAGGGCCCTCATTACTGTGCAAGCAGTGCTTGAAGCCCGATTTCCCTCCCACCTTCCAGCAGCACCACAGACTTAAAAAGGAGCTTTATTATTATTCCTTCAGCTGGCCAAAAGGGAAATCGAGTTAATTATAGACTTGTTTGCCGGTTATTAATTAAACCCCAGCTAAACATAAAAACACAGGGGAAGTGCCATTTCCCTCTCCGTGCTTCCAGCCTCTCAGAGCTGAGGAGCTGACGTTCCTGCCTTTGCAGTCCAGGCTGTGTCCTGTTTCCTCTGCAGATTTTCTCAGAAGGGTCCCAGGGCCTTTGCCCTGTGTGCAAACAAAACCATATTTTTAGCTGGGAAGGAACACAAAATTGAAAACTCTGAAACTGTAGGGGGACAATAGGAGGAAGCTTGGAGACAGTGACTGGTCATGACACCCAGGGCTCCAGGAGCTGGCCCACCCTCCACTCCCTGCAGCCTCCCAAGGTGGAGAGCCTCCCCAGTCCTCAGCTGGTTCCCCCAGCATGGCCTGCACACTGCTGTGAAGCCACTTTACATGGTGCCTAGAACAAGCTTTGTGGCATAGAACCAGAACTCAAAACTTGCCCCCACTTGGGAGCTCCACGATAATGAGTGAGTTCCCCCACCCTTTAGTTTTGCTTCAGTTACTCCTCTCTAAAATGCAGACGCTGACAGCGGCCCCCTCCAAGGTGGGCTGTGTATCTTAAACAAGACAAGGTTTGCCAAGCACTCAGCAGGTGCCTGGCACATAGTTGCTAATAAATATTAGTTTCCTTTCCCTCAGTCTTCCAGGATGATAGGCTTCATGTCTGTATCTGCCCCAAAAATATCAAATTCTAGAAGGTGTACATGTGACCTTGACACATCTCAAAACCTTTTCAAGCTTCTATTTTCTCACCTCTAAAATGGGAGCAAAACCAGTGCCCACCAGGGAGGATCATTGACAAAATTAATTTAGATAATGGGAGCAACCCAGTGCCTGGCTCTGATCAGATGCTTAATGTATGTTAATGACTGAATTATCTGAAAACGATCCTCTGAATAACTGAAGGAGAGGTTATCAAGCCAGTATCCATGGCATAAAAAAGAAGAGAGAGATTAGTCAAAGGGAGTAACACCAAAATAGCTTCATTTCCTACTGGAGGTGAGACACTAAATTACCAGATCAAGAGCATCACACAGATGTTGTACAAAGATATAGGAGAACTTGGGAGACTCCTTGGCAAAATCTAAGTAGACCATCAACTTAGTCTCCTCACAATCTTCCAGAGGGCATTTTCTCCACTGGTCCATAGAGACCATGGCCATCACTGACTACTTAGCCTTACCCATACCATTTCTTGGATAGGAAGAGCCAAGGACAGAGCCCTCTGACCACCTTCAAAACAAGATTTCTTAATGGTGCTGATCACATGGATGAAAACAGATAGCATTCCAGAGAAAATTTCAGATGAAACAAAACTCATGGGAGTCCTTCATTTGACTCCCAGACTAAGCACAGTGCTCGTTACACTCCCCTGTCCTGCCCAGCCACACTAAGGGATGTTGCATCAACATCAAAACTTGCCAGCCCTACCCACTAGAGCAGGCGTGGATGGCCTGTCCTGGCATCAGCTTTGCAACTTGCATTCATGGACCTTCGCTGGCATCATTTCATTTCATTTGAGCCGTGTATTCCTCCACTTTTTAAAATTGTTTTAAATATATTGTTTCTACTTTCCACCCATCTCTTAGCAGCAATCCTTAGATTCAGATTCAAATCCTGTTCTGCTGCTAAAATCCCTGTAACATAAAAACTGGCGATACAATGGCAAACAAGACCTACAGGAGAGATGGACATTAGACATGTAGTTGCACAAATAATTATTTAATTATAATTGTACCAAGCTCAAGATGGTAAAAGAGCACATAACAAAGCAACCAGAGCTAATGTCTTATTTGACTTCCTAAAAATCTCCTCAAGAGTAGAGAACAAATTATTGTACCTATTAAAGGTAAAACTGAAGCCAGAGAGCTCATGTAATAGATACAAGTGTGCTGTTGCAGAAGGAAAGAAAAGAGAAAAGCAAGGGGCAGGGCAAAATGTGTGTGAATTGTAAAGTGCTCTGTACATAGAGAGATGACAACTGTCATGCCTGTACTCTGAAATACAAAGCTTGAGATTCCATCAAAAAAATTTTAAAATACCTTACATCAGATTTTCCATATTTCTTTCCTTTTTGTAGCCTTCTGTGGTGTGGGTAGGATAGGGGCTTGGGAGAGGGTGTCTCAAGGTAGACATGTACCCTATATTTTTTTTTCCTGCCAAGTAAAATTCTTCAGTATTAACTAACGTGGAAAAATTATTCAACCTTTCAAACTGTTCACCTAGTCTCCAAGTGGACTGCCCCACAGGAGTCCAGTAAACATTAAATGAAACAACATATATACAGCCTGACACACAAAGTGCTTAGTGAAGAGCAAGAGTTCCCCTTCCCTCCCCTCCCCTCCTCTCTGGAGAGGTCTGCATTGCACAAGAAGATGAATCATCATTCTGGGAGCCCGGTGAAGGTTGCTGTCAGAGGCGTGCCCTACCCTGTCAATACGTGGCTTTGGTCTTGACTCCAGGAACTCACAATTTAAAAAGAAATGTAACTAGCATGCCCCTCACTCCTAATTTCCCACTTGCTGTTCATGCCTTTCCAATATCATGAACAGCACTTCTGAGGGAAGTATATCTATGTATGCTGATGGGAGGTAGTTTGAGAAGGTCCCATGGTTTTTATTTGCAGCTCTGAGAGCTTGTGAAGTGAGAAAATGTCTCTACTCCTTTCTCTAAGAGCTGGGCACTGATGGGTTTGCAGTTCTTAAACAAAAAAAGCTTGTGGAGGGCATTGGATAGAGCTTGTCTGTTGTGTTTCAAAGACTTAAAGATCCAGTCTACAGAATTGCTACATGTCCGATGACCTTCACGTGCAAAACTGACTGGAACTTACTCTAGGAGAAGCTTCACTTTCCCTGAGGAGCTGGCACACTTCTTTGTGGTGATGAGAAAGACATGTCTCAACTCCTACCCCATGCACAGCATTGTGCCAGGCACTGGACAGCTGGAGAGGGCTTGGATAACAGTGGTAACCTTGCCCTGGAAGCTCCCAGGTGACCCTTTTAGATTGGACACAGCAAGACGGAATGGCCAGAAAATTGCAGAGCAAGAGCTAAACCCACTCACTGGGGACCAACATTTATTACTAAGCAGCTACAATGTGTGTTAGGTTCCTTCACAGCATTAGATCTTCCCTTTCATTATGTACTTAACCCTTACAATGACACTGAGGAGCAGGAATTTTTAGGTACATGATATAAAAGGCAAGCAACCCTTATCGGCACCGTTTATGAGAGGGAGTCCAAAGACCATTAAGGGGCAGAGCTAGAACTCACATTCAGGTATGACTCCAGAACCCATCCTTTGTCACACAGCCACCAAAGAGCATGAGAAAGTGAGGCTAAAAACAAATAAGATGACAAGTAGGCAGAAAACTCAAAATTCACAGCAAGAATGGGGAAATCCATTATTGGGACAAATAGCCCCACATTTTTCTTAAATTAGAACCTGGTAAATGAATAGTCCCCGTGTCCTCAAGAAAAGGTTAGAATATGGGCAGGATCTTCCACTGAAACAGGCAGGGAAGCATGTAATTAGTTTAAGGAAGACTTCCATCCAAAATGATTAAATCAAGTTTTGGCACATGAAAGGGTAAGCTTCAGTTATTGGAAAATTTACTTAGGTGACACAGCTCATTTCCTGATGAAGCCAGATTAATGGGACATTACTGAACCTAATTCCTCAAGAAGTAATGACTCACCTCTCCTCCCGCTGGGCTGCCTGAAGCTTTCCATGTGCTTGGCCTTCTGCCCTTTCTGAAAACCCAAGCACTAGACTTGGAAACTCAGCTGGTAGGGAGAAGGGAAAGAATCCATCCTTTCTCTTCTTTACTTCCTGGTCCTCCACTGATTAGGTCTTAAATTAGTGGCATCCAAACAGTCAAACTAGATCCTCCTCCCACAAACTTGGAGTTGATACCAAGTTATCTGGAACTTACTGAGGAGGCCTAGGGTGATCAAGATGGTTAGATGTGCAGGGTATTGGAACGAACAAGATTAGAGAATGGTATCGAGGAGGTCTAGGGGTGGACCTCTCAGAATGACCACAGAGCATGAGGCTATTTGTGTCTGTGTAGATGTTCACAAAAAAAAATAATATGCTAACCACAGCAAAGGAACACTCAATAATCAGTTGGTCAACATGTCCTATTCTGTGATTACGTAGCTTCTTTCTCCAATGCTTGTTCAGTGGGCTCATGAAGGTGGTCATAGTTACAGAGATGAAGGTTAGAAGTACTGTAGTCAGATTGACTTTGGCGGAAGAAGTCTATGTTACTGATCCTATGAATGAGTATCCAAACCATCAACAGCAGAAACCATGGCTGGGCCTCGGGTATGGAATCGTTTGCAAGGAGAGCATTCAGCCAGCTGGTGTGGTCACGTAGGCCTCAGTGATTTACCCTCACTGGAACACAAACCAATATGTATTTGGATTGATGTCTCTGCCCACATTGTTTCTGGCAACATCGCCATCTACAGATGTAAGAATACCTTATACTCCCCCATGGAATCCCACACAACATAGCTCCTGGCCAAGGAACTCATATTGCAGAAAAGAAGTAGTACAACAGGCTCCCCAGCACGAATTTCTCATGAACTTCATTGTGCAGAAGCAAACAGTCTAACAGATGGTGGGATGACCTCTTAAAGACACAGTATGGTACTTGCTAGATGACAACAGCTGTCAGGCTGGGGTACTGTGTCACAAGATGCAGTTCTGAGCTGTCAGTTCCTAGGTGATACCATTTCCCCATACTCAGAATACTTGGGAATGAGAACCAAGAAGCAGGTGGAGCTTCTTTCACCATTAACTTAATGACCCATTCACATAAATTTTACTCCCATTCCTACAAATTTGGGCTCTGCTGGTTTAGAAGTCTTAGTTCCCAAGGAAGGACTGTTTCTGCCAAGGGACACAATGGTTCACAGAACTGGGAGCCAAGACTATCAACTGACTAATTGGTGTCCATGCAAAATGAACTAACATGAGTAGTGGTAAAAGTTATTGGAGACCATAGTAACCCAGTACATTCAGATCTACTCCAGGTTTAGAGCTTCTAGGAATAAAGGTTAGGGTCACACAATCAGATAAAGGAGCAGGACCAACTGAGCTACTGAAGAAGGCAAAGGGAACATGGATTTAACAGTGGGATAAGAAAACTCTTACTGTAACTATGTCCCTGCAATCAGTTGCAGAAATGAGGAAGACAGAAACCACACAGCCAGGCATCTTCAGCATCCCCAGTTCCTCCCTAGTATCTGAACAAAGTCTAGGTGATTTTGTCTGGCTGACAAAAAGTAGGTTGCAAAAAACAGTGGGAAAAAGATTGCCTTGTTTTTTGGCCTTTCTAGTGGAAGTAATGCCAGAATTAAAGGCTCAGGCTTTTCTTTCAAATGTAGGTAGGGGGCCCAGGGAGATCCCAGAGTGCCCACCAGAAGGAAACTTTTGGTTCCACAGCAGCAGGTTTTGCTAAATATTAAGTCCACTTTTTAGATTCAAGCAAACCCTTACTACATCCTATTCTAAGTCCAAAACCAAAACTTTAATTTCCTTTATGGGAATAAGGAGTCTACAACGTGAGCATAAAATATACTACTGACCAAAGGGAAGGGGAAGAAAAGGGAGTCTAATTCAGTCATTGCTAAGACAAAACTTGGGAGCAAGGCCCACAGCTGCCTCCTGAGGAAGTCCTATTAATGTGGACAATAGCCCAGTTGTTCTCCCTTGCTGAAAGAAACTTTGCAGTCCCCAACCTGAGAGCCACTCACTGTCTTTTTCTATTTCTTTCCTTGAAACACAATTTATTGGAAACGCTGCTAGATCTCCACAGGGAAAACAAAAGCCTGGCAGTAAAATGAAACACCTAATTAACAGGCAGAACCACTCCACTGTTGCCAGAGTACTTTCTGCAAGACTGCTGGCTCCTTGAAGAAAGGAGTTAGAGGAGGCGGACCCAAGGAACACTGGACACCTAGTATTATGCACACCAGTGGCAGAAGGTAGCATAGGGTAGTGGTTATAGGCATTGATGTTGGAGTCAGACTGCCCGGATTCAAATCCTGACTAGGACAGTGGCTTAACCTGCCTGGACCTATAAAATGAGAGTAACTGTTGACCTTCTTAAAGTGAAAGGTAAATGAGTTAATTAATCAAAGTACCTGGAAAGGTACAGTAGGTACTAGATAAGTATTAGTTATTATCATTATACGTTGGGTAAGTCCTCTGTTACGCACATCATCTCTGGGTCAGGGATCATTATGTGCTGTGAGGAGCAGAACATGAGAAGTCACTGGTCTGATCTTACATAGCTAGTATGTAGTAGAGCCAAAACTAAAACCCATAGCAGTATAATTGTAAAGCCTGAGATATTTCCAGAGTATCAGTCTGCCCCTCTCCCTGTGAAAGTCTTTCTCATCATTGCATCCATTTGCAGCCTCAGAAGTTTCATCCTTGGCCCTGGTCTACTTAGAGCCCAGGGACCCCAAACACAGGCTGTGGAAACTGTGAGGTAAGGTCCCTGGGACAAGCAGACAGTGACTGGACTGATATAATCAGGAGAGGAGATTAAAGAGGGGGTGGACATGAGAAACAAAGAGGGAAAGAAAATGAGGAAAAGAAATGGATCCATTTGCATGTCTTTATGTTCGTTGACACATGTGTATCCAGCCTTGATTTTAAGGGATTACATAGCAGGATAAATTGAGTCTCATTTGGAGCAATAAGTTTCCAATGAATCTCCTTGAAGTCTCAACCCAGTGACTTTTTCAACTTTAATTTATCATTTTTCAAATCAATATAAGGCCTTGGCATCCAGCCTGCTTCTTTGTCCAGTATCCCATCCCAACTGCCTCCTGCATAAAGTAAAGCATCTGGCAAAATGCTTAGTACATAGTAGGTGTTCAACACTGTAAGATGGTTCCAGGACCAGCAGGTCACCTCTGATGGTTCCCAGTGTATTTACTGAACTTCCAAAAGTACTGGCTCCCTGGGATTCAGAAGAATGCACCTGCCCTCCCCTTCCTTTCCTTCCTCTCCCTACCCACTGTGAAGTTGTCTCCTCAGCCAAGATGGCCAGGACTGCACTTGCTGCATTTGCATGCTGTGTATGTGTATATGTGAGTGTCTTCCCACTGGGAAGACAGCACTTGAAGTCCCCCCTTACCCTCCCCTTACCTGCCCCTGTCCCAGATTGAAACAAGCTGGTTGCAATTGTGAGCAAACCCAGCTCACACCAGCTGGGCCCTGCTCACAGCTTCAGAAAATGCTGTTTCATGTTCAGACGCAAATGACTATTTCCTCTCTAGAGCATGCCCGGACTGTGTTCCAATCTGAATGGGGAGCAGAGGAGAACAGAGGCCCTGCAAGAACATTTGGCCAGAGCTGTCAGGATGAATTATGCTCCCTTGAAGCTTTCCCTGAATTCAGAGAGTGGTCAGTGCTCCATGGGAGGTGAGAGAGCTGGAGAAGTGATGTCCCCGGAGCTCCCCTGCAGCTGCAGCCCACCCACTGCCAACCCCTGAGGGCACCTGTGGCCCTTCAGGCTATCAAAGCCTCTGATCTGGTCCTCCTGCCTTCCGGCATGCCTCTCCAATACACCCCGAATGCCTGCTGCCAGAGTGATGTGTGCTCGTTCATTCATTCAAATATTGGTTATTGGACACTTAGTCGTGGGCACAGGGGACACAGCAGGAACCACCCAGGGGGAAAGAACCTGCCCCCAAGAGGCTATTCCAAGTCTTTCTCATGTGCAGTTCTCATGTCCTCCTCCACACGCAAAAGTCCTCAATGGCTCCCTCCAGCCAGTTGAATAAAAACTAGCCTCCTTCATGCAGATGAGGCCCTCCAAGCGCAGACCCAGTCTGCTTGTCCAGCCCTAAGTTTCATTTGCACTGTCCAGGATCCATTCATGAGCCTGCTGACCATCTACACTGGCAGGTCTAGCTCCCACGCTGTCTCCTTGGAGCCATTCAGGATTCCCTGTAGAAATGAACCCTTCCACCTTTTGTGTGCTCGTAGCAATATTCCAGCAATTCACAGCTAGGAGAAATGGCAGAGATTATCCCAATTGACCCTTTAACAATTCCTTTCTCTCCAAGCCTAACTGTGCGTTAAGACTAATTAATTCATACTATGGGAAGAAGCATGACTCAGGTTCTTTGATGTGGAGATTTAACTAAAATCTACTGGGTGCCGAATATGTGCCAAGGTATGTGCTACATACTTTATTTTATCTCTTCCTGTCCTCTATTTTCTCCTACTTACAGATGAGGAAACCAAATTCAGAAAGGCAAGTGATTTCCCTGATGTCACATAGCTGGGAGCTCAGGAATTTTCTTGTTCCTTCCTGCAGCATTTCTCCCAACCTGTAGCACACAAGTACTCCAGGACACAGTAGCATAATGGTGGTGCCTATGCACAGTTACAGGGTAAAGACTGGGCAATCTACCTGGGGCATCCTTTTTACTTACTGATAAGTAATTTAAGTGCTATTTGATGTCAAGAATACCTGCATTAAAACAAACCCAGATGTTGCATATTATGGGGGGACATTTTAAGATTGCATAGATTTAGAAGATGAAATACAAGTCTTCGAATACATTTCGCACCAGAGGACTCTTTGGGCTATGCCCCAGGCCTCCCAGCTGGCACCCATTCAGACTCCTGTGCCATGGGGCCAGTTGGACAGGAAAGTTTCCTTAATACTGTACTTTTTTACTGAACAGTTTATATTCCTCCCCTCCTAAGAGCTGGGCCTTGCATGTGGCAGATAAATGATTGATGTAGTTGGCTGAATAATGTGTTAATAATGAGTTGAGTTATCTCCTCTTATAACATCTTTGGGTCTATAGAGACCTTAGCTGACCTACCCTAAAGAAAGGCATATTGGTGGAGTTTCAGTCATTGTATCAAGGAATGGTAGTTTACACTGTAGGGCATGGTGGTGAAGGGAGAGGACTCCATGGCCCTCAATGATTCTGCTCCCCATCATGCAGAATTTATTCTAGCCTGTGCTGACTAGCAGCAAGAGTGGGTTTCCTGAGTACAAATTAGAACTGGAAAACATGTGTTTTTGTTTTCATTTTGTTAATTATCTGGCAAGAGCAACTCAAATCTAATATGCAGCACATGAGCCCTCACATCCTCACCTCTGTGCTTCTCATGTCCATGGCAAACGTGGCTACTTTGCCAAACCTTATTTCTTCTAGATTCCAGATTTAACTTTAAGATCCTTCTCAACACACCACTCAGGCAGCTGCTACCAATGTATCAGAATTAACACAAGAGATATGTCTTTGTTTTCCCTCCCTGATCTGGAGCACAGGCCTCAGATGAAGGGAACAAATCCAGTTCTTCCCAGGTCAGTTCAACAAATGCTGATTGAGCACCTGCTTTACCTATGCCCACCTGGTTCTAAGAGAAATCTGATCATGCCGGTCTCCTCTGTAAAACCCTTCTGTGACTTCACATGCCCTACAGGATAAAGTCCACATTCCTTTGCCTGATAATTTGGGCCCTCTGTTGTCTGTCCCAGCCAGACTTCCAGGCTCACCTTGAGGGACATCTGCACCGTGACCCTGCTCTCCAGCCATGGAATGACCTTCCCACATGGCCATCTGCTGTCTCCATGCCTTCGCATACCTCCTGCCTGAGGCCGTAGCAACTTCCTCACTCCCTTGCCTACATCCATGTTCTCCAACTTAAACATACATGGAAGGACTGGTTAAAATACAGATTGCTAGGCCCCCATACCCATAGTTTCTGATTCAGGGCTGGGCTCCAAGAATTTGCATTTTTCAGTTTCCCAGATGATGGGGGTGCTACCAGGCTAGGGACCACACTTTGAAAACTACTGGTCTGTCTTTCAAGCTCAGTTCAGGTTTCACTTCTTCCGGGAAGGCCAACCACACTGGTCCCTCCCATATGATGTTAGGTGCCTCCTCTGGGCCCCCACATCCCTTATTATTTCCTCTGCGCTAGTATGTAGTGTTACACTGAAACAATTTGTCTATATCCCTTTTCAATTTTAAGCTCCTTGAGACTCCAACTCAACCATGCCCTAAGACCATATCCCTAATACACCACAAAAAGCCTAATACATAGTAGAGGTTCATTCAATAAACCTCCACTATGGTACAAATAGTAACAAATCCTCCTTTAAGCACAAGACAAAGAAATTGATAGCAGAACGTTCTTTGGGGTGAAAGGGTTTATTACCCAACTTTATTTCCAGGTGGCAGGTCAGTCACTTAAGTCCCATTCACTCAGAGCAAGTCTGCATGCAGCAAGCCAGTCTCTGCCTCTGGGCCCGTCTGTCCCCACAGCCGTCCCACACAGCCATCCTCTGGGCCTCTCTGCCTGCACAGCCATACAACCATCCTCTAGGCCTCTGTCCTTGGCACTGCCACCACACCAGCCTCTGCTCTGCTCTTCTGCAGCCTTGCAGCCCTGCCACCGTGTCGTACCCAGAGCACTGGGCGGGCCCATATATTGCCCACAGGTGTGCAGTGAGCTAGTCAGCCAGGGCCAAGTGAGAATCCTGGCCACAGGAACTCTCATTTTATCCACACTGTACTTCCCTTTGTTACAACACTTAGATGAGTACACAAACCTCTCTATCACCCAGGAAAGCTTCCCTACTAGGCTGTGTTTTAAAAAGACTGCAGTTCATATCTGTTTCTCAGTCCCATCAGGGAGCCTGGTATAAAGGAGGTGCTCATAACTGTTTTGTTGATCTGGCTTCTACCCCAAGGAATATAAAAGCAAGTCTGGGTTTTACAGGCTCCAACCTCCTGCAGAATCCCTTTAGAATCTCCACCTCAGAGAGACCATTTCACTTGTACTTAAAACTAGGGCAAGTCTCCTTACAACCCCTTACAACCCAGAAAAAAATATAAATATATCTGGCCCTGCTTGTCCAATGCACAAGCCCAGTGAGATCCAGATTTCCTTCTCACTGGGACCAAAATACATTTACATAAACAAGCGCAAAAGAGGAAAGTCTTGTGAAATCTGCTTAATAAATGGAACAGTCTCAGTGTCCTCCCAAAGACGAGTGAAAAGCAGAAATTCAAGAAGGCTTTGAAGCCTCCCACTTTGTTCACCAATTCACAGCATTCTGTTCAACAAATGCTGATTGAGCACCTGCTTTACCTATGCCCACCTGATTCTAAAGAGAAATCTGATCACGGAGAACAGACAGGGAGATAGGCAGACACAGCAATACCGAGATGCAGGCAGAGACAGAGGGAGAAACAGAGAAGCAAGACAATGAAAAGGGAGAGACCCTGAAAAGAAAAACACAGAGAGCAAATACAGTGAGATACGTGGGAAGACAAAACCAGAGAAATACAAAAAAAAAAAGAAAGAAAGATAGAGAAGGAAAAGAAAGAAGAGAGACATTGACCTCCCCACAAGTACACACCCATGAGTAGATGAGAGACACAATGAGAAACAAAGAAACAAGATTAAAGACAGACAGATGGATGAAGGCCAGCCATGGCCCTGAGCTGCTGTGCTGTGATAACCCGCCCACAGCAGATACTAATCAATGTTTTTGAATGGATGTGGAATGAAGATGGAAAGGAAGAGATACACAGACAGACAGAGAGGAAATAGGATGGGGCACAAACTTGGCTCCTGCTGTTTTCTCACCACACACTCTATAAGCAATGGAAAAATTACCAGTTGGCCAAGAACACAGATGAGCGTGAGATCTCCAGTTTAGGCAGTGGCCTCCAAAACCTAAGGGCTTATCAGGGACACAATGTCTTCTAGCCTGTCAAAAGCCAGGCCAACTCTGGAAGAGGCTGAACAGATCATAAAAATCTCCTCTGAGATCAACACAGTACTAAGTTTATTTCAGCCTTAATGACTCCATGGGGCAGGTAACAGCATAGTGAATCTGGACACCTGATCTGGGCCTTGTAGCTACCTCAAGAAATGATGTGGACAGACCACCGACCTTCCCTGGGCCTCAGTTTTCCCAATTATAAAGGGGGAATGGGATGATAATTGGACCAGATCACTTTTTGCATCTTTATTTTTTCTAACAAAATTATGGACAAACATTCAATATATAAAACTAATTAAAAAATAAGCATGGAATTTCTCTGGTCCAAGTAAAATGAGAATTCAACAGAGCAAAGACAGCTCCACTGAGTGCCAAGATACTGCAGAACACAGAAGTCACCTAATTGCGAGGTTTAGAAAGGGGCTCTGCTTCTCTGTTTCTAAGCAATTCTGTTCTGTAGAACCCAGATATCTGCTGCTCAGAGGCCTCAGTGGCTACCTTAGCCAGTATCCCCTTTAGCCAGGGGGGAGAGGATGGCCCCAACCATGGGCCTCTAGATTAGAGGGTCCACATATCACACACACACACACACACACACACACATACACACAGAACTCATTAAAGAAATACGTGGGCACCACTGTCTATAAGGGCTGGGCTCAGCACTGGCAGAGTGCCACCTGCCACACAGCTATTCCCCAGACTCACTCTATTCAGCTCTAGGAAAAGGCTTCCTCTCTTTCCCTCTGTCCTTAAATCAAAGGGCAACTGGGCCAAGTGCTGCGAGAGTCTGCCCTGCCCATATGGGTGACTACCTTGCCTCTGAGAAAGGAGAGAAATGAGGAAGTGCCTAGATAACAGAAAAGACACAACTCACTAAACCCTGTTGCAGACAGCACAGATGCAATCAATTCCTGTAAAGTACTGATTCCATTTGTGCGGAGGGTCCATTTTCT
This sequence comes from Manis pentadactyla, assembly GCF_030020395.1. NCBI lineage: Eukaryota > Metazoa > Chordata > Mammalia > Pholidota > Manidae > Manis > Manis pentadactyla. The sequence goes on along the minus strand of NC_080022.1, from coordinate 44,975,629 downwards.
TTCTTCTTTTTTAACATTCTGATTCATGATTCCAAAAGTATTTGCAAATGAACATAATATTAACAATAGCTAAGAAATACTTTGTAAAATTAAAACAATTCAATTGCTTGGAAATCTGTGTATATGTAGGTCTAGATGAAACACAAATGTGATAACTTTATAAAAGGGTAATGAGATGGCATATGAATATTAGAATTTTAATAGTTTTATTTTCATAAAAATATTTAAATATTCTTAATATAATTTCAAAAAAATGAAATTTTACCTTTAAACATTTTTTATTTATTTCAGTTGATATTTTATGAAGCTGATATTCACTGAGAATAATCTGTATTTTGCACTTTGATTTTAACATCTTACAAAAATTAACTTTTGAAAAACAGATGTAGGACATTGTTTTTCACTCTTGCATTTACTGGTGAAAATATTCCAATTGTATGTGCTGCAAAGACAATTCCATTGTCTTTGCAGTCCTTTAGAATGCATCATTGAGGATGAACACAAGTTGTGACCATGATAAAAATAGGAAAGATGAAAGTGAAGCTCAGGAAGGACAAAAAAGCTATAAAGAACAAAGAAATACAAAACTTAAAGAGAAGGGCTGCCAATATCTTTAAAAACTGCAAACAGTGTAAAAAGAAACTTTGCAATTCTGGTACTAAAAATAAGGCTTTAAAATGGCAAGATGACACCATCAATAGAATAAAAAGGCATCCTACAGTATGGGAGAATATATTCGTAAATGACAGATCCAATAAAGGCTTGACATCCAAAATATAGAAAGAGCTCACGCACCTCAACAAACAAAAAGCAAATAATCCAATTAAAAAATAGGCAGAGGAGCTGAACAGACAGTTCTCCAAAGAAGAAATTCAGATGGCCAACAGACACATGAAAAGATGAATGCTCCACATCGCTAGTTATCAGAGAACTGCAAATTAAAACCACAATGAGATATCACCTCACACCAGTAAGGATGGCTACCATCCAAAACACAAACAACAACAAATGTTGGCAAGGTTGTGGAGAAAGGGGAACCCTCCTACACTGCTGGTGGGAATGTAAATTAGTTCAACCATTGTGGAAAGCAGTTATGGAGGTTCCTCAAAATGCTCAAAATAGACTCATCATTTGACCCAGGAATTCTTCTTTAAGGAATTTACCCTAAGAATGCAGCACTCCAGTTTGAAAAAGACAGATGCACCCCTATGTTTATCACAGCACTATTTACAATAGCCAAGAAATGGAAGCAACCTAAGTGTCCATCACTAGATGAATGGATAAAGAAGATGTGGTACATATACACAATGGAATATTATTCAGCCATCAGAAGAAAACAAATCCTACAATTTGCAACAACATGGATGGAGCTAGAGGGTATTATGCTCAGTGAAATAAGCCAAGTGGAGAAAGACAAATACCAAATGATTTCACTCATCTGTGGAGTATAAGAACAAAGCAAAAACTGAAGGAACAAAACAGCAGCAGAATCACAGAATCCAAGAATGGACTAACAGGTACCAAAGGGAAAGAGACTGGGGAAAATGGGAAGGTAGGCAGGTATAAGGGCAGGGAAGAAGAAAGGGGGTATTATGATTAGCATGTATAATGTGGGGAGTGGGGGAAAGGGGAGGGCTGTGCAACACAGAGAAGATAAGTAGTGAGTGATTCTACAACATCTTACTATGCTGATGGACAGTGACTGTAATGGGGTTTGTTGGGGGGGACTTGGGGTAGAGGAGAGCATAGTAAACATAATGTTCTTCATGTAGATTAATGATAACAAAACTTTTTTTTAAATTTAGCATCCATACCTAATAAAAGCACTGAAATCAGAAAAAAAATGGCAAGATTTTTATAGTATCTAAAAAGGCAAATGATATTGGATATTGGCATGCTATTTTCAAAAATAATGTTGTCTACTATTTAGCCAAACATAGTGATTACTACTGTACATGGCACAAAAAGCACAAGAGTTAATAGATCACAACAGAAAATTTAGGTTTGGAGCAATTTAAAGATATATTCAGTATTTTCAAATCCTATTCAAAATTCTAAGATTTTGATGAAACACATATCATATTTGACCTGCGGACTCTTTACCACAAGATAGGAATGTCAACTAAGTACATTTGAGTAATTAGATTTAATTTATTGTAATTTTTAAATCAATTTTATCAGGATATAACTTACCCTAAAATGCATCCGTTTTAAGTATACAGCTGAATTGTGGCAAATGCACATACCAGTATAACCACCACCACAGACATAAAATGTTTCCATCACCCCAGAAAGTCCCCTAATGTGCCTTTGTTGTCAGTCTTACCTCCTGTCTCTTATTCCCGGCCCTAGACAACTACTGATCTGTTTTATACCACTATAGACTAGTGATGCTGGTCTAGAGTCCCAGATAAAAGCAATCATCTAATATGTACTCTTTGGTACTTGGCCTCTTTTCCTTCAACATATCCTCTTTCATTCAGTTTTTTTAGATTTATCCATTTTGCTGCATGTATCAGTAGTTTGTTTCTTTTTATGGTAGACTAGTATTCCATTGCATGGATATACCATCATTTGCTTATCATGAAACACAAGTTTGCTGATAAACATTTGGGTTGTTTCCAGTTTGAAACTATTGTGAATAAAAATGCTGTTAACATATGTTCATGTGTATTTATGTGTTCATTCCTCTTGGGTAAATGTCTAAGAGTAGAATAGCTGGGTTGTATAGGATCAACTTTGTAAGAAACTAAAACTGCCATTTTACACTCCCACCAACAGTCTGTGATGAGACTCAATTGCTCCATACTTCCCCTCCTCCTAATATGGTCACTCTTTTTAATTTTAGCCATTCTGGCAGGTGCATGGTGAAATTGCATTGTAGTTTTAATTTCTTACTGACTCATGATGTTGAACATATTTTCATGTGGCTATTGGCTTTTCATTTATGTTCATTTAAGTGTGTCTGTTCATATCTTTTGCCTGTTTTTTGTTGGACTGTTTTTCTTATTATTATTGATTGCAGAAGTTCTCTCTACATTCTTGATAATAGTCTTTATAAGGTATATCTATTTTAAATATTTTCTTCCAGCCTGTGGCTTAATTCATTTTCCTAATACTTTACTTTAAAGGGCAGAAGTATTTACTTTTGATTTACTTTTGATGAAGCAGAAGTATTTACTTTTCTTTTATGATTTGTAGGTTGGTGTCCTAAGAAATTTTATCCTATTCCCAAGATAAGAATTCATAGTTTTCGTTTTCACATTTAGATCTATGATCAGTTTCTAGCTAGTTTTTGTGTGTTGCATGAAGAAAGTGTCAAGTTTCATATTTTTTCAAATGGATATCCAGTTCTCGCACCATTTGTTGTGAGCACTATCCTTTCCCCATTGGATTATCTTGGTACCTTGGTCCAAAAGCAATTGACTCTCTATTTGTGGGTCTCTTTCTGAACTCTGCTGTTCCACTAATCTATGTATCTATCTTTACATCAACACCACTTTCTTGATTATTGTAGTTTTACAGTAATACTGTCATTTTACAGTTTTAATATAAGGTTATATAACTCCTCCAGCTGTTCTTTTTGGAGACTATTTTGGGTGTTTTACTTCCTTTGCATTTTCATGTAAATTTTAGAATCATCTTGTTAGTTTCTATAAAAAGCCTTCTGGAATTTTTACTGCAATTTCATTGATCTATAGATCAATTTGTGAGAGAATTGATATCTTAAAAATATTGAATTTCTGATTTTTGACCACAGTATATCACGCTATGCTGCTAATTGCTAAGCTAACTAAGGTCTTAATTTCTCTCATCATTGTTACATAGTTTTCACATATCTTAATATATTTATCCTATCTCATTTTTTTATACTACCTTAAATTACATTGTGTTTTTTTTTTTATTTCATTTTCCAATTGTTCCTTGCTCTAAGTAGAAGTATAGTTGATTTTGGTATATTAAACTTGTATCAAGTGACCTTCCTAGATTCACTTAGTTCTATTAGCTTTTTTATAGTTTCCTTGGGGTTTTCTACATGTACAGTCATGCCATCTGCAAATACAGTTTTACTTCTTCCTTTCCCATATAAGTGCCTTTTTCCCTTTATTTTACTGACTCTCCTAGATCTCTAGTATAGTATTGAATAGAACTAGTGAGATGGACTTCCTGAATGATAGGAGAAAAGTATTCATTCTCAACATGAAGTATGCAGTCAGTTGCAAGTTTTATCAAAAATGAACTCTATCTACCACATTAGTAAAGTCCCCTTATATTCCTGGTTTGTGGAGAAATTTGATTATGAATGAGTGTTGAATATTGCCAAATGCTTTTTCTGTCTCTATTGAGGTAATCACATTGTTTTCTCCTTTATCGTATTAATCTCATGTGTTACATTAACTGAATTTCCGATGTTAAACCAAACTTATATTCCTGGACTAACACAGCTTATTGCTGGATATGATTTGCTAATTTTTTGCTAATATTTGGTATCTATATTCATGAAGGATATTAATCCTAAATTTTCTTTTCTTATAATAGCTGTGTCTGATTTTAGCATCAGGGTAATAATAATGTTAGGCTCATAAAGTGGGTTAAAAAGTATTCTTTCTTCTCTAAAAAGAGCTTGTGTTAAGACTGGTATTCATTCTTCCTTAAATCTTTGGTAAAATTCACCAGTGAAGACATCTGGGTATTAAGATGTTTTATTTTGCTCTATGGGGATGTTTATTCTTAGCTTTTTATTTGAGATAATTTTAGACTTACTGAATGATTGCAAAAAATAGTACAGAGTTCCCATACATCCTTTATCCAGCATCTCCTGAAGTTAATAACTCACATAACCACAGTACAATTACCAAAACAAATTTTTTAAATAACAGTCATAATACTATTAATTAAACTGCAGACTTCATTTGGACTCAAGTATTTTTTGCTAATGTCCTTTCTACATTCCAGTATCTAATCTAGCTGCCAAGTTGCATTTCGTTTTCTTATCTCCTTAGTCTCACCCAATATGTGACAGAGCCTCAGCTTGTCTTTCATGAGTCATGGTATGGGCTACATGTTTGTCTCCCCCCAAAATGCCTATTTTGAAACCCTCAATGGGACAGTATTATGAGATGGGGCCTTTGGGATGTATTATGTTATAAAGATGGGGCCTTCATGACAGGATTAATGCTCTTATGCAAAGAGACATGAGACAGCTTGCTTCCTGTCTCTCTTTCCGCCATGTGAGGATACATTGCATAGACAACCAGAAAGACAGTCCTCCCCAGACATCAGATCTGCTGTGGCATTGATCTGGGAAATCCCAGCCTCCAGAGCAGTGAGGAATAAATGTTTGTTGTTTAAGCCACCCAGTCTATGGTAATTTATTAGAGCAGCCTGAGCTAAGACAGATGACCCTGAGACTTTAAAAAGTACTAGTCATTTTGTAGAATAACACTCAGTTTAGGTTTGTATTAGTCATTTCATGATTAAACTGAAGTTATGTACTATTGGGAAGAATACCTCAGAGGTGAGCTGCCCTTCTCAGTACCTCATATCAGGGCTACATGATGTGGATATGCCTGATTAGAGACATTAACCTTTATTATTTAGTTAAGGTGGGGTTGTCCATGCTTCTCCACCAAGGTGGTTGTCACAGCAGCCCAAGAATACTAATGCAGACAGTTTATTGCTTCAGTGAAATTTATTTCTATAATGTCTAATCTATGTTAGTCATATTAGATGAGAATTTTTTGTTTAAAATTGTATTTTTATCCATCAAAGTTATATTTCACTGGGTTTTTTAATATCTTCCATTTCAATATTTATTGTGTCCTGTTTCCTTTTAAATACTTGAACATATTTATAGCTATTACAAAGTTTTTACCTGCTAATTCCATTATATGTCATCTCTGGGTATGTTTCTATTGGCTGATTTTTCTCTTCTTTTTAATCTCATTTTCCTACTTCTTAATATGTTTAGCAATTTCTAATTGGATCCTGGGCAATGTTGTGTCCTGGATTTTGTTGTCTTCCTATAAAGAGCATTAAACTTTGTTCTGGCAGGGAGCTAAGCCTTATGGATCCTCTCAAGAATTGTTTCAAGCTTTATAGGGTAGTATCTTGCCAATGGGTTTCAGCCCCAGGCAAGTTCACTATGGATTCAATGTGACCAAAGAAAATGACAGCATTCTTTGGGGTGAAAGGGTTTATTACCTGGCTTGTTCTCCAGCAGTAGGTCAAGCACTAGCATCTCTGCCTCTGCCCAGAGTACTGGGCCGAGCTCTCTATATAGCCCAATAATAGCTTATTGCCTAAAGGTGTGGAAGCGGTAGCCTAGCAACAGGCCAGTTACATCATCAGGTGGTTTAAGCTCAGTGAGGATCCTGGCCATAGGAACCCCAACTTCCCCAGAGGTAGTCTTTAATTTAGAGCTAGTATAGTAATAATAATAAGGCATGAGGTTTCTTGTATTTACTGGATGCGTTGGGTATTCCATGAAGTCTCTCTGCTCTGGTTGCCAACATCTCCCAGTACTGTGAGCTTTGGGAATTGTTCCATTTATAGATACGCCAGTCATTCTTAGCTTCACAGAGTTTTGCCCTGTACATATACCGCTTCATATTCAGCAACAGAGCAACAGACTCAAGAGGAACCCTGGGCAGAGATCTGGAATATTTTCTCTGTGTGGTTTCCTTCTCTCTAGTATTCTGTTCTGCAAATTGCAGCTAAATCTACCTCCCTGAACTCCTCAGTGCACTGAGATTGCCATGGTTTGACTAAAATCCTCATTCCCTACACCACAGCCCAAAAAGTGCCTCTAGGCAGAAAGCAAAGTGATTGTTGCTCTCATCTCATTTGTTTCCCTTCTCCAATGCATTTTTCATGTATTTTGTCCATTTTTATACCATGCTGTCAAAAAAAATAAGAGTAGCTACATTAATTTCAGACAGAGCAGAATTTAAAACAAGGAAAGTTCTCAGGGATAATGAATGGCATTACATAATGATAAAGGAGTCAAATCTTCAAGAATATAAAACAATATAATTGCTAATTTTATGAAACAGAGGCCAGAAAAATTTTATAGTGTAATGACATAAAAATGTATGAATTATGTATGTGTAGTTTTATCACTCATCCAAATTTGTTGTCATCAACAGAACACTCAGCGATATTCAATAATAATTAAATTCAATCATCCTTTATACTTTGCCAACTTTCACTCATTTAAAAACTACATTTTAAATGTAGTTTTGAGACTACATTTAAAACTACAATTTAACATTTTTTATTTTATCAAAATATATAATAGCTTATTGGATTGATTTTGATTTTTAAATATTTTGACGTATGGTATATAGCTTTCAATTCAACTCAAGCTCCAGCACCTGCAAGTGCTCAGGATGGGCCTGCACTTGCCATTTTATGTTCTTCTGCCTCCAGGCTGAGTAAGCCCATGAAATCTGTGCTCTGTCTCCTTCTATGGCTAAAATTAATGTCCTGCACCTGCTTCTGCAAAAGCAGGGCTCTCCTCATAGTCCATGAGGAATTCTGGTTCCTTTCATCCTTTGCTAATGGCCCTGGGATTCAGAGTCACTCCCTTGAAGCTGCCGTGAATATTGGCTGCTCCAGGATCAGCTCACCTCTCTCAACGCTTGGACCAATGTTGCAACCTCCATTATTGCCACCAGTGAAGTGGGAGGTTCAAGATGCTGCAGATGTGCGTACTCTGAACGGCCAAAGGCAGCTTACCATCCTCTAAGCCCCTGTAACAAATTAGCAAAACTTGGTGGCTTGTGGCTAAAGTGAAGGTTCCTGTGCCCAGGATTCTCACCTGGCCCCAGTCAGCTTGCTCACTACACACATGTGGGCAATAGGTTGCTATTGACTCTATATAAAGAGCTCTGCCCAGTGTTCTAGGTGACATAGTGGCATGGCCGCATGGCTGCATGGCTGCAGGAGAGCAGATACTGGAGTGGTGGCAGTGCCGAGGGCGGAGAGGCCCAGAGGCAGAGACCAGCTTGCTGCATGCACACTCGTTCTGAGTGGACGGGATTCTAGTGACTGACCTGCCACCATGGGAATAAAGTTGGGTATAAACCCTTTGACCCCAAAACCATTCCATTGTCATCCCTCTGTCTCACTGAATCCATAATGAACTTGCCCAGGGCTGAAACCCATTGGCAAGATGTGGCTTTAAAACAATGGAAATATATTCCCTCACAGCTCTGGAGGCCAGAAGTCTGAAATCATTGTCGCTGGAACAAAATCAAGGTGTAGGCAGGGCCATGTTCCTTCCAGAGGCTCTAGGGGAGAATCTGTTCCTTGCCTCTTCCAGCTTCTTGTGGCTGCTGATATTCTTTGAAGTGTGGCCACATCACTCCAATCTCTGCCTCCCTGATCACATTCCCTCCTTTTCTGTGTGTCCTCAGATCTCCTTCTGCCTACCTCTTAAAAGGATACATGTTGCTGAATTTAGGAACCATCCAGATAATCCAGAACAACTTCCCATCTCAAGAGCCTTAACTTAATCACAGGTGCAAAGACATCTACAGGTTCGAGGGATTAGGACCTGATTATCTTCAGGAGCCATTATTCAGCCTACTGCAAACCCCCATCCTGTTCGAACGACCATGAAAATTGTTTCAGTCCTCTTTCCCCAACTCAAAGCCTCCAGCCAAAGTCCTCTCGACCCAGTTCAAAATTTCACTCATGTCTCTCCCAGAATTAACAAATTCCAGACTGGCAATGGAATCAATTATTCTCTTCAAAAGAAAACCCTATCCTGCCCACCAAAATATGACCTTGCCTCTTTAGTCCCAAAAACAAAAATAACAAAATAACTTAATTTTGTATAACCAAACCTTGGGAAATATGAGTCTTATTTATGTTAATTTTGTTATAATGCTACATTATCGTAGAGAAAACGGAAGTTCCTATGGCCAGGATTCTCACCTGCCCCTGGTCCACTTGTCCACTACACACGTGTGAGCAATACATTATTACTGACTCTATATAAAGAGCTCCGCCCAGTGCTCTGGGCTGCAAGGCTATTGGAGAGGTGACAGGCTGGAGAGGTGGCAGGCTGGAGGGGTGGAGGGCAGAGACTGAGATGGCTATGGGGTCAGAGAGGCCCAGAGGCAGAGACCTGCTTGCTTCATACAGACTTGCCCTGAAGTGTATGGGATTCTGGCACTTGACATGTACTGTGGGAATAAAGTCGGATATAAACCCTTTCACCCCAAGAATGTTCCATTGTCATTTTTCAGTCCCACTGAATCAAGAGTGAACTTGCCTGGGGCTGAAACCCACTGGCGAGACGAGGTACTTTGCAGACTGGCATGAGTATGCACTTCGGCCCCCTTCTACGCACTACCCTACCTCCTCATGGGGCCTGATAAACAAGGCACTGACGAGATGCTAGTTAAAGTACAGGTGTCATGCAAATTGAAGTCTTGGGAAATGGGAGGGTGGAAATCCCCTTTCTAAACCATATTCTACCATATTTGATGGTCATAATCATTACATTTAAGAATAAGAGAGTAGATGGAAGGAAGGAGAGCTGGTCTCTAATCCTAGCTGTGCCGTTAACTAGTGGTGTAGCCAAAAAGGCATCACTTCACCTCCCAGACCTGCTTCTGCTCACTGGTCAAGTGGGGATACAAACACTGATTGCTTAGGGTTTTTAGGGGATTTACAGTAACCAGGCAGAAGAAGAGGCAATGTGCAATATAAAGAACTGAGCAAACACTAGCTATTTTCCTGATTAATTGACTCTATGGAATGGATTTCTATTTTATTTTTTTTTAATGTAAGAGGTCAGTGACATGCTGCCCCAAACCACACTCTGCTGATAAGTGGCAGAGCTAAGATTCAAACTCAGAACCCAGTTCTGATTCTACCCTCAGCAGCAAGAGAACACTGATAATCTTCCTATATCTGGCAGATAGAAATAGGCAGACTTTCCCTTCCATTATAGGAAGATACTGCTACTTCTAATCTTCTGTGTACATCCTAAATACTAAACATAGGAGAAGTCTATGTAACGTAAGAAAAAAATCAGGCTATGAATGAGGGCCTAAAGGATGAACAAGTTTTAATTTTCTTTTTCCATTCACTAGTCTTTTTCTGCCTACTTCTCAATTTCCACATATTTGTTCCAAAAATATGATATAATAATGGTAATAATAACAATAGTAATTATTTTTTAACAATAGTTATCATTTATTGAACAGTTACCCTATGCCAGGCACTATGATCTGTGGATACCAGGGCAACAGAGGAAAAAGACATGTTCTAGCTAAATATTTTTAAGATAAAGAGTACATTGTAGGCTGTCAGATAATGACACCCGAATGTATGAGAAAATAGATTAATGTGTAACATCTCTAGAAAATAAAGGCCTTGCTATGCACTGGGTATTTGTACTCATCACTAAAGGCACAGGATAGATTTCTCAGGGTGGGGCTGTGGTCAGGGGCACAGATTTATTTGCAACAAGTCCCTCATCTAAAAGAAAAGGAAAGGGAAGTGGAGGTTTCAATTAGAGAATTTAAAATACAGAGCTCCCTGCTTTCAGTCAGATGGGTGAGATTCCTAATGCTTGCTTTTTTCCCTTTACTTGGTAAATGAAGTACTTTTGTAATTAACACATTGGAAGGAAATGCTCACCATAGCTAAAAGAGGTTTGAAATATTAGAAAATTGACTTAACTTTCATATAGACTGTATATCCTTACTTTTATTTTTCCCATCTCATTTGGTTATTAGTTTGCTTAAAGCCACTGTTGTGCATAAAAGCTATTCAGAGTAATTCCCATGAAATACGAACGGTACTGCCCTGTAATGTGCCCTGCCCCACTAGATGCACAGGGTTGTACATTTGACTATGAGATTCTTAGAGCTATTCATTGAGAAGGTTAGGCAGGTGATCATTTGTTTTTAATAATGTCCAGCATTTGGAGAGCTTTACAAAGCATTTTCCCACTCATGCTCTCAGCTAAGCCTCACATCAACTTTGTATTACAAATGAGAAAAATGAAATTTAGGGAAATCATGGGACTTGTCCAAAGTCACACAATTCATAGGAATTGGAGCTAGGACTCCAACCCTTCACCTTCCCAGTACCTCCTGTGTTTAAAAAAGAGCAATTGAGCTTACCAAGACCTGCTGGATTGAGCAGAAATTTTTCAGTGACAATAGCCTAAGAAGGAAACAGAATCATGAGCATTACAAAATAGGGACATATCCAAAGGAAAGAAAAAAAGATTACATTGTAGGCTGTCAGATAATGACTCCCAAACAAGTCAGGAAATCAAGTGTAACATCTCTAGAAAAGAAAGTCCTTAGTATGTCATCGGTATTTGTCATCCCCGATGGCACATGTCTGGGATTTGAAGCCTTCCACACAAGGGTTCAAATCCCAGCTCTGCCGTTATTAGTAACACAGAGTCACACTGCTTAGACATGTGTGATTTTCCTCTGTGTAGTTCTTTCTGCCTAACAAAGATGTTAAGGTCACTAGTACAAATTCCTGTCATTCTTATTCACTTTGAATTCTCAGCACCCAGCCCAGTGCCTGATACCAAGGAGAGACTCACAACTAGGTTTGAATGCATCTCCTGATCAGCGTAAGCTACTGCTCTCGTCTGGGACCCAGATCAATCAGTTGCAACGTGGATAAGAATTCGTTTAAAGACTAGTAAGGCTTAAGGTAAGAAGACATGTTAACTTCTCCATAAAGGGTCGCCCCCCTGCGTGCCTTTCTCAGGGCCAGCCCACTGCACCGGCTCTCCCCGGGAATGTGTGCTCTCCGGAAGGCAGGCTGCAGTGCAGCTGGGGATTTGTTTGGGTGGTGCCATTATTTCTGAGCCACATAGACATGATGTGACCCAGAGATGAAAAATAGCATTGCTATTAAGACATAAAGCCAATATCTCTCATTTTTAATATTCTGCCAAGAAAAAGCTCAACCTTTGAGTGTCTGAACTGAGTGTCCCATTCATATTGCCCCACTTGGCAGTTGTATTTTCTAAAGGAATAAATATCTCTGCTTGCTGAGGAAAAGCAAAATGAGATATAGTAAATACATAACTCATTTTATCAACACAGGTCATGCAAGGCTCCAGGCTGATTGCTTTGAATAGATCCACTTTGGACAAAAATGCAGCACTGAAGTCCTCCCTGAGCAGCCCCCCACCACCACCCAGCCAGCATCTGTCCAGTGTGCAGGCAGCAGATTGGGATGGAAGAGCACAGCCTGTAGTGTCAGACCCAGTGTCAACCCCAATTCTTCCCTATCTAGGCATATCACCTCAGAAAACCCCCTCTGTATCAGTCAGAGTTCTCCAGAGAAACTGAACCAACAGGATATACTTGGAGAAATAAGATCTGTTTTGAGGAATTGGCCACCATGTCTGTGGAGGCTGGCAGTCTGAAAAATATAAGGCAGGCTGGCAGACTGGGAATTCAGTTAAGGGTCGGTGTGGCAGTTGGGCCCAAAGGTAGTGTGGGGGCAAGGGGACTTCCTCAGTCTTCCCTCAGGGGACCTCAATCTTTTCTCTTAAGGCCTTCAAACTGCTCCATCTTCGGTATTAGGGATGATGAAGTCCCCTATAACTGGCCCGTGGTCACTGTGTATTTCCCCCACCTCCAGCCCCCACCTCTGTAAGCAGTCTCATTGTAAATAAATCCTTCTTGAATTACCCTAACTTGTGCTCCATCTGTTTCCTATTACGACTAGGACTGATACGTAAGAATAGAAAAAAGAGAGAGAGTTTGGTCAGAAATAATGCTCATAAATGAAATACAAACTGTAGTTCCCTCTAATGTGCCCTGCCCCACTAGATGCGCAGTGTTGCACATTTGACTCTGAGCTTCCTAGGCATCAGAGCAGCAGAACTATCGGAAGAGATCTCTAGTCTTATCTCTTCTTCCCCTAGAGCCTGTAGGATGTTCCTACATGAAACTCTCACTATCACTCCTATTACCTGTGTCGTGAATTGAATTGTGACCTCGAAAGGATATGTCCAAGTCCTAACCCCTAGTACCTGTAAATGCAGTCGTATTTGGAAATGGACTCTTTACAGATGTAATAAATTTAAGACGAGGTCACCCCAGATTGAGGTAGGCCCTTCATGATTGCATGAGGCCCACCCACATTATAAAAGGTAATCGGCTTTCCTCAAAGTCAGCTGATTAAAATGTTAATCACATCTAAAAAATGCCTTTATTCCATCTAGACTGAAGTTAGACCAAACAACTGGGCACATAGCACAGCCAGGTGGACACTGAAAATTAACCACCACACTCTCAAAACCTCAATCAAGTTCCTCACCCACAAGTGAAACACATGCAAAGTGCTTAGGAAAGTGTCTGGCTTACAGTGGACACCAGGCAAATATCATGCTAGCAAACTGTACAGTTCTATCCTTCTATAAACATCAGTTGGGCATCCACCATGCGTCATGAAGAACTTTGGTAACACATCAAGACCAGTCACTTTTCTCAGGGCTGTCATAACAAATTATCACAAACTCAGAGGCTTAAAAATCCCAGAAGTCTACTGTCTCACAGCTCTGGAGGCTCGAAGTCAGAAATCAAGGTGTCAGCGGGGCCGGTTCCTCCTGCAGGCCGAGGGAGGACCTGCCGCATTCCTCTTTCCCATCTTCTGGTGGTCACACATCACTGCCGTCCCTGCCTCCTTCACGTGGCTTTCTCCTGTGTGTCTGTCTGTGTGCGTAAACTTCCCTTATTTTATAAGGACCCCAGTCGTGGACTACAGCCCACCCTGATCCGGGGTGACCTCGTCTTTAATATATTACATCTGCAAAGAGTCCATTTCCAAATAAGACCGCATTTACAGGCACTAGGGGTTAGGATTTGGACATATCCTTTTGGGGTCACAATTCAATTCATGACACAAGGTAATGGGAGTGATAGTGAGAATTTCATTTAGGAACATCCTACAGGCTCTGGGGGAAGAAGAGATAAGACTAGAGATCTCTTGATAGTTCTGTTACTTTGATCACTAGGAAGCTCAGAGTCATATGTGCAACACTGCACATCTAGTGGGGCAGGGCACATTAGAGGGAACTACAGTTTGCATTTCATTTATGAGCATTATTTCTGACCAAACTCTCTCTCTTTTTTCTATTATTACGTATCAGTCCTAGTCGTAATAGGAAACAGAGGGAGCACAAGTTAGGGTAATTCAAGAAGGATTTATTTACAATGAGACTGCTTACAGAGTTGGGGGCTGGAGGTGGGGGAAGTACACAGGGACCAGGGGCCGGGCACAGAGGGGTTTACCACCCCTAATACCAGGGGATGGAGCAGTTACCTGTCTAGAAAGAGAGTCTTGCAGAAAAGGTCACCTTGAGAAGACTATTTCCTCTATTGATAGACACGTCCTGCCCAAAGCAACCTCATGACCTCAGTTCCTTCTTGCTCTGTGATCTCCTGCTGGTGATCCCCATGCTGGAAAAAATGGGCATCTAGAGACAGGCCACAAGGGTCAGTGCCCCAGAGAGCAGGATGGAGAAGGGTGGAGAGTGAGTCTACAGGGGCAAGCAGAAGCAAAGTTTATTTTCCCTTCATCCTGAAATCCTTATTTATTTTTCATTCTTCTATTTTTCACACTCTTTATGTTTGGGTCAGCTATCTCAAACACTTTTTAGAATGAAAAGTGAAATAACTCTCAAAAGAAAATATAAAATAGAGGCAGAATTCCCTGTCCCCACTACCAAGATGCTCTCTGTCCTACAGAGGTTGCAAACTGCATGTGACTGTCAGCTGAGTCACCCTGACCCACGGTGGAATCAGAGCCTTTGCGTACATTTCTTTGGCCACTCATCAAGTTACACAGACTCCCAGCAGACTCCCTATCTCCAGGGCTTTCTGAGGACATCCTTGAGGCAAGAGTCATCCTGGCACCAAGTGCTTCTGACAGATGTTGCAGACTGCCACACGAGAGAGGCCCAGGCGAAGCACTGGCAGGGCCCTGGGCGGGTACACAGGCTCTTTGTCTTACACGGAGAACACATCAAATAATTCTGTGCACATACCGAAAAGATCATCTTTCTTCCCTGAACCCCAGCTTACTGCAGGAGTATTTAGATACAGGCACAGATGTCAGAACTAGGGGGGACTCTTAAGACCACCTCGTGTAAGCCCTTTGTAATACAGATGCATGATGCAAAGACTTGTAGGCCAGCGGGGGGCAGGGTGACAGTGTGTCCTGACTAGGGCTTGTTGAGAGCCTATGCTCTTCCAGGCAGCATGCTATGTCCATGTTCATTCATTCATACTGCTGGTCATCAAAGAGCTGCTCAGTACCTGCTCTATGCAGGGCACCGTGCCAAAAAAATGGAGATACATATGGGACAAGGCTGGCATTGTCTTCATGAGGTCCATAAAATAATAGGCTTCCTACTGCCATTACTGATCCTTATCACAAACCTGCAGGGCATGGATAGATCTTGGAGACCAAAGTGAGCCAGCCGAACATCACTCCCTCTCAAGACCAGGAAAAATAAAGGCAAGAAGGTTGCCCTGTGTGAGTGAAATATTGACAACTTCATGGAGCATCACAGAGGTGTGCACAGACATGGAAGGAAGTAAAAAAGTCTTCCAGACCTAGAGGCCTTGACTGTCCTAATTAAAGATACTGATGTTTCTAGTGAAAAGGACTGGGTCCTTCTGCAGGGGTTTCAGGTCAGGCATGCAAGCAGAGAAGATGGGAAACAGGCTTCTGCTCCGGAAAAGGTTAACAGTAATGTCTCAGTCAGTCCTCTTGTGGGCTTTCTCCCTGCTTTCACTGAATGGGATAGGGAGAAAAGCCTGTTTTCCTCAACCTCAGGGAAAATTAGCTTTTTCTCTTCAAATCAGTTTTCTGACAACCAATTGACTCTAACCATCAGACAAGGCTGCACTCAGCCTTGGGCCTTCCCAAGACACTGACCCGCATTGCCTTATGATGCTGGCCTACTAGGGAAGGGCTGTCCCGTGAGATGTCTCAAGCCTCCAGGAGGGAAGTGTATTTGCCAGTGGACTTGTGGTGGGGAAGCACAGGGGCCCTGGCATCAAACAAACCTACTTCAAGCCTTGGCTCCACCACTGCAAACTCCATGACTTTGAGCAAGCCACTATCTGTTAGGATCTCAGTTTTCTCACCTATATAATGGGAATGGTTATAATCCTTACTCAAAGTCTGTGTTGCACATAGCAACTGATATTATGAACAAAAATTTTTAAATGCCTTCCATATAGTAAGTACTCAGTAATTGCTATTGCCAGTATTATTACATATAGTAAGTACCCAGTAATAATTAATACTAATAATAAGCAGCCATTTGTACTGCTCATTGGTTCACCATAATAAAGTTAAGAAGGTTTTTGCTGGATAGTGTTATTTTATATCAACTTTCTATTAAGTTTCTGATTCTGAAGGGGAATACACATTCCTCAAAAAAAGAAGAAAAAGAAAAAATAAAGAAAAACTTTTTTAAACCCACAATCCAAAGATAACAACTGTACATGCTAGTGTATTTTTCTGCAATGTTTTTTCTGCAGGTCTGTGTAGAAAAAGAGATAAATTTTACTTAAATAAAATCATACTTTATATATGTGACCATTTTCCACAGAAAGTGGTTCTATAACTTTCTGTCTATGTATGTACCATAATTTACACACCATCCTCTTATTGTTAGGCTTTTAGGTTTTTTTCTAATATTTTTGCTCTTATAATATATGCTATAATGAGATTCTTTGCATAGAAATCTTTTCTACACCTCTCACAGTTTCCTTAGCAGAATATTCTCTTATTGGAATTTTTGGAAAAAGAGAATGAGACCTTCTTTAAGTCCATAATACATTTTGTCAAATTAATGCCAGTAGGGTTATACTAAATCACCCTGCCTTCAGCAGAATGTGAACACCCATTTTTTATGTTTTTCATTTCATAGGTGAAAAGAGCAGTTTTCTATTTTTTTATTGAAAAATAGTTGATATTTAATATAATATTGGTTTCAGGCGTGCAACATAGTGATTCAACAATTATATACATTACTAAATGCTCACATAATAAGTATTTACCATCTGTCATCATACAAAGATAGTACAATATTATTGACTCTATGCCCTATGCTGTACTTTTATTTTCATTACTTTGAGCACTATTACTTTGATAGCTATTACTGGTTCTTTTTCTAGGAACTGTATGTTCACAACTTTGACCCACTTTTCTGCTGTATTTGTTGATTTTCTTATCACTATGGATGAGCTCTTTCTGTAATAAAATGTTTTTTAAATGTCACATTGTGACAAATCAAGTTCACTGCTTATTGCTTGCCTTTCAATTTTTAAAGATAGTTTGATATGTGAGTTTTAAATTTTACAGTGTGAAAGCTTCATCGAAATTATAATTGATGATGCTTTTCTATATACAACTAACTCAAATTCCAAACTCTTAAGCCTTACAACATTCCAGAAAACTCAGTAGAACTACCTCCTGTACACTTAAACCAACAGTAGAAAGCATATTATATATATTATTCTGTTTATTGATGATTTGATGAAACTGGGCTGATGTATATACAGAGATTTGTTCCACTCTTCTGTCTTTCTGCACGTTTGAAAATTTCCTATAACAGAAATCTAAAACACTATTTTCTAGCCTTGACTCTTGAGACACGCAAGGCTTGTTTTCTTGTTTGGACTTCAGTGATTTATTTTCAGCTGCCTTTTAAGTTTTGTGGACATAAATTACTAATTTGTGATCTTGGACAAGTTTTGAAATCTCTGCAAGCTTGGTTACTTTCTCAACTGAAAAAAAAAAAACAAAGAAGTAAATATACATCAAACTTGTAGCATTATTGAAAGAAGGAAATAAAATAATACATACTTCATATATGATAGAGTGCCTGGCAAACAATAGGAGCTCAGTAAAGGTTTTCTATCATTATTAGTTACTATTATTCCAGTTTCCTTACATCAGGCTTTCTTGCTGCAAGAATAAGAAGCTGATCCTGAGTTGATTAAGTAGAAGAGAAATTCATTTCAAAGATTTTGAAAAAGTTAGAGGCCAAGTTCAAGGAAAGTTTAGGAATGATGCCCAAAAGCCTGGCTTCAGGAGAAATCTCCTGTGACTGCCACAGGCCTGCCAAGTACAAGTCAATGCCAATGCCACTTGTGCACAGAGCTGGGCACCCCGCCACCACGCTGGCCCACCAAATGCTTATGAGAGCAAGCCCTGCTTCCTCAAGCTGCTCCTTAGGGTGAGTGACCAATGAAACCCTGAGGACTCAGACCCGTAACTCTCCAAACAGGACTTCAAAAAATGCAGAAACTTAGGCAGAAAATATAACAATGTCCTGCACAGTCCCCTCCTTAGCTGCCCCCACATTCACATGGACCTTTCTCCATACTGGGACTTGACAATGACAGCAGTTGTAACAAGAAAAATCTCACACAATGAGGTTCTCTTCTCAGCGTGAAGGAGGCCAGCCCAAGGGTTCTTCAATGACTGCGCTGGGCAGCAAGTCCAGGAACTCTGAGTGGTGTTACGCCTCCTCTGGTTCCATCGCAATTCTACCTTAATGTGCTATAGCCTGTGGTCAAAATAAAAAGTTCTCCACCACCACCATACACAGGTAAAATAGTACAGGAACGAGGAAAAAAAAGAAAATGTGTTAAAATATGGTAAACAAGGTGCCTTACAGATATCTTGTATAACACAGCATGAAACCTTCTGTAACATGTCATCCAGGAGTGAAGAAGAGAGAAACTTAAATACTGTGTTTGTTCTGCTCTCAGCCAGCATCTCAGCTGATCAGCATATTGACTTCATGGGAATCTGAGCCATTGGTGGTCCTGACTATATGGAGACTTGGTAGCCTTCCATTTTCTTAAAATTCCTGAATATTAACAAGAGAGAAAAAAAATGTACAAGACCCCACAGAGGAACTTCTTAATTCCAGATATACTCCTCCCTGTCCAATTTCATCAGCAGCAACCTCTTTCCCGTTGGTCATCAGGATTAGTCACCATAGGAGGCACAGTAACTTCTTTTTTTCCATCTCATCTGGGGCATGAAGGACCCTGAAAATGGGCGGGTGGCGTTCAGCTTCCTACCCCTAAGAAATATTCTTGCAGAGCCTGATGAAAGAATACCTCTTTTGGCTATAGCAACCTCCTTCTGAGCGGAACCCAGAGTCTCTGGGAGGGAAAGAGTGAAATTCCACAAGTGGGGCATTAGGCATGGCAGCTTTGAGATAGATGCTGTCTGTCCACCCTACAACCTGAACATCAAGAAAACCCAATTCTGGGCGCTGAGCATAAGTTAGAGTTCTGGGGTAGCTGGAGCCTTTCCCTTTAAATCCTGGTTACTTTGCCACTGAGTCACAAAGGGTGCATGTTACTATAGATAATGCTCTGGGCAATGCTGATTGATTTGGGGAAAGTGGCATTAAACAAAGGTGTTTGACTACCAAACCCTTATCTACTAACCTCAGGCAGAAGAGGGTTCTAGACAGAAAGGGGTGTTCCAACTGAGGCAATGCTGCTCTGTAAAAATCCAGAGTTGAGGCCAGAACTTTATCTCACCTCCCAACCATATGGGTTGTTTTGAGGATTAAATGAAATATGAGGTACACCGTGTGTATCACATAGTAGGTAGTCAATGAAAATGAAAGTGTCTTTCCTCCATACTTCTAAACCAGAGTGGGGAGAGTGGGCTGGGTGTTAATATAGCCATTTTACAGATTAGGGGCTCAGAAAAGATAGATTCGATTACACGTTAATGAGGACACAGCTAGGAAGTGGGAACGGCAATGGCAGGAATTGACCTTGGCCTTCTGGTTCCACTTCCAATTAACTAAACTCACCACTTCCCAAGAAACAGAGCCTCAGTCTGGTCTTACCCTGCAAGTTTACTTTTCACAAACACTTAGTCACAGCGTCTCATCCTCTCAGGCCACAGGAGAATCACAGCACGCTCCATCACGGGCTTGGCAGACCTTCCCTCTGCTGGGACCCCTGATGGGGAAGCACAGGGCCAAGGCTGCCAGGAACTGAGAGCAGGGAAAGCGTCTGCTCCCATGGAGTGACCCAACCTGCATGAGCTGGAGGGATTCATGGTGCTGCCAACGACCACATCAGAAGGATAATATTTAAAGAGTGAAAGGTTCTCCAAAGAATGTAAAATCCCTTGAGTGAGAAAGAGCCTAAAGTTCTCAAGGCATGACTCATGTTGAATGGGCCAGAATGTGAGCTGTAGATAGTGGGCAAAATAGGTCACAAGCTAGAAGAATGTCAGAGCTAGAAGGGATTTTGGAACTTATCTATCCCTTTAGCAATGAGGAAAAGTAGAAGACTGACTTTTCTGAGGTCACAACCCTAAGAGGCAGCACTGGGATATGAACCCAGATTTTCTCATTCATTCATTCATTCATTGTCTATTGAGCATGTACTATGGGCCTGGGGTTGGGGTAGGCAGGATTAAGTACAGAAAATACAACAATAAATAAAACAAACAGGTTTCCTGTCCTCCCAGAGCTAAGTTTATGGAGGTGAGGAGAGATAACTAAACATGCAGTTATGGGAACCCATAGGCAGTGGTGCAGGAGGTACAGAGTGCTGTGGAAGCACAGACGAGGGGGTCAGAAAGGCCTCCTGGATTGAGTGATGGTTCATCTGAGACCCAAAGACTAAGGAGACATTCATCAAGTGAAGGGGGATTGGATGGAAGAAAGGAGAACATGCCAGGCAGGGGGAGAGCTCTACATGCCAGGCACTGTACTAAACTCTTGTTTGAAAGAAATATATAAGATATGGATGCTCCCACACTCAACAAGCACATAGAGTGCCAAGGGAACATGAGAAAGGACCATCCATTTGCCAAGAGGAAGTGGCATCTGGCCTGGATCTTAAAGGGTGAGTAGGATTCAACATGTACAGAACAAGGAGAGGGACAGTGCAGGGCCAAGGAGATGGTGTGGGGAAAAGCATAGAAGAAGAGCCCACAACCATCAATTACAACATAGAAATCAACTTTTTAGGAGGAGATGAATGGATGTTCCTCAAATACTAAACCTCAGGACTAACGGTAACCAGTGGGGCTCAGAGCACAGGCAGGGTTTCTGGTTTCCAGTGGTTGCTAGTGAAAGCTTCCCAGCTGCAGATTATTAACAGCACTGCTTCAGCACAACACAGAGAAGGGCTGACCCAGCACAACAGTGCACATCCCCGCTCCATGCTGTCCCAGAGCCAAGAGGCTAGTGTCCCCCAACCCTGAAGATCCTGGGTGGCTGAGGAAATAGAAGGAACACAGCCGTTCAGCTAATTAATTTTACTCTGACAATAGGGTAAATGCAGCAAATTGTTGTCTAATAGATGAACAAAATTCTAATGTCTCATTAAATAAACACATTAAAGAAAGCAGTGCTAAAAATAACAGCCTCCGAGGTGAAAAACAGAGTGGCACTGGGCCTGAAGGGAATGAAGATGGTGTTGCTTCTCGTTTCTCAGGTCTCTGCTGGCTTCCACAGGGACCGAGGCGGCAGAGCTGGAGTGATCCCCATCTTCATCTTTGGGGGCACGGGACATCCCTGAGCATGCTACCCAACAGCCCAGACGTGTAAAGGGGCTCCTGGAAGAACAAGCTGCAGTGCCAGCTCCCTGTGGCACATCCCTGTGTGACGGCCCTGAAGTCTGAGCCTGCACAGTCTGTGCTCAGTTCCAAATAGTGATCTGACTCTGCAGTAGTGGGAGGCTGAATGTTTCAGACTTTTTAGACATATTTTTTAGATTTGTTTGTGTGTTGAAACTGCAGTGTGTTTTTGAAGTTGAATGTTGTGCGTATTAGACTAAAGAATTTAGCTTTAAGTAAAAATTTGTATTTTATTTAAAGCAATAATAATTAATAAAATTTCCTGAATACTAAGTTCACTTGATGTAGACACGGCATTGCTAATGTTTATAACAACCTGACAAGAGAGCCTCCTAGTTTCATACACAAGGCCTAGACATGCCTAGTAATGGGTCTTTCTGGCTCCAAAGCCCAGGGTCTTTCCCTGAGTTAGCACAGGACAAGGACATGATCAGACGGACTGCAGCCTAGGACACATGGAGTTGTCTGGTTAGTTAACAAATGAGGTAAGGAGTGGGGAGCAGTGAGGGATGCGCCTGGAAAGGGAGGCGGAGGCCTTTCCTGGGCTGCACGCACCCCATAGAAATGCTGCAGGGACCCCAAAGAGAGAACACAGGTCCTCTCCCCAGAGAGCTCACAAACTCAGAGGAGACACACAGGAGCCAAGTAATCCAGTCTCGAAGTCAGGCTGCACGCTCCTTTCCGGGAAGGACAAGCCAGCCCTTCCTTCTCAGCCTGAGACAACCACTGTGCTCATGGAGGCAGGATCAGCCATTCTCTGAGCAGACTGTGCAGTTATCCTGTTTTCTTGTCCCACGGGTCACTGCTCTGTCACCCTGCTCCTTCCCTAGCTGCACACAGCCCAGTGCCATGGAGGCGGGTGTGTAGTCCTGCAGCCCCAACCGCAGCCCCTAGGCCAGCATGTCAGCCGGGGCCTTGCCTAAGCCCCCTGCTTCCTCATCCCCACTGCAGGCACGCTAAGCCTCTGGGTTTACGTTTTGGCAGCTGGATCTGAGTGGACAGAACCTCTCTGTCTGGAAAGTGAGGGAAAGGGCAGAGCAGCTGGTCCCAGAGGTTGTTCACTGCTCACTAACCTATGCAAAGTGAAAATCTCAGAATTCAGCATCTGCCCAGGAGTCCCAGGTGAGAATTATAGTTTGCTCTTGAATAGGACTGCAGTTGATCCTGGAACAACCTGGTTTGAACTATGTGTGTCCACTTATACAAAGATTTTTTTCAATAAATGTATTGGAAAATTGGAGATTTCCAACAAATCAAAATAAAACATTTTTTCTCTAGTTTACTTTATTGTAAGAATACAGTATATAATACATTTAACATACAAATCATGTTAATTGACTATGTTTTGGTAAGGGTTCTTCTGGTCAATAGTAGGCTATCAGTAGTTACATTTGGGGGGAGTCCAAAGTTATATGCTGATTTTCAACTTCCCAGGAGGTGGGTTGGTGCCCCTAACCCCAGCACCGTTTAAGGGTCAGCTGTAATTCATTCATTTATATATTCACTTACTTATGGTTCCTCTGCCCATGTTGACACTGGGGACAAAGCAGGCAATGGTCACAGTCACTCACTGTTCTCAAGTTTTTCCCAACACTTTTCTTCCCTTGAAGCGTAGCTGAACAGCTTCCTGCCCCATGTCCCACAGCCCCTGGGCTTCCCCTCTCACCTTCACCAAGAACTTGCTGTGTACTAGGCATGGTGTCCTGTGCTAAGAGCCTTCCACTGTTTTTCTTAGTCCATCTTTACCACAACCATGAGGAAGATCTTCTTAACCCATTTTACTGATAAGGAAACTGAGGCACACCTATTCATTATCTGGGTATAATAAACAATATGTTCAAGGAGCAGAATAGTCTTCTGAAGAACAGAGAAAGGAGAGTAAATTAACATTCATTGAGCATCTAATACATGTTGGAACATACATGTTTTCCAAATCTTCCAACAAAGCTGGGAAAGGGATCTGAATTTCCCAGCTTTAACAAATATGCCAGGGATTCTACAATAAATTATACAGATAAACCCCCTTCTGCATGGAACTGACAGTTCTAGTTACAGAGTTAAAAAAATCAACCCAGAAACAATCCATTAATTGATCTGAGTAAGCACAGAGAAGTATGCAAGACATGGGGGCAGGGAGTGGCAGGGAGGGGTAGTCAGGGAAGACTTCTCTGAGGAGGAAACACTTGCACAGATCTGAGCCAAGTGGAGGAACAAGTTCTTTGAGTCTCTAGATGGAGAGCTAGCCACTTCCTGGGTACTTGCTGTTCACATTTCCATTTCCCCCTCCAATTGGTATGCTCTATGGGGCCTGCATAAGACGGCCTTCCCCGGGCATCTATTCTAGAGTTGGACTGACACTAGAGTTTCCTCTCAGGCCTGTTCTCTTTGCCTTGAGGCTGCTTGAAACAGATTGTTGAAAAGGCTTCTGGGGCCCTACCTGCATGCAGCAGAAGCACATGCTGTGCTCAACCCAGGGATATGTGGAGGCTGTAGTATTTGGTGTCAGGAGCTCCAAAGGTTTGTGGTGGCTGCCTTCTTAGTGCCCCTCGTAGCCAGCTGGTTATCCAGCCACTGCATAAGCACCTCCAGGACCCAAGCTGTCTGTCCTGCAGTGGTCCTCTAATAGAATGAGAAATATTCTACAAAGAAGATGATGGCCCTTCTCATCTTATTAGACTTCATTGTGGGTTGGAAACTCCTTAAGGGCAGGGCCCACTTGCTTATTTCTGCATCCCCAGTGCCCAATTTTAGGCATTTAGTAGGTGTCTAATAAATATGTTGAATAGAATTGCAAATGCACCCTGATAATAAACTGAAATTTGCCTCCCTGAAACCTCTAATTTTAGTCTGTGGGAAACACATAACAAAATTCTTCTTCCAGACATCAGCGCTTTAGGGAAAAAGGAGAGGAGTGGGGTGGAAATTAAATATTTATTGAGCACTTACTAAGTGTCAGGCCTAAATGGTTTCCAAATGTTGCTTCATTAATCCTCTCAACAACTCTGTGAAGTTATTGTTTTCCTTTTTATGGATGCAGAAATAAATGTCAAACAGCCCCTGCAGTTCTGGCCCTACCATTTATTAGCTGCACCCCCTTGGAAATGCTTCTAGTCTCTCTGGCCCACTATACACTTTACACTTCCTCACTCTGCCTGCCAGGGATTTGAAGACCAGCATCTACATCCCCCTAGAGCCTTTTCTTATCATCTCCAGGCAGCACATCTCCAGTCATTCTCAATGTTTCTCGTGGTACATTGGTTAAGAGCACAGCCTCTGGAATTAGAACAGCCAGGATAGGCCCCAGCTGTGACACCCGATGCACAGATGACTCAACCTCTCTGAATGCAGGTTTCCCTATCTGTGTGACAGGATAATCACAGTACCATCCCATAGAGGTGCCGTAAAGATTACATAAGATAACAAATGTAAGTACCTTGGGCTACGTCATCAGCAGGCCTTCAAAAGATGCTGTTGCTGAGGGTTTTGAATTCTTCCTCCACCATTTCAGCTGACCAGTCTGCTTTTGTCCTGATTCACATTATGTGACATTCAGAACTGGACACTATCTGGGCCCCTTTGTTTTCCAGGGGACATTATAATCTGCCCTGTCGGCCCAGATCCTGCCTCTCGAGGGAAGTAAGGAACCAGAGCGTGTGAACAGGACCAGGGCCAGACCACTTCCAGGAACCCATGCAAGCTATGTTGATAAATCACAACTCAAGAACTGATGATAAATAAACTTCTGCTTACTCTGAGGGAAAGAGGAAAGACACCAATCTTATCAGAGTACTTGAATTTTCATTACATTAACCATTTCAGAACAGCCATCAGGAAAACCTTCTCTGTCCCAGCAGGATTAGTGGCCATAACACCAGGGAGCAGGTCACCATCCTGGCTACTATCTCAAGTCACAGAGGCACATTTTTTCAAGAGTAAATGTTTCTAAAATCAGGATGCATCTGATTATCATTGTGCAACAATAGCAGTCAATTAAAATAGTGTCTGGGGTTCCTCCCTCTAAAACACTATAATTACATTGATGGTGAACATCAGAACAGAGCAAGCCACCATTGATTGAGCACCTATTATCTGCTAGACCCAGTGCTGGATGCTAGATACTCTCATTTTCATTTCTTTCTTTTCCATTCTTCTAGCACGTTTCTCCTTTTTAAAAAAAATAATCATCCTTGAATAAAACTTTCAAAATATAAACAACACAAGTATTCCCAAGGTTCCCCGTCTAAAAGGGGAAGTCTAAAGAGCTCCTTCAGAATCTAAGGGGCCATAACATGTGTTCCACATAGTCATCCAAGGACCTGCGCTCACAGAGGACCTGCCATCTTCCACACATGGTGGCCAGTTTGCCCTGGGCAGCAACATCCAGTCTGCAGAGAAAGAGAAGAATCACATGTAGAAGGCTTTTCTGTGGGCCAAGCCTGCAAGTGGCACGTGAAGTCTCCACCCTCATTCCATTGACTGGGACACATGGCCGTATGTCATGGCAAGAAAGGCTAGGAAATGTAGAATACCTTGTACCTAAAAGTAAAAGGAAAATAGATAGTTACTCTTTGCCACAGCTGCCAACATGATGTGCTCTGTACCAAGGGAGACAGCACCTTCTATTTGATTATGCAGAACAATTTATTACCCACGCCTTTTGCTTCAACCTCTCCTGCCAGACTAGCTTCTGGCCATGCCTCCCCATAACCAAAATCCCACTTAAATGTTTTTTCAAAACAACAAAGAAATCTCCCTCAAAATAAAAAATCAATTTTCCTGCCAACCCTAGAATTTATAAAAACTTGCTATCATTTTTGTGTATGTTATTGTCCCCTTACAAAGAAAAAAATGTTTAAAGAAATCACTCATAATCCTATGATTCTATTAATTCTAATGTAGTTCTTTCCTTTATATCTCCATATGCTCAAATCTGGTACAACCTGGAAGATCCTATTCAAGTGATTGACCTTCCTTGAACCTGAGGCCTAGAGAGGTTAAGTAACTTGCCTGAGGTCACACAGCTAGGAAATAATACAGCCACACTGCCAACAGCAATCTAACCCCTGGTCTAAGGCTCTTGCCTATGTTCCATCCTGCCCCTCAATATTTCTTGTAACTGTCCCTGGTCTTTTACTCACTCCTGTCTGCTGGGTGGTAATTATCTGTGTCTAAAATATACAGTGACCCATCAGAGACATTATCTTCTTTATTAGAGTGTCATCTCATAGAAGGCAGGAGCTATATTTTATTTCTCTTTATGACTGCAAGGCCTGGCCCATAACAGCTGTTTAATTCTCTATCACCCAAAGAAGCAAACATTTATCAGACAGTCAAATTGGTAGCTGCATGAAAGCTTTCTCTCCAGACCACTGCCCAATCCCAGCCCCACTTTCTGTTTCACGTGGTGACCAATGCATGGACTCTGAGCCCTAACAGATCCAACTTCACCTTCCCCTCTGCTGCTGCATGACTTCAAACAACTTCTCTTTTTATGAAAGCCAAATGAGTTAATGTACTGCACATTCACTAAACAATATTGATTATATTATTGTTACTTTTATGACCATTATGATTATGATTCATCCTCTGAATTTTCCAAATTATTTACCACAGAGAGAAGGGAGCAAAATCTTTAAGGCCTGGCAACAAAAAGAAGGTGGAATTTTGAGTGGCTTCTTGTGACCTTCAGAGAGCTGAGTGGAGTAAGTACTCTTTGGGGGAATTCTTGACCCCTCTAAAATCCCATTAAACCTAAACACACATCTGTTAGCACACACCAGCATGCAGTGTCTGCTTTCACCCAGCATTGAGCAGTACAAGGAGGAATATTATATCCAGTAACTCATATGGAACTATTTATCCCCAATCACTTTGTGCTTTTCCTTAAACTTTTCCATAGTCTTTGGTTTCAAAGACCATTTTAGAATGACTGAATTTCCTTGCAAAGTAAGTCCCCCACTGCTCCCACCAAAATAGAGAGAGAGAGAGAGAGGGAGAGAGATTGTTTTAGGAAAATCTCCTCAGGGCATAGAGGCTGTGAGTTTCCAAACTTGCTTTCTCCTGCTCTCCTTTTCTCTTTTAAATAAAAATTGCCCAGGAAAACAAGATTCATTAAGAGTGGTGGGAGGAAAATATGACTGAGTTGAAAGGAGTTTGTGGCTTACTGCTTAGCAGGGAACTCACAGAGTTCTTATAGGGGAATCTTGTAAGATCAGAGACTATGAAGACTGGAAAGAAACTGACAGACCATATACTTCCATCTCCTCATTTGAAAATGGGAAAACTGAGGCCCAGCAGGGAAAAGTTAATTATCCAAAGTGACACAGCAAGTCAGCCAAAGAAATGACACTTAAACTACAGTCTCCTAAATCCCAGCCATATTAGGCCAACTCCTCTAGAAGGCAGAGCCTGAGGCAGGGATTAAGGTGTTGATGCTTTACTTGGGAGGTGCAAGCCCAGACAAAGAGAGAGAAGAAAAAGGGGAATGAGGCAAGGAAATGTGGAAAGTGGAAGAGTGAGAAGGAAAGAATGAAGAGCACTCTCTTTCTTGCACCTGTTCCACAGAGACAGCACAGTCAGCAGGCTGGTGTGCTGGGACTTCTCAAGAGCTGCAAGGAGACACTGCATCTTGACGTTGGCAATCTAGAAACTGCATCATCCCTGACCAGTCAGATGGTAAACTGGTGCATAAATAGCCCAGTTTCCTCACCCCCCAGTTGGAATGACTTTAAGCATATGCACTACCCCAACTCCCAGATTGGGTGGCCAGTGCATCCAGATTTGTCTGGGACTGTCCTGGATTTTGCACTGGCAGTCCCTCAACTCAGAAAACCCCTTGATCCCGGATAAACTGGGTCAGTTCGTTACCCTACCCCAGAAGAACAGCTCCAGCTATTCACAGTAACTTTTTACTGGTTCCCTTCCCTTTCCTGTCTCACTTCCCTATGGATGTTTCCTAAGATCGTCACCCAATTAAACTACTTGCCTTTCCATCTTTGTCTCAGGGTCTTTTTCTGGAGGAACCCAAGTACCAGGCACATAGTATGTTCTAAATAAATGTGATGAGTTATCCTATTAAAATGACATAACAAAGTCTTCTCCTTCTTCCTTCCAGTTGTTTTGGGAACTTGAGCAAAGTAGTCCTCCTACATACATCCAAACATGGGGGCAGGGGATGCTCAGTGTGCTGATTCCAGGGTCCCACCACCGACTCCCCCTAATGAATGCTGCCAGGTGAGTCCCTGTTATCTGCATGTGTAACAATTGCTCAAAAAGATCCTTAAGCTCATTAAACTTTGAGAGTCACTGCTCTGAAAAATGGAAATGCAAATGGATTTTCCCAATTGGCCAGAACCCAAAGTGCCTGACTGCTCCTACAGGATGCCAGTGAATCTACCACCTCCCCTCATCCAGCTAAAGCAGCTCAAGTATTCCTGATTACCCATGGAACTGCCACCTGGGGTCTCCTCATATAATTTCTTATGGGCACATAGGTTTCCTTCACTACACTGTGAACCCTAAGGACAAGGATCCTGCCTGATAGACCCTTTTGATCTCTGGCAACGAATCCAAATCCTGTCTCATGAAAGGTATTCCAACGATATTTGATGATATAGCACATATGGATACAATTCACATTTAATTTATAATGAATAGTCAATTTCTATGCCACTGTGTTTATTTTCTTCACAACACTTATCATTATCTACTATTACCAAGTTTGTTTCTTGATAAAGTCATTTATTGCTCTCTCTCACCCAACACACTTTAGAATGTAAACCCTCTGCAAGTGTTATGAGCCAAATCACATACCTCCAAAATTCATATGTTGAAGTACTTCTGAATGTGACTACTTTTGGAGATGGGATTCCAAAAGAGGTAGTTAAGTTAAAATGAGCATTAATCCAGTATGACTAATGTCCACATAAGAAGAGGAAATTAGGACACAGACACACACACAGAGAAGATCATACGGAGGCAGAGAGAAGATGGCCCCCTACTAGCTAAGGAGACAGGCCTCAGAAGAAACCAGTCCTGCCAACATCTTCATGTCAGAGTTCTATCCTGCAGAACACTGAGGAAATCATTTTAATTGTTCAGACCTGTGGCACTTTGTTATGGCAACCCTAACGAACAAATACAGTGAGAAAGAAAATTACCTGCCTTGGTTACTCCTGTATCCCCAGCTCTAAGAATAGCTCCTGTCCCATAGTAGGGGCTTAATAAAAAATTGTTGAATGAACACTTTGCAAATACAAATTAGTTACAGTTGCCCCCAAAAGTACATGCTGTCCATAAAACTGAGCCTCTGCATAGACATTCATCAGCCTAAAGCCCCATTCCCCACCCAGCTAGAGAAATCCTATTTTTCCTTCAAAACTCAGTTCAGAGACTCACATTTTTGTGGGATGTCCTTGCCTCCACTGACCAGAATGGATCACTCTCTTCTCTGTGCTCTTCTGAACTCTGCACTGTTAAAAAGGAGACAACAGGCCCAAAATGGAGTCACCTGTGCTGAGCCACATCACCAAACCCAGATTTAATACCTAACCAAGTTGAAGTTTCAACCTTCCCCAGAAATGTAATCTTGATGGGTCAGTCTTCAAGGAATTCCCTGGTCAGCACTGGTCAGGTAATCCACTTGACAGATTCCCTCCTACCCGCTAAAGGAAGGTGACTGGTCTGAAGCAGTGGGTACTCTTTTCCACCTTCTGTCTAAAAGGCTCCGATTTACACAACTCCTTGGAGCTCCTTTCTATTGGCTAGATGTGATGATGCTCCATTCAGGAATCACTGAATAAAGCCAACAGATCCTCAAATGTACTCGGCTGAATTTTGTTTTTTAGCAGTTCACATATGTCTACATCATTGTAACGGCTAGGCTGAGCTTGACTTCAGAAACCCGCCATCTAATACCTGGCCTGCGATAGAGGAAATGATCAATCATTAAACCACCAAGCCCTCTGGATCTTTATTCTCTGGAGGCAGAGCAGATACTCCCTGTCTGCAAGAGACTTACTGCCTGAAGGGGGACAGATCCATAAACCCACGTGTGGCACATACTGGTGGTGAAATGACTTCCTGGCCCACGATGGAGCTGTCCCTGCCCAGGGTACCATGTCAGCAAGCCAAAACTTAGATAACTTTCGTGTCCCTTAAATGCTCTATTTGATCAGAAACATATCAGGTCAGCCAATCCCCAAATAACAAAATAACAAGCCAGCTCTGGGCTCTCTCTATATATTTCCTTGTTCCTTCTCACACCAAACAAGGTTGACTATGTGGCTCCAGCCAAAAAGGTATTTTCTATGTTTCTCTTCCTTGTTATTTATTTTTTATCCTGTAAAAGCTTCCGGCCTTCTGCCATTTTTCAGTTCTCCAAATGGAGACTGTCCACTTCATGAAGTGTTAAATAAAGTTTGTTTGCATCACCAAAATTTCTTCTTTAATTATCTTTTAACACTAAGTACTCAATAAATAATGACTGGATTGAAATTAATTTACCAAGCTGTTGCCATCATACCCATATTATTTTGTTTGTTTAGAATGCCCACTTCTGTCCTCTCCTTTGGAACAAACCATCCTTATTTTCAAAGCAAAATGTGAACCCTAACCCTTCTAGAATTTCCTACCTGGCTATTTCAAAATTCACTGAGCTCCCAGAGTTATTTTAGAACATGACTCTATTAGAAACGTGAATTCACCCGGACATGAAGCTGAACACAGCTCTTCAATCCTGGACCCTGGAGCACATCTTGCCCTAAACCTGCAACAGCCAGGTCTTTCCGTACCTTGCAATGGCCCAGTTTGGGAGGACCACTCCACCTCCCAGGGCTTGATTCAAAGCCATCCTGGGCATTTGCAGTTTGTATTTTGCCTTATGGAACAAAATCTGCATTTAAAGAAAACACTGATAGTAACCATCTGCCCTCCCCCAAAGCTTAAAAGAAGCTGCATGTGGACTCCCTAATCCTTCCTTTCTCCCCTCAGCCAGGAACGAATTTCATTTGGAGGGAAAATCAGGGGGACTGTGAGGGAGAGGGAGCAAAGAGAGGTAGGCCAGACACATCTGGACAGCTTTTCTTTGTAAATTCAGAAGACTGCGGGGAATCACTTTCTCCCCTTGACAAAGGAAATAGCCCATGGTCAGGAATTGATGACTTGCAAATCTCATGCAGGCAAAGAGGTTATTGTGCCTCAGAGGTCTTCAGGGCTCAGAAAAAAATTAAAAGCAAATAATTTAAATAGGGCAGCTGTTTATGGGACCAGAAACCCCACCACCAGCACCAGTCAGCAGAGAGCAGTTCTGGAAGCTTGGCGTCCAACCCAGTCCCATGTCCCCACGGTGTATTCCTCTGTTATTCAGCAAAAACATCTTTGGATGAGCTTAAGATTCTTTGCCAGGCAATATGCTTGGTTCTAGGGAAATAGCTGTGTGCTTAGATTCATCTTCATCTGTAACAGCCAGGGCAAACAGTCACATAAATAATAATATGCAGACCAACAGTCACAGGCAATCATCTGCAAACAAGAACAGATCGGGTGTTAGGTACTACAAATGAGGTATTTGAAAAAACTATTCACTTGACTAGTACCTTGGCTTTGGGGGAGGGAATCGAGAACAGGGCACAAAGCTGGATGCTGAAGATTTTCCATTCTGCCTAGTGGAACAAACCTAAGTAAGAGTGCAAAACACAGCAGTGTGCAAGTCAGGGGTGCAGTAGGGGAAAGGGAGCAGTTGTGTGGTTGAGTGTGACCTAAGCTTAGGAAATGGGGTGGAAAGTAGTAGAACATAGAGAAACCTGTAGAAGGCAGGACCAATTCCTGGAAGATAAGGCATGCATCAGGAAGATAAGATGCAACACTGCAATCTTTCAGTGACAGACAAGTGTGTAGATGGACTGCAGGGAAACCAAGGGAACAGCTGAAGTCCAAAGGAGCCTCTTGGAACATAAAAATTATTTGAAATCTCATTTTTTCTCATTTTAAAAAAATCATGTGCATTTTGCATCTGCTTCATAATATAATTTTGTCTTTGTTATTAAAAATAATGTTATTTTTCTCAACTCTTCAAATAGAATGAATATCCAACAGATGGCCTTAGGTCTTTCAGCATATGGCCATGTAGTCCTAGGAGTACATAAACACCAGTCTGAGGAGCAGAGTTGTTGGAGGTGGAGACCCAGTTGAAGTTTTAGTAAGGCAATGATGAAGGAACAAAATGATGAACACTTCACTCTTAGCTCCACCCTAGTCAATTCCAGAAAATGAGGTTTTCTGGGATTGAGCAGCAATCCAGTGAGCAAGAAAATGCAGGTAAAAGACACAGTTCTCTCTTTGGCAAGTGGACAGTAATATAATGAGCTAATACAGTGAGATCATCTATCCACAATACAATATACATTTTCCCTGTCTTCTGCCAGTACCACAACTAACCAGTCATCTCCTATAACAAGGTGACCCCACACCTCACTCTCAGAGCATCTCAGTCCTTGGTGGTGCTGTTTCTGTAAGGGTCTAACAGTCTGTGTAAACCAGGACATAGTAATATGATGAGAATCAGGTCCACATTCCTGTCTGTTCCTACTGGGTAGCCCAAACACTGTTTCTCCTCAATGGTCAAGGTCAACCATACAAGCCAAACTTTTTTCCTTTGTTTACCTCATAGTTTCAGGAGTCCAGAGTGGCCAGGGAGCCCCCATAACCTCCAGTTCTATAGAAGAATGATTGTTTCCCCCAGTGAGATCATTCCTTCCTTGAGTACTTTCTAGGGTTCAGTAAACCACAACCCCAAGTCAAGAAGCAACATTCTGAGGATGTATCATTTAGGTTCAGCCATCAGAGGCACCACCGCACCTCCACCTCTTAGGTCCTGTCTGTGGTCACCAATTCAGAATACATACCACATCCTGAAAAACAGCACTCCAAATTTGCAATCAGTTATCTCCCACCTGTTGCCATATCCAAATCTGCACTATGACGTTTCACAAGGCCTTTAAGTTCACCTGAAGAATGGAGACATGAGAGAACCAGTGGTTGGTATAATAATCAGAACACTGCCTATTTCTTATACTGTAACTATCAGGGACTGAGGGTTTGTTGGGGGTGCTGGAAAAGTGGGCAATAGCAGGAGCCTTGGAGTGGAGAAGCCCATGAAACATTCACAGTGTGTCCATCCTCTCAATTCATCCATCCTCTCAATTCATCCATCAATCTTGGGCTTTCTTTTCACCCTAGGGTTTCTCTGATGCTGTGGTTTGAGGTACCTACAGGAGCCCATTCAGTGTCAGTATAGGCAAGCCTAGAAATAAGAGGGAAGCAGCCCTCCATAGAGGCAATAGACAAATGCTTTCCTTTTCTATCACTTGGGTGGATAATTCTAAAGTTCCTGAAGGGTCCCAATGGCAGAGCGCCAATCACCCACAATAGTGACCAGCTCAATGATGCAAACTTGTATTGACTTTCTCTCCTTCCCTCTTTCCAGACCCCCACCCATTTTCCCTGGAATCACATCCTCAAATCAACAACCTTCTTATAAGCACTTATCTCTGGGTCTTCTTTTTGAGACAACCCAATCTAAAAAAAAATAAGAAGGGGTCCTGGAAAGCAGATGGAGGTAAGGAACTCACTGCTGGTGGTGAGTCTCAGAGTGGTGATGACCCCCAGAAGTCCTAAGTACTAAGACTGGGGCAGCTTGGAAGGAGGTGAAGCATGGGGACCTTGACTGGTATAAGGACAGTGATAATGACAAGGTTGGTGGATTTGGCTAGCTGTGGTTAACAGTTTTAGAAGCCTTAACAAAAAGAAATTGACAGCTCAGTGAGTCAACCATCTATTCAAGATTTACTATAAAAGCTGGGAAGCCTCCTTGGCAGTTGAAATTGCTCCCTGAAACTTAGATACAAATTTGGCTTATAGTAAATGAGAAAGGTACCAAGACTGCTGAGGTTGAGGAAAGGGTCAGAAGGTTCAAGAAGGGAAAAACCGTAAGATGGTGTTCTCATGCAACACCATACAACATCTTAGCTTAGTGCAGACATGTCAAGCCCTACTGTATCTGTAGGTCAAGAGTCGAGCAAAGAGCCAATCTGACTGTATTTGGAAAGAGCTAGAGATGCTTCTTTTAACCTGAGTCTCTCTTAAAGCTGCCAGTTTTTCAGGGGACCTGGCAAATGGGTGAGAGCATAGACTCAAGCACAGCATCAACTGACACCAAATTCCCAAAAGACACACTTTGCATCATGCCTCCTTCATAGTGAAAGGGAGAACAGGAAAGACCATTTGTCTTTGGAAGAATATCTAACATGTTCCAGATTAAGGGTCTGCAAATTGAAGCCTGCAGACCAACTCAAGCCCATTGCCGGCTTTTGTAAATAAAATTTTGTTGGAACACAGCCACACCCATTGGTTTGCATATTGTCTGTGACTGCTTTCCCACTACAATGGCAGAGTTGAGCAGTTGCAAAAGAAACCATGTGCCCACAGTTAAATTATTTCCTATCTGGCCCTTTATAGAGAAAGTTTACTAACTCTGCTCTAGATCACTGGAATTATGTAGGAACTCAATTTTACAGGATGTATAACTCACCCTCTGCACACATATATCTTGCAAACATCTAGGGAATCTATTTCTAGGTCTTACCTACTACAGGTGAGTAGAAAGTTTTCATCGACCCTCTTAGGTTCGCTGGCTGGGTCTGAAAATAAAACTGACAAAGACACATTAGCAGGAAAAAGGCATAGCAGTTTATTGAATTTTATATGTACATGGGAGCCTTCACAAGAGAATGAAGACCTGAAGAAGTGACCAGAGCAAGAAGCTTGTATACCTTTTAGACAAAAAAAAAAAAACAATACATTTTTGAAGAACTGTATTGGTTTTTAGTAAATAGTAGTAAATAGTGAAGAGGTAACTAGAAAGATAAGGAGTTAGTTTAACAAAGTTTGATTGTACCAATTTCTTAGCCCCAATTTCCCCATTTCTGGTGATAAGGATGTCTTCCTTTTTCCTGGTACAGGGAAGGTATGTTTCACCTGGGAGTTTTTCAGGGAAGAAGGGTGGGGGAGGCTGGGAAGGTCAGAGTGACCTTGCTGCTTCTGCCCTTTCCTCGAACTCCTTCAACTTAAGACAATTCAACACATCAAAGTGATGTATTTTGGGGTAGCATGTCCTGAACCACATCACTCAGTAATGTCACCAAGCTACCGGACAAGCATGATGTCCTGTATGATGGTGAGGCCATCAAGATCCTGTAGAATAGATTACAGCACAGATCTGAAGAATTTGCAAAACCCTGAAATAAGATAATACATACATCACTGCCACCCCCACCAGTTGAGAGCAAATTGCTTCTCCTGTTCCCTGTGATTCAGAACGGAGGGAAAAGCCTTTGCCTGCTCCATGGCTACACATCCAGTGTCAGGGGCTGTACTGCTTCGTTCCAGAAGGAGACCACGCCTGAACAGCAGCTGCAATTGGAGTCTCTACTAATTAAATTTACAGTAAACCGTTATCATCTCAAGGATCCTTTACCCTGGAAAATGAAAAAATTAAGTGGGGCTGAGCTAGGAATCACCTGCTTGTCTCTTTCAAGTCTCCGATTGGTGATAGTGTCTTCAGCTGTCCTCAGAAATGCAGTATTGCTTTTGAGTTGTTGTTTTTTTGTGCCACTGGTGGATGTTAAGGACTTCTGTGTGATCCTTTCTCCGCAGTAGGCCTTACCATGGGTCGGGAAGCTGTGTGGGATTTCCATCAGCTGAAGATATCATTCCAGCTATGCATATATAGACTGGGATAAGGATGACAAGGAGATTTAGTGCCCTGTTATCCTTCTATGAAGGGTACTGAAGGGAGATCTCTATTTACCGCCTGACCTAGAAAAGTCTTCCCTCTCCATTGGTTTTAAATGATAAACAAGGGTGCGGTCCTGAATCCCCAGCTTTAGCTAAGAGCCAGTATCAAGTAGAGTTCCAAAGGGGTAGCCACTTCTCTTTCCCTGGGGTGTAATTACTGGGTTTAAGGGGCAGCAGGAATACTTAGATATGTCTGATACGAGGTCCACAGTCAAGGGCTCCAGGCCTCCCCTGCACCCCGGAGCTCAGGAACTAGACTAAGTTGGGTACAGGACTGGAGAGAAGTGGTAGGTAGTACTGTGTGGTGCAAGTCGGTCACTGTTCTACCCTTGCCCAAGTTACAGTCTAGCAGGAGAGACAAAAATTAAACATGGAAATGCTCACTGTCTGATGGCATTACTATACATCATATGAACACAGGGTGCTGTGAAAGCATGTAGCAGGGTACTCTGCCCTAGTTCACTCAAGAAAATCTCCAAGGAAATGACATTTAAGCTAAAATCTGAAGGATAAATAGCTGAACAATTAGGGTGTATAAAAATCATGCTCCCAGTTTTGTCCCAGTTTTAAAAATTAGATTGTGTGTGTGTATATAATGTGTGTTTGTGTATCACTGGACTATCCCTCTATTTGGTTACTCAGTTCAGGGCAAATCTTTTGTATTCTGGGAACTGACAAGGGTACAATGTGATCATAGAAAAATGTCTGGCAGGATGTATAATAAAGTGTTAATGGTGGGTGTCACTGCAAGGTGAAAGTATAAGTGGATTTTTCCCCCTGATAAATAGTTCTCCATATGATTATTTTATACACATACAAAAAAAGCAGTTACTATTTTTGTACTAAGAAAAAGATGACTCATTTGTTTTCTTAGAAGGCTGTGCATCAATTTTAACTCTACCTACAGCAGGGTCTATGAGCACAGTAGTCTCTACATCACACCTGGTGTCATGGACTTCCAGAACTAAAATCAAAAGCCCAGGGAGCTGTGAGTGGGGTCAGACTTGCCCAGGAAGCAGCACTGAGGACCCCAAGACACCCCAAGCCTCAGCTCTCTGTCTTACTGGTACAACTGACACTGGCTGCTGCCCAGGCAATGTGAGTCCTGGATCCAAGCTTCCCTGGGAGAGATGGGCCATTGGAGTCCGCACATGCATCTCTCACCTTGGCCTGGGACCAGAGCAGGATCTTTAGTCAAAACTTCACTGGCCTCAAATAGAACAAATGGTTGCACCAACTGCTGAGCCTCCTTTGCACTAAGGATTATTAAAACATCTTGAACTCTTTCCCTAATATTTTGGGTTTGTCAAAACTCAGTCATGCTTGGCTGGTTAATTCTAAATGCATGAGGCTTAGAAAGAAGCAGCGGGGGAAGCAAATGGGATCCTTATGTTTTTGTTTCATTCACACCTAATTCAGCCAGATGTGAGGGAAGGGGAGGGCAGGAGGCACCAGGTGCCCTGCATTCTATCACAGAGTAGTCCATCAAGGCAGGAAGCTGACAGGGACCTGGGTGCTCGTCCAACTTTGTTAAGCACCATCTCTGTGCCAGGCCCTGTGCTGGGCACTGCAGACACAAAGATGAGCCAGTTTCCTTACCCTCAAAGGTTCAAAGTGCAATGCCAGAGATGAATATATAGCAAGTAACTCCCCTGTATATGGGGACATCAAGCGGAAGGGAGCCAGTTCTGCCCAGAGTATAAAAGGCTTCTCAGATGGTCATAATGCTAATGCCCACCGTTCATTGAGTGCTCACCACAAGTATTCATTTCCTAAGGCTGCCCTAACAAATTGCCTCAAACTGGGTAGTCTAAAACAACAGAAACTTATTGTCTAACCATTCAGGATGCCAGGAATCTAGGTGTCAGCTGGGTTGGTTCCATCTGAAGGCTGCGAGAGAGCATCTGCCCCACGCCTCTCTCCCCGCTTCTGGTGGCTCCCACCAGCCCTCCATGTTCCTCAACTTGTAGGTGCGTCTCCAGTCTCTGCCTCCTTCATCTCTCGGCCTCCTCCTCTGCCCCTGTGTATTTCTTCTTCCTACCAGTCACTGGATTTAAGACACACCGTAAATCCAGGATGCGTTCATCTCATTTCCCGATACAGGGCAGGGAGACTTGTGCATGTCTGTTTGGAGGACAGTTAACCCTGCTCCCCATGTTTTAGCCCTTAGATACATTATGTGATTTAATTCTCACAACAACTCCATGAGGCAGCCACTGTCATTAGCCACCCTACTTTACAGACGAGGAACCAAACACAGACTTAAAAAGATAAACAGTTTAACAAAGGTCACAAAGACAGTAATGCAAAAAAACTTGGTTTGAACACAGGTCAGACAACTCCAAAGCCCTGTTTTGGGCCAGCCTGTTGCTCTCATGAGCTGCCTCTTGCGTGGTAGGTAGCTGTTTACCAGGCAGGTGACAAAGCACCAGGGACTTACTCACTCCACGGAGAACAAGCTGCAAGGAAGAAAGCTGCGAGGTGGGTGTCCTCATCCTAAGCCTGTCCCTGAATCACTGTGTAATTGGAGGCGAGCCACTCTTCCTCTCTGACCGAGCTGCGCTGCCTGCCTCCTGTGTTTACACATGGCTTCTGGAGTCACAGGACTCACCTTCAGACTCTAGTACCTACCCTGTCCCTCAACTAGGGGACTTTAACTCAGGACACTCCACGCTGAATCAGCCTATCTTCTAATCCCCCCCAGCAGGTGCCCCTGTGTGGCTGAACCTCCTCCTTAGAATAACGGTAACTAAAATATAAGAAGAGTTCTCTACACCAGGGCTGTGTGATGTGGGCTACATGCATTGTCTTATTTCATATGCACAACAATCTTATGAGGAAAGTACTATTACTGTCCCCCTCCACAGATGGAGAGAGTAAGGCTTGGAGAATTTGCCACTTGCCCATGATCATACAGTATTAAACGACAGAATTAAAATGCAAGCTCATGCTATCTGATCCCATACGTACACCCTTGATTACTAAACAACACCCTCTAATACACTTGTCTAATTCATCTGTCCCTCCTGCACTCCGCGCAGGGCCTGGCACGTGGCCAGAGCACAACAGCCAGACCTTCTTGCCCTGGGGCCAATGTTTCATACATGACCACTTGTCCATCACCATGTTCTCCAGAGACCTTTTTTCCCTGTGGGCTGGCACTGCATGTATCCCTGCCTTTGAAAGCTTGCCCTCTCCTCTGAAAGCCTGATCCCATGTTTGGTCTAGTCTCCAATTCCAGGACCCTACTTCTCTGGCCCAATCCTCTACAGACCCAGGAACAGTACCTGATTTGAAAATGCAGCCTCAGATGCCTCACTTGGCAAAAGAGGATGTTGAATTGGGGGGCATAGTTTAAATTCTGTTGGAAGTCATGGTTTATCTCTGCCAATCAGATTGGATCCATTCTCCAGCCATTTGGATGGATTTCATACATATCTTTTAACTCAAAGATTTTCTTTCTTTCTGGGTTATATGGTGCAAGAATGAGGTGACATCACTGTCTGCTGTCTCATTTGTGTGTGTAATGTTTAGTGCAGCCTGAGGGAGTGAAAAAGAGCAGTGAATTTGGAACCAGACCCATTTGGGTATAAATGAAAGTACAGTCACTCAGCAGTGGGACTTCATGTAAGTTATTTCATCTCAGCAGTTTTTTACTTTCTTGTTTATGAAATGAAGACATAAATACTCTGTGAAGGGTGCCTGTCAGATAGCAGATACCCAGGCCAGAGGATTGGAGATAACAGGAAAAATAAGAGGAACACCACTGTGCACCTATTAGAATGGCTAAAATCCAAAAAATTGATTATACCAAATGCTAACAAGGATGTAAAGCAACAGGAACTCTCATTGTTGGTGTGAATGCAAAACAGAGCAGCAACTTTGGAAGTCAGTTTGGTGGTTTCTTACAAAGTTAAATAAAGTCTTACCATATGATCTAGCAATCATGCTTCTAGATATTTACTCTAAGGAGTTGAAAACTTATGACCAAACACCTACGCACAAATATTTACAGCAGTTCGATTCGTAATTGCAAAAACTAGGAATTAATCAAGATATCCCTCAATAGATAAATGGGTAAAGAACTGGTACATCTAAATAATGGAATATTATTCAGCAATAAAAAGAAATAAGCTATTAAGCTACAAAAAAACATGGTAGAAATTTAAGTGCATATTACCGAGTGAAAGTAGCCAGTCTGAAAGGCTACATATTATATGATTCCAACTGTAAGACATTTTGGTGTAGACAAAAGTATAGAGACAATAAAAAGATCCATTGTTGCCAGCGGTTCGGGGGGAGGGAGCAAGGAATGAATAGGCAGAGCACAGAGGATTTTTAGGTCAGCGAAACTATTCTGTATGATGTTACAATGCTGGACATGCAATATTTGTCAAAACCTATAAAAGTCATGGAATTGTACAAGACAAAGAGTGAACCCTAATGTAAACTAAGGACTTTAGTTAATACTAATGTATCATTGGTTTATCATCTGCAACAAAGGTATACTGCAAGATTTTAATAATAGGGGAAACTGTGTGTGGTGAGGGGTGTTTATGGGAACTCTGTATTTCTGCTCAAGTTTTCCATAAACATAAAGCTGCTCTAACAAACTCTATAACAAATAAATAAATACATATGTAAATAGGAAGGGAACATTTCCACTCCTACCCCTGGTCCTGGGGGAATATTGAGAAGGTTGAATGGGAAAGTGTCTGCTAAGAAATAAAGACACTGAAAATCCATCAGGAAGAGAATAGGTCGCTATTTCTATCTTGGATGCAAAGGTGAATTATGACCAGCTTTGTCTGTTTACAGAAACTATTAGGTGAATATTTGTCTATTTCTCATCTCTGGCACTGGCCCCCCACTGCAGCCAGGCACACAGCTATCTGTAAGACACAGTCTAGATCCTCAACAAGCCCAAGCTACTGAGAAGGCCTCAGACACACAGCAGAGGTACAGGAAAATGAACTGGAGCTTAAGAGTCTGTGAGGCCGAGGGGAACCAGCAACCTCAGGCTTCCGAACATGGGGCCAGATGCAGGTGGGTAATGAAGAACCACATATCCTGAGCTCAAAGACCAATGGGACCCCTCGTCCCTGACACCCAGCTCAAAGGAGAGGACTTGGCAGGTAAGGGGATGCTCTGGGCTGGAGCAGGTACCTGGATGCGAGTGGCCAAGCAGTGCCTGCAGTCTGGCTGGTGCCAGCAGACCTTTCTGAGAACACCTAGGCCACTGAGGGCTCTGCTCCAGGGGGCCCCATTTATTCTTGGAACCAGGACAATGGGCTGTAGGTGAATGGAGCCACCTTCCCCTTTGCTGCCCTTCTCCCCACCCTCGCCTCCCTGCTCCCTCTTTCCCTGGTCTACTCTCCTTACAGGGTGTTTTATCAATTCTCACTTGGAGGAAGCAGGACAGCACTCAGGGGAGACATTGCTGCCAGGGCTCTTGGCTTTCATTCTAACTGGAGCACATGTTAGGCCCTCCTATGGTGGGGCCCCAATCACCCCCATATGGGGGCCCTGTGGGCTCCTGCAGGGCACTGGCCACATCTTCTGTTCTCATGCCTACCCAGATTCTTCTGCTGGTCACTGGGCTTTTTTGGGCCTGGCTGATGGGACCAAGCATGGGAAGAAGTGGAAAATGCTGACCCCCTCAGTGGTCAGTATCTCCTGTCTGCTGTTTCACAGCAGATCCTGGCTGTGACAAGCCCAGATGCTGAGACACCTGTCACTGTGGCCTCCTTTGCTTCTACACCCACCCTGCAAGAATGTCCTATGCTCTTGCCACAATGAACCAACTGTTTGGTAGATGCGACACACCCTTGCATTCCTCCAGGCCTTTGCTCATGCTTTCTCCTCTGCCAGGAATGCATTGCTTCACCTCCAAGCTCCTACTCATCCTCTAAGACTCAGTTCAAACATTCTCTCTTCTACAAATCTCTCCCAGTTCTCCCAAAGCAACTCCCTGGATGATTCTGGGTTTTGAAGGTCTTCCTCCTTAGGAGAGTGCTGGGCATCACATCTGTTTTCATGTTCATCTCTCCCAAATAGACTCGTTGCTTTACTTCTATGTCCCCAGCATAGAGCAGAGTTACTGGCACATAGTAGGTGCTCAGTACATGTTTATGGCATGGATGCATGGGCAGGAGGGAGTTAAACGTGATTTCATTCCCAGAGTATGAGCTCCATCACAGCAGATGGAAACCATTTGGGAAAGGCAGCCCTTCCTCTCCGGCCTGGGCTCCACCTCCCCAGTGTCTCACCTGAGGGTGAAATGCCCTCCATGGGCAATAATAATGCCCACTTTAAAGCAGGTGTGGTGGCTTCTCTCCTAGAAACTAAAGCATATTCTCCAAGTTCTTCTGTTTCCAGCCACTGATCTGATTTCCAGCACTGACCACCTTGGGGCTAATGACAGCCATTTAGCTCACGATTTCCTGGAGGCTGCCTTCCTCCCAGCAGAGATAAATGGAGTATTCACTCATCATCAGTCACCAACAGGGAGCCCTGGGCCGGGCTGGGCCACACTGAAGAATTAGACCTAAACTCTACCCTCAAGGAGCTTACCTTCAAGTGGGTTTGGCTGACCAGTGAATGGATATGCATAATATTCAGGGTGAAAAAGAACTCCCAAGGCAGGGAAAGGTGGGTTCACAGGGAGGGCCAGAGAAAGGACACTGAACCAAGCCTGGAGTCTAAGGAAGGCTCCCTGGTGGAGGCAATACCTAAGCTGCTGTTTTGCACATGTGCAAACACATTATCTTAGACAATATCAGATCCAGATACCTAGGGTGCCTGGGAAGTCCCTAGGACAATACCACCAAAGGAGATGAGATGCTGTCACCTATAGTTGCCCAGAACCTGCCATGTCTATAGGAAAGAGAGGGCATGGCAGAAAATTCTTGAACTGTTGCCTGGGCTCCCGCTGTCCATGCTGTTCTGGCACCTCAGGCCCCTCAGCTCAGCACCTCAGGATTCAAAGAGCTCTAGTTTGTGGTCACATTTCTCATGTGCGCCACTTCATCAGCCAGACCACAGAGGCCTTGTCATGTATACCACGTGTTTTATAATCAGCGTAGGCATGGGAGTTGATCCACTGGGTTTCAGTTCATTTCTGGGTGTGTAACATCGGGCAAGTCACTTAACCTAGCCTCAATTTCCTGATCTGTTCAGAGGATAATAATAGTATCTCCCTCACTGGCTGTTGAGGGGATAGAATGAGTGAAGGGTAGGAACCTCATCTTTCAAGTGTCTTTTGCCCCCTTGATCATACCATGCTATTTTCTGCCTTCTCACATCTTGCCTTACTGAAAGGTTCTACCCGAACTTTCCTGGGAGGCTCCTACTCATCTCCCTCCTCAGGAAGGCTTCCTTCCCATGACACCTCACAAGGTGTCCATAGCACCTGAAGTCTCTCTTACCTCATACTCAGTAACTTGACCATTAAACAGGTCATGACATCTTTGCCAGCCCACTATAAGGATCCTACCCCTCTTACTCAATGTTGTATCTCCAACTAACCCACAGTGTCTGGCACACAGCCAGTGCTCAATAAATATCTACTGAAAGAATGTGTAGCTAAAGAAATGGGAACTCAATATTGGATGGGTATTACTAATCTGTAGTCTCGGTCCACCACTTACTAGCTAT
The DNA here is from genome assembly GCF_030020395.1 of Manis pentadactyla. NCBI lineage: Eukaryota > Metazoa > Chordata > Mammalia > Pholidota > Manidae > Manis > Manis pentadactyla. The sequence goes on along the minus strand of NC_080022.1, from coordinate 44,931,466 downwards.
GTGACTGTTGCTTCACCTGTAAAATAGAAAAAATGAATACTCTAAATGACCTTGCGAAAAAGCTAGTGTAACTAATGTCGACTAAATACTTCTCTCAGAGGAGTCTTGTAAACAAGACAGTAGGCCCAAAATAGAGTCACTTACACTAAGTCCCCATCACCAGATCAAGAGCTCACTTAATTACAGCTCCAACTCTCTCAGAAATGGAATCGTGAACATCAGTCAGGAATCGCCTGATCATCTCTAGTTGGGTCGCCTGCCTGCTAACCCCTGCCGGCCCCTAAAGGAATGCGCCACGCCAAGACCGTTCTGCTTTTGGTCAGTGCAGCTTCCTTGATCCTGCTCCCTCTGCCTTTGAAAGCCTTTCATCTGTGCACCTCCCTGGAGCTCCTTTCTACTTGCTAGACTGAATGCTTCCTGATTCAAATCAGTTTTTACTTACACTCTTAAAATATTTAATATGCCTTAGCTTATCGTTTAACAGGAGGAAATCAACAAGTGACAGCAATTATTCTCATCTTAAGGGCAAAGCAGAAATAGGGCCTCTGTTTCTAAACCCAGACATATCCTTTCCGTAAGTTTCCAAGGTTCAGAAAACTGTGCGATCTTCACCCCTCATCACCTAGTGACCTCCAGGAGATGCTGGAAGGGCAAAACAGGCCCATGGCTGTACCCGGGCCGCTGCCCTGACGACTTGGGCCATGTCCATCTGGGGGCTGCTGCTGATCTGCACGCCCTGCTTCTGACCAGAGCAGAAAGGGGATCATCGTCAAGGCCTCATGCAGATTCATCATTTCAAATCCTCACTCTTAACATATGTTTCTGATCTCATGCAAAACATGGCTTTCTGGTTTCTATTAACTTTGTTTCACTTTAGAATATAATGTTTTTTTATAGCCTGGGGAAGGGAGGGAGATGTAAGAGAGCCAGTGAGAGTGTGCGCTCGTGTGATTTTTACATTTCCATCAGAAGAAAGGGACGAGAAAGCAAAGAAGCCAACCAGGCAGGCTCGCCTTGAACTCTTTCAAGTCGATCAGTGATTCTCCAAGCATTTACTGAGCACCTACTCTGTGCATGCAGAAAGACAGGATAAAAAGATGACTCACACATGGTCTCTGGGGTCGAGTAATTTGCGTTGAATAGAGCAGATAAACTGGTGCACACCGTTGTAATACAAGACAGATTTTTCTTCTGGAAGGGAAGAGGAGGAAGCAGGGAGGGAATAAAGGGAAAGAAGAAAACAAAGAAGGAAGAAAGAAGAGGGAGGGGTGGAAAGAAGCAAAGGGAGGGAAGAATGAAGGGATGATAGGAACAAGGGAAGGAAGGAGCTGCCATGCATTCATGACTTCCTATGGGCCAGGCTCTGTGCTGAGTTCTCACATTTCGGATTTTATTTAATCCTCAGACAGCCCTGCAAGGAAAGCCCATTACCGTTTCACAAGTGAGAAAGCAGGACTTCGGTGACACCCAAGGCCTCACAGCTGGTAGAGCACTCGGGAGGTGCCAGCTTGGCACGGCTGGGAGGACAGGACCCTTTTCCTGCACGTACGAGGCACCCAGAGCCCAGTTAGTCCTCTGGTTCCTTGAAGGCCACCCAGAACCATAGAAAGTTAAAACCAATAGACCTTAGAGATCCTGAGTCTGACCCATTTGAGGAGAAGTGGAGGCCCAGAAACAGGTGGAGACTTGTCTGGGGTCTTGTGGAGACTCCATAGGAGACCTGGGGTCCAGGTCTTCTTGCCAGAGCCCTTGGGACAGTCAGCAGTGCCCACAGCCTTGGCATTTAATTATTTCCAGACCATGGAAGACCGCAGTCCGCCCTCCTTCCTCTGTCCCATTCCAGCTGCAGCATTCCCAGGTCAGCTGAGCAGAAAGGTTTGTTTTGGCAGAAAGCTGGGTGCTGTCCAGCTTGATAATCGCCTGTGTTAACACACCATTATGTGTGTCGTTAACAGACGTGGCAACTGGGACTTTGCTTTTTTTTTCTTTACATTTTCTTTTTATTTTCAAAAACATAGAAAAATAAAATGCAACCACCATGCGGGAATCAAAAGGCCAGGGACACATGTGCATGCTGACTCTGACTAGGAAAGAAGGCTTTACCGTAAGTACATCATATCTGCCCAGGGGCTATCTCAGGACTTTGCTCTTGAAGGAGGCTCCGTCTGTCACCGTGGGTGGGGTTTGCTGTTCCTGACTAGGGCCCACATCCAGTCTTTCCTCCCGTGGGTCTGCAGCACCCTCTCCATATACCAGCCTAGCTGATGGAATGGAAAAGGTAAGGGCTGGGAATTCAAACAGACTTGAAGACTGGCCTCATGACTTTATGTCCTATGAGAACTTGATCAGGAGATTTGAACTCCTGAACCTGTTTTCTCATCTGGAAAATGGGGGTAACAATGAAATATTATATATCATCCTTCCCTTCACCTGTCATACTCAGCAACTCCTGAGAAAGAAAAAGATTTTAAAATAATATTGTATTCCTATGATTTAGCAGGCCTTGTTCTAAATACTCAGCATATAAATATGAATAAGACACAGGCCTTGCCTTCCAAAAGCTTGCATGCTCATAGGGGAGCTAGGTATAAAGAAATGTAATTCAATCATTATTCCACACATACTCACTAAGCAGTTCTCTCCAATTCCAATGGTAACACACTGGTCCAAGCCACGTGGTCTCCTGCCCTGACCACTGCACTTGCCTCCTAGTTGGTCTCCCAGCTCCCTCCCTTGCTCCTTGACAGTGTAGTCTCAAAAAAGCAGCCAGCATGACCCTTTAAGACACCAGTCTGATGGTGTCACCCTCCTGTTCAAAATCTCCCAATGGCTTCCCTAAGTTTAGAGGGAAAAATATCTAGTCTTACACCTGCCTAGAAAGTCCTATGATCTGGGACCTCCTCTGTCTCACTCACTGGGCTCCAGCCACACTGGTAGGCTTGCTTTTCCTTCAGCACATCTAGGCAGCTCTCCTAGAACAGTGTACCCCTAGGTGTTTGTACAGCCCCCTCCCTCACTTCATTCAGGTCTTTGCTCAATTGCCACCTCATAAGATAGGCACTCTATCCAAAATAGTATCCCCATTGTTTGCTTCCCCCTTACTTGGCTTCATTTTTCTCCACAGATTTGTCACTTCCTAAATTATATTACATCACTCCCTAAATTATATTTTGCATATATTTGTTTGTTTTCAGCCTTTCTCACCAGAATACAAACTCCCAAAGGGCCAAGACTTTGGAACAGTACTCTGTACATACCATGCACTCAGTGAACGTTTGTTAGGTAAATAAATGATGCACATACTATGTGTCAGGTCCTATGCTAAGCACTGATGAGACCAAATGGACAGAGCCCTACTCTCCTAGTGTACGTGGGCAGGTAGACTGGTGTTTGTTGAGGAAGAGGGGCCCTGAGGAGATACCTGATGCCACTATGGAGGTCAGAACCTGGGAATTCTAGGTAAAAATGAAAAAGTTGGGAGCAGGGGGTGACATTCCAGATAGAGGAAATAGTATGAAAAGAGGGATAGAGGAAAGAATCATCTCAATACGTCTTGAGACCCACAAGCCTTCCAGACTTGTAAGACGTTTGTGTGTGTATACAGTTACAGAGAGTCAGAGCCCTCCATACAGAAGGCAACAGTTTTCTGACATTGGACAACAGGCAGCACAAGGCTGGGATCCCTGCAAGAAGGGAAGCTCGTGATCTGAGCCCCACAACTGCCCCAGCTCTTTGTCTGGAAATAATATCCCTCACTGCAGAGCAGAGAGCTAGAATCTGAGCAGAGCATGACAGTTCAGATGAGCTGACACAGAAATCAGAGCCCAGAGTATCTGCAATGGCTGGAAATGTGAGACAAGGCAGCAGAGAGGAGTGTACCACACAGACGGGAATCCCCAGAAGCTTGGGGAGGAGGGCCCTGTAGAGTCCCTGGCTGTGATCAGGCCATGAGTGCACAGGGAGAGACGACAGAGTCTTCCCAGAGAGCAGCTACAACAGGGTAGTGAACAGAACAGACACTGGAAGACAAACTGGACCAGCAACAGAAGAAATACAGCTCCACCACAGTGGAGAAATCCTGTTCACACCCAGGCCTCTAGCTGAGACACCAAAATGAGGACAACTTAAGGACCACACCCTAGAGTAAGGCATCCTCTTGGTAAGTGCTGTGGAATAGAACTTTCTGTAGTGATGGTCATGGTATTTGTGCTGTCCAAAACAATAGCCACAGCTACGTGTGACCATGGGGCACTCAAAATATGGTTAGTGCTACTCAGAAAATTATGTTTTATATTCCAGGTGAGTTTCTCTTATGGACATCAAGAAAAAGTTTGAATTTCAGACCTAGATCTAGACACTGCCAAAGAGGGAGAGCCTATGCTAACACAGAAACCTGTATTAGAGATGATCATTAAAGCCTCAACCCCCTTGAAAATCTGCAGAAACTTAAAAATGAAATTAGATGTCCACAGGCCATGAAGTAATGGTTTGATCTGATATCTTATGATGTTAGGGACTCCAGATGATATCTGGGTTTAATCATTTTTAAAAGCTTCATAATGATATTGATGGTAACAGTGGTGATGATGACAGACATTAAAAAGTCCAGGTCTCTCACATCCAAGTCCAGGACACTTTCCACTAATACACAAGCACTTTCTGCTTTCTAAATGCAAATTGCATAATAGATATTCAGATTAAATAATGCAAGAGTTCAGCCTACTAGAAGGATCAGCAAAAGCATCTTAGAGGAGGGAACTTGTATACTGGATCTTAAAGAAGGGGAGATCTGGGGGTGCGCTGTGCCAGCAACAGCACTTCTCTGAGTCACAGACAATAACAAGCAATATCTTGTGTGGCCCGAAGGACAAAGCTACCCCAGGGAATGAGCACCAACCACTGCAGATACTGGGCTCTTCCAGCATGGGACAAGTTGCAGGCTAATGTTACCGTAATATTACCCTTTAGTTAGGTAGAAAGAAAAAACTACTAAACCAGGGATTCTAACACCCATTTCACAGAGTGGTTAGGAAGATTGAAGGACATAATGGAGTGTTTCTTTGAAAACTTAACATGCAATCTTATCACTTCTTTGCTCAAAACCCACAAATGGAAAGTCAAACTCGGAGAGATGGGAAAGGAGCAGACTGTGCTGGCGGTGATGGGTGGAATCAGGGGCAAGGTTTTACATTCTTGTTTTAAAAAAAGGAGGTTTTACAGTTTTGGGACAGGAACAAGAACGGTTCTTGAGAAGGGTAAGGGTAAGATTTTTATGAAATGGATACCTGGTTAGTGTGGAAGAAAACCTCACTGGCATGTTCCCATCTCAGAGAAAAAGCACAAGTTGTCTAAACTGACTGACCAGGCTCCGCGCATCACCAAGCCTGCACTCCGCCTCTCGCCCCTCTCCCCACTGCTCACCCTGCACACGCACATGCACACACACACACACATACACACCCCTAGCTGGGCCTGTGACCCCAGGCACATCCCCACCATGGGGCCTCTGCACTTGCTCTCTCCCTGCTTGCAAATTCTGCAAAGCTTGCTCGCTGCTTCCCTCTCACCTGTACTTAACGCCGCCCTCTCGTGAGGCCTCCTTACCTGACCTCTCTACATGCAGGTCCTATTCCCTTCCACACTTTATTTCTATCTCACTCAACATCTTCTAATGTACTATACAAACTACTTATTCATTTTGTTCGTTTCCTGGCTCTGCTGCTAGAATGTAAGTACAGGGGTGTTGGATTTTGTGCATTCTGTTAACTGCCATATCTTGGTCCCTGGAACAGTACCTAGAACATACTGGGTGCTCCATATATTTGTGAAAGGAAGATAGGAAGAGAGAGAAAGGGAGGAAGGGAGAGAGAAGGAAGAAATGGAAGGAAGGTGGGAGGAAGGAGGCAAAAAGCACTTTTTACAGTTCCTTGCACATAGTAAGCCTTCAGTACATGGTAATTCTTATAACTCAATGTGAGAAATAAGGCCTAGAAAGAAAATATGACTTCATCAAGGGCCAAAGAAAGTTCTGCCATTAAAATAAATTTTTAATAAAAATAAATAAAAACTTTGCCTTCCTATTATATGCCTGGCACCTTCACATTTAATCTGCATATTAGTTATTGGAGAAGAGGGCATTAATTTCATTTTAATCCTGGGAATGCTAATGCTCAGAGAGGTTAAGTGAATGCCCAAGGTCACACAGCAGGTTAAGTGGTTGCATTAGGATTCTTACCCAGGCCTGCAATTTCAAGTCTAGTGGTCTTTCCTTCATAATGCAGAAGAGAAGTGTGGTGAAATGTGCCAACAGCCTGGAATGAAATCCATCACACACAAGCCCAAATTCAAGCCTGCCCTTGTTTAGCCTTGGGTGGGTTTTCGTGTCTGCCTTGACCTTGAGAGAAGCCTGCTGACACTTTGGCGTCTGCCTTTGAAAGTCAGCTGCCTATTTTTTCAGACTTATAAATTGCTGTGAGAAGTGTTTCATTATTCTGTCCAGGCGACATCAAATACCTGGGCTGTATTTCATGAAAGTTTCCCCTTCAGGCATAGGCTACAGGGCAGGTAGCATTTCTGTCTCCAGGAAACCCCTGAAATCCACCTTCTGGATTATTCCATCAGAGACAAATTAGAAGTGAAAGCAGCTGCCTACACTCCTTCATGTTCGTGGGGGAGTCGGGTGCCTGTGGGCTGCTAAGCACCACAGAATTCTTTATTCTTCCATCACAGGGGAAATTGAGGAGAGAGATAAACACTGCCCCTCCACACACCCATCAGTCCCCGGGCACCAGGTGGGAGGGAACCCAAATGGTGTCATTCCCAAGGCACAAAGTCATGGAAAGGGTTGGGACTCACACCCAGAGCCAGGCCCAGTCAAAAATGTAAATTTGACAGAGATAAGTGGCTGCCTTGCAGTGATCTGAAAATCAGGAAGCATCAGTTCTTGGCCATTGCATAACTACGTGTCTTGAAACAAGTCACCACCCTGCTTAACCTAGCAACCAGGTAATCTGTGGATCCTTACTAGTTCTATCACTCTGTAATTATTCTGTGGATCAACACAGCCAAGTCACTTGAACTAGTAAATATTTACTCTATAACTGAAGAATGAATGAATATGACAACCGATTGATGAGCTTGATAAGCCTAAAGTCTACCAAGTCTGTCAGCTGATTTTTCATTCTGACACCAGGTCTTTCCTGATGCCCACCCGTGTCAAGCATACACCCTTCTCCCCAGGGGTTTGTATGTTCTCCTTCCCTTCCCCAAAGCGCTAAAGCCACCATAGCCCAAGGAGGAGGGGCAGGAGCTGGGGCCGCCCTCACGAAGCTGGCAACAGCACGGAAGGAGGGAGACAGATTTATTGAGAGCCTTCTCTCTGCCAGGCACACACGTATTATTTCATTAACTTGCCAGAACACCCTTCATAATTGGTATTGTTATTTCTACTCTAAAAAAGGAAACTGGGGCTCAGAGCAAGGAAGCGGGTTCTCTAAGATCACCAGCTCTTAAATGAGGACCCTGGGATTCAAATTCAGTTCTATGTTTCTCCAGTCTATGCTTGTCTGACACTTAGCAAGGCCTCCTAGAGTACTGGGTGGAAAGCCATACGTACCAAAACAGTGTCATTACGTCCAGCTGAGGGGCTCTAGGAAAGCTTCCTGGAGGAGGAGGCATTTTTTGAATTGGGCCTGAGGCCAATAAGGGCTTGGCCACTGCACCCCATCTCACAAACACACACATACACACACACACACACACACACACACACACACACACACACACACACACAGACGTCTGCCTGGACCCAGGGTGGCCTCAGCCACTGACCAGGCTGGAAGAATGTGTGTACACACTTAAAAGAGAGCTGTTGATTTAGTGCTGGCGACCCTCCAGCCATGGAAGTGGGGGGTCCCAGCACAGTTATTATTTCTTTTTCCACCAGCAGAAAACATCTGTCCTGTGAAAATTATATTCGCCTAGAGACCACAGCAGGAGCCCCACTGCCCCCTTCAAGCCTTTCTGTCAGCAGAGGCTACAGCCTGTGCTCTGGTGGGAGTGACATGAATGCCCAGAGGCTCTCGGCACCCTGAGCCGAGCGTCCTCTGACATAAGCGTCCCCTGGACCCACTGAAGTGGAACTCGGGACTCTCATGGGCAGGATTTTGCCTCCACCTAAACTACCTCTGATCTCACTTGACTGGCCCTTGAAAGTCACGTAAACAGAGTTCAATTCACAGAATTTGAGACACTGTGGGAGGAAAGAAGGGTAAGAGGACTAAATTTTCAAAGACCATAGGATGTTCCAGCACTGGGCAAGGCCCTCTCCCTCTCCCCTCACTCCTCTCCCCTCCCTGTCCCTCTCTCTTTCTGTCTCCCTCCCTCTCCCCTTCTCTCCCTCTCACCCCTCTCCCCTTCCCTCCCTCTCCCTCTCTCCATCTCTCTCTCTCTCCCCCTCCCTCCCTTCCCCTAGCACACTGTAACCTTCTTCCCCTTCCCTACCATCTGCAGGGCTATAGGAGATTAGAGAGGCAGCATGTTGTCCTGTAAACAGCTTGGGACTGGGAGTAAAGAAGCCAAGGTCACACAGGCAAGCAGGTGGATGCAAGTGTGGGCTACAAGGCCCAAATCCCTTACGCCTCACCCTTCACCTTCCCTGGGCAGGTAGTCCCAGCTGACTGATGCCAAGGTCATTTATGGGAGCAGCAGAAAGTAAGTGGCACCCAGATTGGGAAAGGTCTTGAAAAGCAAGAAAAGGAGTTTAAGCTCAATTCAGGAGGTACTGGTAAGCCACCAAAGGTCCTTGAGAGGGAGGGATTTGTTTTATGAGGTGTGCATTTTGGAGATCCAGATATGATTCATTACAAAGGCTACACAGGCGGAATCTATAGCACATAAAATTGTTTTCAACTTTGGGAGCCTCATGGGTGCTCACTTACAGGGAGGTCCCCAGAGAGTCACCCCACCAGCAGATGCTAGCCATTGCCTTTGTGCAGGCTCTGAAGGAGCAGCATCCAGCCCAGGGCACCACCACTGGAGGCTACAAAGACTGAACATGTAGGAATTTAGCAACTGCCGATGTCGGGCCCCTGTCTCGGAAGCAGTCCACTGATAGCCCTGGAACAGACTCCTTCCTCTGAGGTAAGGGAGAAAGGCATGAAGGCCCTAGAATTAGCATCCTGGGTGGCCTAGAGTGACTTGTTTCCACTCTGGGACCTGCTTCATCCCTGGGTGGACCAGGCAGTCTGGACGTAAGTCGTATTTGCTCATTTGTGCCTTTTGAGTAAGCAGGTGCCGAGCTCAGACACACCTCTGGTCACTGTGGCTGGATTCTCGTGGGCACGAGCCTGTGGGGCGCAGCTTCACAGCCACAGTGCAGTGGGTGTGGCCTCTGCAGTCAGCCTCTGGGCTGAGTGAGTCCCAGCCCCACCACTCACTAGCCCTGCGACTTTAGGCAAGTGGCTTCACTTAGTAGTCACTCACTTTCCTTATCTATAGAGTGGGATGACAATCCCCCCGAGGGTGGTGGTGAGCTACCGACTTAATCCTCAAACACTTAGGGGAGTGTGAAGGCTGGCTGCTCCGCTAGCTGCTGAGAGCTGGGAGCCATATGTCAATGGAGCTGCGCTAGAGGCCTGGTAAGAGGCTGTGCAGTCCCAGGGGGTGACAGAGGGAAGGTCAGAACGCTCTTACAGGAGAGGAGAGGTGGCATTTGATCCAGCCAGGCATGAAGGCTGCAGAAAGGAGGAGCCCAGCGAAGGGCGATGGCCTGAGGGAGGGAAGTGAGTGAGTGACAGGTGGGTGGAGGAGGTAGATGGGTCCCAGGTTGTCAACGGCACCACAGAGCAGACTAAGGATTTAGACTTCACCCAGAGACAATGGGAGTCCATCGAAGATAGGGTATTACAGGCAGGGACTAGCCTGATCAGACTCAGAGGGGCTCTGGTAGTGGGAAGAGCAGGGACTGGAGGGACCATCACAGCGGCAGAGAGCAGACCCCCCCAAGAGAGAGTGAGCGAGGCTGGACAGGGCGCCGGCAGAGGGGAGGAGAGGCTGATGCAGGGCTTCACAAGGGTCCCCTCCCTTCAGCTCTGACATTGCAGAATTACTCGATTCCTCCAAGACCTTCCACGTGGCCACACAGGGCAGTACACACACTTCAGGGATCTCACTCCAGTACTTGGGCGATCACAGAGCAAGAAGCTCTTCTGGGGGAGGTCAGAAGCTCAGCACGGCCATGCCGACTCCTCCTGTCCCTCTCCTAAGAGGAGGACAGAGTGGGAGGCCTGGCCAGACACAGGAGGGGTGGGGGGCATCCTCTAAGCCCAAGGGGATCTGCACACCCAAGGGCTCAGCTCCATCCTCACAGCGTCCATCGGTCATCCGCACGGCCCCCAGCCCAGCTGTAAATCCTCTGTTCGCTGTTCCAAGAGGCTCGTCGTACTTGGCGAGGCTCTGCCAGGAGGCACACTGGGACTTGATGAGGGTGGACCGAGGGGAGGCTGAGGGAGTAGGGACTACCCAGGCTGGGCAGGGGGTGAGAAAACAGGCAGGAGATGCTCTTCCTGCTGGGGAAGGCCTGCCGAAGGCGCCAAGCAGGAGGCAGCTCGGATCTCAGGACAGCTTCCCCCTGGCCAGGTGCCCTGTAGGCGCCCTCTCAGTTCAGCACCCCAACCCAGCAGGGAGCTTTTGTTACTCTCTTTTCACCAAAGATAAATTTGAGACTTGGAATGTTAAATGATTTACCTAAGTTTATAGAGCTACTAAAAGGCAGACATGGATTCAGACCCAGTTCATTGGCCTCTATTTGTTAGTTTGTTTGTTCACTCACCCAACAAAAATGTATTGAGGGTTACTGTATGCCAGGCACTGCCCCAGACACCAGAGACAAGGGTCAGACACATTTCCCACTCTCTAGTGGGAGAGACCAAAATGTCAAGTTAAAAAATGCACAAGATAATTCCAAATGGTGATAAATCTTGAAACAAATCAAACAGGGTGATGATCTAGAGCAGGGGTCACTGAAATGCAGCCCAGCGTGCACATCTCCCTCACAGTATGTCTTTATTGGAACTACAACTGAAGAATGGCTTTTACATTTTTTAAGTGTTACATTTTAAAGAATAAGCATCAGAGATGGTATGTGTCCCACAAGACCTAACATATTTACTCTCCAACCCTGTGCAGGCAAAGTTTGCCAGCCACTGGTCAAGAGAGAGCCTGGAGGGCCCTCCTTGGCAGCGGTCAGGGAAGACATCTCTGTGGCAGCGACTCTGAGTGGGGACCTAGTGATGGAAAAGAGCCACCAGGCGAAAAGATCCAGGCAGAGGGATCAGCAAGTGCATGCGAAGAGCCTGGGGTAGAAATCAGCTTAGAAGGTTCAAGAAACAAAAAGAAAGCCAACACTGCTGGAGTGTAGAAAAGGAGAGGGAAAGTGGTACTGGGTGAGCTCAGGGGAGTAAGCAAGGACAGATTATTAGAGATTCCCAGGCCAAGGCTAGGAATAGTCTTTCAACTGGACACTGACTGTGGGTGTCGTAAAATCAAATGAGAATCCAGCAGGTGTCAGAATGGACGATGTCCCTTCCAGTGGTCTAAGCACAGTTATAAGAATCCAGGTCCAAGGAATCTTGAGTCAGACGTGATGAAGCACCAGTTCCCGAGCAGTGTGGTCATCTACCTCAGGTTGTCCCCCGTGGCCAGAGGGCACCAAGAAGATGATCCAGGATAGACAGGGCTACAAGAGCTTGGCAGGCTGTCAGGATGCTTGCCAAACAAACTGGGACTCAGAGAAGGCCTGAGCTCCAACAGGAAATGGAGGGGTACATATGAACCCAGGATGAGCAGCAGTGGTGCTGAGGGTGCTGCTAAACACAGTGACTTATCAAGCATTTGGCTTCCCAGGCCTCTCCACTGCGCATCAACAAACTGGGACCACAGCCGTGGGGCCTGTGCTCGCCCCGCAACACACCCCTGCGCTCCCTATCCTCTTCCAGCTAAGTTCAGGGAAAGGCAGGGCCAACCTCAAAGCAGGAGAGCAGCAGTGACTCCTTCTGGAAGGAGCTGGCGGGGGTTGCTGGCAAGACTGCAGAGAGGGCGTGCACACGCTCAGTGACCGCCGCACACGTGGCCCAGCCCAGCCAGCAAGCACACTACAGGGAAATTAATCAAACTCGTGGGTACCTCTCCGGACCATGGGGAGCAAGGAGGGAATCATCAGCGCGGAGCAGCTGTAACAGTTTGTACTTTGGCGACCACTTCGTTTAAAATGGCTGTGCTCCTAAGCATGTCTCCAGGCAACATGTGTTCTGTAATTTGATTTTTTAAAAACAACTTTTATTGGGCTTTTTTCTTAGTATAAGAGCCACACATGTTCCCTTCAGGATAATCAGAAATACAGAGATACCAAAAAGAAGAAAATAAAAAACACTCACTCATCCACCTAGAGACAGCCCTTGTTAATACCATGACCTGTATTTTTCTAGGCTTTTTTTGTGCATATACAGTTTATTAAACAAATATTACCTAAATATCTTCCAGGTCTCACCAGGTGCTGGGCTCTGCTGACATATGATGAATGGTCACACTGCTGACCTAGTGGCTTTCTACCTACCAGCGGGTGACTATTTCAAAGTTCCTCCCCACAATATCCCTGGACCTCTTTAGGGGTGTCCCACACATGCCCCCAAGCCAGTTCGAGCCTTTGCCCCTGCCTCTGTCACTGCTCACCTCCATGTGACCGTGCTGCTGCCCTGGGGCTCTTTTCAGGCCCCCACCCTGTGGTGCCCAGCCCAGCTGGCCTCCCAGCTAAGGGGCTGCCGTTGCCCCTGAGCTCACCGGCCTGCGACTGCCCTAGGTCCCTTAGAGCAATTCTGCTTTCTTATTTCTGACTCAGTCTCTACCACTTCCCTGGGTCACATGGACTTTTCTGCCTCCCCTTAGGAGAGATGCCTTCCCCATCTCTGCTCTTCCAGTGGGATCCCCCAGGATTTAAATACAGTCTTTCCCATAGCTGGGTGAGGAATCTTCCACTGGCTGGACCAGGCACACATAAGAGTATATCTAGAACATTACTCTGCTCCTGATCTTCTAAAAATGACCCCAAGTTCCCTTGCCCCATGACCAGACATCTCCCAGGGACTTGATAGCCTCCTCTGTAGCCTCCCAGTGCCAGCCCCACCCCTGCTGACTCATCCAGACATGCTGTAGCATCAAGTTAGCTGAAGGAGAGGAAGGGATGGAGTCGCCTACAGTCACCCGTCACCAGACCCCCTCAATAGTGTGTCCCACATGAAAAAGGGTACAACATACCTTATAATAATCTTAAACCTTGTTTTTTACTTGTCAATATGTTGTGGACATTTTTCTCAGTAAGTGTGCTTCTATATCATGCTTAATGGCTGCATAGTATTCCATTACCTAACTTAATTTATGTAAACAAACCCCTGTTACAGATATCTAGGGTGGTCAACATCTTCTACTACTAATAAAATCAAGCAATCTCACTTTTAAGTAAAAATCATTCCTCAGCAGAAATTCTTTATCAACGCTAGAGCTTTAAATTTTCCTAGTCACTTTTTGAATTCAGTTGGGATGAAGCATTTACATAATGTGATATACATCACGGTGTGCTCTGCATTGTGCTAAATCCTGAAGAGGAACAGAAAGATCAAGTTATTGCAGTCTGTGTCCTGAAAGAGCTCTCAGGCTATTGAGAGACAGGCATTGACAGAAATGACCCTGACGTGAGGCAGAGCTTGTGCTCATTGTCATACCATGGCCAGAGGGAGTGCGCTCGGAGAACACCGTGGGGGGCAGTCCCTCCCCCTTGGCTTCAAGGAGGAGGCAACACTTCACAAGGCCTGGAGGATGGCTGGAATTCTATCAGGAGAGAAGAGAAAGACAGTAAGTTAGCAGTATGGTCAGAGCCCAGGTATAGGAACAGGAAATGCAGCTTTTGGGAGGAACAGGGAGGAGCCTGATTCTGTAGAAATGACAGCAGTGAAAGAGTAGTGGAAACAAGTCTAGAAACACACATCAGGACAAGGGCACAAAGCAATGCAAGGCCATTGATGACATCAAGGCAGGAGAGGAATGGAAATTCCACTTCAGAATGGAAAATTAAAGAATAAAACTCAGCTTTGGGGATACAGTCCTTAAATAACTTTCTGAAAATGACTACTTTCCACAATCTCATTATCCTTATGCCAAATACTATCATCACGTAAGTGTAGAAAATTACACTAAATACATTTTTATAATCCTATAGCTGACCACATTGATTTTGATCTACAATGAGTACTAAAAGCTAAAATTCTGTACTTCCAATCTGCCCAATATTTCAGTGATTGCCTTTCCTCACAGGTAGAAAAGTCATGATATTCCATGACTATGTTTAGGCCTGGAGTATTGCTGGCCTTACAGGTACACCAACCTTCCTTGTTACCCTCACTCCTCAGGACCTTTGCACCTGCTTTCCGAAAGCTTGGAATTATTTTTTCTTCCACTTTAACTACCTAACCCCCATTTATCTTTCAGATTTACATTTCAAACATCACTTTCTCAAAATTTGGGTTAGGTCTCCTTATCCTACATTCTTGGAGTAGTCAGTCCTTCTTTTTAGCATTTATCATAATTAAAGTTTTTTAAATTAATGGTGCATTCATACACATGTGTTTGAACTCAAGCCCTTAAGGCCTATATTCACCACTTGAATGTAAGGTCTGTGAGGGCAGAAATTGTATCCAAAGTGACTTTGCACATAGAAGGTAATCATTAGGTATATCTCATGTAAGTGAATTTCACTCACAATCAAATTATGGTTCTAAAAAGTTTTTGATAATTTCAAGGTGAAAAATAAAAGGTTTTTTCTCAGAACTACCATCAGGTAGTATTTTATAACAATCATCTCTTTTATCTACATTTGCTTTCTCATAGACCAACTACTTGTAGAAATGATTTAAAGGAAATTTACACAAACGGCAGTAGGTTTGTGAAAACATTAAAATTCAAGTGAGGGCAAACTGGATAGACAAAGTGATTTAAGTTTACAATGTCATTTCTTCTCAAAGACCACGTGAGGAATTTGGGTGGGGTGGGGATTATCATTCCCAATACATGAGTAAACTAAGGCACAGATAAGTGAATGAATTTGCCCAAAGCACAAAACCAAGAAATGGAACAAAAGTGGGCTTTCCTGGAGCATGGAGGGAGCTGTTTCTGCTCTCTACTGCCTCCTGTTGGTATGAAGAGGGAAGAACAAGCCTTTCCAGGTTCGCTGAAGAAGCCTGACCTTCCATCCTGCAGTGAACCAGGGGCACCACACAACCTGGAAAACCGCCCCTCCCAACACCCTCTTGCCTTTCATCTCTCCAGCCTCCCACCTGGCCAGATTCTCAGGATGCTGAGTTGTTCCCATTTCCAAACTAATAACCAGAATTCAAGAACTGGCGTGAAGGCCTTCAGAGTCAGCCGTGGGTCCAGACTGGCTGGGCGGTCTGTTGTTTCATCCCGGCGCCTCCTCATCTTCCCTCTAAGGTTTAGGTGCAGCCCTGAGAGGTGACCAGAGCCCTGCAGAGCCCGGGTGTCTGCCAGATGTGCGTCTTCACACAAGGGCTCATTCCTCCGGCCTCAGTTTCCTTCTCTTCCATGGAGTAAGGTATGTGTGGCTTCACCAGGATATTGTGAAACCGAAACAATATTCAGAGTTCGGCATTCAGAACATGTCCACCTTCCTTGCTTCCCTTTCTGGCAGTTTCGGCAGAGACTGATAAAATGTTCTCCGGCCTCTTCGGCCAGGGCCTGGGGGCCTGTTTCCCAGCAGTGAAGTCACCGTGTGTGGAGCCAGGAGGATGAGTAAGCACATCCCTTTGCAGTTGAACTTGGTCTCACACAGGTGTCTGGGGCGAGGCAGCTCGGGTCCTCCGCCCCGTCCCCAGTCAGTCCATTACACACGGCACGTGCTATGAGCTAACAAAGCAAACACAGGCAATTGTGGCTATAAATCCAGGGTTCTTATAAAGTCTTTGTGTACCTCTAAACTCAAGTAACCCCAGTCCCACAGGGATGGAGAAAACAAGCTGCCATTGTTGTTTACTCATCACAACTGCATTCTGCAGAGGAATGAGAAGTCAAGACACATCTGTCACTCAGTGAATCACCCAGAAACAACTGGGGAATGGTCGCAATGGGTGAAAAAAATGGGATCAAATGGATGAAAGAGAGAGCAGAGCTTGAAACAAAGAAAACAGCCTGGACAGGGCTGGAAACCAGAAGATTCTGTTTCCCTGCACCATTTGCAAATGCGCCTCTTTGGGATGGACATTCAGTGGCACTCATCTTAAAGTTTCCTTGGGACAGTGCCAGGACTTCATCAACTCCAGGTCCAGGGGGTAATAAAAACATGCTTTCAGTTCAGTTACAGGACGAATTGTTCTTTTGGTAGGGACAGAGTACAACCAGGTTGGGAGCCAACTAACAGATGGGGCCAACATGGATGGACAAGGGCAGGCTGGGGTTCAGCTAGCTCACCCAGACACCTGCTGGCTTAAGGCAGCAGGCCACTCAGACCCAGAGATGGCCTCCTCCGAGCAGGCAGAGGGTTCTGCATCCTGCTGACCCTGCCCCGGTTTGGCTCAGGGCCTTCTGGGCTGAAATTCCAGGGTCTATTACTGGAAGGGATGGGGACATTGGAGAGGAAGGGCACACTGAAAGGACATCGGGGACAAGAGCAATACCTTCACTTTAAAAAAAGAGAAAACTGAGGCCAAGAGTGGAGAAGAATTTGAACAGCACAGGATCCTCTTTATCCCAATGTGGGATTTTCATGCTTTAATCAAAGAGCAGTTCCACTGGGCTCAACCATTTCCTAATCCCACCCAAGAATCAAGTCACAACCACATCAGTGGGAGGGTAGGTGCCAAGAAAGAATCTGGCAGAACTGAAGGATGTGGAAGCTTCTGCTATAACTTTCACATTGCTGACTCCCTCTCTGAGCACCTCATCCATCACCACCTGCAAAAAGACAGCTCTCTGCTCCCTCCACAGGCCAGAGCTGGTGCTCTACTTTGTCTCAGCCTTGCCAAACTGAGTTACCAGAAACCATTCTGCCAGGTCCAACTTCCAAACCTTTGCCTATGCTGTTCTCTCTTGCCTGGATTTTTTTTCTTTTTCTCACCAAAATGTAGATGATTTTATAACATCTTCTGCAAAAAGCCTTCCCTCAGACCACTAGGTTTATTAGTCTTAGTTTTGTTTCCTTAAAATAAACTAAATTTTCAGGCACAAAGGACTTAATAAAACCTGCCCTTTGTCATCATTACCAGTGTGGTCATCATGGGCTGGAGTGTCGTCGGCCCCTGGGGCATAGCTAGAGAAAAGTCTAGAGGACTGGAATGACAGCTGAAGGAGTGAGCACAGCATTGTTCTCTCACCTTTTTTGAGCAGTCAGGGCACGAACATGAAAGGAAGACGGGCCATCCCAGCAGGCCTCACAGAATGGCTTTCATTCCCTTGGTGAATGTGTCAGTATTTTGGGAAAGACCTAGGCTAGAAGCCCATGAGACTGATGTACAAACCCTCATACCTTTCACCTTACTGACTATGGTAATGGAACTGCCACAGAGCTAGGAAGCCTTGTTTTCTCCCTCTAGTGAGGAAGAAAATGATGCTTGGTGAGCAGGGGGTCAGAACCATGGAGAACAGCCATTGTATAGTCCCCAGCAAAGACCAAACAGGCCATGCCCATGACCAGTTTGATGCCTACCATCTTTGTCTCTAGGGGTTCCATAACAGAATACCATAGAACAGGTGGCTCAAACAACAGGAATTTATTTCTCACACAATTCTGGAAGCAGAGAAGTCCAAGATCAGGGTGCTGACTGATTGGTTTCCTGGTTTGCACCTTCTTCTGTCCTGTTGTGGAGAGAGAGAGCTCTCCCTGGTGTCTCTTCTTATAAGGACACAAATCCCATCAATAGGGTCCCACCCTCACGACCTCCTCTAAACCTGCTTGCCTCCCAAAGGCCCCATCTCCAAATACTATCACACTGGAGGTTAGGGATTCAACATATAAATCTGGGGGGACACTACTCAGTCCACAGCATCTGGTATTCATCAAGAAGCCATCTGGCTCTGTCACCTTGGGAGCCTGGCCTGAACGAGAGCCCAGGTGGCCCAGCGACCATTCTAGGAGTGCTCACAGTGTGAAGAGCAGAGCCCTTGTTGGGTGTGGGCTCCAGCACTCACCTGTCTGTGACCCAAAGTGGGCTGTGGAACCTTTATGATCCTCCCTTCGGGTTTCTTGTGTGCAAAGTGGTGGTAGTGATACCTGTTTGAACATTAAATGAGATACTACATGAAAGGCAAAGCGTACGTGCTCGGTAAGCAGGCACTGTTGCCTCATAGTGTCAGCTCACAGGCATCTGGCTATCGATCTAGGACGCCTCTCCTGCACCAATGTGGGTGCACACTGCCTCAGTGACTCATCTTTATTTACATTCTTTGACTTGCCAACCCCTTGCAGCTGGTACATTCCTTAACTAGGATGATGGTCTTCTGGTCTTGGAGTCAGTCTACTTTTCAAATGTGGCTATGGCATATTTGTGTCCACAATGTTTTGATGTACAGCCAGATCCTCAGAAGACAACCCTCTTTCTCTCTTTTCAAAGTCTTTGTGGGCACCTCTTCAGGCTCACACTTCTCAGGAGAGGAAATTCCACCATTCCTGCATCTAAGGCCAGATAAACTATTTCCTAATGGTTCAGATACAGCTGGCATGAGGTTATGCATTTGGTTTGAAGGTTGTAAGAGGAGCCCTCAGAGGGCAACTGCTGGTAGGCATACTGCCCTCAGTGAGGCAGGGCTGCCCCAGGAGCTGAACAGCTTAGTGTCACACAGACACACATTACTGTGGCAGTTGTGCTCGTAGTGATAACACTAGTCGTGGCAGCAGCGGCATGAGGCTAGCAGGTTTTTGATTCAATTGTATGTTTTTTGTAGAAGAACTCACTGGCTCTTTGACCTGATAGAACACTACAGGTTATCCTGTCCAGTCCATCACATTTGCAAATGCAAACATAAAGTCACCAGCCCAGCCACTCAAATTAGGGAAATAACCTGGTGGGTAACAGAATGATGGCTGCGGTGGATATCCAACACTCAGCCTTCCATTTCACTGATGAAACACAGGGCCAAAGAAGTCATTGCACAGTTAGAAGGCCCCAAAGCTGATCAGTGCCAGTCTGAAGAGCCTTTTGCCCTGGGCCTGACATCCAACCACAGAATGCACTGACAGCATTGCAGAAGTTGCTTACAATATTTCTTAAATTTGTGTTGCTTACCAGTCCATATCACCCATAGCATATCATGAAATGTTTTTTTGAACAAATCTGCTCAATATCTTTAAATAACACAGTTGTAGGATTATAGCTATGCATCATTCATTATCTATTTACTTAATTTTGTTTTAACTGATATGATACTGTCTCCTTTAAAATCTTAAATGATGCTATTTTGCACAGAAATATCTAAGATTTCACACCAGTCAAAAATATTTCAGTTGTTATACTTCTTTCAGGCTGAGAAACAAAACAAGCTAACAAAATGTGGTTTGGGTGTTAAAGGTGCTCATGTGTTAAATATAACCATTTAAAATAAATAATATTTTTGACCCTCTTTTGGTATTTCTTCACTTTTAATAAGCCACAAATGAAAGAGGCCCAGGTCCCTCCTTTGCTTCTGAGGGTCCTTGATTGACAAAGCGCCTCCACGCCAGGGCTTTCACAGCCCATCTCTTCCCACTCACGTGGCTGTGTCGCTTGATTGCTGGCTCGGTTTGGGCTGCGGTAACAAAAGGCCATAGTGATATCATAAAATACCAGGGGTGACTTTAACAGCAAACATTTCCTACTGACTATTCTGGAGGCTGGAAAGTCTGAGGGCAAGGTGCCCACTGATTCTGTTTTGCAGAAAGGCCCTGTTCCCTGGTGTGTACATGGCTGCTTTTGCTCGGCAGAGAACGCCAGTCTCTTCCTCTTCTTACAAGGGCACTAATACTGCCATGGCACCCTCATGAGCTCATCTAAACCTAATTACCCCCCAAAGGCCCCACCTCCTAATACCATCACATGGGTGTTAGGGCTTCACCATGTGAGTCTGGGAGGGGACACATTCCAGACCATAACCACCACAGTACTGACATCGAAGCCTCATTTACAAAGGAGACATCATAACCGTCCCTACCTCCATGGGGTACTTCAGAGGATAATGGCGCTATGGGGTCAGGGAAGGGGGGATAAGTGATCCATAAGTATGCACTTGTTAGTGGTGGAAATGGCAGTGGCAAAGGTGGGGTGGGAGATTGAAGTAATCTGTGAAATTATTCTTCAAATTCTAGAGGGCTATAAAGAACTCAGTTAGGAATATTATAGTCAGATGCCCATTCCCCTTTGCTCTGTATTTAGATATAAACAAATAACATTAACTCTTGCAGTAGTAAACAAAAATAATACAAAGAGAAAAATTCAGAAAAATTAAAATATCAAACCCCAATTTCCCCCCACAGTGCTGTGCTCCTAAAGCTCTTCCTCCTGTGCCCTTCCCACTGCCAACTTGGCTTCCCAGGATGGTGCATGGTTGGGCGTAATAGTTTCTAAATGGGTAGAGGCAGAGAGCCATGGATGGACAGTGGGAACAGTGGGAAGTGAGCCAACCTACTTTAGAAGGCTGTTCCCAAACCATGGGAGGCCAGACGTTCTGGTACACAGGTGGACATTCCAGCCTAGCACAGTGGTTCTATTTTTGAGGTCACATTGAGGTATTTCTCAGTCCTATCCCATCAATGCAGTGGTCAGAGAAAAATCACTCCCAGAGATCTGTGAATTATTCATGGAAGTCATTGCTTCCAGACTGTTGCAACCTTGTGTCTTATTGTGTGTTTCGGAGTTTCTATGGCAAGGGGGATGGTTCTATCAGGCACTGCTAGAAAAGCCACCACCATAACCCAAAATCTCCTAATTCTTAACAATTAGAAATGCTTCTGAGCCTTTCCTTGGTGACATAAATATGTCCAGCTGGTGGTACAGATCTGACATGTTTCTGGTCATCTTAATGTCAAAAGCTCTTGCTGGAAGTCCTGCCTTTTATTTTGCCTCCAACACTCTTCCAAACCAGATATATGAGATGTGACTAGTCAGGCCTTTTCTAGTTATGAGATGTTTCCAGAGCTCATCCATTCATTCAGCAAAACTTGGTGAAAACCTGCCATGTCCCAGCCTTTGTTTGGCCCTGAGATTCAAAGATAATTATGCACAACCATCCCCATTTCTCCTGATACAATGGAAGCCTTATCTTGTTTATGGCCTCTGTCATCTTGTGTCTTCTAATGATGAACACCTGGACAGCATATCTGCGTGATACTACATCATTCCTTTCTATTTTGCACACAAGTCTGTCCCTAGATGATCTTCAAAGACGGATCTATGGGATTCAGCCAACATGCAGATGTGTGAGTACATTTGGAAGGGTCACCAGACCTTTGAAACCACACTTGCTTTAACTTGATTCAACTACAGAAACTTTTCTTAGACCCTGCTCTGATTTAATATTGCTTTCCTGAGGCTTGTCCATTCTCCAATGCCTCTTATCTTAGGTTCTTCCAAGCCACCTGCTGCAGCTGACCCAGTTTCTCTGCCCTAGAACTGGAGAGCCATTTCCTGTATCAAATATGAGAAGAGATTTTAATAAAATGATTCAGAGTAGCTGTTTCCTCAAACCACAAAAGGTGGAAAAAAAGGAGAAGCACTGGCCTGGAATGAAGAGACTGGTTCTCATCCACTCAGTCTTCAGCCTGCTGAGTGGCAGTGGGGAAAGTTCTTAGGTTTAGACCCATGGCTGTGATCTCCCTCTGACCTCCCTCCTTCCCTAACACCCCATCCTACCCCCTTCCCAGAGCCTCTTTTCTGTGGTCTTAATCAAGTCTTATATGGGTTCACAGGATCGAATTCATACCGAAATGTTACTTTATGACCATGTGAGTCATTATTAGAAACCAGAAATGTTGGGAGGAACTTCAGAAAACACCTAGTTTACAGCTTCTTACTCAAATAGCATTTCCCTTTCCTAAACACTTACTCTTGACCCAGGCACTTTGCTGGGGGCTGGAAAGACAAAGGTTAAATAAGGTTATGATGCGAATATCAAAGTTAGCCCTGAGAGTCCAGAGGCAAGTCTAACTCATCCTGAGGGAATAAGGAAAACGTCCTGAGAGAAACCATTGCCTTAGCTGGCCCTGGAGGAAGAGCATGAGCTGGCCTCAAAGTAGGGAGGATGTCCCAAGCATGGGAAACCATGAGCAACTGCACTGCAGTGTGAAGCAGCATGGTGCAACTAGGAACCTACCAGAAGTGTGAAGTTACTAGACGAACAACTGAAGCCGGAACAGGCAGATAAAGATGCAAAGGAAGAAGGAGGCAAGTCCCCAAAGTCCTTGCAAGTCAAGAATGAGATCACTCCTCAACTAACAACCTTCCAGGGGCTTCCTCTGCAAACAAATTAAGATCCCAATTCCAACGAATAACGCGTCCATTGGACTGTCTCTCAGAGAAGGCCAACTAACAACATTTGTTTCTTTCATCAGGCTTTTTACAGGTTCTTTAGAGAACTGCAATTTTTTCTAATGGTATGGGGAAAAGCTTTATTTTCTCTATTTTAAACAACAGGTAAATGCAATACAAGTATTTTATTATTTTTTTCAGGAATATTAAAGTATCAAAAGCAGTGTAATAAACATCAGTGTATCCCTCCCTTGTGCTAAAAATTAGGACTACAGATACAGTTGATGTCACCCTGCCTAATCTCATTCCCTTCCCTGCATCCAAGAGAAAACCAGTATTCTGATGTTTGTGTCATTCCCTCTCATATTTATACACTTCTATCACACACGTGCTTCTAAAACACTACTGCTATTCTGCATGTTTGAAAGCTTTACCGAGTCACATTGATTCTCCTACAACCTGCTTCTTTCACTCAGCATAGTGCTTGAGACTTACCCACATTGATACATCTAACTTAACATCATTTGTTTTAAAGCTGTGTAGTATCCCACTGTAAACACAGAAATAGACCATACTTTACTTGATCCATTCTCCTGAAGATAGACCTTTAGATTATTCCCAATGATCGACAACTGCAAACAAGCCTGCCATGGCCATTTTTGTCTGTGTCTCTCTGTGCACATGTACAAGAATTTCTCTGGGAAATGTACCTGAGAATAGATTATCTGTTTGCAGGGTGTAAGCATCTTCAGCTTCACTAGCTATTGCCAAATTTCTCTCCAAAGTGATTTTACCAGTTTAAATTTCTACCACAAATGTATAAGAATTCCTGGAACCCCATATTCTTACTAATGCTGGACTTTTAATTTTTTACCAATTTTTTCTGGTGGGTGTAAAAGGTATCTCACTGAAGTTTTAATTTGTATTTGTTTGATTGATGAGGTGAAGCATCTTTTCATTTTTATTAGATATTTTGTGAATTTCCATGTTTAACATCCTTTGCCCTTTTTTTCTTTTGGGTTAGTTGTCTCTTCCTTAATAAATTCTAACTCTATCTATCTCATAGATAAAAGCACTTCTGCATGGCACACATTAAAAAGAGTACCAGGAAATGTCGCCAAAGACTAGAAATGGGCAAAAGGGATTACCGTGTGTTCTTTCAGCTCAAATCTGAGCATTGTCTAGGGTTCCAAGGGTTATTAGATGTTATACAACTTTGATTGTTTTTTATTGATTCAGCTATTTTTATTGATTCAACTATTTTACAACTCTTTGGGGGGGTAAAACTTAACTTGCAGAAAACTAATAGTAATGCAAACATTTCCTGTCCATGGCAATGCAGATAATTCCTGGTCATAGCAACCAAAATGGATTCTGTCTGAAAGAGAATATAAATCTCTGTAAGTAAAATTCTAATTTAATCTCATATTAGTTCCATCATTAATAAGTTAAAATCTTTCACACATATTTATATTGTATAAAAGTCATGATTTTACCATGTTAAAAATTATATTTTAGCAAGGCAGGTATTTTCAAAGAATAAAAAAAAAAATCAAGGAAAGCTGACTCTTGCAGAGCCTGTGGCTGGCCAGACAGTACCACTGAGTCAGGAGACTGAGGGCCTGTGGCCATCCTGCAGTGAGTGGCTGAGTCTGAATGGAGGTAGTGGGAGATGAGGCCTGAAAAGCAACAGGTCACATGCTCTGCAGGCCAGTGCCATGATTTTCCTGTTGGGTGGTTTGGGCAATGTATTTGACCTGTCTGCACCTCAGCCTCCTCATCTGCAAACCTGGAATGGTAACGTTCACCTCAAGGTCTACCATGAGAACTAAATGAAATAATACATGTGAACCACTTAACATATGATATGGGAATATAATGACAATTAATAGTAATACCAACAATAATAATAGAGCTGGCATTTATTGAAGGCAAAGTGCTACAAGTGAGGTAACTAAGGCTTAGTGACTCCAAAGCCCAAGCTTGTAACCAGGGAGCTAACTAGTAGCTATTGTTACTGTCCTAGTAGAGCAAACAGTTGACTAGGCATCCAGAGACAGGTTTGAGAGCAGACTTCTGCCAGCAGCCCTGGGACCCTGTGCAAGTCACACCCCTGCTTGAGCCACAGCCATTCATTCTCTCACTCCTTTGATAAACTCTTCCCTCTGCCACATCCTATACTAAATTGTAGGTGCTGGATAAATGAGGAAGTTTGGGGGTTCAGTTTGTGAACTTTTAAGATGGAGATGAAATATCTACTCATTAAATACTTTATTGGTTTCCTAGGACTGCCATAACATAGTACAGCAAATTGGGTGGCTTAAAACAACAGAACTTTATTGTCTTCACAGTTCTAAAGGTTAGAAGTACAGAATCAGGTGTCTACAGCACTATTCTCCCTCTGAAACCTGTGGGGAAGAACCCACCCTTACCTCTCCCTGTCTTCCGGTGGTGGCCGTCTCCATAGGCCAGTAGCTCCAGCACTCCAGTCTCTGCCCCTGTTGTCACCCGCCGTTCCTTCACACACTCTTCTTATCAGGGAAGCAGTCACTTGAGATTCAGGGCCCACCTTCTCCAGGATGACCTCATCTCAGCTAATTATACCTACAACAACCCTATTTCCAAATAAGTCACATGCTGAGGCACCTGGGGTTAGGACTTCAACACACCTTTTTGAGGGGCACAACCCAACCCATAGCAATACCCCAGATGTGAACCCTGAGTAGGACAGGCCTTTGGGGTCCAAGGCCAACCAGGTGTGGTCTTCCCTGGTGGCACTGGGTCCTTGGCCTTCCCACTCCGGAGAAAACAGAAGCCCAAATCCCAAGAGAGGGCTGTCACACTTCCCAAAGCTGAGTGTTCTTTGATGCAGCCTTATGAACTAAGTCCAACAAGAGTGGAATGTCTTTGCTAAAATAGAGGGGGAAGAAGCCATCCCACCTTTTCATCATGAAAAATTAGGTAAGCCAGCTATCAAGAGTGTTATACTAGATGGGTGCTCCCTTCCCAGAGAATACAGTCCACTTCTAGAAGCCATGATAGGCAATAATTTATTTCTCAAAAAAATTCTCTAGGATATAGGAAGGGAAGAGAGCCAGCATATTTATTTAACACCTCCTCTGTGCCAAACCACATGTGGAATGGTTTACAAACATCATCTCATTCAATCCTCATGATGATTATTTGATTATTAACCCCATTGACAGCTAAGGAAGTAAGAGATGTTAGCTGATTTTTTCCCAAGTTCCACGGCTATAAAGGTGGTGGTAACTACGATTTAAACCCAGATTTGTTTAATAACCAAATTTGTAATCTTTCCACTATATTAAGTTGACTCTATTATTTTATATCAGATAATGTATGGAAAACTTGAGGCATATGTCTGGCAGACAGAGAGCAGTCAATATGCATTTATATCCTTTCCTCCAGAGAATGTTTCTGGAATGAATGAATGACATTAGATGAACATACAGTGCCCTCTCATTCTTCTGTGCTCATGTGTATTCTCCCTCCTCTAAGCTCCCAGAATTCTGTTCTTCCCTCCAAAGTGGAATTTATTCCCCTCCCCACCCCTTCCCCAACCCCATGGCTTGTCCCTCAGAGAAAGGATGAGGTCTAATCATCTTTGTATCCCCCTTGGCTCCTACACTGGCTGACATGCAGCAGATGCTCAATATCTGTCTGCAGAGTGAACAAAAAGTACAAAGTACACACTAAGTAGGTTAAAGCAGAAGGTTTAACCTGATGCATCCCTAGGAGATTTAGAGAAAAACCTGGACTGGGGCTAGGCCCAGCAATGTCTATAATCTGTTGTGCAAACTTGGGCTCCTCTTGGCCTTCTCACCCTGCCCATAAATGAAGGCTTGGACTAAAAACTTTGAGAGCTCTTCTAACCCCATCACCTAGGTCTTGGTCACAGGCTACAAGGCATCCAGATGCCAACAGGGCCTGTGCTGTCCAGGGATAGACTCTCCCAGGTTCCAGTTTTCCTGAACCAGGAGAATCAGCGTTTGGCTGCCTTGCCCACTTCCCTTTGCTAGTTCCCAAGACAGAACTTCCCAAAGACAGCTGGCATGAAAGGACCACACTTTCTCAGTGGTGGTTCCTTCAGCCTCACTGGAAGCCCTCCTAGGGCCAAAGAGAGCCCCAGCATCTTGATCAGGTTTCC
Organism: Manis pentadactyla; assembly: GCF_030020395.1. Taxonomy (NCBI): domain Eukaryota; kingdom Metazoa; phylum Chordata; class Mammalia; order Pholidota; family Manidae; genus Manis; species Manis pentadactyla. Next base: position 44,904,745 of record NC_080022.1, on the reverse strand, counting down.
TTGGCGCAAATGGAACATCGGCTCCTTGTCCCTTCCAAGAGGGACCATGTGATGACAGCTCATGGCCTTCATGCACAGAGGTTCCGCCTGCGCCGTGTGAGCCCGCTGCAGGCACTATGGCCTCATTCCTCACCTGAGGCCGCCCGTGTCATGATCAGGAGACTGGAACTCCACATTGACTGAGGGACATTCCCAGGGGCTATCAAACTCTCTTCACACCCCAAGATCTAGTTTTTCTTTTTCTTTTTACTTTTCTTTTAAATAGGAAATATATTCACATGGTCCCGAACTCAAAAGGAACAAAGTCGTGTATGGTATGAATAAGTGTTTCTCCTACACGTCGTCTGCCCGCATCTCATTCTCTGGGAGGGAGGGGATTCCTGTTACCAGTTCACAGACCCTTCAAGAGGGCTTCTCTGCTCACAGGGGCAAGTGGGTTAGCTTCCCCTTCCACAGCACACTGTAGGTAATGTTCTGCCCCTTTGTTTTTCCTCTCACCAATATTGCTAGGCAATCCTTCTATAGCAGTATATAAATATCTGCCTCATTCTTTGTAATGACTTGATAATCGTCCATCATCCAAAAGTATCATTTATTTTGAAGGATGTCTATGGACCCCAAGCTCTTATGCATTGAGCTGTACAGGGAAGAACTGAGAAGTTCTTCATCCTCATGAAATGCCACATCCTCATGCACAGAGTCACTGAGCATTTCAGATCAACTGACCTTTTATAAGCTCTCTACACACTTCCAGTTGGATTGAAAACTGACTGAAATACTCCGCGAAGAGCCCTGTGCACAGTGAATGCCCAGTTATCATTCTTCAGTGGGTGGGTGTCTGATCTACAGGCCAAGATGGCGAGAATACTGCAAAGTAGCAGAAGTTGAGAAAGGAATCTGCCCTCTTCCCCAAGATCTGTGGAATGAAGGAAAGAGCAGCTGGACCTGTGTTCAAACCCAGCTCTGTCAACTCACCGTGCACAGCTGAGAGGGCTGGGTGGGTGTTAATAGAATAGAACACCCCCACGCTCTGGATTTCAGGTGGGCAAATGGTCGCGCAGCTAGTGAGTGCACTTCCAGGCTCCTTTGTAACTAAGTGTGGCTATATTCTCACTAGTAAGTTGTACCCAGAAACTGCTTACCCTCTACTGCTTCTCTTTGCCCTTCCCATGGACTGGAACATGTACAGGCCATAGCAGTGAGGTGGCCTCAACCATCTGGACAAGGAAATACACACTGGGGGGAAAATTAGAAGGAACTTGGGTACCTGGGTAACGATGCGGCAGAGCTGTGTACCCACCCTGCTCCACCTCATGCCCCTGGAGTGTACTGTTATGTCAGCGAGCAGCCCGCTTTGATCTTGTTTTAACTATTTTATTTTGAGGTCTCTTATTAAAGCATCTTAACTTGTAGCCTTAATGTGTGACCTTGAACAAATCATTTGACATCCCTAAGCCTCAGTTTCTACGTCTCCAAATTTCTCATAAAGATTAAAGAGAAGGCCAACAGAACACTAGCACAGTATTTGGCCCATGATAAGAGCATAATAAATGGCTCTCTGGTTCTCAATTTCCCCATCTGCAATATGGGTATATTAATCATTTCTCTGTGAAACCCAAATGACACAGCAGACCATACAGTCTGCACAGTCAGTACCTAGCCACCAGCAAGGTGAGATAAAGTGCACTTTGCACAGGTAACAAGTAGGGGTTTAACCTTCCTCTGTACGGGCAAGTTTGGACAAGTCCCTTGTTTTGGACTCAGCGTGAGAGCCCATCTGGATCAGAGGCAAAGGAGACCTCTGTCTCTGCCGGCCACAGAGCCCGGGGCCATAGAGGAGGAAGCCTGCCTAAGGTGTCTGGCCATGTAACACCTGCTGACTCAGAGGTGACTGAGTCAGAGGCACGTGGGTTCGTTGTCTTTTCTGCAGACATGGAGATTAAAAACAAACGTGTGCCATAGAGAGGGGTAGGGAGCAATTAAAGAGCAATGAGTTCTCCAGATCACCCTCCATTCATTCCACTCAAACTAAAGAGTTTAAAGGCCAATTTTCAAAGCTTTTGTTAATTAGAGAGGCTTATGTTTATCAAGTACCTGATATGTGCCAGAGCCAGCACTCAATGCTTCATACATGCCCTCCCTGCTGACACAACAGCCCCAGGCAGGTTTCACACCTCACATCTGTGAAGAACAGAGACCTGAAGTACCTTGCTCAAGGTCACAAAGCTAATAAGTGGCCAAGCAGGATATGAACACAGATCTGCCTGCTCCCAAAAGCCCAAACTCCGAGATTCCACAATTCTGATGTTGAATCCCTATTGCGTTCCCAGCTAGGGCTAAGTTCCATGGAGAAGAGCAAGATAAATCCAACACAGACTTTGTTCATTGGCTGACTTCAAGATCTTTTTTCTCCTAGGAAATAAAAGGATGGAAAAGACGTCAGACCTAGGGTCAGAAAGAATGAGTTGTTCTGACCCTAATACCTCTATGTCCTTTTGCACATTTTTACACCATCAAATATATACTAGGCGTATATATATTTTCCTCATCGATAACAGTACCTGTTCCCCAGAGTTGCTAGAAAGATTAAATGAAAGAGGTAACGGGTGTAAAGCTGATGTGCAAACAATGAAGCACTGGGCAAAAGGGAACGTTGCCTTCAGAGGCTCTGGAAGCCTTGCCTGTGTTGTGTGACTGCCTCTCTCATGTCCGTGGGGACACTAAGCCAAACACATTTGCTTTCCTGAGAACAAAGGGAGGCCGACTGTGTCTCCTGATGATGTTCCCAGCATGTGAAATCCCAGAAGCCCACATGCATGAACACTGGCCCAGCGGACCCTCCTCCAAACAGCGCCAAATGCCAGATGTCAGCAGCTCCGTGGCCCTCCACAACCCCGTTGCTGGGAGCAACACCCTTTCCATGTGGACAGCCTTTTAGAGGTTAGAGTGAAACTACAAAGTGTACATTTTCCCCAGAACTTTATGCAGGCAGTGGAGGCTCAGAGACAGTGATCTGTTCAGTCACAAGCCAGTAAGTTCCAGAGGTGGGATTAGATTTTAAGTCTGTCAGATGCCAAAGCTCAGACTCTTTTCCCCAGTATATGCAGAACTCCTTAAAATGTCTTCAATATAGAGTGTCCAATATAGAATTACAAGTGCCACAGAACCTAGTGGGTTTAATTACATGACATCGAGTGAACAATTCATTTAATTTATGTCTCCTTTTGATTTCTAGGTTGGTAACTCTATGCAATCATAGAATTCAGAGAAAAATAGATCTAGTTAAACTTCCTCATTGCACAGAGGAGGGAGCTGAGGACAGGAGGCACATCTTGCCCAAGATCACATAGAAACTTAGTATCAGAGCTGGAATTCAAGCACACATGTGGCTGAATTTAAAGCCCAATTATTTCCACTTCACCATGTTCTGGATGCCTAGCCTGGGGCTTGGCACTTACCCTCACACTCCTTTTTATTTAGAGAACATCACCTGCTTGAGGCAGGGGCCACTTATAGTTCATCTTTGTGTCTCCAGTGCCTGGAACCTGCAGAATAATGCCCTGAACGAGTGTGTGATGGTTGAATGACAGATGAAACAACAATCATTATCCCCATTATATAGATGAATACACTGAGGTCAAAGAGATTAGATCATATGTCCAAGGTTACCTGGCTCAGTAGTGGCCAATCCAAGATTCAGACCTGGTCTTTCTGGCTCTAAAGGCCATACTTGTCTGCAGGCAGCAGGACCTATATGTGGCACCAGTCCCACAAGCAACATGAAAACAGGCACAGCATTCAGTCTCAAATAAGGACCCTTGTCTGCTTCCTCTTAGTGTTGGGAAGAGTCCTGGGGGTGGGGATCCTGCAAGAGGAACATTGATTCAGCTGGGAGTCATGACAAGGGTGGAGGAAGACCCTTCCCAGCAAGGCCCCCCTGCAGAGGGGCCTCAGGCTCAGATGGCCAAACCAGTCACATATGTTTGGAAGTCAATGAAGAACCTTGCTGGGGGCCAAGAGAAAGATCCGTTCTGGGGGTTCAGCCAGGCCTGGAGATGAGGCTGCCAGGGGGAGGTCAGGACAGGGGGAGGACAGATGTGTCCAAGCCCTGCCAGAGGCCATGCTGGCCTCAGTGAATCAATCCTCTAACCAGATCCATAACTCTATTCCAAGCTCAGAGTGTTCCAGTTCCCAGATTAGACCATGGAAAAGTAGTTCCATGTGGACTTCTCAGCTTGGTCGCTTACTCCTCCCCCACCCCTACCCCCACCTCCAGCCCAGAATCATACGGTGACCATTTCGTGTCAACATGAAGATGTTACTCTTTATTTTCTTCTCGCTTGCACACATAAAAATAACTCTGCAAGACCCAAATATCCATGTGAGCTCTCAAGAAGCTGAGCTTAAACATGTTTGCATGTCAGGACCAAAGCACTCCCACATGTGGCTGCTGAAATGGGGTGTCCTTGACGTGGCAAGTGGCTGCCTTCCTCAATCTCAGGAACACTAGCAGAAGAAAGAAGTGAGCACACGTGCACCCCTTCCTATACTCTTTAAATGGGTTTTCTCATTTAATTTGTCATCTTAATTTTGCAGATGAAAAACCTAAGGCACAGAGAAATGCAAATAGTTCAACGTTAACAAACATTCACTCAACAAACATTTATCATTTCCCCCAAGGCACTCAGTATGGACTTCTATAGAGAAAAACCTTTTATTTTGTTGCTATATAAAAGGATCCATTAATGGAATTCCTCATGTGTTCCATGCAAAGTCCACAAGGTAAAAAATGAATTCTATGTGAGTTTATAGGCATTTGAGATAAATGCACCCTATGTACCAATTAGCCTGGAAATCACTGATGAAACAACACTTACTTAGGAAATTACTAATTAAAGAAACTAAACAATGCAGAATTTTTCTTTACAGGATTTTTCAAGCTTTTAATTGGCTGGAGTATATTTGACACTCCCGGCAGAATATAGAGTATGCAGTATTTTCTTGAAGTTATGAGCTAGAGTGCTAAGAAAAACTGTTTTAGAAACACTTCCCCCAATATATTCGGTTGAATCATATGAAATTGCCAACATCTGACTTATTTTTATCTACAAAACAGCATTCCATATGGTTCAGTCTAATATGTACAATAGGGGTTTTTCCATGTGTTCTGTGCCTCCTTTATATTTCATGATGTGATGTGGCTAATAGGCCCCAAACTCCTTAAAGATTACTTGATCTGTACCCTTTTATGTGCTCACTGCTAGGGCTGGAAATGGACCTGGGGTGTGGTGGCACAGATGGCTCCTCTATACCACAATTTGCTTGTCCTGCCATAGTCTTGGGAAGCAGCTGCCTAGCCAGAAACTGTTTCCAAGACCCCCTACACCCAGGTGAATGAGGGGTACTAGTGTCCACTAAGGAATGATTCATGTCCCTATCAAGCAAGGACAGGTAATATTCAGGCATGTCTGCTCCACCCTCCTCTTTGCCCATCTTCAGGCTGAATACAGAGGACTCCGTGGTCCCAGAGGTTGGCAGGTCCCCAAGATGGTAGAGACATCTTCAGCCATGATTCATCACCTGGTGGAAAGCCACCCTCCAACTAGGCCCACCCACATTGAGCTATTAGTTGAGGCAGAAAGAAACGGTTACCCTAAACCATTAAGTTTGGGGGTGGGGGGATGTTGCTATCACAGGAGAAACTATTATTCTAACTAATACAGTAAAGTTGGGAGTGGGCAGAGAGAATAGCCATTCAGGCCCCTGAAGGTGATGACGGATCAGAGCAGAAGAACAAGCTCAACAAGGCCCATTCAACAAAGGGATCACTGATCAGGATGGCTGGACTGGGCTCACATGTTGAAAGCTCTCTTAGTCAATTCAGGCTGTTTTCACAAAATTCCATAGACTAAGTAAGTCACTTATAAACAATAGAAATTTATTTCTCACAGTTCCAGAGGCTGGGAAGTCCAAAATCAAGACAGTGGCAGATTTGGTGTCTGCTGAGAGCCCACTTCTTGGTTCATAGATGGCATCTCACTGAGTCCTCACACAGCAGAAGGGGTGAGGGAGCTCTCTGGGGTCTCTTTCATAAGGGCGCTAATCCCATTCAAGAGGGCCCTGCCTTCATGACCTAATAACTTCCCAAAGGCTCCACTCCCAATGCCATCACACTAGGAACTGGGCTTCAATATATGAATTTGAGGAGAATATAAACATTCATTCCTTAGCAAAAGCCAATGCAACTTGTAGAAAGTATAACATGAATGAAGAACTGTGCTGATTATAAGGGCTGTTTTTCAAAACCTTGCTCATTTGGTTGAGACTGCTCCTTGGTACTCTCCCCAGACTCACACCACTGGGCCCAATCAGTCCTCACCAAATCCTATTGATTCTGTATCCTCTGTCCCATAACCCTATATCCTCCTTCTCACCTCTGCCCCAGATACACTGTCTCCTTCAGATTTCCCTTATGCCAGTCTCACACCAACCCCTTCAAAACCAGACACAGGACAATTTCAGAAGGATTTTCTTAACACTGAAAATCTAACCACATCACTCCCTGTGTAAACCCTTACAAGATAAGGTCCAAACTCCTCAACCAGAGAATTGGACAAGTGAGTCCCCATCTTCTGAGATGAGCTTATTGAGTGATGTAAGGGGGTGAATTTCAGTGGCAGACTACTCTGGATTTGATTCTTGACTTCACCAGCTCCTGCCTGCACTTTGGATCTTCCATCTCTTTGCCAATAAAGTGAAACAGAAGCTCAATGCCTTGCATGTAGAACCTGCTCCATGTTATCTGCCATACTCCTTTCCACGTGAATAGAGCAGAGAGCAGTAGACATGGTGGTGGGAAGTTGGACTCTTCTCCCAGCACAGCACTTGGTACATAGTGGGGCCTCCGTGCATGCCTGCCTGCCCGATGGGTCAGCACAAGACCCCTGACGTCTGGTCTGGCATCATCTCTCGTTGCCACACCTGGGCTCAATTCCAGACATGAGAAGGTGGTTGTTCCCAGAAAGTGGGCTACATTTTGCTGTCTCTGCCATGAGAAATGAGAGCAAACTCTAGAGGAGCAGAAGAGACTCTCTCCCCTCCTCCTCCAAACTCCCCCAAAAGAAACATCTTTGTCCATCAGAGAAAAAAAGGGAAACAAGGACATGCTTGCCCTGGGGCCTACGAGTAAATTGGTCTCTAAATCAGGCAGGCAAGATCTTATAGTCCTTTCTGCCGATCTTTGAAAATAAGACAGAAGGGAAAACATGTACCTCCCCAAAGCACACATCTGCTTTGCAATTTCTGAAGATGAGCCTGTGGAGACAGCTCTCCCTCTGAGAAGGCTCCCAGGAAGGGCCACCAGTGTGTGACGCATTTTCCCTTGAAGGAAGGGCCAAGGTCCCAGCAATGTCCCCCAGCCACCCCTCCCTCAGGATAATCCTGAGACCCTCCTCACACACCTGCTCTTCCTTCTCTGGGCCTGGCACAAATCATCTGAGGCAGTTCACCTCATCGTTGATCTCACTCCATGAACTCTCGCTGCATTCATTCCAGGCTCCAGGTTCTGAGGTGACACCATGGTGGCCCCTTTATTTTATCTACACTCTTCCACTAAGATACACTATAGGGCAAGGATAAGTGCAAGAAGTGGTGCTCATACAGAAACCTCCCTCGAAATGTGGTTGTTATGTACAGCAGAAAGCACCCTGATATACCACACGTTTTCAAATCATAGAATTATGATATCTCAAAGATCAAAGTAACCATATTTAGATCTTGAACTTCTACCAGGGAACTCAACAACTTCCTAAGTTTGTTGTAATAATTAAATAAATGAAATGTCTCAGATTACCCACTGGAGACCCTATTAAAAGATAATTATCCACTACAGTTTATCACATATGATAGAAACTATTTCACTACCCAACAGACATTTCCTTCCCACCTGTTCATGGTGACATCTACACAAACACACACACACACACACACACACACACACACACACACACACACAGGTTCATATTTCCCTGGATGTCCTTGCAACTAGGAGTGGCCATGTGACTTAGCTTAACTCAGTGATATGTATGAAGAAATTTACTGGAAGGCTTCTAGGGAAAGATGTTCTCACCTGATAGAGAGATGATACTCTGGCATCTCTGGCTGCCCTTTGGCATCCTGCCTTTGCAAATCACCACGCAAGGACCAAAGCTGGATAGTCCCCTTTAAATCATGAGGCAACAAGGCCAGTGTTCTGAGGAAAGAAGAACAGAGGGTGCAAAGAAGCTGGTATTTTTTATTTGCTTGTTTGTTTGTGTATTTTTGGTTTTTTGAGCCACTGAACCAGCCTGGAACTGCCTACTTCTTAAGCCATTGTTAGTCAGTGTTCTATTACTTGCAAAGTATCTTAATTAATGCCTCATGCATTACCAAGCCATAGCATAGTAACTATGGACATGAAGTGACCTCATGCGGAGTATGTGATTCAAGGGTCAAAAGGGGAAAATAAACCTTTATAAAAGCTGGACAATATATAAGTGAATGTTTAATATTATCAATATATCTCCTTGGGAATGCCTCTGCAAAATAGGGATGATAATAACGTCCACCTTGTGGGACTGTTCTAAAGATTAGATGACTTAAAAAATGCCAGGCACATAGAAGTACTATCTACCCATAGCTGACAAGCTAATCAGTAAAAAACACAACTTTCTTTAATAACGAGTATGAGTCTGGGCACTGGATTTAGAATCAGAAAACCTGGCTTCTAGGGCAGTACTTCTCTTTGATCACGTATCAATATTAGTGGCTATTTTAGGACAATGGAATCTCAGTACAATATAGTCCCTAGTCAAAGGGTGTTGAAAGTTGGATAAACCAAATGAATTTGAGTTATCACATACTGCCAATTCAGTAATGAAATAAGTGTATCACTGGAAGTCTAAAAAGCCTTAAAAATGTACTTGTAAATAAAATGGAACATTTGGTTGTGCAACAAAGGAAGAGTCTGGAACTTTTTAAATAATTTCATATTAAATTTGTTTTTCTTTCCTAAAACAATAAGTAGACAACAACCGTCTATGCAGGAAAGTAGAGTAGAAGATGGACAAGGAATCAGAGTGCCTGAAGTCTAGTGTAGGTCCTATCACTGACCTGCTAAGGTGCCTGTAAGTAACTCCTTTCCCATCTCTGGGCCTCAGTTTCCTCATTTGTAAACTGAGGGAAAGAGCCTAGAGTAAGAGTAGGACACAACAGCCCTTATCCCAGCTCCATTCTTCAGCTGTGAGACCTGAGACAAGTGACTTTCTTTGTCTGAGCCCATCTCTAAAATGGGGATGAGAAACACAGCAACCTTACAGGAAGGCTGCGAAAGTCAAATTTCAGAACATGTGAAAAAATTCCTGGCATAGGGTAGACAGACACATAATAAATATTGTTTGGAGCACAGTACATTGTCCATCTTAATTCCAACATTCCATAGCTCTGTACAAAGTGTGGCCTGGAAGATGCAAAGGAAAAAGAGAGAACATAATCTTTATCAAATAAGACCATGCCACCCTAGACAGGAGAGCTTGGGCCCCAGTGGGATGCCAGGGCTTTCTTGTGAACAATCAAAAGGCTTTTAGTCAACTTTTTAGCACTAGAGACATTTCTTTGCTACAAGAGACAAAGATGATGCATAATGGCCTCTAGGTTCTGACATAAGGAATACTGGGCAATAAATATGGAGAAGGTGCAAACTCTGAGAAGTAGACTTCTACAGGGTGTCTTTAGTGCCTGAAGATCCATGATCAGAATTCTGACAGTTATGAGGTCAGGTAAAGAAGCAACGGCTGGACATGAAAGCATTCAGTAACATACTCACCACCCATAAATGTACCCTCATTCAAAGAGCACCTGCACACGCACACACGCACGTACACACACACACTATTTGACACCAAAGACTTGACCTGCAAAGAAAGGGATGGGATGGGCAGAAGCCCTCTCCTTCATCGTCAAATGTGCCTCATTTAATAATACATGGAATATACAATGTGAATGGCCTACAAAGTAATAGAGCAATTTACAAAGGATGTCATATGTCATGAAGTCAATAACATTCATGCTGAAGAACTGCATGATCACAAGCAGAGCCAGTGATAAATGACCAGTAAGCCATTGAAGACGAGAAAATCAAAAAGTCTAGTGACAGGATAGGTGATTGGAAGGAGGGCATTTAATATAAATGAAGCTCAAGAAAAAAATTAATAAGACTTTTACTGTAACTACACAAACTATCCTGCTTTTTTATCATGCTACAAAGGTCAAAAGTAAATAACGCATTTTGTGGTAGCATACAGTGTTGCCAGGAAAACCATACCAAAGAGACCAGCAGTTGATTAATTCTTGGTTCATTAGAAGGCATTCACATGTAACTGCAATGCAATCTAAGTTTTGTTAAACATAAAACCAAATAAACACGATGGTCATTTCTTGTTCATTTTTCCAAAATAATTTCCAACCAAACTTTTGCCCTTTTTTATTATTCACTATGAAACCAGAGTCCTTATTGTAAGTTTACTCATTTCAACCATGAGAACCTCTCTGATACAGCCACAAAAGAAAAACCAGCTCTGCACTGAAGCCAGCCCCTGCTGGGCTCTGGGCTCTGAGGACTGGAGAGGAGACAGCAGACAGAGGAAGCAGCCGTGCAAAGGCCTTGGGGCAGGAATGGCTTCCATGCCCTGAAGATGCGAGGAAATGAGCAAAAGGGAGAGTGGGACAATATGAGAGACCGGGGTAGCCGGGACCAGCTCAGGCAGGGCCTGTAGTCCATGTTAGGGGGTTAGACTATAAACCCAAAGCACACTGGGGAGCGCAAGAGTTTCAAGCGGATGCACTGCGTTTGGTGGCTGGAGTTGCCACTCTAGGAGACTGGGCAGAGGAGCAGCAGACCAGCAAGGAATTGGTGAGTTCCCTGTGGGAGAGACAGTCTGAGGTGCCTGGAGACTCGCCACACCCAGAAAGCATTGGCTAGAGCAGTCTGAAGGTGGGCAGAGAGGTCTGACCTGAAAGCAATTATTAGTTTGGGGGACACCGCTGAAACCATGCTTACAGATGCAATCGCCCAAAGAGATCATGCAGATGAGAAGAGAGACTGACAAGAGGTAACTTGAAGGAGTTGGGAAAGAGTCCGCCTGCCCAAATGAGTCAGGCTGGAATACTGTTACCAGACCTCCAAGCAGCAAAGGAGGAGGCTGTGCGTGGAAATGAGGAGCCCAAGAGGACATTTTTATGGCAATGGATTATTATTTCAATGCCCTGTCCATGTCAGAATGTTAATGTTGTTAATGAGCTTGACTCATTACATGTTGCCAATTCAATAATGAAATAAAAGTAATGAAATAAAAACTTGATGTCGAAGGAAAAATCTTGAATTGGACAAAATAACCCTTTATCCTTGTAAATAAAAGAAAGTTCTGATTGCACAACTGAGTACAAGGCCCACCAGTGTTAAATAATTTCATATGGTACTTACCACTTTAGCCTGAAAGTAATATGTCAAGTGTGAGGTGGCAGAGTTGAGTAGGAAGAGAAATAAAACAGTTGTCAGGAGGCTCAGGACCTAATCATTGTCCTGCCATTGACAGGTGTTGAAACCTGAGATAAATCATTTCTTTCTGTATCTCAGTTTTATCATCTATGTAATTTTTTAAATGGGCTTGATTAGGTCCTGAGTCTTTTACAGGCTTAAGTTCCTGCAGTTCTATCAAACAGACAGGCTACAGGCATCTAACTTTCAGGAACTTCTATAATGTCCCAGACCCATACACACCTTGCCTCGTTTAATACACACAGCATCCCTACACGGCAAGCATTGTTATTACCAATTTAGAGATGGAAAACTGAAGGTCAAAAAAGAAAGAACTTGGGCTTTGGTGTCAGATACGCCTGGGTTTTAATAGGTTATAATACTTGCCATGCCGGTTACCGATGTATTGCCTCTCAGCCCCAGTTCACCCTGATTGCCCGGCTTTGTGAGGCTGGAGCTGAACCCTATGCACATTCCTCCTTCACCAGCTGGTTGTAGCGTCAAATTTCGTCAGTAGAGGGCGTGAGAGGGAGGCTGCAAGGAGAACGGTCTCTTCCTCCCAGTTCCGTATGCTTGCTCTTGCTCCCGGGGTGACCAGCAACCACCATGTGAAGGACACCCAATACTAGTGGTGCTCACAGCTCAGCAAGTTTCACTGGTTCTCCAGAAGGCAGCTCCCCAGCAAACGTCAGCAGTATTTTCACGAGTGGCTCACCAGGGGGTCTTAGTCACACTCCAGAGGACAGGTCTCTAAAGAGTTTTGTTGGCACCCCAGGCGCTGGTTTCCCCATCGTGCACCTCAGCAGAGCTCTCCACCATCCCATGGGCTGCAGCTGAATCTCCAAAGAGCTCTGAATCTCAGCCTTGGGGCTAGGGGGTCCTCTTGCAAATTGGTTTCTTCCTTGTGCACTAAAAGAAAACTTCCTTGTTTTGCTCTACTCACAACACTGCCAACACCAAACACACGGGGATTTTCCCACACCAACCAATTCTCCCACTCTCCACATGCCAACTGGGTGTCATGCAATTTAGTTAGAGTACTAACTACCTGGAGTTAGCCCAGACCCGCTGGTTAAGGGCTCAGTACTATAAGACTGCCTGGTGACTTCAAATGCCAGTCACAAGTCCCAGATCGTCACCTATACTTCTGACCAATTGGCTATAAACTGAGAGCTCTTGTGACCCCTCTGCAGGTGTGATAATGTGCTATCAGAGCTCAGGGGGATTCTTATATACATTTACCAGTTTATTATAATGGATATAACAAAAATGAGCAGCCAGATGTAGAGGTACACAAGGACAGATCCGGAAGGCTCCCGGTACAGGATCTTCTGTCCCCTAGAGTTGGGGTGCACCACCCTCTCGGCAGGTGGATATGTTCACCAACTCAGAAGTTCTCTGAAGACTTTTTTATGGAGATTTTATCACATGAGCAGGATCACTTATTAACTCAGTCTCTGGCCCCTCTCTCCTCCCTGGAGGATCGTGGGTGGGGCTGAAAGTTCCAAGCTTCTAATCACGCTCAGGCTTTCTGGTGACCAGGTCCCATGCATCATTAGAACAAAAGGTGCTCCTATCACCCAGAAAATTCCAAGGGTTTAGGAGCTCTGTATAAGATGTTCCTGTCACCTGCATCCCTCAGGAAATTACAAGCATTTTAGGAGCTCTGTGTCAAGATCCAGGGACAGGGAGCAATATGTATTTCTTATTGTTTCACAGGTACCCTGCTTCAACTCTAGGAGTAGAGACTGCCCCTTAAGCCCTCTATTCCTGCATTCTTTAATGTTACCTTCACCCTTGGTAGTTAATATTTCCTGTAACTTTCCAATTCTTTACATTAAACTTTCCCTATTTAAATTAATGTGTGGTTTCTATCTTCTGACTGATATGCTCAGAGAAAGTTACTTAACCTCTCTGCACTTCAATTCCTTCTTCTGTAAAATGGAAATAATAACAATAATGATAATAATAATACCTCTTTTGCTCAGTTATCATACAGAAAAATTAGAACTGTTGTAATAAATAGAACACAGAGGGTGTTCATTTCAAGTACTCATAGTCAAACCTTTTACTTTTTCTTTTCCTTAATTTATCCAAGGACACACACTAGTAAATGATAGATCTGGAATTGAATCTGAATCTAATGATTCTAAAGATTACTTTCTTTCCATAGCTAATGCTAAAACATCCATCTCCTAAGAAACATGGTAGTCAGCATAGTGGTTATGAGCCTGGGTTTGGGAGCCAACAGTCTGAACCTGGTGCCAGCATTTATCAACTGTGTCTCCCCGGGCAAGTCGCTGAACCTCTACACCTCAGCTTCCTTGCCTGTACAAAGGAGATAATGGCAGCATCTGACCCACAGGGCTGCTTAAGGATGAGAAGGGTTGAAATGCAGCGTGCCCAGTGCCTTGCCCAGAGTAAGAGTTCAACAGTAATTACTATCAGTCTTGTTACCCTCACACTCATCATGATTCCTGGAATGTAATATGCACTCAATAGATGCTGTATGGCATTGGTACTGTCATTGTTGTGTGATCAACAGGTTTTTTGAATGAATAAATGAATGCAGGCCCTTCTAACAATAACTGGCCTCAGTAAATAACTGCCCAATCAACTTATTTACACTAAGGTGTGGCTGATTGATAATGGGACTTGTTCTGTTAGCTTCATCAAAGAGAAGTTGCTGGAAATAGGGGATTGCGGACGGGGTTACTACTTAGCCAAAGGAATGACTGTTACAGAGAATGAAAAGCAACTGGGTTACCTGGCTGCAGTGTTTTGGATGATTTGGGGGGAGAATCCTACAACTTTTCGTGTTGGTCCTGCCCCGGCATTCCCATGAGACTTTAGGGCTTTCTCTTTCACCTAACTTCATATAAGCATCCTTCAAGCATAGGTGATGTCTCATTTATGCTTCATACAGGTTATAGCATAAAATCATCTGCTCACACCCTTTCGTTCAGCTCTACCCACCACTCTGTCTTCACGTTTTCTCTCAAGCCAATGTGGACCCCACTCTTGTTCAAACATGAGCTGGCTTTTCCTAACTCTTCATCTTTGCCAAGTGCCAACCTCCTCCAGAGTCCCTTCCCTTCCTGCCGCTGTCAAACTCCAGCCCACCTATAAAAATCCACCTGTACACCACTGCTTTCCTGTACTCTCTTCCATCCTGCACCCCTAACTGGACATTTCTCCCCCTCCTATGAACCCCTGGGGCACTAACCTTGACCTCTGATGACTCTAATCCCATCCAACATATCTGATCACCTTCACTAGGGGGTAAAACCCTTGAGGGCAGGTCTGACTTGTCTTTGAGTTTGGACAGAAAGTGTACCTTGTAAATCCTCAATAAGTGCCAAGTAAAATGGTTTTAAATAAATCTAGTTGCCAGTGAGCATTTGGGAGAGGCAACCTCAAGAGTTGTGTGCTCCTAGATATGGTTTGGAGTGACCTCCCCCTGCTTCTCTGTGCCATTTAGAGGCCATGGAAATGTACCACCTGCTCTTCAGGGGGCCCCATCACAGGAAGCACCAGTGACGGCCCCTGCTATTGCCCCTCTGGATCCACCACTACATGTGTGCTGAGGCCAGTCTTTCCTGGGCAGCCCCCAACCACTGACTGGGCACTGCAGGAATGTAGTGCCCGCCCACCCCTACTAGATGCAGCCAATGACAGGTGCTACAGGGGTGTAGTGCCCACCCACGCCTATAAATATAAGGCTCCTCCAGCGGGCAACTTGGCTCAGGAACCATTATATCAGCCTGACCAAAACTCTTGTTGAAGTGAGCTGCAGTCTGAAACCTTCTTGCCCACCCCTCCTTCCTTCCCCTTCTGCTTTCTCAGGGACAGACCTGAGTCACATCTGTAGGTTCACCATGCCTACTGCCATTCCCTCCCCTGTACCCTACAGAAATAAAGCTCTTGAACATCTAACCTTGTGTTGGCATCTGTTTCTCAGATTATCTGAACTAATGTTCACAAATGATCAGCAAATAAGACTCATGTTCTACACTTGCCAATCAAAAGAGGAATCTGGGAGGACCAGCATTTGTACACCGGTGTCTCAGCTACCTTGCTGGGCTCTCCCAGACTTCACTTGGCTTCTCAAGTCATGCTGACCTTGGCCTGCTTACCAACTCCCCCCGATCCTAATCTGACTGCAGCCGTCTCCCTTCCAGCCTCCAACCCAGCTCTACAACTCTGTATCATGACACTGAATTCATCTTCCTCCCTCAGCTTCTGCAACAGGCTGGCCCCTCAGACCTATCCCCAGGGCCTCTCCCACAAATGAACTGCTTGAGGGACACTCCTTCCAGCCCTGAATCCCCCACGTAGGACAGGAACAGACATCAGTAACACAGTCTCCACTAAGTGTCCTTCCCTCAAGGCAGAGCCAGGGTGACCCCAGCAAGGCACCATCTGAGGGACCTTCACAGAAATCCCTACCCAAAACAATGACGGGGACCAAGGTGGGAAAAACCCACACGTGAACAAGCATCAAATCCCAGAGTGGCTGAGATATGTCCCATCTGCAGCAGGGAGAGCTCAGAACCAGAGGGAGTCATCTAGTGCCAGCAGGTTGGGAGAAGGTGGAAGATACACATTTCCAAAAGATTGTCGCAGGCATGTACTGGGAATCTGTAGGGTCTGGTGAATCCTCAGGGAAGAGGGCAATGGGGTTGGATTATCAGCCACTGCCCCCCACTGCCCAATCCTCAGCCCTCAGGTTGCTCTGAGGGCATCTTCTGTTCAGCATCCCTCATAGATGGACCTTCCTATGCCACCTTGGCCTTATTTGCTCTAGTGGGCTGCCACTTCCATTTCCTGTTTGCCCTCCGTTCCCTGCCACGAGCACCTCTCTGACTCATCCCAGACGCTTCAGAGGGCTGGGCACTGGCCCCCACAGCTCCGTCCACCACTGGGTAAGTGCTGTTGCTCCTCTCAGACCATTAAACACTCCCACTCCCATCACACCAGATGGTGACTGTGCACTTGGTACCACATCCATGCACGCTGTTGCCTCCCTGGCCGCCTCCATCCTTCCCACTCCCACAGCCACTCGATCCTTTCCCACCATGGCTTTCTCCCCTTTTATAGACCAAGCCCTGAAACTCCTGTAGGGCTCAAGCTCAGGTCTATGTGATCAGTGGTAAATGGCTTTCCCCCTCTGGACCTAGGATTTGCCTCTTACATTGAGGAGGTAGGTTCTCTCTGGATCATTCCTTGGGACCTTCCCAGCTTAGGAATCCCATAGCCATTTGGCCCCGGTGTCTGTTGTGCAAACACCAGCTCTGTTTTCCCTCCCTTGTTCTTACAGTGGGAAAGGGCTCGTGAGGTCAGGCCACATCACCCATCTCCTGGCGTCTATTGCTACCCAATCTCTCTATAAAGGGACTTCCCACCCAGATATGAAGACTTTCCCCTCCCCACCCCCCAGTCTTCTACATGCCAGCGGCTGGGACAGTGACCCCCATACCCAGATTCACAGAGATGAGATGAACAGAATCCTACATAGCCGACCTGCTCATGTGTAGCCATGGCAGCCACGGCCCCCACTGACAGCAACACTAGGGGTGCACAGCTGCTCATTCCCTCACAGACGCGCGCTCACACCCACTGCCTGACACATCCAACTACTTTCCATCTGCGAGCGAATACTCTTACACAGCCTCCCAGTGCTCCCACTCCTCCCCTGCCCCGCTCTCTCTGCGCTCTCTCTCTCTCTCTCCCTCACATACACATACACACACACACACACACGCAGCAGGCACAGGGAAGGAACACTACACTCAGGCTTTGACCCTGACTTCTCACCCGGCTCTGCCCCTGTGAGCGGGTCCTCTGCTCGGGACCTGGCTGCCCAGAACCCCTCCCGTGCTCCCCGGGAGCCCCCGTGTGCTCCCACACACACCCAGCCACCCCCCGGGAGCTCTCTTCATGCGAAGGCCCAAAGTGAGCTACCACCAAAATAACAAAGACAACAAGGTTCTCTAAGCACCCAATCATCTTTTCTCAGGTGGTGGAGAAATGAACGTGCCTCAGTTCTTGGGCTTCTGCGGAGCTGGGCGCCAGGCTCTGAGGGAGAAGGAGGGTGCAGGGTGGCTGCTGAGCCAGCAGAAGCAGCCCTCTTTACCTCAGGCACAGCAGGGGAGGCGGGAACAGGTATCGGAATCATTTCTGTACCCCCCATGTTCCCCGGACCCCCTTCCTAACCCCTCAGGAGCATTTATTTAAGCCATCTTCCTCATCCTAAAGTAGTAACTAACATTGATGAGCACTCATTCTAAGCCAACAGCTATGAGAAACACTGGGATAAATGAGCGAATATTCACTTAAATGGCACAACAACCTTACAAGGTAAACATTATGATCACTGTTTGTGCAGATAAAAAAACAGAGGATTGAGGGAATTCGGTGTGACTTGTCAGAGGTCACCCAGCAGGTCAGGAAAGAACTGGTATACAACCTGTGTGACCCCCCCCAAGCCCACAGCATTAACCACCAGGCTCCCCACCTCCCAGGTCCCTCATTTTGGACTCAGGCAGAACCAAGTTTAAATCCTGGCCCCATCACTGTCTGTGTGAGCCCAGGAAACTCTTCCATCTCTTGGCCGCCATCTCCATGGGGGTGCAATGAGGATAACAGTATCTGTTTTGCAAAGTGGTAAGGATTATAAAAGACTTATATTGACAATTGACCATTGACAGTGGCACTTAGCACATTGCCTGGCCCATAGTAGGTCTTTAACAAGTGTCTCATCTCTGCCTTCCTATAAAATCAAGGCTTTTCAATGATCCCGCAAGGGAACAACCCGGGCCCAGGATGCCAGATTTGGAAAAGGCCAAGAGTAAAGCTTTTTCAAAAGTAGTTTTTAGGATAAATAAAGAATAATATTCTTCCTACGGCAGGATTTGGCCATATGGAGCTCATTCCTCTGAGGGTGGTACAAAGAAACACGAGCAAGTCTGGGCCTAGCTGGGACTGCCCCATGGATGACAGACCCGGAGGGGGCATTCAAAGTAGCGGTGACACTTCCTGTTTGTCCTGCACTTTACAAAAGCTTGCCCACCCAATGTCTCGTTTGATGTTCACAACCACCTTCAGAGGTGGGTGACAGGGTCAAGGATGTCCAGGATGATGTCATCTCCAAATGACAGATGGAAGACTGAGGCCCAGGAGGGAGCATGCCATGCCCACAGAGACAGCTGAGGCTTGAAGAGGCCCAGACCAATTGACAGTGACCTCAGGAGCCTTTCCAGAGGATGGAGAGGATGGGAGGATCAGGGGCTTCCTGTTAACAATAACAGTAGCCAAAATTCATTTGCCAGCAGGGCTGGAACAATGGTGAAATGAGAAAAACACCTAGGATGTGAAACTTAAAGAGTCAAGCAATGGCAGAGTGAGTGCCTCCATAAACCCTGCCTCCTAGGCATCTCACCCCAGTCCTAGCACTGTCCATCAGGGTCTGTTCTTTATACATATCAACTCACTTAATCCTCATAACACACCATCATGTAGGTACCATATCATCACCTTTTACAGACAATGAAAATGGAGGTGCTCCTTTATAGACACGGGAAAAAAAGAGGTGAAGCTGATGCTCAAGAACTCACGGGAAGGGCCCACATTCCTGCACCCTGACAGTCAGCTGCTCTTCCTTGCTGCTTCTGGCAAGCGCAGGGTCTCTAGGGCTCGCTGGCATGGCACCTCCAAGAAAGGTGGGTGAGGGAGACCAGGAGGCAAAGGGGCCGACATTCTGTGCGACCCTGATGTATCTATAGTTGACATTATTTGAAGCAGTTGTGTTTTATAAAGTTGCCATAAACCGAATTAGCAAATACCAAGCCATTGCTCCTAAGGGGGAATACAGGGTTAGATCCCTGCAAGCCTCTGGTCCCAACATTTTTATCAACTAATCAATATATAACCTTGTTTTGTTTGTATTTCTGTTGAAAGACATCTTATTTATATACGTTGTTGATTTATTCACATTGAATTCAGAGCTAACAGCACCATAACTCATACCTGACTGAAGGGTATCTAACACTTACATTGTCTCTTTGAGGTGTTTAGGAGCACCAGACAGCACTTCAGCATCACAGCCGGGACACTGCATGTACCCGAGTATGTGCGTAAGTGCCGCCACGCAGCACTAGAGCTGCTTCAGTTTAAGGAGTAGAATCACAACCAAGCACAAAAATGTGAAAAATGTGGCACTAAATTGATCGTGAAAAGGGCCCCTTTTTACAGTATGAGTCAAAAGAAGAAGGCAGAGCGTCACCTTCTTTGGCCCCAGCTGGAAAACACACATTGGGCAGCTCTAATTTTTCATCACTCTGCACATGTCCACAAATGACAGCAAAGAGGCACTGTGAGTGTTGATTTGCAGGTTACAAATATATTTTAGCAAGTAGGCAAAGTTGCAAATATGGAATCCATGAATGATCAACTGTCTATATGTATACATACACACACATAATTATTATCCCCACTATAGGGAAAGACACACAGGCTCAGAGAGGTTCGGTGACCTGCTCATAGCTATGCAGCACTGAAGAGGCAAGATTTGATCCCAGGTTCCTTTCTCCCCAGATTGCCTTCCTTCAAAAAGGAGCATGTTGGCATGTTTCCCATCATTCTGGGCCCTCCTTTCATGGACCCCAAAGAACTCAGTGTAGTGTCACACAGGATTTGGAAAAATCAGAAGACAAAGGTTTGACAGAGTGCTCCAATCCTCAGCGCTCCCATCTGTAAAATGGACAAGACAGCCCTTCCTCTAAGGAGGGTGGTCAAGATGAGCTAGTAAGCCTGCAAGTGCTCACAATGTGAGTTACTGTCTTTGTTTCCCCCTAAAAATAGGCCTTTCCCGTTAAAGCTAATGCTTCCATCCTGGGCTGTATCACAGAGCAGCCCTTTCCCAGCTGAAGCCAAGAACCCTCTGCTCACAGGCCCAGGGCCTCAAGAGGAGCAACGCGCATACTCCACTCCAGGAAAGGATGCATGCTCTTGGGTGGGCGGTTATCCTTCACAGACCCTTGCCTTCTTCCAGAGCCAAAAAGTGGCCCAAGATTTATTTTTACTAACACTAATAATTTTCTCTCCCTTTTATCTCCAGGGTCCAACAGTGCAAATATGCAAACTGAGCATGTCACACTTTGGAAAGCTCCCATACCATGAAGTTCAACAGCACTGCATCCAAATGTCACTGCCACTACTGAGTACCTGACCCTCAGTCACCTGTCTGACCCTCAGTTTTCTTATTGCAAAATGCAGTGAATAATGTAAGAATTACATCTCGTAGGAATGATGTACGAATCAAATGAGTTCAAGTCCTCAGCACTTCATTACTCCAAGTATGTCTTTGGACCAGCACCTCTCAGAAACACAGTAAGTCAGGCTCACCCCAGACCTGCTGAATCAGAATCTGCCTTTAACGAGACAAGTGTGTGTTATAGTCATGCAGCAATGCCTGCCCAGCACACATAGGTGCTCAATAAAGAGTAGCTGTTATTGTTATCAATACTAGGGTCCAATCTTCAAATAGCCTATATGTCATAGCTTATATAGTTCACAAATAACCTAATATGAGCACATAGATAACAAAGCTAGGCTGGGGCATTTCGGAAAAGTAGGCAAACCTAGGAAAAGAAAGAAGTCGCCGCAGTTTGGGGCACTCAGACAAAGCATTAGACCTGGACTTCCTTCCTTCATTTTTTGCTTTAATAATGCCCCTCTCTGCTGTAAGAAATGTTCACCTGTGTGCTGTACTGACTGTGCTCTAGGCTCTGCCCTGCGTATTGAGGAGAGAAAGCTACACGATGACATGGTCCATCATTCAACTCATTTACAGTCTAATTAGAGACACACAAACCAATAATCACAAAATGCACTGGAAGCCAACAGTCCACAGAACAGGTGTAGAGGAAGCATGGCTGGGGAGCCCAGGGGAACGATTAACACAGACCTACCCAAGGCAGAGAAAAATTCTTTGAACATTGTGCTGTTTCTTATCCTGCTCTCTCACAGTCTTTCTCTATCTCTTTCTCTCTTTCTGTTTTCACATAGTTAAGTCATATTATATATAACTGTATATATTGCCTTTTCAGTTAATATTATTACATAAGAATTGTCCTATATATATGGTAATAAACAGGTCTTAGAGGATGTAGTGCCTTTATTTTTGTCTCCTATAGCTCCAAAAATTTATTTGGGAAAATTCCACCCTTTCCTCTGGATAAAAACTATGGCAGGTCTCACGCATTTTCTGCTCACTCATGTGATTTCTTTTAATGTCTTGCAGTCTATTAAAATAACAAATTTAGTCTCAATTTGACTCTTAAAAGTCCCACAGAATAAGCAAAACTCCAAACTTCATTCAAAGGGTCCGTTACTCTCCAGTCCCCCTAGCTGGGGACCTGCTGTGAGCAGTAGCGTGCCTGAGCAAAGTGGGGAAAGGGAGAGGAAAGACGGGGTCGTTCTCTCCTCCATTTTCTGCTTCCACATCTCCTCACCCTTCTCGCTAACTGTGCTTCCTAGTCCCAGCAGGGTTGGAGAGAGAGGAAAGGAAGGCAAGGTAAGAAAGGCAAGGAAGTTCTCAACGGATGGTATGTCATAAAATAGCTTTATCACATTTTCTCATCTCAGCAGTGTTTAATGCTCATTCTTTAAACACAGTTTTATGGTCTCTCAGGGACCCCACACCTGCAGTTCCCTTGACAGTAATAATGCATTCTCTTCTAGCTTCTCACTTACTGCTTCTGCAGCCCCTAGGAATCAAAAAATTCACCTCTTGCCTTTTTCTATTGAATCTGTTTCCCACGCTAGGCAGTCACCCAGACTAGGTTCCTCTCATCCACACTTAGTCCATAGGAAATACTCTTACATCATTTACCCCAACAAACTCTAGGGATGTAGGTATCTTTTATCTGAGGCATAAAGTCAGTTGATATCAGATACCAAAGTAGATTGTAAGGCAGGATACCCTAGAAGTCTTCATATACACAATTTTAATAATTATGTTTGTCTCTCACTATTTAGTCTCCTTTTCTTCCATAGTTACAGTACCCAAATTTTTAGTTGGGCACATTGTTGTGATTTAACTTTTACCACTGATATATAAACAAAATGTTGTATGAGAAAGTCTAAGATGTCTCTTTAAATGAGAGTGTAAGTGTCTTTGCTACTTCTCCCATCTTTTTGTTTGAAATATGGATGTGATGGCTGGTGCTCTTGCACTCCTTATGAACCATGAAGACAAGAGCCTCACTCTAAGAATGATGGAGCAGAAAGCTGGAAAGCAACTATAATTATTGAGCCATCAGACCAGTTTTGCACTGCCTTCCCCCAAACTTTATTTATTGAGAGAAATCAATTTCAATCTGGCTTAAATCACTATTTTAGGTGTTTCTTAACTGAACCTACTCTTAACCAACAGTATAATAATCTATCATATGGCTAAACCATAGTTTATTTGATCATGATTCTAATCTTGTTCTTTAAGAATGTTTCCAATTTTCACCATTAGGAATAACCCTGTAATGAACTTCTGTCCATATTCCTAGTTAATTTCTAAGGTAGAAAAATAAATCTCCTAATATAGATACAGATTATAGGTCCATATTAGTTTCCTACCCATTTATCTTCTCAGAAGCAGTGTTGAATAAGTCACATCATTCACATATTTAACCTGCATGTGGGCTTTAGAGTATATCTCCCTATACTTGTCAGCTCTTTTTACTATAATGCTACATAATATCTCAAAGCTCAATAGCTTTCAACAACAAGAATTTATTCTCACAATTACAAATCTGCAGATTGACTCTGGTTCAATTGATTCAAGGCTAGACTAGTCTGAGAAGCTCTGCTTCAGCCTTGCAGGCAGCTGAGTCTGGCCAGATTGTGGTTGGGTCAGATCTGCTCCATCTGCACTCATTCTGGAGCCCAGGCTGAAAGGGCAGCCACTGCCCAGGAGCACTCACAAGGTGAGATAAACAACTCAGGCCATGAAAATGATATTATTCAGGGAAGCTGCAACAGGAAATGCCACCTTGCAAAGATAGGAAGCAAGGGGCCAAGTTCTTCTCTAGACATTTTCAAAGAGTAGTATGTGTGAATAAGCTGATTAGGCAAGATTTGATTCAATGAGCAGCATTGATTGAGCACCTATTCCAGCTAAGCCTATGCTAGGTATTTGCAAAAATATATTAATCTTCGCAACAAACAAATCTATCCATACACATTAAGGTTATAGAGGCTCAATGTTAAAATAGACAAGAGACAAGAAGAAATGCTTTGGAATTCTTCTCCCACCTCCAGTCAGTGCTAAGGATCTCATAGTTCCTTGTTATGGAGGCAGAAGGATTTGAATGCTGAAATCTGGGCAGGCAGCGGCTAAGATAAATGGCTCTCTCATCTGACTTCTGAATCAAATTCTGGGTCTACCATTTCTAACTATGCAACCTTAGCAAGGTATTTAACCTATCTGTGGCTCAGTTTCCCCATCTGTAAAGTGGGACAATAAGAGTATAAACTTCATAGGGTTATTGTGAAGGCTTAATGCAAAACATAACTCAATCTATTAAAACACCACTAAGCCCAGAGTAAGTGCTTGATAAATATTAGTATTGTGCCAGGTTGCAACATTTAACTTCTATCAAAACTCAAATTGACCAAGAACACGTGACTCCTTTGTTTGTAACTTTTTTCTTCCTAATTAATAGTTTTCATTGATTTTTTCCAGTGTTTACTAATTTCAAAGAAGAAAGTATGAAATAGTTGTTTTAGTTTACATTTGGACAGATAATGAATGGAGCTAACGTTTTTGTCACATATTTTTATTAGAATATTTTTAGAAGACTTGCAATAGTGGCTAATCTTTGTCCTCTGACAGTGGATTTGATTTTTGCAAATAGCCAAAAGCCATTCAAAAGGACGACCTGATTACTTCCATGTCTAATCAGGTTTGAACCTTAGTGTAGCACCATAATTTAAATGATCACTTCAAAGAACGTTTACTCTCTAAGGGGAAATAAAGGCTCCATCTCTCAGACATATCCGTCTCTGGCTCCCTTCCTGGCTGCTCTCCAAGATGACATCTGGGTGTAAGGGGGGAGAGGTGGAACTTATATGATGTCATGGAAGATGAGGAGTCATATTCTTCTGGCTGCTGTGGCTCTTCTGGTCTGGGCTGGATGGGAGCCCCTGATCAACCTGCTGGAATTCACAGCTGAAGTTTGTGTTTGTACTACCATACCTTGGAGTCTAGCTTCCCTCAGCTAGCTAGAGCCCCAGGAATGCCTGGCTGGCTCTGCCTTCTCCCAGCTCTCCCTGGCAATTTAGACTCCTCTGTTGGCGCTAGACTCCCTCTCCTTTGCTATACCCCCAATCTGACTAAGCCCACATGGTCTGCTGTGCGGCCCTTGCTCCGGAACACCTTGACCCCGCCTAATCATGGCAATGCTCACTGGCACTCCCCAGACAAATTTCCACCATTTTCTGGGTCTGTCTTTGGAAATAAGGATTACTCAGGAAAACTAAACCTTGAGGCCTCCTCTGCCTGGTCACATCACACTGCCACGTGGATGTGGTCACACCCCAGGACGACAATCTATTCAGCAGAGACGCAAGTGGTAAGAAGGACAAGAGCCCCCTCTGTCCTTGGTGACAGTGTATTCACCCAGTGTGCCTCCCCACTTCCTTGGACAAAGATGGGAGAACACAAAATCTAAACTGATCTCCCATCTCCTCATTCCTCCTTTCTCTCTCTACATCTTTCTCACTACCTCATGGGCCTCAAGAGTTCAGAATTCCTGCACATACATCATGCTGTCCATCTTTCACTGCAGCCTGTTGGAGATGCCCTACTGGAGCACAGAGGTATTTTTCGTACACACTGGAGGAACCCCATAAGCTGGGTCAAACAGGCTGCATTGTTGAAAAGCCATAGGGGAGGATTAAAGGAATTTAGAAATCCTCTTGCAAGATAACACATGGTGTTGCAAGGTTATTTTCTTGCTGAATAATTCCATTTTACATGTCAGAAGAGGAATATTAACTTGTTCTTTCTTTTTGCTTGCATTCCTTCTGCTATAAATCATGGTGTTTCCCCAGGATGATGGATGTCTCAAGCCAGCTAGAGCAAAGGTCAAGAAAGGAAGGAAGCAAAAGAGAAAAGCACATTAGTAGTTTTCAAAACATTGCGTCCATGAAGCCATTCTGATAAGCTATAATTACAATTATCCTTTCCTTTCTTCCTCGAAATTGACTTAGAGCTTCTCAACTGTGGAGTATGTGTGAGAATTATCGTAAATGTGTGGGCCTAGTTAGAATTCTGATTCAAAAACCAACTTTAAAAAGGTCCTTTTTAGAAAGTAAAGGAAACCTGGTATCAATAAGTTATTGTTGATTTTGTTGGTTATGATAATGGCATTATAATTATTTTAAAAATCTTTACTTTGTTAATATAGACTTAAATATTTAGAGTGTAATGACATAATGCCTAAGATTTGCTTTAAAATACTGCAGTAAAATTAAAGGTGGGAAGGTTAGTTGATAAATGAACCAAACATGGCAAAATGCTGATAGTTGTCAAAGCTAAATGATAGCTGCAGAGATTTTCCTACACAGTTTATTTCTGTGTGTGATAGACATTTTCAAAGTAGAGTGTTCAAATGAATTAGTATGGGGACTTATAAGGCATGGATCATGTGTGCTATACTTAAAGGTCAGTTCAAGTGTGATATTGATTATATGCAATTTTCACTTTATGACATCAGATGCATTCACCCCTTGGCAATGCCCATCTCACTATCCCACTGTCAACAAGGTCTTATCAGTTTTCCAGCATTGACTAATGTCAAGAAAGAAAACAGGGTTGAGCTGCTTTAATTTACATTTGGGATGTTTTAATGAGGTTAAATTTTTTTCATGTATTTACTACCCAACAAATTTTTAGGAACTCTTTCAAAATGGCTAGTCTTTGTCCTTCAAGAATAGATTTGATTTTTAGAAACCACTAAAATCCATTCATAGCTGGTGAAGAGGCCTGGTGAAGAAGCAGGTGATCAACCAGGAGAATAAACAGAACTCATTTTGAACCCCCAAAGTTAAAAAGAACAAGATCTGATCTTCCCCTAGGCCCTAGGCCCTACAAGCAGCCTCTGAAGGCCCTGT
The DNA here is from genome assembly GCF_030020395.1 of Manis pentadactyla. Lineage (NCBI taxonomy): Eukaryota > Metazoa > Chordata > Mammalia > Pholidota > Manidae > Manis > Manis pentadactyla. Next base: position 44,877,999 of record NC_080022.1, on the reverse strand, counting down.
TCAACCAGAAGATGCAAAGTATCTCCTGCTAACAATGTCAGCTCATTAATATAAGTGAACAACTTCTCCAATTTTGGAGACAGAGCAATTTTTTTGGCAATACTGACAATGTTGATGATGACAGCTATAATGTATTTTGTGCCAACTATGTGCCAGACACTGTATAGACACAGTGCCTCTCCAAATTTCCTACCAGAGTGCCTTTAATGCACAGAATTAATATGAGAACCCAGCTGGTTGTAAAAATGCAGTCCCAAGCCAACCACAGCAAATGCTAAGATTCATTGAAGTCTTCTGTTTTATCTTTTAAATGAATGTGATTTTTACATTCTGTTCGGCATCATAGTTCTGGCTGACATTTATTGAACACTTAAAAGAGATGTTGTTTTAAGCTTTTTACATGTGTTAAATCTTCAGTCTTTATGGTGTTCCCATGAAGATGAAACTATGATTACCTCCATTCTGCAGGTGAGAAAACTGAGATACAAAGAGGTTAGGTAATTTACTGAGGTTGCACAGCCAGCAAGCATCAGAGCCAGAATCTGGACCCAGATAATCTGGATCCAAGCATCATGCCCTAACCCTCTATGATAAATTTCCTCTATAACGTGCTCTTGCTCTCTTTAAATTAAAAAAATCAATTATATCTTCTAACTTACTGTGCACCTGCAGTTTAAAACATCACAGCCATCCGTGCCTTCCCAGGGCCATGACCATATGACTGTGTAACCAGGGTTATGACTACCCAGGTGGAGATGCACAAAAAAGTACCATGATCTCCAGTCCTCACAATGACAGAGCAAAGTAAATATTATTATCCTGTTTTGGAGCTTCACCAAAACCAAGGGTGACTCCTTTCTCTGGGACAGGCCTTACCGTGATTCTTTATAAAATTAATGAAACCAAAAAGGATTGAGGGATCAAAGGTTTATTCCATCATCCCCTTTGGTCTTCACCAATGGCAGACCTACTTCTCAGGTTTCTCCGACTCAAGTCACACACACACACACACACACACGCTCAGGCTAAGCTCAGGTCAGCTGGACCTAAGAGCAAGCCCCAGCCACACTCCATGGGCCCAGTACAATTTCTGCAGGTGACTATTAATAAATGGTCACTGGATACATAAATGAGCCATAAGCCCAAGTGAATAAACTCTGCCCTCAATTTTCTCGTGAGTCTCTAGTCACAGCTTTTCATTGACAGCGCATGTTAGACCTTCTAAAGTCTAATTGAGAAATTCACAGAATGTTCCTAGTTAGCACTAAAGAGGCAGCAGGAAATAGTTTGAATGTCCCCCCATTGAAGTCAGCCAGATCTGGCTTGATCCCCAGCTCCTCCGGTGTTTAATTTTGTGACTGTGGGCAAATTGCATAGCCTCCTTCTCTAAGCCCTCTTTGCCTCAACTGTATAGCAGTCAAAGTCATGGATACCACACAAGGTTATCACAGGACTAAATAAGATAACACCTGTGAAGATTATCAGCACTGAGCTTGGTAAATCATAACTCAATAAACATTAGCTAAACAGAATCAATTTAGAGTACATAACAGTATGTATATTGTACACACATACACGTTCACACACTGCATATGTGTGGACTATCTCAGGCAATTATCTTTCTGAGGAGAAGGACTAGAGAAGGTTCTGGGGTCAGATGGAAATGAGGTTTTCATGCTATATCCTTTATACCATTTGAATGTTTACAATATGCATATATTCCTTTCTCAGTTAGACATATTTTCAGTGTTTATTGTTGCTACTTGTTTAGTAGGAGGCTTTTGGAAGAGCAGATTTTGTTATCTGTGGCCTGTTTCTTGAGACCCTGTTGCCTCCATCTTCTCACAGGAGATCCCACTGAAGGCCCAACTCTAGGTTCAGACTACACTCATCTTGCAGGTATGACCCTTGGCACACAAGGTCATAGACACATAATAAAAGCTGACACACTATGCCTACTTGGCATGGTGCCCAGCCGGGCTATAGAGCCTGCCTACGGTTACAGAGTTGGGAAGTAGCAGAGATGAGATTTGCACCCTGGTGGTCTGCCTACAATTCTACACCTAACCTCTAGGCCATAGTCCTTCCAGCCATGCTGGTGCCTCTCAGCAAATACTCGTTCCTCCACAGTCCGACATACCCCTGTAACCCTGCCTAGTCTTTCTATTAGACCAGCACCTCCCCTGAATCCAAGCCTGTCAGTTGGAGCCCAGGGCTCTCTCTCACCCTCCCAGCGGGGCTGGAAGCAGTCTTATGGCCCTGCTCCCACCCCACCCTGGCCAACTGGCAGAGTCCAGCCAGAGCTGCTTCTGGCAGCTCAGGCCACGGCCAGCTGCAGATCTGCCCCAAGTCCACTGCAGTTGAGGGCAGTGCCTCCTCTACTCCAATAATTTCTGGAATCAGGACTGATAACTATTACATCTCCTGGAATCCTCAGCTAAAATAACATCCCCAAGCCTCAGCAGGCTGCTGAGACAAAGGATTTCGCATTAACAATTCAGATGTTACTGGCTCAGAGCCCTCACCTGCTGATGAAGAAATTCTGCCTTCCCCAAAATTTCCCCTGGGTTTTCCTGAGACAGCTCACAAACACTGGGCTCTGTGCTACCCAAAATATTTGCTGCTTGCAAGCTTCTGAAGGAGGGCTCCTCCCTGCTGCCATTCCTGCCAGCGAGAACGGGCTTCCTTGCCAGGACCCCCAGAGCTGCACAGCTTCCATCCTCCTGGCAGCACCAGGGAGGGGGTATTCTCCCCCCCGACCTGTGTCTCTCTTTGCCTGCTCGGCCCCAAAGCAGCCCTGCTTGGAACCCAAATCTTTAGCCTCCACCTTAGGCCCCTCTGTTCAGAAGACCAGAACCTAAACCTTGGATTTGGACTAGAAAGTGGAAATAGCAAGGTGGTTTGATCAATTTCTCCCTCCTGCACCCTTTTTCTCTCCCCTCATCGCTGACTCCAGAGATGTGTGAACAAAATTCCCTCCTGAGCAGCTCCCATTTCCCACGAGCACACCCTGGAGGGCAGCGGCCAGTAGCTCAGCTAGCCTGTGCGCTCCAAGGCTCCACAGGGCTCAGCTGGCTCCATCTCCGACGGTAGGTGCCTGATAATAGCAGTCACTATTAAATGCAGGACACTGGACTGGCTAATGTAGAACAGCACATCACTTAAACTCCATACGCAAATTACGTAACACTATTCCCAAAGAAACAAGCACACAGAGATTTGGTGATGACCCCAAGGCCACGAGGTCTGAAAGTGAAGTTGAGATTCAAGCCCAGTTGCCGCCCTGCCTGTCTAAAACCTGAGCTCTTCCCAGCATACCTCTTCTATCCATCCGCAGTCTCTCACTGAGGGTGTGTCCTCAGCCCCTGTTCAGGGTCTTGGAGCCAGGATGGAGACGGGATGGGGGATGGGGAAGGAGCAAGAAAACCCAGGCCAGGCTGGGAGTGTGGGTTTCCAGCCACCTGATGTCGCAGTTCCAGTTGTCGTAGGGAATTGTCCTTGCAGCTGTGGGAAGTGTGTGCGTGTGCATGCATGTGGCAGGGGTAGGGGCAGGGCACACTTTTCTTAAGAAATTCATAATAGCCCCTCTCCCTAGGGACTAAGGAAGCCTTTGGATTTCAAGACTCCAAGGGTCCCAGAGGAAGCACTTGACTCTGAGTGTGTTTTGATGTGCAAGGTTTATTTTAGTCAAGGAGAGGAAAAGGAAGAAGGAAGTGTGAGAGTGTCACAGAAACCTAATAAGGTTGATTTCTTTGTAAGGGAAGAATATTCTGGACTCCCGCCAGCCCCTGCAGCACAGGCAGGCTCCCCCAGAGAAGCACTTGCCAGTGTAAGAACACAAAAGCCGAAATCGCTGCTCTCCAGCCCAGGATTGCAGGGTAGGGGGTGTCAGCAGAGCCAGATTTGCAGGAAGGCTCAGTTTGAATTCATCCCCTCATCAAACATAGATCAGACACATGCTGAGCATTCTGATAGTATCATGAATCATATGGAGATATGATTGTGATTATACAGGGCACGGTTGCCTCATGGCAATCATCATGTGATTATACAGGGCACGGATGTCCCTTTCAAAAATGAGAAAACGAAACTTTAGAAAAATGAAGTGCCAAGGACACACAGCTGGGAAATGTCAACACTGTGGTTCAAACCACTTTTCCGAAGCTCCAAATCCAGGGTCTGCCCACCACCTAGGGCCCTGCCCTCAGAGAGCTCATATTCCAGTCTCAGACCTGTAAATGGACAAGTGCCATACCATCTGACACTTGAAGAGAGGGGCAGGACAGCAGAGGGGTTCAGAAAATACACTTTGAACTCGGACAAACCTAGAGGTATCACCCAGCTCTGTAGCCTACTAGTTGTGTGGTTCATCATTTAGTCTTAACATCTGAGTTTTTCTCATCTGTAGTATGGAAATACAAGTCCTGCTTCACAGGGGTGGGTGAGTATTAAACAAGATACGAAGTTCACCTAGCCAGGGTCCGGCACACAACAGCAGTGCACGGAGTGGGAGCTCTGTATCACCACGGACATGTGGCATGCACAGAGGGAACGGGTAGGACAGACATGCTGGACCGAAAGCCAGACCCAGCGCGAGTCATTCCCATGCAGTTGGAGTCTCAGTGGGATGGAGGCCTCTACTCTGGCAGTTGGCAGGGCTTTGTAAATACCTGAGACAAAAGGTAACTATTCTTCTTTTTTATCTCCCACTTCTGGCTGGGACTCCAGGAGCCCAAGCCTTACCAGGGCCTGGAGCAGAGCAGCAGAAAGGATGGAGTGAGGTTTCCCATCAAGGACACCTCTCACTGCATTCACACCCAGGCACACCAGGGTTATGTCCTCCTTCACTCCATTCCTGGCTGTGTGGCTGGGGAAAGCGCTTAGCCTCTCTGAGAAACAGTTTCCTCATCTTTAAGTTGTGAAGAGTAATGCCTGTCTCATTAGTAAAAGAAATAATGTATACAAACCACTCAGGGCAGCACCTGGTGCCCAGAAATGCTGGAGAGATGGCAGGTGTGTTAGCTGCCCCCTTCACGTCCTCTTAGCCAGCTCTGAACTTCCCCCCAAGGCCCTCCCAGCCCCAGCTGAAGTCTTCAGCAGCCCCCCAACCTCTGTGTGCACAAGTACACTCACACACACACACACACACACACACACAGATGGAAGCATCAGGTTGGAAACAATCTCAACAGATTTCTAAGTTCTGCAAGACACTGGGAAAATCACGACTCTTGCCTAAGACCAGATCAGCTCTACCTCTGACTCACAGCCAGTGCTGGGAGAAGCACCGCTACACAGAATCTTCACTTGTCCCCTCCTCTCCTGTCCAATCCCCTTCCCAGCCCCCAAAAAGGACACTCTTCTTCATGGCCCTGGACACTGTCCAGTTTGGGTAGCCCTGAGAAAGGTGTCCACTTTGGCCAGTTGAGGCACTTCCTATGCAAGGCTCCTTTCTAATCTGTGGGAGAGGCTGGGTTCCACAGCTACGGGGCACTGGGGGGATCCTGAGTGGGGAAGGCAGTGGGGAAGAGGGTTCAAGGTGCCAGATGAAAGGGAGCAATCAGAGGCCACTTAATCAGCCAGCAACCATCAGCAGCCTGAGTAGAAACCTTCCCACACTCACCTAACATCAACTGATGGGGTGACCTCCTTTCCCTTCCCTGTGGCTACAGGGCAATTGAGAGTGGACCTTACAGATCTCTGTTTCTTTTCTGGCCCTTGAGCCAGGCATTGTGATGCCCACCTTCCAGATGGAAGCACTAAGTTCAAAGAAGGGAAATCACTTACTCCCGACAACATAAAGTGAGAAACACAGAGACTCAGATTTCCTGATTCCTCATTCAGGGCTCTTATATGAGAATGTTTCCCTTACAATTTTACAACAAAATAATAATGATAATAATAATATCACAGGGCTGGCACAAATTAAGAGCTCAAAATTTAGCTAAGGGCTGTTAACTATCATATTTACTCTTGCAAACAACCCAGGGAGGAACATATTATTATCACTATTTGTGGATGAGGAAACTGAGGCTTAGGAGGTCAGAGGTCAGCAAACTAGCCCATGGCCCATTTTTGTTAACAAAGTTTTATTGGAACACAGCCACTCTCATTCACCTACATGTTGTCTATGACTGTTTTCGCACTACAACAGCAGAGGTGAGTGGTTACGATAGAGAATGGATGAACCAAAATGCCTCAAATATTTACTAGCTGGTTCTTGAAAGGAAAAAAAAAAAATACGCTGAGCCCTGGCTTAAGTGACTTTGAAAGTTGTGAGGGGCAGAACCAGGCCTCTAGCCCAGACCTGACTCCAGAGCCCACACTTTTAATTACCGTGCTTCCCACACCCCATTCAGTTACTCAGTAACTCACTACTCATTACTGCTACAGGCTGAATTGTGTCCCCCCAGAACTCACATGTTGAAGTCCTAACCCCTACACTTCAGAATATGACTGTATTTGAAGACAGGGTCTTTACAAAATAAGTAAGTTATTACAGAAATAATTCTAATAAGTCTGATGTCCTTTTGGAAAGGGGTAATTTGACCCAGACATGTACAGAGGGAAGACCATGTGAAAACATGGAGAAGATGGGGATCTACAAGCCCAGGACAGTGGCCTCAGAAGGAACCAACATCTTGGTTTTGAACTTCTCATCTCCAGAACTGTGAGAAAATAAACTCCTCTGGCTTAAGCCACCTACTCTGCGGTACTTGGTGACAGCAGCCCCAGCAAATTAAAACCATTAATGCCAGATACTGTTCTAGACATTAGGGAAAGAGAACAGGGTCTGTCACATTGTACTCAATAAACATGAGCTATTTCTATCACTATCTAATCCCTTTGCTTGTTTGGAGGCACTAACTCCTCACAGAATGCCTGTTCACTGAGTACTCTTTGATTCCCGTTTTGCCTATGAAGCATTTCAAGTCTAGAGAGGTTACATACTTACCCAAGATCACACAGCTAAGAGGAGAGGAATAAACCCAACTTCCAAGTAGGGCTGGGTAGACTGAACAGTGAGTGACTGTCCAGCAGGGCAGTGTGAAAGGGCATAGTAACAGCCACAGTGCCCTTGCCTGATTCAGTGACACCTCGCTGTGCAGCAGGCCAGCCCGGTGGGAAAACCCAGGGGATGTGTCCTGCACTTGGCCCCTGCTATCAACACCCATCCATGCCCTCTGCATGCTGGCTGTGGTGACATGAGGCCTGCTGGACTTTGAATTACTAGCTCCCCTCTGATGACTATAAGTGTCATTCATCACCTCCCTTGCCCATTCATGACACTGCCTCCTGGTTTCTAAAAATATATATATTTGAAATTAAATTTAAAAACCCACTTCTTGACTCTGTCTCCTCCTGCAGCCCCATCAGGCACTTGGCTGCTTGGAAGTCAGTGAAGTCATCTGTGATAATCATGTCCTCCAGTGCCTGGCACAGAGGGACTCAGAACAACACCTCTGCCTGTTCCCGTATTCCTCACTTCCCAAACGGCTCCCTTTAGTAACCCTGAGGAAAAGGGCCAGCAGAAAAGCCCAATGCACTCAAAGGACAGGGGTCAAGAGCATGCAGCATTTAGTCCAACAAATAAGTATTGAGCACCTTCTCTGCTGGAGAGAGGGCAGTGAACAAGCTAGAAGGGCCCTGCCGGCATGGGGCTTACCACTGATGGGGGAGAGAATGAGAGTAAGTCAGTGATTCCAGGTGTGATGGAGGTTACCAAACAGGAAGCCTGAAGAGCAGGTGGGTTTGCAAGACAGGCCTTACCCTAGTCTGGCAAGGCAGGGGGCAATGAGGAAAGACTCTTCTAAGGAAAAGTCATTTAAATGGGGAGGAGGAGTAGGAATTAGCCAGAGAAGGGATCTGAGGTGTGGCTGTGCTCCTGTCCCCTACCAACAAATCTCACTGTGACCTCAGACCCTTTCTTCCCCAGTCGGGGTCTCTACTTTTCTACTCATACAATATAGGAGTAGCTTGGGTCCTATTAAGCTTCCTTCAACTGCTAAATATGGCATCTTTGGCATGGAATTCAGACAGAAGAAAAATTATTCCCACCTTTCTCTAATATCCAACAGAAGTAGAAATACACTATCCAGGAAATGACAGCCTCTTCAACAGCGGGTGTTGGCAAAACTGGACAACTCATGTAAGAGAATGAAACTGGATCACTGTCTAACCCCATACACAAAAGTAAACTCAAAATGGATCAAAGACCTGAATGTAAGTTATGAAACCATAAAACTCTTAGGAAAAAACATAGGCAAAAATCTCTTGAACATAAACACGAGCAACTTCTTCATAAACATATCTCCCCAGGCAAGGGAAACAAAAGCAAAAATGAACAAGTGGGACTATATCAAACTAAAAAGCTTCTGTACAGCAAAGGACACCATCAATAGAACAAAAAGACATCCTACAGTATGGGAGAATATATTCATAAATGACATATCCAATAAGGGGTTGACATCCAAATTATATAAAGAGCTCACACACCTCAACAAACAAAAAGTAAATAAGCCAGTTAAAAAATGGGCAGAGAAGCTGAACAGACACTTCTCCAAAGAAGAGATTCAGATGGCCAACAGGCACATGAAAAGATGCTCCACATCCCTAATCATCAGAGAAATGCAAATTAAAACCACAATGAGAAACTACCTCACACTATTTACAATGGCCAACATCCAAAAGACAAACAACAACAAATGTTGGCAAGGATGTGGAGAAAGGGGAACCCTCCTACACTGCTGGTGGGAATGTAAATTACTTCAGCCATTGTGGAAAGCAGTATGGAGGTTCCTCAAAAAACTCAAAATAGAAATACCATTGACCCAGGAATTCTACTTTTAGAAATTTACCCTAAGAATGCAGCAGCCCAGTTTGAAAAAGACAGATGCACCCCTATGTTTATCGCAGCACTATTTAAAATAGCCAAGAAATGGAAGCAACCTAAATGTCCATCAGTAGATGAGTGGATAAAGAAGGTGTGGTACATATACACAATGGAATATTATTCAGCCATAAGAAGAAAACAGATCCTACCATTTGCAACAACATGGATGGAGCTTGAGGGTATTATGCTCAGTGAAATAAGCCAGGTAGAGAAAGACAAGTATCAAATGATTTCATCCATCTGTGGAGTATAAGAACAAAGCAAAAACTGAAGGAACAAAACAGCAGCAGACTCACAGAACCCAAGAATGGACTAACAGTTACCAAAGGGAAAGGGACGGGGGAGGATGGGTGGGAAGGGAGGGATAAGGGGGAAAAGGGGCATTATGATTAGCACACATTATGTAGCAGGGGGGGACATGGGAAAGGCAGTATATCCAGAGAAGACAAGTAATAATTCTATAGCATCTTCTGCACTGATGGACAGTGACTGTAATGGGGTATGTGGTGGGGACTTGATAACAGGGGGAGTCTAGTAACCATAATGTTTTTCAAGTAGTTGTACATTAATGATCCAAAATAAAATAAAATAAAATAAAAAATACACTATCCAAAAATTAAATTGAGGGTTATCTCTGTCCTTGGCAAGACACTGACCTCTCTAAGGTCAGGGATGGAGTCTGTCCAACGTGTGTGGCCCCCATGCCCAGGACAGTCCAGCACACAAAGAGACCCAAAAATTCTTTTGGTCTATGTCTTTTAGAGACTTTGAGGTCACTTTGTAAAGTCAGAGGTATCAGAAGGGACTATATGGGGACCTTAAGGAAATGAAATGATTATTATTAGGACCCCCATCCCCATGTTACACATGGAGTTGTGAGCATGGTCCTATGAGATAATCACCCCATGCACAGAGAAGGAAGAATTCACACTTGCAGAACAGCAATTATTCACTCAGTGCTACGCCAAGTTGCTTATTGTTAACCTCATCTTATATTTACTCTTCACCCTGAATTGCAAATCAAGATCAGCTCCATGTTAAAGGTAAAGAAACTGAGGCTTAGAGGAAAATGGCTTGCCCATGGTGCTGAGGAATAACTAGTAATCTTTGTGCCCAAACTCAGATTAATTCCAGAACCAATGCAAAGTATAGTGCCTGGCATGTAAGTGTCACTGCCGCCCTGTCCCACCCCATGTCATCCCTAACCCTGAAAAATCCAGAAGCAAAGAGTGAGGTAAAAGGTACATAAAAGGAAAGCTACATCCTTTCCATGCTCCAGTTTCCTTAGGGCAAAGCCTGGCCTGAGCCAGGCAGAAAATGAATTCTAAGTTAAAAATGAGAGTGAAATATGAAAGGACTAATTGGCCAGAATGTGCTCAGATCTGCCATAAAGGGACATTCTATCAAACACATCTGAAGGCAATGATTAGAGGAAAATAAAACTATTTCATGCTTGCATCTCACCAAGATCTACCTGTTCAATATGCTAGTTATAAAAGCCTGGGGCCCATTGTAACAGGGCTCTGGGGAGGGACAGAGCAGAGGCTCAGAGCCCAGCAGTGTGGGCTCACAGGCCCCACTGAGGCCACCTGCAGGTGCTCAGGGAAGAGGCTTCTGGGCAGCTGGGGAAAGGAAGCAGATCACAAAGGCCATCGTAGGTCAAGGTGAGGACGCAGGTGTTTATTCCAAAGGTAAAAGAGAGCCTTTGGGCTTTATCCAGGGAATACAATGATTTGTATTTATGAAATGTAGTCTAGCTGTAGTATGAAGCAGAGATTGTAGAAGTAAAGATGCCAATTTCAGAAGCTTGTGAAGACATTCAAGAGAAGATCAGTGACAATGGAGATGGGGAAGGGAGGTGTGGAAAGGACTGCAGGGAGCCAGCAGTCATCTCTTGTGAAAGGTTCATCATCCACATTTTCTCCTGAGGAGATTCAGGCCATCGGGGTGAATCTGTGTCACTTTGATCCAAAGAGGTGCTTGATAAGGGGACCCTAGGCAGGCAGCCAGGCCTTGCCCCTGAGCAGTGATGCTTGTAGGCTTTAGAACATGTTGGTCAGAGGGAGGGAAGTGGCCCAATGGCTGGGCAAAGAGCAGCATCCAGCACAGGCGAGATCAAGTGATGCAGGACTGTAAAGAGTGCGTGGTCAAGTCCCACATATTACAGCTGAGGGTACTGGGCTCATGTTATCTGGCACACCATTGTCATACTGACTTGGCCCCTGACTAGCCAACAAAGCCACCTGACCACTGTGAGCCTAGACTTTTCCACCTGTAAAGTGGGTGTAGTAAGACCTCTCTCTCAAAAGTCTTGCAAGGGGATTGCACAACATATGTAAATTACTAGAGAATCACAACACATGATCTGTTTCCTGAGGCACCAGATGAGATGTGGACAGACCTGGAAGATACTCAGAAGTTAGGAAGAAGGGGAATTGGTGGCTGATTGGATGTGGGTCTAAGGGAAAAGGCAGAGGCCAAGATGGCACTCAGGCTTCTGCTCCACCAGACAGATGGATGTTGTTGAGAGGCAGGCTTCTGCCCACAGTGCCCCAACCTGCCCACCCAAGATGGAAGAAGCTAAGAAATATTCTACTCCCCCCACCCTCATCCCCAAAAAAATTCTCTTGAAGACAGAGTATCCATAAATCTGAAAATAAGAAAAATGAACATTCATTCAGCATTTCCTACATGCCAGCTGAGGACTTCACCTGTGTCATGCCATTCAAGCTTCACGGCAGCTTGAGGCCCAGAGGCAGAGCAGATCACCCCAGGCCTCTCGGTGAGTAGCAGATCCCAGTCTCAAACCCAGGCCTGCCGCCGGCCCACCTGAGCAGCCCGCGTTGCGTGCACGCCCCTGCTGGGAGCCGCAGGGCCCAGGTGCTCCGGGCCCCACACACTGGGCTGGCCCAGCCAGTTCCGTGAGATGACTGATTTACTGGGGAAGCTCGTCAGGAGCAGCCCGGCGCCTGCATGAATTTGTGATCCCACAACCAGGTGTTCCTGCTGCCTGTCGACAGCACCTGGATTACGTGTGGCAGGAAGAGGAACAGGCCCCAGGCTTTCAACACCAGAATCATGGCACCAACCTGCTTTGCTCTCGGGGACCTGCTCTCAAAAGTCTGTGGTCCCAGCAGCCCTGTTCCTCACTCAGAGTGTGGTCTGTAGCCCAGCATCCTTAGCACCACCTGGGAGATCATTAGAAATGCAGAATCTCAGGTGCCACAGGACCTTCTAAATAAGACTCTACATTTGAACAAGTTCTAAGGTTCATTGGCATACACATTGACACAGTAAAAACAGTATTGGCCCACGAGTCCAGAGACCTAGGTAAGAGACCTGACCAGCCACTGAGAGGCAATGTGATCTCAGACAAGTCGCCTCTCCTCACTGAGCCTCGGTTTCCTCATCTGTAAAATGGGAGTGTTTAGACCAGATATTGTCCAAGGGGATGTCAGACAGTAGAGAGAACAAAGGCCTGGGAAGTCAGACTCAAAGCTCCTTATATTTTAACTAAGTAATTATCTCCATGTATCGTTACTGAGACTACTAGGCGCCCAGCATTCTAGGCACTATTGATAACAGTGATGAAGTTCCTGTTTTCATGAAGCTTATATTAACTGATTCTTAATTAATGAAACGGGGTTAAAACCCCACCTCTACTCCCTAAAAGCTGTGTGACTTTGGTAATACAATTTAACCTCACAGATATCTAGTTTTCTCACCTTCAAAATAACAAAAATAATAAGGGCAGCTAACATTTATTGACCATTTATTATGTCTGCTCTTCTAAATACTTCAAGGCTTCCCTGGGAGGCAGTATAGCATGAATACCAATCCTGATTACTACTCGCCCCCACAAGCAATGTGACTTTAGGGCAGTTAGTTGCCCTCCATGCCTGCGTTCTCTTGGTGGATGTCCTGATGTGCCCCCAGATGCCTTTCAAGGACTAAAGAACTCAGTGCCCACAGTGGCTGTGAGTGCTGCCTCCAGAGAGCTCCCACCTGTCAGCCCTCTTTGGGGATGTATTTAGCTGGAGAAAACTGCCTCCCCCAAGTTCAGGTTCACATCCAATGTCTGATCAACACAGGGGTACAAAGCCCAATCCCCTCATCCCAACTTGGACCAACTAAAGGACCATCCATGCTCCAGAGGGCTCATGGGGTCAGCTGAGGTCTTGCCTGAGACCATAGCAATCACAGTTCAGCTTCTACTTCTCCCAATTATGCCTTTACAAGACCTGTTTTTCAGTTCCCTCCCTATTCTGGCTCCTTCCCCTGGATATCTGCTTCTTTATCCTCTTGAAAGGAAACAGACTGGACTGGTGAGGACAGGCCAGTGCAAGGCAGAGTGACCAGCCTGGACACAGCACCTGAACATCTGGTGATGCGCCCTGAGGTTCTACCCCCGCCTATGAACCCTGAATGAATGAATGAATGAATGAATGAACAGTAAGTGGTTCCATGTGATAGGACTTGAATATGCATGTGATAGCAAGGAGTCCATGGAGATCACTGTGATGCCGGGGTTCTTGTTCACGGTGTCAAAGAATGAGCTTCACAAACACTCAAGGTGGGAGAGCGAGGCAGAGGCTTTTATTTAGAGAGAAAGCAAGAGGACAGAGCTCCTGGCTCAGGCCAGGAGGGGACAAGAGAGTCCCGGGGTGGTGCGTCGTCTAGGGGTTTTATAGGCAGTTGAGAGACAAAGGGCTAGGGATGCATACCTGCTAAGTGGTCCCAAAATGTTTATCTTTGAAGAGATGTTAAGTTTCTAATCAGTCTTCCTGGTTATTTACAAGAATTTTACTGCTCTGATTTCCTCCCAGAATCGCAGTTTCCTGGTCTGGGAGCATGTCACTCAAGGCTGCCTGCATTGCTCCCAAGGTGGGCTGAGTTATTGTCTGTTTGAAACTTACTTTTTAACTAATTGGATTTTTAGATGCAATCTTATTTTCAAGACGGAATCCTTCCTGTTTTTATTAGTTGTTTTGGGCTTGCCTGCTACATTGCCCAGGTTACAAATCATTTGTTTCAGGCTGGAGGAAGAAAAGCAGCACCTGGGTAAAGTTAGAAAAATAAACTGGGCCCCCCAGCAGGCCAAAGCAAATCTCACAATGGATTATCTTGCTTTGTTTTTTCCAGAGGCCCTCACCGTACTCTGTCTAAGCCCATAGTCCCTGTCTCAACTGTTCAGGATGAGAACTTGATCATGATGGAGTCTCCCTGAGAACATTTCCAGAAGAGCACTGCAATGGAGAGAAGACAGTCTTCACAAAGGAAACTGTCCTGGACTGGCACTCAAGAAGCCTGAGGCACTAGCTCTAGCTGTGCTGTGTAGCCCTGATGAAATCACTTTTCCTCTCTGGGCTTTCAGTCCTCATCTCCAGATGCTCATCTAGCTCATTCACTCAGGAATGAGCCAGTCCACAAGAATACCCACCCTATATCCACAACAATGTTTTAGAGCAAATAAAATTGGTCAGATGGGCCCAGAGTGATATTTGGAACAGATATGGCATAAGGAGGAGAAGAGAGAATTTGAAGTCTTTTTCCTTTGGATCTGATTCAGTAATTAAGATTCAAGTGGGCTTACCTTTTAAAATGCTTTAAAATCATATATCCTTTGTGCCAGCAATTCCACTCCAAAATATTTTTCCTGAAGGTAAGCCAGACTAATTATATTATTATTACAACAGTGTTTGAAGTAATAAAAGATTAGTAACAATCCAAAGGATAATCAGTAAGGAATTGAGTAAATAAATTGATACATCCCTACAATGAAATACTGTGATACTATTTTTTAAAAAGAATAATTAAGTTGATTATATGCAGTTATAGAAAAATCTCAAGCTACACTGCCGAGTGAAAAACTACAGTGCAGAACAATGGTAAACTGTGTTCTTTCAGTAAAAAAAAAAAAAAAATGTGTGGGAATAGTACTGTGTGTATGCTATGCTTATATATGTACATAAAACACATCTCTAGGCAGAACAAGAAATGAGCAATAGTGGTTGCTTGTTGGGAGTGCTGGTAGGCAGTATTAATTAGCAGATGGAAGGCTAGAGTAGATGGGAAATTTTTACTTTATGTCATTCTATACTTTTTAAGGTTTCTTTAAAAGTTTATTATTTAAAAGATAATAACTTGACCAGATCAATATAGTAAAGACACTGTGACACAGGGCAGAGCTTAACTTTCCTGTTTGCTTCTGGATTTTGCAGCTTGGTGAGAAGGCAGCCAAGTGAAATTCAGCCTCCTGCTTTGTGGAACCTGATTCTATACTTTTTGATGTTTAAACCTGGTCAAAAGATAAATGAGGAAGAGGAAAGAAAGAACAAGCCATCTCTCCACTCAGCCCCCTAGTAAAGGGGTAAATGATACGTTTACAAATACAAAGTTGGACAGGACCTAGTTAACTAGGATCATTAAAAAAACTCATTATGCAATAAACGTTTGCTGAGTGTCTATTCTGTGCAAGGCAACATATACAAGGTACCAGGGATTCTGAAATGAGAGGCATGGTCCTTTATGGCCTTTCCCACTGTAGTGAGGAGTATAGACAAGTAAAGAAACAAGTCTAACCCAGCAGGGCCAGAACTGCTTAGAGAAGGTAGATAAGAGACAGGGGCAGGGAGTGGGTGGGGACTTTGTGGACTGGTTTTCCTTCTAAACATTCCAGGTAAGCTGTCCTTTAGGATATGGGGAGTGAGGCCATGGATAACAGATCAGCTGAAACCAGCTGCTTCCAACATACAGAAGTTGACCCGAACTTCACCAAAAAATACACTATACACTCATTAAAATACTCAAAATCATGCCTCCCCATGCCGTGATAGTTCCAGTGAGAACTAAATACAATGAAGACTCCCCCCACCAATGATGTGAGAGGGTGGAGCAAGCCCGAACTCAGAGAAAACCACACCTGTTCCCTTTGAAACATAATTCCACTTAGTGAATATTCATCTCCTTTACATAAGAAAGGCTCCCTATTGTTTTCTTGGTGAGACTCCCTCTGGGTCTGCCCACCCAACTCTTAGGTGTGTTCTTTTGCCTTTGTCTATACTCTTATTTTCTAGTAAAACTCTTAATGCTCAACCACTTCTTTTTTTCATCCATTTTTTAATACTTTCTAGCGAGAAGACCAAGAACCTGTCTCTGGTAGCAGAACCAGAAAGAGAGGAGGCTCAGGGGACTGTGGGGGGAGCAGAGGCAAGCATCCAGAAGGTTAAGGACAGATTTCCAAAAGAAGGGATCCTTGCGCCATGAACTAGAAGAACTGGAGTTACTGCTTCCACACCCGTAGGCAATAAGCTATTATTGACTGAGTCACTATATAAAGAGCTCTGCCCAGTGCTCTGGGCAGAGGCAGAGATGAAAGAGGATTACGGACCTGCAGACTGTTGGGTGAAGACGTAATTCTATCACCGGAAAAACAAGCCGGGTAATAAACCCTTTTACCCCAAGAACATTCCATTGTCATTCCTCAGTTTCACTGAATCCAGTGAACTTGCCCAGGCCTGAAACCCAGTGGCAAGACACCATGCTACAGGGCTTACATTTTATTAAGAGAAACAAATAGAAAAAACAAAGAGGGAGCAAGAAAAGAGAGACCTGGAAGGCAAATTTCCAGAGTTGAAGCCATTGGAGATCCCATTGCCCGCTGAAAACCCCAGAATGGGATTTCAGAGCATTAAACGGCCTCAAGCCATCCTACCCAGCCAAGGATGGTGTAACAGTCTCCCAGCAGTCCTACACCTCCCCGAGCGAAGGACCCTTCCCAAAGCAGGCTTCAGACCTCAAGGGAGAGACCCTAAAAGGTGAGGATTTGCCCTAAGAACCAACGGTAAAGGGCTTGCCCCTCCCCATGGCAGCTTCCAGGAGATCTACTCAGGTGGAGGCCATCAAAAAGATATTAGCACAGCTGAGACACCTGCAGGGAGGGGCCTAACTGGTCCCCTACACCGGGAACTCCAGCCAGAGCTAAAGGAAGAGACCTGAGTTATCTTTTGGTGGGAGCCAGAGGGGCCCTGGAAATACATTTCCCCTTTGGGGGCCTTTGGAAAAATGGTAGACTTGGGAATTGCAGAAATTTAGAATTTTCTAATCAAAATGTGTCTTGAGAACCTTTGGATCCTACCGCTTAGCTTTAGAGAAGAGAAAACCAAAGCCAAAGAGGGAAAGTGACTTGCCCAAGGCCACAAAACAGGTCATGGCAGAGCAAGTTCTGGTATGTAAGTCTGAAGACCCTCTTCAGTGCTTTTGCCAGTAATAATAACTGATACTAACTAACAAGCATTGACACTTACTTTGTACTAGACTCTGTCCTGAGTGCTTTGAATGTTTTAACTCATCTAATCTACACCACTACCCCATCAGATAGATAATAGTATGATTTCCATTTTACAGATGAAGACCCTGAGGCACAGAGTTTAATTCTCCCAAGCTTACACAGCTAGCAGGGTTAGAATTTGAGCACAGGCAGCCTGCACTTTTAAATACCACTCAGAACTGCAGAGAGATGTCCAAACCCTCAGTTCTAAACTCACCTCCTCCAAAAAGCAGAATCTATTCACTACTGTGGACCCCACTTTTTAAAATTTGGTTTGTTTTGGCCCTAACTAGGTTCACCTCTCTTCTGCCCCCCACAGCCCTCCCTCAGTCTGGAACAGCCAGTGGTTCGCAGTGACGATATACCAGGGTCGCACACTCACACTTTTTTATTCTGTGCTAAACAAATGCTCCCATCTCCAATAACCTCAAGGCAGAAACAAGGTCGCATGTCAATGTGTCTGCCAAGCCCCATGCCCCTTCCATACCTCACCACCTTTCTGCACTTGGTTCTCTGTGTCTGGTGGCTAATGTGTATGGATTACACCACTGCTGGCCAATGGGAAAATATGATCAGGAGATTAGAGGAAGAGAAGAAACAGTTTGAGTTATTTATTCCCTCAGTTCCCTCTCTTTCTCGTCACCCCAGGCTGGCTGAATCCCTCACCTGCAGGTAGGTCCACCTGCCAGGGGGCTCTCCATACAGCCCTCTCTACTTTGGCTCCAGTTACTACCACTTCCCCTCTTGCCCTCAGGACTGGGTGGTAAAGAAGCCTCTCTGTTATTTGCTCTGGGGTTCTGCAACCTCCCTGTGATTTCCCTATATCCCACCATAGCACCCTAAACAGTGCCTTTATTCACTTCTCCACGTACGATCATTTGAATGGGCTGTTTTCTGACTGATGCGTAGGCTATTCCTTGAACTTCTGGATCATGCATTCTGCCTTAACCCAGGTGAGCTAGGACGGACACAGAGCACCTGGTCACTCCTGGTGGTGCCTCTCCTAAAAAGCTAACCTGGATCACCATGCTAACCAGCTAACTTCAGTCCACTGACTAACTTCAGGGATGTTGGGGACGATTCTGAAATCTAAAAACAAATCTCCAGAGCCATTAATCTTAGACAATGATTGTTTTCACAAACATGGCCTTAGTGACTTCCCAGGAACTAAAGCCAGGTGGCGCACACATGTTCTCTAATCTGATGGCAGCCCCACAAGGTTTGTGACATTACCCTCATTTTACAGGTGAGAAATTAGGGCCCAAAGAGGCAGAGTTCAGAGCTCTGATTGGTGAGGCTCTTGCCCCCTAAAGTGCTCCTTTCTAGCATACCCGCCCTGGATAGCAGGCCACAGCAGGATTACCTGAAAAGTGGCAAAACTTATAGCCTAGAAAGTCCAGCTTGAATGGGGGCACTCTGCAAATGGGGCAAACTGTCCCTACCAGTTTGGAGCAATAGGACATACAACTCTGGCAAGGGTTAGTGTTTCAGGACCCAGGCATTTGCATGGTGTTGCAAGAGCAGGTATCAGGAACACCTGGTGGTTTCATCTACCTGACAGCCATTTGTCCTCCATGTCCTTGAGGAACCTCAACCTTCAAGCTCTCCTAGTCCAAGCAGCCTGTCCACTGACTCAGGGAACCCTGCCAACAGAATCCTTGGGAGAGAAAGGTCCTTTCCTGGTGACTGGTTCAGGGTGGACACATGAGTGGAAATAGTACAAGCTGAGAGTTGGCATGATGGCTTCTCTTAAACCTAGGACAGGAAGCACCAGCCAGGAGCTGCTGGTGGCCACCTTTCCTTCGCCTGGGAGGCACCTGCCAAAGAATGCAGCTGATACAAAGGAGTGCAGAACTGAAAGAGAAAAAGAAGGAAAATCCTGTCTGATCATTAGAGCACCTAGTTTCAGTCACACTTTCATTCAACACAACCCCTGGACTTTTCAGTGAAGGAAGCCAATCCAGTTCCTTTTGTGCTTAAACCAACTTGAGTTTCTGACACAGGCAACTGAGAATCCTGACTAATGTAGAAGGCCTTAAACCTGATCAAGGATTTGAGCTACAGATCAGAGAAACTGAAGCAGAGGCCCAGGTGTATGGGACCAAAATGCACGAGGGCTACAATTCCCAACATACCTAATAGTTAAGTATGTGGCCTCAAAAAACCAGACTGCATGGGTTAAATCCTGGCTATTTCTTGGCTATGGGATAGGATCTCTGTGCCTCAATTTCCTCATCTGAATGATACAGATATTCAAAACAGCACCTTCCTACTAGGGCTGTCAGGAAGATTAAATAGGCTAAATAGGTGAAGCCCTTACAACAGTGCCTTGTAGACTAGCAGATTGTAAACTCTCAGGGAATGTTATTAGCTCTTGCTATTATCCTCAGGCACCCAGGAGACAACAGGCTCTTTCCTGGCTGCAAAACTCCTTCCACACCCCATGAAGTGAGACAGCAGAGGCCAGGCAGAGAGGACCCTACACCAGTCAGGTGCCTCAGGGACTCAGGGGCACAGCCTACAGGAGAAGCCTCAACACTGACCAGCTCCTGTGGGATTGTGATGATGCAGGGCCCAGGCTGGCAAGCTCACAGCATCCCTGGACAGTCCGGTGCAGCCCTCAGATCTGGCTACTGTTGCAGAGCCAGCTGGGAGGCCTCTCCCTTCCTTTGCAACCACCATGCCCACCGCCCAAGTGTTGTGATGAGACTTTAATAACCACCAGCAGCCCCAAGGAGGCAGACACCAGGCCAGGGCCCTGCTCACATTCCAGCCTGGGGCAGTGCATTGCCAGGCCGCTTATACTTGTGCTGCCCAAAGGTTGAGTGGGGTGTCTCTTTGGTTAGAAAGGAGAGTTTGGATTTTATTTTATGGAATTATTTTTATTTCTTGCCCCCAACCAAGAAAAAGGAAAAATGTACAGACAGAGCAGGAGTCAAGAGGCCCAGGCTCCCGTCCATGCCTGTCCCCTGCTTACTGCAGGACCTTGGCTGGTCCCTTCTCTCTGGACTCCTGTTCCCTCAACTATAGATTCCCGGGTGAGAAGGAGACAGACAGGGAGAGAACACGCAATTGGGCTAAGCAGTCCTGTGGCCTCTTTCCCATCCACTGGTTCAGAAATTACCGTTCACCAAGGTGACCGGTAACTCTGCACTCTGGGCGAACAAGCGTTCTGTGGTCCTCCTCCAGTGCTCTCTCACTGCCTGCTCTTCACCTCCTTGCAGGATCCCATTAACCCCCAGCTCTGTCCTTCCTTCTCTTTCTTTTCATGTCCTTTGAGAGCAGATTCTAAGAACTCATCAATAATATTTATAAATGGCCAACACTTGCACTAGCCTTTTGCAATTTAAAACTAACTTCCCATTGATAGCTTTGTTTATCCCAAGATTAACGGAAGCCTGTCATGGCGTAGCCCTGACATAAGACTTATGCTCTCTGTTGTAAATGCTTGTTTCACTGTCTGCCTGTGAAGGGGCATCTAGGAGTATGGGAGCTGCTTCTACCTTGCTCACCACTGTACTCCCAAAGCTAAAACATAGTGCCTGTTGTATGGTGGACTCTCAGTAAACACGTGTTGAACAAATCAGCCAGGCCTGTAGCTGGTTGAATATGGAGCTTGAAAAAGAAGGAATCCAGGGTGACTGGAGGATCCCTCTCCTGGTGAGTTGTGCTGCTGCCCACCTGGGCTCTTCAGGAAAAGCAGACTCTGAGAAAAGAAGGGAGTCACAGTGGTTAAAGGACCCAGTCAGGGATGGCTGTGGCTTCTCCAAACAGATACCATCAAGAGCAATGCCTCTGTAACACTTTCATGTGGGCTGGGAGAAGTCCTTTGGGTGGTCACTGAACCTGATCATTCTACAGCCTATCACACTGACTCAGATAGGTCTACAATATTTTGTTGCCAGAAAGTCATCTGTGAAACTTAGGCAAGTTACAGGAGTGACTGGGCTCAGATCAATCTGGGGGGAAAAAAATGTTCTGCAGAAGTTTCAAGAAACAAAAAAATGAATGAGTCCCTTGAAGCAAACTTTTCTGACCCAGGTCAGACTCTGTGAACAATAGCACATGAACGTTCAGATGTATCATGTGCTATTAGCCTGGAGGAACATTCACCATACCTTCCAAATGCTTTCTTCTTTTGGAGGGACTTTAATTAAAAGGCCAGAGTTCTGGTACAGAGAATGACAAATGGGAAGAGGCCACCTTAGAGAAGTCAGTGGCACTGAAACAGAGAAATCTGGGTTGGCTGGGATGCTCCACATTCATTAAAATTCCCCAAGTGTGAACCTATGCCTGAGTCAGACTGTCAGTGGGGAGGAGAGTGGAACCTATAATGAATTCTGCAGCCGGAGGCTTCACCAATGACTCCAGTTTCAAAGCTGGGGCTGAGAAAGGGAGGTAGAAAACCAAAGCTCAGGTATGGAGCCTTAGGAGAGCAGGGTCCTAACGCAGAACAGGACTTACTTTGGTGAGGTCATCCTAGCCTAGGTGGGATCAGAAAGGGGGCAAGCAAGGGCCTCAGCCACAGCTAGTCTGAAGGACATGGACCTGAGGCTGAAGAAGCCATCACGGCATTGCCTGGTTATGTCCTAAGCAAGAAGGAAGACTTGTTACTGGGAGACAGGGGGACCTGAAGTCTCTCCATAGGCCCTCCTCTTTCAGTCCATCCAATAAATGTCAGTGCTGCTCAGGATTCGGTCTTGGCCCACCCCTCCTCTCACTTACTCCTCCCCAGCTCCAGCCTTGCTCATGAGCCTAAACTCCTATTGCAATCTGCCTGCTGGACTCCTCTCACTGAGTGTCTCAGAGGCCCTTCCAACTCAAGATTCCCCAAACCAGACTTGTGTTCCTACCTATCCCGTAACACTGCTCATCCCCAAGTCCCCTCTGTGAGTGAAGGGCAGAGCCATCTATTCAGACCCCTGAGCCAAAAACCTGGGTATTGGCCTCAACTCCTCTCTTCACATTAGCCACCAAATCCAGTTCTGCCTCTTAAAGGGATCTCAAGCCCATCATCCCTCACCACTTGCTACCTAGAATACCTCAGATGTGCATAGGTGCTTCCTGGTGGACCCTGTGGGAGGCCCAGCCAACCTACCGTAGTTCAGATATTTTGGACCTCTCTGAGTGCTCACCTTACCTCCTGGTGAACTGCACCCTTCTCCAACCTTGAACCCTAAAACCAAGCCAACAGCTCTGCTCTTACAGGACTCAAGATCTTAATTCTTTGCCCTAGGGCTCCTTGTTTCTCATTCAGCTGAGCCTTTGCACTTGACCTTGGTCAGGGACCCCAACCACCTTCCACTTGCTCTGTCCCAGACCCCTTAGGCACCTGCTCGCCCCTTACTCCTCATCCTTGCCATCCCCCACCTTGTACTCTGAGCTGCTCTACAGAGCCTCTCCTGAATGAGCCTCCCAGTCTGGATTAGGAGCCCTCTCTGAGCTCCCATAGCCCTTGGTGTGTCCCCGTCACCACATTCATTTCACTGTATTGAATTTTCCTCGCAACTTGTATAACTGGCTCCTTGGGAAGGGTCACTTAAAATGAGGTCATTTTCTGTTATATCTAGAGCTGGAGGCAACAAGTCACTTAAGAAAAAATCATTTGAGTGCCTAAATCACTGGTTTAACAATTAAAGTTTCTTTCTAATGCAATAGTCCCAGGCAGGTTGGTGAGGGGACATGGGCAGTTGGGGGGTTTGCTCTATGTGTTATTCAGGAACCCAGCCTCCTTCCATGTAGGCCTTTGGAGTCCTCTTGGAGCAGGTGAGTAAGGATCACACGTGGGCCAATTCTCGAAGCTGTGCAGTCACTTCACTCACATTCCCCTGCGCAGCGGCCAGGCACAGGACCACAGCTAGCCTCAGGAGAACCTGGAACTGGAGTTGAGCTCTGTGCCCAGGAACAAAAAAAGAGCATGAATATTGGTGAGTAATAGCATTTTCTGCCATACTTAGCAATGTTTACCAGGCAAGATTCTGTCCACATGATTAGTTACCATGTTAAACCTTGGAAAGAAGAATCATCTACCCTTAAAGAGACCTGAATAGTAGCAGCAAGAAAAATAAAGGGAAAGGCTTCTTCAGACTCCCTTCACTGTAGCTGCTACCACAGCTCCTCTCTCTAAGCACCCGGCCACCACCAGGCCATCCCAAAGCAAGCCATCTCCTGTGGAAGGTGGACACCTCCTGCCTTAGAGAGAACGGTGTGACTCCTGGCTTCTTGATGACCTAGGAGACAACAGGACCAGGGCTCCACACATACACACTAGTAGTACCCAGGGTGTCTAACTGGGTAGCTGGAGGAGAATAATAATAAGAGTAGCAAGGAATCAGACAAGATTCTACTCCAGGACACCACTGACTGGAGAGAGCCATATCTCAGCCCAAATCATAAAGTCGGACACTTTAGCTAGATTCACTGGTATTTTCCACTAAACCCTGAGCTACTCAGAGGCAGAATTCCGGTTTCATTTTTCCTGTAACCCCAGGACCTGGGGCAGAATCTGGCCGGGAGTGCTTGTGAATACAGCTCCTTCTGGGCCCACACCACCCCAGAATCTGCTCTGGCTCCAGTTAGCTAGGAAAACCAGGCACCAAGGACAGGCCAGCCTCAAACTCACTTAATTCCTGGCTCCACTTTCCAGATGAGTCACCAGAGGCAACTCCTGGAGGTGTCACTAAATCCACTCCCTTTCGTTTTGCCTGCTCAGGGTGTATAGAAGCCAAAATACAAGTTGGAACATGACTGGCAAATACATACTCCTGGATGAAGGGGAGAGATATTTAGCAAGCCCTGGATTGGATATGTTTCATTCATGAAACCATTTAGTTTTGTAAGGTTTATATAAGTAGATATTTGGGTGCCTATTTTGCAAGTAAAATAACAGAACCTCAGCAAGAGTAATTTTCCTGGGGTCACCTAGCCAGTAAGCAGTTGCATCAAGATTTGAACTCAAATCCTTATTCTTCATTCTGGCCATCTCCTCACATACTCTGATGCCAGCCTCCACCCACCAACAGAAGCAGCTAAGAGTGACCTACAGCTGAGGGGGTCAGCAAAACTGAGAAAAACAGGGGCCCAGAGGCATAGCTTAAAGGAGAACCAATCTGTGCCAAAAGGAGTGGAAGGGAAAAGGAAAAGCATTTACTGAGGGTGAGCAGCATGCCAGACACGGGATTGACACACCCCCGTGTATCATCTCATCTATCCTCACAACAGGAAATAAAAGAGGTATAATTATCTCTGTTTCATAAAGGAGGAAATTAGGCACAGAGAAGTGATATAACTTAGCCAAAGTTGCAAACTATAACACAGCTGGGATTGAAATGCTATCTACCCAACTCAAGAAGGGCTGAGATTCCATTGTCAAGGCCCACATCCATTGCAACTCTCATCTGGGTTGTATAAAATCCAAGACCTCGGCTGTTGACCCAGAAAGATCTACGAAGACAAAATGCTGAGTGTGTCTGGCAATGGCCCAGCCCTCCTCAGCAGCTCTGGAATCCAAGATAGTGTAGCCCTGTGAAAGCTCAGAACAATGGTATTTGGGGACTGCCGGCTTTGGGGAAAAGGCAGGACAGGTCCTAGCCCCTCTTTCCACCCCAGGTCACTCCTTGGGAAGAATCCCTCTCTCCCTCAGCTGTACTCTATTGTATGGTTAGTTTAGAATTTAGCATATTCAACCCAAAAATTCCTTATACTTCTTCACTAAATTGTAATCATATTGAAGGCAAGCACCCCTCTTCTTTGCAGTAGTAGAAGGGAGCTGAGAGCCAACGCTTGTTGGGTATCAATGCACCCACATGCTGTACACACATTATCTCCTATTATCTCTCAAGACACTCTGTGTTGTTTTACCAATTTGGAAACCCATGTTTGAAAAGGTCCCCCATGGGGTCAGGATCCAAACCCAGATCCAAGACTGGACTCTTCAGTATATGACAAGTATTTATTGTTCAATATTTGTTCAATATTTCTGAATTCAGTTCCAACCCCATCACCCTAGTCTAAAGCTCAGAGCCAACTAAAATGGAACGTGACAGTGTATCAGTTTTCTATTGCTGCACAATAAACCTCCCCAAACCTCAGTGGCATAAAGCAACAATCATCTCTGCACCCCAGATGCTGAGGACTGAGAATCCGAGCAGGGCTCACTGGGGCCTGCCCCCCTGTTCAGTGGTGCCTGCTTTCCTCTTAGGGCCTCTCGGTGTGGATACCCTGCACTTCTTTACCTGGCCAACATGTTTCCCTCCCAGGAAAGCAGAAGCCTTCTTTAAAGGCTTCTTACATTTCAGGGTGTCAATTCCACCCTGAAGAGCAAGTCACAAGTCCACATAGATCCCAGAGGGTAGAGAAATGGGCCCCACCCTTTACTGTGAGGCACAGGCTAGGTCACACTGAAAAGGGACATGGGCCTGGGAGAAATAATCTGCTGGGGGCCTTTTTGAGCAGTCTGCCAGATACAAAGGACAGATTCTCATGAGAGCATAGAGCTGCACTCTCTTCAAGAAATGGAAATAATTCCAGTTCTGACCTGGAAATCAGAGCAGAGCTGCCTCAGACCCAGGACTTTTCATGGATCTTCTCGTTTCTCCTCTATGGCCAGGGTTTGCTGGGATAATCATCACATCCTCTATACAAAGGATCCACAAACATTATCAGTTGGACAGATTTGAACAGGTTCCAAGTTAAACAATCTTGCCAACCAGGGGTTGTGTTGTGGCAGGAACCATCTGATGAGGATGCAGGCTCTGCCACTCCTGGACCCAGGAAACCATCACTGGCATAGCCATGGTACCCACTGGACACCAGGCACAAAGCGGCCACCACTAGACTGAGAGTAAGCTCACTTGCCTCCAGATTCAGAGCATTTAAGGTGGATGTTTCATTGTCTGGAAATTTTACTCTGTGGAAAATTCCTTACTGGGCGAGAGCTGGAGGAGAAAGAGGCAAACAGGAGAGATGATGCGAATCCACCAATTGGTGCGGTGCCAGGAGAGACACAGCCTGTCCTTACCCAACCCACAGAGCAGTCACAGACACCTACTCTCAATGCCCTCTTTAATGCATGTGACAAACAACCTTTTCAAATTGGCTGGCTACCTGTGTAGTGAATTGTATGAGTTCCCAGCAGATGCAGGTAAGTACCCTAACTCTGTAACAGGGGTGGTGTGTGAATGAAAGGCTCTTCTTAAACATGTGAACAGAGTTCAAGGACACCAACAAGGGGGAGTGCAGTGCCCTGGGGTTGGCAGCAGCTAGGCGGCCAGAGCTTAGCTAACTCACGGTCTCCTGGCTGGAGAACAGCCTGTGAGGTCACTGCCCTCCCACTGCAATCTTCTGCCAGTGCCAAACATCAGGGAACCCAGCCAGAATCCAGAGGGCAATGGACCCATAGAAGCCGTCTATTCGGGTCAGCTTCCCAGGGCTCAGAGCAAGGTAGAGAGGAGCATGGAGCTGGAAGGACAAATGACAGACGACAGTATATGCCCATCTTCTAAGCAGCACACTGTGAGCTATTCCTAAAGAGTGCTCCCGTCATGCTTAACTTGGTCATCTTTACAATCCAGTCTCACCCGGTTACACATCTGTGGGGGAAAAAAGAGGATAGTACACTGAGATTTGTCCAGGAGACATTCTATAAGGCTCAGGGCTCTGACCTGGAAATTTCGGATAGTAACTTTTATTTCCTGGGCTGGTTGTGTGAATATCCAATGAGCTCATGTATATATACAATCCTTATAAAGTAAAAAGCAATATAAAGATATGTTCTACTGTATCTGATGGGGGTAGAAGGGCCACAGACATGAAGCCACACCTCTAGTGAAGGACACATCTGACAACCAGGAGACTCCAGTGCCATCACAGTACATCGCGTCACGTCACTGCTCAGCTAAAGGTCCAGAGAAGCTTCCAGGTCCCCTCACAGCCCCCTCCACTCCAACATGTGGAGCCAGCAGGTAGTCCGGGCCAGGCTGCTGCGGCGCCAGTGATGACTGCCTATGGGGGCAGCCGGGAAGTCCGCCCCCCTCGGCATGACTGGTGAGCCAGAGATGCATGGACATCATGGGAGTCTGTGTTTAAGGAACACACTTCTCTCCAGGGAGGCACAAGGTTTACTTAGGGACATGTGAAGTAAGCTGAGGACGCCAAAGAGCACATTCCCCAGGGAACAGCCTTTCAGAGGCCGCTGGCCAGAGAGGGATGCGAGAGTCAGCTGGGCCAAAGGCCATCCCTCCGCATCCTCACCGGACCCTCGCCAGGCTTCAGCAAGAACAGCTCCAGAATTTATGAGGCCAAGAGAGGTTCTTAAATGATTTTTATTTTGTTTTTAAAAGAAATTGGAAGGGCAGAGTGGGAATAGTGATACCCTTTCCAGAGGGGCAAAGCATCATGAGCGCCCATGGGAATGGCACCAAAGTAATTTCCGTTTTACTCAGGAAGGAAGGGCAGACTTCTCCTCATCTTTCCCATCTAGTGGCTCCCTGCTGCCCACAAGATAATGGCCAAAGCAGCTTAATCTGGCCTGTCAGAGCCTCCCAACTGACCCCAGCCCACTTTGCTTCCCAGCACTACACCTCACGGACCCACAGTTCGGGCACTATGTGGCAATCCAATCAGTGCACAGGCTTCAGGGCTGACACACCAGATATCTCATCTGGCCTCTGTCCCTTTGTAAGCTATGCAACTTTGGGCAAGGCATTCAGGCTCCCTGACTCAGTCTCCACATCCTAAAAATATCAGTGTTGGCCACAAATTAAATGAGGTTATGCATATAAAACTCTTAATACATTGCCTAGCTCAAAGTAAAACTCAATAAATAGCAGCTGATACCAAACCAGTCCCCTACCTGTGCTGTGTCCTTTGTCCCCAGAATCCTGCCTGCCCAGCCCTCTACCAATGCAAGCACGCCCAAGTTCAACATCTCCAGCTGCTTCAAGGACACATGTCTCTCCCTTGGACTCCACCTCCACTCCTCCCTCAGGACAAGTACCCACACTCTCCCTGCAAAAGCTGCTGCCATGAGATAGAAACACTGTTGGGTTCAGCACCTGAAGACCCCAGGTCAAATCCCAGCCTCTGCAGCAATTTATGGCCCTTTGCCCAGTCACTCAGCCTCTCCAGACATCATTCCTCTTCTCTAAAACAGGGAGAATAGCCCCTTCCACTTGTGGAAAGTCCATAGGATAGTTTATGAATGGCCTTTGTAAACTCTGAAATGCCATGGAATGTTAAAAAAAAAAAACTATTAACTTTTAGGGCAGTAGTAATACTAAACCATAAAAACTTATTTTTTTATGATCTGGTTCTGCATTTATGGACTATAATATTTCCACTGAAAAACCTAGTGTACTGATTCAATTATTCAGGCCACTTCAGTTCACTGCCACCAATAAGCAGAATTTCCATGGACTTCCTATTCTTTCCCCAGTCCCCTCTTTGAAAAGTAAAAAAATAGTTTGTGTTTAATGTATGTTGTTCAGATAATGGGAGTTCTACTTCTCCTTTGCAAGGTGCTTCACAGTTTATAAACCATTCATACATCCCAAGGCCTAAGGAGGCTACCATTGATTGACCTGAAGAGCCAGCCAGAGTTCCTTGTGTCAGCCTGGATCACTGTTCTCCCTCCAAACCCAAAGGGCCCAGACCTTATAATTACTTGAAAACCTGAGAACAACCCAGCCTCACCCACAAAAGCCCAAATATCTGTGGGAAATGGGAGTCTTTTGAATGCCCAGTTACATGTAAAAAACCAAGCCAGAATTCTATTATTTGACAGGTAAAAGGAATGCTTCTTTAGTTTCTTGCAAAATGCAAATCTAGCCATTCTTCCTTCCAGTTTACAGCGTTGAAATATACCAGGAGCCCAGTTTACCAACTCAAGTTGCCTGTCAATTTCTCCACATATTCTAAGCTATGGTGTTTCTTTCATTCTAATCTTCTTGGCTGACATTTCTTCAGCAACATTTAGTTCACAGTGCTTGAACTGTCTGGTTTCTTTGAAGTAAGGAAAGATACCTATGGGAAGCAGATTTATCTGTAAGCACAAAAAAAGATAAGTCAACTTAATGTCATGTAGCATCATAGCTGGTATTAGAACCTATGCTTAATGTTCAAGGCTGCCTCAGTTATTTTCATTTAAATGGTGGAAATCCTGCCAAGGTAAGAGAAAAGACATGTAAATAGTTAAGTCTGATTGGTAGTCTTAGGAGCTGAACTGTAAGTAAGAAAAATCATTAGTCTTAGTTCTGCCCCTAGTTCAGTGTGTAGCCTTGAATAAGTCAGTTCCTCTCTCTGAGGTTCATTTCTTTGTTGGTTAAACGACAGGATTGGATTAGGTGAGGTATAGCAAGTATGTATGACTCACACTCACCCATCCACAGCTCATGTAGACACTAATAATCAATCAGAGCATCCTTTCCCAGTTAAGTAGGCATAATACAGTGCTTCAGGCAATTGCTACCAGCAGGCCAGAGCTAACACTTAAAGTAAATAAAACCTATTTGCCATTCCTGAGTTAGATCATTTCTGAGGATTTTTACCAGTTTTGACACTGTGTGATCTATAAGGGGAAAAAACACCGAAGCAGAAATCAGGAAACCTAGGGCCTGGTCACCACCCTACCATGGGCATTCAGTGCCACTGAGAAAGTAACACAAAATTTAGATCTCTGTCTCCTCACCTGTAAACTGACAGTAACAGTTTTTTTCTTATTATTTTCAGACCTTTGTGAAGATGAAAATTACAATAGAAAACATAAACTGAAATATTTTCTAAACTGAAAAGCCTCTGATAGTACACTATCACTTATTAAGTACCACTCTAGGGACCTTAAATTTATTTGTTGTCTCATTTAGTTCTCACAATACCACTGTAAATTTGGGGTTTTGACACTTGCAGATCTGATTAATACAGACTGAACTCCTCCAGAACTGGACTGCTTAATTCATATCTTCATCCCAGTGCTCAGTCAGGAGCCTGGAGTCAATAAATATTCATTGACTTTTATATGATTTCCTGGAGGAAATCATGTGGCTCCTGAAAGAGTAATTAAAGACATGTTTTGGAAGGTGAAGTATAACTATTAGAATTGACCACTGGTTTTAAACCCTACAGACAGTTGAGGGTGTTGATGCATGGACTCTCACCTCATGGTCCCAATATGGCTGCTGCCACTCTGGATATCACATTCTCATAGTGTGTTTCCAAAGTAAGAAATCAAGAGGATGGCCAAAGCAGTAGAGAGAGCTCTAGTCAAATACTTATCTCCTATTATCAAGGAGAGAGAATCTTCCCCAGCTGACTTTTCCTAATGGTAGCATGGTCATCTCTGAGTACAGAGAACCCTGGTAATATGAGTGCCTGGGAAGAAGGCAAGGGAGCCAGGGGTTAGGAATGGCCACTAGGTAGCCAAACAGTAATGGCTGCCTAGGGAGGGCTTCAGGTGTTTTTCATGTATGAGTTTCATATTGCTGCTGTAATAAATTGCTACAAACTTGGTGGTTAAAAAACACAAATTTATTATCTTACAGATCTGGAGGTCAGAAGCCTAAATGGGTTTCAGCAAGCTGAAATCAAAGTGTCAGCAGGGCTGCATTTTTTTTGGAATCTCCAAAGGAAAGCCCATTTCCAGCTTCTACAGGCTGCCCTCTTCCTGTCACTTGCGGCCCCTTCCACTCCATCTTCAAAGCCAGCAGTGTAACATCTTTGAATCTCTCTCTGACCCGGAGTCCTGCCTCTATTCTCGCATCTCCTTTTCTGATCTAACCTCTGCTCCCTCTTCCTTTTTAAGGATATCTGTGATAATCTCCCTATCTCAAAATCATAAACTTACCTTATATTTCAAAGGGGACTTCGCAGATGTGATTAACATAGACACAAGGTCGGGAAATTAGGTTGTGGACACGTTATCCAGCCTACCACACCTCACAAGATTCCTGGCAAACCTGTTCTTCTTGCACACAGACTGTCTGCTCCTAGAGAAAGGCTGAAAACAAAATGAAATGGCAGACTCACCAGAAACTCTATGTATTAGCAGCCTGCTTAAATGTCAATGGTTAACATCCCAAAGAGCCACAGACTCAAGTTCAGGCCATTGTCCATCCTGTGAAGTTCTTAAGAGGAGATAAACAAGAAAAAATTTGGAAACAAAAAGAAATGCTATTCCTGAGTTGAGGGAAATACAACTTTTTAAACTATCCAACAGCACCCCCCAGTGCCACAAAGCAGGAAGGAGGAAGAAGATGCTAGCGATTTGCCAAAAGAATCAGAATATTTATCCCAGTGGTTCTCAGCTTTGCTGTGCCTCAGGAATCACAAGACACAGAGGGCCAGGCCCCAAGCTAAGAAACCCCCATGTAAGTGATCTGAGGCTGGGCCCAGGCATGAGAAGCTTTCCAAATGCCCCAACAGATTGTATGTTCAGGTAGAACCACTGAGTTCAGCAAAGCATTAAATACTGTGTGAAAGCCTAGTAGGCCCTGGTGATTCAAAAATAAATATGGTAAAGCTCTTCATCTCAAAGAGCTTCCAGTCTGGATAGACTGTGAGAGCTGGAAAAGAAGTTGGCCACAATTAACAGCTGTGTGACATAAGGCAAGTTACTTAATTTCTGTGCCAGATTCCTCATCTATAAAATGAGGCTAATAATAGTCCCTGCCTTGTAGAGTTGCTAAGAAAGTTAATTGATATAATTCATATAATGCATTTTGTATGGTAGCTGGTACAATATACACACAGAACAAGTATTAGGCATTCCTAGCAAGTTCCAGGGACAGAAAATATGTGGTGCACATGCTAGCACTCTCCTGTGACCCAGAGCAGACACCATTGATTGATCTGAATGCTTTTTCTAACTGAATCTGGACAAACTCTTGAATTCTCAATCCAACTAATCTGGACAAACTCTTGAACTCTTCTCAATCCATGGGGGCCGTTTTCAATCCATTTTTCTTCAAGGAAACTAAGACCCAGGAAGGTCAAGCTCATTGGATGAGCTGGGAGGAGGGTCCAGATCTTCTAGGCCAGGTGCTCTGCACACGTGGCTTTTCAGCACTCACCAGCTTGTTGGGCTCTGCATCAGCCACAGCGCGCTACGCTCACAGGTTCTTCTGGTCAGGGCTCCTGATCCCACCACCTCATTATCCTTGTTCTCGCCACCTGCTGCCTCCTGGGAGTTTTGCAGCTCAGCATGACTTCAGAGGCCCTTTATGGGTCAGACACCCTATGTGGCAATGTAAGAACTCCCACCCAGGAATTAAAACCACTCACACTAACGGAGTCCAGACACCTGTGTTTTGCTAAGTGCTGGTTTGTATCTGATATATCTCAGATAGTTTCATGTTGATCCTGCCAGGCAAGTATTTTTTTTTTCTGACCCTCATTGTATAGACAAGGAAACTGAGGCTTACAGAATTTAGTATCTAACCCAAGGTAAAATTATTCAGAGGCCAAAGGATTCAAATCCAGGACTGATACCAATGAGCTTAACCACCACAGCATACCTTTTAGCTTTACATACCCATAACTTCGTGAAACAGATCCATTAAACTTTGCCAAGCTCTAAAGTTCCAGGGCTTCCCTTTGTCATAATATTTACTACATTACGTTGAACCTGTTCTGTCCACTTAAGGGTGTCCCCCGAAAGACTGAGGTCCTTCAGCCACTACTCTGGCACACACACGCATGTATATACACCTTGTCTACCTATATCCCACTCATCCTTGAGCTTTATGCTTGTAAATCACTCCTCATCCGGACAGCCTGCCCAGTTACCAGAGACTGAGGCTGGGGAAGCGGGGAGATGCTGGTCAATGGATACAAAATTTCAGTCATACAATAAATAAGTCCTGCAGACCTAATGTACAGCATGGTGACTATAGTTAATAATATTGAATTGTCTACTTGAAAAATTTGCTGAGACAGTAGATCTCAAGTGTTCTCACCACACACACAAAAATGGCAACTGTGTGAGGTGATGGATATCTTAGTTTTATTGTAGTCATCACTTGTGTGTATGTATACTAAGACATATTATACACCTTAAATATGTATACCTTTTCTTTGTCGATCATACCTCAGTAAAGCTGGTACTGGGGGAAGAAACCTAAATTGTACTTAGTAATAACAGCTATGATTATTGAGCTTTGTGTCGGGCACTCACTATACTGAGCACTATATATACACACATACATACATGTATATAATCTTATTTAATGATTAATCTCCAAGTCTCTTGGGTGATCATTATCACTGTCCTCATTCTATAGGAGGTAGGGGTGGGAGCTGGCAGAGAATGAGCCTCAGAAAGGTTAAGTGATCTTCCCAAAGCCATGCACATGTACGTGTGTGCGTGTATGTGTGTGTGTGTGTGTGTGTGTGTGTGTGTGTATGGCAAAACCAGAATTTGGGCCCAGGTCTGTGTCTCCAGAGCCCAAGCTGTGGGCCACCATGCTGAACAGCCTCAAAACAGCACGACTTACCCTCATACTCTCATGCAAAAGCCAGCGGCCTTCTGAGACCCAGTTCAATCCTGGCATTGTTCTCATCTTACTCTGACTTCAACTACTAGAAAAATTATCAGGTTGTGAATAGCCCATTGAACTTAGTCATCAGAAGTTGTCAATAAATAGCAAAGTATTTCCAAAAACTGATGCAAAAGAGATCACATGTTGGAAATGGTAAAAGAAAGGGGACTTGGGGGTTTGTTCCCATTTCCAAAGCTTGAGAAGGAACTACTGAAGCAAATCAAATAAGACCCAGAACATCAGACCATATACAAATTCACCTCACATCAACATTTCTTTATAAGGAAAGAGATGTATAACAAAAGAGATTTTGTTCCTTACTGCTTCTCCCAGAACCCAGAACAGTGTCTAGCACAGAGCAATGGTTCAAAAATTTTTTAAACTATTGAATGACTGAATGGATTCATATTAACCCAGATGACGGCATCACGTGGGTGGTGGTAGAGATCATGGGTGACCCCAAAGCACTGTTAAAAACTCTCCATATGTGGCACAAGTTTGTTTAATGTAAATGTAAATAGTCAAAATTACATCCACTTTTTAGGAGCACACTTATCCTTTTTTCTTATATCCTCCCTAACAAAAATAATAAAAATTGTTTAATATAAAATACACTAATAATTAAAGCACAATACTCTTCTTATATCATCCTTCACAATAATAACAATATGATATAAAATACACTAAAAATTAACACACAGTATATCACATATATGGATATGTTTGAGGAAAAACAGTGAACAGACTGTTACCAACTCTTGTGAAGGGCCAATAAAAGCCCATTGAGTGGAAGGGGACAGAGGAGCAGGTGTATGTTGAACAACAGAGGCCAGGGGATAGAGGAAGGAATGGAGAGAAGGCTCTGGAAATGGGGCAGTAGGAGGCTGAAGACAGATGAGGGAGTTTCTAGGCAGTGGCAAGTTAGGAGAGGTTTAGGAGCGGTGTCTGAAGGAGGGCAGGTGAGGCCATGCTCAGCAGCCCAGCTGGGTGCAGAAACTTTGCTTTCTAGCCCCCAGGACTCAGCCACTGTGCTCTGCTGTCTCTGCCTCCCAAGGCTCATTTGTTGTCTTTTTTTTTTTCCTAAATGCTCTGCCTTATTTTTAATCATGGGTATTCTGCAAAGCAATTAATCCACCCCACCCCCTCATTATGGAGAGCTAATTCTAAACCAATTAACAAACTCTTAAAATAAAAATGCACAGGAACTGGGAGGAGGTCTTTACAAAAAACTGTTAGAGAAAATGAGATAGATCGCTCCTGAGGAGCGGTAAGGGTGGCCTTTCCAACCCCTGACTCAGCTGCCTCTTAAAGCCTGTTCAGCCCTGACAGTAGTAGGTGGCTAGGAAGAAATGCCCTGAAGTGACACTGCAGTCATTGCAGCTGAGCCCATGTCCACAAGGGGGCAGTGATGTATGTGGTCAGAATCAAAGTTCAGCGGCTAAGATCAGCATTAGGGATGGCAATCTAAGATCCAGAGTCAGAGGGCCAAGGAGCAACACAAACACACACTCACAAACATATGCACATGCACACACACGTTACAGATGGGGCTCTGAGGCCCAGAGAGAAGGACTCGCCTGTGATCCTACAGAAAATAATTACAGAGCCAGACTCCTTCCCTCATCAGTGGGTCCTGTGCAGAGAGCTCCTGGTAATGTAACACTGGCTGCCACCTAGGCCCAGTGTTCAGAATCTCTGCATGGGGCTGAGGTATCAGTAGTTTCTAAAACTCTGTAGGGAGAAGGTCTACTTATTGCTGCCTCTCAACACAAGAGCTGCAAAAGAAAGAAAAATGTGAGTCTTCCATACTTTAATAGGTGTTGTGACACTAAACAGAAAGAAGTCAAGAAAAATATGCCATTTTATGAGAAAATGACTATGGAACATCACGTAAGTCATGATCCCAGCAGAAAGCAGATGTCTCACTCAAACTGGGTACCTGAAAATGAAAAAAGAAATTACCTATGTATAATCAGAGTGCGGAGAAACCACAATTAAGGGTAGAGTAGAACCTACCAGGACATTAGCCCCCAGGCCAAAGCCAGAGGAGGGAGCCCTTGACAGTCCAGAAACAAAGCAGGCTGGTGGGAAGGTGCTCACCAGAGGGAGGCGGCCCAGGAGTAAGTACCCCAAAGCCACTCCTCTCCACCCTCTGAGCTCCTGCCAGTGCTTCCCTTTGAGCCAAACAACCAGAAGCCAAAGGCAAGGACGCTATTGCGAGAGCCCCTGAACGGGCGTCAGGGAGGCGCCGGGTGGAGAGGAGCTCAGGGAGGACCCGCGAACACACTCCATCAAGCACCTGTCCGTCCAGCAAAAGCTGGGTGAGCACTACTATATAAAGACACTACTGAATGTAAAACAAGGCGACTTGAAATCTCTATGGGTGAGGAGCAGATGTTCTTTGCTGGTTTGAAAGCAGTCTAGGCAAAGTCACTTCAGAAAAAAACAATGACAGTTTTCACTGGACAGAAGAGGAATTCCTAAACATTCTTACTTTTTGAAATATAGCAATGAGCAACTTTTCTTAGAAAAGGACAACAGGAAAATGTTTTCATTAAGTTCCAATAAAATAAGTTTAGTAACTTCCTGATCGCAACTATAGACTCTTTTCTGAGGCATAGAAAAATTGAAATAAGTTCCTGAAACTTCTTATGCAAGATCTGCCCTTTCAAACAAGAGTCATATATGATCTCATTTATAACAGAGTATCTTGCTTACCATCTTACAGATGAAAAAGCTCAAACATAGAGAAGCCCAGCCATTCTCGAAAGGTCAGCAACAGAACAGGGGACAAAGGACAAGGCCAGGCCCTCTGATGTCCAACCCACATCCCCCAGACCCCCTGAAAAGTAGTGTTTATCTGACCCTGGGGATTGAGTCAGGGGGTTACAGTCAATAACTCAGCAAACCTGAGTCCCAGCTGTAACATGAGCTCACTAGATGAGTGTGGGCTTGTTGCTTCCCTTCTTTGGGCCTCAGTTTCCCCAATCATGACATGGGAGAGTTGAACTAGACTTGCACTGCCAAACATTTTTAGCAGGAGGACTTTTTCAAACAAAATCTTACATGGCAACCAATACTTTAACATATTTAGTAGCTCTGTTCTTGTTGAAACAGGGCCCTCTCACACCAAAACCCCTGAGGAAATTCTAGAGGACTTTTCAAATTCCTTCCTGGTCTGTGTTCTATATGGAATATTTGTTACATGAGGTAGTATAGTGTAAGCATTTGGGGAAAAGAGAAAAACATGGCCAGGTACGTGATCAGCAAAGCTCAGCAAATGTCTTTATTTACAGGGATTTTCACGGTCTTTCATATGCTAACATGTACTGTCACTCTCCAAGTGGGCAATATAACAGATAGTTGGGGAAACAGTGATCTAGACAAGGGTTTTGCAGTCTTTTTTAACATAATCCACAGTCATGATCTAAGACACAAACACAGAAACAAAAATTTCACATAACATTATCTTTACTGTGCTCTGATACTATCTCGTGTTTTTCAAATGTTTAGACTATGGGTGAGAGTGTCCATGCATGTGTCTGTGTGTTTCACTACATCATGATGCCAAATTGATTTCTCACTACAGGCTACAGTCAAAAATGTTTGAAAACTGCTGTCTTGGCAGCTCTCAGCTCTCTGACTCCAGCCATGCAGGCCGGCGGGCTTCTTGTGGGTCTCCAAGACACAAATTAACTGATTCTTTTTAGGACTTTAAACATGGGACCCTGTGTGCCTCTCCTCGCAGCTGAGTTGGGCCAAAGAATGTGGACAGGATGGCGTGAAGAAAGCTGGCACTGCCCTCGTCTGGGAGGTACAGCTCAGGAACAAAGAGTGAGTTTGTCTCAAGGGCTGCCAATCCCACCTCATTCACAGGCACTAAATTCATTCAGCCTCCACGGCCTGCAGTCATCCCTTCTCGCTTCTGGGCCTGCCAGCCACTTCTACAAGGGGTTAGTGTCAGATCTGGGCAGCTCTCCCTGCCTGATGTGATGGGCATTCAGGTCGCCTGTGAGAATCGGAAATGGAGTCACTCTTGTCAGTTGAAAAACGTCCTTCCCCCCACATGCTCCTTGCTTTCACCCCCACCTTCAAAGGGACCCAGGAAACAAACCTGTCTTGAGATGTGCAGCAGCCGTGGGAAAGGGCTCTGGCTGGCCGCTGTGCGCAGGGCCCCCAGGGTCTTCACTCTCCGTTCTTTTCTCCCTACCCTGTCCCCTTAACTGCTTACTCTGAAAGGGAGCAGTGGGGTCAGGAGAGGAGGAAGGAAAGGGAAGAAACCCTACTCTGGGCCAGGCAGTGCTCTGGTGCCATACGGCAAAACCAAGTGGTGTTCCCCATTTGATCCAGATGAGGAAAATGAGGCTGAGAGAGGTTGTCGCTCAAGTCTGCCTGGTTGCAAGATTCAAGACCTACTAAGCTGTGGAGAAGAGGGAGGGAGCGGGGATAGCAGGTCAACCTTGAGTGAATCCGAGGAAGCCTCAGGCTTAGGTAAAATGAGCAGCCATTTAAAGCATGAAGCCCCGAGGGGTCTGTGTGGACAGCTGAATACCATGTGAGTCCTGAGCTGAACACAGAGATGGGAGCAATAGTGTAAGAGAGCCCATTCTGCAGGCACATACTCACAGTTTTTTAATTAAGAATCTTTTTTTGAGCAGTTTTAGATTCACAGCAAAACTGAGCAAAAAGTATGATTTTTACATACCCACACACACCCCCAGGCTACCCCACCCCCTCATCAACATCACCCACCACAGTGGCGCATTTGTTACAATGAATGAACCTACGGGGACACATGATTATCACCCAGAGCTCATAGTTTATGTTAGAGTTCATTTTTGTACGTGATCCATCTGTGAGTTCTGACTAAGGTATGGCATCAGTCCATTGCTACAGTACTGCACACAGTCGCTTCACTGCCCTTAAAAGCCCTCAGAGCTCCACCTGTTCGTCTCTCCCTCCCCCAAAGCTCTGACAACTACTAATCTTTTGACAGACTCCATAATTTTGTCTATTAATGAAATTGAATTCATTTAAACTCTCCAAAAGCAAACATCCAGGCCAGACTTTTGTACTAGACAACCCTACCAAATGTTTAAAGAAGAATTAGTACTAGTTCTACACAAACTCTTCCAGAAAATAGAAGAGGGCCCGGCTCTCCGTTCATTTTATGAAGTTAAATATTATCCTGATACCAAAGTCAGACAAAGATAATAGAAAAAAGGAACACAAACCACAGACCAAAATTCCTCATGAATGGAGGTACAAAAATCCTTTAAAAATATTAGCAAATAGAATTTTAGTGACATATGAAAAAGAAGTATATACCATGACAAAGAAAGATTTCTTCCAGGGATGCAAGGTGGGTTCAATATTTAAAATTCTACCATGTTAACAGGCTAAGGAAGAAAAATCATATGATCATATCAATCAATGAAAATAAAATCTTATGACAAGACTTAACATTCATTCATGATAAAAACTCTCAGAAAACTAGAATAGAGGGAAACTTCTCAACTTGATAAAGATCATCTACAAAAGATCTACTACAGCTAACATATATCTGATGGTGAAAGCTTGAATGGGCTTTCTCCCTTAAGAACAGAATCAAGGCAAGGATGTATGCTCTTAACACTCTTAATCAATATTATGCTGGAAGTTTTAGCCAGTAAAATAAGGCAAGAAGAGGAAATGAAAAAATAAAATGCATACAGATAGAAAAGGAAGAAGTAAAACCATCCCTCCTTGCAAATGATGTAATTGTCTATGTAGAAAATCTCAAGGAATCCTCAAAAAATTTTTTAAATGCATAGTACTAAAAGTGAGTTGAGTAGGGTCATAAGGTAAGGGATAAATATGCAATAATTAATTGCATTTGTATAAACTAACAAATTAAAAATAAAACACCATTTAAAATCACTCAAAAAACATGAAACACTAAGGTGTAAATCTAACAAAATATGCATAAGGTTTATATGCTGAAAATTATGAAATAACAGTGAAATAAATCAAAAAAGATAAGTGAGAAACATACAGCATTAATGAATTAAAAGATTCAACATATTAAAAGTGTCAGTTCTTCAGAAATTGATCTATAGGTTAAATGTGATGCTTATCTAAATTCCAGCAAGACTTTTTGTAGATATAGAGAAGATTTTTCTAAAATTTATGAAAAAGCAAAGGAACTATAATAGCTAAGACAATTTTGGAACAGAAGAATGATGTGGGAGGAATCAGATTACTGCCTTTGAGACTTATTCTATAGGTATAGTATGCAAGACTGTGTAGTATTGGCAGAGTGACAGACACATGATCGATAGAACAAAATAGAGAACCCAGAAATAGATCCACACAAATACAAATGCGAAAGTCGTCCACTGGAGGAAAAAGAGCCTTTTCAACAAATGGTGCTAAAGTGATTGAACATCCAAAGAAGGGGGAGAAAATGAACCTTGAGGCAAGCCTTTACACCTTATACAAAAATTAACTCAAAATGGCAGACCTTAATGTAAGATGTAAAGCTATAAAGCTTGGGGGGAAAACATAGGAGAAAATCTTCAAGATCTATAAAAGGAAAAATAGATAATATGTACTTTATCAATATTAAAAACTTTTGCTCTGTGAAAAGGATGAAAAGACAAATTAGAGATGGGGGAAAATGTTTGCAAACCACACATCTAACAAAGGACTGGAATATATAAACATCAATCAAATTTCAATATTAAAAAACAAACAATCCAGTTAGAGACAAAAAGATACATAGAGACATTTCACTGAAGAGGATATTCAGATGGCAAATAAACGTATGAAAAGATGTTTAACATTGTTAACCATTAAGGAGATGCAAATTAAAACCAGTGAAATATCGCTACAAATCTATCCCAGTAGCTAAATAAAAGGAGTAACAACACCAAATGCTGGCAAGAACTCTGAGAAACTGGATCACTCACACACTGTTGGTCAGAACATGAAATAGTACATCCACTTTGGAAAACACTTTGGCAGTTCCTTTGAAAATTAAGCATGCAACTAACATACAAACTAGCACTAGAGTTTCTGGGCATTTATTCCAGAAAAATGAAAACTCATGTTCACATAAAAACCTGTACACAAATGTTTATAGCAGCCTTATTTTTAATACCCAAAGACTAGAAACAACCCAGATGGCTTCCCAAATTTTTTACAAATACCAACAATTCCACTGTAATGACCATTCTTGGGACGAGTCTTCTAGTAAGCACATGAGAGCTCAGCAGACACTGCTGGATGCCTGCCCATAACCCCTCCTCACCTTCTACACTATTTTAATGAATAAGACAGACATGGTCCCTGCTATTATATTGCTCACAGTTTTGTGGGAAGGATAGACAAGTAAAGAAATAAGTAGAATTGATTGCTTCAGAAATGGGCTGTGGTTATAAACCTGTCAGTTCATTGCTAGCCTAACCCGAAAAATGCCACACTCAGTAGGTGATTTCACCATTTTGCACAGAGAAGTCTAGGACTATTTTATATTTTTATGTAAAACTCAATACAAAACTTTCCAAAGGACTAGATGATGGCCCCAGAAACCCTAATTAAATCCGTCTGACTTAATTAGAAATGCTGAGGTTCTCTAATCAATGGAGCAAAGAAGAGTTTGCCTGACTTAATTATTTTGTAAAAAGGCTAGCTTTTCACCCTCTTCTTGGACCTATGTATTAGTGAGGAAATAGAGTAAGCAATTTTTTTAAAGTCCACCCAACTGAATCAGATAATCCCAACTTCCCCTCTTATTCACAGTAAGTGACCTTTACTTAACTTCCTTTAAGCCTCCGTTTCCTGTCTTGTAAAAAGAAACTTCATGTAAGTACCCACCTGATAAAGCAATTGTATAGGTAAAGTGAATTAATGCTATTAATGTACTCAGCACAATGCCTAGCACAGAGTAATCTCTCTATTCCATTATAGTAGTACCCCTTGCCTGAGGGGGATATATGCTCCAAGACATACCCAGTGGATGCCTAAAGTACCAAACCCTATGTATACTATGTTTTCTCCTCTACATGCATACCTATGATAAAGTTTAATTTATAAATTAGGTGCAGTAAGAGATTAGCAACAATAACCAATAACAAAATAGAACAGTCATAACAATATACTGTTATAGAAGCTATATGAATATGGTC
This sequence comes from Manis pentadactyla, assembly GCF_030020395.1. NCBI lineage: Eukaryota > Metazoa > Chordata > Mammalia > Pholidota > Manidae > Manis > Manis pentadactyla. The sequence goes on along the minus strand of NC_080022.1, from coordinate 44,836,080 downwards.
CATCTCTCTCTCTGTCTCTCAAAATATCTTATTGTACTGTATTCACTCCTCTTGTAATGATGTGAGATTGATTAAATGTTTACGTGATGAGAAGTGAAGTGCATGATATAGGCATTGTGACATGGCATTAGACTACTGACGATAGGTCACAAAGAGGATCACTTCTTTCTAAATGGAAGTCAAACCATGGATAAGGAGGGGCTACTGTGTATGATAATAGTGAAACATTTGGATTATTTCCTTAGGATGATTCTTATAAGTAAAAGTAAAAATCAAAAAGTTTAAACATTTTTAGATCTCATGAAACATACCATAAAGTTATTCTCTAAGAATAGTTAGATGAATCTACATTCCTACCAGCTGTGAGAAAGCACCCTCTCTCCTTGTCCTTGACAGCTTTGTGTGCTCTTATTTTGAAGTCTTTGTAATTTGATAAATTAAATGTATGTATTCCTTTATTTTGTGTTCCTTTGATTATCTCAATGTTGAACAATCTTTTTAATATCTGTTAGCTATTTATACTTCCTCTTGGTAGAATGTTGATTAATAACCTCTACCTACATAATCTTCAAAGTCTTAATTTTTACTGAACTGTAGGAGCTCTTTATATATTAAGGATATTAGTTCTGTATTGGCTATGTAGCATTTAATAATATGTGTATAAGGGTTAAGAAAATTTCTACTGCTTTGTCACTAGAATGAAGAGTAATATTTATGAGTTGATGTATGTGACTTTCAAGTCTTTTAATTCTGCATGGATGGTAGAGCAACCATTTTTTGTTTTTTAACTACCTATACCCCATTTGCCATCCTACAAGACCTGAAGATACAACTTCTATTTATTATTTCTACACTAGCTATACTGAATCCCATTGGTGACCCTTTTCCTGCTCAGTGGATGTGAGTATTGATGACAAAATTCTGCTGCCCTTTTCTAGATGGAATTGCTCTGGACCAAACAAGAGCACCCTCATCAGAGAGCCTACAATAGTCCCTCCTCCACCCACCTGGCAACAGGCCTCACCCAGTAACTGACTGCCATCTGGGTACAAAAGACCCACTCCCTTACTCTGAGATGAGACTAACCCTGTGGCACAATTTGTGCTCTAGAGCTTCCCTATGGGAGCAGACTGAAGCCAGACTCAGGAGAGACCAGACTCTTGCTCAGCTGTTCTCCTCTGTCTTGTGCCACTTCCCTCTCTCTCCTTCCCCTGAGAGCATTCTCCCAGTAAGTCTCTTGAACAAGAATCCCTGTCTTATGCTCTGCACCTAGGGAACCCAAGCTAAGGCCATAGCCTTTCCAGGAATAAACATTCATTTGTACCTTTGTTGCCCCAACCACTCTTAGACACACTTCTTCATGGCCACCCTGAACATGTAACTACTTGCTTTTCCTTGATGGTTAGTTAACCAAGTGGTGAACTGTTTCAGTAACTTGACCAATGTCATTCAGTATGTTAATTAATATTTAGTGAGGCCCCTGAGGCGAAGTAACCTGAATGTGAACTTTGGGCCAATGGCAGCTGAAACTATTACTTGGCATGTCCCTGAAGAACTGAAATCTCACATCTTGTTCCCAATTTGGGGGTTGGCTCATTCTGAGCAGAAAATGATTCACACTGGCTCAGCGGCTCCAGTATAGAAGGTGCAGAAAACGCCTCTCCCCCAGAGAACCAAGAGGCTGGGACATGCTGGTTTACACAACCATGCACTCGTAGAACTGGAGAATGCCACAGTGATTATGGAATCGTACAATGGGGAAGCTGAGAACCAGAAAGGTGAAGTTACTTATTCAAGGAGAAGCAACAAGCCATCTGACATAGGGGGAAACATGGGCCGAACCATAATTTCTTTGCTTTGATCCCTCTTTTTCTCCTAACCTAGCAGCTGCCTTTCTGTTCCTTCTTTCCTATCAAGCTCAGCCTGTAGTTGGTTTGCCTGAAGAGACTCGCCTCCACTTTCTCAGCTCCTGCCTCATCTGTCTCTGTTGGTCTTCTTGGTTCCTGCACCCAGCTCTCCAAGTGCTGCTGGGGAAAATGGCATAGGCAGACTCATTCATGGCCCCCGCCCTCTGCTGGCCCAGCCTTTGACAGCCTTTTGCTAATCAGTGATTAACCCTCCCTCTTAATTCCATCATTGCTCACCCCAAACACACATATTCTGGACTTCTTTGAGAAAACAAAGGTGACAATGTATGTACCCCCTGAGCTTTGTCTCCTGCTGCAAGAGAATTTACATCTACACCCAAATACTTCATCTTTCCCCTGCCCTGTTCATTGTTCCCCCACCAGCTTCTGCTCCCAAGGGGCTGGGCCCTAGGGTATAGCTTCTTCCCTCCGGTACTCAACCGTGCTGTCTCACCCCTACCTATAAGCCTATGGACTTGCTCAAGGTCCTCACATCCTAAAAACAAACCAACCAACAAAATGCACCCTTGCTTAAAACCTTTCATTCAGGAGTCCATGGCCCAGAGGCCTGATCAGGCCAGAGTGGTCCTGATCTAGCCCCTAGCCCCTCTCCTCCAGCTCCATCAGCACCCACCACCCACCTCAGACTTGCTTGTGTGCATTAAGCTATTTCTTGCCTTGCTGTCTTTGCCTATATAGGTCTCTCCATTTGGAACATCTTCCCCTCCTGACTTCTCCCTTATTTCAATACTTGGTTCAGCTGACATTTCCTACAGGAAGCCTTGTTTGACAACCTAGTCTCTCTGCTTTCAAGCTAAGTAGAATTCCTCCCTGCGTGTGCATCCTGTTGTGTAGACAACCAGCAATTCCCTCCCTGCATTATAGCTAAGCTGTTTATTTCTGTGTCTGTCTTTTCCACTAGGCCTGCACCTGGCAGGCCAAAGCTGTGGTTTATCCCTATTTGATTGGGTTTCCAGCACCTGGCATATGGTAAGTTCTCAGTACCTGGTTATTCCTCCTGCTGTTCCTGTTCAGGGGGTTTCTAGGGACCCTCTGCCTTGCTTCTTTCACTCTCAGACATCACATGATGGTGCTATGTCAATACAAGTAAAACCATTACCCCCACCCTGTTGCAAAGTGCTGTGGCTATCACAGAAACTGAGCTCAGAAAGTGATTTCTAAAGAACTTGACCCTTTGTGTTTTCTAGCCCATGAGGGGGATTCATGCAGTAAGAATATGTGTTTAGAGTGTCCCCTTTTTCTCTCCTCCATTTCCCTGGTATGCCCCGGCTGCATCCATGCCAGTGTCCTCACCGCACGCCTTCATCTTTGCTCTTACTTTATCGTCCTTCTGACAAGGACCTCAAAGAACAAGCCTGGCAAAGCCAGAGCCTCTGAGCAGGACAGAGAAAGAAAGGAAGGTGGCATTCTTTTCCTGAGGAGGGAGGCAGGGGACAAACTGAGCACATGCATCCCAATTTATGGGTGTCTTCTCACTGACCTATTTGCCTCCTTCTTAGGGTGTTTCTGATGCTTTACTTGTGTAAAGTATATCTCAAAGAACATCTTTGGCCAGGGATGTTTGCCCCAGCACCTCTGCTTACTAGATTTTTTATTTTTGACCTTGAACAAGTTTCCTAGTCTCTCAGTGCCTCAGTTTCCTCATTTGTAAAATGGAGATTCCCACCTAGTAAAGTTGCTGTGAGAATCAAATGAGACAAAAAATGCAAAGCACTTAGAACAAGTTCTAGTTAGATGATGGTTGAGATTGTTGGCTTATTGTCATCAAGCCTGTACCTGACTTGACTTCTCAACTGACCACCAAACTGTTATGTTGACTTGGAAATCCCACAGGCATCTCAAATACATGAGAGTGAAGACTGTCATCACCAAACACCATCTCCCCTTCCACTTCGTCACCCACTAACTGGCTCCTTCTATTTCCCTCCTCTCAATAAAGGTCATTGCCAGACTCATATTCTCCCAAGTAATAAGCTTAGGAGTTGACCACCCACCCCAATTTCCTTGGGACTGAGGGGTTTCAGGACATAGGACTTTCAGTTTAAAACTGGTAACGTTCAGACAAACCAGGAGACTTTGGTCACCCTCATTCTTGACCTTCTTCCCCACTTCCCACATCCATCAGCCACTAACTTCTATAACCTCAACCTGCAGATCCATCCGTCACTCCACCACCAGCAACAATGCCTTATTCTAAAGCTTTTGTCTCCTGCTGTGACTTCCCTGCATCCAAGTCTGGCTCCCTCCTGTCATTTCCCCTAGGGCTATTAGAGTGACCTTCCTAAAAGACAGAGGCAGAAGCCTCCTGCTGAGATGCCCACTGGCTCCACAACTCCATACCCTGTCAGTCCCAGCTCTTTGCCAGCACTGGGGTTCTGTTTGTCAAGACTCCACTGATAGACCACTGTTTATGGCATTTTAATGTTTTATAATTACATATTACCTCTAAGTACTCATTTTGTATAAAATGATATTCACAGGTGTTGTGCTGACCTAATACCTGTAACTAATGTGAATGACAAAACATTTTGATCAGAATTCCTGTTAAGATGGGTAACCTATCTCTGTTGGCAAAATCCAATGATAAGTGCTTGGGTTGGGGTTAGTTTGTTTCCCTTGTATGAGACGGGAGGAATTTATGCACAGGCTCGAGAGAGGAGAAGGAGTTTTATAATTTATAAGAAGACAGACCCAGAAAATGGAGTACTGGGACTGAGAGAAGGCAGAAGGCTGTGTGCCTGGGAGGTGACCCAGACCTGGACTACCCCGTCCATCTTCAGTACATCACTAAGTTCATAAGAAAATCAGTGCATGTGGATTGTTTGTGGAGCTTGGTGGAAGGGCTGGGCTTTGCCTCTGCCTTGACTGGGGCAGCACAAAGCAGTGAGTGTTGGAAGAGGTCAGAGCCAGAGAGACCCATGTGGAGGCCTTGTGATGTCACAGGCCATGGAATTAGGGTTCAGGTCATGGTTACCCAGACTTCCCAGGTATAGTGAGTCCCTGTTGGTATCTAGATTACACAACCCACTTCAGAAACACAGTCTCACCCCTGCAGGTCCTGGTTTGGGTTCAAGCATTGCAATCCAACCACAGCACGGAGAGCAGAGAACTATAATCTATCTTCAGGAAGAATCAGGCCTCAACAAAACTTGGCCCTCTCTCCCTGATTCTGATCAAAGCCTGTGTTGGCTGCATCCTCTCCTGTCCACCCTCTGCTCCAGTTCCCATTCCCCTCATCCTTATTAAAACATATCTATCTTGTATGTCCCCCCTCAGATTCCACCACCAAGGATCCCTGTCATTTCTCTTCCCCCTCTCCCTCCTCTCACCCATATTTTGAAAGATTTTGTTGGCTAAACTGCATTTACTCTCAGTTCATCCATTTTCCATCGAGACTTCAGATTTGCTTAAGATAACAGAATTAGGGTTTAACTGAAATAATTCTGCGTCAAAGCAAGAAGCATTGTAGTTTAATAATAGCTAATGTTTACAGAAACCTTACCGCTTGCCAGGCAGTAACCCGTGGAAGCAGGCATTATTATTAACTTCATTGTATAGACAAAGAAACCAGAGAGATTCTCTTGCCCAGAATCCCTTAGCAAGTAGGTAACAAGGCTGAGATTCAAACTCAGATGATCTGATAACAGAAACCAAGCTTTTATAGACTTAGCTGTTGCCAAGGTGATTAAATATGTACTTAAAATATACCATTTCCATTATATTTTGTGAAATATAGCAAAAAATCCAGAGCCCCACCATCTTAATATACCTCCAACAGTCCTCAAATCCCAGATGAGGAAATATTGTAATGAACAAATCCCTCTCAAGATAATAATTACTTTTTACTTCAGTTTTCAAGAAGTTAGTTTTACCACTTATATCTAGTAGTTTTTTAAAAATCTATCTCCTTTTCTTTAACTTGCTTCTATATGCTTGCTTTCTCTTTAATTGAATACAATATTTAAACTCTCCAAAAATACAACAAAGGAGCTTCCCACACTAGTCATCTGCATAACTCTAAACACTTCTCTGATCCTTACTGGCATACAGATGTCAATTTTCTCTAACTTTGAGAACTGTGTATATACTCTCTGTGGTACTATTTTGCATTCTGTCCTTTTTACTAAATATATCAGATGCCCTCTATTGGCATGATTCATGTATTTGCCTTTGGAAGTCTGCTACCTTATGTTAATATGTGGCAGCTTGCCTCTCCACCTTCCAATTTGGGGTCATAGAGCTATGTGATGAATATGAACTATAAATACTTTATGGCTTTGGTTTTGTTTTAACCATTGACCTTTACTTTTCAAATTATTTACTTAGGACATTTTCTCAAAAGTGGGATTGCCAGGCCCAAGAGTAAAAAGGCACAATGGGGTTAGTACAGATGCTGGAGTCAGGCCTGTCTGTGAATCTTTTCCCATCACTTACTCTCAGGTGGCTTTAGACAGGTTGCTTCATCTCATCCTGAGCCTTATAAATCAAAAGGCAGTAATACTATCCCCGCAGGGTAGTCACAGGACTAACAATAAAACAAAAGACGTCAATCATACAATAGACTAACTAAAGGGAGGCAGCTACTGTTAGTATTACTAATTTAAGACTATTTTGCAAGTTACCATCTTACTTCTCTAGTTTGCACAATAAATAGCTTAATTATTAAGACAATAGTTTAGATTGATCATAGTTTAATGTTTTCCCTTTAAGGTATTTTTTTTTAATTGGGCCTCCCAGAGACAGCACACCTTAAGACAAACACTAACTGTGGAATTTATCAGCCAAAAACAAAATATAGAAGGAGAGGATAATAATAACAACAATATTCGGGGCTTTTGTTCACATCAGTGCCATATCGATAGCTGCCATGTATCGGTTACTATCTTCCAGGCACAGCTCAGGAAGCTATATTGTGTTTTCAGACTTTATCTTCACAGCTTTACAAATTATGAATCACAAAGACCATTTTAAAGATGAGAAAACTGAATCATAGGGAGGTTATATAAACCATACCGGGCTATTCAGATAGAAGAGGCTGAGTTCAGTTTCAAACCCATCTGACTCCCAAGTCCATGCTCTCTTTTTTAATCCAGGCCTTCCCAGTGAACAGGAATAAGAGTCTCAAAAGTAATCACTGATATGTGGACACCTGAGCAATAGCCTGGGTCATGATTGGATCTCTCCAGAATCTAGTGTTTTTGATAATTATTCTTTGCTGGACCCTTGCATGGGAGACCATGATATAATTTGGTATCCTTATCCCCAGGCCAAAATTTCATCAAGGGCTCCCTGTCTTCAGCTGTAGGCACACTTTTGCTATTTATTGACCTTGGGAAAGTTTCTTAACTTCCATAAACCTCAACTTTCTAATCTAAAGGTGAGAATAATAATAGAATCTAACTCAAGGGGTTATAATTAAGAAAATTAAATGAGCTAATATATGCACAAATTCTAGTACAGAATCTGGACCTAGTAGATGTTTAATAAATGCTGTCTATTGTTATAAAAATAACATGTTATTATTAAACAAGGAACTAACCTATTTCCAAGCTAGGTGTCCTTGTCCTGATCTCTTTCCTCCCCTGTATGTTCCCCCATCCTATCTCAAATGGTACAAAAGCTGTTTGGAGACTGTTTCTGCCTGGGGATAGGAATTTGGAAAGAAAACAAAATTAAACCAATCAGGCTATTAAAAGTCCTCTTTGCCAAGATGGCTTTGAGCCAGGCCTACTGGCAGTCAGCATGTATGAGCCAAGGGGAGATGAAGGGTACAATTCCCTTCAGAAAATGTCACAGCCAGGCTCAATCTCTGGCATGGAGTTAGAGCTCACCTCCTCCTCCTTAACAGGGTGAACTAGGCTGGAAAAGCAGCCTTGGTTGTCCCAGAGGCCGCTGCAGAGGTCAGGCCTCAATCCCCAAGTATCAATCAACCTGGCTTTCCCACCATCACAGTGAGGGCAGAGCCAGGGCCACCAGGGGGTCCCCTCTCATGGTGCTAGGCAGGCCTGGCCAGGATGTAACACATCCATTCCCAAGCAGGGCAGAGAGGTGATCCCCCCAGGTACCCAGAGACAATGTAACAGGGTAGGTCAGCAGACTAGTCATGACTAGAGCCAAGGTCAAGGTGGGGAAAGAGAGCCCAGTTATCAGGTAGAGAGAAAGCAAGTGAAAAGGTCCTGAAGGAGTGGTAGAAGGAAGGTATAAGAGTGAACAGAACATTACTGTTAGCTGGGCAGCAGTGAGGGAGGGGGAGAGGTGGTACCAGGTGAGGCTAGCTTGGGGGACTCATCTATCAGGACTTTCTGGCTGTATTGAGGATTTTCATTTTTATCCTAAAGTGAATGGGACATTTTAAGCAGAGGAGAGACATAGTCAGATTTGCATTTTTAAATTATTCACTCAACGAATATTCTTGAGTATCTACAAAGATCATGCAGAATACTAAGTGCACTAAGAACAAAGAATAACACCTACTGAGCACACAGTTTAGGGGGGCAATAAAATGAGTTAACAGATAATCATAATTTCAGTTAGAAAGATAATGTTTCCTTAGAAAACCTTTACAAATAGAGTACCTGGAATTCAAAGGCAGCGGGTAATATTTCTAAGTGGGGGATCTGGAAAGCTTCATGAAGAGTGTGGAATTTGAGCATAGAGAGATTTCCCATGTAGGTATAACATAGCCTAATGTTGTAGTGTAGACACTGTAGAGTGTGGACTTTAGTTAGCATCTGACAGCCTAGCCCCAGCCTGGTACTACCACTTACCTGAGAGTTGTGAGATGTTGAGCAAATTGCTTCGCCTCTTTGTTCATTACTATTATTCTTATTCAAGCCAGAACTTAAAGGAGAAATAGGATTTGGACATCCAGAGGTAGAGAGAGGGGGAGTAAAGAGGGAAACAGTGTCAGAACATCAAGAAAGACACAGAGGGCTTGAAAGTGGAAGAGCAGAGCAACTGCATTTGGCTAGGACAGTGTTAGAAGAATTGCAGAATCGAGAAGGGTATTAACACTTTTTGAATTTTTACCAGGTGCCAGAACTCCATACATATTAGTACATTTAATCTTCACAGCAACCCCTAAAGGAAGGTGGGATTTCCTTCATTTTATCTGCAAAAAGTCTGATGCTCTGTGACACTGAGCAGCTTGACCAAGCTTCTAAGTGGGAGGGAGAGGATCTGATCCCAAGCCGTCTCATTCCAAAGCTCACCGCTCCACATGACCACCCTTCCTCCCCGGCATAGCGCTGGAGGGGAACAGCCTATCCTGAGCTGACGCCCTGCATGCCCCAAGCACAAGGGTTGCTATCACTGAGCACATTCCAGAGTCTGGTCCACACCTCGGAAGGTAGTTCTGGAAAAAGTATTCTAAAATGCTTTGAGCAAAATGATATTGTCCAATCAAGTGCAATGCCTTCCAAGGGGCTCTTTGAGGAGTTTTACATTCATTTGGTTGTGTAAGATCTCTGGTGTTTTTTAAAGCATCAGTCATGTTACTTTATATTCACACCTACATGCTACTTTGGAGTAGTAACAAATTAAGCCAGAATCTGGTATTCACACTGAATGATTTTAGAGCTTTCTTTGCTCCCACAGCTTGGCTAAGTTAGCTGCAAGCTCCTTGCCTAAGGAAGCACGTTCAGAAGAAACTGCATTAAAAGGCTGCATAAATCTCACCAAGATTCTGGACTCTTTACTTTCAGAATTCCTTTGTCACTGACTCTCCTAGTTCTCCGGCACACAAAAAGAAAATGTATGGGCAAGGAAAAAAAGTTACTTCTTCCAAAAAGTACAATTAATGACTGAAGTGTGCCTTTTACATTGCAGAGTAAACGCTGCCAGGAAGAAACAAACAAACAAACCAGCATGTCTTTGACAACAGGAATTGACAGTTGAGACAGAATTGGCATTTGGTAGTTTAAAAATAGATACGCCAATAGAAAGAGCATCTGCCCGCTAAAAATATGAATCAATGCAGGGCCTGCTGCACTCTTGAGAGCTCTGACCAGGTTATTAGGCTATTTAATAATGCCCTATTTTTAGGGCTGTGGAGCCAAGAAAAACAGGCTGGCTTCAGTGGCTCAAACACATAATTCAAGGACATGCAGAACGTGCCTCCAACATACCTAGAAAAATAAGGGCTTTTAATATGGAACAAAATTTTGTGGCAAGAGATGATGGCATAAACTTTGAGAGGCTGCTGAGGTTAGTGGAAAGGACAGTGAAGTGAAAGGTGTACCCGTTCTCGCTTTGCTGGTAGATGAAAGAATCGCTAGCATTGGAGGAACCTTAGAAAGTTCTGGACATTTGATGTTGACTGGCTGTCCAGCATCTGAACCCTCTGATTCCTGCAATGGGAACCCTCCACTTTAGGAGGGTTAATGGTCAACAGAGTCTGCCTCCCTCTCTAGGACCCTCTGTTTTCCCAGTTCCACTACAGCTCGGACTCCAACATATGACCGAGCCCAGGACATCAGAGGCACCTGCTTCAACTTTCGAGTCAGAACTTCAGAGCACACAAGAGGAGGGAGAGTGGAAAGTTCTCTCCCCAGGTGGTAGCAAGGCAGTGACACCCAGCTCCCAAGGGCAGCATCCAGGGGCACCCACAGGGTGTCCGGTGCCCACTTCTGGCAGGGGCGCAAGCCGTGGCACTCAGTGTGCGGTGGCTGCGGCATTCTCATGGAGCCTAGCCATTCACTGAGACTCTGGCCTTGGATTTGCCTGTGTAGTCGCCCTCGTGCTTGCCAGTGCTCTAGGTCTGGTGTTTTAGGCTTCCTGTAATCCTGTGAGCTGGCCAATATCATTTCAATCAGTTCATTTTCTGTTTAAATGGCCCAGGGGCAATATTTGTCCTTTGTAACTAAGTACACTGACTGCTAAAATAATCCAACCCTATTTTACAGATGAAATTAAGAATGAGAGGGAAAATCACACAGCTAGGTATCATGAAATCCAGGCCTTGAAAGCAGTCTCCTGACACAATTTGGCATGCTTGCCCCCACATGACACAGCCTTACAGAGGCACAGAGGGTGCCTGTGGACATGTGCTGTGTGCCACCATGCCCTTTCCATTCTCTCCTGCCCAAAGGTCATCACTGTTGTGGCCCACCCACCAAACTGCCTGTATCTTTCCTGGGTCATTCCAAAGGTCATGACCTACCTGCCCTCGGTTGCTTTTCCTCTGCACCCTTCCAGGTTACAAAGTCTCTTTAGGCTTCCTTCCTTCCAAAAACTACTTATTTAAGCACTACTATGTGCCTGACACAGCACTAAGCACTAAGGATGAGGAAAACAAAAATGGATTCAGATATGACAGACTTTACAATGTAGAGGGGAAGACAGATATTAATCAAATAATCATAAGCATATAATCACAAACTGACAACAACTAAGAAAGAAAAGTATGGGCTGTCAGGACACCATTTAACTGAGGGGCCATACCTAGTATAGAGTTCCGGACTGCCTGAGGATGCAGCATTTGAGCTGAGATCTAAAACCAAGTCTTTTTGGTGAAAGGAGGGGAAGGAGAATTCCAGGCAGAAGGATTAGCACTCCACGGGTCCTGAAACAGAAGTACAAAAGTAGCAACAACCGAAAAAAGCCACTGTGTCTGGCAAGGGAAAGAATGAAAAGAGCTGGGCTGAATGTGGGCGTGCAGAGCTGGGTCGTGTAGGGCCTCCAGGCCTTGTTAAGGACTTTGCTCAGGGCAGCAAGCAGTCACTGAATGACTTCAAGCAGAGGAATGACATGGGCACACTGAATTTTGAAAAGATGGCTGTGGCTGCCGCATGATTAATGAATTGAAAAAGAGTGGGCAGATGCAAACAAATTAGCAGGCCATTCCATAGTTCAAGGGAGAAATGATGGTAGCTTAGAGTCAGGAGTTGAATTGGAGAAGGAGAGATACAATCAGACTGGAGAGATACTTGAGGACATAGTGTTTGGGGAGATTGGAGAGATGTTAAGAAAGATGCTACATTTCTGGACAGACAGTGAAGTTGTTCTCCAGAATAGACACTGGAGCAAGGCAGGTTTGAGCTGGAACACCATGAGTTTGGTTTTAAATAAATTGAATTTGAGACGCCTTTTAGACATTCCAATGCAAATGCCAAAATACTTGCATCTGAATCTCAGGAGAAAGAATTGGGCCAAAGACATACACTTATTTAACTGTTACTATTGTGTTGATGATCACTGAAGCCACAAGCACAGATGAGTTTGCTTGGGAAAAGAGGAAAGAGAGACAAGAGAAAGAAGCTTAGGGAAATCTTTTAGGAATTCCACTTAAAGATCATATAGAGGAAGGTAATACAGCAAGCAACACTAAAAAGGAATAGCCAAAGGAAGAGGAGGAAAATTAGGAGGTTTCACAATTGTCAAGTCAGCAAGTGGATCTGGAGACTACAGCATCAGATGTTCCTGAGAGGTGGAGTAAGCTAAGAATTACAGTGTTGCCAAGTCACTCAAGCAACAAAGAGGCCATCATCAGTCTCAGGATGGTTGCGACTGCATGACGGGAGTGGAGGCCGGGATGGAGTGAGCTGGAAGATGAGAAGTAATTTGGAGGTGAAAAAATGATGGCAGCAACGAAGGAAACAATCCTTTGGAGAAGTTTTGCTTTTCAGAGAAAGGGGAGACATAGAGTGGTGGGGGAATGAACTCCAGGGAGAATTCTTTAGGATGTACAAGGCTTGAGCATCTGTAGGTGCTAAAAAGAAGCATAAGCAGGAAGAAAGAGGGTTGACTATGTTCTATGAAATTGATCTGAAAATTATTAATGGGTAAAGTTAACATCACCCACCTCCCAGGAAACGTTGATGTTTTTATGTGGGTGTTTGATGAGTTAACCCAAGTAATGGATGATGTGGGACTTGGTAGTGTCATTTTACTGCCCCAGGCAAAGTTAACAGCTCTGTCCTCTGTCACCAAGACCTGATTGTGTCTGTGGCAAAACTCCCAATGTTGCAATGTGATTTATCATCTGTGTCTCCCACTCATTGTATATTCCTAATTTTATACATTGTGCATTGTATGCCTGTACATTGTATGTTCCATATTTTACCCATCTTTATATTCCTGGGCCAAGTATAGAACCTAACAGGGCTATGGCATTGCTCAAGTCAGGGTGTGCTAGAACTGAGTGACAGGGTGGCCTCGCCTGACCCATTGCATTCAATAAATATGTATTGAATGAATGGATGAGTAAATAACAAAAACAAGATAGAAATAGGAACTTCTGTACACTGGAATTCAAAAGTAATTTTTCACCTTCCATCAAATCTCACCCACTCAGATAGACTCTTCATCCATATAGCCAGCCCAGTGGCAGGATGATCCCTTCTTTACACTAAGCAATATGACTTCTGGTCATGCAGTGACAGTCATATGACCCAGGAATGGCGCTGACAGAAGATGTCACAAGGCTTTGTTGTCCTTGGGAATGAAAGACCTGGTGACTTAAATCAGCTCTTCTTCAGCCAAGACAATTTCTCAGAGAACTCATGCCTCTTAAATCAACCTTTGCCTTAATTCTTTGTAAAATCAAGCAACATTTTGGCAGGAATTGGCCAGAAATTATTGCAAATGTGGGGCAATTGCTTCAAATTTGGGCGTCTGCTGCCTCTAGAGACCAGCCCAGAGCATGCAGTCTTCTCTTCTTTCATTCAGTGCAGAGTTCAGGTCTGGATGATTTCATTGGTTTTTATGAGAAAAAAGGCACCCCAAAGTTTCTTATCCACTTCCACCTTCTCTCCTCAACGATTGTAACCAGAGGGAATCAGCTGCCTCAAATTTTTCTTTTACCTGGAATACCAAGCACATTGATATAATTTGGCAATTAATTATTATTTCACTCTTTTTGCCTCCCCCAACTATGCTCCCCTCCCTCCTGGGCTTTCTGTGTCCTAAGGAGTTAATACTATGGGTCCTACTCCCTGGTTCCCTTGCCCGTTGGGTTTCAAGGGGTTTGGCACCAGGGAGGGGGGATTGAGAGCTAGAGGAGTGTGAGGTCAATATTGTCCCTCCATCCCTCTGTGTTCTACACAGCGGTTGTGTAACATCCCTCCATGACCTCAGCCCTTGCTGGGAAGCCCCTCCTTCAAGATTCCAGCCCCCAGGAGGCCTAGGGAGGGGCCGAGACTTCCCACTGTGGCTAGTTCTGAGTGCCTCAGCAGTCCTTGTGGTTTCCCGAATGTTCCCTTAACTCTGTAAGGGACCCCTTCATCCAGCTCCTTCTGAATTTCATCTGGGGTGCTCTGTTTCCTGCCAGGACCCCGACTGACATATCTGCCTTTTTTCCCCTTTTCATGAGGGAAACAAGGGATAAACAGTTGAACATTTAAATGGCAGTATGAGTCAAATAATAATAAATACATGAGAAAAATTTAAGCACCTGTGGAGCCAGGGCTCTTACATTTTCCATCTTCCTAATTTATGAAAGTGGATTCCCAAAATCTGTCTTTAAAACACTTTCTTGTGGGTTTTAGGACGCCACTCATGTTTTCCACCAATGTGGATATATTTCTGACTAGAAGACATTTTCAAAGGTCAGTTGATTAAGATTTTTTTCCTGCAATGCTAAACAACACCGATTAACATGGGAGATCTGTTAGTTTTCTATGACTTGGTTTCCACAAGTAGGCATTAAGTAACATTCAGAGCAAATAAAAATCTGTGTTTCTCTGCCGTTTCCCTTCTTCATGCTGCTCTGGAGCTTTCTTGCATAGGAAAGCAAGCAGAAAAATTAGTTCTAAGCTATTAGTGACCTATGACAGCTCTTCAAAATCCCAAAATTATTCCAAAGCAGTGTATCTGGTTTTGTCATACAGCAACCTCTCACTCCTCTATCCCCTGGGTGTCACACACACACACACACACTCTCTCTCTCCCTCTCTCTTTCTCTCTCTCTCACAGAAACACACACATACGCATACACACACTGAAGCATTTGACAGAGAAGAGCATAAAGGTGGAGCTAAACTTTGTCGAATGGGCTCAACCCAAACCAGACAGAAAGGGAAAAAAATAATAAATAAATAAATATACACACACACACGTATGCACACGCACACACACAGCTGGAGAAATAGTGGGGAAACCTTCAAGAGGAAGCTGGATGTATGTGTTAAGCAATAGTGGTCAATGTGGTCATTCGGTGGTGATGGTTTAGAAGAGAAACTTTTCATTTTTCTTAAATGTTTTCTGTTTCAAGTTTCTTGGAGTTAGGGGTGTTGTTTATTCCCCACACTTTTGTATATCCCATATTCCTTTCCTCTGATTCTGCTGACAATTACCTTTTTTTAAATTGAAGTATTCCTGATATACAATCCTATATTGGTTTCAATTATACAGTGAAGTGGTTCAGCCATTACCCATATTATTAAATCCTTATCCCCACTAGTGCAGTTACTATCTGTCGATATAAGAAGATGTTACAGAATCATTGGCTATACTCTCCATGCTATACTACCATCCCTGTGACCAACTTAAATTATGATTGAGAATTTTTGTGCCCCTTTATCCCCCTCTCCCTCCCCACCCACTCACCCCTTCTCCTCCCCCTCCCCCATGGCAACCACCAGTCACTTCTCACTGTCTGTGAATCTACTGCTATTTTGTTCTTTTTGTTTTGTTTTGTTTTTATATTCCACAAATAAGTGAAATCATATGGGACAATTACCTTTTTTGTCTCTTATTCTTAGCTATAAGCCGGACCGCTTCGGATAATATACCTATTTGGTTCCCGAAAACTCTTATTTGCCATTAAAGGAAATGCTGTGGTTGTGGTTTGTAACTTATGAATTATCTTTTTTTCTAATTCAACTTCTGATTAATATCACACTTTACAGTAGCTGACAAATATGCATGTTAGGTGTGCTTTTATTGTTTTGGGGACAAAGAATTGTGGTAAAGACATAAACTCCACTAAGGCTTAATACTGTGCCTGCATTTGGTACCCATGTGAACTTAGTCATAGAAAAAGCAATCACTCACACCTCCCCAAATCATGAAACTGGCACTGAGATAAATAAGCAGATGGGGGTGGATAAAAAGATGTGCAACTACCCTCGGCTTCACCACAAACAGCTTCCCAATGCTTTGGCTAGCATTTGAGATGTTCTACAGGCTCCCTCCTACCTGTGTCTCAACCTTCCTCACCGGATTCTCCATCTGAGCCTGTACCCTTCAATCAGCAGGCTGACCTCTGTGCCTTATTCCCCAGCCCAATATGAGAGATGACCCAGGAATTCATCACAGCCTTTATTTCTTCCTTCTTTCATTCACACAGTATTTAGGACGCACCTATGTTCCAGGTGTTGGAGAAGGAGGGGCTAACCCTGTTCAGATCTGACTGGGACCTGATGTGTAAGGCTGCCAAAACTGTTAGCATTGCCTGAGCTATGCTTCTGAATTCAACCCAACAGGTAATAACAATATTTTCACTTCTGTTTTTACCCTTTTGTAATATTTCTTGCAATTGTTAGGAACCTAGAGGGTGAAGAGAGGTGCTGCTGACTGCAGGTGTGTGGAGAGGGAGGTGTCTGTGGGGGTCAAGCGGAGTCACTGTCTGAACCACTAGAAAAAATGCTATGTCTAAGACAGCAAGTACCCAGTTCCAAGAGTTTCCATTTCTGACGGAGGAAGACAGTTGATGAAGAAAGACAAAAGGTAAATTCAAACAATGGCAGGTGCTAGGAAGAAAATGAACTGTGTGATGACATGGAAAGCAACAGAGAGAAGGGGAATGTTTTAGATCTGGGGTAAAAGGATGTTTCTTTGAGGAGGTGGGGCTAAATGACAAAACATACAGATGAGATATGTGAGGAGCTTTTCAGGAAGGAAACAGCAGGCGAAGCATCTCAGAGGTGTGAACGAGCAGGAAGAGAACAGTGTGTGCATGGGAAGATTTGTGTGGGTGGCTTCAGCTTAATACAATGAAGAGTGAGATGAGGTCAGAGTTAGGCAGGGAGCTGATGGCATAAGGAAAGGAACTTGGAGTTCCTTTTAATGCCATGGTAAGCCATCTAGTGATTTTTTTTTTTTGTAGACAATTATTTTTTATTGAAGGGTAGTTGACACACAGTATTACATTACATTAGTTTCAGGTGTACAACATAGTGATTCAACATTTATATACATGATAATTCTAGGTACCAGCTATCACCATACCAAGTTGTTACAATATTTTGACTATATTCCTTATGCTATACATTACATCCCGGTTACTTATTTATTTTACCATTGGAAGTCTGTCCTTTTTTTTTTTTTTTTTGAGGGCATCTCTCATATTTATTGATCAAATGGTTGTTAACAACAATAAAATTCTGTATAGGGGAGTCAATGCTCAATGCACAATCATTAATCCACCCCAAGCCTAATTTTTGTCAGTCTCCAATCTTCTGAGGCATAACAAACAAGTTCTTACATGGAGAACAAATTCTTACATAGTGAATAAGTTACATGGTGAACAGTACAAGGGCAGTCATCACAGAAACTTTCGGTTTTGCTCATGCATTATGAACTATAAACAGTCAGTTCAAATATGAATACTCATTTGATTTTTATACTTGATTTATATGTGGATACCACATTTCTCTCTTTATTATTATTATTTTTAATAAAGTGCTGAAGTGGTAGGTAGATACAAGATAAAGGTAGAAAACATAGTTTAGTGTTGTAAGAGAGCAAATGTAGATGATCAGGTGTGTGCCTGTAGACTATGTGTTAATCCAAGCTAGACAAGGACAATAAAACATCCACGTATGCAGAAGATTTCTCTCAGAACAGGGGGGGTGAGGTTCTAAGCCTCACCTCTGTTGATCCCCAATTTCTCACCTGATGGCCCCCCTGCGACTGTGCCTGTCTTAGGTTGTTCCTCCCTTGAGGAATCTTACCCGTCTCTGGCTAACCAGTCATCTTCCGGGGCCATACAGGGAAATGTGAAGTTGGTAAGTGAGAGAGAAGCCTTATTGTTTGAAATGGTTAGCTTTTTATTTCTTTGCATATTTATGCCCTGTAGCTTCTATGCCCAGCATTTGTCTTGAGGTATCTTTACCACTTGGAAGAATTATGATACTCGGTAAATTTGATATGAGGCACGAATTCTATTTAAGGGTTGTAATTAGGAAGGAAGAAGAAAAGCTATAGAAGTAGCAGGCGGCAGAAAACCTGGGAAGATTGATTATTTCTTTGACATATCTTCTTGTAGAGTAACTTCAGCATGTATAGGTTTTAAGCTACTACTTAAATTGCGCACACACTTTAACATAATAGGAGTATAGTTACATAACCAAAGCATATCTGTAATTACCAGCTATCTCCAGTGAAACCAAGAAAACCAGTTAGGCACCTTAGGCATTTGTGAAAACTTATCTATGATATGGTGGATATTGTCCAACTGAACTTGAACAGTCTGAGAGAAATCAGACAAATTAAAACAACCCATTCCTGGGGAATGTTCACATCCCTTATGTTCTTTTAACAGTAAATAGTCTGTGGTTGTAAGATTTTGGAGCGCTACAATTTGCACTTCTCCTAATTCTTGGTTGAGTTCCAACAGTATAGATCCCATCTAGTGATTTTTAAGTAGGAGATTTGATATGATCTGATTTACTTTTTTTTTGAAATAATTATAGATTCCACAGAAAGTTACCCACAAATGTACAGAGAGGTCTTATAAACCTTTACCTCTTCTCACCCATTGTTAGTATTTATATAACTATAGTACAGTAACACCACCGTGACATTGACATTGCTGCAATCCACAGAGTATATCCAGATTTCACTAGTTATACATGTACTCATTTGTGTGTATTTGTGCATCAGTTCTAGGCAATTTTATAACATGAGTGGCTTTGCATGGCCATGGCCACAATGAAGATGCAGAACTCTCCCATTATGTTACCCCTTGTAGCCACACAGGCCCCCTCCCCTCAAGCCCTAGCCACCATCCCCCCAAGGGCAACCACTAATCTGTTTTCTATCTCTATAATTACAACATTTCAAGAATATTATGTAAATAGAATCATATAGTATGTAACATTTTGGAATTGGCTGTTTTCACTCAGCACAATTCCCTTTGAAGTCCATTCAACTTGTTGCCTATGTCAATAGTTCATTCCTTTTTATTGCAGTGTAATAGTCCATGGCGTGTGTGTACCACAGTTTGTTTATCACCCATTGAAGGACATCTGGGTTGTTTCTAGTTTTCAGCTATTATGAATAATACGAACATTCATGTGCAGGTTTTCACGTGAACATAGTTTTAATTTCTCTGGAATAAAAACTCAGGAGAAACTGCTATTTTCTAGAGTGGCTGTGCCATTTTATATTCCCACCAGCAATGTATAATTAGTAATCTAGTTTTTCTATATCCTCATCAGAATTTAGTGTTATCATTATTTTTTATTTTAGCCATTCTGATAGGTAAATAGCACTGGCTTATTTGTGGCTTTAATCTGCATTTGTCCGATGGCTAATAATGTTGAATATCTTTTCATATGCTTATTTGTCATCTGTATTTCAGTGAAATATCTCTACATGTCTTTTGCCCATTTTCTAATTGAATTGTTAGTTTTTACTGTTGAATTGTGAGTGATCTTTGTATATTTTAGATAGAAATCCTTTGCTTCTATGTGATTTTCAAATATCTTTTCCCAATCTGTAGCTTAACTTTTCAGCTTCTTAACATCTTTACAGAGCAAAAGTATTTAATTCTCATGAAGTCCAATGGATCATTTTTTCCTCTTTTGGACTGTGCTTTTACTGTCAAGCCTAATAAGTCTTTACCTTGTCATAGGAACTGAAGGGTTTCTATGTTTTATCTGAAAGCTTTATGGTTTTATGTTTACATTTAAATCTTGGATCTATTTTGAGTTAATTCTGTGAGGATTAGAGAATGGTTCTTTTTTATTTTTATTTAATTTTTAAATTACTTATTTATTATGGATGTCCAATTGCCAGCAGCATTTGTTATAAAGCCTCTCCTTCCTCCATTGAACTGCTTTTGCAACTTTGTCAAAATCACTTGGGCTTATTTGTGTAGGGTGTCTATATGCCATTGATCTACATGTGCCTGTCTGTCTGTCAGTACTGTACCACATTGATTACCATAGCTTAATAGCAAACTTACAGCAAGTAGACTGATTCCTCCCACATTACTCCTCTTTTCAAATTTGTTTTAGTTATTCTAGGTCCTTTGCCTTGGTGCATAAATTTTAAATTAAGCTTTTTTAATCTGTAAAAATTCTTGCTGGGATTTTGATAGGAATTTCATTAGACCTATAGATCAGTTTGAGGAGAACTGACATTGTTACTATGTTGACTTTCAATAAATGAACAATAAATGAAATGGTTTATGTCTCATTTGTTTAGCTCTTTGATTTCTTTCATCTGCATTTTGTAATTTTTAGCATAAATATCCTTTGCATGTTTTGTTAGATTTATATCTACTTCACTTTCTGTGGAGCTATTGTAATTGGTATTGTTTTTAATTTCTGTTTCCACACATTCCTTGTTAGTATATAGAATTATTGTGTTCATCTTGTAACCTGCTACCTTGTTGAACTTATTTGCTCTAGGATGTTTTCTTGTTTGCTTTTTGTTACAGGGATTTTTTGTTGTTGTTCCTTAGGGTTGTCCACACAATCATGTTTCTTGAAAATCAAAACAGTTTTACCTCTTCCTTTCCAATCTGCATGTCTTTTATTTCTCTTTCTTGTCTTTTTTGTGGCTAGAATCTCCAGTACTATGTTGAAGAAAAGTAGTAAGAGTAAAAGCTTCCTTGCCTTTTTCCTAGTCTTAAGAGAAAAGTACTGTTTTTCACCATTAACTACAATGTTACCTGTAGATTCTTTGTGGGTTGCCCCTTACCAAGTTGAGCTTTCCCTCTATTTCTAGTTTTCTGAGCATTTTCATGAGTAGGTACTGAATTTTTCGAATGCTTTTTCTCATCAGTTGATATGATCATGTGACTTTTCTTCTTTAGCCTGTTTATATGGTGTTTTGTATGTTATATAGCCTCCATATAAACTGATTTTCATTGAACCAGTCTTGTGTCCCTGGAATAAATCCCGTTTACTTAATATATGTGTGTGTGTATATAAATATGTATATCTATGCATGTATTTGTACATGGCTGGATTCAGATACTAATATTTTGTTGAACATTTTTACATCTAGATTTACAAGAGGTATTGGTTGATTTACATCTTTAAAAGATTGCTCTGGTTTCTTTGTAGAGAATGGATAGAAGAGGAAGATTGGCAGCAGGAAAGCTGGTTATTGTCCTTTTCTTTCAACCTTGAGCTCCCTCCTCAGCCTTAATCTGCATTTGCTTCTCAAACTGCATTTGCCTCCTTTGGGTGCTGGTAACATCACAGTTCAACTGTGTATAATCCTGGTGACTGCAACCCATCAGCTCCTCTTAGTCTGCTCCAACTCCAACAAAAGGGAAAAAACATTCCACTCCAGCCACACAAGTCCTTATGTTGAATGTGCTGTGTACCTTATTTATGCTCTACCCTCCCTTCAAGATCCTACCCAAGTCCTCTTTAAAGCTTTCCCAACCATTCCAGTCATTGGTAAGTGTTCTTTGCTCTCACTTCCTACAGCTCTTATTGTCTGTACTATTCATTCCATTTCATTAATTCACTTATACTTCCAACAGAGATTGAGTGCCTACTATCTTCCAGGCACTGTGGAGATACCAGGACACAGCTGTGAGCAAAAAAGATGCAGTTACCTTTCTTAATGGGACTCACTGTCTAGTGGAGGACACAACATTAAACAAAGGTTCACACAGTATATATGTGTACATATTCCATTTGTGCATATGTGTATGTGCACATACACTCTATTATATATATATATGTGTGTGTGTGTATATATATATATATATAGAGAGAGAGAGAGAGAGAGAGAAATACAAATCAACGTAAGTGCTGTTAAGAGAAAGTATGGAGTGTTCAAAACAGACTACTTTCATTTATTTTTTTCTGTGCATATTCCAGTTTAATCATAAGCTTCTTAAGAATAGAGACCATATTTGATTATTTGATGTTGCTTGGTTAAACTCAGATCCTGATCCATAGTAGGTATGCAATGGGTGTTTGTTAATGATGATAGGTGGCCATGAAGGGGAACAGTATTATTTGAGGATGACTCTTAAGTACCAGGAGCTGAAGTAAGCGACCTATGGAATACATTCTAATTATGTAGGCTTAAAGCATAGTGAGCCATCTCTGTGTTTTATCTCTGGCAAGGCTCTGAAAATTGTCTTGAAATACCTACCTACTTACCTCAAATGTACATGAATATCCATCCTTTCTCCAAGTTATCGTTTCCTAGGACTGTGTACAAGATGTGCTGGTAAATGTCAAACAAATGACTCTCAAAAAAAAAAGAAAAGATAGATATAGCATTTGCTGATTTCTGTAGTGTATGTTCTCCCACCATGACTAATTTAAAGCTATCAACATACTGTCACTAAACACAGAGATGTGAAGAAATGTACAGCTGCTCATTTGTTAAATACTGTACAGATACAACAGATACAACCTCAAGAGCATAGTTAGTAGTAAAATGTAGTAAAATATTAGGAGTGGTGAGGATTTTTTGAATATTTATACCTTTTTATATAATTTATCTGATTTTAAGTTCATATAATTCTGGTTTAATAATGACTGCTTGTCAGCTGGCTTACAATGCTCCTAAAAATGTACCAATTGGCACTCACGCGATGGTAGGACTAGCTCCAGCACCACTGACTGTGCAGCTTAATGGAACCATATATGTCCCAGAGGGGATCCAACTATGCTAAATTGGGTCTTTAGTTAGACAAAAGGGAAAAGGCAAAGCTGAATTTTGCTAACTGACCCTCAACTCTCCTCCATGTGCAGAACAGCTGAGAGTCATACTGAAAGCTTCAGTGTGGCAATACTTCAAGTTAGCTGGCCAAAAGACCCATTTCTGACCACCTCTCCCTTGTCTACCTCCACTATAAAGACTGAAAAAGCTAAGCACTCATTTTCTCAACTTCCAATGAGGCTGAGAGGCCAATGAGACATGAAACTACTGGTGGGTAGAGAGTGGTCTGGAAAAACTTTTTTGCTTTCCTGATAAAAGGACTAGATGGATCTCTTACCCTTCCTTGCTATCTCAGATATGAATATAATGGCTGGAGCTGCAGCAGGTAATTTAGGACCATGAGGCAATATGCATGAGGAAAAGGCCAAGAGAACTGAAGAGCTACTGACTGTGGGTTCACTGGGCTTCCAGACTAAAACCAAACTGCTGATTCCGTCAGACTTCATGTCGTGTAAGGGGAAAAGCTCTTATTTCCTTAAGCTCTTATGTTGAGTTTTCTGTTATTTACATCCAAAACCATTCCTCGCCCATGCCCATAGGAATTCCATCTGTTCAGGCTTCCATTACCCTAAGAGCTGGAAAGCGACTAAGAAGAGAGGCACCTGATATGCCAAGGATTGTGCGGGGTGGTTTTCACACTTTATGCTCTTCAAGTTTTGCAACACTATGAGAGATGGCATTTATAAACATTTATAATTTACCATAGCTAGTCACACTTTAAAGGAAGTGTGTTTTAAAGGAAGATTTGGCAGAGCTACAGATATGTGGACCTTGAAAAATTAATTTCAGTGTAAATTTGCAAAGGTTTGAACACTTATCCTTCTTCAGTAAATTAAAAGTACATCACACAGATATTTCCTTTGGATAAATTAGACACAAACTGCCTGCTGACAGATATAGCATAGTATCCACACCTACCTTCTGCCAAACAACTAAGGACATTTGGTTTGATTAACAAACACTGAAGAATACTTTTCCTCCTGTTGAAGTTGTTTTAGGTTTCAAGATTAAGAAAAGGCTTACCTCCCCTGGGACTGGTGGTGTGACCCACTAAAGAGGAGGAGAAAGTGGTGCTTTCTGTGGTGTGGGCTGGTCCTTTCTTAGGCAGGAAAGTGACCTGTGTTCCTCAGGGATCTAGAATTCTCCAGTGAGAGTCAAGAGGGAAATGGAAGACAGCACTGCCCTCCCAGGACCCAATCATTCAGTCAACAAGACTTAGAGTCCCTGGGCCTTCATAATATATGGAAGGGGAGGTTTCTCTGGCATAAGCCAAGGAGACTGGGAAATAGCAGAAGATGCCAGAAAGAAAAGCAAGGGCAGGGTGACAGAAGCCACATCAGAAATTATATAAATAGCAAAGGATATATTCTATCTCAAATTGTGGAATTCTTGCTGTTCATTCTTCAGTCATTCAGAGCAGAGAAGTATTAATTGTCTGCTCTGAGTCAGGCTGGGGATGTAGTAGGGAACAAATAAGCAGACGTAGATCCTGCTTTCATGAAGTTTACAGTCTCGTAGAGAAACCAAGTTACAATAAAGTGGGATGAGTGTTACAACATGTGAATGTTATTATTTCTATTCCTCTTCTTCCCTATTTATGGTGTTATTATGTGTGACATGGAATGAAGAAAGCACTGGACTAGAGTACTGGGAGTCTTGTTTTGTTCAGGTACAGGTAGTCTTCAGTTGCATGTCCCTGGAGAAATCTCTTTATCCTTTCCATGTTTCTTTTTTACTTTCAAACAAGGTCAGACTAGATAGTTATGATTCTATTATTTATGCTAAAAATAGTCTTGGTGACTTCTAAGAATAGCTCCCACCCTGCTTGTGACTGCCCCATTTTAACAAGTACCACATGTTTATCAGTGTGCATCAAAGTTAGTGTCCCAAGGAATACACTATTGCCTGAGCTTATCCTCTTTCTGCATGGTTCTGATCTGGGCTTTCTGGGCTCTCCTTGTTAGTATTAAAAGACCTGCATCTGAAGTTGACCAGTTTACTGCTGGCAATAAGAACATTCTACAGCAAGGCAAGATCTTTTGAACTGGTTCTTCTAGGTAAGTACATTTTTCAAAGCAGTAATTATTAACTCAAAGTCTCAAGTAACTTTGGAGAACCAAGGATGAACTTACGGAGTCCATCAACATCTTCAAAAAGCATGTTAAAAAAAAGGAAGAGAAATGCTGTGTGTGTGTGTGTGTGTGTGTGTGTGTGTGTGTGTGTGTATTTAGAGTTCCCATGGTTCATCAAATGAGCCCTGGCCTGGAGATATGATATAGTTATGACACGATCTGTCCATCCTCCAAATGCCCATGGATGGTTCTGGTACCTTTTACCACTATTACTACAGTGTTGTGCATTTTTTCCTACCAGACTATTCCTTCCTCAAGAGTGGAGATTGTATCTTATTGAAACAACAAGCTATAGAGGTATATATATACATACATATATATATATATATTTATTTATTTATTTATTTATTTATTTATTTATTTATTTATTTATTTTCAGACTAAGTGACCTGAGACAGGTTACTTGACTTTCAAAGTATTGTGCTGTTGGAATCCCTTTCTGGTCTTGTGAAAACATATCTTCCTTGTCCATAGGACGCATAACACTCAGTCCAAACCAATCATGGTACCTATTTCCCTGGCCATAGAGATGGACACATGACCCCCACTGGCAAATTTGAGTCCCTCTCCAGGATTTTGCTAAGTGGTGCTGAGGGCCACTGGGATCCTTTGCTTTCTGCTGCAGAGTAGTCCTGGCATGAACCTAAATTGTGCACAGTTGTGCCTCCATTCTTGTGAGGACACCTGCCGTAAAAGGAATGAATAGACTTGACAGACAGAGGGAAACAGGGGTAGGGGAAAGAGAACCTTGCTGGTTTCAATGTTCTAAGCTTCTCAGTTACATGAACTAATACATGCCTCTTCTCATTTAAGCAAGCTTGAATTCAGTCTATCACAGGCAACCAGAGCCTTGAGCCCATCCGTAAACAGGGATATGATACCTACTCCGAAAGTGTTTGAAGATAAAATAACATGTAGTGAAGAACCTAGCAGGAAGCTTCCACCCTGCCTGTGACTGCCCCATTTCAACAAGTACCCGTTATTTGTTCTTCAATGTATTGCAGGGAGCACGAATTATACAGGCAATTACTAGGTTTTCTTTTCTATTCTAAAATGATTAAATAATTTGAGAACTAGTTGGTTAAACAAAATTCTTTCCCAAGGGGCTTTCCAGAGTCTCCAATCTTGTAATTTGCCTCAAGAATTCTCAGTTGGGCAAAGAGTATGACCACAGAACCTTATGTCAGGAAACATCTATGAATGCATTTTAGGAACTGCTCTCTGTGTGGCTAATTCAGTAGTTGTGCTGTGGCAAACACTGCTTCAGTGAGAGTTTGACTCTCATCATCCAGTTCTTTCTCTGTTTGAACAGAAGTCTGGTAGGTTTTTGTCCCAGTTCTGGGGATTACTAGTTGTGAGACCTGGAAAAGTTATTTTAATTTTCTGAGTCCCAGCTTATACATCTGTCAGGTGATGATGTGAGACTCCATGACCTTGAAGAACCCATCCAACTATCCAATTCTTTATAAAAAATTCTCGGAAATTCAAATGTGGAGTGTATGGACATTCTCACCCAGGAAGGTTCAAGAAAGGCCCAGGCTGTTGAATGAGGAAAGTGAGCAGAAATGGTGTTCTCCAGTGAAAGTTCCCAGCAGTCACTAGAACCAGCTCCACTTTTGGGGGATTTTATGCCAACATTCCAGCATAAGCAATCTCTGGATTAATCCCAACTTTCTTAAATTGAGGTTTCTAATGGCACTAGATTCTGTGAGTATACACTTTAGGTTTGGATGGAACAAGACAAAAGCCTCAAAACAAAAGGTTAATGTGACTGAATGTTTGCCTTAATGATCCTCAAAGGCCAAGAAAACCTAACAGAAAGAGGTGGAGAGCAATGATTATACAATTTGGATTCTGACTCCTGAACAACTCTGTGTTCTTTCTTATTCCATCAAAATTTAATCTAGACAACTGTGAACCAAAGTTTCTTTTCTCTTCTCAACTAACCAACAGGAAACCTTAGGGCTGCTTAATAAGTATAAATAAAATGAAAAAGGAGAAAATATTTTGAAAACTGCAAGGCACTCCACAAATATATTATTTTTATTATCATTAACGTAACATGTAAAGTATAATTTTGGCTTTACCACAGACATGACTTCAGGCAAGTAATTCACCAGCTCCGCCCTTCATATAAAATGAATGCAGTAATGGCTGGGAAAGATTAACTAGAAAATGATGGTAGACGCCTTTGAAAATTGAAGGTCACTGCAATACTTACTAATTAATGGTAACCATACAATTCTGAAGTTATAAATAGCTTTGCATTTTGAGCAGAACCCAGAGTGTTCTGCTTTTTCACTTGTTGCCATTTTGATTTAGTCCATTAGCTCCACTAGCCTATAATTAGCACAACACCCTGGAAAATTAATCCAGGCTGGTGAGTCAACACTGGGAAAATGAAACAGACTTCTAAATCATGAATTAGAATCATGTTGGAATTAAACTGAAGCCCAGAGCCAGGTCCTCCTGATTTCAGAGGGAACTAAAAGCCTCAAATCTTGACTTTTCAGCTAGAGGAGTTCATGTTTCTATTTGCAACAACTGAGTTTACATTGTGTCTTGCCAATGGGTTTCAGCCCCGGGCAAGTTCGCTATGGATTCAGTGTGACCAAAGAAATTAACAGTAAAACGTTCTTTGGGGTGAAAGGGTTTATTACCCAGCTTGTTCTCCTGTGGTAGGTCGAGCACTAGCGTCTCTGTCTCAGCCCAGAGCACTGGGCCGAGCTCTCTATATAGCGCAATAATAGCTTATTGCCTAAAGGTGTGGAAATGGTATCCTAGCAACAGGCCAGTTACATCATCAGGTGGTTTAAGTTCAGTGAGGATCCTGGCCATAGAAACCCCAACTTCCCCACACTCCACCCCTCCAGGATTCTCGCCTTACAATCTACATGCTTCCAATCCTCCGCAATGGTCCCTGTGCAAGAAAGCTGGAGCACTGTAACCAGATTCCACAATAGCAACAGAGGATAACAACAACTTAGAGATAATAAAAATTAAGACATGGCAAGATTTTGATACAAAAATTATAATAATCCTCAAGCCAGAGGAGGTTCCCAATCCACAAAGACTTTAGAGGAGATAAGACACATGTTTTAATGCCACCAACATAGGCAAATCTTGTCCATCAGGTAGGATGCATGCAAGAGAGTGGTACTGTGATATGACTGTAGCAGGAAGGGGGTCTCTTCCAGGTCTAGTATACCATACTTTTACCCCTTTCCCCATGGGGGTTATTGAAGGGTCTATGTATAGTGCTACTGGAGGTGCATGCACTGGCCATAATGATAAAACAAAACTCCCCGGTAAGATGCTCTTACCTTCTGGCCGTTCAGGATACACTACTGTGACCTTTGGGGGCCACTCTGCTGTTATTCCAGGAATACACAGGAGGCCAGCTTCCAGGCCTTGTCCCCAAGGTGCCAGGAGAGCCAGCCATCATTGGTCTATGTGTCGAAAGGTCCAAGGCCATGTCCACTCAATGGAGTCTCCGGGGTTCCGTGCAGTTGGTGCTGGCAGCAAGATGTTATGCTGGTGGCCAAACCTCGGCTTCAGTGATTCTTCCTTGGTTTGTACTTGCAGTTGTATGGGGGAGGCAGCCATATGTGTTAACATGTCTACGGGGCTCAGGGCTCCCTTTCGAGGTCTCTCATTCAAACGCCGTAGCACGGTCCATAAGCGGACTGAACATCCCCGCAGACTATTGGTATCTGACTTTAGTCCGGATTTTAACAAGCCATTGTGCCTCTCTATCATGCCTGCTGTGGTAGGATTGTATAGCACTTGGAACTTCCACTTGATTCCCAGCTGTCATACCCATTCTTGCAGTGTATGTCCAGTAAAATGGGTGCCCTGATTACTCTCAATCACCTGTGGTCGGCCATAGGCAGCAAAGAGACGCTCCAGGCCTCTTTTGGTAATCTGCTGCTCTGCACAATGGGTAGGAAAAGCAACCAGAAGTCCAGTAGCTGTGTCCACACAAGTCATTACATACCGATATCCTTCTGACACAGGTAGAGGCCCAATATAGTCTATCTGCCACCTGATGAGGGGTATAGACCCCTTAGCTATTTCCCCATATTGCTGTGGAACTCGGTGTAAGTCCCTTTTGGAGCACACGATACACTCCTGCCAGGCTCTACTAACTTCTTCAAAAGTCAAAGGCAAGCCCCACCAATGGGCTATAGCCCACATTGTCTTTTGCCCCGCATGCAACAAATGCTGATGTAGCCATTGGGCTACATCAGAGGCAGGCTTTCCTTCTAACCAACGTATCTGGGTCAATTTATCTGCCTTATCATTTCCTGGGGATGCCAGTGGCAAATGACCTGTCACATGGTATACTGTAATTATTTTAGTCTGACCACAGGCCCATAAGTCCTGCCATAATTCTTGCCCCCAGAGGGGTCGGTGACCAACCAGCCAGGTGGCATGGTACCAGGTTGGTAGCCACAGAGTCAAGCCCCGATAGCCCAGCTGTCAGTACAGACAACTATAGGGGAGGGCTCCTTGCTGATCACAAGCCACACAGACTGCAACTCTGCCCATTGGCTGCTCTTCCCCTCACCATCTTCCATCCATATTGTCTCAGTCTTAGGATGGAAAGCTATGACCCTTCATTTTGGGGGCTGCCCACGGCTGGAGCCATCTATGTACCATGCATCTTCGAGTATAGGGGCTCTTCCCTCCCGATAGGGACTCTCTGCTACTAATGGTTCAAAAGCAAGTTCTTCCTGCTTTTCACTAGTATATGTCACCTGCCCTAACAAGCGTTGGTGTTCTTCGCTCAAGAGGCTACTAGAGAGGACACTACACTGCTGTAGGTAAGCACCCCACTTGGCTAGTGTGGGTGTTTGTGCCACACCACTCCTTGGCTTTTGGGTCCAGTCTCATACCCACCCCAAGATGGAATAGGTGGTTATTACCTTTATCCAGGCCATTCCAGTGATGGGTTCTGTAGCCAGCAAGGCATGATACACGGCAGCCAGTTGTTTTTCTATCAAAGTGTATCATATCTCTGCCCCTTTCCAGAGTTGTGACCAGAATCCAACAGGTTGGCGAGTTCTTTCAAGCCGCTGCCAGAGACCCCAGCCATAACCATCTTCAGTGACATGAACATCCAGCTCACAGGGCCTTGATGGGTCTATCACACTCAAGGCCTGCATGGCCTTGACTGACCGTTTTGCTGTAGTAATGGCAGATGCACATGTTCCATTCCCATCCCACCTGAGTCCCTTATGTACCAACCAATATAAGGGCTTCAGAATTTGCGCCAAGTGCCGTATAAACACTCTCCAGTAGCCTAGAAGAACCCCAAAACTCCTGTAGCAATGCTACAGTTGTGGGGGTAGGAAAGGCCTGGACTTTGTCTATAACTGCTTCTGGTATAACTTTGGTCTTACCTGACCAGACGACCCCCAAGAATTTGACAGACAAACCAGGTCCCTGAACCTTGGTGCTGTTCACAGCCCATCCTTTCTCCTGTAAATGTTGCAGCAGTCTAGGTGCTACACCTCCTAGATCTGAAAGAGAATCAATGTGAGCATGACATCATCAATATAATGGTAAAGCCGCACCGTTGGTGGTTTCTCCCATGTAGCCAAGTCCTGGGCTACAAGTTCATGACAGATGGTGGGGCTGTGGAGGTATCCCTGTGGGAGGATGGTGAAAGTCCATTGCTGTCCTTCCCACATGAAGGCAAACTGCTCCTGACTTTCCTGCTCAATGTCAATGGAAAAGAAGGCATTAGCAAGATCTACAACATAATTATATGTTCCTAGTTCATGGCTGAGGTTATCCATCAAGCCTGCAATAGAGGGGACAGCAGCATGCATAGGGGGTATGACTTTATTCAGTTCTCTATAATCCACAGTCATATGCCAGGAGCCATCTGGCTTTTTTACAGGCCACACTGGGGAATTGAAAGGACTATGGGTGGGCTTTATAATATCCACCTTTTCCAGCTCCTGGAGAGTTTCTGCAATCTCTTTACGCCCTCCAGGCAGTTTGTATTGTTTGGTATTAGTCACCCGCCAAGGCACAGGCAAAGCTGTGGGCGGGTGCCTAGCATGTGCCCTCAGAACTGCCTTCACCACACGTACTCTCAGTCTGAACTCACCTGCAGTGGTCTGCAACCATAGACCCTGCAGGATATCTATCCCCAAAATATACTCAGGAATAGGAGATATACACACAGTATACTCCTTGGGGGGTACTATTTCCAAAGGGATTTGGGCTTTTTTCACCCTGATAGCCTTCCCCCTGTATCCATCTATGATAGTGGGGGACCTGGGGAACCACTCAGCATTACCATGAATCAGTGAACATTCAGTCCCTGCATCCACCAGAGCCAGGACACATTGTATGTTCACTGGGGACCAATGGATAGCTATTTCAACATGTGGCCTCTGGTCCCCCCTGGTCCCTCAGGGTAGATACCTTGACCTTTCCCTCAGTCAAACTGTGTTCCCCAATCACTTTCCTGTGTGGGCTCAAGTGAGGTTGGCTCGTTCTCCAGCAGGAAGTCTTGCAAACACACCGGCTGGGCTCATGGCTCTGTCTCTGACCTCTGCTTCTTTGGTCTTAATGGCTGGAACTGCTGCTCTGGTTTCAGCTGTTGCCATAGCTCCAGTAAGATCCTATTTGACTCCCCATCTAATTTCCTTCCATCTGCTCCTGCCCGTATTAAATCAACCCACATCTGGGTCCTCGTAACCTTCATAGGGCCCTATAAATTCTTCTTGTGAGTAACAGGTCTTATTTCTTTCCAGATTCTCATTGCTTCTGCCTCTCCTAAGTCTGCTACTGTACATGTCACCTTGCTTATGGGATGCCCTAAGTGAGGGGAAAGAGACCCAAAGAGGGATGTGGGAGCTGTTTGAAGTACAATATTTCTCATACCAGTAATGAAAATCTCTTCAGCTGGGTTATAATTCTCTGGACTACAGATGGCATTTCTTATGCCTAGCTCTGGTAGCACTTGTTGGAGTTCAGCATATGTCTGCCATCTAACAGGCGTGGATGGCAGATCACCCGGATTGGGCCACACAGCTCGAAGTACAGCCATAATCCAATTGAGGAGGGAGTGACTCCCTGGGATCTGATGTGCATTTTGTAATCACTGCCTCAAGGCAGGCTGCACTGTCAGGGAAGACAGCTTTCCCATCTCTGATCCCGACAGAACAATTCCATCCACCCAAGTCCCCCAGACACAGGAGCCAAGCTGACATTGACTCCGAGAGCTTCTGCCTAAACCGGCAGCCCAAATCCACCAGCTCAGCCTGAGTATAGGGGTGGACCATAGAGGGCTCCATGACCTGGGGAGGGGGCTGCTCCTCTCCTTGGGGAACTTTCAGCTGCTGGGTCTTTATTTTCTTTACAACCACTGGGCGTGCTTTCAATACAGGAGGCAACAGTGCCTCCGGCACCACCCCTTCATCCTTCTCCAGCTCCTCCATTTCTAGGGCTGATGGCACCTTTCTCTCCCCTCCCCCAAGTGCCTCTTCTGCTACAATCTTTACCTTTTCTACTGTGCCTCGCAGCAATGCTACCTCAGTCTTCAGAAGGTTTCTTACCTTCAGCTCAATGCTTCGCAGCTGATGTTCTCGTGCCACCTCCGCCTGTGCTTCCCTCAGGAGTTTGTCTTTTTCCTTGATGCCTCTTTCTCCTTCAGAACACCTGGCAGCACTGCCGTCTTGTCTCCAATGGCACCTTGCTGCCGGCACTCTCATGCTGCCTCCTCCCGCATCAAGGCCATCTCCTCCTCAGAGAATCCACAGAAGTCTGCAGGTCACATTCTCGTGCCGCCTCTTGCAACAATGCCACTTCCCTCCTCAGGGAATCTACTGAAGTTTGCAGCTCGCATTCTCGCGCTGCCATTTCTTGGGCCTCCTCTGTACCCTTTTTAAGGCTGTGAGAAGCAGCCAACCCACAGTCCCCACTGCCTCACGGGCACTCTGTTTCTCAAAGGATCTGCTTACTATACCGAGGGCCACCCCTGCTGCCTCAGGTATCACCTCCACTTGCCTCCAGTCCTGGGGTGGGGCCATCCTCTAGGAGGCAAGCCACTTCAGACCACATACCCATGGGGGGATGATCCACTGTCTCCCCATTCACAGGGGCAGCCCGCTGAAGCACCCCTCCCATAAGGGCAGCCTGTCTTTTTCCTTGGTCAACAGTGAATCCTGCCAACTATGCCACTTGTCCTGCCAATGGGTTTCAGCCCCAGGCAAGTTCACTATGGATTCAGTCCGACCAAAGAAATTAACAGTAAAACGTTCTTTGGGGTGAAAGGGTTTATTACCCGGCTTGTTCTCCTGGCAGTAGGTCGAGGAGCACTAGGCCTAGCTCTTTATATAGCGCAATAATAGCTTATTGCCTACAGGTGTAGAAGCGGCAGCCCAGCAACAGGTCAGTTATATCATCAGGTGGCTTAAGTTCAGTGAGGATCCTGGCCATAGGAACCCCAACTTCCCCACACATTGCTATAGAGGCAATGATATTCCCTACCAGAATTTTCTATCAGATTTGCAAGCTGTTACATTATGACCATATATTCCTTATAAAATGTGGCTTTGGAGAAGCTAAAACTTAAAAATATAATTAAGATAAACTGCCCAAATCACTATCTGGCAGAGATTCTGTGTCAGCCTGAGCAGGAGGATTCTGAGGGTCTGGGCTGGAGAGAAAGTCTTGTATTGGAAACCGTGAGACTGCTGAAATCTGAGCCAGTAGAGAGAGAAATCCAACTAGCAGAAAGGGGAATCACATGTTACTATAGTGAAGAGGCCACAAGCAGACTAAAAACAATATGAAGGCTTGAATATGGTGTTGGAGGAGATTACTGAGAGGATGTGACTGCCAATTGACCCATAAACTGGACCCAGGCAATCAGAGGCTCCTTACCTGCTTCCCTGTCCTTGAAATATGCATTCCACTTGCCCTCCCCATGCTAGAAGCTGCACCAAGGACATAGCCTTGAAATAGTAAATGCAGTGCTGAGACCTTCTGAATAGTGTACGAGACTGAACCTTGTTAAAGCCTCTATAAAACTTTTAAGATTTGGCAGGCAGGTTCAGAGATCTAAACGTCTTGCAGCTGCCCAAGACTAACCTTGTAGGTTAAGTTGTCTTTTTTATTAAAACCACCACCTACCAATATGGAATGGTCTGCCTATTTCTTTAGTCTCTCCTTGCCCTCTGTCTACAGGGGCCAGTTTGCAAACCAACATATGGAACCAGCCACCCAGGATTAGGGAGTTGAAAATGAGAAGTGGGATAAAAATGGAACTATGTACTTGGGTTGCTTCTCCCAGAACAAGCTTTGCTCTCTTCAGCTGGCACATAGCATCATGTAGAGGTGAATATGCTGAGTTAAAGGCCAGGAACAAGGTCATCAAAGAAATAAATGGGTCCTTTCACCTTTCTCTTTTTATAAAATCTTCTCATTTTCCAAATTAAAGAGCTCCAGTGTTCTTGTATTGTAAATACCTATCAGCTTTGTTTCTTTCCAACTGATGCATGTGATATGATTGGGGAATTCCACAGGCAAACTTTTCTAGTTAAATGTCACCTCATCTAAGGCCAAAGTCATCTGCTTCCCTTCTATCAAACTCTGGCTTCAGATCATCCAGCCTTAAAATCTAGGAATCTTTCCTTTTCCTTGATCATCAAATCCAATTGCCGAATCCTAAAACGTCTTTCTTACTTCTCCATACTTCTTTTCATTCTCACCCCACAGATGCTGAATCTCTTATGTTCAATACACTAATGCCAGTTTAATCTTCTTAAAGTACATCTTCAATCATGTCATTCCCTGACTCAAAACATTTAATAGCTGCCCACTGCCTAACAAATTAAGGGAAAGTCCTCAGTTTTGCAGCCTTACTTTCATGTCTTTCTCCACTCAACAATCCAATGGCATGCATTTCTTTATGCTGTAGACTGCTGGATTCATACCTCATCTAGGACAAGTGACAGGCCTTCCAGAGTGGAGGCAGTGGAACCAATTTGCATGCCCAGGGAACAGATCTGCCAATTAGTCATGATGGCTCAGGAAAACCCATTGCTGGAAAAATAACCAAAGGCTAATGTTGGACTGCCATTAACTGAGTTTCATCATATTCTTAAGTGAAGGAAAATACCACATTAACTTTCAAATGATCCCCCATTTAGTAATATACTCCCTTTACTAAGGGGTTGGGGAAAACTTGGACTTAAAAATTACTTTTCCTCTTCTTTCTTTCAGCTTTCTCCATTTTTCATACTGACTTTTTTTTGTAGTAAATAATCAAAATCTAGATTTTTCTAAAAGTAATTGCTCTTTTCTCTCAATATTATCAGTGTATTTTGAAACAAAATATTAGCAAACTGAATCCAGTAACATATATACATTATTAAACACCATGACCAAGTGGGATTTAGCCCAGAATGAAAGAATGGTTTAACATCTGAAAATCGATTAAAGCAATACACCATATCAATAGAATAAAAAACAAAAAATCTTTCATGATAAAAACACTCAACAAACTAGGGCTAGAAGGAAATTATCTCAACATAATAAAAGCCATTAAAATAAAGAAAAAACACAGTAAACATACTTAGTGGTTCAAAACTGGTTGCTTTCCTCCTAAGATCAGGAGCAAGATAAGGATGGCTGCTATTGCTATCTCTAATACCACACTGAAAGTTCTAGGCAGGCCACTTAGTCAAGACAAATAATCAAAAGGCATCCAGACTGGAAAGAAAGAAGCAAAACTATCTCTTTTCATAGATAACACTATCTTGTATATAGAAAATCATTAAAAAATCTATGAAAAACATGTAGATTAATAAATTAAGCAAGATTTTTGGTTATGACATCAATATATAAAATTTAATTGTATTTTTATACATTTGCAACCAAACAATCCAAATATAAAGTAAGAAAACAACTCCATTTACAGTAACATCAAAAGGAGTAAAATATTTAGGAAAAATTTTAGCAAAGGAAGTACAAAACTTGTACTCTGAAAAGTACAAAACACTGCTGAAATAAATTAAAGATTTAAAGAAATGGAAAGACATCAATATTCATGGATTGGAAGACTCAATATTGTTAAGATGGTAATAATCCCCAAATTTGTGTACAGATACGATGCAGTCCTTATGAGAATCCTAGTTGACTTCCTTGTAGATATTGACAAGCTGATTCTAGAATTCATATACAACTGCAAGGGACCCAGATGGCCAAAACAATCTTGATAAAAAACAAAGTTGGAAGGCTTACACTTGATTTTAAAACTTAATGCAAAGAATAATAATAAGAGTGTGATATAGGCATAAAGATAGATATATAGATCAATGTAATAGAATTGAGATTCCACGTGAAAACCCATGTGTCTATATTTAGTTGATGTTTGTAAGGGAGCAAGACCATTCAATGGGAGAAGAATAGTCTTTTCCACAAATGGTACTGGGACAACTATACAGCCAAATGCAAAAGAACGATTAGGATCTTTACCTCACACCATATACAAAAATTAACTCAAAATGGATCAAAGACATAAATCTAAGATCTAAAGCTATAAAACTCTTAGAAGAAAATATAGGCCAAAACTTTCATGACATTGGATTTGGCAATAATTTCTTGGCTATGAAACCAAAAGCACAAGAAACAAAAGAAAAAAAAAAGATAAACTGGACTTTATCAAAATTAAAAACTTTTGTACTTCAAAGGATATTACTAAAAAAGTGAAAAGACGACCTACAGAATGGGAGAAAATGTTTGCAAATCTTTTATCTGATAAAGGACTTGGACCTAGAATAAAAGAACTCTTACAACTTAATAATAAAAAGACAACCTAATTAAAAAGGGGCAAAGGACTTGAGTAATCATTTCTCCAAAGAAGATATACATATGACCAATAAGCACATGAACAGATGTTCAATATCATTAGTCATCAGGGAGATGCAAGTCAAAATCATTAGATACCACTTCATACCCACTAGGATAGCTACAATAAAAGTCAGCTTATAATAAGTATGAGAGAAATCAGAACCTTCCAACACAATTGATGGGAATGTCAAATGGTTAGGCCACTTTGGAAACAATTTGATATTCCTCAGTAAGTTAAACATAGAATTAATATTGGACCCATCAGTTCCACTCTTAGGTATATACCCAAGAGAAATGAAAACATAAACATATGTTCACACAAAAATTTTATATAAATGGTTTTAGCATTATTCATAGTACCCAAATGATAAAAACAACTCAAATTGTCCATTATGAATGGATAAACAAAATGTAGTATCCATAAAATAAAATACTATTCAGCCATAAATTGGATCAAAGTACTGATACATGCTATACAATATGAATAAACTTGAAAACAGTAAACTAAGTGAAAGCAACCAGACAAAAAGAAGACCACATATTGTAAGATTCCACTTCTGTGAAGTTTTGAGAATAGGCAAGTATAGAGACAGAAAGTAGATTAGTGGTTGCTTAGCACTGTGGGGAATGAGGAGACAGAAGAGAGATAGCTAAAGGGTACAGGTTTTCTTTCTTTGATGATGAAAATGTTCTAAAATTGCAGTGGCAGTGACACATATCTTTGAATATACTAAAAACCATTGATTTATACATTTTAAATGCATGAACTGAATGGTATGTGAATGGAATAAAGCTGTTACCACACACACACACAAAAAAAGTCAATGCCCAAGTAGAGTATTCAAAGTATGGTCTTTGATTCCAATTTTCAGGTGGCTATTTTTATTATTTTTTAAATATATAGAATGGGTATGAATTTGCATCCATCAAAATATGGTACATTAAATAACACTTTATTTT
Organism: Manis pentadactyla; assembly: GCF_030020395.1. NCBI lineage: Eukaryota > Metazoa > Chordata > Mammalia > Pholidota > Manidae > Manis > Manis pentadactyla. The sequence goes on along the minus strand of NC_080022.1, from coordinate 44,798,318 downwards.
TTCTGAAACAAAGGTCACCTGAACCTCTGTGTGCCAAAGTATTCAAATACTGCACTACAGTCATAATTAGGGTTCTCTCCCAACTGCAGGGGGTGATTTATACAAGTTTCATGGGTCTTCTGCAGTCTAGAACACCAAGAAAGTCCTGAGCCTATACTAGTTAACACTGAAATCACAGTCTAAGCCTGCACAGGCTTAGGTCCTTTGAGGGAAAGTGGCTCTGTTGCTTCCCTGCCCTACTAGAGGTTGGGGATTTTGTGGAAGTTGGAAATCTGAGGTCCAGGCAGTCATTTCTCCTTCAGCACTTTCTACTTCCTAGAGCACTGGGAGGCAGCAAGGCAAGGCTTTTTCTCCTCCAGGATCTCCAAAATGTTAACCTCTTCCTAGTCTTCAAAAATCTTCTGTCAGCATCTACTCCTTTTATCTCCTATCTTGAAGTACTTTTCTCCAACTTCTTCCCTTCTATGGGATTTCTGCTTCCAGCAGTGACAGATCTCCTTGTTTAAGACCATTCTTGTTATTGGGAACAACTAGACAAGCTGGGGAATAGAAGAAACATGTGTTTAAAGGCCCTGGAAAGATTCCAAGTGAGAACCTGTAGAGCCAAATTCCAAAGAGAAAATGAAGTACAGAGAGGTAATCCCATCATTCAACACTGCTTTTCCCTTTGATACATTTGTCAGTTTTTAATCAGCAACTAGGAGGCTGAAAAGCTGAGAAGAGCTTTGGGCAGTCTTACAGGACTGAGATGACAAATAGCGGAGATCAAGGGCCACTAAAGAGAAGGTACCCTGGTAAACACCCTAGGCTTTCATTTGGCAAGGCAGTCTGTTACACTGGTGGACCCTCAATGAACCACTAGCATCTCTACTGTTTGTGCTTTCGGGTTGTCCTCTTTACATTCGCTCTGGACTTGGCCATATAATTTATTTTTATCAATAGTGCATCACTAAAAGTGACAGAAAGAGAATCGATAAGCACTTGCTCACCACGGTTTGCACTTTGGGAATTCTCTCTCTTAGGACCTATCCTCCATTTTTAAGGAAGTCAAGGTTATTCCAATGAAAAGACAGGCCATGAGGAGAAGCCCTGCAGGATGGAATACAACACTGAGAGTGAGGCCATATGGGAAGCACCAAAATGTCCAGGCAAGCTCTCAGGTGAATGTTGTGTTGTTAGTGACCCCACCAATTCCAAACAGGGCAGAACTGTCCAGTCAACCCAGAGAATTATGAGAACTAATAAATCCTTGTTGTTTTAAGCCACAAGTTATGGGGTGGTTTGAGATATGACAAATAAAACAATTGGGAACCCTAAAGAATGCTAGGAGTGAGGGTGAACCAAAAGTAGATGAACCCTCAGAGAGACTGAAGTCTGGCTTCAAAAAAACACTTAATCTTTTTCTTTGGATTAATTTGCTCATCACTCCAATTGCCAGGAACTAAATAAATCCAGGAACTAAAATAAATCCTCTCTTAAGGAAAATAACATCATCTAGAACTTCAGGTCACTTATATGGTTTTAAACAATATATAATATATAAAATAAAATTCCCAGAAAGTTTTTGAAAAATTGTAAGATTTCAACCTTACAAAAATGTAAGAATTGACTGGCAATCAAAAGAAAATCAGATAGATAGAAACAGACCAATAGGAGATACAGATATGGAAATTATCAGACATGTAACTATAAAATACCTTATTTTCAAGACATTTAATAATAAGTTTTAAGAGTTTTATCACAGATATGGATGCCCTAAGAATTAAAGTTATAGAACTTAAATATACAATAACTGAATTTAAGAACTCAATAGACTTAATAGCAGATTAGATGTAGCTAAAGAGAGAATATGTGAATTAGATGAGAGGAAAGAAAAAAATATCCAGACTGAAGCAAAGAGACAAAAGAATAAAAAATACAGAAAACAACATAGGAGACAGATGTGATTCAGTGAAAAGAGCCTCACATTCATGTAATTGGAGCCCCAGAAGGAGAGGAGAGAGAGAGAATGAAACAGAAGTAATAATGGCCAAGAATTGTATAAGCTAATGAAAGACTTCAAGGCCCATGTTCAAGATACTCTACAAACTCCATTGTAGATAAATACAAAGAAAACCACCTCTAGACACATCACAGTAAAACTGCTGGACAAACAAAAAGACAAAGATTGTAGACTACATATGAAACAAACTCAAATCTGCATTTCAAAGTGGTTGCCTAGGAAGGTTAACTGCTCTTATCTCTTAATTGGATTTTCTATCTTTACTCTTCCTCCCTTCTAGACCTTTCTCTATATACTACATACTACATCCTTCTAAAATTTAAATAACATCACCCCTGTCCTCTACATAAATGCTTCAGTAGCTTCCCATTTTCTCAGAATAAAGCTCAAACTCCTTATCACAGTTTAAGTTGCCCTCTCAAATCCACTGTCTACCCTTCTAGATTCCTCTCTTGTTACTACCTCTCTGGAATTCTATATACTCCAGGCATACTCCACTGGCTTTTAATTCCTGAAATTGTTTTCCTTCCACCCACCCACTCTAGGGACTTTACACATGCTGCCTATTCTTTGGAACTCTCTCCCCTCATCTCTTTTTCATTTTCCTGGATTTCCTACTTTCTGATGGCTTATAGCTGAAATCATTTCCTCTGGGAAACTTTACAGATTTCCTAGGTGGTAATTTATCTCCACAGAAGAAATTCACCCCTTACATACTGAAATTCCCCTATTGAAGTACTATCACACTTTATTACTGCTTTAATGTCTATCTCCCTTAAAGACGGCAACTTCTAAAAGAGCAGAAACTGCATGTCCTTGCTCACACTTACCTCTCTAGTCCTCAGCCTTGCTCAAAGTAGACAATAAATATTTTAAAATTATTTTTATATTAGAAACCTTCATATTATCTTCAAGCCAGTACATCATACTTCCCTTCTACATGTAGATATTTTTTATTTTTCTTGTAGAAGCTTCTAGAGAAGGATAAATGTGAATTGAATGTAATTTTCACTTTTTGGGGTCCTTTCTACATTTTCAAGATTTTGCTGCAATGAAAATTAAATGGTAAGTGAAAGTATGAATATTTATACCATAGACTCTCCCCTGCTATCCCAATTCAACAGTTTTAAAGTTGCTTTCTTACATGCCAAACAGTGTGATTACACTACTTGCATCCTCAAATGACACTTGCTTTTCAGGCCCTCCAAGATCTGTTTCAAAATGGCCTTCCTTGTTTTTTGTGCCTTTTGTGGCTCCTTTCCAGTTTGTATCACACTTTGTTTTTCTGTTTCCTTCTTTGCTTCCTCTTCTCAGCTCAGTACCGCTTCCTCTGTCATGTTCTATAAACCTGCCACTGTTGATGAGGCTTTTATGTGCTAGCTGAATTGGTCGGCTCTGTCTCATTACCTCTTGGGTTCTATTTCAAATTTTAGTGGCAAACAATTTCTTTTTACCTGTTACTTTCTCTCTCCCCTTGTAGCTAATTTCCTAATTTGGTCACTGAATTAATTCTTCAAAGACTAAAATTAATGCCATCACTTTGCCATCATCAAATTTTGTCTGCTTTGTTTAGAGTTACATCATCAGTGCCAAGAACAGGACTTGGAAACTGATACTGAGTACATACTTGTTGAATAAATAGTTTGGCACATATTCTATGACAGGCTGCTTGGGTTTATTTACATTACTTTATTTCAGTATATATATTATGACCTGATCCAGTTATAAGCATTCTTCCTTAGCAGGTTCTGTGTTGTTCAGAAATATAAGTAGAGGATGTAATTGCTTTTTGTTATTTTCATTCACAAATTAAGATACTTTACTTCCTTTGGGTATTAGACCTAGTCTTTAGTCCAAAATCTAGTCTTTAATCACTATGATAAAAAGTCACTTCATTTAAATGTAATACTGAGATAAGGGAAAAACATCAGGATCTTGGGATATGGTGGAAAAAGAACCTATACGCATGAATTAAAGGAAACTTAAAGAGTAAAATAGCAAGGGCCAGGGCTTGCATGGTGGCGTTAAGGGGACTAGATGTGGCCGCTGAGCACTAATGCTAAAGGGAGAAAGAGAAAGCAAAGAAAATGGCCTTAAAAGAAAGAGGAATGCCCAAAGGTAGAAATGAACAGGTGTGGACTCTCCCCCTTAAATGGCAGAAACAGAGAAGGGGTGGAATTCTCCCCTCAACGGGCAGAAACAAAGGGAATCTGAGCCGAAAGGTGTAGTAGAGCGGGTGGGTGGGTCAGTATCGGGAGTGGGGCAGAGATCAAGGTGTTGCAGTAAGTCCGTGGCTGAAAGAGGGTTGTTGCAGCCTCGGTTCTGAGGTCTTCGTAAAGAAAGCACTGGGATTGAGAGTTCAGATTGTAAAAAATGTTTCACTCCTGGGAATTTCAGCTTTAGAGTTTGGTAGAGTTCAGTCAGGTTTGGTGGGGACAAGTGGTCAGTCCTTGTTGGAAGAAAAATTCAGTGTGGGCTGGGAATTTCGATCGGTTTCGGGCGATTTCAGGGAGAGTTGTTGGAATTTAGGTCAAGTGTTATCGGGGAGTGAATTTCCGCTCAGGTGGGTCGCTATGACGGGCGTAGGCATGAATTTATGGCGGCGTTGAGGTGTGTGTCGGGCAGCGTGGCGGGTGGATTTCCGTGGAATTAGGGTGAATTTTTTTCAGGGCTGCGGTGCTCTTCAGGCCGGGCTGGAGGTGGAGTCCATTTGGCAAGAGTTTCATTGAGGATGGGGGGCAAGCGAGTCCGGGAGTTGGTTTGGGATGCCAGGCGGAGCGGCATCCGGCAAGGCTGGGCAGCCCCAGGACTCGGGGACCTCGGGACGCTCCGCGAAGGGAGCCGCTCTTCCCTCCCGCCCCTCCCGCTCCCGCGGGAACCTGTTGCTGGAGAAATGAGCGGGCGGTGGCAGTGGCTGAGGATCCTCCCTCGCCTCCGCTCCGGCCTCACGGCGGCGCTTTCACCCCAGAGACGCTCCGCGGCGCGGCGCGGCCCCGCCCTTCGTTCCATTAAAAAAAAAAAATCACCTCCCCAGCCTTCGCCTGTAAACGGCGAACCTGGTGGCGGCTCGTGCTGCTTCCGGGAGCGGAGGCGCGGCCCCGCGGCGGGAGGAGGCGGAGGCGGAGGCGGGGGAGAGGGCCAACATGGCGGCGCGCAGGGCTGGGCTGGGCCGCCGCCGCGCTTGAGCGCCCCACCGCCCTTGCTCGGCTCGCGGCGCCCACGCCCGCAACCCAACCTGGCCCGGCGGCTGCGGAGCGCGCAGGTCAGGAGCGCGCGGGCGGCGCTGAGGCAGCGCCCCGCGGCTGCCAGGCCGAGCACCCGCCGCTTCGCCGTCCGCCGGCCGGCGCGGCCCGGAGGCCCGAGCCATGGAATCAGAGGAGGAGCAGCACATGACCACGCTGCTGTGCATGGGCTTCTCGGACCCCGCCACCATCCGCAAGGCCCTGCGCCTGGCCAAGAACGACATCAACGAGGCCGTGGCGCTGCTCACCAACGAGCGGCCGGGCCTCGACTACGGCGGCTACGAACCCATGGACAGCGGCGGCGGCCCCAGTCCCGGGCCTGGCGGGGGCTCGCGGGGCGACGGCGGGGGTGACGGCGGCGGCGGCGGCCCCTCCCGTGGGGGCGGCACCGGAGGCGGGGGCGGCTTCGACCCCCCGCCCGCCTACCACGAGGTTGTGGACGCCGAGGTGAGGAGGGGGGTCCCGTGACTCCCGCGGGAAAGGCCGCCGGGCTGGAGGTCCGTGGGGAGGGGACACACCCCACTGGCCTCGGAGTGCAGAGGGAGTTTGGGACGGGTGAAGGCGCAGAAAGAGAAAGGAGCTCCGGGCTCGTCAGGGACGGAGGTCACGGGACTAGGGTCAAGTGGGGAGAGGGACCCGTGGGGTGGGGCTGAATGGGAGTTAGGGATGCGGGGCAGGGCTGTGCGGCCGAGTCTCCTAGGCTTCCGGCTGATCAAGCCGTCAGAGCGGCCAGGGTCCAGAGGTAGCATCCGAAGTGGGGGAGGCACACACATTAGCCTGGAGTATGTCATGGGGCGACGCATGTTCAGGGATCAGAAATGGGTTCGTGGCCCCATTTCAGCGGAGTGGGGGGTTTCAGCGGAGTGGGGAGAGACACCAGGTTCAGAGTCGGAGAAAAATACTCTGGATGGGCCAGCCAGAGTAGCGGCCTTTGCTAGGGTCAGAGGAGGACTGCTGGGGCTACGAATGGGGTTTGGTTTTAGCCAAGGACCAGAAAGAGGGGACATAAGGCAGGGTTTAAAATCAAGAGGGACAGACCAGGGGCCCGCAATGACAGGATTTGATATAAGATGGGGGAGGGGCCTAGCCGCACTAAGGTCTGGCTTGGGGGAACCCACCAGAAAAAGGTCAGGTGTTGAAGCAGTGGATGTCGGACTCAAAGAGGTTAGAGGGTGAGAGGCACCAAGGCCTTGCAGGAATCTAAGCTGAGAACTAGAATTGGAAGATGAAGCTGGGACCAAGTCTGGGTAAGGGTGGGACTGGTCATCGATGAGGTCAGAACTGAAGAAAAACTAGAGGGAAGAAAGGCACTGTAGTCATACTGAGGGTGCTGTGCAGAGAGACGGGACAGGACGGGAGATTACTGTCAGTGGAGGAGTGTTACGGAGAAAGGGCCGTCTTGGTGAATGGCTTTGGTCAGAGACCTGGGTGGAGGAAATTAGGCGTGTTTAGTTTGGGATGTGAGCAAACAATGTGGGGAAGAACATGAACTTGAACTGCAATTTTAAAAAAGGATCAACCAGAAGCAACGGTCCCTGTGGTAATTACTTTGCTGAAAAATGGCAACTCACAGCAGGAATTTTGGTCAGATCCATTGGATAGTGTCTATTAAGGGTCAAGTAGAGCAGCTTGGCCTGATCACAGAGGAGCACAGATCTCAGATAAGGGGGTTGTGTTTTTAAATAGAGCTATGTGTTTTCAATAGAGCTTTGGATAATTCTTAATAAAGCTTAGCCCTCTAAAAGAATTTTTTCTAAATTGTTATATCCTTTTAATTACATGTTTCTGGAGCAGTTTCTTGGGCTGAAATAGCTTGGAAATGAAGGTGGCATTTCAAAAAAAAGGTTTCCTTACAAGATTTCTTTGGTTTCCAGACTTGCACATACTTGATTGATTCCACTCAGTTACCCAATAACTCAGCTGTATCATTGACTAGTGTATGGAAGTTTCTTCCCAAAAGATTGCTATTCCTAGTTTGGGAAGAAATTCCTACATAATTAAGTAACTGTACCTAAGTCACTTAAGAAATAAGCTCTTTGCAAGTCCCCATTACTCCTCTCCTTGTTCCTTCCAGTTTTGATCCAATTTTACAATCAGGAAGAAAGCCATTGCTTTTTTTGAATGTGTTTGTATAATTCTACAGGGTTCAGTGTATCCTCATTTTGTGAGAAATTTATTTTTTCTTTTGTCACACCTTCTAATTTCCTATAATTGAAAAATCAAAGTATAATGTTGGATGGTACTTTAGCATTAGCTGAACTGCCTATACATTTATGTACAAGTAATTGGGACTGGCTTCTTTAATGACAGGCTGAGGAGTTTGCTTTCAGGTAAAATCTAAAGAACCTACATCTTCCTGAAGAACTTTTTTCATTTTCTCTTGACTTGTGGATTTGGCCTGAGGAGGCTGCACTACCTAAATCTGAGAGTTCATGAGGGCCTGGTGACAGAGGCTGCTTTACCCAGAAGCAGATTGGCGGGAATACAAGCAGACGCTTCTCCAGCACACAGGAGCATGCTGAGAATGTTTAATCCAATTTTTGCTTCTAGTTTTTTACAAATCTTGCATGCCACCTGTGCAGCTTGTTGGTCATTGTTGCTGTGAACAGTGGGAAACTGAAGCTTTTGGTCTTGGGAAATAATAGGGAAAAGTGCTAATTGTTGTTGAGTGTCTAGCGTACTTTATATTTAACCTTCAGTGAGATAGTTAATAACATCAGCAATTTAGAGATAGAATTAGTTAGTGGCTGAGTCTGAATTTGAACCCGAGTCTCTTGGCTTCAAAGAGTGTGCTTTTTTACTCTGCTCAATTCATGGTTGTAGATTGAACTCATTTTAGGGTAAGAAGGAAAAACAAAGAGGGAAAGAGACATTTTGAGGCTACTGTACGGGTCTAGGAATGATGTGGCAAGCACTGAATCAAGGCATGGCGAATAGAATAATGGAGAACAAAAGGAGAATCATAGACTTTTGAGCAGAAGACTAGAAATTAATCACTTGTTCAGTTCCCTTGTTTTACAACTGCAGCTTGCTGGTCCTAAAGGGGAAGTGGCGTGTCCTCACCAGCGCCAATTAATAGAAAAGATGAGACTAGAACTCAAGCCTTCTCACTGCAAGTTCAGTGCACCTCTCCTTACCTGTTGGCTTCCTTTCAAATGCAAAAGAGTCAGAACTCATTGATGGGCTAAAGGTGATAGAGAAAGGGGAAGTATTGTAAACTGGATGAAGTTTGTCAGCTCTTGTATAATCTGTTTTAGTTCTAAAAAATGAGTACCTTATTTTAAATTATGTAAAGTTTTATTTCATGCATAGGAAAGTTCAGTGTTAACGTCCTCTTCAAAACATTTGGGAAAACACAGATTAAAATATGATTATTAAAAAGAAGAAATTACTTTATTTTTTATTTGCAGTTTGGGGATAGGAGTGATCCTCATTAAGTAAATATTTAATACCTCCCATGTCCTGGGGCTGGGAATAGAGTGGTGAACAGAACATGAAGGTTACATTCTAGTGGATCTTAGTGCAAGCCTCTCATTTTGCAAGAAGTGACTTCCCAAGGTCATGTAGCTAGTTAGGTAAATCAGTTTAGTAATTTGGGCCCATACTATAATTAGGATTTGGTTTACAAATTAAAATTTGGTAAGTAACAGCAGTTAACTTTTGGTTCAGTAGAAGCAAGGAAAACACAGAACACATTGAAATCACACAGAAATCCACCATTTAAATACCCTCCAAGGAAGTAAAGGTATTGCTTTGCAGAAGTTGTGTTTGATTGTTACTGCTATTGTTGAGTGTAATTCCTGGTCTTGGTCTGGAAGGGACTTTGAGAAGCTATCCAATTTTGGTTTTGAATGGCATTACTTCAAAACCTTTTCACAGCAGGTAAGAGTGTGTTGTATTATTAGAGTGAGATCTCACAGCTGCCCTAAATAACTTAGCCAGATGTTTAACACCCCCAACTGTCAGAATTTTTCATTCTTCCTTATGTGGCTAATGTAAACTGCTAAGTTCATGTCACCTGGTTCTGCCCTTCACAGAGCTGGGAGAGTTGGTCCTGTAAGAATTGTGCCAGGAGGTCAGTGAAATCAGAACCAGGTGCTGCTGTGGGCCTCTTAAAAAATTTAACAGTTGTGAAATGCATCTTACTCCTTACTGTTTCCTTATCTTTAGAAAACACTAAAGTGGAATTGCAAGATTTCAATTAACAGCTAGAAATACCTTCCATGGCTGTCTAGTTTTGTGATAATTAATAGTCCTAGAAGTGACATTTAATATTGTGATCTAACAAATATTGCAAACTCTTGTTTTGATCTTGTTAAAATGTGCACATTTCTTCAGGGGTGTTTTGTCAGAAGTCTTTGCAAGATTTCATTGCGTTTTTGTTTCATTGAGTGCCCCAAAGTTGGTCCTGTTGTAAGACACCTAAATCACCTTAATTTGTAGTTCCTTAATTCAGCTTATTTCTGCCTGTTTTTTCCCCTTTGGTAGTAAGTGATAGTTATAAATAAATTAAAATTATAATACTGTAAATATTTAGATTTAGATTTAGATTCAAGTTTATGGGTTTTCCCCTGAAAATACATAATTAGTCCTAGTGTATTTGAGTGTGAAGTAAAATATCAAATAAATAAATTTTAGTCAGTTATTAGCGATTTGAATACATGACCTACAGTTTGTGACTTACTATGATTTGGTAAATTAAAGAAAAAAATACATTTAAAGGTTTTAGAGTACAAAGTAAAATACTTCAAAAAATCAGTTGAAAGTAGATGAAATGAAAATAGGGAATCTGCAGTATTAATTAGCATAGCCTAATTTTTAAAATGAGAATTTCTTTATAATTTAGTATATATATCTCTTTGGGGAATTAGGCCTATGAGTTAATCTAACAGTTGGATTTTCATCTTGTAATTACCTGGCCGTATGGTTTCAGAATGAATGTAATTTGGCAAGAAGGAAGTACATTTGTGTGTTGGCTACTATAGTTCTAGTGAAATCATAGCAGGCAGTGACAGCTTTGTATTGGCATAATAATGCTGTTAGCTTAAAATCTAAAAATTACAGTATTAGGAAAGTAAATGTTTAATATTTTAACAATTTGGGAGAAGAATTTCAACTTTCATACAGCCTAAATAACAGATATCATTGTACTACATATTTTTGTTTATTGACCAAATATCATGTAACGTTGATTTTATTTGAATGAATGTGAAGATGAAAATTTTTCATTTTTAATGAGAACTGTTGTATTTAGAAAGATTTAATTAATACTTTTCATATGTGGAGTTCAGTTTTCCAGGAAATTTTTCATATTTGGAGCACCAGAGAGGAACAAGAAGTAAATGAATGAATATGTAAGATTGAGCCATATCACAACACTCCCACCCATTTAATGCACTAAAGCTTGTGCATTTCACTCATTTATGTTTTAACTTGTTTTTGTAAAAACATAGCTCAGGTAATTTTAGTGTTAGGCTTCCTGTCAAATTAGGAGTAGCAGACTGAAAGGGTGTGTAGTCCAGACATGAACTGATGAGCTGTTAAGAGGCCAGCACTTTGATAGTAGTGAGAAGTGACAGGCAGCAGCTCAGTGGTGAAGGGGGAGACAGGAGCACTTTAAAAGCAGACTTAGCCAAGCAGGTGAGCCAATTCGTGTAGGGCCAAATGAACCAGCTGTATGTTCTTCATGCCCTGAGGGGATAACGGTTTTTAGTGATGCCACACTCAAGAAGAGATTCCAGTATGCTCTGCGAAAGGTCAGCAAATGTGTAATATGTTTTAGCAAGGTTTTAGTTGTTAAGAAAAAAGAAGAAAAAATTTGGGTACATAATGAAGTAAGCCTCAGGTACCTGAAAATTCAGATACAAAGGACATTTCAGTTTGAGGATTCTAGTTTTCAGAGGCGCTACTAAGAATGTTGTGTTTCATTTGCAAATCAATATTGTTTCTCACCTTCCTTTTTTATTTTTTTTTAATTGAAGTATCATTGATATACAACCTCATACTGGTTTCAGATGTACAACACAGTTGTTCAACAGTTACCCATATTATTAAATCTTCACCCTCTCTAATGAGGTTACTATTCTATCAACATAGAAAGATGTTACAGAGTAATTGACCAATTTGTATTGTGATTGTGAACTATTGTGTGCCCCTTTACCCCCCTCACCCCTCCCACCCCTTTCTCAACTTCCTTTTAAGGAAGTTTTTAGTTTCTTTTTTAAAAGTATGTATTTCTTATCCTCATTATCATAGGAGTTTTTATTCATTATTAAACATTTTTCAGTCAGACTTTATAAAAATTTTTTGTTAAGCTCATATTAGCAGTAACATTATTGTTTATTGTTGATAATCTCTTTAGGCGAAGTGTTTTATAACCATTTTGTTTTTATGATACATTTATGAGGTCACAGCTCTCTCCAACAGTGAGACACCTGGTTACCACCATTGGTGGCTTCCATATTTTAATCTCTTTCCCTGTATATGTGGTTTGTGAGGGAAGTGGAATCTACTTGCTTTAGAAGTTAATCTTAAGCTAGTTAATGGAACATATAATTAGATTTGTTTTATTTTTATTTGTTCTGAAGAAAAGGGCTAACAAGTTGAAATTTTATTCTGCTACTCTTTGCAGAAATTGGAATGCTTCAGCCAAGATGCAAGGGCCTGGGGAATATTTTTTCTAGAGCTGAATTGAAGATTTGGCTTTCCTCTTAGAGATGAATTACATTTTAGGTGTCCACCAAAGTCTTGTCACTTCCAAAGACAAGCTTGTTCTAGTGTGCAGTTTGCTTTCCTTAGCAGTATCTTAGTTACTGTAAAATTCAGTTCACACTATATGATACGATTTCACTTAAGTTTAACGTGTTTATGTTAGAAATATTTAAGAATTTAGTGAATACATGATACATTCTTTATTGGTAAGTTTCCATAATGGTTTCTGAAATTAAAATCTTTTTCCAAAGACTTGTTGTTTAAACATTCTATTGCCAAGACTTTTGTGCTTTATGAGCTTTTGAAAACTAGTTTTTCATAAACAAGTCAACACTTTTTTTTTCCTCTTTCATTTCTCCTATATTGTCAATTTTGGCTTAAAATTGAATTCCTTTCTGAAACCTATAGTTGGAAACCTGTAGTGAAGCATTTTTATAGCAATTTAAAATATATTTCAGGTCCTAGGAAATAAAAGTATTCCATACTGCAAATGGCAACACCATCCACCAGTTCAATTTATTCTAGACTCTTTACTTTGTTTTCTTTTTGAATAGCCTGTTTATTCAAATCCTGTATATCTGTCCTCCTCCCCTTCTGTCTATCCCCACTGTTACTGCTCTGGTTTTGTTCATGTTCTTTCCTTAACTGTTTCTCTGTGTCACTTAGTGACACCAGAGTGATCTCTCTAAAATGCGAATTTTAATTACAGGGTAACCTTGCTTAAAAATGTTTGGTGGTTCCTCATTTTTATAGGTAAAATATAAACTACTTTTATCTCAAGGTCTCCATACTTACTTCTCTATTCTAATCTCTTGCCTTCCAGTTCCGTGCTCTCCATTGCAGTTTAAGGGCTATCAGTTGTTCCCCCCATCATCTCTAAACCCCAATATCCATCTGCCTGGCTGACAGTGATTCATTCTTCAAGATTAGCTCAAATGCCATTTCTCTTCCAGGTGCATTTGTCTCATATCACCAGTTTGCCCACTGCGTTTTGTGCATACACCAGTTAAAGCAGTGATTATATTTTAGTTAAAAAAAAAGTTGTGTTTACCTATCTGTCTTTCCCTTAGGCTTGAGGAACAGGACTATTTCTTTTTATCTCTGTGTCTGTAGTACCCCTGGCTCACAATATTTGATTGGATAGAGAAACAACTAAATGAATGGATGGAAAGAAAATCTTAAATAAAAAGTCAAATGATATATGAAAAAGTATTGAACCAGGAATTTGGGAGATAGTACATTTGTGTTCAGGGTTCTGTTGCTTGCTAAGTATGTCATTGGGCAAGTCAGTTTACCTCTTTGAGCCTCAGTTTTCTTGTCTATAAAATGGGGATCTTGGACTAGATCTGTGGTTAATTTTTTTCATTGACCTCTGAGAAATTAAAAGAGGTGAGGCCTCTTAGAAAACAGCATATATATAAATATACACACTTACTTTTTAAAATAACCTGGTGCTAAAATAGTAATACTGTTATTTTTGGGTGATGGGATCACAAATGATTCTCTTTTTCTGAATTAAGAAATATTTTTTAATGAGCCTTTAAAAAGCTTATAAGCTTTATTAAAATGAAGACAAGCCAAACTGTGGTGTCCATTAAAATGAGAGTAGCTAAAGCAACAACTGATAACAGCAGAAGCCCCAATACTGTAGTATTTCGTGAGTGTTTGGAAAATTTTACCTAGACACTGCAATTATTTTAAAACTTCACTACTAAATATAAAAAATATTTATGTTTTATCTAACTGAAATATAGAAAGCATACTGCTCCCTAGCTTATCATTGGGAATCTTAAGTCTAGGGTTCATATTTGATTAGCCACTTATTAGGTAGTTTCTGGTTATTTCTAATTACAAGAAAACTGTGGCTCAGAAAATATGTATGATTCAGCAGGACTTTTCAAATTTGAGTCACAGTTTAAGCTTTAATGGACCTTAGGTTTAGTAGTTTTTCCCTCCCTTCTCCTTTTCTGCATGTTCCCTCCAGCCTTCCTACTATCTCATAGCATTTTGCCTTATTGATTGGTTTTGGGATATTGTATATATAACACCAGTGTGTTTTGATTGGTCTTAAGATTACCTGCCAGTTTTTAAAGACTCTCAAAGGTCTATGTCTGTAGAAAACAGTTATCTTTGAAGAATAGATTTTTGTTTTGTTTTGCTTTGCCAAAGGGCTGGAGTAGAGATACACACTTGGCAGACACAGCCTTCCCTTGCCACCTCTATTTCCTGTGACCTGTGTTACTCATGATTGTTGGGCTCCTGGCTCCAGGCCCAATCTCATTTGTTCTCAAGAAGCATTCCACTCACTTGACTCTTTCTGTCATTCACATACTTTAATGTACCCTCTCATGTCTGTTTGTACATTTTTTAAGAGGGCAGGATGGCTATTTTTGGTATTTTTATTAAGTTGAGAATAGTTGAAGAGTTCTAAGAATTAAAACTCTAGATTTATATTAAATAATGATAACAAATCAAATTCCAGTGATAAAAACAGACACTAAACTAAAAATATCAGAGCAACAAAAAGTTAATAGCCCTTTTAACAAAATAGCTACTCATTCAGTAGGTTTTTATTGAGCTCTGATTTGTGTGTGAGGCACTGAACTAGATGATGGGAATACAGCGGTAACCCAATCAGAGCCCCTTCTCTTCATAGTTTCAAGGCTGGTAGATTTCTTAGGCTCTAAGTCTAATTAAGTGTAACGTTCTAATTCAGAAACTAGAGGCCTTGAAGAGTTACGAGTTAAATATGAAAGAGCTTAGATCTATCAAAAGCATTTGAATAGTGCCTCAGAATTTTTTGTGATGTGATTTGATCTATAGTGGTATCCATTGCCAGGAAACCATGTGATATTTGTTTCAAGTGATATTTCTTTAGTGCCATGGAATGTACAGAATTTGTACTTACTTATTTGTGGGATGTTTAATATTAGCAGGTTAATGATTATCTCAATTAGTATGTCTTCCAAGAATGGTGCTAATTATTTCAATTAAATGTCATTACTTTTTGCCCAGTCATCATGAAAGTATATAGTTTTTCCTAGAAAAGAGAAATTAGTCTAGTAACTGTTCTTATTTTTGGCTAAAATACTTTATGATTGTTGATAATACAGAAAAAGCTATTTTAAAGCTAGAGGAATGTTGATTTTAAAAAGACTTGTGATGGTGGAAATAGCAGTAACTTTGTAAATGAAAACCTGCCTGGGATTAGTTAACAATAGAAATCCTTAATTTAATTTTTAATATTTTTGTTTTTGTGGCCATTTTGATGTTGAAGTGGACTGCCTTGCTAAAATAGTACTTTGTATTAGTAATTTCCATTTTGTAAGATTTACTACTTACAATGTCTGCTTCATTTGAAATATTTAAGTGAGTTATAGTCATGACAGATCAACCTATATTTCACTAGTTTATGTATCATAGTTGTTTTTGAGAAGATGTTAGTTATCTATTGAACAACACTCAGTACTCTGTTGAAATTATGCCAGACAAAACTGTATGTGTGTGTGGGGGTGCGTGTGTGTGTATAAAATATATAAAATTTGAACCATAAAGACAACTGGTTCATGGTACATATACAGATACACTGACACCTGTATGGAATAACAAGAAAGTTATGTTTGCATTTGATTACTGAGGTTTTTGGATTGGAATATGAAACATACTTTGTTGAAGGAATTCCAAGATAGCATTTATCCCATTGTATTGGATATTTGTCACCCGCCTGAACTGTGAGTCTTGTTGAGGACAGAGTCTGATCTTTATTTCCCCTAAGTCTAGGGTAACACTTGACATGCAAGGTACTAAATTAAATGAAAGAATTTGATCTGAAAAAGATTTAGTTTACATTACCATTTTGGAACACATTTTCCTTCACTCGTATGTATCAGCCAGTCTCTTAAAGCTAATCTTGCCTAAAATAACCTACTCCATAGCGTGAAAGTCACAAATATTTTGGTAGTTTTATAGCAGATTTCTGTCATGGTATTTACCTTATTTTACAGTTTGTGGGAAGGAACTTTTTTTTGAACTGTTGCCAATATCTTTATAGTGGACCCCATTTGGGACATAAAACATTAAATCTGAGCTTTGGTATTCAGTACTACTCCTTTTGCTTTGTAAGTTTTTTTCTGTAACTCACATAGAAAAATATTGTACACAGGAAAGAACATAATGAATGCTAAAAGAAACAAACCTTTTTTTAGCCTTTGGTAGGACTGTTTGCCATTCTGTTTTTGTATAGTTTTGTTACGTCTTGCTTGAACTCTACATCAGTAAGGAGATTATTTGCAGAGATTGTTATTTCTGAAGAAGAGAAAACATGCTATATAGTACAATTAAAACAGGAAACTGATTTTTACTGTTTTTTTATTTCAAGTTGTCTTATTTCGTTTATCACTATAATGATTAATGTACTCTTAATTCAAGTGAATTTGTTTTACAGTAGAGTTAATGAGAAACTGTTCATTTTTTTTACTCCTTTCTCATCCCAGTATAAAAAAAAAAGTATGTGGAGGGGAAGTAGGAGGAGGAAAGAAACAGTAATGTGGGGCCATTTGTTCAACACTGAACAAATATTTATCAAATGCTTTTGCGGCTGGTCTGGCCTCTGATTGCTAAGACACAGTCCCTGCTTATAAGCAGTTCAGAGCCTATTGCAGTATTTCTGAAGGGTAGGCAGGGATGGCTGGCACCAGATCAGAACCACTTGTGTTGCCTTTTCGGAATAGCTTCTCCCCAACAGAGCCTCCAAGTATCCCAGGAGATTCTGAGAGTGGGGAGTGTTGGGTGAAAGTACTTAATATTAAGTGTTAGGAAAGATGTATGTGTAATGGTCACTACAAATCTAATGTGGATGTAACTTGGTTTCTATACTGTACTTTTCATAAGTTTCTATTTTAATCAATTTCCAACCTACAGAAAAAGTTGAAAG
The DNA here is from genome assembly GCF_030020395.1 of Manis pentadactyla. Lineage (NCBI taxonomy): Eukaryota > Metazoa > Chordata > Mammalia > Pholidota > Manidae > Manis > Manis pentadactyla. Next base: position 44,781,430 of record NC_080022.1, on the reverse strand, counting down.
AATAGTAGTGAACACTCTGTATACCCTTCACTTTAATGAATATTTGCCAACATTTTGTCACATTTGCTTCTTCTGTCTCTGAAGACACACACACACACCTTTTCTTTTTCTGAACCTTTTGAAAATAAGTTGCAGACTTCATGACACTTGACTCCTAAATACTTCAGTATGACTCTCCAGAGGAGAAAGACATTCTACAGAACCCACAACACTCTCACCTCACCAAAGGAATTTAGCAATGATACATTAATATTCTCTGTTATTTAGTCCATATTTAGATTTTCCCAATTGTACCAGAAATATCCTTTAAAACATTTTAAAAATAAACTAAGACTGGATCAAAGATTATGCATTGCCTTTGGTTATCATGTCTCTTTAAAGTAGATTCTAAAATAATCTTTATATCTTTTAGCCTTTGATACTTTTTTGAAATAACCCAATTTTCTTACTGTATTTTGAAAAGATTTTAAAATTGAATCAGTTTAAATACACAAGCTTTATCATTATCTAGTAAGGTAGTAAGGAAAACTGAACAAAGATTTTAACTTCTTTCATGTCATAATTTGTTCTCCCTTAGTAATAATGCACTTTCAGTCATCTTTATTCTGATCTTTTATAGAATTTTAGCATGTTTAGAGCCAAAGGCAATCTTAGACCTAGAAGTAAATGTGTTCCTTTTGTAGATGAAACTGACAGATAACAGGTATCAAGTCTTATCTAAGACTGGTTCTCAGGCAAGGGTGATATTTTGCCCCCAGGAGACAAAAATTCACACCCAAAAAAAAAGGTTCACAAAAATTACATCCCATCTGTTGGTGATGAGGTAGGTATTAGTCAAAATTACACGGAGAGAGATTTCAGTTGAACTTTTATCTGTGCAAAAAAGGAACAGGCAGTCTCAAAATGTCATAAGGTCCTGGTCTCTAGACATATCTAGGCAGAGGTTCTGGGATATTTCTGGGGTTATAGAAGGGATTTAGGTATCAGATAAAAGTTTAGACTTTAGAAATAGAATGGAATCTGGATTATAGCTCCTCTCATTGAATAACACAATCTAATTGGGGCACCAGACCTGTAAGTACATAAAGTTAAATAGAACTCAGTATTTGATGATAAGGAGATAGAAGAAGGCATTTGAAGTATTCCATACTCTCTCTTTAATGGCAGGCCCTCACACAGACAGTTCTCTGGGCCTAGAATCTTTTCCCATTCCTGAAACTTTTGTGAGTATTTATTAGGTGCTTAACGTTCATTCATTCACCAATTGTTTGTTGAGCACCTACTCTGTATTAGGGACTATTGAAGATAATGCAACAAACAAAACAAAAATTCTTCCCTGGTGGAGTTATATTCTAGATTAGGAGAGACACAACAAATAAGATAAATAAATAAAATGTAACTTGTCAGATGATAAATGCTATAGGAACAAGGCAGGGAATGGGGATGGAGTCATGCTGGACTAGGGTGAGTATGACAGGGCTGCCTTTTAAAGTAGGTTATTCAGGAAAGGCTTCACTGAGAAGGTCATAGTTGAGCAAAGGCCTGAAGGAGATGAAGCAAACTGCATGGTTATCTGGGAAGACTGTTTCCAAGTCAGGTAGGCAAACTTTTTCTATAAAAGGCCAGATAGTAAACATTTCTACTTTGCAGGCCGTGTAGTCTCTGTTGCATCTGCTCACCTCAGCTATTGTAGTGTGAAAGTAACCATGGACTGCATAAACAAGTAGGCAGGTCTGTGTTCCAGTAAAACTATTTACAAAAAGAGGCAGTACATTGCCAACTCTTGCACTAGTGGAAGGAATAATCAGTGTCCCTATGTGGGAGCATGGCTGGCATGTTTGAGGAGCAGCAGGAATGCCAATATGGCTGGAACTTAGAAGGAGGGGAAGAGCAAGAGATAGGCTGGAGGTGAAGGATCGGGCAGCCCCTCACTAGGACCTTGAAGGCAACTGTAAGGATTCCTTTTTGTCAAAATGAAGAAGGCAACATCAAGGATTCTGAACAGGAGGGTGACTTGATCTGGTAAGAAAGATCAGAGTTTATTTTGGAATGTGTTAAATTTAAGATGCCTATTAAATATCCTAGTGGAGATGTCAAAGGGAGTTGGATAGATACCTGTAGTCTAAGGAAGAGGTCTATACTGAGGCTGAAACTTGAGCGCCCTAGGCTTAGAGATGATTTTTAAAATCATTAGATTATGCAATCTCAGCAAGGCCAACAGCACTCCAGAGGGGGCAAAAATTGGTTCTTGGGGGGATTAAAAAAATCTTAGGTATTACAGTGGTTTGCTCCAAAGTTCAACCCTACCCAACACAATCTAATACTTTAGTATTTAATTAATAAATACAGGATGATTAAGAAAAAAGTGTTTAAAAGCCTCCTTAAAGGAGTGATAATAAAAATAGAGTTGAGACATACTGTTTTAGATTCGACTCAGTGAGATGACCGAGGGAGTGTGTATATATATATATATATATATATATATATATATATATACAAAGACAATAATGAGACCTGGGCTCTAGGGTATTCTAGTGTGTAGAGATAGGGTGATCAGGAGGAACCAGCAGAGGAGCTTGAGACTGGCTAGTGAAGTAAGGAGAGCCAGGAAAGGGCTTTGTACTGGAAGCTAAGAGAAGAAGTGTTTCAAAGAGAAGGGAGTGGTCAGGTGTATTGAATGTTACTAATGGGCTAGGTAAGCTGAGGATTGAGAAATAGCCATGTCTATGAGATTGTGGTAAAGAAGTTAGATATTTACTTAGGTCTCATCTTAAATGTCATTTATAGGTTGCATTTGACCATGATTAGGGTCTCCTTAGTATTATTCTAATTTTTCAAAAAACTACGGTAAAAAAACATCTTAGCCATTTTTGAGTATACTGTTCAGTAGTGTAAAGTATATTTATTTACACTGTTGTGAAACAGATCTCCAGAACTTTTTCATCTTATAAAATTGAAACTCTATACTCATTAGGCAACTCCTTTTCTCCCCTCCAAGCCCCTGCTAAATAGTACTCTACTTTCTGTTTCTATGAATTTGACTACTCTATAGATACCTCATATAAGTGGAATCAGACAGTATTTGTTGTTTTGTGACTTGTTTCACTTAGCGTAATGTGCTCAAGCTTCATCCATATTACAGGATTTCCTTCCTTTTTAAGGCTGAATAATAGTCCGTGGTTCCTCCTTATATGCTTTCATAACTCTCTGTCATTATAATGGGCTCCTACAAAATAATTGTAATCTCTTTTTTTTGTCTTCTCTGATAGGCAGTGAATCTTAAGTCTTCAAAGGCACAGTGTGTCTTATTCATTGATGTATTCAGTTACTGGGAAATATTGAATAAGAATCTGTATAAAATTAGAAGACAGAATACCTTACTTTGATTGGAGGAATCTTGAAAATTTTGTTGAAGTGATGATACTTGAACTGGTTTTGAAGAATGTCTTAGTCTCTTTGGGCTGCTAGAGCAAAATGCCATAGATTAGGTGGCTTATAAGCAACAGAAATTTACTTCTCACAGTTTTGGAGGCTGGGAAGTCCAAGGTCAAGGTGCAGGCAAATTTGGTGTCTGGGGAGGACCCGCTTCCTGGTTCATAGACAGCTGTCTGCTTGCTATAACCTCACATGACAAGGAGGAAGGGAGCTCTGTGCAGTCTCTTTTATAAGAGCCAGAGCTCTGATGACCTAGTCCCCTCCCAAAGACCCCCATTTCCAAACACCAGCACACTGGGGACTAGGTTTCAACATAGGAACTTTGGGGGGACACAAACATTAAGTCTGTAGCAAAGAGCAAGTAGTGATTTATTAGGTTGAGAAAGGGCATTCTAAGCATTCTGGGCCGAGGAAACAGCGTAGAGCTATACACAGTTCCATGACAAGGCCTTGTGTACTCAGGGGCCTGCGCAGTTCCTTGTGGTTAGAACAGAAGCAGTTAAGAAAGTGGCAGATGAGGTTCTGCTTGTAGGTTGTGGTTGGGTGGTAAAGAGCCTTACATGCCAGGGCAGGAAACTTGCTTTTATTTTCTAGGCACAGGCAAAGATTTCTTTCTTTGGTTTAGTTTTTGACTTTGAAAGGAAGATCACTCTGGTGACATTTTGGAGGGAGCACAGGAGTGGGGATGGAATGGTGGCAGGTATGGCAGAAGGGTTGCAGCAATCTAAGCAACTTGCAGCAAGGACTCCAGCTGAGACAGTAGTTGGCTAGGAGAGATGATTCAGGGGAAATTATGAGGTAGATCCTTGTGGCATTGTGGTAGCCTATTGGTTGGGAAGGTGACACAAGTTTCAGAGAAGAATAATAGAGAAGAAACATATTTGAAGAAGAACACTGAATTTGTTTTTGTGTGTGTTGGTAAATTTGAAGGGTCTTTAGTGCTCTGAGGGTGAAGAGTGTGACAGGAAGATAGAAACACTCATCTGAAGTTTGAGGAGAGCTTTAGGCTACTGTTAAGATGTGCCTGTTTGCTGTAGGTGGCCCTGTACATGGATTATCTATCATCTGCATGTAATTCTGTAAGTCAGACACTATTTTTATTTGTATTTTTATTTATTTATTTTTAAAGAAAAATGATAATAGGCTCTGGTGGAGAAAAAACTTAATGGAAACATTCTCCTTTCCTTTTCTGGATACCCCACTCTAATTTTTCCTTAAACTATTTTTATTTTTTATTAAGAAAACTAAGACATACAGAGGGGTTAAGAAGCTTATTCAAGGTCATATAGCTAGCAGGTGATGGTACTAAATCAACATTTAGATCTGTCAGATAGGAATATTTAGTAAAGGATGTTTCAAAAAATTAATGGTAAAAGGTAATTGCTTATGCTGGATAACCCCTTATCCAAAACTTCAGGAATATCAATGGATGCAGAAATACTAGTGCTTTGGAGGAAAGAAAAATTAATTAGTAATCGTCTTCTACCTTCCCAAATCTTGGTTTAGGGTACAGTATGTAAGTGTTTTTTGTTTGGTTGGTTTTTTATAAAAACGTTTTACCCCCATTTTGGAGTGGTGGTTTTGGGGTCTGTACCATTCTACCGATTTTAGGAGGAATTGGAATACTTAAAAGTGTGCTTAATCTAAACTGAGTTTTGGAAAAACCTTGGCTTGAATTCTCATCCCTTTCTGAACCCAAGAATGACTATTGATGTTAGGCAAGAGACCTAAGAAGGGTATGACTGAGTAATTTGTCTTATTTGAGCTTCAGTTTACCCATCTAAAAAATGAAGGTGATAATTCTTGTCTCATGGAGTTGGACACAATTCCTGACCCATGGTAGCTACGTACTCAGTAGATACATTCGTTCTCCTTTTGCCAAGCACTCGCTTCTTTCTCATCTGACTGTAGCTGTCTGTTAAAACTGAAGGTCTGACTTTAGCTACCTACTTTTTTTTGTCACTGGGCTCAATAACCTGTAAGTCCCAAACCTTAAATCTAAATAAAAGAATAAATTCCACGTGTAAGGTATCACCTTTTACCTGTAAGACAACCTCTCATGAAAACTCCTTTCTGTATATTCTAAATATATGAATAACCATCAAGTTTATGAAAGAAAAGGAACACAAAAAATGCCAGCTTTCATAGAAAAGTTAGGAAATTCTCTACTACTTAAAACATGGAATGAAAATTAATTCCAAGAAGACAATTTGCAAAACAGACTTGAGACACAGTGTATTAGTAACACGAGTACTGCCTCACTTGTCTGTCATCTCTTTCCAAGAAGCAGTATTTTAGGAAACATTTTCTGTAGTCTGAAATAGCAGAAGGAATATAGATCTGCATAGAATTGTCTGAATTGTTTTGAAAAACATTTAATAAGTAACCCTGGTAGTCTCAAGATTTAGTGAAAGGTATTATAATGACTTGGCATCAAATGTTTCATGTTTTCATGTTATTCCTTAAACACTTGATGTATATGGTTATTGTTGTTTATTTTAGGTAATAGACAAATCCATTTAAAAGGATTGTGGAGGAATCAACTTGGCATCTTCATTTTTCTGTATATTAATCAGAAACTTAGAAGCTCTTTTGAGTACACTATTGGTTAATAAAACAGTTCAGTAATTGAATTTAGTATTAAAATAATCTTAAGCAATATTGGCAATCTACTGTCTATTAAGTTGCATAATTTTCTTTATCTGTATTTATTGTGTCGTTGGGTAGACAGGCATTTATCTCTAAACTAACAGGCATAGGCGGAACCTATGTGAGTAGGTTTTGCCTTTTTAAACAAAGGATTAAATTTTAATAATATATCCTTAAGTAAGGATATATTTTAAGGATATTATATATATTGCATAATATATATATATATTGCATAATATATGTATATATTGCATAATATATATATATAATTATATAAGGACATAATCTTTATATATCCTTATTAAGTTATATAATGATATAATTTACTGAGTTCAAGAGCAAAGGGCTTGTCTTTTTTAAAACTCAAAGTAGTTTTTTAAATGAGAAATTCTGTTATTAACTTAAAAGCTTATGTGATGATATTTTAAGACTTATTTGCAAAGGTTAAATAAACTATTATCTTATGTACTCAGTCCCCAATTAAGATACTGCCCTTATTCACATTGGTTCATCTGCATTTCTCACACAGGCAAGATTCTGAATATGGGTAGTGACATATATGAATATGTCTAATTGTAAATGGAAGGTTTCATACAGAAAAATATTTCTGTTGAAATAATCCATTTGTTAAATCTAAAGATCTTTGCTAAACTCTTTGGGGGTAGATTGACACTCTACAGTGACAGCATTTATCAATTCCTTGAAAAAGTTCATTTCCAACAATTAAAAGTTCTAAGTTGTCCTTCTAAGTAAGTAAATAAAAAGCTTTATGAACAGTTTGCCAATAGATGAAGTTATAATCACAACTATTTGAATTTCTACATACTTACGACACTATCAAGTATTACGGGAGCTACAGAGGCCTAGTTTATATTTTCATTCTATTTAGGGGTATAAATAAGATTATATGTTTGAGAATAGCCTGATTATATGTCTAACAATGTTAATTGTTTTGATTGATCCTGAAATGACCAATTTGGAAATCATGATTTAACGCATTAGGTCATCTGTTATTTTTCTTGGATGATTTAATATACAAGATTCAGTGTTATTTGAAAATTTTGAGGTTAAAAGTGACATTGAAAAACTATTTGAGAGCTCATTACTCTTCTGCCTTGCTGGCAGAATTGTACATCTCCAACAAATGCTGAATTCACCTAAGAATTGTAAACCATTTTAAAAATCAAGTATCTTTAAATTTTAAATGAAATTTCAAAATGAATATACTTGAAATATTAAGTAATACTCGTTTTGAAAATAATACACTCTGTAACCCTCTGCCTGGAATACTATTTCCTTTAAACTTCTTCAACTTTGCCTACATCCCCACTGCACATCCAAGCACAACACCTTCTCTGCTTCTACACTGTCCTGCTCTTCAAAAACAGGAATTGTGTCTTTATCTTGTTCCCCAGCACTAAGCACCTTGTCTGGAACATAGTGAGCTTTTGGTAAGTGTACTCTAATCAGTTTGGAGTCATTGCTTGGGTTAATGGTTAGTTGGGTATCATTTGGATTTGGCATTTAATGAGAAATTAGTATATTACTATAATAGAATTAGAGTTCTTATTAAAATCCCAATTCTTATGTCTGTTGGGAGCTGTTTTGAAATAAGACAATTCTGAGCTGCTTTGTGTGTGTTCTCTTGCTCAAGATGTAATACTTGCCAAGGATAGGCTCTACTCAATAGTGATGACTCAAAAATATTAAACCAACCTAAATATGGGTTCATGTCACTATTTCCTCTTGTCTTGTGATTCCCTGTCTCTGTGTTGACAGCAACCTCCTCAAAATGTAATGCTGCTTTGCATCATTCCTTAACCCTAGGTTATACTGTGTCCATTTTCTTCTTTTTTTTTTTTCATTTTCTTCTTTTTGAAGACCAAGCATGTTAACTGCTTAAGAGGCCGCGTGAAATTTTTCTCCTGTTAGGTCTTAAATATATTATATTTTAAGTTACTGTTTAAAACTGTCTACTGGGCATATTATCATTTTTATTATAGATCATCAGGTACAACTCTTCATTTTGAAATTCATAGATATGATATTTATATACTTACACCTGATGACTGTAATCATTTAACTTATTTTTTAATTGAAGTATTGTTGATAAACAGTTTTATATCAGTTTCAAGTATACAACACAGTGGTTCAGCAGTTACCCATATTATTAAATCTTCACTCCCACTTACTATCTGTCAACATAGGAAGGTGTTAGAGAATAATTGGCTGTATTCTCCATGCAGTGCTACCATCCCTGTAACCAACTTTTATTATGATTGAAATTTTTGTGCCCTTTATCCCCCTCACCCTTCCCACCCCCTCCACCCTAGCCACTCCCCCATGGTAACCGCTAGACATTTGTCAGTGTCTTTGAGTCTAGTGCTATTTTGTATAGTTAGTTTTGTTTTTGCTTCCACAGATAAGTGAAATCATATGGTAATTGTCTGTCTCTGCCTGGCTTTTCACTAGCATAATATCCTCCAGCTCCAGCCATGATGCTGCAAATGGCAGGATTTTCTTTCTTTTTTATGGCCAAATAATATTCCATTGTGTATATGTACCACATCTTTTGTTATCCTTTTCATCTGTTGATGGACACTTTGGTTGCTCCCATATCTTGGCTATTGTGAATAATGTGTCAGTAAATATAGGGATGCATATATCTTGTCAAACCAGGGATTTTGTTTTCTTTTAGTAAATTCCAGGAGTGGAATTCCTGGGTCATATGGTATTTCTATTTTTAGTTTTTTGAGGAACCTCCATATGCTTTCCTCAGTGGCTATACCAATTTGCATTCCCACCAATAGTAGGAGGGTTCCCTTTTCTCCACATCCTTGCCAGTATTTGTTAATTCTTGTCTTTTGGAAAGTGGCCATTCTAACTGATGTTAGGTGATACCTCATTGTGGTTTTGACTTGCATTTCCCTGATAATTAGTGATGTGGATCATCTTTTCATTTGCCCATTGGCCATCTGTATTTCCTCTTTGGAGAAATGTCTGTTCAGGTCCTCCACCCATTTTTTTAATTGGGTTATTTATTTGTTTGGGGTTGAGTCATATGAGTTCTTTATATATTTTGGATGTTAACCTCTTATTGGATAAATTGTTTATGAATATATTCTCCCATGCTTTAGGTTGCCTTTTTGTTCTGTTGATGGTATCTTTGTTGTACAGAAGTGTTTTAGTTTGATGTCATCCCCCTTGTCCATTTTTCATTTTGTTACCCTTGCATGAGGAAATGTGTCCAGGAAAAACTTGTCATACTCAAGTTCAAGAGATTTTGACTATGTTTTCTTCTAAAAGTTTTATGGTTTCTTGTCTTACATGTAGGCTTTAATCCATTTCAAGTTTACCTTTGTGTTTGGAGTTAGACAGTAATCCAGTTTCATTCTTTTGCATGTAGCTGTTCAGTTTTCCCAACACCAGTTATTGAAGATGCTGTCTCTTCTCCATTGTGTATTCATGACTACTTTATCATATATTAATTGGCCATATATGTGTGGGTTTATATCTGGGCTCTCTATTCTGTTCCATTGATCTATCAGTCTGTTCTTGTGCCAGTACCAAATTGTCTTGATTACTGTGGCTTTAGAGCTTGAAGTTAGGGAGCATAATCCCCTCTGCTTTGTTTTTTCTTCTCAGGATTGCTTTGACAATTTGGGGTCTTTTGTGGCTCCATATGAATTTTAGAACTATTTGTTCTAGTTTGTTGAGGAGTCCTGTTGGTATTTTGATAGGGATTGCATTGAATCTGTAGATTGCTTTAAGACAGGATTGCCATTTTGACAATATTAATTCTTCCTACCCATGAGCATGGGATGTATTTCCATTTATTGGTGTCTTCTTTAATTTCTTTCATGAATGTCTTGAATAGGTCTTTCACCTCCTTGGTTAGGTTTATTCCTAGGTATTTCATTCTTTTTGGTGCGGTTGTAAATGAAAATGTGTTCCTGATTTCTCTTTCTTCTAGTTCATTGTTCATATATAGAAATGCCGGTGATATCTGTGTATTAATTTTGTATTCTGCAAGTTTGCTGAATTCAGTTATTAGTTCTTGTGGTTTTGGGGTGGGTTCTTTAGGATTTTTACATACAATCATGTTATCTGCAAACATGGACAGTTTAACTTCTTCCTTACCAATCTGGATCCTTTTATTTCTTGGTGTTGTCTGATTGCTGTGGCTAGGACCTTCAGTACTCTGTTGAATAAAAGTGGGGAGAGTGGGCATCCTTGTCTTATTCCTGATCTTAGAGGAAAAGCTTTTAGCTTTTTGCTGTTAAGTATGATGTTGTCTGTGGGTTTGTCATATATGGCCTTTTTATGTTGAGGTACTTGCCCTCTGTATTCATTTTGTTGAGAGTTTTTACCATGAATGGATGTTGAATTTTGTTGATTGCTCTTTCAGCATCTATGGAGATGATCGTGTTATTTCAGTGCTTCTTTTCGTTGATGTGGTGTATGATGTTGATGGAATTTCTACTATTGTACCATACTTATATCCCTGAAATAAATCCTGGAAAAATGGATCATGATAGATGATCTTTTTGATGTATTTTTGAATTTGGTTTGCCAATATTTTGTTGAAGAATTTTGCATCTATGTTCACCAGGGATATGGTCTGTAATTTTCTTTTGTGGTGTGTTTGCCTAGTTTTGGTATTACAGTGATGCTGGCCTCATAGAATAAGTTTGGAAGTATTCCCTCCTTTTTTACTTTTTGGAAAACAATAAGGAGGATGTGTATTAAGTTGTCTCTAAATATTTGATAAAATTCAACAGTGAAGCGATCTGGTACAGGCATTTTTTTCTTAGGTAGTTTTTGATTACCAATTCAATTTCATTGCTAGTAATTTGTTCAGATTATCTGTTTCTTCCTGGGTCATTCTTAGAAGGTTGTATTTTTCTAGAACGTTGTCCATTTCTTCTAGGCTATCCAATTTGTTAGCATATAATTTTGCATAGTATTCTCCAAAAATTCTTTGTATTTCTGTGGTGTCTGTAGTGACTTTTCCTTTCTCATTTCCAGTTCTGTTTATGTGTGTAGACTCTCTTTTTTTCTTGATAAGTCTGGCTAGGGGTTTATCCATTTTGTTTATTTTCTCTAAGTTCCAGCTCCTGGTTTCATTGATTCTTTGTGTTCTGCTCTTCTTGATTTCATTTATTTCTGCTCTGATGTTTATTATGTCCCTCCTTCTACTGATTTTGGGCCTCATTTGTTCTTCTTTTTCTAGTTTCAGTAATTCTGAATTTAGACTGTTCATTTAGAATTGTTCTTTCTTGAGGTAAACTTGTATTGCAGTATGCTTTCCTCTTAGACTGCCTTTGGTGCATCCCACAGGTATTGGGGTATTGAGTTGTTTTCATTTGTCTCCATATATTGCTTCCTCTCTGTTTTATTCAGTCATTGATCCATTGATTATTTAGGAGGATGTTGTTAAGCCTCCATGTGTTTGTTGGCTTTTTTGTTTTCTTTGCATAATATATTTCTAATTTCATACTTTTGTATATGAGTAGCTGGTTGTCACCATTTCAGTCTCTGAATTTACTGAGGCTCTTTTTGTGGCCTAGTATGTGATATATTCTGGAAAAGGTTCCATGTACACTTAAGAAGAATGTGTATCCTGCTGCTTTTGGGTGTAGAGTTCTGTAGATGTCTGTTAGGTCCGTCTGTTCTAATGTGTTGTTCAGTGCCTCTGTGTCCTTATTTATTTTCTGTCTGGTTGATCTGTTGTTTGAAGTGAGCGGTGTGTTGAAATCTCCTAAAATGAATGCATAACATTCTGTTTCCCTGTTTCGTTCTGTTAGTATTTGTTTCACATATTAGGTGCTCCTATGTTGGGTACATAGATATTTATAATGGTTATATCCTCTTTTTGGACTGACCCCTTTATCATTATGTAATGTCCTTCTTTGACTCTCATTACTTTCTTTGTTTTGAAACCTGTTTTGTCTGGTGTAAGTAGTATTACTCCTACTTTTTTCTCCATATTATTTGGATGAAGTATATTTTTCCATCCCTTCACTTTTCATCTGTGATGTCTTTGGTTTGAAGTGAGTCTCTTGTAGGCAGCATATAGATGAGTCTTGTTGTTTTTATCCATTCTGTAACTCTGTCTTTTGATTGGTGCATTCAGTCCATTTACATTTCAGGTGATTATTGATGATATGTACTTTTGCCATTGAAGGTTTTAGATTTGTGGTTACCAAAGGTTTAAGGACAGCTTCCTTACTATCTAAGAGTCTAACTTAACTAACTCACTTAGTATGCTATTTCAAACACAGTCTAAAGGTTCTTTTTTTTCTGTCTTCGTCCTCCTCCGCTTTTTATATATTAGGTATTATATTCTGTACTCTTTGTGTATCCCCTTGACTGTGTGAGTAGTTGATTTAATTTTGCATTTGCTTAATAATTAATTGGTCTGCTTCCTTTACTGTGGTTTTATTTTCTGTGGTGACAGGTATTTAGCCTTAGGAGCACTTCCATGTATAGCAGTCTCTTTAAAATACACTGTAGAGACGGTTTGTGGGGGTAAATTCCCTCAACTTTTGCTTATCTGGAAATTGTTTAATCCTCACTTCAAATTTAAAGAATAATCTTGCTGGTTAAGGTATTCTTGGTTCAAAGTCCTTCTGTTTCATTGCAGTAAATATATCATGCACTCCTTTCTGGCCTCTAAGGTTTCTGCTGAGAAGTCTGATAATAGCCTGATGGGCTTTCTTTGTATGGATTTTTTTCTCTGACTGCTTTTAGTACTCTCTTCTTGTCCTTGATCTTTGCCATTTTAATTATTATATGTCTTGGTGTTGTCTTCCTAGGGTCCCTTGTGTTGGGAGATCTCTGCACTTTCATGACCTGAGAGACTATTTCCTTCGCCAGATTCCAGAATTATTCAGCAATTATTTACTCAAAGAGACTTTCTATCCCTTTTTCTCTCTTATTCTGCTACCCCTATAATGCTAACAATGTTCTGTTTGGGTTGGTAGCACAGTTCTCTTATTATTCTTTCATTCCTAGAGATCCTTTTTTCCTTCTGTGCATCAGCTTCTTGTTTTCCAGTTCTCTAATTTCTTATTCATTTACCATCTCCTCTACCACATCTATTCTGCTTTTAAATCCCTCCATTGTATGTTTCATTTTAGATACTGTATTTTTCAAAATTTCTGTCTCTTTCTTGAAGTCATCCCTGAGATCTTGACTATTTTTCTGTAGCTCTGTGAGCATGTTTATGATTTTATTTTGAAATTTTTATCAAGAAGATTGGTGATTTCAGTTTCACTTAGCCCTCTTTCTGGCCTCTTCTCCTATATATTTGTGCAATTTTTTTTGGTGTGTCATATTTTTAGTGATTCCTATGGAATAATAACTCTGTATATACGGCACCCTCTAGTGCCCAGAAGCTCTACTCTCTGGAGCTGCTGATCACTCCAGAGAGTAGCAATTGCGAGGGTCACAGGCACACAGAGCACTGGCAGCTGGCACAATGGTGGGGGCAGCAGATATGCAGACCAGTGCCTGCCAGGAGGAAGGAGCAGTAGGTTGTGTATTGCAGTGGGAGCCATGGGGCTGCATTGCTGGCCAGCGGGTGGAGCATCTGAAGCTCTCTGAGTTTTCAACCTCCTGGACTGAGTGTTCTGGGATGGTTTTGTCCACCTGCCCTTTCTTCTGAGCAGCGAGCTCTATGTAATCTTTGTTCCTTTAGCATCCTTCTCCCCGTTGGGAGGTCTTTCAAAGTGCCTGCTTTTCTTTTTTTCATGGCAGGCTGGTTGTGCATACCTGTTCTCCACAAGTGGCTCGAATCTCAGTCTCTCCAGGTATTCAGCCTGTCTTTGCTTTCTAACCCTGCTAATCTCCAAAGCACCAAGTAACATGGGTTCATGCTCCCAGAGCAGATCTCCACAACTGGGTGTTCAGCAATCCTGTACTTTTATTCCCTCCATGCTCCCTTCTCTTCTTCCTGCCTGTGGGCTGGGTTTTGGGGAGGGCTTGGATCCCTCTAGATGGCAGCTTTGTCTACTTTACTCTTTTCTGTGAGGTCTTCTCTTTTCCCCAGCTGTAAGCAGTCTGTTCTGCAGTCTTTGGATGGCTCTTTTAGGATTAGTTGTATTTGCTATATTTTCCTGTTATATGTAGTTTTGGGAGTAGGTTTCTGCCTTGCTTCTCACACTGACAACTTTTTCCCATCCTATTTCCCCCTACTTTTTTGGATACTTTAAGAAGTATGGGTATTACTCTTCTTTAAATGTTTGGTAGAATTAAGCTGTGAAGCTATCTGGTTCAGAACTTTTGTTTCTTGGGAGTTTTTTAAATTACTAATTCAGTTTCATCACTGGTATTGCTCTGTTCAGATTTTCTGTTTCTTCCTGTATCAGTCTTGGAAGGTTGTCTTTTTCCAGGAATTTGTCCATTTCTTCTAGGTTGTCCAATTTTTTGGCATATAATTTTTCATGGAATTCTTTGAATTTCTGTGGTGTCCATTGTAACGTCTCCTTTTTTCTTGCTGATTTTATTTGTGTTCTCTTTTTTTCTTGATAAATCTGGGTAAGGCGTGTGTCTGTTTTATTTTCTCAAAGGACCAGGTCTTGGTTGCGTTGATTTTTTTTTTTGCTTTGTTTTATTCTCTTTTTTCTTAAATTTCTGCTCTGATCTTTATTATATCCCTCCTTCTACTAACTTTGGGTCTCATTTCTTCTTTTTCTAGTCTCTTTAATTGTGAATTTAGACTTTATTTCACTGTCCCCATATTTGTAATTAACTTTGAAAATAACAACCTTATTGAGATATAATTCTCATACCGTAAAGTTCATCCTTTTAAATTGTGCACTCACAGTTGTACATTTTATTTTTAGACTATTTTAGAACATTATCTAATTTCAGAATATGTTCTTCCCCCTAAAAAGAAACTGTATTCATTAGCAATCACTTTCCCTTTCTCTCTCCTTCTATCTTGTAGCAACCACTAATCTACTTTCTATGTTTGCTATTCTAGATATTTCATATAAATAGAATCATAATATGTGACCTTATATGTGTGGCTTCTTTCACTTAGCATAATGTTTTTGAAGTTCATGTTGTAGCATGTATCAATACTTGGTTCTTTTTAGGGCTAAAAAGTAATCCATTGTATGGATGTACCATATTTTATGTATTCACTCATTAGTTTTGATGCCATTTGGGGTTTTACCAGTCTTTGATTTATTAACAATGCTATTATGAACACTCATGTCACGTTTTTGTGTGGACATGTTTCATTTATTTTGGGTATATCTCATAAGTATACCTACAGGTAGGATTGCTTTGTTTGTTGAAGTATGATTGACTTTTGAGGAACTGCCAAACTGTCTTGCAAAATGGCTGCACCATTTTATAATCTAACCAACAATGTATGAAGGTTCCAGTTTGTCCAAATTCTTACCAATACTTGTTACTGTCTTTTAATTTTAGCCATTCCAGAGTGTGTGAAGTGATAATCTTTTGTGTTTGATTTGCATTTCCCTGATGACTAATAAGGCTGAGCATCTTTTCATGTGCTAATTATTGGCCACTTGCACATCTTTGGAGAAATGTCCATTTAGATCCTTTGCTCATTTTTTATTGGGTTGTCTTTTTATAACTGAATCATAAGAGTTCTTTTATCTTCTAGATAAAAGTCTGTTATCAGATATAAAATATAAAATATTTTCTCCCATTCTGTGATTGTCTTTTCATTTTTTTAATGATGTCCCTTGATGTACAATTTTTAATTTTGATGAAGTCCAAGATTCAAAATTAATCTTTTTTTCTTTTGTCATTGTTTATGGTATCCTTTTCCAAGAAATAATTGCCTAATACAAGGTCATATAGATTTACTCCTGTGTTGCAATTTTGAGTTAATTTTTGTATATGATATGAGGTAGGGGTTCAGTTTCATTCTCTTGTGTATATTCAGTTGTCACAGAACCATTTGTTGAAAGGCTAACCTCCTTCCATTGCTTTTATACCGTTGTTGAAGTTTATATTGTCACCCTTGTTGAAACTTAATTGACCACAAATACAAGGGTTTGTTTATGGAATCTCACTTCAGTCCCACAGATCTGTATGTTTGTCACTATTCCAGTACGATATTGCCTTGATTACTATAGCTTTGTACTGTTTTGAAAGTATGGAGTTTTTTTTTTTTTTTCAAGATTATCTTGGCTATTCAAGGCTCCTTGTGTTGCTGTGTTTTAGAATCAAGTTTATGAATTTTTGTAAAGAAGCCAGCTTCAAGTTTTAAAATTTTTTATTAAGGTATCATTGATATATAATCTTATGAAGCTTTCACATGAGCAACACTGTGGTTACTATATTTCCCCTATTATCAAGTCTCCACCACATACCCCATTACAGTCACTGTCCATTAGCATAGTAAAATGCTATTAGAGTCACTCCTTGTCTTCTCTGTGCTATACTGCCGTCCCTGTGCACCCCCATATTATGTGTGCTCATCATAATACCCCTTAATCCCGTTCTCCCTCCCCACCCACCCTCCCCAACCCTTTGAACTTTGGTAACCACTAGTCCATTCTTGGGTTCTGTGAGTCTGCTGCTGTGTTCCTTCAGTTTTTGCTTTGTTGTTATACTCCACAAATGAGTAAAGTCATTTTGTACTTGTCTTTCTCCTAAAGCCAGCTCGAATTTTAACACCCACTGCATTGCATCTGTAGACCAATCTGGGGAATATTGCCATCATACCAGTATTAAGTTCCAATCCATGAGCATGGGGTATCTTTTATTTAGGTCTTAAATTTCTTTCCATAACATTTTGTAGCTTTCAGTGTACAAATCCTGTACACTTGTTAAGTATTTTATTCTTTTTGATGTTATTATAAATGAATTGTGTTCTTAATTTTATTCTAGGATTATTCATTGTTAGTGTATAGAAATATAAGTGATTTTATATATTGATACTGGATTCTGCAACCTTGCTGAACTCATTTATTAGTCCTAGTAGGTTCTTTTGTGGATTTCCTTAGAATTTTCTATATACAAGATCATGTCATCAGTGAATATAAAGTTTTACTTCATTTCTTCAATGTTAATGAACGCTTTTTATTTCTTATTTTGCCTAAGTGTCCTGGCTAGACACTCTAGTATAGTGTTGAATGGAAGCTGTGAGAACAGACATCCTTGTCTTGTTCCTGATTTTAGAGGAAAGCACTCAGTCTCTCACTATTTATTATGATGTTAATTGTAGGTTTTTGTAGATGACTTTCATCAGGTTGAGAAAATTCCCTTTTCGTTCTTTTTTTTTAATCATGAGAGGTGGTTGGAATTTGTGGGTATTTTTTCTGCATCTGTTGAGATGATCATGAGCTTTTTATCCTGTATTTTGTTACTATAGCATGTAATATTGATTGATTTTTGTATGGTAAACCAACTTTGCATGCCTGGGATAAATAACACATGGTCATGGTTTATAATCGTTTTTACATATTCCTGGATTTGGTTTTCTACTTTATTATGAAGGATTTTTGTATCTATATTCATAGGTATATTGGTCTGTAGTTTGGAGTTTTTTCCCCTAGTGATATCTTTGTCCCTTTTTTTAAGTTACAGCAAAATGTACTTAACATTAAATTTACCATTTCAGCCATTTTCAAGTATACAGCTCTATGACAGTAAGTACATTCCATTGTTTTAAAACCATCACCACCGTCCATATCCAGAACTTTTTCATCTTTCCAAATTGAAACTATGTACACATTAAACAGTGACTCTTCATTCTCCTTTTTCTCCAGCCCTTGACAACCACCATTCTACCTTTTGACTTTATGAATCTGACTATTCTAGTTACCTCATATAAGTGAAATCATATTCTATTTGTCCTTTGATGACTGGCTTATTTCAGTTAGCAAAATGTCTTTAAGGTATGTGCATGTTGTAGCATTTGTCAAAATTTTTTCCTTTTAAAGGTTGAATAATATTCTGTTATATGTATATGCCACATTTTGTTTATCCGTTAATTCATTGATGGACACTTGGGTTGACTCCATTATAGAAATCTGTTCAAATCCCTGCTTTCAATTCTTTCGTTGGATATATATGCAGAAGTAGAATTGCTGGGTCATGTGGTAATATTTACATTTAATTTTTTGAGGAACTACCATACTATTTTTCACTGTGGCTGCATTCCCACCAGCAATGCACAAAGAATTCAATTTCTCCACATTCCTGCCACTATGGTTTTGATAACAGCCCTCCAATGGATGTGAAATGTTTTGTTTGGTTTTAATGTCAGGTTAATACTGGCCTCATAAAATAAATTGTTAAGTATTCCCTCCTTTTCTTTTTTTGGAAGAGTGTGAAGGATTAATGTTAATTGTTCTTTAAATATTTGGTATAATTAACCAATAATGGCATCTGGTCATGGGTTTTTCTTTGCAGGAAGCTTTTAGTAAAGCACTCTCTTTACTTGGTATAGGTCTGCTCAGATTCTCTGTTTCTTCTGGAGTCAGTTTTGGTAATTTATATCCTCCTGAGAACTTTTGCATTTCATCGAGATGTCTAATTTGCTGGCATACAATCATCAATAGAATTTCTTAAAGTCCTTTTTATTTCGCATGTCAATATGGGTACCTCCTCCTTCATTCGATTTTAGTAGTTTTGGTCTTTTTTTCTTGGTCAGTCTAGCTAAAGATTTCTCCATTTTGTTGATCTTTTCAAAGAACCAATTTTTAGTTTTATTGTCTCTATTGCTTTCTTTTCTCTCTTTTATTTCCACTCTAGTCTTTATTGTTTATTTATTTCTGCTTGCTTTGGGTTTAGTTTGCTTTTCTTTTTTTAGTTCTCTGCAAGACTTGGTTAGATTACTGATTAGAGATCTTTTTTTTTTTAATTTCCGTATAGTCACTGCATCACATAAATTTTATCATACTGTTTTTAATTTTCATTTATCTCAAAACATTTTCTAATTTTTCCTGTGACTTCTTTTCTTATTCATTGATCATTCAGGAAATGTTGCTTAATTTTTACATATTTTTGGATTTTCCAGATTTCCTTCTGGTATTGATTTCTAATTTCATTCCATTATGGTCAGAGAACATACTTTGTATGATTTTCTTCCTTTCAGATTTATTGAGGCTTGTTTTATGACCTAACATATATTTTCTCATGGACAGTGTTCCATGTGCACTTGAGAAGAATGTATATTTTGTTGTTACTGGGTGAAGTGTTCTAAAAATGCCTTTAAGTTATAGTTGGTTTTTAGTATTATTTAACTCTTCCATTTCCTTGTTGACCTTTTGCCTAGTTTTATTATTGAAAGCGAGGCATTGAAGTCTCTAGCTATTCCTGTTGAATCGTATATTTCTCTCCAATTCAGTCAGTTTTTACTTCCTGTACTTGTGTCTCTGTTGTTAGAGGCAAACATGTTTAAAACTGTTAATGTCTTCCTGATAGATTGATAACCCTTTATCATTAAAAAAATCCTTTGTTTCTAGTAACAAATTTTCACATGACATCTATTTTTTTCTGATATTAGGGTAGCAACTCTAGCTCTCTTTTGATTGCTGTTCTCATGCTATATGTCTTTCCATTCTTTTGTTTTATCTTCCTGCTGTATTGACCTTTTTGACATTATGAAATGTCCCTCTTTTTCTCTAGTAATATATTTCTTGTGGTAACATCTATTTTTGTCTCATACTAATGTAGTCACTCCAACTCTTTTATGTGTGCATGATATATCTTTTTCTATCCTTTCATTTCAACCTTTAAAATCTTTGAAACTAAAGTGTATCTCTTGTAGACAGCATACAGCACATAGTTGGACCATTAAGAATCCATTCTGCAAACCTTTGCCTTTTGACTGGAGTGTTTTATTTTAACATATTACTGATAAGACAAGATTAACATCTGCCATTTTGCTGTTTGTTTTCTGTATATGTCTTAGGCATTTTTGTTCCTCTAATCCTCTGTTGCTACCGTCTTTTGTATTAGGTAGATATATTTGAGTGTGCCATTTTAATTTCCTTCTTTTTTTCTCTCACTATACCATATTTTTTAAGTTTTTTTCTTAGGGTTTTCCCTGTGAATTATAGTTAACATCTGAATTTATAGTAATGTAGTATATAGTCTCCCTCTCCTCAGGCCTCCCTAGTCCCTGAGATACAACAATACTGAAATTAAAACAATTAATAACCCTACAATCGCCTCTAAGTGTCCAAGTGAAAAGAAGAGTCCATGTCTCTCACTTTAAATCAAAAGCTAGAAATGATTAAGCTTACTGTGCATGTTGAAAGCCAAGACAGACCGAAAACTAGGCCTCCTGTGCCAAACAGTTAGGTAAGTTGTGAATGCAAAGCAAAAGTTCTTGAAGGAAATTTAAAGTGCTACTCCAGTGAACACATGAATAAGAAAGTGAAGCAGCCTTACTGCTGATACAGAGACAGTGGTCTGGGTAGAAGGTCAAACCAGCCACAACATTCCCTTCCTTACTCCAAAAGCTAATCCAGAGCAAGGTCCTGACTCTCTTCAATTCTGTGAAGGCTGAGAGGGGTGAGGAACGGGTGAGGAAGCTGCAGAAGAAAAGTGTGATGCTAGCAGAGGTTGGTTCATGAGGCTTAAGGAAAGAAGCCATCTGTGTAACATAAAAGCACAAGGTGTAAAGTAGCAAGTGCTGATGTAGAAGCTGCAGCAAGTTATCCAGAAAATGTAAATAAGATCATTCATGAGGGTGGTTACACTAAATAACAGATTTTTAGTATAGACTAAACAGCCTTCTATTGGAAGAAGATGCCATCTAGGTCTTTCACAGCTAGGCTTTCAAAGCTTCAAAGGACAGGCTGACTCTTTTGTTCAGGGTTAATGCAGCTGGTGACTTTAAATTGAAGCCAGTGCTCATTTACCTTTCCAAAAATCCTGGGGTCTTTAAGAATTATACCAAATCTACTCTGCCCATGATCTATAAACAGAACCATAAAGGCTGGATGAAAGACAGTACATTTATTCACAACATGGTTTAGACCACTGTTGAAATCTCCTGCCCAGAGAAAAATTCCTTTCAAAATGTTACTGCCCATTTACAATGTACCTGGTGATCCAAGGGCTCTGATGGAGATGTACAAGATTAATGTTGTTTTCACACCTGCTAGCACAACATCCATTCTGCAGCCCATGGATTAAGGAATCGTTTTCAACTTTAAGACTTATTATTTAAGAAATACATTTCATAAGGCTATAGCTGCCATAGATAGTGATTCCTCCGATGGATCTGGGTAAAGTAAATTGAAAACCTTCTGGAAAGATTCACCATTCTAGGTGCCATTGAGAATATTTATGATTCATGGGAAGAAGCCAAAATATTAACATTAACAGGAGCTTGGAATAAGTTAATCCCAACCCTCCTGGATGACTCTGAGGGGGTTCAAGACTTTAGTGGAGGAAGTAACTAGATGTAATAGAAAGAGCAAGAGAACTGGAATTAGAAGTGGAGCCTGAAGATGGGACTGAATTGCTGCAATCTCATGATAAAACTTTAACCAGTAAGGAGTTGTTTCTTATGGATGAACAAAGAAAGTGGTTTCCTTAGATAGAGTCTGTTGGTGAAGATGTGGTGCAAATTATTCAAATGAGAGCAAAGGATTTAGACACTATATAACCTTAGTTGATAAAGCAGCAGCAGCATTTGAGAAGACTGACTCCAGCTTTGAAAGAAGTTCTGTGGGTAGAATGATATCAGATAACATCACATACCACAGAGAGATCATTTGTGAAAGGAAGAGTCATTCAATGTGGACTTCATTGTTGTCTTGTTTTAAGAAATTGCCACAGCCACCCCAACCTTCAGGAACCGCCATCCCAACCTTCAGGAGCCACTACCCTTATCAGTCAGCAGCCATCAACATCAAGACAAGACCCTCAGCTAGGAAAAAGATTATGACTCATGAAAACTCAGGTGATGGTTAGCATTTTTTAGCAATAACACATTTTTAAATTAGAGTATGTATACATTTTTTAAGACATAATGCTACCGCACACTTAATAGATGACAGTGTAGTATAACATGCCACAACATTCATTTGACTCACTTTGTTGCAATATTCACTGTATTGCACTGGCCTGGAATTGAGCCCACAATATCTCTGAGGTATGCCTGTATAGTGTTGAGTGGTGACCATAACAATAGGTAATTTGGGAGAATAGGAACCCTAAAATCTATATTGGTGTGGTGTCAGAAAC
The DNA here is from genome assembly GCF_030020395.1 of Manis pentadactyla. Classification (NCBI taxonomy): domain Eukaryota; kingdom Metazoa; phylum Chordata; class Mammalia; order Pholidota; family Manidae; genus Manis; species Manis pentadactyla. Next base: position 44,759,149 of record NC_080022.1, on the reverse strand, counting down.
GAGGCAGTGGTGAGGAGTTGGAGACAACAAATACAGATAACTCTTTGGAGAAACTTATCCCCTTAGTGAAAAAATAGCAGATAAGAGATACAATGGCTGTAGGTGAGAGTGGGTTTGATACTTTATAATGAGAGATTGAGAGAATGCATTTTTTAAGGAAAAGATGGGATCACCTGAGGAAGGGATGCTGCAGTGATAAAAGTTGAGAATATTTGAGATAATCTTGGTGAAAAATATGATTATGGGAAAGAAATGTGGAATCCACACTATTGGTATTAATAGCTACCATTGATAAAGCATCTGCACTGTTAAATTTAAAAATTTTTAAGCAGTCACTAATTAGTTGATTATTTTTTAAACCATAATCCCTTTTTTGTCAGAAGAATGATGAAAATGGAAACTGCTCAGGGGAAGGAATTGAATTCCCTACAACAAATTTATATGAATTGGAAAGCCGTGTTTTGACTGATCATTGGTCTATCCCTTACAAGCGGGAGGAATCACTAGGCAAATGCCTGTTGGCGTCTACCTACCTAGCAAGACTTGGTAAGTGTTCAGACCTCATGACACATGAGGACATTGTTTTTTGATGGGAGGCCTGACTTTAATCTTTACTCTTGTCATTGTATACCTGTATAATCTTGAATCATTTACTCTCTTAGTCTTTGTTTATCCCATGATGCAAGCTTTTAATTTAATCAACTGTTTTCTTCTAGCTCCTATAGAATGTAAGATTCTTTAAAATATAGTTGAAGTCTTTATAGAAACCGAAATGAACTTTTTCCAGACAGCTGGGGCACTGAATTCAGTGGCTTTTTTGTAAGAGAAGAAAGTAATACTAACAAACATTTTGTGCTTATTAAGTCCTTTACAGATATTAAACTAAGAAAGTGATTAAGTATTTCTGGGTTGGAAGAAGAGATGTCAACATAAGGTTCTATGCTATAAATAAAATAAAGAGAAAATAATTTACTTTCATATTCAATTCAGTTATAAGATGAATTGGTCCGCTATTGTGGATCATTTTTTTTTTTCTCATTAAAAGTGTGCATAGTTTACCGCCATGATTAAATATAAGGCATATCAAAAGGAAATACTTTGATTAGGATTACATTTGATCCTTCTAGGTTTTTCTGGTGCATTTATGACTGGCTCCTCAGCAGCAGCAGCATTTATAGAGTTCCTGTTAGGGTATAGGTAATGTGCTAGGCAGTGGGTCTGGGGGAAAAAAAGTGTGTTCAGCAATATTCCCAATGATAAACAAAATCCATTATCAAGGTTTTTTTATTTAAATTTATTCTAATGGATTCATTTCAGTGGATTCATTCATTCACTTAGCAAGTATTTATCACTTACAGTGTGCTAGGAGCAGTTCTGTCCATTTTATTAAAGAGAGTCCTTCAGTTTATTTTTGGGAAAAAGTGATTGGCATTTATTCAGAATATTTGTGTTTTTATAGAGCTGCTTAGGAAAACAGTAATGGCTAGTAAGTACCTGTTGGTGGTGTTTTATTGAATATTTAACCAGATGATTTAAGGTTATTCTGACAATGAAAACATAAGTTTGACCACTTTAGTTCTAATTCGTACGTATTTATTATAGTATTAACAAATGCATAATTATAATTAATAAAAATAAATATATTGTTGTTTTAATAAATACATTAATATGGTGGTTGTTTCTCAGCCTGTTCCTTCATCAGAATATGTATATCCATCCTGCCTTTTAGTAATTCCTTAGGAATCAAGGTTTCTATATTAAGGAGTTCTGTTGTATGTATTTAGAATGATGTATATGATTACTACAAAGTACCTAAAATCTAAATAAGGTATGTTGCTTCATTTATTTTACTAAGGTCTTTCAGAGTCTGATGAGAATTGTAAAAGATTTATGGATAGGTGTATGCCTGAAGCATTTAAAAAGGTAAGAAAATTTGCTAGTCTGATTTTTTTTTTCTTGTGGGATTAAGATGAATAGGCTTTTTGTTTTAGTTTTAGTTTTATATGTGTAAGACCAGTTTATGAATTTTGTTCAACTGTGGAATCCTCTAATATTAAATAAGTAGAATTTAGGTCTATTAAATTATTTGCTTCTTTTATGTTTAATTGTATATGTCTTTGGTTGAATATCCCTTTTACTTCTATTTAATTGCTAAAGAATAGGTTGACTTAATTATACTAGGAAATTATGCATATTACTAAACTAAGGATTGTGGCAGTTAGAAACATAATATTTATCAAAATATAAGCCATTTTATTCTTATTCTGTTGAGACAGAAGCAGATGTTTTAAACTACAGAAAGTTTGACTGAATTGAGTATTCTACTGGCATATGGTAGCATCTCTGTCAGAGCTAGAGTGATATGCTTGCTTCCATTCTGGTCACATCTCTTATAAAACAGTTTTTCTCAACAGTGAGAACAGGTCACAGGACTTGTGTTTCTAAATGCGTTCTACTTCAGCATGATTCCCTTTCCAGGACACGAGTCCTGAATCCCCACAAGAGCAGGAACAGTGTCATAGACAACGTTGTTTTCCCCAGTGTACAACCAGTGCCTAGCTCAGAGGAAGAGCTCAATAAATTTTTGTTGAACAAATAGATGAGTCTCCTGCTACTTTATACTTCTGAGTTTGACTTCCAATTTTGTCCCATATGCATATAAGTCACTGGAACAGACAGGTAGTTTGTATTTATCTTAAAACCCAGTAAAACAAAGTGCCCACTTGCAAACTATTAATCCCATCTGCATCTTGATAGAATCTCCTTTGATTTTGGCTTAAAAATAACAAAATTAATTTTAGGAACAAAAATAGCTTCCTCTTTGAAAGAAGAAGGAAATCTTTTTAATTGCCCTTAGGTCAGGGATTACATGGAATCAAGATTTATCTTCATATTGGATGAATTCATCTACCAACTGGTAGTTTTTAGTAATTATGTTAAGAATTGTAGCTTTTTAAAAATACTTAAATTTTTATAATGTAACACTGTGACTCATAAAAATACATGGATAGATTTGTAGAGAAAGAAAGTACAGGTTTATGCAGAGTCATGGAAAAGGATTTATTAGTGTAAGGACAGAGCCTTTAGGTTGATGATTTCCAGATCCAGAAAGCCCTGTGACAAGTTAGCTTGCTCACAAGGTGCACATTGGTATATAATACTAACTCTACACAGAGGTACTTCCCTAAACTGTATACATTAGCTGTTTGTAATAGTATAAAATGATCAAAAATGATTGTTTCTATTTTCCTCATATAACAATGGGCACAAATGTAGCCTGCATTATGTTGTTCAATGTCATTTATGTAAAAATGTATATGTCAAATTTTCTTAGAGTTTAGAGCTATTAAAAAGGTTTTTTTTTACCCCATCAATGATGCATACTTTTATTATTATTAAATAGGAGAGCTGTAGAATTATGTGTGCTTTTAGACTTGGCTGCCAGAAAACTCATTAGTATTTTATATAATTGGTATTGCTTGGTATTGCTTCCCTTAGCTGTATTCTCTGGTATAATGACTCTCCCTTTACTCTCGTCACTATTATAAGCTGCCCCATAATATTTTAGAAATAGGGTAAAATAATAAGCAATTGTATGAATAAGGTACACAAAAGGAGCTTTCTTGTCAGTTCTGCTCTCTTCACCTTTCACCAGACTAGCCTGGACTCTTTTCTTTTAAGGTATCATTGACATACACTCTTATGAAGGTTTCACATGACTAATGTGGTTACTACATTCACCCATATTAACAAGTCTCCCCCACACCCCATTGCAGTCACTGCCCATCAGTGTAGTAAGATGCCACAGAGTCACTACTTGTCTTCTCTGTGCTACACTCTCTTCCCCATGACACACCATGTGTGCCAATCATAATGTCCATCAATCCCCTTCTCCCTACCTTCCCGACACCTCCCATTTGGTAACCCCTAGTCCCTTCTTGGAGTCTGTGAATCTGCTGCTGTTTTGTTCCTTCAGTTTTGCTTTGTTGTTATACTCCACAAATGAGGGAAATCATTTGGTATTTCTTCCTCCTCCTGACTTATTTCAGTGAGCATAATACCCTCTAACTCTAATCATGTTGTTGCAAATGGTAGGATTTGTTTTCTTCTTATGGCTGAGTAATATTCCATTGTGTATATGTTCATATCTTATCCATTCGTCTACTAATGGACACTTAGGTTTCTTCCATATCTTGGCTATTGTAAATATTGCTGCAATAAACATAGGGGTGTATATGTCTTTTTGAATCTGTGATCCTGTTTCGTAGGGTAAATTCCTAGGACTGGAATTTCTGGGTCAAATGGTATTTCTATTTTTAGTTTTTTGAAGAACCTCCATACTGCTTTCCACAATGGTTCAGATAATTTACATTCCCACCATCAGTCTAGGACGGTTCCTCTTTCTCCACATCCTCGCCAGCATTTGTCTTTTGGATGTTGGCCATCTTAACTGGTGTGAGGTGATATCTCATTGTGATTTTAATTTGCATTTCCCTGATATTAGTGATGTGGAGCATCTTTTCATGTGTCTGTTGGCCATCTGAATTTCTTCTTTGGAGAAGTTTCTGTTCATATCCTCTGTCCATTTTTTAAATGGGTTATTTGCTTTTTGGGTGTTGAGGCATGTGAGTTCTTTATATATTTTGGATGTTAACCCCTTGTGGTATAAGTCATTTACAAATACATTCTCCCATACTGTAGGATGCCTTTTTCTTCTGCCGATGGTATCCTTTACTGTACAGAAGCTTTTAAGTTTGATGTAGTCCCATGTGTTCATTTTTGCTTTTGTTTCCCTTTCTTGAATAGATGCATTCAGAAAAAAGTTGCTAATGTTTATATTCAGGAGATTTTTGCCTATGTTATCTTCTAAGAGTTTTACAGTTTCATGACTTACATTCATGTCTTTAATCCATTTCAAGTATACTTTTGTGTGTGGGGATAGACAATAATCCAGTTTCATGCTCTTGCATGTAGCTGTCCAGTTTTGCCAACACCAACTGTTGAAGAGGCTGTCATTTCCCCATTGTATGTCCATGGCTCCTTTATCGTATATTAATTGACCATATATGCTTGGGTTTATATTTGGGCTCTCTAGTCTGTTCCATTGGTCTATCAGTCTGTTCTTGTGCCAGTACCAAATTGTCTTGATTACTGTGGCTTTAGAGCTTGAAGTTAGGGTGCATAATCCCCTCTGCTTTGTTTTTCCTTCTCAGGATTGCTTTGGCTATTTGGGGTCTTTTATGGCTCCATATGAATTTTAGAACTGTTTGTTCTAGTTTGTTGAATAATGCTGTTGGTATTTTGAATAGGGATTGCATTGAATCTGTAGATTGCTTTAGACAGAATTGCCATTTTGACAATATTAATTCTTCCTACCCATGAGCATGGGATGTATTTCCATTTATTGGTGTCTTCTTTAATTTCTTTCATGAATGTCTTATAGTTTTCAGGGTATAGGTCTTTCACCTCCTTGGTTAGGTTTATTCCTAGGTATTTTATTCTTTTTGATGCAGTTTTAAATGGAATTGTTTTTCTGATTTCTCTTTCTGCTAGTTATTGGTTAGTGTATAGGAATGCAAAAAATTTCTGCATATGAGTTTTGTATCCTGCAACTTTGCTGAATTCAGATATTAGTTCTAGTAGTTTTGGGGTGGATTCTTTAGGGTTTTTACATGCAATATCATGTCATCTGCAAACATGGACAGTTTAACTTCTTCCTTACCAATCTGGATCCTTTTATTTCTTGGTGGTGTCTGATTGCTGTGGCTAGGACCTTCAGTACTCTGTTGAATAAAAGTGGGGAGAGTGGGCATCCTTGTCTTATTCCCGATCTTAGAGGAAAAGCTTTTAGCTTTTTGCTGTTAAGTATGATGTTGTCTGTGGGTTTGTCATATATGGCCTTTTTATGTTGAGATACTGGCCCTCTGTACTCATTTTGTTGAGAGTTTTTACCATGAATGGATGTTGAATTTTGTTGATTGCTCTTTCAGCATCTATGGAGATGATCATGTTATTTCAGTGCTTCTTTTTGTTGATGTGGTGTATGATGTTGATGGAATTTCTACTATTGAACCATACTTGAATCCCTGAAATAAATCCTGGAAAAATGGATCATGATAGATGATCTTTTTGATGTATTTTTGAATTTGGTTTGCCAGTATTTTGTTGAAGAATTTTGCATCTATGTTCATCAGGGATATAGTCTATAATTTTTTTTGTGGTGTGTTTGCCTGGTTTTGGTACTACAGTGATGCTGGCCTCATAGAATGAGTTTGGAAGTATTCCCTCCTATTTTACTTTTTGGAAAACTGTAAGGAGGATCAGTATTAGGTCTTCACTAAATGTTTGATAAAATTCAGCATGAAGCCATCTGATCCAAGGGTTTTATTCTTAAAAATTACAGATTCTATTTCACTGCTGGTAATTGGTCTGTCCAAATTTTCTCTTTCTTCCTAGGGAAGTCTTGGAAGGTTGTATTTTTCTAGAAAACTGTCCATTTCTTCTAGGTTATCCAATTTATTAGCATATCATTTTTCATAGTATTCTCTAATAATTCTATTTCTGTGGTCTCTGTAGTGATTTTTCCTTTCTCATTTCCAGTTCTGTTTATGTGTATAGACTCTCTCTTTTTCTTGATAAGTCTGGCTAGGGGGTATCTGTTTTGTCGAAGAACCAGCTCCTGCTTTCATTTGATTCTATTATTTTATTCTTCTCGATTTTATTTATTTCTGCTCTGATCTTTATTGTGTCCCTCCTTCTACTGATCTTGGGCCTCATTTGTTGTTCCTTTTCCAGTTCATTAATTGTGAGTTTAGACTGTTCATTTGGGATTGTTCTTCTTTCCTGAGGTAGGCCAGTATTGCAGTATACTTCCCTTTTAGCACAGCTTTTGCTGCATACTGCATATGTTATGTGTTGAGTTATTGTCATATGTCTCCATATATTGCCTAATCTGTTTTTATTTGGCAATTGATTCATTGATTATTTAAGAGCATGTTATCAAGCCTCCATGTGTTTGTGGGCTTTTTGGGTTTTTTTGCATAATTTATTTCTAGTTTCATACCTTTGTGTTCTGAGAAGTTGGTTGGTACAATTTGAATAGTTCTGAATTTATAGAGGCTCTTTTTGTGGCCTAGAATGTGATCTGTTCTGGAAAGTGTTCTATATGCAATTGAGAAAAATGTGTACCCTGCTGATTTGGGGTGAAGTGTTCTGTAGCTGTCTATTAGGTCCATCTTTTCTAATGTGTTGTTCAGTGCCTCTGTCTCCTTACTTACTTTCTGTCTGGTTGATCTGTCCTTTGGAGTGAGTGGTGTGTTGAGGTCTCCTAAATGAATGCATTTCATTCTATTTCCCCCTTTAATTCTGTTAGTATTTGTTTCACATATGTAGGTGCTCCTATGTTGGGTGCATTGATATATGTTTTAAAATTTTTTATTAAGGTATGATTGCTATACACTCTTATGAAGGTTTCACATGAAAAAACAATGTGTTACTATATTCGCCCATATTACCAAGTCCCCACCCATACCCCAATGCAGTCGCTGTCCATCAGTGCAGCAACATGCCACAGATCCACTATATGCCCTCTCTGTGCTACACTGTTCTCCCCCACCCCCTGTGACCCCCCCCGACACCATGTGTACTGAACATAATACCCCTCAATCCTCTTCTCCCTTCCTCCCCACCCGCCTTGCCACAACCCTCTCCTTTGGTATCCACAAGTTCATTCTTGGAGTCTGTGAGTCTGCTGCCATTTTGTTCGTTTAGTTTTGCTTCATTGTTATACTCCACAAATGAGGGAAATCATTTGGCATTTGTTTTTCTCTGCTTGGTTTATTTCACTGAGCATAATGTCCTCCAACTCCATCCATGTTGTTGCAAATGGTAGGATTTGTTTTTTTCTTACGGCCGAATAGCATTCCATTGTGTATATGTACCACATCTTCTTTATCCATTCATCTACTGATGGACACTTAGGTTGCTTCCATATCTTGGCTATTGTAAAAAGTGCTGCAATAAACATAGGGGTGAATATGTCTTTTTGAATCTGACAAATTGTATTCTTTGGGTAAATTCCAAAGAGTGGGATTCCTGGGTCAAATGGTATTTCTATTTTTAGTTTTTTGAGAAACCTCCATATTGCTTTCCACAGTGGTTGAACTAGCTTACATTCCCACCAGCAGTGTAGGAGGGTTCCCCTTTCTCCGCATCCTCGCCAGCATATGTTGTTCTGAGTCTTTTCAATGCTGGCCATCCTTACTCGTGTGAGGTGATATCTCATTGTGGTTTTAATTTGCATTTCCCTGATGATTAGTGATGTGGAACATCTTTTCATGTGTCTGTTGGCCATCTGAATTTCTTCTTTGGAGAACTGTCTCTTCACATCCTCTGCCCATTTGTTAATCGGGTTATTTGCTTTGCAGGTGTTGAGGCATGTAAGTTCTTTATATATTTTGGATGTTAGCCCCTTGTGGGATAAGTCATTTACAAATACATTCTCCCATACTGTAGGATGCCTTTTTGTTCTGTTGATGGTGTCCTTTGCTGTACAGAAACTTTTTAGTTTGATGTAGTCCCATGAGTTCATTTTTGCTTTTGTTTCCCTTTCTTGAGGAAATGCATTCAGGAAGAAGTTGCTCATGCTTATATTCAGGAGATGTTTGCCTATGTTGTCTTTTAAGAGTTTTATGGTTTCATGACTTACATTCAAGTCTTTAGTCCATTTCGAGTTTACTTTTGTGTATGGGGTTAGACAATAATCCAGTTTCATTCTCTTGCATGTAGCTGTCCAGTTTTGCCAACACCAGCTGTTGAAGAGGCTGTCATTTCCCCATTGTAGGTCCATGGCTCCTTTATCGTATATTAATTGACCATATATGGTTCAGTTTATATCTGGACTCTCTAGTCTGTTCCATTGGTCTGTGGGTCAGTTCTTGTGCCAGTACCAAATTGTCTTGATTACTGTGGCTTTGTAGTAGAGCTTGAAGTTGGGGAGTGTAATGCTCCAACTTTATTCTTCCTTCTCAGAATTGCTTTGGCTATTCGAAGTCTTTTGTGGTTCTATATGAATTTTAGAACAATTTTCTCTAGTTTGTTGAATAATGCTTTTGGTATTTTGATAGGAATTGCACTGAATCTATAGATTGCTTTAGGCAGGATGGCCATTTTGACAATATTAATTCTTCCTATCCATGAGCATGGGATGAGTTTCCATTTATTGGTATTTTCTTTAATTTCTCTTGAGAGTGTCTTGTAGTTTTCAGGGCATAGGTCTTTCACTTCCTTGGTTATGTTTATTCCTAGGTATTTTATTCTTTTTGATGCAACTGTGAATGGAATTGTTTTCCTGATTTCTCTCTCTGCTATTTCATTGTTAGTGTATAGGAATGCCACAGATTTCTGTGTATTAATTTTGTATACTGCAACTTTGCTGAATTCAGATATTAGATCTCGTAGTTTTGGAGTGGATTCTTTAGGGTTTTTTATGTACTATATCATGTCATCTGCAAACAGTGACAGTTTATCTTCTTCCTTGCTAATCTGGATGCCTTTTATTTCTTTGTGTTGTCTGATTGGCGTGGCTAGGACATCTAGAACTATGTTGAATAGAAGTGGGGAAAGTGGGTATCCTTGTCTTGTTCCTGATCTTAAAGGAAAAGCTTTCAGCTTCTTGCTTTTAGGTATGATGTTGGCTGTGGGTTTGTCATATATGGCCTTTGTTATGTTGAGGTACTTGCCGTTTAAATCCATTTTGTTGGGAGTTTTTATCATGAATGGATGTTGAATTTTATCAAATGCTTTTTCAGCATCTATGGAGATGGAGATGATCATGTGGTTTTTGTCCTTCTTTTTGTTGTTGTGGATGATGTTGATGGATTTTCGAATACTGTACCATACTTCATCCCTGGAATAAATCCTACTTGATCATGACAGATGATCTTTTTTATGTATTTTTGAATTCTGTTTACTAATATTTTGTTAAATATTTTTGCATCTATGTTCATCAGAGATATTGGTCTGTTATTTTCTTTTTTTGTGGTGTCTTTGCCTGGTTTTGATATTTGAGTGATGCTGGCCTCATAGAATGAGTTTGGAAGTATTCCCTCTTCTACTCGTTGGAAAACTTTAAGGAGGATGGGTATTAAGTTCTAACTAAATGTTTGATAAAAATCAGCGGTGAAGCCCTCTGGTCCAGAGGTTTTGTTCTTAGGTAGTTTTTTGATTAACAGTTCCAATTTAGTTGCTGGTAGTTGGTCTGTTCAGATTTTCTGTTTCTTCCTTGGTCAGCCTTGGAAGGTTGTATTTTTCTAGAAAGTTCTCCATCTCTTCTAGGTTATCCAGTTTGTTAGCATATAATTTTTCATAGTATTTTCTAATAATTCTTTCTATTTCTGTCGTGTCCATAGTGATTTTTCCTTTCTCATTTCTGATTCTGTTTATGTGTGTAGACTCTTTTTTTCTTGATAAGTCTGACTAGGGGTTTATCTATTTTGTTTATTTTCTCAAAGAACCAGCTCTTGCTTTCATTGATTCTTTCTATTGTTTTATTCTTCTCGAATTTATTTATTTCTGCTCTAATCTTTATTATGTCCCTCCTTCTACTGACTTTGGGCCTCATTTGTTCTTGTTTTCTAGTTTCATTAATTGTGAGTTTAGACTGCTTATATGGGATTGTTCTTCTTTCCTGAGTTAGGCCTGCATTGCAACATACTTTCCTCTTAGCTCGGCCTTGGCTGCATCCTACAGATTTTGCAGTGTTGAATTATTGTTGTCATTTGTCTCCATATTTGCTTGATCTCTGTTTTTATTTGGTCATTGATCCATTGGTTATTTAGGAGCATGTTGTGGAGCCTCCATGTGTTTGTGGGATTTTTTTCATTTTCTTTGCATAATATATTCCTAGTTTCATACCTTTGTGGTCTGAGAAATTGGTTGGTACAATTTCAATCTTTTTGAATTTACTGAGGCTCTTTTTGTGGCCTAGTATATGATCTATTCTTGAAAATGTTCCATGTGCACTTGAGAAGAATGTGTATTCTGCTGCTTTTGGGTATAGAGTTCTATAGATGTCTGTTAGGTCCATCTGTTCTAATGTGTTGTTCAGTGCCTCTGCCTCCTTACTTATTTTCTGTCTGGTTGATCTGTCCTTCAGAGTGAGTGGGGTGTTGAAGTCTCCTAGAATGAATGCGTTCATTCTATTTCCCCTTTCAATTCAGTTAGTATTTGTTTCACATATGTAGGTGCTCCTGTGTTGGGAGCATAGATATTTATAATAGTTATATCCTCTTGTTGGATTGACCCCTTTATCATTATGTAATATCCCTTTGTGTCTCTTGGGACTTTCTTTGTTTTGAAGTCTATTTTGTCTGATCCAAGTACTGTAACTCCTGCTCTTTTCTCTCTATGAGTTGCATGAAATATCTTTTTCCATCCCTTCACTTTTAGTCTGTGTATGTCTTTGGGTTTAAAGTGAGTCTCTTGTAGGCAGCATATAGATGGGTCTTGTTTTTTTATCCATTCAGTGACTCTTTGTCTTTTGATTGGTGCATTCAGTCTGTTTACATTTGGGGTGATTATCGTTAGGTATGTACTTACTGCCATTGCAGACTTTAGATTCGTGGTTACCAAAGGTTCAAGGTTAACTTCCTTACTATCTAAGAATCTAACTTAACTAACTGAATATGCTATTACAAACACAATCTAAAGGTTCTTTTCTTTTACTCCTCCTTTTTCTTCCTTCTCCATCCTTGATATATTAGGTATCATATTCTGTACTCTTTGTCTATCCCTTGATTGACTTTGGGGATAGTTCATTTAATTTTGCATTTGCTTAGTAATTAGCTGTTCTACTTTCTTTACTGTGGTTTTATTACCTCTGGTCACAGCTATTAAACCTTAGGAACACTTCCATCTTTAGCAGTCCCTCCAAAATAGACTGTACAGATGGTTTGTGGGAGGTAAATTCTCTCAGCTTTTGCTTATCTGGAAATTGTTTAATCCCTCCTTCAAATTTAAATGATAATCTTGCCAGATAAAGTAATCTTGGTTCCAGGCCCTTCTGCTTCATGGCATTAAATACATCATGCCACTCCCTTCTGGCCTGTGCGATTTCTGCTGAGAAGTCTGATGATAGCCTGATGGGCTTTCCTTTGTATGTGATCTTATTTCTCTCTCTGGCTGCTTTTAACAGTCTGTCCTTATCCTTGATCTTTGCCGTTTTAACTACTAAATGTCTTGGTGTTGTTTTCCTTGGGTCCCTTGTGTTGGGATATCTGTGCACCTCCATGGCCTGAGAAACTATCTCCTTCCCCAAATTGGGGAAGTTTTCAGCGATTACCTCCTCAAAGACACTTTCTATCCCTTTCTCTCTCTCTTCTTCTTCTGGTACCCCTATAATGCAAATATTGTTCTGTTTGAATTGGTTACACAGTTCTCTCAATATTCTTTCATTCCTAGCGATCCTTTTTTCTCTCTGTGCCTCAGCTTCTTTGTATTCCTCTTCTCTAGTTTCTATTTCATTTATTGTCTCCTCCACCATATACAATCTGGTTTTAGTGCCCTCTATAGTGCTCTTAAACTATTGGGTCTCCGACCGGAATTCATTCCTGAATTCTTGAATATCTTTCTGTACCTTCATGAGCATGTTAATGATTTTTATTTTGAACTCCCTTTCAGGAATAGTCATGAGGTCCATGTCAACTTTCTCCAGGTTATATTAATTTTGCTCTGAACCAGGTTTCTTTGGCGTTTCATATTTGTATATGGCACCCTCTAGTGTCCAGAAGCTCTACTCTCTGGAGCTGCTTAGCCCCTGAGGCAAAGTCAGGGGTCGCAGGTGGTGGGATTGGTGCCTGGGGGAAGAAAAGAGCTGTTTCCTGCTTCCCAGCTGCTATGCCTGTCTGCACTGCCTGAACCAGTGTGCCGAGCACACAGGTATAAGCTTTTGCCCCAGAGCAGACAGGTATGGATTCCTGCTCTCCACAAGTGGCTGGAATCTCAGTCACTCCAGGAATTCTGCCTGACTTAGTTTTCCAACCCCATAATCACGAGAGTCTCATGAAAGCACCATGAAATGTAGGTGTGCTCTCAGAGCAGATCTCCAGATTTAGGTATTCAGCAGTCCCAAGCCTTCCACTCCCTCCCCACTCCGTTTCTCTTCCTCCCGCTGTTGAGCTGCGGTGGGGGAGGGGCTCGGGTCCGGCCGGGCCACAGCTTTGGTCCATTACCCTGTTCCATGAGGTCTGCTGTTTTCTCTAGGTGTATGCAGTCTGGTGCAGTCCTCTTTCCTGTTGCTCTTTCAGGATTAGTTGTATTAATTGTATTCATATTATATGCGGTTTTAGGAGGAAGCCTCTGTCTCACCTCTCATGCCAACATCTTTAATCCTCTCCCAGGGTGCATAGATATTTATAATGGTTATATCCTCTTGTTGGACTGATCCCTTTATCATTATGTAATGTCCTTTGTCTCTCATTACTTTCTTTGTTTTGAAGTCTGTTTTGTCTGATACAAGTTCTGCAACTCCTGCTCTCTTCTCCCTGTTATTTGGATGAAATATCTTTATTCATACCTTCACTTGTAGTCTTTGTGTGTCTTTGGGTTTGAAGTGAGTCTCTTATAGGTATATAGATGGGTCTTGTCTTTTTATCCATTCGATAACTCTATGTCTTTTGATTGGTGCATTCAGTCCATTTATATTTAGGGTGATTATCAATAAGTATGTACTTATTGCCATTGCAAGCTTTAGATTCATGGTTACCAAAGGTTCAAGATAGCTTCTTTACTATCTAAGAATCCAGCTTAACTCACCTACTATGCTATTTCAAACACAATTTAAGGGTTCTTTTTTTTTTTTCTCCCTTCTTTTCCTTCTCCTCCATTCTAAGTATTAGATGTAATATTCTGTACTCTTTGTGTATTGCTTGACTGACTTTGGGGGTAGTTGACTTAATTTTGCATCTTGTTAGTAATTAATTGGTCTGCTTCCTTTACTGTGGTTTTTTTTTCTCTGGTGATAGCTTTTTAGCCTTAAGAGCACTTCCATCTATAGCAGTCCCTCCAAAATATACTGTAGAGATGGTTTGTGGGAGGTAAATTCCCTCAACTTCTGCTTATCTGGAAATTGTTTAATCCCTCCTTCGAATTTGAATGATAATCTTGCCAGGTAGAGTATTCTTGGTTCGAGGCTCTTCTGTTTCATTGCATTAAATATATCATGCCATTCTCTTCTGGCCTGTAAGGTTTCTGCTGAGAAATCTGATGATAACCTGATGGGTTTTCCTTTGTATATGACCTTTTTTCTCTCTCTGGCTGCTTTTAATACTCTATACGTGTCCTTGATGTTTGCCATTTTAATTATTATATGTCTTGGTGTTGTATTCCTTATGTCCCTTGTGTTGGGAGAGCTGTGCACTTCTGTGGCCTGAGAGACTATTTCCTTCCCCAGATTGAGGAAGTTCTCAAAAATTATTTCCTCAAAGACACTTTCTATTTTTTTCTCTTTCTTCTTCTCTTACCCCTTTAAAGTGAATATTATTCCATTTGGATCAGTCATGCAGTTCTCTTCATATCCTTTCATTCCTAGAGATCCTTTTTTCTCCCTGTACTGCAGCTTCTTTGTATTCCTGTTCTCTATTTTCTGTTTCATTTATCATCTCCTCTGCCTCTTGTAATCTGCTTTTAAATCTCTCCATTGTATGTACCATTTCAGATACTACATTTTTCAAAGTTTCTTTTTTGAAATCATCCCTGAGATCTTGAATATATTTCTGTAGCTCTGTAAGCATGTTTATTATTTTTATTTTGAAATCTTTATTAGAGTATTGGTATTTTCAGTTTCACTTGGCCCTCTTTCTGGTGTTTGTGGAATTTTGGATTGTACCAGTTTTTTTTTTTGCCGTTTGATATTGTAATGAATAATACCAACAATAACTTGGTGTCAGCAGCGCCCTCTAGTGCCTAGAAGCTCTACTCTCTGGAGCTGCTCAGCACCTGGAGTGGTGGTGGGGGTCTCAGGCGCATGGTGCTGGTGCCTGCTGGGAGGAAAGAACTGTTTCCTGTTTCCCAGCTGCAGTGCCTGCCTCCACTCCCAAGGCCAGTCAGCCTAACATGCAGGGGGAATCCTCTGTGCCATGCCTCTGTACCTGCCATTGGCAGAGCCTCCCTCTGGCTAGCCTGTCGCAATGACAGGGGCAGCCAGTTTGTGAACCAATGTCAGCTGGGAAGAACAAGTGGCTGGCTGCATATCATGGTGGGGCGCTTTGGCAGGTGTTTCCAGCCAGGGAAATGGCATGCCTGAGGCTCCTGAAAGTTCTCAACCTGCTAGGCTGAGTACACCGGGACGATTTTGTTCACCTTTCCTTTTTCCTGAGTAGCAAGTTCTGTGTAATCCCTGCCCCTTTAGAAGCCCTCTTACTGTTGGAAAGTCTCTCAGAGTGCCTGCCTTTCTTGTATCCCGGAGTGGCCGGTTTGGGGTACCTGTTCTCCACAAGTGGCTGGGATCTCAGTGTCTCCAGGTAGTACACCTGTCTTAGCTTTCCAACCCAGCTAATCTACAGAGCACCATGTAATGTAGGTTTGTGCTCCCAGAGAAGATCTCCAGGGCTGGGTGTTCAGCAGTCATAGACCTCTGCCCACTCCCTGTTGTATTTCTCTTCCTCCCACCAGTGAGTTGGGGTCATGGGAGTGCTTCGTTCCCACCTGATAGCAGCTTTGTACTTTACCCTTTTCCGTGAGGTCTTCTCTTTTCTCCAGATGTAGGCAGTCTGTCATAGTTTTCTTTCCGGCCACTTTTTCAGGATTAGTTGTATTTTCTATATTTTCACATTGTTTGCGGTTTTGGGAGGAGGTTTCTGTCTCACTTCTCACACCACCATCTTTAAGCCTCTGCTCTTGCCTGGTTTCTTTACTAGTATATTCAGTCAGGGAAAAAATCTAGGTCTAGCCATAGCACATAGTTGTGTTTAAATCTTGTGCAGAAGATGCACATCTTCCTCCACAAGGTGCTGCCTTTCTTTCTCTACCTCTTCTAGAAGGTAGGTAGAATTCCATTTTCAAAGTAAAAACTGAACAAATGAGTTAACAGGAGGGCTTGGTGTTTAAACCACGTACACTTTATTTTGCAGTCACATGAAACTTTAAAAATTTTAATCTCTGCTTCCCTTTATTATTTAATCTGTGCATATAGAAAAATAAGCAGGCAAAAAAAATAATTTATTGGTTATATAAAATCAGCCATATGATTATTGCTCATTTGAGCAAATGGTGTAGCTAATTGACATTTAGAAAATCTGGAACTGAGGTTTTCCTTTGTAGCTACAGCAGGGTAGGCTCTTTGAGCTGCTCTTGTTAAGGGGTTCTCAGTGTGGCCAAGATGACATTTTTATTGCACAGTATTTTTCCCTCTGAAGGGGAATTTTACAAAAACATTAAACCACCTTACCAATTTGCCATTATTTTATTAAGTGAAATCCTTTGATTTCTCATTTCCTACTCTGGCAGTTGTTTCTGAATTAGACTTCCTGAAAGATAGGAAAACTGAGGATTGAGGAAATTCAATGAGAATGATTTTAAACTTAACTATGACTTTTCCCTGCTTTTTAACAATACTAAGATGCTGAGTGTAAGATGCACCACTGTTTTATATTTTGTGTTTTATATTTAAGAAAAGTAGCTGAAAGGTAAAGTGTTACAGTAACTTATCACTTAGAGCTATTTTTGATTTGCTTAAACTTTTTTTAAATTGAATATTAATTTTATACATACCAAAAAAGAAAATATAAACAAAGTAAGTTGAAAGGTATTTCTGAAGTGTTTTCACATTCAGAGTCCTGCTGTAATCTAGTCAATAGGTGAGAAGATACAGTCCTGTTTCTGAGATACAAAAGGGAGGAAAAGAATGTGTATATTTGACTCCTGAAATAATAGCATCCATTTCTTAGATTCCAGGAATATTGATTAATATTCAGCCAAGATTGATTTGTCATTCAGCAGTTAATAACAGTCAAGATATATTCATAATAATACTTTACTGTTTATAAAATTCAGTTTTGTTATTTCTTTTGATGCTCATAACATCTGTATGAAGGGGACAGAAGTTATGCCTCTTCAGAGAGGAGAGAACTGAGCCTCTGAGAATGCAGGTAAATTTGTCCAAGGCCATGCAGCTAGAGGACCATGGTGGCAGGAAGTCATCTTGGGTTCTTAATTATTCCACACTGTTTGACCTCCCCTAGTAATAAAGAGAAGTAGAGGAACAAATAAAAATTTTCTTTTAAACAAACTGCTTTAATGTAAGGGAATTGAAGTTCAAAAACAAAACTCATTGTTGACTGTGAAATAAATGAATGGAAATAGATGGACTGTAGCTATGGACTAGAGCAAGTCATCTGCCTAAAAATAAAAATTATGTTAATAATCTCTTGATTATTTGAGATTGAATTGATAAACTATAGACTTCTCTTTCCAGGTTAGACTCTAAGCTCCCCTTTATATTTTTGTAGCTCCTGACATCAAGTGCAGTTCACAAGTGGGGTACTGAAATTCATGAAGGAATCTACAACATGTTGATGCTGTTAATAGAACTGGTTGCAGAAAGAATTAAACAAGATCCAATTCCCACTGGTCTTCTGGGTGTGCTTACAATGGTATAATACCTAAAATGAAGTACTTTGTGTTTTGATTTTGTTTAAAATACCTACTGTCCTCTGGCTTGTAATTAATAATGAGTGATAATGAAATTATCCTTAAACATATTAACTTAGCTGTTAGGGTCCTTGCTTTTTATTTTAAAAACAGAGTGATTATTCTGTGTTTTGGTTTTAAAGAAACACCTTCCTAATTCTAATAGCTTTTTTAACTCTTAGAGTGATTAAATAGCTTTCCATTATGTTTTCCTGATAATTCACATCATAAATACTTCCACATAGGGTGTTCATGTAGTTTAGTTTCTGGCCTTTCCCCCGACTAGTAGCAGTAGCCCCGTGAAGAAGGGGCACCCGTGGTTTCCCTCCTGAGTTCTGTCTTCACTGCCTTGCTGCCTAGCTCTTCTTGGGGTGGCCCTAGGACATCTGGGGTATTGGCATTATCTTGCTTTAAAGCAGATCTCTTGTCCTGTTAACCTTCTTCTCTTTGCTGACAACAAACGTGGAGGAGAACAGGAGGGCACCATTTCTCCTCAGCCTGAGCTAAGGAATATGCTTGGTTGCGATACTTGAAAGACTCCATTAGCAAAGAGGCCCAAGGCTATATTTTTATCGTCTTTTCTAATGGTAATATGTGTTGCTATAGAAATAGATAATAATAATATTTTCCTGTTCTCTTTGAATCTAGGCTTTCAATCCTGATAATGAATACCATTTTAAAAACAGAATGAAAGTGTCTCAAAGGAATTGGGCAGAAGTGTTTGGAGAGGGAAATATGTTTGCTATTTCACCTGTATCTACTTTCCAAAAGGTAAGCATAGTTTTGTTTCATCTTTTTATAGGGAAATTTATTGAAAAAGATTTTCTGTGCTGTAAAGATGACAATTTATATGAAAGGATTAAAACAGTCTATGAAAAATGACAAACAGTCCATGTGGCTCATAAAATTGCTTAACATTTTTTTGGGTGTGGGGAGTATTGCATATTTTTCCATTGCTTTTAACTAAAATCATGAAATGATGTTTAGTGGAATGAGAAATGACCACATGACATCAGTGCCCTATTTACTGAATTATCACAACCCCAGTTAAATGGGTGTTCTAGTTTCTTACAGATGTTTTGAGAGGCTGAAATATTTTAAATCATTTGAAATGACTAATTATACCTAGAAAAAATGATCTAGTAAGTTAGTCTCATATAGTTTTCTTTCTCTATAAGCATTACAACTTTTGTTCCTTTTTCAAGCATAGAACCAATATTTTTATTTTATATTTAAAGGCCTGCAGTGTGCCATTAACATTATACCCACATGGAGTACATCATTTAAACAATCTGTTGATGAAACACTGTTTGGTTTTTGAAAAACAGTTGAAAGAAATCAATTCAATGGATAGAAAATTTATCCATTGCTTTAGTAGAAGCAGAGATTTAGTTTTCAGGCATTTATTGAGCATTTACTCTGTGTCTGGCATTATTCTAAGTGTGAGAGATATAAGTAGTCTTTGTTCTTAATATGAAGAGAAATAAGATGTAGTTCCTAACTTGGAACATAGTACAGGAAATATGAAAACAAAAAATTACAGTGTGACAAACAGTAGGTACAATGCTAATAATACGTGCTGTGTGTGGAATACAGGGGAGAGGGTAGTTAATGCAGTCTCGAAGCATCAGGCAGTACTCCAGGGAGGAGGTAATAGTTGAGTGGAAAGGGTAGAGAGTATGTACTGTGGAATTTCATTCCCACAACTCTGGGTTAGGTACTATTTTTACCCCCACTTCCTGGATGAGAAACTGAAGCACACAAAGTTAAGTACTTGCTCAAGTCCACATACCTGATTGTAGGAAAAACCCTTCCAGTCTAGCTCCATAGTCTGCATTCTTTAACTATATGGTCATGCCTCCCAAAGTATTAAAATCTTGTATTTAGTTTTTTTGTGAAGAGTAAATAACAATGTAAATAAAAACATTGAACACAATGGTTCACTATAGTAAGTACTCAGCAAATGTTTCTTCTCTTCCCCCGAGTGTTTGTATGCAACATCTGAAACCCAGAAAGATTCCGTCTGTTTATTTCCTCTGATTACTACAAAGGAATTCTCTTTCCTACCAAGGCCATAGGCCTCTCCTCATGCTTTCTTGAGCCGTCTCCTCCTGAGGTTTTCTGTTCTTTGTTTGTTCCCCTCAATCTTGTCCTCTCTGGTGGACCATTCCCATTGTACACAACGTGTTGTAGTGTTTCCCATCTTTAAAAATTCTGCCTTTGCTACCACATCCCTCTCTAGCTTCAGTATGATTCTCTGCCCCCTTTACAACCATACCAGGTGAAAAATTCCATGTCCTCCTCTCCCACTTACTCTTTTAGTGGTTACCTGAAATTTTTAACTAAACAAAAGCCAAATTCCCTCAATATCTTTATCCTCCTCTGAGCAGTACACAATGACCTTAGAATGTTATGTGTACTCACTCCCAGCCTGACTTATTTATTACCCCTTTGTCTTTATTATACATTGTCTCAGTCCTCTCCTTTCTTGTTTAAACCCCTCAGATAGATATCATCATTGTTGTTTTATACAGTGTTTTGACTTAGCTGTATTTGTACACTATCTTTGTGTACTACTTCTTCTGTATCTCAGACCTTCCATTGGGATAATTTTTCTTCCTGAAGTGCGTCCTATAAAGTTTCCTCTAATACAAGTCTATTGATGGGTTAAGTGTATTTTTGATGGTCTGAATTTGACTTTATTTCCCATTCCTTAAGGAATATTTTCACTGGACTTCAAGTTCTAGATTGACATATATTTTCTGTCAGAATATCAAAGACACTCCAGTGTTCTGGGTTTGATTTTTGCTGTTGAGAGAGTGGTTGCTGGTTTAACTGTTGTTCCTCTGTAAGAACTCTGTCTGCTCTCCATGGCTGTGTTTTGAAATTTCTTTTTTCTTTTGGATGTTTGGCAGTTTGACTCTCATGATATTAACCAAAGTATTCTTTTTATATATTTTGCTTCAGATTCGCTGGGCTTTTGAATCTAAGGATTAGTATCATACCAGTTCTGGGAGAGTCTCTACCATGACCTTTCTAAACATCACCTCTTCCCCATTACTCTCCCTTTTTTAGAACATAAATTAGGTACATGTTAAACTTTCTCATTCTGTCCTCCTTAACCTCTTTCATATTTTCCATCTTTTTGTCTCCTTATACTGCATTTGTGATAATTTTTTTCAGATTTATAGTCCAGTTCACTAATTTTGTTTGTTTGTATCAAATACACTGTTTTACCTGTTCATTAAGATTTTAATTTCAGTTACTTTTAAAAAAATTTCTGTAAGTTCTGTTTGGTTCTTTTTTGACTCTACATAGTCATTTTTTGATTATCTCATATCTTGGCTCATATTTTCATTCTCCTCTTTGTTTACATATGACGTCTGATATCTACAGGTCAGATTCTGCTGGATTTTACTCACTAGTTTTGTACATATGTGTGTGTATATAGAAAATTATCTGTACTTGTTTATTTTCCTGTGAGCTCATGTTTCTTGGAATTTAAACTAGGAGGAGTTTTTGAGGAGAGTTGAAAGCTCTTTGTTCCAAAAGGATTTACTTCTTCCAGTTGCCTGGGTGTACTATGATCTGGGACCACTTTAGGATATATTCTCTGCTTAAAGTTTTTCATACCATAAAGTCAGTGTGAATTTGAACAGCAAAACCATGTGAAGGCAATTGTGTGGTCACGAATTCTTGGGAGAATCTTTTTCTTCCCTCCATCCAGTACCAGTCATGGTAGGCAGACGTCCTTGTTTTCCTTTTCTGCAGGTACGTTTATTTCAGTCCACCTCACACTGCAGGCTTTGTGTGATAATCGTGTAGTCATCCAGCCCCCACGTGGGCTTCACGCCCTGTTTCTCAGTCTCCATAAGGCTATGAAAATGGAGGCTAGAGATCACTAGGGTTACACTGCCTGCAGAGTGAAAGCTGGCTTCAGAGTCTGCTTACCTCACAGGATTTCTGCTTTCTTTGTTTTAAACTTCTGACAACTTTGTGCCCATTCAGTTATATGTTTTAAAAGATTTTTTAAGGTGTTTATCCAGTTGTGTTATTTTTCAATTGAAGAGATGTTTAGGGTAATGACGGCAGTCCCATGAACTCTCCAGGGCATCCCATTCTGCCTTCTCTCGCAGCACTCCACTGAGGCCGCTTTCATTAAGGAATCAACACCCTCCATATTTCCCAGTCCAAAGGAAATGTCTTCCGACCCCGTCAGCAGCAATGGTCACAGTTTCTCCTTCCCTGAAACCATGTCTTCCTATGGTCACTCGCTTTGCAGCCTACCCACAGGCCACATTTCCTATCTTGACTCCTTCACCTCCATACAGCTTTGATCCAGAACCTTCTTCTCATTGTTCACTGTACTTTCTCTAAGAAAATTCTTTGGTTCCATGGATTTAGATGCCATCTTTATGCTGATGACCCTCTAGTTTATATCTCTGTGGCCCAGTCCCCTTTTCTGAGCACACCAGGCTTGAAGAGCCAGCTATCTCTTTTTGGTTGCCACACAGACATCTCAAACTTAGTGTGACTAAGATGCAACTTCATTTTTGTCCCAGCCTTCTCCCTATAACTAAATAGCATCATCATCTACCTAGATGTTCAAGCTGAAAACACAGGAGTCAGCCATGATTCATCCCTTTTTCTTATTCTCCATATCCAAACCATAAACAAGCCCTTTGAATTAATCTCAGATCTATCTTCAGTTGACTTCTCTCTGTTCTGCTGCTGTCCTACCCCAAACACCATCAAGTCTTATCTAGTGATTGTACTAGTATTCTATCTAACCTGATACCTCTACTTTTCACTCTTACTCATCTATTCTCTTCTCCACAGAACTGCAAGACTGGTCGTCTTAAAACAAAATGTATCTCTTTCGTACTTAAAACTCTTCTCTTGCTTTCCTTTTGATCACAGTCTGTGTGTTTCTGCATGATCTGGCCTTTGCCTATCTCTGTGCCACTCCCCTCAGGCTTAGCATGTCTCAGCTCGGAGAGTTTCCTCTCAATTCTTCAAACAAGGTAAGCTCCTTCTTACCTTCCCCAAATAGGACCTTTGCCGTTTCAGCCTCTGCCTGGACTATTTTTTGAATGATTGAATCTGTCTCCTCTTTTAGATTCCAGCTTAAAGACCATCTCTTCAGAGAGTTTTTCCATGACTGCCACTTTGAGCAGAGGAGGCTGCTTCTATTTCTCATTTGAGGACCTTTTGTTTTTCCTGTTGTGGAAGTTATTGCAGTTTGAATTATCTTAGGGATGTGTAGGTTTACCTGTTTTTTTTGACCCTGCTAGAACATGAGCTCCATAAAAGCAGGTACCACATCTCTTCTTAGTCACCTTTCTATATCCAGCCCCTACAACATTATTCAGCCCCTAGAGCAGTAAATGCTAAGGAATGCAAAGGAAGAAAAGAAAGTTTCTCAGGGTCACAAATTAATGGTACAACTGAGACTAAAACTTTAATCTCTTTATTCCTGATTGCTACTCTTAAATTAGTGATTCTTAATTTCACAAAGTAATTTTCTTAAAATTTAACTCAAATTATCCTATATCTTAGAGAGCTTAAACAGTTGGTATCAGCTACCCAAAAATGCATAAATGCTCCATATTATAGCACATCCATCAAAATACACACTTACTAGACTCCTAAAATTGTATGCAGTAATGTCAGAGTCTCACATTAAAAAACATTTGGAAAACTCTTTTGTAGTATTTTTCAAATTTTAATACTTTTTCCTCCAACTTTTCACTTAGGATAAAAGAAATATAAAGGTTAATGAAGTTTTATTGCCATCTCAACTTCTGTTTTCTTTTCTCATAGGAGCCTCATGGATGGGTTGTGGATTTGGTGAATAAGGTATACAACTTTTATTAATATAGTCATGTTTTCCAGTTTGTGATGAGATCTCCTATAATTTGGTATTATAATTAAGCTACAGAGAAAAATTAGAATATTTTTTCCCAAAGAGATTCTGTAGTTCCTCCTATATATGTGCTGTTACTACAGACAAACATTAGGTGTTAGGACGTAGCACATCTCCTGCAGTATATTAAAGGGGCATTAGAATGATTTTTGTGATGACTATCTCAGGACCAGTATTATAGAGCACACTGACAGTGTAGAATGTTAACCATAGTTCTGTAAATTTTTACATTTTACATAAATATTTAACATTTTAAAATTAGTTTGTGCCTTTTTTCTTCTCAGTTTGGAGAATTAGGTGGATTTGCAGCAATCCAAGCCAAGCTTCATTCAGAAGATATAGAACTTGGGGTAAGTTAAACCACTATATATGCCTAATATGGAAGTTCACTTTATTTGGCTGGTATGAAACTCAAGGAATATGGGATTAAAGATGGCGGCATGAGAGGTAAGACAGAGACTTCCTCCTAAAACTGCATATAATACAAAAATATAATTAATACAACTAATCCTGAAAGAATAGCAGGAGAGAGGACTGCACCAGACTGCATGCACCTGGAAAAAAGAGCAGACCTCATGGAAAAGGGTGTATAATCCTCTGGTAGGGCCTTGTTTCCTAGAAGAGGAAACACAGTGCCACCTCCTCTCCTGTGTGAAATCGCAATGCCTTGAAGATGCCTTTGTAGTAAAGTGTCAGAAACTGATGCAGGAGATTGGATTAAAAATGGCAGTGTGAGAGGTGAGACAGAGGCTTCCTCCTAAAACTGCATATAATATGAAAATATAATTAATATAACTAATCCTAAAAGAGCAACAGGAGAGAGGACTGCGCCAGACTGCACACACCTGGAGAAAAGAGCAGACCTCACGGAACAGGGTAACGTACCAAAGCTATGGCCCGGAGGGACCCAAGCCCTTCCCCCACCCCAGCTCACCGGCGGGAGGAAGAGAAACAGAGTGGGTAGGGAGTGGAGGCCTGGGACTTCTGAATACCTAACTCTGGAGATCAGCTCTTGGAGCACAAACGTACATTTCATGGTGCTTGCATGAAACTCTCATGATTAGGGGATTGGAAAGCTAAGTCAGGCAGAATTCCTGGAGAGACTGAGATTCTAGCCACTTGTGGAAAGCAGGGATCCATATCTGGCTGCTCTGGGACAAAAGAAAGGTGGGTAGTCTGAGAGACTTACTAACAAGGAAGCCCTTAGCAAGAGGGATACTAAAGGGGCAAGGATTGCACAGAGCTTACTGCTCAGGAAAGAACAGGTAGACAGAATTGTCTGGGTGCACTGTGTACAGCAGGTTCTGAACTTAAACAGTCTTCAGGCGCTCCAGCTCCCTGGCTGGCTACACAGCTCCAAGGACCCCCTCCGTGATAGGCAGCCTACTGAGCCTTTCTACCAGCCAGCCCCACCTGGCTTGTAAACCGGCAAACCCTACCCCGGCATTAGGCCAGCCACCGGGAAGATCTGTCTACAGCAAGTACAAATGCAAAGCATAAAGGCTTATACCTGTGTGCTCAGCCCACTGGTTCAGGCAGTGGAGACAGGCATAGCAGCCGGGAAGCAGAAAACAACTCTTTTCTCCCCCAAGGCACCGATACCACTCCCCTGCAACCCCTGACATTGCTTCAGGGGCTGAGCAACTCCAAAGAGCAGAGCTTCTGAACACTAAAGGGCACCATATACAAATTTGAAATGCCAAAGGAACCTGGTTCAGAGTAAAATTAATATAACTCCTGAGAAAGATGACATGGACCTCACGACTCTCCCGGAAAGTGAGTTCAAAATAAAAATCATTAACATGCTCATGGAGGTATGGAAAGATATTGAAGAACTCAGGAATGAATTCCAGTCGGAGATCCAATCATTGAAAAGCACAATGGAGGGTATTAAAAGCAGATTAGACATGGTGGAGGAGACAATAAATGAAATAGAAACTAGAGAAGAGGAATACAAAGAAGCTGAGGCACAGAGAAAAAAGGATGTCTAAGAATGAAAGAATATTGAGAGAACTGTGTGACCAATCCAGACGGAACAATATTCGCATTATAGGGGTACCAGAAGAAGAAGAAGAAGAGAGAAAGGGATAGAAAGTGTCTTTGAGGAAGTAATTGCTGAAAACTTCCCCAATCTGGGGAATGAGATAGTCTCTCAGGCCAAGGAGGTGCACAGATCTCCCAACACAAGGGACCCAAGGAAAACAACACCAAGACATTTAGTAGTTAAAATGGCAAAGATCAAGGATAAGGACAGACTATTAAAAGCAGCCAGAGAGAGAAATAAGATCACATACAAAGGAAAGCCCATCAGGCTAACATCTGACTTCTCAGCAGAAACCTTACAGGCCAGAAGGGAGTGGCATGATGTATTTAATGCAATGGAACAGAAGGGCCTTGAGCCAAGAATACTGTATCCAGCACTATTATCATTTAAATATGAAGGAGGGATTAAACAATTTCCAGACAAGCAAAAGTTGAGGGAATTTGCCTCCCACAAACCATCTTTACAGGGTATTTTAGAGGGACTGCTCTAGATGGGAGCACTGCTAAGACTAAATAGATGTCACCAGAGCAAATAAAATCACAGCAAAGAAAGCAGACCAACCAAATACTAACTAAAGGCAAAAATAAAATCAACTACCCACAAAAGCAGTTAAAGGAAACACAAAAGAGCACAGAATAAAATAACCAACCTATAAAGAATGGAGGAGGAGGAATAAGAAGGGAGAGAAATAAAGAATCACCAGACTGTGTTTATAATAGCTCAATAATCACGTTAAGTTAGACAGTAAGATACTAAAGAAGCTAACCTTGAACCTTTGGTAACCACGAATCTAAAGCCTGCAATGGCAGTAAGTACATATCTTTCAATAATCACCCTAAATGTAAATGGACTGAATGCTCCAATCAAAAGACACAGACTAATAGAATGGATAAAAAAGCATGACCCATCTATATGCTGCTTACAAGAGACTCACCTCAAACCCAAAGACATGCACAGACTAAAAGTCAAGGGATGGAAAAAGATATTTCATGCAAACAACAGGGAGAAAAAAACAGGTGTTACAGTACTAGTATCAGACAAAATATACTTCAAAGAAAGTCACAAGAGATAAAGAAGTACATTAAATAACAATAAAGGGGTCAGTCCAGCAAGAGGATATAACCATTATAAATATATATGTACCCAACACAGGAGCACCAGCACATGTGAAACAAATACTAACAGAACTAAAGGAGGAAATAGAATGCAATGCATTCATTTTGGGAGACTTCAGCACACCACTCATTCCAAAGGATAGATCCACCAGACAGAAAATAAGTAAGGACACAGAGGCACTGTACAACACACTAGAACAGATGAACCTAATAGACATCTGTAGAACTCTACATCCAAAAGTAACAGGATGCACATTCTTCTCAAGTGCACATGGGACATTCTCCAGAACAGACCACATACTAGGCCACAAAAAGAGCCTCAGTAAATTCCAAAAGATTGAAATTCTACCAACCAACTTTTCAGACCACAAAGGTATAAAACTAGAAATAAATTGTACAAAGAAAGCAAAAAGGCTCACAAACACATGGAGGCTTAACAACATGCTCCTAAATAATCAATGGATCAATGACCAAATTAAAATAGAGATCAAGCAATATATGGAAACAAATGACAACAACAACACAAAGCCCCAACTTCTGTGGGACGCAGCGAAAGCAGTCTTAAGAGGAAAGTATATAGCAATCCAGGCATACTTAAAGAAGGAAGAACAATCCCAAATGAATAGTCTAACATCGCAATTATCAAAATTGGAAAAAGAAGAACAAATGAAGCCTAAAGTCAGCAGACAGAGGGTCATAATAAAGATCAGAGAAGAAATAAATAAAATTGAGAAGAATAAAACAATAGAAAAAATCAATGAAACCAAGAGCTGGTTCTTTGAGAAAATAAAATAGATAAGCCTCTAGCCAAACTTATTAAGAGAAAAAGAGAATCAGCACACATCAACAGAATCAGAAATGAGAAAGGTAAAATCATGACAGGCCCCACAGAAATACAAATAATTATGAGAGAATATATGAAAACCTATATGCTAACAAGCTTGAAAACCTAGAAGAAATGGACAACTTCCTAGAAAAATACAACCTTCCAAGACTGATCAAGGAAGAAACACAAAAATTAAACCAATTACGACCAAAGAAATTGAAGGGGTAATCAAAAAACTACCCAAGAACAAAACCCCAGAGCCAGATGGATTTACCTCGGAATTTTATCAGACATACAGAGAAGACATAATACACATTCTCCTTAAAAGTTTTCTAAAAAATAGAATAGGAGGGAATAGTCCCAAACTCATTCTATGAAGCCAACATCACCCTAATACCAAAACCTGGCAAAGACCCCACCAAGAAAGAAAATTACAGACCAGTATCCCTGATGAACATAGATGCAAAAATACTCAACAAAATATTAGCAAACTGAATTCAAAAATACATCAGGGCGGAGCCAACATGGCGGCGTGAGTAGGACAGTGGGAATCTCCTCCCAAAAACATATATACTTTTGAAAATACAACAAACACAACTAGCCCTAAAAGAGAGACCAGAAGACGCAGGACAGTGGCCAGACTGCAGCTACACCAGCGAGAACCCAGCGCCTGGTGAAAGGGGTAAGATACAAGCCCCGGCCCAGCGGGACCCGAGCGCCCCTCCCCCCAGCTCCCGGCGGGAGAACAATAGGCAGAGCGGGAGGGAGACGGAGCCCAGGACTGCCGAACACCCAGCCCCAGCCATCCGGGCCAGAGCGCAGACACAGTATATGCCCAGGGGGCCCTGGATACTGGGGGAACAGGGAGTAAGACCTCTGAGCGGGTGCCGAAGCTGATGCCCCTGTGACAAAGAAAAGCGGGGGCTTTTTGAAAGTCTTAAAGGGACAGGGACTTAACAGCTTGACGGAAACAACCCAGGTCACAGTACAGCAGCTGGAAATTACAGGGAAAACCGGGTGCACTAACCCCCTGGGCAACAGCTCTGAGACCCCTCACGGAGGCAAACAGTCAAGCAGCCCCCCCATCCATCACCCCACCGGGCGCTGCGAAAGCAGAGAAGCAGCCTGAGACAAATTCCGCCCACAGAAAGGGAAATTTCTCCCTCCCAGCCAGGCAAGACACAAAGACCCACTCTACACGCAATTACCCAACACAAGCCACTAGGGGTCGCAGTTGCCCCAGTAAAGAAAGGCCAGTAGTAAGTGAAAAAAATTTTGGCCCTCCCAGCTGACAGTCAATAGCACCTGTCAACATGAAAAGGCAAAAAAATATGATCCAGACAAGACTAACCCAGACAGCTTCAGCATCTGCTACATCTTCCCCTGAGAAGGAATCTGGGGAGATAGATTTAGCCAGTCTACCTGAAAAAGAATTCAAAACAAAAGTCATAACCATGCTGATGGACTTGCAGAGAAATATGCAAGAACTAAGGAAGGAGAATTCAGAAATAAAACAAGCTCTGGAAGGACTTCAAAACAGAATGGACGAGATGCAAGAGACCATTAATGGACTAGAAAACAGAGAACAGGAACGCAGAGAAGCTGATGCAGAGAGAGATAAAAGGATCTCCAGGAATGAAAGAATTTTAAGAGAGCTGAGTGATCAATATAAAAGAAATAATATAAGAATCATAGGCATTCCAGAAGAAGTAGAGAGAGAAAAGGGGATAGAAAATGTCTTTGAAGAAATAATTGCTGAAAATTTCCCCAAACTAGGGGAAGAAATGGCCTCTCAGACCACAGAGGTACACAGAACTCCCATGACAAGGGATCCAAGGAGGGCAACACCAAGACACATAATAATTAAAATGGCAAAGATCAAAGACAAGGACAAAGGATTAAAGGCAGCCAGAGAGAAAAAAAAGGTTACCTACAAAGGAAAACCCATCAGGCTATCATCAGACTTCTCAACAGAAACCCTACAGGCCAGAAGAGAATGGCATGATATACTTAATGCAATGAAACAGAAGGGCCTCGAACCAAGACTACTGTATCCAGCACGAATATCATTTAAATATGAAGGAGGGATTAAACAATTCCCAGACAAGCAAAAGTTGAGGGAATTTGCCTCCCACAAACCACCTCTACAGGGCATCCTAAAGG
The DNA here is from genome assembly GCF_030020395.1 of Manis pentadactyla. NCBI lineage: Eukaryota > Metazoa > Chordata > Mammalia > Pholidota > Manidae > Manis > Manis pentadactyla. The sequence goes on along the minus strand of NC_080022.1, from coordinate 44,729,390 downwards.
GACTGCTCTAGATGGGAGCATTCCTAAAAAGAGCACACAACAAAACACCCAACATATGAAGAAGGGAGGAGGAGGAATAAGAAGGGAGAGAAATAAAGAATCATCAGATTGTGTTTATAATAGCTCAACAAGCGAGTTAAGTTAGACAGTAAGACAGTAAAGAAGCTAACCCTAAACCTTTGGTAACCACAAACTTAAAGCCTGCAATGGCAATAAATTCATACCTTTCAATAATCACCCTAAATGTAAATGGACTGAATGCACCAATCAAAAGACACAGAGTAATAGAATGGATAAAAAAGCAAGATCCATCCATATGCTGCTTACAAGAGACTCACCTCAAACCCAAAGACGCGCACAGACTTAAAGTCAAGGGATGGAAAAAGATATTTCAAGCAAACAACAGAGAGAAGAAAGCAGGTGTTGCAATTCTGGTATCAGACAAAACAGACTTCAAAATAAAGAAAGTAACAAAAGACAAAGAAGGACATTACATAATGATAAAGGGCTCAGTCCATCAAGAGGATATAACCATTATAAATATATATGCACCCAATACAGGAGCACCAACATACCTGAAACAAATATTAACAGAACTAAAGGAGGAAATAGAATGCAATGCATTCATTCTAGGAGACTTCAACACACCACTCACTCCAAAGGACAGATCCACCAGACAGAAAATAAGTAAGGACACAGAGGCACTGAACAACACACTAGAACAGATGGACCTAATAGACATCTACAGAACTCTACATCCAAAAGCAACAGGATACACGTTCTTCTCAAGTGCACATGGAACATTCTCCAGAATAGACCACATACTAGGACACAAAAAGAGCCTCAGTAAATTCCAAAAGATTGAAATCCTACCAACCAACTTTTCAGACCACAAAGGCATTAAACTAGAAATAAACTGTTCAAAGAAAGCAAAAAGGCTCACAAACACATGGAGGCTAAACAACACGCTCCTAAATAATCAATGGATCAATGACCAAATCAAAATGGAGATCCAGCAATATATGGAAACAAATGACAACAACAACACTAAGCCCCAACTTCTGTGGGACGCAGCAAAAGCAGTCTTAAGAGGAAAGTATATAGCACTCCAAGCATATTTAAAAAAGGAAGAGCAATCCCAAATGAACGGTCTAATGTCACAACTATCAAAATTGGAAAAAGAAGAACAAATGAGGCCTAAGGTCAGCAGAAGGAGGGACATAATAAAGATCAGAGAAGAAATAAATAAAATTGAGAAGAATAAAACAATAGCAAAAATCAATGAAACCAAGAGCTGGTTCTTCGAGAAAATAAACAAAATAGATAAGCCTCTAGCCAGACTTATTAAGAGGAAAAGAGATTCAACACAAATCAACAGTATCAGAAATGAGAAAGGAAAAATCACAACAGATCCCGCAGAAATACAAAGAATTATTAGAGACTACTATGAAAACCTATATGCTAACAAGCTGGGAAACCTAGGAGAAATGGACAACTTCCTAGAAAAATACAACCTTCCAAGACTGACCCAGATAGAAACAGAAAATCTAAACAGACCAATCACCAGCAACGAAATTGAAGCGGTAATCAAAAAACTACCAAAGAACAAAACCCCCGGGCCAGATGGATTTACCTCGGAATTTTATCAGACATACAGGGAAGACATAATACCCATTCTCCTTAAAGTTTTCCAAGAAATAGAAGAGGAGGGGATACTCCCAAACTCATTCTATGAAGCTAACATCACCCTAATACCAAAACCAGGCAAAGACACCACCAAAAAAGAAAACTACAGACCAATATCCCTGATGAACGTAGACGCAAAAATACTCAACAAAATTTTAGCAAACCGAATTCAAAAATACATCAAAACCATCGTACACCATGACCAAGTGGGATTCATCCCAGGGATGCAAGGATGGCACAACATTCGAAAGTCCATCAATATCATCCACCACATCAACAAAAAGAAAGTCAAAAACCACATGATCATCTCCATAGATGCTGAAAAAGCATTTGACAAAGTTCAACATCCATTCATGATAAAAAGTCTCAGCAAAATGGGAATAGAGGGCAAGTACCTCAACATAATAAAGGCCATCTATGAAAAACCCACAGCCAACATTATATTGAATAGCGAGAAGCTGAAAGCATTTCCGCTGAGATCGGGAACTAGACAGGGATGCCCACTCTCCCCACTGTTATTTAACATTGTACTAGAGGTCCTAGCCACGGCAATCAGACAAAACAAAAAAATACAAGGAATCCAGATTGGCAAAGAAGAAGTCAAACTGTCACTATTTGCAGATGACATGATACTGTACATAAAAAACCCTAAAGACTCCACCCCAGAACTACTAGAACTGATATCGGAATACAGCAAAGTTGCAGGATACAAAATCAACACACAGAAATCTGTGGCTTTCCTATATACCAACAATGAACCAACAGAAAGAGAAATCAGGAAAACAACTCCATTCACAATTGCATCAAAAAAAATAAAATACCTAGGAATAAACCTAACCAAAGAAGTGAAAGACTTATATTCTGAAAACTACAAGTCACTCTTAAGGGAAATTAAAGGGGACACTAACAGATGGAAACGCATCCCATGCTCATGGCTAGGAAGAATTAATATCGTCAAAATGGCCATCCTGCCCAAAGCAATATACAGATTTGATGCAATCCCTATGAAACTACCAGCAACATTCTTCAATGAACTGGACCAAATAATTCAAAAATTCATATGGAACCACCAAAGACCCCGAATAGCCAAAGCAATCCTGAGAAAGAAGAATAAAGTAGGGGGGATCTCACTCCCCAACTTCAAGCTCTATTATAAAGCCATAGTAATCAAGACAATTTGGTACTGGCACAAGAACAGAGCCACAGACCAATGGAACAGACTAGACAATCCAGACATTAACTCAGACGTATATGGTCAATTAATATTTGATAAAGGAGCCATGGACATACAATGGCGAAATGACAGTCTCTTCAACAGATGGTGCTGGCAAAACTGGACAGCTACATGTAGGAGAATGAAACTGGACCATCGTCTAACCCCATATACAAAAGTAAACTCAAAATGGATCAAAGACCTGAATGTAAGTCATGAAACCATTAAACTCTTGGAAGAAAACATAGGCACAAACCTCTTAGACATAAACATGAGTGACCTCTTCTTGAACATATCTCCCCGGGCAAGGAAAACAACAGCAAAAATGAACAAGTGGGACTATATTAAGCTGAAAACCTTCTGTACAGCAAAAGACACCATCAATAGAACAAAAAGAAACCCTACAGTATGGGAGAATATATTTGAAAATGACACATCCGATAAAGGCTTGACGTCCAGAATATATAAGGAGCTCTCACGCCTCAACAAACAAAAAACAAATAACCCAATTAAAAAATGGGCAGAGGAACTGAAGAGACAGTTCTCCAAAAAAGAAATACAGATGGCCAACAGACACATGAAAAGATGCTCCACATCACTAATTATCAGAGAAATGCAAATTAAAACTACAATGAGGTATCACCTCACACCAGTAAGGATGGCTGCCATCCAAAAGACAAACAACAACAAATGTTGGCGAGGCTGTGGAGAAAGGGGAACCCTCCTACACTGCTGGTGGGAATGTAAACTTGTTCAACCATTGTGGAAAGCAGTATGGAGGTACATCAAAATGCTCAAAACAGACCTACCATTTGACCCAGGAATTGCACTCCTAGGAATTTACCCTAAGAATGCAGCAATCAAGTATGAGAAAGATCAGTGCACCCCTATGTTTATCGCAGCACTATTTACAATAGCCAAGAATTGGAAGCAACCTAAATGTCCATCGACAGATGAATGGATAAAGAAGATGTGGTACATATACACAATGGAATACTACTCAGCCATAAGAAAAGGGCAAATCCAACCATTTGCAGCAACATGGATGGAGCTGGAGGGTATTTTGCTCAGTGAAACAAGCCAAGCAGAGAAAGAGAAATACCAAATGATTTCACTCATCTGTGGAATATAAGAACAAAGGAAAAACTGAAGGAACAAAACAGCAGCAGAATCACAGAACTCAAGAATGGACTAACAGGTACCAAAGGGAAAGGGACTGGGGAGGATGGGTGGGTAGGGAGGGATAAGGGGGGGGAGAAGTAGGGGGGTATTAAGATTAGCATCCATAGCGGGGTGGGAGAAAGGGGAGGGCTGTACAACACAGAGAAGACAAGTAGTGATTCTACAACAGGTTGCTACGCTGATGGACAGTGACTGTAAAGGAGTATATAGGGGGGACCTGGTATAGGGGAGAGCCTAGTAAACAAAGTATTCGTCATGTAAGTGTAGATTAATGATTAAAAAAAAAATGCAGTTCCTATGTGGTGACCTCTAATGAGTTCTACACAATGATATAAAGGACATATAAAAGTGTAGGCAAAGGGTCTGTTTGTGTTTATACAGAGGATCAAAGCCTAATTTGGCTACCCCGAAAATGAACTAAGAAACGATATGAAAGAGAACTTCCAACATCAGCACTCTCGGGAAGACTCATGCCAGAAGATGATCATCAAAAAACCCCAACAAAGATCCACGCACTGCTACAGCTGTAGATGCACTCATCCCACCAGCTCCTGGACTTGCCATGGGAATGAAGGAGATATCTAAGCTGGCCTGTGCATACAGTAAAACAACAAATTTGACTGGATCTATACTGTTGGAACTCAACCAAGAATTAGGAGAAGTGCAAATTGTAGCGCTCCAAAATCTTACAACTACAGACTATTTACTGTTAAAAGAACATACGGGATGTGAACAGTGCCCAGGAATGGGTTGTTTTAATTTGTCTGATTTTTCTCAAACTATTCAAATTCAGTTAGATAATAACCATCATATCATTGATAAGTTTTCACAAATGCCTAGGGTGCCTAACTGGTTTTCTTGGTTTCACTGGAGATGGCTGGTAATTACAGGTATGCTTTGGTTATGTAACTATACTCCTATTATGTGAATGTGTGTGCGCAATTTAAGTAGTAGCTTAAAATCTATACATGCTGAAGTTACTCTACAAGAAGATATGTCAAAGAAATAATCAATCTTCCCATGTTTTCTCCCGCCTGCTACTTCTATAGCTTTTCTTCTTCCTTCCTAATTACAACGAATTCTTAAATAGAATTCGTGCCTCATATCAAATTTACCGAGTATCATAACTCCTCCAAGTGGTAAAGATACCTCAAGACAAATGCTGGGCATAGAAGCCACAGGGCATAAATATGCAAAGAAATAAAAAGCTAACCATTTCAAACAATAAGGCTTCTCTCTCACTTACCAACTTAACATTTCCCTGTATGGCCCCGGAAGATGACTGGTTAGCCAGAGACGGGTAAGATTCCTCAAGGGAGGAACAACCTAAGACAGGCACAGTCGCAGGTGGGTCATCAGGTGAGAAATTGGGGATCAACAGAGGTGAGGCTTAGAACCTCACCCCCCCTGTTCTGAGAGAAATCTTCTGCATATGTGGATGTTTTATTGCCCTTGTCTAGCTTGGATTAACACATAGTCTACAGGCACACACCTGATCATCTACATTTGCTCTCTTACAACACTAAACTATGTTTTCTACCTTTATGTTGTATCTACCTACCACTTCAGCATCTTATTAAAAATAATAAAGAGAGAAATGTGGTATCCACATATAAATCAAGTATAAAAATCAAATGTGTATTCATATTTGAACTGACTGTTTATAGTTCATAATGCATGAGCAAAACCAAAAGTTTCTGTGATGACTGCCCTTGTACTGTTCACCATGTAACTTATTCACTATGTAAGAATTTGTTCTCCATGTAAGAACTTGTTCGTTATGCTTCAGAAGATTGGAGACTGACGAAAATTAGGCTTGGGGTGGATTAATGATTGTGCATTGAGCATTGACTCCCCTATACAGAATTTTATTGTTGTTAACAACCATTTGATCAATAAATATGAGAGATGCCCTAACAACAACAACCAAGAAAAAGTACACACTTCCAATTGTAAAATAAATAAGCAACCGGGATGTAATGTATAGCATAAGGAATATAGTCAAAATATTGTAACAACTTGGTATGGTGATAGCTGGTACTTAGAATTATCATGTATATAAATGTTGAATCACTGTGTTGTACACCTGAAACTAATGTAATGTAATACTGTGTGTCAACTACCCTTCAATAAAAAATAATTATCTAAAAAAAAAAATACATCAAAAGGATCATACACCATGACCAAGTGGGATTCATCCCAGGGATGCAAGGATGGTACAACATTCGAAAATCCATCAACATCATCCACTACATCAACAAAAAGAAGGACAAATCCACATGATCATCTCCATAGATGCTGAAAAAGCATTCGACAAAATTCAACATCCATTCATGATAAAAACTCTCAACAAAATGGGCATAGAGGGAAGTACCTCAACATAATAAAGGCCATATATGATAAACCCACAGCTAACATCATACAGCGAGAGGCTGAAAGCTTTTCCTCTGAGATCGGGAACTAGACAGGGATGCCCACTCTCTCCACTGTTATTTAACATAGTACTGGAGTTCCTAGCCACGGCAGTTAGACAAAACAAAGAAATACAAGGAATCCAGATTGGTAAAGAAGAAGTTAAACTGTCACTATTTGCAGATGACATGATATTGTACATAAAAAACCATAAAGACTCCATTCCAAAACTACTAGAACTGATACCAGAATACAGCAAAGTTGCAGGATACAAAATTAACACACAGAAATCTGTGGCTTTCCTATACACTAACAATGAACCAATAGAAAGAGAAATCAGGAAAACAATTCCATTCACAGTTGCATCAAAAAGAATAAAATACCTAGGAATAAGCCTAACCGAAGAAGTGAAAGACCTATATCCCGAAAACTATAAGACACTCTTAAGAGAAATTAAAGAGGACACAAACAAATGGAAACTCATCCCATGCTCTTGGCTAGGAAGAATTAATATAGTCAAAATGGCCATCCTGCCCAAAGCAATATACAGATTTGAGGCAATCCCTATCAAATTACCAGCAACATTCTTCAACAAACTGGAACAAATAGTTCAAAAATTCATATGGAAACACCAAAGACACCGAATGGCCAAAGCATTCCTGAGAAGGATGAATAAAGTGGGGTGGATCTCACTCCCCAACTTCAAGCTCTACTACAAAGCCACAGTAGTCAAGACAATTTGGTACTGGCACAAGAACAGAGCCACAGACCAGTGGAACAGAATAGAGACTCCAGACATTAACCCAAACATATATGGTCAATTAATATACGATAAAGGAGCCATGGACATACAATGGGGAAATGACAGCCTCTTCAACAGTTGGTGTTGGCAAAACTGGGCAGCTACATATAAGTGAATGAAACTGGATCATTGTCTAACCCCATACACAAAAGTAAATTCGAAATGGATCGGAGACCTGAATGTAAGTCATGAAACCATAAAACTCTTAGAAAAAAACATAGGCAAAAATATCTTAGACATAAACATGACCGACTTCTTCATGAACATATCTCCCCAGGCAAGGGAAACAAAAGTGAAAATGAACAAGTGGGACTACATCAAGCTGAAAAGCTTCTGTACAGCAAAAGACACCATCAATAGAACAAAAAGGTACCCTATAGTATGGGAGAGCATATTCATAAATGACAGATCCAATAAAGGCTTGACATCCAAAATATAGAAAGAGCTCACGCACCTCAACAAACAAAAAGCAAATAATCCAATTAAAAAATAGGCAGAGGAACTGAACAGACAGTTCTCCAAAGAAGAAATTCAGATGGCCAACAGACACATGAAAAGATGAATGCTCCACATCGCTAGTTATCAGAGAAATGCAAATTAAAACCACAATGAGATATCACCTCACACCAGTAAGGGTGGCTACCATCCAAAAGACAAACAAAAACAAATGTTGGTGAGGTTGTGGAGAAAGAGGAACCCTCCTACACTGCTGGTGGGAATTTAAATTAGTTCAGCCACTATGGAAAGCAGTATGGAGGTTCCTCAAAAAGCTCAAAATAGAAATACCATTTGACCCAGGAATTCCACTTTTAGGAATTTACCCTAAGAATGCAGCAGCCCAGTTGGAAAAGACAGATGCACCCCTATGTTTATCGCAGCACTATTTATAATAGCCAAGAAATGGAAGCAACCTAAGTGTCCATCAGTAGATGAATGGATAAAGAAAATATGGTACATATACACAATTGAATATTATTCAGCCATAAGAATAAAAGAAATCCTACCATTTGCAACAACATGGATGGAGCTAGAGGTTATTATTCTCAGTCCAATAAGCCAGGCGGAGAAAGACAAATACCAAATGATTTCACTCATATGTGGAGTATAAGAACAAAGAAAAACTGAAGGAACAAAACAGCAGCAGAATCACAGAACCCAAGAATGGAGTAACAGTTTCCAAAGGGAAAGGCACTGGGGAGGATGGGTGGGAAGGGAGGGATACGGTCAGGGTAAAAGAAAGGGGGTATTATGATTAGCATGTATAATGTGGCGGGGACATGGGGAGGGCTGTGCAACAGAGAAGACAAGTAGTGAATCTACAGCATCTTACTCTGCTGATGGACAGTGACTGATGGGGTTTGTTGGGGGGACTTTGTGAAAGGGGGACCCTAGTAAACATAATGTTCTTCATGTAGTTGTAGATTAATCATTACAAAAAAAAAAAAAAGACTTATGCACCCCTATGTTTATCGCATCATGCCTTACAATAGCCAAGATGTGGAAGCAAACTAAATGTCCATCAGTAGATGAATGGATAAAGAAGATGTGGTACATATACACCAAAAGGTCAGCAGTCAGAAAAATAAAAAATTAAGTTATTCCCTTTACTACATGGTTGAAATTTTTAGAGAAAATGGAGCTGGTCTATTCGGCCATCAGAAAGAAACAAATCCTACCATTTGCAACAACATGGATGGAGCTGGAGGACATTATGCTCAGTGAAATAAGCCAGGCGGAGAAAGACAAATGCCAAATGATTTCCCTCATTTATGGAGTATAACAATGAAGCAAAACTGAAAGAACAAAATTGCAGCGGACTCAGAGACTCCACGAATGAACTAGTGGTTACCAAAGGTGAGGGGTGTGGGAGGGCAGGTGGGGAGGGAGGGTGAAGGGGATTGAGGGGTATTATGTTTAGTACACATGGTGTGGGGGATCATTGTTTTAAGAGTGTATATCATACCTCAATAAAAAATTTTTTAAAAAAACTCAAGGAATGTGGTCTGGACACATTAAACTAAACATTTAAGTATAAATTAATCTTTGCAGGAGCAGCCTCAACCGTTCTGATAACCAAAGAAATGTTTATTTCTAATTGTAACCAAATCTTGATGTAGAGTGTTCTGGTTTTTTACCTCATTAATTCCTCTTTGCCTATGGTGTTTTTCTCTTAATTAGTGGTAGATGCATGAAATTATCTTAATTTTTAAGGACACTTTGCCATATGTGGCAAGTACATATGTACACAACATTTTTGTATCTCAGTTAAATCAGATTTTATTTCATAGTCCCAGACACAAATACAATACTTCATTTTAAGGCTGTTTAATAAGCTTTTTGGTTTTAGAGAGGTAACAGAGGGCTCTAAGAAGAGCTGAGAGTCATCCCTCAAATGCAGGATCAGTTTTTCATGTCAACTCCATTTTCTCTAAAAAGTTCAACCTTGTGGTAAAGGGAATAACTTAATTTTTAATTTTTCTGACTGCTGACCTTTTGGTAACTGAGAGCACTTTATTCTCTTCTCTAGTTAATCTTTCAGTTAAAAATATTTCTGAATGTACTTACCATGTATAAGATACTGTGCTAGATAATGAGATTTGATCAGGGCAGAGAATGATACGCTAAAATAATTCATTGCACCTGAGTGATGCACCATTGTGCTTAGAGCAGCAGTTATTTCTGTGGAACCATGACAGAATAACTGAATCCCTTGGCCCATCTTTAGATGAGAGGAATAACCAAGAGGGGACTAATGGTTTGGTTAGTAATAAACTGACCCTTTCTTGCAGCCCACTGTTTATCCTTAAAGATCAGATGTCTGCTAGATCATAAATATTCTATAGACTGATGAGGGAGCCTCTTCTACCTTCCCTGAACCTTAACTAGGTTGTTAGGCTGTTATTTTGATCCCTATTGAGTAGATCAAGTATATTAGAAATGAGTTTCAGAAAAACTGTGTATTTTGCTGCAGTTGATATAGAATTACATTGTTTAAGTTGTGTTTAGGAGATGGTAAAATTCAGGCATAGGAGAAGGAGATTCCAAAGATTGAGACTAATTTTAACAAACAAGTATGATTAAAATTGCACAATTAAGTGCCTGATTTCTGACCATTAAAGAAGGTGACTGTGGCCCAGAGTAAATTTAGGCCATATTATAAGACATACTGTACATTGTAAGTACAAGTAAATGTATCCATTTTATATTTACATATTTTGAATTTGAAAAATAATGGGAAAAACCACCATTCACAATCCTTCAGATAAAAATACCTGTACAAAATAAATTGCCTGTCTACTCCTCTTTCCCCAACATATGTACCTACCTCCTAGGTAATGGTTGCCATTTAATGCCTACCCTTCCTGACTTTTCCCTATACTTATATATCTGTGTCCATTCTCTCCCTCTTTCTTTGTTTTCAGGCTATACCTAGTAGCATATTTTCATTTAACATTAAATCATGAAATCTTTCCAGGTTAGTACTGTCAGTGTTTTTAATGGTTCTAATGTATTTCTGCAAATACTGTACCATGATGCAGTCACTTATTAATGGGCACTGGAGTATTTCTAAGTTTTTGCTGTTACAGAGAGCATTCCATGTAAATTTGTCTTTATGTTCATATGCTACCATTAATGAAGGATAGATTTCTAGAAAATGGGATTTCTGGGTTAAAGACTATATACTTTTTAAAATCATAGTTGATGGTAATCTCTTTCTAAAAAGCTGTACCTGTCTGTACTCCCACAAACCCATTTCCTATACTCTTGTTAGTACTGAATGTTTTCAATCTTTAATTTTCCAACAAAATGGACAGAAAATAGTGTTTTATTATTTAATTCGTAATACTCAAGATTTCTTGTGAATTTGAGCATTTCATCATGATTATTGGCTGTTTGCATCTCTTCTGTAAATTTCTCTGGTTATTTAGGTCTCTTCAGGGTTATTTAGCTTAATAATTTTTAGGATTCTTTTTATATTAAGCATATTGATGCCATCTGTATTTTGTATGTTTATAAATTTTTTCTTCCAGTCTTTTGCTTCTCTTTTCATTTTTATTGATGGTGTCTTTTGTTATTCAAAAGTCTTGAGATTTTATATAGTCAATTTTTTTCCTTAATGGCTGAAAAGTTTTCTAACTTGCTTGGGAAGTGTTCCCCCATCCCAAGGTTATAAAAATACTCGTTTTGTTTTATGCCTTTACAGTTTTATTTTTTTATACTTAATTCTTGAATTAATTTAGAATTTATTTTTGTATGTTATATAAGATAGAGATCAATTTTATTTTCTTCCAAATGGGTAAATAATTGTTGGAAGATCTTTTATAATGAATAATCCATTTTTTTCTTTACTATTTTGATTATTGGCTTTATCATTTGTCAAAGTCCCCCATGTACATGGATTTGTTCCTGGACTTCTGTTCTAGTCAGTCGTTCATCTGTTTGTTCGTTCTTTAGCCATTCCTATACTATTGCTCCCCTGTTTTAATTATTAGTAGTGCCCAACATCTTCCTTTTCTCAAATTTTCTTTGTCATTCATTTATTTTTATTCTTCTGAATGTAGTCAACATGTCAGGTTTTCTTGTGTAAAGTCTTACTGAGATCATATTTGAAATTGTGTTAATTTTATAAGTCAGCATGTGGAGAACTGACATTTTTACAATATGCACCCTTTCAATTCAACAACATGGTGTCTCCTCATTTACTTGGGCTTTCTTTGATGTACTTCAGTTAAGTTTTATAATCTTTGTACAAATCTTATGTATCTTTTTGTTAAAGGCACATTTCACTCCTTCCCCAACTATTCTCTTTTCCAAATAAAAACTTTTAGTTTTCTACAATATGAACTTTAGAATCATTTCATCCAGTCCTCCAAAGAAGTTTTATTGGAATATGTTTTAAATTACATTAAATTTGTGTTATTTAAATGGATTAACATCTTTATATCAATTCTTCCTATCCAGGAATATAGTTTGTCTAGCCATTCATTCATGACTTGATCAAATCATTATTTAAAATTTTCTCTGATATATTGAGAAGAATTTGTTTAATGTTCAAAGGGAAAAATCTTCTCTTCTATTTCTAACCCTCACTGTCTTTGCAGGCAGTGTCAGCACTGGTGCAGCCCCTAGGGGTGTGTGCAGAATACCTCAACTCCTCAGTGGTACAGGTAAGATTGTCCATTTGATGTTTGCTTGAGGAGGTGATCTAAGACATATAAACAGTAATAATTATCTTTTTATCAGGTTTTTCAGAATTGTGCCTAATCCAGAGCAAGTTTTTTTTTTTTCAGATTAGCTATCCTAGTAAAAACATTATCAAAAGATAAATAAAAAATAGTAATTTCTGATACAGGAGACCTCTAGCATTTAAAAAAGCTGTTTACCTTTTCAATTTATCATTTTATCAAATATAATTTATATATGATAACATATATTTTTTCTTTATTCCCTTATCTATAAAATAGGTAGCATATGTCCCTACCCCCTTCATGGGATTATTTAAGGGCTGGGTGCTATTATGTATCAAATTAGGTGAGTGTTGAGCAGTCCACTGAGCTCACTTACTAGCTAAGTTACTCACTACTGAGTAACAGCTTTACAACACACCTTGTCTGATTCCTTGCCTCTGCAGATTGTAAGTCACCAGGTCATAGATTAGTCAATGCTATGAGTGTTCAGTTTTCTGATGCTTAAGGCCCATGATACATTCTTGTTTCCTTTCCATTTCAATTAACTTTTCCTGAATAAAAAGTCATTTTGAAATAATTCCATTTATTATTTTCTTTATAAATAAATCTGTGAAACTTTTAACTTTTACAGACTTTTTTTTATATCACTATAAAAGGTTGTGAAAGCCATTGAGGGCCAATGGGAGCAATATTTTTGTATGCACTATTCTTTCTTATATCTAATTTACTTAAGGCCTTTTTAAATAGGGGCATGTTTTCTTAGCAGATTTTGGAAATTTCTACTGTAATGTTAAGTTCTTTCAATGTCAAAATAATACTACAAGATTTTTAAATGAAGTAGGATGGCTATTTATGTATTTCTTCATTCTGGAGATTAAGCTCTTTAGAAACATATAGTGTTCTTTCAGTTTATTAAGCATAAATATAATCATTAGTTTTATAGCTGGTGTACTAAAACATAATAGGCAAAATGACTTGACTTTTTAATAATTTAATAAATATTAATAATTAAGCATTGGCTTTTTAATATATCAGAGCCAGGACTGGATTTTTAAATACATGCTCTTTACCCATGTATTGCTCCATGGAAAGAGATTTAGATTAAATATTCCAGCTGCCAATTAGTATAAAATAATAGGGTTTATATGTAAGCACAGTATACTTAAAAAGAGGAAGAAGTATATGAATTTCCAACCAAAGCATATTTAACTGCATTTAATTATATCAAACTATCCAACCTTAAAATCATTCAGCAGTAAATTCATACCATAAACTTATATTGTATTCATACCATGTTACTTGACATAAATTAATAGTTGGGTGACTTTGGGGGCTCTCTTGTCCCCTCCTGGCCTGAGCCAGGAGCTCTGTCCTCTCGCTTTATCTCTAAATAAAAGCCTCTCACTTGCTCTCCTAAAAAAAAAAATAGTTGTGTAACTTCGGAAGACATATAACCTCTCTGCCTGGCTCCCTTATCTATAAAATGGTGAGAATAGTCATGCCTGTCCCACAGAGTGAGTTAAGCAGGGCTGGCACATGCTGACAAGAACAGTGGGACTTGCCTCTTACCCTAATAGGCCTCAGTCCTCACTGTACAACTGGCATAAATATAAATGAAGAAATTCTATTTGGATAGTTGGTTGATGTAATTTTAATTCATTGCTAATGTCTTCTTGGCTTTGACAGTCAAATAAGTTTTTAAAGTTATTTTTACTACTTCTCACATACTGTGAGCTAACATTTTACTACTTCTCACATACTGTTTACAATTTATCTGTTTGTGCTACCATTCTGGAACAGTGTGTTGTATGAGTCTCATTTGCAGGCTTCATTTATATCAGCAAGCAAAAGTAGTGCATATAACAGCATATTTTTGTGGTCTCTGCTTACATTCATTTTTTAAAAATCAAATGCAAAATATTAACATTGTTCAAAAATAATTTACATACCCATGTTTTAGAAGTTAGTCCCTGTGTCTGTCTTTGGCTGCTCTTCAAAAAGACTCTTAATAAGGTAGTAGTGACAAGGATTACTAAAGGACCTAGTGCCCAGAGTCATTTAAGGGTTTACTTGAGGAATGTATTGTTAGTTATTGGCAGCTCTGATACAGAATTTAGATCTTTGCATGGCACTCTCTCTTTTGTGAAATATGAATGAAGAAGTATCTCATGTCTAGTTTTGGAACAGACTCAGTAGTGCTTTGTTTCTGCAGCCCATGCTAGATCCAGTTATCCTTACTACGATCCAGGATGTGCGGAGTGTGGAGGAAAAGGACCTCAAAGACAAGGTAAATGCTGTCTCCAGCCAGGTAGGCCCCTGTGCCTGTTAGTCCGTGGAGGCAGAACCAGGACTTGGGGCAAGGTTGACATTACCATTGCTCTGTGGATTCTGGTACACAGAACTCACTCACATCAAGTTAATATTACATTTCCTAACTGAAAAATGCTTTTTTCTGAAATGCCAGTGGTGGTTGGTGTTACCTTAGTAAAGAATGAATATAGGGTTCTCAGTATCACCTTTCAGAATTTTGCTAGCCTATTGATTTTGATAGGATTAAAATTGGTATAGCACTGAAGAAGCTTTAAGGTAATTCAATACTCAAAGCTTATCCAAAGTTGTTTAAAGCAATCTTGACATTTAAATTGAACATGATTTATTTTGTCTGCCTTGAATTTCTTCCCTTCCTTTGCTTACCAATGTGCTAACTTCTGCTTAGAAGCAAAATGTAGTTAATCAACCATATGGAGTATATTAGATATCAGTATCTGATCCAATATCAGTACCACACCATTGTTTTTGAAAATGTCTTATAATCCTGTGAGTGTTAAAAGAAGTGAGATCAAAATGTTTTCATGGATCCTTTTTTGTTTTTTGTTTTTTTGTGTGTCTTTTTAATGAAAGAGATTGGTTAGCATTCCTGAGCTCTTATCTGCCATTAAGTTACTTTGCATGCGCTTCCAACCGGAGCTGGTAACTGTTGTGGACGACCTTCGACTAGACATCCTACTGCGCATGCTGAAATCACCACATTTTAGCGCTAAAATGAATTCTCTCAAAGAAGTAAGTTTTTCATTTATTTCTAGAAGACTTTTTTTAAGTACCGGCACTTTAAACTCTGCCAAAACTTGTGGTAATTATTATAAAAATCTTAGGACTTAAAGAATTTTTTGTAATCATACAAATAAAGAGATAACAATGGTTGCATATAAAATAGTGTATATATTTATAATGGTTAATAAAATGACCTGAATTCCTTGGAGTATACAGTTTGAGACTTACCTTTAATAAATCTGAAATGTACCTAAGTGTACAATTCTATTAATATATTTCAGGTTAAGTGTTTACTTAAGCCAAATCTTCTAATTGGGGTTAGAACAAAAACATGGACTACAGCTGTGATGTTTTCTAATAAGCAAAATGATAGAAATAATTTTGTATAGCTACCTAAACGTTATATGAGCATAGGCAGTTTTGGTCAGTGACAGGTGAAGCCAGTACAGTTCAGTCACAATTCCAGTTATTTTTCCTTCAGTTGTATATTAATTAGGATTCTTGCTACAAGTGAAATAAACAGCTTGAACCACCTTAGACCAAAAGAGGAATTTAATGGAAGAAGGCCAGACCATTTCATATGAATGAACAGTTAACTGGCCAAACCATGTAACTACAGGGTCACATGAATGCAACAGGGAACAATTAGAATTTGAGATTTGACCCCTGCCAGGACTCTGTCCAACTTTGTCTCTGCTTTTCTAAGCTTGTTGGCTTTGTTCTCTCTCTGCTTGCAGAGTTGATACCTTTCATATGAGAAATATCATGGCCATGTATAGCTCCCATCACCGAGAGGGACTGACACTTTCTCTCTGGTCCCAAATACAGAGTTTGGAGGATGTGCCCTGCTTGAAGTTTGTCAGGTGCTCATCTCTGAGCCAATCAGCAGTGGCCCGGGGAATACGAGCTATAAGTTGTCTGTGTTCTTTTTAAAGAGACATCACAAATTAGTAGTCTGTTCACTTGTAATAACTGACCTTGGATACATTTTGGGAATTAGCAGACCACATTGTAACATTATAAAAGTCACAGTATGTGTGTGTGTGTGTCTTAAGATTTTGATGATGTGTGTTTCCATTAGATTTTAATCCTATCTTTTTAGGTAACCAAACTAATAGAAGATAGCACTTTATCCAAATCTGTGAAGAATGCTATAGATACAGACAGACTGTTAGATTGGCTAGTTGAAAACTCAGTTCTATCCATTGCATTGGAAGGTAAGTTGCTTTAAATATATATATATATATATATATATATATATATATATATATATGTTACCTAACAGATTATTATAAAAAATGTGTATTTGTTTTTAAAAAGTTGTGAAATTGTTACTTTGGCTATATTAGCCTTTAATCTTATTAGCAAGTTAATGTTGCTTTGAAGTAATAGAATCATGTTTAGAAAGTCAGTGTTCACTGTATCTGTCTGCCTCTTTGCTGTTTCTTCTCTTAGGCAATATAGACCAAGCACAATACTGTGATCGTATAAAGGGAATTATTGAGCTCTTGGGCAGTAAATTGTCTTTAGATGAGCTTGCTAAGATTTGGAAGATACAGGTAAGTTGATTGGAATTACTTTTGCCTTTTTCTGACATTTTGTTAGTAGGAGAGGTAGGAGGGTGGTGAATGAGCAGAGAAGTAACCAGAATAGCCCTGGTCAAATCTGTTTTACATCTTAGGGTTTCTGTTAAGATTGTATATCTAAAAAGACTTGAACTACTCAAAAGATGTAAGACTACTGATCAAGGCTAGTATTCCCATTTCTCAGATTATAAAATGAAAAGCCTTCCTGCAGGCTCCATAGCAGTTAGTGGCAAAACTAGGAGTAGGTATGTCTTTTGTTTATCAGTCCAGTATTCTTTCCACTATATTGCATTCCAGTTTTCATTGATAAGCTTTCCCTGTGTAATTCTATTAACTGAGGATGATACTAATATTTACTGAGTTTACAGATCTGATCTCACTAGAGTTCTCAGCAGCTGTGACAGGATTGACCCTACGCTTAATTTTTTTCCTTCACTTTGTTAATAGTCCATTCTACTGGTTTTCCTCCCATTTTCTGGCATTCCTTCTTAAGTCTTCTTTACTAACTTACTGTCTTCTACTTTTTAAACAGGAGTTTTTTCAAGCCTTATTCTCACTGTATAGTGTTTCACTAGTCAGTTTCATCCACTCCTGGGGCTTTGACCGTATTTGGATGCTGCTGACTCTCAGAATTATATCTTTAATTTAGACCTCTTCTTGAACTCCAGTGCAGAATATCTAAGGATACAACAGTTACACCTTCACATGTGTTATCTCATAGGCATCTCGAATTCAATATGTCTAAACATAATCATTTTCCAGTCTTCTTCAGTAATTGTATTCTTCATCTAGTTGCTAAGCCAGAAAGAAGCCTGGAACTCACCTTATCTGTATTCACTTAGTCACTGTGTCAGTTAGAGTCTACTCAGGAAACAGAAGCTCTGCTAGGTATTTCAGAGGGAATTGAGTACAGAGCTTTGTTTGCAAAAAAGTGTTGCTAAGGTGGAGGGGCAAAAAGGGAAGTATGAATGCTAGGAGAGCAAATGTAAAAGGGCGTAGTAAGTCCAAGAAAGGAAGCCCTTTTGGAGGTGCTTTCTCTGCAAGTGCTGGAACTATCAAAAAGGGGACACTGCCACCAGCACCTCCAGAATCCCCTGGTGCCACAGATGGCAGCACCTTCATCCAGTCTGAGCATAAACCAGAAACACTTCTTCCTTCCTCCTGCCTTCTCCTCTCCCCACAGTGCCTCTCATTGACAGAATACAACGGGAGTACAGCTGGCAGAGGAAATATAAGTTGCCAGCTCCCAGTCTAGCATTACAAACCATATTATATTAAGTTAGGTGCAAAACTACAAGAAAACAGTCCTGAATCCTATAAATTTTACTTCCTACATCTTGACCTTAGTTGAATACTCATGTAATTTTGTTTTGTAAATATAAGTTTTGAATCCACATAAGGTTGAAGATTAGAGACCATGATGTATAATATTGTATGTCCCTATTACATTCAGTAAATGTATGTGTATGAAAGATACTAAGAAAATTCTTATAGAATTGAATCTAAAAATGTTCCTTGCCCCTTCAAAGTCTCTCACATGTGAACAGTGAGGCATGGCAGAGCCATGATTGAGGTTGTAAAGTAAGTATCAACCATAAGTTCTGTGTCTCTGAAGCAGAGACTTACTACCTTTCACATCAATAAATATTAATGAAGTCATAAAATATATGAGTAAAATAAAAAATGAGGCAAGTAATATTCTCAGCTGAGGCCCTCAAGATCATTTATAAAATGCCAAAAGTGAGTAGGTTTGTCTTGTAATCAGCTGGATTTTCTTTTTTTAGCCAGTTGGAAATAATTTTGTTCTCTTGAAATGAGTATGTCAGTTTGAGAACTAGATTCTCTTCTCTTTTTACATTGTCTTTTTCAAGATTTAATGCTGTTAGGAATTTAAACAAGGCCAACCGATAGCTGTTAATAATGGTTGCTTCATTGTAGTCTTGCCAGTATTATCATGCAAGTGAGTGCTGATTATGCTAGAGTCCATTAATTTTTGTTACTGTATTGCTTTTGCTTCTATAAATTGCCAGGGAGAAGACAGGTTTTTCCAAGTGCCGAGACTTAACTTTTTCCCAATGTCTCCTTTTCTAGTCAGGACAATCATCTACTGTGATCGAGAACATTCATACCATTATTGCTGCTGCAGCTGTCAAATTTAATTCAGATCAACTTAATCATTTGTTTGTTCTCATTCAAAAGGTATGTTCAAACGTGCTTACTTTTCTAAAATAAGCTTATTTTGAGGTCTCCCCGCTCTAAATTAGCAGTGCTTAAATGTGCTCTTCTTACTTCATTTAGCTTTTTTAGCTCAAGTTTTAAAGTTTTCTGCCTATTTTTGCCAGTGTGATAAAATTGGATTGTGAGGCAATTCCTGTGTTTTCTTTTCCATTCTGCAGAGCTGGGAGACAGAGAGCGATAGAGTAAGACAGAAGCTATTGAGCCTGATTGGACGAATAGGCCGGGAAGCTCGCTTTGAGGCTACTTCTGGAAAGGCAGGAGAATCAAATGAATTTTTCTAGCTACAACTACTTGAAGCAGTTTTACTTGAGTGTTGCAGCGCTCATCACGTGTGGTGTCATTGTAGGTGTTAGATGTGCTCTGGGACCTGGCTCATCTTCCAACCCTGCCCAGTAGCCTTATTCAGCAAGCCTTGGAGGAGCACCTGACAATTCTTAGTGATGCATATGCAGTAAAGGAAGCAATCAAGAGGAGCTACATCATTAAGTGCATAGAAGATATTAAAAGGGTTGGTTTTACCTGTGGTCTAGTTTTGTTGTCAGAACAAGAGTATTGTATGAGTAATTAAAGCCAAATAATTGTCTTGCCCTCTTATGTAAATTAGACTAAATGTCCTATCTGGAAGCTCTTACCTTAGAGTATAAGATTGGGAAATTATAGATACTGCTTTTCCCAAATCACTTATGTTTCTCTTAAAATTAATTTTCAGCCTGGAGAATGGTCAGGTTTGGAAAAAAACAAAAAGGATGGATTCAAGGTAAGAATTTGCAGATGGAACCAACTAAAAGGTATACTAACTTAATAATTCCTCTTAATTAATTAATTATATAATTTTAAGATAATAGTATGTTTTAGTGTTTCTTAAAGTGATATTCAGATACAAACTGCTGTTGAAATATTCATTTTTGACTTATGTTTTATTATTTAAAGCCTGGGGAGTTACTGACTCTCAAAGGGGAAAAAAACAGGTTACAAGGGTAGCTTTATTATATTATTTTCATAAAATTATAAGACCTTAACTTTGTTTTTCTTTTTTAAATTAAATCCAAAGTGTGCACAAATCCCTGCGATTCTACATAAATATCGTGCCCATTTTTCTCCCATAAAGGAGACATGGAGGGCCATTCACAGAGTCAGAAGAAAGAAAGAAGGGAGGAAGGGGGTGGTCATTCAGTGCTGGCACATATTCATTCAGGTGCTTGATTCAGCTGTGTTGCTAAAGCAGTTTCTTAGACAAAGATTGAGTGCGGGCCTGCTGCTGGGGTTCAGTCTGAGACATAGGCTTGGGTAGTGACTGCAAGACGGAGCCCTTCCCTTTGGGGCTCTTGCCTCCAGGTTGCTGTGGCCTTCTAGACTGTCATTTGGAAGGGTGGTTAGCAGTGAGCAGTGGTGATTATGGCTGTCCTGTTGCTGCAGTCCTTGCACATCAAGTCTCTCCTCTGAGACGGCTCATCTCGGTGGCTGCTCACTGGAACCTGTTTCCACTGTTGCAGCAGCCCTGTTCAGAGAGGTGGTCTCCTCCCGCACAGGCCCTCCAGTTGCCCAGACCAGACATAAAGCCTCGCAGTGAGAGGTATTTCATTTTACTGTTAACATAGGAAAAGTTTTTGGTAAATAGCTAGTGCCTTAGTAATTTCACTGGTAAATATTTTTCTTGGCTTTCATTAATATGTATTTCTTTAAAGGATCTTGAAGACTGCTGTGTCATTGATATATTCAGAGATTTTTAGTTCTCGTTAGAGGCTTGGTGATTCAGTGGGCTTTATTTTTTTAATTATGTTTGGTCATAAAGATTAGTTGGAGATATTTAAGAACTTTGTTTTATATTCTGACATTGAAATTTGATCAAGTGGATTTCCTACATGTAATCTAGCTTTTAAGATTTTAAAAGTGTTCAGACTGGAGCTGGTAATGCTCAGGTTATGAGGAATTATTCCCTTAATTCAACAATAATGCTGTCTTTCTACTCAGATACATTTGAATTTTTCTAATTTTCTTAGCTCAGTGATTCAGATAATTAAGCAGCCTCTGTCTTTCTGATTGAAACTCATCCAGAGTTATTTAAAGTTGTTCCTTCAATACTAATAGTAATAGAGGAAAAGGGTATCTGGTCTTTTCTTTTCAGATAAAGATCTGTACAGATATCAAGGTCAAAGCTGAAGGGACTTTTCCCTCCATCCAGGGAAATGGCTTTTGAAACCAGAAAGTCCTTCCTGCCCTCTGCTCCTTCCTAGTTACAGCAATGCATCACTTAGCTCTTCCAGTTAACATCATCGTTGCATCTTTATTGCTTCTCTTGTTGTCACTTCATTCATGTCTGTTGTTTTATGTAACAGAACTCAAAAAGTAACAGGGAGATTTTGGAGTCATTTTGTGAGACTTGAATATCCTTCCTTTTTTATTTCCCACTGCTCCCAAGTAAAATTCTGATGTACTATTATATCATTCCAAATAATAGTATCTTGCCTTTACATAGCACTTGTCTGTTGACTAAGTGCTATCACAGTTACTCTCATAAAGAACACACATAGCTGAAGGGGGGCAGTTGGAAGTTCAAAGCCCCCTGGATATGACTCCAAGCAGGGGGGTGAATTATATACTGCCACTAAAGGTGTTTTTCTATGCTATGCCCTTTCCTGCCAGGCAGCAAGGTGGGCTGACTGGGGATTATGTCTCCCTGCCAGGCTACACAGAAACTAAGCGAAGGGTAAGACAAGATCACCCACCTCTTACTCCCCTCCCACCCTCAGCTACCTCTGTTCCCCCAACTGATTGCCTTTCCCTCGGCTTTTGACACTCTTAAAATTCCCGGATTCCACTGTTGTGTTGAGAAATTCTGACCTTTGTTTCTTAACTTTATTTCTACAGATTCTGCCAGGATACTCTTGGCTCCCTTGGTCCTCTTTCCTTTGCTTCCTTTACACCTTCCACCATTTACCCCAACCCTCTCCCTCTTTTATTTCACTTTTTCCTTCAATTAAAACGTTTAAATGTACTCATCCAAAGAAAAAAATTACTAAGCCAAAAAATAATTTTTATTCAATTAGTACTATATTGCATATTCCTTAAGTTTATCTTAATTTCTCCTAGCACAATGCCTGGCAGCCTTTCAGTAAGTGTTGTTTCCCTTCATCTTACTTCCTCCCCTCCACCCTGTGAGGACACTAAACTCATTACTGACCTGTAGTTGAGTGGCCTCTTCTCGCCAAAACATCATTGAAAGTAAAAGTTGCAAGATGCCCTCAGTATATAGTATCACAGTGATGTGGTCAGCACAGGAGGAAAGACTTCTTTAAAATGTCCTCCCATGCAAAAAATATTACTTTGAGTCTGGATAAATGTCTGGGTCTGGAAAAACAAGACAGATGAGGAAGTGGGTATGTTCAGCTTTGAGAGGAGAGAATGTAAAGAATGTAAAAGCTTTTTCTTCAGATTTTTAGAGGATTGTTGTAGAGAAGTTTGATTCAGCTTACTTTTCATATCTCCTAGAAGTTATGGGAAGGCCTGTTTCAGTATGATAGATCAGTGAACTCTCTGTGAGAACAGTCTGAAACAGAATACACTGCCTCCTGAGTTCCTCGTCACTGGAAATACTAGGAGACAAGTCATTTAACAAAAATAAATAGGGAGAATATAGGTGTAGGTGTGCAGGCTAAACCAGTTCACCTTTGAGGCTTTATCTAGTGTTAAGAGTCCAATTTGGACATACTATTAACTCCTGCTTATGTAACCTCAGCTCTGTTATCAGACATTATCAAATATGTTCATCTTAATTGTTCACCATAGTCTTCTGCTCTTTTATAAGTGGAAAAGAGTAGTTTAAATTTTTCTTGTAATGTAGCAGCATAGTGTGAAAGAGATGATGGAATAAATAACATCTTTCCTGTTTGCTAAACTTAAGAAAGCCTATGTCAGAAACACTTTTTAAATTCAAATTTTATGTGAATTTTCTCTATTTTTATTGGATAGTGAGCTACCTTCAAAGGGTGATTTTCAGTGTTGAATAAAAATACTCTAACCGTAATTGACATAATTAGTTAAAATGAAACTTTAATACATCTGCTTTTTGCTAAAGTGTTCGTATTTATATCCTAACATCTTTTAATCCCTTTGGAAAGTGTCCATTTGGACTTAAGCCTTCCAGTTTTGTAATTTGTCATTTTGCAACTTTTATATCTTAGCAGAAATATTCTAGATAGTCTCATAAATAGTTGGCTTTTAATATATACCTTATTTCTGTGATTCTAAAATGCCAGTGATTACAACCTGCATCACAGATTTAGTAAGTTTGCAAAGAAGAAAGAAGAAACTGTACATTTTACTTTTACCATCCGTGTGTTTAGAATCACACTCAGAGTGTAAGTCTAAGTCTCCTTTGACCAGTATGTACAGCTTCACTTGTGACACACTGCTTTTCATTGTCAATAGTAGTGCTCTGGACCTCTTTGAAATCTTTAAGATTGATTGTATAATTAGAGGCATGTTGAAGAATATGGAGTTTTGTGTCCTTGTCCTTTTTTGTAAAACTCAAGCTGCTTTTTTCCTTAGTTGAGTTATGTATACCACAAGTTAAACAGCTTCTCTTGAATTAAGATACAGCTTTGGACAAAGAGACATTTAGTGCTGAGTGATACAGACCTTCACAGGGTATGAGTCTGTTGCACCAAATTCTCCTGGCTTTGAAAATGCTTTAGTCTGAGGCCACTGGTGACTTCCTTTGCTTTTAATTGAATGGATGGACATGACAGGCTAGTCAGTACCACATCATAGTGTAATCTTTTTGATAGCATGTAAGTAACAAATCAGTAATCTAAATTTAAGTTAAAAAGCCATCCTTGTTTGGTGCTACCTATACCTAGTAAAAATAAAAAAGACAGGTAGATCAGCAATACCTTTTGTACCCAGTGAAGTTTGCACATGTTCAGGTAAGGAAAGCTGTGTCAGAACTTACTCTTATGCCTAGTGGCTGGTAAGTTTCTTTTGACATAACTGTAAAAGGTGACAATTTCAGAAATGTTAAAATTTATCAAATCTGTATCTTAGAATCCAGAAAATACGGTATTTGCTGATTGATTGGCTAATCTCTAAGAAAGCCAGTATTGTTTTGGCATTAGCTCTCTCATACTTACATATGCAGTAGTAGAATGTTTTTCCCCAGAAGACATCTAAAGTATTTTTCCACCCTATAGAGATCTTCATCTTATAGAAAGACTTGAGGAAGCAAGAAGGATTTTTAAAAAGACAAAATTCAGACTTTAAAATAAATGCTAAGGACTTAAACTTTTCTCAGTTTTTTAAAGACTTAATTGATAAATTGATAGTGTTTAATCTAGCAGTTCTACAACTATGAAATCTCATAGTTCAGAAGATGCTATATATTAAAAAGCAATTCTCTTTTTAAAGATTATTGCATGAACATCAGACATTTCAGATAGGTACTACGAAAGATCTGGATTGTCATGTATCAGTTTCAGAAATGTCTTTTTGAAAAATATAAAGTATAAAGTGGTTGAAATAATAAAGATAAAAATCTCTCTTACAAAATTGTTTTAACTAGGAAATATAAGCAGATTATGAATATTTTCTTTATATTCAGACCACTCTCAGTAACTTGATCATATCCTTGGTATTTTGTACTTATCAGCCAGTTCAGTATTATCCAAGTCAAGCTTTTGCCACCAATTTACTTTGTTATGTCAACATGTCCTAGCAGCCTGCACTACTTAATCTATCTTCTGGAGTTGCTAATTCTTTATTGTCTGTTTTTTGCTGATGTACCCCTACACATTTACTGTCACTTCACATCCACTCCTGTTTGCAGTTCTTGGCTTTAGGAAATTGCATGCAGAATAAGAAGTTGAAGACTGAATTATGAATGCATGGAGATAAGCTATAAATGAGCAGTGTGAAAAGAAAAATAATAGAACATGTAACAATAAAGCCTAATTGTTTTTATTTTTTATAGCTAATAACTTTAGTCTGCCATTCATTTCTAAATTTAACTGATGTAATTTCTTTTTAACTTCAGTCAGCTCAGCTTAATAATCCCCAGTTTGTATGGGTGGTGCCAGCTTTGCGTCAGCTCCACGAGATTACCCGCTCATTCATAAAACAGACCTACCAAAAGCAAGACAAGGTGAGAGTATAGCTATATTGTATTATCATATAATTAAATATATAACCTTTTGTACTAACAAAACATGAATAAAATTGCTGTGTTTTGTGGTCAGTATTTTACTTTTTTGTGCTTAATAATACAATTAATTTATATTACTTAATATGTCTTGAGTTTACATATCATTTTCCTTTGGTTTCTGAGGAGCTTTTCTTTTGATATATCCCTAACTCATTTCCTTTTTATTTCCTTAACTTATGGAAATAATTAAGCCAATTTTTGAAAGTTAGAATGGTATTTTAGAAATTTATTTCAAAAGATTCAAGACTAATTTTAAATTGCAGAGAGATTAGATTGCTTCAGGAGCTAGAACTTCCTCAGTGTAGTGGACTTGGGAAGAAAGATCTGGAAAAGTACAGATGAAGTGAAATAGTTCTTTTAAAAGACTTTTTTAAAAAAAGAATCTCTTTACAGATATTTGTTATTGATAACAAAAATTAGCAAGTTTATTATTAATTCCCTAGTAACTGTACATACCAGGTTGATTTTATCTACACTGATGTCATTTCAGTTTGAGTGAAGAAATCCTGTTTGCTTTCCCTCACCTAGGACTGTATTTATATTAAACTGACATAATGACTGCAAATTCTCATACCATTTTACTTCTTGTTGTTTTTGCCAAGAGCATTATTCAAGACTTGAAGAAAAATTTTGAAATTGTGAAATTGGTAACAGGAAGTTTGATAGCTTGTCATCGACTCGCAGCAGCCGTGGCTGGACCTGCAGGCTTAACTGGTTCAACCCTAGTGGATGGCCGATACACTTACCGGGAGGTATCCGGCATTGTGCTTTTGTTTCATGATTTACAGCATTCATTTGGCCACTTTGCCCTTAAACTATAAAAATAGTATCTGTTGGGTGTAACTCTAAAGAGGTAATAACATGAGATACCTTTGTAGTGATGGAACAGTTTTGTATTTTAACTAAAATCATTTTTAAATAAAATTTTTTTAAATTGGTATTTGTAGGTAAATCAGTAAATCATGTAAGAACTATATATGATAAAAATATAAAAATCATTTTATTTTGTCTTTGATCTGAAATAATAATTGTCAATTCTCTAGAAGATTGCTTTTGTTTTTCAAATCAGTTGATTAGTAATATTGTTTCTAAAAAACTAGGAAAAAAACATCTTAACTCACCACATGTGAATTTGTGGTGTTTTGCTTTGAGATTGCTGAAATTATAGTAGTCCTCAGGAGATTGTTCCAAGACCCCCAGTGAATGCCTGAAACCACAGTGTACTACCCTATATATGCTGTGATTTTTTTCCTATACATACATATCTATGATAAATTTTAATTTATGAATTAGGCACAGTAAGAGATTAACAACAATAATAACAACATAGAACAACTATAACAACGTATTGTAATAGAAGTTATGGGAATATGGCTCTCCCTCAAAATATCTTATTGTACTGTATTCACCCTTGTGATGATGTGAGATGATAAAATGCCTGCGTGATGAGATGAAGTGAGGTGAATGATGTAGGCTTTGTGATGTAGCCTTAGGCTGCTGTTGGCCTTCTGATAATAGGTCAGCAGGAGGGTCGTCTGCTTCTGGGACAACAGCTGATAGAGGATAATTGAAATGCAGAAAGCAGAACTGCAGATAAGGGAGTGGTGAGGCAACTGTATGTTTTATGGCATCTAATGTCAGCTGAATTTGTAATAAACTTGAAGTAGCTTTTACTACATTGTATTGTCAGCTTGTAAACTGGTTTCTCATATCTACCATAAGTTATATGAAAAAGCACTAGGTAAACTTTAATTTTAACTTCATTTTTTTAAATTTTGCTTTGAGATAGGAATTCCTGGATTAATTAGCATCACTTCTTTTTACAGTATTTAGAGGCCCATCTAAAATTTCTGGCATTTTTCTTGCAAGAAGCTACTCTGTATCTGGGTTGGAATCGTGCCAAGGAAATCTGGGAGTGTCTTGTGACTGGCCAGGATGTTTGTGAATTAGATAGAGAGGTAAGATGATGATACTATGAATAAAATAAGGCAAAAGTGGTACTTAAATATTTTACTTTTTTCTGTCTCACATTATTTTGTGTGTCTCACAACATCAATTCTAAACACTTTTCAGCTTACTAAGCTTACCTTTATACTAATTGTCCAGGAACTGTAAGTGCTGAAAAAATGTTTTATATAATATATATGTATGATACAAATTAATGTGTGTGTTCCTTGGTAATTTTTATACCATTCTGGATAAAACCAAATTCAGCCAAGTGAGTACAGCTAAAGAATTCTTCGTATATCTTTTAGGTTTTTGTTTCTGTCCCATGAAGCTAATTTTAAGTTAGCAACAGAAAACTTTTAATTCCTGTAATGATGTTGTACCCCAGAAATACTAAAGAATAATAAATGCCTAGACAGATTTTTAAAACTGTAATTAAGCAGCTGAAAATGAATGAAACCAGGAGAACACCTACTTTGACATTTTCTAACAGTGGATCACTGTTCCCTCATTTCATTTTATAGTTAATGACTATTTCATAGGATTGTTGAAAGAACTAAATATGTGACAGTGCCTTTAACACAGTGCCTGACACATAGTAAGGCTCATTAGTGGAAAAACCCAAGTATAAAGTTGAATGAAAAGTGTAAGTATATATTTTCATTATCTAGGACAAAGACTGCTAGTGAGCTGCTTTATTTAGTGTCAGAGTGCCAAGATTTCACTTTTGAGTGGTATTTTGGTAATAGAAGTTTTCAGAGAATTAAGAGTGATTTATCTTTACTCTCCCAATTTGGAATTTGTATTTGTCTGAAATGGATTTTAGTTATAGGGTGATATTTGTCTTGATCCACAGATGTGTTTTGAATGGTTTACAAAAGGGCAACATGATCTTGAGAGTGATGTTCAACAGCAGCTTTTCAAGGAGAAAATTCTTAAATTGGAGTCATATGAAATCACTATGAATGGTAGGAGAAAAACAATCTTTTTTTTTTTCCAATTCTTTAAGTAAGAAATTCTATTCTTTCCTTTCCTTCTAAGCCACTTCTCAGATACAACTAAACAGTTTAAAATATCTTTCTGAACTTTTATTTATGCGTATAGAGACCCACCATTATATCCATGTGTTTATGTACACAGATAAATTTCTTTGTATAAATGGTTTCTTATAATCATTGTAAGTTTTAAATATATGGTCTGATAGCTCAAATTGCCAAACTGTCCTCTAATGAAATTACTTAGATGGCAAAAGCATTCATTTGAGGCAGAAATTTGGCAAAGTATAGAAATCCTCCTTTCAGGTGTTTCTTTTAATTGAAATTTTTTAATTGAGATATAATTCACGTAACATAAAATTCACTTTCTTAAAGTGGACAGGCAATGGCTTTTAGTATATTTACAAAGTTGTGCAATCCCCAGAAGAAACCATTAGCAGTTACTCTCCAGTTCCCCATTCCCCCAGACTCTAATCTATTTTCTGTCTTTATGGGTTAGCCTAGTCGGCCATTTCATATACATGGAATCATATAATTTGTGGCCTTTTGTGTCTGGTTACTTTCATTATGCCAAATTATAATGTTTTCAAGATTCACCTAAGCTGTAGCATATATCGGTAGTACTTCATTCCATGTCATGACTGAAAAATATTCCTTTGTGTGAATATACCACATTTTGTTTATCCATTCATCAGTTGATGGACATGTGGATTGTTATCACTTTTTGGCTATTACCAATAATGCTGCTGTAAACATTTCTGCTCAAGTTTTTATATGGACACAGGTTTTCATTTCTCTTGGGTATAGAGCTAGGAGTGGAATCATATCGTATAAATATCATCTGAGGAACTGCCAAGCTCTTTGGCAAAGTGGTTGCACCATTTTGTAATTCTACCAACACTGTATGAGGATTTCTAGTTTCTCCACATCCTCACCAAAACGTGTTACTGTCTTTTTTTATTTTAGCCATCCTAGTGTGTGTGAAATGGTATCTCATGGTTTTGGTTTGCATTTCCCTAATGACTAGTGACAATCATCATCTCTTCGTGTGCTTACTGGCCATTTGTATATATTCTTTGAGAAAATGTCTGTTCAAATCTTCTGCCCATTTTGAATGTGCGTTTTTCTTTTTATTGTTGAGTTGTAAGAGTTTTGTATACTCTGCATAGTAGCTCCTTATCATATACATGATGTACAAATGTTTTGTCCCGTTCAATGGATTGTCTTTTCACTTCCTTGATAATCCTTTGGAGCACAAAAGTTTTTAATTTTTATGAAGTTCAGTTTATTTATTTTTTGCTGTTGTTTCTTGTGCTTTTGGTACCATATCTAAGAAACCATTGCCTAATCCAAGATCTTGAAGACTTGTGCATATGTTTTGTCTTAAGAGTTTCATAGTTTTAGCTCTTAATAGACTTTGAGTCACTTCATTGGTTGTTTGTGTCACTTAAAGTACATGAATTTATCTAACATTTATAATTTCAGGTTTTAACTTATTTAAGACTTTTTTTGAAAATGTGAATCTTTGTGATCATCGATTGAAAAGACAAGGAGCTCAGCTGGTAAGTACGTTATTCTCAAATCTACATATTTTGGATAGTCTGGTAAGATGTTCAGTAAAAACATGTTACAATTGAGAGAAAACATGAAATTGTTTTAAAAGAATGGACCTCTAGTTGTGTGGGGTCGCAGGTAGGATAGTGTAGCTCAGAGAAGACAAATATAGGGACTCTGTGGCATCTTGCTACACTGATGGACAGTGACCGCAATGGGGTATGGGGAGGGACTCGATAATAAGGGTGAATGTAATAACCACATTTTCTTGTGAAACCTTCATAAAAGTGTATATCAATGATACCTTAATTTAAAAAAAAAAAAGAATGGGCATCTCCTTGATTGCCATCTTCTGCACTGATAACAGAGCTTCTTGTCAGGTAGTGGAGGCTCCCTTTCCAGCACAGCTGTACCTTACCAGCTGCCTGGGAGAACACAAGTGACTTCTCAAATCCCTCTTTGTTTCTTGCAGATCTGGGGCAGCCAGCAGTCTCCCATGGCTGGGTGAATGCAGAGTAGAGGTAGTTCCATCTAGGCTTCCAATTCCTCAGATGCAGCAATTCACATGTGCATCAGAAAGTAACAGAATCTTCAATTCAGGGTTCACAGTGGCAGGGATTTGGGGAGAAAATTTTAGGAACAGACAATGAGGCAGGAGAATGAGGATCTGTACAAGATGCACAGCTTATGTTTTTATTTACATGTGTACCTCAAAAAAGAAAAGCAAAAAGTAACTTTTTTCCAAAGGATAGTTCATTCCATTCAAGACCTGGCTTCCTGGATGGTAAGAATTTTTGCAAGATCTCATAAGCCCTGATCCTGCCATTTTTAATTAAGCTTTGAGAACAGTGGATTGAGCCCTGAGGATTAGTAACCACTTCTAGCTTGACTTACTTTCCTTTTTGAAGAAAAGGTCCTGAAGATGGTGCCCATCTCACTCCTGTGCTATACAGACAGCTTCTGTAGCTCATCTGGGTAAATTTCCAGCTTGGGTTTAGGGATATCTGAACAAAAACCTGTGTATCTATCTTTGTTCCCATGGAAATTGCTCAAGGTTTCTGTGGCTCTTTGTTTTGTTTTAAAGTCCCATATCAGAACACTAGTGTTCTCATATGTAGCTTGTTTTTTTGCAGCCTTCATTCATACTGAACTGAAGAAGTATGATTTTGATGTAACAAAATAATTATCTATAATTTTTTGGCCCTGGTGTGCTATGTAATTTTTTTTTTTCTTTTGAATAGTATGTAGAAAAGCTGGAATTGATAGGAATGGATTTCATTTGGAAAATAGCCATGGAATCACCTGATGAGGAAATTGCTAATGAAGCTATTCAGTTAATCATAAACTATAGTTACATTAATCTGAATCCTAGGTTAAAGAAGGTGAGTATCTAAGGAAAGAAGGAACTCATGCACAAAAAAGCAGAATACTATATATTTTTTATTGATAAGTTGTGATCCTTGACATGCCTGAGAATTGGCCTCTGTATTTTGATGTTTTATCCTTAATGATTACAACTAAATGCATATTAATTTTTATTTCCATATACCTCTTACTTTAGGATTCTGTATCATTACATAAGAAGTTCATTGCTGATTGCTATACAAGATTAGAAGTGAGTAGCAAAGTTTTATTTAACTTTGAAATAAATGTTCTTGTTTTTTTCCTTTTATAATTTTATATTTTGAGATCATGTATAATGTTGATATGTGTGGCTAGATCCTATTGAAGAATTTTTTAACAGTACTATATTGTCATATAGGAACAGAAATTTGTCTTAACGTCCCCACTGCAAAAACATACTTTACAGGAAATTTCCTTCTCTTGCTACTACCTCTCCTCTCCACTCCACCCTCCCCACCTTTTAGGGTATAGGAACTGTCTTCAGAAGATAGGTCACTATACATTCCACATTTCTAACAGATTATTTTTCTCCTTTTCTTATTCTAGCTAGGAATTTTCTACAGACACTTGGCGTTTCCCATCCTTCCCCGTGTTTCATCCAGATTTTATTATAAATACTATTAATGGCCACAGCAAGACCCTCAGTAGTAGGTGGTATTTGGTCCATTAGAAGCCTGTTGTGTAATTCTGTATCACATATATTTCAGTGCCTCATCTTCAACATGATGGTTAAAGCATTAAATGTTCATTTTCATTCTTAATTTGTGCTTAAGTTTTATGTCTAATAAAGAGTATTCCAAAAACATGAAATGTTACTTCCCCCAAATACCAATGTGTACTAGAATCTGTCCAGGATTTCCCAAGTTGTGACTTCCATTGAAATGTCATCATATAAACCATTTGAAGTATTCAAGTAATCCTAAATGAGGTACCATGTATTAACATATGTAGAACAGTATTGTTTTGCTTATTTTGCCTCCCAGGGGTCATTTGGCAGTGTCTAGAGGCCTTTCCAGTTGTAACAACTAGTGTGGTACTGTTGGCTCCTAGTGGTGTGGTGGGTGGGTAATGTGTGGAGGTGAGGGATGCTGCTAAACATGCAGCAGAACCCAGGTTAGTCCTCTCCTCTACCACAAAGAAGTTTCCAGCCCAGAATATCAGTAGAGTCACAGTTGAGAAACCCTGATACAGAATAATTATTTCATATCTCATAGGCAGCCAGTTCTGCACTTGGTGGTCCCACTTTAACACATGCTGTGACCAGAGCAACGAAGATGCTTACAGCAACAGCCATGCCAACTGTAGCTACGTCAGTTCAGTCTCCATATAGGTAAGTGTGCGGAAATCACAACAAACACACAATGCGTAAATTTGTATCATCTTAAAAATGTAACTGCTGTCTTTTTTATCTACGGAGATCTCTCAGCTATTGGTTTCCTCATTTTATATCATAGTTTTTGCAAATAGTCATATTCTGAGAAGTTAGATGTTCCCTATCATACATCCCCAAATTTGAAGAACTATAGGTTATTGTCACAACTACCCAGGTAATGCTCTGCCCCTACACTTCTACATAGTAGACAAGTTTTGTTGTTTGTTGTTTTGTTTTTATTTGAATTATTTTACTTTTACTCTGTAAACATAAGTAACCTACTCTGTATAATGGGATAAAGATATATTCTTTATACAAAGAGTAGTTTTTTCAAGTTCGAAGTATTTACTTACTTAAAACATCTTAAAACTTTCCTCTGTGAATAGTCAAATCCAGGGCATTAACAGCATAAGCAAAATGAAGTGGAAGATAATAATTAATTAAAGTTGTGCACTATAATATAATCATAGTTAAAATATTACCTACAATTATTTTTCAAAGTAGTTTTTAATGCAAACTTTAATTCTAAATATTTGTGTTAAAACTTTGACTTTTCTTAATTACATTACTGTGTTGTGTTTGGTGTTTTCAAATATTAGTGAAATATGATTTCAGTATTTGCTGTAGTTCTTTGATATAGCAAGGAAGGTAGAGGACTATTTACAAACATTAGCTCAAAGTAACTAACCACTTTTGTGCGGCTTTATGAGCCTTTCATTACTGGGAAGCAGCCCCAAGTCAGTGATGCCCGGGAAACCTTGGCAGGTGCGCAGAGAAGGGCTTACTCTGCTGCCCTCTAGCGGTAGGTGCTTGTCCCATGTTCCTCTACTCCTGGAATGACTGTGTGTCCACATATTCATGTATTTTTTACTTGCAGTTAGGGATGTACATTTTCTTTTTAAAGCCTTCCTTTAGAAAAGGAATCAAGGCAATATCCTTGCTCAGTTATTTTTTATATGAGTTGAGTACTGTGTGGCAATACTTTATTAATATGAAAGAAGCCAGTGTAACTCAACTTTCTCTGACCTCTTTTTTAAGTGGCAAAGTGATTATAGAGTCAACTCAGGATAAGAAGACTAACATGACTTGTGCATTCCCACATTCTGGGAAACAGATCTCAATAGATCTCGAAATACACTTCATTTAAGAATGTGAATTAATTACATGTTTGTAAGACATAGTCCATCTCTGTCACCTAGATCCTTAATGACTCATTTGTCTGGCAAACTGGAATAGAGATGCATTTAGGAACTACTGGATTGAGATTTCCAGACTGCTGCTTCACTAAATGAGTTCACTTTTTGTTTTTTACTTTTACTAACTGCTTTGTATTTTAAATCATTTCATACTGACTGGCTATAAGAGCAAAACCACATGATAGTTTTAATATTCTTACTAGAAACACTAAACAGAATTAGTAAGTGTTTAATTTCAAAGTTGCATTTTAGTCAGGACATTTATCTCATGTCACCATTTTGAAAGAACTTTTCAATGACCATAATTTTCTGACTTAAGGGAAAAGAGTTACTCTCATATGTACAGTGTCACAGTGCTGTCTGTGATTTAATTCATTACTGAGGCATAATTAAAAGTCACTCAACAGTCACTTACTGTAGCACTCAGATATTTTCTAAAGATTTTCCATCTGAATATCAAATTCTAGTTCTTGTCCCTAGACTGAAAGAATTTAGATGTTAAATTGTAATTAAACTGTTAAATTTACTTAAAAGGATTATTAAAATATGTTTAACCAATGCTTTTTAAAGTAAATTTCCAATACTACTAATCAGCATATCAGACCGGTTAGCTGTTAAAAATTGTAGTACCTCTTTTCAGATTTAGAAGTACACCTTTTGAGACACCTAGACTTTCTGGGATAGCAAATGTTTAAGGGCACTTGGATTTTCATCTCTTTGTGTATAATAATATATCTATAATGGTGATAATATAATCCATAATGAAATGTAGGCCTTGGCTATAGAAGCTGCAGAATGTTAGAGTCCTGTTATTTCAAATGATAAGATTCCGTAAGTCTGGCCAAGAGAGACCTGAGGTCTCACTTTCAGCATGTTAAGAGCTCCACACTCCCTTGCTTTTTTTTTCCTGTCCTAGAAATGGTTATATCTTCTGATATGTGTTGATTTCTTAAGGACTTCTAAAACCTTTGGGATAACAAATTCTTACACTGTGTTTTTTAACTATACAGAATTCTCACTTAAGCCAGATGAACAATTGTATATATATCCTCCCTTTCCTCCTCATTCTTAGGCTAATTAAAACACCAACTCTTATGATACCCTTCTCCATTTGCATTTGTCTTCTGCTTTTCAGGCTTTTCAAAACTTTGTCAGATTCCATGTGTTTACAGAATTACATGTCATATTTTAGTTGTAAGATTATGAGAATCAAATTCACTGATTTTTCATTCATGGTGGATTGATGGACAAATGGGCATGGAGGCCCAGAGGAGACCCAGGTCCTCTATTTATGCAACAACTGTTTAAGAAAAGAAAAAGAAGAAAAGGACAGGACAGGAAAGGAAACTTGGGGAGAGGCAGGCTTCTTCTCCCTTACCCCATCTGTGTACCACAGCTGTGACCTGGTTGAACCACCTCCCCTTGGGCATAAGGGAAGTTTAGTTGTTGCGAATTTCAGTCTTTGGCACTATAGTGAGTGCTAACCGTGATGTGGTTTTGGTGAAGCCAACTGGAGTTGAGCTCAAGTCGGTAATTAACTTCAGATATGTTCCAAAAAAAATTTTTTTTTTAACAATAGATCCACTAAACTTGTGATAATCGAAAGATTGCTGCTTCTGGCAGAACGTTATGTGATCACTATAGAGGTAAGACTTTCTTCTTTTTAAAGCAATTTTGTTGTTGGATTATTAGTCTTAATGTGTTAGGTATGTATTTTTGAGACATTTAACAGTGATGCTGTGTGTCTGACTGGTTTGCCTTTATTTTTGTCAAGGATTTTTACTCTGTTCCACGAACTATCCTACCTCATGGTGCCTCATTTCATGGACATCTTTTAACTCTTAATGTTACTTATGAGTCTACCAAAGATACCTTCACTGTAGAGGTCAGTTCACATTAAGCTCTGTAGCCATTTTCATTACTTTGATAAGAACACTGTTGATTGCAATAGCTGTATGAATGACTAGACTAAAAGCTGTCTGGTAACAAATTTAGAGTAAAGACCTGAAATGAAAGGAAACTGGTAGAGATAAGCAGACACACAAAGTAAATATGTAATATCAGCTTGTGATGAGTGTTATAAAGCATAAATAAAAATAAAACAGGATAATTTGGTAGACAGTGACGGGTGCACATGAAATACCATTTTAGATAAAGATGGACAGGGAAAAGCCCTCTGAGGTGGTGACACTGAACAAAGACTTAAGTAAAGTGACAGAGTCTGGGGGAGAACATTCCAAATAAAGGGACAAAGGTACAGAGCCCTAAGGTGGGAGTCTGCTTGTCTTGTTTAGGAAAAGCAAGGTGGCTGGAGTGACTGGAACACTGTAAGAAAGGGAAAGAATGGAGACACTGCAGTGGACAAAGGACTTGAAATGTTTTACATGAATGATGGGGAGGGATTAGAGTAGTAAATTGAACACTTAATTTCAGTAGAAGGGAAGCCTCACAAGGGTAAGGATTCTTGTCTTTGGATTCTCTGCTGTGTTGCCAGCTTTTAGAACAGTGCCTGGTACACACTGATACTCACTAACAGGTGCTTAAAGAGTAAGTAAACAAATTACAACAATGTATACTTTTATCTTGCAGGCTCACAGTAATGAAACCATAGGGAGTGTCCGGTGGAAGATAGCCAAGCAGCTGTGCTCTCCTGTGGATAATATTCAGATATTTACAAATGATAGTCTGGTAAGTTTAAGTAAACAGTTTGTGGCACTTTAGCCCGAATCAATATTCTGTTCTTCCTTTCCCTCTCAATAATGGAGAAACCACTTTTTGCAGCTGACTGTGAATAAAGATCAAAAGCTACTGCACCAGTTGGGCTTTTCTGATGAACAAATCCTTACAGTAAAGACTTCGGGCAGTGGGACGCCCTCTGGGAGCTCAGCAGATTCCTCAACCAGCTCCAGCAGTGGTAGCAGTGGCGTTTTCAGCTCATCATACGCCATGGAGCAGGTACTGAGTGATACAGTTCAGTTCAAACATAAGAATTTAATAATCTTTATCTTTTTGCCTACAGCTTGTATAGATTGGGGTCGCTGTGTCCTTTCCTCTCAGACAAATTTCTGACTCTTCAGAACTGCGTCACTGAGAAGCTCTGGGCTTCATTTGGGAGAAGATACATGATTTGTCAATCTTGTATCTTCTGAGTCCCTGAATCATTCTGCACGCCCACTGTCGCTGCTCTTCTCATACATCTCTCTTTGTTGATTCTTTGATTTTCTCTCTACTGGGTCATCTCCATTAGCATTCAAATATGCTGTGTTATTTCTACCGTCTTTAAAAAACTCTTCAGCCCAATTCTACCATTAGGTCCTGCCCTTGTTTTTCCTTCCCAGATCAGCAAAGTACCCTGAAAGAGTTATGTAAACTCCCTTTGCCATCCTCTTCTTGACCTCATCAATCCTCATCAGTCCTCACCTTGACATTTCAGCAGAGTTCATCGGTGATCACTTCCCCTTCAGATCCTTTTTCACTTGACTTTCAGGACTCACTTGGCTGTCCCCTCCCCCTCTGGCTCTTCCCATTTTATCTACTCAGAGTCCTTTCCCTGAGTTAGGGGGTAGTTATCTCCCCAACCTCTATACAAAGGAAATCCCTGGCTCAGTCCTTTGACCTCTCCTCTGTCTACGCTCATTCCCTTACAAATCTTACCAGTCTCAAAGCCTCATATATTGTATATACTTTGATAACTCCAGATTTTATCTTTAGCTTAAAGTCCAGACATATGGATACAACTACTTACTTAACATCTCCTCTTCCATGTGTAATAGGTACTCCAATCCTCATGTGTACCAGACTGAACTGTATTCCTTTCCCCACCACTACTTCATCCCCCAGTGCTGCCCTATCTCAGATAATGGCATCTGCATCCTTCTAGCTGCCCATGCCAAAATTCTTGGGTCACTTCTTTCTTTCATACCCATATCCATTAGCAAATGCTCAACTCTGCCTTTAAAAAGCGTCTAGAATCTGGCTGCTCCTCCATCTCCACGGCCTCCACACTGGATCAGGCAACCATGTGGCCACCCAGTGTGGTTCAATAGAGTCCCGGCTAGTCTCACAGTCTTGCCCTTAGACCAGGTCTGTCTCTTCTTCTCTCTACAGCACTGCAACCCACAATCTTTACAGAGAAACCAGGTTGTGCCACTCCTCAGCCCAAATGTTCCAGTGGCTTCTGTGTCATGCAGAGTGAGAACCAGAGTTGCCCTCACTGGAGTCTCTCTGAGATCATCCATGAGCCTCCCTCACTCACACCCCTGCAGCAGCACTGGCCTCCTTGTTGGTCCTCACACTTGGAAGGGCCTGTGCACTTGCTCTTCCCTGTGTCCAGAATGTTCTTTCCCAACATCCACGTGGTCCTTTCTCATTGTCTTCAGCTTTTACTCAAATGTTGCCCTCTTGGTGAGCCTTCTCTGGCAATGCTGTCTGAATTTTCAACCCATTCCTGCCCCTGCACTTCTTATTTCCCTTCCTCCCTTAATTTTGTTTAGCATACTATATATTTTATTTGTCTTGTTACATGTCTCTAGTAAAATACAAGCTCTGTGCAGGTAATGACTCTAACGTCGTACTACGGTAACAGACAGTGATTGCAATAGCGGGGGTGAGGACTTGATAATATGGGTGAATGTTGAAACCACAATGTTGTTCACGTGAAACCTTCATAAGATTGTATATCAATGATACTCTGATTAAATATATATATATGTATGTGTGTGTATATATATATATATGTGTGTGTGTGTGTGTGTGTATATATATATGTGTGTGTGTGTGTGTGTGTGTATATATATATATGTATATATATATATATACAAGCTCTGTGAGAGCAGACTTTTGTCTCTTACCCACTTCTGTCTCCCCAGCACCTAACACAGTGTCAAGAACATAATATATAGGCAGAATTTGTTGAGTAAGTCTGTGAATTAGTCCATTTATTTTGTACCTTCCCTGGGTCAGGAGCTGCACTTGGCACCCAGAAAATAAAACTGACAGGACTGTTCTGCTCTTCAGACTTCTGTAGTCTGGAAAGCAGATCATACTGGACCTTGTGTAAACTAAGACATTTAAATGACTTACAGGGGGTTTTCATAGTTATTATGTATGTATGTATTTAATTCCAAATGCAAGATCTTGGTGTGCTCTATCCTTTTAACTTAGTATAACTTATGTTGTAGATAACAAAGAACTCTTCAGGGTGAGTATTAGTATTATGGGTTTTTTTAAGTAATTATATAGCAAGAATTTAAAAAAGAAATCTCACTCTGAGTAATAACATTTAATAATACAGTGTACATAGCATCAAGTTTAACATTTTTAAATTATATCATATTTATCTTGAGTTTATTAGAAATCTTCCTGAATATAAAATACATTCTGTAGTGATGTCTAGTTTCTTACCTTTATAACCTGAAAAGAATACTTTACTCACATCTGAATCTCCTCCATGTGTTATGTGTGAGTGTGTACACATGTGTGCACTACTTTACTCTTGCTTTTAAATCTTCATTGCCTTGATTGCTCCTGACAAGCTGTGATCAGCCCCTCTATTCTATTAATTCACCCTGCCCTGTGTTTTACCTCTCTTCTGCTGCCTACCTTTTGGTGCCATAGGCCCTTCACCAGTGGGTGAAGAGGAGAGAGCTCAGACCCTAAGTACCCTGGAAGGTAGTGGTCCCTCATTCCATGTTCCCATGCACTGTTCTTCAATGCAGATGAGCACTGTGCCCCCTTTAAGCTTTGAAGCAGCCCATCTTTCAGAACTGACATTTTTATTGTTGGTACATTTGATAGGAAAAGGAGAAGATCCTTTTATAAATGTATATTTATATTTTGCTTTTCTCTCTCAGGAGAAATCCCTCCCAGGTGTTGTGATGGCACTTGTATGTAATGTATTCGACATGCTTTACCAGCTTGCCAATCTAGAAGAGCCCAGGTAAATATCAGTATTTATGAAGCTTGAAAGAGAGAACTTTATTAAGGTTAGGGAACCAATGAAATGTATTTTACTTTATGTCTCATACTAAATGACTTTGTTATTATAATTATAGCTTATGTGTAAAGATTTGTATTGAAAATTTTCAGGATA
Source organism: Manis pentadactyla (assembly GCF_030020395.1). NCBI lineage: Eukaryota > Metazoa > Chordata > Mammalia > Pholidota > Manidae > Manis > Manis pentadactyla. The sequence continues at coordinate 44,689,276 of NC_080022.1, read as the reverse complement.
ACTCTACGAGTACGAAAGCTTCTGCTCTTGATACCCACTGACCCTGCCATTCAGGAAGCTCTGGATCAACTTGACTCTTTAGGAAGAAAGGTACAAGTATCTCCAGTAATTATGTAACTGGTATAGAAACTCTGTCTCAGGATTCAGTGAAAATACAGTATGGATCACATTAAGGCCATATAAAATCATCCTTCCCATAACAATTTTTCTTCTTTAGAAAACTATCTTTGCTATAAATGGAAATCAGAACTTCATGTTGGTTTTTAAAGTATCTAGAATCAATAATGATGTCAAATTTTAGAAGTGGAAGAGCTTTTACTATATCTGCTTCCACCTTCTTCATGTTATTATTACTAAGAAACCAAAGTCCAGATTGATGAAGTGCCTTGTCCAGGACCAGACTCTGGTTCTGATTCAGCTGAGGTGTTCTTCTGTCACGACACCTCTCCGAATGTGATTGTTGCATATGTCTGAGTTACCTGCATAATTGATGATCATTTAATTTTTTTCCATAGTTGATATTAAAGTTCATCTTGTTTAATTTTTTGAATCTTGTTCTTTAAGAATTTAATATATAGTGAAATTCTGTTTTTATCTATAATATGTTTAATTTTGTTCTCAGAATAAATTCACTTAGAACAAAGTTGTTAGAACAAAATTATAAATATTTCAGTGGTTGAAGTTGAGATCAGCTCATAGTCTTATCACATATGGCTTATGAATCACGTCGAAGGAGAAGGGAACTAATGCAATCACAAAATGGGTCACTAGTACGAGCTAGAACATTTTTCAAAAGTACCACTTGTGCAGTCTTTTAATTTAACTATCAGGATATAATATAGATTTTAAAAACATGGAAACAAATGAAACTGAGCTTGCTATTGTTGCTTAGAATACATTCTCAGAGGCATTCATGTTGGGCGGGAATACTGATGAGCACTTAAAGTTTGTGTGATGGTGTTTGATGTTCTGTTAATAATTACAAAGTCATGTGTCTCAGGTTAACTTTTAGGAATTTTCATTGGTGTGATTATATTAAAGAGGAAAAGGATATTAGAATATGTACTGAGATCTGTTTTTCTTCAATTTATTTCTAAGACATGTATTCCTCTTTTGCGTTCTTTTAATTCAGAAAACACTGCTGTCTGAGACAAGTTCCCAGTCTTCAAAATCTCCATCCCTGTCTGCAAAGCAACAGCATCAGCCAAGTGCCAGTTCAATTTTAGAAAGTCTGTTTCGATCTTTTGCTCCTGGAATGTCTACCTTCAGAGTACTCTACAACTTAGAAGTAAGAAGCCTAATTTCTTTTCATTTTGACAGATTTATTTTGGTTTGAAGATTCATGCTTTCAGATAACAAAAATAAGTAAATAGGTTTCTGTTATTATTGGGTGGTATATTAAAATATGGTTTTGAAAAAAGTAAAAAAAAAATAGAATGTAAATTGAAACATTGTATAGTTTTTGCCTTGGAAAATGTTTTAATTTTTTTCAGTTTATACCTATATATATTGTTATACTTACAAAATAACATCTAAATTAATAATCAGGAAATACTAGATTAAAGTGTGTCATTACCTTCCTCTAGAAATTTTATAGGTCTGTATAATATCAATTATTAATCCTCAGCCTTGTTATTAAATGCATCCTAACTTTTTTAAAAACTTGTAAATTGTTGGCATAAATGAAGCTTTAAGGAATTTGTCAGGAAACACATTAGCATTATTATTTCAAAGTTTAAAAAAAAAGCATTTGGAAGAATTTGAGCTAGAGAATATTTTTATTACCCTGCTTTCCAAAGGTAGCTTTAAACTAGTAGATTGAGTTCAGTAAACAGTTACTAATTATTTACTGCCTAAAGGTCATTGTGTTAGTTAAAGAGTCAGAATTGAAAAGATAAGATACTTGCCCCAAATATTATGCATAAGGCATAAGGTAGTCTGTATACACTGAGTCTTCAAGGCAAAGCAGTAACAGAATATGGACAAGTGACAAGGCAGGTACAGTCCCAGTCTTGGAGGGGAGTGAGGGGTCAGGCCCTCTTGCCACTTTAGGTCTGGAGAAAATAAAGCTCTAAACGATTGTTCTGTCCTAGGATGTTACATCCAGCAGTTATTAAAGAATTTAGATCAATGCCTATGCAACCTTAATTATCAGAGTATTGTTTATCTTGGGTAGGTTTTGAGTTATGACAAGTCATTATTGGTAAGAAGGTAAAGAAAGTACATGCTTGGGCATTTTTTCCAAGTTTTATTTCGTCTGACAGTCTGATTTGGAGTGTATAATTATATTGATTGATTTTTCTGCTTCACTTGTTGCTTTATGATGAAGCTGTAAAAATATTTCATAATAGTCTTAAAATAATTGTTCTTATGAAAAAAATCATTCCTTGGGTTCAAAGGAGAAAATATTTAGCAAAATATTTTTTAAATAAAGTGCATCTCATTTAATGTGAGCATTTAAAAATATTTACAATATTCCAAAACAGAAAATTGCCTACAATTTTTTGGCCAATTTATTAAAAATTTTCCACCTTGCAGTTACTGCCAGATTTGTCATTTGCTTTTGGAACAATTGTCTCAAAGAGGTCACGGTATAAGATTCAGCATATATACCTTATACACAATTAAGAGTATCTAGAAAAACAGAATGGTCCAGCAGTGAGTCTGCCTTGACATCAGCTACCTAGATTGCATTACTTGGAGCCAAAGGACAATAGTAGTGAAATATCTCCAGTACAATTTTAGGACTTCTGATTAACTGGGAATGCCTTTGATAGATAGTCCTTTGCTTTAAACAACACAAAACATTTGGGGAAACCCAGTACTTCCAAAGGCATAGTTTATGTTTACTGTTCCCTGAAAGGTTAATTGCCTTGCATGTTTAGCTTATGTTTGTCTACTAGGAAACTTCAAAGTGGATATTCCAAATACCCCTTTTTTTTAGAAGAAACCTTCAAGCTTTACTAAATTGTCCATGAAGCATGAGGAATGCATATATATGGCTATCAACACTCAGGAAGGAACAGAAAACAGAGGGTTCCCATTTGCCCATGTAACGCTCATAATAGGAGGTTAATGAGCCTGAAAAAATCCAACACTAAAAAAAATCTAGTCTCATAAAAACTCATGGATTCATAGAAGCAAATATTTTAGAATAGAAAAGGACCTTAATTATCTACTTCAGTAACTTGGAGAAACTGAGGCAATGACTTTTAATTTTCAAATCATAACAACTAAATAAACAGTTATTTACTCAGTGTTTATTTTGTGCCAGTGCTTGTACTAAGCTAAGCACATTAAGCTTGTGTTACCTTATTTAATCCAAGCAATCCTCTGATAAAGGCAAATATCCTGATTTAGCTGATGAGAACACTGAAATAAAAGAGAAAATTACATTCATGAAATCCCTCAGGTAGTGGGTGGTAAAACTAGAAAGTGAGCTAGATTTGTAGTCTCATACTATAGTATGAATATTTATATGAGATAATTCTCACCATACCAAAATATTCCAGTTAAACTTCCCTTCAGGTAGTATTACAGTGTCATAAATGGTGCATGGATATCAGAGAGAGACACATCTGGATATGAATTATAACCCTGGGTCCTCCAGTGACAGGTCACTTAACCTCTCAAGTCTTAGTCTTTACCTATAAAGAAAATACTTATGCCATACATAGTGAGATTAAGAGATAATACACATGTTAAAAACTTCATCTTATTTGTATTACATTGTAAATAATTAATAGATTAAGATCGGAAACAAGACAAGAATGCCCACTCTCCCCACTTTTATTCAACATAGTTCTGGAGGTCCTAGCCATGGCAATCAGACAACACAAAGAAATAAAAGGCATCCAGATTGGCAAAGAAGTCAAACTGTCCCTGTTTGCAGATGACATGATATTGTACATAAAAAAAAAACAAAGACTCCACTCCAAAACTACTAGAACTAATATCTGAAATCAGAAAAGTTGCAGGATACAAAATTAATACACAGAAATCTGTTGCATTCCTATACACTAATGATGAACTAGCAGAAAGAGAAATCAGGAAAACAGCTCCATTCACAGTTACATCAAAAAGAATAAAATACCTAGGAATAAACCTAACCAAGGAAGTGAAAGACCTATACCCTGAAAACTACAAGACACTCTTAAGAGAAATTAAAGAGGACACTAGTAAATGGAAATTCAGCCCATGCTCTTGGCTAGGAAGAACTAATATTGTCAAAATGGCCATCCTGCTTAAAGCAATCTACAGATTCAATTCAATGCGTATAAAAATACAAACAGCATTCTTCAATGAACTAGAGGAAATAGTTCTAAAATTCATATGGAACCACAAAAGACCCCTAATAGCCAAAGCAATCCTGAGAAGGAAGAATAAAGCAGAGGGAATTACGCTCCCCAACTTCAAGCCCTACTACAAAGCCACAGTAATCAAGACAATTTGGTACTGGCACAAGAACAGTCCCATAGGTGAGTGGAACAGAATAGAGAGCCCAGATATAAACCCAAGCATATATGGTCAATTAATATACAATAGAGGAACCATGGATATACAATGGGGAAATGATAGCCTCTTCAACAGCTGGTGTTGGCAAAACTGGACAGCTACATGTAAGAGAATGAAACTGGATTATTGTCTAACCCCATATACAAAAGTAAACTCAAAATGGATCAAAGACCTGAATGTAGGTCATGAAACCATAAAACTCTTAGAAAAAAACATGGGCAAAAATCTCTTGGACATAAACATGAGCAACTTCTTCATGAATATATCTCCCCGGGCAAGGGAAATAAGCAAAAATGAACAAGTGGGACTCTATCAAACTAAAAACTTCTGTACAGCAAAGGACACCATCAATAGAACAAAAAGACATCCTACAGTATGGGAGAATATATTCATAAATGACATATCCGATAAGGGGTTGACATCCAAATTATATAAAGAGCTCATGCACCTCAACAAACAAAAAGCAAATAAGCCAATTAAAAAATGGACAGAGGAGCTGAACAGAAACTTCTCCAAAGAAGAAATTCAGATGGCCAACAGGCACATGAAAAGATGCTTCACATCACTAATCATCAGAGAAATGCAAATTAAAGCCACAATGAGATATCACCTCACACCAGTTAGGATGGCCAACATCCAAAAGACAAACAACAACAAATGTTGGCAAGGATGTGGAGAAAGGGGAACCCTCCTACACTGCTGGTGGAAATGTAAATTAGTTCAACCATTGTGCAAAGCAGTATGGAGGTTCCTCAAAATACTCAAAATAGAAATACCATTTGACCCAGGAATTCTACTTCTAGGAATTTACCCTAAGAATGCAGGAGCCTAGTTTCAAAAAGACATATGCACCCCTTCGTTTATCACAGCACTATTTACAATAGCTAAGAAATGGAAGCAACCTAAGTGTCCATCAGTAGATGAATGGATAAAGAAGGTGTGGTACATATACACAATGGAATATTATTCAGCCATAAGAAAAGAAAAAAAATCCTACCATTTGCAACAACATGGATGGAGCTAGAGGGTATTATGCTCAGTGAAATAAGCCAGGTGAAGAGAGACAAGTATCAAATTATTTCACTCATCTGTGGAGTATAAGAACAAAGGAAAAACTGAAGGAACAAAACAGCAGCAGACTCACAGAACCCAAGAATGGACTAACAGTTACCAAAGGGAAAGGGACTGGGGAGGATGGGTGAGAAGGGAGGGATAAGGGGGAAAAAGGGGCATTACGATTAGCACACATAATGTAGTGGGCAGGGGGGCATGGGGAAGACAGTATAACACAGAGAAGAGAAGTAATGATTCTATAGCATCTTACTATGCTGATGGACAGTGACTGTAATGGAGTATGTGGTGGGGACTTGATAATAGGGGGAGTCTAGTAACCATAATGTTGCTCAAGTAATTGTACATTAACAATATCAAAATAAATGAATGAATGAATGAATAAATAAATAATAGGAATTAGAATCATTACTAGGGAGCTTATCTAGCATTTTTTAGTAAGTGGGTTTTTTAATAAAACTTTAGTCTTCATGTATTTCTCAAGAACATACCTAGCACATCACATAATGTTTCTGCTTCTATCTAAGCATGGGAGCCTAAGACATTTATGTTTGCTGGTTTTGTGAAAAGAATACATAAGCTTTCTTCAAAACAGATTTTTCTTGGTAAATAAGTAGAACTTGGAAAATGTTTTAATTCCTTATTATATGAAATTATTTTAATTTGTCAGCCTCCTTATTACTTCTGGGGGGTGGGGGAAATAGCATGAAACATTTAAAGAGATTCTGATTTGAGTTGTCTGATTGTTTTACTTAATAGAGGAGTCATTTCTGCTGGAAATGTTAGGAAAATTAATTGTGCTTGTCTATTTCCAAGGTCCTAAGCTCCAAACTCATGCCAACAGCTGATGATGACATGGCAAGAAACTGTGCAAAATCCTTCTGTGAGAACTTCCTCAAAGCAGGAGGGTTAAGGTTAGAGTTTCAATATAATGTATTGTAGAAAATGAATATAGTCATTTAGTTAACTTCTCCTGCCAAGCCTTGCTTATTCCTATAAGGTATTGTATGAAGCCTTATGAGAGTTATAATAAGAAGGAATGATATTCCAGTCTTTGGAATATTTAAATTCATTTTGTAACTTCTTATTATTTGGGAAACTTGACGGAAGCATGTCTCTTTCCCCTCTGATACTTGAGGAAATTCTGAAGAGTGGAGGGAAGAAGGCTGGTCAGTTTCTATCGATTCCCATACCAGTTTGAGATAAGGTGAATTTGATTCCCAGTAATCCATGTGGTACAAGGCATAAGTGCTGTGGATGCAAAGATAAACTTGATCTTATCCTTGCCCTTGAGAGTCTCCTAACTTAACAAAGAACAACGAATAGTTATTGTAAGTATCAAAACAGAGGCTAACAAAAAGTGCTTTGGGTGGGAGGAGGCAGGGGTTAGGGAAGAAAGTAGTGGCTGAAGTGGTTAAAGTTGGCTTGGGATAATCGGATGAGGAAATGCTTCACAGAAAATGACATTTGAGCTAGGAATTAAGAAACAAGTAGTAATTTCCTAGGTAAGTAAGCAGGGAAAGGGCACCTGGATCCACAGTATGGTGGGATGAGTACAAGCATGAAGTCCATGGCCTGTCTCAGGAACTGCGGTTGCCTGGTGGGGCAAGAACAAAAGATAAAGAAGAGAACTGTGTACACAAGGTCACACTGAGGAATTCCAACATTATCTTGTAGATCATGGAAAAACAGGAGGTCTCCATCTTATCCAAGAAAATTACCTGAACAATTATTACTTTGGCTGCAGTGGAGAAGATGGATAGAAGTGGGCGAGATGAAGGCAGGGAGAACTTTGAGAGCTATCACAGTGGTCCAGAGAGGAGATGATAGGGTCTAAGTTTAGGGCCATTAAGTGACATTTATAGGGTAAAATAGGTAAGTCTTTATGACTAAATATGGGGTGGGAAATTTATAAATGCCCCTGTGATTTCTAGCTTGGGAGAGTGGATGAATTGTGACTCTTTAGTTAGTACAGGAAATAACATGGAAGGAGCTGGAAGAAGTTGAGAGCAGCGAATCTGATTGCGCACAAGGCCCCTGAGTCATGCAAGGTGGATGGTTTGGGTTTGCTCTCAAGAGACGTGGGGGATGCCATCAGAGGTCAGAGGGAGGCATCAGTGCATCGGTAGAGCCATTAGGGCACAGCAGCTCGCGAAGTGACCAGTGTAAGGATGGGAAGCAGAATTGATAAGGAGAAATCTCTGCTTTATGATGAGGGGGAAAGGCAGCAGCAGGGCCTTGAAGGGAAAGGATAGCTGAGGGAAAAGTTTGCTTTTCTGTTTTGATTTTAACTTGTAGCAAACTAGGTTGTCTTTGCAGGCCGACTAAAAGGGGCCAGTGAAGGAGAAAAGAAGGAAGGTAAAAGGAAAAGAGTAACTGTTGGGGCTAAGTTCTACTGCAGTAGAAAGAGGATTTGCTCTAGAAAGGATGAAGCCTGCCATTTCATCTGCTTCAGGAAGGAGGAGACCAACTTGAAGCTTGAGCAGAGTATAGTTAAGGAGTTCCTCTTTGGAGGCCTTGAGGGGAAGACGAGCTGGGCAGAGACTGGGAAGGAAACAGGGAAGTGGGCTAAAAGGATTCCCAAGCATGTTGGAAAGCCTAGTGCAAGTATAGTTTATTCTTTTTTCAACATTGTAGAGCTATTGGTAAAAAATCATTTCTGAGTACTTAGCCAGTTACAAAGCTGTGGTTATAAAGGCATTTTGCTTCCAGTTTATTTTTGTATGTCAGTTAACATGCCAGGCATTGTTCTCGAACAGAGCAATGGATAAATTGGACAAAAATCCATATCCTTATGAACTTTATAGTCAGAGGGAAGACAAACAATAAAGAAGTAAAAGTAGATGTGTTTGTCAGGTGATAAGAAGAGCTGGATGGAGAGAGTGTTGATTTTCAGTAGGGCAGTCAGGGAAAGCTTCACTGATAGGAGACATTTCACAAAGACCTTGAGATGAGGGAGTAAGACCGAGAAATACCTTGGGGGATTGCGGGGAGCCATCCAGAGGAGCAGCCCGTGCATGCCTCTGCCTAGGACAGACCTGGTGCCTTCAGAGACCAGCAGGCCATTGTGGGTGGGGCAGAGTAGAGGGACATGAGGGTACAGATGCGCCAGAGGTCAGGTTGTGTAGGATCTTGTAGCTTCACTCTATGAAGACTGCCTTTTTTCTCTGTAGGAAATTGGAAGCCATTGGAGGAGTTTGTGCAAAGGAGGAGTGCCATGATCTCACTTTACATTAAATTTTAAAAGGATTGCTCTGATTAATTTAAGACTAAAGCAGGGAGGACAGCTAGGAAGCTTTGATGTAATATAGAGTGTAGTAGATGTGAAAAACAATCTTTATTGACTATACCAATTGTGGATGTGTTTTTTTAATAGTTCTACTAGTATGAAGATAGTTGATCAAGAAACAAACAAAAAAAACTTATCAGTGCAGAGACCTACCAAAACACTATCTTGGGTATCTTTTTTGGCTAAGCAAGGAATGTGATTCTAAATAGACCCAGGGGGTTATAGGTATTATAGATCATATGATAGAAATATATATGGTCCATTTATATGTAAGGGTCATGTAGAATTGTTAAGCAATTGATAACATTTACACACAATTAAATTACAGAAAATTTCCTATACGAAAGAAGTAGAAGTCTTTAATATTCTGCCTTTTTTCTTTTTTCTTTGAAGTTTGGTTGTAAATGTCATGCAGAGGGATTCCATCCCATCAGAAGTAGACTATGAAACAAGGCAGGGAGTTTATTCCATCTGTCTACAACTTGCCAGGTATGTAAATATATTAGTCTCACAAAGCAATACTTGACTTTTTCTTCCCATATTCCCATCATTTTAAATAATATGAAATGACCTTGAATAAGCCTAGCTTTTTCCTTCCTATTAAGATTTTTACTTGTTGGACAAACAATGCCCACATTATTAGATGAAGACCTTACCAAAGATGGCATTGAAGCACTTTCTTCTCGCCCGTTCCGAAACATCAGCCGGCAGACAAGCAGGCAGATGTCCTTATGCGGTACCCCGGAGAAGTCATCCTACCGGCAGTTGTCGGTGTCTGACAGGTCTTCTATTAGGGTCGAGGAGATCATCCCTGCTGCACGAGTTGCAATACAAGTAAGTGGTTTGTGTGTTTAGGGAGTACTAAGTACCTCCTGTGTAGGATGCATCAGTTAAGGAAGGGCTATAATGACAAAATACAAAAATACTGCCTTCAAGGAACTTAATCGTGGTTAAGAAAGAGACTACTAGTGCAGAAATGACTAATTCAGGGTGGAAAGTATTACGTGTTATAGAAGAACTAATTACAGAGCAGAACACTCTGTGGGCCTTCAGAGCAAGTGGAAGAACCACCTTCACCTGTGGCTCTCAGGCTGCTCTCATGCAGGAGGTGGTGTTTGAAGTAGGCTTTAAAGAATAGAATAAATAGGGATGAGATATATGGATACATATGGAAAGCTGGAGAGAAGAATTTCTTGAGCAAAAGGGAGGTGTGGGGAAAATGGAAGTTCCTATGGCCAGGATCCTCACCTGACCCTAAACTACTTGATGATGTGACTGGCCTACTGCTAGGCTAATACTTCCACACCCATAGGCAGTGAGCTATTACTGGCTGAGTCACTGTATAAAAAGCTCTGCTAAAATGTAGTGGGTAAAACAGCAACTATGGTAAAAGAAAATTGGTGATGGGTAATGTAAAGTCAGAGCATGGAGAGCAAAGTCTCTGATTACACATAGAAAAATATTGAAAGTGTTTGAAAACCATGGAAGCATGAAAAAGGTTATCCTTCTGGATGATTTTGGAGAGGATAGTCTGACAAAACAGGCCAATAAGAAGGTCATAAAAGTCAGTGGAATGTGTTCAGGTATTACCATTTCTCACGACACTCTTTCCATCCTTCTTCAGACAATGGAAGTAAGTGATTTCACTTCCACTGTGGCTTGTTTCATGAGATTGTCATGGGCTGCAGCTGCAGGACGACTTGACCTCGTTGGGAGTAGCCAGCCAATTAAAGAAAGTAACTCTCTGTTTCCTGCTGGAATTCGAAACAGACTCAGCAGTTCAGGTACTGACTGAGAAGGAAAGTAATCAGAATTTTGGGCAAGAAATTCACTGCAGAGATCATCCATTTACAGGTTGTACAGTCACAAAATAGGAGAAAGCCTTTTCACTTGCTTTTCAGCATGAATAAAAGTTCACCAAGCAATGCACTTGAAATTTATGCACATCACTGAAATGTGTGTCATGCTTCATTTAAGAAAAAATTGTTCATAAACAGAGTAAGTGGGAAGTCAAATTTAGTAGTTTTTAGCTTGCTGACTCATGAGGCTAATAATTGTGGCTATAATAAAAATTCATCTAGAATTCCTACCTGGAAAAGGCATTTTCTTAGTTTGACCAGTCATTTTCTAATAGGCTTTTATAAATAGCTTTATTTCTCAGCTTCATTTGGTTTCCCTGCTCAAACTATACATGGTTTTAAAAATATATGACATTTATAAAGTGGAGAAGTGTTCAATGTATAGGAGTTGAGGATTTGTGTAACCCATCTAGATCAAGATGACATTCCTAATACCCCAGGAAGACTCCTGCATGCTTCCAGAATTTCCCTTTTCTTACTTCTTTGACCTGAAATTAGCTTTGTGTCATAACAACATGTTGTATGCCTGCAAATGTGTTTAAGTACAGAGCAGTTGGGGTCAAAAAAGTGATTAGGTCTCTCTTGTTTCCTAGACCAAAGTCTCCTTGAACTATTCAGTTTCACTTGAGGATTCTGGAACATATTAGAAAGATACTATAATATCAGGAGGGTCCTGTAGGATCTGCAGTAACCTTCTGCCTGCCCATTTTTAGGAAGCAATTGCAGCTCTGGAAGCGAAGGAGACCCAGTAGCCCTGCATGCAGGCATTTGTGTGCGACAGCAGTCAGTGTCCACCAAAGATGCGCTCATTGCCGGGGAGGCTTTGTCTCTTCTTGTTACGTGCCTGCAGCTTCGGAGCCAGCAACTGGGTACGCAGGAGGCTCATTTGCACTTTATCTCTTCTAGGGAAAGGCCAGCATTCTGTTGGGAATTATTCTTTCATTGATAAGATCACATTAATAGAGATGGAAAAGGGGGGAAAGTTGGTGTGTGGCATAGGTAAGAATGGTGCTAGCGTAGTTCTGTTTATTCTGAACTAGTATTTATTAAGCACCTTCTATTTACAAGGTTCCACAGTGGATGTTAGTAGTGGCATGTTAACGGTATATCTGCCCTCCAGGAGCTTACTATCTAGTTGAGGAATTAAAACAACCCAAATTCATAGAGCATAAACTGTTAGAATTATAAATCAATTCCTAAACTGATAATGACTCCACAATCAAATATTACAAAAGTCAAGATTTTCCCTTTTACCTTTATTGTTGGCTTTGGCAAACTGGGGCTATTAATAATCATACCTTCCATGTTACAACACTGCAGACTTGGTCCCTCAGTACTGTCTCTTTCTTGTCTACTCTTATTCTCTCAGTTGATCTCATCTGCTCTCATGGCCTTAAATTCCTTCTATATTCTGGTAACACCTAAATTTGGATCTATGGCTTGGACCAGTCCCCTGACATCTCCACTTGGATATCAAGTAGACGTGACAAAATTAGTGTACCCAGAAAGAAACTACTAATCTGGTACATATCATCCAAGAGTTCTCTGCGATTAATCAAAGAGTGGTTTCATTCTTTCAGTTGCTCTGACCAAAAACTTCATTGTCATCTTTGATTCCTTTTTTTCACAACCTCACTACTAATTGGTCGACACATCCCCCTTCAAACTATATCTAGATTCCAACCCGTTGTACCACCTTCACTGTTACTACCCTCTGATCTGCCATCATCTCTTACTTGGTTTATAGCAATAGTGCCCTAACTAATCTCCCTGCTTCTACCCTTGCAGTTTATACTCCACACAGTAACCAGAATGGACCTTCTAAAAATGTAAGTCAGATTGTATCACTCCTCTGTTTAAAACCTTGCAGTGGCTTCTCTGTTCACACTGAGTAAAAGCCAAGTCTTTACTAAGGCCTTCAAGACCTGATACAGTCCACCCCCTTGTTACCTCTGTGCCTGTACCTTTTCCTGCTCTCCCCCTCACTCAGCCAACCCTGGCTTCCTGGCTGTTCCCTTCCCACACACCAGGCTCATTATCCTGCCACAGGACCCCTGCACTGGCTGTTCCCAGTTCCTTGTATGATGTTCTGCATCTATCCATGTGGCTCTCTCTCCATTTCCCACAGGTCTTTGCATATTGTCACCTTCTCAGTGAAATGTTCCCTGACCACCTTTTTAAAAAAGTCACAATCCCCCCTCACACCAGCACTATCTAAACCCCTTATCTTTGTTTATTCTATATTGCTTGCCACTTTGTGGCATACAGTATAATTTATTTACTTAATCAATCATGTTATTGTCATCATCCCCTCCCCAACTAGATTGTAAGCTCCATAAAGACAGAGACTTTTGTCCGTTTTGTTCCCTACTGAAGGTCTAGCACCCAAACTGCCAGGTGTGTAGTAGGCCCTCAATAAATATTTATTCAGGAATGAAGTGTCAACAGCTGCACTTGTAAAAATTGTGCCAACACATAGAAGCCCTATTCTTCTCTGTTATTACTGATTCAGACTGCCTGTTAATGTACAATTGGTGATCATTTTTTTATCTAGTTTAACATCCAAACTCATCAGATCATATAAGATAATCAAGGTAAACATATAGAAGTTAGACATTTATGGAACAGTAAAATAGTATTCCAAATTATTTACTTTGAGCAAAAATGCTTTTGAAGGTTTATATATGAGAAGTGAAGTCATTGTGAAATGCTTTTTTTTTTACATACGTCCTACTCTTGAGCTGAAAGTTCAGTTTTCGTACAATTGTTTAACTTTAGAGATTTTTTCAGATCAAAATGAAAAAATTACAACCTCCTTTCAAGCTTTTTTATCATTTGTAAGTTTAAAAAGTACATTTTATAGTTCACAGTATTGATAGTTTATCAGAGCAAGACATATTTATTCTGCAGCTGATATGTACAAGGCATTGTGCTAAGATGGGGGGTACAAAGATGACCAAGATGTGGTGCTGCTCTTGAGCCCCTAGGTGCCATGGGGTAAGCTTAGAGACATAGAGGCTGTTGGAGAAGATACCGAATTCAGTTCTATGTAGAAGAAGAGGGAATTTCTGTTACAGTTAACCTTAGGAAATTATTTAAAATTTGTGAAATTTTGAAAATGTATTTCCTAACTTAGCTTCCCTTCCACCCCCAATTCTCTTTATTCTTATCATTAGCATCATTCTATAACTTGCCCTGTGTTGCTGATTTTATCATTGATATTCTGCTTGGATCACCCAGTGCTGAGGTAAGGATCTTTTACATTACCATATAAAAACCTGTGGCCCTGTTCTGTCCTGGGCTCTCTGGGTACCTGTGACATTGTGGAGAGTGCTGAAGGGATGGTATTTAGTCCTCTCAGAGAGTCACACAATGGAACCACAGACCACTCTGAAAGCAAGGGACCACTGCGACCATCTGCCCTCCTTTCTATTCCAAATTACATGAAAAGTTAAGAGACTAGTGCTATGATTAATTTGTGTTTGTTTATAACCAAGTGTTAACAGCCAGTGTTGAGCACCCATAGCTAACAAAGGCAGCTGGCAGGAAGTATTAACGGGTGGGTCAGAATCAAGAAAGACCAACTTCAAGCCATGAACTTACATTAGACTTTTTATGATTCTGGTTATTTTACATGATCTTGAAAATTAACTTTAAAACACTTGGAGAAGAGTTTTGTAAGCCTGTCAATTACAGTAGAATAGTAGACTAATTTGAGAAATCCCCTTCCAGACTACACTTGTTTTTAATTAGTTCTGGTGTATTTAGTGTAAACTTTTCCACTAATTATTTAAATGCTCATACCCTTAGAGTACCCAGAGTATGGACTTTGGGGGAAAGTAATTTTTTAAGCAGTCTATAAGTGTTGGTTGATGTGCGTCCTTTGCCACTAATAATATAATTTCAGATTCGTCGTGTTGCCTGTGATCAGCTGTATACTCTTAGTCAGACAGACACATCAGCTCATCCAGATGTACAGAAACCGAATCAGTTTCTCCTAGGCGTGATTCTCACAGCTCAGCTGCCTCTCTGGTCCCCAACTAGTATTATGAGAGGAGTCAATCAGAGGTATGTACTAAAGATGAAAAAGCCCACATTACACAGAAAAAGAATAATGATTTTGTACTGCTCCCCTGAAATCTAAGGTGCATTATTGAAATGGCAGGATTTCTCCTCCCCTCATCTAACATTTGTGCCCTAATAGAGGGAATTTCAGTTTTCTTCTTATTCAGGACAAGAAAGTTAGAAGAAACACTCCTGGGCTTTCTTCCCTTCCATGCTCCCCAACTCCCACCTCCACCCCATCCGGTCCACATACCAGAGGAGTTCACCGGTTGTTGAAAGGCTGAAATAATTCAGGCCAGATCACTGTGGGAAGGTCACACTGCTCATGTTCTCTTGCACATCACTTGCTCAGTTTAGCTGCACACTTTGTAACTTCATGTCCAGATGTAGCTGAGATGTCCTTCTAGGTTTCTTTCTTGGTTTTCTACATGTCTACACATGTAGGTAGGCTTGTGGCCCAGGCTCATAGAATGACCAGAATAACTCCATCTGCTTGCCCCGTCTTATCCCTGTAGGCTAGTCTGTAAGCAAGGGTGCCCTAGTCTAGGCCCAGGTTGGGAGGTAGGAGATCCCCCACTGACCTCAAGTTCAAGCCACTTTCTCCAGCTCAGCTTACCAGAGGGCACCTGCTGTGGGGCTTCCAAGGTGTCATAGAGATTTGGGAAATCACTATCTACTTTCCTTATGTATGTGCCCTTGAAGGGAAGGCATGTTAGAGCTACTCTAAAACCCCCAACATATAAGCATCCAAACTTGATCTCTTTTTAAAAATGTGGTAGCAACCTAAGTGTCCATCAGTATATGAATGGATAAAGAAGATGTGGTATATATACCCAATGGAATATTATTCAGCCATAAGAAGGAAAATCCTACCATTTGCAACAACATGGATGGAGCTAGAGGGTATTATGCTCAGTGAAATAAGCCAGGCGGAAAAAGATAAGTATCAAATGATTTCACTCATCTGTGGAGTATAAAAACAAAGCAAAAACTGAAGAAACAAAACAGCAGCAGACTCACAGAACCCAAGAATGGACTAACAGTTATGAAAGGGAAAGGGACTGGGGAGGATGGGTGGGAAGGGAGGGATAAGGGGGAAAAGGGCATTATGATTAGCACACATAATGTGTGTGGGGGGCACAGGGAAGGCAGTATAACACAGAGAAGACAAGTAGTGATTCTATAGCATCTTACTATGCTGATGGACAGTGACTGTAAGGGCGTATGTGGTGAGGACTTGATAATGGGGGGAGTCTAGTAACCATGTTGCTCATGTAATTGTACATTAATGATACCAAAAAAAAACAGTGATGATGATAATAGCAGTTACCATGACCTACTGTGTGCCACACTGCATGCTAAATTCTTTGTATATCTTTATCATTTAATCCTCACATGGGTCAGATGAGTGTGGCATTTTTTTATCCCCGCTTTTTTAACAGTCTTAATTCTTGGTTCATTATCTATTATTATTAGTGCATTCTTGAGCCCTTCATGTATGTTTGTGTGGATGTTTTATTTCTAATATTCTAATGAGCATTTTAGAACTTAGAAAACTGAGAGAACTTGAAAAAAGTTGTCCCTAGACACCAGCTATAAGTAGTGGAGCCATGATTAAAACCCAAGGTCTGCCTGACTTTAAAACCTGTGCTCTTCACTACTGTAGCTGCAGAAAAAGCTTCACTGATCATCCTAGATAAAATGATTTATTACCTTTCTCTTTGTTTTATTACTCTGCTCTATTTTTCTTCTTTGCACTTAATCACCAGGTGACATATGTATGTGTGGTTTTATTTGTTGTCTGTCCCTTTGTTCACTGTTTCCATGAAACAGTTGCTAAGCCCATACTCAGTGTTGGCTGATATTTGAACAAATGAATGTAATCAGTGCATCATGTATGCAGTCAGTGTGTACGTCATTACAAAATATGAGAGAGGAGTACGTTTTCTCTCTTTACGGTTATTTCTATACCGTATCTGTGCTAGTAAAATCATTAGTGTGCTTTTCACTAAAATATTGAAGTTCAATTAATGTAAAAGCAGTTATTTTATGTTTAAGAAAATTCTCTTGTTCAGTTTTATGAACATTCTTCACAAGGAAAATGCTTTTTATTTTCAAATCTTCCTTTTTTTAATAATTAAAATCTGTTTTTCAGGCTATTATCTCAATGTATGGAGTATTTTGATCTGAGGTGCCAATTATTAGATGATCTAACAAGTAAGCAAACACCTAACTGATTTGTTTGTTGAGGGAGTGGGGAGGAGTAGAAAAGAAAGCAAGTGGTTGTTAATAAATCTGACTTAATGTATCTCAGATATAAATGAGATTATAATTATTGTTTGAAATTGAATTTTATTTTCTGGGAAATAGCATGTAAGCCCATGTACCAGTTATTTCTTCTAGTATATATCCAGCCATTAGTGTGTTGAGAAGATTTGTTAATTTTAAAAATTCTCAAAGGCTAGTATTTTAATTACACTGATGCAGAACCATTAGGAAAAGTCTTTCTCTTTAATATAGTCAATTCTGACTATTTAAATATTGATTGTTGAAGGAAAGGAATTTCTTTTGTGGTATGGTAAGAGAAGTAAGAGAGTCAGTTAATTATTTAGTGTTAGGTGATTAAAATACCATTGTTAGAAGTTCTGTTGTTAGAGTGTTTCAATTTTAATCATCTGTACTTAGTCTGAATGATGCAAATGTATGTTGGAATGCTCTGTGTAAAGTTTCCTTGTTCAAATCAAGACTTTGTTAGTTTATTCCCCACCCTTTGCACAAAAGGTTTGCTTCAGCTTTTAAGAAATAAATAAAAATCAGTATCAACAAAAATATTAATTGGAAAAGAATGTCAAGGCCAGGAGAAAAAGAAAACATCTTGCATAAATATCAGCTATAAAGCCCCACAGTTAGAATTTGGTTGTGAGGTTATTGGAAGACAAAGTAAAAAGGAAATAAGCATATATGGTTGGTTGTTCTCAGTACCCTAAAAGAAGAAACAGAAAGGTTTCTCAAAAGAAACAAATATTTTTCCCAGCACTTAAGCCTAAAAGACACTTCCTACAAAGGTCTTCGTGTAATGGAGATGCAAAGACATAATAACTAATAAAAGAGCCACAGCAACATCTCCAACACAAATACCTTCATCAGTATCCTAAGTTTCTCAAGAGCTGAGGACACAGTTCTCTGAGCAGTGTAGGGAAATTGGTTTTACTGGAGCCTGAGGTGATATGGTCTGAGTCTATGACTTGACTCAGGAATAAGACCTGTACCATCTGAAGCAGTGGGTGGACTACATGGCCATCTAACAGTCTAGCCTAACACTGCATTTTTCGACCAGACTTCTGGTGATAGTTGGGCAGCAGCCACCAGGGTTTTGCTGTCTGGCTTGGACTTGGAGAGCCTTCCCTGTATCACCGAGTGACAAATGAGGGATCCAGGGTCCCTTATTGGTATGTTGAGGGCAGGATGAGAATATATCTAGAAACAAAAAAATTTGCCATTTTGGGAGTATTTTCTGTATGCCAGTACCCATATGAGGTGCTTTATACACAACACCCTGCAGTACAGGTGTTAGCTTCATTCTATAAATAAGGAAAGAAGGGCGCACCATGAGTAAGCAGTGGAGTCAGGAATCACTCAGTGCCAGTCCCGCTCCGACTGACTCTCAGAGTCCCTTTGCATCTCACCCCGTGGGGCCCTTCTTGCTGTGGCTCTAGTATGGTAGAAGCAGAACGTGACCACCCCCCTTCTCTTCAGTTACATTTTCCAATATGGAATCTTGTCTTAAATCCTTGTTTGGAAGGGAAAGTTAAATGCTTAATACATGAGAACAGAGTAGTTATCCAGAGTCTGGCTTATTTCCTGTTTGGAAATCTGGGCTCCGTTGCTAATGAGTATATATGAGCCTTCATAATTCTTGTGGGCAACAGCGATAGCCTGCTATTGATGACAGTCTTCTTGAGATCTAGGAAATGGAAGGTTGGGACGTAGCTTTTGCTTACTTTAAAAGGATTATAACTCCATGAAGGCACGTCGTTTCTTCAAAGTGGATTTCTTTTTTCCTTCTTAGCTTCAGAAATGGAGCAGTTAAGAATCAGCCCAGCTACCATGCTGGAAGATGAGATTACTTGGCTGGATAACTTTGAACCTAACCGCACAGCTGAATGTGAGACCAGTGAAGCAGATAACATCTTATTGGCCGGACACTTACGGCTCATTAAGACCCTCCTTTCACTCTGTGGGGCAGAAAAGGAGATGCTTGGTAATTATTGCTTCATCTTACCATGTGACAGAACACCTCAGTTCTGTTATTGCCATAGTATTATGTGTAACTGGAAAATAAGACAGGTGCTAAGTGTTCCATAGAAAATTGACCCTTCAATGGAAGATTGTCTGGGATTCTAGTGGCTAATAAATCTAAGGTATATTTGACCTGTATCATTAAACCATACAGAGAATTCTACAGTGTTCAAAACAACTAGATAAATTTTATAAGTGAAAATTACAAATCAAAGTAGGTTTTTCTCTTTCTGCTGTTACGTACTTTATAAAATATAATCTACTGAATATCTTACCTTCTTTTAAAGGTAATTCTCATCTGGGGAGGCAGCCCCCAACAACCATCCCTGATTGATGGGGTACATATAAGTCTCCTGGAGTACACATAATTTGTAAAAGCATATTCAGGGTTCTAAGTTATATTCAGAAAACAAATCAAAACATTATCACTTTTATCGCACAAACTAAGCTCTATAAAAATCTTCTTGGCTACTGGGGATACATAGAAAAGAGTGATTCTAAACCAGGGTGAGAAGGGTACATCATTTTTACCTAAAAAAGGCAAGATTTAAAAAATTTCAAAACCCCTCAATGTGGACTCCCCTATTCCCAGAGTAAGAATTAATTATTCACTCAAACCATTCTGCCTTAAGGTGTTCTTGGCATTTGTTTCTAACATGGAAGCTTGACTCCTTTCAGTCCATCGTAAGCTCATAAAGGAAGGTGTCCTCACTTGTCTCTTTGTGTCCTGTCCCCTGGATCTCCCACCCATCCCCACCCCTCTGTGCCACAAAGCTTCACCACATATTACAAGTGCTCGAAAAAATAAGCATCACATTAAACTGAATGCCCTGCCTTGGGTGGCCTTGGGTGCCTTTATGCTCTAATATAAAAGTGCAAGACAGGATCTTTGAGTTAAAATATGTGTTCATCCTCAACATGAATATTATGCTCTATTCCAGGTTCATCACTCATTAAACCATTGTTAGATGACTTCCTTTTCCGAGCTTCTAGAATTATTTTAAATAGTCATTCTCCAGCTGGCAGTGCCGCCATCAGTCAACAGGACTTTCATCCAAAGTATGGAAAATGCACGTTGTGTTCAGTTTTGGTAAAAATTCTAAAATTGAAACTTTAGTCCAAAAAGATTTTAAGTTGGAGTTTGTCTTCCATCTTGTGAGTGTGTATAACTTATAAGATATTATCTATTATATAAAGAAATGCATGTAAAGAGGTTTAGGATAAAACCTGCCTGGCACATAGTTAAGTGCTGAGCAGGTAGATTGGTACCATTATTATCATCAAAATGTAGCAGAATGAGAATTAGAGATGTAGAAGAATAAGTAATAATGTAGTTAAGTTGGTCAGTAACAAATTCCAAGAAAAACTGAAGTTGTAAGAATTATGCCCACATTTAAAAGTAAATAGGCCCTGAGACTTGAGAATTTCTTGTAGGAGAAAGGTATAGTGCATGAACCTTGTGATTTACTGAGTATTGACTGTGTCCTGATAATTAAAACTGCTAGTGATTTATTACAGTGGTAATTTTAGCATCAGACTTTGTATTAGTTTTTATGGGCAGAAATTTGGAAGATCCTTTAGTAATCTTGACTCTACTTGGATGCTGTTTATACTCTTTGAGATAGGAAGCAGCTACAAGCTGTCATCTTATTTGCTCTGAATGTAACCTTGTTCTTTTCTCATGAAAACCAGAGTTAATTGAGTAATCCTGAAGACACTGAGAATTTGGAATTGAACCAGTCAAAAAAATTCCCATACTGGTTTTGGTGATTATTGAAATGGGCATAATAAGCAGTATTTTATGGAATCTTAAGAAATATCTTAGTATGTATGACTACTTCTCTATCCAGAAATTCCTTATTAGTAAAATCTATTTTAGGTAATAAACCTTCATTAGAACCCTGAGATGTCCCTCAGGCTGTGACTCCCATTCTCACCCTGTTGCAGTCTTATTCTGGAAGATTTGGAGCTCTTAGAGCAGTAGAAGTACATGAGTTAACAGAGAAAATAAATCTTGGCAGTTTCATTGAAATTTTTATGAATCCTTCCCTTTATATTTATTAAAAACAATACCTCCATCAGCAAGGAGTTGGGTTTTTTAAATTATATACAGTGCCTTGATTAGAAAGGCAACATTTTGTTTCATCCCTCGCAGGTATACTGATTGATGTTCATTTATCACAGTGCTTCCCAGGCTTTTCCCACCTAAATCCTAAAGCCAGAAGAGATTTATAATACACAGAAACTCTTGTCACAAGTAATACTTGTCTTACATCACATTAACGAAAGAACTTCTTAATGTGTAGCCTGTGTGTATGGTACCTCCTCTTCATTCTTTGTCTGCCCTTTGTAACCCGGAAGTCCAGACGCGAAGCAAAGGGCAGTGCCAGCTCCATGGCCATTACCCTCGGTGCCTGGTGTGGTGCTGACCTAAAGCCCACAGCCCACTCTTGAACTCACCTCCTACACTCCTCTCCATGAGCACTTCTTTCATCAGAGGTTGGATGTTCTCTTTTCTGTGTATCCTTCCTAACCTGTGACCTCGTGGGTAATACAAGGTTGGCATAGGTAACAGAAATTACTGTCCATCCCCAAGGTGATTTCTGCTAAAGGTGAGCAGTATAAAAAGCCTTTAGTTTCCTGAAGAATGCTTGATAGTTATCTTTATCTGTCATTTTAAACAAATTGATTTGGCAAACTCTGTATTTCTATCTCCATTTTTTCCACAAAATGGCAAGTTGATCTCTGTCCTTAGAGAATTTTTATCTGCAGGCACATATAAAATGTCTATGGGCATCTACTCTGATTGGTATAGCTTTCCTTTTCTGCCATTTAGATACTTGAATTTCAGGGTGGTATCTCCAGAACCTTTCTTGCTACCTACTTTAATCGAAATATAGCTATTCCCGTGTTGTGTTTTAGCAAAAGTTTCAGATTCTTTATCCTCCATTGTTGCTGATCCATTCCTTAGATAAGAATACTCTGGAGTAATATGTGAAAGATTTTGCTAATTTATCATCAGGCAAAGATACTTAGCTCTAAACCCATAATTATCCCTTCTGTGTTCATGGTCTCTTCCCTTGTTAAGTAAGCACTCCCCACTAGATGACTGCCTTCAGATGTGACTTACCCCTGTTTCAGGAATTGCAGCTCTAATACTTTCATTTCAATTGTTGATGTAGTTTAAAGAGCCATTTAAGTAGATTATTCACCACTGAAATTGACTTGTCTCTTGTTTTTAGATGTAGTACAGTAAATAGCCGATTGGCAGCCTATGAAGTCCTTGTGATGTTGGCTGATAGCTCACCTTCAAATCTTCAAATTATTACAAAAGAACTACTTTCTATGCATCATCAACCTGACCCTGCTCTCACCAAGGAGTTTGATGTAAGTCTGTAGACCTAGATGCACTTAATTTTTTAGAATGATCTCTTAAACATAGAATTTTAAAACTATGTTTGCATTATCCTATCACAAAAAAGTATTACTTTGCTTGTCATGTTCACATACTCAAATCAACTATAATCCATAGTGTATTAGACTAATACACTATAGTATATTGCTACATGGTACCTTTTAATTAATTAAAGAAAAGACATTTTCAAGTCAGTTGATAATTACTCTCAGTAAATTGTAGCATTTCAACCTATTTTTTGAGTAACACTGTGCTTAGCACAGTACCTGGCACTGGAAATACAAACTCAAACATAGGCTCTGTCACAATACAGTCTATGTTCAGTTAAATTCAAGTAAGATTCATTGAGTTTACTATGCCCAAAGAGGTTGGAGCTCAAAAATGAAGATGAATCCCAGCCCTCAACAAGGTAAGTGTATATTGGAAGAGAGACGCATAAGCAGATTTTCAGTATAATGTGGGAAATTATAAGATCAAGGTATGTCCTGAATGCTCTACTAACAGAATGCTCTACTTCAGCACCAAATGGTGGTATCTTAGAAAGCTTCTTAGAAAAAACGAAATTTAAAATAGAAACTTCAAGATTAGTGAGCCAACTAAATCAAGGTGGGAAGGTCATTCCAGAATATTGTCAAAGTTCTGGAGCCATGGAACAGCTTAGTATTTGTGAAGGTCTGCAAGAGAGAAGCAAGTCACAGGTGCACGAGAGTACCAGACCACACAGAGGAGCACCCTTTAAAGCTGCCTTTGCATTCTGTACTAAGCTCACAGAGAGTCAGACTTACCCTTGGATGCCTGAGCTAAGTACTGTGGAACATAAAAGTTAGGCAGAAAAGGAGGTGGGAACAGGTGTTCCACATAGAGGAAATAGCACTTGCAATGTGATATGTGAGCATATAACTTGGGAACTGCTTTGGTATCAAAATGTTTATGATGCTTATTTTAGGCTATGCTTTAGTTTTATATGAATTTACTTAATCAAATTTAAATGAAAATATTTTTTCATAAGTCAGGGATTATATCAGCATGATGAAGAAAATGTGTCTTACAGAAATACTTATATTTTTAGCACTGTTTTGAACCAGTTTTCCTTATTTTGTAACTTTTTAAAAATCTTTTGCTTTGGACTACAAATAGTGTTAATTACATCTTAGAAATCCCATTACTCTTAAGTTGATGTCTAATGTTAATGAAAAGCATGTAATATTTAGCAGTTCCTTGAGTTCCAGAAAATCTACAGGTTTTTGTCAGTTGGTTGGTTATTACATGGATGTAGATACTTGATAATTTGCAGATTAGGTGATTCTGGCCTTAACATTAGAACCAAGATTCTGCTGTAGTAGCATTTCAGAGTATGTCCTTACAATATCCTTTTCCACTTGGAGGAGTGCCATGATGAACTTCTTCTAAGATGTCTTTTCTGGATTACTTATACCCAGAAAAGCTCTGTACTGGAATCTACATTATTACAACATATCTTTAAGTGAAATGCTAGGGTATTTATTTAATTGTATGCTTCTGAGAAGTGGTTCAGTAGAAGAATGTTACCTTCTTAAAAAGGAAGGGAAGGAATATGGTCTTCCTTGACCATCCAGATTGGTCAGGATTCTTCATAGTGAACACTTCATAGAACCCTATTCCTTTTTTCAGAGTACTACCTCAATAGGTAACTACAGATAAATATATTTATCTGATTAAGGCCTGTCTACCCTGCCTAGATTGTGAAGACCTTGAGATCAGGGACCAGGTATGTTTCTGTTCTCTTCTGTATCCCTGGCCCAGTACCTGTCACATAGTAGGTTTTCAATAAATATTTGTCAAATAATAATCAAGTGGCTGAGTGCATGACTATGTAATAGATAAACACTCATTATGATAGGTTTTTTGTGGCCAAGAAAGCAACGTGAGATAGTAGTACTTCGTATTAGCATTTGCAGAGGTACTTAGTGAACTTAGGTTTTGCTAGCATGACTCATAACACACTGGATGGATAAATCTGTGAGCATACCTCTTTTTCCTCTCAGACATCTCATGTAGCTATGGTGGGAATGTGCTGGCTCTCTCTCTCTCTCATGTTTCTGCTCCTGTCTTTCCTAGTACCTTCCCCCAGTGGACAGCAGGTCCAGTTCGGGATTTGTGGGGCTCAGGAATGGTGGTGCCACATGTTACATGAATGCAGTCTTCCAGCAGCTGTATATGCAACCTGGTCTCCCTGAGGTGATTTCCTTCTTTTTTCCTGTTTTATATGATAAATAATATGTACATTGCCTGAAATTTGTTCCATATTCATGTATGATATTTTTGGGTTTATTAAAACTAGACATAATTTAGGATTCTTCAGTAGCTTCTGGAATCTGTAGACATGTTCATAGTCAAACATTTTTATAAATCTGCTGAGGTAATATGCTGCCAGTCTCACAGATAGATTTGACCTAATGTGATTTTTGAACTAGATTTTGAACTGTATTGGAAGCTTTTAATACATTTCATTTCTTTTCAGTCATTACTTTCAGTGGACGATGACACAGACAATCCAGATGATAGTGTATTCTACCAAGTGCAATCTCTCTTTGGGCATTTGATGGAAAGCAAGCTGCAGTATTATGTACCTGAGAACTTTTGGAAGGTATTTCACCCAGTAACTCTTTAGATTTAGATTTTAGATTTAAAGCTACATTCTTTGTCTAGTGATAATTGTTTCCACCTTTATTAACTCTAGACTATCCCATTGCCAAGAACCTATAAAATAATTGGCTATACCATAATTCATCTTAAAATTGGTGTTTGATTTCAAATGATGAGAATATTGAGAATAGTTTTTTATAATTTCTGGGGATTTGCTAGTCTTAATTATTTTGAATATTTCTTATGATTCCTGTTTTAGCTCTTGGAAATATTTGTTCAAGTGACTCCAAGTTCACTAATCTTCTAAATAAAGAACATTCCTTTTTTATTATTATTATTAAGGTATCACTGATACACAATCTTACAAAGGTTTCACATGAGTAACATTGTCATTATTACATTAACCCATATTATTAAGTCCCCGCCATACACCCCATTGCAGTCACTGTCCATCAGCGTAGCAAGATGCCACAGAGTCACTACTTGTCTTCTCTGTGCTAAACTGCCTTCCCCGTGGTCCCCCTATGTTAACACCCCCTAATCCCCTTCTTCCTCCTTCCCTACCCACTTTTCCCACCCCTTTCCCCTTGGTAACCGCTAGTCCCCTCTTGGAGCCTATGAGTCTGCTGCTGTTTTGTTTCTTCGGTTTTGCTTTGTTCTTATACTCCACAAATGAGTGAAATCATTTGGTACTTGTCTTTCTCTGACTGGCTTATTTCACTGAGCATAATACCCTCTAGCTCCATCCATGTTGTTACAAAATGGTAGGATTTGTTTTCTTCTTATGGCTGAATAATATTCCATTGTGTATATGTACCACATCTTCTTTATCCATTCATCTACTGACAGACACTTAGGTTACTTCCATATCTTGGCTATTGTAAATAGTGCTGCAGTAAACATAGGGGTGTATGTGTCTTTTTCAATCTGGAATCTTGTTTTCTTTGGATAAATTCCTAGGAGTGAAATTCCTGGGTCAAATGGTATTTCTGTTTTGAGTTTTTTGAGGAACCTCCATACTGCTTTCCACAACGGTTGAACGAATTTACATTCCCACCAGCAGTGTAGGAGGGTTCCCCTTTCTCCACATCCTCGCCTGTATTTGTTGTTCCTTGTCTTTTGGGTATTGGCCATCCTAACTAGTGTGAGGTGATATCTCATTGTGGTTTTAATTTGCATTTCCCTGATAATTAGCGATGTGGAGCATGTTTTCATGTGCTTGTTGGCCATCTGAATGTTATCTTTGGAGAAGTTTCTGTTCAGATCCTCCACCCATTTTTTAATCGGATTATTTGCGTTTTGGGTGTTGAGGCATGTGAGTTCTTTATACATTTTGTATGTTAACCCTTTATCAGATATGTCATTTACAACTATATTCTCCCATACTCTAGGATGCCTTTTTGTTCTACTGATGGTGTCCTTTGCTGTACAGAAGCTTTTTAGTTTGATGTGGTCCCATTTGTTCATTTTTACTTTTTTTTCCCTTGCCTAAGTAGTTGTGAAAGAACATTACTTTTTAAAATTGCTTGTGTTCCACAAGGAGTACGTTGTGTTTTCCCCGGTGGGCTGGGTTTTCTAAGAGACAAACTCTCTATTCCATAGCCTTAGCTCTCACCCTGTGTGGTCATAGGCTTGTTATGGTTACAGAGGGACCAGGAAAAAGCACAGATGGCCGAACCTATGCTCATATCCTTCAGTAAACACTTCTGCATCCTAATAGTGAACTTGGCTTTGAGAAGCATTTAAGTACTCTTTCATATCCCTTTTCTACTATACTCAGAAATGGCTACTTTTCCTTTAACATGTTTAATTCTTGTTACATAGATTTTCAAGATGTGGAACAAAGAACTTTATGTGAGAGAACAGCAGGATGCATATGAATTCTTCACTAGCCTCATTGATCAGATGGATGAGTATCTCAAGGTAGAAAAACTTATTTTCCCTCTAACTCCCTCAAACTCTGTAAAATGAGAGCAGTGTTTTTTAGGAATTGGGAGTACTATGAATTTGACAAATAAGGTATTGATCATCTTTAATACCACAGCTGTAATTCATTTCTTCTGGGTTTGAATATAAGTTTTTTGTGGTGATGTTTAAGCCCAAGACTTTCTACCCCTGCCTAGTATAACTTATGACAAACTCCCTAAATGGTATTGCTTTCTAAGTGACAGCCTGCCTCCCATCATTGCCACCACTGGCCTTATCTCTCATCAGCAGGCACAATCTATCCATTTCTTTTTTTAAGATAACTTACTCATTTACAGCACACACAAAAAGAAAAGGTTGCAAGAGAGTTGCTGTAACTTGGTAAAGTGGCATGGGGAGAAAGATCCCGAATTATCAGGGAGAAGGCTGTCCTTGTCCTCAGCTCTGACCAGCCCTCTCTCCTTCTGCTTTCCAGTTAGACCTTCCTCTGACAGTGGGTCTAAGGGGTTATAATCCCACCATTAGTTCCCATCTTAAACTACTGAGATGACTTGTTTCATTTTGGTGGTTAAATCGAAATCTGTGCTTTAGCTTAGGTCTAAATAAAATTCTATATAAACAGCCTATAAATTCTAGGTGCATCAACTAAAATTTTAACTTTTTATCCCAACAGAAAATGGGGAGAGACCAAATTTTTAAGAATACTTTTCAGGGCATCTATTCTGATCAGAAGATCTGTAAAGACTGTCCTCACAGGTTAGTGAAGATCACCACTAACATCAAAAAATCATCATCATCATTAAATGATTCTTCTAGTATGTTGAGAATTTTACATTTGTTGAGAGACTTGGCAGATCTCTCTCTTGTGGACCTATAAATGTTTATTGAATTAAATTTCTTTGGTTTGCATTTGTAAAATCTCTTTGTTAAAATTGATAATTTTAAATAATTCTGAATTATCGAAAATTGGTATTTTTTTTTTGGTAGTTTACTTTGTAAAAAGAAGAGGGAAAGTATGTGTTGATTTCACTGGCTGTAAATTTAGTTCTGTGTTGAGTATCTGGTACTTAGAAAGTTTCAAGATTTTAAAATTCAATTGTTGATCATGGTTTTCCTGTTACTTCCTCATCAGATACGAGCGTGAGGAAGCTTTCATGGCTCTCAATCTAGGAGTTACTTCTTGTCAGAGTTTGGAAATTTCTTTGGACCAGTTTGTTAGAGGAGAAGTTCTAGAGGGAAGTAATGCATATTACTGTGAAAAGTGTAAAGAAAAGGTATTACATCTGCCCTTTTTAAAAAGCAAGATCAATTTGTTACTCGCGTGCTTTGCTTTGTCTTATGTGAGGTCAGTAATAGCCCCTCTTGTCACCTCCCTCATGTCCCATTACTTGTCATGTGGGACAGGCTCATAGAACCTGTGGCCTTTGTATTGGTTACTTTGCTGTTTTCTTTTCTCCATGGAGATAATTGGGTTTTGCTTTCCTTTAGAGAATAACGGTGAAAAGGACCTGTATCAAGGCTTTGCCTAGTGTCTTGGTAATTCACTTGATGAGATTTGGATTTGACTGGGAGAGTGGACGCTCCATTAAATATGATGAACAGATAAGGGTAACCTTCTTTTCCTGAAATTTCTCATAACCATTACCTTGCTTGCTTTTATACTGTTTCCTTTTCATATTTTCACATTTCATCTAAAACGTGAGGGCTGTTGGTCTCAGTATTCTGAGGAATGCAGAGCCCTTTGACCAGCAGCTGCTGCCTGTGGAGCAGGCAGATCTATAAAGAGCAACCCTTATGTGGAGAAGGCATCCACTGATGGCAAAGAGGCAGTCCTAGCTGCAGCTAGGAAACCATGGCTCCTATTTGTTTCTGATTTGTGGTATTGGTGTACGTGTTCTAATCATCAATAATGTGGTCTTTCTGCTTTCAAATAGTTTCCCTGGATGCTAAACATGGAGCCTTACACAGTCTCAGGAATGGCTCGCCAAGATTCATCTTCTGAAGTTGGTGAAAACGGGCGAACTATGGATCAGGGAGGTGGAGGGTCCCCTCGAAAAAAAGTTGCCATCACAGAAAACTATGAGCTTGTCGGTGTCATTGTACACAGTGGGCAGGCACACGCAGGCCACTACTATTCCTTCATTAAGGATAGGCGGTAAGGGCTTCTCCCATCACTCCCTCACTCTGCCTTTCCAGTGGTCTCTCTTCCCATCCCCCTGCCCCCCTCCATCCTTCCTCCACTCTCCCCTCTACCACGTTATCATCTACATGTATTATCGGCAGGGTGCAAAGGAGCTTTTGCATTGTTCTGTGGTCTTATTTCATATGAATTTTTAAAACTTAATATAATTGTTTTTACTTCTTCAGTTTGAAAACTTGCTTTAGAAATTTAAATTTTTTTCCTAGATATTTTCAAATGGTAATTGTCTGCTATATTTGTAGACAATACACAGAGATAAATGCTGGGAATAGGTAAGTTTGCTTTATAAGGTTATAATGTTTGTTATCTCTTGACTCTTAGGGGATGTGGAAAAGGAAAGTGGTATAAATTTAATGACACAGTTATAGAAGAATTTGACCTCAATGATGAGACCCTGGAGTATGAATGCTTTGGAGGGGAATATAGACCAAAAGTTTATGATCAAAGTAAGTATTTACAAATGGATGTTTTCCATTAGCTTTGTTTTTTAATGTACAGTTTTCTATCAAATTGGAAACAGTATTCTACATACAAATATAATAGATTTTATTCTTTTTACACACCACCACTCTAGCACATAGATCCACAAACTCCTTTATAGCCAAAGTGAAAATGTTCAAATACAGAAAAATGTTTAAAAATAATTCCTTACAACAGCCTGGGATGGAGGCAGATGAAGTAGAGGGGTACATGTGGGGGGTCTAAGTTAAAGAGCCAGAAACGAATATCAAAGGGAAACTAACAGAAACAATTTCAACCTTAAAAATAGTTTCAGGAGAAGTATCTGTCCACTAAAATTTTCAGATTTCCTTTTCCCTTATATAGAGGTAAGATTAATTAGGAGACATTTCTAACCACCTGTGTTTTTAAAACTGTTTTATGCAGCAAAGAAATCTTCCCACAACCCTCACCCCCAAAAGAAAAAGTCTGAGAAGTATCATCACAAAATCTAATCAGAATTAGCTATTGAAAAGAAAATGGTTTGCAGAGACCTCAGTATTTCTGAACCTGATTTTGAAATATGCTAGGGACATTTTAAAATTTCTACCTGTATTATATCTACTACATTGGATTTGATACCATACAATGACAGTCATACATCCAATAGTAGCAATCTATAATAACATAGTATCATTGCCAAAATTTTCTTAGATTTGTCTGTTCCATACATAAATGGTCATGTGAGGCCAGTAGTAATCCCATCCAGTGCCACAGAACTAATTTTTAAATCTTCCCTGCCTTTTGATAAACTTTAGATTTGCCTGAGAATATCT
This sequence comes from Manis pentadactyla, assembly GCF_030020395.1. Classification (NCBI taxonomy): domain Eukaryota; kingdom Metazoa; phylum Chordata; class Mammalia; order Pholidota; family Manidae; genus Manis; species Manis pentadactyla. Next base: position 44,658,738 of record NC_080022.1, on the reverse strand, counting down.
TCTTTCTCTTACTCCACTGTCATACAACCACCTTACACCCTGCTACTCTATATCACCTTCCAGTGATATAAGCAGTACTGTAAAAAGACACACATTTTCCTTATACTTTGCATTTAACAAATTTAGTAAATGGTTATTTGCTGGATTTATGAATCTTTGTTCTAGAATGTCAAGACAAGAAACTTTTTTTATTTATAAAGATTTCTTTCCTAATGTCTTGTTATAAAGCAAACCCATATACTGATGTACGCCGAAGATACTGGAATGCCTATATGCTCTTCTACCAGAGGGTATCTGATCAAAACTCCCCAGTATTACCAAAGAAAAGTCGAGTGAGTGTTGTACGACAAGAAGCTGAGGATCTCTCTCTGTGAGTTTCTCTTCTAAATATTTTGTTCTGTGATTTTAGTAGATGATCCTGTGATCTTTAGATCATACTGTTTGGAATTTAAAGGCAATTAGCTAAGCTAGACAGAAATTTTAAAAAGAAGATAAGTAAATCCCTCCATCCCTTTTCTTTCTTATTACCATTACATGATCATTATTTCCTTAGCAAGAACTTACTTTGTATTTAGAAACATCCATATAAATAATTTCATTCTAGAGAATCTTTTTGTTTAATCTCAGCACTTATTGAATATACTTTATGTCCAAAGCAGAGTGCTATGCTAGCACTGTCAAAAGTTTTTTTTAACGTCCTGTTGTCTGTGAACTTGCATTTTAAATTACTGGATCAGGAAAATATACAATTTATTTTTAAGTCTAGTACCCTGTTTTTGTAAGTTTGCCAGGTTGTAGTAACTGCTGACACAGTGGCCACTTTACACTAGAGTTCTCTGATTCTGTCTCAGGTCAGCACCATCTTCACCAGAAATTTCTCCTCAGTCATCTCCTCGGCCCCATAGGCCTAACAATGACCGGCTCTCTATTCTAACCAAGCTCGTTAAGAAAGGCGAGAAGAAAGGACTATTTGTAGAGAAAATGCCTGTTCGAATATATCAGGTAAGCACCATATAAAAAAATTCTAAAGAGAAAATCCACCTAAAAGCTGAAGTCTGCCTCATAGGTCCAGAAGTACTCTACCTGCTTTCTTGTGGAATTAGCTGTACCTCTAGTGCCACATTTCTGACCCACCTTGTTTCATGGTTGCAAGGGTGGTACAGACTCAGCATTGGCCAGTACTGTGACAGACCTGCTGTATGACTGTGGGATGCCACAGATAAACGAAAGGGCAGTGGGCAGTAAAGAAACACATTGTCAGAATTAGTTTACTGTATCTGGAGAGAGAAATAAGTTAACAGTTCATAACCTTTGGGTAGAATTAATTTGACAATGATGACCATCAGTCATTGAGTTACCTACCCTGTGCTACATGCTTTAAACAGATCCCTCATTCTTAAAACACTTGTGGAGTAGCAAGTTTTATTCCCATTTTTCAGAAGGAAAAATTGAGGCTCAGGAAAGGAAAAATGATCTGCCAGTGTCACAGAGCTAGGATTTGAATTCAGAACTGTCTACCTAGTCCAGACTTTGTACACTAAGGAATTAAAAGCTAAGTAGCCAGACCAGAGAATTTAAGAAAAATATGGAGTCTTTCATTAAGAGAGAATTAAGCCATCTGAGACAAGGAAAGCATGGAAGTGGCTGTACTTGGGGGAGCTCTGTTTGTCCCTGCCTGCCTGGAGTAACAGGTTAGAATTCACTTGCCTGTCATGCAGTGGTGGTCCTAAATTTCCCAAAAGGGTTTGGTTTTATGAATAATAATTTGCCTTTTTACAGCTTATACTTGAAAGAAAGATTTTCCTCTCTCTCTTAAATGTCAAAGCCTTAGAGAAGGGTTCTTAGGAGCCCCTTTTACCTAATATAAAACCCTTTTTACTCCATGTAGCACTAAAATGTCTTCCAAAAATTGAATATTTTATACTGTTTCTTAAAAATAATTACTAATTTTCTTCTGCAGATGGTGAGAGATGAAAACCTCAAGTTTATGAAGAATAGAGATGTGTACAGTGGTGATTATTTCAGTTTTGTTTTGTCTCTGGCATCATTGAATGCTGTAAGTACTAGTTGGATTGTTAGTAAAGGAATAAAAGGATTGTAGTTAAGTATCTTTCAGCTAAAGCCATCAGTGACTCATCTTCCCTCTGAGTTGTTAGCACTCAGATTAGATGCCCAAAAAATTCCCACAGATGTGCCATCTGTTGGGTGGTACTGAAATATAAGCAGTGTTCAGAATGTATAATGCAGATGGTGAGTAGGTGTGGGCTTCTCCACACTGGTTTTTAAAGTGCTCTTGTTTAAGTTTCATACAGAATCTGAGAGTAGCCTTGAGGTAATGTCAGTGAATATGGAGCTCTGTGGAGATTAATTTTTCTAGTTAATAATCAGACATTGTCAGACTCAAGATTAACTTCCAAATACTTCTTTTTCTTGAATACTGTGATTATAATTTTCAATAAGGAAAAAACTTTCTCAATCTGTTGATAGATTACTTAATATCCTGTGGTCTGAAGGCTCCATTTTGAGAAGCCTTCATAAAAGAAATGAAGAGGATGTCTTCTCTTAACTTCTTTTAAAATTCAAATGGAACATTTTCTATACTGAACTGGCTAGTTTTTTCTTATTAGTATTTAACTTTATTATGTGTCATTATTTAGTTTGTAATAATGTATAATAATCTATAAAGCATCTATGAAAAATAGCGTCCTTTTTTTCTCCCTTTCTCTCAGACTAAATTAAAGCATCCATATTATCCTTGCATGGCAAAGGTGAGCCTACAGCTTGCCATTCAGTTCCTTTTTCAAACTTACCTACGGACAAAGAAGAAGCTCAGGTAAGAAGTGATATGTTTCAATAGTCTGTTATGACAGAGCCACTGTTTAATTCATTTAAAGTTAGATTTGAGTGCAACTTTCAAAGCATTATGAAGGCAACTATGTAGTATACCCAAATGATTAAAACATAGTTCCTATTTTAAAGTATTTGAAGTCCAACAGGAAAGATAGATAAAAAAAGAAATTAATGTGTAATCCAATAGGAACAGTAGATTAAAAAAGCAAGGCATAAATGCTGTACATCTTAGAGAACTAGGCAGAATCACATACAGATGTGGGGACTGGGTAGACATTAAAGACATTGAATTCTCAGGAATTACGAAAGGCAGAAATATAGAAATGAGGTTCATTCTAGATGGAAGGGGAAAACCTGAGTGATGTACAAGACATGCCTAAGGAGTCATGAATGACTGTTTTCCTCATACATTTAAGGACCGCATTTGAGGTGAGATCAGATGTTGGGTTTGGTTGAGCTCATTGAGTGTCCGAGGGCCACCAGAGGGAGTCTGGGCCGTGTTCAGTGGAGGACCACAGAGGGTTTTTGAACAGGGACAGTATGTGCAGTGTTGCTGTACGCACTCTAGACTGTGGCTGCAGGTTACTCACTGGTTTTTATCTTTAGCACCTGGAAGGTGCCTGACACATTACAGGTTCTGGGTAGATAGTTGTTTGTGAATAAATGATGAAAAGTGAATAAAGGATGAAGAGTGATTGCACATCAGTTCGTAGGATATCTACCTGGAGCAAGGAGAGGCTCAGGGTGAGGAAACCAGTTAATTAGATGACCATTGCAGTTCTCAGTCTTTCCTCCCTCGTGAGCACAGTGAACTTCTCCATGTGTGGAGAGGTTTTTAGAAAGATTTTGCAGTCAAGAAAGTCTTGAGAAGAAGACAAAATGGCAACTTTATTTTTACATGTAATAATCAAAGATATATTAAATGATAGCAGTCATTGCGTTCCTTTCTTTTAATGTCTTGCACAGGATTGACTAAGGAAATTTGGTTACTCTTACTTGTCAGTATTTGTTAAGCTTAACTGTATATGCATTGAACACTATTCCCATTTTGTTGATATTTACCTATTGGGGTATGAGAGACTGGAGGAGGTGGTGTAAGGACTTGGATAGTATAGTTGTTTTTTCATTCTAAATACTTTATTCCATAAAGTAGGATATTAATGGTCATAGCAATAAAGTATAAAAATATTGCTGTAGTAACCTATTTTGAAAGTGGGCATTTTATAAATATAAATTAATTAATCAAAACAAAATGCTATTTGAAGAAGATACAGAAGATAAAAGTTGAAGACTAAGACTTAAATTTCTTCACACTTTTTTTGGTTTGGGGGAGATGGTGAGTCACACCTCAAGTACCAAAAAATGAAGAGAACTTGCTTCTGGGGTGCATTGAGCCTTGTTAGTCAGCAGTCATTGAGTATTTTACTTATCCTCAACCCACTCTCCACAAAACAAATAAACAATGATTCTCCATGGGGTCATTTTCTGGGGCCACATTCCTAACATTGCTGTCTTTGCTTTTTTAAAGGGTTGACACTGAAGAATGGATTGCCACTATTGAAGCATTACTTTCAAAAAGTTTTGATGCTTGTCAGTGGCTGGTTGAATATTTTATTAGTTCTGAAGGACGAGAATTGATAAAGTAAGTGTCAAGATCTTCTAATTAAAATAAATTTGTGTCTCTTCGAGTGATCAAGAGCTGAAGTTTCTTATAACTATTTTTATTTCAACTTGAAAATATTTTTCTAATTGGAGACCATTTTAAACTGTCTTCACTGAAACCTGAGGAACTTCTTCAGGTCACCCCAGAATCATTCTTCCCAGAACTGTCTCCTTTGGACTGCACTTGGACAATTGTTCAGTGAGTGCAAGGAGGGCATGTGTGCAGACAGCCAGGTGCTCACAGGCAAGCATGGCCTGACCCCTGCTGTAGTTCAGGGGATTCCAAAATACAAGCCCCTTCCCTCAGGGACTCTCAGTCTGGTGGCAAGGTAAAGAGGTCAGCGATCCTTGGTTACTACACAGCGATACCATGGTATTGTCTGTGTTTGGATTCTGGCTAAAGTATTTTTCAGAAATCTACTGATGGTATAGTACCTATGACAGTATATTTACCTATGTACCTGTAATTAAAAAACAAATTGCTTTTTCTGGTAAAATTTCCAGATGCTCCAGTCACTGTGAATGTTTGCACCTTACTCCCAGTGAGTACCTTCATCTCTAAGCATCAGTCTCTTTCATCCTCAGTGGGCTCTTCCTTCACTGTCCCCAGCTTTACCTTTTCTCAAACATGCCATGATGGCTCTCCCCACTTCTAGCCAGTGACCTCACCTCAGATGTCACCAAGCAAGTACGAGTAACAGATGAGCAGTCCACTGTCCCCATGACAAGCTACACTACCTACCAGAGTCTGTTCACATCTTCTCCCTTCTTCCTATTATATGGAGGAAGTGTCCTCTCTACTCTTAAAATGAATCTCTTTCATGAGCAGACTTTCTCAAGAAAGTTGGCCCTTTAATTATTGATTCTCATTCCTGCATCTTTACTTAAAAATTTTTCCACTTGGTACTTCTGTTAGCATACACGCATGCCCTAGTATCTCTCAACTTAAAAAAAAGAGACCACAGATAATTCAAAAATGCAATCTCATTCCACGGGGAGATCACATTAGGGTAGCAAGTTAGAGATCTAATCGAAATTCTTGACTTCCTATCCCCTTCATCTCTAGGTCTGAGCTCCAGACCTTCATTTGCCTACTTGATATCTCCACTTCTTCCTCCAATCTGCCTCAAACAGCAACAAAAGTATACTTTGTGAAACAAATTAGATCATGTTACCTTTATACTATCTCACTGCCGATAAAATCCAAAGTCTTTATTTACCATAACCCACAGGCCTTGCTTGAATCTGGTCTTTTTCCTTCCAGGCTTATCTCATTTCACTTTCCTCCTTGCTTATCATGCCATGACCACACTGGCTTGTTGATTCCTTGAACACACTAAGCTTTTTTCCTGCCTGAAGACCCTTGTACCTGTTACTCCGTCTACCTAGAACAGTCTCGCATCCACTCTTTGCATCTCAAGTGCTTTTTCATCCTTCAGATCAGAGCAGCTGTTCCCTCCCAATTGCGCAGTCTAAAGTAAGTCTGCCCTGTTAGTCTGCTCTGCTGTTTTGCCTCTCTTCCGCACTAAACTCTAGCTTCTTGAGGGCAGAAGCTAGTCTCTGATGCCCTGCTGTACATGAAGAGCCTGGCAAATAGCAAGCACTCAGATGTCTGTGCATTCATAGAGAGCAAATGCATTTCTTTGAAGTGTTAATATATGCCTGTCCCTTTAGCATCTGCATTAGAGATAAGCTTTCACCCATTTTTCCAGTTTAATTCCAAAGTATCTTCCCAGTAATAGTAGGACTCTTGATTACTATTAGACTGTTGAATGTCATAGAATCGTCATCCATGGAAGGAACATGGCAGATATTTAGTTCCTTCCATTGTATCCAAGCAGGGCTGCTTTTAAATATCTGCAGAGAAACTCTCGCTCCTTTGGTGATATGTTTTGGTTTTTTAGTATTCCCAATGGTCAAGAATACCAATGAATTACCTAACCTAAATTCTACCTGTTAGTTTATTATGTTTTCTCTCTTTCTCTATAAGGCCCAATTATCAGTCATTATCAGTTGCTGATTTCATATTTCTGAAGAATCAGTATTCTCCTTTCTCTAATTAATTTCCTTAGAATTTTTTAGTCACTTAGGTTATCATTGTTAAAAGTAAAAGATAAATATATACTCTACTGATATTTTAGTAACTGTAAACCTGAAAATGTTCTCTCTTATATTAGTCTCTCAGGATAGCCCTTTTTTAGGTCAATTTCTAAATGTAATTATAATTATAAAACTTTAAATCAGTAGTAAATACTGCCTGCAAATTGATCTAAAGAAATTAAAACTAATAACATGAAGGATATTTTACATCTTTTAAAAAATTTGTATTGTGGAACTTTTAAAACATGTACCAAGTAGTCAGAATGAGAACCCTCTCCCGCCTCAGATCATCGCACTTGGCCACTCTTGTTTACTTATCCCAGCTCCCCCACAAACTCACATGCATGCTATTTTTTTCTTTGAAGTATTTTAAAGTAAATCTCAGACACCATATAATTTTACTATAAGTTTTTCAGCATGTATCTCTAAAAGATAGTTTTAAAACAATAAATATTTTGCCATTATCACACTAAGCAAAAATAATAATTCATTCTTACCATCCTATATCCAGTCTGTATTCAGATTTCTCCGGATGTCTCAAGAATGGTATTTTACCATTGAGTTTGTACAAATTAGAATTCAAGTGGGCCCTACATGTTACATTTGGTTTATATGTTTATTAAGACTTTTAATGTAATTGTTCCTTTTCCCTCACCACCTCATTTTGTCCTGCCAGTTATTTGGAGGAGAGACTTGCCCTCAAGAACTCCCCATATTCTGGATTTGTTTACATTCTTGTGGTGCTTCTTAATGTCTATTACAGGAAATGTGGGGCACCTGCTATAAATATTCTTGCCAAAAGAACTGTACCTAAATCTTACCAAGCCCCTAGAGCTAAATATTATAGGGGTACTGGTTGTCTATTAAACTTTCTTATAGTTGCCACTTTGACTCCTAGTGAGTTTAGAACAGAGCCTCATCTGTCTGTTTCACATTAAGTAGCTAATGTGTAGCAGTAGCAGTTATGTGGAATGAGCAGAAGTCGAGTGACTTCAGGAGGATCCACTTTGATCTGCCAGTTGTTGGGAGACAGGTCAGCAGGTCAGCAGGGTTATTAGCATGCTCTTGAGGAGGAGAAAGGAAATGCAAGGCCACATGCCAGCAGAGAGAGAGCGGCCTTCACTGCTGTCACCTGAGACAAGTGCCTCAGCAAAGTTTTAACTTGAGTCACCAAGTTAGGTTGTAGTCAAATCCTTCCCATGGAATAATGGGGGTTTTCTGTTAAGAAATATTAGCAGTGATAGATGAATTTTCACTTTGCTCATTAAATATGGGTTGTCACACTAAAGTGAGTGTATATGAAGCCAAGAAAGAAAGAAAAGCCAACTGTGGAGAAGCATGTGGCTACCTCATTGCTCTCAGGTAATTACCACCACCACCCAGACCCCCAGGCCCCAGCAGTTGTTTTTGGCTGACTGTGCCCTCCATCACATGTAAGGCTTCCTCACCTACCACAGTTGTGTAAACGATTAAATTAAGTAATGCATTTTCCTGCAGTTTAGCACCTGACATGCTGACCAGAAAATTCCTGACTGACTGCACTTCTGGGAGATGAGATTAGGTCAGGTATTAAGCCCCAGTTTGGTGACTTAGCCTAGCAAAAGTGACGTCGTGTTGGGCCTGCGTCTTCCTTTTTAACAAGGGGAAGAGAGGAAGGAGGGGGATTCTGCTTTTCAGTATTTAAGGCTCTTATTTTCCTGTTTGGCATTCCTCCTTCATGGTGGCCTGTGAATGTGTGCTAAGCTCTCAGGAGGCTTGAGCTAACATCTTGGAGTGATGTTTCTTGGGTATAGGTCGGCCTGGTGTTGGGAAGGTTGGGCCATAGAACCTATCTTGCTTTTTGACACGACATTTCTCTTTATCTTAGGATTTTCTTATTGGAGTGCAATGTGAGAGAAGTACGAGTTGCTGTGGCCACCATTCTGGAGAAGACACTAGACACTGCCTTGTTTTATCAGGATAAGGTCGGTCTCCTTTTTTAAATTTTATTTCTACTTTCTATCTTTACCAAATGACTTAAACCATACATAATAAGAAAGAGAGCCTAGGATTGGAATCTGATAATTTTGCCACATTAAATGTACCTTCTGTAAGGTGCATTCTGATAAGTGCCAGGGTAGAAGTCATTCTGTTGTTTCCTCCTCATATCCCAGAAAATAGGTTAGGCCAGGAATTTAGGTCTGCTCTGATCTGCTTCAGGACTTTCTTTCTAGAACACTCCTTTTTCAGAATCTTCTCTCAAAAGTTTGTATTAGATCTCTCTGAACTGAGACTACCTGAGTCTAGAGACTCTACAGTCTAACCAACAGATGTTGTGAAACACCCCTGGCTTTGTCTCCTTCCTCGTAAGCATAACCTTCAGTTAGCTGCCAAACCAAACAGTGCCTTCCATCCAGGGGCATTGCCCAATAGTTCTTTCATTGGTCTCCATTATTCCCTAATCTTTGTTCCTGGTTTTTTGAATTTCATCTTCATCCTAACCCTATTTTCTACAACATATTTTCTGGTTCATAATTCCACATGCTAAAACAAACCATGGTATTTATTGCCATCCTCAGTTCCCCCCAAATTTTAAGTCTTAGGGAATAAATGACATACAGTGTAAGTGATTATTCAATCTGTTATTCAGTCTTAGCAAATACAGCAGTTACTTCCCAAGTCTGCTGTTTCAAACAGCTGACACTACATGGAAAACTTTGAAAAATGTTATTTTCAGAAATAATTGGCTCCTCATAAACATTGGCTGGAGGCAGTATGTCTCAATAAACTAAAGGCAAATTCTAGGAATTGCTGCGTTAGATACAGATATTGGCTATGCTATTCAACCTTGAGCAAGTCCTTCAAGGAAGGTGTTAATCCAGATGCAGTCAGTGCCTGGCACCCAAGCACTTAGTTCCTTCAGCATTGTCTGACCCAGGGTGTGCTGTGAGGCCAGACAACCTTAGGAGCTTTACCCAATCCAGAGTAAACAAGGAGGTCAAATATGCCCTTCAGGAAGCACCTCAAAGATGACTGTCCCTCAGTTCTAGGAATCATAAGGAAATTGAGGTTTACTCTCAGCCAGTGTTTTTCAATCAGCTTAAACAACAGAACTGTTTTTCAGTAAAAGCTTACCTGGATGCAGAATATATAAAATAGGTTATTAGGAGCTGACCAAGGACAGTTTGGGCACCTTGGCTCTGAAATACCCTGTGGAAGTTTTCTGAGATATTTAACATAAAAACCTTCTCACTCTCCTCATTCAACCCCAGAGGATAAAGGCAGAATTAGTGTAGTGTCCCGTGCAGATGGGGTCAGGCCACAGCCTCCCAGCCCCTCAAGCTCTAAAGGCAGGACTACAGGTGGTAGAAAGGGAAGGGGGTGGAGGACAGAAGCATGGAAGCCATTTGCCTCAGTAAATTCTCTTTGATATCCAGTGACAGATTTTATGTCCGCTTTTCCCCATAATGGGATTGGTGCCTCTTGCCACCCACTTTAAGCTTGTAAAGTACTTTGAAAATGAAGTGCTATATAAATGGTAGATTTTACTGTATTCATAATGGGTGTGACAGGATGCATGGGACTACTTCAGAAGTCTATGAATGCCATCTTCAAAGGAAATAAACTAACAAGAGTAGTGAGCCTGGTCTTAATTCTCAGATCACAGATGAATTTCTAGGAACTTGTCCAAAAACAGTTCGGGTGGGAGGGAAAGAAGAAGCAATGTGATAACCAAAATGGTTTCTAAACAAATAAAATGTTTTTCAAAGCTTTCCATGAGGCATCAGCGGGCTTTCAAGTAAGTTCACAGTTGAGTTGATATTGCCGTTGTCATTCTGTCAGGCTGTTGCTCTCCATTTGCTCCATTGGCTTGGTTTCTAGCCCCTATGCCTGTGTCTGTGTTTTTTATTCTTTGCATCTGTGATTATGTAAATAAGTAGCATAGTGGAGGGAGGGATTCAGAAATATGTTTCCTCTAAACCCCCTGTCTTTTTTTAAGAGACAGAGAAATTTGCTGAGCAGAAAATGTGACCATTAGGTGACAGAATCATGCCATTGAGTCTGAAATCCAGGGAACAGACCTAGGTTTTCCTATTAATTATTTCTACAGTACCAGTCTTTCCCTGGGAGGTAAAATTGCTAATTCTGGTTTTGCTCTCCAAAGCATAAGTCTATCTGAATCTGAGACTGGATTGTGTCAGTCAGACTTTCCTTTTGTTCTTAGGGTGACTTTCTGCAGACTAATCCTGTTACAATGTCTTATCTTACATTCTGTTTCTTTATGTAATTTCATCTTTCCTCTAACCAGTTGAAAAGCCTTCACCAGTTACTGGAGGTCCTACTTGCTCTCTTGGATAAAGATGTCCCAGAAAATTGTAAAAACTGTGCTCAGTACTTTTTCCTGTTCAACACTTTTGTACAAAAAGTAAGTAATTTTTTTTCTAGTGTCTTTTCCTAATGTAGAAGATTTATGGTCCAGACGAATTTTATACATGGAAAAAAGGCTAGTCAATATAGGGTCTATATGAAAATGGTGTAGGAGTGTTTCTTCTTAAAAATCTAAATTTGTACATTACATTACTTGCCAGAATTCTGACGGGTGGAAATACTAGTTGATAGCAACAGGAGGCTGCCTTAAAACTAGTGGCTGGTTGTGTGTCTAGCCCTTGTGAAGCTGTGGAAACTCAAAGAGATTTTGTTAGATTTTTAACAAGTATTTTCTATATGCAAATTACAGCATATTTAAAAACTTACCGACTCCTTAAAAGTTCTCATTTAGCTGTGCTTTTGAAACAGATTTCTGTCTGGATAGGGATGTAATTTATCATTCTCACTGTCTTGTGACAGCAAGGCCTGAGGGCAGGAGACCTCCTGCTGAGGCACTCAGCCCTGCGACACATGATCAGCTTTCTCCTTGGGCCCAGTCGGCAGAACAACCAGGTAACCCTGCTTGACAGCCCAGGGATGTGGCCCTGGTTCTCACAGCCATGCCGTTTCTCTAGGTGATGACTGTTTCTAATTTTGTAAGAGTCCAGTACAGAGTAGCCTTTACATTTACTTGGAGTTCAATTATTTGTACAGCCTTCGTATAGAGTTTAGTCTAATAATAAGCCCTGGAAATGACTGACTAGGAAATCAGTCAGAGCGGGAAGTGCCAAGCATCCCAGGAGGAAAGATGGCTCGCAGCGGGGGAATGCGGATGCCTTCAAGAAATGACAGCACGGAGTCTCCCGCCGGCTCTCTGGGGCTGGGGCTGGGCTGTTTGGGGGAAAGCGCCTGAGAGGGCCCTGGCAGCCTGGGACTCGTAATGTCCCACACTAAGTGGTGCTGCTACAGAGGTGATACTCATGTTCAGAAAATGAAAAGGAAGGGATTTTGGAATAGTAGGGTTAGATATATCCCAGATTAACTCTCCTGTTTGAAGTTCCTGTGTTGACGTGTTTCTCCCATCATATTTACTTTGATGGATTTAAAATACACAAATGTGAACATGCAGTGATGATAAATATTGTTTATGGAATGCCTACTATGTATGAGACACAACTGGTCAGTTTACCCGCTCTTTTACCTCTGATACAAGGCAGTAAAACAGGCAGTTTCATCCCTATTCTCAAGCAAGAATTAAAGCTGAGAAAAGTTAAGTGACTTGTTCAGGGTCATAAAGCTAAAGCACTGTGGGGCAGGGATTCAGACCCGGCTCGGGTTTCCGATGTATGTAATGCATGGCGTAGGAAAGATTTCCTTTATTTATTAAGGGAGACAGACTTGATGCTTAGGCCTCCTCTAAGCGTCCTGTCATATGTCACTGTGCTGCTCTCACTCTTTAGTGCTAAAAACACAGTACTGGCACACTAGCTGTTCTGTGTGTTGATAATGAGATTCATAATGTCTGTTTTTCACTCCAGACTCTTCTGTATCAGGGACTCTGTTGACACTAGCAATTGACTTAAATTGACTGGAATTGAAGACTTAATTTAATGTTGCATAATTAATATTATTTTGCATTTATGGAACATATAACATTGAAATAATTTCCACTTTTAATGTTTCATTTGGTCCTCACAACCACAAAGAGGGTGAGCAGGTAGGTTCTCTCTGCTGTTCCACCAAGAGGTCAGGCGCTGTTACGCTAAAGGACTTGTCCATGTCCACACACACTGTGAGTGGCAGAGGGGGGCCTGGCTTCCAGATCACCAGCCTCATGGGCACCCCCTGACACTGAGGAACAGGAAAATTATCTAGCATATTATAAGCACTCAGTACCTACACTGAATATAGAAATGGATTTGTTTTAGAATATGACATAGAGTTAATGTATCTGCAAGGGAAAATACTCAAGCTAGCTTACACCTGTGGCTTTTTTATACTTTGACTTCTTCTCTTACCAAACATTGAGAAAGAATTGTGGCTCAAAATATTGTGAACCAGCACATCCTTTCCCTTCCTTTTCGTGTTATTTTTAACCAAAATTCTAACGTCTATTTTATTTTCTCTGACAACAGATACGTCGATGGAGCTCAGCACAAGCACGGGAATTTGGGAATCTTCACAATACAGTGGCATTGCTTGTTTTGCACTCAGATGTCTCTTCCCAGAGAAACATTGGTAAGCCTCAGTATGTTGTTAATACATGTTAATACAGCAGAGAAATGGGGAGAGGGTGAACCTGTCAGTAATGCACACAGAGTAGTAGTGTTGGCAGTTAGATGGGTACTACTTGTTTCTCATTTGGCTACTTGATATTTGAAGAACACTTAAAAATTTTGTATTATTCATGTTAAACTTCACCTCACTTTACTAGTTTGTCACACGAGAAAGTAAATCATTTATTTGGTGGAGAGACATATATAAATATTAAAAAAACACCCTAGGATTAAAGGCAAATTCAGAGTTTCCTCATTACCGTATTTGGCACAACTCATCTAGTGGGGAAATAGTAAGGTGTGGGTTGGTGTCTCCTAGCAGTGTGTACTTGACCAAGCCCCTGAGCTTCTGATCCTCAAAACACAATGAAAATATTAAAAACATAACCCCCCCAGGTGTAATGAGGATTAATGAGATAAAATGTTAAAGGACTTTATTAAGATAAAGAGGATTCAGATGTAAATTCTGTCAATGAAATGTATTTAAATATAAGATCCAGTTGGGAGCATTTCCTATTTTGTCACCCAGAACCAATAACTCAGTCCTCATGTGATAGGGCTGAGACACAAGTTATCTGTATGATTGTCAGTCGTCTAACCTATGTCTGTGCTCTTCTTACACTGTTCTAGGCCTTGTCATGGAAGCACCAACACGATGACAATAATAACACAACAGAGCAACTAAAGAGTGTTCAGTGGTTTCTGTGTGCTGTGCCTCTCCTTGGTGCTTTATGTTTATTGTGTTTAATGCCCTCTGAACACCAGTGAGGGATAATCCCCCTGAATATATGAGGAAAGTGAGGCACGTGGGTTTAGTAACTCCACAAGTCTCAGCTGGTAAACAGCATAGCAGCCAGTATGTGCAGACCTCTGACCACCAGCGACTATACTGAGTTGTCAATGTCATCTGACCAGGAAAATCTGATAAAAAATCACATAGCATCTCTGATCTAAAAATGCCTTTTGACTCTATAAAGGGACATTGCAGGAGTGCTCCTACACTGTGAGCTAGTTTGCTTCCTAAACTCTGACTCATGCATCTAAAAGGACAAGGCTACCTAATGCAGGAGTTCAAACAAGTTTGTGAAAGAAAATGAGAGTGTTACTCATTGTCTTTCTAGCAAATGCAGTAACCCTTTCCATATAGGTTGATTTTGCTAGTGTATGCAGTTGGTGCCTTTATTTGAGGATGGTGGTTTGAGCAGCAAAAGTATCTTGTGCAGTGTTTCTTCAGAGGCACTGGGGGCAATTTTTTTTCATATAGTCTTTATATTTTTCTTTCAAAAACTGTTTTGGGTGGGAATCACTAGGAGTCTAGAGATCTTAATAGCTGCACCTACAGCTTAGGCATATGCTGAAAGAATTAGAAGAAAAAGAAATCTTTACTCCTGTCTACACGTCTAGATTTCCTTGAGACTGTGAGGGAACAGGTTTTAAGTATTCAGCAATCCTGTGTGTGAATCCTGAGAGAATTGCTTCACCTTTTAGGTGTCTATTTCATGAAATAATATCAAGTGGGCTATGTTTTGTCTCTTTGGTGTCCTAAAGCTCCTGGTGTATTTAAACAACGGCCGCCTATCAGCATTGCCCCCTCAAGCCCTCTGCTGCCCCTCCACGAGGAAGTGGAAGCCTTGTTGTTCTTGTCAGAAGGGAAACCTTACCTGTTAGAGGTATGTGTACTTACTTTTCTCAAGCCATTTTTTTATTTTCATTATTTTTTATTTGGGGAAAAATGCCTTTTGTTATTAGTTACATTTTGCATGTTACTCTGATGAAGGAGAATATTATAAAGAGAAGAAATGATTCTTTCAAATTAATTTTCTTCCTATGTAAATGTCAGAAAGAAAGAATCAGTTGAAGAAAATATTTATTAGTTCTCTCAAGAATTGGTCCTCCAGGTCCAGCCCAGCTAACTCCCCTGCATGTTTCAGGAGGAAGTAAATGACACTTCATCAATCACAGTTATTCAGTTTAGTATCAAAGGGTTTTGTTCCCAGTCTTTTTGGTGTGTCCCTGCACATGCTCTTTAAACCTCAGGAGTGTGGAAGTGCGCTGCTCACAGTCCTCCACCGTGTCATACGCTGTGCGGCCCATCCACAGCCTGAGTCCCTTCCTTCCCAGGCATTGAGCTACTTGCTCTTGAGAACTTCCTCTTCCAGTCCTTCTAAAACTTGATTTACTTATGTACAAATCTATTTGTAATATGTCATACTGGCTTTTTAATAAGTCAGACAGTGCTGTGCTAAACTTTTTTTTTAGCTTAACATTATGGATTAGCTTAAAATTTGAATCTGTCAGTTATTAATTTGGAAGTAGGCATTTACCTTCAAAAATCTGATGACAGTAACTCCAAAAAAAATGCTCACATTTGCACAAATTGTGTTAAATTTGGGACAGACTTAAGGCACCCCTACATCTTCCCATAGACGTCAGCAGTAAGGAAACCCTATTTTGGTGCACTGGTGCTGATCTTAAGTCAGTATATTTCAGTTAAAGTCAGAAGTACTGTATTGGCTGTAACTTAAGGAAAGCTTACCCCTGCTCCACCCTCCCCTCAGGTGATGTTTGCTCTGCGGGAGCTAACGGGCTCGCTGCTGGCGCTCACAGAGATGGTGGTGTACTGCTGCTTCTGCAGCGAGCGTTTCTCCTTCACTGTGCTGCATCTCATTAAGGTAGGCTCTCAGCTGGACCTGGTCATGGCCTGATAGCCTGCAGCTCAAACTCTAGGAACCAGTTCTTTCTTCCCAGGCAGTATGCTTCCTTTAGAAGCCTTAATCGTTTTCCTAATTCATTTTTAGTATAGGTGCATTTTTTTAAAATGAAGAATAAAAGAACTCAAAATCCACCATTCATTGATAACACCATGAACAGTTTCTTAGGTTTCCCTTTTATTTTCTATGGATGTATTTTAACATAGTTTGAATTTTATTGTCGTTATGATTTTGTGGTTTTTTTCACTTGACATTGTAAGTATTTTCCCATATCATGAAAGTAATCTGTGAGTGTGATACTTCATCCTCTAGGGTACCATTATTGCCTTAACATTCCCTTCCAAGTGATGCACATTTGCATTGGGTTCAATTTTTAACTATTAAGAATAATTCTTTGTATTTAATAATGCTATAGAGACATTGTATAAAGTGGTTTTCTAACTTCAGATTATTTCCCCAGGCAACATTTTAAAAATCAAAAGTAGATTTTTCTCACCTTCTGAAATAGTGATATAGTTCATGATGAAGCTCTAATCAATATGGTAAATACTATTTATATTGCACTTACTGGATGCCCGTCACTACTTCAGGCATAGTACATATTTAACTCACTTAGTTCTCAAGTAATCCTATGATACAGATACTATTACTGTCACCATTTTATACTTAAACAGGCTGAAAGTAAGTGACTTGATTATGGTCATGCAACTAATAACTGGCAGAGTGGACATTTGAACATAGTCTGTCTCCAGAGCTGTACTCTTAACCATATTGTTTACTGTCTTTCTAGGCATTACTAGAAAACTTATAAACCTATATGTATCATTTTTATTAGTTTTTAATGTTTAATTTTTAATTACATGTATAATACATGACTACATTCTATTTGTAAAAAATTTAAACATGTAAATAAGACCAAAGTTCTCTTTGATCACTGCCAACCAGCCATGTCCCCCTCTACCCTACCCCAAGGACTAGCACTGTCACCTTGGTGTGTGTCCTTCAAGACTTTTTCTGTGAATTTACACCATACATACTAGTTTCTACCCACAGAATTTCTGCCACACCTTCTTACCCGCACCGGGATTTGTAATCGTGGTACTTGAAATGTTAACAAGTAGCAGGAATTAGTGGATTATGTCCTCAGGCCATTATTAAAATGTGTTTGCCTTCATTGTTTCCGGTACAGACTTTTATCAGGTGATTGCGTTCCTGTCCTTACTATTTACTAATTACATAGCCTTGTACAATTTCCTTCTCTGAAAAATGGGTGGAAATATGAGTTGATCTCACAGATTGTGAAGATTCCGTGAGGCATGACATATGAGGTGCTTACTTAGCACCAATCTGGGACCTGGAAGTGCGGTGTTGTAACACAGTGTACTTCCCACCATTTGTATGCATGAGGTTATTAAAATGCACAGTGGAGTGCGAGTTTTATGAACGTTGCTTGCTTCACTTAGGGAAGTCTTGGCAGATTTTTCTATTTCATAAGATGACTTTTCTTATGTACTTCATTTATAGCATACTTATCTCAGAGCATTTTCATTTGTTTTCTCATAGCTACACCTAAATATTCTAGAAAACAAAACAGGAAATGTATAAATGAAATGTAAATTGGGGTCTGTTTAATCACTTAAAGTTACCTCTTTTCCTTTCTGCTTTTCTTCCTCTCTCCTTCCTAATTTTGTAGTAAAGCATCAGGGAACATTGCAGCTTGGAGGACCACAAAGGGGGGTTGTTACAGCTCTCAGATTTAGTATCTGGGGAAACTGAGGCCCAGAGAGAATTGATTTGTCCAAGGCCAGCCATATAATGGTAGAACTGGGGCTTGGATCCAACACTCTTGGTTGCCACTCCAGTTTCCACTGAGGACTTAATGGAGTTTTTATGCTTTTAAAAAATATTTCAGAACCAACTAGAAACAGCTCCACCCCATGAACTAAAGAATACATTCCAACTACTTCATGAGATATTGGTAAGTCATAAGTGTTCTGATTTACTTGTATTTATTTAGGTATTTATTAGCATGTGTTTGTAAATTAAAAGTTGTGTGTCCTTGTATCATCTTTGCATTCATTTGGTCTGTATTTTACTGAGTCCTCTTCATATCTGTCATTTTTCTGTGCATTACTGATTTAGAGGTGAGCGAGAGTAAAACCCTACCTCACAGGAGCTCGCAGGTTAGTGAGGAAGCCAGACAAGTGCACAAGCAGTTACAGTGCAGAGAGCAAAGGACCGTGGATAGGAGCAATGTGGAGCACAAATACTGTCTGGTTGAAATCTCAGAGGTAAATTGCTGACTCTGCAGTTCATTCCCATCTAAGACACCTTGCTTTTTTGTGTAAAAGTATTTTTTACAAGCCACGGAACTGGAATATAATTGACGGTAAGGTGGCATGCCAAATTTGAAAGTACGAGTGAGGAAAAATTCAGATATAATGAGTAAAGTAACAGTATTATTAGAAACTGTGAGAGAGGTGGAATGATTTTGCCCCAGGCCACCCTTTAATAAGTGATAGAACCAGAATCTGAGCCAAGCTACTGGCCCCAGAGACCATACTATCTACAAAGCCCCTGGTTTGCTCAGGGACTGTAAGCAGGTGGTATGACCAGGAAGAGGGCAACTGAGCAGGGCTTGGCGAAAGAATCCCAGACCCGACCGTGCACGGCTTCAGGTGCTGGCACATGTGGACTTCTTCCTGTAGGCCCGTGTTACACGCTGGTGGCCAGGTTCTGCCTACGTGCCTATTTTATTTGGCCCTGTAGTTCTGTTTTTTTTATTTGTGAATTCTAGCCTCTTTTGAGAAATCAGGTAATCAGCCTTACTGGTCCCATTTCCTGCCTGCCACAGTCACCTAGAGCAGAAGCAATGTGAGGCATATGGTCTCCAGTTGCCTTCTGTCCTCACTACTCGTTATTGTCTGATACTTAGGAGCCCACTTTGCTCATTTCTAGTTGTCCTGGCCTTTGTAGACATTTAAGTTTGCAACTTCTGCCATCAGTGATGGGACACTGTGGAAGGGTTTTAAGCAGGAGAGTAACCTGATTTGAGTCTTAGAAAGAATCCCTTGGCAACTGTTTTGAAGGATGGACTCAAGTAGGAAGCAAGGTTGAAGTTGGAAGACCATATAGGGGCAGTAACTAGAGTGTAAAGTAATAGGCCTGTACTGTGGAGAGACAGGAGAAAGGGGAGCAAGGGACAAATGGAGGTGTTTTGGAAAGAGAACCATTCGAATGTGGTGACTGGCTGTGAGCTGATGTGAGAGACTAGCCAAGACGCTCGTTAAAGGGAGGCAAGGACTGCATTCCCTTTAGGTCCCTAGGATTCACTACTGTAGGGCTTGGCATGGGGTAGGCATTTAATGAACACTTTTGAATAAGAAAGTACATCATGGGTGCCATTAACAAAAGGCCTCCCTTTCTGGTCCTTTACCTCCTTTGGTCCTTTTATAAACTTCAGAAGATTGTTATTCCTCAGGGGTAGGACCTGTATCATCCATCTTCTCAACAACAAACCCTTTAGCTTTTACTGCACTGTGCACAATATTCTGTGCCAGGCGCTAGAAATATAGCCACAGGTAAGACACAGACCCAGCCCTATGTGGCATGGCATAAATGTTCATGTCAACTTGTAGAGCCTCTATTATAGCAAAACTTTGACATGCTTTTGGTAAACAAGTTAGACCATAAAACTCTTGTCCTTAGGATCAAGAAATATACACCATTGTGACCCACAGAAACGGCAGGTATAGCTGGTAAGAACACACAGATAGGAAATAAATGGGTTTTCAAGTATCACTTAGTTTAAACCTATAGTTTAAAATTTAAGATATTGCTGGGATATATGCCAGTTATGATATTGTTGAGATATATTTGTTTGTGTTTAACTTTGTTAAGTTAGAAACTAAATCAATTTCTTGAATTGTTTTTAAAAGACACCAGTGCCATAATATAAGTTTCTTCTTTCATTCACCAAAATTTGTTTCCTTCCTCACAGGTCATTGAGGATCCCATACAAGTAGAGCGAGTCAAATTTGTTTTTGAGACAGAAAATGGATTACTAGGCAAGTATGCCTGGCCCCATTGAGAAACATCTGTGGTGTATGTGCAGACAGCCTGCTGTTCTAGTTCATCTCCTCCCTGACAGGTCTGCCACACCCACCCACCCCACTCCCTGCAGACTTAATGAGGACCCCAGGAGCAGCGTGGTTAAGGCCACTGAGACCCTTCATTCTAACCAGGAGAATGAGACCCAGAGTGTCATTACCCAGGACACTCGCCTACTTGGAGTCAGTAAGATGCAGCTTGGAGTCCTTCTCCTGAGAAGAGATTTCAGAGGTGCTGGGGCTTTTCTCAGCAAGCTAGAGAAAGGCCACTTTCTGAGGAAGGAAATCTTTCATTCCAACTGTACAGCCACTGGGGGGGAAAAACTGAACCTTCAGACTCAGGGCGCTGTTAAGCTCATGTAACATGATTCTTTTTTTATGTCTGAATACACCTAAATTTCTTTTGTCTTACTCATAAAGATTTTTTGGCAAAGTTTTCTTTTTCAGAAGGCTTAAGTGGCTTTAATGAGCTATTTCTTAGGAACAGTTTGGTTAAAAATAGTCTTCTCCAAGTCCCACCATCCACCTGTATTTCTAATTGATCCGAGTCATTTTAGGTTTTGCTATGCATTACGGATTAGGACTTTCTTTTATTGCAGAAAAGAAATCGAAACTAACAAGTTCTAGACCTACAACATTCTGGGCCACCCCTTTATAATGGTGTACTCAGAGCAGCACCCAGGCACTTGAAACTCACATACTCTCCCCAAGAGCAGAGATCAGGTATTACTTATCTTTTAAATTCCACAAAGCAGGAAATATTTGTTGGACTGAACTAATACTATAAATTCCCGTTTATCTAACTAAGAATATTATGACTACTCTTCTGTCAGTAGCATGGTAGATGGAAAAGTTTGGAGGTCTCTAGGTGCATAATCAGCCACTATAAGTTTTAGTTCCTTTCAGTTCTCTAAAAAGTCAACCTTTCACCACCACATATATTTCCTGAGTGCTATTTAAAGTAGAGTTTCTACCCATTAGATTTTGGGGAATCCTACTGAGTCAGCACCCCCATGCTTTTAGTTAAGTTTCTTACCTGCCTAGCAAAATAGTTTTGCTATAAATTTTCAGAACAAGAGAGCTGTTATTACTTGGACCTGCTTTCCATTTAAGGTTTTATTGTTGCAATTGCCTCTTCTCTTCTTTTAGCTCTGATGCACCACAGTAATCATGTGGACAGCAGTCGCTGCTACCAGTGTGTCAAATTTCTTGTTACTCTTGCTCAGAAGTAAGTATTGACTCAAAATGCAAGGAGGAAATGGTGTTAGTAACAAGTCAAATATGGCTAGAAGGAAAATCTGCCTTGTTGTGTAGTACCTGGAGTGTGACTCAGTCAGGGCGTGCTTGCTTGAATGGTACAGAAACCCATCCAGATGATCTCAAAGAGATGTGAAGGGAGAGTGTGAAAAAGCAACAGATCCTATGCAATTCAAGGAAAAAAGCTAAGTCACTAGGCCTTCTGCAGGAATGGCAGAAATCAAGACGATTTAGGAACCTTAACAGCAAGAGTTCATGAACCTTCACTCAAGATACCTTTCATTCATGTAACTTAACCACCAGCTCTTTCAGGTTCTTAGCCCCCACTTTCAAAATCATGAAGGATTTGGAAGTGAGACAGAATCATGTTGTAGCTGCATACACCTGTGAGCCTCGGCATGGTGCTGAATTTTTGTCTCTATTCTCATTTAATCTTTGCAACAACTTTGTGAGGTTAGGTACTGTGATAAGTCTCATATCACAGGTGTTTTAAGTGAGATACCTGAAGGCAGAGCTAGGACTTGAGCATGGGCCAGCTGACTTTAACACAAAGATTCTCTTTTCTTTTTATTTAATTATGGCGAAGTATATACAACGTGAAATTTACCATTGTTACCATTTTTAGGTGTACAAATCAGAGGCATTTGTATACATTCACACTGTTGTGCAGCCATCACCAGCACCCACTTCCAGAACTCTTTCATCTTCTAAAACTGAAACTCTACACCCATAAAACAAAATTCTCCAGTCCTCCCTCCCCCCAGCCCCTGGCAGCCACCATTCTGTTTTCTGTCTCTATGAATTTGGCTACTCTAGGTACCTCATATAAGTAGAATTATGCAGTAATTGTGCTTTTGTGACTGGCTTATTTCATTTAGCATTATGTGTTCAAAGTGTATCCATGTTGTAGCATGTGTCAGAATGTCCCCTTTTTAAAGCTGACTAATAAGCCATGGTATGGATATACCAGGGATTTTTTTTGCATTTCTTTTGATCTATCAGTAGATACTGGAAAACAAAGATTCTCAGTGTTAGAAGGAACCTTAGTGGTTTGCCGCTTCAACTCCCCTGTTTAGTACCTTGGCTAACAACAGATCAGAGTGACTGCATGATAACCATAAAAACCCACAGTTACTGAGCAGACTATGCCGCCATCACTGAGTCTTGCAGTGAGCCTTCTTTATAGCTTAATTCACTTTGCTCCAGATTCTTGCTGATTCTTAGGCACAGGTATTGCCATCCTTGGGCTTGTACCAGAATAAAAATGAGAAATCTCTTGGGCCTAATATGTTATATTTGAGTGTCTTAAACAGATATAACTAAGAGCCCAACTGAAATAATGCATGAAGATGCATTTTCCAGATGACAAAACATTGTAGACACAGCTGGAAATCATCCTGCCACAGTTGTGGGTGTCTTAACTAGGCTTGGTACCAGGAGCGTGTCATCATAAGTACTTGCCTCTGAGTGGCATTTCCAAGTAGTGTTGGAGCCACGTGCTATGTCTGATGCCAGCAGATACTCAGTACATGTATCAGTGGCAGATACCTCAGTACAGCTATGAGTGTGTATAAGTACCTCCATATCCTTCACACATACATTTTATACACACATTAGTGGCAGTGTCACCATCAGTGTTATCTTCAAATAAGAAGGACAGCTTTCTAGATGGCAAATAAAGATGGAAAGAGAGGGGCTGCAGGACCACACTTTAAAATTGTTTTTCCATATCATTCTTTTTCAAATCATAAAAATTAAGGATTTGATTCCATCAAGAGGTCATTTATTAAATGTACAATTTGTTGTGGGGTTTTTTTCATTATTTTCCAACTTGGAATTTTAATAGAACTGTGTGGACAAGTTAGAGATAGATAAGAGACTTTTCACTGCATAATTACCTGTGACTGTCTTTTGAAGTTTAAATATGTGAATATTAAAATTGCAAATTTGTAGTTTAAATATTCAAACAAAAATAAAAATTTAATATAAAGACAACTGAACTTTAATTGAAATATGATTTGTTTCAAAATTAAAAGGTACTGTAGATTAAATAAGATACTTGAAAACATTTGGCTAATGAAAATCTCCAATCACCAGGTGTCCTGCTGCTAAAGAATATTTCAAGGAGAATTCCCACCATTGGAGTTGGGCTGTACAGTGGCTACAAAAGAAGGTGATTGCATTGTGAGCTTTTCTGCCTATAACATAGGGAACCATAACAGCACATCTGAGCAGGGAACATCTCAAACTTACTTTGAAGACTGACCTCAAAGTATTTTCAGACTTCAAACTTCTTTTAGTACAAATGATACCTATCTTTATGCATTAAGTCTGTGTCTTACTTAATACATGTTTCTTAACTTTATAGGTGAAAAAGTAGGGATGGTTATGTAAATAGTATTTTATGTTACTGAGCTCTTGAGAGTTGAAATGAAATCTTCCCAGAAAGAGTCTCCTCATGTGAGAGAAGTTCTGGGTAGATTTATGTGCTATTTCAGATGCTTTGTATTCTAATATCTAACAGTAGCACACTGTGGTCTCATGTGGGCTTATTTGTCATCTCTGATGGCATTTTTGATCTTCCATCTCAGATGTCAGAACATTATTGGACACCGCAAAGTAATGTCTCCAATGAAACATCAACTGGCAAAACCTTTCAGCGAACAATTTCAGCTCAGGTGAGCGTTCTTTTGGTTTTGTGTGGCTTGAAATCTCTTAGGTAGGATGTTCAGTATGTTTCTCAGAAACTGCAGCCTCAGAGAAGAGAGGTATAGGTTGAAAATGAATAAGGGCACAGATTTCTGTGAAAAGACAGCAAGTTGGTGTACAGTTTACAAATTATTTGCCTAGAAGAAAGCAATGTGGGCTGGCCACAGAGGGCACAGAGTGGCCACAGAACTCAGGGGGCACTCTGGATGGCGCTGATGCCTGCACACACACCCTGACTTTTTCTCTTTGTGTTTAAATCTCCTGCAGGACACGTTAGCATATGCCACAGCTTTGCTGAATGAAAAAGAGCAATCAGGAAGCAGTAATGGATCAGAGAGCAGCCCTGCAAATGAGAATGGAGAGAGGCACTTACAACAGGTATAGACGTAGGCCGTGTCCTGTGTGAAAGGATAGCATCTGCTCTGAAGGCTTCCAAAAAGAATTTCCATAATCAAGAAAAAAAGACACCAGCCCCACCTCTTGTGATCTCATTCAGGACTCACTCACAGTGTGCTTACAAAGTGAAACAGTGCTGCGGTGTAAAATTAATACACGGCTTTGACCTCAATCTGTGGCTGGCTGTTCTAATCATCTTGGAGGAGTCCTCATAGATGAACCGATGTGTTAGTTCCAGCTTACTCTCTTTGCTCTGCTAGATGACAAAAATCACCCTCTCCACTTTTTGCTGTCACCAGCCTCCTTGGAAACATGGATCCTTGAAAAGAGGGGATTCATGTCATTGAAATCTACCTACTTGTCACAGGAGTCAAAGAATAATTATAAGCTTGTTTTTAAAAAAAAATTTTAATACTAATCACTATAGTAAAAAAAGGGATGAAATATTTATTGAACTCCTACTATGTGCAGAATAATGAAGCATGTGTAAATGTAATGGCATGTCTCATGTCTCCCCTCTGCTCTGTGACCTTCTCAAGGACAGTCTCTTCTATAGCTCCAGCACAGTGCTTGGCACAGAGGCCTCATGAAACCAAATCGTACTGATTTTACTCATGCCGTTTCTTTTTAATCTTTCAATCCTCATAACAACCTTGTGAGGTCACTATTACTCTGATTTTACGAAAGTGATTTAACCCATGGTTATTCTCAGCAGTTCACATTGTCAGCTCCCTTACTTGCAGAGAAAATAAAAGCTATGGGACAAGAGCTCCTGCAGCTGCTGGCTGCACACTTCTTGCTCTGCCAGCCTCCAGCCTCCTCCCCTCCTGGCACAGGGAGAGGGGGGCCCCCCAATGCACACAGATTGTCAGAGACTTTATATTCTGTCTTTTTTTCCCCTCTCTCCTTCTTTGATATCTTGACCCTCTCCCTCTTGGCAGACCCCTTCCAGCAGTCTTTCAACACACTCAGTGCTCTCCCATCCTTAAAAAAACTCTTCTTCCCTGTTATCCACTGCCTTCTTTCCTCCTCTTCACAGTCAAACTTCTCCAGAGAATTGTTGAAGCTTAACTATCTCCCATTTTCTCTCACTCACTCTTCAGCCTCTTATAGGCTGACTCCCCCCTCCATCCCTCCTCTCTGAGTCAGCAGTTGGGGTGACAGGCCACATTTTTTTCAGTCCTCATTTTCATTGACCACCCGGCAGTAGCTGACACTGTGGCCACTCCCCTATTTGGGGAACACTGTCTCTTGGGGCTTCCATGACACCTCACCTAGATTACCTCCCACCCCTCTGGCTGTTCTTTCCGTCTCCTTTCCAGTTGGGCCTCTTCTAGGCTGCCAGTAGTCTCTGTCCTGTGTCCTTTTGTCCCTCGCTCACGGTCACAGCCTAGATTCTTCTGAGCGCCAGATACAAATATCCATGCGGCTCTCCCCTTCCTGATGCCTCTACTTAATATGTCTCCAAGATAACCTCAAACTCAGCATGCTCACTGAAGCTAGTCATCAGTGGCCCCCCTTGTGTATCAGACATCTGGGTGTCATCCTGGACAGCTCTTCACACAGCCGTTGGGGTCACTCATGTGTCAGGTTGACCTTTAAGCATCTCTCACCCACCTGTTCTGTCCTCATAAGCACCTTAGTCTCCTGCATGTCTGTCAGAATCTCCCGGCCTAAACTCTTGCTTCCCTCCATCTAGTTCATGTGCTTAAGCCAGCTTTCCATTGATGTTAGGATAAAGGCCGGAATCCTCAATGCAATCCTCCTGATTCAGCGCCTGTTCACCTCCCCCTTTGTTTTCTAATTCTAGATACAGCAGCCATCTTTTAGTTTATCGTATGTACTTTGTTCCTTCCATCCCAGGCACCTCCCACTCACCTCTGAACTCCCTCTCAGCTTAGGCATCATGTTGCAGAGACTTCCATGTCTCTCCCCCTCCCTCAACTAGATCAGTCCCGACAAGTGCGGTAGGCATCTGAAACTGTTTGTTAGAGTATAAATCAAACTCCACACAGGTGGTGACAGGCAGAATTCAGACCCAGGAATGACCCAGAGCCACCTTTGGCAGAGCGGCACATGGCAGATGTAAGGGCAGCCTGCGCCTTGCTCTGCTCTGTCACATTGCTCTCCCAGAGTTCCTCTGAGAGCTGCCTATATCGTCACATAGCAGCATTGTGACTCTAAGCAAGTGACTGTGTAGTTGCAATAACTAAATGAGAACATAGAAATGATAGTTTTGCACAATCAGGAATTGTCACATATAAGGTGTTACAGCTGTGTTTTACTTCCCTCCGATCAACATCAAGTTGTTAAATGAGGACATGTTCACAGAACACAAGTAAGTCATTCAGCATAGAAAAAACTTTTCTCTAACTTTACTATGTATAAATCTACCTTTTCTGTCTCTCAGGGCTCAGAGTCGCCCATGATGGTTGGCGAGCTGAGAAGCGACCTTGACGATGTCGATCCCTAGAGGAGCGTGTCCAGCACACAGGCAAGGGGTCACCACAGGTACTGGATGCGCAGCGCCTTTCTGAAACCAGTGTCACCCCTGAACCCTTTAGAAGAGCCTGCAGACTGACCAGGGGAGCCTGCTGTGAACTCCGCAGGAGTATGTTTTTAAAGAGCGCTCTTCAGCCCCCGGAGAACGTTCAGGAGCTGTCTGGCAGTGGGAGAACCCCGGCCTGTGGATCAGCTCTTCTGGGGCACAGTCTATATGTGAATTAACATTTCTGTGGAGATTTTAGGAAATAGAGCCGGTGGCAGACTTTTTTGTTACATGGACATACAGTAGTGAGTGAGCATAAAGCTATTGCTTTCTCTATGATGCTACAAAAGAAATTCCTTTGGTTTTTATATAAAAAAAAAAAAGCAAGCTGCCTTTAGATTATATGGGGACAAATTTTTAATCTTAATATTAAATAGGAATATCCAATTTAAAGTGATGTAAAGATACATGATAAAATACCTTTTCATTGTAAAATAGTAAAGAATTCATTTTACACAGACCTTTGTATTTAATATGTCTCCCTATTTGTATAGAATTTCAGATGGGTCTGGAGGAGAGCCCTGGGCATAAACTTGGAACTTGATGAAGTGTTACCAGGATCAGAAATTGGGAATTACTAAGCTCTTTAAGGTATTTTTCTGACATAACTGAGATCAAAAAGAGCAATAAAAATCTCTGTGGTCTCCAAAAGTAAAGGGTACATTCTTTGACATCAGTCACTAAAGAAGTTATGAGTTTATTCCCCAAACAAATTTTAAAGATTTGTTAATAACAGAATAAAAAAACAGAAGAGAAAGCACTTTAATACATAATTTTATTGAGTTTTACTTCATGAAATCATCTTTTTAATGCTTGGAGACATATTGAATAAACTGTAGTCTTAAATCATGTGATCTGCAATCATTTGCTTTTGCTTAAAACATAATTACTGAAACCCTTGTGCTCGTTGTATGTGAAGTTAAATATTTGAGTTGGAAAGCACTGCTTTGTGAGTTTCCAGGAATCTTAATGCAGAGAAGGAATTTGAGACTTTGTTCCTCTGCAACATGACTAACACTGAAAAGACAGGGACAAGGTTTATTTTTTCCAGAAATAACTCGAAAGCAATTGAACAGCCATCCAGTTAGTTGTATTTCCTCATTACAGCACCATTCACTCATTTCAGGTTATATACCATCTACCCTTTTTTCAGGGGGAGAAGAGTTGCTGTGCCAACATATTTCATATGTTTTGTACATTTTCTTGTTTAAATTGCTACACCTATTTTCAGCCTTGCTTTTGCCTTTAGTTATTTGTTCTGCCGTGTTTTCAACACACCATGCTCAGAGATAGGTAAGCCTTAGGAAATGCCAGGTTGCCGCAGTCAGATTTGCCAAGTTAAGAGAGGCACAGCCAGCCCCAAAGTGCCTTTTTGTTGCTTTTGCATTGTGTGGACACATGACAGGAGGGACAGCTTCTCATTTCTGCGCCCTGCCAATAGCCCAGTCATCTCACTGTTGGACATTGGGGTCACCATGCAGCCAGGCTTCAGCTTGTAATTGTGTGACTTACCACAGGCCAGTGATGGCTTTCTTCAGAGACACTGAATAGCTGAAGGGGCCAGCATATAAGCAGAATTCACTCTCAGAGAAAGTTGGAGGATGAGATGGCAGGTTTCATATGGTTCTGATGTTCTTGCAGTTTTGAATGTGATATGTTAAAACTGGCTTTGAGTACACAAATATCCCATGTCCTGCTCTTTTCCCTTCCCACTCTCCCCTTCCCTCTACCCCATCCTCACAAGATTGTGTGGGCATGACGCTGACATGCCGGTGATGATACGGTTGGGATATCATTGCTGGCAACTGCACTCTCAGGAGCCCCAATTCAGGAGTGAAATTGCCACTTCTAGTCCCTTATTTCCTATGGAAACAACGCCTTCCACAGCCCCCAGCGCCTGCTGTCCTCACTGTAAAGCTTCATCAGGATCTCCGTCACTGTGGTGTGCTATGCACTCTGGTTAACTTTGCTAATGTTACCGCTGCACCAAGCATCATGTGCACTTTTCCAGTAACCACTTGGTTTCCAGCAATTGCACTCTACAAACCTGCTGACGACTTTTTAATATAGTACAACAAAGTGACAGTTACGATGGGCTTACGTTGGAAGAGTTGTCATTTTTACTGCCAACTTTTTGGATGAAGATGTTTTTATAAATCTTTCAAAATGGTCTGCAAATCAAGTAGGAATTGCACATCTAAATGCTGTGTATTCTCAAGATGTTCCCTTTGTGGGTCCCATTTTAGGATGGCCAAGTCTGCCCGTCGCAGGTGTTCTGGGAGAGAAAACAAGTGAGCATCCCCAGGCATCTGGTCCCTGGCTTCCCCTGGAGCACTCACGTGGTCACTGACAGCTAGAACCAGTCATAGGGCCTAGAGCACCATTCATCAGACATAACCTGTCTTGCCCCACCCCACCCGCCTGCCTGCGAACATTGAGGCGTGTGCAGTTACCTTTTGAGCTTGGAACAAGCAGACTGGAATTTTCCTCTGCTACCTCTTGTGTACAAAAATGTGTTTATAAAATTTCAAAAAGAAGTAGAGAAACGAGGGAAGAATGTTAATTCTAAATTTGGTTCATGAGTGGCAGAGTTCGTAGTGCTAAGAGTGTAAAATAAACTTTTCAAAAATGTAGAGTTGGAGTCTCACGGACATTTTTCTGCATATATCAGAAAATGCCATGGGGTGTGGGGGAGAGGGTGCCATGGCGTGTGGCCTGGTGCAAAATGGTGCTCTGGTTCCTTTTACACTTGGTGCTAATGGTGTGAATAAGATCAACTCTAATAATGAGGGGCTGATGCATCCTCCAAGCCTTTTGCTGTTCTTTCCTCTGGATAGCTGGTCCATCCAGAAGATGTCCATGTATCTTAGCAGGTCTCCCTGCTTCTGCCCATATCCCCTGCAGTCTCTTCTCAGCTCAGTGTCAAGAATGAGCCTGATCAAACCCAGGTCAGGTCGTGGCCCCTCAAGGCTCAGGACACTGGACACTCAAGCAGAAACTAGTCCTTACTGTAGCCCGCAGACCCTCCTGACCTGGCCCTGTGCCCTCTCTGGTTCCCTCACTCAATCAGCTCCCACCTCACTTGCCACCTGGTTGTTTCTGGTGCCCTCCTGGCTCGCTCCCACCTCAGGACCTTTGCCCTGGCTGTTCCCTCTGCCTGGAACACCATTCCCTTTGATGTCCTCCACCTTCTCTGTAAGGCTTCTCTTGAATACCCCCACCACATTCCGTTCCCTGCTCTATTTTTCTCCATAGCATCTTTTAAGTGCTCAATAATATTACTTCTCTGTTTACTGCCCTCCCTGCTAGAACACACTTCAAGAGAGAAGAGCTTATTGGGTGTGTATCCCCAGTGCCTGGGACAGTGCCTGGAACACCACAGCCCTCAATGCATGCTAAGCTAGTGGGCCTGAGACAGTCCTTGCCCTCCAGAAATGCCTCATCCAGACCACAGTCACCATAGTCGTGCACCTTGAAAACCATCTTTGGAGTTCATTTAAGAGTGGACTCCCAGGGCTCCATTTTAAGCAATGCCCTGTGGCCTTTAAAAGGAGACTTACGGCACAGCCATGATTGCAGTCAGCACTGGTGTGTTCTGAACCCAGCCCTCCTATCTCAGGAGAGTTGCTCTCTCTGCATGCCCTCCCTTGCCACCCTGCTAACTGCTCCTCCACCTTTAGCACTCAGCCCAGGTGCCCCTCCTCTGGGTCATGGCTGAGTCATCTCTGTGTCCCCACAGTCCAGTGGGGCACTTGGCCCCAAGCAACTCCCAGCAAATTTGTTAATTAAATGGATTAATCAACAAATACATGTACTGCATTTCTTTATGAATATTTTTGTATATTCTCTGCAAGGGGCAGCAAGGTGCCCAGACACCAAACCTGCAGGACAAAAGCAAAACTGGCCAGCCAGCCACACACACACACACACACACACACACACACACACACGCAGGACAGAAGCAAAACTGGCCAGCCACACACACACACACACACACACACACACACACGCTGTTCACACAGTGGCAAAAGCTGATGACAGCATCCACCCCAAAACCACCCCCAGATATGTGAGGGTGTGGTGGTGACACAGAAAAGCTGCACAGGACAGACACATGCCATCCCTTGGGGTGCTAGGGCCCATCCCATCTGCACGTGCATCTTTACCTTCCCTGCAAGGCCCAGGATTCCATGCAACCTGACTTTGTCCTCCAGACCCAAGGCATGGCAGCAGGAAGAGTGGACACTGGCACCTCGTGGCCCACACACTGGTCAGGCTGACCCCTGGGTCCTTGGCACAGGCGACCCAGAGGTGCTGAGGTCCTCCATCTCCTAATGGAGCTGCAGCCTGAGGCAGGAGGGAGGGCCAGCTCAGACACTTGGATGCTGGTGGGGGTGGGGTTCTGTCTTTCCTTCCACTCCATCAGATTCCATCTCTTTAGGTTTGAGGCTGGAGCTGGGAAACCCAGAACTCAATCAAATAGGAAAGAGACACTGGCCTGAGTAACAGAACTCCAGAGTTCTCACCTCTGCTCAACTCTGCCACTGGCCTGCTGTGTGACCTTGGGAAAGCCAATCAACCTCTCTGAGCCTTAGTTTTTTAGGGAAAACATTGTATCCTTTGCTCCCAGAGATGGAGAACAATGGGGCAGATGCTCCAAGGCCTGGCATTCTAGACCAGGAGACAGAACTACCCCAGACCCTTCTCTACCCAGCCACCCAAAGACGCACTTGATATTTCTCTGGGGCACTTGGGGCCTCCCTCCATGGCCTTGGGAGTCAGACACATACCATGGCCACCAACCCTTCGAGAGTGGTATTCAGCTATACCAAGCCTCAGTTTCTCTATCTGTAAAATGGAAAGAGTAACAGCACCTAATCCCAGGGAGGCTGTGAGGATGAAATAAGGACATTCATGGGAAGCCGAGCCCAACACCTGGCATGGGGTAAGTTAGGAGCACAGTTACTAGGGTCTCCCATATCCAACTGTGTGGCCTTGGGGAAATCACTCAGCATGTCCACAGTGCAGTCCCTGTAACTGAGAAATGGGACTCCGTTGGATGTGCTTCGTAGGTAGTGAGGCTCTGTGACTCCCATAATTTCGACTAGCACTTGCCTTCAAGATTATATGCTGGGGGGAGCTGATTCAAGATGGCAGTGTGAGAGGTAAGACAGAGAACTCCTCCCAAAACCGCATATATTATGAAAATATAGTTAATACAACTAATCCTAAAAGCAACAAGAAAGAAGGCTGCACCAGACTGCATGCACCTGGAGAACAGAGCAGACCTCACGAAACAGGGTAACGTACCAAAGCCTTGATCTGGCAGTACCCAAGCCCTTTCTCTACCTCAGCTCACCAGCGGGGGAAGAGAAATGGAGCAGGGAGGGGGTGGAAGCCTAAGACTGCTGAATACACAGCCCTGGAGATCTGCTATGGGAGCACAAACCTACATTGTATGGTGTTCTGGAGATTAGTGGGGCTGGAAAACTAGGACAGGCAAAATACTTGGTGAAACTAAGATTCCAACCATTTGTGGAAGACAGGGACCCACATCCAGCAGCTCTGGGACAAAGGAAAGGTGGGCAGTCTGAGAGGCTTCCTAGCAGTGAGAGGGCTGCTGAAGAGGTGGGGTTTGCAGGGAGCTTGTTGTGCGGGAGAAGGGATAAGTGGACAAGGTTGTCTGGGCACGCTCTGCCCAGCAGGTTGGGAACTTGGAGAAGATTCAAGCGCTCCATCCCCCTGGCTGGCTACTCAGCTCCAAGGCCCCCCACTGTGATATTCAGCCTGTTGAGCCTTCCTCCTGACCTGCCCACACCAGCTCGCAAACCGGCAGTCCCTGCCCTGGTGTCAGGCCAGCCAGAGGGAGGCCCCGCCTATGGCAGCTGCAGACGCAAAGCACAGAGGCTTACACCTTTTCGCTGGCCCACTGGTTCTGACAGTGGAGACAGGCACAGCAGCCGGGAAGCAGGAAACAGCTCTTTCCTCCCCACAGGCACCAGCGCCACTCCCCTGCGATCCCCAACATATTTCCAGGAGCTGAACAGCTCCAGAGACTAGAGCTCCTGGGCACTAAAGGGCAACACATATGAATATGAAACATCAAAGGAACCTGGTTCAAACAAAAATCTAGCAAACACCAGAAAAAGAGCCAAATGATACTGAACGCACTGGTTCTTCCTGAAAGTTCAAAATAAAAATCATAAGCATGCTCATGGAGGTACAGAAAAATATTCAAGAACTCAGGAACGAATTTAGGACAGAGATTCAATCATTAAGAAATTCCATATCTGAAATGAAACATACAATGGAGGGATTTAAAAGCAAGAGTAGATGTAGTAGAAGAGACAGTAAATGGAATAGAAATTAGAGAAGGGGAATACAAAGAAGCTGAGGCATAGAGAGAAAAAAGAATCTCTAAGAATGAAAGAATATTGAGAGAACTGTGTGACCAATCCAAAGGGAAAGGGAACAATATTTGCATTATAGGGGTACCAGAAGAAAGAGAGAAAAAGGGATAGAAAGTGTCTTTGAGGAGGTAATTCCTGAAAACTTCCCGAATCTGGGGAAGGAGATGATAGTCTCTCAGGACATGGAAGTGCACAGATATCCCAACACAAGGGACCCAAGGAAGACAACACCAGGACATAATAAAATGGCAAAGATCAAGGATAAGGACAGACTTTTAAAAGCAGCTAGAGAGAGAAATAAGATCACATACAAAGGAAAACCCATCAGGCTATCATCAGACTTCTCAGCAGAAACTTTACAGGCCAGAAGGGAGTGGCATGATATATTTGATGCAATAAAGCAGAAGGGCCTCGAACCAAGAATACTTTATCTGGCAAGATTATTTAAATTTGAAGGAGGGATTAAACAATTTCCAGATAAGCAAAAGCTGAGAGAATTTAGCTCCCACAAACGATCCTTACAGTCTATTTTGAAGGGAGTGCTCTAGGTGGAAGTATTCCTAAGGCTAAATAGCTGTCACCAGGGGAAATAAAACCAGAGCAAAGTAGAACAATTAAATACTAAACAGATGCAGAATCAAATCAACTACCCCAAAAGTCAATCAAGGGATAGACAAAGAGTACAGAATATGTTACCTAATATATAAAGAATGGAGGAGGAAAAGGGCAGAAAAAAAAAGAACCTTTAGGTTGTGTTTGTAATAACATATGAAGTGAGGTAAATTAGACTGTTAGATAGTAAGGGAATTACCCTTGAACCTTTGGTAACCATGAATCTAAAGCCTGCAATGGCAATAAGTACATACCCATTGATAATCACCCTAAATGTAAATTGTCTGAATGCACCAATCAATAACATAGAGTCACTGAATGGATAAAAAAACAAGACCCATCTATATGCTGCCTACAAGAGACTTACTTCAAACCCAAAGACATACAGAGACTGAAAGTAAAGGAATGGAAAAAGATACTTCATGCAACCAATAGGGAGAAAAAAGCAGGAGCTGCAGTACTTGTATCAGACAAAATAGACTTCAAACAAAGAAAGTAACAACAGACAAAGAAGGGCATTACATAATGATAAAAGGGTCAGTCCAACAAGAGGATATAACTATTATAAATATTTATGCACCCAACACAGGATCACCTAAACATGTGAAACAAATACTAACAGAATTAAAGGGTGAAATAGAATGAAATGCATTCATTTTAGGAGATTTAACACACCACTCACTCCAAAGAACAGATCAACCAGACAGAAAATAAGCAAAGAGACAGAGGCACTGAACAATGTATTAGAACAGGTGGACCTAATGGACATCTACAGAACACTCCATCCAAAAGCAACAGGATACACATTCTTCTCAAGTGCACATAGAACACTTTGAAGAATAGATCATATACTAGGCCACAAAAAGAGGCTTAGTAGATTTAAAAAGATTGAAATTGTACCAATGAGCTTCTCAGATCACAAAGGTATGAAACTAGAAATAAATTACACAAAGAAAACAAAAAGCTCCACACATGGAGGCTTAATAATATGCTCCTAAATAATCAATGGATCAATGACCAAATAAAAACAGAGATCAAGCAATATATAGAGACAAATGACAACAATAATTCAACACGACAAAATCTGTGGGATGCAGCGAAGGCCAGGCTAAGAGGAAAGTATATTGCAATACAGGCCTCCCTCAGGAAATAAGAACTACCCCCAAATGAACAGACTAAACTCACAATTAACAAAACTAGAAAAAGAAGAACAAATGAAGCCCAAAGTCAGTAAAAGGAGGGACATAATAAAGATTAAAGCATAAATAAATAAAATCTAGAATAATAAAACAATAGAAAGAATCAATGAAAGCAGGACCTGGTTCCTTGAGAAAATAAACAAAATAGATAAACCTCTAGCCAGACTTATCAAGAAAAAAAGAGAGTCTACACACATAAATAGAATCAGAAATGAGAAAGGAAAAATCACTACAGACACCACAGAATACAAAGAATTATGAGAGAATCCTATGAAAAATTATATGGTAACAAACTGGGTAACCTAGAAGAAATGGACAACTTTCTAGAAAAATACAACCTTCCAAGGCTGACCCAGGAAGAAACAAAAAATCGAAATAGACCAATTACCAGCAACGAAATTGAATTGGTAATCAAAAAACTACCTAAGAACAAAACCCCTGGACCAGCTGGCTTCACTGCTGAATTTTATCAAACATTTAGTGAACACCTAATACCCATCCTCCTTAAAGTTTTCCCAAAAAGTAGAAGAGGAGGGAATACTCCCAAACTCATTCTACAAGGCCAGCATCACTCTAATACCAAAACCAGGCAAAGACACCACAAAAAAAGAAAATTACAGACCAATATCCCTGATGAACATAGATGCAAAAATACTCAACAAAATATTAGCAAAACAAACTCAAAAATA
Organism: Manis pentadactyla; assembly: GCF_030020395.1. Taxonomy (NCBI): domain Eukaryota; kingdom Metazoa; phylum Chordata; class Mammalia; order Pholidota; family Manidae; genus Manis; species Manis pentadactyla. Next base: position 44,622,863 of record NC_080022.1, on the reverse strand, counting down.
CATCAAAAGCATCATCCATCATGATCAAGTGGATTCATCCCAGGGATGCAAGGATGGAACAACATTTGAAAATCCATCAACATCATCCACCACATAGACAAAAAGAGGGACAAAAACAACACGATCATTTTCATAGATGCTGAAAAAGCATTTGACAAAATTCAACATCCATTCATGATAAAAACTCTCAACAAAATGGGTACAGAGGGCAAGTACCTCAACATAATAAAGGCCATATATGACAAACCCACAGCCAACATTATACTTAACAGTGAGAAGCTGAAAGCTTTTCCTTGAAGATCAGGAACAAGACAAGGATGCCCACTCTCCCCACTTTTATTCAACATAGTTCTGGAGGTGCTAGCCGTGACAATCAGAGAACACAAAGAAATAAAAGGCATCCAGATTGGCAAGGAAGAAGTTAAACTGTCCCTGTTTGCAGATGACATGATATTGTACATAAAAAACCCTAAAGAATCCACTCTAAAACTGCTAGATCTAATAACTGAATTCAGCAAAGTTGTGGGATACAAAATTAATAAACAGAAATCTGTGGCACTCCTATACACTAACAATGAACTAGCAGAAAGAGAAATCAGGAAAACAATTCCATTCACAATTGCATCAAAAAAATAAAATACCTAGGAATAAACCTAACCAAGGAAGTGAAAGAGCTATAACCTGAAAACTACAAGACACTCATGAGAGAAATTAAAGATACCAATAAATGGAAACTCATCCCATGCTCATGGATAGGAAGAATTAATATTGTCAAAATGGCCATCATGCCTAAAGCAATTTACTGATTCAATGCAATCCTTATAAAAATACCAACGGCATTCTTCAACAAACTAGAGCAAATAGTTCTAAAATTCATACGGAACCACAAAAGACCCTGAAAAGCCAAAGCAATCCTGAGAAGGGAGAATAAAGTGGAGATTACACTTCCCAACTTCAACCTCTACTACAAAGCCACAGTAATCAAGGCAATTTGGTACTGGCACAATAACAGACCCCATAGATCAATGGAACAGACTAGAGAGCGCAGTTATAAACCCAAGCATATATGGCAAATTAATATACGATAAAGGAGCCATGGATATACAATGGGGAAATGACAGCCTCTTCAACAACTGTTGTTGGCAAAACTGGACACCTACATGCAAGAGAATGAAACTGGATTATTGTCTAACCCCATACACAAAAGTAAACTCAAAATGGATCAAAGACCTGAATGTAAGTCATGAAACCATAAAACTCTTAGAAGAAAACATAAGCAAAAATCCCTTGAATATAAACACACACAACTTTTTTTCTGAACGCATCTCCTTGGTCAAGGGAAACAAAATAAAAAGTGAACAAATGGGACTACATCATGCTAAAAACCTTCTGTACAGCAAAAGACACCATCAGGAGAACAAAAAGGCATCCTACAGTATGGGAGAATATATTTGTAAATGGCATATCCAACAAGTGGTTAACATCCAAAATATATAAAGAACTCACATGCCTCAACACCCAAAAAGCAAATAACCCTATTAAAAAATGGGCACAGGATCTGAACAGACACTTCTCCAAAGAAGAAATTCAAATGGCCAATGGCATATGAAAAGATGCTCCACATCGCTAATTATCGGGGAAATGGAAATAAAAACCACAATGAGATATCACCTCACACCAGTAAGGATGCCAACATAGAAAAGACTAGGAACAACAAATGCTGGCGAGGATGCGGAGAAAGGCAACCCTTCCTGCACTGCTGGTGGGAATGTAAATTAGTTCAACCATTGTGAAAAGCACTATGGAGGTTCCTCAGAAAACTCAAAATAGAAATACCATTTGACCCAGGAATTCCACTCCTAGGAATTTACCCTAAGAATGCAGAATCCCAGTTGCAAAAAGACAGATGCACCCCTATGTTTATCACAGCACTATTTACAATAGCCAAGAAAATGGAAGCAACCTAAGTGTCCATCACTAGATGAAAGGATAAAGAAGAGGTGGTACATATACACAATGGAATATTATTCAGCCATAAGAAGAAAACAAATCCTACCATTTGCAACAACATGGATGGAGCTAGAGGATATTATGCTCAGTGAAATAAGCCAGGCGGAGAAAGACAAGTACCAAATGGTTTCACTCATCTGTGGAGCATAAGAACAAAGCAAAAACTGAAGGAGCATACTCAACAAAATATAGGCAAACTGAATTCAAAAATGCATAAAGAGGATCATACACCATGACCAAGTGGGATTCATCTCAGAGATGCAAGGATGGTACAACATTCAAAAATCCATTAACATCATCCACCACATAAACAAAAAAGAGGGACAAAAGCCACATGATCATCTCCATAGATGCTGAAAAAGCATTCAACAAAATTCATCCATCCATTCATGATAAAAACTCTCAACAAAATGGGTATAGAGGGTGAGTATCTCAACGTAATAAAGGCCATGTATGATAAACCCACAGCCAACATCATACTTAACAGCGAGAAGCTGAAAGCTTTTCCTCTAAAATCGGGAACAAGACAGGGATGCCCACTCGCCCCACTGTTACTCAACCTAGTACTGGAGGTCCTAGCCATGGCAATTAGACAAAGAAATACAAGGAATCCAGATTGGTAAAGAAGAAGTCAAACTGTCACTATTTTCAGATGACATGATATTGTACATAAAAAACCCTAAAGACTCCACTCCAAATCTACTAGAACTAATATCGGAATTCAGCAAAGTTGCAGGATACAAAATTAATACACAGAAATCTATGGCTTTCCTATACACTAACAATGAACTAACAGAAAGAGAAATCAGGAAAACAATTCCAGTCATAATTGCATCAAAAAGAATAAAATACCTAGGAATAAACCTAACCAAGGAAGTGAAAGACCTATACTCTGAAAACTACAAGACAATCTTAAGAGAAATTAAAGGAGACACTAACAAATGGAAACTCATCCCATGCTCTTGGCTAGGAAGAATTAATATTGTCAAAATGGCCATCCTGACCAAAGCAATCTACAGATTCAATGCAATCCCTATCAAATTACCAACAGCATTCTTCAACAAACTGGAACAAATAGTTCAAAAATTCATATGGAAACACCAAAGACCCCGAATAGCCAAAGCAATCCTGAGAAGGAAGAATAAAATGGGGAGGATCTCGCTCCCCAACTTCTTGCTCTACTACAAAGCCACAGTAATCAAGACAATTTGGTACTGGCAAAAGAACAGATCCACAGACCAGTGGAACAGAATAGAGACTCCAGACATTAACCCAAACATATATGGTCAATTAATATACAATAAAGGAGCCATAGACATACAATGGGGAAATGACAGCCTCCTCAACAGTTGGTGTTGGCAAAACTGGACAGCTACATGCAAGAGAATGAAACTGGATCATTGTCTAACCCCATACACAAAAGTAAATTCAAAATGGATCAAAGACCTGAATGTAAGTCATGAAACCATAAAACTCTTAGAAAAAAACATAGGCAAAAATCTCTTGGACATAAACATGAGTGACTTCTTCATGAACATATCTCCATGGGCAAGGGAAACAAAAGCAAAAATGAACAAGTGGGACTATATCAAGCTGAAAAGCTTCTTTACAGCAAAGGACACCATCAATAGAACAAAAAGGTACCCTACAGTATGGGAGAATATATTCATAAATGACAGATCCAATAAAGGGTTGACATCCAAAATATATAAAGAGCTCACACATCTCAACAAACAAAAAGCAAATAATCCAATTAAAAAATGGGCAGAGGAGCTTAACAGACAGTTCTCCAAAGAAGTCCAGATGGCCAACAGACACATGAAACGGTGCTCCACATCACTAGTCATCAGAGGAATGCAAATTAAAACCACAATAAGATATCAACTCACACCAGTAAGGATGGCCAACATCCAAAAGACAAACAACAACAAATGTTGGCAAGGTTGTGGAGAAAGGGGAACCCTCCTACACTGCTGGTGGGAATGTAAATTAGTTCAACCATTGTGGAAAGCAGTATCGAGGTTCCTCAAAATACTCAAAATAGAAATACTATTTGACCCAGGAATTCCACTCCTAGGAATTTACCCTAATAATCCCACAGCCCAGTTTGTAAAAGACATATGCACCCCTATGTTTATCGCAGCACTATTTACAATAGCCAGGAAATGGAAGCATGGACACTACTAAGTGTCCATCAGTAGACGAATGGATAAAGAAGATGTGGTACATATACACAATGGAATATTTTTCAGCCATAAGAAGAAAACAAATCCTACCATTTGCAACAACATGGATGGAGCTAGAGGGTATTATGTTCAGTGAAATAAGCCAGGTGCAGAAAGACAAGTAACAAATGATTTCACTCATATGTGGAGTATTAGAACAAAGGAAAAACTGAAGGAACAAAACAGCACCAGACTCACAGAACCCAAGAATGGACTAACAGTTACCAAAGGGAAAGGGACTAGGGAGCATGGGTGGGAAGGGAGGGAAATGCAAATCAAAACCACAATGAGATATCAACTCACAGCAGTCAGAATGGGTAGTATCAAAAAGACAAGAAATAACAAGTGTTGGTGAGAATGTCTCTGAAGGGAACTCTCGGGCACTATTGGTGGGGATGTAAACTGGTGCAGCCACTATGGAAAACAGTGTGGAGGTTCCTCAAACAACTAAAAATAGAAATACCATATGATCCAATAATTTCACTGCTAGGTATTACCACAGAAAACAGTAATTCAAAAAGATATATACACTCCTATGTTTATTGCAGCACTATTTACAATAGCCAAGATACAGAAGCAACTTAAGTGTCCGCCTATAGACAAACGGATAAAGAAGAAGTGGTACATATATTCAATGGAAAATTACTTAGCCATAAAAAAGAATGAAATCTTGACATTTTCAATAGTGTAAATGGCCCTCGAGGGTATTATGCTAAGTAAAATAAGTCAGACAGAGTAAGACAAATACTATATGATTTCCCTGACATGTGAAATCTAAAAAACAAAACAAACAAACAGAATAGAAACTGATTCATACATACAGAGAACAAACTAATGGTAGCTTGAGGGAAGAGGCTAGGGGATTGGCAAAATAGGGGAAGGGGATAAAGAGGTATAAAATTCCAGTTACAGAATGAGTAAGTCACAGGGATGAAAAACATGTCATAGGTAATCTGGTTGATAATATTGTAATAACTTGATATGGTGACAAACTAAACTTATCACAGTGAGCATTTTGTAATGTATATAATTGTAGGATCACTATGTTGTCCACCTGAAACTAATATTATATGTCAACTATACTCCAACTAAAAAATAAATAAATAAAAGAGAGGTGACAATCCTTCCTAGAGGTTGTTTTGAAGATTCAGTGCTGGTTAGATGGAGGAATGAAGTGTCTGCATGATACAGGGGAGATATCCAAGGGTCAGAGAGGTTGAGTGACTTGCCCATGGCCACATAGCCACTAAATACTGGAGTTGGGACTTATATCCACACTTTTGGACTGCCTCTAGAGTGGGTCATGAAGGTGCTCGAATGGAGAGAAAGTGATTTATTCTGATTGGGGGATGGGAGAGGGAGGTATAAATAGGAAGGCTTCTGGGAGGAGGTGGTCTTTAGGCAGGGCTTCCAAGGGCAGCCAGACCTTGGTCAGACCTGCAGAGAGCTGGGTGCAGTTGCAGAGGAGAACCTGTTGTTGAGTGTGGCAATGGTACCCATTTTTGCCTGACTGCCAAATGGAAGTGTTGTATAAACTAAGTTAATACTAATAGCGGGCCTATCTGTGGTTTTTTTGGGTGCTAATTTGGTAACTTCAGAGTTCTTTACTCTGTTGCATTTCTTTTGCCGTAACCCTAATTTGTAAATAGAGGTGGGTAAGGAACACATTTTTTAATTTTTTTTTTATTGTCATCACGTCACTCCTCCTTGCTTGGGGCCAGGATGCCTGGAGGCTGCTGGGCACCTACTGGTGGTGATGACAGAGGAGACCCCTGCTCCCAGATGGCGCGCACTGCTGCCACCTGCAGGCCCAGGCCGTCCACTGGGTTACCTCTGTAAGACCCTGCATGCCTTCCATGACCTCTTCCCCAGCTTCCTGGTGAGGATGAGCAGCAGCCTGCTGGACCTGGCGCGCCCCCTCTCTGAGCATGTCGCCTCCTGAAAGGACTGGGCTGCCTCCTACATACTGGGCTGTGTCCTCAGTGTGCCCGTCGCTAGAAGTCAGGAGATGGCAAACATTCATTGAGCACTTACTGAGTACCCAGCACAGTGGCTCCTGGCTTTGCATATGGAATGCCTTTTAAGCTGGCCTTACTCCAATGGTGTTTCCATCATCGTCTGAAAGATGAGGAGACCCAGGTTCAGAATGGACCACACAGAAAGCCAAGGGCAGAGCTGGGCTCAAACCCTGTGGTCTGCCTGCTAGCCGTCCTTCTGCTGATGAACTTGCTGCCTGTGGGAACCCTATCGGGACAAGGCCCTGAGACATTATTGAAGTCTGAGTCATTTTATAAAAGCATGACTCAAGGGCCCCAGATTCCTTTGAAGCTGTTGCTATTCAGAAGTGTCCTCTTGTAGGACAGGGTTCTCTTCTCCCTCCAGCTTGGCCCTGATGTCACAGCTTTGGTGGAAGGGCAGAAAGAGGCCTGGGTAATTGAGGACCTCTGGCCTCCATTCTCCTGACCCTGGCCCTAGCACTTCAAATGCAAATCTTTCTCGTTTTAGCCTCTGCCCCCAGCCCCTGTCCTCCTAACTTAATGAGAACACACGGTTCCCATTTCCACATGGACTCTCTCTTTGGCCGGGGAAGCCTCCTGTAGACGCTGAGACGCAGAGTGGGGAGGGTCTTGCCTTAGGTCAGACAGCCCGTAACTGGACCCAGGTCTCCTAGCCCCACTGTGCTAGTGCCACAGGCTTAAGTCACTTCAGGACAGTGGCCAGAGAACTAATTTGTGTTAAGTCCTGTGGGGGCAATGACATAGACTGGGCAGGGTCCCAATGACATAGACTGGGCAGGACTCAGTCTGATGGTGAAACATCAAGTAAATGCCTTCACTAGTCTGTGCAACACATATTTAGAAGTACCTGTTGTGTGCTGCAGATAGGAGGGTGAACCAGCCCCAGCCCTTGCCCTGGAGCTCATAGTGTAGGAGGAGAGACTGAGAGGAGATGGCCAGTACAGTTAGTGTATATACACCGGTATGACATGCTCAGCACAGTGAAGGAGAAGGAATAGGTGCCCATACATACATATCGCCGGACCATAGTGTCAGACGGCACACGTGAGCCCCAACAGCCAGGGCAGCTTTGCCAAGCTGAGCAGCGGGCCACAGATGTTTGCCATCGATAGCTGGGCTTTGACATCCCACCGACGTGGGTTCATGTTCCAGCTCAGCCCCTTACTAGTCTAACCTTGGGCGAGTTCCCTCACCTTGCTGAGTCTCAGTCCCCTATCTATAAGCTGGGCATGAACATAGGAGCGATCATTTAAGGACTAAATGAGATTGGGGAGTATTTAAGCAGGTGCTAAATACAGAAACTCACTGAGGTATGGATAGGTTAAGGAAGCCCATGGGGACTAGTTGCCCTAGTAAGCTGTTACCACCTCTTGGTCTGAAGGACAAGCACTGTTGCCTCTTCCCCCCGGGGAGCCGGCAGCATGGAGGAGGGGCTGCCAAGGGGGAGCTGTGGTCACCAAAGGAAGCAGCCACTGGTGGGACCTCACACAAAAACAAGGAGGGCATGGAGAAGACGCCCTTTCACCCCCCAAACTCCTGCTGGTGCTCCCACTGGCTGAGCTCAACCAGAGCTGCTGCAAGGGGCCCGGTTGCTGCAGGCAGCCTTCTGTGAGCCTCCCGGGCACTAGACAGGGTGAAGGAGGGTGGCGAATGCATCTGGGGCAAACAGAATGATCAGTACAGTCATCATGATTTGGGGGTGGAGTCCAGGTCCAGCCGGCCCAGAGCCTGGGCACGGCCTGGCTCCCCAGATGCCATGTCAAGTTCAGAGTCCTTCCTCCAGGGAACTTCTGTACCATGCGGTGCTGGGTTCAGTTGCTGAAAGGTTGGATCGCTGCGTTCCCCAGCTGATGCAGAGGGGAGGAAAGCTGAGCACCAGGAAGGAGTCTGCAGGGACAGGGTGGGAGAGTGCTGGGGTGTGACTCGGAGACAGCTTTGCTCAGATGAGGTAAGGGCTGTGGTTGCGCTTGCTGCTGGCCAAGTGGCTTTTGAACCAGAGCTCCCTGGCCCCTTGCTTCTGCAGGCCCACCTCGAATGCACGAGGAGGTTGAGGAGGACTCCTCAGTGTTTGCCCAGAGTATCCTGTAGAGCCTGGAGCAGATTGTCCCTGCGTGGCACCAGGTGCATGAATAGTGCCCCCCAGGGAAGGCCCCAGCTGTGCCCCGCCCTTGGTTTGAGCTGAATCCCCTTGCTCTGCTCTTGCCTCTCCTCCCTGCTCATGGTCCTCACCTCTTAGGGGCTTTGGAGCTCAGCACGCTGCACCGACTTCTTCTTTTCCGTCCCAGCCCCCACTCCCCCAGCCCCCAGCACATGCCTTCCCACAGCTCCAGGTAGAGTGCGGAGTCCTCCCTCAAGCGAGCCTCTTCCACCTTCTCAAAGTTCTCGTTTGCCTCTCTCTCCATTTGGAACGGCAGCAGCTGCACTTAGGACAGGGAGTGAGTAAACTGACCTTGAACTCTCCCCTAAGGCCCACAGGTCTCAGAGACCCCAAAGGCCTGAGGACAGGACTGGACCCCCGACGGGATGGCTCTCTGGCCTCCTGTTGTGCCCTCTGCATCATTCAGGCTCTGGGATCCCATGTCCCCGTAAGCCTTTCCTCCCATTCTTCCCTTGGTCTGGGGTGGCCTGGCTAAGGGCAGGCAGGGAGCAGGAGAGATCAAGGAAAATGGCCTGGGTTCTACAGGGCCTCCTAGGTGGGTGGAGGTGCTATTTATTGGGTTGGGGAAGACTGGAAGGAAAGACATATAGTTTGGGGAAAAGATCAGTTTGTGGGGCCAGTGGGATGAGTTCAGGAGCCTGTGGAACTGTGCCAGGACTCAGCCAGACGCGGGAGTGAGTTCAGCCTCCACCCACTACCATGTCCCGTGGAGTCTTAGAAGCCCTTTCCCCCTCCGAGCCTCCTGTCCTCATCTGTAAAATGGGCATCGAGCCCCATCCTGCCCTCCCCACAGGGTTGTTGTGAGGCTCCAGTGAGGTGAAGGGTGTGCAGATGCTCTGGGAGCTGAGGCCGGTGGCTTCTGAGTAGCTGTCATCATGACAGATAACAGACCTGGGGCCTCCCAGGGCTCTCAGCCAGGTGGGGAGATGAGGAGGATGTGTGGCACACATCCCACTGGGCAGCGGGCCAGAGGGGAGAGGCGTGCTCTGGTAGGGTGCGCTGGCCTGGTGTGGGCAGCCTAGGGCCAGGGAGACTCTGCCCCTTGGCAGGAATTGCTGCCCCTCCCCACCCAGCCTGTGCCTTTGTCGGTGGAGCCCAGAGCCCAGCCTTCAACATTAGTGCCTCAGGAACCTGCCAGAGCCAGCTAGTTTGGAATGGGGAGGAGACCCTGGACAGAGGGCTAGAAGAACCCATGCCAAGCAGGAGAGAGGAGACCATAGCCCCTAAATCAGCTTCCCAGGGCTTCTGTCACCAAGTTGCCCAAACTCAGTGGCTTAAACAAACAGAAATGTGTTCTCTCCCAGTTCTGGAGGCCGGGAGTCTGGAATCCAGGTTCCGTGGGCCAGGCTCCCTTCAGAGGCTCTGGGGAGAGCCCTGCTGTGCGTGGCCAGCTCAGGGGAAGGTGACTGCAGCACGCTTTGGCCCGCAGCTGCCTCGCTCCGCTCTGCCTCCTTCACGTGGCCTTCCCCCTGTGTCTCCCCTCTTCTTTTTATGACACTTGGCATTGGGTGTAAGGCCCACCTGGATAATCCTGAATGATGTCATCTGGAGGTCAATAACTTATACCTGCAAAGACCATTTTCCCAAATAAGGTTTCAACCACAGGCCCTGGGGGTTAGAATGTGGACATACCTTCCTGGGAGCTACCATTTGGCCCATTGGCCCACTGCAGCCCCCCAAGCCAGAAGCAGACCCAGGCGCCCGTGGAGTGCCTTACCCTCACATGTTCCCGGTGGCTGCAGGAAGTGGCAAGAATGGAAGGCAAGAGTATAGAGCCCATCTGGAGTCACAGAAGGGCATGGCTGGACCATGCCCCCTGGAGCTGTTGGGCCTGAGTGGGCCACATTGGGGCCATGCAGATAAGGGGAGAGTGGGCACTCCTGGCCAGAAGGAGACCCTTTCTTCACAGAGAGACCACACAGCACAAGGGACAAGCACAGGCTCTATAGCTGCCTGCCCCACTCACCCACTGCCTGGCCCAGAATTGGGCACTCTCAAGGTGTGTGACCTTGGATAAGTCACTGTCCCTCTTGGAGCCTCAGGTTCCTCTGCAAAGGGAGCTAGGGATAGTTCTACTTCGGGGCTGTTTGAGGGTTAAATGCTATAGCCCACATTCAGCCGTGTCCAGTATATAGTGAGCAAACTGGCGTTTTACCCCACCTTCTCTTCCACTTCACATGTGCCCCATGCTCCCTGCACTACGCTAGGGGCTGGGGATGCAAAGATGAGCAAGATGGGTTTGGTCTCTGCCCTGCTGTAACTCCTGGGAGAAAATGTGTTCTCAGCCCAGGGCAAATTACCTTTGAAGCCAAAATCAGTCAAAGGGAGAAATAAAGTGGGAGAAATCCATTTATTGCTTACAGGCAGTTGTCCACTTCTGCTTGTCCATATCTCTCATGACCCGGCTGCAAAAGGGACCACACCAAACCTCTCCCATCCAGATGTACCCTTGCTCCCCGACCCTTGTAATCACCTGTTGATATGGAGATGCACTAAGGCCAGGCAAGAGATTCTGGAAGCATTGCAATTTTATCCACACTCTCATAGAGCTCTAGTGTGTGAGGAAGGTTAATCCATTAATGAAACAAATAGCTCCAGGAGGTCAGTTAGTTCCTGATGGGGTAGGAGCTGTATAGAAGTCCAGAGAGCTGTGAGCATGTGTAAGAGACAGACCCCACTGACAGTTGAGGAGTCAGGAAAGGTTTCCTGGAGGAAGTGACATTCTGGCCAAGATCCGCAGTAGGTCTCCATCAGCTACACAAAGGGGAGGGAGTCCAAGCAGAAGAATGAATAAGGACTAAAGACCAGAGGGAGTGGCCTTCAGGGAAGGAGCACAAAGATCATGGGCAGGGGCCTAGAGTTGGTGAGATGGGTGGAGGTGGTGAGGGGTGCACCTGAGCAGAGACAAAAGGGAGAACTTGGCTATAGTCTGAGCTTCTCAAGCACAGCAGGGCCTGCCTGGTGGGAGTGAGTGAGCTCCCCGCTCTGGAGATATGCAAGCAGGACTGGGCACCACCTGCCAGAGGCCACAGCGCTTCCCGCACCACTCCAGAGGTGGGATGAGGCCACTCCAGGATGCCTTTGGCCCTGAGAATATAACTCCTCTTGAGCCCTCTGTGGCAGAACAGTAGTCCCCATCTCATATGGAAGTACAAGGATAGAACTGTGGCTCCTAGGACTGGCCCACCAAGCACTGTGGGCCACCCGAGCTGGGCCTCTGCCCTTTCTGGCATCCCACTGGAAGCCTAAGGATTTACCTGCAGGTGCCTTTGGCTTATGCTTCACTCAAGCCATGCAAGGAGTGGTGGGAGCCATGTGTGGACTCTCCATGCTGGGAGCCTTTCACCCAGCAGCATCTAATGCAGATCACCTGCTCCCGTTGGCCATGCTTGCAACCTCCTGTCCCCATGCCAGCAGGCAGCAGGCTTGGGTGGGCTGGAAAAGCACCACTATTCTCCAGTCTGTTAGGAGGGTAGGAGCTACCTGTCCAAGCCTCAAGCTTCTGCTAGGGCACACCTCAGGCCCTTGCCAAGCTCAATTCAGATGTGACCTCGCAGTGGTCACGTTGCCGCTCAGTCACCCAGAAACAGCTCCTGGAGCAGTCAGTGGTCCTGGGTGCAGGTGGGCTGAGGAAGGACTCTCGCCTGGGTTGACATGACAGCTTTCTCAGCTTTCTGCTCACCCACCTTGAGAAGCAGGCCTGACGCTTGCCTGGCATGCTCTCCTGTAGATGCGTGTTCTGTGTAGGAACACATCTATAGGGAGAAACAGCTCCCCTGCCATGGCCCTCTTGCATAGCTTTTATCCCACTGGCTGGCTGCAGATGTGTCCATCTCCTTCCAGCCTGGAAACTCTGAGGGCAGACTTCAGGCCGATTCCGAGCATCTGTGACCCCAGCCCTGGGCCTCTGCTCAGAGCACAGTGGCCAGCATCCTTTGGCTTCTGGGTATCCTCAGGCCTGAGCTCAAGCCCTCCTAGCCCCATCCCTTCCCAGCATGGCACCTGGCACATGGTAGGTGTCCACTGATGAATGATGACTACTAACACACTCAGAGGAGGGGTCTGAGCAACCAGACTCCTCCCATGTCCTGGGTATCTACCCAGCTTGATGGAGAAGTGATCGAAGTATTCATGGTACTGACCAGTGGAGGCTGCTGCCGAGACTGGAGGCCCTGGGGCAGGTGGGCATGACATGGAGCCAGGGGGCTGACGGCCCGGGTCAGACCCTGCTTTGGCTCTTTACCAGAGGTGGCGTGGTGCTGCGGGAAGACGGGCTAGGGCTGACCTGGCGTGATCTCCGAGCAGCCACTGAACTGCTCTGTGGGTGGCTGAGAGGTGGCCACCACAGATGTCACCCAGCATCTGTACGTGTGTTGTCATTTGGTAAAAAGGCATCCCAGGTGTAATTAAGGGTCCTGAGACAAGGGTCATCCTGGAATATCTGGTGGACTCCAAATCCAGTGACAGTGTCCTTGTAAGCAAAAGGCAGAGGGAGGTTGAAGACACACACAGGGGAAGGCCGTGTGAAGACAGAGGCAGCTACATGCCCAGGATGCTGTGAGCTGCCAGAAGAGGAAGGAAGAATTCTCCCCCAGAGTCTTTGCACAGAGTGTGGCCCCCCTGACATCTGGATTTTAGACCCTGGGCCTCCAGAACTACAAGGGTACATTTCTGTTGTTTCAAGCTACTTTGCACATGTGTGAGTAGATCTGTTTCATAAATTCCTAGAAGCAGAATTCTACATAAAGAGAATGGTAATGCCTTATATGGATAGAATTCCACCAGCAAGGCTTGGGGAATCAGAACAGGCTAGGTTCTGCCTCAGTGCCACACAACCCTCAAATCTTAAAATGACAGAGGCTTATTCTCTCTTGCATGACACACGTCCACCATAGGCTGTGCTCCGCTGTGTGACCGCCTCACCCCAGAACCAGCCGGGAGAAGTAACTGTCACTGGGCACATTGCTGTGCACCTCGGCAGAAGGAAAGTGGAGGTGGGGAATCACTGGGGCTCCCACATAGAAGAGACCCACATGCTTTCCACTCCCATTTCAATTCCCAAAGAAAGTCACGGGGTCCCCCTAGGCCCCAGGGTGGAGATGTGTAATCACACCAGTGCCCAGAAGGAGGAAAATGGGAATGTCTGTGCGCACCACAAGCAGCTGCCACGCATAGTCACACCCAGGCCATCACAGACAGTCATCAAACATTTTGATCTGTCCCATATTAAAACATTGTCTACATTTGTCTTGAACTGTATCTTCATGTCCTTTGACTAATTTTTCAATTTGGCTGTTGGCCTTTTGTTTAAAGACTCATAGTCATTTTTTTAATGTATTAATCAAAATTAGCCTGCTGTCTGTCATATATGTTGCAGATCCATTTTCCCCATTTGTCGATTGACTTTTGATCTTATGGTATTTTATTCCATAGAAAATTTTGATTTCTATGGAGTCAAATTTATCAGTCTTTTATTTAATGACCTCTGGATTTTGTGCAGTGCTTTTGGAGGTCCTCCCCTTAGCACAACCATATAAAAATTCTCCTTTTTTAACATTTAAATCCTGACTTCAGCTGGAATTTGCATTTGTTTAAAGAGTGAGGCTATCTTTTTCAGAATGCAAGCCCTTTGCTCCAGTACCATGTATTCAATAACCCACCATCTTTTTGCCACTGTTGGAATGACATCAACTAAATTCCCATATGGTTTTGCATCTATTTTCAGTCCTGTTTGGCTCCTTTAGTACCAGCTCCTTTTAGCTGGTACCAAACTGTCAACATGTGCATGCATTCCGACCTAGCACGTTTATTTCTGGGAATTCATCCTAAGGAAGTAGGCAAGTGGCCAAGAGGTACTCTTGGTTCAAAAATACGAGTATAAAGTAGGAGTGGGGCCTGAGAGAAAGCGGAGGCAAGGTCTTTGGAGGTGGAGGAGCCCAGAGCCCAGAGCACTCATTGGGCTATCTGTGTGCATGTTGGAACCGCCCCAGCAGGAGTGACCATGAGCCAGGTCTTAGGGACAAAGGGGTGTAATGTGATGACAGGAGCTTCCACACTGAGTATTATGGAGACAGGACAGTGATCTGGAAGAGTCAGTGAGGAAGCAGGAGGACCCGTACCCACCTAATGCCCTAGGTTAAGGGCTGTGGGAGAAGAACATGAGGAAGCAGTGTCTTGGGGAGCAGGGGGACTTTGGGCAGAGCAAGAAGGAAAAGGATTGTTCTGAGAGGCATTTGAGGGCGAGGGGGTTGTAGGTGGTGGACCAGGATTTCAAGGGCACAGTGAAGGATTTCAGGAAGGGACGGAGGAAGGAAGGAAGAGGGAAGGGAAGGGATGGGCCCAGTGAACAAGGCCTCTGCCAGAAGTTCCTGGCTGATTTGGAACAGTGGCTGTGCCCATCTTGGCCAGCAGAGGGCGCCCAGTGCACAACATGAAACCTAGGTCCGACTGCCACCATCACTGAGAGTCCACTATGGCCCCTAAGATGATCAGACCCTGCCCTACCCTTGTCTCCCCTTTCAGGAAAGCAGGAAGGGTACAAGCCTCTGTAATGAGCGGCAAGGGGATACAGCCATACAAGGAAGGGATAGGCTAGGTGCTACGGGAGCCTAGTCGACAGGCATTGGATCAAGGCAGGCTTCCTGGAGGAGGCAACTTGGGGTTTGTGGTCCAGCTGTAATGGGTGACACATCTAGGAAGCAGTGCATGGCACAGCTGTGGACACTGGGACAGGAGGCCGGGTTTTATGAGGCCTCTTCCCGTGGTTGGGGTAGGGGGAGAGTGTCCTGGACGATTCTGAACAAAAGGTGGTGACCAGAGCGCCAGTCTCGGTAATGCTTTAACCTCTTGCAAAGGTCCTCCTCTGGAGCTACTCCAGACCCACCACGCTCCAGCCACCCACCCCTCTCTTCCCAGGGGCTCCCTTGCCGGCCACTTCATAGAGAAAATGGAGGCCATGCACCCACCTCACACACCACCTCTCCCTGCCGCTTAGAGGGAGGTGTCTAGCTGGTTGAGGGCCCCATCCTTTCCCCAGCCTCATCCAAACTGTTCTCTGACTTCTGTCTCCAGCTGGTACACACCCAGGCCCCCACTATTACCTTACACATGCCACGTACTGTTCTAGACGCCGGGTTACTTCAGTGAACAAGACGGAGCTCGTGCCTCAAGCGGTTCTCACTCTTGTAGAGAAAAACATAATAAAGTCAAGTGTGTACATTGTGAGGTAGAGATAAGAGCTGTACAGGAAATGAAAAGGGAAGGAGGAATGTGTCAATAGGGGGAGGGATGGGAGCATTGGAAATGGGGTGGTCCAAGCGGGTGGGCTCTTGCAGCCACCCCCCTGGCTCTCTCTACGCCTGCCTCACCCTCCACCCCTGCACACTGCTGCCCTCCTCTCTCAGTCCTACTGTTTCCCAGCCTTACATCAAACCGCAGGGTGGGGTCAGGAATCCAGCCATGGAGAAGTGCAGATTCCTCTGACTGACTCGGAATCTCAGAGCTGGGCCCAGGAATCTGCATTTCATGAGCCCTCTTAAGGGTTCTGAGTGAACCACAAATCCATTCCTTGAAAAATGAAAATGTGGCACTGCTTGGAGGGGCCCAAATTGCCCAAGGCCACTCTGCAACCCCCAGGCAGGTCCATGCCTTGGCACATGCTGCCCCCTACTAGGGTGCCCTTCCCAGCATTCTTCATCTGATAACTCTTACGCATCCTTTGAGATCCACCAGGATTTCAAGGGCACAGTGAAGGATTTCAGGAAGGGACGGAGGAAGGAAGGAAGAGGGAAGGGAAGGGATGGGCCCAGTGAACAAGGCCTCTGCCAGAAGTTCCTGGCTGATTTGGAACAGTGGCTGTGCCCATCTTGGCCAGCAGAGGGCGCCCTCCTCCAGGCAGTACTCCCGAAACAGACAGGCCTGGGCAGCAGAAAAGAAAAGACCCCAGGGTGGGTTCTAGGATACAGTTCTAATCCCAGCTCTGCCACTGAATCCACGGTGTGACCCTGGCCATGTCACTGCCCGTCTCCAAGCCTCCATTTACTCATTAGTAAAATAAGTGACAATAATTCTGACCTCATTAAAGCCAAATGAGATGTCAGTTCTGAAAATGCTTTATGTTCTCATAGCACAAACAAAGGGGAGGGATTCATCATGTTAGACCCTCACTGGAGGGAGAGGAAGGACCACAGGGACTATAAAAGGTCGGCTGGTGGCTCTACCCCTCCACACAAGCACCCAACTGCATCACCAGGGACTAGCAACTGGCATCCAAAGACTCCAAGGGCATGCACCCAATTTGCATCAAGTGCCCTGAGGTCTAGGGTGAGAGGAAAGAATCCCCGGCAGCTCCAGGGCCCCAGGGCAAGTGAAGGCAGGGACCAAGAGGAATGTGCCATTGCAGCTTCCGGCCACTAGCCCTCACCCCCAAGCAAAATATTTCCATCACCTCCTCTCCTGGTCAGGGTGTTAATGGTGCAGGAAAGGCAGCCATGGGAGCCTGGGCAGCCAAGCCCTGAAATGCACTCTGCAATAACCACCTTTACCTCCCAGCCAGACCATGCATGGGCCCTGGGAGGCAGGTGGGCCACACTGCTACCCCATTAAGGGGTCAGGAGACTGAGGCTGGGGAAGATCCCACAGGCAATAAGGGGTGCACTCTGGATCCTACACCCTGAGCAGGGAAGATCAAAGATCCTCCTTAGGAAGAGGTAGGGTGGCATTGACTGTTATTTCCATGGGAAAACTGAGGCTCAAGCAGATGGTTTGAGCATCATAATTCAGATGGTGAAGGAGCAGAAGGGAGGAGGAGGCAGGAAACAGAAGAGAGAAGGAAACGAGTCATTACTGACATCAAGCTGTTTCACACTGTTTCAGGTCTACCCCATTCTAAAGGAAAAGGGGGCAGTCATAGCTAATACCTGCTAGGCAGGAAAATAGACATGAGCAGGGTGGAAAGAGAATAAGGCCAGTAAGCACACTAGAAGGGACTCAAACTTTTTATTTTTAACCAGTTAAAAATAAAAAGCTCGAAGGCCAGGAGCAACTTGGCTTAGAAGTTGGAATACTCCCCAGATAAAGAAAAGAATCTCAGCATAGCCTGTGTCTTCACTGTGTCAATTAGAACACACCAATGTAAGATTTACATTAGCCTGCTCAAAGGCCCAGCTTTAAGATAGAAAAAAATTCCATCTTAAAGCTAAGATTGCATTTTAATCAAAAGGACAGTGGCTCAGCCCACCTTGGAGGCAGGGCAGACAGTCTTGATCGATATGCTTCCAAACAGAAGCTGATATCCTGGAAAGGCATCAAAGAAGTGTATTTCTTGTGCTAAGTTTAAAAAAAAAGAAACTTAATATCTTATCAAAAATGAACATTTTAGGGCAATTGGCTGGTCTGCACCTGGCCCTTTGTTGTTTTCCTGAAAATCCTCAACTGCCTATAAAACCCCACACCCTAAACTTTTCAGTGCACTCCCCTCTCTGAGGTTGCCCACACTTTCCAAGTGCGTAGACTTTCCTCTCTCAATAAAACTTAAACCTTTCAAGGTGCCTCTCTTCCCTGAGATCACCTGCTGCACTTTTTCTCTCTTTAAGTAACTTTAAAAAAACTGTTACTCTGCTTCATTACTGTGTCTCTGCCCTTCAATTCTTTGTTGTGGTGGGGACAAGAACTGAGGGTAATACACAATGCTCCCCCAACAAATCCAGACTCCTCACAGGAATGAATGCTGGTAAAAACCATACTGATGGCCCAATCTTCCCTGACCCCAGGAAGAAACCTGCTGCCCTTAAGGGATCTCTCTCCCTTGTGCTGTATCTTCTGCTGCTAGGCAGAATCCTGATTCCTCCCTGGTGACACCACCTTCCGGGGAGAAGCCTAGGTTAGCTGAACTGTGCACCTGGCTAAGAACAGCACACGGGAGAAGGCTGGCTGTTGTCAGCCCAGCTGCGTCCCCCTGCGGCACGGTGATGCCCCTGGAGGTGTTTGCTGAGGAGAGAACACCACTCCCTAGGTGTGTTTTCCCTTCCTTCTCTGCTGGCAAGTTTTTTCCTCTTTCCTCTGATTTCCCAGGGTCACTTTCACAGAGATAATCCCTGGTTTGTTGTGGGAAGAGACGGCAGTAGTGCTTGGTATAAACCTGTGTTTATAGCCAATACAGATGCTGCTGACTCCCAGTCCCCCTGCAGACCCCACAGCCACGCCATCCCCGAGGGGCCTCAGGCCCAGGTCCTGGCGTGGCCCTTCCTGCTGGTCATCCAGTCATACCCCCGCCCTTGCTGAGAACGGGCTTGGCAGATGGGCCAGCAGAGAAGGCCTGGGGGCCTAATCTCAGGGCGAGCATGACACATCCTGTGGGGGCCAAGGGACGTGCTCAAAGCCCAGTAGGAGGGGGGTCCTCGGATCTGCAGGTGGGGGCAGGAGTGGGAGAGGACAGGAGGGAGCTGGAGAGTAACTCCCAGCCCCTCGCAGCCACACTGGGGCCCCTGCTCAGTTCACCCTTCCTCACAGAGCCTCTGGTTTCCTGCTTCCCTGGGACCATGACATCGGCCTTCATCCCTCATAAGGCTGGACTCACACCTGCTTTGGATGGGACCTTTGTAGGTCAAGTTCCGCCTCCCTCCACCTCCCACCCCACCGTGGGTGCCTGAGTCCCTTCTCCAGCATGCCCACAGCAGGTGGCCACTGGGCTTCCCTCAACTTCACTGATGAGGTGAGAGTGGACTACTTTCTGGAAACTCAGATGTGTTTATTTTTTTATTTTAAAAAACTTTTTTAAATTATTGTGTATTTTCCGAATGTAGAAAAGTTATTTTCTTATCATTATTTACATGCTTATTATAAAACTTTCATAAAGGATCCCATCACCCAGAGATGTCTTTAATTTTTTTCTAGTCATATTTGTGCAAAGATATACATGGGATCATAGCCTGTGTCTGCTGGGAGTGAGTTCAACTGCAAGCTCAGCGGCTTACACAAATAGGGGTCACGTTATCTCACATAGCTGTGATCCCTCCGAACAGTACCAAGGAAGGAGAGTTTTCTGCATTCTACTTTTTAATCTCTCTTTTATTAATTTTATATCATGAGCATCTTTCCACGTCAAGCACTTTTTACAATAGCCAAGATATGGAAGCAATCTAAGTGTCCGTCAGTAGATGAATGGATAAAGAAGAGGTGGTACATATACACAATGGAATACTATTCAGGAGTAAGAAAGAAACAGATTCTACCATTTGCAACCACATGGGTGGAGCTGGAGGACATTATGCTCAGTGAAATAAGCCAGGCGGAGAAAGACAAATGCCAAATGATTTCCCTCATTTGTGGAGTATAACAACAATGCAAAACTTAAGGAACAAAACAGCAGCAGACTCAGAGACTCCAAGAATGAACTAGTGGTTACCAAAGGGGAGGGGTGTGGGAGGGTGGGTGGGGAGGGAAGGAGAAGGGGACTGAGGGGTATTATGTTTAGTACACATGGTGTGGGGGATCACGGGGAGAACAGTGTAGCACAGCGAAGGCACATAGTGGATCTGTGGCTTCTTACTACGCTGATGGACAGTGACTGCATTGGGGTATGGGTGGGGACTTGATAATATGGGTAAATGTAGTAACCACATTGTTTTTCATGTGAAACCTTCATAAGAGTGTATATCAATCATACCTTAATAAAAATGTTAAAAAAAAAAGAAAGAAATATAGACTCAGTCATTCATTTCACAATTATTTATTGAAGGCCTACTGTGCTGCAGGAAGTTAGCTAGGCACCAAGGACGTGATAATGAACACAGTTGGGTCCTTGAGTCCTTGCCTTACTGGAGCTTAGAATCGAATGGGGAATACAGAAAGTCTATCAAAGAGCTTCACAAAGTGAAGTATTGTGAAATTACAGCTATCCTGCTGCACTGTGAGAGCAGGTGGATGGAAGGAGATTTGATTCCATCAGAAGGGTCACCATTTTTAATAACCACATAACTATTCCCTTGCACAGTGTAGCATAATTACTAGCCATTCTCCTATTGCTCGATGTTTAGGTTCTTTCCACATTCGAACTGTGATGAACAATGCCACAATAAAGTCCATCTTGGTGTACCTGTGCAATTAGTGCCTTAGGATAAGTTCCTACTAGGGGAACTGTGGAATCAGGGGCGGCCCACCTGTGGAGGCACTTACCACGTGTTTGCCATTTGCCCTCTGCCAAAAGCTTGTGTCATTTCTACTCCCACCAGCAAAGTAAACAGCCCTGTCCTTCACAGTCAGCCAACACCCCTTGTTATTATCTTTACAAAATACACCCATGTTATGGGCGAAACACGGTTTCTAGTGGTTTTAGTTGGCACCCCTTTGATTATTCCTGAGCTTGACCGTGTCTTCGTTTCCTTCTTTCATGCAGTCACTGATGCTCCCTCTGGGTGAATGCCTCTTCTTCCTCTGTCTCATTTTTAGCACTTCTCTCCCCCTCTGTCTCTCTCCGTTAAGAATTATAACCTCTGTCTGCTCGATGTTGCCGCCCATTCTTTGGGTAGCTCTGAGTGCTACAAAGTCCCCCTGTGGACACTCTAGCCATGTCCTTGTCATTCAAATAGGCTGAGGCTTCCCCTGAGTGCTAGGGTGGGACCCACAGCCCATCCTGGGTAGGACCCCACCCATCACCCTGTCCTGTGCAGCCACCATAGACAGCTACCCTAAGCCCTGCTCACACCTACCCCTGGGCCAATCCTTGAACATGGCGGGGTGACTCCGGAGTTCCAGCCTTTGTCCAAGCTGCCGTTCCTCCCTTTCTTCCCAAATGAGCCCTTCAGCACATAGCTCTGTGCGAGTCACCTCTCTGAGAGGCTCTTGACTCCCGCTGTGCTTCCCTCTGCACTGACCGCCCCGGCCTGTCACTGTTCATTCTGCAGTTACCCCAAGGGAGCGGGGGTCTCCAAAGTCAGGTGCCCGCAGACAATGCCTGACATGGGGGGGTGGCACCAAGCAGGTGCTTAGGGAGTACACATAGCCAGAATAAATGAATGGATTAATAAAGGAGTGATGGAATGAAATCTTCCCCTCCCTCTCCCTGCCCCAGGCTGGCTGAATGGGCACCCAGAGCTTGCTGTTGCCCACCAACCAGCCGCCCCAAGCTGCTCTTGTCTGGGTTCAACCCAAAGGATGTACAGGTGGCTTGGGAACATTCACCATCTGAAAATCACCTGTGGTGTCTGTTATCTGACCTGGGCATCTGTGGGTCACTCAGGCCCCGCCCCCCGGGCTCTCTCTGAAAGGGGCAAGGCCTTAGCCCAGGTTCCAGTCTCTGCCACGGGGTCCCCTGCTCTGCTCAGTGGGGCTTGTGGCCAGCAATGAGGAATGTGGGACACTGGCTCCACCAAGCTTCAGTGCTGACCTGCCATCCACTCAGTGCCACCCTCACCGGTGGAGGAAACCTCTTACAGGCCAGACTGGGAACTGAATCCCTGCCACAAGCCACAAGCCAGCTTTCTTGCTACCAGTTTGTTCCCCTTCATTCTCTTTTACACCTGTTAACCAGAATATGCCCTAAACATTCTTCTCTTTGTGTCCCCACTTGCCCATTAGATGAAGTCTGAGCTCTGCAGCAGGAATTCAAGGAGCCCCATGGCCAAGCTGCAACCCCAGTCTCCTGCTCTGACTCCGTCCTCCGTCTCTCCAGCTAGGTGAGTGCCCTCCAGCTTCCCAGGGCCGCCTCTTCCTCCCTCCTTCCTCTGGGGCTGTGCCTGAGATTCCCTTGTCCCTTCATTCCCTCTGGTTAAATCCTGACTTGCAAACCCCATGCTCTCTGGGTCACCTTCCAACTATTCCAATTCTTGATAACCCCTTAAAAACAAGACTAAGCCTTTATGCACTCTAGAATAACCTGGTTCACTTATTCAAAGTCCAGACCATCCCAGGCCTCTCTGGAAGTGGTTCTAGGACACTGGACTTTAAACGCTTCCCAGGAGAGTCTGATGCTACCAGCTCAGCCTGGTCTACTGACCTACATTTGGGAAGTGCTGGTAATACAGTGCTTGAATGCCAATTCCAAGTCTAAACCGGCTCCTGATGACTACACATTGTACACATTCCCCCCATCTCTGCAAATGATAGTAATAATGGCAACTACCACTTCCTGAGGGCTTGTCAGGCACCAGGCACACACTGAGCACACAATATACACAAAGTCATCTAATCTTCCCAACATGCTGTCAGGTAGATAATATTAGCCTCATTTCACGGATAATTAAAGGCCAGAGAGGGTAAGTGTCTTGGTCAAAGTCACAGAGCTTGCCAGGAGGAAGCTCAGTCTCAAACATGGCTCCTTATGCCAAGGCCAGCACCCCTCATTCCTGTGTTGCTATGTAGTTTGTGTGCCTGGCCAGTGAGCCCTAAAAGTGGGCACCTGGTTCAGTTCAGTTCTGGTCAGTTCGGTGCTGTTCCACCAACTCTACTGCCATTTGCTTTTGCCAAGTCCTGACACAGAAATACAGCTAGGAAGAGGCCCTGTCCTCTGAGGACCTCTCAGTCAAGGTGGCAAGACAGGCATACATAAAAAGGGCTGGACCTAGAGTGAGAAGGGCTCAGAGGAGAGGGTGGGATGGGAGGCAAGAGACGGCCAGTTCGGATGCAAGGGAACAGGTGGAATTTGGGCTGAGCCTTGAAGGACGATAGGAAAGGAGATGAAGGTTATCTGGGGGAGGGCACAGCCTGAGCAAAGGCAGGATAGCTTGAAGGGTCAGGTTTCTAGGGGCTGATGCACTGGGGGAAGGATGGACAAAGTGGCCTGAGAGGATAGTCCAGGCTTCTCAGATCATGAAGGGCCTCAAACCCCAGGCTGAGGAATCTGTCCTTATCCTGTGGGCAGTGGGGAGTCGTAGAAGGTATTGGAGCAGGGAGCGTCTGCCCCCAGCACTAACACAGGGAAAGGCACAGACAGCTGCTCAGGGAGCCCTACTGCCTGGTGTGTTAATGTATGTCTCACTAGGGCCAGAATGACCTGGGCTGCTGGATGATTCCTACCCTCCTCTCCTCCCTTTATCCCTTCTCTGGAAGGACGGGCAAATTATATAACCTTTCTGGGCCTCAGTTTCCTCATCTGTAAGATGGGGACAACATAGCAACCTCGCAGGCTTGAGGATTAAATGAGATCAGGTGAACAGAGCAGAGCAGCTGCATTATTCAGTCATATTGTATGTGTGAACCAGGTGGCACGGCATAAAGAGCACGGGCTCAGAGGACCTGTCTGAATTCCAGCTCTGTCTCCAGGAATACCCGTCTCTCTGGGATGGTAGCAGGATTAAATTCAGGGAGCTAACACACATGGGGCACCTGACAGCCAAGCAGGTGCTCAGGAGCCTGTTTACTGCCTGGTCTGACCAGACATGAGCAGTCCTGTGCCTCCCGCTTGCTCTCAGCACTCTATCCCCTCCTCCCCTCCTGCAGGAGGTATTTTATCTGTGCCTTAGCTCCAAGCTGCTTGCTGTCAGCTTTCATGCTACTTAACACCTGGCACCCCTTAGATGTTCTTTGCCCTTTGCAAAGAGCTTTCACACGCATCTTCTCCTGGGTGAATCCACTCACTTACTGTCAATTTATAAGCAAGACAGAGTGGATCCCACTGTGCAGATGAGGAAACCAAGACCTGGAGAAGGAAGGAAGGCCACCAACACGGTCTGAACACCTATGATGTGCCAGAAACATTAAATCCATTAGTATTCCTTCACGACAGCCTAAGAGGTAGGTATTATCTTCCCCACTGCAAAAATGTGGACACTGAGGCTCAGAGAGGGGA
Source organism: Manis pentadactyla (assembly GCF_030020395.1). NCBI lineage: Eukaryota > Metazoa > Chordata > Mammalia > Pholidota > Manidae > Manis > Manis pentadactyla. The sequence continues at coordinate 44,598,668 of NC_080022.1, read as the reverse complement.
AGTGACTTGCCCAAGGTCACACAGCAAAGACCTGACAGAAGCTGAGTGCAAACTGAGGTCTTTCTGATTCCAGAGTCTGGGATTTAGAACAAATATTTGTCATGTGGGGTTGACAGAACTGTCCCTAGGGCTGTTTCGAGGCAGATGGAGTAACAGGTGTGAGGGTGCCTGGTACAGTGGGTAAGGACTCAGAGCATGACTGGACTCTTGTCCCCCTCCACCCAATCCGGAGAACAGGGACAGAAGTCCACGGAGGCTGCCACGTGCTCAAGGTCATGGCGAGCAGTGTGGAGAGTCCCGGCTCACTGTCCCCAGGCCCACTCTCTTTCCCAGTTTAGGGCAGGGGAATTTTTCCTCCAAGGCTTTTTCCTCCCCGGAGAGTGGAAACTTCCAAAGTCTCTCTGACCTGACAGGAGTATGAGAAGACCAGGAATTCCTGCCATGGTCCATGAATCCAGAGCCTGGGGCTGAGAGCTGGGGGCCCAGGGTTTGCCAAGGCTGTGCCTCCAGACCCTTTCAACATCCCGGCTGCCCCCAGGACCCGCTTGAAGACCCTGTGCTGCTCTCAGTTAATTAGCCCAGAGGCCTGTACTCTTCGTGGGGACTCAGAGTTGGCAAGGCCAAAGGAATGGAGTGCATGGTAGGACTTCAGCTGTAAAAAGCTGGTGAGGAAATCAGAGAGCTGGGGAAGGTCAGAGCCCACCAGGACAAGGGTCCTGCCCAGCTCTTCAAAGTTCTTCCTTTAAAGAACATCCACAGCACCTTCTACTCCCACCCCACATTGCTCTCCCACCATCACCAGCGGCCCCAGAGGAGGACCCCTGGGCACTGAGACCCGAGGAGCGGCAGCCTGTGGCCAGGAGCCAGCCTGGCCTCACAGCTCAGCTAGGTGTTCTGCCGAACGATTTCCCAGAGCACCAGCATTCTGCGAGGCCACTCTGCAACCGTGATGGGCTAAGCCAAATAGAGACCACTCAGCAGCCATGGCTGAATGCACACAAAACATGAACATTGTCTTAGCCACAGGAATAACCAGACACCTACCCTCCTGGCTGGGGGTGCCTGCTCTTCTGCCAAGACAGCCCTAGCTTGGCTCTCATCTCCCCTCTTCTAGATCAGATTGATGAAGACGCCCAGCCATAGAATTAGCCCTGCTTCCCAGCAGTAGCCAATCAGGAGCAGAGCCCTACTTCCCTAGATGCTCCCCTAAATCACCCAACACCAGCCCAAACCCCATAGTAAGTCCGTATTCACCCTCTTACAGAGAGACCTCAGAGTTCCCATGCAACCATTCCCCTCACTGCAATGAGTACTAAACCCAACTATTAACTACAGGGAATCTGCTGGTGTCTCCTCCTTCAGGGCACTGGCAGGTGGCTTCTATCGAATACCACCCCCGACCCCTGCAGAAGTCAAAGATGGGGGTCTGTCATCTATCTCCCTCTTGCACATGAGGAAAGTGAGGTCCACAGAGGCAAATGAACTTGCCCAAGGTCACAGAGTAGGTAAATGCATAATTTATCGTCCAAATGGGATACCTTTGAGAGTGGAAGGGTACTAATAACTAAGTGGGGACTGTGGCCATACCCAAGACTGTCCTGGGCAGACCAGGTGCATGGGCTCCCTATCACGCAGCAGGGAGGGCGGTTGGGTGGGGCCGGAGCTGGAACCAAAAGCCTAGTCTCACCACCTCTTCCCACTGCCCCGAGCCCCCTAGGCAGTCCTTGGAGCTCAGCATCTGTTCACTGGTGGGCCTGGCAGCCAGAGGCTCTTGGTTCTCTGGTGAGGTCTGGGGCATGCGTGCAGCTGTGATTCAGGGATGGGGGCCCCTCCTGAGATTCCGTGCCACCTGCTGTCCCACTGTACTTGTTGGTCACTTTCCAGAGAGTGCCCGGAGGACTGGGCAGATGTGACGCCTCATTCACCCTGCCTAGAGGGGGAATGAGTGCTTCCCATAAAAGAATTTGCACTTAAATGAAGGTGACCCCTTTAAACATTGAAACCTTTTTTATTTTAGCCATTTGTGCTGGTGCTCTTTCGGATACAGGTCACCTGCTCCTCTGCCTTAGTAGGCAGGACACAGGGCCATGTCTGGGGGTCATGAGTGAGAACATGTGACAGCAGCAGGGATGTGCCCTGTGGAGGCTTTCCTGATGGAGGTAACAATGGCCCAGAAAAAAGGGGGGGGGGGGCTTTTCCAAGGGTATGCCCTTCTGGCTCAGAACTGGGGCATCTCATTCCAACCCTGACCCCCAACCCGGACCCAGAGGCCCAGCTCAGGTAAGTCTCCCACTCCCAGGTGGACCAGGATGCAAGCTCTGTGTGTGGACCTGGTCTGAGGTGGTGCCACTGTCCCTTTCTCGGAACCTGCCTCCTGAGGCACAGAGGGGCTTTGCACAGATTAGCCTAATAAAAGCATCACTCTGTGATGCCACAACACAGGGATATTTTCAGAGGATGCTCAGGCAGCCTGAGCTATTTCTCCCTGCAATCCACAGCCCCAGGTGGATGTGCGGTTATCACTCTGTCAATTTTTAACTTCTCTGCTCCCACCTCAGCTTCTGCTCTGCTTTCTGCCCTTAACTTACAAGACCAAGCTCACTAGATTGTGAGCTGTTTGAGGGCAAGAATAGTTATCAGTTCATGTCCCTTACCCCTAAAGATCCGGGACAGTGTCTGGCACACAGTAGATGCTCAGTAAATGCCACCTGAACCAAACTGGATGAAGCCAGGAAGCTTAATTTCACCTACAATCCTAAGCCATTACAGATGTATTCTGCAAGAAGAGGGTAACCCCTGGGGACATTTGGGCTGATTCTGTGACTCCTATGCAGGCAATATGGAGGTCTGAATGCCAGAGAGTAAAGGGGCTGGAGCCTAAGGCTTAGGGAAGTGGGGGAGAGCAGCATTATCCACAAAAGGTGCCTGGGTCCTGGCCAGTTCCGTACATCCTCAGTGACCACTGACTCTGGGCATGGGAGATGCTGAGGTGAGAAAAGCAAGGTAGAAGCCTTGAGCAGCTGTCATGCTGCAGCGATAAATGTGCAAGGCCCAAAGGTGGCCCAGAAGAGCCAGGACTGACTTGTTTCAGGAGGCTGTGACATCAGGAAAAGCTTTCAGAGAAGGGACGTCTGCACAGGGATTTGAAGGATGAGCCCGAATTTGCCAGGCAGACAAGTTCAGCAGAGGTCAGTCGCAGATGGTTTTGGATCCTGAGGCACTGGGAACCCCAGGAGGGATGTGGGTGCGATCGATGTGGTTAACTCTGAGTAGAGATGGATCATAACATCTACCATGTGGACTAAAAGACTCAACAGGAACAGGAGCCCTGAGAGGCCTTCACAGAGGATCAGGGACCCAGGGGTAGCACCAAGGCCAGCTTGGGGAAGGAGAAAAGTCTCCTGGGGGCCCCAGCTGCTGCATATCTTCTTAATGAATCATAGTTTCCCTTCAAAGCTTCACCAGAGAAAATGGACAGTTGGAACAACCACGGCCCATTGATAGTAACTGCCCCTCCCTGTGTATTTCCCCGCATCGCTCATGCTCTCAGATCTGCTGGTGCATATGAACCTCCAAATAACCCCATTCTGCAGATAAGAAAATTGAGGCCTTGTGAGGTCCCCTGTGGATTAGTAGTGGTGCCAGGCTAGAACCCAGGGAGCAGTTCCATCTCAGCCCTGGGCGTCCGGCTCAAAGCCCAGTTCCTTGTCCGGAAGGGGGTCCCCGGGGCTGTCTGGCAGCCCATAGTACAAGTCTTCCTCTTCCTGCTTTGGCTCCTCCACACCTGTGTCCAAAGCTGCCTCGTCTTCCTCCTTTGCCCTGGGGGACTGCTTCCAGTAGCTGGACAGGGCTGCAGCCTGCTGTTGCCCCTCTGGAGGCACATCCTCCAACATGGGGGCATCAATCATGGCAAAGTCATGGAAGCGGTCCAGCTGGCACCTGGAGGCCCAGGGCACCTGCGGCATGGGGTGAGGCTCCTCCCCCTCAGGTGGTGATAGACTGGGGCTGCCGTCTCCACTGGAGTACACGTCCAGGTCATCTTGGAAGGAAGCCAAGGGTGCAGGGCCCTGGGGACTGGCCAGGGAGCTGCAGGGGCAAAGGCTGAGAGAGCGAGGGTGGCCCTGAGTCAGACTGCCTGGGTCCAAATCCAAGCCATTTGCTGCAAGGCCCCAGGTAGGTGAGTTCACCTATCTGGGCCTCAGTTTCCTCCCCTGGAAAGTGGGGGAATTAATAGTACAGTTGTCCCCCATTATCCACAGTTTCACTTTCAGCAGGTTCAAGTACCCACAGTCAGCCACAGTCTGGAAGCAGATGATCCTCCTGACGTTAGTCAGAAGGTCAGCAGGAGCCTAAGGCTGCATCACAGTGCCTGTGTCATTCACTTCCCTTCATCTCATCACGGAGGCATCACATCATCTCACAGCATCACAATGGTGAGTACAGAACCATAAGATATTTTGAGAGAGCAACATTCATGTAACTTTTATTACAATAAACTGTTGGAATCATTCCATTTTATCATTTTTTATTGTTGTTCATCTCTTACTGTGTCTGAGATCTAAATTAAGCTTTATCATAGGTTTGTGTGGAATAAGAAAGACCAGTACGTATGGGGCTCAGGACCCCAAGGTTTCAGGCACTGCTGGGGATCTCGGGAGTATCCCCCAAGGATGATGAGGGACTACTGTATACATTGCTGTGTTGTCTCCTAGGCTTACAGCACAGAGTGTGTACGGGGCACTTTGCACAATGTCTGGCACATGGTTGGTGCTCAAGGAATGGACCATTATAATGTTATTATCCAAACCCGGTCACTCCTCCCCTCCAGGGGTCTCCTCTGGACCCTCAGTCCCCATCACACTGGGTGTCACCTCTGTTTCCTCGTCTGCCTCCCCCATTTGGACTGGGAGCGCCTGCAAGGTGGGGACATCAAGGTGTGGCAGAGAGTAGGTGCCCAGTACTGTTGATAGGACGAGTGTAATGTGAATCAATAGGTGAATGTGGAACCCAGTTCATAAAAAGCCAAGGACGTGTGGGGAATGACCTGCCTGAGGCAGCGGTGCACAAGAGCATCAGAGTCTGGACTTGCGCTCAGGTCCTCTGGCTCCCTGCCTCCAGCTACTCACAAAGCCAACTCAGAGAGCCCAGGGGCCTGCGGTGTGCCTGGCACTTAAATGCACTGTTCCAGTTCTCACATAACCCTCTGAGGAGTGATTATGCCCGTGGGGAGAAACTGAGGGTCACGAGGGCAAGAAGCTTGACAAGGTTACGCAGCAGAGGAGCTGGGATTTGAACTCAGGCGCACCTGACGAAGCCCAGACTCATACATCGGCTACACCTGCTGCCTCTCTGGGCGTCTCCAGCCTCACTGCCCCCCTTACTCCTAAAATGTCCCCAGCCAGCTCTCAGTCGCCCACGTGCCCTCCTCTTCAGCCCGGGACTGGGCAGCACCCCCACCCCTGCCCGCTGCACACTTACCCGGGCCTGCTCCGAACTGGGTTTCTTTCTCCCTCTTCCTCGTCTGAGCCCCTGTGGACAAGCACAGCAGCCGCCTGCCCGGCCTGAGCGCGGTGAGGGCCACCTTCTCCTCCATGGCTGGCTCCCAACTGAGGCTGTCCTTTGGGGGCCAGCAGAGGGCTGGGGTCCTTTCTGCAGCCCATGTCCTTCATCCGGATGTGGCTGAAGTCAGGCAGACTCTGGTCATAGGCGGCTTCCTCCCACAGCCTGATGTAGGGAGCCTGAGAGCTAGACGTGGCATGGCAGACAGTGGGAGAGAGGACAGGCGGGTGGGCAAAGGTCCACCCAACAGATGTGAGTGCTGTCCCCTAGGCTGCTGCTCTGGGCGTCTGCTCTCCCCTGACCTCAAAGAAGACTTTGGGGGACGTAACTCTATCATGTTCATGCCTGAGGAGGCTGAGGCCCAGTAAGAGAAGTTAAGCGGGAGAGTTCAGACTCTCAGTCCACTGTTCCTTTCACTCCATGTCTCCAAAGTTAACCCAAAGGGGCAACTGCAAAACGAAGACTAATTTGCATTGACTGAGAGTTTTCTGGGCTCCAGACAGCAGGCTAAGGGCATTACCCCATCCCTCCATTTAATCTGATCGACCCCTTGAAGCACAGTGATAGTTCCCACTGTTCGGAGGACATCTCGGCAGGGAAAACCCAGCCACTGGTGCTCCTTGCCTGCCTGCCTCTGTCGGTTAGCTCTCATCTAACCCTCACCAGAACGCTGGGGGACACGGGAGGAAACCGAGGCGCACAGAAACTTCAGACGGCGTGCCTCAGTGGGGACCCAGACATGAAGTGGTGGTGCTGGGGCTCCAGGCACTGCCTTCTCTCCTGCTCTCTACAGTCCCTCTGCACAGTGGGGCTCAGAAACTAGGTCCCTTGCCCAGGGTCACAGGGGGAGGAGCCCAGAACTCAGGGTCACACCTGAGGTCCAACTCTGTCACAGCAGCTCTTGCCATGTGACCCATCCTGAGATCGGCCCCCGTGCCCACAGGGGTTTATCTGCCTCATTCCCCTGGGGACATTTCATCACTCTGTGTGCCAGGAACAGAAAATACCATCACTACTCTGCCCACGCAAAGTAAAGAGAGATCCAGAGCCCTGGCCACAGACCCTGGCCCTGCAGCCCAGCCTTCTGAGCATAACGTCACAGCGTCCAGGGCTGGGGAGGGTGGCTGGTCCCACTGCCTCTCCGGGCTGGAGTGTTCTCTGCCATGCCATGTCCGTCTGAGCCAGGGCTTGCACCTCCAGGGAGGAAGGCAGGTCTGGCCTGATTCAGTGTTGACTTCCTGTGAGGTTTAGGGCCTGTGACTGCACTTCTTGAGCTTCGTTTCTACGTCTGTATAAAGGGCTCATCACTCCCCACTTCACAGGGTTTCTATGAGGACTGAAGGAAGAAATGGGTGCAAAATGTTTGGTTTGGTCTCTGGAGCATAGGAAGCACTTCTTGCTAATGACGAAAAACACTTACCAAGGGCCTACAATGCGCCAGGGTCTGTTCTTAGCACTTTGCTTGTACACTTAACCCTCCCTGGAGCCCTAGGAGGAAGGTACTATTAGTATCCCTATTAACAGATGGGGCAAAGAGAGGTAAGTTGCTCTCCCAGAACCACATAGTCGATGAGTGGCAGAGCCCAGGGCTGTGTCTCTAGTCACTTGCCAGAGTAGTAGTCACAGCTTCTAGGGATTTAGGGGCACACCTCTTTTTGTTTTCTGACCTGCCACTAGTTCACTATAAACAGGATAACAGATCTGAGCCTCAGTTTCCTCATCTGTAAAATGAGAATAATAATGCCTGCCTCGTAGACTTGGGAATTCAAAACAATCCATGATTTCTAATAGTATGTTCTCAGTTAAGTGGGAAAGCAAGACCATACCTGGAGCCAGGGGAGGAGACAACACCCACCCCTCCCACCCCACTGCCTCACTCACCCCTGAAAGGGGACACTTACCTGAGGGGCTCACTGCCCCTCCCCTGTATCCCAGGCCCCAAGGGCCAGCACCTACCTCTTCATTTCATTAGCGAGCCCATTCTCCAGTAGTCCCAGCACCTTTGGGGACAGGATGCCTTGGAAATCAGAGTCAGCGGGTGTGAAAGTGATCTGCAGGGCAAAGGAGACAAGGCTTCTGTGCGGCTGCCTAGGTACATCCTTGGTGGCTGCTCACCCCAGAGCATGGGCCTGATCTCTCCATGTACCATGGGAGGGAATCTCAGCCAGGGTGGCCTCCCCATCTGAAAGCAGAGGGGCCTTCTCAAGGCCCAGCACCAGTAGGTGGATGGATCTCTGGGCTCCTGCCAATTCATTCACCCATTTACTGAGCAATGCCAGGCATTTTTCTAGACACTAGGGGGCAGCAGTGAGGAAATGAGACCATCCCTGTCCTGCAGAAGATCATATCTTGTCATTTCCCAGGGTCCTCATCCAGTGCCCAGAATGTGCCTGGCATGGAGCAGGTGCTCCATCAATATGTGGTGCATTAGTGGAAAGTGGATCATTGTCGTGTTTCAAGGCACAGAGACTGTGGTGGGGAACAGAGAAGTGGATGGCTGAGGTTGTGCCCACCAATCCCTATCCCTGAACTTTCAGAGATAAATCTCTTTGAGTGCAGCACCATGGGGCAAATACCGGGTGGCAGAGGTGAGGTAGGTTGTGAAGGAGGCAGTGGGATAAGACAGAAGGAACCCTGCCTTTGTAGCCTGGGAGACTGGATGAAAATCCTCGGGCAGGTCATCTCCCCAAAAACCTTCTGTGCTTCTTTATGAAATAGGGCTAGCTTCAAAGAGACATTTGCAGCACTATTCCCAGTAGCCCAAAGGTGAAAGCAGCCCAACTATCCTTCAATGGATGAGCAGATAAACAAAATGTGGTATATGCATACAATAAAACAATATTCAGCCTTAAAAAGGAAAGACATTCTGATGAATCTTGAAGAAATAAGCCAGTCACACACAAAAAAATTATGTAGGATTCCACCTATATGAGGTTCCTAGACTAGTCAAATTCATAGAAACAGAAAATAGAATGGTGGTTGCCACAGACAAGGTTGGGGGATGGGGAGTTGTTTAATGGGTACACCATTTCAGTTTTGCAAGATGAAAAGAGTTCTGAAGATGGATGCACAATGTGAATGTAATTAGCACTACTGACCTATATACTTAAAAATGGATAAGATGGTAAATTTTATAGTATGTGTATTTTACTGCAATTTAAAAATAATAGGGCTTCATATTTGAACTGACTGTTTATAGTTCATAATGCATGAGCAAAACTGAAGGTTTCTGTGATGGCTGCCCTTGTACTGTTCACCATGTAAGAACTTATTCACTATGTAAGAATTTGTTCTCCATGTGAGAACTTGTTTGTTATGCCTCAGAAGATTGGAGACTGACGAAAATTAGGCTTGGGGTGGATTAATGATTGTGCACTGAGCATTGACTCCCCTATACAGAATTTTATTGTTGTTAACAACCATTTGATCAATAAATATGAGAGATGCCCTCACAAAAAAAAAAAAAGTATACACTTCCAATGGTAAAATAATAAGTAAACGGGATGTAATGAATATAGTCAAGATACTGTAACAGCTTAGTATGGTGATAGCTGGTACCTAGAATTGTCATGTATATAAATATTGAATCACTATGTTGTATACCTGAAACTAATGTAATGTAATACCGTGTGTCAACTACCCTTCAATAAAAAAATAATTATCTAAAAAAAAAAATAATAGGGCTAATGATGCCTGTTCCCTGGGTTGCTGCAAGGATTCCATGAGACAATATATAAGGAATTGCCCAGCACCATGCCTGGTACATAGTAGGTGCTCAATCATAGTTTGATGCTATTGAAGGTGAAATCAGATGACTTCTCTGAGTCTTGCTCTCTTCAAGTGAAAACTTAACAAATACTTGATGAGCCCCTATGGTGTTATATCAGGGTCATAAAAAGCAGCTCCTTTTCTCCTTTCCCACAGGATCCAGTGAGTAAAAGACACTTGTCTGTACCAGAAAAGCTCCTTCCTGCTGAGGAGAAGGGAATGATGGATGGAGAGATTCTAGCTTCCCCTAAATGTCTAGAAATAAGTTATGGGCCTGGGCATCTTCCATACCACGAAGGATGCTCTGCATCCTCTGTACTGTTGGCTCTCTACCTTCTAGAAGCTGCCCCTTCCTCTGCCTCATGACCTCATGGCCCAGTCACCATCCTCATCCTCATCATAACCACCATTACTTCTACCACCACCACCAACCTCACCACCACCATCACCCTCACCATCACCATCACCATGGTCACCATCACCACCATCACCATTATCACCCTCACCACCACCACCACCATCACCCTCACCATCACCACCACCATCACAATCACCATCATCACCATCACCATTACTATCACCATCACCATGACCCTCACCCTCACCATCATCAGCACCACCACCACCACCACCATCATCATCACTATCACCATCACCATCAACATCACCACCACCATCACCATAACCATCACCATCACCAACATCATTATCACCATTGTAATCACCATCATCAACCTCACAACCACCATCACCACCATCACCATCACCATCATCACAATCATCACCATCACCAACACACCATCACCACCACTACCACCACCATCACCATCACCATCATCACCATCACCACCACCACCATCACCATCACCCTCACCATCAACACCATCACCCTCACCATCAACACCACTACCACCATCATCACCGCCACCATAACCACCACCATCACCACCATCATAACCACCACCACCACCATCATCACCACCATCACCATCACCACCATCACCATCACCATCACCCTCATCACCATCACCCTCACCATCATCACCATCACCACCGTCACCATCACCACCACCATCACCATCACCACCACCACCATCACCATCACCACCACCACCATCATAACCACCACTATCACCATCATCATCACCACCACCATCACCACCATCACCATCACCCTCACCATCAATACCACTACCACCATCATCACCATCACCACCGCCACCATAACCACCACCATCACCACCATCATAACCACCACCACCACCATCCATCACCAGCATCACCATCACCATCACCACCACCACCATCACCACCATCACCATCACCACCATCACCATCACCATCACCCTCATCACCATCACCCTCACCATCATCACCATCACCACCGTCACCATCACCACCACCATCACCATCACCACCGCCACCATCATCACCATCACCACCACCACCATCATAACCACCACTATCACCGTCATCATCACCACCACCATCACCATCACCACCATCATCACCATCACCACCATCACCACCATCACCACCACCACCACCACCACCATCACCATCACCATCACTATATATCATCAACATCACTGTTGTGAAAAGCCTGGAGGAGAAGGAAAGGCCAAAGCATCTTACAAGTCCTTTTAAGAGGGGGGATCTAGCAGAGTTGAAGCTTAAGACAGGAGATAAGACATGAAGCTGAGTTAAGCCTTTATCCAGAAGCAGTGGGAGCCCTGGAGTTCTCAGCAGGAGTGCACACAGGCAGACAATGTGTTCAGGTGGAGCACCGAGCAGTCCCCAAAGGGAGAGGGAAGAGGGAAGGGGAGGGCCCCAGAGAAGACAGATCCATCAGCCACCAGTCAGGGGGCTGGTCCTGGGCTCCAGAAGGGTGGGCAGGAGTGGGGGTTAGGGGAACTGTGGGCAGATGCAAAAGCTGGACCGCTCCCGTGCCCCATTGTAGCCAACAGGGCAACATCCCTAATTGCCCCACCTACAGATCTGCCCCGATTCTGTCTCCCCTTTCATGCCTGAGGCCCAGATGACCACCAAATACGACCAAGTTGCTTCAGAAATTCAATGTGATAAACCAGATAGAAGTGCTTGCTCCGTGCCCAGCTGCAGCAGGTAACATACATCTGATGAACGGGAAATGTCTTCTCAGTTCCTATAGTCCTATAGTTCAAATTCTGCCTTAGCCACCTTAGTCACCCGTCACCTGGACCAGAGAAGGAACCTCCTGCACTGGTCTGGCTGTCCCTGAACCTTCCTCTTCCGGATGTCAGCCTGATTACTTTCCTGAATTGCTAAGTTGGTCGTGTCTCTCTCTTGTCTCATCTAAAGGGTGAGGTCCACATTCTTTAGCTTGGCGTCCCAGACCCTGTGGAGCTGAGCCCCACTCCCTCTGTACCTTCCTTCCTCCCCGAACTCCCCAGCAGCTGTGTTGACATGTTGGCCTTGCTCTTTCGCCCTGTGCCTTTGATATGCTCTTCCTTCAGCCTGGAATGCCTTTCCCCATCTTCTCTGCCTGGTGAACTTAACCTACAAATCCCAGCTCATCTTTGTGAAGCCTACTCCCTCCCTATCAGGCAGAAAATTGTCTCCCTCACGAGACCCCCAGCCCCTCAAAAACAGGGACAGCTTAATTCATGTTGGTATTTGCTGTTCCTTACCTCCAAATCTTAATTGGATGATTCTATTCCCTCATATTTATATTTCTTTAATCCAGGAAATTCCCATTTGTCAGGCACTGAGAGGCAGGGGAGGATGGGCCCCAGCATTTGCTGAGGGCTCTGATGAGGCCCCAACAAGACCATGGAGGACGTGGGGGCCTCCCCCTCTAGCACGCCTGCCTGGTTTACAACATACTTTCCTCCCTTCCCTTAGTGTGTGGCTCTAACGAACTACATGCCTTACCCACACAGACCCACACCAGTGCACACACCTAAACACACACACAGAGACCCACCCATGCCACAAACACTAGTCCAGAGAACAATGTGTGGTGCCCGGTCCCCACACATGAGACCCCACTGACTCCTCCCACAGGGCCATGCATGGCTCAAGGAGGCAGGGGACTCCCTCTGTCAAGGTCAGAGAAGTGGAGCACGAGGGAGGAGGGATTCGAATCCTGGCCTGGTAGACTCTAAAATGTGTGCTGTTTCCACCCTGCCATGCTGCCTCCACAGCACATGAACACGTGAGTCCATCAACAGTTATTCATTAATACCCAGCAATATGCCCTCTCCCCTCCCCTCTCCCTCAGCCCCCACGGACACCCCAGTCACTCAGCTCACCGCCCCAGAGCCACCTCTGGTAAAGGGGGAGAGGGCAGAAAGGACACCCCCCTCCACAGCCCTGTTGTTCCCTTGCCAACTCCCAGACCCAGCCTCCTCCTGGGAGGAGGATGACGATAGAGTTGGTGACGTGGGTGGCTTGGGCCCCAAGGATCTCTTGTTTCGGTGACCTCTGCTCAGGGCATTACACAGACAGCGGTAAGTTGACTATAAACTGCTCAGTCAATGACTGCAAACCAGCCCAGACCGCCCCAGCACTGAACAGCAGACAGCCCAGGGCCAGCCTTGGAGGGGGCAGGGCTGGGGAGAGCTGAGCTCCGGTCCCCAGGAGCCTCCTCCTTCCTTCCTCTCTTAACCTCCTGAAACACCCAGGTGGGAGGTGAGGAGGGGCTGCAGGTGGTGGGCGCTGCCTGGGGCCGGGAGCCCTAGACATTAGGACCAACAGGGCCCTTATATTCACCCCCTTTCTCATTCCGCTTCCTGACTCACACATTGTACAAATAAGGAAACTGAGGCTCAGAGAGAAAGGGCTTGTCCAAAATCTCCCAAGCAGTCAGAGACAGAGCTCAAGTTAGAATCCATGCTTCTTCCTTATCTCCCTGGGTCTATCTGGCCAGCTGTGTGACCTTGAAAAATTCACTCACCCTTTCTGGACACTGAAGGATTATAGCTCCCAACATGCCCATTTCACAGGGCTGCTGGGAGGGTCAATAATAGTAAGACTGGAAGTCCTCCTAAATATAACACTGTGCAGTTTATAAAACATGCCTAGGTCCCATCTCTTCTCTGCTCTTCATAATTCCTCTGTAAGGCTTGGAGAACGGGACCTTAGGGTCCCATTTTGCAGATGAAAAAAATTGAGCCTTAAAAAGACAGAAGTCACACAAGCTTGGGGACAAAGCTGGAACCAAAACTCAGGACCCTCAAACCTATGCTCTTCCTATCAGTAACACTCATAAGGCCGGCAGTGCACTAAAACTGAAGGACAGAGCACCGCCCAACCCGGGCCATCAGTGTTACACCTGACCTACCCCAGAATGCTCAGCAGCCCGGGACCCAGGGACAGCCCTCCTGAGCTGCAGAGCTGTGGTTTAAGCCACACACCTCTAAGCTCCAGTCCCAACTCTGACATCTAGGAGCTGTGAGACCTTACCTTTCTGAGCCTTGTGTTTCTGCATTACAAAACTGAACTACAAAGTGCCAAAAAGCTCAGGATGAAGATGAACTGTACCACGGAGGCAGGCGTGCCTGGCAGGTGGCACACACTTTTTAAGTTTGGTTTCAAGCACATGGATTGTGTTTCAGGTTTTGCTGTGTCTCCCCTGCGGTGCCTAGTTCAGGGCTGCGCATCCAGGGTGCTTCTGATCAAGTCTTAAGATAAGGGAGGAAGGAGGGAGGGAGGGATGGAAGAAAGCTCAAGAGAGCAGAGAAGAAAAGAGAATAGAAAGGGGAAGATGAAAACAGCATTGAAGGATGGGGGATCGTGCCTGGGATAGAGGCACAGCCGCCTAACCCTCCTGGGCCCTGGCCCACAGCCAACCTGTCTCTATCATCACCTACCTTGGGGTAGCACTGGCACATGCTCCAGATGACACCCCCGATCACCATGATGCAGCCCATGGCGTAGAAGGTACCATAGACCTGGGGCCGATCGTGGCTCATGAGGAATGTGCCAAGGGCCAGCAGGAAGAGCCCCAGCACAATGAAGCCAATGCGGAAGGTCTTCTCATCAGCCATGGCTGTCTGGCGAGGCCCTGGCCTGTGCACCACCTGCAGAGGGGTGCCAGCAAACCAGTGTAGACACTCAAACACGCTCACATCGAGAAAGACAATGCACCAGGGTCACTGCAAATTGCGGCTTAAAGTTAAAGGGAAGGCAGGCTCCCTCCAGGCCCAGCTGCAGTCCCTAGGTGCACTAGGTCAGTTCCCCAAGCTGCAGGAGCTCCGCTTCAATGGCCCCGTGCTCCCCCCAACACCCACCCACCTTCACTGCCTCTCACCTTCCCTCTGGGCCTGGCTGGAGTGTGCGTGTGTGAACCTGAGTGAAGGAGAGCAAAAGGGAGGGCGGGGCTGGGTACAGGGGCTGGGCCCCAGCCAAGGCTTGACATCACCTCATTTGCCTATGTGGGGCTGAGCTGTGTGGACAGGCAGCCTCAGACCGTCCAGTGAGAAGCAGGGCACAATGCTACACCCAAAGACACCAGCATGCCGCTGGAGGATTCCAAGCTGGCGTTTTAGAATCCTGAAGAATTCTAGACTCTCAAAGTCACATGTCCACCTGGGGTCCGGGAATAATCGATTTACCAGATGGTGACTGCATGCATAGCACTGTTCTAAATGTGTTATAGGTACTAACTCGATTAAGGGGAACCCCATGAGGCAGGTGCCACTATCCCCACTTTACAAATGAGGACACAGACAAGTAAATTCCCCAAGGTCCTAATGTTGGAATTTCAGTCTTGCAGACAGGCTGATGGGAAAAACCAGATTCCCATATAGTATAAGAGGAAAATGAGGACCTCTGGTATCTAAAGAGAAAACATTACCTTGTAGTTTTTACAGGGTTAAATTGCTGCTGGGGGATGAAAGGTTTTCACTGGCATCCTGACAGCAGACTTGGGGATTTTCCTGTTTATCATCATCACATTTTCTCTCCCCCGAGCATGGGCTGTGCTTATTCCCAACACCACACTTAGTGCTCACACTATACCCTCTGCCTGGTGCTCCTGCCACAAACACTTTTACCAAGAGCGATTTCTCTTTCACTAATGCTACCAGCCGGGCTGCACCCCACAATTTGGAGCGATTGCTGGGGGTCAGCGAAAGGGCCGAGAGTCACCAGCCCACATCCAGGTCGGATTCCGCCGGTGAACTTGAGATGGTAGTCCATTCTGGGCTTGAATTTTCACCTGTGAATTGAGGGAGGTATCAGGCCCACCCCCCAGGTATTGTGCAGGGAACTGGCCTAATGGAGAAAAAGCGCTTTGTGATCTGTGATTATCGACACAACGGGACCCTCCAGGGAAACACTGTTACCACACCTTACAGAGGCTCAGAGAAGGGAAGTGATGAGTGCCCCTCCCGAAAAGGAGCGGGAGGCCCAGAGGGACCTGCACCAGCCCAGTCTGGTCCTGGCACCTAAGTCGACCCTGGGAATGGATCTCTTAGGTTGTAGTCCAGCAGGAGCCTCTTGCGCCCCCTGGTGGCTGTCGTAGCAAGCGCTCACACCCTTTCTCTCAGGCCTCTGACCCTCAGCCCTTCATGCCCATTCCACACGCAGGAAAACAGCCTGCGGAGTGACAGAAATTGGCCAAGTTCTCCCCAAACTGAATCAGTGGTTAAACAGAGACATAACCCACGCAGGCCCAGCCCCAGTGTAGATGGATCTGGTCCTTAGCCCTTCCTCAGAGCCCACACCTCCACCCTTCATCCGAGCACTTTCCTCCTCAACCCGCCTTTTACTTCCTTTCCATGACTAGCCTCCTTAGCCTTATTTTCTCCTCTTAAAAAACAAATAGGGAGTGAAAACAATTAAGAAGCTGGGACAAGTAGGTGCTCAGGAGAATGGGTCCAATCTGACCTCTTGCGCAGAGCTGTGGGGAGGGGGTTAACTGGGAACATGCATGGGAGTGCTGTGTCATCCACGGTTTCTGGCCCCCTCGTGCCTGCCTGACTTTTGCCTTCCTCCAGAGCAAAGCAGGGACGGCAGGAGGAGTGGTTAAGGCCCTTGTCATCTTCCAACAGAGGACACGTTAACCACTGTTTCTCACTGTCAGACCAATTCAGGATCCTTGAGAGATCCTCAGAGGCGGGGAAGGGAACCATCACAACCATTGGACAGGCTCATGGAGGCAAGGTGAGCATTTCAAGGTCGCAGAACCTGTAAATAGCAGAGCCAGGATTCAACCCAGACATTGGGTGTATATGCTTGGCTGAGGTGCCAATAGGATGAAGCCATCATCCGTGGGATTATGACTGATCACTTCTAAATCAGAATTCCACCCAGCAGGAGGAACAATACTGCAGCTCCACGGAGTCTCACCTCCCTCTGCCTCGGATAGCTGTCCTTCCCCAACGATACCACCCCCCAGTGGTGGGATGGTCTGGTGCAGAGAGACTCTCCTCCTGGGAAAAGGGTGTAGCCATAAAGGGGGTCACCTGCTTCCCCCCCATCATTGATGTTCATGGGGAGCCTGGCACTAAACCATTCATAATGACATGCTCTGGGTCAAGGTTTCCCAGGTAGCAGAGCAACTCTCTCGCTGCAATCTATTGAAAGTCAACCTGTTGTTGAGCACCTACTATGTGCAGGACTCAGGTGTGAGGCATTCTGATAAACACAGAGTCTACGAGGCCCTAGATGATTTTGCCACCCATCCCATCACCCCTCTGAGCTCATCTCCTGCCATGCCTCTCCTCACTCACTCTATTCCAGCCATGCTGGCTCCTCAGAACACGCAGACACCCCAAGACCTTTGCACCTGCTGTTCCTTCTGCCTGGAAAGCTCTTCCTCCCTTACCTCCTCAAGTCTTTGTCAAGTGTCAGTTTCACCATGAGGCTTTCCCTGGTGTGATATCTAAAACTGTACACCCCTCCCCCAGGTATTTCCTGTCCTCCTTTCCCAATTAACTTTTCTCCATAGTATACTCACCATCTGTCATAGTTCATACATTGTTGTCTTGTCTTGTCTTGACTGATTTGAGATGGTCACTCCAGGGAGTGGGGTCACCAGCCAACCCTGAGGAATACAGAAGCCTGGGAGGGGCCCAGGGAAAGTGAGGGAGGGGTCCAGGGAAAACAAGAGAGAGGCCTGAGCTCCAAGGATCCTTCACATCCCAGACCTGGGGGCAGGCACCAGAGATGGGGTCTGAATGGTGGGTGAAGAAACCAGATAGCCAGGTCTAGGAGGAAGGAGACCAGGAAGCAAGCCAATGCCTACTGGGGCTTCAGAGTGACAGACCCAGCCTCATGGGGCTCCTTCATCCCACATCTGGCCGGTGGGCATGAGGGCCCCCAGTTCACAGCAAGGGCACTGCAGCACAGAAGGGGACAGTGGCTTGCCTCACCAGGAGACTGGCTCCGTGGCCCTGGCTGGGCCTCCAAGGCGCTGGTGACCTTGTGCAAGTTACTGCCCTTCATAGGGGCTTTCACAGATGAGAAGGAAAAGCAGAAAAAGTTTTTCCAGGCCTCCAGCCCTCCCAGCCCTGCCGCTGCTAGCTCCTGCCCTCAAAGGTGGTGCCTCCAAGTCACACCTGCAGCTCATTAACTCACCCGCCTGGGGGAAATTCCTCAGTTCAGGAGTAGGAGGGAAGCTGGGCTCTGCTTCTCAATCTGGGACCCCATCAACCCTTTAGAAACCGCGGAAGGCCTGATGGCACCGCCTCCCCATCCTTGTGACACAGGTGGGAAACGAGTGCGTGCGTTTCTGTGTGTGACCAGCAAGGAAACCTCCATCTCCCTAATAGCCAGTAAGGTGAGGCACAGATAGGGAGAAGTCAAGGAGGGAAGGAAGCCAGCATGGGGTCGGGACTTGATTATGGGGGAGGGGGAGGATTTCAGAAAACCCACAAGGTGTGGCTCACGTGGCTGAGAGACGGCTCAATGATAACAATAGCTGACATTTATCTATTCACTCAGCCAGCCAGCAAGTATCCCCTGAGCATATTCCATGCACAGGCACTCTTTCCAGGCTTTACGGATACAAATGTAAAGCAAAGAACCACAAATTCCCTGCTCTAGTAGAGCTTAGTGCTGGTGAGAAACATGCAATAAACAAGCAAACAAATCTTTTAAAAGGGAAAATGTTAAATGATGACAGTTGTTATTTTGAAAAATAGAGCAGGCAGGAGGCTGGGAATGCAGGGGCCTGGGTGGGATTCAGTTTTAACAGCGGTCAAGGAACTCGCTACAAGTGGGACAGAGGGGAGATGTAAGAGAGGTGAGAAGCAGGCTGAGGAAGGGCTTCTGGAGAGAAGGGCAAGTACAAAGGCCCACAGTGGGCTGGATTGGCACCCAGCAAGCGGGGAAGGGCAGGATGTGGGCCAGACCCTTCCCCCTGGCACCACCCAGCCTGCTGGAAGGGCTTCCCCTTTATTGGATGTGAGCTGGAAACCGGCAGAGTTCTGAGCCCAGCAGGGACGTCAACCTGGTTTGATCAGGCTCATTCTGGCCACTGAGGTGTTTTTTTTTGGTCAATTTTTTTAATTTTTCAAATTTATTTTTTATTTTTATTTTTATTTTTATTTTTATATCATTAATCTACAATTACAAAAAGAACATTATGTTTACTAGGCTCCCCCCTTCACCAAGTCCCCCCCACATACCCCTTCACAATCACTGTCCATCTGTGTAGTAAGATGCTATAGAATCACTACTTGTCTTTGTGTTGTACAGCCCTCCCCGTGCCCCCCACACACTATACATGCTAATCGTAATGCCCCCTTTCTTTATTCCCGCCCTTATCCCTCCCTTCCCACCCATCCTCCCCAGTCCCTTTCCCTTTGGTAACTGTTAGTCCATTCTTGGAATCTGTGATTCTGCTGCTGTTTTGTTCCTTCAGTTTTCCTTTGTTCTTATACTTCACATATGAGTGAAATAATTTGGTACTTGTCTTTCTCTGCCTGGCTTATTTCACTGAGCATAATACCCTCTAGCTCCATCCATGTTGTTGCGAATGGTAGGATCTGTTTTTTTTGTTATGGCTGCGTAATATTCCATTGTGTATATGTACCACCTCTTCTTTATCCATTCATCTACTGATGGACATTTAGGTTGCTTCCATATCTTGGCTATTGTAAACAGTGCAGCGATAAACATAGGGGTGCATCTGTCTTTTTCAAACTGGAGTGCTGCATTCTTAGGGTAAATTCCTAGAAGTGGAATTCCTGGGTCAAATGGTATTTCTATTTTGAGCATTCTGAGGAACCTCCATACTGCTTTCCACAATGGTTGAACTAGTTTAAATTCCCACCAGCAGTGTAGGAGGGTTCCCCTTTCTCCACAACCTCACCAACATTTGTTGTTGTTTGTCTTTTCGATGATGGCCATCCTTACTGGTGTGAGGTAATATCTCATTGTGGTTAATTTGCATTTCTCTGATGATAAGCGATGTGGAGCATCTTTTCATGTGCCTGTTGGCCATCTGGATTTCTTCTTTAGAGAACTGTCTATTCAGCTCCTCTGCCCATTTTTTAATTGGATTATTTGCTTTTTGTTTGTTGAGATGTGTGAGCTCTTTATATATTTTGGATGTCAATCCTTTATTGGATCTGTCATTTATGAATATGTTCTCCCATACTGTAGGATACCTTTTTGTTCTATTGATGGTGTCCTTTGCTGTACAAAAGCTTTTTAGCTTGATATAGTCCCACTTGTTCATTTTTGCCTTTGTTTCCCTTGCCCGGGGAGATATGTTCATGAAGAAGTCACTCATGTTTATGTCCATGAGATTTTTGCCAATTTTTTTTCTGAGAGTTTTATGGTTTCATGACTTACATTCAGGTCTTTGATCCATTTGGAGTTTACTTTTGTGTATGGGGTTAGACAGTGATCCAGTTTCATTCTCTTACATGTAGCTGTCCAGTTTTGCCAGCACCATCTGTTGAGGAGACTGTCATTTCCCCATTGTATGTCCATGGCTCCTTTATCAAATATTAATTGGCCATACATGTTTGGGTTAATGTCTGGAGTCTCTATTCTGTTCCACTGGTCTGTGGCTCTGTTCTTGTGCCAGTACCAAATTGTCTTGATTACTGTGGCTTTGTAGTAGAGCTTGAAGTTGGGGAGCGAGATCCCCCCCACTTTATTCTTCCTTCTCAGGATTGCATTGGCTATTTGGGGTCTTTGATGGTTCCATATGAATTTTTGAACTATTTGTTCCAGTTCATTGAAGAATGCTGTTGGTAATTTGATAGGGATTGCATCGAATCTGTATATTGCTTTGGGCAGGATTGGCCACTGAGTTTTGAGGAGACAGCGGGGGATGCTGGCAGAAGCAGGAAGACTGAATGGGCAGCCACTGAGCCAGTCCAGACATAAGTGGGAGGATCCCAGGCCTGGAGCTCAGCCAGACCTGAATGAAAACACTACCTGGAGCAGAGTGGCATTGAGGACGTGAAACAGTGGCAAAAGGCCCGGCCCAGCACACAGTAGGCCCTCAGGAATGCCACCCTTACCAGCTGACTGAGCCCCAGGACTTTGAACCTCTGCTTGTTGTGTGACCCTGGGAAGGTTACTTAACCTCTTGGTGCTGACTTTCTCATCTGTGAATGGGATGGGTGAGGTAGAGACGTAGGGATGCAAAGTGTAGCTGGACAGAAAGCAGACATTTCTGCTATATCTGGAAAGGAAAGGTAGTGAGTTCCCTGTCACAGGAGGTATGGGAGATGAGGCCAACTTGGCACTTAGTGGAGGGGAGTTACCTCTACTAGCAAAATCTGACAGTCAATTAATAGGAATAGACACCTGCCACAGAGTTAAGAAATCTGCATTTATTATTTGATGCATTAGCACAGAGCCTGCAGGATTATTGTGAGCTCACAATGTCATCTGTCATCTCATTTCATCCTCACACTCGGCTCTCTAAGGTAGGGGATCGTGCCACTGTAATTCCCAATTCCTATTTTACAAATGCAGAAACTAAGGCAAAGAGAGGTAAAGTCACTTGTCTCAGATCACTCAGCTGGTACCTATCAGATGGAACCCAAGCACAGATTGTCTGAATTTGGAGTCCACATTCTTTTGATTATAAACTTAGTGTGTGACCTCATGCCAGTCCTGACTCTGCCTCTGGGCCCCAACTGTCTCACCTGCACAACAACATCTCTCAGTTGGCAGCCCGCACTAACTGCCAGCCACATGGATGAGCCACCTTGGACACTCTGGCCTAGCTGGGCCCCTGATGACTGTAGCCCCATCAAACATCAGGTGAGGCAGAAAAACCACTCGGCTGGGCCCGGGCAACCCACAGAATCATGAGAGATTATAAAATGGATTTATTTTAAGCCTTTTGTTACACAGTAATAGGTAAATAAAACAGCATTCATTAAATATTTTTTGAGTGCCTCCTGTGTACTAGACACTAGGAGCAGCTCCTCATTTGTCTCCAACCCTGGGGCCTGCTAGGGGCCTTCAGCTTCATCCCCCTGCAGTCTGAGCTGTGCTGGGCAGGAGCACGCAGCGCCCCGTGTTGTCTCTCCAGAGAGGCCATCAGGAACAGGGATGATGCTCTCGTAGCTGGGTGGAAGCAGTGGGGGCCAGGGCCCAAGCAGGTCATCTTCAGAGGCGCTGCACCTCAGGCCTTCCTCCACGTGGTAGGAAGGTGGTTTGAGGGGCCCCTCGGCCAGAGGGCAGCACACAGCCTCCTCATAAGTGGGGATGAAGCCCACCTTTGGGATCCTACAAGAAAAGAGGCTGTTGGCAGGGATGAGGGCAAGGCCTCCTTCATGCCGGGGACAGAGTGAGGAAGGCTGGGCTGAGAGTCTTCATGCCCTGTTCCAAGCCCTTTGCTGCCCCTCATGTGAGCTTCCACTGCCCCTCGGGGACATGGCCCTTCTCTGGGCAACATGTCTTCTGAGCCCCAGCCCACTGCAGCCCTCAGAGTAGCTGGCTGGGGACATAGGCTCACTGCCCAACTCTATGACAGGGTCATGAAGCAGGCTGGTGGGGAGCCTGGAGCTGCCCTCCAGCCTGGGTGCCAGTCTGATGGAGGGTACTGCCAGGAGCCGAATCTGGGACTCCCCCTCCAGTGCTCTTGCAAACTTCTCTCATTAGACTCTCCTCCAGAAGACAGCCCAGAAGCCCTGCAGCTGAGGAAGCTGATAAGGGACCTCAACTCCCCTAAGCACCCAGCATCCTTTGCAGGTAAGGGCAGGCAGAGAATATTGCTTCTGGAGGTAGGCAAGCCAGCTTCTACTGCTGTGTGACCTAGGCTGTGCTCACTTCCTCCCTGGGCCTCCTTCTCCTCGTCTATAAAATAGGGATTCCCATTTTATAGATTCAGGGGAAGGGAAAATGGAAAAAGCTTAGCCAACGCTCAGAAAAATGTGGGTAATAAGGCTCCCAGAGCACCACATCTCCTCGCCTGCTTACCTCCCAGCCACACCTCTACCACTCCCCAGTTCTCCAAGCGCTGTAGACATGAGACAGGCTCTGGGTATGCCGGGGGCCACCCCAGAGGAGGCAGCTGGCAGGGCAGGGCAGGGCACAGGTGACAGGTGAGCCCTACCTGCAGCAGGAAGTTTGCTTAGAGGGCAGATGTGGAATGGCCTCTTGCCACCACCTGTTGTCACCTTAGTAGCCAGCTTGGCCCAACCAGCTCCAAGTTGGTCATGGCCTAAAAGGCTGGGAACTTGGGGAACACAAGGCCCCATGCAGGGCAGCCATGTCACATGCTTTAGGACAGAGGCTCCACTCATGTTCTCTTGATGTGGTACCCCGCAGGTGTGTGGGGCAGGCCTGCCCCTGCAGTCCCTGTGCACAGGAAACCCCACTGAGGCTAGTGTTTGCCCCACTCCCTGGAGCCTGGTGGGGATAGGAGACCTGGGCCTGGCACGGGCATCTCCACCCTTCAGCTGAATCAGGCAAACACAATAGGTTAAAGGGAAAGGGACAAGGAATGAAATACTATTTGCGCAGGACTTAAACCCTCTAATCTATTTCACATTTGTGCCAACTCTGGCAGGTGGCAGCTCTCAGCCGTTGTACGGGTGAGTGAAGGCTGTGCATCAACAACTAAAGGGCAAAGCCCCAGCTCTGTCTGACTGCAAAGCTCAAGCCAGCTCCTTCTCTCCCCACCTCAGCCCCTCATCTCTCCACACCTTAGCTTTCTCATCTGTAAAATGAGCCTAATCCTTCCACTTTACCTCATAAGCAGTTGAGGCTAAAATCAGTTAGTGAGCATGAGAGTGCACTGTGAACTCAAAGCACCGGAACAGCAGCAAAAGCTAATGTGTGCACGGACTTCACAGTACATGTACTTCCTCACCTATCATCTCACCTGAGCTTGACTGCAATCCTAGGAAAAAATTCTGTCACCCCCAGCTGAAAGATGAGGAATCAGACATGGCTCAGAGAGTCTAAGTAACATGCTCAAGGACACACAGCTTATAAGAGAAAGAGCAGAGACTGAAACCCTCATGTCTGAAGGAGGCCCATTCATGTTCTGCTATACCCACCAAGGGTGGGGCCCCTGGGAAGACCAGCCACCTCATCTAAGGGTTCACACTTCAGGTGGGAGCTCCCCGAGGGTAGGGGTTTTGTCGGTCTTGTCCACTACTGCTTCATCAGTGCTCTGCCTAGGACCCAGCACACAGTAGGTGCTCAACAAATACTGGGTCAGTGCATGAAAGAATAAGTAGATGAATAAATAGGGAAACTGGGGTCCCAAATGGGGAGGGACCTGCCCTAGCCATCAGTCTAGAAAGATTTTGTCTCTGTCCTGAATTTACCCACAGCCGGGCCCCCTCAAAGAGCAAGATTCCCAGGACAGAGGAGTGGCCTCTCATGGAGGCCAGATGCTAGGCTGTGCAGATAGCAAGCAGGGCTGGGCTGTGTTGGCCCCAGTGTTGGGGCAGAGCCATTAGCACCAGCAGCCTCCCCAACACCCAGCCACCCCAGTTCTGAATCTAAGACTTGGGTCTCTCGGCCTGATGGGCCAGAAGCACCCTGCAGCCTCCTGAGTGGGCCTCTCCATGGTGGCCTCACTGGGCATGAAGGCCAGGTGGGGCCACCTGATACACACAGCTGTAGCTGGGACCTTGTTGGGTCAACCTGGCTGTGTGTATACAGACAACACCCACCCAGGCTGCTGGGGAGGGAGGCTCCTGTCCAGAGTGCCCTGAGGCCCAGCCTGGATCCAACTGGACACTGAATCGCTGGGTGACAGGCAGGTCACTGGTCTCCCTGAGAGCCAGCCTTCTCATCTGAGTGCAGTGTGAAGGAGTGGCTAGGAAGTCCCTAAGGCCCTGCCCTTCCCTCTAACTCAGGAAAGAAGGGTCCCCAGGTCCCAGGCCAGCCCGTGGATGTCTGCTCTAGCCCCTAACACATCCACGTCCAGTGCCCACTGAGCAGTGTGGGGGAAGGCAAGCTTCACAGTCAGAGGCCTCCACTTCCCAGCTGTGTAGCCCTTGTCTTCTCCTGTAAATGGCAATAGTAATTCTTACCTTGTACGAAGACAGAAGGACTGGAGAAGACGTATGCAGGCCCCTGATATGTAGGCATACCTGATACTTGGTTGAATGAATAAGTGCATAGTAAGTGCATAATGTATGCATCCTCACCAGGGCAAAAATCGGTTCTTGGTATCTTGGTTATACTTTGTTTATGTATAAAACACAGATATATACACAGAACATAAACCAATGTACAGTATATCTGTGGCATTTTCATTAAAAGTTTATAAAATTAAGAAAAAGTGCCTACAAAAGCTCCTTAGAGGGAGTGATGGTGAAAAAAAGATTGAAAATTATTGTCTTAATACAAGATTTTGTCACCCCTCAACCCGTCCCATCCCACCCTTGAGCCTTTGCACATGTTCTTCTGCCTGCCTAGAAGATAGGCACCTCTGGGACACTGCTGAGCTCTCCACATATCCACTGGATAAAAAGTTGACATTGCTGTGCACCTACTGTGTGCCAGGCCCTGGGCTCAGTTCTATACACACGTCATCTCATTTAGTTCTCCATGTCCCTTGAGCTAGGGAGTGGGTGACATCAGACTCTGGGTTCAAGTCCAGACTCTGACACATACTAGCTGGGTGCCCCTGGGCAAGTTACTTAACATTTCCTCATCTATAAATGGCGTTAGTAACAGTATTTACTTCAGAGGGCTGCTGTAAGGAATGAGTAAATATGAAAAGCACTAGAACAGTGTCAGGCATAACAGTGTTATGATTATTACTGTTTTTATTATTCTTGTTTTATTTCGGATGAGCAAGCTGAGGCTCAGTAGGGTTGCATGATCTTCTTGAAGTCCTACCACTGGACTTCATGGAACCAGGAGAGAATCCCAATAGGTCTGACTCCTATGTCTGGGTTCTGAACCTCTGTGCTCCTCTGCCCCATACTATGACTCAGCTGAGTGCAACTGCCACCTCCCCCAGGAAGCCTTCCTGGATTTCACTATGTCTCCACAGGACCATGTCTGCTGTTCTCACACAGTTCTAACTACTCTGGTTTGTCGATATTTGCCAGTGCTATGGGGCTTTACACTCCTCCAGGAATGTGCTGATCAGCCTCCAAGTCCCCAGGGCATAGACAAGGCCTGGTCTCCGGGAGGAATCCCTTGAGAGTTTGCTGAACAAGTGCTTGATGGTGTGGTAACGTCCCACCCACTGCCCCTACCCACCACCCCGATCCTGACTCACTGACCTGCAGCTCCCCTCCTCTGAGGGCTCCACAGTGAGGTAGTACAGGTCTCTGGAGAGGTGATATGGGTCCCATCCGGGTGGCCCTCGGGTGTTGGCCTTGACAGACCACAGCAGGCCAAAGAGCAGCAGCAGACCGCCTGAGCCGCAGAAGAAAAAGCTGACTGGCCGGAGCAGGGGGCTGGGGGCGCCAGGTGCCAGGTGCCCGGTGTGGGGAGCCGGCTGGGCTTGGGCATCCCCTTCGCTCCACCAAGCGAAGCACAGTGTCCCGGCCACCAGAACCACGGTGCCGCTGACCATCATGCAGTAGCGGACGGTGGAGGCCACTCGGCCCCCATCACACGTCTGGACATAAAAGAGAGAGAAGATGTGGACCACGTAAGAGGCCTGCTGGGTCCTAGAAACCTGAGTTTCAGTCCTCCTCTGCCTGAGGTCACTGTGGAACCTCGGCGAGGTCATCTGGCTCCTCTGTGCTTTAGTGTCCTCCTCTGTGAAAGGCGGGGTGATGCTCCAAACTCTGTAGAGCTGTTTTGAAGGTCACGGATAATGTGTCTTAGGTTCCTAGCACCATGCCTGGGGCCCAGTAGGAGCTCTGTAAGTGTGCATAGGTTCACTTTGGGCCTCACTCCAGGCCTCAGAGGCCTCAACTGCCTGGAGGGGATGACTCCCCAAGGTGTCTAGCACAGGCTGGGAGGAAGGGGAATAAACATTTGTGGAGTCCACCGGGCCGGCTAGGACTGGCACTTGCTGGTCACACATTGCCTCACTTCACCCTGGTCATAATCCCGAGAGATCAGTGCTGCTATCTTCATTTGACAGAGGAAGACACCAAACCCGGGGCGAGTAAAGGAGCAAGTGCGAAAAAAGGCATTGAGCAGTCGGGAGGTGAATTCACAACATGAAGCAAAACTTTGTGCAAATTGATGTTCCCCAGGGCCTTATTTATAATGGTCCTAATTTGGAGCCTAAATGTCTGGCTAGAGGGAAACGGAGAGTAAACTCTTGATGGCATATTAATGACTCATTTAAAAAACTCAAGCTCAGCATAAATGTTTAACAACGGGGGAGAAATGCTTATCATATCTTACTTTTTTCAGCTTAGTATGCCAAATTATGCATACAGTGTTATCTCAACTAGGTAAAGAAAAAATGCACAGGAAAAAAACCTGGGAGGAAACCTGGCCCCAGATCATACAGACAGGACGGAGCTGAAACCCATGTCTGGGCTGTCCCCATAGCTAACCTCTAGGCTGCTGTGCGTGCTGTTCCCTCTGCTTGGTAACCTGCCATTATCTTTCAAGGCTCAGTTTGGCCCTCACCCCACAACCTTTGCTGGTGACACTTTAAACACCAAGTCTCCTGGGCCTTCTTGGACCACAGCATACACTTGTCTGCGTTTGATTTCTCCTTTACTTGTCCTCCCACCAGACAGTGAGCTTCCTGAGGGCAGGGTCCTCATTGGTGGTGTTCACTGCTTTATCCACACTGTCTAACACATAGTAGCTACTCAGTAAACATTTGTTTAAGAAGGTCTCTTAAATGAGGGGAAGTGTTGCTGGATGAATGGTTGTGTAAAAAGCCTCATAGCTGAGAGGGTCTAGAAGAGGAGAGGGAACACAGGATTCCAGATGCCACAGCACCGAGCCATGGAGTAGAGGCCTGGCATCGGGCCTCACCCTGCACCTCACCACCCTGTGGTTTACTCCTGAGGTAAGCTTCTCAACTGCTCTGGGCCTGTTTCCTCATCCTAAAAGGGCACCCTGTATAATTGCAGATTGTTCAGAGATTTTAAGGAGACACTGTCTCCTCTTCCAAAAGCTAAGCCAGTGAAGCAGGAGGCTGGGGAACTCATACACCTTAGGGAGACTTCAGTGACCAGAAATGGGGGCTTGCCCAGCCAAATGCAACCATGGTGCACCTGAATGATGCCCAGCTGCACAGCTGCTCAAAGGCATGCTCCTAGGGGAGCTGAGGGGCATTGCAAAATGTTCAAGATATATTAGGTGACACTAGGTTTCAGAAGGGCATGTTCCTAAATGTGCTTAAACACATATGTCTGTATGCATGTATGAGAGAGAGTGCATACATGTAACAGGGGCACTCTAGGAGTAGACCCCTATCTTTCTGAGTCTCCAGACCACTGGTAGCATACAGAAAAATGCCATATGTAAATCACCTGCAGTTCTCTTCCTGTGAATCTGTCTGTGGAGCAAGTTCTCCTGTCTCCAGGTCAAGGCATTTTCATGGTGGGAGGAAAAGGCCCTGACTATTCCCTCTTCAAAGTTAGACAGCGATGAGAGGCTGTCAAGAGGAAAAGCTGGAGAAATCAGTGTGGGGAAAAAAACAACACAGCAATCAATTAACAGTAAGCTGTTGCCTATATATCACGGCACTTGACAGTTCCCCTTCACACCCAGCATCTCATCTGACTTCCCATAACCGAGGTGGGTGGTGAGGGCAGGGAAGGAAATTCCTGTTTTGCAAATGAGGAGACTGAACCCAGAAAAGTGAAGGACTTTGCCCAAAGCCAGGTACAGAGGAGTTTCTCAACACTTCAAGAACTCACTGCTACATAAGGTAACTTAGGATGCTTCTAAATTTATATAAAAGCAATAGTTACTCATTGTGGGAAAAGAAGAAAACCATAGAAGAGAATAAAAATGAAAAATATGAATCGCCATTAATCCTGCCCATCAGAGATAAGTATGATCAGTAAGTGAATGTTCCCATTTCATTTCTTCCTTGGCCTACATACATGATGATGTTTGCCATCTTGTGCAAAGATCATGTTTGCCATCTTGCCATCTCATCATCACACCTTGCTCCTCTCTGGGAGGCAGGAATTTGACCCAGTCAGAGATGCTGAGCAGCCTGATCAAATCACAGAACCAACAGATAGAATGATCATAGTCAGAGGGGGTGATAAATCTGATGCAAGGCCTCCTGTGGATGGTGGGAGGTGGGGTAGTGACAGCAGATGTGTACTGGTCATTTACATGGGCTGAGCACTGATACCAAGCACTTTACAGGAGTCCCCTGACTTAATCCTCACAATAACATAATGTCCCAAGGACACTGGAGCTGTGAGGGTGACAGCTTGTTCGAGGTCAGTGCTGAATTTGAACCCAGGTCTAGTCTGACTCAAACCCCTGTGTGTGTGCCCAGTTAGATCTATCTAGATTGTGTAGTATATAAAGTTGGGACCGTGCTGTGAATAGATGTAGCTGTAAGTCTTTGGCACAGGTAGTTCTTGCTTTCTAGAATGCACGGCCCTCCTTCCTGGCTCAACAACTCCAGACCTCAGGCTCGCCTCTGCAACTGCCCTTAGCATGTTCTCACCGGATGTGATGGTCATCTCCTGTGTGGGTCTCTCTCCATGTGGACCCTCCCCCACCCTACCGCAGGCAGGCAGAGCACATGATAACCTGCTATCCCCAGGAAGTGAAGAGTGAGGCTGTCCACTGGATGGAGAACAACCTGTTCTGTGGCTGTGGGGTGGTTTTTATTATTATTGTAGATCAGGGCTCTGGTACATTCTTAGCAGGGCCACCTGTCCCAAGACTCCCTGGAGCCATTTGAGAGAGGTGGTCTTCAGGCAGCTCACTCACTTCTGGTGCTGGTATACCCTACACCCTGATGGGGGAGGAACAAAGGGCTCCCTGCCCTGGAGGGCATAAGTCCAGCCCTGGGGCAGGAAGGAAACCTCTCCGATCCCAGAGTGCCAATCCCGGCACTCAGTCAGAGCCTGCCACACTGGCTCCCTCATACCCCACTACCCAAACTCCTGCCGCCTGGGGTCCTCTACACTCGGATCCCTCTATCCCCATCCAGGGCCCTCATTTCAAACACATCCCCCCAACTTGAAGCCCCAGGGCAATAAAGAGGCACAAAATCTCAATCATAATATAGGTTGGTCATGAGGATAGAAGTGCAGCATGGAGAATATGGCCAATGGTTCTGTAACGTCTTTCTATGTTTACTGACAGTAACTGCACTAGTTGGGGTGGGGATTTAATAATGTGTTTAACTGCTGAATCACTGTTGTATACTTGAAACCAACATAATGTTTTATATCAACTATACTCAATTTTTAAAAGACCCAGCCCAAACAACAACTCCTTCCAGAAGCATTTCTGCTGTGGCTACCCGACCTCCCACCAGCCATGGGAAGGCCTTTCACCATATCAGATTTATCAACCCTCTGACTATGGCCATTCTATCTGTTGGCTCTGTGAGTGACCCTGATCAGGCTGCTCAACATCTCTGACTGGGGTCAAATTTCTGCCTCCCAGAGAGGAGCAAGTTGTGACAATGAGATGGCAAGGCAGCAAACTGTAAATGAAGCCTGTTGACACAGAGATGGACAGAGGACGGACCTGGCTCTGACACTGGGCAAGTTTCCTACCTTTTCTATGCCCCGGGTCTCTTCTCTGTAAAGGGGGCACAACAACACTATCATCTGTGTTACCAACAAGGGAACTTTAGGTGCCAATTTTCTGTAAAAACCTAAACCGTCTGAGCAAGAATTGGACCTCAACCATCCCCAGCTAACCACTGGGTACACCGAGGCCTTGAGCGCCGTGGCACAAGCGCGTCAGAACAGTTAGAAGACCTGAGTGTCCAGACTTTGCCAGGACTTCACGGTGGTCAAGGTTATGGAAAGGGATGCAGGAATCTGCGTTGGGAAGAGCCCAGATTGCTTCCGAAAGGGGGCGAGAAGGAAGCTTATACCCACCTGGGGCGCAGGCATAACGCGGCAGGCAGTCAGGCGTGGTCCAGGCGCGGGGAGCCCGGCGTGGGTAAAGGCATGGTGGCTGTGGACCGGAAGGCAGCGCCCACTTGGGGACCTCGGTAAGGTTCCCTTGGCCCTGTAGTGGGCGCCCGGTGTAAGGGGGTGGCCCTGGCTGTGGTCCCCCAGACCCCGCTCTCCGCGCCGCACAAAAGGGCCAGGGTCCGGCTCCCGACCGGGTCCGGGGGTCTCACCCGCCCCCAACTCGCCAGCCGCCGTCAGTCCCTGCGCTCCCGCCGCCTGCGTCCCCTTCCCCGCCCGGTGAGGACAGGTGCGGAACCGGACTTCCCGCAGGCTCCCGCCGGGGTGCTGCGCGCCCCCCTCAGGGGCTCTGCAACCCGCGGGGGTGCTAACGGGGGCTTGCGGAGCCTGGACTTCGTCCTCGACTTGCGTGGTGACCATCCCCGCCCCCGGCCATCCCCCGTACCCCTCCCGACCTTGGCCGACTGCGGCAGGGCGCCCTGGGCTGGGGCTCGGATCCGCGTCCTCGAGGCCGCCGGTCCAGCGGAGACTCCGGGGTGGCCTGGCTCCGGGAGACTCCAGGTGCCGCGCCACCGCCCGGTCAACCCCGCCCGCCCTTAAAGCGACAGCGCGACCGGTGCTGGCCGGTGTTTGGGGTTCCCGGCGCGGAGCGGGCGGCAGGACCGCTGTGAACCGGTATACCCCTGGAACTGTTGGGAGCTAGCTGTCCTGGGGGCCGGTCTACCCCTTTACCCCTGAGGCCGGCTTGGGAACGAGAGCCACCAACGCCCAGAGAGGGCCCTAGGAGGCCAGAGCCTGTGCCTCCACACTCCCATTTTACGGGAAGGGAAACTGAGGCCCAAAGAGGGGAAAGTCACTCGCCTAAGTGTTCACCACACACTTCATTACATAATTGCCTTTTCTTCTCACAGCAGTCAATCTGAGAGCAACACCCTCCCTCAGGGCTCTGAGACCTCACATCCTGAGGAGATGTTTGTACACCTCAGAAACACTGGCGGGCATGTAAGTGCTCCTCCAGCCCGTACAAGAGGTCACTGCCCCAACCAGCGAGATGCTGGGAGCAGGGGCCTGAGGGCAGGGCCTTCCGCCTGCTGTGTGCCCTAGCTTTTCCCAACCTTCCTCCTTTGTCAAAGGAGGGCTGACCATCCCAGCTCACAGGTCTTGGAGCGCTAAACAGTTATGCAATGCAGGGTAAGTGCTGAGCCATTTGACAAGTGCAGGCTAAAGGCAGTTTTTGTAGATAGGTGATTTAGGAATCTGGTGGAAGGGCTTGCTGTGTGTGAGTGACTTCTTCTACAGCAGGACACCCAATTGTCTGAGGCAGAGGGACAGCATGTACAAAGGCTAGACAAAGTCACAGTTTGGTTAAAACTTGACAAATTCATGTGCATCAAAGGGAGCCAGTTCCTGGACCATCTGAGTCTTCGTTTTACTTTTGTCTTTCCCTGCTGCTCCAACAAGCTAGAGGTCTAGGCCAGATTCCCCTCAGCCATGGCTGAGGATTCCCCACTGAGAGTTGGAGAGGGGTGACCAACTCTTCTGCCAGCCCAGGGACACAGAAGGCTGCTTATCCAGTGGAGATCTGAAACTCAGAGAGGGGAAACCACTGTCAGAGACACAGAGCAGGTCAGCGGCAGGGCCCAGACCCCCAATTCCTAAACTCCTTGTCTTAGAGGAAATAGGTCACCCAAGAGCATTCATGTTCTCTGAGCATGGGATCCTCTGACCTCTGATGTCCTCTTACACATTATTTCTTTTCATCTTCACTGTGTGTGTGGTCTGTATAAATGTTCCTATTTTACAGACAGGAAACTAAGGCTCAGAAAGGGGCAAAGACCTGCATAAGTCCACAGAGCTTAGAAGTGGCTGAACTGAGGCAGATTCCAGACAGACCTCAAACCAGGACCTCCAGCTCTGCTCTGCTCAGCAGACCAAAGGCCACCAGCAGCTCTTTGGGTACTCTTGGGGGCTTGCTCAGAGTAGACAGGAGCGGGAAGCTAGGGGCCGTGAAGCTGTCAGCCTCACTAATTTCTGAAGGGGCAGCATCCATGCAGGGCATAGGCCCCTCACTGATCAAGACTCACCCTCCCCTCCCTGCCTGTAGGCTCAGGGGTAAGTCACAGATTGGTGAGGTTAAGGTACAGGTCTGGGCACACCCCTGACCCTGCTTAAACTTGAGTCCCCTGGCCTTTAGGCTAGACACTCAGGCATTAGAGCTGGACAGGCTGGGACTCCTGTCCTGAGTCAGTCGCTTCCAGGAAGCAAGACTCTGGCCACATTCTTCTCTTTAAGCTGCAGTTTCCTTACCCTTTTTCTAAATGGAGACTGTGGCATCTCCTTCCCACGGTAGCTTTGGGTGGTTTAATAAGACTTTATCCTTAAGGAACTGCCCTGGGTACACCCCCACATTACACACTGGCTCTATTTGTGAATTTCGCCTGGTCGATGTTGACCTTCCTAAAGGGGGACAGCATGTGGCTTGGCTCAGGGCCCATCCAGACCCAGCACAGCTGGGACCAGAGGGGGCTAGGACTGGATGCTGAGTGGAGCCCAGTTCTGCCTTGGATGTCCTCCTCCCCAACTTTGGGAGCTCTGGTCCCAGCCCGCATCTGCCATGATGCCCTGACATAGTGCTGGGTCCCACTGGCTCGGATGTACTTGCAGACCCTCTCTGAACAAGCAGCCTCAGCCTTTCCCTGGCCAGCTGGCTGTCTCAAAGGACAACATTGTTCACCAGCTTCTGCCACAAGGGCATGGAGAAGGGGGCTACCACTTGCACCTGTTTATTACATATCACCTGCCAGCCATTTTTCACATTTAGTTGTCACCTCAGCTACTTCACTGCAGCTGAGAGAGAAGTGTCACACTGTTAGTGAGTGGGGAGTGTGGGTGGGGAGAGATAGTGCTGAAACCCACCTTAGCCTGAGTCTTGCAGACCAGACGCACATTTCCATTCCCGCCACATGGTCCCCTCCTCAGTTACCGCCCTGGGCTGCTGCTGCCTTTCCCTGGCTTCTCTGCCCCAGGCTGTCTGCCCTTTGTGATGCACCAGATTGAGCTTCCAAATCTGCCCCCCAGCGGTCCCTCACCTGCCTACACCTTTATGTGCTCCCCCCTGTCCTCAGAATAAGAATGCCAGCTTCTGTGTGTGCTCATCTCCTGTGCTTCCCCAGGCCACTCCTGGACTCACGGTCCACTGTGTCCACAGTGCAATGCCATGCCTTTGCTCCAGTGGTGCTTCTTTCTCACCAGTTTTACCTGGTGAGTTCATATACTTCCTTTCAGACTCAAATCACAGGGTGACTTCTCCTCAGTGTCCCAAAGCAGAATTATCTGGTCCCTCTGCCAAGCTCCCATAGGACTTTCCATCGGGCAGAGCCCACAGCGTGCCTATAAAAATAAAACCACCTGCCTTCCCTTTCTCCTTTGCAGTAAAAAGAAATAGCTGGATATTGCAGAAAATTAAAAAATATCAGTAAGTTAAAAGAAACCAGAATATCCCCCTTCACAGATAAAAACGTCTCCAAGCCTGTAAAGGAAGAAACCATTCCACTCAACGCAGCCTCAGCTGCACAGGCTCTGCCCACTCTCTCACACCTACCCTCCCACACTCTTGGGCAGGTTATGCTAGGGCCTATGGTCCCAGGCCACATGTGGAGAAGCAACAAGATATAAGCACTGGGATCAGACAGGCCTCTTAGGGTTATTATGGGGACTAAATGAGTTATTATATAATATGCTTAGCAACAATGTTTGGCTCACAGTAAGTGTTTAGTAATTGCTGGAGTCCAGCTCCAGCAGGGGGGTGTGAAGCCCGAAAGGCTGAGATGGAGTCTGTGCACGGAGAGACAGGACACAGAGTCAGATGGAGGAGGTCTCTCGACAAAGTGCTGATGACAGCTTTATTTATACCATTTTACACAAGGATATGATTATTTTTTATTGTTCTGTTGATTAATTGGTATAGGCGGTTGATTAATAGGTATAGGCAAGCTTTTTTCTTTCTGTTTTCTTCCAAACTATACATGGTTAGCCAAGTGTTAGACAGGTGATCTTTTTCTGTTCCTTGACCGAAACTTTTCCTAGCAACATGTACTCTATTGTGTCTCCTGTTTCTATGCAAAGCGGTTTCTAAGTAATGCATGTGACCACAGAAACATGCAACATGTAATAGTGACTATGGAGTCTACCAGCTCAGGGTGAAATACGGGTCACTCACTGCTACAGTTAGCTAGGCAGGTATCATCATCTATATTTCTAATGCTATGGGTACATTTTATCTCCTCATATTTATTCTATCGTAGGTAGATGCAAGATAAAGATAGCATGATTTAGAACTGTATGAAGGCAAGTGTAGATGATCAGGTTTGTGCCTATAGACTAGGTATTAATCCAAGCCAGACAAGGGCAACAAAACATCCACGGGTATAGACAATTTCTCTCAAAACTGGGGGGATGAGGTTCTAAGCCTCACCTCTGTTGGCTCCCATTTTCTCACCTGATGACCCCCCTGCGACTGTGCCTGTCTTAGGTTGTTCCTCCCTT
Organism: Manis pentadactyla; assembly: GCF_030020395.1. Lineage (NCBI taxonomy): Eukaryota > Metazoa > Chordata > Mammalia > Pholidota > Manidae > Manis > Manis pentadactyla. The sequence goes on along the minus strand of NC_080022.1, from coordinate 44,563,368 downwards.
GAGGAATCTTACCCGTCTCTGGCTAACCAGCCATCTTCCGGGGCCATACAGAGAGATGTAAAGCTGGTAAGTGAGAGAGAAGTAATATTCTTTGGAAAGGTTAGCTTTTCACTTCTTTGCGGATTTATGTCCTGTGGCTTCCAGGCCCAGCATTTGTCTTGAGGTATCTTTACCACTTGGAAGAATTATGGTACTTGGTAATTTCACATATGAGGCACAGGTTCTAGTAGAGGGCTGTAATTAGGAAGGAAGAGAAAACACCATAGAAGTAGCAGATAGAAGAAAACATGAGAAGATTGATTGTCAGACAGGGTTATTCTATTCAATATTCCCCCATAACTCTATTTCTCTAATTTTCTTATAAAACTCTTCATCACTAATTTCACTAGCATTGCAAATAAGGGGGGCATTCCCACTTAGGTGGAGATGGGGTAGTCAATGTTTGACTAACTGACTGCAGGTTTTGGTATTCTATGCCAAGATTGCCATCTGACCTCTGCATGTTCTATTCTTCAGGACCACTGTCCTGTAAAGCTTCTAGGAAGTTTATGTTCTCCTCCTTTCCATGCTGCTTAGCAGAGGTTAGCTTAGCCCTTGGCAACAATGCAAGCAAAAACAAAGCCAATAGTATAATGGAGAAAAACAAAATCCAGGGGGGTAATAGGGGCAGCCAGTTGGGAAGGCCCCTGCTTTGTGGTGGTCTTCTTCCAGCCTGAGCTTCGCTACACAGCTTGAGTAGCATGGCTCCCAGCAAGTAATATTGGCCATTATTATTTTATCTGTAAGTACAAGAGAAGCAATAAGAGAATCCATGATCTTTCTGGAAGAGTGCCCTTCCCTCCACCCCCACTTTGCGCCTCCAGGACCAGGATCCAGGGATCACCACCTAGAAACAACTAACCACTATAACATTTTGATATAACTCTTTACAAGTGTGCACATTTTACAAAAATCTTATCATGCATTGCATACCATTTTTAACAGGCTTTTATTTTCATTTAACACAATCTATCTTGAACATCATTCCATATCTCGTGGCACTCTAATTATTTGTTAACATATCTGTCTCCTCCACTGACAGCACCTTGTGGGCAGATGTGGACACCTGTGCCCTGTCCTCACCCTGTGCCATCTGAACACTGGGATAATACAGTAAGCCCCCCATAAACACAAGTCGTGAACAGCATGGGATGTGCTATGGTGAGCTGTCTGTCCCCTGCCTAGGAGCACAGCACTTTCCATAGGGAGGGAAGAAGCCTCGGGGAGGGGGACACCCCAAGGTCTGCCAGCAGTGCAGCCAAGGCCAGTCAAGGTCAAGCAGTGGGAATGTTTTAAAGAATGATCTCAGTACATTCCATAATGGCAAATAGCAACAAGAGTCTGAGGTTTGGCTTCATGAAAGAAGGGCCCCAGGCCAGCGTTCTCTGACCATTCCCCGAGAGGATTTGGCAAAGTATGGAGACCTTTCTGTTTTCACAACTGTGTTGGGTGGGGAGATGCTATCTGAATCTAGTGTGTATAGTCGAGGGATGCTGCTTAACAACCTTTGATGCACAGGACAGCCCCCATAACAAAGAATTATTCAGCCCCAGATGTCAAGCGCCAAGTTTGAGAAACCCTAGTTTAGACTAACTTAGGCTTTGAAGACTGGCTGATTCAAAGGATTTCAGACTGTGTTCCACAGAAAGAAGAGAAAATAAATAAAGACGAGTATATAATGCAAAGAAATGTAAGGAAAAATAAACCTGAGATTCTAGGAATTCAGCCCTGTCCTCCCATATGCCATAGAAAAGTCTCAGAAATTCTAATATGTCACTTCTAAAGTGCACTTCCCGGAGTGTCTCTTGTACATAAAAAGTAGAGAGGGTGGAGCAGGCAGGAGTAGGAAGGCACCCTGACCCCTTCCCAGCCAGGCAGCACAGGTGCCCTGTGTCCGTTTTCGATACTAGGGTTCTGTGCTAGCTTTTTTGGGGGGGAAAAGACCTGGGGGGTGGGGAATGTGTAGAGAAAAGGTTTGCAAACCACTAATCTGCTTTGATCTCTGTTCTGTAGGCCCAGAAAAGGAGAGTGAGTGAAGTCACACAGGGAATCTGATATAAAATGGACCTAGACCCAGACTTCTGAAGTACAGTGTAGGGACCAAGTGCAGGAGGTTTATCGGGGTTGCTCCTCTGGGAAGGCCGCTGTGCAGTCCCTTCCTTCTGACTGCCCAGATCGTGTCATCAGGCTGGCGGTTTGGACCGGCTCCCAATATTCCCCAGCACCAGCCTCTTAGCCACTATATGGCATCACCGATTCTTTGGGCTTGGAGTCAGGCACCTGGAGGGTGAAGGGGGCAGAAGCTGGCAAACTAGATCCAACAGACCAAATCTGGCTCACAGCCTGTTTTGTATGGCTTATAAACAAAGAATGGTTTTTATGTTTTTTATTGGTTGAAGAAAATCAAAAGAAGAACAATATTTCTTGATAAGTGAAACTTCCATGAAATTAAAATTTTAATGTCCATAAATAAGGTTTTAATAGAACACAGCCATACTCATTCTCTAGCTATTGCTTTTGTGGTACAGCATTAGATAGAATTAAGTGGTTGTGACATAAACCATATGGCCCCTAAAGACTCAAATATTAACTGTCTGGACCTTTACAGAAACTGTTTGCTAGCCCCTGCCCTAGCTTCTGGCTCAGCCCTCCACTACTGTGCTCTGTAATCCTAGGCAAGGGGCCACACCTCTCTGGGCTCGTCACTTATCAAATGGGGAGAAAAATGTCTCTCCACAGGTGGGTGCTATATTCACTTTCTATTGTTGATAACCAATGACCACAAATTTGGCAATCAAAAATAACACCTATTTGTTACCTCACAGATCTGTAGGTCGGAAGTCCAGGTGGGTGCACCAGAGTTCTCTGCTTGGGGTTTCATAAAGTCAAGTCCAGGTGTGCTTATCTGGGGGTTCCGGGGAAGAACCCTGCTTCCAAGCTCATTCAGGTCGTTGGCAGAATCCCATTTCTTATGACTGGAGGACAAGGCCCTGTTTTTTCTCTGGATGTCAGCCAGGGGCCACCCTCAGCTCTCAGAGGCCACTCCCGGGTCCTACTCTGTGGTCCCTTCCATCTCAGCAGCAGAGACTCCCTTGAGTTAAATCGGCCTCAGTGTTTGAATCTCTCTGTCTGCCTTTTGGGCTACCAGCAGAAGGAAACTACTTTGAAAGGGCTTCTGTGATTAGGTTAGGCCCACCCATCTCTTTATCCTAAGGTCAGCTGATCAGTAATTTTAATTACAGCTACAAAATTCCTTTTGCAATGTAACCAGAAGGCAAAGGACGTGAGGTCCACCTGAGAATTCTGCCCACTACAGGTGCTGTGCCAAGGGAGACTGAGCATCTGAATTGTAAACACTTTTGTTACAGGATCTTGCCCTCTATGCCAGGTGCTGGAGACAGGGCAGGACACAAGGAGAGTGTGTTCACAGAGAATTCGGGAACAAGCCAGACTGTGCTGAGGGCTTGCCTCAGAACGCCCAAGGATTTCTAGGTGGACCAACAGGGAGGCTTTGCACAGGTGGCATCTGAGCTGGGCTGTGATAAGGGAGGATTCAACAAAGAGAGGTCTAGGGTGGGCGTGCAGGAAAGGAAGGGCCACCTGCTTAAAGCACAGCACTGATTACCAAGGATTATGCCATTCTTATACTGACAATGGACACACTTTTAAGTTTTTAATAAACCAGTCTGTTAAGGATTATCAACAAAATAAAAGGTAGCATCCACTGACTATACCAATGCTAGACACTGTGTTAGGTACATTGTATACTTAGGTCATTTACTGCTCAGAAGAGCCCTAAATGATAGGAATTATTTTTATAGCTTTATTGAGCTATAGTTTACACACCATAAAACTCACCTATTTAAAGTATACAATTCAGTGGTGTTTGGTATATTCACAGAGCTGGGCATCCATCACCATAATCAATTTTAGAACATTTTTATTACCCCAGAAAGAAACCCCACACCCTTTACCCATCACACTCTAATTCCTCAATGAGTCCCAGTCCTAGGCAATAATTAATCTACTTTCTATCTCCATGGATTTGTCTATTCTGGACATTTCCTATAAATGGAAACACATAATATATTGTTTTCTTGTGTCTGGCTTCTTTCAGTTACATACTGTTCTCAAGGTTTTTCCCTGTTGTAGCAGGTATCAGTATTTTCTTCCTTTCTGTTGCCGAATAATATTCCATCGCATGAACATATCACATATTGTTTATCCATTCATCTACTGATGGATGTTTGAGTTATTTCTACTTTTTGGCTATTAGTAAAACTGCAGCTGTGAATATTCATGCACAAGTTTTTCTGTGGACATATGTTTACATTTCCCTTGGGTATATAACCTAGCAGCAGACTTGCTGGATCACATGGTAACTATTTAACCAACTGAGGATAAGGGAGGAATTTTCCTTTCCCTTTAGCATTGAGGAAACTGAGGCTTAGAGCAGTCAAAGCAGCCACCCGAGATCAGAGAACAGAGAAGGTTTAAACTCAGATGAAGCCAACAGCCAGCAGCAAAGCTCTGTACCTCCTACCTATGGAGGAATACATAAAATAGTACAGAGCTGTCTTTTAACCATCCCCCTCTTAGAGGAGTAATTTCTTGAGAGCAGAGATCTTTATCTGTTTTAGCTGATTGTAAGTCTGGGGAGAGGAAATCTCAGGGCAAAATACCTGTAAAAACCAAAATCAAAGGGAGAGATAGTTTAAAACCCATTTATTGCTTACAAACTGCAGTCCCGACCACCTCTCTCTCCTGCTCCAGCAGAAGCAAAAACAGCCCTCTCCCTCCCCTCTCAGGTACAGATAAGCCTTCCGATGCCCATGTAATTACCCACTGATATGGAGATGAACTTCTCTCCAACCCTGAGGAATGATGCAAATGCACTAAAGCCATACTTCTTTCCACCTCTGAACGCCTATTGATACACAAATGTACTAAACCCCAGGCAAGATATTCTGCAAATATTACATTTTACCCACACTGATATATCCAGAAAGGTCTTGTGCCTAGAAAAGGCTTGGCACATAGTAGGTGCTCATTAAAAACTTGTGGAATGAAGGGAGCATGAGTCAGTGTGGGCGATTTGTGGTTGGACAAGTGGGACATCCTGTTGGGTCCAGAACTGAAATGGACTTGGTACCAGGATGAATTGTTCAGACTTTTGGAACTGGCACCCTGCAAGGGACATGCTCTTCCTCTGCAGTCAACCTTGAAAGGCCCATTGTCTCCTATGGCCCTGTGGGTTCCTGGAATTCTGTGCCTGGGGGACAGTCTGTTTGTGGAGAGACAGAGAGCTGCCTTCTCTGAGTTTATGTTCTATAAAAAGAAACTGCTTTCCATGAGTAAGAAAAGGATTTGAACTTCAAGGCCTTGACTTCCTTGGAAGGCATTTTCTGCCCTAGGGAGACAGCCCTGGGCTATTTTGGAGCCTCTCTTCTAGGAGTGCTGAGACTGGGCTTGCAGCCCTGGAGTGCAGGGGAGATTCCTGCCAGTAGGGGAGGAAATCTCATCTGGGAGCCAAAACAAAGGGCTGAGAGGTGGGAGGGACTGTGGATGGAGGGCTGGCCACAACCTTGACTCCAGAGATGACCTCAGGGAATTCGGGTGGGCAGACACCTAAAAGGCCTCCCATTCTGGGAAACAGCCAGAAGTTCCCTCTGCTTCCAGAGATCCTGAGAAAGATACAGCATGGCTGCCTGTCTGTGGAGACCTAGTCTCAATATGCTGAAATGTCTGGGAGGGAAGAGAACTGTCTTAGCAGACCAGAGGGCTGGTTTGGGTCAGAACTGTGACTTGTCGCCTTAGCCAAGTCTTTGTCCTCTCTCAGCCTCAGTTAACCTGTCTAGAAAGTGGACGGTCCTTTTAAGTTCTAGATCTCTATTCTGTTGCTTAATTCTCTGTCTTCCTCTCCTCTTTCCTCTTCTGAATTTTACTCAGGAATCTTCAAGTTCCCATCCAAGTCTAACAGAAATCCTGGACTCTAACTATTCAGAGTCAGTGCCTTCTTTACAGGCGTAAGTTCAGGGAGAGGAAATCCTGGGGCAAAATACTTCTAAAAACCGAAATCAGTCAAAGGGAGAAATAAAGTTTAAAACCTGTTTATTGCTTACAAACTGCAGTCCAGGGCCGTCTCTCTCCTCTGCTGAAGAAGCCAGCCAGCCAGCCAGCCCCTCCCTTTAAACTATCAGGTTCAGACACACCCTCGGTTGCCCAGGTAATTACCCATTGATATGGAGATGAACTTCTCTCCACCCCTGGGGATATGCAAATGAACTAAAGCCAGGCAAGGTATTCTGGAAATGTTACAATTTTACCCACAACAGGTATCTGGGGCTCTTCTCAAACACCTACCTTTAACCCAGGATTTCCGAGAGCCCATTTTCTGCCCCAATTCCTGATTCCTATGCCCATCCACTCCTACCCCCAGCCCTTCTCACCTAAGAACCTCCCCATCAGCCTGTCCAAAGCAGACTCAAAGAGTGAGGCTGATATGACTGGAGGGAGCTTCTCCCTTACTGAGATGGAGGGGGCCCTGGGGCAGGACCTGGGCATGGCCTCTGAGAGCCTTTGCTGACTGACAGCCCAAGAGAAAACAGGGCCTCCTACAGTCACAAGGAACAGGATTCCGCCAACAAACCACACCTGCTGATTTTTCCTGGAAATGGGTTTCATACTGCTCTGTTGCCTTTCGAGGCAGATATCACTATCCCTGCTCCAGGCCTTCTCATCTCTGCCTGAGACCACCGCAACAACCTTTCCCCAGGGCTGCCTCCTGCACCCAGTTCATCCCCTTAGTGACAGCTTGACCATTTACCCTGAACTCTGCTCTCATCATGCCATTGGCTTCTGCTTAAGATCCTCTAGTTTATCAGAAACCAACCTGATTAAGGTTGGGCAAGAATAAATTTAATATTAAGACACTGGGCTATCTTAAGTAACCATGCAAAGGTCAGGAATGAAGGCCAGGGTACCTTGACTCAGATTTCACCAGGATTCTCACCTGAGGTTTCTAATTTTCCCAGTGTATTAGATTCATTCTCTCCTAATTCATACCAGTTCCTCCATGAGATGCAACATTGCCACTTGTCACTCCCAAGCCATATATTCCCTGTGTTCCTCTATCCATCACCACCACAACCACCTACCACGCTTGGTTTTAAAAAATTCCAGGGATTATCACTTGAGTGAGGTGCCCACTCCTGGACCAATCAGCTGTGGCTAGGCAGTGAGGTCATGTAGCAAGGAAATGACCACACAGAGCCCATCCCTGGAGATGAGGGAAACTGAGGCAGCCATCCTGATTGATGGTGTGTACAGCAAATGGCTTCACACTCATTTTAGAGCTAGTCTTATTTTTTTGTTGGGCTCATGTGCCCTTTGATCAAAGGCATACACCTCCCTAGGAAAATAACCTCACATAACCTTGCATACAACTTCAAGAGATTTTTAGTCCTTCTGAAGCCTAATCTATGGACCTCAAGGGAAGAACTCCCACCTTGGAATAAAAGCCCTCTGCCAGGTTTCCAGGCCTGGCACGATCTGGTATCACCCCTTTACAGTGCCCTAGCACCTATTCTTTAGCTGTGCCTGACTCCTCACATGTACAGGGGTGCTTCACATTTTAATTTGTATTCCCACATCTCCACACTACACTTCCCATTCATCCTGCAAGACTCAACTCACGAGTCATCTCCTCCAGGAAAACATCCCTGATGCCAGCTACCCAGGCTGAATTTCTAGATTCAAATTGCCTCTAGATACCCTCAAACATCCTTAAAAGTAATTCCTAGTAAATCTTGAAAAAAGTCTGGAAACTTTCCAGATAGGAGAAGAGCATAAAATAAGAACATTTTTGAAAGGCAGTTTTTGATTGTCTCCTAACAGATATTATTGAGGTCTGGGTGCAGTTGGAGCCAATCTAGCCTGCCTCCTGTTTTTGTAGAGCTAAGAATAACTTTTGTGAACTAAGAATAGTTTTTACATTTGTAAGTGGTTAGGGAAAAAAATCAAAATAAGAATATTTTCAGCACATGAAAATTACATGAAATTTAAAGGCAGCATCCATGCATAATGCTTTACTGGACACAACCATGCTACTTATTTCCACATACACAGGTGATTTTGCCTGGCAATGGTGGAGTTGAGAAGTTGTGACAGAGACTGTATGGCCCACAAAGCCTAAAATATTTACTGCCTGGTCTTTTACAGAAAAGTTTGGCTTCTATTCTAAATAGTTCAAAGAACCATCACATTTCCTTTACAGTAAGATGTCATCAGTTATATGACACCATTAGTTTATGTACCACCAAGAAAGAAATGATGCTGCCAAGTAGACTTTTTGTAATGAATCCCAACATCAGAGATACTAAAGTTTCAGGGGAAAATGTCTCTTTGGAAATGATTAAATAAATTGTTCTTGAATATTTATTATGTGCCAGACAATATGCTAGTTATTTTATATCCATTTTCCTAATAAATAATTTCTAGTTATTCATTATCCTTAATGAAACATTTCCCAAGGGGGAAGAACTAGTATCTCTATGTTATGGAAGAGGAAACAGCTTAAGATTAAGTTACTCACCCAAGGCCACACAGAGGAGTCAGCTGTCTGACTCAAAGCTCTTCCACTCTACCAAGCTGCTGTCTAACTCAGTGCCTGTCAGGATCCTTCCTCTTTGGCCCCTGAAGTCTGGGCTTCAGCCATAACCAAGAGGGAACTGAAGGCCCTCCTGTCCCCAAGGCCTTGCACTTGCTGTTCCCTCTGCTGGCATACCCCTTGCCCTTCCCATCCTTCCTGTTCCAGCCCATGTATCACTTTCCTGAGGAAGCCTTCCCAGATTGGATGAGTGCTCCTCTTTTGGGCTCTCACTGAAGTGCCCCTTATCTTGTTATTTCTCTATAACTACACCATGTTTCTGAGAGGTGGGAACTTTTCGTCCCTACAACCCCTAAAACCCAGTCTCTTTAAGCAGAGTAGATATCCAGTGCCTTTGGACTACATGAGGAAATGAGGACTGCATAGGTGTTTACACCAAGCACAAGAGGATAAGCATTTTTAAGCTACTCCACAATTGTCCACGTGGTCTCTGGCTCTTAAAGTTAGCCTCACCCCATATGCCTCCCATAATTGGCAGATCCTAAGCGGGAGCACTGACCATGCTGCTACTTGAGGCAATTGCTTGGAGACCTTCTTTCTCCCTGAACCACCCACTCGAACGTCATCTCCTCAGTACTGCTCCCCTGGTCACTGGGACCCAACTTTCTTCTTGTAGAGGCTCTCCTGTGTATTCTAGAAAGTTTAACAACACTTAGCTTCTACCCACTGGATACTAGTCAGACACACACACACACACACTGCTACTGAGTCTATAAAAAATGTCTCTAGACATTGTCAAATGTCTCCTAAGGAGCAAAATTGCTCTGAGTTGAAAATCACAGATAAAATCATTTTATTAATAGAATAAAGTAGAAAATCTATAAGATTATCTCAATACATGTAGAAAAATATTTGATAAAAATCAATATCAATTTGATTTTCGGAGGATTCAAGACGGCGGTGTGAGAGGTGAGACAGAGAACTCCTTCTAAAACCACATATACTATGAAAATATAGTTAATACAACTAACCCTAAAACAGAAACAGGAAAGAAGGCTGCACCAGACTGCATACAGACCTCATGAACAGAGAAGACCTCACAAAACATGGTAACCTACCAAAGCCTTGATCCAGTGGGACCCAAGCCCTTCCCCTAACCCAGCTCACCCGCAGGAGGTAAAGAAACAGAGTGGGGAGGGGTTGGAAGACTACAATTGCTGAACACCCAGCCCTGGAGGCATGCTTTGGAACACAAACCTACATTGTGTGGTGCTCTGAACGTAGGTGAGGTGGGGGAGGTGGGACAGAGTGCTTGAGAGAATGAGATTCCGGCCATTTGTGGAGGCCTACCTTAGGAAAGAAGAACAATCCCAAATGAACAGTCTAAATGCACAATTAATTAAACTAGAAAAGGAAGAACAAATGAGGCCCAAAGTCAGTTGAAGGAGGGATATAATGAAGATTAGAGTAGAAATAAATAAAATCGAGAAGAATAAAGCAATAGAAAGAATCAATGAAAGGAGGAGCTGGTTTTTAAGGAAAATAAACAAAATAGATAAACCCCTAGCCAGACTTATCAAGAAAAAAAAGAGAGTCTACACACATAAACAGAATCAGAAATGAGAAAGGAAAGTCACTACAAAAACCACAGAAATACAAAGAATTATGAGAGAATATTATGAAATATTATATGGTAACAAACTGGATAACCTAGAAGGAATGGACAACTTTCTAGAAAAATAAATGCTGACCTAGGAAGAAACAGAAAATCTGAATAGACTAATTACTTGCAAAGAAATTGAATTGGTAATCAAAAAAGTACCTCAGAACAAAAGCACTGGACCAGATGGTTTCACTACTGAATTTTATTAAACATTTAGTGAAGATCTAATATGCATACTCCTTAAAGTTTTCCAAAAGTAGAAGAGGAGGGAATACTTCCAAACTCATTCTACAAGGCCAACATCACTCTAATACCGAAAATACGCAAAGGCACCACAAAAGAAGAAAATTACAGACCAATATCTCTGATGAACATGCATGCAAAAATACTCAATAAAATATTAGCAAACAGAATTCAAAAATACATTGAAAAGATCATCCATCAAGATCAAGTGGCATTCATCCCAGGGATGCAAGGATGGGACAACATTTGAAAATCCATCAACATCATCCACCACATCAACAAAAAGAAGGATAAAAACTACATGATCATATCCATAGATGCTGAAAAAGCATTTGACAAAATTCAACATCCATTCATGATAAAAACTCTCAACAAAATGAGTACGGAGGGCAAGTACCTCAACGTAATAAAGACCATACATGACAAACTCACAGCCAACATTATACATAACAGCGAGAAGCTGAAAGCCTTTCCTTTAAGATCGGGTACAAGACAAGGATGCCCACTCTCCCCACTTTTATTCAACGTAGTTCTAGAGGTCCTAGCCATGGCAATCACACAACATAAGGAAATAAAAGGCATCCAAATTGGTAAGGAAAAAGTTAAACTGTCCCTGCTTGCAGATGACATGATACTGTACATAAAAAACCCTAAAGAATCCACTCCAAAACTACTAGATCTAATATCTGCATTCAGAAAAGTGGTGGAATACAAAATTAATACACAGAAATCTGTTGCATCGCTACACACTAATGATGAACTAGCAGAAAGAGAAATCAGGAAAACAATTCCATTCACAATTGCATCAAAAAGAATAAAATACCTAGGAATAAACCTAACCAAGGAAGTGAAAGACCTATACTCTGAAAACTACAAGACACTCTTAAGAGAAATTAAAGAGGACACTAATAAATGGAAATTCATTCCATGCCCTTAGCTAGGAAAAATTAATATTGTCAAAATTGCCATCATGCCTAAAGCAATCTACAGATTCAATGCAATCCATATCAAAATACCAACAGCACTCTTCAATGAACTAGACCGAATAGTTCTGAAATTCATATGGAAAGACAAAAAACTCTGAATAGCCAAAGCATTTCTGAGAAGGAAGAATAAAGAAGGGGGTATTACACTCCCTGATTTCAAGCTCTACCACAAAGCCACAGTAATCAAACCAATTTGGTACTGGCACAAGAACAGACCCATAAACCAGTGAAACAGACTAGAGAGCCCAGATATGAACCCAAGCATATATGGTCAATTGATATACGATAAAGGAGCCATGGACATACAATGGGGAAATGACAGCCTCTTCAACAGCTGGTGTTGGCTACACTGGACAGCTACATGTAAGAGAATGAAACTGGATTATTGTCTAATGCCATACACAAAAGTAAACTCAGAATGTATCAAAGACCTGAATGTATGTCATGAAACCATAAAACTCTTAGAAAAAAACATAGGCAAAAATCTCTTGGACGTAAGCATGAGCAACTTCTTCATGGACATATCTCCCGGGGCAAGGGAAACAAAAGTAAAAATGAACAGGTGGGACTTTATCAAACTAAACAGCTTTTCTACAGGAAAGGACACCATCAGTAGAACAAACAGACATCCTACAGTATGGGAGAATATATTCATAAATGGCATATCCGATAAGGGGTTGACATCCAAATTATATAAAGAGCTCACATACCTCAACAAACAAAAAGCAAATAAGCCAATTAAAAAATGGGCAGAGGAGCTGAACAGACACTTCTCCAAAGAAGAAATTCAGATGGCCAACAGGCACATGAAAAGATGCTCCACATCCCTAATCATAAGAGAAATGCAAATTAAAACCACAATGAGATATCAACACACACCAGTTAGGATCGCCACCATCTAAAAGACAAACAACAACAAATGTTGGTGAGAATGCAGAGAAAGGGGAACCCTCCTACACTGCTGGCAGTAATGTAAACTAGTTCAACCACTGTGGAAAGCAGTACTGAGGTTCCTCAAAAAACTAAAAAATAATATTTGACCCAGGAATTCCACTCCTAGGAATTTACGTTAAGAATGCAGGAGCCCAGTTTCAAAAAGACATATGCACTCCTATGTTTACTGCAGCACTATTTACAATAGCGAAGAAATGGAAGCAACCTAAGTGTCCATCAGTAGATGAATGGATAAAGAAGATGTGGTACATATACACAATGGAATATCATTCATCCATAAGAAGAAAACAAATCCTACCATTTTCAACAACATGAATCATGCTAGAGGGTAGTATGCTCAGGGAAATAAGCCAGGTAGAGAAAGACAAGTATAAAATGATTTCGCTCATCTGTGGAGTATAAGAACAAAGAAAAAACTGAAGGAACAAAACAGCATCAAATTCACAGAACCCAAGAATGGACTAACAGTTACCAAAGGGAAAGGGACTGGGGAGGATGGGTGGGAAGGGAGGGATAAGGGGGAAAAAGGAGCATTACGATTAGCACACATAATATAGCCGGGGGGGACATGGGGAAGGAAGTATATACAGAGAAGACAAGTAGTGATTTTACAGCATCTTCCTATGCTGATGGACAGTGACTGTAATGGTGTATGTGGGGGGACTTGATAATAGGAGGAGTCTTGTAACCATAATGTTGTTTAAGTATTTGTATATTAATGATATCAAAAAAAAAAGAATAAAAAGGAAAACAAAAAAAAACAAAAAAAAGTTCAAGACACTCATGAGAGAAATTAAAGAAGATACCAATAAATGGAAACACATCCCATGCTCATAGATTGGAAAAATTAATATTGTCAAAATAGCCATCATGCTTAAAGCAATCTACAGATTCAATGAAGTCCCTATCATAATACCAACAGCATTCTTCAATGAACTAGAGCAAATAGTTCTAAAATTTATAAGGAACCACAAAAGACCCTGAATAACCAAAGCAATTCTGAGAAGGAAGAAAAAAGCAGGGGGGAATTATGTTCCTTGACTTCAAGTGCCACTACAGAGCCACAGTAATTAAGACAATTTGATACTGGCACAAGAGCAGACCCACAAACCAGTGAAACAGACTAGAGAGCCCAGATATAAACCCAAGCATATATGGTCAATTGATATACGATAAAGGAGCCATGGATATACAATGGGGAAATGACAGCCTCTTCAACAGCTGGTGTTGGCTACACTGGACAGCTACATGTAAGAGAATGAAACTGGATTATTGTCTAATGCCATACACAAAAGTAAACTCAGAATGTATCAAAGACCTGAATGTATGTCATGAAACCATAAAACTCTTAGAGAAAAACATAGGCAAAAATCTCTTGGACATAAGCATGAGCAACTTCTTCATAAACATATCTCCCAGGGCAAGGGAAACAAAGGCAAAAATGAACAAGTTGGGACTATATCAAACTAAAAAGCCTCTGTACAGGAAAGGACACCATCAGTAGAACAAAAAGACATCCCACAGTATGGGAGAATATATTCATAAATGACATATCTGATAAGGGGTTGGCATACAATTATATAAAGAGCTCACACACCTCAACAAACAAAAAGCAAATAAGCCAATTAAAAAATGGGCAGAGGAGCTGAACAGACACTTCTCCAAAGAAGAAATTCAGATGGCCAACAGGCACATGAAAAGATGCTCCACATCCCTAATCATAAGAGAAATGCAAATTAAAACCACAATGAGATATTACCTCACACCAGTTAGGATCGCCAACATCCAAAAGACAAACAACAAATGTTGGCGAGAATGTGGAGAAAGGGGAACCCTCCTACACTGCTGGTGGGAATGTAAACTAGTTCAACCATTGTGGAAAGCAGTATGGAGGTTCCTCAAAAAACTCAAATAGAAATACCATTTGACCCAGGAATTCCACTCATAGCAATTTATGCTAAGAACGCTGGAGCCCAGTTTCAAAAAGACATAAGCACCCCTATGTTTATCACAGCACTATTTACAATAGCCAAGGAATGGAAGCAACCTAAGTGTCCATCAGTAGATGAATGGATAAAGAAGATGTGGTACATATACACAATGGAATATTATTCAGCCGTAGAAGAAAACAAATCTTACCATTTGCAACAACATGGATCAGGCTAGAGGGTATTATGCTCAGTGAAATAAGCCAGGCAGAAAAAGACAAGTATCAAATGATTTCACTCATCTGTGGAGTATAAGAACAAAGAAATAATTGAAGGAACAAAACAGCAGCAGACTCACAGACCCAATAATGGACTAATAGTTAACAAAGGGAAAGGGACTGGGGAGGATGGGTGGGAAGGGAGGCATAAGGGGGGTAAAGGGGCATTATGATTAGCACACCTAATGTAGCCAGGGGGGACACGCGGAAGGCTATATAGCTCAGAGAAGACAAGAAGTGCTTCTATAGCATCTTACTACACTGATGGACAGTGAGTATATTGGGGTATGTGTTGGGGACTTGATAATAGGGGGAGTCTAGTGACCATAATGTCGCTCTTGTAATTGTACATGAATACTACCAAAATAAAAAAAATTCAACATCAATTCATGATTTTTTAAAAAAGTTTAGCAAACTAGAATGGAGGGAAACTTACTTGATGTGAGAAAAGGTATGTACCAAAAAAGAAAATCTACAGTAAGCACTGTACTTTCTATGGATAGAATTGTGTATGCCCCCCGCCCCCTCCACAAATTCTATCTGAGGATAGAGCCTCTAGGAGATCATTAAGGTTAAATGAGATCATAAAGGTGGAGGACTGATCCTATCAAGGCTTGGTGGCCTTATGAGAAGAGGTAAAGACACCAGAGACCTTTCTAGTCACATGAAAACAGCAAGATGGCAGCCACCTACAAGCCAAATAAGAGTCCTCAGAATGAAACCTACCTTGCCAAGATCAGTACTTTGATCTTAGACTTCTCAGCCTCTAGAACTTTGAGAAATGAATTTCTATTGTTTAAATCACCCAGTCTTTAAAATTCTGTTATGCAGCTGAAGCTGACTAATATAATACTTAATAGTGAAATATTAGAAGCTTTCCCTCTGAGATCAGGAAAGCAATTAGGATGTCTGCTATCATTGCTTTAATTCCGTTTTATTGGAGGCTCTAACAAGTGCAATAAGATAAGGGGGAAAATCTGTAGGGGAATTATACAGGAAGAAATAAAATTCATTATTTGCCCATGATGTGATTGCATAGCAAATCCAAAAGAATCTCGAGGTGGATTTAGCAAGTTCACCAAATACAAGTTCAAGAAGCAAATGTCAACTATTTTTTTAACCAGCAATAAAAAATTAGACAATAAAAGTAATGGAGACCATAATTATACATATTGTTCCCACTGACTGGACTGCTGTGAAGATCAGATTGAATCATTCCAGTCTAAAATGGCCTGAACATCAGTGACTCCAAGGACGAGAGAGACTCCCCACATCCTTGAGTCATGGAAAGGTGGCCTGGGCTTGCCCTTGAAGGATAGAAACAGTGAGGAGCAAGAACCTTCAAACTCATCCTGGTTACCTCTCCAACCTCTACTCCACTCAACCCATCCTCCACCTTATCACTCTGCCCCATTGACCCCTTACCTTTCCTGTTCATGTGGTCTGTGTGTCTTTGCACATGATGTTCCCCCTGCCCAGAATGCCCTTTCCTTCTACCTTATCCAGGGAACTTCTATGCATCTTTCAAAACCCATCTCAGTTGTGCCCTTTTTGGTGAACACTTCCCTACCTTTCCTGGACAGAAGTAGGTGTCCTCCAAATTCCCCATGATGCACTCCTCAGTTAAGCAAACATGTATTTCATGTGTCCTGTGCAGGGTGAGATTCAGATGAAGCAGAGTCTCTACCCATAAAGCTCTTTACACATTCCCCACGCTCTTTTGCTTTCTTTGTAGATTGGCTAAATGCAGAGGCTCTCTAGAGGGCTCCATGTACCTGGAGAGTAGCAAGATTATTAGATGAAAGGACTGGTAGGTAGCTGAGGACATAAGGGTCAGAAGATAAGGATATTAGAGAATGCTCCAAACTGGGAGCTGATAACTTGGTCACTTTCTGCAGCAGAGAAGACCTGGCCCTATTCACTTCTCCACAATGAACCTCTGTATCCTCATCAGTCAGAGGAGCATAGGAGTTCTTACCTTGCATGGCTATTTTTAT
Organism: Manis pentadactyla; assembly: GCF_030020395.1. Taxonomy (NCBI): domain Eukaryota; kingdom Metazoa; phylum Chordata; class Mammalia; order Pholidota; family Manidae; genus Manis; species Manis pentadactyla. The sequence continues at coordinate 44,546,672 of NC_080022.1, read as the reverse complement.
TTCCTTGCTCTGTATCTAATTTTTTTGTTGCTATCATTAATGTACAATTACATAAACAACATTATAGTTACTAGACTCCCCCTATTATCAAGTCCCCACCACATACCCCATTACAGTCACTGTCCATCAGCATAGTAAGATGTTATAGAATCACTACTTGTCTTCTCTGTATTAATTATACTGCCTTTCCCGTGTACCCCACACACATTATATGTGCTAATTGTAATGATCCTTTTTCCCCTTTATCCCTCTCTTCCCACCTATCCTCCCAAATCCCTTTCCCTTTGGTAACTCTTAGTCCATTATTGAGTCTGTGACTGTTTTGTTCCTTCAGTTTTTCCTTTGTTCTTATACTCCACAGATGAGTGAAATCACTTGATACTTGTCTTTCTCCACCTGGCTTATTTCACTGAGCATAATACCCTCTAGCCTGATCCATGTTGTTGCAAATGGTAAGATTTGTTTTCTTCTACGGCTGAATAATATTCCATTGTGTATATGTACCACATCTTCTTTATCCATTCATCTACTGATGGACACTTAGGTTGCTTCCATTCCTTGGCTATTGTAAATAGTGCTGTGATAAACATAGGGGTGCTTATGTCTTTTTGAAACTGGGCTCCAGCGTTCTTAGCATAAATTGCTATGAGTGGAATTCCTGGGTCAAATGGCATTTCTATTTGAGTTTTTTGAGGAACCTCCATACTGCTTTCCACAATGGTTGAACTAGTTTACATTCCCACCAGCAGTGTAGGAGGGTTCCCCTTTCTCCACATTCTCGCCAACATTTGTTGTTTGTCTTTTGGATGTTGGCGATCCTAACTGGTGTGAGGTAATATCTCATTGTGGTTTTAATTTGCATTTCTCTTATGATTAGGGATGTGGAGCATCTTTTCATGTGCCTGTTGGCCATCTGAATTTCTTCTTTGGAGAAGTGTCTGTTCAGCTCCTCTGCCCATTTTTTAATTGGCTTATTTGCTTTTTGTTTGTTGAGGTGTGTGAGCTCTTTATATAATTGTATGCCAACCCCTTATCAGATATGTCATTTATGAATATATTCTCCCATACTGTGGGATGTCTTTTTGTTCTACTGATGGTGTCCTTTCCTGTACAGAGGCTTTTTAGTTTGATATAGTCCCAACTTGTTCATTTTTGCCTTTGTTTCCCTTGCCCTGGGAGATATGTTTATGAAGAAGTTGCTCATGCTTATGTCCAAGAGATTTTTGCCTATGTTTTTCTCTAAGAGTTTTATGGTTTCATGACATACATTCAGGTCTTTGATACATTCTGAGTTTACTTTTGTGTATGGCATTAGACAATAATCCAGTTTCATTCTCTTACATGTAGCTGTCCAGTGTTGCCAACACCAGCTGTTGAAGAGGCTGTCATTTCCCCATTGTATATCCATGGCTCCTTTATCGTATATCAATTGACCATATATGCTTGGGTTTATATCTGGGCTCTCTAGTCTGTTTCACTGGTTTGTGGGTCTGCTCTTGTGCCAGTACCAAATTGTCTTAATTACTGTGGCTTCGTAGTAGAGCTTGAAGTCAGGGAACATAATTCCCCCCTGCTTTATTCTTCCTTCTCAGAATTGCTTTGGTTATTCAGGGTCTTTTGTGGTTCCATATGAATTTTTGAACTATTTGTTCCAGTTCATTGAAGAATGCTGTTGGTAATTTGATAGGGATTGCATTTAGTCTGTAGATTGCTTTGGGCAGGATGGCCTTTTTGACAATATTAATTCTTCCTAGCCAAGAGCATGGGATGAGTTTCCATTTGTTAGTGTCCTCTTTAAGTTCTCTTAAGAGTGTCTTGTAGTTTTCAGAGTATAGGTCTTTCACTTCCTTGGTTAGGTTTATTCCAAGGTATTTTATTCTTTTTGATGCAATTGTGAATGGAATTGTTTTCCTGATTTCTCTTTCTGCTAGTTCATCGTTAGTGTATAGGAAAGCCATAGATTTCTGTGTATTAATTTTGTATCCTGCAACTTTGCTGAATTCCGATATTAGTTCTAGTAGTTTTGAAGTGGAGTCTTCAGGTTTTTTTATGTACAATATCATGTCATCTGTAAATAGTGACAGTTTAACTTCTTCCTTGCCAATCTGGATGCCTTTTATTTCTCTGTATTGTCTGATTGCCATGGCTAGGACCTCCAGAACTATGTTAAATAACAGTGGGGAGAGTGGGCATTCTTGTCTTGTTCCTGATCTTAGAGGAAAAGCTTTCAGCTTCTTGCTGTTAAGTATAATGTTGGCTGTGGGTTTTTCATATATGGCCTTTATTATGTTGAGGTACTTGCCCTCTATACCCATTTGTTGAGAGTTTTTATCATGAATGGATGTTGTATTCTGTCGAATGCTTTTTCAACATCTGTGCTGATGATCATGTGGTTTTTGTCCTTTTTGTTGATGTGGTGGATGATGTTGATGGATTTTCGAATGTTGTCCCATCTTTGCATCCCTGGGATGAATGCCACTTTGTCATTGCCACATGATGGATGATTTTTTTGATGTATTTTTGAATTGGGTTTGCTAATATTTTGTTGAGTATTTTTGCATCTATGTTCATCAGGGATATTGGTCTGTAATTTTCTTATTTTGTGGTGTCTTTGCCTGGTTTTGATATTAGAGAGATGTTGGCCTTGTAGAATGAGTTTGGGAGTATTCCCTCCTTTTCTACTTTTTGGAAAACTTTAAGGAGGATGCATATTAGGTCTTCACTAAATGTTTGATAAAATTCAGTAGTGAAACTATCTGGTCCAGGGTTTTGTTCTTAGGTACTTTTTTGATTACCAATTCAATTTCTTTGCTGGAAATTTGTCTGTTCAATTTTTCTGTTTCTTCCTGGGTTAGCCTTGGAAAGTTTTGTTTTTCTAGAACTTTGTCCATTTCTTCTAGGTTATCCAGTTTGTTAGCATATAGTTTTTCATAGTATTCTCTAATAATTCTTTGTATTTCTGTGGTGTCCATAGTGATTTTTCCTTTCTCATTTCTGATTCTGTTTATGTGTGTAGACTCTCTTTTTTCTTGGTAAGTCTGGCTAGAGGATGATCTATCTTGCTTATTTTCTCAAAGAACCAGGTCCTGCTTTTATTGATTCTTTCTATTGTTTTATTCAAACTGAATTCAAAAATACATTAAAAAGATCATCCATTATGATCAAGTGGCATTCATCTCAGGGAAGCAAGGATGGTGTAACATTCGAAAATCCATCAACATCATCCACCACATCAACAAAAAAGGACAAAAACCACATGACCAGCTCCATAGATGCTGAAAATTTTTATTTATTTCTGTTTAATCTTTATTGTGTCCCTCCTTCTACTGACTTTCGGCCTCATTTGTTCTTCCTTTTCTAGTTTCATTAATTGTGCATTTAGACTGTTCATTTGGGATTGTTCTTCTTTCCTGAGGTAGGCCTCTATTGCAATATATTTCCCTCTTAGCATAGCCTTCGCTGTGTCCTACAAATTTGTGAGTGTTGAATTATTGTTGTCATTTGTCTCCATATATTGCTTGATCTCTGTTTCTATTTAGTTATTGATCCATTGATTTTTAGGAACATGTTATTAAGCCTTCATGTGTTTGTGGGCTTTTTTGTTTTCTTTGTGCAATTTATTTCTAGTTTCATACCTTTGTGATCTGAAGCTCGTTGGTACAATTTCAATCTTTATGAATTTAGTGTGGTTCTTTTTGTGTCCTAGTATATGGTCTACTCTTGAAAATGTTCCATGTGCACTTGAGGAGAATGTGTATCCTGTTGCTTTTGAATGGAATGTTCGGTAGATGTCCATTAGGTCCACCTGTTCTAATATGTTGTTCAGTGCCTCTGTCTCTTTACTTATTTCCTGTCTGGTTGATCTGTCCTTTGGTGTGAGTGGTGTGTTGAAGTCTCCTAAAATGAATGCATTGCTTTCTATTTCCCCCTTTAATTCTTTTAGTATTTGTTTCACATATGTAGGTGATCCTGTATTGGGTGTATAGAAATTTATAATAGTTATATTCTCTTGTTTGACTGACTCTTTTATCATTATGTAATGTCCTTCTTTGTCTCTTATTACTTTTTTTGTTTTGAAGTCTATTTTGTGTGATACAAGTACTGCAACTCCTGCTTTTTTCTCCCTTTTAGTTGCATGAAATATCTTTTTCCATCTGTTTACTTTCAGTCTGTGTATGTCTTTGGGTTTGAAGTGAGTCTCTTGTGGGCAGCATATAGATGGGTCTTGTTTTCTTATCCATTCAGTGACTCTGTGTCTTTTGATTGGTGCATTCAGACCATTTACATTTAGGGTGATTATCGATAGGTATGTAGTAATTTCCATTGCAGACTTTAGATTCATGGTTACCAAAGGTTCAAGGTTAATTCCATTACTATCTAACTGTCTAATTTAATTCACTTCAAATGCTATTAAAAACACAACCTAAAGTTTCTTTTTTTGTTGTTTCTCCTTTTCTTTTTCTTCCTCTTCCATTCTTTGTATGTTATGAATCATATTGTGTACTCTTTGTCTATCCTTTGGGTGATGTCTGTTTTGCCCTAGGAATACTCCCATCTATAGGAATCCCTCCAAAATGCACTGTAGAGGTGGTTTGTGGGAGGTACATTCTCTCAGCTTTTGCATATCTGAAAATTGTTTAATCCCTCCTTCAAATTTAATTGATAACCTTGCCTGGTAGAGTATTCTTGGTTCAAGGCCCTTCTGCTTCATTGCATTAAATGCATCATGCCACTCCCTTCTGGTCTGTAAGATTTCTGTTGAGACGTCTGATGATAGCCTGCTGGGTTTTCCTTTGTATGTGATCTTTTCTCTCTCTCTCTAGCTGCTTTTAAAAGTCTGTCTTTATCCTTGATCTTTGCCATTTTAATTATTATATGTCTTGGTGTTGTCTTCCTTGGGTCCCTTGTGTTGGGAGATTTGTGCACCTCCAAGGCTTGAGAGACTATCTCCTTCCCCAGATTGGGGAAGTTTTCAGCAATTACCTCCTCAGTGACACTCTCTATCCCTTTTTCTCTCTTCTTCTTCTTCTGGTATCCCTATAATGTGAATATTGTTCCGTTTGGATTTGCCACACAGTTCTCTCAATATTCTTTCGTTCTTAGAGATTCTTTTCTCTCTCTGTGCCTCAGCTTCTCTGTATTCCTCTTTTCTAATTTCTATTCCATTTACTGTCTCTTCTACTGCATCTAATCTGTTGTTAAGTCCCTCCATTGTATGTTTCATTTCAGATATGGGATTTCTTAATGATTGAATTTCCATCTTAAATTCATTCCTAAGTTCTTGAATATTTCCTGTACCTCCATGAGCATGTTTATGATTTTTATTTTGAACTCTGTTTCAGGAAGATTGGTGAGTTCATTTTCATTTGACACTTTTTCTGGTGTTTGTGAGATTTTGGTGTGATCCAGTTTCTTTTGACGTTTCATATTTTTGTGTGGTATTCTCTAGTACCCGAAGCTCTTGTCTCTGGAGCTTCTCAGCCCCTAGAGTGAGGTTGCATGTCGTAGGGGAGTGGACCTGGTTCCTAGGGAGAGGAAAAATCTGTTTCCTGATTCTGTCTTACCTTGCATGGCTATTAAAAGCATCACAAATTACATCTGTAAAGTTCCTCAGCTATAATGTTGCTTTGTAAATGTTTGTGTCCCTTACTCTTTATTTCATCCCCACCAATAGAGGGCAAGCAAGGTAGGTGGGGAAGACACATAATAGTCACACTTACATAGCATTCCTCTAAGTGAACTGTTCTAAGCACTTTACAAGGTGAACTCGTTTAATCCTCACAGCAGCCCATTTCACAAATGGGAAACTGAGCCATAGTAAAGCTACCTGGACAAGCTAGTTAGTTGTAGAGCTGGGATTTGAAACCCACAGAGTCTGCCTTCAAGGTCTGCTCTCATAACCATGATGTTATACTTCTAAGTGAGCAGAACTCATTGAAAATAAACAGAAAGAACTTACTCATATGAGATACCCACAAAAAGCTTGTCATAGCCAAATATGACTCCAGTCATTCCCTGTCTCAGCAGACATCAAGAGAAATCCAGGCTCAGTTGTGTCACTTCCCTAAGAAAAGAAAACTAACTAAACCATCTGCATGGAGGGGAACCCTTCTTGGGAATTTTATTCAAGAAGAACATCATGTGGTTTATCATCCAGGAGGCCCTGAGTCCCCAAGTGGACAATGGCCCCTATTATGGTTTTGCAAAAGCCCAGACCTACAGTAAACCATGTCATTTCTGGAAGCAATCTGCTACTTTGTAAATCCCTATGTTGGAATGCAAACTGGAGCCTCACTCACCAGGACCAGCCAACCTAATGCCAATGTGTTAGCAGGTACTGGGCAGGGTATCAGAGGAATCTTGTTCTGTCTGGGAGCATGAAAGTCCTCTTGTTTTGGCCTGGTGGTTGGGTCACTCAGGGTCCAGTCCTGGAAGGGCCACACATTGGTCATGAGACCTCAAGGGCATTTCTCACAATCCTGTGTCCAGGGAGGACCCATCCTTAAGGGAGATGCCCCCAGGTTGTGGGCACCGAAGGGCAGCCACTGCCTCACATTACTCTTGCTTCCCTGCAGCCAGCACAGGGCCAGGTGCAGAGCAGGGACTCTGCAGACGCTCACTGGGAGAATCTAACTGAGGTGGTAGTGCATTGCTGGGCTTGCAGAGCTCTGAATAAAAAATTAAAAATGCAGTACAACTTCACATTCGTTCTTACTTCCTCCAACAACTCATGAGAAAGGAATGCTCTTTACCCCATTTTCCATTTTAGGAAAGCTGAGCTTCCAAAAAGTTAAATGATTTGCCCAAGATCACACAATGGTTCAGGCAGTTAGATTATTGTGCCACTGGGGACTGCCACCCAGACTGAGTTGTTGAATGATGACCTTTGTTTTGATCTTGGAATCTTGGCCTGTATTTCCTGGGCTGGGGAGTAGTTGCACCATGGTAGAAAAGGAAGCATCTCAACAATTGGAGTCAGCTTGATACCTTGTGAAGATTATGTCAGGGTTCTGTTGTTCAGGAATCCCAAATTTGTCATGGAGGAATGAACATTAAAAACAAAGAGAACCGTTGAAAGCCACCTTGTGGTGAGCTCAACCATCATATATCTAATCGCGGCTCTTCGACCATGAAGGACACTGTGTGCTGTGGTTCCCAGGCCACACTGAACACAGAAAAAGCAAAGACTCCAGTGACCTCCACACACTTGTAGCCCCAGGGCCAGGATCCCAGTATTCCAGGCCCAGGGGGCTCACTAATTGCCTTTAATGGCCCAGGGCTGAAGCCCCAGGTATTGCCCAGGCACCCTTAGGCACAATGGGGCCAATTGCTTACCTGGTGGTCTTCACTATGCCATCTCTGGGGGCCCAGAACTTCAGCTTTCACTCATTTCACATACATTTACTGAGAACTGTGCCAGACCCCGTGCAGGGCCTGGCTGCCTGGTGGCCCCCAAAGCCTGATGCCATGGGTACCATGTCCTGCATTCCTGCCACAGCCACTCTCCCCTCCCCACCCCTGTGTCCTCCTCCCAGTGGCTCCTACTTCCACCCTGGGAGTGCTCCTGGAGTCTCCTCCTTCCCAGTCCTGTCCGAAGTGCCATACCTGAATATGTGGACATCCCTCCCGTTCTCTCCTTAACCATCACTATCCAAGTCCATGCTACCATCATCTCTGCCCTGAACAACTTCTAAGGCCCGCTCACTGGCCTCTTCACCTCCACTTTTAACCCCTATGTTTGCTCTCTGCACTATGACCTGAGTCAACCTTCTAGATGGGAAATTAGAGCAATGGAAATTTCTCTGTGGAAAACTTCCAGGGCAAGTTTCCAGCTCTATAATGACTAAGGTTGGGGCAGGGGACAAAAGTAGGGACGATATACAAAATGGGTATATCAAGGAGATGTAAAAATTAACATGTAAAGAAGTTATTTTTAAAAGTGCCCAGTACTTGGCGCACATCCACTAAATCCCTGCTCCTCAAAGTGCTTCCAAGACCGACAGGGTCATTAGAAATGCAGAATCTCAGCTCAGACCACTGAGTCAGCATCTGCATTTTAACTCATCTCCAGGGCTTCCCATGCAGCGGACATGTGAGCCACCTGCAGCAGAGGCGAGCACCCGGAGTGCAGGCTCTGCCTCAGTCACTCGTCATCCCCCACTGCTAGCACTTGGCCATGTGGCAGGGACCCGTCCCAGCAATGCCACCATTAGGCTGGTCTCTGCTGCCTGTGATATGGAATGACTCTGCCTGGTGACGTGGGTCATTTGTGATTTGATCACTTTGACAGTCACTGTGTGCAGGGCTGAGGCAGGCAGTGGCAGCTGCAGACACATTGAGAAGCCACTAGTTTGTTTTGAAAGCTTTCTCATTAAGAACACAAGAATAAAAAGCACCATCATTTCTCAGGGAAACCAGGGAAATGTTTGAACCCCTTTCCCCAAGGCTTCCTACCCAGTCCTCCTTGTCACCCTCCAGGGGATTTTCTCTACTTTACTGTGGCTGGTACTGAAGGAGAGGGTGCTTCTTACAGTTAAATCTTTCTCACAGTTAAATGCAAATAAAGTTCTTAATGACAATTGTCTTTAAAATCAGAAAATGGTCACAGCAAGAGACAACAGACCCAGGAGCTCCATCTTTCTAGTCTTTCTGTGAGGGAGGCCTACTAGCTCATCCTGGTAGCTGTGGCCTGAGGGATATTGAAAATATAATAGGCTGCTTGGAAAAGCACAAAGATCTGAGAGAGAATCAAGATCTGAAGCAGGATTAAATGACAACTTTCATCTCCTATATAAGGCCACTTCAAGACTGGGACAGGTGGTTGTTTCATCTACTGTACAGAAACCAATAGAGAGTCCAGCAAAATGAAGAAACAGAAGAATAGGTTCCAAATGAAAGGATAAGATAACTTCAGGAAAAAAACCTTAAGGAAATAGGAACAAACAATTTGCCTGATAAAGGGTTTAAGGTAATGGTCATAAAGAATGCCATCTAACTGGGGAGAAAAATGGAGGAACATAGTGAGAACTTCAGCAAAGAGAAGGAAAACATAAGAAAATGCCGAGAGGAGTCACAGAGCTGAATGACACAGTAACTGAACTGAAAAATAGCCTAACTGGTTTCAATAGCAGACTAGATGAAGCCGAAGAAAAGATCAGTCAACTTAAAGACAAGGCAATAGAACTCACCCAGTCAGAGCAGAAAGGAGAAAAAATAATGAAAACAAGGGAAGGCAGATTATCACACTTATGGGACAACATCAAATGAACTAATATTCACATCATAGGGTTCCCAGAGGGAAAGAGAGCAAAAAAGGGGCAGAAATCTCATCTGAAGAAATAATGGCTAAAAACTTCCCTAACCTGAAGAAGGCAGACATTCAGATCCATGAACCCCAGAGAGTTCCAAATTAGAGGAACCCAAAGTGATCCCCACCAAGACACATAATTAAAATGTCAAAATACACAGACAAGGTGAGAAATAAAATCAGCAAAAGAAAAACAATTTGCTGTATACAAGGCCTTCTCCCCAGACTAACAGCCAATTTTTCAGCAGAAACTGTGCAGGTCAAAAGGGAGTGGGATGATACATTCAAAGTGTAGAAAGAAAAAACTCCCAACCAAGAATAGCCTACCTGGCACAGTCATCATGCAGAAGTACAGGAGAGAGAGCTTTCTAAATAAGCAAAAGCTGAAAGAGTTCATCTCCACTAAACTGGCCTGACAAGGTATGTGAAGGGGTTTCTTTAAGCTAAAAAGAAAGGGTGCTAGGGAGTAATAAGAAAGCATGGGAACCCTTGCACACTATGGAGGGAATGTAAATTGGTGAAGCCACTATGGAATACAACTTGGAGGTTCCTCAAAATATTAAAAATAAAAATACCATATGATCCAGCATTCCACTTCCGGGCATTTATCCAAAGAAAACAAAATAGTAACTAAAAAAGATATATGCACCCCCATGTTCTTTGCAGCATTATTTACAATAGCTAAGATATGGAAATAACCTAAGAGCCCATAGATGGATAAATGGATGCAGAAACTGTGGTATATATATGTGTGTGTGTGTGTGTGTGTGTGTATGTGTATATATACACATATATGTGTGTGTATATATATGTGTATATATGTATATATACAATGGAATACTATTTGGTCATAGAAAATAAGGAAATCTTGCTTTTTGCAACAACACAGATGGACATTGAGAGCAGTATGCTAGGTGAAACAAGTCGAACAGAGAATGACAAATACCATATGATGCCTGTTATGTGGAATCTAAAAACAAAAACAAACAAAAAACCAAGCTCACAGACACAGAGGACAGATTAGTGATTGCCAGAGGTGGGGATTGGGGGTGGTGGGGTGGGAGCAATGGGTAAGGGAGGAAAAGAAAAAGTAAAAACCAAACAGAACATTTTCATCTGAGGTCAAGCTCTGTGAATAGTAACTGTTCAATACTTCTCTGTGTTTAGGATGACTTACTTCCCTTATTTATACCTAAGAATTGATGGCAATAGCTGAACAAATAAATAAACGAAAAGATAAGGTAAAATAAGGCACTCAGGGTTTTGAAGAAAGGAGGTAGTAAGCCTTTCCTAGAGCAAATGGGCAAAAAGTTAAGAAGGTGGAGGCCAGCAAAATAAGTTATAAATAAAATAAAATCAGAAGATGAGAGATTGTGGCAGTTGAATGAGGTGTGTGGAGATCAGGAGGGAGAGTAGAACTTAGCTTGCTGTGTGACCTCGCAAGAACTCGCCATCTCTGGGCCTTGGTTAACTTTATGTTTGGCAGGCCATGAGGGTGGAGTAGACCACTCTTCCTCTCTGAAGTCCCTGATTCTGAGCAGCCAGGCCCTGTGTTCTCTTCTGGGGCTCTAGGCTGGGCAGAGCAATGGGAGAAGCAGAAGCACTAGGGACAGATGGACAGATGTGCATTTCAGTTGTGATTCCACTACCAGCTAGGCCACCTTCCCAGCTGTGCACCTTCACCCCTCTGTACCCTGATTTCTTTTTCTAAGTGGGGCTTTAACAGAGGCCACTTCATAGGTCTGAGGGAGGCCTGTATGTACCCTTTACTGCAGTGCCTAGCTCATAGGAACCTGGGTTTGTTTCTTTTCCCCTTCATTTCCCAAAAATGAACACCCAAGGTAGCTTTGGAAATAAATCTCCAAAGGTTTTTGGGGTTCGGGGATGGGTGCAGAACCCAGCAACAGGCTTGGAAGGCCAGAGTTCCATGAGACACTCTACTGAGGGAGGTTGGGGCAGTCTGTGGAATGACTTGTACATAGAGGAGTCATACACCTTTTGGAACATCACCACTCTGAGCTGCAGGTCCTTTAGCTGAAGTCTCCCCAAGTCTCCACCCAGCTGGCCGTCAGCATCATTAGAGTGAGAAAGGGTTGCAGGGAGAAAAAAGGATATGGGTTTGGGAACTAGCTATATTTAGGTATCTATCATCGACCAGAAACTTCACAGATCAAGCTCCCATTACAGCAATTGCATGAAATGGTTTTCATTGCATGTTTTACAGAAAAGGAAACTGAGGCTCAGAGAGGTGAAGGGACTTCCCCATGGCCAACTACCTAGTCCAAGGTAGAGATGGGACTGGACGCAGTTCTGACCCCAAGGCTTGGCTTCTTAGCTGCCACAGTGAGGACACTTTTCCATCCTCTTGCCTTCCAGGAGCATAGACCTCTATCAGCCCATTTTTCCAGCCTGAGGCAGCTCCCACGGGTAAGAAGGGATGTGCTTTTCTCTGCTCTGCTATATCCTGGACAGTCCTGGATCAGTGCAAGGGCTGCTAGAAAGAAGAATGGGGTCCATCAACCCCACAGTCATGCACACGTGTGCATGCACACATACAGCAATCACCATTTGATGTGGCCCAGGCAGCCTCTATGTTGTGGGAATCCTCCAGGAGGCTTCTAGATTCTCTCTAAAACTTTTGCTTCCAGGCCCAACCACTCAGCTCAGGACTGATAATGTAGTGATCTCTTTGCTTTCTTACTTGTCTCCCTGGCCAGTGGGGCATCTGTCACCATCCTGCCTCCACAGAGCTCTCATTTCTCAGGCTTCCTCAGGAAACAGATGGCACTTGACCCGAGGGTTTCCATGACTGGGTCCTTCCCACCTCTCCAGTGCCCCCATCACCCTCCTCCCACCGGACAGCAGCTATCCTGAACCACTGCAGCTTCCCTCCCTCTGGCCTGCTCGCACAGGCAGTGTCTTCTGCCCAGACCAGATCCACCCCAGCTGTGCTCTGCACTGGCCCCTGGCAACTGCCCACCCATTGCCACACCAAGGCACTCCTCTCTACTGTGTGCATCCTGCCCTTGCTGATGAGCAATCCACTTCCCACACCACGTGGAGAGCGCAGGCTAAACTCCTTCACCGGGGGCCCTGGGCCCTGCCAGGCCTGGGAGTCTCTGCATACTGGCTCAAAGATGAAGGAATGAACAAATGGTGAGCTAAGTAGGAGTGGATACCATTATTCCAATTTTAGGGGTGGACAAATGGTGGCACCAGGCAGCTGTCTCCTGGCACCTTAGCTAAAGCTAGGGGTGGCCAGCCCAGGCTTCATATCTTAATGTACCTTGTGGAGTCAGACCAGCCCTCATCTGCTCCTCCTCTCTGGAGAAAAGGGAGGGGAAGAAAAAACAAACAAACAAACAAACAAACAAAACCTTACTCTCTCTGCTCGGTGGCTTTTTACTGCCACCTTGTGGCCTCACAGGAAGAGCTTTTGTTATCTTTCACTGCAAGGACCCAATGACAGAAGACCTGGGGTAAAACCAATCTGAATTGATTCAATCATTGCAAATTTATCTTCCTGTCCCAGGAATAAAAGATATATTCAAGTGCTGAACAGCAAGAGACCACCAGAACCCAACGCTGAGGTATAATTCCAACCAAAGCACAACTCATGATATTTTCAATAGCTTATGACTCCCTCCTGTAAATGAGTGCATGCCTTATATTATGTCTTTTGGGATTTTGAGAACTGCCTTTTATGGGTGGGGAGAGTGTATACTATAGTATAGATTAGATAACCCAGTGGTCCAGGCTGTGCTTCTTTCTTCCATGCACTGTCCTTGGACTGGGAATCACGGAGAGCTAAACAGAGCAGTCCTTACCCTCATGGAGCTGAGTTGAGGGGGACAGATCATAACCAAATAATCATATAAACATGCCATCTCAAACTGAGTGTACTAGAGAACACATACGGGGAGCCATAAATACAAATAACAGGGATCATTTCTAGTTTGAGGATCACAGGAAAGACTTCGCTGGGTGTAAAAGAGGAGTGGAATTAAATACCTGGGTTTTTAATTCAACACTAATATTACCTGGAAAATGAATACAAGTCACCCCCAAAACCTTACAAACACGAACAGGTGACAGTTTCTCTTTGTTCTCCCTATTTTCTGAGTCTCAAGGTCAGAGATAACACAGAAAGCTGATTTTGCAGAACTCAAGACATCCTGTCCCAGGGTCCTGAGGAGGAACCGCTAAGAAAAACAAAAGCAATTGAATCAGCAAAAGAACGTCTGCAAGTTGCTACTTTATGTGTCTGTAGTCATGAGCACCACAGCCTCTCTCCCACAGTTTCCCCTTTAAAAGCTCTAATGTTGCTGGGCAGCTGTGTCTGGGGAGGTCTCTCCCTGCGCACTAGGTGAAACCTCAACCTGGACAGGCGAGGGTTCGTGACTTTGAGCAAGAAAGAGTTCTGGAGCAGGTTGGACAAGTGTAGGTAAGGAAGGATTTTTAAAATGAGAATAGCAGCTAATGGCAGCTGCTTTACAGGCAGCAGAGAGCAAGGAAGAACAGAGGTTGAAAAGGGAAGCTCATTGAACTCCTGGTTGGCATAGGGCAGATCCCTTGACAACTCCTGAAGCCAGGATCACCTGGCATCCAGTATCTGCTTGAATCTGCACGGTATGGGAACTAAGCCCCCACCATCCCAGGATTTGGGGAGCTGCAGAGCACTGGATGGAGTGAGATTATGTTCTGAGAACTTCTACTTCCCTACTGGTCTGAAATAAAACAGGGAGAGAGAAAAGGATTGTGTTAAGACTAGAAAGCTGAATGAAATAGCAAAGTGACAAAGACATTCACCACCGGAGGTGAAGGTCAGTGTGTTCTTGTCTTTATCACGGAGAAGAGTTCAGAGACAAGTGCAACTAGCTTATGCAACAAAAAAGTTTATTTGATATAACCAGCACACACTCAGATGGGAGTGCAGGCAGCCTCTGAGAGGAAGTGCACTGGAGGGCTTAGGGTTTGAGGTTTTATAGGGCCTTTGGGTAGGGATCAGCATAAGGTATGAATACAGGTGATTCATAATTCCTTTGCAGTTTTTTCTTAAGAATAAAGTTATTAGGTGACGGTGTTGGTCCTGATCTCAGCATTCTTTATCCACATAGGTTCATTTACACTTTGGAGGTCTATCTTCTGTCCTGCTTACCATTACGTAATTGATTAAAGGGCTGGAAGAAGAGGAAGAACAGCATATAGATTAGGTTAAATAATAAGCTGGACCTTTTTCGCAGGCTAAGTAGAATTTACAGTGGCCTGACCCTTGTTCCATTTCCCTGCTCTGTCTCACTAACTGCTGTGCTCTGGGAGAAGAGTGGTTTTTTAAGGCACGAGCCTACCATTCCCTCATTTGCTGGCAAATTAGTAAACTATTCCTTTCCTTTCCTCAAAACCTTGTGATTGTATTTTGTAATTTGACTTCTACAACAAGGATTGGTTTTCAGTAACAAATTTTGGCAAGCAAGCCAGAAGGGTCTCTGCACCCTGGCAGTGTGGGTCCCCCTCCTGCCGATTTCCAACAGACAGTGCAGGGGGCCACGGTGGCACACCAGGGCCCCTGTTCACGATGTCGGTGGGGAGTAGGAGCCGCTTGGGAGACTGTGTGAGCCCCCAGCCAGCAGCCACCTCCGAGGTAGGGACAGTCTCAGCAGCTGCCAGAACACCGTTTGCTCTGGGAGGAGTTCCCCTCCCTTAGGAGGAGCTGACTATCTGTGCTTGAAATCGTTAAGGCAAGTGTAGAGAACATGAGAGTTCCTGGTCCGCTTGCTCACTGCCCAAGCATGGGCAACACGTTATTATTGGCTATATCTAAAGAGCTCCACAAGAGCAGAGGCTGGAGGGGTGGCAGCACCGAGGACAGAGGCTGCAGGGGCAGAGAGGCCCAGAGGCAGAGACCTGCTTCCAGCATGCAGACTCGCTCTGAGGTGGATAGGAGTCTAGTGCTACCAACCTGCCACCATGAGAATAAAGCCGGGTATAAACCCTTTCGCCCCACGAACGTTCCATTGTTCTTTCTTGGTCTCACTGTATCCATAGTGAACTCACCTGGAACCCTCAGTCAGGACATAGGAAACAGCCTTTGGAGCAGCTGCCTCCTCTTGGCCAGTGGGGGAAGCCTCCCGGGGTGCACGCCGAGACCCCTGATTCAGCACTTTGGGGGAAGTTTCCTCCCATTTGGCTCTAGGAAAAGCGTTCATGGCATCAGCTGGCATGGAAATCAGGGTTAAGTGAGACAGAGTTTTCTGAACCTTTTGATTCTCCTTTTGTATTAAGGAAAAATAGTTCCCATTTGATTTGTTGGCCCTGGGTTTCTTATTTAAATGTGGTGGTGGATTCTTCTGGGACTTGTTTTCTTTTTGTTACTTGCCTGCTTGTGCTCCTGTGAACCATCTGCTCCTGGGAAATCTTTGATTCGTCCTTGTCGGGTGTAACTTTGTGTCATTTGTTAGATGCTTGTCTTGAGAACGGGAGGCACCGGGTTTGTAACCATCTGAGAGTCCTTTGGGACGTATTCTAGCTGAATGGTCAATTTATAGCTCTAAGGCAATGACTAGAAAGAAAATGATCTTTCATTTAACACTGCTTGGCCAATATATGTGCTTGAATGTGAAGAAAAGCCCTTAAATAGGAACTTTAACTATTTTGAAATTGTAATTATTTTGTCAAAGTTCTGGTAAATGGGATGAAATTCCTGATGTTCAAGCTTTCATGCAGCTCTACAATAAGTATACTGCAAAAGCAGAGTCTAAATTCATGGTGCAAGGAAAACAGAGGACATAGGTGTGTGAGGATACGACAACACCTGAGAAAAAGGTTGATGAGGAAGTTACTAGTATAAATCTTATGGACCCCTTTAACCCTAATCTCTTTGGGCCCCAGCCATCAGCTCTAATTTATCCTCTGTTGCTCATATATCCACCTTTGCCTGCAGAAGGGACCCCGTTGGGAAGGAAGCTGCTCCCGAGGACCTGCCACCAGGCTATTGTTGCCAGGCAGCTGTGTCTGGGGATGTCTCTCCCTGCTCACTAGGTGAAGCACTAGGAGAAACCTCAGCCTCAATGGGGGAGGGTTCCTGACTATGTACGGGAAAGAACTCTTGAGCAGGTCAGAAGAGTGCAGGCAAAGAAGGAATGTATTAAAGCAAGAGCAGCAGGGAATGGCAGCTTCCTTGCAGGCAGCAGCGAGCAGGAAAGTGCATGGGTAAGAGGGAAAGTTCTCAGCCTAGGGCAGATTCCCTTGCCAACTCCTGAAACCAGGGTCATCTGGCATCCTGTGTCCACTTGGATCTGCACAGAATGGGGACTAGCCCCAACTACTTCAGGATTTGGGGGAGCCATGGAGCACAGGATGGAGTGAGATGATGTTCTGAGAACTTCCCAAAGAAAGGAGATTTTCAGGCAGGTTACTAAGAGCAGATCGCACAGCGGCACTTCTGTCCAGGTCACTCAGATGATAGAAACATATAGGCCCAAATATCAGCTCTTACTAGTCCCTTCTTACTTATTAGGAGTAAAGCAGAGACAGATGGAGACTTGAAAATAAAGTGACATAGCAAAGAGGCAAACTGCAATAATGTGGACAGTGAGAAAGCTTTATTTAAAGTAAAAAGGTGTGAACTCAGAGAAAGGAGAGTGTGGGCTAGCTCAGAGAGGAGGCACGTTGAAAGTTTGGGGATTCTGTCTCTTAACGGTTTCAAGAATGGGGCAAAGGGGAGGATTCAAGATGGTGGTGTGAGAGGTGAGACAGAGAACTCCTCCCAAAACCACATACAGTATGAAAGTATAGTTAATACAACTAACCCTAAAACAGCAACAGGAAAGAAGGATGAACCAGACTGCATACAAACCTCATGAACAGAGCAGACCTCACAAAACAGGGTAACATACCAAAGCCTTGATCTGGCAGGACCCAAGCCCTCCCCAACCCCAGCTCACTCGCAGGAGGAAGAGAAACAGAGCAGGGAGCAGGTGGAGGCCTAGAACTGCTGAACACCCCGCCCTGGAGGCCTGCTTTGGAACACAAACCTACATTGTGTGGTGCTCTGGAGGTTGGTAAGGTTGGGGAGCTGGGACAAGTGGAGTGCTTGAGAGACTGAGATTCTGGCTATTTGTGGAGGACAGGATCCACAACTGGCTGCTCTGGGACAGAAGAAAGACAGGCAGTATGAGAGGCTTCCTAGCAGCGAGAGGGTTGCTGAAGGGGCAGGATTTGCACGGAGTTTGCTGCATGCGGGAGAAGGGATAAGTGGACAAGGTTGCGTGGGTGCACTCTGGCCAGCAGGTTGGGAACTTTGAGGAGCTTCAGATGCTCCATCTCCCTGGCTGGCAACCCAGCTCTGAGGACCCCCACTGTTACATGCAGCTTCTGCAACTTCTTCCTGCCCTGCAGGCACTGGCTCACAAAATGGCAGTCACTGCGCTAGCAGACCAGCCAAAGTGAGGCCCCGCCTACAATAGCTAGAGATGCAAAGCACAGAGGCTTACACCTGTGTGCTTGGCCCACTGGCTCTGCTACTGGAGACAGGCATGGCACCTGGGAATGAGGAAACAGCTCTTTCCTCACCCCAGGCACCAGCACCATTCCACTATGACTCTCAACCTCACTCTAGGGGCTGAGCAGCTCCAGAGACTAGAACTTCTGAGCACTAGAAGGTGCCACATAGAAATATGAAACATCAAAGGAAACTGGTTCAGAGCAAAATCTCACAAACCCCATTAAAAGGGCCAAATGAAACTGAACTCACCAATCTTCCTGAAACAGAGTTCAAAATAAAAATCATAAACATGCTCATGGAGGTACAGAAAAAATATTAAAGAACTCAGGAACGAATTTAAGACGGAGATTCAATCATTAAGAAATTCCATATCTGAAATGAAACACACAATAGAGGGATTTAAAAGTAAATTCGGTGTAGTAGAAGAAATGGTAAATGGAATAGAAAATAGAAAAGAAGAATACAAAGAAGCTGAGGCCAAGGCCACTCGACCTAACCCCTCACCATCACCATTGACAACAGCCACGCTTCACTGTAACCCTGAAATTCATACCTGCACTCGCCCTCACATCAGAGCTGGACCCTAACTCTAACAGTAATGCTATCCACCTGGTACATGCTACGGAACACCTAACACTAATCCTAGCCCTGCCCTTGTACCTGACCCCTCACTGTCAACATCAACATCACCCACACCTCACCATAAACCTGCAGTTCAATCACGGCGTCGCCCTCACATGAGAGCTGGATACTCAGTGTAACCAAAAACCTATCCTGCCCGTACACATTACCAAACACTAAACATAACCCTAGCCTGAGGCCCCTGGACCCGACACCTGAGCGACATCATCGATGTCCCCAACACCTCACCATAAATCTGAACCTCAGTTTCACCTTTGTCCTCACATCAGAGCCGGATCCTAACTCTAACTGCAACACATTCCACCCTACACCTTACCAAACACCTAACCCTAACCCTAGCCCTGCCCTTGCACCTTATCCCTAATGGTCAACATCGATGTACACCACACCTCCCCATAATCCTGAACATCAATCTTGCCCTCACCCTCACATTACAGCCAGTTTCTAACTGTAACCATAACACAATCCTGACCGTACACCTTATAGAACCCTTAACTCTAACCCTAGCCCTGGACCTTGGACCTCATCTCTCACGGTCACCATGGACATCACCAATGCCTCACAGTAACACTGAACCTCTGTCTCACCCTAGCCCTCACATCAGAACCAGATCCTAACTGTAAGCATAGACCTATCATCCCATACAACTTTCCAAAAACCTAACACTAACCCTGGCCCTGGCTTGTGGTCCAGACCCCTACCATCACCATCGACGTGACCCACGCTTCATGCTAAGCCTGAAGTTCAGTCTCTCCCTCGCCCTCACTTCAGAGCCTATCCCTAAATGTAACCAAAACCCTTTCCTCCCAGTACACCTTACTGAACACCTAATCCTAACCATAGCACAGCTTTGGGACCTGAGCCCTCATGGTTACCTTCGACCTTCCACCATGCCCCCCATAAAACCTGAACCTCAATCTCGCCCTCGACATCACACCAGAGCCTGTTCCTAACTGTAACTGTACACAATCCTGCCCATATACCTTGCCAAACTCCTAACCATAATCCTAGCCCTGGCCCCTTCACCTGACACCTCACCATCTATTTCAATATCACACCAGTGAAAACGTAAACCAGAAACACAATCCCATACTCACCCTCACAGCACAGCCAACCCTAACTCTAACTGTAAACCATTCCCCTCTTTACACCTTCCCAAACAACTAACCCTAACCCTAGCCATGGCTCTTGGACCAGACCCCTACCATCACCATCAATGTCACCTATGCCTCACTGTAACACTGTGGCTCAATCTCGTTGTTGCCCTCACATCAGAGCCAGATCCTAAATGTAACCATACCCCTATCCAGCCCGTACAACTTATCGAACCCCTAACCCTACCGTAGCCCTGGACGTTGGACCTCATCCCTCACGGTCCCCATGGACATCACCAATGCCTCACAGTAACACTGAACATCTACCTCGCCCTCACCCTCACATGAGAGCCAGATAAGAACTGTAACTGTAAACCTATGTTCCCCATACAACTTTCCGTAAACCTAACCATAACCCTAGCCCTGGCTTGTGGTGCAGACCCCTACCGCCATCATCAACATGACCTATGCTTCACTGTAAGCCTGAAGTTCAATCTCTCCCTCGCCCTCACTTCAGAGCCTGATCCTAAATGTAACCAAAACCCTTTCCTCCCAGTACACCTTACCGAACACCTAGCCATTACCATAGCTTAGCTTTAGCACCTGAGCCCTCATGGTTACATTCGACATTCCACCATGCCTCCCCATAAACTGGAACCTCAATCTCGCCCTCGATGTTACACCAGAGCCAGTTCTTAACTGTATCTGTATACAATTCTGCCCATACACCTTACTAAACTCCTAACCATAAATGTATCCCTGGCCCCTTTACCTAATACCTCATCTTCCATTTCAATGTCACACCAGTCAAAACAAAAACCTGAAACACAATCTTGTACTCACCCTCACATCACAGACGGACCCTAACTCAAACCAAAAACCTCTCAGACCAGTATACCTTCCAAACACCTAGCCCTAACCCTTGCCCTGGCTCTTGGACCAGACCCTACCATCACCATTGACGTCACCTATGCCTCACTCTAACACTGTAGCTCAATCTCGCTGTTTCCATCACATCAGAGCTGGATCCTAAATGTAACCAAAACCCTATCCTGCCCGTACACCTTGAAGAACACTTAACCCTAACCCTAGCCCAGGCCACTCGATGTGACCCCTCACCATCACCATCAACAACAGCTATGCTTCACTGTAACCCTGAAGTTCATACTCGCACTGGCCCTCACATCAGACCCAGAACCTAAATCTAACTGTAATTCTATCTGCTCTGTACACCTTGTGGAACACCTAAACTTAACCCTAGCATTGCCCTTGGACCTGAACCCTCACGGTCAACATTAACATCACCCACAATTCACTGTAAACCTGTAGTTCAATCATGGCATTGCCCACACATCAGAGCGGGATCATCAGTGTAACTGTAACCCTATCCTGCCCGTACACGTTACTGAACACTAAACCTAACCCTAGCCTAGTGCCCCTAAACCTGACACCTGAATGACATCATCGACATCCCACACACCTTATCATAAATCTGAACCCCAGTCTCACCCTCATCCTCACATCAGAGTCGGATCCTAACTCTAAATGTAACACATTCCACCCTGTACACCTTATTGAAGAACTAACCCTAAACCTAGCCCTGCCCTTGCACCTTATCCCTAATGGTCAACATCAATGTACACCACACCTCCCCATAATCCTGAACATCAATCATGCCCTCACCCTCACATTAGAGCCGGTTCCTAACTGTAACCGTAACACTATCCTGACCATACACCTCATCGAACCCCTAACCCTAACCCTAGCCATGGTCCTTGGACCTCATCCCTCATGGTCACCATAGGCATCACCAACGCCTCACAGTAACACTGAACCTCTATCTCACCCTCGCCCTCACATCAGAGCAAGATCTTAACTGTAACCGTAAACTTATACTCCCCATACAAATTTCCAAAAATCTAACCCTAATCCTAGCCCTGGCTTGTGGTCCAGACCCCTACTGCCACCATCAACATGACCCACACTTCTCTGTAAGTCTGAATTTCAATCTCTCCCTCACCCTCACTTCAGAGCCTGACCCTAAATGTATCCAAAACCCTTTCCTCCCAGTACACCTTACTGAACACCTAACCCTAAGGAGAGCACAGCTTTAGGACCTGATTCCTCAAGGTTACCTTCTACCTTCCACCATGCCCCCCATAAACCTGAACCTCAATCTCGCACTCGACATCACACCATAGCCAGTTCCTAACTGTAACTGTACACAATCCCACCCATACACCTTGCCAAATTCCTAATCATAAAAGTAGCCCTTGCCCCTTCACCTGGCACCTCACCATCCATTTCAATGACACCCCAGTCAAAACGTAAACCAGAAACACAATCTTGAAAGCACCCTCACATCACAGCCGGTCCCTAACTCTAACCAAAAACCCATCGTACCTGTACACCTTCCTCAACACTTAACCCTAAGCCTAGCCATGTCTCTTGGACTGGAACGCTTCCAACACCATGGATGTCACCTATGCCTCTGTGTTACACTGTCGCCCTCACATCAGAGCCAAATCATAAATATAAACATAACCCTATCCTACCTGTACACCTTGAAGAACACCTAACCCTAACCCTAGCCCAGGCCACACAACATGAACCCACACCATCACCATCAACAACAGCCATGCTTCACTGTAACCCGGAAGTGCATACCCACACTCGCCCTCACATCAGAGCTGGACCCTAACTCTAACCGTAATGCTATCTGCCCCGTATACCTTACCAAACACCAAACCCTAACCCTAGCCCTTCCCTTGTACCTGACCCCTCACAGTCAACATCGACATCACCCACACCTTACCATAAACCTTCAGCTCAATCACGGCATCGCCCTCACATCAAAGCTGGATCCTCAGTGTAACCATAACCCTATCCTGCCCATACACAGTACCGAACAGTAAACCTAACCCTAGCCTAGGGACCTTGGACCTGACACCTGACCAACATCATCGACGTTCCCCCATGCCTCACCATAAATCTGAACCTCAGTCTTGCCCTCGTCCTCACATCAGAGCCAGTTCCTAACTCTAACTGCAACACATTCCACCCTGTATACCTTACCGAACACCTAACCCTAACCCTAGCCATGCCCTTGCACCTTATACCTAATGGTCAACATCGATGTCCACCACAACTCCCCATAAACTTGAACCTCAATCTTGCCCTCACTCTCACATTCGAGCCAGTTTCTAACTCTAACCATAACACGATCCTGACTGTACACCTTATCAAACCCCTAACCCTAACCCTAGACATGGACCTTGGACTTCATCCCTCATCGTCAACATGGACATCAACAATGCCTCACAGTAACACTGAATTTCTATCTCACCCTCACATCAGGGACAGATCCTAATTGTAACCATAAATCTACCCTACCTGTGCAAATTTATGAAAACCTAACCATAACTCTAGCCCTGGCTTGTGGTCCAGACCCCTACTGCCACCATCGACGTGACCCACACTTCACTGTAAACCTGAAGTTCAATCTCTCCCTTTGCCCTCAGTTTAGAGCCTGATGCTAAATGTAACCAAAACACTTTCCTACCAGTATACCCTACCGGACACATAACCCTAACTGAAGCACAACTTTGGGACTTGAGCCCTCATCTTAACCTTCGACATTCCACCATGCCTCCCCATAAACTGGAACCTCAATCTCACCCTCGATGTTACACCAGAGCCAGTTCTTAACTGTAACTGTATACAATTCTGCCCATACACCTTACTAAACTCCTAACCATAAATGTATCCCTGGCCCCTTTACCTAATACCTCATCTTCCATTTCAATGTCACACCAGTCAAAACAAAAACCTGAAACACAATCTTGTACTCACCCTCAAATCAAAGACGGATCCTAACTCTAATGGAGAACTTCTCTGACAAGTACACCTTCCCGAACACCTAACCCTAAACCGTGCGCTGGCTCTTGGACCAGACCCTACCATCACCATCAACGTCACCTATGTGTCACTGTAACACTGTAGCTCAATCTCACTGTCACCCACACATCAGAGCCTGATTCTAAATGTAACCATAACCCTATCCAGCCTTTACAATTTGCCAAACACCTAACCCTAACCCAAGCCCAGGCCACTCGACCTGACCCCTCACCGTCACCATTGACAACAGCCATGCTTCCCTGTAACCCTGAAGTTCATACCCACACTTGCCCTCACATCAGAGTCGGACCATAACTCTAACCACAATGCTATCCACCCCATACACCGTACAGAACACCTAGACCTAACCTTGGATCTGCCCCTAGCGGTCAACATCAACATCACCCACACCTCACCGTAATCCTGCAGCTCAATCATGGCATCGCCCTCACATGAGAGCCCGATCTGCAGTGCAACTGTAACCCTATCCTGCCCATACACGTTACCAAACAATAAACCTAACCCTAGCCTAGGGCCCCTGGACCTGACACCTGACCAACATCATCAACATCCCCGACCCCTCACCATAAATCTGATCCTCTGTCTCACCCTGGTCCTCACATCAGAGCCGGATCCTAACTCTAACTGCAACACATTCCACACTGTACACCTTAACGAACACCAACCCTAACCATAGCCCTGCCCTTGCACCTTATCCCTAATGGTCAACATTGATGTCCACCACAACTCCCCATAATCCTGAACCTCAATCTGGACCTCACCCTCACATTGGAGTCAATTCCTAACTGTAAACATAACACTATCCTGACCGTACACCTTATGGAACCCCTAACCATAACCCTAGCCCTGGTCCTCGGACCTCATCCCTCACGGTCACCATGGACATCAATAACGCCTCACAGTAACACTGAACCTCTATCTCGCCCTCGCCCTCACATCAGAGCCAGATACTAACTGTAACCATAAACCTATCCTTCCCGTACAAATTTCTGGAAACCTAAGCCGAACTCTAGCCCCGGCTTGTGGTCCCGACTCCTACCATCACCATTAACGTGACCCATGCTTCACTGTAAGACTGAAGTTCGATGTCTCCCTCACCCTCACTTCAGAGCCTGACCCTAAATGAACCAAATCCCTTTCCTCCCAGTACACCTTACCAAACACCTAACCCTAACTGTAGCAGAGCTTTGGGCTCTGAGCCCTCATGGTTACCTTAGACATTCCACCATGCCTCCCCATAAACCTGAACCTTAATCTCACCCTCAGCATCACACCAGAGATGGTTCCTAATTGTAAGTGTACACAACCCTGCCCATACACCTTGCCAAACTCCTAACCATAAACCTAGCCCTGGCCCCTTCACCTGACAACTCAGCATCCGTTTCAATGTCACCCCAGTCAAAATGTACACAAGAAACGCAATTACATACTCACCATCACATCACAGCCAGACCTTAACTCGAACCAAATTCCTCTCGAACCTGTATACCTTCCCAATCTCCTAACCCTAACCCGAGCTCTGTCTCTTGGACTAGACCAATACCATCACCATTGACATCACCTATTACTCACTGTAAAGCTGTAGCTCAATCTTGCTGTTGCCCTCACATCAGAGCAGGATCCTAAATGTAACCATAACCCTATCCTGCCTATACACCATGAAGAACACCTAATCCTAACTCTATACCAGGCCACTCGACCTGACCCCTCACTGTTTCCATCAACAAAAGCCATGCTACACTGTAACCCTGAAGTTCATAACCACACTAGCCTTCACATCACAGCCGGACCCTAACTCCAGATGAAATGCTGTCCACCCCATACACCTCACAGAACACCTAAACCTAAACTTAGCCCTGCCCTTGGACCTGACCCCTCACGGTCAACATCAACATCATGCAAACATCACCATAAGCCTGCAGCTCAATCACAGCATCACCCTCATATCAGAGCCAGATCTTCAGTGTAACCATAACCATATCTTTCCGGTACACATTACGGAACAATAAACCTTACCCGAGCCTAGGGCCCCTGGACCCGACACCTGAGCGACATCATCAACATCCCCCACACCTCACCATAAATATGAATGTCAGTCTCGCCCTCGTCCTCACATCAGAGCCGAATCCTAACTCTAACTGCAACACATTCCACCCTGTACACCTTACCGAAGAGGTAACCCTAACCCTAGCCCTGGACCTTGGACCTCATCCCTCACGGTCACCATGGACATCACCAATGCCTCACAGTAACACTGAACCTCTGTCTCACCCTAGCCCTCACATCAGAACCAGATCCTAACTGTAAGCATAAACCTATCCTCTCATACAACTTTCCAAAAACCTAACACTAACCCTGGCCCTGGCTTGTGGTCCAGACCCCAACCGTCCACATCGACATGACCTACGCTTCACTCTAAGCCTGAAATTCAATCTCTCCCTCGCCCTCACTTCAGAGCCTATCCCTAAATGTAACCAAAACCCTTTCCTCCCAGTACACCTTACTGAACACCTAATCCTAACCATAGCACAGCTTTGGGACCTGAGCCCTCATGGTTACCTTCGACCTTCCACCATGCCCCCCATAAAACCTGAACCTCAATCTCACCCTCGACATCACACCAGAGCTGGTTCCTAACTGTAACTGTACACAATCCTGCCCATACACCTTGCCAAACTCCTAACCATAATCCTAGCCCTGGCCCCTTCACCTGACACCTCACCATCTATTTCAATATCACACCAGTGAAAACGTAAACCAGAAACACAATCCCATACTCACCCTCACAGCACAGCCAACCCTAACTCTAACTGTAAACCATTCCCCTCTTTACACCTTCCCAAACAACTAACCCTAACCCTAGCCATGGCTCTTGGACCAGACCCCTACCATCACCATCAATGTCACCTATGCCTCACTGTAACACTGTAGCTCAATCTCGCTGTCACCCTCACATCAGAGCCAGATCCTAAATGTAACCATACCCCTATCTGGCCCGTACACCTTGAAGAACACCTAACCCTAACCATAGCCTAGGCAACTGGACCTGACCCCTCACCATCACCATCAACAAGAGCAATGCTACACTGTAACCCTGAAGGTCATACCTACACTCACCCTCACATCAGAGCTGAACCCTAACTCTAATCATAATGCTATCCACCCCGTAAACCTTACAGAACACCTAACCCTAATCCTAATCCTAGCCCTGCCCTTTGACCTGATCCCTCATGATCAACATCAACATCACCCACACCTCACCATAAACCTGAAGATCAATCACAGCATCGCCCTCACATCAGAGTTGGATGTTCAGGGTAACCGTAACCCTAACAAGCCCATACACATTACCGAACAATAATAATAACTCTAGCCTAGGGCCCCTGGACCTGACACGTGACTGACATCATTGACGTCCCCCACGCCTCACCATAAACCTGAACCTCAGTCTCGCCTTTGTCCTCACATCAGCGCCGGTTCCTAACTGTAACCATACACAATCCTGCCCATACACCTAACCAAACTCCTAACCCTTACCCTAGCCCTGGCCACTCGACCTGACCCCTCACCATCACCATCAAGAACACCCACACTTCACTGTAACTCTGAAGTCCATACCTGCACTCGCCCTCACATCAGAGCCAGAGACTTATGCTAACCATAACTCTATCCTCCCCATACACCTACTGGAACCCCCATCCCTAACCCTAGCCCTGGCGCCTGTACCAGACCCTTCATGGTCAACATCGACATCAGCCACAACTCAGTGTAAACCTGTAGCCCAGTCACGCCCTCACCCTCACATCAGAGCCAGAGCCTCACTGTAACCATAACCCTATCCTGCCCATACACATTACTGAACACTTTACCCTAACCCAGCCCTGGGCCCTGGACCTGACTGCTCCCCATCAGTTTCAATGTCACACCTGCCAAATTATAAACCTGAAATCCAATCTTGCACTCACCCTCACATCATAGCCAGACACTAACTCTAACTGAAACCCTATCCCCCGCTGTACACCTAACCCTAACCCAATCCCTGTCTCTTGGACCAGACCCCTAAAATCACCATCGAAGTCACCCATGCCTTACTGTAACACTGTAGCTCAATCTTGCTGTTGCCCTCACATTAAAGCCACATCCTAAATATAACCATAAAAGTATCCTGCCTGCACACATTACTGAACACAAACCTAACCCTAGCCATGGTCCCCTGGACCTTGCACCTGACCGACATCATCACTGTCCCCCATGCCTCACCATAAACCTGAACCTCAGTCTCTCCCTCGTCCTCACTTTAGAGCTGCATCCTAACTCTAACTGCAACCCTATCCACCCTGTACTCCTTACCGAACACCAAACCCTAACCTTAGCCCTGCCCTTGCACCTTATCCCTAATGGTCAACATCGATGTCCACCATGCATCCCCATAATCCTGAACCTCTATCTCACCCTTGCCCTCACATCATAGCCAGACCCTACATAAAACTGCAAAACTATCTTACCCAAACACCTTGCCAATCACCTAACCCTAACCCTAGCCCTGGCCCGTGTGCTGACACCTCACCATCACCACTGTCGTACCACTTGCCTCACCACAAATCTGATATTCAATCATTCACTTGCCCTATCATCAGAGCCAGACCCTAACTCTAACCGTAATACTACTTCTCTGAACACTTTACCGAACACCTTACCCTAAAATTAGCCTGGGCCCCTGGACCAGACACTTCTTGTTCACAATTGACACCACCCATGCCTCACCATAAACCTGGAGCTGAATTTCACGCTCGCTCTCACATCAGATACAAACCCTAGCTCTTTTCATAACCCTATCTTCCCCCTACACCTTACTGAAAACCTAACCCTAACTCCAACCCTAACCCGTGAACCTGAACCCTCACCGTCAGCATCAGTGTCACCCACGTTTCACCATAAACCTGGAGCTCAAACTCGCTCTCGGCCTCACATCAGAGTTGGACCATAACTCTAACCTTTTACCCTATACTCCCTGTACACCTTACCGAACAACTAAACCTAACTTTAGCACTGGAGCCTGTACCTGCCCTCACCCAGTCTCATTGACATCACTCATGGCTAACCATAACCCTGAACCACTATCTTGTGCTCACCCTCACATCAGAGCCAGGGGCTAAGTCTATCCATAACCCTATCCTCCCCATACAACTTATGGAACATCTAACCCTAACCCTGGCCTTATCCCCTGGACCTGACCCTTCACGGTCACAGTCGACGTCACCAACTCCTCATCATAACAGTAAACCTAACTCTTGCACTCAGCCTCACATCAGAGCCCGACCCTAACTCTAACCATAACCCTATCCTCCCTGCACACCTAACCGAACAACTATCCCCAACCATAACCCTGGCCCCAGGACCTGACCCCACACTGTCCTCATCGACATCACTCATGCCTCACTGTTTCGCTTAACTTCAATCTCGCAGTCACCCTCACATTAGAGCCAGATCGTAACTCTAATCATAACCCTATCCTCCCCATACACCTTACTGAACATCTAACCCTAATCATAGTCCTGGCCCCCAGACCTGACCCCTCACCGTCACAATTGACATCACCGACTCCTAGTCATAACAGTTAACCTAATTCTCAAACTCATCCTCACATCAGAGCCGGACCTTAACTCTAACCATAACCCTCCTCACGACCTACCAAAGAACTGTCCCCAACCCTAGCCCTCACCCTTGGACCAGCTCCTTCACCATCAGCATCGACGTCACCCATGTCTCACCATAATCCTGAAGTTCAATCTTGCCATCACCCTCACATCAGAGCCAGATCCTAACTCTAACCATAACCTTTTTCCCCTGAATACCTCAAAGAACACCTAACTGTATCCCTAGCATGGGCCCCTGGACCTTACACATCACCTTCACCATTGAAGTCACCCATGCCTCTCCATTACCCTGAACCACAATCTTGCACTTGCCCTCACATCAGAGCTGGACTCTAACTCTATCCATAACCCTATCTTCCCCATACACCTTAGAGAACAAGAACCCAAACCCTTGCCCTGGCCACTGGACCTAAACCCTTGCCGTCACCATCGAAGTCACCCATGCCTCACCATACTCCTGAAGCTCAATCTTACCATCGCCCTCACATCAGAGCCAGATCTTAACTCTAATCATAACCCTGTCTTCACCATACAACCTACCAAACACATAACCCTAACCCTAGCTGAGGCCTGAGGCCTGAACCCTCACTGTCACCATAGACGTTCCCCTTGCCTCACTGTAAACATGAACCTCAATCTGCATTCACCCTCACATCAGAGCCAGACACTAATTCTAACCGTAACCCTATCTTCCCCGTTTTCCTCAACAAACACCTAACCCTAATCCTAGTGCGTGCCCCTGGACCTACCACATCACCATCACCATTGAAGTCACCCACGCCTCACCGTAAGTCTGAACCACAATCTCTTGCTTACAATCACATGAGACCCAGACCCTATCTCTATCCATACCCAATCTTCCCCATACACCTTAGAGAACACAAAATCCTAGCCCTAGCCCTGGCCCCTGGACCTGAACCCTCACCGTCAACATCGAGACCACCCATGCCTCACCTCAAACCTGAAGCACAATCTCACCCTCGCCCTCACATCAGAGGCAGTCCTTATCTTTAATCGTGACCCTATCTTCCATGTACACCTTACTGAACAACTAACCCTAATCCTAGCCCTGGCCCCTGGACCTGACCCGTCACTCTCACCAAGGACACCCGTTCATCACCATAACCCTGATCATCAATCTTGCACTCTCCCTCAAATCAGAGCTGGATCTGAACTCTAACCATAACCCTATCCTCCCATACACCTTACTGAAAATCTAACCATAACCCTAGAACTGGCCTGTGGACCTGACACCCCACCATCAGCCTTGACGTCACCCATGCATCACCACAATCCTAAAGCTCAATCTTGCCATTACCCTGACATCAGAGCTGGACCCAAACTTTAACTGTAACTGTATCCTCCCCAAACACCTCACCAAACACCTGTTTCTAACTCTAGCCCTGGTCCTTGGCATGACCCCTCACCATCAACATTGACTTGCCCCACACCTCACTGAAAACCTGAAATTCAGTCATGCCCTCATCCTCACATCAGTGCCAGACTGGAACTCTAACCATAACCCTATGTTACCCATACACCCTAGTGAACAGCTAACCCTAACCCTAGCCCAGGCCCCCATAACTGACCGCTCACTATCAGCATTGACGTCAGCCATGTCTCACCTTAACCCTGAAGAGCAATCTCACCATTGCCATCACATCAGAGCAGGAGCCTAACTCTGACCATGACCCAATCTTCCCTGTTTACTTTAACAAACACCTAATCCTAACCCTAGCCTGGGCCTCTGGACCTTACACATGACCTTCACCATTGAAGTCACCCATGCCTCACCATAAACCTGAACCACAAACTTTCACTCGCCCTCACATCAGAGCCGGATTATAACTCTAAGTCTAACCCTGTCCTCCCCTTACACCTTACAGAGCACCTAACCCTAATCCTAGCCCAGGCCCCTTGACCTGAACCCACACCATCACGATGGAAGTCACCCATGCCTCACTGTATCCCTGAAGCTCTATTTCGCCCTCACCCTCACATGTGAGCCAGACCCTAACTCTAACCATAACCCTATCCTCCCCATACAAATTAATGGATACTTAAACCTAAACCCATCCCAGGCACCGGGATCTGACACCTCACTGTCACCATCAACATCACCCATGCCTCACCATTACTCTGAAGCTCTATCTCACCCTTGCCCTCGCATCTGGGCTGTAATCAAACTCTAACCATAACCCTATCCTACCCATACACATTAGAGAACACCTATATCTAACCCAGCTCTGGACCCAGGACCTGAGCCTTTACTGTCAGCATCGACATCACCATAATCCTGAAGTTCAATCTCACCATTGCCCTCACACCATAGCTGGATCCTAACACTAAATGTAACCCTATCCTCCATGAACACCATACTGAACACCCAATTCTAACCCTAGGCCTGGCCCATGGCCTGACCCCTCACCATCACCATTGATGTCCCCGTCACCTCACCGTAAACTTGAAATTCAATCACGCCTTCATCCTCACATTGGAGCCAGATGCTAACTCTAACATAACCCTATCTTCCCTGTACATCTTACAGAACACCTATCCCTAACCCTACCCTGGCCCTTGGACCTGACTCTTCATCGTCAGCAACAACTTCACCAATGTGTCACCATACTCTTGAAGATTAATCTTGCCATTGCCCTCACTTAAGAGCCAGATCATAACTCTAAACATAATCCTATCCACCTGGTACACCTTACTGAATACCTAACATTAACCCTAGCCCTGGTCCTGGGAGCTGACCCCTCACCATCACCATCGACATCACACTTGACTCACCGTAAGCCAGATGCTCTATCTCGTGCTCACCTTCACATCAGAGCTGGACCCTAACTCTAACCATAATCCTATCTTCCCTGTACATCTTAAAGAACAGCTATCCCTAACCCTAGCCCTGGTCACTGGACCTGACCCTTCATCGTTAACATCGACATCACCAATACATCACCATAATCCTGAAGCACAATCTTGCCATCACCCTCATATCACAGCTGCATCCTAACTCTAACCATAAGTCAATTCCTGCCTGTACACCTTACTGTACACCTAACCCTAACCCTAGGCCAGGACCCTGGACCTGAACCCTCACTGTTATGATCAATGTCACCCATGCCTCACCATAACACGGAACCCAGAACCTAACTCTAACCATAACCCTCACCTCACATCAAAGCCGGACCCTAACTCTAACCATAAACCTATCCTTCCCATACACCTTACAGAACACCTATTCCTAACCCTAGCCCTGGCCCCTGGACCTGAGCCCTCAGCATCACCATCAACGTCACCCATGCCTCACCATAACCCAGAAGCTCTATCTCGCCCTCACTCTCACATCAGACCCAAACCCTAACTCTATCCATAACCCTATCCTCCCTGTACACCTTACAGATCACCTATCCCTAATCCTAGACCTGGACCCTGGACATGACCCCTCACCATCACCTCCAACTTCACCCATGGCTCACTGTAACACTGAACCTAACAGTTACATCACCCTGAGTCTCACATCAGGGCAGGAACCTATCTCTAACCATAAAGCTATCCTAATTGAAAAACTTACCAAAAATATAACCGCAACCCTAGCCCTGGTCACTGGACCTGACCCCTCACCGCCACCATCAACACCACTCATGCCTCACCATAACCCAGAACCTCAATCTTGTGCTTGTCTTCACATCAGAGTGGGACACTAAATCTTTCCATAATCCTACCCAGCCTGTACCCCTAACCGAACACCTAACCCTAACCCTAGCCCAGGCGTGACCCCTCACCATCCCAATCCCGATTGATGTCAACCATGCCTCACCATAACACTGAAGCTCTATCTCTCCCTCACCCTCACATCAGAGCTAGACCCTAACTCTAACCATTATCGTATCCTCCCTGAACACCTTACCAAACACCTAACCCTAACCCTAGCCCTGCCCCCTGAATCTGAACCCTCACTGACAGCATCAACATCAACCAGGATTCACTGAAAAACCTGAAGCTCAATCTTGCTCTTGGCCTCACATCAGAGCCAGAACCTAACTGTAACCTTTACCCTATCCTCCCGGTACACCTTACCAAAAAACTAACACTAAACCTAGCCCTCGACCCTGGACCTGACAACTCCTCATCTCATCGATGTCACCAATGCCTCAACATAAACTTGAACCTCAATCTCATGCTCGCCCTCACATAAGAGCCAAACACTAACTCTAATCATAACCCTATCCTCCCTGTACACCTTACAGAACTCCTAACCCTAACCCTAGCACAGGCTCCTGGACCTGATCCATCACTGTCACGATTGACGTCACCCATGCCACACCATAACCCTGAACCTCAAACTCGAGCTTGCCCTCACAAAAGAACAAGATCCTATCACTATCCACAATGCTATCCTCACCATACACCTTACAGAAAACCAAACCTTAACCCTAGACCTGGCCCCTGAACCTGATCCCTCACTTTCAGCATTGACATCACCCATGCCTCACCATAACCCAGAAATTCAATATCACGCTCATTCGCACATCATAGTGAGACCATACTTCAAACTGTAACACTATCCTCCCCACACACCTTACAGAACAATGAACCCTAAACCTAGCCTAGGCCCCTGGACCTGACCCCTCACCATCACCATCGACGTCACCCATGCCTCACCATAACCCTGAAGCTCTATCTCACCCTTGCCCTCACATCAGAGCCGGGAGCTAAATCTATCAATAACCAAATCCTCCCCATGCACCTTACCTAACACCTAAACCTGAATCCAAGCCTTGGACCCTGGACCTGACCCTTCACCATCACCATTGACTTCACCAATGCCACACCATAATTCTGAAGCTCAATCTTGACATCACCCTCACAACAGAGCCAGAGCCAAGCTCAGAACATAATCCTATCTTCCCCGTACACCTTACTGAACACCTAAACCTAACCCTAGCCCTGGCACCTGGAACTGAACCCTCAACTTCACCATTGACATAAACCGTACCTAACCACAACAGTGAACCTTAATCTCACCCTCGCCCTCTCATCAGAGCCAGAACCTAACTCAAACCATAACCCTATCCTCCCCGTACATCTTAATGAACACATAACCCTAACCATAGCCCTGGCCTCTGGTCCTGAACCATCACAATCAGCCTCGATGTCACCCATGCTTCACCATAATCCTGAAGCTCAGTCTTGCCATCATCCTCACATCAGAGCCAGAACCTAACTCTATCCACAACCCTATCCTCCCCATTCACCTTACCAAACAACTAACTCTAACTCTAGCCCTGGCTCTTGGACCTGACCACCCTGTGACCATTGATGTCACCCATGCCTCACCATCAACATGCACCTCAATCTCACCATAGCGTCTCATCAGAGTTGGACCTAAACTCTAATCATAACCCTATCCTCCCCATTCACATGACAGAATACCTAACCCAAACCCTTGCCCAGGCCCCAGGACATGATCCATCACCATCATGATTGACGTCACCCACACCTCACCATAACCCTGAACCTCAATATCATGCTTGCCTGTACAACAGAGCTGAACCCTAACTCTATTCGCAATCCTATCCTACCAGTATAACATACCAAACACCTAAACATAGCCCTAGCCCTGGTCCCTGAAACTGACCCAACACTGTCCACATCAACATCACCCATGCCTCACCATAATTCTGAAGCTCAATCTTGCCATTGCCCTCACATCAGAGCCAGATCCTAACTCTAACTGTAACCCTATCCTCCCTGTAAGCTTTACTAAACAACTAACACTAACCCTATCCCTGGCCCCTGGACCTGACCCCTTACGATCACCATCAACGTCACCCACTCCTCACTGTAACCCTGAATCTCAGTCTCATGCTTGCCCTCACAACAGAGCCGGGCCCTAACTCTATCTGCAACCCTATCCTCCCCATACATCTTTGAGAACCAAAAACCCTAACCCTAGCCATAGCCCCTGGAACTGACTGCT
Organism: Manis pentadactyla; assembly: GCF_030020395.1. Taxonomy (NCBI): domain Eukaryota; kingdom Metazoa; phylum Chordata; class Mammalia; order Pholidota; family Manidae; genus Manis; species Manis pentadactyla. Next base: position 44,511,565 of record NC_080022.1, on the reverse strand, counting down.
CACTGTCAGCATCGATGCCACCCACACCTCACCGTTAATGTGAGCCTCAATCTTGCATTCTCTCTCACAGCAGAGCCGGATCCTAACTCTAATCATAAACCTATCCTACCCATATACAGTACTGAACACCTAACCCTAACACTGGCCCAGGCCCCTGGACCTGACCCCTCAATGACACAATCAATGTCACCCATGCCTGACCATAACCCTGAAGCTCTATCTCGCCCTTGCCCTCACATCAGAGATAGATACTACATCTAACCGTAACACTATCCTCCTATACCCCTTACTGGACACCTAACCACAACTACAGCCTTGGCCCCTGGACCAGAACCCTCACTATCAACATTGACGTAAGCCACACCTCACCTTAAACCTGAAGCGGAATCTCGCCATCACCCTCACATCATAGCCATAACCTGACTCTAATGGTAACCCTGCCTTCCCAGTTTTCCTTAATGAACACCTAACCCTAACCCTAGCCCGGGCCCCTGTATGTTGCACATAACGTTCACCATTGAAGTCACCCACACCTCACCATAACCCTGAACCACAATCTTGCACATGCCCTCACATCAGAGCTGGACCCTAACTCTATCTGTAACCTTATCCTCCCAGTACATCTTACAGAACACCTAACCTTAACCTAGCCCAGGCCCCTGAACCTGAACCCTCACCATCAGCATCAATGTCACCCAGGATTCACCAAAAAACCTGAAGCTCAATCTCTCCCTCGGCCTCACATCAGAGCTGGACCCAAACTCTGAACATTACCCAATCCTCCCTGTACACCTTACTGAACAACTGACCTTCACCCTAGACCTGGCCCCTGGACCTTAACCCTCCCCATCTCATTGACATCACCAATGACTTGCCATAAACCTGAACCTCAATCTCAAGCTCCCCATCACAACTGAGCACTACCTTTACTCTATCTGCAACCTTATCCTCCCCATACACCTTACAAAACAGAAAACCTTAACACTAGACCTGGCCCCTGGACCTCAGCCTACACTGTCAGAATTGACGTCACCCATGCCTCACTATAAACCTGAAGCTCAATCTTGCCATCATCCTCACATCAGAGCCACAATCTAACTCTACCCATAACCCTATCCTCCAAGTACACCTTACCAAACAACTAACCCTTACTCTAGCCCTGGCTTCTGGACCTGACCACCCCCATCACCATCATCATCATCGATGCCTCACCATCAACGTGAACCTCATATCAGAGTTGGACACTAACTCTAATCGTAACCCAAACCACCCCATTCAACTTACAGAATACCTAACACTCACCTTGTCCAGGCCCCTATACCTGACCCCTGACCATCATGATTGCCATCACCCACGCCTCACCTTAACCCTGAAGCACAAGCTCAGCCTTGACCACACATCAGAGCCAGACCCTAATTCTCTGTACACCTTACTGAACAACTAACCCTAACACTAGGCATGACCCCTGGACTTGACCCCTCACCATCATGGTCAAGGACACCCACACACCAGCATAAACCTGAACATCAATCTTGCACTCTCCCTCAAATCAGAGACTCATCTGAACTCTAACTGTGACCCTATCCTCCCACTACACCTTACCAAACACCTAACCATTACCCTATCCCTTGCCCCTGAACCTGACCCGTGACCATCAGCCTCGATGTCACCCATGCCTCACCATAATCCTGAAACTCAATCTTGCCACCGCCCTCACATCAGAGATGAACCCTAACTCTAACCATAACTCTGTCCTCCCTGAACACCTATTTCTAACTGTAGCCCTGGCCCATGGCCTGACACCTCACCATCACCATTGATGGATCCCTCGACTCACCATAAACCTGAAATTCAATCACGCCCTTGTCCTCACATCATAGCCAGACCTAACTATAACTGTAACCCTATCATTCCCATACATCTTACAGAACATCTATCCCTAAACCTAGCCCTGTTCCATGGACCTGACCCTTCACCATCAGCATCGATGTCACCAATGCATCACCATAATCCTGAAGCTCAATCTTGACATCGCCCTCATATCAGAGCAGGATCCTAACTTTAAGCATAAATTTATTCTCCCCATACACCTTACCAAACAACTAACCCTAACCCTAGACCAGGACCCTGGACCTGACCGGGCACCATCATGATCAATGTCACTCATGCCTCGCCATAACCCTGAAGTTCTCTCATGCCCTTGCCCTCATGTCAGGGCCGGACCCTGACTCTAACCATAACCCAGTCCACCCAGTCCACCTTACATAACGCCTGTACCCAAACCCTAGCCTTGGCCCCTGGACTTGACCTTCACCATCAGCATTGACGTAATCCATAGCACACCATAATCCTGAAGCTCAATCTTGACATCGCCCTCATAACAGAGCCAGAGCTTACCTCTAAACATAATCCTATCTTCCCCATACACCTTACCAAACACCTAACACTAACCCTAGCTCTAGCCCTTGGCCCAGACCCCTCACCATCAGCATCAACATCACTCACGCCTCACCATGAACCTGAAATTGATATCGCCTTTGCCCTCACATCAGAGGCAGATCCTAACTCTAACCTTCACCCAATTCTCACCATACACCTTTCTGAACACCTAAGCCAAACCCTGGCCCTGGCCACAGGACCTGACCCCTTACCATCACAATTGACATCACTCACACACTACATTAACCCTGAAGGGCAATCTCACCCTCGCTCTCACAATAGAGCAGGACCCAAATTCTAACCGTAACACTATCATCCCCATACACCTTAACGAACACCTAATCCTAACCCTAGCCCAGACCTATGACTGAACCCTAATCGTCACCATCGACGTGCCACATGCCTCACCCTGAACCTCAATCTCACCCACACCCTCACATCAGAGCTGGACCCTAACTTTAATCATAACCCTATCCTGCAAGTACACCTTACTGAACACCCATCCTTAACCCTAGCTCTGGCCCCTGGACCTTAACCCTCACCGACAGCATCAACGTCACCCAAGACTCACGATGACCCTGAAGCTCAATCTCGCCCTCAGCTTCACATCATGGCCAGAACCTAACTTTAATCATAACACTATACTCCCCATACACCATACCAAAAACCTGACCCTAACCCATGCCTTGATCCCTGGACCTGACCCTTCACTGTCACCATCAACGTTACCCATGCTTCACCATAACCCCGAAGTTCAATCTTGCCCTCGCCCTCACAGCAGAGTTGGACCTTAACTCCAACCAAAATCATATCCTCCCCGTGCACCTTTCTGAACACCTAAGCTTAACCCTAGCCCTGGCCCTTGGACCTGACCCCTCACCATCACCATCAATGTCCCCAAGCCTCACCAAAAACCTGAACCTCTATCTCATCATTGCCCTCACATCAGAGCCCTTCCCTATCTCTAACCATAACCCTATACTCCCCATACACCTTACTGAACACCTAAGCCTAACCCTAGCCAAGTCCCTGGAAATGACCCCTCATCGATACCATAGATGTCACCCACACCTCACAGTATCCCTGTGCATCAATCTCGAACTTGCACTCAAAACAGAAACGGACCCTAACTTTAATCATAACTTTATCCTCTGGGTACACCTTTCCGAAACCTAACCCTAATGTTAGCCATGGACTCTGGATGAGACCCCTCACTGTCATCATCAACATCACCCATGCCTCACCTTAACCCTTAAGTGCAATCTTGCCCTCACCCTCACATCAGAGCCAGATCCTAACTCTAACCATAAACCTGTCCTCCCCATACACCTTTCCGAACACCTAACCTTAACCATAGCCATGGCCCCTGGACCTGACTCCTCACCATCACCATTTACATGACCCATTCATCACCTTAACCCTGAAGCAAATCTCACCTTTGCCCTTACATCAGAACCAGACCCAAACTCTACTGTAACCCAATCTACCCCATACACCTTACAGAACACCTAACCCTAACACAAGACATGGCCCTTGACCTGACCCCTTACCATCACCATCAACATCACCCATGCTTCACCATAAACCCGGACGTAAATCTCGCCTCACCTTAACATCAGAGCAGGACCCTAACTCTAACCGTAACCCTTTCCTCCCTGTACATGTTACCGTAACCCTTTCCTCCCTGTACATGTAACCCTAACACTAGCCCTGGCCCATGGCCTGATCCCTCACCATCACCATTGATGTCTACCATGCCTCACCATAAATGTGAACATCAATCTTGCACTTGTCCTCATATCAGAACCAGACTCTATCTCTAACCGTAACCCCATCCTTCCCATACACCTTTCTGAACACCTAACCTAAACACTAGCCATGACCCCTGGACCTGACCTCTCGCTGTCACCATCGACATCACCCATGCATCACCTTAACCATGAAGTACAATCTCGATCTCACCCTCACATCATAGCCATACACTAACTCTAACCGTAACCCTATCCTCCCCATACATCTTAACCAAACACCTAACCCTAACCTTACCTCTGGCCCCTAAATGTGACCCATCACCATCAGCATTGATGTGATCCACATCTCACCATAACCCTTAAGTTCAATTTTGCTCTTGCCCTCACATCAGAGATGGATGCCAAATCTAACCATAACCATATCTTCCCAGCCTTATCAAACACCTAACCATAACCCTAGCCCTGGCCCCTCTACCTGACACCTCACCATCAGCATCGATGCCAACCCTGCCTAAACATAACCCTGAAAATCTCACCCTAACCCTCATGTCAGAGCTGGACCCTAACTCTAACCATAACCCTATCCTGCCCATACACCTTACTGAACACATAACCCTAAACTTAGCCCTCGCCACTGGACCCAAACCCTCACTATCATCATCGACAACCCCCACTTCTCACCACAACCCTGAAGCGCAATCTCACCCTCACCCTCACATCAGAGCCAGACCTTAACTCTAAAAGTAACCCTATCCTCCCTGTACACCTCAACAAACACCTAACTCTTACCCTAGTCCTGGCCCTTGGTCCTGACCTTCACCGTCACCATTGCCTCACTGTAAACCTGAACTCTATATCGCCCTCACCCTCACATCAGAGGTGGAGTCTAACTCTAACCATAATCCAATTCTCCCCATACACCTTTCTGAACACTTAAGCCATACCCTAGCCCTGACCTCAGGACTTGACCCCTCACCATCACCATCAACATTACTCATGCATCACATTAACCCTGAATCGCAATCTCACCGTCACCCTCATAACAGAGCAGGACCCTAACTCTAACTGCAACCCTTTCTTCCCAGGACACCTAAACAAACACCTAACCTTAAACCTATCCCTGGCCCCCTGCCTGACCCCTAAACATCACCATCAATGTGCCACATGCCTCACCCTAAACCTGACCTTAAATCCCACCCATGCCCTCACATCAGAGCTGGACCCTAACTCTAAGTGTAACCCTATCCTCCTGGTACACCTTACAGAATACCTATCCTTAACCCTTGCCCTGGCTCCTAGACCTGAACCCTCACCATCAGCATCGATGTCACCCACTCCTCACTGTAACCCTGAAGCTCAATCTCACCTTTGGCCTCACTTCAGAGCCAGAACCTAACTTTAACCATAACGCTATACTTCCTGTACACCTTACCTAAAACCTAACCCTAACCCTAGACTTGGCCCCTGGACCTCACCGCTCACCATCACCATCGACATCACCCATGCTTCACCGTAACCCTGAAGCACAATCTCGCCCCAGCCCTCACATAAGAGCCACACCCTAACTCTAACAGTAACTCTGTCCTCCCTGTACACCTTTCTGAACACCTAAACCTATCCCTAGCCATGGCCCCTGGACCTGACAACTCACTGTCACCATCGACAGGACTCTCGCATCACATTAACCCTGCAGTACAATCTCGTCCTCGAGCTCACATCAGAGCTGGACCCTAACTCTAACCATAACTCTTTCTTCCCAGGACACCTTACTGAACACATAACCCTAACTCTAGCCCTTGCCCCTGGACCTGACCTGTCACCATCAGCATCAACATCAGCCACGTCTCACCATAACCTCCTCACATCAGAGCCAGACCCTAACTCTTACAATAAATCTAACCTCTCTGTACACCTTACTGAACACCTAACCCTAACCCTAGCCCTGGCCCCAGGACCTGATCCCTCACCATCAGCATCAATGTCAACCCTGCCTAAGCATGATCCTGAAACTCAATCTTGCTGTCACCTAAACATCACAGCCAGACCCTAACCCTGACAGTATCCATATCCTTCCTGTAGACCTTTCCGAACACATAACCCTGAACCTAGCCCTCACCACTGGACCTGAACCATCACTGTCATCATCCACATCCACCACGCCTCACCACAAACCTGAAATGCAATCTCGATCCCATCCTCACATCAGAGCCAGGCTGTAACTTTAAATGTTACCCTATCCTCCCTGTACACCTTTCTGAACACCTAAACCTAACCCTACCAATCGACCTCACAAATGCATCACTTTAACTCTGAACTGCAATCACACATTCGCCCACATATAAGATATGGAACCTATCGCTAAATGTTACCTTACCCTCCCCGGACACCTCACTGAACACCTAACCCTAAGCCTAGCCCTTGCCCCTGGTCCTGACCACTCACCATCAGCATTGATGTCACCCACGCATCACTGTAACCCTGAAGTTCAATTTTGCCCTCACTCTCACATCAGTGTCTGACCCTAACTCTCACTGTAACACAAACACCTAACCCTAACCCTAGACCTGGCCCCTGGGCCTGAACCCTCACTGTCACCATACATCCTCCATGCTTCACAGTAAAACTGAACCTCAATATTGCCCTCACCCTCACATCAGAGCTGCACCCTAACTCTAACCATAACCCTATCCTTCCAGACACCATTCCAAACACCTAACTCTAACCCTAGCCTTGGACACTGGACCAGATGCCTCACCATCACCATCGACATCACCCATGCCTCACTGATACACTGAATGTCAATTTCGCCTATGCCCTCACATCGGAGCCAGACCTTAACTCTAACCATAAGCTTATCCTTCACGTACACCTTATAAAACACCTCACCCTAACCCTAGCCCTCGCCCCTTGACTCAGCCCCTCACTGTCATCATCGACATCACCCACGCCTCACCGTATTCCTGAACATCAATCTCACACTTGCCCTCACATCAGAGCCAGACCCTAACTCTAACCATAACCCTATCCTCCCCATACACCTTACCAAACACCTAACCCTGACCCTAGCCTCATCCCATGGACTTTACCCCTCACTGGCACCATCGATGGCACCCATGCCTCACTGTAATCCTGAATCTCAACCTCTCCAACACCGTCATATTAGAGCCTGTCCTTAACTCTAACCATAACCCTATCCTCCCCATAAACTTAACAGAACACCTGACCCTAAACCTTGCCCTGGCCCTTGGACATTACATGTCCCTGTCATCATCGAAGTCACCCCCACCTCGTCATACCTCTGAACCTCATTCTCACTCATGCCCTCATATCAGAGCTGGACCTTAACTTTACCCATAACACTATCCCCCTGAACACCTTAAAGTACACATAACCCTAACCCTACCCAGTCCCTGGACCTGAACCCTCACCAGTACAATCGATGTCACCCACTCCTCACCATAACCCTGAACCTCTTTTCTGCCTTTTCCCTCACATCAGAGATGGACACAAACTTTAAACATAATCCTATCCTCCTCATACACCTTAATGAACAACAAACCATAACCCTAGCACTGGCCCCTGTACCTGAGCACTCACCATCACCATCAACGACCCCCATGCCTCACTGTAACCCTGAACCTCAGTCTCGCCCTCACTCACACATCAGAGTCATACCCTAACCCTAAAAGTAAAGTTACCCTCCCCATACACCTCATTGAACACATAGCCTAACCCTAGCCCAGTCCCTGGTCATGATGCCACCCATCAAAGTCTCCCATGCCTCATCATAAACCTGAACCTCAATCTTACCCTCCCCCTCACATCAGAGCCGGATCCTAACTCCAACCAAAACCCTATCCTCTCCATGCACCTTACCAAAGACCTAACCCTAACCCTAGCCCTGTCCCTGGACCTGACCACTCACGGTCATGATCGACATCATCCATGCCTCACCGTAACACTGAACATCAACCTTGTCCTCGACCTCATATCAGAACCCCTAACTGTAACCATAACACTATTCTCCCCATACACCTTACCAAACACCGAACCCTAACCCGCCTTGGCCACCAGACCTGATAACTCATTGTCACCATCGACATCACCTATGACTCATGGTATCCCTGAATGTCAATCTTGCCCTCGCCTTCACATGAGAGCCAGAACCTAACTCTAACCATGTCACTATCATCTCCGTACACATTACTGAACATCTAACCCTGACCCTAGCACTGGCCACTAGATCAAACCCCTCACCATCACCATCGACATTACCCATGCCTCACCATAATGCTGAATCTCAATCTCACACTCACTCTCACATCAGAGCTGGAACCTAATGGTAACCCTATTCTCCACTTACACCTTACTGAGCACCTAACCCTAACTCTAGCCTTGGCCACTGGATCAGATACCTCATCATCACCATGGACATCACCCATGACTCACCAATACACTGAAAGTCAAACTTGCCTTCACCCTCACATTGGAGCCAGACCTTAACACTAACAGTAACCCTATCCTCCAGGAACACCTTACTGAACACCTAATCCTAACCCTAGCCATAGCTCCTGGTCCTGACCCTTCACTGTCACCATCGACATCTCCCATGACTCACCATAAACTTGAACCTCAATATCGCCCTTGCTCTCACATCAGAACCAGAACCTATCTCTAACCATAACCCTATCCCCCCATACACCTTACCTAACACCAAATCTGAACCCTAGCCTTGGCCATTGGACCTGATACCTCACCGTCACCATCAACATCACCCATGCCTCACCATAACCCTGAACCTCAATCTCACTCTTGGCCTGCCATCAATCCCGGACCCTACTTCTAACCATAACTCTTAGTGTACACCTAACACTAACCTAGCACAGTTCCTGGACCTCATCCATCACCATCACCCATGCCTCACCATGACGCTGAACATCAATCTCACCCTCGCCCTCACATCAGTGCGGGACCCTAACTCTAACCATAATCCTATGCTCCCCATACACCTTAACAAACACTTAACCCTAACCCTATTCCTGGCCCCTACACCTGACCACTCACCATCACCATTGATGTCACCCAAGTCTCACCATAACCCTGAACCTCAATCTCACCTTTGCCCTCACATCAGACCCAGATCATAACTCTAAACATAATCCTATCCTCCCATACACCTTAACGAACACCTAACCCTAACCATAGCCCTGGCCCCTAGACTTGACCTGACACTGTCACCACCTACGTCACCCATACCTCACCATAACCCTGATCCTCAATCTCTCCCTCATCTTCACATCAGAACTGGACCCTAACTCTAACCATAACCATATCCTCCCCATACATCTGACCAAATACCTAACCCTAACCCTTGCCCTTGCCCTTGGTCCTTACACCTCACTGTCAAGATCGATGTCATCCCTGCTTCACCATAACCCTGAACCTCAATCTCGCCCTCTCCCTCACATCAGAGCTGGACTCTAACTCTAACCATACCCTATCCTCCCCATACACCTTACCAAACACCTAACCTTAACTCTACCCCTAGTCCCTAGGCCTGACCCCTCACCATCACCATCAATGACACCCCCACCTCACAGAAATCAGAGTACAGGAATACAGAGAAGTTGAGGCAGAGAGAGATGAAAGGATCTCTAGGAATGAAATAATATTAAGATAACTGTATGCCCAATCCAAAAAGAACAATATTTACATTATAGGGTTATCAGAAGAAGAAGAAAGAGAAAAAGTGATAGAAAGAATCTTTGAAGAAAGAGTTCCTGAAAACGTCCCCTATCTGGGGAAGGAAATAGTCTCTGAGACCATGGAAGTCCACAGATCTCCCAATACAAAGGACCCAAGGAGGACAACACCAATATATATAATAATTAAAATGGCAAAGATCTAAGACAAAGATAGAGTACTTAAAACAGCCAGAGAGAGAAAAAAGATCACATACAAAGAAAAACCCATCAGCTTTCATGAGACTTCTCAGCAGAAACCTTACAGACCAGAAAGGAGTGTCATGATATGTTCAATGCAATGAAAAACAGCAGGGCCTAGAAACAAGAATACTGTATCTACCAAGATTATCATTTAAATTTGAAGGAGGGATTAAGAAATTCCCAGATAAGCAAAAGTTGAGGAAATTTACCTCCTACAAAACATCTATACAATGTATTTTAAAGGGACTGCTCTAGATGGAACTATGCCTAAGGCTAAAAAGCTGTCACCAGAGAAAATAAAACCACAGCAAAGAAAGTAGACCAACCAAATACTAACAAAATGCAAAATTAAATCAGCTATCCACAAAATTAGTCAAGGGAAACACAAAGAGTACAGAATAAAACACCTAACATATAAAGAGTGGAGGAGGAAGAAAAAGAAGGGAGAGAAAGAAAGAATCATCAGATTGTGTTTATAATAGCATAATAAGTGAGTTAAGTTAGATGGTTAGATAGCAAAGAAGCTGCCCTTGAACCTTTGGTAACCACAAATCCAAAGCCTGCAATGGCAAGATAATCACCCTAAATGTAAATGGACTGAATGCACCATTCAAAAGACACAGAGTAATAGAATGGATAAAAAATCAAGACCCATCTGTATGCTGCCTATAAGAGACTCACTTCAAACACAAAGACATACATAGACTAAAAGTGAAGGAATGGAAAAAGATATTCATGCAAACAATAGGGAGCAAAAAGCAGGTGTTACAGTACTTGTATCAGACAAAATAGACTTCAAAACAAAGAAAGTCACAAGAGACATAAAAGGGTATTACATAATGTAAAAGGGTTCAGTCCAACAAGAGGATATAACCATTATAAATATTTATGCACCCAACCCAGGAGCACCTACATATGTGAAACAAATGCTAACAAAATTAAAGGAGGAAATAGAATGCAGTGCATTCATTTTAGGACACTTCAACACACCACCCACTCCCAAGGACAGATCAACCAGACAGAAAATAAGTAAGGACATAGAGGCATTGAACAACACATTAGAACAGATGGACCTAATAGACATCTACAGAACTCTACACCCAAAAGCAGCAAGATACACATGCTTCTCAAGTGCACATGGAACATTTTCCAGAATAGACCACATACTAGGCCACAAAAAGAGCCTCAGTAAATTCAAAAAGATTGAAATTCTACCAATCAACTTCTCAGATCACAAAGGTATAAAACTAGAGATAAATTGTACAGAGAAAACAAAAAGGCCTGCAAACATATGGAGGCTTAACAACTTGCTCCTAAATAATCAATGGATCAATGACCAAATTGAAACAGAGATCAAGCAATATATGGAGACAAATGAAAACAACAGCACAACACCCCAACTTCTGTGGGACACAGTGAAGGCAATTCTAAGGGGAAAGTATATAGCAATCCAGGCCTATGAAGAACAATCCCAAATAAATAGTCTAAATTCACAATCACTGAAACTGGAAAAAGAAGAACAAATGAGGCCCAAAGTCAGCAGAAGGAGGGACATAATAAAGATCAGAGAAGACATAAATAAAATTGAGAAGAATAAAACAATAGAAAAATTAATGAAACCAAGAGCTGGTTCTTTGAGAAAGTTAACAAAATAGATAAGCCTCTAGCCAGACTTATTAAGAAAAAAAGAGAATCTACATACATAAACAGAATCAGAAATGAGAAAGGAAAAGTCATGGTGGACAACACAGAAATACAAAGAGTTATTAAAGAATACTATGAAAATCTATATGCTAACAAACTGGATAACCTAGAAGAAATGGACAACTTTCTAGTAAAATACAACCTTACAAGACTGACCAAGGAAGAAACAGAAAATCTAAACAGGACTGATTACCAGGAATGAAATTGAATTGATAATCAAAAAACTATCCAAGAACTAAAGCCCCATACCAGATGGATCCACCACTGAATTTTATCAGACATTTAGAGAAGACATAATACCCATTCTCCTTAAAGTTTTCCAAAACAGAGGAGGGAATACTTCCAAACTCATTCTATGAAGCCAGCATAACTCTAATACCAAAACCAGGCAAAGACACCACAAAAAAGAAAACTACAGACCAATATCCCTGAACACAGATGCAAAATACTCAACAAAATATTAGCACACCAAATTCAAAAATACATCAAGAGGATCATATACCACAACCAAGTGGGATTCATCCCAGGAATGCAAGGATGGTACAGTGTTAGAAAATCCATCAACATCATCCACCCCATCAACAAAAAGGACAAAAATCACAAGATGGTTTCCATAGATGCTGAAAAAAAGCATTCAATAAAATTCAACATCCATTCATGATAAAAAACTCTCAGCAAAATGGGTATAGAGGGCAAGTACCTCAACATAATAAAGTCCATATATGATAAACCCACAGCCAACATCATACTTAACAGCAAGAAGCTGAAAGCTTTTCCTCTGAGATCGGGAACAAGACAGGGATGCCCACTCACCCCACTGTTATTTAACATAGTACTGGAGGTCCTAGCCATGGCAATTAGACAAAACAAAGAAATACAAGGAATCCAGATTGGTAAAGAAGAAGTTAAACTGTCACTATTTGCAGATGACATGATATTGTACATAAAAAACCCTAAAGACTCCACTCCAAAACTACTAGAACTGCTATCAGAATACAGCAAAGTTGTAGGATACAAAATTAACACACAGAAACCTGTGGCTTTCCTATACACTAACAATGAGCCAATAGAAAGAGAAATCAGGAAAACAATTCCATTCACAATTGCATCAAAAAGAATAAAATACCTAGGAATAAACCTAACCAAAGAAGTGAAAGACCTATACCCTGAAAACTATAAGAAACTCTTAAGAGAAGTTAAAGAGGACACTAACAAATGGAAACTCATCCCATGCTCTTGGCTAGGAAGAATTAATATCATCAAAATGGCCATCCTGCCCAAAGCAATATACAGATTTGATGCAATCCCTATCAAATTACCAACAACATTCTGCAACAAACTGGAACAAATAGTTCAAAAATTCATATGGAAACACCAAAGACCCCGAATAGCCAAAGCAATCCTGAGAAAGAAGAATAAAGTGGCGGGGATCTCACTCCCCAACTTCAAGCTCTACTACAAAGCCACAGTAATCAAGACAATTTAGTACTGGCACAAGAACAGAGCCACAGACCAGTGGAACAGATTAGAGACTCCAGACATTAACCCAAACATATATGGTCAATTAATATTCTATAAAGGAGCCATGGACATACAATGGGGAAATGACAGTCTCTTCAACAGCTGGTGTTGGCAGAACTGGACAGCTACATGTAAGAGAATGAAACTGGATCACTGTCTAACCCCATACACAAAAGTAAATTCAAAATGAATCAAAGACCTGAATGTAAGTCATGAAACCATAAAACTCTTAGAAAAAAACATAGGCAAAAATCTCTTGGATGTGAACATTAGTGACTTCTTCATGAATATATCTCTCTGGGCAAGGAAAACAAAAGCAAAAATGAACAAGTGGGACTATATCAAGCTGAAAAGCTTCTGTACAGCAAAGGACACCATCAATAGAACAAAAAGGTACCCTACAGTATGGGAGAATATTTTCATAAATGACAGATCATATAAAGGCTTGACATCCAAAATATATAAAGCACTTACACTCCTCAACAAACAAAAAGCAAATAATCCAATTAAGAAATGGGCAGAGGAGCTGAACAGACAGTTCTCCAAAGAAGAAATTCAGATGGCCAACAGACACATGAAAAGATGCTCCACATCGCTAGTTATCAGTGAAATGCAAATAAAAACCACAATGAGATATCACCTCACTCCAGTAAGGATGGCCACCATCCAAAAGACAAACAACAACAAATGTTGGCGAGGCTGTGGAGAAAGGGGAACCCTCCTACACTGCTGGTGGGAACGTAAATTAGTTCAACCACTGTGGAAAGTAATATGGAGGTTCCTCAAAATGCTCAAAATAGACTTACCATTTGGCCCAGGAATTCCACTTCTAGGAATTTACCCTAAGGATGCAGCACTCCAGTTTCAAAAAGACAGATGCACCCCTATGTTTATCGCAGCACTATTTACAATAGCCAAGAAATGGAAGCAACCTAAGTGTCCATCAGTAGATGAATGGATAAAGAAGATGTGGTACATATACACAGTGGAATATTATTCAGGCATAAGAAGAAAACAAATCCTACCATTTGCAACAACATGGATGGAACTAGAGGGTATAATGCTCAGTGAAATAAGGCAGATAGGGAAAGACAAGTATCAAATGATTTCACTCATCTGTGGAGCATAATAACAAAGCAAAAACTGAAGGAACAAAACAGCAGCAGACTCACAGAACCCAAGAATGGACAACAGTTACCAAAGGGAAAGGGACTGGGGAGGATGGGTGGGAAGGGAGGGAGGGATAAGGGGAATAAGGAGCATTATAATTAGCACACATAATGTAGGGGATTGGGGCACGGGGAAGTCCGTATAGCACAGAGAAGACAAGCAGTGACTCTATAGAATCTTATTATGCTGATGTACAGTGACTGTAATGGGGTACATGGTGGTGACTTGATAATGGGGGGATCTAGTAACCACAGTGTTGCTCATGTAGTTGTATATTAATGATACCAAAAAAAAAACACACAGGGGAGCCTGAGCTAGCGATGCAGTTATACATAAGACCTTGGCTGCAACTGCCCTCAGGTTGTACAGTGCATGGGCTGTGCGCCTAGTCTGATGCAGCTGGGCAGCTTTCCCGAGGCCTGTCAGTAAAGCTTTGTAGCCACATGTGCTCAGGCCACAGGTTTTTGGCCTACAGCCAGATTCCTGAATAACAATGATGTCAGACATTTGTTGAGCACTTACTGGGTACCAGGGGTGGGACACAGTGTGTGGGAATTAGGGTGTGGGGAGCCAAATGATCATTCTTTGCCTTTTAAGTGAATAATGATCATCTATCCGATCTAGTAACCTGTGTGCACATTCAATATTAAATTCAATGGTGAATACTAAAACCCCAACAGCTTCCCAGCACCAAACCAGGGGAAACTGACAGGAAACCTAAGCTGGAGAGATCTTCCCCTCCAGCCCGGAGGACAGCCACACTTCTGAGGGTAATTGATTAGGTGCCCCTTCCAGATTTGACCTGGTCATTGGGGATTACTGAAAACTTGTCTCCAGCGGCTTGCCAGCACATGTCCAGGTGGCCATGCCAGAATGACATCCTTCCTCAGCAGACACTTCATAGGCAGAATCTGGGCTGTACTTGGCTTTCTCCTACTTCTTGCTGAAATCTTGTTCTCAAGCCATCCCATCAAGTCTGGGGGCTTCCTGACATCCTCCATAGATTCCTTTTCCTCATGGATTGGTCAGAACCCCTTTCTGAGTTGAAAAAAATAGAAAGTCTGACTAAGAGAGCTGAATTTTATTTTGTGGTGAAATACCTACAATTAAAATCTAAAGCCAGCTGTAAGGTTGAAAGGTTGAGGTCTCTTCTCTCTCTTGCTCTCTCTCCAGTGGACATAAACAGAAGCATCATTCTTGGACATGTCCTGGCCTCTGTCAGGAATGTCAAGATGTGTCATCCGATCTGACAGGGAATGACATTCTCTGTATCTTCAGGAGCTAACTATTTATTTCTGCAGGACGTCAGGAACTTGAGATTAACACTCTCATAGATGGCTAACCAAGAAGCATTGAAATCAAATATACTGCTTGGAGCCAGTCAAGATTTTCAGTTCCCTCTCTCACCTTTACCCCTCTTCATGACTCTGGAGAGTTCACTGACTCTCCAAGTTCCCCCACATCTCTGTGTCTTTGCTCAGGCAGGGCTCTCTGGAAGCAATCTTCCTCCTCTGCCTAATGGGATTATGCCCACCTAAAAGGCTGAGGCCACCTCAGTGAAACACCACCCACCCCCAATTCCAGAATCAACACTTATCACTCACTCCTCTGTATTGTTTTTCAGAGCATTTTGTACTGATTATGCACACAATCAGTTCTATATCCTCTGACAATTTTATTGAACTACAGGTTTGTTGACTCCCTAGCAATTACATAATGCTGGTCACTAAATGATAATCAGTAAATGTTTTATGATCAAATAAATGAATGTATTCTGTTTGGTCTTCTCAGTTGACAGATGAGGAAACTGGGGCTCAAAGAAAGAATGAACCTGTTCTAGGCAATAGAGTAAGTAAGTGATGTGCTGAGTTTTGAACTCAAGTAAGTCTGAATCTAGAGTCCTGTGCTCCTTCTAGTTCTATGCCTTCACCATGATCGTCATCATTGTGATCACTATCAACCTTATATGGTTGCATGATCACCTCCACCATCATGCAACCATACAACTATCATACAATCATACAGTCATCAGAACTACTATCATCACCATGACTAGCACCACCTCCATCACAATCACAACCATTTCTATTGCAATTATCCCCACCACCATCACCAGCACTGCTGCCACTATCAGTATCACCACCAGCTACACCACCACATCAAATCACTGCTACCAACACCCCCATATGACCATCCCCACTACACCATCACTACCACCCCTGCTGCCATTCCCACCCCCACCCCCACCATCATCGTTCATTCATATCTCAAGTTCATTCAAAGATTTTTAGAATGCTTATAGAATCCGCTTCACTTTCTAGATGTCTGTTCAGTTGTTAAAGAAACCAGTTGTCCCAGTGTAGTTAATGCCCAATGTGTCATGTAAACCTTTCCCTGGTGTCCACCTTATGGCCTTGGTGGGTTTCATATGGGACTCTCTGTGGCCTTACCAGCCAGAGAGTACACACAGAGCATGCTGTGGACAAGAGACAGAGCTTTGTGTCTATGAGAAGCACACCAGCCAGGAACATCATGCTCCTACTAAAGAGTTATAGGCAGGCACAGCCCTTTGCTCCAACTACACTGCCTTATACAGTGGGTTCCGAAGTCAGAGTGATTTCACCAAATCATGACTCTACCTTAAATGGCTCCATAAGTCTGAGCCAGGCCCTTAACACTTCATCTATAAAATTAGATTAATAGCACCTATTCATAGAATTGTTGAGAGAAGAAATGAGATAATGCCTAAATGTGGCTGGCTCCAAGCTTCCGTGTACTGAGCATTTCCTGTTAGTTCTGTCTATCCAGAGTCTGGCATAATGCTTGGCACATCAGTCCTCTCAACCAGTTTCCTGGACTGATCTCACTAGAGTGTGTGATACATTCTTTACAAACATAAAGAGCAACCAGGCTTTAAAGGAGGGAGTGCCAGCATTCACTGGAGGCTGGAGGCAGGGCAAGGGTACTGATCAAAGAGAGTTCTGGCAGTAATTGAGCTTAGTTTGAGGAATAGACAGGGTTTCCCTTGGCCTGGATGGACTGGATGAAGCCCATTTATTGTCCCTTTCCTGTGTTTATTTTTAGCCTCAACTGTTATACAGTTCTTGCTGCAGAGTGCCTAACACAGAGGTGACTTGCAAAAAGAAAATAGTTGAATGGATAAATATAAAGGGACTTGGTTTACATCTTGCCCCACTGCCATCAGTAAACTGGGTATCCTTCAGAGCAGGAACTAGGCCTTCTTTGTGTCTGTCTACCCAGCACCGAGCACAGTGTCCAACATATTGGCAGTGAGATTTGTTAACAAGAAACACATCCCAACTCCAGATACTGAAACAGAAAAGAAACGCAGTAAAGGTCCTTGGGTATACCAGTGCACCTCTGGGAAGACTGGAGAACCAGTCTTGGAGCCACACTGACTTGGAAAGGCCACCGAAAGCTTCTGCTGTGGCCCCTGGTCACAGACTCCATGGCTTGCAAGGCCAACACCATGATCTGGGCCCCAGAGCTGCCACAGGAATAGTGTGGCTTCCACCACCCTCACTACCAGGGTGCCCACACAAACCCTGCTTCTTGGTCTCCAGCTGCTGGGTCAGAGCGGGGCCAGTTGCCCCAGCTGGAAGGGAGGCTGGGAAGGCCAGGATCTGGCCCTTTCCACTCCTATGTAGCCCGTGCCACCTCCAAGACTCAAAAAGTGGGCCCTCCCCAGAGGTGGGAAGGAGTTGGGCAGTGGGTTCTCTGAGAGAATCTGGTTTGTGGAAGCAGGCTGTGTGCACACACTGTGGCAAGGACATGCCCAGAGAACAGGCCATCCCTCACACCAGTCATACCTTAAGGGGCATGTTGTGCAACAAATTGGAATAAAATCCAGAAAGGTGGGGTGGGGCACATTTGGAGGCTTTGAATGCCAGGGTAAGGAGTTGCTCCTTTATTCTGTGGGCCTTTGAAGGTTTCTGAGCACCTATGTGACATGGGGAGTGGCACGAAATAGAGAGAGGCCATGTTGGAGAAAGGAAGGAAATGGATATTGAAGTGGACAGCCAATACATGCCGAGGACAGGCCTTTCCCTAAAAGAGAGTAGCCCAACCTCATTTCATTATCTAAAACCTCCCCAGCTGATAAGTCAGCACTCCAGGTCCCACTCCTCCACAGAAAGAAAAGAAATGAGGGATGAGCAGTCTTCTCCAAAGGATGCATAATTCTCATCTTGCAGGATTATCTGTGAAATGCTTACCTGAATGTTAAATGAGATGAAGTACCTAAAGCATACATCACAATAACCTTTAATAAAAGGTAACTAGCATTTTCTGGGCATGTGACATACACCAGGCGCTGTGCTGAGCACATCTGTGTGTGGTCTCCTTCCACCCTCACCACATCCCTGGGAAGTTAGGTGTTATCCCTTTTCACAGGTGAAATCTGCCTTCGACTTGCCCGAGGCCACACAGGTAACAGGAAGAGGAACCGGGGTTTGAATCCAGATAGTCTGTCTCCTGGACCAGCGTTCTTAGCCACTAACTAAGCTCCTTCCTGGGGTGGAGCTTCCTTTTGGGTCCAAATGAAATGGCAGTTGAGTGAGCAGGGTGGGCTGCCAGAGAGGGAAGGCTGCAGGACAATTTAAGTAGCAGGGTGCCCTCCGAGCTTTGTGCCTGCCGTTGTTTTCTCACTTGCCCCTTACTAAATTCTGAGCTCCTCAGGTCAGAACCTACTTTAATTCACTGTCCCCTAACCCAGAGCCCAGTATCCAGTTGTCCCTTGATGTGAGTTGAAGGAATTGATTGAATTGATTGTGCTCCCAAGACAGCAAACTTCTCCCATCCACCTGTGTGTGTGTACCTAGTGCCTGGCTGTGTCTGGCACATGGAGGGTCCTCACGTCTATGGTCACCAGGCACTTCATAAACCCAAGGCCTCTGTTCCCTCCCTGTCTTCCACATCATTAGAAAATTAGGTCCCATTTATTTTTCTTCACAGACAATTTAACTTTCCTAATTCGCCATGTGTTTCTTGTTCTTCTCTGCTGGAACCTGATTAGAACATCGACTTAATTCCCTTTGAACACACTGTGCCCTGGCAGGTCTCCAGGTGCACTCCAACCACGCTGTCAGCCCTTTACCTCCCTTACTTCTAATTCTAAAGACAACCAAAAGTCAGATTTATTATCCCCATCTTCCAGAAGAGGAAATGTAAGCAATTTGCCTATTAAATAAAAGATCTACGATTAGAAGCCCAAGTCCTTTTGATTCCAAACCCGGACTTTTTTCATTCCTCACCACCAATAGGAAGCCAAAAATTTATTTTCAATTCAACCAGCCTATATTTAATAAAAATAACCCTCTGTGGGTCTAGCACAAGAGAAAAGTGTAACAGCTTTACCCACTGCAGAATGCACGCACATGTGCATCATCATGCTCTAGGCACTCACCCCATC
Organism: Manis pentadactyla; assembly: GCF_030020395.1. Taxonomy (NCBI): domain Eukaryota; kingdom Metazoa; phylum Chordata; class Mammalia; order Pholidota; family Manidae; genus Manis; species Manis pentadactyla. Next base: position 44,491,604 of record NC_080022.1, on the reverse strand, counting down.
AGGCCCAACACAGCTACCCAGTGACTGCCCTCCAGGAATTTAGAGTCTTGTGGAGATGTTTTGTTTATTTTTCACATTAATATGTCATAGAGTATATTAGTCAAAGTCTAGTTATTTTAACAGAGAGAACTTAGTATATAGAAATGTAAGCTGGTTTAAAGTTGCAAAGTCAAAGAGAAAACACTTAGATACCACAGAGGGAGCAAGTGCAAGAAGCTGCCTATATTCCAGGGCTGGGGTTTGGGGTAGGGACAGGCAAAGGGTTGGAAGAAGAGGTTGGAACTATTAAAAGTAAACCCTTGGAGGAGGGGTCCTGTGGGCCTGGGACCCAGCCCCTGGAGAAGGGGTGTTGGTAACTGGGGCCAGTGCTGCTGAGGCTGAGGCATGATCAGGAGGTTCTGGGGGCACTGGGGAAACTGCAGATTGGATCCAGGTGCTGGTGCAGGAAGGACCTGCTTATGCACTAGAGGTATTGCTGGGGTGCTGCTCATAGGAAGAGGAAGCAGACAGAAGTCCCCCAGAAGCAAACAGGAAGGAGCAAGCACCTTCTCCTCACCCCCAGCCCCCAGCTGATAGCTGAGTAGTCTCTCTCTTTCTCCTTCCTCTTGAGCATGTGCACGGATCCTAACATGGGTCAAAGCAGAACAATGTGGTTTGCACAATCTCAGCTCCAGAATCCAAAACCAAGTGTAGAAAGGTAGGGCTGAAGCTGGAAGGCTATAACCGAATAACTGACAGGTAACTGATTGCCTAGTAAGGTAGACAAGGCTATGGACTGGAAATCGGATTCCTGAATCCTGCCTCTTCCATTAACTTGCTGTGTAGCTTGAAGCAAGTTACTTTACTTCTCTAAGGCTGGTTTCTTCTGCTGCAGAATGAAAGGGGTTCTCTAACCTTCAGCTTCTCAAACACTGGTTCTCAGGCCAAGAGCAGGGGAATCACTCAGGAGCTTGTTAAAATGTAGAATCTCAGATCCTGCCCTCAATGTCCTGATTCAGAATCTTCATCTTAGCAAGATTCCCAGTGCACAGTCAAGATTGAGACGTACCATTCTAAGTGCCCCTTGTAGGCAAGTCCACGATAGTAAGCATCCAATGCAATGGAAGGGAACAAGATTTAGGTAGGCAGATAAAATCTGAATCCTCGTTCTGCCAGGGAAACCAGAGCAAGTTGCTTAGCTTCTTTCAACTTCAACTTCGTCATCTGAAAAAAAAAATGGGGAGGGATTCCATGAAACTCATAGAATCATGGTAAGGACGAAATGAAGTGAAGTATGTGAATGCTCTCAACACCTGCAGGGGCTCAAGATTAGGGAATCCTTGTGGGTCAGAACATCAGGGCAGGCTACCTAGAAGCAGCACTGAAGCTGGGCCTCCAAGAATTCACAGGATATGAACAAACAACTCACACCCCAGAGAGACTGGAATCTGAAGAGACTTTTTTAAAAAGCTGGAAATGTCAAACATTTGTTCTCTTCTCTAGGACAGATGGTGCAATAGGAAAGGTGTGACCTTGGACTACTTTGTATTGTCCTGTGACTTTGCTGTCACGACAATTCTCCTGGCCTCAGTTCCCATATCAGTAAAATGGGATCATTTTGTAACTTTTCCAAGGTAGACATTACTTATATAATGAAAAGGTTTGCATAATGGTTTGTTATTTAAAGAGTGAGTCCTGAGTTTCCTGCCTGGGGGACTGTACTGATTGTGCCATAATCCAGAACAGGACCTGAAGGAGGGTGAGCTAGCCTGCAGTGGGAACATGAGGCGTGCCGAGTATGAGGTTCCCACAGGACTCCGAGTGGAGCTCTCCAGTAGCAGCGTCTATGTAGGATGAGAAGAGGCTATGTTTGTGTATGTATGCCCGATACGTAACTCTTCACCTGCTCAATGTACAAATATGGTTACATCTCAAGTCCTCACCTGCCCTTCTCAACAGAAAGTCCCATATCTCTCCCTTAAGAGACCTGTCTCCTTCCCAGTTAGCCAAGAACCCTCAATTGAGGCTCTGAGGATTAAGTCCTCACTTCACTGTGGCAATGACCCACCACTGTCAGAAGGTGTCACTGTTGAACACCACTCCCACAGCAGCCCAAAAAGGCCAGCCCTCTCCATTTCACGAAACAGAACAGCATAGCTCCGCACTGCCCAGGAGGCAGCCCCACATCCTCACCTACCAGACCCCTGTGGTGTGCTGTTCTCTGAGGCTGTAGGTGCCCTTTCTGCCAGCGCCAGGACCAGGGACAAGATATGGGGTCTACCTGCTGGGTGTCTCTACCTTCAGATTCTAGGGAACGGATCAAGGAGGGGATGGTGTCTCAGGCCCTCCTCTCCTCAGGGTGCCAAATTCCTACGTACATTGGCCCATGCTACCCTCAGCAACTCTGCTTATCAAGGGGAGAAGCAGCATTGCCTAATGCCCTCTACTCCCGGAACAGTGTGGCCGTGGTCAGGTCCAAAGACCCTGAAGAGAACCAAGAAGATCAGCACCAAGGCATCTTACTTGAAAACTGTATTTCTGCCTTGTTGAACCTCTGCTGCCCAGAAAGTTTGGGAGCATCTCCATGTGGATTATAAGTGAGGACACACTGGGGCTGAGGCTGTGGATTATCAGGAAACCATGGGCCTAGGTGTTATGGAAAATACTGGAAAACCTGGACTGGATCACTGACGAAGAACCAAGCAGCACTCTGAGGTCTCATTTTACACCTGCGGGCTCAGAAGGGTTTTATTTTACACCTGCGTTTAGGTTTTATTTTGCACCTGCGGGCTCAGAGGGGAATCATCTCCCAAGGTCTGAGCCCTGAGCACAAGCAAGGGGAGCAATTTATATTATTTTGATATGTGGCATTTCGGCATGTGCAGGGCAAAAGAGGAGCCCAGAGAAGGAGGGGAGGGGGGAGCTGGGAGTGCTTTGCCAACTGTAGGAAAAAAAGCAGTTTGCTGACCTTGACGGCTGTGTTGAATATTTTCCTTATTATAGAAGGGGCCCTGAGCCACACCAAGGCTGAGGAGGGGTGGGGATGGGAGAGAGCCAGGCATGAAGCTGAGGGTCAGACTGGTGGAAGGAGGGCACTGGGTCACATGCCAGGGAAGACAGGGTTTCAAGGAGGAGAGAGGACTAAGAGGGCAAGCAGGGCTGAAAAGGGCCTTCTGGTCAGGCAATCCTAAAGTCATCGGTGGCCTAGATGTCAGCCTGTAGGAGAGGGTCATGGGAGCCAAAATAGGGATGCAGTGGGAACAGCAACGAGCAAGTGGGGACAAGTACGGGCAGCCTATCCAAGGATAGCATCTGTCACAAGAAGCGAGAGTTGGGGTGGGGAGAAAGGCAGGATCAAGAGAAGGCTTTGTCGTTACAGGGGCACAGGACAGGGAGAGGAATGATTGTCTTGAATGAAGCAGGAGGAAAAAGATGGATTGAGGCCAAAGGGGGTGTGAATAAAGGGAGGGCTGGAAGATGAGCAGGACGATGGCTCCAGCTCCAGGAGGGTGTGTTTGCTCAGACTGCAGGGAGACCCGGGGGCTGAAAGGACCAAGCTGTGCTTGGAGGGGATTATGTACCTGGGGACTTGCATATGACCAAGCTGGGATCTCTAGGGTTGGTAATATGTTTTAAGCCTATTTACCAGATGAATATCTGTGATTTAATTAAGATATATTTCCACACTGATTTCTCAGCCCCCTCATCTCTACAATGGGCCAAGCAACATTACTTTGCCAGTGAAGAAGGGCAGGACTTGACTTGGGCACATGTGTGGCTTATCTTACAGAGATAAACATGCCAGTTTCTTTGGCGTATCAAATGTTCTAGAACTGGATACAGTGATGGTTGCACAGTTCTGAGAACATACCAAAAAATCATTGAATTGTATGTTTTTGATACCTGAATTTCTATATAAATCCTATCTTAAAAAAAGCAACCTTGTATTCAAGTAACTGTATGAAGCACCAAGCCAAGGGAAACAACTGCTTTTCCCACCTATAGAGGACCTTATTATTCCTGGAGATTCCACCTCTTCCAAGCTGTCTACACACATTAGTCTCAAATGTCAACATCTGCAGCCCAACGATGCTGGGCCCCACTCCACTAGTCCACAAGGCCAGTGCTAGGCTGAGTTCATTACTGCAGAGCCCTAATTGTAGAATGTCTGATGTGCACTGTGGTGTCCCCACCACCTAGCAAACTGCCTGACCAATCATGGGTGCTCAATAGATATTTGCTGGGTGAATGAAAGAATAGCATAACTGGAAGGAACATAATTTAATTTTAACATCACTAACTTTAAGGGCAAGAATACTGATACCCAGAGAGGTTGAGTGAACTGAGACCACTTAGCTAGCAAAAGGCAATTAGTTCAGTTCAATGGGTATTTGCCAAGCATCTGTACATAAAGAATTATTCTAGGTACTGTGAACGACACCAACATGATGAAGATGAAGTTCTTGCTGTCAACAAATTGGGGATATAAGTTATGTTATGCACATAGGGGAGAAGGGAACAGAAGCTTAGTTGATCAGGCTCTGAGCAGGTGCCTTACATTCCCTAGTCTCTGAAAGTCTTCCCAGACACCATTTGAGGAGGATTTTATTATCCCCATTTACAAATATGGAAACCTCAGGGACATGATACACTAATCAGAGGAAGATTCATAATTTAAACCCAGGTCTATGTGGTGGCAAAATATAAGCTTTTTTTCTAATACTATTACAATTCAAGAAATAAAGTCCAGATGAATTCAAAGGAAGAAGTTGCCTGCATCTCTCTGAGAGTTGGAGGAAAAGTTTCATGGGAGATGTAGTATTGGATCATTGAAAAAACTTTTGACAGAAAGCCTGGGGCAGCAGGAGGTTAGGCAGAGATGGGTGGCCATTTTGGATGGGAAAATGGAGGAAGAACTTTGTGTATGAAGAAAGGCATGTAACTCAGTTCACCTGGAACCAGAGTCTAGGGAGGGCAATAGTGGGGACAAAGGGAGAGTGGGAACTTAGGGCCATATCTGTGGGTAAAATTGTAACATTTTCAGAGTATCTTGCCTGGCTTTAGTGCATTTAGTGCACAGGGGTGGAGAGAAGTTCATCTCCATGTCAATGGTAATTACCTGGGCATGCAGGGCGTGTCTGAACCTGAGGGTTTAAGGGGAGGGGCTGGCTGGCTTGCTTGCTTGCTGGCTTGCTTCTTCTGGAGCAGGGAAGAGAGAGATGGCGCTGGACTGCAGTTTGTAAAAGATGAACGGTTTTAAACTTTATTTCTCCCTTTGACTGATTTCAATTTTTAGAGGTATTTTGCCCCAGGATTTCCCCTCCCTGGACTTACAATATCATATTCAGAGCCCTGAAAGCCTGGAGGAGAACTTGGACTTAATCAGAAGATGGAGCTTTAGCAGGGAGATGACACCCAGAGCAAGGCAGAGCTTTAGGAGATTAACTGTCAGGATGTGTTGGTTGGCTGGCAAAAATGAGAATCTGAAGGCAGGGAATCAGTTAGGAAGTTGCTCAAATAGTCCAGGTCCAGAAATGAGTGTGTGTTCAGTGGAGATGGTAAGGAGATAGTGCCATATATTGCTATAATGTACCTGTGTCTGGAAATGACCCATCTATATTATAATTATATACTTGCTGAGTATCTCTACTCAGCAGTAATAATGAGATATTTACTGAGTACTTACTATGTACTGGGCACTTTGTTAAGTGCTTTATAAGCACTAATTCTTTTGGTACTCATAGAAGCCTTATGAGGTAGCTGTTATTATCCTGCCTGTACAGATGAGAAAATTAAGGCTCAGAGAGAGTGGGAAACACACCCATGGTCCATAACTAGGAAGTGTAGAAAATGAAACTCAACCCAGATTTTTTTGATTCCAGAGTCTGTGCCGTTACTCACACGTTACAGCCTCAGCCCTTACGACCATCTCATCCTGGCTTAGCCTCCCCTTAACTGGCAATATTTTGATGGAAGTGTAAGGGCAGTGTGGTGTAGCAGAAACCGCACACGGCCTGGAGCGTTGCATAGCTGCTGAGGGAATCCTGGCCCAGCTACTTACAAGCGAAGTACATTGGACATGTTGCTTGACCACCCTGAGCTTATCTTCTTTCTGTGAAACCAACTTTCTGGGGTTGTTGAGAAGATTAAAAGATGGGAACATATGGAATGTCCCCAGGCAGTGCAAGGCACCTAGAAACAAGTGTGCAATAAATGGTAGTTGTTAATAATAACAAAAGGGCACTCAGAGAAGGGTGACCAGGCTGATGAGAGGACAAGAGCTCAAGTCATGTAAGAACTAGTTCAGAGCAAAGTAACATGAGAACTAGTTGAAAGCAAAGTAACCTGTGCTGACCCAAAGAGGAGAGCTATGATAGTTAACCTCCTAATGTATACGTATTGTCAAGCAGAGGAGACAGGGGAGACTCATCCTGTGTGGCTCAGGAGGGCAAGAGTGGGACCAGGGAGGCCAGTGCAGCTTTTTCTAACCACCCAAGGTGACTCACACTGGAACAGGCCTCTTTGCGAGGTGGTGCGATCCTGCACTTGGAGGGCTGCCAGAGAAAACCTGTGCAACTCATCTAGACGAGATGCTTTACAACAGTGGTTCTCCAATTTGGGTGTGTCCCCATCACTTGCAGGGCTTGTTAAAACACAGATTGCTGGGCCCACTCCCAGAATTTTTGCTTCTTTAGACCTAGGGTGGGGACTGAGAACTCGCATCTATAATCAGTTCCCACATTATCAGATGCTGCTCTGCAGGTCTGGGCCTTTGAGAACCATTGTTTTAGATAGTTTTGTTGGGGGGGTGTTGTTTATTTTCTTCAGTTCTTGTGTCCCTGCTGCAACAAAGAATTGAAGGGCAGAGACACAGTAGTAGAAGCAAACCAGAAGTTTTATTTAAAGTTACGCACTTAAAGAGATAATGTGTGGGCGACCTCAGAGAGAAGTGCCCTGAAAGGCTGAGTAAAAATTTTAAGGTAAAAAGGTGCACACTTGGAGAAAAAGGAGTGTGGGCTACCTCAGAGAAGAGGTGCTGAAAGGTTGGGAAAGATTTTTTTAAGGCTCTGCACTTCTAAGTGCAGGCAACCTCAGAGAGAGGTGCATGCTGAAAGGTTGGGGTTCCCCCTTTTAAGGATTTTTCAGGAATGTGACAAAGGGCTAGAGGTGTGGACTTGTCAGGTGGTCCCAAGATGTTTATCTTTGATGAGAGACATTAAGTCTCTTCTATTATCAGTCCTTTAGGTAATGCTGCAAAATTAACAAAAGAAATTTACTGCTCTGATTCCTTCCCAGGACAGCAGCTTAGCTCTGGGAACATACCAATTAAGACCATTGCCCTATTCCCAAGGTGGGCTGAGTTATTGTCTTTGCTAAAGAGTAAGTTAAGAATCTTACTTCTCAACTTCTTGCAATCTTAGGTTTAAAATGGAATCTTTCCTGTTTTTAGTATGCTGGGTTGTTTGCTTAATTAATCATGATGCTTGTCTCCTGCTACTTGGTTAGGGGCTAGAGAAGGAAAAAACAGTGTATATAGGTTAAGTTAAAGAAAAAGCTGAGCCTTTTAGCATGCTAAGTGGCATGATCTAATTGAAATAATGAAGATATGGGCTGTGATCAGATGCTTTTCTTTATCTGGGGAATATTTGGACATTCCAAGTTACTCCTGGCCGTTGGAGCTTCAACTAATTAACTCATTAACTCTGTGAGTCTTTTCTGGCTCTCTACTTTCAAGTGATTAACTGAGTCCCTTTTAGTGGGCTTTACTGGCCTTAATTCTCTCTCCACCCCACTCATATCTATTTTCCTGCCTAACAGTTTTAGTTATAGCAGCAGTTTCTAAATTCCAGGCACATTTGGTTGCTCTGTAAAATGCCACAAGTTGCAGCAAAGTCAGAAAAACTATGAAATGCACCAAACATTTCACAATGTTAAATGTGTTTGATTTGTCCTTTTTTCTCAGATGGTAACTTTCCAACTTTTTCTGACATTAAAATTACTTTCATGGAAAGATAATAATAGATAGTGGTTCTTTTGTTAGTTAATTTCTTGGTGTCTTGATATGGTAAAACAACAAGTTGGCAACCCTGTAATAGTCTCAATTTTTTTTTGGTATCATTAATATACAATCACACAAGGAACATTGTGATTACTAGATTCCCCCATTATCAAGTCCCACCATATACCCCATCACAGTTGGAGCTAAAGTTTACTCCATCAGCATAGTAAGACGCTGTAGAGAGGCTCAATTTTTTAAAAATCTTTTTGGTCCATGTAATTTAAAATTGAGAACACACTGCTCCTTGACGTGTAGGAGTTTAGTACTAAGGGTTCACTAAGAGATCCCTTTCAAAGTAAAAATCAGGTGTTTTTAAAAAGACATTACACAGTGACTGTAATGGGGTATTTAGAGGGGACTTGATAAAAGGGGGAGTCTAGTAACCATAATGTTGTTCAAGTAATTGTACATTAACAATATCAATTTTTTTTTAATTGAAAAAAAAGACTACAAACCTCTTTGCCTGGCTGAACAGCTTACTTGGAAACATATTTGACCTTTTACTGATGCTTCACGTGATCATTATGCACATCTGTTATCATAAAGAGCTGTCAAACCCACAGCCATTCCCTCAGGGAGGCTACTTAGAAAGGACTGCCCGTCATTAAACACCCAGGATGCTTTTCTGTTTATGTGTAGCAATCCTGCTGCCTCTACAATTCACCCCACCACCAGCTGTCCTTTCTCTGGGCCTCAGCTTGTTCCTTCACCATAACCCAAAGCATGTCATGTCAGGCCACCAAGCTTATTAAATCAGTGGTTTCATTTTACACATTAATTTAAGTCAATAGTCTGTGGCTTTGGAACCATTTATCTCTGCTAAGGAACAAGGGCATAGGGTCTGTAAATGATCAAAGAGTTTTGCCCCTGTCTGTTGGGAAATGGTAATGACAGATAATTTTCACTGGGAACTCACCACATGCCAGGACTTATCTAGAGAGGTTAAGTAACTTGCTCAAGATTAACATACAGGCTACTCACCTCTGGAGTACCCGCACTCCCTCCTTGAGTGTTCTGATAACATAACCTAATAACATAACCTGCCTAACAACATAACCTGTGCCTAGAGATACTTTTGGATTTCTGGGGATGCCTGGACAACCCTTAGCCCCTTGGGGATCAAGGATGCCTGGTTCCCCCTGGTGATAGTGGGAAACTCCTTTCTCCTTTCAGGTCCTGACTTAGTCATGGTTGACACCTCCTCCATTCTGACTCCCCATTAGGGTGCAACCTCAAAAACTGGGAGGTCTTTAAACTAGACTCCCTGAAATGGGAGAAGTTAATCTTTTGCAACACAGCCTGGCCCTAAATGGCACCCTAAACTACTCTCCTTTAGGGTATATTGTTACAAATGGAGACATTTTTTAATTAGATGGATTAAAAAGAAAGAAGCTGATTTCCTTCTGTAACACCACTTGGCCTCAATACAAACTGCTGTGGGTAAAATTGCAATATTTCCAGAATCTCTTGCCTGGCTTTAGTCCATATCAGTAGGTGTTTTCGAGGGGTGGAGAGAAGTTGTTCATCTCCATATTAATAGGAAATTACATGGGCGAGCAAGGGCTTATCTGGACCAGAGAGGCTGGGCGGAGCTCTCTTCTGCTGCAGCCTGGTCAAGAGAAAAACAGGATGACTGCTTGTAAGAAGTAAATGGGTTTATTTTCTTTTCTTTTTTTTAAGGTACCATTGCTATACACTCTTATGAAGGTTTTGAGACAGGGACCATGGGCTTAGACAGAGTAGGGTGAGGGCCTCGGGAAAAAGCAAGGCAAGTTATTTACAGTCAAAGCAATGTAACAATGTAAAGTCCTATCGAAACTCTGTGTTCAGCATTATGAAAGTCAAGGTCACACTAATTCTCTAGGGTAAAGATACCAGACTAGGAGTATAGACATCTTCAGTGAGATCAGTTAAAGGTCAAAAGACCAGAAGCAACGTGGCCTGGAATGTCTAAGTGTTCCGCAAGGGTATCTCAGCATAACTTCACTGTAAACAGCCCTAGCAAACAGACAACAACGCAGCCCACCTTGAGGGCAGGGCAGGTGGTACAAGTCCATAGCCTAAGCCCTCAATTCCCAAAAATCCTCAACTGCCTATAAATCCCCTAGACAACGCACCACCCCAGGCTCTCTTGTCCCCTCCTGGAGTGAGCCAGGAGCTCTTTCCTCTCACTTTGTTTCTAAATAAAAGCCTGTACCTTGCTCTCCTACCTTGACTATTGGCTAAGTTCATTCTTTGACTCCGCAAACAAGAACCCCGACATAGTCCCTATTTGTCTTCTCTGAGCTATACTAATAAATGGGTTTCTTAAACTTTATTTATTCCTTTGACTGATTTCGATTTCAAAGGTATTTTGCCCCAGGATTTTTCCCCTGGAGTTACAGGCCCCAGATGGGACCCTTAATTATAACATTGTTTTACAATTGGATATTAGTAATTATAAAATATTTGTATTGTTTTCTCTTTCTGTGTATGTGTTCTTATATGTTACCTTCAGATGGTATTACTAAAAATTAATTGGTTTAAAAACAAGCACTTGTAAAAATTGGTCATTCCAAACTTTCAGAAATTCTGGTAGAAAATATTCAGCATTAAATGCTAATTTAAGTTTAATTAAAATAGACATCTCTCTATGGTTATCAGCATTAAAATGAAAAGTTTTAGTCTGCCCAGGTTTATTTAAAGTCATTAAGTTGATGTTATCTGTTAAATATTTTTTAAAAAGAGAGAGAGAAAAGCTTGGGAGAATGGCTGACTTTGATGTTTAATGAAGCCTTTGCATATAACCTAGTATGGTTGTTAACAGCAGGTGAACAAATAGGTATAGTAGGTAAACTTTTTAACAATAATTAGGTGTTACAGTATGTATACCTAAAACCAGCTTTAAAGTCTTTTTTGGTAACTGAAAGAACAAACCGGGACTGACTCCATTTTGTTCTGTGCCCTCCATCCTGAGTAACTATGTCCCCGGCAACCTGCACTCAAGCCCCGGCAATGCTCAAACCATGCCCAGCAACCTGCGCAACAGGGCCCTGACCCTTCCCCAGTCAATCGGCTAAAGCCACGACCATCACCCCGCCAACTGTCCCTAGACCCCTATAAAACCTTTGTGCTTTCGAAACACGCTCTCTCTCTCTGGCATCTTGCTGCTGCGTCGGTGCAGATAGGAGACTGAGCTCGAGCCAGCTCAAATAAAGGCTCTTTGCTTTTGCACTGGACTCGGCTCCCTGACAGTCTTTGGGGATCATGAATTCTGGGCATAACAGTAACCTGAAACCTTAGTTCTGCTAAGTTAGGTAATGAGTCAAGTTAATGAATTAGATCATTTCCAAATAAGATAAAATAATGAAACATTACTTACTGAATGTAGGTTTATCTACTTTGGCTTCCTTATTACAGAGAAACCAAAAACAAATTTGGGTCTATTAGTAAACATATTTTATGCTTATTGAAATATTGTATGATGAAGAAGCACATGTTTCTAGAAATTATGAAATATATTCGGATGGTATTACTAAATTTGCCAATCAATCTAAAGAATGCTAATGTAACAGTTTACAGTTGCTAACTTCTTAGTTTTCACAGAAAATTAAGGTTTCTAAGGGTTTTAAGCTCTAATTAAGACTACTTGAAATAATAAAGGAAACATCGCTGCCTGCAAGAAGAGTAGAATGTGTTTTGGTAAAACAAGGTATGAGAAATGGATATGCATTTCTGAGGGAAAAGTCATAAAGTTCAACTGATTGTTTAAAGATGGAAAAGTCTGAATGTAGAAAGAAAGTTGTAGAAGGTTTGTGGAAAAGGAGTTTAATGTGGTCATGCTATCTGAGATTGAAGCAAATAAGTTTTCAAACCAAGATTAGAATTTTGTTCTCTGTTTGTTAAAGGACAAAGTTTTCTTGAACTATTTGTTTGCTCTTAATATTAAGATATTCTGAAGGGTTTTTCTAATGGTTTTGTCAGAATAATTTCTTGTGTTTCATGTTGTCTGAATCAGGTCTTTGAGTACTCAAGAAAACAGAATTTTAATATTAAAAGAACTAAGCTTTGCACCCCTTTATTTATTTATTTATTTATTTATTTTAGATAATTATTTTTTATTGAAGGGTATTTGACACACAGTATTACATTAGTTTCAGGTGTACAACACAGTGATTCATCATTTATATACATGATAATTCTAGGTACCAGCTATCACCATACTAAGTTGTTACAATATTTTGACTATATTCCTTATGCTATACGTTACATCCCGGTTACTTATTTATTTTACAATTAGAAGTGTGTATTTTTTTTTTGTGTGTGTGCGGGCATCTCTCATATTTATTGGCTAAATGGTTGTTAACAACAATAAAATTCTGTATAGGGGAGTCAATGCTCAATGCACAATCATTAATCCACCCCAAGCCTAATTTTCGTCAGTCTCCAATCTTCTGAAGCATAACAAACAAGTTCTTACATGGAGAACAAATTCTTACATAATGAATAAGTTACATAGTGAACAGTACAAGGGCAGTCATCACAGAAACTTTCGGTTTTGCTCATGCATTATGAACTCTAAACAGTCAGTTCAAATATGAATACTCATTTGGTTTTTATACTTGATTTATATGTGGATACCACATTTCTCTCTTTATTATTATTATTTTTAGTAAAATGCTGAAGTGGTAGGTAGATACAAGATAAAGGTAGAAAACATAGTTTAGTGTTGTAAGAGAGCAAATGTAGATGATCAGGTGTGTGCCTGTAGACTATGTGTTAATCCAAGCTAGACCAGGGCAATAAATAAAACATCCATGTATGCAGAAGATTTCTCTCAGAACAGGGGGGGTGAGGTTCTAAGCCTCACCTCTGTTGATCCCCAATTTCTCACCTGATGGCCCCCCTGCGACTGTGCCTGTCTTAGGTTGTTCCTCCCTTGAGGAATCTTACCCATCTCTGGCTAACCAGTCATCTTCCGGGGCCATTCAGGGAAATGTAAAGTTGGTAAGTGAGAGAGAGGCCTTATTGTTTGAAAAAGTTAGTTTTTTACTTTGCATATTTATGCCCTGTGGCTTCTATGCCCAGCATTTGTCTTGAGGTATCTTTACCACTTGGAAGAATTATGATACTCGGTAAATTCGATATGAGGCATGAATTCTATTTAGGGGTTGTAATTAGGAAGGAAGAAGAAAGCTATAGAAGTAGCAGGCGGAAGAAAACATGGGAAGATTGATTATTTCTTTGACATATCTTCTTGTGGAGTAACTTCAGCATGTATAGGTTTTAAACTACTAATTAAATTGTGCACACACATTAACATAATTGGAGTACAGTTACATAACCAAAGCATACCTGTTATTACCAGCCATCTCCAGTGAAACCAAGAAAACCAGTTAGGCACCTTAGGCATTTGTGAAAACTTATCTATGATATGGTGGATATTGTCCAACTGAACTTGAACAGTCTGAGAGAAATCAGACAAATTAAAACAACCCATTCCTGGGGACTGTTCACATCCCATATGTTCTTTCAACAGTAAATAGTCTGTAGTTGTAAGATTTTGGAGCGCAACAATTTGCACTTCTCCTAATTCTTGGTTGAGTTCCAACAGTATAGATCCAGTCAAATTTGTTGTTTTACTGTATGCACAGGCCAGCTTAGATATCTCCTTCTTCATTCCCATGGCAAGTCCAGGAACTGGTGGGATGAGTGCAGCTACAGCTGTAGCAGCGCGTGGATCTTTGTTGGGGTTTTTTGATGATCATCTTCTGGCATGAGTCTTCCAGAGAGTGCTGATGTTGGAAGTTCTTTTTCATATCGTATCTTAGTTCATTTTCGGGGTAGCCAAATTAGGCTTTGATCCTCTGTATAAACACAAACAGACCCTTTGCCTACACTTTTATATGCCCTTTATACCATTGTGTAGAACTCATTGGAGGTCACCACACAGGAACTGCTTTCTTTTGTTGTTGTTGTTATCATTAATCTACACTTACATGACAAATATTATGTTTACTAGGCTCTCCCCTATACCAGGTCCCCCCTATAAACCCCTTTACCGTCACTGTCCATCAGCATAGCAAAATGTTGTAGAATCACTACTTGTCTTCTCTGTGTTGTACAGCCCTCCCCTTTCTCCCACCCCCCTATGCATGCTAATCTTAATACCCCCTTCTTATTCCCCCCCCTTATCCCTCCCTACCCACCCATCCTCCCCAGTCCCTTTCCCTTTGATACCTATTAGTCCATTCTTGAGTTCTGTAGTTCTGCTGCTGTTTTGTTCCTTCAGTTTTTCCTTTGTTCTTATACTCCACAGATGAGTGAAATCATTTGGTATTTCTCTTTCTCCACTTGGCTTGTTTCACTGAGCATAATACCCTCCAGCTCCATCCATGTTGCTGCAAATGGTAGGATTTGCCCTTTTCTTATGGCTGAGTAGTATTCCATTGTGTATATGTACCACATCTTCTTTATCCATTCATCTATCGATGGACATTTAGGTTGCTTCCAATTCTTGGCTATTGTAAGTAGTGCTGCGATAAACATAGGGGTGCATTGGTCTTTCTAAAACTTGATTGCTGCATTCTTAGGGTAAATTCCTAGGAGTGCAATTCCTGGGTCAAATGGTAAGTCTGTTTTGAGCATTTTGATGTACCTCCATACTGCGTTCCACAATGGTTGAACTAATTTACATTCCCACCAGCAGTGTAGGATGCACCCCTATATTTATTACAGCACTATTTACAATAGCCAAGATATGGAAGCAACCTAAGTGTCCGTCAGTAGATGAATGGATAAAGTACATGAATGATGAATCATGAGTCAGTAGATGAATGGATGTGGTACATATACACAATGGAATATTATTCAGCCATAAGAAACAAATCCCACCATTTGCAACATGGATGGAGCTGGAGGATCTTATGCTCAGAGAAATAAGCCTGGTGGAGAAAGACAAGTACCAAATGATTTCCCTCATTTGTGGAGTATAACAACAAAGCAAAACAGAAGGAACAAAACAGCAGCAGACTCACAGACTCCAAGAAGGGACTAGTAGTGTGGTTACCAAAGGGGAGGAGTGTGGGAGGGCAGGTGGGGAGGGAGAGAGAAGGGGATTGAGGGGTATTTTGATTGGCACACATGGTTTGGGGGGATCATGGGGAAGACAGTGTAGCACAGAGAAGGCAAATAGTGACTCTGACATCTTACTATACTGATGGACAGTGACTGCAACAGGGTATGAGTAGGGACTAGATATTATGGGTGAATGTAGTAACCACATTGTTTTTCATGTGAAACCTTCATAAGAGTGTATATCAATAATACCTTAAAAACAAAATAAAACTAAGCTTTGCTAACAGTTATATTACCTTCTGTATCTGCCTTCAAAATCTTTTAACTGTCACTGCAGTTAAATGGATAAGTATTATTTCATGGTGACCTATAGTCCTATTTAGGCAAGTGCCTTTAAACTTTTTGATAATTTGATAACTTCCCAAAATCAAATTCTAAATAAAGTCCTTTTACTTTTAGTGAACTCAGATTTTCCAGATGGTCCTTGGAACATGTCAGAGG
Source organism: Manis pentadactyla (assembly GCF_030020395.1). Taxonomy (NCBI): domain Eukaryota; kingdom Metazoa; phylum Chordata; class Mammalia; order Pholidota; family Manidae; genus Manis; species Manis pentadactyla. Next base: position 44,476,009 of record NC_080022.1, on the reverse strand, counting down.
CTTTCTGCTCATAAAGGAGAACTATTTAGCTAATTTGATATGTAAAATTACCTGGGAAACATTGTCAAATGAATAATGCTAAACTTTAGGTTATTGAACTGTTACATGGTACAAAAATAAACCAAATGTCCTTGTCAATTGCCTTATGATGAACTCTCACAGATATTTTACGATTGCCATTTTCAAGTCTTTTGTCATCTACAGATAGTAACTGTTTTACTCTGGAACTAGCAGAAAAGCTAGATTCAGGCAGAACAGGAATTAATTACATAAGATGGAATAAACTGAAGATGATGATTTTAATTTTTATGGACTTTTGTTTCAAATATTTATGATCTTTTCAAAAATGTTTGCTTTTAAACTTCTAAGCTAACTTACAACAGTTTAGTAAATTATACCTTTATAAGCAGAACTGAAACATTTATCTTTCCCTCGCTACCTGATCATTCCAGAATTTGGAAACTCTCAGTGAGTACTTTTATACTTTAGGGCAGTATATTTATCTGTATGAGTTCAATAAGAATCTGTTCTCCTTGTAACAGGAAGCAGTTGAAAACATCTTTTATAGTACCAAGGCTTTGACTGGAATGTCCTTTTTGAGAGAGACATGCGTAGACTCAGATATGGTCAGACAGCTTTAAAGAACTAAAGTTGACTTTATGGAGCCAATAAAGCCCCTTGGAAGAACTGGCCTGGTACCTTGCTTACAGGAGTCCCAGCAGCCTTACCCGGTGAGTGAGGAAGGTCACTTCCTGGCAAGTGTAGGAGCCTCAGAATATCTTGGGGACCTCAAGAAGAGAAAAACTCACCCAAATCTATAGGTTCTGTAGGTGAAACCTGATGGTAAGTCCCTGGCTTGGCATCCTTGACCTCAGGGCATCTTTGAGAGTTCAATCTCAAATTCCTCATGAAAAGTTCCAGCAGAGCACACTTAAAAGAGCCTATTTGATCAACTGCTATTCTTGCTGCACTTATGTAAATAATCAAGCTGAATGGTTCGAAGCTGAACTTTTTTTTACAAACAAATTAGGCTTAGTATGATTACCACTAATAAAAATGAGGGTGATTTTAAAGAGAAGAATTATGTTTCAATAGTACACCTTTATAAATATTAAATTCTAATACTGGTCATTGTGAAATGGACTGGATCCTGAATTCCGGCTTCCTCAAAATATCTGGCTATGAAGCTCTAAATGGTTCCAATATTTTCCCATCATTTCAACTGGGGTCTTAAAATTCCTAGTCTCATATTTGGGCCATGCATTCTTAATCTCCTTGTCCAGTTTGTTTCCTCCAGATTACAGAAAATCTAACTCCAGATGTTGCTCAAAGATTTCAAGCCATCCCTCACAGTGATGAAAATGTAAATCAACGACCTTGCAAACAGCTGCATCCTTTTAGGTGCTTTGTCTGTCTGGGCCACTGCTGAGACAGCTCCATGACCCCTCCCCTCCCTGACAGACAGCGAGAAGCTGCTGGACCCACAGGCAGGGTCAGTGTCCTTCCTCAGCAGGAAGCAGCCACAGAAGAATGATCAGCACCCACTTTCCCTTGAAAGATTTCAAGAGTCCACACTCCTTGAGTGGGGAATGTTATAGTAGGTGGATAGCCAGACAATGGGCAGGGAGGGAGCTGGGGACTTCAGCCAGTGTTTACATCCAGTTAAATACTTGTTTATATTCTAAACATTCTGGGTAAGCTGTTCTCACAGAATGTAGGGAGGGAGGATATTCATATCTGACCTGATGAAACTAACTAGTTCCAACATGGAGGAGAAGCTGACCCTGATTTTACTTCAAAGTACATTATTTGCTCATTAGCATACTAAAAAATCACACCCCGTGGCAGCATGACAGCTCCAAGGAAGACCATCTAAGGACGAGAAGAGGGCATCACCCTATTTCCAGAAATCCCCTTCCTGTTCCAAGAAAAACCCCACCTAACCTGATGAATATTCCATGCCTGCTTAAACTCTAGCTATAAGATCACCCAACCGAACACCCCACCATGCCACTCACCTCTGGAGCACACGCACTCTCCTTTCTTGAGTGTGGAGTTTTCTTTATTAAACTACTCCTTGTTTGCAAAAAAAACAGAGACAGATTAATATGTGGAAGAGTCAGGATTCAAACCAGGGCTATCAGAATGAAATTGGTATGGTGAATCTTTACCTGGCTTCACTGATGTTTCCAATAATGCGCTGCTGGAAGGCTGACCACTAAATAAATGAAGGCATATAAATGATATTGTCTGTATGTAGTGTTTATTTGCTATAGTTTTTTAAGGGATGTTCTGACTTTGTTAGAAACTGAGATTATTCTGATTCAAAAATCAAGCTGGGGACTGGGTGACTTCAGGACACTGGCCCCATGCTGGGCACTGGGTGTGAAGAGATGGGGAGATGCTCTCACAGACCCAATGGTACCAGCTGCAAGAGAGGAAAGCAGGACTGAGGGAGCAGGATAGTTATTTTTGTTTCGAACCTTTTACAGTTAATTGGCCTGTTGAACTACATGCTGGTATCCTTTGTTAATGTTAAACAAAGCCCAGACCCATGCTGGCTATGTGTGCCTAGTTTGTGATATCTTTCTTAAGAGGTCAGGTGTCCAGCACCTTACTCTTGTCCAACTCCCTAACTTCCCCAAAGACCGACATATCAAGGGCATATCATTGCCCACTTTACAGGGTTGAATTAAGATGATGAGTGTGTCATGCCTAGTACAATAGGAGCTCAATACACGTTAAGTCAGAAACATTCAGCCCCCCGCTGCCTTTTAAGTATTCTGCAGAATTGGACCACTCATGAGGGATTTACCATATTCCACTTTGTGCTGTTGTATTGTGCTTAATTGCATTATCATTATAGATTTGTGCCTGACAAATAATACATGCTCAATAAATATTAGCAGTTATTATTATGATTGGCATTGCTTTTTCTGAATACATATCTTACCAACTGAACTCTGGCTGGTGGATAGAGGTCCTGTTGGACATATCGCTATGTCCTGTTACAACCTGTGCCCAGCAGTGGTGGACATATAGTAGGCATTTAATAAATATTTTTGGAATGGGTTATTGCCTACTTTATATAATAATGAATATGTATATGAAGATTCTCAGCATTCTTTAATATCAGTTCTGTTTGTCCCCAATTTCATAGCACTCACATTCTGCCCTGCTTTGTATTTAGTTTTTTTCATGCCTCCCCCATTGGCCCATGACCTTCCTGTGGGCAAGGACTGTGTCTCTGTCACCTAAGACCCAGCTCAGTTTGTTATATAGAATTAAAGCTGGGCACACAGAAAAGTATTTATAAGAAAGTTGAGCTTCAGGGCCTCTCACTTGAAGGAGTGTCTGATTAAAAAGCATCCTCAATTTAAAAAGAAGAGATTATATACCGTGTCAGAAATTTGGAATGGTTTGAATCCATACATCTCATGATCAAAAGAAAGTTAACAGAAATTTTCCCAACTTTGATAACAGTCCTACAAAATTTACATGACATTAACAATAACTATTTACACACTTAAAACATTTCTAAATTATCAATAAAAAATATTTTGATTAGCTATGTTGGAGGAAGGACTGAATTACCAGGTTCAGATTAAATATTGTTTTTTCAGGCAAATTGTCCCTCCTCCCCTGGAGAAGATCATATTAAAACGATGGTTCTGATTCTGTTGGTCTGGGGAGGGGCCTAAGATTATGCACCTTCCAGGTGTTTCAGTTGCTACCCATCCAAGGACCTCATTCTGAATAGGGAGACTGGAAGTCTAAGATCAGGGTTCCAAGACTGTCAGTTTCTTGATGACCTAGGATGAGAAGAAATATGTGTGAATCATATACCTGACAAAGGATTAATATCCAGAATATATAAAGAACTCTTAAAACTCAAAACAAAAAACAAACAACCCAGTTCAAAAATGGGCAAAGGATGTCATTTGGAGAAAAGATATTTCTCCAAAGAAGTTATATGAATGGCCAAAAAGCACATTAAAAGATGCTTAACATGACTATTTATTTGTGAATGCAAATTAAAACCCCCTCACATTCATTACCATGGCTACTATCAAAACAAAACAAAATACAACACAACAGAAAACAAAAAGATTTGGCAAGGGTGTGGAGAAATAGGAACCCTTGTGCACTGTAGGTGGGGATGCAAAATGGCACAGCCTCTGTGGCAAAGAGTATGGTAGCTCATCAAATATTAAACATAGAGTTACCATATAATCGAGCAATTCCACTTCTGTGCATATACCTAAAAGAATTGAAAGAAAGATTTCAAAAAGATATTTGTATACCCATATTCATAGCAGCATTATTCACAATTGCTAAAACATGGAAGCAATCAAGTGTCCATTGTCAGATAAATGGATAAGCAAAATGAGATGCAATGGAATATTATTCAGCCTTAAAAAAGGGAAGAAAGTCTGCAATGTGCAATGTTCAATGGATTAAACCTTGAGGACATTATGCTATATGATATAAGCTAATCACAAAAATACAAATACTGTATCATCCCACTTATATGATGTATTTAGAGCAGTTAAAATCAAAGAAACAGATACTAGAATGGTGGTTACCAGGGGCTGGGGGAAGAGAGAGTGGGAAGTTATTGTTTAATGGGTACAGAGTTTCAGTTTCACAAGATGAAAAAGTTATGAGGCTGGATGGTGGTAATGGCATAACAATGTGAATGTATTTAATACAACTGAACTGTACACCTAAAAATGGTTAAGATGGTAATTGCATTTTACCACAATTTAAAAAAATCTGTTAAAAAGATTAATGGGCCCAAGATTACACACTATATGATTCCATTCATAAGACCTTCTGGACTTAGACAAACTATACTACTGAGAACAGAGCAGTGATTGCCAGGGGCTAGGAGCAAAATTAAAGTGTGATGACAAAGGGGTCCAGGAGGGAGTTTTTGGGGTGATAAAACTATTTCATATCCTCATTGGTGGTTACAAGAACCATTACATGTGCTAAAATTCATAAACTGTACACAAAGATAATTAACTAATTGGCACAACTAAAGGTAACTGTTTTCCTTGCCTAGATAATAGCAACTCAGTGGGTTGGGGTTTGTGGAGAGAGAAAAGAAGAATAAAAGACATGAGGAGTATAAGCAGGAAGGGAGAATGAGAACATACATGCTGGCTAAACAGTTGTTTTGAGCACCTTTTCACTTTTTTTTTTTGAGAGTCGTGCCCTAATGATTAGTCTTATTGATGTCTTGGGGCTTCCTCCTCCTCTTTCCAAGTGTAAAACAATTCTGATTATCAGTAATTTCTATTGTTTCTCCTACAAAAACACTAAACAGTTCAGTCCAGCATTAATTTTTAGACTGATCTTTACCTCCCAGATTACTTCATTCCCCAACAATACCTAGAATGGTTAGGCTTTTAAAGCAAAGCCCACAAACAGTTCTAACATTTGAATTTAGACAGAGCCAGTGGAAAAGGCATTTTCCACAGTGGCTCTCCTCTACATTTTAATGTCCCCCTCTTGATTGGAGCTTCTACAGATATAATGTGAGACAAATCTCTAATTTAAAAAATTTTAGTAGCCACCTTAAAAAGGTAAATAAAGCAAGTAAAATCAATTTAATACTATATTTTATTTAACTCAGTATATCAGAATGTTATCATTTCAATACCTAATCAATGTAAAAATTACTAATGAGATACTTTGAAAGTGTAGGAGATTGTACCAAGTCTTTGAAATCCAGCATGTGTTTTATACTTAAAGAATACCTCAGTTTGGACTAGTCACATACCAGTAGCTAGGAACTGTTGTATAAGACAATACACGTCTAAACCATTCATGTTGAAGCCCAATGCAGTCTCTGTCCATTTGGACTCTGATCATTATTGAATAGCTGAGCCTCTGTGTACATTCTTCTTTGGTCAAGAAACACTCAAATGTCTACTATGCATTAAATATTATGCTAGAAATTGGAAATACAAAAATAAATGAAACATTGTTTGTCCTAAAGATTAGTCAGTGGGAGTGAGACAGAAAAACAATTATAAACTAATGTGAAAGGAACATGACATAGATGTACGCTGTTTTACCAGCACCTGAAAGTATAATAATGTTGCTTTAGAAGTGGCTCTGAGCTGGTTTCAAGAATATGCAATATTATCTCTATAAAGGGGATGGGAAGAGGTGCCAGCTTGAGCAAAAGCACTGAAATGAGGGATAGTGGTGATGCCGGTGTTCTTGTTCACGAAGCCGAAGAATGAGCTTCACAAACAGTCAAGGTAGGAGAGCGAGGTACAGGCTTTTATTTAGAGATAAAGTGAGAGAACAGAGTTCCTGGCTCACGCCAGGAGGGGACAAGAGAGTCTGTGGTAATGCATTGTCTAGGGGGTTTTATAGGCAGTTGAGGATTTTTCAAGAACATGGAAAAAAACTTCGGGGTGTGGACTTGTTAAGTGGTTCCTGAATATTAAAGATTAACTTAACGTAATGAATTTTCTGCCTTGATTTCTCTCTGGGACACCAGCGCCTTGGTCTGGGAGCACATCAAAAGGCTGTCCGCCCAGCCCTCAAGGTGGACTGAGGTATTGTCTATTTGTTAAAGAATCCTGCCTCTTGAACTTTCTGGGTGTTAAAATGCAATCTTATCTTTTAAGATGGAAGTCTTCCTGCCTTTTACCATGTCGTCTACAGCTGGGTCTGTATGCTAAGTTAGTTGCTCAATTTGCAAAATCACTTCGTCAGATCTGAAGGAAGAAAGCACATAGGCCTGGGCCTTTTAGTATGTTAAAGTGAATATTACACATGGCTACACATGATTAGCGTAACTGAACATGTGCCACTCTTCCCCATCTGGGGAACATCAACTGATCTCACTGACGAATGGTTCCAGAACTTAATGTTTAACATAGAGTTTCAATAGGGATTTTTTTTTCCATTGTCACATTGTTCTGACTGTAAATATTCCACCCTGCTTTTCCCGGAGACCCTCACCCTACTCTGACTACACCTACGGTCCCTGTCTCAGTGGGGCCCAGGGAACCTATTATGAGTTCATGTTTCCTCCTATGAGAGAAGACAGTGATAGTTCATGGGTAAGCAAAGTGATTGAAGGGCCTGGTATTATGTTTGGCTCCTAAAATATAATCTCCTACACTATCTAAATTGTCAGAAGATGACTATTATGAAAATAAATAAAGGGGAAAGCTCACTAAAGTGGATTTGGGAGGCCAGAAGTAGGAGCTCTCACCATCCTACCAGTCATTGTCTGGTTTTCTCTTCACCTGTCACAACTCAGCCAATGAGAAGCTACTGAGACAGGGATGGTGGGTGTAGTCAGAGTAGGGTGAGGGCCTCCGGAAAAAGCAAGGCAGGATATTTACAGTCAGAGCCTACTAAAACTCTGTTAAACATTCAGCTCTAGAGTCATGCTTCAGTGAGATCAGTTGATGTACCCCAGATAAAGAAGAGTAGCACATGTTTATTTTATGTTAATCACTTATAATCATGTGTAAGATTCACTTTAACATGCTAAAAGGCCCAGGCCTATGTGCTGTCTTTCCTCCTTCAGATCTCACGAAGTGATTTTGCAAACTGAGCAAACGAATTTAGCATGCAAGCCCAGCCATAACACAGTAAAAGGCAAGAAGGATTCCACCTTAAAGATAAGATTGCACTTAACTTCCTTTAGCAAACAATGCCTCAGCCCTCCTTGGGGGCTGAGCAGGTGGCCTTGTTTCATATGCTCCCAGACTAAGATGCTGGTATCTCAGGGAGAAATCAACAGAGCAGGAGGTTACTTGTATGAAGTTAATTGTAAATATCCTGGGACAACTTAACCAGTCCACACCCTTAAGCTTTTTTTCATGTTCTCGAAAAATCCTCATCTGCCTATAAAACCCCTAGACAACACACCACCTCAGACTCTCTTGTACCCTCCTGGCGTGAGCCAGGAGCTCTGTCCTTTCACTTTATCTCTGAATAAAAGCCTGTACCGTGCTCTCCTACCTTGAGTGTTTATGAAGCTCATACTTCGGCTTCGTGAACAAGAACCCCGGCATCACTACCACACTTGGATCTGATGGACTTTTTGTTTAGAACAGCCCCACCCACCTTTCCTTTTCTTTATTAAAAGAGCAATTCTTGTCTTTGCTCTCCATCCTCACAGGTAGTTCACCCTAGCTTCTTTGTCATGAGTTGCAATTCCTGTGCTATTCCTGAGAAAATCCACTTTTGCTAGTAAGATAAGGGATAGTTTTATTTTTAAGGTTAATACTTCTATCTACAGAATTGGGGTGAAATGCAAATGACACTGTAAGATAAATCCTAGCCGAAATAAGCAGGTGACAAGCGGCAACAAAGGGCCAGGCAGTTTATTTGAGCGCAATTCCTGGGCGAGGTTCACCACTCTGAAACACAGGCTGGTGGAAGTTCCCGCATAACCAGATAGGCAGGGAGTTTTTATAAGCACAGGGAGCGGAGGGGGAAGTGGGCCGTGCCAGGGATATGTGGGGAATTTTTTATTGGCTCAGGGTTGGGTGATGGACAGCCAGAGGTCTCCTCCTTCAGGATGGAGGGGGTCTGCATCCAGGGTTTGTCAGCACGTCAGGGGACTGGAATCCCGGAAGAGCTGTCTGTTCCTTCCTCATATGGCACAGAGCTATTTGGTGCTGTCTTTGTTCCGTTTGCACTGTCCTCGTTTTCCTCCCTCCAGTGCCTCCAGCCTTACAGACACCAGATTTCAACTTTTACAGGTAACAGTCACTGCTCCTCTGGACTGGCTGCTCCATGGGGAGCATCATCTACTTTGCTCAGCACCCTACCCCGGGGCTGCAACACTGCCTGGCGCAGAGTGGGTACAAGAGGGTTTATGATGGCTGGACTTCATTCATTCTTTCTCCTCCAGTCCTCCCCATCCTCCTCAACCGAGAAGAGTAGGAAGGGCACCAGCCATAGCCTCTGCTTCCAAAGTCCTTTTAGAGTTCAGGGACAGGTCTTCAGCCTTTTAGGTTGGTTCATGTGGGTAAAATTATAAAATTTCCAGAATTTCTTGCCTGGCCTTAGTGCGTCTGCATGTCAATAGGTGTTTCCAAGGGGTGGACAGAAACAGCCATCTCCATATCAATAGGTAATTACAAGGGCTAGAGCCCAGGAGAAGTTGGGTGGGGTCTCTTCTTCTGCAGCTAGGTGGTGAGAGACAAGGGAGAGCCGAAGGGGAGGACTGCTTGTAGGCAGTAAACGGGTTTCTCCCACTTTATTTCTCCCTTTCACTGATTTCGGTCTCAATGGTAATTTGCCCTGGGCTAGGAACAGATTCCCCCACCCCACCCCACCCCCCATACAGTCATCATAGCTCATAGTGAGACAGGGACTGTGCATATAGTCAGAGTCTGGAAAAAGCAAGGCAGGATATTTACAGTCAGAGCAATGTAACTACATGCAAGAAAACCCCCTACCAAAACTGCGTTAAGCATTAAGCTCTAGGGTCGTTCTTCAGTGGAATCAGTTAATATTTCCCAGATAAAGAAGAGAAGTACATGTTTTTATTATGCTAATCATTTGTAATAATGTGTAAGATTTACCTTAGCATGCTAAAGGCCCAGGCCTATGTGCTGTCTTTCCTCCTTCAGACCTGATGAGGTGATTTGCAAACTGGGCAACTAATTTACAATGCAGGCCCAGCCATAAACAACATAGTAAAAGGCAGGAAGGATTCCACCTTGAAGATAAGACTGCATTTTAATACCCAAGAAATTAAGAAGTAAGATTCTTAATTTACTCTTTAGCAAACAATACCTCAGCCCACCTTGGGGGCTTGGCAGGCGGCCTTGTTTGATATGCTCCCAGATCAAGACACCGGGTACTCTGAGAAATCGGAGCAGGACGTTCCTTTTGTTAAGTTAATTCTAAATATTCTGGGACCACAGAACAAGTCCACACACCTAAGCCTTTATCCCAGTTCCCAAACACCTCAAATGCTTATAAAACCCCCAGACAACGCAGAACTATGGGCTTTCCTGTCCCCTCCTGGAGCGAGTCAAGAGTTCTGTCCTCTCACTGTATCTCTCAATAAAAGCCTCTCCCTGGCTCTCCTACCCTGGGTATTTGTGAATTTTATTCTTTGACTCCGCAAACAGGAACGCCGTCACCAACGGCTACCCATAACCCAGCACTGCTGCGTAACTCAAATTAATTTACAGAGAGTGCCAGGAAAAGTGAAAAAGCACATATCTGGCCTTATGCACAAGAAGTTAACACGACAAGCCGAGGTCAAGGCCAAGTGTGCACCCTCCCTGGCCTCGGGGAGTGACCCAGAGCGGGAGAAGCAGTGTGCACCAAGCTGCAGGGTGACTAACCCAGCGCCGTGGGGCGCCACCACCCGCATCCTTCCAGCGGTAACCCAACGCGTGACTGCTTAACGTGCCTCTAGAGGAGGCGCCATCTAAGGAGGCGGATAGGAGAGAGCAGCCCCCGCAACCCCCGGGGCCGGGAAGTCCAGTCAGGTGCGCGCCTCAACTAGCTCCCAGCAGCAGTGCCCTTGCCCCCGACAATGCCTCCAGGCGGGACGGCGAGGACAGGGTGGAACGGCCTGCCTCCTGGAGCCAATAAAAGCAGCGGGTTCCTGGTCCGATCCCCGGAGCGGCTCGCCATTGGTTGCCATCCGTATCTCGGCCCACCGAACCTTCCCGACCCGAGCCAATCGCGAGAGGGCGAAGAGCACTCTAGCCCCATCCCTGGCGCTTTGGGAACTGAGGCGGGCGCGGGAGGGTGCGGAGCGGGTGGTGGTGACTGGCGGTGCCAGCCGGCATCCCCTCCCGACGCGGTGCGCCGCGTGCTCCACCATGGAGCCCGCCGTGTCGCTGGCCGTGTGCGCGCTACTCTTCCTTCTCTGGGTCCGCGTGAAGGGGCTGGAGTTTGTGCTCATCCACCAGCGCTGGGTGTTCGTGTGCCTCTTCCTCTTGCCGCTGTCGCTCATCTTCGACGTCTACTACTACGTGCGCGCCTGGGTGGTGTTCAAGCTCAGTAGCGCGCCACGGTTGCACGGGCAGCGCGTGCGGGACATCCAGAAGCAGGTGAGCGGCGCCGCGTGGGGCGCGGGAGCCCCGGGCCCGCGGACAGGGCCGTGTGCCTAACAGTGATGTGCGGTACAGGTGGGGGGCGAGGGGCAAGGCTTCGCGGACGAGGTGGCGTGGAGCAGGGTTTGAACTAACCAAAATGTGACCGTGGAAGCTTCCCCGAGAGGGAATGGGGTGAACAGAGACATTGAGAGAATAAAACATTGCTCCGATGTTCATGCAGTACCTACAATGTGCAGAACGTGTGCGAGTACCTGATTCTTTAGGGGAAGGTGAGTAATGCACAGGTAGCTACCACCAGGCCCAAGAGATTTAGGAGGAGAGAGGGCTTCCGGGAGCGGCATTAGAGACCGGGAAGTAGGTGTAATGATTGCAGGAAGTGTGTCTGGTGGTTGGTCTTGTGTGAGCAAAGGCCGAGATGGGGAGTGTTAGTTTGGAGCTGGGATAGGGAGGGACCATCCGTTTGGAGCAGTTTGTTGTAGCAGCAAGGAGCTTTACCCACGTTTAGTAGACAGGGCTGAAGTGAGAAGGCAGCGCCCAGCCAGGGCCAGGAGCCTAGCAGCCTGTGGGCCAGGTGCCCACTCCTTGAGGAGGCGCCCCCAGTAACTCCTACATCTCCCCTGCGCAGGCACTCACAGAGCCAGCGCACCTGCTGCTGCCCACAGTGGAGCCTCCTTCTCCGAGGCCAGGGTTGGCATGACCATCAGGCCTGGGCATTTTCCTGGCTCCCTCTGCCCCTCCTTGTGTTCTTCTCTCACTGGCATCAGGTTGCAAAGAGCTTCTGTTTCCTGCTGCCACCCTCACTGCAAGTGTAGCAGCCTCCATGTTGTTTGCACAGAGCTGGGTGCTGCAGGCAGGGGCATGAAGATGAATCCGGAGAGCCATCCCGGTGGGGAGTAAGACCTTGAACCTGGTGGGAGAACACAGCATCTGGGAGTATCTGGGAGTTCTCTGCTTGGCCTGCCCTAGGTGTTGCTGGGCACTCACAGCTCCCAGAGCCCTGCCTACTTACCATTCCCAACTGCACCCTCTTTCCTAGCTTTTTCCTTGTGTTTAGATTGTCGATTTACGTGCTTGTCTCCCCCTTCAGAGTGTGAGCTCCACAAAGGCAGGGACTTTTGTCTGACTCACCCCTGGTCCATGGAGCCTTGGCTCAGAGCAGCCCAGCGAGCACTTGTTTACCTAAACTAAACCAAAGGGTGCACTGTGGACAGGAAGACACGTGGCTCCTCCAGGCCAGCCCACTGCCTGGTACCTGTCAGGTGACACACCGTGTGCCACTGACATCCATTATTTCTAATACTCTACAGCAAGCCTGGTAGGTCTTGTCCCCGTTCTACAGATGGGAAAAACTGAGGCTCAAACAGGAAGTTATGTGTTCAAGATGATGTAGCTAGCCCACATCAGCTTGAGTTCAGAGCCTAATTGCTGATGTTTCTTTTGTCCCATTCTTTTCTGTTGTGCCCTGTAGACCTAGCGCTCTTGCCTCACTTTTGGCTTGTAATAGCTGTCTGATGAGATGCCCCTTTATTGGGCTCTCCCCACCTCTTTTTGGGCCTGCACATAGTCACAAGGGCAACATTCCATAGCATTGCCTTCCTGCCCCAAATCGTGGTTGGCTCCTATCGGGATCCAATCCAACCAGTGTTTCAGGCTTTATATCTAACACATCTCACTTCATGTGACCCACCCTCCAGATTGAATGTAGGGCTCCTGATCCATTTCCCACACCTCAAGCTTGTATTTATGTCCTGGGACTGCAGTCAGGCAGGGGCAAGGCCTGCTTGATCATGGAATCCCCCCTCTCATTCCTTCACCCGTACCCGCCTTCCTCACAATGCCCCTCTGCTCAAACACCTCTATTTCACATGGCACCCTGGCCTCTGATCATAGTCCTTCTCCATGTTGAACTGTTTGCCCTCTCAGCCACAGTATCACCTCCTCCAGGACTCTTGCTTGTAAGTGGTACAAACTCAGCTCAGCCTGGCTTGAGCAAAAAGGGACTTTATTGACTCAGCTCCTGAAAAGTCTGGGAGTAAAACTGACTTAGTCATGACTGGCTCGAGGATCCCCATTCCCCCATCTTCATCTTTCCATCCATTTGCCATCTCTTGGCTCTGCTTTCCTGTGACTTAACTTCATTTTCAAAGAGGCCGTCTCCCTGTGGAGGCCCCAGCACTTTCTGGCCTACATCCAACCAGCTTAGCAACCCCCTAAAGTGAGAATGCCTCTTTTGGAACTGGTCTTACTGGCTTAATTTGGATTATAGGACCATCCCTAACCTGGCCACGAAGGCCAGGAGGATGGAATCAGACTGCAGTCATGTGCCCACCCCCTTGGGGGGGTAGAATCAGCACCATCTGGACCAAAGGAAGATGGGAGTGTTAGAAGCAGATGAAGAGGAAATGGATGGTGCAGAACACATCAACAGATAGCCACCTCCCTGCCCCTGTCCATCTCAGCAGGAAGGGAAGACTTCCTCCGTGTTGCTGATGGACTTTGTTCTCTGAGTTTTGTGCTCTGATCACTTAGAGTTTTTCAAAAGCTCTTCCTTCCATTGGCTTGGCAATCCTCTGCCCGTTCTCTCTCCCTCCCAGTGATACGTGAGTTACCACACACAAATGCTGAAGAGAGGGCTTGGTACGTAATAAGCCTTAGTAAGTATTAGCTGTTACTCTGCTGACTATTAAATACAAGTCCATCTATCCTTCCAGACCTGAATTTGGATAGTCCTGGCTGTGAATCTGGGCTCTGCCCTTCACTGGCTGTGTGACCTTTAGCACGTTATTTTGCCTCTCAGTTTTCTCATCTGCAAAAGGGCTGGTCAGCTCTTCCTCCTGGGGTTATTGTGAGAATTAAATGTGACACTGTGCAGTAGGTGCCTGGCACGGTGAGGGTACCCAGCAAGTGGTTTTATCTGTATGGTTGCTATTACTACCATTACAAAACCTTTCCTGAACTTCCCAGCTAAGTTAATGTTTTCAAAGCACTTTGATCCTGTATTCTAGCTCTTTCGTCATTCTGCTTTATGGTATGCAGTACCTCAGATTTTCTGTCCGCCTCACTAAGCAGGAAGGTTCCAGAAGATAAGGCCAGTGCACTCATTAAATGTTTGCTGACAAGTGACAACATTGTTCCCAGCTCCCTCCCCTGAAAGCAGGGCTGCAGGCTGCCTTGGGGGCTCCTAGTGGGACCTGCTCAGCGCTGTCCCTTGGTTGCAGGTGCGGGAATGGAAGGAGCAGGGCAGCAAGACCTTCATGTGCACAGGGCGCCCCGGCTGGCTTACGGTCTCACTGCGGGTTGGGAAGTACAAGAAGATACACAAAAACATCATGATCAACCTGATGGACATTCTGGAGGTGGACACCGAGAAACAGGTAAGGTGGCATAGTTTCCTGACTCTGGGAGTAGGTGGGGCATTGCCCCTGGTGCAGGCATCTCACAGGGAGAAGATTTAGTCATGGGCATCTCAGAGTGGACAGGGCATCACAGAAGTCTGCCCCCTCCCCATGCCATCCTCCAAAGCCTTATAGGTTTAGAGGAGATTGATGACAACCCCATCTCACAGGTAGGCAAGCTGAGAGCTCGGGGATTCTTTGTCTACAGTTCCACAAGAAGTCAGGAATAGGAGGAAGTCATGGGCAAAAATGAGACAAAAGGGAACTTCTTTACCCCTTCCCAATAAGGGAGTATGCTGGTAAAAAGAGGGCTATGGGAGGTGGCCAGGAGGTTGGGCCTTGTTCCAGGCTTCCTGGGGACCCACTTGTTTATAGCCTTAGACATGTGCACAATCATTGGCCTACCTGTTTCTTGAAACCTAGTTTAAGGAAACAGGAAATAAGCTTAACTCAAAAGACACTACAGAGAGATTATATCACATCTTGCTTGCTTTCTCTCTTTCTCACAGCTTTGTTTTTAATCCAAGATAACTCCCAGTAGTAGGGAGTTTTGCATATGGTATAAACACATGATATCATTGTTTTATGAGGCCTTGGCTAAATTACTTAATCTCCTGTGCCTTTTTTCTCAACAGCTTTATTGACGTATACTTGGCACACAGTAAACTGCATTTAAAGTGCTCAGTGATAATACATTTTGACACAGATATGCACCTGTGAAACTGTTACCACAATCAAGACAATGAACATACCCATTACCCCAAAAGTTTCCTCCTACCCCTTGGTAATTCCATCCTCAGACCCCTCCCTGCCTCTTTCCCCCATATCCCTAGACAAATAATGATCTGCTTTCTGTCACTATAAATTAGTTTGTAATTAGGATTTTATGTAAATGGATTATGCAATATGTACTCTTTTATTTTGCCTGGCAACTTCTACTCAGCATAATTATTTTGAGATTCCTCCTTGTTGAAGCACATACCAGAAGTACATTCTGTTTTATTGATGAGTAGTAGTCCATTGTGTGCATGTATCACAGTTAATTTATCCATCCACTTATTGATGGACATTTGTAGTGATTCCAATTTGGGGTTATTACAAATAAAATGGAATATTTGTGCACAGTTTTTGTATAGATATGATTTCTTTTTTATTGGGTACATACCTGAGAGTAGAGTAGTTCGATCATATGATAGGAATATGGTTAACTTTTTAAGAAACTGCCAAGTTGTTTTCCAAAGTGGTTGTAACACTTTACATTCCCCCAGTGTTTGGTTGTTACACATCATAATTAATCATTGATATGGTTAATCTTAATTTCAGCCATTCTAATAGGTGTGTAGTAGTATCTCATTGTGGTTTTTGTATTTTCCTGATGACTAATGTCAGTCATCTTTTCATGCACGTATTTTCCATTTGTGTATCTTTGGTAAAGTACCTGTTCAAGTCTTGCGTCAAATTTTTTTATTAGGTTGTTTATTTTCTTATTATATATGTAGAAACAAGTCCTTTATCAGATACACAATTTGCAAATATTTTCTCCCAGTCTTTGGCTTGTCTTTTGAAAAGCAGAAGTTTTTTATTTGATAAAGTCCAATGTGTTAATTTCTCCTTTGATAGACTGTGATGTTTAAGAAGTCTTGCCCTAATCCAGTGTCCCAAAGGTTTTCTTCTAGAAGTATTATAGTTTTAAGTTTTACATTTAGGACTATGATCCATTTTAGTTAATTGTTCTGTATGGTGTGAGATTTGTATCAAAAAGATTTTTTTAAATGTGGATTTCCAATTGTTTCAGTCGCTTTTGTTGAGAAGATAATCCTTTCTGTGTTGAATTGCCCTTGCTCCTTTGTTGAAAATCAGATGTCCATATACATTCTATTCCTGAACTTCTGTTGATCTACTTGCCCATCCATAGTCTAACAACACACTGTCTTGATTACTGTAGTTTTATATTAAGTCCATAAAAATGACTTGAAGTGTTCCTTTCATTTTTCTGGATGAGTTTGTATGAAATTGGCATTATTTCTTTATTCAATAATTAGTAGAATTAACTGGTGAAGCCATCTGGTCCTAGAATTTTCATTGTAAGTTTTTAACTACAAGTTAAAATTTTATAATAGATACAGAGCTCTTCAGTTTATTTGTTTCTTCTTAGTGAGCTTTGGCATTTTGTTTCTAAAGGTATTTGTCTATTTCACTACGTTGTATAATTGGTTGATATAAAGTTATTCATAATATTCCCTTACTATATTTGAATATCTATAGAATCTGTAGTGGTATCACATCTTTTATTCCTGTTACTAGTATTTGTGTCTGCTCTTTTCTTCCTGACCAGTCTGACTAGAGGTCAGTCAATTGTACTGATCTCAAGATCAGTTTTGGTTTCACAATTTTGGTTTCACTGATATTTTTCCTCCCTGTTTCTTTGCTTTCTGTTTTATTGACGATGACTTTGATCTCTTATTAAAAGCTTTCTTTTACTTTGGGTTTCATTTTACTCACCTTTGTCTATTTTCTTAAGGTGAAAGTTGAGGTCATTGACTTAGACCTTACTTTTTTTGTAATATGGATTGATGTGTAATGGTACACATTTTCCTCTAAGTCCTGTTTTAGAGCCATCCCACAAATTTTTATATCTTAACCTTTTTCATTTTCATTCAGTTCAAAATAGTTCCTGGTTTCTCTTTTGATATTGCTTTGACCCATGGGTTATTGAGAAGCATGCTGTTTAGTTTCTAAATATTTGAAAATTTTCCATACATCTTCTGTTACTGCTTTCTAATTTAATTCAGTTATTGTCAGAAAACAAACTTTATAGATTAGAATGCTTTTCAATTTATTGAGACTTATGTTATGGCCCAGAATATGGTCTACCCTAGTAATTGTTCCATGTGCATTTTTGTATTCTGTTGTTTCAGGGTGGTTTGTACTATAAATATCAATTAGGTCAAGCTGGTTGATAGTGATCAAATCTTCTGTATCCTTACAAATTTTCTCTCTACTTACTCTGTTAATTATTGAAAGAGATATTGAAATCTCTGCCTGTGATTGTGGATTTATTACTCTTGCAGTTCCATCAATTGTTGCTTCATGTATTTTGAAGCCCTGTTATTAGGTATACAAATGTTTGGGATTTTTATGTCTTCCTGATTATTGATCCCCTTATCATTATGAAATGACCCTTTTTATTTCTATTTATATTCTTTGCACTGAAATCGTAATCTCCTATTAATAATACCAGCTTTCTTTTGACTAGTGATAGTATAATGTATCTTTTTCCACCCTCTTATTTTTAAGATACTTGTACCTTTATATTTCAAATGTGATTCTTGTGGGCAGTGTATAGTTATCTCTAGCTTTTTTATCCAAGCTAGCAGTTTCTGCCTTTTTATTGAGATGGTAAGACCATTTGCATTTTATGTTATTGTCTATAGTGTTTGGTTTAAATCTGGCACCTTGTTCTTTGTTTTCTATTTGTCCCATTTGTTGTTTTTTTCCCTTTTTCTTCTTTTTTTTTCCTGTCTTCTTTTAGATTACTGAATAATTTTTATGATTCTGTTTTAGCTCTTTTGTTGGCTTATTAGCTCTAACTCTTTGTTTTGTAATTTTAACAGTTTGAGGATTTGTAGTGTACACTTCACTTACCATGGTCTACCTTCAAGTGATATAACCCCATTTCACATATAGTATAAGAATATTGTAATTTACTTCCATTTCTCTTCTCTCCACTTTTGTACTATTGTCATAACTTCACTTTTATATATATAATAAATCCCATATTACATTATTATTTTTGGTAGTTATCTTTTGAAGAAATTTAAAGAAAAAATCTTATTGACTTACCCAGATAAGTTACCATTTCTTATTCCATTGTGTAGATTCATATTTTCATCAGGTTTCATTGTCCTTCTGCCTGAAGTAACTCCTTTGATATTTCTTACATGGTGATTTTGCTGATGCTAAATCTTTCAACTGTTGCCAAGTTGGAAAACATTTGTGTATATATATAAATGTTTATTTCTTTTTCAACTTTAGTTTTGGAAAATACATATAAGTTTACCATTTTAATACTTTTTAAGTGTACAATAGTATTAAATGTATTTGCATTAAATATATTTACATTGTGCAGTCATCACTACCATCCATCTCCAGAACTCTTTATCTTGTAAAACTGAAACTCTGTACCCATTAAACAAATCCACATCCTCCCCCTGGCCCCCAGCCCCAGCAACCACCATTGTATTTTCTGTCTCTGAATTAGAGTACTCTTAAGTACTTCATGTAAGTGGGATCATACTGTATTTGTCTTTCTGTGCCTGTCTTATTTCACTTAGCATAATGTCCTCAAGGTTCATCTGTTTTGAGGCACATTGCAGAATTTCCTTCCTTTTTATGTTCATTGTGCTTATGTGTATTTTGCTCACCCATTCGTCAATGCTTGGAGACTTGATTGTCTTCCACATTTTAGCTATTGTGAATAATGTTGCTATGCACATGGGTGTACAAATATCTTTTTGAGACCCTGTTTTCAATTCTTTGGTATATACTCAGAAGTGGACTTGCTGGATCACATAGTAATTTTATATTTGATTTTTTTGAGGATCCACCCTACTATTTTCCACAGTGGCTATACCATTTTACATTTCCAGTACCAGTGCATAGGGTTTTGTGTTTTATTTTTTATTAAGGTATTTTTGATACACACTCTACACTCTTATGAAGGTTTCACATGAAAAAAACAATGCGGTTACTACATTTACTCACATTATCAAGTCCCCACCCATACCCCAATGCAGGCACTGTCCATCAGTGCAGTAAGATGCCACAGATTCACTATTTGCCTTCTCTGTGCTACACTGTTTTCCCCGTGATCCCCGACACCATGTGTACTAAACATAATACCCCTCAATCCCCTTCTCCCTCCCTCCCCACTATCTGCCCTCCCACACCCCTCCCCTTTGATAACCACTAGTTCCTTCTTGGAGTCTCTGAGTCTGCTGCTATTTTGTTCCTTCAGTTTTGCTTCATTGTTATACTGCACAAATGAGGGAAAACATTTGCAGTGCATAGGGTTTTAATTTCTCTACATGAACACTACCACTTACTATTTTCTGTTTCTTTTGTTTTATTAGGGGGCTTGTTTGTTTTTGGTAATCTATCCCAATGGGTTTGAAGTTGGCTTCCTTTTGAAAGATATTTTCACAGGGTATGGGATTCTAGGTTGGCAGTTTTTTTCTTTCAGTACTTTAAAAGTGCTTCACTGTCTTCTACACTGTTTCCAACAAGAATTCTCATCCTTATCTTTGGTCCTATGTATGTAACATGTCCTTTTTCCTCTGGTGCCTTTTAAGATTTTATCACAAGTTTTGAGCAATGTATATTATTATATGCATTGGTATAGTTTTCTTCATAATTCTTGTGCTTGGGATTCATTATAATTTTTCATCAAATTTGGAAAAAAATTTGGGATCATTCTTTCTTCAAATGTTTTTTCTGTCCCCTCTCTTTCCTTTGAGGAAAGTTATTACAATATATTAGACCATCTGTAGTTCCACAGCTCAGCTCATTGTTAATGCTGTTCATTATTCTAAAAAAATTTTTTTTCCTCTGTGTGTTTCATTTTGGATACTTTATATTGCTGTGTATTGAAAGGCCATGCTCATTTCTTCAGTATCTAATTTGTTGTCAATCTTTGCATGCCTGGTAAGCTTTGATTGGGTTCTAGACATTGTGAATTACCCTTTTTGAATGCTGGATATTTTTGTATTCATGTAAATCCTCTTGAGCTTTGTTCTAGAACACGGCTATTTTACTGGGAATAGTTTGATCCTGGTGGCTCTTGTTTTTCAGGTGGGGCCAGAGCGACATTTAATCTAGGGGTAGTTATCTCTCACCAGACCGACATTTAATCTAGGGGTAGTTATCTCTCACTGCTGAGACAAGACCATTCTGAATACTCTACCCAATGCCCTGTAAAGCAAGAGGCATTCCAGTCTGGGCTTGTGGGGACAGATGCTCTTTCCTGCCTTGTGTGAGCCCCCTAGCAGTGTGACTTGTTACCTTTCCAGTGGTGCTTTCCCTGGCCTCAGCCTCAGGTAATTTCCTCAAGTGTATGCACTGATCATTACTCAGCTAAATACTCAGAGGTTACCCTTTACAGTTCTTCAGAATGTTCTCTGTGTGCAATTCTCTCCTTTCCAGTATTCTGTCCTGCAAACTCTATTCACCTTGGTCTTCCTGGGTTCTGAACTCAGAGTCCACTGGGCCCCTCTAGGCCCCCCTCCTGCATGACCTAACTCCAGGGAGTTAGCTGGGGCATTTGCAGAGCTCCTCTTGTTTTTTGCCTGTCTCTCAGCAATCATTAATTTCATTGTCCAATATCCATGATGTTGAAAACTTTTGTTTCATATACTGTGTCTGTTTCTGGTTTTCAGGCAGCAGGGTAAATCTGGTCCCTGTTGTTCCATCTTAGCTGGAAGCAGAAATCCACATGATGGCATTTTAATATGTCCATTAAAAATCATGTTTTCCAAGAATATTTAATGACAAGGGATGACAGTCATAGTATAGTGTTAAATCTTAAAAAGGAAGGCAGAAAAGTATGTGGCTATTTGGTATTCAAACATACAAAATAGCAATACAGATACGCATGGAAAATGACTGGCAGTAAATACACTCCACTGTTAACACTGATCATGAAGGGCTAGAGTGGATGATTTTTGTCTTTATATATACTATTTCTTCCAACTGAGTATGTCCTGTATAACCTACAAGAAAAGTAAACTAAATATTGAGTATAAAGATACTTGAGAGGATAAGATTAAACTAGCAAATCAGAAACCTCACTTGCTGTAAAGAAAGACTGAATAATGTTCTAGCAAGAGGCTGTAAAGGCTGTGTGGATTGTTTGGGAAGGTTTGGGATGATACATACCTTTTGGGTGAAGAAGTCCCTATTAGGCCCAGCAGCCTCCTTGTGACCCACGGTCTCTTCTTATGTCAACAGGTTGTCCGTGTGGAGCCCTTGGTGACCATGGGTCAGGTGACTGCCCTGTTGACCTCCATTGGCTGGACTCTACCTGTCTTGCCCGAGCTTGATGACCTCACAGTGGGTGAGGGCTCAGTCCTGGGATCAGAACTGAAGCGCTTGGCCCGCCTTCCGTCCAGTTCAGGATTCACCAGTTTCATCCATGACAGAAGTCACCCTGTCTCAGCCCAGATCCAAAGGCAGGGCGCTCACTGCCTGCCATCCCATTTCCCAGTAGCTCAAGTTGTCAGACAGCGTATTTTTGCCCCTGGTGCAAAGCTGCTTCCCTGTGACTCATACTCATTGCTCCAGTTCTGCCCTGTGGAGCACACAGAATAAGTCTAGTCTCTTTCCTTTTGTGGGAGTCATCGTCCCCAAAGCCTTTTCTTCTCCAGGGGACACAACTTCAGTTCCTTTAACTGTTCCCACAGGACAGTTTCCTGCCTCCTACTCCACCCCCCTTTCATTGAGGCCCCTCTTAAGAGGCATGCACACAGGATTCTAGGTTGGGTCTGGCCAGAAGGGAGGGTGTGAGTCCCTTGACGAGGGCCCCTGCCCATCCCCCCACCTCTGAGCAAGCCCTCATGCTCCCATCCGAGCCCTTCCTTCTCTCCCCTGCTCTCCAGATCCGCAGAGATGAGAAATGCACCCAAGTGGCCAGCCCTATCATGCCCACATCATGCTATAAGCTCCCCACTCCAGTGAAGTGCCCTTTACCCAGTTCTTACCCCAGCCACAGCCCACAGCTCTGCCTGGCTTAACACCTGTGCTTCTCCAGGGGGCTTGATCATGGGCACGGGCATCGAGTCGTCGTCCCACAAGTATGGCCTGTTCCAGCATGTCTGCACTGCCTATGAATTGGTCCTGGCTGATGGCAGCTTTGTGCGATGCACACCGGTGAGTTCAGAGATAGGGCGTGTCCCCACCAGCCTGCCCTGGGCATTAATGGTCAATCAGTGGAGGTGACTCCTCTAGGGGTGCTTCATTTCAAGTATGCCTGTTCAGCCTATGTATGTATCCATAACAATAACAGATCTATATAGCCCCTTACATGCACTCGGATACTGTTATAAATGCTTCATATATATTAAGGTATTTAATCCTTCAACAACTTTATGATGTAGATACTATTATATGCCACGTCTTACATATAGGAAACTAAAGCACAGATAGGTTAATAAACTTGCCTAAGATCACACAGCTAGTATCCCACACAGCTGAGATTCAAACCCAGATTATCAGGCTCCCAGATCAATGTCCTTAGCCATTCACTTTACTGCCTCTCTAGGGGAAGTCAGACCTGAACAAAGCTATATGTCAGATGTTAATGAGCAACACAAGGGGTTGTTTTGGAGAAATAAATGACAGTTCTACTGCCCAAAATGGGACATAAACAGTTAAGGCATTTTACCCTAAGGAGTGGAACAGGATTGAAACTAAATTCAAATCCCCCCAAGCATATCCACGGGGTCCTGGGATAGGGGGGGCAGTACAGTCCTTTAGAAATGGATGTTTCAGAGAGCCACTGGGATCGTTGGCCTCACAGAAGAGGGTCCAGGGCAGGACTCCTGGTGGAGAGCTCTGGTCTTTTTATAAGAGACCCCTTTCAGGATTCACACCAATTCAGCGCATTGTCCTCAACACTCACCTGAGCCCTGCCTTCTAACCTGTTTATTACCAGCAGACAAAAGGGACAACATTAGTGAATTACTTCCCTTCTTGAGGCCACTTCCTCATCTGACAAGTGCACTGTTAGGAGAAGAAGGTAGATTCCTTTCAGGAAGCTGGGCATGCAGCAGATGCCTGATTGTGACTGCTGTGATCTGACAGTGTGGGTAGGTGAGGGCCCAGTGGGGAGTGGTAGGCTGGCCTACTGCTGCAGTGCCAGCCTGCTGTGGAGCTTCCCTGCTTCAGCCCCCTCTGGCCCTCTGCATCCCATGGCATCCATACCAAGGTCAGAGGCCACACAGGGCTGACCTCTTGGTAAAGCCCAGATAAGGCTGGATTCTTTCAAAAGGAGCTTTATTAGAATCAGAGATTCTGAA
Organism: Manis pentadactyla; assembly: GCF_030020395.1. Taxonomy (NCBI): domain Eukaryota; kingdom Metazoa; phylum Chordata; class Mammalia; order Pholidota; family Manidae; genus Manis; species Manis pentadactyla. The sequence goes on along the minus strand of NC_080022.1, from coordinate 44,452,471 downwards.
TTAGAATAGACGGATGAAAATTATCTCCAAGACAAATAAATGCCAAAACAAGAAAAGAAGGAGCTTAGAAGCAGATTTGTATAATCCAATGAGTGGTCGCGGGAAGAATGCTTGGACTGCAAGTAAGGCGTTCATGCCTGTGCCCCAGCATTACTGCACTGCCTGTGGAAAGCCTTGGGTGGGCCCTGTCATCTTGTGGACCCTCACTTTCCTTACCTGTTCAGGTGGGAATGCCCATGCTCTCCATGGGCTGTGGAAGGACCCCACAGCTAATGGACTAGGAAAGGTTTTGTAAATGCTCCCCTGGTGACCCTGACCTTCAGTAAGGGTTCAGCTCTTTTTTTAGAGCCTGGTCTGAGATCCTGACCCTTAGTCCTCCATTCTGGGTCTTTGGGCAGTGTTGGTCATGGTCTCCTTCTGGGTAGCCTGTGGTCAGGGACTGTACACAGGTGGAGGAGAGGACATGCTGTCCATTATATTCCTGGTGCAAGGGCAGCATGAGGTCAGATACGCTAAGCTGCAGAGAGAAAACAGGCCCAGAAAGTATGGTTTGGAAAATTCCTTGCTCGACTCTACACAACACAGTGACAGAACAGGAATTTAGCTCAGGCCCTGGGTTCTTTGTACCCATATTGACTGCATGCCTCAGTGCAGGGTCTGACATTCAGGCTCTCAGCACATGACCACTCTGTCTTACAGTCAGAAAACTCAGACCTGTTCTATGCTGTTCCCTGGTCCTGTGGGACCCTGGGCTTCCTGGTGGCCGCCGAGATCCGCATCATTCCCGCCAAGAAGTATGTCAAGCTGAGATTTGAGCCAGTGCGAGGCCTGGAGGCCATCTGTGACAAGTTCACCCATGAGTCCCAGAGGCTGGAGAACCACTTCGTGGAAGGACTGCTCTACTCCCTGGATGAGGCCGTCATCATGACAGGGGTCATGACGGACGAGGCAGAGCCCAGCAAGGTAGGCTAGGGTGTTAGCTGCCTTGGACTGAGACCTGCAGAGAGGAAAGCCCCGGTGGGGGGGGACTGAGCATGGTCTCCCACCCTAATTCTGGCAGATACCCTCTTGGAGGCTGCAACCTAGGTCAGCCCACTAGGGGTTTAGGCAACAGGATCTGTAGTCAGAGCTGTAAGACGGGAACAACAGCTTCCATTTACTCTGCCCCTACCCCCTGCTAGGTGTGCGCATCTCTTGATAGGTGCTTCCTTGATCCTCAGAGCAACCACATTTCATAGATGAGCAAACCGATGCTCAAAGAAGTCATGTAAACTTCCACAAGATTGACAGAGCCAAGATTTGAGTAGTGGATTTGAGGCCTCAGAATCCAGATTGACCTTTAACCTACACTATGTAATTTTTAATAGCATAAATTTGTTTCTCCATTGAGAAAGGGTTTGTGCTTACTATGAGAGACTTAGAAAATATAAACAAAACAAGTAAAAAGAAAGAAAAGACTCAACCTTTAAACATGACCCAAAGCCAGCTCTTGCTAATCTATTTGGTATGTTTACCTCCTTTTTGCTGTATAGATTTTTTTTTTTAAGTTTTAAAATAAAAATGTAGCATAACAATGTTGAAATTATAAAGGAAAAGTTAAAATGGATCTCTTCACCAAAGCACACTCCCAAGGTAACCACTTTCAACATTGTGCATTCTTCAAGGAGTGCGTATGTGTGCACGGGCGTGTGCATATGTGTAAATGCCCTCATTTCATTCCATTGCATCTCCTTGTGTGTAAATAACTGACCTAAGTCATTGCTTACTCATGAGCATTTATATTGCTTCAAATGTTTTGCTCTTACAAGTGAAATTGCCTGAAGATTTTCTTACATTTATTTTTGGCCTCTCGTACAAGCATTTCTGTAGGATTGACTCCAAAAAGTGGAATTCTTGACTCAAGGTTCTGAGCACGTCAAGTATTGATAGCTACAACCAGATGGCCCTCCAGCGATGGCTTGTGGGAGTGCTTTTCCCCTGCATTCATGCCAATGCTGAGTAGTATCACTCATTTTTGCCAATTTGATAGGGTTAAAAATAGTATCTTGTTTTATTTTACAGTTCTCTGGTCACTTCAAAGATTGAGCATCTCTGTGTAGTTTTCCGGTTTATTTGTCTTCAGCTGTGTCCACCTATTCAAATTTGTGTTTTTTGGTTTAGGTTTAATGTTATAAGTATTTCCCCACGTTGTTACGTTGCCTTCAAAACCGTCATATTTAATGACGGCAGAGCATTGCATTGACCAATTGCCCCATCATTTACTAAACCACTCCCTATAGTTGGAAATTTAAGTTGCTTGCAGTCTTTCCATATTTTAGTTAATGCAGCAATGAACACCTTTTGTCTCTAACTTGAGTAACATCTTAATGTAGAATTAGTACATCACAGAAAAAGCGCTCTTGATGTCTCTTGACCTTTACCTGTGTACTTTAAAACATTTTAAAATTGGAAAGGGCTTGAAAATCATTTGGTACAATTCCCTCTCCAAAAAAGGAAATGAGTCCCAGAGTGGGTAAGAGACACACAGCTAGCATGGGGCAGAAACATTGATTGCGTACCATCCTCCTGGGACACCGGTGAATGCTGGGGTATGGGAATCCTGGAACCAGGAGTGTCATGTCTTTGATACATTAGATGCCGTCTAAGGTTACAATTGGGCAGAGGAGTTTGTGCAGCTTTTAAAGTGTTTGAACACCATGACCGATTCCTTTATTTCCCAAGAAGACCAAGGCCTTACCCAAATATTCACCTGGGGGCAGTGGCTTAGGGGCTAGGCCCCCAGGCCACAGACTTTTGCCAGGTGTGCTGATGAACAAGACCCTAATGCCCAACGGTAATGGGGCTGGGAGAGGAGAGTGACAAGTGCCTTTAGAAGTGTGGACATTTCATTTGAGGAACATTTCTTCCAAACATTCCTATTTGGTAGGCTGCTCAGGAATTTGCTCCTGTGTGCCAAGCACTGTGATGAGTCCAATGCATGCAATGTCTGGTGGAAGGCTTACTGCAACCCAGGAGGGGAGGCAGCCCACTCCCACTTTACAGGGGGAGCCCAGTGAGAGGAAGTGGCTTGCTATCTAAATTCAAGGGCATGAACTGGAACTAATCCAGCTTCCCAGTTGCCTCAGCTGACATGTCCCTGGGGAGGGATGCATGATCTGGGTTCTTTATCATATCCTGGGCTTCTCTGGCATGAATGGCTCCTGATGAGCCAGTGAGCACCAGCAGGGCCTGTATCCAGGTACCCTTGAATCTCAGTTTCATACGCAGCTAGTACCATTGGCAGGTGTGTGGCCAGGCCCCACCTGGGGTGAGAGCAAGTGGCTGTGTTCCTGTTGGGTTTCACTCCCCTTTGCAGGCAGAGCGAGCATGCAGTATCCTTTGCCCCATCTATACCATGCATGCTGAAACAGATTTGGACAAACAAGATCTTTAGCCCAGTTTCCTGGCACACTGGCCCCCCCAGTTTCCTCCCTGCAGAATGGCTCACCAGAGAGCCGCACAAGAGTGTGATAAGCTGCAGGTGTTGGCTGTCAAAGATGGAGAGCAAAGGGTTGGCTGGCTCGAGGGTGGAGGGGTAAAGACGGTGAGAGCTCCAGGAAAGGAATGCTGGGCCCCACTCTGGGTAGGCAGTGTGCTTGGCACTTCCCATATAGTTTCTTTTAGTCTCCCAACCACTCCAGGGGGGAGTAATGTGTCCCTTCTGCCTGAAGTTGAAATGAATTTCAGAGAGGCTAAGGACTGGCCGACTGTGTTAAAAGTTGAAAACACAAATTGGCAAACAGTATGCACAGAACAGTCCTGTTTTCACAAATTTTTTGTGTGCATTTATGTATGTATACCCAGAAAATAAAACCTAATGAATACACATTGGTTGTAGTTGTTAACTTCTTGAAGATGAGGCTACAGGTCTGTCTTTCCAAGTTATGGATTTCTGCAGGGTTCAAAGTTTTCATGAGTGGGAAATGAACATTGCTTTTGAAATCAGGAAAGAAAATCACATATTAAAAAAAAATAAGACCCGTATTCCAGATCCTGCCACTCAAGGTGCTCTGCCTTTTCAGCCCAGCCTTGTGCAACATGGGATAGGTTTGAGTTCATGCTCTGCCTTTTGCCAGCTTTGCGACTCGGGCAGTCTCTTTGATGTTAGTGATTCTCAGTCTTGTCATCAGTGAAACAGGACCAGCCCTGCTGTGCAAGGTCATGGAGGAGATCCAGCACCGACAGGTTATGTGCCAGCAGTGTCTGCCCGGAGCATGGACGCTGCACAGCCTGGGGCATGGTGTGATTATTCTCTACAAGCTACCCTGTGGGCTTGGTCACTTTTGCCTCTGCTGCTGCCTTGATCTTCCTGATGGTCCCCTGACAACATTTTACCTCTCCTATATGGCCTCTACTCTCTGCTTCCTTCAAACCCTTTGCTGAGACCCAGCTGGGTGTAATCTCACCTGTCCTGTAAAACCCAGCAACCTCTCCTGCCCCCTAGAGAAGCTCACTTGACATGGGGCGCGCGCGCGCGTGCGTGTGTGTGTGTGTGTGTGTGTGTGTGTGTGTGTTCTAAGAGGCACAAAAAACTCCCAGAGAGTATATATATTTTTTGCCATTTTAAATATGAAGAAACATGCTGAGAGAACTACCTGCCCAAGGTCACACACAAGCTCGGACTTGGCCCCAGCTGCTCAACCCTGGAGTCTGTACTCCTCCTGGGCTGCCACCCTGTCCCTCTCTGAAAGCATCTGCCCAGAATTCATTTCATGGATGTGGAAGGTGAGGCCCAGAGAAGCTCAGTCATCCCAGGGCGCACAGCAGGGAAAGTCTTGAACCATTTAGGACTGAAGAAGATACCAGTTAAATATAAGATACCATGGGGCCTGGTGCCAAAGAAGCATGTAGGCTTACTCTGAGCATCCTCTATTGATGGCAGCTGTGGGGGAGTGCTGTGCCTAGAGGATTGCAGGGCCTGGGTTAAAGTGGCAGGGAAAATGCCATGTCCCTTAGTGCTAGTGGCCAGGGGACCCAGTGACAAGGGGTGCCCCATGCTCAGTGTTTGCCATCTCTGGCCTGGTGATGCTTCCTCTGCATGGAGCACTATTGTGGCAGATGCCGTTAGACATCTGCACGTGAGACATCTTTCAGTGAGAAGGAGCGGCAGACTAGGACAGCTGGGCAAGCTCTCTAGATGGTCAGGAACCAGCTGTTGGGCCCTAGGCACATCACTTAACACCTCTGAGCTTCTGCTTCCTCTGCTCGAGAACGCCTGCTGTGCTTAATTTCACCAGGCTTTCAAGAGTCTTGGGGGGGATAGAGACATGAAAGAACTTTGAAAAAGCTTGGAGTGCTGAACAGAAGCCAGGTATTGCTGTTACACCCCAGTGCATTTGGTGCTTGTCTGTGGGCTGACACAATGCCCTCTGTCATTTCAGCTGAATAGCATTGGCAATTACTACAAGCCTTGGTTCTTCAAGCACGTGGAGAACTACCTGAAGACAAACCGAGAGGGCCTGGAGTACATTCCCTTGAGACACTACTACCACCGCCATACGCGCAGCATCTTCTGGGAGCTGCAGGTGAGGCTCAGATTTCTCAGGTGTTCTGGCTCCTCCTGGCCAGCCTGGCAAGGAAACAGGGCGGTTAACACTGTAGCTGCACACACACCCTTAGGGGAAAAGAATGGCTTTGTCTTAGAGAACTGGAACCCTGCAACACGGTCATCTCCCTGAGGGAGTGGATCACCTTTACTGAAAGCAGCAAGCTGTCAGTGAGCATCTGCTCCATGCCAGGACACTGGGCCAGGTACTTCGAAGAACAGTCCTGTTCTGTCCTTGAGGAATTAAGGCCTAATCGTTAGGAAGGAAAGGCCTCAGCTCGGTTTCGCAGGGAAGTCAGATATAGTGAGATGAAAGACCAAAGTCAAGAAAGCAAAGTCAGTTTTAATACACTCTGCATAGAGCAGCAGAGCTGGCCTGCCTAAGATAAGACAGGCAGGCGTGAATGCTCATTCTGAGGCCTCTTTTATGTGGTTTTTGGCAGGGCAGAGAGGTTCTTGATTGACAGCTGTCAGCTCTCTAGGCTTGTTCTGATTGGTGAAATGGGGACAGGAGCTGTGCTGTGCCTGTGCCTCTGATGTTTCTTATCTGGGGGGACCCTGGACATTTCCTGAGTCACTCTTGGACCCTGTGGCTTCATCTGATTAACTCTTTGAGTCACTTCTGGCTTTCTGGTTCTATTTGATCAACTCCCTGAGTCATCTTTGGGGGGCCCTTTCTCCTTTTCTTTCCGCTCATTTCTGTCTTTCCGCCTAACATAACCCAGCATACAGACTTGGGCACATAAAGGGCCCCAGGAACAAGAGAAAGAAGCAGTTGGGCCTACCTGGGGCTGGAGGTAGCTGTTAAGCTGGGCCTTGAAAGTTGCGTAAGGATCTTTGTCAGGCATGGAGGGGTGGGGAACAGTGCCATTTTAAAAAAGGCATCAGGGAAGGCCCCTCAGGAGATGCCTTAGGAGCAGGGGCCTGAACATAGGGAGGACAAGCCGTGGAAAACTGGGAGAGAGTGCTCCAGGCAGAGGAAGAACCAGAGCACAGGTCCGTAAACCAGCCTTATGGGCTATTTTTTTTCCTTTTTAAAAAAATTCACGTGGAATTGTGTAACATAAAAATAACCACTTTAAAGTATATAATTCCATAGTATTTAGTACAGTCATGATGTCTTGCAACTGTTACCTCTTATCTAGTTCCAAAACATTTTTATCACCCCAAAAAGAAACGCCGTGCCATTAAGCAGTTACTCCCCACCCCCTTTCCCTTAGGCTCTAGCCACCTCCAATGTGCTTTCTAGGCAAATATCTAAGAATCTGTTGTTAAATCCAAGGCCATGAAGATGTTTTCTTCTAAGAGCTCTATGGTTTTAGCTCTTATATTTAGGTTGTTGATTCATTTTGAGTTAAGTTTTGTATATGGTGTGACATAGGGTACAACTCCATAGCCATCCACTTGTCACATCAGGGTTGCACGTTTTTGAAAAACAGCAAGAAGGCCCTGAATTAGACCCATGGTGGTGGATGGGGTCACACAGAGAATCTTAAAAGCACCAAGAGAAAAGCAGCTCATTAGGTACAAGGGACTTCCCGTAAGACTATCAGCTGATGTTGCAGCAGGAACTTTGCAGGCCAGGAGTAGCATGATATATTCAAAGTTCTGAGAAGAAAAAAACCAACGAAGAATACTCTACAAGATTACCATTCAGAAATGAAGGAGAGATAAAGAGTTTTCCAAACAAACAAAAGTTAAAGGAGTTCATCTCCACCAATCCAGCCTTAAATGTTAAAGGCAAATCAAAAAAGAAGGGGCTTCTCTTTCTTTGACTTTTTCTTACTATAAAATATAAAAGGATGTGAAAGAAAAAGTCTCACTGGTAAAAGCAAAAAAGCACTTACAAAGCTAGTATGAAAGTTAAGAGACAAAAGTAAAATCAGCTATACCTATAACAAATAACTAAGTGTGCACAAAATCAAAAGATGTCAAATATGGTGTCAAAACATAAATCATGGAGGGGGTGGATAGAGTGTAGTGCTTTTAGAATGCATTTGAATCTAAGCAACCAGCAGCATAAGTAGACTGCCAGCCACGTAGGTTGTTCTTGATGAGCCTCATGGTAACCACACATTAAAATCCTATAGCAGATACACACACAAAGAGGAGAGAGCAGTCAACATATAACACTGAAGAAAATCATCCAGTCACCAGGGAAGAGAGCAGGAAAAAGAGAAAGGAACAGAGAACTACAGGAAAACCAGAAAACAATGAACAAACTGGCAATAAGTGCATTCCTATCAATAATTACTTTAAATGTAAATGAGATAAGTGCTCCAATCAAAAGATATAGAGTGGGCTCAATAGAAAAAAATAATAAGACCCACTTCCTGCATGAGACTCACCTCAGACCTGAAGACACACGCAGCCTGGAAGTGAAGGGCTAGGAAAAGATACTCCATCAAATGGAAATGAAAAGAAAACTGGAGCAGCAAAACTTATATCAGACAAAATAGACTTTAAAACATTAGACTAAAACAAGAGACAAGAGCATTACATAATGATAAAGGGATCGATCCAATATGAGGATACGAGGATACAATAGTAAATATCTGTGCACCCAACAAAGGAGCTCCTAAATATATAAAGCAAATATTAACAGACATAAAGGGAGAAATTGACAGTAAGAAAATAATGGGAGGGGACTTTAACATCCCACTTACATCAATAAATAGATCATCCAGATAGAAAATCAGTAAGGAAACAGTGGCCTTAAACAACATATCAGAGGTAAAAGCAAGCTTCTAGTTATCAAAGAAGTAAGTCACAGGGATAAAAAGTACAGCATAGGGAACAAAGCCACTAATATAATAACTATGGTGACTGATAACTAGACTTAACTATGGTAATCATTTAATAATATATATTAATGTCAAATCACTAAGTCATATGCCTGAAACTAGTGTGATATTGTATGTCAACTATATGTCAGTATAACAAAAAAAAGAAAAAGAGTGGTTCCAACTGGTATTTTTCACTAATAATTGACTGTTTATCAGGAAAAAGTATAAATGGCTTTTAAACATAAAAAAGGTGATGCGCTTTCACTCAGAATTTCAAGACAGATGAAACCAAACCATAGGAGTCTCATTTTTCACCTATCAGAGTGACAGAGATGCAGAAGTTTGATAACACACTTTGCTCGCTGGGCTGTGGGGAAAATCATTCTCCTACGTTATTTGGTGGAGTATAAAATGGTACAAACTCTTGAAATAGTATACATTAGAATTGCAGTGTTGGAACCAGAATTTTTTCCACTTCTAGCAATTTATCTTACAGATAAGTGTACATGTAAGTGGGTAAAGACACATGTATAAAGGACATTCATTGAAATAGTTTGGAGACAATTTAAGTGCCTGTCAATACAGAACTGATTAAATCAATTAGGGTATAGCCATACAGTAGAGCAAAGGCCTGCAGAAATTCTCGGTAAAGGACCGATAGTAGTTTAGGTTTTGTGGACCATGAGGTCTCTCTAGGAGCCACTGTGCCCTTAGAGCCTGAAATCAGCCACACATAATATGTAAATGAATGGACATAGTTGTGTTCCAATAAAACTTTATTTGTGGGCCAGGTTTGTCCAAGAGCCATAGTTTGTGGGTCCCTGCAGTACAGTATTAGATTTCCTCAACAAAGAAAACACTAGCTGTCTGTGTGCCAAACAAAACACACTGGACACAGTGATAAGCAGGAGGCGGGCAGATGCTACCATTTGTGAGCAGTGTTTTTAAAGCCTTTCTGTTGTTCTGTGGATCAAATGTCTCTAGAAGGATACACAGATAATTCCTAATGATGGTTGCCTTTGGGGCAGGGAAAGCCTGGGTTGGAGGAGGAATGAAATGGGGTCAGGGCTGGGAGGACAAAGGTCGGATTCAGGGCTGGGTGGGAGATGGTCACAAACTTGAGAGGAGGCTTAACCTGGACTGTTGGAATTACTGCTGTGGGCACGCATAGCTTTTCAGAAACAGCCAAGGAAACCATAAACCCGTGCTATGTACTGCACTCCTGTTGTGTGCCAGGCATCAGTACAGGTGCCCGTCTAACAGAAAAGAGCAGACAGGCACCTCCCTCAGCACAGTGACCTGGTGATTCCAGGGGAGCAGAGGGGAAGAGGCACTCACCCTCCAGAGCTTAACGTGATGGCCTCTTCAGGAAACTGCCCCAACCCCTAGTCTGATATGTGGGCTCTTTTATGAGCTGCCTCTTCATCTCTTGCCCCAGTTCTTCCTTCAGAAAGACAGCAGACTTGGAGTAGGAAGGAGGATCGTGAGCCAGAGACCAAAGTCTTCCCTGTCGGGGCAGCGGGGTTGCAGGACTGCCAGCTGGTGGGAGGCAGTGGGTGTCTTTGGAAAGCAGCAGGGCTAAGTGAGGCTGGCCCCCTTGTGGTGGTTTGAGGTGTGGAAAAGGAAGAAGAGCCTCTGTTCAGGAGGGTTTCCAGGGAGGCCTAGTTGGAGGACTGAGTAGGGGGAACAGCTGGGGGGCCACTGTGAAGAGGCAAGAAACAAGAACAGGAGGTAGCTAGTCCTCCCTAGAGTTGGAAGTAGCCCATCAAGCTTGGTCTGGGAAGGTGAGCAAGAATTGACTGTTGTGTGAAGGGGGGAATGGAGAACAGTGATACTTTAAATGAGGGACGGGGAGGGGTGTCAGAGAAGGCCTCTCAGGTGGTGCTACAAACCAGTTAGCCCACTGTTGAATCTGAGCCAGACCTTGCCCACACAGGTGAGAGCCATCCCTGGCTGTGTGACCTTAGGGAAGTTGCTTAAGCTCTCTGAGTGTCCCTCTTCTCATTCACCAGCATTTATTTCTCAATATTTATGGAATGCCTGCTCTGTGTCAGCCACTCTGACCTCAACAACTAAAACAGCAATTAGAGCTGCCTTTTATTTTGCTCCATGCACTGGGCTAAGTGCCTTCCATTTGATATTTATTCTCACAGGTTTCATCTTACAGATAAGGAAACTGATCTTAGAGAGCTTAAGTAGTAGCCCAAGGTCATAGCTGGTAAATGCCAGAGCTGAGAACCAGAGCCAGATCCGACTGGACAAATCCTGGTACCACCCCGCCCCTCCAGATCGGAGGGTGTACCTGCCGCACTTCCATCGAGCACTCAGGACCTGGCGCCTGGCACACAGACACTCCCCCCTTGGGGGTTCCTTCTCTCCGTCCCAACTGCTGTCTTGCAGGACATCATCCCCTTTGGTAACAACCCTGTCTTCCGCTACCTCTTTGGTTGGATGGTGCCTCCCAAGATCTCCCTCCTGAAGCTGACCCAGGGCGAGACGCTGCGCAAGCTGTACGAGCAGCACCACGTAGTGCAGGACATGCTGGTGCCCATGAAGTGCCTGATGCAGGCTCTGCACACCTTCCACGAGGACATCCACGTGAGCCAGGGCAGGGTAGGGTGAGCCGCAAGCCAGCCTGTGGACCCTAGTCTTCTCAGAGCCACGGGACTGACCATGGGCACACCTGCCCTCTGGGCCTCGTTCTTCCACTGTTACGTGGGCCCACTCAGGCACAGCCTGGTGGGAGAGAGGTCGCAGAGGCCACAGATGAGCACTTCTGTGACCTGCTCAGATTGTGTCCCCTGTGTGGTGGGCTTGAGGTGCTCGCAGCCGTGGCTTGGGGGCTCGGGGATAAAGCTGTGCACAGCCAGAGAGGGGTACCTGGAAAATGCTGCCAGGCCTCCCACTAGGTAGGGATGGGGTGGGCCAGCCATGAGCCTGTCGCCTGTGGGAAAAAAAGCACCACAATACCCTACCTGATCTACCCCAGGTCTACCCCATTTGGCTGTGCCCGTTCATCCTGCCCAGCCAGCCTGGCCTGGTGCACCCCAAGGGAGACGAGGCGGAGCTCTACATAGACATTGGAGCATATGGGGAGCCACGTGTGAAACACTTTGAAGCCAGGTCCTGCATGAGGCAGCTGGAGAAATTCGTCCGAAGCATGCATGGGTGAGTCGCCCAGAGTGGGGTGTGGTCCCTCTGGCTGCCAGCCCCAGGGTGCTGCTCCATGGGGAGCAGAGTAAGGGCCCCACAGCCAGCTCCAGAGCCACACCAGCTGGTGGCTTAGGGACTCTGTACTGCGTCAGCCCCTGACTGGGGAAGGGCCTTGTCAGATAAACAGGTGGAATTGCAGGTTTTTTGGCCCTCTTCTTCCTGCATCCGCCTCCTGCAGTGAACTCACCAACATCCCTCTAGAGGCTCCAGCCGGAAACTCAGGAATCACCCACTCCTCCCCCAGGGCAGATGACAGCATTCATGGGCTGCTGCTCCTGGTTGGGTGGAAGACCAGCACTAAGGAGGGAGATTCCTGCCTCTGAAAGGACACAGGCCAGGGCAGAATTGCTCAGGAAACGGCCTGGAATAGACTATCAGTGTACCTAACATGGACAGATCTCAGAATAATCGTGGTGATTGGAAGAAGACAGGAAAGAGGAGTACTGTATGATTCCATTTATATAAAATCCAGAATCTGCCCGGGGTGGTGGCAGGCAATGGATAACACGCGAGCATGAGGAAAGTTTGTGGCCATGAGTATGGTCATTATCTGGTGATGGTTTCAGGGTTGTATACATAGTCAAACTTAAAATCAAGTTGTATGCTTTAAATATGTGCGTTTTACTGAGTGTCCATAAAAAAAGAAAGAAAGTAGCCCACGGCCCCCATCAGGGAGGCAGCCAATCAGTTCACAGAGCACAGGGGGAGACCCAGCTGACCAAGTTGGACTCCTGTCTCTGTCTCCACTGCTAAGCCACGTAGCACCTTGAGCCTCAATTTCACATCTGAAAATGGGGGTGAGAACTCCTAACAGCCTCCATCACTAGGTCATGAGGGGAGTTAAGCAAGAAGAGTCCCCTCAAAGCACTCCCTGCACAAGTGTGCTACGCATCAGGGACAGCTGGGGTTCTCTCAGGTCCCTGTCCCCTCCCTGCACCCAGGCCGCCACCTTCTGCATCTTCACCCGCTTCTCTTTGCAGGTTCCAGATGCTATACGCAGACTGCTACATGAACCGGGAGGAGTTCTGGGAGATGTTTGATGGCTCCCTGTACCACAAGCTGCGGAAGCAGCTCGGTTGCCAGGACGCCTTCCCCGAGGTGTACGATAAGATCTGCAAGGCCGCCAGGCACTGAGTGTGAGCTGCCTGGAAGGAGACAGACATGGGTGGGCCCTGTCCCCAGGGCCAGTAGGCACCTTCCCTTCACTCGCACTAGGTTGCCCTCCCAGATGCACGCTTTTAGAAGAAACCCCTCCAGCACTCCCACCCAGACAGCACCAAGAGCCAGCTCCCAGCCCCCAGGGCCCGTCGAGTGGAACGGAGGGGATGTGGGATTTGGAGTCAGACAAACCTGACTGTCCAGCTCCCAGTTCAGGCACTCCTTTAGCTGTGTGACTCAGTGAGTCGCTCACCGCCTCTGAGCCAGCTCTTCATCTGGCAAAACGGGCAGCAGTATCTGCCTGCAGGTGTTGTCACTTAAGCCCTGTGCCTATCGCTTTGGAGGCGCTGAGTAAGGGGAGCTGTTATGGGAGCTTCCCGTTCAGCATCACCTCTGACTACAGTGCTTTGGATTCGGTGGTTGGGGCAGAAGGCCCACGTTAGGTCACCTGGGCACAAGTTTGGCGGGAATAATAAGGGAATGCCCCAGGGTTGCACTGCCATTGTTTCAGTCAGCCAGAAGAGCTCCTCACTGAGGGAAGGAAGGTTCCTCTCCATCCCAGGGGCCTCAAGGAGGCGACCGATGGGGTAGGTAGGCCCAAGGTGTGCTGTGCCAAAGCTAAGTCCAATTCCAAAGTTCTCTCTGCCGTCCTTGGTGACTTCCTGCCCCTTCCTCCTTCCTACTCAGGCTTGCAGCCCCACCCCAGCCACTACCCAAGTTGACTCAAAGGACTGTGTTCCCTGGAGAAGACATTTCAGGGTTGAATCCTGTCTGGCCCAGAACCCAGACACATGCCCAGGGGGAGTGAGTGGTTTCCCCTCTGAATTGGATCCAGAGGATCTGGGCTGACTCTTTTCTCTCCAAACAACCCTCCATACCTCTTGTCATGGTGGCATGTGTCCACACTGCTCTGCGGCATGGTGGGCCATACCAAGCCGGAAAATGGAGCCCGCCTTAGTTAGGTTTCCTGAGGATTTTCACTGTGGGGCTGAAAGAGTATCAGCTTGATTTCTCCAACCACTCATCCCATTCCTTTCTCCCCCACCCACCTCTAGTTAATTTCAGTGCCTTATAAATCCTGAACTCAGAGAAAATTAGCTCCGTTTCTGTTCAAAGGGAGGGAGGCCTCCCTAGGTTCTTCCAACTTATTAAAACTTGGTTGTTTATGCAATTCCATCTGAAGAACTGGCCAGCTTCAGCTGAAAACCCGGAATCTAAGGGGGGAATTGTGTCATGTAAGGAAAGCTGGGGTTAAGTGAGCCATGTCAGGCAGGGGCATCCTGAGAGGGAGAGTGAGCACCCTACCAGGAGGCAGGAGACGGTGCTAGTCCCTGCACTCTTGCTAGTGTGTTGTGTGACCATGGCCAAGTCACTTGTCCCTCTGAACTGCAGTTTGCTCATCTTACACCGGTACAGACAAGACTTCCCACGACCTTACAGCTGTAGAAGTGCATGGCTGTCCTAGACACCGTGGTTGCAAAACCTGTAAAAAGCCTCACCGGTGTGGAAAGTTAGGAAAAATAAATGATCCAGGTATACGCCTGGGATTGTCTGTCATTTAAGGTCCTTCCTTCACCCAAGGCCAGCTCTCATCTCATTTTTAGAAAGGTGCATCTGTAACTTGCTGGAAAATGTCTGATCACTGCAGGTTGCCAGAATCCTCAGTCACATTTACTGACAGTGGTCTGGGTGCATTCATGTCTCTCAGAAAGTAAAGGAACCCCCCTTGCCCATTTGGCCTCTGGAAGGGGCATAAGAATAAACCTCATTCTCTAGCTTGTATATAAATTATGTGAATTCTAGCATTAGCTCTCTTAGTGGGCCCATGTGCTTCCTGCTCAGTACTAACCTGATGATCCTACTTGCTGTAGAGGAATGGTTAACATGAGCAGATTAACCCAACAGATAACAGCCTCAACATTGCACAAGTGTGGCCTTCATCCCTGAACCACTGGGAGTGGCTGGAGATGGTGGCAGCCTCACATCCTTAGTTCTGCAAACCAAAACCCTGCCCTTCACACACCTCACCTTGAACCTGGGGCTTGGAATGGCAGCAGCCTCAGGTTAATGCCTGGAAAGGGGCAGTCTTCCAAGCATGGTGGACTGAGTTACCTGCTTTTTCTTGTAGCGAGTCCCATCCCTCTCCATCCACCGTTGGTTTAAACTTGGCACATGTATGGAAGGTGAAAGAATAGGCCTCTCCCCTTGCAGAACCCTGAGTTTCTTGGCTGCATGAAGGTTTTCTGTAAAATCAGAATTGTAACCATTTTGGCTGGATGGATGCATGACTTAATTGGCTGTGACTGAAAGGGAAGGGAGCGGGTGGGGATAGGGATAGTGTATGGCTTTTATTTTTTCCTGGATCGTGGGGACCAACGTGAAAGGCTCTGGCAGCTGCAGAATCTGCCTACTGTCCAGAACACTTAATGTCTCCATAGCTACAGGGCCACTGCTTCGGTAAAAATAAAAGAGTGACCTGGAAACTAACCTTTGTCATTTCTTGCCCTGGGGACCTGCTCTATGGAGTCAGACCTGGGCTAGAGTGCAGGCTGCTGCTCACTGGGTCCGCTTCCCTCCCTGAAGCTGCGGGCCTTGGACAAAGGCTGAAGACCACATGGGGGAGTGACTTTCCCATTTTGGAAATTCTGTCACTGTCACAATGGGATCTGGCCTATGTGTGATGGGATCCCCTTCTCTTCAGGAGGAATGGGTGGAAGCTAGGAGACTAGTGAGAGTGCCCCTGAGATGCCGGGGTGGGGCCTTACTGCTTTTTTTTTTTTTTTTGTAGATAATTATTTTTTATTGAAGGGTAGTTGACACACAGTATTACATTAGTTTCAGGTGTACAACACAGTGATTCAACATTTATATACATGATAATTCTAGGTACCAGCTATCACCATACCAAGCTGTTACAATATCTTGACTATATTCCTTATGCTATACATTACATCCCGGTTACTTATTTTACAATTGGAAGTGTGTATTTTTTTTTTTTTGTGAGGGCATCTCTCATTTATTGATCAAATGGTTGTTAACAACAATAAAATTCTGTATAGGGGAGTCAATGCTCAATGCATAATCATTAATCCACCCCAAGCCTAATTTTCATCAGTCTCCCATCTTCTGAAGCATAACAAGTTCTTACACGGAGAACAAATTCTTACATAGTGAATAAGTTACATGGTGAACAGTACAAGGGCAGTCATCACAGAAACTTTCGGTTTTGCTCATGCATTATGAACTATAAACAGTTCAAGCCTTACTGCTTTTTAAGGCACTAGGTCAGGTTATCTGGACGGAGCTCTGCTGCAGCCCTGGCTTTGTCATTTGATTGTTAACCTAATTTTGGCAAGTGAGTGAATCCTGTACAGACTATTTGTATCAGATTTGTCTACAAACTGATCAAGAGTACTAGCTGTCCACCTAAGTCCATTCCCCACTTCTTGGAGCACATTGCTAGACTACATTTCCCAGCCTTCCTCACAGTCATGTGTCTGTGTTAGCCTTCAGGAGAAGGTGAGCTTCTGGCTCTTTCCCCTTCTATTGGCTGGATGCAAATGACAACTAGGCCATAAGCCATAGGCCACGGCAGTCACAAGTTAGAAGGAGCCCGGATCCCCGAGTCACTGTAAAGGAGAACTCCCCACAACTTGAACCCTGGCCTGATCTGTTTATTACAGGAGCAAAATATAAAATTCGTAGTGTATTTGAGCCACTACATACTCGGGGCTATGGTAGAGCAGTTTAACTCACCCTACTTGTTATAGGGTTGTCGGGCTTAAATGAATAGGATTATAAGAGTAGAGCTTAGTGCAATACAATTTTATGCAAATGCGAGGATATACCTGATAAAAGACATTTTCCTAAAACTGTGTGATGTGGGGCTCCCATACTAAAGTTATTCCTACAGGAAATTACTTTTCCAATTGCTCAGTTTCATAAATCTGGATTTTGTGAACTCTCCTTAGAAGAGGATTTGAAATACCTAATGCTCCTCCAAACAGATTCTGCGGTTTAATCCTTAAATGTCACCCTACATTTGAATAGCACACAACATACAATATCTTATTCGATCCTCACAATCCTGTAACAAAAGCAGGTCAGTTTCTAAAGCTCACAGTGATTCCTCCTGAAGGCCAAGCTGGAGCTATTGCTGGTTTAAACAAGGATGCAGACTCATCATCTAGTCTTTCAACCCCAAAGTGTTTCAAGAGCCTTAGCCAGAGCAATCTGAGACAATAGCTCCAGACCTAGAAACGGGGAAAATGAGACCCTGTGGCTGAGTCCCACGTAGTGGGAGGTCAGGTTTCACTGCATGATTTCTGTTGAGAAAAGATGCCACTAGTGGTCAGCAGAGAGTGTTTGGCGTTGACCCAGAGCCCTTCCTTTTCCAAGGAACCCTCTTCCCCAACCAGACCCTCAGCTCACATGGCAGGGTCCAGACACCAACATTCATCCAGCATTGTATCAGTGGGTTTTCCAAACTTGGCTTATATAAGAGAAGTCACACTACACAAGTTAAATACAGATGTATTTTTAAAATACACTTTCTAGTTGTGTCCTGGTGTTAAGATGGCCCACAGGCCTCATCCTACATGACCCCTCTAATCACTGCAAGTGTCCGCCCTGGCATGCTAGGCTGAGAGAGACTGAGGCTTGGTGGGGTCTAGGAGGTGATATTTTGCTGTGGACTTAATGTTTGTGTCTCCCCCACCCCATTCATATTTTAAATCTCTAATGTAATAGAATTGAGAGAAGGGCCTTTTAGGTCATGAAGGTGGGACCCCATGATGAGATTAGTGTTCTTATAAGAGACAGCGAGAACTAGCCCTCTGCTCACCACCATGTGTGAGGATGTGAGAAAGATGGCCATCTGCAAACCAAGCTAAGGGCTCTTACCAGACACCACATCTGTAAGAACTGTGATCTTGGACTCCTCAGCCTCTAGAAGAGTGAAATAAATGTTGGTAATTTAAGCCACCCAGTCTACAGCAACTTGTTAAAGCAACCTGAGCTGCTGAAGACAGATGGTGTGAAGCTTGTGAGCCAAAAGGCCCAGAAGTAGCTGCTCTGCCCAGCACTCCTCCTCCCCCAGGGGGAGCCCTAGGCAGCAGATCCAAGGAATGATTTTCCTTTTTAATGTGACACTGAGATCATAGAAAAAATATATATATTTGTCTCTGCCCCCACTTCCTAGCACACAGCTCCTAAAAAACCTTGTAATTTCCCAAGTGACAAGAGCAGTAGGAGCACCTTTTAATCTTTCATTTGGTCTTTGACCCAGGTTCCTGGCATTCCTGGGATTGAAATCCTAAATCCCTTGGAATTTACTGGGTTGATAGGAATGTCTTTTGTTCTGTGAGGTAACTGGGTGGGCTCCTGGATGGGGGCTGGTCACCAGAAAGAGGCGTGACTAGAAGCTTGGAACTTTCGGCCTTGCCCACTGTCTTGCCAATGGGTTTCAGCCCCAGTCAAGTTCGCTATGGATTCAATGTGACCAAAGAAATTGAAAGCAAAACGTTCTTGGGGTGAAAGGGTTATACCCAACTTTATTTCCACGGTGGCAGGTCAGTCACTAGAATCCCATTCACTCAGAGCAAGTCTGCATGCAGCAAGCCAGTCTCTGCCTCTGGGCCCCTCGGTTCTCACAGCTGTCCTCTGTCCTCGGCGCTGCCACCACTCCAGCCTCTGTTCTGCTCTCCAGCAGCCTTGCAGCCCTGCCACCAGGTCACGCCTAGAGCACTGGGCGGAGCTCTTTTTATAGAGTCAACAGCCATGTATTGCCCACAGGTGTGCAGTGAGCCAGTCAACCAGGGCCAGGTGAGAATCCTGGCCACAGGAACTCTCATTTTATCCACACCCACCATCCTCCAGAGAGGGAAGAGGGGCTAGAGACAGAGTTAATTGATCATGCCTATGTGAGGAAGCCTCTATAAAACTCCAAGTATGGGATTCAGAGAGCTTCCAGATTGGTGAACATATCCCCAGATGGGGAGGGGAACACGCCGCAACTCCACAGGGACAGAAGCTCCTGTGCGCAGGACCCTCCTGGACCTCACCCCATGTACCTCTTCACCTGGCTGTTCATCTGTAGCCTCTATCATATCCTTTAATGAATTGGTAAACATGTTTCCTTGAGTTTTGTGAACCACCTAAGCAAATAATCAGATCCAAGGGGAAGGAGCTCATGGAAACCTCTGATTTGTTGCCAGATTTAAAAAAAGTTGTAAGTAAGGCTGACGACCTACTACTTGCAATTGATATCTGCAGTAGGGGGCAGCTTTATGAAACTGAGCCTTTAACCTGTGGGTCTGGTGCTGTCTCCAGTTAGAGTCTTAAACTTCAAAATAAAAGTTATTCTACCAACAAAAACAGGTTTATTCAGGAATAACAGAATTGCAACTGGGGACATACAAGCTGTGACAAAACCCTAGACACATCAGGAGAACAAAGGAGTGGTGTTCTTTTATAGAGGGAAGGGGGCGGTTGTGAGGAACTGTTCTAAGCAAAAAGTCCATTGGAGGAAACTGGGAGTCCCACATGTCATGGTTTCTCATTGACTGAGTTGTGACAGTGTGGATAAAATGAGAGTTCCTGTGGCCAGGATTCTCACCTGGCCCTGGTTGACTAGCTCACTGCACACCTGTGGGCAATACATGGCTGTTGACTCTATATAAAGAGCTCTGTGCATGACATGATGGCATGGCTGCAAGGCTGCAGGAGAGCAGAGCAGAGGCTGGAGTGGGGGCAGCACCGAGGACAGAGGCCCAGAGGATGGCTGTGTGGGACAACTGTGCAGAGAGGCCCAGAGGACAGCTGTGGAGGACGACTGTGTGGGATGACTGTGCAGAGAAACCCAGAGGGCAGCTGTGTGGGACGGCTGTGCACACAGAGAGGCCCAGAGGCAGAGACCGGCTTGCTGCATGCAGACTTGCTCTGAGTGAATGGGATTCTAGTGACTGACCTGCCACCTGGAAATAAAGTTGGGTATAACCCTTTCACCCCAAGAACGTTTTGCTTTCAATTTCTTTGGTCACATTGAATCCATAGCGAACTTGCCCGGGGCTGAAACCCAGGGGCAAGAAAGTCTCTCATTTGCTGTCCTGCTGCGAGGAGGCAGAAGGTGGAAACCTTTCTTATTCTTGCTGGGTAGGAAAATGGCTAAAACAGTAATCTTTCCATCTCTTCTGGTGGGGGTCTGAGATTTATGCAGAGTGGTGGGCATGACAGCTTCCCCTGCTGGCCTCCTGATGCTATGTCAGCAAGGTTTCCTTATTTTCACAGGAGTGTGAGGAGTGAAATAATAGGACACCCTGCTGGTGGTGTGGAGAATTGCTTGTTGGGAGAAAAACCCATAGGCCCACAAACCTGAGGACAGACTCATTCAGAGGAACCCTCCTCCCGGGGGAGAGGGAGAGGTATGTGTGGACGGCCAGGGGCATGCTGCACCTGGTTTGTATAGGATTACAAGAGCCATTGTGCCCTACTCCAGAGATGTTCGTAGCTTGAAAATCACCTGTGGTGGGAGTATTTACACCACAGAAATTAATAAACACTACAAATCAGGACGTGTTTTTTTCTGATATTGTATTAGGTGTTCCAGAGAAACAACCTACATGAGGGAGAGAGAGAGATTGATTTATCGTATGGAATTGGCTCAGGCAATTATGGAGGCCAAGAAGTTCCGAGACCTTCACTTGGTAAGCTGGAGAGCCAGTGGTGTAGCCCCAGTCCACATGTGAAGGCCTTGAGAATCAGGTTTGCCATTGGTTAAGTTCTAGTCTTCAGGCTTGAGACTGAAAAAGACCTAATTTTTCAGTTCAAGTCAGCAGGCCAGAAAAGTCTCAACTCAGATGCTCAAGCAGAAGTTCCCACTTACTCAGACTTTCTATTCAGGTTTTCAACTGGGTGAGGCCCACCCACTTTGGGGAATATTAATCTCATCCAGAAGCACCCTTCCAGATGTGCCCAAATGTTTAACCAAGTCCAGTCAAGCTGTGATCCAGACAAGCTGACACATAGAATTAACCATCACAGGTGTTTTGGTTTTGTTTTCTAGAGCCAGTTGTTGAATATTTACTGGCACACCACTGAGGGGAGTGGCTTATTAGATACGTCTCCTAATGACCACCCCCCAAATCCAAGCTTAGCAGGAAAGGTGGTTCCCAGGCTTATTTTTGCCCTGTCTCTGGCCTCGGAGCATTTGCCTCTCTGGCTGCTGAACCTCCTACACATCTGTGATAATCCCCTTCTCCTTCCTCCCTTCCCATTTTTGTCTAATTTCCATTCCCTGCCAGGTGCTGCAATAGGTCCAGGAAGAGGGACTGGTCAACAACCCAGGTACATGGGTAAACTGCCCTGAGAAGGAGGCTCTCCGAGGGTCCAGTTAGAGATGGTGAAACTCCTTTCAGGGCCAAAGGACCATGGCACGGCTGGCAGTGAGGATCTGGGGTGTGAGCTCTGAATAAGAGGGGCTTCCCAGAGCTCCCTCACATCTGGCCTGGCTGCTGGTCATTGTAGATTCAAGGTAGAAGGCACTGTATAGGGTTCCTGATGGTCAAAACCATCTCCCTCGTAATGGTCAGGTATTGATAAGACCCTAACACAGCCAAAAATAGTTTATTCTATTAACTACGTTAACTAAGGCAAAAACACTGCGTAACTTGTTCTGTGAGTCTGTTTCCTCACAAAATGCCAGCTGTGCTTGATCTTGCTAAAGCATTGCAGGTGACCCAGAGCCCATGCCCACTAGCTGATTACAGAGCCTAGTTGCAACAGGACCGCTTACATGTGATGCTCATTCATTGTAACATTACCTGTGCTCCACTTGCAAGGTGGCACTAGAGGCATAGGTCTGGTGGCGTGGCTTATGAGAGGTGGTTTTTGCCCTGTTCAGGGCTTCCCACAATCTGACAGGACCTCACATTAGACTGGAAGAAACTACTACCCTCCTAAGCAACCAGGGAGGTGCTAGAACCTGATGTCACTTTTATATGATTTGTGTGCTGGTGTGCTCACCCCAGTCTTCTGCAGATAACTGCAAGAGATGGAACTAGAATTGCTGGTTGTTAAAGCTTTTTTCCCCCACTATGGAATTTTTTTTTCCAAACAAAAGCTTTTAGGAGAAGTCCAACATATAACAAATATGGAGCTACTTTGGTTCAAGCTGGGTAGGGCAGGGAGCCCAGCCCTCTTGTTTTCCTTACACAGAGGTTGCCGGAGGCCTCAGTGGAGCCCAATTAACAAAAATCAGATTTCTGTGTCCCTTGTGGTCCCTGCCTCAGCAAAAGGGCAAAGGAGCCAGATTTCAGCTCAACATCCAAAGCACATTTTACAGTCATGGGTGCTTCACTGGAAGGGCTGGCTTGGGGGTGTGCAAGAAGTCGGACACACAGATTGAGTTATGGTGGAAGAGAGCAGTGGTCTCCAAAGTGAGATGCCCAAACTGGCAGTGTGGTGAGATGACTCACTGGGATGTTGGAAAAAATCAGAGCACTTGTGTGGGTTTCCCCGGAAGCAGACCCTGAAACAAGGATTTGAGTGCAAGTAGTTTATTTGGGAAGTGAAGAGAACACCAGTATGGGGATGGAGAAGGGGTCACAGCCAATAAAGGTGCATTATCGGTAGGTTACCACTGACAGCAACTGGAGTTTAACTGCATTGGGAAAACTCTGAGAGCCAGTGTAAAACATACACTTCAAAGTTATATCCTGCAAGGGGTGAGGGAGCTGGGTGTTTATACTTCAACTCCCACCAGTCACAGCTCAGGGCAGCTCCAGAGGGGTCTTAATTCTATGGAACTTCCAATGTTCCATGCAAGAAAGCCTTCCGTGGTGGCTGGTCTTTCACTCCATTATAACTTCTCAGTGAACATGACTTTTGTAACACACAGAAATTCTCATGGCACAGGACTTAGAAGAACTGCCCTATTTAAAGTGGTTACACAGGTTTTTCTTATGAAACAGCAAACATTCCAAATGTTCTGACCTTCTCTCTGGTGACGGTAACTGTCAGGATTATGACAGCTAACAGATACACTTGAAATAATGTACTTATTTTGTAAAGTAGAGCAATCTTTTTTCTCAAGTTGCATTGCATGTATTTTTTAACTGTTTATTTTGGATTAATTTTAGACTTACAGAAAGTTGAAATAATAAGACAAGTTCCCATATCCCTCTCACCCAGTTTCCTCTAACGTTAATATCTATGTAACCACAGTAAAATTATCAAAACCAAGAAATTAACATTGGCATAATATTATTAACTAAACCACAGACCTTATTAGAATTTCACCAATTACAGCACTGATGTTCCTTTTCTTTCCAGAAGCCTATCTAGAATCCTACATTCCCTTTAGTTGTTATTTCTCCTTAGTTTCTTCCAAACTGTAACGGTTTATTGAGGTATAGTTAACACATAATAAACCACACATATTGAAAGTGTACACTTTGGTTAGTCTTAACATTTTATGGGTATACCACAGTTGTTTATTCATTTACTTGTTAATGGACATTTGGGTTGTTTCTAATGTGGGACTCCACGAATAAAGTGGCTAGGGACATGTACAATTTTTGTGTGGACATATGCTTCCCCTTCTCTTGGATAAATCCCCAGGAGAGGAATGGCTGGATTATATGGTATGTGTATGGTTAACTTTTTAACTTGCCAAACTGTTTCCAAAGGAGTGTACTATTTTACATTTCCACCAGCAGTGTATGAGAGTTCCAGTTGCTTCCCATCCTCACCAGCACTGGGTATGGTGACATGCATATATATTCTGGATATAAGTCCTATATCATATATGATTTGCATATATTTTCTCCCACTCCATGGCTTGTCTTTCTATATTCTTAATAGCATCTTTGAAGGAACAAAAATTTGAAATTTGAATTAAGTCCAAACTTGTTTATACCATACCGAAGTACAATCTATAAAAAAACAAAAGTTAAACTTATATTTAAGAAATTCCTGCTTAACCCAAAGTCCAAAGATATTCTTCCTATGTTTTCTTCTAGTTTTATGGCTTAAGTATATATTACATTTTATATTTACTATGATTCATTCTGAGTTAATTTTTACATATGATGTAAGTCATGGATCATAGTTCATTATTTTTTTGCATATTGACATTCAATAGTTCTAGCACTATTTGTTGAGAAGACTATTCCTTTTCCATTGATTTGTCTTTGCACCTTTGTTGAAAATCATTTATCCATAGGTGTGTAGGTGTGTTTCTGGATTCTCTGTTCTGTTTCTTTAATCTATCTTGACACCAGTTCCACACTGTGGAATAAGGTAACATTAGTGCTCCAGCTTTGTTCCTCTTTGTCAAAGTTGTTTTGGCTATTTTATATCTTTTGTATTTCTGTGCAAGTTTTAGGATCAGCTTCTCAACATAAATTATTGGGATTTTGATTGGCATTGCATCGAATCTATCAATTTGGGGAGAATGGACATCTCAACAATATTGAGTCCTTTGGTCCATGAACATGGTATCTTTCTTCCTTTATTTAGGTCTTCATTAATTTCTCTCAGCAGTATTTTGCAGTTTTTAGCATACAGATCTTGTACATATTCTGTCAAATTTAGCCTAAGTATTTCCTAGTTTTGATGCCATTATGTATGGCATTTAAAATTTTTGATTACCTATTGTGAGTATATAGAAATGGTTGATTTGGGTATATTGATCTTATTTCTTGAAACCTTTCTAAGCTGATGTATTAGATCTAGTTTGCACCTAGTATAGCTTATCAGTTTTGAGGGATCACAAGGATTTTTTATGTATGTAGATGACATGCCTGTGAATAAAGAGTTTTACTTCATCCCAAACAGACATTTTGACATGGGTGAGAAAGTAACCGCTTTTGGTAAGGCACTCACACTCTGAACAGGATTTGAAGTCTTTTTTTTAATCTTATGTGAGTTTTGTGGCTGAGGCTGTAGTGTCCTAGACTCTTTTTTTCTAGGGATAATGCACTTCTGCCATCCCACCCAATCTCTCACTGACAAAAAAACAGTGAAGACATTGTGACCAACCCCCCCATACTCACCTTGGGGCTCAGACTGGTGTGACCACGAGGCCTGATTCTGGGAGTAGACCTGATCGTTCCAGATAGCTACAAACTTCCTAGAGGTCAGCAGCTTCCCCATAGCATGACAAGAAGGCAAAACTGATGCTGAGCTTCCAGAAGCGTCCTGGGATGGATGTGGAGTACCCCTGGAGGGGGCCTACAGCTGCTGTAGGACATATGCTACACTCTCCTGCCTCTTTTTGGATTCTAATGAACAGGGAGTCAAGCACTTTGGCTTTAAAACAGAAGGGGTTTCAAGAGTGTCAACCACATCCCACCTCCTAGTCCAGCTGTGGTCTGGCTCCCATGTTCATGTGACTGGCCGATTTGAATTCTCAGGATAACTGATCCCTCACATCAAAAGATACCTGGCCCCAGCTGTCCCAACAGACACCATGACTTCCAGGTAGCTGTCTCCTGCAAAAGTGGCCCCACCACATCTCTCCCCATCGCAGGCGTTATTCCCATGTGTCCCTTCTGCAAGACCCTTGCTCCCACTGCTACCCTCCCATCCCCAGATCTGTCTTCAGACCTTGGGCCCTCTGGCCACCATAGGCTGTCCTTCACGTGCGGCTTTAAGGAGTAGCGTCCAAATTGTGATCCACAATTGTAGGGCACTTTCCCTTAGTAAAAGGTGTGATCCTTTCCCTTTAAAAGACAGAGAGGAAGAGAAAATGGAACTGGTCCCTTGGAAGGCAGTGACTCCCCTCTCCCCCACATCCCTGAAGGAGTGCCCACAGGACATGAACAAGTACCAGTCTTACACTGGGTGAGAGGCCAACTGGTAAGCTTTTTGAACAAAACAGCCTGGTTCTAAGGAGCAGATTCCTTTATTTTGCACCTGATTTGGCTCATCAGAGCCCCCAAGCTCATTTGTTAAACTGCAAATACAAAATCCTAACACGTAAGAGATCATCTAGCCCAACCTTGAGAGGGAGACTGAGAGCCAGAGAGAGGAGGGAACTTGCCTGAACTCACCCTGGTGGCGAGGGTTAGGGCCAAAATTCTAGCCCAGAGCCCCTGACCTCAGGCTCAAGTCCATCCTGTTGTTCTGATTCTTTTCTCTCCTGAAGACTCTCTTTCCCATCCGTGGAGCCATTTGTAAGATGGCATTTCATAAAGAACCTCCAGCTTTGTGTATCCAACAGAATCTTCCAGCCATTATGCTACACACATACTTGTTTATTGTCTGTCTTCCCCACTAAGATGTAAACTCCATGATGGCAGGGCTTTGATTGCTTTACTGGTATTTCCCCATGCCTAGACTGCAACCTGGTGCTTAGTAGTTACTCCACAAATATCTTTCAAAGGAAGGAAGATGGGAGGGTGGGCTCCTCATGGTAAAAGAGGCTTTAACACCCATCCAGTGGGTCTCCATACCTTCTGGATCTTCACTCCTTCCCATCTCACTATCCCTAGCCTGTCTCCAAGTCTCAGCTCTCTCTTGACCATTACGATAGCCCCTTGTCTCTCCCGCCCCATCCCACTCCCCCATTCCACAATGCCACAGAGCACATCTTTCAAACACAAGAGTTACTTCCCGTTAAAACCTGTCTGAGTGTAGAGGAGAAAATATTTGCAAAGCAGACTATCTGATAAAGGGTGTAAGCCTAGAATATAGAAAGAACTTTCAAAACTTAATGTAAGAAAACAAGGAACTTGGTTTTCTTAATTGGCAAAAAAAGAGATATAGAGGAAGCATATGAGAAGATACCCAACATCTTGTCTTTGGAAAAATGCAAATTCAAGTTATAAGGAAATACACCTATTAGGATGGCTAAAATTAGGGGGAAAAACATGCCAATACTAAATATTGACAAGGATATGAAGCAATTAGACCCTACATGCATTACTGGTGTGAATAAAAATGTACGGCCATTTCGGAAAACAGTTTGGCAGTTTCTTATAAAAATACACCTATACTTACCAATAAGAATCCTACTCAACATGATTACCTAAGAGAAACGAAAACATATGTCTATGCAAAGATCTGTCTGTGACTGTGTATAGCAGCTTTATTTGCAATTGCCCAACTGGGAACAATCCTTTACCTTGGAAATGGATAGACAAATGGTGGTACATCCATACAATGGAATACAAGTCAGCATTAAAAAGGAACAAACTGCTGATGAGTGCAGTGACCTGGATGAATCTTAAGAGCATTACATAAAATGAAAGAAAAGACACAAAATTCTACAGATGGCATGATTTCATTTATACAACATTCTGGAAAGGGTAAGACTATAGAAGATGGTAGTCATTTCAGTAGTTGTCAGGATCTCAGGGAGGGAGAGGAGATTGACTACAAATGGCAAAGGAAACTTTTTGGGGTGATGATAATATTCTATACCTTGCTTGTTTAGGTGATTATACAACCATATACATTTGTTAAAACTCATAGAACTATATTCCTAAAAGTGAATTTTACTGTAGGTAGTATATTATAAATCTGACTTTTAACCTGGCTTCTCACAGACAGGATAAAGTCCAAACAACTTAGTTTTGCATTCAAAACCTCCAAGGACTTACCTAGCCAACCCTGTCTGCCTTTTTCTCTGCTATTCCCCTTTATACACCACACCTCATCCAAAATGAATGATCTAGTGTTCTCCAGACATGTCCTGACCTTTTTTACTCCCTTTCTTATGCTCATGCTCTTTCCTTGGTCCTAATTTTTTTTCTCCTCCTTAGAAGAAATGAGACCTTGTGAAAAGAACACAGTTTGGAACCAACTAGACCAAAGATGCAATCCTGCTCTGTTACTATAGATAGCAGAGGACAAAAATGGCCCAAGTCTCCACTTTTCCTTGTACCTATGCCCTTGGCAATGTGACTCTGCAGCTTCTCCCATCAAAAGATAGAGTCTACTTCCCCTCCCCTTGAATCTGGGATGGACTTGTAACTTGCTTTGGCCAATAGAAGGTGGTAGAAATAACGGTATGCCTTGAGCCTAGGCTGCAAAAGGCCTTACACATTTCCTCTCTCAAACCCCTGCCTCCTCCATGAGAATAAGCCTGGGATGGATTGCTGAAGGGTGAGAGTCCATGTGGAAGAGAGTACAATTGTCCCATCTGAGACTGTCCCAGACCAGCTTGTCTCCAGTCAACCAACCCACAGACTCATGAATAATAAATAAATATTGTTTTAAGCCACTGAGTTTTGGTGTGGCTTCTTACACAGCAATAGCTAGCTGATACAGTCAGTAACTCACTGTGGCCCTGAGAAAGTTACTGAATTTACTCATCTATGTAATAAAGATAATAATATATACCTCACAGGGCTTTTCCTGGCCCATAAGAGATGATGTTCATATAGAGTTTAGTACAGTACGTCACACAGTCAACTTTTTATTAAAATGGTTGTTACTGCCTTTTCAACCCCAACTCTTTTTTTTTTCCTTTTTTCTTTTTTCTTATTTTGGTGTCATTAATCTACAATTACATGAAGAACATTATGTTTACTAGACTCCCACCTTCACCAAATCCCCCCCACAAACCCCATTACAGTCGCTGTCCATCAGTGTAGGAAGATGCTGTAGAATCATTACTTGTCTTCTCTGTGTTGCACAGTCCTCCCCGTGCCCCCCACACATTTTATACATGCTAATCGTGATGCCCCCTTTCTTTTTCCTCCCCACCCTTATCCCTCCCTTCCCACCCATCTTCCCCAGTC
Organism: Manis pentadactyla; assembly: GCF_030020395.1. Lineage (NCBI taxonomy): Eukaryota > Metazoa > Chordata > Mammalia > Pholidota > Manidae > Manis > Manis pentadactyla. The sequence goes on along the minus strand of NC_080022.1, from coordinate 44,423,984 downwards.
CCTTTCCCTTTGGTAACTGTTAATCCATTCTTGATCAATCCCAACTCTTATCCAACTTTTGAGAGCCAGCCCAAATGTCACTTCTTGCAAGCAGCCCTCCCTAAGTCTCCAAATTGGATGTAATCTTTCCCCCCTCTGAATTCCACAGTACTTTCTCTATCCCCTTGCAATGTACCATATCTTCAACTATAAGTGATTTGGAAAAATAGCCATGGCCTTGAACATAGGTGTTCATCCAGTACAGATGTAGACTCAGAGTCAGAAAAAGATGAAATGATTTGTATAGGCCTGGGACATACAATCTTTTTTCCTGCATCCTAGGCCACAGTTCCTGCCACCATTACATACAACCTCTTCCAAGGGTAAGCCCAGCACACTCCCTTGCAGATAGTTGGCACTCATAAATGTATCTTAAATTGAATCACTAAACTGGAGGTGGTTTTTGTCCCCCTGAAATTGTGCAGAAGAGTTTGGGGGCTGTCACAAAGATGGGGGGCCATTTCCATCAACCAGTGAGCAGCTACCAGGGACACTACACATCCCACCATGGGTAGGAGAGTTCAGCTCTATGAAGAAGTGCTGTCCCAATGCTGAGGGCATCCTGCTGAAAATGCTGGGCTGTGGGAAAGGAGGAGGGTGACAAGTCCTTCTTCTAAATAGCCTCAGTCAGGCCTGTGAGACAGACTTCATTATCCACATTCTATAGTTGAAAAGAGGGAGAGGTTACTTAGTAGCCCAGGGCGCCACAGCCAGGAGATGACAGAGCAGATGAGCCTACATCTTTTCCCAAACCCCGCCAACTTGTCAGAGCCTCAAACAGGCCACGTCAGGTTGGGAGGTCAGGATGATCTGAACCAGGCTATCAAGCAGACCAGGTTATACAGAGCAGAGTCCAAGCTACCCCCTGGGACAGGGTCCGTAAATGCCGAGATCATTAGGGGTTCGAGCCATGCCTCAGAAAGCTCAGGGGACTTGTCAAGGCACACCGCTTGTGAGCACTGAAACTTGTAAGTCTCTTCCCCAACCCAGGGCTCATTTTTTAGGGTCTGTGCTGAAGTCTCAACCCCTAAGGTTGCCTGAGCAACTGGTAATTCAGACCCGAGGAGGCAAAGCCAAGTCCCACCCCAATATTTCATCTTCTGAGCAGCCCTTTTCAAAGATCTCCCCATGTCAACTGTATTTTTCTGACTACAAGACTGTCAGCTATGTGATTTGCAGGTAATTGTGTGCAAAAGGGCCAAACTCCTACATCCAGATGCTACAGTCCCACGTTGCCTAGTCCATCTTGCTTCATCACTTGCCGTATCTTGTCCTATGCTCCAGCCTCCAGCCACTTGGCAGCCCCTGGGCTGTTTACCACCCCCTCCATGCCTGCTGGCAGCCTGGAATGACCTCCATTTCCCTGCATCCGCACTACTTTTCCAGGCCAACTTCGGAAATCCTCTCTATGCTCCTCCAGCGTCTTGCTGAGCCCTCTGTTATGTACTAGATTCTACATCAATGCCTTCTGCCCCATTTGCCTGTGACCTTCTGAGCTAGGATCTCTGAACCCTACTAAATGTTGGCTAAATTTAATTGAATCTTCAATCTTTTTGACTCCCTCTCCCACTGCCCTCATCCAATATCAACCTTTTTCTGTCCTCAGGTGACCAACCCCTCCAGCCTATGTAAGAAGTGGGTTCCACCACCTCACAAATGAATCACCTGCTCCTTCCTTGCCCATCAGCCCAGAAATAGGTGCAAGTCTCTACCCCCCACCCACCCCTACCAAAAGTAAAGGAAGGAAGAGAGAAGAAAAGAAGGAAGGAAGGAAAAGTAAACATACAACCTTCTCTCCACTCTGCCTTCCCTGGAGCTAAGACCCTCTCTCTCCCTGCTGCCACATTGTCTCCATGGCAACCACCAGGCTTCCATGTTGCACAGTAAATGTGTAGTGGGGTTGGGGAGCGGGGGACTCCATACTGAGCTTCCCAAGAGTCCCCTTTTCCTGTCCAGACTTCCAGATCTTCCACCAAAGCAGCATACACAAAGGCCTAGGAGATGAAGAAAAGGGATGGGCCAGTTGAGGGTTGTCTTTTTAGGTGTGATACTTGCAACATTTAAATTTTTCCTTTGAAACTCAGAAATTTCACCACAGTGAATTGAATGTATATACTAACCTGTCTCCCTCTTGAAATCCTACTAAACCAAAAGTAAAGGTATCAAAATTTAAAAGCATATACTCACAAGGACAAAAAGAATAGAAGCAGCAGGACAAGAAAATATTTTGGAAGTTGCGAAGCAGACGGAAGAATGGCAGTTAACACAGTGGACCCAAGAAAGCTAAACTCTAAGCCCATGGAAGAGAAGGTGAAGAATTCCCTCACTACTCAAGACTGAGTTGCTGGCGGCACCAGGCACCTCTGGGAGTGGGAGTGATGGTGGGACTGAAAACAAAGATAGTTACTGAAAGTCTGTGTGATATCGCCTTCCCTTCCCACTCTCTGCGGCCAGACAAGTGCCCTTAATGAATAAAAATTGAAGAAATTACAGGGAATTATCCGGAAGTTCTATCGCTAGGTATTGAAACCTCCAGGATCTTCTTTTAGAGCTCAGCAGCCAGGCTTACATCCCCCAGAAGCGCTTTCTCTGGTAAACGCCCAAAGAAAAGAACTGACAACTAACAACACTGAAGTTCCCCCAGTAAAAACACCCAGCTTGGTCGGACTGGGGTGAAGTCCATAATCAGCAAGTGCTCCAGAGCCTCCAGGGGGACTTCTGCGTGAACAGGAGAGCACAGCCAAGGAACACTAGACATTTGGGGGAAAGCTCTGATGTGAAAGACTGAAGCCAAAACGAACATACCAGAAAAAAGGGGGTTTGATAAAAGGAGACAATGTTAGGCAAACTCGTCTTAATAATATCGTCAAAAGATTACAAAACATTGTATTATGAAATGTGAGCATGTTATTACTAAAAGGAACATTCAGAAAAAAAATGATTCTTAGAAATTAAAATATGAAGTCAGAAATGAAAAACCCAATGAATGAAGGAAAGAACATTTCTGGTCACCTAAAACCAATCAACAGCTCAGAAGTACCCCGAACAGGACCAAGCACAGAGCAGGTCTTTACAAATGGATCAATCAGTGAAAGAGGGTATAAAGGAATCCTCTCTTCTGCTTTATGACCTACCTTCGTGCCTTGTGACACTGTCCTCCTGACCCACCATCCCAAGTGGATTAGGGCTTCTTAGACAAATGATGAACCTGAGCCTCAGGGAGAATCCTGCAACAGCCTGAGAATCAGACACCACAGGGACCTGCTAATTGGCTACCATTCAGTAGCACTCATAAGCCTTACTAAGGCCTGACCATGTTCCCAGAGGGTGTAATTTCCCTTTCACAGATGGGAAAACTGAGGTCTGGAAGACAAGGCACGGAAATGGGTCTAAAAGGATAACCTACAGTTTGTGTAGTTTGTTTCAAGAGCTTTTGTTCTCTATTTTCTTTTTTCTGATTATAAAAATAATATATGTTTATTTTGAAAAGTTCAAACATTTCATAAATAAAACAAACAAGGTAGAATGCAAAAGACCCTGGTAACCCGGCAGAGGTTACTATAACCATGGGATCGTTTGTCTTCTATTTTAAAATATTCTTGTGTATTTACTTTTTCATATTAAGTTTATAATACATTTATCTAATTTCCCCTACTAACCCCTTAGAACTTGATAAAAATAGCATTAAATGTATACATCAATGGGGAGAATTACTATTTTTCCAATACCAAGTCTTTCCACCAATGAACATAGTATTCTCTCCAGTTATTCAGGCTTTCTTTGACATCTTTAGTAAAGGTTTCTATGGGTCTTCATTTATGCTTTAATTATACCTTATTAAGTTTACCCAGTGCATTTTATTATTTGTGTTGCTTATAAGAATGGGATCCTTTTCTTTTTCTCAATTAAGTTTTCTATTTGTTGGGCTGTGGTATCAGAGAAAACTCTTCATTTATATGCTTTACTGCATGTGCCTCCTTAGTTTTAAGTTGTAAAATGAATTCAGATGTGTTTAGGTAAACATACATCATTATATTTTGCTCTTCCTTATCAATGTTTAAATTTATTTATTTTTCTTGCCTTACTGCATCTGCTAGGACCTCCAGAATGATGTTGAATAATGCCAGTGATACAAGCATCCCTGTTTTCCTCTTGACTTCATGAGAAGCCTTCAGTATTTTACTGTAATATTTATTGTTTTGGGCCTCCCCTTTCAAAGCCCCCACATACTCTCAGAAGTTAAATGCCCTCCTATCTCTGTTTATTTTGAAAATAAACAGATATGATTCTGTCAAATCTCCATCTTATTAGTAGCTTTTCCTTGGGTCTTTGACAACAGGGAGTGAGTTTAACTACTGTAGTTTCTTTTCCTGGATGATGTGCATTTTCAGCCTCTGTAAATAACTTACCCATTATATAAATAAAACACAGTATTCTGCCAAGGCATAGCAGCTGCTAAGGGACAAGGAAGCTAGCACTTACAAAGCACCTACGAAACGGCATCCACAGGGCAGAACACATTTATAAGCATAATTTCCTCTAGTCCTCAAAGCAGACTCTACAAGGTGGTTCTTTTGTTTACTCTCATTTTTTCAGGTGAAAGTCTGTCTCCAAGTAACTTGTCCCAGGTCACACAACTAAGCAGTAGGCAAGATTCTCAGCCTGGGTACAAAGGAAATCCTCTAATTCTCGCAATCTGAGTGTTGGATGTGCTAACAGTGGTGAAAGGAGAAGTCTGAACTCCAGGGGGAGGCAGATGTTCAGGGGGAGAAAGGTGAGGGTGTAATGGGGATGTGGGAGCCTTCACTTCCTTAGAGCCCTTTGCTGAGCAAACAGTATGTAGGATGGGACTTTGATGCAGAAATCAAGGCATGGTATTCTTCTTAGCCCCCCAGAAATGCTCACAAAGGCATTGGTGTGTGGAAAGTGCCCTGTCCTGGAGGACGGGCTGAACGCTGGTCCCAGCTCTATTACCAGATGTGCAACCTTGGGCAAGCTGCTCTCCTCTCTGCTCCTGGTTAAACACCTATAAAAGAAGGCCACCACATTACCTAGAAAGGGAAGAAAATGCTTCCGCACATTAAAAGTGTTCCTTTCCATGTGATTTTTCAATTAAACAAGACCAATGAATACACGCAATTATTTCTACTCTCTCTGCCCCCTCCTGCAATCCACTAAAAGAACTATAAAGGATATTTTTTTAAAATAGGCAAACAAGAAAGGGAGAAGGGTGTTAACATGGTTTGGGAAATTGAAAGTGCAGGGTGGCATTCGCAGAGCTGAGGGCTCCGAAGAGCAAGCCGCCTGCAGTAGGGGGAGCTAATGAGCAGTTTGCCAGCAACTGCCGTTCACCCCAGAGGCCCAGGAATTGGAGGCACCAGTATCTCAAAAAGCAGGGGCAAGATGGATGGCTGAAAACAGGAGGAAAGTTAGACACCCCCCACCCCCCCACACACACTCCTCACCTGCCCAACAGGAGGCTGGAGGTTATTAGCATGCAGAGTGGCACCAAAGGGAGAGGCCCAGCACAGTGGAAGGCAGGCAGACAAGCACCATAGTGAGAACAGAGGGAGTAGGTGGAAATCCATCCACTGACTGAGACCCGCAGCTTCCTCCCCCAAACACAGCAGCCACACTCCCCACTCTCCCGCCCTCCCCAGGGCAGGACCCTTTCCTAGGGAAGCTGGACGGTCCCAGAGAAAACAGCTAGAAACACGGAGTCTCCCAACAGAATGACCAGACCCCGTCTAACCACTCCCAGTGAAGCCACCAATTTACAAGTTCCACCCTGACTCACAGCCTTTTTTAGTGCTTTGCACTTAAATATGAACAAAGTGAGTGGAAGAAAAAAGGAACATGGTAAAAATGAAGACCATTCAAGAAGCAGAAGGCAAATGAAGGAAAACCGTCATTGTTATCTTTAGATAAAAGAACATAATGCATATGTGACACAGAACTGGGTGCTACTAAAAAGGGGGAGAAGCAATCCACAATAGACAAGAACTCTTGGAAACTAAAAAAGGTGACAGCCAAAAATCTCAAAAGGGGTTAGTAGGATTAAAAAACAAAGGGAAATTTATCAGAGAGGTGGACAGAAAGGCAGAGCTTGGAAATAGGAAAGAAGGAAGGGAGGGAGGGAAGGAGGGAGGGAGGGAGGGAAGGAAGGAAGGAAGGAAGGAAGGAAGGAAGGAAGGAAGGAAGGAAGGAAGGAAGGAAGGAAGGAAGGAAGGAAACAGAGAGGAGAGAGAAAGTGGAAGGGAGGAAATATCAAAGACAAAAATGGAAAAGATTTTCCCAGATGAAAGGTACCCACTAAATATTCCAAACAATAGGTGAAAACAGACCCACATAAGACTATTTAAGACTAAATTTCATTGTGAAATTTCAGAACACAAGGGGCAAAGAGAAGATCTTGAGAGCTTCCAGAGAGGATAGTGCAGGTTGCACACAAAGGACAGAAAACTGGAATGGCACTGCAGTTCTCAACAACCATGCTCAAAGCTCAAAGACAATGGAGCAAAACCTTCAAAATCCCAAGGGAATATTATTTCCAACCTAAACTGTTATTTCCAACTAAACTGTTGATCAGTTGTGCAGGTAGGAAAAATTTTTTTTTCAGGCACGCAGTCTATCAAAAATGTGACTTCCCATGACTGAAGAAGCCACCAAAACCAGGGGGCAAATCAAAGGGGAAGACACAGCAGGGCTATCTTGATAAAAACAAGCATTTAAAAAGTTGGTTTCCCCTGAGTAATCTAGTTCCCAGAATCCGGTCCTCATGCCTCACCAGACTTTCCAACAACAAAATGATCAACTCTAAAGTGCATGTTTATTCGCATTTTAACATTTCTGAAATGGAAATCACATTGCAACCAATGGCCTCTTAGGTCAAGAAAATATGGTGGCAGCTAGCATTTGCAAGCTATTTTACAGTTAGCCATGGTAGTTCAAGCACTGCTTTTCCTTAGGCTTCACAACTTCCTTAAATGAGTTTTATCAACTCAATTATGAACACCAAAAAACTGAGTTCTGTATGGTGAAGCCTTGGAAGGCAGTGCCTAGACTGCATGCTTGTGGTCAGAGGAGTTGGTGTTAAGTTCCTTTTTCTTACCAGTAGCTTTAACAGAGCATATCATTGGGCCTCCACAGTCCTCTGCTTATTTGACAGCTAAGGGAAATGAGGCTCTGAGGGGTTAAACCACCTGCCCCACCTCATACAGCCAGGGAGTGCCAGGGGCAGGATCTGAACTCTCTCCCCTGTCATGGCCGCTTGGCTGGCACTAGGGGGCAGCAGCCGTGCTCTCTTGGGCAGCAAGCCCAACGCGGGCAGACCCCCCAGCCCACTCAAGGGCAAGCCTGCCCTGCCTTGCCCCTCTGCTGGAGCCCCAGCAGCACTCGCTGCAGGAACCTGTCCCGGGCAGGGTCTGAGGGGTAGCGCTTGGCTCCACCCAGGGACAGGGACCGATATCGCTGCCGCTGGTCCTTTGTCTCCATCAGCCGGGTGTTGGGGTAGCGGCCCACGCCCACGGGGTTCTGCACCAGGGAGGGGAGGCAGCGCGTTAGCAGGCAGGCTCCTCCCCCACCCCAGGCTCCTCCCTACCCTCTGGGCTGCGTCCTCCAGAAAGGTCTGTGGAAGTCCTAAGCCGAGGTGGGGCGGGGATGGAGACAGCCAGACAACCGAGGCAGAGACTGGAGTGGTGCAGTTACAAGCCAAGGAACTCCAAGGCTGGCCGGTCGCCGCCAGAAGCTAGAAAGAGGCCAGGAAGAGTTCTCCCTGCAGGTTTCGAATGGAACACAGACCTACCAACACCTGGATTTCACACTGTGGCCTCCAGAACTGTGAGAGGACAAATTTCTGTTGTTTTAAACCTCCTAGTCTGTGGTACTTTGTTGGCAATCCTGGGGACTCAGGACCATCCTACCCGTAAACCTGGGTCGTAGACCTAAGAGGCACCAAGAGAGGTCAGAGAGGCAATGCAACATGCCCAGGGTGACCAGGGAGGGCAGGAGGGCAGCAGGACAGGAATCCCACTGTCTCCAGGGAAGCTGTGCCAAGGGTGGGCTGGCAGATGTTAGCAACCAGACACAAGGCCAGCGTGAAGCCAAACTTGCCCCCAACCAGGGGAAGTCCTGTCTCATCAGAGGCAGGCTCCCAGGCCAAGGTGTGCGAGCAGACGCCTGGGGGCAGGGTGGGCTCACCCTCTGGATCGCAGACCTCACAGCAGCCCTTCCCATTTTGGAGTGACTGCCTCTATAGAAGCAACATAGTCATCTGGCTCTTATCTAAACATCTTATTTGGGACCCTTGGCAGGAGGTGCAGGCTGGAGGTGAGAGCAGGAAGAATGCAGAGGACTGACTAGCTGGTCCTTGTGAGAATAGGGCAGGGCAGCAGGGTGCAGGCACACAGAGGGCCAAGCTATCACTCTGAGAGTGAGGAGGTGGGGTGAATGGGAGAGAACTCAGGTGGGGGGGCTGCAGGATGAGGCAGTGCAGACATAATGGGAAGGCAGATAAGTTACAAATAAGACGTTCCCAGGGAAACCAGGAGAGACCTTAAAAATAACCAGCTGCTCAAAACCAAGCAAAACCACCCTGTATTATTGGAATACAGGGGCTCCATGGGAGGTGTATGTTGTCCAGGGGTGTGGGGGTAGAGAGCTCCTCGGGTGCTTCTCAATGCTCTGGTGGGTGGTTGCATGGGCAATTCCATTTTGTGACAATTCATGGAATTGTTCACTTGGAATTCATGCACCTTCTATGTGATCATCAGAACCCAATAAAAGGTATACTTAAAAAACGAAGGGCAGGAATAAGAAACAGAATGCGGTTGATGACTAATGCCATTTGTGTAAATTAGGGAGGCATGCAAAAAACCCAAGAACACTAACAAGTTAAAGGTTACATCACACATATGTGGATGGCTGCCTCTAGGGAGAGCTAAGCAAGGAGAAAGGATGGAGACAGAGGAGGGCCTTGCTTTTCCAGAGATGAGAAATGGGCCAACTCCACCAGCCATCCCTGAGGCCACAAGACAAAGCGAATAGAGGGAATATTCCCCTGGGAAAATAAGAAAGTGGGATGGCTCTGGGGTAATGTCATTGAGTGCAGTGGTTCTCAAAGTGTGGTCCCTGGAACAGCATCGATATCACCGAGGAACTTGTTAGAAATGCACATTCCCAGGCCCCACTCCAGGCTACTGAATCAGATGCTCTGAAGTAATGGCCCAGCAATCTGTGTTTTTTAACAAGCCCTCCAAAATGATGTAATACCCACTCAAGTTTGGAAACCAATGCCTTGGAGAAATGAGACAGTGGGAATGCGTGTTAGTCCCTTGGGGACAAAAGAGATGGGCTCTGGCTCACTCAGAGCATCAGTTCCCAGGGGTAAGGAGGGCGTGGGGCCACCATAGAGTCAGGAATGGGTTCCCTGCCCATCACCATGTACCCCCCACCCCAGACTCACTCACCCAGCTTCCCAAAATCATCCGGTAGGCCTTTATGCCTGTCTGCCTGGAGGACAGCAGGAATGGTGGCTGGTTAATTTGCTTGCATTTCTGCTCTGCAGGAAGCCACATACCCAGACCAGAAGTGGCCTAGGGGTAAGGAATGAAAGCTAGACAGGCCTGGTGGTGGTTAGCCTGGGGCCAGGGCAGGTAAGGGCTCCTGGGTGCTGACCTCATCCACTTGGCAACCCTGGGCCTTGTGGGTGGGGGGTACCTTCACCTCCCAACTCACGGGGAGCCCATTCTCCCAGGGTGAAGGAGCCCTGCAGTGCCCTCATGACCCGTGCCATTCACTGTAACCCCCACCCATCAGCCTGACACCTCTTTCCAGGTTCCCATGGGCTCTGGCAGGGTCCATAGAGACCCCAGCCTGGGGAGCAGAAGCCACACAGACTTGGAGCTAGATGAGCTGGGTTCCGTTCCAGTTCCCTCTCGCCCTAGGGGAGCAGAGACCAATCACTTCCTATCTCTGGGCCTCGGTTTCCTTTTGTGAAATGCAAATGATAATCCATTCCTTATGGGGCTGGAAGATGCCTGGCCCAGCACAGGCAGTTGGCAAATGTTGGCTCCCTCTGGACTCTACTCCCTCCCAAGCCATCAGCGGTCCTTCCTGGGGGTAGATCCTGCTTGCAGGAGCTCAGCTAAAGTCTGGGGCCTACCCAGACCTCTGGTTGCTGCGCTCCCCAAGAGGAGCCCATGCTTCCTTGGGTGGAGCAGTTGTGCAGTCCCTCTGTTGGGGTAGACACCCTATCCACATTCTACCCTGCTCCAGTTTCCCCCCCGGGGCCTCTCTCCAGGGGCAGGAGGGGCAGGTGAACACTTCCCAGTGACCAGGCACCACGCTATTAGCACTAAGACTTAATATCATTTAAGTACTGATTTAAGCCACCTAGTTTTGCTCAGAGGACAAGTAAACCAAGGCTCAGAGAGTGAGAGGGACTTACCCAAAGTGACTGGGAAGTGCTAAGTGCAAGACCAGGATTGAAAACCAGGTGCAGCTGATGCCCAAGACTGGGCTTTCCCCCTGAAATAGCCACCCCCACCTGGGCCCCACCCTGCAGGACAGCCACCTTCTGAGAGAAGGCAGACAGGCCATGGAGGGGGCGGGTGGGGAACACTGACTTGTTTTCAGGGACACTGGCTAAGGGTGGCCCAGTAAATCCTCTCTGTAGGGGTTTTCGGGTTTCGGGAAACTTTTGAAAAAACCCCACGCTTCTGATTATGATGTGAGTTAAGTTCTTCCACGAAGCTCTTAAAACTCATCAGTTCCTTGGACTTTCTTTTCTGAGAAATAGAAAGAAAAGAAGGTATCTGTTATGCCAGGAAAATCAAGAACTCCCTTTCTGGAACCTCAGCAGCAGAGAAAAGCACGTGGCCACACAGTGTGGTATCACCCTCCACCCTGCTTCCCAATGTCCGCCCCCTACCCCCAAGGCCAGGGCTTCCAAGGCTCCCCAGAGCTGGGCCAGAGGTGATGCAGCCCCCAGCCAGGGGTGGGGTCAGTCTGACAGCATCTCTCACTTCCCTACAGCCCAGCTGGCCTTTACCCCTTCCTTCCTTCCTTCTCTCACTCATCTCCTGGATGCTTACTGAGTCAAGCAGTGTTCTAAACAGGAGCAAAAGTCCAAATATTTAAAAACCAGTGTGACAAGGGAACATAGAGGATTTTTAGGGCAGTGAAATGAAATGACTCTGTATGATGCTATAATGGTGGACACACATTGTCATACATTTGTCCAAACACATAGAATGTATAATACCAAGGGTAAGCGCTCGCATAAACTAGGTGATAATGATTATTGGGCCCTCAACTGTACCAAACATCACACTCTGGGGTAGGATGTTGACAGTGGAAAGCTGTGCACACAAAGTGGACGATGCATATGGGGACTGTGCACTTTTTGCTCAATTTTGCCGTGAACCTACAACTGCTCTAAAAAATAAAGTCTATTATTTTTTTAGATAATAAAAAATATTACTATGTGGTCCGGGCACTGACAGTCAGAATGGGTATTGATTGGCTGTAGGGCCTGAGGAGGCCCCAAAGGCCCCTGCGGTGCTGGGCAGGACCCCTGTAGTGGCTAGTCCCGGGCAGTCTGGGAGGCCCTGAGGAGCAGGCTGGTCGGAGAACTCATTCAGTGGCTACTTACCAACTGGTCCAAAAGCATCTCAACATTTCACCACCACCACCTGCTTCCTTGCACTCCAGATGTACTTTTCTGTAGTGCTCACTCCCTGCTAACACTCTGTATTGTTTTATACTCATGACTGTGTTTTATTTCTACTGGAATATAAGTGCCACAAGGGCAGGTGTCCCCTGCAACTAGACTATGACCTGGCCTTAAAGGTACACACTGAGTGAATGCATAGCGGAGACAAAATATATGGGTAACTAGACAGATACTTCATTCCACTTGCTCTGAGCATGAAGAAAGTGCAGCCCAGCATGCCATGGATCACACAACAGCTTGACAGGTGCAGGAAAGTGGATGTCAACTTGAAATTCTCCCTCAGTCTCCCCTCTCGACCCTCCAACTCTGTGACTGTTAACGGAGCACTGCCGCTGGACCCAGCCAGCTGAGCTGGGTCTATGATGCCTGGGAAGTGTTTCTAAAACAGCAGGACACCCACACCCACGCTGTCCCTGCAGGCCTCTCCTCGTGGCCGGTCTCCCATCCTATCCTGGCACTGTGGCCATCTGTCCCTCTTGTGCAGTTCATGCCAGTGCAGTCAGACAACTGTGCTGGGGTTCAAATCCCAGCTCTTCCCCTTACCACCCAGCCTCAGTCTCCTCATCTAACACAGGCAGCCGCATCCTATCCCGGCTTTGCGGGTGGAGCGAGCAGCTTGTTGGCAGGGCCCTGCACAGCACCTGGCATGTGGGGCGTATGCCTGGTGTCCGTAAGTGAGGCCTGGCACCCTGCTGGGGAAGGCACCCCCACACCCTGCCTGGGTACACACCTGCACAGAGTAACGTCCTTAAGGCTAGGGCTTGCTTCGGTCACCAGAGAAAGTGTGCCCATGGTGCCCATGGATTGTGCCAGGTATGCCTCAATGCCATTTTTGAAGGAGTAGGTGCCAGGTGCCAGACCACTCCCCTAGAACAGAACACAGGTGACAGTCCTCGCAGGAGAGCTGCTGAGGCAGGTCCATCACCCCCTTAGGGTCTTAGTCTCCCCACCTGCTCTGGGAGTCTCTCCCCAAGACCCCACCAGTCGAGAGCCATACCTGAGGAGCCAAGGGGCGTGGCTTGTTGGTCATCCTGCACACGAGGCCCTCGGAATGAGACCGGTTCCAGGCCTTCTCCAGCTTCGGGTACGGGTTGCCCTTCTCGCCATCATTTCCAGGGCCTGGATAGTAGTTCTGCAGGGGAGGGAGGGACATAAAGGCCTTCAGCCCAGTCCCTGTGCTGAGTGCCTCTGAGGGGAGACGCCCTGGGGAGGGGAAGGGGATTTGGGGGACCCTTGCGTGTTAACTGCCCCCATCCCACAACACTGTCAGTCGGGGAGCCTCTACCACTCCAAGTTCAGTCTCTTCACCAGGGCCCTGGGACCCGTCCAACTCATCTTGCACTTCTCCCTTCTTACATCCCACACTTGCCCAAGTAGGCTCCTCACGGGTCCCCATGCACACCCATTGTGCCAGCCTCCTGGCCTGTTGCTTGTGCTGCTACCACCACCAGAAATGCCCTTCCTGCCTCGCTGGACTTGGGAAATTCTACTCATCCTGCAAAGCCAGCTTGAAGGTCATCCCTGCAGGGAATGAAGCCTTTCCTCCCCCTCACCCCAGATGGTTGCTTCCTTTGGCCTGCTGGGAAACCCTTCCATTACACCCATGTCATAGCCCTGCATTGACATGAATGGGTTTCTCGCTGCTGTGAACAGTGCCATGACTTGGGAGGATCTGGAGTCCTGGGTTTGAATCCTGCCTCAGCTGCTTCCTAGCTGAAGGACTTTGAGCACACCACTTAGTCCTTCTGAGCCTCATGGTCTGCCTTTGTACCGAGGAGGTAGTAATACTTTCTCCCAGGATAATGAGGATGAAATTAAATAATGTCTATAAAGCTTCTTACACAGTGCCCTGCCCATAGTGGGCACCGACACATAGTAAGTCAGGCGGCGGCTGCCTTGGGGGCTCAGGAGGAGGAGGTAGGAGAGACTGAGACTTGTGACTGGAAAAAGCATCTGGGGCCTTGACTGCCAGGGTCAGAAGTATGGTCTTTGCAGGTGGAGTGAGGTGGGTGGGCATCTTGGCTAGAGACCTGGCAGGATGTTTGCTGCTGTGCATCTCTCAGCCACACAGCGTCGCTGCCACTCCATGGACGGCTCAGTCCTGGGGAAGCAGCCCAGGACAGCTGAGAAGCAGGGAGCTCTGCTAAGGGAGTCTGGCCACTGTGGCATCAGATCTGTTTGTCCTCTGAAGGACAGGACTACATATTGTCCCCTTCCAGGGCCAGGGGCTTCCAGATGTATGCAGGAGAAAAGCCCCAGTGTAGGAAGGCAGGTCTTTTGTGTGGCATGTCAAGTGCTTCACAAACTGTAACATCCTGGTCTTGAAGGCAACCTAATGAGAGCAAGTCAGCATTGTCAGCAGTTAGCAGATTGGGAAACTGAGTCTCAGAGAGGCAAATCTCAAGTCCAAGGTCCCACGTCCAGAAAGGAGCAGCATTATGGTTCCAACTGCAAAATCCATGATCTTTCTGAGCCTCTACCATCTGCTGGGCACTTGGGGTGGGAGAGCACTGAGCACAACGCCCAGGAGACCTTAGAAGTGACACAGCAGATCGCCACTGCGCCTGGAGAAGGCGGACTGGTGGCAGAAGCCCAGTGCTGTGTTGGCATAGCCTCATCTCTTCCTTAAAACTTTCCAGTCCAGAGACGTAGCAGCAGCACACCTGTCAAGGTTTTAACTAGAATGTCATGTTCTCAGAACTTCTGAGGCCCCAGCACAATGTTCATTCGGGGTTGGATTTGGGGGGAATGCAGGAATCATCACTTAGGAGGCTTTCTTTGGCTGGATCTTGAGGATGAGAAGGATCCCAGAAACAGGTGTAGGGGAGCAGGCAGGACCCCCTGGCCAAGGGGCAAAGGGAGGGAGACCAGAACACCTTTGAGGCCAGCTGGGAGAGGTACCGGGAAGAGGGTGGGAAGGGCTCTGAAGGCCCCTCCGCAGCGTTGAGACCTGATTCTGAGGTGTGAGGGTCCTTAGGAAGGTGCTCTGACAATGGTGGGGGACCAGGAGCTCAGTCAAGAGGCCGCCCCTAGGTGAGGGTGGGGTGGTGGCAGCGGCGATGAAAGGAGGAAATGGGAGAACAGAAGGTGAGTGCATGGACCCCTGTGACTGTGGGGAGCAAGGGACAAGAAACAAGCCACTGGGTCTCTGGCTCTGGCAGCTGGGTGGCGCTATTCCCCAGGAAGAGCAGGCCTGGGGGAGATGCTGACATGGGGTGGAGCATTCAGAGTTTGAGGTTCCTGGGGGGCCCCAGGGTGGAATCTGGAGCCATCTGCATGCAGTCTGGCTGGGTGAGAGAGATCCCCCAAAGAGGATGAGGGAGGGTCAAGATGAGGCCTGGGGAAAGGGAGCTGTGGAGGACAGCTGGCAGAGGAACGCCAGGGCCCTAGAGCCCGGGGTCCCCAAAACCAAGAGAGAGGACAGTATGCTGAGGCAGATGGTGGGGGCAGCACGTAGGGCTAATGGGGGATGGGTTTGGAAACCAGAGGAGAAGGTATTGCCTTGGCACAGGGTGTGGTTCACAACCACATCCTCTCTGGGGATGGATGCATGGGGCCCCAAAGCAGGTACCAACAGCTTTGGCATTGGCCTTGGGGAAGGCCCTGTGCGCCCTGCACAGGTGTTTGCAGACCTGCAGTGGTGGGGGCATAACTGGAGGGACCAGAGACCAGGGGAGGCCAGTCCAGGTCTCATTGTAAGATGACAGCTGAGAGAAGTAAGCCTTGGATATGAGCCCCCCAGGGACTGTTTTCTGCACCCACTGGGGCAGTGCCAACTTCTGGAACTTTCTGTCCAGCCCTGTCCCCAGGAGAACAGCTCAGGGAAGTTTTACAGGGCCTAGTGGACGTTACTGCAGGAATGGATACGGGGACCAGGGTTGGGGGAGAAGAGACGGCCAGAAGGGAGGGACAGGCCATGACACCTTCACCCTGCTCAGCCAACACTCACAGATGCCCCAGAGCTGGAAGGAAACAGCATTCAATTTGTTCCCCCAACTCCTCTGCGTAACTGGGCTGGGCTCTGACATTAGACCCTAACCTCCACTGATAGTCAAGATAGTCAAGGGAGCCAAGCCCACGGGTAAAGTGCAGTATTTATGAGCAGACACCTTGGATTCAAATCCTACTTCCGCAGCTAAATAGCTCTGTGACCTTGGCCGGTTACTCACCCTGTCTGTACCCCAGTTTTCTTATCTGTAAAGTGGAGATAATGATAGTGCTCACTTCACAGGGTTGTTGCGAGGATTAAATTAATTAGTATACTCAAGTGCTTAGGACAGTGCCTGGCATGTGGTAAGTGCCATGTTAAGTATCAGTTATTACTTTAGATTGGAAAGTTACGACTTGTTCTTAAATACCTCCAGGCATCCTCTCTCCAGACGCTGCCGTTATAGCTTCTGCACAGGGTGATGCCTGTGCTTGTCGCCTGAACATAGCAAAGAGTAATTTCCAGGCTTTGTGGAAGGTTTCACAGTGGTGAGGTGTGGAGGAAAGGCCCTGGCTTTGGGGCTGGACATTCCCCACTTGCTGGCAGTGCAGCCTGGGGCAAGATGCTTACTCCCTCTGAGCCTCCAGGGCCTCATCTGGAGCATTATGGAACACCTGGTACTTAGTAGGCACACATGCATGTATTCGGTCCACAAATACTTAGTGCCTGCGTACTATGTGCTGGGCACTGCTGAGACCTGGGGATTCTGCAGTGAACCAACCAGGCAGATGTAGCCCACCCTCAGTCGCTGATTCCCGTAGGAGAGACCCTAAACACACAGCCACAATTGGGACTCCTAGAAAGGAGAGATGCCACTGAGTGGGGGTCAGGTAGGCTTCCAGAGGAAGTAACCTTGGGACTGAGGGATGAGTAGTAGTTCCTTAGGCCAAGGGGCCACTGAGGGAGGAAGGGCATTTCTGCAGAGGGACCAGCAGGGGCAAAGCCCCTAGTGGAAGAGCACAGCACACTTGAGGAGGGAAGGATGCAGGAGTGTCCAGCACAGAGAGCACAAGGGCGGGAGGGGCACGCCACAAACCGCTAGGCGTGCTGTGACCTTTGCCTTCTCCCTCAAGACTTTCCTGAGTTTGAAACCCATTTAGTACCCCGACATGGGACGACCATCCACTGATGCCATGCAGCCCTCCTGCCATGCTACCTCTCACCACAATCACCTCCCTCTGGACACTGTAGCAGCCTCCAACCCTTCCCCCCAACCCCAAGCAGGGTGTAGGGCCTGAGGAGGTGAAGATGTAAATCAGGTCCTTCACCTATCAGAACCCTCCACTGTCCCCCCACAGCACTTGGAATCAATCCCAAAGCCCCTGCCTGGCTGCAAGATCCTAGTGGTCTGATCCACACTTCTCTGCTGTCCCTCTTCCTGCCACCCTAGGCCTCTCCCTCCAGCCTCACTGGCGTCCTGCCTGCTGGTCTAAGTCAGGGCCTTACCTTTGCTGTTCCCGCTGCTTGGAATGCTGTCCTGCAGATCCCTTGAGTCTCTGTTGTTCATTTCCTGCAGATTTTGCTCAAATGTCACTTCCTCCAGGAAGACTTCCCTGACCGTACTATAAACTGCACCTCCATCACTCACTGAACTTCCCTATCTCATTTTTCCTCCTAGCCCTGATTATGTATGATTTG
Source organism: Manis pentadactyla (assembly GCF_030020395.1). Lineage (NCBI taxonomy): Eukaryota > Metazoa > Chordata > Mammalia > Pholidota > Manidae > Manis > Manis pentadactyla. The sequence goes on along the minus strand of NC_080022.1, from coordinate 44,406,585 downwards.
CTTCTTTGTACTGCTGTTCTATCACTAGGATGCCTGCTCCATGAGGGCAGGGACCTTGTCTTTATCACTCCTGGAGTCCCGGGCCCTAGAACAGTGCATGGCTCTCGGTAGGTGCTCAATCATTATTTGCTAACTGGTTGGATGGATATACAGATGGGTGAGTTTATTGGGCACCTAATATATGCCAGGCTCTGGCTGGGGATTCAGAGAAGAGCCCCATTCCTGCCAGCAGGGAGCTGTCAGTCTGGTGGTAGGGACAGATGCAGGAATATATGACAGCCAGTGGGCTTGAAGCCATGGCACTGGACAGCAGAGGGGTTGTGGGGACCAGAGGAGAGCCTGGCCAGGCCTGGCAAGGAGACTGTATGAGGAGGGGAGTGGTGCTTCCAGCACCCCTCAGGGTGCAAGCTGTGCAGAGAGCAGAGGAAGAGGGTGGGAGGGCTCCCACTCTGCCTAAGAGAACACCTACCCCGATAAGTCCTCGGAAGCGAATCTCCCCAGAGCTGAGCAGCCCCCGGGTGCTGCACGGTTTCTGTTGCAGAAGTTCTAAGTCTTTGAATTCGTAGGAGCCGGGCCCTAGCTTTTCCTTCTGCACCAAGAGAAGAGAGCAGAAAGTAACAACTTTGAACTTGGGAATGTCCACATGGGAAGGAGCCTGGAGGGTGAATATGTTCCTTAAAGGAGGAGCTCTACCTGGGCCTGGGCAGACACTGAAGGCTGCGCTTTGGGGTAGGGAGGAGCGTGGCCCCAGGGGCCTCACCTGCAGCTGCCTCTCTCTCATGATGGCCTGGTACTGGATGTGGGGCAGCTGGGTGAGCCTGGTGGCTTCCTGGGCCCTGGCCCAGCCTGTACCCACTTCCTTCTTCAGCTTCTTCTTGATGAAACAGGTCTCCTTACAGCCATAGGTCCCAGGTCCTACGTGGGACTGAGTCACAGCACAGTCAGAGCCGGGCCAGCCACACCCATCCAGTCCATCCACAGAGCAAGTCCTTTCCAAGCCACCACCCTGACCTGGGGGTGGAGGGGCGATGCTTCTCTGTGGTCCCCGCCCCCAGCACCCAGTCCGGCACCGAGGGTCATGGCGCTCAAGGTGCAATCACATCCTCCACCATTGGTCACTTAGACTTCAGGGAGAGGTAGTAACTCATTCAAGGGCCCACAGCCAGTTGGTCCAAGAGCTGGAGTTGGAACCCAAGTCTCTGTGGCCCCAGCCCAGGTGTTTTTCACTACAGTCCTGCACTTACCAAACATGGCTAAGGCCCTGGTTCTGAGCCAAGCTCTATGTTGCAGATGGATGGAGGGCTTGAGAGGTATAAGCTGTGCCCCTTAAACAGCTCAGCTCATCAGCCATAGTGGGGGACTTGGGGGGCCACGGGAGTGTCAGGGCAGCTGCACAAACTCTCCACTTCCACGGAATGAAGCCTGGAATATGGGGCCTCTGTGAAGGTGCTGAATTTCTTCTGACTGGGATAAACAGCAGAGACATCAAATCTAGGGAGGTTCAGAGGCCAAGTGAGAGCCCAGTTCCTGCCACCCAGCCTCGGTGTGGGCTGTTCTGGGGGTGGGGGAGCTGGCCTCCCAGGGGAGGGGACCTTGGAGCTGGCCCGTGAAGGATGGGCAGGGCTGCTCCCGCCTGACTCTCTTTGTCCTCGCAGTTCCCTATTCCTAGACACCACCCCTGCCTCCTGCGCTCTGATGGGGGCCTTTACTCAGAAGTCCCTTCTCAGTGCACCCCCACCCACCCTCCAGCACTTGCCAGCTCCTCCTCCCAGCTTCCTTTTTTTTCTCCATGGCCCTTATTACTATCCAACACTTTTTATATTTTTCTTTTTTTTAATTATCCATTCCAGCCACCTCTGCCCACATTAGCGCAAACTCCTGAGTACAGGGTTTTGTTGTTTTGTTCACTGTTGTATCCCTGATGCTAGAACTGTGCCTGGCACAAAGTAGGTGACTAGACAGAGATACAGGTGTATAGACATATCATATGTATGCGTGAAGAAAGACACCTGGGCTGAAATCCTACCCATGACTTTTGAACTGAGTGACCTATTATGGCACAGGTCACTTGGTCTCTCTGAGCCTGGCACATAGTATAGTTGCTCTTGAAATGGTTTTAAGTAACATAAGGGGGTCAAAAGAACTCTGAGCAGGGCCCTGCAGCAACTGCGAAGGGGAGAGAAAGTGCGGCCCCCACCCCTCCTTGCAGCTCCCTCCTACCGCTCCAGCTCCACCCCTCATCGGGCCCCCTCGCATCGGGCCCCCTCTCCTGCCAGGCCCCTCCCGGCCCACCTGTGGCTCTGCACGCGAAAGGGCACGCCGCGGAACCACTTGGTGGCCAGCTCCGTCTGCCCCAGCCGTGAGGTCCTGGCCAAACTCCTGCCTTGCGGGGAGCCGCTGCTGCCACGGCAACCGGGCCTTGTGATTCCTGATTCGCAAAGAAGTGTGCAGCCGCCATGTGGCGCCCTGCACGTGCCCGCGCCTTCCCGGACTTCATTCTGCTCTGCACTTTGTCACCAGACAGGCTTCCCTGAGCCCTGCAGATTTAATGGCCCCTCATGGTGGTTAATAAGGATGCCATTTGGTCGGGTTTCGGAGTCATTTGTTAAGGAACCGCTTCTGATTTCTTGCTTTACCCCAGACAGGCAAGGTCTGGTAGAGCAAGGAGGCTCGGGAAATGCGTCTTCATGTTCTCCTCCTGCTCAGGTGGACACAGAGGCCCACAGAGAGGACTGGGCCTGGACAAAGTGAGCATCCCATTCCCTCTCCACTTTGGAAAGGAGGGGAAGGGCAAGAAAGAGTGGACCAGCAAGGAGAGCCAGAGTGTGGAGGGCAGGAGTAAGGCTGCTGGGCCCGGGGTGAGGGCGAGGAGGGTTCCTGCAGGGACTGAGGCAGGACTCATCTGTCCCCCAGATACTCCCAGCACCCACTCTAGATGGATGCTGTGCAGGGTACCTGGGACCCAGATGTACTCCCAGCTCTGAGACTCCAGTGGGGGAAACAATGACCACACAGTGTGGCCAGTCCTATAAGGGAGGGAGGCCTCTGGCCCAGCCTCTGCGTGGGTAGGTAAGGGAAGGCTTCCTGGAAGAGGACAATTTCAAATTTATCCTTGCAGTGTATGATTTTCTGGGTAAAGAAAGGAGTTGAGGGTCTGTGCCCCCGACAGGGCCTGGTCAGCTCTCTTCCCTCCTCCCTCCATATCCTCCACCAGTGCTCTGTGGTCATGCTATGAGATTGTCTAGTTTCTTCTCTCATGATGACCTTTGCTCCTCCCAAGGGCCTTAGGCCACGGCATGGCAGAGTGCCACAACCCACTTGAAGATGACAGGACTGAAGCCAGAGAAACAGGACTTGCCCGGGGCCCTGCATCCTGCCGAGGTGGACCTGGACTTTCAGGACAGTGGGTCTCCTTTCAGGCCCTACCCAGTACCCTTCTGCCATCCCAGGATAGCATTTAAGTAAGAAGTTCAGACTCCAGTGCAGCTGTGAACTGGTCTCACAGGTCCCAGGCTGGGCAGGCACATGGCCATGACTGGCAGAGTGTCCACCCTGGACCACTGAACTCATGGTCAGAGGTATCAGGCTCCAGGAACACACACAGGACAGACACCGCAGGTCATCAAGCACAGGCTCTGCCCCTCTCCAACTGTGCAACCGTGGACAATTCGCTTCCTTTCCCGATTCTCAACTTTCTTCTCTATAAAATGAAGCTAATAATCTCTGTCTCTCCAGACTGCTGTGAGGATTAAATGAACTAATTTAGATATGCTCCTGGCACATAGCAGAATCTTAATAAGGGGTCATTTCCAGCCCTTGGAAAGGTCCAGGGACAGAGACTGTGTCTCATTTACTCCTGGTGTAGGTAGTAAATAATGCTCAGTAAATATTTGTTGAATGATGAATGAACAAATAAAGGAATGAATCTGGTCCAACTTTCCAGTAATGCATAAATCCTCAAAGAGACTCATGTTTGAACCCTGGTCCTGCTGCTTCCTAGCTTGGTGCCCTTGGGCAAGTTTCCCTGGCCAGGCTTCAGTTTCCTTGTCTGTGACATGGACATATGACTGCCACCTTCTGGAGGAGCTGTTTTGAGGTGTCATTGAGGTGTGGCTGTGTACACTAACTACCAAGCCCTGGGCACTGGGGAGGCCCTGTGACCAGCCCTGGGTCTGTTCACTTGTTCTCAGGGTGTCCCACACCCTGCCTGGGTCTGCTTTGCTCCTTTTCTCCCAGCGAGAGCCCCTTGGCTCCAGGACTCATGGTGGAGTGGCCACGAAATATAGTCCAAGGCCCATAGGTCTGGGAATCCTGGCTGCCAGACAGGCCAGAACAAGCCAAGGTGAGTCAGTCTGCAGCAAGGAGCCCAAAGCCTCCCCATCACAGCACCACACTAATCATGCAGCCAACGCACTCTCTCTTGTAGGTACTGTTGCAACCTTTTCCCACTCCCCATTATACAGAAGAAGAAACTAAGGCTCAGACAAGGAGATACTTGCCCTGGTCACATCTAATGCAGTGTAGAGTCACACAGTGGATGTGGGACTACTGATAAGGTTTGGGAGCTCCCTGGCTACTGGAGTTTCTAAGCCATCCAGACTTTGAAGCCATCTGTTATGTCAATGGAGACAAGTCAAGATTCTCAGTCAGGATTCAGGCCTTTGAGATGGGATGGTGGCCACTGCCTACAGTCCTCATCCCCTACTATCTTTTCTCCATGCTTTGCAAGTCTCAGCCATATGGTCTGCTCTGTCCCTGGGCACACCCCGCACTGCAAACCTCTGGCCTTTCATATGCCTTTCCTGTGACTGGAATGCACCCACAGTCTACCTTTCCCATCCAACTCCTATTCATCTTCTCAGAGTCAGAGCAAAAGCCAAACCCACCCATTACGGTGGCCACTAAAAAATAAAAAATAAAACAAAGCAAAAAACCAGAAAATAACAAGTGTTGGTGAATATGTAAAGATTGGAATCTTTGTGTATTGTTGGGAGGAATATAAAATGGTGTAGCTCCTATGGAAAATTTTTTCAAAAAATTAAATAAAGAATTACCATAAGCCCCAGCAATTCCATTTCTGACTATATACACAAAAGAAGGGAAAGCAGGGACTCAGACAGGTATCTATACATCCAGCATTGTTCCTAATTGCCGAAAGGTGGAAACAACCCAAATGCCCATTCATGAGTGAAGGAACAAATGAATTGTGGTATATATATGGTGAAATATTATACAGCCTTAAAAAGGAAGGAAATTATGACATGTACAACGTGTAACCCTTGAGGACAATGCTAAGAAAAATAAGGCAGACATGAAAGGACAAATATTACATTATTCCACTCATATGAGGAAACTAAAGTAGTCAAGTCCACAGAGACAAAAAGTAGAAAGGTACTTAGAAAGTAGAAAGTTGCTGAGGGGGAGAAGGTCATGGGGAGTTACTGTTTAATGGGTACAGAATTTCAGTGTGAGAAGATGAAAATGTTCTGGAGATGGATGGTTGTGATGGTTGCATAACAATGTGAATGTACTTAATTTGTATTACAGTCACTTAAAAATGGTTAAAATGGTAAATTTTATACTATGTATATATTACCACAATAAAAAGGGGGAAAAAAGCCAAACACTCTGGGAATCTATACCTGATCCACCCAAGCAGGTTGGAGCCCAAGTTTCAACTCATCATCACCAGCACTTTATAGTAATAATTTTTTTAATTATTAAATTTTATATTGTAAAATGACAGGAGAAAAATAGCATAGAATGTAGTTTTCATTTACTTTTTTATTGCTCACGTCAAATTTTCTTTTTTTTTCCTAGTTTACTAATTGGCTCTATTTCCTCTTTCAAAAATGCTGGTCTACTTTTCAAGATCTGCTGTCAGGAGCACAGCCAAATGGAATGAGGGGCAGGAGGGACTTTGAAGTTCAGACTATGTACAAAGCCCAAGCACTGGAGGTCTCCCAGCCTTGCAGCAGGGAGTATAGCCCAGTCCTCTAGAAGGTTTACCCAGAGCCTGGCAAGCCTGGTAGAGCGAGGCTGGGGGAAGACTGGCAAGAATGTGAAAACTGGACCACAGGTGGACTACAGGAGGGATGGGAACTACAGTGGAGGAGTGGGAGCTGACAGTTATCCAAAGTGACACTTACTAGGTTTACCCATGAGATCTACCCTGCCTCTGGGGGAGGGAATGTCACCTTCCTATCATAGATGAGAAAAGTATGAAGTGTGTGAAGTTATGAAGTGATTTGCTCAAGGTCACACATTACTGGGGACGCAGAACCTGGATTAGAACCAGCACAGGGAACTCCATAGTCTTTCCACATGGCCAACTGCAAGACAGAGAAATCCTAAGTGGGGAACCTTTATCAATAATGGGCAAAGGAAGAGCAGAGGGAAGTAGCAGGCACTCAGCAGAGGAAGAACACTGAGGAACTGTGGAGAGGATAGGACAGCAGCAGGAGCCGGGGTTGCTTCTGCATACAGCTGGAGGGGCCAGTCCTGACTCTCCTACTCAGTGAGCTCACTCAGAGGGTGGAGCAGAGCCCACCGGAAGGGCCTGGCTGGGGTTCAGCAGCTGGGTTCTAGACCTGGTTGCCACAGCCTTGTTCTGTGACCTGGGCAAGTCATTTCCTCCTGAGCCCCAGTTTTCTCATCCGCTGACCAGAGAGAGTAAAAACACGCCCTTTGCCATGTACCGGGGTTTGCGTGCGCTGCGTTTGGCAATGCACCTGTTTTTCTGGCACACCTGGTTGTTGCCAACGTCTAAGAGCTTGAGCAGCGAAAGCGGAAACACCCACAGGGCGCTCCCTGGGCCGGCGCTCGGACACACCCACGGGGGGGAAGGGGGTGAATACGCCCCGAGATCAGAAGGCGGCTGCGTCTCGGTCCTATGCGCGCTGACCCTCTACTCCCGCGCGGGCCCCACTCAGGGGCGCCCCCTTCACTGCCCTCTGTGGCCTCCAGGGCAGGGGCGAGGCCCGGGGAGCAGCGGGGCAGCCATGGCAGAGTCGGAGGCCGCAGCCGAGGACTTAGACGTCCTCATCGACGACCTGGACTATCTCCCGGGCCACTTCCACCTGGAGTTGCAGCTGAACTTTGAGCCGCGCTCCCCGGCCTTGCTCCGCGCCAGGGACCTGAAGCTGCAGCGGGACGGCCTGCGGCACGAGCTGGAGCTGGCGGCCGCCCCGCAGCGCCCCGCGGTGCGCCATCTCCTGGGCACCTTCGCCTTCTACCTGGAGGAGTTGGACGAGGCCCGCGAGCACTTCCTCGCGGTGGCTCGTGAGGACCCGAGCAACCTCAACGCTTGGGCCAATCTGGTGCATGTGTACGGGCGGCTGGGACAGGAGGGAGAGGAGGAGGCGTGCGCCGGGAGGCTGGCCCGCCTCATGGGCTTGGCGGCGGACGGCGAGGAGGCAGCCGGGGACCCTCAGCTCCACGCCGCGCGCTGCCTGGCGGAGCAGGGCTATGCGCACGGCTTCGACGTGGGCTGCGCCAGCCCGGAGGAGCGCGCGCGGGTGCTGGCGGCCGGCATCGCGCTCTACGACAAAGCTCTGGGCTACGGGCAGCAGGTAGGTGACCCTCCCCTAGGCTGGGAGGGCCGGGTTTGTGCCCCCTAAAGTCTGCAGAGATGCTCGCGCACCCCAGAATCTCCCCAAACTCTAGCCCTTTGGCTTCCAGAATACAGCTCCTGCTTGACTCTCCTCTCCAGCACCCCACCCCAGACCAGGCCTGTGGCTTTTCTCTGCTGGGCTACAGAGTGCGCCCGTTACCTAGCGGGCAGCCTGCCTCTCTTCTCTTCTGGCAACTCCGCAATATCAATCTGGCGAATGCATCCCTTTCAACTTTCTCCTCCTTGCAAGTACCTGTCCATGTGCCTGTGCATCCCCACCTAAGTAAGACACAGCTAGACATTCCAACAGAAACGGGCAGCATTCTTACTACCTCTCTCCCCCTCACCATCTCCATCCGCTCAGACCCCAAATCCTGTGCATTCCACCTTCCCGTGTATCTGAGGTCTATCCACTCCCCCATCCAGCCCAGCCTCCATCACTTCCTGCCTGTACCAGCGTAGCTGCCATGGGTTCCTGCCCTCGGCCTTAGCCTTCTACCTCCTCCTCCACCCTGCTGCCAGCGTCATGTTGCTCAGTCTTGCTAGCCATGGCACTCAGCTGCTTATGACAACCGCTGCCCCCCAACTCCCCAATGCCTGGCAGAGAAGTCCAAGGGTCTCCGGTGGGCATTTGAGGCCCTCTGTGATCTTCCTATTTGCCCTCCTTCTGCCATGTTCCCCCTTCCAACCAGGCTTTTGCCACAGGTTACTTCCCCTTGTCCTTCCATGGGCCAGGTCTCCTTAAACCCACCTGGCCAGTCTTTTGGCCTCTCTCTGAGGTGCTCTTCCTTTCCATCTTTGTCTGGACAATTCTCCTCAGTCTCGGTTTGTCTCAGGCACCCCTTCTTCCAGGAAGCCTCCACTGACTTCTCCAGGCTGCAGTAGGCGCCTCCCCTGAGCTCCCTTAGCACTGGTCACGCTGTCTATTTATAGTCTGTTTCCCTAACTCAACCTTGTGATCTTTGAGAGCAAGGACAACATCTGTCTGGTTTACCACTGTAAATCCTGTTTCTGGCACAGGGCTTGGCACACAGTGGCACTCAATAAAATGTATCTTGAACAAATGTATATACAGCATAGGGCCTGGCACTAAATAGACAAATACTAGGCATATTAGTTACCTATTGCTGCAAATAAATACCCTTCAAAACTTAGCAGCTTAAAGCAATAAGCATTTGTTATCTCACAGGTTTTTTGGGTCAGGAATCTAGGCATGGCTTAGCTGAGTGCCTCTGGGCTGTGGTCTCATCTGCAGGCTTGCTCAGCAGGGGGAGAATCTGGTCACTCACAGGGCTTTTAACAATATTCAATTCCTATTCAGTTCCTCACTGGCTGTCGGCCAGATACCTCACTCAGGTCCTTGCCACGTGACCATCCCATCACTTTTGCTACATTCTGTTCATTAGAAGTGATCACTAGGTCTAGCCCACACCCAAAGGGAGGGGATTACATAAGGGCACTATACCAGGAGAAGGGGATTGCTGGGGGACCATCTTCAAGATTACCTGCTTTGGATGACGCACAGTGATGTGGAAGGCATAATCCTCCTGTTACAGAAGAGGAAGCCACAGTTTGGAGAGGTACTATGAGTTTTCTGTGATGGCACAGCACAGGCAAGGTCTAGCTGGTAATGATGACTTTTGATAATGGTTTAGATGTGTAAACAATAACAATAAGGCTTCACACACAGGGCTCTATTCACAAAGCCTCTGCACACACACCCAGAGCCTTTTCCACCAAAGCTTATGGCTTCAGACAAGAAATGTGTGTAGCGTGAAGACCCCAGAGAATGCAGGTGGAGGGCACAGACTTGAGTTAAGAAGAGCAGTTCAGGGGAGAGGTTAAGACCCCAAACTGGGCCAGATAGTCCAGGTACAATTCCCAACTCCCTCTTGTTCTCTCACCTCCACTAAGTCCTTAGCATCACTAAGCTTCCATTGTCCTCTCCGTAAAATGGGAATAATAGTGTTACTTACGTCCTAGGCCTCCTCAACTATAACACGAGACAAGAACTGACATTTAGAGAGCACCTAGAATACAGCCTGCACAGACAGCAGGATCATAGACTCTGCCTTCACTGGGCTGGGTGAGCCTCCTCCCCACCCCAGGTGGGGTATAGCTGTGGCCATTGCGTTGGTCTAACAGGACCCCCAGTCTCCTGTGTTAAGGCTTGAGTCCCAGGGCCCTGAATACCAGCTGCTCTCAGTGGAAGGCATGTTTTGTGTGGTATGTATCAAGTACAGTTGTGGCAACAGAACATGGCCCAAGGAGCCCTGGGCTAGGAGCAAGGAGGCCACTGTGAGGCCTTCTTCTGTCTGGGCTGGGGTTCCCCATCTGTGAAAGGGTGGCAGGGAGGGACTACTGGCTGGTCCCCAAAGTCCCTTCCTGGAAGGAAGGGGTTCACTGAGGGAAGGCTTCCTGGGGGAGGTGAACAGGGAAGCAGAGGTTTGAAACAGAGGCCCACTCCTCCCTCCTTGATGCTGTCAGCCCAGCCACACTGGGGGCTGCCCTTCTTTTGAGTGACTGCCCCGAGGAGAGCCCAGCCCTGCTGGCAGGGAGCTGATTGCCTCGGATGGGAGGAGACTGCTGGGCTCTGTGCTGTGTCCTGGGCCTAGCCCGCTGCTGCTCCCCAGGTCTGGACAGAGCAGCTATTTCTCCTACAAATCCCAGGAGGAAGTTGGGGATTTGGAGTCCCCCATTTCATCATCTTAAGATTAGAAGAGCTTGTACCTGATGAAGAGTAGGCACTCAAGAAATAACTGCAGTGAGAATAACAACGATGGTTTCTTGACAGAGCCATGAGGCTTGGGTTTGAGCACCCAGTTCTCATACTCTTTTGCTGTGTGGCTTCAGACAGGTCACTTTTCCTCTCTGTGATCATCCAATGGAATCACGGGGTAAAAGTGCCCCCAGTTGGCTCATTCTGGACATGTCTGATGGATATATGCCTAGCTCCTTGACATTTATTGAACACCTACTGTGTGCAAGCCTAGTCTTTAAGAACAAAGGAGAGGAGCCAACATACCTTCAATAACTAGTCTTGTTTGAGCCCCTCTTCTGGGAACGGGAGCCAAAGGTACAAGTCAGAGATGCACCTACAACTGGCTGAGGTTACTGGCATTCACTATATAGCCAGTGCCTTGTGACAATCATTTGGGTGCTGTACACCAGTGACCATTCTTCCTGAAGCAAAAACAGAACCCCAGAGTCTAACAATGGAAGCGTATTTTGGGGACCTCGGGACCGTATGTTGGAGTCAGCAGTGACCTGGCAAGTCCAGGCCCTGGGATTAGAGTGGCAATGACCGAGCTTCAGAGGAGGAGTGCTTCCTTTCAGCACAAGTGACTGAGGGAGGGTTCTGGGAGAGGAGGGAGTGGACTGGCAGGAATGAGGTGAGGGCACTCCCAGGAGGGCGTGATGTGCACAAAGGTCCCGGGGTGGGACCTGCAGAGCACGAGGGCTCTAGTGACAGCTGAGCTGGACCAGGGGACAAGGCTTGGAAGAGGGCAGCCAGTAGCTTCACGGGGAGGGCACACGATGACCCTGAAAAAACCCTGACATGACCTCGGATATATGGCTCCCACCCTCCCGCCTTCTTCCTTAATGGCATTTCCTCTTAACTTCCCTCAAAACTTACTTCCCATCAGTGCTAAACTACTTATACTTCTCCAAACATGCTGTGCTGTTTCATATCTCCCTGTGCAGATACTTTTCTCTCTGCCTGGAAAGCAGACTCCATCCATCAGAACCCAGATTGAATGCCACCTCCCCCTTGAAGCCTTCCCTCATACAACATGCAACTTCACACCCTGATGTTCACAAATGTCTTCCAGACTTTGTCTGAGACAGTCCTCACAAGAACCCTCTGATCTCACTTTGCAGATATGGAAACTAAGACATAGCAAAGTTAGTTAACTTGCCCAAGTTCACGGAGCTAGTAAGTGGCAGTTGAATCCACTCTACTCTGTCTGATCTCAGTGCCTTTGCTCCTTCTGGAGAGGTTAGAGAAATGGAGGTGGGAGAGCTGGAGTACAGATGGCTGGCAGCTGGGGAGGGAAGATCCCTCCCGGGCTGCCTCCTGGAGATGTAGGGCAGAGGAAGTGTCAAGAGAGACGAGGTGGGTTGCCATGTATCCAGGGCATTTGGAAGGATGAGGACAGAGGTGAAGTCAGAATCAGAGCCAGGGAAGGAGAAGGTAGGACAGTGGAGCAACAGTTGTAGGACACCCAGTTAAGAGGGTCGCCATCTGCAAGAGCACAGTCGGGGTGGGCAGCTGGTGGTCTGACCCACCCTATGCTTTTGCTCCAAGAAATTTTCCATCCTGATGGGGCTGGGACTGTCCCAGGCATGGAGGAGCCCCTGTAGCTCAAAGGATAAAGAGCAGCTGAAGAACCAGTGAACAACTGCTCATCTGCTAACTAAAATACAAGCAAAAACATTATAAAAGCTAATAATTCAGCCCATAATCTAAAAATAAGCAGTGCGTATGTCTGTGAGTGGGTGTTTGTGACTCCCTTTCTCAGCTCTTCATTCTCCCGTTTTTCTTTAACCTACAAAAATGTGAAGTGGCAGATTGCGTTTATCTGTCATTCCTCTTTCCTCACTACCCACCCCCACTCTGCCCCACCACCTCAAACACACACACACACACAGTCACAGAAAGATTCTTGGTAGCAAATCTCAAAGTTGAGTGGGTATTATGAGCATATGCTTTGAAGTTAGACAAATGGGGTTGAAATTCTGCCCTCCCCTGGGTGGCTACAGGTAAGTCACTTCACTTCTCTGAGCCTCAGTTTCCTCATCTGCAAAATAGGTTTCTAAAATCTATCTCACAGGGTTGCTGTGAGGATTAAGTGAAGGAACATGAAAGGCTCCAGGCAGTGACCAGTTCAGGGGACCCAGCCCTTCTCCCTGCCCACCCCCTGGACCCTATAGTACTTAGCTTTGGTTTAAACAGAGCCATTCCCAGCCTTTGGCTTCTCTCCAAGTGATTTCTGTCTTGTCCCCTAGGGAGTGAGCCCTCTGTCTTGAGCATCTTTCTAGCACCCCCGCTATACAGTGTCTAGCACAAGGCTAGATACCCAAGAGGAGTTTGTAACTGTTGTTTAATTTAGTTGAATAACTGGATTTTAAGTCTTAAATTCCTATCATTTTTTAAAAATAAAGTAACTTAAACCTATCTTTCTCTAAAAAAATGATATCCCTGTCCCAAGCTAACTCAGTTCTTTGATTTTCTTCTCCTTTTCCTAAAACACAGGTGGCTTAAGACACACTTGCATACACACAGGTACACTCACACACATGCACACATGCAGGTCCTTCACTGCTGCTCGCAGCCCAGGGCAGGCTCTCATGATAACTAGGACCGGCACCCCAGTGGGTGCCACTGATCCCAGCCTGTGCGCCAGACATGGAGCTTGGAACTTTACGTTCATTAGTGCACTTGATGTTTATTCCAGCCTCACAGACACTGCCAGCTGGGTGTTGTGATTCCCCACCACACTGTGGACATAACAGATTCAGGGAGATAAGTGCTTTGCCCAAGGAGACTCAGGGCACTGCGGAGCTGTCCAGATTTCACCCAACAGCTGGGGCAGGCAGGGAGGGAGGCAGTACTGGTAGGCCAGGCAGACAGCTTAGCAAACAGAGGTATGGACATTCCAATCGGTCGCCACCCCCAGTGGGGTGGGGACCTGGCAGGAAGGGCCAGAGGGTTGGCCAGTCAGCAAGCCCAGGGGCCTTGGCCCGCATACACACACAGAGGCCAGCTCAGAGACTTGGACACTCCTCAAGGAACTGCCCTCCTGACAGCCCCTCTGCCTCCCACATGGCTCCTCTCTTTCTCTCTTCCTTTCTAATTCCCCCCTTTCCTATCCAGCACCAGAGCTGCCAGAGACCCTGGTGACTCAGGTGCTGTGCAGGGCAGGTGCCCTGGTGTGACTGCGGTCAGAGCGTCAGTGTGGGAAGGACCCCTGTACTGCTGGCCATGCCCGTGCAACCTGGCCAACTGCTAAGCCCTCCGAGAGTCTGGGTCTCCCTCTGTGAAATGAGGACAGTGGTACCAGCTTGACAGGGTTGTGGGAGTTATAACTGTGGTCAAAGGGAGGTCCCAGGCCTGGCGAGCACCATCAATGGATGCGGGCCTCTCTTCCTCATGCCCTCATGGGCCGGCTGGGACCAAGAGGACTCTCCTGAGCAAGCCCCACCTTCCCCTCTGCCTCCTCCCACCCTTTCTGCACTCTCATCCGAGCTCAGAACCAGCCTTGGGAAAACAATAACAACAAGGGCAAGACCCCTGAAGAGCCAAGGGCCAGGATTTGGGTTCCTGCCCCAACTCACTGTGGGACAGTGGGCAAGTCACCTCCTCTCCCTGGGCAGCCATTTCCTCCTTTCTCAAATGGGGGAACTAGACTAACATGGTGGCCTAGGTGATTTTAGGGACAGGAAGGACATTGAGAAGCAGAGAAGCTAGGGAAGGAATGAACCTCCTGGCTCAAGAAAATACATGAAGATACATACGAGGTGGGAAACCACAGCTTGGGGACTGGGGAGACAGCATTTTAAGGACTAAGAGTTGATCTACTTTTTTTTTTTTTTTTTTGTAGATAATTATTTTTTATTGAAGGGTAGTTGACACACAGTATTACATTACATTAGTTTCAGGTGTACAACATAGTGATTCAACATTTATATACATGATAATTCTAGGTACCAGCTATCACCATACCAAGCTGTTACAATATCTTGACTATATTCATTACATCCTGGTTACTTATTATTTTACCATTAGAAGTGTGTACTCTTTTTTTTTTTTTTTTTTTTTGTGAGAGCATCTCTCATATTTATTGATCAAATGGTTGTTAACAACAATAAAATTCTGTATAGGGGAGTCAATGTTCAATGCACAATCATTAATCCACCCCAAGCCTAATTTTCGTCAGTCTCCAATCTTCTGAAGCATAACAAACAAGTTCTTACATGGGGAACAAATTCTTACATAGTGAATAAGTTCTTACATGGTGAACAGTACAAGGGCAGCCATCACAGAAACCTTCGGTTTTGCTCATGCATTATGAACTATAAACAGTCAGTTCAAATATGAATACTCATTTGGTTTTTATACTTGATTTATATGTGGATACCACATTTCTCTCTTTATTATTATTATTTTTAATAAAATGCTGAAGTGGTAGGTAGATACAAGATAAAGGTAGAAAACATAGTTTAGTGTTGTAAGAGAGCAAATGTAGATGATCAGGTGTGTGCCTGTAGACTATGTGTTAATCCAAGCTAGACCAGGGCAATAAAACATCCACGGATGCAGAAGATTTCTCTCAGAACAGGGAGGGTGAGGTTCTAAGCCTCACCTCTGTTGATCCCCAATTTCTCACCTGATGACCCCCCTGCGACTGTGCCTGTCTTAGGTTGTTCCTCCCTTGAGGAATCTTACCCGTCTCTGGCTAACCAGTCATCTTCCGGGGCCATACAGGGAAATGTAAAGTTGGTAAGTGAGAGGGAAGCCTTATTGTTTGAAATGGTTAGCTTTTTATTTCTTTGCATATTTATGCCCTGTAGCTGAGTTGATCTTCTTTTGAATCACAGGCTGGGTTTCTCTTCGCATAGTGCTCACAAATACACACACACCACAAATGTGAGCAGTCTGAATTGGTTCAGCGAGAAGAGGAGACAGATGACACTGGATGATGAGCTACATACTCGGCACTCATGTGCTTTTCATAGACTGGCTCATTTGATCCTCACAGAAATGCTGGGAAATCAGAACTGGTATTAACCCCATTCTACAGGTAGGCAAACTGAGGCTCAGAGAGCTGTTCTGACTGACTGAGGGCACACAGCCATAGTGGCTGGCAGGAGGTGAACTCAGATCTCTTGGGCATGAAGCCCAGGCTGAGGGACAGCTTTCCGAGGTTCTGGTTCTAGGACAGGTTTCCTAGGTTTCCTCCTGATGGCCCTGGTGCCACTCACACTTGCATAATGGTGCCTTCTGAGTTTGCTGCTGGCTTCTCTCCCTCCGAACCTGGTAAGGTTGGGAACTGGGTCTCCCCTCCTCACTGATAGAAGAGACCCACAGTCAAGCTGCCTTTAACATCATCTGGCCCAACTACCTCCTTTTCAGGAGAAAATATAAAGTAAAGGGTGCACACAGCACAGGCCCAAGGGAGAAGCACGGAAGGTTCAGGCATCACTGTTACAGCTACAGAGGGCAAGACACCCACCCAGCCTCTACAGCTGCGAGAGTTGGATTTAGACCCAGAACCAGACAGGGTCCCTTTTCTCTAGGAACAGTGGAGTAGAGAGGTAGCTCAACACAGTCCTGCAAGGCTGTGAACCATGCAAAGCAAAAATGACCCATGGGGCCTGTGCCTGCATGACAGACCTAGGACCAAAAAGGGAGACAACAGGGAGCTGTAGTCCATCTGCTCAAATCTTAAAATCCATGAGCACTGTCCAGGGAACCCAAGACAGGGACACGTAGGTGACTTAATTCCATGGCATAGCACCCATCCTTCAAATCCCTTCTGCCCGGTTGTGTTGACCACCCCCACCAGCATGCTTGTGACATGGGCAGGCCAAGCACAACCAGCCCCTGCTTATAGATGCAGAAGCTGAGGCCCATGCTGGGAGAGCTGCCTTTCCAGGATCCCTGGGAGAGGTAGAGGCAGGAGTGTGGTTCCAATTCCATCCCTCCATCTACTCCCCACACCTGCTGAGGCAGCAGCCAGGTGGCGGAGGAGAAACCCTTGCCCTTGCCTTTCTGGTGCATGCGCACCCAGGAGCAGGGCTGGCCCAGGTGTGTCAGGGGAGGCTGCTCTGTGTCATCCCAGAGGACATTCCAGTTGTGCAGGAAGAACACATTCCCGAGGGCTGCCACCTTGTGACTTTGGTTTCTGCGGCATCAGCCTTCACAGGGTCAGTGTGATGAGGCGGAAAGAACACGGGCGTTGGAGGGAAGCAGATCTGAACTTGAATCCTGGCACTTCTGCCCTGGCTCTGGGTCTAGGCGGTGGCTTTTTATTAGCTTCTGTTTCCTCAGCCATAAAGGAGAGGGATGTATCACACTTTCTCAGGCTGCTGTGAGGATTCAGTGCCCAGTTAATAGCTGATGCTCCAGAAATGTTCGTGCTCTTTCTCTTTCTCATTCCCCCTCTCCTGAAAGAGAATTAGTCAACTCCCAGGGACTGATGGAAATGTAGAGCACAACATCATTGAGTAGAGTTCGAATTGCAAGACAGTCAATCCTTAAGAACCAGCAAAGTCTCAGTACAGCCTATTCAGACGCCTTATAGGTTTGTAAATCATTGGTATATTGAAAGATCTTCTATTGAAATCCTTTAAAATGGCCAAGTGCCCCAACATTCCTTCCTTGGGGGACACCTTTTGAAGTAAATGGAAAGGTCAAGATCCATCCTTGTACCAAGTTAATGCAAACCTCTCTGTAATGACTTATTCAAGATCCTACTAGGCCCGTTCTGCCAGATCACCCACTTTTGTCACTTAACCATCCAGCTGTAGGAACTTGGATCTTCAGGCTTCCCTGAGGATCACAATTTTTTATCCTTTTGCTCATTTAAAGAGAGATCAATGGGCCACCCCATTTTCACTCTGCTCCCAAGTGTGGCACTGCGGGCATCAAGTGCAGCACTTCTCAAACCTGAGTGTGCACCGAGAGGTCTACAAAACACAGGTTGCTGGGGCCCACCCCAGACTTTCTGATTCAGTGAGCCAAGAATCTGCATTTCTACCACATTTCCAGGTGATGCTTTGGCTGCTGGCCAGGGGACCACACTTTGAGAATCACTAGGCTAGAGTAGTTAGGTGCAGGATTTGGGCTCAGCTTCTGAGTTCCCAGCTCTGCTCCCTCATAGCTGTGCTACTTTGGGCCAATGCTGCCTCTTCTGTCAACTTGGATTAATCATAGTCCCTACCTCTTAGGTAACCCTGGAGAGGGTTGAATGGTTAACATATGTAAACTATGTGCCTGGTGTTTAGCAAGTACTCAATAAAATTTGTATAGCAAAAAAAAAGGCACCATTTCCATGTTCAGTTCAGGCTTTCCTGTTGGCCGTGTGGCTTGGAGGACATTATCTCCTCTTAGTTCCCACTCTGTATTAAGAGGGTAATGATAACACACTTTACATTCCACACTGGAGCTTCTGAGGAGCATATGGAATCTGTGAGTGCACTTTGCAAATGCACCATATAAACACTTGCAGCTAAATATTTTGGGAAGAACATGAACTTGAAGTAGGGGAGACCTGGCCCGACGTGTCACCTTAAGTAGGCACATCTCCACCTCTTTGAGCCTTGGTTTCCCCATTTTTTTAATGAAGGAAATAGGGCTTCAGAGGAGCTGGGAAATGTCCGAGAGTTCCTTGCCTGAGGTCTGTGCCTCACTCAGTACCCAGGTCTCAGGATTTCACATGAGGGTCAGTGCTGGCCTTGCCTAGGCCCCTCCCACCGATCAGCTATGGAGCAGCAGCCTGACTGAGACCCCTCCAACTTGAAGCCTAAACTGACTCACACACTGGCCAGCCTCCTCCTGCAGACTGGGGAACCCTGGGATTGTGATGAGGACCCAGAGCCCGTGCCCAGCAGGCCCCCAGTAAACACTCTCCTTCTGGCAGGAGTCCTTTAGCCCCTCCCAGGCTGCCTCCAAACATCTTGCCTCTGGGAGCCATCAACTCTAGAAGTGAATTCCTCGCAGCCCTAAGAGGTTTCACAGCAATTGTATTCTCCAGGAGAGAGGTGGAACAGCCCCTCCCTTCTCCAGGAGGGGAGGGTGCAGTCAGAGGCCTGTTTAATTTAATTTAACGCACTGTGGCTTGCCAGGTTGCCCCTGGTAACAGCTTCAGCTACTGCTTCAGTCAAAACCAGAAGGATTTTTAAAGAGACAGCCCGTTTTAGGGCCAGAATTGCACAGTACACTGAACGGCTTCCACCAGCTCCATCACAGGGAGAGAGGATTAAAGTTTAGGCATAGTAAAGCCTCAGACTAGATGTTTACACCATTAACTTCATTCCGTATCTGCAACCCCATAAGCCCTCCTGCACATGTCACTCTCAAGTGCCATCTTGATTTTTCGTAGAGATGTCACTCAGCTAGCTACTTTCCTGTAAATCTATCCTAGCCTTCAAGTTGAAGGGGAGAAAAGTGTTCACTCTTAGAATCTGAGTTACCCCTGCAATTCAGGCATAGGGCCACTAGGGGGTAGGCTTGCTTATGTAATGCAAACCATAACCAGGCTCTTGAATTACTCAAGAATATCAGAGTGGTAGGGAAACCACTGGGTTTTAAGCTCTGATACTGATTAGTATGTGACCATGGGTAAGCTGCTTCACCCGTATGATGGGCAGTCACATCATTCCACCAGTCCTCAGAAACTGGTCAACATAACTGAGTGCTGTGCACAAGGCTGGCAGCTAGCATTGTGAAGGCATGAGTTTAATTCCCAGCTCCATCAGGTACTACTTGTGGTTTGAGCACATAACTTAAATTCTTGTAGCATGAATACCAAGTGACAATGGCTAGGAACCAGGGAGAGCCCTGAGCATACCACATTCCTCTCCAACACTGGGGACCTGTGGAGACAAGAAGGGTGCCTGGGACCACAAGGACCTGAGGCCCTAGGAGTACATAGGGTGAAGCAAGATGCCTCTGGACTCCTGGGCCTGAGATTTCATTGCCCCAAGGGAACTTAATAGGTCACAGTGGAAAGAGCGGCCTCCTGGGCACCCTAACCCCACTCAGCTCTAACCTAGGCCAGGAGAAAGGGCAGCCAGGAACTGTGCTCACAATGCCTGCAAGGCCTATATTATTATTCCCCTTTGCAGATAAGGACACAGCCTCTGCAGGGTAACTCACCCACCCCAGGACACCCACCTCACATGGCCAGGCCTGTTGGCCACCCAAGCTTCTGCTCTTTGCAGTACTACACCTGCTCCTGCTATGGTCACACCTCCTCATCAGAAGTCTGAAAGCAAAAGCAGGTTGTGTTTCTCCCCACTGTAACCCAGTTTGGCCAGCCTCAAAGTGGGTATCAGACCAGAAGTCATGAGATCATGTATGATACCTACAGGCAGCCAGGGAGCCTGAGGCACACATGCCTTCAGTCCTTCACATGGTCAGGCACTGACATTAATTATGTCCAGGTTTTTGGCCAACTTGGCCTATAGTAGTTGTTTCATGAATCTGAGTCCTACTTCCTATGTATGTAGAGCAGCTTCTCTCTGACAGCCCTGTTCCCAGCTAAAGCCCATACATATACTCCCACCTCAGTAACAGGATTACGCTCCAAGGTGACATGACTAAAAACTCATTGGATCTTGGCACTCCCCAGCTAAGCCCTTCTATGGCTCCCCATTGCCCCACAGATGAGCGTCAGGTCCTGAGCCTTGCACTCAGGGGCCCCACTTGATGTGCCCCTGCTCATCCGCCCCCCATCCTTACCACCTTACCACAGGGGGTCCAGTCATTTGGGGCTGGATGCAGCCTGCAGCACACCACGCTCATGCATGTCTGAGCTTTTGCATGATGTCCCCTCCATCGGATGCCTTTCTCACGGTATCCACCTGGGTGGTTCCCACCTTTCCTTGAGAACTGTGCTCCAGTAAGTCCTCCTCCGTAAGTTTTGGGGGTACTCCTGCATCATGTAGAAAATTTCTTTTTATATCCCAGGTGTTGCTTCTGCTCTAATTGTCTTTGGTCTGGCTTTCCCACCAGATCGGGAGATACTAAAGGTGGAAGCTGTCTCTCCTCTCCTGTCCCCATTGCCCTGCTGGGCCACAAAGAGAAGACACTTGGTGAAGAGTGGCTAGGACGTGTGACCAGTGGGGCCTCCTCTGGGTGATATGGCTTGGGCTCTGGCTCAAGACCCTGCCTGATGGGCAGTCACATCATTCCATAGGATCTGAATCACAGGTCCTCCTTCCTCTCATCCTCTCTTCAAGTTCATCCACAGCCTTTCTATAAACAACCACAACATAACTTGCCAGTGTTAGCTCCTCCTATACCCCATTCACACACACCCAGCTCCATGCTCACCAAGCATGCCCACACATCTCCATGCTGAGTCCGTCCTCTGGAATGCTCTCACTGCCCTCCATCCTACACTCTGAAATACCATGACTATTCAAGACCCACTTTACAGACCATCCTCTCTGAGACCTGAGTCTTCTGGCTGGGAGTGGCATCTCCATCCTATGGCATTTGTCTGCATCACTCTCATGGCCTTGATTAAACTTCACCTCTTACTGTAGTTATTGGTAAACCTGTGTGGTGAGGGAAGCATGGACTTTGGAGCCTAACAAAGGGGGTTCAAATCCCAGCTCTGACACTTGCACGCTGTGTGACCTTGGGCAAGTCACTTTACCTCTCTGAGCCTCAACATGTTCCTCTGTAAAATGGTGATGACATCTACCTTGTAGGTTATTGTGAGATTGAGATGATGGGTGTCAGGATCCTGGCACATGGCAGACACTCAGTCAAGTCCTGTCATTTATGCCTGGGTCTGCTTCCCTAGCCAGACTGTGAGCCCATTTAGGGCAGGGTGCAGATCCCATTCAGTCCTACATTCCCATCATGTCATAGATGCCCAGAAATCCTGGCTGGACTGAATGCATTCACCCTGGCTGCTGGGAGTGGGAGTGGAGGGATGGTGAGGGTCCTGAGCTGAGGAGGCCACAGTGGGTGGGGGGTGGTGAATGCAGAATGTAGCCTAGAAATCCAGGACAGGAGATGAATGCAGAGGGAGGGGCTGGAGGCTGAAGCAGAGCTGCTGATATGCACCAGGGGTTTTATTGGTTTTCATTAAAATTCCTTCCCGAGGCAGGAGCAGCTACTCCCATAAATAACAGCATAAATATTTTATCTGGTGCCCAAGTCAGTCTAAATGCATGGCAAGGTTGGTAAGAATAACAATGGGAGAGCAGCTCAGGGGTCCCAGTCTTCAGCTGAATTCACCCAACATGCCCAAAGGGGCTTTCCTCAGTGGAGGCTGAGGGATGGCACCAAAGAAGAGAAGCAGGCGGACAGTGAGGGAGAGAGAAGGTGACCACTGGTGTGTGGGCCCAGGGGTGGGAGGACCCAGAGCACAGGTGGGGGAGCCCAGGGGAGGGGAGTTCAACTTGGAAAACAAGATGGGAAGGGAGGAAATGTATTCCACATTTGCTCTGTGATGGGCACCTTACTTGGGGCATTCACACAGCTTAACTCATCAAATCCTGTGATCAGAGAAGTTAAGTGACTTGCCCAAGGTCACCCAGCCAGCCAGCGGCAGGGTGATCAAGGTTGTATTTGCTTCTTCTTGGGGTTCAGAGAAGGCATGAGAATCCATGAACAATGGCCTGAGTATCTCAATAACCGCAGTGTGAGCCATTCTCTGCTTTCCTAGATCCCAAAGGAGGAGAAAAGGGGCTGGTACTTCACCATGGCAACACTCTTCATCAGGTCAGGCTGGGGAGCAGTGGGTGGGATGATGGGGAGGGAGAGAAGGAGAGGTGTGGTCTGGGACCCAGGGGAGAGGTGGCTCAGCCATTTCCATGACAAGGGCTCCCCAAGTTTCCCTGCCTGCCCTTGGCCTGGGGAGGCCTCGCAGCACACTGGGGCAGCTGGGGGCGATGCTGGCCGACCCCATCCTCTTCTCGGCCATAGGCTGGATGGTATCTTGCTAGAGCTGGGCAGCGAGGAACAGAAGAGGCTGCCTGCTTTCAACCGCACACTGGCCCTGCTCCGGCAGGTCATCAAGTCCTTGAACCCGCACCACCAAGGTAAGGGCGCAGGGATGGTGGGAGAGCAGCCTCTGCCTGGCTCTCCCTGTACCCATCTGTCGGCATCCTCACCTCTAGCTCTACCTCCTAGTCTTGGACCATGTTTGCCTCTCTCCCGAACCCTCTGTCCTGTGTACTTGTTTGTTCATCTCAAGCTGCTCACACACCTTGCACAGGTAAATGCCCAAACTGCAAAGCACTACATCTGCATGTTGGCAGGTGTGTATCTCATGACCTAGAGTGTCAGAGACAAGCTTTCCCCGATTTCAGCCCCTTATCCCCACTTCATGGTCATGGGAATCAAGGCTTTGTTGGAGAGGAGTCATTTTTCACAGGGCATGTGGCTAGAACACTGATCAGAGCCACACAGCTACAGAAGAACTGGAGTCAGAAAAGAGCTCTCTGGTGAGGCCTCTAGGGACACATGAAACACAGACTAGGCACTGACATATGCATCCCCTCATCCCCTGTATCTCTCAGTCCCTGGTGGGCCATCGGTGTCTTTATGCCACTGAGCCTCCCTTTGTCCTCCTGGGGGCTGACACCTTCCCTCCTCAAGGCTCCCCACCACACCCCACCCCACTGCTTCCTAGAGACCCGTCTCCCACCCTTCACCCCCAGCTCTGGCCTGGTGCTACCTCGGAATGCTGCTGGAGAGGAAGGATACCTTCTCCACCACCCCCATGGGCGTCCACGACTGCGGGTACTCGGGGACCGACCCCCTGGACTGCTTTGGCAAGGTACATGCCCCAGCCACACCCAGTCTCCAAACTGGGCCAGAGCCTGTTGCCCAGCTTCCTTTCCTAAAACCTCCTGCTTCTCGGGTATGTTACTCCCGGATCCCCTGTCATGTAGTCCACTCAGGAAAAGCCCTTATTCCAGGCCTTTCTCTCCTTCCTCTCTTCATTCCAAACAAGTTTTCCTTGTATGATTCCTCTTTGTCTAAGAATCAGACCTTCCATGCCCATTCTGGCCCCAGCCCATTTCTCCAGCCTTGTGCTCTAAGCAATTCACCTTTTCCCTGACACACCCTCAGACTGTTCCCCTTCAGGCCTTGGTTCTTGTTGACCCCCACATCCCCATCCCCAGTGACACAGTGGAAAGAAGATGGGCTTGGCTGGGGTCTCATGCCAGCTCTGCCCACAAGCCAAGTGACCCTAAGGCAAATCATTTCCACCTCTGAGCCTCCTTATCTATTAATTTTGTGATCCGCCTTCAGTGTTATTGAGCTACTCAGAGGAAGTAGTAGATAAAACTGTTCCCTGTAAACTGTAAACGCAGTTCCAGCCTTGTCCTTGGCACCTCATCTATGTGGCAGTGGCCACGCTTCACTCAGCTTTGAAGTCTTTCCCGGAGACCACAGACCCGTGGTGTTCATTCACCTGTGCATTCAGCACAGTGCCCTGCAGGGGGCACATCCTCCACGTTTGCTGGTGGGTAGCTGAATGAGCACTTTCTTGACGAGAGATCTTAGAACAGAGCAGAGCACGGACACTGGCTCCTGAGTGTTCCGATGTTGTGTCCAATTTAATAAACACTGCCTTCGCCTGCCTTGAGAGCCGACTCTGCTGTGGCACAGAGGTGAACAGCCGGGGCCCCTGCCCTGCAAGAGTTCACTATCTCAGAGGCAGCAAGAAACAGGACAGGCAATGGTAAGTAATAATACAGGGGGTGAATGCTGCGGCCCAGACAGAAACACCGTCCTGGGGAGGCATGGGGAAGGTGGAGGCTGATTCTAGCCCCTCCTCCCACCTGCCTGGGAAAACAGGGGAACACACACTGGATGTGTCTGAGCAAGAGGGGTTGGCCTGGGGCCTGAAGGGAGTCACTGGACGTAAGAAGTGAAGAGCATGGCAGTGAACCAGGCTCTTGCAAGTTGAGAGCTGGTGAGTTGTACCCATGATATGACTGAAGTTACTGGCAGGTGAATATAGGGAAAAAAAACATTGCAGTGATATGGCTGTATCCAGGGATGGAGTTTCTACAGGTCATGCACTATTCAGGCAGTTCTGGCAAACAACCAGACAGATAAGCAGTTTGCTCTTACCCTTCCCTGACCTAGGCCATCGAGACTGCCAAGGACCAACCCCCCATCCTGAATCGCCTGGCCAAAATCTTCCACTTCCTAGGAAAACAGGATATGGCCATTGGAACCTGCAACATGGCCCTGGATGTCCTACGAGATCCAGAGCTCAACCGGCAGGCGTACTGCACAAGGGCCAAGGTGAGTCAACCTGCAGCTCTGCCTGGTCCTGCCATCGGAATCAGGTAACAAGGGCCAGGGCCGGGGCCTACTGCCAGAGCCCAAACGTCTCGGAGCCTTCATGGTGGAAAAAAGCTGGGAGTCACTGTGGCCCACTGTCTGTGTTCTGTAAGACTGTTGAGTGAAGGAATGAAGGTGCCTCCAACCCACTGCAGGCGATGACCTTCTGCAGTGACCTGGACTTCCAGCCTCTTCTTGATTAGCACTGAGTATAGTCAGACTGGCCTGGCTTGAAGTCTGGCCTCTCCACTTACCACCTGTGAATGGAGTCAAGCCACTTCCCCTCCAAAACTCTGTTGCCAAAAATGTAAGACGTGGAGAATAACACCTGTCTTAAAAGGTTATTAGAAGACTAAGTGAAATAGCAGCTAAAGCATTGTGCCTGGAGCATGGGAGGTGCTTTAAAGGGCAGTAGGGTCTACTAGAGGTAGTCTATGGAGCAGATCAGAGCTCTGGCTCTGAACACAGCTAAGTCCCAGAGCATCACTTACATGCTGTGGAACCATAGACAAAATTGTCTTGCCCAAACTCTGAGCCTCAGTTTCCTCATCTGTACACTGGAGATGATCTTTATCTACCTTATAGAGTTATCAGAAGTTAATTCCACATATAAAACTCAGTCTCTGAGCACATATATAGTAAGAGCTTGTAAGTGATTGATTGCTATTATTAGGTATATTTTTAACTGATACACTGTCTCTTGAGACAGTCCACTACATGGTCATTCAGCTCTGCAAAGTGCAAATGTAGCCGAGAGCTGTCCCCTCTGGCTTCCCCCACTGGTCCCACATCTGCCCACAGACCCCATCTGCTTGGGGATGGGGACCTGGAGGTCCCAGTTAACATTGCTCCAGGCTCAGCAGCTGTCCCATCCCTGTCTTCTCCACTACCTTTCACTCCCCTGGGCTTGGTCTCAAAGCCATAATCATTTGCCAGCAGTTATTGGGCAGGAAATTCATTCATTGTAGCTGATTTGGTGATTATCGATACTAATGATATTAATCATAATAGTAAATAAAACATTTCTGTAACACTCTGTATTTCACTTACATTTTCATGTTCAGTGTCTGACTTAACCTCCACAAGAGTCCCGTGAGAGAGGCCAGATGTGTGTCATTCTACAAAAGAGGCACCAGAGCTCTGCAAAGGACCTTCCCCAAGGTCCTGCCTTCTGTTAGTGGGAATCCAAACTTTACTCTCCTCACCCTATGGCCAGCCTGCGTCTTACCCTGAGCTCCAAGGGTCACATTACTACTCAGATGCCCAGACTAGCACCAGGATGGGGGCAGGGGAGGAGGAGGAGGAACAGAAGGGAAGGGCACTCATTATCTGTGTAAAGGCCCCAGTCTGTGCTATGACCTATATGACCTGTAAGGCCCTACCTGGCCCATTACCTCCCCTGCCCACCCCTCACTCAGCTCCCTCTCTCCCAGCCACACTGAACCCCTTGCTGTTCTTGGGGTCTCTTCTGAGAAGGCTTATCTCTCAATTATCCACATGTCTTCTTTCCTCAGCTTCTAGCACCATCTTACTGAAAATATCTCTTGCCAAATTTTATGTCCATTTTTCTTGGTTTACTCTTTCTTCTTATTAGCATTTATTACCTTTAACATACTATTTGCTTATTTACCATGTTTATTGTCTCTCTGTCCCATACGAAATACAAGCTCCACGAGGGCAAGGAATTTTGTCATTTGCTCTCTACTGTATCCCTGGTGCCTGGAACAGTACCTGGCACAAAGCAGGCTCTTGATGAATATGAGTGAATGAACAGAGCACCTACTATATGCTATGTCCTGACTAGAATATGTTCTTGCAATTGTCATGGTAACTCTTCAAGGAAGATATTAGTGTATTAATTTTTCAGATATGCAAAATAAGGCTCACAGAGGTTGAACAACTTCCCCCAGCACACTAATAAGGGGGCAAGGGCTGGAATTCAGCCAAGTCTAACTCTCTCCAAGCCAGAGCTCTCGCTTCCAGCACCACATGATGCTATCTTAGAACTGGAAGATACCTAGTTGGCTCTAAAGCATTAACACATACAGTAACAATCCTCCCCTTTTCCTTACTTCTTCCTTCACTCCTCCCCACCCCTCCTGACCTTTAGTTTCTAAATGCTCCAAGTGTGGGAAAAGAAGAGGAGGCGGGAATGAAAGCAAAGGTTCAGGAATCATTTGTAATTTGATGCTTACAAATTGGGGCTAAGGCCCAGAAAGGGTAGTGGCTATCCCACGTTGGCACAGAGCTGGGACACAGTATACTGTGTCCCAGACTCAGAGCTTTCTACTGCACTATGGAACCACCCTGAGTTGCTGCTGAGAAAAATATTGGCATTGTCTAGGGCAGAAAGGAAGGTGGGAGCCCTTTCTTGGAGCATCTTTCCTAAACTGACTCTCTGTGGGCAGATCCACATCAGAGCCTACCTTCACGACCTGGAACGAGCCAAGATGGGGCTCGGGGGCATGCCCGACCGGAGCCACCTGGCCTGTGCCAAGGCTGACCTAGAGGAAGTGGTCAAGGTGTGCCCAGGCCTCAAGACCTACCTGGACATTGGCCAGGTAAGGCAGCTTCTTGGCTTGGGGAGCCAATGGCTTACTAAAAACCTATTTACTCTCTGCCAGAGCAGGCCTGGGCACAAGACATGGTGAGGAGTATGGGGCCTCTTACTGCCCGGTAACAGTAACTACCGCCCAGGGCGTAGTGAGGCATGTATGAGCTACTGCGTGTACAGCATTTAGAACAAGGCCTTGCTCTTTCTGATCACTCAGAAAGTGTGGA
The DNA here is from genome assembly GCF_030020395.1 of Manis pentadactyla. Classification (NCBI taxonomy): domain Eukaryota; kingdom Metazoa; phylum Chordata; class Mammalia; order Pholidota; family Manidae; genus Manis; species Manis pentadactyla. The sequence goes on along the minus strand of NC_080022.1, from coordinate 44,379,142 downwards.
CTATTATTCTTTATCCAGAATTGCCTTCTCTGCATAGGGAATGATTACCAAGAGATGACATGGTAATTCTGCAGTGAGAAAACTGAGGCCCTAAGATTGCCTCGAGCAAGGTTATACGGCCAAGAGGGCGGGGGAGGGCGCTGTAACTGGAATGGGAGTCCTGTCCCTCCTTTCCCAGGGAACAGAGACAAATTCTGCGATGAATAATTGTTGAAGGAGGGAGGGTAGGAATAGATGATGGATGGCATTTTTAAAAAAGCAAATGTGGGAAGGGGTGAGCAGGGGGCAGCGACGATGGGGATAAAGACTCACCCCGCCGCCCCCACCCCAGGTCTACTACTACATGGGCGTGGACGCGGTGCAGGAGCTGCTGGCGGTGGACGAGGCGGCGCTGAACCAGGCGCTGGTCTTCCTGGCCAAGGCCGGTGAGTCAGAGCTGGGTGCCACGCTGCCCGAGCTGCAGCTGCTGCGCGGCAAGTGCCTGCGCATCAAGGGCGAGGAGGCCAACGCGGCGGCCTGCTTCAAGCGCGCGGTGGAGCTGGACGACGCAGGCTCCAGCCACACCGAGGGCTTCGGCTGCCTGCTCGAGGCGCTGCTGGCACAGTGGAGCCAGGCGCAGCTGAGCGACGGCGAGTTGGGCCGCGAGGTGGACGCGTGGCTGCGCCGCGCCCAAGGCAAGTACCCGGCGGCGCGCCTGCGCCAGGAGCTGCAACGCGTGTGGCGCGGCAACACCGGCGAGGTGCTGGGGCTGGCCCGGGCCTTGGTGACCCAGGGCCGGCCGGCACTAGTGCGCCTGCTCTTCGAGACCATGGAGCGCGAGGGCGAGGGTGCAAGCACGCCGCGCTGCCGCCGTGCGTTCTCCTTCTGAGGGACCGCGAGGCGCAGTCCTGTCGAGGCCCGGCCTGAGGCCCGGCCTACAGCTGATTGGCCCCCATCTGGGCGCTAGACTGTCCCGCCCTGCCATAGGCCGGCGCTTGGGTCGTGCCGGTCAGATTCTCTGGTGAATTGGAAGGGAGACGTTGAGGCACTAGAGCAATTTGACGCGTCCACGAAGGCAGAAGGACCTGATTAAGAAAAGCAAGGGAGACTGGGAGTAGACGTGAGAGCCGCTGGGAAACTGCCAACTGAAGGACAGAACTGTGCAATATATGCAAAATAATTAGGTGGTTGCGAGTATCTTAAGAGATACAGAAGATAATTGCCTCCGTTTTGGCGGCTTTCTAGTGTCCGTGCCCAATCCCTGAACCACGCTATATCCTTATAATAAAGGCTCCTTAAGTTGACTGGAGTGGGTGTCAGGTCCTGCAGCCCCCAAAGCCTTGGCTAGAGCAGAAGGCAAAGCTGCGCAGTGAGCAGGTAAGGGGCAGGGCGGTGTTAGACACGTGGCTGCTTCAGGCTCTTTATTACCTGTGTAGTAGTCTTCCAGCAGTCCTCATCATTGGTCAGCTTGGCCTGAAAGGTCCCCCCAAGCGCCCCCTGCAATAAAGCCCAAACTAGAAACTTAGTTTTTACTTCCCTGTTCTTGGGGGATCCTAGGGGCCCCACCCATCAGGAAGTGCCATGTGCACCCAATCTTGAACCTTTTACAAGAGAGTGAAGAAAATCTTGGAAGTTTACACGCTTGGAATCAATCAAGAATATTAGATGCAGACTTTTACTGTCAAAGACTTAGGCTCTGATTGCCAGCAAATCTTAGAATGGCCAAGCTGGATTCTTGTGGCCCTACCTACAAGACCTGATTTAACCTAAAATTACAAATTAAGTTTTTGCCAGACTCCAGGAACGCTAGTTGTAAATAACTGCAGTGGCAAGACCCGCACAATGGTTTGTGATACATTTTGCATTTTTTCCTCTTTATTTAAAAAGTTATACTCTTTACTGTTCTCTAGACTTGATGCTAGGGATAGGCCAGTTCCCCTGCATTACTTTTCACATCTCCAGTGACAGCTGGAGAGCAGACTGAGAGGTGCAGTCCTTAGAGAACATGCCCTCCAATGCTCTCGTGCGGGTGGGAAGACTGAGAGCCCTAGAAGGGACATGGCTTGCCCGAAGTCATGCTGCCTAGACTCCCTACCAGTGTGCCTCAGACTTTCAGTGTTTTTCAGGTTTGGAAAAATACTAATAAACTGATCAACACTAAAGCCTTCAGTGTTTATGCGTTAAGGATTTTTGTGTCATCTGTCACATGGGGCAGTCTGATAACCATTGAGATGATGCTCTGACACTAATGGAGTTTCAGGGATCCGTGAAACCTGGATGTGAAGCCACCCTAAGGCCCCTGAATTCTACCTCATGGCCCATCATGGCTCACCACTTTGGGTGGTGACTTTCTCCCCCTCCTTCCTTCCTCTCACCTCCACTGCAGCAGAGTCCTGCAGATGGCTCAACAGTAGGTGGCACACACAGCCCTGTCTACTTCTCCCTCCATCCTTTTTCCACTATACCTGTGATCTGGAACCTTCTCTGGGACGGGAACCCATCTCTTTCTTCTCCTTCTTCAAACAAGCAAACTAACTTCAAGGCAGTTTGCTGGCCAAATCAGGAAGTCAGTGAAGTTTGTCTGTTTCCCTTGCTTTTCCTGTCCCCGAAATCATGCATTTCTCCCTCTATTGCCTCGTCTTCCTGTCAGACCTTTTTAATAAACTTCCTTTCTGATAATCTCATTTACACTAATTTTATAAATGACTAGCAGCCATCCACTAGAGCATCTCTCAGGAGGTATCTGCAACTGGCCAAAAGCCAAAAAGACAAAGGAAACCCCATTTCTGGGACTGCCGCCTACTTGCAAGGGACTTCATGCATGTAAATTCATCAAATTCCTCACTAATCCTGAAAAGCAGGCATCCTTATCCTCATTTTACAGACAAGGATGCCGAGACACAGAACAAGGTCATGGGAAGGATGGGAAGATCCAGGATTTGAAACAAACCTACCTTACTGCCCCTTGGAACACAGCACTTCCTGGGGGATGTGTCATCTGTGGACCAGAGTTAGGCCTGTGATCACCAACACAGCCTGTCACTCTACCCTGTTCCCTCCCCAAAGTGCTCCTAAACTACCTTACTCCTGTGCCTTTGTACAGCCTCTACTGGCTTTTTTCCTATAATTTCTATCCCAAGTGCTCAGCTCAAAGGTGCCTCCTCCAAGAAGTCTTGCCAAATCCTTCCAGCTTTCATTAATTAACCCTTTTACACACAGATTGCTCTCAGGGCACTGTGTCCCACTGTGTTATATTGATTCCCTTCTCCTTGGGTCATACTTATGCCAACATGTCTGTTGCACCCACTCGACACTTTACAGTAGGAACCACGTCTGATTCAGACCCATGGCCCTGCGCTGAGCTTGACACATAAGTTTTGGTTGTTGAACTGAAAAAACTCACATCAGTGACAGGGCTACCTCAGTTTCAAATGGGTGACTCCATCACCAGGTCCACAAGGGCTGAGATGGGGGCCAGATCTGCAGCCCAAGGACTTTTACGGCCTAGATCTCAGCCAAAAAGCATGCGCTTGCTTTCCATTTCTGCTCCAGCCTTAGGCCAGTTCTGCAGTGGAGAAACTGAGGCCCAGATTGGGAAACTGAGGTAAAAGAGCAGGACTTGACTACGGTCAGGCAATGGACTGATGACAGTCACATATTTGAACCCCACCCCCAGAGTCATGGGCCAGTGCTCCCTGCCCTTTCAGGGCTGCCTCCTCTGCCAGGTTTACTTCCATCAAGTCCAGGAGGATCACGGGCTTTCCATTCATTCACTCAGATACAGGGCACTAGCTAAGTGGTGGCCCCTAGCACCAAGCTCTGGGGCTGCAGTGGAGAACAAAATAGACCCCGCCCTTGCCTCCAGGGAGCTCACAGCCCACAACCATACAAAGCAGGGGTCTGTGGGCCTCAGTGGGCACTCTGGAAGACCAGTGGGAAGCTATCGAAGGTTTCAGCTAGCGCAGCCGGTTACCCCAGCCCTATGCACCATACTCATCTTGTGTTAGTGGCCTTCCCCAGCCCAGTGGGGAGGAGAGGGTGGCTGCCCCTGGGGCTTGGGGCATAGCCCCTTGGCCATACCTGTTCAGCAAGCCACTGCCAAGGCCAGGCCTGGAAGTACCCTAAAACTGTAGCTCTGGTTGGCAGGAGGAGGCTAGTGGGTGGGCAATCTTTAATTATAGTTTTGAGGGCTATGGAATGTCCGTGTTCCCCAGGGGGCTGGGCAGACAACTGTCTGTCACGCAACTAAAGCAGGAGTTCCTTAGGGGAGCACTGCAGAGTAAAAACCTTAATGACCCCATAATCGAAATAATGAAGATGAATCACACCTTATGCTGCCTGCCCACTCCTTCCTGTGGGTCTAGCAGCCAACATCAGGCAGCTAGGAACTCCTGTGTAGATGATGTGAACAAGGTATGTTAAAGATCATGGAAATGGGTGAGATTTTTTTTGGCTATAGGTTTCTAGAATTTCAGTGTTGGAAAGAACCTTACTCATCTCTTCCAGCTCTCCATCTATACCAAAACTCCTCTCAACAGTAGTGTTCTGAAAAGAGTGTCTAAATCACTTGCATGCCTCTGACAGACACACAACTCACTATCTCTTGAAGGAATCAATCCATTTTCAACAGGACTAAGTCTTCTGAGTATGTCCTTCTGTTGAGCTGAAATCTTCTATTATTCATATCTCTTGATTCAAGTTCACCTCCTGGGGCCACACAGAAGAGACCTTAATAAGCGGAGCGACATTGAACAAGTCGCTTCCCTTGGCCCCCATTCTCCTTCTGTTCTTGCCCTATTGTGGGGTTTGAGTTGTTCCAGGGGGCTGGCTAGCACCAGCAGCCAGGCGGAGCTCTGACATGGCCTCCAATTGCCAGCACCCAGCCTGGAACCTGCAGAGAGCACATCCGCAGCTGAAAGTGGACAGAACAGGGCTTCTCCCCAGCCCTAATCAGGCCCCAAGAGAGCATCCTGTGTGGATGATGGTGGCTGGATGCCAAATGAAGTGAAATATCTCCTTTTCTCAGGCTGCTAACTTTTTTTCTTGTTTAAGGAAGGGGAGGATAATGACATTTAGCACTTTACAACTCAGCAGTAAAATGAGCAGATGGAAACAGATCCCCAGCATTGTGGGCACGCTTCCAGTGAGAAACCCTCCCAGCTCCAGTTCTGTCTCTGTGGGGCCAAAGTCATCGGCAAGCCTTGCTGATGGAGTTCAGGGGGCTCCCTCACAGCCAGCTCCCTCTTCCTGCTGCTGCTCCTCCCCACAGACAGCCACTCCAGGCTGCCCCCACTTTCCACTACTTGCCTCTGCTCACCCTGCTACACTTCCCTGGAGCACCTTTCCTACCTCCCAGGTCTGGATGGAATACAACCTGTCTAATCTTGACCTGAGGAGGAGAGGAGGACAGGGTGGTTCTTGGCAAGGCAGCAGGGAGCACAAACTCCTGTGGAGCCATGGAAAAGCACCAGCTGGCCACAGAAGAACGATATGACTTCTGAACGAAGCAGGGAGTGTTCCCCCAGAGAGGTCAAAGAAAATCATCACCAGCATTCTCACCATCAAAACTATTTACTGAGAACTTGCCATGGGCCAGTCACTGCAGCACATTCTTCATATGCCTTACTTCATTTAATCCTCACAAGCCCGGTAGTTATATATCCACATTGTCTCCATTTTACAGATGAGGAAATGAGGCTCAGAGAGGTTGCATAACTCTCCCACGGTCTCTCCAGGCTCCCTTGAATGGCAGGCAAGCTAAAGAGTACAAATAAATGGCTTTTTAACTATTTGGGGTTTAGATTACTTTCTCTTCTATCACATATGTTGCTCTATAAACTGAACACTTACAAAATCTGAATGTGTTTTTCATGTTCATGTTTCCAAACCAGTCAATAGCTCTGTGGTGGGACATGCACTATTTTGGCATGTAAATGGTTTCATTAAACTATAGCTCTTCTGTGAGTTTTATTTGTCATCCACAAAGTAAAAGAAATTTAAAAATCCTTGTGGTGAAGATCTATTGTTTTATCTACCCAGCACCCCTTTCTGCTGGGAATAGCGCACCTCTTCTTCCTGGGCCATTAATTGCTCCTTCCCCTCTCTGAGTGGTGGTGGAGGGCTGGCAGTCATAATATCCCACCACAAATTCTGACATATTACCCAGGTTGGGCCAATCAGAGTCTTTCCCAGAGTTTTTCATCAGGGTGCAAGAAACAGAAAATGCTCTCTGTCTGCATGTTGGAACAGCTGTCAATGACTATCCCAGTTAGGATGAGGTGGAGCCATAGGCATCAAAGGCTTGAAAACAGTATCTTAAACAAGGTGGCATGTATTTATCTTGCAAGGACAACTAAAGTATTACTCAGTGCCTAACCATGTCCCCTCTCCCCTCACCCACCAGGGACCTGCTAAGGCCACCCTACTGCAAGCACCTGTGACCCTCCACCTGAATGGAAGCACTGGGTACTTGATGTCCAGGCGAGCAGCTGTCAATCAATAGGGAATGGAAATTAGAGGATAAATACCCCAGCCTGATAAGCTGCAGTGGGGGTGGGGAGATTAGGTAATTCTGAGGCACGTTCCACACTGTCTCCCCAATGTCCCATTGGGATTGATGCCTACTTGCCCAAAGCAGTAACCTGCTCATTCTTTACCACCCTCTGTATTCTTTCGGGACCTTCCCTCTCGCTTTCCTTTCCTCTTCCAGGGCTTCCTGGGATCACCTCCCAAATAAAGGACTTGTCCTTGACTCAAGGTCTGCTTCTGGGGGAGCCCAGCTTTAGATACCCTTGAAATCCTCCCTCATCCCAAAAGGAGAATACTGGCACCTCAATTCTCCCATGACACTTTGTACCTCTAACACAATACACCATGGCCTAATTTGTTGTATTTATTAAGTATAAAATCGGAATAAGTGTGTATTTGTTGAGTACCAAGTATGCACCAGGCACTGTACCAGGTGTCTTGTACCCATTCATTCATTTATTCACCAATTAATTCATTCAACAAATATTTATGAGCATTTACAATGTGCCAGGCAATGACTAGGCAGGAGTTGGCAAACTATGACCCACAGGCCAAATTTGGCCTGCCACCTGTTTTTGTTAAGTTTTATTGGAACACAGCTATGCTCATTTGTTAACATATTTCTATTTGTATGGCTGCTTTCTTGTTATACCAATAGGGTTGAGTAGTTGTGACAGAGATGATATGGTCTGGAAAGCATAAAATATTTATTGACTGGTCCTTTACAGAAAGAGTTTGCTGCCCCCAGGTCTAGGCAAACAAACTATAAACTAGGTAACATATTTACTATGTCAAATGGTATAAATGGTACAAAGGAAAAAGATCAGGAAGGGTGTGGATAAAATGAAGGTTCCAATGGCCAGGATTCTCACCTGGCCCTGGTCGGCTTACTCACTACGCACATGTGGGCAATCCATCATTATTGACTCTATATAAAAAGCTCCACCCACTGCTCTGGGCGACACGGTGGCAGGGCCGCAGGGCTGCACAACTGCAGGAGAGCAGAGACTGGAGTGGTGGCAGTGCCAAGGACAGTGACTGAGATGGCTGCGGGGTAAGAGAGGCCCAGAGGCAGAGACCTGCTTGCTGCATGCAGACTTGCTCGGAGTGGACAGGATTCTAGTGATTGACCTGCCACTGTGGGAATAACGTTGGGTATAAACCCTTTCACCCCAAAGAACGTTTTGCTGTCATTTTTCAGTCTCATTGAATCCATAGTGAACTTGCCCGGAACTGAAACCCACTGGCAAGACAGAGGGTGTCAGGAGTGATGGGGTGCAGCGGTGGGGATCACAGTGAAAATAAGGATGTCAGGAATCCTGTTTGTCAAAGCGACATTTGAGCAAAGACCTGAAGGAGATGAAGGAGGGAGCCGTGTGGATGTGGCAGGAAAGAGCCACTGCATTAGAGGAGGAGCAGATGCAGGAGCTGGATTGACAGTAGTTAATCCTATATTGAGCGCTGTGTACCAGGCACCCTTCAAGTGCTTTACATACATAATCTCCCTACTTACTTAAAATCATCATCTCTTTACATACTTAATCTTACAAAAGGATGTTCTGAATATATTTCTTTTACTAATATTTATACAGAACATTCAATTTACACAGTTGTTTTGTAATGTTGTTTGCTTGCTTCTCACAACATTTCAAGGAGGTCACTGGCCCCATTGTAGTATATCCAGAGGCCAGCAAGGTCAAGTCCCTTGCCCTAAGTCACACAGCCAGTAAGTGCTGGAGCTGGAAAGCAAACCCAGGTCTTTTTGGACCCAGATGCCCTGTTCCTTTCTCTAAGCTACCAACTCTGCAAGGCATGAATTTCACTTAGTTCTACTCATACCTAAACCAAACCGCACCAAAGAGAAAAGGCAAAGGCTTACTGAAAGGAATTCAATTCCCATCATACTTCCAGATGAGAGTGACCAGATGAACTGTTGGAATTACACCCAAAACTCACAGACATTTGATCATTCCCTCTGTCCTGGGGCCCCAACACCATGCCCCAGATTGCTGACTATGCCCAGTGCTCTGTAGAGCTATCTCACAGCAGGAGCTCAAAAAGGAGTTATTGGTTGACAAATTAACTACTGCTGAGATTTTGTTTCATTGCATGTTTAGTAAGGCAATTTTATGAATTGAGGTTGTTGTTTAGAAAGACATTGATTCAGAAAATATGCATTGAGATTTGCTATGAACAAAATTATTGAGATTTACTGTGTTACAAAACTCTTAATGTAGTACACAGATTTACTAAGGCAGGGCTAGAGATGAAAAGGACATAGGTTCTCCCCTCTGGAAGCTCACAGCCCAGTTGGGGTGAAGAGACAAACTTTTTGCATGTGCTATAATATATAAGACCTACTGTGTGCCATGCATGGTGACAGCCAGGACACTTTCATCAGTAATAATCATCATCATCGTAGCAAACATTATTGAACCCAGGCCATGTGCTAGGCAGTGTGTTAAGCCCTTCACATGGGCTGGCTCCTTGCATCCTGGTTACAACTCCGTGGGGAAATGTCACTCCTGTTTTAAGGATGCGGCATCTGAGCCTCAGGGAGGTTGACTGTCTCAACCATAGGCACATAGTAAGTAGTTGACAAAGTGAGGATTTGCACTCAGGTCTGTTTGCCCCACTGTATATACCCACTCAGCTGTAACAGACTCCAGAGAGGGAAGAGGCCAGCTGAGAAACTCAGAAAAAACTCTGAGGGGTCTCAAGACAGGGAGTGGGGGCTTCAGGGAAGGGTTCCTATACAGGATGCCATTGAACTGAGCCCTGAAGAGAGGGCATCCAGACAACGGGCAACCAGAAAGGATCTGTTTGAGTTGTTCCTCCCACACCTCTGCTTATAGGTCAACACATGTTTGATACAACTATATTGTCACTGGAGGCTGTAAGTGTGGAGATCAGGCTGTGCATCAAACAGGCCTGGTGATGAATCCTTTCTCCCCTTCTACTAGTTGTGTTGACCATGGGCAAACCTGGGTTGCCTCATCTGTAAAATGGACATAACAGTGATATTTATACCTCATGGGGTCATTGTAAGGAAATCATCAGATATTGGTGTGAAGTGTTCCATACTGTCCCTGGCACACAGCAAGGGCTCTTTAAATGGGAACAATGATAGTGACAACAATGATGATCAGTGGCTACACTCTTCAATTCTGAGGAATCTTGATGAAAAAAGGAGCCCACCTTCCCAGCCCCTTTCTGGTCTGTAATCATCCAGACTTAGGTACTGAGCGAATGAGCAAGTGATGTGCTCTGGGTCTTGAGAAGAGATCCCTGGAAACAGAAGGGGACTGGTGTCCCATGCGATAGCAGGAGTAGGGTATCTGAAGAGAACAGACAGCAGCAGATTGATGGGTCTCTCTCTATGGTGGGTGAGGGGACCATGGGGTCCCCAGAGTTGGAACGGGTTGAAGGAGGAGCTCGTGCTTGCTATTACATCTCTCACTGAGCCTTCACAATACTCCTATGTGGTGGTATTAGAGTTCTGTGTTACTGATGAAAAACTGAAGAAGCATCTGGCATAAGATCATAGTTTGGAAGAGGCTGACTGGGCTGGGATGGGCTAACAGGGAAGCAGGGTGGCTCAGGAGTCCACCAGGTGGACTGTCCTGATGGTTCTTGGAGTCTGTCCCCTCCTCCCCAACCCACCACCCCAGTTTGGGCCTCTCTTCATCCTCTTCCTCCAGTCTGAGTTCACACCTCATTCAGGCAAAGGAACACAGCGGAGTGTGCCCTTCCCTGTTGTAAAGCCCTGCCATTGCGCACAGGCCTGCTTCTCATGTGGCCAGCCTCCTCAGCAGAGGAGGTGGTCATCTTCATGGAGTAACAATTGTGTTTGTTTTCAAATTATAACAAATAGATGTCAAGGATGGAGTGCAGAATGCCCAGGGACTTTTTCTCAGAGGAGGAGTTGTTTTGGGCTAAGCCTCAAAACAGATATGTATATGTTGGTGGGAAAGGGAATATCATTCTTCACAGAAAATGTTTCATTGGCCTCAAAGATGAAGAGAAAACAGTCTGGACGAGCAGGCCCTGGCACACTGGCACCCACTGCCATTGGTGTTTCTATGATGCCTGGGTGAGCTCTGTGCTCCAGCCAAACTATCTTTAGGCCTTCTTCCTCACAGCCAGTCATGACTTAATGCCCCTCTGACTAGTGTCTTTCTATCCCCCCTTTTCAGCCTGGGAAGCTCCTAGTTATCCATTAAATTTCAATTCCATGTTCCCTCCTCCAAGAAGTCCTCCCTGACCCCCACTCCCTTACAATGCTGCTCTTTCTCTTTATAGCTTCTTACCACAAGATGTTGGGACCACCAATTAAGAGGCAGCCTCTCCAGGAGATTATGAGCAACTTGAGTTCAGGGAATCCACCATACACTGCCTTCACTTGTTCAATCAACACACACTTAGAGCCCTTCTGCCAGGCCATGGGCTCTGGATGCAAGAGTGACTCCCCGAAGGAGGAGCTCCAGTGGAGACAAACTATTCATTCACGTATTGATTGATGTATTAACACACAAAAGATAAAATACTTGCTAATCCCCAGATGGGCCAGGTCCTCTGCTCAAGGTTAAGGATACAGGAAAGAGCAAAACCTATGCCTGCCCTCCTAGGGGCTCCCAGTCTGGCCAGTGGCCAGTGGAAACCACTACATGCATGGCGAGTCTCCAGGACTGTGGGGCAGCAAGGCAGGTGTGGAATGTGGGGTCCTTTTGTTTTGTTTTTGATGACAATGAATGAATGAATTTTTTCTGTGAGTTTTTTCCTGTTTAAGGGAACTTGTGGGGTTTTAAGCATGAATGAATTCTGTAAACCAAGGCATCCAATACATGGCTGATCAACTGATTGATTTAAGCTCACACAGGAAGTTGCTAGCATCTATATGGCTAGATTCTGGGTCTCCATCACACTGACTTTCTCAGTGGAGATGATGGCTGTCTTGTGCAGGTTCTGCAGCTCTAGGCTGCACAGCCTTCTGAAAACTCCAAGTAAAACACTGCAGTTCTTGGCCTGCCTCCCAAGGGGGTCGTGAGCATTAATTGGTTACCATTGGTAAAGTGCTCTGAAGATGTGAGGGTGTATAAACATGGCGAGTCATTAGGCCTCTCCACACCACCCTGCTAGCCAGCCTGGGAACTGCTAATTGAGAAATAATTAACACCTCAGGGTGCAGAAGACGGATGCTTGCCTTTTCCAGGATTGGAAGGGATGTAATAACATGCATAGGGAGCAGGGAGAAATATAAGGCTAATTTGGATCCCGAAATATACTCAAGATTATTCACCTCCTGCCCCCAGAGAGGAGGAGTGGGGAATATTGCCTCTGTAAAACCTTTGGGACTGCACTCCTTGGGGAAAGCCTTGATCCCAGTGCTGGGCTGCAAAGGCTGAGTGATGTTCTTAGAGCAAAAGAGCTCAGGTCCAGCCCAGCCCTGCCCTGCCTCCTAGCTGGTGGGCAGATGCCAGTTGTGTGGTCTACCCGAGCTGTGTTTTCTTCATCTGTGAGGTCGGGATGATGAAATGCATCTAGTCCCCTCACCCCCACCACCTACAAGGTTGTCACGTGCCTTTCCTCTAGGCCAGCAGATCTTGCCCAAGCTGCACATTAGCATCATCTGGGATACTATAAAATATTAATGCTCTGGCCCACCCCAGATTGATAACCAAGCATCTCTGGGCTGGGGGTAGGAGGCACATGGTGCTTCCAGTGCAGTCAAGTGTGAGAACTGCTGCTCTTGTCTGTGTGTCAAGCACTGTGTTAGCAGTGGTGGGGAATTAAGGTGTAAGCTCTACCACATTCAGGCTTCCCTAACACTGGCTCATTATTTCCTGATTCCAAGTCTGTGAGTGTCCTAGTCCCTAGCGCCTGGACATTCCACTCCACTCCCACTGACATTCTTGCCCTGGTTAAACCCCACTCATTCTTCAGGCTTAGCTCAAAGCTCATCTTTGATGCCTTCCTTCCCTGTACTCCCACAGGACTTTTCTCAGCCCCCATTATATCACTGGTCAATCACACTGTTGTTCCCGTCAGATCTTGGTGGGCTGAGTTTCTTGGGCTCAGTATCAGAATCCCAAGTGTCTTGCACTGGATCTGGTACATTTTAGGCACTCAACACTATAGCTGTTATTAGTTAGGTAGAGTCACATAATATGCAGCTCTTGCCTCAGGATGTTTGCTCTTGTCCCCTGCGTCTAGAACATCCTTCCCCCAGATATTTGCAAGACTCTCTCACCTACAAGTCTTTGCTAAAATGTCACCGGCTTTCCCTGATCACCCCATTTTAAACTGCAATCATTCCACCTCCAGCCCATTTCCCTTTCAGAGTTAATTTTTCTCTCATAGTGTTTAACACTATCTGACTGATGGGTCCTGTCTTTTATTTAAAATTTTGATATTTTGTGAACCATGGATTTTTGCATTAATTTTGTGGTTTATTTAATTAATTGCATTAAAATACTACTTACCTTGATTGCTGCGTTATTAACCCCATGCCTCCTTAAATTTCACTGTATGGGTTTACTGACTTACACTTCTCCCTAGATGTAAGCTACATTGAATGATGGGAATATTATTTTGTCTGTTTTGTCCACTATTCCTAGCTTTTACAATAGTGGTCGATACATAGTAGCTGCTCAAAAAATATTTTGTGAATGAAAGTTTAATTTAGTGTCTTAAAAGATTGTCTTGGACTTTGTAATAAAGGTGCCATTTTACAATTGTTTAAAAATGCTCAATGTATTTAAATTGAAAGCCTGTAATATAGTAGGGTAGACTCAAAACTGCATTGTCCACTAACCACCGTTGTCATGGTTACACTAGCGCCAGACTTCTATTTGGAGAGTGAGGCGGGCCCTGGCAGTGGGAGGGAACTCCAGGCTCAAAACCTAGGCGTTGATCATAGAGTTACACATCCCTAATCCTAGAGGGCACTTCCGGAACGGTGATTTACTTTTTGCTGCCCAGGCCAATCTATGATTGGGGGCGAGCCGGGTCCTCTCTCCTAGGCCAAGCTTCCGGAAAACCTCTCACTGGTGTCTAAGTCGGGAAGGGGCCAGTCCCGGCGAGCGCGGCTTTGTGATTGGCGAGACGGATAGGGGGCGGAGCTTGGGGCGGGTACGGCCCGGGCGCTGGCTCTCGGCCCGGCGTGGCGATCCTGCCGGCGGCATTGGCTGGGCCTCCTGTTGGTGAGCGAGGGAGGTAGCGAGGGCTGAGGGACGGGTCGGGGACGGTGGAGCGGAGAGTGCTCGGTCCTGAGTGCTGAACCTCAGGACCCTGGGGTCTGTTCTCCCACGTGCATCCGTCCTCGGATTGGGGCGGGGTCACAATCACCTAAATTCTAGGATCTCCTAGTTGTTTCCTCCGTTGTAAAATGAGGGCAGGACTTCCTCCCTTGCCACCTCAGGTCGTATTTTGAGTGTCACCGTGTCCCTAGAAGTGCCCGTCCTGGAGAGGCCCTCCTGGTGGCTGAGCCAACCTTTCCATTTCTCGTATAGGAATATGGAGATTCAGAAAGGGGACTCATTTGACCAGGGTCACCCAGTCAGTGCAGGCAAAGCCAGCTCATAGATTCCATTGTTTCATGCAGCATGGCACTGCCTCCCAACCTTTTTCAAGTTCTGGTCCACATAGGAAATGATATTTGTGTACAAATATTTGTATGAGGTGGAAACAACAGGAATTGTGAGCGGGGACCTAGCTTTCCAGGTAGGGAGGGCTCTGTGCTCATCTGTTATGTCGCTTGTCACAGATGACCTCACATCTCTGAGCCTACCTCTTCTGCGAGTTACACATAATGATAATAATAGCAAACACTATGGTACTTACCATATACCAGGTTCTGTTGTAACCTTTGTGCACAGCTTTCCTGATTGCATTGCCGGGCCATTATGAATAGAACAATACAAAAGGCCTGTGTCGGAGGAATGGAGTACATGCTCTATAAAAAACGTGTGTGTGTTTTTAATTGAGACACAGTCTCATATCAGTTTCAAGTTTACAACACAGTGGTTCAAGAGTTACCCACTTTATTAAATCCTCACCCCAACGAGTGCAGTTACTGTCAGTCAACATAGGAAGATGTTACAGAATCATTGGCCATAAAAAATTTATTGAATGATTGAATTACTGGAGGCTCACTTTCAGAATCTGAAGTATAGGACACATTAGTTACTATACTGCTTTTGAGGTATTGCCTGTCGATAACCTTGAAAAAGTGAGATAATAGTAAGTATTCTCCTATTTGTGTAAGCTGAGGGGTCTGAGGACAGGCACACATTTGGTGGGGGGAGCGGGGGAGGGTATTAGAGAACCTAAGGCACTTAAATTATCAAGATAATTATCCCATTGCAGCCCTTTACTTTGTTTGTCATTTACTACTATATTTGATCAATAAACAATAATAATATCCTAAGTATTAGGCATTATGCTAGGCCCTGAAATCTAAAAATGTAGAAAACCTCATGAACTCATAGTTTAATGGAGAATAGGACATGAAAAATCATTCACTCCCAATGCCTTCACACATCAGTTTCTCAAAAACATTTCTGAAAATTACTCCATTACAGTAAACTATAAGTAGGTGTATAAATAAATGGGAGCACAGAAAAGGAAGAGGCTATCTCTGTTTGGAGTTGTTGGAGAAGGCTTTTTACGATAAGGGAACCTTGAGTGACAAATTGTGAGTTGCTGAGGGAAGTTGGCCTATTCCAGGAATGTTGATCAATCTGGGGTGTGTTAGAGGAATGGTAGGACAAGAAGCTGGAAGAAGTGTGTTGGGTGTTGGGATTAAAATATGAAGAGGCTTTGGTACTATCCTGAGAAAATTATAATGAGGAGCCATTAATGGATTGTAAGCAGGGGAGTGATTGAGTTAACTATCTTTTTAGCTGTAATATGGACACTGAATAGACAGGGGTCAGGAATCATTCAGTTCACACACTGACAGACATTTATTGCGTATCCACTGTGTCCAAGCACTGTGGTGCATGCTGCAGATCCAACTTGCAATAAAATAAACATGGTTACGGCCCACAGGGAGTTTATAGTGGTTCTCTCAGTGTGGTCCCTGGACAAGCAGCATCAGCATCTCCTGGGAACTTGTGAGAAGTACAGGTTTTCTGCCCATACCCCAGACCTATTGGGTCAGAAGCTCTGGGAGTGAGGCCCCACAGTGTTTCACAAGCTCTCCAGGTGATTCTGGTGCTCACTGAAGTTTCACTGGGCTACTGTAATATAGCAAGCGGATGGGGAGGCTAACCCAAGTTTGAAGCAGTAAGGATCAGAGAGGAGGGGATGGACAGGAGAGAAATCTTGGAGATGGACTCATTTGCTTTAGGAGGAGTCAAGGCAAAGGAGTTTCTGGTACAGGCCACTGGCCTGAGGTGGGGCCTCAAGTAAGTGACGGAGCCAGGTGTGGATCACATGGGCCTTGCCTCCCAGACTTGCACTTTTACACACATTCACACAAGGGCTCTGGGGTAGTGCCTCCCAACCTTCTTCAGGCCATGGGCCACCTAGGAAGTGATAATACTTGTGCACAAAGGAAATGGATGAGGCTGCTGAGAGCTAGAGGGAACTGCATGAGGTTCCAGTTTCCTAGAGTTGAGAAGAGTCAGCATCCCAGTCTCAGAATCCTGCAGGGGAGCTTTGCTCCACAGGATAAGCAGACATGCTCACCAACCTTGGCAGCATAAATCAAGAACCCTGAAATAGTTTATTTCAAAAACCTTAAATTAATTAGTAAAAAATAAAATAAAAAATAATAAATTAGTCAAAGAACCTTTGACTCATAATTACATTCCTGAAAAATCTCTCCCAAATATATAACAGAAAAGAAAAAAGCCTTCTATTCATTGTAGATTATGTGTAACAGAGAAAACTGACGATTGGTGGTAATAAATGATACAGTCAAGCAATGGAATGTTTTACTACCATTAAGAATATGTAAAATCAGAAACATGCGTGCTCATTCAAGAGACAATGTGCAGTAAGCCCCTGCCACCAGCCAGGTGGCGAGCACAGTAGATACAGTCCTTGCCTGCCCAGAGCTGAGTGCCCTGGGGTAAATGGGCAGACAAATGGGCAGTAACTTCAAAGAGTGATTGGGGTTTCTTAGGGAACAGGTGGCTGCTGTGAGCCGCTGGTCTTTGGGGTATGGGAATGGGACAAGGAAGGCATGCTGGAGGACAGGCTGGCAATCCTGAGGCTAGACGATGAGCAGATACTGGTATGCAAAGGGCATAGTGCATCTGTGAGTGAATGTATGTAGTGCAGCTGAAACATGGAGAGGTTGGGAGGGGCCACAGCCAGCTCACCTGCCAGCTGTGAAGGTCAGCGGCGTAGACCTGACTCTAAGGGTAGCAGGAAGCTGGTGGAGGACTTGAAGCAAGAAAAATTTGTTACCATGTGTGTTTTAGAAGTGGCCCCTCTGGCTGCAGTGTGGAGAATGGATTGGAGAAGGGCAGGGCTGGAAGCCGGGAGCCCAGTGAGGAGGCTGTTGCAGTAGCCCACGTAAGAGATAATGCTGGCCTGGTCCTGGGTGGAGGCTGTGGAGGTGGGAAGGGGGAAAGGTTCAACAGCAAGCAAAGAGGTGGAATGGCCGGGCTGAGGGCTGGTGCCTGTGGGGAGCATGGAATGGATGAACCCAGGTTTCTAGTTTAGGCAAAGGGCAGCTTGCAGTGATAGGCACCATTCAGAGTGATAGGCAGCACTAGATGGGGAGCGGGTTGGGGGGAAGTGCTGACTTCCTTCTGTGGTGCTGAGTTTGAAATACCCGTGCAGTGTGTCTTCAGGAGGCAGTTGAATAGGTAGATTTGAAGCTCAAGAGACACATACGGAGTGTTTACTCAGGGTCTTGAGCATGTGGCCTGACCAGGGGAGCATGTGCTATGAGGAGGAAAGGGGCACACGACATATAAGGTGGCAGAGGGGAGGTGTAGGCAAAGGACAGGGCTGGCAAACAAGACAAGGGATTGGCGGCGGTAGTTGTCTCTGGGCCAAGGGATTATCACTGATTTCCTTTTTTATTTGTTTCTGTTCTTTTCCCAGTTTTCTATAATATCAATAGCAAACATCAATTGAGCTCATAGAATGTGCCTGATATTGTTCTGATAACTTCTTGTAACTCTTCTAAATTCCCACAATAATTCTACAAGAGTGGTCCTCTTGTATTAGATGAAGAAACTGAGCAGAGAGGGGTTAAAACACATGCCCTAAGGTACACAGGGTACAGTCGGCAAGAAGCCTGCCTAGAATCCAGGCTGCCTGATTCTAGAGCTCATGCAGTCACCACACAACGGCCTCTCTCCACAGTATACTGTCATATGTTTATAAACTGAAAAATACTGATTTTTTTTTTCAACAGCAGTAAGAGGCAAGAGAAGTACTTTGATCTGCTAGGGTATCAGAAATGAGAGGATTTGCGTCTGCAAAACCAGTGGCTGTCACAGGCGGCTGTTGGAGACCAGACTGAGCCGGCCACTTCGTGGTGTAAGAACACAGTTAACCCTTATTTCTGCCTGGCTCATTTTTCTCCAGGCACAAGTACTTCCCTGTGCTGGAGTGTCATGGAAGGGCTGCTGACAGGATGCAGAGCACTGCCTACTCTGGCCATCTGCAGCCACCAGCTCCCTGGGTACATTCCTCACAGGTTTCACTACTGTGCCCCAGGGAAAGGGAAGCGCTTGGTGCTCTCTCGTATGTTCCAGCCCCAGAACCTTCGGGAAGACCAGGTGCTCTCTCCTGAAGGTAAATCTGGTAGTCTGACCTGTAAGAGCCAGCGGCTGATGCTGCAGGTGGGTCTGATCCACCAAGCAAGCCTGGGCTGTTACCACCTCCTGCCTTATGCTGTCCGTGCCATGGAGAAGCTCATGCGAGTAATAGACCAGGAGATGCAGGCCATTGGGGGGCAGAAGGTCAACATGCCCAGCCTTTGCTCAGCAGACCTCTGGCGAGCCAGCAACCGGTGGGACTTGCTGGGCAAGGAGCTGCTGAGACTTCAAGACAGACACGGCAAGGAATACTGCTTAGGACCAACTCACGAGGAAGCCATTACAGCTTTGGTCGCCTCCCAGAAGATACTGTCCTACAGGCAGCTTCCATTCCTGCTGTACCAGGTGACAAGGAAGTTTCGGGATGAGCCCAGGCCCCGCTTTGGTCTGCTCCGAGGCAGAGAGTTTTACATGAAGGACATGTACACCTTTGACTCTTCCCCAGAGACCGCCCGGCAAACCTACAACCTGGTGTGTGATGCTTACAGCGGCCTGTTTGACAGGCTGGGGCTGCAG
Source organism: Manis pentadactyla (assembly GCF_030020395.1). Classification (NCBI taxonomy): domain Eukaryota; kingdom Metazoa; phylum Chordata; class Mammalia; order Pholidota; family Manidae; genus Manis; species Manis pentadactyla. Next base: position 44,360,333 of record NC_080022.1, on the reverse strand, counting down.
TGTGTCAAGGTCCAAGCAGATGTGGGCAGCATTGGGGGCACCATGTCTCATGAGTTCCAGCTACCAGTTGATGTCGGAGAGGACAGGTTTGCACTCTGCCCCAGCTGTAGCTTCTCGGCCAATGTGGAGACACTAGACTTGTCACAAACAAACTGCCCAGCTTGTCAGGGACCTCTGACTGAAACCAAAGGTATTGAGGTGGGACACACATTTTACCTGGGCACCAAGTACTCCTCCATTTTCAATGCCCAGTTTATCAACGACCACGGCAAGCTAGCCCTGGCTGAAATGGGCTGCTATGGCTTGGGTGTGACACGGATCTTGGCTGCTGCCATTGAAGTTCTCTCTACAGAAGACTGCATTCGCTGGCCTGGCCTCCTGGCCCCTTACCAAGCCTGCCTCATCCCCCCAAAGAAGGGCAGTAGGGAGGAGGCGGCCGAGGAGCTCGTGGGGCACCTGTATGACCACATCGCAGAGGCGGTGCCACAGCTTCGTGGGGAGGTCCTGCTGGATGACAGAACCCACCTGACCATTGGACACAGACTGAAGGATGCCAACAAGTTTGGCTACCCCTTTGTGATCATTGCTGGCAGGAAGGCCCTGGAGGACCCTGCACATTTTGAGGTTTGGTGCCAGAACACTGGCGAGGTGGTCTTCCTCACCAGGGAAGGAGTCATAGAATTACTGAGCCAAGTGCGGGTGGTTTAATGCCCCCCAGTGCACTCCTGCCCCATCTCGCAGCCTCGCTGTTCACTCTAACTGCCTTCTCCTGCCCTCTTTTCTGGCGCTGGTCTCTCCAGAAACAGGGCAGCTCATGGAAGGTGAGACCATGTTAGAGAAACCAATTTTTTTTTTTAATGCTTAATATCTTTTATTAAAATTTTCTGAAAGTTTTAGAATGCTCAATTTTTACAAGCACTTATTTTTATTTTTATTTTATTATCATTAATCTACAATCACATGAAGAACATTGTGTTTACTAGGCTCCCCCCTTCACAAAGTGCCCCCCCACACCCCATTACAGTCACTGTCCATCAGCGTAGTAAGATGCTGTAGAATCACTACTTGTCTTCACTGTGCTGCACAGCCCTCCCCGTGCCCCTCCACATGCGAATTATACATGCTAATCGTAATACCCCCTTTCTTTTTCCCCGCCCTTATCCCTCCCTTCCTACCCATCCTCCCTAGTCCCTTTCCCTTTGGTAACCGTTAGTCCATTCTTGGGTTCTGTGAGTCTGCTGCTGTTTTGTTCCTTCAGTTTTTCTTTGTTCTTATACTCCACAGATGAGTGAAATCATTTGATACTTGTCTTTCTCCACCTGGCTTATTTCACTGAGCATAATACCCTCTAGCCCCATCCATGTTGTTGCAAATGGTAGGATTTGCTGTCTTCTTATGGCTGAATAATGTTCCATTGTGTATATGTACCACATCTTCTTTATCCATTCATCTACTGATGGACATTTAGGTTGCTTCCATATCTTGGCTATTGTAAATAGAGCTGCAATAAACATAGGGGTGCATCTGTCTTTTTCAAACTGGACTACTGCATTCTTAGGGTAAATTCCTAGAAGTGGAATTCCTGAGTCAAATGGTATGTCTATTTTGAGCTTTTTGAGGAACCTCCATCCTCCATACTGCTTTCCACAATGGTTGTAGGGAAACCAATTTTTATCCAGTCATTGTTCAGCCTAGTTGATCCTTTTCTCTTGACTTCACGCTGCTATTTACCATTTCTTTTAGATTCCATTGTGGAGGCTACTATTAAGAGGCAGAGAGGCAAGAAAGAGCTGAATTCTCATCTTGGCCCTCAGGCAGGTCACTTCCCTTCTCTCAGCTGACCTTCCACATGTAGGTTGGGAGTGGCTGATGGCCGAGGCTCCTGCCTCTGACAGTGCAACCATGGCCTTGCTGCATTCAGTAGGCAGGCTGCCAGCATCCTCCACTGAGAAGTTGGGCTGAGGTTGTGGGGAAGAGAATCAGGAGACCTGACTGCCGTCTACTCATTGGCGACTTGGACACAGCCCTTCCCCTGCTGGGGCCTCAGTTTCCCCATCTGAGCCATGAGGAAATGGAACTAGATCTGTAAAGTCCTTATAGCCATCGCTTTGGTTCCACAAGAGGTTCAGAATAGGCAGAGCTGGGTCCCCTGATTCTCCACCATCAAAGCCTCCCAGAAAGTTAAGATAATTAGTAATGGCCCAGAAACCACTTCTAGAGACCTGGTCCTATTGAGACGGCTTAACACTGATCACGTAGTGATTGAATAAAGTCAAACTGTTGAGAGGAGCCTTGCATGGTAATTAGCAACAGCGGTAACACTGTTTTAACAGTGCAGCAGCTTCCTGTCTTGAGACTCTTTCCTTTTTCTACCGATTCTATTCTCCACTCAGAAAAGAAACGGGTGGCTGGGAAAATGGGTTTTAAACCATCTTTTCCCACAAGTATCAGGGGCAGCAGGCTTCAAGTGCATGGTGACCTTGTTCTAGGTGCAGAGTTGGGTCCTTGAGCTATGACAGGGAGTGAATATTAAGAGGGGATATCTGCCTGAATTCCATGGAAAGCTGGGCTCAGACTTGAGCCGCCACAGAGGTGCAGCCTGCTTTCAGGACTCCTGCTCACCAAATTAGGGTCTCAACATTGCCAAATCTAACAAGACTCTTTATCTTGATTGGCCAAGCTCAAACCCACCCCCTCCTGAAAACATGCCTGACAGCTCTTGGAAGCCGTTTTCCCTCTGGCTATGCCAGCACTCCAGTGTTCAGCGCTCATAGCATTCCTTTGTGCTTGGTGTGTACACAGCTCGTTGTTTGGTGAGCCAATCTCTGGTGGTTGATGGTCAGCCCAGGGGCCTAGGCTAAGTCCTAGTGCACTGCGGTTCCTGCTAGAGTCACCCCACCTCCAAGCACACACCATCAGGGGTCCTACATACAGGCAGACCTCAGAGATAGTGCAGGTTTGGTTCTAGATGACCTCAGTTAAGCAAACTTTTTGGTTTCCCAGTGCATATAAAAGTTATGTTTACACTATAGTCTATAAGTGTGCAGTAGCATAATGTCTAAAAAACAATGTACATACCTTAATTAAAATATATTGCAAAAAATGCTAACCATCTTCTGAGCTTTCAGCGAGTCCTAATCCTTTTGCTGGTGGAGGGTCCTGCCTTGACGCTGATGGCTGCTGACTGATCAGGGTTGTGGTTGCTGAAGGTTGGGGTGCCTGTGACAATTTCTTAAATAAGACAGTGAAGTTTGCTGTATGAATTGACTCCCCCTCATGAATGATTTCTCTAGCATTTGATACTGTTTGATAGCATTTTACCTACCACAGAGTTTCTTTCAAAATTGGAGTCAGGCCTCCAACTTTGAAGGCTTGCTTTATCAACTAAGTTTATGTAATATTTTAAATCCTTTGTCATTTCAAAAATCTTCACAGGATCTTCACCAGGAGTAGGTTCTGTCTCAAGAAACCACTTTCTTTGCTCATCCATAAGAAGCAACTGCTCATCCATTTAAAAAGTTCTGTGAGGTTGCAGCAGTTCACTCGCGTCCTCAGGCTCCACCTCTGATTCTAGTTCTGTTTGCACCACATCTGCAGTTACTTGCTCCTCCTAAGTCTTGAACCCCTCAAAGTCATTCTTCCAAACTCCTGTTAATGCTGATATTTGACCTCTTCCAATCATGAATTTTTATTTTTTATTAAGGTATGATTGATATACACTCTTATGAAGGTTTCACATGAAAAAACAATGTGGTTACTACATTTACCCATATTATCAAGTGCCCAAAATCATGAATTTTTTTAATGGCATCTAGAATGGGAATCCTTCCAGAAGATTTTTAATTTACTTTGCCCAAATCCATCAGAGGAAAATCACTATCTATGGCAGCTATACCCTTATGAAATATGTGTTTTGAATAACAAGACTTAAAGTTGAAATGACTCCTTCACCGTGGACTGCAGAATGGATGTTGTGTTAGCAGGCATGAAAATGACATGAATCTCATTGTGCATCTACATCAAAGCCCTTGGGTGACCAGGTGCATTGTCGGCAGTCGTATTTTGAAAGGAATATTTTTTCCTGAGTGGTAGGTCAACAATGGGCTTAAGATAATCAGTAAACCATGTTGTTAACAGATGTGCTGTCATCCAGACTTCGTTGTCTCCACTTATAGAGCACAGGCAGAGTAGACCTAGCATAATTTTGAAGAGCCCTAGGATTTTCAGAGTGGTAAATAAGCAGTGGCTTCAACTTATAGTCACTAACTGCCATAGCCCCTAATAGGAAAGTCAGCCTGTCCTTTGTGGCTTTGAAGTGAGTACTGACTTCTCTTTGGCTGTGAGAGCCCTAGATAGCATCTTCTAAGAAAAGGCTGTATCACCTACACTGATGATCTGTTGCTTAGTGCAGCCACCTTCATTAATGATTGTAGCTAAATTTCCTGGTTAACCTGCTGCAGCTTCCCCATCAGCACTTGCTGCTTCCCCTTACACTTTTATGTTACACAGATGGCTTCTGTCCTTAAGCCTCATGAACCAACCTCTGCTAACTTCACACTTTTCTTCTGCAGCCTCCTCACCTTTCTCAGCCTTCATAGAATTGAGGGGAGTTAGGGCCTTGTTCTGATTAGGTTTTGCTTTAAGGGAATGTAGTAGTTGATTGGATCTTCTATCCAGATGCCTAAACCTTTCTCCATATCAGCAGTAAGACTCTTCCACTCGCCATTTGTGTGGTCACTGGAATGGCACTATTAATTTCCTTCAAGAACTTTTGCATTCACAGCTTGGCTGTTTGGTGCAGGAGGCCCAGCTTTCAGCCTGTCTTGGCTTTCGACATGCCTTCCTCACTAAGCTTAATCATTTCTAGCTTTTGGTTTAAAGTGGAAGACAGCGACTCTTCCTTTAACCTGAACACTTAGAGGCCATCATAAGATTATTAATTGACCTAATTTCAATATTGTTTCTCAGGGAAAATGGAGGCCTGAGGAGAGGGTGGGAGATGGGGAAACGGCCAGTGGAGCAGTCAGCGCACACACACGGTATTTACCTCCCATCTTTTTTTGGGCTTGGTTTGTGGTGCCCATGAAGAAAAATCAACAGTGGTAACATCAAAAATCATTGATCACATAAAAAGTAAGACTATTAATGAAAGAGTTTGAAATATTGTAAGAATTACCACAACGTGATGACACAGAGACATGAAGTGAGCGAATGCTGTTAGAGAAATGGGGCCAATAGATTTGCTAGATGCAGGGTCACCACAAACCTTCAATTTGTGAAAGACACAAGGATCTGCAAAGCACAATAAAGTAAACAAGGTGTACCTGTAACATCTATGCTAAGTCCTAATGACTCCCAGACCTCCTGCTGGAGCCGTGGTCCCATCATTCAGGCCAGGAGATGTGGATTCTGAGAGCAAATCTAGAAAGGTTGGATTGTAAGACAGAAGATCTTCTCCTTGGCTGCACACTGGAGTCACCAGGGTCCCACCAGAAATTCTGGTTGTGGTCTGGGGTATGGCAGGGGCATCAGAATTTTAAAGCTCTCAGGTGGTTCTGATGCGCAGTCAATTGGGAGCTCCTGGTGTTCAGGTAGCCAGCTTCTCTGAGCCCACTTTGTAGCTGAGCATTTGAGTAATTTCAGTTGTACATTATCAGACTGATGTGAGATATTTTTAATGGTTGTTTATTTGTTGAGGGCCTGCCATGCGCCATTTTCAGACCTTAAAACTGTGCAAGGTAAGGTGCTATTTTCATTTCACCCTTAAGACTGTGCAAGTTAAGATGCTGCTATTCTCCATTCACAGAAACCTGAAGCTCTGTTCAAGCAACTTATTCAAGAATGCACAGCTACTGAATGTCAGAGACAGAATCTGAGTATTGACCCAAACCATGCCCTTCCCATTGTACTGCATGGCGTCTGCCTTGGCAAAAGTGATTTCAAGAAATAAACTGAGTGTTTATGGCTGTCTAATCAAGTTAGCCTAAAGTAGATGAGAAATTAAAATTTGTGTCAATGGGTGCTTTTTTAAAATTTTAAACTTGCGTTCCATAAGTGTATTTATGGAAGGCTAACCTAATGTAAGCATTTAAAAAAAGCAGATTCCCAGAATAGAAAATTAATTTTTAACTCTTTGTAAATGTTCAAGTTACAGAATGATTTGAGGATGCTGTAGATTCATGGGACTCTAGAACAGGAGAACGTGGAACCTGCCTATCAAACCCTTTCACAGAAGAGAAACAGGCGTGGAGTGGTAATTAACCTGGCACATTCCAGCTGAATGGCCAAACACGTGTTTGCAAGCCAGGTACTCCATCCCCTAAATTAGGCTACTTTGCATGGATTTTGTTGCATTAGGAGAGGTCTGGCTGGATTAGCCTTTGAGCTACAAAAGCCTTGTAGGTCTGAAACAGGTACCTGTCTTCTATTCTCCAAGGGAGACAAATACAGGAAGTATAGTGATTGGTGCAAGGTCACACTGAACTGGAACCTATGTGTCCTGATTACTAAGCCTATGTTTCTCCCAGTAGCCAGGGCAGTATAATTTGGTGGAAAGATCAGAACTTTGAAGAGACATAATTCTCGATCCATTTACTAGGGATGTGACCTTAGCCAAACTACTTGCCCTCCGGGGTTTGGCTGAACTTATATGAAATGCATAACCTTTAGGGTGCTCTCAGGAAACACTTCCTTCACACCAGAAGACTTAGGAGATGCCCCCATTGGGAGCTCAGGTTCTGCTGTTAACTATATCTTGAGAGCTGGGTCTTGTTTTCTTGGTATGATGCTTTGCAACCTTCCTGTGGAATGCCACAAGCAGGAATTAAGAAACGCCTGTGGAATGGTTCCATCTCCTTAGAGGAAAGACAGAAATGTTCAAACCGTGTACCTTGCTGTCTCCTTCCTGAACTTGCCAATGATACCTCTTGCCATCCATTGATGAAATGAGGATGCTGGCAAAATAACAGGTACAGGCTGTATTATCATTGCTCATTCCTTGGGGAGATCTAGAAACAACTGGCTGGGAAATATTTAGCAGAATTAATACTTGGGGACAAAGGCTGGTGCATAACAAAACAATCATATAAATCAAGTTCAGAATGTAAATCAAGGGTACCATTAATACTCTGTTTTTTAATGGAAGAAACACTTGCTGGGCTATCAATAAAGGAACCTTGCAGAAATCTGTTGAAATTGTCATTTCCTTAACTACTTGAGTGCCAGGCCTCTTCACAGACTTTTTTTTTTAATGAGCTATGCTTTTTATTTATTTTTCTTTTGGTATCATTAATATATAATTACATGAGCAACACTGTGATTACTAGATTCCCATTATCAAGTCCCCACCACATACCCCATTATAGTCACTGTCCATCAGCATAGTAAGATGCTAGAGTCACTACTTGTCTTCTCTGTGCTCTACTGCTTTCCCCATGACACCCCACATTGTGTGTGCTAATCATAATGCATGCCCCTTATTCCCCTTCTCCCTCCCTTCCCACCCCTCTCTACCCCCTGCCCCCAGTCCTTTCCCTTTGACAATTGTTAGTCCATTCTTGGGTTCTGTGAGTCTGCTGCTGTTTTGTTCCTTCAGTTTTTGCTTTGTTCTTATACTCCACAGATGAGTGAAATCATTTGGTACTTGTCTTTCTCCGCCTGGCTTATTTTACTGAGCATAATACCCTCTAGCTCCATCCATGTTGTTGCAAATGGTACGATTTGGTTTCTTCTTATGGCTGAAAAATATTCCATTATGTGTATGTACCACATCTTCTTTATCCATTCATCTACTGATGGACACTTAGGTTGCTTCCATTTCTTGGCCATTGTAAATAGTGCTGTGATAAACATAGGGGTGCATATGTCTTTTTGAAACTGGGCTCCTGCATTCTTAGGGTAAATTCCTAGGAGTGGAATTCCTGGGTCAAATGGTCTTTCTATTTTTAGTTCTTTGAGGAACCTCTATACTGCTTTCCACAATGGTTGAACTAGTTTACATTCCCACCAGCAGTGTAGGAGGGTTCCCCTTTCTCCACATCTTGCCAACATTTGTTGTTCCCTCTTCACAGACTTCTATATGAAGACTCCAGAATGCTTTTTAGAATGGATTGTTGGCATCCAAGGGCACGTAAGGCTTTGTTTTAGAGTTAGGAAGTTTCTATAATGTGGAAAATGGCAAACTATTTTAATGATGTTACTGCAAACTTGGGGACAGGCTGACAGGTTGGGGACTTTGCTTTAACAGTGAAATCCCCAAAAAATCAAGTTACTTCATAAAATTTTAAATAATGATTTATGTCATAGTGATCAAGACTAGAGACTCTGGTGTTAGAGTGTCTGGGCCACTTAACAGCTATGTGACCTTGTGAGAGAGATTTTCTCATACTTTGCTTCCTTCTTAGTAAAACAAGGCAACAGTTCCTAGCTCACAGCAGGTGCTGGCTAAGTGGCAGCTGCCCTAAATTAGACCAGTTAGGCCTTTGCACACAGTAGGTGGGTGGGTAGTGTGTGGGCCAGCAGAATGAGATGGCACCTTTAGGCTCCCCACATTCACACCTTGGTGCAGGAATGGTGTCCATTCCTATTAAGCCAGTAGCTCTAGAGGCTGCTAATGAGTTAAAGTCCCATGGTTAAATCTTAATTGCCCTTGGCTAATTGAAACCATGCAGGGTAAGGAGAGTGAGCAGGTGGCACTTATCAGTTAGTAGTAACTGAGGATGCCCTGTTGGCAAGGGTACATCTTTTACCGAGGCTCACCCAGAACGCTCACAGGCTAATGGGAACGGTGGGGCAGGATGTCAGTGGTGTGGAGATTTGGCTGTGGGTTCTGGCATGGGTTTCTGAAGACTGGATTCTTCTACCCAGGCTGACAGGTTGGGGACTTTGCTTTGACAGTGAAATCCCAAGACTATCGTAACCTTGGAGTGAGCAGGCAGGGGCCACTGAATCTCCTGCCACATCCTCAAAGGCCAGGGCCCAGCTTGTTATTAATATTTCCTGAAAGGCTTGGGGGAGTCCTGGATTTGCGTTCTGGTGCTACTTTTTACTAGCTAACTGGCTTTGGGTAAGTTACCTCTCTGTTCCACTTTTCTTACCGTAAAATCGTGCTATAAACGTCTTTGTCTCCTTGAGGTGTGGGGAGGATTAAGTGAGCCAAAGCAGAAAGACCTAGAACACTGGCTGGCATGCTCTGAGCTCACTGGCTGGCAGCTGTTGTACTCAGCCAGGCCAGCATTGCACTACTCCTGGAATGTGCTTCTGGCCTTTGCTTGAAGGCCCATCCACCTCACCCCACCCCATCCCCATTCCTTCTTGAACTTCACAGCCCACATCCATCACATGTGAAGGTTTCCACCCCTATCTATTCAGAATTCATCACTCCTTCCCATGTCCTCAGTCAGAAATTCAGTTGTGCACCTGCTCTGTGCTGAGCAGGTGCTATGCTAGGTCCTGTGGTAGAGAAAGGCATAGTTCAGGGTCCTTGACTGTTTATAGAACTGTGCAGCAAGCAATTACTATGTAATGTGGTAAATGTGATGGTGCAGGTACCTTGGGACACACGGCATAGGAACCAGGAGGGTTTCCCAGAGGAGGCAACTGGGCCTGACTATAAAGATTAGGGATTACACGGTAAAGGGGAAGAGCATTTGGGGGTGGCGGGAGGGAAGCAGGTGTGAGTGTTCCAAGAGAGTGGGGGCTGACTTGCTTGTTGTGGCTGTGTGTGTCCTCATTGGAGAGCAGTTCCCAGCCCAGGGTTAGATCATTATAATAGTGTGGCCTTGAAGGCAGAGGCTGCGTGATGCACTTCGGCCTTAATGCCCTGCCCTTAGTTGATGCCAGTGAAATGTTTATAAAGCAAATGGAATAAAAGGAACACAGGAGCGGCAAATGGGCTCCGGACTGAGATACTTGGGTTCAACTCCTGGCTCTAATACTCACTAGTGATTAGACTGCATGCCCCCATCTCCTTATTTATAAAATGGGGGTCACAGACCTGAAAGTGTGTCTGTTAGGATGAAATGAGAGGATTCAGGTACGCAGTTTGCATGGTGCCAGCTCAGTATTGACAGCCACTACCTTTTCCTGTCCCCTGCCTACCCTTGCACACCTGCCAGCCTGTATTCAGGAGATGGCTTAAGGGGACTTTAATCCCCCACCCAGTTCTCTAGCTGCCACCCCAAATCCACAGAGGTAACCAGACAAGTCAGTGGTTCCACCTCCAGCCTGACCCCTGACCCTGGGAAGGCTGCACTCCCATCCTGTGGGGAGGAGGGGCCTGAGGGTGGGGAGAAACACTGCTTCAAATCAGGGTTGCAGAGGACACTGGGGACCTGCCTTCTCTCTAGGCCAGTTTTCTCATCTGTAAAATGAGGTCGGGGAGGGTTGAATCCTTGAGATCTCTAACTTGTTTCTGCTAACGTCCTAGGCACACAGGGCCAGGGAGGCACCTGGCAAGGGCCAGGCCCCAATACCCTGCTGGACATGCCCACCTCAGGGGCCACCTGTCCCCACCATTGGCCCCGTCCCTCAGGAGGGGGAGCACGCAGCACCCTTCCCCAACACTCCAGCCTTCCTCAGCCAGACTGCCAGCTGCCTGTAGCAGGGCCAAGACTGGGCCAGGCCTCGAACTCAGTGAGGCAGGCAAACTTGGCATGGCCTGTAGTCTTGCATGGCTGGGAACCACAGGATGGTGAGGGTTGGGGGGTGCAGCTGGGAGTTGGCACACATTCTAGGCCTGTGCTGCCCGCGAGGATCCCTGCTCCCTGCCCCAGCTGAGTTCTAGTCCTAACCTCTGAGGGCTGCTCTTTAGTCCAAGCCCATCCCACCCTCCTGCCAAAGATGGCAGAGGTAGGAGGAGGTGGAGCCTGTGGGCTGAAGAGGCCAGGAGCACTTTCTGGGGGTGTAAGATGAGGACATTGGGCTTGAGCATGGGAAGGCTGTTGCTGTGCTTGTGTGTGGAAGAGGGGATCAGAACAGGTCTCTGGTTTATTTTTTTTTCATTAATTCGTTCATTTGTTCCTCCATCCATTCACTTATCAGCACAAGCACACTCACACTCACTGAGCTCCAACTGTGTCAGGCCTGGGCACTCAGACAAATCCCCATCTAGCCCAGGCCACAGAAATACTGCTTTCCAGAAGGTTCAGTGTGTTTTCTTAAACAGCATTATTGACAGTTTGGGCCAGAGAAGTCTTGGTCGTGGGGGCTGTCCTGAGCATTGTAGGATGTTTCATGGCATCCCTGGCCTCTATTCTAGATGCCAGTAGCATCCCACCAAGTTGTGAAAACCCAAAATGTCTCGGCATTGGCAAATGTCCCCTGGGGTGCAAAATTGCCCCTGGTTGAGAATCACTGGTCAAGTGCTGCTGGTCTGCACAGATGGGCCTCTGGATATGGTTTGCTTGAATTAGAAGCTAGTTACTGAATAATTTTGTGCCAGGCTGGGCATTGCATACAGTGTCTGCACAGAAATGCCACAGGCAAGCCCATGAGGTGAGCACAGTGACTCACTGTGCAGATGAAATAGGCTCAAAGCAGCAGTCCCTTACTGTCAAAACAGCAGTTGGCAGTCACAGGATCCTACCTCTGGTCTAACAGCCATTCTAAGTCTCTTTTCTCCCCTTTCCACTTCTGCCCCACCTAGCTGTTGGGGGTGGGGGGCCTGCCAGGAGTCTACTGAAAGGGCTGGGTGGTGGGGATGAAGGTCATAGAACGAACCTTCTTAGGTGTACAACATGCTCTCATCTGGCATCTCTTCCCAGTTTCACAGTGTCCAGGACGGGGGCAGGGCAATCAGTGTGTTTCTCAGATGAGTAAGGTGGCAAGTGGAATCTGCTGTGCCCCATGAGGGTGAGGTGGCTGCTACAGGAAACCCTGCAATGACTGCTACAGTGTTGTTGCTAACTAAACTTCGGGCCTCTAAAATGAAGTGCTGAGTTCTTACAAAGAGAGCCAAACAGGGAGTCTCTGGCAGGGAGTAAGTGAGAATGGCCTCAGTATGGCCTAAGCCAGGCTTAAGAGGAGGCTGGACTTCAGCTTCTGGCCACAAGCCGCAGGCCAGGACCTGTATCTGGAAGGAAAGCTACTTGGTTCTTTTCATAAACATTCCACAGTAAACTGCCCTTCAGAGACAGCGAAGTGCACAGCACAAACCCCCAAAGTTAATCCATCTCAAGGACAGCAGCTGGTTCCAGTTTAATGATGCATTAGTTAGCTTTGCTATAGTAACAAACCCCCAAATCTCAGTGCTTATATAAGCTAATAAAGGATTTCTCATTCATGTTACAATCAATGGCTGCACACCAGCGGCTTCAGCTCTGCTCCATGTGCCTTACCATTCCGGCGCCCAGCTAAGGGAACAGCCCTTACCTGGGAAATACATTCTCACAGCAGAGGGAAAAAGCATAAGCTAACCACACACTGACTCTTCAAGCTTCTGTCTGGCCATATTCACTCACATCCCCCTGCACTGGGGCCGGGGAAGTACACTCCTCCCTGGGGAATGGGGTGGGCACTGCAAGAATGGCCACAGCTAAGGATATATGAAATCCTCCAGGAAGGAGGAAGCAAAGAGCTGCAGACAAAAATACAACCTATGACAATGACTTCACATGGGCAAAAAGGTTTTCCAGCTTAAAAGGCACAAAATCCTAAAATGTGAGAACAGGAGAGGAATCAGAGTTCACTCCAAGTCTGTCACAGTTCTCCATACTGCAAGATGAGGAAAAGTGGCAAACTTTTTACAGGTTCTGAAGGACCCCAGTTTGTAGTCTTTATAGATGTAGAAATAGGACCCAGCTTTCTTGGCTCCATCTCACCCCAACACATCTACAGCACCCCTTGCTAGAGCAACCCTCTGTTGCTCATGAAATAACCGGAAGTCAGTGTCTCTCACCTTGAATGCCTTAAAATTACACGTGTGGGTTGTGTATATGTGCTGTTTGAGGGGCAGCTTTTCTGAGGCCTCTAACTCCACAAAGGTTCAGAACTATGCCACTGGATCCTGAGTCAGTGGCCACAGGCCAGAGTTCTTTGGGTCAGTTGGGTCTGCAACAGATGGTCCCTTCAGAGATGGCGGCTGGTGATTAACACAGCTCACAGTGAGTCTGAGGTATCACGACCAAGGCACAGAGTTTTGTACCAAAAGAAGAGAGTGAAAACCAGCTGTAGCTCAGTGCATTGACCAGAGAGGCTACAGTTCAGGGAAGTCAGCAGCTCCTCCCCCACCACGGTCCCCAGGGTGAGAAAAATGTGCTAGATTCTAGCAGTATGTCCATCTGATTGAAGGATGCCAGGCTCCACGCAAAAGAGGGTGAGTGAGGAGATCCAGGGGACCTAGCTCCCACAGCCCGGCACAGTCACTTTACCTGGGACACCTTTCTCCCCTGGAGATAACTCCTACAAAAGGGAGAGGATCCCACACAGACCAAAAAGGCTGGTGTCAAGGCTTTTACACAGTACCTGCAAGGAACATGAGAAGGGTTAATTGAATTACAATCTTAATCATTCATGGACCTTCCCAACAACATTCAAGGTGAGTCACTATTAAAATGCAAGTTTAGTGCCTTTATTTGTTTAGTTGTTGATAAATCTGGCAAATTAGCATGACCTCCCATTTACAACCTAGCCGGACCTTTGAACCAGTTCTCTGGCACCATGTATGTCTGTGGCTAAACATGAAATAAAACTCCAGGAACTATGCTTTCACTCATTCACTCAGCAGTGACATGTGCTGGAAACAGAAAGATTAAAAACAAGCAAAACCATCATCCCTGTTCTCAAGTCCTAGGGGAACAGAAATAATCAATTAATGACAGCAGGGCACAACTGTAGAAGCATTTGTGAGTTACAGCATTAGCCCAAAGGGTGTGATTCCTCTATAGGGAAGGGGAATCAAGAAAAGCTTCCTGGAAGATGCTGTATCTGAGCTTGACTTCAGTATGAAAAAGGCACGGGGGAGCAAAAGCCAGGAGGTCCAAGTCACCAGAATATTTGCTGTTGTTGGGGCCTAGGGTACATGGAGTGGGGTAGGCTGGAGAGGCAGGTGAGGCCTTGGGCTCCCAGGTCAAGGGGTGTTAGCATTACCCAGTGTTCCTTGATCTGGACAGAAAAGCCTGTATCTTGGGCCCACCCAATTCACGGTCTGAAGTTGCTGGAAACCTGTCCTGGGTACTTTGCCTATGCTAGTCATTTAAAAAGCAAATACTTCCAACAGCATTTATACTTTCTGAGAAGCATGAAACTGGTGTTCCTCCACAGATCAGTCTGCTTTCCATTTAGATTTCTCCCCCATATTTTGGAGATGGGGCAGAATGGATCTCAAGCCTTCCAAGAACTCTGAGTAACTTGTTAACAACTGAGAAAATGAACAGCCAAAAATCTGTCTATAAACTATAAAGGAGATTTGGGGCCAGAAAAAAAAAACCGCCAAGAGAAGTCTTTGGTCATATCCAAAGCAACCTTCACCTGCTGCCTGCCGAACAGAAGTAGAAGCACCAAAACCAGCTGGACACCTCTACCAAGTCAGTAACCACATCACCAGTTCCCATCCAATCTGCCCTCTCATCTCTCCAATTCGCTCCTTACTTCACATCATCTCACCATTAAAATCTGGACATTACTCTGTAAATATTACCTAAACACATTGTATGGCTCCATATACCACCATCAGGATAAAGTTTCTGCTCCTCAGCAAGACATTCAGGGCCTGCATGGATGGCCCTAACCCAGCTCTCCAGACCATTTCCCACCATACTCACCCGCCCTCATTCCCCCTTCGGGCTCTTTCAGCCTAAATGCAAGAGCGTTTGCTTTGCTCAAAGCTTAGGGAAAAGTAGTCCAAGAGTCACTTATAAATCCACTGAGGGCATTCCCTTATAGTTCAGGAACACCTCAAAGTGGAAGAGACAACTGCCAAATCCAACTGGCTGCCTCATCTTATGTCTGTACAAAAATGTCCTCTTACAGCAAGACTGCCCTTTTCAGTTCACAAAAGCACTTTGACTCCTACTCAGTCACTGGCTCCCAAATATGTGAGAAATATGTAGGCAAGAGTTATTCCCATTCTAAAAATGAGGAAACCTCCCCAGAGAGGCCATATGTGTTTAGAGTCCCAGTCAGTAAATGAAGGGGTCTAATGTCAAGGGCCAATGTGCTTGCCATAGAGCACTATCAGGGGCACAGGTACAATTGGAACAAGGAGGGCCATCCCAGCTGTCCTCAGATACAAAAGCCAGGCAGCTTTTCCCTCCTCAGAGCAACCCCATTCACTTCCAGTCTCGGTGCCACAGTGCAGTGCCATGAGCCAAGTCACCACACTGCAACCTGTCTGGCCAGTGGCCTAGGCCAGTCTCCATGGCTACTGTCTCACACCCCTCTGTGTCCATCTGTGGAGGAATGAGAACCTGGCTGTGTCCCTGGGATGGTGCCTGAGCATCTCCTCTGTTCTATTCAGCTCCAAGAAGGTGACTCACCTGGGGTGCTGTAGCACCTGTAGCAGGGTGCTTCTGGGAGGCACCTGGTATAGTTCTGCCTTATCCTCATCTTCAAAGTAGACCTGCAAGGGTAATAGAGGAGCAGGAGTCAGACACAAATAAAGGGCTTTAATAGCACTAGGCATACTGAGGTGAAGTCTAGGGACACGTTAGAGACAGAAAATGTTATTAATTGAGTGCCTCCCTTTTAGAGTTGTAGATATCAGGCACTCAGTCTGCCCCCATGACACTCAGAAAGGTATGATCAGCTCCATTTGCCAAAAGATGAAACCAAAGCTCAGGGAAGGGAAATAACTCACCAATGAAACCCAGCTAAGAAATATTTGCAGCCAAGACTCAAGCTCAGGTTCCTGAGCTTTCCCGGCCCTCATAATTCAGTCCTAGACCCTTAGGTACAGAGGAAGAAAAACAGAAAAACCGTGGTGACCCAGGGTCAGGGATGAGCCTGCACAGGGTGAGAAGGATACCCACACTGGGGATGGCCTTGTGCAGGTGTCAAAGCCCAAGCACGGAGAGGAAGCTGTCTCCCCAGGAGGACTGCCACGGGTAAGGGGTGTCAGAGTCCAATCAGAGGAGGAGGGCATCCTTGGTGGGAGCCAGCCTGACTAGCCAGGATGAAAAGGGCTCCCTTATAAGAAGATGGCTGTCCGGGGTGGTCTGTCAGAGCCCTGGCAGGTGAGAAGGGTGTCCATGTATAGGGACGGCAAATAAAATACGGGGTGTCAGGACCCAACCAGGGTATGGAAGGTAACCACTTATGGCAAGGGTAGCCTGCTACAGAGAGTGAGAGCCCAAGCAGGACAAGGAGGTTGCCAGGTGCTGGGACAGCGTCGGGTGTCAGGAATGTGCACGGGATGAGGGAGAGCGGACAGCGGTGGTGACAGGAGGAGGATTAAGTACAGGGAACTTGATCAAACACAAATATATTAAGAATAATAGAAGCCACTGTTACAATTATAGAAAGGGAGGAGACAGGTCTTGTGGTGTTGGATTGGAACTGGAGATACCAGTGAGACCGCAGTTCTCATACACACACACATACCACACTAGAGCAGTGAGCATCCCTCCCTGCAGCCCTGTACTTATGAAAATAGCTGTCACACAGATTTTGACTTCCAACTACCATTTTCCACTAAAAAGAACCAAGGCTCCTTGGAAAAATGTCTGACAGATTCCAAAGCTGGGGCAAGGAAAGCATGATTTGAATCTGGAACATCTTGTGCCAAAATGCAAGGAAGTAATAAAAAATAAGAGACAAGTCAAAAGGACACAGAAAAAAATGTGAGGGCATTCCCACTGGCCAAATCTGGGACAATTTAAACATAACATAATCATAGTAATAGATTATAAGTCAATGAATAAAATCAGAAGCCATAAATCCTGTTTGATGAACCACGGGCTAATTAAATCACTTCAAAGTATCCTCTCTATAAAATACTAATCACACAGGGGAAAAGAGTAACCTTACAGTAGAGAAGCCTGGCAGACCCCCACTCCAATCAGGTGATCAAAAGGAACATCATCAGTAATGTGACAAATGGAAATCATGTGCATTTGATAGATGCAATGAGAACACAGCATCACTTCCTGATATTTCAGCCAAATATGCAAAATACAGACCTAGTCATGGAGAAACACAAGACAAACCCACATTGATGGATGTGCCACAAAACAACTGGTCTTTAATCTTCAAAAGTATTAAGAGTAAGAAAGTTGAAGAAAGACTGAGAAACTCTTCCACTGTCTGAAGGAGACGAAAGGGACATGACCACTAAATACAATGCACTGTGGGATTCTGAAGGGTCTTTTTGCTATGAAGGACATGACTGGGACAATTTTTAAAAACTGAATGGAGTCTGAGGATTAGATGGTACTAGTGTATCAAAGTTAGTTTCCTAATTTTGATGGCTAACTGGGATTATGAAGGAAAATATTCTTGTCTGTAGGAAACAGACACTAAGATATTCAGGGGTGGTGGAGCATATGTTGGCATTTTACTCTCAGATGCTTAGAAGACAACTTCTTTGTAGTGTAAGTTGTGATTATTCGTTTAAAAGATCAGTGGAGTATTAGTCAGCCTTAAAAAGGAAGGAAATTCTGACACATGCTATAACATGAACCTGCAAGATGTTATGTTAAGTGAAATAAGCCAGATACATGCTATAACATGAACCTGCAAGATGTTATGTTAAGTGAAATAAGCCAGATATAAAAGAACAAATATTGTATTATTCCAGTTATGAGGTACTTGGGGAAGTAAATTAAAAAACCAAGTAGAATGGTGGTTGCCAAGGACTGCTGGGGAGTGGGTAATGGGGAGTTAGTGTTTAATGGTACAGAATTTTAGTCTGGAAAGATGAAAATGGAGATGGATGGTGGTGATGACTGTGTAACAATACTACTGAAGTATGCACTGAAAAATGGTTAAAATGGCACATTTTATAATATTTTTTAAAAAGGCAGTGAAACTCTGCCTTCCTCCCCCAATCCCATAGAGGAGCAAAATTAAAACTTCTCTTACCTCTAAATTATCAGGGCAGTATTTTTGCTCTAAGTCCCAAGAGGGCATTTCAGCAAACATCACCATCAGATGATCAATAAACCTAAGGATATAACGTGTACTTTTTGGGTGCCAAAAACTCATGATCTGTTTTCCTACATCACAGTCCCTGGACACCAATTCACAGAGATAATAAAAAATGTGTAACACATGATATGCAGGTTTATGCCATTTTGAGAGCAGTGCCCAAAATGTGTGTGTGTTTCACTTGTCTTATTATGACAGTCATTTTCTTTAAACTAACTCAGGCTTAACAACATTCCTTACATTTAGCCACATTCTAAGCATTAATCCTAAAAAATCACATGTTAAAAACTGCTAGTTATATTTTTCCTAATAAATATAAACTTTCATTACCATGCATGTACTGCCTACAATGCTTTCATATCTCACCAGAGATATGCACCAGTGCTGGATGGACACTGTATTGTGGTATTACCCTTCTGAGCCCAGTCAGTATGGTGGTGAGACTTGTGTCTGTCCCTGCAAAGCTAATTAGTAAAGGGAGAAATCAGGTACAGGATAGAGATTATGCCAAACCAGACTGTGTGAAACCCTCTAAACTATTCCCTTCCCTCCTCAACCAAAAATCTACCTGTCCCTCCTGCTGAGACAGCAGGGAAAGAGCACGCAAATACCTGGAGTCCTCATGGAAAGCAGAGATGAAGTCCGACTGGGCATACTCTGGGTATAGAAGGAGCACAGGCCAGCTCAGTCTGCCCTGGTCATCGACACTCAGCCTGGCTCCATAGGGGTTCTCAGAGCTGAGCCCATCCAGGAATAGCTCACCCAGACCTTCTGAGGCTGAATCTTCATCCTTACCCGCAGCTTCAGAGGCTAGCCTGATGTTCCTAGCCTGGGTGAAAGACAGAATCATACACAGACACACACACACACCTTATTGTGCGGAAGGATGCAATCCCATCTCACTAAAATAAGGCAACCATAACACCGCAAGCTCCCTGAGGGCCAGCTGTATGTGTGATTCAGCTTCACTACCTCTGAGGCCTGGCACATAATAGGCACCACTTGTTTAACTCACCTTTACCAGGCATCCGCCATGCTGGACTCTGTGTCACAGATATGAGCTAGATATGGTTCCTGCCTCAAGACCCTGTTCATGGTCTAGTGAGGAGATAACTATGGAAATCAGTACAATACAAGGTCAGAAATGGAGCTGTGGAACTGTAGACTATGAAAAATCAATTCAGTCTAGGGGCTGGAGGTCACTGGAAGATACTAGGCCCTGAACAATGACTTTGAAAGGCTGAGAAGCTGGGAGAAAGGGATGCAAAGGCAATTCACCCCAAGGAACAACATGTGCAAAGGCACAGAAAAGATCAAGAATGTAGCATGTATAAAAATGGCAAAAGTTTCAGTTTAGTTAGGATGTAGAATACTAAAAATAATGCAGATGATCTGTCAAATGGAAATAAGGATAATCAAAGGTCTGAAGAGTAGTCACATCTTATATATGTGTGTAGAGGTTAAGGCCAGCACATGAGAAAACTGTGTGCAATTAAAATTACCTTTTTTTTTTAAACAAGCAAAGAGTAGTTTAATAAAGCAAAGTACACACTCAAGGAGGAAGTGTGGGTGTGCTCTAGAGGCAAACAGCCCAAAATTACCTTTGACGATAGCTCCTAAATAAGGGGTTGGCAACCTTTTCCTTGAAGGGTCAGGTAGGAAATATTTTAGGCTCTGTTGTCTTTGTTGAAATTAACTACTAAACTCTGCCTTTGCAGTGTGAAAACAGCTATAGGTAATACCATAAGGTAGGGCTATGAGTCAGTGATTCTGCTGCTTTTCTTCAACTTTGTTTTCCTTATGTCCTTCTGTTCAGTTCACTGGAAATGAAATCCAGATGTGTCAGCTCTAGGAAACTCAATTCTGTTACCCCAGCCTGATCCTAAAATATAGTATACATGGCTTTGTGTATACTACTGTTAGGATTAATTCTTGCATACACTGAAGTTTGAGACACAGAGTTAGACTAAAGGAAAGAACCAAAATAAGGTCTGTATGCAAATATCTGGTCATTTCAATATCCTACATTTTAGAAAATGACCAAATCCCTCACCGTGAATGAGGATTAGATGGAGAATCTGGAGTGTTCCATTCTGTTTCATCTGTTAACATGGGCTAACAGATTGCTTCTTATGGGGATGGACTAGTGGAGTGCATCTTAGTAATGTGAAGTTCTCAAAGTCAACCCGTAACTTAAATGGGTACATAATTTAACTCAGCAAAGAATGAAACCAGAACCTATCCCACAGTCTCATGGCAGGTGTTCTCTCTCTTGTGAAGACCAAGCAAGTCATGGCTCAAGAGGTGATTTGCTGGGTATCTGGGTAAAAGCAAGATTTGGATCAGACTACATTCATTTAAAATGCAGGGAGGAGAGAGCAAAGGAGGTAGACTTCTTTGTTGTTATTGTTAGTGGAGCAACATCCTAAAAATTCAGACTTCTCAGGATGCAGTTTCATAGTGTCTATGAGCAAGGACTTGGCTCTAACACACACGAGATGTGTGAGGTATCATTACATCTCTGAGCTATGTTGTCATCAAGCAAAACAGGAACATGACCTACTTCAGAAGGTCACTGTGAAAATTAAATAATGCTTAACCCATACCAACTCTTCAGTAAGAGTTACTTGAGACTAACACATGTAAACAAGCAAGATAGCTGCCCAAACTCATGGGGGTCTCACTGTAGAGGGGGTCACACTACTTCATCAAAGTGGAGAGAAAATGAACAAATTCATTCATTCAGATAAGGCATTGCAAGAAAAGGTTCCCAACAAGCTTCAGTATTAGTGGATTTAGCAAAACCATAAGGGCTTAAGGTTTAAGAACTCACCTTGATGGCCTGGAGTAAAGCCTCATTCTGATTCTGCTCCTTCTTTTCTTTCAATTTTGCTTTCCTTATGTCCCTCTGTTCAGTACGCTGAAAATGAAATCCAGATGCATCAGCTCTAGGAAACTTATTTGTTACCCCAGCCTGCTCCTAAATTACTATCTCTGATCTCTAGGCAACCTAGGCTTCTATGTCAAGGGATAACCAGTAGCTGGATTCAGTTTAATAAATGTTTAAAAAACACATGTCTGGGGCCAGAACTCTTTGCAGCAAAAAAAACTTTAAAAGCTACAGTTCCAGTACCCAAGGAGCTCAGAGTCTATCTACTGAGGGGAACAGACAAGTCAAGTGTCTGTTAGGTGCTACTCTGGTGGTGTGAAACACACAGGAGGGAGTGACTGCTTCCGCCCCATTGAGGAGGTAGATTTAGTTAGACAAGAAGATTCTACCAGATGAAGGAGAAAGGGCATTCTCGGAAGAGGAACAGACATGGGGCATTTCAATTTCTCCAGTATGGCTGGAGTATAAGAAAACACATTGGAAAAACCCAGGGCAAGAATTTACCAAAGGTTCTGCCTTTTGCACAATTATAATCCATGAGAGAAAAGTTCCATCTATCCACTTAATGTGGCAGAAATAAAATTTCCTTTCCTTGCCAATCTACCCAAAACCAGTTGCTCCTGCTCTTAAGCTCAGGATTGTGGATTAAGAGGGGTCAGGAAACTTTCCCTATAAAGAGCCAGATGTTATTTCTAGGCATTACAGACCATATATGGTCTTTGTTGATTATTACCTGATTTTGTTTGTTTACAATCCTTTAAAAAAGTGAAAAACACCCTTAGTTGACCATGACCCCTTCTCTAACAGCACCAACCATCTATCATCCTCCACACAAATGCCTCACAAAGACTAACACAGATCTTTTTTGTTCTTGTAAACAAAGTCGTCTACCCTTTCAGGGAGACAATGGCTGCTAATTCTTGGCCATTCCTCCTCCAATCCAGTCTGCCAAGAGAGCTGCAAAAATCCTTTCTGCTGTTAGGAAGTTTGATTACATTATCAGGAATGTCCCACCCTGGGATACCACTAGAACTATGTCCAATTCTGCCTTCACAGTTGAGCTAAGCCCAATCACAGTGTCTGGTCCACATTAGAAAATGATTAAGATGGATGATTAAAAGGGTAACTTGAACTCTGTCCCATGCTGTTTTTACATGAATAGGATGCAAGGGGGTGGATGTGGCCTCCTACAGTCTCACTTAAAGTTTGAGGTCTTGGCAGCCCAAATAAAGTGGAATAACCACTATGTCTGAGGAGCCCTGAACTATGGAGCTTGCTGCCTTTTTTTTTTAATCAACTTTGTTGAGGCATAATTTACAGATTTTAAGTGTATAGTTCCATGAGTTTTGACAAATGTATACCCTAAGTACCCAACACTCCAATCAAGATAGGGAACATTTCTATCCCCGTAGTTCCCTCCTTTGCAGTCAATCCCCCTCCTATCCCATCACTGATGGGTTTCTCTTTATTGTCAAGTAACATTCCATTGTATGAAAATACACACTCTGCTTATTTCTTCTGTTTTTGAGCTGTTTCTGGGTTATTATGAATAAAACAGACTATAAACATTCTTATGCAAGTCTTCTTTATGAACATGTTTTCATTTCTCTTAGGTAAATACCTAGAAGTGAAATTGCCGGGTCATAGAATAGGTATATGACACTACCAAACTGATTTCCAAAGTGGCCGTACCATTTTATATCCCACTGGTAATGCATGAAGAGTTCCCGATACTCCACAACTTAGTATTTGGTACTGTCAGTCTTGTGAATTGGGATCCCACCAAGGTTTAATTTGCATTCCCCTGATAACTAACAATACTGTGCATATTTTCATGTGCTCATTGTAAATCTTTTTTTTGAGAAGTATCTGTTTCTTTTGACTCATTAAAAGATTTTTCATATTGACTAATTTCCTTATATATTCTGGGTACAAATTCTGTTAGATATATATATTACAAATGTTTTCTCCCATTCCGTGGCTTGACTTTTAATCTTCCTTTGCTATTTATTTATTTATTGAAGTATAATTGACATACAATGTATTAATTTCAGGTGTACAACAGTGATTTGACATTTACATACATTAACCCTGGAATGTCTTTTATAGAATTTTTTTAGTTTTGACTATGTCCTATGTATTCATAATTTTGTCTTTTATGGTTAGTATATATACATTTAAATTTTTTTATATTGAGGTGAAATTAATGACATAGAATCAATCACTAACCATTTTAAAGCATAATTCAGTGGCATCTAGTCCATTTACTATATTGTACAACCATCATCCCTATCCAGTTCCCAGACTTTTGAATACTCTAAAAGGAAATACCAAGACCATTAAGCAGTCACCATTTTACCCTCCCCAAACCGCTAGCAACTACTAATCTGCTTTCTGTCTCTACAGATTTACCTATTTTGGATGTTTGGATATTTTGTGTCATTTCTAAGGAATCACACAATATAATCCTTTGTATTTGGCTTCTTTCACTTTGCACATCTACATTATAGCATATATTAGTACTTAATTCCTTTTTATGGCTGAATAATATTCGATTGTATGGACATACCACATTTCATTACCATCTGTTGGTGGACATTTAGATTGTTTCCCCTTTTCAGCCATTATGAACAGTGTTACTATGAACATTTATGTACAAGTAATTGAATATTTGTTTTCAATTCTTTTGGGTATACATCTAGGAGTGGAAATGTTAGGTCATATTGTAATTCTACAGTTAACTTTTTAAGGAACTGTCAAACTGTTTTCCATAGTGGCTGTACCATTTTAATTCCCATCAGCAACATAAGAGGGGTTCAATTTGTCCTTGTCCTTAACAGTATTTTCCTTTAAAAAAAAATTATAGCCATCCCAGTAGGTGTGAAATAGTATTTCATTGTGGTTTTGATTTACATTTTCCTAATAACCAGTGACATTGAGTATCTTTCATATGCTTGTTGGCCATTTGTGTGTCATCTTTGAAGAAATATCTATTCAGATCCTTTGTCCATTTTTTTAAATGGGTAGTCTCTTAATTACTGAGAACCTAAGAGTGCTTTATATATTCCAGCTGGAAGTCCATTAACAGATGTGATTTACAAATATTTTCTCCCATTCTGTGGGTTGTCTTTTCACTTTCTCAATGGTGTTCATAGAAGAATGAAAGTTTTTACTTTTGATGTTGTTTATCTATTTTTTCTTTTGTTGCTTGTGCTTTTTATGTCATTTCTAAGAAACCACTGCCTAATTCAAGGGCATGACAATTTATGCTAATACTTTTTCCTAAGAGTTTTATAGTTACAGTGCTATTACATTTAGGTCTTTGCCATTTGGAGATAATTTTTGTATATAGTATGGAGGAAGGGGGTCTAAGTTCATTCTTTTTTTTTTGAGAGGACATCTCTCATATTTATTGAGCAAATGGTTGTTGACAACAATAAAATTCTGTATAGGGGACTCAATGCACAATCTTTAATCAACCCCAAGCCTAATCTCAACAGTCTCCAATCTTCTGAAGCATAATGAACAAGTTCTTACATGGTGAACAAGTTCTTACATAGTGAATAAGTTCTTACATGGTGAACAGTGCAAGGGCAGTCATATCACAGAAACTTTCGGTTTTGATCACGCATCATGAACTATAAACAATCAGGTCAAATATGATTATTCATTTGATTTTTATACTTGATTTAAATGTGAATCACACATTTCTCCCTTATTATTATTATTATTATTATTAATAAAATGCTGAAGTGGTAGGTAGATGCAAGATAAAGGTAGAAAACATAATTTAGTGCTGTAAGAGGGCAAATGTAGATGATCAGGTGTGTGCCTATAGACTAAGTATTAATCCAAGCTAGACAAGGGCAACAAAACATCCACGGATGCAGAAGATTTCTCTCAAAACAGCGGGGGGTGAGGTTATAAGCCTCACCTCTGTTGATCCCCAATTTCTCACCTGATGGCCCCCCAGCAACTGTGCCTGTCTTAGGTTATTCCTCCCTTGAGGAATCTTACCCGTCTCTGGCTATAAGTTCATTCTTTTTATGTGGATATCCAGTTGTCCCAGCATCATTTGTTGAAGACTATTCCTTATTCCTTTCCCACTGAATGGTCTAGGTACCCTTAGTGAAAATCAACTGTCAATAAACATGAGGGTTTATTTCTGAGCTCTCAATTATATTGATCTATGTCTATCCTTATGCCAGTACCACAATGTTTTCATTACTATAGCTTTGTAGTAAGATTTGAAATTGGAAAGTGAGTCCTTTATGTTTCTTTTTTAGGATTGTTTTGACTACTCTGGGTCCCTTGAATGTCCATATGAATATTAGAATCAACTTGTCAATATTCTGCAAAGAAGCCTGTTAGAATTTTGATGCAGACTGAACTGAATGTGTATACCAAATTGAGAAGTACTGTCATCTTAACAGTGTTAAGATCTAATCCATGAACATGAGGTATCTCTTGTCAATTTTTTTAGGTTAAATTTCTTTCAACAATTTTTTTATATTTTCAGAGTACAAGTTTTCTATTACTTTTGTTAAATTTAATCCTAAGGATTTTATTACTTTTGATGCTACTGTAAAATGGAATTTTCTTAATTTCATATATGGAATGTTTATTAAAAGTCTATAGATAATTGATTTTTGTATATCAATGTATCCTACCAACTTGCTGAACCTATTTATTGTTTCTAATGTTTATTTTAGTGGATTCCTGGGGATTTTCTATATACATGATCCTATCATTTGCAGAGTGTTATTTCTTCCTCTCCACTTTTGAAGGAAAGGTTTGCTGGATACATAATTCTTGGTTTACAGTCTTTTGCTTTCAGAACTTTGAATGTTATTCCACTGCTTTCTGACTTCCACGGTTTCTGATGAGACATCAGCTGTTCCTATTACTAAGTATGCCTCATGTGAAGAATCACTTCTCTCTTGATTTTAAGATTCTCTTTTTATTTTAAGATTCCCAAATCTTAGGAATCTTTGAAGATTCTTTTAAGATTTTCTTCTTTGTCTTCTTTTAACAGTTTGATTATGATGTCTGGGTATAGGCTTTTTAAAGTATATCCCACTTGGAATTAGTTAAGCTTCTTAGAAGGGTAGTTACTGTTTTTCATAAAATCTGGTCTTTTGTTTTCAGCTGTTATTTCTTCCAATATTCTTTTGCCCCTTTCTCTCTTCTCTTGGGGTTCCCATTATGCCTATAGTGATATGCCATCAAGTATATCAGGGCTCTCAGTCTCTCTTCATCTTTCTTTATTCTTTCTGTCTCTCATACTGGGTAACATGATTGACCTATCCTTGAAGTTCTGCTGTTGAGCCCCTAGTAAATTTTTCATTTCAGTTGTTGTGCTTTTCAACTTCAGAATTACTATTTGGCTCTTTTTTAATAACTTTTCTTTATTGATATTCTCTACTTGGTGAGATATCATTGTCTTTTTTTTTTTTAATTCTTTAGACATTGTTTCTTTTTGTTCTTAGAACACATTTAAAATAACTGGTTTAAAGTCTTTGTCTTATAAAGGTCCCATGTCTGGGCTCCCTCAGGGACAGTTTCTATTGATTTTCTTTTCCTTGGTGTGGGCCATAGTTTCTTCTATGCATGTCTTGTAGTTTTTTTAATTTAAAACTGGACATTTTAAATAACATAATGTGACAACTCTGGTCTGGAAGGGTCTCTTCTTCCCCCCACACCAGTGCTTGTTGTCACCACTGTGATTGTTTACTGACTTTTCTGGACTAATTCTGTGAAGTTGGGTTTTTATGTGATTACTAAAGTCTCCAATCAGTTAGCTCAGTGATCAGCTAATGACTGAACAGAAACCCCTAAATGCCTAAGACCAAGAAGTCTCCTAGTCTTTGCCAAGGGGCTGTGTGTGTTGGGCATGCCTTCACTACTCACCCAGTTTACAGTGCAGCCTTAGCCTTTCCTTCCTGCTCGCACAAAGCCTCCCATTCAGCTACAGGGGAGAGCTTAGAGCCATCACAGGTCTTTCTTGTGCACCTGCGTAGCCCTAGGCACACATGTAACCTTCTAGATCCCAGGAATGTGTTAGAGATTTTCAAAGTCCCTATAGAATCTCATTCCCAAGCTTTTCCCTTTAAGTTTGCTGGTAAGGCTATTGTTTGCCCCAAGTGTTATCCACTGCCTCAGGCAGTTGCAATCTTAAATATTTGCCTCTAATTGTTTTTGAAACATAACCACCACCCACCTGAAAAAGTTTTTCATCCTGGGATAGCTCCAAGACTGGTCAAATAAAAACAGCCTTATGACTAGACTCTTCTAGGATACTACCAAGTGGTAAAATAATGACAGTTCTCTGAGAATGGGACTTTGAAGGAGCTCTAATCCATTCTGCCTCCTCTGGGGGCTGCCAGGCTGCTCATTTTCACCATGACTGTGGGCTGTAGGCTTTCAAGGATACTGTAGAGGTAGGAAGAAGGGAGGTGGGAATAGGGCAAGTTAAAATGCTATGTACAAAGCTTACTGTTCTTATGGAGGTTCAGCCATTTTTTTGTATTTATTTAAGAAATAACTGCTGCAAGCCTTTAGTTCATTTCAGAGTTCTGAAATGTATTCTGATTCTAACCATTTTTGCTAGTTTTCCACTGACTTTATGAAGGAGAGAATTTTTTAGGTCTTTAGCCATTTTTGCTGACATCACCTCTCCTTACTAATTGTTTTTATCTACTTGTTTTATCAATTACTATGTGACAGGAATGTTGACATCTCCACCTATTTGTAGATTTGTCTCTTCTTTGAATTGTCAATTTTTTGCTTATGCACTTTTAAGTGTTATTAGGTACATTCACACTTAGAATTGTTAAATCTTCTTGATAAGATGACCCTTTAATTCTTTAAAAAATGCTTGCTTAATCTCTGATAATACTCATTGCCTTGAAATCTATTATGTCTGATATTCATATAGTCCTATGAGGTCTGTTGCTTACACATCCCAAGCACATAGGAATCTAGAATCAATTTACATTCAGATACAGGGGGATAATCCTGATACTCAGCAGGGACACCTACACCTAATGTTAGGCTTTTGGGCCCTGAAAACTCCCTTTAATTGTGCCTGTGCTGGACACAGAGGCTTTCATATAGGTCTACTAAGGATTTTTCTGTGGATAAGCTTGGCTTTGGTCTTCTACAGAAGTCCTCTAGACATTCTCTCCTACATCAACTACCTGTAGAAATCCTGGCCCACATCCAGTTACCTAGGCTCAGTAACTGTTGTTGAGTCATGTAAGTCCAGAGATACTTCATATAACCAGAATGACCTCTGACTAAAACCTATCCCTGTTCAAGAACAGCTAAAGGTTCCCATGCACTGAAAATCCCCACTCCACAGGATAAGCAGTGAAGAGACATCTAGATCAGGAACTGGGAGGCCTGAAGCAGAGTTTTAGCTTTGTATTAAATAGACATGAGAAGCAGTATTACAGAGACTAAGAGCCTAGACTCTGGGGCCAGACTGCCTGATTGTGAAGCCCAGCTTCACCACAGCCGTGTGACTTAGGCAACTTCCCGATCGCTCTGTGCTTCAGCTACCTCACTAGTGAATTAGGATAGCTTCTACCTTACCGTACTACTGTGTGGTCTAGATAGAACCATGTAAGTAAAAAAAATTAAACAGCACCTGGAACATACACACGGTAAGTGCAAGCTTAATGTTGGATATTATTTTTGGTAGGGATGGTATTCTATTACTATTAATGTTTTATCATCACTATTGCTGTTACGTGCCAGAAATGTAGCATTTCATCAGCAAGTTATACGTGTCTTAGTGCTGGGAGTTACACAGTATTGTAGAAGCTTAAGGTTTTGTTTAAATGTTTAACTGTCCTTTCCCTTCCTCTTTTTCAAGAATTTTACACAATGTGCAGACTAGACTAAGCCAATCTTAAGCTATTTCTTATTTATTCAAATAACAGCTTAAATTAACCAGTCCTTACTGTATGTCAAGAAACGGGCTAATACACATGCATATACAGACACATTCTCATTTAATCCTCATTAAAACTTTGAAGCACATATTATGTTCACTATTTTCAAAGAGGGGACTGAGTTTCAGAAATATATTCTGCTTTTTCCTGTCTGAAATGTTCCCCACCCACCCCCACCTGAACATGGTAGGCAAGTAAACTCTTGCTCAGTCTTCAAGAGCTTAGACTTAGGCATCACCTCTTTCAGCAAACCTCTGCTACCCCAAGCTCTGTGCTGGTCTTGCCCAAGCAAAGATACCACTACTATACGTACTATATATTTTTGCTTTCCTCTATCATGTTATAACTATTTACTAGTTTATTTACTAGTCTGTATCCTGGAGCTCCAAGGGTAGAAACTAATTTGGTATTTTGTTTTTAAAGAAGAAAACATTTACAATGACAAAAAAACCACAATCTGGAGAATGCTAATTAACAAATGCCAACCAACTACTAATTCTGCCACGAACCTTTAGTTTGTCTGCTTTAGACCTCATTTCCAGAAGCTTCTTCTCTTTGGCATCTATCTGCAGCCCCTCATCACACCACTTCACAGCCTCAGCAAAGTTTTTCAATTCCAGATGGCATAAGGCACCTGCAGAACCCAGAACCCTCAGGATCCATGGACAACATGCATATAAAGACCCCTCCTTGAGCAGAATCCCCCACATCTACCAGCTACCAGCCAAGTACCCTGAAGGGAAAATGGATGACGAAGCCCCTTGTACTTTACTATAATCCCCAGACAAGGAAGGTTATTTTTTGAATCTTGGAAATATCTCTAGGGCCGATTCAGCTCCAAACTCCTGTAAGCCTCCCTGGTATATTAAGGACTCTTAAAAGCAGGGAAGGCTACAGCCTAGTGGCAAAGAGCATAGGCTTTGGAATCAGACAGATATGGGCTGGAAATCTGGCTCTGTCATTTACCAACAAGACCTTAGACAAAGTACTGAGTATCTCTGAGTTTCAGGTTCCTCACCTGCAAATGAGAAGCCCATCTCAGATGATTTTTTTTTAATGGAGACAGAAAGCAAAATTTGCCTTAGCCATTCATCAAAGCAACGACAAGAACAGACATTAAGTCTCTCCTAAAATTGCTCTTGATGGCCACCAGTTTAAGCTGCTTCTCCTTTAAGCATGTTCATTTTCCTGCAGTTAGCCTCTTTAGGCTTCATAGAATTTCAAAGTATCAGAACCATATAGGCTTAGATGTCAACAGAATTCAACCTCATCTTCCAGAGATGAGCAAGCAAACTGATAGTAAGAGTGGGTGTCTTGCCAAGGTCACATGGTAAAGTAAAATTACCAATTCAATTGAGGATTATAGACTTCCAGCCTGTGGCCTATTCTAAGGCCTCAATTCAATTTACTTGCCAATCTTTGTTTAGTACCAGCTTTCCCTACAGCTGAAGGAAATGGATCTACTGACTACCCCCAACCATGAATAACTAAAGAAGCACAGTTTTGATAAAGCATTTAAGTTGGTCCATGGAGATATAGGGGAGATTAATATGTGATGAATGAATTAATGTTTCCAAAGCACCTTTGAGCTTCTCAAAGAAAAGGTAAAGTATAAAAGTAATGAAAGCACTCGTATTACATAGAAAGGTCAGACTACAAGAGAAAAAATAATCTGTGAACATCTCAGCATCAGTTATCAGTAAAGGTCCCATAACTTATCTTTTAATTAACATTAATATAGCATTTGAAGATCTCACTTTTCAATCAGTTAATCTGGAAAAAAATTAGAATGAGGCTTTGGAATTGCTTTATTTTAATTAACTTTATTCTTTATTAATTTAAAATGAGGAGTTTCAATTTCTCTACAAATTCTTAAAACACAAAGGGCTAGATTATTCTATGGGGAATTCTTTTAAAAATGTCATTTTGCTGTTGATTAGGACCAGGAACTTAATATCAAGATTGCAAAAATAAGGTGATTTCATTAGTAGCTTACCACCTTAATATTAAAGCTTAAAATGTCTCAACTTTTGGTTTTCAGTGCACTGAGTGCTAACTTTTCCATCATGACAGTCAATCATATTGCAGTTCTACAAGACTTACCTCTTACTATTGCTTTGAGGTGGCAAGGTTTTAGCTTTCTCGCAGCCATCACATCATTGAGAGCAGAACGAAAATTGCCTAACGAAACACCATTTAGTAAAAGAACACATTTTGAGATCAGAGTATTTCCAAAATTTAGTCTGTAGAGGCAAAAACACTATTATACAATCCTGAAGAAATATAAATTAGAACAACTGTTTTTAGGCAAAAAAAAACCAGAGTTATGTTCATCAAGAGCCTTAGAAATGTTTATATCAGGCAATCGACAGAATAACCATAATGACTAGTACACACATGAAGAGGTGCTCAACATCACTAATGACGAGGGAAATTTAAATTAACATGAAATTGGCAAAAATGTAAAGATATATAATATCCCATTTTGGTGAATATATGGAAAAAGGGCACTCTAAGGATAAATTAAGGAGCAACTTAACATGTACTTTGTATATAAACTTTGACCCAGCAATATTCTAAGAATTTACCCTTTAAAATACTTGCATAAATGTGCAAGGATAAATATAAAAGTATGTTAAATTGAAAGCTGGCATAACCAAAATATCCTCAACTTCGTAATGATTAAATAAATGATGGGAAATCCATACTATTGAATACTATGCAGCCATTAAAAAACATAAGACCTGCATGTGAAAGGCATCATAGGACATCTGTGTTATATTGTTTTAACTGATGGTCCAATGTGTATAGAAGCCTGTATCTGTAAAACAAACCAATCTAAATATATAGACACATGTACACACACATGAATATTTGTAAGTGCATTTTAAAAAGGTGTGCAATCATACATACTGGTTATTCAAACTAGGCTAGGGCATGAGGAAGGTTTTCACTTTCTAGTTTATATTGTAAGTATTTTACTTAACATTTGCTATTTACCTATTAATTTCACTTCTAAGACTCTAGCCCATGGGTCAGCAAAACTGTTCTGTAAAGTAAATATTTAAGGCTTTACAGACCACTAGACATTGTTTTATAATCCTTTAAAACATATTAAAGACATTATTAACTTACAGGAGGCCAGGAATCCAGACATGGCCTGGGAGCCACAGTTCGCCAAATCATACTTTAGTCAAAACAATAATCAAAAGTATTGGAAAAACTTAATCACTTTGTTCACTTTTGCATTACTTTCAAAAACCGAAAAGCACCTATATACTCAACAGCAGAACATTAAAACAAACAGCACAAACACTGTTATGTCCATGTGATCCAACTTTATGCAGCTATTAAAATAGTATTCACAAATCATTTCAATGACAGGTAAAAGTGTTTATGTTATAAAAGTAAGTGAGAATAACTGAATGCAAAATTGGAAGAACAGCACTACCTTAACTATGGGAAAAAATGCATGTAAGAGAACCCAAGACTTATGGTTAAGGGTGATGGACTTAACCTGTGCATTTAACTCAGCGCCCACCATTCTCCACTTTCCTCCCAAAAAAAGCCATAACCCACAGAGACCAAAGGAATAACACATTTTAAAGCTGGAAAACAAAGGGAAAGGGTCCAAGTGACTAATCAGGCTTGAGAAAACTAAATTCTATGCCCTGAGGGGAAAGCCCCAAAACAAATGAGCCATAGTGCGGAACCAACAAAGCACTTGGGCCGAAGGACCTGATAGCACCAGGTATGGCTGGAAGTGTGGCTAAAGGTGTCTTCTGTTTAGGGCACTTTGAGCCAAAGCCGATTCTGCATCCTAATGCTAGCACTGTGTACCCTCAGACAATTCATTTTACTATGCTTATTACATTTATTATAGCTTCTTACTCTGCTGGCATGGATAAAGCTGTTAACCTCACCTATCTTACACAGTTGCTATGAGGTCGAGGGATAACAAGTGTGAAAGTGCTTTGTAAGCTGCACTACTGAAAGATCATTTATGGAATGGCTTGATTATGCATCTGTTCCTCTGGTATTGCACACATAGTTCATTCTTGCAAGGTGTTTCTGATCTTATTAGCCCTGTACATGACATGCTTTAAGTTCCCCAAGGAAAGGAACTCTGTAGCTCTTTTATAGTCCAGTGCCTAGCACATAGCAAATGCTTTATATATGTTTACTGATGGAATAAGTAAATGAATGAAATGCCTTATGGGAAAAGTCAGGTCTTGCTCATCTCTAGGATGCCAGTGCCTAGCACAGAACAAGAACTCAGTTTGCTGAATGAAGAAAAAATATTTCTCCAGAAGTTAGAAGACTGGTGTGGGAGATGGAAATGTTAATGATGGGGCTGTGCAGAGTATATTTCCATCCCCCAACAGACTAGTTTCTAGTTCAGGTTTTGACACTAACTAAAGGGTCCCTCTCTGGTCCTGTGTAAAATGAAGGGGTTGGCTGGCCCAAATAATCTCTAAAGTTCTGTAAGACTCTTACATTTTAGAATTTTATAATGAAACAGTCTAAAGGAGAAAGCAGTTGAAGCATATTATGGCTGGGGAGAAACTCTGTTCAAAAATGATGATGACTTACCTTGACTGGACTAAGATTTATTCTCTACCAGCCCCTCAGAAAAGCCTGAGGTCATTCTCAGGTCCTCCCCTAAACTGTGTGATAAGAAACACTGGTCTTACATGACCAAGACAAGTCACCAACAATAATGGCACCCAAATAAACAGTGCTTCCCAAAGACACATCTGTGGAATGGTCCTGCATGTTAGCATTATTTGAAAGGG
The DNA here is from genome assembly GCF_030020395.1 of Manis pentadactyla. Classification (NCBI taxonomy): domain Eukaryota; kingdom Metazoa; phylum Chordata; class Mammalia; order Pholidota; family Manidae; genus Manis; species Manis pentadactyla. Next base: position 44,326,608 of record NC_080022.1, on the reverse strand, counting down.
GGCTTACAAAACTTGAGAATCACAGGGTAAGGTTCTCTGCTGTAGGTTATCTCAGCATCCTTAACATGTAATGGACACTGTAAATATCCAACAAAGCAGCAGCACTTTCCAAACTTAATTGTCCAAAGAATATTTTTTACTTCAAAGGTCCCACAGAATACTTTGAGAAATTCTCCAAGATTAATACAGTTTCTCTCACACAAAGATCTTTATTGCCTTAATCCTTCTAGCATCCTTGGGAAGAGGATAAAAGGCCAGAAAAACTTTTTTTTTTGAGAGAATAGAAGCATTTGGGCTCAAAAACCCTAGGTCATACCAACTCATGTATTAAAGTATTTGATATCACTCATTTGGCTCTAACAGTAAGAATTATACAATACACATGATTTCCCTCTCACCAAGTCTACCTGGAAGATGAGTTCAATTAGGGTAAACCAGGTTTCTGGGATAAGCAGCTCATCCTCCTCTGACAAACTCTCCAAAAGCCATCATAAAGGCTTTAACCAGAAGTTAGTTCTTCAGAAAGCACTAAATTAATGGAATGACTTACCCAGATAGTACTGCGCTGCTGCCCGGTTGGTATAAAGGACAGCATTCAAACCAGGATCTGCACATTTCTTCTTTAAGCCTTCAGTGTATGAGATTACAGCTTTTTTATAGTCTTTTTCTTTAAAGTAATCATTGCCCTCATCTTTATAGGTCTTGGCCTGTTCTGTAAAGAAGAGAATAAATAATCACTATTTCCTATTTTTTAAAGGTTCATTAAAAATTGATTCTAAATCATGCAATGATGTAATGTTATAATAAACCAAAGAGAAGAAACCAATAGGTTAAGAAAATTCAAAAATTAATGCTCTAAAGCTGGATATGAATATGGAGAAACAAAGTCATGCATATTTAAGGCTATAGTCAATTCCAAATTTCTTACAAGGTAGATTATTAAATGCTTACCAAAGAAAAAAAACATACCTAGCCTAGCTCCTGAAGAAAGGATTTTTTTTAATTACTGAAGAAATGGGGGGAAATTATACTTCTGCGTTTGCTTATGTTGTTTTAGTCCCTGGAATGTAGTTCTCTTCCTCACCCTAGAGCCTACAAAATTGTTAAGATTCAGTTCAAATTTCCAATCCATTCTGAGCCATTCCTACCTCCCTACTTTCAGTGTTCCAGCAGCACCTACTATATAGCTACATGTTGGCATTTATCACACACCTAGGATTCTTCAGGAGGATTTCACTGCCCATTGGAGCATGACCTTTGAGGGTAGTTTTATTCATCCCTGTATCCTCAATGCCTAGCATTTAGTAGGTATGCAAAAAGAACAGTGACAAGTTAGTTCAGGCTAACTACTTCTTGTTATCAATTAGTCTTTCTGACTCTTCAATTCAATGTTGGCACAAAAAAAAACATTAAGTTATAGAAGATACCTTCTGGAGATCGATCTTCATCAAAAATAATTGACTGGAGGCAAGCCAAGTCAGGATTCTCCTTGGGATCAATTTCTGAGGGTGCTTTCTTCATAAATAGGGGTATCTTTTCAAATTCCTGGAGAGTGTTAAGAGAAAAAAAATGAACTATATGAACAGGGTACATATTGCATGTCTATCAAATTTTGAAAGCTCTCTATTAAAGCTTTCTTACTCATTATGATTTGCAAATCATAATTAGCTCTCTCCCTATCCAGGCCTGTTTTCCCAACTCTAAAATGAGAGTGTAGGTTAAACTCTAAAGATTCTTTCAGCTCTCACATTATTACAAGAACTGTAGTAATTACCATTAATTGAGCGATCTTGTGTTCCTGACACTGGACCCACCACCTCACTTCATCTTTGCCACAATCGTACGAGACTGGTGCTATATAGCTAGGGCAATTTTACTAAAGGGATGGGCTTCGCTAAGTTAAGGGACCCAGGAACAAGGGCCAGTAAGTGGTCAAGTCCCAGGTCTGCCTCCGAAACCTGGACTCCTACATGTGCTGGCAGTTTTAAGAGGACCCTCAAAACCTCGAGGCCGATTTTTAGCCCTCATGTAGAATCCCCGTATTCGCCAGCCAGCAGTGCCAGGGGTCGGGGTCGCTGAGAGGCGCCTCCGCGCCAGGAAGCCCCAAGTGTCCGGAAGACGTCCCCACACACGTGCGGAGCCCCCGGGGCGGGGTCCGCCCACCTCCTCCCACTGGTCTTCGTGGAAGCCGGCACGGTAAGGCTGACTCTGGAACTTCTCCAGAAACGAGTCCATGGCATCATCTGCGGTAGCGTCCGGCTCGGGCCGCTGCATGGCAGCTTTTAAAATCTCCGGCCACCGTGCGAGCACCGGGAACCGTGCGGCAACTTCCGGCAGCGCGGGGACGCTTCTCTCAGTTCTCCGGGCTGCGCCTGCCCACGCGCCTCGGGTTCCGCGGTTCTGGGCGCTTGGCCGGCCAGACTCCACCCCTCCCCTCACAAGCCCCTCCCCTCAGCGGGGCCGCAGCCCCGCCACACCGAATGCTTTTGGGGTAGTGGATTAACCTAGCGCCCCACGATTCCCCACTGTCACTTCATTCACTCATTTGTTCAGCCAGTTAACATGCATTTCCTAAGCTCCTGTGTTTCAGGTCTGTCGTTATCGCTGGTTATGCAGTGGTGAGCAGAGCAGATAAAATCCCTGCACTGTAGGAGTTGATAAGGCAGTGGGGAAAGACAGACAATAAACAAATAAGATGTAAGAATGTCAGGTGGCAGCAAGAGCCATCGGAGAGAAATTTAAACTGGGTAGACAGGCATTCAAGCAGAGGAGGAGGTCTGGGGTGGCCAGGGGCTGTCTGGGGAAGAGCACAGCCCCTGGAGGGAACAGGCAGGGCCCAGCCCCAGTGAGGAAGCTGCGGGGTGGGGGCCGGGTGGGGCAGAATGAGAAAGGGGGTGAATAGGATAGGTGGGAGAGGTAATGGCCAGTAATTCTGAAGACTTCACTTTTCCTCAGAGTGCAATGGGACCTTTTGGAGAGTTTTGAGGAATAGAGTGAGGTGATCAGACTCGTTATTTCTGAGGTTAAGCACCCCCTGTAGAGCTGAGATGGAAACAGGTTTCCAGGCCCAGTGTACCTTTCTGCAGCCACTGGGTTACCCACAAATGGCTCTTGGGGCCCTGCACTGGGTGCCGTAGCATCAGGGAGCCCACAGCCTGATCTAGAAGGAAAGGGCCACAGGCAGCAGACAGTCTAAACTGGGGCTGGTCACATGTCTGCACAATGGAGGCCCAGAGGAGGGGACATCACCTGGAGGATTCCGGGAGGTGATGCAGAGCAGAGATAAGGAAAGAAAGCTGATGGATGGGACTGGAGGGAAGGTGGGTATTTAAGGCCATGGGAGCCCATGGGCAGAGAGATGTGGAGGTGTGCAACAACCCACATGCTGGGTACTGCAAGAGTTTAGAGGGAAGGCCAGCAAGATGGGTGGGAGTCAGGGGCCTGACTGCCCTTTAGCTCTTTATCCTGCAGAGGATAGTGAGCCACTGATAGACCTAAGGGCAATTTGCCTTAGGAAGACCTGGGCTGCTAGGTAAAGGATGGATGGGAGGAGGCTGCTGGTGAGAGGCCAGAGGAGAGAAGAGCTCTGAAGTCCAGCAGTGGTGCAGACAGTCTTGGTCATTACTTGATATGAGGGTGAGAGAGAGAGCAGGGCTAAGGATGACACCAGGAGGGCCGTGAGCATTCCAGGGCCAGGCTGTGTCTTCTCCCACAGCCAGCAGGCACCTGGTCCAACTGCTGCCTTTCCTCCAACTCCAAATCTCCTTTTCCACACTTCCTCCTCCAGCCTGCTCCCTAGTGGTTCCTGTTCTTACTCTCCTCTTCATTATCTTTTCCCTTCTTAGTACAGAGCATTCAGAGCTTCCATTTTTAAAATCTGATTCCTACAAAGCGCTGTGAGGTCAGAACCCATCTGTAGTTCCCATAGGGAAGCCTCAGGGAAGGGAAGTGCCTTGCCCAGCGCTCTTTGGGCATTCCAACGTGAGACTACTTGGGGCCTTGGCCAATAACTGAGCCTATCAGCCTCTGCTGTGCTTTGAGGCCACCCAGACACAGAATATGATAGCTGTCACTTGTCAAGCTCATCCCAGACCTGGGTTCTGGCCAGTGAATACATCAGTGTCTCTGGATGGGAAAGGCCTGAACATGGGAGCTAGGAGAGCTTTGAGACCCATACTTCTACTGAATCCCTTGTGTGACCTTGGTCAATGCCCACCCATCTTTGAGCCTTCTCTTCATCTGTAGAACGTGGCAATGAAGCCAGCCTGTCTTCCCTGTAACTCCATATATATTGTGAGACTCCAAAGAGACAATGCTTATGAACATTCTTGGCAATGGAAAAGGTTATGCAAAAGGACCACCCCCATTTCCTACTCTATTTGAGGCCCAGAATCCTGATGGCCTTGGCCTACCATTTATTGGAGGAGGATTGTCTGGTCAGCTTCATGGGTCCCTCATCTTCAGCAGGAGCTTACATGTAGATATTCCTCAGGCTGGTGTCTCCTCTTCCCACTCTGCACACTTACCCAAGGACTCTCCCCTCACCCCTGTACACAGATGAATCCCAAATCTGTTTCCACCTCAGATCCCTTTGCTGAGCTCCACCCCTGTGCAGCCAGCCACAGGGTGGATATCGCACTAGCAAGGCACAAAGGTGCACAAGCTCCCAAAGCTCACCACATCCAGATTGAAATCATCTCTCCCCCAACCGGCTCCTGGCCCTGAGGGGCCACTCAGTAGGGGCGCACTGTTGACCCAGTCATACACCCAGAAACCCAGGCACCATCCTCAGCACCTCAGTCTCCCTTCCCTTCCTCCATCCTGTCCCACCAGATTCAGAAAATTCTCCTCCTCCATTCTCCCGCAAATCAGCTGCCCTCCCCATTCCACGCTGCCACCCACGCCCATTCCTTACCAAAGCCTCTAGCCAACCCCCCCAACTCCAGCCCTTCTGTTCCATTACAGAGTAAGCTTTTCTTTTACTCCCTTTTACATTTCTTCCCTATTATGTCCCAGTGCATTTTTTCCCTATTATGTCTCCATACCCCTACCCATTACTCTGTGTTTTAATGTATTATCTTCAGTTTGTAAATATTCTTGCAAAATGAGACTACACATGCATGCATTAAAAAATTTTTTTTATTAAGGTATCATTGATATACACTCTTATGAAGGTTTCACAAGAAAAACAATGTGGTTATTACATTCACCCTTATTATTGAGACCCCCCATACCCCATTGCGGTCACTGTCCGTCAGTGTAGTAAGACACATGCATGCATTTTGAATATACTTTTTCCCTCAGCACTAGGTGCTAGGTCCCATCCATGGAGCTACGTATACCCCCACTGCCTCTAAGTGCTGCATGGGACTCCAGGGTGTCCATGCACTCACTGAGGATGGATCCCTAGACACCACAAATGACTGCCATAGACTTCCTCATACACCCTTCTCTATGGATCTGTGGGAAGAATTCCCCAGCTGTGGACCCATCAGTGGGAATGCTGGGTCATGAGTATACATAAACTTCATACAACTGAATAATGACAGATTCCTGTCCAGAATGACTGTACCCATCACCCTCCCACCAACAGTGCTGGGGGGTTGTGCATCTTCAATGAGAAGAAAGACATTTGCTTAAATCTCTCCCCTGCTTAACACTCTACATGCCTTCCCAATGCTCTCTGAAGTCTCCCCTGTCCATATGCCCAAGGCCATAGTGATCTGGCCTTTGCCCTCCTCTCCTCTCCCTCTAGGGTCCATTACACCCATACATCTGTGGTTGGTCCTTGGTCCCATATGCCCTGCTCTCCTCTATACATGTGCACCATGTGGTCATATTTCCAAACTCCTGGAGTGGGGGAATCTCATCTCTGGGAAGCCTTCTCTGAACCCCAACTCCCAGCTGGCCTATGTTCCTCCTCTAGACTTCACAGCCCCCACACTTCTCTTTGTCACAGAATTGACCTGCTGGGCTGCTGTGTCTTTATATGTCTTTGATACTTCCATTAGACTGACATTTCTCAACCTTAGCACTTTTGACAACTTGGGATGGTTAATTCTTCATTGTGGGTGCTGTCCTATGCATTGTAGGATGTTCATCTGACTCTTTGGTCTCTATGTGCTAGATGACAACAGCATTCCCTTCCCCAAGTTGTAACAACCAAAAATGTTTCTAGACATTGGAAAATACTCCCGGGGGCCCAAATTCATCCTTGGTTGAAAACCATTGCATCAGACTATGACTTTCTCATGGCCTGGGGCTGGGTCTTGTTCATGTCTGTATCTCCGACACCCAGGGCAGACCCGGTCCAGGTTGGGTGTTCAGTGTTGCCTGAATGAGTGGTAACCAGTCTCTGCCTTGAGCAAAGACCTGAGGGTGGTGCTCAGAGGTCAGGGTTCTGGGATATGCATGATGTCATGGGGTTGGGGGAGTTTCTTTTCCTCCCTAAAGGCCACCCAAGTTGTCATCTCCTTTTGTTCTTATACCCACCCTGTGGGGAAGGGACATCCAGCAGACTTACTATGTGGCCTTGAGCCTTCACCTCTCTGAGCCTCATCTTCCCCACTTATAAACTGTGGGCAAAACAGCCTGTGCAAATCTATAAATGTTGACTAAGCCAGTGAGGAAAGCGACGCTCTCTTCCTAGATCTGTCACAGGAGCAATGGCTGCTCCAGACAATGGGTCATCTCCCTTGAGGAAACACTCATGAGCAGTGGGAGAGGTAAGCCACATGGCATTTATAGTGAGCATGGCTGAGGCCACAGCCACCCCTGTGGAGAGCTAGGGGGGGTTGGGGACATCACTGCTTCAAGGACATCTTCCAGGAGCCCAGTACTTGCATGATCCAGGAGCATCGATGGTGGGAGGTGGGCATGTTCTCAGAGCTAGGGCTCCAGCGGTGTGTGGTGGCTGGGTCACACACCCATGAGTCCCCATGTGGCAGTGGCCAGGAGTTGCACCAGCAGCTGGCCAGGATGTGATCCTGGGCCTGGGCTGCATAGATGTACACTACTGACTCTGGGTCATGTCTCAAGTTTTCCAGAGCTGTGTCATCGGGAGGGGAGAAGTCACTTGATAAGACCAGGTCCCCACACGGGTCTCACACCTCATCCTTGCTTCTCACTCCATGCTTTGCCTTAGGCACTCTGCTCAGCATCCCCTCATCTCACCTTCCTCTCAACAGCTCAAGTTGTTCACACCTTTCAAAGCCTGAAGCAAAACCTGTCTCCTCCAAGAAGCTGTCTTGGACTATCCCAGCCTCATGCTCCCATCAGCTACAAAATTAATCTGCCACCATTAATAAGAGTCTGAACTACTTGCCCTGCAAGTAGTTTGGCCAAAACTTCTAGCCAAAAACCCCAAAAATTGTTTTTGGACTTCTTTTCTAAGCCTGGTTTCCTAGATTGTAAACTCTGCTGGGGTGTGGTTGTGTGTCCTGTGTCTTGGTGACCCCATGGTACCTAACACTGTACACATCCTCAATAAGAACAACTGGGCTAAGCTGAAGTCCATTGCTTTGGGACATACCCCTTCCCTTTCCTATTACCCGCTGTGAGCCCACTCGTTCTCTCACTGGCCAACCTCACCAACACAGAGCATGACTTATCTGCTTTAACTTCATTCAGGTGATCTTCTGTCATTATGTTCTCCATGCAGGGGGCCAGGGACCCTTGAGCATAATCCAAGAGGTGAGTACCTCCAGCTCCTGGCTCTGAGCCCCATCTTCAAGCCAGATCTCCTCAGGGATGCTCTCTCCACCCTCTTTCAGCCCCGTGAATGAGGATATCAAAGGATTCCTTTGACCTTGGAACAGGAGGAGTCCTCGTAGAGGTGGCAAATCCAACAGGCAGGGCTGGCACCAGGACAAGGACAGCATCTGGGCTGCAAACCACTCTGAATGTAGCCCTGAGTGATCCCTTATGCAGGCTGGCCCTTAGTGTCCTCCTCTGAGACTAGGGGAGATGCTGCTTGGCTGCCCTCTTCTCCATGGAGTTTTGAATGGCAATAATGTGAAGAACAATGAGTGCCTTGTATATCTTTCAGGCAGGTAGTTGGTGGGGCCCTGGAGGGGCTGAGACCCTGCTTCCTAGCCACATTGCTCAGCCCTCCCCTGCTCCCAGCCTGCATGTCTGGCTCCCAAAGTACCTACAGGCACTTGAATAGGCCTTACCTCTCTGGAGGCTACCAGCACTTCTTTGCCTGGCTCATTTCTATTTATCCTTGATTAATCAGCTTACAGTAGTCATACCTCCGGGAAATTCTTCCTGACCTACCCCCAAGCTAGGCTAGGTACCTCTCTGGGCTCCCAGAGTACCTGTCAGTTTATCTCATCTGTATATGCTGTGTCATACTTGTAATGAGCATCTCCCACCAGACCAGGAGTCTCTTAAGCTTAGATCCACTGGGGAGAGGGATGGGAGTGGCAGTCTCTGAGGATCTTTAAGTCACATGTACAAATTGTATGCATAGATGCATTTTTCTAGGGAAAGTGTTCATAACTGTCTTCAGAGACTCACAAAAGGTCTGTAACCACCAAGAGGTTAGGAATCACTGCACTATGTTAGGGGACATCTGCGGGCAGATGCAGCCTCTACTCAGCTTTGTTCCCCAGCACAGGCGCTGGTGCAGAGAAGCCCCCCAGGATGTTAAACACCAGTATTATTAGAAGTGATTAATTTGGAGCAATATTTAGAGAAACAAGTATCTAGGAAATAATGTCACTGTGTGTGAGAAGGTGACTCTGAGCAGGCATTCCACATTCTGAGCGGTGCCCTGAACCCTAGGCATTGCTTCTCTGTCCCGGCACTGATCATGTTAACAGCATCCCCCAGCCCATACCATCAGCATCACCTCCTGAAGGGTTCTGTATTTCTCTAGACTAAGCATAGTGCTTGATACAGAATGGAAGATCAACCAACGTTTGCTTTAAAGCAATGACTAGATGGATGAAAAATTACAGTTGAATTGATGAAAGATTCTAAAAGAAACATTGCTTTACGCACTCAAGCCTCTTTGAAGCAGGGTCTCCTGGACCTTGGTGAAGAGGGTGTGGTTATTTGTAGGAGGGGAGGTGACTGGCCCTGAGGAGATATACCCAGGCAGAGGGGTGGGGTGTTCTGAGTAAGGGGAATCTATTTGTTTTTCTCCCCGGAAAGGCAGAGGTTGGATTGTGGGAAATAGAAGAATGAAGGTGACTAACATTAGTGAGCACACTGATGTGCCAGGCTTCATATTTTTTAAAAACATTTTTATCCAGTCTGTGAAGCAGGAGTTGATCCCCATCCTACAGATGAGGAAACTGAGGCTCAGTGGGAGTAAATGACTCAGTTGGGGTCACATAGGAAGGGGACCATGGAGTTGAGGTTTTGCTTCATTCCCTCACTGTGCAGCTTGGCCCCTCCTGCCAAGGTCAATGGCAGGCACCTGCTGGACCTGGTCCTAAGCTGTACTCCATGGGGGAAGCAGCAGTTCTGCAACGTACAGTTGCCAAGGTTGTGACCTGCACAAGGACTCCAGGATGAACCTCCCAGTGGTCTACTTCTCTAGCAGTGATTTTAGAGGAGGGAAGACCTTTCTAATGTGCACCATGGTTGTCCTCTGGCCAAAACTTGCACCCAAGGAGAAGCATTCACCCAGGTTCTGGAAGGGCTGGCAGCAAATTAGAGGGTGGGCAGAGCCCCAGGAGCAGATTAGTTTTGCCCTGTTACCTATGAACATGACTGAGGACTTCCGAAGGGAGGCCCGGGTGTTCTTGGCATACTCCAGACTCTGGCTGAGTAATGTGAAGGCACTGTCTTGGTAAGTGTTCACCTGGGACAAAGAGAAACCGCAAAAGTGCTGAGTTAGGGGGACTAATTACCCACCCACCCCTCCCAGACCCTATCAGGCAGCCAAGCCCTGGCCCCTTGCCTCCTAAACATCCCTGCTGCCCATCCTGGCCTCTGCCTGATACCCACAGAGGCCGGGGCTCATCTTCTCTTAGCTGATTACAGTAAGCATGTCAATGGTCATCCTGCCCGGTGTCTCCAACCCACCGTCTTGCTACAACTGGAAGGACAGTTCTAAAATGCAAGTTCAACCAGAGGTGAGTATGGACATGGCATGCAAGGGTCATAGTAAATAAGGGGACAGATCTTACCAGGGTGAAGTATTCAGGTAACAGATTCATGGAAATAAATTGAAGAATTAGGACTTCTTAAAAGCCAGACAGGAATAGGGCTTACTTAAGCATCAGAAAATAGGAAGCCAGCATTCTTTCTTGGTGGGGCAAAGACAAGCAACATATTGGGCAAAAGAGTCTGACAATGGTGTTCAGGATGGTTTTGATCAAGTTAAAACTAGGGGGTGGTTTCTGTTTGAAGCTGTTGAGGGAGATGAAATCTGATCACTCTTCTGTTGGCAATTGGGATGTCAGGGAGTAAACTCCTGGGCCTGGCATGCAAAGCTTCTGTGATTGTGTGTGGCAAACCATGAATTAAACAGCCATGAAACATTTCCTCAGCACAGAGCATCTCAGAGCTTTAATGCGCCATGTCACTGCAGATCTCCAAGAGGAAGAAGACAATGCGCATGTCCCAAACTCATGTGTCTTAGAACATCTTTTATCCCTATGGGTCATGTGGGACCAGCATCACAGAGAAACAGCCTAAGAATTACTGTTGTAGAAAAGGGAGCCAGTGAAACCTTTCCGGCAGGGATATACCATAGACAGACTTGTGTTTTAACCAGATTGTTGTAGTTGGCTTGGTTGGGGATAGTAGACGAAATTAAAGGCTGGGAGACCCAGTGGATGGCTGGGTCCATAGCCCAGCTGAGAGACATCCATGACCTGAATCTAGGGCACAGTGGGGATGAGGAAGGAAAAACAGATTCAGAGATATTTAGGATATTTAAGATCAACTGTAGAAGATGAGGGAGATGCGGGAGTCTAGAATGATTCTAGATGTCAGCTTTGGGAATCTAGAGAGGCAGAGCAGAACTGGCATGGGAAGGCCACAAGTTCAGAAGAGACAGGCTCGACATGCGTGTGGTTTAGCTGGGGGAGGTGTCCCTTAAGCCACAGTACAGGAGCACTGGAAATGAAGAGAGAAGTCAGAAATGTAGATGAGCATTCAGGAGTCAACAGCCTCTAGGTGGCAGTGGAATTGCCACTCAGAATTCTTGTGTAAAAAGAAGGGGGAGAGAAGGAAAGAATTGCCCGCCTCCAACAGTCTCATAGGGAACCACTGTAGTCTCAGAAGCACTCACAAGGTACTTGCAAATTTTGACCACTGCCTGCTTCTGGTTGTCCCAGGGCTTCTGGCTATAAGCTGTTTTGGGCAATTTCCAAACCATGAAGCAAGAACAGTGGAACAGGGTCTTCAACCATTTCTGGGGACCGACAGGAAGAGAATACCGGAGCTGTGAAATTTCAGGACAGCCATCACATGTTCTAGGAAAAAAAGTTGTGTGAAACTGAATTTTGAAAAATCGGTTCCTATTTGAAATGTGCACGTGAAATTGGTTCTTTTGAGGAAGAATCCTGGGTGCCTTTGGAGAACAGAATTGCTCACAATAGATTGTTAGTGATTCTGGCTTGGTTTTCATGAAGGGTGGCACCCCCACAGGGCCTGGCGCCTGTGCACACTGACCTAGCCCACGTTGGCATTGCCCTCTTGCACGATCAGCAGCAGGGGCAGCAAGGTTCTGATCAGCTGCTCCTCCATGGCTGGGGTGCAGGCCGACCGCAGCTTCTGGAACACCTTGCCATATAGGTCGATGCAGGAGGAGCACACATCCTCTCGTGACTAGGGCAGACCTGGAGGTTCAGGTGTGCTCCCTCCACCAGGAGGCTGCCTGGGCCCTTACACCCCATGCGGAGGCACTGAGGCCTCACTCCCATTCACTCTGAGGGGCCCTCTAGGCACAGAGATGGAGAACAGCAGAGGCCAGTGTCCCCCTCACTGGAGCCTAGTTCTGGATCTCTGCCCATTTGTCCCAGCCAGGAATCCCACTAACTTTAAAGATGCCTTGTTGCCAAGTGGGAAAATGCCCCCTTCTTCCAGGACCAATCAAAATATGTGCCCTCTCTAGGTGGACCAATTGCAATGAAGCAAGTCTCTAGGAAGACTTGATTACAAAAGAGCTCCTACTGTGAGAACCAATTAGAAAAGGAACTTTCTCTGTGCACCCACCCCAACCCTCCACCCATCCATACAACCCATACTCAGGCCTACTCTGCATCCAGTCTGGGCTTGCACCAGAGACGCAGAAAAAAGTAATGATAATAATAATAATAATAGCAGTGGAGCTGCCTCAGAGAGCATGTCCTATGTGCCAGCACTGTTCTGAGTGTCTTACATGAACTCATTTAGTTCTCATCAAAACCTATGAGATGGGCAGTTCATTATCCCCACATTACAGGTGAGGAAACTGAGGCACAGGCAGGCTCAGGGGCTTGCCCAAGGTCACACAGCTCCCTTGAGTTCACCTGCCATTGAGAGAAGCCAGCACATGGGCAATCACAGCATGGTGGGCTGGGGGAGCTGGCGAGGGACATCTGAGCTATGTCAAAGCACCACAGTGAGCGTGGTGCACCTTCCTCTGGCCAGGAACAGGCCACCTCTTCAGGAATGGGAGGAATGAATCTGGGTGAGGACCCTGCCCTCAGAGGAGGGCCACTTCTCAGGGTTCCAGGGCTCCATCAGGGAAAGGGCTGAGCCTAGAGTCCCTGACCTTGTGGTGGACATGGGAGCCTCCACTGAGGTCTGGCAAGGTCCTCCCCCAAGAACCCACGTGGCAGCTACTAATAGACTTGGAGAGAAGGGCCTCTGCCATGGGGCTGACTGGGAAAGAAGGACCAGTCGGGCAGACCTGGTGTGAATTTCTCTGGACTCTGTCAGCTGTTTGACCTTGCAAACAGTCCCTTACCTCACCTAAACATAAGCATCACAAGCCCTTTGCAGTCCTGCTGCACAGAGTAGTGGGGTGACGTACAAAAGAGGTCAGCCCTGTTTGGAACATCTCAGGCCTCAAGAAATGGAACTTTCCCTTTCCCTCACCAGGTCATGGGGGAAATGGAAGTAGAACCTGGCAGAGCTCGGGCTGGAACCCAGGAGTCCTGACCCTACCACCCAGGCTTGTCCTTCTAGAGGTGACAGTCTGCTGGTGCCCTCAGAGCCAGGCAGCATTTGGCTGGACACTCATCCATCTGATCCCTACTTCTTGGGGAGCTTTCAGGGCTGGGGCTGCAGCCCAGACACAACATGGTGCCTCCTCCCTAGACTCACAGTCCAGTAGAGAGGCAGAAAAGATGCAAAAGTGCCTGGAATCCATGCTGCCTCGTGTCCACCTGACAAATAAATCACCTGTCAGGAAAGACCGTGTCCATGGGGAACACAGTGTAGCACAGAGAAGGCAAATAGTGACTCTGTGGCATCTTACTACACTGATGGACAGTGACTGCATTGGGGTATGGGTGGGGGCTTGATAATATGGGTAAATGTAGTAACCACATTGTTTTTTCATGTGAAACCTTCATAAGAGTGTATATCAATAATACCTTAATAAAAAAATTTTTTAAAAGACCGTGTCCAAGCAGAGAGTGAGCCTCCCTCATCTGAGCCCCTGCACAGACCCTCATGTAGCTCACACCCACTGCTTGATAACCAGCAGGTCACAAGGGGCCGGCAAGGGTGGCAGGTAAGAGAATGAGTTTAAAAGTGTCCATCGACAGATGAATGGATAAATAAAATGTGTATATGCATACAGCAGAATATTATTCAGCTTTAACAAAGAATGAAATTCTGACTCATGGTACAACATGGACTAACTTTAATGATGTTAAGTGAGATGAGCCAAACCCAAAGGACAGACACTGTATGATTCCACTTACATGAAACCAGGAATGGCAAATTCTTAGAGACAAAGTAGAATATTGGTTGCCATAGACTGGGGGAAAGGGAAATGGGGTGATATTATTTAATGAATGCAGTGTCAGTTTGGGAAAGAGACTGAACTTGGGAAGGAAGGTGAAAGTTCTGAAGATGGATGGTGGTGACGGATGCACGGCAATGTGAATGTACTTAATGCCACTTAAGCAGGGTTAAAATGGTGACTTTTAGGTTATATATGTTTTATCATAATTTTAAAGACTAAAAAAAGAGAGAGAGTGGGTTTTAGAGCTCAGACGTCTGGGTTTGAATCCTGGAGCCATTTAGAGCTGCGTGGCCTTGGGAAGTTTACTCAAATCTATGCCTGTTTCCTCCTCTAAAATTGGGAAGGAAATAGTTTCTATATCATAGGATTATTGTGAGGATTAAATGAACCGATATGTGTAAAGCCCTTAAAACATGCCTGGAAGATAGTAAGTGCTCAATAAATGTTAGCTATTATTATTGCTGAGTCTCCTCTTCTGGGTCAGACCCCACCAACCTTCCCGACTCATCTCTCCCCAGCAACTCCTAGTATCTTCCCATACACACTCAGCTTAGATATTGCTGCCTCCAGGAAGCCCTCCCTGATGCCCCACCACCACCTCGAGTCTCCTTTTCTCCCACCACAACCTGGACTGCCCCCATCATAGCACAAGTCACTCTATGGTACCCCATGTTATAATAGGGGTGTCCTCTGTCTCCCCTGCCAAGCTGAGAATTCCTTGAGGGCAGGGAAGAGTCAATTTCATTTTTTTATCTCCAATCTGGCACCTAGCACATAACAATGCCCAGCAGAGGTTGGTGGTTGTCTGGGGCACTAGGGGGGATCTGAGAAGTGGCACAGGGAGAATGGGTGGAGAGAGGAGAAGAGAAGGGAGGCAGGAAGGAGGGAGACCTACAAGGTTTTCTTCATATTCAAGAGAAATCATGGTCATGAAAGACTGCACAGGAGAAATGACCAGTAATATGAACTGAGGCCTATGCCCAGGGATAGCTGGGGAGGGGCCCCCAGCCTGGTGCCCAGTGCCTGGTCAGTACCTCTACAAAGAAGGCCGTGGCAGTAATCTTGTGCTTCTCGTCGCCTCGCTCCAGGAGTGGGATGATCAGGTAGAGGATGCGGCACAGCTCCGGGCAGTAGTAGTGCACCATGGCCCTGGTGGTGGGGAGGTGGGTGGTCCCCTCAGGCTCTCCAGCCCCAGAGGAGCCCGCTGAGTAGGAGTCTAGCTATGACGCTTGAAACTCTGGGCAAATCAGGGTCGCCTGTGTTCCTGTGTTCCTAGGATTTCCGACAGGATCTCAGAGGCCATCTAGTTTAACTGCTTCATTTTACAGATGGGGAAACTGAGGCTCAGAGCAGGAAAATGGCTTGCCTGAGAGTGCAGAGCAAATCAGTATGAGAAACAGGCTTTACGACCACCGACTGCACAGGAACATTTCAGGAGGAAGAGGCAGGCAGGAGAGGATGTGTGGCTCCACTCCCTAAGTGCCAGGCACCAGCTAGATACTTTCATGTTGTTATTGAATTTGATCCTTGCCATTACCTTTCAAAGCAGGATATTGTTGTTGTCCCCATTTAATAGATGAGAAAACAGAGGCATTAGCTGTGACCTGCCCAAGAACCCAGAGCTGGAAAAATAGCGGAGTAGAGCCCCAAACCAGGGTTGCCTGCTCCAGCTGCCTCTTTTATTCTACTAAGCCAGTGGTTCCAAAAGGGTGGCCCCTGGACCAGCAGTCTCAGCATCACTTGGGAACTTGTTAGAGATGCACATTCTCAGGTCCCTACCCCAGAACAGCTGAATCAGAAACTGTGGGGTGAAGCCCAGCAATCAGCACTTTAACAAGCCCTGTAGGTATTCTGACTCATGCTCAAGTCTGAGGAGCACTGCACTCGGCTCCATTAATCAGTGAGTCCAGGAAATGTAGCAGCCAGACATAGAGTCTGGAATAAGACAGCCTGGGTTGAAGTCCTACCTCCACCACTAGCTGTGTGACTTTGGGCAAGTCACTTAACTTCTCTGGGTCTCAGTTTCCTCATGGATAAAACCAAAATAATAATAATGCTATTTCCTCAGACATGTTAAGGGTTAAGTGGAATACTCCACATACATACACCTCTTTGCATGGTGCCTAGAACAGAGTAAGTACCCAACAAACGCAATTGTATCTTGAGACCCTCCACCCCCCCCACCCCACCCCCAAAGAACACCATCCTGAGCAGTTAGGGTGCAGGGCTAAGAAACAGGATCTTACTGCAGGAGCCACATCATTGAAATCAAGGTGCCCCCTCCCATCCCCATGGGAGGCTGTGTATAGTCGGGGGCACTGAAGAGCTCCAGTCTGAGTCAGCAGGTCATTTCCCAGCTTTGCCACTTCCTGGCTGTGTGACCTTTGGTACATAGATGCCCCTCTCTGTCCCTGGCAGCCTTCTCTGCAAAATGTGCATTAATAACTCCTGCCCCACCAGTCAACATAGTGGTAGTCCAAGTTACCCTGTGTTGTCTTACTATACTCCAGGGGCTGTTCAAAGTGATTTATTTAATCCTCACCCTAAAGCTCAGAGGTGGGTCTTATTATTTCTGTACTACCTATGGGAAAACTGAGACACAGAGTGGGGAAGTAACTTGCCCTGGGTCACACAGCTGGGAAGTGGTGAGCAGGGATTCAGACACAGGCAGACCGACTCAGAGGCCATGCTCTCAACTACTTGGCTGTATCACAATTTCTGCATTAGTGTGGGAACTAAACTCCTAATGCAGTGAGAAAATGTGCTTCATAAATAATCTATGTGCTCTGCAACTGCCAGGGACACTTATAACTGCAGGTTGCCTCTGCAGAATGTGTGCCATCTCTCACCTCTGCAGTATACCTGCCAAAGTAGACAATACTTGGCTGGTTTAGAGAAGAGGTGATGAACCGGGGAGGGTCCTGCTCAGAGAGAGATACAAACCCAAGTCTAACTGAAGATACCAGGGTCTCTTCCCTCCCTCTGACCCTTACCCTGGGCCCCGGCCTCACCTTGCCAGCAGGGACACTCCACGGTGGAGGTTCTCTGCCTGCCCCATGAGCTCCCAGCCGCCCTGGTCCTCCACAAAGGTGGCCTCATATGAACAGCCCATCTTCAGCAGCAGGGTTTTCACCACTTTGACCACCCAGCTGCCAAGACAAGGGGGCTGAGGCCTCATGTCACTCTGCCCCAGGCAGGTGGGGAGGCTGCCTCCTCCTGGGCCTCTCCTGCCACCACCAGGGCCCACCTAGCCAGAAAAATTTCTCACCTGCATGTTGTTAGATAGTGGCGCTCAGGATATCCACAAAGGGTGGCTTTTTAAAAATAATTATTAGCTTTGAGAACAAGAGAGTAAACAGAAGCAAAATCCCCCACCTTAGGAGAGAATGCTTTCACCCTCCTTTCCCTCCTGAGCCTCCTGAGGGAGAGGTTGGGGCTGGGCTTCCCCAGCCTCCTGGGCCCCTGACACCCCACAGCTGGGGTAGTCCTCTCTGTTCACTTGGACACAGATTCCTGTCCAGGCCTGAGTCCTTTGCCCACTTAGGACACTGAAGAAGTGATTTCCACACCAGGATGCGCAGGAGTACCAGGGAGACTTTACAACCTGGACCGACCAAGCTGGGACCCAGGAGTCTTTGCTCCTGAAGCTCCCAGGTGAGCTTGAGAAGCCCACAGGGAGGGAGAAGGGGGCAAACATCCCACCACATCCTGCGGTATGCGGAGCATGGCGCCAGGTGTTCAAAGTTGTGTGTGCATATGTGTACATATAACTTCATGTATATATAAACATATATACAAAAACCTTTATTAAAATAAAAACTGACAATGTATGGAATAAAATTTACCTTTAAACAAGTTTTCCAGAAACTTAAACTCACTTAAAGAGTTTATGATGCAGCTGTATACAGACATACCTCAGATGATACTGAGAGATGGCAGTGCTCGTGATTCCAGACAAAGCATCAAAGCATTTCAGAACTCAGGTAATTCTCAGGAATTTGCTCTTAATTTTGGTGTTTTTAATTTTGTGATGACTACTGATTAGTGTGAAAATTCAAGTTGCTTCTGAGGCCAGCGCTTTCGGACTCATGCAAGCTTTGTGCTAATTCTCTGAAGCATGTACTGTCAGTGACAGCCCGCAACCAGCAGTGCCTCCAGAGTTCAAAGTTACACACACGCATAGGGAGAGAGGGAGGCCGACCACAGGTATTGTCCACACCAAGGGCCTGGGGCTCTCCCTCCCCAACTATCCCATCCCCCCTCTTCCCTCATCCCTGAAAGTCCAGGCATTGGGGGAACAGCGAAGCTGAGATTTACATGTTTTTGCTCGGAGAAGGGAGGTATAGCTTCCCTTTCAAGCATTAGCACCCTTTAACACAGAGTGCACCGCCCACGTGTGTGCGTATGTGCTTCACTGTGACCTGACCACCTTCCCTTCCTGGTGTGCCCCCATCTCCAGGGGCAGTTGATCACTTCCTCACTAACTAACTGGCTTGGGGACAGCACTGAACTCAGGAGCTTCTGAGGGCACAACTTCACTCGGAGGTTTTAGACAGGGGCAGCTTTGGCCAGCCCCTCACCCCTCCCTGGTTTGGGCAGCCAACAAGGAATAGGGGTTTCTGAACACGGAACTACATTACCCAGGGTCAGTCCTCTCCACTCGTTCACCATTTCCTCAGGCAGCCTCTGAATTTTAACAAAAATGACCCTGCACATCTCTTTCTCCTCACCCCAACCAAAGATGCACCTGTGAAAGACCCACATGAGGCCCACGCTTTGCACAAAGGCGGACGGGACACTGTTGGGGGGAGGCTGTGGGCAGCGGCCCTTTGGCTTCCCCTTCCTGGAAGATTCTCAGCTTTTCCCCGCGAAGTGGAGCAAGGGCTGCCCTGTCCCTGCCCTGGGCGGAGGCCGACCATCCAGCACGCCGCTGCTTCCACGCGGGAGGCTGCTGCAGGGCACAGAAGCTGGGCCCCATGGGACGTGCTGTCAGGCCGCGTCGGTGGCGTCCGGCCCAGCAGGACTGCGCTCCACCCTCTTCAAAAGCGCCTCCTCTCGGGAGCACGAAGCCATCTCCGCGCACTGGCCGGCCACGAGAGCTCGCCCCTTCCCTCACCAGAGTCTGGAGCCCAGGTGACCCGCCCGGGGTCCACGGCACAGTGACTTGGTTTTCTGCGGCTGCTGTAACACCTTACCACACACTTGGTGGCTTAAAACAAGAGAAATTTATTCTCTGATAGTTCTGGAGGCCCTAAATCCAAAATCCAGGTACAGTAGGGAAACGCTCCCTCCCGACGCCCTGGGGGAGAATCCTTCCTCCCTCCTCGGCCTCCGGCGGCTCACGGCGCTCCTCGGCCTGGGCTGCATCACCCCCACCGCTGCCTCTGCCTTCACGTGGCCTTCCCCGCTGTGTGTGTCTCCTCTTCTCACAAGGACGCTTGTCATCGGATTTAGGGTCCACCTGGTTAATCCAGGATGATCTCATCCTGAGATCTTTAATTACATCTGCAAAGACTCTTTTTCCAAGTAAGGTCACAGTCATGGGCTCCAGGTGGACATCTTCTGGGAGCCACCATTCAGCACCCTACAGCCAGGTCCAGCTTCCGGGCTTTTCTAGTCCCCCTCAGCCTGGCGCTTGCCTGCCTCTGCTTTTTCAGCCCCACAGGCTGCTGTCGGGGCTGGAGAGGTGAAGGTGGACACTCAGGTTCTCTCCCAGCTTCCTCGCGCCAACCTCGGCCAAGCGAAGCCCTCACTGTGTGGAGCTCACACCCTTCATCATGCCATATCATGCGAAGAGAACTTTGCCACCATGTGTTCCTCCTCCTCCTCCAGCAGCTCCCCAGCTTTCCTGGGGTTTGTTTCCCCAGAGCTCCCCAGCTTTCTGATTCAGGGCCAACAGACTGGGGGTAGCTCCAGCGAGTGAGAGGGGAATCAGACTGGTGCCACCGCCTTGGTGCCACCTTATGATGCCATTCTGTTTGGTCTTTACAACACATCTGTGGGGTAGGAATCACTTCCCCCATTTCATAGGCAAAGAAACCAAGCTACTAAGAGATTGAATTAGTTTACCCAAAGTACAAATTACTAAGTGATGGAGTCAGGACCCGAGTTCAAGGTGTTCTGACATCAAGCCCAGCTACACAACTGCTTGCCCTCTGCCCCTCAAAGTGTGCCTTTCTGAGAATAACACATAATAGAAGCCAAAAGAGGGGAAAAAACTACAAACCAGACTATATAAAAATTTTAAATTCTGCACTGCAAAAGACCATAAAATAGTTGCACATTATGTGCCAAACTGAATACAAATGACCATTGATGACCTTAATATATAAAGAGCTCTTACAAATTAATAAGAAAAATCCCAACAGTCCTACATAAAATTGGGCAAAGAACAAGAACAGGTTGCTCACAGAAAAGGAAATATATATGGCAATTAATCTGAACTTCATTACAAGAAAAATGCAAACTAAAATTACAAAAATTATAGCAAAATACCTTTTTTTTCAACTTTCAATTTGGTAAAGATAAAAATGTTTAATACTACATTGTGCTGCAAAGGGATGGGAAAATAGACACTCTCATATACTGCTGGTGGCAGTACCCTCTGGGGAGGCAATTTGCAAGTCAGGTGCTTTAGGAGGCACACCATTTTCCCCTACATCGCTCACTGGTCAAGAACTTTCCCACCACATATTCCTGTCCCACCTTAATATTTAAATGCAGAAACCCTTGATGTACCCATCCTATTTTCAGGAATCCATCCTACACAGACAATCATGTGTGCATAAGGACATATAAACAAACTAACTCACTGAAGCATTGCTTATAATTGCAAAGGGCTGGCTACAAAGTATCTAAATCAAGAGAAGCCTGGTTAAATAAATTACAGTATATTGGAATTGTACATGTAGGGATATTCTTCAGCTGTTAAAAATAAGAAGGCAGCTCTATCTGTAGTGATCTTCAAGACATAGTCTATGCTAACAGCACAAATGTATAACCATATATGTTACCCTACTATTGGTCTAAAAATAGAGAATATAAACATGTACACTTATCTCTGCATAAACCGTCTCTGGAAGGGCATGAAAGAAACTGGTTCTTTTGGGGAGGGTAACCAGGGTATGGGGAAGAAACGACACTCACTTTTAATGTCTTGAGCTGTTTGTCCATGTGTTTATATTACCTATACCAATCAATAATTAAAAATAAAATGGCTTGGCCTTGGATACAAATCTAATACAAATAACCATCTCTAGGGAGGGAGGAAGAAATATGAAATTGTGAGCTCCTTGCGGGAGGGCTGATTGCTTGCTGAGGTCCAGCACTAAACAGTCTGACACACACAGCAGGGGCTCAGAATAGCTGTTGAACAAATTATTGGCTCTCATAAAAGTGTGCTTCTGTTTTCTCATCTAGTCCCAAAGCTAATTTCTGCTGATCAATTGCCCTAAAGACTTTTGGAAGGACCCTTGCTGGAGGCCCACCCCCACGCCCTGCCAGGGACAGCAGGAGCATACCACACAGGGCCAGAGATGGAGGGCTGTGCATCCTTGACATCCTTGCAGGCAGCCATGTGGCCAGGCAGGTTGAGGCCGATGTGGTAATGAACCTGAATGAGCAGCGCCAGCAGCAACTGGGGGTAGATGTGACTCACACGGCCCATGCAACTGCTGATGGACAGAAGCTCACATAGACCGCTGGCTGCCTAGGGGTGGAGGGGAGTCTGGTGGGAGGTCCTGGCCCATTGTCCCAGTACTCCTGGCAGGGGCCTGAACTACTTTTCTAGGAGGCTGGGCCAGAACTTTGCTCTTCTCTGGCCCAGCCTAGGAAAACCCAGATTCCCCCACCCTCACCCCACTGCACTCTGAGTCCTGGGTCTCTGGGTGAGCCCTTCCCCAGAACAATAACAACAGCCTGCCTCTTTGACTTGGACACAACCCTGGAAGAATCATGGTGGAGGAATTCCTTCCCACGTCTTGAGAGGTAGTGTTCACCGCACTGTGCAGATGAGGAGACAAGCTCAAAGGGGTGAAGGGACTTGCCTAAGATCATCCAGCACCTTGGGGCAGAGCTGGGACATGAACCCAGGTTTTCAGATACAGGGTATAGTGTGCCCTGCCTTGTCCTCATTCATACCATAGGCACACAGACCATGAGGAGCACCAATTTTCTCTTCACTTTGGGCCATTAAACCAGGCTGCCCTCACTGTCTTCCCATGTGGCCAGCAGCTAAGGGAAACAAACCCCATCCTTGAGCAGGAACCAAGGAGCACCAATCCTAGGACTCTCACTCTATGCCCACCTTCCTCACACCACTGCCCCTTCCAGATGATGGCTCCCCATGCCAGCCCTCTCAAGTCCTAAGAACTTGGCTTTACTGGAGGTTGGCCCAGGGTGTTCCCTGGGACCCATCTTGCATTCACCCTCCAATTTCTCTACCTGCCATCCAGCTCTGGTCCTACCCCTCACACTCAGCCCACCAAGTCCTCTCTAACTGGCAAGAGGACAATACAGGGGACAGGGGAGGTTATGGGCTAGGGTCACAAGACCTGATGGCTCAGTCTGGCTCTACCATTCCCTGGCCTCTCTGTGGACCTCAGATTAATTCTCTGTAAAGTGAGGTCAATGCTCCTCTTTCAGCCAGCCCACAAGGTGGTGAAGATTCAATGTGACGAGTGGTAAGAATGCTTTATAAGGAAGTGGTCAAGATCTATGCCACCAAGACCCCATCCTGCTGGCCCAAGGGAAAAGCATTTAACTGTGGAGTAAAACAACCTGTGGTATGTTCTCAGGTAAATAAGTGACATGTGTGAGTTAGAGGAGAATAAATGGCAGTTATTTGTACTTTACAGCTTAGGAAGCCCTTACACATACTTTTCCCAGAGGTAAGATAGACAAGGCAGGGGTTATTGCTCCCCATTTTACAAATCTAAATACCAAGGCTGGAGAGGGGTAAGTACATGACCAAGGTTATACAATAATTCAGTGGCAGAGCTAAGACAAACCTTTTAGACTCAAAGCCTTTACATTTTTCAGTAGCTCAAAGCTAATGACTGCCCAAAGAATAGTCTATAGAATAGAGAAAAGTCTCTAGCGATATACCATAGGGCTCTGCTCTTGGCTCAGTCTTGCTCTGATGGTTTATCAATACCATAAGATAAAATTTACTCCAGGCTGTATCTATCTTAAACTATGTTAAACAACAAGCATGAATGAGTGACTCGAGAATACACCCACACACTGATTGAAGGGAGAGTGGATGAATGCCCAGATCAGAGAAGGAATGGGGCTGGTGCCTTATTCATAGACTCAGTGTTGGTGGAGAGAGGTTAGATCAGGTAGAGAAGCACAGGATTCAGAGATAGGAGATCTGGGTCTGAGTCCTGCCACTACCATTCACTAGCTCTGCGGCCTTGGCTGAGACCTAGAATGTGACTGAGCAGCAGTGTCCTCTGTAAACGGGGACCACCTGCTCTTCCACCCATCGTATCTTTATTTGCTTCCCTCCATCAGAGAATGTTTTGCTGAGTCCCCAAGATGTATGAGTGTGCCTAGAACATAGTAGGCACTCAATAAATATTTGTTTAATAAATAAATCTGACCAACAAAATTTTTTGGAGGGTCTACTATGTGCCCGGTATACATTAGACATTGGGGATATCATGCTGAGCAAAACAGGTTCAGGTGTTACGTTCACACATCTCACAGATTAGCCAAATGACTCTTATACTATTTTGTCAAGTCACATCTTGAGTAAATGCTCCCAAGATAATGTATATAAAACAAAGGATGTTATTCAGAGATTTGATCTGGTCAAGGAGATAGGTGAGGAATTCCCTGAGGAGGTGATGTTTGAGCTGAGAGCTGAGGGGTGAGTAGAAGTTAACTTGGTGGAGAGCAGTCTAGGCAGAGGGAGCAACACGTGCAACGGCCCCGCATTGTGTGTATGAAGTTCTGACAAAGACCAGTGAAGCTGGAGCTGTGCAAGCAGGATGACCAGGGAGTATGGCGGTGGCGGGTACAGATGGGGCTTTGCAGCACAGGTAGGAACATTGTTACTCTCAAGGGCAATGGGAAGCCACTGAGGAGGCTGAGAAGGGCAGACATGTATTTCTCAAAGGCTTTTTGGCCACAGTACAGATTGGAGGGGCTGGAGTGGAAACAAGGAGATGAGCAGGGTGTTATCCAGCTGGGTAGGACTAGGGCAGTAGTCACAGAGGCAGAGAGAAATCTGTCTCTGCCTCATCACCTTCTGCAGTCAGAGCCACCTTTCCCTCTGTATTTCCAGGGCTGAGCTCTGAGCCTGGCAATGAGACATGCTTAAACGTTTTGTGTCACTAAATGAATTAATGAGTTACCTCATGTGATCATAACCCACATTATTATTTCCATTTACAGATGCCGAGACCGAATCTCAGAGAAGTGAAGTGACTTGCTCAGGTTACAAAATAGTAATGGAACTAAGCCAAGTTCTCAGACTAAGGGCTGTGAGTCCCCGGTCATTGCCTTTCCCCCATCTCAGGCTGCTGCTGTCACTGTAAGCAGCAGTACTGTTGTCACTCAGTGGATCACAAAGAAGAGCCCAGGGACAGACCTGCCCAAGCCACACCACTACTTATTTGCAGAGCGGGGCACCAGAAGCTGGGTGTGCTGAGCTCAGTAGGAGGGAGGGAGCGAGGGGGGCTGGATGGGGCAGAGATGGGGCAGGAGGGGCACGTCCTCACCGCTAGGGGCACGATGGAGGCCCTGCCCTTCCTGGTAACAGGCTTCTCCTTCAGGCTGGAGATCCAGGAGATCTCGGACATCACAGCTGGGCTTGCACAGGATCAGATGCCTCCCCATCTCTGCTCCATTGCTGGAAGGTCACAGGCAGGGAGGGTTCATGGGAACCAGGGCAGTGGGGCCCACCCTGCCTCCCAGTGATTTTGGGAAGGAGAAGGGAAGATGCCATTGAGGAATGTACACCATTAAGGAATGTTCCAGAAAACATTCCCTAAGAGGCAGGACGCTGACAATTATTGAAAACCCTATTTCCCAGGTATCATGCCAAATACTTTATATACAATTTATTACTTCACCATATATTGAAAATCTGTTGCGTGCTAGGCACTAGGCAAATCTCTGGGCATATGGAAGTGATCAAGATATTCAAGACATTCAAGGTCACTGAATTCTTACAATGACCCTCAGGGTGGGTTGTTATTCCCATTTTACAGATGTGGAGCTGAGGCTGAGAGGCAGGATCACCAGTCCCACACAACACAGCTAATGAGCTGCACTCAGGAAGTGCCCAGGTCTGATGTCTCCAAAGTGTGCTCTTTCCTCTATGCCAAGGGACCCTCTGGGGCCTGCATTTGTCACATAACATCAGAAGCACCCACTCCTGTCCCTTAGAAGGCAGTATGCCAGGCAAGGGGAAGTGTGTGCCTGCCAGCACCAGCCTGTGGCACTCCTGCTCTGGGGAGTTGAAAGCACTAACAGGCTTGTGCACTAAAGGGTTAACAGAACCCTTTCCCCCTTCCACAGGAGCATTTGAACCTTCCATTAACTTCCTAGCTCTGTTCCCCTGGAAACCTGATAAAGATAGTATATCAACTATGTTGCTAGGCAACATTGCTTATGGTAAAAATGACCCGATTGGTAAATTGCATCTGGGCTGGGAGGAACTATAAATTAACTATAAGAACCTCTGGGGACGCTGAGCTTCCCAGGGTGTGGTGACACTTATGACTAGGCTTGTTCCTGTGGTGACCCCAGAAGTGAAGTCTACAGAGTTATTCTAAGAGATACTAGTTCCTGGGAGGCCTGACCCATTTAAGCCTAGGAAGCTCCTGTACCTTTCACCTGGCAGACCCAAGAAACCAACTCTTACACCCATGGCCAAAACTAAGGTGAGGGGAGTGAGGTCTCCAGGGCACAAAATTAAAGAGGCCCTTACTCTCAGGCTTGGGCAAGCGCAGGTGTGGCCCATAAGCCAGGGCCTCCTTAAGTTTTGTCCCAGCTCTGTCTCTGCTGCAGAGAGAGCCCCTGCCACTGCCCTGTTCTATACCCCAACCACTCTGATGCCAGATGTGGCCCTGCTAGTCTTTGAGTCTGAATGATTAACGATTCCAAGAAGCACCCCTGGTGGGCAGTGTGGCCAGAAAGGGTTAATTTCTTCCTGGTGGGATGATGTGGATGTGGCACCAGCCCTTACCATCCCAACTGACCTTTGCTTCTATGACCGACACCAACTCTCCTTAGTAGGGCAACCCATCTCCATAGTTCCACAGTTTTTTACATTTACTCACAAACAAACAACCACCTTAAGGTGTGGATCACATGCTTATTGCCTTGATTCATTCAGAGCTGTGGGAGTGGATTCCTGGGCTGGGAGTTTGGAGCCATCAGACTGCTTTCCCCTGCTCAGGCCTCACCATCTGGCCACAGTCCCTTCTGCCCACCGGATGAGGAGTCCCTGAAGGCTGACAGCATGGTGCATCCTCCTGCCAGGCCCAGGCCAGGTGGCCCTCAGCACAGCTGGTGGAATTACTTGTTATGACCACCCATCTAGGGTGGGAATTTTGCAGAGGTTATTTCCTCTTCTTGGCTATGGGGAAAAACTAAAGCCCAGAGACAGCAAGTGAGCTGCCTAAGACCACATAGCAGCTGGGGGCAGAGTCAGGGCCAACACTCAGACCTCCTTTCCATGGCATCACTAAAAAGCTTTGGGTTTGGAGGTGGTCAAATCTTAGTTTGGGTCCTCATTCTGTGCTTGCTCCCTGAGTGCCTAGGGCAAAAACTTCCCGTGAGTCTCAGTTTCCTCATCCGTAGAATGGAGCTGTTGTGCTAATGAGAGAATGTACTGATGCTCTGCACTGATACCTCACAGTGCTAGGGAAGTGCTTAATGGCTGTCATAGCACCACAGGTCATGGAAGAGGGGCCACCTGGGAGGATACGGGGCTTCTCTGGGCAGAAAGAGGAAGTCAGACCAGGATGGGGTTACTTCAACCCTCTGAGATGTAGTGGCTGGGAAGCCCCTCACTTGGTACCTGTCCAGCGGGAGGGGGCACACGAGCAGGGCCACAACAACCTTGGTCATGGAGTTGCTGGCCAGGAGGGAGACGGGCAACAGGGCCACCACACAGGTCTGTGGCTCCTGGATGTGGCTCAGCTGCACATAGATGCCCTGCATGATTTCTGGGATCTGGGGCACAGCCAGGGCAGCCGTGAGCAGTCAGAGGACCAAAGAGAAGCCAAGGAAGATGGGGAGGTGGGGGGCAGGGAAGGAGGAAGTGGAGATGACAGGATAGAGGGACAGTGAAGAGGAGAAAGAGAGTGCTCAGGACAGAAAAGGGGAGAGGCAGGTGGCGCAGGTTCCTTCCCTGGGTCTGAGCCTGCTGGGCTCCACTGCCCTCCCCACCCCCCACCAGGCTGGCTGAGTCCTCCCAGGGGCTGGTAAGTGAGCTCTTCCTCACCTGCAAGTTGTGAGTGCCTAGATCTCAGTCACCCCCACGCCCTCTGCCCTGCCCCAGTGCTTAGGGCCCAAGCACCCCCACCATGCCCACTGCCAGGCAGGAGGTCCTGAGGGTAGGCAGGCCCTGTGGGGTCTCCCAGTACGCCTCTGCCCCCAGGGCCCTTACCACCTCCAGTGGTCTGTGGCTGTACCGCTCCAGCACGGAGCTGAGAGTGACCTCTGAGGCCAGCTGCCTCGTCTCCCCAAAGTCCTTCCCCTGAGCCTTGAGCCACCTTGCAGCCCTTCCAGCGCTGCTAGCAGCAGATCCTTTACCTGCTGGGGCCCCAGAAAGTCTCCAAATTTCTGAAATAAAGGCACAGAGATACTGACACCCATGCACAGACCCAGAGCGAGCCATATACACATGCACAATATGCCGGACACACACAGAGGTGAGCAGGGAGGGCCTGCACACTTGGTTACTCTGTGAGTGTCAAACAATTTGGGGAGAAGCCACAAAAGAAGGTGTGACATGGCCTGCCCTCAGAACTGGGTGACATGCTTCCCGAAGGAAGTCATAGCCCACATGCTATGGCCCAGACCAGAGGAGGAGGGGTCACTCAGGGTGGGCCCATGTAGGCAGCGAAGGATTTCTGTAAAGGGCCTTGAGCTTGGAAAGAGGGAATGGGAGGAGAAGGCATCAGGGCTGTCCAGCACTGCCCCCACTCCCATCCCTGGAAAGGCCCAGGGTTGATGGGCAGCCGGCAGTCACCACGCAGAATGTCCTGGCACCAGCTGACAGGGTGATAGGGCCCTAGGTTTTGCTTGTTGCTCTTGTACAGCTCATTACTGGTCCTGCAAGAAAAGAACCTTCTCAGTGGGGCCCGACCACCCTTTTTTGTTTTTAACATTTTGTTGAAGGTGGATATAGGAAGTGCATAAATCATAAGTAACCAGCTTGATGCATTTTCACATAGTGAACATATCCATGTAGATGGCACCCAGGTCAAGAAACAATATCAGCACCCCAGAGGCCCCTCCTGTGCTCCTCTTTTGGTCCACAATCCCCCTCCCCACCCAGGGTAACCACTATTTTGACTGCTAAACTCACAGATCAGACTTCCTTGCTGTTAGACTTTCTGTAGTATGTGATCCTTTGTACCTGGCTTTGACTCACCCTGGTGTGGATGAGATTCACCAACACTGTTGCAAATAGCATTGGCTCATTCATTCTTGGTGCCGAGTACATTTCCTTAGTATGAAAATACTATAATTTACTTATATGTTCTATTTCTGATGGATATTTGGGTTGTTTCCTGCTGTTATGCATAGTGCGGCTACAACCATTCTAGTATGTCTAGTCCAAGCCTTTTGGTGACTGACTATACTACATTTGTAGGCATATAGCAAAGGGGAGCTGCTGCATCCTAGGAGAAGCATAGGTTCAGCTTCAGGAGATGCTGCGATTTCCCCAGTGGGGACCAGCTCTGTTCCTGCTGGCAGTGTATGAGTGTTTCAGGGGACTCACATCTCACCAGGACATGGCATTGTCCGTGTGCCTCATTTTCACCATTCTGGTGGATAAGTGGCAATACGTCTTTTAAATTGCAATCCCCCTACTCCTAGCATTCTGATCCCCCTTTTCTGCTTTTTTCCCTGTAGTACTTGTCATCATCTGACTTACTCTATGTATTCCTTGTTTATTTTGCTCATTGTCTCCTGATAACAAGAAGGTAAGCTAAGCAGGGAGGATTATTTAATTAATCAATATTTATTTCTTCAGTGCTGTCTCAGTACCTAGAATAGCATCTGACACATGGTGGCACCATATTTTCTGTTGAAGGAAACACATTTTAGGCACATTTCCTGAGCCCTTGCTGTGGCTGGGCCTGGGTCCTACCTGGGTCCCCCAGGGTATACAAGACACGGGCATAAGAAAGGGCCATCAAGGTAGATGGACCATATGGACTCACTGTGTGGGTTGTTTGTAAAGGAAAAAAGCTCGAGACCTGGAATAGGACAAACCAAAGTTCAGAACCTGGCCTTGCTCCTTCCTATAGTTAAGGGGGCTGGACAAACCATTTTAATTCTTGAGAATCTGACCATGTGGGTTTGGCCCAGGTTTGCCAGATAACATACAGGTTGCCTAATTAAATCTGAATTTCAGATCAACAAATAATTTTTAGTAAATGTTTCAAATGTATCAAAACTTATTCACTGTGTATCTGAAATTTTAATTTAACTGGGTGTCCTATATTTTTATCTGCTAAATATGGTGATACTAATTTGGTCTATACTATTCCTGCCCATGAGCCTAATTGTTCATATGGCTTACACCACCTTCACCCATCACTCAGGAGGTATGAGTGGTTTCTAGGCTGTGGGAAAATCTCCTAGGAGCCAAATCTTTGCCCCAAATTCTAGAAATCAAGGAAAGCAGGGAGATCAGACAGATCCCAAAAGGCTGGAACTAATAATTTGATGCTTATAGGGACGGGAAAAGGGAAACTCTATTTGCAAGTGCCTGTTATGTGTGGCACTGAGCTGGACTCTTTACATAGATTATCTCATTTAGTCTTTTGAAACGTTTATGAGTTACATGCTATCGTACCCATTTTTACAGCTGGGGAAATCTGGGCCTGGACAAAAAGATTGCTTAGCTGAGATCACACAGCTAGGAAGGGCCAGAGCCAGGTCTTATGCCCAGGTCACTCTGCTTCCAGTGCCAAGGTTTAAACAACAGGCCAAGGTCCCTTGGTTCAGACAGAGTTGGGACTGTAGAGAAAGGAAGACGCCAGGTAAGAACTGATCCTGGGCTTCTCTAGGTTCAGTGCCAGCAGGATGCCTGTGTCAGCCGACGTCTCATCACTAGCTCCCTAAGACTAAGGCCAGGGAGTTCCCCCACCTACAGGCTTTAGCCACTCCAGATTCTAAGATAAGATCTGTACTTTGTTCATGCCTTCCATAACTATTCACTGAGCACCCAACATGTGCCAGGCCTAGGGCTAGTCCTTGGGAACACATCCTCGTTCTGCCCTCAAATGGGATCATAGTCTGGTGGGGAAAAGGTACCAGGAAACAAGACAGCAGGGCTGTCATGCCTGGGTGCACACAGCGCCGCGGGAATGGGAGAATCCCCTGGTTCTATGGGGACTAACACTTCACACCAGCTTCCACTGACCCCTTCAGACCCTGTGCTGGCCTCTTCCATCTCCCACCGCTGCCTTTTTGCCAGAGCTACAGTTAATGCCCAGGCGGAGCACCTGCTCAGAAGCCTTGTCTCAGAGGATTCCAAAGGGCTTACGTTTTTGGAGCTCCAGGATGGTGTAAAGGATGGTGATGCCGTCCAGAGCTTCTCAGCCAATCTCCTCATCGGGATTCCCGATGTGCAGGATGAGCCTCCCCAGCAGACACCCCAGTGCCGGGAACCTCAAGGACATCTGTTTGTGCCATGATCTTAAGGACCGAGCCTTATAGGTTCAACAATGTACAGTAAGTGGTGAACAGAGCTGGAGGGTCTGGCCCTGAGCATAGAGCCCTCTGAGGACAGCAAGGGCCACCTGGGACTCTCTGGACTGATGTAGAGGCTCCCTCAGGGCTGGAAAGATTCTCCCTAGGAGGGACCCCCTTCCCAGGGACCACTCACAAAGAAAGGCAGGGTCAGCACAGAGACATTGCTCTTCACGGCCGTGCTGGCTCATGGGTCTTCCCAGAGTTCATCCCGGGCCCCAGAGGCTGTGAGGACAAGGGCAAGACTCAGAGCTTCAGGCCGGAGGCCAGTCTCTGCTGCTGAGGTGGGCAGGCCAGCCTTCAGGAAGCGTCTGGGGAGGTGATAAGGCAACCCCCCATAGCCCTCGTCCTCTTCACAGAACACAAGGATCCGTGGGGCCCAGAAGCAGAGAACAGGACTGCAAGGGCAGAGGGAAGGCAAGGTCAGTGAGGCCAGAGATAAAAGGTAGAGAGTCATGAGGCTGGACGAGAGAGTCAGGGACAAGAATGGAGAGAGAAAAGACGCGGGGGTAGCCGTGGTAGGAGGCTGGGGGTGGGCTGAGTGAGGGGCAGGAGCCTGGGGCAGGGCTAGCAGTGGGGGTGGGAGGCAGAGCACTAGTTCCAGACAACGTCCTGAAGCGAATCCCCCAGCTGTTTCTGAGCCAATTCGCCTACCCCTCTGCCCTTCATCTCCTCCCTGCTCCCACTCCTCCAAGATGATCTTCAGCCCAGCAGGAGTGGGGTCCTCAACACAGAGGGCATTGAGCAGCGTATGCAGGGCATCCAGGGTCTGACAGTAAAGCACCTGCGGACTGGAGGACCAAGCCTTGGGTGGCCTCTGGAGCAGACCCCTGCCCCACACATCCCCTGCTGTGGGTGAGATGATGAGGGGTCACAGGAGAGCTGCTTTCCGGTACGTGGTATTGGGAAAATCACTTCCTCTCCATGGGTCACAGTTATAGATAAATTGGAAATTACCCCCAGTCCCACCCCCACCCCCACCCCCGACACACTTCTTACCTTACAGGGAGAGGAAGGAGAAACCCAGCACTCACTGACTCTACCAGGGGCCAAGCGAGCACTTGGCGATTTGCTCCACTACATCACTTTGTCCTCCCTAGTGTAAGCCCTGGCAGTTTTTCTTTGTAATAATGCAAGTGCCTGACTTAAGCTTTGATTGCCAAGGCATCCATTTCAAAGGTGGCCCAAAAAAACACATCGCCCAAGCCACACACCAGAAAAACAGCCAGAAGCCTCCCCCAACTGAGGCTCCTTTGTTTTAGAGATCTTGGTTGATTTCAATCACTGATCGTTTGGCTCACTTGCTTTTTTCCTTCTTCTGTGCTTAAAATCCCACTCTTAGGTTTTAAATTCACCAATAAAGAATGAGCCTGTGAATCCGCAGGCCCCCACCCTGGACCCCAATAAAAGCAAAACCTCAGACCCTGGTGCTCTTCAGCTCTTTTGCTGTGTGGCCCCAGGTATGCTGTGTAACTTTTCCAGGTTCTATAAGTGATAATAAACCTTTATTTTTTTCTGAGTTTCCTGATGGCTATGGCTTCAGGGTGTCTCACAATTGTAAGAACTGCAAGATCCAGTCCAACCACAACATTGGTTATTGATGAGCTGAGACAAACACAAAACATCTCAAAGTGTTTTCATTTTCTGAATGAGAAGACAGTTGTCCAAAGTCACACAAAAGGAAATTTTGATTCATGGGAAAAAATGGGAGGATGGTTGGGAAAATGCTCTAGAACTAGATAAATGGGAGGGTCTGTGCTCTAATTATTTTTTTAACTGCTACTCTTACACCCAGATAGATTTTCTAAGTTGTCCCTTCCAGGAGCCATCTCCCACCTGCCTGGGTTCCTCCTCCCGCCACCACTGCCCCAGTCCCGGAATTGTCTTAGGAAGCTACAAGCATTACACATACTAAGACGGAGCAGTGGGTTTGAGACCCTTCTTCTCCTGCCTCCCCTCCTCTCACCAGCTGCCCACATCTGTCTGCCAGGTTGTCACTGCCCCAGCTTCCTGCATCTGTGCTTGTCACAGTTACACCACAACCACCAAGCAAGCTCATTGCCACCTACCTCCTCCTTCCCGCCCTTCTGCGGCCCATCACTGTGCAGCTCTGGCCCCTGCTGGCACGGCCTTGTACTGCAAGAGGGCTGCCTGTTCTCCCTTTCCTCCGGGTCCTCTCAGTACACCTCCCAGGACCCAGAGCCCTCAGCTGCCAGCGTGGTCTGGCCCCCACCACTCTCTAGCTTCACTTCCCAGCCTCGACCTCTGGGCTCCAGCCACACTGCCTCTTTGTCATCCTTGTAGTTGACATGTCCTCTTGGTCCACAGGCCATTCCCTCTGCCTGGTATGTTCTCCCTTCTCCTGTCCTCTTCAGCTAATCAGCTCTTCTTTAACCTCTTACACTCCAGCACCATAGCCTCTGATGCCCGCCTAGGCCAGGACCCCCATTCCAAGTTCTTTATAGCACCAAGTACTTCTTGCTTGCAACATTTATCACTATTGTAATTTTGCATTTCTTTGTAAGGTTCTTTGATAATGCCCATCTCCCCCACTGCCCTTGACCCTACTGAATCTTCCCCCAATACTTTTGGAGTAGACACTCAGTTAATATTTACTGAATGAGAGGATGAATAAATGTGCCTCCCTCTGAGCCAAAACTCCTCTCCCTGGACCTCCCCTGACCCAACATTCTATGCTAAGGGTCACCTCTGCTCACTTTTCCCCAGAACAACCATGCAGAGGTCTGAAGATGCTCACAGGAGCCCTGTGAGGTTTTTCTTCTCCAGGTCTCAGGCCCAGCTCGCCTAGTTCTCAGCAATCCTCCCAATCCTGACCATCAACTCTGGCCATGCCAACATGCGCCCACATCCCTCTCTTAGGGCAAGGGTCTGGATGAGGGATTCCTTACTCTAAAGATACATTCATTTACCAAATATTTGTTGAGTGCCTACTCAAGTCAAGAAAGATGAGATGGATTGCCTAAGGCCCTGCAGCTTGAGTAGGAGGGTAAAGATCCATACGTACTTTCCCTTCCTTTCCCTTTCTCTCCTTGAGAGGAGTCCAGAACATGCGTCCCTCTAAGACACCAACTTCCCTGAGGACCTGCGGCAGAGGGACCCGCCTCACCTGTATGGCCTCAGCCTTGGCCTCCTCCTTCTCCTGCATGGCCTGCACAGGAGGCAGGGAGAACACACTCTTCACACATGTGTTCACCTGCTCTGACCTTTCCTGCACACTCAGGACAGGCTGGGTGTGACTGGGGAGGAGTCAGAAAGCAAAGGCCTGGTGTGAGAGGGGTCCGTGGCTGGAGGCAGGAAGTTAAGGATTCAGGGCTGGACGGGGGCTCAGGGCTTGGCCTCAGAGATCCACACAAGAGCAAGATGAGGTGGGAGGAGGGAGGTGGGTGTGGAGGGCAGACAGCCCCAGCAGGGACCAGGCAAGGGGAGAGGAAAAACCACAGGGGTGGGGCGGGCCCAGTGGGCAGGCTCCAGAGAGGCAGGAGGCCCTGCAAGAAGGGAAGGGGCTGGAGGCTGAGAGGGGCTGGGGACACCTCAGCTGGGTCAGGGTCTCCTGGCCTGCCGGCCAGCAGAACTCAAGAAGGAATCCAGCGGCTCCTCCGGGATCTGCCTCTGGACAAGAAGCAAAGAGTCCCGTGAGGGGGACAGGCCACTGCAGACCGCCAGGGATGGGGCCACCCTCTTCACAGGGAACAGGCCATAACAGCCCCTCAGCCTGGGCAGGACGCCCCTACCTGCGTGCCAGGCCAGAAGTCCAGTGGGGAGAGCCAATTCACTGCTCAGACCCCGTCCTGAGCTTTCAGTTCAAGGCCACCAACACTCCCCATGTACTAGCCAGCTGAACCCCACGGGTAGAGCTCAGCAAGAAATGTTTGAGCAGCCTCGTGGTGGTGGGTGGGGCATATTTAGACCATGGACTGGCACAAAGCTGTGTCCTTCCGACCAGCCAACGACAGGTGTTATCACAGCCGTTTGTGTGTGAGGGAAGGAGTGACTTGCCAAAGCTTTCAGGGCATGTGGATGGCAGAGGTGGAGATGAGACCCAGGTCCAAGAGTCCTGCCTCCTCCCACCTCAATCCCCGCTTCCAGTTCTCATCAGTGGGGGGACTCAGAACTTCCATCCCCTCCCTATCCCAAAGCCACAGACCCACATGTGGCCTCCGCACCATCATCTTCTCCGTGATGGTCTTCTTTTCTCCTTCTAGGGCTGGTGTAGCCGGGCTCTTCTGGAGGGTGATGACATTCTCGACCTCAGCGGCAGCAGAGGGCAAAGCCACAATGTGAGAGGCACTCTGAACCCAGGCCTCAGGGCCTATGTGTACACCCCCATTAGCTTCTGCCACTGACAGCCAGCTCCTCCCTAGAGGCCAGCCCCCAGCATCAGTTCCAGAGAAATGAAAAGCCACAGGGAACTTGGGGTGGGGTGATGATTTGAGAATATTGGGCTGGTAGCAAGGGGTCCTGGGTAATCCCTGAAGGCCAGCATTTGGAGGAGGATCAGATATCAGGGTCTACAAAGCATTTTGCCCTCTCCAGTCACCTGAGGGAGAAGAGGCAGGAGCTGATGGGACAGAAAGGGTTTGAAACCCCACTGTTAATAATACCTCTTAAAAGCTTTGCAGTATTTACCTTCTTAAGGGCACATCCTAGTAAAATTAATGCATCTTGCTATTGAGAAAGGGAATACATTAACCAAAGTCCAGTTAATCTATTAGTTCTCATTATCTTAAGGCAGAAGAAGAAAAAAAAACATGAAAAAGATAAAATTATGTCAAGTGGTAAAGAAAGCTAAACAAGTGAATCGGATGGACAGTGTGGTGGGTTAAAGATGCTACAAGTTCTTTCCTGCTCCTATCAAGAGGACAGACTGCCCTTGAGTCTGGGATCATCTTACTATTATTTACTTGGACCAACAGAATGCTGCGGACCTGGCCATGTGCCATTTTCTGCCCTAGCCCTTAAGGGAACTGGCAGCCTTTTCCTTCTGGAGCCCAGCCACCATGCTGCAAGGAAGCCCAGGCTAGACTAGAGAATGATGACACCATGTGAAGAGAGACTCTAGAAGATGAAGGTCATCTTGGATACTCCAGCCCCACCCTCCCCAAGCAATCTCAGTCTATACCATGTAGAGCAGAAGAGCCACCCCACTGAGGCCTGTAAAATTTCAGAATAGTCATACAGCTCAGCAATCCCACTTCTGGGTACTTATCCAAAAACAAAAAACAAAAAACTAATAACCCAACCATCTCAAAAAGATCTGCACTCCTATGTTTACTGCAGTATTATTGACAATAGCCAAGAAATGGAAACAACCTAAATGTCCATCAATAGGTGAATGGATAAAGATGTGGTACATATACATAATGGAATATTATCCAGCCATAAAAAATAATGACATCTTGCCATTTGCAACAACATGGATGGACCTAGAGGGTATTATGCTAAGTGAAATAAATCAGACAGAGAAAGAAAAATACTATGTGATTTCACTAGAATCTGAAAAAAAAGCAAAACAGACACAGACTCATACATACAGAGAACAACCTGGTGGTTGCCAGAGAAGAGCAGCATAGAGAGATGAGTGAAATAGGGAAAAATTAAAAGGTAAAATCTTCCAGTTATGAAATAAATAAAACATGGGGATATAATGTACAGCATAGGGAATATAGTTAATGATATTGTAACAACTTTGAATGGTGATAGATGGTGCTACATTTATCTTGGTGGTCACACTGTGATGTATTTAAATGTTGAGTCACTATGTTGTACACCTGATACACACCTAATATTGTATGTCAATTACACTTTGATTAAAAAATACTAACAAAAAAATTTCAAAATCATAAGAAATTGGGCTTCTCTAAGCCTTACTCCCCCAGCAGCCAGAGTGAACTTCCAAACCACTAAACTGTAGGAGCTTTGCTAAATAGCGATTGATAACTTAAACTGTAAAAGTAATGATAGAGGGATGGCTAAAGCAGACTGAATGGTCAGGGAAGTCCTCTCAGAGGAGTTGATAATTGGGCTGAGACCTGGATGACAAGAAAGAGATAACCATGCAAAGAACGGGGGGAAGGTCTGCCTATGTCCCCAAACTAGAATGTCATATCACTATTGTATCTCTAGTGTCTGAAATAGTGCCTAGCACCCAGTAGGGACTCAACAAAATTTGAGGAACAACAGCAGTAATAAATCCTTCTTGTTGCAGGCACCATGCTCTGTGCTATGCATACATTATCTGATGTAGGCCTCACGTAACTTTATTATGCCCATTTTATAGATTGGAAGAAACCTCCCTGACAGAAGAAACAAGTGCAAAAGCCCTGAGATGAGAATGAGTGTGGCATGTGTGAGAAATAGAGAAAGGCCAGTGTGGCAAAGGCAGGGTGGACAACTAGAAGAATACCAAGGGATGAGGACAGATGTCACCTGTTCCCCCTCCCCCACCCTGCATTACCCGCATTGATGGGAGCTTCCCTCTGAAGCACCTTGAGGTCAGGGCCTCCTTCCTGTGCCCCCACGTCCAGACTGCTTGTCAACCAGTCTCACCCATACTCCGTGTGTTCACACTTATGTCCACTAGCCTGCCCAGTCTGCCCCCACTGGCCCTCACCAACTCCCAAAGATACTGGCTATCTCTGGCCTCCCAAGGCCTGCTGCATGGCCAAGACTTGGATAGGGACATGTCCTGGATAAGACCATTTCCAGCCTTTTTCTTCCTTTTAGAGACCTTCTCACAATTCATTCAATTGTTTCAAAAACTTTTGTTGAGCACCTATAACATACCAGGCATTGCTCTAGATCCTGGGAATATAGCTGTAAACAAGACAGATAAAAAGCCCTGATTTATGGAGGATACATTCCAGTGCAAGAGACTAACAACAAAGAAAATGGGCTAGTAAAGCATATTGTGCATCAGCAGGCGTGAGTGCCATGAAGAAAAGAAGACTCAGGCAGAGAAGGGGAGGGGGAGAGAGCACCCAGGGAAATCAGCTGGGAGTTGGGCAGGAAGCATACCACAGCTATTTTGGTGCCATCCTCTCTCTTCCCTGGCACCTCACAGGGCATGAAGCTCCTTCATCAAAGGCTCCTGTACATATCATAGTTTCAAGGAAGAGAGATAGGGAGGGTGAAGACATGGTGTGGCGAGGGTGCCTTTGTCCCAAATCCCTCCCCCACTGGGCTTTCCAATCCTTACTCCCCCTGCAGCCAGACTGAGCTCCCTTCCCTAAAACCCTGCAGTGGCACCCATTCCACTGAGCATAAAGCTGGCATCTCTGTCAGTGCCTTTAAGTCCTGCCAGGTCCCCTGCCCACCTCCCCAGCCACATCTTCTATTGCTTTCCTCTTGCTCACTGTCCTAGCCACGCTGTCTTCCAGGCAGAGACAAGCTTACTCCTCAGGGCCTTTGCACAGGTGGTTTCCTCAATCTGGGCCACACTATGGCCACACCCCCCTTTCCCAGCTAAAGCTCCCCTCTTTCAAGTGTCTCCTTGCCTGCCACCCCCCAGAGAGGCCTCCCCTGACTTTGGGCTAAATGAGGGCCCACTGGGATCCTCTCATGTATCATCCTATTCTCTTCTTTCAGTGTTATCACAATTTACAAATTAAATTCTTATTTGTTATAGTAGATATCTGCTGTTTTGTCGGGCCTAGATTTCCTCATCTTTTTTTGCGGGGAGGTGGGGGAACAGACCCCCGCCCCTGATCTTACCTATGGGCTATGCATTCCATATATCTAGGTGAAGCTGAATTCTGCAAGCCCCACCCATCATCGTCTCCTCAAATAGGGTGGGCCTGGAACCCAGGTTTGGCCAATAAAAGCACCCCTCCCCCATTGGGCATAGCCAATAGGGCTGATGGGAACACAAAAGAGACTGGGTCTCTCTGATTCTAAGGGCCTAGGAGAACCTAGAACTCCAGGGCCATCGTAGCTACCGCTGCTGGAAGATGAAGCCAATAGGGAGTCGCAGAGACACCCCAATAGTCATGAATAGAGTTCATGCCAAGATCTTGGCTTCTGAGACTATTCTTCACAGAAAAGAACAAGGCTTCTTGGAGAGAAGGCCAAGCTAGGACCTCTGCAGGGAAAATATAGGATTAACCTGAGATATCTTGTTCTGGAAAACAAGGCAGTGCTCAAGGAACAACGGGGACATGTCAAAGGGACACAAAAGCTTGCTTGGAGGGGATGCCACTGGTCAAATTGGGGAACTTTTTAATATCACAATAAATAATGGTAGTTGCAGATTATAGTTCATTGAATAAACTAGGAAACCATGAGTCCATACTAATATAAACAAGTAAATGAATAAATTGAAAGTTTGATGAGGAAAGGAACATTTATAGGTTCAAAGTACCTCCTCAAATAACATGTATTAAAAAGGGTAAATAGTGACTACTGTGGAGAACTTTGGCAGCAACCATCAGTCTCGAGTGATAGGAGTGAACATCATCAGTAATGGAACAAATCAAGATCATACACCACCAGATGGGATACAGTGCAGAAATCCCACCACCACTTCCAGACTATTCCTGCCAAAGAGGCACAACTTGAGTGTGACTGAGTAAACATCAGACAAGCCCAAACTTAAGCACATCTTACAAAAATAGCTAGCCCATAATCTTCAAATGTATCAAGGACTTGAAAGTCAGGAAAGACTGAGAACTAGAGGAAATGAAACTGACTAGACAAAAAAGTGCAATGAGTGATTCTGAGCTAAATTCTTTTTTCTATAAATAACATTAATGGGACAATTGGTGACATTTTAATAGGGTCTGAGGATTAGATGGTAGCAGAGTAACAGTATTAATTTCCAGATTTTGATGGTTAACATTTGTCCTTTTTGTGAAAAATACACACTGAAATTCAAGGGTGACGGAGCATCACTTGGCAATTTATTGTCAAATTATTCAGAAAACAAATTTATACTGTACTTTCAACTTTTTTGCAAGCTTGTTATTGTTTTAAAATCTTAGAAAGAATGAAGGAGAAATAGAGGCATATTCAGGCAAAATGGAGAGTTTACCATTAGCAGAATTTGCAAAATAAATTACAAAGGATATAATTCAGGCAAAAGGAAATTAATCCCAGATAGAAGGTCTGGGATACAATAAGCAATGAAATGAAAGAAAGAGGTTAACGTTTGGGTAAGTATATGAACATTAACTATATAAAATAATAATAGTGTTTATTAGGTTAAGAAAAAGACAGAATTAATATACATTACCAGGATAGCATATAAATTGTTTTGGT
The DNA here is from genome assembly GCF_030020395.1 of Manis pentadactyla. Classification (NCBI taxonomy): domain Eukaryota; kingdom Metazoa; phylum Chordata; class Mammalia; order Pholidota; family Manidae; genus Manis; species Manis pentadactyla. The sequence continues at coordinate 44,286,464 of NC_080022.1, read as the reverse complement.
TGAGGGGGAAGTTAAATGGGGTTAAAGTGTTCCTAAGTCTTAAACTGTCTGGGAGGAAGATAAATGCATTGATTATTTTTGACTTTGATTAGTTAAATATGCACACAGTAGCTTCTAGAGAATCACTAAAAGACTTAAAACAGTATATAAGTTCCACACATGTAGGGAAGAACAAAATCCCCCAAAAAAGGAGGAAAAAAGAAACAAAACAAGCAGAACAAACACAAGCATAAGAGAGTAGATATTAAATTCTTCATAATTACATTAAATATAAATGGATTATGACTTGGAAAACACAGTATTATAAAAACAATACTACCTAAAATGATTTGTAGACTCAACAAAAATCCCACATATTTTAATTTAATTTAATTTTGTTTCGTTTTATGGAAATTGACTGTTTCATAAAGCACCTAGATAGAAAATCTCAAGAACAAAGTTGGAGGACTTGCACTACTAGATATCAAGACTTACTCTAAAACACAGTGATTAAAGCAGTGGTTAAAGATAGACAAAAAACAAAAGGAAAAGAAAAAGCCCAGAAACAAACCTACACACATACAGTAACTTGATGTACCTCAAAGGTGATACTGCAATTCAGTGGTGAAAGTATGGCCTTTTCAATAAATGGCCTGGAGCAATTAGATATCCACATGCGAGGGAAAAATCAACCAAAAGTCCCTCTCTCACACTGTTTTCCAAAATTAATAAAGAATGCATCAAAAATTTAATGTTAAAGACAAAACAATAAAGTTTCTAGAAGAAAACATGAAACTATTTTCACAGTTTTAAGGTATGCAAAGATTTGTTAAACAGAAACAAAAAAGAAATAGCTGGAAAAATGGATAAATTGTGCTCTTTAAAATTAAGAACTTCTGCTCATAGGAAGACTTCATCAAGCCACAGACTTGGAGAAAATCGTTGCAATACATATATCTGACAAAGACTTACATCTGGGTTACATAAAGAACTCCCACAAATCAATAAGAAAAAGACAACCCAAATTTTAAAAATGAGCAAACCACTTGAACAAGCACTTCACAAAAGGGGATATACAAATTGACAATAATCATATAAAAAGATGTTAAACATCAGTAGTTATCAAGAAATGTTAATTAAAACCACAATAAAATATCACTGGACACTCTCTGGAAGACTCATGCCAGAAGATGATCATCAAAAAACCCCAACAAAGATCCACGCACTGCTACAGCTGTAGATGCACTCATCCCACCAGTTTCTGGACTTGCCATGGGAATGAGGAAGGAGATATCTAAGCTGGCCTGTGCATACAGTAAAACAACAAATTTGACTGGATCTATGTTGTTGGAACTCAATCAAGAATTAGGAGAAGTGCAAATTGTAGCGCTCCAAAATCTTACAACTACCGACTATTTACTGTTAAAAGAACATAAGGGATGTGAACATTCCCCAGGAATGGGTTGTTTTAATTTGTCTGATTTCTCTCAGACTGTTCAAGTTCAGTTGGACAATATCCACCATATCATAGATAAGTTTTCACAAATGCCTAAGGTGCCTAACTGGTTTTCTTGGTTTCACTGGAGATGGCTGGTAATTACAGATATGCTTTGGTTATGTAACTATCCTCCTATTATGTTAATGTGTGTGCGCAATTTAAGTAGTAGCTTAAAACCTATACATGCTGAAGTTACTCTACAAGAAGATATGTCAAAGAAATAATCAATCTTCCCATGTTTTCTTCCGCCTGCCACTTCTATAGCTTTTCTTCTTCCTTCCTAATTACAACCCTTAAATAGAATTCGTGCCTCATATCAAATTTACCGAGTATCATAATTCTTCCAAGTGGTAAAGATACCTCAAGACAAATGCTAGGCATAGAAGCTACAGGGCATAAATATGCAAAGAAATAAAAAGCTAACCTTTTCAAATAATAAGGCTTCTCTCTCACTTACCAACTTTACATTTCCCTTATGGCCCTGGAAGATGACTGGTTAGCCAGAGACGGGTAAGATTCCTCAAGGGAGGAACAACCTAAGACAGGCACAGTCGCAGGGGGGTCATCAGGTGAGAAATTGGGGATAAACAGAGGTGAGGCTTAGAACCTCACCCCCCCTGTTCTGAGAGAAATCTTCTGCATACGTGGATGTTTTATTGCCCTTGTCTAGCTTGGATTAACACATAGTCTACAGGCACACACCTGATCATCTACATTTGCTCTCTTACAACACTAAACTATGTTTTCTACCTTTATCTTGTATCTACCTACCACTTCAGCATTTTATTAAAAATAATAATAATAAAGAGAGAAATGTGGTAACCACATATAAATCAAGTATAAAAATCAAATGAGTATTCATATTTGAACTGACTGTTTATAGTTCATAATGCATGAGCAAAACCGAAGGTTTCTGTGATGGCTGCCCTTGTACTGTTCACCATGTAAGAACTTATTCACTATGTAAGAATTTGTTCCCCATGTAAGAACTTGTTTGTTATGCCTCAGAAGATTGGAGACTGACGAAAATTAGGCTTGGGGTGGATTAATGATTGTGCATCGAGCATTGACTCCCCTATACAGAATTTTATTGTTGTTAACAACCATTTGATCAATAAATATAAGAGATGCCCTCACAAAAAAAAAAAAATTATACACTTCCAATGGTAAAATAATAAGTAACCAGGATGTAATGAATATAGTCAAGATATTGTAACAGCTTAGTATGGTGATAGCTGGTACCCAGAATTGTCTTGTATATAAATGTTGAATCACTATATTGTACACTTGAAACTAATGTAATGTAATACCGTGTGTCAACTACCCTTCAATAAAAAAATAATTATCTACAAAAAAAAAATATCACTGGACAACCACCAGAATGGCTAAAATTTTTAAAAACAGACAAAACCAAATGTTGATGAAGAGATAAAGCAATTGACACTCTTGCATATGGGAGGGTTAGTCAACTCAACCACTTCAAAAACTATTTGGTGATATCTACTAAAGCTAACCATATGCTTATGCTATAACCTGGAATTCCACTTCTAGATAAGCATATCTGTGCATCAAAGATATGTACACAAATGTTCATAGCAACTTTATTCATAATATTCAAATTACAAACAATCTTAATGCTCATTAGCAGAAGAATGGATAAATTGTGGTGTACTCATACTATAGAATACTAGAGAACAGCAAAAAAAGAATCAATTACTGATACATACTACAATATTGATTAATATGACAGACATAATATTGAGCTAAAGGAGCCATAATCAAAGCAATACATATGGTATTATCCTATTGATTAGAAGTACAAATGCAGGCAAAACTACTGTATGGTGATGCAAGTCAGAAGAATTTTTACCTCCATGGTAATGGTTATCAACTGAGGGCATGCCCCACATGGAATATTTGGCAATGTCTGGAGACATTTTTGGTTTTCACGACTGGCAGTGGGGTGGGGAGAACCACTAGCATCTTCTGAATAGAGTCCAGGGATACATCTTATAATGCACAGAACAGCCCCCCCACACACACACACACACACAAAAGAGAATTATCTAACACAAAATGTCAATAGTGCCAAGGTTGAGAAACCTCCCTGAAGAAGGAATATTGATGGGAAAGGATCACAAGGGAAGGTTCTGGGCTGCTGTCTTGACCAGGGTGGTAGTTATCAGCATGTATTCATATGTAAATATTCATCAAGTTGTACACTCGAGATTAGTAGTGCAGTTTTCATATTTTACTGATACTGTGTTATATATCTTGAAAAAGCTATTTAAAAACCAATACAATTTAGAAATACATTATTCTTTAAAATGCTCCTATTAAAAAAACAAAGATTGGCCTTAAATAGCCAAAATAATCTTGAGAAAGAAAGAACAAAGTTGGTGGATTCATACTTCTTGATTTCAAAGTTTACTACAAAGCTAGAGTAATCAAAACAGTGTGGTTTTAGTATATGGATAGACATCCAGACCAATGGAATAATATGGAGAACCCAGAAACAAGCCCTCATCTATGGTCAATTGATTTTTTACAAAGAATCCAAAACCATTCAGTGGGGGAAAGGACCTTCTTTTCAACAAATGATGCTGGGAAAACTGGATATCCACATGCAAAAGAAATTGGACCCCTGCCTTACACTATGTACAAAAATTAACTCAAAGATTAAACTTAAAAGCTAAAACTATAAAATCCTTGGAAGAAAATAGAAGGGGAAGTTTTCGCAGCAAAAGAACAGACAACCAAAGAAAAAATAAACAAATTGGACTTCATCAAAATCAAATATTGTGCATCAAAAGACACTATCCTTTGAGAATAAAAGACAACTCACAAAATGCAAGAAAATATTTGCAATTTATTTACACATATGTGATAAGGAATTAATATCCAGTATATATAAAGACCTAAAATTCAATAACAAAAAGCAAACAAATTTGAAAATGGGCGAAGAAATTGTACAGCTGTTTCTCCAAAGAAGTTATATAAATGGCCAATATTCACATGCTCCACATAATTTGTCATCAGGGAAATGCGAATCAAAACCCCAATGATCTATCACTTCATACCTTTTAGGATGGATATTATAAAAGTGTTTTCCAAAAAATGGAAAATAGCAAGTATTAACCAGAAGACATTAGTAGTGCAGAAACTGGAACCCTTATACGTTGCTGTTGGAAATGTAAAATGGTACAGCTCCTGTGGGAAATATTTTGGCAGTTCCTCAAAAAGCTAAACAGAATTACCATATGATCCAGCCATTCCACTCCTAAGTATATATCTAAAGGAACTAACTGAAAGCAAACATTTAAACAGATACTTGTACACTGATATTTGTAGCAGCATTATTCACAACAGCCAAAAAATGGAAACAACTCAAATGTCCATCCTTGGATAAGTGGATAAAGAAAACATGGTACATACTTTGGAGTATTATTCAACCATAAAAAGGAATGAAGTATTGATAAATGCTACAATACGGATATTATGCAAAGTTAAATAAACGAGACACAAGGACAAGTATTTGCATGATTCCACTTACATGAGATACCTAGAGTAGGCAAATTCATAAAGACAGAAAGTCGATTAGAGCAGCAGATTCATAGAGAGAAAGTATATTAGTGCTTACCAGGAAATGGGGAGAGCAGAATGGAGAGCTTCTGTTTGGGGTGATGAAAAAGTTTTAGAAATAGATAGTGCTAATGGTTGCACAATATCATGAGTGTGACTAATGACACTGAATTATATATTTTAAAATGGTTAAAATGGAAAATTTTGTTATATATATTCTACCAAAATTTGTTAAAAAATCAATTATATACTATACCAAATAACCATGAGTTGTATATTTTAAATGGGTGACTTGTATGATATGTGAATTATATTACAATAATAACTGTGTAATCACATTCAAAGGAATGAAGTTTGGACCTCAATTTCTCACCATATACTAAAGTTAACTCAAAATGGATCAAAGACCTAAATGTAAAAATTAAAATTATAAAACTCTTGGTAGAAAACAGGCAAAACTCTCATGATCTTAGATTAGGTAATGATTTCTTAAATGTGGCACTAATAACACATTGAAAGAAACAGATAAATTGGACATAATGAAAATTAAAAACTTTTGTGATCACTATCAAAAAAGTAAAAAGATGACCCACAAGCTAAAAGAAAATATTAGCAAACCATTATCTGACAAGGGACTTATCTTACACAAAGAACTCTTACAATTTAATAATTAAAAGGCATATAACCCAATTTTTGTAATGAGGAAAGGATTTGAATTGATATTTCTCCAAAGAAGATAGTCAAGTGACGAATAAGCACATGAAAAACTGTTCAACTTCATTAGCTCTCAGGTAAACACAAATCAAAACCACAATGAAATGCTACTTGACACTCACTAGAATGGCTATAACCAAAAAGACAGACAATACAGACAATTGATGAGGATGTGGAGAAATTGGAACCCTCATATACTGCTGGTGGGAATATGAAATGGTTCAGCCACTTTGGAAAACAGTCTAGAAGTTCCTCAAATGATTAAACAGAGTTACCATGTGATCTAGTATTTTTTTTTGTATTATTAATGTACAATTACATGAACAACACCATGGTTACTAGACTCCCCCTATTATCAAGTCCCCCCCACATACCCCATTACAGTCACTGTCCATCAGCATAGTAAGATGCTGTAGAATCACTACTTGTCTTCTCTGAACTATACTGCCTTCCTCGTGTCCCCCCAGCTACATTATGTGTGCTAATCATAATGCCCCTTTCCCCCCCTTATCCCTCCCTTCCCATCCATCCTCCCCAGTCCCTTTCCCTTTGGTAACTGTTAGTCCATTCTTGGGTTCTGTGATTCTGCTGCTGTTATGTTCCTTCAGCTTTTTCTTTGTTCTTGTACTCCACAGATGAGTGAAATTATTTGATACTTGTCTTTCTCTGGCTGGCTTATTTCACTGAGCATAATACCCTCCAGCTCCATCCATGTTGTTGCAAATGGTAGGATTTGTTTTTTTCTTATGGCTAAATAATATTATGTACCACCTCTTCTTTATCCATTCATCTACTGATGGACACTTAAGTGCTTCCATTTCTTGGCTATTGTAAATAGTGCTGTGATAAACATAGGGGTGCATATGTCTTTTTGAAACTGGGCTCCTGCATTCTTAGGGTAAATTCCTAGGAGTGGAATTCCTGGGTCAAATGGTATTTCTATTTTGAGTTTCTTGAGGAACCTCCATACGGCTTCCCACAATGGTTAAACTAATTTACATTCCCACCAGCAGTGCAGGAGGGTTCCCCTTTCTCCACAAACTCACCAACATTTGCTGGTGTTTGTATTTTGGATAGTGGCCATCCTAACTGGTGTGAGGTGATATCTCACTGTGGTTTTAATTTGCATTTCCATGATGATTAGCGATGTGTAACATCTTTTCATGTGCCTGTTGGCCATCTGAATTTCTTCTTTGGAGAAGTATCTATTCAGTTCCTCGACCCATTTTTTAATTGGCTTATTTGCTTTTCATTTGTTGAGGTGCATGAGCTCTTTATATAATTTGGATGTCAACCCCTTATTGGATATGTCATTTATGAATATATTAAGCCTCCATGTGTTTGTGGGCTTTTTTGTTTTGTGTAATTTATTTCTAGTTTCATACCTTTATGATCTGAGAAGCTGGCTGGTACCATTTCAATCTTTTTGAATTTACTGAGGCTCTTTTTGTGGCTTAGTATATGATCTATTCTTGAAAATGTTCCATGTGCACTTGAGAAGAATGTGTATCCTGTTGCTTTTGAATGGGGTGTTCTGTAGATGCCTCTTAGGTCCACCTGTTCTAATACATTGTTCAGTGCCTCTGTCTCTTTGTTTGTTTTCTGTCTGGTCGATCTGTCCTTTGGAGTGAGTGGTGTGTTGAAGTCTCCTAAAATGAATACATTGCACTCTATTTCCCCCTTTAATTCTGTTAGTATTTGTTTCACATATGCAGGTGATCCTGTGTTGGGTGCATAGATATTTATAATAGTTATATCCTTTTTTTGGATGGACCCCTTTAACATTATGTAATGTCCTTCTTTGTCTCTTGTTACTTTCTTTGTTTTGAAGTCTTTTTTGTCTGATACAAGTACTGCAACTCCTGCTTTTTTCTCCCTATTAGTTGCATGAAATATCTTTTTCCATCCCTTTCTTTCAGTCTGTGTATGTCTTTGGATTTGAGGTGAGTCTCTTGTAGGCAGCATATAGACAGGTCTTGTTTTTTATCCATTCAGTGACTTTATGTCTTTTGATTGGTGCATTCAGACCATTTACATTTAGGATGATTATCAATAGGTATATACTTATTGCCATTGCAGGCTTTAGATTTGTGGCTACCAAAGGTTCAAGGGTAGATCCCTTACTATCTAACAGTCTAATTTAGCTCACTTAGTATGCTATTACAAACACAACCTAAAGCTTCTTTTTTTTCCCTCCTCCTTTTCCTTTCTCCTCCATTCTTTATATGTTAGGTATCATATTCTGTACTCTTTGTCTGTCCCTTGATTGACTTTGGGGGTAGTTGATTTGATTTTGCATCTGCTTAGTAATTAATTGTTCTACTTTGCTGTGGTTTTATTTCCCCTGGTGACATCTATTTAGCCTTAGGAATACTTCCATCTATAGCAGTCCCTCCAAAATGCACTGTAGAGACAGTTTGTGGGAGGTAAATTCTCTCAGCTTTTACTTATCTGAAAATTGTTTAATCCCTCCTTCAAATTTAAATGATAACCTTGCCAGGTAGAGTATTCTTGGTTTGAGGCTATTCTGCTTCATTGCATTAAATACATCATGCCACTCTCTTCTGGCCTGTTAGGTTTCTGTTGTGATATCTGATGATAGCCTGATGGGTTTTCCTTTGTATGTGATCTTTTTTCTCTCTCTAGGTGCTTTTAAAAGTCTGTCTTTATCCTTGATCTTTGCCTTTTTAATTATTATATGTCTTGATGTTGTCTTCCGTGGGTCCCTTGTGTTGGGAGATCTGTGCACCTCCAAGGCTTGAGAGACTATCTCCTTCCCCAGATTGGGGAAGTTTTCAGCAATTACCTCCTCAAAGACACTTTCTATCCCTTTTTCTCTCTCTTCTTCTTCCGGTACCCCTGTAATGTGAATATTGTTCTGTTTGGATTGGTCACATAATTCTCTCAATATTCTTTCACTCTTACAGATCCTTTTTTCTCTCTGTGCCTCAGCTTCTTTGTATTCCCCTTCTCTAATTTCTATTCCATTTACCGTCTCTTCTACTACATCTAATCTACTTTTAAATCCCTCCATTGTAAGTTTCATTTCAGATATGGAATTTCTTAATAATTGAATCTCCATCTTAAATTTGTTCCTGAGTTCTTGAATATTTTTCTGTACCTCCATGAGCATGTTTATTATTTTTATTTTGAACTCGGTTTCAGGAAAATTGGTGAGTTCAGTTTCATTTGGCCCTTTTTCTGAGGTTTGTGAGATTTTGTTCTGAACCAGGTTCCTTTGACATTTCATATTTCTATGTGGCACCCTCTAGTTCCCAGAAGCTCTAGTCTCTGCAGCTGCTCAGGCCCTAGAATGAGGTTAGGGATCATAGGGGGGTGGCACTGGGGCCTGAGGGGAGGAAAGAACTGTTTCTTGATTCCTGGCTGTTGTGCCTGTCTGCAGCATCAGAGCCAGTGGGCCCAGCACACAGGTGTAAGCCTCTGTGCTTTGTGTCTCTAGCTGTTCTAGGCAGGGCCTCCCTCTGGCTGGCCTGACACCAGCACAGTGACTGCCAGTTTGTGAGCCAGTGCCAGCAGGCCAGGAGGAAGGTGCAGCAGGGTGTGTATCACAGTAGGGGGCCTTGAAGCTGAGTAGCCAGCCAGGGGGATGGAGCACCTGAAGCTCCTCAAAGTTCCCAACCTGCTGGGCAGAGTGCCCAGACAACCTTGTCCGCCTATCCCTTCTCCTGTGCAGCAAGCTCCAGGCAAACCCCACCCCTTCAGCAGCCCTCTCGCTGCTAGGAAGTCTCTCAGACCTCCTGCCTTTCCTTTGTCCCAGAGTGGCCAGATGTGGATTTCCATCCTCCACAATTCCAGCCAGAATCTCAGTCTCTCGAGCACTCTGCCTGTCCCAGCTCCCCAACCCCACCAACCTCCAGAGCACCACACAATGTAGGTTTGTGTTCCAAAGCAGGCCTCCAAGGCTGGGTGTTCAGCAGTTCTAGGCCTCCACCCCCTCCCCACTCCATTTCTCTTTCTCCCACCGGTGAGCGGGGATGGGGGAAGGACTTGGGTCCCACTGGATCAGGGCTTTGGTACGTTACCATGTTTCATGAGGTCTGCTCTGTTCATGAGGTCTGTATGCAGTCTGGCGCAGCCTTCTTTCCTGTTGCTGTTTTAGGGTTAGTTGTATTAACTATATTTTTGTACTATATGTGGTTTTGGGAGAAGTTCTCTGTCTCACCTCTCATGCCACCATCTTGAATCCTAGGAGTCCCATGTTAATTTTTTTTTAATTGCAATATGGCATTGGTGCATAAACAAAAATATTTGAAGTTACAAATAATTAGGAAATCTTTAAAACATCAAAAACTGGTGGGGAATTAACTAGCAGAACTCCTGCATATTAAAAGCGAGGCACAGTCTCCCAACAGGACCTCAAGGCTTCATTCAAGTGGGGACCTCAAACACTCAACAGAGGTGAGCTGAGTCTAGAGCCTGCCTGCACCACTGGTCAAACTTTGACCTGAGAAGCTAGGTCTGAAATTTATGAAGAGTGTGGCATACATTCTGAAAGGAAAGTATGGCTTATTTGGAAATAATAGAAGTATTATTATATGGAGATATTACTGTTAAGGAAATTGAAGCTCAGAGAGATGAAGTCGCTTGTCCCAAGTCACACAGCAAGCAGAGGCTGAGCACTAGATATCTTGTATATAATTAATATATTGCTTGTTATCCATTGCATGCTGTTTCCTTCCTCTCCCCTCCCTGTCTTACAAGTCTATTTATAGAGTTCTTCCAGGTCAGTGCCCCCTCTGGGACTGTTGCCCTTGCTGTGCTCACCCTCAGTGCTTTAGGAGGCCATGGTGTCCTTGGCCACAGTATACTTTTCCATGGTGTTCTTGCCCATAGTGTTGCAGATGGGAAGCCCCAGTGGGAACTGGCTCATCTTGGTACTAGCCATCTTTGATCTAGCTCCCCAGATTCTCCTCCAGGGGCACAGTGTGGATGCTACTGTCCTCAGAATCATCCTGCTGGCTGCTCATTGTCAGGGTGGAGGTGTTGCTGAAGATGAAGCTAGAGCTTAGGCTCAGAGTTTCATTGGAACCCAGGATCAGCGGCATACACAAGGGTGGAGAAAGGGTGGAGTCAGGTTTCTGGGTGCTGGAGTGAAAGCTGATACTGTCACTGAAGCCAGGAATCAGGGTCAAGCGTGAGACTTGAGTGATGGTCACATTCAAATCAGACCTGGGACGATCATGGGAAGATGGTGGCATGAGTAGTTCAGTGGAAATCTCCTCCCAAAAACATATATATTTATGAAAATACAATAAATACAACTATTCATAAAAGAGACACCAGTGGATGCAGTACAACAGCCAGGATACATCCACACCTGTGAGAACTCAACATCACACGAAGGGGGTAAGATACAAGCTGCGGGCAGGCGGGACTCACGCTCCCCCACCCCGGAACCCAGCGGGAAGAAAGGAGTTGGAACGGGGAGGGAGTGGAAGCCCAGGACTGCTAAACAACCAGCTCTAGAAATCCGCACCCGGAGTGCAGACACAAGGTGCATGGGGTGCTGGATATTAGAGAAACGGAAAAGCAAAACCTGCGGGCAGGTCCCCGCAACCAGCGCCCCTGAGACAAAAGAAAAGCTAGAGCTTTTTGCAAGTCTTAAAGAGACAGGGACCCCACAGCTGGACGAAGTCATCCCGGCACACTTAGCCGGCAGCTGGGAATCCTGGGGAACCCTAACCCCCTGGGCAGCTGCGCAGCTCTGAAGCCCCTCACAGCACTAAGCAGCCTGCCAGTCGTTTTCCCAACTGGCGCAGACCCTGACACACTGTCCCAGTAGTGGGAGAGCGGCAGCGCGCACCAGGAGCGGCGGCACCAGAGGGGACCGGGAGCAGCCCGCATGCACCAGCGGGGCCAGAGGAGACCGGGAGCGGCTTGTGCCAGCCTGCCGCGGCAGCAACCGAACAGCCCGGGAGCTGCCCGCGCGTGCCGCGGCAGTGGCGCAGATGAGCCTGCGAGAGGTCCGCGCAGGAGAGGCCCGCGCACATCTGCAGCGGTGCCAGAGGGAGCAGCCGCGCTCCCAGCAGCCGACAGGAATCCCAGCCTGACGCACAGCCGCCCGGGCCAGACCCAAAGGCCGTTGCTGGCACACAGATGCCCTGCAGGGGCGCCGCTATCACGGAGGAGCACACCTGGCATGCCTGCCACTCCCCGCAGGGCTCTGCGCTGCTCTGACGGAGACCCCGCCCACAGCAGCTTAGGGGACTAACCCGGTGGCTGCTCCGGGAGTGTGGGCGACTGACACAGGCAGCAGAGAAGGGCAAGGCATCCAGCAAGCAGGAAAGGACTTTCTTCTCCCAGCTGACACACCCGCAACCTGCCTACAGCCACCGCTATCACCATGAAAAGGCAAAAAAATTTAGTCCAGTCCAAGATAGTTCAGACAACCCCTGAGAGAGGATCTGCAGAGGCAGACCTAACCAGTCTCTCTGAAAAAGAATTCAAAATAAAAATCATAAACATGCTGACAAATCAGACCTGGGATTGCCATCTGAAGCCACATTGATGGTTCCCTTGGAACTTGTGTTCCAGGCTGCACCAAAGTGTCCTTTTGAAAGAGACCCAGAAATGTCACGTGAAACCAAAGTCTTGGTCTCCTTGGAGTCTGGGATTACCGTCCCACAATGACCTGGAGCTGCACTGAAATCCACTTTGGAAATGTTTCTTGAGTCCACATCAAGCAGCTGATTGGAGTCAGGATCCAGAGAAGGGTTTGACACTGGAATAAGGAGTGCTTTTGAGCCTGGCCTGGAGATACAGTGGCCCAGACCCAGGGCTTCCCTTGAAAAGGGCCTTATCAGTGGGTCTGATTCAGTCCTGGAAGGATTGGAGTTATGCTGACCTAAATCAAAACTCTCACTTGAGAGGGAATTGAAGGCTGCCTCAGAACTCAGCCCAGAGGGGTTTCCTGAGCTCAGACCCTGAGCCTCAATAGAGCTAGGCTCAAAATAAGGTTTGAGGCTGGACATACAGACCCCTGTGAATCAGGCCTTGAGCTGTGATTCATATTCAGGCCCAGGGCTTCACCAGAGTTGGAAGTGGTGATCAGGCGGAAGGCTGGAGCCCTGTTGTCATTGGGTCTGGGGATGTCATCAGACACCAGGCTGGGGGCCTCCTCTGAGACAGGTCTCATAGTTGTATTAAGATCTAGAACAAGAGTCAAGTCAAGAGTCAAGTCAGATTCAAGGTAGGAACAAGGTCTGTGTCTGGGTTGGGCCCAGAGATGGTACCAGAGCCTGAACCTGGGGCCCCAGTGGAATTGAGACTGGGTGTCATCTTTGAGTTTTCACTGAGGGCCTGGCTAGCCCTTTGATTCAGGGCCATGCCTGGTTTGGAGGTCTCTCAATGCCACTGCCCCCTTTTCTCCGATAGCTGCTGTCAAGCTTCCTGAAGGGCTCCTGAGAAAGCAAAAAAGCAAATTCAGCCATGCCTCACCTGCTAAAACCTTTGCATGGCTCTCCACTATCCTCAGGATAAAGGCCCTCTGTGACTTATAAGGGCCTCTGTGACCAGGCCCAGCCCACCTTTCCAGCCTGCCCTACTCGGCTCTCCCACTTGTACTCTCTTGATTTCAGCCATATTCCCTGTGTTTCTCTGACCACACCCTGCTTCCTTTCAGCTCATAGCCCTAAAATGCAATTCCTTTGGCTTGAACCTCCTTGTATTGTCCTTTGCCAATCTCACTCCTCCAAACACAGTATCATCACAATTTATTCCAATAACTCATTTAGTGGTGTAGCCCCTGCTAGAGATGAGCTCCACAACGGCAAGAACTGTGCATATATCTTAGTCCTTGGGGTCTCCCCAGCGCCTAGCACAGTGCCAGGTACACAGTGGAGAGCCAACAAATACTAGATAAATGATGAACCTCTCCCACCAAAGGTAGAAAAAGGAAAAGAGGAGCCCCCTTAAGGGTTACCCTCCTTCCAGCCAACCCTAAGTTTCTAAAACCACTCAGCAAACAGCTGTGGTGCTAGATTTCCGAAGCAGCTTTGGAGAGCTGCCCATTGCCCTTAACATTTGGCCTGTTCTGAGTGAGGTAAGCTATGTGGGGGGCAATCTGGGGCAATCATCAAAAACAGTCTGCCTCAACCCAGCAATCTCACCACTCTGTGAACATCCAATCCCCCTACCCCACCCTACTGTGGGAATTGTAAGAATACCTCAGCTTCATGCATGCTGTTCTTAAGCAGGATTGGGTCCCTGGAAGGAGATGTAGAAGGAAACCAAGTCAGACAAAGAGTGATTTTTTTTTCAATACTCACTGAGCAAAATCTACAGGCCATACATGCACATCTGTTAACCAAATCCCTTCTACATACACACAGAGTCCTGGAAGTTAGATATTATTGCTTCATTATATACTTAAGTCAATGTAAGTCAAGGAGAGGAAGGTCCCCCACCCCACTGGCCCTCAGGACAACCAAGACCATCTCTTTATACCACTCGCCTACCTAAACCCCTCCATGGCTTCCCAGTGTCTTGAGGACAGTGTTCCTAATCCTTCTGGGTCTGGCCCCTATTCCCTTTTCACCCTTCTTGCCTCTCCATACTACCGTCCCCCTCCATTCCACCATCTCTGAATCCTTTTATGTTTCTCCAAGAAGTCAGGCTGCTGGGTTAAGTCTGCACCTTCCACAGATGGGCACTCACTTCTCCAGACTCCTTCCCTGGCTAACACCTATGGTTTCACCCATTTGGATTTTAGCCCAAATATTAAGAGCCTTCCAGACCTCCCAGACAGGTGAGGTCCACTTGTAAGTTCCCAGGGTATCTTGTCTACTTCCCCTTCCTTGGCACACAATATCTGGTTTCCCCACTAGACAATAAGATCCTTAAGAGTCTAGAGCAACACCTGGCACATAGTAAACATTCAATACATGAGCTTATTTCATCTTTGTATCTCTTCTTCATTCACTTATCCTTTCTTTCAATAGCTCATTTCATCACTTATTTATTATTCATTCATACACTAACTCATTCACTAAATCATTTACTCCACAAATTTTTCTGTGCATCTTTATTGCTTGGCATAGGTTTGGAGTCATGTGGTCCTGGGTTCAAAACCCTGTACATCTTTCTACTGGCCTGAGTGAACCTGGGCAAAGAACTCTGGCCCTGCCCACCTCATCTCTAATATAGGGAATATAAAGCTTGTATTTTCAGTATCTGGCATGGAGCACATGGTCCACTCAGAGCCTTCAGGCCTTCTGTAAGTGACAGCTACTTGTTCTTTTACTCTCTGCCAGGCACTGTGGGCAGATAGGAGTAAGGGCCTGGTGGGAGCTGCCTTCATTCCAAGTGAGCAGTTCACGCACAGCTCGGCATCCTGCCTCAGAAGCAGCAAGTATTCAATTACCATCAGCACCAGAGGTGAGTTTTATCCTGAAGCTAATGAAATTTAAAATTTCAGGGCTACTTGCTTGCACAGTACCTTTTGAAAGAGATTATACTTAATTTTGTGTTCACAGTTTTGTTTTATTTTACTTAAAGGGGAGCCTCAAAATGATAAAAGCTTCAGGTTCCAAAATACCCTAGATCTTCCCTGGATCACCCCTCTTACCTAAATGCATGTTTGCGTGTGTGTGTGTACATAGTAAACATTCAATACATGAGCCATAGTTATCAAAGGGAGGCATTTTCAACCCATGTGGAAAAACATGGGTTGGGGACAGCCTATGAAATAGTGAGTAGGATTTTGGAAGGCCTAACTGGTTTGGACTATGAACAGAAATATCCTCTACTCCTCTGACACAGTGGACGCATAATACCAGGTCACTAGACAGAAAGCCACAGGTCTCAACCCTGGCTGACTCTCCTTCTTCCATGAAAAAGAACAGATCTCCACTTTCTCCTCTTCCCTCAATCCTCCTCCTCCATCCTGCAACAGACAGGTAAGGCTTCAGGGCTTCCCTGACAATGATTGGGAGAGCCTATATGTCTCATTTTCCACCAAAGGATGTTGTGCATTGGGAAGAGTGGTGGTTATTGAGGGACGAACGGGAGCAAAAGGAGAGCCAAAGCCTCACTACTGTCTCAACAGTCACAGCTACTTTGGCCTTTGTCCCCCAAGCCCTATGGCAGGGGAAGGCAGAGGATGGCCATCAAACAGCTAATCTTGTCTAAGACAAAGAGAATCATTTACTGATTCCCATCCTCTCTCCTCAATAAACCCTTCCACAACCTGGACAAGGGTTGTTGGGGTTCTCAGGAGGTGAAGCTATCAGTGGATCCTCTAGTTCCTCACTGAGAACATGTTTATCAGAAGTATAAGCCCTGACTGTAGCAGGCATTTGTGTGAGTATAGTGCACACACACATATCTGGCTTTGGGACATCTCAGACATGGAGAATCCAAAACAGAACTTGCTATATTTCCCCCAAATAAGATCTTCCTGTTCTCTTTCATTGCAAGAAACTGACACCACTAACCAAGTCAGAAACTGTATCATCCTTGACTACTCTCTCCCTCAACTGCTGCATCCAATTTGGCTAAGTTCTGCTAATTCTGGCTCCAAAAAAGCTCTGAAATATCTCCCTATATATCCAGCACCACTGCCAGATCCTAGCGCAGCTCCCAATGCCTTGGCTCTGGGTCTTGAAATTTCCCTCTCAATAAGGGTCCCAGTATCTAGGAACTATTCTCAACAAATCATTTTCCAAACTGAGCCATAAATATATTCCTCTAAAATTGCTTAACAGTGTGGTACTGACATAAGGATAGATATATAAATGAATGGAACAGAATTGAGAGTCTAGAAACAAATCTTTACACCTATGGTAAATTGATTTTTGACAAGGATGCCAACTCCATTTAACAGGAAAGAATAGTCTCTTCAACAAATGGAAATGGTACAACTGTATATCAACATGCAAAAAATGAAATCAGATCCCTACCTCACACTAGATACAAAAAATTAGCTCAAAAAAGATTAGACGTCTAATTATAAGAGTTAAAATTATAAGCTCTTAGAAGAAAACATAGAGGTAAATCTTCGTGACCTTGAATTTGGCAATGGCTTTTTAGATATGACACCAAAAGTATAAGCAACAAAAGAAAAAATAGATAAACTGGACATCATCAAAATTAAAAGCTTGTGCACCAAAGACTCTATCAAGAAGTGAAAATACAATCTAGGTAATGGAAGAAAATATTTGTAAATCATCTATCTGATAAGAGTCTAGTATCTAAAATATGTTAAGAACTCTTTCAACTCAAAAACAAAAAAGAGAAACAACCCAACTTTAAAATAAGCAAGCAACTTGCATAACACACTTTTCCAAGGAAAACATACAAATAGCCAATAAGCACACAAAAATACATTCAACATCATTAACCATTTGGGAAATGCAAATCAAAACTGCAATGAGATATCACTTCACTCCCACTACAATTTTTAAAAATGGAAGGTAATTGGCTAGGATGGAGAGAAATTGGAACCCTCAAAGGATGCTGGTAGGAATGCAAAATAGTGTAGCCTCTGTAAAAACCAACTTGGTGTTTCCTCAAGAAGTGTAAACCTATGTGATCATATGATCCAGCAATTCCACTACCAGGTATTTATCCAAAATAACTGAAAGTTATTCCAACAAATACTTGTACACAAATGTTCATAGCAGCACCAGTCACAAAATCCAAATGTGGAAACAACCCAAATATCCATAAACTGGTGGATGGTAAGCAAAAGTGGTATATCCATACAATGGAATATTATTTGGCCATAAAAAGGAATATAGTACTGATACATGCTAAACATGGATAAACTTTGAAAACATTACTCTAAGTGAAAGCCACCAGACTCAAAAGGCCACATATTATACAATTCCATTAATATGAAATATCTAGAAAATCAAATATAGAGAGACTAAAGTATTAAAACAAATGGAAGAGGTTACTAGGTAAGGAGAAAGGAAAGAGTGGGAAGTGACTGCTCACCAGACACAGGGTTTCCTTTGGGAAGTGAAAGAAATGTTCCATAAACTAGAGAGTGGTGATGGTCATACACATTATGAAAGTACTGGATATCACTAATACTAAATTTTATGCTATGTATATTGTACCACAATTTTTTTAAATGCATGTAGTAGGCAAGATGGCATAGACTCGGCTTTCTCTGCCCCTCCCTTCTAAATAAGTTGATGCTTGAACAGCACAAAGGTTAGGGACACTGACACCCCATGCAGTCAAAAATCCATGTTTAACTTTTGATTCCCCCAAAACTTAACAATAGCATACTGTTGACTGGAAGACATACTGATAGCATAAACAACTGATAACAAATATATTGTATGCTTTATGTATTATATACTACATTCTTATAATATTAAGAAAATCATTAGAAAGAGAAAATACATTTACAGTACTGTATAGTAGTCACTGAAAAAATCCACATATAAGGGAACCGACATAGTTCAAATTCACGTTGTTCAAGGGTAAACAGTAAACTAAATATCCTGGAAATAGTTCAGCAATCAATCATGAAAGGACTCTGAAAACTAGAAAGGATGCAGTGGACTAGGTAGGAACCTCAGAACTTGAGGATGAAACTGTGGTGAGTTCCACAGGGTTTTCTTTTTATCTCCCATATATTCCAGATTGGTCACCAGAAAGGCCTGCAACACAGACCTTCCAAGAGCATATACACACACACATACAAAAAAAGAAAAACCTGTTTCCTCTGACCAAAGGATCAGGAAAGGGGAAGCCTATGGAGAGCCCCAACCCCCACTCCATACCCAGGGCAGTGACAGGTGAGTCCACAAGCAGGGTCAGTGTCAGCAAAGCCCTGTATCTCTGGGCCTTCCACCCAGAACAGAGAACTTACTAGGTTCAACAGTTCCTGGGTCCCCAGTGACAACAGGTGTCCCAGAAAAGCACCTTCTGCCACTGCAGGAAGCACCAGGAGGAATGAGCAGGAGTCCCAGCAGTGCCAGAGAATGAAGCAGGCCAACACTCTGGAAACTAACACTGGAACTATAGTACATAAAAGCAGGCCAGAACCTACACTCTAAAAACAGGTTGACTGCCACTAAAATAGAAGATTTAAGCAGGATCAAAAGCCTCTTAATATAATATCCAAAATATCAAGGATACAATAAAAAATTCACTCATTATCCCAGAAACTAGGAAAATCTCATCTTGAAAAAAGGTAATCAACTGATACCACCACAGAGATGAATCAGATGTCCGAATTTGTGATAACGATTGTAAAGCAGTTGTCATAAAAATGCTTCAACAGGTAATTACCAAGCCTCTTGAAACACATGAGAAAATAGAAAATCTCAACAAATTAGTAGAAGTTATGAAAAACACAATAACTGAAGTTTAAATGGGAGTTATTTAAAAAACAATAACTAATTGTTTTAACTTGCTGGAAGAGCTCAGTAGTGGAGTGGAGATGATAGGATAGAATTGGTGAACTTGAGGGCAGGTTAATAAAATTTACTCAGTCTGAACAATGGAGAGAATATATACTGAAAAAAATGAACAGACACTAAGGAATCTGTGATACAAACAAAATATTTAACATTTCTTTCACAAGAGTTCCAAAAGGAGAAGAGTGCTGAAAATATATTCAAAGAAGTAATGGCTGAAAACATCCCAGACTTAGTGAAATACATAAATATACAGATTCAGGAGGCTGAAAAAACTCCACATGGGATAAATCCAAAGAAACCTATGCCAAATCACATCCTCATTAAACTCTCAAAAACTAAAAACAATGAAAAAAATCTTAAAAGCAACAAGAAAGCATCACCTATTAGCACCCCCCTCTGCTGGGTACCTCAGCATTTGACAGTGAATTCCCTCCTGTCTACATCAGATCTTGCTTTCTCTGCCCCCGACCTCCTGCCTTCTCCTCTCCTGTCCTGCCCATTCCTGGCCTGGCATCTCCCACTGCTTTCTGCTGCCTCAGGG
Source organism: Manis pentadactyla (assembly GCF_030020395.1). NCBI lineage: Eukaryota > Metazoa > Chordata > Mammalia > Pholidota > Manidae > Manis > Manis pentadactyla. Next base: position 44,266,750 of record NC_080022.1, on the reverse strand, counting down.
GCCAGTGTCCTCAAGAGCTCTTCTTCCAATTTCTTCTTCTTCCCCACGGCCCACCAGCATGGCCAAGCATTCTTTCTCTTAGCAAAATTCTTTCTGCAAACCTTCTGCCCCTCCCAGCAGGCCCTCACTCACTCTTCAGCTGCAGTAACAAGTTTCTCGCAAGAACCCTTTTTGACTCCTCTCTCTCCTCCTCTGGTCTCATGCATCTAATTAAACAACAAATCCCTCCAGCTTTGCCTCCTGTTAAAAAGAAAGACCCAGGCCCAGTATGGTGTCATTTTTGCTAGTCTAAGTCACCAAACTGCAGCTTAATGCCTAACCTGTTTGCAGTTTCAACCTCCCCCAGAAATGTCAGTCAGGAATTTTCTGGTAAGCATCAATAAGAGAATATCACATGGGCTCTCTCCATCCCGCAAAGCAATCTACCTAATAAGACCCTTTTGTCCTCAGATGAAAGTGACCTTACCTGAAATAATCCTTTTTTGTGTTTATGACCTCCTTGTCCTGCCTTTAAAAACCTCTCCTTTTCTGAAGCCCTTCAGAGCATCTCTCTACTAGCTGGATGGAATGCTGCCCGATTCATGAATCGCTTAATAAAACCAATTAGACCTTCAAATGTGCTAGAATGAACTTTGTCTTTTTTTTTTTTTAAATAATTATTTTTTATTGAAGGGTAGTTGACACACAGTATTACATTACATGAGTTTCAAGTGTACAACACAGTGGTAGAACATTTATATACATAATTCTAGGTTCCAGCTATCACCCTACCAGGCTGTTACAATATCTTGACTATATTCCTTATGCTATACATTACATCCCGGTTACTAATTTATTTTACCATTGGAAGTCTGTCCTTTTTTTTTTTTTTTTTTTTTTTGTGAGGGCATCTCTCATATTTATTGATCAAATGGTTGTTAACGACAATAAAATTCTGTATAGGGGAGTCAATGCTCAATGCACAATCATTAATCCACCCCAAGCCTAATTTTCGTCAGTCTCCAATCTTCTGAGGCATAACAAACAAGTTCTTACATGGAGAACAAATTCTTACATAATGAATAAGTTACATAGTGAACAGTACAAGGGCAGTCATCACAGAAACTTTCGGTTTTGCTCATGCATTATGAACTCTAAACAGTCAGATCAAATATGAATACTCATTTGGTTTTTATACTTGATTTATATGTGGATACCACATTTCTCTCTTTATTATTATTATTTTTAATAAAATGCTGAAGTGGTAGGTAGATACAAGATAAAGGTAGAAAACATAGTTTAGTGTTGTGAACTTTGTCTTTTAACACTCTAATTATATTCTGTTCCTCCAACCCCACATCCTCCAACCTGGCTTGTGTCCTCATCACAGGAAGCCCAGATTCTGATCTAGTCTTCCAAACCTGTCCCACAGGACAGCACTCCCTTCTCCTGGCCACCGCCACCCTGCAGCAAGGAGGCTTCCCTGACAGCTCATTTCCCCCTGAACACCTCCCATGTCTCCCACTGCCTACGAGGTTATGTCCAAGCTCCTGGGTCTAGTCTTGAAGCCCCTTCACAGTCTGCCCCTGCCTGCCTGTCCACCTTGTTTTTGCTCCCTTTTTTGTTTTGAAAATTGGTCCTGAAGTACCATATACATAAGGAAAATTGTGCATTTTGTATCAATTTTGATGAGCTGTCATGAGTCAACACACTCCTGTAACTGGCACCCAGATGGAAAGTGGAAAATTAACAGGACCCCAGAAATATTCCAGACACTATCTCCCCACCGAGATGTCCTGATGTCTAACATCATTGATCAGATTTGCCTGTTTTCATGCTTTATATAAGTGGAATTCTACAGCATACACCCTTTCATTCCTGTCTTCTTTGGTTGAATATTATGTTTGTGGGATTTTTACATATTTTTGCACATGATAGTTGTTTCTTCTTCTAAAACATTGACTAACTTCTGGTCTGTTCCTGCTTTTGATATTTTTCCAGAGCCTTCAGGTAGTTGTTTTTTATATTTTGTCCAGAGTTCATAACTGTTATCTGTAGGAGGGTTGGTCTGATAGGAGCTATTTTGCCATTACCATAAGTAGAATCTCTCCTTTTTAATCTTTATCTTATTTTTCTCCTTTCTTACTTTCTTTAGGATTACTGAATTTGCCTTCCTTCTCCCCTTTTTTCCCCCTTTTCTACTTGTTTGGAAGTTACATATTCTATATCTATTCTTTACAGTTACTCTAGCCATTTTAGCATGCATATTTTAACTTGCAAAGTCTGAGGAAGTAATGCTACTATCCTCCTTCAGAAAACAAAAACCAAAAAACACAAGGGCCTAAGAAGAGTTTAACTTCTCTAATCAGCCACCTCCCAGCTTATACACTATTGTTATGTTCTATTTTAGTCCTGTTCTGCTTTTTAAACCCTACCAATTAGACATTATTATTTTATGTGTCTGTTTAGAGTTAACCAATATCTTGCCAATAGTTTGGCTGACCATTTTTTAAACTGAATCTCGGACCTTCCATCTGGGATCAATTTCCTTTATCATTTCCTTTGTAAGAGTTTATTGATGTTAAGGTCTTTCAGGATTTATTTGAAAAAAAAAAACTTTATTTTACCCTCATTCTTGAAAATATTTTTACTGCATGTAGAATCTAAGGTGTCATTTTACCTTAGCACATCAAAGTTCATATTCTACTGCCTTTTGGTTCCCATTGATGCTGTTGAGAAGTCAATTTGCCAGCTTCATAGAGATCAATCTACTATTTCCAACTGCTTCTAAGATTTTTTACCTTGATATTCTGTAATTTCACTGTAACATATGTAGTTATGGAGTTCTTTTTATTTTTTCCTACTTGGGATTCACTGTGATTTCTAAATCTGGGAACTGGTATTGTAGGGACCAAGGGCAGCCCACCCCAAGATGTGCCATTGTGACATCAGATTATTTTGAGCTGAAAAACCATCAAGGCCCAAAAAACTCAGGAGGATACTTTGAACCACCCCCACTGCCCCGCCCCCATGGAACTCCAGCAGGAGGAGTGCTGTCACCATACTTAGCTATATTATGTCAACTAGGTGTACAGACAGGGAGGGATGTGGCCAAGTCTGTTAACATTTCTCTCTGTGCTTCATGTTCTGTGTGGCCTATCAAGTATTTTGTTTATCAAACATTTACTCTTTCCATATTCCTGTGAATTTCCTTTTTCCTTTGAAGTCTCAGGCCCTTACCCACTTCTCCTTGGTTCTGGATGACATATATACCTCATTTTCCCTGACTGTCTTTCGAACCCACCTTCCCTGTATGTATGCTATTAAACTTTGGCTTTTTCTCCTGTTAATCTGGCTTGCATCAATTTGATTCTTAGGCCAGCTGGAAGAACCTCAAGGGGTAGAGGAAGTTTCTTTCTCCCCAGTGGTGTCCAACAATAATTTTAAAAATTTTCCAGAAATACTGGGAAATACTGCCTTTTCCTTGTTCTCTCTCTGTTCACCTGCAACTCATGACATGCGTGTCAGCCCTGCTCTCCGTCTTAACTTCTCATGTTTTCCATCTCTTTGTTTCTCTATGCTAATTCCCAGATGACATTTTCAGATTTCATCTCATTCTCTAATCAGCTGTGTCTGAGGCCATCCAGAAGTTTCTTACAGTCCTCTGAGGCCTCTCCTCCAGGGTAAACACCCTCATCCCTTTGACCTTCTCTCTTGGATATAATTTGCCATCAGCCCTTGGCATCCCAGTTGCCTCTCTGAGGGTGGCCAGACGTGTGAGTGTCACAGGTGAGGATGTGTGCCAGGTGAGTGTTCCCACTGAGTCTTTAATTTTATTTTTCATTTCTGGAAGTTCTGTTGGGCTCCTTCTCAAATCTGCTTGGTCATTCTATATAGTCTACTCTTGTTTGTTCACATTTTCAAGCTATTTTTTATTTCTTGGAACACATTATTCTATCCTTGATCATTTTGAATTCTAAAGATTGTGGGTCTTATTACTCTCTCTGTCAGTTTTCACTCATGGTGCCTTATTTTCTTATGAGTTTTGGAATTGTTGACCAAGAGCTGTGCGTTTTCCTTGAAACTGCCTGGGGATTCTTTAAGTGTTGGGTAGAAGCTATGTTCCCTTGAAGAAGCCTTCTTTTTGCTTTTGTTAGTCATCTTGGAGCACCACCTATATGGGACTACTTTAAACTAAATTCCACTTTAGAGTTTTGGGTCACTCAGGCAGTATGAATTTGGACCAAGGATCTGTGTGAAGGGTAGTACATACTTATTAGCTTTCAGAGGAATTTTTTATCCCACCAAGTGCCAATATCAAAACAGGTGAGTGGGTTTATATCTCTTTAAACCTTACTGAGGCTGTAACCTTTAGAGTACCATCTTTATGGAGGTACATCATATGTTGGAGGGGTCTTAGGATTTATCTCTTGTCACCATAACCCATACTTCCCTCGGAGTGGAAATTCAGTGTCTCCAGGATTTGGCAAATTTCCTCAAACAAAAGTCAGCTTTGACAGTTGCTTACTTCTAGGGGCTCCTTCCTTCATGTGATTTTTCAGTGCTGTGGATTCTTTCCTATTATATCAGTTTAGAGATACAGTTAAAAGATTTTCTTTATTCTATCGAGTACTTAAGTAGTTTTCATCTGGAGGTTGATACACTGCTGAAATTGTTCCACAGTCTCATATCCTACCATTTCCTCCTACACAATTTCTGCTTTAGCTGCACAGTGGTTTCCCCAAATCCATGGGACTGTTTCACTGTTTCTTGCCTCTGTGCATTTTCTCATGATGTTCCCTGCATCCAGAATGTTCTTTCCATCCTGTTTCTCCACACTTCATCTATATAACTCCTACTCATCTATCAAAGCCCAATATGTATCATCTCCAGGAAGTCCTCCATGATTCTTTCCCACATCTGGGTTAGGACTTTCTCTTCTGCTTTTGCAGCATAGATCAGAACACTAATGACATTAGTCTGCTGTGGTTACTTGCTTCTTTCCCTCATTAGACTGAGAATGTTTTAAGGACAGCAAAGATTTGTTATTCACCTTTGCACGTCTGGTCTCCCAAGACCTGGCCCATTCCTGGTACCCAAGGTCTTCAATAAGTATTTGCTGAAGAAATGAATCTTATTCTTACTCTGACCTCCCTTGCCTCATTCCCTGCCCTATGTTATTACAAAAAAGAGCCCCTGACCATATTTTGGAAAGCCTGTGAATCAACATCTACTGATCAACACAAAATAATTTTATAAACTCTTCTTCTCTAAAGGTAATGATTTTAGTGAAAACAGGGACTGGTTACTCATTCTTGGGAGTGTTCATTCTGGTTTAAGATACAGCAAATTGATTGTTAGTCAGATGGCTGGTTAGTGCTAATTCTTGTTTTTAAAGACATTCTAAAAACTTTACTTTTAACCCTAAAGACCCAAGAGGGAGGTTCAGTTTAAAACGGAGTCCCTCTTGCTCTTCCCTATCCTGTTTCAGTATGGCGTGGGAAGTCATGTAACTCAGTGTGGGGAAGGAAGAGAGCATTGAAACAGGATGGCCTGGGTGCTAGGGGCATTCCGGCCTTCTCCCGCCATTTCTCTATACCAGCTTCCAGAATCACCTTCCCAAATGCAAAGCTGTGCAAGTCTCTCTCCTACTTATCCCATAGATGAAAGCTCCCCATCCCCCACAGGATGGGGCCAAGCTCTTTGTCAGGGTGACCCAGGCCTGCTCGCTTCCCCATTCCCATCTCCCAAGCACCCACAATTCCCACCTGGCGATCCTGTCACCCTGCACTGCTCATGTCCCCAGGCAAACCCTTCTCCCATAAGCCTTTACTTGCTCCCTCACACACTGCTTCACTTGTCTGGAATGAGCTTCCCCAGCCCCTGTCCCCAACGGCTCTCCAAATCAACTCAGCTCACACCTCTTCTGAAAGCCACCCAGCCCACACAGGAGTTTGGGGTTCCTTCACTGTGCTCCTAATCCCTTTGCGTCTCCTTGAGCCAGCATGCTCCCCCTTGGGGTCCCTGCCATGGGCACTTTCCAGGTCTGACATCCTCACAGGCTGTGAGCGATGCTCCAGTGACACCAGCTCTACAATGGCCACTTCACATCTGAGATGCTGGAGCACCTTACACCTCCTGTTTCTTCTCTCCTACAAAAAATCATGGGGAGCAGTGGGTCCCGAGAACCTAGCATAGTGCTGGGTACAGAGTGCAGGTCTGTCTCACAAGAAGTTCACAGACAATAGAGTCCTTTGCAGCCTGGAGTCCACTCTAGAGCTGTTCCTCCTGCCAAAAGCCAGAGCTGGGTAAAGTCCCTCAATCACAAGAGGCAGTGTGAAGAGCCCTCAGCGGCAAGAGCAGCAGCAAAGCTCAGTGCCTCCCAGCTCACCCGACGTCTTTCCCATGGGGGCTGAGCAACACACAGCCTGCTGGTCAGAAAGACACAAGCCCTTATCTCCCCGCTCTGCTGCAGATGACTCCTGTTCCCTTACCTGCAAAGGGAGGTTGATGATGATGCCTCCCTCATAAGGATGTCACCAAGATTAAATAAGCAAACGATTCTAAAACAAGGGCGATTTATACACGGAAACCCTTGTTACAGAACCCCCAAATCTGGATTTTCTGCCGATGTGCAATAAGCAATCTCTGAGTCACCAGGTTTGAAGCAGAGAAAGCTTTATTATCAGAAGTGTTGGCAGGACATAGCCGGTGGGGTAGGTAGAACAGGACATGTTGCCCTGGTAGAGGTCAGCCAAGTGGGACGCTGACACCAGGCATTGTGGTCAGCTGGCCAAGCGGGACACATAAGTAACCACACCCTGGAATGGCCAGCCTGAGAAACAAGGGGGTTTTCTGAACCCCTAGTCTGGCCCTAGCAACAGGTCCTAGGCAACCATGTGGACTTCCTCCTTGAGGTGCTTATAAACCCCTAGCCACCACAGCCCTAATGGCATCTGCCTGTGGAGCCCTCCTGATTAGCAGGAGCCATTTTCTTTTCACCCCTCATTAAAAGCTTTGCTGGTTGCCTCATACTCTTGTGGGTTGACTTCATCCTTCATCGCCTCCGACACCATCCTGGCAAGAACAGCATCTGAGCCGATAACAAGGACAGCCCAATGAGAAGGCAGGGTGCCTTCCCTAGATCTGCCTCCCCCAATCTGCCTGAGGGACAGGTTATATGCTATTGGCAAAGGAATGTGGGGGCTAGGACAGAAACCGGAAGGCCCTTGAAACATCTCGGAATTATGAACCGGTCCCACTTCCTGGCCCTGCCTGAGGTGTCTTGGCGTGGTTCATGCTGACTGCAGTCTGGTATGAGCTCTGCAACATGGATGTTATCAGCCAACATCGCCATGACCCCCACCCTACCCCTGCATGTAACCAGCCTTAAGGAAGAGGACTAAGGGCAAAACAAGGTTAATGATCTTTTAAGGTCATGCAGCCTGTGAGGTTACTACGGAGGGACAGCATAGTGAAGATATAAGCAAGTAAAGAAATGTATGTCCTGGTTCACCCTTGTCAACTGTAAGACCTAAATTCTGGATTTTTCTTTCAAAAGGAGATTTGTCCAACATTGCTGTTAACTACTGTAACCCAAAAAAGTGACCACCCCATTGTGAATGTAGTCCATGGACACCAGCATCACCTTCACCTTTCTTAGTGTGGAATCCAGTGGCACCATGCTGTGCTTAGGGGGCTCACAGCTGACCACCCCTTTCTTCTTGAAGTGACCTTTCAGTTGGCCCCTGGGACCCCTCCCCCACCCTTTCTGTTCCATCCTATGCTTCTTAACTGAGTCTTCTTCCTCCACCATCCCTAATGTCAGTGGCCCCCAGACATCTGCCTGTATCAGCTTCTATGAGCTTCTTTCTGGAGGGGAGGTGGGGCTTCCTCATGGAAGCTGGTGGGGGCCCCTGAGGGCCCAGTGGACAAGGACCTCCTGCAGTATCAGCTCTAAAGACAGCTGCTCCACATCTGAAACCTTGGTGCTTCCTAACCACTACTTGATTCTTCTCTTTTATAATATGTCATGGGCGAGGGGATTAAAGTATCCCAGGTAACAAAGCTGGGGCTTAAACCTTGGTGAGCCTTTGGTTGTTCTGAATGATATGGTTACCAGACCCTCGAAGACCAGGTCCTTGAATTGCAGTGTGATAGAAATGATGCCCACACCCTCTTCTTTGTTCCCAAGCCCCAGACCTCTACATGCAGTTTCCTCCTGGGCAGCAACTCAGAGATGCCCCACAGTCCCCACAACTCCACAAGGTCTGCACCATATGCCCTCCTGGTCCCCCTATACCATGTTCCCTCCATCTGCCCACCAGGGCATCATTCATCATTCTAGCCACTCTTACACACACACACACACACACACACACTCAGACCAGGAGCCCTGCTGGATTTCTCTGTGGACCCCTGTACACTAAAAATACCTGTACACATTATAGGTGTTTCTTACTCACAGAAGTCCAGGGTCCCTGAACTAGACACCATCTCTAACTTCCTTCCCATACCAGGGCCCCCAAGACACCCTTTGCACAAGGTGGTGACTCAGCCGCTTCCCTGTGGACTCACCGACCCTCCCAGGAGTGGCCTGCAATAACCAAGGCCCTGCTGGGCCTATCAGTTTCAATCTCAGGTAGATAATCAATTGGCCACAATCTGGGATGGAAGAATACTTCATGTTCCTCAGGCAGATCTAATCTGTCTGCCAACCAGCCCTTGCTTCAGGGACTCCCCAGGGCAGGGCATAAAGAAGAAAGGACAATCCAGTGGCCTCCTTTTGTTCAGCGGAAGAACCAGGCCCAGAGAGGGGAAGACACTTGCTCCAGGTCCCCAGAACAGTGAGCTCAAGCTGGAAATAAATCCCGGGTCTCTCATCTCCCAGGTAGGGGTGGACCACCAGGGAGGGGCCGGGTCCAACATCTGCTGCCTCTTCCTGTGCTCAAAGTTCATTTTGGAGGTGTTAAGATTTTCCACTTGATTTGTTAAGATACCGGGAGTGTGAGGGAAGATGAGGAGGGCGGGGAGGGAGGAGGGGCCTCTGGAGCTGTCTCCACCCTGGGATTTTCCAGGCCCACGAATTGGGTATTGCCGATCTCTCCTGCCTCCCACCTGGTCCCAGCTGCAGGGAGCCTCAGGGGGCTCTGGGCTGCAGGAGTTGGGAGGTGTTTACCAGAGAGGGTCATCATGGCCTGCAGGAAGGGGTGCTCAGACAGTCAGATCAAGTGGGTGCTTGCCGGCACTGCCATTGCGGCTCTGGTGTTGACCGTTGGGATAGTCCTGTCCTTAAAGCTGCAGCAGCCAGGTAGGGGTCTCCTCGGTATACCAACTGGTTGGCTTTCCCCAACCCTCAGTCCTTGTCCTTAGCAGGGCTCTGTCCCCATTCCAGCTCTGGTGGCCTCCTTTCCCTTCATCAGTCCCACCAAGACTCATCCCCTATCCACAGCTCTGATTGCCTCTCCCACCACCAACCCCGCTGAGACTTTATCCCCAGCAGAAGGTCCCATTAACTTTTCCTTTCCCCTTCCCCAGGCTTCAGTTGCCTGAGGACCAGCAAATCTGGGTCTTCATTCCAGAGCTGTCTCCTGTGCCCTCAGACAATCCTTACTGGGGGGCCCACGCAGGCATCTCCAACTCAGCAGACCGAGCTGAACTCATGCTCTTCTCCCATGCTCACTCACCCTTGCCCTGCCCCTCTCTCAGTGAAGGGGGACCTAACACCCTCCGCTCCTCCCTCTGCCTCTGTGCTGCCTCCCCATTATTCTCTCGCCCTCCCTCCGCCCCACCAGCCCTGCCCCTCAGACCTCAGGTCTCCTGGACCCTGCAGCAGCCTGCCCCCCGCCCACAGTCTCTCTCCAGCCTGCTCGCCAGCCTGCCCTCATTCTGCAGACAGGGAGATCAGAACCCTCTTTTCCAATATGGCCCTATTCCATTTCTTTACATTCCATTTGTTCTAGGCCAGTGGCCATTCCTTTAGGCGACCACACTCTTTCCTACAGTCAAGCCTTTGCTTATACTGTTCTCTGCCTGGAATTACCTGGTCTCCCCTTTCTGTCAAATATACACCTATCCTTCAAGGTTCCCCCTCTGTAATATTCCCTCTTAAATATTCCCTCCTCTGTAAACTTCCCGACTGCCCCAGGCTTACACCCAGGAGGCCACACATTTCCTTCTTGAAGCACTGCTAACACTGGAGTCCCATTGCCTCTGCCAGATAGCATGCTGGACACACCCTGGGGGCCCAGGGAGAACTGTGGGATGAACGGACAGATGGGGGCATGGGCTGGGGTGAGAACTGATGCTCACAGCCCCATTCCAGGCCTCATTCCAGGCTGTAAGGGGAACCCAGCCTGCCACCCCAGTGCGGATATGCTGGACTACCTGATGAGCCTCGGCCAGATCAGCCACCGGGACGGCTTGCTGGTCACCTGGTACCATGGTGCCAACAGCCAGGAGGAGATGGGAGCTGCCCTGAGCAGTAAGTCTAGCTGCGAAGACCGGAACGGGCCAAGGCAGGGGTGGGGGTGGGGTTAAGACAGTGCTACCTATGGGGTGGCATTATGATGGGTCACATTCTTGTCATATTCCACGTGATGAAGGGAGGCTCAGGTCTGTGCAGCTGATAAGCTTTCAGCCTAGAATTTGAACCAGATGTGTGATTCTGAGGTCACCATATCCTGCCTCCCCTCCCCGCTGTCCCTCCCATGGTCTGTCAGGTGACAGCTGTCCCTGATACAGAGGTTCTGGCCCTCATAAGCCTAAGGAAACCCGAAGATGTGAGTTTGAGGCCCAGCACTACCAAAAACGCACTGTGAATGTCAGAGCAACTTGTGTAACAACTGTCCCCACTTCCAAATGGTCATGTCGACCGGTCAGTCTTTGCTTACTGTGACAGTGGACACATACACTCTGTGTGGGTTCTCCTAGGACTACAAGCAACCTGTTTTGCAGGTGCCATTTGACAGAAGAAAAATGAAGGCTCAGAAATGTTAGGGGACTTACCCAAGGTCACACTGTTTGAAAATGGCTAAGCCAACAAAGGAACCCAGAGTGATCAGCCCCCTGCTCTGAACCACTGCATAATACTCCACCCCAGTTCAGCAGGGAAGACAACCTCTCCTACAGGACTATTGGGAAGCTCAATGGATAATGTTCATGAACGTGTTCATAAACTCCAAAGCAGTAGCTAGAGGAGAAGCAAGGAAGGGTCTCCAGACCTGAGCATGCTTCAGAGACACAAATTGCCGGCCCACCCCCAGAGCTTGATTCATTGCTTTAGGGGTGGGGCCTGAGAACTTGAATTTCTATTAAGTTCCCAGGTGTTGATCTTGCTGGCCCCAGGACCACATTTTGAGAACCACTCCTCAACAAAAATCCTTCAGTTTCAGATGAGCAAACTGGAGAGGGAGAGGGTCTTGTCCAAGGTCACACAGTACATCTAAAGCACAGCAAGTCCTAGGTGTCAGGCCTCTGCCTCTTATTCCTATAGGGTTACCACACCAGAAGGCCTAGGAGTGAGGACCTAGGAAGAGTTTGCTGAAAAAGTGAATGGATGAATGAATGAATGAATGGTTAGGAAGAACTTCTGAGAGGAGTCAGGCTTGGTGTTAAGCAGAAGAGGGGCCATCACAAGCTGGAAGGGCCAGATTACTGCTCCTTCAGAGATCTCATAATTGGAAGGTAATGACCAGACCTTGGTGATAAGGAGGGCAAAGACCCTTCCCTCTGATGAGGGAACCAGATAAGAGGCCTCCCTCTTATCTGGGAGATAAGGCTCGAGGGAGGTGAGAAGGACCTGCCATCCCTGGCTCATCCCAGGTCAGCCCTGGGGCAGCAAACGAGTGATCTGTCTCCACTACACCAGGACCTTGGCCAAGAAGAAAGCCAAGGGCCACACCCTGAGGGTGCCCAGAAGCAGGAAGCATGGAGACGCACCACTGAACATAGCTTCAGGGATCCGGAGAGGACCCCAGGCCCAGGGTTCTCCCCCTGGAAGGAGGGTGGCGCCAGGACTGGGATAGAGACACTGAGGAGATGCCAGCGACAGGGCTAGGCTGGTGAAGCACCTTGGGCATGACTGGATATCCACCTGGACAGGAGGGGCCAGGGCCAAGGCCTGAAAGGCAGGTGGAACTAGGTTCAGATTTACCTTGGCCATATATCAGAAGAATGATTTGGGACAAGTGACTTCGCCTGTCTACAGCTCAGTTTCTCCCTCTGCAAAATGTGAATTGGTAGGATGACTATCTCATTTATCATCCAAACCAGGGCACTTTTGACAGTGAGAAAAGTCTTCTATTTCCTTCCGCCTGATGGCACCCCCTGAAGCCCAGAGCTCCTGCCGTGGCTGCAGAAGTAGATCCTTCCTCCATCTCCTGTTCCTTCTTCACTCCTCACCCACACAAGTCAGCAAGGAACAACTTCTAGGAGAAGGGAGTGTCTGGATTTCCAGTAGAGGAAGGCAGTGGAATCTAAGGGAGGAATCTAAGTGTCTGGATTTCCACCAGAGGAGAGACTTTTTCCAGAAGAAGCTGAGCCCAGGTGGTTAGTCCAGAATGCACCTCCCATTAGCCTTCAGGGCAGTGCACTGAGTTGGACTGGGCCCCAGTTCATATGCTGGGCCTCTGCTCTGGGCCCATCTCAGGAGGAAGGTTTAGAAAGGAGTGAGATGTGACCCTGTCTGCGAGGAGCTCACGGTATCTCAAGGGAGGCAGCTCATACAAATCAAGCAAGGTGGCAGCGCCAGAGGGTCACCAGGACTCGGACCTGATTCCATCCCTGCTCCCTCTCGGTGCACTGCCATGGCTCCAGACCAGAACTGGGCCCCATTAGATGGGGAAGGAGACCCCTCAGCCTCCATTCTCAGGAGCCACCTTCTTAAATGCCCAGGTGTCTCCTGGAGAGAGGGGCTCAAGGGCCTGGCTCCTCTGGGCCTCACTGGGCCCCGAACCCTTTGGACCCCTCTGCATTCCCAGGTAACCAAAACGGAAGATAAGAGAGGACTTTGTATTCAAGTCATAAAAATAAAGGCTGCCTTCATAAAGTCCTTCCTAGTGTACAACATGCTTCTATATCCATGTCCTGCATTTGCAGCCCAGGGAGGCTCACCTCATCTTGTCAATGAGGAAACCAGGGAGTCCTGTACTTTGGAAGCCGGATGCATAACAGATTGAATGGGACGATGTGAAGTGCCTGGGACAGCCTGGCACTCAGCTGCCTTCCTCTGATGGAAATCCAGACACTTAGATTTCAGAGAAATCTGAAAATACTCTGCAACTTCAGGCAAGCTTTCACCTTTTCGTACCTGAGCTGGTTGACCTTGACTTTTCTACCATTCATTTATTCAGTCACTCATCCTTCAACAACTATTTTTGAAGCTCCTGTTTTAGGCATGATACTGTCTAAATGCTGGAAATCCGAGTGATGGTCAGTTCAGACAGGACCCTGCTCCCCAGTGCTTCACTCTGGGAAGCGGATGTTAAGTGAGCAAGTACGTGGGATCTGAGCGCTCAAGGGAGGAGCCCAGAGCAGGCAACCTAACAGACTGGGCATGGGGTTCAGGGATTGCCTCCTTGAGGAAGTGATACTTCAAGCCAACATTAACATAAACAGGAGGTGGCCTAGTAAAGCTGCAGAGGGAAGAGTGTTGTCAAGGCAATAGTCACGCACAAGAGCCCACAGGACAAGGCATATTTGACTCTCACTATTCCAAGTGGTCAGTAGGCCATCAGTGTGGGCATGACCAGGGAGCTTGTTAGACCTGCAGAATCTTGGGCTCCACCCTAGACCCACTGATTAGAAATTGCATTTGAACAGTTCCTGGGTGGTTTGTTTGAACATTAATGTTGGAGAAGCTGGAGTGGATGGAACTGAGAGATTGAGGGAGAGAGGGACTCAAGGTCAGAGTGGAAAGTTTGCCAGAGCCTGGTTGATTCTTGGGGGAATGTAGTGGGGGCTGGTGGGGGAAGGCTGTTTTGTTTTTTCAACAGGAAATGACATGACAGGTAGGCATGTATAACACTCACTCTCATGGCTGTGTAGAGAATGGACTCGGAGGGGAGTAGGGCTGGAGGTGAGAGAACAGTCAGGCTGTGAGTAAAAACCAGGAGAAAAGGCCCTTTCTGGAGCCAACTGTCTGATTTTGCAGGAGCTGAAAGCGACCCCTCCCTCCCTCATCTCACTCTCCAAAGTACCCCCTGCGGGGTCTGCCAGGTCTGCCTCCCCTGGGAAAAGCTTTAGCTTCCTGTTAGATGAACTGTGGAGGGCAGGCATCAGCCAGCACCCACCTGATTGAGTTAACTGCATGATTTTGAAAGCTAAAACAACAATGCACAGTGCTGTAAGGGTGCAGGGAGAGGAGCAAGCTTACGTCCTTCAGGCTAGAACATGAATCAGAACAATTTTCCTGGACAATAATTTAATAGTATGGAGACTTAAAAATGATCCTGCATTGCCCTCACTCAAATTCCACAAGCAGGGATCACAAATAATAAGGAAATCAGGATATGATGCATCATTATTTATTTGTAACAAAAAATTAGAAACTAACGAACTGTCTCAGCAACAGGATGTGGTTAACTAAATCATGGCAAGTACCCTCATGGGGCGTTTGGAGGCTTATTTTAAACCTGAAACATAAAAAAGATTGTGAAAATGTTCATAGTGTTGAGATTTAAAGATTAAAATTTACAAATGCAGTGTGTAAAACTATACATAGACAAAAATGGAAGAAAATACAATATGAGAACTATGATGGAAATGTGGGTATTTCCCTTCTTCCTGCTTTTCTGTATTTCCCAAATGTTCTCTAATAAATATGTAATACTTTGACGAGGAAAACTTTTTATTTAAGAAACTGATTGAGTTCTGCCTCTCGTGCAGGCAACGCCATGGTCCTGGAGGCGGACATCACGATAGAAGGGCTCAACACAGCCAATGAGACAGGCGTCCCTGTCATGGCACACCCGCCGGCCATCTACAGCGACAACACCCTGCAGCAATGGCTGGAGGCCGTACTGAGCTCTTCCCAGAAGGGTAAAGACCTCTGTCAGCCCCCTCCCCAGCTTCCTAGCTCTCCAGCCCTCAGCCCTCAGGCACCCTGGGTGGGAACGCCTCCACTGAGAGACAAGCCCAGCCCCAGTCCTTATTGCTCATTGCTTGGTTTTCCAACCCAATGGCCCAGAGGCCCAGGCTCAGGGAATTCTAAAGAATATGGGGGATGTGAAGTGCATGGTACACTGCTCAGTGCCAAACACATTTAGGTTGTTCCCGCCTACGTGCATGAAACTGGATACAACATGTTCAAAGCCCAACTCCTCCCTTCCTCTCCCAGGTCCATTGTCAGAATCATCAGCCTGATGCCTCCTTGCCCAAGAGACATGAGTCATGGGTTTAGACAGAGTAGAGTGAGGGCCTCTGGAAAAAACAAAGCAAGATAATCCATTGTGGAATTTGCTTTGGCCTGCTGGGGGGCCCAGTTTGTTTTTCTGACTTTACCCATGTGCTGCTTTTCTTCCTCCAGCCCTAAACAAATGATCTGCAACCTGGGCAATGTAGCAAGCAAGCCCAAAACAACTAGTAAAAACAAGAAGGATGCCATCTTGAAAATTAGATTGCATTTAAAACCCAATTTGTTAAAAAGTAACTTTCTTAACATACTCTTTAACAAACAGACAATAATTCAGCCCACCTTGGGAGCAAAGCAGGCAGTCTTGAGTGACATGCTCCCAGACCAGGAAGCTGCTATCCTGGGAGGAAATCAGAGCAGTAAAATTCTTGTAAACAACCAGGAAGACTAAGAATAAATTTAATGTCTCTTCAAAGATAAACATTTTAGGACCACTTAGAAGGTGTACGTCCCTAGCCCTTTGTCTCTCAACTGCCTATAAAACCCCTAGACAACACACCACCCCGGGACTCTCTTGTCCCCTCCTGGCCTGAGCCAGGAGCTCTGTCCTCTTGCTTTCTCTCTAAATAAAAGCCTCTGCCTCGCTCTCCTACCTTGAGTGTTCACGAACTTCATTCTTCGACTCTGCGTACAAGAACCCTGGCATCACCCACATCCATTAAGTTGCTGCATCTGCCAGCTTCAAATCCAGGCCCTGCCCCCTGCTAGTCTCAGCCACATCCTCGCTCCAAGACCTCTGGACCTCTGTCCTCACTGGCCTCCTGCCTCCACACTTAATCCTCTGGTGTTCCCTCGACCACTACTACCACACACACACAAACCTGAGTGAGCTTTCCAAAATGCCATCTTTGTCACGTCACAGCCCAGCTTTAACCCTCCGTGCCTTCCCATTGTCCTCAGGACAGTGGGATCTCCTCAACCGGCTTTCAACACCCCTCTCTAACTTTCCAGACTCGTATCCCGAGTGACACACACACACACACACACACACACACACACACACACACTACTTTCCAGACTCGTATCCCGAGTGACACACACACACACACACACACACACACACACACACACACACACACACACTACTTTCCAGACTCGTATCCCGAGTGACACACACACACACACACACACACACACACACACACACACACACACACACACACACACACACACTACTTGCTCTTTCTGCCCCAAGAAGTCACATCTTCTGGTTCACACGAAGGGTCAGTTCCTTAAGCCCTCGGCCATCTCCCCACAGGCATCAAACTGGACTTCAAGAGCATCAAGGCTGTGGGCCCCTCTCTGAACCTCCTGAGGCAGCTGACAGATGATGGGAGAGTCCAGAGGCCTGTGTGGATAAATGCTGACATACTCCAGGGTCCCAATGTGCCCATCTCGATTGAAATCAATGCCACACAGTGAGTGTTCACCTGTCCGCCCCAAGTGTGTCTTTCAACATCTGGCACAGGGAGTGCTCAGGGGGCCTTTGCTGACTTTGCCTCCAGCCACACCATGTAGTCTCACCCCTGAGCCTTTGCACATGCTGTTCCCTCTGCCTCAAATGCATTTCCCCCATTTCCTGAAGAACCTTTGCTCAGTTATTACCTCCTCCAGAAACTTCTCTGACATCCCAGGCTAATGAGGGCCTTCATCCACATTTCCTTTTAACACATCTCTGATTCCACTGGGCTGTCACTGCTGAATGACAGGTTTGATCCCTGCTCTACTGTAGACTCTTGGCGGGCAGATGGAGCCCAGTCCTCTCTGTATCCCCCTTGACCAGGGCAGGGCTTTGCCTGCTGGAAAAGTCTAAAGTGCTAACTCCTTCACCAGCCTCCCTGATATCCCAGCACTGCCACCAATAGCCCTTGCACACAACGGCTGCCTGGTACTCTACAGTTTACAAATAAGGGCCATCTCTAAGGAAAGAATATGTTCTGTTTGGCCTTTACATAGCAATACCAGGTTAGGATTTCCCCCCATTTTGCAGATGAGAAAGTGGACAGTAATTGAGACTCAATTTGTTGAATGTTTATTATGCACCCAGGCACTGGTTTAAGTACTGTCATTGCAGAATATCATTTAACTCTTGCCACAGAAATGAGGTAGGTACTATTATTTCATTTTATTAATACAGAAACAATAACACTGAGGTTAAATGACTTGTCTAAGCCTAGTAAATGGCAGAGCAAAGATTCAAAGCCAGGCCTTCCTGATTCTAACCATCCATCCATCTGTCCAGCCAGCCAGCCAAAAATCCACCCATCCAATAGTTAGGATGACTCCCAAACAGAGGTGCATTCAGAAAGCAGCAGTTGGAGAAATACAGTCAGTGGCCCAAGATAAATATGGTTCAGCTTCTTCAGCTGTTGATTCTACTCAGTAGTTTGGGGAGAGTATTAACTGCCTACGAAAACTTGCCTCGTGGCAAAATCTGAATGAAATTTTAAAACACAGCCTGAAGCTTCAGAGACTCTTGCAGCTGGTACAGCCCAGTCCCCACACCTGGGGCTCTGGGTAGCATCTTCCCTGTTCACATGGGGACACTGAAGAGGCCCTGCCCTGCCTGAAGGGATGCCATCACTGAGAAAGAGGTGGGGTGAGCTGCCTAGATCACAAAGTCAGACCTGAACCCAGACCCCCTGGCTCCAAAGTCCATGCCCGAGTTGTGGGACCTTGAACGAGTCTCTGCTGTCCTTTAGGACTCTGCCTCTGCCCTTAATTATCATGGATTCAACAGCCCTTGCCATGTACAGGCACAGTGATAGGAACCCAGGAGACGAGGAAAGGGCCAGTGAGGCTCTGAAAGACCAGTGTTTCTGATTCTCTGCAGGTTCCTGGCCTTGGTCCAGGAGAAGTATCCTGAGGCCACCCTGTCTCTAGGCTGGACCACCTTCTACTTGCCGCCATTCCTGAACAGAACATACACCCGAGACATGGTGGAGAAGATGCAAGAGCTGGCGGGACCGCTGCAGCAGAAGGTTAACTTTCCTCTGCGCGCTGTCATGGTGCGGGCTGCCTGGCCCCATTTCAGCTGGCTGCTGGGCCAATCTGAGAGGTGAAAACTCCCAGGCCCCTGCCACAGCCCCTTCCAGCCCCACACCCACCCTCTAGGCCTGATGCCCTCAGGAAGATACCAGATACTCATGGCTGAAAGGTCTTAAAGATCATCTGGTCCAACCCCCGCTGGTGCACACCCTCTTGACATCCCTGCTTTCTGCTTGAATACCTTTAGCGATGAGCTTCTCATTACCACCCAAAGCAGGCTGTCCATTGGTGCATAACTCTCTGCCCGCTGGGAAGTATTCATATATATCAAGACACAATTTGCCTCCCTACAGCTTCCTACCAGGGAGCCAGCTGTGCCCCTGAGGCTGCACGGATTGCACCTGCCCCTGGACAGTCCTATAGGGATTGAGGAAGCCCCATCCCCACTCCTGAAGCCTGCTCCCAGCTACCCAGCTCCACCTTCCTTAGCCAGTCCCAATGCGAGTCCCGAGGCAGCCCCCGTTCCCCTTCATGTCTGACCTTGTCCCCCTTCCCCATGCCTACCCCCTTCTGTCCTTGTCCCTTTCCTAAGACAGGAACCAGAAACAGACACTGCAAATGAGGAGGAAGGCAGGTCACCCCTCCCCCCCAGCCTCTGTCACTCATCATTCCTGAAGCCCCTGTGGCTTCTTCTGCCCCAAAGAGGGTAAAGCTCAAGGAAAGGGGGCTGGTGGGACCCTGGAGGCCAGGTGCTCCAACCCTGCCCAGCTAGGGTCCGGTTCTGAGCACATGGGTACTGAGGCCAGGACTGAGCTGGCTCTCTGGGCCCCAGGTACAGCCTGACACTGTGGCAGAGCGTCACGGACCAAGTATCAGTGGATGATCTCCTCTATATCCGGGACAACTGCGCCATCCACAGAGTCTACTATGACCTTTTTGAGCCTGTCCTGTCACAGTTCAAGCAGCTCGCTGGTAGGGAAGGGCCTAGGGAGGGCAGGGAAGGGCAGGGTTCTGCACAGAGACAGCACTTGGTGGACACTGGAGAGAAGTGGAGGGATGGGACTTCAGAAGAGGAATATCCTGGGTAGAAAAGGGGAAGGAATCCTTCAAGCATCTATTGTATACCACACTCCAGCATAGCACGCTAACTACATTTCATATATCCATGAACCAGGGATTCCATTTTATAGATAGGGAAACTGAGGCTCAAAGCCATTACGTAACTTATACAAGTTGTTCAGCCTATACATGTATTGTATTCAGATAGGAACCCAGCAAATCCCAAACCCCACAGACCTTCCCTTGCAGCACAGGTAACCTCCCTTGCCGGTTACTCTCTTGTTCCAGACAGCAGTCCCGCCACTGTACCCACTAATCAGTGATCCAGATGCTACCTGTTCCCTTGCTCAAACCCCTCATTCCCTTGACCCAGCATCTAGGAGGGTCTGCAGTTAAGCCATCTCAAAGGGGACCCATCAGACAAGA
This sequence comes from Manis pentadactyla, assembly GCF_030020395.1. Taxonomy (NCBI): domain Eukaryota; kingdom Metazoa; phylum Chordata; class Mammalia; order Pholidota; family Manidae; genus Manis; species Manis pentadactyla. Next base: position 44,246,886 of record NC_080022.1, on the reverse strand, counting down.
TTCCTGCCATGGGAACCATCTAGGTGAAGGGAAGGAATACTGGGTTTGGAGTCAGGTAGACCTGGCTTCAGATTCAAATCCCAGCAACTCTGCCTTTTGGCTATAGAACCTTGGGCAAGCCACTTTTGTTAATCTCCAAAATACAGCTACCTGGCAGGATGCTGTGAGGCTTAAAGATAATACATGTAGGCAGGTGGCACACAGAAGGCACTCTGAATGGCAGCCACTTTCTCTTGACAATTTGGGGCCTCACAGGGAATGCCACACGGAAGCAAATTTACTACACGGGGGGCAGCCTGATCCCTCTTGTCCAGCAACCTGGGGGTGATGGTCTGAGTGTGGAGTGGCTGGTTCCTGACATTCAGGACAACAGAGGGACAGGAACACAACTCCCAGGTAAGGTCTGCCTGCAGCCCCCGTGCTCCTAGCTGGGGGGTGGGGGAGTCTCCTTTGCTTGGGATAGGTACTGGGGGTCTCTGTTACTATGGCAATATGTTGTATACAAGGTCGGGGGAGTACAGTAGTATAAAGAACATGGAGCCCCTGGCCTTCAGACAAGTGCCTTTCAACCCTGAGCCACACTGCCCTGCAGGAGAAGCAGGCATTGGTCACAGGGCAGAGCCACAGGCAAAGATTGAGTTGAGCTAGCACCATATCCCCCCAGGCACATTTATAAAGCAGCCCTTCCCCTGGAAGCCCAGACCCAGCCAACAAGGCTCCAGATACTCCTCCTCTGCTGTCCCCATTACTGCCCTACCAACCCTTTAACAAGGGCCCTTGACACCCCAGTGGCAACCCAAACCCCAGACACTTGCTTCACTGCCTCTTCCAGACAGAGATGGCATGATACTGCTGAACATTGGCCTCCAAGAGCCTGCAGCTGGGGACCCCGTGCCCATTATACGTGTCCCAGGTGGCCCTGCCCTGACACTGGAGATGTGCCTGCGGCAGCTTGCCACACGCCCTGGACGCTGGGGCATACATGTGCACATAGAAGAGCCCATGGCCCTCCGGCCATCCCTGGCCATGCTGGCCCAATTCTCTACCCTTGGCTATCTTCCTCGGCCTGTGTGGCTCGGGGCCACAATCTCTCATGGGAGTTTTACAGTCCCTGGACATGTGGCTGGCAAGGAGTTACTTACAACTGTGGCTGAGGTTTTCCCCCATGTGACCGTGGCACCAGGCTGGCCTGAAGAAGTGCTGGGCAGTGGCTACAGGGGACAGCTGCTCACAGATATGCTGGAGCTGTGCCAGGGCCTCTGGCAACCTGTGTCATTCCAGCTTCAGGCTGGGCCACTGGGCCAGAGCGCAGCTGGAGCCGTGGCCAGGCTGCTGGCAGCCTCTCCCCAAGCCACTGTCACAGTGGAGCACAACCCTGCTGGGAGCAGCTATGCATCCATGCAGGCAGTGCTGCTGGCAGCCAGGGCGGTGGACAGAACCCGAGTCTACTACAGGCTGTCCCAGAGTTACCGTGCAGCTTTGCTGGCGGATGTTGGCAGAAACTGACGACCCAAAGGTTCTGGGCCAGAAGTGGTATTCTGCACGTAGAAGAGCCCACAGCCCTCCAGCCATCCCAGGCCATGCTGGTCCACCTCTCCACCCTTGGCCATCTGCCTTGGCCTGGGTCAAGGCTTCCCCAGGGGAGGCAGGAAGGAATAAACACCTCTGCCTTCTTCATTGCACTGCATGTGTGTCCTTGGGAGCAGGATGGGGTGGAAGTAGGCACGACGTGGCCACTGAGTGGGCCTAGAGGGTCTGGAGGTTGGGAGCCAGGTCATTCCGGTTGTCCAAGAGGAACTGCTCGCAAGCCTTGAAGGTAGTGTAGAACTCAGAAGAGAGGCCAGCCACGTTAGTGGTCACATAGTTGAGAAAGCCTGGGGTGGCCTGGTTGTAGTAGGACACCTGCAGGACAGAAAGCTACACTCAGGAAGGCTAGGCAGGGGGAAGGGTGTGGCAGCTGAGGGGGTACGAGACAGGTCGGGGAGTCAGCCTTGCTCACCTGCTGGAAGGGCAGCAAGTACAGGCCAGCACCCTGCACCCTTAGAGCACTGCATGACTGGCAGGTCTGACCTCCAGCAGGTTTCCCTGTCCCCTCCTCTGGATGCTCACAACCCTGGCTTCCCTCTGTCACCACACACTGTACTGCCCTCCTGTCTCCCCTGCCAGCTGGGAGGCCCTGGAGGACACACTGGGTCTCCAAACCCAGCATGGAATCCTGTTTAAATGATGATGCTTAGGGCCATAGAAACATCTTAGTAATAAGCCCAGGGGTGTTCTGAGCTCACAAACACTGGCAGGTCCCCACCTGGGTGGGTCTCAGGATCCTAACAGCAACTATGGGGGGGGGGACCTGCAGGATCCCCACCCTTGCTTGCCCTCAGCTGCCTCCCTCACATTTTCAGTTAACACTGACCACCTTGCTGAGTTTTATGGGCTGAGAGCCCTATGAACCTTTCCTAGGCAAGGATTATGTAAGTAAATAATGAGATGAATTTTAGATCAGAACCCAGGCCATCTGCCCTCAGTGTTCAGAGCGTTTTGCAAGACAGCAGTGGCCTCCGACTTATCTCTGAACAGATTAGATCTTAATGAAGGCTCATTTTCAGCCCCTGACACACAGCAGGAAGAGGGAGACTGCTGGCAGGCACAGAGTCAGGGCCTGGAACTGATGCAGACAGACAGCCCTGAGCTCTGGACACGCGTGCGTCTTCGGGGTGGATCTGGGTGGGAGGCGTAAAGGGACGCGGACCTCACCTTAGTCAACTGGTCCCCCTCGCTCCAGAAGCAGAAGCCTGAGCAGAGGGTCTCCCCACGCCTGTACTCTTGGGTCTCTGGGTGTGTGGGTAGCGTAACTGACCTCAGGGCGATGACGTAGGGATCTCTAGAGCAGAGGAAGAGGTGGGGAAGGGGCACAGAGGTGAGTGAGGGCCTGTTCTGCCCAGACCAGGCTCTGCAGCCTCCTAGGCGCTGACACCTGCACCAAGTCTAAGGCACATAAACCTAAAGGCTGATGCCTGGCTCAGACCAGGCTGCAGAGAGGAGGCGCCTGTGTGTTAGCACTGAATTGCCAGAAACCATGTACTTTGGGGTTTTCCTGCTTCACCTTCCGTGCCTGTCCCTGGCTTCCCTCTGTCACCACACACTCTACTGTCCTCATGGGTCTCCCCTGCCAGCCAGGAGGTCCTGGAGGACAGACAGGGTCTCCAAAACCCAGCATGGACTCCTGTTTAAATGGACAGAAGTGGAAATGACGCCATCTGTCCTGGCATGCTCACGGTCGTACAGCTGGCAGACTCACCACCCTTCAGTCAGCATGGGGCATTCAAAGGGTAGAGGCCATGGAGGTGGCTGTGTGAGCAACGGCTTGTCCATGCATGGCCTGGAGCAAGGCAGCCTCACCACCCCAGGAACAGAGACCACCCTGCCTTAGAGCACACATGACAAGAGGGGAGGTATGTTCCCTTGTCCCCCGTTTTACCCATGGTGAAACCACAGCAGCCCATAAAAGCCAAGTGGTGTCTGGAGTCCCACAGCCAGTAAAAGGCAGAGCCCTGACTCAAGGCTGATGTCCCCTCCCACATCTCACCAAGCAGGTAGGCACCCACCCATTGTCACAAGGCTTCCTCCGAGAGGCCAGAATCACGAGGTCTCGGGGCTTGGCATCTCCATCAAGGGCAGGGCTGATGACATGGTAGATGGCATCGTCCTCATCCACCTGCTGAACCAGCTCCACGTTCCTGGGGGAGGCCTGCAGCTCAAGGTCCAAGGCACGCACACCAGCTCCTTGTGTGAGCTGGCCTGGCCCAGGCCCTCCCATGCTGCGGCCTCCCAAAACAGATGCTTGAGGGACACTTCAGCCCCTCCATTGTTAAGCAGGGACCATAGGAGGGCAGGAAGTCCTGGCCAAGACAGACACATAGACATACACACAAGGGCACACATAGACATGTACAAGGGCAAATGTGTGCACACACACAGATATGCATGTATGGACACATGCACACCTGTCAACAGGCATATGTGCATGGATACACACCCACTGTGCACACACGGGCCCAGGGGTACCCACAAATGTCTGTGCAAGTGCACACACCCCTCACAAATGGATGATGATTTAGTAGCTGTGCTCTATGAGCACCCACCATGTGACAGGCACTGTCCCAAGAGTTTCATGTGTACTGTCTTCTTTAATCCCACAACAGCCCACGTGGTAGATATTCTTAGTATCCCCATACTATAGATGGGGGGCTGAGACTCGGGGAAAGAACCTGTCAGTGACCACAGAGCTAATAAGGAAGCAGAGCTGGGATGTGCTCAGGCTGCCAGGTGCTGGAGCTCTGCCCCACAGGCCTGGGCACGCCCCACACATGCCGGGCACATACACAGGCTTACACCAACACACTGCACACACACAAGGACATCCACACAGAGACACGGCCATGTCCGCACCCACCACCTTCTCCCTCACTCTCCCCTCACCATCTACGGCTGCCTCAGGAACAGGGGAGCTGTGGGCAGAGTGTGGGGGAAGCAGCTAGGGCCTTCCTTTCCCCTCAGGATATTCCCTCCAGTTCCATCAAGTATCAAGATCTGATCTGGCCTTCAAGTCTCACACCAGACCACCCCCTCCAAGAAGTCTTCTTGCCATACGCCCAACCCATCCCCACCAACATCCACCACTGACTCATCTCTCAGAAACGCTTCTAGATTGGCACTGCCAGCAGGCCTGGGTCACCTAGACTAGGGCTTTTTAAGGTAACACAGCCCTTTTTGCAAAGAAACCTGTAGCAGAAAGTCTGTGTATAAAAGCTCCAAGCAGGCCTGCTCTGGTGAAGATAGATGGGGGTAAGAAGGGAAAGGCCAATTCATCAAAAATCAACTCGCCAAACGATCTGCTCCCTCAGTTTCCAAATGCACAGACCCTCCTATGGACATACTCAGGAATGCAGGCTCCTCATAGTAAGCCACTGGGGAAATGATCAAAAGACCCCCAGAAGTGGGGTGCTGGCATAACAGAAAATGACTTGGCAGGAATTTGAAAAAAATACCAGTTTCAACTGTAACATTCCCATATTAAACTCCAGAATTATGGGCTATTTGACTAAGTTCAAGAAGGAAATATTCACATGAAGAATCAGTAAATTAGGAGAAAAATGTATTCATAGGGCTACCATTTATATTAAGTAACTCACTACATTCAAAAATAACATATTCACATGCATTTCCATAAGAACTTGGATACTTGGTAAGTTTAGTTAACTGGCCATTCCATTAGTTACCCTGAACCTGGAGCAGGTCCCACTTACCCCCTCAGCCTTCTAACCCCCACTCTAAACTGTCCCTGAGACCCCTTTGGGAACATGGAACTCCACAGAACATGGTTTGAAAATCACTGATCTATCCTGACTGAATCCGTGACCCAAACCTCAAGTACACATTTTAAGAGGAGGGAAACTGAGGCCCCAAAAGGAAATGACCTGCTTGTCACACAGCTAGTTGGGTCAGAAACATGACTCAAACCCAGGCCCCCAACTCAGACTCTAGGTTCAGAATAGCCCTGACTCTGACACCCACCTGACACACAGCGACAGCACCCCCTATGCCAGGCTAAAGGCCAACAGAGGCTGAGCATAACAGGGATGGCTCAGCAGGAGACCTGAGGGCCCATGCTCCACGCCAGGCCTGAGGAGGCCCCTGCCCTGCCAGCACCCTGGCCCTCACCGGTAGTGCTTGTCCCACTCGGGTCTCCGGAGCAGGTCTGAGAGCAGCAGGAAGGCCTGGGTTGTGTCCACATGTACCAACATCTCCATGTGGAAGGACAGGAACTTGTCTTCCTCCAGAGTGTACAGGCGGACCTGCATGAGACAGAGGGAAGTTCTGTTCCTGCACCCCCTTCCCTAGAATATAGAGATATGAGATACTGGAGGCTGGGGCTGAAGCTCAGGGCTGCCTACCAACCTTCTGTGTGACTGTGAACAAGCAACTCAACCTCTCTGAGCCTTAGTTGCATCCCCACAAATATGGGCTGTTGTGAGAATTCAGCAGAAGTGGACAGGAAGGTGTCTTAAGAAGCAGTGACAACGGAATGAATCCTCAGCACCAGGCACTCATGCAACACCCTCAGGTCACAGGTGGGTAAGTGACTTGTTCCAGGGCATGGGTAAGCATGGTGGAGCTCAAGCCTTCCCCTGATCCATGCTTGTCTACTGACCCCCTATCCCTGCAATGAAGGACAAGGAGCAAAGACAGAGGGAGGAAGCAGCTGGGCAGAGAGCAGCAAAGACGGGCAATGAGGGGCAAGGAGGTGGGAGAGCAGGAGAGAGGATTTGGGGGTTCTCTGCCTCCGGTCCTGTGGGGGCAGCTATGCATGTATAATTGGGTTGGTTCTAGGATCTCATCCAACTCCTTTCAAGAAATCCCCTTTTGACATAAGTGGTCTGAGAGTTTCTGTAGCTCGCCATCAGCCAAGGAGCAAGGAAGCCTGGGGGGTGGGGTCAGCTACCTGGTTGATCTCCGAGGACAGTACCCAGTTGTCCTTGGCCACGAGCATCTTCAGGGAGGAGACGTTGTTGTAGCTCAGGCACACCTGGACAGAGCACACAGAAGCCTCACCTTCTCCCCTCCCTCAGGGTTCTGTGTCAAGGCCATGGGAGAGGAACCTGGGCTGTGGAGGAGCTCTGGGAAAGGAGGCCCAGGTTTGACCACACTTCCTGTGTGACCTGGACAAGCTTCAGGGTCTTCTCAGGGTCTCAGCATCCTCCTACCAAACACTGGGAAACGGGAATGCCTCTGCTAACTGTACCAGTCTTGAGGCATGGCCTTAGTACTCTGTCCCCTTCAGGCCCCAGACCTACTCTGATAAGCAGGGAGGGTTAGGGGACCCCTGACAGGCCTGAGGACAGTCCCCTCAGTGCAGAGTGCCTTACCTGGTTGCTAGGGTCCCAGGGGACAGAGAGGGGCATCTCCGCCTGCTTACAGGACACGATGTACTTCCTGGAGAGACGGAACATGTCAACCACGGTCCCTTGGGCGCCCATCTCTTTCAATGGACTTCACTGCAGGCCCACTATGTGCCAGTCCCTGTGCTCAGCCCAGAAGGGTGGGAGACACTGCTGCCTGGCCAGGGAGACTGGTTGGGCACACAGAGAGCAACAGCTGAGAACACACAAACTCAGTCAGACACAGTTGAGCCATCAGCTGGCTGAAGTAGTTGCACCCTTGAGCTTGTGTCCTTGCTTGTAAAATAGGGTTGGCAGTCACAGCTGCCTCATAGAGTCGTCCTGAGGAGAACAGTGCTTGGCATATGGTACATGCTCCCCAAATGCACACTTCCTCATTAACAATGGATGGTGTTCCCTGGTGTGCTCACACCCCGCTCAGGTTTGTAAAGTGCTTTCACAGTGGACATTCACACCTGGTTTTGTGTCTTGAGCAATTGCATTTCCTTATAAGGCCTTTCTTTCTTCATCTGCCAAATACTCATCAGAGTCAGTGGAAGGAACACAAGATTTAGAATTGGCCAGCCTGGGCCAGGTTCTTATTCTACTGATGATTCCCATCTGTGTGCTCATGGCCATCTAATCCTTCTGTCCTCAGTGTACTCACCTGTAAAATGGGCCCACAAGACTGATGCATTACAAGGCTGCATGGATATAAAGAGCCCAGCACAAGAGCAGCAATGAAGAAATGTCCCTGGGACCAGAGGAGCAGGCAGACAGCCCTGAAGCCCGTGTCTTCTCCCACCACCCAGCCTCAACCTACCTGTCCAGGCGGATCTTCTTCCTGGCACTGGCCTCTCTGTACCGCCGCTCACCATCCTGGACAGAGAAGCACAGACAGACTGTAGTGCAGGCGGGACAACCAATTTGCCTCCCTCCCCGCTTACTGTCTGCCCCACAAAGGCCCAAGGAGCTCCTGCAGCTCTCAAGTGGAGTTCAGGTCTCAGTGGGACAGCGGGCATCAAATCAACCTGTACAGGACAGATCCTGAGTGCCTTAGCACCACCTTCCCTCACTGGACCTGCTTCCTCCTCTGTAGAAGGGATCCACCAGGGGCACTTCCAATGCTAATACGAATCCACATTTATTGAGTACTTGCTATGCACCAGGCACTCTTTCTGAAGTGCTTTCCAGGCAAAATTTTATCTAAGCCTTCTAACAACACTCTGAGGTTGGTACTCAAAGTATCCCCAATTTACAGAGCAGGAAACTGAGGCAAGAAAGTTTAAGTGGCTTACCCAAGATCGCAGGGTAAGGAGTGAGGCCAGGAACAGAACTCTGGTGGCCTGACTCGGGGCCCACCGTCTTAACCACTACTTCTAATGAGCATTAAATGACAAAGACCTGAAAGGCACCACCCTGTGGATGGGACCCCTCTGCGGGGCTCCCCACTCCTCCACCCACTACCCACTCAACTGCCCAGCACCCAGCCACAGAGTGAGGGCATTTCTCACAGCCCATGCTTGGCCTGGTGAGGTGGGCAGGCAGGTGGGGAGCCTTCCAGGGAGGAGCAGCTTCTCCAAGGTCAGTGCCTGGCCCCGCCAGAAGCAAGCCAGGGTCTGGCCTGCAGGAGGCACAAGGGAGCCTTTTTTTAAGAGACAGCCTTTGAACTCACGCCCCTGACTCTCGTTCCTGTGCTCCTTGCTCTCCGGTCACCATCGTCGTTATCAGTCACCACTTACTGAGTGCCTACAGGCCTTAGCCAGACACAGGGTCAGGTCCCCTAAACCCCTCACAGCCCTGTGAGGCAGGGACAATAGATACCCCCGCTTTACAGGTGGGGACTGGAAGCTCACAGAGGCACCTGGTAGGACATGGCAGAGGTGTGGTTCCAAACCACATCTGACCCCAAAGCCAGGGCTCCTCCAACACTTCAGGCCCATGAATGCCTATTAACACCAACTACAAGCCAGGCCCACGTGCATGGTCCAAGTTTTTTCAGGCAGAACAGGGGGCATGTCTGGGGATCACACTAGGGCAGTCAGAGCTGGCTGTGCCCCACAGAGGGGCAGGGCTGGGTCCATCACTCCCCAGGCTTGGCAGGACCCACCACCCCCAGCCAGAGGATGGTAGCTGGTGGTGGGACAGGACACTGCCCCCACTCACCCCAGGCTGGGGCTGAATCCAGGGCAGCAACTGAGGCTGGTTGTCTGCATCCAGGACCACGAAGGTCATGAAGGCGCTGTTGATGTGCCTCCGGCGAGTCTCAGCCTCCTGGCGGTAGGCCTCCACGCACACGCCCACCTCCATGCTGAGGGCGAGGGAGAGCTGCTTCCATGCTGGACAGACCTTCTCGCAGCCATGCCCCTCCCAGCATGCCCATGCTCACACACATATGCTTGCATACCCGTGCACACCCATGCACTCCTGCAGTGCTCCACAGCCCAGATCAGAGCCCCACTGGCAGGAAACCCAGAATGGTTCCCTTTCATCAATGTTTACAGAGCACCTACTGCATGCTAGGCCCTGTGCTAGTCACGGGGAACACAGAAATGAATGAACCTGTGGGGTCCATGCCCTCATGAGCCAACAGCTGGAGGAGGGGGTAACAAACACATATATGAAACACGGAATATAAACCTCAAAGGGTATGGAAAGGCAGAAGAAAGGAGGTGGAGATGCAGAGCTCAGTTAGAAAACATGGTCATTATACACGTATTCACAAGTTCTCTAACCGCTGTGCTCCTGAACTCAGCTGCTTCTATTTCTGCATAATTGAGAGTCTTTATTAATTTTGAAATAGCAGCCACCATTCCCCCCAGCTCAAGAAGGTCTCTGACAGCAGAATGTGGACACAGTGCAGATGGAGAAGTCAAGACCTAGAACAGGGCAATAACTCGCCCAAAGTCACACAACTGTCAGGAATAGAACCTGGACTGGAAATCAGGCCTTGTGGCTCCTACTTCTGGGCTTTTCCTCTGCACAGCAACAGAACGTGCACTGGTCAGACTAATAATAATTAATAATAACAGCAGCAGCCATGGCCGACACTCACTAAACATCTTCTCCGGCAACTCTTATAGTATCACACTTCACTGAATCCTCACAACCGTGATGTAGTTGTGGTGAACCCCATTTTACAAGTGAAAGAACTGAAGGTCAGAGAGGTCAAGCACCTTGGATAAAGTTACAGAGTCAGTAAGAGGTGAGCCAAACTTGAACCCAGGGAGCCCGGCTCCAGATGCCTCACTTTTAATTACTACACTAACTACAATCTTTGAAATAACTGACAAAGATATATATTTAAAGGAAGCTTCCATGGGAGTAGGTATCTGGATTCATTCCAAAAATAAGGGCTCTGGGGACTAACTGTTGTTTCAGGAAAAGGGTAAGAAAGGGCTTGATAAGCTATGGCACACTGGTGAGAGGTGTCTCTGTGATCTGAGCAGTCACAGTGTGGTAGGCCTGGAGGCAGGAGCCAGGGAGACAGACAGACACACTGTGTATGTGGTGTGATCTGAGACAGCGAGAAGGCACAGGGCTGGCAGAGCCTACAGGAGGGAACACCAGAGCAGAACCTGGTGATGGCAAAGGAACCCAGCAGCCAGGCAGGGTTTAGACTTCACCTGCAGGAGGAGGGCTCCTGGCAGGTTTGCAGTAAGGTCCCTTCTCAAGTCAGGAAGAGCCCTCAAGCCCAAGAGGTCCCAGTTCCACCCATCCCAGCCCCTCACCTATGCTTGAAGGCGTTGTTCACAATGGCCTTGAGCACCAGGCGGTCCCCAACCTGGGATGGGCCCCGGAAGTGGAACATCTCAATGGCCTTCAGTGTAGGATGGGCACGGCACAGCCGGCTGGAGGAGGCCAAGAGTTGGGGGGAATAACAAGTGCCCCCAGAGCTTCAGTCACAGGCTTGAGCCACCTTCTCTCCCCTGTCCACAGACCCAGCCCAGAACCTCATGCACTGACCTCTGTCCCACCCATTCCCACCCAACCCAGTGACAGTTCTGCCCAGAAGAATAGAACTAAAGTTCCATTTCACAACTTGGAACACTGTGGTCTATGTACATGACTAGAAGGAAGGGGAGTTGGAGGTTACAGAAGGGCAGGACTTGGGGTAAATCCCTCCACCATATTCATTCCAACCTTCATATGTTAGCCCCTGCTGTTCCTACTACTTTGAAGACTTCCCCTTACCCAAATCCATTTGTCATTCAAGGCCTGGCTGAGGTGCTCCTCCTCCAGGAAGCCTTCCCTGACTATCCAGGATCTGACCCTCCTTGAGACCTTATCATACTCATAGTCTGGGCTGCCCAAAATGACATTGTTTATGCACTGTGTTCCACAGGTTAAACACAGAGGAGGGGCCATTTGAACCAGGCTCTAAAGGGAGAGGAAGAATCCCCCTTGCTGAAGAGAGTGTGGGTTGAGGGGGTGGGGGGAGGGCACTCCTGACAGAGGGAATGGCAAGCACACAGTCATGGAGGTTTGGGAGTGTTAGTTAGTGAACAGCGGTTCTCATAGCTACAAACAGACCCTGATATTTGGGGTAGAAGGAGCCTCAGAAGGGGCAAAGGTTATATGAGAAGGAAGGAATTTTATCTCTAGGGAAAAGGGAACAGTTAGAGAGGCTTTGTGGAGGAAGTGGGCAGGATTTTAGCAAAGAATGATGGGGGAGGCATGGTGGGAGGTTAGACCAGGAACAAAGGCAGGGTCTGAGAATGTGGGCGGTGGGAACAGGGAAGTGAGGAAGGGCAAATGGATCAATTTGCAGGGAACATAAGATATAGGAAGAGAGCTTAGGTGGGGCACGTCAACAGAAGATCCTAGAACCAGGCTGAGGGGAGTGGTGTTTCCCAGGCAGGCAGTGGGAACTTTTAATGGCTTTCTAAGCAGAGGATGGAATAGCTAGCTCATAGAAAACCATTGCTCTCTGGTTCCCTGGATCCGAAAGCCCTTGGCTACCCTAACAGGACAGTCGAGCTTCTGAAGCCTTGGCTGTCCGCACCGAGCTGGGGTTCCTACACCGGAGGGAGCTGGCAGAAGGAGAAGCTGGAAGGACAGAGAGGAGGCAGATGCAGCACACCGTCCCCCACCTGGCTGCAATGGTGGCCACGTTCTCCATCCAGGCCATGATCTGGCCCCCAAAAGTATTGCCCTGGTGATTGGCATGGGGCGGCAGGACCAGCTCCACGCTCTCCACACGGGTCTTCTCAGCAGGCACCATGCAGCTGCAGTCTCTGCTCTCCAGATCTGACCAGGGAGGAGGGGAGGGAAGGTGGCAGGGAGGTGAGATGGTTCTCAAGGGCAGGCCTTCCCCATGGGCAGACCCAGGCCCCCCCCACCAGATCTTTTTATGTACTCAGCTCCACATGTGATGGACCCGGATGAGGACTGGCAGGAAACAGGATGAGGGAGATTAGGCTGTCCCAGGGCAGCAGCTGGACACAAGCTTTAAGGCAAGACACACCTGGGTCTGAACTTCAGCTCTACCCTAAACAGGCTGTATGCCTTTGGAGCAGTCAAGTAACATCCCTGAACCTCAATTTCCTCATCTATGAAGGGTGGATGTCAAACCTGATCTGTCAGGACTGTGAAGGTGAAATGTGATATGGTTCTAGACTGCTCGGCACCAAACTCAGGAGACAGGCTTCCAAAAGGAGAGTTCTTCCCTCCCTCTGCCCTGACATGCCCTGTCTCTTAGGGGCAATGGCACTAGGATATCCTCAGTAAAAGAGGCTAGAGAGTGGGCAGGGCCTCAAAGGTCAGGGAAGCAGAGGCTGACATCCTCCACCCAACCCAAGGAGTAGCGTGTATCTCCCATCTCCCAGGGAGACTCCCCACCAGGAGGGGCCCATCTAAGAGGTGGCCTTCAGCTTGGCTTCTAGGCTGCTCAGGGACACCACAGGCAGCAGGAGGGGAGCTTGAGGGTGGCCTGAGCCAAGGTCAGCAGGCAGGATGGGCAGGATGGTCACCAGGAGCAACATGGCCTTGGCTTGGCTGGGGCTGAAGGCCAGGCACAGGCCAGTGCTACATGAGGCTGAGCAGTCAGCCAAGGGCTGGACTCCAGGCCAAGGCATTGGACCGGCCCTCTGGTGGAAGAGCTGTTGAGACAGGAGGGATTTAGGAGGGCTGCAGTGGGTCAGATGGCTCCCGGGGGCTTTGATGATGGTAGGAAGAGCTGGGCACCCCTGCCACAGGCCACAGGCCCCCATTAACAGGGCACATGGAGTTGGGAGCACAGCTCACTGCCCTCACTGGGGTGAGGTACTTTACACTCTCTCCCACTCTGGGTAGCTGAACTACCTTTGATTTGTCCTAAAATTGCCTCCTTTGGGTTTCAAGGAAGATTCCACATCGTAACATTAGGGAGTCAATGAGAAAACCCCAGGTCGCCCTCTGGGCCTTTGCCCAGTCCATGGCCTCTGCCAGGGAAACCTCTCCTCATCTCTCCACCTGTCCAGAGCCTGCCAGTTCACAGGGGAACTTTGTGTGCCAGAATTGTACAAGCTCCAACATACACTTCTAAGGGGAAAGAAGCAAAATACAGAACAGTACGTACTGTACCTTCCCTTTTGGGTAATAAGAGGAGTGCCCCTAAGTCCCCAGGGAATACGTCTGAAAAGATGCCCCAAAATGAGTAGATGGAGCTGCCTCTGGAGGGGGCCTCAGTTCTGGGGCCAGAGAGGCTTGCATTTCATTCTATCTCTCTAAGTAATCTATAGCTAAGTATTTATCTATATACCTATGTGTGTGTGTGCACACACATGCACACATGTGTGCTTTTAAAAAAAATCTGCAAATACCTACAGCATTCTCCAATGAAGTAGAGCAAATAGTTCTAAAATTCATATGGAACCACAGAAGACCCCGAATAGCCTAAGCAATCCTGAGAAGGAAGAATAAAGCAGGGGGAATTATGCTCCCTGACTTCAAGCTCTACTACAAAGCCACAGTAATCAAGACAATTTGGTACTGGCACAAGAACAGACCCATAGACCAGTGAAACAGGCTAGAGAGCCCAGATATAAACCCAAGCATATATAGTCAATCAATATATGATAAAGGAGCCATGGATATGCAGTGGGGAAATGACAGCCTCTTCAACAGCTGGTGTTGGCAAAACTGGACAGCTACATGTAAGAGAATGAAACTGGATTATTGTCTAACCCATACACAAAAGTAAACTCAAAATGGATCAAAGACCTGAATGTAAGTCATGAAACCATAAAACTCTTAGAGAAAAATACAGGCAAAAATCTCTTGGACATAAAAACATGAGCAACTTCTTCATGAACATATCTCCCCAGGCAAGGGAAACAAAAGCAAAAATGAACAAGTGGGGCTGTATCAAACTAAAAGGCTTCTGTACAGCAAAGGATACCACCAGTAGAACAAAAAGACATCCTACAATACGGGAGAATATATTCATAAATGACATATCCAATAAGGGGTTGACATCCAAATATATAAAGAGCTCACACACCTCAACAAACAAAAAGCAAATAAGCCAATTTAAAAATGGGCAGAGGAGCTGAACAGACACTTCTCCAAAGAAGAAATTCAGATGGCCAACAGACACATGAAAAGATGCTCCACATCCTTAATCAGAGAAATACAAATTAAAACCACAATGAGGTATCACCGCACACCAGTTAGGATGGCCAACATCCAAAAGACAAACAACAACAAATGTTGGTGAGAATGTGGAGAAAGGGGAACCCTCCTACACTGCTGGTGGGTATGTAAATTAGTTCAACCATTGTAGAAAGCAGTATAGAGAGTTCCTCAAAAAACTAAAAATAGAAATACCGCTTGACCCAGGAATTCCACTCTTAGGAATTTACCCTAAGAATGCAGCAGCCCAGTTTCAAAAAGACATGTGAACCCCTATGTTTATCGCAGCACTATTTACAGTAGCCAAGAAATGGAAGCAACCTAATGTCCATCAGTAGATGAATGGATAAAGAAGATGTGGTACATATACACAATGGAATATTATTCAGCCATAAGAAGAAAACAAATCCTACCATTTGCAACAACATGGATGGGGCTAGAGGGTATTATGCTCAGTGAAATAAGCCAGGTGGAGAAAGACAAGTACCAAATGATTTCACTCATATGTGGAGTATAAGAACAAAGAAAACAACTGAAGGAACAAAACAGCAGCAGACTCACAGAACCCAAGAATGGACTAACAGTTACCAAAGGGAAAGGGACTGGGGAGGATGGGTGGAAAGGGAGAGACAAGAGGGGAAAAGGGGCATTACGATTAGCACACATAATGTAGCTGGGGGGGCATGGGGAAGACAGTATAACACAGAGAAGAAAAGTAGTGATTCTATAGCATCTTACTATGCTGATGGACAGTGAATGTAATGGGGTATGTGGGGGGGACTTGATAATAGGGGGAGTCTAGTAACCATAATGTTGTTCAAGTAATTGTATATTAATGATATCAAAGTAAAAAATTAAATTAAATTTTAATTTAAAATTTGGGTCTAGAGACCCAAATGCATTTTGTGGATGACAAAGAGTTTTCTGTATATCCTAACTCCATCTTCACAGCTCCTGGGAACTGGGCAAGTGGCCCAAAGACTCCCCTTTCCCTGAAGGAAACCTTGAGACGAGAGGGTCAGCCAAGCCTGAGGCCACACATGAGTGGACATCCCGAGGAGATTCCTTTCCTCCTCTGTCCAGTGGGTGCCCAGGGCACAGGGGTCATGCAAGACACTGGCTGCCTTCCCCACCTGGGGCCACTCACCATCCTGAATAGCACAGTTGGCCAGGAGGTCCTTGATGGTGTCAGCGTAGACCAGCCGCATGCGCCGGCGCTCAGCCGCCACACTGTGCTCGGTCTTCTCCTCCTCGGTCCGAGGTGTGGTCTGCTTCAGCTTCACCTGGGGCAGGGGTGTGGAGATGCTCAGGACAGGCTTCCCGAAATAGCAGGAGGGCCCATCTCCCCTGCGTCATCTCACACCCAGGGCTGCTGGGCAGTTACAAGTCTTCATTCTCTCTTTGTCCCCATCTTCCTGTCTCCATGTTGACTGACCCATCATTTTCTTCCTCCAAGTGTCCCCAGTCCCCCTTCTTTGGCAAAGGCACACAGGATGAGGGGGAGGGCATTGCAGGACATGCAAGGGAATGGTGAGACCTAATAATCCGCGTGTGAGATGTACAGGGAGCAGAGCGAAAAAGGACAGGGAAGGAGCCAGCAGTCTGTTTGCAGGGCTGGCCGGGCCTTCCCTGGGCTGTGGATTCCCTGCAGCACCCTGACCTCCACCCCTCTACCAACTGGTCTGAACCCACGACAACAGGTGCCCAGGTGGCCCAGCAGCACCGAGCAGCCAGGTAAGGTCACTTACCTTAGAGACCTCCCGGTGGGCCACAAAGGTGGCCAAGGCCTTGCACACGTTCCACCGCTTCTCAGAGCACAGGTCCTCAGAGGCCACCTGGATGCCCACCTGACAAGAAGAGCAGGTAGAGGAGTGACAAGGGAGGACACAGAGCTCACCACCCAAGGCCCCACAGCTCAGTGGCACAGGAAGTCCCACCCCAGGCCAGGCCTCTGGTATTTCTGCATCACCTACTGGGTCTAGGAGGCCAGAGACTGGCGAGAGGGTCTGATTCTCCTGCTGGCTCCCCGGGAAAGCCACCTTCCTTTCCCGGGGTCTCTTCCCCATCTGTAAAGTGGGAGCGATCATACCTATCCTCACAGGGCTATTGAAAGGGTTAAAATGAGACTGTGTCTATGAAAGTGCTTGAAAGATAAAACATTGGCTGAATTGAAAAGACAGACGCCTGGGGGGGCAGAGGGCCCAGGGGAGACCTGGAAATTTATGGGGTGCCCAGAGGCACAGTCAGGACTTTATTTAAGCCTCAGTGGTCCCTCAGTAACCACAGGCCCAGCTGGGTGAAGTTGCCTGGGCCGGACATTGTAGGTAGGAAATAGAGTCCCTCTCCAGAACTCACAGGGCCCTGTGCTTCACCGAAGAGTCCTCCCATTAACCTCAACAACCCAGCAGCATGGCCGTCAGGCTCCCATTTTACTGATGGGGAAACAGAGGCTGTGGGAGGTAAGCTAACGGATGAAGTCCAGGGCTCTGCCCACGCCCACCCGGCTGCCTCTGGGATCAGTCACAGCGGCTGTCTTCCTTGCTTTCTCATGATCAGCTGGCTGCTGAAGAGAGGGTCTCAGGCTAGGTGTGAAGACCTAGGAGGCTAGGTCAACTCCCGTATTGGAATATATGTGGCTCGGTGACCTGGTACAAGTCCCTCGTCCTTCCTGGGCCTGTTTTTCCTTCTGTGTTACAGGGTGTCGGCCAGGAACATCCTGGAGTCTCCTGGCCCTGTCAGCTGCTCCAGAGCTCTGCTCTCTCCACCAGGGCTCTGAGTGGGAGTGTGCAGGCAGGGGACTGAGGGTGGAGAGGAGGTAGGAAATTCCCCACCCGCCTAGACACCCCCAGGCAGTGCCCACCCCACATACCTCCATGCTGGAGTTGAAGGCCCGGTTCACCTTGGCCTTAATATTCACCACTTGTCCAACACTGGGGAGAGAAAAGCAGCAAATGAACCTTCCAGAGGGGGCAGAGAGAGGGAACAGGGGTCCCAGATACTTGCAGGGCCTCTGCTAAGGGAAACTGGCAGGGGAATGTCACAGCTTACAGAGTACATTCACATCTGCAATGTCACCAGGTCCTCAAAGCAAACCAGCGAGACAATGTTAGTACCCCATTTTACAGGTGGAAAAGCTGAAGCTGAAAGAAGTGGCATGATTTCATTCATCTCCCCACTTTCCCCTGGTTCCCCTGTCCAGTGAATGCTCGAGCTTCTTTTTGCTCCTTAGGGAAGCTCTTCTTGCCTTCCTGCAGCCCCATCAGCTTCATCCCCCTAATACCTCTGCCAACAGATTGGTCTGTGTGTCTCCCACAACTTTTAAGCTCCTCTGGGGCAAAGATCATGTCTGTTTTGCTCACCATTGACTCTTCAAGGCCTAGCACATGGCACCTAAGTCCTCCATAAACAGTGGCCCGCTGAATTAATGCACTCCACATTTATTGAATGCTTACTAAGTGCAAGGGGCTACAAACAGAGGGTGGGAAGGAAAACAGAAACATTTTAAAAATGCTTACTTTGTGCCAAGAATTGTGCACTACCTCATGTGAGCCTCAAAATACGCTTGGCAGGTAGCTTTAGGGGGACTGAGCATCAAAGCAGGTAAGCTATTTTCCCAAGGCCACCCAGCTAAGAGGTGACAGAGCCAGGATTCTAGATTGATTCTGTTGACTACACTAGCTCCACTCTTTCCAATAGCAGCCTATCTCTCTGAAATGAGTCCCATGTCCTGAAGAACAGTCAGAATCCCAGAAAGAGGAACCTAGCCTGCCCTGTGCCTAACTGGAGGCAGCAGAGGGTGCCCTGCAGAGGGAGTGTAGGGATATGGCAGCAGCGGGCTTGGGATGCTGGCCCCATTCAATGCCATGTGACCTTGAGCAAGTCCTTTCACCTCTCTGAGCCTTGGCTCATGAACATGGAGAGCACATGCTAATTTCTTCCTTAAATAACACAGCCTCCTCCCCAAGGCTAGGAAGCGTCCCTCCCAAAGGGCCTGCTGGGCAGGTGGCAGCAGTGGACACAATGGAAAGAGCCACACAGGCCTGGGTTCCGGTCAAGCTCTACTGTGACTATCACACACCAAGTTGTGTGAACTTGGGTGAGTCACTTTGCCTCTCTGAGCTTCTGTCCTTCCTTGTCTGTAGAGCACAGAGAATGCATGAGCCCTGAAGGTCAAGTGAGAGGATGTATTCTTCACATCACAAAGAGGCAGCTCCCATACACAAAGCTGAGCTCTGTTCAAGCCCTTCCCCAGGACCCTCAGAGGACAGAGAGACATGTCAAATGACTCCACAGTGATGCTAACAGCAAAACCTAGACAACAGAGAACTTTAGGGAGCAAGGGGCCAGGTTTTCTCACCAAATCAATTTCAAGAAAAAATAAAGAGATGTGGGGACAAATGTGGGCAGGTTTAGTGCCTACAGATTAATAACAACAACAACCTAAGAGACATAGCAAACAATTGCAACATTATTTGCATCCTGACTTGAACAACAAAAATAACTGTGAAGCAAAACAAAATAAAGAAACTGGGAGATAGTGTGGGCAATTGAATGCTGACTGGATATTTAATACAAGACATTATTGTTAATTTTGTTTAGGTGAGGTAGTATGGTAATGGTGTTGAGGTTATGTCTAAAAAGAGTTTTCACCCCTTAGGGAGACATTTTGAAATATTTTTAAACAGAAAAACAACAACAACAACAAAAAAAAAAAACCTCCAGTTTTCCCCAGGTACAGCAGGCCTTTGCTAGCCACCAGTGTGATCCAGGCCCCTCCCCAGCTTGCCCTCCTTCCCAGGATCTTCTCTGGCTTTCTGTTCCACCCACGCCTTACTGTGCCCAGACTGACATTCACTGCACTGGATCCTGCAGCAGGTCCGTCCATCATGCACGAGCACACCCCAGCCCCAGCCCTCTCCTCTCTAGCTCCTCTGAGTGTCAAAAACTGTGTTGGAGGCAGAGACCTACAGCTGGCTGGGGCACAGGTCCACTAGCCTTCAAAGTACCACTAAATATAGTCTGACAGTATTGGAGCCACCTCAAACACCTCTTCCAGGAAGCCCCTTTGATTACTCTTTGTGCCACTACACCCCACCCCAAGACACATAGGAAATGTAGTTCATTGGTTAAGAACAAGGGCTCTGGGGCCAGACTGCCTGCCTGGTAGCATATCCTGGGGCCTTCACTAGCTGTATGACCTTAAACAAGTTATTTTATTTCTCTCTGCCTCAGTTTCCTCATCTGTAAAATGAGGATACTAATAGCCAGGACCTCATAGTGCTGTTCTGAGAATTGAATAAGTTAATACATTAAAAAGGCATTACAAATAATGCATCACTATTGATTCATGATTGTGACAAAGGTCTTACAAACGTAAGATGTTAACAATTGGGGAATGGAGCATGGGGTATATAGAAACTCCCTGTACTAACTTCAGAGATACAACTTTTTTGCAGATCAAAAACTATTCTGAATGATTAGCATGTATAATTAGCATGTGAGAGGGGCACGGGGAGGGCTGTGCAACACAGTGAAGACAAGTAGTGATTCTACAGCATCTTATTACGCTGATGGACAGTGACTGTAATGGGGTGGGGGGGATACTTGGTGAAGGGGGGAGCCTAGTAAACATAATGTTCTTCATGTAATTGTAGATTAATGATAACAAAATTTTTAAAAAAACTATTCTGAAATAAAAGATATTTATAAAAAGTATTACAAAGCACACGTATGTCAGAGATCATTATTAGCATGAGACCTACCCCTCTGAATTGAAATTATGTTTCTATGTCTGCCTCCCTACAGACTGGGAGACCCTGGGGCACAGGGACTACGCTCCTGTTGTGACCGTACATCCGAAATCAGCAATGGGCCCCAGTCTGGAAAAGGAGCAAATAGTGATGAAGGACGGAATAAATGAATACAGGGAATGGCCAAATGTTTTCCTTAACCGTAGCACACTGGGTCCCAGGAAATCCTGAATGAACCCTAGGCACTTGGTGTCCTGGGCTCTGGTGGCAATTAAGAAGCAGGCTGGAGGCAGGGGCACTGTATGCAGCCCGCAGCCTGTCCCTCAGCAGGGGTCCACATGTGCTTTGGGTGCCAGCAAAGCTACGCAGATGAAGCTCAGCACATTGTGATGGAAGGCTTTCTAACCAGTACAAATATTAAACAAAACAAATCCGGAAGGTACTGAGCTCCTCATCCCTGGAGGTATGTGAGCAGAGGTTGAATGGCCCAAGCTTCTGGCTCAGGCTTTGCCAAGGCACCTTGTCTAGGAACCTCCCTACAGTCCAGTGACCAATGACCCACAGACAAAGCTGGGGCTCAAAAGGCATTCACTAAGTCCAATCTCTTCCATTTTGCATATAAGAAAACTGAGGCTCAGAGAAAGAATAACCTCCCCAGATGCACACAACACCCCATGACATTGTCTCAGGCTCCCTCCAAACCTGGCTCAGGGATCCACCCCACAGCACCCACCAGCAAGCCTGCTCCTAGCCCACAGCCATCCCAGAGACAAGGCAGATCAGTCACTGCTCCACAGAGGCTGCTCCCCCTCCATCTGCAAAGACCCTCGGTTAGTGGGTCAGGCTCCTGGTGGCACACAGGCTGACCAGGCATGGAGACAGAGCAGGGCCCTGGTCTTGTGGTGGACAGACCAGAAGGACCGTGAGGCAGGAGGGACCACTTACCTAATGGTGTGCTCAAAATAGATATCATCCATGGAGGCCGTGACACAGGGGCAGCCAGCGTGCCTCTCCGCTGGCGGAAGAAAGCCATGTGTTAGCAGCCTCCCCATATCACCCAAGCCTCTGATCAAACGTCAGACCACCCAAACTAAGGCAGTGCCTCCTCACCCACACCCCCAGCCTTCTTTACTTTTCTTTACCATAGTTACTATGCCCTGACCCTGTTTTATGTACCTGGGTGGTATCTGCCTCATGTCACTCCTTTCTGCTAGACTGCAATTACTAGAGGGCAGGGGTTCTTGCCCATCTTGTTCCCTGCTTGCCCCACTCCAGAACAGGACTCTGTGTGTGCCTGGCACACAGTGGACAGAAGAAGTAGCTGATGAGTGAATAGTGCATATGCCATGCTGTTCTACACCCCAGCATCTTCAGTGCCCACACCTCTACCCAGTCAATCTCACCCACCTTTGCTTCCTTGCCTGAGTCATTCTTACCCTCAGGACTCTGCTCACCTGCCTGGGTCCCTCGGGGATCCCTCCCCTGCCCCCAGAGCTGGGTCAGGGCCTCTGGTCTATTCTCCTGCAGATCTAGTTCTGCCTCTCTTTCCCAGCCCCCATCAGACTGTGCTGGTGGGGCAGGCAGGTCATCTCTCTGTGCTCCCCACCAGTCTGTAAGCTCCTTGTGGGTTGGAAAATACCAGGACACCAAAAGGAATGAAATGACCTCAACTGAGCTCCACTCAGCTCAGTGTTGGGAGCTTGGTAAGAACAGCCACGGCCTCTCCTCCAGGCACCCTCGAGCCAATTTTGGGTTAGCCACATTTAAGGCTTTGCTGTGTCGGAGCAGGGACCTAAGGGTGCAGGGCCAACACTCAGAGCTGGAGGGAGAGCAGGTGTGCCGATGCTGAGCAACCAGAAATTGGAGAGGGAATTTCAGGCAAGTGGAGCAGCATGAGCAAAGGTCAGGAGGAGGAGCGAATGTGGCACTCAGGGCACAGGACCATCTCTGAAAATCAAGGCCTGCCCTGGGTGTGTGGGGCCAGCTGGTGAGGATGACTGTGCCAAGTAGCCTCACCAGACAGGCAGGCTGTGGTGTCGATCCACTTGAGCAGCTGCCCGACGCTCAGCTCGCCACGGTGGTTGGTGTGGCAGGGCAGCACCAGCTGGCTCATCTGCACCTCTGTGGGGTTCCGGTACGCCTCGCCATCTGCCATGGCTCCACGCTTCTCGGCCCTGGAGGCTGACTTCCAGGATGTGTGGCTGGAGAACACGGAGGTGAGGCCCTGGAGAATGGGTGGGACAAAGAGATCAGCTCACAGCAGGGTGGCCTGGGTCTGTCCCTCCCTAGGACCTGAGGGCTGGGGAGAGAGGAGAGAGCACCCCAGGGCCACCTCCCACCAGACCCCAACTCCAAGTGTGGTCAACACCTCTAGCCCAGGGTCTCAAACCCCGAGTGACTCTAGATGTCACTTAGGCCCAATTTCCTTTTGGCCAACAATTCCATGTTAACTCGACCTTGGACCCTAGGGTGAGGAAGGGAGAGGAGTATCATGCAGAGAATTTCGTGCTCCTCCCTTTAGCATGTGGGCCAGCTTTTTAAAGTTTTGCCTCAGACTGACCTTCATTCTTGAAAGAGTCCCCCTCTTTATGCAGTGAGCCCCGTAGCAGTCAAGCCTGGGGATTTGTTCCAATAAAGTGTTTTAAGAAGCAGCTCCTATTCCACCCTCCAAGGACCCTTGATCTTCAGACCACATCAGAAGCAGCACCTCTTTAGCACTTGGCTCTCCTGACTAGATGGGCTCTGGAGGTCACTGACAGCTGTCTGATCCAGGCCAGGGCTGCCAGCTGTAGAACCAGCAGAGAAAATCTTCCAA
The DNA here is from genome assembly GCF_030020395.1 of Manis pentadactyla. Lineage (NCBI taxonomy): Eukaryota > Metazoa > Chordata > Mammalia > Pholidota > Manidae > Manis > Manis pentadactyla. The sequence goes on along the minus strand of NC_080022.1, from coordinate 44,223,769 downwards.
CTCATGAATTAGAGGTAGAGTTTCTGCTCCGGGCCCAGTTTATCTCCGTCCCCAGACAGAAGCGGTGGGGAATGCCCGGCAGTCCTTGGATGGGGTGGGCTGGGGAGGCGGAGCCAACCTGCCATCCGTCTCTCTGGCCTGCTCTCCCTTCTCAGACCGTGAGCAAGAGCTGAATACACCTGCTTGTGTGAGAAAATGACAGGGACCCAGGCACGAGAGTTCCGATTCTCGTGGCCAGTTCCAGCTGTGGTGGTAACCGTCACCATTAACTTTATATAGCACTTACTAAGTATCAGATTCTCTTCTTAGCACTTCACATGTGCTAATTTTACCCAACAACAGACCCCAAGGTAGGTTCATTACTATACTTACTTTACAGACGAGGAACCTAAGTCTCAAAGACCAGTGGTGACCCCAGAGGTCTGGGTGCAGAGTCTGAGGCCGACCCACCATACCACACTGCCTGCAGGGCCTCCCGGAGCCCTGAGGAGCCCAGGGCCCTGAGCCAGGATTCGGCAGCAACGAGCGTGACCCAGTGCTGGCCCTGCTACACCTCCGCGTGGGGGCAGGGACAGCTCAGGGAGGTGACGGCTCTCATGCTGCGGGGTCTGTACTCCTTGGATAATTCTCCCCATGAGGCGTGCATAGCTAATTCAATAAGTTCAAAACACACTGAGGTGACAAGTTCACCATCACTGACCCCTAAGTGGTGGAACTTGGATTTGAGCCAGGTCTATCTGACCCAGAACAGCTTTTGGGTTCCCAGGGAAGCAGCTCATTCCTGAGAGCCCCTGGGTACCTTGCACTGAGGGGAGAGAGATGGGGGCAGCCACCCCAGGAGCTCCCAGCCTGGGTAGGGCCTGTGGGGTGACAGGCTGCCAGGCTCTTGCAAGAGTCTAGCAGGTTGCTCTGGTCCAAGCAGCAGGACCCGTCACCATGGTAACCACTGCCAAGGCATTTCTGGCCTGGTGCGCACTGGGGGCCTGCATGGATGTGGATGCGGGCGGATGGCTTTCTGGGTGTGGGAGACAGGAGAGCAAGAAGAAAGGCAGACTCCATTCACCCACCCTCCTCCCAAATCCCTCCCACAGCCAGGGATTCTGGACAGGACATTCCAGAAAGAAGCCCTGGAGAAAGCTGGGGACATGGGGGAGGCAAGATGCAAAGGTTAAAAGGGCAGAAGAAAGGGAGGCGACTGCTAGCTTTCTGGGCAGTTCTGGGCATGCACACGGGGAAGCCCACACACAGTGTTCCTGTGTTTCAAGCCTCTTTTCATACCACTGCCTAAGTGGGTCCTCACAAGGGAGGCAGAGGGTGAGGACTCTTCACCCCATCTTACAATCGAGGAAAGTGAGGATGGAAAAGTCCCTAGACCAGCAGTCAGGACACCTGAGTTCCAGCCCTCTTTCGGCTTCTCATCTGGTCAACCCTGGTTCCCACCAGCCTCTGTGGAAAAGAGTTCGTATCTTCCAACTGTACTACTTGCCTGGAGGCAGGACCCTCACCTTGTTCACTCATTCATTCATTCATTCATTCATTCAGCAAGCACCTCTGGTCCGGGCCCTAGGCCAAACATTGAGAACACAAAGATAAGTCATTCTAATCCCTTTAAGAAGCTCCTACTCTAGTGCTCATGCTTAGAAGGGCACACAGTAGGACCTCATCAAAGATTGGTGGTGAGACAACCAGAAACACACTTGAGGTCAAATCCTAGCCTTGCCCTTCAAGTGCTATGTGATACTGAGCAAGTCCCCTAACCTCCTGAGGCCTCATTAGTACTTACTAGGCAGGCAGGGGCAGGAGACTGCCAATCCCCAAGATACCCCAGCCCTGGCTCCAGGACCCTGAGTGTAACCCTGCAGGGCTCCAGCAGCCTAGCTGAGACTTCCAAAGAGAAAGCTAAGGAGCCCTGTCTCCCCGTCAGACAGGAAGTACTGTGCTCCTCCAAACAAGGCTCTGAGCTCCCACTACTACTCCAGGCAAACTGAGGGACAAGGCGCACTGTGGCTGTCCTCCCAGTCCACTTAAAGAGAAGGGTACAGAGCCCCCGGGCAGGGTGCATGCAGGTGGAGGGACAGAGCTGCACCACAGGCCCCAGGCACAGCCTCTCAGACTCCAACTCCTTCCTTGGCTCCTAGGCAGTCTGCCCACATCAGGGGAGGCCAGGCCTTCTCCTAGTGCCGCAGTGGGCGGGCAGCCAGCACACGCAGGCAGGGCGTGTGCAGCCCAGGCAGGGTTCGGCCAATGGGGCCTCAGCGCCGGGCCACTGCCCCTAAGACCAGTCACACAGAGAGCAGAGGCCCTGGATGGGGTCAGGGCCCAGGGCAGCCAGACAGGCCGAGCCCAGAGAGCTGACAAGGGGAGCAGAGCCACCAGGAAGGTCGGGAGGGCACCTGGAGGTCACAGGCATGCCCTCTCCAATAGCCACTGTGTCAGGCCCTGGCCACAGGCGCCAGCAGACCTGCAGATCTGATGATCCCAGAATAGGCCTCAGCTGGCTACACCCACGGGCCTGTGTGCTTCCCTCTGGCCACAGTCAGACCACAGACCTGCTGGGTCAGAGCAGAAGAGGCACTTCACCCAAAATTTCTTAGCTGGGGAGACTGAGGCACACAGAGGGCAAGGCTGGTCCAGGATCACACAGCTGGGGAGACAGGATGAGCCCTCCTGGGCCACAGTTCCTTCTAGGCAACTTAACAACCACTCCACACCAATAGACCCAATCTTGAGTAGCCAAGTCCCAGTGGTCCAACCTCCACAAATTCAGGCCACCCCACTGCCTTTCAGCTCAGGCCCCCGCATTGCTAGCTCACTGATCTGTTTCCACAGCCTGTCCACAGGCCACCAGTCTCTCCACCTCCTTCCAGCCGCTAAGCAGCAAGCAAGGGATCTTTCCAACAAGCAAATCTACCAACCAGACGACAGCCATAACTTACTGTGTCCTGCCTTGCAGGGACACTAGGTCCAATATTTATACCTCCTCCCCCCATAAGACTTCGTTCTGTCCCTTACGACCACCCAGACCTTTTTGAAGAGCAAGCCTGACCAGGCACCTCCCCTGCTCAAGACTCCTCAATGACTCCCTACCTGTCTAAGGATCAAGGCTCTGCTCTGCTCCTGCCAGCACCCACAACGGCTGCTCTCCCAGCTCCAGACCGCATGTGTCTCTTCAGAGCACCGCAGCCCCCAGCTCCACTCTCCCACCACGTGGATGCTGTCTCTGTATAGGATCCCTGTACCTGCCGCATCTGCCACAAGAGTCCCTCCTCCTCCTCTTCTTCCCCCAACCCTTGCTCCTTCCCCAGGGAGAGTTAAGGCCCCCTCCCCGACCCCTGCAGCCTCGCCTGTCCACCACAGCACTGACCGTGCTGTGCAGTCACAGTTTCCAGAGCCACCTCCCCCAGCAGACAGGCGTCTCTGCAGTGCAACAGGTTCAGGCCTGCTGCAGAGCAGGTGCCCAATACGTTCTATAAGGCAAAAGCTAATGACAGGGGAAGCCTTGGAGCTGAGACTAAAGACAAGGAAGTTCTGAGGTGCAGACAGCATGTGAAGAAAGGTAGACAGGAGGAGAGGCGATGGCAGTGGCTATGTGATGTGAACGGCCAGGACACAGGGGGGCAGGTAGCAAAGTGCTAGGCACCTGTGTGGGTGCAGACAGACAGAGAGAGGCTAAGGAGTATCCAGGAACCATGGAAGATTCGCAGAGAGGACTATGGCCAGAAAACAAGACCAGCCAGCAGAGAGATCTGAGTACCTTCAGGAGCTATCAGAAGCAGCAGGCCTAGAGCAGAGGAGGCCCACCTACCCTGGCAGGGAGAGGTAGGCTTGGGTGCCCTCTCAAATAACCTACCATGCCCAGGTTGTGCCCAGGCCTTGGGGGTCAGCTTGGTCTGGGCTCGAGTCCAGTTCCACAACTAACTTGTGTGGCCTCAGGGCAAGCTGCTCAACCTCTGTGGGCCTCAGTTTCCTCATCTGTAAAAATGGGATTATAATACCTACCCCAAGGACCACTGTGGGGATGAAATTAAATGAGATCAAGTGCTTAGAGCTCCTAGCACATGCCTACCATATGACTAACATTTATTGAGCACGTAGGGTTACCATTACAAAATGAGTTTGGGTTTCCTACAGAAACATAGCTGGGAAGGACCCGCAGCTCACACTGGACATCATCCTCTTCCACCCATGAGTTCCCCAGAACCTCCCCATGAAGGGGCAAGACTGCGGCCATCTGAGAGGTTCTGCGAGAATTCACAAAGCCAGCAATAGCAGAGCAGGATCAGAGCCCAAGTTCCCCCACTTTCTCTCCCTGCCTCTCTGGAGGATGAGGTAGGGCACTGGAAGGCAGGCGGGCCCCCAAGGGGCAGGAAGAAGCAGCCTTGGCCCACCCCCAGCACCACCAGTCCAGCCCCCTGAAAGGCAGCCAGACAAAGTGCAAGAGCTGCCAAACTGGATGTCCTACCCCCACAAAGGCAGCTCCAGCCTCTCCCAGAGACGGGGACTGCCTCCTGGTGGTTCCCCATCCGCAAGGCAAGAGTATATGTCAACATCCTAATCTCTCCTTCAGGCCTATTCCCTACCTTCTTACCAAAAAAGGCTCTGAGGCAGCCCGCCCAGGCACACAGGGCACACACAGGCTTCACATGCACCAGGAGCCAAAATGCAGGCAGAGCTAAGGGACCAAATAAGGGGGCAGAGGATTATGTTAGGAATGCAGCTGCACAAAGATGCTGCCATAGAGAATTACATTTGGCTTTGAGATTCCCAGGAGACAAGGCAAAAAAGGGTAGCAGTGGGTACACAACTCATAAGTAGAAAGAGCACTTGTCTATGAAGCCAGCCTGAGCACTGGGAGCAGGATGTCAGTGAGCTGTTCCATAGGTTTCTGATTGTCATATAACATCAGATCATATCTTTGTTCTAGAAGATAAATAATGGTCCCCAGTGCCCTGTACATACATCCTCATTGTACTGTTAGCTACAGGGTGGGTTGGCGCTTAAACATTTTTCAAGGTTTTGGAGTGGGAAAGGTAGAGAATTAAACCATTATTTTTTATTAAGTAACTCCTATATGCCATTCATTCAATTAACATTTATTGAACACCTATTATGTATCAAGTTCTGTGCTAGGAGCTTTCAAAGCTTATCTTTATTTATCAGTAATTATCCTGTGCAGTATCTACCCTGAGAGCCATAGCTGTTCTACCCATTTTACAGATGAGCAAACCAAGGCTGAGAGCAGGTACATTGCTTCTGAGCACTTGGAAAGTGGTAGAGCTTAAGACAACCCAGACCCACCAGCCAAAGTCTATGTTTACTTTTATCTCTATAGGATTTCCATAGGCCTTAGAGATGGAGAAGATGGAAGAGATTCTTCCCATCTGAGACTCAGTGAGAGGAAGCAAACTACCCCAAGTCACACGGCCAGTCAGTAGCCACAGAGAATAGAGGCCAGGGTCCCAACTGCCCATGCAGACATGACAGGCTGGTGCAGGCTGATCAGATGGTAGGCATTTCCCTTCTGACAGCTAGCTCTTGTGCTCTCCCAGGATGGGGGTTCTAGGAGGGTCTCCCAGCTTCTAATCCACCCTGTGCCCCCAATCTAGTGAGAAGGGAGGCAGGTTAGGGGACGTAATTTAGCCTCTGAGCTAAGGCCAAGCCTTCCTCAGTCCAGCCTCATTTCTCCTTTGGACATAGAGACTGATGGGGCATTTTCATTTCAGTGCCTCCCTGTAAGGTTGAACATAAATGTAACTTTTATCAGCTCATCATCCCAGAAGGCCTCGGACAAGGTATTTTACCTGTTTTCTCATCTATCAGATGGGGATAATAAAAGAACCTGGGATTATAGTGAGGATTTTAAAGATAGTGAACCCACCAGGATGGCTATATTCAAAATCACAGAAAATAACAAGTGTTAGCAAGGGTATTATGAAAACAGAACACTTGTACATTGCTGGTGGGAATACAAAATGCTGGAGCTGGTGTAAAAAATACTTCGATGGCTCCTCAAACAGTTGAGCATAGAAATACCATATGACCTTGCAATTCCAATCCTAGGTATATACCCAAAAGAACGGAAAACAGGGACTGAAACAATGTCAGGTTCATAGCAGCACTATTCATAATAGCCAAAAGGTGGAATCAGCCCCAATGTTCATCAATGGATAAATGGATAAACAGATTGTGGTATATACATATTATGGAATATGAGACATAAAAAAAGAGTGAAGTATTGATTCATGCTAAAACATGGACTTTCAAAAACATTAAGCTTAGTGAAATAAGCGAGACATAAAAGGTCACATTGTATGGTTTCATTTATATGAAATATCCCAGATAAACCCATAGAGTCAGGAGGCAGATTTGTGGTTGCTAGGTTTACTATTAGCTCTCTGGGCCTCAATTGCCCCATCTGTCAAATGGGGCATTTAACTAGATAGTCTCCAAGGCTCTTGCCAACCGTGAAAGAGTCTGGCTCCCAGGAGGAACTCCTTAACAAGGCCTGAGAGGCCCTGTGCTGACCACACCTGCCATACCTCCAGTCTTGCTCACACGCAGCCCCAGCAATGAGGGCTTTGTTGCAGTTCCTAGTATTCATCCTGCCACCTCTCAGCTCCTGTCCTTTGCCCATGCTATTCCCTCTGCCTGGAGCACTCTTCCCTCTACTCTTCACCTGTGTAATGCCTATTCATTCCTCAGCTCCTTTATCTCTTGCCCTTCCTTATGCTTCAGACACTGTGAACTCCCCTCTGTAATGCTCTCCATTGTGACCAATGTTCACTTCACTGTGGGAGTATTTGGTTGACACCAGACCGAAAGACCCACCAGGCAGGAGCCCGGTCTCTCTACTCCAGGTGTCCATGGAGCCCAGCACAGAGCTTGTGGGTCAACTGAATGAGTTTGTTCAGTAGGTCTCCAGTTCCCACTAGTGTCACCCCATGTAGGCAGGGAGAACGCAGGCCATGAGGTGAGGCAGGGGTCCCTCGAGAGGCCCTCTCCCACCCCTGCCCTCTCACCCCATTCTAGAGCAGAGACCCTGAACATCACCTGCCTCCCTCCACCCCTAAGGGTAAAAATAACCTTTGTCTGAAATATGACACCCACTCTGTCAGGTGATTCTAAGAACTCCTCGGCCCTACTGAGCCTGCCAGGCCCTAGACTGGGTGGGGAAGGCATTTCCTGAATGCTCTCTCATTTGTACCGCATCTGAGCCCTGGACAGACATCTGAGGTGTTACCACTGGCGAGGTACACAGGGAACCCAGAGAAGTCCCTAGTCCTGTCTAACGTCCCCAAACTCTGAAGCACACAGCCAAACTTAAGGGCAGGCCTCTTGCCTCTCTATACTACAGCCCTTTGCTCCATCATGAGAAGGAAAAGGGCTTTGGAGACTGCTTGCTTGGATGAATGGGGAAACTGAGGCATGGGGTTCTCCATCCAAGGTCTTAAGTGAAAGGTCTTAGAGTAAGGCACACCTCAGGCAAATTACTGCGAAGTTGTTTTCTCCTTGGGACAAGAAAACACAAATCCCCCCACACCATCTCCATTCAAGAATAGTGTGAGGATTAAAGGAGATCCCCAAACCAAAGGCATCCAGCTAACTGTGAAGAGCTGTGCACATGTGAGGGAGCATTGTTTCAGCGAGGCTGGAGAGGATGCAGTGGTTGGGCTGCATGGGGACTTGTCTTCCCCAAAACACCACAGCCTCCAGCAGCCTTTGTTTCTCACTTTTGGGAAACGGAAACGTGGAGAAGGGAGGCAGCGTGGATCAGCGGGATCTGGAGTCGGGCAGGCTGCGCGTGAATCGCAGACCTGCCCTCAGAAGCCCAGGGCCTCAGGCCTCTTGCTTCCCCCTTCATCCAGTGATGCTTGTGTTGAACAACTGAGCACCTGCTATGTACCTGTTCCCTCATCTGTAAAATGAGATTGTCACAGGCTTTGCAGAGTTGTCCTGAGGTGCAAAGGAGGGAACATCTGGAAATGCTTTGTAAATTGTGATGGTTCTGCCCTCCTTTTATTCCAGCACTTCTTGAGAGTCTGAGTAGGGCCTGCTGGGTGGACAAGCCTCACAAAGCCAAGGTCTCGATGGGAAGATACAAGTGGAATAGGGTTTACCTAGGAGATACTGCTACACGGAGGGGACAGGGGCCTGTGGGAAGGTGCTCAGAACCTGCAGGAAGAGGGACTGGCTGGGAAGAGATGGGGGTTCCAGTTAACCTCAGCCAACACCCTCACACACACCCTGATTCATCTGGGCACCATCCCTGCAGTGTGTGCCAGGACTAACGACCCATGGGATGTGAGCAAGTTTTTCATCTCTCTGGCCCCAGCCTCCTTGCTCATAAAATAGAAAGGATAAGTGTGCAGGTGAGATTGAGAACAGTCACCACCCCCCCATTGGTTGAAGTATTTTGTATGCACTAGACTCTGTGCTGAGCATTTAATGTGCATCATTTTGTTAAATCTTCACACAGCCCTAATAGTTGGATGCTGTTACGGTTCGCATTTCACAGATGGGAAATCAGAGACTTAGGGTAAGTTACTTGCATGCAATCTCAGAGCCAGTAAAGGGCAGAGATGGGACTGGAACCCAAGTCTGTTTAACTCAAAGGCTGAGGCTGCTTGGCCTCTTTGCTAGAACCTCCCCTCTCTTCTGAATGGGCAGGACGGTTCCTGCTGTGTCCGGGTTTTATGCCAGCCATGGGCCCTTCCTCACCCACAAATGCCAGGTCAGGAACCATACACGAAGCTCCCTCCCCATCTACCCTCACATCTTCCCCAGGAGATAGCAATGGTGTCAGCACCCCTCCCACCACAGTCCAAGGTCACGGCACTTGTCCTGGATGTTGAAGGACCAGCCCGGTGTGGAGTGAGGCAGCCGCCAGTGGGGAAACTACAAGCTCTCTGAGTATAGTTGTCATGCTTTGCGAATCCTCAGCTCTCGAGAATGCAAGGAAACCTCATGGTCAGCTAGCCTGCCCCTCCCAGGTGCAGGAAGCTCAGCTACCACACCCCCTCCAGTGGTGTCCAGATGAGTTTGCTCACTCCTAGAGACAGGGGGGCTTACTCCCCTATGATGCAGACCCTTCAAAGGAGCAGGTCTGCCTGTCAGAGTTCTTGCATTCCCCTGCTCCCCCACGCTACTGACACCTGCCTCCCTTGGAGCTGTTTGCTACTTACCACTCCCTACCTCCTGTAAATCCCAGAGAGAGGCCGGAGGTTTTTGAACACAGGCGCTCTGACCCCAAGTGCAATTGGCTGCACTATGTGGCCCATCAGGGGAGCCACTGATGGTACCTGGCCCAGAACCCACACTCACAGGCAACACACCCATGCTGGAGCCCCTGGCCATGGATAGGTCCTTCAGGGCCAGGGAACAACGGGCACAGCCTCTGTCCTCATCAGAGTCCTTCGTGTTCTCCCTGCCAGACAGCCAGGGCTGCTGCCTGGCCTGCCTCTGGGTCACCATGGCAACAGGTGGCCTCCATGGGCCAGGCCTGGCCATCCTGCAAGCAAGCTCAGTTACTGTGGAGCTGGGCACAGCACTGCAGGCCCCACAAGTCTCCTCCAGGAAGGCAAGGGGAAGAGGGGGAGAGACAGAGAAGAGGGAAGTGGAGAGAAGAGAGGTTACAGAGAGAGAGAAGGAGGGAAAGAAGGGAAAAGAGAGAGAATAGAAAAAACATGAGGTCAACACATAGAGGCGGGTCAAGAACAGAGCAAGTAAAAGAAAGGACGGACACACACACACACACACACACACACACACACAACCTTGGCAAAGGGCAAAGTAAGGGACTCAGGAAAGGGGCCCCCTTCTCACCTCCGCACTGCACATTCTTCAGGCCTGAGCGGCTCTCAGCCCTGCAGGATTCTGGCTGCAGCTGGGACTTCCTGCCCCAGGAAGCTGGCAGCCCAGTGGCCCCTGGGAGGCCCCAGCTGCTTCTCCAGCCCCTGCAGGCCCCTGCCCAGCAAGCAGGGCCCCCTCTCCCAGCCCCTCAGGCAGCACCTCCCTGTTCTGCATTCCTTGCAGTCTCTGAGGCCCCAGATGCCCCCAGTTCTGCAACCCACTCATGCTCTTCCTCTCCACCTCACCCAGCTTCCCGTCCCACAGCACACCACTTTTTCTCCCCCAGTGTTCAGGAAACCACTGAGGCCTGCTCAGAATGAGGCTCGGTGAGGGGAAACCAACCCTCAAGGCACTGCTTCCAAGGCCCCAAGTCACCCGGTGGAAGGGTTACAGATGCAGAGCTGGGCCTGGACTGGTCTCTAGCAGAGGCTGCTGAGCTGAGCAGGTACACCGAACAGTTCCTTGGAGGGGCCCTTGCCGTGCTCCGGCCAGGCCTTTCCCCCAGCCTCAAGCTCCCTGCTGCAAGACACCCCTATCATACCTGTCCCAGCCCACCCAGCCCATGTGCACTACACTGCCTTAGGGGAGTTTGAGCCCACAGGAAAGGTCTTTTGAAGAAATGATGAACAGTGCAGAGAAAGAAAGAAGGAAAAACAGGAAGGCACCAGGAGCTGCGGGGTGGGGCAGGGCAAGGCCCAGTGGACCCAGGCTGTGCTGGAATCATGGTCCCACCTCTGTCTCCCTGGATAAGCTGAAGCCATTTACTTAAGCCATTCTGAACCTCACTTGCCATATCTATAAAATGGGAATAATAATATCACAGAGAGGTTCAATAAGATTATATGTGCAAATTGCTTAGAATAGGATTTGATCCATTGAAAGTGCTTGAAAAGTGTCAGCTCTTCATGCTGTTAAAAAACAAGGCGTTATTGAACAACACCGGAAATTGTCCTGACCAGGAAGGGTCTGCACAAGTCCCTGGTGTAAGAGACAATGCCATGACTGGCCAGGTTGCCTTTGCAGAGCCCAGGCCAAGCCTGGGGTTGAGGGCCCAGGCTTCAGGAGGACAGGAGTGTGGCAGGGAAGCTCCCAGCAGTGGTGAGGGCAGACAGGCCTTTTAGCCCCTTCTGTGAACAACCACTGGCAGCCGAACATGCTGACTGTCTACCAGCAGGGCCTTGTTTAAGCTATGAATCAAGATGTTGAACAGGACAGTCTGTGGCACTTCATGGAGGCCTCCCGCTGATGTCCTCCCACAGTCTGACCAGACTTGACAACTTCTGGGAAACCTTCTCATTTCCCAGGCCCCTGAAAGGCTCAAAACCACTCACAAAGGACTAAAAGCAGTGATCACTAGAAACCAGCTCAGGTTCACTAGGAATTTCAGGCACAAGAGGAGAGGTCATTGGGGCAGGAATAGACATAGTTTGCATATTGTGCATTTGCATAGACTCAGAACTTTGCACATGCTCAGTAAAAATGTGCTAACATGAACCTGAGAGGTGCCTCCAAAGGACCACATTCATCTGCTCTGTTCAACATTTGATCAAATGGCTGGAATGAGGACACTTCTGGTCATAGATGGCCACCTGAAGGGTTGCAACATACAAATAATAAACCCAATCAAATGAAAATGAACAAGATTCATAGTATTAGCCTGCATTTAAGTCGTTCTGTTGCCATCACTTTAAGTTAGATGCCTATTGTGGTGGCTCTAGCTTAGTGGTCCTTTATGCAAAAACAGTCTCATGATTTCATCTGTCCACAGCCTCAGCAATGACACCTCTTGCTACAACCAAACAGGCACCCTGTGGCGACAGAGGACTTCTGCGTGTGGTGCGTGTGAGGGCAGCAATGATTCAGTGGCAGGGAGGAGCCAGCCTCCAGCTGGGGTGTGGCAGGCAGCACGAGGCCCAGCCCTGCGAGACAGACAGGGAACAGCACAGGAGGGACAACCAGGCATAGGAGGGGCAGTGAGGAGGCAGGGCCACATGTGGCCTGGTGACCGGCCTCTGACTGCAAATCTGAGGTTTGGCTGGGTCAGAGGCTAGGAAGGTGCTAGTAAGGTGTGAAACCAAGACCAAACAGGGTGGACAAAGTTAGAAAGAGGCCAACTCTGGCTGAAGATGGACATCAGTCATTTTTAGAACCCCATTCCTCCCTTCAAGAGGCTGGGAAGACAGCAGGGAACAAGATGCTCTTCTCTTACGGACAGACAATAAACAAATAAAGGAATAAGATCATTTTAGAAAAGTGGTATAAGATTTAAAAAAACAGCAGATGTGATCAAGAGAGAAGGTGGTGGATGGGGAGGAGCTCCTTTAGACTGGGTAATCAGGAGGCTTCACGGCCAAGATCTGAATGAATGACAAGAAGGAGAAGCTGGGCAAGGCTCTGGGGGCACAAGGTTCCAGACAGGGGAACAGAGGGTACAGAGATCCCAAAGAAGGATGGGAACCAGCTTGGATGACAGAGGAACAGCAGGACAGCCAAGGGGGCCGGAGCAGTATTAGGGTACATGTTACCCAAGGACATGTAAGTCCCAGTGGAGTTTGGATGGGAAGAACTGGAGGCTGTAGGGGGAAGGGTGGTGATCTGACCTGTATTTTAAGGTTACTCCGCTGTTGGGGGTCAGTGAGGGGGTGCAGTTCAGAGCGAGACAGCAGAAGCAGGAGACTCCTAGTGGGCCACTGCAGCCCAGAGAGACAATGGAGTTCGGGTGGGCTGGTGACACAGGAGACACAGAGAGATGATGGGCCTAGAGCATACTGGGGAGGCGGAGCCGGCACCACTTGCTGGTGGACCCCCATGTGACAGTGAAAGAAAGGGAGGAAGCAGGGAGGCCCCAGGCTTTACGCAAATGGCTGGTGCGTGGTGGTGTTGGGTACTGAGTTGGGGAGAAATAAACAGAGGTGCAATCAAGAATTTCTGAGATCCTATTAAACACTTAGAAAGAGATATCAGGGAGAAGACAGAATGTTCGAGTTTGGAGCTCACTGGAGGAGAGGCTGCACTTGGACATGTGAAAGTATATGGGCATTTAAAGATCCACAGGCCTCCACAACCTTGTGGTGGGTCAAAGGTGGCTCTCAGTTCTTTGCGGCTCCTTCCTTTGACAGGTTGAGCCCAATCCCCTCCTCTTGAATCTGGGTCACCCCTAGTGACATTTTAACGGGTGACTTCTGAGATTGGGTGATGGCAATCTTCTATCCAGGTCTCCTCTGGCAGCTTCTATCCAGGTCTCTCGGAACTCATGCTCCGATGGAGCCCCTTGCCAGATGGGAAGTCTGACTACCCTGAGACCATCAAACAGAAAAAGCACCACGGGGGTGCATGAAATGCCAGGCCCACCTTGGCCCAACCTTCCAGCCACTACTGCCACGGGGCCAGATACCAGCGAAGCCATCTTGGACTCCCTGGTCCAGCCCATCCGCCAGCTGGACACCATCAAGTAACCTCCATCAACAGTCACCCAGCCAAGCCTCACCCAAATTCCTGATCCACAAAATCTCAAGATATAATAAAACACTTCTTGTTTAAGCAACTGAGTTTGGGGATAGTCTGTCACACGATCATAGTAACTAGAACAGACATTAATCAAGGAGAGAGTGAAGACAGAGCTGTTTAGAGGTTGGGTGGGAAGGAGGGATCCACAAAGGAGGCCCAGGGGGAGCAATGGGCGGGTGGGAGGGGGCCCCAAGCCAGCCTACAGGACAGGGGCTGCCCAGGAATGACCCTTGCAGAAGCTTGCAGAATGCTTTTTAGAAATCTATGGCTGATATTTACTGGGCACCTACTGTGTGCCAGGCCTATTCTTTGGGGGTCCTTTACTTCTAAACTGCACTCTTAAGCAGGAGTCCTCATTTTATAACTGAGGAAAAGGAAACTCAGACAGGTACATGGAAAGATCTACCCAAAGACACATGGCCAATAAAGGCAGAGGGGACATTGGGCTTGGTTTCTTCTGACTCCAGAGCCAGGCAGGGGCGTGGCGGGGGGGACACCGCTGGAGAGGGTTGGATCACCCAGCACATGGGGCTTCCTAGACAGAGCCTGGCACTTTGGAGACCCTCCATCGGCTGTCTCCCGGCTCCCCTGCCTTCCAAGTGAAAGGGAGGAAGAGCTTGAAGGGGACAGCCTCTGATGAGTCCATTGTACCTGGGCTGTGGGGTTTCAGCACCCCAACTACTCCCGCCCCAACCTATCCTAGCAGCTCAGAATCTCCGCCCACCAGCGGCCCCACCACTCTCCTGTTTGCTTAGCAGAGAACCAGTCTGCACTGGTTCACTAAGACACACCTTCTCTTTGTCTTGCTACTGGAAACTCATTTTTATCTCCAAAAGCAAGGGGACTGGGGGACCAGGTAAGCTCAGAGTCCCAGAAGACCCTTAGGGTAGGGGTGGAGGGCGCTGGGAAGCAATGCCATGCTTGCCCCAAAGTTATCTAATCCTTGAGCTCCTTGCTCTCTCTAGGCCCACCTTTCCCATGTACCCCACTGCTCTCAAAGACTGTATATATAGCTGAGGAAAAGGAAACTCATTCGATCTCTTAAAACTCATCTGCCTCATGTAAAGGCCAGCATGGTGCTAACCTGCTTCGTACAAAGTACACCTGAGTGACAAGAACCATTATTACCCCCACATCCCCATGTTACAGATAAGGAAACCGAAGCTAGGAAAGAGGTAGCTGTTAGCCACTAGCCCCGAACTGGCCAGTCTTCTGTCTCCAAACCGTCCATCTGTCCCTCCCAGGGCAGCCGAGGAGCTGGGTCTCTCTCTGTCCTCGCTAAGGGATCAAAGGAAAACAGAGACTCACCTGGTCTGGCTCAGCCCTGGAGTGTGCTGGAAACAGGACGCTGCTTTAGTTTCCCTCCTGACCTCTGACCGGTTTCCAGGCACGCCACACCTGGCCAGGCCACACCCCTGGGGCAGATCACAGCCTGTCCAGGGAGTCACAGACAGAACAATGCCAAGGAGTGAAAAGGCCCTGTGTTCAGCACCACCCCCAGCAGTGGGCATCCCAACCTGAGTGGTGGGCTTCTTGGGGGCCACGCAGGAAGGGCCGCTGCCAGCCTGCCAGCTCACTGGGCTTCTGAACAACCAGATAAGGTACAGCATGTGCCGGAGCTCCCTAGACTGTGAAATGAGTGCACACATGGGGAGATGAGAAACTCCCAACAGGGGACAGGTCCCAGGTCTCTCTGGAGTCCCAGGGCCTCACTATAATTTTTTTCCAGCTTCATTAAGATGACAAATAAAAATTGCATCTATTTAGGTTGCACACTGTGATGTTCTGATACGCATATACATTGTGAAATGATTACCATAATCAACCTAATTGATTGATTAGGTTACTTACTGTCTCCCTTTTTGGGGGAGTGCGGGGATGAGAACACTTGAGATCTATTCTTTGAGCAAATTTCAAGTATACAACCTGTATTGTGAACTATGGTCACCATTGCTGTACATGAGGTCTCCAGAATTCGTTCTTCTTAAAATTGGAAGTTTGTACACTTTGACCAATATCTCCTCTTCCCCCAGCCCCCTCACTATCATTTTTTGAGCACCTACTATGTCCCTATATACACATTACACAGTATAGCACCTACTATATTTTATACAATTACCCAATAGCTTCATATCCGTAATATCATGTAATCCTCATCAAATCCCTCTTGCACAGACAAGGAAACTGAGAGGCTGGCTGTGGAGGCCTGGCCTAAGGGCACTCTGCCCTAAGTGGAGAGCCAGGACTTTGCCTGTCCTGTCACCACAGCTTTCTACTCATTGGGAATCCTCACCAAAGGAGATGCTTAATGCTCAGTGTCTACTGACATTAAGAATTAATGTCTGATTTGCTGGGGGCAAATTATTACTATTGGAGAAGCCCCAGGCAGGATATGCATGTTTCATGGACAAGGGGGCCAGGGAGGGATTCCTTAGGGGTCACTGCCAAATGCATTCACCATTCCTTGTGGAACAGGTTCTTTCCCACATCTCATACACAGGTGCCTCCACCTGGCGCAGGCTTCCTAACCTGGAAAGGCTTTCAAGCCAGCTAACCATTCATCACCTTCTCTAGAGAGCCTGCCCTGGCCCCTAGGTTGGTGAGGGCTTCCGTCTGTCACAGCCTGGCCACACTGCTTTGTCATCATCAGTGCGTACCTCTCTCTGTCTCCCCATCAGCCTGGGGGCACCTGAGGACAGGTCCAATCTGACTCATCCCTCTGTCCCCAAAGCACTGAGTCCATTCTGACTCATCCCTCTGTCCCCAAAGCACTGGACTCTGGTCCTTTCCGTCACTGCCCTGATGCTGCCTCCTATCCAAAGGAGGCTACTCCTGGGGAATGGCAGGAGCACATAGGCCCACAGCCAGGGAGTTGGCAGAGAACCGAACCGGCAGCACCAACTGTCCTTGGAGGCACAGGACAGAGCAGGCACAAGGCAGAGGTGTCAGTTCCTCGGCTCAGCCAGGTCATCCCAGGACAAGGAGAGGAGCCACAGCACCAGGGCTCCTGCCCAGGGGTCAGAGAAGACTGAATTCTCTAACTAGCCCAAAGTAGCTCCATGCCAGAGCCTTGGTTTTCTTACCCATAAAGCCAGATGAATGCCAGCAGCCTACGAGAGCTGTTGGGAAGGTCAAATATGCCTGACACCTAGTGGATACTCAACAAAAGTTAGCTTTTACCATTTCATCCAACCAACTGACACCTGTCACTCACCCATTGAAGAAACTGAAGTCCAGATGAGACAAAAAGAAAAGAGCCAGCATTTCCCATGGCCAGTCACATGACAAGTTATACATTCCTCAAAGTCTTCAATCTTGCCAACAGTCTAGCAAAATCTGTAGAAGCAAACCTGGTTCGCAGGTGAGGAAACCAACGCCCATGGGGTGAAGTGAGTTATGTCCTAAGGCAGGTCTCTGGACTCGTGAGCAGCCGTCCAGAGGTGCCGGGCTGCCACATGGCCCCACCTGGACCAGACATGGGTGAAGGGCCGTGGTGCGGCCTCCCTCAACCCTGGTGGGTGTGAGGCGAGGGGAGGGCCGTCAGCTGGGAATCTGCGCAGTCAGCGTGTGAAGGTGGGCAGCCCACGCTGAGGGGCAGGTCTGAGTGTGATGGTGAGGCCACTTCCTGGGTGCCCAGAGGCTCCAGATCTCTCCCTGCCCAAGTCAGGGGTTGGAGAAGGGGGTCTCAGCCTAGCAAGTAGGAGCTCTGGGTCCCTCGCCACTGGTACAAGCCCAGGTGCATCCTCTGACTTCTCTGTGTCAGGGGCTGATCCTATCACCACCCACCTGTTGTGGGGGCTCAGGGTGGTTAGGCAGGTGGCTGAGACCTTCATGCCAGTCATACAGAGGAGAGGAACCCTGAGGATGTGTTTCCCTGTGTCCCTGGAGTAAGTATTCAGGGACTGTGCACCTTGGCACCAAGCCTGGGCCCAGAGCGTCCTCAAGGAGTGCACAGTCTGGTGGCAGGACAATACAACCCCCAGCCCTCTGAACCCCGAGCCCTACCAACAGGCCCAGCACCCCCAGCCTGCAGCACCTCACAGCCTCCAGCTGCTCAGGCCTTGCTCACCCTACTCCAGCCACACTGGCCTCCATTCAGCGGCTCAGATGCACCAAGTGCCCCACACCATGGAGCCTGCCAATCAGTGCTGTTACCTCTGCTTGGAATGCTCTTTCAGCTTCTCCCCTGGGCTTCCTTCTCAGCCACTAGGTTTCTGTTCAGAGAGCTGTCCCTTGACCTCCCTCATTATTCTCTCATGGTTCCCTGTTTAGAAACCTGAGTTTAATCTCAGCAGTGCCACTTAACATCTGTGTGATCTTGGGCAAGTTACTTAACCTCTCTGACTTAGTTTCTTCATTAATATGGGCATGATAACATTATCTACTTCACAGAGTTGTTATAAGGAATAAATGAGTTAATGCATGCTTGGCACATAGGTGGCACTTGTATGGCATTTACTCTTATTACTTCTATTCATGGCACTTATTAGATTTTTATTGTGTATTTATTTGACTACCTTTTCATTGTGTCTCCCTCATTGGCTGTCAGCCTGAGTTCATCACAGTGTACTCTGCACCTGCCACATGCTAATCCCTGCAGAGGGAACAACTGACGTCAATAAAACATCCTGAGGAGATGCCACTGATTCTGGGAGCAGCAGGATGGGGACTGGAAGGGGAAATAATGGCTGAGCCAGGTTTTGAAGGTTACATAAAAGCAATGGGGTGAAGATAAGATTCTAATCCAGGGATGGCCAAACACTGTGCCCTAAATCTCCCCACACTCTGAACTAGACCCCTAATGATGTTGGGGTCTGGGGCAGGGGCAGGTTCAGAGTGGAGCAGTGGGATCCCTGCCGGGGGGTGGGAGCAGCAGATAGGTCTGTGGGTGCAGGAACACACGCACAGACTCTCACGCTGTGTCTGACCCACCACCCTGTCGGCAGCACCAGCGGCTCAGGGCTTCTCAGGGGAACTGGGTCAAGCAGCCCCATCACCATTTCCAGAGTAAATAATGTTCCCAGGAGCTGACCTGGATCGGGCTAGAACCGAGGCTGAACAGAGGTTCCCAGCCTCCCACCAGGGTGCCAGCAGGTCCCTGCCAGGCCAGGAGTGTGAAACTCAGTGCCCAATACAGACTGACACATGGAAGGGGAAGGAGAAGGGTCTCCACTGAGAGAGGCAAGGACTGGGACAGGACAGAGGGACCTTCCACCAGCTCAGGAACAGGAACTCTGATCTCCTCTACCCCTCCACCCCCAGCTTGACAGCAGACTCTTCACCTCATTCATTCACTCACTCGCTCACATGTGCCAAGTGCTTGCTGGGTACCCAGTGGTGGGTACAAGCCAGAACCATCCAACTCTGAAATGCTCACTGTCTGCAGGGCCACAAGATACAGACAAGGGCCCCCAAACCCTGTGAAGCAGGGCTTGTGGGTTATCTGAGGCCCACTTTCTGTTCCCAGTTTAACCTGGCTTTCTTTATCCCCAGTGAAAAGTGTGGTGCTTTTCTGGTTTGCTTGCTTTTCATTAAAAATGGCTTTGGTAACAACCCAGAAAATGGCCCCAAATCCTCCTGGATTCCTGGGGAACTACAGGAATTTGGGAGGAAGCAAGGGGAGTCCAAGGAGACCGCTCATGAATGTGATGATCCAAAGGTGGCAGTCAAGGCCAGAGTGACTCAGCCAGCATGAGGTCACCTTTGTCACCTAGTGGGTCCGACTTCCATGCCCCACACGCACTCCTACTCCCAGACTCGGGGTGGGCAGCAGTGTGTGGAAGTGGAATGCCAGAGAGGCTCTGAGTAGGGACACGCGTGTTGGAAACCACTCTGAGCTGTCATCAGGCTGAGCTGAAGATTCCCAAAGAGCTCAAACTCTGCAGCCACACTGCCTGACTTCAAGTCCTAGCTCTGCCACTTCCTACCTGTGTGATCCTGGGCAAGTTCTCAACAGCTGAGCCTCAGTTTTATCACCTGGGATATGGGGATAACTGTACCTACCTCACTGAGAACTGAATGAGTCAATATATGCAAAGTGTTTCATTTGGTGCCTAGTGTAGTCAGTACTGTATAAGGATTTGCTACTGCTGTTACCTCTGTAAAATGGTGATGATAATAGTAAGTCCCTCCCCAATCGCCTTCTCCCTAATTATTGATGAGTCTCAATGGAAAAGAGCTGTGAAGCGTTAAAGATAACAGTGCACAGAAGACACAGACAGCCCCACCCACCTGAAGATGCTCTCAGCCCTGCCCTCAGGGCACAGAGAAGCCCTGCTGCTCTAAGGCCTCATTAAGAAGCTGCCTGTGTCCGCTCATTCATTAGGCATTATCTGGGGCTCTGGCTGTGCCCAGCCCCATGCTGGGCACCCCTGGAGCAGCCTTGAGGAACTTACCGGCTGGTGGGAGAGATGGCCATGCAAGTCTACTACACAATCCAGCAGGAGAAGGGGGGGCAAACACTAAGGCTTGCTGTGTGGTGAGAAATCTGAGAAGGCTTTCTAGAGGAGGCAGTATCTGAGCTGAGCTCTGAGGGCTCAGAAGGAACTTTCCAGGGAGACAAACTAGCAGATGGCAGTGGGAAGCTGGGGGTACTCTAGCAGAAAGCAGAGTATATACCACAGCACAGGGGAGAGAACAAAGGTGGTACACTGAGGCAGCAGCCAGCAGTTCACTATGGCTGCCATACTAAGTGCGGAGGGGTAGCGAAGGTAGAAGGAGGAGGCAGAGGTGGGCAGGAACAGATTACCAAGACCCTTTCTATCACATAAGGAATGAGCAGGTGTGCAAGAATCACATTTACCTTTTAGAAGCTTCCCTTCAGCAGAAGGGATTGGAGGGGCTGGACACGGGACCAGGGAAGCAGGGAGAAGGCACAGTGGGTGGGTGACAGTGCTGAGGTCTGAGCCCAGTGGCGGCCATGCACATGGAGGGAGGGGATGGATACAAGATTTCTTTATTTTCCTCTGCTCCCTTTAAAAAGGCTTTTCCTGAAAGCCTCCTCAGAGGACACCCACTCTATGCCCAGCCAACCTCTGCCAGTCTGCCCTGAACCCTTCTCCCCTCACCAGATCAAAGGCCCCGCCAGGCACCAATGAGCACTTGGGCCTGTCCCATGCCTCAGCATCTAATCTCAGCTCCAAAGTTCCTGTTAAGAGGTTCCAGGGAAACGTTCTCTGGGAGGTCACCTTGCATGACACTTTTACAACAGTCCCTGTTTGTCCTACACTTGCTCTCTCAAAAGACATCATTGTCCCAAAAAATCGCTGGCTTCAGCCTGCCACACTCAGTCCCCCACACACATGCCCCTAGCCCTATAACTTGTATTAGCTTTGTAGCCTTCAAGCCCTAAATCCTAAGAGTTAAATACCACAGAGCCACGGAGCTCAGAGAACCCGCAGAAACATGCACAGAACTCCATGGGGAGAAATGTGCACTCCCAGCATAGAATTTCAGATGTAAAGAACTTGCCAAAGATGATTCCACTCAATACAGCGAGCCCCTGAGGCTTGTGTGTGGGTTGTTCCTTATAATAAACCAGCCCAGGGGTTCTGCGATTTCTCCTTCCAAAGAGAACTAAAAAATGGACTGTGGAAAATGAGACATGTAGAACTTCTGACTTAAAACACAAACTTCAACTCTCTTTTAGGATCCCCAGGCTCCAGCCCCCTCCCTTTTACATCCAATCTCAGCCAACCCGCCCTCCGTACCCTTCGCAGGTGTTTTCCGACATTCTGGATCATGGCGCCAAGACCCCTGCTAGCCGGCCGCACTGATGGAGGCACCCTCCGAGAACCGCGGGGCTCCTGAGCGGCAGCAGGGCTCGGGCTCCAAACGAAGCCTGCCGCCTTTCCTCCACCTCCCTTCCGGCGCCTCCCTCCAAGCTCCTGCCTCTCCTGAGCCCAGCTGCTATCACCCAGTCCCGGACTGTCCTCAGACTGCCCTCTGCCCCCCTGCTCCGAGAGCCCCTGCACAGAAGGCTCCTGTGCCTGCCTGCTGGAGAAGGAGAGAGGCTGCCAGCTGGGCCACAGCCACTTCAGGGGGCTGGGCCTGTCCCCTGGGCACCTAACCAGACACTGCCCTTCCGGCCACAGACAAACTTCATAACCCCCGCTTCCAGCCCTTGACAGCCTCTCCAAGGGGTCTCCGGGCTCTGGGTTTGCTCCAAGAAGCCAGGCAGTTCCCCAGCCCCAACAGTAGACTGGCAAAACGGGCACCAGGTTTCCATCATCCAAATGGGGTCAGGCCAGAAGGTGGCAGAAGGCCAGAGAACTGCCAGCAGTCTCCCAGAAAGATACCAGACCCACCTGCTAGGACTCTTCACCCTTGGGAGTGTCACCCGCCTGCCCCATCACTCCAGGCTGCTGGCATCAAGCAGTTGCCTGATAGGGACAGGGCACACCCCCTCACTTTCTTAAAATAGGCAGCACAACTTTTCTAAAAGTGGCACCTGCCACATCACACACCATTGGCTCCCCAGGGCTCAGCCCCCTGGGCACCCAGCCCGCCACTCTGCAGCCACCACTGACTAGCCCGCCAGGATTTCCCCTTTTTCTCACTTCTGCAAGAGGCTTAATGAGGAGGCTTTGACATGCACGTTGGACTTCTCATGACAGGGCCATAAAATAAAGGGCTTGGTGGTTAAGAGAAGCCAAGGGGACCAGGCAAGCTGGGCTGGGCAAGTGGATCAGGAATAATAACGAGCATCACACAATAACCAAACACCTACTGTGTGCCAGGCCCCTTATGAGCAGGTCCCTTGGGGAGGGCAGGAGACATGCCCCAGGTGCACAGCTTTGGAGTGCAGAGCCACGTTGGAGCAGAGGTCAGTCCGACGCCGAGGCCTCTGCCCTTTCCTCTGCCCCTTATTGCCTCCAGTTCACTAACCACACGCCTAATAATGTCCCACTCTGGGCCTAAATCACCTGGGTTCTGAGCTTGGTTCTTTCACTAATGTGTTGTGTGACTTTGGGAAGGTTCCCTCCTATTTCTGGGCCTCCTTGCTCTAAGAGTCAAGGACTCTAATGTCTATCCCTGGGTGCTCAGGCCTTCCCCTCAAAGAGCTTATGTTCTGTCAGCAGTTCAGAGTCTACAAATGAGAACTAAAGTCACACATTAAAGACGGTAAGATTGTCCAAGGAGGGCACTGAGGTTTGGAGCAATCTAGGCGACTTCCTGGAGGAGGGAGTGCCAGAGCTGGCCCGGAGACTGAATGGGTTTGGACAGGTTGAGAAGAAGGGTGTGGTGGAAGGCCTAACAGGAACAGAACACGATGGAGTCACAGGCAGTGAGATCCTCATCTGACAGAGAAAAGCTAGAAATCTGCTGAGGGGGGCCTTGAATGCCAGGTAACAGGGTTTAGGCATTAAGAAGCCCTGAGAATGAAAACCACACTCACACTCGACATGACAAAAACCACAAGAAGTGAACAGCATGGCTACCATGGGACTGCCTGGGCTGGCAAGGAGACCAGCCCAGATCGGGGACAGCTCATCTTGCTGGATCCCCAGCCTCACTGGATCCAGGCAGGCAGCCAGGTCAATTTCAGCATCCTCACCATGCAATGAAGGAATAGAAACTCTGCCCTCTCTCCAGAGGTCCAGAAAGTCGCAGACTCACTGGACTCAGTCTAGTCCCCCATCTGACAGATAGATACACTGAGGTCCAGGGATGAAAAGTGAGCCACCTCAAGTCCTACAGTGAGGAAGGTGTCTAAAATCAACTACTCCTAACCTCAAGGTTAGAGTCCTGTCCACCCCACCCCACAAAAAGACATAAAATAAGACAGGCTTCAGTCAGACTTATAAGAGGATTTCCAGCAAGACTGAATCAATACTAGGAACAAGCAACAACAGAGGGCCAGACCTCTCTGCAGAGGCCCGTCCAGCCCACAGTGGTCTCTCTCCTCTCGGCTACTCATTACAGAACGGACTCTTGTGTCTCTTCAGCAGTTCTGTTTGGCCTACTACTCTGGTGACTATTTCCCTGGATAACTGCCTCCCCTCCCCAACTCACCTGGGAGTCCCTGAGGGCTGAGACCACATCTTCCTCATCTCTTACACCATCGTCTAACCCTCCCCCACAAAAGCCCCAGACCAGGGCCCTAAATGCAGGAAACAAGAAACACCCCTGGATGAATCCTAGTCCTGGAAAGGCAGATGGAGAACTGGTCTGAAGGGGTAGTTTAGGTCAGTGGGTCTCAAATTTCAGCCTGCACCAGAATCACCCAGAGGGCTTGTTGAAATACAGATTGCTGGGCCCCCTCTCCAGAAGAGCTGCCGTAAAGTCCAAGAATTTGTATTTCTAACAAGATCCCATGTGATAATGATGCTGATGCTGCTGGTCCAGGGACCATACACAGCAGCAGTGAGCCAAGTCAGCTCTCCCATTTTATAGCTGGAGAAAATGAGGCCCAGAGATTTTAAGGGCAGCTCTTGACAATACAAGGCTGTCATCTCATCATCGTCGTCATTAGCGTCATAACTCTTCTCCCATGCCCAGCATTGTGGTGTGTGCTACTTACATGTGATGTAAGTAAATACAGCACTTGGCACACGTTTCCACCTTTGGGTCTCGTCCTAAGAGGAAGATACTGTGATTATTACTGTCCTACAGAGGAAAAGCAGAGGCAAAGAATCATCTGTGCAAAGAATCAACTCTGCATTTGGTACGAGTTAGCAGCAGGGTTTGAACCCTGATCTAATTCGGAGCCCACAGATTTAATGGCCACTCTCCATAGCCTGCTTATAGCTTATGCTGACTGGCAAATTCTCTAGAGGTTCCAGAATCCAGTAGGTTCATTTCTGGAGTGGGAAGAAATTGTGGCGCCCTCAGCCCAAAGGCCCAGTCCTCGAGTGGGCCTCTGGGGAGTCCCACAAATGGAGGATGCCTGCCTCTTAAGCCCTTGAACCTAAAGTATTTCCCCCTGCAAACACTCCTTTTCCCACACTCCATCCTTCATCCGCCCCACCGATGGGGACTTCCTGGAAGACAAATGTCCACATTAATTCATCAGGCCCCACTCAGTGACAAAACACAATGAAGTACTCTCCATTTATATTCCATAGCGGTGCTGGGCTGTTCTCGTCAGGTATGGCTCTGTCTCCTCCATTAGGCTGGGAACTCACAGGAGCAGGGATCTCAGCTGATCACCTGAGTCCTCAAAACAGGGTCTACCCAGGAGGGCAAGGGTTCAGTGAGTAATGATGAAAGGAGGGAGAGGCATGGGGCAAATGAGGGAATGAATGAGTGACTAAATAACCAAACCCAGAAATCCCCTCTGCCAGGCCCTTGAGCCTTCCCAGATAGGACCACGGGCTCTCGGACATCAACCACTCCAACTTCACCTGCAGCGCTCTCCTAGCCGAACCCCTCCGTGGGCCAGAACTTACAGCTCTCCCCCGACCTCACACACATCTACTATCCCAGCCTCCCCTCATGTACCTCCAAGATTCAGCACACACTCCATCTAAGGCTGCCTATAAATTAAGAGCTCTAAGAGCCACAAGGGTCTTGCCATCACCCCACAGCTGTAGCTCTGGATCACTCAGAACAAGGTTGCTCCCCTGGTCTGACAGCTGGCAGGGATGTGGGAGCATGTTTCCTGTTCTCTGCTGGGCCCTGACCTGCCGCTGGCCCAGACAGTTCTTCTATCTCTCAAGCCATGAACAAAGCTTCCCACTGCTCCCTCACATGCCTGGGGCTTCCTTGGTTCCTGCTGTTCCCTTCACCTTGATGCCCTCTAATAACTCTGTATCCAAAACCCGTCCCTCAACAAGGCTGGGTACAAATGGCACCACCCCCAGAAGTCTTCTGGGCCCCTCCTAAGTGGCCCCTCCTCCTCTGTGCCCTCTGCACCTCACCCCCACCCCAGCACATGCACCTAATTCACAGCTCTTTATTTTTCTCACTCTGCCTGTTCTCTTCAATTGGGCTGATCAGTTTTAATTTCTCCTTCTTGAACTTGAACAAGCAAGCAAGCAACAGGGATGGAATATCCTGCCTGCCTCCCACCAAATGCTCAGGATCTTGAACACAGTAGATGCTCAGTAAGTGTCCAGAGAATGAAGGATGAGTGATTGAATGGGAAACAACTAGGAATGTGTGAGTGAGTGAATGAAAGGAAACACATGCAGAAATGAATGAACTGATGATTCAGTGAGTGCAAGAATGTTGTCATCCTTTCCTGTTCTCCAAGCTAGATTCCCAGTTCCTTCAGGGGGCCCCTAGGGCCTGGCATGACAGAATAAAGAAAGTTGTAGGATAAATGGGAGGGAAGAACAAAGGAAGGGGGTAGTGATACCAGCAAGACAGGAAGTGAGGTGACCTCAGTGTTACTTCAAGGCCAGGGTTCCCCCAGAACCACAGCCTTTTTTTGGAGAAACAAACGGGACAAGGAGAGCAGTGAGAAGCCAGTTCAGTGGTCCAGGGGTGAGAAAACACAGAATGGGGTCAGGGGGTGGGTGGGGGGATGGTGAGGAAGGGATGTCAGCAAGTCATGGAGGCCACATTCAGGATGCACGGGCAGAGGACTGGGCCTGTCCAGCCAGCGCTGAACTCCATCTTTCCTGGTGGGTTCACACATGCCTTCACTGCCCCTCCCGTGGGAGTTGGAACCCCTCTCCCTTGTGCAGCTGCCGGGGGTCTGGACCCAGCCTGACTTCCAGGACTAGCCCCTTGCCAGGGAGTTGCTCACTTCTTGGGAAGGTGCTACCCCACCCCACCCCATGCCCAAGTGAGCACTGGCTGCACCCGCTGGACTCTGAGTCTTGGCTCCCCAGGCCCTCCCCTGGGTCAGCCTCCTCCATCCTAGTGAGGGCCCGCCCAGCCCAGCTCAGCTCCCAGGATGCTCCATGCCCTCGCCTGCCCAAGCAGGAGTGCATCCGGCACCACCGGATTTGTGCGGAGCCCAGCCTCAGGGTACGGGCAGAACGGCAAAGGAGGAAGGAGCCAGCAGCAAGGGGATCCCAGAGAACGCGGCCCTTCCAGGCAGGGCGGTGGGGGAGGGGCGGCGGGTCTTACCCAAGTGGTGAGACACTCTAGGCCCCACAGCTTGCAGGACCGAGGCTGAGCGAGCTTGCTGTGGACGTCGGACACGCAGGTCCGCGGGGAGAGGCTCAGAAAAGGGTTTCTGAGGTCCCAGAGCGGAGCCTAATGGGGAGGCTGCGGGAAGCCGGGGGGAGGCGCAAGAAGCTGCCAGGCAGAGGCACAGGCGGGCGCCCCTGGGCGAACCCCAGGACGAGTCTGATCCCCTCCCCTCCCCGGCACGAGTAGGGCGGCCTGGGGCTGCCGAGCCTGCGGATCACAAAGAGCCGGGACACCCAGGCGGCGCCAGACTCTACGCCCCAAGAGGCGTCAATTCCCCCGGGGCACCAGGCAGAGGCGGAAACCCGGGTGGCGAACCTGGCGGTTGACGTGGAAAAGGACAGGCGCCAGGAGCAAAAGCCGCCTTGCTCTTGTTGCTAAGCCAGCCCCTCCTTCCTCTTGTAAAGGAATAACCGATTTGTTCCAACCCTAATTAAGCACTTACTATGGTGCCAAACACTGAGCTGGATGCTGGGATGGGGTTCTGAGCAGGGCACGCTCTCCTTCACCTTATGGGTGTTGATAGAAAAAAAATTAAAATGGACAGTTAGAAAAAGAACAAAGGAAATGAATATCTCTTCACTCAGAGAAAATCACTTAATATTTGGCACTCCCTCCCCCATGGTGTGTGTGTACATATGGTGTTATATAATATGGCGTAGTATGATGTATATATGATACGATCACAGGCATGAAGGCACTGCCTAGAAAAATCCTCCAGTATTCATGTTTGGGATATAGGGGCCCAGGCAGCCCTCCTCTGGGTAACAAGCTGGGGCACTTCCCTTGTCACTTTTCTTTGGCCAAGCCCTCAGAGCGCCGTAAGGGGAGGAGTGTGAGGGCGGGAATGACGAGCACCCCAGGCACAGGGATTTGGCAGCAGCCCAGACAGTAACAGGGGCTGTTCTCTGGCTCAGCTCAGCAGAGGCTCCAGGTGTCAGCAACAGTAAATGCCATTCACAACTGCTTCCCAAGTGCTTTGAGACACAAGGAGGAACACCCAGAAACAAGACACAGGTTGACTTGGCAGGGAAGAATTCCCACACTGGCAGGATGCCTCTGAGTTGGCATAAACTATGGTTTAATTTTTTTTTTATTAAGGTATCATTGATATACAATCTTATAAAGGTTTCACATGAGCAACATTGTGGTTATTACATTCATCCATATTATCAAATCCCACACATACACACACAACATTGCAATCACTGTCCATCGACATAATAAGATGCTATAGGATCACTGCTTGTCTTCTCTGTGCTATACTGCCTGCCCCGTGAACCTCTACATAATGTGTGCTAATCATAAGGCCCCTTAATCCCCTCCCTCCCCTGGCCACCTACTCTCCCCCATCTCTCCCCTTAGATAACCGCTACTCCCTTCTTGGAGTCTGTGAGTCTGCTGCTGTTTTGTTCTTTCAGGTTTGCGTCGTTGTTACACTCCACAATGATTGAAA
Organism: Manis pentadactyla; assembly: GCF_030020395.1. Classification (NCBI taxonomy): domain Eukaryota; kingdom Metazoa; phylum Chordata; class Mammalia; order Pholidota; family Manidae; genus Manis; species Manis pentadactyla. The sequence goes on along the minus strand of NC_080022.1, from coordinate 44,195,874 downwards.
TCATTTGGTACTTGTCTTTCTCCGCCTGGCTTATTTTACTGAGCATAATACCCTCTAGCTCCATCCATGTTGTTGCAAATGGTAGGATTTGTTTTCTTCTTATGGCTGAGTAATATTCCATTGTGTATATGTACCACATCTTCTTTATCCATTCACCTACTGATGGACACTTAGGTTGCTTCCATATCTTGGCTATTGTAAATAGTGCTATGATAAACATAGGGGTGCATATGTCTTTTTGAATCAGGGATCTTTTCTTCTTTGTGTTAATTCCTAGGAGTGGAATTCCTGGGTCAAATGGTATTTATATTTTTTGTTTTTTGAGGAACCTCCATATTGCTTTCCACAATAGTTGTACTAATTTACATTCCCACCAGCAGTGTAGAAAGATTCCCCTTTCTCTGCGACCTTGCCAGCATTTGTTGTTCCTAGTCTTTTCTGTGTTGGCCATCCTAACTGGTGTGAGGTGATATCTCATTGTGGTTTTAATTCACATTTCCCTGATAGTTAGCGATGTGGAGCATCTTTTCATGTGCCTGTTGGCCATCTGAATTTCTTCTTTGGAGAAGTGTCTGTTCAGGTCCTCTGCCCATTTTTGAATCAGGTTATTTGCTTTTTGGGTGTTGAGGAGTGTGAGTTCTTTATATATTTTGGGTGTTAACCCTTTGTTGGATATGTCATTTAGGAATATATTCTCCCATACTTTAGGATGCCTTTTTGTTCTACTGATGGTGTCCTTTGCTGTACAGAAGCTTTTCAGCTTGATGTAGTCCCACTTGTTCATTTTTGCTTTTTTCCTTTGCTTGAGGAGATGTGTTCAGGAAAAAGTTGCTCGTGTTTATATTCAAGAGAGTTTTGCCTTTGTTTTCTTCTAAGAGTTTTATGGTTTCATGACTTACATTCAGGTCTTTGATCCATTTTGAGTTTACTTTTGTGTATGGTGTTAGACAATAATCCAGTTTCATTCTCTTCCATGTAGCTGTCCAGTTTTACCAACAACAGCTGTTGAAGAGGCTGTCATTTCCCCATTGTATATCCATGGCTCCTTTATCATATATTAGTTGACCGTTTATGCTTGGGTTTATATCTGGGCTCTCTATTCTGTTCCATTGATCTATGGGTCTGTTCTGGCTTTGTAGTAGAGCTTGAAGTTGGAGAATGTAATCCCCTCAGATTTATTCTTCCTTCTCAGGATTGCTTTGGCTATTTGGGGTCTTTTGTGGTTCCATATGAATTTAGAACTATTTGTTCTAGTTCGTTGAAGAATGCCCTTGGTATTTTGATAAGATTGCATTGACTCTGTAGATTGCTGTAGGAAGGATGGCCATTTTGACAATATTAATTCTTCCTATCCATGAGCACTGAATGTATTTCCATTTATTGGTATTTTCTTTAATTTCTCTTATAAGTGTCTTGTAGTTTTCAGGGTATAGGTCTTTCACTTCCTTGGTTAGGTTTATTCCTTGATATTTTATTCCTTTTGATGCAATTGTGAATAGAATTATTTCCCAGTTTTCTCTTTCTGCTAGCTCATTGTTAGTATACAGGAATGCAACAGATTTCTGTATGTTGATTTTTTATCCTGCAACTTTGCTGAATTCAGTTATAGTTCTAGTAGTTTTGTGGTGGATTCGTTAGGGTTTTTTATGTACAATATCATGTCATCTGCAAATAGAGACAATATAACTTCTTCCTTGCCAATCTGGATTCCTTGTATTTCTTTGTATTGTCTGGTTGCCATGGCTAGGACCTCCAGTACTATATTGAATAGAAGTGGGGAGAGTGGGCATCCTTGTCTTGTTCTCAATCTTCAAGAAAAAGCTTTCAGCTTCTTGCTGTTAAGTATGATGTTGGCTGTGGGTTTGTCATACATGGCCTTTATTATGTTGAGGTACTTGCCCTCTATACCCATTTTGTTGAGGGTTTTTATCATGAATGGATGTTCAATTCTGTCGAATGCTTTTTCAGCATCTGTGGAGATGATCATGCGGTTTTTGTCCTTCTTTTTGTTGATGTGGTGGATGATGTTGATGGATTTTCAAATATTGTACCATCCTTGCATCCCTGAGATGAATCCCACTTGATCATTATGGATGATCTTTTTATGTATTTTAGAATTTGGTTTGCTAATATTTTGTTGAGTATTTTTGCATCTGTGTTCATCAGGGATATTAATTACAGGTCTGTAATTTTTTGTGTATGGTGTTTTTGCCTGGTTTTGGTATTAGAGTGATACTGGCCTCATAGAAAGAGTTTGGAAGTATTCCCTCCTCTTCTACTTCTTGGAGTACTTTAAGGAGGATGGGTATTAGGTCATCTCTAAATGTTTGATAAGATTCAGCGGTGAAGCCATTTGGTTCAGGGATTTTTTTCTTAGGTAGTTTTTTTATTACTAATTCAATTTCATTGCTGGTAATTGGTCGGTTCAGATTTTCTGTTTCTTCCTGGGTCAATCTTGAAGTCTATTTTGTCTGACAGAAGTACTGTAACTCCTGCTCTTTTCTCCCTATTATTTGCATGAAATATCTTTTTCTATCCCTTCACTTTTAGTCTGTGTATGTCTTTGGGTTGAAGTGAGTCTCTTGTAGGCAACATATAGATGGGTCTTTTTTTCTTATCCATTCAGTGACTCTATGTCTTTTGATTGGTGCATTCAGTACATTTACATTTAGGGTGAATATCTATAGATATGTACTTATTGCCATTGCAGGCTTTAGATTCATGGCTAACAAAGGTTCAAGGGCGGCTTCTTTACTATCTAACAGTCTAACTTAGCTCACTTAGTATGCTATTTCAAACACAGTCTAAAGGTTCTTCTTTTTTCTCCCTTCTTTTTCTTCCTCCTCCACTTTTTATATATTAGGTGTCATATTCTGTACTTTTTGTTTATCCCTTGACTGATTTTGTGAGTAGTGGATTTAATTTTGCATTTACTTAGTAATTAATTGGTCTACTCTCTTTACTGTGGTTTTATTTTCTCTGGTGACAGCTATTTAGCCTTAGGAGCACTTGTGGGAGGTAAATTTCCTTAACTTTTGCGTATCTGGAAATTGTTTAATCCCTGCTTCAAATTTAAATGATAATCTTGCCAGGTAGAGTATTCTTGGTTCAAGGCCCCTCTGTTTCATTGTATTAAATATATCATGCCATTCCATTCTGGCCTATAAGGTTTCTGCTGAGAAATCTGATGATAGCCTGATGGGTTTTCCTTTGTATGTGATCTTTTTTTGCTCTCTGGCTGTTTTTAATACTTAGTCCTTGACCTTGATCTTTGCCATTTTAATTATTATATGTCTTAGTGTTGTCTTCCTTGGGTCCTTTGTGTTGGGAGATCTGTGCACATCCGTGGCCTGAGAGACTTATTTCCTTCCCCAGATTGGGGAATTTTTCAGCAATTATTTCCTCAAAGAGATTTCCTATCCCTTTTTCTCTTTTCTTCTTTTGGTACCCCTATAATGCAAATATTGTTCTGTTTGGATTGGTCACAGTTCTCTTAATATTTTTTATTCCTAGAGATTCTTTTTTTCTCTCTGTGCCTCAGATTTTTTGTATTCCTGTTCTCTACTTTCTGTTTCATTTACCAACTCCTCTACCTCATCTAATATGTTTTTAAATCCCTCCATTGTATGTTTCATTTCAGATACTGTATTTTTCAAAGTTTCTATCTCTTTCTTGAAGTCTTCCCTTGAATATACTTCTGTAACTTCATGAGCATGTTTATGATTTTTATTTTGAAATCTTTATCAGGAAGACTGGTGATTTTAGTTTCACTTAGCCCTCTTTCTGGTGTTTGAGGGATTTTGGTTTGTACCAGGTTTTTTGCCATTTCATATTTATAATGATTACTGTGGAATAAAAACTTTGTGTAGGTGGCACCCTCTAGTGCCCAGAAGCTCTACTCTCTGGAGCTGCCCAGCCCCTGGAGCAATGGCGAGGTTTGCAGGCACATGGCTACAGGAGGAAAGAGGTATTTCCTGCTTCCTGGCTGCAGTGCCTGCTTTCATTCCCAGAGCCAGTGGGCCAAGTGTGCAGGAAGGAGCCTCTATGTTATGCCCCTTTAGGTGCTGTAAGTAGGGCCACCCTCCAGCTGGCTTGGTGTAATGGTGGGGGCAGCAGATTTGCAAACCAGTGCCAGCTGGGAGGAAGGAGTGGCAGGCTGTCTACTGGGGGACTCGGTGCTGCATTGCCAGCCAGGCGGATGGACCATGTGAAGCTCCTGAAAGTTCCCAACCTGCTGGGCTGAGTGTGCTGGGATGATTTTGTCCACCTGTCCTTTCTCCTGAGCAGCAAGCTCTGTGTAATCCTAGCCCCTTTAGCAGCCCTCTCATTATTGGGAAGTCTTTCAACATGCCCACATTTCTTCTGTCCCAGAGCAGCCAGTTGTGGGTACCTGTTCTCCACAAGCAGCTGGAATCTCAGTCTCTCCAAGTATTCCACTTGTCTTTGCTTTCCAACCCCTTTAATCTCCAAAGCACCATGTAATGTGTGTTCGTGCTCCCTGAGCAGATCTCCAGGGGTGGGTGTTTAGCAGTCTCGGGCCTCTACTCCATCCCTGCTCCATTTCTCTTCCTCCTACCAGTGATCTGGGGTTGGGAGAGGGCTTGGATCCTGCCAGATGATGGCTTTGCTACTTTACCCATTTCCTTGAGATCTTCTCTTTTCCCCAGATGTAGGCCATCTGTTGCAGCCTTCTTTCTGGTCACTCTTTCAGGATTAGTTGTATTTGCTGTATTTTCATGTTATATGTGGTTTTGCGAGGCAGTTTCTTCCTCATTTCTCACACCACCATCTGGTTTTCAGAAAGCTGGAGTCTCAACTAAGGTTTAATTTTAATGTGATACTATTTATAAACAAATGGTGACTCCTGCAGATATTTAGGTTTTTTTAAAAACAAATGACCCTATTGGATATACATGTTATGTTATATGTTGTATTATACATATTATGTTTTGTAATTTGCTTTTTTCTCTCTCAACCATTATCATAAATACCTTTCCATAATTTTCACTGTTACATAATATTTCTCCTTACAGACCTGCTTGCATTTATTTAACCAATCTTTCTTTTTTGCTTTTATAATTTTATTGAGATATCTTTACATAACAATAAACTGCATGTATTTAGTGTATATACCATTTGCTAAGTTTGACATATATATAATATATAAAGAGAGATCTGTGAAAACATCTCCACAATCAAGGTAATGAACATATTCATCATCCCCAAAGTTCCCTAATGGTCCTTTGTAATCTCTTCCTTCTGAGGAATCCTGAGGCAACGATAATCTACCTCTGTCACTCAAGATTAGTTTGCATCTTCTTGAATTCTAAATAAATGGACATACAGTATATATTCTTTACTGTGTACCTTCGTTCATTCAGCATGCTTATTTTGCAATTCATATATGTTATTGCACACATCAATAATTCATTCCTTTTTTTGCTGAGTAGAATATCATTTTGTAGATATACCACAATTTGGGTATTCATTCACTTATTGATGGACTTTGGGTTGTTTCTAGCTACTGGCTATTATACAAATAAAGCTGGTGTGAACATTCATGTTGAAATCCAAAAATTTTTCAAAACGAACGGTATCATTTCACATGCCCACCAGCAATGTATAAGAATTCTAGTGCATCCACCTCCTTACTAGCACTTGGTATTGTCAGTCAGTTTAATCTTAGTCATTTCAGTGGATTCGTAGTGGGCATTATAGCTTTGATTTATAGTTACCTGTTCATTAATGTTGGTAAGATCTTTTTATATACTTATTTGCCATGATCTGTGTTATCTTCTTTGATAAAATGTCTATTCAAACCTTTTCCCATTTTTTTCTAACTGATTTGTATTCTTATTATTTGAGTTATAGGAGTTCTTTATATATCCAAAAGAATTGAAAGCAGGCTCTCTAAGAGATATTTGCATACCCATATTCATAGCAGCATTGTTCCCAACAGCCAAAAGGTAGAAACAGCCCCAATGTTCACTGATGAATGAATGGACAAACAAAATGTGGTATGTACATACAATGGGATATTATTCAGCCTTAAAAAGGAAGGAAATTCTGATACATGTTACAACATGGATAAACCTTGAAGACATTATGCTAAATGAAATAAGCCAGTCATAAAAAAACAACTACTGCATGATTCTACCATATGAAGTATCTGGAGTAGTCATATTCATAGAAATGGAAAGCAGAATGGTGGTTGCCAGGGGCTGGGGTGGGGGGGGAATGAGGAGTTTTTTAATGGATACAGAATTTCAGTTTTGGAAGAAAAATAAGCTCTGGAGATTGGTCAAACAACAGTATGAATATACTTGACACTAATGAACTATACACTTAAAAATGGTTAAGATGGTACATTTTTTGTATATTTTACCACAATTTAAAAAATTTTTAAATAAAAGCTCTCTACATATCTTGACAATGTTCTCTGTTGCATTGTTTTGCAAATATTTTCTCCAAGTCTGTGGCTCATCTTCTCATTTTCATAGTAGTGTCTTTTGAAGAACAAAACTTAAAAATCATGATAGTCTAATCAATTTTTTACTTATAGCATAAGCTTTTTGTGTCCTATTTAAGAAATCTTTGCCAAATCCATAGTTGCTAAGAATTTATTTTATGATTTCTTCTAGCAGGCTTATAGTTTTAATTTTTGCATCTAGACTACAATCTGTTTCACATTAATTTTTATATTCGGTGTGAGGTAAAGATAGAGGTTCATTTTTTTACATATGGCTATCCAGTTGTACTAGCACTATTTGTTGAAAAGATTGCAGTTTTCCTCATTGAATTGCCTTGGAAACTGTCAAAAGTTGACTTTATGTGGGGTGGCCTGTTTCCCAACTCTCTACTTTGTTCTATTGATGTATTTATCTATCTTAAAGCCATACTACATTTTCCTGCCTACTGAAACATAAGTCTTGAAAACAAGTAGCATTAAGTCCTCCTAATTTTTTATTTTTAAAAATTGTTTGGGCTCTTCTGAGTCCTTTGTATTTCCATTTCAGCTTATCAATTTCTAGAAAAATAAAACTTGCTTGGATTTTGATTGGGATTGCGTCAAATCTATCAATTGGGAAAGAATTGACATTAATAATATTGAGTCTTTTGACCCAATGATATGTCTCTCCATATATTTGTTGTTTAATTTCTGTCTGCATTGTTTTATAGTTTTCAACTACAAGCCCTCTGTCAAATTCATTACTAAGTATTTCATATAATTATACTATTATAAATGTACTTCTAAAATTTCAATTTCAATCAGAATATTGCTACTATGTGGAAATAGCTTTTGTATATTAAGCATTTATCTTGAAACCTACTAAATTCAGTTTTACTGACATTTTTTAGATTCCTTAGATTTTTCTTCATGGATAATCATGTTGTCTGCAAATAACAACAGTTGTTCCTTTTCATTTCCAATCCATGTAACTTTTGTTTCTTTGTCTTGCCCAATTGCCTTGACTATAAACTCCAGCACAACATTTAAAATTTATTTAACCAATAATATTTTTCTCTTTCAACTTGTTGTTTAGCTTGTTCCTTTTCAAAAGCAACTTACTCTGTTTTATGAACTCAATGTGCAGACTTTCCTCAAATCCCTGCTGATGAATTGTCAGTTCACATTTATAAAGGAGACAATGGATTGGGAGCCCCGTGTGAATATGGGTGGGGCTTAACGTTAGGCAGACATCAGGATTTGGGGTTGGGACAAGTCATGATGCTCTCTCTAGATGCAGGTCATGACCCTAGATGCCTATTTACACAGGCCTTTTTTCTGGGGTCATCCAGCTTTTTAGAGAAGAATCTGCAAATGATTTGCCTTTGATGCAGATGCATAAGTTTCTGGACATTCTGATGCCACAAGGGCTTTCATTTAGACCCTCGTTTTCTGCCCACATCTTATCCCTGCCTTTAGTCAGACTTGGCATTTCTGAGCCAAGGACTCTGTTGGATTCTGCAGGACATACCAGATTCCTTCCTGGCAATGTTCACCTCCATGGTACACTAAGCTACACTTCTTCCTCCACCTGTTTTATGTCTTTTATACTGTCAATTGTCTTTTATATTGGTCGATTGCTAAATTTTCACATTAACTGATGCCCCTCCCTTCCAGCCTCTTCATTATTGTGGGTTGTTCTTTTTCATTTCTTTTACTGTCATTTTCATGGACTCTTGTTTAAGGAAAGGGAATTTTTAAAATAAATAAAAACAGCCAGTCCACCATCCCAAACACAAAGTTAGTGATAATACTAAAATAGCCTAAGATGATATTACCATTGTCTTTAAAAACAAAAACAAACAGCGTCACACTGTTATTTCCCTTTGAGTTTGCAGCCACTGGAAATTCCTAAAGCTACCCCTATCTGAATCCCTATTTATCTCTGCATTCTGTTTACACAACTGATAGCTGGACATAAACCTTAGGACTTTACTTTTCTTTTGTGTTGTACTTGTGTGAGTTCTAGCCCAGGAACCTGTTTGTCTTTGATTTACTTGTTTGTTTTTTAGTAACTTTCAGACACACAAAGAACTGGATTAATGGTAATACTTGGCTCAAGACACCCATGGTTACCTTTTATATTTACTTATTATTCATTTAGCCTTCATTTGTTCATCCATTTATTTGGTTTTTTTAAACTAACAGACTGTTTTTGAGAAGTTTTAGATTTACAGAAAAATAGTGTGAAAAGCACAGAGTCCTCATATGCCCCTACAGCCCCCTCCTTCAGCATCTCCTATTACTAACATCTTGCATTAGTAGGACAAGTTGATGAGCTCATACTGATATGTTTTTATTAACTAAATTCCATAGTTTACATTAGGGTTCACTCTTTGTGTTGTACATTCTGTGGGTTTGACAAATATCCATTTCTTTCTTTTTTTTAATTTATTTTAAGACTATTTTTTAAGAACATTTTGAGTTACAACAAAATTGAGAGAGAGGTACAGGGATTTCCCATATGCTCCCGACCCCGACACATGCCCAGCCTCCCTCATTATCAACATCACTCACCAGAATGGTTCATTTTTTACCAAGGATGAACCTATATTGACATTACTATCACCTAAAGTCCATAGTGTTAGAAATGGCATAAAACTAAATGTGATTTATTCCCAGAGGAATTAACATTTAAACAAAAGTGTATTGATAAGAAGCCTACATGTCAGAACATGTACCAGGGAGTCACTCTGGCTGGGAGAGGGAGGGAGATTGAGAAAGAGCAGGCTGTGCCTCACTTCAAAAAAAAAAAAATGCTGAAAAAGTTTTGAACCAGCCAATAAAATTAGGACAAATGTAAAGAAAGCCTAATATGGACATAACTTGCTTAGGCCATGTCCAGGAAAGAATGTGAACCCTGTAATACTCAGCCAATGGGGAACCAGGGGAGGGATGCATGTGCTAAGGAATAAATTGCTTGTTGTAGCTGCCCTGAGTGTGCCTGCTTACCAGACCCCCGGTCTTGTAAGACCACCATTAAAGCCTCACTCCGCTGTTCTCTTTGACTTGTGTCCACTTACTAAGTCTGGACCAGTGAGCACGTTTCTCACAATAGGTTACATTAGGGTTCACTCTTGGTGTTGTACATTCTATGAGTTTGGACAAAAGTATAATAACACATATTCATCATTACAATGTCATTACAGAGTGTTTTCACTGCCCTAAAAATTCTCTGAGCTGTGCCATTTATTTAAGTCTTCTTTAATGTCCCCTTGGCTAGGTGTTAAAATTTTTTCTATGTTAATCTTGCACATCTTTTATTCCTTAAGTGCTTTATTCCCTAGATACTCCATTTGCTGCTAGTGTCTTTCTTTCTACATTTTCTGAACCTGGGGTCCATGGTTACCAAGACATCCATGGCTGGGCTCCAGGAGCTCTGTGAACCTTCTGAAACTGTATGTGCATTTTGTGAAAGTAGAGAACTTGCATCAGATTCCTGAATATCTATTGCCAATAGTACTAAATATTTCTCAGAAGCCAGGCAGTCCACTGAGCACTTTATAAGCCCCACAATCACCCTAAGAAATAGATGCAGCTATTTCCCCCATTTGATGGATGAAGACACTAATGCTCAGAGAGGTTAAGTATTTTGCCAGAAGTCACACAACTAAGAAATTAACAGCTAGCATTCAAACCCAGGCTGACTGATTCTAAAGCTATATACTGAATCTCTGTAATCTAACCTCCAAAGAGGATTCCTTAGGGACTCAAAGAGAGACTCCTGCTCCAGGTCAAGACCCTTGGCCTCTCTGGATCCCCTGTTTCTTGATCTGTAAAATGGGTAGATGAAGGTTACTGCTCCACCCACTTCTCAAGGCTGTTTGGAGAGTCACCTGAGGTATGGCTGGAAAAGAAGCTCTATAAACTACAAAGTGCAGCACAGGACGTAGCAGGGGAGGCAGAAGAGGCTGGGGTTTGGGCCTCTCTCCCACCAGCTTCCCAGGAGGCAGAGGACACCCAGCTGCGCTTGGTGGGGCTGTCCTGCCTGAGCATCCACTCTGGGCCAATCCCTGTGTCGAGGTGGGGACACAGAAGTAGACATGGCCCCATGGGGAAAGCACCACATCTGGTGGGTCCGCCTCTTACCAGTCTATGTGTGCCATGGCAGAGTTAGGCCTGGGTTGGCGCAAGCACAGAGGGGTGTCTGAGCCAGCATGGAGTTGCCAGGGAACACTTCCTGGTGGAGGTGACCATGAACTGTCATTGCACAACCTTGGCCAGGTCCCCTCCCCTAGACAACCATCTCCCCACTCCCATAAGGCCTCTTCCCCTCCCTGCTTCAGGGCAGCCATGCCAGCTTCTGAAGATGTGTATTCATGGTATCTTGCCTCTGCCCAGAACTCCTCAGTGGCCTCCATCACACTTACCATCAACTCCATAGTCCTCTTCATGGCCTCTTCACCAGGATCCTGCCCCTCACTTCCTGGGCTCTCCCTGACAGTCCTCACATCCCCAAGCCCACACTGCCTGCCTGCAGACTCACCAGCCTTTCCTGCCTCGGGCCTCAGGACCTGCTGCACCTCCCCCTACTCTCTCCCTGGAGGGCACCTTCTCATCCCTTGGGTCCTGGCTTGAATGACAACTCCTCAAAGACACCTTTTCTGATCCCCCCATCTAAAAAAGGTCTCCCCTACACTTCTATTCTCTGTCTCAGCCCCTAGTTGATTCCTTCCACAGCTCTTATAATTTCCAGTTATTTTATTTGTCTTTGTGTTTCTCTCTCTCTGCCCCTCCCCTTCTAAGTGTTTCATGAGGGCAGGAGTCATGCCCATCTGTTCCCAATAGTCCCCTCAGTGCCTAGGCACAGCAGGCACTCAAAAGGTATTTGTCAGATGAGTGAGTGAATGAATTAGTGAATGAATAAATGGATGACCTGGATCTTAAAGGATCTAGAGTTTCACTGTCCAATACAGTAGCCAATAGCCATATGTGGCTATTTAAATTTAAATAAATTGAAAGTGAATAAATTAAAAATCCAGTTCTCCAGTTGCGCTAGTCACATTTCAAGTGCTCAGTACCCACATGTGGCTGGTGTCCACCATACGGGACAGCACAGATAGAGAAGATTTCCAACATTTCAGAAAGTTCTATCGGACCAAGTTGTTCTGGAGAACTTAGAGGCAGAGAAGGTGGACACAGGTATTTGGCACACAAGGCACAGTATATACCAAACCTACAGGCATGACAGAGCATAGTGATGTTGTGCTCTGGAATAAAGAAAGGGGGCACATCACCCCATTTTACACCACTGTTTGTTGAAAAATTTCAGAGCAGGCAGAGCCCTAAGAAACCAGCCAGTCCTATCCAGCTCTCTTAGAAGTGGAGACTGTGCTCAAAGATGGGAAGAGGTTTAGCCAAGTTCACAGAGAAAGTTAAAGGAATGGGGCCAGGACCCAAGGCTCCTGATGCCCAGTGTACCTCTTCCCTCCTTCCAGGACCCCCACCCCCAGCAGCCAGGCTATAGAGTTTGCAGGGCCCCCCAGGCCAGTCCTTGGCACTCACACTGACTGCTCTTATTTACTCCCTAAAGCACTCCCCAGCATCTGACCCCTAGAAATTTTAGACATCCCAAGGAGAATAGCTGCTTATAACCATTTGCTAATTGCACGTATGGATGTCAATTAATTCATTTAGCTAATTAGCCACTCAATGAGCACCACACACCAAAGAACTGTAAAAGACAAGCATATGGTGAGAGAGGAGGGTGGTGGGGTGTTCATGCAGCATGCAGGGATGGGAGGCGAGCGGGGAGGCTGCAGCTCCTCCCCACCCCTAGATGAGTGGAGAGAGGCAGCTTAATGGCTGGGGAACGGAGCTGCGGCTGCTGCAGACTCCATAAAGCATAATTAAGGCTTTCCACTAACAGTGCTGAGAAAACATGCACGCACACATGCACAGACAAGCACAAACGTGGACACATGCATTTCTGTCTACACACACATACATGCTCACAGACATAGCAGTGACATGCCCTTAGGCACACTGCACATGTATATGCACACATGTTGACACATGGGGTCATGTAGTATGAATCCACAGAAATTTTCTTAATCAAGTCCTACCTCCAGTGAAGGCTGGAGGAAGGGGATTGTCTTTTATTGCACCCAACTATGGACCAAGCACTGTGCTCAGCCCTTCCATACACACTCTTTCATTTAATCTTCCCATAACCCCACGAAGAATGAATTATCTTCACTTTACAGTCGAGCAAACTGAGGTTCAGAGAAGCCAAGACGCTTGCCCAAAATTCCCCAGCACCTCTCACACAGCTGTTAGGTGGCAGAAGCAGGGCTGATCCCCCCACCTCCATGACCACATGCGGCAGGGGGCAGGGGAAGGCAACGGGGGGTTTTCATCTGCTTGCAGTGGTGGGCTTTGGGGAAAATAACCTCTTCTGGGGGCCAGCCACTTAAAGAGTGCAAATAGACTGTTCACAGGCTTTGTACAGAGATGAGAGAAAGTGAACCTGAGGAGAAAGAGGACTGATGGGGCAAGAGGGAGATACACACTAGGATTCTATCACAAGCGTCACTCTCACTGGGAAAGGGACCTCCCAGTCAGCCTCGGCTTCAGCCCCTGAGTCTGCTCTGATGCCATCTCTGTGCCAGGCCCAGCACTTGGGCCACAGGGTGAATCAGTTCTGAGCTCATGGCCGGGTAGGCGGACAGAGCGGCACAGGCTGCCACCAGAAGAGCCAGCATCTCGACTGGCTGGCTGCAGGGAGAGCCCCTGCCTTCCCCAAGGCCCAGGCTCCCTCTCTCCTGCACTCAGAGGGGTCGGGCTCAGAGGCCTGAGAGGAGCCCCTGCAACTGCGTGCCGGAGCCTCTCCCCATGTCTCCCAGGCCTTCTCCCTGGGGTCCTGCCCTGGCCCTTCACACCCTTCCTCATCCCCACAATGACCGCAGGGTTTGGCCTATTCCACAGAACAAGAATGGAAGTTTCTCCAGTTTCAGGGGGAAAAAAGAAAATTCTCCAACACCTCTCTTCCAGCCTCTCCTTTTACCTTCCCTCATGTCCATTCACCAAAGTGATAATAGGGGACCGCAGTCAGGTGATTCATTTATTCATCTACTCAATAAACATTCTAGAGCCTTCCTCTGGTCTAGGATAGGATGGTCTCAAACTCTCTTTTAAGAAAAAACAAAAACAAAAAAACCTTGCAGCTCAGCCCCCAGCTCACACCAACATGATGTCCTACTTCTATCAGTTAAAAGTCTTTCTGTTGCAAGTGACAGAAAATCCAACATAAGCAATTTTCAGCAGAGGGAATGTACTGGCTCACATAACTGAGAAGTCAACGGGCACTGTGCAGCCTCAGGCACAGCTTGATCAGGGGCTCAAGCAAAGTCATTAGGACCTGCCTCTGTCTCTTGTTCTCACCTCTCCAGTGTGTTAGCTTCATTCTAAGTCTCTACTGGTGATAAGCTTCCCTCCCTCGCAGATTCAAGACCACCAAGAAAGAGGAGCTTTGCTGAGCCCTCCTACAGAAGCCCCAGGATTCACCCTGATGAGAAGGGCACAGGGCACATATCCACTTCTGAACCAATCACCGTGGCTAGGGGGATGCCATGGCTGGTCCATGATTGGAGTCCCACCCAGACCACTTGGACTGAGAGGGGGGCAGGTGGATCCCCAAATGTAGTCAGAATCAGTGGGAATGGCTGGAGGACTAGAAGACACGCAACCCACCCAGTACAATGCTCTTCTAAGGATTCAACATAGGCAGGGGAGGAAATATCAGCCCCACTTTGCAGCTAAGGAAGCTGAGTCTGAGAAAGAAGATAAGCCTAATAAAAACTCTACAGTAAGGGACTAAATCAGGATTTGACCCAGATCATGGTCACTTTTACCTTGAGCCCTTCCCTATTACAAGCATCTAGCAGCATTCTCTAGGCATCCAATCTAGAGCTAAGCATCTTCCCCAGGCTCTGCTGTCCACCAGTCAGGAGTCTGGGCCAGCAGGGCCTCTGCCTGCAAGGGAAAGGCCTTCAAAGCTGGGGACTCAGTAAGAGCCAGCCTGCTCTATCTACATAGGCACCAGGGCCCTACCCATATCCTTTTGTGCTCCCTCCAGGACCAGCTGGAGGCCTGCAGCTCAACTTCAGCTTCTCTTTGCCTGGGTGTGGTAGGGGACAGGCCAAGAGGCCCCAGGAGCAGCCCTAGCCAAAGGCCAATGGGAGTTGGAGGATAAATGCCAGCTTCCTGGCCCTGTGGGTGGCACGACAAGGTGGGGCCTGTTCTACCTGGTTGCCCACTAGTAGCTGACCTGATAACACACCCTTTACTGGCTGCCTTCCGTACCCCTTCTCACTGCCGCCTCCTTTTCCTGCTTCCTGGGATCACCTCTCAAGCAGGCTTGCATTTGACTCCTTATCTCAGGATCTGCTTATGGGAAAATACAACTCAGGGTACCCCACCACCACCACCACCAATCATTCTATCAACTGCAGGTATGGGAAACCTGAGGCAGTTCAGCTAGGTGATTGTCAATACTTTTCTAGTAGAATGCTTTCTTCAAATGCTTGTCATTTCCTTCTGGCTTTCAATGACCCCTCCTGGAATCCAGACCTTCTCCCTCCCTCCTCCTCCCCCCATCAAGTCCCAGATGTGTCACAACCCCTTTGAGTCTTGCGAATTCTTCAGTCTCTGGCATCTTCTAAGTCAAAAGCATTTTCTTCTCTGCCAGGCAGAAACGCTGGATCTCTTGGTGAGGGAGGGAAGGAGGTCATGGATGTGGCTGCAGTTTGCTTCCTCCCCATGCAGCTAAAACTCAGTCACATTTCCACACCTCAAAAGCAAGCTTCCTGTTGAAAATCCTCATTGTGTCTACATATTCTGTCTGATAATGTAACTTTTGCCTTGTTATGCTAGAAGAACTTTCACCGTCTCTCATGGAAAATTTCACAAAACCCTCTTGCATTAACCCATCATTGGAGAGTGCCACATGTCAGGCCTCCAGACTGATCAAGTCTTGGGTTTCTCCGCCAGCCGCATGAGGGGATGTGAGAGCTTTATCTTTCTATCTCCTTTTATCTGCCTCCCCACCATCTCCTGCTCAAGGATATTCTTCCTATCTTCCTCTGGAGTATTTGGAGATGGGAGTGTCAGTGATCAAATGCTGTGTAACGGATTACACAAAAATTTAGCACCAAAATAATTTACATATAACACAGTAATTTGTTATGCTCACAAATTCTGTGGGTCAAGATTTCAGGGAGCTGGGCAGCTCTCCCTGAGGGTCTCTCATGCTGTTGCAGTCAGATTCCAGCCTGGGCTGCAGTCATCCAGCCAGGCCCACGGATCCACTTCTAAGGTAACCCACTCACATGGTGAGCAGGCGGGTGCTGGCTATTGGCCGAGGGCCTCGGCTCCTTCCCATATGGGCTCCTCCGTGGGGCTGCTCAAGGGTTCTCACAGTCTGGCAGCTGGCTTCCCATAGAGCAAGAGAGCCAAGAACCCAAAACAGAAACTGCAGTGCTTTCTGTGATCCATCTTAGGAGCCACGCTATGACTTTCACCTTATTCTGTTGGTCCTGACTCATGTTGGCGAGAATGGCACAAGACACTGTGGGTCATCAAGGTCATCGAGAAGGCTAGCTACCACAGGAAGTTTAATGGGTGTCCTCTCCACCCCCAGGCAGTCCATACTCCCTGCTTTCTCAGTCCTGGTCCCACCTGAACACCCTATTCCTCTCCACCATGACCTCCCAGTCCCCTGGACATAAGACTGTGGTGTATAGCAGAGTGTGCCAAGAATTCAGGGCTGCAGAGGCTCAGGGCCCAGAGCAGGAAATGTCTCCAAAGCCCTGGTCATCCACCATTGTCAGGAAGCTCATCGACCATTCCCCTTGATGTCCCCCTCTCAAGCTATGCCCCTGTTACCAGCTCATAGGACTCCTGGGGGCAGGGAGAGGAGCCCCATCATCACCTACTGTCCTTTGGGGACCAGGAGCCCCAGGAGGGTCAGAAGGAAGAATCAGCTTTATTGCTGGTGAGACAGGATTGGGAAACATGGTGGGGGGCCTTCTACCTACCCCAAGCTGTTGACAGACACTGTAGGATGGCAGTCTCCTCCACCCCAACACCAACGGCCCCCCAAAAAGAGAATCTGCCCCAGACGCTGCCTGCAATCCACCTGAAGAGACAAGCAAAAGCTACCCAGTCAGAAGTTCCCAGAGCCCATGATCCATAGAACGTATGAGCAAAACACAGCATTGCTTTATGTCACTTAGTTCGGGAATAATTTGATATGCAATATTAAATAACCCAACATCCCTTATCTCCAAATACACCGCATTTTAAAGGGATTATTCTGACCAGGGCTAACCCAAGGATGTGAGGCTTTCTGCAATGTTATCGGTCAGATGGGTGACTCCTCCTCCTCCGCTGTGGCACAGGCAAGGGGAGTGGAGAGAGAGGCCGAGAGTGTTCATTCCAACAGGGCTTCGGGGCAGCCAGAGAGTAAACAGCCCTCCTGCAGCCCCACCCCCACACCTGCACCGTGCCTCCCTCCACCCCTCGGCCCAGCTGCGTGGGCACAACCCCCAATTCCTGCTGCTTTTTCAAACAGTTTAGCTCTTCCCCCTCTCCCCCACCCTGCCAGCATCTGTACATACCCAGGGCCTGGCTAACACAAAACCTTCTAGTCCAGCTCCAGCTTTTGGCAACACAAAGAACCAGAAGAAGCCGGGATGGTAAGCTTGTTCCTGAACTTACTAACCACATGACCACACCTGGAAGAAAAGCATCAACCTATTTTTAAGCAAATAAAAATAGGTGGCCCTTTCTTGGGCAGTCACTGGGATAGGCCACAGAATGGGAGGAATCTTAGCAGGAACCTAGGAGGTGGCTCTGGGCACCCTGGAACTGAAACATATATCAATCTTAGAGCAATAATGATGTCTAGGAAGTAGGATCATGGAAGACTTATGCTTCCTCCATATAGTTTGGATTCCTTTCTCAAAAATCATATATGATCCACAATAAGAAATTTCCATTTAGAGAGATAAAAGAAGTATGAAGTGAGAAGTGGGGTGCCTGGAGCCCTACCTCTGCCCCCTTCGGCCCCCACTGCAGAGCCCTAGAGCACCTGCACTGGATGATTTCTCAACATCTTCCAGCTCAGATCTTTCAGCAAACACTATAGAGTCTGAACCTGCTCAGGGGCCTGGCCCAGCCTCGCCTGCCCTGACCTGGGCTGGGATTGCAGCCAGCTCCTCGGGCGCCCACCAGCACCCCTCGTGTGGAGACCTGGGCCCCCCACTGCTGATCTGCTGCCTACTGACAAATGATCCTGCCTTCCCCATGAGCTGTGACTCCCGGGCCCATCCGTCAGCCGCCATGCCTTGCTGGTGCAATCAGAGTTTAATGACTTCATGACAGGAGTGATTACGATTGTTAATTACCTTTAGCCATCAGCAGCTTCTGCAGGCCCTCAGCCATGTGGCTGCTGCCGTGGCCACCCCTCCTGCACATACCTCTCCTGGCCTCACTGACTACCCTGCTGTGCTCCCAAAGGCCCTGGAATATGCAGATGGGCATTTCAAGGCACCAGCACGTCCCCAAGCCCTGGCACTCTGAAGGCCTGAGACCTTTCCCCCTGGTTTAATTTATAGAACACCCATGCTGTCAGAATCCTGAAGGAAAACACTAACCCTGTCACTATCTGCTCATAGTCAATGGCTCCCTACTACCCAGGCACGAAGTCTTAACACCTAAGCTTGACGTTTAAACTGTTCTGCAAAGGAATGACTATAGAGGAAGATTCCAGCCTTCCTCTGGTTTCACCCCCCATTACTCAGCAGCACATACCCCACTAAGAGAGCGGCCTGCCGCCCCCAACCATGCCGCATAGTTTCCCAGCTCCATGTCCTTACCCACACTGTCCCTTCCACCTGGAAAGCCACTCACCCAAAACTCTAGGCATTCAATTCCTACCTGTTCTTCCAGGCCTGCATCAAGTGGTGTGCATGAAGTGATTCTACAGAATGATAGAGAGGGAGGCAGAATATGGCCCAGATCCTCTCTCCCACCCCATGCACCCCACCCCGAAATAATTCTGACCTACTGAGGACTCCCATACCATTTCATCTGACCTCCTTTCTCACATATCAATTCCCCAGTGTAATTGAGGTGTCCATGTCCTGCCTCTCCCACAGCAGTGAGCGCCTCAGGCAGGGCCTCAGCCCCCAGCACAGGGACGGGCATGGAGTGAGTGCCCACAATCACTGGGTGAGTCCTAGAGCTGACCCAAGAAGGAGGAAATTAAATGGCCCAGAGAAGAAGGCAGCATGAGCCATTACCTCCTCCTCAGGGGATCCTGTGCCCCCATCCAGGCCCCTGCCACTTTGCACAGGAACACTGGCCCCTCACTGGTCTCCCTGCAGCCCACCTCCACTCTCCAGCAGCCGGAGCAAGCCTTCACAACCGCAGGTGGGATTCTGCTGCTCCTTGGCCTAAATCCCTCATCACCTGGAGGATAACTTCCTTCGCTCAGGGTTCAAGGCTCACCAAGACCATAGCAGGCGCTTAGTGCTGCCCTCACAGCTCACTGCCCGCCTCCTCTGCCAATTGCAGTCCATGCGCAGGTCATGTGGGCCGCACATCCTCTCTCCTGTCATGGGACTACCTGGTCCCAGATCAGCCCTCAGGGCCTCTCTGTTCTCCTGAGTGTAGAACTGAGGGTTGTCTAAGGGCTCAGGAGCCGTGGGGAACTTGTCTACTTGGATCCCAGAGAGGACAGACGAAGGGATGGGCACGGAGAAGGAAAGAGAGGGACACAGAGACAAAAGGATTCTTGGCCCAGCTCCACTGGGCTCCAGGAGAGGCTCCATCTCCTCTAAACATTGGCCTTTCTTCCTTAGGCTGGTTTCTGTTAAATGTGTAAAAGATGGAGGAAAGTTTGCTCATCCACACAGGTATGGTTTGGAATAAACATCATATGTGTTTGGAAGACATACTCTGAAAATCCATTTGGGGTGCAGTAGGAATGTGGGGGTGCAAGTTCCAAGGGCTTGTTCACATTCCACAATGTGGTGGGGAGGCTGCCCTCTGAGAGGCCGGCAGAAGCATCATGCTGCTTCCAGAAGTAGTCTGGAATAGGGGTTCCAGAGAACCAACCATCTCTGTTTCAACCCCAGCCCTGCCACTGACTGTGTAAGGCGGCACGAGTTATCTCTGGCTTCAGCTTCCTCATCTGTAAAGCAGGCATGATGATAACAATAGTACCTATCTCAAGGGGTCATTGTGAGGACTAAGTTAACACATGAAAAGCACTTAGTAGTGCCATTAACAGCCAATACCAAGTGTTAGCAAAAGTTGGAAAAGTGGATGCCAGAGCCCTGAGGGAAATGTAGGTGTGCAAATTTGAAGCCAGGAGCTGGAGCATGGGTGAATTTGAGAAGAAAGGAACTTAAAGAGGATTACTCACCATTGCATTCCCAGAGGTGTTCTGGGCCTGAGGAAGCCGGAGTCCCTGCTCTCAGAGCTCCAATTCTAGAGGGGGACAGGCAACAAACAGATCCTTTCAGATGACACCACAAAGACAACAGAAGCTGGGAACGTGACGGGAGAGCTGGAGAGGCCTCTGGGTCAGGTGGTCAGGGAAGCCCGTCCGAGGAGGTGACTGAGAGGACTAAACGCTCAAAGGCCCCAGCCACATGGCGGGAAGCCACCAAGGAGGGATCGCAGTTGCAAAGGCTGGGAGGTAAGGGAGGGAGAGGCACGGAGCAGCAGCGTGTGAGAAGGCAGGACGGGAACCCCAGGGCAGGCAGCTGAGAAGAGAAGTTCATCCCACTTGCTCATTTGTGCTTTTGAGAGGCTCAGCTGTCTTGCAGAGATTCAGGGAGGTTCTGAAATCAGTGAGGAACAAAACCAAGACAACCGGTGCAGGTACCCAGTGGGTCAGGGCCCTCTAAGCCTCCAAACTCAAGCCCTTCCTAAAAAGGGTCCACAAAATTTCATATTGACTCTGAGCCCAAGGCTGGATAACCCACGGGGAGAGAACTCCCCTTGGTCCTGAGGACCTGCTGAAGACCAGAGGGCTCCCTCAGTGACCTCTAGTGGGAGAGGAAGGGGCACTGGTTTGAGAGTCCAGAAGTCTGGCTCTTAGTCTTTGCTCTGCCACTTATGTCCTAAGGTGCCCGAGCAAGTCACTCAGCTATGCTGCTCTAGAAAATGGGGTAAGGAGTCTTGATGAAGGTAAATGGACCTTATACATCACATCAGGGGTGTATCAATCTCAAGAGACCCGTGCTAGTCATCCCATTTTCCCTCCTAGGGGATGGGGTCAGTGGGACAGCATGGTCTTCAAAGGGAACAGTGGCAGCTACCCCTTGATGAGTGCCTTCTAGGTGCTGGGTATGTGCTAAAGAAAAAATAGCAATAAAGACTAAACATACAAATTATGAGCATCAAGGGGAAGACTTTTACTACTGAGCAGGCCACTCAGTCCAGCACAGAGTCCAGGGGCTCTGAGGGACACTAGTTTAAGGAGGAAAAACTGATCCTAGTTTTTTAAAGCCAAAATAGCCAAGGACTATCTGCTCCATGTGAGGAAAGCAAAGCCTGAGGACAGGCCTGTGATACCCGGGCTTGTCAGCAAGCAAGTGATGGCCTGCTAGAGGAATCTGTTGCCTGTGAGGGGCCCATCTCAGGATTATGGCATCCAGGTACCTCTACTGTGCACATGCACGCTGGGATCCGAGTACTGTGGCCCAGCAGGTCCACCCCAAGGTCATCAGGCCAGTTGGTCAAGGCAGGGTTTATCACCCTATACAGAGCTCCATAATTGCATTCTGGCTGATCCTCACAATAACACCACAAAATACAGCTTCTTATCCCCATTTTAAAGTAGGAAACTAAGGCCCAAAGAGGCCAAGGATCCCCCCCACCCCCTCTCCCACCCCAGGTCACAGAGTTAGAAGGTGGTTGGGTTGGGATTTGAACCCAGGTCTGTCTGGTTGCAAAGGACATGACTGTCATATCAAGCCACAGAAATGCCAGCTCAGGGGGTTAACAAACAGGCAGTAGGCAGGCTGAGCTCAGAATCCTCAGAAATTTGCGGGTAGGGGGAGACAAGGAGAAACCAGGCTGGAATGCAGGTGCTAGGTTACCTTCCAGGCCCCTGAGGCTGGTGGGAAGCTGGGCCAGGACTGGGCCAGGATTGCTCCAGGAGAAATGTGGGGTGGCTCCGAGGCTACATGAACAGGATGGGCCTCCAACCTCTCCTCAGCAGCATCCCCAACAGGGGGGTGAGTTTTCAACCCAGACTTTCCAACCTCACTCCTCCCTGGGCTGTCAGAAGCCCTGGGCCCCAACAGACCACCCGCCAGCCAGCCTGGCCTCCCTCCTGGAGCTGCCGGAAGCCCGCAGTCGCTCTGCAGACACCCCCTGGTGGAAACAGCTCATTATGAGATGGGGAAAATGTGCTAGAACATTACCTTAATAAATCAAGCCCTCCGAGCCCTGCAGCCGCCACCGCACAGCCAGGCGGGCAGCGGCGCCCACTCCTGCTGGGCCTAGGGGGTGGGGAGCCCAGAATGCCAGCCAGTCCACCCGCCCGCTCCTGCCCTGCAGAGCCATGCTTGCACCTCCACACCAGGGACCCAGCTTGCACCCCCTACCCTGAGGGGTCAGGCTTGCATCCACACTGCAGCCCCCTCACCCACCAAGGAGCCAAGAAGCCCAAGGGTGGAGAAGGCCTGGGAATCCAGGCCACCAGGGTTTGAATCCCCGTGCTGCCACTTGCCAGCCTGCGACCTAGAATGAGGCCTCCTCCAAGCCTCAGTGTTTTTAGCTCTACAATGAGGCAATAAAATATATTATTGACTGAGGGCCAACTAAGAGCCCTGCCCTCCATAGCTCATGCAGCCCTGTGAGATCCTTGAGGCCATCTCATTTTTCAGAACAGTGAGACATAGAGCATGGAACTGGGTTATTTCTGTCCTGCCACCCCTCTGCCTAAAGTCAGTACCAACCCAGTCACCCCCACTTCTGCCCCAACAGGGTACTCTACATGCAGGTAGCCCTGTAGGGTAGCCAGGTCCTGCAGGGTGGACGGATCTGCAGAGCAACAGGCTCACCTCTTGGGTACCCAGCAGACTGGCCACCCTACCACCCGCTCCCAGCCAAGGAAACCCCAACCAGTGGAAAAAAGGCTGCCTCCTTCCAGGAACCCAGCAGCCCCAGGCTTCCTGCAGCCAGGCTTCCTAGTCCCTGCTCCCTGCCTTGCTAGGACAGTGCAAGGGCTGCGCCAGGTGGCCTCTCCCTTCTAGTCCTGCTCAGGTGCCAGCCAGCTCAGTGCCTCTGGTGAATTCCTCCCCTCCTTGGGCCTCAGTTTCCTCCTCTGCACAAGGCTTAGCCCCAGAGGATCGCAAGAAGGCTCCTGCTTTCACTCCCTCACCTCCCCACTTATTGATGCTGGGAAGGGGATGCAACACCACAGCTCCTTAGCAGGGAAAAACCACTGTCTGGAGAGCCAGTTCCTTCTGCTCTCTGGGGGGTGGAGAGAGGGCTAGAGAAAAAAGCAAATTCAATTACCAGACTGTCTATTTGTCAACTCCTCCCTCCCCATTGACTTAATTTTCTCCAGCCAGCCCCAGAGTCAGAGGAGACAGGAGTGAGCCTGTAGGCCCAGCAAGAGAGGGAGAAAAGAGAGCAGGAGTAGGAATAGAGAAAGGGGACCCACAAAATGGACACACATCAATCAAGCCAGGAAGGCTTATTTGCACCAGGAACAAACAGCTCCCAGAGAAGAGGAAAAAATATTTCTGTGTGCCTAGCCCTGCCCAGGGACTCAAAACAGCATCACTTCCTCCAGGAAGCCTTCTCAGATCTCACAATCTGGGTTAGGAGTCTCCTCTGGGCTCCCTCAGACTTGTGATTCCCCCAACACCATGCTGATCTGGTCTGTTAACTTTCATGTATTTATAAAGCAATATCTATGGAGCAAAGTACATTCCAGGTTAAGTGCTGAAAACAAAAACCAACTATAGTTTGCCAGAGAAGACTGCTAATAAAATAAGTATAAACCTGTTTGGATTATCTACTGCTATGAAACAAATCCGATCAAACCTTCATGGCTTAAAATAACAGCAATCATTTTCTTACCTCTCATGCTTTCTGTAGGTAAGGAATTTAGAAAGGGGCAGTTCTGGCTCAAGGACCCCCATGTGCTGGAGCTAGACAGCAGCCAGAGACGGAACAGCAGAGGGCCAAGCAGCTGGGGGGTGGCTGGACACCCCTCTCTTCCTTCAACATCAGGACTGCTCCATGCGACTTCTCTGTGTACATGGGTTGGGGCCTCCTCACAGCTTTAGGGCAGTCATGGATTCCACTACAGTGAATTCCCCAGGAAAACAGAGCAGTTATTTTACATGGCATTTTTATGACCTAGGCTTAATCATAAAAATAGTGTTGCTTCTGCCACACTTGGTCTAGGTAGTCATACAGGTCCTCCCAGGTTTGAACAGAGGACACACAGACCCCATCTCTTGATTTGACGGGAAGAGTGTCAAAGTCACGTCAAAAAGGAGCATATGGGGTGGGAGATATTAGTGAGACCATTTTTTGAAAACACAGTCTGCTCTGCTACAAAACCCACTTTGCCTTAAAGAAGCTGTCTCGAACCTCCCATTCACCCTTAGAAGTTAGCGCCTCCACATTTCACATTTCTGCAAATTCCCCAGAGGCTGACTTACAAGTCCGTGATCTCTTCTGATTACAAATTCCTTCTTCTGCTGTATTTGGTCATTCTTTGGACTACCCCACTGGCCTATGGGTGCCAGATCTGTCACAAGCCATGAAACTTCAACAGAAACTCATCCTCTCCCTCAATTTCCACCAAATGCTCGCCTAAGGCAAATGAGGACGTGGTGGGCTTTGCTAAGAATTTAAGGAACAAAGGAGCAACTCCAGCGACTTGAAACTGAATGTTAGACATCCCTGCTCATAACTGAGGTGAATGCCCAGGCCCCTTCCCTCTACATTCCTCCCCCTATCTCTGTCTGGCCTCCTCTTTTCCTCACCCCTTCCTGGCAACTCCACTCTTGCACTCAAATTTTTGTCAAGTTAAGCTAAGCAGTTGTCCAGTACCCCTTGCCTCAATCCCAGCCCCATCCATCCTTCAGGAGGCTCATACAGAAGGCCTTCTGAGTTTGGGCCTGTCTTCCATAGAAGTTGATGTGGATTTGTTGATACAGCTGTGAATATTTTCTCCATCATCCAAACCAGGACCATTAGAGGACATAGGCTTTCATGGGGAAGTGCTCTATGTGTATTATTTCATTCAATCTTTGGAATTATTCTATTCTGTCTAATATGCCTCCCTCACTGCACTATGAGTTAGTAGAAGTGGGACAGCCTGAGTCATTTGGATCCTTGGAGCCCACACAGGGCCCAACACAAGGTAAGCACTCAGGGAAGGCTTACAAAATGATAGCAATTCAAATGACAGTGACACCAGTGAGCCAAAGCTCAGGCCCTTCAAGCCAACCTGATCACTCCACGCACAGAGGACAGGCCATCTTGGAGACAGCTGCTGCTGACTGTAGAGCACCCAACTGGAACACAAACCAGGAACCCAGCAGGAAAATGTGCAAAGGACATAACAAGCAACTCACAGGAGAAGTCACAATGACTAACAAGTACATGAGGAGCTCCTTACACTCACAAATAATCCAAGAAACACAAACTAATGTGTTTGTACTTTGCATCCATCATATTGGAAAAAATTATAATAATAGGTAATACCAAGTGCTGGCAGGCATGCTGGGAGGTGGAAACTCTCACCTATTGGAGGGGTGCAAAGTGGTTCAGTCCTTCTAGAATGCAACCTAACAATATTCAGTAAAATTAAGTAGGTGTGTGTTCCATAACATAGCGATCACATCCCTCAATATCCCATGGCAGTTTTCACACTGGCTCAAAAAGGGGATATGCCCATGATGTGTACAAGGGTGTTTTTCAAGGAATTATTTAAGAGAGGAGGAAATTAGAGACAATTAGGAGAATGGATGATAAAATGTGGCAGTGTGCACTCAGGAAACTACACAGCAACTGGAAGCGACAGAGAGATCTTCAAACAAGTAGCATTGAGTGAGGCTGGGTGGGGTGAAAGCACCCAAAACAACACTACATATTTAACAAAGATACATGTACCTTTAGGGACATACATGGAATTCATTGGAATGGGTGCTTATGGGCAGATGGGACTGCAAATGGGGGGGGTGGTTAAGAAGAGGAAAAAATCAACATAATTATGCATTTACTACGAGACGATTTGTATGTATCATCTCATTTAATCTTTAGAATATTCTAGGAGGTAGGTACTACTGTGATTTAGAGAGGTCATTATACTGAGTCACACCGCTGTGGGAGTGAACGGAAGCACCAGGTTTTGACCCCAGGCCTTGGTCATGGTGCTCACCTCCTCTCTGCTCTGCCTGAGTTCACCCCAGTCCCAGCTCCACTGTACTCTGAATTTGGCTGCATGGGCCTGGACTTGCCCCTCCATCTGGTGCTGTAGCCTGGGGTGTTCACTGGGCCGTTGGCATTCAAATCCCAGCTCCTCTTCAGACTTTGCCTTTCTTCTGTGTGTCCCCCTGCCCTAGGATTCTCCCTCTCCCCAGCTCTGGACCCTC
This sequence comes from Manis pentadactyla, assembly GCF_030020395.1. Lineage (NCBI taxonomy): Eukaryota > Metazoa > Chordata > Mammalia > Pholidota > Manidae > Manis > Manis pentadactyla. The sequence goes on along the minus strand of NC_080022.1, from coordinate 44,169,723 downwards.
CAAATCCAGCCCCATACTGGCCAGCAACTAGCATCTCTCACCACCCCAACATCAAAGAATAGATTCTTCCAAGAGAAGCTCAGATCCGGGCCTTGGAGGAGTCGATGGCTCCCACCACCTGGGCACTAAGTCCAACTCTATCTGTGTATTCAAAGCCTTAACCAATCAGACCCAGGGGATCTGGCAGCCTCACCTCCCATTATTCCCCTACATCCTTCTGACACTGGCACCACATCAGACCAAGCTTCTGGCCTTGACTTTCACACCCACCTTGAATGTCTTCTCTCAGGCCTTTTCTGCAAATTCAGCCCCCACATCCTATAAGGACCACCTTCTCCTAGGAAGCCTATTTGGGGCCCTCCCAATGGCTTAGTGAACTAAAGTGAGGTCAGACCAACAAACGCTTAGGGTCAGGCCACATGGGTCAAGTTCTGGTCCTGCCTCTAACAACTGTGCCTTTCCTTTTTAAATTTGTAAAAACAATAAGCTATTGCCCAGAGTTTTCACAGACATAAGAAAATTATAGGTTATAGAAGTTTCCTTGTTTTTTTGTGTTTTTAAATTGAGATGAATTTATAGGTACAAATTCTAACTTCAAGGAATCCAATGGCTTTTGACAAATACCTTCATCATTTTGATAGGCACTTCCTCTCCCTGAGTCAGTTTTCTCCTCTACAGAATGGGGTTAGGCATGGGACAAGTGGCTAGAATGGTTACTGGCACACAGCAGGCAGGGAGTAAATGTCTACTATCATTCTTCACAAGCAGCTTGTACACCATCTTCAACAACAAAAACTGAACTGAGCATCTACTCTGTGGCCTGGGTATATATGACCTGGAGACCCCAGGGTAAATCCGAGATGGAGGCTGCCAGTCTCCTGTGGATTAGCAAACCAGGCAGGGACGGGTGCTGTGATAATAGCAAGCACAAAGCCCAGTGAGGAACACACCCCAGCTTTGGGGACCAAGATGCTTCCTAGCCAGACAGATGCCTGAGCTATATCTTGAAAAAGCTAATAGTTGAATGAAGAAAGGGTGAGCAGCCTAGGTGCTGGGGAATAGGACTGCAGGCAGAGCAAATAGTACAGGCACAGATGTGGTGGTAGAAGGAACACTGTGTATTTGGGGAACAGCAAATAACTCATTGGCTGGAGTAAAGAGGGTGTGAGGGCATGGCTGAGATGAGTTGAAAAGGCCAGCAGGGCAGACCACAAGGGCCCCGAAGGCCAAGGAAAAGTGGCACCAGAGAGCCAATGAAGAGGTTTAAAGCAGGGTTAACAAGGCCACAAGTATGTATTTTAGAAAGTTCCCTCTGCTTTCTTCATTCTGCTTGACCCAGTTTATGCCTTATCTATGCCAGTCTAGAAGCTCCTTGAAGGCAAAAACCGTATCTGATTTTCCTGTAGATCCTTCCAAATCCTTTGTGAGGGGAAACTAGGGAATAAGAAAGCAGACTGGTAAATAAAATAGGTATTTCTGCATTCCCAGGGCCCGGTCGCAAGAGGGAAGGTGTTCCCGAAGTGCAGTCCAGCCCAGGGTTCAGAACCCTTGAGAGGCTTCCAGTGACCTGCATGTGGAAGCCCCAGCTCCTCGGGCCAGCACACAAGGATCACCGCTAGCTGGCTCCCTCTCCAGCTGCATCTCTCCTCACTGCCTCCTCCCTTACAGTGTCTGCCAGTTTCCCCAAGGATCGTGCCTTCTCATGGCTTGTGCCTGCCCACACTGTAGTCAACTCACATCATGACCTCTCCCTGGACTGTCTTTCCCCTTTTCCTCTGTGTCTAATTCCTACTCCTCCCTTGAAACTCAGTACAAGCATCACCTCCTTTAGGGATCCTTAAGGCCGGATGAGGGTCCTCTTAAGACCCCATGCTACGAGCAACCATTATATAACTAAGCTGGTTGTCTCTGCCATGGTCTGTGAGCAGAGAAGTGTGGTCTTGTTCACCTCAGTATCCCCAAGGCCTGGCAGGACCTTATAGTGACAACCCGTGGAAGCCCAGGGAGCAAGGCAGGCTCCAGAAGTCACTCCTAGAAGCTCCTTGAAGGCAAAAACCGTATCTGATTTTCCTGTAGATCCTTCCAAATCCTTTGTGAGGGGAAACTAGGGAATAAGAAAGCAGACTGGTAAATAAAATAGGTATTTCTGCATTCCCAGGGCCCAGTCGCAAGAGGGAAGGTGTTCCCGAAGTGCAGTCCAGCCCAGGGTTCAGAACCCTTGAGAGGCTTCCAGTGACCTGCATGTGGAAGCCCCAGCTCCTCGGGCCAGCACACAAGGATCACCGCTAGCTGGCTCCCTCTCCAGCTGCATCTCTCCTCACTGCCTCCTCCCTTACAGTGTCTGCCAGTTTCCCCAAGGATCGTGCCTTCTCATGGCTTGTGCCTGCCCACACTGTAGTCAACTCACATCATGACCTCTCCCTGGACTGTCTTTCCCCTTTTCCTCTGTGTCTAATTCCTACTCCTCCCTTGAAACTCAGTACAAGCATCACCTCCTTTAGGGATCCTTAAGGCCGGATGAGGGTCCTCTTAAGACCCCATGCTACGAGCAACCATTATATAACTAAGCTGGTTGTCTCTGCCATGGTCTGTGAGCAGAGAAGTGTGGTCTTGTTCACCTCAGTATCCCCAAGGCCTGGCAGGACCTTATAGTGACAACCCGTGGAAGCCCAGGGAGCAAGGCAGGCTCCAGAAGTCACGTGCAGTGTCACTAGAACACAAAGGGTGTGTCAGAAAAAGGCTCAGGTTGAGGTTGGAGAGGTGAGCAGCCCAGGTCACAGAGGATCTCAGCATCCTGGAGCTGATGCCGAAGGCAATGGAAGGCAGGGAAGGGACTGAAGCAGGTTCAGAAATTTTGGTGTGAGGACAGGGTGGAGGGAAACTCAGAGGAGCCAGTTCACAGCCCCCTGGAGACCAGCAGCCCAGCAAATCAAGGGGTGGCTGAGGGATGGGGAGAAGGGAAAGACTAGACAGATATTTAAGGGGAGAAAGGACCAAATTTGGTGCCTGTTCGTGGGCGGTAAGAGAGAGGGGAGTCCAAGTGACTCCCAGGTGGCTCTCCTCATCTCTAGGGAAGAAGGAAGCAGGCTAGCAGCCAGCTCAGACACAAGTCCCATCTGACACAAATAACCGCAAGGGACCTGCCCCCACCAACTCTGAGTTGCAGCCTCTGACAGCAGCCACCACCCCAGCAGCCCCGACTCCGTTTTCCCAAGGGGTTGACTTGCCGCTCTGCTGGCCCCTTGCCCATGGCTCCCTCCTGCTCCTGCCAAAGAGGGTGGGGAGAGGAGGGGCAGGCAGAGGAGGCCACCAGCAGACCCCTACCAAGAAGAGAGGCAGAGCAGAAGAGAGGCCATAACAGACCAAAGAGGAGGAGGAGCAGTACAGTGTCACCAAACTCTGGGGAAGCAAGATGCCTCCCAGATCCTCCTAGCCACCCCCCCGTTTTAGAGACAGGAAAACCAAGGCCCAGAGAAAGCAGCAGTTTAGAAGCTTAAAACCCAGGTTTTAGCAGACCACACCCTTCTATTGGACCCCCTCGGCCTGGAGCAGGCACCTCGATGCTGGCCTGGCAGGGATGGGTTTAGAGCACCACCCCTACTCCTGTCCAGTGGAGGGCTGGCCAGCTAGCTGAGCCTATGGTTCAAGTACCCAGAGTCCCCATGGTACAGAGGTCTGCACTGGAAGTCAGGGGACTGGAGTGCTCACTCAGCTGTGTGGCTGAGCAAGTTAAGACCTCTCTGATTTCTCATTGGTACAGTGCCTAATAATGCCTCTCTGACAAGGAGCCACTGAGGTCAGGATGAAAGAGGAGTTTGTGAATCCAAAAAGCCCCAGGGCCCCAGGAGGATTGGGCACAGACCCCATGGCCCTGAGCAAGTCCATCCACTTTCCGGGCGTCAGTTTCTCTAGCTGCACAATAAAGGTACTACATCCCTTCATCTTAGAGGTCCAGGTCAACATTGGAAGCCTGTAGGATTGCACTCAACTGTCTCCCAAAGTCTTAAATTCTAGAACAAACATACAAACCTCACCACCGCATCTCCCCGCCCCACCCTCAGAACTGGTGCTTGGAAGCCCTCACCTGTCCTGTCACCGTTACCGGGACATCACTGCCTCCCCAGCCCGGGTTCCTGGTTCAGTTCAGGACTAAACCCAAACCTCAAGACCCCCTCGCCGCCCCAGCTGCAAACCTCCGGAGGCGGACCCTAGGGGGCAGTGTTGCCCCGAACTTGGGCCGCCAAAGCCGCTGCCCCCGCCCCAACCCGCGCCGGGAGAATACTTGAGTTCTGGGAATGTTTGACACCCCCAGCACACACCGCCCCCCGCTGCCGGCCCCCAGCCCCGGGGGCTCCCGCTCCCTGCGCGGCCTGCCCGGAGCGGACTTGCTGCTGGCTCCCCCACCTCTGCCAGCAGAATACAGTTTGCAGAGACAAGGCTTTTGTTTTTGCTTTTTTTTTTTTGCAGGAGTCGGGGGCAAGGTATTGGGTTCAGGCTGCTCTCGGGGACTAGGATGTTAGTGCTCAGAGATCCGCAAGAGCAATTTGGGGGACGAGGAGGATTGTTTTTCCAAGAAATGTCAGCTGCTTCCCCGTCACCTTTATTGCTTTGGGACTCGTGCCCACCAACGTTTGGTGGGCACCCACCCCACACCTACTCCCCAATCCATCTCCAGGGATTCCCTCAACCCCGCCAGGAGGCGCCTCGGAGAGGGGGCTACAGGGTCCGATGTTCCCAGTACCGCCACCAGCCTCGCCTTCCCCAGAGGCCAGGACACTGCCGGGGTTTGGGGGGTACCGCCGGCGGCTTAGTCCCAACCCCAGATGGGAGCAGCAAAGTGAGGGACTGGAGTGAAGGTAGTAAAGGAAAAACGGAGGGAAAACCCCATTCAAGTTTGGTCCAACGGTTTAATGGGGGGCCGGGGGTAAGTAAGGTTAGTGGGGAAAATTTTAAAGCCCCGAACCCACAAAGCAGACTTTTTAAAAAATTGTAATTGAAAACATCTCCAAGTAAGGGCCGCCAGAGGCGGACCAGCCCCCCCGCCCCATCCCCCTCTCCCGCTCCCCGGAGTCCGATGAAGTCATGATAAGTAGGCTGAAAAAAAAAGTAGGGGGCTGGGTTGGGGGGGCTGGGGCACAGGGGTCCCAAGCTGGGGCCCCGCGTGGACAGTTTGGATACTATGGTTACGCGATCCGACCCAAACAGCGAAGACGAACAACAATAGCGGCCGCCAGAGGAGGAAATTCCTTCCGGGGTGGACGGCGCGGGGGGAGGGGCGCCTGGCTGGAACGCCGAGGCGGCGGCTCCGCCAATCAGCGCGCGGCCGCCGGCGGTTTCAAGGTGCCCCGCGCCGCGCTCCCTCCAGCCCCCCCGCGCGCTCCACTCGGGCGCTGGAATTGCTGAGACGTTTCCCTGCACGCGCCCGGGTAACCCTGCGGGGGCTGCTGCCCAGACCAGCCCCCTCCCCAGCCCTTCTCCCCGCCCCACTCCCGGAGCCCACCGCCCGGGAAGGCCGAGCGTTCTGCTGCATGAGTTGCTTGCACTTGAGGAAGGTGGGGGAAAAGATCCTTCCAGACCACCCCTTTCTATGGGGTTAGTTCGTGCACAAGCCTGTTTTCTGTTTTAAAGCATGTCTGTAGAAAAAAGGAGAGAGAAATGAGACCGAAGGTCCACCCCAACTCAAGAACCCTGGGAGTCTCTAACCCTTGCTTGTCTGGCACAGGGGCTGTTATGTAAGTTGGGTTATTGATACTGACGGTGTCCTGGCCGGGCAACTGGTTTGCAGAGGTCCAAGGGCAGAGCTGGCATTTAGAACCCTCTAGAACCCTTCCCCAGTTAAGGTTATCTGCCTTGTAATGACCAGAGAAACCAGGGGCTCTACTTAGCCAGCGTCCAGGTTATTTGTGTGGTGTGGGGTAATTGCCCGCCTCTTGCTCACCTTCCAGGGATTGTGTGTCCTAGTTCCCCCCTCCTTTAGAAGACCCGGACTGTCTCCCTAGCCTCTTCCTGTGATCAGGCCTCCCACTGTGCCTCCTGCTCTCCTGCCAACTACCCAAAGCAGACATGCTGGGTACTGAGAGCCCCGAGTTTGTCTTGTTTTTTTTTTAAGCTCCCTGAACCAGGTTTCTGTTTTCTGATGCCTCTTGGGCACGGAACACTGCTTCGATGATGAGTAGATGCCTTTTTATTCGTTGCATATTAAGAGATTCACTTCTCTGGAAGGATCTAACGTACAAAAAGTATTTGCCTCTCTCTCCCACTCTTTATATATAATGGGGATAGCCCTAATTCTCCAGTTCCTCGTGTATCTCTTTATAAATAAATAATGAGATTTTATTAATTATGCACATACAGTATCTGCAAGCAGATTGCTATGTCTCTTGATGCTTAATAAAAAGAAAAAAAAGGAAAAACCTTCCACACTGAATCTGGGTGTGTTTTTTTCCCCCTTGCAAGTAAACAAAAACTTCAAGAGGCCATATGTCCTCCAAGGAAGGAAAGGAAGACAGAAGTTGGGGAATGAATGGGATAGGAAGGGAGGGATTAAAAGGGGCTCCTCTGCAGATTTTCAAGGCAGCTGAGGGCAAATTTCGAGTTGCCTACTTTGCGTTTATGATGGAGCTGCTGGTCTGAAAACATACCAAGGTTGGTTTGGGTGTTTGTGCACTAGGCGGGATGGGCAGCTGTTAATAGTAAACAGGAAACCAGTGAGAAGAGAGCTGGCTGCAGCCCAGTCCCTCTCTCAATTCCTTGCCCCTCCTCAGAGCCCCCGAGCCCTTGAGCTCTCAGAAAATACTTAGTCTCTGGGTATTTGTGCATCAGCTATTTCCCAACGGACCAACACAACTCCTGGCACCTGGTAAGGAATCAACAAATATTTGTACATTGAATGAATGGAACACAAACACATACAGGGAATGGAGGAATGGTTGAAAAATTGGCCAGGGGCTAGGTCTTGGGCACCATGCCTTGGAGGTACAAGAGTTGGGGATTTAACCCTCACACGATGGGAGAAGGGCTCGCCCTCAAGTTTCCTGGCCCAGGAAGTGACAGAACAGAACTGAGTTGAAAACTGATCTGGATGAGGGAGACCAGAGAGAGGTACAATGGTACAGATAACCTAGGCAATCAGTGTGGCTAGAGAGAAAGGGATATTGGGGAGGGAGGGAAGGGGCTGGGTACCTCATCATGGAGATGAGAGAGTGGGAATGGTCAGAGGTGAGCTTTGATTCAGAATTTCTGGTTCCAGTTCTGAATAGTAAGTGTGTGGAAACAGATTTAAAGGGTACAGAGATAAGTTGTAGGAAGTCCTATAGTACAGGAGTGAAATTTTAAAAGCAGACAAAAATAGAGACCCCAGAGGAAACACATACAATTACCCATAGAAATGTTTGTCCAGGGAGTTGTCATTTGGGACCCAGAGGCCCCAAGACAATCAGGGGCCAGTTGGGGGTCAGTCCCACAGCAAGACAGTGGCCCAGCTGGCACACCACCCCTCGTGTTTTTTGCCTCCTCCTCCAGTGATTTGCACTGCACCTGCCTCACAGAAACAGTTTTCTTACCTAGCCCAGGGTAGACCAACCATCCTGACCAAAGGGTTAATAAAACTGGGCACGTGTGTCACACAAGTTCAAAATAAATTTTTTTTCCCAGGGAAGAGGTTCTGGGTGCCATTTCTTCTGCCTGTGAGAGGTCTATATGTCAGCAAGGAGTTAAAACATAAAAATAAAACTGTGCTGGCTGAGGTTACCACAAAGCTATCAAGCTGGGTCTTGTAGCTGGAGCCCTGGCATCTGCTGTATAATTTGGGGAGCACTTAGTCTCCCAACTGTGGGTGGAGGCAGCCGTATGACTTCTCTTTTTATCCTCCTGATTAAAAAGGACCAGGATCCCTTTTTGCACGTATTAAAGAACATCTCCTGTGCAGAGGAAAGGCAAGGAGATACAAATGCTGTAGGCTCTTGGGAACTGGGGAGGTGGGACTGGGATCCAGCCTGAGCCCCCTCTGGGAGCAGTCGTGAGCTTCTGGGTGACCTTGGGCAAGGCACCCCGTTTTCCCACAAATCAGACTGGAGGGAAGAGGGAAGCTGATTGAACATCAAGGATCTTCTTGCTCTGGTTCTAAGAGATGCGGTCCAAAAGGACCTTGGGGTTCTTTTCCCTCATACTCTGTTGTGATGGAGCCTCTGCCCCCATGCAGCCAGCGTGCCTGTGTCCTGCCCCCAGTCTCAGTTGTGGCCAACGTACAAAAACATGAACCACAACAGTCCCCATGTTACAGATTTGCTCAAGCTCCAGTAGACAGTGTATCACACACACACAAAACCCCATGCAGCAAAACCCTAGGCTCAGACACCATCCAGTCTGGGAGGTCACCAGGTCCAGCTTCCCTGGGATTACGGAAGCCCTCTACAACATCCCAGGGTAGTGTTTGTCCAGCCCCTGCTTGAATGCCACATATGATAGGGAGCTCACTACCACTTAAGAACTCTAGCACAGCATTTCCTAACCACTTACTGCTCCTGTCCACTGCACTGTTAATATTTCAAAGCTAGCATATACCAGGATTGAACCCTTGATGTTGTCCTCAATAGAGCTGCTGCTCCTCCCCCTCCTCCTATGTGTCCTGGCTCAGAAAACTGGCACCACAAGGTAAGACTTGGGGCTTGTTTCTGACTTCCCACTTCCCCTCTGGTCAGTCAGTATCCCAGTCCCAACCTTTGACCTTTCTACTGTCTCTCCAGTCAGTCCTGCCTCCTCATCCCTACCGCCTCATTGCCACTCACCTATATGGGGGTGTCAGCTTCCTAGCTGGTCTCCCAACCTCCTGACTACTCCCATCCAAATTTTCCTCCATGCTGCCTCCCAGATGGCTCTTGTTAAAGCCTTAACCTGTACATGCGAGTATATGCATGTCAAGATTCATCGAGCTATACACTAACATTTGTGTATTTCATTGTACGCACCTCAATAAAAATAAAAATAAAACCTTAACCTGAATACAACACTCCTCTGCTTATAAATAAGTGATGACCTGAGTTGCCCACATAACCAAAATCCAAATTCCTTAGCACAGTATTTGAGGCCTTTCTTTGTCTGGCTGCTGACACACAAAAGATTCCATTGCCCAGTTTTCTCAGCTGATTTACCTTGCACAGCAGCCACACCAAATGGCTGAACCCTGAATATACTTTGTTCTTTCATGCCTATGTCTTTGTCCCTGCTGTGCCCTCTAGCTAGGACACTCTTCCCAGCATTGAAGAAAGAGGTGAAAAGGACAGGAGTTCCTGCCCAAGGGGGACCCACATTCTAGAGTTTCCCTATCCAGTCCAGTAGCCACTCACCACATGGACTGATTGAGCCCAATGGACGGGTTAATCCAAACTGAGATGTGCTATAAGTGCAGAATGCTTAGTACCAGAAAAAAAGGGATGAAAATTTGCTCATTGTTTATATTGATTATATATTTATAATATTTTGGAAATATTGGGTTCAATAAAATATATTATTGAAAGTAATTCCATCTGTTTCTTTTTACTTTTTAAAACGTGGTTACTAAAGAATTTAAAATTACAGATGTGCCTCACATTTGGGACTTGCACGATACTGTCTGTGGGACAGTGTGACAAGGAGCACAGACGTGAATGCAAGTGGTTATAATGATAATGTGGTGGGAGCCAAACACAACATGCCAGAGGCATAGGTTAGGGCAGGGACTGCCATCTGACAGTGGTCACTTCAGGCTTCCCAGCACAGCCACAGGCCTTGGACAGTACCTGGGTCCATCTGATATGCCATGACAAGCTCTGGTTGGAGTGAGTGCACACAGGAAGGTGAGGCATCCATTCAGATCTCAGAGTAGCTGTCAGCCAGTCACTCTCTTTGGGAAGTCAACCCATGGCCATACCTTCCCCTGCCCCAGCATAGATTAGGATCCCCCCCTGGAGGGACTCCCATAGCCCCTCAGCTTCCCAAGTCTCAGCAGTCTTCACCCTCACCTTTACTGGATGTGCCTGTCTGCCCACCCTGCTCCTGACTCTGGCCTGAGGGCAGCGGCTGCTTCCACAGTTTTTCCCAGGGCTTGGCATGGAGTGGGGGATACTCGGGAATGTTTGTTGAAAGTTGAATGAATCCCTTTGTTCAACAAACAGTCACTGACCCTAAGCCACCTTTCCAACGACATCTTTCCACAACCCAACACATCCTCAGCCATGCCTCCCACCAACCGTAGGTGCCCATGTTTCTGCCAATCACAGTACTGGTGGCTGGGCTGCACTGAGCACCGGCCATAGGCCACATGGGACTTACGTAGGTTAATCCTGTTTCATGTTCACTGTAATGCTGTAAGATCGGTTCCATCTATCTCCATTTTTGTAGCGAGGAGAAGCTTCAAGCTTGGAGTGCTGAAGTGACTTGTCCAAGACCCGACATCACACAGCAGATTCACAAATCTGCCCTCCAGTTCCCAGGACTTTGGCCTAAGACAGGGCTCTTTCAGGGCTCTCCGGGAACATCCCAGTTGACAGTTCTCCATTCTCTCCCCTTTACTTGCTTTCTTGCCCTTCGCTTTCACTTGTCTCCAGCTTGTGAACGGACAGAGTTTACAGACGCCAGCAGCAGGGAGGGCCCTACCCCACACCCTGTGCAGAGGAAGTGCCTCCCCCAGTTAGCTGAGCACCCGGCTAACTGGGGAAAGGAGGAGGGCGGGAAAGAGAAACCCACCGGGGCCTCTGGGACACAGCCCTGGAGGAGCCCCGGTGTTTGGTTTCAATTAGGAGGACAAATTCCAGGAAGCCAGACCGGTGCTGGGGGGATGGGGGTATGCAGAGCAGGGCTCAGAATGAGGAGGCCCTGGAATTTAGCCTTGGGAAGAGGCTCCTGTAGGGCCCAGGGGCCTACTGGGGAGGAAGCCTAACCCACAGTTATTTGCAGTTCACAGTTAACAACTTAACAGTGTGCTGTCAGGGTGGTGGAGGGTGTGGGTCAGGTGCCCGGCACACAGTAGGCTCTCAGGGGCTCAGTAAGTGGTGGCCAGCTTTGCTTCTGTTCATAATTCTATAAATTCCAGCTCTGAGAGCAGGGAGGGGTGCCTGGTTGTTGACAATGCTACCCTGCTGCATACCAAACTAAGGGCTGGGCCCTGGGGCCCCTAGATGACCACAACTGAAAGAGGGTGCATAGTCCAGGAGCAACAGGTACACATCACTGCTATGCAGTCTGGCAATTTGAGAGCAGCACCTATAGTCAGGCTCTGGGAGGCTCAGGAGAATGGAAGATCTGAGGGAATGGGTGTCAACTGCCCTGTTCACGCTCATCTCTGCAGCCCCTAGCATCATGCCTGGCACATAGGATGGTCTCAGTAGATATCTGTGGGATTCATGGGTGATGAGCTCCTCTGCAAAATTTCAGGGATAGCTTCTTAAAGAGTGTGTCTAAGTAGGTTTAAGAAACTAATCAAAGCTTGGAGACCCAGAAAGGGAGAAGGGCATTCCAAGCAAAGGGAACAGCTGATGCAGAGATGAGGCAGGACAGAACACGTGGCAAAGTATTCATTGATTCACTCATGCAACAAATATTGGTGGCATGCCTTTGACAGTCCAGGCACTGTGCTTAGCAGATGGCTGTGGCTGATTAGAAGAGGGATGAGCTGGAGTAGGGGGCAGGGGCCAGACCCTGGGAGTGGAAGGTGGGCTTGTGTGTTTTGCAAGGCAGTCAGGACTCTGCCCTGTAAAGTACTGGGAGGCCCTGAGGGGCTCATGTCTTCTGGGAAGTAATTATGGTAATATAGGACTAAAGCATGGGGGTGGAGGGATCCTACCTTACACATGAGGAGCCTGAGCCCCTGAGTGATGCTGGCATGTGTTCAGGGACTTCTAGGTAGGACAGCCGAGCTGGGCCTCTGTCCTGCACCAGGCCTCTCAGCAATCCACCAGGCCCAGCTTCTCTTCGGCCAGCCCCACCTTCGGTCAGAATCCTGGATCCCTGACTCCAGTTGGCTATTCCCTTGCTGAATGACCTTGGATCTCCTCTCTCTCTCTGAACCAAGGGCTTGGACTGAGGCAGTCTCCCAAAGGATAGGTCAGGTACACCCAGCGGGACAGTGGAAGAGATCAGGGAGTGCACATACCTGGCTACACAGAGTGAGGAACCTTAAACTCATCTCTCAAGAAAGTTATTGCCTCTGCTTAAGTCAAAGACAAAGAGAAGGGTCCAGTTTGAGGCTGGTATGCCTTTAATGCCTCTCTGATGCTTGCAAATCTCCCTTTATAGCAAATAGAGAGGCCTCCTAGCAAGGAAGAGTATCTAAGCTAAAATAGTTTTGTTTTCATTGAATTTATTTTTATATTTACCTTCAATTTTCTGAAAGCCAAAACATTTAGAGTATAGATACAATTTCTTTTGTTAAAGTTTTGTAAAAGTGAATTAATTTATAGAAAATAAACAAGCAGGTGAAGTAAGATGTGGCAAAAATCATGGAGGAGGACCAGAGAGCAGACTTCAGGGTAATCCCAGGTGGGGCACCCCTGACTCCTGAGGTCTGACATCAGCCATGTGACTAGGAAACTGACTTAGTCTAGGTGGTGGTGTTTATCTTCTTTAAAAAGGGGGAGAAGATAGAATTTCACTGGGCATTCTATGAAGGAATCAACCCTATTTATCAAGGAATTTCCCTCAGCAATCTTCAATACCAGCTGCAACACCTTGGCCATGACCTCTGTGAAGGTGAGGGATGAGGAAGGAACCCCAAGCTTGTGTGGCTGGTCCTGAGCCACTGCCAAGATCCCTGATTCTGTGGGTGCTCTAGGGAGGGAACTCTAGGATTCCCACACCCCCATTGTCGAGAGTAGCTGTCAGGAGAGCCCTCAGTGAAATGTCTGACCTTACAGCCATCTGGGACGTAGAGCTGGTGAAGCCAGACCTGTGAGGACATCCTTCACCCCAGGATAAAGGTAAAGCTACTTGTGTGGCACTCAGGATTCCTCAGTATCATCCCCAAACTGTCTTTCCATAGGTCCCACCTACATGGCCAACTCCTGTTCCCCCTTCAAGCTGCCTTGTCACCACTTCCGGGAAGGCCTTACTCAACCTCTCCAGTCCCCACTCCCAATCTGAGTCGGGGTCTCCTGTGGGATCCCAGCCAGGAACCCTAGGTCATCGTTCCCTATTTGTGTGCCTATTGTGCCCCAAAATGCAGACAGTCTCTATTTTGTCTCTACATCCCAGCACCCAGCATAGGGTCTATAGTGAGGTGGTGCTCAATAAAGCTTTGCTCCATTGAAGAGGGTACATTTTAGCGTGCATGGTGGGGATCAGTTCCAATCCTTCTGGGACCTTTCATGGGCTTCCTCTTCCTCTGTTGAGTCTCTGTAGGAAAAGGTGCCTGTGCAGAGTAGTGAGAGGCAAGGAGAAGACCAACATGTAACACCAGGTACATGTGGGTTCAGATCCTGTTTAGCTGTTCAACTGATTTAGCTGGGCCAGAGTATTCCTGACCAGAGACAGAAAGGGTGTGATGAATGAGATAATGTGAGAAAAGCAACATCCAGGTCAGGTACACACTTGCTTATTAAATTATGGAAGTGTTAGAACTGCAGAAAGTGCAGAAAGCCCAGATGCCTAGGGGAAACAGGAACTCGTTCTGCCCAAGGGACTGAGGCAGAGAAAACTCTCTACTTGAGGGGATTTTTGAGTTGGGCTTTGAAGGATAAACAGGAGTTCCCCATAAATAAGGAAATCGAGATGAGAAGGCTAAGAGTCCCAAAGGAGAGTCTTCCCAGCCTCTACACGGAACTACAAAGGGAAAAATTTTGGTTAAGAAGAAAACACTTCTCATCCCAGAGCTTTGGGCAAATTCTAGTCTAAGATTTAACTAAAGGTATAAAATGGCCAAAAAAGGGTTAAAGACCCATTCATGGTAAGTCAAAGATCATCTAGTCTATCACTCTATAGCTAAGCTGCCCAATTACTTTTGTCCCTAAACCTGCTTCCTTTGTCCTAGAAGGGAGTCCCACCTTGAATGAGCAGGGGAAGAAGGGGGTGGCTCCCCCTGATTCCTGGGTCTGTAACTGATAGGCTGGGCCTGTGGCCAAGCAGCCCCCTTACCTCTCTCTCCCAGAGCATGACCCCCCACCTGCCTGTGCCCTTTATTTCTCCCTGCAGCCTTGACCCAAGGGCACTGACACCAAATTGGAACATAAGCCCCCTTTCCTGGCTGGAGAGGGACAGGAGGAGGCAGGGCCCATTTTCTAGGTCAGAATTCCTTGCCCTTCCTCCCCTAGCCCCTGTTTCTCAAAACTAGACCTTGGGGAGAGAGGGAGAGGGAGAGAGAGTGGATGCTTCAGTGTGTGTGACTAAGTGTATATGTCTGTGTGGAGACAGGGAGAGGGAGGGAGGGAGAACAGAGCCTGGGAGTGTGTGTGTTATGTGTGTGGAGAGAGAGGGTGATGGAGAGAGAGGGAGAGAGAACAGAGCCTGGGAGTGTGTGTATGGTTGTGTGACTGCGCGCGACTACGTGCAAGAGACACTGTGTGTGTGTGCGTGTATATGTGTGTGTGTGTGTGTGCATGTGTGTAGCACTCCAACAGCAAGCTGTACCTTAAAGGCACAAACCCTGCCTCTACCCTGCTCCCCTCCACCTCCACCCCTAGCCAGAACCACCTCCCACCACCACCAGCTGGGAACCAGAGCGGGTCTGTCCCCAGTGACTTCTGCCGGGAGGGAAGAAAAGCAAGCCCAGCCCTCTCAGACAACCCCCTCCATGGCTGAGGCTTTGAGAGCTCAGAAATGGGTCCTGCAGGAGGAAGGAGAAAGGAGAAAGGGTCTTTATTCCTGAGGAAAGCAGGGCCTCCCAGAGGACTGTGGGCTGGGAGGGGAGGAGAGCCAGCTCTTCACTGACTAGGGGTGGGGTCGGTGGAGGGAAGCCACAACCTCCAGGCCTTTTTGTCAGGGCGGGGACACCCACTCACGCACAGCTGTGCAGCAGACACCAAGAGAGACCGTGAAGGTGTGGGTGGTGGCAGGACAACCAGAAGGGTCTTTTTTGCAGACAGGAAGCCCCCTCAGGTCTGTGCTCTCAAGCAGCGTTTCTGCCATCCTGGCAGCTGGTGCTTGCATAACACAGAGTAGGGGCATTTGTTTTCTTCCTACAGCAACCTGACCCTTCCCCCACGCTTACGGTTTTGCCTCCAAGGCGGGTGGTGAAAGGTGAAGCAACTGGGAGGCTAAGACCTGGTTTCTCATCATTCCTCGGCCTCTAACTCGCTGTGTGACCCTGGACAGGTCCCTCACCCTCTCTGGGCTGCTGTCGCCTGCTCGATATAATGCAGACGGTTGGGTTCGCAGGCTCTACTACCTGTTCTAACTCTGACATTCCCCGGTTGTGGGTCCTGTGATGCGCGTCTTTAATTAAACATGCATCCGTCCAGGAAGAGGATGAGAAATTGCTCAGCCCCGAATCCTCCCGGCCCTGTCCTTAAGCACAAAAAGTAGTGTGCGCTCAAGTGTTTAAAGTCTCCTCCTCCAACTCCTGCATTTCACAGTAGAGGAAACTGAGGCTGGGCAGGGGAGGGTGGAGATTCAGAATTGTCCGAGATGCACAGGTAATGCGAGCCGAGGCTGGGTGGAGCCCCGGTCCCTTGGCCCCCAGCTTCCAGCTACGAAGCACAGCCGGGTTTCGGACGGAGCTGCTAGGCGGCGAGGGGGTGGAATTGCCGGGGGCGCGCCCCGCCAGCCCCGGCCCTGCGGGCCCCTTCCGGCCCCTCCCCCAGCCTGCGCACCGTCCCGCCACCTGCTCCCCCGCCCGCCGGGGCGGGGCCGCCGTTCCCCTCCCCGTCCCCATGGCAACGCGCGGCCCGGCCGGCCGCCCTGGCCTCCCCGCAGCCGCGCAGCCCATCTGGCCCCAATCCCGCCCCAGCTGGGCCGCCCGAGGACCCGGCCGCCGGGGGGCCCTCACAGCCCCGCAGAGGCCGGAGATCAGAGTTGGAGCGCCAGGCGTCAGGCAGCTACTCGTGCCGGCACCTGGGCTGGCTGCTGGGCTTATCCCGATGGGTCAGAAGCCACCCAGCCTTTGGGGATCTCACATTCTAGAGAGACACCCCCCTCCTCCCCGGCCCCAAGTGTCCACCCAGTGCGGCGGGAGGAACCAGCCCAGCATTAGAGAGAGGCCAGTTTTCTGGAGCCAGCCACCTGGGCTCAAATCCCCAAGTAGTGTGACCCTGGGCAATTTACTTAACCTTTTACTCATCTGAAAATTGGAGGTGATCATAGAGCCTGCCTCATAGGATGGTTGTGAGGGTTAAATGGGTCAATAAAGAAAAATACATGGAGTTAGCGCTCAATAAATATCAGCTATTATTACTGCAGGTGGCAAGTGCTGCAGGAGAGATCTCGGAAGCCCCCAGTAGGGGTCCCAGCCAGCCGCGGGGGCAGCGGGGGCAGCTGGGGCAGAGGCCGCGCTGACTGGAATCTCAGGAAGCAGCAGCCAGCAGAGGAGCCAGAGGGAAGGGGCTACCGTAGCCGCAGACACAGAAGTGAAAAAATCGAATGGGGGTGGGCAGGGAAGGGAGATTTATGAAGCCCCTTAGCGTTGCGGGAGTATAAAAGAGCATGCCTTTTATTTGAAAGACCCCGGGACAGGACCCAGTGAAAGGTTTTGAACAGAGGCATGCCATGTCCCTCGTTTTCCTAGAGATTGCTCTGGCTGCCATACATGCAAATGGTTGGAGGGCAGCAGTCCTTTTGAGAGATGATGAGGTCAACAAGGGGAGATGCAAGGTCAGTGGAAGGTGGGGACAGATTCATGACTATTAAGGAAGTAGACATGGCAGGATGGTGACCTATGGATTGGCTGTGACTGGAGAGGGCAGAGTTAAGGATAGACTCGGCCACTCAGGTGGTTTGCTGGGCACTGGGCCAGAAACAGGGCAGGTCATGGAGCAGGAGGTGTTGCCTAGATTGAGAACACTTGAGCTTGGAGCCAAGAGACCTGGGCTAGAGAAACCAGCATGGGAGACATCAGTGCCTGGATGGTAGCAAATCCTGCCTGGGCCTGAGGGCTGCCCCTGCATCAGCAGCGGGTGAGGGCACTCACCGGACCACAGCATCCTCTGCAGAGAAGAGAACTTATGCTTCATGACTGGATTTGAAGCTCTGTTTCCCTGGGGCTGAGCAGAATTTGTCCAAAAGGAATTTGGGAATTCAGACACAAATTCTGTGTGTGCCATTATCTCTTGATGAGGTTTTGAGGCTTTGGTGTGTTGTTTGGGGTGAAGGAGGGGCAGAAGAGTACGAGGAGATAGCGTATTTTACGGACTTGTCACAGCTCTGTCGCTTGCCAGCTGTGAGGTCCTAGCAAAGTCTTCTCCCTGAACCTCAGCTTTCTCCTTGTGACCTACCTTGCAAGGTTGTTGTAAGAATTAAATGATATGCTGAGCACAAAGTTGGCAGCATGGCCTCTAGCCAAATTTGTTAAACATGCAAATTCCAAAATCTTCTCCAAGACTCAGGTATATGAATTTCTATGGGTGGGGTTGGGAACCTACAAGTGAAACTGGTCCATCCTTGTGTCCAAGTCTCCAACTGCCACTCTGGGACTCCCCTGGCACTGGGTCCTCCATGGGGTGGTCCACCCCTAACATTCATGACCCAGGGCAGGAGTTCAAGTGGTAGTCTCCTTGCCAGGTTCCTCCTCCCTTCCTGCCTGCTTTATCCCTATTCCAAGGGATAAAGACGTGTGGACTCAGGCACCATGTCCAAATTCCCAGGGATACCTGACCCTCAGATAGCTTCCTTGTCCACCCCTCAGGGCCCATGGCTGTACACACCTGCAGCATAGCCCATTAGGGGGACAGACCCAGGGAATTCCAGGCCAGGTATCCAGAGAAGGATCTAGAATGATAAGCTTGGATTCCATGTGGGCATGTTCCCTTGGCCCATGTAAACCTTACCTTGTAGGAAGGGCTAGGGCTGGAAGAAGGTAGAGGGGAACCCTGTAAAATAGAGGTCAGAGCAGAGGCCCAGCTGCCCAGGTCTATGAACTCTCCTGCCTCCATTTCTATCGGTCTTTGTGTCCAAGTCCCTCTGGCCCGCCCACTTGTTCCCAGCAGCCATGTAATGGAGGTCTATCTGCCTGCTCCCTGCTCAGCTGAGGGTACCTCAGATTTTCTCTCTAGCCTCTGCTGCCTAAGCCTGAGAAATATACAGTGGCCTCCCACACAGCCACTTCATGGGCCATCAAAGCTCACATGTGCCTAGTCCTTGGCTTGTCATGGGAGGTTATGTTACTGTTCTCCTTTAAAAATGAGATAAAGGCTTAGAGAAGGCAGAGGAGGAATTATAGAGAATATTATAGAGCACCTACCAAATGTCAAGCACTGAGGTAGGTGCTTTTAAAGACATGGACGCATCATGCCCCGTCAGAATTATCCCCACTTTATGGTGAGAACTCTGTGGCTCAGGAAGGAGAGGTAACTGGTCCAAGGATCACCCAGTTGGGAGGAGGCAGTGAGAATTCATGGTCAGATCCCCAAGTCTAGACTCCAGGGTGCATAGTAAGCCTTCAGTAAGTCTTGCCAAGAGGAGCTGAGGATGGTTGGAAACCTGGTCCTGCCATCTCCTGTGAGGGCCATGGAATGTGAGGAATGTCCATCCCCAGGGAAGGGCTGTGGGCAAGGTGACCTTTGGGGAGGTAAAGTTGAATTCCAGTACTCAAAAGGAGACTAGCAGAGGTAGACCGTAGGGTGGTACATCCAGAGACCAGGAGGACCAGCTGCAGCTGGGCACCCCCCCCCGCCCAACCCACTGCCCACCGCTAGTAGTTACAGCTGAGGTATGCCATAGGGGGGCGTGACGGGGATGGGTGCATGAGAGGAGACACTGCTACACCTCAGCCTGGCCGTTCCCTCAACCGGACTCTTCACTCCACTCTGCCAATGACACTTCAGTTGTTATGCCTCTAACCAACCTTGTCCCCAGCTGTCACCTGAGCATTTCCACTTGGAGGGCCCAGAGAATCTCAGTCATAACTGCCCCTAACTAAACTCATCATGCTCCCCGACTACCTCTACCGGCCTCCCTGGGACCCCTGTCCATTCCCCAACTTGATTGCTCAGATGTCGGGTGCTAGCTGTGACTCCCCTTCTTACTCCATCCAGACTCAATCTCTTAATGCCTCTCCCTTCTCCTTGCTGCCTTTGGCCTCCAGTGTCAGACCCTGCAACCCCTTTCCCCGTGGCAGCCCAGGCAGAGTTGCCACATATAGCAAATAAAACTACAGGACTCTCAGTTACATTTGAATTTCAGGTAAACAAAGTAATTATTTAGTATAAGAATGTCCCACACACACTTAAACTAAACAATTATTTATTGTTTAACTTAAATTAATTGGATGTCCTGTATTTTACCTGGCAATCCTAAACTAGAGTATGACATTACCACTTAAAACTCTCCATTGGTCCCCTGGGTAGCAGAGAATGGAGAAAGCTCCCATGCTTGGAGCACTTTTCCCAACTAGTTCTCCACCTATCTTCAGTGACTGTTCAATTTTCAGAAATGACCTCCTCCAGGAAGACTTCCATACAGCCATAGACTGGGTTAGGGACTGGTCTGCACAAGTAGAAGCCACCATACGCCCATTACCCGAACTCTATGTACCCTCTTGGTCTCCCCCATCAGTAAGAGCTCCATGAGACCAGCATCTTGTCTTTTGGGTCACTGTGTGTCCCAGCCCCTAGCACTATGTGTGGCATCTCCAATGATTGCTATAGAACCCAGCTAAGCCCATTGCCTCATCAGTTTTTTCATCCATATGACAAAGGGTCATCTGAAATGGTCTGTGAGGCCCCTTCCTACTCTGATGCCTGCCCTTTCAGTCTGACCCTGCACTTTGTCCCTGGAGATCTTAAGAGGGAACTCTGAACTTAGCTCCCAGGACCTGAGGATAAGCCCCAGCTCTGCCTCTGTGTGGCCTCAGTAGATTCCCTACCCTCTCTCAGCCTGACTTTTCTCCTCTGCTAGATTCTACGCAAGTGGGGATCACTCAGCCTGCCTGTAACCACCTGGTCAAGTTGTTAGGAGGTTGGTCAGAGGTCAGGTGTGCAGCACAGGGCCAGGCACAGGGGAGGCCCTCAAAGAACTCGAGATTCCTGCCTGATCTTCCCACTCCACTGGAAGGCTTAAATACCCAGGAGGGGCTCAGGCAGAGGGGGCTGCAGGAGCTCCAGGGGGAGTTGGGAGGGAGAAGCTGGGCTGGGAGCATTCAGGCAAGACTTTAAATCTGGTCTTCGAATTATTTCTTTATTTATTTTTAAAGGGCCTGAGCATCTTCTGTGAGAGACCCAGGAATCAATTGAGCCCCACAGAGAAAGACAACCTGAAGCCAGTACCCCACTCATTTGAGGGGGTTAAGTTCTCAGCATAAGTGGAGGGCAGGGAACATGTGGTATAGGTGAAGCAGACTCGGGAGACCGGGTCCTAGGAGACACCAAGGTGTGGGGCTTTGTCCAGCCTTAGAACTTCTATATCTACGCCAGACCCCCCAGGTCATCCTAAGTAAACATGCAGCTTGAGTGAGAACAGGGTGCTCATTGGCCTCAAACCCCCATCCTGGCCCCTTCTCAACCAGTGGGCCATGAGGTGGGGAGATCCTAGCAGGCACCTGGGGCCACCCCACTCTGTGACCCCACTCCACCACTGCTTGGACAGAGCCTTCCTGAGGCCCTGTTTTGTTTTCATCTGCACAATTTGGGGCAAGGAGGGGGGATGCTCCCTTCCTAGACAGTCTAGGGTCTGAACAGTAAGACTACAGTGAGGAGCTCAAGTGCTACAAGCCCCCAGGACTTGAATTCTTGCATCTGAACAGGAATCTTAGGCCCAGGCTCTCTCAAGCCACCTCTTCCTCCTTTGCTCTTCCCTGTCCGCTCTTCTGCCTCCTTCCTCCTCCTGCTCCCCTGTTTTTGTCTCTCCCAGGCCCTGTTGAACTGCTTCCTGTGGCTCATTTAATCAGGCTTGATCTGACCTCAAGGCCAAAGAGCTAAGAGGAGGGAGGTAGGGAGAGAGAAAGGAGAGAGTAAAGGAGGGAATTAGCCTCCACTGAGACCTTGTTGCTGCTGCTCACCTTTGCCTCTATTGTCTCCTTAAGTCCCCCAGTAACCCCACAAGGCAGAACATATTTACAGGGGAGCAAACTCACTCTGTAAAAGCATAGATATTCCGACAGACATTACACACTGATAAGGAGCCAGCTCTCATGCTTTCCTTCCTTACTCCAGGGCTCCAACATAAAATCTGGGAGTTTAAACTGGCCCCAAACAAAGAAGAGAGTCTCCCACATCCTGAGGTCACTGGGGGCTGAAGCCAGTCAGAGCAGGCTGGAGGGCTGGGCTGGCCAGTCCAGGTCCCAAACAGGCTGGATGACCTGAGGCAAGTCACTTCACCTTCCTGAGGATCTCTTTGTCCAGTTAAAATCTGGCCTGGAGTGACCTTTGCCCTCAAGGGAAAGGTGGTAAGTGCCTGGGTTTGGAGATAGACTTGATTTCAAATTCTGGTTCTTCCCTTCCCTGTTTGAGTGGCTAGAGATAAATCACTGCCCTCTCTAACCCTTCCTGCCCACCCCTGTGAAATGGGAGTGATCAGACTGTCCACATGGGGGGTTTCTGGAAGATTGGGGAATAAGGTACATGGAGAGGACAGTCCGGGGCTGGGCCTGTTGGAGGGCTCCATGGCAGGTGGGTGAGGGGTGGAAAGAAACCCAGGGAGAGAGCCGAGTGGCTGTGTGTTCTGGGACCCAGGCCTACATGGCTCCTGCCACCTTGCTCTTGGACCAGACAAGTCACTTTCCCAAGCCCACCCTCCAGAGGCCAAAACACGTTTGGATCTGGAAGGAAAGCCTATAGGTTCCTATGACTGACGTTTCACCCTGATGGACCCTCAGAGAGCAGACCCTCCCCCATCTTACCCTGTCCTAGCCCATACAAATCCACCTCATTCCATTCTTCCCCATGCTGGTCCTGGGCTCTACCCCCACCCCACCCTCAGGACAAAAGGGACATTTGAGATTCTTTATGCTGTGCAGACTCATCCTCTGAGTGAAGGACCCACTCACTAGGCCTTGCATCCGGGGACTGCCACCTTACCCCCCGTGGTCCAGGCCCGCTCTCAGGAAAGCCCTGTGTGGAGGAGAGGGAGGGAGGGGCCTTAAAGGAGCAGAGCCTATCAAAAAGTATCCCTCACCTCCTCCATTAGAACTGGCAGGAAGGAAACCAGGTGGGAAAGAGGGACAGGAGAGGTGTCCCAGGGGATTGCAGTCATGTGACATGTCTGAGATTGGGGTAGGGGTTAAGTCGGATCTAGAAATAGACTGGTTTCTTAGTGTCTTTTAAAGGAGCTGGTCCCAACCCAGCCCTGATTTGCTGTGTGACCTTGGGTGTGTTCCCTTCCCTCTCTGGCCTTGGTCTCCTTTGTGTAAAATGAAGCAAAAGAACTGGTAGATCTCTCACAGGACAGATTTCCTGAGCCAGACCCTAGCCAGGTGCTGGGTTACCAAAGAGAAGCCATGCTCCCAGAATCTAATTCTAGGATACCATCAGGGAAGAGCACAAAATGACTGTTGAGTAAAAGTAACATATTTCCATGAAAAAGTAGGACCCCCCCAAAATGGTAGAGGAGAGAGCTAGGCTCTCTACCTTCAAATTGATAGAATCCTGTACTGCCTCCAATGCTCATTACTCTCTTTTTCCATCAATGAGCTTGTGAGACAAACAAGACCAGACAGTGTTCCCCTTTTACAGAAAATAAGGCCACAGGCCCATAGGACAGGCCCCAACCCTCCCTGGGAGTAGGGTGTCTGGAAAGTGATGCCTGAGCTGAATGGGGAAGATGGGAACAGGGGTCAAGGGCCCCCAGAAGCAAGGGAGAGGGCAGTAACACACATGCGGGAGGTCATTTGGCTGGAGCTGGGGGGATGCCTGTGGGGAGCAGAGAGAGGGGGCTGGAGGATCTTGGCTGCCTGGTTAAGGAGTTTGTCCTCTGGGTACTGAAGAGCCGTGGGGCGGGGCTGGGATTTTATGCCAGGTGGTGTGTATTGATCATTATGGTAAAGGAAGTGAATGGCGGACCCAGACAGACAGAGGGAGCCAGGACAGCTGTATACACAGGTACTTTCCACTGAGGGGCTGTGGAGCCTCAACACACCATGGGGGAGGGGAGCAGAGCAATTCCTCCCTGGAAAGAGGGGAAGTGAGGGAAGAGATGAAGCAGGGGAAAGGAAATGAAAGATTAAGTGCATAAAGGCCATAAAGCTCTGAAACGTCCAGACCGGATGGATTCCCAGTTTATAGATACTTTGTGTTCAAGGATGCTCAGCCAGGCCTGATATCCCAGGAAGAGCAGCCACCCAGGGAGGCAGAGGGGACACTGGGCTGGAAGGGATCCTTCATGCCCCTGTGCTCCTCTCTTGCCACCCCCCCACCCAGCCCCAACTTTCTGCAAGCTGGCTGACAGCCCAGCTGGAAGCAATTGTGGGGGCCTCCAGCCTGGAGAGCTGCATCCCGCAAAGGCCCTGGTAAATAGCAGCCCACACCACAGACAGCCTACACCACCACCACCCCCCCTTGCAGCCCCCTGCCCGGAAATTTAAAACAACTGCTCAACACAGTCTTAAATCCTCCAGGAAGGAGCTAGAGTAGGCAGGCAGGAAGCATGAGATGGGCCGGGGCCCTGCCTGGAACTCCCTGTCTCCCCAGCTCCCACCCTGAACTCCCCTGAAATACCTCCCCATCCTCCGAAGTCTGCCACAGGCCTCCTAGCCCCTGGGCTTCCTATGCTAGTGCTCAGTACAGGGCATCACAGCTGCATCCCATCAGAATTGCCTAGTGGACTCTGAACACCTGGAGCACAGGATGGTCTTGTCCCCTGCTTATACCCCGCATTGTATAGTGTAAACGTAGAGCAAATGCAGAGTGTGTACCTGAAGAATGAATAAATGAGGCTACCAAGTAACCCTGAGTTGTCGCTCTGCTCCTTGGGCCTCTGTTTCCTCATCTATCAAATGGGCATGATAGATGCCCAGTCTACTTCTCAGAGTTGTAAGAGGATTTTGTCCAAGTGTTTTATTAACTGCAAAGCTGTTGAGTCATGATTCAATTCTTGCCTCCCTGGCCTCAGTTTGCTCACCTGTAAAATGAGGGCCTGAGTTAAGTGCTAGCTGGGATTCTTCCCACCTTTGGTATTCTGAGACTGTAACCAGAGATGAGGATGCCCAGACTTCCTAGCCTTAAATACCAGCTGGGCAGTGGGTGGAGGGCAGAGGGTGTGGTTTCAGGATGTAGAGCCCTGACCGGGGTTCAGAAGGCCACTATTTCAGTTCCAAAGTGGCCCTTGACTTCATCAGAGTGGTCTGATCTTCTCTGAGCCTCAGTGTCCTTCTCTGTAAAATGGGAGTGGGTAGACACAGGATGCGTGAAGTGATTTTAGCATTCAAGCTCTGTGATGACAGGACTTTATCCAGCGGGCAGTGGGGAGTCACTGACAGGGTTGGAGCATAAGCATAGCCATGTTTCAGAGCACCTACCCTGGCAGTGGAGTGGTTTATGGATAGAAAGGCAGGGAATCTGGAGTCTGGAGAACTGGAGGTGGCTGTTCCTTTGTCCAGACCACAGAAGATGGCAGCTTCCATGTCTTTCCTCATGCTGTGCCCTAGCCTGGGCTACTCTGCCTCTTCCCAATGTTCCCTGCTTTTTAAAACCCAGCCATCTTTAATACATGGTTCAGGGACCACCTCCTCCCTACGGTTGCCTCAGATTGTCCCTGATGTAATTCGTCTCCCCCTCCTCTGCCTTCCATTCCTGCTCTCTGTACCTTCATCATGGGACCAGTTGGAGTTACTGTTGTGGGTGTGCCCTTGTGCACATGCATGTTCTCTCCTGGGCTGTGAGCTCCAGAGTCAGGGCAGGTGCCCCACCCACCCCCATACCATCTCCAGCCCCTGTCACCTGGCCTGGCCCAGAGGGGGTGCTTAGTACCTGTATGCAGAGTAGTGAGGACATCAGAGTGTCCTACCCTTTGAGTACACCTGCAGGGTAGGAGACTGGGCTCCAGCCCCAGCTTAACTGCTAAGAACCATGTGACCTTGGGCAAGTCACTTATCTTCTCTGGACCAAGGTCCCTCTTGGCCAAATAGGAATTATCCCTATGATTCATTCTCAAGTCAAGATTCTTGACTTGAGAGGGACGGAGCATCCTTGGGATTCTTCCCCGGCACCTCCTCTCAGTATTTCCCTCCCTGTATCCTCGATCATAGTGAGTGATTGATTACAAGTGTGATTCCCACCAGAACCCTAGCTCAGCAAGTGCCTCATGCCTGGGTCCTGCACAGGGCTCTGTACAGAGGGGGCTCAACAGGCCTGTCTAAAGAGGCACTTGTCCACTCTTCAGCCTCAAGAGGGAGCATAATAGGATCTCCATAAACAGTGATGTGCAATCAAATGCAAGGCTTTGCAAGAGGCCAGGAGCACTCACTGCCCAAACCCAGCCACAGCCCTGCCTCTGTGCCCCACCCTCCTGCCCAGCTATCCTGGGGCTGGGCTGGCCTCCCCTGAGAGGTGTGAGTAAGGGGTGCTGTCATCTCTTAAAGCAGATGGATCTTTAGCCAACACTACTCTGCCCCAGGCAAGCCCTGCATGAATCTCAGCCAGAATCCCCCTCCCACTCCCCCACCCCTGAGGGCTGGGACAGACCTCAGCCAGCAGGCCTCCCAGCTTTGATCAATACAGGGCAAGCAGCCAAGGCGGCTGCAGGCTCCATCCTCCCAGGAGGCCCTGGCTCAGCCAGGGTCACATGGGGGAGGGGACCACAGCCTGGCTCAGAGGCTCTGGGTAGGGAAGGCAGGGGACAGCAGGAAAGGCAGGCATCACTCCCACGGTCATTCATTCCTCCACCCACTCACTCCTTTGCCCACATGTGTTCAGTCCACAAATATTTACTGAGCACCAATTATGCACCAGGCTTGGGCTCTGGGCCACAGGGAGGACAAGACAGCAGCTCTATAGAATTGATGTTCTATTGGGAGAGAGAGACAACACACAAATTAAAAACAAAACTAAGAGGTGTTTTCAAAGGTGATAAAATAAAAGAGGTAGGGTGACAGAGAGATTGGGCCCACATTGCACTGAGTGGCTGGGGAGGATGACTTTTGAGCTGAGACTCAAATGATGAGGCGATGCTCACCATGCTGCTTCAGATCAGATTCCCAGAAGCAGATTCTAAGACAGAGATTTGTGTGCAGGAAGCTTGGAGTGTGAGCTCAGGCTCAACACAATATGGGCAAGTGCAGGAAACAGAATAGAGTAAAGGAGAAGTTGGGCTGCACTGCAGTCACAATAAAGGCCTCAGCTGTCCCCATAGATCAGGAGCAAGGATAGCCTTTCTGAGCTGTCCCTGCTCCAGGTAATGGGTCCAGGCCTTTGTACTTCCACAGTGACCAGTCATATTGGTGGGAGCCCCGGGAAGGGACAAGACTTTGGGCAAGCCAGCTGTCTTCAGCAGAGATTGATCCCCACAAAGTCCAACAGAGAGCTGCTGCCACCAGCACTCAGTGTCTGGGGAAATACACGCCTCAGCCCTGAAGCGGGGTTTGGGTGGCATACCTCAGCATCCACTAGGAGTGTTAAGATCTGGAGAAGAATGTTCCAGATACAGGGAACAGTAAGTGAAAAGTCCCTGAGGCAGAAATGAGTTTAGCCTATCTGAGGCACAGGAAGGAGGCCAGGGTGGTGGAGGGTGCTGGGTGAAGGGAGAGTCACAGGACAGTGGTCAGAGAAGCAGGCAAAGGCCAGTCCAGAAGTCCTGGGAGCCAAGGGACTTTATTCTAAGTATAAAGGGCTACCCCAGGGCCTTAAGAAGAGAGTGATCTGATAATTACTTATTAACAATACCCTGACTTCGGAGCAGAGGTGAGTGTGGGAACAGGGAGGGCAGTTGGGAGGAGATAAGAGGGGTCCAGGTGAGAGCTACTGGGCTGGTGTTTAACTAGGGAGGGGACGCTCATGTCTTAGTAAAATAAGTGGTCTGATGAGGGAGGCCTGGGATGCTACAGGGGCCTAGGGAGAGGGGGCTAGATAAATCATGGCTGTCACAGGATGTTATAGAGATGCTCCCAGCATCCTGGAGGGGATATTAAACCAGATGAACAACCTTTCCAAAAACAACCTTTAACATCCTGAAATTTCATATATTGAGGAAGAAACTTCAGAGACTCCTAATTCCTCTCCCCAGCCTGGGCAAGAATCTCCTTTCCAAAACTGGTGGCTAGTAATCATGCAACCCCTGTTGAGCCCCAGAGGGGATGAGTTCACACCTCAGTGGATCACTCTGCTGGAAAAGTCTGAGAGTGGCCTCCTTGCAGCTGTTCCCAGGGGCCCTTGATTTGCTCTGGGCCACACCAGCCATATCTTTTCCCACTGTCCCACTGGTCTCCAAAAGGTGAGGACATGGGTCCTGTCTCCACCCCCACCCCACATCTTCTTGTCCTATGAGTTATCCTGGGGATGATTTCAGATGGTGCCTCCTCCCTACGCTAAGCCTGGTCCCTTGCCAGCACACCAATTCATTCCTGTGACATGCATCTGATTCAACAAAGGTATGGAGAGAAGTCATTTCATAGAATTTGTAAGATAAGTACTTTTTCTTCTGAGGCCTGATACATATGAAGGCATACACAGGCTGGGAGTAAGGAGAGCTGGGTTCTACCCTGTCTGGTGACTTTGGACTAGTCCCATCCCCTCTCTGGGCTTCATTGCGCCTCTGTAAGTAAAACTGGCAACTAGGTGGTATTTAAAAGTTGAACCAAAATAGTGTGAGTCCATACGTAGTTTAGCCTTTGTTTATTCTTCAAAACTTGAGCCAAGGGATAATCTGTTTTCTTTTCCACTGACTCGTGTTGTCAGAGAATTCCAGACTCTTGGAGTTAGAAAGGCCTTGAAAAGTCTAACCAATGCCTCCAACTCCATGTCACCTGCTTTGCTAAGCTTTGTTTCCATATCACCATCAGTCTGTTATCTGTACCTCTAGAGCTTGTTTGTACACCTCCAGACATGGGGTGCTTACTACCTCATAAGGCAGTTCTATTAGAAAGGTCTTCAGCTAACCACAAAGACTCTGTTTCTGTAAGTGATACAGTGGCTCTTAACTTACGCTGTGTCATTGCTCACCCATTCATTCATTCATCCATTCAACACTATTTATGAGCCTCCATCAAATGAAATAGGGCAGTCACAGCCAAGTGATGGAGCAAAATCGCAATTATAAGGGTAGTTCATGTTCTTTGAGCACTTACTATAGCCAGCACTGTGCTAAGCACCACATATACATAATCTCATTTAATCATCACAGTTGCCTCCCAGTTTACAAATGGCAAATTGAGAGTCAGGGAGTAAGTGAGACCAGGTCCCAGTAGGAAACAGATGGCAACTGAAGGGTTTCTTGCAGAGAGTTTAATAAACTCACAAAGGTGAGGAAAAGATTAAGGAAAGGGTTAAGGTAATCTATAAGGGGTAGTGAGGTGCCCTGAGGTTAGCAACAGTGGGGAGCTGTTACCACCTGTAGGTCTAAAGGGGAAGAGGTGGGAAAGTGGTCACAAGCAGTAAGTGAAGCTGGGGCTGCAAAAGAGGAGCTACCTAATGGGAGCCATGGCTGTAGAGAATGAGGGTGGGGGCTGAGGAATTAATACCCCTGTCTGCGGCTGGTGCTTCCCATTGGTTGAATCCACAGAAATCCACAAGGCATGGTTTCCTAGGTGATGTATTCCACAGAAATCAGCCTTCTGGGGCATGCAAAGGGAAAAGAAAAGTAAAGAATAGATCTTAGTGAGTCAAGGGCATGCAAACTGAGAATAACCAGTCCAGAGAATTAGATAATCTGTTTAAAGTCTCAAAGTCAGGTGCTGTGGAGCCATAAAAATAAAGACATAATGATTGTGCCATATTAAAGTTTGAGAGCACGAAGGAGCAAGGAGCAAGTTGTTGGAGGGATTGGAAGGGCCCAAAGGATAGGCAGGAGTTTGTGGGACAGAGAAAGAGGAAAGAAGTTTCTAGAATAGCCCAGGCAAAGGCTGGAGATGGTACAAGAACACCGCCTGTTGGGCAGGAGTAAGCCACTCTGTGGGACTGACAAGTGCTGGGAAGTTTCCAGAAACTTCTGGCAGAGACTGGAGAGGAATCTCAGAAGTGTTGCTGTTGGAACAATATAAAGCCACTACTCATCCATTAATTTATTTAAAATATATATTGATTGAGCATCTATCTACTCTTTGTCAGGGCCTGTGCTAGGAGTTCGGATTACAATGGTGAAAATCACAGTCACGGTCCTGACCTCAGACAGCTCATAGTCTAGTAGGGGAATGGGTAGAAGCCAAACAATGAACTAACGACAGTGGGACCAGTGCTCTGAAGAAAAAGCTAGATTTCCCCCTATAACCAATGGTGAGACATTGATGGGCATTGATAGTTTAACTTTTTAATTTTTTTAAATTGAGGTATAGCTTATAAATAGTAGATTGCCAAAATTTTAAGTATACTGCTTGATGAATTATAACCACCACTCAGCTCAAGATTCAGAACATTTACAGTGTCCAGAAGGCTCTTTCTGCCCCCACTCAGCCACATCCCCTATAGAGTAATCATTATTTTGGTTTTTATCACCATGTATTCATTTTGCCTGCTTTTGAACTCCATGTAAGTGGAATCATACAGTATGTGATTGTTTATGTCTAGCTTCTTTTCCCAACAGTATGTCCGAGAGATTCATCTGTGTTGCAGCATGTAATGATTGTCATGTGTGTGTGTGTGTGTGTGTGTACACTATATTTTATTTATCCATTCTATTGTTAGTAGACATTTGGGTTGTTTCCAATTTTTGGCTATTATAAAAAATGCTGCTATGAGCATTTTTGTACATTTCTTGTGGTGGACATATGCACACTTATTTCTGTTGGGTATACACCCAAGAATGGAATTCCCGAGGATATATATATATATATGTTTAGCTTTGGTAAATATAGTTTTCCAAAGTATTGTATCAATCTATATTCCTATTAACAATGTATGGGAGTTCCAGTGGCTCCACATCCTGCAAAAACTTGAAAATGTTGGTCCTTTTCATTTTAGCCATTCTGGTAGGTATATAATAGTACCTTGTTTAAATTTGCATTTCACTGATGACTAATGATGTGGAGCACCTTTTAAAGTGCTTATTGATGATTTATGAAGTGTCTGTTCAAGCCTCTTGATGATTTTTTTTTAATGGGTTGTCTGGTTTTGTTTTCTTGATGTATAAGAGTTCTTTAGATATTCTAGGTATGAGTCCCTTATTGGTTATATGTATCGTAAATGTCTTCTCTTAATCTGTGGCTTACCTTTTCCCTCTCTTAGCAATATCTTCTGATGAACAAAAGTTCTTCATTCATATCCTTTATCTCTTCAACATTTTCCTTCATGGTTGATTTTTTTGGAGTGTATGTACATGTTTAAAAAATCTTTTCCTACCTCAAGGTTCATAAGAATTTGCCTATATATTCTTCCAGAAGTATTATTGTTTTATCTTTCATACATAGAATTCTGATCCATGTTGAACTAACAGTTGTATTTGGTGTGAGGTAGGAGTCAAGGTTCATTTCACCTCCCCTCAAATTTCTGGCATCATTTTTTGAATACCCTTTTTCTTCCAATGAATTGTAGTAACCCTTTTCTCATAAATCAAGTGATCGTATATGCAGGAGTCTATTCTATTTCTGTGTTGCCTGTTCTGTATGAGTGGTTTACTGTCTATTCTGGGCCAATACTATATTGTCTTAATCATTACATTTTTATAATGAGTTTTCACATATGGTAGTGTAAGTCTTTAGGCTTTGTTCTTCAGCAACATTTTGCCTCTGTTCAGTTTCCTTGCATTTGCATACAAATTTTAGTTGTCAGTAACAGAACCCACTCAGGCCTGTGAAAGAGGGTACATTGCGGGCTGTTCGGTAGGTCAGAGAATCATCAGGAGGAGGAGGAGCAGATTCGGTAATAAACGTCACCTCTAGGAACAAACCGCAGCAGTGGCCATTTGCTTACCTGTGGCTGCCACGATCATAGCCAAACACCAAACACTAGGACCTCACCTTCAATGGCAGCTGCTATTGCTATGTCACAAGAACCAGTCACATCTGTGTCAGGGTCTCAACCTTGCAACCGTGCTGCCCCCCAAACTGGACGTGGCTGTGCCACCTGCACCGGCAAAGTACAACCCCTTTGAGGCCTGTTGCTTCATGTTGCTCTCTACTGAATCAAGGTCCTGGGGTAACCGGGAATAGTGTTCTGTCTTCTACCTTGGGAAAGTGAGGCTCATTAGGGACAATCACCTGAAATACAGAAAAACTAATTAGAAGATGGATAGCCGCTTGTCAGGATATCATTGTCAGGGATATGAAAATGTTCTTGATATGCACACTGGCTCTTCAGCCTGGAATGTCCTTTTCTGCACCTCATGACCTATAGAAATCATTTTTAAGGCATCTGTTAGTGTCACCTCTTCCTGGAAGCCTTCTCTGACTTCCCCCTTATCCCCCCTTATTCAACCCTGCTTGGGTTGAATCAAGTGTCATCCTAGTGCCCTATGCATTTCATAGCACTGATTACAACATACTATTGTGCTGTGATTGGCTTCCCTTGCCCCACTAGATTATAAGTCTAGTATGATATCAATATAAACTTAGTGATCATTTGTTGAATAATAAATAAATAGATGAGTGAATTAATGAATGAAGAGGATCAGTTCTCCTCTACCTGGACTTTGGCAGCAACAGTAGTTTTTCCCAGGGAAACAGAGGCACAGAAGGGATGTAATTGCAGGGGTGGTAGGTGGCAAACAGAAGTCAGTAAGGGAGAGAAGAGGCCGCTAACATATCAGACCAGGTATAACACTGAGTGGTGCAGTTTCCTGATTAGTTCTTATCTGCTCTAGAAAGAAATAGTTGGAGAGTCCTGGGACTGGGGATAGAATTTTGGGTTCCATTTGGAACCCGATAGGATCTCTGTGAGTTCCTGAGCCAGCAAGATGGAGCAGGAAGAAAAGAAGACAGACTTTGACAAGTGTTTTAACTGCCTCAGTTCCCTCATCTATAAAATGGCACACTAATGCCTCACTCCTCCCAGGTGGGTGTGAGGAGTACATTTGTGAGTTTTTGGAAGTGTCGGGGGTAGGGCTGGCCGTCAGAAAATGGGTCCCTTCCTGCCTGAGCCAGGAGCCAATCTTTAATTAGTCTCCCTCTAGTCCTCTGCCACAGCTTCTGCCCCGACCCAGTCCAGTCCTCCTCCCCTTTTATGACACACGGCAACTTTTCGGGTGCTTTCTGAAATGCTTACTTAGTTCATGAAAACCAGAAAAGTGCCTTAAGAAATGAACTTACCAGTGTGAAGCGATGTCAGTGTGAACAGCTGGAGATAGAGCTGAGCAACACTCAAGCCTCCTAGAGATGTTCACACTCTACATGTGCAAAGCCATTGGCAGGACTGCGGGAGCATCCCTTTTTATGTGGAATCTCTGAAAAGAAGAGCGTAACTTGTCGGGTACACGTCCTGTTCTTCTAGAAGCGCTAGGGTAGGGTGGTGGCCACCTACATTATTCTGCCTATTCAGCATCCATTTCCACCCTACCGTGACAAAGCCCTCTTCTCCTTTGAAGAACTTGCTCTGTCTTATTCTTGATTCCAGTGAGGCTGGCCTCAGGCTGCCTGGCATTCTACAGCCTTGTGCACAGTGACTGGTCTCGAAGCTATCACATGACCCACATTAGGCCAACGAGAGGAAAACCTGGGATCTTGGCAGAATTGCCAGGAGAGAAAGGCTGCTTTTTCATAAGCCTTGAACCATCAGTGGTCATCACTGAGGCTTTCCAGGGAGAACGTGTCTGAGAATGAAGCCAACACCAAAGAAAGCAGAGCCAAGAGTTAGAAACACAACTAATGATGGGGCTTGAGGCCTCTGTATCCGGCTGAGACTGAAACCAGCATTACCCCTGGGCTTTTCAGCTATGTGTGCCCAAAATTCCCTGTTTTGCTTAAGCCACTTTGAGTTAGTTTTCTGTCAGATCCAGATTAAATTACTATGTGGGAATATTTTTCTATCTCAAAACTCACATTAGGAAAAAGCAAATTAACAAACTAGTGATACTGTTGGTCACCACAGATCACCTGTGGGGGCTTATGGGACAGGGCTGGGCAGGAGACTCACTTTCTCCATATGTATACAGTTTTATACCTTAAAAAATTTTTCAACCATTAGAATATATTTTCTGTCTAGAAAATTCAATCGTTTGCATTCAAGCCATGTAACTTGTTACTTAACAATAGAAACAGTTTGCTCACTTACCTAAACACATTTACTTAGTTCCTAATTATATTACGTCATTTTAGAAAGTTTGAAAAATACCAAAATATTGTAAAGAGGAAAATATCAAAGGATCTGTAGCCCCACTGTAGTTGGCATTTTAAGCTATTTCTTTTTGGTCTTTAATTACTTTTCATGTTTCTGATGTTGTTGTTTAGTCTTATTTAATTCCTACAGCAACCCTATGAGTGAGTACCACCACCGTCAGAGGATAAAACTGACCCTTAGAGCAGAAGTGACTTGCTCCGATTCAGAACTGCCAACTGACATGTACATCACCCACATCATACACTATAATTTGGAAAAAAAATTGTTGCATACTACGTAAGTAGTTTGTATTCTGTTTTTCACTTAAAATTATATCATAAACATTCCCCACGACATTGACTATTTATTTAAAACATGATTGTTAATGGCTGCAAAATGTTCTTTGATATGACTGAAGCATTATTAATTTACCTAAATGGAACCTATGGCTATTACAACAGTTCCATTGTTTCTTTCTTTTTAACTTGTTATGATACACTCTTTACTATGTGAATGTTCACCTCTCTGGTTATTTGCTCAAGTTAACCCCCAGAAGTGGACTTATTGCGTCAAAGAATGTGAACCGTCCTGACAGGTTGTCACCTGCCCTTCAGAAGATGGTCCCAGGGGCATCTCTGAGTGTGCCCTGGTCACCACATCCTCATCAGCACTGGTCACTATTTTACTCACCTGCCCGCCCACCCTGCTTTACATAACAGAATGTCCACATTTGCACTTACTTGAACTCTGTGTAGAACATGAATGGTCGCATATATGGACAGGATGGCTGGCTTATCACTTGCTGTTTTGGCATGGGTGCTCATTAGAAGCTTCACCCATAAGTTGGAAATGGAAGATTCTCTCTTTGTAAGGGAAATCCAAACATTGTTGAACAAGTGGAAGAAGTGATTGGGGATACAGGAAGAAAGCAAGTTGCTAGCAAAGTGTGTGCTCAGGGACATACATACCTAAGTTACAGCCGTACAGAAGAGAGTTTTTAACATAAATGATGAAATCATAAAAGTGCTGGAGGAAAACATTAATGAATTATTTCATAAGCTAGGAATGGGCAAAGACTTTCAGGTATGTTGTTAACCCAAAAGCTGTTAAAGAAAAGAATGATAAACTAGAGAAAATCTTCAAATTTCCATATGGCAAAACTACTGTAAGCAAGGGCAAAAGATAATAATATATATAAATGATTATAGCTTATCAACAAATGTCTAATTTCATTAAAATATAAATAATTTTTATAAATTATTATGACTAGCAGTCATAAAAGCAGATAAAGGATGTGAATAAGCTGTTTGCAGAAAAATAAATACAAGTGGTCAATAAACACAGTAAAAAGATGAGCAACCTCACTTATAATTAAATTAATTAATGAAATTAAAACAAAGAGATACTAGCTTGTCAAGATTGTCAATGAGATAAGAATGAGATTTATCACTGTCAAGATGAAAAAGATTGCTAGAATATTGACAAGGAGGAAAGCTAACTGGAACATTCATACATACTTAATGATTATTTAAATGGGCATAATAATTTTGGAGGGGAAATTGTTCATTTATGCTATGTGATATTCTGAAGCTGTTAAAAAGAATGAGATGTATCTATGTAATATGTAATATGAATAGGATATATTGTTAAGGTTTAGAAAGCAAGCTACAGCATGGAATATATAACATGAATTCAATTTTTAGAAATAAAAGGATATATACATGAATGTGTTTAGAGGTATATAGAAAATATTTGGAGGGATACCCAAGAAACTGCTAACTATCTGCTGTTAAGGTTACCTGAAAGTGTTTAGTGCTTAGGACAGTGGGGACCTTTACTTTACACTTTTTCTGTACTGTTTGAACTTTTTTTTTACATCACATATATGTTTTACTTAAAGTATATAAGACATGCGTACATGAATGTAATTTCCCAAAGAAAATCCTCAATAGCTCATATTTTCCTATAGGATCAAGTATAAACTCCCTGGTTACCTCCCATCATTACCTTTCATTGTGTCCCCCAATGCACCATGTTGTTTCCCACTTCTGTGAATTTACTATGTTGAGTCCTTGTCTACCTTTCCTTACTCCCCATCATCTGCCTGGAAGCTCTTCCTACTCCTTCAAGATCCACACAAGCACGTCCTCCTCTGGGCAGTCTTTCCAGATTTCCCATAATAAAATATTCACTCCCTTGTGATACATTGCTTATCCCTCTATCTTAGTTCTTACAGTTTCCTGTTACGCTTTATATTTGTGTCTGTCAGCTTTAGTAGATTTGGAGCTCCTTTGACGGTATCCCAATATCTAAGCTTAGTGAATGCTCATAGAATTAAAAATACCACTTGGTGTGCCTCTGTTCTACCAGTGTACCTTTACTTGCCAAGATGTCTTCTCTTCCTTCCTTCTCTTCATGATCCTCTAAAAGTGATGCTTGGTCAATGACCATTAGCAATATCTCTGCTGAGGAAAGCTGGCCCAGTATGTATGCAAGCATGCACATGTGCACCCACTCAAATGTTTCAATTACAATGTGATTCCATCCTGGGCCCATAAAATCATAAAGCCCTTCACCCAGGGCCAAGACCTTGATCTACAGAGAGCCATTCATAGATGCAGTGCCTTAAAGACCCTCTTTTAGTCCAGGAGCACACCCATCCTGGGCTTTGGATGGGATATAGGTATGTCTTTGCTGTTCTCAGACAGGAGCATGGGTGATAGAGGCCAGAGTATGTGGACAGTCTCTTAGAGTCCAAGTGCTCCCTTGGATTCAGGGGGGACAATGGAGGCCACACCCTCTGAAGGCATGTTTCAGCCCTTCAGTTTTACCAAGGGACCTCTCAAGAAATGCCACAGAAAAAGTTTGGTTATTTGCTTTACACTAGCATTTTAGTTTGCTTTCCATGACATCACATGCTGCATCCATTAAGGTTTTTCTGTTTTTGTTTTTGTCTTAAGCAACAGAAACTGTGTGAGCCCAAAAGGGATTCACTGGAAAGCCATGGCATGACTTGCAGAACTGAAAGAAAAGCTGGACCATTAAGCCTTGGAGAGGGCATTGTGGGAATAATTCCAGAGACCCAAGCAGCAGGAACAAGCAGACAGCCTTTGAGGCCCGTACCAGACATCTCTTGTACCTTGCCTCACATCCTCTCAGGGCCCCCTCTTCTGTCACTGTGGTCCTTTCTGCACAGGTTTTGACCCAGTTTACATTGACAGTGTTTCATCTCAAAATGAAGTGTGCTGCAGCCTCTCACTTCCTGCCCCAAGCTTATCTTATGCTGACACTTGAGGTGCCTGTGGGACCCCAATGGGCACATATGCATGGGCCGCCCAGGACATCAGGGGTATCTGCCCTGACCTAGTGGAGTCAGAAGCCAATGAATGCTGGCCTCTCTCTTTACCCCCCTTGAAAACTGTTCTGAGACTCATCCTTTACTCCTTGGTGGGCTCCAGGGGACTGCAGCATCCCACATAGTAACCCTTGGGTTACATTTCCCAATTTTATTTAGATTTTAGATTTCACAGTTCTTCTTTCCTGCTCACTGGAATCACTTCCCATATACACTTCCTGTACACAAGCCCTTGCTCAGATTCTAAGTTCAAGGGAGACCAGACTAGACAAAACCTCATTCTGGGATGAATTGATTACATTGTGAGACAGGCCAAGGTTTGGATTCCAAGGAAAGCATTTAGTTGTCTAGGCTCCAATCACGGTCTGCCCCTGGCTGGACTGACAGCAGGCCTCCTAAGGCTCTATCTGGTGGTGGAGGGATGGTTCCCTAATGCCAGCCAAACAGCTATCAGAAGAAAGGCAAAGATAACCTTCAGTAGATTTCTCTACACTATTTGTACCTTGGCCACCATGTACATACCATGTCTAAACGAAGCTCTTTGATTCCCACACAAACCTTTCTCTGGCATTGTCTTTCTTGGTGCATGGTACCAACATCCTCCCAGATGCCCAAGCCTGAACCCTGGGAGGAAGCCTCCATCCCCATCTTCTCCATCACAGTGAGTTGAGCACCCAGCCTGGAAGCTCTGCCTTCTTAATATTTGTTGACTTTCTCCCACTCTCTGCCTCACTGCCACTACCCAATCATCTCTTCCCATGTATGTCAGTCTTCCACCTGATCTCCCTGTGCACATACTCTCTCTCTCTCATGAAAATTGTTCTTAGCTGCTAGTGTGATCTTCCTAAGATGCAGGTTTAAACAAATCACTTAACTGCTTAAAACTCTTGGCCAGCTCTTCATTGCCCTCAGGATGAAACCCCAAACCTTCAACGGCATAATCTTGTCATGACCTGGCCCTACTGGCCTCTCCATGGTCAGCCCTTGGCATTCCTCCTCCCCATACAGCTTCCCTTGCAGCCACAGTGAAATACAGGCCATTCTCTCTCTATTCCTGGTGGCTGGAATGCTCTTCTGTGATAGTCAACATGCTTTCAGCTGCAAGTAACAGAATACCCTGACTCACACTGGCTCAAACCATGAGGAAATGCATTATCTCACTTTTCTGTAGAGACAAGATGCACCCCAGACAGTACACAACCAACAGCTCAAAAATGCTGAGGAGCCAGCTCTTTCTCTTTTCTCTGACACCCTTAGAATTCACTCTAAAGCTGAATCCTCTCTGGGTTGGAAGAAATGGTAGTAGATTCAAACTTCACTCTTAGACATGACAACATCCACCGGAAGAAAAAAAATCTACGTCTAGAGTCTCTTTATTAGATCCTTGGAAACTGTTGTCAAAAGAAGCCTAGCTGACTTCCCCTCTCTTCTCATTGACCAGGATTGACCACATGCCTATTCCTAAACCAATCATCAGCAACAGAAATGTGATCATGATTGGTGGAAGGGATGCAGAGGGGTCACTCCATGACTGTAACCCCTGTCCTCTTCATTTGTCTGGCTAATTTATTTCAAAGCTCAGGTGTATCCTCTGGAAAGTTGCCAAAGAGGAACATCCCTCCTCTTATATGTGTGTGTGCTACCACCCCCAAGAAAAAGATCTTTCAAAACAAGAAACAGGTTCTTATTTACTCTGTATCCCCAGTTCCTAGCTCAGGGCTAGTGCACGAGAAGTTCAATTAGCTTGTTGAATATTTCTGTAATTTAAAAACTATTCTTTAAATCTAAATGTATCTTGCCACCTGTTGTCCTTACAACCAACTTTTTCCATTTAACAAAACAGTATATTACAAAAACCTTTCCATCAAATTATATCATCTTTTTAAATGGCTACATAGTATTTCATAGTATTGAGGCACTGTACCACAAATTATTTAACCAACCCCTATGGTCCTTGGTCTTTTCAGTATTATAAACAATGTTGCAGTAAACGTGCTTTTACACAGATCTGAGACCTTCATGTTAGCCCCCATGATAAATCCCTACAAATGATGTGTGGTCTAAAAAAACAAATGCTTGCAAATTATTTGATACTCCTCCCACAAGAGATGTGATCTACATCCCCTCCCCTGAAATCTGGGTGAACCTGTGCAGTGGAGGCCACTGGAGTATAGTAGAAGTGATGATACCTGAGTTTTGAGGCGAGCCCATGAAGAGTGATGCAGCTTCCACCGCGAATTTTTGGAATGCTGCCTGTCAGGACTTTCTCTTTCGAAAGCCAGGTGACAGAGGTGAGATACCCAGGTCACATGGAGACTCCACAGCAGTACTAGCTAAACCCAACTTTTGAGTCATGCTAGTCTAGGCATCAGATGTGTGAGAGAAGAAGCTTCCAGAAGATTCCAGCTCTTAGCAGTTGCAGTTTTGCTAGCTGAATCTCCTGACACCATGGAACAGAGAACAGCCATTCCTACTGTGCCCTGTCCAAGGTCCACAGAATCCCTGCGCATGACAAAGCAGCTATTGTTTACTCAGCTAAGTTTGGGTAGTTGGTTATACAATAAAAACACCTGGAAAACTGGGAATTTCTCTTATAAATAGAATACATGTTTTAAGCCTGTTGATTCTCTATTAAATACTTAATTAAAAATTTATAACTCAATGCAAGAACACTTTTGCCTCTTTGAGAAACCGCCTCCAGGACACAGTGGGGCAGGTGTATATTTGGACTATTACCTTGATCAAGTTAACCAATATGTCTGCTTTAGATTGGTTCCCCGGAAACCAACCCCGACTCTGAGACTGTGGTCCCAGGTTTACTGTGAAGCGCTCTTGGAAGATGTGCCTGTAAGGAAGGTAGGAAGGCAGGACTGGTCAGAAGCAGAAGCTTGCTTGCAGTGTGGCTGTGGCTGAGGCCTCAGCTGACTCTGTGGAAAGCCCTAGAGCTGGGATGGCCCCTTCAGAGGTGTCCCAAACTGAAGCAAGGTTGCCAGGCATTATAGTTGACCACCCCTACGAGTGGGGGTAATAGTGGGTCAAGACCCCTGCAGCAATACCTCAAGCAGCTTAGGGTGGGTGTGTCACCTATGAAGAGGAGAGCTCGGTGGGGAGCCAGAGAGTGTCCACTACAGTCCACCCCTTAACTGTCTTGATCTATTTCTTCTGTGAAGTTTGACCCATTTGGGAATAATTTCTCCAGGATTCTGGCTCAGTCTATTTCCTGGGAAACCTGAAAGAAAAGGGTTAGTGGAATGCATTACAGTACCAGCTACAGAAGTTGATCTCAAGGCCATAGCAGATCCTGGTAATCACCTTCCCACCACCTGATGGATTCCCTTCCCCTTCTGCTAGCAATTCATCTGGTCTAAGCAGCTTTCCTGATGGAGACCCCAGACCCTCAACCACGAAGGGTCTGAGCCCCACACTACTATGTCTGCTTGACTAAGCCATGTACCATTAAAGGCAAGCATGTAACCTTCACCTGAGTGTGACACATATTGTCTGCTCCTATGGCTTAGCCACACAGCTGTACCTCCCCTGATACGCAGGGTCAATTACCTCTGCCAGAATGGGGGTTCCTGGCTCAGAGAGTTCAAAATAATCAGGAGGCAGCCATAGTTTAAAGTTCACTGTAGCTCTTACTGCATCCTCTCACGGAAAGATTACCGCTTTGGGACATCTACTCCTTCAGAGCAAGAATAGGAAGCTCCCCTTGAAGGGAGCGTAACTTTGAGTAAAGTAATTCCTTGAAGCCAAAGGCAGTTCCCAGGGTAGGAATGCCACTGCAAGCTGTCAGCAATCAACATTCCCAGAAAGTGAGGGGTGAGTGCATTGCTCCTTTGGAAGGCATCCCAGTGAAGCACACCACAAATCCACTCTAACATCTAAAATTCACTTTCTTTCCCAGAAAATAGGATTAACAATGGTTTATTGGCACGGGTATTGTGAAAAACTGAGTTAACATGTATTGAAAATCTTGGATTATACTCAACAGATTTTAGTTTCTATCTACTTTATGTCAAGAGCTCCATAAGTGATCCTGTGTCCCTTTTTGCCTTGGCTGGTAGGGAGCTTATAGCTTCATCTGGTGCTCAATTACAGAAATGTATTGCTCATTTTCATTCTCTTCTTATTCCATTGATCCTACTTTCTTTTTTTTCTCTTAACTAACCTTGAACACAATCCCTTTGCTGCCAGCTCTTTGAACTGGAATCATACTTACAAAGTGGCAGAAGATAAATAAATGCCTAGTAGAGAAACTTGCTGCTCTGAAGAAAGTTTGTTTTCTAAGGTCTGGCAGTGTCTTACCTATGATACCGCCCCAGCACCTTGTTCAAATCCAGCGAAGTGCCTCACTACTGGGTCTTTAATTTGTTTTGGCATCTGCCAGTCAACCAGTACCTAGGCATGGGAATCTCTTCACTTGGAAGGTGACTCACAGACAAGTTAGAAAAATACAAAAATGGGGGAGGGAGGATTAGTATTATCAGGCACTCCCATCGGCCAAAGACACTGTGGTAATCTCTTTTCTTGGCCTCTTTCCTGAAGGACCCCTCCACTCACTCCCACCCTGGTTCAGTTAGTAGTCCCACCCTGCTATTTGAATTAAGCCTTTTAGGGAACAGAATGGGGCATATGTGGTCCAGATGTTGTAACTGAGCTGGGTCCTCCCATTCCAGGCTGCCCACCAAGTTTGGATCCAACTCAAGGCATCTGGGGGACTCAGTCATGGAGTCAGCAGGCCCCAGATGTGCCCAGCTGGGTTTTCTGCCTTGAGATACTTTCACTGTCTCCAGGATAATTCTCATGAGCAAACACCGCCTTCTCTTCCCTCTCTCTGTAAGAGGCCTCTGAGCCCCAGTGGGGTACCACGCCTACTATTCTTGTTTCCTTGTCAGTATATAAGATGAGCACACTCCCGAAAAA
Source organism: Manis pentadactyla (assembly GCF_030020395.1). Classification (NCBI taxonomy): domain Eukaryota; kingdom Metazoa; phylum Chordata; class Mammalia; order Pholidota; family Manidae; genus Manis; species Manis pentadactyla. Next base: position 44,127,999 of record NC_080022.1, on the reverse strand, counting down.
CACTTCCCTGGAACTGTGGTTCATGGCTCCTGGTTCTGCCATTGGTGGTTCTATGTCAAGTTCAAGAGCTTGGGGTGTCCTTGATGAGCCTGGGTATTTAGCCTCCCAGGACAGCAGTCTTGCTCTCACAGTTTGCTTCCTCTTGCAGTCACATCATTGCCTCGTGAGAGTGAACAGATGAATGTGTTCAGGGATGACTTATGGGCTAGGACTCAGCTTCTGGGTTCCGGGGGCTCTGGGAGGGAGAGGGAGGTTAAAACAATGATGCTGCTGAGAGAGCGGCTGGAGTGAGGATGCCCAGATTCTAGTCTGCGCCCTGCCTCACACTAGCTGGATAATCTGGTAAATTACCCTTCCATTCCAAGCCCAGCTTCCTCCCCTGGAAAATGGGTGACATAATATCTACTTTTAGGATTGTTGTGACTGCCAATATGTTAACATTTGGAAAACTGGTACCATCTACTATTTCCTGACCACACACTAGGGCAGGTATTTGGCCAAGCACTTTATAGCTATTATCTCATTTAAATCTCTGACAAACCTAAAGAGGTGCTAAGATGAGCTCCATTTTGCAGAAGAGGAAACCAAGGCTTGCTGAAGGTCAGTGACACAGCAGTAAGTGGCAGAGCCAGGCCTCACACTTAGGCCTTTTTGACCCCAAAGTCAGAGCTCTTAACTACCACACAAGACCTGTCTTTAATTCCAGCACAGTGCCTGGTAAAGTACAGATATTTAATACATCTTTACTCCATTTTTTCCTGGCATATCTGATGCACTGAGAGAGAAATTGACATGACCATTCACTGAGTATGTACTATGTGTGATGTGCTGTGTATGCTTTGCTCTAAAACCCCAAAAGATTGGCATCCTGCCCGTTTTCCAAATGAGAAAACAGAGGCTCAGAAAGGTCAAATAGCTTGTCAAAGGCCACACAGTGAATAAGGGGTAGAGGTGAAGCTGAACCAGATCTTCTGTTGGACTCTGAATCCATGTTCCCACTGCCACACACTGTCTCTTGATTAGGGGACTGTCTACAAGGTTGGGGTCTGGAGATATACAACCTCTTTCTCTGAACCCACCACATACTGCCATTTCATGCTTCTAGGGGTCCAAAACTCCTCTTCCTGGGGCAAAACCTTCATCTTCCCTCAGTCCCTCAGAGAAGAAACTCTCAGACAAGCCCCTGAAGCAATCTTATGGTGCCACAGTCACACTAGGGCAGTGAGCGGCTAGTTTCAGAATCTCTCTCTATAGCAGATTATTGTAAGGAACAGTCTTTTGGCCCTGGGGGTCTTGCTGTTCAGGAGGTGCACTGGGCAGAGGAAAACACTGACTCAGGAGACAGCTAAAGGCATTAGAAATCAATTGCTCTATTTCTAGTTTTGCTGCGGGCTGCTCCAGGACCTGGTCCAGTTTATAATGGTAAACTGGGGAAGTGGGGGCTGCGTGGAGGCAGCTCTACAAGGGTTGGAGGTGAAGGTTTGAAGTTAGGTTTCCTAAATCCACATCAACCTAAGAAACATTTATAGTAAAGAATGCCACAGATGGTGTGTGTGTGTGTGTGTGTGTGTGTGTGTGTAAGAGGGGCTGGTAGCCACTGAGAGACAGAACACTAAGAGAGGGAGTGAGAATGAGAGAGACTGAGTTAAAGAGAAAGACAAAGAAAGAAAAGGATTATGAAGTCAAGAGATACACACCACCAGCAGAGGAGGCCTAGAGAAGAGAGAAAAGAGAAGAGACAGGGGTAGTCAGGGAGGGAGAGAAAAACAGACACATAAAAAGATAATTCATTCAACCAGACAAAATCCCTGTCCTCGTGGGACTCTCTAGTGGGAGAACAGAGAAAGCTGGAGAGACAGGGAAAAACCCAGAGAAGCCCCACGGAAGTGGCCGAGAGGAAACTCTATGGAGAGACCCTGAAACGAGCCGGGCCAGGACAAAGGGACAGAAGAGGCAGGGACAGATAAGAATGCAGAGTTAAAGAGAGTTAAATGGATGGATGGCAGGACAGAGCAGACAGAAGGTGGACACTGGAGCACGAACACCAAACGGCATTCCAGAGGCAGAGAGAGGCAGAGCCCGGTGGCCACTGCACGGAGATGCCCTTTCCCTGCCAGCTTACTCTGTGCTGGGTCAGTGCCCATAGTCACCTGTGCCCTCACACCCCCAACTCTCAATGTCCTCTGAGGTAGGACACTAGCCGTCAGTGTGCAGGAAGCAGGCTGGGATCCCTGCCACATAGGCCTTGGGAAGGGAGGCCTTGGAAACTGGGGCTGTGCTGGGTCAAGTTCCAGTCGGATGCCCCCCACTCTGTGCACATCGTTCTGGGTTCCCCTGTGCTAAGCTGGCAGGATCTCAACGTGCTCAACAAGCATGTGTTGACCTCAGGTACTTTCTCCTTATTCAACAGATGGATGGGAAAACTGAGGCCCAGGCTAATGGTTCAGGATGGCTGCTGGCCTCCTGGGCTGGGGGCAGCACCAGATTAAGGACAGAGCACTGAATGGGAGCAGGGCCCTGTGCTCCGCCCTGACTCTGCCCCATAGTGCTGGCTCCCCTCCTCACAGCATGAAGGAGTGTGGAATGTTCTCCTCCTGGAGCCCTGGCAATCATGGAGTCTATAATTCACGTGAGAGTAAGTTTTGGAAGAGACCTAGGTTTGAAAACGGGGACTTTCACAGTTGCCTATGTCTGTTTCCGTGGAAACGGGGCTCAGAACCAGAGACTGAGCCTTTGAGCTCTTCTCTGGGTGCTCCAGTTAGCTGGGAGAGGGCACTCCTTCATCAGGGGCCTCTGGGATCCTCTCAGCCCCCACCACAGGCTGACCCCTGTGGGAGGGGTAGCTACAAAGGAGGTTTTGAACAGAAAGCTCCCAGGGGAGTAGCCTGGCCCTCCATAGTGTCAGGCACATGGAAGGAACAGAATGAATGACTCAATGAGGAGACCTTGCAATCTAAACTCTCATCCTCAGGACAGACTTACCTGTGAGAGAATGCTGATCCTTCAGTACTCAAAATACATGTAAGCCAGGTACTGGACAGCGCAGAGATGAACAGGACACAGTCCTTGGCTTCCCTCAAGTTCACAGATGCTCATGAAGTCAATGTGGAAGGATACCAGAGGCTTTCTGGTCCCTTTTCCTTTCAACACGCCACCCCTGAGCCAACTGTGGTGCTCTGACCTGTTGGCTGTCCCAGGCCCCATGCTGCTCCCTTGCCTGGGATCCCTTCCCCACTGCTTCCTGCCTAACAAACCCCTGCTCCACCTTCAGAGCCCAGCTCCAAGCTTATGCCCTCTGCATAGCCCTGTTCCCTAAACTGCTAGCATCTCGAGGGCATAGGCCAAGTTTCCTCATCTCTGTTTCCCCAGAAAGGGGTGAAGGTGTCTCTCCATCTGTGTTGAGTCCCTTCTCTTTCCATCTTCTCAGGGACTTTGCTCTAAGGTTCTCCTCTACATCCACCCAGTACCTTCTGCCTCTCCCTACTTGCTCCTTCCAATCAGCACTTACCCAGGTTCCAGTCCCTCCCATCTTCAACCAAAACACAGCAAAGCTCCTTATCCCTGGCGTGCTTGCCTGTCTCTTACCCTCTTCACAGCGAAACTCTTGAAGGAGTTGTCTGCCCTTGCTGTGGCTGTTCGCCTCCACTGCCACACCTCTACCACGCTGATCTGGCTTCTGCCCCCATCACTCCCTTAAACTGCTCTCACCAGCCAACCATGGCCTCCACAGAGCTCTGTTTGGAAGCTGTTTGCATGCTCTCTACTGCTTGACCACTGTCTGACATTCAACATCCTCCTTGAAGCCCTGTTTCCCTGGGCATCCCCTCCCCAGAATTCTTCCCCATTGACTCTGGGAAGGCCTCTGTGGAGAAAGTGAAGGTTCCTGTGGCCAGAATTCTCACCTGGCCCTGGTCGGCCAGCTCACTACACACATGTGGGCAATGCATTGTTACTGACTCTATATAAGAGCCCTGCCCAGTGCTCTGGGCGACACGGTGGCATGGCTGCAGGGCTGCAGGAGAGCAGATATGAGACTGGAGTGGTGGCAGTGCCGAGGACAGAGACTGGGACGGCTGTGAGGGCAGAGAGGCCCAGGGGCAGACACAGGCTTGCTGCAGGCAGACCTGCTCTGAGTGGACAGGATTCTAGTGACTGACCTGCCACTGTGGGAATAAAGCTGGGTATAACCCTTTCACCCCAAGAACGTTCTACTGTCATTTCCCTGGTCACATTGAATCCCTAGTGAACCTGCCCGGGGCTGAATCCCGTCGGCGCGTCGGCAAGACGGCCTCCTTGGTCATACCAGCTCTTCCCCTGTCAGCCCCCAGGGTGTTCCCCAGAACTCTGTCTCGGCACCTCCCTCAGAGCACTTGTCCACTCCCATTATGGTCCAAGGAAGGACACTTCCGCTAGGACACCTAATCCGACCCCCTGGGTCAGCTCAGCACCCCTGCAATATGCCCTGTGGCATATGTCTATCATGACACTTGTCATGTTGCAACCTAAGCATGGATAGGGCTGTCCGCTTCCCCACTAGGCTGCAAACGCCCATGGCGTACACCCGTGCCCAGGGCCCCGGACACCAGTGGGCAACAGGCTACAGAGGAAGGCAGGAGGCAGATGATGAAGGATCTGGAACTTTTCTGCTGAGGACTTTGGGCTTCATCTTGCATGAGATGGGTGAGGAAGAAAGGGAGCAGAGACCCACTCTCAGGTTTCTGGCCCAGGTAACTGATTAGGTGTTGATGCAGTGTATAGAGATGGAGACTGAATAGGAATTAGATGGGGAGAAAGAATGAGTCCAGTTCTGGGCACATGGACTTTGAAGCTCGTGGGGGACATCCAGGTGAGAATGCCTTGTAACTAAATAGAATGGGGGCTGGTACTGAGAAAAAGAAGTCATCACGAGGTTCAGGTGTGGTCAAGGCCATGTGCATGGCTGAACTTGGCCAAAGCGAAAGAGAAGATCAAGGCCACAGCCTTAGAAGTGCACCCCCTTTCTGTGCGAGTTGTATATGTTTCCCTGCCCCACTGCTGTTGCGGTTGGCCATCTGACCTGGGAGCAGCCGTGAGGCCTGCCTGAAGTGGCTTGGCATCTGCGCTCCTTTCACTTGCTCCAAAAAAACATGCCGGGCAGCCTGGGTCCTGGCATGGGAGACCCACTGAGCAGGCTTATGCCGCACTCTGAAGCCGAGCTGCCCGGTTGAAGCAGACCTGTGAGTGAGAAATAAATGGCGTTTATTATAAGCCACCCAGATTTGGAGGCTATTTGTTATGTAATTTTGTAACAGCAAGAGCTTGACTAATAACATTTTAGGAGGAGGCTGGAGAAAAAAAGAATCCTTTGAAGGACAGCAGGGAGAACAGTCAGAGGGGAAGGAAGGAAATCAGGAGAACACAGTCTCTGATGCTGTGGGAACAGAGGGTTCCAGGAGCATCAGGACTGGGGAAGGAGGCCACACACACGGTTCACACCACTCCTGCGAGACCTCTTTCTCACAGGTTAGGCTTCAATCTGAATGCCAGGTGCTGCTGACGCCCCAGACTACAGGGCAGACTTCTCTCGGGAGCTCCAGCCTCATCATCTCCGCATGCCTTGGATATCTCCATCTAGATGTCCAATGAGCTTCTCAAACTCCACGTGGTTAAGACTAACCTCTTTGCACTCCTGCCCACAGTGCTGCTCCCCACTGGGTCCGCTCATGCAGGGCAGCCCCATCCCCACGCCAGAAACCTGAGAGTCATCTTCAACACGCTCACACCCCACCGGCCACCAAGCCCATGAAATGCTCATCCACTGGTTTCTTCCCATCTCTCCAACCGTCACACGGCTCACCACACATGCTACTGGGCCCCCTTGCTGCCCTCCGGCTTGCCTCTCCCACAGTGGCCCCCAGAGTGCTCTTTCTGAAGCACAGATAGGTCATCCCTGGTTAAAGTCCTGCCTGCTGGACAAAGACCAAACTTCCTAGCATGACACTCAAGGCCCAGAAGGGTCCAGCCTTAGCCCCCTCTGCAGCATATCTGACACCTGTACTCCCAAATCTGACTCAAACTTCTGTTTAGACTTTGGCCTTCTCCAGACAGCTTTCCTGGACCGCCTCCTACTCCACCACCCCCTCCTCACACTGGGCTAGTGTCAATGCACTCCCCTTTGTCAGTGCCCCCTTTGTAGCCCCATGACATCTTGTTTGGACCCCTCTTATGCTCTGATTCATAGTTCTCCACCCAGTTTTATTTTCCCTTCTTATTTCTATTGTAGTAAAATACACATAACATAAAATTTACCATTTTAACCATTTTCAACTGTACAGCTTACTAGCATTAAGTATATTCACATATATACTTGTGTAACCATCATCACCATTCATCCCAGAAATTTTTTATCTTCCCAGACTAAAACTTTGTATCCATTAGACAATAATTCCCCATTCCCTGCTGCCCCCAGCCTGGGGCAACCACTGCTCTAATTTCTGTCTATGAGTTTCATTAGTCTAAGTATATCATATGAGTAGACTCATACAATATTTATCCTTTTGTATCTGCTTATTTCACTTAGCATAATGCCTTCAAGGTTCATCCGAGCTATAGCACATATCAGAATTGCACTCCCTTTTCAAGGCTGAATAATATTCCATCATATGGATATACCACCACTTGTTTTTCCATTCATCTGTTGATGGATATTTGGGTTGTTTCCATGTTTTTCACTATTGTGAATAATGCTTATATGATAATTGGTATACTAATATCTGTTTGAGTCCCTACCTTCAATTAGTTTGGCTATATACCTACAGATGAAATTGGTGGATCATATGGTAGTTCTAGGTTTAATATTTTGAGGAATCACCATACTGTTTTCCATAGTGACAATAGCATTTTACATTTCCACCAATGGTGCATGAGTGTTCCAATTTCTCCACATTCTGGCTAACATTTCCTTTTTTATTTTTTCTGTAATATTCATCAAGAGTGTGAAAACGGTCAGTCCATTTTGACTCCATCCATTGCTACAGTAATTTGCTTCCTGCAGTGTGACCTGACAGCACCTCCCCTCAGCCATGTGAAGGTTGTTTTCTGCTTTGGGGGTTCGTGATACGATGGCAAGGGACCTGGCAGAAGCACTGGGTGTTTTATTCTTGTCAGAAAGACCAGCCGTCAGTAACTCCTCCTGACAGGACTCCTCCCTGCCACACAGACTTCCCTTCCCTGCCTGGAATATTCTTCCTTTGTGTGGTTAACTCTCATACATCCTTTAGAATTCAAATATTACCTCCACAGAGAAGTCCTCCCTGACCACCCACTCTCCCCCACAGGGTCATATTCCCTGTTCTTTGCTCTTATAGCATCTTCCATTTGGCACAGTTCGCCATGACATATTTGTCTGTGTGCCTTTGGCATTAACCCTTGTCTTTCCTGCTGTTCTGTAAGCTCCTCAGGGAGAGGGACTGTGACCCTCCAGTTCACTTTACCATTGCGTTCTCAGCACCTACCACGATCCCCAGCCCACATCAGATGTTCAGAAAGCCTTTGTTAAATGAATTATTTTATTCAATGCTTAACACATTTGTGTTGAGTACCTGTTCTAAAAGTGGGGCTAAAATTCCCACAGTGTTTAAATTCTAATGAGGTAACTAGGTAAGAAAAACAAACAAACACATAATATGTTAGGTTGTGATGGTTGCTATGGAGAAAAAGAGAACAGGATAAGGAGGGCAGGTGCCATTCCGTTAAGTTTCATCAGGGAGGGCTCTGGCAACGTTTGATCGGGGTTCTGGAGGTGGTGACAGAATGAGAAGCCTTGATCTGGGAGAATGTGTTTCAGCAGAGGGACGAGAATAAGCAAAGGGTGGCAGAGGAGTGAACAGAGAGATGTCCTGGGCCAAAGCTGGTAGAGGACACAAAGGGAAACTACACCCAGTACTGTCACTACAAAGTCTTCATGGAGGGTGGGAGGGGAGTGAACTCAAGGCCAGGACACTGGGGAAATGAGGTTGGGGAGGCATAACAGGAACCTGGGAAGGACCACAGCCACAGCATCAGCTTCTTCTCAGGTCTTTCCTTGGCAGGACCTTGTCTTGGATTTTCTTGTACTTCCCAGCATCCCTGGCTCGGGGCCAATCACTTAGTAAGTGTTTTTTAGATAGACCTAAACACATTCAAGAATTGCCTAAAATGATTTGGTTATGACAAGCTGGCTCAAGACATGTATATGTCCACCAGAAGACATTTCAAAACACATTTGATTTTAAACTCAAATTGACTTCCTTCTTCCTTAGCACCTCTTGTTTGCTGGCTCTGGTATGCTAATGACATCAGGAATAATCATCTTTCTCAATTTATAAAACATTTCCCCAATTACTACCTCAGCTGAGCCTCCAAACTGCCTTCAAAGCAGTGACCCCAGTGTCCAGAGGCATTCAGAATCGTAGGCTCAGTCAGAACTGACTGGCAGCCTAGCAGGTAATTCCCAATCAGCTCCAAGAGTTCATCTTTACACCTGCCTTTGACATAGGCATTAGTATCCTCCTTTCACAGGCTCACAGAAGGAATCTCACCTGCCCAAATCCCACCAGCAAGGTGCTGAGCCAGGTTGAAGCCAGGTCTCTGGGTGCTGGATTTTGCATTCCCCCCATGGAAGCCCTTGATGCCCTTGGGGGAAATTCTGCTAAAACCAGGGCTGACCAGCAGGGGCCCGAGGTTTTGACCAGACATGCCTCCGGGCAATTTCAGGAGCCAGTGTGCAGTGCTGTCGCAGGAGGGGATGGGCTGCACACCGAGTCCATTCAAACAGCTCCCCAAGGGGCGCCCCCATCCTCCCAGCAGCTGTGGGGAACACTGGAATAGAGCTGCGAATAGGGAGGGGCAATGAGATCCCCTGGCACCCCGGTAAGTGCAACCTCCTGAGTTGAGCCCATGGGCCTCTCCTTTAATTGCCATCTCTGGCCCCTGCCCACCTGATCCTAAAGCCTGGGATTTCTGCCCTCCAGTTTCTGGCAGCTGAGAGAAGCAGTGGCCATTCTAGCCTAAGCTGGAACTCCACTCACCTTCCCCTCTCCCATTTCACCTGTCTGTCCTTCCACACTCTCTGGTCACTCAGTCACTTCAGCTCCTTTCACCACAGTTGCTGGGCACCGGAGGCCCACAGGTGAAGGGCGATCATTCCCTGGCCAGGAGGAGCTCACATCCTGCGGGGCAAATGCACATGTGACCACACCCATGCAGTGTGGCCAACAGCAATCTGTCCTGGTCAGGGAGAAGCACAGGGGCTGCCAGGGGACTCCTGACCTAGTCTGGGAGCTCAGAGCGGGCTTTCTGAGAAGGCTTTCTGGAGGAGGGGCTACCTGCCCAGGCTGGGTTTTAGAATGTGTAAGGAGTCTGTCACAGGAAGAGGCTATTGTGCGGATGATTTCACAACAGTGCAAGCTCCACAGGGGAGGGATTTTCGTCTGGATTATTACCCAGTGCCTAGAACAGTGGTTGGTATATAGTAGATGCTCAATAAACATATCCTAAAAGAAAGAAAGAAAACAAGGAAGGGCAGGAGGGGGAGGAGAAGGAAGGGAAGAAAGCAGGGATAGGGAGAGTGAGGGAGAAAGAATGAATGAGCCTAGACTGGATGTGTGAAACGGCTGGGTGTATTCCTAGGACTTTAAAGCACAGTAGCTCCAGGGGCTGTAGTTTAGGCGAGCAGGGCTGGGCAGTGGCTTTATCTAATCCTATTGTTGGCAGTGTCCCCCATTTCCTAGCTTCCCACTGGGCTCAGAGCTACTTTGGGGATGGGGCCATTTTTCCTCTCATGATCTCTGTATGTACGCAGGTATTGAACCTGTGCCCTGGTGCTGGGAACACACAGATGACTCAGTTAATTCCTGCCCCCTTCCCCAGTCTGGCCTGGGAGACCATAAACAATGGCAACAACAATAGGCAAAATGAGTGGAGAACTACTATGGAAGTTCAAGCAAAATGAGACCAAGCAAAAACAGATAGAGGATGAGTTTTGCCCTAGGAGTGAAAAGCAAGGAGGTTTTTTGGGAGGAGATGGTATCAGAAGGGATGGTAGCCTTAAGGAATAGTCAAAGAAGGGGGTTGTGGTGGGAGGCATTCCATGTAGACACCAGACACGAAGATGTGGTCCAGGGAGGATGGGGACTGGGCTATGCAGTGGGAACAGGTGGGTCGGGGTTTTGGATGCTATTCTTGAGTGTCTGCCCTTTCCTTTGATCCGACTGTGTTTGGATCATTGTGCCAGCAACTACAGCCTACTTGGGGGCTGCTGAGTGGTCCTGCTTCCTGGGAACCAATCCATTTCCTCCTCACCAGCAGGCTGGAGGCTCCCTGATCTCTCTGCCTAGACTTTCCCACTGTCTCTTTTAGCTCCACCCCCAACCTTCCCACCAACCTTCCGTGGGGCCTCATGCTATGTCAAGCCCCAGCAAAGGGCAGACCACAGGGACTGCGTGCCTGGCACAGGTTCCTGGAATGCTGCCCCTCCCTTCTTGCCACACATGCTCTGCAAGGAGGAGCTAGTCTGTTTTTCAGGGTGCGGAGTTGGGGTGGTGGTGGTGAAAACTATGGAAGGAAAATCGGCGCCATAGAATATCAGACTCTTAAGAGATATTGAAGACCTACCCCCTTTTCCCGTTTGTAGATGAGAAAAATGATGCGCACACAGATATGCCTGTGATGCAAGGCATGGCCAACTTGGTAGAGAATGCGGTGTGGCAGGGCCAGAGAAGGGCAGTGTTGCTTTAGCCAGGACCTAACCAATATTCAAGATACTCATCGTCTGTGGGCCTTGCAGACCCAAGATGAGTCAGGCTTCTTGTGAGTCAGTCTGTTGACAAGCCATCTCTGGCCATTCCTAGCCCATCAAAAATATAAGTCCATGGGAAGGGTACGAGCAGGCCAATTTAATTAGTGTAGACTCTAAGGTACCTTAAGTTAGTCCTATTAAATTAAACCGCCTAGGGGAAAAAATAACTGTAATTATTTCCTTCTCTCCCCTATCCTTTTATTTCAACTCCCTTCCAACTCTCATTCACAAAACAACCTTTAAACTAGGGGCTAGCACACAGACAACCACAGACTAGGGTTCAGTGTTTCCCTTCCTGCCCCCTTCGCCTGTGAGCTCTAGGTCTGTGCAGAGAACAGACTTGAGTCCAGAGGCGTTTGTAGGGCCCGGTTATATTCTAATTTAGGGAGGCTGTTACACAGAGTATAACATTATTCCAAAAATGCACTCAGTCTCTTTCCTGAACCAATGTAGTCCGTTTGCTGCGGGGCATTTCTTTTTAAAGCCCCTTTTCTCTTTTCAACAGATCAAAATAAGCCAACTTTAATAGTAGGGAATTACTCTTTATTTTGTTGAAATTTAGTTCTGAGTTTTCCTACTTGAAACGTGTTTTCCCCAGGACACTGACCTATCCTTTAATTGTTTGGTGCGAGGCTTGTTAGGGGGAGGGGCGTTACTTGTTTATTGGAACAGCGCAGTTAAAAAAAAAAAAATCAACCTAGGCTAACAGTTTCAAGGCTCCCCTAAAGATGTATCCAAACCGGCAGCCAATCAGCGCTTACACAGCTTTTTCTGCTTGACTCTTTTAAAGAGACAGTGCCTATAGTGTTTTATCACATTTAAAGAGAACCGCGCTCTGAACAGTCTAAAAATGGGGGAGTCATCCCCTGTTTCGCCAGTTTCTGGTCGTAAGTCTCTAGTGAGTGATACACAGTGTGTCCTCCGGGTTCCCGGCGTGAGCAGAAAGGTGTCAGCAGCAAATAGCTGGGTCACTCTGCCAGCCCCCACCTCTATTTCCCATTGTACACCTGGGTCATTGACAATGGAAGCTTCCCCTTCCCCCACGCCTGACTCTCGTCCCCCAAAGCCCAATCTAGTTCCATTTATTTGAAGTTTGCAGATTTCTGTGGCGCGCATTCCAGGTAGTGGGGCGACCAGGTGACGCCCCCCTACCCTGGAATGGCACCATCTCGTTGAAAAGCCAAGGGGCTAACTTGCCAGGGCTGGCAGACCTTGAAATTTGGGGTGCAAGCCTCCCTTCTCTTAGCCTAGGTCCCTCGGTCCCTTCTCCCAGGTTCCCCAAAGCACGCCAAGGGCCATTTTTGCGCCGCTCCACTTTGGGGTTTTCCAAAGTATTTTAATGATCTAGTAAAGGAGCAGCCGCGCGTCCTGGCGCCGACTCGAGTTGCCCCGCTCGCAGCGTGGAGCCCCAGGCCCGCTCGGAAGCCAGACTGGGCAAGAGCGAGGACCGGGGGCTGGGCAGCCAGGGTAGGGGGAACGCCAGGCTAGAGTCTGGGGGGGGGGGCCGGGGTCAGAGCCCAGGGGGGAAGGCAGGCGAGGGGAGTGGGGGGGGGAGATAAGGGCTGGGCAGGCGCGGGCCGCGGCAGGGGGAGGTGAGGGGCAGATAAGAGAGAGGGACGTGGCGGCTCCGCTTAGGGGTCCGTGCGCCCTCCCCTCCAATGCTGCCGCAGCGCCCTCCCCCCGCCACCCAGTACTCCAAGCCGCGGAGCGCAGGTTAAACCCCCTCCTCGCTGGGGCCGGGAAACCAGAGCTCCCCCATCCCGATTGGTGTCCCCTCCCCACAACTACAGATGGGAGAGGCGCGCACCCCCGGACACCCCCGGCTCGCCGGGAGGAGCAGGGGCACCGGCTCCGCGAAGGCGGCCGCAGCGGGAACTGCCTCTGCCGGGGGCTGACAGGGCGTCCCTCCCGGGCGCCCCGGACCCGCCCCCGTGCGCCGATTGGCAGAGGCGGCTATCAATCGCGGGACGTTGACGCCCGCCTCGCTTCCTTGCCCGGTTAGCCACGTTCGGTTGAGCTCCAAGTAGACCAGCGGCAGCGGCAGCGGCGGCGGCAGCGGTGCCGGAGGCGCAGAGGGCGGCGCAGGCGGAGCCGGGCGGGCGGGCGCGCGAGCGAGCCAGCGGGCAGCCGGGCCGGCGGGCGAGCGGCCGCGGCACCGGCACCCCAGGCCGAGCCGGCGCGGGAGGACTTCCAGGGAGATGGGGCCGCGGCCGGGGCTGACGCTTTGACAGCTGGAAAGAGCGCGGAGCCAGCGCCTGGGGGGGAGGGAGGGGAGCGCGGCGAGGAGAGCGCGAGCGAGTGAGCGCCGGGGAGGGGATCGGGAGCGAGGGGGCAGCTCGGGAGCAGCCGGAGAGGTAGCGGCGGCGGCGGCGGCGGCGGCGGCGGCGGCGAGGCTCGGCGCCTTCTCTGCAAACCATGTTTGCCAAAGGCAAAGGCTCGGCGGTGCCCTCGGACGGGCAGGCTCGGGAAAAGTAAGCCCTATTTTCCAAGTGGCGGCCGCGCCGCCGCCGGGCTGCGGGCGGGCGGTGGGAGGCAGGTGGGCGGGCGGGCGGGGGCTGCTGCGCCCCGGGCCCCGGCGCCGTCTGCCTGGTCCTTTACCCGAGGCCGCGGCGGGCGCCGTGGGAGAGCCCATTGTTGGGAGCCGGCGGAGGTTGGGGCATCGGGGAAGGGGTGACGGGGCGCGCCGCATGGTAAGGGGGCACTTGGTGGCCGCGGGGCGTGTCGTGCGCGGGGGCCAGCGGTGAGCGACGGGCTAGGTCCCGCGGGCGAGCCTCGGAGCCCGCCTCAGCCGGGGCACTCGACGCGGTGGCCGCACTTTGCCCACCCGGCGCGGGCAGGGGGCGCGTGGCTTCTGCAGCCCCGACGACTCCTTTTGTCCAACCGCGGCTTGAGGAGTGCGTGCCCGGGGCTTTGTTTGGCCAGGAACGCTCTCCTTTCCCTGCCCTCGGCCTCGCCACGGGCCCCGCGCCCTCCGGAGCGCCGGACTGGGCAGGGACGGCGGCCCCGGCTCGGCCCTAGGCTTGGGGAACAGTTGTTTGGAGGGGGAGGTGGTGAGGGTGGCGCTTTGCTGCCCTCTCCAGAGCGTGAGGAGCACCCCGGAGTCCAGGACTGAGTCTCCCGACCCGATAAACTGGGGAGAGGGTGGCAGAGTGTGTCGGGAAAGGAGGGAAGCTCTGGGGTCGGGTGGCTTGCGAGTTTGAGAGACCTCCCTAGTTCTGGCCCCGTTGCCACTTGGAAGTTAAAGATTGGGGGCTGCTGTCCGGCCCTAACGCTTGAGATAACACGTCTCCTGGATTTCACCCGCTAACTGATCGCACCGAGCTAGCTACTCACCTCTGGTCCCGGCCACAATGGGACAGCGCAGACAGGGCTGGAAGCCGGCTGGCAGGGTCCAGGAGTGGGCGCCCCGTGTGATCTGACGCTTTCCTTCTCTCTCTGTACCCCCTTCCCACTTTCCAGGTTAGCTTTATATGTCTACGAATATTTACTGCACGTAGGAGCACAGAAATCTGCACAGACCTTCTTGTCGGAGGTGAGTGGAACTCCCTTAATCATCCAATTTCTTGACACCCCCTCCTCCCCACTATTCTTAGAGCCTTTGTTTTCAGGAGCAGCCACTGTGGCCACCATTTTGAATTTTTATCACCTTTTGGCATTTATTGTTAGTTGGTCTTCACAGCCTTTTGGCTCTGGGAAGCCCCCAGCCCACTTCCTCTCTTATGCTCCTCTAAGCTGCCTCTGCTCTCTCCTTTCCAGATTCGATGGGAAAAAAACATCACGTTGGGAGAACCGCCTGGGTTTTTGCACTCGTGGTGGTGGTAAGTTTGTACGATAGTTTTGTGTATGTGTTTGTTTTGTTCTGAGCCCGGGGTCCAAGTGAACAAAGATGGGAGGCCTGGAAAGGCCCCCCACACGTCTTAGCCCTCAGCTTTGCAAAGAACTGGGCACGGCCAGGATGCTCATACCAGGACAGGCAGAGGAGGGAAAGGTCAGAAGCAGCTGGTGCCTGAAGTTTTTGCTGCATCTTCCCGTCCTGTGAGAACCTACTATAAATCGAGCCTGGTGTTTGGACAGAAACTCCTTACTTTTCCATCTTGCTCTGGGGCACTAGTCAGGGGCTTGAAAAAACCTTGAACGATATTTGTCAATTCTGCATACTGCTTTAATTAGAGGGAGTGGGGGTGGGGTGGGGCTGTGGGGATACCAGGTCTGTTTTACAACTGGCCTGTCCCTTCCTTTTCCTTCTATGAGCTCAAAACCTTGAGAAAAAGTCTACTGGGGTCTTTTCCTGGCACCAGGGGAAAAAGTAAGAGGGGCTGCCACTTCTTCTAAAGATTCTGATTCAGACTGCCTGGACCTTCATCTCCTCTATACTAAACACCCCGCCCTCTCCATCATCCCTAAAACCACAAAGTTTTATTGTGAGACCCCTCACTGGTCCACGTTGACCTCACATAGTGCCTGTTAGTGGTAGTTAGGGGTTCTCTCTTGTTTGTGACCCTCTCCTAGGCCCCTGGACACTGTGGATCAAGACCACCCCCAGGTCTGTTGCTGTGTTGGTATGCTGCAGGCAGGAGGGAGGCTTAGGGTCAGTGGGAGCAAGCTGCTATGTGTGTCAGACGTGGGTGTTTTGTGGGACCTATTGGAAAAGAAAGCAGAGTTGGCTTTGGATATTTTGGTGGAGCTCAGGAAAACGGAGGGCTGTGTCTTGGGATCTTAGCTCCTTTACCTGATGTAGGTAGCTCATGTTACTGTTTCGAGTCCTTTTGAAATGTGGGGGGATGAATCGTCTCTTCCAACTTGCGCTGAGAAAATGAGTTTTTAATTATTTCTGCCAACCTGCCTACTGCCAGTGTTGGAGGCATTTGGTGTGGCGTAAGGATTCTACCTGTAGGAGTGACGATGGATTTTCTCAGGTTGTTTTTGGAGAGGAGTGAGTGGATGGGGTTGGTGGGTCACACCGTCATGGATTTTTCAGAAACTTAGGCTTGAGAGTATAAGTAACCTAGAAGGAAGGGGCTGGGGAGTTTGTAGTGTTAGAGATATTTAGTGTGTGGAGTTAATCAAATATGTGCAGTTTCAGAGGATAGAAAGGAATGCTCTTGAGCCGCCCTTTGCAGCTAGTAGAAGCCCCCGATTTGCCTCTTCTATCCATATCTCCCAAAAGTTCTCCAGCCTTTTCTCAGCACCAGGAATGTCGGGTTTGTGGTGCTGCAGACAGTGGTGGCTTTGAGTGGCTATGGCTTTGGTCTTATGAGTTAGAAATTGCCTCATGTGATTTGACACCAAGCAAATGACCATGGTTTTGGGGGAGAGAGGAAGCACTGGAGCTGATGCAAAAAGGTCCAGGCTGCATTGTTCACACACCTTGAGTAAGATTGCTTGTCTGATGACTGGCAGAACGGGAGGTCAAGGTGGTTTCTTCTGTGCTGCTGCTTGTAATGGGTACAGGAGCACTAGACCAGAGAGTCAACTGCTATTCTGGTGTCCATTTTACCCTTCAAGCAGGTTCCTATCCTTTGGTCTTGAGTTTCTGACCTGGGAAGGTTTCTAAGGCCCCTTGTTAATATCATTGTCTATTCTGTGTTTGAAGAGGGTTTACTGGTTGATAGGACTTGTATTTCTATTCTTACGTGATACAAAGCAGAGTGACCATACAAAACCATGAAAGGGGATGAGGCAGAGATTTCTAGTGCCATCCCCTGCCTTGTTCCACTCCCCCTTTGCAGGACAAGTGCCTCTCTGAGGGGGGCTTTCTATTTGAATAGGAGAGGATGAGATACTTGGTCGCCATGACCTCTCCTTCAGCTAACTGATGCATGTTCTTTAGTGGGCAGGGAAGGATGGTTCTTGCATAAGAATATCTTGGGAGAGGACCTGGGTGGTAGTAGGGGCACAATGGGAGGAGGGGGGTGTGGGCTCTGAAATTAAGAATCTATAGGTTTGCTTTATTGCCAGTCACCCAGATTGCAGCACATATGAATCATAGTCCTGACTTTAACAATTTAAGCTTCCTATGAGATGTAGCCATCTTGGTTTGGGGAGGGGGTAGAGTGAGCACAGATGGGACAGGCATGAATTCTCATCTGAAGTCCCACCTGTCCCATCTGAGCATCTGTGAGCAGGTTGTACCAACCTGTTGGAGCCTGCTTCAGTGGTCGCATGAATAAAATGGGGATAAAATCCCCTACCTTATAGTGCTGTGGTAGTCATAAGCTAGGGTATGAGGCCCCCAGCACATAGTAGGTGCCAGTAGATGAGAACTATTACTCTTAATTACAAATGACTGGCTTGCCAGAAAAGATTGGGTCCATTTTGTTTTCTAGGCTGAGCGTGCCCAGTGAAGGCTGGAAAGGTGGGATCGAGCCTTTGGGAGACCTGGTGCTGTTAGCACCATGCCTTGTGCACTTGCCATTGGGCACGCAAGTAATAATTAGTAACCTGATCTTATTTTATTTTTCTACTTGCAGTGTATTTTGGGACCTTTACTGTGCAGCTCCTGAAAGGCGAGACACTTGTGAACATTCAAGTGAAGCAAAAGCCTTTCATGATTACGTGAGTAACAAATTCTTAATCCTGGCAATAATTACAGGGTTGGATAGCTCTAACTTCTTCAGTACCAAAAGCAAACACACAGCCAATTGGCAGTGGTCTTTGTTTTCGCCTTGCCTTTTTTTCAGTTCTGCCCACCTCACTATGGGCCTCGCCCCGTATCCTCCCCCAGCAGCATTCGAACTTGGTGAACAGAATTTCGTAATGTTGTAATTATGCAAAAGAGGGTAATACCTATCTGGAGAATTAAATAGTGTTGTGTAGGGCATAAGCATGTATGGGTTATGTTCAGAGTGGACAGTGAGGAGTTGGTTTAAGAAAAAATGGACACAACCAAAAAAAAAAGTATGAAACTTGTGTTTTATAGTAGAAGGGGTGGTTGAGTGAGAATTTGGTGAAATGGACTCTTGCATTACTTTTCCAGGGGTCAATCTTTCAAGTTATGTATTGGGGTGTATATGTGTATTTGGTGGTTAGGGCTCATGTTGTGTACACTGAGACAGTGTACATACTTGGTTCATAATCCTGTGTTCAAAATATTCTTACAAAGATGAAAGTTAATTTCATCACATTATAGTACGTCCTACCCAGTCATTCCACCCTCTACTTGGATGAGTTAGGAGTTATGAAATGCTTCCAAGAGATGTTAGCCACATGTTTATCTCCTACAACGGTCCCCTTAAAAAAAAAATTAGACTACAAACCTGGGTTGGAGTCAGACTTTATGATCCGGTGAAAACAGGTTAAGATTTCCTGGGGTAGGTGGATGGGGTAGCATCTCAAGATCTTGCCAGCCTTCTGCCAGTCTTTGCTTCCCATTGGCCTTGTAGAAGGTTAAGTGTGTGTGCGTGCCTGTCTGTGTGTACACACATGTGCATGTAAGAGGTGATTTACTTGGCCTTGCACTTCTGCCAGAGGTGGGTAGGAATGGTCCTCAAGGTCTAGGGCATGGGAATTGGGTTCTAGGAATGGTCCCCAAGGTCTGAGGCATGGAAGTTGGGTTCTAGGAATGGTCCCCAAGGTCTAAGGCATGGAAGTTGGGTTCTTGAATGTCCAGGTCTCCCAGTTGGCCAGGCCCTCTGTGTCCCATGTACAGAGTTCGAAACTGGCCTAGGAGACCAGACCCATCTGGTTGAATTTCACAAGTGTCAAATCCCATTACCATGAATATCTTTATGGTGCAAATTTCTCCTGTAATACTAGGAGTTAGAGACTCAGCTGGAGGCTCACAGGTTTGAGAAAATTTAATGTTTAAAAATTTTGCTATGATGGAAAAATTAATGCCCTTGGAGTGGAATGCTGAGGAAATTGACCAGTTCTTATGCCCTCTCCCAGACTGAAAAAGAGAGGCTGGCAAATGGTTACTTATGGCCTGGTAAACTTTTAGGAGTAATAGGTGAGGTGACTGGTTCACTTGTGATGTGGTTCTTCTGGGAAAATCCATGGTGGTGATCAAAGGGTTTCCTGAGCAGGAGGTTGGGGAGGAGACTACGAGGTACATTAGCTGCATAAACATGGTGAATTTGACTTTTCTATGTAGTAAAGATCTTGCATATCTATTTATTTATTTTTAATCTGTGGACATCCAATTCCTGTGGTCAGTCTTTGCTGTACAAGTAGTTTCATTTTAGATTGGGGGATGGGTGAATGTGTCTAATTCAATTTCTTGATGTTGGATGTCTACGCTATCTTTTGTAAGGCATTCTTCAGAGAAGTTGGTGATTTTTAACTAAGTTAAATGCACTAGTAAGACTCTGGCAACTTGTGGTTTCTTTCATTTGCCATCTTGAAACAGCATGGTGGCAGCGATAGCTCGCATGGGCTTGCTTTCAGTAATAGAATGGCAGCAGAATTGTGTAGAGATTGCTGAGGTTGGTGTACACATTTAGAAGGTGCTGCTAAGAGTGGCGGTTACACTGATTGGGGCTCAGTGTTCACAGATTTTAGGATCAAAACCTTCATTCTGGATTGGACTCCACTTACTGTTGTGTGGCTTAAGTGCCAGGTCATGGGGGAGGAGGAATGGAGTGATGAATGGGGACAGGACGGGAACATTGCCACTGTGAAGGAGATAAGGGGTGGCTCTGAGTTGCAGGGGTGACAGAAGCAACTGGAATATTAAGAAATATTTAAGAAAATTAAGGAAAGGAATCTTCTCTTTGTCATCCTCAAATCTCCATGTGATCTCTCCATGTCTATGTTAGCCTTCATTCCTTCTTGCTAGAATTATTGCTGTAGCGTCTTTCTGGACTCCCTTCCTCTTGTCTGGAACATGTGTACCTCTTATCCACTCAAATCCTAGCCATCTTTTAACTTCTTCATGCAGGACTTTGTGATAGTTTTCTGCACATACCTTCTGATCAGTTTTCTGATCACCCCGTCATCTCAATGTCTATAAAAACCATCTATTCAAAGCCTTTGTTGGCGACTTTCCATGGCTGGCCCCTGTGCTGAGTGCTGTAAGTTCAGTTCCTCATTTAAGCCTCCAGTGGCCCTGTGAGAGAAGGTCCACTCTGTTTTGCAAGTGAAGAAATGAAGGTACAGAGAGGTTAATTCACAGGTGGTAAGTGGTAGAATTAGGATCCAAACACAGGTCGTAAATGACTCCAGAATCTGTGCTCCCAGCACTGTCCAGGCCAACAGCAAGTGGCATTTGTTTGCCCCTGTTCTGACTAACCTCTCCTTCAAGTTTGTCTTTCCAACCACAGCTTATTAATTTTTTCCATGCTGGAGAACAGTTCATCTACAGAGCTACTCATCTCTGTAGCTCCCACAATACCTTGCACATAGTAGGCATGCATGCTAATTGAATGAAGAGATTAAGGAACTATGAGTAAGGAAAAATCTGTAGATTGGGGACAGTGAGTAACTGAAACAGCCAGTGGATATTGGAAGATGTTCTTTTGGTGACTTGGTTTTGCTGGGTGATCTCGGACCAGGTGATTTTAATGTGGGGTAACTCGTTACCCTAAGTCCTGTCTATAAGATACAGTAGCGCGTAAGTGAGTGGAGTAACTGCCTTCTGTTTTCCTTAAAGGGAACTTAAAAGACTCAAGGTTTGTGTAGGAGTCTGTGCAGCCCAGGTACCTGGCCAGTGGGTAGTAAGTGCTTGTGGGCCAGGATGAGGAAGTTGTGCCTGACTCCTGTGGGGCTGCAAAGGCAGATCCTGGTCTCAGCTCCCTTAGGGAAATGATTTTGTGTTCCTGTTGTTTGTCTCCCCTTCCCAGTGGCTGGGTCAAGGGTCATGAGATTTCAAAGGTTCCTCTTCAGTC
Organism: Manis pentadactyla; assembly: GCF_030020395.1. NCBI lineage: Eukaryota > Metazoa > Chordata > Mammalia > Pholidota > Manidae > Manis > Manis pentadactyla. Next base: position 44,107,359 of record NC_080022.1, on the reverse strand, counting down.
AGGGTCGGGCTGGAGGGCCTGGAATGAACCAGGTGACTCAGCGGGGAGGGGGATTTAAATCTTCTTTGAATTGGTGAGTTTTTATTTGAGTCACAGTCTGTTTCTCTCCCCACACCTGGCAACCTCAGTTTTCTTGGCTCACTGTTTATGAGGGTGAACACCCTGAATTTGACCACAGGTAGTGTTTAGCACTGGGGGATTCGGTACCTAGAGTGGACTTTTCTGAGAAATTGGTTTGCCTCAGGTCAAAGGAGCTCTGTGGCCGTGGGGGGAGGTTTCCTTGCTGTTGCCCTTGGCTAGTGCAGTGCTTCTCGGAGCCTTGGCGGGAGCTCTGTGGGTCCCACTGGGCTCTCTTAGGTGCTGTTGTCTGGGTCTTGGCCTTTGGAGTGGACACTCCCAACTGCCATCTCACTGTGGGCCCAGTGGTGTCCTGGCCACCTTGTCCACTTTGATCTCCAAGTTCTGCGGGGTTGGTAGAAGTGTCTTTGGTGCTTTCTTAACTCCCAGCACTCCCTTCACTCTTTGTGGTAGCTAATTTTGTGTTTCCTTTGGTGGTGAGAAACAAGTGGAGTAGGTGAGGCCCTGAAGTGGCTCTGAGCTGAAGGTGCTGGACAGCAGTGATGGCTCCTTGCACTGCGCATGGGGCTCTGATTTTTATACATGGTTGTGGTTTGGCTTCACAGCTGCCTTGTTGGTCGGGTTTTACTAATCAGTCTCATCCCTCTTTTACAGATGAGGGAACTGAGGCTGGAGTTTAGATGGTTTGTCCAGGGGCATGCAGCCAGCGGGTGGCAGAACTGGGACTAGAACCTGTCTTTCAAATTCTACCTCTCAGCTTATGACAACACTCATTTCATACAGAATCCCTTTTAAACAGAGTGAAAGTGTTTGCATTTGACCCAAAGTGTCCCCATATACATTCACTGAAGCAGTGAATTTAGCAGAGAATTAAAGTGAAGCCCCTGCGAGAGAAATTGCAGAGTCACTGGCAGAGGTGGGCCCTGCGCTTGGGAAGGGAGTTGATTTGGTGCTGTGGCTATTTGGGCAGGGAAAACGTGGTAAAAGCTATGGCCTTTCTTTCCAGAAAATACATGTGTCCTCACAAAGAAGACTTTGTACATTATTTCAGGAGGTTCACGGACTGCTGCCCCAAATCTGAAGCCCTTCTGTGATGCCCAGTGAAGGACTTGGGGAGTGTAGCGAACATGGGTTCTCATAGCCTAGACGAGTCTTGAACTTCAGTTTCCTTGCTCTGAGGTCCCATTCAGCAGAGCTGTTGTGAGCCCAGACTGAGCAGGGCTAGCTCCCTCAGAGGCCTGTGCTCCCAGCCAGCAGGACCCTGCTGACCACCCCCCGCAACTGCCAAGCTGTGAGCCTGTGTCTCCAGGCAGGTTGGAAGAGGAAAGTGCCCCAGAGTCCTGGGCGTGGATGGGAGCTGAGGTATTTGTGGCTCTGTGGGCAGGGGTCCAGTGTCCTTGGTGGGTTTGAAATAGCAAAGTGATATTTGAGAGGGCTCTCGTTGGATGTGCTGAGCTGAGGTTCTTGCCAGGCAGGGAGTGTCCATGCCTGCCAGAACCCTTTGTGGGCAGGAGCATGAGAGGATAGCAGTGCAGGCAGGAATGGGAGGAGGCTGCAGCTGGGCTCTGAGTAGCCGGGGGAGTGCTCTTCCCTGAGATAAGCCAGCCAGCTATCTGCCCAGGGGTCCTGGCAAGTTCACGCCATTGCCTTTGGTTCTGACCCTTGGCACCCTTGTGTGGCAGATTAAAAAAACAAAACATACACACAGTTGTTTCTTTACACACTCCTCTTGGAGCTTAGGCTTTGTGTTGTGTCCTTTCTTCAGGCTCCCACCCATTTGCTGCAATTTCTCTTAACCCCAGAGGCCGCCAGACTCCTCCTCCTTCAGCAGCTAATTAAACGCTAAATGAGTAACTGGAATTGCATTTTGCCAGAACCCGGGCTGTGCAGCCACCTTAATGGGTTTCAAGTGGCAGCGAGACCCCAAACTGCAAATCCTTGCCCTTTAGTTCAAGGCGGAAGGTGGGTGGGAGGGCTGGTGGGGACCCAAACAGAGTTTTTGGCAGTGGTCACTTCATTTGAACTCCAAGACCAGCCGTGTGCCCCAGTCTTTGCATAATGCCATCTTTGTTAGCTCAGCATTTGCAAACTTGGCCCAAGAGTTAGCTCTGTGCCAGCCACTTCTCTGAAGGAGCCAGGAGACATCCCACTTTCACTGCAGTGTCCCCTAGGCTGTCTTAATCTTCCCAGAGTGAGTTCTTTAGTGGGGACCTCAGGCCAGAGCTGCCTGCCCCTTTCCCTCGACCTCCTGCCTCTGTGTGTGAGTGTGCGTGTGTTTGAGTCTTAAGAGGGAGGTGTGTGTGCTAGAGGGCCTGTCAGCTAAGATAACAGAAATGTTACACCAGCTGTAGCCTTTATAATAGTGTCTAGGGTTTAGAGTATTCAGAAAAATTAATCTTTTGTAGCTTGGTAATAATTCTGACCATGGCACAAGTGCATTAGGTGATTAACATAAACTTCTTTATTGCGTGTTGCTGGGAGCTTACAGCAAACAGACAATAATGATTGTTTTTGATTCACTGGGGTAATGGGGTTTTCTGTAGCACTAGCAAGACGAGTTTTAGGAATGTTTCTCTCCCATGTTATGCTTTTCTTTTCCTGGACTTTGAATCCTCTGAATTTTGAAGGGTTTGAGCTCTTGAATGGTGGCTGGGATGCACACCTGAGTGCAGCCCTGACTCTTTCATATCCGGGCAGAGTGGACTTTCAGATCCTCCGTTTCCCTGTCTGAAGAATGAGGAAATGGTGGTTCCTTTGGGTGGCTATTGTGAAGGTCGATGAGTATTATATATAAAATGGTTGTTTCTCTGTGGCTAGTGTTTGGTGAGTTTGTTTCCTTTCCTTTTGGCAGCTCTAAAGTTTTCCCTAAAAACTTTTATATGATGGGGACAATAGCATATTTTTTTGGAAGAGCAAGTTTACACATGAGAACTGGATACTTGAATTTCCCAGTGATGTCCTCTGGTGCCTGGGCTCCCCTGTGTGTCTCAGAGTCCTCCCCTAACACCAGCCGTCTTGTTTCACACCCACACCCCTGCAAGGGCAGAGCAGGCAGTTCTGCCACAGGCTGGCACTGATAAATGCTCCCCTGAGATGTCTGCGCCCCTTATCTGTGTTGGACGGAGAGGTCCCATCCCACTTCTGTGTGTGGCCACAGAATTGTAAGACCCACAGGGCTCGCAGCTTGGCATCAGCAGAAATCGGGATTCAAATTTCGGCTTCACACGCCTTGTTAACTGAGGGGGCCTTCCTTTGTAAGGTCTGTTTTCTTGACTATTCGAGAGGCACAAGGATCATCCTTGCTCAACCCACTGTGGGGGATCCAGAGAAAGTTTCACTGTGTGAATGCCCACAGGGTGAATAGGATCAAAATCCCCTGATTGGGATCTCGTCATCTCCCTCTTTAGTATGTATCCTGCCCTGTCCTCATTTGACTCTTGATTGAGTGAGGAGTCCCAGAAAGGAGCCCCAAGGAGAAGGTGAGCTTGGGGAGGCATGTGTTGGCCTCTGCAGGTCCACGGGCGCCTCGGCTGCTTTCTCTTTCGGCTTCCTGGATGAGCCTGAGGCCTTGGTCAGTTGGCTCCCAGACCAGGAATAGAAGACACTGCTGAGTTTGAAGGTGTTGATTAAGTCCGATTACTGAGTGCTGGCTTTGCTCACGACCTCTAGTTGAAGAGACAGATGCAGCCCAGGATGTGTTAAGTGCAGATTGATCTTGTTCTTCAAAGAGACCAGGACAGAGTCAAGGATAGTGGGAGTAGGTAAATAGTCCCGCCCCATGTAGTGGCCAGGAAATGTATGTGTAAATAGGAGAATTGCAGGTGAGGGAACTGGGGGTCACCTGGTCATCTTACAAGTAGGTAAACTGGGGCTCAGAGAGGACAGATGCCCCACCTGAGGTCACCTGCAAACCCAGTCAGAATCCAGGAGTCTATCCTCTGAACCGTGGTGCATGGCTGTATTTACAAGCTGTGCAGACTTGGGCACTTTAATTAGCCCCTTTGTGTCTCCGTTTCCTCAAGCGGAAAATGGGATTAATAAAGTAAACCAGCCTCATGAGGTTGGCCTGAGGAGTAAATAGGCGTATGTGCACATGTGCCGGGTGAGCCATCATTGGCTTGGCTCACCTGTTGACTAGCACTCTGGATCCCTGGGTTTGAACCCCCTTTCTTTTAAGTACCCTTGAGTGATTGGAGGGTGGGGTGACACACGCAGTCTCCAAACCAGCCCTGGCGCTTGGGAGGAGGAAGTAAGATTGCCCCTGGCCAGCACCTGGCCTGTGCTGTTCACTTAGGGTCCATTTTGTCACTTCTCTTGCTCTAGGAACCTGAAACTTTCCCAGCCCGCTTTGACCCTTCCTCGTGGTCCCTACTTGGTCCCATATCACCTGACATGGTTCCCCTGCCAACCAGCCCTTCTGTAGAGCAGGTGCCATCCTGGAATGTGGCTGCCTCCCCCAGGCCTGTTGGGGCCTTCCCCATGGGAACACCCCCTTCTTTTATCCTTTTTTCTCCCAGGAACTCTGTGTCTCTTATTCACTTGATACTTGCTCCCTGGAATGGGAGTGATTTGGGTCAAGGTTGTATCCCTTCCCCCTCCTATACTGAAAGCTCCTGAGGGAAAGGAGCCTTTATCTTCACTCCCTTTCAGCCACCCCACACTCCTGGGGCCTTGAATAAATCCCAAGGTTGGTGAGCTAGACTCAGGGCCTTGAGAAATGGGAGGTTTGATCCTTGCCCAGGAATCAAGTGTATTAAATACACTTTTTAATGGAGATAGACAAGTGGCACATGGTAATGCATTGTTTTGCAAACTGAGTTGTGACCCATCAATGCCTGTGAAACCAACTTAGTGGGTCAGGACTGGCAGTTATGAAATACGAAACAACTGTATCACACAGAGTAAACACTTAAGTATTGTTTCAGGTAACTTCTGTTTTCAGTGATTTATGCATGCCTATCTATAAATGAATGTGTGCCTGGTTTGTGACATAAAATTCTGCCTTATTATGGGTCTCAGTCTAAACTTTGAAAGCTACTAGCCCAGAGAGGGCTGAGATTGAATCTTGGGACCTACCAGCTGGTGACTTAAGCCAAGTGACAAGCGACAAGCAATTGCTCACCTCAGTTTCCTGATCTGTAACAAGGGGAATGATTCCCACCTCTTGAGAGAATTGTTTCCCCACCAGAGTGGTGTCTGGTGGTTCGGTGCCCTTGGTACCTCTGCCTTGGGTGGTTGCTGCCGTACTCTTAGTGCATTGAACACTAGAAGGTGCTCAGCATATGCTTGCCAAATACTGAATAAGTAGTAGCTCCCACTGGAAGTCTGCAGCTTGTCCCTGCTGGCTGACTATGGTGTAGCTCCTCCCGCCTGTCTGCACTTGAAGCAGGGGGTCCCTGGCCCCCTGTGGAGGGTGTTGTCTGAACATCTGCAGGGTTCAAGCCCCAGCTGCAGCAAGAATCTTGAGAATAGGTCTCAGGGCATCCTGGCTGACCCAGGTTGACCCAACCTCCAAAATTCCCTGTCCCCTCCTGGTGACAGCTGTTTGCACAGCTCCTGCAGCAGGCTTTGTGTCCCCCTGTTCTTTGTGTGTTTGGGTGAAGCGCCTGACATTTTGCTTCTGTTTCACAGTCCTCTGACCTTAAGAAACACGGCTGCTCCCTGGGGCCCCTGTCTGAGGTTTTCCTCTGATCCTTCTCTCCCAGTCACAAAAGGCTGTTTGAGAGACCAGGCTCTGGGGTCGCCAACCTCCCCCATGCTGCGGATGCTGGCTGCAGCTTTGCGAGCTCTTGGGATGGGCAGAACTTGGCTTTGCAGACTGGGTCGGGTTAGCAGTTGCTTGGTGGGTGCCTGCTGCATGCCTGGTTGATGTTGGGACTAAAGCAGTGTCATGAACAGTACACAGGACTTGGACTTGAATGCCCAGGGCTCAAGTTAACGATTATTTCAGATGGCCTTGGATAGGCCTCTCTGAGCCTTGGTTTGTCTGACTGTGATATGAAATGAGGCCTGGATTTTTTTTCTGCCTCTCAAGCTTTTTTGAAGTTGGGTAAGAGCATGGGAAATGGTTTGTAAATTTGTGGTCCTCTTTTAAGAAGGCTGTTTCAGTTGTGAGCAGTCCATCAAATCACAGAATGTGTATTAAGAGAGAACCTCTCAATTTACAGATGGGGAAACTGAGGCCTGGAGTAGGGTGGTAACCCAGCAAGTCTATGGCCAGATGGATACCTGATTTCCTTGTGGAGGCCACTGACTTTAGAAAGCCTCCACTGAAGAGGGTGGTGCCTGTGTCTGTGCCATCCATTAGGAATTTTGCAGCTTTCTTTGGGAGATGCCGCGGGCTTCCTGTGGCTTTGGCCATCCGGACTGTGCTGGGGGCAGACAGCCCAGTGGGCAGGCCTGGTGTTGGGCGTGTGCACGCTGCCCTTCTTTTCTCACTGTCTTTAGAAGGCTTCCAGTAGAAAATGTTATCCTCTCTCTGGAGGCCCTTCCTCTTGGCAGCGCTGTCCACCAGCTCCAGTTCAGTGAGCCCTCTTGTGTTCTGCGAGGCTGTTCTGGCCCCCGACTCCGGTTGCAGGTTTCACTGAGGATCTCTGGCTGGTGAGCTGCTTCAAAAGGGGATTTTACAGCATGACAGGGAATTTCAGCCACCACATTATCTCCGAATTGGCCAATTGATGGTTTCAGCAGAGCATTTCAGCGTGGGGAAGCCAATACAATTTGAGTTAGTCGTGATGGCTGCCACTTTAAATACCGCAGTGAATTTCTGTCAGCGGGCTAATGCATGGGACGGGGAGGCACAGAAAACTCGATCGCCAGAGTGCCACAGTCGATTCTGACCCCAAGCTACAGAAAATGAACTTAAATCTAGTTGACTGTCGCCACATACTTTCTTTGGCATTATTTTTCTTTGTCAAAGGGAACTTGAAGAGGAGAGACTAAGTAAAAATCACCACGTTTGACTTTGGCCCCTACAGTGAGGGAGTGATGATCTGCCATGGAATGCAGCGCCACTGGGCGCTGGGGTGGTAGTTTCTTAGGAATAAATTACTAAACTACAGTGTGTGGTTTCATAATAATCTTAACCGATTTAATAATCCCTTATTTAATGGTGTTTATTGAGTACTTACTAGGTGCCAAGAGCCTTAAAAAAGTGTTCTTACTTAATTCTCACCCTATTTGGGCAAAGTAGGGGACAGGATATTTTTCCTGTTTTATGAAGGAGGAACTTATAACAACAGTGAACAATTATTGAGTGCTAACTATATGCCAGGTACTGTTCTAAGTGCTTTAGGTTTATCTCACATCATACTTAAAACAGCCCTATGGGTTAAATTCTGTTTTCATTTCTATTCTGTAGAAAAAGAAGCAGGCACGAGAGGGATTCAGTAATGTTGCAGGTGGACTTAAAGTGCTCTTCACAACTATACTATGCTGCCTCCATAAGAATTAATACCAAATTTGACATCTTTACACTTAATTAATTGATGACCACTGCCAGCCCAGTGTAGTTTGATACTGGGGCTGGCAGGACTGGGCAGGAATGGTCCTGAGGGAGGCAGGCAAGCTGAAGCCCTGTCTATGGGTCAAATGGCTCCTTACTGGCCATGCTTTTTCACTGGCAGAGGGTCTGGGCTGGTTTTTAAGGACCTCACCCAGGAAGAAGACATCTTGCTTTAGGTCTGTATACCTTAAAGAAGAGGTCGGCCATCTCCTCACTTATGAGGCCCCCTTTTATTAATGCCCTAGCATGCCCTGTGAACTCCATGCTTGAAAATACTTTATTTACAAGTAAACTGCATGCATTGAGTCACCATTCATTTTAATGAAGAAATACGACAAATAACTGCATAGTTGCTAATCAGAGCTGCTCTCAGCTCAGGGGAACCAGAGTGAGTACCCTAGGTTGGTAGCATTCTAGTCAGCAGAAAACATTGGGAATCCTGATTCCACTTCTGCCTCAAGTGATTTTTGTTGAGCCTAAAAAAATACCATCGATGCTCCAGAGTTCCCAATAGAGTTTTAAGGAGACCTGGTTAGAGTCCTCAGGCTGGAAACTTGTGGCTTCTGCCTGTGCTCTGCCCACCTACCAATGTAGCTTTGTTCTGGGATGGCCAGGGTTGGGCTCTGTGGAGGGAAGTCCCTCATGTTTTCTGTCAGGAGGATCAGAATGCAGAGATTACTCTAGGTCATCTACCACAGAGCCTGCAAGGCTTCTCCCATAGGGAAAATGCTGCTTGGAGGATGGGTGGCCCAGTTGGGTCTAAGACCCTGAGTGGAGAGCTTCCATCTCCCGAAGATGCGCCAGAATCCCCTATCCCTACAGACCTGCAAAGCCACAGGTACCATGTTCTCTGTGTTCTGAGCTGTATCTGGTAGAGGAGATGGACAGCAGGTCCAGAAATCATCTTTCTCAACCAAACCTCCCCGCTTAGTAGCTGTGTCACCCTTGGCTGGCCATTGTCTTCTTTCTGTGTCTCAGTTTCCTAATTTATAGCATGGGAGCTGTGAGGGATATAAAATTAATTTCTGAAACAGCAGTGACCAGCATTTACTGCGCATTTAGCCCGGGCCAGGCACTGTGTGGACATGACATTTACCCCTGTAACTCTCCACAAGGCAGAGGCTGTTTTTTGTCTCCTTCCTTAGATGAGGAAATTGAGGCTCAGAGAAGTGACGCCATTACCGATGGCTATGAAATCATTAAATAATGAGGCAGGATTTGAACCCAGGACCCCATTTCTAGTCTGTGAGCAACACTGTTATTTTAACAAACTTTTGGTCATCTATGGGAGTTGGAGATCTTGGGGAAAAGTGCACTTTGAAGGGATTGGATCACCTCAGTAGAAACCTGTAAACGTGTCTTTAATAAAAAAGATGTCAGTGACAGTTTGCTTCCTCCTGAGATGAATGCAGATAAACCTATTTTGACTGTTAACTTATTTTGTTGCTTAAAAGCCAGTGACATGTAGCATTGAATTTATTTTTCTTCACAACATTTAAGTGTTTGCCACTTTTTGAGTGACGTGTGTGAATTTGGGAATTGCCTGTACTCTGGGAATGGAGGCCTCTGCTTGTACTTAAGGATTTTGCCTTAAGAGGCACTGTGGGAAGGTTTGTGCAGGCTATAGCCGAGAAGTGGTTTGAGAGCTGCATGTGTACCTGTGTCTCGGGATGCTGCTGGAGCCAGAGCTCTCTCCAAAGTGGGGGTCACGGTGGAGAACTGATCACAGGAGTCTTTGTGACTGGAAGCCTAAATATTTATTCTGTTCTGTCCCTAATGAAAACAAATTGTCAACAGTTGTTCAGTAACTGACTAAATTAAAATCTGTAATTAGTCAATTAGATTAAAGAGTTGGCACAACCTGATTGTATCATGCTGGTTAGGTTATTAAGAGAAAGGGTGTGATTTTTAATTACTGAATGCTAATTTTGACAGTTTCAAATAGAAACAGACGTGTTTTTCCCCCCTTTCCCTAATTCTGAGTGCTTTGGAAAGTAAAGACACCCGATGTGTAAATCATGGTTTTTTTTGAAGGAAAATAATCTGGTAGGGCCCTTCTATAGAGAAGGGGGATTATAGTTGAGAGGCTTTCGTTGAAGGGGATAGTTGGACAGTCCCTCCTTTCCAGAAGGAAGGATGACCTGGCATTTGGCAGCTTTGTTTTGGCTTTAAATGAGAAAGTGGATTTCAGCTTCAAGCAGTCAAGTCATTGAGTTACAGTTCTTTTTAGGGTCTTCCTCAAGGGAGTTTTCTGACCAACACCCCAGAAGCGATCGGCTATAGGCATGAGGAAACCACTGTGTGTACGGAGTGTGGCGGAACCTCAGAGACATTAGCGCGTGTGAATGAACCATATCTGACATTTCATAGAGTATTTTCTCATACACCAGGCAGCCCAGTGAGAGGAATGGATGGAATGAAAGTTCTTACTGCTCTGTTTTACGGCTGAGGAAAGTCGAGAGCTGGGGAAGGAGATGCCCTGGTGTGGAGGGTCTGGGCAGGAGCAGCCTGGGCCTGGGGAGGAGGAGGAGGAGGGATGCCAGCAGGTGGGCAGGAAGCGAATTCTGTTAGATAGTACTTAGGTGTGGGAGAAGCCTGAGAGGAGAGGGTCTTCTTGCTTGGGAGGAAGATGGGTTCAGAAAGTAGGGCCCATTTATGGATTTAGATGTATGGAGAGCCAGCCAGAATTCCGGATGAATGGGCAGGCTGGTTTGAAAATGAAGGAAGGCTTTACCATTCCATTTTTCTGTGGGATGCAATGTTCTTGCCTCCTCTGCAGACACTGGAATGTGGGTGGTAAGTACTGTTGGAACTGGGGCTGAGATCCCCTCTGCTTCCAGCCACTGACCCCAGGACACAGCCCATATCCCCTTCTGTGCCAGAGGGCCCTGCAGGCTCCCTGCCCTCCTTCCCAGCTCCTGAAGTTCACACTGTGCGTAGTTTTATAAGCTGTAAGGTTCTGTGCACATGACTCATATTTTCTGGAAAACCTCAAGCCTCAAGAAGAGGTCCAGGGGCCACTGCTGGAAAGCCACCCAGTCCTCCCTGCCCCTTGCTTCCAAGTCCTGTGGCAGTGAGAGGTTGAGACTCTAACCCCTGGTCTGCCAGCTCCTTATGGGTATCTTTCCTGGCTTAGGGAAAGCTGCCCAAACCCTGTGCCTCCAAGAGCTGTACCACATGGCGTCGTTGATGTTGAAGCAGGGCTCTACTTGCTGCTGGCTGGGTTTTCCATGATCCTTTTTGGAGGCAACAGTTAAAATAGCCTTTAGTTTTCAAGCTTAATAGTAAAGCTGCTGGTAATCCAGAATGAGTCTTTTTTTTTTAAAGAAGCAACTTTGCTTTTTGTGCCTAATAGATATATGGGTTGCCAGGGAACCAGGGTGCAAAGAACAAGGTGAAGCAGCCTGGGTTCTCATCCCCACTGGGACCTTTCCTGACAAGGTAACCTGTGCCAGTTTGCTTACCTCTGGGCGCAGTGTCCTCAGCTATAAAATGGAGATCGTGCTCAACTTGCAGTACCGTTTTGAGGCAGCGATGCAGAGCACTCTAGAAGATGCCCAGTGACTACTTTTGGAATGAAAGAATGAGGCTGAAAGGTAGCTGATATGCTGGGGAAGGTGTCCCTGTTTAGGGAGCTATCCTGGGTGTGTTTAGACACAGGAGTAAATGAGAGGAGCAGAGGAAAGAGCAGGAAGTACTCCCAGTGGATTGGTCTATGTTTGGAATTGGTCTGAGTTTGGAATTCCTCTTTCAGACTCAGAATCCATAGCCAAGATTAAAGTCGTGTGTGTGTGTGTGTGTGTGTGTGTGTGTGTGTGTGTGTGTTAGTGGCAAATAGAAGAAAGGAAGTGACAAAGGTTCCCCACGTAAATAGGGAAGCTTGTAAAACTTCATTCATTTTCTTCCTGAAGACTGTTTTTGGTGGGGAGTAGGGGTGAGGACAGAGCTAACAACAGAACTAAGTACTTTTAGGTTAGAAGTGTTTGTGTGTCCCCAGTGCAGGCCATGCATCAGACACCACGTGCAGGACAGGAGCAGTGTTCTCACCCCAGCTCCCTGCCCCCAAGACATTCTTGCCTTCCCAGGATGGAGTGCCTGTTGCTGGGCTGGGCTCTGGTCTCATCTAGGGATGAGCGAGGACTTCCTGCACTCAGGATGACTTCCTGCTTCCTTCCTGGCCTGCTCGGCCCAGAGCAGATTGAGTTTGCTCTTTTCTTTTGGTTGTTGGGAAACATGTCCTTCCCTGTCCCTGCCCAGGCCTGTGTTGGAGACAGGGACAGACAGCTGGGAAGGCCATTGGCTGGTGAGGACCTAGGGTGTATCCTAAACTGTAGGCCCAAGAGAACTAACTGTTCAGGATTTAGAAGCTATTGCTCCTGGGAAAAAACTGCAGAAATGGAAAGGTGGTCAACAGGGAGAGGTGAGGAGTTGTGGATGTTTTACGTTGGGTAAACAAATTGAGGGAATTTTGGAATATTGCTGTGTCTAGAAATAAAAATTGTGTTGTGTATTTTTGTTGTGAGGGTGGAGTGGTGATTCTGAGATTTAGATACCAAACACTGTTGGGTTGTAGTTGAGGAGCTGAGCTCCCTAACTCAGGGCCTTTGCACAGTTCCTGCTTAGAGCACTTTCCTCTGTTCTTTCTTGCACTAGGGGAACCTGGAATATGTCTTGGTTTACATGTCACCCAAATTTAAGAAACTTCTTGTATTCATCTCTGAGCCCATGGGCAGGGCCTGTAAACTCAAGGCTTGGCACCTGATGGGTGCCCAGTTCATATCTGTGGATTAGGAAGCACTAGGAGGCTGCCCACCCCCTGAGCTCTGTCTGCGCATTTGGATGGCTCCCTGAAGCCTGATGCCCTCAGAACATGTACAAATTTTGCTGCCCAGTTTGAACCCTGGCCTTGGCATTTGCCTTTCTTTTCCAAAATAGGTGTTTGACGTACGGGTGGAGCTTCAGATGTGAAGTGTCTTCAGAGATGTGTGGAAAAGTGCTCATTGTTCAATTTAGCCCAACCTTTTGCCAACTTTTGAAGCCTCTTAGACTGGAAGCCCTGTGACTCTTGCCCAGTTTTGCCTTTTGTAAGGGGGATTGGGAGTAGGTGGGCAGGGATGTGTCTGGAATCCTGAATACTGTCACTCAGCCAGTGTCTTAGTGGGGTGTGGAATTAGGATGATGGGAAATGGCCTGGTTCTGATTCCTCTAACTCTCCTGCTTATCTATGCAGGAATATTTAATAATTTGACCCTCTGTAGTTCAGAGTTGGTGGTGATTTTATCAGGTCACACAAGTCTACAGTTGACCTTTACATTATCTGAGAAGATTCGTGTTTGCTTAGCCAAGGAAGATAAACAAGACTCCAGGGGTCGGCTCAGGACTTGGGCTGTGGGCCTTTGTGTGGGGGCAGCGGCTGCTAATAGTGAGAGCTCTTATCTGATCTTCACAGAGGGTCTGCTGCACCTTAGCGGAGGGGCTTCTCCATTTCTAGGCCAGCCATCCTGGCTTTTCCATGGGCCTGAAATGCTCATTGCCTTTAAACCACCACTTTCTATTAAGACTATCTTAATGGTGTTAGTCTGGGGGAACACTGTATCCAAAATTTATGGAGGGGTCAGACCAGATTATTGTTTTTCTTAATATTCATTGTCAGTCTAGTCTTTCATTATCAAACAGTTGGTGCTTCTGAGGTGTGGCTGCAGACACAAGGACACGGGCAAATTCTTTAACTCCCAGAGCTTATAGACTCTTCTTCCCTTTCATCTGGGGTTAATGTGTTTTCAGATGCTAGCTGCAGGTCTTTAAATAGAAGCTATACCCTCTAGGTTCAGATGGTCTTGTCCCCTAGGAGGGTACTGGAGTGCTTTCCAGCCTCCCCTGATAGAAAACCAGCAAGGTCCCTCTTGTCGGGGCCTGCCCTAGCCCCCTGGCCGCTGTGCTGGCCAGCTCTGTGATTTTTGGACTGGTTGCCTGTAACTGAGGGCTCACTTCCTTCCCTGCGAAGTGGTAGGGAAGGACTCCTTCAGGGGCCCAGCTCTGGTGTGTGGCTGGAGGGAGCTGAGCCCTTTCTGGGGCCTCGTCAAGGCATGGCTAACAGTTTGGATAAAGTGATGATTGCATCTTGGAGACAAGAGAAGAGCTGGAACAAGAATGTTCATGTATAGCTGTTATTCTAGTAAAAACATTTAAAAAATTCGTTATTGAAAACACAAATCTGCAAGAACATAAACTAAAAGAATGAAGGATATGCTGGTTTTAAGGAAGCTTTCAGGGGCCTATGTCTTCTGACCTGAGTTGATTTTTCTTGGCTTTACCAAAAACAAAAATGCCCCTCTTTGTGGTTAGGGGTTGGGCCACCTCATTGGCCCAGGTGCCTGCCATAGTGCCCTCCTTTCCAGTGGCTCAGCAAGCTTGTTGTGGAATACCCCACCCAGGAGGGCCAGGGTCAGGGGCTAGGGCTACTCTGGGCTGCTGCTTCTCAGGAAGCTGTGTTGGCCCCATCCAGAGCTTGCCTGCAGCCTTGAGATTCACATGGCTTCTTTCCTCCCTCCCATTTTTCTTTTTGCAAATGTGTTTAACATGGAGTATGTGTCACCGTGGTATTCTTTTCACAGGGACAGAAGCTGTCACTAAGAACTGGAAAAGTGGTTCTGATCCAGAGCTGACTATGTGGCTAATTGTTTGGTGGGCCTGTTGCTGGGGCCCTGTTCAGGGTGTAATTTTGACTCGAGCATTGGGCCTGGGGGTGAGGAGGAACCATGGGGAGGAGTCGCCAGGGTAGGGAAGGGAGGTGTGACTTAGTCTGTCCAGGCCACTCAAAGGGTCACTCCCCTCTGGAGTAGCAGCACAGGCTGCTCTGGGGGAGGGGTGCCCCGACCCGATGCAGGAGCCGTGCCATCACCAGTGTGGTAGCCCAGCCCAGCTCCCAGAGCAATTCTGCCAGCTTCTCTCTGGCTTGATCAGCTGGTTCCACTTTTCCTCCTCTGGATACAGACCCTTTACCCCTCCTCAAGCCCCCATTGTCCCCACCCCACAGCAGGACTGGTGGTCCGCTTCTCAGGCCCCACCAAATGAGCAAGCCTTTAGGCCCTGGCACACCATCAGTGCTCAGAGTCTTGTGTTTTAAAACAGTGTGTGAGCAGGACTTGCTGCCCTAGGTGTGATGTTCTTGCCAGGAGGGCAGGAACCATGCTCTCCTGTGCTGTGCCCAGCCCATTAGAGGTACTCAGCTATTTGGGTGAATGAAGTGTTCAAGGGACAGGATGACAGCCTGGGCACGTGCATGGTGGCAGCAGGGAGGTAGGAGGGCTGTGGTCTGTTGAGGGGCCCAGCCGCTCCTGCCTTTCCCCTGCAGTCCTTGCCAGCGGCAACAGCTAGCCTCCTGGCCTTATTCTTAAACTCCCCCTTTGGTGGCGTGGGCCTAGGCGTGGATGCCAGATTTGCTTTGTTGATGTAATATGTGATGGCATCACGTCTCTCCCTTACTAAATCCAAAATAAAAATTAAATCAATCAGGAGCTGCAGAGAAGACAGCCCTGAGGTTTCTCAAACTATGGGACAGAGGCCCCAGACCGTGAGCCAGACACTCAAGGTCTTTCCAGCCTGACCTGGCCCACATTTCAGATTTTGCCATCTTTATTGCAGACCTTGTCCTGGTGCTGGACGCTCTCACCTTCACTGTAGATTAATCATCACAGTCTCCCAGTAAGGTAGGCAGTTGTCTTAAGGGGAAAGAAACTGGAGAGGGCCAAGCAGGTAGGATTTTAGGGAACATCTGAGGGTGCAGAGGGTGGCCCCACTGTGTGCATTGCTCGTGAAAGCCCTCCGCAGTCTAGAAAACCTGGCACCTGGCTCGTGCCTCCTTGCTCCTCTTTACAAAGTATCATGTCTGCCACTGGCTGACACTTTGAGGGTTTTCTTTTCTCCAAATAAACAATTCTTTGTCTCTTCAGGGTGGCAGATCGGAGCTGGAGAGAGGCAGCCAATCAAAGGCAGTCTCACTGACTTTGAACAAGTGGGTGAAGAGGGGTCTGGGCAAGCAGGAGTGGGGGAATAAGGAGACCAGTGTGCAGCAGAGACAGAAGGGGCACGGGGAACCTGAAGCTGCCTGCTGCTAAAACGTGTGAGTGTGCATTTCTTGCCCACGGGCATGTGAGTGAAGTATTAGGCTAAATGGAGAGTTCCTTCCTCAGGGGAGAAAGCGGGCTCCCTTTTCCTGTCCCTTTGTCTCTTGTCCCCTTTGTCCCAGCCCTTCAGCTCTGTGGCCTCCCCTCCCCCAGCGGTTCCTTCCTTTGTGCCCCCGGCACTCACCAGCGAAACTTAACTGGAGCCTCCGGAGGCCACTGAGGCCCCTGCCTTCTTTGCTCCCTGTGAAGCAGAAGTAGCTGGAAGGTCCTGGCCTGGCTGTCAACACACAGACTCCAGGGAACCAGCTGGGGGCCTCATTTCCACAAAGGTTAATTTTGCAGTTTGGTGCTGGCTGTTGGCAGCCCCTTCAGAGGGAGCAGCATTGTTGAAGGGCCCAGGGCTGCAGCTGTGGCTGGGGGAACACCTTCCCTGGTGAAGGGCCTTGGGGTCTCCATCAGAGCCCCTCTTTCTCCTGTCCTGAGTGCTTCTGGGGACTTCGCTTGAGTTTTGTGTGTAACACCTAGAAATAAGGACAAGCTAAACTCTAAGAGACAAACTCATACTTCTGGGTACTGAAGTGCCTACCGTTGTTACAGGATCATCTTAATATCTTTAAGCAAGTGTTAGCAATCCCTTAGAGGTTAAACCAAAAATTGGGGGAGCAAAACTGAATGCTGGGGGAAACAAAATCTATGCATTAACTTTATTTGCTGAGACTTTGACCAGAATGGGCTTGATTTAGTTTTTCATGGTGACAGTGGAAACTCCGGGGCTTGGCTTCTAACCTGATGGCCTAGAGGTGTGAGGGGCACGTGCTTCCGAGGGTTTCGTGGCCTCGCACATCGTATTAGAGCCGACAAAGCAGAGGACTGCAGAGGTTCAGCATGGCGGGTGTGGATTGGTGGAGGCAGAGCAGCAGAACTGGGGCTCATCAGTGTGGCTTCATCGTTGGCAGAAGTATTTTTCCTTACTTAAAAGATTTAAGTTATTAATTTAATTATACATGTTTAGAATCTTATGTTACAGAAGATAACACTTAAACGTAGAAATATTCCTCCCTCAATGTACAGAAAAATTGTATTCTAGATCTTCATGTACATTTTTGGTATCAGTGGCTTGCTTAAATGCTGTCCCCAAAAGCACTTTCTGTTGTTCAGCCCACCATTCTGGCACATGTCGTCAGAAAGTTCATCTAAGTTGTTTATTATTTTCCAAGTTTATTCATGGTTCTGTCTATAGGAATTTTATCTAAAGCCATAGGGACCCATTATGACATAAGATGGTTGGGTTTGTAAAATTTGTCTCCCAGGTATCTATTGCTGGAAATGCTCCAGCAGAATGGAGATCCTTGTTCTAATGCTAGAGCGTCGGGAGAGGCACTGCCTTCCTGAGGGTCCGCCCCTGTGTGACCCTGAAATTTCTCCTAATTTGTTTCTTCAGATGTTTTTTAGAGATGATATCAGTGTCTAAGGCGCCCTTCTCAGCATTAAGTATGTGATGAATGCAGGACAGGACCTGTATACAGTAAGCACTCAACACATGCACATTGGAGGTTGGACTGGTTAGAGCATTCTGGCCCTTCTGGTTTGCAGAGTGACTTTGAGGGTTTCTCAGGCAAAGCCTAGAGGGAAGCCTCTGTGGGGAAAGCCAGGACCACAGTGGGTTTTGGTTCTGGGTTTTGGAGTGGGGAACCATTCTGGGGGAAGGGGGTTGTACTTTCAGCTGATGAGACACCAGTAATGGGGTGAGGTCAGGCCTGTGACCCGGGCACTGTTTATTGATTGCCCCTGTGGCCCACCCTCTGGCATTCCCAAAGTGGAATGTTTTAAAATATCCTTGGTTTGGGGTCTGTGGGCCCAGGAGGTAAGAAACTAGTCTGTATACAGGACTCACCGAGAACATTCAGGCTTTGTCTTTTAATGATCATTATTTTCTAAGTTGACAAAAGCTTAACTGGAGATGTAACAATTGCCAGGTTTTGCACATGCTTGCAGATGTCTGTCACAGTCACGGTCATTGTTTGCCATCTCTAGGCTGCTGGTAACAGATGACACTCCTACCCCTGGTCCTTGGTTGGAATGGGAGCTCCTGGGTGGACAGTAGCTGCAGTGTGTGTTGTGTGTGTCCAGGTTTACAGCAGATTTGCATTGACCTTTGTAAATAAGGGCTGCTTTGAATATCCACCTCTGGTGCACCTGTGCAGGAGGTGCTGGGATTCCCAATTTAGACGGCTGACGGTAATTTGAAACTGAAACAATCAGAAGGATCTATCTCATGAAAAAAAGAGCAGGGTGATAAGAGCCCCTCCCCCACAAGTTGTCACCTGGCTGAGACTTTCCATGTGGGTGGCAGAGGTCCAGACTGACCACATGGTTGAGGGTACTGCCTTGAAGCCAGTTTGTCCTTCAAATTATTGTATTTCAGTGAGAGAATTAGTGACATGAAATGGAAATGGGCAGTGTGTTCAGTTACTTTGTGAAGCCTTAAGTGATGGATCCCGCCTTCCAGTTGTGAGCTCCATTCCTGGAGTAGCCAGTCTTGGCCCCAAAATGAGAATCGTGTAATGGGTTAAGAGGCTGGCAGTGGTAAAATCAGGGTAAAATTAATTTCAGAACACTAAAGACTTTGAGGGAATGAGGTTGGGGCCAGGGGCTGGCTTCCATCCTGAGCAGGCACGGCCACAGGGTCCTTTTGCAAAGAGAGAGAGAGGGAGGGAGGAGGGAAACAGAGGGAGGGCGAGAGAGGAGAGGGACGTCACTAGGGACTGAGATCTAGAGGCCCTGGGGA
The DNA here is from genome assembly GCF_030020395.1 of Manis pentadactyla. Lineage (NCBI taxonomy): Eukaryota > Metazoa > Chordata > Mammalia > Pholidota > Manidae > Manis > Manis pentadactyla. Next base: position 44,088,863 of record NC_080022.1, on the reverse strand, counting down.
GGCGGAGGGGCCCAGGAGTGGTGGCTGGCTTGCGCTTGGGGCAGGGTCGCTATTTGCATAACTGATTGTTGCTCCTGGGGATTGTGGTGGGGGAAGGGAGGCCAGCACAAAGGCTCCCCTCCCCTCTCCCCTCCCTGACCCCTCCTTTCCCTTCCCTCCCTTTCTTTCCCACCCTGGCCCTCCCTTCTTCCTGTGTCAGGTCGGGGAGCTTGGTCAGCACCACCTGTGTCCCCTCCAGGAGCACAGAGTTGGCCCGTCCCTTGGTTGCCCAGTGGACAGGGCCTTACTGTCTGGGCTCCAGTTGCGGGCAGGGCCACCGCAGCCGCCTGTCAAGTTAAGATAAAGTGTAAAGGAAGGCCTCTGGCTGTGCAACTCTCTTCAGAAGAGTACTTTATAAAAACGGTTTCTGTGAGCTGTGAAGTGCATGCCCCGACCATCTTTTCCCCCTAAAGACTGCAGGCTTCTAGAGAGACACCCTGACTGGTGTCCTCTGTCATGAGGTGGTGTTCCAGGACCTATTTCCCTGGCCCACAGCTTGACACTTGGAGATTCACAGCCGTCAGGGCAGCTGCTGAGAGTGAAAGGGGGCTGGTGGCTAGGCCGTTTTCTACCGGCATCCACCACGTATCAGAATGGGAATCCCATGGAGAGGAGGCACATACCTGTGTACTGGCATGGGCGCCAGACTTCAGTGTTTTGCTCACCACTACAGACTCTAAATAGTAGTGTCTGCTGGGTCCTCCACACTGTTCTGCTAGACCAGTAAATGAATGGATGCATGCATGTGGTGTGACCCCAAACAGGAATGAATATTATATTGCTTGTCACCCACCCTCAGGACTTTTTTGTTCAGCACATCAGCCTGATCCTGTGTGCCCTTGGCTGAGCCGCCTCTCTCCCTGTCTGAGCCTCAGTTTCCCCATGAGTAAAATGGTGATGACAGTTTTTGGTCAGATTCAAGTGAGATGCTCTATGATGATTATTGCCATATTTTTGAGCACATTGAGCCCTCCATGCTCTGACCAGAGGTTCTGCCTAACATCTGGGGACATGGGCCCAGATGTGGTCCCTGGCCTCATCTGCAGACAAATGGAGAACCACATGGCAGAAAGCTGGTGGGCAGCACAGGGAGCTGACTAAAGGAGCAGACAGGGATAGCTGCCTCCGCTGCCCTGTTTGTTTTGTCACAGGACAAGGTTATCTGTTGTGAGATAAGACTCCTAAAGTTTCGCCCAGGGGGTGGGGTGCCATGCTGTCATTTACATCTTCCCAGGGGGTACCCTCCTGCCTTCCCCCATACCAGAGTTTGGTCTTGTGCTTATGCTTAGGCTATGGTCCTTCCACCAAATAAGGACTGAAAACATTTTAAAGCAAGTTCCTGCCCTGGTGGCCCATGAGTTCCCCAATAACCCAAGTTGGATTGGGTGGGGTCAGAATTTTAGATAATGAGTTGCAACTCCCTCTCCCTTCCTGGTAGGGCCAGGGCTGGGTACTCGTCTTCCAGGCAGGTCGTCTAGGGGAGAAGCCTCCCCCACTGCCAGGTGGGGTGGTCAACAGCGGGAGGGGGATGGGGAAAACTTTTTTTGCATGGTGCGAGCTTTACTGACTGCCTTGTTTCTCTGAGCCACAACCTCTTTTATCTAAAACATGGGGAGAATGCAAGCCCCCATCATAGGAGGATTGAGGGTGGTTTGTGAACAAATTTCACTCTGGATGCTAGGTATTTGGTATTGATAATCCAGGAAAGGCTTGGATAGGCCAAGAACTTGTGGGTGGGAAGGGCAGGGCCAGTGGTGCCTGAAGGAATTGATGACTCCTTCCTTTCGTGGCTTTCTGAGGGGATTAATAACAAAGGTCATATGGGATGAGACAGCTTTCCCAGGATATTTGCTCGAGGGGCCATCTTCCTGAACCTGTGCCCCTTGTGAATAGCTGCAGGAGTCAGGGCTCAGGCCTGCAGCCAACCAGCCCACTCTGGCCATTGGCCCCAGACACCCTGCACCTCTTTTCTTGTGAACTTCCTCAGTGACGGTTCTAAGTAGCAGTAATAGCCTATCTTTCCTGTCTGAGCAGGCTTCTAGTAGGGTGATGGGATGAAAATAATGGTAGCTCTAGTACTAGTGGGCCCAAATCACACAGCCTGGAACAGCCCAGGCTGGGCCACTCAGCTCCACCGTTGCGGGGTGCAGCCTTTGGGTGGGAGTAGGTTGGGGGAGGGGTCTGCTGAGTTAGGGTGCTGAGAGGCATTCCTCTTTTTAAAAACAGCACTTGCTGACCCATCTAATTCCATCCAGGGCACCTCCCCAAGGATCCGATTGGTTGGCTTCCCTTAACCCTTCTCAGCTCTGTAACTAGAATCATGGAGGGTGGTGCCCGCTTTTTATAGAAGAGGAAACTGAGGCCCAGTCAGGGAAGAGGCCGCCTTGATTGACAGAAAGGGGCCCCAGAGGCTGTTGAAAATTTCCCTCTAGCCTCAGCAGCAGGCTGGTGGGTCTCACCTTGCTCCCAAGGCCGTTGCCATTAGCAACCAGCTTCCCCTGTTGGTTCTGGGGGCCCTTGAGGGGAAGAGGGAGGAAGGGGGAAGCCAGGCTGTCAGTCAGTCAGGTGGCATTTGCATGTCTGTGTCAGTGGGTGAGTGCCTGTGACACTGGGAGGAGGGCCCAGGCACCTTAGAGCCATCCAGTGCACAGGCACCCTGCTTGGCTATCAGTTGTTCCCAGCAATGGGGAAATAAAATGCACGGACACCTCGCTTTGTGCACACAGATGCACATGCACGGAAGGATAGAGAAGAAAGAAAAGCCAAGACAAGGTAGAGGATAACTAGGCAGCGAGGTCTACGGAGTCATGTGGACTCTGCTCTTGTCCTGGCCCAACTGTTCTCCAGCTGCGTGGCCTTAGGTGAATCATTTGGCCCATGGGAGTCTCGGTTTTCCCATCTATAAAACAGGGATCAGGGTACAGGTGTACAGTGTACACCTACACTGTACAGCAGTGTAGGTGTACGATGCTCAGCGGCGTGCCTGATGCTCCCGAGTCCTCAGTGAAGATTGATGGTGTAAGAAGAGTTGGAAACCTGTAATGGGTGTGTTGCCAGTCACTCAGTCACCATTTATTGTTTGTTGTCTGGGTTCTGCCTGGGCCATAATGCTGAGGGATTCAAAGCTGGGTGAGGATCCAGTTGATGGTCATCCAGAAGGTCAGATGGGCTGATTGACAATCATGAGGAGGCCATGGTCAGTGCTGGAAGGGGACACAGGCGGAATCTGAGGGGAGCCCAGAGTGGGGAGCCACCAGCTACCTCGGGCTGGGAGGGCTTTCTGGAAGGGCCGTTGAGCAGCTGGGCCTCAAAGGCGACAGAGAAAGAGCAAGTAGAGAGGAAGTGCAGCCCAGGCTGGTGAAGATCTTTGTCCTAGGGGACAGTGGACAGTGGACATTGATAGCAGCTGACATTTTTTGGGCTCTTAGTCTGTGCCAGGGCCTGGTCTGAGTGCTTTACGAGTATGAACTAATTTAATTCCCATAACCAATCCCATGAGGCAGATATTCTCCCATTTTCTAGCTGAAAAACCGGCCCACAGAGAAGTTAAGGACTTTCCCCAGGCTCACACAGCACGGAAGACTCAGCATTCAGACTCCAAAAGCCAGGCTCTGGAGACCACATACACTCATGGCCACTTGAGTCACGTGCCTTGCCTGCTAAGGCCCAGGTCTAGTTGTTGGGAAATAGATGCTTATTAATTAGTGGGCAAACTGGGGAGTCACTGCCTCAGTTTCTTTTTCTGTAAAATGAGAATAACCCATGTCCATGAGATGAGGTGAGGTTCTTGATGGTGTTTGCTCTTGGATGGAGAGTGCTTTGTGAGCAGGGAGCTGCCAACCCCCAACAACTTTACCAGGTGGTGGTTGTACTGTAGAAGGCACTGGATCTTAAGGCAGGCTCCTTCCCCCTCTGCCCTCCCCTCCCACTGTCCTTGTTTGCAAGGCCAGAAGCCTGTAGGACTTGGGCAGGATTAGATAAAACATGGGCAGAGTGCCCAGCATAACCCTGGCACGCGCATAGTCCCTGTAAACAGTAGTCATTTTCATTATTGTCTTATCTCTTGATATTAGTAATTATTATTGATGATCCTCTCATCAGTCGTGTGGGGTGATTTTAGCCTCACTTTATGGGAGAGAAAGCAGCTTGGAGGGTGGATAATGCATCCAAAGTCACAATAATTGGCAGACGCCCTGAGAGTGTGGCTTTCCTATGCCTGCTCTCCTGTGTTACATTACAGGAAGGCTGCCCCAGGCCCTCCGTGTGTCATAAGGCAAGGCTGCCTCAGAGACAGCCTTCCAGAGCATGCTGGTTGTATAGGGTGTGAAGAAGCATGCTCATGGACATGTGGGATCCACACAGGCTCTTTCTCCCATGTGGACTTTTGAGCTCATGACAGCACCTCTATGTCGCCATCAAAGCAGTTCTCCTTGGTGCTGGAGTGTGAACACGCCCTAAACCTAATCGGGACCCTGAACCACTCAGTCTCACAAGAACGTGCAGCTCCTAGCCAGAGAGTACAGTGTTTTCCTGCAGGGTGACCTGATACAGTTATCAGAGTAATGCAGTGAAAGAAGTGTCTGCGGCTTTCACCTTGGCCCTTTAATGTGCTCCCTCCTTTAGGTGGTTTTCTGGCATAGATACCATGGGTCTTCTCTCACCCAACCACCCCTGGGAAGATGTGGCTGGCTCTGTCAATTTGCAGACTGGCCCTGTGGCTTTGGCATTTGGGGCTCTCGGCTGTGCGTGCCCACGGCACTGTGCCAAGCAGTTGGGACGAACCACTGAAGACACAAGGATCCCAGTGTCCCTGTATCCTGTGTGACAGGAACAGAGATCCTGGCCTGAGCCTGTTCCCAAGTTCAGAACGGAGCCTTGCCTCATCGAGGCTGCCGCCACACTCGTGCTAATTCTTTGTTGATTTACAGGCCTCTTCAGGATCATGTAATGCCTCAGGGCCACTCTTGTGGAGAGGAACTGTAATCCCTTAAATATAATAATCCCCTGCGCTGGACACTTTATAGAACAGCCTTCTGTACATGAGCTTGTTGGCACCCTCCAGAATTCCCGGGGGAGTGACGGGCAAGGCTTAGTATCCGGTTAGTTGATGAAAAAGCAGGTAGGTGGCTTTTTGAGACTTTCCAAAGTCACGTCCAGTATATGATGAAGCTAAGGGTAAGAATCCAATCTGAAGGCTAATCAGGGTGTGCAGGACAGATGGCAGGTGCTTGGCACCTAGGCTTGCGTTCCTCCCTTGCTCATCATGTCAGATGTTGCAGGTGGATCCCAGTAACTTTTCCTTCTGACCCCGAGTTCAGAATTATTTTCAATACCGCATTCTAGTCAGCCATTGTCAGTTGAATAACACTGCCCTGTGAGATGAGTTCCTTGTCATCAGTGTCACACACCAGGCTGGAAGTTGGCCAGTGATGTGTGCTTTTCCTGGTTGTTTGGATTTCCGGATAAGTAAAAGTCAGATGCATACTGAAACTGAATGCCAGTTGGACGCTCTGTACCTACCTGTCTGACAAAGCCAACTGCCACCTTCTAGGAAGGCCCTGGGAAATCTCAGTCACTTCTGTATTGTTTGACGGAAGATGGGCTGCTTGAATTGGTGTGCCAGGTGGTGATCTAAGAAGGGGGTGGAAGGTGGGACCAGCTAATTGCCGAAACAGGATTGAAACCCTCCTAGTTGGAAGAAGCGTAGAGGAGGAAGCGCGGATGCCTTTCTCTAGCAAACACCCTGAGCTCCACTCCACATTTTTATTTATCTTGGGATGTTCCAAGGATGACCTTCCACACCACACAAAGACCCTCCTAGGATGTGGGGATCCTGAGTTGGTGGCGGGTAAGAAATTGGAGAGGTGTGTATGCCCAGGGTGTTGTTGGGGGTGACATCCTCCGTCAAAAGGACAGGGTCTAGTTCTGGGACTGGTCGGTGAGTCAGAATCTCCAGGTTGACTTTGAAGTTCTCATTCAATTTGAATGTTGAATTCTGCATCTGCCCTTGTATTGCCAGACCATGAGCACAGGGGCCTGGAGCATTTCTTCACCTCAGCTTTCCCCCACACTGAGCCACAGAAACCATCTGCCACGGTTACCTAACCTAGTGGCTGTCTTGTTTTGATTGCATAGCTCTTCGAACATGAGCCAGTTTCTTGCTGTCATCCTCCACGTGGATGTTCTTGACCTTGGTTTTCAAGATGCCTTTTCATCCATCCACATAGCTGACCAGTCTCTCTCATCTCCCCCAGCAGTGTCCCTTCACTGTTTCCCCCCCTTCCTGCCCATAGGCAGGCTCCCAGGTTCATCCCCAACCCTAAGCCCACCAAGACTCTTTTGGAGGAAGTTCAGCGCAAATTCTCACCTTTCCCAGGAAGCCAGCCTGCTCCCTGCATTTGAGAGGACTTCTTCCCATGTGAAATACAGACTTAAAGAAAGTCAGCTGTAATGGTTAGGAGAGACCTTGAAGGACATAGCCTCTAGTCATTTTCAACTTACTTTTTTTTCCTTTCTAGGAGAGCCCTTTCTTACAATTAAACAGAATAACGGAGCTCTCTACTAGTTAAGGGGAGTGGGGAACCAAGCGCCCTGCCCACTGAACTCCCACCTTTTTTATGCCTCTCCCCAGGGCCCCAATGACCCTCTGATTTAGTTCAGCTCCGAGATGCAGAGGTTGTACCCAGGAAAAAAAGATGGCTTGGCTGAAGAGTGCCCAGTAAGAGAGGTCCCCAGGCCTCCTGCCATATCTGGGGTTCTAGCCTGTCAGCACGCCCCAGCTCTTCAGTGAGATGTTCAGACATGTTTCAGTAAAGGGTCTGCAGCCAGATGCTGGTGAGAAATGGGGGGTTTAGCAGTTTCTTTAGGGTAAGGCTTCTCGAGAGTTTTTAGTGCATTATGATGCATTGCGGATCTCAGAAGTGGGGTAGGGTAGGTATGGGATGGATAAACACTAAAACAGTGATTCTCAAACTTGACCACAGGGCCTCATGTAATTAAGGAATTCTAAAAGTGTTTCAGAAACTATAGGCAGGGATGTGCTGAGTTGTGAGTTGGTACCCAGTTTTTTAAAAAAACTCTAGGTTCAGTTGGCAGTTAAGAACAAGTCCCTTTTCTTAACTACACTACAGTACAGCATCTCCACCTTTTAGAGCTGTCTACCTCTCTTCATTAAGCATCTGTTTTGATGTCAGGTGGAGGGCTTGCCTAAACCTTTTGACATGTCATTTGACGTTTGCTGTCATTTGATATTTTCCATCTTTTTAGTGACCACCAAGAATTCTGCTTCTTGGATGTGACATACTTTACCAGTTCCTCACTATGGAACATTAAGATTTTTTCCAGTTTTCTCATTGTAAACAACACTGTGATGAACATCTTTTGTGGCTAAATGTTTGCACACACAGATGTGATGGTATTCTTAGATGTGGAACGTTTGCGTCACATGGTATACACAGCACACTTTAAAACCAAAAGTACATCAGGACTGCCAGTACATTGTTTCATAAGCATGAGTTTTGCTTCCGTGCGTTCCTGGCAAAGGTGCTAATGAGCATTGTGGGAAAAGGCCAGCTGCATAGGCGACCTTGGCCTAGGTAACCAGTGCCTGGGAGGTCAGAGCAGGGCCTCTGACTGGCTGCTGCCTTATCTGGCCTGTCTGGCACTGGGGGGCTGGAACCCAGCCTGCTAGTTCTTTCTCCTCTCACCCTTTGGAAGCTTGGCTCCAGCAGTGGGGGCTTCATGCGTGTTAAATTCATTTAGATTTAGATGTTTTTCCCTGGGTAAGAGTTCAGTAGTGGGGACCCATTTATCTGAATGCTCTTTACTAAGAGGCACAGATTGAACTACAGAGACAACGGGCATCATGGACCTCTTTTGCAAGAAGATTTCTGTCGCCACTTTTATTGCTTGGATCTTGCCTGACTCCTAAAGAATGGCTGGTATTCTCAGAAGGGGAGTCTCTGGGATGGCATTGATGCGCAGGAGTGGTTGGTGGCCCTTTTTTTCTTATCCTTCTTTTTGCCCAAGTAGATAATTTGGGAGAAGGACTCACTCATGATGGATGTAGACAAGGGTTAACCCTTCAGAAGCAGAGAGAGGTTCCATACTGCTGGCCTCCTGTGTGCAGAGCATTGGACCTGCTTCAGCTGAGCCTCTTCAAAACTGGCAGGGTAAAAGGATTATATTTCCATCTTGTATCAGGAGGGCAAGGCTCTGAGAGGTTTAGTAACTTGAACAGTGTCACTCAGCTCTAAGGAGAAAGGTGGTATTGGGACTGGAAGCACGGTTTGTGTGACTCTTGTCACTGGTTCTTACCAAGGTTTTAGTCCAGGAAAAGTTGAGCACCTCTCAAGTTTTAAAATCTGAATAATTTCAGGTCTCTTGGAGGAGGTGGATGTAACATGCCTCTTGTTATTTTTAGTTTATATAAGTAACACCTAAGTACTTCTTGTGTAAAGTCTTCCTGAAGTATAGATGTATATAAAATAAAAGTAGGCAGTCCTCCAGTATTCCCACCCCTCTGCGTTCTTCCTTCTGGTAGCCAGATTTAACCAGTTGAAGGTCCTTTCGTGTGCATTTACATGCACTAATATCTGTTTGGCTTCAGCTCTGAAAGTCATTTCAGTTCTGCCTGGGGGCCACGTTGCTTACCTACTCTATTTTCTAAATTCCGACAAACCTGAATTAAACAGCAGTGTATTAACTAACTGCGACTCCAGTTAAGTCGTCCACCATAGAGAGATTAAGCATCAGATGCCTTGCCTTAGTGTACTTGGGGTAATAGTCTGGCATATCGCAGGGCTGTTGAGAGGGTTATAAGATAATCATGTAATGGTCCAATATATGGCACAAATGAAGCTTCTAGAAAGTTACCTGAGTTTGTGCTCCCATGTTGCCGGGAACGGGAATGGATATAGTTAGTATTATGCCTACCTCAGGGCCATGTGGACAATTATATAAATAGCCATGAGTATAAATAAGCTATAAATAAGCTATAAATGCAGTCAGACAGGTGTTAGCAGCAGGTAGAGTGCCAGGCTCCAGGGCAGCGCAGTTAACCCACAGAACGAATTCAGAAGGCTTTCTGGAGGAAGTGCTTTCCAGTAAGAAGGGGAGGACGGGGGGGCTTATTAATAATACTAACTTATTTAGCCCTGACTTTGTACCAGGCGGTATTCTAAGTGTGCTATGTAAACCAATTTACTTAACCTACACCAGTAACTGTAAGGTTATAATTAGTTCCCTAGATGAGGAAACTGAGGAAGGGAGAGGTTAAGTAACCTGCCTGAGGTCACACATCTAAAGGTCCAAGCCACGATCTGAGCATAGGCATTCAGGGCTCTTAACAACTGAGTTGCACAGCCGGCTGGATTTCAAGGAGTGTCTGGCTGGAGGAGTATCAGAACCAGTGTGAGCGAGGCCGGTGGTGGTGGTGGTGAGGCAGCCTGACAGATCACGGGAATGGCAAGGTGTGCAGGCGAGTGGGAGTGGGAGTTCATGACCAGGCTGGATAGAGTGATTGCAGGCAGGTAAGGGAGCACCTAGAGTCACTGCATCTACTATAGTTGGGCCTCCTCCTGCCCCAGTTCTGTCGCTTGAGTGGGAGAGCATCTGCCCTCCCTGGCCTCCACCCTGTGAGCGGCAGCTTCCAGCCCGCCCGCCTTCCTCTCAGGCTGCTCAGTAGTGGAGAGGCGGGCTGTAGGCGAGCTCGGTGCAGCTCTGTTCCTCAGCTGTGCTCCTTCGGTTCAGGTTTTCAAATACTAATGTATTTATTGGTATTTTGGCTATTGCATTTTTGAAATTAAGAAAACCTAACTCAAGATGTGATTTCCACTAGCCATTATGCACACACGTGTGCACACACACATGCACACACTTGCATACCTTCCTTTAGGAAACCATGTTGGTGACAAGACAGAGCATGTCCTCACCTCTTGTACCTGTAGCTGCCAAGGGCCTTTCGACATTGTGTATGTGATGCCCTTGCACTTTGATTGCTTCAGTGCACAGCACAATGGAGCCTCTGTCAATGTGCCAGCTAATTAATTTTAACTTTGTATTATTGCTTCATCTCCATGCATTGTTCACGTTGTCCAGTGTTTTCCTGGTGTGGGTAAGAAAAAGGCTCTGGAAACAGAGGGTGTGGATTCTGGCCCTCCCTCTGGGCCCCTCCTCCCTCCTGCCTGCCCCTCCTGTGAAGGCAGGCTCATTTCTATCTGTATTTCCCTCTCGTCCTGATTTTGCCACAACTGTTTTGAGGGGAAGTGCTGGGTTCTTCTTTTGGGAGAGGTCTTAATAGTTGGAGTGTTGGAATTGAGCACAAACTTCATTAATGGTCTCCTCAAGGGCAGAGTTGTGTGAGAACCAGGAAAAGCTGAAAGGCAGACAGCTGGTAAAGAGAGGCTGTTTGGGTTCCTTACTGCCAGGATCACCCTCTCTGCGGAGAGGAGGAGTGGCCATCTTCCTGGGCGGGGAGAAAGGCAGGGTTTGATTTGCACGTGTGCTTTCCGGTATGTAGAAGGGGCATTTCTAAGGGGTCTTAAGTAGTCTGTCCTTTTAGATAAGTTTGCTCAGACCATCCCATGGCTTCCTCCCCTTCTCCACTTTTCATATTTCTGATGTTAAATTTGGGCCAAGTACTAGTATTTGTTTGTAGGAGATAATTTTCTATTAATATTTTTCCCTGCCACTGGTGTTTTGTTGTGAGAAGCCTCACCCCTTACTTTGTGTTAAACGGAATGCTGGGTTGGAAGGCAAATGGAACCTCAGTCTTTCCGGGAGTCTGACCTGTGAGGTCATCTCCTCCTCTCCAGGCCTTAAGTTCTCCATCTATAAAGTGGAGGTACTGAATTGGCTCTCCTCATTCTTTGAAACTTGTCTATTACTACGCCCTTTATAATGGAATGCATTTAACTCAGGAGTAGGGTTTGGCAAACTTTTCTGTGAAGAGCCTGATGGTAAATATTTTAGGCTTTGTGGGTTGTGTGGCCTCTGTTGCAATTATTCAGCCTTGCCACTGTAGCACAAAAGCAGCCATAGACATTATAAAAATGAGTGGGTGTGGCTATGTTACAATAAAACTTTATTTACAAACACAAGCAGTGGGCCAGATTTGGCTCATGGAGTTTAGTTTGCCAACCCACGTTCTAGAGTGTTCTCTTTGGATGCCGTAATGTCTTTTCTTGTACCAGGCTAGTCTGCAGGGCAAATGAATTAGAGACCAACACTTGAGCCCTCCTGTGGCCTAACCTTGCCCGGATCCTGGTCTGTGCCCTGTGTTTCCCATATGATAGCTGGAGAGGTGGCCTGTCCAGACCTCTCTAGAGAGCAGGTGTTCCTATTTCTATGCAAATCATCCTTTTCCTCAAGAGTTGTAAGATTTGCTAAATCCCAACTTAAGTCTGATTAAGGAAACTGTCACAAAACAATATACCTTTCCTAGTGGGAGAAAAAAAATCAAACCCTGTTTGTTTTTGTTAATGTAGGGGTTTCTTTGTCTTTTATTTTGACATTGAAACAAAATTGGTGGTGCACAGAGTGGTTTCAGGGTTAGTAGTATTGTATTCCCCCACCACACATAACTGCTTGGTTTTTTAAGAGGCCGTTTCTTTGAGGGCCTGAGAAAAATGTGGTTATTGGATGGAGAGGGGTAGGAAGGAGCATAAATAAACGTCATCCGTCTTCTTGTCTTCTTTGTAACTGTCCAGTGTGGCATCAGATAGTTGATTTGGTAGCAAGAGTGTCTCTTGATTCTTAGAATTGTGCTAATTACTTTTCCCCCAGGCAAAGAAAAGCTCATTATTCACATTATTGCTGAAGACTGTGTGTGTGTCCTTCTGTGGGGTCCTCCTTTGAGCTGGGGAGAAGAGAACACTTGCCCCCATTTCCCAGACTGGCAAAACAAGGCAATATGCACTCCAGAGGTTTGCAGTTCTGGATTGAAAATTGTGCATAGCTGTGACAAGCAAAGCAAAGTGTCTTTGTCACTTTCCTGTGGAAACTGAGCTGTGGCTCAGCAAACAGTGTCTGGGCTGTAGGGACGGTGTGCTAGAATGGGCTTCCTAAGGCCTTGCGCCTCCCTCCCCAGAATGCCCTGCAGAGAGGGGCATATCCAGACCCTGAGGCTGTGAGGGTTTTGCCGAGCCCCTGTCCGAGACTCGCCATGTAAATATGCAGTCCAGTCAAACAACAGTCCGCTGTGCAGACCTGCTCTGAGACAGCTAACTGCCCCACCACCCCCTCCCACTCAGATCCTTTCTCCTGGTAGCATACAGCTTTTATAAATGGGCAAGGCATTGCTGTCATCTGGGGGAGAGAACAAGGGGAAAAGTTCACCATTAAAAGCAGAACTAGCCCCCAGGGCAGCCTAGCGTGTGACTGGGATGCTCTAACAAATGTTAGGACAGCTTAAGAAGATGAACTAGAACTTAAGTAAGTAAAACCAACTACCTGGTCTATAAAAAAAGTTAGATTTGAGGGCCTGCTTTTTCTTGGGAGCTTTCAAGGCCAGGAGCTTATGGGCGGGGGAATACACCATTGGGTGTTCCTTCCTATAGAGTAACTTCTTTCCTGGATCGCAGGGGCCTTCCCCATGTAGGGGCCATCTGGAGGACCTTCCACCTGGTGGGGTCCTCACTCACCAAGTGGGCTGTCACTGTTTGTGGCTGTAACAGGAGCCTGAACCTCCATTCATTTAACAAAACAACCCCTGCTGGCCCTCACTCTGCCTGGCCTTTGGGGTTGGGTGGGGGGCACAAGAGGACCGCTGGAGAGAGACTGCTCTGCAGAGGAGCACTGCTCTGTGAGCTCAGGAGGTTTGTTCTTCACTGAGCACCTTCTTGGGGCTGGGCACTGTCCAGGGATACAGCACTGGCCGCAAGGGCCCAGAAGGCCCTAGCTCCAGGGCCAGAGTGAGGAGATGTCTGAGCAGTGAGAGAAGGGAGGGGTTTCTCCTTGCCTAGGATGTTTGCGTGGATGTGTTCAGTTGTGGGCTTCTCTGCTTGTCCTTTCCAGGAGGTGAAGACCTGGATGAAGATAGTTCACTAAGATACCAGATGACAAGATGTAAATTCTCAGTTTAGCTTTAAGCCATCTCAGAAGTCTTTGCCAGGCCTTGAACCCCTCTCTTTCCCCTCTCTTTCCTGTACTCTTTTAGTTATGCTGCCCCCCCCCCCCACATGTCCCATTTCTTTCTAGGGGAACTTCTGGTTGCAGCCTGCTTCAGTGAGGAGGGGAGAACTGAGCCCACGGTGGGGAAGGAGGGTGACAGGCCTGCCACTTGGGAGTTAAAATGAGGCCTTCCACCTTTTAGTGACTGTCGTGTGGGGGCCTGAATGCATCCGGTGCGTCCAGAAAGGTCACTTGTCTTGATTTCGATTGTCACTTCTGCTGCTCACAGGTGCTGTGTTGATACACACCTTTGATTGCTGGCTGCTGGGCTGTGGTGGGTGCAGAGGCAGACCCTGCTCTGGGCAAGCTGGCTCCATGCTCCTCTCTGGGGCCTCACTCAGGACCACAACCACCCCAGGGGCTCTTCCTAACTGCCACCCCACCTGGGAAGGCTTCCCTCTTTGGGGGGCAGCATTTCTCTACTTATCCTACACGGCCCATCAGTGTGGGTCTAATTGCAGCCTTCAGAAGGGGCTTTGTTTTCTTTTTAGGGGTGTTCACTTTTTTAGATATTTCTCCTTTTCTACTTTAACCTTTGTTCAATCTTCTGAGAAGGAAGCAAAGAGCTTGAGATGAACTGTGTTTATAAAAATGTGTGTCTTTGTCGTTAGGATGGGCCAAGTTACAGATCATGAATCTTTGAATAATGTTTTGTGAACTGGTCTTGGTTGTCTTTTTTCCCAAGTTGGCATTTCCTATTGAGGGTAGCGATACTTGTAAGGTTTAGGGATAGAAGTGACACGGGTCCCTCTGCGACTCGGGGTCCTTAACCCTTGTGAGGTGCTTTTACATGCATTGTCATGTAATCTAGGCTGCGACCTAAGGAGGTAGCTGGGTATTGCCCCTCATTTTGCAGATGAGGAAATTGAAGCTTAGGGGAGGTTCAGTGACATCTCTACATAGTCTTCCCCTTCCCCTGACCGGAGCTGGGGCTGCAACATTTGGACTCTAGTCTGTGCTTTTTCTGTGGCACCACACTGCCTCCTAGCTTCCTTCTTTGCAGAAACACCTGGGGGGACCCAGGCTGGTTTCTCTGATCAAGCCATTCCCAGGCCAGCTTACCTGGATCACAGACTTTCAAACCCATTAGGACTGACTGGGGACCCCTGAGCTCCTATACCACTGTTATTTTATAGTGTCCCCTGTCCCCTTAGAGCCAGCACCACAGTTTCCAGTGACTTGCCAAGATCATGCTGTAAATGTGCTTGCTGACTCTTTTTAGATTATTTGCTGAGTACATACTGTGTGCCAGTGTTATACCACATTGTTGGGGATAAAGCAGCAAACAAAACAGACAAAACTTCCTACCTGTGTGGAGCTCTGACTGAGGGTTCCGTATTCCCATGTCATAACTTTTCTCTCTAAGCTTCTAGGTAGTCCTTTATCCTGCCATAGACTCAGGGAGCAGAACACAAGGAGAGAGGTGAATCAGCTGGGGAAAAGAAGTTAACGTGGTTGATTCTAAAACCGAGAGAAGATACTTGGTTTGCTAGTTTGTTTTAAATATCAGTTCTTTGTACAAGTATTTCTTGTACGCATTCTGTGCCAGGCACTGTTCTAGGTCCTGAGAATTCAGCAACTAAACAAAGCTCTGACAGAGTTGGCAGTCACAATGCATTTGAGTCTCACTGAAACCCAGTAGCGGCAGGAGGTCCCAGTTCCGCTTGACGATGATCACTGATTTGTGATCTGAGCAGATCTCTGAGGTAGGTGGAGAGTGGTTACTAATCACCGTGGTTTGCCACCCTTCCACAGCATGCCAGGCAGGGTGATGCTGGTGGGGGTGCCACGATGGCAGCTTGTCCTAAAATGACGACTGCTGACCTGTTACATTTCTTACACAAGGTCTGCTCACTGAACTTATTTTATGCTTCTCTGCTCCACAGAAGTGCCCTAAACATTTGAGTTTTTATATAATGGAGCTTTTCTTACTATCTAGCATGTCAGTCACCACCTGCAGCTTTTGCCACAAAAACATAGTGACCTCTGTAGCCAGTGGAATTTGACCAAGGAAGTTGGGGAAACCTTTTGTATATAAAAAGCCCTCTGCAGGTCAGTGAGGGACAGGCAGGACATTTCCATGTCTCCTGAAGAGTGTTACATTCTCTTTGTATTTTTAAAGCGAAAGCTATTTTAAAATTTGAAGAGCTTGAATGTTTCCCTTTATATTTTTCTCCCATCAGCATTTTCTCAGCTGATAACCTCTAAAATCCCTTCTGAACATGAGTGTCTTGGCCTGGGTTTCCTCTACAGCTTCACCTCTAATGATGGGGAGCTCACTACTTGATTGGGCAGCAGCACATTCAGTTCCAGGCAATTAGAATGGCTGGAAGTCTGTGTTCTTGGTATTACCTCCAGCAAGTGGAAAGACGTCCTCTTCCTTATGACAGCTTTCTTGGGGGATTAATTATAGCAACTCATTCATGTTCTCTGTTCTTCCCATAAAACTCCTCTGCCTCCACCAATGGGTTTCCGTTTAAAATAGATCTCGTCTGTTTTGGAAGGCATCTCACCTGGCTTCTGATTTGCCAGTGTTCTGATAATGTGGCTTCCAAAACTGACCTCTGACCCTCTTTGGCCTGACACCCTTCAAGTGTTCTAGAGTTGGGAGGGAGAAATGTGGCAGAGGCTGAAGACGCTCTTGAGTCAGGAGCTGGCCATGATCCGCTTTGCTCTGTGGTAGGTATTAAGTACGTTCCCAGGCTTTTTTCCTATTTCCAAATGCCAACATCCCTGCCTCTTAAGTGAGGTTTAGCTTAATCCCCAGCCTTACCTAAATGTTACTTCTACTGTTATTCAGAGCTGTGGGTAGAACTTCCCCTTGTGGTGGGAGTGCGGGTGGGGATGTACCCAGGGCCTGGAATCCTTTTGCTACACCCTTGTTCCTGAAGCCCTGTCCAGCTATGTCAGTGCTGCTCTCCTAATGTTTATTACCTTGTCTTTAGAGATCAGAATGGACAACCCCCTTCGTTTACCAGCAGGGGAAAACTGAGGCCCAGAAAGAAGTCCACTTGTCCCCCTTTGTCACACAGCAGGTTAAGGTTACGTTTGTGGCTGGAAGCCAGGCTTCTTGTCTCATGTCCTGATATTCTCCTTACCCTGGAGTGAGGCCCAAGCTGTGGCCCCTGAATAATGGTCTTTTGTTGAGCAGTCATGGAACTGCTTATGTGTCCTCTTGTTGGTCAGCACTGGTCAACAGGTACTGGGCTTTGCACAGAAGCCCTGAGACTGCTCTTGCCTTCCTCTCCACCTGGGCTGGGTGTGCTGGCCACGACTTAGGGCCACACCTAATGAGAATCCAACAGTCCAGGGCCTCCATTGAATCCTGAGGGGTGCTGTGCACAGGCTGGCGTGGAGAATGATAGAGGACAGCAGTTAGTGGCCAGATCAGAAGTTCCCCTTGAAGGCAGATAGGTGTGTTAGTCCTCGTTTTTTATATGCATGGTGCCTGGTATATAGTAAGTGCCCAATAATGACTTGTTGAATGAGATTTGGATAAATGAGACCGAACAATAGATAAGCTTGGTGGCAGCCTGCCCATCTGGTGGGTTAAAATGGAAAAAGCTGATTCGTTTTTATCTCACAAATGTTCTTGGAACTCCTACCCTGTCCTGGACATTGCAGGGGGATATAAAGGTGTGGCCACAGTCCCTCCTTCAAGTAGTTAGGGAAGGAGACCCTAATATAAGGACACCCCATGTCTGGATGGTATGGGAGGTCTCCTGTAAGCACTGGGTAGCCACCTGCCTTAGCTATGGAAGGTCATCTTTGAGGGCCACCCCCCACAGCTGCCTCTATCAGTGTCCCATGTGTGACATGGTGCCCAGTACCTACATGCCTGCTAAGCACATAGCCCAGTGCCCGAACTCCAGCTGGAGTCGTGCCCTCCCTCTCCCCAGGGACAGTGCCTGCCCTCACTCCTGCCCCATGGCCTGGCCTGAGTTCCCCTTTAGCCTGGCTGACTGCTCCACAGGCAGAAGGACTGGGTGACAGGGAAACATGCTAATAAAAATCATCACTTCTCTCTGGGAGCCTGGGCCGTTGGTTAATTACTTGGCAAAGAGAACATTAGGACTTTAATTCACTGCACTGGATTTCCTCCCAGGTGCCCCCCTGCATGTGTGAGAGGTGGAGGGGTCCAGGTGGGCCGGGCAGTGGGAGGGTGAGGCGGTGGGGGTGAACAGGGTTGAATTTTCCCTTTTCTCAATGCTAATAGTGCCAGTATACTGGGGAGGCAGCCCCCAACCCAGGAAACCCCACCAAAGCACTGCCACCCCCGTGCTGCATGTCTTGTCCCCCATTCCTTGCCTGACTGTGGGTGAATCCCCAGCCTTCCGTCGGGAGTGGGACTGTGATCTGGGGAAAGACTTTGCAGAGTGCCTTTTCTGGGGACATAGTCTCCCCCTGCAGCCTTCAGCTTCCTGCCTGCCTTTTCCCTGTGCCCTTTGGCTTTCTCTTTCCTCTAAGTGGGGGCTCAGTCCTCTTTCCTGGTCTCACTTCCTTCCTTCCCAGGGACCTTTCCTTGGTGCTTGGGGGAAATCACACAGTCCTTGCGTCAGTCACTCTGCTGGTCTGTCAGGCCTGCTCGCGCTGGTGAGCCTTACTCCCTCCCCCACCACACTTGGTGTGAGGTGAGGGGGCTTTATCCCCAGTGTCGAAACCACGGCTGGCGTTTTTCTGCCTCTGTGGGGTTTTATGAAGTGTCTCCTGTCAAAAACAAGAGGCTAAGGAAAGTCGTCTTAAAGACTGATTCTTGAAGGCCCCCATGAACTCTGGTCGCTGAGCACAAAGAGGGTTGAGTGGTCAGGGTGGGTGGAGGAAGGCTTTTCCTCTGAAATGGAGAGAGGGAGCCGCCTGGGCAGTGCAGGGAGTGGACACTGCCTGCATGCGTCTCCGATGACTTGCAGATGTTGGGGAGGGGTGCTGGGAGGGAGATCCCCCCACCCCCAAAGCTCCAGCACTTGGCATGGCGTTCCCTGTCCCCTTAGAGCCAGCACCACAGTTTCCAGGAGCTGTGTTTGGGTGGGGGTGCTGCAAGGAGGTGGGGGCTTGTTTGGCAGCAGGCGCCTATCAGACAACTGGAAAGTGCCAGTGCTTGCCTGGCCATCTGTCCCCCTCCGCCTGGCTCCTGTCCGCCTTCTGCTTACCACAGAAGGGCCTTGCAGTAGTCTGCAGTGTGAGGGCACAGAGCCGGGCCAGGAGGGGCAGGCCAAGTCCCACCTTGCCTCTCATCCTGGGCTCCTGCGCTTTGGGGGACTTGCCAGGTGCAGGAGAAGTTTCCTGGGTCCCCACCACCACCAGTTGGGGCTGTTCTGTGGCATGGTGGTGGAAAGGAAAGGTGGATATGTGCAGCGTTTCCTTTTCACTATTGTCTGTTTGCTTAACTGGGGGACCTTCGCCCCTCCCACCGTTTTTCTCTTTCATTGCTTTAATTTGTAAAAGCACAGCCAGAACAGGCCAACTCTCCACAATTTGGCTTCTGTCTGCGTGCCACCCTCCTGGAGCTAGTTAAAGGGTTAAAAATTATGGGGAAGTTCAGCCGGCACTTGCAAGATATGGTTGCCGTAGCAACAGGCCTTCTAATCTGGTAGGTGACCTGAGAGACTGGAGAAGATGTAGGGGTTGGTTTGGCATTTCATTATTTCATGAGGCTGCCTCTCCAGCTGGTTTCTCTGCTGAGCTTAAAGCTTGCTGTTCCTGCCACTAGAATTACTGGCACATTCCAAAACAACAGTGTTGATGGCACTAGCAGGGCGTTAATGGGGGTCTGGCCAGACAGGGTGGGTGGAAGAGAGGGAGCTGGGTTCCAGGAACCCTAATGTGGGGCCGTGTCCCCTCGCACAAAGAATGGGAAATGCGCTCAGGTTGGCTTTCCTGCATACAATAGCCACCTTCTTGAAACACCACCATGTAAACTGAATCTGAATCCTGTTTTTTTAGTGCTCTGAGAGGGACTGGCTTTTTGTAGGAGGATTTTAAGAGCCCTTCTTCAGTTTGCCAATGTTTTAATTTTAATTAGTTTAAATGTTAGGTGGGGAGAGACCCCCACTGCATTGTCTACACTTGGTGCCTTCCTCTTTTATTTACTTCCCAGATGGGTGTTGTCCAGAAATTTGGTTCAGTTCAGCATGGGAGCTGCAGGTCTGCTGTGCTCCCGGCCCTGTGCCCGGAGCAGACAGGAGCAGGACAGAAAACCTAGGTTCATTCACTCACTCAGCAAACACTGGTGGGATACCACAGGTGCCAGGCGCTGCAGAGATGGGGCAGGTCACACCAGTGTCCTGGCCTGAGAGGCTCCCACTGTGCGACGGGCCTTCTGCCTAACTTGCCCCTTTCAGAGGGACCTTGTATCAAGGATAGCAAGAGGTCTTTTAGCTTGGGAAGACATGTGATGTTCACATTTCTCACTCTGCCTTTCTCAGAGGGTCTGCTCTGTTCTCCCCTTATCCTCTTGGCCATAATTACCCGGAAATCCTTGGGCCTGATAAATGGCATGTGTACATCGGGGTTCCAAAGTCCATGCTTTTCCTGAGCAGAGCGTTCTGTGTTAGCCCGGGCCCAGGTTCTAAGGGATTTCCAGTTGGCTGGCTTCCTGGGCTGCTTTTCTGAATTTCTTCCTCTGGAGAGGTTGAGTGTTCCTGGGGTGTGAGAGGGAATTTTATGTGGCTTACTCCCATCCCAGTTGTGAGCTCTCTGAGGACAGGTCCATGTGCTAAAGGCCCAGAGTGTTGTTGTGGAGGTTCACTGTTCCTGTTTCATAGGTGCAGAAGCTGAGGACCAGAGAGCCAAGGGTGAGATCCCTCCTGGGATTCTGGGGTCCCGGACAAGGACTGGACCGCATACCGTGTCCTTGCTGGGCTGTCCACGGCTGTGTGTGTGGCAGGTGTGTGGAAAAGGTTGGGTTGGAAAGTGGTTCTTGATGGGTGGGAGTTCGAGGGGCTGGGAGGTGTACCTACACTGCAGACAGCAAAGGGACACATGTCCTTCTGAGACCAGAAGAGTCTGCAGAGAGCAGATACCTGTGCTGCGGGCTTCAGCTTTTTGGGTTCAGAGGATCGGGTTGGGGCAGTGGAATGTCAGCCTGGGCTGGTGTTGGGGTGTGGGAGTATTCTTGGGACCAGACATGGTCTGCCACCTGCAGCCGAGGGCCCGGGTCCAGCTCAGTTTCTGGACCCCCTGTGGTTTGGATAGTCAGTCCCCTCTTCACCACACTCTCCCATCTGCAGAACACGGGACCTGACCTCCTCGTCCTTGGTCTTCTCAGATCCCTCGGTCCATGTCTGTGGACAGAGGAAACAACTTGGAGAAGTCTCTCTGCACTGCTGGGCCTCAGACTGGCTTCTCAGTGTAGAGGTGGCTTTAGGGTTTTGCCTAGTTTTTGTCTGATAGGGTGTAATTTTGTAATTCCAGTTCAGTGCATTTCATTGAGGGTTTGTTGAGGGTTGCCTCCCTTGCCTTTGGGCTATGGTGTAGGGGAGACAGGAGGCAGGCCACATCTTGGAGGCAGCCTCAGGACCCTGCCCATTTTTGTCTGACTTCCATGGAGCCCACGAGAGGGTAATTAGAATTGGGTTTCAGATCTGCATGTGGTTCACTGGGATACTTTAAACTCTAATTTTCTTACAGGAGTGATCTTCTTGGCTTGGGTGGGGGGTGCGTAGCAGGTAGACAGAGTCCTTACCAGTGGAAGCATCACAGAATAGCTAAAGGAAAAAATCTTCAAGACAAGCTGCTGGGGTTGAGCTAGTGGTCTGTGTGTGTCATAGCTTGAGTAGGGCAGGGTTGAGCTGAAGCTTTCTGGGACCTCTAGGATATAAAAGTGGAGGTGACCTTGCATTTTTCCCACTTTGGCTCAGATTTTGGCCCAAAGTTTTTCCTCTCAACAATAGGCCTGATTTCTATGGAAGGAATAGATCTGCCCTGTTCTAGTTACAAGAGCTGAGGCCTTGCCTTGATAGATGCAAAATAAATAAAACTGTGTCTTAGGCTCTGCAGCTGGCTGAAGCCCTGGGAGAGCCACCCTCTCTGTGGCAGGGGTGTGTGTTGGGGAGCCTCAGTGGTCTCCTTACAGGGAGGGCACTCAGGGCCACCCAGGGCATGGAGTGGCTGCCTGGGGAGCCAGCACTGGCAGGGCCAGCTCCTCCCTTTTCCCATTGCCTTGAGTTTCGCCTGCAGATCTCAGGCTTGCCATTCAGGGGGGGCCCCAAGGGCCTGCTTGTGTTTGGTGGGCTTGGATGGGTTTTGTACTATGTTGTGGGGGGTCTTGGATGAGCCTCATGGGTCTTGCTGAGGTTCTTCACATTAATCATCCTCCGTTTTAGAGTAGGAAAAATTGACAAAGAATTTACCCCCATGTTGAAATTTCAGAGCAGTTGATTGAGATGGTGGTTCTCAAATCCTGATTGCACATTTCCATGAACAGTAACAATAGTAGTGAGTAGAGTGCTGATCACAGTAGATGTTTGGATGGCCAAAAAGATGAGTGAAATGCAGCTGCTTCCTGCT
The DNA here is from genome assembly GCF_030020395.1 of Manis pentadactyla. Classification (NCBI taxonomy): domain Eukaryota; kingdom Metazoa; phylum Chordata; class Mammalia; order Pholidota; family Manidae; genus Manis; species Manis pentadactyla. The sequence continues at coordinate 44,067,149 of NC_080022.1, read as the reverse complement.
AAAGATCTGAGTGAGGTGAGACTCAGAGGATAGTCACCTAATTCATTTTTGCCTTGTTGCATTGAAGTTGCCATAGTAAGAAACGAAATGCATGACTTTCTACTCTGGAGAGTGGGGGGCGAGGAGACGGGATAGGGGGTTTGGAGCTGAGATGAACAGTGGGGACAGTTTTTGACAAAGGTTCCCTAGGAATATCTTGTGGAAAAGTTTGACTTCTTTTAACAGTGTCATACAAAGAAGCCACCTTTACCTACCAGCCAAGAAATGTGGACCCGTCTGTTTTTTTCTGGAGAATGCCACATAGGTGGGGAACAAGTTAATTCCTTGTTTAGGAGAAATAGGACTTGAGTAAGTTTCATTCCTGCTTCTCAAGGTGTTCTGTGCTATTTCTGGAGTTTTGGGCTTTGAGTAAACTCGTGTCTCTAAGCCTTTGGTCCTTTTATGAACCGTGCGTTCTGTCTAGCCCAAGCCTGAGCAGACTGAGGATACTTGCACAATAAGGCAGCCTGTTAGTTTGCTGGGAATTCCCACTGCTGCTTGGCTCACCAGGAGTTCCTTCTGGAGAATAAACTCAGAGAAGTTTGGATGGGTGGGTAGGTAGGAGGGTGGATTGGGTGGGTAGATAGCTGGATGAATGTCTGGATTGTGGGGGTGGGGTAGAGGAGAGTGCTAATCCAGGCTGGGTTGAGTCAGGAGTGTTTCCAAAATGCTATAGTACATTTGAGATCTCTCTAAGCTGGATGTCCAGGCAGCAATCAGGTCCTGAATCTCATAAAGGCCCAATGAGGTTCTGGGTCATTCCTTTACAGTATCTGTTGGAGGTTCCTTCCTACTTCCTTGGTCCATTGGGGAACCCTGTCTTAAATAAATATTCTGCACACCAAAGGAATATGAAATGATGAAGGAAGATTGTTTATAAAGCTTAACTTATATTTAAATTATTAGAGCATTACTCTTGAGATCTGTGCATTTTAGCATTGGTGGCTTCAACAATTCACAAGTGACAGGAGTAATTTATAATCTCCCTGAGCGTAACTCTGATTCTTGGCCCGAGTGGCAGGTAGGTGCATAGTCCCTGAGCTGGTGGGTGAACTTGGCACTGTCCAGTGTCCAGAGCTCTTGGGCTCTGTTTATTTCATGCATTCTCATTTCATCTTCACATTAACCCTGGGAATTAGTTGTAGTTGCTGTGGCTTTACAACTGAGAAAACTGAAGAAATTATGTGCTATGTACAATGCTTGCTTTGAAACGCTGAAGGAAGAAAAAAAATCTCCCATCATTCCACCACCAAAACTAATTTTGTGCCAACTTTTTGGGGGGAATATTTTCTTTTGGGCTGTTTTCCTCCTTTTTCACTTACATTTTTGCATAATCATGTTCCACCCAGAAAAGTCTCATTATAAAAAATAACATTTAAGAAGCTGTGTAGGCTATGTTTGTGTTTCCAGTCTCTCAGTAATTTTGCTCGCATTGGGGGTGTGGTTTTGAAGGGTCTCTGCACGGGGTTCTTGGCCTGCCCCTGCGCTCTGCTAACCCTGGAGCTGCAATGGTCCCTTCACTCAGCATCCCCGGCTGGGCATTCAGATCCAAGCGGGGCCTTTGTGTCTAAAGTAGTAGTTGATTGCAGTGCTAATGAATCAATTAGAAAATTACTGGCTGCTGAGATCCTCAGCCAAAGGAGGGTTGTGCAGTCTTAGAAAACCATCCGAAGGCCTTGTGCGTATAAATCTCTGTTGGCTGTGGCCCTCGTGAATTGCACCACAGCCTTTCTTCGACCTGTTAATCACTTGAGAAGAATGGGACTACTTCTGCTTTGCAGGGCCACCTTGTGCTTGGCAGGGTTTTCCAGCTGGTACTTGGGTGCATTCTTCCACTGCGGAGAAAGAGAAGAGAGAGTTCACGGTCTTCAACTTTAACAAGTTGAAGCACTTTAAACAAGAACTATTTAGGGGCTGTTCTTGTGTTCTTCCCTTGAGTCCCCTACAACAGCCTCATTGGGGGGTATTGTTATTACTATTATTTTTTGTGGATTCCAGCAGACCTGGAGCTCAGAGTAGGTTAAACCACCTGTCCTCCAGTCACATCCCTGAGGAAGGCAGTGAGTGGTTCAGCCTCCAGGTTCTGCAGTCTTCGATCTGCCCCCCTGCTATATAAATGCCTTCCACATGGATACCCGTGTGTATTAATGGGTCTTAATAGTCCAAGGTTGAGAGTGGCAGGTAAGGGTGCAGCCTATAGGGATGGAAATGGTAAAGGCATTTCCAGTTAAAGACCCAGGATTGGGGTTTGGGGTTTGGGGAGGCTTAATCTAGGGCAGAAGAGTTGGAGTGACAGCCAGTAGCTGCAGTGAAGGGACTCTGGGTAGGTGATGTACCAGGGGGCTCCAGATGGCCAGCAATTTGTGTTATGCATTCCAGGGCACTTTTCAGGTATGTCTGAACCTGAAATGGGAATGGGGAGAGCAGAGGGAGGTTAAAAAGGGTGACATTGCTACAAATCCCGACCAAAGCGGGAGCCATCTCGTGAAAAAGACATCTGCAAAATAATGATTTTGATATGTTTTTCTGGCCCTTCCACACCTGTTTCTTCACTGGCTACTCATCTCCTGTGACCCCCCAGCACTTGTGTTATAAATGCAACTAAGGCGGTGCTAATCCTTTACCAGTTTTCTCCAAGAGGAGCCAGCATGCTTCTCTGAGGCTGCAACCAGAGGCGACTCTGCCCTGGTCTCCTCTTTTAATTTGGCTTCGTTTGGGGAGGGGGGGACCAGTGGGCACCTGGCCCTTTTGTTTCCTGGTTGGGGGCAGGATTGCTTGTTTATAACTTCCAATCCTGACCTTTTGTCCCCAAGATGTTGGGGTGTCATGGCAGTTTTGATACTTCTGCATCCAGTGTGGGGTACCTTGGACGCCTGGCAGTGATTTTGTTCATGTAACAAACATTCGAGCGCTTTCTGTGTGCCAGGCACCGTTGTGGCTGCTGGGAGTGCAGCAGGGAACAGCACAGACCATAACCCTGCCTTGTCCTTGTGGAGCTGACACTCTAGTTGATGGTACAGATCTGTTGGAGACCTTGGGTCTCAAGCTCTGATTTGGAAGATAGGACCAAAATAATTCCAGTCTCTTTTTTGTGGCAGCTCTGTTTAATATGCCTGACGCTGGGCTGGGCAAAATGCCATCAATGTTCCATCCTCAGAAGAGCTTTGTTAAGGCTACTTTTGTCACCCCATTTTTGCAGGTGAGGTGTTGAGAGCGCATACTAGGTGCTCAGCAAATCCTCGTTGGCCACATCAGTGACATACATCTTGCAGGCAGTAGAACTGGGCTTCTCGCCCAGCTCAAGTTCTCAACAAGATACCAGGCTGCCTCTCCGACACTGCACCTGTCACTTGAGGCCGGCTTCACTTTGTGGACTTGCTTTGAGGGTGAGTGAGAGCCAGAGCCTAGGATGATTGTGCTACTACTACAAGGTCTTGGTGTGGTCTGTGACCGAGCAGACCTGTATTATCCGTCATCACTGCCACTCCTGCTGCTGGGGGATTCCTTTGTTTCTCATGGTTTTACAGAAGCAGAAGTGAAATTTAGAGCCACTCACTTCCCCAGCGACTGTTGTTAGTCCCCTGGCCTCGCTGCTGCTTCGGGCTCATGCTGCCCTCTGAGCTGTGAGTGTAGTAGGAGAGAGAGGCTGGGATGCATCTTCCCTGATGCCCCAGGGCCCCAGGGGACTGCTCCTTAAGCTGCCACAGGTGAGCCAGTGTGTGGAACCTCAAGCCCCATCTGTCTACCCGGCTAGCTCCTTGGCCATCTGATGTTGACTTGGCCCCAGCCAGTTCCAGGTATTGAAAATCCAAAACAAAGCCCAGCTTCTGATGAAGCAGGTTGGTTTTCTCCTTGCGGAAGCTCAAAGTGCAACAGCTGTGTGGGTTATCAGCTCTCCAGGTGTTCATGGGCAGACTGTTGGAGTAAAGTCAGGTGGGCGGGAGAGGGAGTTAGAATCATGTTGCTGGCTACCGGGCAGGGGAGATGGGCTCTACTTTCTTTGCCTTTTGTCTGTGCCCTTGACCTTCAGGTTCCTTTTTGAACTTTCTCCTTTTTAGTCCCCCTTTCTGCCACCTCTTATAATTTCTACCCATCTGCCACTGTCTTCCCTACATCTTCTATTTCCCAACACCTTGTGTCTCAGACTCTCCTTGGCTGTTCTCAGTTTACAAGCCAAGGGGCTGAGTCTACTTACTCTCCCCAGGAAAGATGATCTTCTACCTCTATGATCCAGGCTGGGAGGGGAACTCTGACTTGTCCTAGATGGTGTTGGTGGAAGGTCACGTGGTGGTTGCAGGGATGTCAGGGTGGGGCACATAACCCTGAATTGAAAACAGTGCAGGGAAGGAGGAGCAGGGTGGGTGGGTGAGAGCAGAGTTGGAGGTTGGAGTACTGGAAATAATTCAGGATGTATTTGTTTCTGAGGCTGCAAGGAAAGACTTCCACAAACAGAGCGGCTTTAAACAACAGAAAACTTACTTTTCACAGTTAGGGACGCTAGAAGTCTGATATCAGGGTATCAGCTGGGGCGCATTCCCTTTGAAGGCCCTCCAGGAGAATCTGGTCACAGCAGTCATTGGCATTCCTTGGCTTGCACCACTCGTGTCCCTACCTCCTTCATATGGCATTTTCCCTGTGTGTCTGTCTATGTTCATGAACTTCCTTTATTTTATAAGGACCCCAGTCGTGGAATAGGGCCCACCCTAATCTGGTATGACCTTATCTTAACTTTATTCTGTCTGAAAGGATGTATTTCCAAATGAGGTCACATTCACAGGATTTGTGCATAGGGATTAGGACTTGAACATATCTTTTAAAGAGTCACAGTTCAACACACAACATAGGGTGACAGTGCTGGCCCTAAATCCACAGGGCATGTGTTTAAATTCCTGGTTTAAGGGGCCTTCACGATCTTCATTGACTCAGTAATTTTATTCAGTCCAGTAAATATATATTAGGAGTCTGCTGTATGCCAGGTTCTGGGCTCAGCCCTGCACAGAGGTGAGACATCGCCTGGCCTTTATGCCGAGAAGCCTCTGTGGAAACCAGGGATTTTAAAAGAAAGTGTAAAGGAAACGTTCATGTAAGTACTTCAGAGATGACCTTAGAAATACAAACAGGCTTTTCCTTCCTGCCCTATTAATTTTGAGGCCAACTCGATCAAGCCAGGATTTGCTCCCCCACCCTCTGGAAGAAGGTGATGGGGAAGGTGGCCAAGACCCCTGAATCTGGAGGGTCTTCCAGTACCTTCCTCCCTGCAGGTGAGGGTTGGACTTAGGGACTTTGAAGTGTGCTTCTTGGTGTTGTCTGTCCGGGCAGCCTTGGTAGCTAGAAACAAGGAAGGGCAAATACTGTGTAAGGGTGTTTTTAATGGGGCCTCCTGTGTTCCTGCTGTGGACATACCCAGAGCCAAGTGTGGGTTAGCATCTAATAGCTCCAGCCAGCTCCTCTTCTCCCCTCACAGAGGTTTCTGGTGTGAGCAGCAAGAGCGGAGACTGAGTCCGTGTGCCACAAACGGCAGTTCTTGCCATGACTTGATAGCCTCCCTGCATCTGAGAAGGATTTCCACACAGATGACAAGAGTGGAGTAGAAAGCATGTGTAGCTATTGTGTTGGTGAAAACCAATGTAATGTAAATAGGAAGTCTGGATTATATGTATCCTCAAAAGGCTGTGACTGAAAGCCACACTCGCCAAATGAAATTTACAGCTGTGCACATGTGGACTCCTGAGCCCTGTCTGCGGGCAGTGGGGCTCAGGCACATGCTGAGGATGGGACGTTGTTTTCTGAGCCATCCCACTTCTCTTCTTGCCCCCTCCCCCCCGCCACCAAAAAAACAAAGAGAAGAAAATTAATTAGGCATTTATCCAGTTCTTTCATCTCTTTCCAAAGCCTTCACTGCTCTGAAGATAGGGGTGTTGAATCAACTAGATTTGCTGCCCTGTCCTTACAGGGAGGCACAGCATGTTAGTATGTCCCTAAATGAGCTGACCATATAGGATCCAAGGGAGTATCCTTGAACATACTTGAATCTCCACACTCTACCCCCAGAATAATGCCTTCCCTGGGAGTGGCTTGAATCACCCACTCCCAGAGGGGGGACCTTCAGGAGCCCACTTTGGGCAGAAGTATAAGTACTTATTATGCCAGGACTGACTGTGTACTTTTACCTAGGTAGCTTTGTAAGTACATTAGTTTCCTGTCTTATTTCCAAGAAGTACACAGATCTATGTTCACTGTGGGGGATATTAGACCATAAATGTAAACAAAATTCTGGCACTTTGATGTACGAAAGAGTAATATTATTAATACCTGATTTATATCTTGTTAGTATGACTTATTTTCTAAACATGTCCCTGCCCTCAGGAGGCCCAGTCTGGTGGGGTATGATCAGTCTACCTGGCTGATTGACCAGGGATCTAACCAGAGGCACCTCTTGGCCTCATGCCTCTCCTCCCATGTGCTTCCTCCATTGCCAGCTGCCTGGCTTACTGCCACCATCTCTTTTCTTCCCCTCTGGCCCTCTCAGAGCCTTTGGAAGTGCAGACCACCTTCCTCTGTTTGCCAAACTGCTTGTCTTCTAGGATCCTAGAACCTGTGTAATGCCTGGCTGCCCTCCCACGAGGCTTGCCGACATGCTTCACTGTTCTGAGGCTCCCCCTGCTCCTTCCTCCAGGTAGGGAGCTTTTTGTAACTGATGTTGCTAAGAACCGATTTGGGGAGAGGGGAGTGAGGGGAGTAGCCCTTGTTCTGGATTCCAGAGTCCAGGTTTGCTATGCAGGGGGTCCTTGTGTGTGTATGTGTCGAGCAGACAGAGTTGCACAGAGCTATGGTTTTTAACCTTTATGGAACCACAGATTCCTGTGAGGCTGATTCAGTCCACAAATAAATCCAGAGGTTTGCAGACCCTTTGAAGCCCATCCCTGAGGCCCTTCAGAGATAGACATGTACCGCCCCCCCGCCCCCTTGCGACTGGATGGCCCCACTGGCTGGTGTGCCCTCTTAGTGTCTGCATTGCCTTCTGTAGGATAGGGGGCGGCAGTGACGGTGGCTGTAGCACGTTATGTTGTTTGTCCAGCCTCACCGCAGCCCAGTGAGGGGAAGCTACTACAGCCCCACTTTGTGGATGAGAAAACCGAGGCTCAGAGAAGTGAAATAACATGCCCAGGGGCATGTAGTTACAATCAGGCTTGGAGTCCAGGCAGCGTGGCTTTAGAGCATGTGCTAAATACCTGGTGCCCAGCAGGGAATGCAGCTGATCCTCAGTGAACAGCAATAACAATATCAGAAGCAGAGGGTTAGGGCACAGCCAACTTGCTGGTTGTGGTGCCTCCCCTACTTCACAGGCCCTCACCTGTCCTAAGTATCCTCCTGGTGCAGTATCTGGGCTCTTGAGCTTGTGGGTGGGTGGAGGCAAGCGCAGATCCGCCAATCCTGGGAAATGTGTAAAATCCTGTTCCTGAAAACCGGCCGGGTTCTCAAAGTGTCCCGGCTGGCATGTTTTGCTAGTCACGAAACATGATCCATACGCTGTATTTTAGGACTCCCCATCTGTCGGCATTGGGGGAGGGTTTTCACTTGAGGAAGCTCAAAGCATGCCAGCTTACCAGGGGGAGGGGGCCAGGGGACCAGAGGGTGGGTGGGCAAGGAGGATCCGTGGCAGCAGGGTGCAGTCTACTGGCTTGGGGGGACCCAGAGCCTGAGATGAGGTAGGGGTCCTCAGGGCACGCAGGCCAGCAGCATCCCAGTTCCTTTTTCCCATTATGTCACTCAGGTTTTAGACAGATCCCTGCTTTTTAGTTAAGCAAACTGAGATACAGCAAAGTAGTCTTTTATTGAAGTTTTCAAGGTTGCTAAGAAGCTGAGCTGAGATTTGAACTTAAGTTTTTAGACTCTGTCCAGTGTTCTTTTCCTTACCTGATTTTCCCTGGGTTTCAGGGTTTTACCTTGTAGCTGGTGCAGAGCATGGTGTGGGAGTCATTGCCTGACGGGAAGGGAGGGGTCACGAGGGGATGGGCGGACGGGAGGGAGGCGATTCTTGCTGTCAGGCCCACTTTGCTGAGAACACGCTGGGCCTGCACTGGCGCCCCACCCTGCTGGCCTGCTGGTGGTAGAGGAAACGCAGAGGGCTATTGATCCACCCATCTCCTCTGAGGGAGGGCTGCAGCACATTCAAGCCTTTCTTTTTAAAAATGCATTAACTTGACCGTAAGCAGGCCCCAGTTTGAAAATAAGTAAATAAAAATAGGATATGAAGCAAAACAAGTGGGACTGGGGGGCAGGAATGGACCAAACCTTAGACTGTCCTGCTTTGCTGTGCCCTGAGCCATCTGCATCTCTGCTGGCTTAGTCTGTGCAGGGAAACTTTACCCAAGTCTAGGGGCCCCAGGACACCCTCTGAGGGGTGGAGTGGGATGGAGGAAGCCCCCACAGTGTGATGGTAGTCCATATTTGAAAGCCTGTCTTACTAGCCCCAACTTTGGCAACTTGGTCTTCCTTTTTGTCCTCAAGCCACACTGGCCTTCTCTTCGTTTCTCAGAAGTGCCTTTGCACATGCTGTTCCCTCTGCCTGGATCCTCCGTCTGGAAGGTGCCTCCATCCCTTTGCTTACCCCTGGTCTCCAGGCTAGCACCTGCTCACGTCTCAGCTCTCAGCCTGAAGGGCACTCACTTGCTGACCCTTAGTGGGTCAGGCCTCCTGTCACACTTCCTGGAGGCTCCAGCTTTCGTAGCGCTTCCCACAGCATAATGAACAGATTAACTTAACATTTTATAGCATCTAGCAGTTAAGCTTGGGGAAGGCAGGGACTAGTCTTTCCTGTTTGCCGAATATTTATCATCCAGCACACCTAGCAAAGGGGGTGATGAATCCTTTTGGAACGGATGGATGGGGGCAGAGTCTGTGCTGTTTGGCCCACGGATAGAGCTTGGATGAGGGTAGAGGGGAGAATCATTGTAATCATAATTCACTGCCATTTCCTAATGTTTCTAGAGGCATTAGCCCACTTTGAGGTCTGGACATGGTTTCAGAGTGGAGTCCCCACACCTTGAAAAAGGGAGACTTCTGCTAACATTCCAGTAGGCCAGGCGTAGCAGCCCAGAGCTGGCACATCTTGAAGGTTTGTGGAGCCCAAAGGAAAGACTTGGTCAAGATCACACGGCAGAGTCTTTGAAGACCTTTATTTAGACACCAGTTAATTGTTAAAAGATAATTAGGAGTAAGGTGGCAGGTGCCTACTGGGCAAGGCATCATTTCATTCGCTCTGTTTTGTGGCTCAGTTGTGGTGGCACCAGTTTGTGAAGGAGGAAATGGAAGCCCAGTGAGCTCTGGCTGCTTGCCTCAGAACACAGCCGAGGCAGCAGTGGGACTTAAATCTTTGATTCCATCGCCTGCTGCCTCCCAGTAAGGTGTTGGGGGGGGGTGTCGGGGACAGCCTCAGCTCTGAGATTGGCTCACGTAGGGGGACCCCTTGCCTCCTGTCAGCCAGTGGAGTGTAGTCACTTGTAGGAGCCTCTCTTAGCTCCAGCCATCGAACTGGGAGGACTGTGATTCAGGGAGGCCACCTTTCCTCCCTCTTCTGATTTTACCTCCTTTTTCGTGTCCTCCCTTTCCACCTCTGAGAAAACCTCAGGAATTCTCTGCTTATCAATTGCCATTTCCCTGGGAAGCCACCAGGGGCGATTCTGGAAAGGTACTGAGGGGGATGGAGCAAAATGTGCACCATTCCAGGAGTAACTTTCCATCATTTGTAGCTAAAAATAAAAATGTGTACTTGCTCCTCACTGCCTGTAGGCTTGCTGTTGGGGTTTCAGTGGGAGCCACTTGTTCCTTTGCCCACCCCCTCTGCTGCCCCTGAGCAGCTGTGGGGATTCCCACCGTTTGGGGACATGCTTGGGCTTGATGCTGCACACCCCTACCTCCACCCCATGCCCACGGGGCCTCCACTGGGGACACGCCTCTGCTTCTCTGTGGCAGCAAACAGCGGTGTAGCGGTGGAGGGGAAGGGGCTGGTGCTGCATACCGACTCCCTTTGCAAACATTACCGCAGCCAAAAAGAGGCAAGCCACCTTTAGAGGACTTTCTTTGTGCAGCCTGCCTCTTTTTGATATCTGGAATGCACAGAAGCAAGAGAGAGAAATTAATTTGTTCAATTAATTTTGTAAATATTGACCTAGCAGAAGTTTTATTCCAGTCACATGTCAAGAGACCTCAGAGCTTACCAAAAAGCAGCAGGACACAATCCCTTTCTTGAAGGCATTTATGTAGGTGGGGGAATAAAGACGTAAGCATTAAGACAGAACTAGAGCTGGAGAGCCATGTGGTCCTGCTCCCCACACACTCTTCCTTCCAGAAGTCACTTACAAAGTTTGGCTGAATGGGGAGCCAAATGCTGAACCATAGCATTTGCCTTTCCCCTGTTTTAAGGCACTTGTGACACCCTTCGCCCCCAGTGATATTGTCTTTGAGTGCTTACTGTGTGCTAGTGCTTGCTCCCTGCCGCTACTGTGGAACTGTGCTTGGCATTTATTTCAGTGGACTCACTGGGACCCTGTGAAGTAGTTACTATCATCCTTATTTTTCAGTTGATGAAACTGAGGCCCAGAAAGGTTAATTAACTTGCCCAAGATCCCACAGCTAAAATGTTTCAGAGTTTGGATCCAGATCTTAGCGGACTAATTCCAGAGCTCTCTCCAAACCTCTAGCTGTGTTAGACATATCCACACTGAGAATATGTGTCTGCTAAGCATTCACTATTGCCCAACCTGAATTAGCCTAAATATAAACAGGTGCTTTCTCTTTAAAAATCTTCACTATGCTTTCCATTTGATCTTTAATATTACTTAGTAACCCTGTGGGCTAATAATTGCACCCCAACCCTCAATTTCCCTTCTTTAAAAAAAAAAATCTAAGGTCTCTATAGAGGGCACTGTACTTCAGCGGCTAGAATTAAACCACGTTGTTTTAATCCTAGAGCTCATGGGAGAGAGAAGGTCCCTGAAAGTATTCTGCAAATTGTAAATTGCCCCATGCATTGAAGGGCATGGGAGAAAAGGTGTGTGCAGAGAAACTTAACTGGTAATGTGGACCTCATGCATCGTACTTGGAGATTTCTTGCACTGTTGTCATGGTCTGGTTTCAGGTACTTGTGAAAAATTATGGTAATTAAAATGTAATTTGGAATTCCCTGTTGGCTCACAGCAGCTGGCCCAGATGTAGGAAGCTGAGGCTGTCCATGCTGGAGCAAGCTGAGGCTTGTTAGAGGTGTCACTGTGTTCTGCCCGTTGTGTTGCTGGGGAGAAGGGTGGGGGCAGAGATACAGCGGCTATTTTTACATTGTTCACATCATGTTCAACATTACTAGATGTTTGTGGTTGGGTCTCTGTTTAGCCTCAGCCAGGAAAAGAGGTCTCCTTTAGCTGCCTGGGTCTGTATGGAAACTCAAGCTCACATCCCTTGGGTATATATATTTCTCTGAAGGCGGAGAGGCCCATAGTGACCATGCAGTCAGCCTGGATACTTTGGAGTTATCTTATTAGGGCTTAGATTTTCCAGGACTCCTCAGACCCCTTCCTGAGGTTGAGGGGAGCAGCACAGGCGAGAGGACATGGTGCTCATCCAAGCCCTTATTATATTCAGCAGATGGTTTTCAGTTTGAGATGTGTGCTAGATCTCTTTCCAGGTACTTGCAAAATGAAGTTGAATTAAGTATTATCCCTCAAGGATTTTGTAGTCTAGTTGGGGAAATGGGAAATAAACATTCAGTTTAGCATATGGGAGCCCAGCATACGTCCAGGCTCCGTCGGAGTGACTGGGCGTCCAGTGTTGTTACAGTAGAGGACTCGGGGACTGTGGGGACATGGGAGAGGGACACCTGGATCACACGGATGGTCAGCGGCGGCTTCCTGGAGGTGGTGATGAGTTGCAGGAATTGACTTAATCAATTGGGGTGGTGCAAGAGGTACTTTGGGCTTATTTGCTGTTGAGCTTTATTTGTAAACACACATGACATTATGGGTGGTTATAGTCATTATTACCTTATTTTACTATTCAGTTGAGGTCCTGAGATGTTACTTTTATACCCAAAGGGCTCAGTGTCTACAAAGTTTGAGGAAAAAAACACTTTGTGTCAGCCAGGCCCTTATTGCTTCAGAGGTCAGAGATTGGAGGTCAGCCTTGGTTACTCAAAGCCTGTCCTTGAAGTCTCTGCCTCCCCTGGCCTCTTGGTACTTCCTGCACCTCTTCCTCTTAAAAAGCCAAGCCAGAGTACATTAGTGCACAGCACAGGTTAGGGCAACCAGCTCCCTAAACCATGGGTCCTGGTCTGGCTTGTGCACTGAGTCTCTTGCGCATGTGTGACGGTGACAGGCATGTGGTCCTACCTGCATATCCTGCTGGTTGAGGCCTGTGGGCTGGGGTGGAGGGGTTGCTGGCAGATCCCACTGTTAAGACCAGCCGTGGGATCTGTTGTAAAGTGGAAGTGCAAAGAAGCAGGGTGTTTGACCTGAGGCAGCCCAGCGTGCTATTCTGTGGCTACTCTGGAGCTGGAGTTTACCCTTTGCAGTATGCTGGTTCAGTGGTCTGTCCTCTTCCACTATTTGTACACATTCATTCATCCAGCCTAGGTTCCCCCAGCATAGCGTCCAACCTGGCATCTCTCCTCTGCCACACCCTGGGTGGGGTGTTAAGGGAGCCATTGAGTTAGGTACAGCTCTGCCCTTGGGGCAGCTGACAGTTCTGGGTGGTCCCCTTGCAGGTGGCCAAGGGACCTGACCTGACATGTGCCTTCTGGGACCCTCTGCAGATAGCTGGAGTGTTCTCACCACCCTGGTGAGCCACATACTGACATTGTGGCATGCCAGGCCCCATCCTTGGTGTGGGATTATTTGCAGTTAGTATTCCAAATGTCAAGTTCCCCTTGACTTGAGCTGAGCAGATGAAACAAAATGACAGACAGATTAGAAGGGGCTTGAGAAGCCTTGTAGGATTTGAAAACCTTACTTTGTTGACTTTGGAAAGCTGCTGAACTGAGCCCATCTGCAGAGGCCAGGGGCATCTGCTAGGTACTCACTGGCTCCCTGGGCTTGGGAGGTTCTGGCCAGTGCTGGCTCTTTCCTCCCCACTTTCAGGTGTATGGGCCCTGGGGATGCCCACTGAGCTTGGGCAGGAATTAACTCAACCCCTTCTCATCAGTGTTGTGAGAGCAGGTGGGGAGGAGCTAGGGCCTCCAAGGGTTTCAGGAGAGGTGAGTGGGTGGGTTGGGTTCCCCTATGTTGGGGACCACATTAGTCTGGTTAATCTAGACTTGTGTTTGCCTTGCCTACTGCAAAGACCTGGTAGGTAGAAGGGAGCTAGGTAGCTTACTATATTTGAGGCACTCTAAATTTACAGGGAGAGGTTTAAAGGTTAGTGCCCACCAAAGACACAGAAGTTCCTGGCTAGAACTGGGAGTGTCATTGCCAGAAGAACCTCAGAAATAGTCTCTTCATTCCCTTCTTTCTGTAGATGTGGTAACTGCAGCTCAGAGCGGTTAAGTAATCTGTACAAAGTCACACAGGAAGCAGTGAAGCTGGAATTGAGTGGTCTTTCTGGCTCCAGTGCCCGTATTTGTCCCATGACATCACATTGGCTCTGGCTCGGAGTCCTCCCTTCTGGTGAGACTCATTTCTCCTGCCCTTCCCCCAACTCTTTCCTTTTCCTGCCTGCCTTCCCCAGGAATCCCTCTGCTGGTTCTGCCTCATCCAACCTGGGGGAAGTAGGAAGAACTTCTGAACGAGAACCTAGCCCCCAGCTGCTTCTCCACCCCTTTCCAGGGGACAGAGTGCTTGTTTTACAGGATCATGTATGCATACTTGTCTCCTGGGGAAGGGCTCCTTGAATGGTACATCTGGGCTCAGGGAAGACAGACTTTAAATGGCATGAATCTCTGTAGTCTGGCGGGCAAGTTTTATGTCTGGCCTGACACATGATATGGAACCCCAACTTTAAATCTGCTTCTGTCTCCTGCAGCCACTGCAGGGCAGATGGCGTAAGGGTTCTCAGCATGGCCACGGTCTCTGGATGCGGTCTGGAAAAGGGGGTTTGCCTTTTCTCTCCTTTTCCTTTACACACTTATGCACAAGTGCCTCTTGTTCCCAGGAAATACAGCTTTCTCAGTCCTTACCCTGGAAATATTGCCGGAATGTAATAAATCTGATTGTGTTTATGTTGAAGAAATGAAACACATTACTGTAAGAATGAATGCAGGGGAGGCCTTGAGAGAGGCTGTGTTTATGACAATGACAACAGTTTGCACATGTGGTTTTCTTTTTGAAAGCACGGTACCCCTGCCAACAGGACTCACTTAATAAGACTGTCTCCCGTGTCTGGGTGTTGGGCAAATAGCGCAGAGCTGGCCGAGGCCCTCACAGCTGTAGCTATCACCTTCTTAGTTGTCTCGTGCAACTTCTCTGGACCCTGTAATTTCTCAGGGATTGCAGCTCTTCCGGGGTCAGCACCCCTGCGCTGGCTGAGTCAGAGCTGATTAGCGAATCTTCCTGCTCCCATTCCAGCTTGAAAACAACAGGATGAAATTTAATAGGGATAAACGTAAAGTCTGTGTGTAGGTTCAAAAAAAATCAACTTCACAGGCACAGGATGAGGAAGCTTCATCTGTGCAGCGAGCGAGAAAGCAGCCCTCGACTTTACCTGACGATTGGTTTGGTGCCAGCAGTTGGTCGTCACTGAAAGAGAGGGACGCAGGCTCGCTGAACATGGATCATATCCGAAAGGAGGAGGATGATGTTGTTCTTGTTAATAATTCATAACAACAGCTAGGTGCTTTACACGCCTTATCATTTCATCCTTGAAGTCATCCTTTGAGGCAGGTCAGAGGCTCCTCTCTCGGAAGAGGCAGCCTAGGCTGGCGAGGTTGAGGTCCTGGCCCAGGGCTACACTGCAAGAAAGTGGCAGAACCATCTGGAACCAGGGCCTGTGCCGTCTGGAGTAAACTAGAGGGCCAGTAGATGGTGTAGATACTGAACGAAGAAATACTGAAGGAAATGATAGTGTTGAGCTTGAAGGCAGTTTTAATAACATCTGACTTTGATATGGTCCTCACTGTGTGCCAGGTACTATTCTAAACAGTTTATATATATGTATCAACTTCATATTATCTCTGTTTTACAGATGAGGAAATTGAGGCACAGAGAGGTTAACTAAGTTGCCTAAGATGATACAGCTTCAAAGTGGGAGAGCCGGGATTCAACCCCACATAGAGTAGCTTAGAGTTCTTAGTTTCTGGGCCATGTAGCCTAGAGAGAGTAAGACTGGTCTGAGAGGGGTGGTGGGTGGGAAGAGAGCTGCCTGTGCTCTTTGTTCGTTGAGTCTGCCTGTCTGCAGATGCTGGATGTTGGGTCTGGATCGAGGGCAGAGCTGTGGTAGATGTGTAGCGGGAGAGGCTTCTGCTCTCCTAAGTCCGGGCACCAGGTGGGCTGTGGAGTAGGCCCCTTGAAGGAGGTGGAGGTAGTGAGCTCCCCACTGCTGGATGACCAGCGTCCCATCGGGGAGGCACACAGAGGTGGGAGGGTGGAGGAGACCACCTGTGTGGGGTATGAGAGGCCCCCAGGGCCCACCCGCGCAGCTGGCTGGCTCCCAGGCCTTTGTTGAGGACAAGCGCAGCTTTCCTGGCACATCCCCCACCCTCAGCCAGTGGTATGTCCCCGTGGACCACTGGAGGGGAAGTGACCGGGTGTCTGCCGGGTCCAGCCTGCCCTATTAGGAAGCCCTGGCTGTCAAGCCCGGCAGAACTGCTGACGGAGGCACCAGGAACAATGCTGCGTGGGAGGAGGTGTGTGCATGTGTTTGCTCGCCTCCTGACCTGAGTGCCAGCAGTGACACACTTTATTTGTCCCCTCTCATCCCTGCGGCCACTCAGCTTGACTGCCTGATCGTTTGACTCCCACTCGGCCCTGTGTCCTTTGGCTGCAGGGCAGGGTAGCCAGTCAGCCGGTTCTGGTCCTTTCTGATGCCAGAGCAGTTGGGGACACCCCTTAGGCTTACAGGGCCTCCTTGGAGCTTTTACCAAGGAGCCCTGGGAACCTGTTACCTGTCTCAGGTCAGGGAGTGGAGGCACAGAGAGATGAAGTGACTTATGGGAGACCACATAACGAACAAGCTATAATCAGGCCCTAGAGACTTGAAATGGGGGTGAGGCGGCCTTGAGATAATCTTCTCCAGCCCTTTCATTCTACAGATAAGGAAACAAAGCTCACATTTGCAGCTTGACCTGGACAAGGCGCATCTCAAGTCACCAGTGGCAGAGCCTGGACTAGGATCCAGGTCTCCTGGCCCCAGGTTCTGTGTCCGCCCTACTCTGCAGCCCCCTCCTCCCATTCTGGTTTCCCTGCAGCTCATTGCTGCTGCTGCTGCTGCAGTGACTGTGATTGGCATGCAGGTCTCTTTTCCCTACTACTCCTGCCTGTGCACATGGCTGCCAGTGTCTTATTATCCCAGTTGTCATTTTCTTTGCCTCCCAGGACTGGTCACAACAGCTGAGTTTACAGGAACTTAGCCGACTGGAAGGAGCACAGGCTTAGCTGGACAGCTTTGGGATCCAATCCCAGCCTGTTCACTTATGAGCTGTGTGATCCTGGGCAAGTCACTTAACATTTCTGAGTTCTGGTTTCTCATCTGGGTGATAAGGTGATTGGACTAGATATCATCCAGTGACCTTCCAGCCCTTCAGGTCTGTGACAGAGCGATTCTCATGAAAGTGAGTAGACCCTCATGGACCTGTGGTTGGAGGCACTCAGGGAGGGGCAGGTGACGAGGACTAGAGGGACAAGGCCTGTGTTGGGAGGTGCAGGGCGTGCAGGCCTCTAGAGTCCTTGTTTCCCTGGAGAACTGTTGCCTTGGCTTTGGGTGCTGGCTGGCAGTTACAACCCCCACCATTCTTGGCTCCTTCTTCTCTCTCTGCAGCCACACTGCGGGCGCAGACAGTGCTCATCCTTGGCGGCCACGGCCCAGGGTAAAGAGGCAGCTGGTGGAGGGTTGGCCACCTGATCAGCATGGCCTTGGGGCACGGATGACAGCAAGGCACCAAATCCTGCGACCTCTCACCCAGATCAGATGCCTTCAGATTTTGTCATGGGAGGAACTCAAGCCCTGTTATTAAGCCTGAGAGACCTCCACTCTATGTTAGATCACATTGTAGGGTGAAGGGAGGGGGCGTCCGAGCAAATCCACAAGGCTTTGACCATTTGTCTCTATTCAGTCTTGTGTTGGCTGTTTACATGGTTTTCATTCTTTGGTTTTTGGCTGTGAAGTTGTAGTATTTTCTGAACTAATCCTGTTTCGTGTAACCTGAACCCAAGTATCTGGACATGAAGGGCAAACTTTTTCCTCCTCTTCCTTAACAAAGGCTATCCTAGACTGTAGCATCTGGAAATAATTCAGCATCTGGTTTAAGTATGTGTGCATACATGCACACAGTTCTGTAATGTAACATACCCTTATCCAGATACTACTCCTTTGTCTTTCCAACTGGGCCTATACCTGTGTTTTTTTCAATACAGAAGACTTTACATATGCAGGTTATTATTCTGGGACATATTCTTATGTGTGTACACATGTGTAACCCTTTATTTCTTCTTAGAATGAGGAAATCTGCAAGAGCTTGATGTATAGAAAAGCATTTGCATTAATGGATGCTGATGTGTATTTTCCTCTGCAAAGTGTAATAAACCGTTTAACAATGCCTCAGTGACTGTAATTAACTGTTTCCCCATTTCCCCAAGTTCCACCACAACTGGCATCCCAAGACCCCTGGCCCCACCACTAATGGGGCGATCCCCACCCAGTTAGGTGCTCCAGAGAGGAGGCCTATGTTGTCCACCTTGGTGTTTTCTCTTTGCTACCTTGTGTTGGGGTCGGTAGGAGCCTGTCCTGAGGGATTTCTGGGCTGGTTTGTCCCTCAGGTAGAGGCTTGGGGAAGAGATGTTTTGACCCACACAAGGTTGGAGCCCTTGGTCATGTTGAGGTTTGTACTGTGTCAGCAGATAGAGCCCATCCCCTCCCCTTGTGGGTGACGGGCAGGGAATGCTGAGCACCTCTGTTCAGTTTGCTGGAGAATGGCCAAGGGCTGGCGAGTGAAATGACTGATGATCACAGAGAGGGATCCTTGTGAATGAGGGGTCACTCTTGCTCCCCTTTGCCCAAGGGATTGTTGGTAGACTGACTAATAGTAACGCCTTAGACTTGACCCCAGGAAAAATTTTGTAACCGCAAGGGTGAATGAAGCTGCAACAGATGGGTGGCCTTAGAGAAGACCGTGGAGGTGAACAAAGTTGGGCTGTATGACTCCTGGGGTGAGTTACTAACTCTTCTCTGAGCTTCGGGAAGGTGGTGCTGGTAATGCCTCCCTCGTGGTTGCCACCAGTCCCCATTCACCTGGCACCACTGCCTCTTGAGGTAGCCCTACTTCTGTGGTGGTGGCAGTTGCGTTTATTGATTTTTGCTTTTTTCTGTTGACGGGAGAGGTTGGCCCAGGCCTCCCCTCTGCCTCAAGTCTGATGGAGAGCCCAGCGATGAGAGCATGAGAGCCCTAAGGGCACTTCCCTGTGGGTTCTCAGGCCTGCCCTTTCTGCTGTGGCAGCTGCCTGCAGAGGAATGGATGCAGATCTTTCCCTCTGGCTCACGACTCTGGGTGGGTGTGCACATACTGGGGATCATATAATACTCTAATGGGCGTACCTGTATGACCAGGCCATGCTGTGCATCAGTATGTCAGAGCAGCAGGTGGGAACTTGGTTGGGGTGTACAGTCCCTTAGTGTACTTTGAAGTCTCTCACCCAGCTTAAGGAACATTTGACCAAATCCACCTGAAAAGCAGTCCAGGGCTCCTAGACCCTGCCCACCCCAGCCCTAGCAGCCTAACCTGAACTGTGAGGTGAGGAAGGCCAACTGGGCTCCCCCTCCCCCAGCTGTCAGTTACCCCAAGGAGAGGTGTGGTTGGGCCTCTGTTTTGGGTAGAGCATTTGCTGCCATGGCATCCAGATGCCTAAGAAGCTGGGGGCTCCCTGCTGGGATTGTGCCTTGAACAGTTGACAGAGAGCTGGATTCCTGAATTAGGTCCGGAAAGTGTCCGTTTCTGGTGAACCCTCGCAGAGCCTGTGGTTTCCTTGAGGCGGTTCAGCTCCCCTGTGGCTTGGGGCCCGGGCTGAGCCTGGGGGCCTGGGTGGGAGGCAGAGGCCCCCGTCAGTGGGCTGTGTGTGATTGTAAACTCCAGCCTGCCCAGCCGTACAGACATAACTCACTATCGATTGTGCAGGGGGCCCAGGACCACACTCAGTAATCCTCGCTCTGTTCAAGGCATGCTCCTTGAAGGGAGAAAGGAAGTGGTTTTGTCCCTGGTACAATATGCCTTTAAAAATGCACCTTGATTTAAGATTCAGCTTTCTGCAGCGTATTTTAAAATGTCAGAAAGATAAATATGCAGCCTTCTTAATGTGTCTGCCTTGAACAGCCTTTTAAAAAACGTCTATCATTCATCCTCAGGGTCACAGGCATGTTCAGACCCACCTTCCTCTCCTTCCTTTGATAGTGTGTCCATCTCTTATCTGCGAGCAGTCTTGGTGAGGACCAAGAACTAGACTCAAAGTCCCTTTCTTCAAGGAGTCTGGGGTATAAGTTTGATTCCCATTTTGAGGCTTGGAAAATGAAAATAATTTCCAAAATATTTTTTGTTTCCAAAGTAATTTCGGAACTTTGCTGTTGGACCTTCGAAATAGGCACTAGCTTCCATCAGGGGATCCTTCTTACTTCCTGTGGAAACCTACCAGCCAGAGGGTCCAAAGAGGGAAGATGTGCGCTCTAGCCCCTGCCCTGCAAGATGGGTGAGCACCAGCCCCCTGTCCTGGTGTGACGTGGAGGAGGTTGCGCCTAGTGTGAGGGAAGCCCCTGTTCTGGTTGTGGTGTCTTTGGCCAGCATTGTATTTCCAGGGTTGGGGTAATGGCACGTTCTAAGCGCAGTGAAGCTTCTGAAGGGGCTTGGGCCGTAGGCGAGGGAACTGCCACTGGAGGGTGAATCCTGTCTGTGGGGCTTAGATCCTATGTCATCGCGTGTGGCTTTTATAAAGATGCCCTGGCAGCCAAGTTGCTGATTTTCCTCCCAGAAGAAATTGGGGGAACCCCAGGGTTTTTCAAGATGTGAGCAAGGATGTCAAGACATTGTTAGGCTGGTTGAAGAACTAAGAAAGCCCACTGGGCAGAGCAGCCTTCTACCTAAGGGAGAGCTGCCAGGGAGCTTCTGGGTTGATAGGTAGCCATCGGTAGTTAGGCCTGGACTGAACCTGGAGGGTTCCTGCTAGGCCAGCCTCCACCATTGTACAGATGAGGAGAGAGAGACAGTGACTTGACTGAAGTCACACAGAAGACCAGCAGCCGAGCCAGACTAGAGCCCAGCCAGGTATCCTGACTCCTGCTCAGAAGCTCCTACTGTCTCAGGCGGGCCTTGCTGGCGACTCAGAGGTCCTGGTTGCAGCAGGTGACCAGAGTCTTGGTGGTCACCTGGCTCATGCAGGGCCACTTGCTCTCTTCTGGATCCATGGGTTCTCTCTCTGGGGACTATCCCTTTGGCATTGTGGACCTTTCCTGTGCTTATTACTCTCCTGCTGGGCCCTCTGGTGTTGCTCACAGTGCAGGAAGAGAGGATGGGAGGGTAGGAGGCATCTCCCTCCATGGGGTCTGCCTGCTTGTGAGGTCAAGGTTGTTGGGGAGCAGAAGGGGGAGACTCTTCAGTAGAAGCCCCATTCTGCCTCCCAGTCCCTCTAGTTGCTCTTCCTCTTTCCCTAAAAACCATTTTGAGGATCATAACATTTATCATGAGCTTTATTATGGGAGACTCTTCTTCATGTTTAAAAATAAACACTGGCTTACAGAACTATATTTGGTATATGGAAGTCATTTGCATGTAAATGTACCTAAAGGACAACTGCTTTATTTAAGATGCAGAGTGAGCCCCAGCTAGAGTGGGGGAGGGCGTTGGGGAGGGGCACAGAGGGGACCCCAGGTCGGCCTTGCTCAGGACGGTTGGGCTGTAGCCTTCAGTCCTGTTGAATCTTTTGTTCCTTCCCCAGGGACAATTGCAGAACAGGATAACTGGTGCTTAAAAATTCATAGAAAATGTTTCTTATCACAACGTCATAATTGTCATGACTCAGAAGTAGAATTGCCATTCCACTCTGCCTGTCTGCCCTCACTTTTGTTGCCTACTGAGTCCCCAGCAGCAGCCGCAGGCAGAATCAGAAAAGAGAGAGAGAGGGACAGAGAGAGAGCCAGAGAAAGAACGAAAGGAAGAAATCCAGGGCAGTGCTTTATTTATGTTAACGGCTACATTTGACTTGAAAATTCCATCCCCTGAGCCTTGAGGTCAGCACATTATGGAGTGATTGATGGCTGTCAGGAGCAGGCAGGGTGGCAGATTGCAGAGGGGGAAGTGGACAGATGATGCCATGGCTTTTGGGGGCTTAGCAGAACCCAGGCCTTGACAAGAACATGGTGGAAAACAAAAGCAGATGGAGAACTCTGTTTTGGCCTCTGCCTTTTCGTTTTTCCTTCTTTCCTTTTCTCTCCTTTTTCTGTTGAACATTAGAAAGTTGGGGGGGCACTGCACTCCAGCACACCTCAGAATGTATCACTTTTGGGGTAAATGCCAAGATAAGCTGGGCCTAAGATGTCATTTCCCACCCCTAAGTGTCTGGGTCATGTCTAGAAACCGCAAGGCCCTTCCCTCACTGACAGCACCATAGACATCTGGGGTGTCCCTCACCTTCTCAGCCCCATTTCCTAGGACCACAGATTGAACCGGGAGGACCCACTCTTCTGGCCAATGGTTCCCACCTTCCAATCTGGACTATTTAGGATTATGTTTCCAGAAAGCTTTCTGGCTAATCCTTGTGTGTTTTCACTGGTGGAAACAAATGGTATCGGACCCACAGGCCTGTTTATAGATGGGGAGACATGGGAATGATGGAGGAGCTTTGAATTTTAAGCATTAGCTACTGAAATTGCAGACAGGGGCAGTGGATGGAACAGCCTCGGTATGCCCATTGAAACACTTCTCAGTCAGTCATGAGAGAAGCAGGCTAGCCTCACCCATGAGCTCCACAACATTTACGTAGCCCCTTTCCTGGTGCCAGGAGCTGCGTGAAGAGCCCTGACTCCTGGCCTGGGGTGGCCCAGCCTGGGTAAGTAGAGAGTAAACAAAGACTCAGAGGGGCTGTGACCCCAGACTGCGTGACCAGAGCAACTGCTTGGCTGCTGGAAACTTCCTGCGGGGATTGAGCAAGAGGGAAGGGAGCCTGACCAGGTTAACAGGGAAGGTGCTTGGGGCATTCAGCTCAGATGAGGCGAGGTGGGAGTAGTGTGTCTCCTGCTTAGATGAGAATGCCTGTCCTCAGGCCTGGGCAGGATGGCAGCTGGCTGGGATTCATCATTTCCCCTGTCTCTGCACCCCCCTCATTGCCTCTCCTGTGTAGTTGTGTCAGAGACAGGACTGGCTGTTCATTCATCTGCTAATTGTTTTGATAAGAGACTCTAGTTATCCACTATGATCATCAGATCACCCTGAGCTCCAAAAGGGAGTTTGGAGTTGGAGCTTCCTCTGCAGCCCCCAGCAGCACCAGCTCCCCTGAAAGGGATGCCACGTAGCACCTGGGTCCCCGTCAGTGCCCACTAAGCCGTTGTGCAAAGATGGCACGGACGGCTAGGGGCGGGCCTGGGAAATCCACCTGAAAGCACAACCCCTGACGTCAGACAGGACTTTCCCTTGGATTATCTTTGCCACTGTGCAAGTCCACAGATAAAGAGGTTTGGTTCTAGGGATTTCAAAATAGGGTGAGAAGTGTGTAGGAAACCAGAGAAGACACAGTAATGCCTCCAGTGAATTGACGTCAGCAGTTAAAACATTCAAATGCCTTTTTGGACTCTTTTAAGTTCCACTTCCATGTAATTTTGGTATAAAGAAAATAATAGGGAAAAAACAACCAGGAAAGCAGATTATAAATTAATTGAATAATTGAATCTGCTAGCAAAGGTAGTGGGAAATGATGGCATTGTAATTGATCTGATACAGACTTTGACATCAGTGGGAGCTACAAAATAAGAGAGCATCTCATCTTGGGCTGGGTAATTGTGATTGGCTACATTGTGTCCCTAAAGCCTTGGCACACAGAAAGATTTTGGTGCGGGGTGTGTGATCTTTTTCCCAGGGCTTGTCAATGGAGCGTTCCACCCTCTCCTCTCCTTGCCTTCATTCAGGCTGTGTCTGGGTCCCCGAGGACCTGGTGATACTTGAGCTGGAGAAGCCCAGTTCCATCCTGCTGTCTCCCTGTGAGCTCAGGGGCTCTTTGAGAAAAGGGCAGGCCTGGGCTGTGGGGTGTGGCAGGGATTTGCAGGGGTACCGCTGCCCATGGGTGCCAGCGTGTGGTACTCTCTGGGGCCGGTTTCCCATTGCTTAAATGGAACTGCAGTCGGTGAAGTCTGCGTTCCCTTTTAGCTCTACTCTCTCCAATTCCGTGAACCCTCTTCTCCCACTGCAGCAGGAAGCCAGAGAGCTGAAGTTCAGCTTTGGTTCCCCAGCACCAGCTGCTTCTAACGTATTTCCCCCTCTCATAGAAAAGTGGCCAGCTTTCTTCCTGGCCTTCTCTCATTGTCCTCACATTTGGGGCTCAGCTAGCTGGGAAGTTTGGCAACATGTCAGGCCATATATCTTGAAAACCGCCCTCCAGAAATGACCTCATTTAGCAGATTTACCGCCATACTGGGCCTGGCTGTTCTCGGGGGCCACCATACTAAATCACGGCAGGTCCATTGGACTTGGACGCCTTAACACAGAACTTTTCAAAAAATTTCAGGCAGGATATATCATTGCCCTATTAACTCCCTACCATTAATCTACTTCTCTTAAAAACCTGGAGTTTTCCCAAAAGGACAGGAACATGGTGAAAAACAGACCCATTTGGTAGATTCTGTAAATCAGGCCTGTTTCTCCTCTCCTCGCGCCCCAGCGGGCCTGCCTCCTTCTCTGTGGTGATGGGATGCCATGGGGGCACGCGAAGCTGCAGCCATGCAGGGTTTTGAGAACGTGTCCCAGGGAGGGGTTGGTTTGAGGGGTTGCTCTTCATCCCGCCCTGACCTGTGAGGTGACTGAGTGAGCAGTGTCCTCTGGGATGGGGATTAGGGCTGTCATCAGTAGGGGTTACAGAAACTGCAGTGGGCTCTTTGGTGGCACAGAGGCCAAGCTGGGCTCTCTGGCCCTGGTAAGGGAATGGGGCCATGCCAAGAACTGTCTGGAAGGGGCAGACCTCTTCCCTGGTTCTTCCAGTGGCCAAAGAGGGATTTGTTTTGATGGGGCATCGTCCATGGTCTGAGGACTGTTTAGGGTCCATCCCCACTTCTGGTTTCTATGACCAGAGGCTTCCTCCTTTTGGAAGATGATATCCATAAGCTGGGGTACTTTGGCACACACAGACCTGAGTTTGAACCCCAGCTTTCTTGGTCCCTAACCTCAGGAATTCAGCAGCATTTGAAAAAGAAAAGTTGTGACTTGGAAGAGTGGGGGCCTAGGATGAGCAAAAGAAAGAGCAAGATGGAATAGCTGTCATCTCCCAAGCAACAAGTCCCCTGTCTCCACCCCCTCCGCCAACCTGCCAGCTCCTCCATTCTGCATCTGTGAGGCCAGGACAAAGCACATTCTACAAGCATGCGTCAGAATAAAGGACATAGTTCCTGTAAAATGCTTAGGATAATACCCAGTACCTCCGGCTTTTCGTAAATGATACTCAGTAAATCTTGTGGTGGGCACATAGGCATACCCACTGCACCCCACTTGTTCATCCTGCTGCAGTGGCCCCTTTTTATGCAAGTTCCCCACCTCCCTCCCCTGTCTTTGCAAACCTCGCTTTGTGGATAGAAGCAGAGCTGGAAGTCTCCGTAGGCCTTGCTCTGTTCCTTCTAGTGCCAGTGTTTTTTTATCTCTAGAACAGGTGAGAATTCCATGAATTCAAAGCACATCTCAGCTGTCCCTGGAATCTAGGCTTCAGGAGTCTACCACCAGCTTTTCCCCCAAGCCCGCACCACCTCTGCAGGCCTTCTCCCTGCCCTCTGCTTGCCTGAAGGCAGATAGCATGGCAGGTGAGGCCAGAAGCAGCCCTCTCCTGCCCGTTGGGACAGGGTCTGGCAGGCAGGCCAGGACAGGAGGCTGGAGCACCACCTTCCCCAGGGAAGATGGGGAGGCTTATTCCAGCAGGATGCCTTGGCATCCTGCCCCGCTGGAGGAACTGGTTTTTAGGGCCTGTCTCCCAGCCTCACCTACCTGAGGGGTCCTGGGAGCTGGGACAGGGATTTTGTTTTTGTTTCCTGGAGTAGTTTACTTTTTCTCCCCTTTTGGCAAAAGTTTCTGTTATCTGTGCATCTCCTGGCCCTTTACAAAGCTAATTAAGCCCTGGAGGCAGAGTTTTAGGGCCTATATTTTTTTCTTTCCCAACTAAAGAGTAGTTTTAGGTGCTCTCTGCAAGCTTAATTGACTTGCTCAAGGGCTGACCATTTGTTCTGGGGGTTGGATGGGGTGGGGGGGAGGGGAGGGGAAGGTGAAGAACCCTTCACCCCTCTCCCCTGCTGCCCAAGAATGCCCTAATAATTCTAACATCCTTGCTCTCTATTTGTCCTGGAAGTCTGGAGTCACCTCCTGAGTTCCTTGAAAATCATAGGCGAGGGTTCAGTGAACAGACCCTGTGGAATGTAAGTCATTATTTGTCAGTATTGTCCCAGAAGTCAGGGATTCTGTTTTTATTCCTAGCCCCGCTGTAAGGTGCCTGCTGCAATTTTGGAGGAAACCAGCCATTTGTATGAGGTGCACGCCCTATGACAGACACTGTGTTAGACTTTCAGAGCCTCCTGATAGTTAAGTTGACTTAACATTTGAGGCATAAATGGTTTGTTGGTTTTGTTTGAACCTGGCTTAATTGATGAGGGTGCAGAGGTTGAGGGGCAGGGGAGGCAGCTGACTTTTTTCCTAGAGATCATTGCCGTTCCTCCTCATTCTTCCTTTTATCTGTTCTTGGAGGAAGGGCCTTGCCTTCTGCATCTCCTTCATAACAGCCTGTGTCCTGCTGGACTTGGCCTGGCCTTTACCTTTGGGTTTTTAGTAGGTACCACTTTGACTTCATGTGCCAGATGCATTATTGGGTGGTAGTGATAGGAATGAGCTACGTTGTGGGTCTGTGAGGGGTTTGCCTCCTGGCCCAGGGCAGCAGCTAGTGGTGAGCACAGATCAGAGAACACTGGCCATTGTCTGTGCCAGTGGCTACTGGCCACGGCTGCTCATACACATATATCAATCCAGTCAAGTGCTCTGTTTTCCCCAAACCACCAAACTTGACTGGCAGTGCCATGGTGGACCTCTTAAGATCCTCAAATCCACGAGATTGTTTAGTCCTCATCAACATTGTGTATTACCTCTACTACCTAAAACTATGTAGTATCACTCTTGCTTGGTCCACCGGTCTCAGCAGCTAGCCAGGGCCAGGAGGGTAACAGAGACTTGAGACCAAACCAGAACTGTCTGGTACCATGCCTTGGGAAAGCTAGATCCAGGGCTGGGTCTGTACCCTCCCCTACCCCGCCTGCAGCCTTGGATATTGGGTAGAGATCTTCGAAAGGAACAGGGTAGAGCAGTTTGCATCCCCCTTTTCCAGCACCTTTCCCAATCATCTTTCTGTTTTTATTGCCAAGCAGTCAAGCAATGCATGAACATTGTGGCTTTACTCTCTTCCTTGTTCACTCAACCCCCTCACTCAATAGGCCAAGCGGCTCAGACCCCACCACCCTCTGCTATGGGACGCATCCTGTCCATTTTTACCCTGGTGATCTTCAGTTCCCTTTCCTTCATCCTGCCCTTAATGATCAGAACAGCACACAGCAGACATTCTATGTCTGAATGAGCGAATGATACTAGTCTTCCATCCTCGGAGGACTCAGGAGACCATGTGCAAGTCAGCATGCCGAAGCTGTGCGCATCTCCGTCATTTGACTTGCATGACAGCTATCTTGCTAAAGCATCAATCCCTCCGTCTTTCACCGGGGGGAAGAAGCTGGAGCTCAGGCAGGTGAAGGCCTTCCCAGGCTCCTGGCCTGAGAGCTATACTACTTGTTTGCACAGATTGATCCAGAAGATTCTCTGCAGCATTTGTGAAATTATGTAGGTAATGCAGTGAAAGCTTTCAGGATGGTAGCAGGGTGTGGTGAAAGGAGCCCTGGGGTGGAGGCTGGAGATGGACGCCATTTAGCTGCTTGACCTCAGGCAGGTGATGGCCCTATTTGAGTTCTCAGTTTCCTCATCTAAAAGGAGGGGCATGGGATCAATAAAACTGCTACCAGAGTTCTTTCTCTAAAATACCCATCTGGCTATGCTGCACCAGTGTCTGCACATCTCAAAGAGTCTCTCCTCTGCTTCTGGAGGAAGCCCCAAGCTCCCAGAGTGGGCCTCTAAGGCCCTGCAAGCTCAGTGCCTTTGCCCAGAACATCCCTTGTCGCTCAGGCATGAACAGAAGGGTCCCCTAGAGTTCCCTGGATGTGCCACATTCCTTCCTGCCACTATGTCTTTGCACATGCCATCCCCTCTGCTGGGTGCCTAATGCTCCTTTGCTTGCTTGGAGGACCAGTTTCCCTTTATGCTTGGGCTCCAGGTTCTTCTCCCAGCAAATCTTCTCTGCCTTCTCAAGGTAGAATGAACTGCCCCTTTTTTGTACTCCTACTCATTCATTTATTTTACAAATTCATTGGTGGAATGTCTCCTGTATGCCAGGCATGGTGCTAGTTGCTGGAGTTACTGAGACATCGTCTGGAGCTTAGCTCTGTGGACTGAAGTAACGTATCTGTTTGTCTCCCCTATCTGGTTTCCTTGAAATCAGGGCCTGATGCCCTCAGTCAGTCTCTGCCCCAGGTTCCTAGCACCTAGATAGCGTAAGATCCTGACTGCTCAGCAACTGTGCATTAACTTAAAACCTGTTTTGTGTAACCTTTGCCTGTGGCTTCTTTGAAGCCAGACCTCCTCCCTCCTTGGTCAATTATTCTTTTTTTGATGGGTGGGAGCAAAGCCAGCATTTCTCATCTCAGAAATTGGCTTTTCTTCCACATACCTTTGATTTGGGGCTTTGCGCCCTTGGAAGTCACTGGTGTTTGTGTTGAGTCTCCGTCCTGTGTGGGAATGCCCTTAGAGGCTCCTCTGATGCACCCCGGAAGTCCTGCTTTCTCCCACCTGCCTGGTGTGAAGCAGGCGCTGCATGTGTGAGCGATGGTGGGAGCCAGCCTCCTGTGTTGAGTTTCAGAGTGGTCTGGGAGCTAACGGAGACCCCTTCTCCTGTCCAGTCCTGAGAAACTGTGACGTCTGTCCAGGCAATGAGTTTGAAACCAGTCTCCCCAGCACTCTAGTCTCTTTGGTTGGTTTTTATTCCCTCGACCTCTCCCAGACCACCTGCTTCCTTCAAAGAGAAGGGCCAACAAAAGAACAATAAAAATACCGGAAAACACTGTGTCCTAGCTGCTTTTTCTTTCTTTATTCCTTCAGGACCCTTTTTTACAACCTAATAAGTCTATGCAGAACCTGCTTTTGGCTCTTTTTCCAGAAGGTAGTAGTCATTGTCCCTTTAGAAGGCTGGCGCCTGCCTGGAGGGCTGATCATTAGAAATCCAGGGAGGGTCTGGGTGTAAAGCAGTAACCGAGAGTGGGCTTGCCCTGGGATGGGGACAGGGGTTAAGGACCTTCCCAGTTCTTGGGCTAAAGGTGGGCATTAAGTGGGTTATGAGGTTCAGCAAGAAACTGTGCCATGAGGCGGTGCTTTCTTCCCAGGAGAACCCTTCTCCTGCGTCACTTCTGCTTCCTGTATGTTGGGAAATTTCCTCCATTTGAGAGAAATCCTCGGGTTCTGCGTTACCCTGGTTTCCACCTTCTCCCCCCGACCAAGCAAAAGCACGTGTCTTGAGTACATACTATACTACATACTGCATACTGTCAGGTGTGTAGACCCAGCTGGGAGCTACAAGCAGCTTACAGTCTGGTTCCTGGAGGGCCTTTTGACAATTGAACAGTTGCTGTGTTGGGCACCGGGGCCTTAGCTCTGTGACCTGGGCTTGAGTCCAGCTCATCATTTAGAAGCTGTGTGAGAGGGAAGTCAGCTCATCTTTGAGCCTGTTTTCTCCCCTGGAGGTTGGGGATGAGGATGTGGTCCCTATGTCTCCAGGCTGTTCTAAGGATCAGAAAGAATGTATACATAGTACTCACAAGTGGTTGGTTCCCTGCCCTCTCTGTTGAGTGTGGTCTGCAGCAGCCAGTGTGGCACAGACAGCCTAAACACTAAGGATACAGCCACAGAATTGCAGTGTTTCCCAGCTGCAATTTGCACATCTGTAAAATGGGAATACCCAGTCATCAGGTTGCTGAGGGGAGAACATGGAATTATGGGAGGAGGGTGCCGGGATATCTTGAGACAGGACAGTCTGATTCCATCTGTCACTCCCTCAGTAAGCTAAAGGATATATTAACTGGTGTAGGTCAGGTTGGTGCAAGCACTGTAAAAGTTGGAGAAGCTCTGCAGTGGGAGAGCAGAGGAGAAGGGAAGATCCCCCAGCTTGGGGTAGGGATCTGGAGAGCCTTCTAAGAGGCGGTGCCGCCTCCTTCATGTGAAGGAGACCTGCGGGGGAAGGCTGGGACTTTGTTTTTGCTTGGCAGTCCTGTTCCTTTAAGCCTGTGTTTCTAGCTTCTCCTCCAGGAGGTGAGACTCTGCAGAGAGTTGCTTGGAAAGCTTTATCCTCCCCTCCCCCAAATTCTGGGGGTGTGAAGATGAACTGGTGGAACTACAGCTTGGTGTTTTGGTGTCTGTGAAAAAGCAGAATTGGCTCAAGCTGCTTTCTCAGTTAAGGGGATTTAAGAAGGAAAAAAAAATTAATCCAACCCTGGTGATCGATCTGACACCTTCCCTTTGAGCCCCAGATGGCCGATTGGGGCGTTAAGTTGGCCACTGCTGCTGCTGGGAATGGAATAGTGTCTCTGTCTCTATATGTTGAAAATTCAGCTCTCTGTATGTGGCTGCACACTATATATAAAGCCTGCCTGCCTGGTTTGGTGTTTTGGAGGGTATTTAAATCTTCCCAGAAGGTTCCTGATGGTTAAATGTCATTCTTGGAGGTGTCATGTTAACAGGGCTTGAAACCAGGTTCGTCTGCCGTGATTCAGAGTCTTCCCCCTGTCTGCTTAAGTCCCAGGCCTGAGGTCAGTGGTTTGGAGGAGGCTGCCTTAGTAAGTATGGTGCCCTGTGTCTCTTAAAGACAACTTTAGGGCAAGTTTGGAAAGTGAAAGGAAAACACTCACTCTGTTGTTATCTTATCACCACTTATAGGCTTGGACCAAATGCCGTCCAGGTCTGCACATGTATTTGTGGTCTACTGCCTTTTCTTTTGATAAGCACATTTCCAGTTATTCCTAATTATCCTTTAATGACTGCATAAGTTTTGTTTAACGGGTGCTCTATTACTGGGTTCCTTCCTGTCTTCCCGCTCACCCCCCACCGTTGTATATAACACTGCAGTGAACATCTTTGCATTTCGTTGTGGACAATTTCCTTGAAATAAATTCTTAGAAGTGAAATTACTGGGTCTAAAGGTCTGGACCTCCCGTTTCAAGACCCTTGAGTCATTTTTCCAAATTTATTTTCAGAAGGATTGTCTTGATTTATACCAATGCTAGAAGAGATAAGTGGACATTCTAACTTCATTTTTACTTGATTGCACTGGGGATTATAAAACGGACTGTTTAAGGAAGCTCTTCTTTTGCTCTAGATGAAAAATGTTATAACCCTGACTTTTCTTTTTGCAGCAACCAAGTCCAACTGCTGTGTGCTTCTTGTAGTGCCAGGTGGAGGGTGGTGCATCCTTTCTGTTTGCTAGCTGCCAGGGACTTAACGCTGCCTGAGAGAGGAGAGATGGGTGGCTGGTGGGAGCAGAGGTAGACCAGCTATGATCTGGTGCTGCTGTGTAGTATGAGCTGTCTGTGCTCGCAGAGGTTAAGGAAAAGGAAGTGGTGGGACCTACAGAGCCTTGGCCTTGAGGAATGGGCATGGCCAGTGCTTGCTCTGTATAAGAAGGCTCTGATAGTACCCTGGTTCAGCATTTTGTTCAACAATGTTTATGGGGCCTCCTGGGCACCAAGCTCAGTGGGAATAGGGAGGGAGATGGATAGGAGCCAGCAGTCTTCCCAGGCAGACAGAATCACACACAGGGAATTTCTGTATGATGTGACAGATGGCTGGAGAGGGTGCCACGGATGATCAGGGCCAGAGTGACAAGCTCCGCCGTTCTTTTGTTCTAAGGATTTTCAACTCCCTTCTCCCATTCCTGTTCATCATTGGCTTCCCTTACCATCAAGGAAAGCTGGGCCAATCAACAAGTATGCCCTCCTTGTCCGGTGCCCATACCCAGGTGGCTTTCAATCTCATGGAATTTCCATTCTGGGAAGAGACATTGGAAACCAGCTCCCACTCCCAGCTGGGGTACAGCCAGTGACCAGGTACTTAACTACCTAAGTAGGCAGCTCCTTCCACAGACGTTTCCTCCAGGGCCCGCTGAAGTCCTTTTAGGGATCTAAAGAAATTCTAAGGTCATAGAATATTTGTCCTGGGAAGCAGTGTTAGAGGTGTCAGGCTCAATTTCCCATCCATTTAACAATCTATTTAACAAAGGTTTTTTTCCTTTTGGGGGGCTTACCATGTGTGCCGGACAGGGAGCCCCTGCAGCCTCACCAGTGTTGGTGGAACCGCACCAGCCAGGTCTGGGCACAGCTCCCAGGCCACAGCCTGTGGTCATTCTGTGGTTCATAGAAGGGTTTTTTAAAAAGCCCCATCTCTTTGTGGGTCTGAAAGCCCTTTGAAGTGGGGGAGTCCTTTATTCTTTATGCTGCTCCAGGGAGTTTGTGCTACATGGTATATCTTCAGAAGTACATTTTAGAATATGCCCCCTCACACACTTGGTAGATGTTTTGGTTTATCATTGTGTCGCCACCCTTCCCCACCCCTGAGGAGAACCCTGGCAAGTAATCCTGTCTCCCCTCCGGGACTGAGTATAGGGTTACATGTTGGAGGTGGGTATCCTCTGGGTGCATCCTACGAGCCCTAGGATAGGTGGGGGAATCTGGGTGCTGGTCAAAGCTCTGCTACTTACTAACTGGCTGGCTAGGCCCTTTGGGGCCTCCACTTTCATCTCAAATCACTCTGCTATCTTCTATATGAACGGTATATAAAAAGGCGAAAATCTCAGGGTTCATGCTTCCAGCTGCCCTGAGGTTTGAGAAAGCTGTTTGGGGGAAAGCTTAGCTATCTTGACCCTAAGTGGCCTCAGCTTAAGACCTCTCTGTACAAAGGTGTTGGGCAACCTGTGGCCATGGAGGGAGGGTTCTCTGGTTGCAGTACTTATGGGCAAGACCTTGGGCGCTGGCCCCAGGGGCCTTGACTGTTGATGTTAGAAAATACAGGCACACAGCTGGTGTAGTTGTCTCCCCTCCCAGGTTCCTGACTGGGGAGCAGGGAAGCCCTGAGGCAGAAGAAAATGCAGAACACCAGACTGTGCCTGGGACAAGTGTGGATCCGAAGACTGTGCTCCCAGCTGCCTTCCATTGTCTGCTGAGGCCTTGGCCTTAGCTCGCTCCCTCAGGTCCTTCTTTTGAGAATAAACATATCAACAGGATTGATTACCCAATTGGTCCCTAGGCAGCTGGCTCTGGCCCGCATCTGGAGCTGATTTCTCCGTTGTCACACACCCATTGTCTTGGACTGTTCACTTCCACACATCAGAGGTTAGCCTCACTGCCCTAACCCTCCTGCGACCCCCACATGCTTGTTTGTGGTTGAATGAACACTTCCTGCTCAATGGGGAAAAAAGCCTGAGGCACACGTGGGCAGCCCTGGAGCCCCACTTGTCCCTCCCCTCTCTACCCCGCCCCACCCTGATGCAGACAGGATGTTCTATCCCAGCCCCTCCCTAGCCTCCCACCCAGGCCCGCCTTTCTGAAGTGGATTCAAAGTGGAGGAGACATTTCCAGGAAGCTGGACTGATCACCCCCCGCTGGAGGGGGGAGCTTGGCAGGGAGAAGACACCCAGGGGCTTCAACTGGGCGCTGTCCTGTGGCCTTTGCCTCCTGGGTGGGACCAACAGGTGTGCGCCCTGGCAGTCCCCTGGCATGGGGATTGGTGTGGTCTGGAAGCTGGGCTCGGGACCTGTGACAAGATGGGCCAGCCTGAAGGGCACGAAGACAGCCATGGCTGACCTTTGTTGGGTCCAGAGTGAATGGAGCGTGTTCTCTGGTCCTCTCTGAAACCCTGCCTGTTCTTCAAGGCTCATCTTGAGCTACCCCCTCCTTGTGAAAGGAAGCCCTTTCTGACTACTTGCCCCAAACAATCCCTTTCCTTTGAAATACTACAAAGCTCAGAGCTGGTGCTGTGGGCTGGAGCTCTTTTCCTGTGGGCTGCTGCTTTGTTGCATAAGAATGAGAAAAGGCAAATCAGCCGGTGAATGCTGGAGAGAGGCTGTTGGGTTAGGCTGAGACAGATGTCTATGACAGCTTCCTCCAGCTGGGAGGGGTGCCCTGGGCAGGGCCTGGCTGCTGTAGATGCCACTGAAACCCCAGAACTGTGCACCTGGGGACACAACACAGAGCTTACTTTGGGTAAAGTAATAACACAAGGCTTATTTCTATGTGCAGCCTTCTTGCATTTTCATGGTGATGATAATTTGGCTGGCTCTCCAGCAGGACACCTTGGGAATCAGATCCTCTGTTATGCACAGGGCATGGGAAGGGACAGAAGAGCTGCTTGTTCAGTGTAGCTGGGCTGCTTTCTGGAGTGTACTCTCCCTGAGCGGTGGAGAGGGACTGTGCCAGGATGTCTTACCCTGTGGGCTGCGTCCTGCCCATTTGCTCCTGATGAGGTAGACTTGATTGGGGATCTTGTTGGTATAGTCCTTTATAGCTTTCCAAGCCCTTTTACCTCCGCTGTGTGTCGTGAACCCAACAGTCCTGAGTTAGGTGGGGTGCTTCTCTTTTCACTGGGCCCAGCTTTGCCTTACAGGTTCTCCAAACTCTCTTGCTGCTTTCTGGCTTTTGTTCAGAAGCAGAGTGCTCATGGTTCGGCCTTTCCGGTGAGTATATTCAGGACCATGATCTTCGCTCAGGGCTGTTGGTGGGTTTCTACCTTGAGCCCAGGCCGCCCAGGGCCAGACCGTCACTCTGCTGCCCCCTTCTGGAATGGCCCATTCTCTCCCCATGCCTGTTCCACATTGCTTTCCCATCAAAGACTCAGGCCATGGCAAAGGCAGAGAAGTCTGTCACTGGTGGGTGTCCGTGAGATAAACCGAAGTATGTGTGTCTTGGTTTCTTATTGCCTGAGACCCCAGGGAGCTGAGGGTGAGGATCTGTGCCCCTTGTTGAAGTGCCATTAGCGACTAGTGCAGAGCATGGGCACTGACCCCAGGAAGACCCAGACTCACAGGCAGGCAGGCTCACGCCGCCCTCTGCTCTCTCTGTCCTGTAAAGTGGAGCTGTTCCCCCTGCCTGTCACACTTGTAGGCAATTCAGTTGTTTGACAGACCAGCCAATGAAAATACTTGAAGGAAAACTCCTGTCTTCCCTGGAGTAGAATCCGGCTCCCATCCCAGGGTTCTGCCCACCCGAGCCCCGCCTGTCCACTTAGCTCTTGCCCCTCCCCACCCCCGCGGCCTGGGCTAGTACTTGGCAGAGTACTCAGGGAGCCACTTACCCCAGTTGAAGCGGCCAGAGTGGGCGCGGGAGGAAATGGGCAGGGGTGTGTTGGGAATGTTTTAGCTAATGCAGGGAGTGCTTTTTAAAAGGCAGGTAGAAAACTTATTTCTCTTTGTAGATCAATTAAAGCCCCTTCTTAAAATTAACCCCTAGGAGGTGTGTCAGTGGGCTTTGTTTTTCTATGTATACCCAACTCTGTGCAACATTCCCCCACCCCCCTTAGAAAAAACATACTCTCAATGCCTTTAGAAATTTCTATGAAAGGTGACCAAGTGTTTTTCAAAAGAGCTCCCCCTCTGTGATAAATGCCAGGTAGTGACTGAGCCTGCAGCCCCAGGGAGAGAGAAAAAAGCCTGGCTTAGAGTTGAAGAACATTGGAGAGAGGGTGGGAGGCTCCCCGAGGCCCACAGGGCCTGCTGGCAGCAGCAGGCACGAAGATGGGCATCTCTTTAGAGCCGGGCAGATGGTGTTCACCTGCTCGGGACACACTCCCTGGCGCTGGGGCCCTTGGAGTTGTGGGATAATAACAGACAGCTGCCAGCTCGAAACGAGGTCTGTGGGCATTCAAAAGCTTGGACGTGTGCAGGGGGAAGGAGGCGGCTCAAGGCCTCCTCACCCGCCTCAGCTTGCCTTTTGTTTTGAGATTTGTGGCCCCCCCATCGCCCCCCCCCCCCCCCCCCCCCATCAACGTCCGAGCAACAAGAGTGTTTTAATAGAGGACAGTTCTGTTTTGGAAGCGACAAGAAAGTGCCTTGTCGAGTGTGACCTGGCCTCTCCTTTGTCCAGCCTCCCCTGCTTTGTGTACGGGTTTCCCCGCCTGCAGTGGGTTTTGTTCTAAGGGCAAAGGAGTTGGACATGGATTTCGTGTGTTCCTGGGGTTTTCTTTTTCCTTTTCTGGCAGTGGCTAAGGCTTTTGGTTATTTCTGAGTACGGGGCAGTTGGGAAGTCAGGGATTTTCGGGGCCACTTGTGTGGTGGCAGTAGTAGTGAGGGGCAGAGAAGCCAATTCTGCAGCTGCCTGAGGCTTGTCAGCTAGCTCACTGTGTGCATGCGTAAGGGACAAATAATTCTCACACGGCAGGCAGCCTCAAATCCTAATAGGAATGTCTCCCCAAATATCAGTCAAACGCAAGACTCACTGCTTTGAGAACCAGCTTCATTTCCCTCCTCTTGCTGCACAGAGAAGGATGCCGATGTCTCCCTCATTGTCCGGTTACTGTGTTGTCACTAAAGTCTACACCAGCTGTTGGCTTGAATTGGCATGTGTCGGCACCATCGGGTCTCACTAGGCTTCTTGCAGAATTGCATATTGTTTGGGGATGGCTCTGTTTGATGGGGTCTGATAGAAACTTTATAACCTCCCTCAAGACAGAGCTCCTCACTCCTTCAGGCCAAGACCAGAGGGCAAGTTTGCCAAGCAAATGAGTGGTATTAAGATGTGGAAGGTTATACAAAACCTGCTTGTTGATAATCCTATGCTGCTCAAAATCAGCGTTCTGTTCGCTTACAGGCCCTGTGTGTGCTGTTGACAAATGGGCCGTGATCAGTCACTAGAGCTGTATTATGTGTATGCCTCATATAGTTCATCAACAGTGTGCTGTAACTTCGTTACAGCAGTAAGTCAGACCAACGTTTCATCTCCTGTCCTGAATTACTCCAATCAGTGAGATTTTTCTTGTACAAGGCCTTGGCAGAGATTGCCTTTTTCTTAGGTATTCTGAATTTTCAGAACTGACCTAGGAATGAATCCCTGCCCTCCTGATGAGTGGCCTAACCTACTTTTATTTGTTATTTAAATTATTGATGAGCAGCTCTGGTGAGGGATTGGGGAGTTACTTGTTTGGAGAGGGGGAGGTGTGGTTTAAAACGTTACTTAATTTATTCTATGCACACTAGGAATTCAAAGATAAATTCAGACCCGATCTCTGCAGGGCCCAGGCCAGGGTAAGCCTGGCTCAGAGAAGCGGGAAGAGGTTGGTTCTCCAGGACCAGGGGAAATGCGGTATGGGTATAAAAATTGGAAGAGGCAGTGCTGTGAGAGCTGGTTTGGGAATGGACGTTGGGTGTTCACTGGGCAGCCAGGATGGTGGGGAAGCTGTTTCTTTTAAAGGAAGCGGTGTGCCCTCATCCTGGCATCAAAAGAGCGGGAGGAGAATGCAACAGGAGTGGAGTGTAAGGTGCCCTGAGGTAGCAGGGCCTGGGTGGCCTATTGAAGCGTGGGCTTCAGTCATCCTGGGGGCTGTGGGGACAGAGAGTGGCTGGAATCCTCTGAGTCTTCATTGTTTCACCATCAGAATCCTGAGGTTGAGTGCCAAGGTAAGCATCGGTGGAAAAGGCTGCTTTGCTGTGGAAAGAGCCCAGGTCAGGCAGCCGCCAGCTCTGCCAGCTACCGCTGTGTGACTCTCGGTGCTCTAAGCCTCTGTTCCTATGCTGTGAAGTGGATTTTATAATGTATTTATGCCTTGGCGTTGGTGTGAAGGTAGATAAAGAGATATGATTGTAATAAAGTGCTCAGCACCAAGTAAACGTGTGCTGTCATTGCCATCCTCATAGCGACACTAGCAGCAATAGGGCCCGAGAAGGCAGGGTGCTGGCCCTGCTCCACCCAGTCAGCATCTTTCCCATTCATCCCATGGGTAACCCAGGCAAGGAGTGAACATGGCTTCAGGTGAGGCCACACCGTGGCCATGGCTTTTTTACCTCTGTTATACAGTCTGGTTTCAAATAACCTGATGTTTGCCAATAATGAGTGTCCCAGTGTCCTGGCCTGAAACTCTATGCCTCTCTGGACCTGTAGCTTTTCCCCTGTCCTTCAGTGAATGTGCTCTGTGACACCTGGCTGACACCAGCTGGGGCTTATCTCACCAAGGTGTGCATTACCGTGTTCCTCCCACTCTTTCCCTTGGCAAGTGGGCACTCTCCACTCCCTCCTTGCGAAGGCCCTCTGGGTTCTCTGCAGGCAAGACATTGTCCTCTTGGGGGTGGGGTGGAGGGGGCTGGCTTGTTAGTCCAGGAGAAGGAATAAGAAAGGAACCCAGGATCTGCCAGCCCAGGTAGAAGGGTGCCAAGAGTTGAGGACATGGTGGTAGCAGGGAACATATTCAAGTAGGGGGATCTGGGAAGGACTACTGAGGAACGTGGCATTTCCACTGGACTTTGCAGGTTAGAGTGTTGGCATGAGCAAGGAAGAGGGGGGGTATCGTAGCAGAAGACAGAATAGATGGAAGATAAGAAACAGCTAGTAGGAAGGGTGCTGGGCTTGGAGAAGAGCCCACTAGACTGAGAACCAGGTAGTAATGACCCTCTTTGAGATCTAAAACCAATGAGAGTTTCTTTCTGCCTCTGGTGCATCTTAAATAAGAAGATCCAAACTTGAACCTCCTTACTGTTTCTTTTTTTCTCCCGATTGCCCAGCTTGGCAGAGGAAGCCATCGGCCTCTAGCTTGAAGCTTTCTTCCACTTATTTTTTTATTAAGGTGTCATTGATACACACTCTTATGAAGGTTTCACAAGAAAAACAATGTGGTTATTACATTCACCCTTATTATAGAGTCCCACCCATACACCCCATTGCTGTCACTGTCCATCAGTGTAGTTAAGATGCCACAGAGTCCCTCTTTGTCTTCTCTGAGCTACAGTGTCTTCCCCATGAGCCCCAACACACCATGTGCACCAATCATGATACCCCACAATTCCTTTTTCCCTCCCTCCCCACCTGCCCTTCCCCACCCCTCCCCTTCCGTAACCACTAGTCCTTCTTGGAGTCTGTGAGTCTGCTGCTATTTTGTTCCGTCAGTTTTGCTTTGTTTTTATACTCCACAAATGAGGGAAATCATTTGGTATTTGTCTTTCTCTGCCTGACATATTTCACTGAGCATAATACCCTCTGGCTCCATCCATGTTGTTGCAAATGGTAGGATTTATTTATTTCTTATGGCTAAATAGTATTCCTTTGTGTATATGTACCACATCTTCTTTATCCATTCATCTACTGATGGACCCTTAGGTTGCTTCCATATCTTGGCTATTGTAAATAGTGCTGCAATAAACATAGGAGTGCATATGTCTTTTTGAATCTGAGAAGTTGTTTTCTTTGGGTAAATTCCTAGGAGTGGAATTCCTGGGTTAAATGGTATTTCTATTTTTAATTTTTTGAGGAACCTCCATATTGCTTTCTACAATGGTTGAACTAATTTACATTCCCACCAGCAGTGTAGGAAGGTTCCCCTTTCTCTGCATCCTTGCCAGCATTTGTTGTTCCTAGTCTTTTCTGTGTTGGCCATCCTAACTGGTATGAGGTGATATCTCATTGTGGTTTTAATTTGCATTTCTCTGATAATTAGTGATGTGAAGCATCTTTTCATGTCCCTGTTGGCCATCTGAATTTCTTCTTTGGAGAAGTGTCTGTTCATATCATCCATTTTTTAATAGGGTTATTTGCTTTTCGGGTGTTGAGGTGTGTGATTTCTTTATGTATTTTGGATGTTAACCACTTGTTGAATATGTCATTTACAAATATCCTATACTGTAGGATGCCTTTTTGTTCTGCTGATGGTGTCCTTTGCTGTACAGAAGCTTTTTAGCTTGATGTAGTCCCATTTGTTCATTTTTCCTTTTGTTTCCCTTGCATGAGGAAATGAGTTCAGGAAAAAGTTGCTCATGTTTATATTCAAGAGATTTTTGCTTATGTTTTCATCTAAGAGTTTTATGGTTTCATGACTTTCATTCAGGTCTTTGATCCATTTTGAGTTTACTTTTGTGTATAGGGTGAGACAATAATCCAGTTTCATTCTCTTGTATGTAGCTGTCCAGTTTTGCCAACACCAGTTGTTAAAAAGGCTGTCATTTCCCCATTGTATATCCATGGCTCCTTTATCATATATTAATTGACCATATATGCTTGGGTTTATATCTGGGCTTTCTAGTCTGTTCCATTGGTCTATGGGTCTGTTCTTGTGCCAGTATCAAATTATCTTGATTACTGTGGCTTTGTAGTAGAGCTTGAAGTCAGAGAGTGTAATCCACTCCCCTCCTGCTTTATTCTTCCTTCTCAGGATTGCTTTGGCTATTTGTGGTCTTTTGTGGTTCCATATGAACTTTCTTCCACTTTTAAGAATGTTCTGTGTCCCTGCGATTGCTCACCAAGGTGCTCTCTGCCATTGTAACTGGATCTCATTTGCTGTTGCTCATCCATCCCTGACATCTGACAACAGAAAATGTACTTACCAAGTGCCTATTATGTGCTGCCCAATGTGGTAGCACATGCTGTGTCCTCACTGACCAGGCAAGGCAGGCCTTTGGGGGACCAGTGACACTGGGCAGAGAAGGGCCTGGGTCTGTGTTGGGTAATCCACATTTTCTGAATCTCTTGATTTCTTGTAAGGACCCTGAAGAGTAAGACAGTGGTTCCCTTCCTACTTAGTTAACAAAGAGCCTGAAGTCCCTCAGCTTGCAAATGTCAAAGCTGGAATTTCTTACCCAGCCATGCTCCCCCTGCCGTACCTCCTGCCAGACGTTGGCCCTGGTCTCTGCCCAGCCTCTGTTAGCCAGGTGTGCTGGAGTGAGAGTGCTCCAGTAGGAGCAGCATCGGGTCCCATGTACTATCACCACTTCATAATAATGGTAGTGCTATGGGTTTTTCTGGGGTGGCCTTTGCAGTGGACCAAGGCTCATCTCACCAGAGGATAGATGAGAGGCCCTTGGACCAGGCCCAGTTCTACGAGTGAGGACTGGTCCGCTCTCTGACAGCATCCCCAGGCTCAAACCCCAGCCTTGCACCAACAGAATTCCCTAGCAGAAAATCCTGGGGTCTGGCTCCAGTGACACCTCTGGACTCTGCTCTTCCACCTCTGCCTGTGGCTGCCCCCCTGTGCCGCCGCCCCCATCCTGTGCATGCAGCCTGTGTGCACACTGGGCCTTCTGCCTGGAATGACCTGGTCTAAAGCCCTACCTGCTGCGTCCTTTGCCCACTCCTGCTTCCTACATCCCCATTTAGCCTCACCTGGCCAGCCCCTTCCTCT
Source organism: Manis pentadactyla (assembly GCF_030020395.1). Lineage (NCBI taxonomy): Eukaryota > Metazoa > Chordata > Mammalia > Pholidota > Manidae > Manis > Manis pentadactyla. The sequence continues at coordinate 44,026,255 of NC_080022.1, read as the reverse complement.
GAAAGGTCTCTTCAGCACTCCCATGTGAGATCAGCCATGTGCCCACAAAAATGTCTGTTGCCCAGTTGGAATGAGTGTTTTCTGGTCCTTGGGGAGACCTACTCTGGAGCTCTTTGACTTAGGAAATTGAGCCATTGCTGCTATATTCTGGAAGGCACCTAAGGGTGGGTGACTAGTTCTAGGCCACTAGAGTCACACAGTCATTGTTCCCAGGTCCCTTATCTGTGTGGGGAACACTTTTGCTGCTTGTCCCTCCTAACAGAACCCCCAGATCATAGTCTGCCCTGCTTTCCACATCTTCTGTCATTTGGCATCAACATACCTGAGCCAGGCCTCCACCATTTACAGTCAGATCTCAGCCCTGCCCACCTGCCCTGCGGGCCTCAGGGTTTCCCGCCCTCCGCCTTGGCTCCACACCTCCCCTTGCCTGAAGTGCCACCTTCCGGTGCTGCTGTTCTACATCCTGCCCGTCAATCGTCTGGCAGACAGATGGCATAGAGGCAGTGCTGTCCCATAGAAATAGAATGTGAGCCACACATGCCATCTTAAATTTCCTTGTAGCCCCATAAAGAAAGTAAAAAGGTGCAGGTGGAATTAACTTTAATAGTATACTTTATTTAATCATAAACAAATATGTTCAGAATATTATTTTAAGATGTAGTGAATATAAAAATCATTAATGTGTTATTTTATGTATTTTTTTTCCATACTAAATCTTTGAGACCTGGTCCATATTTTACACATCTCAGTGTGAGCTGCCCACATTTCAAGTACTCAGTAGCCCCTTGTGGTGGAGATTCCATGCCGGACTGTGTGGGTGTGGACACTTAAGAGCAGGACATCTGTACAGTGGTGAACCTGTTTTATGTTGTTTCTTGACTCTGCCATGTATTGTCATTGTGGCCTTGGGATGGTGACTTCCCCACCCTAAGCTTATCTGCAAAGTCATGTGCCCTCACCTCAAGGGGTCGTTGTAAGGATTAAATGACATGATGCATGCAAGGGCTTAGCACAGTGCCCAGCATGTAGTGTTGGTGATTGTTTTTGTTGAAATGATGAACCTGAGCCACTACCAGGGGCTGGCTGGGTGCCAGGACCTGTCCCCTGCTCCTTGGCCCCTGGGCTGACCATCCAATTGGTCAATATCAAGCTGCCTGAGCAAGGGCCGCGAGTGACAGAGGGATTAGCAAGCTTAGGGTAGGGCCTAGCAGGTGCAACAAGGAAGGAGTGGTAATCAGGAGAGGCTTCCTGGGGGAAGCACCCCCCACCCCAAACTCAGCTCAGGTCCCTTGGCCTCCAGAGCCCTCTGTGACAACACCGGCACCCTGGTGGCTCCCGTTTGCTAACGCTTTGTCCCATGTAATTAGTGTGGTGTGCCTCGCTCTTGTCTTTAATTGTGTTGTACAGCGTGTACTTTATTATATCAGGGTATAATGCTGTGAGCCTGGCAGCTCTCTTGTTCACTAATTGTTTCACGTGTCTGTCTCGTCAGCCCTGCCAGATTACCCGCTCCTTCTGAGCAGCAGGCACTTCTTCAGTGCCTTTTGTCTCCCCTGCCAGGGCAGGCTGGGCATCAGGACCTAGGTTCGAGTCCTGCATCTGCCACCCCGACTTGCTTTGTGGCCACAAACAAGTCACTGTCCGTCCTTTTAACAAACAAGCAGGGTGATGCCGGTAATTTTTAGCCCCCGTTCAGCCCTGATGTTCTCTGATTTAGCTGTTGTCCCTCCATGGGTTAATCGTAAGTTTCGCAGAGTGGTGAATGGTCACCCCTTTGCTCAGCAGGTATTCATGGAGCACCCGCAGAGTGCCAGGTATTGGGGAGATAGTGATGAATGAGATAGGATTTATACCCTCAGTGTGCTTAAGGTTTAGAGAAGGGAGCACATATTAAGGAATCAAATAGACTTGATTGGAGTTGGGCTGTACATTCATCCAGCGGGTGTTTATACTCAGTCGCGCCCTGTGCTAAGCACTGGGGGTGCTGCAGTGAGAAGCACAGTCGCCCCTGCCCTCATCATTACCGGCTGGAGGGGAAGGAAATACCACACACATGAAGGGGGATGTCACCATGCCCCTTGGGAGTACACTGAGGGAGAGTAGGGGGCACTGGGCTGGGGAGGGTCAGGGTGGGAGGCCTCTTAGGGGTGTATTGTCCCCCACCTGGAGTTCTAAGGGTCATGGTGTCCAGAGGGGAGCTGCAGACTTGGGGCCTGCCTCCTTCCCGGCCGTGGAAGTGTTGTAAGGCTGGGGTGTCTGTGCTCCTGCTCCTGCAGATATGATGTAGGGGAGGCTCCAGGAGGGCTCTAAACGCAAACCAGAAGAAGGTGGTGCCTGCGGGTGCCTGGGAGCAGGGGGCGGCCCCAGAGCATGTGGCTGGGTCACCCATTATAATTATAACACTGTGGTGAAGGCCCCGAACCGGGTGGCAGCGGGCAGGGGCTGCTGGCTTCCCATCTGCTCAGCCTCTCTCGGCTCTGAATGGATTAGTTCTGTTTGGGCTGCAGCTTACTGTTGTGTGTGTTTTTCACCCCCCTCCCATTAGCTCTCTCTCCCTGGCCTGAGCGCCTGCTCAGGAGCAGCGAGGGTCCTGGCATGGGAGGGAGGATTGTGAAGTGGCTGTTATCCAAACAAGAAAGGGAATAATTGGAGTTTGCATTCTTCGGGGCCTCTATGGAAACCAGGATGTGGCTGGGGTAGGTGGGGTGTCAAAGCCTCAGGAAAGTGAGAAGGTGGGGTGCAGCTGTAGACCCTGGGCTATAGTATGGTCTCTGTGAGAGGCCCCACTGGGTACAGTGGGCCACTGGTAAGTAGGTGCTGTGAGACCACAGTCAGTGTGCGGGTGGTAGTGTATTCTTGCAGATGGGATGTCTGGATGGGCACATTCATTCCTCCCAAATGATTCTGATGATGCTTCTGTGGCAGGAAACTCTTGGCAGGGAATTACTGTGATGGGCAGTGTGATGTGGTGAAAGACTCCGTGTGGGCCTGCTGTGACCTCACCATGTAACTTCTCTCTGAGCCTCAGTCTTCCAGGAATGTTGATTTCTATCTTGAAAGGTTGTTGAGAGGGGAGGTAGGCAAAGTGTGTAAGAGAACCAGTGCCACCTTTTGGGCAGAGGAAGTATGCAGTGGAGCCTAAGAGCGCCCACCTCTTAGCGCACCCCAGGCACGTGGGGCATTTGGGATGTTGGGAGTGCCTGTGGACACCTGCTGAATTTCTCATTGGGGGCTCAGGAAGCTCCTGCAAGTAAAGCAGACAGTGGGAAACCAATGTTGCCATTACCTCCTCTTTGAATGAAAAGGGCATGGTCCATCACTCCTGTTGGCCTGCCCTCAGTACCCACTACCAGCCCTGCCTGGGAATGGACATCCTGGAGAGAGGGGTTGGGGAAGGTGGGGTAAGCAGCCACAGTGTCAGCCTCTCAGAGTCGACATTCTAGCTTAGAATCAAAATTTCACATATGTGGAACAATTAGAGAAAAATAGCAGATGGTGTCTGATCAGATGTCAGTGCTCTGTGAAGCCGTCCCAGACTGCCCCGCCCCTGCAGCAGAAAGAACCATTCCTTTCTCTAGGGTCGTGGGGCTGGGTGCAGGCCTGTGTCAAACTTTGCATTGCATTGGTTTATAATTGGTCGTTTGTATCATTAACTGTGTAAAAGCAAATGTGTGTTGAATGCCTCCACAGGCCAGGTCCCGGCTTTGGTGTTCCCTCCTGTCCTCACGAAGCCCCTGCTGTGGACACTGGAGCCGATAGTATCCACGTGGGACTCCCAGGCTGGCATGTGCTCTCCCTTCTGCTGGGCTCCTAAGCCTCCAGCCGGCTCTTCCTGTGCAGCCTCTGGGCCTTCTAATGTGCCTCTCTCTTGGGTGTTTGCATCTGGTAGACCTCTGCTGAGTTTGGTCTTGCTGTAGGAGCTTTTGGCCAATCAGAGGGAGTCGATGAAGACTTCAGTCCTGCGCTGCTCACCAACTATGTGGTGTGGACATTCCCTTATCCTCCTTGGGACTTAATTTTCTTGACTTTAAAAAGAAAGAGGATTGGACTAAACAGTGTCACTGGTATCAGTGCTGAGACTTGACATTTCTTTTGGAAATGCATTTGGTGTGCAGGATCCTGAGCTGGGCTCTGGAGATGCCTGAGAGATGTCTGCCCTCTGGGGTATCATGGTCTAGGGGCAAAGACAGACATAAGCAGATGCTGATGGTGCTGCAGGGACCCAGTTGTTGGGTGCCCCAAGGGAAGCCTAGATCGACTTTGCCCAGAAGGCCTCCTGGGCATGGTGACATTTTGTGTGGGCTCTCAAAAAGAAAAAAAAAGTAGAAGTTGGTGACTGAGAGGGGAGAATGTGATGAGAGCATTCCAGCCTCAGGGAAGAGCCTGTATAAACGCTTGGGAGCTTGAAAAGGTGTGTTGTGTTCGGGACGGAGGGCCTGGAACTGGAACTGCGAAGGGCCCTGCAAAGCCCGCGTGCAGCAAGGAGCAGAGGGGCCGTTGAGGTCATGAGCTTGTGCAGTTAGTGGCCCAGTTAGGTCTGTTTGGAGAAAGGGTAGGGACGAGGGGAGGACTCAGACAGATAAACCAGCGAGGGGGTGGCTCGTGCAGTGGGCCAGGAGTGAGGACCAAGTCCAGATGGAGACTGGGGAAACTGGGCACTAGGGTATTGGTGTGGGAGCCCAGAGTGTGGGACCAGCGCATTGCGAGCTAGTGTGACTGGGAGGATTGCCCACATCCCTTTGGCCCTCAGACATTTTCCTACTAATTTGGTGCCCTTGTGCCGAAGAGGGTAGGCTTAGAGGTGGTCATAAACAGCTTAGATTTGCTGAGGGCATTTTTTTTAAAGCTACCTTTATCCAAAGTACCCAAAGAGCAAAATTGTGGTGGAATAAGAGGCACCCTGGTCAGGATCTGGGCATGTCTATCTGCTACTGTGGGCCTTTGTTTCCCCTTTGGTGAAATGGCAGGGGGCAGGGGAGACATCAGACCAATGCCTGAGGGGTGCTAGCCCACCCCATGACTGCTTTGTTTCTAGGGGTTTGAGGGTCACACAGGGCAGGATGGCTCCATTCTTGGCAAGTAGAGTGGAAAATGCCAGTGTCTTAAAGCAAGTCCCAGAGGGTGTGTGTGCTCAGCTAACCATGCCCCCAGACATCCTCCCTGGACAGGGCATCTGTGCTAGCCCAGCTTGGAACCTGCACAGAGTACCGTCCCTGTTAAATGTTAATAATAACCAACCTGTAACCTTCAGCGGGACTGAACTTCCAACACAGCCTGTGTATTTGTCGCCTGGGCATGTTTGTGCCTCCTCGCCTGTCCTGACCCAGCGTGGCACCTCAGACAGAGCATAGGGAGAAAGAGAGAGTGTGTGTGTGTTTGCTACTTTGGAGCTATTGCAGAATTTCTCACCACTGCCAAGTTATTTCCTTGGGATATATTTAGAGGGAGGGGAGATGATTGAATATTGGGCAACGTGTATTAGCACAGAGATGTTTGCACATGTTGACCATGGTATTTTCAGAGCTGATGTCCAGGAGGACATCACACCCTTCTTCACACCCTTGTCAGGTCAGGATCGTGGGGTGTACCTCCTCTCAGGGGGTGGAAGGAGTGAGGGAAAGGGTGGATGGTAGGACAAGCTTTCTCTTCCAAAGATGCAGAGCATTTGGACCTCAGACCACGCCCCTCTGCCTTCTCCTTTTTGAATTCCATTTGAATGAAGTAGGGGTAGAGCCTCAAAAAGAAGCAGGGGCAGGGTGGCATGGCACAGAGGCAGCAAGTCCTGCACCCTGCCCAGAAGGGAGCCATCTCCTGGGGTGAGGTGGACTCTATTATTGCACCCGGATAAGATAAATAAAATTACTCGGTGGTTTGTATCTACTGAAAGTCTGGGGACAGCACCGGCTCCCCAGTGTGGATAGGCAGGTCTGGCCCTGCACTGTAAAGACTGCCTCCCACCTCCTGCCCTCCTGCCCTCCTGCCCCCTTTGAGGTATGCCCCCTCTTCTTTCAGTCTGAGTTAGTGCCATCCACACGGCAGCAGGGCATGGTAGGGCAGAGAGTGGTCCTCTTGGGCCTCCCCAGACCTAATCAGCTTACTGTGGGGCAGGGCAGTGCTCTTCTGTTATTAAATTCAGAGGCACGGTCTGCATGATGGAGGCAGCTTTAATGAGATTAGAAAGCTTAGCTGAGAGGCCAATTAAATCTGGGCCTACCTGTTTGGGCGGGCTGTCTAAGCCCTGACCTGCATCCAGAGGCTTCCTGCAGGCCTCCTGGGAGCCCGGCTGGGGAGGGTGAGAAGAAGAGGCCTGCCCATCTGGCCAGCCATCTCTGGACCTGGGGTCTGTCTCCAGACAGAGGTGGCACCCAGGAGGGAGCTGCTGGAGCATCTGATCTAGGCGCCCCCACAGCTGGATCCTTGCAGTCTTCCTGCAGCCTGGGGAGGGTGGGCAGCTGGTTGCTGCAGAGCCTCCAGGTGAGGCACAGCCAGCAGGGCCTGACTCCTGGCTCAGTGCCTTTGTCACTGTGGCATCCCCCTTTCTTCCCAGTCCCCTTTGTGGTCCAGGGGCAGGAGATGCTGTTGACCTTCTGTTCACACCCCTTTGTGTGTGTTTCTTCATTTGAGTTTCATACCCTTGTGTGAGGTGGACGAAGCAGGGAACGGTGACTTCCCGTTTTACAGGTGGGCAAGTTAAGGTTGAAGAGGCCTGCCCCCAACTGGTGCCAGAGTCAGAGGGCCCTATTGTAGGGTTATGGTCTTTTCTTTCCATGACTGAAGTCTTTCTGGTTCCCACTGGAGGGGGCAAGGGTGGGTATGTGGGTCTGTGATGACTGGACCCACTGGGAAGAACCGTGACCTTGTGAAGACACTTCATCATTATTATCCGCACCAGCAAGATAGGTCAGATATGAAACAAAGGAGTGGAGTTACCACCCCAAAGGTTGCTGGGGGGATTGAGTGAGCTCAGAACCTCCTCGGTACCTTTGCAAGTGGGGACTTGTTTGTGTTCCTGGGATGCAGTGCCGGCAAGCTTTGGGAGAAGGATGGGAGTGCTCTCGGGTGAGCACCTCATGGCTGGTGCCCCCAGAACGCGGGCCTTCCTCCTTGGAGAGGAGTCAGAGAGGAGGGTTTACAAGGAGTGCCATTCAATAAGTATTTACTGGGCACCTGATGGGTATGGCCAGGCACCTTTCTAGGGGACGCAGCAGAAACTTTACTTTCACGACCTCAGGGAGGGCTTATTATCTAGTTCTGTTGGTGGGAACACCAAGCACAGACATCTGGGAAGACCGAGGTGCCAGACCTTTCCCCCTTGACCCAGGTCTGTGGGCTGGAGGTCACATCTATAACCGAGGGGCTGTGGGACTCCTTCATGTTCTAAGCTTCTAGATTCAAAGTTTCCGAAGGCCCATGGATTACCCAAATCTAATGAAAAACTCCTGTCTGAAGTGGCAATGACCCAGGCCATGGCCTCAGATAGAATTAGAAAAAAATAGAAAAACAGACTGGTTTAGACCAGATTTTCAGTAGAGTGGGGAGTGTGGTCATCCATCAAGGATGGTCCTGCAATGTCTATGTGCCTTGTAAGTTTCAAGCTACGAGCAAAACCAAGATTCAAATTCAAGTCTTTCCCAAGGTTTCCATGCTTTTCTCCTCCAACGATTGCGTGAGGAAACATGGAAACCTTTGGAAAGTAAGGCCTCTCTTTGTTCTATTTGACACCTGAGTTTGTGAAAGTATGTTCTGTTCTTAATGTAACGTCTTTATACAGGAGAGAAATAAGGAAGAAATTTCCCAGAAGAGCCAGGTGTAGCTTTATCCAAAAGTTTTTTCACAGCCCCCAGTCATTTGATGGTTATTGATTATTAGACATAGTAAATATTTGGATTCTGCTTTTTGGAACCAGCAGTCCTGTAGGGAGATAGATAGCCTTTGTTCATATAATAAGGCCAAGTAGGAAACGCTGGAAGAGTCACAGATAGAGTGTCATGTGGCTAGGAAGATGGAGAAATCATCTTGTGTAGTGCCCAGGGCGGCCTGAGGGATGGACCAGAATGGCAGAAACCAGCAGGGACGGGGACATTCCAGCTGGAGGGCATGCCATATGCAGAGGCTTGGGACCAGCGAGTGTTCCTTGTGGCTGAAGCTCGGGGCACAAGAAAAGAGTTAGGTTGGAACAGGAGGAAGAGAGAGGCTGAGATCACAGCCTTTCCGTTATCTCCTTGTTGGCTTTAACTCTCATGCCAAGCCCAACAGAGGTACTGGGGAAGGGAGGCATCTTGAGCCTGCCTCTCTGAATTAGCCAGGCAGCTAGGGAGTTGAAGCTCCTGCCCTAGGTCCAGTGCTTGGTCTGCTTTAGCACCACAGCCCTTGGTTAGCAGTTTGTTGGTATTGAACATTTAATTGGATGCCTCATGAGAAGGTTGCAGGTGGAAACAGGTGTTCTGATACTGAGTTCTAGCCCATGAACTGACTTAGGGACTTACTGCTTGCTCTGAACTGGGAAGCAGGGACATTTGAGCTGGGCAATGATGGATGACTAGGAATTCTGTAGGTAGCTAAGTGGAAAGTGATGGGGGAGCTGGTCAAGAAGAAAAAAGTAAAAAGTAGCCCAGTGTCCCCAGGAGTGGTCTGGGGCTGGAGCCTTTCCCAGGACATGGTAAACACAAGGAGGAGGCAGAGCAGGGGTGCAGCCAGAGGTGCCTGTGGACTGAGAGCCTGGTCTCTGCCCTCCCCCTTCTCTCTGCCCTTCTCAAGTTCTCATTTCATGTCAAGTGAGGGATTGAAGCAGGGAGGAGGAGGACACCACATTCCTCCGGAGTGAGCTCAGGGCTTGCTCTGTGGCTTGTCTCTGATTCCAAGAACCACATCTCTTGTAAACCTGTGGTTTGGAGGGTCTAACTGTGAAGGGCAGGCCTCAGACCGGCAGAGGATTCCTCTGTCTGTATGGTGCGTTATCTGGGACACCGAGGAAGATGGCTCAGGGTGGGATACTGCGGTGCTGGCCTCCTCAGCTTCCACCCAGTTCAAGGGGTGGCCCTTCCCACCTCTCCCTGTCCCCAAGCCCCAAAAGTCATAGGCAGGTTCTCTTGGACCCTTTAAGAAGCCTATGGAAAACATGGCTTCTTGGGCCAATGGAGCAGACATCTATCTTCAGGGGGGCCAAGAAGCAGGGCATCCGACCTCTGAGAACAAGCAGCAGGCTTTGCCTTGAAGGTGGAAGGAAAGCTTGGCCGTGAGGGTCGGGTGAGGCAGCTAGATCTCAGCAGCTCAAAGACCACTGGAACCCCCTCACTGCACCCAGCCCCCTGGGCCAGGCTTCACTTCCTACCAAAGTGAGAATGACAGTGAGAGTTTAGTTCCTTGAGGCACCCCACTCCCTCTCATTGCCTTTGTCCTTCTCGGAAGTACAAATGCTTTGCCCAGACATTAGCTTAAGCTGTCTTGAGAGGAGGGTATAACAATGATCCCATTTTACTGACCTGACCGCTGACTCTAGCACAAGTGGCCTGCCAACCTCATTTGCCAGCAAGGGCTGAGCAGCACCAGCACCCAAGTTTTCTAAACACCCAGAGCTCGGGTTTTACAAATGAAGGGAACAGCGTGTGGTCATGATGAAGCATGTGTGCATGTGTGTGTGGTGGTTGGTTTGTTTGGAGGGAAGGCAGTAGTTGCATGGATGTAGCCAAATGGTAAATTGGAAGGTGACTGAGTTAGCTAGTCACAGAATTTTACCTTGTAGATGTGCTGACTGTTCTTGAAAAGCAGGACTTGTAAGACCTTTATTCACCCAAGAATATTTACTGAGCCAGCACCTACTCTGTGCTATGCCCACCATTCCTGCCCCTACGCCGGGGAAGACAGCTGGCTAATTTAATAGGGAATTAACGGTCTGATGTGACAAGTGCTGTGACGAGGAACACACATAAAGGACGAAGATGTATCACTTGAGGAGAAAGTGGAGGAGAGGGTTCTGGAGAGAGGAACCAGCCTGAGCAAAGGGTAGTTAGGCACATTTATCAAGTAAATATGGTGAAAGAAAGGCCTTTGTAAGCTGGAGAGTACTAAATGTATCTAAGTAATACTAGGTCATTCTTTTTCTAATGGGACCTTAAGAATGAATAATTTATTGGACGCTCATGAAGGTGTCTAAAAGACCTTCCTTTGTGCTTTCAATACCATGTGGACTTATGGAGGGCACAAGGGGTGGACCACCTCCACAGGAAATCCTGAGTCTATTTCAGAAGCCCAGTTTGGGTCAGGATTCTCTGTAGATAAACTCCCTTCCCCCGCAGAAGCCTCTGACCAGTCAGGCCTTCTCTGGTCCTTCTGGCCCAGCTCCTGGCCCCACCCCTTTAGCAGGTTGCTCCCTAAGATCCTAAAGGGTATGTGTGTTTCTGGATGCTCTGGACCCATTCTCGGGAGATGCTAACATAAAGCCTTGTCTAATGTGCCTGGTAGACACCCAGCATATCTGTGGACCTCTTTGTGGGGAGCTCTGAGGAGACAGGCCCACCTTGCCCTGTAATGCCCCCACCAGACCTCAGCAGGCCGCAGACTGAGCTCTGAAGGGCTGAAGCAGACCTACCTCTTAGCTCATCTTCATCCCTTTTGGAGCAAATGAAACAGCCAACCACCCTCCAAGGGCCTCCTCTGAAAATTTACCAGGGTGGGCTCTGTTCTAGAATGCTGCTGAGCGGATGGGGGTGTGATGTGTCTTTGAGGGACTGATTTCTGTGATCACAGAATTTGTACCAACCAGACTATCTGTGTTTGGTTCCCTAGGGACAGTAAGTACCAGAGTTCCAGCCTCAGAGACAAGAGACAGACATGTATACGTACACACATGCACACACACACAGAAATCTGTTACCTTATAATCCTGTTGGAGAGGGTATGACATTTCTGTAAAATGACCACTCTAGTCCCCTCATCTGAACACCACTCCCTCGTGTTTGCTCAGAACCCTGGGGATTGGGAGCAGGGCAGGGGGCCTGGCCTAATCCTGGGAAGGCTTCCTGGACCTGCTGCAGTTAGGCCGGAGGGCAGGTGAGGCAGCAGAGGGGAAGCCGTGGGGAGGGCTATCTCCCAGCTCGAGGCCATCCACAGGAGGAAGGGGGCGGGGTTACTCGTGTTGGCTGCACTGCCAGCCCATCTCTAAGCTAGGGAGGGGCTGAGCTCTGCCGTCTCCTCCATGTAGCTGCAGGGCTCACCCACCTTAACCTGGTTGTTTTGTAAATGAGGCATCTGCGACTCTGAGAAGGAGGGATTGCCCTGCTCTTGTTCACCTGGTCAGTTTTTCTTGAGGTTATCATTTAGGCCAAGTTGCAGTACCCTGGGTGTTAGCTAAAGAATTTGGTGGAGGGGAAGAAATGTAAACTTTGAAGTCAGGCAGACCTGGCTTCGAATCCCAGGACCACCACTTCCTGGCCTGCTGTGTAACTGTGGGCAGGGCAGCTCTCTGAGCTTCAGTTTCCTTCTCTGTAGTACAGGGACTGTGATGCTATTTATCACCTAGGGCTGTTGAGAGGCTCATATAAGAGGGCCAGGCATTCGGAGTCACCTATTACTGTGCTACCGCTCCTGTGGGTAGTGCAGGGCCTCCTGGAGGGTGTGCCCCCTCTGGAGTAGAGCCCTGGTTGGGGGCCTCTCCATGGTGCCCTGGAGGGCCAAGATGCAGATCCAGATCCAGCTGTTGTAACCCATCTGGCGAGGGGCCAGTGGAGGCTTCCTTCCCACTCACTGCCGGACAAGGTTCTTCACCTTCTATATCTTTGGCAGCACTGATGTCTGGGCAGGAGGCATGCTGGCAACCGGATTTCAGGCAGGAAAGCCAGCTACGCTGTCCCCCATCTGACAGCTGGGTGTGGAGGGCTGCCCAAGTGGACTTTCTAAGTGCCCAGCTTCTTGTGGCATTGTTTGGTCCAATTTCCTTTGCGTTGTGACCTACATCATTCTTTATTTGCTAAACCCTCTGTGCAGGCAACAGTAATAAATCAATTAATGACTCCGATGAATCGTTTAATGGCTGACAAAATAACACTAAAGCCAACAGCTTGCATCTCTCTCCAGAAGTACCAAAGGACGCTGGTTGACTGGGGTGGGGGACAAAACAGAGACTGTTAGCTAAATTAGTGCAATTAGTGCATGCTTCAAAGGCTTAGGTGGCATCTGCTCAGCTCTGAGCTCATGTGTCAGTCGTGCAAACCACAGCAGTGAGCTGCTCACGGGCTTCTCTCCTGACCCGCCGGTAGGGCTTGAGGATTCCCAGTGCCTTCATTTATACACCGCTCCCTGGCTGAGCGTAAACTTCCTTGGCTTTGCCTAGGGGACTCTGGTGAACTTTAAGACTGTGCCCATTCATCCTGTCACAACAGAGGATGAGTGAAGGGAAAGTGACTCTGGCCCCACTAAATTTGGTGCCAGCTGAGCAAAGTGTGGGTTGTCATTCTTGAAAGATGTTCTGAGGGCCATGCCTTTAATTATTTCTTTTAAACTTACAAAAAAAAAGTTTGTAGAAGCAGGCAGTTTTTTGTTCTCTGCACACCTCAGTCCTGGCAGGATTAAGTTGTCATTGGAACTGAGCATGTGTGTGGGTCCACGCCAGGGAATTTTCCACTTTGCAGAAGCAACTGCCAGTGTTCTTGTTAAGGAGCTGTCACTGGCCTACCACGACATGTTTGCGGTTGTAAGTAGCTCCTTTAAGACAGTAGTGTGTGTGTGTGCGCGCGTGTGTGTGTGTGTGTGTGTGTGTTTTGCTAATGGTGTAAACCAGGGCCCTGAAGCTCATCTCTCTTTAAGAAGGAAATCAGCGTTGTGCAAATAGCGTGCTGTTGATCCACTCGGCACTGTTCATTTGCAGGGACACCTCTAGCCTTTAATCTCCCCTGTCCTGCGTGTGCATGCCTAGGGCTCGCACCCTGTGCTGTGCAACTCTGCCAGGGAGGTGTTTGCACATGGAGGAGAGTACCCTGGCTGGCATCCACGGTATAACCAGGTATTAATTACATGGGGCTCCACCTCTTACACAAATGGTGCTTTTGATCCAATTCTCAAAAGAAGTGGTTGCTTCCTGGGATGGGTGGGCAGGGCCTGTGTGATGGGGTCTGCAGCCTTTCCAGTACAGGGAATCCAGTTCCTCTCTCTTTCGGAAGTGTCCTGACTGGTGGCTTGCTTTCATCTTTAAAAAAAATTATATTTTCTAATTAGAGAGAGGCCACTCCTAAGAAGATTGGCTTCTGTTGAACAGAGGAAATTGTCTTCGGCAGCCCTAATCTGCTTTCATTCCCTGGTCTGCTGGTTGTTCATGGAGTCATAAATGTAAGCATGCCTGTCATCTGACTGGTGCTGTGTCGCTGGCTCAGGGGCTTCTGTTTGTCAAGCAGCTATGTCTGCCCGAGCCTCTTACCCGAGAGTCATATTTAAGTTGCCCACATCACCATAAAGGGTGGAAGACTCCTCTCCTTAATGTTCGTGGTGAAGGGCTCCGAAAGGTAAAGTGAGGTGCCGGAGTACCCTGGCTCCCGAGGAACTGAAGGGCTGGGCCTTGCACCCAGACCTCTGGCCAGGTGGCCACCTTTAAGCATCAGTTTTAAAACTTAGATCACAGAAGCTGGGACACAGCTCAGAGCTGGGCTCTGGCTTCAGCAGATCTGGGCTTGACTTCCAGTTCTGCCATTCCAAGCTGTGTGACCGTGCACAAGTCCCTTGATGTATGGGAGCCTCTGTTTTCTCATCTCCTGGGTTATTGGGAGTGGGGAGAGAAACTGGACAAGCTGCAGGAGGAATAGCTGGGCGAGCTAGGTCTGTAGTGGCAGCCTTCTCAGATGGGATGGGCACCGGCTCCCCTCCTGTGGACAAACCCCACCCCACCGCCAAAATCAGAGAGGGAATGGAGCTCCGAGAGGGCGGTGGCCTGGCAGGATTTGTGCTCTGAAGGAGAGGCTGTCAGCGGGCCTGGTTCTGGGGAGGGTTAAGATGACAGCAATAATCCCTCAGCTCTGTATCACCTCCCGCATCTTCGGGGCCTGCCATACTTTAAGGCCCTGGCTTGAGTGCCACCTCTTCCATAAAGCCTCCCTGATCCCCCTAATCCCCACCTCGCAGCGCCTGCCCTGGGAACCTTCCACATCCCTCAGGTCTCTGCTGCCGCAACTCAGTTCATCCTCTAGACCTCGAGGGCAGAGCCAAGGCCTTCGCATCCCAGGAGGCCCAGGAGCGAGTATTTGTTGAACATGTCCTACGTGTGTTCAAAGCACTCAAAACCTTTCAAAGCTCTCCACCTACCTTGTTTCTCCTCCTGTTCCCAGGATAAGTGACCAGTGAGGTCCAACAGACACTTCAGCAGGACCTTGCATTCCTACACACACCCCACACACCCCACACACCTTAGTGAAGGCCAGCTCAGCAAAATATTTGCTGGAAGGAGCACAGGTAGAAGGTCAGTCTTCTTAGGAAAGAAAGAGTAGAACATGTAGCTGACCCCAGTTGCAGAGAATGCATATGCTTATCTTACATCTCTAAGGATCTGTCCACTCTTCATGAATGTCAAAAAGCACACAGAACTCCTGTTGAGGACTGCAGGATTGGTGGGGGAACTGTTTTGGGGTACTTTTTGGACTCAAGGTCAGAGGTGGAGGGATAAGAAGACTCAAGTTAGAGCCACTTAGGATTACACATATCTGTGTGCCTCAGTTTCAGTAAACAGAACCGACTCCTTCCCAGAGATGTTGGAGTGAATGGTAGGTACCCACTTCCCTCTCTGCTGATCTCTGGGATCAGGATTGAAAGGCAGTTGCTTCGCTCTGCATCCCTTCTCTGTGTCCCTGCATTCATCCTCCCACCCAGGAGACAAACATGAGGTGGGGACTTTCCGGGAGAAGCTCTAGTGTCCAAATAGCCCTCACTTGGGTCTAATAGCCTAGTGGTGGTAGGTTGGAGTTTTTCTGCCTGCACGTGACCTGTTTTTAGGTTACTTGGATGAGCACTAAGTGTGACACCCACCTTTTTGTCAAAGCAGCAGGATCTGTCACCTTGTTTGGATCTGAGCAGAAGCCCAGGGGCAGGAAGGCCTGCCCAGCTCACAAAATGGGTAGTTCGCCACCAGAGTTCGCACCCTGCTCCCAGCACCTGCAGTCCAGGGCTCTTCTCTCCTAAGAATTCCCAGGAAATACCAGGCAGTCGTAGGTAATGTGGCTCTCCCTTTTAGCAGTAGGGAAACTGAGGCTGAGATGATCAGCCTGGCTCTTGATGTGTTGGAGTAGAGATCAAGCCCACATATTCTGATCCACAGTGTGCTTTTGCCATGTCCTGCCGGTGAGCCACCCCAGGTTAACGCAGCCCACCACTCACTGAGGCAGCTCACTCTCTTGGGTACTCACATCTGGAGAAGCTCTTCGTAGTTCAGAACATCTGCTGCTGGACCCAGGTCCATCCCTTGGCTCTGGGAGAGCACAGCCTCTCCTTCCATGTGACGGCCCTCTGGCTATTTGGAGGCAGAGATACTGTGTCACTCCCGTGTGTCATCCACACCTATTTTTAACACAAGCTGGTTCTGTCTCTTCACATAGCAAAAGCTCTGTTTTCCCCAAGCTGTGGAATTAGAGCTCTGTTCTCCAAAACCGATCTCTTCTGTGGTCTGTGCATACAACCAAGAGGCCTCTTTCTGTGTACCTTTCCCTTTTCTCACCCACTCCACTCAGCCTCGGCCTTTCCATCTGGGAGATGCCCTCCGTTCTCCCCATTCTCTTATCTACATCTTCATTTTGCCAGTGCTTCTAGAATTCCCCATAGGAAACTTGGCGCAGAGGGACCCAGACACTCCGGTGTTCTGCACTGAATGCTGAGCCTGTGTCTCAGCGATACCAGTGCAAGCGTCCCTCCTTCCCCAGACGTGTGCCTTGCTCAGAGGCTTTGTCTCTCACTCACCCTCCTTGTGCGGTCAATGCAGGAGGGCCCTGGCTCCCTGAAGTGACGTCCATTCCCAGCTTTAAGCACCCAGATGCACGCCACGTACCCCTGGCATCCTGGGTGCCTGACCACATGGTCTCTGCTGAGTTTCTGTCAAGGAAGGCTTGACTTGGAGGGTTTGCCTGTGGGCCCTGCACTGCTACACGCTGAGGCCTGAGCAGGGGTAGGGCGAGGGGGGCGGGGCTTGGCAGAACAAAGTTCCCTTCTGCAGCTTGTAAATCAGTCAGGAGGGCTTGGCCAACCTGGCAGGAGTCCCACCACTCACTCTGAGCCTTGGCCTCTATTCAGTGTTCCAGGAGCTTCATGTGCATAGAACTATTTTTAAAAGCAAGTACAAATGGGGTGGAGGGGGTCCCATGCTAGTTGGTGAGTGGGGATAACCGGGTTTTTGGTGTAAGGCTGGCAGATGATACCTTGTAGGGAACATTCCCCCAGACCCTCACTTCTTGAAGGAAGCAAGAACACTTGTCACCTACCATGAGATACTGGATACTAGAAGATATAAGATGGGAGGCTCCTGGGAGCGTATCTCTTCGTTCCTCTAGACTGATGCTGCTGTTCCTGGAGCCTAGGAGGACTTCTTGCTACAGAGCAAGGAAAGGGCCCAGAACCGCACCCAGGACTTACCAGGTCCGTTTGTTTGTGGGACCTTGGGTATGCTGGTTGTGGAGTGGTTGGCTTGCAATGGTGCATCGGGGTGCTTGGGGTGTCGTGGGATTCTCAGAGGTCTTGGGCCATTCTGCTGCTCGGAACTCTTATCTGTTGCCTGGAGCAGAAAGCCCACATCTCTTAGCACAGCTTTCAAGGCTCCTCCCAGTCACTCAGATTGTGGGGCTCCGGGTTCAAACCCTGCTCCTCCACCAGGGGAAAGTGGGGAAAGAATATATTTGTTCTGTGGCATGGGAGGCGTTCAGGTATTCGCTCGCTATGGGAAACCAGATTTGGACAGCAAGGGATGCCTGTTGTTGGAGGGGCCTGTGCCTCCAGCACATGAATTGGGCTGAGGGACTGCAGTGACCCTCAAGCCCCAGTGGTTGTGTGACCACCCTGGGATCATAAAGAAACCTTACTCTTTAAAAGGGAGTGGGATCAGTCCTCTTTGGAAGTTTCCCGGCAGTGGGGGGAAAAAAAAACATTTGCAGGGAATTTTCGTAGCTTTAGGCAGTTGTCTGAAGGCACCTCACACTTTTTAGGTTGACTGTACCGCAGAGGCCTAGAGGAGGCAGCTGGCTGGAGTGGGCCACACCACCCTGTGCCAGTACTATTTTCTATTTAGAAAAGAATTTTTTAAGTTCATTTTATGAAATCGTATGAATTACCAACCTCCGTGCCCGATCTGATTCTGCTTTCCGCAGTTCATATATGTATGGATACATGTTGTGGGGAGAGCTCAGATGTCATCTGCTGTTACCTGCAGACTGTTAACAGATAGGTTTCTGGGTGGCTTCTAATCTTTGATCTCTGTTCTATATTGAACAGAGAAGAGTTTAAATTCAGAGCCCTCGGAAAAGAGGGTGACGCTATTCATGCAGGAGCTGCTGTTCCGTCTCTGCGCCCCGCCCCCACCCCTGCCTGGCGTGGGTGCCCGGGTCCGGGGAAAGCAGCTTGGAGGAAGGCCCCGGAGGCCATCTTCTCTGACCCCTCCCTTGGGAACGCGGGACAAACCAAGGCCAGAGCGAGAAGGGACTTGTCCATGGGCTCCCGGCTAGGACCCGAGCCCACGTAGGGGGGCTCTGGCCTCTGAGTCCAGCGCTCTTTCCTCCCCTACTACGGTGGGAGAGCTCTACCCCAGGCCTCTACCGCACTCCCAGGCAGTAGGCCTCACTGAATGTCAGGGGGCTTCCATTAGGCTTGTGTGTTTTTGGAAACCACAGGGAGAGGCCGATTCCTAACAATCCAGAAAGGCCGGGCTCCAGATGGCTGGGTTGGAGCAGGTCTTTGAATTATAAAACTCATAATCATTTACTGAACACCTGCTGTATGCCTCACATTGCGCTGGGTTTTCTTAGAGATGGGTAAAACAGCTCCTTCCATGGAGGTGGAGAACGGGGCCAGTGGTGGATTGTAGCAGCGGGGGGCACAGGGCTGGGGTTGGCTTAAGTTTTGTGAACAATTATTGCTTAACTCTTTTGTCACCCTATAACACCAGTTGCTGCTTTTTATTCTTCATACTATAATTCTGGGTCATTATTTTGCTTAATTTTGCTGCTTTAAGTGGTAACTCATCGCAGCTTCCTGCCACCTTAGTCACTGCTAACATGACCTTCCTTTCATTGGAGGGCAGCAAAAATCATCCTCCACCCAGAAGTCAGAGAAGTACACCATCCATTTACTAGAACCATGGTTACCATGGCCCTGACATTCAAAGACCACAGACTCTCCCACCCCCACTTCCTAGAACCATTGACTCACTCCTGATTTCTTAGGAAAACGAGATCTTAGAGTGAAGGAGCTTTGTAAGTCATGCCCCCAGGTTCAAGTTTTCATTTAAGTTTTTTTAAAAAAATTATGATATCCTTGCATTATATACTTGAGTATAGAGAGTTGTTCTATGTCACTAAGAAAAAAAGGTCAAGTACCCAAATAGCAAAGGGCATGAATGTTTTACCATAAGAGTAGATTTACAAATGGCTGGTGTAAACTATTTCAAAAGGCAGTGGTTCCAAAATTAAGTCAAAATGCCAAAGAAATGCCATTTTGTAACAACCAAGTTGTTAGCAAACACATCATGCCTATCCATTAAATTGGTTAAATAATACCTTTATATAGTATTAGGTGTATTTAAAGATCATGTTTTCTTTGACCATTTAGTGGGGGAGTGGGTAAAGTGCTCATGACATTATTTAAGAAAATGTAGTGACTAATTTTTACTTTGCTGTGTTCTATAATAGGGAAGTGCTTTATACTAAATGATAAATGCTAATTTAAAGAATCCAAATGGTAAAGCTTACAGATCTTTAAAAACAAAGCATTGCTCTGGGCTGAAGGCTCTGATAGAGAAGGTCTGGACTCTACAAGGAGGACAGATGGAAAAGGCTCATTGTCATCCTGCTCTTCACATGGGTATTTCCCCATCTGTAAAGTGGGCGTGCTGTGTCTATATCAGAGGCCAGCCGGGGTTCAGGGAGGGATGGCATGAAAACACCCAAGCAGGTAGCCCCTGCCATCCACGCCACGAGGGCTGGCCTCCAGATCCTTCTCGGCCCCCCAGTCAGGACTCCATCCTGCTCTCTCATCAGCATCCAGGAACATGTCAGCGCCACATTTGTTAAATAAAACATTTAGTCAGTGCAAGAGAGTTTTGGTTTTCTCAGATTTGTCGCTCCTTTCCACCCTCTGATCATGCTTGCTGGACAACACACCCTGCTTGACTGATGGGCGTGAACAAAGAATAATTGGAGAAAGACCGTGTCCTGGGAGGGCACCTCTGTTTTAGAAAGAGGTCAGTTATCCTCCAAATTTTTGAATGCATAGGAACTTCTTCTTTTATTTATTTATTTTTTTAGTAGGGAGGTGACTTTTATAAATGATCTGAAGTTTGGAGGGGTAAGAAGATAAAAATAAGAAAATTGCCATTAAAGATTTGAAGGAGGTAATAAAATACCTTGTAAAGCTCAGATCATCACAATGGAGTGATAGAGACATAGCACAGACTTAAATGCTCAGAAACAGACCAGAGCTTTTGAAAGAATTTTGTCATTGATTACAAATGAGTTGAGGGGGAAGATCGTACTTAGGCAGTTCAGTGTTTGAGGAGTGAAGTCCATATTTACTAAAATAAGCTGCTGAAGGGTTAAAGCGTTAAACATAAAACCAATTTCTGAAAGAGTTTGAAGAAAATACAAGTGTTTACCTCGTCCTGATTTTTTTTTTCCTTAAACTTTTCTGCTCCTGCTGCTTACAGAGTAATTGTTGGCTGGAAATCATGAAAAGTTGCATTTTTGCAGAACCACCAACCACAAGCAAACAGTGCAGCTAATGGACAACCTGGCACGTCCCCAAGGCGGCCCTCATCACAGACAGTGCTGGGCTGGGGGCTTCTCCTAAGTGGGGCTGTGGCCTCAAACCTGGAGAGGTGGGAAGACCTAACCTGTGGTGTTTGGCGATGTTTGTAACATATTATAGGACAGTTGGCAGAATCACTGAGTACAGAGAGGGTTGCTTTTCTATAGGCAGAATCATTTTGAAATGATGGGCAGGAATGGGCAGTCCAACCCTGGCCCCTTCTCTTTACCTGGGGTCTATTAAAGCAGCCACTACATGGCCATACTGAGTTCTCCTTGCTTCCAGATTGCTGAGCTTTCCTGGTTTGCAAACACAGCCTGTCCTGTCAGTCAGTCCTCCACAACCCTGACAAGCAGGCAGGACAATAGCAATCACCCTTTTTTACTGGAAACTTAACGTTGAATGGCCAAATGGGTTGCCCATGGTCATCCCTTGCTAGTAAAGGCAGTATCACTTGAACCCAGATGTGTTGGTTCCTAGTAGTATCTGTTCATCTTGTGCACACGGTGTATTCATGGGATTCACTCTTTCCTTCCATCAAAATTGCAAGTTATTTTGATGGTTCCTATTTTCTGGCTGAGGAAAGTGAAGCAGAAGTGACTTCTTTACAGTGGTGATGATGGCAGGCTACATCTGTAAGAGAAGAAGAGGCTTCCTACGTCCTGACCTGGGAAGTTCACTTTTGTTCCAGAGAACCAGTCAGACTCCCGGGAGATGATTGGTGATTCAGTTTCACATTCTCAGTCCTGGCGTTTAGAGGTGGCTTCCCACAGGCAGAACAACTGGGAGGTTTAGAATCAGAGGGGAGGAGCAGGGTACAGGCCCAGGTGAGGCAGTCAGGCCTGTGACTTCCTGATCAGGCTCACCCTGTGAGCACAGGGCCAGGCACAAACACGCCGGCCACATGAACAGGTGGGGCACAGATTGCCTGGAGGAGGGCCAGATGGGAAGGGCAGCATCTGTTTCACCCCTGGGAGACATTTGTTGAGGCAGATGTACCAGGTAAATGCTGGAATAGCAGCATTTAAAAAGAAAAGTAATGACAGCACCCCCCCTCCCTGCCCCATCCAGTGGCCCACCTCACCTCCTATAATGCCCAAGAGCTTAATGGGGCCCAGAACGTGTCTGCCCTACTTCACCCTCTCCGGGGACATTTCCCAGTTGAGCTGTCTGTTTATTCATTAAGTCACGGATATGTATCGATCTTCTCTCGGTACAATACGCCAGCCTCTTGGAGGGGGCACATACATTTATACAGCACCTCTCTTCCCTGAAGGCGCTTCGTAAGGCAGCCAGTTGGGCAAGGCAGGGCGTCCTTACATCGGTAACAGTGGCTGCATGTTGGCCCCCCTCTACTGCTCTGCAGTGCACATGCACAGTGGTGGGTGTTGTTCTCCCATTTTAGAGATAAGGAAATAGAGGCTTAGAGAGTTCACCACTTGCCCAGTAAGTGACAGATACCACCTGGGAAGGTGGTATTTGAGGAGGGTCTGTGGAGGACGTGGGTGGACAGAGAGATTCAGGGGCCAGGGGCCCAAACTCTGTGTCTCATTGTGAGCGTGGCTTCTGACTCTCCACCTTCTTGTGTCCACAGAGTGCAGCAGCTGCCCCGAGCCCCGTGCTTGGCAACATTCCCCCCAACGATGGGATGCCGGGAGGCCCCATCCCACCGGGTTTCTTTCAGGTATGTGCTGGGCTTGGTCCTGTGCTCCTTTCACTCCAGGCCAGGCCCAGGCAGGCAGGAGGGAGGGAGAGAGAAGTAAGCAGTAGCTCAGTTTGCCATGGTCTAAATACGGTTGCTTTGTGCTGGTTCAGACCCTTCCCTTCCCATCCCTTTCTGCACCCCTTAGAAAGCTGAGGAGGGGAGAAAAGATATGGAGAGCAGACACCTTCTGCATGTGCTGTGTCACTTCTGTTTTCTTCCCACCAGCCTTGCAGTCACGACACAGCCTGCCCCTGGTCACCCCTGTTCGGGAGGTTGAGGCTGCTTCCAAGTCCGTGTGGAACTGTCTTTTAACAAAAGGCTTTTTTTCTTTTTAAAACCAGTAAACTGTTCTTTGTTTCTGTTTTGTGGCTGCTGTCATTGTTGTTGTTTACTTTGCCTGTCCAAACTACAAACCTTAGGCGTAATCTAAAAAAACAAAAAACCCACCATCCTGGCAGGTCTCGGAATCCTTTCCCTTTGGTTGACCACTTGATTTTTACCGAGTGTGATCACAGACGTCCCACAGCATCTGTGCCTGCACTCTGCCCACCAAAGGCAGGAGCAGCTCCCGCGTGGGTCCAGAGCCCAGTCTTCTCCGAAGGACACCTTGTGGGGCACTGGGGGGGGCCTTCTGTTTGTCAGGGTTGTGCGCTCTCCGCCCCCTCTGCAGCTCCTCGCCCATCTCTACTGTCCCCTCTAGGGGACTCCTTTGATTTAAACCAGATTGAGGTTGGGAAATGCCTTGGGAGGTGTCAGTGTTCAGGGCTGGAAGGAGGTTTTATGGGGAAGCTTTTCTGTTGAGTGCAACATCTTATTCTTTCAAACCTGTTTTCAGCTAGGTTTGGGAAATTGCCTGAGTTCCACACACTTTTTTGAAAGGTTTATACTTACAGATAAGATCATAGAAAGAGCTGCTGCATAGAAAAGAAGGCAGAGATTTCTTGGTGAAGCCCAAGAATTCAAAACTGGGACCACTGGGGCAGAGTCCAAGAAACCTCATTGGTATAAGCCAGAATTTTGTGCTGTGTGCGTCCACTGCAGGAAGCTGGAGCTCCCTGGCACTGGAGATACCTGAGCCCAAATGGGACAAACTCCTCTTAGGGATGTTAATGGGATTTCCTCCCTCGGTGGGAGATGACCTACAAGGTATTTCTATCTTGTAAGATTTCATATTTTGGTTGATGTTAACTCCCAGGAAAGGAGGGTTAGGACATGCTGCTTACCACCAAGATGGCTGTGAGGGAGCTGAGAGGGACTGAGGGGTGGCAGTTTAAGACATTGGATGGCCATACTGTGTGCATCAGTGTGCATTGCTAGCATGCTTCCCAAACTGGGGCCTTATCCCAGAGATGGAAGGTGGGGACAGCCTCAGAAATCAGTGTGCAGGCTCCAGGTTGGACCAGACAGGAGGCGTTGCCTGGGGTTCAGCTTGGGGTAAGACCAGAAGCATTGGGAAGAAGGGCTAGACTTCTAAGAAAGGAAGATGTTTGTTTAAATACTTTGAAACCTCTGGACCCAAGAAAGATAGGAGCCAGGTAAGCACGTGGCCTTCCTCTAGAGGAGAACCCCAAGGGGCTTTTACCTGAGACGGTCATCTGTGCCAGGGGCAGCTATTTCCTGGCCACTGCAGATGGGCCTTCTGCACCCAGCTGGTGGTCTTTCCCCCAGGAGTTCCATTTGGTTTGCACTTCTTTCCCAGGCTCAAAAGCCCTTGCCCAGGATGCATGCCCTGCATGTGTGGCTTTCCTGCCCACCTTAGTACCAGTTTCTACCTGTGTGTGCAGCCCTACTGAGGCTGCTTGCTGGCATCTGAGTGCCCAGTGCAGGTCACTCTGGTAGGAAGAGGTGGACAGTAGCCAGCTGTGTTTTTTTAAAATGGCCATTGAATTCTATTTTAGCCTGAGTCTGGGGTGAGGCGAGGTCGGCCTGATACGTGGGCAGCTCCCAACTTCCTGCTTTGGTATAATTGTCCATGGTTAAGGCCTAATTCCAGACATAATTTCTTGGGCCCTCCCCTGTGACGTTCAGGGGCGGGTGGTCAGAAAGCCCAGACTGATTTCTGTCCTTATTTAGCCACCACCAGCCACCATCAGAGGAAACTTTTGGACCCCCTTGACTTGAGGTCTTCTCTGATCCTAAGTCAGTATGAACTGTCAGGAGCTGGCTGGGTCATTGAGCAGGGAGCTGTGTGCCTGGCCTCTCTGCTTCCTGGGTGATTTTGTTTGACTTTGCCCCCTGCCCTGCCCAGGGCATCATTTCCCAATCAGGCAGATGGAGACAGATGGGGTCCCTTCCTGGCTGTGATGCTGAACTGCTCAGTCTGGGTCAGTGTGGAGGGGAAAGGGTATCTCTCTGGGAACAGGTAGTGACTGCCTGCTTCCGGAGCAGGCCGGCTCACAGCAGGAATATTAGCTATTGATTGCTGGTCCTGCCCCTCGCTCATCTTGCAGGCAGCCACTCTGATATTAGAAGGGAAGTAGAGATGGTATCAATGGTTTTATCTGCTGCCAACAACTGCACTTCTTCCTCATACTTCGCCACAGCTCTGCTGCAGGGAGGGTCTTTGCGCCAAGGAGCCAGCTTGGGTTGGCTCTCACGCTTTGGCCAGCCCCTGTCTCAAGGTAACCAGCCCCTGTTCTCAGGTCAGGACTCCACCCCCAGTTGGTGCTAAATTTAGAAGCTAGCAGAGCCTCCAGGGTAGACGGGAGGGAGCAGCTGTCCATCCCCGACCCCAGCCCCTCAGAAAGCAACACGGGAATTCCTTCCTCAGGCCTCTGACTTCCTCGCTGTGTGGCTGCTCCCAGGGTCAGAAGGTTTGGCCATCTCCACGTGCAGTTCCGTCTGTTTGTGTTCTCATATTCAGTGTTGAGGTTCCCAAGTGGACGGTGCCCGACTGGTCCCGTGACATGAACTGTATCTGGTAGCAAGTTGAGGGCTGTAGGAAGGTGGTTTGGGACCTGACTTGACCATACCTCACTGCTGGGGAATATTGTGAGGTTCTTGGAGTCATGGTAGAACTTAGCAAGGACATTCTAATTCTGTGTGTTCCTTATAAAAAGATTGCTTTAATCTTGGCATCCCCAGCACCTGGCGTGCACTGGGGACCTGGGAAATGTTTGAACTGAGTTTATTTGTGTTGCTTATGTTACCAGGAGGGGAGCCCAGCCAGCCCCAAAGCTCTAGATGCAGCATTCTGACCAGGCTTGGCAGGCCCAGGGGTGCTATTCTGGAATGGAGAAGGATACAGAGGACTGGAGATGGAGGACATCTCTTCTAGTCCCCTGCTTGCCCAGTACTTGCTGAGTGACCTTTGGCAAGTAGCTCCCCTTCTCTGGGCCCCAGTTTCCTCACTAGTAGATGAAGCAGGGTGGACCAGATGGTCTTTGAGGGCCCTTCCAACTTGGATTTTCTGCTTTGGATCCAGATGGATTTTACATAATCAAGCAGTGGCATTTTTTTTTCATGCAGCTTAAGTCAGTTGGGCTGCACATCTGGCAAACGCAGCTTGACTGTGGCCAAGCTCACTCGTCTGGGTGGGTCCCCCGCTCCTTGGCCCAAAGGTGGTTCTAATGGAGGCACTGTCCAATGAGGATTTCTAGGTCCAGAGCCAGGAACTGTGGGAGGGCAGGGGTCACAGAGAACAGAGCATTGGGTACAGGCTGTTTTTGTTCTTGTTTTGTTTTAAATACCAAAAATTGTTTTCAGTTATGTGGTGTTTTTAGACATGCAACTTACTTTCATTTTGATCATAGTGTTTCTGCAGAGGAGGTATGCTTGACTGGGAAAGTAAGACTGAGAAAGGTGAATGACCTGCTCAGAGTTATCAGCTGAGGTCTATAATCAGAGCATAAACCCAGGTTTCCTGGTTCCTGATCTTAGTTCTTCCACAGGAGTCAAAGTTCAAATATAGATACATGTCTAATTGGCTAAAGGAAGAAGAGAAACTAGAGAACAAGGGAAAAGGAGAGAAGTAATGGAGAGAGAAAGAGAAATTATAGCCGTCTTCCCTCAAAAGCAGGCAGTGTTTCCATTCATATGTCAGCTCTGATTGGTTAGTAGTAGCTACTTAGAACACTGTGTTGAGAATGATTCTGAAGCTGTGTCTAGGCTCAACAATGACTGATGGGCAATGTCTACAAAGAACATAGACAAGTAAATGGTAGTACATGTCCTGTATATTTTCTATCCCCAAACTAGACCAGGCTTTTCATTTAAAGATGTGGAATGGAGGCACAGAGGCAGACGGGACTGTGGTCGGTGATAGTTCTCTGCCGCTACCTGAAGGCATAGGGCTTGGCTCTAGGCCAGAACTGAGTCATCCTTTGTCTACCTGTGGAACACAGCTATGCCCTGTAGCAGGAAGTGGAGAGGCATGCCTACCCAGACAGAAGACCAGGAGGGGCCTCCTGGAGGCAGTGCTGTCTTGGTTGAGATGGTGTCTAGAATGAGGTGGATGAAGGTGTTCAGTGGGAGATGAGGATGGAGAGGCTGCTGGCAGTTGTCGATGGACCCTGTTGAAGAGCATAGGCTTCATTCAGCAGGTAGTGGGAGCCACTGGAGCATCCCAGTCTGGAGAATGCCTTGGCCTGGTCTGTGTTCCAGAACAGTACAGTGCACCTGCTCTGTCAGCTGTGCGGAGGCCAGGGACCTGATGAGGGACACAGGCAGTACAGAGACCCAGCAGAGGTCTTAGGGCTGAAGACTCTGCCTTCTCTGGAAAAGACAATTCTAGGGTACCAAGTTCCCTTTGCCCAAAGCTCAGCCCATCCTGCTCTGAGCCTCCCCAGATACCTTGTGCTGTGGTGGGGGACAGTCCAGATTGACATGCTCCCCCGTTCTAGTGAGTCCTCGTTCCTGCCAGCCTTGCCCGCCTGCCCTGGAAAGAGGTTGAGGTCTGCCCCCAGAGAACCCTCCCTTTAGTTATGGAGGGGACTGGGGAAGGAGCCAGTGATGTATATGCCCAGGAAACAGAGCAGTGATCCAGAAGTAAGAGGAGGAGAGAGATGCATGTGACCTCTGGCCTTTCCTGCAGGGAACACTTCTCTCCTCACTTCCTGCGGAAGTAGCTGGGAGAGAGAGGCAGCCTCAGGAGGGCTCTGATGACCGACTTGAAGTGTATGAAGTTCTGCCATGTAGAAGATACTCAGACCTGCCTCTGTGAGGCTTTAGCCCTTAGATCTTAGATCCTTGAGAGAAAAAGAGGATCAATTTGAGTCTTTGTAGAGAAGACATTTCTACCACCCCCCAATTTAACAACAAAGTAGTGAGCTCCTTGGCACCGGTGGTAACCAAGAAGAGAGCCTTGGGGTTGGTGAACCCTGGGGTGGGGTGAAGTGTTTCCAGGGAGGATCAAAGCCCAGTAAATGAGAACACGCCTGGGGCAGCAGCTCGGCTGGGCCCAGCACTGTCCATTTCCTGCCTTCTGTCCCTCCAGGGGAAGCAGGCAGCAGCAGGGCATGTTGAGGGTCTTCCCGCCATAAGTCTGCTGCAGCAGGAAAAACTTCTCCATGCTGGCGTGTGGGGCTAGAGGAGACTCAGGAAGAATTAAACCCCTTGTTTTTGTGGTTTTCAAAGCCTGCTACCAGGGAGGACTTGATGGGTGGGGGGCCTGCCTCCCCATTTGACAGACGGTGCTTCTGAGGCAAGAAGCTAAGCCACGTGAGACCTGGCCAGGCTTGCTGATCATCCCTTAGCCTGTCGGCCAGATGTGATCTCTTAGAGGGTGCGGTGACCTCCCAGTCATCCAGCCTTTGGGGAGCCCTGCAGGCTAAGGAGGCACCCCAGCCCCTGCCCTAGAGGGACTCACAGTCTGGCGGAGGCAGGGAGTGATTACGTGAAGGGTCAGTGCCATGGGGACAGGGGATGGGACCAGCTGGCCTCGCCTGGGGGCCATCTGAGAGTCTCCCTGAGAGGCTGAGAGCTGCTGTGGCCTGAGCAGGAGGTGGTTGCCACGGATACGGAGGGGGGCCCTGTGTCTGGGTGTGGATGTGATGGGGCAAGTTTAGGACGGCAGGAGGCCTGGATAGACACATGAAGGACTTTAAAGACAGAGGCAAGCTGGGGAAAGTTCCTGCAGAGGGTCTGACACAGTCCCAGGAAGGGCAGCAGTGGCCTGGAGGGGCCAGCCAGTCTCGCTGGAGGCTGGCCAGTGTGGAGGTGTGGAGTCTGGGCTGGGGCTGGTGCTGAGGGTGACTGAACGAAGTGGCTGGTGACTGGTGCTTACTTGCCCTTAACTTGGGGCCCCTTGCTGGATGTGGGGAAGCAGGGCTGGTGGGATACTCAGGGTTCTAGCCTGGACTGAGTAGGGGACTGCGGCAGGAGAGCAGGGGGCAGGTGTGGTAGTGAGAGGCTCAAGCTGAGATGCCTCCTACCCTGTCAGACCCTCCCCTTTGCAGGGGATGGGACCCCACATGTGGCCCTGTAGCTGCCCAGCCCAGCCCTCGCTGGTGACCCCAGGCAGTGCTCTCAGGGCCCAAAGCGGAGCTGTTCAACCCCCTCCTACAGTTGCCGATGCAGCACTCTCCAGATTAGCAGAGGTGTCCCCTTCTGATTTCCTCTGACCCTGTAAGGTAGGCCTGAGAGCTGACAGCTTTCCCATCTACGGGTGAGGGAGCCAGTGCCAACACCGGACAGAGAGTTGCTCAGGGAAGCTAGGGCTGGATGGGGCAGTAGGGTCCAGAGCTTCGTGATGGCCCCCCTGTCTGCTGAGGAGCAGATCCCATGCCTCTCTGGGCCGCACTTTCTGGCCCCAGCCCTTGTGCTGTCTGCTTCCCAGTAGGCAGAGGGGGTCTGAGAGATGCGCTGGTCTGTGAAGGGGAGGACAGAGTTTCTGGGTCTGGGTGTGCGTGCTGCTCCCTCCAAGGGACAGGAGCACTCCTCCCCCCACCCTTTGCCCTGCTGTCTGCCTCCAGACTGACAGAAGGCAGGGTGACCCCCAGTGAGAAGGATTAGAGAGGAGGTGGGGTGCCCCAACTGCTAGGCCCTAGGCTGCTCCCACCCCCACCCCACCTGTTCCAAGCCTGCCTGACTCCCACAGCAGCAGCCCCCTCCTCTGGTTACTCTGAGGAAGCCAGTGGCAGGCTTAATGCCTGAAGACCCTTCCCCTCCCCTGGGAGCTGAATGCCCTGGTGAGTCTAGCTGTGCTGCCAAACTGCTGTGTGTCTTTGGGAAGCCATCTCCCCCTCTCTGGGCCTTGTTTGTTCATTACTCCAATGAGTGGTGCTCAGGAGGGCTTTATAAACCCCTGGCCACTCCATGTGCTGTGGTCTGCGCTCCTGCGCCCCTTCCCGCCATGGCCCCTACACAGGCCACCCCCACCTTCCTGCCCCCCTACAATCAACCTGGCCTGTGTGGTAAGGCCAGGGCAGGAAAGAAGGAAAGAAACCTTTTCTTTTCTTGTCAATAGCACCTCCACAAAGGTCAGGCTGTGCTCCCGCCCCACCCGACAGCCAGCCTAGTGCCTAACATCTGCCCAGTGGCAGATGACTGGCACCAGAGCTCCTAGCAACAGTGGACAAAAGCTTACTCCTAACGCACCAGGCTGCCTCAGCCCCCTTGCCCTCCTCACCCTCCCTCCTGAAAAGGAAAAAAAAAGTCACGGCCTTGACAGGCGCGTGTGCGGTGTGCACGCGTGTGGACACGTTTACATCTGCACACCAAGCCGGCTCTCTGCCCCCTGCAAAACACGTGGACTCCACATGTCGCGCCATAACTCTCACTGATGAAATGGAAAGTTGAACATAAATCAATGTCTGCCGCCCTGTTAGCTATGCATCAGCAGTCAGTGCCTGGGAGATTTGCTCAGTAACAAAGCACCCAGCAGCTCCGTGGGCCTCGACTGCCCCCTAACGTGGCTGGTCCTGCACCAAGATGCCCAGCGAGGGCTGCGGCCAGCTCCTGGCTGCCTGCCTGTGCCCTTCCAAGTCACCCCTCTCCCCAGGTCTCTGTTCCCTTTTGAGGGTGAGAAAGGGGAGCATCTTCAGAAGAACCCTTGGACCTAGGAGCCCTGGGCTGTGTCCTTGATGCTGCTCCTCCTACCCCGGGAGACCCCAGCAGCTGCGTCACCTCTCTGGGGCCTCCTCTCCTGAGCTGTAAGCTGACCCCAGATCTCTCTGACTTTTATGGATCTGATATTCAAGGATTGGTGTCAGCAGCCGCCTTCACCTCTCGTTTATGAAGAGCTTGGACTGGTTTATCCTTTTCCCCTTTGGACCTGGGATTTTACTTGGGGTTTCTTTTAGAATTGAATTCCCCCTGTGCTTGAGAGCTGCCCTGTGGTGGGCTGCCAGCTCTCCCAGGCACTGTGGCCGTGGTTGTTTCTGCACAAGGCCCAGCTGCCTCTCGTGGTGCAGGGGCAGCCCCCTGTGGTTTTGTTTTGTCTCTTCATAGTTGGCTGAGTGGTAGACCCTTCTCTACTCCTGCCCCCACTTTCCTTCTCTGCAAATCATGCAGAGGTTTTTTTCCTTTAAAAAAAAAGAGAGAGATCAGATTCCTCGTCCCTTGTAGCTAGAGGTTTGAGGAAGAGATTTCAGTGAAATTTTGTAATAACACTCCTGGGCACTATGTGGTTCAGGACAGAACCCCTAAGTAAAATCACTTCATCCTGAAAGGAAACTGCCCTTCGTGGGGAGTATGGCCTGGGCCTGGGGCCAGGGCTGGACTGGAGGTCAGCAGGCTTTCTTGCTTCTCCCTGAGTGCTAAGTGTGTAGCTGTCCTAAGAACTGGGGATATAGCAGGGGGTGCACAGAGTGGGTTTTGGGTTTGTGTCCTATTTTTGCCTAAATTCGCTCCCCCCCAGCTGACCTTTCCCTGACAGCTGTCCTCTTCCCCCTCTCCCCTGCCAATGAAGGCTTTGGGTAGATGAAGCCCCTGGGCCAGGCCCACCAGTGGCTCTGAGAACTTCTGGAAATTACCTGTCTTTTGCTAAGACCAAAATGGTGCAGTTAGCTCGGTAAGAGCATGGGTAGGAGGCCATAGCCTTCATGAAGGGCCAGATCCATGCAGGGCGCTGGGCTCCCCAAGTTGGGAATTATCACATCAGCTCATCAGCTCTGTATGTAGTACAGGGATGGAGGGCAGGAGGGCACCGAAGGGATGACCTCTAAAGAGAGGTGTCACACCCTTGGTGGCTGTGACTGGGGGCTTTGGAGCAAGACAGCCACTGACATTTCCTGGTGAAGTGCTGTGGGGCAAGAACCTGACCTTGACCTCTCTGGGCACTGGTTTCCTCGGCTGCGGAGGAATAGTCATAGAGCAAATCACGCTGCCTCCTTTTCGGAGCTCTGCTGTGGACTGAGTTCCTGTGTTCCGTGATGGTTTATTACTGCCATTGGTACACGACCCATTGGCCTCAGGATCCATGATGACCCGTGGTCAGAAGCCTGGCACCTCGGCCTCTGGAGCCCCCATTGCCTGTTGGCTCATCTGCCCCCTGTGTGTTTCATCCTTCCCTCACCCTCTCTGAATGCTTTCTGTCTTCCGGGTGGGTCAGCATGTGGATTGACCTGAGAAAGTCAGTTCACCTGTCTGAACCTCAGTTGTTTCATCTGATGGTTGGGGCTGAAGATACCTGACTTCTTAACAGTTATGAGGACACTATGAAATGAGGTCTCTGTAGCCCTGCCTGGCACCTGACATGGTACACTTGGGATCCTGTGTTGTGGATCATACAGATGTTCATAGTCCATGGAGTGGATTCCAGCCTGGGCTAACTGCAGGGCCATGGGGTGGCTCATTCCCCTCCATCAAGTCTCCTCCTGTCAGTGGTGTCCCCTTCATTAAAAGAATAAAGTCCGGGTTCTTGGTAAGACAGAGTGCTTTGTGATCTAGCCCCTGCAACCCTCACCCTGTTTTTGGACCAGCTGTAGATCCATAGGATAAGGGCCAGCACTGTTGCTCTCAGACCCAGCCTCTGCCCCTCCAGCACGTCTGCATGGCCTCTTCCACAGATGGAAACTGAATAAAGGCAAGAGAGACCCAAAAAAGGAGTCTTTTTGAAGTCTCTTCACTCTTGGGTCAGTTCTATTCAAGAAGATGTTGACCAAGTCTTTGCCCCAAGGTCAAAAGAGAGATGCCCCAAATGTGGGTCTGATTTATTGCCTCATCCTCTGACTAGTTATAGTGTGTGATTCCACAAAACTTACTCTGGAGTTGTGGAGAGGTTCTAAGGGTTTTGTGGTGCATTCTGGGGCAGTGGCTTTACCTTTCTACAAAATGCAATAATGCTAGAAGGAGTGGACGTGGGAGGTGCAGCAGTAATCGGAAGACACCTGGCCCCTGTCTTCTGGGGCATCAAGGCTTTGGGGACAGAAGAAATACGGGACCACTTTAGGGGCCAGACAACTCCTGTGAAGTTGGCTGAGGAGCACCCAGCAGGGTGCCTGGAGGCCTCTTGGCGGGGCCGTGCTCCCAGCCCAAGGACTAGCTCAGTTCAGGGCAAGGTGTGTTTTGGTGAGCAAGGAGGCAGCTCCCTGGGAATGGGGCAGTAGGAAGACTTAGTCAAGGAAAAAGGGTTCCTCCCTTTTGGGAGAGCCAGTTCCCGGCACTTGACTAAAAATAAAATAAGTACTTTACTCTTGGGTCTCAGTCCTGTGTGTAAAGAGGGGTGGAGTGGCCCATTTTATGGGCGAGGTAACTGAGTTTCAAAGGGGCTGCAGGCTGTGCTCCAGGCCCATGAACTGGGGCTCTTCCAGCAGCACCCACTGTCCATCTGCCACTTGTGTTTCCACTGATGAGTCAGGTTTCATAGCTGTGCTGGGGGGCCATGGGCAGGCTTCCTAATCCTGTTTCTGCTCAGAGTCCTGGTTCTTTCCCTCACCCCATTCTGTTGCTTCTCCTTAGCCAGGAAGGAAGACAAGATTTTGGACCATTACCCACACTTCTCATGGACAGATGAGAATCCACCCTGTTATCCAGGGAGGCACAGAACTATAGGGAAACTTTGGCCGACTTTCCCATTCCCTACTCAGCCCTCTTCTGGATGGACAGGTTGGGTTGCATCCTGGCTTTCTGGATTTGTGGCTTCCAGAGCCCTTCTTCTCCCCTTCCTAGGAGGCTCTGATGAATCTTTACTTTTCGGATAGTCTGCTGGGCGCAAAGGAGTAGGGCAGGAAGGCTGTGTGCGCATGTTTGGCTGGAAAGCTGGAGAGCAGAAAGTAGAGCAGTAATTATCTGGTGGATGAGGCAGTGAGTGCCCTCTGATATGCGCCGTGCCTGCACTGTGCTGTCGTGATGAACAGCAGAGCCTGAGTGTGGCGTGGAGGCCGGCAGGCAGGAGCTGGGGGTGCGTTTCCACAGCACTGGCCGTTTCAGAGCCACACACTGTCTGAAATGGGGGATTTGGTTCTCTTGCCAAGGAGGGTGTCCTCCCACCATGTTCTGTGGGACTGGTGTGGTTCTGAATCCTAGCTCAGTCTCTGCCTCTCCCACCTGCCTGCGGAGCTTGTCTCTGTTGTGAGGAGGGAGAAGTGTGTGTGCTATTTGCATCCCGGCCAGAAACCCACGTGGCTGGGACTGGGCGTTGGAAACCCTCACCTGCATCGTTTGATTACCTGCTCCTTCACCAGCATTAAAGAGTGCTGGCTGTTCAGGGCTGGAGTGTGGCTTCGTAGGAGAGCAGGTACACACTGCATACGTAGTCACTGAGATGTGGGAATTAGCGCCCCAGCCAGTATGGACTTGCTGTCTTGCATGGCCACACGTCTTGATTTATGACTTGAGAGAGGGCACAGAAATCTCTTTGGAACGGAACAGATGTGTGATTCCCAAGACAGATCTGATTGCCACTCCCTTGCACAAACTCCCAAAGGTTAATGATCCCACTCCTGGGCCTGGAAGTTTCAGCTCCAGGGTCGCCATCTTGTGCATATAAGGTCCTCCAGCAACACCTCCACTTCTGTGTCTGCTGTATAGATGCCAGTCTCTCAGCCCAGTAGCTCCTTCTGTTTCTTCTCTGCCAGAGGATGCCTGCTCATCCTTCCAGGACCTGCCTACATGTGACTGGCCTGTAGCCACTGCGCCCTTGCTGCCCCGCACACCTGGTACCTTCCCTTTGTTCGAGCCCGGCTGTAGTAATAGCTGTACCTTGTTCTCTCAACCAGCCTGCCCTCTGGGGAGCGCCAGAGTGCTGCCTTTCTGTGCATCTCCAGCACTTAGTGCATCCTCAGCCCAGGGCGCAAGGTCCCAGCGGCTGGATGCATTGCCCTGTGGATGTGAGTTCTGCCCATACATTCTGGGTGTTAATGCTTTTTCCTGTGTCTTGAAAAGAGTGCCCAGTTGTGTGGACACAGGCACATGAAAGAATCTCCAGCAGAGAGGCCCCAAGGCTTTAGCAGCTGGAGAAAGAATCACCTCTCTTATCCCTTCCCTGTTCCAACCCACAGCCATTCAAGGTAAAGCCCTTTCCAGAGGTGACCCCAGAGAATTCCTCTGTGAATTCACTGCATAGGATAGGGTCAAACAGCACAAACCTGCTGAAAGCACTCAGGGTTGGAATCAAGCCCCCAGAATGTCTTACGCTGGCAAGTGAGGGAAGAGCTTGTTCCCCAGCACTGTGGCAAGAATGAAACTGGGGAGGTGGTCAGCAAGGAGATAGACACTCTGGAACCTGCCAGCTGGATGTGTTCTGGTTATTGTGTTACAATGATGAAAGATCATTTTGTTCAAAACCAGTGGCTCAGAGATTGGCCACATGCAATGCTGGTAGGAGAACCAGAATTCAGGTTTGCCGACCCCTGGTCTAAAGCTCACTCTGTTTGCCCTCAGTGGGATAAATCTCGGCTCTGATAAAAATAATACCATAATGTCACTGGACTCTAGTTTTCTCATTTGTATGATGAGGTTAATTTTTGTTTCATTTATCTTACTAGAGAGTTGTGAGGTTAAAATCAGGAAGTAGATACGATACTGTTTTGTTTTTCCTTGAGAACTTAAAGACCTCAGTTAATTCCTTTTTCAGTCTCTTAAGGCCATTCCCTAGCTCAAGGGTCAGCAAACTTTTCTATAAAGGACCAGATAGCAAATATTTCACGCTTTTGCACCATCTGATCTTTGTGGCAACTATTCAACTCTGCCTTTAAAGCATGAAAGCAGCCATTACTTTGATTACATAAATGAGTGTGGCTATGTTCCAGTAAAGCTTTATTTACAAAAACAGGTAGCAGGCCAGCTTGGGCCCTGAGCCCGAGTTTGCTGACCCCTACCCTGGCTCAGCATGGTGGTCGCGCTCTTGGGGTCCTCGTGCTGCAGCAGAGCCCCGCCTCCACTCCGGTGTACACTGTGGTGCAGGGGACCAAGCCTGGAACTGGAAGCAGCGAGCCCAGTGTTCTGGGCTCAGTCTTCCCGTCCATGCACAGGGCCCGGGGAAGAGGCAGGGAGTGTTATGTGTGTGGAGGAACTCCACTTTAGGTCGTGACGCCTTCAGTACTTTCATTTGCCATGTTTCCTCCCTTTGTTTTGAAACCATCGCCTGCTGATTCTGTGTCTCCGTCTCTGTGGGGCAAGCGGGCCTAGTGCCTCTGGAGCAAAACGTTCATTGAGCGCCTCCTGCGGGTGTCTTGGTGCCAGATTCACAAGTGTGCAGACCTCTTGCCCTCCCCGCCTGCCCAGCATTGTCCCAGCTCAGGGGAGGAGGCCAGGGAGAAGGCAAGGTCAGCTGGGGCCTTTGCTCAGATGGAAATCAGTTAGTCTTTGGCTGATCTTGGCACATAGTAGACCTCAGTGGCTGTGAAGATTCCTGTCGCACATGGGTAATTCCAGAGGGGAGACACTGTGTACCGTACTGCTTTCTCTAACTGGTGACTTCCTTCATCCCAGGAAGATGGGCCACCACCACCTGCCCGACCTCTCCCTGGCAAAACTCAAGGTCACAACTGTTGTTGGCTCGTCTCCTAGGCGGCCAGCTACCCTGACTGTGAGCTCTCTGAGGGCCATGCTGAAGCCTGGGCAGTTGCCTCACGGTTGGGTGTGGCACATTTCAGTTCCCTGAGGACCTGCTGTGCTGGGCCAGGCTCAAGTTGGGTTTGCACACAGTCGGCTCGGGCTCCCCCTGCACTTGAGTTGGTAATTTCAGCTCCAACTCCAGCCTGTACCATACAAATAAGCCTCATTCGTGGAGAAGACAGAAACAGGTTAGAAGGCGATTGTCCAAGCCACTGCTAAGTTCATTCCCATGGTTGAAATGAAGAAATAACTTCTCTGACGAGCTGCATGCTAATAGGAGGGGACCTTTAACATTCTCCCTCCACCACCCTGCCAGGCGGTCATCTTCCCACTTCAGGAAGGT
Source organism: Manis pentadactyla (assembly GCF_030020395.1). Classification (NCBI taxonomy): domain Eukaryota; kingdom Metazoa; phylum Chordata; class Mammalia; order Pholidota; family Manidae; genus Manis; species Manis pentadactyla. The sequence goes on along the minus strand of NC_080022.1, from coordinate 43,990,295 downwards.
CTGTGGGTAGAGGGAGACTGCCTTGATGGATTTGGGGTGATCATGGCACACAAGCACACCTTGACCCTCTCCCCAGAATAGGTTTACAGCATCTTCCATCATCATTCATGTCCAAGGCGCAAGTTGGGTTGTCTGTTGCACACCTTTTACCATGTGTATAATTAACGTAATTTTAAATTCACTCAGTTAAAGCCACATGTCCAACAGGTAGATTACAAAGGCTACCAGTAATGCAGGTGTTCTGTCTCCCACTGCCAGTCAGTAAAACCCACCCACCCCATCAGCCTTGCCAGACTAGTGACCTTGGAGTCAGAAGGGACAGGGATGTGTGTCTAATCTCTTAGCAACCTAAAACTTCACGTGTCCTTTCCCCAAAGGCCGTCTGTGAAGACAAAAGGCAAATTTGGCCTCCATGGCAATGTCATGGCGTCTGGCAGCTTACAGAGCCCTCTCAGGGCTTTCCTATGAGGAAAGTATCACCTGGACTTCTCGCCCCACCCCCCTTACAGATGTGCAGCCCAAGGCCCAGGATGCACAGCAGGCCTCGCTAGGCTGATTCTCTCACCGCTGGCCACAGCTTGTCCTGATGCTCTCTCGCAGGCTGCCCTGTGCACCCAGAAACCCTGGAATTAAGTCTCAGCTCCAGTTCTCTGCGAGTCCATGATAGTGAAAGCAGCCTTGGGAAGTGTGGGGTGGTATTTGGTGAAAGAGCAGTGAGTTTTGGAAAGACCAAATTCAGCACATAGCGTTTATTACTTCCCTCCTAAAAAACAATGCAGGTTTTTTTTTTAATTGGAGTTTTAATTTTAAGGCACTGTCTTCCCTCACCCCCAGAGTCTAGCTCAGAGGACCAATTTAGTCACCCTGTTAGTCCCAACTTGTGGTTCATTGACTCAGAGATGTTAGAAGTGCCCCCCAGGGCCTGGCGGACCGTGGCTGTGGGGTCTGTCTGCTTGCCTTGCTACCCTGCCTTGGCTGTCCAAGTGGGGTGGGATGCAAGTGTCACTGTCCCTGAGGAGCCCACAGATCAGGCAGAATGTGAGAAGAGGATGCCCTGCACTCCGAGAGCCCCTGACTAAAGAGCAGGCTGGGCTTCCTAGAGGCTGAGGGGGACGCCCGTGGCAGGGCGGTTCTAGCTCCCAATAAATGGGCTGTGCATGATTCCTGGAGTGTGAGCCGCGGGGGCTGTGGAAGATGAGGACATTCTGTATGCCCAGCACTATCGGCTGTACCCACCTGCGGTGTTTGTGGAACATCTCCTTTCTCTTATAAGGAAGCTGGACTCACAGGTGGTGGATCTGGGACCAGGTGCTGGGTCTGTGTACTTGGAAGCTTTCCCCAGCATGCCACAAGCCCATCTATAGAGGATGGCTTCAGATGAAGTACAAGGACAAAACCAGACGTGCCCGGGAGGTGGGTCCTGCTGGCGCTTCTGAACCGCTTTTCTTCAGAGACCTTTGGATCCGTTGTGCTGCGGGCACTCTCCTCACACCGCATCAGTGATAGCGAAGGCTCTAACTCCTGTCCATGTCCAGAGTTTTAGTGGGATGGTCCAGCGTTTGCCTCCCTCTCACCCAAGGCAGGGCTCTGCCCAAGTGGCTGTGGGGGCTGCAGGTACAACATATAACACTAGACAGTGCTGAAATTGCAGAAAAGAGAGTAAAGAGGAAGTGCAGAGTTACGTATCTCTAGTCAGAGGTCTTGGGAACGAGACGGAGTTGCCAGTCGTTAACAGGTCTGGGGCAGAATGAAGGCCAGACAGGAAGTCGGCACGTTTCCTGCTTCCTTTTCACAGACTGAGGAGCAGGGATTTCCCATGTCGGGTTCTTCCCCAGGCTCAGCTCTCCTTGCTGTAACCCTGCAGAAGTGCAATGGAGAGTTCTGACCAGCCAGGGGACCCTGGCTGTCATCCCAGCTCTGCGTTAGCTTCTACCCTATGGCCTCTCTGGGCCTCAGTTTACCTTCTCTTGGGGCCTGTGGCAGTTTAAGCTGACGCTTGAGTTTGTTGGTCACTGCGTCCTCATCCTCCTCCCCAGCTAGCCTTGGAGCTTCCAGGGCCGAGGTGAGTCTGGTGTGTTCCATTCCCCACTACCACCGCCAGCGTGGGGCTGGCCGGACACACAGGAGGCGAGCACCCAGGATACGTATGTGTGTGGGTGACTAGGTGCACTCACAGGTCCTTCAGCCTCTAGGGCTTCTCCCTCTCCTCTCTGTTGCTTGTGCCCTCTGTGTGATATGGAGGTGCCACTTGTCTGCTTGTAGAATGGTGGACCAGCTAAGGCCCTGGAATCGGACTTTGAGGCTTGGTTCCATCACTTAAAGCTTTGCAGTCTTAAACAGGAGAGTTCACTTTTCTGAGCCTCAATTCCTTGGCTATAAAAAGGAACAGTTTATAGCCTCCCTATGAGGTTTCAAGGGTTACGTAAGCTAATTAATGTAGGTGTGGGGTGTGTGGCTCTGTTATTATTACTATAATTGTTCCCATTTCGATGATGAGAAAAGAGAAGTGTGGTCACTGGCAGTTGGGATTTGAACTTTGAGTCTTTCTAAACCCTATTTCTTTACCTACAATGGACAAGGACATGGTATCATGAAGAGAGAGCCCTGGGCTGAAGTTAGGAGATGTGGCTCAGCCACCAGCTAGTTCTCTGTGGCCTTAGAAAGGTCATATCTCTGTCCTAGGCCTCTCCTTTATCTGCTGTAGATAAAGGGCATTGGAAGAAGTAATCTGTCAGGCCACCCAACAAATAGGTGACTCTTCTCCCCAGACTTGTATGGGGACCTGCAGCCCAACCTGGCCCAATACTGTGTGCCTCCAAGACGCCTGTCCACATCCACCATCATCATGGCTTGTCGGCGGGGGTGGGGGGGGTGCTGATCAGACAGCACATGGGACAGAAAGCCTGAGACCCATGGGGGAAATGGTCTCATTGGGGCCGGCCGCAGGCCCGTCCTGGCCAAGCAGGCTTCCAGATGTACACTTCAGGTTCTTGCGAAGCTCTCAGCAAGTAGAAGCCAGGAAGGCCCCCTGGGGGAGTTGTCTTGTGTGGGAAAACTCAGCATTATTGTCTGCTTGAACTCCACCTTCTCTCACCTTCCACCTCAATCTCTCCACCGCCTGTCAGGTCTGTTCAGAGTTTGGGGAAAGAGAAAAGCCCACATCCCAACAAAGGTCAAAATCCTCAGACTAGATCCTTTTTTATCTGCCTTCTACATAGCCTTTGCCCAAGTGGGTAATGAGTTGAAAAGACCATGAAGTCTGCTTTTTCTAAGCATACCTGTTGGTCTCTTGTTGAGAAGGTAGACTGGGAAGAGAACACTTTTTCATAGCCTAATAAGACCCAGGGCAGCAGATTCTGTGCCGCCTCATGGAGGCCACCATGTCTGTCATCTTTGCAGAGGCAAACATTTTCCCCAACATGGGGCCCCATTCTCTGCTCCTGAGAATGTGCTATTACATATGGTCTCAGGGACAGAGTTAGGGACACAGAGCTCCAGGCTGAGTAGAGGTGGCAGAGGTGCAGAGAACGGAGCTTTGGGTGGATGTGGGGGGAAATCCCCCGGCAGTGGTAGACTTCTGGCTCCATGCAAGAAAAGCTCTCTCTGCTGACAGAGCTCCCAGTACAGAGCAGGAGCCTGGTCAGCAGGTGACCCGGGGCTGGGAGAGGAGCTTCATGTGGCTTCCTGCCCTGTAGAGGATGCTGATCTGTACTTCTGCCTAAGCCAAGATTGTGGTGGGATTTTTCTCTGTGGGTGACTGGCTGGCCTGGGCTGGAGTTCCCTGGTCTTCAGCAGTCTGAACCCTGGCTCCAAGCCAGAGGAGAGACTTCTAAGCTGCTACGCCCTCCCCAGGCTCCCCAGCCCACCCCGCCCTGTTCCCCACAGGCTAGAGAGGTTGCTGGGGCTGGGCAGGGGCCGCACTTCCTGGCCTTCATGTGAATGGACACTGGCATTGGGGCTGACTTTGCCACAGTCCCTCACTCAGGGACTAGTCACCGGAATCCATGGGGAGTTTCTAAGGGAGGTAGAGGTGAGGTACACACCCCGGCCCTCTGAATCTTGGGGGGCCCAGGCAGCCTAATCCAGGGCAGAGAGACCCCTTGGCATGGCAGGCAGAGCCCTCCAGACCTGGGTTTGAGTGTTAGCCCTTAGTAAGGACTGCCGGCGATTGAGGCTCGCTGCGGTATCAGACACTCTTGGGTGCTTTACTTAGATTTTCTATCATCAGTCACCAAGTCAGCCACTGATACCCTCCCGAGGCTGGTGGGGGCACCGGTGTGGGGCGCCTGCCCCAAGCCACAGTGGGTGTTACCAGGGAGGTCCACGAAGGACCGGGAGGGGGGAGGCACTCCCTTCCTGCCAAGAGCTGGGAAACCAGTAGAAGGCCCTTTGCCCCCTCTTGGCAACTGGACCTCACCCTTGAACCCTTCTCCTGCATTCTTTTTATTTTTCTTTTTTTTGGGGGTTGACTTCAAATTATCTTATTTTGTTTACATTGCACCCAAGTTGCATTGTACAAAAGACTTGCAGGTGCAAATATGTCCCGTCTTTATTAACTTCCCCTCCCTTTTTAATTTATGTGATTTCAATTTTCCTTCCCTGTACTGTTAATTAGGGTACCCTCTAATCAGTGCCATTATCACAGTGGTATTCATGTTTAGGAAAGCCGCTAAACAAATGCTTGCAAAATTGCTAAATGGCTAATTAATGTCTGTTAATTAAGAAAATTGCTCATGGTAACAAACCATGCCGTTGCTGGCAGCCGCTAGAAAGACACACACTTGTTGAAATTAGTAGCGTGGCAGGTAGGGGAACATCTGCTCTGCGGAGCTTTCCGGAAGTGAGCAGCCGCTTGCTCGGCCAAGAAACTCCAGGCCTGTCCTCATTGGCCCCCCCAGATTCTTGTACGGCTGCCTCCGTCTTCCTCTGCACACCTCTTCTCTGTGTCTCTGTGCCCACCGGCTTGTGCCCACCTCTCCGCCCCTCCCCAGCTCTGGGCTCTGTTTCCTGAGCAGGCGGGAGGCAGGGCAGCCTGGTTTTGAGGGATAAGACTGAGGAGGAAAACCCTATCTGTGACTCTGAAAGGTTCTTTCTCCATCTCTTTTTAAATATAACCATACCCATCCCCTATGTATGTTTTGATTTTTTCTCAAAAGCACCTTCCAAGAGTCATGGCATAATCTTGGGTGGAGAAGAGTAAATGAGGGCACGCTCCTCATCTCCAGCAACAGTGTCCAGCTCCAGATGTCCTGAGTAGACAGGAAGGTGCTGCCAAGCTAGACTTTTCATGCCCTTCGACCCACAGTAGGAAATACATTCAACATTGTGAACCAGTGTATACACATATGTGCATATTTACAAATGAAATAGAAGTTAATGAAAAATATTTGCCTCAAAACACACAAAGCTGTTTGATGTTTTCTATTACATTTTTTATTCTGTTCCAGGATTTACAAAAAAAAAAACAATGGTTTAGCCCACTAAATTGATTTCATTACCCACTAAAGGGTTGCAACCCACAGTTTGACCAACTGTGGTTTAAGTGAATTCATTTGCCCACTTCTGTGAGGGGAGTCAAATCAGCATAGCCCAGGGCTTTGGGGGTCATCTGGGAACCATGGGTGGCTCACCACCAACTTGAGTAGAAAGCCCAGCCCTTCCACCCACCTGCCCAGCAGCCCTCAGCCCTGTCCCCCTGCTCCTCTGCACATGCCAGCTTGAGCTCTGGGCTGCAGGCATCAGGATGAACCTTGGACCCAGCAGGCTTCTCATCCTGACTCTGCCATCTACCAGTTGTGTGGCTGTAGCCAAGTGCTCTCATCCCTTGAGACTCAGTTTCCTCATCAGTAAAAGTAGGAATGAGAAACCCCACCTCACCAGCCCATTTTCAAATGGTGAATTAATGACCTGCACTGAGTGTAATGCCCCCCACACTCGGTAACTGTCTCTTCCTTCCCTTCCCCCATTTGTTGTGTCTCTGGCACCACCTCACTCCTGTCTGTTTTTGTTTGTCCACCAAGAACTTGTCCCCTTCCCCTTGGTAGACTGGTTTCTGGGTACCCTCTGCCTGTCTCTGTGCCCACAGGCTGGGGGCCCCTGGAGGGCGGGGCCTCCCCTGACTCTCCCTGTGCCCATGAGTGGCACTTGGGCTGTGCCAAGTGGGGCCGGCGCCCATGCTCTCTCTGAGGCTGCCCCCACCAACGTATTTGACATGGCAAACTCGGCTCCAATGGTAGATGATGCCCGGGCCCCCCTGCTCCTGCGTGCTTTGACAAAGGAGCTTGATTTGATTTTTCATTCCTGTGAATCCCCTGTGAGTGTGTTCATCAGCTTCTCTCCCTCCCGCTCGCCGCGTACACCGTTGAGCCAGCGACCTCAGCAGCAGCTCGCACCTCCCCGCCAACCAGAGTCCGCCGCCCGCACGCCCGCCGCCTGCCCCTCGTTTTGGTTTAATTTTTGTTCTTTTAAGCTTCTGCGCTTCTCCATGTGCTGTGATCTATAACCTGCCTCTACTGTCTGGCCTCACAGGGTCCTCCGGGGTCACAGCCCTCGCCGCACGCACAGCCTCCACCTCACAATCCCAGCAGCATGATGGGACCCCACAGTCAGGTAAAAGCACTGTGGCCCGCCTGCCCGCCCGGGGTCGTGGGGCACCAGGAGGACAGAGCCAGCAGAGGAAAAACAAAAATCAAAATGTGCTCTAGCCATTGCCTTCGAGTCTTCATGGACAAATGAAATTAAAAAAAAAATTTTTTTTTTCTTTAAAGATAGTCTTCATTCCTTGAACACCAACTCCAGCTTAGATATGGAACCAGAAGACAAGAAAAAAAATATTTCTGTGACCTTGTCAGTGGCCTCTGCGTTTTTGTTTTTTCCTCTCACTTTTGGTTTGGTTTTTGAGTTTGTAACCATTTGTTTGTAACTGAAGCTGCATCCCTAGCCTTTCCTTTGTGCACTCTCGCTGCTGAGAAAGCTTTCTCGCCCATTCCCCCCGCATTAAATTAGGGAGCCCGCTGCCCCCTTACTGTTTTCATTGTTTCCCTCCTTAAATCCTCGTTCTCCTTCCCCATCCTCTTTGTCAGTGGTTTCTGTGTGCGTGTGTGTGTGTGGTGCATGTGTGCATGTGTGTCCAGCGTTGTCTACACACCCTAAAAATGTGATGTGTAAGTCCCTTTCTGATTCTTCTGTTTGCCCTTACTGAGAGCAGAGGTGTCCTCCCTTGCCCTGCATTGATGTAACTGCTCTTCTGCGTCCTATTCAAAGTCCCAACCACTGCCCTTCCACCCAAAGTAGATCTCCGCGAACAAATGTGGAGTCAGGAGTCACATATGTTGTGTGCACCTATTGTTCCCTCTGTCCAAAGGAAGTTTTGCCTGGAGGGAAGAGGCTACCAGGAAAAAAGAGAGTTTAAAAGATCACTAGTTGTAACAAAACTGGACTTTGTGGAGTGGAGTGCATTTGTGTTTGTCACTGTGCAGTAGCACAGGCTGTCATTGAACTAATTCCCTGTAATTGCAGCCTTTTATGTCACCACGATACGCAGGCGGCCCCAGGCCCCCGATCAGAATGGGAAACCAGGTACTGTACCTTTTCATGTTCTCTCTCCCTTCACTCAGCCACCATTGACCCCAGTTGGACTTTGACTCAAATAGAAATTCAGGGGAAGGATTGGGAAGTGGAAGACAGGTTTTAACGTGGAGGGTATCTGCACGCAGGTCCCCAGAGAGGGGGCCCTATGTCCACTCTGTGCCCATGGGACAGCTCTCCTTCCAGCATTCCACCCGCCTCTCCTGATGGGCTTTTGGGGAGCCAGTTCCGGAGCTCGGAGGGCGGCAGAAGCAGCCGGGGTGGGAATGCAGGGTTTCAGCTATTCTAGAGGAGGTGGTGATGCCCTCGCCCCGCCCTTCCAGCCCCTTCTTGGAAAAGGGTCTTCCTCCTTAATGAAGTTAATTGACAATGTGCATTTTTTCCTGGAAGCTTTTGAGAATTGCCAAGGCTGGTAAATATAATCTTGCTATTAAGAGGAGAAGTGGCCCGTAGGAATGCTTAGATCAGGAGCCTGGATGCAGTAGAGCAGGACATTTGTGAGTTTTTAAGCAATGTCTGCCTACTTCCCAGACCCAGCTCAAAACAAGAAAGGATTTGTTCATGTAATTAGAAAAGTGGTCTGCTTAAGGAAAGGGCTTTTCAGCCTGGGGTTGTGTGCCTTATGCTGGCCCATTAGGGTTGGCAATTCTAGGTGGTCTGGAGAAATCAGCCCCCACACTACCCTCCCTGGTTCAGCCCATCCAGGGCTGGGAGGGAAGCTGGAGAGGTAAAGATGAGTATCCTCTTCTGAGCATAATCAGATTTAAAAGACACTTTAAAGAAACATCAGGGAAATTTATTTTCATGCCAAAGTATTTTTTATACATAGTCCTCAGTGTGACCTTGCAAAAGCCCTTCACAAAGTCTGGCAGCAGTGCGAGTGCTTCCAGCCCCTGTTGCCTTTGGAGCTGGAGAGTTCTGTCACCAGCTGGACTGGCCTCCTCTGAGCATGATTCCCTCTGTCCCAGGGCTCGGCAGGAAGGCCTCTGAGTGAGGCGATATGGGGACTATGGGTAGGGCTCATAACCAAGGGCCTCTGATTTTGAAATTAAATTGCTTATCAATTTTTAATTACATTTTTCTCCAAAAGTTTTTTGTTTCCTATTTTCTCTGACATAAAGGGGACAGATTTGGACAAGAACTAGAGACCCAATTTTTTGAGCCAGGAGGGACTCTTGAATACATCACAGAAGAGGACACGGGGTCGGAGTTGGGGAGGGACTTCGCAGTCTTCCAGGGAACAGGGCTTAAGTCAGTCACCCACTCCAGGCCCAGTGCTGCCTGCTCTCTTGCCTCCCCCCATTCAGTGTGGTAAAAATGCTGCCCCCGCCTTAGCTTTTAACTGGTCACCAAGTGGCCTCCTTTGATATGAATCACATTGGGCCCCGGAAGCAACTTTGCCTCCTGCCTTTCCAGGGGCTCTCCTTGGCCTGAATTGGCCCCCGCCTCAAGAGAAAATAGATGCTTCCTTAGCATAATTGCAGCCTTTCCTCCAGCAGTTAAAGGACACGAGAAGATACATGTATGTTTCTGTTTATCAAGTTCGCATTAATAAGTACCCAAGAGCAAGTGGACCATACATCCTTCACCTGTACCTCATGTTACAAACCACTTGTCCCAGTCTCCCTGCTGCCCCCCACTGGCTATCTACACTGATTTTCTGGTTTCCTGTGAACTCCGGGAAGTTTTTCTCCTCCCAGAGGGATGTTGCCCTCGCCCAGGTATTGCCCGGGTGGCTTCTTGGAGAGTACCTCAGTTGGGGCTGCCCATTGGACAGAAGCCTCTGTGCCACCCCATTAGCTCAGCCTCCCCCTGGCCCCCAAGCCCCGTGGCAGGTGCAGGAAGCACAGGCAGCAGGACTTGCTCAGGCTCACGTGACCTCCCAGGTTAGGGCAATGAGAAGGGCGCTTGGGGTACAAGAAGCTAAAGGTTGCTGAGCTGGCCCTAAAGCTTTGGAAGGCCATCCCCCAACCACCTCCCAGGGGGCTGGAAGTTTGGGGTCATGGATAAAGCACTGCTGTTTTGCAAGCAGGAGTGGGTGGGTAGGTGTTCAGTGGGGCTCAGCTGGGTTGAGGAGTGGAAGATTGGAATCCAGGGTGTCAGGCAGCCCTCCCATATGTGTGCCAGCTAAGTCCCCACCAGCCTGGTGACTTACTCGGGCAGGCAGCTGAGTGACCTCACTGACGTTGCTGGTGTTTGTCCGTTCCCTGTGCTGACACTTCCTCCTTCCAGGAGCCCGTGGGACAGCCCTGGAGTATGTCTCTCCAGCAGGCCCGAGTGCGTGCACAGCACGTGCTTACAGTCCCACATACTAGCTGGTGGTTTCCTTTCTTACATCTGCGGGCTCCACCCTTCCCACTGCAGGACCCTTGTACCTCAGTCATTGCACACCTTCCATTCCTTGTAGAGGAGGCCCAGCCTGCCCCATCTCAGGGTCTCCCCAGTGAGGGAAGGAAAGAGTGATGCCCAGGTCCTCTCTAGGAAGCCCAGCTGCGCTCCTGAGTCCTGAAACAGGGGTAGGGACATAAGGAGGTACTTCCTACAAGAACTGGTGGCCAACACCAGGCTAACTGGAGAGGGGGCAATTGCCCCACCCTGCCAGCTGCTCCATCAATATCCTGGGATCCCCCAAACCAGACAGCCTTAGAGGCAGGCCTTCCCGTGTCCTCTCAGACTCATGTAACCAAGTTCTAGAAATATTCTAAGCCCCCAGGTGGGCAGCCACAAACCAGTCATGTGACTGAGAGCTTAGGGACTCAGGGAGAGGAAGCAGGGATGGAAGAAAGCAAGCTGAGCAGCTAAAACCCAGGGGCTAGAGAGAGAGAGAGAGAAACTCGCAGCACCCCAGCAGCAGGGACCCACCCCCTAGACATGCACACACCCTCCATTCTGAAGCCAGGGAAAACAGTGAGGACTTGTTCCTTCACTTCCACCACCTCGTTCCAAAACCAGTTTGTAGTTCACCATTGATCCAAAGACAGACCAGCTCCACTTGGCCATCGCCATAGCAGAGGGCAGGGCTGGGGGTCCCTGTCGCACGTGCCCAGTCCCCTGCAGATGGAGAGGGTGATCAGCTTCTACAAAGGCATGGATGGGCCCATGTACTCCTGAGGCGTGGGGTTCTGTAAGCGGCTGTCTGGAAGCTCTGTTTTTGCAGATTGCAGCTGAAGGAACTTCAGCCACCAAGAAACCCCTTTTCATAGACTCTCACAGTGGGTGTGCCAAGAGTGCATTCAGGAAACCCGCAGCACCCTGCCCTTGTCTGCACCTTCTTAATGGCAGTCCCACCAGCACCTGCTGCCAGCAGCAGGCTTTGGGGAGCAGGTTCTCATTCAGCATCCCAATCATCCCTCTCCAAGAGGCTGCCTCTTCACCCCTGGGTTCAGAAGGTGACATTTCATGTAGTGAAAGAAGACAGAGTGAGGAGTCTTAAGTGCTCATCCTGGCTCTGCCAGTAGGTGACCGGTGACTGTTGGGTCTCTGGGCCTCAGTTCCCCCATCTAAATCTCAGAGGCCACCCCCTCCCCTGCTTTTCTTTAAAAATGACCTCCCGTAGTGATAGGATGCTAGCTAGTGGGTCTTGGTCCCCACAGGTGGGAGGTGGGGTTAAAATGAGCTACATCTCTGTGAGGCAAAGGACAGACGGGTTTGGCCTAAACTGCAGTGGCCGGTATTCAGGTGGTAAGTGGGAGGGAGGGGCGTGCTGCCTCTGAGGGGCATGTGACAGGTAGCACAGCCAGAGTATGACTGGGCTTTGGCAGATAACACACACCTACGAAGATGGCAGGGTGGGGTGATGGTTCTTGCCCACCATTGCTGCAGTTGAGAACCGGCTGGCCCTGACTGCTGCTGCCCCCAGGGTCTTCCCCTGGCCAGCAGGTGGCAGGAATGCCCCCAGGGAGTCCACGAGTGGCCCCACAGGTCAGGTGGGAGCAGGTGATCCCCCTCTGCCCCCCAGCCCCTCCCAGCTGCGGGCACAGCTGCTCAGCCGGCGTCTCACATCTCTTTCAGCCTCCGGGAGGAGTTCCTGGGACACAGCCACTGCTGCCCAATTCCATGGATCCCACCCGACAACAAGGTAGAGAGGGCGGGGCGGGGCTGCGCCCGTCGGAAGAGCCTCCTCCCCCGTGTGCCTCTGGCTCCTCACTGCTCACCTACTCTCCCTCCAGGGCACCCCAACATGGGAGGATCAATGCAGAGAATGAACCCTCCCCGAGGCATGGGGCCCATGGGGCCCGGCCCACAGGTAACCACCTGTCTGTCTGTCCATCTCCCTCACCATCTGTGTGCACGCGCCTGCTCTCCTCTTTCCATAGTTTGTCGGTCTTTTCACACCGCTCAGCTCATAGCGCGGGGGCGCAGGGGGTGGTGTGACAGGTTTTTCTCTGTCCATGTACAGCCAGGAGCAGCCCCACTCTGCACATGGCAGACAGAGTGGAGGGACTCCCAGGGAGGAAGGGCATCTGGGGGTTTCGAGTTGGCAGTTCCCTCCGTGGAAGGGATTTTAGGGATTTGAAAGGCAGGGGTCTGGTGCCTGAGCAGTGGTGTGGGTCTTCCACCAATCCCAAAGCCTCCCGTCGTGAGTGGTGGACTTGAGCTGGCTTAATGGTCGCAATAAAGGCTGGACTCATGAGTGGTTGTCCTAGCTCTGCTGAAAACTCCTCATTTGTCTGTCCTTGGATGAATCCCTTTGACATCGGCCTTAGTTCCCCACCTATCCATGGGGGTGAGCCTAGTCCATGGTTCTCAGCAATACCAGCCCCAGTGAGAGGAGGCAGCTGGCCGGGGCCCCAAACACCCACTGTCATCCAGAACTCTTGCCAGTTTCGTAGACCAGGTTCCTGCCTGAGATTTCTTTTGAACAGAGGGCCTCCACTGCCCAAAAGGAGAGTTAGAAACCTCTGGAAGAAATTATTTCAAGTGCCCTGTCTACCTCTTCAGTTATAACACAGTGGTTGATGCTTGTGACCCGGCTCCACACCCCACAGGCACCAGGTCCACAGGCCCAGCAGGCAGGGGTCTGACAGGCCACTCCTGGCTGTCACGGCTGGCTCCCACTGTTCGGACTGTGTGACTGTGGCTCTGCTCCCTGCAGTAGCTGGGGCACAGAGCTTGCTGTGTTCTGCCCTCCTTGAAAATTCTCTGGATTCTGAATATGTAAAAGAAGCTAGGCATCTGAAGAAGGAGACTGGAGCTTCACAGGGAGAATAGGAGGGTTTGGGACAAGGGTGTTCCTTCCCTTCTTACCTGCCCTGCCTGGAAGCCTACTTGTCTCTCCCACCCTCCTGCAGGTGTTTGGATTCTCTGGGCCTTTCTCCAGGTTTCTGGTTCCTGTGCGGTGGAGCTGTGCCCCTGCTCAAACACAGTGCATCCCCTTTGTAGGGAGAGCTGTTTGCCCACTCCCCACAGTCATCTGCTGTGTCTGGAGTTGTATTTACAGCACACCCAGCCTGCTGCTTTCTGTCTGTGGTGGCTGCAACATCTGTGGTGTTGAAAGATTTTAGGGAGGTCCTTGTCATCCATTAGCCCTGTAATCCTAAAAGGAAGCAAGCCCACACCAATTGCAGCCCCGGTTTTCCTTTTTTTGTTGTTAAATTAAATCCTCAAAGCATGTGTTTTCACCAGCTCCTTTCAAGTCAGAGTGGCCCCTTCCTGCCTTGCAGCTGTCTTGAGCTGACCTCTGCAGGGTGACTGGGCCCAGAAACCTGTGGGAGGGGTGGCAGGGTCTGCAAGCAGTGTCCCCTCTCCCAAGTCAGGAACTTTGAGACCCTTCCACTGCTCATTACAGATACTCTTGCGTAGAAGTCGGCGGTGGCCTATACTTGCGGAATGTCCTGGGGGGAAACAAAAGGATGGAGTGTGAGGCAGGAAACCTTCATTGCCACAGCACTGAGCATTCCTATTGCACTTCCAGCCTCCCTGCACCCCCCACCCTGACACAGGGTTCCTGGTGGAGTAGTAGCTACACCTGTAACACAGGAAGGAGACAGGCATCTTCCTTGAGGGGTCCTGGGAGGAGGCAGCTGACATTCTTGGTGCGATGCTTGGCATGGTGTAGCCTCTTAATAAGCAATTTATGTTTTCCAACTTAGGGGCTCAAAACCAGTGTTCAGGGTTACTTGAGTTTCATGATTGCTGTGAGCTTTTCACAAATGTTTTCAGGCAAAGGCCATTAATAGCTTGTTAAGCCTGTAGTCATACTGAGGTACTAGAAGCTGGGAGTGGATATTGTCAGACTGTCTGAGAGTAGTATTCCAGAGTTTCTGGGGTCTTGTCATGTCAGTGTCTTTGACCAGGAGTCTGGCACGTTGTTGGGGCATGCTTTGATGTCCTGGAAGCCACCGTCTTGCTACAAGGGCCAGCTGGGCCCCATATGGCTCTCTGGGCCTCTCCAAGCTGCGTACAAGGGTGGAGTGCTCCCTTAGGCCCTGAGAGGGGTGCCCAGAGCAGAGGGAGGTACTAGCCCTGGAGCGTGGCTCACTGACCTTCTCCACCTCACTAACCTCAGGGGCTCTGAAATTCTCTTTGCTATTTATTTATAATGTTGTCAATAGAGAGACCCTACAGTACTTTTCCCTCCCTCTGGGTAGGGTGCAGTATTAAATGCCATGGCCAAGCAAGGTGCTCCACGGATCCCATTCCCTCCCTGGAATTTGGGCCTGCGCTCTTAGGAAAGCCCTTCAGGCAGCTTTCAGTAAGCACCACTGAGTGCACAGTGCTATGCTGAGACCAGGTACGAAATGGGGAAACCATCAGCCTGTTACTCCAAGTGGGGTAGAAGATTCCTGGTGGTAGTGGCCACTGCAGAACCTGCTGAGCAAAGACCAGTATGATCTAATCTGTTTTGCAGGTTTCAGACCAAAACAGAGTGACACTGCATTTTGGGGTGGGCGGGGAGACATTTTAGCCTAAATGTCACAAAAGAACCAGCACACCGGGCATCACCCTGCCCTTTGCCCCCAGTGCCTCAGATTTTCCTGTGTTTTTATGAAATGGCCAGCACCAAAAGGAGGTAGTATTTCCACTTAATTGTATTCTTTCTCTAAGAATTGTGTGTATGTCAGCGTCAGGTCAGAAACTTTAGCTGAGTCTCTCAAAAGTGCATCTTATTAGAATGAGGCTGAGACTGTGGGGACTTCTGGCCAGGCTCCCATGGAGAGGACTCAGAGGCCCTGGGGCGCTGTGCCTCAGACCCCACGGATACCAGGATACTGATCCCCAGCGCTTGTGGTGTTCAGGTCGGGGATGGAGTCAGCACAACGAGAGTCAGATCGCCAACCTGGCTTGTCTGAATTTGAGAAAATTACAATGAAGGATAACCCGTGATCCCTAGGGATGATCCTGTGGCTCCTGGAGGAAACTGCCTCCCCCTGCCATTCTAGGACAGCAAGCTCAGCCTTTTGAGCAGAGACCCCAGAAAGAGATGGAAGGATCATAAGCCTGGTCAGAGAAGCCAGGGACTGGGTGAGGCACTTTCCCAGGTGGCCTGTTGGAGGCCCTCTCCCAGCGACGGCTGGCCAGGCCTCCTCGTGATGAGGAGTGGTTGGAGGACAGGCCTGGGAAACTGCCTCCACAGCCTGAAATCCCCTTTTTGGCAGATCTGTCCTGAAGACTGAAATGTTTTCTCCTTGTTTTAAGGTGAAGGTAGTGTGTGGTGGGCCATAGGCAGGCAGCACCGAGAAAGAGGCCCTCTGACAAGGAGCTGCAGAAACTGTGCTAGGCTGGTGCCTTCCCATGGCACCGCAGACCCTGCACGAGGTGCAGAGCTGAGACTGAGCACCCAGCAGGGGTCCCTTCATTGTCCTTGACCAAATCAACCCCCTGCTGTCCAAGGTCTGGGGCACCCAAGTGGGGACTAGAGTGAGGGCTGTGGGAAGACAGACCCCCATGCAAGTGGCTGGCTGCACGGCTGCTCCAAGGGCTCCTCCTCTTGTCCCCAGCTGCCCCTGTCCCTGTGGAGTAGTGCTGATGGCAGAGGAAAGGGCAGCATGTGGCTAGTGGTCACACCTTGCAACCAGTGCTATAGGCAGGCAGGTGCTGGGAGAAGAGGAACTATTCCTGCTGAGTCTGAAACCATTGTCCCAAGCCTTCTGCCCTCTGAAAAGGCTGGTGTTCTTGATGTGAAAACTTTCCCCTCAAACCTGACTGTTAGTTATTGACTTGCCGTTTGGCCTTTGGCGACTCTTTGGCCTCTGTGCCTCTAGCTTGTTATCTGTGAAATGGGGAGGTATGAGTGGCCCTCCAGGGTCTGTGCCTGTGTAGGAGGGAGGACCTGGTGGGCACACTCCTTCCTGGGAGGTAGCCATGCCAACTGTTTGGGAAGCTCCTGAAAGGGGGGGTAGGGCTAGAAATAGCCAGTGGTGCCCTGGAGCCTCCTGTGCAGAGCTGCGTGTCTTTCAGGAGTGAGCACCTGCTTGCCCTCCCCTCACCCTCCTCTGGGCTGCAGCAGCCAGGGCTTCCGCCAGCCCCCCTGGCCAACCTTCCCCTCCACCTCGATGCAGGCTGCTCTTCTGGGTGGAAAAGTCAGCGAGATGCAGTGCCACCCCTGGAAGGGATAGCACAGTGGATCGGGAAGACCTTGCTAATCGGCTCGGCTGTCTACAGTGGAAGAGTGGGCTGCCTGCGGAGGCAGCAGCTTCCTGTTCTGCAGGCGTGGCCGTGAGGCTGAGATTTGTACAGGGGATTTAGTAGCTGCACGTGGGGCTCAGAAAGGGCCTTTCAGACCCGAGATCCTGTGACGCTTAAGGCAGCATTAAGGGATTTGGCGTTAGGCCTGCTGCTGACATCCTAAATCAGTGCCCACCTCCGAGAGCTGACAGAGACTTCACAGCCATCATTGTGTCTGATCCTCACAGGGCCCTGGAAGGCTGGGGGCTCTGTGTACCCATTCTGTGGATGAGGTAGCACAGCAGAGGGGTTGTAGCTCTGAAGCCAGAGCGAGGCTTCGGGGCCTCCATCCCAGCTGTGCTGTGCACGCAGCTGCATGAGGGGCTGTCACGCTGCTTCTGCGCCTCAGTTTTTTCATCTTTAAAGTGGAGATAGTAATGGGGTTGTTGTGATGATTTTAAAATGCAGATGATAACAAGCAGGTAGCACAGCCTGGCGTGGAGGGATCATTACTGTTACCTGTGCAGTTGCCCAGAGTCACCTGCAAGTAGTAAAGAGGGCCTGGCCCAGGCACTCAGCCCTGAGCAGGTATGGGGCATGCGGAGCTGTAGAGGTGCCGGCTCATTCCCAGCCAGCCTGGTGCTGCTCCTGTCACTGTCCATGCCCTGTCTCTCTGGACACCAAGCCCCTCAAGGGGCGGCCAAGCCGACAAGTGGCCCCGAGGTTGTGACGTTGGGAGACGGTCCATGGCTGAAGAACCAGCCTCCAGCCTGCTGTCAGCTCTGGCTCTGAGCCTCCTGTCCACCCCCTTCCCACTCCCTTCTCACCACATGTGTCGGGTAGAGCGCAGACCCTGGAGGCTTGAAGATCCAGATTTAAATTTGCTGACTGTGAATTTTTCTCCCCTCAGACCCTCCTTCTCCTCTTCTGTAAAATGGGAATAATACTAGCCTCATTGCTTTGTTATAAGGACCAAACCAGAGACCTTAAAATATGCTCTCAGTAATAAAAAGCTAACACTGGCTATCCTTTGCCATCAAAATCCCACCAGCCTTACTTCTTGCAGATTCTCCTACAAAGGCAGAGCTTAAGCTACAACCAGGCTCGGTGTCCTTCCCTTTCACCCACTTCACTCCTTCACTGACTGATTCAGTCTGTGCAGCGTGTGTGTGGAGTGGTGGGGATGGGAGGATCGCTAAGATACAGATCCTACTGTGAAAAGGCACTCCGGGGAAGATGGACATGTGGTCACTGTGAGAACCCCGTGTGGTACAGACTGTGGGGGAGGGAAGTTACAAGGCCCTGTGGGAGTAGCTAGGAGAGAGCAGGTAGCCCCGAGGGGTGGGGCAGGGAGGGCTTCACAGAGGAGGTGCTGTTCGAGCCGGGTATTAGAGGGTGTGTAGGAGCCTGCCAAGTGGAGAAGGGAGGCAAGGCATTTATTCCTGCAAAGAAAACAGCACTGGAAGGGGGGAGTCAGGGAGCAGCAGTGACAGGAGACAAACCAGGTGAAAGGCCCAGGGTGCCTGGTCCACGCCCTCTTGTGGCCCACACAGCCCTGCCTTGGTTGTACTGAACTGAGCTGAGACTTGCGTGAGTCTCCATATTGCATGTAGAATGAAGTGGTGATCCCCGAGCATAGAAATGGAGTCTCCTGCTCCTGCAGCACTGAGCCTATTGAAGGCCCCACATGCTGACACCTGAATCAGGCAACTTGACCCAGAGCTTAAGGGTGTGTGGACAACCCAAACCTGGGGCACAGTGGGGTTTCTGTACATGCGGGGCTTTGGGGGCAGCCATGGGACAGGCCTTTCAGAAGTATTCCTTCCCCTGCTGCATTCAGGCGCAGCCCCTCAGCCTGCCAGCAGTGTGTTCTCCCTCAGAGTTTCTAAGGTGGGCACCATCACCGAGCCCACCCCCTTCACCCACCAGGGACCCGAGGGAAAGTGCCGACCGGGGTCGCGAGCCCAGATGGGAGCAGCTTGCTGGACATCCATATGCTTTGAGAACCATTCTGAGGGCTCCTGAAGATGCATTTAAAGTTGTGACTGTCCCTCTGTGCTGGCTTGTCATTGTCCCGTCATTTGGTTCCCCACCACACCTTTTTTTAAACAAATGTGTATTTTTCCCCATCAGATCCTTTCCACAGACTAACCCTCTCACTTATATTCTGTTTGTTTTTCCTCCCTCTTCTCTCTCCGGTTCCCTTTCTCCTTCTCATAGACTGACCCTTGGTTATCGTTGCAGAATTACGGCAGCGGCATGAGACCACCACCCAGCTCCCTTGGCCCCGCTATGCCCGGCATTAACATGTAAGGCAAAAATGACCCTGCTGGCGGCTCAGAGCCCCTGGCTTTCCCCACCCTCCACTGGCCCCCAAAAAGACTCGTGATCAGAGTAATTACTGGCACCTCTCTGAACCTTAGTCTCCTCATCAGTGAAATGAGGATGTCCATGATACTGATGATGAGAGCTCACAGGTCCCCTGCATAGTGTCAGTTCTTGCCAGGCACGGTTCTGAGCTTGCTATATGAATTGGCTCACCTAACCTTCTTAATAACCCTAAGAGGTGATGGTTACTACCCCCCACTTACAGACGAGGAAGCTCGGGCACAGAGAGGGGAAGTATCTTGCGCAGGCCCACGTAGCTCTACGTGGCAGGGTCAAGGTGTGAGCCCTGTACAAGTGACCACTAGTGCTTCAGTGCTTCCTGACCTCTTCACAGTGATAGACCCCTATGAGAATCCGTGGATTCCCTTCCTAGGAAAATGCGTGTGCCAAGGAATTGTATATACTTCACAAATTTTACATACACTTTATAGGAGCTGACAGATTTCTCTCCATGGAACTACCCATTACTGTCCAAGAACAGCATGGTCTCTAAGTCCCTAGGACTCTATAAAGGGCTTCCTGTTAGTGATTTCCACCCTCCCCTCCTGCCCCTGCTGGCACCACCCCCATGGAGTTCACAGCACCTTTTTCATTGTCTCCATCTCTCTCTCCCTCCCTCTCTCAGGGGCCCGGGAGCCGGCAGACCCTGGCCCAATCCTAACAGTGCTAACTCAGTGAGTACCCAGGTTGGGTGAGGTGGTTGCCAGGATGGGGGCTCTAGGGTACAGCGTGGTTCCTGTCCCCATGTTGGAGGTGTCATGGGGAGGGGGATGCAGCAGGACTCCACCTGATGCTTCCAGGGAGAAGCCCACCTGTACATGGAGGCTTGGGAGTGACACCCAGGGGGCCATCAGGGGCTGGGCGCCTGCCCAGCCACAGCCTAGCAGCTCTGCAGTGTGAGCTGAGTGCCTGGCTTAGAGAGCATCGTCCACACAGAGGCTCCTGCCGACCTCCCTTCCCGGGCAGCAACTGGCTCCCAGCACAGTGAGGGAGGAGCTGGGAAGGGGCTCAGCACACACAGTCTGGGGCAGAAGGCCCAAAGGGTGGGACGAGCCCTTACTTCCTGCCCACTCGAATGGAGGGTCTCCCATGCCATGGTCCCCTAGCCTCCAGCCAAGGCTCTTGAGATAAGTCAGTTCAGTGTAGGAACTGGACTTTGCTCACACCCCTGGCCCTCTTAAGGAAACTAACTGGGTATCTCAGTGGGTCCCACAGCCTTTCCCATCAAGAGTGGGGTTGTGTCCCCAAGTGCATTTGGAAGCCAAAGGGTGCTGCCCATTGGAACAAGTGACTCTGACATGTGACTTCCCCACCTCTTGTTTCTAGATTCCGTACTCCTCCTCGTCACCTGGTACCTATGTGGTAAGTATGTGTGGGTTTGGGGCATTGCATGTGAGCCACTTGTGCCTGAGTGCACAAGAGAACTGGTCAAGGGTCCCTATCTCTCTCCCTTTCAAAACACGTTCCAAGCCTAGGTTCCAAACTGCTAGAACTTGCTGTCAGCATTCAGGTGTCTGTGCCTTCTGTGGTCCAGAAGCCCCCAGACAAAACCCTGAGTTTGGGCTCACCATCTAGGGGACTGACCGGTGGGCTGGTTGGCTTCCACTGCAGGCTTCTGGTGTCACATATGGGCATGAGTGTAAGCACAGACAGTCACACCCACACCCACAGCTGCCTCTGGGTTTAGAACACAAGTCCAGTTCTCCCAAGGCTTAAACACGTGGGCTCTGCTTGAGCTCTGGAGCTTTAGCGAGAGTTGAATACCAGGCTAGGCCCCAGGTGAGCCCTTGCTGCTGATGTGGCTAGAGCTTGGTGGCCTCTCCCAACATATGTCATGTCCATGAGTGTCTGATGTCAGTTTGTATCTCCAGGGACCCCCTGGTGGTGGCGGCCCCCCAGGAACACCCATCATGCCTAGCCCTGCAGGTAAGCAGGCTTGGGGAGGGGTGCTACTGGAAGAGTAGGGAATCCTAGAGGGCCCAGGTGCAGAGCCAAAGCTTACTAGCCACTCTTCCTGAGCAGCACATACACCATCAGGGATCTTGGCATCGGGAATCCAGTGGGGTGGGGGCCCCTTGGTGCCACCAACCCAGCATGTGGCACAGGCCAGGTCACACCTCATCTCTGGTTACAGGACAGGGCAGAGCAGGGAGATCCAGGAATTGAGGGGTCTCATTGCCCTCAGCTCTCAGTGGTCAGAGAACACTGTCCTAGTTGTGCATTTCTCTAGATAACTGAAAAGGGGGTTGGGGGTTCTGGCCTCCTGGGACCAGGACTCTATAGCATGATGGCTTTTGAGTTTCCAGAGCCCTTGGCTTCTCCGTCTAGGAGATCTCTTCCCCCTTTTTCTTTAATCAGAAGAAGGCATACATGCACACATGGGCATGGGCATGTGCATGCATGCACACACACGCACACCATCACAATTGTGTTTCTTTTCCAGCTAAGCATAGCATACTATCAACTAGGAGGAATTCAACATACAAATAATCTTTAGCCACCCCAAAAAATAAAAAGTGAGAGGTAGTTGGATTTCTGCCTGAGAAATATGGTGACTGCCCCTGATACAGACATGCTAGTTGATTTCCTAGAGAGACTTTTCTGGCTGATGTGGGGAGACAGGGGCTCCCTCTCTGACACCCCTCCTCAGCGCCCCACAGCTAGGGAAGCTGTTCAGATGCAGGGGTGGAGCCAGTGGCGGCCCTGACATTCTGGCTCCTGCTCCTGATCCCTCCTTCTGCTGCTGCATTTTTATGAGCTGCGTGACCTACATTCAGCCTGGGTCACATTAAACCACTCCATATGTTAATGCGTCTCCAGCCCCATCCCTGCCTCTCCCTTCTGCCCCATCAACTTGGCAGGGTGGCTCCTGGGTGTTTTGTGGCGTTTCTCTTTCCCCAGTTTGATTAAGACCGCTGAGCAGGGTTGGGGGGAGAGCACAGGTGGTGGGCTGGCTGCCCCTGCACTGTCCCAGGCAGTGTCTGGAGACCAGATTTGGTTTGGGGAGGGGAGTCGAGAATTTGAGCCTGTAATGCCCCTTTGCCATGTCCACATTGCTGTCCAGACGCCCTGAAATTCTTCGTTTCAGGGTTGAGTAGTTTTCACAGTTGAATTTTCTGTGATTAAAAACTTTGTGAATCTTCATTAAATACAAATTAGCCAGAAAATGGTGGTACTTAGAGGAGATTTTAAGTGATAAAATACAAAAGAATGAGTTCAAGTGCCATGAGTTTGTTTTAATTAAGAAATGGATTAATCACCTCGACTTGCGGGTTTCCACTGTTCTCCAGATTCAACAAATTCCAGTGACAACATCTACACAATGATTAATCCGGTGCCGCCTGGAGGCAGCCGGTCCAATGTAAGTCTGCTTTCTAATAATTTACATATCAGATACCATAACAAATCATAATTAACTTCATCAGCTAAGGGGAAAGCAAGTTTAATTGATTTCAGCCATTTGTTACCAAAGATGAGTAAAACAAACCATCAGAAAAGTGATTAACTCTTGGGCAACTCAGTTCCCGTTGCATAGGTGGCAGGGGGTTGGGGAGAAGCAGGTGGAGTGACTCCCACCCCTCTGATCCGAGTGGGGCATCTGGCCCTGCTGTGAGGACCCATAGCACTCCGAGTGCGTGTTGGTGAGGGAAAGGACCAGGCAGCAGGTGGACCTGGGCCAGTCCCACTCCCTCTCACGTCGGTTCCTTCAGCCATGGAGCTGGGGTCGAGGCAACAGCAGGAGCACGTGGCCCATCGTGGACCTACCTTCCCTGGTCCTCCAGGGCCTGGGGTCCCTCCAACAGGGGCCCCCTTGCAGCGTCTTCAGCTCTCCTTGGCCTTGAAGCCACTCCCTCCCTTCTTGACCTCAAAGTTCTAGCACTCGATGAAGTTGCAATTCAAATTCTGCCTTTTCTGATTCCTGCTCACCTACTCCCTCCTGTGTTCCATGCTCCATGTCCCCTTTTAAATGACTGCAGGGTGTTCTGTCTCCCTCTCCCAGCTGGGAGCTCCTAGGAGAAGACTTGTCCGGCTCACCTCTGCAGACAACCCCTCCACACCAAGTAGGGAGGAAACCTGGCCTGCCTTTCCTGTGGGGAGCTCAGTGTCTGGAAAGGAGGTTGCTGTGTGACCAGATGAATAGTGTGTGGACTGCCGAGCCAGAGGGTGGACTTGTGGCCCCCGAGTGGCCTCTGGCCTTTGGGGCGCTCTGTCTGGTCCTGTTGGCTCCGTTCCTGCTATGACACCCGAATCTCCCTCTGAGCTGACTCCTGATGGGGGCTGCTCCATGCAGGGCACGGCCCATGTTTAATCCTCCAGCAGCCTCTGGGCCGAGGGTCTCTGGCCTCCTGCCTGGTCTAGTGAGAGGAACTTGAGCCAGGGACACCGACTGAGGCGTACGGGGGCTGCACTCCTTACCCATTGCCCTGCCACCCCTGTTGCTTCCTTCTGGGCAGCCAGCACCTCCCACACCCTGGCACTGTTGCCCTTGCCTCTTTCTGGGGTGACCAACCATCCAAGTTTTAGCACTGAAAGCCCTATGTCACAGAAGATGACTTCTCAGGACACACACAGTCCTGGGTTTTGGCAATGGGTGCATACGTTTGAATGGAAAAGTGTAAGACCTATACAGCGGCCCAGAAGACAGGGACTCTGTACACTGTGCTTTAGCGTCAGATGGAAATGGCACAGATTACCCTCTTCCTGTAGTCACTGTGGCCATATTTCCCCTGACCACGAGTGCCCGCATTCATGTCTGTGGTTCCTGATGATGGATCTTGCATGCTGTGTCACTGCAGGGAGCTGGGTCCGCCTTTGCCTCCGCCTGCAGATGAACTACTATGCTTTGTGTTGAGATGGTGTAGGTTTCATTTTTCGCATTGTGAGTATTATGACCTTGTTTTCTAAGAGTTCAGGTAATGAAAATGAGAACAATGACACCACCTCCAGCAGTATGACCCACACATCTCCCCCAAAAAGGCTAAACAGCAGTGCTGCTGTAATGACAGGTGGGAGGACTCACACTGGATCAGGGAGGCAGACAACCAAAAGGGAACGTACCACACGGTATGCAGAAAAGAGGAGAAGGGCATATGAAGATGGAGAAGGGAAAACTCGGTGGAGAATGAATCGCACGAGTCCGGGATGAGACAGGCACGTCTTTCTAAATCAATCCAGAGTTTTCTTAGTCCTCTGAAGAGACGCCAGTGCTCAGTACAAAATCGTGGCCACAGCATTAGCTCGGGCATATCCCCCAAGGAACCCATCACCATGCCATTCCCTTGATGGCTCCACCAGCTGAGAAGCCTGAGTCAGGGGCTGCAACTAAGTCCTGTGGGTGAATGGAAGAGGGACTTCGGATGACAAAAGTGTTGGTCCTTTACGGCCTAGAGCTGATTCTGTTGGATCTTGCCAACAATCGGGTGAGCTTCCTACAGAGTATCAAGTGGTGCATCAAGTCATGCCAACAAAAACGTGTTCCCCTGCTTGTAGGTACTTTGACTTGAACACTAGAGCTTCAAATCGTCATCTTGATTTCTATGAAGATTTGAATGAAACTGCAGGAAACAAAAGAATGTTGTTCTCTGGCCCAAGTACAAACTAGACTTTCCTCTTTTATTTGCATCTTTGGCAGACAGGACACGGTTAATTTGGCAAATACCATTTGTCTATAAACATCTTACCTGCTAAATGTCTCGCACGCCTCCCCGACACCGCTATAGGGGGGTGTGACCTGGTTACTTGTGATATGAGCTTTCATAATGAAAGGTTTTGGTCACTTGTCAATTTCTTCAGAACGTGCAGAAACCCTTAATGAGACTTTTGACTGTAGAAATGGAGAGAGCCTCAGACACACGCCACCAGATGGCTATCATTGCTGCTGGCCATAGAAACGATGTGAAAATGTCAGCCTGCAGTGATGTCCTCTAATTTGGAAATATGTTGAGATGAGACTGGAGAAGGGAACTACAGTAAACTGGAAATGTATGTGCTATTTCTGCAGAACTGTGTGATGATCTTTAAAGAGGCCACGAGGAATGCAGATGAGGATGAGCACGCTGCACCTGAGTTGTTCAGAGTTAGGGTTTGTGACAAAACATCTGCAGCCAAAATAATGACCTGACTTGAGTTTTAGAAATGAAACTGCTTGGGAACTCAAAAAATGTCACCAGTGCGGCCAGCCACATTCAACAGGACTTCCTCAATTTCTTTATTAAATTTATAACTTACTGGGAATCCAGTTTGGATCTCATAGCTTCATATGATCTCTGTGCTTTACATTAAAACCATTTTTTCTCTGAGAAAGAGGTTTAATTGATAATGACTTCCAGTGTACTTCAGAATGTTTAGAAATTGTAAACATCTTAGACAGGGGTAGCCACTTAATGAATTTGTGGATGCAAAGGACCCAACTGACAACTGGCTGGCCTGCCAAAACTAGCCTGTGGTTGCAAAGTGGATGGGCATCTTTGGAGAGCGGAGAGAGGATCCAGCAGGTCTAGAACCCCATGCAAGTAAGTAAAATCCTAAGTACTCCATGCATCAACGTTTTTGTGGAGAGGATAGTTTGGTGGTACCATGTTGAGGCTGACACCAGGGCTTGATAAGGGCAGAGCAGCAAGTCCAGGGGAATTTTGCATCGGACTCTCTGTTCAGTTTTACCACTACATGAAGGAAAACAAGGTGTTCTAAAGGCTACAGGCAATTCAGAGAAGTATTAGTAAAAAAGCCAGCACCTTTAGCCTCATTGTACCTGTGAAAGCAAGAAGGAACACCAGCCGCTCTTCTGGAGCCCCCTGGGAAAATGTGACCCAGATTCTTGCTATTGCCATGTCTTCTCAAACTGCCAGGGTCCAATCCAGAAATACGGGGTCAGTATGAGCCACCGGTGGATCCCATCAGGATGCAAAGGATATAGGCTTCATCAAGTTGGACTAAGATTATCTGAGACATCTACCCAATGAAAGAAGCAATACTAGCTGTTTGTACTAGATAAATAAATAAAGCATTTTTAATCTTAAAAACTGAAAACTTAAAAAAAAAATCTGAAAACTTTTAATCTTTAAAAAAAAGGCAAGGCAAAAATATCCTGTCATAATAAAGGGCAGAAACAAACATTTTTAATTAAAGTATCTGTTTATCAGTTCTATTGTATTTAAGTTTCTCTTTTTAAAAATCTTAAATATATGTTTCAAGAATATACAGTAATATAGCCTACAAAGTTTAAATTTCCAACGAAGTAACTGTATCAGAGGACAGAAACATAAAAATGTTAAATTTTTCTCATCATTTGTTTAACTAGTCCTCCTAACTGCTACTGTTTACTATGGTTTTGTTTAAATGATAACATTTATGTAACAGAAAAGTAAATAATACAGAATAAACAGATGGTGCTGGGACAGCTGGATATCCCCCTGTAAATGAATGAAGTTGCACTGCATCCTTAACCAGTACACAAAAATTAACTCAGTGTAGACCCTAGACCTAAATATCAGAGCTAAAACTATAAAACATAAGAGTAAATCTTTATGACCAGGGTTAAGCTATGAACACCAAAAGCACAAGTGACAAAAGGGAAAAAGTAGGTACGTTGGACTTCATCAGAATTTAAAACTTGTGTTTCAAAAGACACCATCAAGAAAGTAAAAGCACAACCCACAGATTGGAGAAAATATTTGCAAATCATACATCTGATAAGGGACTTGAACCCAAAATATGTAAAGAACTCTTAAAACTCAACAGTAAAAAAAAAACAACCCAGGTAAAAAATGAGCCAAGGATCTGAATAGACATCTCTCCAAAGATACACAAGTAGCCAATGAGCACATGAAAAGATGCTCAGCATTATTAATTACTGGGGAATTGCAAATGAAAACCACAGTGAGGTACTCCCACACCCCCACTAGGATGGCTATAACTAGAGACAAATAACAACCAGTGTTGGTGAGGATGGAAGAAATTGGAGCCCTCATACATTGCTGGAGGGAATGTAAAAGGGTGCAGCTGCTTTGGAAAAGTTCAACAGCATATGGCCCGGTAATTCCACTCCTAGGTAAGCTACCTAAGAGAAATGAAGACACCTATTCACACTGTAACTGTGCACTGATGATCATAGCAGCATTATTCGTAATAGCCAAAAAAGGAGAAACAACCTAAATGTCCATCAACTTACGAATAAATTAAAAAAATGTGGTCTGTCAGCACAATGGAACGTTATTTGATCGTAAGAAGGGATGAGGTTTCAATTGGTGCTACAATATGAATGAAGCTTGAAACATGCTAAATGAAAGAAGCCAGCCACAAAAGTCATATATGATTCCATTTATATGAAATATCCAGAATAGACAAATCCATAAAGGCAGAAAACAAACTAATGGTTGCCTGGGACTGCAAGTTTGAGGGGGAGTGACTGCTAATGGGTACAGGGTTTATTTTGGGGGTGATGAAAATGTCCTAAAATTGTTGAGGTTGTACAATTCTGTAAATATACCAAGAACCACTGAATTAGGGACCAGTTGTGTGGGGATTAAAGCCCCAATAAAGCTGTTGATAATATACAAAAAATGCACAATAATACATAACTTCTAATGTTCTTAAATACATTTATGTTAAAGTAATAACACATGTTTATTAATGTTTATTATATTATCATGTTTGGGGGTTTGTCTGATATGGCTGTGTCCTGGATTGACTCCCTAAAAAGTTGGCCACCCTCATCCTCATATCACTTGGGTTAATAAGCATAAAATGTGTTGCCAGATGTCACAATGTGCCCCAAAGCCTGTGAGTGGCCACTGGCAGGCAAGGGTGCTGTACCCATGGTATATATGAGTGGGCGGGCAGGTGTGAGGAAGTGGCTCCTCACACTGGCCTGTGCTTTAGCCCTTCCAAGCAGCCACCTGCTGGAGGCCTCTTCTGTTCATGCAGGACCTCTTCCTGGAATGAGTTCTGTGGCCTGGCTCTTACTGCCCAAATTCTACCCCTCAGTTATTTTGATGCCTCCTCCTCCATGCAGCCAGTTCTGATTTCTCTGCCCCTTCTCCAGTGCCTCCTGCTGAAGCTCTGGCCATACTTTGTCTGCAGCTCCCTTTGGAACAGCACATTTGTTGTGGGGTAGTTTGGTGTCCATGACAGTGAACTCCTCCTCTGGGCTGTGATCCTGCTCTGTGTCCTGCTCCCAACCAAGATGCCACACAGTCCTCCATCCTGCCACCTTCAGCCCGGGCCCACCCTGACATTCATCTGCATCACAGGCCCTTGGCTCTGCAGCCTGGGCTCAGCCATCCCTTTGTGGCCATGCATGTGCTGCTTTTCTGAGATGGGTTTGATAGTTGCAGACAGGCCTGGGGATGTGGGCAGAGCAGACACCAGCTCTGATAGTTCTGTAGGGGGACCTCATTAGTGTCCTCCCTCCACGTAGTCCCAAAGAACTCCTGTCCCCAGGAAACATCATTTTGGAGGAAGTACTTGGAGGAGGCTGCTGTGATGGCTCCAGGTCCAGGCTGCCCCATTCCAGTCCCAGCTCCTCATATCCCACCTGGGAGACCTCAGGCAGAGCACTTCCCATTCTGCTTCAGTTTCCTCATTTGTAAAATGGGGATGAGAAGCATTTATGTTTTTGGCCCTGGCCTGACTCAGTCACCATCTGTGTGAGGGTCCGACCATGAGCCACACACTCCCCGCCAAGGTGGAAAGAGCCCTATGATGGGACCCAAAGGGTTCAGTTGGAGAGCTGGTGCCCCATGCCGCTGGATGGCTCTGTGCTAGTCCCTTTCCCTCTCTGGATTGGTTTCTCCTGGGTAGGAATGAGCACCACTGCCCTGCACAGCTCTGAGGCCGAGGTGAGGTGCCAGCCCCAGCCTCCCAGAGCATGTATGAAAGGACCCCCACCAGAATGGAAGCCCCTGTGGGAATGGGAATGGTGAAAGGGTGCAGAGGACCTTTGGCCCACTCAGCCACCACACTTGTGTGTTTCTTCCTCAGTTCCCGATGGGTCCAGGCTCGGATGGCCCCATGGGAGGCATGGGTGGCATGGAGCCGCACCACATGAACGGATCATTAGGTAAGCCAGCAACCACTCTGGAGCCATGCCCCGCCCCATGCTCAGTTCCTGCCTCAACCAGGCTGGTCCACAGCCCTGGCCTTGGCCAGGCACACGGGAAGATCCCAAGGGAGACAGCCCGAATGGAAGACTGCTCAGAAATAGTGTGGGATTTGGGTGGAAGGATTTGAAGGTCCCTCCTTGAAAAGCAAACAAGGAACTGAACCAGATTCTGTTTTCTTCCAGGGTCGGGTGACATAGATGGACTTCCAAAAGTGAGTGCATTCCGCAGTCTCCTCCCTAACGGGCCTGCCCCACCCTCCCCTGAGGCCCCCCACAGAGCCTCTCCTCATCTGGTGGGCAGGTGGCTGGGCACGCAGGCTCACTTCCTCTCCTCTCTCTGCAGAATTCTCCTAACAACATAAGTGGCATTAGCAATCCTCCAGGTACCCCTCGAGATGACGGGGAGCTAGGAGGGAACTTCCTCCACTCCTTCCAGAACGACAATGTGAGTGCCGCCCCAGCAGGCCTGCTGCAGGCCCTTCCCATCCATCATTTTCCTACAGAAAACAGAGCCGTTCAGTTCCTCCCCTGACCGGTACACCTGACAGCAGGTTGTCCTGGAGGCACTCGTCACGTGCAGGCGGATGCCGCCAGCACGAACTGAGCTGATGTGGCTGGAAAAGCCCCAGGCTGGGTCTCGGGCAGCATTGTCCCTGGGCAATGTTCCATTGGTCCTGGGGAGGAAGATGCATGTAACCAGTGATTTCCTAGGGTCTCAGTGCAGAAGGGCTGGCCATCTGCTTTTCCATATTGGGCTGCTATTTGCCATCTCAGCTGAAGAAACGTCATAGCTAAACAGCCTTTGAGACCCCCAGACTGTCTTCCACCCTGGGCACCCTGGCTGTGCTCTGGCTCGCAAGACTATGGCCCTCTCCTGGAGAGCTGCTGGCCCTGTGCCCATGGCAAGGATGGAGCTGCTTCCTCAGCTGGAGAGAAGCTGTGGTTAGAGAGGGTAAGGGTGAGGTGACATCATCTCCCATAGTTCCTGATGGAGGGACACAGGCTGGTACTGTGAGGTCCCCTGCCCACCCAGGACTGTCACATGCCTCTCAGCCCAAGCACGCTGACTGGTCCCGTCCAGCTCCATGCAGCCAGATCTTCACGAGGCTGCCACACCCTGGCCCTCACGACCCGCCTTTTCTGCTGCTCCCCTTTCAGTATTCTCCAAGCATGACGATGAGTGTGTGATCCCCCTCCTCTTCTCCAAGACGCTGAGAGAGCCGGCATTGCAGGCGAGAAGATGCCAGAAATTATGCAAGAAGAAATGAGGTGTCATTACCCAGGAGCTGGGGGAGGGGCGTCTTCCCGTTTCCCCTCACCCCCACCCTCTCCCTCCATTTCTCCCTGTCCCAATTTTCGTTTCATGCAATAAAAAGGCCGAACTTTTTATTCCATAAAACATGAAGGACAAAACTCAAAATAATAACTTTCAAGTCAACTACCAGAAAAATCCCATCCTTTGCCCTTTCTCAAAAGGACCTTTTATGTACATGACACTTTTTTGTTGTTTTTGTTTGGGGTTTTACCGTTGTTGGGATTTTTTTTATTTGTTTTCAGGGGGGATTTTTTTGGGGAAAAATTTTTAAAAATGGAATCTTCTAGCAAGCCCCCCTCACCCCACCCCAATCAACCTCTTTGCTTTCTTCTTTAAAAAAAAAAAAAAAAGGACAAAAAAACCCCAAGGCCCACTGTGTGTGTGTACCCAAGCCCTTCCACCAGGAAAGCTAGTCTAGGTGTGAGATTTCACGCTGTCTTTGTAGCCATCTAAAAACAATAATAATAATAAACTGGGCAGTTTACAATTGGTGGTTTCTTTCAAAAGGCCTTTTTTGGAAAGAAAGGAAGTTACCCTTTTCCACTTGGGGATTTTTGGTTTGTGCAGATGGGCAAGGGAGGGGCAGGGGCCTGTTTTGTTTTTGCTTGGTTTCTGCACAACTTGGACCCCAGGCCTCGCGCCCACCCCCGTGGTGGCCAGAGGGGGCCCAACCGCTTTCGGGATTCCGCCACAGCAGAGACTCATGGTGATGGTGGCGTGCACCATGTCCCCAGGACTGCTTCCTCTTCTCTCTGCCGGACACCCCTCTGCCCCGGCCTCCTGCGCTCCAGCACCCCCTCAGCCCCCACCCCCGTCTTCCCAGAGAGAATCCTGCCAGCTGGGCTGGGCTGGGCGGTGGCCTGGAGCGCAGGGGGCAGGCCGCCCCGACAGGGTGGCTGTGACCTGCGACATAGAAGCTGTGCCCTCCGCGTTCTCGTCCCAGTGGCCCTCGCATCCTCCTCATCGTGTGTGCGGGCAGTGTAGGACTGGAGTTTGGGTTTTTTGTTTTTTCTCTTCTTCCTTTTTTTTTCAAAGATGGGGTATTGACCAGAGTTGCTCTGTATATGCTTGGAACTGGATGGAGAGACTTTGGAACAGCTGTGGGGGGCCGGGGGGACACCAACAACCGAACAGACGTGCTGTTTCCGGTCCTGTTTTTATTTTCAAAAACCGACAAGCACGACAGTGGAGCCTGTGTCCCACCCCCGGGAGGGGTGACTCACGGCCTCCCTCCTCACTCCCCCACTGGAACCTCCGTGTCTTGCCCTGAAGGCACCCGAATTCTTTGTACATTTACACCCCTGCGCCCCCTCCCCGTAGCTGGTCTTTGTTTTCTCCCCTCCCCTTTCTGACCCATGTATATCATATTATGTGCGATATCATCTGCCTGAAAAAAGACCTTGTGCCGATTATTGGGAACATTGTAGCTGTTCTGTGTTTTTTCTTACCCTGTAGTCTGGTTCTGAATTAAGAGAGGAAAAAAAAAAGTAATTATGATACATTGTAGTTTGTGTACGATATATGTTGATAACGTTTTATTAAAGGGACATCTTTTTTCCGCAGCCCTTCCTGACATGTTTGGGGGAATTGCGGGTGGGAGTTTATTATTACGGTGATTGCAAAATGCAAGGCGACTAGTTGGGCAGAGGTTTTTTCTGGTGCTCAGCAAGATCTTGTTTTGTGTTGAAGGCATCTGCCGGCTTTTCCTGAGCCTGTTGGTTCTGCCTTTTCTGTGGAGAGTTGCAATGGCCTTTGGGGACAGTGAGTTGGGAGGAAGGGTATCAGTCCCACTAGAGATACTTGTGGGCATTCCAAAGGGCCACTTTTACGTTTCTTGTCTTGTAAACAGATTTTGGTTTGCCAGAATGTCTTTATTTTTCTGCAAGTAGAAGAAGGCTGCTTGGTGTCCTGGGTTTTTAATCCAGTCAGTATCTCCTCAGCATGGCCCTGGGGGCAACAGCTACACCCTGCTCTCCCATCAGGGGGGATTTGCTTCACTGGGCCTAAGGTGCTGGGCCACGGGCTTTTCTTTCCCTTCCTTCCTCCCTCCCCTCCCCTCCTCTCCCCACCCCCTCCTCACCTCCAAGGCACTGAGGAGCCCTTGAAAGGTTTTAAGAATCGTGTAAGTTTGGCTTGAGTGGTAGAAAACCCCTACCAGCTACATCCTGGATGGGGCTGGACAGATGTGGGGAGACTCAGCCGCAGCCAGTATCTAGGTAAGAGAGCTGGGGTGAGGTAAGCCCCAGGGGATGCTGGTTTGAACATTTAGAAAGTAGAACTTTCTGCATCCCTGGAGCTCTGGGGACCTGTTCCCAGGCCTGCAGCCGAAGGGGAGGGAAACCAGTGTCAGCAGTGTGGGCTCCGTCCACCTTGACCAGGGCTGAGGGGACCAGACGGCAAATTGCCGTTTCAGATCTCGCCCTTGCCTACTTACTGTGTGGCAATGAGCAAATTCGTTTTCACCTGTCCTCAGTTTGCTCATCTATGAAATAGGGACAATGACTTGGCTACCTTGTGGGGTGTTTGTGAGGATAAGCTAACATTTGTAAAGTGTTTAGAACTGTGCTTTGCACGTAGTTGGGAGCGGTATGTGAGCTTTCGGGTACTGTTCCTCCTGTCTGGGGAAAGCCCGGATGGGTGTGGTGGGAAGTGGCTGGGAGAGCCCAGACTATTCCACCTGCCCTTCCCTGCTCATCAGAGACAAGGTGTCCTAAGGTGTTCCTCAACTCAGACACTTCTGATGTTGGGAAAGAACTCGTTGGACAAACAAGGGGACTCACAGTTCTGAAGAGCAGTTGTTCCTCCAGTGTTGAGCTTCTGCCCTGTGCCAACCCAATGCTGGGTGGAGATGATGGGCCGGCCATCCAGTACCCTGACTGCCACCTGTGCTCCCCAGAGGAGCAGTGGGGGGAGTGCCGAGCTGGCAGGGAACCCAGGACGGGGGCGGGGCGCAGCCTGGAATGAGGGCCTCACTGCCCACCTCTGCCTGGGCAGTAAGCACACCAAGTGCCCTTCCATACCACCCCTTGGCCAGCAGCCCCCCCATAAACCCATATTTGATTTTGTAACACTCACAGCCCTGGTGAGGGCTGGTTCAGGTGGGCCTTCCCACCAGGGCCAGACCTTTGAAGAGGGTACTGGCTTCTGTTCCCCTGCTCGGGCCTGACTGAGGTGCAGAGCCAGACTAGACGCAGGCACTGAGCCAGGACAAGGATCCCAGACGGTGACAGGTGAAAGGGGGATGTCATTCCTATTCTTTCACAGTTGAGGGCTTCAGCCCATCACTGAAAGAGGCAGGAGTGGAAGAGCCAGGCCAAGAGGCGAAGCTTGGCAGCTGCACTCCTACAACACTCCTCACTGTCCACGAGGCCCAATTCTAGGGGAGCCAGCCTCGGGGTCCAGAGTGAGGGCCAGGCCAGAAGTCAGAAGAAGCTGGTCTGGCTAGAGGCCCCGTGCGCTCTCCCTCTGCCTGGGCACCCCTCCCTGCAGCCAAAAAGGAGAGCTCGAGGCAAGTCAGCTGCTGCTAGCCGCGGTCTGGGGGTGGGGGTGGTTCGGGGATGTCAGCAGCTGCCAAGGCCCAGAGCCAGAGCAGGACTCTAGTTTAGGCTCAGCTGGGGCTGGAGCTTTCAGCCTGATGTGCCTGGGTGACCCTGAGGAACCCACAGCTGCTGTCCCATGAGGATTTCACAGACCAGGGTGGGAGGGGGGCCTGCACTGGGAGCACCCCGTAAGCCGCTGTGAGGGCCATGCCCTGAACTCAGTGAAACTGGCCTCTTGGAGCACTGGGGCTCCCCTGGCCAGGGCTGGGCTGGGCAGGGGAGGAGAGAGAAGCGGATAGGCCTGTCCCACCATGCTAACCCTGGGCTCAATGGACATGGGCATGGGGGTGCTGCAAACAAGGAGCAGGGTGTGCTGACAGCTAGAGGGGCCACTCTGCCCTGCGCTGGTGCTGCCTCTCCATTCCTGGTGCCTGTGATGCCCAGTCCGGGGCTTCTGTTACCTGGGCCTACAGCCACCTCCTTGGTTTCCTGCCTCCATCTCAGCCCATCCAGTGCCACAAAGATCTAACACAGTTCTGGGCATTCTTAAGCTCTTCTTTCCATGCAGCCATGTGTGGATGTGTTGAGCACCTATTATATGCTACAGGCCATCCTAGCACCAGGGCCATATAGTGAACGAAACACATGCAAGGGTGGAGATCCCTTCACTGAGTAGGGCAGGCTGCCCAAAGAGCAGGTTGGGGTGACACTGTTTTGGCAAGTAGAACTTGAGGTGCTTGTTCAATATCCAGGTAAAGATGTCAAGTGGGCTGGTCTGGGCTGTTGGCATTATTTGGGAGTTGTTGCCATTTGGATGGCCTTTAGAGCCATGAGACTGGCTGATATCATCTGGAGAGGGAATGGAGAAGGGCCCTTGGGCCCTGTGCCGCTCAGTGACAGATCTGGGAAGCAGGAGGAATCGGCACAGGAGGCAGAGAAGTGAAGAACAGCACAGTGAGGAGAGTGGTAACGGCCGCTAAGGGGCCCTCCAGGCCCAGGGACCCAGCCACACTCACACTTCATTCAGGCAGTGCATGGCTGGGCCCCACAGACCTCCACTGCTTTCTCCTGACTTTCAGTTCAGCACTTCATGCCCAGCTATGCAGAACCACTTACAGATGGATGCCCCCCCACCCGGGGCCTCTGTGCTTGCTGTATCAGTGTGCCTTTCCTACCTGTACTTCAGTAGCCAGCTCAAATGGCCCCTCTTTTGGAGCCTTATGGGCCAAGTTAGAGGCTTTCTCTGGGCCCCCACAGCTCCAATGCTATAATGGGTCAGCATCTGCCTCCCACCTAAGGCTGGGAGCTCCTTGAAGCCAGGGACTGCGTCTGAGTGTTGTCTCCAGAATCACCCAGGACAAGGCCTGGCACCCAGCAGGTACTCAATGAGTATTAAGGGGGCAACTGGATGTTGGCTGAGTAGTCACCCACTGCATGCTGTCACCTGTGGGCAGGTGCTCAGGTGTGAGGAAAGGGGGTGGCCTTTATGGCTACCTGCTTCTGCAGATCCAAAGGAGACGGATTGCTCTCAGTGTCCACCAGCAAACTGGGAGCTCCCAGAGCTCAGGCACCACATCTCTTGTGTATCTCTGGCTCCCAGCACAAGGCCTGGCACACAATAGGTACTTACAAAATGGGCTGAATTGTTGGACTGCCCTGAGAAGAGGTCTGCAGTGGAGAACCTCAGGGCTCAGTCCCTAATCCTGACCTATTCCTGGGTTCCCTCATGGCCCAGCTGGGGACAAGAAGCTTTCTCTGTACTCAGCCAACACCCAGTCACTCCATGGGGGGTTGCGGGAGGCAGTAGGTAGCTGGAGGGGCCATGCTGCTCTTGACAGGCTGGAATCTGGCCCTGGGCAGCAAGCCTGCTTCCTGGATACAGGTTTTGGGAGTGGGGAGGTGTGCATGGCATGGGACTGAGGATCTCAGAGGCAGTAACCAAAGCAGAGTCCAAACCAGGGGAGGGGCTAGCCTACAACACCAGGCTGTGCTCAGCCAACCTGAAGAATAAGGTCCCTGGGCCCTGCTCTGATTGGGCCTGGAGCTGGTGGCCACGGTGAGGTGTGGACTGAGAAGTGGGTGAGAGGTTCAGAGGGAGGCAGACATGGCTGTTTGGCTTTGAGGCATGTAATTCCCAGCCTGGAATTTCTACAGGGCAATTCCCTGAGAGCAGGCGGGATTTGAGGCTCCAGAGGGCAGAGCTGGGACCCGTGAGTTGAAGCGACAGGATGACATTCCTCCCAAGATGGGAAAACCCAGCAGCCAGATAGGCCAAAGTCTGAAAGTGGCTACATGGAGAAGTGGCAAGTCCCCCGCCACTGGAGGTGGTTAGCCAGCTGGGGGAAGGGTAGGTGGGGACAGCTGTCCACTGGGAGATGTTGGTTCCCGGGATCCCAGGTCAGGGGCAGAGGAGAGGGTAAACAGGCCCCTTCTCAGAGGCAGAGTTGGGGTTGGAACCGACTCTGACCTCACTCAGTCCCTCCCAGCTTTCCAGCTGTTCTGTCATCTGTGGAAGAGGTACCCACAGACTCCGCTGCTCTGGGGCTGAAATTCCTTCTGCCAAAGGCTGTGGCAGATCCAGTGCTGCCAGTGCTGCTGAGGAGGAGTTGGCGGCGCAGGCCTGGGGCGAGGGTGGTGGGGGGACACTGTCCTGATAATGGAGCCCGTGCTCCCACAAGCAGGCACTCCCTGGCCTCCTTGCTGTCCTACACACGCAGATCCCGTGGCCTTCCCAGAGCCGCTGCATTTCCTCCAGCTACCTTCCCTGCCTGCTCCCACATTCATTCAGTCTCTGCTCAGATGTCACCTTCCTGCAGAAGCCCTCCTGGCCTCCATCAACTTAATAGAGCACAGCTCACCTGTGAGGTAAGAGCTGACATGCCCCCTCCCCAGCTGCCAGTGGCTCACACTGTGTCCCTTCTGGGGCAGTGCCCTAGGCCCCAGGGAACTACCTCACCAGGGTTTCACTTCCTCCCAGGCATGGCCAGTGGCCAATGGCTGATGTGGGACCTCAAGGCCCCACCCCTCTGCCTTAGTTTGGGAGTTCTGAAGGGCCATCCAAATCCAAGCCCTCAGGGTGAGCTGAGGTCCCACCTCCTCTCTGTGCCCAGTCCCACCCTCCTTGCCTGCTTACAGGTCTCTGGGGAGTGAATGCTCCCCAACAAACCTGCCACAACCTCCATCTCAGAGTCTGTGCCAGGGAACCCCCATCTAAGACACCCTGCTTCACTTTTTTTTTTTGTATCACTCTGACAAAAATTTATTTTTGTTGGCTTCACACTTAAGAACGTAGACGCTGAGAGCCAGGATGTCGTTTTGTTCACAGCTTTGTATCCAGGGCCTTGTGGCATGCCTGCCACGTACCAGATGCTCACAGATACTTGTTGGATGAGTAAATCAGGTGGCTGAGGTGGCTGATAGTTCACATCCTGAGGTGAGGACCAGGCACTAGGATGGAGCTGTAAAAAGTGCACATCTCTGGAGGTTACCAGACATAACTGGGGAGAGGGTCCCAATACATGGTGGTTCTGCAGCAGCCAAGCAGGTGGGCTCCAAGACTCACAGCGATTTGTTCATTCAGGTGAAAGGGAAGACCCAGGGAGAGAGTCTAAAACCTGAGGTGCCCCTAGCCTGCTCCTTTGCCAGCCTTGGGCCTGCAGCTGAGGGACAGAGCCCAGCAAGTCAGAGCCTCTGACAAGCACCCACTCTAGACCCAGCCTGAGCCAGCCTTGGGAGAGGACAGAGAGCAGCCTAAAGTATCCCCCAAAGCGATCCCACTCTCATGGGGCCTCTGAAAACCTCCAGACCCATCTACTTAAAACCTTTTGGTTAAATGCAACCTGTTGACCCAAAAGTGGGGAAAATCTGAAAGGGAGGTGCCTTACCCCCATTTTGCAGGATCGGAGAGGGAAGCTGGAATATGGGAGGCTCTGGGACATGGCCTCCCCCTAGTCCAAGGCTGTAATTGCCTTGCTACTGATGTCTGCTGGAAATGAACTGAGGAATTTCCTAATGGCTCAGTAAGATGCTTAAATATATGACCAGATGAAAATATGTTCACATATGTCCACAATGGCAGTGTCAAAATTTTGGTCCCAAAGTCTGTTGCTTACAAGTCCAAGTCCCTGTAGTGGGACTTTTACACCAGTAGTGACATCCGCCACCCCTCTACTCACACAGTACTAATTATTGCTTCTTGCAGACACACTCTGACTAGGTGGGTAGTCAGTCTCAGGCCTTAGGCCAAACAGGGCCTTAAAATCATTCTGTATTTCCTCCCTTGCTGTGTTTAACAGGGAAGGGGATTTAAGAAGGTGGTCAGCAGTGAAGCAGGTGGGCATTTAGGATTTGGGGAAGCAGGCAGTTGTCACCACAGAGCAGCTTCCCACATCTTCACATGACACTACATGGTCTCAGCCGGTCTCTTCTGTATGGGGATAATAAACACCATCAGTCCTGCCTGCCTCACTTGCACACCAGCTGCAAGGGGCTTGAGGGACAGTGCAATGGATGTCAGGCTCCGCAGCTTAGCTCTGGGGCGCAAAGGGAACACATCAAAGCCAGCCATTAGGAATGTCAGGCAGCCCTCAAGCAGTGAAGTCATCTGCCCACTGTCCACTGACTCACAGCCTCCATCCCACACATTCACGATTCAGGCTTGCTTCACCCTCTCACTCCCCACTCCTCCATGCTCAGCCTGGCCTCACCACGCCCCCAATCCCAAGCCTAAAAGGTGAGTTTTAAAGTGGAAGGAACACAAGCCTGAAGCAGAGATGCACAGGCTGGACTTGCTTTGCCCGTTATTAGCTGTGGTGGTTGCAGCATGTGGTCCCAGGTCTCTCCTCCAAGAGATCCTCCAGCAGCAGAAAGTGTCCAGGGCTAACTGCTCACTCTCAGCAGGCCCTCTGAGAATTGCACTCAGCCCAACAAAGCCACCTAACCCAAGATCTCTGCCCCTCTGGGGAGCAGTGTATGTCCAGTGACTGGAGACAGGCCAAGGCGTCTGCAGAAAGGCTCAGCACCTCACCTCTGGAGCGCCTGCAAAACCAGGAACTGGCCCGGGCCTTGGGTGCCAATCCACTGAGCTCAGTCTCTCCTCCACTGGTGCTGAGCCTCAAGGTTCTCCCCAAACTTTCACCTGCAAATCTCCATCTCAAAGTGTTGCCTAAGGAAGCTGACTTAAAACACCAGTGGTGTAGCCTTGGGCAGTGCCACACACAGCAGGCACTGAACACTTTTCTTGAATATGGAAATGACATTTACCTTACAAGGGCTGTGTCAGGATTAGACAAGAATCTGTGTATAAAGTGCTTGGTCCAGAGCAGGACTTGATGTTATTTGAAACACAGACACTAGTGAGGAATCTACAATGAATATCCTATTCAGATTTTCTGCAGTCATTGTGGAATGTGTCCACAATTTTGATAATCCCGTAAGACCTGTGACATCACAGAGTACCTATATGGCAAAACTCTACATGTAGCATGATCTATAGTCTTCAATACAAGGTAGGTCATATTAGCCCCAAGTTTCAGGTAAAGAAATTGAAACTCAAGAGAGATTAAATCCTTACTGAAAGTTACAAAATGGGTTATGGGCAGAGCTGGGCTTAACCTGGGGCAGGTCAGGCTCCAGGGCCTGCACATGTAGGGAGACAGCTCAGTGTGGGCTCACAGGTGGGTGGCCCCTCCAGATACCACCCTCACACCAATTACAGGCTGCAGTGCACTGGAAGGACTCTTTATTTAAAGTCAGGAGACCACTGGGCCAAAAGAACACCAAAAGGTACCTGGCAGGCCCCAGTACCACCCAGGATGCAGGATCTTCTGTGGAAGAGGGGGCGGGGGGCTTCAGGCCTCAGAATGGTCCCTGGCTCACATGGCACCATGCAAATACAGAGCTAAAAACTTCCTGAATGTCTCTGGCTGGAAACCGGTCGGCCCAACAGGTTCCTGGAAAGAACACAGCCCATTAGGATCCTGCTACTAGGTTTGATGGCAGCAATTAAAACAAAGGTCAGTTTTATATAAATCCTAAGTGCCTGGATAATTGTTTCTTTCTCTCACAAACCAAAGAGGGACACTGGGGAGCTGGCACTGAAGAGATGCCTGAAGGGCTGGGTTGGAGAGAACAGAAAACATTCCCAGCACCTCTCAGCCAAATCGTCTGTTGACACTGCCCTGATCCCTAATTCCTCTCCCTTCTACCATGAATAAATGGTCTACTGTCACCTTTAGTTCCCAGGGACAATGATCCCTCACTCACACCACCCACACTTATCAGGTGCCTTCTGTCTCTGTAGTGGGCCTGCATCCCGTGCTGGAACCGGAACAGTGACCTGAATTTGGTTCCTGCCCTCAAGGAGCTTATACAGCCAGAGAGTCAAACGGTGATGATTAAAGGTGACAGGCCTTACAACAGAAGTAGGAAAAAGATGCTGAGAAAGCAGAGGAGAAAAACTAACTCTGACTTCTGTACATGGGACCATGTATGAATGAGAAAAGGCAAGTAGAATGGGCCAGGAAGAAAAGGAAGGTGGCTTCAGAGACCAGCACAGGCACTGGTACAGAAGCAGATGACGGCTGGCATGAGGATGGGCAAGGAGGGAGGCAGGGCCCATGTGGGAGGGGAGGGGACAGGTGGGGGCAGGGGCTGAACTCCAGAAGCAGGAAGAGCATCTGACCAAACCAGGGTGGGTCTGCACTGTTAGTGTTCCGGAAGGAAGAGGACCCCAAGACAAGAAGGGATGAGGGAGTGCATGACTAAGCTGACTGGTGTGGCTGACAGATGAGAGGCAGTGGTGTCTGGGGCCAGAGAGAAAGGCCCAGACCCAGGAGGCATTTCAAGAGTAGAAACAACACCGATAGATGCTGGATAACTGATTATAACCGCCATGCAGATACAGTTCAAAGGCTCAACAACTCTGTGGAGCGCATCGCCTCAGCCCTGTGTGGGAATGTACGACACAGTTCACCACAGATCCAGCAGCGTCCCTACTCCATTCTCTCGTTCCCTGATGCTGCTTCATGTCTCTTCAGAGTGCTTATCACTGCCTGAGACACTGAATTACCAACTTATTTAGATATTGCCGCCGCCCCCTGGCACAGACCACAGGCCTGGGCTCTCAGCTGAGCCCAGGGGGTACAGCAGGGACAATGCCACTGGAGGAGCTCCGCACCTGTGGAATGAAATGAATGACTGCCTCGATTGTGGGCCTGCCTTGGAGGAGCTTGGAGCTGGGTCTGATGGAGAAGACACATGTAAACCCAGGCCTGCTGCACAGCAGTGGGACTGAGCTGGGATGGGGGGCATGGGGCCACAGGAACCCATGTGAGGCACTTAAGTGAGGCTGGGAGTGGGACGGTGAGTTCTTAGGCTAAACCTGGAAGAGCAAGTGGAGGAGGGCCAGACAAGACAGAAATGGGGCAGGGGGAAGGGAGAAAGAAAGGAGAGACCTCCTATGCAAAGGGAGCGGCATCAGCTAAGATCCTGAGCTACCTAAGCAGTGGGGCTACCAGAGGGGGGAGTGGGGAGGTGAGCTGGGCAGGGCCCAGGGTGGAAGGTACTGCTTTAGGTGACGGGCAGGGCCAAAGTGCCTCCAGGCAGAGGTCCTGGGGCTGAAGCACCTACAGCCAGGGCCCCACTCAGGAGCATCCCTTCACCCCTGCCTGGCTCACTCTGGGTAGGAGGAGCTACGGCCACAGTCCTCCGCCTGGCTGAAGACGGCTGAACTTACCACAACTACCTTCTTTTTGATCACTGGGCGACACCAAAAATGCTGATAGAGGAGCTGGTCTGAGTCCACCCAGACCAGATTCTTGATGCCCTCATCAGAGACCAGATCTGTGGTGTTCAACTGCAACACCAGGAACTGGAAGACACGTCCGTCAGTGCCCACACTCTGCACAACTACCGGCTGCTCCAAAACCTTAGCGTCGTTCTGAGGGGAAAGGGGGCAAGTAAATCAAATGAGAAAGTATAGGGTGCAAGCAGCAGCACAGGCCAGGCGGCTTCTAGATTTGGCCTTTAGAGCAAACGCCCACTCCACTTCATGGGGCAGTGGAAACCGAGTGAGTTCAGGGCACTGTCCGGGCCAGACCTTCCCTCCCTCACCCAGCCTGGCTCTCTCTGCCTGGCCTAAGGGCCTATGGCTCCAGGGTGCCTGCTCTTCAACTTGAACATGGTAATAATTCCTGCCATTGAGGGTGATTACTGGGCAAGTGGCATAATACAGGAAGGTGAGCCAGGAGATTAATGATGGGAAATCCTCAAACTCACGGCATTACCTGGTGGTGACAAAAATAACATCAGCTCTATCGAAGGTCACCTGGGAAGGCCAATCAATATAATCTCATTCAGTTCTCACTCTATTTGAAAGGTGAGGAAAGTGAGACTCGGTGCGGCAAGTGACTTGTCTAAAGTCACACAGATATATGGCCTCAGAGTGCAGACTGGCTAACACTAGACATGCTCATTTCCCACTTCCGCCTGCTCCACAGGGGCCTGGCAGCCTGGAACGCCCTAAGCCTGCAGGCTGTTTCCTACCTTGGCTTTGCGCTCAAAATGCAACTCTGAGAATGTGTCAGCTTCCAGAAGCGTCCGCTCCTGTTGTTGTGTCAGCAACAGGATTTCACTAGTCAACACATCTGCTAACTATCAGTTAGTGCCCTTTGGTGGTAATAATAGTAATGATAATACCAGCAACCATTTACTGAAGGCCTCTCATGTGCCAGGCATGATGCCACTTTTACATAAAGTCTCTTCTAATCTCCTAAATCTAGCAGTATATACCCACTTAACAGATAAGGCAACTGAAGTGAAGTGATATAATTTGCTCAAGTTACCCATGAGAGGTGAGCCAGGATCAGACTCCATGCTAATAAATTACTTAGAACCCTTCTGTTCTGGTTTACACCTCATAGTACACCCCTGTATCTGATAATAACCTCTGTTTACCCTCACTAGTGTCCTCAATAGTTGGGATGACAAATCCTCTGTTCCCCTCCTGAGTTTTTGCAGCAATCCAGTTTGGTGACTGCTGCCCAGTAGACAAAGATCCAACATGCAGGCTCCATGAAGCAGAGCATCTCTGATTCAAAAAAGCTGCCTACCTTCACCCTTCCAGGGCTGAAACTTACATTAGGAGTAGCTATGTCAGACCTCACTGTGGGCCACACTGGGACCGTTGGCCTGAGAAATACCTGTTCTTAGCTGCACGAGAAATAAATAAAAAGAAAAGTACCTCTAAGTGTTAGCAGAGAATTCTGTATTGACTCTTATATCCCTCTACAGATCAATAAAACTGCAGGTAGTACATAAATTTCTCAGCAATTTTACCTTTTACACAGAGGCTCTTCCCATAATTGCTCAACTTCACATCCCCAGGAATAATTTGTACCTGGAGATGGGGAGGCCTCCTTTCCTACCCAACTGGGTGGCAATTAGCGACAGCGTTGCTACCTATGCTCTACTGGCAGTAGCTGGCACAGAAGCTACAGTGGGCCTACAGGCCTGGGGCCTGGCATGAGACTATCTCTGCCTCCTTCCACTGCCCCAGAGTTGGGAGGCAGCACGTCCTTCAAAACTGGAGGGATCAGGGCTCCAATGGTTGCTTTCCCATTCATTAGCTATGGATTTGGGGCAAGTTACCCAACCTTCCAGATTTTTCAAGAAATATAGTCAGAGAATGGAAATAAAGATACCCTTCCAAAGATCGGAAGGACACAAGAAGGTCACATAAAGAAGCTAATCTCTTAGCTGTGTGACCTTGGGCAAGCTACTTAGCTCCCTGAGCCTCAGTTTCTTGATGCGTACAACGAAGCACATAGTATCTGCAGAGGAGGTTGCTGCAAGAATTAAATAATGCAGTGGTTCTCAATCTTAGTGCAGTGGTTTTCAAGCTCGAGTTTGTACCAGCATCACCTGGGGGGCTTGTTGCAGCACCGATTGCCGGGTTCTACCCTGCAAGAGTTATGGATGCAGCTGGTCTAGAGGAGTGGGTCTGAGAATCTGCATTTCCAACAAGTTCCCAGATGATGTTCATGCTACTAATCCAGGAACATATTTTGAGAACCACTGATACAGAAACCCTAATTAAATGTCTGGCATGTAGCAAATGCTCAATATGGGCAAGATCCATTCTACTGTCTCATTTGGCTAACCACACCTCCCCAACCCCATCCAGTTCCTAGGATGGGAAACAGAACATTTTTAATTTCTTTACCCCTCCAGGAGGGCCTTAGGCTCCAACCAAGCCCTGGG
Source organism: Manis pentadactyla (assembly GCF_030020395.1). Taxonomy (NCBI): domain Eukaryota; kingdom Metazoa; phylum Chordata; class Mammalia; order Pholidota; family Manidae; genus Manis; species Manis pentadactyla. The sequence continues at coordinate 43,946,497 of NC_080022.1, read as the reverse complement.
AGCTGGCCACAGCTCTCAGAAGCTCCCCGGCCATAAACACACACAGCCAGGGGTCTGGTGTCCTAGGACTGCTCAGGGGCACCCAGACTGCCATCCCCTCCCTGGAGGCCTCTTCTCGCAGGCCGCAGGCCAATCTTGGGTAGCTCTGTGTGACAATCACTCAGCCCGTATTCTACACCATCTAGGTCCCTGAGACTTCCCCTTAAAATCATGGGGCCACCTCTAAGTGGTATTTGGGTCCCCAGAACCCATCCTGACTTGGCAGGCAGGTCTGGGTCATTTCTACTGCTTCACTTCCCCCTGCCTACCCAATGGAGCCTGTGTGGGAGCCAGTCCTGATGCTACAGAACAGATGCAGTGTGCTGGACCACACGAAACTGAAGCCTTAGAAGTGGGGCATACCTAGTTAACAATCCTTTCTCCCCACTTACTGCCATGAAGTGCTGGACAAGCTGCCTGGCCTCCCTGTGATTCACTGGCATAATGTGGAAAATGGCGATCACAAAGAAGCCTTGTGGGCCACTATGACCAACAAATGAGGTATTTTATGTAAAAGCACATCTGCCAGGCAGGCCCCTGGCAGATGTCAGCTCACTCTGTAGGGTGAGTGGAAATGCCTCTCTTTAAGACTCCTCAGTCAAGCAAGGAGTCCTCCCGCGCCTCCTTTCTCTTTGATCAGTGTAAGGCTGGAGACCCACACCATGTAAAGCAGCTAGGTGGTCTTCTCCACATACGTACCCCATAGAGGAGCCGGGCCTGAGCCAGGGCATTGCCAAAGGCAAACAGGATCATCTTGGCGCGCAGCTGATCTGGTTGAAAGCGGTGTGGTCGTAAATTGGCTGTCTCCAGGAAATACAGGGTGTGAGGATAGGGATAAGGATAACCCTGCTGGAATCCTGCAAAATACATAATCATGTGGAAGGGAGGACGAGATTCATCAGCCGCCCCAAAGCCTCAGGACAGTCGCCTGACCTGAGCTCAGGGCCAGGCACTCAGGAGACTCACTCAAGGCAGACAATATCATTACAGCTTGGGGGCTGGCAGAGCTCAGCCTGCCCACATCTGGTCCCCTGCCTGTTTTTGAAAATAAAGTTTATACTGGTGCAAAACCACACCTACTCCTTTACATAATGCCTACTGAGTAGTGTGACAGAGACCATATATGGCCTGTAAAACCTGAAATATTTACTATTTGGTTCTTTACAGAAAATGTTCATCAATCTATTATAGGCGATTTCTTACATGCTAGCTCTCACTCCACCCCTTTCTCTTGCATTCAAGCACACAGAAGACAGTGATGTTAGTACAAGGATAACCTGAAATGTATGGTAATTATTCTTTAAAAAGCAAATCACCTACATAATTCAGTACTTTTTTATTAACAACAAATGACCTTCCTCAGCACAATACTGGTGCTGAGATCTGAGACCAGCACTTGTTCATCTACGCCATGGCACTGCCAGGCCATTATTCTTTCCCCCTGCATGGCTCTGAGCAAACCTTCAGTAGGCTTCCCTCCAGACTGAGCTCCACAAAGGCAGTGGCAGGCTCTGCTTGGCCTCTGTTCCTGTACCTGTCTTAGAGCTGAGTGCTGGGTGTTTACATGTGCCGAGTACCTGAAGCAAGGACTGAGGCAGACAGGAAAGCCAGGTCTCTTTCTTAAGATTTTTAGAGCCTATGTTTTCCCAGCTTCTTTCTTCCTCCTTTTCACCCACTTTCACTAATTCACGGTACTCACTTAACCTCCCTGAGTCTCAGTTTCCTTGCCTATAAAATGGGGTGATAGTACCTGTCTCACAGGGCTGCTACATGGTTCTTAGGAGAAAATGCACGAGGTGCTTAGCACATAGGAAGTACTCAATCTATCCTTTCCCTTTGGAAAAAACATGACCCCATCTCCAAGTTGCCTGAAAGTCAAAGGCTTTGATACTTACCCGTGTCATCCTTCACATCATAAACACTGCATTCCTGAAGATCAATAGTGGGCAATATTGGGTAGAAAGTCTCAAGAACATGATTCTTAGTAGCTTCAACCTCCTCTCTGGAGGCAATGGGGGGCAGAGGATCCTTGGCATTCAGCTGGACTCCACTAGAACCACGGACCTGAAAGAGCACAGATTCTAAAAGTGGAGAAAGGTAATTAGTTTACTGGCTCAAAGCTTTATTTCAGCTCAGCTAAGTCTAAAGCCTTCATCCTGCCATGCTCCTCATGTCCTATAGCTTTCCTAGCTGCTCAGCCTAATCACTTTGGCTGAGATGTTAATCCTGGGATTCTTGAGAGGAGGACTGACTAAGGCACTCTTTGTGCAGTTTCTCCTTTCCAGGGAACTCTCAGACCCGGTGGTCTCTGTAGGTTCAGGGCTGCCCCATACAGATCTTCCCAAACACCTGCTCTAAGCTGGGGACCCAGAAATGAATGAGAGTAACCTTCTGCCCTCAAGGTCCTTACAGGTAGTAAGTGCTACAACAAAAGTATGAACCATACTCAGTAGAGGAGAATAAACTGACCTCCTCTGGGAGGACTGGGAAGTTTCCTGAAAGAGGCAAAGCCTTCGAACTAGCTTCTGAAGGGTGAATAAGAGCAGAATTTCTCAACTTTGGCACCAGTCACATTTTGGACCAGATAATTTGTTGGAGAGGCAGGCTATCTTGTGCACTACAGATGTCTGGCAGCATCCCTTGGGATGGCCTCTACCCACTAGATGCCAGTAGAAACCTCCCCTCTACCAATGTCCCCACAGGCCCAGTTCAAGCTATGACAATCAAAAATGTCTCCAGACACTGTCAAATCTCCCCTGGAGGGCAAAACTGCACTTGGTTGAAACCCATTCAGTAAGAGTCTGCCAGGCAAAGAAAGGGAAGGAAAAACATTCTAGTAAAGAAGAAGTAACAGGCACAGAAGTATGGGAATTTAGGGAAATAAATCAGATGACTAGAGTATGATATGGAAGGGAAGGAGGGATGGAGAAGGAGAAGTATGGAGACTGGAGGCTGCAGAGAAAGGCTATCAAACCCAGGAAAAGGGCCACGTTGTTTTCAACAGCTGGGAGAGAAAAAAAAAATCAGGCTAGTCAGAAAGTCTCTCTCAAGTCAGATTAGCATTTTTGCAACATGGAGAAATAGATAAAAGGAAACAAACTCAAATCTGACTAATCAGCAAGCCTGTCACTGTCAACTTGTGCAGATGCCTTACAGAAGGCTGCATGCCACCACCAGGCAAGATGTGCCTGCAAAGACCCTGTGAGAATGGCCACCTGTGAATTCTCCATGGAGACAAATCTTCCTCTAAAGGTGCTTGGGTTTTTAGAAATAGTTAAATCACAGTGTGATGGTAACAGATCAAGGCTGATGCTATTGTATATCTAAAAACTGGTTTGGCCAACACTGTCATTTACTTAGCATGTGGCTTCCCTTACTGGGTATGTGAAAAACAGATACTACATCTGTGGATGGGTACTCTGATCTGCTTGTTAAAATACATCATATCCACACCTCAAGAATAGTTTTCTCAAGTATTTCCTGTTTCCTCACATATAATCTGCAAGGAAGATAAATATGCCTGGACCTCTAACCTTGGGTTTTAGGTTCTCCCCACAGACCACTCTAGTGTGGTTTCCAACTCAATTCCCTCCACATCCCTCCTCCAGTGACAGCTCCAAATAGGGCAGCTTAATTAGAGCTAATACTTGATGATGGGCCAATAAGTACTCCTCTATTAATAAGGTTCACTAATTTCCTTAGTGGTACCATTACCTCTGCAAAGCTGACTCCTTGCCAGGAAGTCCATACCCAGCAGCACAAGCTGGAGAAACCTCACCAAGATGTCCTGAAAGTCCCCAATTATTCCACATCTGGTTTCCCTTCCCCAGGATTCTACCCATTAGGACATCTGGGTACTCTCACCACCCCTACTTGAAACACCTGAGATCTGGTATTCACTCACCCATCCCTTCAGGCAGCACCTACTGTGTGTTAGACACTCTGGACTAAAGTGAGTTAGACATGGTCCCTGACACCAGAAATTCAGTTTATTGGGGCAGCAAGAGAAGATATTAATTACAAGACAGTGTAATATGTGCTATGATAAAAACAGGCATAGCAGGCATAAGAAGCAGAGAGGAAATAGCTAACCTACAGATTTACATAGGAAAAGGGCCTCAGTTAGTCCTGCAGACTCAAATAAGGGAAGTAGAAAAGAGCATTCCAGACAGAATGTACAGCATGTGCAAAAGCACTAAGCTGGAAAAGCTTCGCCAAAAAGCTGCAAGTGGCCTAAGTGTAAATTTTGGGTACGGGGATGAGGCGGGGTGGAGGACTAGAAAGACTAGGTGGTGGCCAAATCACAGACAGCCTTAGGTACCATGATAAATGGTTTATGCTGTTGGGAGATGGGGAAGAATTTGAAACAGGGGAGGGACATAAAGAGACTTGCATTTTAGAAGGATCACTCTAGCAGTTATGTGAAAAATGGATTTGGAAAAGGAGAAAAGCATGAATGGGGTAAGAAGGCTCTTGCAACAGAGTATGAGCTTTATGAGGGCAGAGACTATATGTGCTTTATTACTCCCTTACATTCAACATTTAGGCACTAACAGACAATAGATATGGCTGAATTAAGTCTAGGAAGAAGTGATTAAAAACAAAAAAGGTTGGGCCATGGCTAATGATACTGAGGGTATCTGAGTGTCTGAGCACCCACAGAATTGGACCATAAGGATGTGAGCTGGTGGTGGGGCTAAAAGTAGAAAGATAAACACAGACTGAGGCTTTCAGGTGTACAAGATGACCAACCTCGATTCCAGGTGGTGGATAACGTACAGTTTTTGGCAGAGATCCGCCTTGCCAGAGAAGGATGCTTGAGAATCTGGGACTTACACAGCTGTATCAGACTGTCCACAATGACTGGGCTTGGAGAAAAGAAGAGGCATTTGGAGATATAATGCAACAGGTTGACTCCCAGATCCATCAAGTGGAAATCATACTGACTTGGGGGAAACTTACCAGTAGGTCTCTCTCTTGGGGACATCTTCAGTGGAGTGCCATAGACGAGCATGAGAGATCATATTCAAAACACGTTCATCTTGGTTCTCTATGTGGTTCCCTGGATCATCAAGGCTAAGTACCTTCTTGGGAAGGCCTTCTATTAACTTGGCCTTGGTAAGCCAGAGGGCCTGCTTCACACCTTCATGGTAGTCAGTCACAAAAAAAACAAAAAAAGACGATTCAGGAAGAGATGCTTAAGCCAGGTAACATCTTGGGGAAGAGTCTGCCTAGACGGAAACACAGGATTTGTTCTGACACCTGAGGGGCCAGAACTAATAATGAAGAGTTAGGAGAGCCAGATGTCAACTCAACTTCAGGAATGACTGTTTACATAAGGATGGTCAACAACTGATTGAGATGGTGGGTGCCTGATAGGGAAAAATTTAAACAGTGGCTAAGAAGACTGAGATCCTAGGGCTGAATCTTGCAGGCAGGGGTCTGTCTGCTGCCTGCATGATTCAGACAGACCCTTAACCATAGGACTAAATCAATGGATGCCAACCTTTCAAAACCTAGATCCCTTCTATTAACCCACACCCCAGTCCCTGACTGGAAAAGCCCAGGTCTACCAAATACACCTCACTTACCAGGTGTGGGCCCAGGATTAAGCCCATGCTGCTCTATCAGGGGTAATAGCTTTTGGAAATACTAGAAATAATCATACATAATTTGAGGAGCCCTGGATTTGGGAGCACTTAAACAGATAATTTTTTATATCTCTGAGATTCTATGAGTTATTTTATAAGCAGATTTTCTTATGAAGATGCCCTATAAAACAGACTGTTCTATTTGTCAAAAGGATCGTACTGAGGACCTTCTGAACTTCTCTGGCCTCAGGTTCAGAAACCCAGGGAGGTTGCTCTTTTCCTGGGTTCAGAATTGTTTTGTCTTATGGACATAGTGAATTGCTTAAATGAAGTTCTCCCCTATGCCAGGGGTCAATAAACTTTTCCTTAAAGGGCCACATAGTAAATATTTTCAGCTTCCAGGCCATAGAGTCTCTGTCACAACTACTCAACTCTGAAACTGTAGCATGAAAGCAGCCACACACAACATGTAAACAAGTGGACATGGCCGTACTCTAATAAAACTACAGAAACAGGCCAACTGGCCCAGTCAGGTGGCTGTCCCTTTACCATTTTTTGATTGCTAGCAAGCTGAGAGCCAAACTTGGGGGTCTCTGTTAGCAAGTAGAACCTCACAGTATGGATTTTTTGTATTCACCTCATTGTTTTATTTCTCCTTTGTAATGATCCCCTAACCTACCTATTTTTTATTTAATCTGGGTATGTTGTAAAATTTCTGTAAAATGCCCAAAATGCTTTTCAGGAAAAGACATAGTATAAATAAACTAAAACAGATTTGATTCAAACCACTTAGTTTTTAAACATTAAAGAATGTCAACTACTCTAAGCAGGATGGGCTCTGCTGTGGTAACCAGGCAAAATCCCCTCACCTCACTTTCCCCAGATCTGGCTTCCCTAAGGGAGAAACAGACGCAGCCCCAGGACCTAAGTTCTGCCTAAGTCCACCTACAAGTCCTCTACCTTCAGATCAGTTAACACTATTCTTTTCATTGCCTGTTGCCACAAGCTGACAGAGGACTGGTGGCTGCTTTGGTTGGCAGGCTACTTGTCCCAGCTGGAAAAACACCACTCTGATTCAGTCGTATCTTCATCTGAAAAGCTATGTCTGGGATTAAAGGGAGCCTAGAACACTTTGGGGGGAGACACCCTTGGGCAATTTCTTTTGTGAAAAGGCAATACTTTTCACTTGAAGGCTCATTAAGACATCAGACATTTAGAAATGTAACTTCTGGATTTTCTCGTGCAGCAGAAACAACTCTGGCCTGGGAGTCAGGTAGCCCAGGTTTTAGTCCAGACATGGCCATTGTTCCCTAAACTTGAAAGTGGATAAATATTAAGATTTTTATGGTTCACTAGTATATGAATAAATGTAATAATGCTTACTGCCATTTACTGAGCATCACCATCTACCCACTGCCAGGGGCTTTATCTACAAGATGGAAGGGATTTTATGGAACGGAGGATGAAATTCAGACTACAGAATGAGCTTAAAGTCACATACCTTCCAAGTGACGGGGCTGAGAGGAGACCCTGATTCTGTCAACCCTAAAGCCCATGATCTCTCCATTACCCCAGTCTGCTTCATTAGCCCTGTATCTTGCAGAGGTTTTTACAGACTTTATAAAACCTCTTTGTTTATGGTGAAAGCACAGGGTATGTTTTCAGCCTGGTCAAATGAGTGTAAGTCAAACAAGTGTAACCTTAACTTCTAAAATATTACTAATGCATTCCTCCACATGGTAATGTTAGCAGAGTCACTAGAGGATACCAAGTCTTGTGAGGGCTTCCAGCACCCTCTGCAGACACTGGAAGTGTTTAAAGGCTGGAAACTCAGCTTTCAGGAATGGGTTTGAGCAGCTCAAAATGCCAGCCAGTTGACTTAAGTTTTTTTCAAACCCAGGATTTATTCTCTGGCATAGTCCCCAAATTGTGCCAGGTCTCTTTCCTTGGAAAATACTGCTCCCATTTACCTCAACTGTTTTGTTTTCAGAATGAGCCCTATCCCCATCCTGATTTGAGGACTAAGGAAGAATGTGGAGGAAGAATGAGAAGGGACTCTCTATAAACAAGCCTCTCCACGGACTCTGGAAAATAACTTCTGGCACTGCTCTAGATACATTGACTGGTTTTGGCTCAGTCACTCTAATCTGTTCTCAGTGAGAGTGAAAGGGGAGCAGAAGCGGGCTAGCAGCTTTTAGGTCCAGATCCTTTCTCTGAAAACAGCTCAGCTCTAACCTTTCACAAAGGTCATTGACTCAAGAAACCAGATCCACAGCCAGATTCACTATTAACCCATGGTCCGCCTGTGGGTAAATGACTTCCCTCTGTCACATTTACCAACCCTGTAAAATGATGATATAGGCCAGGAGATAAGCACTCTACTGCCTCTTTCCACTCTAATCTTTCTCCATCTATTTCGTAAATGTACAACTACACCTGAGCGTCAGAGCTGAAAGGGTCAGTGTGGACCACCTAGTCAAAACCACTCATTTCACAGAAAATGGAAGCTCAGGAAGGTTCAGCCACTTGCCCAAAACCCCACACAGAATTAGAGACGGGGTAGGCCGAGGAACTAGGTCTTTCACTTTGCCAATCAAACTCTCTTAATTCCCCTCTTGCAAGCACAGCTCTTTACATCCCACTGAATCCTGACAACTCTCGGAAGATGAAAATCACTACCGGTTCCATTTTACAGACGAAAAAACGGAGACCCACAGTTTCAATGTCTTGTTCAAAGCCACAGTGGGTCGTGTCGGTGCTGGGCAGAGGAACAACGTCCCTTCCCGCCCGTCCAGGGGCCTCACCCTCGAGGAGGCGGCAACGATGGTGGAAGACGTAGCAGGCCTGGTCCTTGTACAGCGGATGCTCGTGAATCGGAGGCGTGCGACGGAACTTTGGGTGCGTCCAGCCGGGGTCCCAGGGCGGAAAGACTGGCCGCGCCAGGCCAGGCATGAAGTGCATCTTCCCCGCATAGGTGATGGGCTCCAGTCCAGGGATCTCGTAGACCCTGTCCAGGGGAGGAGGCTCGGGCTTCCGCGAGGAGCGCACGCCCCAGTCGTACGCCCTGCGTTTCGGGGCCCCGCAGCCCCCAATGATGAGCCGCCCTGGGGGAGCCAGTGCCCGCCTAGCTGGCCCCGTTACCAACGCCATACCGACTTAGTCTTAGGAACTGCACTTGGACGCCACCATTTTCCCGCGCGCAAGGCCTGCTGGAAACGAAAGGGGCTGGGCGCTGAGGCTCGCTTTATGAGTGGCAGCCACTCTAGCCAATCACAGTTAGGGCACCTTTGCTTTACCCCGCCTCTCATGCTGTTCTCATTTTCTCATTGGTGAGACGGGCTCGGTACTTCCCGCCTTCGCGGGAGAGGGCTGACCCTGGAGGAACTTCTGACGAGTGGCGCAGAAGTGTAGGTGAGTGCTCGTGGAACGGGCCGCGATGGGACTAGAAGAGCACCGGGACTCCAAACCTAAGTTGACGGCAACTTTGGCTGTTTACGAGCTAGTGGAGCTTGGACAAAGCACTTCCATTTGAGCCTCAATGTCCCTCGCTATAAATATGGGGATAGAAATGCGTGTTAGGGCACCTGCCGGCGCTCAGCATGGAGTGGATGCGCTGACGTTTCTTTTCTTGTCTAAGCACTTCTCTTTGCTGTGGGCACTTTTACCATTGACCTTCTCCGGAGCCTGGGAGTGGCCCTGTCCACCACACCAGCTCGTACTGCATGCCTCTTACCCAGGGTCAAAGTGACCTATTTTCCTTCCTTTAACTCGGGATTTTCCCTTCCGCCTCCCAGAAGGAAGGCCAGGGTGATGAAGGTGTTCCTTTGCTTCTTGAGCAACACCACTTTATCAAATGCCTACTGTTAGTCAGGCACTGTGGTGAGCATCAGGTTTGTGCTGGTGATTAAAACGGGCTGTAGAGCTTACCTTACTGTGGTTGGAGATTCGGAAAGCAAGTAAACTAATAAGCAATTGCAACACACACATATACCGCCTACACCTTTGCCCTGGTTATTTTTCTCGTCAGCCTTTAACACTCTGCCCTGTTTGCCATTTTGGTCTTGTTTAATGACTTGTCTCTCCCACTAGAATATAAGTTCCATGAGTGCAGGGGTTTCTCTTCATTGCTGCATCTCCTGCACCCAGAACAGTACCTGGCACATGGTAAATATACGTTTAATGAAGGAAGACATGATAGAAACAAATCGGATACATGATAGAGAATGAAAATCAAAAGGTTCAGGGAGGGCCTCTGAGGAGAGATAAACTGTAAACAAAACTTGAAGAGTGGAGAGAGTCATCCAGGCTTAGGCAACATCCAGTGTGAAGGCCTGGCTTAAAGGTAGTGCTTAGACTGAAAAAGTGGAGTCTAAGAGGATGCATGAACCAGGTCTTTAAAATATATGACTAACAAGGCCAACTTCTCTATCAACTTCCAAAATACCGAGAAAGTGGGTTTTAAAACATGGAGAAGATACATTTAAGGCAAAGCCTGATAAGAAAAACCCGCACACTGAATATCAGCTTAGAGTTAACAGAGCTCTTTCACTGATCTCACTTGACCTCCCAAAAACTTGGGAGTAAGAAAACATGAAAAAGGGAACAAACTTCACTCATAATAAAAAGGGTTGAATTGATGTACCACCCTGCTAGGCTGCATGTTCTCTGAAGGGAGAGCCCATGTCCTGTTTACCCCTGCTGAATGCCTGCACCTAGCACTGTGCCTGGCTCCGGACCTTATTTGTAAACTGAATGAGCAGTCACCAATCACTGGAGCCTTCTATGTGCCTGTGCCTGGTGGTAGACTACAGAAAGAATAAGATGTCATCCTTGCCCTGGAGGGGGTCGCAGTCTGCTAAACCTTCCTGAAATCATAAAGCTTGTCAGCAGCAGAAACAAATTTTCTGAAACCAAAACCTTTCTACTGTAAGAGAAAGATTTATTGCACACAGAAGTACTGCCCTTCTAAAACCAATGATAGTAAGTGGTAAGAAAATCTGGACAAGTTCTGATCAGAAAGAACCTTGGGCACCAGGCAAGAAGATTGAATTCTGTCTATTAGGCAATGGGGAGCTGTTAAAGGTTGCTAAGTATAGGGGACTGGTGTGATCAGAGCTGGTGGCAGGCGTGATGACGGATGGTATAGGGAGAGACTAGGAGCACAGCCTTTGGGAGCATGAGAAGCTCCAGTGTAAATGGACAGAGGAGGCAGGAAAAGTAGAAATATCTTAAAGATAGGACTCTTGGCAGCTGATTGATAACCAAGAAGTGGAGCTTCTCTGTCCTCTGGCAGGCTTGGTGGTTAACCCTCTGCCCCTCCACAGACTTGGTTCACATCTTGATCCTAGCACTTTATGCATGAATGAAATTAGTGCCATTGGGAGGCTCCATGGTGCCCACAAAATTAAGTGACAGTTTGGCAAGTTAGGCCCCTGCTGTGTGCCAGCCCAGTGCCTGGCACTGGGCATTGGAGTTGAAGACCCCCCTGCACCTTGCTCTCCAGAAGCATGAAATCTAGTGAGAAAGATTACCAGCCGGGAGGCAGAAGAGACCCAGGTTTGAGTACTAACCTTATCACTTCTGGCCTCCTGACTCAGGCCTCATTTTCCCCTCTGTGAAATGAAGAAGGACATGGCCTCCCTTCATGTGGCTGTCAGGAAAACAGAGTGAGACAGTCCAGAGCACTTGCCATAGACTCTGGCCCAGTGAGTGACATCCATTATAATGGTTGCTATCTGTTTAGGGCTGACTGTCCCACTAGGCCAGTAGCTTCTTCAAGGCAAGGACGAATGTCACTCGCTTCTGCATCCCAGCACCTCATGCAGCAGCTCCTGCCCAGTGAGTGTCTGGCAGCAGTAATGGAGGAAATCAGGGACTAGAACTCTCAAAAGCAGTTGCATTTTAGAGGAGTGATATTTACATCAAGTAATGTTCTGTGACATCAGAATTCTCCTCAGTTCTGTTCTCAGATAAGAAGAAGGAAACACCCTCTTTTGCTTTGACTTACCTGTGGAATTTTTTAGAGAACTTTTTCCCCCTCTTAACATGTTCCTGTGTAACACAGGACACATTAATTAGTCTTTCTAACATTCAGTTTTCTCACTTATAAAATAGGTATGATACTACTACCTCAAGGGTAGTTGCAAAGATTAATGAAACAATTCATTACGTTGCTTGATGTGATGTTAAGGATACAGAAGCATTCAGTAAGCATTATCTGTTATCACATAGACTTTGTTTTACATTTTCAGGTTACCTGTGGAATTTTAAATGAATATTTCATCTTTAGATGAAATGATCAGGTCTATTTCTATATAAACTGTGGAGTTCCACATGTAAATATGGAGAACCTTGTAAGCCCCAAACTGCCCTGACAGAATCATCTGAAAATAAATCACTGCCATTTAACTTTCCCTCCCTGATCTGTCTTCTTCCAGACTATTCTTACCTAATAGCCCCCAGACTAAGCTCCCTTCCTCTCTTCCTTCTTTTCATGTAACAAATGTATCTTTAAATATTTAGTGTGCTGCTTCATAAAACAATTAAAAAATATTCTCTGACCTCAAGGAATTTATAATTCCAAAGAGGAGAAAGACATATAACCATGTAATTTCTGAACATAGTGTAACACGGTGAGGTTGATTCACTCACTTGAAGAAGTACTTCTTGGGCAGCTATGATGACCAGGGCTGAGCCAAGTGCAGAAAGTACTTGCAGGAGGGAATGAAGCCAAGCAGGCCTTCATAGAAGGCTCCAGCATGTGCCTGTTACCTTCCTCTACCCACTCGTCCCTCCCTTGGTGTCAAATTACCCAGATCTCTGTTTCCAGATTCGTGTACCTACACCTGTTTAATCCAGCTGACAACAAGATTTTACATTTGGATGGGCACTCAACATACATTAAACTGAACTTAGCATCTTTCCCCTCTTTCGTCTTTCCCTAAAGCTTTACTTCTTTTCTTGAGCCCATTGTCCACTCAGACTGAAGCCATGACATGTAGATGTCCCTTTAGCCCCTCTGCCCGCCTCACTTCCTCACTTCACACTGGTCTGTCTCTGTGTCCTGTTAATTACCCTTTTTGATATTTCTCTAGTTGACCCCTGTCTTATCATCCCCCTCAAAGCTGCCCTAGTCCAGGTCCTCTCAACTGGACCATCACAACCTCCTCTTCCTGTTTCCCTGTGGTTGAGGAATAATAGATTCTGAAAGCAGACTGGAGTTAAAATCTCAGTGCCACCACTTTAGGAGCTATGTGACTGGATTAAACCCCTCCAGACCCCAGTCCTCCCATCTATGAAATGATACCTGTACTGGCCTCGTTGTGAAAATAAATGAAATGCAGCACTTGGGCAGGTGACTCATCAATAATGCTGAGTGAGAGAAACCAGACATAGGAATGTGTTCATAGGATTCTGTCTATAAAAAAATAAAAACTGGGCAAAGCTGTAGTGGTTAAGGATGCAAACAAAAGTTGCAAAACTAAGGAAAAGCAAGGGGATGATTATGCCAAATTCAGGATGGTGGTTACCTGGAGGCTGGGGTGTGGGTGATGATCAGGAAGGGACACGTGTGAGTGGCTTCTGGGATGTTTGCAAGGTTCTTTTTACTTGACTAAGTGGTGATTACAAAGATGTTCTTTTACAACATTTTAATTTATTTTTAATACTGTATGTGCTGTACTTCATTATTTTTAATGTTTTTTAAATCAAAGAGATTTTCTATGTAAAGTACCTAACCAAGTACTCAGAGTACAGGAAGAGGCCAGGAAGACCTGGTTGCCAGCTCGAATTGCTGTGTCCTGTCAGCCTGCCTCCCCGCCAGGCAGCAGGTCCCAGGGCTGATCCGTCCTCATCCCCGTACTCATACAGGGCTTGGCACCCGCAGGTATCAGGGAGAATGGGGAGGAGAGAGATCACCAGAGTGTAAACCACTTTTTCCCTCTCCTAGGCCGGCAGGGGAGCAGGGCCTGGGCCCATGGCCTCACCGAGCCAGACCCGCTCTGGGAAGAGCACCCAGTTGTCCCTCCCAGGCTGCCGAAGACCCACTGACAATGGACAAGAGGGAGGAGGATGACAGTGAGGAGGCCTGGCTGCAGCTCCGGCCAGTGGAGCCCTTGCCCTCCCAGTGCTGTGGCAGTGGCTGCTCACCCTGTGTGTTCGACCTCTATCACCGAGACCTGGCAAGGTGGGAGGCAGCCCGAGCCAGCAAGAACAGGAGCCTGCTGAGTGGGGAGCAGTCACGGGTGAGGAAGGGCTGCTCCTCAGGCGAGAGGGCCAGCATGGCGGTCTACCGGCCTTGCAAAGTGTTCCTGATGCTCAGGGAAGCTTTCCCTGACCTGCACAGCACAGAGAAAGTGTGCTTAATGGAAGCAGACAGATCTGGGTTCAGAGTCTGAGCCTGAGCTGGGCATGGGGTGGTACCAGGAGTGAAATGGGTATGGGCATTTTATAGGAGAGAGATCTGGAGTCATGGCATGCAGAGAAGGCTTCCTGGAGGAGGTGGAGGTGTGATGGAATGTTAAAGGCAGTGAGCTGAGACTTCAAAGACATGAATTCAAGTCCCTGCCCATGGTGTGACCTTGGACAAGAAATCCACTACCACATAGGTCTCAGTTTCCCCACGTGTAATATAAGAATATCAGATCATCATTTAAAGCCCCATCCATTTCTAAATTCTGCAAATCTGGATTTTAGTAGGCTTGAAGGTATGAGTAAGTCATTCATACATTTTAGGTGAGTGTTCTGTACTAGAAGGCATAACTTGAGCAAATATAGGACTCCCAGGGTGTTGCTCCCAGGAGGCAGCAGGGTGTCCTTGGGAGGACAGAGAAATGCCTGGCATTTGATGAATGGGAGATAAAATGAGGCTTGAGGGTTGTCCATTGGGCCCTTGAGTGTCTAGCTAAGGAGCCTGCACTTTATCCTGGGGCTGAGGGGGCCATGGAAGTCTTCATAGCAGGGTGAGCCCCAGGTTAAGTGCACTGGCACTCTTAGAGCATGAAAGGGAAGTAAGGTGGAGCTACTATATTACACAGAAAACTTAGTGGACGAGATAGCTTCCCCTTGGCAGAGTGGGAAGGCTGCTTCTGGATGCTTGAGCCCAGCTTTTTCCTGTTGCAGAGCTGCTCCCCGAAGCTGAGCCCTGAGACCTTCCTAGCCTTCCGCATCAGTGCCATAGACAAACTCACTAAGGATACTTATCACGTGCGCTTCACACTGCCTGGAAACAGCCCACTTGGCCTGCGGCCTGGCCAGCACCTCATCCTACGGTACACTCAGGTAGCGGGAGGGCCAGACCTCTGCGGCCCTGCTCTGTTTGCTCGCCGTGTGGACTAGGGGAAACTTGCTTCATCTCTCTTAAGCCTCCATTTGTCACCTCAAAATAAACCTAGCAATATCTGATTTAGAGGGTTCTTGGGGTTGAACTAGATAATGCATTTTCATAACTACTACTAATAACAGTAACCAACAGTTTTATAGCACTCACCTATCCAAGGCGCAGTTCTTGTACTTACACATCTGAACTCATTTAATTCTCATACAGTCCTTAGTGGTAGGTACCATAATCATTCCTGAGAGGGAACGGAAATCAGGGAGGTTCAGTGACTCGCCCAAGGTCTCACATTCACAAAGTGTTGGAGCCAGGATTTGAAGGCAAGCAGTCTGGCTTTAGAGCCTGTGGTATTAACCTAGTATGGTTAACACCAACTGAGAGAAAAGACATTGTTATTAGGATAAGTGAGCTGTCCAGTATCGCACAGCTAATGAAGTGTGGGGCCAGGACTCAAGCCCAGACAGTCTGCCTCCTTCCTGTGTTACACTCTTCACCACTCCTCTGAAGTCCTTCTTCTTCCCAACCTAATTTTGCACTCCCCTCCCACCTAGATCCCCACCCCACCTGCCCAGGGAGAAGGCTCCTTGGGACCTCCAGGTGGAATTGTCTGCTAGATTATTTACACTGTGGGTCTGAGGCTCAGCAGAGAGATTCGAGCTGTAGATGTAGATATGGGAATCATTGGCATATATTTGGGACAGTGGAAAGAGGGAAGGGCAGAGGACCGAGCCCTGGCAATGCCAGTGTTTATGGTATTAGCAAGAGGAGGAGCCAGCAAAGGAGGAAAACCGGGAGAGAGAGCACATTACTGGTCACACTCTGGCCACTTGCCTCACACTGACCCCTGGTGTTTGTGCCCATCTTGTTCGGGCCTGTGGCCTGGCTGACAGTCCTTGAAGCCCACTTTTCCAGTGGGTGGGAGGAGCCACAGGGCAGGTCACAGACCCATGCAGCCTTCCATCTATAAACCAGGGAGGCTCAGAACTCCCTGCTCCTAGGCTGGCCCCTCTCCTCTGCCCTCTCTGTCACTCCAGTCCTAAGCTATGTCCTAACCCACGTGGCTGACCATGCCACTCCCCAAACTTCTTCTGGTGCTGCACAATGCCTCCCCAGTGGCATCATAACCCAAGGCCCCAGATTCCTTTCCCAACAAGTTTATCTCCCTCCCCTCCCCAATACTTGCCCCTTATTCCAGCCTCATGATCTACTCATCAGTCCCTGACTTGTCCCACATTATCCTACCTCTAAGCTTTCCCCCAGACTATTCCCTCTGCCTGGAATTACTGTCCTTATTTTGTCCCTCAGTGAGGACCACCTGGATGTCTGGGCCCCACCTTTACTTTCACCAGCCTGGCACAGAGTAGCTACCTGTAAGGGTTTGTTGAATGACTGGCTGACTGCTTGACTGAGTACTTCTCTTTTCTAGGGGGAAAGTAGATGACTTAGAAATTCAGAGAGCCTATACTCCCATCAGTCCTGCCAACGCAGAAGGTTACTTTGAAGTTTTAATCAAGGTAAGCTGGCCCACGTGGATGTGCTAAGATGCTGTGAACTGGACATTTGCCAGCGTGGTTGGGATGTGATGGGGAAGTTCTACCCATGTGGGAAAAGCCAGTGATCACATGGAGGGAGGTTGGCTTGAGGGAAGACTGGGGACAGTGAAGGAGGACTTCTCCCATCTTCTTCCCTGGGGAAGGAGGCTGCTGGGCACCAACAGAGGGCATATTCCTGACAGATTTTGTGAAAAGGAGACTCAGACTGAGAAAGCTGCTCCTCCTCACCTTCTTCCCTATCAATGCAGAGTGAGCATCAACCGCAGAGGAATGGGGATCCCAGTCACCTGGCACCTACTGTGTGCTGGGCACTGGGATCCAGAGATGAGCTAGACTGAGACAGTACAGTGTGATGGACACTGTAACAGCAGACCCCAGCCCAGCTCAGGGAAGGTAGGTTGCACTTCCCAGTGGAAGCTGTGAGTTGAGCTGTATGTTTGAGTTCAGGAGTGGGGACCTAGGGGGGAAATGTGGAAGGGATTTCTGAGTGCTGGGAGCAGCTTGTACAGTGGAAAGGAGGCCACATGATTTGTGTTCCACAGGATTTGGGAACTTAGTCCTGTGCCCTGGCATAGAGGCAGTATGCAGGCAAAAGGTGGGACACAGAGGGCCTTGTGGACCAAACTAACCTGAGGTCATCTTTCGGGGAGGTGGGCAGGATCCGAGGCATTGAGTTGGGCCTTGAAGGAGTACAAACTGGCAGTGGCAGGAAGTGGCGTTCCAGGCCCATGGGGACAGATAACCAAAGGCAGGGGGCAGTAAAACAGAACAGGATCTTGTGGAACCTGTAACCATTCTGAGTTGTGGACGGAGGGGTGCTTGTGGGGGCAGCCCAGGTGAGTGGGGAAGTTGGCAGAGATGAGATAAACAAAGAGGGCTGGGTACAAAACCCACAAGAGACCCAAGGAATTGGCACCAAAATGTATAAGAAGTCATGAAGGTCCAATTCTGTGTGGGAAAAAAATTACATTGAACTACATGATATTGCTGATACTCTAACATCTTTGCCTTAAAGATTAACAGTAGTTTCATATGGGTCAGCCTAATGTATATCTCTACCTCATCATTTCCCAAATGGAATCCTAGGACACCAGTATTTAATAACAGCTTTGTCATCCTTTATCTCACTTGTAGGACAGGAATTATTATCCCCTTTTCATTGATAAGCAAACTGAGGCCCCAGGAGGACCCAAGGCTTTGCAGCTAGTGAGACGTTTGGCTGTGAGTGAGCCCTGGCCTCTGACTCCAAGACCTCAGCGCTGCCTCTGGCTCTTGCCCGCCCCGCCTGCCCTGGGCGCCGGAGTGTTTATTCCCTCACACATAAGCTTGGATGGGATCCCTTCTCCACACAACTGTTTGTCTGAGAGATTCCACAAATCCTCTCCAAATGGCCTGCATCCCCAAGCTGCTCGTCTGGGTGTGTTTCTGTTGAAAGGATAAGCCTGGAGACAGTTCTTCAGGGCAGCTGGATCTCTCCCAGCTGCAAGACTGATTTTCTCCTTCGTTTACAGGAAAGCCTCTCTTTAGAGAGATGCTTAATTATCCCTAAGCTGCTAGCTGGGAAGATGTCTTTGCAATTGGGAAGGCAGGCGGGTTTTTTAGGTTTACCTTCGCAGGTGGGAAGGAGGAGCTCCCCGTTCTCAGGTACCTTCTGGCCATCAGGCACTGCTTCTAGCTCTTTTTTTTTTTTCCATTATCTCCTTTTAACCTTATAACAACCCTGCAGAGTAGATCATATTATCCCCACTTTACAGATAAAGAAACTGAAGCTCAGAGAGATGATGTCATTGTGCCAAGGCCTCTTGGGTAATATGATCCAAGTCAAAGAACGGTTCAGTTTAAGTTCTGTTTAACAATGTGTATTGAGCCAGTCTGTCTGTGGGTGCTGGAGACACGGAAGTGCTGTCTGTCTGCGCCATAAGGCCTCGAAGGCCACAGCTGAGGCTGTGCCTCCCTGAGACCGGCGCCAGAAAACAAGGTGTGCTCTGAGACAGCCTCTAGCAAGTTAGGAGGAAAACTGTAGCCTCCTTCCCAGACCCCTTCTAGGTGAGACAAGGACTTCCCATGCTTTATGCATATGGTGCTCAACCAAGTCAGAGATGGCTGTGGGTAATTAGAAGCATGTCTGATAATCAAAGCCCAGTGTCTCCTTCAAGCCTGGTTAAAAATCTCCTTCCAAACACTGTTCCAGTCCTGTCTGCCAGTGCTTTCCCCTTCCCCTTCCCCTCTTGTGTTACTTGCTATTCCCAGAACATGACCTAGGCTCTCCTACCCCTGACCACGCCACACCTGATGCTCAGAATCCTCTCTGCCCTTCTACTCCCACCCCCAGTGATGAATGCAGTCTGGGCTAGCTTTAAAGATCCAGCTCAAGTGCTTCCTCCTCCAGGAAGCCATCCTTGATCCTACTCCATTGGTAGTAATTGCACTTCCTCAAGGCTCTCTTAGCACTCTGTTCTCATGGGCTATTAGGTAGTTTCTACCCTATGTGTCTGAGACTTAAGTCACTTCTATATCGTGACCTTCTTAAGGCTTGATTCTGGATTAATTGATTCATTCATTCATTTCAGGTAATTATTAAGTCTCTTCCATGGTGTTTAGGCACTGGCTGCCTTCCTGGAGCTTAAGATTCAGTGGTCTCCCCTGCAGCCCCAGTGTCGTGCCTGGCACAGAATTGGCAGGCCCCCAGTGGAAGAATCCTCTCCACAACTTCCATTTTTATCACCCAGCCAGAAGACAGTGATGAGTAATGTAGACATTGAAAATGAGTGGCCTACAAACTGACTCTAGCCCTTAAGTATATTTGGTTTTGGCCTGCACAGTGTTTTAAAATTTAGGATTAATTGCTGTCATTTAAAAATGGGAGATTTAACATAAAAATATGGATTTCCTTCCCCTCTTGGAAAATCAGATCTGGCATCATCAACCTCATAAACTCCATACTGGAGTCTGCAAAGGGACTTCCTCCTTTAGAAGGAGCATTCACTCACCAATTTACCACAGTCCCGCCGCTCTTTCTTATTTCCCTGACACTGAGACTGGGTGTTAATTGCCATTAATCTTCTAAAGTTATATTACCTGCATGACCCCTGTAGTTATTTGGGTTTGAGATCTCTGTAGTTAAGGCTGTAGGTCCTGTGAATTCTCGTCCCAGCCTCGCCATTTCCCTTCTGTGCAAGCTTCTGGGCCTCATCTGAAAATTGGAAATGATAGCGCCAACTTTGTGGGACAATGTGGATTAAACGAGATAACATAGGAAAAGCACTTAGCATGCAGGAAGGACTCCGTGTCAACGACCGCTGTGGTCTGCCGGGCAGTATGTGCCTGTCCCATCGAGGTCTCCTTGTGTTTGCCCCCAGTGCTACCCGACTGGGCTGATGGCCCGGTATGTCGAGTCCTGGAGAGCAGGAGACACAGCTTTCTGGCGAGGACCTTTCGGAGGCTTCATTTATAAGCCAAACCAGGTCAGTATGGGCACACTAACTCCTCAGTAGACCCCTCCCAGGTTGGCCTTGAGATCTGCGGTTTTCATGTTTTAGGCCATAAAATCTTACTGTGCCATTCTTTCTGAACCCAACCCCAACCCCAAGGGAGGAGATGGAATAGGCACTAATAAAGAAAACTGCATGCCTATCTTCTAGAACTGTCCATGGCTGCCCATTGCTTAGAAAATCCAAACTCGTGTACGTGGTTTTGGGGGTCCCTACTGGCCCTCAGATAGCTTTCCAGTTTCATATTCCAGGTGCAAGACAGGCGACCACTCCCTGAATATGCGCAATGGCCTGCTGCTTGGGAGCCTGTTCCCAGCCCAAAGGCTCTTCCCCTCATCTTTCCAGCATATCCTGCCCTGACGTTCCCAGGAAGACTTAATGATTTATCATCAGTTGGTGTGTATCTGGAAAGCAGTTTGGAAGTATGTTCCAAGAATCTTAAGAATCTTCAAATCCTTTAACCCAGTAATTCCACTTTTAGAAGTCCAAATGTTGACTCCTGGGCACATGTTCATTGCTGCTTTATTTATAAGAGCAAGAAATTGGAGACAACTGAATATCCAGTAACAGGGGAACACTTAAGTACAGATACTTGATAGAATATAACCCTGGATTTTAAAATTGTTCGTAAATGATATTATATCCTTATGCTGTAAGATCAAGTGACAAACACTAGGTACAAAGCTGAATATACAACAGGTGGGGAAAAGTTAAAATGCACAGAAAAAAATACGAAAATAAATACAATGAAATGTTAACAGCTCTGGTTGGTAGAATTATGGATTATTTTTATTTTCTTCATTATATGTTCCAGATTATCCACAATGAACACCTATTACCTTTATAATTAGGGAACAAAGCAAAACAAAAACAAATGGAAAAGAATGAATCATTCCTTCCTCTCCATTTTTTTTGTTTAATTTAAAAACAGCTTTTAAGTTTTTTTCCCTTATTAAAAATACAGTACATGTTCATTACCAAAAAAAAAAATCAGCAGATATAGAGGCAAAAAGAAGAAAGTAACACTGTAGCCCATCTATCCAAATAAACCAGCTTTACTGCCTTGGTGTATATCTTTCAAATCCTGTTCCACACTTGGAAATGCATACAGGCACATGCACACACACATATGTGTGTATAATAATAATATCAAATACATACATGGCACCTGATTATTAGCACTTGCCATGTAGTAACTCATTCAGTTCTCACAACAGCTCCTACGAGCTGCTACCCCTGTTTTACAGATATGTGGTGTGCATATATTAATGCTCTTCTACAGTGTACTGCTGGTGCAGTCATGTTCAGCCTGCATTTTAGCTGTTGGTGTCCTTATGTCCCCCATGCTCTTGAGAGCATGGATTAGGAATGGTTCCTGTTTCCTCCCAACTTAGAGAGGGCACCTGATGAATGTTGTATTGACCACCTTTCCTGGGTGGAGCCTCTTCTGCATCCATAGGCCACCACTAGAAAGCCCCTGTACTTCCTTCCTAGGGAGGTTGTAGGGCCCAGCAGTGAGGAAGAAGAGATGGCGTCTCACATGTGAGCATTTGGCTGCTGACACTGCGGCCAAGCTCGGCTGTGCTTCCGTGAGGACGCTGGGGTGCTCTGGCCCTCTTCCCAGCCATCTCACTGCTCTGTAGTCCTCTTCATTGCAGGGGGCTCTCATGTCAGCTCTGAGACAGGCACATCAGCACCTGTGCATTTATTCCACAGACATTCATGAGCATCCACCCAGAGCCACAGATGGACTAGACAAGGCCACTGTCCTCCAGAAGCTCAGTCTGATGGGGAGGCAACAGTACAGCATGACCAGTGTTGTGAGGAGGTGCACAGAGGGCTTTGGGAACACAAAGGATGCTTGCCTGCCCCTGGCTCGGGGAAGGCTTCCCAGAGGAGAGTTGGAGCGGTGCTGGGGGAAAAAGGAGCCTGGCAGGCTGAAGAGCGGCAGGCTAGGGGAGCCCCAGCACAGGGCAGGATGTGTGACCTGTACTTAGGGCTCGGAGAGGGGAGGAACTGCAGCTGCATTGATCCACACCAGGCACTTTATGGTATCTCATTTAATCCTCACAACAGTTCTGAGATAGGAGCTGCAATGGGCAGGTGCTCTTATGTTTTTACTAGTTAAGAAACCAAAGTTCAGAGAAGTGAACGAACTTTCCCAGACCATGTGGCTTGGGATTTATACCCACGTCTGTGACTCCTGACCTCAAGGAAGTGTTTCATGCAGCAGTGTGATGTGCAGTGGTGGTCAATACAGCGAGTGAAAACTCAGACTGCATTCACAGAGGTCTAACCTCTAGAATGAGGAAGGTGAATACCTCACTGCATAGGTTAGGCACTAACCTTTAAATTTCTGACCATGAAGAGCATTGCCTCTCTGTAAGAGACCCATAGCCAGGAAAGGGGTTTTATGAGGACAGGGTGATGGAGCAGCGACCTCTTGGGGTGGAAATGCACTTTCATTGTATAGCTCTTTCATACCAGTCCTGTGCTAGGCACTTAGGTATAGTATCTCATTTAGTCTAAAGCAGAGCAGACTCAGGGGTTCAAGCTGGGGCCCTCAGATCTGTGCAGGGCTTCCCAGAAGCAGAGGAAGCAGCCCAGAGGTTTTGAAGTCCTCCCTGGCAAGGGGAGTCAGCCTGTAATAGAGCAAATCGCCTTGGGAGGTAGTGGGCTACCTGTCAGCTGAAGTGTATAATCAGTCCATGAGATGCTTAGGAAGGCACCCAAACCACTTGCAGGGTGGGCTTCACTGTTTTACATTTTCTTTCAGTACCCAGATTCCATTTCTGTGACACAGACCTCACAAACTACAGACTTTCACAAGCAAGGGTGGCTTCCTGGTGGAGGTAGAGGGGGAAGCTCAGTCAGGCAGGACACCCAGGAAGAGCATGCCATGCAGCTGAAGCAAGCCCAAGAGAAGGCCTTGTGGTGGGTGGGTGGGTGAGACCCTCCCAACGCGCCCTGTCATATGTATGCCGCTACTCCTCCCCAGCACGGTGAGCTCCTCATGTTGGCTGCAGGCACTGGCCTGGCCCCCATGGTGCCCATCCTCCAGAGCATCACAGACAACGCAGACGATGAGACCTTCGTCACCCTGGTCAGCTGCTTCAAGACCTTTGAGGACATCTATCTGAAAACCTTCCTGCAGGAGCAGGCCCATTTCTGGAACATCCGTACCTTCTTTGTCCTCAGCCAGGTGAGCCCAAGGTGGTGACTTCCTTCCTTGACTGAGAGTCATGTCCCCTTCAGCTGTTCTGAGGACCTGCTGTGGCCTCCCTGCTCCATGCCATAATAATAATCCCTGCCACTGGTGGAACCCCTACCATGTGCCTGGCAAGGAAGGCAGGTATTGTCACGTTCATTATGCAGATGAGGAAACCGAGGCTCAGAGAGCTGAAGGTGCCAGCCCACATCCTGCTGGCCGAAGGGGTGAAGCCAGGGTTTGAGCCTCGCATCTGATTCCAGAGCTCCAGCTCTCACCCATGGTGCCTGCTGCCTGTCCGCCCTCTGGCATCATCTTTTGCTGAGGGCCTGTTTGTGGAGTCCGTGGGCCAGGCCACAGACATCCTCAAGGCTGTGATAACCTTCTCGAAACAGGGACATGTCTGGATCACCACCCTCTCCTCAGCACTTAGCACAGTGCCAGTCACAGAGAAGGCATGTACTCTGTCAACGATGGATGGCAGGAACAGGATCTGAGGGTACTACATTTATTAGGGTCCCTACCTGACTGTATGGGAGAAAAGCTGCTTTCAAACTCTCCGCTCTACAGACACGTTACCTGGAAGCCTCTCTCTGATTCGGCATCCCCTCCATTCACTCAGGCCACTCTTCCCAGCACCCTGCACCCGGGGCCACAGAACAGGTGGAGTGTCTCCCCCTCATCTCAGGCCAGGCCCCTGGCTGTCTTTTTTCACTTGCCTTCCCCTGGTCTTAGTTTTATTTCTTCACTGTAACCCCTGGGTTTGGATCCCCTACTAGGGCCTCCACTCTGTTCTCTATTGCTCAGGGTCCTCTGCATGGCCCTCCACTGTGGAGCACCCTTCTCATCAGTTTGCTCTTTGAGGCAGCTTTAGAGTGTCCCTAAAGACTTATGTGAACTTTGACATTGTAGCTGGGTGTGGGGTATCAGGAAACTGGGTTTCCCCTCCCAGTACCAAAGAGCCTGAGATCCCCAGGGGCCAGGGGCTGGGGGCCTGTCCATGGGGCAGAATGCTCAGTACAAGAGCATCAGAAGGATCGTGCTTGGTGAGCATTAGTAGCAGCATGAGGTGCCCAAAGCAGAGGAATGAAGCAGAAGACTCATGTGCCAGCCAGGGCACCAGCTGGCCCTGCCTGAGTGCCAGGGCAGGGAAGGTGGGAGGAGTAGCCGGAAGGCAGGTACCTGGCCGAGTCACCTCGGCCTGCTTTCCTGTTCCCTGATTACATGCCAGGTGCCAGGGATACAAAAATGAAGATGGCCTGTTCTGTGCCCTCCGGGTACTCACCTGTATATGGGGAGACAGCCAGCCACAGGATGGCAGACAGCGGCGGCTCCCTTTCATGGAACACTTCCCTGTGCCTGGCGCTGTTCTGAGCACTTTATGTGTGTTGTCTTTCAATCCCACTGCAATCTTGGTGGAGAGCTAGGTGTGACCCTGGGTGGTCCTGCTGCAAAGGCCATGCTCATCGGTGTGAGACAGCATGGGGATAGGGTGCTGTGGAGGGTATTCATGCAGCAAGCAGGGAGAGCTCCATGGGGGAGATGGCGTTTGAGCCTGGGGTTGAGGTAGAGTTAAATTTCATCAGCAATAAAGTGCCTTCAGCCCTGGGCCAGGGCTTGATGATGCCGGTGACCTGGGGTCTAGCAGGTAAGTGGGCTGGCCATCACTGGCAGGGGCAGATAAGGGGCAGTGGAGTGGGAGGTGCCTCCTGGCCAGCTACGCTCCCTTGCCTCAGGATGCTCCCTCTCCTGCCTGGCTGCAGTGACAGCATCCTCCAAGGTCTTTCTGGTCCAGCCACCCCTTGCCAATTTGTCCTTCATCTGGTAGGCAGAAGGGCAGCTCTGGTCACACCACCATCCTGCTTTCAGCCCTTCCCTGCTCGCTGCTACTCTCAGGATGGAGTCTGAGCCCTCGCAGCTGCGTCAGTCTCTGTGGTCTCATGTCCCCATGCGCCCTCCCTGCTGCCCTGGTGTCACTGGTCTGCTCATGCAAGTGCGCTGGGCTTCTCTGGCTGCTGAGCCTTTGCTCATGCTGTTCCCTTGCCAGGAACACTTTCCCCCACTTCTTCACCTGACACTACCCATCCCTCACATCTGTCTGCTGCAGTGTAATTCCATCCTAGAAGCTGTCTTAGAGCCTCCAGGCTGGCACAGATGTTTCTGTGTCATAGGCTGGGCTCTCCTGCACACCACCCACCCCACTGCACCATCATTGCTTATGGTCTTCGCCCCCCCACCTGAGCAGCAGCCAGACCCAGCACCTCTCTGTGCAGTTGGGGTGAGCTGAGCCAAACATGAGTAACCTGAGGGAACCGGGGAGTGGGAAGGAAAGCCCAGGCCAGCAGGACCTGCCAGTCCATGCTTTCCAGGGCCCATTGGGTGAGTCGGGGTGTGGAGGAAGTGTGGGAAGATACAGATCGGTGGAGAGGATGCCTGTCAGCAGCACACAGCTGTCCCCGGTGCAGTTGGGTGAACCCGATGGGGCCCTGTGAGTACACCTGGGAATGGAGCCCACGGAGCCTCTCGCAGGGGTTTCCCCACCCCCGTGCACTCATCACATAGCTCAGAAAGGCCCTGGTCACTCAGCCAGGCAGCAGCGACAGATCTGGATCCTGACCCACCCTCCTCTCTCCATCCTGTGTCTGCCTGGCTCCAGGAACTAGATGCTCACCTTAACAGGGTCTGCAGAGGTGATGGTACTGTTCTGTTTTTTTTTTTTCTTTGGATGCTGGTTACATGGTTCCATCTCTTTGCTAGAATTACTTGTAGACTTTTCTATACGTATGTTCTACTTCAATAAAACATTTACATAAAGAAAATAGAAGAAATTCCTCCAAGTCAGCAAGAGGTGGAGCTTTTCTCTTGTGCTTTGAGGACAAAAGCCACAAACTAAGGCTAGAGGGGCAGGAAGAAAGGAGCCTGGGCCCTTTGGGCACCGAACACCCCATAGTACTACTTCCAGCCTTTTTACATGGGAGAAATAAGCCCCTCTGTTTAAGGCACTCGCTCTGGGACCTCTGACACACACAGCCAGAATGAGGCCAGAAACCTTGTCTGTAGGGCTGCTGCCATACCCACTGTGCCACGCTCAGTGCCGGGACAGAGTGACCATTCAGCACATGTTTAACAAGTGAATGGAAAACTTAAATTAACAAAAATTATGCTCTGAGGATGAAGTGTTGGATTACCTTGGAAAGACGCTGGAAGACACGTAATCTTGGGGAGAAACTGTTCCCCACAGAGTGACAGGAGCAGCGGCCCCTGGAAGTCACTGAGAGAGGGTGAGGCCTGAGGTCCGGTCCTGCCACTGCCCCTGCCTCGCTGTGTACCCCGGAGGATGTCCCTCCTCTGCCCTGTGCCTCACGAGTTGTAGAAGGATGGCTACCCACCCACAGGCTTGTGAGGGTGATCTGAGTCCCAGCATGAGGAAGTGCCTGGCCCCTGGCAGGGCTAGGTGAAGGTTGCCTTCCCACTCCCTGCCTCAGTTTCTTCATTTGGCAAAGGACTGCTTGCTGCATGAACTCTGAAGGCACCCCCAGTAGTCACCCCACTATTTCCTTCTTTTTTTTAATTAATTTTTTTATTAAGGTTTCACATGGAAAACATTGTGGTTACTACATTCCCCCATATTGTCAAGTCCCCACCACATACCCCATTACAGTCACTGTCCATCAGCATAGTAAGATGCCACAGAGTCACTACTTGTCTTCTCTGTGCTACACAGTCTTTCCAATGACCCCCCCACACTATGTGTGCCAATCATAATGCCTCTCAATCCCCTTCTCCCTCCTACCCCGCCCAACCTCTCCCACTCCTCCCCTTTGATAACTGCTTGTCTGTTCTTGGAGTCTGTGAGTCTGCTGCTGTTTTGTTCCTTCAGTTTTGCTTTGTTGTTACACTCCACTAATGAGGAAAATCATTTGGTACTTGTCTTTCTCCGCCTGGCTTAGTTCACTGACCATAATACCCTCTAGCTCCATCCATGTTGTTGCAAATGGTAGGATTTGTTTTCTTCTTATGGCAAATAATATTCCATTGTGTATATGTACCACATCTTCTTTATCCATTCATCTACTGATAGACACTTAGGTTGCTTCCATATCTTGGCTATTATAAATAGTGCTGCAATAAACAACATAGGGGTGCATATGTCTTTTTGACTCTGAGATCTTGTTTTCTTTGGGTAAATTCCTGAGTGGAATTCCTGGGTCAAATGGTATTTCTATTTTTAATTTTTTGAGGAACCTCCATATTGCTTTGCACAATGGTTGAACTAATTTACATTCCCACCAGCAGTGTAGGAGGGTTCCCCTTTCTCCACATCCTTGCCAGCATTTGTTGTTCCTTGTCTTTTGGATGTCGGTCATCCTAAATGGTGTGAGGTGATATCTCATTGTGGTTTTAATTTGCATTTCCCTGATAATTACCAATGTGGAGCATCTTTGCATGTGCCTGTTGGCCATCTGAATTTCTTCTTTGGAGAAGTGTCTGTTCATATCCTTCGCCCATTTTTGAATCGGGTTATTTGCTTTTTGGGTGTTGAAGCATGTGAGGTCTTTATATATTTTGAATGTTAACCCCTTGTCAGATATGTCATTTACAAATATATTCTCCCATACTGTAGGGTGACTTTTTGTTCTGCTGATGGTGTCCTTTGCTGTACAGAAGCTTTTAGCATGATGTAGGCCCATTTGTTCGTTGTTTATTTTGTATCCCTTGCCTGAGGAGATATGTTCAGGAAAAAGTTGCTGGTGTTTATATTCAAGAGATTTTTGCCTATGTCTTCTTCTAAAAGTTTTATGGTTTCATGATTTACATTCAGGTCTTTGATCCATTTTGAGTTTACTTTTGTGTATGGGATTAGACAATAATCCAGTTTTATTCTCTTGCATGTAGCTGTCCAGTTTTGACAACACAGTTGTTGAAGAGGCTGTCACTTCCCCATTGTATATCCATGGCTCTTTTATCATATATTAATTGACCATATGTGCTTGGGTTTATATCTGGGCTCTCTAGTCTGTCCCATCGGTCTATGGGTCTGTTCTTGTGCCAGTACCAAATTGTCTTGATTACTGTGGCTTTGTAGTAGAGCTTGAAGTTGGGGAGCATAATTTCCCCTGCTTTATTCTTCCTTCTCAGGATTGCTTTGGCTATTTGTGGTCTTTTGTGGTTCCATATGAATTTTAGAACTATTTGTTCTAGTTTTTGAAGAATGCTGTTGGTATTTTGATAGGGATTGCATTGAATCTGTAGATTGCTATAGGCAGGATGGCCATTTTGACAATATTAATTCTTCCTATCCATGAGCACGGGATGTATTTCCATTTATTGGTATCTTCTTTAATTTCTCTCATGAGTGTCTTGTAGTTTTAAGGGTATTGGTCTTTCACCTCCTTGGTTAGGTTTATTCCTAGGTATTTTATTCTTTTGGATGCAATTGTGAATGGAATTGTTTTCCTGATTTCTCTTTCTGCTAGTTCATTGGTAGTGTATAGGAATTCAACAGATTTCTGTGTATTAATTTTGTATCCTGCAACTTTGCTGAATTCAGATATTAGTTCTAGTAGTTTTGGGGTGGATTCTTTAGGGCTTTTTATGTACAATATCATGTCAACTGCAAACAGTGACAGTTTGACTTCTTCCTTGCCAATCTGGATGCCTTTTATTTCTTCGTATTGTCAAATTGCCATGGCTAGGACCTCCAGTACTATGTTGAATAAAAGTAGGGAGAGTGGGCATCCTTGTCTTGTTGCCAATCTTAAAGGAAAAGCTTTCAGCCTTTCGCTGTTAAGTATAATGTTGGCTATGGGTCTGTCATATATGGCCTTTATTATGTTGGGATACTTGCCCACTATACTCATTTTGTTGAGAGTTTTTAACAGGAATGGATGTTAAATTTTGCCAAATGCTTTTTCAGCATCTATGGAAATGATCATATGATTTTTATCCTTCTTTTTGTTGATGTGGTCTATGAGGTTGATGGATTTTCAAATATTGTACCATCCTTGCATCCCTGGAATAAATCCTACTTGATCATGATGGATGATCTTTTTGATGTATTTTTGAATTCAGTTTGCTAATATTTTGTTGAGTATTTTTGTTCTATGAGCATCTATGTTCATCAGGGATATTGGTCTGTCGTTTTCCTTTTTTGTGGTGTCTTTGCCTGGTTTTGATATTAGAGTGATGCTGGCCTCATAGAATGAGTTTGGAAGTATTCCCTCCTCTTCTACGTTTTGGAAAACTTTAAGGAGAATGCATATTAGGTCAACACTAAATGTTTGGTAAAATTCAGCAGTGAAGCCATCTGGTCCATGGTTTTTGTTCTTGGGTAGTTTTTTGATTACCAATTCAATTTTGTTGCTGGTAATTGGTCTGTTCAGATATTCTGCTTCTTCCTGGGTCAGCCTTGGAAGGTTGTATTTTTCTAGAAGGTTGTCCATTTCTTCTACGTTATCCAATTTGTTAGCATACAGTTTTTCATAGTGTTCTCTAATAATTCTTTGTATTTCTGTGGTGTCCATTATGATTTTTCCTTTCTCATTGCTGATTCTGTTTATGTGTATAGACTCTCTTTTTTTCTTGGTAAGTCTGGCTACTTTGTTTATTTTCTCAAAGAACCAGCTCCTGGTTTCATTGATTCTTTCTATTGTTTTATTCTTCTTAATTTTATTTATTTATACCTTGATCTTTATTATGTCCCTCCTTGTATTGACTTTGGGCCTCGTTTGTTCTTCTTTTTCTAGTTTCATTAATTGTGAGTTTAGACTGATCATATGGGATTGTTCTTCTTTCCTGAGGTAAGCCTGTATTGCAATATACTTCCTTCTTTGCAGGGCCTTCGCTGTGTCCCACAGACTTTGCAGTGTTATTATTGTCATTTGTCTCCATATATTGCTTGATTTCTGTTTTTATTTGATCATTGATCCATTGATTATTTAGGAGCATGTTGTTAAGCCTCTGTGTGTTTGTGTGATTTTTTTTTCTTTGCATAATTTATTTCTAGTTTCATACCTTTGTGGTCTCAGAAGCTGGTTGGTACAATTTCAGTATTTCTGAATTTACTAAGGCTCTTTTTGTGGCCTAGTATATGATCTGTTCTTGAAAATGTTTCATGTACACTTGAGAATAATGTGTATCCTGCTGCTTTGGGGCAGAGTGTTCTGTAGATGTCTGTTAGGTCCATCTGTTCTAATGTGTTGTTCAGTGCCTCTATCTCCTTACTTATTTTCTATCTGTTTGATCTGTCCTTTGGAATGGTGGGTTGAAGTCCCCTAAAATGAATGCATTGCATTCTATTTCCCCCTTTAATTCTCTTAGTATTTGTTTTACATATGTAAGTGTTCCTGTGTTGGATGCATAGATATTTATAATGGTTATATCCTCTTGTTGGACTGACTCCTTTATCATTATGCAATGTCCTTCTTTGTCTCTTGTTACTTTCTTTGTTTTGAAGTCTGTTTTGTCTGATACAAGTACTGCAACTCCTGCTTTTTTTCCCCTACTAGTTGCATGAAATATCTTTTTCCATCCCTTCGCTTTTAGTCTTTGCATATCTTTGGGTTTGAAGTGAGTCCCTTGTAGGCAGCATATAGATGGGTCTTGTTTTTTTTATCCATTCGTAACTCTATGTCTTTTGATTGGTGCATTCAGACCATTTACATTTAGGGTGATTATAGATAGATATGTACTTATTGCCATTGCAGGCTTTAGATTCGTGGTTACCAAAGGTTCAAGAGTAGCTTCTTTACTATCTAACAGTCTAACTTAACTTAATTAGTATGCTATTACAAACACAGTCTAAAGATTCTTTTTTTTTTTCTCCTTTTTCTTCCTCCTCCATTCTTTATATATTAGGCATTATATTCTGTACCCTTTGTGTATCCCTTGACTGACTTTGGGGGTAGTTGATTTAATTTTGCATTTGCTTAGTAATTAATTGGTCTACTTCCTTTATTGTGGTTTTATTTTCTATGGTAACAGTCATTTAGCCTTAGGAACACTTCCATCTATAGGAGCCCCTTCAAAATACACTATAGAGATGATGTTTTTTGGGAGTTAATACTCTCAACTTTAGCTTATCTGGAAATTATTTAATCCCTCCTTCAAATTTAAATGACAATCTTGCTGGGTGGAGTATTCTTGGTTCAAGGCCCTTCTGTTTCATTACATTAAATATATCATGCCATTCTCTTCTGGCCTGTAAGGTTTCTGTTGAGAAGTCTGATGACAGCCTGATGGGTTTTCCTTTGTATGTGATCTTTTTTCTCTCTGGCTGCTTTTAATACTCTTTCCTTATCATTGATCTTTGCCATTTTAATTATTATTAAATAATAAAATTGGTGTTGTCTTCCTTATCTCTTGTGTTGGGAGATCTGTGCACCTCCATGGCCTGAGAGAATATATCCTTCCCCCGATTGGGGATGTTTACAGCAATTACCTCCTCAAAGATACTTTCTATCCTTTTTTCTCTCTCTTCTTCTTCTCATACCCTTATATGCAAATATTGTTCTGTTTGGATTGGTCACACAGTTCTCTTAATACTCTTTCATTCCTAGAGATCCTTTTTCTCTCTTTGCCTCAGCTTCTTTGTATTCCTCTTCTCTAATTTCTGTTTCATTTACTGTCTCCTCTACTTCATCTACTCTCCTTTTAAATCCCTCCATTGTATGTTTCATTTCAGATACTGTATTTTTCAAAGTTTCTATCTCTTTCTTGAATTGCTTCCTGTGGTCTTGAATATTTTTCTATAGCTCCGTGATGTTAATGACTTTTATTTTGAAGTCTTTTTCAGGAATATTAGGGATTTCATTTTCACTTGGCCCTCTTTCTGGTGATTGTGGGTTTTGGTTTGTTCTAGGTTCTTTTGATATTTTGTATTTCTAGAAATAACTTGGCAAAGGTGGCGCCCTCTAGTGCCTAGAAGCTCTACTCTCTGGAACTGCTCAGCCCCTGGAGCAATGTAGGGGGTTGCAGGCGAGCGGCGCTGGTGCCTGTCAGGGAGAAAATAGCTCTTTCCTGCTTCCTGGCTGCAGTGCCTGCCTCCACTGCCCGGGCCAGAGGGCTGAGCATGCAAGGAGGAGTCTCTATGCTATGCCCCTGTAGCTGTCATAGGTGGGGCTGCCCTCTGGGTGGCCTGGCGCGATGGTGGGGGCAGCCAGTTTGCAAACTGATGCCAGCCGGGAGGAAGGAGCGGCAAGCTGTGTATCACGGTGGGGGGCCTTGGAGCTGCATTGCCAGACAGGGGGATGGAGTACCTGAAGCTCCTGAAAGTCCCTATCCTGGGAACAAGCTGCACTGAGTGCACCTGGACAATTTTGTCCACTGTCCTTTCTCCTGAGCAGCAAACTCTGTGCAATCCTTGCCCCTTTAGCAGCCCTCTAGCTGTTGGGAAGTCTCTCAGAGTGCCCGCCTTTTGTCCCAGACCAGCCAGTTGTGGGTATCTTTTCTCCACAAGTGGCTGGAATTTCAGTCTTTCCAAGTTTACCGCCTGTCTTAGCTTTCCAACCCCACTAATCTCCAGAGCACCATGTAATGTAGGTTCGTGCACCCAGAGCAGATCTCTAGGGCTGGATGTTCAGCAGTCTTAGGCCTCCACCCCCACCTTGCTCTGTTTCTCTTCCTCCTGCCAGTGAGCTTGGGTGAGGGAAGGGCTTGGGTCATGCTGGATTGTGGCTTTGATACTCTACTCTTTCTGGTGAGGTCTGCTCTTTTCCCCAGGTGTAGACAGTCTGGTGCAGCCTTCTTTCCGGTTGCTCTTTCAGGATTAGCTGTATTTGCTATATTTTCAAATTATATGTGGTTTGGGGAGGAGGTTTCTGTCTCACCTCTCATGCCGCCATCTTTAATCCCTCTCCACTATTTATTTCTCTTTGTCCCAGGAGAACTTCCCAGAGCAGCTTCCCTGGAGTTACCGGGAGAAAACCCATTTTGGCCGCCTGGCCCAGGACCTGATTGAAGAGCTGGTCAGCTCCTGCCGGAGAAAGCCATTTGCATTGGTCTGTGGCTCAGCTGAGTTTACCAAGGACATGGCCAGGTGCTTGCTATGTGCAGGTGTGACCGAGGACTCCTACTTCCTCTTCTAACCCTGGCCTCCCTCCCAAAATCCAGGCCAGGGGCCTGCCTCTGTGACATGAGAAGAAGCACAGGCTGGAATCAGAAGACATGGAGTCCAGGCCTAGCAGCACTGCTGACATTTCAGTGACCCTGGTGAAAGTCTTTACCACGCATGCCTCCATTTCTCATCTACCCTGTGAGATTACTGACTCCCTCAGATAGGCATACTGCTGTGAGCCCCTGGGAGGGGAGTAACCAGCCTGGAGTCAGGGAGGATGCCCTAGAGGAAGCCGGACCTATGCTGAGTGCTAGGGCTGTAGGCATTCACAGAAGGAAGGACGGGAGGAGCTCCCCTGGTTCTTCAGGTGAGAGGGTTGTGGGGAGGGGGGGCCAGAGCCTCCCTCTGGGCCCTGCTGTGTAATGCCTATACCAAAGCCTGTTTTCCCTGGAAAGTGTGCGTCTCTGCTATGGCCTCAGTGCTGGCTCTGATGAGGTGCTTGTTAGTGATTAGGAAATGACCAAGGGGGCAGCTCAGAGATCTTTGGAGGAGGAACTTGCCTTATGTACCTCCAGTGCCACGAACCTGACACACACGGTCTTAGGTTCCGTGACCTGACCATGTTCTCAGAGGGAGGTGGGGTCCTGGATTACCTTTATTTTGTATTGGTCCCCCAGCCTTTCCTCTTCCGAAAGGCTTTACTCTCAGTCTCCCATCCCTGGCTTCAGAGGCTGGCCTAGAGTCCTTTCCTCAACAAAAGAGGCATGGAAGCAAACGCCCCTGCCTCCTGCAGGCAGCCAGCTCAGCCCTGCCTTCAGCTCAGGCGCCCTGGTGACAGTTGCTATGGAGATCTAAAGATAGAGCAGGAGTCAGGAGACCTGGGTCCTTCTCCCTGCTCTGCCAACTGAGCGGCTGCTGACTCCATCCACACCCGACTCCCGTTTCCCCCCACCCCTTCCATCCTGCATGGGGCATACCTTCCCCATGGAACCCTGCACTCCTGGGCAGCACGCTGTAGTTAATGAATTCTGCTTTTCACAGCCTGGGCCCCAGTGTGCCATATCAGCTCAGGCTGGCTACAAGCACTCCCAGAATCAGAATATCAAGCCATGGAATCTCAGAATCAAGGAACCATAGAATCTTAAAGTTAGAGTTTTACAGCATAGAATCATCGGCCTCATCATATCAGAGATTAAAATTAAGGCCTCCAGAAAGCATCCAGGCTAACAGACTCATATAAATGGGGAAACCAAGGCCCTGTGACATTAAGTGACTTGCCCAAGTGGGCAAGTGCCCCGCATGGCAGGGCCAGTGCCAGAACCCCTGTGCTGAGTTCTGTACCAGTTGTTTTCAAATGGTTCCACAGGACTCAAGGGTTCCTGGCATGGCAGCAGTAAAGGGGTGGCCAGATGGATTTCCAGGGCTCCCTTCAACCAGAGAAGCTCTATTTTTATTCCATTTATATATTGGGGCTTGGAGCCATTTTCATTTGCAAAATGGTTTTTTTGCACCACCCAAAAAGTTGCAACAAATCTCCATGCTGTGCTTCAATAAATAATCATGACAAGCAGCTGGGGGATGGTGCCAAAGGTTTCATACCATGTCCCCGGGCAGAATTCCATGGTCCCATAGATGTCGGGAATATTGCCTGTGACCCTCACCAAGAATCGTATGCACATGGGCATGGTAAAGGCTTTAAAAAAAAAAACAGCTTTTTTCATTTGATTTAACCCAGAGTTTCCCAAACTTATTTACAGAACTTTTCTATGCACTAAAATCTTGGAGCCAGCATTCCATGGACTGTGCTTTTAGAAACGCTGACCTGTTGCACAGCCTCTTTTAAGCATAGTGTCACAAGAGGGAAGGCCCTGCACTGAGCGTCAGAGGCCCCGGGCAGGCCATGTGACTCCTTCACCTCACCTGTGACTTAAGCAAGACGCTTTTCCTCTCTCAGGGCCTGTGACATCTGGGCACCTTCTCCCACTCTTCCTCTCCCTCAGTGTGTCCTGTTGATTCTGTTCACCAGTGTTCCCTGAGGTCCTGCTATGAGCCGGACTCCGTTCCCAGCACCAAGGAATCAGCAGTGAACAAGGCAGACACGGTGCTGGTGCGCTCCATCAGGGAGCACATAGCCCGGCAGGGAGGGCTACAATCAAACTTGTGGTCCTAAAAGGGTTGAATGTTCTAAACAGTAAAGCGCAGAGTGTGAGGAGCGTGGATGGCAAGGGCTTTTAGCCTAGCCGAGGGGAAGGAGGCCTTCCAAGGCAGTGCTCACACTCATAGTGCTGAGGGTACCTAGTGATGGGGTGCAGAGTGGGGGCATTCTTGGATGTCTGTCTTTGTTCTGTTTTAGCTATTTCATGTTTAGGTATTCAATAAGACCACTCAGTGATCACCAACAGCCCCTCTGCCCTAGAATGTCCCTCCCCTTCTCACTCCATGTGGGACCCATGGAGTCTGGATACTGACAGGGTCTCCTTTGGGACACTGGTGAGGACCCAGCCATGCCCTTGGTTCCAGGACACCAAAAGGGCTCATATTGTCCAGAAACTTGGGAGCTCGTGGCTGGGTGCTGTGCCTCGAAGGTGACTGAGCCCAAGAAGAGGGCCAGTTGGGATGCGTGAAGACAGACCTCTTTGAGTTGGCAGGGAGGTTCCTGTCAGCTGGCCCATTGCTCTCAGCCTTCCTGATGACGCGCCTGCTGCGTATCAGGGGAGGTGTGCTGTTGGGGTGACGGTGACGGAAATGACAGCTGCTGCAGTCCAGCCCTCACCTCACCGGGGTCGGCCTGCACCACTTCAGGAGTCCCCTCCCAGCCTCCGGCCTTTCCCCCCACACCCTACTCTGTACAGCAGTCAAACCATTTTTTTTTTTTTAATTTATTTTTTAAATAATTATTTTTTATTGAAGGGTAGTTGACACACAGTATTACATTACATGAGTTTCAAGTGTACAACACAGTGGTAGAACATTTATATACATAATTCTAGGTTCCAGCTATCACCCTACCAGGCTGTTACAATATCTTGACTATATTCCTTATGCTATACATTACATCCCGGTTACTTATTTATTTTACCATTGGAAGTCTGTCCTTTTTTTTTTTTTTTTTTTTTTGTGAGGGCATCTCTCATATTTATTGATCAAATGGTTGTTAACGACAATAAAATTCTGTATAGGGGAGTCAATGCTCAATGCACAATCATTAATCCACCCCAAGCCTAATTTTTGTCAGTCTCCAATCTTCTGAGGCATAACAAACAAGTTCTTACATGGAGAACAAATTCTTACATAATGAATAAGTTACATAGTGAACAGTACAAGGGCAGTCATCACAGAAACTTTCGGTTTTGCTCATGCATTATGAAAAACCATTTTTTTAATTGCAGTAAGAACTTAACATGAGATCTACCCTCTTAAAGTTTTAAGTGTAAAATACATTATTGTTTCCTGTGGGTACAGTGTTGTACAGCAGATCTCGAATTTATTCAGACTGCTTTTTCTAACATGCAAGTCTGAGCCTGTCACTCCCTTGCATACAGTCCTTCAATGGCTCCCTGTTGTCCTCAAATACAGCCTCTCGGTGCCACTTACCCCTGCAGACTTATTTTCAGTTACAGCCCCTTCACCCCCAGCCCTGACGTTCCAGGTGTTCTCGTGTGTCGTTCAGGCCTGCTCCTCCCTCTGCCTGGGCCATCCTTCCACCCTCCTGTCTTCCACTTGCCTTTGCCTCGCATCCTTTGAAGACTTAGCTCAGTGTCATTTCCTCTCGGTAGCCTTGTCTGCCTCTGCCGCTCCAGGCTAGATTAGTGAGCAGATTCCTGTGCGCTCTTCTGTTGCTGCCCTTCTTAGACTGTCTCTGATGTGTGTGAGCACATCAAGTACCATACTGGGGCCTGTTTATTGAGTCCCCAGCACAGGGGGGTGCTCAGTACATCCTGAACGTCAAGTACCTGCATATAAACAACTGATATTCACAGTGTACTTCACAGGCTGCAAAATGCTTTTCATTTACACTGAAGCACCCACCTGTCACCTAAGTGCATACTGTTTTATTACCCCAGTTTACTGATAAGGGCACTCTATTTCTGAAACATTAAGCAATTCTACAAGGTCATGTAGGGGTACATAAATTCCAATATGCTACAATTGTTACAAAGGTTATGTGTGACACGTGGTGTACCAGGAGAGGAATACAAAGATTTTCATTGCTGTGCTGCTTGAAATAGCAAAGAATAAAAACTGTCTATATGTCCATCAACAAGAGAATATATAAATTGTTCTCTATTCACACCATGGAATACTATACAGCAGTTAAAATGAATGAACTAGATCTACATGTATCAACATAGACTAAATCCAAAAAACATAATAATTGAGTGAAAATCAAATTGTAAAAGGAAAGGTACAGTCAGAGATCAATATTTGGAAAGTTTAAAAATGCAGAATAATGCCAGATGCTCTGAGAGGACATACACCAACCTCAAGAAAGTGATGACCTCTGGGGATGGGATGGTGTGGGGAACTTTTTTTTCTTTCTGTATCACTTTATTATAAAAACATTTTAAATGAATATAGCAAAATATGAACTTCTGAATCCAGGCAATGGGTTCAACTGATGTCTGCCTTATTACGTTCTTCATTTTCTGTGTTCGAAATAGTTCCATAATTAAAAATGTTTTTGAAAGATTAAACATGCCTTGTCAGTGTGCTTCAGAAACTAGAGGCTTAAAAACATTCACTCCCTCTTCCCCGATGCAGGCTAGGCTCGCCCTTCTGTGCCTCAGTCTTTGCAGTCTTTCACTTGAAACTGTTGTGAGCGCCTGCTGTGTGCCCTGGTCTGTAGACAGCAGTAAATAGTATAAAAAATTGTCAGCACTCATAACTTACATGCTGTTCCATTTGTCCCTCTTCTGTTCCTGGTAAACTCAACCCCAAATGACTTTCTGGACACCACAGTTTTGGACAATTTTTTTCCTTTTTTTGCTTTATTTTGTTTGTTTTCCTTTTTAAGTGAGGCAGACCTAGGTTCAAATTCCTTACTGATTCTGTAAATATCCAGGGCAAGTAACTTGGCCTCTCTGAGCCTCAGTTTACTCATCTATAAAGTGGGGATGGTAGCGCTATATCCCAGGGTTGTGTGAGGGTGAAGGAAACGTGTGTGAAGCCCAGCACAGCACGTGGCACAGAGCGAGTGTGAGAAGCCCAGCCCTCCTCTCCTTCCCCTGGTGGCCACAGCAGTGCCTGGCTCATGGCTGGCCTCTGAGGACAGCACTTGTTCTCAAATTTTTCACTATCAAGATCTCCCCTTTTTATTATTTTTCCCATACTTTCAAAGATTTTGATCCCAAATTGCATGTGTTAAGTCATTACTAATTTATCTCCCATTTTTTATTAATCAAAGACATAGCTAGCTATCCCTAGAGTTTCTGATCTGTACAGCCAGCTGGGAGCTGCGTGTGGCTGACATAACCCCAGCCGGAGGCAGAGGAACGCAGCAGTGTGTGTGGCCTGGGCAGCCTGAGAAGCTGTGAGTGTGGGTGCATCATACTCATTTCCTTCTTTTATTTGACCATGAGCTGTGGGAGCTGCTGGCCTGGCCTGGGTGGGTGCTGCCTTCACAGGCCACTGACTCATGGGCTGGGGCTGAGTTTTCTGTGGCAGGCTCTAGCCTGGGGCCCTCCCGAGGGTCCCAGACCCCTCACCCCACAGGGCTTACTCCAAGTAGATGGCATGCACCAGGGCCACACAGAAGAACGTGGGCTTCACGTCATGGGAGGTGGCAAAGCTATCTGCACGTGGGTCCCACAGGCTCGGGCTAGAGACCACCGCATATGTCCTCCTGATCCTTGCTCCTGATGCTGGTGGCGCACGCTAGCTTGTAGCAGGGTGGGTGACAGGCTTGACCAGATTCCATATCTTGGGACTCAGCGCCATGGCCAGGTGGGCCCCCTGGGCTGGGTGGTGGCCACATGGGCCCGCTTGGAGGGCAAGTGAGCCTGTATCAGCTTCTCTGCCCAGACACGAGGGAATGTGCCCCCTGGCATGGATGACCGAAGGGAGGGCAAGGAGGAGAAGAGCAAGGTGGTGGTGGTGGTGGTGGTGGGGTGCTCACAACATGGAATTTGGTTTGAAGCCTCGTATGTTGAACATAGAGCCCTGAGTTGGAGCATATGATTTGGAACAGTGGGATGGAATACGCCAACACAGAACCTGGAACATGAGAAAATAACTGTAACTGTATTAGTGCTGTGTAGATATTAGCCTGGCTTCTGAGGGGCTCGGCCTACAGGAAGTGCCCTGTGGCCTCTGGTGGTGACTCCCCCGCCCCAGGCCCCGTCTCCGTGCTGCCCCGGGCCACCAGTCCTCACCCACTCCCGGATGATACCGCTAGGCCTGGTGGTGGTGGTTCAGCTGGAGCCTTGGCTGTGTTCTCAGAGATGTCTGATTCTGCAAAAGTGAGAATGAGCACGGAGGTAAACATTTTCTGAGTGCCAAGTTTCAGTCATCTGTCCCAGGCTTGGTTTGCCCCACAGAAGACTCTGAGCAAGGGTTTGGCCGCTAGAATTTTTTTCAGAAGATGTTGGGAAGCCAACAAAGGGTGTGTCAACGGGCAGGTGACCCCAGGCACAGCTGAAGCTCATCTGCCGGGGTCCCAGGCTGACCGCGGAACACCCTCCACAGCTGTCCCCCTGAGGGGTGAGGAAGCCTGGGCATTTACCCGCCGACACCAGGCTTGTGCCCGAGACACCCACTCGCCACACTTGCAGCCTCCCCTGGCAGGTGTGGGGTGGGCCAAGAGACGCAGGAAGTCCCGTGCTCTTAGGAACTTCCTGTAGGCTCCTCTGGGTGGGCAGGGTGATAGAGGTGGCACATGGACTGTGTTTGCTGTTATCTCACTTCTTTCTCGTCGTCTTTAGAGAGCAGCAGCTTCCCTGTTTCCTAGGTGAAGAAACAGGTGCTCAAGAGGAAAAGCAGCTGCTGGAGGAAGGCAGGGAGGGCCCTCTAGCTTGCCTGCTTCCTCCCCACCTCCCCATCCACTGCAATGCCTGGCCAGTGAGTGCTGAAGTGGCATCTGTGGAATGAGTGAATGAATGCGCTGGCAGCGGCCACATGACCCAGGGTTAGCTACTGCTCTACTGAGAAATGAGCTGGGATTTCCATTCCTCCAGGGCTGCTTTGAGGCTTACATAAAGGAGATGGTGTAAGTGAAGTGCCCAGTGCCCTGCCTGGCCCACAGTGAGATCTCAGCGAGCAGTAATTCCCTTCTTCTGCCCCAAGGGCAGCACGGATCTCTTCCAAGAAGTGAACCTTTGTGCCCAGCTCAGTCACCACCTTCAGGGACCACCCCTGAACCTCCAGATAAAGGGCTCTCCAGAGTATCTCTCCAGGGAATGTCCAGAATGTCCTTACTGGCTCCCAACTCGCCCTGAAGCCTATCCAGGTTTCCCCATGTTAACTCAACAAAATAAAGCAATAGCCTGCCTCACCTCCATGATATTTCAGGGAAGAACACTGTCTCCCTCTGGCTCTGTCCCTTTGTCTCTCTCTCTCTCTCTCTCTCTGTGTCATATTTTCAGCCTCACTCTTAAGAGCTGCCTACAACTTGCAGTGCCTCCTCTCCACCTCCCCTCACTCTCACACCCACTATGATCTGGTGCCCACCCCATGTGCTCTTGATAAGATCCCTGGTATCCAGAGATTATTTTCAGCAGAATTTGATACTGTTGTTAATTCCCTCCTTTCTGGGCTCAATTTCCTCAGTGGCATACTAATTCCTACTTCACCAGATTACTCTGAAGACTTAATAACTCCTCCATTCACGTATCCAGCATGGCTCTGAACACCGGCTTGCGTGCAGGCTTTCTCCTAGGTTCCTGAGGACCCTGACCTTGGAGGTGCGCACAGTCTCCCAGGAGGCCACAGATGCTGTTGAAAGAGCCTGGCACTCTGCCTGGCTGGAGATACAGTGCATAGTTAGCATGTGTGGGACTCTGTCTTTCTACCCTCTCTGAGCCTCAGTTTCCACAGTCAGAAAGTGGGTAGGAAAACGGGGTTGGACTTGCCCTCTGAGGTCACCTCTGGCCCTGATGGACTAAGGCCCTGGCCTGTCCTGCTCATACTGCCCTGTTCCTCCTCTGCTACCTTCCGTCTCACCTTGGACTCCCAGCTGAGCCTGAGGATGGCAGCTTCTGTGTCTGGACTTCCTGAAGCTCAGCCCACCCCTCTTCTTGACAGGTGCAGTGACGAGGGAGCCCTGCTTCCCTGACCATGACAGCCAGCGGCCCGAGGGGAAAGGCAGGTGGGCAGGGTGGAGGCACGAGGGGCCAGGACCCTCCATGAAGGAGGCTACAGTGTCTTGGCCCCCAGCTCTGCCACTCCAGCATCCACAGCCTGCCTGGAGTCTGCATCCCAGCTCAGACCTCTTCTTCCTCCTACAAATGGGCCTCCACATTGGTAGAATCAGTGTCACGGTAAGAACACGTCAGACGAATGTTCAAGTTTCAGCTCTGCCACTGAGCAAGCTGTGTGATGTTGGGCAAATCACTTCATTTTGCTAAACTTCACTTTCCTCATCTGCAAGCTTTTATTCCTTCTCTCAACAGATATTGATTGAGCACCTAATCTGCATGATAGGCTGAAATACAGTAGTGACAAAATACAGATAGCTCTCCCAGTGACACCTTGCTGGGGGGGACACAGCAAACAGCCAGGGGTCGGTCTCAGCCAGGGTAGTGCTGCTCCCCAGAGGGTGCCTGAAATGTCAGGAGAAACTAACATCGCCTCAGAATTAGGAAGGATAAGAGTATAAATAAGGAACATTGGCCTGGTCATAGTAGGTGCTCAATAAATACTTGTTTTTTTTAATTTATTTTTATTTTTATTTTTTTTGTAGATAATTATTTTTTATTGAAGGGTAGTTGACGCACAGTATTACATTACATTAGTTTCAGGTGTACAACACAGTGATAAAACATTTATATACATGACAATTCTAGGTTCCAGCTATCACCCTACTAAACTGTTACAATATCTTGACTATATTCCTTATGCTATACATTACATCCCGGTTACTTATTTATTTTACCATTGGAAGTCTGTCCTTTTTTTTTTTTTTTTTTTTGTGAGGGCATCTCTCATATTTATTGATCAAATGGTTGTTAACAACAATAAAATTCTGTATAGGAGAGTCAATGCTCAATGCACAATCATTAATCCACCCCAAGCCTAATTTTCGTCAGTCTCCAATCTTCTGAGGCATAACAAACAAGTTCTTACATGGAGAACAAATTCTTACATAATGAATAAGTTACATAGTGAACAGTACAAGGGCAGCCATCACAGAAACTTTCGGTTTTGCTCATGCATTATGAACTATAAACAGTCAGTTCAAATATGAATACTCATTTGGTTTTTATACTTGATTTATATGTGGATACCACATTTCTCTCTTTATTATTATTATTTTTAATAAAATGCTGAAGTGGTAGGTAGATACAAGATAAAGGTAGAAAACATAGTTTAGTGTTGTAAGAGAGCAAATGTAGATGATCAGGTGTGTGCCTGTAGACTATGTGTTAATCCAAGCTAGACAAGGGCAACAAAACATCCATGTATGCAGAAGATTTCTCTCAGAACAGGGGGGGTGAGGTTCTAAGCCTCACCTCTTTTGATCCCTAATTTCTCACCTGATGACCCCCCTGCGACTGTGCCTGTCTTAGGTTGTTCCTCCCTTGAGGAATCTTACCCGTCTCTGGCTAACCAGTCATCTTCCAGGGCCATACAGGGAAATGTAAAGTTGGTAAGTGAGAGAGAAGCCTTATTGTTTGAAATGGTTAGCTTTTTATTTCTTTGCATATTTATGCCCTGTAGCTTCTATGCCCAGCATTTGTCTTGAGGTATCTTTACCACTTGGAAGAATTATGATACTCGGTAAATTTGATATGAGGCATGAATTCTATTTAAGGGTTGTAATTAGGAAGGAAGAAGAAAAGCTATAGAAGTAGCAGGCGGCAGAAAACATGGGAAGATTGATTATTTCTTTGACATATCTTCTTGTAGAGTAACTTCAGCATGTATAGGTTTTAAGCTACTACTTAAATTGCGCACACACATTAACATCATAGGAGTATAGTTACATAACCAAAGCATATCTGTAATTACCAGCCATCTCCAGTGAAACCAAGAAAACCAGTTAGGCACCTTAGGCATTTGTGAAAACTTATCTATGACATGGTGGATATTGTCCAACTGAACTTGAACAGTCTGAGAGAAATCAGTCAAATTAAAACAACCCATTCCTGGGGACTGTTCACATGCCATATGTTCTTTTAACAGTAAATAGTCTGTAGTTGTAAGAGTTTGGAGCGCTACAATTTTCACTTCTCCAAATTCTTGGTTGAGTTCCAACAGTATAGATCCAGTCAAATTTGTTGTTTTACTGTATGCACAGGCCAGCTTAGATATCTCCTTCCTCATTCCCATGGCAAGTCCAGGAGCTGGTGGGATGAG
This sequence comes from Manis pentadactyla, assembly GCF_030020395.1. Taxonomy (NCBI): domain Eukaryota; kingdom Metazoa; phylum Chordata; class Mammalia; order Pholidota; family Manidae; genus Manis; species Manis pentadactyla. The sequence continues at coordinate 43,902,715 of NC_080022.1, read as the reverse complement.
TGCATCCACAGCTGTAGCAGTGCGTGGATCTTTGTTGGGGTTTTTTGATGATCATCTTCTGGCATGAGTCTTCCAGAGAGAGCTGATGTTGGAAGTTCTTTTTCATATCGTATCTTAGTTCTTAGTTCATTTTCGGGGTAGCCCAATTAGGCTTTGATCCTCTGTATAAACACAAACAGACCCTTTGTCTACACTTTTATATGCCCTTTATACCCTTGTGTAGAACTCATTGGAGGTTACCATACAGGAACTGCCCTTTTTTTTTTGTTTAGTTTAGTTTTGTTTTGCTTTTGGTATCACTAATCTACACTTACATGACGAATATTATGTTTACTAGGCTCTCCCCTATACCAGGTCTCCCCTATAAACCCCTTTACAGTCACTGTCCATCAGCATAGCAAAATGTTGTAGAATCACTACTTGCCTTCTCTGTGTTGTACAGCCCTCCCTTTTCTCCTACCCCCCCATGCATGCTAATCTTAATACCCACCTACTTCTCCCCCTCCCCTTATCCCTCCCTACCCACCCATCCTCCCCAGTCCCTTTCCCTTTGGTACCTGTTAGTCCATTCTTGAGTTCTGTGATTCTGGTGCTGTTTTGTTCCTTCAGTTTTTCCTTTGTTCTTATATTCCACAGATAAGTGAAAACATTTGGTATTTCTCTTTCTCCGCTTGGCTTGTTTCACTGAGCATAATACCCTCCAGCTCCATCCATGTTGCTGCAAATGGTTGGATTTGCCCTTTTCTTATGGCTGAGTAGTATTCCATTGTGTATATGTACCACTTCTTCTTTATCCATTCATCTATCGATGGACATTTAGGTTGCTTCCAATTCTTGGCTATTGTAAATAGTGCTGCGATAAACATAGGGGTGCACTGATCTTTCTCATACTTGATTGCTGCGTTCTTAGGGTAAATTCCTAGGAGTGGAATTCCTGGGTCAAATGGTAAGTCTTGTTTTGAGCATTTTGATGTACCTCCATACTGCTTTCCACAATGGTTGAACTAACTTACATTCCCACCAGCAGTGTAGGAGGGTTCCCCTTTCTCCACAGCCTCGCCAACATTTGTTGTTGTTTGTCTTTTGGATGGCAGCCATCCTTACTGGTGTGAGGTGATACCTCATTGTAGTTTTAATTTGCATTTCTCTGATAATTAGCGATGTGGAGCATCTTTTCATGTGTCTGTTGGCCATCTGTATTTCTTTTTTGGAGAACTGTCTGTTCAGTTCCTCTGCCCATTTTTTAATTGGGTTATTTGTTTTTTGTTTGTTGAGGCGTGAGAGCTCCTTATATATTCTGGACGTCAAGCCTTTATCGGATGTGTCATTTTCAAATATATTCTCCCATACTGTAGGGATCCTTCTTGTTCTATTGATGGTGTCTTTTGCTGTACAGAAGCTTTTCAGCTTAATATAGTCCCACTTGTTCATTTTTGCTGTTGTTTTCCTTGCCCGGGGAGATATGTTCAAGAAGAGGTCACTCATGTTTATGTCTAAGAGGTTTTTGCCTATGTTTTCTTCCAAGAGTTTAATGGTTTCATGACTTACATTCAGGTCTTTGATCCATTTTGAGTTTACTTTTGTATATGGGGTTAGACAATGGTCCAGTTTCATTCTCCTACATGTAGCTGTCCAGTTTTGCCAGCACCATCTGTTGAAGAGACTGTCATTTCACCATTGTAGGCCCATGGCTCCTTTATCAAATATTAATTGACTATATATATGTCTGGGTTAGTGTCTGGATTCTCTAGTCTGTTCCATTGGTCTGTGGCTCTGCTCTTGTGCCAGTACCAAATTGTCTTGATTACTATGGCTTTATAGTAGAGCTTGAAGTTGGGGAGTGACATCCCCCCTACTTTATTCTTCTTTCACAGGATTGCTTTGGCTATTCGGGGTCTTTGGTGTTTCCATATGAATTTTTGAATTATTTGTTCCAGTTCATTGAAGAATGTTGCTGGTAGTTTCATAGGGATTGCATCAAATCTGTATATTGCTTTGGGCAGGATGGCCATTTTGACGATATTAATTCTTCCTAGCCACGAGCATGGGATGAGTTTCCATCTGTTAGTGTCCCCTTTAATTTCTCTTAAGAGTGACTTGTAGTTTTCAGAGTATAAGTCTTTCACTTCCTTGGTTAGGTTTATTCCTAGGTATTTTATTTTTTTTTGATGCAATTGTGAATGGAGTTGTTTTCCTGATTTCTCTTTCTGTTGGTTCATTGTTAGTGTATAGGAAAGCCACAGATTTCTGTGTGTTGATTTTGTATCCTGCAACTTTGCTGTATTCCGATATCAGTTCTAGTAGTTTTGGGGTGGAGTCTTTGGGGTTTGTTATGTACAGTATCATGTCATCTGCAAATAGTGACAGTTTAACTTCTTCTTTACCAATATGGATTCCTTGTATTTCTTTGTTTTGTCTGATTGCCGTGGCTAGGACCTCCAGTACTATGTTAAATAACAGTGGAGAGAGTGGGCATCCCTGTCTAGTTCCCGATCTCAGCGGAAATGCTTTCAGCTTCTCGCTGTTCAATATAATGTTGGCTGTGGGTTTATCATAGATGGCCTTTATTATGTTGAGGTACTTGCCCTCTATTACCATTTTGCTGAGAGTTTTTATCATGAATGGATGTTGAAGTTTGTCAAATGCTTTTTCAGCATCTATGGAGATGATCATGTGGTTTTTGTCTTTCTTTTTGTTGATGTGGTGGATGACGTTGATGGACTTTCAAATGTTGTACCATCCTTGCATCCCTGGGATGAATCCCACTTGGTCATGGTGTATGATCCTTTTGATGTATTTTTGAATTCGGTTTGCTAATATTTTGTTGAGTATTTTTGCATCTACGTTCATCAGGGATATTGGTCTGTAGTTTTCTTTTTTGGTGGGGTCTTTGCCTGGTTTTGGTATTAGGGCGATGTTAGCTTCATAGAATGAGTTTGGGAGTATCCCCTCCTCCTCTATTTTTTGGAAAACTCTAAGGAGAATGGGTATTATGTCTTCCCTGTATGTCTGATAAAATTCCGACGTAAATCCATCTGGCCCGGGGGTTTTGTTCTTTGGTAGTTTTTTGATTACCGCTTCAATTTCGTTGCTGGTAATTGGTCTGTTTAGATTTTCTGTTTCTTTCTGGGTCAATCGTGGAAGGTTGTATTTTTCTAGGAAGTTGTCCATTTCTCCTAGGTTTCCCAGCTTGTTAGCATATGGGTTTTCATAGTATTCTCTAATAATTCTTTGTATTTCTGTGGGGTCCATCGTGATTTTTCCTTTCTCGTTTCTGATACTGTTGATTTGTGTTGACTCTCTTTTCTTCTTAATAAGTCTGGCTAGAGGCTTATCTATTTTGTTTATTTTCTCGAAGAACCAGCTCTTGGTTTCATTGATTTTTGCTATTGTTTTATTCTTCTCAATTTTATTTATTTCTTCTCTGATCTTTATTATGTCCCTCCTTCTGCTGACCTTAGGCCTCATCTGTTCTTCTTTTTCCAATTTCGATAATTGTGACATTAGACCATTCATTTGGGAGTGCTCTTCCTTTTTTAAATATGCTTGGAGTGCTATATACTTTCCTCTTAAGACTGCTTTTGCTGTGTCCCACAGAAGTTGGGGCTTAGTGTTGTTGTTGTCATTTGTTTCCATATATTGCTGGATCTCCATTTTGATTTGGTCATTGATCCATTGATTATTTAGGAGCGTGTTGTTAAGCCTCCATGTGTTTGTGAGCCTCTTTGCTTCCTTTGTACAGTTTATTTCTAGTTTTATGCCTTTGTGGTCTGAAAAGTTGGTTGGTAGGATTTCAATCTTTTGAAATTTTCTGAGGCTCTTTTTGTGGCCTAGTATGTGGTCTTTTCTGGAGAAGGTTCCATGTGCACTTGAGAAGAATGTATATCCTGTTGCTTTTGGATGTAGAGTTCTATAGATGTCTATTAGGTCCATCTGCTCTACTGTGTTATTCAGTGCTTCCGTGTCCTTACTTATTTTCTGCCCAGTGGATCTATCCTTTGGAGTGAGTGGTGTGTTGAAGTCTCCTAGAATGAATGCATTGCAGTCTATTTCCCCCTTTAGTTCTGTTAGTATTTGTTTCACATATGCTGGTGCTCCTGTGTTGGGTGCATATATATTTAGAATGGTTATATCCTCTTGTTGGACTGAGCCCTTTATCATTATGTAGTGTCCTTCTTTATCTCTTGTTACTTTCTTTGTTTTGAAGTCTATTTTGTCTGATATTAGTACCGCAACCCCTGCTTTCTTCTCGCTGTTGTTTGCTTGAAATATGTTTTTCCATCCCTTGACTTTTAGTCTGTACATGTCTTTGGGTTTGAGGTGAGTTTCTTGTAAGCAGCATATAGATGGGTCTTGCTTTTTTATCCAGTCTATTACTCTGTGTCTTTTGATTGGTGCATTCAGCCCATTAACATTTAGGGTGACTATTGAAAGATATGTACTCATTGCCATTGCAGGCTTTAAATTCGTGGTTACCAAAGGTTCAAGGTTAGCCTCTTTAGTATCTTACTGCCTAACTTAGCTCGCTTATTGAGCTGTTATATACACTGTCTGGAGATTCTTTTCTTCTCTCCCTTCTTGTTCCTCCTCCTCGATTCTTCATATGTTGGGTGTTTTGTGCTGTGCTCTTTCTAGGAGTGCTCCCATCTAGAGCAGTCCCTGTAAGATGTTCTGTAGAGGTGGTTTGTGGGAAGCAAATTCCCTCAGCTTTTGTTTGTCTGGGAATTGTTTAATCCCACCATCATATTTGAATGATAGAAATGCTGGATACAGTATCTTGGTTCAAGGCCCTTCTGTTTCATTGTATTAAATATATCATGCCATTCTCTTCTGGCCTGTAGGGTTTCTGTTGAGAAATCTGATGTTAGCCTGATGGGTTTTCCTTTATAGGTGACCTTTTTCTCTCTAGCTGCCTTTAACACTCTTTGCTTGTCCTTGATCTTTGCCATTTTAATTATTATGTGTCTTGGTGTTGTCCTCCTTGGATCCTTTCTGTTGGGGGTTCTGTGTATTTCCGTGGTCTGTCCGATTATTTCCTCCCCCAGTTTGGGGAAGTTTTCAGCAATTATTTCTTCTAAGATACTTTCCATCTCTTTTCCTCTCTCTTCTTCTTCTGGGACCCCTATAATATGGATATTGTTCCTTTTGGATTGGTCACACAGTTCTCTTAATATTGTTTCATTCCTGGAGATCCTTTTGTCTCTATCTATGTCAGCTTCTATGCGTTCCTGTTCTCTGATTTCAATTCCATCAATGGCCTCTTGCATCCTATCCATTCTGCTTATAAACCCTTCCAGAGTTTGTTTCATTTCTGTGATCTCCTTTCTGGCATCTGTGATCTCCCTCCGGACTTCATCCCATTTCTCTTGCGTATTTCTCTGCATTTCTGTCAGCATGTTTATGATTCTTATTTTGAATTCTTTTTCAGGAAGACTGGTTAGGTCTGTCTCCTTCTCTGGTGTTGTCTCTGTGATCTTTGTCTGCCTGTAGCTTTGCCTTTTCATGGTGATAGGAATAGTCTGCAGAACTGGGACGAGTGATGGCTGGAAGTACTTCCTTTCTTGTTGGTTTGTGGCCCTCCTCTCCTGGGAGAACAGCGACCTCTAGTGGCTTGTGCTGCGCAGCTGCGCGCAGACGGGGTTTCTGCTTCCTGCCCGGCTGCTATGGAGTTAATCTCCGCTGTTGCTGTGGGCGTGGCCTGGCTCGGGCGGCTACTCCAAAGTGGTGGAGTCGCGTTGGAGCAGGAGCTGCTGGGAGGCTATTTATCTCCGTAAGGGGCCTCCCTGCTCCCTGCAGCCCAGGGGTTAGGGTGCCCAGAGATCCCCGGATTCCCTACCTCTGGATTAAGTGTCCCGCCCTGCCCCTTTAAGACTTCCAAAAAGCACCCGCCAAAACAAAACAACGACCACCAAAAAAAAAAAAAGAAAAAAAATTTTTTAATTTAAAAAAAAAAAAAATTTTTTTTAATTAAAAAAAAAAGGTGGCCGCTCGTTTTTCTTTATTCTCCGGCGCCAGCCTCAGGCCTCTGCTCACCGGTCTTTCTGCCCTGTTTCCCTAGTATTGGGGTCCCTATCCCTTTAAGACTTCCAAAAAGCGCTCGCCAAAACAAAGCAGCAAAAAGAAAAAAAAAAAATTGGTCGCGCGCTTTTCTTATGTCCTCCGGCGCCCGGCCTCCGGTGCCCGCTCACTGTTCTTGCTGTCGTTTTCCTAGCATCCAGGGCCCCCTGGGCACGTACTGCGTCTGCACTCTGGCCCGGATGGCTGGGGCTGGGTGTTCGGCAGCCCTGGGCTCCGTCTCCCTCCCGCTCTGCCTGCTCTTCTCCCGCCGGGAGCTGGGGGGAGGGGCGCTCGGCTCCCGCCGGGCGGGGGCTTGTATCTTACCCCCTTCGCGAGGCGCTGGGTTCTCTCAGGTGCAAATGTGGTCTGGATATTGTCCTGTGTCCTCTGGTCTTTATTCTAGGAAGGGTTGTCTTTGTTATATTTTCATAGATATATGTGGTTTGGGAGGAGATTTCCGCTGCTCTACTCACGCCGCCATCTTCCCTGTCCTTTCAATAAATACTTGTTGAATGAATGAACTAATGAAAGCAGTTTTCTCAGAGCCCTGATTACTGAACAGTGAAATGGAGCTGGTGATTCTTACCTTGCAAAGTTGTTAAAAAGATGTTTAACTTTGTTTAAATTAATGAATTTAAATTAATAGAGTTCACTACAAGCCATGTACTCTTCTTGAAGACGCTTTGCAAATATAAACATTATTTTCACTCTTTATAGGTGAGGAAACTGAGGCACAGAGATGTAGGTTACAGAACCCGCCCAAGGTCACATAGCTTGGTTGCGGCTGGATGTGATGTGCCTGGCAAGCAGTAGGAGCTCAATACTTGCTTTATCGTGGGGCAGGGAGGTTCTAGACTTGGTAATGCGGAGCAAGGCAGGGCACTCTGGAAGGCTGTCATGCTGAGCTGTTCATCGTGCCCGAGCTCTGGGTGTGAATGAGTAGGTGAGGGGAGTCGGTGAGTGGTGGGGTGTAGTGAGGACAGCAGGGCCCGAAGGGGTACAGGGAGGCAGTAAAACACTGCAGACAACTCCCTGGAGGTCATAACCCTGGGACAAGCGTTCCCGCATCCTCTCCTGAGGCAGGGGACACCAGGCAGTTCCCCTTACGTAACTGTGAACTTCCTGACATGCCCTGGCTTGTCAAAGGTCCAGGCTGAGCAGAAGCAGCAGGACAATTGGCCATCAAGGAGGAGAGGAGGAGAGAAGGTGGGCCATCAGGAGGTTTTCTATGTGAGCCTCCCCACCGCCACCAACCTGCAAATTCTCTTCCAGGACCCCTTCTGTCCAACTTCCTGGAGACCCCACCTGGTGACTCAGAGCCCCAGCCCTGCAGCTCTACAGTCCTGGGTTTGAATCCCAGCCCTGCCACTACAGGATGTGTGGTCCTGGGTGGCTCCTCCACCCCAGGTTCTTCACCTATGCCATGGGCCATGATGGTGCTTCCTCAGAGGTGGTATGAGGATTAAATGAAGCAATCTACACCAAGTGCACAGCCAGCGCCCAGCTCGACAGGTGGTCACTATAGTTACCACTTGAGTTGTTTCTGTAGCATTCATCCACCTACAGGCACAGAGACCTGGGTGCACAGCTCTTCACAGTTTCAAGGCCCTTTTACCTCCTAGATTGTGCACTTAATCCTCACAGCAGCCAAGGGAGGTAGATCAGGATTAGTAACCCCCCTTCACACATGGGGAAACTGAGGCTCAGGGGGAAGAGAGTGACTTGCCCAAAGTACACAGCCTGTCAGACATGGAACGTGGGTCCAAACCTGGGGAGATTTGAACCCAAACCCATCACTTTAAACTATGGGTAATAGTGACACAGCAGTGCTGAGGGAAAGCAGCTCCTGCGAGGGGTCCTGCTCTCTGCCTGACACCCCAGTTCTCGCCCTGTCCTGGGACTATGGGCACCCGTGCTGCCCAGTCCCAGCTCCACGGCAGGGCCTTTGCTGTGCTGGCCCTTCATCCCCTGGGCTGCAGTGTGGATGGGGACAGTACCTTCCCACTCACTACGGGGTTGGGAGGTCCAGTGAGATACGGCCGACAGGGCCCAGAGCTGGGTGGGCCCCTCCTCGCTTTCTTCCCACTGGCCCAGGGGCAGGCTGTGAAGGTCATGGCCCTGTCCACACTCTCCGGGAAGCTCATCCTTGACCAGCCTGGTCTTCTGGAGCCTCCTAGCATGTGGCCTTCACACGCAGCCTTTGGGAACAGGACAGGGCAAAGAGAAAAACAGGCTCTGAGAGGCGCAGGGGAGGGACAGTGTCCTCCCCTTGGCAAAATCGCAGCCTGGGGGCTGGGGGCAGCTCCAGGGCTGTGGGGAGCAGTCCCCTTCCTCTGTCCCAGGGGACTCACCCCTGCCCACCACCCACCCTAGCTCCATGGGCCTGCCTCCTCCTGCCTCCCCTGCTTTCAGCTTTCCACCTTTCTCTTTGACCTTTCACCTCACTCTCCTGGTTGCCGGCTCTGTATTCCGCCCCCTTCCCCTTCCCCTTCTCTGTCACGCACACACCTACTCACACTATGCTGACCCTGTGGCTTTCTATCAGGCTCCAGCAGAGGACATCTGAGATGCAACATGCCCATCTCGTACCAGGCGTGTCCAGCCCCTGCTGATGTCAGGAGCAGAGGGTGTAAGTGCTCCTGGGTGTCCCCACCTCCTGGCCTCTGCCACTGGGCCCATGCCCTTGGGAAGGTCCCGAGTCCCCCAGGTCCTGGCTAATGGAGATGTGTCTCCCTGGGGGCCAGCCAGGAATCCTCAGGAGTGGCACATTCTCCCTGCATCCTGCCCTCTGCCACACCCCCTTTTGTCAGCCCAGACCTCTGTGGAAAAGGGAGGCATTAGGCACAACCCTTGCTATCCCAAGGACACCATCCTTGTACCCAGGTAGAGTGACAGAATGCAGATATGAAACAAAATGGGCTTAGGAACCCCAGATGTAGAAGTGCACACCAGAGCTGTGCCAGCATGTATACTCAGAGCTATGAGCACTCAGACACAGATGTGCACACCCAGAGGCCATAACTCTACACCACAGTGCAGACCCATACACCAGCAGATAGCTGTGTATGTGCACATATACACAGTGGAAGTGGATGTGCACATGTAAAGATGAATGTGTACATGCGGTGGAGAGGCACACAGACCCTGAGACTGTCATGTACCACAGGTTATGACATTTGTACTTAGACACAGATGCACACCCAGAGAGGGACATTCCCTCAGAAATCTTTGTATATATCCACACAGAGAGCTGGGCACGTGCAGGTCTAGATGTATATTCATAGACATGGAGAGAGAACACATGTATATGTGACCCATGTGTATACACAGAGATGCACGTATATTCAAGGAAACAGATATGAATGCACAGTGTTGGGCACAGTTGCAAAAAGGCATGTTGGCACTCAGAAATGGACAGTCACTGCAGACAGACTAATGTACTTTGTGCCTGATGCATAGGCACTAAGATGGGCTCATGTATGCACGGATACAGCAAGACCAGATGGGCTCATGTAAGCATGGACCAGCAAGACATAGGTCATCCAGATGGGCGCGTACACACAGTGACAGACACAGGCACACAGACATACTCCAGCCTCACCCAGAGGTGACCTCAAGGAGAGATGAAAAAGGAAAGTGCAGGAAGACTGGAGGGCTGCGTAGCCTTTGGAGCTCACACAAATGGAGCTCAGGATGAGGGGCACGTGCATCCGAGCCTCCTAGGTGCTGGCACTCTTCTTTCCACCCCACATACTAACCCATTTAATCCTCACAATGCCCAGCAGGTAAATGCCATCCTCATTTCACAGGGGAGGAAACAGAAGCCCAGAGAGGTGACATTCAAGGTCACATAACTAGTAACTGCCCAGGTTGTGATTTGAACTCACATGGCCTTGGTTCTAGGTGCTCCGTGCTTAAAGAGCACACCAGATCACCCTGCCATTCTGCCAGAAGGGTTACAAGCACACGCTCTGGACACAGATGAACAGGGGCTCCAATCAACAAGGACACTTCCTAGCTGTGTGTCCCTGAGCAGTTCCATCCATCAATGGCTGCTGAGCAGGTGTACAGTGGGAACAAGTGGAGGATGTGATCTGGGCTAAGCCCCACGCTAGCACTGGAACAAAAGCCTAAGAAGCTGGAGGGTTACCTGCAGAAAAGCAGCCAGCCAGGGCACAGGGGGTCCTCTCAGTGGCACTAGGGGGCTCTCAGCGGTGGGGGGCACTCTCCCAGCCTGGGGTGGCATCAAGACGAGTCCCTGGAGGAGGTCACAGTGATTTGAAGGATAAGTAGGAGTCTGTCAAGGGAAGATGGGAGAAAAAGGAAGGCAATGCAGGCTCAGGGCACAGCAGGTGAGGAGCTGTGAGAGAGATGCCAATGGCTGGGATGTGGAGCCCAAGGTGGGGAGAGAGTCTGAGATGTGCTGGAGGTGTGGGTGTCCTGAAGAGGCATGAACGCCAAGCAGGGGACTTTGGATTTACTCTGGGCAAAAGGGTGACATGGCCAGACTAGCGTTTTGGGCAGATCGGAGTAGAGAGTGGTTTGGGGTGGGCAGGGAGCAGGCAGGAGCAGAGGCCCACAGGCCAGTGAGGAGTCTACAGCAGTGATGCAGGACAGAGAGGGCGGGTGTAGGTACTGGCGGCTTCAGAACTTGTTTCAGAGCCTAACGTGGTGACCAATCTCAGGTGCGACCGCGGATGTGAGGATGAGAGAAGGGCAGTCGAGGCGGCTCCTACGTTTCTGGCTTGGTAGGTTGGTTGTGCCACCACCTCGAGTAGGAAACACCAGAGGAGGAGCACATTTGGGGATGGGGGGCCGATGAGTTCACTTGGGGAGCTATTGATTTTAAGGGGCTTGAGGGGCATGCTGGTGGCTACCATCAGCTGCCAGCCCGCAACCACCCTGGCTTTGCTCTTTGCCGGCCCAATCCTGCTTTCGTTGTAGAAGCGACGTTCCTCATCTTAGGGGATGAGCTGTGCTAAGCCGGTCATGGTGCTGGTTGCTCCTCTTTTCCAGGGATTGCCTCAAAGTGGGCATGTGTCTTAGACTGGGCTCGCCCAAAAGCAGACCTTGAGATAAGGATTTGAACGCGTGTGGTTTATTTAGGAGAAAGAGGGAACGCTGATGGGATTTAGGGACCAGAGAGTTGCCGGTGACCGGGACACGCAGAGTTTGACTGTCTTTGGGGAGGTAGCGTAGCCCTGTAGACCTCAGAGGAGGGAGGGGAGAGGAGACGGTGAAGATAAGCGTAGACACTGCTTTGAAGAAGCTTGGCTGCGAACAGCTGGCAGATGGGGAGAGAGGTTGCTGGACGGGACACGGGCTCGTGGAAAGTGTATCTGCAGCACCCCCGACATTCCTCTCCACAGTGGGGAGACCTGCGTGTGCTTAATGTGGATGGGGCAGGAGAGGCTGAGGGTATGAAGAGAGGAGCAGCCCTGGGGGAGTCAGATCCCTGAGCCTCGGGCAGGAGGCGGGGCCGCCTTCCCCTAAGGCTGGAGGAAGGGCACAGGTTGCAGACACGGGCAGGGAGGGCAGGGGACCCCTGTAAGGTGGAGGGCTTTCTGCTTCATGGCTGCCGGTTTTGCTCTGCAGGAGTGGGTGGGGTCATCTGCAGGGGGAGGGGAGGAGGCACTGTCTAGGGTGGTCTGGAGAGTCAGAGAGAGCCACCAAGGCCCGGAAGCAGAGCCACCTGGGGGGTGGACCTGAGACCCTGGCCAGGGCCGGAGCCCGTGAGCGGGTGCTGGTGCTGCCTGCATGGTGCTGGGGCTCTGCCCACAGTGCTCAGAGACAGCCAGGGGAGAGTGTGGCCAGCTGGGCTCATCTGGTAGTTGCCCTTAAAGGACAGCAGGTCACCCCAGCCCTGGGTTCTAAGCCCGAGAGGGAAGACAAAGCAGGGGGCATCTGGGGGGGCCGGGGAAGAGCCCAGAGTGTCAGGAGGCTGCTCAGGAGAGCGGGAAGAACACGGCTGCTGTTACAGTGAGCATTTCAGAGGTGAGTGATTCCAGGGACAGAGGTCCAGGGTGCAGTCACAATATTGGCGAGTCTTCCAGATGGCTCCTTGACTGCTGTCAGTGCCCGCCTCCATGGCATTCACCTTTCCCAGGCATGCAGACAGCTTCTGCCCACAGCCCCTGGGCCTTGGGGCTGTTCACAGGCAGGGTGGAGATGACGCCCTCGCACAGCCTTCATCCGGAGGCGGCTGGCGGTTGGTGGACACTGCTTCCTCACCCCTCAGTGGAGTAACTTGGGGCCACAGTCTATACCGTCTCCTGGAGGCGTCCATGGGAGCTGGGCCTCTGTTGCCCATGATGGCAAGCTGCCCATTAGCACACCCAGAACTGGCTTTTTCTCGTCCCTGTCTCACCTCCCCCTCCCCTACCTGTGCTGCCTGGGGTCACCTCCCAAATAAACTACTTGCCCTTGAATCCTTGTTATTGGGCTTTCTTGTGGAGCAACTCAACCCACGACAGTGGCTCAAAGCTCTTGAGCTTCACTGGTCTCCTTGGTGAGATAGGAAGACTGATATGTGGCCCTGAAATTAGGAGGACATGCCACATGGATGCGAGGCTCCTAGCACCTCGCCCAGCACTCAGCAGGTGCTGGGTTAGCACCCTCTCTCCTGAACACAGCAAGTGTTTAATAAAAGCTCCCGTCCCCTCAGACTGCTTAGGACAGGGGAACCTTTCTATTCCTGCCAACCAAGCCCATAGGTAAGCCAGTCCCTGAGACTTGACCATTCTTGATGCCCTTTGCTGAACACCTTCCCATGGCCTCCCATCAGGCAGCAAAGGGCTCCCTGGGGACCTCCGGACAGACGGACGGGCCAGAGGCAACATGTGGTCTGGCAGGTGGTCTCGGTTCCTTTGAGGCACATAAAAGTCACAGTTGCTCCTATGCCCTGCCTGGCTCATCTAATCCTCACAGCAAGCTGCAGGCGAATGCATTACTCCTACTGCATAGGAGGCTGGCTGGGCCTCAGAGACGTTAGGTGACTTTCCCAGGCTCCCACAGCCCGGAGTGAGTGGTAGAGCCAGGACGGAGACCATATCTGCCAAACCAGAGCACAGACTCCTCAGTGGGCGGTTTACCTCAGATGCCCTGTGCCTGGTGCAGGCTCTGTGCAGAGAAGGAGCTTAGGAAATGAGCGCTGGGCTGCCCGGAACCAAACAGGACTCTGAGAGGAAATAGAAAGATGCTCTTCCCTGTTGGACACAGGGTCTTGAGGGCATTTCTATAGCTTAGCTTCTAGCACAGCGCAAGGCACACAGTGGTGTTGGCAGGAAAAGATTTGTAGATCAATAAAGGGTGAACATTTAATATTCTTGGCCAGAATTTACACTGTGGCCCAGACCCGGGATTACTTTAGTTGCACAATATGATTGCCCTATTCCTGCTGCATTCTTCCATGAAAAAGACTTTTTCCTCATCAACTGTCCACAGCAACCTCCTGAGCTCACCCCTGAACTAATCTAAGCTTGTCTGAAGGACCTTATCCACCTGTCCCATTAACTAGAGGCTCCTTTCAGGGGCCCCACGCATGGGGGATGGGAAACACCTGTGGCAAACGCCCACTATCTGGTTCAGCAAATCTCATCACATTTCATTTCCGCAACAGCCCTGTAGGTAGGTGGGCTGCACCGCCCCACTGGACAGATGAGTAAGTCCAAGACCCAGAGCAGTTAGATAGCTTGGGTTTAAGGTCGGCTGGCAAGTGAGACCCTGGCCAGGGATGGTCCCAGATCTGCCTCACACTTAATTCGTGCCTTTTCTCCACCACCAGATTCCCCTCTAGCTCTGAGTTGCTTCCCTTCCTGATATAGTGTGGCCAGCACAGACATCCAAACGTGTGAACCAGCACCACTGGAACCGTCACCTTAGGGTGGAGAGAAGAAGGCACCTGGGGATCAGCTTACTAATTCGAGGGGCTGATGAATTATTCACCCCTCCATTAACACAGAGGCCCTTGCAGCTCACCTCTTTCCCCTGCTCCAGACCCTCAGATCCTAGCCTGGCCTGAGCTCTGCAAGGTTCTGGGGGCCCCTGATGAAGAGATGCTGGGAGAGCTGGGGTCTTATCTGCTGCTGGCCGTGGCACTGGTGGGCCCAGGCCCCAGGGCCCAGGCCATGAAAGGTAAGAGCTCCTGGGGACAGACAGGAACCAGGAGCAGGCAGAGGGGTGGGCAGGCAGCAGCTGGGGCCCCAGGAGGTTCCTATGTGGGAGGCCAGACAGCAGGAGGCCCTTTCTGGGGAGTTGGCTGAGTTGAGGATATATTTGTTTCTGAGGGGGGAAGACAATGTTTACTGCATGCCTTCTATGTGCTGGAGCATTACAGATATGATTGCGTTTAATCTTCACAACAGACATGTAGGTGGGTGTTAGTCCCCTGTTTAAAGATGAGGAAACTGAGAGGGAGAGGGGTTAAGTAACCTGTCCAAGGCTGCATGGTTACCAAGGGTGGAGGCAATGGCTCAGAGAACTATTGAAGGTTTACTGCTGGCAGGAGTTCTCTTCTCTTCCTGAGAGCCTTTTCTACTTCCCCACTGCCAGCCAAGTGAAACCAGAGGTCCTGATAATGGCGTTCAGTGCCCTCCCAGGTTTGCCTCCTAACTGAATAGCCAGCCTTACCTCCCTGTGTCCCGGGCATTTGGTGCTCTGGCAGAGGATCACACCAGCTTCTGGGCATGCTTAGCCCTCGGGGCTTTCCCCCTGCTGGGCCCTCTTTTTGAAAGGTTCCCTTTCTCTTTTTCTACCTTAGAACATCTAGTTCACCTGTTAAGCTTGGTCAAACACCAGTTCCTCCAGGAAAATTCCATTTTCCTTCATCAGCCTTACGTGCTCCTCCTTGAAGCTCCCAGAACCCCCTGCCGGCTCCCTGGCCCCACGTCACTGCATGCTGCCCCAGCCCTCCAAGAGTTGTGTGCCCATCTGTGAAGCCAGGGCGGTATCGTTTCACCATCTTCAAGGGGCACACATGTGTGAGGGCTCAGCAAACAGCTCTTGGTGCTTGTTCTCCTGCAGGTTCAGGTGGGGCTTAGAAAGGAAACATAACTTGCCAGTCACCTAGTTGGTAGCAGAGATGGCTGGGCAGCCAGGAGTCTCACTCTGTGTCCGGTGGAAGAATAGCTGTCCCCATTTCCCAGCGCTGGGGCTTTAGTGGCCTAGGGTGACCCTGGGGGTCAAGGTGCCTGCCCAGTCCTGGAGCACAAGGCCTCCTGGGCCACAGGATTCCTGCTCCAGTGCTCTCATGGCTTTTCCTGTCCCATGGGGAAGGGCGAGGACAGGAGAGAATGTCCCTCTGTCCTCTGCCATAAAAGCATGAATCTGACATCATTCCTACCCTGGCTGCCCCAGGGCCAGTCAGGGAGCCAAGAACATGAACTGATGTGCATCCTGCAGCCCTTGCATGGCTTAACCTCATCAGTGCTTGCAGCCACCCAGCAAGGTTGTTATGCCCATTTCACAGATGCATGACTGAGGCGCAGTGAGGCTAAGTGATGGTGAGTCTAAGCCTTTGTTCATGCCATTTCCTCCCTCCAAATCTTCCCCACTAACAACACCTCCTTGTTCCTCCTGGTCAAACTCAAATGTCACCTCCCCAGTGAATCTTGACCTTCCCTTAACTGTGCTGTGCAACCCCCCATCCCCAACCCCCTGAGTGTGAGCTCCCTAGGGAGGGGCCCATTCTGAATCTGCACAGGTCTGGTACAGGGCACATGCTTGATGAATGTGTATTCTCTTACCAGAACTTTGGTGAAGTGTATTCTTCTGGTTGCAAGTGACAGAAACCCAATCTGGATGAGTTTAAGTAAAAAGAAGAATTCATTGGCTCTGTAACCAGGGAGGCAGAGTATAGCTGAGCTAGGCTCAGGGATGCCTGAAGCCAGGGCATCTTGCTTTCGAGGCCCTTTCTACTTCTTACATGGCTCTTGCCATTTGCTGACAAGCTTTCTCAATGAGGCCTGAGCATGGTCCCGCCCACGGCCCTCACTCCCAGCCTAGGAACCCCGGAGGAAAGGGTTCTCATCCAGGCATCCTGCAGCAGGACTCTGCCTGGCTGAAAGCACAGGCCCATCCTGTAGGCCAGTCACTGTGGTGGTTGGGGGGACCCAGGATTTCCCAGCTGGGGTCATGTGTCCTTTACCTGGGGCAGGGAAAGATAAGGGAGAGTTAGCACATGGAGGCAAGGGAAGGGAGTGTGTCTGAAATCATGTTGCCAGCAGTAGAAGAGTGGGTGCTGGGCAAACAAATAGCAAGCGGCTTTCCTTTCTGAGCCTCAGTTGTCGCACTTGGTAAATGGAGTCAGTAACACCTGCCCTGCCTATTCTGTGGGGATATTGAGGATGATACAAGATCATTCATTCATTCATTCAGCAAATGTACACTGAGCACCTGCTTTGTGCCAGGCACTGTTCCAGGTGCTTGGGATACAGCAGAGAACAAAACAGACAAAAATCCCTGCTCTCATAGAGCTTTGTTTTGTGGACAGAGAACTAGCAATGAACCAAACAAGGTAAATAGGACATTAGATGGTGGTGAGTGCCATGGGGAACATAGCAGAAAGGAGAGAAGGAGTAGAGGAATGGAGAGAGGGTTTCAATTATAAATAGGGTGGTTGGGGAAAGCCTCATGGAGAAGGTGACTATTAGTGTGTTGCTTATATTTTTACCTTTTAATTATGAAAAATTTCAAACATACACAAAATTAAAAAAATAATGTAATAAATCCCTATATTTCCATCAACCATCTTCAACAATTACCAATATTCTGCCTTTTTTGTTTCTTTTGTGCCACCTCTACCTCCACTTTGGGGGTTCTGGAGAAACTTAAAGCCAATCCCAGATATCACATTATTTCACCCATAAATGCCTGTTAGAGTGTATCTCTAACAGACATATAGAGAGAGAGAGACAGAGAGAGAGAGAGAGATTCCCAATATCATTTTAATGGCATAATAATTCCTTATTTTTATCTAATACTCAGTTCATATTCAGTTTTCCAAAATTATTGCCAAAAAATTATATTACAATTGGTTTGTTCAAATCAGAATCCAAACAAGGCCCACATATTGCATTTAGGTGATATTTGATGCTTTAGTCTCTTTTTAAAAAATCTCCCCTGGCAACCACTTTTCTACTCTGTATTTCTGTGAATTTGACTTTTTTAAAAAAAGATTCCACATATAAGTGATACCATGAAGCATTTGTCTTTCTCTGTTAAGCTTGTTTCACTTAAGCGTAATGCCCTCAATGTTGCAAATATCAGGATGGCCTCTTTTTCAAGGCTGAGTAATAATTCCACCATATATATGTATGTATACGTGTATGTATATGTATATATACATAACAAAATTATATATAAAATACACAATTCACTTATCTGGTGAGATATACACTTCGGCAGTTTCCATACCTTGGCTGTTGTGAGTGATGCTTACAATGAACACGGGAGGCCAGGTAACTCTTTGAGATCCTGTTTTCACTTCCTTTGGAGATATACTCAGAAGTGGGATTGCTGGATCATATGGTAGTTCTATTTAATTGTTTGAGGAACCTCCATATTGATTGTCATGGTGGCTGTACCAGTTCACACTCCCACCCAAAGTGCAGGAGGGTTTCCTTTTCCCCACATCTTTGCCAACACTTGTTATCTCTTGTCTTTTTTGATATTAGCCATTCTAACAGGTGTAAAGTGATATCTCATCATGGCTTTGATTTGCATTTCCCTGATTAGTGAGTGATGTTGAACACCTTTTAATGTACCTGTTAGCCATTTGTGTGTCTTCTTTGGGAAAATGTCTATCTAGTTTCTCTGCTCATTTTTAAGTGGACTGTCTGGTTTTATTGTTTTGTTTTTTGGCTATTGAGTTCTATGAATTCTTTATATATTTTGGATATTAACCCCTTATCAGACGTGTTATCTGCAATTATTTTCTCCCATTCCATAGGTTGCCTTTTCATTCTGTGATGGTTCCCTGTACAGGAGCTTTTTTGTTCAGTGTAGTCCCACTTATTTATTTTTGCTTTTGTTGCCTTTGATTTTGGTTCAAATCCAAAAAAATCGTTCCCACGGCCATTGTTAAGGATCTTACTGCCTGTTTTCTTCTACCTGAGTCTCTCTGAATGCAGCAGTTGTGACTTCTTCCCTCCCCCCTTATTTTCTGTTGAAGCACCTGGGTAATTCGAATTTCCCACATTCTGCACTTGGCTGAATCAACACTATCCTTGTGTTGTCATTTAGAATGTTCCTCTAGCTTCTATATTCACTCTAACTTGTAGACAGATCCAGAGACTTCATTAGATTCCAGTTCTTTTTTTTTTTTAAGAAGATGTTAAGGGTAGTATGTATGGATTGCATCAGGCTACATATTACCCACTGTTCTGTTTATCCCTGTCCCACTTCAGTGTTAAGATTGATCAGTGGCTTCAGGGGTTGTTAGCCTGATCCATTCATTATAAAGTTCCCTTTAAAGGTAAAATTTTTGGTACTTTTTGAATTACAAAAATTTTAAAACATTTAGCAAAATTGAAATAATTTTACAGGGAATACCTATCTACCCAGCCATCTAGGTTTTACCTCTCATCATTTACCTTTTTACTCAGTGATTAGAACAGACATTGATGAGAATTGTTTCATTAAGGTTTGCAAAATTATGTTTTACTAATGTTGTTATTCTTTCTGCAGTCTTCTATAAATAGCAATTTTCCTTCAT
The DNA here is from genome assembly GCF_030020395.1 of Manis pentadactyla. Taxonomy (NCBI): domain Eukaryota; kingdom Metazoa; phylum Chordata; class Mammalia; order Pholidota; family Manidae; genus Manis; species Manis pentadactyla. Next base: position 43,883,946 of record NC_080022.1, on the reverse strand, counting down.
CAGCTATTTGGTTATCCCAAAATACAATCCATAACAGGAAAGGCAAAATAGCTGCTTAATTTTCTCTCTTTCTATATATCAATTTTCAAAAAATGAAAAATAAGTTCATGCCCCACAACCTTTAAAAGAAACCAGTTTCTTCTTAATATCTTTTGAGTTGCCTTATGAATTTATGAATTTTTATATATTTGATGTGTTTTAATCCACTGCAATCATTATTCCTTTTTTGATGCTCAAATGGTACCTCCTTTAGCCAGCGGGAGCCCCTTCAGTAGGGTCCTGTGTCTTTTGCCACAATTCCAGCAGTCTGTGGCACCTTCTTTGCTTTCTTGTGATAAGCTGTCCCAAGGGGATTTTCTGTATTTCCTGTCCTAGACCAGCCATTTCTCTAAGGAGCCCTGGCTCATTTTAGTTGGACAAAATAACCCTAATCTAAGGCCCAGGGATTGCAAAATACTACTGAATATCATTGCTTTTAGACCTTTTTAGTGAACAGACCTAGGAAATTAATTTTCTTAGAAATAAAAATAAATCTTAAATTCATACTAATGTTTTCAATTCAAATTAGGGATCACAAGCATTTTACTTTTTGAATTTTTTGTGTATCATTCTCTTATGCTAAAAATTTTAGTTTTTATTGACATGAACAGACTTATTTTGTTTCAATATATAAAATTATATAAAATAACAGTGTTTGCTATTATTATTAATTATAAATCTACTGAATATATTAAGATTTCTTTGTGGTTCATTTTGTTCCTGGGATAGATCCCACTAGAAATGTAGTGGGATATATTCAATATAGTTGAAATAGTGTATTTCAAAGTCATTTGAAATCATTATTTTCCCCATCTGAATGTGAATATATAGATAACTTTATGTCAGTTTGGGATATTTAGGGGTTACTTTAAAATTCTTTTTGATAATTTAAGAATTATACTAAAAATTATTCAGGATTATAAAGTCAAAAATTTAAACAAGTTGCATATAAAGAGGCGTTGTAGCCATGTCTTTTTTCTCCCATCTATGTACTCCTTCCCTTGACAGAATCATTTTCATGAGTTTCCTTCCATTGTTTTCTTTTTAAAAACACACCCAAATATGTGCATAGCAGAATGGACTTTTAGCATTGTAATAGGCAATGCACATTTCCACTTGGAGGGTGGGGGGGGGCTGTTATTATTTTTAATTTTTAAATTCCCTACTGAACAGATCTAGGACCTGGCGTATAGTACTATTTTATCTAAAAGTTTAGGCCCACCCCCAACATCCTGTCTCCTCTCCCTGCCTTATTTTTCTCCACAGAACTTATCACTATTTAACTTACTCTGTATTTTACTTATTATGTTCTTTGTCTGTCTTCTCCACTAGAATGTAAATTCCAGGAGGGCAGGAATTTTTGTGTTTGTTTCTGCTGTAACCCCAGCACCTAAAACAATGCCTCACACTCAAGCCATACTTGTTGAGGGAATAAAAGGATGCTTGTTAAGTATTTGAAGAATAAGTACATGAATGAACAAATATATGAGCAAATGAATTGAGTTAGGGTCAAGATCTCATTCCCTCTCATCCTATCCCAAAGACCCAGCTTTGTAGCTGGGCCCACCACCCAAGACCCCAGCCCTGACTCTAAGCCAGTCTTCCTTCTTATCCCAGGCGTCAAATGTGGGGGTGTGCTCTCAGCACCTTCTGGAAACTTCTCCAGCCCCAACTTCCCCAAGCTCTACCCCTACAACATGGAGTGCAGCTGGCTGATCGTAGTGGCTGAAGGCTCCTCGGTGCTGCTCACCTTCCACTCCTTTGACCTGGAATACCACGACACCTGTGGCTTCGACTTCCTGGAGATCTACAACGGGGCGTCAGGAGACCAGGGGAATCTGCTGGGGAGATTCTGCGGCCAGGTGCCCCCGCCACCCTTCACCTCCTCCTGGCATGTCATGTCTGTCATCTTTCACTCAGACAAGCACGTGGCCAGCCGAGGCTTTTCTGCTGGCTACCAGAAAGGCAAGGGGGGACTAGGCAGTTCAGAGGGTGGCCCTGGGTGGAGGTGGGGGAGAGCAGGGGGCTCAGGTGAGGCTTACGGGGTCTCAGCGTCTGAGCACGTAGGCTGCTCTGGAACTGCTCTCCGAGCTCGGGCGCAGGCAGCCCCCCTACAGTCTGGGAAGCTGTGGGTGCCCACCCTCACGGCAACACTCCCCACATCTCCAATTGGTGTTCCTGGAAGACCTCCAAGGGTCTCGCTGTGCTCGGGAACAAGGCCCCTCGCTCTCCTCTGTCCTCCTTATCCCCTGTCACAGCATCAGGACACGGGGGGACACCAGAGGGGACACCATGCCGCCCCTGCTGCCAACCCGCCGCAGCGCCGCGTCACCTCACAGGCACAGGAATCCGCCCCCCGCCCCGCCCCCAGATCCTCCGGAGTGGAAGGTGCAGCTGGGCGAGGGTCTGTGTGGAGCTGGTGACACTGTCCTTCCCAGAGCCTTTCCTGAATACCTCTTATGTCTTGGGTCCCCGCCCCCTCCGCCCCTCGGTCTAGGGAAAGGAGCAGAGGCCTTGCCTCCTTCCCCTTCCCGTTGGCTCACTCCTCCTGCCCTCGGGCTTCTCTGCGCAGACTCCAGCCTCCCTTCTCCTTCCAAGGCTGAAACTAAAGGCTTTCTTCACGTCAACTCAAGCAATAGACAACCACAGAGGGTCCTGGTGCACAGGGTCTACCAACAGCAACTGGGAGCTCAGGTGGGACTCCAGTCCCCACTGGTTTTAGAGGCATTCAATTGTAAAACACTAAAACACAAGAATCATAGACTGATCTAATCATAGTTTTGGAATTTTAACCCTTAGATTTCTAAAATGTTAGGATATCAAAGTCATGATACCATGGGCAACGTTTTCCAACATTTTTAAAAACAGGACTACCCTTCCATCAATTGGAACATTATGTTAATCTCTGATATGTAAAAGAGATAATGGCAGTATTTCAGTAGTATGCATTTATTTTATAAGTTTGTATTTTTAACATTTACTTATTAAAAGCCAATCATTGAAAATAAGTCAGTATTGACCATCTCCAATGAGTTAAATTTTTACACAAAGACACGTGATTGTGGCTGTCTTCATTGCATTAAAAAATAGTTTGAATACAGCATAAAAATGAAATTTGCACCAACCAGATGCTGCAGATAGATGCCCCAAGGGGCCACTGAGCAGCCCCAGAGCATAGTTTGAAAGCTTCTGCTAAAAGGTTAGCATTGGAAGGGATCTCACAGGTTGTCAAACCTGCCCTTTCATTTCACAAATATATCTGAGATCAGAGAGGGTATGTGCCTTCCCAGGGTCACACAACTGGGAGATGGAAACTCTGGAACAAAAAGTCAAGTCCTTAGCTTCCCAGTGCAGTGCCCTGTTCACATAGCCATGCCATGGGGTGAGACTCTGTAGTCTTAGGAAACATGTCTGGGTGTGCCCCTCCCTGCTGGTGGCCTCCAGCTAGTCAGGCACGTGTCATCACCCACCTCTTGGTTGCACTGGCTGCTCTGGATTCTGAAGGGCTTTCACCAGCACCTTAGCTGCTACCTGAGTCTGAGCATGGTAGATCAGGCGAGGTGGGTCCTATGATTTCTGACAGTTCTCTGAGCCTCAGACAGGCTGGGTCACACGGCCAATAGAAGGCAGAGGTGAGAGGGAACCAGTCTTCAGACTTTGAGCTCATCTCTACTTCATCAGATCTTCTCTCTCAGCTTCAGTTTCCTCACCTGTTAGGGAAGTTTGATGCATTCCTGAGCTCAGGCACCTCAGTCTCTGTGCCCCACTGGCCTGGCTGGAGGGGGGCAGAGAGAATCACAAGGTCAAGTGCACGGGCTCTGTAGTCAGCTAAGTCCTGCTCTCCCTGGTACCCACTGGGGGACCTGCTGTTAGGGCCCTGCCCGTGTCCCTTGGGACTTACCACTTCAGTGGCTCAGGCCAACCTCTGCATCTCATTCCTCGAGGGCTTTTTCTGAAGTCTGGGTGGGTCACCTCTACCCCCAAGCGGCCCTCAGCCTGGACTCTCGGGAGCTGGTATATAAATGCCCAGCTCCCTTACTCTGGGGTGACTGAGGTGGGTGCTCTGCACCACTCCCTGGAGTTCCCAGCATGGCTCAGCAGCTGGCGTGACCATGCCTGTTAGTGGCCCTCACTCCCTCATCCCTATATGGGGACCCCTGTATCTCCCAAACAAGCTCCCTGTGCTCAGATCTTGGTCTCAGAGTCTGTCTGAGTGAACCCAAGCTCACACAAGTAAGTTTTTAACTTCTCTGTGCTTCCATTTCCTCAGCTGTAAAATGGGAAATCTACCACACGTTCCTCAGAGAGCAAGTGCTCGGCGGATGGCGCCAGGGCTCCTGTGAGATACGGTGGGAGCGGCACACTAGGGGGTGTCTGGCTCCCAAGGGAGGGGCCAGGGAGCCATGGGGAGGGAGAAAGGTTAGTTCACGCGGGCTCCCTTGCAGATGTGTGTGGTGGCATCCTGACGGGCCTCTCGGGGGTCCTCACCAGCCCTGAGTACCCCAACAACTATCCCAACAACATGGAGTGCCGCTGGGTGGTCCGGACCACTGGCCCCACCACTGTCAAGCTGGTGTTCGTGGACTTCCAGGTGGAGGGCAATGAGGAGTGCACCTTTGACTACGTGGCCGTGCTTGGAGGGCCTGGCCCTGCTCACGGGCACCACTACTGTGGCAGCACCAGGCCCCCCACCCTCGTGTCGCTGGGCCATGAGCTGCAGGTGGTCTTCAAGTCTGACTTTAACATTGGAGGACGGGGCTTCAAGGCCTACTACTACTCAGGTAGGAGGGGCTGGTGCTCCAGCCTCATCCCCACTGCATGCTGGGTTCCTGCCTCCCCCTCATGCTTTTAGGGGTCATACTCTCCTGCCTCCAGGCCTTGCACTGCCTGCTCCTTCTCTGCCTGTAGTGCTGTAGCATACCTTTCCCTGCTGGTTAGTGCCAAGGCACAAGCATGTCACCTCTTCTGTGAAGACTTCCTGATTCATCATTCCCTCCAAATTAATCCCTTCCTTCATCTCCTCATAGAGTTTTTTGCAGCAATGATCGAACACTTATCCCTTCTGTGTGTGGTTTGCATGTTGATCTCTCCTGCCTGTGAGTTCCTATGGGCTTATCTTTATACCTGCCACATAGAAGGTACTCAATTAATGTTTGTGCAAATGAATGAATGAACCCTTGGGAAGTAAACTGTCTAGTGGAGAACATGGAGAAGGAAAGAGACAATGACAACCCATTGTGAGCTGGGCTATCTAGTGGTAAGACTCACAGATGACTTCCTGGAGGAGGAGAGACTTAAGTAGCGCTTTGAAGGAGTTAGCCTGAGGCAGAAGAAAAGAAGGGTGCAAAGGCATAGAGGACAGGGAGAGTTTGCTATGCTCACGGTAATAGGAGATATTTGGTGAGGCAGGATGAAGGGAAGTGAGAAAAGGGGCAAGGTCGGGTCATGAACCACCTTGTCTGTCAAGTCCCAGTTTGGACTCAACTCTGAGAACAGGTATTAGGTATTGTTACTGAATTCCTAACAGTGTCAACATCTGAACTGGATTGCCAATTGTAATGAGAGTCCCAGCTTCCAGCTAATTTCAGTTTAAAGTAGGCTTTGGAATCAATTGTCCTGTTGGCTGGCTGTGGTGCCTACAATCTGCCCTGTCAAACCTGCTTCCCAAGCCACAGCTGTAGAGGGTGACAGTCTCCATTCTTCTCACCACTGCTCTTTCTGCCCCTCTCTCCCCAATCCAGGAGGATGCCAAGAGGTGTACACAGCTGTGCGGGGCAATTTCTCTAGCCCACAGTACCCCCACTCCTACCCCAACAATATCCGGTGCCACTGGACCATTCGCCAGCCCCCTGGCTACAGGGTCAAGGTGTTCTTCCTGGACCTGGAACTGGAGGGGCCCAACAGCCTGACCAGGACCTGTGACTTTGACCATCTGGCAGCCTTCGATGGGGCCAGTGAGGAGGCACCCCTGCTGGGGAGCTGGTGTGGCCACCACCTGCCACCACCAATCACATCAAGGCACAACCAGCTCCTGCTTCTGCTGCACACAGACCGCAGCACCACCCGCAGGGGCTTCTCGGTGGCCTACATTGGAGGTCAGCTGGGGGTGAGGGTTGTGGGTATGCTGGTGGGGGAAGGCAAGGCTGGGGGCCCAGGTCTTTGCAGTCCCCTTCCTCCATTCCACCAACTGGTCTCCTCCAACCTCTTCTTGGGAGGTTCCTGCACTGCCGGCTCCTGCCCCAGGAACTCTAAGACCGCACCAGTGGGGCCCTTGCTTATTTCCACTATTGCAAAACCCTACTTTCCCAGCTTCCAGGTCTCTAATTTCTGATTCCTCCTCATCTGTCTCCTTTCCCTATGGGCTCTTAGCCTCTCTTGTACTATGGTCAATCCTCTGTATCCAAGGGTAATACACAAAATACAGTAATATTATTTATGATAAACAGTTGGTACTACAGTGGAGATGCTAACTAGCCTTGCTTGTGTCAGTCATAAATCTTGATGGACTTGAAAAAATGGCCTTTGTTTTTCTCACATAACAGAAAGTCTGAAGCTAGGCAGCTGCTGTGTTGGCTCAGGGATGCAGCACTGCACCTGCTGGTATCTCTGGGATTCTCTTGGGCTCGTGACTACAAAATGGCTGCCCCAACTCCAGGCATCATGTCCATATTCAAGGCTGGAAGAGGGTTGGGGAGGTGCCAACCATACATGTCCCTTTATCAGGAAAACAAAAGCATTTTCAGAAGTCCTCCAAAGACTTCTTGGTCTCATTAGTTTGAACCTGGTCAGATGGCTGTGCCTAGCTGCAGGGGAGGCTGGGGGAGTTGGTACTTGGCTTTTCCAGCCACCACAGTGCCACTTAGATTTGCCAGCCAACAGTGTCCACTGTCTCTCCCCTCCTCTCACCACCCGTCTCTGGGCCATAGGCCCAGGAATGCTTGTGTTCTGGACCCACTTTTCTCTCTGCCTGGCCAGGCTAAAGTTCCTCATTGTGCAAGCATGGAAACAAGGTAGAGAGAGAGGAAAGGACTTTACTGCAGTCACGTGGACAGTGTGGAGCACAGCCCCTCACTCCCTTGCCTTCTTGTTTGGCAGAGTAGGGCTCAGGGATGGGCGTCCAGGCCTGAGGTTAGACAAACCAGGGCCACATCCGAATTCTGTCATTTACTGCCCATCCAGCTAGGCAGACCTGCCTTTTCTGGGCCTCGGTCAGCACCATCTGTAACCTGGGGAAGAACAGTTCCTCTGTTAGTGCAATCCCCTTCTCAGACTGCACTCTGCAGAGCCAGGGGCCGTGGGCTCTGCCACAGCTAGTGGGCAAGCAGCTCTCTCTCTGCAGGCCTCAGTTTTCCCACCTGCAAAATGAGGACATCGGCAGAGGAGCTCTGAAGTCCCTTCTGGTTCTGATAGTCTTGTACCCAGGCCACGTCTTCTCCAGGCTCTGTTTGATCTTGAGCAAGCCCCTTCTCCTTTTGGGGACTCCAGACACTGAGGCTGGGGCAGCTGTAATCCTGACTTCCGTTCCAGGGGCAGGAGCTCCCACTCCCACCCACCCCACTCCCTCCCTACATACCCGTGGGAGCCCAGGGTCAGACAGGGGTGCTCATGCTGGGCAAGGCTCCAGCTGTGGCCTCCTGGCTGGAGAACAAACAGCATCCATCAGGGGTGACACACAGTTCAGCGCCACCGAGATCATCGCGGGGGATGGCGGGCCCATAAATCCCCTGCTGCCCAGACACCAGAGGCAGAAATATGTCTGAGGCATTTCCCGGAGAGGGGTTGAGAGCTGCAGGCCTCCTCCTGCCAGCTCAGTCCTTCCCTCCCACCAGTACCCCCTTCCCTTCCCCCACACTCCGCTCTGCCCCAGCAGGCCCTGCCCTCCCACACACGCATGCTCATGCTCGCATCCATCCTGGCCTGGAGGGGTGCAGGGGGCTGCCAGAGGGATGGAGAGACCAGGACCTTTGGAATCCTTCAGACCCAATGGCTAAAATCCGCGCAACCACTGCCAACAACTTCATCTCTCAGAGCTTCAATTTCCAAAATTGTAAAATGGGCCTAGTCATGTCCACTCCATGGGGTCACCAGGGCGAGGCACTGAGGCTTTCTTCACCACGCTTTTCAAAACTGTGACTCCCCTCCTCCCCACTGCCCACCCGGCTCTGCTCTCCCTCTTTCTTCTTGGCTTGATTCTCCTCCAGACCACTCTCATGCTTACGTGTATTTCACACATCTATTGCCCCCATGCCCAACTAGAATTTAAGCTAGGAATTTATTTATTTATTTATTTATTTATTATTTCCTTCTCTTTACCTGTGATGCTTAGAATAGTGCCTGCACATAGTAGGCCATCAATAAATATTTGTTGAATTATTGAATGAAAATGCCTGGCACATGACAAAGTGATTAGAAAATAGCAGCTTTTGTTATGATTAAGAACATTCATTCATTCATTCATTCAGTCAGTCAGTCAGTCAGTCTTTCATTCAGCATTCACTGTACCTGCCAAGCTGTGCTTGGCTCTTAGGACACCGAAAGTAGGCATGGTGGCTGCCCCGGGAGCTCATAGTCCAATGAAGTTAAATGTAGTAACGCATGTTAAACATCCCCATGGGACTGCATAAGAGCTGACCCTCCGGCTCTTGGTTTTTCCATCCACTGCCCTTTGGATGGAGGCTTGCGGAGGGTGGCAGTCAAGCCGCCTGCCTCTAAGGCCTCCAGCTCCTCCCTCCCATCCCCAGTCGTGCCAGTGAACGTGAGTTGCTCCCGCACGGACTTCCAGATCCTGATCTCGGCACAGGCACTGGCCCCACTGGAGCGGACCAAGGTCTACCTGGGCAGCCGGAGCTGTACTGCCCAGGAAGTCGGCAGCACCTTCCGGATCCAGGCCCGCTTTGACACCTGTGGCACTGAGTCTCAGGTAGGGGCTCGGGGGAGGAGGGTGGGCCTGTGGGAGGGACTCTGACCCCTGCCGAAGGGCACCTGCCTTCCAGAGAAATCAGCTTCTCTTTCCCGCCCAGTGACTGCACCAGCCTGCATGCAGAACTCAGCCCCTCTTGGCTTTACCTCAACAAACTTGCTCAGTGTAGACATAAAAAAGAACTCAAATGGGGAGGCAGAGAAGGGGGCGTTTTGTGGCACAACCAGTGACAACTGAAAGCCCCTATTGGAGACTCCTCCCACAAGGTCCTGTGCGCTGACCATCCGGGACTTCCTGCTGTTCCTTCCCTTCTCCCTGGGGCCCCCCAGGACACCCCCATCCTTACCCCTTTAACATGCAGAGCTGCTTGAACTCTGTTGCCTCCTGCCCGCCCCTTCCCCAGTGTTGTGATCCAAATCTTTCCCCGGCTCCACAAAACAAAAGGGTCCTTCAAGTAACAGGATCCACCTCCCTCCAAAGGCAGCGAGCCTTACAAATGATTTTTTTTTCCCACTATACTTGTATTTTGGAGGTCTGAACCCAGGCTTGGGGCCCTCAGAGTCACTGGGCAGCAGCCCAAGCACCCTGGATGTTTATATTCTTAGGGACAGGTTGGGAAGGGAAAAAGTAGAGGAGGAACAGTGGTCTATCTGTGAGCACCCCACGCCCCCAGACACACACCCCAGCCTAGGTATCCAGGGATGTGCCAGATTGGCTTGGCAGAAATCTCATGCTTCCCAACAAACCCATACTCCCTCACCCCCAAATGTTAGCTAAATGTATGCCTCTGGCCCCTCCAGCCCACCCCTCTGCTTCTCCAGCTTCTTGGCCACCTCTGTCCCTCATGGCCTGAGAAGAGGAAAAGTGGGTCAGTCTTGGCTGCCAAGATAATCTGCCCTCCCCGTTCTCCATGCCCTAAATCTCCCAGGAATTTTCTTTGAAGCAGAACCACATTCCAAAGAGTCATGAAATGATGGAGCCAGAGAATCCCAGACACAGGGAATCATAAATCTGGAATAAAGGACTCATAGACACTCAGAGTCTCAGAGTCACAGAACAAACAGCATAACTTGGAGCCACAGAATTATAGAATCTTGGAATCAATATCACAGAAGCATAAAAGCTGAGAACCTTAGACTCATGATTCTTAGTGTAACCCCTGTAAGTCCTACACCCACAAGGACCCATCTCTGCATTGAATCACTTTTGAAGATGCACAGCTTAAAGGCCAAAAGCAATGAGAACCTCTTGTGCATCTCTTAGAAAACACTGCCGGCTTGATATCATGACCATGACACCCTGGCTTGTGTGGCCTCTCTTGCTTCCTCGAGTCTCTCATTCATCAAAAACCCCTAAAATGTCCCTGCACCTCCACTTCATGTGATATTTTTCTCCTTTATTATATAGATTCACTTGGGCCCTTTCAGTGGGTCCCTCTCTACTCTCCACTCTTAGGCCTTGCCTTTCTTTGCCCAGTCCTGATTCTGTATCACAAAAATCCAGGACACCAGTTCTCCTCAGAGGGTGTGGAGGCAGACAGGCAGAAGGCTCCTTTGGGGACATGGAAGCAGCGCCTTTTGGAGCCTAGAGCTGGAAGAGCCCTGTGAGGTCACGGTCACAGGATCCAGATTTGTGACTCCCTGCCCATGCCTCCCCCAAGGGGTCACCAGTGTCCCACGATGGCAGTCACCTCCCACTCACTCCCACTCGCCTTGTGTTGGGCAGCTTCGGTTTTTAGAGTCCTCATCTCAGCAGTGCCACCACTGGACAGGGGCAGCCTGAGGGGCTGATGGGCTGCTGCATGTGTGGAGGGTGTGCAGTGCCCATTCCAGACCCACCAGGCTGCCCATCAAAATGCTGCCCCTGAGTCCTCAGCCCAAACACCCCACTGTCTCAGGTCAACTAGACTCTCTGGAGGTAGGGGTGGGGGGCAGTGGTGTGCCAGAGCCCCCACATCTCACTCCTCAGTGGCTCTTCCCAACTCTAGGAAGGTGCCGTTGGGGCAACCAGGGACTCAGTAGCAGGGATGCATAATGGCTGCAGGTATAATTTGGAGAAAAGATTCAGAAGGAGAATCTCTCACACCAGGGACAGGGCTTCTAACTGGGAGGAGGAGACTTGGCTTTTGAACTTAGCTCTGGGCAAGTTATTGCCTTTGCTGGACCTTAGTAGTCACATCTGTAAAGTGCCACAGAGGGGAGATTGTCCTCAGTGCCCTGTCCCCTGCGGTTCTGCATTCTTTGGTTTGAGTGAGGTATGGTAGCTAAAAGCACAGTTAAGAATCGGGCAGATTTGGGCGAGAATATGTTTCCAGTTACTTGTGTGCTGTTTGACCTCAGGCAAAGGATTTCACCCCGGACCTCAGTTTCTCATCTGTACAATGGGGATATTAATGGTACCAGTAAGAGAGGTTATTATGAGATTAAATGAGATAATGTACTTAAAATACAGAGCCTGGAACATGGCAAATGTCCCTGTTACTGTTGCTATAATCTTTCTTAGACCCTGCCTTTTTAAAGCCAGAGCAAACATTGACCCATTGCATCTGATAGCATTCTTCCAGTGCCCCTTTCACAGATGGGGACACTGAGGCTCTGAGTGGGAAGGCAGTCTGTGACTACACTGGGACTACAACCCAGGCTCATTGGCCCTGAGTCCCCACATATCTAGGGGAACAGAGGCAGCTCCGGCCCTTTCAGGTGTGAATGAGGGCCCTGTAACCCCCACAGAGAAGGAATCACACTTCAGTGATTGTCAGCATGCTGTACATCGACTTCTCGGCTGGCGGGCAGGAGGACATCCATGAGTATGAGGTCCGCTGTGAGCCACGGCGCAAGGAGGCTTCTATCCACCTGCTGTCCGGCTCAGACTGGCTGGGGCCCTATGCTGCCACTGCTGAGCACCTTCAGGAAGCGCCACCCAGGGATGAGGCAGAGGCACTGGAGGGTCCTGTGGCCATGGTAGCCCAGGACACCAGTGACATCGTCTTCCTGGGCCTTTGCATCCTGGCCGGAGTCCTCATGGTTATTGCCATTGTGGTCCTGATGCTGCTGTGAACAGGCAAGGTAGGGACCTGGCATCTGGCATCCCTATGAGGCAGCTTGGGGACCCCATAACAGGAGTGGGACCAGGTCTCGCTGCTTTATGGGTGACCTTGGGCAAGTCACTGTCCCTCCCTGAGCCTCCGTTTCTTAGGAACAATCAGTCTGCCTTGCTTATCTCTCAGGGCTGGTTGGCATGAGGCTCAGAGAAGAGTGTACATGGATGAGAGATCTGTATGCCATGTATGTGTGTGCACTTGTTATTAATTTTAAAGATATTCTGCTACAGAAAAGAACTCTCCTGTGTGTTAATTGTCAGCATGGATAACTGTGGCCACTGGTGACAGAGTAGATAAAACTAACTCGTTCTATAAGTTCTGCAAGTGCTTCATTAACTCAGGACACAAGTAAGGGCACTTCTTATTTCTCCAACTAATGGCTCATGTTAAGCCTTCATTAACAGGAAATTTATTATCCTTCTAGGGGCCTCCACTCTCCTGAATTGAATCAGGAACCCTGAGGACTCCTTCTAAAGTGGGCCAGTCTTGCCTCCAAACTCCAGGAACAGAGAGAGAACTGAAATCCTACCTGGTGCTGTCAGCCCCCGCCACATGGTGCTGCTGTTGAAGACCAGCCACATGCCCCTGGTGGATGCCTGTCCGCAGATGTGATGCTGTCCTGCTGGGTCAGATTCTTATGTAAACCACAGGCAGGCCCATGTTGTGCTCAGTAGTGAAGCTAGAGGCTGAGGACTGGGGTTTCTCTCATGTTGGCATTTTTACTTAAATAGATCTTGACTGAAAAGCTGATTGAAATCCATGTGTTTCTGTCCTCCCCCTGATGTTGGGCTTAGATCACCAGCCACTCCTTCCACTCCAGATGAGGTCTCTTTGGAGCCCTCTGGACCTTCTGCCATTGGCCTTCACTCGAGCTACTCCAGTCCACCCACGTTTTTCTCAGTTTTCACCACAGGGAACAGGGGCTGAGTTCTCAATGCCTCCCTGTGGGAAGCCCTCTAGCATTCCTTATTTGAATTGATCCAGCTCTCCCCCAAGCTCTACATATCAAGAAATGGAGCAATATTGTTAATGAAAAGTAAACAAAAATTATATTTCTAATACAACACTTTCCTCTGCTCACCTGCATGATGAATCACTCATGAGTTCTTCCACAATAACAGAATAACAGAAATAACAGAAATCTCCACAATAGCACAATAGCAGAATGTTAATATTCTGATATTAATCCACATTAACAGAAATCTCCAAATTGGCTGTGTTGACCATTGGTATCAATTTAAAAAAAATTGTAGTCCAGTTACAATTTCCTCGACAACTCAACAAATACCCACTGGTTTCCAGCTTTGTGCCTGTTGCCGTGACAGGTTCCAGGCATACAGTATGAATGAGTGAAAAGAGATCCCTACCTTTGAGATGTTTGCATTCAGGTGTAGCAGAATCAGGGAGAGGGAGGGCAGGTGAGTTGGAAACTTGCAGAGAAAACTAGAGAGAAAAGAGCCAACAAAGTAAGAAGAGAATTATCAAGGACAGAGTTGCCTGGATTTTGGAAGAACTGGGTTTAAGTCCAAGCTCTTCTTGTGTGAGCCTGGGTAAGTCATTTTGATTTTATGAGCCTTGATATTTCCACCTACAAAATGGAACCACTGTTTATAGCTTGCTGTGAGGATGGAGCAAAATGATGAATCAGGGAAGTCTGGCAGGGTAATGTGCCAGCAGGAGAGAGTCTTGACTGCTACCCTGGGGCATTTAGAACAGAGGCCCCTTTTTCTTTCCCTCCCATTCACCTTCTCCTTCTCAGGCTCCTCTAGCTACAGAGCCAGACTGCCTTTGCCAGCCTGCATTGCAAATACCTCGCAAACCCCCTGGGCCTCAGTTTTCCTGTCTGGACAGGACTGGACACACACCAGATACTCTGTGAGGGCACTTCCAGGTTCTTCTCTCCAGGACCCATGGGTGGGCCTTGGGGTGCAGCTGGTGGGTCCTGGGGCAGGTGGATCCCAGCTGGCCTTGTTCCTGTCAGCTCACTGGGGTGGGGGAGGCAGTAGATCAGCCTGTGCCAAGCCTGATTCTCAAAGCAGAGTGTGTGATCACGTGTGTGCCCAAGCACACATGTGGGGAAGCTGAGGCACTGATGTCTGCTTTCAGGCAGATGATCTTCCAGGACCACCACAGAGGCCAGGGCTGCAGCTGTGCAGCCAGACCACCTAACTCGGACCAGGACCCTGCTGCTTGCTAGCTGTGTGACCTGGGCCAAGACATCTCATTTCTTTAAGTTTAGCCTTCTCACCTACAAAGCTGGGATAATAACATCTACTTCATCCATTCATTGTGGGGATTAAATGAGATGATGGTGACAGTGCCCAGCACATGGAAGGATTCAGCAAAACACAGTTATTAACACTGACCTATGAGTCCGGGCAAAAGCTCTGGCTTGGAAACCCAAGTTCTCAGCCCAGCTTTGCCACTGACTTGCTGTGTGGCCTCGAGGGAGCCCATTCCCTCCTCTGGCTTCAGTTTCCCTATTTTCCAAATGTGATGAGCCTTATTATCACCTCCAGAACTATCACTGTCATAGCTTCTACTCCTGAGCACCGACTATGAAACAGATCTATTAAGTCATCTCACTTAAGCCACCTTGTGAGGCAGACATAACTGTCCCCATTTTACAGATGAGGAAACTGAGGTTTGGGGAGGGAAAGGGCTGTGGCCAAGGTCACATGACTATGAAATGTTGAAGCTAGGTTGAGAAGAAACAGTTATTCCCTTAGCTGGGGAGCTATGCAGTGAGCTGGGGCTTCTTGGGAGCCCAGGGCAGTGCACAAACACAAGGGCTGTCTGGCTGGGAAAGGGCTGTGAGAAGGAGAGGATGGTTTCTTCATGGATGTGCCCAGATACTGCCATTCCCAGCCCTCCTTGCCTGAGCTGCAGGAAATGACAGTCTTTGTGCCGACACAGTGCCTATTAGAATGAAAGGGCTGAAATGGTGCCCATTAGCAATGTGCCCTGGCCCTGGAAGAGTGTCAGGACACAGTGGGCATGGCACAGCTTTCCTGCTCATCTACTGACCTCCCCTTTCTGGAGAGTGGGGGGCTGTGGAAAGAGCCAGACTTGGACCCCAGCTCCCTCCCCATTGGCTATTTGGCCTTGGTCCATGCCTACCCCTGGCAAGGAGCTTTGGGTCCCACTGTCAGCCTGTCACTGTGGGTCCAGTGTTACTGATAAGGAAGTCCTTGGCAGACAGACGTACTCACCCTGGGAAAATACCTTCTGGCCTGCAGGTCAGGCAGACCTGGGTTCATTTCCAGTTCTTTCCCTGACTCTTTGTGACCTTGACCCTTCTCAGCCTCGGTATCCTCATTCTAGAATGGGGATAGAAATACCCTCCTCCCAGGTCCCTGTGAGGATTGAGCCCACACAGGGCTCCTGCCAGCATGATTCAGGAAGTGGTTGGCTGGCAGGCAAAGGCGTTCCTTAGGAGGCCTCAAATCTCAGTGTGGAAAGGAGCCTTACAAGAGACCAAGCCCCCACCCCATGCCCTGTGAGTCTCCCCTGATCTCAATCTGCCTCCCAGCTTCCCTGCTGTCCAGGAGACCAGCCCCAGGCTTGCTATCCCCTGTGGACTGTCCTTGCCCTGGCCCACTGCCTGGCCTTGCTCCTTCGCGTCCTCTGCCCCTTGGCCCCCTGACCACATGTCCAACACTGCACGCCCACCCATCATACCCCTTTGCCCTGCTGTATTTCCTTCACCGACTGTATCACCCTCTGAAATGAGGTGAGGTGTGTGTTTGCTCTTGCTTGTTTGTACCTGATTCCCATCAATAAAACACCAGGTCTGTGGCAGACAGTCTTCACCTTGTCCACCTCTGCCTAGCAGTGTTGGTGCTTTGGAGTAAGCCGAGTACAGAGTATTTTCCAAGCGTCTTCTCTGTGCTGCTCTCTGCTCGGAGCCACAGACCGGCTCAGACACGGCCCCTCCCTCCAGGAGCTCACCATCTTCTGGGGAAGAGTCAGCGCTAAGGCACCTAGTGCTCGAAGCAACCAGATCAGGCAGGGTTGGCGGGACCCAGCAGAGAACCCACTGAAACAGGGAATCTGAAATAAAGGGGCTATCAGCAAAGCTGTGGGCAGGGTGCAGAGAAACCACAGGGGAGTGTACAGAACCTGGGGCTAGTAACAGGGGGGTCCTCACCATCCTCAGGCCAGAAGGGTAAAGAGCAGGCACTTGTGCTTCCAAGAGAGACGAGGCCAGCCAGGGGGCCCCTTGCTCTCCTCCAGCCCTCCAGCCCTCCAGCCCCAGGAGGGGCTTCTCATTGGCTGAACCCAGAGGGATGCAGTCAGTGTGGGTCAGCCCCCCAGGGCACAGGGCAGGGTGCAGAAGAGTGACAGTGGACTTGGAGGGGCAAAGGAAGACCAGCACAGAAATATAGTGCTCTCCTCTCAAAGACTTTTGGGAACAAGACAGGGTTAAAATTACTAACTCACCTTGTGTAAGTGCGGGAGGAGCCCAGTGGGGTGACTCCAGCTGCCTGGAAACTCATCAGGCAAAAGAGGGGGAATGGCATCCCAAGCCACAGGGAATAGCATGTACCAAGCAAAGAGGCACACAGGAGCATGTCATGAGCAGGAGACAGGAAGAGAGCAAGGGGAGACTGGGAGGTACACTGGGGGCAAGGCTGACAAGGCAGGCTGGGAAGTTGTTACTTAGGACACCTGGACGGTACTAGCTGCTTCTCCCAGAACAATGGTGGAAGCAGGTCCCTGTGTCCTTGGCTTCAGAATAAAGATGCCCACTGGTCCAAGAGGGTCAAGTGAACACTGTTTTCTGTCACTGGTGCCTTCTCCTGGCACACAGCCCCCATGCAGAAACGCTCTTTAACTGTTGGTATCATGTATGCTGTTTGGGAGCAAACCCAAGTTTGAGCTGAGCCCTGGGTTCATGCCTGTCTCCACCACCTCCTGGGTGAGTCACCTTGGTCTGTCAACCCATCACTTCTCTGGGTTTCCTTCCAGAGGCACTTCCCCAGCACCCACCATGAGCCAGGACCTGGGCCAGGGTGCTTGGGTCCAGGGAGGAATGGGGCCCAGATGGTGTCAGGAGTTGGGCCTGAAGTGGGGTTCCCATCTTGGCTCTGCCACCAGCTTTCTATGACCTCTCCAAGTCTCAGTTTCCTCATCTGTAAATCGGGAATAATAGAACATTTATGGAAATTTACTCTATGCCAGGCATTTTTCAAAAAAATTTTGCATTTATTTTCTCACTTAATTCTCTAAACAGAAACTATTACTATTCCCTTGAAGACACAGTAGAGGTGGGATTCAAACCCAGGCAGTAAGTCTGTCTGAAGAGCCAAGGCCTTACAGCAGAGCAGGTGAGAGGAATCAATAAGAAAAACAGGTAACAACTGGAACTCACATTTGTAGCTGTAACAAAATACATTAGGTATTGATACTGAGCGCTTTGTGCCTAATGTTGTTCTCTGAACCTAAGCACTTTTCATAAATTAGCTCATTTAATCCTTGTAATAATGCTGTGAGGTGGCACTATTATGAGTCCCTTTTTGCAGATGAGGAAACTGAGGCCCTGAGAAATTGCGTAACTTGTCTGAGGTCACAGCTACTGGCCCCTATTAGGTGCAGGCTGACACTGCCGGGAGTTGTTCTCGGCCGGGAATTGTTCTCGGCACTGCATAGGTATGAGCTTGTCCTGGCCTCACAGCAGAGGAACTGAGGCACACAAGTCACAGGATCATATGGCTGGTCAGTGGTTCAGGTGGTCTGAGTTCAGAGTCCCTGCTCCCAACCAGCAGCCCCACCCGGCGCTTTGTACACCATCGCCCTGTGGGATTTCCTTCCCAGAATAAACCGCCCTCTGAAATGATGTGAGGCACACGTTTGCTTTTGCTTATTTGTGCCCAATTCCCATCACTGCAATGCCACAGGGCCTAGTGCAGAGCATGAATTTAGTAGGAACTGACCAGTCCCAGCATGAGGCTGCAAAATGAGTTCTGGGCTCCTGAGGCCCCAGAGAGGCCCTGACAAAGTGCTGCCCCATCACAAGGGCCCTGTCAGAGCTCGAGGCTGCTCCCAGCAGAGCCTTCCAGGAACCTGTGGCTGCCCTGGCCTGTCTGTTCTGCCCATGCAGTCACTGGACCACACAATGCCTGAGCCAGGCCCGGCTGCCCCGGACACAGCCTCAGGGCCTCTCAGGGCCCCTCTAAGTTCCCCTCCAAAGTCAGCGAGGCCCCTGCTGGCCTCCCTCCTGGAAAATCAGTGGGGCTCAGTGCCCTCTCCTGGCTTCCTCCAAGCCCACCCAGGCTCCAGAACAGTGGGCACCTTTGGGAGGGCTGCTCTAGCTATCTCAGTGCCCTGACCGCACCAGACTGTCCCTGGCTGCAGCTTGCGGGGCTGCACTGCAAAGAGCCCTGGATGTCATCTCCTTTGGGATCATGGGCAGAAATGGAGATATAGCAGCCAAGGCTCCTGCTCCCTGAGCCCCCCTGGGCACACAGGCCTTTCATCCCCTCTAATTCTCACAACCATGCCACTTTACAGATGAGAAAGCTGAGGTTCAGCTAGGCTGAGGGGCTTTCCAAAGACCATCCAACTGGTAGGTGGGGATGGGGGGACTTGAGTCCAGCTCCTTCTGGGAGCTCTCTCCATGAAACCGAAACCCCCTGGGTTCTTCCAGATGAGGCAGCTGGGAGACAGGGAGGGAGAAGAGGGCCCCTGGGAAAGGGGGTTTCAGAAACCACCCGGGTCCCCTGCTGTTTGCGTCAATAGGACCTGCCAGGGGTAATTATTTATGTCTTTGGCACCTGGCCCTGAACTGGTAGGTGTTGGGGACACAGTAGCAATGTAAATGGTGTGGGTAGACCTTCCCATAAACCAATACTGACACAAAGCAGGTAAGTCTTGTGGCCAGAAGAGGAGTCCCAACACTGCCTGGAAGCAGGGAGGGCCCCCTGGAGGCAGCGATGCCGGGGCAGGGTTCTGGGGCATGAGTAGCCATTAAACAGGTGGAAAGAGAGGGAGGAAGGGCATTTCGGGCAAGGTGCAGCTGGAGATGAGAGATTTGGGAGACTCAAGGGAGCCCCAAGCTCGTCAGGTGGCCACAGCACAGAGTAGGACAAGAGAATGGAGGTGACAAGGCTGGAAAGGCAGGTGGGGACGGAGCCTGGCTGACAAGAGACTTCCTACATAGTGACCCTGTCATCCCTTGGTCCCAATTTGGTGCCCCTAGGGGCGTAAGGGACTCCCCACATCATAGATGCTATGCACTGGCTTTATAGCTGAAGCCCAGAGAGAAGGTGATTGGCCTAAGGCTACGCTGAGGAGCCAGAATCACACCCAGGTCACCTGACTCCTAGGGACACTCTGTCCCTGCTGCTCAATCTCGCTGCCATTTTTCCTTCCTAGGGGGTGAGTTTCCCTCCTGATCACCGTGGGGGGCCAGCAGGGCCCACCACTCTCGGGATTCCCCTGCCAACTTTGTTGGCCAGGCCTCGCCCACATCACCTGGGTGAGGGAGTTTCCTTGTCTTTGAAATCAAATACAAATAAACCAAACAGAAACTGCCCCACACCTGAGCTCCAGGTAAATGCAAAGCAAGCCTGTGGGGTGTACGCACATTTTGGCTCACACCCAGAAGAAGGAAGGAAGCTGTTTAGATAAAATTCCCCCGGACAGGTGCTCAGCAATTTACAGTTTGCAAAGTGCTTTCCCCAAACATTCTGTCCTTTGATCCTCACACCTGTCCTGGGAAGGAGATGTCGCCCATTTTACAGAGGGGGAAATTGAGGCCTGAAAGGCGAAGTGATGTGCTTAAGGTCACAGAATGATGATACGGTCAAGTAACTCCAGGAGGCTGCACATGCTAACCACACACACACAACGGCTTGTCTCTGATGAGTGTGGTGGGCAAAGCCAAGAGCCATTTGGTCTGAGTGGGACAGAGGAGGTTCCATTGAGGCCGAATCTTCCAACAGTCACGAGGCAGAACTTGGAGAGGGGGGCTTTGGGGTTGGAGCTGGTACCAGGGCTGAAGGGGTGAGGGTGGGTCACAGGAGCACATTTTCAGCTGGAGCTGAACTTGAGGCTGGCTGGGGGCCCATCTGAGGTTTTGGGGAAACCCTGCCTCGGCACTGGTCCTCTTGGCCAGCCCTGTTCCATGGCAGAAAGGGACCTGCTGGGTGTTGGGTGTCCAGACCAGGCGGGTAGTTCTGAGCAGAGAGTGAGTTGTGTGTCGTGCATCTCTGGGCTGGTGACCACATGCACAGCAGGACATGAGTTCCCTTGTGTGTGGCTGGGGCACAGGTGCGAGGGGCTGTGCATGGCTGCATGGGCAGGTGTGTTTGGGAACGTTTGTGCATGCCTGACATTACCCCCACTGCGCCCTCTCGCGTGTCTGACCCACTTTGATCCATGAACCCCATCTCTTCAATGTCTCCTTGGCTGCACCACAGGGCTGTGGGGGAGGCATGGTGGGGTGGTGGGGTAAGGGAGGCTGAGAGGGGAGCACGGCCTCCATCTGCGTGCATGCGTGAGCACTGTCCCCAGGAGGTCGGGGAGCGAGCCCTCAGGTCCCTCCTGGCTCTGCCGACGCTGTCAGGGTTGGGGAGTTTGGGGGCCTGTATGGGCAGGAGCGCATCTGAGTATACATGTGCGTGCTGAGGGAGAAAGCCTGCGGGTGCTGTGAGGAGCACAGGGCCTGGGCGGGGTGGGGGAGCCTGCTTGGAGTCTTGGCAGGAGGCTCTGGAGGCCCCTTTCCTCACCTGACAGAGGCCCGGGCAGGCGTTGGGCACAGCGCCACCTTGTGGGACTGCAAGGAGGGATCAGTGGCATCACCAGGAAGCCGGTGGCCTCCATGGAGAGGGAAAGAATGGTGATGAGCAGTGGTCTGAGCCCCTCCCCTCCCCAATCCTAACTGTGCCACCACGTCTTAGTTGTGCCAGTTTCCTGGCAGGAAAAAGGTCCAAGATGCTTCTCTGAGGTTTTTCTCCTACATTCCAAACCAGTCACTTGCCCACTTGGCATCCTTCTCCTTCCCCTGACTCTTAAATCCTATTAATGTTGACTGGGGGGAGACAGACACTGACCACATCCTTAAAACTGAGGTAAGCGGAAGGTGACCAGCTGTCCCAGTTTGCCTTGGTCGGCCCAGGACGGAGAGGGTCCCCAGGACTTGGAACTTTCATTTTCTGTGATGACAGAACATCAGAGAAGTCCTGGGCAAACTGGGCTAGTTAGCTGCCCTGGATGAGCAAGTGCGGCAAAGGGGACCAAACTGGTGCAGTGGAGACAGGTTCCCAGGACCCTAGCATGGGCTGACGGTCAGAGAAGGAGGCTCCTGCGCCCTCCCCTCAGCAGGGCTCCGGCTGGTCAGACTCCCTGGACAATCTCTTCTATGCTAGGGGCTTTGTTACCATCTGCATGGCACTGGTGACTCCCAGTCTGGGTCTCCTCCCAGACCTCTCTGCTGGATTTAGTCCCCTCGTCCACTGTTCTGAAGACAGCACGAGGCTGTCCACAGGCGCAGCCACTCCACAGGCCTCCAGTGGATTCATTACATTCCCGAGCCTCTTCTTCCTCTGTGTCCCCATCTCAGTGGGCAGCACCACCACCCAGTGGTCACCCAGCCAGACACCAGGACTTGACCTCTCCCTCTCCTTCACCTCCCAGTCCTGCCAATTCCTTGCACCAAATCCCTCCAGTCTGCTCCTTCCTCTCTCATCCCCACTGCCACCACACTGACACCACCAGCCTAGCCTGGCTTCCCTGCCTCCAGCCATCGCCCTGAGTTCATCTAGACCACGGCCAGCCATGGAGTCTGGTCCCAGCTTCAGGATGAATGAGAATGTTGGCTTCGACTCGACTCCAGGTTCTAGGTCCTGAGAAGTCTTGCCATGCCAGTCTGGGGACATTCTCTCTTACCTACCCTACACTAGAGGAAAGAGTAGGTAAGGATCCTGGGAGGTTCTCTTTGTGTCTCCATGGCCTTTCTCTGGGCAGGTCTCTCTACTCCCTCTCCACACTACAGCTGGGGTGTCCTCCTGCTCGGACCCTCCATGGCTCCCCAGTGCCCTCAGGATGAAGTTGGAGCTCCTCAGTCTTGCTCACAAGGTCCCATGTGACTACCTCTTATTGCTCTTGGAGTGACACTTCCAACCATTGCTCTACCTGTACCTATTGTGGTTTCCTAACTGCTCTGTAGAGAATGACGGTGTGTGTGTGTTATGGTATGTATGTGTGAAATGGTGTGGTAGTATCTGTATGTGTGTGGTGACTGAGATGGTGCGCATGGCAGTTAGGATGGTGGTTGGTGGTTGGTGTGACATGTGTGGTGACTAGGGTAGTACTGTGTTTGGTGCTAGGGATGGTGTGTGTGGCAGCTGGGATGGTGTGCATGGTGACGGGTGGTGTGCAAGGTGGCAGGTGGTGTGCATGGTGATGGGTGGTGTGCGTGGTGACAGGTGGTGTGCGTGGTGACAGGTAGTGTCTGTGGTGACTGGGATGGTGTGCATGGTGGTTGGGATGGTGTGCGTGGTGACAGGTGGTGTACATGGTGACTTGGATGGTGTCACCTGCAGGGGGAGATGACACATAAATGGTGACTGGGATGGTATGCTTGGTGGTTGGGATGGTGGTTGTGGTGGCTGGGATGGTATGTGTGGTGACAGGTGGTGTGCGTGGTGGTAGGTGGTGTGTATGGTGGTTGTGGTGGCTGGGATGGTATGTGTGGTGGCTGCGATGGTGTGTGATTGTTGTCAGGAACAGAATAGGGCTTTCAGACCCCTTATGCTGCTTCAGCCAGAGTATTTCTATCTGTATCTGTTTTATAAATTGGGGTTCCTTATATGACTTCATTCATAAGAAGGCTTCTGTGGCTTTGAAAGGTTTACAAAGAATCATCACTCTAAGATGGCTGGTGGTGTTCTTCTCCTCCTCTGTGCCAAGAGGGCTCCCACCTTTGTGCCTTTACCCATGCTCTTCCAATGACCTCCATGTCCTTCTGTAGAAACACTCCCACCTCCAAGAAGCTTCTGGGGCTCAGTGGCACAGGATTGCTCCCCACTGTGTACACCACTGCCCTTCATCTCTACCACCTTTGTGTTCTTGTCTTACCCACATGTGTAGACTGAGGAGAGCTCACTGCTTCAGTAATCTCCACACTAATGGTCTTCCTTTCTTCCCTGCTGACTCATGCAGAGATGAACAAAACCTTGTCAGGGTTTGCATGCAGCACACCGCCTGCAGGGGGAGACGACGCATAAATGGATGAGACTTCAGTGCTATGATGGAAGGGAGCCCAGAGGTCCCTGACCTGGGAGGCTGGGACTGGGAGGCAAAAAAAGGACTTTCTAGAGAAAATAATCCCCAAGCATAGTTTTAAAGGAATAAGCTTGAGCCTGGAGAAGAAGTGGGGGAAATATTCCAGGTAGAAGCAATAGCACATTCAAAGGCCCAGAGCATTAGAGAAAATGGTTGGCTTGGGAGACAAACTGCGAGCAGTTGAAACTGTGGAATGAAGAATGTGTGTGGGGACCAGCAGGGTGTAAGGCCCGAGAGGTGGGTGGGCAGCCAGGTCATGCAGGGCCTTGGGTACCCAACTGTGTAGCTGGAACTTAATCCTAAGAACAACAGGGCCATTATATGGAATGGAAGAGATATTGACGAGGTCAGATTTACTTTAAAAAATTTTTTAATTGCAGTAAAATCCATGTAACATAAAATTTACTATCTTAACCATTTTTAAGTGTACAGTTTAGTGGTATTAAATATATTCAAATTGTTGTGCAGATGTCACCCCATCCATCCCATAACTCTTTCATCTTGTAAAACTGAAACTCTGTACCCTTTAAATAATAACTCCCCACTCTCCCTTCCCCCAGCCTCTGGCAGCCACATTGCAATTTCTGTCTCTATGACTTTGACTACTCTAAGTACCTCATATAAGTGAGATCATATATTTTTTGTCTTTTGTGACTGACTTATTTAACTTAACATAATGTCCTCAACTTTCATCCATGTTCTAGCACATTGCAGAATTTCCTCTCTTTTTAAGGCTGAATAATATTCCATTGTATGCACTACATTTTGTTTATCCATTCATCAGTCGATGGGCACGTTTTAGCTATTGTGAATAATGCTGCCATGGACATGTGTGTGCAGTTATCTCTTTGAGACTCTGCTTTCAGTTCTTTTGGATATAACTCAGATGTGGAGTTGCTGAGTCATATGGTAATTCTATTTTTAATTTTTTGAGGAACCACCATACTGTTTTCCACATAATTTGTGGCATTTTACATTTCCACCAACAGTGCACAAAGGTTCCAATATTTTTACATCCTTGTCAACACTTTTTCTTTTCTTTTTTTTATATAGCCATACTAATTGGTATAAAATGGTACTTTTAAAAATAATTGAGATAAAATTCACATAGCATAAAATTAACCATTTTAAAGTGAACAGTTCAGTGGTATTTAGTACATTCACAATGATAGGCAGCCACCATCAATTCTGTCTTTATGGATTTATCTATTCTGGACATTTCATATAAATGGAACCATGCAACACGTGATCTTTTGTGTATAGCTTCTTTTACTTAGCTTAATGTTTTTGGGTTCATCAATGTTATATCAGCACTTCACTCATTTTTATGGATGAATAATATTCCATTGTGTGTATCTGCCACAAATTATTTATCCATTGATGGACACTGACCTGTTCAGGCTTATTTGTGATTCCTCTAGCTATGTCCATGCAATGGTTGGAGGGGACAAGACTGGACGAGGAAGGCTGAGGGTGTGTCAGTGATGCGGGCCCAGGATGCTGACTGTGGGAAGAGGGTAGTAAGGTGCTGGAGGAAGGAACAGAGAATGAATGCCTCCCAAGTTTCTGGCCTGTGAGAAAGCCATAGGGAGGAGAAGTTTGAGAAGGTCATGAATTTGGTTTGGACCTTGCTGATCTGCATTGTTTGTCGACCATCCAGATGTCCTCCAAGCAGTTAGAGGTGTGGGTCTATAGCTCTGGAGAAAGCTCTAGGCAGAAGATTGGGGCTTGACAGTCATCAGCAGGTAGCTGAGATGATCAGGAGGTGGCAGGGGGCTCCGAACAGGACCCTGAGGGTCCCGTTATGCTATGTGCTCTGGAAGGCGGGCCCTGACCGGCCTGCTCACCACTGAGTCACCAGACACACCACAATGACCAACGCATAAAATAGAGCCCTAAGACCCTAGCTGGACGAGTGGAGTCCACAATAGCCCGAAACTAGGAGGAGAAACCAGAAGCATGTGGCGCTGGGAAAACTGGGAGGAACGGCTCTCAAGGAGGAAGTGGCCAGAGTGCTGGTGTTTGCAGCCTGCTAGAAACCAGTCAGTATAGGTAAAAACCAACAGTCTTGATTTATATTTGGGAATGAAGAGAGCATTGGTGACCCAGGCAGTGACGTGGTGATAATGGAAGCTGGCTCATGCCCAGGGAGTGCGGACTCAAATTTTAAAAGTGGTGCCAAGTCATGGCAATCCTAGAGCGCTGGCAGGAGAGGTGCTTGGAGTGGAGTCAGCAAGCCAAAGGCCTTGTCTGGTCAGCCTAGGCCCTGGTCAGGAAGCCAGGATCCAAATGATTGACATTGGCTGGTCCCCTTGCCCCTCAGGCATTTGAACGGCCACTCTTGGAGGGTCAGCAGCGACTCTACTGCACCCTTTGCTAGCTGTACACCATGAGGGCCCTCCCAGGACCAGCCCTCGCTTGGTGCTGTGACCCAGGCCCTTTGGCTCTGGAGAGGGCAGGGCTGTCGACTTCAGGGAACACTGATGGGCACCCCGTTCTCAAGCAGCCCTGGGATGTAGGTAGGTGAAGAAGGCAAAACTAGAAGCTTCCAGATGCTCAGCCAGAGTCTCCAGGACTCCAAAATAGTTTTCTTTCCCTTCCTCAAGGCCGAGATTTCCCATAAGCACCAAGCCCATCAGATAGGAAGGGGGGAGGCATCTGGGAGAAGCTGAGAGGCTCCAGGAGCACCTAAAGCAGAGGGAGGACTGGCCTGCACCCAGATGGCTCAAAGCACCCCTATCCCCACCTCAGTGCTAGCACAGACGTGACAGCCACATCAGTGGTGGGGAAGCTCTGAGTAAGACACCGGGACTTTGGGTCTGGCTTGCTGGTTTCCTGAGTGATCTCGGGCTAGGGGTTCCTCTTCTCCAGGACTGTTTCTCATCTCTACCATGCATTCGCTTGACTGCTTAATGCCCTCACATTCTAGGGCTCCAAACTGTCATCAGAGACTAGTAGCACATACAGCACAAAAGGTCCCCTGGAGATGGAACCATCAGAATGGGTGTGGGGCTTACAGATACCCTCATTTATAGAGATTCTACTAAGCACAAGGCACAGTGCTGACCACAGATGGACAGCCTGGGAGTTAGGAACTTAGATTCCAGTTCCAGAACTTTAGCTTACTGTGTGACCCTGACCTCAAACTTGAGCATGCACAGGGTCAGAATCACCAGGAGGTGGCACAGATCACTGGGCCCCACACCCAGAGTTCCTGAGTAGGTCCTAGAATCTGGATTTCTAACAGGTGGACAGATGACGCTGCTGCTGCAGCTAGAGTGGAGGCACTTGGAGGACCACTGGCCTAGCCACTTCCCTTCTCTGAGTCTGAATTTCCTCAGCTTCCAACAGGGTGAATCACACTGGCCCTACCTACTTCCTCCCAAGATATGAGGTGCAAAACAAAACACAGGTGACATTCCTAAGAATTTACCCAAAGAAAACAAGATCACAGATTCAAAAAGATATATGCACCCCTATGTTTATCACAGCACTATTTACAATAGCCAAGATCTGGAAGCAACCTAAGTGTCCATCAGTAGATGAACGGATAAAGAAGATGTGGTACATATATATACACATGGAATATTATTCAGCCATAAGAAGAAAACAAATTGTACTATTTGTAACAACATGGATGGAGCTAGAGGGTATTCTGCTCAGTGAAATAAGCCAGGCAGAGTAAGACAAGTACCAAATGATTTCACTCACTGTGGAGTATAACACAGCAAAACTGAAGGAACAAAACAGCAGCAGACTCACAGACTCCAAGAAGGGACTAGCGGTTACCAAAGGGAAGGGGTTGGGGAGGGCAGGCAGGAAGGGAAGGAGAAGGGGATCAAAAGGCACTATAATTCACAATCACAATACAGGTAGGTCATGGGGACAGTAGTACAGCACAGAGAAGACAAATAATGATTCTATAGCATCTAACTATGCTGATGGACAGTGACTGCAATGGGGAGGGGGGAGGACTTGATAGTATAGGTGAGTGTTGAAACCACAATGTTGTTCATGTGAAACTTTCATAAGATTGTATATCAATGATACTTCAATAAAAAAAGAACAGGTGAATTATGAAACTTCTGAGAGCTGGCTGGGACCTCAAGATCCATCTGCTTCAAGCTCCCCACATGACAGGAGAGGAAACTGAGGCCATAGATGGTGTAGACCAAGGTCATAGTCAGTCTGATGGCAACAGAGCAGGAACTAGAACCCAAGGAGCATTCACCCTCCTCCAGGCCTCCCCCAGCCTGAAGGAGATGCTTGTAGCTTCTTCTCTTCTAGATGAATGACATGGTATGGTATCTGTAGAGGACGCCCTCAGTATCTTCCCTGTGTGCCCTGGGGTTTACCACTTCTGTGCGTGCTGACCTGACAGCTTCTACAGGCCAGCCCCTGTGACTCTGGACCTTCTCTGGCCTCAGAGCCCACTTGGCATGGCTGCATACATGCAGAAAAGTTGTCAGAGACTTAACATCAAATTCCCCTGAGCCAATGCTGGGTGGATACATACCCCAGTTCCTTTGCTCCTTTATTTGGATTATTTTGAGGCACATTCTACACTGTCATCCAGAATTCCTCAGTGGAATTGAGCCCTAGCTGGTCACAGCAGAAGCCCTCACCTTTCTCTCTTCCTGTGTCACCTCCTAACACCTCCCAAGGGGGACCCACTCTCTGTACCTCATAGGATTGGGTGTCAAGGGACCTGGGCTCCCTCCTTAGGGGCCCAGCCTCATTGGGTGGTCACACCCAGAGAAAGGTAGTGTTGGGGCACTTGTAAGTGGTGACACTGTCCCCACAGCAGCCACAGAAGGACTCCCCTGGGCCTCACTAGCTCAGGATATTGATGAAGGAACCGGAGCTGGAGAGGAAGAACAGGGGAATATGTTACTGTGAGTGCCACCAACAGGCTGGCTTGTGGCTACTCTTGGGGTTTCCCAGGAATAAGTGGGGACACTTTGAGAAGGATAAGTTCCCACTTGGACCAAAAGGGGCTCCATTTTGTAATCACAGGCTGGTGGAGCTGAGCAATGTTCAGTCTGCGCCTAATACATTCCTAATGTGTTTGTGGGGACAGTGTATAGTCTTTGTTTATGAAAGTGCAATGTTTTGCTTTAGGTTTAAGTTTTGAAACATGTTTCCATAGTAAATATTTTTGTTACATAAAAAGAAAGCTATTTGGGTAATAATGAAGTCATACAGTCATGCATGGTAGAATAAGCTCCCTGGGTCGTACAGTCCTGCATTAGACTTCACACTGGGCCCATTTTCCCTGGTGGGAGATTTGAATGTATCTCTCCATTTCTGGCCTCAGTTTCCTCATGTGTAATAAGCAAGGGCCCCCTGCTCTTCGAGGCCCCAGTTTTGAGGGGCCCATGGCTCTCCTTCAAGGATGCTTGGCAGATCTAGGCAGGCTCCTGCCCCAGTCTCGCCTGGAAGCAGGTCTGAAATTGAGCCTGCAGGGCTCCTGTGACAGGCACCGGCTGTAAATCTCAGCTGGGGAAGCAGCCCAGGGAGATAAATTGTACTGCAGCTGGCTCTTCCTGGCGATATGGGAGCGGCCTGTCTCTGGGAGGTGTGGAGAGAAGGGGGCTGATAAAGCCATTCTCCATGGATAAGACCTCACAGGGCAGGAGGGGACATGAGGACCCAGGCCACCTCCAGCGGGGAGGGAGTGATTGCAGAGTGGTCTTTGCTCCTCAAGGTCCAGGAACACGCACAGGGTGATTTAAGCCAAAACAGTGACTTGATCAGAACGAAGGTGTTGTCGTGCCGGGTTTCCGTGCCTCTTTCCTCCCCTGGGTTCTGAGGGCAGACACTGAGTCAACTCGGTGTGCCCTGCACAGAGACAGGGAGAAGGCAGGTTTCACTGAGTACAAATAATAGGAGATAGCAACGATAACTAATAGTGAGTGCTTATTCTGGGCCAGGCCCTGTGCTTACTGCTCTACATGTATTATTATTATTTACTCCTTACCACAATCTCAGAAAGTACTTTCATGATCTAGTTGAGTACAACTCTCCATGGCACAGAGATGTTAAGTAACTTGCGCAGGATCACTCAGCTGGTAAGTGACGGCATCGGGATTTAAACCCAGGGAGCTTGGCTCCAGAGCCAGGGCTCTGAATCATTCTGCAAAATGATCAATATGGTAGTGGTGAGAACAACAGCGAGAACTTACTGTGTCAGCCACTTGTCACGGGGACTGTAGAGGAATTGCTGATGGATGCTCAGGAGTCCACCAGGCAGCCTGGAAAAGGGAACACTGGGTGCAAAGACAAGGGGCTGTGAAAGGTCACTGGCATGTCTAGGAATGATGATACACTTGGGAAGACTAAGGCACAGAGGGGCGTGCTGAGACCTGGCTCTGGGATGCCAGACCCTCATGAGCCTAAGAGCCAGGCCACGGAGCCCAAGCTCTGACCTGGGGGTGAGGGCAGGGCACTGACAGAGCCAGGTGTGAGCACCACACCACCTCTCACTAGTTCTGGGACCTCGGGCAAGGCACTCCGCCTATTGGAACCTGTGTCCTCATCTATCAACTGGGGGTGATAATGCCTCTCGGGCTTGGGCGAGGACTAATAAGACAATAGAGGAAAAGGATGTTGTAGACTGTAAAAGGTTTTGCAAATGCAGGTTGGTGGGTGAGATGGAAAGAAGAGAGGAGACAGTAGCTGTGTATTTAGCCAGCTGTTTTTTACATAAGCTACCAGACTTACTCCAACTGCTATTGCAGTTAAAGGAAACGATATTGCATGTGGCTTCGCTTCTTGCCACTTGGCCTGTGTTACCTGATGTGAGGATCCTCAAACCTTTTAAGCTAGATGTAATTACGCACACCTTACAAGTGAAGACATGGAGACACAAACTGGGGACATGACCGCCCCACCCCAGCCACGCAGGCCAGAGGGCGGCACTGAGGCACAATTGGGCTTCTGCGGCCGCATGGCTGGGTCTCTACGCTGTCTCATGTAACCTTATTTATACGGAGCGGTAAGTCAGAGCCAACGCCTCAGAAGGGTGAACGGAGGGCATGAAGGTGCAAGAGGGCAGGAAACAGCAAGAACTGATGACCCCAAGTACTCAGGATTGGGATAGCTGAGCTTTTGACTACGGGTCAATAACCCTGAAGGTCTGTGACAGGTCATCATTTGTCATTTTACTGAGGCCCAATTTTGAATTATTTGCTACAAAACCAGTATGTGGAGCAAAAGACCATCAGTGAGTGGGTCTAGCCAACTGCCCAACTCATGCTTCTCAGCTCAATTTTCCAGTTTTCTCCTCCTTGTAGGAGGCAGGGTGTCTGAGGGCAGAATGCACATGGGGTTAGAGGCAGAGCATCTGGGGGGAAATCCCTGCTCTGCCACTTGAAGTTGTGTGACCTTGAGTAAATGGCTTCCTGTCTCTGAACCTGTTTCCTGATATGAAATACATGGATAATATCTACCTCAAAAGACTGTTAAGATGAAATGAGAGAGTAGTAACTCATGGACTCTGCAGAATACCCAAAAAACTGGCACAGTGCTCTGGTGGCCTCTGGGAGGGGACAGGGGAGACAGGAGTGCAGAGGAAGGAGGAAGACTTACTCCCCACCACAACCTTTTCTGTAATCTCTCTCTTTTTAATCATGTGTAGGGGGTTCCTTATTCAAGTAAATAAATTAATGGGCTTTCAAAAAGTGAGAAAATGCATGTAAACCACTTAGGACAATATGGACATTTAATACTCCATAAATGTGCACTCTTACTGTTATAATACATATTATGTAAGTGGTTTTAGAAGAACTATATATTTGTGGAAAATGACACCCCGAAAAGCTAAATCCTCCTTGATGGTACAGAAGCAGCTAAAGCAAGGGATGCTCCTTAGCCAGAAAATAGGAGATTCATGGCACAAACACCTGCTTTTGACATAGCTCCTTGCTGAGTCAGGGGAGACCAATGCCTGGGCTCCTGGAGGAGTATGGCGGCTTTGCTGGAGAGGGAGGCTGGCCTGCTCAGGAAGAGCCATGAATGCCCCTTAAATAATCAGTCCACAGCTCTGGGCTTGGCGCCTGTCTCTGCAGCTCACTGGCTGAGTGACCTTGGGCAGGTCACTGAACCTGTCTGATCCATTGGATTCCCAGTTGACAGATGACAAGGATATTCACCTGCCTTGCAGAGCTGTGTGAGGGTTGGGAGGCAGGTAAGTGGCAGCTACCATCATCACTTCTTCATTTTGTACAGTGTTTGGGCTTCATCTGGGACAATGGAGGCCAGTAAAAGGCTTTCTGCCTGGTGTGGTAAGATTGGATTTTAGAGTTAGAGATGTCACCCTGGATGTCAATGCAGAGCAGTGACTGGAGCAGAGGAGCCAGCAGGGGACCAAGAAAGCTTCTGTGTGTGACTGGCCCCCACTCCCACCCTGTCTGACCTCTCTGGACAGCAAGCACCCTTAGCCATGAATTGGACTAACCCAGCAAAAGGACAGCTCTGCATTATGGCAGGGAAACAAAATCTAAATGTTACTTAACAGAGCTCTATCTTATTTACTTGCCCAGGATGGTATTTATGCTAATCCTATTCCACCTCAGACTAGTAAAAGCTGTGCCTCGGCTCTGGGTTCTACACCATCTGTCAGCCCACACGCTCGGGGTTAGCCTCTCCTAAGTAGCAAGACCATGCTGCTTGGTGGCATGGGCTCTCAGGGGACAGCCTGCAGGTGCGGAGGGGAGCCATTCATTCAGCATGTCTGTATGGAGCTCTGCTAGGGGCCAAGCCCTATGCCGGGCGCTGGAGACCCAGTGGAGAAGAGACAGACAGGGTCGCCCCTCCCATGAAGCATGTGCTCTGATGGTAGAGGCATAAAAGTAAGTAAATAAGTAAGTGAATATGTTAAGTTCAGATGGGGCTAAATGCTATGAACAAAAGCACTGATGTGTCAGAGAGTCACTTGGGCTGAGGGCCTAATTAGAGAGAGTGGCCAGGGAAGACCTCTCCCAGGAGGTGAGGCCTGAATGACAAGGAGCCACTGCGGGTGGTAAGAGCATGCCAGGCAGAGGGCACAGAACAGAGGATGTAAATGTCCCAAGGAAAGGCCACAGCTGGTGAGTTTGAGGGAAAGAAGGGGCCAGAGCAGCTGGAGCCAGGGCTAGGAGGCAAGATGGAGATGGTGCCGGGGGTCAGGACATGTGGGACCTTGCAGGCCACGGGAAGGACTATGTGTGATGGAGCCACTGCAGGGCTCTGGGCAGAAGTGAGACGGCCTACAGTGTTTCAGGTGGACTCTGCTGCTGGCTGGAGAATCCATTACAGGAAGGACAAGAGTCCCCCCCGGGGAGAGAGGCAAGAGGCCCTGGCATTGGGGATGCAAGGAGAGGAAGGATGGGTTACAATTTGGAGGCAACAGTGTGAACAGAGTGCAGAGTACCTAGCACCATCTAGCAGAGCCAGAGCTCACTACATGATGACTGGGGTTTTGATGATTTCTGTTTGCTTGTTTGTTTTTGTTTTCCTATTAGACGCTTTTAATTTAATTATTTTTACATTACAAAAAAATGAAACATAGGTGATATATAATGTTATATTGGTTTCAGGTGTACAACATACTGATTCAACAACTATATACATTATTAAATGCTCGCCACAGTAAGTAGTTACTATCTATCACCATACAAAGATATTACAATACTATTGATCATATTCCCAGTGCTCTATTTCCAGCCCATGACTAATTTAGGTATTTTTATTATTTTGATTCTCCTCTGCCACACTGCCCCTCCCAAATGATACCTTTTAAAAATCTGACATTTGATCAGATCAAGTACTGGCTTGGAGGTCCCCATGATAATGCTAGATGCATATTCCCATGGGGCCTCAGATCCTATCCCCTGCAGCAGTGTGGATTGCTTACATCTGCAGTGAACCTCCCATGGGCCCTGCTTTTGCTGGCTCTGAAGCAATCTAACCTTGGTGCTTTCTCTGGGAGCCTCGCTCTCTGCATCAGACAGGAGTGGGTGGACCACTTGCATGTACAGAGATCTACTGACAGGGCAAAAACTTCAGGACCATGAGAAACCCACAGTGGAGAGTGCACTCGGCCCCAATCCTGGCACGTGAGATCCTGAGCAGGACCCAGGACTGGGTCTCATCTGGTCTTCCAATTCACTCATTCAGTGCATGTTTTGAGTCCCTGCTCTGCTCCAGAGCTGGGGATGCAGTTGACTCAGATATAAGCTCACATCAAGATAGAGGGGGAAACGAATAGTCCCTGATGTGGTAAAGGTGCTCACTGCTTGTTGATTAACAGTTACCCATGTAGAAAGCCCCTGATACTGTACCTATCATTTTACTCGGGTATTTCCTCATCTCAAGATCATTAGAATTCCCCAAGCAGAAATTCCCAGCCCAGAATTCAGGCCCCTCACAGATCAGTCTGCACCTCACTCTCCAGGCTCACTTTGGATCTTTTTCCTTTCCCTGCACTGGCTCCAGCCACATTACACTTATTATCGGGCCTGTTCTTTGAGATTTCTCTGTCTTGCGCATCTCTCCTTTTACTTGGAATATACCTCTTCTCCCATTCACTACCTGATAAACTCCTAGACACCAGGCAAAAGCCATCTCAAAATTAGCATCTCTGCAAAGCCTTTCTGACTCTCCCCAGATCAGGCTCCTCCACAGCACAGTCCTCCACTCATCCCTCTTCTGTGTCAGATCGCTGGGCACTGACGACTCAGCCTCCCAGAAGCACTGTGAGTCATGATGCAGAGTCCGTATCTGCTTCATCCCTGTGGCCGTGGCCTTTCACAGGGCCTGGCAGAGAGGAGAGAGATATTCAATATGCATTTCGTCATGGGGGTGACAAGGACATCAGTGTGGGCCAACGTATAGGCAGATGAGAGGCACAAGAATGAGGCCAAAGACGTCAGCAGATACCCGGTAGGGCAGGGCCTTGTGTGCCAGGCCTCAGGGTAGATTTCAGCCATGGAGAAAAAACTGAGGAAGAACAGGAAAACCAAATCCCACTTAGGGAGGTTCAGGAGCAGGGCAGGATAACTAGTTGGGGTTGTGAGAGGGGATACAAATATTGATTATGCTTACACGATGTTCTTAAGGGCTATTAGCTCTGGGTTCATTTTCCAACGTAGATAAGAAATGATCTTGCCATTAAGGACTTACGGTCTACTAATAGGCAACAAAATACCTGTACACCTATAAACATACAAGTATCGTTCCATTCACCTCTGAGACCATTTCATGAAACATTCTCTTATTCAGATGGGGAAACTGAGGCCTGGACAGTTGAAATAGCTTGTTTACAGTTGCTAGTTGAATAACAATAAACCAATTATTACCCTACTCAAAGGCAGTCATGTAGAGCAGTGGAGGAAAAAAATCTTGCCAATCATAGAATTTGTTTCTCACACAGCACTGTTGTTCATATGCTTTCTGCATTAAAAAATTTAAAAAACCACGAATTTATATCACTGTGAAAAAACCAGACCAATTACAACCCAAAGTATAAAATTAATATATGTGAGTTCATACTGATATCAAATAAATAAATAAGTAGGGAAAGATGGACAAATCTTCCTTAGGGAAAAATTCTAAATAATGTTAAGTATATACTCTACCCTCCCCCAGGAGGCAGAGTTTAACCCCGTACCTTAGAGAAGGGCCTGGACCTAGTGACTTGCTTCCAAAGAAGAAAGAATGGAAAAGGAAAAACAATAACTTTACAGTGGATAAACCTGGCAACACATCTTAACCAAGCAGTCAAGGTTAACATCACCGGTGATAAATTATGTGTATCTCATGCACTATCTAATGTGATGTGACATAAGGGCACTTCACCTGAATGGTGTTCTTCCCCAAGCCCATAATACCAGTTTAGTCAGGAGGAAATCAGACAAACCAACATTTAGGAACATTCTACAAAATACCTGGCCAGCACTGCTCAAGACTATCAAGGTCACGGGAAACAAGGAAAGACTGAGAAACTGTCACAAAGCAGAGCAGACTGGAGAGACATATGGCTAAATGCAGTTCAATCTTGGATTGAATCCTGGAACAGAAAAAGGACATTGGTGGGAAAACTGGTGACGTCTGGAGTGTAGCTAATAGTAACATACCAATGGTGGATTTTTAATTTTGACAATTTACTGCATTAATGTACAACATTGACAGCAGGGGAAACTGGGTGAAGGTCACATAGGAACTCCTGTATCATCTTTACAACTTTTTTAAAATCTAAAATTATCCCCAAATAAAGTTGATTTTAGAAAATCCAGGTGAGGAGAAAGCGATTCCCCACTCCATCCAAAGCCTCCCTCTCAATTGGGTCTGTATCTGTACACACCTTTTCTTTTTTTTTTTCCAGTATGTTCCTATAGCAATAATTTTTTCCCTTACATAAATGGTTCATACTGAACATATTGTTCTGTAACTTCCCTTTTCACTTAACAATATGTCTCAGTGGTGGTTCCCTATCAGTACTTACAGATCTGCGCTACCCAATACAGTAGCCACCAGCCACATGTGGCTGTTAAACACTTCTAAGTGTAGTGAGGCTGAATTGAGATGTGATTTAAGTATAAAATACACATCAGATTTCAAAGATTTAATACAAAGATAAGAACGCAAGTAATTCACAAATTATTTTTTATGTTGATTACATGTTGAAGTGATAATATTTGGGGCATATAGGGCTCAAATATTAATTTCACCTGTTTTACATTTTTAATGTGGCTACTGGAAAATTTAGAATTACATTGTGGTTCATATTATATTTCTTTGGACAGTGCTGTTACACAACTCTAAACTCTTTGCTGCATAGTATTCCAAAATATGTAAGTACATTTTATTTAACCATTCTTTTCCAATATATATTTAGATTGTTTCTAAAATTTTGTATTTACAAACCACATCGCAAGTAAAAATGTCTGTACATGCCTACTTTGTACACATGTAAAAATATTTCTCTAGAACAGGGGTTGGCAAACAAAGGCCCATGGGCCAAATGCAGGCCACCACCTGCTTTTTA
Organism: Manis pentadactyla; assembly: GCF_030020395.1. Classification (NCBI taxonomy): domain Eukaryota; kingdom Metazoa; phylum Chordata; class Mammalia; order Pholidota; family Manidae; genus Manis; species Manis pentadactyla. The sequence continues at coordinate 43,847,571 of NC_080022.1, read as the reverse complement.
AAAAATGTTTTATTGGAACATAGCCACAATCATTCATTTACGTATTGTCTATGGCTGCTTTTGCACTACAATAGTAGAGTTGAGTAGATTTGACAGAGATCATACATCCTGCAAAGCGTAAAATATTTACTATTTATTCCTGTTTTGAAGTTTGCTGGCCCCTGCCCTAAGAGTTGTTACCAACTAGAAGAGCTAAATTGCAGGTCCAGAAAAGTAGGCTGTGAGATGGAGATTAGCATACAGAAAGTTTAGGGATTGTTATGGGTGGAGGGAGGGAAAGAAGCAAGATGAGGCAGAGAGAAATTGGGTGATGCAGTATTAAGACCTCAGCCAGTTCCATGGGGATCTCTGAAGCTGGGATGGTCCTTCAGAGTTGTCCTGAGTTAGGGCATGGGGCCTGGCCTTTATAACCCTGAATCAACCTACCCTGAGAAAGGGGTATGGGCCTTGCATGCTGAGGGGTATGACTTCAGCTGAGGGAAATTGCCAGTGAGGCCTGGTAGCTGAGGGAAAATAGGTCCATCCATCCTGGGCCTGTGAGGTTCCTTTTGGGAACCAGGACCTCTAAACCTACAGAACCGAGGTGTGGGAACAGGACCCACAAATGCCTCCTGGGTGACGCTAAGTGTGAGACCACTCCTGCTTTCACTCTTTGGCTCTTGGACCCACGTAGTCTACCTTTTGGAGGAAAAGCCCTGTGTAATGGTTTTTGCTTTAGAATGTGTGCTACATGCTGCAAGAAGGTACCCTATTCTCATGGAGTATCATTTCTGAGCTGGTGTCTCAGCTCTGCCTCCAACAGACAGTTAGTTCCAAGAAGGCAGCTTAAGGATTGTGCAGAATGTGAAAGGATGAGTGGACTCTACATTCATGTGCCCACTGCTGCACCTACCTTGCTGTACAGTCATATGTGATTCCATGACAGTAGATGAAATATTCTGTAAACTCTTGGTAGGTTGTGCTGGATGAAGCCCTCCAAGCAGAGCTCTATCTGATATAGGTCTATTTCAGTGAAAATGAATCGCAGCTCTTTCCAGGGTAGAAGGGAAGTGGCTGGTTGTTTTCCTCAAGAGATGGGAATGTATCTGAGACTCAGAACTGGTCTCTGGAGCTGGCAGATTGAACACTGAATCAGCAATAGCTAGATCAGTCTTGGTGCTTGGCAACCCATGCCGTTGGGCTCATACATACCCTCTCTTCATGCCGTCATGGTTCTCTGGTTCTGTACCCATTGTGCCAGTTCTGGGGTGGCCTTAGAGAGAGGCTGGCTTATGTCAACTGCATATACTTGATTGTTTAGTGCTTCTTCCGTGGTATGTTCACTGGTGGGTGTTAGCATGGAATCCAGTGATCTTCATCCTTGGTGCCCACTCCCTTAGTTCCATCCATGTGCCTCTACCCCAGATCTCCTTGTTCCTGATTTTCCATTCTTGTCTCCTTCCAGACCCCTGAATGACCAGCCAAGCCATTCAGCACTGCCTGTGAGATCCATGAAGATTCTTACCTTGGGCCCCCTTTCTTTGCACAAAGAATGGGTGACTATGGCTATTCAAAGCTCTGCCCACTGGAAAGGTTTTTTTCTCTCTGCTATCTTTCAAGGACACTGCAGTGAGGCAGTCTATTTTTGGCTTGCTCACACGTACTGAGCCGACCCATCCATGAACAAAGCTTGGCTTTTTTCCTCCTCCGGCTGGATATAAGGATCTCCCTAGGCAGCCATAGGTGGGCTTAGAGGGAGGCATCAGTGCAAAGGTGGTAGATGACATAGATGTCTGGGCCGCCTGCTCATGCAGCTGCCTTTTGCCCTTTGGCTCTGCTGTGCCCGACCCCATTTGTACCATATCTGTGTTATGATGAATTGCTGCTGGCCTTATCTAACCTTATGGCTCGGTGGACCTGACAGAACCCAGCTCACGATAGGCCACTTTGGCTGCATGGTCAGCTTGATGATTCATGATCAGATGATCTGTCTCTATGAGAATCCTGGAGCAAATAAGGAGCTATTTTTTGAAAAGTGTTGTTCCTGGCCACAGATGGCATGGCCCTGCCCCAGAACCCCAGGGGTCTACATTCTCCTACTAAGTTGTGTCATAAACTCCATAGGCATTTTTTTCCCACTACAGAAACCTCAAATACCATGGGTTCTGCCAGATCATATGGTCCATACAACATGGCTACTTGTTCTATAGCCTGGACCTGCTACTGAGCCCTTTCCTGCTCTGGGCCCCCATCAAAACTGGCAGCCTTCTCTGTCATCCAGTATATGGGATGAAGCTGTCTTTCCAGGTGTGGAATATGCTGCCTCCAAAACCCAAAGAGGACTACCAGGCGTGTGCATCCTTCTTAATGGGGCAGTAGGGATACAGTCATCATTCATCTTTCACTTCGGAGGCAACGTCCCTGGCATATCCCAGACCACTGGCCCCTGAACATTTCACTGAGATGTCAGGCCCTTGTGTCTTCAGTGTTTTCTCCCACTCTCAGCAGTGCAAGTGTTTCACTAAGGCCTCCAATATACTTTCCACTCATTGTCCATCTGGTCCAATTAGAAGCTCTGCAAGACATCTGAGCAGTACAGGTCTTTTCAGTCTAGGCTTGGAGAGCAGAAGGGTTAACAGCCCTCAGGCAAGACTGTAAATGGATACTTTTGTCTGTTCCAAGTGAATATGAACTCTGATCTTCCTGTCTGATATGCAAGGAAAAGAAAAACATTCACCAGATCAATAGCTAGATACGATGGGCCTGGGAACATGTTAATGTGCTCCAGGAAAGATGCCACATCTGGCATAGCAGCTGCAGGCAGAACTCACCACTTGGTTGGTCCACTGCCATCTTCCAAGATCCATCTAATTTTTGCAGGGGCCAGGCTGACAAATTTATTAATAGAGAGATAATCACTATTCCCGCACCTTTACGTCTTTAAAGATGGCATTGATCTTTACCATTCCCTCATTACTAGTGAGGTTGAGCATCTCCTAATATGTTTATTGGCTTATTTCCTTTTCTTGGAATTCCCATAGTTTGTAATTGTTTGCCTATTTTAAAAGCTTTATTTATCTGTCTCCTTCACTAGACTGTGAGCTTCTTGGGACCAGGAACTATGTCTTATTTATTGCTGTGACCTTTCAACCTGGCACAAAAGAACTCAATAAACACACACTGAATGAATGATTTTAATAAGATGAAAGAGCAGCATTTGCTTGGACATCCTGGTCTGTTTGGATCTTGAAAACCAACTACCTTATTAGCTTATGGAAAACCTTATCCTTGACAGCAATTGCATCATTTTGGTTGAATTAAAAGAAAATACAATGTCATCCAATCAAACCATTTCTCTTTTAAAACTGAGGCAGTGTCACTGAACTAATCGAAGCTCCCAAAGCTTTGTTTTCTGGATGGACTCCCTTTGATAGCAATAATGGGCAGTAACAAACTGAGCCCTCGCCCCATCTGGCTGTGATAAACACATCCAGAACACATTACAAATCTCAGAGTGAGGCTCTGAGGCCTGAGGCTGCAGGAAAAGAAAACCAAAGCTGACAGGCACGAGTTTAAGAACCTGATATTCTATAAATGAAAAAAGGCCAGCTGCCTGTTCCTTCACCACTGAGCACAGTAAATGCATTATCTGAGCTTCCTGCCATTTTTCAAACCTGGGACTCTCAAATGGTATCTGTTTGGTCAACAATAAATTTCATTTGTCAAAAAAAATATCTCTAATTTACTGAATCTCAAGTGTTTCTTTCCTTTAAACTTCGGGGGTTTGAAAGTTTAAAAAAAAATTTTCTTAAATATGTTTACATCGGAACATTTTTGTCTTTCTAAAACACACATCTTACTAGGAGCCTCACCTCCTCAGAAACTTCTCATGCCCTCCCATTATTTACAGACCAAGGTCCAAACTCTTTCACAAGGCCTTCAAGGACCTGGATATTTTCTTTGCCCAATTTCTCTGCACCATTCCTAAGAACCTTCTACTTCCACCAACCCATATTATTTGCCTTTACTGAAAGCCATGCACTTTACACCTCTGTGCTTTTACATACATCCTAATCCCTCTGCTATGAACTCCTACCTACCTTTTGAGATTCAGTTCAAACATTAACTCTCTGTGAAGACTTTCCTTCCCTTAGAATGGTGCTAATTATTCCTTTCTCTACTTTCTCATCATTTTAAATATCTACAGTGAACACCTAATATGCTATAATTATTTACCTATGTGCCTGTCTCCCCACCAAACTAAGTCCTCCTCAAAAGCAGAAATTATCTCTCATTTACTGCAGTTTCTCCACTGCTAGTCCAGTCCTCAGCACACAGCAGATGGGCAACATTTTTTTTTTGAATGAAAATAAAGACTCCATCCCAACCCAAAGGACCAGGACCTCCAATTTAACCACCACAAGAAAATGATAAATAAGCTGCTGGAAGAAGGGCCTTGAACCAAGAATACTATACCCAGCAAGGTTATCATTTAAATTTGAAGGAGGGATTAAACAATTTTCAGATAAGAAAAAGTTGAGAGAATTTACCTCCCACAAACCACCTCTACAGTGCATTTTGGAGGGATTCCTATAGATGGAAGTATTCCTAAGGCTAAATAGATGGCACCCAAGGGATAGACAAAGAGCACAGAATATGATTCACAACATACAAAGAATGGAGGAGGAAGAAAAAGGAGGAAAAAAAAAAAAGAATATTTAGGCTGTGTTTGTAATACCACATGAAGTGAGTTAATTTAGACTGTTAGATAGTAAGGGAATTGCCCTTGAAGTTTTGGTAACCACGAATCTAAAGCCTGCAGTGGCAATAAGTACATACCTGTCGATAACCACCCTAAATGTGAATGGACTGAATGCACCAATCAAAAGACACAGAGTTACTGAATGGATTAAAAAACAAGACCCGTCTATATGCTGCCTACAAGAGACTCACTTCAAATCCAAAGACATACACAGACTGAAAGTAAAGGGATGGAAAAAGATATTTCATACAACTAACAGAGAGAAAAAAGCAGGAGTTGCAGTACTTGTATTAGACAAAATAGACTTCAAAACAAAGAAAGTCACAAGAGACAAAGAAGGACATTACATAATGACAAAGGGGCAGTCCAACAAGAGGATATAATCATTATAAAAATCTATGCACCCAACACAGGATCACCTACATATGTGAAACAAATACTAACAGAATTAAAGGGGGAAACAGAATGCAATGTATTCATTTTAGGAGACTTCAACACACCACTCATTCCAAAGGACAGATCAACCAGACAGAAAATAAGTAAAGAGACAGAGGCACTGAACAATGTATTAGAACAGATGGACCTAACGGACATCTACAGAACATTCCATCCAAAAACAATAGGATACACATTCTTCTCAAGTGCACATGGAACATTTTGAAGAATAGATTATATACTAGGCCACACAAAGAGCCTCAGTAAATTCAAAAAGATTGAAATTGTACCAACCAGCTTCTCAGATCACAAAGGTATAAGACTAGAAATAAATTACACAAAGAAAATGAAAAGGTCCACAAACACGTGGCAGCTTAATAACATGCTCCTAAGTAATCAATGGATCAATGACCAAATAAAAACGGAGATCAAGCAATATATGGAGACAAATGACAACAATAATTCAACAACACAAAATCTGTGGGATGCTGCGAAGGTCATGCTAAGAGCGAAATATATTGCAATACAGGCGTACCTCAGGAAAGAACAATCCCAAATGAACAGTCTAAACTCACAATTAATGAAACTAGAAAAGGAAGAACAAATGAGACCCAAAGTCAGTAGAGGGAGGGACATAATAAAGATTAAAGCAGAAATAAATAAAATTGAGAAGACTAAAACAATAGAAAGAATCAATGAAAGCAGGAGCTGGTTCTTTGAGAAAATAAACAAAATAGATAAACCCCTAGCCAGACTAATCAAGAAAAAAGGAGAGTCTACACACATAAACAGAATCAGAAATTAGAAAGGAAAAATCACCATGGACACCACAGAAATACAAAGAATTATGAGAGAATACTATGAAAAATTATATGGTAACAAAGTGGATAACCTAGAAGAAAAGACAACTTTCTAGAAAAATACAACCTTTCAAAGCTGACCCAGGAAGAAAGAGAAAATCTGAATAGACCAATTACCAGCAAAGAAATTGAATTGGTAATCAAAAAACTACCTAAGAACAAAACTCCTGGACAAGATGGTTTCACTGCTGAATGTTATCAAACATTTAGTGAAGACATAATACCCAACCCCCTTAAAGTTTTCCAAAAAGTAGAAGAGGAGGGAATACTCCCAAACTCATTCTATGAGGCCAACATCACTCTAATACCAAAATCAGGCAAAGACACCACAAAAAAAGAAAATTACAGACCAATATCCCTGATGAACGTAGATGCAAAAATACTCAACAAAATATTAGCAAATTGAATTAAAAAATACATCAAAAAGATCATCCATCATGATCAAGTAAGATTTATTCCAGGGATGCAAGGATGGTACAACATTTGAAAATCCATCGACATCATCCACTACATCAACAAAAAGGACGAAAAACACATGATCATCTCCATAGATGCTGAAAAAGCATTTGACAAAATTCAACATCCATTCATGATAAAAACTCTCAACAAAATGGGTATACAGGGCAAGTACCTCAACTTAAAAAAGGCCATATATGACAAACTCACAGTCAACACTACGTAACAGCGAGAAGCTGAAAGCTTTTCCTTTAAGATTGGGAACAAGACAAGGATGCTCAGTCTCCCCACTTTTATTCAACATAGTTCTGGAGGTCCTAGCCACAGCAATCAGACAACACAAAGAAATAAAAGGCATCCAGATTGGCAAAGAAGAAGTGAAACTGTCCCTGCTTTCAGATGACATGATATTGTACATAAAAAACCCTAAAGAATCCACTCCAAAACTACTAGGTCTAATATCTTAATTCAGCAAAGTTGTGGGATACAAAATTAACACACAGAAATCTGTTGCATTCCTATACACTAACAATGAACTAGCAGAAAGAGAAATCAGGAAAACAATTCCATTCACAACCACATCAAAAAGAATAAAATACCTAGGAATAAACCTAACCAAGGAAGTGAAAGACCTATACCCTGAAAACTACAAGATGCTCTTAAGAGAAATTAAAGAGGACACTAATAAATGGAAATTCATCCCATGCTCTTGGGTAGGAAGAATTAATATTGTCAAATTGGGCATCCTGCCTAAAGCAATCTACAGATTCAATGCAATCCCTATCAAAATACCTACAGCATACTTCAATGAACTAGAGCAAATAGTTCAATAATTCATACGGAACCACAAAGGACCCCAAATAGCCAAAGCAATCCGGAGAAGGAAGAGTAAAGCAGGGGGAATCACGCTCCCTGACTTCAAGCTCTACTACAAAGCCACAGTAATCAAGACAATGTTACTGGCACAAGGACAGACCCATGGACCAATGGATCAGACTAGAGAGTCCAGATATAAACCCAAACATATATGGTCAATTAATATATGATAAAGGAGCCATGGATATACAATGGGGAAATGACAGCCTCTTCAACAGCTGGTGTTGGCAAAACTGAACAGCTACATGTAACAGAATGAAACTGGATTATTGTCTAACCCTGTATACAAAAGTAAACTCAAAATGGATCAAAGACTTGAATGTAAGTCATGAAACCACAAAACTCTTAGAAAAAAATATAGACAGAAATCTCTTGGACATAAACATGAGCAACTTCTTCATGAACATATCTCCCCAGGCAAGGGAAACAAAAGCAAAATTGAACAAGTGGTACTATATCAAACTAAAAAAGCTTCTGTACAGCAAAGGACACCATCAGTAGAACAAAAAGACATCCTACAGTATGGGAGAATATATTCATAAATGACAGATCCAATAAAGTGCTGACATCCAAAATATATAAAGAGCTCACACACCTCAACAAACAAAAAGCAAATAATCCAATAAAAAAATGGGCACAGGATCTGAACAGACACTTCTCCAAAGAAGAAATTCAGATGGCCAACAGACACATGAAAAGATGCTCCACATCGGGGAATTGCAAATTAAAACCACAATGAAGTATCACCTCACACCAGTTAGGATGGCCAACATCCAAAAGACAAACAACAACAAATGTTGGTGAGGATGTGGAGAAAGGGGAACCCTCCTACACTGCTGGTGGGAATGTCGATTAGTTCAACCATTGTGTAAAGCAGTATGGAGATTCCTCAAAAAACTCAAAATAGAAATATCATTTGACCCCGGAATTCCACTCTTAGGAATTTACCCTAAGAATGCAGGAGCCCAGTTTGAAAAAGACATATGCACTCCTATGTTTATCGCAACACTACTTACAATAGCCAAGAAATGGAAGCAACCTAAGTGTTCATCAGTAAATGAATGGATAAAGAAGATGTGGTACATATATACAATAGAATATTATTCAGCCATAAGAAGAAAACAAATCCTACCATTTGCAGCCACATGGATGGAGCTAGAGCGGGTATTATGCTCAGTGAAATAAGCCAGGTGGAGAAAGACAAGTATCAAATGATTTCACTCATCTGTGGAGTATAACAACAAAGAAAAAACTGAAGGAATAAAACAGCAACAGACTCACAGAACCCAAGAATGGACTAACAGTTACCAAAGGGAAAGGGACTGGGGAGGATGGGTGTGAAGGGAGGGATAAGGGGAAAAACAGGGCATTACGATTAGCACACATAATGTAGGGGGTTGGGGACATGGGGAAGGCAGTATATACAGAGAAGACAAGTAATGATTCTATAGCATATTACTACGCTGATGGACAGTGACTGTAATGGGGTATGTGGGGGGGACTTGTTAATAGGGGGAGTCTAGTAACCATAATGTTCAAGTAATTGTACATTAACGATATCAAAATTAAAAAAAAAAAGCTGCTGGAGCAGAATCTAATGGTATTTAATTTCCCAAATTTCCTCTAGCAACTGAACACATTTAGAAGACAATCATATCTAGATTTACAGGTAGCTCAGAGGGAGCTTCTCATCCCATTTCAGGAGCTGACCCTTTCATTTCTAACAGGCTGAAGTTCAGCTGTGCTTCTTAGTGGCAGGGGTAAGCTTGGATGGATGTCTGCAAGCCTCCTTCTCTTTGGCAAACACTCAAAACACAGCTCCATTAACATCCATGGAAATTCTACACACCCATCAAGGAGAAAACAGCCACAACACAGCCTACTTTCCAAACCTCCGAAGCACATACATCTCTGCAATCATTTTACTTTTTAACTATCACCACTGAAGCCTTTCAGCCAGACAGCAATTTGTTTCAACTTACTCTAGGTTCCTAAGTTTGCAGAAGTCTTTGGTGTTCACCATTCTAAGGGAAGGAAAGTCCTCACAGAGAGTTAATGAGCTAAATCTCAAAGGATAGGTAGGAGTTTATAGCAGAGGGATGAGTACATGCCAGATCACACTGGGCCTTGGAGGACATGACAAAGGCTTGGAATTTTGTCCTGAATGAAATGGAAGCCACTAGAAGGTTCTGAGAAGATACATGATTTGTTTTAAATTTTAAAAGGTTTATTCTAGTTACTCTGTGGACAATAGACTATAAGGGAAGGATAGAGGTAGGAAGAGCACAGGCACCTGGATATCCATCAATCCCACAAATATTTATTGGGCACTACTATGGGGCAAGCACTGCTCTGAGGACTGAAGATAACCAGATGAGTGAGATAGGATTTCTGACTTGAAAGAGGTGACAATCTAGTGGGGAGACAGCATCAAAAGCACAACCATAGAACATATGGATCTGTATAGAATAGTACACAGTGTATTATGGTAGGGGCATATATATAGGTATTATCATAGGAGAGAGAATTAGGCATAGAGAGAAAACAGCATATGAAAATGCTCAGAGTAGGACAGACACAGTGCGATTTCCAGGTGTGAGACATCACTTTGTTTCTAGCATAGGGATGTGCATTTGAAGAGGTTAAGACTGGAGACAGAGTGACCAGTTAGGAGGCCATGTGGTCAACTAGGCAAGGGAGAATAAAGTGGTATCTGAGATGGAGAAGAGGCAAGTGATTCTAAATTTATGTGAGAAGTAGAACCGTCAGGACTTGGTTGGGCAAGGATGGGAGATGAAGGGTCTAGGCTGACTTTCGGGCTCCCATCTGGAGTGCCGCATTGCCAAGTGAGAGAAGACATGTTATATCTGAGATGCCCATGAGACATCTAGGAGACAGCACCTGAAACTAAGGGGACAAATATGGGCTGAAGATACAAATCAGAGTGTTGTTGGCACATAAATGATGCTTAAAAGCCTGAGTGGATGAAATCAACCAGTAAGACTATATACAGCCAAACAGATCTGGGTTTATAAATCTTAGATCTTCATTCCCTATCTGTGTGACCTTGAGTAAGTTACTAAACCTTCTGAGCCTTACTTTTCTCATCTTTAGCTGGGTATTATTACTATTAATTTAAAAAATGTCTACCACAGTGGTGGGTACATGATAAGTGCTCAATTACTATTCTAGCTCCAAGAGTTACTAACAGTGGGAAATTCAACAAGATACTTCCTCTTAGGGAGTCTCAGGGTCTCATCTGTAGCTACTGCCAGGTATCCACAATGCCCCATGAAATGGGTGCTCAGTAAATAGTTGCTGAAATCTCAGTAAATAGTTGCTGAAATAGTTATAGAAATCTAAAAAACTGAAACAATACCAATACAACAGGTAAGAGGATTAAACAGGATATTCTAAAAACTGCATAAAGCTCAATGTAAATGCTAATAATCTTAGGAAAAGTATCTAGCACTTAGAAGGCAGACAGTCTTCTCCCTTTTGTCCTTAGTTTTCAACCCATCTCCTACTCCTACATCTAAAAATGTTTAAATCTCTCCCCTTCTACTGGCTCCTTCTTTTCAGATTACAAACATACTCCTGTCTCTCCTAACCTAAAAGACCTTTTCTGGGTCTTGTTATCCCCTGCAAATCCTTCTCCAATCATTCTCTCTTTTTTAAAAATTTTTATTAAGGTATGATTGATATACACTCTTATGAAGGTTTCACATGAAAAAAAAATGTGGTTACTACATTTACCCATATTATCAAGTCCCCACCCATACCCCAATGCAGTCACTGTCAATCAGTGCAGCAAGATCCAATCATTCTTTATTTTCACCAACTATACTCTTTCTCAACCCCGCTTTTCAATGAACAAGCCATATGTTTTGTTTAGGGGAAAAAAGTCCCAGTTTATTATTATTTTTTAAAAGCAAATATCATTTACACAATGGTTCAAGGAGGCCCGTATAGAGGTATTTCATTTTAAATATATATATGTATTTTTTCTACTACAGTAATTCATTTCAAGAGAAATCTTATTATCTATCTTCTACAGAGCCCTAAATGGAGGAGCAGTATTCAAATAAGCCCAAGGTATGGGCCCTCGTCAAGCCAGCGGCTCATCAGAAGCCTCAGCATGGGGGCTCCGAAGACCAATGCAGAAGGTCTTCCAGAGAGAGCTGAAACATTTAGATAAGTGAGTTCTGGAAAGAAGGGGTAGCTGGCTGGCTCCAGCAGGGGAGTTCTGAGAGGCACCGGAGCTATCTAAACTCAGGGGGATGGAACCGCGTGAACAGCAGCGGTAATTGAGTTTCAGTTACCTGCAGGTGGCGAAATAAAGCAGTAACTTCATCTGCCTGACATGGGGGAAGTTTAGAGGTGTCCTTGGCATATTGACAGTGAAATCTGTCACCCTGTCACTGTGCTGGGTGATGGCAACTGTACGGTGCTTCCCAGTAACAGCCAGTGTCCATTCTGTTAGGCAGCACTGGTGCACTCCAGCTAATGAAGCATCTCCTGCAGGCCTGTCTCGCAGGGCTCTCTGCATCTCCCGTCTGGAGGAATGGCACCATGGGAAAATTTAGCACAGCAAGCATCAGCCATCACCCAAACTCAAAAGAGTCTTTGAATGGCACAGAGAGGCCCATTTTCCTTTCTGCCCAGCCCATGCATCCTCAGGTCACTTTTTATGGGTCTGTACAAACGTGCCGACTGGCAGTGAGCCGTTCTTCACCTGAGCCCGGATTTCAGCTCGGTGCTTTAATGTGAAGACCAGGGCTCTCACCGTCCGCCGGTATGGCCCATTAATGAGGCGGGAGCAGAGATGAAACGTTTCCCGCTCAATATTTTCAACCAGTAGGTGATCCATCTAAAAAACAGCAAAATTATCAAATTAGAGCCTTGCATTGCATAAGGATTAAAAGCAGGAGAGGCTGGAGCACTTTGCTCAGAGGCCTCCATTAATCAACTGAAATGCAAGGACATCTACTTCCTGTCACAAGAGAAACAGGAAGAGCAAATTAATTCCACCCTGGCAATTAAAGAACAAGGCCATGTGCTTTGTGACAGGGACCTCATTCACAACCCCTGCCGGGTGGTAATATTTGCTATTATAACAGGAAACTGGCCTGAACTAAGCAATGGGTACTGGGCCCCGTACTTTGCCAACCAGGAAACGAAGACCTAGGGTAATAAATCAGTTTAACAGTTTATACTTTTTGTTTGTCTTAAAAGTGCCTTTTAACCTCTTATAGCATTTGAGAAACACTGGATCTGGATTCTAATATGTGTGTAGAACAGCTTATAAATCACTTTTCACATTTAATGCTCATAACTCCTACTATCTCATTTTACAGATGAAGAAAAAGGTTCAAAGGTAAAGAAAGACTCAAAATCTTACAACTATAAGAGTTAGAGCTGGGATTCTGACTTGGAGCCTCCAATTCCAAAGTTTATGTTTTTTCCCTTTCACCATACTAATAACCATCCCCTCAACATTGAGAGTCCACTTGAGGAGACCTCTGCAGGGTTGACTAAGCAGAGGAGGCCTAGGGGATAGAACATATAGCAGTTCTGGGGTGGTCTGGCTCAGGCCAAGGACCTCCTGAAGTTACAGACCTATTCAAAGCAGACAGATCTGGGATCCGGTCCACATGGTCAGGATCCAGGCCAGCCTGGGCTGCTGATCAGGGTCTGCCTTACTACCTTCCTTTCCAGGCCCAGCTCCCACTGTTCGCCTACCCCATCCTGACATGGCCCAGCCTGAGTAAGCTAAGCTGCTTTCAAATACTTCTCTGCCTCTGCACAGGTCCGTGTTCCCTCAGCAAGGCACACTTTCCCAGGAAACATATTCCTATTTGCATGTCATAGCTTAGTTACTAAAAAACAAAGAGCAAAAAGCAAATCCTAACTCAAAGGACTGGAAGTTCTTTGAGCTGCCACATTGTCTTGAGCTTCCCTTAGTCATTTCACAATATATTATAATGCTTTATTTTTTGAGTTGTCTTCCCCACTAGTGAGTTCCTTGAAAACAGGAAACAAATTTCTCTCTCACTTCCTTTTTTTTCCTTCCCCCCCATCCCACTTCTTTCAAATATTTAGTCAGCACTTACTCTGACGATGTGCCAAGCTGTGCTTGGGCTGACAGAAAAAAGCAGTGAACAAGGCTGACCCTTGACTCCACAGACGGAAAGCAGAGTCCAGTTGGAGACAGGCAGTGAACAGGGACTGTGAGTGTACTGATGGTTAGGACAGGGGACAGGAACAGAAACAAGTGCTGAGGTGCAGAGCTACAGCAAAGGGACCAGCCCAGAAGGGCAGCACCTGGCTCCGGGAGGAAATGACACTTGACCTGAGGGCTGGAGAATGAACAGGGTCTGGCCAGGTGAAGTGGGCATTTGCTCTGTGATAAATTCATTGAGCTGTACATGTATCTTTGGTGTACTTTTCTAGATATGTACCATACTTCTATTTAAAAAGAAAAACTTAAGAAAAATATGCACCAAAAATAAAAAAGCATCCCCTGACCTGAGAGACTGGCAGACCTAAGCAAATAGAAAAAGAAACTTGGAAGAAATAAGGGCCGAGGGAGCAGAACAGGACTGAAAGAGAAAAAGAGAGAGAGAGAGAGAGAGTGAATATCCAGGCCTAGACATCTGCCTAGCTGTAGCGGACAAAAGATGTTTCGGGAAGTCTGTGGTCCTGATGACTGACATTACTTCCAAGGCTGGTGCTAGAGTGAGTAGACATGGTGCCATGGCTCTCCAGAACCCAGACTCCTTGAGCTTTTCATGGCCTCCTGGGTGGGCATGGAACTAGTCCCTGGCCTAAAGCAGCCCTGGTACCAGACTACTTTAGGAGGCTGGAAGGCCCAGCATTTATCCAGCAACATTTGCCAGAGAGGTTTCTCATTCCACTGTGGGTTCTTCATCCCAGTGAGTGGAGGGTTAGTCACTGACGGCTTAGAGATTCATTTAATGTAACAGGCAAGAAAAAAGCTCTTTTCTTTTTCTTCAGGGGAGTGGTTCTTAGGGGAAGAAGAGTATGTGTGCATTTGCAAAACAGGTCTTGGCTATTCCATCAAACTGTAGTAGATACGTATTAAAAAGAGATCTCTGAGTGTGCCTTGGAATTCACAAAACCAGATACTCATTCATATTTCATTCAGCAAATACTCAGTTGTTATTCTGAGTATGGCCTGATCTGCACATTAGGGACACTGACCCCTGCCCTCGAGGAACTCACAGCCTACAGAGAAAACTGGCACGTACCTACGGTAACTGTGGGGCAGCAGGATAGGTGCTGTATCAGTGAAGTGATGGGAACAGAAAGCAAGCATCTAACAATTCTCATGCATGCCTCTTGTTAAACGAAAGCCAGTGAGAATGAAGAAATGAAAAAAAACATCAGTGGTATGAAAATGTCTACCATAAGGGAAAATGATTCACCATGCACCCTTGTGTCTAATAAGTTCACTGCACAAAGTGAAAAAGGCCCATCTTATAACTGCCTTTGGATAATCCAAACCTACCAAAGTTATTGAGTCCTTTCCAATGGCTTCAACCTGGTATCTTAGGTAACTGCTTTTGGGTGAAAGGACCAGTCTCACTGAGACCTTGAGGAAAAGAGGTTTTCCTGTGAGATACATCTGTGAATGGGAAGGCTGTAAAAAACTTAGGGATTTAATTTAGGGACCAGATCCTTTGTCCTTGCCCCTCACAGTCTGCCCAGGCTCTTTCTCACAGGTTTTTGCTCCTCTCCATTTGCCTTCCTCACCACCAGTTCTAACTGCCTCATGTGGAACCCCGCCAGTCCCTACCTGCCATCTACACATCTCTACCCACAGTTTCTGCTTCCTCATAACTCCTCCAACAGCCCTTCTGTTTCAGTACTCCCACTGTTGTTTTCTTGGCATTTCCTACTTCACATTTCTCAGAGACCGAGAATCTGATTTGCCTTCCTTATCTGTTTGTACCTGTGAATCAAGCATGTTATTCAGTTGTCCAATCCTGTATGAATTGGCTATGGCTGGGAGAAGATAAAAAACATGACCACCTACAGCTGTCTTTCATCAAGGATTCTGAACCCAAGCAGTGCAATAATCAGTTAGTGATGTCTGCCACAGCTGTAAGAAGGTCTTCTTCAGGTTTTCCCTTCTGTGCAGAACTTCCCATGTTGCATTGTAACTGTATTATTTGCTTATTTCTCTTAGAAGACTGTGAGCCCTCCTGGGGCTGATAGCATGTTGGATCCATTTCTAAATTCCCCATGCCTAGCACAGGGACTGGCACATACATAGTAAGCACTCAGTAAATATTTATTAAGTGAGTATCTTTTTTTTTCCTAAGTATACCTCCCTCCTTTCCTGCTCTTTCAATAACATCCTATACATAGCAGATAAGATATGAAACACAATGTTCTGTTTTATATATTTTTTCTAATTAGGAAAATCCTGACCCTCTTAGAATAGCCAGTTCAACTGCCATCTCTTCCATGAAACCTTCCAGGATTTCCCCAGCAGATTTCACTGTTTTGTGCTTTGTGTATATACACCACTTGCTAGTATCACTATTTCAGACACACTTCAACTTGCCTTATAGTCAGTCAGTCACTTACAGGATTTCAGCCAGGAGACAGTTAGCTTCTTTAGGATAGAGAAGACAACTAATTTATGTTCATATTTTCCCCTAGCACTAGTAAATAGTACTAGACATTTGTTGAATTGAAAAGCCACTGGAAGTTAACTTTGTATGAGTTTTCCAATAGTGTGATTGGATTTGTACATATCTACCCACACTCTTTGTTTGACCACTTGAATACATTTAGGAGAGAGCTGGTCAAAGCCAGAGGTGCAGTCTGAGGCCATTAAACAAGGAAAAAACTAACAGTCCCATATGGGGATATACCCCTGACCTGGATCTCATTAGCACCACCTGACAACCAACTGGGCCAACCAGCCAGTGTTTCATAACTCTTAATGACACAGGCTCACTGTGAGAGTCAGGTTCTTTTTTTTTTTAATGACATAATAGGAAAATGATCACAGGCCATGAGGTAGGAAGGAGAGTGGATAATGAGGAAGGGGAAGTAAGAGAATGACACCACAGGGGACGTTCATATGAGGAAAGATCTAAAGACAGGGAAGAACAAAGAAGATCCGGAAGGGAGAAAGTAAAGGGGAATGGAGCGTAGGTTTCAAAAGTGGAATTTTTATTCATCTATTCCATTATTCCAAGTACAAGGAAACAATCCATGAATTTGGAAAGCAAGATCTGTTTAGAGCAATAAAGAGATGCACTTTTTGGCTGTGTGTTCACATCTTCTTCTTCATCTGTGGTTTTACTCCTAAAGGACATGACCAAAACAAATAATATGGGAACATTATTTTGTATGTAATGAGTATTTGCAAAAAATGCGTACTAGGATCAAATTGTACAGGGTTTTTATTCATTGGGCCAACAACTTACCCAATGGTTTCTACTGCTGGATAAAGTGCTTTTATGGAGATCTGATGTCTGATTTTAATGTACTCAACACTGGTTACCATCAAGGACCAGATACTGGATTAGATGGTTCATTGATTTACCCTACTATGCAACTGTTTCAGGTGATGATAGGCACTAGCTATTAACTTTATGTAAAAGTGCTTGGATTTATATTCTCTAACATACCAAACTGATAAAAATACTATCAAATGCTGTGTGTGCAAGGAAAACAGATTGACTTTTTTTTGGCCAAGGAAGACTGTAAGAGGCACATTTTTAATTTTTAAAATTTACTCTTTGGGAGCAAAACCATTCAACTATGCTTAATCTGGTATTTTTTCCAATTACACTGGAAAGCACTAACAAATGTATCACTTTTTTAACTTCGCTTTGTAACACTTGAGTGCTTACCACTTGATGTGCCATTTAAAGGATAATTAATGGATAAACTAAAAGGATAATTATTATGGAGTTTAATATAGCAGGCAAACTGCTCATTAATCCTTACAAGCATAGCTTCATTATTATCATTTACTTAAAAAGATACCACAGGGAACTGGTATTTACCACCACATTAACTACATATTATATACTCACATTCACTCTATGTTTCTGCAATAATTTTGGTTTATTTAAAAATAAACTTTATTTAAAATATCAGATAGCAAGTCTTGTTGACTAATCGATACTCAGGTAAATTAGACTTATAATCTTTATTTATTTATTTTCTCTTCTAAGGGTTTAATACCTATTTTAAAGCTTCTGTTAGGAAAAGTTAAGCAAACTTATATTGTATTAATTCACTGAACTATCAAATAGACATTAGAAATTATATAATTTATTATTATAATTATAAACACAAAAAGATATACAGAAAGGGATATACAAAATGACATTGATATTGATCAAGATTAAAAATACAGCACAAATATAAATAACTGTTGATTTTCTGCAATGTTATTTAAATAATCAATAAAAATATCTTACAGAACATTTGGCATATAATTGGCTCTTAATAAATCTGGGATAATCATAACTTGGCCCAGCATTCATTTAAAGACCTATAATAATCTGCCAAACAGAAAATGCACTAAAATGTTAATAAGCTTATATCTAAGGTAGTAGTTCAGTGGTGATCTTATTTTTCTTTTCTGTTTTTCTAATTTTCTATCATAAGTTTGTATCAAAGAGCCCAAAAGTTTATTTTTAAAAAGTAAATAATATACCACAAGTCCATTTGTCTTTCTTTTGTAGATGTATAATTGAGATGGCAAGGTTAAAATATGTTTTCAGAGGATGCAGTAATAGATGTAGAATTAAACCAGACTTCTAAATTGCTTCTTTTGTTAATAATATTAAATTATTCTTTAAGGGTACTTTAATGGGGATTGCCAGAGAGAAGGAAAAAATATGGATGTTGTCTATGTGATTTTTTCAGAATATTAACTGACCTATAAAATGTGTTTGATGATGATGATGGTTAATATTATTGTTAATAAGCAAAAATCCTTCTTCTAGCATATATACCTCAAACCACTAACATCTGAACTGCTGGCTATGAAAATGATAAGAATTATGAATTGCCAACTGATTATATGTCTTAGAACTAAAGGTATGAATGCTGACAAAAAATGGGGGAATAGTCTCTTCAACAGACAGCTACTTAATTTTGCCATTGATATTCCATAATAGAGCCCATCCCAGAATTTTTGCTTCAGTGAGAAAGGAATTTTAAATGGGAAGGAACCAACATTCATTAAGTCACTGTCTTCTAATCACCAGGTACTATATTATTCATTTTTTATAAGTGATTCGTTTAATCTTTTCAATACTGTTAGGTGTTGAGAATTATAATCACTTTACAGATAAAAAAATCAAGTCTCAGAAATGTTAAAGAATTTGATTAAGGTGTCATCACCATTATGTACTGGAGCCAGGGTTTTAATCCAGGTCTTGCTAGTTTCAAAGCCTGCACTCTCTACTACACTGCTTACAAATCCAGAATCCTCAAAGAACAACCAGTTAGAATAAAGCCACAATACCAAATTATGAAAGTTCATTATGAAAATGTGAGGTGCATTTAACCAAGAACAAGTAGTAATCACATTCCAACCTGGACATTACCTCTAATTCCAAAGCCTCTGAGAGTAATTTTTGGGCATTCTTCCTGAATGTCTCGGTTTTGGGATCACTTCGGACTTCAATAGAAGGTCTATCCAAATGTTTTTCAATGAAAGTTCTCCACCCAGTGTAAACTTCTCTGGCAAGACTAGCCACTTCTGAATCTGAGTGTTGACGCATCTTGTTCACAGTGCGACCTGGAACAAGAGAAGAGAAACCAAAGGAAGGATTGTTCTGTCTTCTGAAGAGGACAAGACTATGGACTGATATGTGACCCTTACAGAGTCATTCACAGACCTATAGTAAAGGTTCTTGTGCAAATGAAGACCCATTTCTCAAAGGCTGTCAAACAAGATAATCACTGGGAATCAATGGACTAGCCAGTGCAATAAGTCATAAAATAGAAACATGATCAATAGATACTTAGAATGGAACAACTAAAGTACCAACTCCTTAACCCAAAAACTGCAACAAAAGAACATGAATTAAACATTTATCTTGTCTTTTTGGTACATATTATATCTCAGACAACAAAATAGCCCTAGTTATTGGGAAATATTCTTTATTCAGCTAATAAACTTTTACAAGATTGACAGAATTTTAAAAAATTTTGTAGCCCAGGGTGAAGTAACTCATTTAGGTGACTATCATCAGTGGATGAACTCATTGGATGAAAGGCTGACAAGATTTATAATGGGGTGAGCTGTTACCACCTGAACCACTGCTCAATCTTAGCATCCCTAAGAGCAGGACTGTCCAATGCAGGTAGCACTCCACAGTCCCACCTACGAAGTAGTCTTGCACCCTCCTCTCTAAGAAAAAATGAACCAGAATCCAACTAGTCATTCAAAGCTAAGTTCCAGCTTATACAAAATATGAATGACAGAAGAGTGAGTAAAATTACAACATGAGGAGAGAGACAAATCCAGAGGATTTGTTCTACATTCTACAGAACAGACCTGATTCCTGCAATAGTCAATGGCATATCTTTAAAAAGAGAGTAAGGTTATCGACTGCTATAGGTTAAAAGTCTTTATAGAGTCTAAACTACCAAATGATATGCGATTCAAATCCTGATTGGAACAAACCAACTATAAAAAAAGATATTTTGAGATAAACAAGGAATATGACTAGATCTCGATATTAAATTATACCAAGGAATTATTGTTGTTTTTGTTAAGCATCATAATGGAACTGTGGTTATACAAGAAAACATACATATTTTTCGAGATGCATACTGAAGTATGTAGAGCTGAAATGACAAGAGGTCTGAGATTCTGCTTTAAAATACTTCAATAACAGCATGAAAACACAAAAAAGGGAAAGATGAAGTAAGTGGGACCAAATCTTAATAGCTATTGCATCTGGGTGAAGGGTTCATGGAGGTTTGTTACACTACTCTCTTCATTTGTGTGTGTTTGAGATTTTCACAATAAAAATGGAAAATGAAGGGAAGGGTAAAAAAGTATCAGTAAGCAAAAGTACTCAGATTAAAAAAAAAAAAAAACACTGAAAAGCCAAAGAAATCAACTAAACACTTAGAATTAAAAGTTCAAAAAGTGAAAGAATACAAGATAGATATATTTTTTAAAAATCTGTAGCTTTTTTATGTCTGCAATAACCTGTCAGAATACAATGGGGGAAAATCCTGCTTAAACTAGTAAAACCCATAAACCATTTAGCAGCACATTAACAAAAGGGGCTGTGCGAATATGCCTTGTGATGTCTGTGTGTGCGCCTATCTCCCTGACAGCTCTGCAACTGCTCCTTTTTCTCCATCCCTATTACACACTGCCCTTGCCGCAGGGCATATACCAGATGACTCCCACAGGCCCGACTGGCCTCTCTGCCTAAGTCTGGAACCCCTTAATGCCATCTCCCATACTATAGTGAGAGTGGCCCTTATTTAACCTTATTATTTCCTCTTTCAGGCATATTTTTTCTAAAATATAAATTTGATCAATTCACTCCTCCACTTACATCTTTCACTCCTGTATCCAAACTCTTGTGCTACAACTCCCTTCATAACCTGCTACCCTCCCACCTGCTCTCTAGTTGCATTTCCAGCTACTATCCCCCTGTCATACTATGCACTCCAGCTACTTGCAGCTCCTAAACACTTCAGTATTTTTCTTGTCTCTTTATTTTTGAAAATAAACCTACAAAGAACACTCTTCTTCCCTCTTCACCTGATTAACTCTATTCTGCTTTTAGGACTCAGTTCAGGAGCCCTTCCTCCAGGAAGTCTTAAAGACCCCCAGTCTTGGTTGGTACCTGTCCTCTGTGCTTCCTTAGCACCTCCTGCTACTGTTCATCACAATAATTATTTTAATGAGTTGTAATTATGTGATGAGTTTTCTCTTGCCCACCAAAGAGAGCTCCTTGAGGGCAAGCGCTGCAGCACATTTATCTTTGTATCTCCAGCAGAGATCAGAGGCAGAAGGTGAGGGCTGGGAGGGTGGGTGTTCAGTAAATATTGGTGGAATGAGAGACCCATATGAAGAATTTTTTTTACTAAAATACATAGAAGAAAATGTGAATGAAAGGAGACAATATACCACATTACATTATGGAAAGATTAGAACAAAGATGTCAATATGGAAATTAATCTGTAGATGTTACATCAATCAAAAATCTTAACGGGTTGTTTTTATTTGAATACAGCCAATATTTTTAGACTTATTCTAGAAAAATAAATGGTCAACAGTATAAAATACTATTTTGAAAAATAGGAATTATGAGGTATAACTAGATTTATAAGATATTAGAACATATTACACAGCAACAATTAAATGTCTATGGACCAGCACCTAATATCCAGTCCCCCAGTGGACATCACCTATTTATTTTGGAAGGACCTCCACCTTGACATTTCTAAAATAGAAAATGGAAATCATTATTAACCCCTTCAGTCCCTCCTCCTGTATTTCTCTCCACTACTGCAGTGATTTACTGACTAATCTTTGCCCCAGTCATGCCTTCTCCAATTCATCCTCTATTCTGAAGTCAAAACAACCTTTTTAAAACACAATTTGATCACAAAACTCCCTTTCCAAATGCCCTTCAATGGCTCCCTCCATTGCTCTCAAATTAATTTCTAAGTATGGCATTCAAGGTCTTGATGACCTGGAACCTATTTGGCCCCACCCTTTACTGGGCCGCTCCCTTTCCCCTCTCCCCTCACCCCATCCCTCCTACCCCTTTGCCTCTCTGCCTTAAGTTCTAGCCACTAGAGAGCAGCTTGCAGGTCCTTGTTTTCGGTCAGGCTATCCTGCCTTCTTATATTTCTGTGCCTTAACTCACACTGTTCCTTCTGCCTAGAATGTTTAAATGCCTACTTTTCCCTGTAAACTGTGATCATCTTGAGGGCAGAACCCCATACCTTATTCAAGTTATATGTCCAGCTCCCAGCAGTGTCTAGCAGAGAACAATCAATCAATGTTTGCTGAACTGAATTAAACAGTTAAATTGAAAAAAAATTTTACATCTGGTTTTCAAATTATTTTTGTACTAACATTTGAATATAGATGCAGCTGATTGGGAAAAATCACACAATTGCAAACAAAATAATGGAACTATAAAGAACTGAATCCAAAGCTCTGGGGAAGTAAGAATTCTTCCTGCTTACCAGTCCAGACTGCATATGAATTATCTCATTTAATGTTTATAACTAAACAATACATTGAATACTATTATATCACTTTTTACAAATAAGAAACTGAAGCTCAGCAAAATAACTTGACCAAGGCCTCACAGCTACTAAGTGTGGAAGCCAGGATGTGAATATGAGCAGACTGACTCCAAAGCCTGCACACGTAACCCTTAACACTCTGTATTCTCTGCCATTAGGGACTGGCACACAAGAGTGCTCAATAAAGCTCTGCTGAAGTAATGCTAGTTCACCTTCTTGATATTCCCAAATCAGAAGAGCACAGGTCCTGAGAGGTGCCCAAAGGGCAGACCCTCAGGCCAGGGCAGGGGAATCACAGCTTTTGGCCTGCAGGGGGCAGCACACCCCACAGATAGGCCACAGAAGCCCTGCCCAGACGGGTGGGAAGGCTCTGCCACATGGTGAGGCCCAGGAAGGGCAGGGCTCTAAAGGAGCCCAAGGCAGGGTGCAAGATTTGTCCAGGCGCAGTACCAGCAGAAAGATGGAGAGCTGGAAAGGCAGTCAGTCTGGAGCAGGAAAAGAGCGAAGAGGGAGTCTAGACAACCTTCTTCCACAAAAATCTAGACAAAACCATAAATTTTAGATGAGAGGGAATTTCACGATAATAATGATGACATTTAGACTGCTTTACTTACCATAACGTGTTTAATCCTCAGAGACCTTATGAGGTATGGGTGTTATTATGAATCCCCATTTTATAGGTAAAGATTTTGAGGAACTAAGAGATTAAGTAACTTGCAAAGGACACGGCAAGTAAGAAGCAGGGCCCGGTTTCAAATGCTGGCAGTTTGGCTCCAGAGCCCATGCTTTAACCCTATACTAGTTTTTGGTGATCATACAGTCCTACCTCCTTGATTCAGATGAAAAAATGAGGCTCTATGACCTTTCCCCAAAGTCACAAGTTGGTCAGTAGCTACATCAAGGAAGTTAATGATGTGCAAAAAGTCATTATTTGCTCCATGAAGTTTATGTTTTAAAGCAAGCAGTGCCACTGGCAGGTCTTATGATCTAGGTCAAGTTCTTTGGGCTTACAGGTAGTGGGTTTCTGCATCCCGGCACATTGTTAAGACAAATTCCATGCAGGAAGCAGTCTTTTGCTCATTTAACAAGCATTACCAAATCCTGGTATACACCAGGTCCTGTGCTAGACACTGAGATAGAATGTTGAGCAAGACACAGCCCTATACTCAAGGAGCTCCAAGTAAGTGTCAATATAGGAGAAGACACCTAAACCAAGTGCACAGAAACATTACAGGCCCTACGAGAATATTTGAAGGGGGGAACCCCAGGGAGAGCTAGAAGGACAGAGGAGTCAATTCAGCTGGCAAAGGGCCAGGGAATATCATGAAGGAGGAAATTCTTGTCCTGAGTCTTGACATTATGCAAAGAGACAAGACTTGGGGAACAAGAATAGAAATGAAACAGCCCGGCATAATCCAAGGTCATAAGCAAAAGAATGGCCCACAAAGATATCAATCCATGCCCCAACCGTCAGGACCTGTGAGTATTATCTCACATGGAAAGAGGGACTTTGCCAATATGACTAAGGTTAAGGACTTTGAGAAGGAGACATTAGCCTGGGATATCTAGGTGAGCCCAATCTAATCACATGAGTCAAAAGTAGAAAAGACAGAAGGGTGGGTGGGTCAGAGAGATGAGGTGTGAGAAGAATCTGATCCACCACTGCCAGCTCTGAAGATGCAGAAAGGGAACCATGAGCCACAGAGTCCAAGTAGGCTTCCAGAAACTGGAAAAGGCAAGGGAGCAGATTCTCCCCTAGAGTATACAGAAAGGGGTGTAGCCCTGTCAACACCTTGATTTTAGCCCAGTGTGACTTGTACTGAACTCCTGAACTACAGAACTATACAATAACAAATCTGTGTTGTTTTAAACTACTAATTTTGTAAGAATTTGTTGTGGCATTATTATTGTTTTCTTTATTTTGTTATCATTAATATACAATTACATGAGCAACATTGTGGTTACTAGATTCCCCCCATTATCAAGTCCCCACCACATACCCCATTACAGTCACTGTCATCAGCATAGTAAGATCCTATACAATCACTAGTCTTCTCTGTGCTATACTGCCTTCCCCGTGTCCCCCCACCACATTATGTGTGCTAAATGTAATGCCCCTTTTTCCCCTTATCTCTCCCTGCCCACCCACCCTCCTCAGTCCCTTTCCCTTTGGTAACTGTTAGTACATTCTTGGGTTCTGTGAGTCTGCTGCTGTTTTGTTCCTTCAGTTTTTTCTTTGTTGTTATACTCCACAGATGAGTGAAATCATTTGGTACTTGCCTTTCTCCGCCTGGCTTATTTTACTGAGCATAATACTCCCTAGCTCCATCCATGTTGTTGCAAATGGTAGGATTTGTTTTCTTCTTATGGCTGAATAATATTCCATTGTATATATGTACCACATCTTCTTTATCCATTCATCTACTGATGGACACTTAGGTTGCTTCCATTTCTTGGCTATTGTAAATACTGCTGCAATAAACACAGGGGTGCATATGTCTTTCTGAATTTGGGATCCTGCATTCTCAGGGTAAATTCCTAGGAGTGGAATTCCAGGGTCAAATGGTATTTCTATTTTGAGTTTTTTGAGGCACCTCCATACTGCTTTCCACAATGGTTGAACTCACTTACATTCCCACCAGCAGTGTAGGAGGGTTCCCCTTTCTCTGCATCCTCGTCAGCATTTATTGTTGTCTGTCTTTTGGATGGTGGCCATCCTAACTGGTGTGAGGTGATATCTCATTGTGGTTTTAATTTGCATTCTCTGATGATTAGTGATGTGGAGCACCTTTGCGTGTGCCTGTTGGCCATCTGAATTTCTTCTTTGGAGAAGTGTCTGTTCAGATCCTCTCCCAATTTTTTAATCGGATTATTTGCTTTTGGTTGTTGAGGTGGGTGAGCTCTTTATATATTTTGGATGTCAACCCCTTATCAGGTATGTCATTTATGGATATATTCTCCCATAACGTCAGATGCCTTTTTGATCTATTGATGGTGTCCTTTGCTGTACAGAAGCTTTTTGGTTTGATATAGTACCACTTGTTCATTTTTGCTTTTGTTTCCCTTGCCCATGGAGATATGTTCATGAAGAAGTTGCTCAAGTTTATATTCAAGAGAGCTTTGCCTATGTTTTCTTCTAAGAGTTTTATGGTTTCATAACTTACATTCAGTCTTTGATCCATTTTGAGTTTACTTTTGTGTATAGCTAGACAGTATTCCAGTTTCATTCTCTTGCATGTAGCTGTCCAGTTTTGCCAACACTAGCTGTTGAAGAGGCTGTCATTTCCCCATTGTATGTCCATGGCTCCTTTATTGTATATTAATTGACCATGTATGCTTGGGTTAGAATCTGGGCTATCTAGTCTGTTCCATTGGTCTATACCACTTGTGCCAGTACCAAATTGTCTTGATTACTGTGACTTTGTAGTAGAGCTTGAAGTTGGGAAGCAAGATCCCCCCAGTTTTATTCTTCCTCCTCTGCACTGCTTTGGCTATTCGGAGTCTTTGGTGGTTCCATATGAATTTTAGAACTATTCCAGTTCGTTGAAGAATGCGGTCGGTATTTTGATAGGAACTGCATTGAATCTGTAGATTGCTTTAAGCAGGATAGCCATTTTGACAATATTAATTCTTCCTACCCAAGAGCATGGGATGAATTTCCATTCATTAGTATCCTCTTTAATTTCTCTCAAGAGTGTCTTGTAGTTTTCAGGGTGTAGGTCTTTCACTTCCTTGGTTAGGTTTATTCCTAGGTATTTTATTCTTTCTGATGCAATTGTGAATGGAATTGTTTTATTGATTTCTCTTTCTGTCAGGTCATTGTTAGTGTATAGGAATGCAACAGATTTCTGTGTATTAATTTTGTATCCTGCAACTTTGCTGAATTCAGATATTAGTTCTAGTAGTTTTGGAGTGGATTCTTTAGGGTTTTTATGTACAATGTCATGTCATCTGCAAACAGGGACAGTTTAACTTCTTCCTTACCAATCTGAATGCCTTTTATTTCTTTGTGTTGTCTGATTGCTGTGGCTAGAACCTCCAGTACTATGTAGAATATAAGCAGGGATAGTGGGCATCCTTGTCTTGTTCCCGATCTTAGGGGAAAAGCTTTCAGCTTTTCACTGTTAAGTACCATGTTGGCTGTGGGTTTGTCATATATGGCCTTTATTATGTTGAGGTATTTGCCCTGTATATCCATTTTGTTGAGAGATTTTATCATGAATGGGTGTTGAATTTTGTCAAATGCTTTTTCAGCATTTATGGAAATGACCATGTGGTTTTGGTCCTTCTTTTAGTTGACATGGTGAATGATGTTGAAGGATTTTCAAATGTTGTACCATCCTTGCATTCCTGTGGTGAATCTCACTTGATCAGGGTGTATGACCCTCCTAATGTATTTTTGAATTCAGTTTGCTAGTATTTTGTTGAGTATTTTTGCATCTATGTTCATTAGGGATATTGGTCTGTAGTTTTCTTTTTTTTCGTGGTGTCTTTGCCTGGTTTTGGTATTAGAGTTATGCTGGCTTCATAGAATGAGTTTGGAAGTATTCCCTCGTCTTCTATTTTTTGGAAAACTTTAAGGAGAATGGGTATTACGTCTTTTCTAAATGTCTGATAAAATTCAGCAGTGAATCCATCTGGTCCAGGGGTTTTGTTCTTGGGTAGTTTTATGATTACCAATTAAATTTCACTGCTGGTAATTGGTCTGTTTAGATTTTCTATTTCTTCCTGGGTCAGTCTTGGAAGATTGTATTTTTTTAGAAAGTTGTCCATTTCTTCTAGGTTATCCAGTTTGTTAGCATATAGGTTTTCTTAATATTCTCTAATAATTCTTTGTATTTGTGTGATGTCCTCGTGATTTTTCTTATTCATTTCTGATTCTGTTTATGTGTGTAGATTCTCTTTTTTTCTTAATAAGTCTGGCTATGGTTTATCTATTTTGTTTATTTTCTCAAAGAACCAGCTCTTGGTTTCATTAATTTTTTTCTATTGTTTTATTCTTCTCAATTTTATTTATTTCTTCTCAGATATTTATTATGTTCCTCCTTCTGCCGACTTTGGGCCTCATTTGTTCTTCTTTTTCCAGTTTCAATAATTGTGAAATTAGACTATTCATTTGGGATTGTTCTTCCTTCTTTAAATATTAGACCTGGATTGCTATATACTTTCCTCTCAGAACTGCCTCCACTGCATCCCACAGAAGTTGGGGCATTGTGCTGTTGTTGCCATTTGTCTCCATATATTGCTTGATCTCTGTTTTAATTTGGTCATGGATCCATTGATTATTTAGGAGCATGTTGTTAAGCCTCCATGTGTTTGTAAGCCTTTTTGTTTTCTTTGTAAAATTTATTTCTAGTTTTATACCTTTGTGATCTGAGAAATTGGCTGGTGCAATTTCAACCTTTTTGAATTTACTGAGGCTCTTTTTGTGGCCTAGTATGTGGACTATTCTGGTAAATGTTCCATGTGCACTTGAGAAGAATGTGTATCCTGCTGCTTTTGGGTATAGAGTTCTGTAGATGTCTGTTAGGTCCATCTGTTCTAATGTGTTGTTCAGTGCCTCTGTGTCCTTACTTATTTTCTTTCTGGTTGATTTGTCCTCTGGAGTGAGTGGTGTGTTGAAGTCTAAAATGAATGCATTGCATTCTATTTCTTCCTTTAATTCTGTTAGTATATGTTTTATGTATGTAGGTCCTCCTGTGTTGGGTGCATAGATATTTATAATGGTTATATCTCTTGTTGGACTGACCCCTTTATCACTATGTAATGTCCTTTCTTTGTTTTGAACTCTATTTTGTCTGATACACATATTGCAACACCTGCTTTTTTGTCCCTATTGTTTGCATGAAATATCTTTTTCCATCCCTTCACTTTTAGTCTGTATATGTCTTTGGGTTTGAAGTGAGTCTCTTGTAGGTAGCATATAAATGGGTCTTGCTTTTTATCCATTCTATTACTCTGTGTCTTTTGATTGGTGCATTCAGTCCATTTACCTTTACAGTGATTATTGATAGATATGTCCTTATTGCCATTGCAGGCTTTGGATTCGTGGTTACCAAAGTTTCAAGGACAGCTTCTTTACTATCTAACTATCTAACGTAACTCACTTATTATCCTATTATAAACACAGTCTGATGATTCTTTATTTCTCTCCCTTCTTTTTCTTCCTCCTCCATTCTTTATATGTTAGGTGTTTTATTCTGTTTTGTGTTTCCCTTGACTGATTTTGTGGATAGTTGATTTTCTTTTTCATTTAGTTAGTATTTGGTTGGTCTACTTTCTTTGCTGTGGTTTTATTTTCTCTGGTGACAGCTATTTAGCCTTAGGAGTACTTACATCTAGAGCAGTACCTTTGAAATACATTGTAGGGATGGTTTGTGGGTGGTAAATTCCCTCAACTTTTGCTTATCTTGGAATTGTTTAATCCCTCCCTCAAATTTAAATGATAACCTTGCTGTATATACTATTTTTGGTTCGAGGCCCTTCTGTTTCATTGCATTGAAAATATCATGCCATTCCCTTCTGGCCTGTAAGGTTTCTGCTGAGAAGTCTGATGATAGCCTGGTTTTCCTTTGTAGGTGATCTTTTTTCTCTCTCTGGTTGTTTTTAATACTCTGTCCTTGTCTTCGATTTTTGCCATTTTTATTATTATATGTCTTGGTGTTGTCCTCCTTGGGTCCCTTATTTTAGGAGATTGCGGACTTCCATGGTCTGAGAGACTATTTCCTTCCCCAGATTGGGGAAGTTTTCAGCAATTATTTATTCAAAGACACTTTCTATCCATTTTTTCTCTCTCTTCTTCTTCTGGTACCCCCTATAATGCAAATATTGTTCTGATTGGATTGGTCACACAGTTCTCTTAATATTCTTTCATTCCTAGAGATCCTTTTATCTCTCTCCACCTCAGCTTCTCTGTATCCCTATTGTCTGATTTCTATTCCATTAACAGTCTCTTCCACCTCATCCAGTCTGCTCTTAAATCCTTCCATTGTTTGTTTCATTTCTGTTATCTCCCTCCTGAACTCATCCCTTAGCTCTTGAATATTTCTCTGTAGCTCCATCAGCATGCTCATGACTTTTATTTTGAATTCTTTTTCAGGAAGATTGGTGATTTCAGTCTCACCAAGCCCTCTCTCTGATGTTTGAAGGATTTTGGACTGAACAAGGTTCTTCTGCCTTTTCATAGAGATGGGAGTGGTTGCCGCCGAGTGGTGCATGTGTCAGCTGGGAGAACAAAGTCCCTTCCTGCTTGCTGGTCGCCTTCCCTGTCTCTGCTGTCTGTGCCAGTTAACTGCATACAGGGAGCAGTTAATCCCCCGAGCTGTCATGGGCTGGGCTGCCCTCAGGATGGCCTAGGGCATTGGCAAGGGTTGCAGGCGAGCGGCTTGTGTTCTGCCACGAGAACGGAGCCCCTTCGTGCTTCTTGGACTCTGCACCCATCTCTTTTGTCTGTGTTGGTCAGCCACATGCAGGGAGCAGCCTCTGGGTTAATCCCCTGAGCTGTCATAGGTGGGGCAGCCCTCGGGATGGCCTAGGGCACTGGCAGGGGTCACAGGCAAGTGGCATGTGTTCTGCCATGAGAACAAAGCCCCTTTGTGCTTCACAGATTCTGCGCCTGTCTCCACTGTCTGTGACGGTCAACCGCACGCAGGGAGCAGCCTCTGGGTTTGGGCCAGTTAGCCACATGCAGGGAGAAGCCTCTGTGTTAAGCTGTGTGGTTGCTGTAGGTGGGGCTGCTACCCGGCTGTTCTGCAGCAATGGCGGGTCAGCTGGTTTGCTTACAGTACTGGCGGGCGGAGGAAGGAAAGTCAGGCTGCTTATTGCTGTGAGAGGCTTCAGAGCTGCGTTGCTACCCAGGGGGTTAGGGCGCCTGGAATTCCTTAAAGTTCCCAGCCTGCTGGGCTGAATGTACCAGGACAATTTTGTCCACCTGTTAAACCCTTGTCCCTTCAAGACTTTTAAAGCACCTGTTTTTTTTTTTGTCCCAAGGCAGCCGGCTGTGGGAGCCTGTTCGCAGTCTTAGTGTCGGATTTTGCTTTTCCACTCCTCTAATATCCAGAGCACCATGCAATGTATGTCTGTGCTCCCAGGGCAGATTACTAGGGCTGGTTATTAAGCAGTTCTGTGACTCCACTCCCTCCCCATGGTAATCTGGGGTTGGGGGAGTGCTTGGGTCCTGCTGGGTCACGGCTTTGTATCTTACCCTTTTCTGTGAGATGTTGGGTTCTCGCAGATGTAGTCTGGCTTGTGTACTGTATCTTCTGGTCACTCTTTTAGGAATAGTTGTATTTGCTGTATTTTCAAAATACATTTGGTTTTGGGAGGAGATTTCTGCCACCCTACTTATACCACCATCTTGAGAATCTCTGTTGTGGCATTACTCACAGAAAATGAATACGGGAGCCTAGAAGTAGCTCAGAATTGCTGAAGCAATGGGAATTTATGAGACAACTTGAGAAGAGAAGGCCATTTGAAAGGTCCTTGCCACTAATTTACTCTGTGACCTTGAGCAAGTAAAATCATGAGTCCATTTATTCACTCACTCACTAACTCATTTATTCATTCAATAAACATTTTTAGCTTCATATGAAGATTATATTTCTTCTGGGTTTTGAAGGACAAGGAAGAGCTTGCCATGAACAAAGGTGTACTTTTAGGTTTCAGGAGGTGGCATGACATGGTATACAAACAGCTTAGCTTTGTCATTTATTATTGGTTTTCTGACCTGGGGCAAGTTACCGTAAATGACCTAAGCCTCAACTTTTCCATTTGTAAAATGGAGAAAATTAGAACATTTACCTTATAGAACTGTTATATGGATCAAATAAGGTCATAGATGTGAAAGCACTTTGTAATTATAGTTTTTTTGTTAATTAATCATAAATGAAAATAAGACATCTCTGAAATCAGATCAATATGATTGACATTAAAACTCTTCTCAGAATATTCACATATACAGTACTGCAAAAATGCAACATGCTTGCTCACCAGGTTCAGAGTGCAAGGCCCAACTCCATTGCCTCACCAGCCATTCACTTGATACCCTTGCCCATTTATTTCCTTTATAATAAAGGTATCCAGTCACAGAGGCCCCAGTAAGTGCAGGTCCAAAGGCTTTCACCCAGCCGGCCCTCAACTTCCCAGGCCACTTGAGAAGAGCAAAGCCACACATTTCTCCTGCCTCTTAAAACACTCTCTGCTTGACCTGCATGTCACTGTACTGCCCTGGCTCTCTCCCTCTCTCTCTAATTACACTCCCTCTGCCTCTTCACTGGCTCCTTTTCCTCCTCCCATTTCCCCATCATGGATATTCTCCCAGATTCAATCCTTCAGCCTTTTAATCTTTTCTTTTACTCAGAGAATTCATCTACTCAGATAATTTTAAGCAAATGTTTCCAGGCAAATGACTTCCAAATAGCTATATTTAGTCTAAATCTCTCACGTGAGCTTCAATCCCACATTTCCAACTGCCGTTGGACATTTACACCTGAAGAGTTTATGTCAGAGCAAAATGCTGGGCACACTAAGATGGGGCTACTAGGAGAAAACTCCCAGCTGAGGTACAGAGAAAAGGCACTAAATTCTGATTTAGAAGAGGTGAGTCTGAGCAGATGATAGAACCCATAGAAATGGTCTAATAAAATAAAGGCACATATGGCTGGGGTCCAGGGCCCAATGGCAGTCTGCTAACCAGGAAAGAACACTGCCCCAAGAGCCCTGGGTTCTCAACACCTCTCTGGTACTCACTCACTATGTGGCCCTGGATAAGTCACTTCATCTCTCTGGGTCTGAGCTTCCTTGTTCATAAACTGAGACAGTTAAATGGATTTGAAAGTATTATGACACTGACATTTACAGAACTCAGAAATAAGTATCAAAAATTACAAGATCTCAAGAGAAAATGGGAAAAAAGAACACAAACCATTTTCAAAGAAAGGGCAAAGTGCCAGTAAACACACAGAAAACAATTCATTCTATGCAGCAAATGAAAGCAAGATGCTATTTTTACCTATTAAATTAATAGGATTTTAAGAAAATGGTAGGAAAATAAACTGGAACATTTCTTTAAAAAAAGATACAGAATTAGCAACAAGTTCAGTGTTATTTACGTCAAGAGAAAAGAGAGTAATCAGTTGTCTCAAATTCATGGTTCCAGGAAGATGAGTAATGGGACAAGACTATTGGATTTGGATAGAATGGAACACTCATGTCCTGAGAGAGAAGAATAGTGGTTGTGGCAGATGCCAGCATGGGAAGGGTTTAATGAAGGAGTGGGAGGGGCAGAAGTGGCATTTGTGAGTATCAGTCATTTTTACAAGAATCTGGCTATTAAAGGAAGAAGAGAAACAAGGTGTCTGGAAGAGGAGACAAAGACAATTAAAGGGGAAGATCTGAGTATGTCTGAAGGAAGGAAGAATGAGCCAGTGGAGCAGCTAAGGGTGGCAACCAGTGAGAGGCACACTGGATCCTCATTCTCCCTCAATCTAGCCATCCTTGCTAAGTCTGCTCCAATCTCCTTGATAAGGTCTCTCTACCAACTTGTCACTCAACAGGTTAGATTCTCTCCTATTTTAAAAGCTGGAACTTTGTTCAATCCCACACTCCCTTTCTGATATTGCAGCACCTTTCTTCCCTTTTAGTACAAAACTTCTTGAAAGAGTTGCCTATTTTCAAAGTTTCATTTCCTTGCCTCCTTCTCACTCCTTAAGCTCCTGCCCCTAACCCTGTCTTTGAAACTGTCCTTACCAAAATCATTAATGACCTATTTTGGAAAATCCAATGTGCAATTTTCCAACATAGCTTATTTGGCCCTTTGGCAACAGTGGACACTGCCAACCAACCCTCTCCTAGAAACACTCCCTCCCGTTCCGCGACAGCCTTTTCTCCTGTTTCTCCCGTCACGCCCTCTCAGTCTCCTACAAGTCTCTTCAACATCAGTGTGCTTCAGGATTTGGGATATGGCTCTTTTCTCACATACTCTCCTTGGGCAAGCTTATTTATTTCCTTGACTGAATTTCTAACTGTACGCTGATGATGACTCTCAGTCTCTCCTTAGTTTCAGCCTGTACACCCAATATCCCATTGGACATTTCCTATTGGATATCCCACAGTATGTCAGACACAGTAAGTCTAAAACTGCTCTTATCACTTATTGTTCTCCCCACCTCCAAACCTGCTGTATCTTAATGAGTGGTGTGCCATCCACCTATATGCCCATATCAGAAATCTGGGCTGCAGTCTTCACTCCTTTATCTTCATTCCCAACATCTAATCAATGTCTAGGTCTTTTGCATTTGATTCCATTTATATCTCTTAATTCCAACCACATTTTTCCATTTCCACAGCTACTACCCCATCTAGGCCACTCTCATTTCTCATCCAGATGTTTCAGTAGCTTCCTAACTAGGCTTTCTGCCTCTAGGTTTGCTTCTCTCCAACACTTCCTATGTAGCAGACAGACAGATTTTTCTAAAATGCAAATCTAAGTATGTCACTCCTCTATTCAAAACCCTTCAATAACAACCACTTATTATCATTAGGATCTCAAGCTTTATGGTGAACTAAAGCTGTTCTCTCACTGCAATACTAGATTCTGGATAAAAGTCACACCATTCTCTCCTCCAAAAATGTAAGCAGAGGCTAAAGGAGTTGGATTATCCAAAGAGGTGATGTTAATAGCAGTACTTCTTACTTAGCTTTGGGCCAGTGGTGAGGTGGGAAGGCTAATCCTGGGATTCTGATACTGAGCTAGGATCCTTGAAAGGTATGCTAGTTTTCCAGGTCAGAAGGGGTCCTTGACTACTGAGAGAAACAAACAAAAAAAGGAGCTGATCCTCCCTAGAGGGAAGCTTCTCCAATTTAATCATACAGAATTCCCATGGACTGAAATAAAATGAGGTCACAATAAAAGTTGACAAGCACACATGAAGGCAGGCACCAAGAGAGTCAGCAGAAACAATAAACAACAAATTTAAACCCTCACGGACTACAAATATTAGATTATTCAGATGAAGAATACAGAAGAACCATAAATTAAATGTTTAAATAAATAAAAGCCACAATCGTTAAGAATGTACAATAACATTTAAAAGAGACAGATTTCGAGGGAAAAATAAACTTGTAAAAATGTAAAATAGTTTTGAAATAAAGAATTCAATAAATGGGTTAAATAACAGATTAGAGTGAGCTGAAGAGAGAATTGGTGACTTGGAAATCTGAAGAAATTGCCCAGAATTCTGCAATAGACAAGGAAATAAAAATTATGACAGACAAGCTAAGGGATATGGAAAATAAAAGGTCTAACATACTTCTAACTGTAGAATCCCAAAATGAAGGAATACAGAGAATAAAAGAGAGGCACTTTTGAAGAGATAATGGCTGTAAAACTTTTACAAATTAACATAAACCTTCAGATCCAGGAAGTACAATATATCTAGGCTAAATAAAAAAAATACATGCTATGGTAGCCAGTCTATAAGATAGCGCCCCCCCAGTGATCATGAGGTTTTATATCCTCTTAGTATTTATAAACCCTAGTGTGGTTGCCTCCCAAATTGTACCAGGGTTGGTCTGTGCGACAAAGAGAATATGACAGAAGTGATTGCAGGTCACTTTCAAGATTAGGTTATAAAAGATACTGTGGCTTCCATCTTGGTTGTTCCCTCTTGGATCACTTGTTCTGGGGAAAGTCAGCTGCCATGTCATGAGCAGCTGTAAGGAGAGGCCCATGTGATGAGGAACTGAGGCCTCCTACCAGCAATCCTTAGTGAGCCATCCTCAGCAGATCTTCAAGCTCTGGTCAAGCTTTTGGATGACTGCAGCCCCAGCCAATAACTTGACTGCAACCTCTTAAAAGACTGAGCCAGAACCACCCACACAAGCAGCTCCCATATTCTTGACCCTCAGAAAAACAGTGTGAGATAACAAATACTTACGCTGTTATGTTTTGGGGTAATTTTTACACATGGATAGATAACAAATACACATGTTAACAGCAGTTTT
Source organism: Manis pentadactyla (assembly GCF_030020395.1). NCBI lineage: Eukaryota > Metazoa > Chordata > Mammalia > Pholidota > Manidae > Manis > Manis pentadactyla. The sequence continues at coordinate 43,811,904 of NC_080022.1, read as the reverse complement.
GAATACTCTGTCTAGTCCAGACTTTTTCTCCAGCTTCATTCTTGCCACACTCTCTCTAGTTTATTACATCTCAAACACACCAAACTTTAAAGTTTCTGAAATGCACCATCTTCTCCAGTTCCAGTCCTCTATACAGTTCACATGATGTACCCCGCCTGACACATTCTCACCCCCTTCTCTCTACTCTCAATGCATATACTCCTTTGATTAACCTCTTCCCATCACCACAGCACTCATCACATTGCATGATAAATCTTGTTAAACTGTCTGTCCTTCCACTAGACTGCAAGCTCCAAAAAATGGGAAAACCATTTGTCTCCTTCATTATTATGCCAGTACAGTTCTTAGCACAAAGAAGGTACTCAGAAAATATTTTTCCCTTATGGCCCACAAGACAGGGACAGGCAGGGGGCTAAAGGTGGAAGAATGTAAACATTTTCAGGGAATGATCCAAATGAATCTTTGGCCTAGCAACGGACACAACTACAAAGGGACCAAGAAATCCCTATTATTTCATACAACCTCAGGTTTAGGGAAGGCTTGGGGTAGGGTCAAGACACAAAAGTTGGATAGTTTCCAGCTCCTCCTAAGTCAAGCCCCCTTGTTGTGGTTTCATTATGATCCTTGAATTGAAATCTATGAACATCAGACACACCCATTCTTAAAAGCACATTCACAACTGTACTCAAAAAACAAATACATTTTTAAAAAATTACCCTCTGTTCTAGATTTTAGGATAATTCCAGCCTTTTCTGTTCATATTTAAAGTCTGACCATAGATGGTATTTGTGGTCTGTGCCTAAATATGAACATATACATACACATATGTACATATATACATTTCATAAAATATTAATCACTAGTACCCTCTACTGGTGGAAATACCTTATTGGCTCATGTGAATGGTCTTATTGCCCTCTAGTGACCACAACCTATAAAGAGAAAATCCAGTAGCAGATGGGAGAATCTCCTTGGCTATAATGATAGGGTTTTATGTTCTTTAAGCATCTAATTTCCTCAGATTCCGGTTTATATTACAGGGGTGCAACTCTCAAGACTCTCGGGGGTCTCTCTGGGGGATTTCACACAGCTCTTGCCAGCTGTTAGCACCAGTCTGAAGCTGCTCTCTCTCTCCTGCTTCTCATGAACAAGAGGTCATGGGGAGACAGAGAAGGTAATGGTTGCGCCAGCAAGGGCAAGAAGAGCAGCTGTGAATGACTACCCTAGACTCCCCGGGGAGTTGGGAGCAGCTTGAGGAACACATGTTGGTCCTCCCTCACATATTATTCACAGCATGTACTGTACTAAAATGGCAATTCAACCTGGTCCCTGATTTACCTTTTAAGTATCTCCAATGCTATGTATAAATGATATAGCAGCAAATGTTGCTATCATTTCATTTTTATAAACCATGCTTTGCAAGACAGATTAGCTACGATTTATCTGAAATGTCACCTCTTCTATGAAGCCTTTTCTAATTCCCCAGTGTAAGTGACTGCTCTGTCCTTTGGCCCAGCATATTGCTTGTACAGATCAGAATGATACCCAGGACATTATTTATATGTTTTTATTTATAATTTGTAATATTTTACTGCCCCCAATTGTCTACATGCTTGTTTCTCCACCAGACTCTAAGTTCCTTGAGGGCATGAACCATGTCTTGTTCATTTTTGCACACTCAGCACTAAACACACTCAAAATGTTATCCCTCGACAACTGCTGGTTACCAGTCCATGAGGTAAGTACAGAAACTGAAGTACACATTTAGAAACTTTTATAGCAATATGACAGAGTGACTCTACATCTATTCAATCTAATAAAGAAAGTAGGGCTTGTATTTTATATATTTTCTTTTCATTTTCCAGTAATTTTTATTACATTATAATAAAGTATTGGTCTGCAACCAATGGAGTATCTTATAAACAATGGTCTTTCACCAGAGATAGTTTGAGAAGTGCTGATATGATAGGTAACATTTGAAGGAAATAGGAAAAGAAGAAGGCAGGAGACAAAATATAAGCACTTTTCATAAAATTCAGAAGGAACATACCTATCCTTGTTGACTTTAACACTTCTCTGGAGGGTATTTTCTTCTTTAATTCTTGTAAGGCTTCAACTAGATTTTCCTTTGTTTGATCAGGAAGCTCCAACATAGTTTTCCATCTTTTTATGTCTTCTATAACCACAACTCTCTGGGAAAAAGAAAAGTCATTTTAAAAATGGGACATTTTCATTAGAAAAACATCTGCCTTCACCTGAGCTAATGGGGCTCCTACTGACATATGAATTATTGATTATGACCTGAACCAAAGCACAGTGTGTACGATGGTCCCAAATGATGGGTAATTGCTTAAAAGCAGGTCCTGCTCACTGCAAATCAGGAAGAGTTACATCTATGAGGAAAAGTGCAAGTTTTAATCTTACCATGTCAGATACCACTGGGCACTTAGCAGTGAGAGGCAATAAGGATGAGAAGAAAAGAAAAACAATACTGAGTTGAATCAACCCTATAGTTCACTTAAGTATCTTAATTCATAGGCAAGAACAGACAGCAGAGAAGTCATAAGGATGTGTTTATTTTAAAAACAAAAAGCACACTTCAACAGCTCCCCACTTCCTAGATGATAAAACTCAAATTGTCTTGTTTGAAAAATTTTTTTAAACTTCAAACACAGAAAAAAGTATAGGATAACTCACTATAACTGAAGTTAACATTTTGCCATTTTACATAAAATAACAAAACAAAGTTTCATTTGCCTTATACACTTCACCACACCCATTCCTCTTCTATTCCTTGAAGAAATTACTACTTTAAAGTTGATGTGCATCTTTCCATTAAGTCTAAAATATTAACAACTAAGGAATCTGGATGCAGGAAATGGGGAAGTTCTTTGTACTATGTTGTGACTTTTCTGTAGTTTTGAAATTATTTCAACTAAGACTTTTTTTTTAAAGTAACTGGGAGATGAAAAGTTGCTTTTACAACAAAAATCGTCTCAGGTGGTTATTATCCTGGTGAGGCAGGCCCAGTTGGGGGCTGGAAGGGGGCACAGTAAGCTTCTGGGATGTTGTTTCTTTAACTGGAGGCCAGTGACACAGGTGTGTTCATTTTGTGCATGAGTATCTGTGAAGATGTACACTACCGATTATGTCTACTCTTCCACACCCCTGTGGTAGTTCAATAAAAAGCAACCAAGAAAGTCTCAACTTCCTCCCCTGGCTGGGGTCTGCTTCCAGCCTAGCAGCCCATGGTGGGAAGGGATATCTGACCCTCTATTTCCCTATCTGCTTGTTTGCTCTGGTCTCTGACTTTTCCTGGTTCAAAGTTGATAAAAGAATAGGTAAGAGACAGAAAAATCTTTACTCTGTTATGATAGTATGCTAATCAGGCTTTAGTGCTTGCCAGACGAAAAGTGGACTTTTTCTCTTAAGAGATGCTTTTGTTTTTCCCTGGAGAGTTCCCACTGTTGAGATCTAACTTACAATTCCCATAACATTGGCAATTCTTCTTTCAGCCAATGGCTTACAAGTTCATCCTAAATCCCCAGTTTCTGGCAACCCACTTCACACAGAGTTTCTCTGACGGAGTCCCACTGCCCTCCCAAGGATCCTTGTGAACCTAGTGGCCCCTTTAATTCAATTCCAGGCCAGCCAGCATTTTCTCTGCTATGCCTACATCTTTGCCCTGAAAAATCTGAGGGTAACAGCCCTCCCAGCACAGCACATCTTCCTCTGCTGTCAGTTGGCTATTCCTGTTTTTAGACTTTCCCAGGCACAAGTCTGGTCTCTGTGTCCACCAACTCCAGGAACTGAGGTCAAGTTCTCCAAGTGAAAAAGCTACAGCCCTTCCATTTTATCCAAAGATATTCTCTTTCCTTTCTTCCTCTAACTTCAACCTTCTTATAGCCTAAGGTAGGTGTTGGGTTCAGGATTCCAAAACTGGTCTTCATATACTGCCTTTACGAATTACGTAAAGATGGTCTAGAATCTCATTTGGGAACACCATTTGATATCTTTTGCTTTGTTCTCAGCCTTCATGGGCCACAGCCAAAATTGAGACAAAGTACTTCTTTATGACCTGTTGCAATATAAAATAGTATTATTAGTGTCAAATGTTATGAAAAATAAATAAATGATGTCAGATTAAGGGGATATTTTCAATAGGAAGATGCAAAATATATCATTCTGCAACTTGCTTTTTTCACTCAATATATTTTCTTGATTTATTCACACTGATATACCCACTTGATCCACTTTAGTAGTAACGGATAGTATTCCATTACTTTTATATATATAAATGTCTTGGAATTTTAAAATCTATTCCCTAATGGATATTTAGGGTTCCCCCTACCCAGTATTTTTCCTGTTATAAACACTGCTATGATGATCTCCTGCCTATGACATTGTCATATTCTATCCTCCATCCCTTGACTTTCAACTTTTCTGGGTCATTATGCTTTAACAAGCCTAGGGCTGCTTCACTTTGTCCCTCTCCCCCCTTGCCCCATGTCCCCTTATCAAATCTGAGAATCTCTTTTTATAGGCACAGATAATCTATTTGTATTAATTATGATTACTGTTATAAACAGATATTTTCTTTGTTTTTCTTTCTCCTTTCTTAAAATCTTCTAAAACAGTCTGAGTTTTCTTTAATCTTGTTTTTTCTTTATGGTTTGGAAGTTTTACATTCTATTTCTATCATTTTAGTGTTCACCCTTACAATTTTTAAGATGTATGCTCAGTGAAATCTATACTGGTACCCTCCTCACAAGCCTCTGCTTCAGAAACCCTATTAGAAACATACATAGCTTCTTTGTCTGTCCTTCCTGTCCTTCAACTGTTCTTTCACATGTCTCTGTTCTTATTTCTCTGTGATGCTTTCTAAGTTATTTCCTCACATCTATCTTCCAATTCACTATTTCTCTCTGGAGCTACAGCTTGTCATTTAGTCTGTTCAATGTGTTTCTGTATCAACAAATATACATTTCAGTGGACAAGTTCTGTTTTTGTTTTTTCCTCTAAATCTGTCCATTTTCTTTTCATACTTTCCTGTTCTTATAGTTTTATTTCTGTGCACATTTAAAACATATCTAAGCTCTCTTTCAGATTGTTCTGTTATCTCTATTTCTTAGCATAGAAATTCTTTTACTTATATCTATCTGCTAATTCTCCCTCTTGGTAATTTAGTTTCATGTAGAGTTTGTAATTCTGACCATAAGTTCATCTTTAACAAAGGCTGAACCAGGAATCCTGGGTACTGCAGGCTTTGAAATGTCTTAACAGGGAAATCTCACATTTGCCTTTGCCAAAGCCTCTGGATTTCCCTGATTCTGGACCAGTTTTTATGTGAATTTTTTTCAGCTTTGCAAGATAGTATGAATTAAAAACATGCATATATATATATATATATATATATATATATATATATATATGCATATATGTACCCTTACTCCATGCATAGTAGTTAAGTATGGAGTTCTAATTTATTATAGTCAATTCTTTTTCCATCCAAAGCCCTGATAAGATCACAATCTTCATGCTGTTTCCTTAGACTAGGGATGGAATTCTAGTCATTATTCACAAACATAATAGTCCCGTTTTGGCTCCTAGCTTCATGTGGTGTTATTAGCCTGAGGCTCTATCTTTAGTCTCCTGGCCCAAACGCTAAGCATTATATTTGGTTTCCAAAGAACTACTCAGCTCCCACTTACAGTTCAGGGTTTGGATTTTCTCTCTCATCCTGGCACCTGAGGATTTCTCTTTCTTACTTTCAAGCACTTCTCTGTATTAGAGACTTTTTATCCAGCAGTTCTAACATGGTTGGAATGCGGTTAGGGGGTTCCACATCAGATCATTCCAGCATACAGAACGAGAGAAGCCCAAACTCTCTTTGGCATGGCATAAAAGGTCTCACATGACTTGGCTTCTAACATCCTTTTCCACCTCCTCATTTACTCCAGATACACCAAACTATTTGAAGCTGCCTAAATGAATCACAGCATTTCATACTCTCTGACTGGGACGCTCTGTCTTTGCTTCAACCATGTGATACACACCTATGTATTTTTTAAGACTCCTCATGCATCACCTTCTCTGTGAAGCCTTTCTTGCCTCTTTCCTACCACATTTGACCACACTCTCTCTTGGGTCCTCTGCAATCTGTACAGACTTGTATTACTGCATTTGTACTTTCTGTACATACTTACCTACAGGGCTCTCTTCCCTACTAGACTATGAGCAACTTGAGGGCCAGAACAATTTCTTATTTGTCTCTATCCCCAGTGCACAGCAGATGTAACTGAACAAAGCCCTTGAGGACCAAGTACAGTTTTCCAATCTTAAAATTAGTGTAGAAATAGAAAAATAGAGCAGTCAGTTCCACAGCAGAAAAATTTTATATACATCAAAGAATGTTTCCTTATTTCTGTCCAAATATGGGCCCTCAAACAAGTATTTCAAGTCCTTATCTGAATTATTTAGAGAAACAAGGGAAGCGGACACAAAATATTAATAGGGAAACTACAGTGAGTAGTGGAATGTTACTGTCAGAAAGAAGATGTACTATCCAATATACCATCTGGTCTTACAGTTGTGGATGGCTGAAATATCAGGCTGAGAAAACCAATTAGGGAAAATGGTTCACTTATAAGCAATAATGTGGGTACCATTCTACTAGTGGGGCAGGGGACAACATATTGATTGGCTAGTCATTCCTACAAAGGGAGGAAAAGTTTATAGAGCATTCTGAAGTGCTAAACCTAAAACAATTAGCATATTCTAGAACCTTTTAATAAAAAAATATCCTACTGCAACCAACAGAAGAAATCACTTTCCCTAAAGGGTGTAAGAAGAGATTAAACAAATGAACCTTTACCATTCAAATATATACTACATGAGCTCTATTGAGTATCTTTTATTGAATGTAATAAGGCTATGGCAAAATTACTTTAATACACTGACATTGATAACAGAAGTACAATGGTCCTAATATTCCAAGATTTTTACACCTCTGCTCACCACTTGGAAACCTCCACTTTTTTAGCACCCTGTAGGGGGTGAATCTGTGGAACAATCTGTGGCACAGACTGTCTAGTTCAAATTCCAGCTCTGCCACTTACAGCTGCATGACCTTGGGCAAGATACTTAATCTCTCTGTGACTTACATTATTCATCTAATATAAATGTTAAAAGCATCCATTTTACAGAGCTGTTATTAGATTTTAAAGAGTTAATATATGTAAAGCACTTAGCACATTTTTTGGCCCATAGACATGGGTTCAGTAAATGTTGGTAGTAATCACTATTACTATCACCACCATCATCACCATCTCAACTCTAGTTTTACTACACAAGCCTCTCCTTTTTTGTACATGAGAAGAGGGAACCTATTTATCAGTTTTTACTACACGCCAGGCACAATGCTTAGCCCTTTCATCATGCATTTATTTATTTAGCCCTCCTAACAGCCCTGCAAGTTAGATTTTATTTTTTCTGATGTTACTGATGAGGAATTTGAGACTTGAACATTCAGCAGACTCTCGGTATTAAAACATTAATGCTCATGTGTGGGAATAAGTCACTTGGCAGAGAGTGGACATAGATAACTCTCTAGCATTCACATTTTTTCCCATTTATTTATTTATTTTGGTATCATTAATATACAATTACATGAGCAACATTGTGGTTACTAGATTTCCCCCATTATCAAGTCTCCACCACATACCCCATTACAGTCACTGTCCATCGGCATAGTAAGATGCTATAGAGCCACTACTTGTCTTCTCTGTGCTATACTGCATTCCCCGATCCCCCACAACATTATGTGTGTCTAGCATTCACATTTAACTCAACTTCTTTTTGTTGTTGTGCACACATGAAAGTAAGCATGGGTGCATGTATAAAGGAAACAGTGAGTACCATTTGTTAAATGGTTATGTCACTAATTCCTTCTACCTAACCAAATCTCTCCATCCCTCTAAGGTACTCTGGCCACTAAAAACAGATGCAGAAGCTCTCTCCTCTCAATAACCCTTACTGTCTAAACAACAATTTTATAATGGATCAACTATGGTTTTGTATTATTACTTATTAACTTCTTACGATATGATCCCTCTAATAGGAAGTCTCATGAACACTCAATCTTTGACCTTAAATTTCTCTTATATTCCTTAGAGTACCTAGCATAGTGCTGGATATAACGTTGTTTCACAATATTTGTAAAACAGTTTACTATCCAGGCCCTGCAAGAGCATCCCCAAATGAGCAAGATTATTGTTTATTCAATATATTTTTCCCTACAATGCAGCACATACCATGTTAGCACTTGCAGCAGAATCAGAACACAATAAAGATACTGCAGTCCCAGTCCTTAGGAGTTCATAGTAGACTGAGGAAAACTATAGGAAATCAGATAGTTACAATATACTAAGGTAAGTGTTATAACAGGTATTTAAACCAAGTGCTAAGAGTACTGAAAAGGAAAGGATTAACTCCCCTAAACAAATCAGAAAGCATTTCAACATTCACTTATTTAACAAACATTTACTGACCACTTAATATGTGCCAAGCACTGTGATAGGCCCAAGAATACAGAGGTAAATAAAATACCAACTTATAATCTAGGATTCACTGGGCAAGTTACACTTGAGTGGGTTCACATGAGTAGGAATTCACTCTGTAAAAAGAGAAAGGCTTCCCAGGAAAAGGGACCAGCATTAAGTCAAAGCCCTGGAGACACAAAAGAGAATAGCTTATACAGTAAACAGCAAGAAATGGAACGTGGCTGGGATGCATTCCTGTGAATGAGGAGCTACAGGGGATGAGATGAGAAGGCTCACTGGGGCAGAAAAGGAAGAGTCTCATATGCCATGCCAAGGCTTTTAGAATTTTTGTGCATTTGGTCACTCAAAGAAATGTACTATGGCCTGCTACATGCCAAACTTCTAGGTGCCATGTACTGGGATATAGAAAAATCAAAATCAGGACATGGTCTTTATGTCTTATTTCAGTAAGACATAGTCTTTCAAGAAGTTCAGAGTGCAGCAGGGCACAGGCACGTACAGAAACACTTATAATACAGCACAAGTAAGTGCAATGATGGGCGCATTTTTAAGATACAGGGATGGCTTAGAGAAGGGAATGATTAGATTATCTCTGTATCTGGGGGACAAAAGGGTGGTCAGAAAAGACCTCATAGTAGACTCTTGAACTAGGTAATGGTGGACAAATAGGGTTCATAAGGTAGATGACAGCAAACACTTGCACAGCACTGAGCATGTTCCAAACATTTTTACATATGTTAACTCACTCAAACCTTGTATCTACCTTATAAAATAGCTATTAATCCCATTTTACAAATGAGGAAAGACACAGAGAAGTTAAATAACTTGGTTAAGGTCACACAGGTAGTAAGTGGCAGAGCTGGGATTTTAACACAGGCAGTTTGGCTCCAAAATCTGTTTTCGTAATTACTAGATTGCCTCCTAAGACAAGCAAGTAAGGCCATTGCCGGCAAACAGGACAGCAGGTGCAAAGGTACAGGTGTGAAAATGCAGAGCATCTTTGGGAAATTGTGAGTGGTTGACCTAGGATGGAATGTAAATAAGAAGAGCAGCAAGGGATGAGGTAGGCAGGTGCCAGGTCATGGAGGGCTTTGGGTGCCAAGTAAAAAAAGTCTTTATAGGCAATGAAAAATCACTGAAGGATTAGACAGTGAGATGACCTGAGTAGATTTTCTTTTCTTTTTTTTTTTAAGATTTATTTCTCTGGCTTAAGTGTGAAGGGAAGAATGACAGAGGATGCCAAGGGCAGGAAGACAAATTAACAGACCACTGTACTGCTCTAGAAGAAAAATAACAAGATCTTAAAATTAACATGAGAGATGTAAGAGAAGGAAGGATTTTTAGGAGGCAGAACTTAAAACTGGATATAAGGAAGAAAAAAGTTAAGTATGGTTTCTAAGTTATCTACTCCCAATCGGCATATGAATTTTGAAGTAAATACACAGAATAAAGAATGAGGTTGGAAGAAAAGCTATTGCATTTAAGGGGAATGTTATTCCATACACCTACTGTTCGTTCTAATTCCATGCCCTCAATGTGACTTACTCTCATCATCACACTCAGTGATTCTCAACTGTGAGCACACAGGAGGAAAAAGGGCAGGTGGAGGTATATTGAAATTTAGGTGTTTATAATTGAGTGCAGGTGTAGTTCAATTACTACCAATTTTTTTCCAGACAGTCTGATGTCACAGTCCTGCCCACCACCATCCCTCACTGAGAATCACCATTGTATACAATTATCCATGAATACTCTGACAAAACAGAGACAGCTGAAAAACTTGAATATGTTCCATAAAGTCACAGAACTGCAAGAATAGGAGAGATTTTGATGACCATCTAAAGTTCAGTAGGTCTCAACCAAGGGCTGCTTGGAAATCTGTGGGGGAATTTGGGCTATTACAGTGGCATTTAGTGTCTGAGGGCCAGGAATGTGAATTTAGCTTCCTACAACTCGCAGGACAGTTCCAAGTAAGAATTATTTTGCCCCAAATGACAACAGTGCTCCTTTGAAGAAATTCTGATATAGTTCAACCCCTGTATTTTATAGATGAGGACAAAGTAAGATTTCAGGGAAGGAAATGACTTGCTAAAGATCATCCAGTTGAACAGTAAGGCCCAGAACCCAGGGCTTCTGTTTATACTCCTCTTCACTGCTTTCTAATCTGGGACTGGTAAGCCTGCGCACATCTAGGAGAGGAGTCTGACTAAAGCATATGTCAGGTACTCAGAATACTACCTTGCTATCAGTTCTTTACACATTTTCTCACCCTCAGATCTGGGCTGGAGATGCAAGTTTGGCAGTCATCAGCATGGGAAGCCTTAAGATGAATAAGATCACTCTGGCCAAATATGTAAAATGTGACAAAGCTCTGGGGAGCACAAACATTAGGAGTCTAGAGGAAGAAGAGGTACCAATAAAGGAAGCAGAAAAGGAAATGTAGGAGAGTCTCGAAGACAAAGGGAATTGGAGGCAGTTTTTTGTTTTTAGTAAAATAGTTACTTTACCATTAATTGGGTACCTATGTTCACTGAATGACTGTTTGTTTCCTCTCCTGTATCTATTCCTTGCCTTTTCTTTGCTTGACTTTGCAGACAGTCTATTAAAACAGTCTCTTTCCCAGTCTCAGCTATAGCTGTGATACAGTTCTGGACAATAAGATATGAGAATATGATACCATTATCTTGTACCCAGCCTTACTGAGTTTGTACAGGATACACAGAATGATATTTGACACTTTAATATTCCTAAGAGCCAAGAAAATTTTGCAAAAGAGTAACTTAGGAGGCTTGTTGTACCAGTCAGCAAAACAAACCACAAAGCCAAAGTAATTACAAGAGCATAACAGAAGAGTGAGGACTGATAAATAGAAGACAGTATACAGTATATGGGAAAAACAAACTAGTAGTCAGGAACACTTTGGGGAGGAAGCATATCAAGAAATAACTCATAGGTCTTCCATAGTAGAACTCCCAACCGCCTTGCTGTCACAGTCCTTTGTATGTTTTCTCAATACCCAAATCCCCTCTCACCTTCAAAGATTCAATCGTGGCCTGCTTGTAAATCTTTTCTCCAGGATCTTTCTTCTGAGGACTATTCTGGATTCTAGGCGTTCGGATGACGAATTTATCCATTGCTAGGGGACTTCAACTACGACTCCAACTACCTTCACTTGTTTGCAGCGTGTTCTGCTCAAGAGAGGTAAGATTCTAAAACGTCATCAAAACTGCGGTGATGTGTATTCCCTTAAGTGACATAATTGGGTTCTATACACTCTAGAAGCATTCCTGAACTATTAGAACTCTTGGGTGTAATTCACAGGAAGATCACCTCCTGAAAAAAAACATCTTTCAAATAACTGAAACTGTATACAATCATCGATCTACTTCCTGAGTTTGGAGGTGCCTAGCTTTCGTAAGTGCACGCTGTGTAAGGGATTCCAGTATTGGGCCAGGGGTTGAGCCTAGTAACTTATAAAGCCTCTTTCAACTAGGTTGGGTTGTTCCTGGGTTAGAGTTCCACTAGTTTCAAAGACGCTCTTAACAACTACCCCCTCCATGCCCGCAACTGCAAGGGTTCTAGTGAACAGCACCCAACTACCACCTTCAGGTCTCAGCAGGGTGCTCAACAAACAGCCACCTTCAGGAACTGCTGGGTGGCGAGAGGGTCCCAACCGAGACGGTCGAGCTCTGGATTCTCGAGCAAAGGGAAACACCATCTTCCCTCTCTCCTCAGGACTCAGAATCCCAGAAAGTGGAACCTAACAACGGTGTGACATGAGACCCACCAGGAAAAGCAGCCCTGCCAGTAGCTGGGCCCCTTCACAGCGCACCCACTGACCACCCAAGCCTGGATTAAACTGTCGCTTCCTTCCAAAGCCGCAGCTCCTCGGAACACTCTCTGCCAGCCCTCAAAGAGCCCCGGGGCCGCAGCAAACCATTTGGCCCACAATGCACTGCGCAGGGAGGGGCGACGGAGGGCGCGCCCAGGGCGGCTGTAGTTCTCCAAGACCGACTTTTCCGCCCGCACAGTGCGCCTCCTGTCCGCATAGAACTACATGCCCCAGCGTGCCCCGCGAAGGGAATGATGGCGGGCCTGCCAGTCGCTTTAGGACTCGCGATGGTTGGTCCCACCCCTTCTCGCCAACCTAAGAGAAGTTCGTTGACCCAGTGGAGGGGCGGCAGTTGGCTGCTTCGGGTCAGGGCGGAGTTGAGGAGAAGGCGGAGGCGGAAGCGGCGGCCCGTGGGGCGGGGAAGGGGCTGGCCCCGGAAGGAGGAGGAAACTCTGAAAAGAAAACAGCAACAAGCCGAGCTGCTGTGACAGAGGGAAACAAGATGGCGGCGCCGAAGTGGAGCCTCTGGGTCGGGGCCCAACTGGGGCTCCCGCCGCTGCTGCTGCTGACCATGGCCCTGGCTGGGGGTTCGGGAACTGCTTCGGCGGAAGCGTTTGACTCGGTCTTGGGTGATACGGCTTCTTGTCACCGGGCCTGTCAATTGACGTATCCCTTGCACACCTACCCCAAGGTAGGGCCCGTCTGAACGGGCTACAACCCTTCCCTGAACCGCCCACGTCTCCGCTCTCGCGCACCTCTGTCCGCTCTGGGAACCGGCTCTAAGATCCGCCCTTCAACCGCCGTCTCTCACCTGTGTCCCTCCCGTTTGCATCCCTCATCTACCTGCACCCTGTTGCTGCTTGATTAGCGGAAGTTAGTGCTGCATCTACCCTGTAATTGGCTGGGGAACACAAAGATGACAAAGACAAGACCCCTTTCGTGTGGGAGCTTGCGGGACAGCGAGGTTGTTGAGCGCTCCGCGGAGGAGGAGGAGGATACGGATGGTTGATGTGGGGTCCTCACCTCCCAGGAGCTTAAGGGGTGGCGGCGGGGGCGGGCGGTCAGGAGCAGATACGTAGGACCACAAAAGGTTAGTTCAAAACCCATGTTTACGGAGTGCCTCTCTGGGCCGGGAGCGCAGTCTGTTTCGGTAGACAGACAAGTAGACAATCACACCATAGTATAAAATGTGTTAAGTCAGCCCAAGAACTTGTGAGATGCACAGGAAGGGGCTTTTCTCCTTTGTTGATTTACAGTGTGCAAGGCGCTGCCACTAGGGACTGGGATGGCTTAGAGAAAAAGCAGTTCGTTTTCTGCATTCAAAGAACTTAACCATTAAGTGCGGAAGACAGAAGGAATTCATAGAGTGGGTAAAGAAATGAGACTGCCCTTTGGTGGGGAGGAAATCACAGCTTAGGGAGAGGAGTGACCCTATTTTCACTCCCAGTCCGCCCGCAGATGCTGCCTTTCCTTTAATTCCATTCCATTTCTCAAGTTGTTTTTTCAGCTTCCTTAAGAACTCTGTTTACTCAATATTCTAAATTGCGTGGTGACTCCCCACCCTTCCCCATATGTAATCTGGGTATCTCTTCCCCTCCCCAGCTGCCTTACTTTATAATAGCTTTTGCTGATGTTGATGTTTTTCTCCTTGTTTTTCCTGCGTCTTCTCTGTGCTGTTTACCTAATCGTGTAGCTAGACCTCTTTGCTCTCTCGGTCTACCAAGTGACCACGAGGACAGGTCCAGTGAAGTTAATTTAGTATGTTCTTCATCCGCAAGTGCTTTCAGGTCTTGGAAATGAAAAGTTCTAAAATGCCTTCACTTCCCATATGTCTGTTTACTGCTCGATTTTACGTTGCATCAGGATTATCAGTTTTCAAGAAAAAATGTGGGAGAGGATTATCCTAGAATTTTAAGTCAGAGAGTAACAGCAATCAAGAGAGAGAAATGAGAAATTTTGGCTTCCAGACTTAAATCAAGCTGTACTACCTCTCAGTGCATAATTTTCTTCTCTTCTTTTAAACCTCTCATCATTAAGAAGATTGAATGAGGAAACTCAATAATTGATTTGACATGGAATTGGGCAGAGACTATTTTGTATCCTTCTAGTGTTAAATCATAGTTTTTTTTTCCCTTTTTTGAGATTTTCCTAGCAAATTTGTAGTATGCACACCAGAATGCTGGGAGAATAATTAAATGACTTGAAAGGGTAAACATTTCCAGAACTTTTAGATACTTTTATAATACCCAGTACTTTCTGAGAATTGATGTGATACTGGTAAGTCTTTTTTGCTTAATCATTAAAGCTATTCTCATCTGGACCTCCAAAAATCATCTATCTCTCCATTGGTCCTGGACTTAAAAATTTCACTTTATTGCCAGTATAAGAGATTTGCACCTATTATTGCCCTAATTCTCACAATCAGCCTCCAAAGTAGCGTTTTATGATTGAGGAATTGAGGCTCTGAAAGGTTAAGTGACCTGCCCAAGGTCACATAGCCAAGAAGTAATGGACTGGTAGGAATTTAGTCCGAAAACTGGCTACCTGTGCTGCCTTCTATTAATAAACTTGTATTAAAATTTTAATTTGCTTATTTCACTGATTCTGTTGACCTTCCTCTGAATTATTTTGCAGTTCAGGAAAAAGTGTGTGTTATAAATAATTAGATGGATTTACAAGCTCACAAAGCTTCTTGGTCTAGTATTTGTAAATGGGGAATAGAAATCTCATTTTAACAACTCTTTTTCAAAATTAGTTGTATGTTGCAAGAAAGTAGAATACCTGTTTGTAAGTCATAATTTAAAAATTATTGTATCTTATCTTTTAACTTTGCTTGAAAGTGCAATTGCATTATTTGTCTGCTTCCAAATACAAGAGACATAAGTCATATTAATAACAAAGGTAATTAGAGTTGGCCTGGTCCTTTTTTAACTATGTGTGTGGGCTCTGGAAACATACAAACCTGGGTTCCATTCCCAGCTCCATTTTTACTATGTGTGTAGTTCAATTTGTCAGCTGTAGAAAAAAAAAACCTCATAGTGTGAGGATTAAAGATAATATCTATGGCACTCTTAACACAGTGCCTAACACAACAGATATTTCTTCTGCTATATATCTTAAAGCCAGTTTGGTACATATAGTATTAGTAGTGCTGATAATGAAAGAATAGTTGGACTTAGCTCAGAATAAGAAGATGCATCTAAAATCTATAGATAGTATCATTGAAGTTCCTTTTAATAATTTAGCTGGTATTCAGTTTGGTGGAGAGCATCATTTCCTTGTGCTTTAAATCAGAGTAGATACGTTCTATATAAGCTTGCCAGTCATTTGAGATATATAAGGCATGAAATATTTACTTGGAACAATAATATCTAGAACATGAACACTTACTTAGAATAAGGGTATGATTGTTAATAGCTACCAATCGAGTGCCTCCTCTGTGCCAGATGCTGTATAATACATTAAGTGTTAGCACAATGCCTGGCACATTGTGGGTGCTCATTAAATAGTATTATTGATATGTCTATTTATTAAATAGTATAGCATAATACTATATTGTAGATATAAAAATGTATAAACCTCATCATAATCAAGATTGACATGAGTATTGTCCCCATTGTACAACTAGGGAAATGGGTTCAGAGAGATTAAATCACTTGCTCAAGGTTATATAGAATAAGTAGTGAGGCTTCAAACCAGGGCTGGTTTCTGAACCTAGACTCACCATGCCATACTCTTCTCTGAAGCTGACACTGAAGGGCTTATTGGGTTCGTTTACCAAAGCATATCTGAAAGTGAAATGACATGCAGTGTAGCTTATACTGATAAGCTCATGCTTCCTCTGTGTGGTACACGGAAATAGGTGGTACTCAAAGACATAATTCTTTCACCATTTTACAAAACCTGCAGAAGCTACTCAGGTATGAAATTTTTATCTAAATTGTTAAAATTCTTATAATTTCTCCTTAACAACAAATGCAAATAGAACCGAGGCCCAAAAATGTGCTACCTTCAAAGTTGTATAATGAAGCTTGTGTAGTATTAGACTGCAGCCACCACTTCTTAATGGATTGCTGCTGCTGCATAAATTTTACTAATCCTTCTGCTGGGAAGAAATGCATACCTTTGTGTTTCATTGGTTGCTAACTGGTATTTGCACATGCTGTTTCCTTATTAGGTGCCTTCCAGTTTGTATACAGTAGATCACACAGTAAGTTGAGAGGGCTCTCTCACATTAACTAGTTTGTTTCAAATATTATATGTATTTCATCTAAGAAAAGCCTGTTGAAGACATTGTCATTAGTCTTATTAAGCAGTTAACATTTTCCAGCAATGAATAATCTATCCTATCATCAGCTCCCACACATATAGAATGATGCCTATAACTGTTTTTTATTTTTAAAATATATTACTATGATTAACACTACTGCCATTTATTGACCACCTTCAGTGTCTCAGACACTGTACTAACAAAGCTATCTTCCAGCATTGTTGCAGGGTTTGGAGATCATGAAAAAACTGAGATTTTAGATAGGTAAAGTAACTTGTGCATGGTCACTCAAAAGGTTTTAGTCCAAGTCTGGTAATTCCAGTGGTTTGTCTGATATGTCACACTGTTGGTCTTACTTGTGTTTTCATTTGAAGTAAGCCAAGTTAAAAAAGAATCCTTTCATGTAAGCATTTTTATAGATGTGTACCTCACTTTGTGGGGGCCTTTATGGTACTGCTTCTATGTGAAGCTAGTCATCATACTTCTCCTGAGAACCCTGATGATTTATATAAATATGTGGTAGAAGTATGCCATTGGTTCTAAGGTACTAGCTTACTCATTTCTACCTCTGTTAAAGGTCCAATTATGTCTGTTATTTTTATTTTCAATTTTCTGCTCATAACATATGACCATGGAATATGGAAAAGGGTGATTTTTTTACTCACTAGTTCACTCTCTTGGGTTATCACTTTTAAAGTAAGAAACTAAAACCTCTTTATATGGTAAAAGTCTTGGGTATCACTTCTATCATTTTTCTTGGACAGTTTATATATTTATATAATAAATCATACTAACTTTGCTTCCTTTTTTACCTTTTTTTTCCCTGAGAGAAAAATAGTATTTTTTGGTAATCATCTCTGTTCTTGATCTCCCTAGGAGGAGGAGTTATATGCATGTCAAAGAGGTTGCAGGCTGTTTTCAATTTGTCAGTTTGTGGATGATGGAACTGATTTAAATCGGACCAAATTGGAGTGTGAATCTGGTAAGGTGCTGTGTTGATATTGTCAGCAGTATGTAACATTGCTGTTTTCTTTGAGTTGTGTTATGCTTTTTACATATTATGTGTTTTCCTCAGAAACTAAAAAGCATACTGTTTAAACTAGTCATATATCATATTTTAATTATTATGAAGTTAGAGTTTTAGTAGCTGTTGCTAGAAATATCATGGTACTTAAATTTCATCTACAGGTTTCCCCTGCTATCCAAAAGTAGAGCATTCCCTATGAAACCTTTCATGAGCTAAAATGGAATAAAGGAACAATTGCTGTAATTTATAATGGAATATTTTTTGAGTGTTCCCAAACCCCCAAAAATAAGCTCTTTTAGGCTTTTCTGATATCTTAGTACACATCTTGCTAACAGATACACAAAAGAAATTTCAATAAAGCACAGATGCTCACAGGCACAGTTCAAACCTATAGCAGCTTGATGCTAAGATGCTTAGTTCCTGGGGAAGGAGCTTGGAGGGGGCCACTGTCTTTGCTCAAGGTGCCCACTGCCTCTCTACAAACAAATTCTTAATGCTTTCTTGCTTTTCACCTTTTTTCTTAAAAAAGTAAATCCTCTTTGGATCTCTCTCAGTTACCGGAAACAGGTAGTACTGCTGTAGATCTTTTGTAAAAGCAAAGTAGAAAAATGCAAACTTTTGAAAAGCAGGGAATACCTGGATTTGTATAGGACACCTTTGTTTAACCAAGCATTTTGTTTGGACAAATACAGTAGTAATTATCCTTCTCATAATTCATCACCACCTTTTCAATGGATAGTATAATTTTCCTAAGCCTTTCAGTCATAGGCTAGTTGACTTAGCTTCAAGTTTTTTGCTGAATCAGGTCTTTGACTCAGTATTTAATAGTGTATTCTTTGTGGGTCATGCCAATAAAAGAAGTAACCAGAGTCTTTGTCATCTCTTAAACCACTATTCTTATCTTTTGCTGAAAGAGATGTGTTTAATAAAAGAAAGATGTAATCAGGACAAAATTAACATTTAACTTTTTTAAAGAACTATAATGGAATTTTCTCCTTCCATTACTTTACACTGTTTATTCAGTATAGCAGGAGGTGCCTTTCTGCCTACCACTATGCAATGACTCAATCCAGCCTCTGTGACATCGTAACCTATATGGCTCAGTCTCCTAACTGGCCATCTTTGTATGTGCGTAATGCTGTTCAATTTGTTCTATACCTTTGAGAAGTATTTCACAAATGCAAGACTGGATTGGAAAGATAAATAAAATTATTATAGTGGTGAAGTGTTGTATCACAAGAAAGAAATGGCTCTACTGAACTAAGTGAAGCGAGTATGTCTGGTAGACACTCATTTCAACTTTAGCATCCTGCTGTAGAACATTTTCAAAGCTTGATTTCTTAGAATTTAGGGTATTAGATTGATTGCTTTATTTTTGCTTGTCATACGAATACCCTCATTTCTCAACGAAGTTTGATCTAGTTCTTAATAGTAATATATATTTGTGTAAATCATTGAAATACATTAATCAGCTGTATGACATAGGTGGTGGTATTTCCATTTTAGATACACTGAAATCAGTAATCAGAGAGGTTAAACAGCTCAGCCCAGGTTACATATATAGCCTACAAATGATGGAGCCAAAACTTCAGGATGCTGGTTCTCTGTTTTTTCCACTATGCAAATGCTGACTATGAGGATCCCCTCATATGGATGTCATCATATAGATAGACCCTGAGTGTATAAAAAATAGATATATATCTGAAACATTTCACTTTTGGGAGGCAGAGGATCTAGGATTTTATTAAAATAATCCATTTGCTGTTAGGAATTTAGAAATTCATATTGATGAAATACTTTTTTACGTAAAAGAAATTTATTTATGAAATACCAAATCCCTTCTTTTCTATCCTCCCTCCTCTCTATCTCTCTTTTTTTCTTGTAATTTGCCTGTTTTTCTTTTACAGCCTGTACAGAAGCATATTCCCAATCTGATGAGCAATATGCTTGCCATCTTGGTTGCCAGAGTCAGCTGCCATTTGCTGAACTGAGACAAGAACAAGTATGAAATAATACTGCCTTGCAAAATTACTTGCCTAGATTGTACTGACTTGTATTGAAATGTTTATCACTCACTTGATCCTATTTTAGTGTTACATATTAGAATTAGTTTTCAGCAAACTGTGTTTGCAAATAGGAGAGTTAATTGAATAGTTTTTGTATAATGCTTCATTGTTAAAAGGTGTATTTGCATCCATAATCTCATTTTGTGTTTTTTTTTCATGGTCCAGTGATGATGTAATCCCCATTTTGCTCATGAAAAAACTGAGGCTCAGAGAAATTAATATTTCAGAGTTCTTTTTTCATCCCAAGTCCCATTATCTTAACTAAGGTCATCATCACTTCTCATCTATATTACTAAACTCCCAAACTATTTTCCTACTTTACCACCTCTAGTCCACGTCTGTCTCCAAATACTTATTTTTTAAATGGAAATATCATTATATCATTCTCCAATCCTACATACTTCAGCAGCTCCCTATTATACACAGGTTTAAGTCCATACCGCTTATCACAGCCTGGCTCCTGATTACCTCTTCTATGTCAATCTCATATAATTCCCAACCCCTCATATCTGTACTTCAAACATACTTTGAAAAGTTTCTTCATTTTATTAATTTTTGCATAGAAAATATAGTCACATAATATAAAACTCAAAAGATAAAAAGAGTATACAGTTGACGGTTGACTAATTATGGGGTTAGGGGCACGGTCCCCTGCATAGTCAAAAATCCATAGTATAACTTTTGACTTCCCAGATCTTTACTACTAATAGTCTGTGGTTGACTGAAAGCCTTACTGATAACATAATCGGTCAATTAACACATATTTTATATATGTATTAACATACTGTATTCTTACAATGAAGCAAGCTGGAGAAAAGAATGTTAAGGAAATCATAAGGAAGAGAAAATACAATACTGTACTGTATTGAAAATAATCCACATATAAGTGGACCAACACAATTCAAACCAATTTTCAAAGGTCAGCTATATAGCAAACAGTCTCCTGTTAAGACATTCAGTTTTCCTTTGTTAATGTAGCTAGGATTACCAATACAGAGGTATTTCATGGATACACAAAGATATATGTATTCTTTTTTAAAAATGTAAGTGCACATAAGGAATATCTACTTATTACTCATTATTTTTACTACATAATATTCCATTGTGTGTATGTATCATAATTTAAGCAGTCCCTTATTTGTAGACATGTAGGTTGTTCCTAATCATTTTTATTTATAAGTGATAGTGCATATTTTGCATATTTACATCTATAGAATAAAGTCATAGGAGGAGAATTTCTGAGTTAAGAGATGTATGCATTTTTAATTTTGAGAAATAGAGCAGAATTACTCTCCGTGGAGTTACTACCAATATTTTGAATTGAGATATAATTCACATATAATTCACTCTTCTAAAGTATTCGCTTTAGTAGTTGATCAGTATATTCACAAAGTTGTGCAACCATCATCACTATATAGTTTCAGAAGATTTTCACAATGCCAAAAAGAAATCCCATACCCTGGGACTTTCCTTTCCAGCTCTGTCCTGCCTCTGGTAATGTACCACTTTATTACAATTTTAATTTGTCTTTCTCTTATTATAGTAATGTTAAAGATATTTTCTAACTTGGAAAATGAAAAGATAATTTTGCAGAGCCATTTTTATTTCCTTTTATTTGTATGCATATTGAGCAGTTCTTGATTTTTATAATATGACATGTTATTCCATGCCTCTGTTCCTTCTACTCCCCATCTGCCTAGTCAGTCTTTGGGCAGGTGTCATTTCCTTTATGAAGCCTTCTTAGAAACCACCTCTCACCCCAGTTTGGGTTGGGTGCCTTTCCCTGTACATGTCTTACCACCTTATGTTTAACCTTTCGCCTTGAAGGATTACACAGATTAAACACAGGTATACATTGATGAATAAAACACACATGGTCCCTGATCTCTTAAAATTTATAATCTCAATGAATGCTTGTTCAGTGAAATAGCCAATAAAAGATTTCACAATGATTATGTGGGAAAATTCTATTGTGATCAAATTTTCTAAAATTTGTCTAATTCTAAAAACTACTTTCCCTTAATACCCAGCAATATGTCTCTTTTAAAATATAGCAAAACCAATACTACCCCTAAAGTCCAGGCAATGTATCCCCCTTGTGCTGTAGAGGGGCCCACTGCTGCTAAATAAGTCGGATTGGAGGGGAGATACCAATTAATGTTAAAATCTTATCAGTAGTTTATTCAGCCCATAAATAACTTCCCTCATCCTGCCCTGAAATCAAATGTCTCATATTTTATGCATATATTCTTTTGATTGATTTTTCCCTTCCTCTTTTCCATTGATATTCAATATAGCATGATTTATTTTACATGAAAGCATTAAAGATGAGAATGATATGATGTGTCCATTCCCCTCTACCACTTGAGGCCTTGCTAATCTTTATTTAATCATATCAAGATTCTCCACATTTTTGGGCCCGATTCAAAAGCATGTTGTTAGAGAGGTGATGGGTAGCTTGTAAGTGTCTTTGGTGGCAAGTTAAAGTAGCCTGGGATTTTTAGCTTTACCATAGTTAGATAACTAAGAGTTTACACTAATGCAAATGATAATGGTAGAGTCACTTAATGCTTATACCCTGTCCCAGTAACAATTTGGGGAGTCTTGATTATCTTGCTCTCTTGAATATACATATATAAAAATAACATATTTCTCATTATTTAATTTTTTTTTTAAGCTTATGTCCCTGATGCCAAAAATGCATTTGCTCTTCCCTCTGACTCTGGTAAGGTCATTCTGGAGTGACATGGTGGATTCTGCACAGAGCTTCATAACTTCTTCATGGACTTTTTATCTTCAAGCTGATGATGGAAAAATAGTTATATTCCAGGTGATGACTGCTTCATAGATTCATTTAAATACAAACAACAGTAAATGCATATGTCTTAATTGAAGTCTTGGCATAAAGCCATGTAGTCATTCACTTACAAATATTTATCATCAAATAATAATTACTTATTTGGCCTACATTACAACATTGGGTTATCAGGACACAGTGTCAGTGTACCCTTCCCTCTACTGTTGGAAGCCTGTCTAAAGCCCATTGGTGCTTACCTAATAAGAACTCTGAGTATTCTAAATTTTCTAGTGGTCAAATTGATAAAATGAAACCTCTAGATAGGAGAAGTAAGAATAATTAATGTGCTTTGAGTGTAAATAGTGTCATATACATCTCATGTATGGATATTAGCGAAAAGCAGTACAATATAATTTTTAGCTCTTTATAGTGCTTTTCCTCATAACTCTTAAAAGAGAACTTGCTCAAAAGCATATTGCCTCCTAGACAGGAAATTTTTCTCCTACTTCATTACTCACTGTGTGATGTGATAGTAATAGTTGCTATTCCTCAAAGGTTCTTATGTAGTAGACATACATGTGTTATCTCAAATCTTCAAACAATTTTATGATGTTGTATTATCCCTATTTTATTGATGAGGAAACTGCAAGTACAACTTATTTAAGGTCACCCTACCAGTACTAACAGAATTAGGCTTCAGACTTAGGTTACTTTAGTTCCAAGGCTCATATGCCATCCTGCCATGCAGTCTTCCCTTTTATTCAGTAAGTTCCTCAAAATTACCAGCCAAGAAATCATATGCCATCCTGCCATGTGGTCTTCCTTTTTATTCAGTAAATTCCTCAAATTTACCAGCCAACAAATTATGTTTTGGTATTTTTCTCTCAGGTAATAATTGAAGTAAACCTTCTAATTATGACTACTAATTGAGTGGCTTACTGCAAGGCTAGTATGTGATTTTTAGCACTGTCCTGAGCCTTGGGTCACCTGTACTTAATCTGATAAGTTAAACACAGAAGGAATTTTCTCTCTTTAAATTCTCGAATAAGCTCCATGTCCTGAAGGTGCTCAAGTTAAAGCTTAAGTTAACTCTCAGAGCAGAGCCCTCATTCATTTCTGATTAGATATGAAATTACTTCTGTTTCTTTCTTTGTGTCAACTTGAGTGTAACTCGGATGGAGGAACCCCCACTCCAGAGGATCAGGGCTACCTCAAAGGTATAAAGTATGGAGTATTTAGCTGTAATATATGAATTACTCATACTTAGGGAAGAATGGAATGTTTCAAATGAGATAATATGTGTTTAGCTAAAAATTTTGGCAGTCTGCTAAATTATTCCTGAGCAACTAGAATTAGAACTCATTTTTGCAGGGTGTGATATTTAATGGCTGTATGTCGTAATTTTTCCCCCTTTTTAAAAAAATGTTGTCAGGAAGCTAAACTTACTAAATATTTGATGATGCCAGAAATCTGTTTCTTTGCAAGGCACTGGATCTGATGTTTAGGAAGTGCAATTAAAATATATTGTGGTTAATGTGTTTTCTGTTTTATACCATGCTTCTGTTACTTTTTCTCAATTTGAATGTTTATAGAGATGATGTGTTATAGAACTTCCTACTGAGAGAAGCTTAACAAGTACAAATGACTTAATTGCTTTCATTATCATTTTAGTCTAAGCCAGAAATCCAGTATGCACCACAATTGGAGCAGGAGCCTACAAATTTGAAAGAATCATCACTAAACAAAATGTCCTGTAAGTTCTATTTTAAGTAGCTTGGGATAAAAACATTAGCAGTCAAATCTGGTTGTGGTAAAATTGGTTGTGTGATTGTTTTTGCACTAATGGAAGGTGAACAGATAATTTCTGAAGCAGTGGTTCTCAAACTTTAATGTGTATTAGGATCTGGAGAGCTGGTTAAAACAGATTTCTGAGCCCCACCTCCAGAGTTTCCAATTTAGGAGATCTGGGATAGGACCTGACAATTTGCATTTCTAGCAAGTTCCCAGACGTTGTTGAATCTACTGGTATAGGGACCATGCTTTGAAAACCACTCTTCTAAAAACATTTAGTTTGCTCTGAAGAATGTTTTGAGTGTGAACTAATGAAATCCTCTGATATTTCCCAATAAACTAACCACATAGTGAAACTACCTGAAATTATGAGTTCCTGTTCTATTTTTATTGCCATGCTAGAAGTGAATTTTATGTTATAGGAACATCAAGCTAAAGCTGAGCTTACCTTTTAAAATGTACTACTCATACCTTATTTTAGATACTACTTTAATTAACTTTCTGATTATTTTGGTGGGTGGATAATGACTGCATGTAAGGCCGTCTTTAACTTTAGATTAGAATAAACCATATCCTGTTATTCAAGCCCACAAGTAATTAAACAATGCATCAATGTCAATAAGAATTTGGAAATAAAATAGGAAATCCATAATGTGGTAGAATATCCATTTGGTTTTTAGTGTGCTGGAGGAATTTGCATTCATTATAATATGTATCAGATTACATTTATAAAAACCACTCTATCCGTACAGTGTGTTTGTCTTGAAGTAGTCATTGAAACTAGCTTTTGGATTCGAGTATCAAACTTGTACCTTGTTATTTCAGCAGATCTGCAAATGAGAAGTTCACAAAGACACAGGAACTATCTCACGGATGAAGAAAGCAATGGCTTTTTAAGATGCCTCTCTCTGTATGTATTCCCCTTCATTTAATGTGTACAGGAGATAAAATCTGGCTTAGATTCCTTTTTATTAAAGTTATGTTAGCTGCTCAAAAGTAAAAAACCTTTACTTTTTCCTACCAGACTTGGGCTTTCAGATATTTAATTTGTTTAAAAAGTAATACACATACAACTGTAATAAAACCCAAGCAGGTAATTTTTTTCACAGTAGAAAAGCATCTTGTTCTTGCTAGGGTTCCTTGATTTACGTTAAGAAATTGCTTCTTCAGATATTTAAATTAAGCTTTAATTTAAAGTATGTCTGAATGGGTTGGGGGTCAGATTTTTGTTTTTATCTGCATGGCCACACTTGAGGCTAGGGGAGGGAAGTAAGCTATAGATTAAGAAGGACTTTGTGTTCTATACTGAAAAATGTCAACTGTATGCCAAGGATTCTTTTTTTTTTTCGATAATTATTTTTTATTGAAGGGTAGTTGACACACAGTATTACATTAGTTTCAGGTGTACAACACAGTGATTCAACATTTATATACATGATAATTCTAGGTACCAGCTATCACCATACCAAGTTGTTACAATATTTTGACTATATTCCTTATGCTATACATTACATCCCGGTTACTTTATTTATTTTACAATTGGAAGGGTGTTTATATATATATATACATATATATATATAAAAATTTTTTTGTGTGTGTGTGTGAAGGCATCTCTCATATTTATTGATCAAATGGTTATTAACAACAGTAAAATTCTGTATAGGGGGGTCAATACTCAATGCACAATCATTAATCCACCCCAAGCCTAATTTTCGTCAGTCTCCAATCCTCTGATGCATAACGAACAAGTTCTTACATGGAGTACAAACTCTTACATAGTGAATAAGTTACATGGTGAACATTACAAGGGCAGTCATCACAGAAGCTTTCGGTTTTGTTCATGCATTATGAACTATAAACAGTCAGTTCAAATATGAATATTCATTTGATTTTTATACTTGATTTATATGTGGATACCACATTTCTCTATTATTATTATTTTTAATAAAATGCTGAAGTGGTAGGTAGATACGAGATAAAGGTAGAAAACAGAGTTTAGTGTTGTAAGAGAGCAAATGTAGATGATCAGGTGTGTGCCTGTAGACTATGTGTTAATCCGAGCTAGACAAGATGCCAAGGATTCTTAAGGATGGTAGGGGAAATTGGGCAGGTGTGGGTAGTGGGTACCTTACACCCTCCGAGGAAAGAATATCAAGCCTTCTGAGGGTGAAGAGAGTTTTATTTAAAGAATACATGCTTCTGCTCCTCCAACAAGTTCTTATTTCCTGGAAGGAAATTCCTCCATACCTTAGTTAGGGCTGGAGTATGTAAAGGGAATGTTTTTTCATTAAAAATATTTTTTGCTCTATTATCCTCCCCAATTGGAAGACTTGAAACAAGGCATCATATAAGAGTCCCCTGCTTTTAGGTACAGTGCATTTTCTAAAGTTCACGTCCTTTATTGGGAGACAGACAATGACTGTGCATGCCTTTTCCTCGGCATGTTCAAGTGCTGGCAAATTATCAAGTGAATGGGTTATGGTGGTAAGTATAGATCTTTTATTAGGCAGTAATGGATGAGCATAGATGTGAAAATTGGGCTGCCTGTGTTCATTACACAGTTCCTCAGAATTAGATTCTTAACTATTTTAAAATAGCTTGACTTTTTTCTGCTTTTTGAATCATGATCTATAGTTTGGCAAACAGTAGGTCCACTGTGGAAAAAACTCCTATTCCTGATTCTTGTGACTGGCCTTCTACTTTAAGATATTTTAATCATAAGAAAAATGTAATTATCTCTTTACTAAGATTTGCTGTAATGGATACAGAATACCTCATAATAGATATGCTCTTATAAATTGAAATATAAGCAAATAGTGGAAAATTAAATATTTGAAATGTGCTAGAGAATCCTTTGATGAACCAAATGATCATTTCATTTCACCTCTTCTATACCCTAAGTTTTTGGGATATTGGGCTTTCTTAAAGCAAGTATTGTCATAATACCTTGAAAATAATATATAATATTTGTATAGCAGTGTGCAATTTATAGAACACTTTTATTTGCCTTATCTCATTTAGTAATTATAAAATAGCTTTGAAAGTATTCTGCTTTAACTTAATATATTCAGCAGAAAGCCAGTATGTCTGATTTTTTAAATTATGAAAGAGTGATATAGCCATGTTACAGAGACTTGAGAAATGGAGGAAAGGACATCATACCAACCTAATGTAATAGCTATTATATTTCCTTCTGTAAGTTGTTTTTAAAATTTTAAGAATAGTTTTAAAGTTAGCATACAAAGTTATAATTGTATCACTAGATTAAGTACAAAAGGTAGATTACCTTTCGTTATTAAGAATCTTTTTTTTGTTATCATTAATCTACAATTACACAAAGAACATTATGTTTACTAGACTCCCCCCTTCACCAAGTCCCCCCCACAAACCCCATTACAGTCACTGTCCATCAGCGTAGTAAGATGCTGTAGAATCACTATTTGTCTTCTCTGTGTTGTAAGAATCTTTTTTATATTACAAAATTTTAACATGACTGTTCATCTTTTTCAGTAACTCTGGGTGGATTTTAACCACAACTCTTGTCCTTTCGGTGATGGTATTACTCTGGATTTGTTGTGCAACTGTTGCTACAGCTGTGGAGCAGTATGTTCCCTCTGAGGTAAATTTAATTCTAACCTTTAGGCCATTTGAAGACTGAGTCATGTGATGCACCATTTTAAATGCCTTATTTGTTTAACTGGAAAAACAAGGCCTTTCTACTAATAGAATAAGAGATTTGGTGGTTTTAATCACACATGGTGGGTGGCGCACATGAAAATTGCAGGTTTGCAGGGCAAGAATCACTGTTCCCTGTATTCCATGATGCTAACTACCACAGTGACATACACATTGGCTTCTTTGAGTAAAGTGTCTCTTTTTCCCTGGTTCTCTGAGATTGAAAAAAACCTGTTGACATCAGTTTCTAAGGTGATATATAAGAAATGAGGCTTGTAGAACCACTAATTTTAAATTAGTAGCCAAAAATGTTAAGGAATAATTGCTGCTTTAGAAGCAGCAAGGCTAGAGTGTTTAATTTTGAGTTAACATGTTCTAGTAGCTAATCCCGAGAGAGATGGAAAGCTATGGTCGTCCTTGGTAATTAAAATTTTAACTGGCCTGAGAAGCGTAACTGTTATGGTAAGGAGTTTTGTTTTTTGGGGGAAAGGCTATAATTGGATGATTCAACTTAGATTTCAAGGAAAGAAAGTTACTTATAGAACTAAATACAGGATAATAATGTTTGTTGACATCAAATCCAACTGAAAGTAATCTTCAATTCTCTTGTACCGCCAAAGTGCAATAGAAAAAGAGAAAAGAAAGGGAAATTAAAATAGAATCTAATAAGTAGTTAGCATTTGCTTAGCATAGTACTTGAACAACAAACTTATCTTAATAGACTATAAAGATTGTTTTAATGTAAGATTTACAAGTGAATAATGATTATATTATAGTTCATGTTTTTTATTAAGATGATGTGTGATACAT
Organism: Manis pentadactyla; assembly: GCF_030020395.1. NCBI lineage: Eukaryota > Metazoa > Chordata > Mammalia > Pholidota > Manidae > Manis > Manis pentadactyla. The sequence goes on along the minus strand of NC_080022.1, from coordinate 43,783,075 downwards.
AGTTCTTTAAAATTTGCAAAGTATTTTCATATGTCTTACATGTCCAGCAATAGTCTATAGCAGGTTTTATTATCCATTTTATAGATAATAGGCTTACAGAGTCTAGGTAACCTTCCTAGGGTTGCACAGCTGTGAAAGTATTAAGGCTGGAATTACTGTATTGTAAAGTATTGAGGTTCATGTCTTTTGATTTGCAACTCCTGTATCTTTTCCTGTCTGCTGTCTTTCCAATGACTTATAAGGTATTTAAGTGGCACAAATAATAAATGTACAAATTGTTAAGGAAAACAATCTATATGCTGGGATTTTTAGATAAGGCTTTTTAGGTAATGGGAGTCTTGACCTGACCTTTGAAGTATGGGTAGTAAGATATGGATTAGCAGAGAGAGGAGGAGGAGGTTAGACAGCTTTCCCAGGTACAGACAAGAATTAAGCTATCAGGGAAGAACTGTAAGGAACTGACTTGATTTAAAGAACTTAAATTGGGAAATGAAGCCAACTGGATAAAATTAGGATTGGAAAGAACCCTGAATTATGGAAGTATTAGAAAATGGGTAAATTTCTGTAGAATTCATCTGTTTATGATATGAATGTACTGATAACATCCTCTTGCTACGTTACCTACTTATGTTCTTCAGCTGTAATATCTGTATTTTAATTATTTTATTCCAAATAAAGCTGAAATTACCCATTTTAAAAATTGCTTTTGTCTATTACTTCCTTTTGAGCTGTTGCATGTACCTCTAAATCCTTATGGCAACAAGCTACAAACCTATAGTAAAAAATCTTGTTGACCACCCTATCCTCTGCTGGTTCATTCCTTTCTTTTTTTTTCATCAGTGTAATTCCTTCTCATACCCCTTCTAAAAGAAAGATACACATAGAGATTGATTTGGTTATTGCCAGGAAAGAGTGACTGGCTGGTCTTAGGTGGAATATACCTTGATAAATCACCACAACCTCAATTCTGGTTCCCAGGCCTGTTGATTAATGTTGAGTACTTTCTCCCAGGCACTGTTCTAAATGTTTTATATGAATTGGCTCATTTAGTCCTTTCAGTAACTCTGTGAGATGGCTTTTTTAATTATGCCCATTTTCCAGATATGAAAACAGCAAGAGAGTGCATGATTGCCCCAGTGTTACATACCAGTGAGTGGTAGAACCAGAATTTGAACCCAGGTAGTCTTACTTCAGAGCCAGTACCCTTAAGTTTATTTAGTTAGCATAGAATCATAAATAGGGTTGTTGATTATGTGATTCCTATCAGGATCTGATCTCCTGTATGCCTTCTTTGACACTAAGAGAGAGACATCACCAGGACCACATGGTTCATGTTCTTGCCAGAATGCTCAAATTCTCTTATCCTAACAGTTCTTTAGACATTTTATAGTTTTTCCTCTCTTACCTCCTTACTTGACTTAATGGCAGTGACATCCTCTTTTGGTGGTGTTTAGACATATCAATACCTCTCACTGTTGTTTTAGTTATACCTCATAGACCTAGAGATCCTTTCCTCTCCTTTCAGATGACTCTTAATCTTTCTTTTCCTTTTAGATGTTGTATCTGCTGTGATAAAATTTGTTTTGATTATGTAGCTTTAATTCTGTTAAAAATTCTTTCCCCTTATTTCCAACTTCTTTGGAGAACACCATACTGTTCTCACATACACCCAAGATACCTGTGATCATGAAATAAATAAGGCATTAACACCACAGTCCTGTTGACTCCAGATGTACATTCCTCCAGATTTCTGCCATGTGGATGTTACTCTCTTGCTCCTCTCTAGAACTCTTCTTCCTATCTTTAACAACCAAAATTATGGCTACACCCTCAAAGAGCCTTTACTTTTCTAAGGAATATGTTTCCATGGAAAACAGCCATTTGGATTCACTGCTTTTAGGCTTTACTTTGTGTATGAACCTACACTTTAGGAAACAATGGTTTTTAACTATATTTTTTATTAATAAAACATATATACTTAGTGTAAAAACTTGTAAAGTCATGTAAAGAAATAGAAAAAAAGTCACTCATCCAATCATGCAAACCTATTGTTGTATTGTCATTTTAGTGGATTTCTTTGCATATGAACAACTTCTAACATATTAATGTTTGTTGTTTTGAAATATTACAGTATTAATATTCCTTCCCTGGTATTTTTCTCCTTTGTTTACTGTAAAAATAACCAAGAACTTCATAAAGGTTATTTCAATTTTCTTGGCCAAAAGCCACCTATTTTAAAATTTTACTTTCATAAAGCCTTTTCATTGTTTATTATCAGAACATAAATTATTTCTGACCCTTCTCCATAGTAACATGGGACTCCATTGTTAAATTCTACAAGTATAATTCATCTATGAGCAATGTTATTTACATTTCATTATATTATTCACATATATGATCCTGTGTGTGTGTAGGAAATCATAAATCTACTGAGAGAATGTGTCTTTTAAATATGGACCTGGTATCTTGGAGTTCAGACATGAAATGTAAAAAGCTTCCTTTTCAGTCACTACAAGTAAAGCTTAAAATGGTGGTAATAAAGGTCAGGAAAGTGGTCTTAGAAACTTAGGAGCAGCTTAATTTTTCTTATTTAGGAAAGCTCTGAAATAATTTATCTTTAGCCCGCTTTTCATGTAGTAGGTACTCATTGTATATCATTTGTAATGGCCAGAAAGAGTTGGCAAAGAATTTAATTTCTTTGGTTGATCTTAAAGCAGTGTCATTTTGAGTGACTTAACTTAGAAAGATTTTGATCCTCTTTCTCCACTTTTTTTTCCCTGTTCTTTCACTTCGTGGTATGATGCTTGATCTCTTGTTGAGCTGTTTAAGGTTATTAAATGAAGAGTTGTCACTCATAGTGGTCCTTGTCAGGCAGGTCAATTTGACATATAAAAACAGGATTCAGCACTACTGGGTATTTATTCCTAGAGATTTACTATAGCACACATGGTGATATAGAGGCTACATCAGTGTTATCTCATTTTCTGCATGCTTCCTTTTTACTTATTTGTCAAGACCATGATTATCGGATTTCTAACTAACATGGTCAGTTAAGGGTTTTAGAAGTCTGCTAATAATATTCACATTAGTGAATATCATTCATTTATGTGCCAGGCCCTGTTCAAGGCATTGGAAATACAATGAAGAATAAATGTTAAAGACTTCCAAGACTCTTAAGTGTAGGGCAAAACCTGTCTTAAACTACAGTAAACACTATTTTCTTTGTCTAAAAAAAAGACCAAAAACCTTGGTTTTTAGAAACATTAGGTCTTACAAAGGAGTCAGACAATCATAAAACAATGTAAGTACCATGGCTTTTTGCTCCAAATTCTGTTAAGAAACTAAATTTTAGAATAGATTTAATTAACTTACCAGATTGCATAACTGGTAAGTGGCAGAGCCAGGACTAAAGCCCAAATATGTATTTACTAGTTGAATTTATTTTTAACTTTTAGAAGTAATACATGTGACATAAAATTTTGTTTCGTCTTCACTTCTCAGATATAACACAGACAGTAGTTTTAAATTTTTTTCCAAGTAGTTACCATTTTTGAATTTATGTTCAATTTTTTATTTTTACCAACTTTAGACATTATCTAATGCCTTCCTACTGAATGAATGAGGAATTTAGTTCCCTAAAACTGTCTCCCACCTCACCTCCATCTCTTCACTTTCTGGTTTTATAATGTGTATTATTCTTTTGTATACTGTTAGTGATTGCTTTTTAAATTTCTGCTGACTCCTCATGCCTCCTTTCCTTCCCATACTTTACCTTTCAATATTCATTAGTCATGACCTTTGACAGTAAAATATAACTATTAATTTTTCTTCATGTGTACTTTTATGCTGTACTGTAGATTGATTTGAAAAATTAAAATACAGTAGACAGTATTTACAGTATAACAATTATGTAAATATTCAAAATAGAACCAAATACAGTGGTAATTAGAGTCCTGCAAAAACAAATGGGAAGCTAAATTCCTTAAAAGTTTTCCCAGGAAAGTCTTTCAAATCTGCTTACTGGAACTGTTTTTTGTTTTGTTCTAACTTTCTTCCCATTTTCTAAGTCATCTCAACTGCTACTGTTTATTGTACTCTATTGTTCTCTTGGATTCCTCTTTACTTTTGCTGGAATACCTCCTTAAGTAATTTTTTTTCATCGTACTTAGATAACTTCTCTATTTTACCTTAGTGTTTGATAATTTGAGAATGCAGAGTAGCCACAAAATCACTCTACATACTAGTTAGAGGTTATGTATATGCTCCCATCCATTTCTGTTCAGATTTTCTCCCTGTTCTTCTAGATAGATTTTTCCGTGTTGATGTTTGAAATCATTCAAACAGTTCCTGGTTGCTGTTTCAGGATCTTTAAATGTTGTTATATAGAGCTATGAAAGTTTTTCTTTAACAGTGCCCCAGAACAAATTATCACATGTTAATTCTGGGTTTTAAGGAGGCCACATTTTATTAATAGATCCATGTCCAATCCATCAACTACTGAATTTGTCAGGAAGATACTCTCTTCCTGGAAGAGTGTAAGGTACTGGGCTGCCTCATTGCAGGGTAGTTGTTGCCTTGAAGTAGTAGGCAGCAGACCACATCTGAAACATGTTCTAGTATGTGGTCTCTTGTGACTGTCCTGTCCTCTTTCACTTAACATAATCTCAGGGTTCATCCATGCAGCAAGTTTGATAGATACTTAAACTCTTGAAAGTGTTCTTTATTCAGCATCTGTTAAAAGTACTGTTTCTAACATCAAGCACTTCTGTCTGATTCTTGCTTTATAATCTAGTCAGTTGCCTTGACAATAATGTCACTTCAGTTTTTAATTTACAGGTTCAGAGATTTGTCACCATATGTATTAATAAAATCTATCCTGTTTCTTAGTAAAAACTTTTCACTTTGCTTTTCTGTCTTTAGGAGATAGACCTAATCTAAATAGACCCACTTTCAAAAGATAGTAGACAGTATACCCCAGTGAGTTTCATGACATTTCACTGATTCTGTTTTTGCTTTCATTCTTTTGTTTTAGTATTTTCTTGGATATGGTGGTAGTTATTTGAAGAGCTTTTATATGTTTATGAAGACCTTTCTAAAAGTGTTAAAATGTTTCATGTGTATTCTTTGTTCTGCTCACAGCCTTTTAAAATATCTCTTAGCATTTCCAAATGTGTTAAGTTAAAGCTTTTATGGTCACTCATTCAGAGAGCCAAGATCTTAAAGGGATTAATCACTGATGGCATCCAACATCAAGAGTAGGCGCTCTTGCTTTGGCCACACAACTCCATTTAAATGAATGATTTTTCTTGATACTCACTGTTATACTTCCAAGTCTTTTAAGTTGGGACATGTGGAAATGTTTTCTTTGGCCACCTACTGGGAGCTGAATCCCATATCTATAACACTTTGAAGTAAAAGTGTTCTTCATTCTTGCAGGTGTTTATAGAATTCTTTTAAACCAAATACCCATAGATTAAATTGTTATTTGAAGACTTACTCAGAGAGTCCTAATTATACCAATTGCTAATGTGCATTGATTTTCTTTTGCAGAAGCTGAGTATATATGGTGACTTGGAATTTGTGAATGAACAAAAGCTAAACAGATACCCAGCTTCTTCTCTTGTGATTGTTAGAGCTAAAGCTGAAGATCATGAAGAAGCAGGGCCTCTACCTACAAAAGTGAACCTTGCTCATTCAGAAATTTAAGCTTTGTTTTTTAAGGGTAATAGACATCTAAATTTCCATTCCTCATAGAGCTTTTGAAAATGGTTTCATTGGATATAGGGCTTAAAAATCACTATGAAATGCAAATAAAGTTACCAAAATCTGTGAAGACTGTATTTGCTATAAGCTTACCTATACATTTTTTCTAGTAATTTAAAAGATGGGTATTTGGGATGTGTTTTTATTTTACTAATATCTGTAGCTACTTTGTTATTTGCATTGTTTGTTTGTTTCCTTTCTTAGCCAAATTCTGTGAGCTGATCGTTGTTCTTCCCCACCTCCTACCATGATGCTGTCAATTACCTTAGTTAAGAAGCTAAATACTCAGTAGGATATCATGCTTCTGCTCAGAAATGGCCCACAACCTGTAATTTGAAATTTAGCTGGAAGTGCCCTTTAATGACACTATATTTTCAGTTGAATTGAACTGAAATCATTACAATTTTATTTGAATAATTATGTGCTGAAATTTGAGTTAATATACTCCTGATTTTCAAGATTGTCCCTTTACCCCTACCCAACCCAGAAATGAATTATGAAATGTTCTGTTTATTGCTATGTAATATGACCATGGAACAAATTGAAGCAAAAATTAACCTCTCAAAATTATATTTTACGTTATTTTGCACAAGCTATAGATTTTTTTGCTGGATGAGTCTTTCCAAAGAACTAGTTTTCTCTGTTAGAAAGCATATCAAGTGTAAGTTAAAAATATTTTCAGAAACAACTTGTCATTTTGAAAGTGAGAAACTCATGATGCAGAATTAAGTATATATTTACTTGGCAATGACTATTGTTATTAACATTCCTTTACCTGCAGTAATATAGATTGAAAGATAAGAGTGCTATCAGGTAACATTGCACAGCACAGTCTTAACATTATTCAGTGTCATTATACCATGAAATGGTAAGTAACTTTGCAAACCAGTACTCCTTCTTCACAGGGCATTGCTGGCAACTGCAGTTGTGCTACTGGCCTGAAGAAGAGTGAGTCATACATTTAACCTTACAGCCTAGTCAGAGGTTTCTCTGAGTTAAAATACAGTTAACAACTAATAAGTAAGACTTTGATCACAAAATAATAGGTTTTGAGCCGTAGAATCACAGAACCCAAGAATGGACTAACGGTTACCAAAGGGAAAGGGACTGGGCAGGAGGGGTGGGAAGGGAAGGATACGGGCAGGGAAAAAGAAAGGGGGCCTTATGATTAGCATGTATAATGTCGGGGGAGCATAGGGAGGGATGTGCAACACAGAGAAGACAAGTAGTGAGTCTACAGCATCTTACTATGCTGATGGACAGTGACTGTAATGGGGTTTGTTGGGGGGGACTTGGTGAAGGGGAGAGTCTAGTAACCATAAGGTTCTTCATGTAATTGTAGATTAATGATAATAAAATGAATAAAAAATAAAAATAATAGGTTTTGGTGTTTTAGGTAGTTTGTCTAGATTTAGAAGATAGAGGGTTAGAAAGTATGTGAATGCATTCAGATGGTGAAGAGAATTACTAAGCTGTCATCAAGCTATCATTGTCTTTTGTTTTTTTGGGAGAAAATAGTTAAAAAACACAAAGAATGGATTGGAGTTACCTTTTTTAAAAAGCCCAGCTGTCTTTATTTTCCATGATGCATCCTTATGTTCTTTAGTCAGGCACAGGTTTAATTGTAACTTGATCCATTGAAGCGAACTGGGGGAAATAGACAAAATGCTGCAGGTTTGTAAGAGAGAGCCCACTGTAGGAAAGGCCTCCCTTATAAAACAGTACAAGGAAATATCTAGGTAAGAAGGAGCAACTGTACAATTGTCCTATATTTCATCTTCTCTCAGTTTTGTTTCACTTTGCCTCACAAATGAGGTGCCCCTGAGATGCCCTCATTCCTCTTGAAAGTATTCATCCAAGTTCAGACAATTTTCCCCTCTGTAACAGACAGTTCCTTGTGGAAATACCTCAGTCATTCCTGTTGTTTAGGAGGCACTCAAATACTTGGGTCCTGCCTTCTTTTTATTTTAGGATGATTAAACCAGACTGACATTTGCAGAAAATGTTTTACTTTAAAAAGAGAAGAAAACTTATTTCCAACCTCCCCGCCAACAAAAGTGTATAGCATACAAATGTCTGACTTGAAAATTACAACACAAGCAACAAAATCCCATCTCCTAAGTCACAGTTCAGCCCTTCCTTGTTGGGCCCAGCTTCACTTGTTCCCAAGAACAGGTTTCACCTTTCCAATACAGCACAGAAAAAATCTTGAGAAGTTTGTCTTGGTCCTACGCTGATTACCAAGACCCTTACTTCTCTAGTTCAAACCTCCTAGACTCCGAAGATCCTTCTTGGTTCAGGTCCCTGGTCTGACATACTAAAAACAATTCAATTACAAATACCGTATTAATCACCACAATGAATGATCTAGGCCCAAGATTCCCAGTTTTTTTCACAAAACTTAATGGTCACCTTTTATTTATGATACAGTTTTTTGTAAATCAGAACTTACCAAATTATCTAGTCCATCAATTTTGTTGCTGAAATTCTTGTGATGCGTTATCAGCTAATCTGAGCTGCTGATCAAGATTTGAAACCTAGTATTTTTTTACTCTGAGCTAATATTCCAGCCAAAAGCAAACAGTTTTATCCTCTGTTATTTGTCTAGCTTTATCTTAAACATTTCCATTATGATTTTTGAAGTACATAAAATAGGTCAATTGTAATATTTGTGGGGTCTTAAGTATCTTAGGACCACATACTGGAAACCATTTATCTAGAGGTTTCTAGACCAGCCCCCCTCACTTTTGGCACAGTCTATAAAAACATTGTCAGCTGAGTCCATGCACCAGCACACCTGACAGTAACTTTGCCCAGACATCCTATTGTAGATCCAGTTTAACCACTTCAACAACCACTTGAGAGCCTGAGTGTCAGGCCCTTTGCTAGGTGATGGGGCTGCAACCACAACTCGGTGCCAGGGTGGTTACTGAAAGCCTGAAGGAGACAGACTATTGTCCATGTAGTAGAAGAGTTGTGACCAGATAAGCATGGAGTACTGTCGGAGTGCATAGGAGGACACCTGTCATCTGGGAGGAAGTAACACCCAAGCTTAAACCTGGAGGAAGAAAGCAAGCCGAACAACATAGAACAGTGTTCCAGGCAGTGGGGCAGGATGCTCAGACCTAGATAGAGGCAAGAGGGTGGGGAACTGCAAATTGTTCAGCAGGCTGAGCTAGAGCATACAAGACTATAGCAATAGACAGAACTGGGAGGGCCAGATAACAAAGGACTTCACTAAGCCTGTTGATCCTGAACACGGAGGAAAACCGTAGAAAGGATTTAAGCAACAGAGTGTTTTAGGACAGTTCACTTCACAATGTGAAAGATAGACCAGAGGGGCAAGTCCAGAGGCCAGCAATATCTTAGTTCTATAGTAACCTCTAGGATCTATTATGGATTTATCCAGCCACACCAAAATGGGAAATTCCGTTCTCTTCCCAGAGTTCTTCTGTTTTAATGCCCAGAAATCCTATTACATTTTACTTAACATATTTTTTTTCAATGCATTTTTTTATTATGATATCATTAATATACATGAGCAACACTCTGGTTACTAGATTCTCCCCATTATCAAGTCCCCACCACATACCCCATTACAGTCACTGTCTATCAGCATAGTAAGATGCTGTAGAGCCACTACCTGTCTTCTCTGTGCAATACTGTTATCCCCATGTGCCCCCCCTACATTATATGCGCTAATCATAATGCCCCTTAATCCCCTTATCCCTCCCATCCTCCCCAGTCCCTTTCCCTTTGGTAACTGAGTCCATTCTTGGGTTCTGTGAGTCTGCTGCTGTTTTGTTCCTTCAGTTTTTGCTTTGTTGTTATAGTCCATAGATGAGTGATATGATTTGGTAATTGTCTTACTCCACCTGGCTTATTTCACTGAGCATAATACCCTCTAACTCCATCCATGTTGTTGCAAATGGTAGGATTTGTTTTCTTCTTATGGCTGAATAATACTCCATTGTGTATATGTGCCACATCTTTATCCATTCATCTACTGATGGACAGTTAGGTTGCTTCCATTTCTTGGCTATTGTAAATAGTGCTGTAATAAACATAGGGGTGCATATGTCTTTCTGAATTTGGGACCTGCATTCTCAGCGTAAATTCCTAGGAGTGGAATTCCTGGGTCAAATGGTATTTCTATTTAGAGTTTTTTGAGGCACCTCCATACTGCTTTCCACAATGGTTGAACTAATTTACATTCCCACCAGCAGTATAGGAGGGTTCCCCTTTCTCTGCATCCTCGCCAGCATTTTTTGTCTGTCTTTTGGATGGTGACCATCCTAACTGCTGTGAGGTGATATCTCATTGTGGTTTTAATTTGCATTTCTCTGATGATTAGCAATGTGGAACATCTTTTCATGTGCCTGTTGGTCATCTGAATTTCTTCTTTGGAGAAGTGTCTGTTCAGATCCTCTGCCCATTTTTTAATCGGATTATTTGCTTTTTGTTTGTTGAGGTGGGTGAGCTCTTTGTATATTTTGGATGTCAATCCCTTATCAGATATATAATTTATGAATATATTCTCCCATAATATAGGATGCCTTTTTGTTCTACTGATGGTGTTCTTTGCTGTACAGAAGCTTTTTAGTTTACTATAGTCCCACTTGTTCATTTTTGCTTTTGTTTCCCTTGCCTGTGAAGATATGTTCATGAAGAAGTTGCTCAAGTTTATATTCAAGAGAGTTTTGCCTATTTTCTTCTAAGATTTTTATGGTTTCATGACTTACATTCAGGTCTTTGATCTATTTCAAGTTTACTTTTCTGTATGGAGTTAGACACTAATCCAGTTTCATTTTCTTGCATGTAACTGTCCGGTTTTGCCAACATCAGCTGTTGAAGAGGCTGTCATTTCCCCATTGCATATCCATGGCTCCTTTATCGTATATTAATTGACCATACGTGCTTGGGTTAATATCTGGACTCTCTATTCTGTCCCACTGGTCTATGGGTCTGTTCTTGTGCCAGTACCAAATTGTCTTGATTACTGTGGCTTTGTAGTAGAGCTTGAAGTTAGGAAGTGAGATCCCCTCGCTTTATTCATCCTTTTCTGAATTGTTTTAGCTATTCAGGGTCTTTTGTGGTTCCATATGAATTTTAGAACTGTTTGTTCCAGTTTGTTGAGGAATGCTTTCAGTATTTTGATAGGGATTGCATTGAATCTGTAGATTGCTTTAGGCAAGATGGCCATTTTGACAATACTAATTCTTCCTATCCAAGAGCATGGGTTGAATTTCCATTTGTTAGTGTCCTCTTTAATTTTTCTCAAGAGTGTCTTGTAGTTTTCAGGGTATTGATCTTTCACTTCCTAGGTTAGGTTTATTTCTAGGTACTTTATTCTTTTTGATGCAATTGTGAATGGGATTATTTTCCTGGTTTCTCTTTCTGCTAGTTCATCATTAGTGTATAGGAATGCAACAGATATTTCTGTGTATTAATTTTGTATCCTGCAACTTTGCTGAATTCAGATATTAGTTCTAGTAGTTTTGGAGTGGATTCTTTAGGGTTTTTAATACACAATATCATGTCATCTGCAAACAGTGACTGTTTGGCTTCTTCCTTACCAATCTGGATGCCTTTTATTTCTTTGTGTTGTCTGATTGCCATGACTAGGACCTTCAGTACTATGTTGAATATAAGCAGGGAGAGTGGGCATCCTTGTCTTGTTCCTAATCTTAGAAGAAAAGCTTTCAGCTTCTCACTGTTAAGTATGATGTTGGCTGTGGGTTTATCATATATGGCCTTTATTATGTTGAGGTACTTGCCCTCTTATTTTTATGTTGAGAGTTTTTGTCATGAATGGATGTTGAATTTTCTCAAATGCTTTTTCAGCATCTATGGAAATGACCATGTGGTTTTTGTCCTTCTTTTTGTTGATGTGGTTGATGATGTTGATGGATTTTCGAATGTTGTACCATCCTTGCATCCCTGGGATGAATCTCACTTGATCATGGTGTATGACCCTCTTAATGTATTTTTGAATTCAGTTTGCTAATATTTTCTTGAGTATTTTTGTGTCTATGTTCATTAGGGATATTGGTCTGTAGTTTTCTTTTTTTGTGGTGTCTTTGCCTTGTTTTGGTATTAGAGTGATGCTGGCTTCATAGAATGAGTTTGGAAGTATTCCCTCCTCTTCTATTTTTTGGCAAACTTTAAGGAGAATGGGTACTATGTCTTCTCTAATTGTCTGATAAAATTCAACAGTGAATCCATCTGGTCTGGAGGTTTTGTTCTTGGGTAGTTTTTTGATTATTGATTAAATTTCACTGCTGGTAATTGGTCTGTTTAGATTTTCTGTTTCTTCCTGGGTCAGTCTTGGAAGGTTGTATTTTTCAAGAAAGTTGTCCATTTCTTCTAGGTTATCCAGTTTGTTAGCATGTAGATTTTCTTAGTATTCTATAATAATTCTTTGTATTTCTGTGGTGTCTGTCATGATTTTTCCTTTCTCATTTCTGATTCTGTTTATGTGTGTAGATTCTCTTTTTTTCTTAATAAGTCTGGCTAGAGGGTTATCTATTTTATTTTCTGAAAGACCCATCTCTTGGTTTCATTAATTTTTTTCTATTGTTTTGTTCTTCTCAATTTTATTTATTCTCTAATCTTTATTATGCCCCTCCTTCTGCTGACTTTGGGCCTCATTTGTTATTCTTTTTCCAGTTTCAATAATTGTGAAATTAGACTATTCATCTGGGATTGTTGTTCCTTCTTTAAATGGGCCTGGGTTGCTATATACTTCCCTCTTAGAACTGCTTTCGCTGCATCCCACATAAGTTGGGGTGTTGTCCTGTTGTTTTCATTTGTCTCCATATATTGCTTGATCTCTGTTTTTATTTGGCCATTGATCCATTGATTATTTAGGAGCGTGTTGTTAAGCCTCCATGTGTTTGTGAGCCTTTTTGTTTTCTTTGTAGAATTTATTTCTAGTTTTATACCTTTGTGGTCTGAGAAGTTGGTTGGTAGAATTTCAATCTTTTTTAATTTACTGAGGCTCTTTTTGTGGCCTAGTATGTGGTCTATTCTGAAAAATGTTCCATGTGCACTTGAGAATGTGTATCCTGCTGCTTTTGGTTGGAATGTTCTATAGATGTCTGTTAGGTCCATCTGCTCTAATGTGTTGTTCAGTGCCTCTGTGTCCTTACTTATTTTTTGTCTGGTTGATCTGTCCTTTGGAGTGAGTGGTGTGTTGAAGTCTCCTAAAATGAATGCATTGCATTCTGTTTCTTCCTTTAATTCTGTTAGTATTTGTTTCACATATGTAGGTGCTCCTGTGTTTGGTGCATAAATATTTATAATGATTATATCCTCGTGTTGGACTGACCCCTTTATCATTATGTAATGTCCTTCTTTGTCTCTTGTTGGTTTCTTTGTTTTTGAAGTCTTTTTTGTCTGATACAAGTACTGCAACACCTGTTTTTTATCTCCCTATTATTTGCATGAACTATCTTTTTCCATCCCTTCACTTTTATTCTGTGTATGTCTTTGGGTTTGAAGTCAGTCTCTCGTAGGCAGCATATAGATGGGTCTTGAGTTTTTATCCATTCTGTTACTGTGTCTTTTGATTGGTGCATTCAGTCCATTTACATTTAGGGTGATTATCGATAGATGTGTACTTATTGCTATTGCAGGCTTTGGATTCGTGGTTATCAAAGGTTCAAGGGCAGCTTCTTTACCATCTAGCAGTCTACTTTAACTCACTTATTACACTATTATAAACATAGTCTGATGATTCTTTTTTCTCTCCCTTCTTTTTCCTCCTCCTCCACTCTTTATATGTTAGGTGTCATATTCTGTACTCTTTGTGTTTTCCTTGACTGACTTTGTGGGTAGCTGATTTAATTTTGCAATTGGTAGTATTTATTTGTTCTACTTCCTTTGCTGTGGTTTTATTTTTTCTGGTGACATCTATTTAGCCTTAGGCATACTTCCATCTAGAACAGTTCCTTTAAAATACACTATAGGATGGTTTGTGGGAGGTAAATTCCCTCAATTTTTGCTTATCTGGGAATTGTCTAATCCCTCCTTCAAATTTAAATGATAATCTTGCTGGATAGAGTATTCTTGGTTCGAGGCCCTTCTGTTTCATTGCATTGAATGTATCATGCCACTCCCTTCTGGCCTGTAAGGTTTCTGCTGAGATACTTCACATACATTTTTGAGCTCTTACCTATAAGGCTGTCAGTTCCTCTACATTATTGTTTGGATGGTAAGCCTAGGGCTGGTCTCTAGATCCTGGTCATGATCTGAGTATTGCCATACTAGAAAGGGTATTCCATGGATCCCCAACTTCTCACCAGACTACCACAAAGCTAGGTTAACTTACCACTGTCCTCAAATTCTAGGTTTGCCCACCCAGCCTCAGCTTACCTGGTGAGCTCCTGAGTCCCTCCCACCAGTTTCCAGTTGCTAAACATGTAATGTTTGCAGTTGAGCATCAGAAACAGGGGCTGCCTTTTTTCATCTTCCTGTCCTTGACTACTTGTTCTACTATAGTGTCAGAGGGTAGAGGTATGTACAGTGATAGAAAAGATTGAGGTGGTGGGAAATGGAGTCTCCCATGCAAAGCTGGATTGTCAGTTAGTGTGGGTTTTCCAACTTCTTGCAATAATTCTGAAGCAGAGATACCTTTTCTGAAGTCTGTAATTGTTGAAATCAGCTTCATGTATTTCACTATTAAGTACTCCTTTCCTGTGAGGTTAATAACTTGTTTAGACCAAGTGTTCATAATCTTTTTCATGCCTTGGGCCTTTTTAGTGATTTGGTGAAGTCTATGGACTCCTCAGAATAATGTGTTCAAATGAATAAAACTAAATATGAAGGATCATGAGGAAATTTAACTATATTAAAATACAGTTACTAAAATATTTCAAAACTTTGTGATTATGTAAGTACTTCTTTGATAGCACATAAAATAAGGTCCAGTGGTGGCTTTAAAACTACTGTAACTTCAAAGTAATTTCAGATAAATTTGAAATATATGCAACAACTGTAATATGACACCTAAATGTGATTTCTAGTGGCCGTGGAGTCACAGGTGCAGCTGATGCTATTGTCAGTTGTTGCTACATTCACAGTTGAAGGAAATGCTGTATTTCAGTTAGAAGTTAGTGAAAATAAAGATTTAATTTGTTTCCCGTCCACAGTCACTGAACTCCTTGGCTTAGTGGTTGTCTAATTTTACTTTTGTCATTTTAAGAAGAGGAAAATTTTTATTTGCTTATTCAATTTTAAATTATTTGGGCTTATTTTACTGTTTCTTATGTGTTTTTTGTACTTGAATTGTTTCACATCATTGGAACAGCAATAATTGAAGGCTCGGGTGGAAAGAAATCAGGAACTGATTAGAAATGAGAGCTTTCAACAAGAGCTCTTGATAATGTTATCTCAGGATACATCCAAATGCAGTCATTATTGGAGCCCCACAACTGTTAATTTCATAATGCTTAAGTATTAAAACTTCAACAAAATATGGGTCATCTGCATCAAACAATATTACAATGCAGTCTTATGAAAGTGTCTACTTAGATATTTCACAATGGAGTTTGCTTAATGATTCCCCATGACTTCTGCACAGCCCTTTATTTTATTTATTTATAAAATGAAGGTAATAGTCCCCTTCTCCTGTGCTTAGAGAACTAAGTGAATTCATATGTATAAAGCATGTAGTACAGGATATGGCAAAAGTATATTCAATGAATGTTCACAATTGGTGGTAGCTGTAGAGATTACTGGAGAAATGCAAATTAAACCATGCTGAGATACTATTTCACACCTACCAGACTAGCAGATGTCAGAAAGTCTGGCAATTTCAAGGCCAGAGAAACTGGGGAGTCAGAACCTCTCACACACTGCTATTAGGAGTACAAACCAAGTACACTCACCTGGAAGAGCAGTTTGGCAAATCTGGTCAACTGGCGCTGCTGCTGCAGTGTGATGAGAGAGAGAGAGAGATGGGGGGGTGCACGCGGGTGTGCGCACGCACAGCAGAAAAGCCAGTTCCTGGAAGCACACACAGCATATGCATTTCAGGAAACTGGCTGCTTCTGGGGAGAAGGAGAAAGAAATACAGTTGGGGGAAAGAGGCCTTGCTCTGCTTAATAGAAAAATAGCCAAAGAAAAAAATGGCAATGTTAACATTTGTTAACTCTGGGTGTTATATAGCATATAGATATATGACTCTTTGTTACAGTATTCTAACTGTTTTTCTGTATTAAGTGTTTGAAACATTTTCTCCAGAGGAAGGGTTGGGGGAAGAAGGGAGACATAGTTGACCCGGAGATGGAAACAGTCATTACACCCATCAGTAGTCAGTCACAAAACAGTGAGACCTGACCTCAGCATCCTTCTGAACCCCATGTTCCAGATACCCTCTACCAATCTTGCAGTTGGTATGCAATATGAAATCTAGTTAGCATCTTTAGCAGATGCCATGGGTGCCCTGGCCATACGCCTCAGCCCTTCCCAGTTCAGGGCACATCAACCTCACTTGCAGCTGCCAACTGTGGTGTATCTCTGCCTAGGCCAGGCCAGTGGGGCCAGGAATTAACACCCTCTGGCAATTCTCAGCCAATGGCTGGCAAGAGCTAGCAAATAAATACCCCAGTGCCCTCACCTTCAGGAGGAGTAACTGAGGTGCATTTCCTCCTGAATGTAACACAGCTGTTACTGGGTTTCTCCCTGTCTCACCTCCCTCACTCCCCAGCTAGTATTTCCTGGGATCACTCCCAGTTAAATCTATTTGCCTCCAAATCTAGTCTTAGGGTCTGATTATGAGTATCTGCAAACTGTGACACCCCTGTCTTGGCAGTGGGTTTCAGGTCCCGGCAAATTGCTCTTGATTTGGTGAAACAGAAAAATGACAATGGAATGTTCTTGGGTGAAAGGGTTCATAACCAACTTTATTCCCACGGTGGCAGGTCAAGTGCTAGACTCCCATCCACCTCAGAGCAAGTCTGCATGCAGCAAGCAGGTCCCTGCCTCTAGGCCTCTCCACCCCAGTAGCTGTCTCAGTCTCTGACCTGGGCACTACTACCCCTCTAGCCTTTTCTCTCCTGCAGCTGTGTACCTCAGAGCACTGGGCAGAGCTCTTTGTATAGAGTCAATAATAACACATTGCCCACACATGTGCAGTGGGCAAGCTGACCAGGGTCAGGTGAGAATCCTGGCCACGGGAACTTTCATTTTCTCTACAACCGCCTTCATCTAGTCTATTTCTTTTGTTTTATGGGTGAGGGGACTGAGGCTTAGGGGGGGGGGGGGAGCAATTTGCCCACACCAGAGCCAGTGACAGGGCCCTCACAAGAACCCCACTATCCTGATGTAGGGTTTGGTCCTTCTCCATGCTGCTGCCTCCTAAGGGCTACCCTACATTTACTCATCCCACCTCCACCTCAGTGAACTCAGCAGTGTACATCCCAATGCAAAAGACAAGGCTGCTCACAGGTTAGACAAGCTCTGGGCATCTGAGGCAGGCTGCGGGGGGCTCCCTGGAGCCCACAAGCTCATCTCTGGAGGTGGACACCTCTCTTCCCTTGGTCCAGGTCCTGCTACCAGTCCCTTAAGATCCCAAGGCCTCTGTCTCCTCAGCAGCTAGATGAGGTGGGGGTGGGACGGCAACCGGTTGGGTGGGTGGAAGGGATCATTCAGGCACCATCTCCAGAAAAATGAAAAAGTACGTGGCCACTTTTTTACAGAAAATAATTTAAAATTATATTTGCTTTCTAATTTTAGTGGAGAGCACATATTCCTTTCAGCTAGATTACCTATTTAATTGAAGACCATCAATGAGAAAATAACTCCCGCTTTTTTAGCTGCTGGAATGTTGAATCTGGGTATTTCTGCCTGGATCTTCATGCAGCTGGGGGAAATAACACATCCTGGAGAGTTCCTGGGTTCAAACCTCTCCCTCCCCCTACTGTGAGACTTGAGGGCAGTTTCTCTCTCTGACTCTCAGGTTCATCTGTAACCTGGGGGTGAGGATTTCAACCTCAGGGTGCTGCACTCAGACTACAGAGTGCGGAAGGCCAGGCGGAAACGCGGCCCTCCAGTGCTTTCCTCTGCCTGGGAGGCAGCTTGGGCGGGGACGGCCTGCAGGGCGGGTACCGGTGGGCGGGGCCTCGGGTTCTCCCTCCTCCCGGCTGCCCCTGGTGACCAGGCAGGGAACCAAGCTGAGTTCTCTGCAAGGGCGCAGAGCCGGAGACTGGAGCTGGAAGCTGGGACCTGGAGACATGAACAAGATCTTCCCCCTTGTAAGAGATGCCCTGAGATGGCTTCTGACATGGGGTAGCCTGGGGGTAGTCAGCTGCTCCCTGTCCTGGGGGTTCTCTCCCAGGTTGTAGGAGGACCCAACAGGCGAACAAGCTGCAGGGTTCAGGTGGTGAGGGCTGGAACGGGGCAGAGGAGCCAGGGGAGGGAGGAGAGGCAGGAGGGGAGTGAGGGAAAGCCACCATGCAGGAGCCACCACAGCTGCCCTGAAGGATGAGTTTGCCAGGAGGGTCACAGGAGGAAAAGGCATTCCAGGCAGAGGGCACAGTACAGGCAAAGGCGTGGAAATGTGAAGCGGGCATGAGTTTGGGGTGTTCCACGTGCTGGAGTATGAACCAGTGGCTCACCAAAGGTCTGGTGACCCTTGTAAAAAACTCTTGTCTGTCTCCCTGAGTCTGGACCTTGCCTCACCTCAACCCACCCCTGGCTGTGCTCTCTTGGGCAGGGGGAAGGCAATGGCCATGCTGCTGCTGGAAGCAAAGCCCTCGCTGGAGGCGAAGGTAAAGGACAGGAGGTCTGGGGCCAGCGCCCTGCGGGCCCCTCCCAACGTGGGGCTCCCTCGGGCCCCTGCTCTCCCTCAGACCTCTGCCCCCCGTGTTGATATTGTCCACACCCAGCTTCTGGGCTGGCGGTGCTGACAGCCTCCTGCTTAACAGGGTTGTTCTCTTGCTCCATGCATTTGTTGAGCACCTACTGTGTGCTGCCTTTCCCACCTGTAACCTACAGAGGAAGGAGCTCTGCAGTGAAGTCCCTGATGAGTGTGTGACCTGAGCAGTTCTCTTTACTGCTGAGGAATAAAGTAGGTGGGATTGCACACTTATTTAGCACCTACTATGTGACGCTGAGTCACTGTGTGACCAGGACAATTCGCTTTACCCTCATGGAATAAAAGAAGGAAGGAATACACTTTTATTAAGCATCTCCTACATGCCCTATCATGACTCGCATTTGACCAATGAGAACACAAACCCAGAGAGGTGAGAATGACAGCTATGAAGGAGCAAGCCCCTGTTATGAGCCTGGCACTGTAGGGTCTCTTTTAGTCCTCGGGACAGCTCTAAGAGGGGATCCCATTTGGGGGCAAGAACTGATGAGGTGGCAGGGCTGAGAGAGGTGGGGTAGCTGGGCCAGGCTGGGACCCCACAGAGTGGGGAGGTAGGAGAGCAGGGGCTTACATCCAAATCGGGGTGCCTCTGGTCACAAAGCCTCAGTGCCTGATTGCTGCACACTGCATTTGTTTATTTCTAAGTCTGGCTCCTGGTGGATGTGGCTGTGGAACTAATGGCCTTTCCCGCATCTGTTGGGGGATTGGGGACTGGCGCCTTGGAGCTTTCTGGTTTTGAAGTGCAACATCTCCACCTGGGTGTGGGCACCTAGTTCTGCCTCAAGCATCCCCTGAGACTCCACCTTGCCCACAGCCTGTGCTACACAAATATTTGCGGAGTGACTGCTTGGCTGACCAGAATGACTCTCCTTGCAGACTTCACACTGCCTCTCTGGTTACCTGAGTTTACTCTGTGCTTGCCTATGACAAAGGAGCCACTGACTAGGGCTGTGGGAATTGCCAGTTTTAGATTAATGCTGCATCTCCTATTGTCATCTCCATTCCCCTGCACACCCCTCCCGGGCTCCAGCCATGCCAGGTCACTTGCTGTCCTCCACGTGCCATCCACCTTCTATGCTCTGTTCCCAGAATGCCCTCTCCTTGTGCCCTCCCTTCACCTGCCTGTGGAAATCCCACCCATGTTCCCTTTCATGAGCACCGATGGCACCCTGCTCACTTTGTTAACATTTAAAAGCTGGCACTGTGAGCTGCCAGCGGACAAGCACAGGTCTGACTGGTAGGCAAGCACAGGGTAGGCAGCTCTGGAAATGTGAAGAGGCTAGATGGAAATGACCTAAACTGACCTGGGTCAGGGCCTTCCCTTGTCTCCTGGATCTTTGGGTCAGAGTATTCACAAAGCACCTACTGTGTGCCTGCCTCTGGACTGGGACCTGGGAACCCCCAGAGATGCATAGACCTCTCCTGCGCCTTTCTCTGTGATAACTGTGACCCAGAGGATGGCCAGGAGACAACTACAAGGTTCTGGAGGGCAAGGACCAGAGCTGTGATGGCTTTTGCATCCTCTGCAGAGCAGGGAACCTCCTAGGTCCTTAATAGGCTTTTTTTCCTTATTTCAAAAGCAAGAAAAATTACAGGAACAAGGTAAGTTAAAGGAGCAGAATATTTGCATGCTTAGGATACAGCTTGGAACAGAGTAGGTGCTCAGTAAACACTAATAATAGCTAAAACCTTTATAGCCCTAGCTTTGTGCCAAGCACTGTTCTAATATGTTAACTAGCCTAGCTTAATCTTACCAACAACTCTAAGATGGGTGTTATGACCCCCATTTTCCACATGAGGAAACAGGTGCAGAGAAGTAAAGTGGCTTCTCAGTGTGGCCTGTTTCCTCAGATATAGAATAAAGGTTGTTTTGAAAAATAAAAATAATGACTATGAAAAGCCTGTTTTAGTTTCTGTGCCCAGGTAGGAGCTTGATAAGCAGGTGTTCATCTGTCCCTGCCTTCAGAGGAGACAGCCTTGTGGAAGGACAGTTGGTGAGGGCAGTGAGGCAGAGACCCAGGACCCTCATTCTGAGGCCACTCACCAGCTACTGGGCCAGGGCTAGGTGCTTGATGGGGGTGGGCCCATAGGCAGCACCAAGAGCATCAGGCAAGCTTCGAGCCCCCTCCTCCAGGGAAGCCCTGCTTGTCCCCCAGGCCCTAGGCAGGGAGGGCTCGCTTGTAGGGCCCAGGGATGGGAACCCCAGGCGCTGGCATGGGCTGCTTAATCACTGGTTTCCCACCCCACTCAGCAGGCTGTAGCCCTCTCTGCTGCTCCCGCCGAGGGGCCTGCCTCTCCGCCTTCCTGCTGTTTCTGCTGGCAACTCTTGCAGCCCTGATCACCCTGGTCACCATCCTTGGACTCCCACCGCGCATACCAGGTCAGGGTGGTCCAGAGAGGGTGGGTCAGACTTGCTGGGAGGGAACAGGGGCCCAGAGAGACAAGACAAACCCAGTGCTGCCTGGCTTCTCCACAAAGTGACCAGCACACACACTGACACATACGTGTCTCTGAGCTCCATTTGCACATCTGTAATGAGTTATTGAGAGGATCCAGCTTCAATGTTGCCTCCTTCAGGAAGCCTTCCCTGACTCCCAGGTTCGCTTAGGCGCCTCACCTTAACCTCTGCAGCCCCTGCACTTCCTCTTCCCATGGCCTAGTGGTTCTGGTTGGTGCCATCCATTTGTGTGTCTGCCTCCACCACAGAGGACAGAGATGTGTCCAATACATCCCTGCAGCCCCGGCTCCAGGGGAAGACTCCAACACAGTCCTGCCTTCATGGAGCTAACACTTTGGAGAGTGACAGGGACAGTCAGATAAGCATATTAAGGCAGGGTTAATGGGACTGTGAGCCTGGACAGGGCTCTGACCCAGCTTACATGTCAGGGTGGGCACCTTGGGAGGCATGAAGAGAAAGTGAGAAAGTGGAGGTGGCGGGAAGAGCATCCCAGGCACAGGCAACATGTGTGCAGAGTACCTGGGGTGGACAGACTGCAAGGCTAGTGGGTGTAAAAGGCAGGAGTGGGTGGGGCCAGGTGCTTAGGGCCTTGAAGTCCACACTGCAGAGGGAGGTCATCACCCAGAGAGCCATGGCAGGGGCTGAAGCTGGGGTGGGGTGTCACCAGATCTGTGTTTCTGAGAGAGAGCTCTGTAGCAAGGCAGGGGACATAAGGGGATGAGGTTGGGGGAGGGAGTAAAATCCACAGTACTCCATGCTGTGTAAGAACACGGGCTCTGAGAGCAATGTGAACACTCAAGGAGTTGCATTCCTGTGCCTGTGTGTACACACGTGTGTCTGTGTGAGAGTGTGTATCTGTGTGCAGGTGTGTGCACATGTCTGTCAATGTGTGTGCATCTGTGTGTGTTCACATGTGTGACAATGTGAGTGCCTCTGAGAGTTGGTCCCCTCATACCAGCTAAGACGGTTCCAGGTGCTGAAACATGGTTCATGTGTGCACAAACCACATGTGCAAACTGCTCCCGTCTCCAACCTGCACACCCCTGTACACACAGGCTTGTGGAGCAAGGCCTCTCTCCTTTAATTCTTTGGGGCAGCCCACGGGGTGGGTGTTCCCCCTGTCAGTGGAATGGAGAAGACCCTCAGAAGGCCAGACATGTTCAGATGGCCTCCCACCGTTCCTGGGTGCTGGAGAGGCAGCCCCAGCCTCAGGAAAGAGCAGAGTCCACAGACCTGGGTTATTAACTGTGGGGTTGGGCCCATCACACCTCTCTGACCTTAAGTTTCTCATCCATAAAACAGGGTTAATGATGACCCTTCACAGGGGTATTGGGGGAAACAGTACAATAAAAGTGTAAAAGTGCTTTGCAGCCCATATAGTTGTGCCCAGATGTAAGGGATTGTGGCTAAGAGTCCCTGGTCAGTCTCAGTGCATTGCTTCTGACAACCTAACCTGGCACCAGGAGCTGCACTTTTAAAACCACTCATTGACTAGAGCCCCGTCCTCAGGAGCTTCCTGTGAGGCTGTCCAGAAGCTTCCTATAGAACAGGAATGACTGCACATGCTGTGCTCAGGGGCTATTCACACAGAAGCCTTTATGTTCTGGACCGTGTCTCTTGTCACTGAGCCCAGTGCCTTCCCAGCTGCCCCAGCCCCTGAGGCCAGTTCATGGGGGGACTCAGGGTACAGGAACTTGGTGATGTCCTTGAGAGCACCACCCTTGACTGTCCAGGATCTCCCCCTGCCCACTCAGGGGTTCAGACCTGTGTGACGCTGATGAACAGGACAGGCTTCCTGTGCCATGACCGGAGGAGCTGCATCCCGGCCAGCAAGGTCTGTGACGGTGTCCGCACGTGTGCCCTCGGCGAGGACGAGGATGAGACCTTGTGCCGTGAGTACCTGCTCAGTCCACCCCACCCCAGATGGCCCCTCCAGGTCTCCTTGGGGGTGCCCCCAATTCTAACTCTCCCTGCAGGCATACTGAAGCTGGAGCGTCCCTGAATTTAACAGGCACCTTTATGTACCCAGGCCTTTGCTTATATGGTGCCCTCATCCTGGAACACCTACTCTCACCCCTACCCCCGTCACATGCACACTTACATGCCCACCCTGGGGAATGCCTCCCTCTGCACATTTCCACTCCCAGACAACCTATATTCATTCTTCAGGGCAGAGTTCAAGGGTTGCCTCCACCAGGAAGCCTTTCCTGACTCCTAAAGTAAATTACATTTCCTCCTCTGGGCACCCATAGCCCCTGCACTTCCCTGTGTCCCATCCCTAGTCACACTGGTTGTTCTCAATTGGCACACTTGCCACCTTCATCTGACTGTGAAGTCCTCTGGGGTAGGTCTGGTCTACTTGGTCCTGGAGCCCCAGTACCTGGCATAGGACATGATGGCACAGAGGGTATTTGGGCTGATTTGCTAAATTAATTGTGGGATATGTGAATGAATGAATGGGAAGACCTAGTCCCAAACCTTGGAAACCTGACAGTTCTCAGGAGAGAAGTGCCATGGTTACATGGAGCAGGCACTGTCCAGGCAGGAGGGAGAGAACCTGGTGAGCTGGAGTGGGTGGGATGGAGGCCACTGCATTGCGGGCCACCATGATTAGGAGAGTTCTCAAAGCCAGCTAGTCTGCGTCCCAGCTGATGCCCACATCCCCTCTTTGACAAACCCCCCAGCCTCTGCTTAGTCCTTGGGGGGAGGTCACCACAACTTGAGGCAGCTGCTGCCATCATCGCATGGTTTTCTGATGGGAATGTCTGCCTTGTGCTGAGTTTAGAACTGCCTCCCAGTAGCATCCCTGACTTGTCCCAGCTCTCCCCTCTCATAGTCCCTGGTCCCTGTGAACCCCATTTTAATCTAGCTCCCATGCTGGTGGCACTGCACAGATGTGGAGATTGCTCTTTTGCCCCCCATGTGTGTCCCCCTCCCTGGGCCACAATGAACTCCCACAGTCACCCCCCATGTGACTGGTGTCCCCCACTCCACAGAACACTTACCAACTGCTCATGTCCCTCTCCTTGCAGAGGCTCCAGAAGCATCCGTGACACTTTGGGCCAGCTAGTCCAAGAAACAAAGGCTTTTCCCCTCCCAGGTCTGGGTTATACCTCTAGTGATAGGGCTGAGTTTGTGTTGATATTTGGTAGCCCTTTCACACTGCTGCCTAACACACAACCCACTTTCAAGAAAGGTGCTCTGACTCCCTCTCGTAAGTAACACACATCCTCTGAGTTCCAGGGCCCAAGTGCAAGACCTCAAGTTTATTCTTGTTATGTTCCAGTTGGAGGGGGCTTCCTGGAGGTGAAGAACTTGGACACTGACCTTGAAGGTGGAATGGTTTTGGATAGGTGTCAAGGGGGACATTCCTGAAGGGAGGAATAGCCCAAGTGATGGCGTGAAGCGGAATGCACAAGAGCTAAGCAGGAATGAGGAAGGGAGCTGCGGCTACCTGGGCATCTTGCTGGATATGCAGGGAAAGTCCACTTCTCTCCCTTGACTCAGCCTCCTCCCCAGGAAACCTTCTCCTTGTGCCCTTCCTGGGATGGATGGGAAATGACCCCGAGTGTGGCAACGGCCAGGGTGACAGGGACAGTCCACCTCCAGATTGCCCTGAGACAGCTGTGCCCAGATGCCACCTCTTCTCTGTAGGAGATACGCCCCGGAGCCTCCCCGGCTTCCTTGTGGCCCACTGTGGAGACCCAGCTTCCTGGATCTACTCAGACCAGAGGTGTGACGGGACCAACAACTGCGGGGACTGCTCAGACGAGCTGAGCCCAGGTGAGGGTCAGCCCAGGCCAGGCAGTGGCCAGGGGGCAGGGGCTCCCCAGGGAATCTCCAAGGTTCTCCCTGCCTCCCCTGCTGCATGCTAGGAAGTCTTCCATCCCCTACTGGGAGGCCTCCAGGACAAGGTGCTCACTACCACTGCAAGTGGCCCCTGTGGAGGGGGTGGTGACTCTTCTGCAGTGGGGAACTTATCTACAAGGGCACTGATGAGGAAAGGGGGCCAGAAGGGGGCCATGCAAGGAGCATATACATGTTCCAACTGAGATTTGAACCTGGGTTTCCCTCGTTTCCTCTGCACCTCCCAACAACCCTGTGAGGAAAGCAGGACAGGAATCACTGGACCCAATTTGTATGTAGATAAACTGAGGCCAAAGAGGAGAAGTGACTTAACACAATG
Source organism: Manis pentadactyla (assembly GCF_030020395.1). Classification (NCBI taxonomy): domain Eukaryota; kingdom Metazoa; phylum Chordata; class Mammalia; order Pholidota; family Manidae; genus Manis; species Manis pentadactyla. Next base: position 43,757,791 of record NC_080022.1, on the reverse strand, counting down.
AGTAATAGGAAGGGAGCATGGGGGTAAACCCAGGTCTTCTGACTTCAAGTCTGGACTTCTTTCACTGCCCCACACTTTTCTTCCAATTGAATCCCTAATATTCAATCAACAAACATATTCTGAGCACTGTTGGGGACTAGGCCTGGTGCAGGTTCTTCTGCGGGACAAGCAGCAGTTCAAACTCATGTCCTACCACCAGGACTCACAACATGCTGATGCCAAACAGAAGTGCTGGGAACCTGGAGAGGACTTTTTTTTTGGTGGTGGTTGGGGCAGTGGCTAGGAGTCAAGGGAGACTCCTCAAAAGAGGCAGGATTCAAGTGGGCCTTAGAGAATGGACAGGGTTTCAACAGGCAGAGGCTGGGTATGCAGGAGGCATTCTGGAGGCCCAGGGGAACTGGGTAAAGGAGGGAAGTCTGTGAGGCGCCCTCAGGGAGTCAGCCATAGTGGGCCGGTGTGGCTGAGGCAGGTGAGGAGGGCAGGAGTAAAGATGGGCAGGCGCAAACAACACGCACCCATTAGTATTTGAGCATTGACCTTGGGTCTGGTACTTTGCCTATTTACCTTAGTAATAGCCTTGAGCAGAAGAGAAAACAGGCTCAGACAGGATGGGAAGCTTGCTTGCATTCACGCAGCATAGGAGCTGGGGAGCGTAGATTTTCTGTTCTGCAGGGAAATAAGGAATACAGTCAACCATGTCAGATGGAGGGAGCTATGGACAGCTATGGCAGGTTTTGGAGCCAGGGAGTGCCCTGGTGTGCAGGGAATTCCAGGGCTCCTCTGCCGGCTCTTGTACCCCCAGTGACCGCATGCCCGCCCTGTGGCCCTGGGTGGTGGCGCTGCCCCTCCACTGTCTTCAAGTATTGTGGCTGCATCCCGAGGACCCTCTGCCGGGACCGTGTGCAGCACTGCTCTGACTGGTCTGATGAGTACTCCTGTCCTGGACCCTGAGTGGGCGCCCTGGGCCAGAGTGCAAGGCTGGTTGGAATGGCACTGATAACCCTTCCCATGGGCACATGAGACTGTACATGAGGCAGGGTATTTGTCATCCTGCCAGGGGGCGACCCTTTCAGGTGGCTCTGAGCTATAGAAAAGAGGTCTGGAGAAAGAGCATTTGAGGAGCCCCTCTCTGCCTGATTTCCAACCCATTCTCCACCAGACCGCTCCCTACCTCCGGCCCCGTGACCAGCTCCCCAACCAGACAGTCCAGGTTTCTTGCAGCAGAGTTATGGAACCCTTGCATTTCTTGTATTTGGGTCCTGGAGCCTGAGTCAATGTGCTATTTCTCTACATACCTTTCCAGTTTCACAACATCCAGACAGACACGGAGAGATATTCCCATTAAAAAGATGAGGAAACAGGCCCAGAGGGAGAAATGACTTGCCCAAGTCACAGAGCAAAGTCGGTGCTGGAACAGGAACACAAACACGGCCTATGGTGTCCCACCCCCAGAGCCCTTCCTGCTGCCAATGTGACTGTATCTTGGCTGGTGGGGGCGGGGGTAGGGTGCAGAATCTCTGGGGATATTAAAAACATTAGTTTGAAGGTCAGAAAGTGGCCCACTCTTATTCTGAGAGACTTGGAATCTAGCCAATAGGAGGGCCCCTGTTGAGGGAGACAGTGTAAAACCCCCTCAGAAATTAATAAAATTGGTTTAATGTATCAGTCATTTGTGAGTTTTGAGCTGATACGGGCATCTGAGAGACTGGTGAGCTCCAGCTCATTCACTGCTGCATTCGTTCATTCACTGAACAGCCTCTGTTCACCTGCTCTGAGCCCAGCTGTGGCCAGGCACCCAGGAGTGAAGAGTGGATCGCAGCACACAAGGGCCATGGGGGCTCGTCGGGGAGGCACCTCGCGCCATGGAGGGATGCGTGGGCCGGCAGGGAATGCTGAGGGCACTGAGGAGAGGCCTCTGGGAGCCAGCACACAGTCACAGCTCCGGCCCTAGCAACCTGAGGACCAGCTCCCAGAACAGGAAGCCCCGGGGCCCTGCCGAGGGACAGTCAGCCCTGGCCCCCAGCCTCTCTGGTTGAGCTGCTTTCCCACTGCAGCGCAGGTGAGATGCTGCGGGCACTCTCGGGCAGCCTCAGCTCCGAAGGTGCATCAGGCGGAGCCCTCCTTCCTGGAGGAGGGTGGGAGAATTTCCAGAGGGGCAGCTGGAAGAGAAGGGCATTCCCGGCCGAGAGGCCATGCGGACGAACGTTGGAGTGTGTGACAGAGTACAGCTCAGCCGAGGAGGGCCCAGCAGGCCAGAGGGGCCGGAGCATCAGCCGGGGAAGGACACGGTATGGGTATGAGACAAGATGTGGCTGTGAGCAGGGACGCAATCCTGGAGGGCAGAGCCTATCCCCCATCATCCTAAGGGCTGCGGGCATCAAGGGGCAATGAGCACAGAGGCCACCTGGAGCTGCAGTGACGTTTAGGCACAGCAGACCTAGAGAGAGAGAGAGATGCCAGGACTTGGACCAAGTGGGCAGAGAAGAGGGGACAGTCAAGGGCTACTTACTGGGGGAACACATGGGCCTTAGGGCCTGTGGGGCTGAGGCTGAAGGGGGAGAAGAGGAAGACAGAGGATTCCCGAGGTCTGAGAAAGAGGGCCTGTCCTTCCACCCTGGGCCACACCTTCTCCAACAGGATGCCGCCAGGGGAAGAAGCTTGAGTTGGTCCCTGAGAAACAAGAAAGGTCCAGAGGTGATTCCAGTACTTGAATGCCAACATGTTCCTGATGGCCTGAGGTTATGGAAAACAAGGTCTCTGAGGAGAGGCCATGGGAACATGTGCCTATATTTGCTTGAACCAGTCTTGGTGGTTCAGGCAACAGAAAAGCCCCAGGTTCCCACTGGGGGCTGGCAGTGCTGTGGTTGGGTCCTGCAGGAGAGGAGCCATCTAGTCCTGGGCTTCTTCAGTGGCCTGCAGCTCTTCTCAGAAAAATGCCCAGAGGCACCAGCAACTAGGGTTGCACATAATTTTACCCACCCCTCCCCCCAGCCCACCCATGGACCACTGGGGGTTAAGAGACGCCACTTCACAGGATGGAGAAACCAAGGCTGAGACCATTGTGTCCAAGTCCACTCAGTGTGTCAGTAGCAGGATGAGGAATAAAAGCCAGGTTTCTAGGTGCACACAAGTTAGCACTTGTTGGGCCCTTCCGATGAACCAAGCACTGTGCTAAGTAAGAACTTTACCTTTCATTCTTGCAACAACACTCTGAGGGAGGGACTGTTTGTGCATAAGGCTTAGAGAGGCCAGGCAGCTTGTCGAAGGATTGCATGACTGGAACAGTGGGTGGGGGGCAGAGCCAGGTGGTACTTAGTTTCAGTAGCTTGCTGTTTATGCTGTCTCAGGTTGCAGAAGCCTCCAGTGGTGGTGATGCCTGAGCAGGACTGTGAGGGGCCGGCTGGGAAGCAGAGACAGGACACTCCAGGCTGAAGAGTTGCAGGGCACAGCGCAGGGAGGGTGCCTTATGGCTGAGGGAACTTGAAACAGTCTCCCCAAGCTGCACTAAGAGAAAGAGCCTTGGGTTCTGGGCTGCAGGGAGTGACCTTGACTCTGGATGCTGTAGGGCGCTCGCAGAGGTTTTCAACAGTAGGAATGCATTCGATTCCTCCTTCTGAGGAGGGGCTGCAAAGAAGGCTTTCCTCTGTACATCAGGAATAAGGACATCCTGGTCAAACTATCTTACAGGCTTATTGAGAGGAAAAAGGTGAGATCTGGAATGTGCACGTCACTTGGAAACAGTAAAGCTTGAAGCAGAAGAGAGAGGACTGCCAAGAACTGTGCTAGGGCCTTTAATAAATATTAACAGGCAATATTTGGTGAGCACTTGGTGTATGCTGAGCACTGCCACACACTTTTGTTAAGTCATGTCTCTGGTATTGCCTTTTCTCTAATCCCCAGAGCCACTGCAGACCCTGGTTGGTTATCCTCACTTTGCGGGGCATAGAGAGATGAAGTTGCTTGCCAAAGATCGCATAGTTTTTAAAGGGCAGGGCCAGGATCAAACCTTGGTATCCAATCCAGAGCCCACTGTACCCACTCCCTGATGTCTCACTCGCTCTCAGTCAGGACCCCCTAGTGGAGAAGAGCAGGAGCCCAGGCCAGCAGGGGGTAGCCTGTATGTGGGAGGGAGCTTGTGCTGGCAAAGCAGCATTGGTTCTTTTCTTGTTTATTGGTTCTTCCTTTCAGAAAGAAGCAGGTGCCATGGCAACCACCCAAACAGCACTCCACAAAATGGTCCAGAAAGACACTGAGCCCCAGGCAGCCAGCCAGGTCCCTCCCCTGGCTCACATTAGCAGAGTAAGGGATTTGATGCCACAGCCTGCAGCGAGAACCCAGGCAGCCAGCGTCAATATTTGCCATCTCCCAGACTCCCTGGCCTCCACTCCAAGATCAGTACTTTAAGTACAACAGGTTCTTTTCTGTGAAAACACACAGGGATAGACGAATGGAATTAAAGTGGCTCAGGCTTCACCCTGGGGTTTGGACCGGAAATCTGGCCTGGTTTAACCCTCTGCCGTCACTGTTTGCTTAGGACTCTCCATTCATCCTTAGACCCACCGAACCACAGACATCAGAGCTGGCAAACAGCTCAGAGGCCAGCCGGGCTTTTGATAAGAGGATGCTCCTTCCCAGAAAAGGAAAGGTCAGCATCCTTGTGCCCCTTGGTAATCCTTTCCTTCCACCCCTACCTCATCCTCATACCTACTCAGGCAATGCCTGATTTATTTTTTGTCAGTGTAGATGAGTTTGTACTTTTCTAGAATGTTATATAAATGAAATCATACAGTATATATTCTTTTTTTTTGTCTGTCCAGTGTCTCTCACTCTTTTTTTTTTTTTTGAGAGGGCATCTCTCATATTTATTGATCAAATGGTTGTTAACAACAATAAAATTCTGTATAGGGGACTCAATGCACAATCATTAATCAACCCCAAGCCTAATTCTCAACAGTCTCCAATCTTCTGAAGCATAACGAACAAGTTCTTACATGGTGAACAAGTTCTTACATAGTGAATAAGTTCTTACATGGTGAACAGTGCAAGGGCAGTCATCACAGAAACTTTCGGTTTTAATCACGCATCATGAACTATAAACAATCAAGTCAGATACGATTATTCGTTTGATTTTTATACTTGATTTATATGTGAATCCCACATTTCTCCCTTATTATTATTATTATTTTTTAATAAAATGCTGAAGTGGTAGGTAGATGCAAGATAAAGGTAGAAAACATAATTTAGTGCTGTAAGAGGGCAAATGTAGATGATCAGGTCTGTGCCTACAGACTAAGTATTAATCCAAGCTAGACAAGGGCAACAAACCATTCATGGATGCAGAAGATTTCTCTCAAAACGGGGTGTGAGGTTCTAAGCCTCACCTCTGTTGATCCCCAATTTCTCACCTGATGGCCCCCCTGCGACTGTGCCTGTCTTAGGTTGTTCCTCCCTTGAGGAATCTTACCCATCTCTGGCTAACCAGTCATCTTCCGGGGCCATACAGGGAAATGTAAAGTTGGTAAGTGAGAGAGAAGAAATTTTCTTTGAAAAGGTTAGCTTTTTACTTCTTTGCAGATTTATGCCCTGTGGCTTCTATGCCCAGCATTTGTCTTGAGGTATCTTTACCACTTGGAAGAATTATGATACTCAGTAATTTTCGATATGAGGCATGAATTCTACTAAAAGGTTGTAATTAGGAAGGAAGAAGAAAAGCTATAGAAGTAGCAGATGGAAGAAAACATGGGAAGATTGATTATTTCTTTGACATATCTTCTTGTAGAGTAACATAAGCATGTATAGGTTTTAAACTACTAATTAAATTGCATACACACATTAACATAATAGGAATACAGCTACATAACAAAAGCAGCAGTGTCTCTCACTCTTAATAACTATTATGAGACTTATCCATGATGTAGCATGCCCACTGGTCATTCCTTTTATTGTTGAATAGTATTCCCTTGTATGGATATACCACCATTTGTGCCCTTTCAGATTGAAGAGATGCACTCTCCACTTACGCATTCATTTGTTAATGGCCTTTGGGTTATTCCCAGTTTGGGCTGCAACAAATAAAGCTGTTATGATCATTTATGTACAAGTTACTTTATATGGACATATGGAAATACCTAGGAGTGGAATGGCTGAATGTAGTAGGTGTATGTTCAACTTTTTGTAAACTGCCTGCTTTCCAAAGTAGTTGTATCAATTTATGTTCCCACCATTGACACATGAGAGTTCAATTCTACATCCTTGTCAACACTTAGTATGGTCAGGCTTTTTTAATTTTAGCTATTCTAATAAGTTTGTGGTAGCATCACATTGTGATTTTATGTTGCATTTTCCTAGTGACTGTGATGTTGAGCATCTTTTCATGTGTTTATTTATCATCCACGTATCTTCCTTGGTGAAGGCTTTGTTCATCAAATACCCATTTTATTTTATTAAATTGCTTGTTTTTTTTAAATACTGGATCTTGGGAGTTTTTTACATGCCCTAAATACACATTTTTAAAAATCACATGTATGATTGACAAATATTTCTCCCACTCTGTGGTTTGTCTTTTCTTTCTTTTAACAGTATCTTCCAAAGAGCAGAGTTTTTTATTTTAATGAAGTCCAATTTATCGATTTTTTTTTCTTTCATGGATCAAGTTTTTGGTATTGCACTTAAGAAATAATTGCTTAACCCAAAGTCACAACTATATGTTCTTCTAGAAGGTTAATATTTTAGGTTTGTAATTAGGTCTATGATCCATTTTGAGTTAATTTTTGTATACAGTGCAAAGAGTGAATCAAAATTCTTTTTGTTTTTTTTTTTTTTTTGCACATGGAATCCAGTTGTTCCAGACCCATTTGTTGAAAAGACAATCCTTTCTGTATTGAATTGCCTTTGTATCTCTGTCAAAAATCAATAATAGATATATTTTGGACTGTTTGTTCCATTGATCTATTTGTCTGTATTGATGCCAAAACCACACAGTCTTGATTCCTGTCACTTTATAGTAAGCTTTGAAATCATGTAATGTTAGTCCTCCTCCTACTTTGTTTTATTTCAAAGCTGTTTGTTTTAGCTGTTCTAGGTCTTTTGCATTTCCATCTGAATTTTAGAATCAATTTACCAATTTCTACAGAAAAGTTGTGCTGGAATTTTGACTGAGATTACATTGACACTACAGATCAATTTTGGGAGAACTGACATCTTAACATTATTGAGTCTCCTCATCCATAATTACATTATATCTCTCCTTTTATTAATTCTTCTTTAATCTTTCTCAGCAATGTTTTATAGTTTTCAGGGTGCAGCTTTGTACACCCTTTGTCTGATTCATCTTTAAGTATTCCATATTTTTTTATGGCAAATGGTATTTCTAAATTTTAATTTCCAGTTTTTCATTGCATTGTACAGTTAATTTTTGTGCACTGATCATGTATCATATAACCTTGCTAAACTCACTTATTATAGTTTTTTTATAGATTCCATCAGACTTTCTACATAGATAATCATATCATTTATAAATAAAGACAGTTTTCTTTCTTTCTTTCCAATTTGGTTGCCTTTTATTTCTTCTATTTCAGTGGCCATTTATAATGTAGAAGTGGAGAGAGTAGGTATACTTGCCTTTTTTTCTGATCTTGAGGCTTTGATAGATGGCCTTTATCAGGCTGAGAAAGTTTCCTTCTATTCCTCAGTTGCTGAAAGTTTATATCACAAATGGGTGTCAATTTTTGTCAAATGTTTTTTCTGTGTTTATTGAAATAGTCTATATTTTATTTGTTTGTTAATGTGGTGAATTACATGAATTGATTTTCAAATGTTAAATTATTCTTGCTTTCCTGAGGTGAACCCCACTTGGTCATAATACATTATCCTTTTTATATATATTGTTGGACACAATTTGTTATTATTTTGTTAAAAATTTTTGCATCTGCATTCATGAGGGATATTGATCTGCATTTTTCTTTTCTTGTAATGTCTTTGTCAGAGTAATGCTAGCCTTATAGCATGGGTTGGAAAGTGTTGCCTCCTCTTCAGTTTTCTGGAATAGTTTGTATAGAATTGATATTATTTCTTCCTTAAAAATTTGGTAAAATTTATTAGTGGAGTCATCTGGGATTGGAATTTTCTTTGTGGGAAGGTTTGTAACTGCAAATTCAACTTTTAAAATAGATATAGGAATATTGAAATTATCTGTGTCTTCTTGAGTGAACTTTGCTAATGTCTTTCAAGGAATTTATCCATTTCTTTAAAGTTGTTGACTTTGTTGACATAAAGTTGTTTGTAATATTCCCTTATAATCCTTTTAATAGCTGTAGAATATGTAGTTATGCTGCCTCTTTCATTCCTGATATCATTAATCTGTGTCTCTTTTTTTCCTGATCAGTTTTTCTAGAGGTTTAACAATTTTGCTGATGTCATCTCTCTTTTTATCTTTGTTAGCCTTCATAGAAATATACCATTCTGTGTGCACATGAGAATGTGTATCCTGCTCGAAATAATCTATATTCTATAAATCAGTTTGGTTGATAGTGTGGCCCAAGTCTACTATAGTCTTCCTGATTTTCTGTCTACTTGTTCTATCATTTACTGAGAGAGGGAAATCTCCAAGTAGAATGGTGGATTTGTCTATTTTTTCCTGCAGGTTTATTAGTTTTTGCTTCATGCATTTTGAAACTCTGTTATTAGGTGCATAAATGTTTAGGATTGCTATACCCTCTTGATGAACTGACCCATCTATCTTTATGAATTGATCTTCTTTATCTGTGGTAATATTTTTTGCTCTGAAATCTACTTAAATATTAATTTAACCATGGAAGTTTTGTTTTTGATTAATATCAGCATGCTACATTTTTTCCATCCATTTACTTTTAGCCTATTTGTGCCTTTAAATTTAAAGTGTGTTGCCATTCTTCTCAAGTGCACATAGAACATTTTCAAGAATAGATTACATACTAGGCCACAAAAAGAGCCTCAGTAAATTAAAAAATATTGAAATTGTACCAACCAGTTTCTCACATCACAAAGCTATGAAACTAGAAATAAATTATGCAAAGAAAATGAAAAATCCCACAAACACATGGAGGCTTCACAACATGCTCCTAAATAACCAATGTATTAATGACCAAATAAAAACAGAGATCCAGCAATATATGGAGACAAATGACAACAATAATTCAACACTGCAAAATCTGTGGGACGCAGCCAAGGCTGTGTTAAGAGGAAAGTATATTGCAATACAGGACTACCTCAAGAAAGAAGAACAATCCCATATGAGGAGTCTAAACTCCCAATTAATAAACTAGAAAAAGAACAACAAATGCGGCTGAAAGTCAGTAGAAGGTGGGATATAATAAATATTAGAGCAGAAATAAATAAAATTGAGAAGAATAAAAGAATAGAAAGAATCAATGAAAGCAAGAGAAAGTTCTTCGAGAAAATAAACAAAAAAGAAACCCCTAGCCAGACTTATCAAAAAAAAAGAGAGTCTACACACATAAATAGAATCAGAAATGAGAAAGGAAAAATCACTACGGACACCACAGAAATACAAATAATTATTAGAGAATACTATGAAAAATTATATGCTAACAAACTGGATAATCTAGAAGAAATGGACAACTTTCTAGAAAAATACAACCTTCCAAGGCTGACCAAGGAAGAAACAGAAAATCTGAACAGACCAATTACCAGCAACAAAATTGAATGGCAATCAAAACCTATCTAAGAACAAAACTCCTGGACCAGATGGCTTCACCACTGAATTTTATCAAACATTTAGTGAAGACCTAATACCCTTTCTTCTTAAAGTTTTCCAAAAAATAGAAGAGGAGGGAATACTTTCAAACTCATTCTATGAGGCCAGCATCACTCTAATACCAAAACCAGGCAAAGACACCACAAAAAAAGAAAATTACAGACCAATATCCCTGATGAACATAGATGCAAAAATACTCAACAAAATATTAGCAAACCAAATTCAAAAATACATCAAAAAGGTCATCCATCATGATCAAGTTGGATTTATGCCAGGGATGCAAGGATGGTACAATATTTAAAAATCCATCAACATCATCCACCACATCAACAAAAAGAAGGACAAAAACCACATCATCATCTCCATAGATGCTAAAAAAGCATTTGAGAAAATTCAACATCCATTTATGATAAAAACTCTCAATAAAATGGGTATACAGGGCAAGTACCTCAACATAATAAAGGCCATATATGATAAACCCACGGCCAACATCATACTTAACAGCAAAAAGATGAAATCTTTTCCTTTACAAGGAAAGGATGCCCACTCTCCCCACTTCTATTCAACATAGTACTGGAGATCCTAGCCATGGCAATCAGACAACACAAAGAAATAAAAGTCATCCAGATTGGCAAGGAAGAAGTTAAACTGTCCCTGTTTTCAGATGACATGATATTGTACATAAAAAACCCTAAAGAATCCACTCCAAAACTACTAGATCTAATATCTGAATTCAGCAAAGTTGCAGGATACAAAATTAATACACAGAAATCTGTGGCATTACTGTATACTAACAATGAACTAGCAGAAAGAGAAATCAGGAAAACAATTCCATTCACAATTGCATCAAAAAGAATAAAATTCCTAGGAATAAACCTAACCAAGGAAGTGAAAGACCTATACTCTGAAAACTACAAGAAACTCATGAGAGAAATTAAAGAAGATACCAATAAATGGAAATTCATCCCATGCTCATGGATAGGAATAATTAATATTATCAAAATGGCCATCCTGCCTAAAGCAATCTATAGATTCAATGCAATTCCTATCAAAATACCAACAGCATTCTTCAACAAACTAGAGAAAATCATCCAAAATTCATATGGAACCACGAAAGACCTCGAATAGCCAAAGCAATCCTGAGAAGGAAGAATAAAGCAGGGGGAATTACACTTCCCAACTTCAAGCTCTACTACAAAGCCACAGTAATCAAGACAATTTGGTACTGGCACAAGAACAGACCCATAGACCAATGGAACAGACTAGAGAGCCCTGATATAAACCCAACCATATATGGTCAATTAATATGTGATAAAGGAGCCATGGACATACAATGGGGAAATGACAGCCTCTTCAACAGCTGGTGTTGGCAAAACTGGACAGCTACATGCAAGAGAATGAAACTGGATTATTGCTTAACGCCATACACAAAAGTAAACTCGAAATGGATTAAAGACTTGAATGTAAGTCATGAAACCATAAAACTTTTAGAAGACAACATAGGCAAACAGCTCCTGAATATAAGCATGAGCAACTTCTTCCTGAACCCATCTCCTCGAGAAAGGGAAACAAAAGCAAAAATGAACTCATGGGACTACATCAAACTAAAAAGTTTTTGTATGGCAAAGGACATCATCAACAAAACAAAAAGGCATCCTACAGTATGGCAGAATATATTTGTAAATGACATATCTGACAAGGGGTTAACATCCAAACTAAGAACTTACACACCTCAGCACCCAAAAAGCAAATAACCCGATTAACAAATGGGCAGAGGATATGAAGAGATGGTCCTCCAAAGAAGAAATTCAGATGGCCATCAGACACATGAAAAGATGCTCCACATCACTAATCATCAGGGAAATGCAAATTAAAACCACAATGAGATATCACCTCACACCAGTAAGGATGGCCAGCATCGAGGAGACTAGGAACAACAAGTGTTGGCGAGGATGCGGAGAAAGAGGAACCCTCCTGCACTTGCGGTGGGAATGTAAATTCGTTCAACCGTTGTGGAAAGCAGTATGGAGGTTCCTCAAAAAACTCAAAACAGAAATACCATTTGACCCAGGAATTTCACTTCTTGGAATATACCCAAAGGATACAACTTCTCAGATTCAAAAAGACATGTGCACCCCTATGTTCATCACAGCACTTTTTACAGTGGCCAGGATATGGAGGCAATCTGGGTGTCCATCTGTGGATGAATGGATAGAGAAGATGTGGTACATATATACAATGGAATACTATTCAGCCATGGGAGGGAAACAAATCCTTCCACTTGCAACAACATGGATGGAGCTGGAGGACATTGTGCTCAGTGAAGTAAGCCAGGTGGAGAAAAACAAATGCCAAATGATTTCCCTCATTTGTGGAATATAACAATGAGACAAAATGGAAGGAATGGAATGGCAGCAGACTCAGAGACTCCAAGAATGAACTAGTGGTTACCAAAGGGGAGGGATGTGGGAGGGTGGGTGGGGAGGGAGGGAGAAGGGGACTGAGGAGTATTATGTTTAGTACACATGGTGTGGGGGATCATGGGGAGAACAGTGTAGCACAGAGAAGGCACATAGTGGATCTGTGGCATCTTACTACACTGACGGACAGTGACTGCATTGGGGTATGGGTAGGGACTTGATAATAAGGGTAAATGTAGTAACCACATTGTTTTTTCATGTGAAACCTCCATAAGAGTGTATATCAATCATACCTTAATAAAAAAAATTTTTTTTAATTTAAAGTGTGTTTCTTTTAATCAGCATATAGTTGGGTCTTGTTTTTCTATTTAATCTCATACCCTCCTCTGCCTTTTAATTGGGATATTTAGACCATTTACATTACACTTAATGTGATTATTGATATGGTTTAACTTATATTGCTATTTGTTTTCTATTTGCCCATTTGTTCCTTGTTCCCTTTTTCCTTTTTCCCTGATTTCTTTTGGATGAATTAAATACTTCTTGTGATTCCACTTTATCGCCTTTGTTTTTTACTAAAATTCTTTGTTTTGTTATGTTAGTAGTTGCTTTGAACTTATAGTATACATCTTTAATTTAGTACAGTCTACCCTCAAGTAATTCTATACCATTTCACATATAAGAACCTAATATTAGTATACTTCCATATCTCCCCATCTGACCTCTGTGTGCAATTACTGTCATACTTTTTATAATATATAGCCATTATTCTCATTTATTTACCTTTAAAGAGCTTTATATTGTAAGAAAGATATTATATATTTTGCCATGTTGTTATTTCTAGTGATCCTTATTTTTTTGTTTGTAGATCCATGTTTCTATCTGGTATTATCTTCCTTCTGCCTGGATAACTTCCTTCAGGTTTCTTATACTGTAGGACTGCTAGTGATAAGTTCTTTCAGTTCTTTAAAGAGGTTGTTCCACTGTTTGCATTGTTTCCAGTGAGAAATCTATTGTTATCTTTATTTTGCTCCTCTACGTGAGGTGTTCTTTTTCTCTGACTGCTTTTAAGATATTCTTCATCATTGCTTTTGAACAATTTGATTATAATGTGGCACTTGATGCAATTTTCTTCACATTTTCTTGTGCTTACAGTTAATTGGGCTTCTTGGATCACTTTTCATCAAATTTACAAAAGTTTTTATCATTAGTTCTTTAAATATTTCTCTTGTCTCTTTTTCTCTCTTCTTGTGGCTCTCCAGTTACATATTAGGCTGTTTGAAGCTGCTCTGCTCATCTTCAAAAGAAATTTTTCCTCTCTGTATTTTGTTTTGGATAATTTCTGTTGCTATGTCTTCAAATTCATTAGTCTTTTCTTCTGCAACATTTAATCTGCCATTAATTCCAGCAATGCATTTTCATCTTAGACAATGTTTTCATCTCTAGGAGTTTGATTTGGGTCTTTTTTATATCCTCTATGTCCCTGCTTAATAGTTTCAACAAAGAGAACATAATTACAACTTTTAAAGTCTCTCTCTGGTGATTCTATTATCTGTGTCAGTTCTGGGTAGATTCAGAAAGACTGATTTTTCTCCTCACTATGCATTATATTTCATGTCTGGTCATTTTAACTTCATTTAACAGCTTTATTGAGGTATAATTTACATACCATACAATTTGCCCCTTTAAAATGTACAATTTAAAGGTTTTTAGTATATTCACAGAGTTGTGCAACTGTCATCATAATCATTTTAGAAATATTCATCACTCCAAAAAGAAACCCTGTGCCCATTAGTGGTCAGTCCCCATTTGTCCCCCAACCTGCCACTTGTTGGTAACCACTAATCTACTTTGTCTCTATATTTGCTTATTCTGGACATTTTTATGAATGGAATCATAAAGTATGTGGTCTTTTATGATTGGTTTCTTTCACTTAGGTAATGTTTTCAAGGTTCATCCATGTTGGAGCATGTATGAGTACTTCATTCCTTTTTATTGCTGAATAATATTCCATTGTATGCATATACCACTTTGTTTATCAAGTCATCATTTGATGGACATTTGGGTTGTTTCCACTCTTTGGCTATTATGAATAATGCTAATATGAACATTCATGTACATGTTTTTATGTGGATGAACATTTAATTTCTCTGGGAATGGAATTGCTGGGTCTATGGTAACTCAGCATTTAACCTTCTTAGGAACTGCCCGACTGTCTTCCACAGTGGTTGTACCATTTTACATTCCCACAGTAGTGCATATGTAAGGGTTCCAATTTGTCCGCATCCCCACCAACATTTATTAGTGCCTCTTTTTTCATAGTCATGCTGGTGGGTGTAAAGTGACATCTCACTGTGGGTTGATTTGCATTTCCCTGATAGCTAATGATGTTGAGCACCTTTCCATGTACTTATGGATAATTTATGTATCTTGTTTGGAGAAATGTCTACTCAGGTCCTTTGCACATTTTTAGAGGAATTTATCTTTTTATTGTTGAGTTACAAGAGTTCTTTATATATCCTGGATACTAGACCCTTATCAAATGTATGATTTGCAAATATTTTTCCCATTCTGAAGGTTGTCTTTTCACCTTTTTGTTGCTGTCCATTGGAGCATAAAAGACTTCAGTTCTGACGAAGCTTAACTTACTATTTTTTTTTTTGGTTGATTGTGCATTTGGTGTTATAATCTAAGAAAGATTTGCCTAACCCAAGGTAATGAAGATTTATGTCTGTTTTCTTCTGAGAGCATTGTTTTAGCCCTTAGATTGAGGTCTGTGGTCCATTTTTAGTTAAATTTGTTTATGGTATGAGGAAAGGGTCTAACTTCATTCTTTTACTTGTGGGTATCCAGTTACGTGGCATCGTTTGTAGAAAAGACTATTCTTTCCCCATTGAATTATTTTGGTACCCTTATCAAAAGTTGACTGTAAATTGAATGTTTATTTCTAGACTATATTTATAGGCAGGACTGGAACCATGTTTAGTTTAGCCTAATTATTATCTAGGATTAATTATTTCCACCACTGAGATAAGACTTTTCTGAATGACATACCCATAGGTAATGAGGTTCTCTGCTAATCTCAGACTTACTTGGCCATCAAGTACTGTTTCCTCCAATCCTTTTGGGTGGTTCTTCCCTAGCCTGGGGTAGTCATATGCATGCGCTGATCAGAACTCTGCTGAATACTCACAGAACACTCTCTGCGTACCTCTGGAGTTCTCTGTGTCTGCAGCTTTCTCCTCCCCACTATTGCAGCTGGGAACTGTAGCTGTCATGCTTTTCCTGAACTCTAAGTTCCATCTCTTCCACTCATGGATTCTGTTAGGTTCCCTGGATTCTGCTTCCCTGTGCTGCACTGTGGAAACTACAGGCAGTAAACTGGAGCAATCACAGGGCTCACCTTGTTTCCTGTCTCTCAGGGATTACCGTCCTTCATTGCCTGATGTCCAGTGTTTTAAAACTGTTGCTTCATATATTCTGCCTGGCTTTTTGCTTGTTCCAGGAAGGAAGGCTAAGCTGGTTCTGTTATTCTGTCTTGGCTGTTTTCTGAATCCTTTGAGCAAAACAGATGGACACACTTCCCCAGAGTCTTGCAGCACCCCCTGGGCCTGGAGGTCTGTACTTGCAGATCTGTTCTTCCTCATGCATTGAGAAGACAGGGTCCAACTATCATTATTTCATTGTATAGGCTGGGACACTGAGGCAGTAACACAAGCCTCCTATTCTCCCCAGGTGGGAATGGTGGAAGTGAAGGTGATTAAGGCCTGCAAAATTCTCCATTTAGCCCACTCACTGCTGTGTGGGAAAGAAATACTGGAACTGAGTCAATCTGAAATTACACCTTGACTTTCTCAGTCAGCCCCCCACACTGCCGAGCCTAGTCTCCCATCTGCAAAGCACACTGAGATTTACCGAGCTCTTCACTTGGATGATCCTTGTTATCCTCGTTCCATCATCTTCATTCAGTTTCTCAAAGAGGAGTCCTGGGATATGCCACATCAGATTCTTGGAAGGAAGGGGTAGTTGCTTGGTTAAAATGCAGACTCCTAGGGCCCAACCAGGTCTGCAGAATCAGAATGGAGTGGTGGAGCTTATCTGCACTTTTTTTCTACAGGTTCCCCAAGTAACCCTTGGGAACTTCTGGAAACCACTGATTCAAATCCTACGCTGGTGATTTCCTTCCCAGAAGTTACAACACTTGCTAGGCATGCTATCTTACTAAGCTGCACTATCTCTTTCTACTCTTAACCTCATGAGCATTATGTGGCATGGTTTTTAAATGAAGTGGTCAAAATAGTCTTTTTTTGAGAGAACCAGGGGAACCTGATAAGTGCTAGAGATTTCTAAGCCTGAAAGGGACCTTAATGGTCATCTAATCCAGCCCCCACCTGATGTTTGGATGGTCTATGTACCAGCCTTGCCAAATAATCAGCCAGCTTCTGTTTGCACACTTCTTAAGACAAGGAGCTTGCCACCTCTCCTAGTAGCTGTAAGTTTAGAAATTTCTTTCTGCTACTGAATAAAATATTTCTCTCTTTAATCAGTTCTGGATCCAGAAAACCTATCTGTTCCCTCTGTCCCAGGAAAGCCCTTCCTGTGAAAACAGTGAGCCATCTCCCCTGAGGCCTCTCAAGAGTCACAGTCCCTAGGTCATTGGCTGTTTCTCCTGGGATCAAGGTTTTCAGTGTCCTGAACAAGCCCCCATGCAGAGCAACACAGCAATGCCATCCCTCACCTGTCATGTGGCTTTCTCCTGCTCTGTGTGAGCAACTGTTGAGCTGGCATGGCCACTACTTTCCTGAAAGGTAAGGGCTGATACAGTATGGAACCCGGGTGGCCAGAGATGGCTCTCCTTCACTGTTTGTTCCTGTAGCACATAAATACGTGTCTTGTCTCTGTCTTTCTGATATTAAAATGGCTTGTTTCTGTCAGTTTCTCCTCTGGCTACCTCTTCAACTCCAAATCAGATTGCTTGTATCTCTTTCCTACTCATTTTGCACCGGGGGCTACAGCTGAGCACCTCCACTATCTTGAAACACTCCTCTCTTGGTTCCTGTAATGCACTGTTCTGGTTTCCTCCTTCTTCGACCATTTTTTCTCAACTGCCTCTTTCTCTGTTTCCCTTATAATATTGCCATTCCCTAGGGCTCCATATTTAGCTATTTGCTCACCCCATTTTATTGCAGTGATTCATAATCTGAGGCATATTTTCTTTCCTTTGAAAATGTGATGACAGCTGTGGGCCCACTCCATGGGTACGCAAAAGTCTCCGTTTACCCAAACACACAACATTGTGTATACAATTTCAGGTTCTTTAATCCGAAGCCTGTTCTTCCTGATTTAATTCCCATCCCTGCCTTCTTCCAAGTCTTTCTCCCAGGCTCATAACTCTCTTGCCCCTCAGACTAACAGCAAGGCTCCTGGACAGTTTCATCTGGTTGTCCCACCTCGAACTCTACAAACCCCAAACTGAATTCCTCTGACCCTTGAAATTGTTCCTTCTCCAGTGCGTCTCATCTCAGTGGCAACTTATTTCAGGCTAGAAACCTGGAAATCATCTTTGCTGACTCCCTTTGACCACTCCCTCTCCAGTAGGTCGACACCGAATCCGTGCTATTTCACCACGAAGCTCCACACCAGCAGCGTCTGTGTTGTTCATTTCAGATCCCCATCACCAAGCAGAGCGCCTGGCTTGTAACAGATGCTCAACAAATATGTACTGAGTGAATGATTACACCTCGCTGCCGACTCCTCTACTGTATCTCCATGCCTTCCCTCAGGCCTCCCCTGGCTCTCACTAGACTTCGCCTCCCAGTCAGCCTCCCCTGAGTAGCCAGAGGTGTCTTTCTAAAGCAGATCTCTGTCCCCCCAGCTTTATTCCCTTGCGTGGCTCCCTGTGATTTTCAGGATACAGGCCTCTCCCTAAAGCAGTTCCACTGACTGCTCTAGCTTCATCACGCAGCTCTTTCCAACTTCCACTGGCTCCAGCCACCCAGAACCCCTGAGAGTCTCAGTGGAAACTCACATTCTTCCGCACTCCACAGAGCCTGAAATGCCTGGCCCCTGTCTTTGATTTGTTAACTCATGTTTGTCCTTCAAAACACACTCAGGCATCTTTATCTTTTAGGAAGCATTTTTGGCCTCACAGCTCTTGCTTACCCATTTCAGCATTCCATCACTGTGGTCCCAAAGGTCCCAAAGCATACCCAAGTCACAGTACTGATGACACCTAGCTGCACTTAGGAGGCCCCTTGTCTGTTCCCTACTGGAGGGCAGGAATTCTGTCTTGTTTGCTCCAGCAGAGCCCTGAGAAGATGCCTAAGGAACGTTCACCATTCGAGTGAAAGGATGAGTGGATGAGGAAGAGTTCCCCAGAGAAACAAAACCAATCGCGTGTGTGCACATGCGCACACGAACACACAGACTAGAGAGACACAGAGAGAGAATGAGATTTATTCCAGGGATCCCAATCATTTCTTGTAGGCCTACAGCTGATTGCATAGGCTCATCTGCATTATGATGAGGCTCATCTGCATTATGATGAGTAATCTGTGTTATTCAAAACCTACCGGTTTAAATGTTAATCATATCTATAAAATACTTTGACAGCAACTAGACTGGTTTTTGGTCAAACCCCTGGACACCAAAGCTTAGCCAAGTTGACCCATAAAATAAACCATCACCATGAATAAATTTTTTCCCTGTATCTCTATGCTTTCCCCATCTGTAAAATGAAGAGCTGTGATAATGTTCAATTCTACAAAGAAATAATTAGATAACATCTGGATTAGACTTCAAAGTTGAAAGCACTTTCACTTACACTGTAAGTAAACAAAGGTAATCATTTAGTTCCTATAACAACCCTATCAGGCAAGTTTGTTATTATATTCTTTTTACAGATGAGGAAATCAAGTCCCAGAGAGGGGAAAAACTTTGCTGGCCAGTGACAGAACTTGGATTAGGGCCTGGGTTTTCTGATCTGTAGTCTAGAGCTGATCTTTCATGGTCCAAAGAACCATCTTTGACAGTTGACCACAAGGAAGTTGCCAGGAGCCAGAGGCTAAAGCAGGACCTAAGGGGAAATTTTTGCTACTGAAACTCAGAGTAAAGACTGTAACAGTAAGATGTCAAAATCAGCCTGATCAGGGCAATCCAGGAATTCCACAATGTAATTTTTCTTCTCTATAGTTGAGAGAGTACAATTATAAAGAGGGCCCAACACCTGGTGTATTAAGTACTAACTTGTGGTTTAGGATAAATTTCCAAAAGTAAAGATGGCAAAAGGTACATGTTAAATATAGCCAGAAAAGCTGGGCCTCTGCTCTTAACATGCCAGAAGTCACTCAGCATTTAGTGTTGCCAGAATATTCTTTCTAATCTATTCCAAAGCTAGGCCTTCATGTTATTCTCAGACGAAAGTTACAAAAAGACCTTCAGTGGAAGGACTAGAAACAGAACAAGCCCTTCTCGTAACATGTCCTGTTTATTTTGACATGGTATTACCTTCGTTTACTTACAAGATTGCAGAAGGTCAAAGCTAAGTTTAACACTAAAAAGGCAATGAGGAGAATGTCAAGGTCAGAAAAAAATCTGCAAGCTCACTCTGCAAGGCTTGTCAAACCCAAGGTCCCAAGCCCTGGGAAAGCTAATTGCTCTTTAACACTCCCATGCTTTCTCATTCTCCTGTATTTTCCTTCTGCCTGGAAGCTTCAGGGGAAGAACCTGTTTTCTTGCCATTTTCATCACCTGGAGGCTGCCAGCATTCCTTTGCTCATGGTCCCTTCATTGAATCACTCTAACCTCTTGCTTGCATCCACAACCTCCTGCTAGTGACATTGAGCCTCCGGCCTTCCTCTTAGAAGGCCCCTTGTGATTACATTTGACCCATCTGGATGATCCAGGATTATCAATCTCCTTATCTCAAGATTCAACATGTAATCACATCTGCAAAGTCCCCATTACCAACATATTCACAAGTTCTGGGGATTATCACCTGGCCTCCTTTGGTTTCATAATTTGACCTATCACAGTGGGTGATGGGCATATGGGGGATTGTTCTCTCTACTTTAAATATGTTTGAATAAAAAATTATGATAGAAAACACTCCTTTGATCCCAAGACCCATTACCATTAGAATTTGGAATCCATACTCCTTTACATAGTAAAACTTGTTAAATTTTTTTGTAGCTCCTGTTTGTTCTTCCCTATCTCCCATTTTCTAATCTATTTCAACTGGGTATTTAATATCAACTTCTTCTTCCAACCCAATCAAAGCCACAACCAACCATAAACTTGCCAAATTATCTGTCCTTGTCCACCTTGACCTCTCAGAAGCATTAACACAATTCACTACCCACTTCTTGTCAAACACTTCCACCTCAAGGCTGATACTATACATTCTTCTGGTTTTGTGTCTGACTTCAACCTCCACTCCTCTTCTGCTTAATCTTAAGGGTAGGAAGTCCCCAGTCCCAGTCTCAGGCCCTTTTAGCTACACTCTCCCTTGGTGATCTCACACAGTCACGGGCTCCAAATATCAGCTCTATACTGTTGAAATCCAGTTTTATTTGTATCTTCAGTCCTGACCATTCCCCTGAGCTCCAGACTCTTATGTCCAAGCGCCTACTTGTGCATCCATCAGGAATCAGAGATTTGTCTAAAACAGAACTGTTGATTTCCCCACCCACTCCTAAGCTAGTCCTCTCCTGTATTTTCTCATTTCAGTAAATGACACCATTATTCATTCAGTTGCTCAGGCAAAACCTTAGGAAGGAGTCAGCTTTGCTTCTACTCTTTCTGTTTCTGACGCCAAGTTCATCAATACTTGTCAGCTCTACCTCCAAGGCAGGCCCTGGATCCAACCTCTTCCCACCGTCACGACTACTGCTTCCCTCCTAGCTGCCTTCATCTCACCTGGGTCTCCTTACTGGTCCTGATTGGACTACCTGCTCCACTCTTGCCCTCACTATGATCTATGCTGCACACATGGGGCAGTTAGGGGGTTAACTTCAAAATATAAATCAGATGATGTGTGATTTATGCTTATCAGTGGCTTCCTGTTACACTAAAATTCTAATTCCATGACCCATAGGGCCTAGATATTGTGCCACTCATCTCTCTCCTAAACTCATTTTTTACCACTTACCCACGGTGCACTACACCTGGCCTTCCCTTTTTCTTGCCTTTTCAATGTGCCAAGCATTTGCCATCTCAGGCTCTTGCACTTGTTCTTTCCTTCCAAGACCCTCTTCACCCATGATCAGCATCTTGTCACACTTCTCACGTCAACTGTCACTTCACTGGAGGGGCCTTCTGTTACCCCTAAACATTTAAACTCATTCTCCCCACCCTCCCCCAATATCCATTAGCCCATTCCTTCTTTAAAGGACTTATCACTATATGAATTTAGCTTGTTGACTTGTCCTATTTCCTTTATATTCTTGTCTGTCTCACCTCACTTAATGTAAGCTGCTTGAAGGCAATACTTTTTTTGTTGTTCACTACTGAATCCCTAACACTAGACATATGTTAAATGTTCAACAGATACTTCTAAAAATGAATAAATAGATCATTTTAAAAAAATGAACATATGAGAAGAAAACTTGACCTAATGCCATATTCTAACCAACTGAAAGACCTAATTCTGCAATTCTAACCAACCGAAAGATTCTCATTCTGATACACATGGGTGGGTATGGATAAAATGAAGGTTCCTGTGGCCAGGATTCTCACCTGCCCCTGGTTGGCTAGCTCACTACACACGTGTGGGCAATACGTTGTTATTGACTCTATATAAAGAGCCCTGCCCACTGCTCTGGGAGACACAGTGGGGCGGCTGCAAAGCTGCAGGAGAGCAGAGCAGAGGCAGAAACTGGCTTGCTGCATGCAGACTCGCTCTGAGTGAATGGGATTTTAATGACTGACCTGCCACCGTGGAAATAAAGTTGGATACTACCCTTTCCCCTGAAGAATGTTCTACTGTCATTTCTTTGGTCACATTGAATCCATAGTGAACTTGCCCGGGGCTGAAACCCATTGGCAAGACAGTGGGGTACAGGAATTTTAACAAACGCCCAAGGAGAATCTGGGGCAGGAGCCCGCAGACCATACTTCTAAGAGACATTTATTTGTTCATTCTTGCAAGCATTGTGTAGGAAGGTGGCCTAGTTTTAAAAGGGTAAATTGAGGTTTAGTAGAATTGAGTCACATGTCCAAATTCATAGGTCTAGCAAGTGAATTCTAAGAAACAAGAAATTCTAATTAAAAAATAGCTAATCCTCACATATAAGTTAAATACACACATTTTGGGAAAGTTGGGGTTCTTATGACCAGGATCCTCGCTGAACCTAAACTACCTGATGATGTAACTGGCCTGCTGCTAGGCTACTGCTTCCACCCCGTAGGCAATAAGCTATTGACTGAGTCACTGTATAAAGAGCTCGGCCCAGTGCTCTGGGCAGAGGCAGAGATGATGATGGAGGATTACTGACCAGCAGGCTGTTGATTGCAGATGCAACTCTAGAGCTCAACCTACCAAAGGGAGAACAAGCCGGGTAATAAACCCTTTTGCCCCAAGAAGGTTCTACTGTCATTTCTTTGGTCACATTGAATCCATAGTGAACTTGCCCAGGGCTGAAACCCACTGGGGGCAAGACAACACATAAATATCCCACCTGTTTCATGCTAGTCATAAACTCTTGACCTCCATCATTTGTCCCAATCACTAAAACAAAGCCTAGACTTTCATAACTCCATTTGAATGATTACAATGAATTGTTCAGATCAAATGAGAAATATTGTTTAAAGGAATCACTAGTAGAGGAAAATGAGATCCTTGAAAGAAAAAAAGGATTAAAGGTAATGAAATCTTAGCTTCAAAAGTACACTGTTTATAAAGAAGTAATAAGAAGTCGCTTTGAAGGAAGATCGCCCTCTGAAATGATGGGAACAGGTGGGACGGGTGAAGAGCAGTCCCAGCTGCTGCTCTGACACAGCGCTGCACTACAGCAATAACAGGTAGTGGCAGAGGCGCGATCAAGTTAGGCTCAAGTCTGACTAACTATGTAAAGCTAACTTTGACATTAAGGCTGCTACTGTTCATCCAAATGACGTTTTGAAACAACTATACTTCCACAAAGTGAAACAACATGCACTGACTCTGCTTTTCTCATTTTAGAAATAAGCTTTTGGATATGATGATCCTGGGCAACAGGCACCTTTACAGAGGTAGCACCTTTCCTAGCTCTGAATAGCAAATCACCTCAGATCCAGAATCTACCTTTATGAAAATCCTGGTTAAACTCCAGGGCATTTCCAAAGATCAAAACTATCACACCAATAGTATTAATTTGTTGAGGTATTCTCTCCCTCCCTTTTACTAGCCAGTAAGTCCTGCTTTAAGGTCATCTTTTAAGGATGGAATGTGGTCTAGAGCAACACTGTCCATCAGTGTTACAATGAAATCCAATGCATTGTACATCAGAAATACAAAGCAAAATCACACATGCAAGCCATGTAAATTTTCTAGAAGCCACATTTGAAAACTAAGAACAGGTGAAATTAATATTCTAACCCCCAAATTACCATTCTAATGTGTTCAATTTTTTATATTTTTCATAATTTTGTACTTTGGTGTGATATCCAGTATGCATTTTATAGCACATCTCAGTTTGAACTAGCAGCATTTTAAATGCTCAAGGGCCATGTGACCAGGACCTACCACATTGGACAGTGAAGGTCTAGAGCCTTGCCTACCCAGGGCAGACTACAAATTAGAAGCACTGGCATCATCTGGAAACTTGTTAGAAATGCTGAATCTCAGGCCCAGTCCGTATCTACTGCATCAGTCTGCATTTTAACATCTCGAGGTGATTTGCATGCACAGTTAAGCTTGAGTAGCTCTGGTCTAAGGAAGCTAATTGGTCTCAGGTTCTTCATGCCAAATAGAGGTGATAATTCTGACATTGCAGGACTATTGTGGAGTGAGACTCTTGGTGGCTAACAGATTTAATAGTTGGGATTTTAATAAATGGTAACTATTATTTAAGAAGGCGATATAACAAAATGGGCTGTAGAGTTGGACAGAAAGGAGTATAAATTCTAGTTCTGTCACTTACAAGCTTTATGACTTTGAACTAACTTAACTTGAGGCTGAGTTTCCGTAATCCTAAATTGGGGCTAACACCTATCTTCCATTGTTCTGAGGGCAGGGCATGGCACATAGGAGTCACTCAATAATGGTGACTATAAATATATATATATCCTATTGGCTGGGCCAAACTGTAGTAGTAACAAATTATGCTAAGCGTGCTTGTTAGTTTGCATGGACTTCTATCCCAAACAAAAGTGTTATTTCCTGTGGTTCTGGTCTATATTTCACAAGCAGAACTTAAGGACAGCAAAAATGTTTATTTGAAAAAATTACTATGTATTGAAAATATACATTAGGAATTATTACATACTTCCATAGCATTCCCCTCCCTCACCAAAAGTAGAAATATCCTCTTGCTATCCTAATGCCATAGGTAAATTCAAACAAAAAGAAAAACATCTTCAGCCCCCTTTGCTCATATATTAGAGTTGGGAGGGAAGGTCAAAAGGTCAACTTCTAGCTACCAATCAATAGGAATTTAACAAGTCCCAGTCCTCCACAGTAAGACACACATATTTCTGCTTTGAAGACTGTGAAGAGCTGCTCTGTTCCTTCTCTGGCTCCTCAAAAGCTCTCTTCTTGCTCTTCTTTGCCTCCTGGCTTGACACAGCTTCACATTTCAACAATGGCCCGTGGCAGTCTGGGGCTTTCTCTTTGTAGAACTGGAGTTTCTCGGAGGAGTTCATGTGGGTGTCTGCCAGGGGACACTTCATTGGGGCTTCAGTTCGAGCCTGCTTCCCATCTATAAGAGTGACAGAGGGAGGGGCAATGAGTTTGTATGCTGGCACGCTAATGCCTGTGTAGTCTAGAAAGATGATCCAAAGCAAATGACAAAGGCCCACGCAGGGTGAGGTTTGGACTGACTTTACCCCTTTTGAGTGCCCTGTAGGGTGACAGTGGGTATGCACTAGCACAGGCCCAACAAAGGCATGTGCTCCTACAGGAAGAGTATGACAGATTTAGATTCAAATCCCAGATCTGCCACTTCCGGGACAGTGACTGTGGCCAAGTGACTTGCCTGAGATTCAGTTTTCTCATCTTTATAGGAATATAAAACCTATTTCATAAGGGTGAATGTGAAAATAAATGAAATTACATATATAAAGTATTTAGCACAATGCATGGCACATAGTAAAAGCTCAAAAAAATGTCAGCTATCATTAATCAAAATCTAGACGTGACTTTGTCTTCTAAGAGCCAAATTTGTGGCATGACTCGAGTAAATGATATAACTTTCTTCTATATTTTTTGGTATGCTCTGGATTCTCATTTTGCCATCTTTACACTTTTGCTTCACTTTGATTTAATCACTAACCCCCTTTTTTAAAATTCATGGTAAAAAAACACATAATGTACATTTATCACTTTAACATTTTTAAGTGTAATCAAGTACATTCACATTGTTGTGCAAATATCACCACCATCCACCTCCAGTACATTTTTCATCTTGCACAACTGAAACTTTGTCCCTATTTAACAATCACTCCCTATGACCCCTACCCCAAGTCCCTGACAAACACTGATCTACTCTACCTCTATGAACTTGACTATTTTAGGAATCTCACATAAGAAGAATCATACATTTATATTTTTTTGACTCACTTATTTCCTTAGCATGTCTTCAAGTTATATCCATGCTATAGCACGTGTCAAAAGTTCTTTCCTTTTTAAAGGCTGAATAATAATCCACTGTATGTATACACATTTTGTTTGTCCATTCATTTGTAGATGGACACTTGGGTTGCTTCTACCTTTTGGTTACACTTAAGTCCTTTTTAATGTTCAACACTTTTGTACCACTGCAAATCTTTTTTAGAACAAGATCAGATATAAATACATACATATATAAACACATACATTTAATAAGCTATTCTTGCTGCTGGTGCTCAGAGTGAAGTATGAACTTACGCTGTAAGCTATGTTGAGAGAACATTAGTCTCAGTCGTCTAATTAAGTCAATACTATCATAATTATTTCTGGTGTTCTAATAAGTCAATACCATCATAATTTCCCCATTGAGTGAGGACAGGCTAACTGCTCTAAGAGTGCAAATATCCTAAGGGTAAAAACTCCAAAGGAAAGGGAACTTCTCACAGAAGCGCTGAGCTGCTGTCCGAGGCTCCAAGGCTTCCTGTGGCTTCATGGCTTCTGAAGTCACACGCTCCCACTGAAGAACAATCTAAAAGTATTTGGAAAGATATGAATTCAAACAAATCTCAAGCCCCCTTGTTACCCTTCTATGAACACAAACCCTGTGGTCATCTTACTTCAGATGACTGCGAACAGGAGAAAGTACCAAGCCAGATCTGGACTTCATGTCAATGTGGGAGCTGGTCAGAATACAGATATGTTGGATATATGTATTTGCATGACTCAGGAAAAAAATCTACGCAGCTGACTTCCAGTCTATCTACACTTTTATTCCAAGCCAGAAACAAACTGCAGATCTTTAAACTAAATTCTAAAATTTAAAACCTTAGTCACAATATTTTTCACACATTCCTAGACTCATTTTCATGCCTTAAAATACACCAACTGTAACTCAAACTCTTGTATGTGTATAAAATAACCACATTTCCATATTCTCACAGTTCATGATCAGTTCCCATCTTTTTAAAACTGTAAAAAATGGATTTTTATTATAAGCTACTACTAGAAATTGTTTTGAAAATTTGGCTGAGTATAAATTGTACACACATAAAGAAAAGTAAACAATTATTTCACATATACCATGGGTAACAAGAACTTTAATACTCCTCACTATGGTAATGCAATGAAATGATCATAAATAAAGTCAAGAAACATTTTCTGGATACAGAGGCAGTACCACACAGAGTTCAGGAATACAGTTCCAGAGTTAGCTCCAACACTTACTAGCCAGGAGACCCTTTCTGGCAAGTGATTTAATTTCTGGGTCACATCTCTTCATCTATCAAATAGGAATTAACAAGAGTACATACCCATCAGGCTGCTGTGAGGATTAAATGATAACACATATGAATGGCTTAGCAGTACCTGGCATACAGGAGCGTTCACTATATATTAATTGTCATCCCTTCTATGATATTTTCCTTATAATGAAAAATGGGGACAGATTTAAGGGAATGCCAAGATGAACTCAATCTTGTGACTCAGTGGCAATGAAGAAAATCATGCGTCCACTACCAGAAATAAGAATGTGAATAGGAAGAGCTGTTTGGGGACAGGGAAGAAGAAAACGAGTTTGGTTCTGTAAGCTGAATTTGGGGTGCCTGGTAGAGAAATTAATGGATGATATTTAGGATAGGGTTTAAGGTGAGAGAGAAGGTGAAATCATCCCTGCAGGGGCAGGTAAGGCTCTGAGAGCAGCTAAAATCACTAGGAGAGTAAGCAGAGAGAGAAGAGAGAAAGAAGTGAGAAATCAATGAGAGCTAGAGAAGGAGGTGAGAAAATTTGGGGAGAGTGAGGAGAAAGGCCAAGAGAGAAAAAGTGTAAAGCATGCATGTTTATACCACTACTACAGAAAAGCGTAGGAAGGTGAAGAATAAAATCATGTGCTACCTTCCAGAGAACACCTAGAGGACAGCAGGGGAGGCTGGCACTAGACCACAAGGGATTGAGAACTGAGTAGGTGGGGCAGAGAATAGAAACCAATTCACAGTTTGCACTGGGGGATGAAAAACACATTAGAATAAGAGTAACTTATGTTTATACATAGAAAGGAAATAATCAAAGAAGGGTGAAATTGAAGATGCAGTGATGGGGCAGAGAGGGGAATAATTATTAGTAAAACATCACAGGCCAAGTGGAGGTCTTAGGGAATAGAAGTGAAAACATCACAGGGCTAATATATAATAATAATAACACTACAGGGCTAATCACTGGAGTGAAGAGGCATACCTGTTCTCTTAGACAGCAGAGAAGTAGAACATGGTTGAAGAAATGGAGAAATTCTGAGACAGAGATAGGGAAGTAAGGGGATGCCTGTTAGATGGCCTCATTTTTCTTTGTCACCACCTGAGAGTGAGGCAGAAGAATGTAGTGGCCTGAAATAGTTTCAGTAAGGGATCAACAAGAGAGAGAGCACTGCTGCCAAGCCCTAGGGGTCCAGCTGAGGTTATACAGTAGGTATGAAGCTGCATGGAGCCCAGTCAACTCACTTTCAGGCCAAGCTACTAGGTATTTTAGTTCTTCCTTACCAACCTCTTCAAGAGAATCCAGGTTTCTGCATTTCACAGGTGAAGAAACAGACTCAAAGTTGCCTTAAGTTGTACAGCTATTGGGTAGTTACACCAGGATCCCAAACCCAGGTCTCTTTTCCTCCACAGCCTATGCTCTTTTCACCATGTCATCTGCTACCAAATTATATCAAGCCTTTGTGTGACCATCCCATACCTGCCCCAAGTCCACTGGCTAGATCTAGATTCATCCAGTGCTACGAATTTTGTCTGGCAATGCAGTGTTGTAATTATCTCGGCATGTATATTCTGGACAAACTTCAAAGTGCTTCTGAAACACCTGCTCACCAGCATCACTTCTTGCTTATCTAGGGAGGTGATGCTACAATCAGGAAATTGGATAGGTCCATCATCATGCATTATAGCTGGAGACAAGGAGGGATCCAGAGCAAAACAGGTTGGTGAGCCCTCTAGGCCTCCACCAAAAACACTGGTTTAAAGTGTTTGAAGAAGAAAGGTATCAGGCACAGGCAAGCTGAAATCCACTGGGATGCTACTACTTGGTCACCTCCTGACTTCCTGCTTAAGTCTGTATTTTACCAAGTTAAGGATGGCCATTAAGACAAGGGAGTCAAAGGTAAGCTCTGCCAAGACGTTGAAAAAGGGAGCACTCAATGAGAGGACAAAAAAGACATTTCCTCACTAAGCTCTAAGAGGGAAGAAATTTGCTGAAAAAAAAGGTGAAGAATTAGATTTGAATCCTTACCAGTGTGACTTATTCTCTTTCCAGTACATATATACTGCTAAAAGAATTTGTTCTTCTGAAGTTGCATCATGCTGCTTTTTTTCACAGTAAGTCAGAATTCACTTATTTTCTGAGTCATTTATAAAATGGCATTTGTCCTAGGTCCAATAAGAATGAGGCACAATCTAGTAAGCATGAGATGTAAGGACTAGTACTAACACCTTTCCTTAAGTAGCTGAGTCAGTTATAGGTCATCAGTATCTCCGATATGACAGGAAGATGACATTTCAGCCATGGAATACCAAGACATTTGTTCAGAGTGTTGAAAAACACACTTGGTATTAAAATGAAAAGCGGTATTAGCTGTAGGGGGGGGAAATCTGCATTACCTGGTCAGCCCACCCCTCTGTCTTGCAGTTACTGTGATCAAACTCCTTCAAAGGCACTTTGGAATGAACAAGGCCTATGTGGGTCTGGAGCTTGTGTTTGACGGCTTTGATGTCCTAGACAGGGAAAGACAACAGGAATGCGCACACATCTGGTCAATCCTTACTTTCCAGGAGGAAACAAACACCATCATAAACACCAGCCATTTCTAAATACCAATTATCAGAAGCAAAATACCAAATTATGAGTTTAGAGAAATAGAAGGGAGCAAAAGTCATACCTTGAGCCCCGTCCCCGAGATATCTAAGCAGTTTAGTTTTCTAAAAGAGAAGAGGTATCCAATTCCTGCATCTGTGATCTCGGGGTTACCTAGATGTCAAAAATATAAGCAGTATTCTGTTACAGAATAACTATTGCTGAAAGGCCAGCAATAAGCTCAGTGAGAAAGGTCAAACAATATAAAATACTAAATATTAAATGAGCAAACTTCTCAGAGCAAATTAAATATGAGGATCTTATATTTATCCTATTTATAATATGAAGGAGCCAACTTAGATGATCCTTACGATTCTCTATAGCTCTAACTTTCTAGGAGTTGGGGATTAGCAGAAAAATAAATGAACCAAGTAGTTACCCCCAAGGGTTTGATTTGGCACCATATGAAAACAGCATACATGAACATGTATTAACATGGTTAATCAGAGTTTGCTCATGGCCATTTCACTCCAAAGTCAAAAGATTTATTTTAAAAAGATTTTCAAAGGTACTCATACACAGAGACTATTACTACCCTTACTAACTTGCATTTTTTCCAGAAGCCTTTCTTACATATTACCTTCTTACATCAGAAAGTACTACATTTAGCACCAAGTCCTCAAGGCCACAATGCCTGGTACATTATATATTCATTGAATGAATATACTTCCCTGGGAGGGAGGTTGGACATTCATTATTACCTCATTTTTACAGAAGCCAAATTCAAGGCTCAGAGAAGTTAAACAACTTGTCTAGGGGCACACAGCTGCTCATAAAAGTAGCAAAGTAAGGAGTGTTTTCTGACCTCAAATCACCATTCTTTCTATTCTTTTGACACCATATGATTGCCATATATTCAATGGCTGCTCAGTTAAATTACAAATGATCTCTATCAACTTTCTACCACTGAAGTCAGTATCTGAAGTCAATATCTGAATAAGTTATCATCATTGTGGATTCATCCAGATTTTCATCAAGCAAATATTGATTAAAAAAAGACCTAGATGACGGACACTATGGATCAGCAACTCAAAGTATAAATGAGCCAAAGGTCCTTTGCATGTGTCATGAAGATGATGAAAGGCTGCCCTGTGTACACACACCAAGGGGGATGGATGAATGTATAAGGCCTTCTCCTATCCTAAGGGGGTGGCAGCATGCCAGGAAAGGTATCTGGCCAGCAGTCAAGAGCCTCTGGCTTTAGTCCTGCTCTGCCACTAGTTTGCTGTGACACCTAGGAAAGTCACCTTCCTGCATTTTCATCACCTCTAAAATGAGGGTGAAGAACTAGATGATCCAACACTAATAATCTCTCATTCTAATAAAACTTACAAGACAAGTCTAATAACGTTAGATTTTCAAGGCCTCTTTTCATCACTCGAACTGGTGCTGTCATTTTCCGCACCCCGGCATCGGATAAACAATTATCCTTCAGGTGGAGCTGAGTTACACTAGGGAAACAAAGTCCATAAATAAATTAAACTTAGAGAATTTGAGGAAGTCTTAAGTATGAAAACATGTTTTCATAAATTTCATTGAAAAATACAAAATATCCTCTATCCCGTTATTTCACACCTAATGTATTTAACAAAGTTAAATATCTTGTGTCGCTACTTCAGTTGCTAAGTGCAGGTGAACTTGGGGATGAAAGTGTTATGTAGTATCTTAGATGGCAGAGGGCGCTAAAGGGATATGGTCAAATGAGGTGGACAGACTTCATAAAGGGGATGAAATATAAACCTTGTTCAACACAAAACCTGCATTTCTGACAAACTGTGTGAAAACCAAAAACACTTTAAATATGTCAGGAAAGTCTGCTAAACTCCTATGAGAACTCCTGTGAAAATTCTTTTTGCAAAGCAAACAATCCTCTAATTTTAACTAGAAAATTCTCTAGTTTTATAAATCTGGATTTTTAGATTGGGTTTTTAGGTGTAACCATAACCCAATCCATCCAGTTAACCTGAAATTGGTATGTTAGTATGCCCCACTGTCCTACACACAAGAAATGCGAGCCTTTACTAACCTCACACAAAAATACCTTTGTGTGGAACAGTGTGTAGGCATCATTGTTTGAGGCAGGCCCCAGAAAGAGTATGAGACTCAGGTTTGTAATGCTGTTGTTATTCTTGGTGTTTAGGAAACCACAAGGAAATCCATCTGGCCTCCTCTCCACTGGGCCAAACTGAGTAACCAGAAATCAGGTGGACTATTTGTGAATGGTACGAACTGGGGGATTTCTTTAAATAATGGTTTTTTAGAAGGATTTTGTCTGGTAAGTGGCTGAATAGTTCACTTCTAAAATAATTTATAGATCATTGGTAGTTAAAATAGAAAATGATAATGACTTTGAAAAACTATAATTTCTCATCCCCAGGTAGAATGAACCAGGACTAGACAAATAGAGTACAAAATTTTTCAACCCAGGTAGCTTTGAGTACTATACAATGAAATAATGGTTATTTAGAAAAATAAACTGACTTACTTCCCTAAGAGTTGTTCAATATGTATTGCTTGTACCAAGTAAATGGAGATTGAAAATGTTTTAGGAAAAAAAAACACTGGCAAATAAACACGAGGTTGGGAAGTAACCACTCTTCAAGATGATCCCATTGGATCATCCTTTAAAATAAAGCAATCCATCTACAAGTGGTGGCAGATCAATACCTAGACAGGGCCTCATTGGTGAGATGCTCTAGAAGTTCATGCTCATCTCCAAGCTTGCAACAGGAAAGATCCAGGCAGGTCAGCTCCCGGAAAGACTTAATCTCCTCAAGTTTTTCTGAAATCACCAAATATCTGTGGGGCGTGGAGAGCAATCAACAGCTTTTCTTTTTTTTTCTTTTAAAATATTATCATGTGCGGCTTTGTGACACATCAATATCCTATCAGGACAAGGTATATTGCAATAAGCAGACTTCACTGATTACTATGTACACACAGGTTGAATTTTTTAAATTAGTAAATGCCTTGAAAGTCTTTTTATATGATGGTGGAATAAAAACTTCAATTAATAAATTAAAATATGAGAGCAAAGGCAAGACACAAGAGAAAACATCTGCTTTGTTAGCAGACAGACAACAGAACCGACCTTGGTATTGGTGTTGGGACCTAATCAAGAGAATTTCCAAACTATAGGATACTTGAGATTTTAATCACTCATTCTTTTAAGGTTTCTTTTGTCTAATGCTCGATATCTAGTGGTTTGATAACTGCAACAGGTCTGAGAACTCTGGGTTCTAATCTGCATCCTTAAGAGCGTACCAAGAGGTAGATGGCAGGTTACACTTTACCTTTTCTATTCAAACCCAAGTTTGAGTAGCTGCCCATTCACTATGCCTCTGTTATCCTGCTAACTTTTACTCCAAAGGATATGCAGTATGACCACTATGAGGACTCACTCTAATGTAGGTGGTTATTAAGACAGGTCTGTGAGCACAATTTAATTACACCGGAGCACCTTGCCAAACTATTATGTGGAAGCATCAGGGAGGCCTCGTCCAGAGAGGAAAAGGGATCAAAAAGGCATTCCACAGCCCAGGCAGGCTGTGGCCTCCACCCTGCTTTCAAGTTGTTCATCTATTTGAGATGACATCAGTGAGAAAGAATGAAAAGGGATTAGGTGTGACAGGAAACAGAGGAGAGGACCCTAACAGAACAAGGAAGCTGACTGTGGCAAGAGCATGCTTTCTCATCCTTTCTCATGGACGTCAAGAAGTTTCTACAGCAAGATGGTGGGCTAAGATCAGAGGGGTTACACTTAAAAGTGTTCACATCTCTCTTCTGTCAGCAGAATTCTAATAATCAAAAACAGAATGGAATAATCTTGAGAGCAAGAGGGGAGTTAGATTTCTTTTCTTCCTACTTCCAACCAAACCTAAGACGTGCTGAAGCTGACTGCTGGCCTGCTAGGTACAGATGGCCTGGGGCTCTGATACCTCCTTTAAGCTGCCTGGTGAGGAGCTCAGCTGGATACATAAATAAGCCTCATTTACTCAGACATATTTTAATTGTACTATAAATAAAGCTGCTGTATTCCATCTTCCAATCACAGAGCTGAAGTGGGTTAATGAGGATTTGGGAGATTACTGGCAATCAGAGAAATGAAAATACAGTCTTTGACCAAATAACCACAAGATTTTTAGTAATTCTGCAACAAAGGCTATCTGCAAAGGGCATAACAGTGTACAACATGATTAATAAACATTACAAAAATTGAGGCTGAGAAACCAACATGCAAAGCCAGACACTACTAAATAATTATCTAGGACATAATCAAAGCTCTAGGGTCTTGCTCTAAACTAGTGTTCCCATTTGACCCTTAAAGAGTTCAGAATAGTGTAGTGGAAAAGCAGCAGAAAGCGCACAGACATTATTTTAGTGTTCAATACATCTGAGTTTGGACTCTAAAAACCCTAATCACTTGTGCGATTGTGAGAAAGTTACTTAGTCTCTCTTGAGTTTCTATTTCTCCAAGCTAGAAAATGAAGTTGATGATTACTACTTTCAAGGATTTTTAAGAAAATTAGAAACAATATTCCAAAAGGACATGGCACCTCACAGGCCCTCATTAAATGGTAACTATATAATTACTTCAGTTATACAGGGTGTATTTATGGAAAACATACTTCCCTCCCTGTGACCACCGAGCAAACAGTGATAAAATACTCGGGGGTTTCATCCCACAGAGATGGTCTTATAGGGCTGGAACCCAGTTGCAGACATTGGCTTCTTCTGTCAGACAGCACTGTGCCCCAACCCCAAAACAGCCCAATTACCTTACTTTCAATTATTTTCTCAATCTCTTTCCCTTTGGCCTGAACCATTTTGTGCTGGTAAGATCTTTGTTGCTACAGTTTCAACCCTGGATTGTAAATTCAAACCCAAAAATGTCCTGTTCTCTTCCTGTTTTGCTTTGGGGACTCATAAGGAGAAGGGAAGTTTTTTTAGCACAATTGAAAGTCTTACTCTTATATATCTGAGTATGACAGCAAAGTTTGGAATTGTTGCAGTAACATGAGTCAAAACTTATAATAAGAATGTTTCTCATACTCTTCTAATTATAAACATAATACATGTTCCTTGGAGGAAAAAACCAAGAAAATATGGGAAATACAAAGAAAATTAAAACCAATTTCAATTGCTGTATCTAGACTACATTTCAGTAGGTTTCTTTTTTCATTCTATATATGCAATAAAATGAAAATTCCCATTTTTTAAACAAAATTGATATCATATAGTATATGCAATTTTAATTCATTTCATTTATTATATAATGAATATTTCTTCACATCCTTTTAATGACCTGTGAATATTATCTTCATAGTATTTCATATGAATATACCATAATTTGTTTAATTTCCTACTGTTGGATATTCAGCTTTCAGGTTTTCACTATTACAAATAGTTTTATAAAAACATTTATGTAAAAATATCTGTTCACATATCTGATAATTACATTAAATAGATTCTTAATAAATGGAACTAATGGGTTAAACAAATGGTATGGATGTTTTTAAGGTTTTTGATGCATATTGCCAGGCTGCTTTCCAGAAATGCTACACTAATTTATGTGCTCATCAAAAGGAAATGAAAGTGCTATCCTCATCCAGTCTGACCACTGGAACAGTATGCATATATCACAAATAGATTGAAAGTATTTTCACTATCATGAGAATGGTAGATGTAAGCTGTAATGATAGGTGGGGTAAAAAAGGAGAATACAAGTTGTAGATACATTCCCAAATGTATGAAGATATATTTTTGAAAATGATTACCATCAATGGTGGAATTAAGAATTTCTTAGTATTACAGCTTTATAGATTTCCCGAACAGTATGTAGTGCCTTTATAATTTTAAAACACAATAATTCCATTTTTTCTTGTTCTAATCTTTCTACAATGAACAAAAATAACTTGGAATAATGAATGGAGTAAAATGTATTTTAAATGTATGAGCTACAGTGAAATACTGCTTGGCTTTTTCATTTAGGCAAGGAAATCTTTTTCTTTTCCATTGGCAGCAGCCATGGGCTCAGCCGTGACTGAGACCACAGCACAGAGACAGAGCCTTCATAAGGTGCCTGCTCAGTTCCTGAGTCCACAGTTCTGTTCTTATCCTTATGTGTTTATGTCTTGTCTTTATAAAATACAATATTTGGCCTGGGGTAAAACCATTAATTCTGAGCTGATTAAAGATGGCTTATTTGTTTTTTTAAGCTTATGAACTTAGCTTATGCCTCGTGGTAGACTTTCTCTTCTTACATGCTCTTTGTTTAGCTTTGTTTTAGTAGTCATATCAATCATGCATCTTAATAGTAAGCTACCTTTCCCATTTTCTAATCACAAAAAAGTTCATGTAGTGATATACTACAGTTATTTAAAAAATCTATAGGTATTGATGATAAATGATTTTCAAAATATATGAATAAAGCAAGGTGCCTAAGTGTAAGCATTGTGCTTTCATTTGCATAACAAAGGGGAGAGCAATATATGTGTACAGAATATCTCTGGATTGACATAGAAGAAATTGATAACAGTATTGCCTCTGGGGAGAGGAAACAGGAGACAAGATAGGAGGGAGTCTTATGTTTCACTTTATACTTTTTGTGTTTGTGTTTGAATTATTTCCCATAAACATTTTTTTAAAGTTTTTTTAAAATTAGTAGATGCTTTAAAGAAACTCATTTTACATAATGGTGAAATAAAAACTTTAAATCACTAGAAGAATGTAAGGAAAGGCAAGTCACAAGAGAAAACATCTGCTCTGTTACAAAACACACCTTGATGTTGGTGGTGCGATCTTATGTGAAAATTTCCGAACTTTAGGATACTTGAAATTTTAATTACTCATTCTTTTAAAGTTTTTATTTAATGCTCAATATCTAGTTGTCTGAAAACTGGAGGGCTGAGAACTGTTTACTTCACATCCCCAAGAGCACACCAAGAGCTTTTTGGCAGATCACATCTTATCTATTCTATTTTCTCTTACTAGTTAAGTTGGTATTTCCTACTTAATGGAAGATTGGTGGCAATTAACTAAACCCTGTGAAGTATTTTCAAAATAAAGCTAAGTGTTGTGTGGGAGGGCAGGGGTAGGCAGTAACTTCTCTCAAAACGGCCCACCACTTTGTATTTGGAAGTTCTAAACTGAAGTGCTATTTGATGAGGAAAGCCACACCCACTAAGCCCCAGAACTAGACAGAATTAACATACCCAGTAAAATACTCAATATCCTAATCAGAACACCCACCTGTTTCGCAAACACAGGGAGCAAAGCACCAGACTTCCATAGGCCTCAGTGAACTTCTGTAAAGCCCTCAGTCCTGCACCTGGCTCTGTGAATTTCCGTCTGGCTTCAGCAGCAGAGAACAGCTTTTCAGCAATCTGCTCAGGAAAGCCAATAAGGGAATCAATGTGATCAACATTGTCGGATATGAAGCCCAGGACGAGGCTGAAGAGGGATTTGGCGGAGTACCGAAGATTCCCCTCCCGGGTATATGTGAAGATGAAATGATCAGTCTTCTCTTTCTGTGCAGTATCATCTTCCCTGTTCATGCAAAGCTCCACAGAAAAGCCTTTGGGAAAAAGTCTGAAAGGTCTTGGCTTCTGTAGGCTACTCCTGACACCATCCAAGGCCAGATTGACCATGTGCAGCTGCCCATTTTCTCGCACGTAGATGGGTCCTGTGTCCAGGTGGTTTTCTGAGTTGAGGCAGTAAGACATTGCCCTTGTTGCAACTGTAAAATCAAGGCACAGGGGAAGCAAATCTAATTAAAATTCTGTTTATAACACGTAACTTCACCTTTCTGTGTCCAGAGCTTTATGAGCCTACCAGGCAGGCCTTGTAGCTGGTTTGATGAACCTTGGCACTGGAAGTTGCCTCTACTGCTTCTACCTGGAATGCCCTTTCCTATGCTTCCCCTTTTCTTGGGTATCTTGTGAACTTCTAGTCATCTTTCAAAGCCAGCTCAAATCTCATTTCTAAAATTCACCCAGAGAAAGTTATCACAGAAGTGGGCAGAGTCATCTACAAGGAAAGTCACTGCAGCACAGCTGATATTAAACAAAACTAGAAACAACCTAAATGTCCAACAACAGGGATATTATTAAATCAACTATGATACATTCATACCATGGAATGTTATGGCAGCCACTAAAAGTTTTATTGATTTGCAAGTTACAAATAGTATCTAAGGAACTTGCTATCTCTTGTTTTTTAAAACATGTTTACCTACAGAACAAAGACTAGAAACTAATAACTCCCCTGCTATCTTGGCACCTTCCACACACTTCTTTGTTGCTCTTGGCTCACTATTTTGCTATTGACTCATTTCTGGGCCTGTGTTCTGCTGACTTGGAACTATGTTTAATTCATCCAGATTCCCTAACACAGTGCTCTGGCATACAGTAGTACCCGAGAAGATACATGTGGAACTAAAGTTTACTCATTTGTTAGACTTTACATAGACCACAAGCAACAGGGTCTTGGGGTCATAAAGCCCTCTACCACAAGAGCGAAAAAAGCTAGTCCAGCCCTTCGAAGCATTAAGGTTCTACTAGGGCACTTTTGAGGTAAAGCAAAATATCAAAAACTGTGGATATTTATGCAATCATGTGGGTGACATTTTGTGCCCAAGCATTAATTGGAATACTTGTTTCCCAGAGGAACTGTGAGATTTCAAAATACACAAGGAATTACTATGTTAAATAAAATGAAAATATCGTTGACCTTTGAACATGGATTGAACTGCATGGGTTCACCTATCTGCAGATTTTTAAAAATATATTGGAAAAACTTTTAGAGATTTGTGACAATTTGAAAAAATACTTTTTTCTCTAGCTTATTTTATTGTGAGAATACAGTATATAATACATATAACATACAAGATATGTGTTAACTGTTTATGTTATGAGTAAGGTTTCTTGTCAACAGTAAGCTATTAGTGATTAAGTTTGGGGGAGTCAAATGTTATATGCAGATTCACAACTGCATGGGGTCAGGGGGTGTTAACACCCCTAACCCCTGCACTGTTCAGGGGCCAACTATACTTGTTATCATTTCTACATCAATTTAAAGGGAGAAGTAAAGTTTAATATAATATACATAGAAAAGTTGCTATTATCTCAAAAAGCTCCGATTGACGTAGAGTGAACCAATCCAGGTTCTTGTGCATCAATGCAGGGCTAAGTTGTAGCTCTGATGCCACATAAACTGTGGCATACAATCAGGTCAGTGATCAAAATACTGAGTCTCTGGAGATCAAACAGTGACCCTGTTTGTGGGCATCAGTATAATCCATGTTTCTCCCGAGAATAATTATGTGTATAGAAGCGCATCAGAAAAGACAGCCCTGCCTAGCTCAAGAGCCTCACCCTTCCCCACTCATCTTCTTATGCCCTCCTCTCTGGCCATGGCATATTACCCAGGTAAGTTGGCTATGCTCTCTTGTCCCACTGGCCTTTGCTCATTCTCCTCCCGTTGGCTGGAACATCCTCTCTGCTACCCTGATCCAGCTAATTCCTACTTATCATTAACATTCATCTCAACCACCATACCTCTCCTGGGAAACCTTCCTGAACCCCAGCACTAGTAAATGCCTGTCTGGTTTTCCGAGAGCACCAGTGTCTTCTTCTATATGGCACTTAGCACCATGTACTATGTCTGGTCACTTGCTAATATTCCCAAAGCTGTGAGTCCTTTGGAAGCAAGGCACTTATTTGATTAGTCTCTCTCTCCCAGGCCCAACATAGTGCCTAATACTGAATAAGCTCCCACAGATATTTGCTGAACTAAATGAGAGGAACGGTGAGACCTCAAAAAGACAGACTTAGTGCTCTGGTTGCAGGGCTTGCTGATACTGTTGCTAGGAGCCAGCTCCTCTTCCAGGCAACAGCTGCAGGCTCCTTCCCCACTTGCCAGACCCTTCTGCAGGTGGTAGAAGCAAAACAGATGATGGCGTATACTGCTACTGGTACTACCAGGGGGGGATCTAAAACCAGAAAAAAACTCCTGTCACAGTGCCAGCTCTTATAACCCATACTGTTGCTGGTATTCAGTGCCTGCTACTAAGGAGATGCCTCACTTATTCTAAGCTCTTCTGGTAGGAGTAAGCATCTGGCCTTTTCAACCCCACAGACATTAATCCTGATGAGGAGATAAAGCAGATCCCCTATGGTCTTTATCCCTGGATTTGGACATTCAGAGCCCTACTGTTCCTGTAGATCAGAAAGTGGACACCAGGAAAGGCCCTAAAAAGGAATAACTTGATTTTAATAGCAGAAAGGCAAATCCCATGGAAGATAACATATTATAATGGATCAGTACAGTATAAGCTTCCTGGCAATGAAATAGGGCTTGCTGATCTGTACTATCCCTAACTGTCACTGCCAGTGGTGCCTTCCACCAACTTTGGAGTAAAATGGACAAATGGATGAATGGGTGGGTGACCACTTCAGGTGAAAATGAGGGAAGTCTGATTCCAGCCAGCAGAGGGCACAAGCAGCTTGGGAGCAGAGCAAGGTTGCTAACCCAGGCTGCCCCAAATCCTGGCAGCTCCGGCTTCCATGGATCATTTCAAAAGGCACAGTTCTGGCTATATTTTACCTTTAAATTACTTCTAAAATGCTAGTTCTCTTTCTAAATGATTAAAAAAATCCAGTGTTTCCTGAAGAGTAAACCCATATCAGCTGTCCAGAAGTCCCAAGGCCTCTCAGTATTTCAACCACAATACCTGAGGAACTGACCTTGGTTCAAGAAATTCTGGTGACCTTTGATTTCTACTAAATTTCTGCGTCTTGCATTCTCCCAATAAGGAGCTTCCCGAGAGTTTGTGAGGTACTATAAAATAATCTAAGAACTAAATTAATGTTTAAACCTTTCAAGGTTAAAAATCACAAAGGCAGAGACTTCTACACCAAGCTTCTGTAGATGGCTTTGCTGATGCCTGAGTTTGTACAGGGTGGTCTTTTAAAAATGGGCCCCCTCAGGAAAGAGGGCCTGTTCTATATGATAGCAAGAATCCCATACAAACTAGAAAATTACAATAATTTGTATCTGCAAGAATAACAACATCCAGGGTAGAGCTGCATTAACTATATATCAGAATAACAGAATTCTGAGTCTCCCAGCAGATCTCCAGAGAGGCAGCTTTGTAACCCACACACCACTACAGGAAAAGTATTACAGTACTGCATCCTCTATTATTTGGTCACCACGAATAAGACAAAGTTATCACAAAGCATGTCATTTCATCAGACAAATAAAATGTAACCTTAGTACCAAAAACTCAGTTCTATATAGCCTCTTTGAATAAGAGACAAGATAAAATAATTGTAAACTAAACATGACAGCTTTTCAGACCTTAAAGCCAGTTTATCAAACAAGAAGCATGACTACCCCAGGCAAGCTGGAGGGAGTTAGGTGGGGGAAGCAACAGGATTAAAATTGTGAGCTGAGTCTACGGCTACCTCATTTGAAGAAAAAGAGAAGAAGACGGCTAACATTAGTAGGTTAAGTAAGTTAACAATCCTCTAAGAGTAGTAAGTCATAGTAATGTGATGATGATAATGTAGTAGGTGTGAGAGCTACCATTTATTAGGCACCTACCCCTTGGGAAGAACTATGCTAGGTACTGTATTACACGATCTCATGTAAACCTTAACAATCCTATGAGGTCAGGATTGCCACGTAACAGAAAAGGCTCAGAGAAGTTAACTAACTAACTTACGTAAGGACCAGAGCTAGTAAGTGGTAGAGCCAGAATTCAATCTCAAGGCTGTATTACTCCTCCACAGCTCAAGCTCTTTCCACTGCATGCTGCTGTCTCTCAAGAATACAAATATGACATCAGCCTTAAGGATTAAAAAAAAAAGATGTTAAAAATTAATCTCACCCACCTGTTTTATCCTTCTGGTATTCACTGGCTCAAGCTAAGGGGGAACAAGGAAGAGAAAAAAACAAAACAAAACAAAAAACAGTGGACATCTGAGGAAAGAGTTGGTGGGAACAGAGCCAGGAGAGAGCTACATCGAGGCCTCTCCCCTTCCCACTGCCAGGGCAGAAATCACCCACAACCACACACCAGGAAAACATCTGTCAACTCATGGCCCTCAACCCAAGGCATCCAAACGCCCTTGGTTTATTTGAAAATGCAGTATTCTTGAGAAAATTCCTAACATAAAACCTAAGCAGAAACTAATTCCAAACCATCAAGAACCAACTAACAATCTTAACCTTCATTGTTCTGTGTCACCACCATTATTCAATTTTCAACTCCTCTCGTTTCTTTTTTCCTACAACTTGTACTTTCTTATCTGCCTTCTCATCCATACCCCTTCCTCCCCCAAGCTGCAGAGGGTCACACCATACCCAGCTCCTCCAGGAACATGCCAATCTGTCCTACATTTTGACACTTAGTTTTTCCACCTGCCAACTCTATAGAGGTTCTAACACAAAATCCTATCTCCACACCAAACATCCTAAGCCCCACTCCCTTCACCCACTCCCTGCTCTCCTGCCCCCACCTTTCAAGTCATGTCCTTCCAATCCCCCCACGGCCCTTAGAAAATGTGGTTCCCTGGGCCCCAGACCCAATCCCAAAGCCTCTCCTTCCTTCCCAGCACTGTTCCACCCCCACCCACTCTAACCC
Source organism: Manis pentadactyla (assembly GCF_030020395.1). Taxonomy (NCBI): domain Eukaryota; kingdom Metazoa; phylum Chordata; class Mammalia; order Pholidota; family Manidae; genus Manis; species Manis pentadactyla. The sequence goes on along the minus strand of NC_080022.1, from coordinate 43,715,270 downwards.
CCAGGCCCTCTTCCTCTGCCCTTCCCCCTGTCTCCTTCCCTTCTTCCCACTTTCTGGGAGTCCCTCTCCTAGGACCCCATCTCTCCCTCTCTTCTCTTGTGTTCTGGTCTCAACCTTCAAAATCCCCTTCCTTTACACCCCTAAGCCCAACTTCACAACCCACAACCCCAACTTTTCTCCCTATCTCCAAGACCCCCTCCCGTTCTCCTGATCCAACCCTAGACCCTTTCCTCCTTGCACTCTTCAAATTCCACTCCGTTTCCCCTCCCCTAGTTCTGCGTTTCCCCATCCTTCTCTCCAGTCCCACACATGTCCCTTCCCGAGCCCACCCAAGCTATGCCTCCTCCCTTCTCCCACCTCGGCCCAGAACCCCGATTCTCACACGCCCCCACGCCCTCCCCCAGCACCCTGACCCCACCCTAACCCATCTTCCGTACCCCTATATCCCTACCCTCGCACTCTCACCCGAGCACACCCCAACCCCGTCCCTCCCGCCCCTCCCCTCCTCCACCCGCCCCTCCCACCACGCCCCGCCCCCACTCGCAGCCCCGGGCTGCGACAGTGGCCCAGCCCGCGGCCGCCACCTACCTGTGCCCCTGCCCGGGGCTGCGAGCGGTAGCTCCTCGGTGGCGGCTCCCTCCTCCCGCGGCGCGGCTGAAGGGAGAAGCGGATCGGCGCACAGGGCACAAAGCTGAGTGAGGGCGGGACAGAGAGCGGGTGGGAGGAGGGAGGGGCTGGGGGCGACCTGGCGCCGGGGGACCGCGGGGCTGACAGGGGCGGAGGGAAGCCTGGGCTGGAACGACGCGCGTGCGCGGCACCGGCATGAGGGGCGGGGCCGGGCCTGGAGGCGGGGCCGGGCCTGGAGACTGGGCCGGGGCCCGGGCCGGCGACCCGTGGGCCGAGAGCGCGGATCCCGGAGAGGTGGGGGACTACGCGCGCGTGTTCGCGCGAGGACGGGTCCCGTGGGTCTCGCAGTTCCGAGGACTCAAGCAGAGCCGGGGAGGGATAGGCTGCGCGTGTTCCGGCAACTGCGTGGCAACAGGCCCTTAGGCGGGCCGCGCAGCTGGGAAGGCGAAGTGGCGAGCCAGGGGCGGGGCCTACGGGCAGGGTGGAGCAGAGAGCCGGGAGTAGAGCCTGCGCACGCCCCACAGCGTGGAGGGGGACGGGGCAGGGCCTGCGACGGGGGTGGTGCCAAGAACCTAGAGTACAGATGTGCGCGCGCCCGGGAGCTTCGTGGAGGTCGGGGAGGACTGGCGGCCGGCAGGCAGGCGGGGCTGGGGCCCGGGGCGCGCGCGGGGCGGGGTCGGGTGTGGCAGAAGGGAGATGCGTAACTCTGACCGTCTGTACCCCTGGAGCTAACCGGAGGCGCGGGCGAGCCGGTCAGCGGGGCGGGGGAGGCCGGTATCGGGGACAGTGGGAGCCTGGCTAGACGAGGCCGATGGAGGGGGGTTGTGAGGAGACGCGCGGTGAGCAGGCGGACGCAGAAGGGCGGCTAGTGAGGGGATCGGGATGGGGGAAGGAAGTCTGATGCCAAGACTGTTTTCTCGGCTTAGCCCTAGAGACGGTAGTGTCAGCCCACAAACTTTTTTGAGGCCTGAAATAATATTTTGAACCCCAAGAAGGAAAAAATTGCATACTGAAATTAGTAAATCTACCATAATGTAACCTATCAACTGCGACGTAGCCCATATGGTTATGAATTACATTTGATGTAGAATATGGGTTCATTTAATGTGTTTTATATAACTTAGGGTTTACGTCCAAAAGTATGAGCGTTTAGAATCCATGAAAATCTTGAAATGGCCTTGGACCGAAGAGAGGGGTTTGGGATGGAAATGAGAAGGTGTGTCAAACCTAGTTTGCCTTATGAGTGATACCAAGCTATAGACCCTGGCGGCCGGGAGACAGAGGATGACCGTTTTCTAGTTTACACACAAGTTCCCAATCAATGGTAAGGGAAAGGATTTAAGAGTACCAGATCCAAGGGATGGTCAAAGAGAAAGTGAACTGAGGACTTAGCCCTAAGAGTTGTTTAAAAGAAGGACTAGAAAGGGCATGTGAACTGGAGACAAAAGCGTGGCTAAGGCGCCCTGTTTAGGGGACAGCATAAGGCATCCGGCAAGTCCAGGGTCAGGAATCTTAAGAAACAGAATATGGCACCCCAGAGTATACCATCTTTGGTAAACTGAGACCTTGAAGGAACACGTGTGTTTAGAGTAAGGCATACCAGGGTAGGAATTAGACCACATCCCAGACCTGTTCTTTGGAGTTATGGAAGCCACATACCTGCTGAGATGTTCTATGGGTTTCTTTGGGGTTGGTTTGCCTCTTGTTAACCACAACACAAGAAGCTGAAAGAGAACCCAACTTCTGCCATTTCTTAGCTGTTACTCTGTCTACAGGAAATATGAAGGAAATTGGTGGATATAAGAGGTATGAAATGAGTTTTGTATTAAAATACATGTTTGCTTCCCTAAAGACAACTACAGTGGTAACGCTATGAGGTAAAAAAAGAACTGAACATTTAGAGTAGACTTCTTCCTTATTCATACACTATGCAACCATGCATGCTAGATGCCTTTCCCTAAAATACAACTTTTTAATAGCAACTTCTTTTCCTGTCTCTGACCCCCACATTTCCACCCCCAAATAGGTTACCACAGGGTTTTTCCACTTCTGCACTATTGGTCCAGGTAATTATTTGTTGAAGGAGACTGTCCTGTGCATGGTTGGATACTTAGCAGTATCAGGGAATACCTACTATATACCAATAGCATTCCCCCCACAAATCTCCCCACACCCGCTGCACCAAGTTGTGACAGCCAAACTGTTTCCAGACATTGTCAAATGTCCCACAGTGGGGCAAAATCACCCCCAGTCTAGAAAAGCACTAGACTATAGGATAAAGCTCATTGTCTTTAACTTACCTTTTAACATACTTCGTTATCTACTCCCAGTCTACCTTTCCTAGAACTTGATTCAGGTCAAAAGAAATGCAGAAATTCTTTGTTTAGATTCCTCCATAGATTATCACCAAGTCTTCTTGGACACTCAAAGGGATGGAAAATGATTTAAAAATCTTCTCTTTGCCAGAAAGTTCTTTTATCTCTGATGTCTTCTTGATTAAAATTCGTATTTATTGAGTCCATTTGTCCCCCTTGGAGTTGTAAAAGAAAAATTCATGATGTCACATTTCTTATCTTTTGAGATATTTCAGCCCCTAATTGTTTCAAGTTTCTCCATGTGATAGTTTATAGATCATCATGGAACTTTTGCTCTCCTCTGAACAATATCAAGACTGACAATGTCCTACTTAAAATATACTACCCAGAACTAAGTGCAGTATTCTGGATGTAGATCACACTATGAGTACATTTTATAATATTAGTGGCATGTTTATCCATCTTTCTTGACTCTGAGCTTGAAGGCAAGAACCCAGTCTTAGTTACCATCTTTGTTAGGTTGTAGTCATCTTTGCATTACAAGCACAGTGCCTGGCTCTTAGTTCATGTTCAGAATTTTTGATATGATTGTAGTTCTTCCTGAACTCTATTAATATAAGATCACATTTCTTTACCTTTGGAGGCAGATAGACTATATTCTTGCCTTACAGTGACTTTAGAATGAACCAGACCTATACGTTTTACACATCTAGATCAAAAGTCAGCCAACTTTTTCTATAAAGGGCCAGATAATATTTCAGGCTTTACTAGCCATATAGCCTGTCACAGCTACTCAATTCTGTTGCTATAGCCCAAAAGTAGCCATAGACAATATATAAATGGATTAGCATGGCTAACTATTCATGAACTCTGAAAAATGCATTTCCTATAATTTTCATATGTCACAAAATACTTTATTTTTAAAAATAAAAATAAAAAGCATTCTTCGCTCATGGACCATAGGAAACAAATGGCAGGCTGTATTTGGCTTGTAGGCAGTAATTTCCTAACCCTGAGGTAGACCACTCCTTGTGTAGTTGAATTTTTAAGTCCGAGTATAGACCTTTATTTTTATCCTTATTAAATATCTTACTCATTGCAGCCCATCTTTCTAATAGCTTAGGTGATTTTGTGTGCTAATTCTGTCATCTCACATACTAGGTAACATCCCAGTTTTGTTTCATCTACAAAATTGATAAGCATACTTTTTTCATCCATAATAAAAATGTTGAATGGGATACAGATAGAGGTCTTTTCACAGTTTATTTTGTTTCATCAATCATCATTCTCTGAGCATAGCCATTCAGGGAGTTATAAATATCTACCTGCATACTATCTATCATCCCACCCACATTTTTCTAAGTGGTCCACAGGGTATATTGAGAAGCTTTGTCTGAAGTTTTATTGAAATCTTCAAAACATGTCTCTATTTGGTAGCAACTCTATCAAACAAAAAGAAATGTATGTATTTGGTGTGACTGTGAACTAAATGTTACTGCTGCTTCCTATTTTACTACTTTCTCTTTTACCCTTTTGAGCCATCAACTTAATAACAAAATTTAATACTTTTAGAATTTTGTTGAGCATTAACATTCAAATTTACCAATCTGTATTTTTAGGAATTTACTGTCTTCTCTTAGCAGATATCTTACTTTATCTTATCTTATCCTTCTACTTTCAGCCTATCATTATATTTAGAATATACTTCATGAAATAAGTGTCTAGTTTTTTTCAATTCAGTCTGATAATGTAGCATTTATTAACACTTAATAGAGTAATTAATGTATTTGTGCTTAAAACCATCTTCTTGCTATTTATTTTCTATTTGTCTTCATCCTTTTTCTTCTCTTTTTTGGCCGCCTTTCAGGTAAATCAACTTTATGATATTCCATTGTTTTCTTCCCTGTTGTCCTTCTTCCTATAATTCTTTGCTTTATGGCTTTTAGTGGTGACTTTATTCTAATCTGAGGATTATGACTTGCATCCTTAACATCCTGGTCTACTTTGAATTACTATTACATCACTTCATGTTCAATGTAAGAACTTTACAAAACTATTTGATAAAAAGTACAGATTCATTTACTTTCTTCTTGCCTTTTGTGTTATTATTTATTATTTCTGCATAATGGTAATCCCTACCATTCATTGATATTTTTTCTTTAAATAGTCAATAGTCTTATAAGGAGATTTAAAAAATATTCTGTTAATGTTTACAAAATATTTATTATTTCTAGTGCTCTTCATTTCTTCCCACAGATCCAGGATTCAACCTGGAATCATTTCACTTCAGCCTGCAAAACTTTTTTTTTGTAATATGGGTCTACTAGTAATAAATACTTTCAGCTTTTGTTTGCCTGAAAATTGTCTTTATTCTGCCTTTACTTTCAAAGGCTGTTTTTGATGGATATAGAATTCTATATTTTGTCTTTTAGCATTTTAAAGATGTCATTCCATTGCCTTTTGGAGTCCTTTGTTTCTGATAAGAAGTAGATTTTGATTCTTGTTCTCCTAAATGTAATGTGTTTTTTGCTTTGACTGCTCTTAATTTTTTTCTCTTTTCTTTAATTTTCACCAATTGACTAAGATGTGCCTAGGTGGGTTCTTCTTTGTATTTATTTAGGATTCATGAACTTCTTGTATCTGTGGGTTTATGTCTTTCATAGATTTGGGGAAAATTCCAACTGTATCTCTTCAAATTTTTTTCTATACTATTCTCTTTATCCTCTCCTTCTGGGACTACAATTAATGCATTTCAGAATAGTTTGATAGTGTTTCACAGGTATCTGATGCCCTGTTATTTTCATTTTTTACTTTGTTTTATTTTACATAATTTCTGTTGACCTTTAAGTTCACTGATCCTTTTTTATGATGAGTCCAGTCTGATATTTAAACCCATCTAATGAATTCTTTATTTCAGATACTGTATTTGTCAGTTCTAGAATTTCCATTTTGTTCCTTTTTAGACTTTCTATTTCGCTACCAAAATTTCCTTTTTCTTCATCCATTTTGTCCCTATTTTCAACAAATTCTCTAACAGATTTATGGTAGTTATCCTTATCTCTGCTAACTCCCAGCACCTGAATCATTCATAGTTCTGCTTCAGATGACTTTGTATGATGGATGTCGTATTTAATAGAACGATAGACACTGAAGTAGGTAATATGACTTTGTATGATGGATGTTGTATTTAAAAGAACGATAGACACTGAAGTAGGTAATGTTTTTCCTAGAGAGAACAGACCATTTTATCTAGTATATAGGAAAAGGAGCAAATCACTTCAGCTAGCATTTGTGCCGAGATTGGACTGAGTTACAGTTTTACTTAAATGGTTTTAGTTTACCTCTGACTTCAGATATTTGGGAGTGAGTTCAGTTCCCTCTTTCATTAGGGATTTGTGATTTAAGTACCCAAGATCACAGGAATCTTTCTTTGCTTTTCAGGTCACACCCACTTTGCTGTGAAGCTCCACTTAGGGGATGATTTCTTTGATCTTATTAGAAGTTGAGCTGGGTGGGGACAGGATTGCAGCTTTACTTAGTTGCACTTCAACTCTGTTACATACAACAACATGGATAAATCTCAAAACATAATGATGAGTGAAAAAAGTGAGATAGAAATGCATATGAATTGTATGATTCCATGTTTATAATGTTTGGGTAGAATTAATCTATAATGTTAGAAATAAAGAGTAAGTATTAGAGATAAGACCTTGCTTACCTTGGGAAGGAGGGAGGGATAGTGATTGGAAGAAGGCATAAGGAGGGCTTCTCAAGTGCTGGTAATGTTCTGTATCTTTACCTGAGTAGTGGTTACCCGGTGTTTTATGAAAATTTATTGTACTATATACCTATGATTTGCGTTCTTTATGTATGTTATAGCTCAACAACAAAAAGAGTGTGTGGCGGGGGCAGGGGAACTTTTGTACATAAAGAACAAAAAGAAAAATAAAGCCACGAAGTAAAACATTTTTCCAATATTTAACAAAGGATTTGTATCCAGAATATTTTATTTTAAAAACTCCTACAAAACAAAAAGGACAAAAAATTTTTTAAAAGCAGCTCAAGTAGAAAAATGAGCAAAGTATAAGAAAAAGCAAATAACAAAAAAAGAGTCCCGAATGGCCCATATAAAATGGTATTCAGCCTCAATAATAATCATAGAAAGGCAAATTGAAACCTTACTGAGATGCCGTTTCACACCAGTGACCTTGGTTAAAGCCAAAATGTCTAATAATACCAAGTGGATGAGAATATGAGGAAGCAGAAACTTAGGGATCAAATTTATTATTGCCTTGAAGATATGCTGATTCTAAGTTTCTACAATTTTACTTCTATAAAGAAGAGACTCTTAGCATACACTTTCTCCCACATATGAACAAGGATGCTTGTACAAAGATGTGCATTGAAATTTTGTTTATAATAGCAAAACATTGGAAAGTGACCTAAATATCCATCATGAGAGAAATGGAGAGATACCTTACAGCGTTTAAAATGAATAAAGTAGATTTCCATGTATTAACATGATTAAGTCTTGAAAACAAGCAGTAAAAGGATATATACATTGTGAAAACACCTTAAGTTTTAAAAAAAGTTACATATTTATGGATACTGTAAGGTTGGAGGCACCGGAGGGAGGGGTGAGCACGTTGGACACTGATGACGTGCCAAAGTCCCCGGCTGCTGCCCCTCCCAACCTGAAAAATGTGCTTTAGGCTAGCCAATCCTCACGCCGCTGTAAATCTAAGCTCTGCCTCCCCCTACCTTCTTTAAAAACTTGCTGCCTGCCCTGATGAGCGCGACTTCTCCAGCCTGTCCAGGTGCAGACTGGTGAACCTCGCCCAGGATTGCGCTCAAATAAACTGCCTGGCCCTTTGTTGCCTCTCGCCACCTGCTTATTTCAGTTAGAATTTATCTTACAGATACATGTTTAAAAGTTTAAAAATATAATTAGGAGGGCTAATCATCTTCAGAAATAGCTGTTACCGCGGGGCAAGAAAGGGGATTGGGCCAATGAGGGGCTACCTGTTTATAAAAAAAAAAATTTTGAAGTGGATATGGCAAAGATACTAACATTTATTAAATCTGGGAAGTGGATATACAGTTGTCTAATATATATAACATTCTCTGTACTTTATTTGAAAGAGTTTCATTTTTTAAAAAGGTTAGACTGGGACCAGGATATGAAGGGTATTAGAAGCTTTCCTCCCTTTTCCAAACACTCTTTGTTTTTTTAATTCTTTGTAGATACAGCCTTCCCAGTCATTTTGCCTCTGTGTTGTGGTTTGTGCCCTAACACTACCAGATCAAGGTGAAGGGTGAGTGAGATCTGATAGAATCTTCTCTCATCTTCCATCTGTCTTACCCATCAGGGTGCCTAATGGAGTTCAATGATATCTTTTCAGGATATTCTCATTAAACTTAAAATACTGCCATACAACAGAAATGTCTTTAGGCCTATGACCCAAAGTGACTGATTTAGAATTTAAAAATAAGTAAAAGATTATCTTCTGTTTTACATTTCTGCTAAAAAATAAAAAATGATGTCTTTTAAGATGTAAACAATATTGTTTGCTATTTCAGTTGGTAAATGTCAAAAATAGTCACAAATGTTCCAGATTTTTTTAAATTTCAGAAATATAACAATAGAAACAATTTTTAAAAATTTACCCCCCAATTAATATCAACTTGTTTACTGTTTTGATATAATCATTGGGAATTTTTAATTTTAGAAGCAGTAAAATGATGTCCATTAAAGTAGTCAGGAAGTTGTTTTGTGAAGTAGAGTATTGAAAATAGTCATATCTTACAGATTGTCCCTGGGAGAGGTCAGTTTACTTACATAAATAAACATCACTTGTTGAACAGCCTCATTGTTAAACTGTGCTAGGCAACAGACTTTCTCTGTGATCCTTAAGTTCAGAGAATCAGGAAGTTGCTTTTGTTGTTGTTGTTTCATTTGCAGGTTAAACACTTGAAGATGAGAAAAGTTGATCTCTGTTTGAGCTCTGAAGGGGCTGAAGTGATTTTAGCTACATCAAGTGATGAAAAACACCCACCTGAAAATATGATTGATGGGTAAGAGTTACTATTCTTTCTTCCTTAACGTCTTGGTATTAGATCAAAATGAACCCCTTGAATACTGGGACTATGTGTTTTACAGCAACTATCATGGTTAAATATAATTTAATAAATGTTTGGTGAAGTAGATTACCTGACAGTATCTACTATTGTTACTATTCCTGAAACTAATTCAGTGGTGTATATTTAGGTTTTTGATCCTTTTCTTTATAATTTCTAAACTGACCTTTTTATACAGTTTTTTAAGAAGAGTTTTAACAAGGCAAAACTTCAAACAACTACCTCATTTGATGGAAGTGTATATTTTAATATCTGGTTATGTTTTTATTCCAAGTTTTTCTTAGTAAGTAGGAATATAAGCATCATAATTTCCTGTGTACTGCCTGTTTCCTTAGTGGTCTAAGCAATATCTTTGCTGAACTGAGTGCTTCACTTTCTGCTATCCCGCTGCATTGTTTGGTTCTTCCCTTGATATCATTCCCGCTTCCACACTTCACTGTGCTAGAACTTAGTTTAGGTAGAGATAAATATCATTTTCAGACTCTTAACTTCTAAGACAAAGTAATTAATGGGAGAACTCTTTTTAAAAAAATAATAATTGTGGCTACTGTATTACTCTCTTGAGTTATTTTTCTTGGTATCTGTGTAATGACCAGAGTTTGACTAACAGACTTACATAATCTTACAGCTGGAAGCACTTAAAAATTCATCTTATCTAAACCTTTCATTTTAGACTTGTGGTGAGAGAGGTCTGAAGAAGTGAGGTACTTGTTCTAACTATTGAAGGTAGGGCCAGCTGTAATAGATCTTGTGGCTCTTTGTGTTCTATTGTGAAACCCATGTATCTGGACAAAATTCTAGCAACTCTACGTCTTCCTCTAAGCCTACTTGTTATTGCCTAACTAATATCTGTCTCTTTCCCCTTAGGTAGGATTAGTTTACCTTTTTGTTAGACTCCAACAAAGTGGGTATTTACCTCTATTACCTTATTCATTCCTTTATTGTAAATTATTTATGTTTATTGTTTATTCCTCTTTTAATTGTGAATTCTTACAAGTCAGAAACTGACTTTTTCATCTTTGATTTTACACTGTCTTAAAATATAAGAGTGGCTTGTTGAATTAGACCATCGAATATGAGTCAAACTCAACTAATATTGGAAAATAGGTGAGTTACTTTCACATACCTACACATATACGTCATTGTAAAGATGAGGAAAAGGAATAGCAGAGGTAAGGTGACTTGCTTGCTTAAAAGCACACAATCAAGTGACAGAATCAAGACTAACAAACATATCTTCTGATACCTAGTTTGGAGTTCTTTGTAGTGCTCTATCTACTATGGTAACCCACATTTAGGGCTTGAGTCAAAAATTTAATATCTGTGTTTTGCCTGTGCCTCTTACTCCTTGGTTTTTTACTTCCTGAAGTTCAGGAAGTAGTTATTTATCCCACTCTGGCTTGGAGTAAAGAAATTAAGGTGGGAACTGCTGTGAGGATACACAGACCTATAAAGATTTACCTTATTTGCCAGAAATAGGGATTTTTTTCAAAGATCAGTTCAGATTAATGAGTGACTACAAATACAATATTCTTTGGATTAGACAAAATAATATAGAAAACTATATGGAATAAAACTAGTTACTGACCTGATAAGTAAACAGAGCACATCAGAGACTTTTAATCCATATGTATTTCCAAGAAATGCAAGTATACTTTATCTGATAGGTATTACAAATTATTCTTTGCTCAGAAGTGCATTTATTGAGTGGAAGTAACCATCAAATTACTTGGAGAAAACCACTATAAATTTGCCCCTAATGGACAGTTCTCCCAACTGTAATAAGTGATTATATTTGAACTTGCTCTTGACTCTACTTTTGCCCTCTGGCTTTTAACATTACATTGAAAAAGGAGAAAAGAAGTCCTGCACTAGGAAAAAAAATGAGTCAAGAGAAAAAGTAGAAGAGAGACAGAATTAATCCTTTTGACATAATGTAGAATACTAGATTTATAGTTAAAATTCTTGGTGAGTGAACTCTGTGTGTTACCTTGGGCTATGAGTATATGTGTTACTCTTTGAGCCTCTGTTTCCTGATCTGAAAAATGAGGATAAGACCACCTTCCCTGGCTACCTCAAAGTTGTGAAAACAAATCACATATGATGTTTAAAATCACAATAGACGTTAAACAGTTGTTAGCTGTATAACCTTGTTTAAAAGAAACCTCTATTTTGATGACTCCATTATACCTAATTATGAGGATTCAGTTATATATCATTTTTCAATCCAATTACATCTCTACATACTATTTGATTTTATATTAGTCATGTTCATTAAAAGCACTCAAGAAAAAACATAGGACAATTAAAAGTCATTTAATTTATTTAAATAATTAAAACAATATAAACTTAAAAATTTTTTAATTGTGAAACATTAAGCATAGTTTCGGAACCCAGAATTGTGAGTTAAGAGATCTGGCTGCTTTTTTCTCTTTTTTGTATCAGCTGTTGTGACATACTAGTCATATACCATACAGTTACACATTTAAAGTATACAGTTCAGTGACTTCTAGCGTATTCACAGAGTTATGCAACCATTTCCATAATCAATCTTAGAACATCTCATCACCCCAAAAAGAAACTTTGCAGCCCATCACAGTCACCCTGTAACTCCCCTGTTCTCATCAGCCCTGTGTAACCACTAATCTACTTTCTGTCTCTGTAGATTTACCTATTCAGACACTTCATATAAATGGGATCATACATATGTGGTTCCTCATGACTGGCATCTTTCACCTACATGTTTTCAAAAGTCATCCATGTTGTAGCACATATTAGTGCTTCCTTTTTATTGCCAGGTAATATTCCATTGTATGGATATAGTATATCTTAATTCATTCATCAGCTAATGGCTATCTCAGATGTTTCTTGAATTTTCCCCTATCTTCCTTAAGAATGCCAACTTATAGATCTAAGAAAGTTAGTAAACCAAGAGTATAAATACAAAAATTCCATATTTTAGTCTGCTAAAAAATTCTAAACAGCTGGATAATATACATTAAATACAGAGGAACAATATTCCCAGTGACAGCGGACTTTGCATCACAAACAGTGGAAGCTAGATGGCAATGGAACAGTATCTTTAAAATGCTGGAAAACAGAAACCAAAACAAAGCACAAAAAACTTTTAGCGCAGAATTCTGTATCTAGCTAAAATATCCTTCAAAATGAGAATAAAGACATCTTATTCATCACAGGTAGACCTCTATCACAGGAAATGCTAATAGTTCTGTATGTTGAAGTGGTAAAATACTGGATGGAAATTCAAACCAGGAAGAAACTAAGTGCATTGGAAATAGTTAATATTTGAGTAAACATTTAAAACTACCCTTTTTGTTTTATTTTCTTTCAAAGACAACTGACCACTTAATGGTAAAAAACACACACTGTATTGTCAGATTTATTACTCATATATATATAATATGCATATGTATATAATAAATGTTATGTGTATAGGTGTAATATATTAAAACAATGGCAAAAAAGTGGAATTCAGTGTAAATTGACTATCAAGCAATTCTTAAAAACTTGAGTGTAACCACTTAAAAACAACAAATCTTTAAAACCAGTAGAGAAATTAAATGGAACTTAAATATTTTTGATTAGCTCAAAAGTAGGAAAGGAGAAGTAGAACAAGAAAAAATAGATGGGTGAGGGGACAAATAGAAAATGAATAGCAAGATGGTAGACTTAAACCCAACCACATCAGTAATTATATTAAATGCTGATAAGCTAAACATTTCAGTTGGTTGGCAGAAATTGTCAGACTAGGTAAAAATGTAAGACCCCAAAATAACATATATGCAAAAGATGTACTTTAAATATATAAGGTCACAACTAGGTATAAAAGGATGAAAAAGATGCTATAAACATAGTAATCATAAGAAAGTGGCTGTGGCTATATTGATATCAGAAAAAGTAGAATATAAGGGGTATTACCAGAGATAAAGGGGACATTTTACAGTGTAGCCAATTTATCAGGAAGAGATAACAATCTTAAATATATATAGATTTAAAAATAGATCTTCAAAATGCATAAAGCAAAAACTGATGGATGAAGGAGACAGACAAATCTACAATCATAGTTGAAATCGAACACCTTTCAGTACTGATAAAGCAGCTAGACAAAACAAAACAGTAAAGATATAGATCCCCATAACACTATCACTCATTTTGACTTAGTTGATATTTATAGAACACAATATTGAAACCTCCTGGCACACACACCAAGGAAGCAATTTCAGCAAATACAACAAATCCTGAAACCAACCTGAAGACTGCAGAACAGACCATCTACACCTGGTGAAAAAAAGACTACACAGAGAAGGGTAAAGTGGTAGAGCCACAATGATTTGCGACCCCAGCCCTTCCCCTTTACCAGCCCACAAGAGTGAGAGGAAGAGGAATGAAACAGGGAGAGGGTAAGTGCTCAAGAACTCTGCACACCTGGCCCTGGAGGTCTGCTCTGAGAACATGAGTCCACATTGCCAGGAGGGATAATTGGAGCACTATGGGAAGCTGAGATTCCCGCTGGTTAGGGAGGATAAGCACACTGTCAGTTCTGCTAAGACCCAACACAGAGGCTGCCGTTTGAAAGATTTTCCAGCAGCAGGAAGGGTGGTGCTAGAGGGGTGCGGGTTGGACAGAGCTCTCTCCACAGGAGAAAGGGCAGGTGGACAACACTTCCCCAGCCCTCCCTCAACTCAGCTGGTTGGATACGCATGGGAGCCCCAAATGCTCTGTCTCCCTCACACGTGACTCAGCCCCAAGGTGCATTCCTACACACCCTGAGTCCTGCCTGGCCCAGTAGACCCAGAAACATAAGACTGCTGCCTGACAGGCAGAGGGAGGCATTCCCATATTTCTTGGCCCTCTCAGCCCAACTGGAGAGGCACCTGGAGGAGCCAGCTCCAAGCACTCCTACCTCCTCATGGTAGCTCAGCCTGACACCACCCACCTTCACAGTGCTACCGTGCCCCACCCTTTAGCCCAGCAGTGCCACCATCACTGCAGGGCAGGCAGAGAGCAGCCTCTCAATCATGACAGAAGCCACTGCTGTGCTCACAAAGAGCTGCCTGAGGCACACTGCCATCCTGGCAGACAGACAGATTACTGACAGGAAACAGAAAGGAAGCCCCACCCATAGCCTGCCGACAGCAAATGGGGCTCCACCATAAAGAACCAGGCACTGGAGAGTAAACAGTCTTGAGCTTCTGGGTACCACAGGATGCCTTCATAAAGCCATTACTCTGTAGACCAGGAAGCATAGCAGATCCACCCACTATAAAGAAAAAACACAGAAACTCTGACAAAATGAGGGAGAGGAATATGTTTCAAACAAAACTACAGGATAAGACACCAGAAAGGGGGCTGAATGAAATAGACCACCAATCTTCTTGATAAAGATTTCAAAGTATCAGTCATAAATGTGCTCACTTATCTGTGGAAAGTAGTGAAGACCTCAGGGAGGACTTCAACAAAGAGAAGAGCTGAAAAAGTCACTCACAGGTGAAGAATACAGTAAATGAAATGAAATATAAAATGGAGGGAATGAATAATAAATTACTGCAAATAGAGGAGACACTGAGATGGAAATGAGAGATGAGGAACACAAGCTGAGGAACAGAGAGAAAAAAGAGTCTCTAGAAATGAAAGCATGTTAAGAGAGCTGCGTGACAACTCCAAAAGAAACAGTATTAGCATAATAGGGGTTCCAGAAAGAGAAGCGACAAAGGGATAGAAAGTTTCAGGAAATAATTGTTGAAACTTACCAGTCTAGGAAAGGAAATAGACACTCAGGTCACGGAAGCATAGAGAGCCCCTAACAAAAGGAACCACAAGAAGACAACACCAAGACATAAAATAATTAAAATGACAAAGATTAAGGATAATGAGTAAGTATGGAAAACAGCCAAAGAGAAAAAAGATTATTTATAAGGGAAACCTCATCAGGTTATCAGCATACTTTTCAGCAGAAACTTTACAGGCCAGAAAGGAGTGGCATGAAATATTTAATGTACTGAAACAGAAGGACCTTCAACCAACTATCCTCAACCCAACAAGATTATCATTCAGATTTGAAGCAGAGATTAAACAATTCCCAGATAAACAAGGCTCAAGGAATTTATAACCATCAAAGCAGCATTATAGGATATGTTAAAGGACTTCTGTAGATGGAAATGTTCCTAAGGATAAATAGTTTTCACCAGTGAAAATAAACTGACAGTAAAGGTAGTAGACCACTTACCAAGCAAGTATGAAATTAAAACAAAAGTATTAAACCAACTATACAAAATCAGTCAAGGGATACACAAAAACTGCAGATTATGACATATAATACATAAAGTGTGGAGGAGAAAAAAGTACTTTTAGATTGTGTTTGAAACAGAACAATCATTAACTTAATACAGACTGTTACACAGTTAGGAAGCTATCTTTGGACCATATGGTAACCATAAACCTAAAGCTTATATTAGATACACAAAAAATTAGAAAAGAGAAATCCAATCACAACATTAAAGAAAACCATCAAATAACAAGAGTATAAGAGGAAGAAAGGAACAGAGGAACTATAAAAACAAGAAAACAATAAATGGCAGTAAGTACATACCTATCAAATTACCTTAAATGTAAATGGACTGAATGCACCAATCAAAGGATATACAGTGACAGAATGTATAACAAAACAAGACCCATCTATATGCTGCCTACATAGACTCATTCCAGACCCAAAGAGACATACACAGGCTGAAAGGGAAGGAATGGATTTCATGCAAATAATAGGGAGAAAAAAGCAGGAGTAGCAGTACATTTATCTGAGAAAACAGACTTCAAAACAAAGAAAGCAACAAGAGACAAGGACATTACATAATGATAAAGATATTAGTCCAACAAGAAGATAAAACCATTATATTTATGTACCCAACATAGGAGGACCTAAATTTGTAAAACAAATACTAATAGAATTAAAAAGGGAAATAGACTGCTCATTCATTTTAGGAGAATTTAACACACCACTCACATCAGTAGAATATCTGGGCTCTCTAGTCTGTTCCACTAGTCTATGGGTCTGTTCTTGTGCCAGTACCAAATTGTCTTGATTACTGTGGCTTTATAGTAGAGCTTGAAGTCCGGGAGCATAATTCCCGCTACTTTATTCTTCCTTCTCAGGATTGCTTTGGCTATTCGGAGTCTTTTGTAGTTCCATATGAATTTTAGAAGTATTTGCTCTAGTTCATTGAAGAATGCTGTAGGTATTTTGATAGGGATTTCATAGAATCTATAGATTGCTTTGGGCAGGATGGCCATTTTGACAATACTAATTCTTCCTAGCCAAGAACATGGGATGAATTTCCATTTATTAGTGTCCTCTTTAACTTGTCTTAAGAGTGTCTTGTAGTTTTCAGGGTATAGGTTTTTCACATCCTTGGTTAGGTTTATTCCTAGATATTTTATTCTTTTTGATGCAGTTGTGAATGGAATTGTTTTCCTGATTTCTCTTTCTGCTAGTTCATTGTTAGTGTATAGGAATGCCACATATTTCTGTGTATTAATTTTGTATCCCACAACTTTGCTGAATTCAGATATAGGTCTAGTAGTTTTTGAGTGGATTCTTTAGGGTTTTTTATGTACAATATCATGTCATCTGCAAACAGGGACAGTTTCACTTCTTCCTTGCCAATCTGGATGCCTTTTATTTCTTTGTGTTGTCTGATTGCCGTGGCTAGGACCTCCAGAACTATGTTGAATAAAAGCGGGAGAGTGGGCATCCTTGTCTAGTTTGTTTCCAATCTTAGAAGAAAAGCTTTCAGCTTGCTGTTAAGTACAATGTTGGCTGTGGGTTTGTCATATATGGCCTTTATTATGTTGAGGTACTTGCCCTGTATACCCATTTTGTTAAGAGTTTTTATCATGAATGGATGCTGAATTTTGTCTAATGCTTTTTTGGCATCTATGGAGAGGATCGTGTGGTTTTTGTCCTTTTTGTTGATGTAGTGGATGATGCTGATGGTTTTTTTGAATCTTATACCATCCTTGCATCCCTGGAATAAATCCTACTTGATCATGATGGATGGTCTTTTGATGTATTTTTGAATTCGGTTTGCAAATACTTTGTTGAGTATTTTTGCATCTATGTTCATCAGGTATATTGGTTTGTAATTTTCTTTTTTTGTGGTGTCTTTGCCTGATTTTGATATTAGAGTAATGTTGGCCTTGTGGAATGAGTTTGGAAGTATTCCCTCCTCTTCTACTTTTTGGAAAACTTTAACAAGAATGGGTATTAGGTCTTCACTAAATGTTTTGTAAAATTCAGCAGTGAAACCATCTGGTCCAGGAGTTTTGTTCTTAGGTAGTTTTTTGATTACCAATTCAATTTCTTTGCTGGTAATTTGTCTGTTTAGATTTTCTGTTTCTTCCTGGGTCAGACTTGGAAGGTTGTATTTTTCTAGAAAGTTGTCTGTTTCTTCTAGATTATCCACTTTGTTACCATATAATTTTTCATAGTATTCTCTCATAATTCTTTGTATTTCTGTGGTGTCTGTAGTGATTTTTCCTTTCTCATTTCTGATTCTGTTTATGTGTGTAGCCTCTCTTTTTTTCTTGATAAGTCTGGATAGGGGTTTACCTATTTTGTTTATTTTCTCAAAGAACCAACTCCTGCTTTCCTTGATTTCTATTGTTTTATTCTTCTCAATTTTATTTATTTCTGCTTTAATCTTTATTATGTCCCTCCCTCTACTGACTTTGGGCCTCATTTATTCTTCCTTTTCTAGTTTCATTAATTGTGAGTTTAGACTGTTCATTTGGGATTGTTCTTCCTTCCTGAGGTACGCCTGTATTGCAATATATTTCCCTCTTAGCATGACCTTTGCAGCGTCCCACAGATTTTGTGTTGTTGAATTATTGTTGTCATTTGTCTCCATATATTGCTTGATCTGTGTTTTTATTTGGTCATTGATCCATTGATTATTTAGGAGCATGTTGTTAAGCCTCTACATGTTCGAGGGCTTTTTCATTTTCTTTGTGTAATTTATTTCTAGTTTCATACCTTTGTGATCTGAGAAGCTGATTGGTACAATTTCAGTCTTTTAAAATTTACTGAGGTTCTTTTTGTGGCCTAGTATATGATCTATTCTTGAAAATGTTCCATGTGCACTTGAGAAGAATGTGTATCCTGTTGCTTTTGGATGGAGTGTTCTGTAGATGCCCGTTAGGTCCATCTGTTCAAATACATTGTTCAGTGCCTCTGTCTCTTTATTTATTTTCTGTCTGGTTGATCTGTCCTTTGGAGTGAGTGGTGTGTTGAAGTCTTCTAAAATGAATGCATTGCATTCTGTTTCCCCCTTTAATTCTGTTAGTATTTGTTTCACATATGTAGGTTATCCTATGTTGAGTGCATTGATATTTATAATAGTTATATCCTCTTGTTGGACTGACCCTTTTATCATTATGTAATGTCCTTCTTTGTCTCTTGTGACTTTCTTTGTTTTGAAGTCTATTTTGTCTGATACAAGTACTGCAACTCCTGCTTTTTTTTCCCTATTAGTTGCGTGAAATATCTTTTTCCATCCCTTTACTTTCAGTCTGTGTACGTCTTTGGGTTTGAAGTGAGTCTCTTGTAAGCAGCATATAGATGGGTCTTGTTTTTTTATCCATTCAGTGACTCTATGTCTTTTGATTGGTGCATTCAGACCATTCACATTTAGGGTGGTTATCGACAGATATGTACTTATTGCCACTGTAGGCTTTAGATTTGTGGTTACCAAAGGTTCCAGGGTAATTCCTTTACTATCTAACAGTGTAATTTAACTCACTTGGTATGCTATTACAAACACAACCTAAAGGTTCTTTTTTTGTTCCCTCCTTTTTCTTCATCCTCCATTCTTTGTATATTATGAATCATTCTGTACTCTTTGTCTATCCCCTGGGTGTCATCTGTTTTCCTTAGGAATACTTCCATCTATAGGAGTCCCTGCAAAATGCATTGTAGAAGTGGTTTGTGGGAGGTAAATTCTGTCAGCTTTTGCTTATCTGAAAATTGTTTGATCCCTCCTTCAGATTTAAATGATAACCTTGCCAGGTAGAGTATTCTTGGTATGAGGCCCTTCTGCTTCATTGCATTAAATATATCATGCCACTCCCTTCTGGCTTGTAAGGTTTTTTATGCAATATCTGATGATAGCCTGATGGGTTTTCCTTTGTATGTGATCTTTTTTCTCTCTCTAGTTGCCTTTAAAAGTCTGTCTTTATCCTTGATCTTTGCCATTTTAATTATTATATGTCTTGATGTTGTCTTCCTTGGGTCCCTTGTGTTGGGAGGTCTGTGCACCTCCATGTCCTGAGAAACTATCTCCTTCCCCAAACTGGGAAGTTTTCAGCAATTACCTCCTCAATGACACTTTCTAATCCCTTTTCTATCTCTTCTTCTTCTGGTACCCCTATAATGCGAATACTGTTTTGTTTGGATTGGTTACACAGTTCTCTCAATATTCTTTCATTCTTAGAGATTCTTTTTCTCTCTGTGCCTCAGCTTCTTTGTATTCCTCTTCTCTAATTTCTATTCCATTTACCATCTCTTCTACTACAGCTAATCTGCTTTTAAATCCCTCCATTGTATGTTTCATTTCAGATATGGAATTTCTTAATGATTGAATCTCCAACTTAAATTCATTCCTGAGTTCTTGAATATTTTTCTGTACCTCCATAAGCATGTTTATAATTTTTATTTTGAACTCTTTCAGGAGGATTGGTGAGTTCAGTTTCATTTGGCCCTTTTTCTGGGGTTTGTGAGATTTTGGTCTGAACCATGTTCTTTTGACGTTTCATATTTCTGTGTGGTGCCCACTAGTGCCCAGAAGCTCTAGTCTCTGGAGCTACTTAGCCCCTAGATGAGGTTGGGGTTCGTAGGGGAGCAGCGCTGGTGCCTGGTGGGAGGAAAGATCTGTTTCCTGCTTCTCGTCTACAGTGCCTATCTCCAGTGTCAGAGCCAGTGGGCCAAGCACACAGGTGTAAGCCTCTGTGTTTTGCATCTCTAGCTATTGTAGGAGGGGCCTCCCTCTGGCTAGTCTGATGCCAGTACAGTAACTGCTGGTTTGTGAACTGGTGCCGGCAGGTTAGGAGAGAGGTGCAGCAGGCTGCATATCACAATGGGGGGCCTCGGAGCTGAGTAGGCAGCCAAGAGGATGGAGTGCCTGAAGCTCCTCAAAGTTCCCAACCACCTGGGCAGAGCACACCCAGACAAATTTGTCCAGCTCTCCCTTCTCCCGTGCAGCAAGCTCCGTGCAAACCTCGCCCTGCAGCAGCCCTCTCGCTGCTAGGAAGCCTGTCAGACTTCCTGCCTTTCCTCTGACACAGAGCGGCCAAATGTGGATCCCCTCTTCCACAAACGGCCTGAATCTCAGTCTCAAGCGCTCCGCCTGTCTGAGCTCCCCAGTGTCCGGAGCAACACACAATATAGGTTTCTGCTCACAAAGCAGATCTCCAGGGCTAGGTGTTCAGCAGTCCCAAGCTTCCACCCCCTCCCTGCTCTGTTTCTCTTCCTCCCACCAGTGAGCTGGGGTTGGGGAAGGGCTTGGGTCCCACGGGATTAAGGCTTTTGTATGTTACCCTGTTTTGTGAGGTCTGCTCTGCTCGTGAGGTCTGTATGCAGTCTGGTGCACCCTTCTTTCTTGTTGCTGTTTTAGGGTTAGTTGTATTAATTAACTGTATTTTCATACTATTTGTGGTTTTGGGAGGTGATCTCCATGTCACCTCTCACACCGCCTTCTTGAGTCCCCCAAGTTACAGTATATATTTATATTAGAAAGATGTTTTAAAACCAATAATCAAATTTCCACCTTCAGAAGCTAGGTAAAGATGAGCCAGTTATACCCAAAGAAAATAAATAATAAAGGTGAGAGCATAAATCTACAAAATAGACAGTTAGGAAAAAAATTAAAGCCCAAGTTGATTATCTGGAGGATTTAATAAAAGTTATAAACCTACTACAGGTTTTAAAGTGTAAGTTGTCAACATCCAGAACAAATTTAGGATACCAAATTATTATGTTGTACACCTGAAATTAATATAATGTTATATGTCAGTTATACCTCAAAATTTTTTTAACTTTAAAAAAAGAACAAACTTAGGCTAATAAGGTTTTTAATACAATTTTTTAATTAAGGTATTATTGATATACACTCTTATGAAAGTTTCACATGAAAAACAATGTGGTTACCACATTCACCCATATTATCGAGTTTCCACCCATACCTCATTGCAGTCACTGTCCATCAGTGTAGTAAGATGCCACAGAGTCACTACTTGTGTTCTCTGTGCTACACTGTCTTCCCCATAAGACCCCCCAACACTGTGTGTACTAACTATAATACCCCTCAATCCCCTTCTCCTTCCCTCCACACCCGCCCTCCCCCACCCCTCCCCTTTGGTAACCACTAGTCCCTTCTTGGAGTTTGTGAGTCTGCTCCTGTTTTATTCCTTCAATTATGCTAATTAGCAATGTGGAGCATCTTTTCATGTGTCTGTTGGCCATCTGAATTTCTTTTTTGGAGTATTGTCTGTTTATATCCTCCGCCCATTTTTGAACCAAGTTTATTTGCTTTTTGGTTGTTGAGGCATGGAGTTCTTTATATATTTTGGATGTTAACCCCTTGTCAGATATGTCATTTACAAATATATTCTCCCACGCTGTAGGATGCCTTTTTGTTCAGCTGATGGTGTCCTTTGCTGGACAGAAGATTTTTAGATAGATGTAGTCCCATTTGTTCATATTTTATTTTGTTTCCCTTGCCCGAGGAGATGCATTCAGGAAAAAGTTGCTCATGTTTATATTCAGATTTTTGCCTATGTTGTCTTCTTAAAGTTTTATGGTTTCATGACTTACATTCAGGTCTTTGATCCATTTTTAGTTTGCTTTTGTGTATGGGGATAGACAACAATCCAGTTTCATTCTGTTGTATGTAGCTGTTCAGTTTTGCCAACACCAGTTGTTGAAGAGGCTGTCATTTCCCCACTGTATGTCCATGGCTCCTTTGTCGTATATTAATTGACCATATATGCTTGGGTTTATATATGGGCTTTCATTTCCTTCATTAGGTTTATTTCTAGGTATTTTATTCTTTTTGATGCAATTGTGAATGGAACTATTTTCCTGATTTCTCTTTCTGCTAGTTCATCATTAGTGTATAGGAATGCAACAGATTTCTGTGTATTAATTTTGTATCCTGCAACTTTGCTGAATTCAGATATTAGATCTAGTAGTTTTGGAGTAGATTCTTCAGGCTAATAAGTTTGACAACTTTCAGATGAAATGGATAGATTCCTTGAAAAACATAACCTATAAAAATAACAAAAGAGGAAATAGAAAATCTGAATGGCCGTATATCTATTATAGAAATTAAATTCTGTCAAATATTTAGAGAAGAAATAATGCAGAGGAGAAAACATTTCTCAATTTGTTTTGTGAGAATAATATAACCCTGGTAGCAAATCCTGATAGAGACATTGTAAGGAGGGAAAATTAAAGATCATCATACTTTATGAACAAAGGGATAAATCAAATTCAGCAAATGGCATCTATCCTGGGAATGCAAGGTTAACATATTTACTGTATTATCACAAGAAGATAAGAATGAGTATATATAATTCACCACATTTTCAGAATAAGGGAGAAAAATCTTATCATCCCAATAGATGCAGAAAAAGCATTTGACAAAATTCAACTTCCATTCATAGTAACAATTCTCAGCAAACTAAGAAGAGAAGGGAACTTCCTCAGTCTGATAAAAGCATCTACTAAAATGTTTAGCTTAGTGGCAAAATAATAAATGCTTTTCTCTTGGAAACAAAGCAAGAATGTTTACTGTCACAGTTTGTAGTCAGCATTGCCTGGGACATCTTTACCAATGCAATTAAGCAAGAAAAGACTTAAAAGGCAAAAAGATTGCAAAGAAAGAGTAAAATAATCTGTTCAAAGATTATCTGAATGTCTCATAGAAAACCCTAAGGAATCTACAAGAAAACTGCTAGAGGTAATACATGAATTCATCAAGGTCAATATACAAAAGTCCACTGTATTACTATCTACTTGCAGGAAACAGTTGGAAAATGAAACATTTAAAAAGTACATTTATAATATCAGCCAAAATATAAAATAGTTAAGAATAAACTTAAGATGTGCAAGACCTTCTGAAAACTAAAACTAAAACTAAAATATTGCTGAAAAAAGTTATAGAACTATATAAACTCAGTTTGCTAAGATGGGAATTTCTCCCTAAAATGTATAGATTCAGTATAATATCAATCAAAATCTCAATAGACTTGCATAGAGGTCAACAAGTTGATTCTGAAATACATATGGACATGCAATGACCTAGTCATTTTGAAAAAGATTATTTTTTAAAATAATTTTAAAAAAGAAGAAAGTTTGAGCACTTATATGTTATTTTATTTTGAGGCCTTAAGATAATATACAGTAATCAAACAGTATGGTATTTTTGTAAAGATAGATCTTTATAGACTAATGGAACAAAATAGAAATCCCAGAAATAGACACACACATATAAGGTCAATTAATTTTCAACAAAAGGCTAAGGATACAGAAACAAACTAATCTAGTGTCCACTAATTTTAGGCAAAAGGCACCAAGGCAGTTCAGTAGGAAAAGGAAAATCTTTTCTATAAATGGTGCTGGAACTACAGAGTAAACATGGATAATAGTGAACTCTAACCCTTAGCTCATACCAAACACAAAAATTAAAGATGGATCATAGATCTCAGTTCAGAGCTGAAATTAAGCTTCTAGAGAAGAATATTAGAAAGTACCTTTGTGACAATGTGGTAAGCAAAACATTTTTAGGACATAAAAATCACTAAGCATGAAAGAAAAAGGTAATAAAGCTGGACTTCAGAAATAAAATGTCTAGTCATTGAAAGACACAAGAAAATAAAAAGGCAGAGTACAAATGGGAGAAAATACTCATGATGTGTTTCTCACAGAGGACTCCTAACAAATGTATAGTAAAAATATAAACAGTTTAATAAAAAACAAGAAAATACTTAACAGACACTTAACAAAAGAAAATATATGAATGGCTGTATGCATATGAAAAGAGTGCCTAGCATTATTTGTTTTCAGGGAAGTACAAATTAATACCATATAGGACACCATATCCACTAGAATAGCTAAATTTTAAAGGACTGACAACAGCAAGTGTTGACAAGGGAGTAAAGCAACTCAAACTCTCTTACACTGCTGGTAGGAAAGTAAAATGATGCAACCACTTGGGAAATCTGACAGTTTCTTATAAACTTAAACATATCTGTGCCCTTTGACCTAGCAATTCCACGCCTAGTAATTATCCAAGAGAAATGAAAATATGCCCACAAAAACACTTGTTCAAGAATGTTTATAGCAGCTTTATTCATAATCATATTTGATTATGAATAATATCAGTCCAAATATCAAACAAAAGAATGAACAAACAAATGGCATGGTCTGTAGTCATAGAAATCAGAGCAATAGTTGCCTAAGGGGAGGTAGGAATTGTCTGGAAGGAAACAGAGGGAAATTTTCTGGAGAGATGGAAATGTTTTGTATCTTGATTGGGGTATTGCTTGCCTTGGGATATTTTGTTACCGAAGCATATACATTTGTCAAAACTCATTGAATTGTACCTTTAAGATAAATTATGATAAAAACATGAGTGCATGTTTTAATTTATTTTTCAACATACCTCTATTGTGCATCTACTATGGGTCAGCCATTGTGATAGTTGCTGGGGTACAAAGATGAGTAAGAGAAAGTGGCCCAACTCAAAGAGCTCAGCATCTAGCAGGAGCCATAAAAACATAAGAGATAAGTGCCAATGTAAAAATGATGCTGAGAGGTGAGTGTGAAAGAGGAAGGAAGTGATTTTGATTTGTTGGGAGTTGAAGAGATAAGACCCAAAAGTGAGTAAACTTTTGTAAGGGAAGAAAGGCTTGTAGGTGAAGAGAATCTCATGGACTCAGGCGTGGATGAGCCTGCATGTGTTTGCAAAATTTTAATTGGCCCAGTGTGACTATAGTTGTAGTCATAATGGGTGATGTTGTAATGATGGGAGATGATATATATTCATGATGGGACCAGATTGCACAGTGTTGTAACATGCCATACGAAGAAGTCATTTACAGGCAATAAGGGGCTACTGAAGGCTTTTAGACAAGAGTGACATCAATTCTATGTTTCTGTGTTTTCAAAAAATATATCTGGTGGTAGTAAAGAAGAATTACTAAAGTTGGGGAGAGATTAGAGGCAGAATGAACAGTTAGAAAGTGATCATAATATTTCAGGGTCATTTTTTTTTTTACATACTTATTCACTAGAACTTTGTGATTAAACATTTTTATTTGACTTTTCCTTTTTCTTTTTCTTTAAAATTAACAATAGGAATCCAGAAACATTTTGGACCACCACAGGAATGTTTCCCCAAGAGTTCATTATTTGTTTTCACAAACATGTAAGGATTGAAAGGCTTGTAATCCAAAGTTACTTTGGTAAGCAAATCATATGTTAATTTTCATCATCTTTTAGTTTTTCCATAGGCAGAGGGCATGTATGTAAACTTTTGGCAAAACAGTAATTTTTTTTTGCAGCATGGAATCTAGTTTTATTGCTAGGGTGGAGAGTGGGGAATATAGGTTAACTGCCTTAAGCACAGTTAATCCCTCTGAAACTGCAAATTTGAAACCCTTCCAAAGCACATAATAATTTCCCTGCAATTTACTATGTGAAAGTCTTTGGCAAAGGACCTTACTGTGAACATAAGAAGCCAGTTTGCCAGAACACTAGGTTCCTTCACATCTTTATTTCAGATTCATTTGACTTGGGGTTCTCTGTTAAATGCTTTCTGAAAATCTGATAACCCTGATTATTTGCATTGGATAATTTTGGTTCTTCTATTATAATGGCATTTTCTGAGGGATTTAGGAGGAGAGTCTCCCATTGGAACATTATTCTAATACTGTTTTATGTTTAAGGATAAAGTGTATCACACGAAGTCATGGGAGAAGACAGAATACATCCCAGATAGTTCAGATGAAGAGACTTTATTGATGAGACTAGTTACGAAGTTATGGTCTGGGTTAAGGGAACAAACCAGGGATAGTGAGACACCCCAAAACTGGCTATGGCAGTAATCCACTACCACCCTGGGACAGGGAGGGACATAGTGTTATTGGAGTCCAGTGAAAGCTGAAGCCCATAGGTAATGCCTGCCTGGGAGCTTAAATCATGAAGGGATGTAACCAGTGTCAGTTATGGCACTGAAGCAGGAAGAGAGTGGAGAAAACAACTCAATCTCACTTCCCCACTGCCCTCCAGTTTCCTCCCAGGGCTTCCCATTGGCCAAATCCGGCAAGAAGCCAGTGGGCAAGTTGAGGGGTTCTCCTCCCAGAACAGAGAAGGGGACAAATGGATCTAGGGTAGAAGGTGCTGGGCTAGGGGTGATTGAGAAAAACCAGTGCAGGGGGCAGATGACTGCATTCCTGTTAAATCTTTCCTCTGTTCTTCTGTCATTAATTGTAAAGGCACTGGAGTCAGACCTAAGTTTGAATTCCAGTTCTGGCACTTAACTAGTTCTATATCACTGAACACTTCCCCTGACTTCTCTGAGTTACCTGATTTCTCTAAGCCTGTTTTCTTGTCAGTAAAGTAGGTTAATACTTTTATCATAAGATGGTAGTCAAGAGTGAATGAATAAATATGCTTGACTCAGTAGTTTCTCCGTGAAGTTTTATGACCAACACCACTAACAGTAGTAGTATTATTACCCGTATACAAAGAAGTCTGCATGATACCATATTCAGAAAGGCTCCACTAACTCTGTGTTTTATGCTTGCAAACATTTGTAAGATTATAGTGACACAATACTGCATTTTACCATAGGAACTTAGGGAGAAACAGAGTGAATTTTCTGAACACGGTGTTCTTGATCCCAGTATTTTGTGCAGTCCCACCAATGCCTCAATAAGGGAAAAAAATACAGGGACAGCAACACAGAATTAGGTAGCTAATTAACACTTTATTTTGTTTATATACGTCAGTTCAGACCTTGAGGATTGAAAAGAGCACGTCTAAAGAGCCAGTGGATTTTGAGCAGTGGATTGAAAGAGGTATGTGATTGCTTCACCAGCATTGCTCTGAGCATAAGGGAGTACAGAATTATCCTTTGACTCTGTATTTCCAATTGGGCTGCCTTTTTTGTGAAAAAAGTGACCTAAATGATTCTTGTGACATAATGGGAGCCTAGAAAAGCTGAGTTCAAATACAAGACTGCTTCTTCCCTTACTGGTTATGTAACTGTTAACCTGGTACTTAATTTTTCTGAGTTTTAGAATCCTCATCTGAAAAATGGAGCTGATACCTTCCATTTAACTTTTTTGTGAACATAGCATCTGGCATATAGTAGACAAACAATAAATACTAGTTTCTCATCTTTCTTTTCTCCCTGATTAATGGTATCATTTAAATATCAGCAGCAAGGGGGTGAGGACTTGATAATATGGGTGAATTTTGAAACCACAGTGTTGTTTATGTGAAACTATCATAAGATTGTTTATCAATGATACTTTAATTTTAAAAAGTTAACAAAGCATGATTTTTCCCTTACATAATTAATTTAAATTAAACATTTCACAATATATGACAAATGGGAAAAAAAATATCAGCAGAATCAGTAACCTCTAGTTAAATGCTGCATATTGCCTCCATGGCTCCATCTCCTATCCTTCCCAAAATGAAAATAATAGTAAAGGAATAAAAAGCATAAAGCTATAAGGACAAGAAAATAAAAACAAACAAAAACAGGAAACCAAACAGATAAGAATCAATATGTATTAGGGAAGAGAGGACACAGATGGAAGAGAAGTAACTTCTTTAGCTGAATGGATTAGGTTATAACCTGAGTGCCTACCACAAAGAATATCAGTGAGAAGCAAGCCAGTTTGCCCAACATAACTTAGAAAGGTCTAGAACGTGAAGGCAAAAGGTACCATAGAAAGTGTGAATGAGACATGGACCAGAAAACAAGGGTAATTAGTTGAATATCTATATATAGACTAGTTGGAACACTAGGCACCTTCTCTTCCACTGCAGAGCTAAATGACCACTCCTTCCTCCCACAAACCAACCCCAAGGGATTACTAGGAACATTGAATGTTGAGGCTCAGAACTCACGGAAACGAGGCATAGTACCATGAGTGAGACACGGAGTTTAAAACAGGGGGTTTTAGTGGAAGCCTGCGTATTGAATGGTGGGAACTTCTCCTGTGCTGTTATTTATAATAGTCGTCAAGAATATAGCCCAACCATCTTACTACACTGATGGACAGTGACTGCAGTGGGGTATAGGGGGGACTCAATAATAAGGGTGAATGTAGTTACCATATTGTTTTTCTTGTGAAACCTTTATAAGAGTGTATATCAATGATTCCTTAATAAAAAAGAAAAAGAAAAAGAATGAGAGGAATTATAAAAAAATTTTATTAAATAGAATATAGCCCAACCAAGAGATTGGAGGGTTCACTTTTGGAGAAACTGAATGGCCCCAGAAAAAAGGATCTATGGATATGATAAAAGCTAGCTCATTCCTGGTCACCCTGTTAATGTCCAGTAGTTAGCGAGGCTGGCTCATGCACAGTTTTCAAGTGATTTATTTATAAGTAACAAAAGACAGCCAAAGATTGCCAGACATTTGATGAAGTCCTTGAACCCTGAGTATAATCAAGCCTTTAGTTCTAATTCCAAAGGATAGAGGAACAAATTTAGTGAAACCAGGAGGAGGCAAGATGACAAAATGTGGGACATTCTACAAGACAACTGACCTGGTCTCTTTAATAAGTCAATGGCATGGAAAAAAATGTATGTGTGGGAGAGAAAACAGTCAAAATTGAAACAGACTTAATTCTGATTTGAATAAACCAACTAGAAAAAGACATTTTGGGGGACAGTGGGGAAATTTGAATATGGACTGGGTATTAAAGGATATTAAAATATTTTTAAATGTTAGTATAGTATGATAATGGTATTATGGTATGTAAGAAAATATCATTATTATTTAGATATGGATAATCAAATCTTTAGCAGTGAAATGTCATAATGTCTTATAGACTTGCTTTAAAATACTTCAGCAAAAAAAATTAGATGAATCAAGTATGGTGAAATGTTAGTAATTATAAAATCAATATGATAGGTGTATATGAGTTATATCCTATCTTCTTTTGTATATGTTTGAGATTTCCCAATTTTTCTAATTTAAAACAAAATAAGCAAATGAAAGAAGAGGTTATTAATAACTCCTGGTTGAGGGGAAGTTTTATAAAGAAAGAAAATTGATAGTAATTTATTACTTATATCAGCAGTAATATTTATGTAGCCAATAATGTAACCATCAAGTATTTCAAAATTGAGAGGATAGTAGGAAGAAAAAGTTGCAGGAGGAGGAGGAAGAGGATATTGGTCTGAGACCTAAATTTTTACCTACCACAATATGAAGTCAGCAAAATGTTGATAAATCAGGAAAAGGCATGTAAACATACTATACTTCCAGGAAAAACAGCTTAAAGAATTGAAACATTTACCTCTAGGGAGCAGGACTGGAAACGAAAGGAGAGGTCATGCAGGGGATTCCTGTTTTTCATTGCTTTAGGGAAGGTCAGGAAACAAAAGAAAGTCATATATATCCTTACTTCCCAGGGACTTCCCTTTCTGTGCTGTGTGCCTTTTAAAATAATGTACACTTACTACTTTGATAAAAATAAAATTAATTTCTATATAATGTCAGTATTTATTATTTATTATTATATCAATTAAATATTTCATGTTTCCAAAACATGTTTGATATCTGTCCTAAAATTATGTAAGTAAAGGTTTCCTAAAGTTGGATATCAGAAAATATCAATTCATGGGCCGCATAATCCAGCATCATAGTAAATTGGGCTCCAGTTGTCACCTATGAGAATGGTAACATGGCCCCTTTCAGGCTTGTAATTACTGTTAGTAGCTTGATGCTTAGGAGGTATTTTCACATTTTATCAATTCCCTTACCTTATGTTCCTTTACTGTAATAAACATTTGTATTTCTTTTTATTTATACTCACTAGAGATGTCCTATACATAAATGGTTTATTTTTCATGCCTTTTATAACAAACATCTCTATTTTCAGATTGAATTTTAACCCCCAAACACTAGTTAATCTAGTCTAACTAGAGTTCGTCAGACACCATATTTTGCTAAAAATAAATTTCAGTAGTTTTTCACATGTATTTTGAGCCCTAACTCATTTCTGTTAAATTTGTGTTTTAGATCTAGTACACATGGAGGGGCAGCTTCAAAATGAAGAAATTATGGTAAGTAAATATATTTTGTAGAGATAAACATTATCCTTAGTACAATATATTTAAATTTTAAACCTAGCTCCATAGTCATAAAGTTAATAAATGCCCTCATGATATTTAGGTTCTGAACCTAATCAACCTCAATAAATGTAGCATTGATAAATTAGGTTTTTATCTATCAGAGACACAGTGATAGCAAGGATAAAACAATTTGCTTATTGTTTTTGTTTTATTTTGTTCATTTATTTTGAAGTATTTACTTGCTTTGCTTTTCTTTCACTTGACTCTTTAAACCTTTTAGAATAGGAATCAAAAAAGAAGGATATGCCAAAATTAGATGTTAACTTAAGCATGAAAAGACAAGGGAGTTCAGATAAGGGGAACTAGAGCATAGGATCAACAACAATAATCCAAAGACAGATGAGGTGGAAAGAGAACCAGCATTTTTCTACAACATTCCATTGGGCTTTGCTTGTCAAGTGGAATGAATGCCCATTGATGAGGAAGCTGCTGCCTCATCAGGAGTTTCTCTGCTCCTACTAGTTTGTCAGGCCCTGGTTTTAGATGAACATAAAAAAAGTGAAACAACTGAATGTGTGTTTTTTAGGTGGTAGAATTTGTTTGATTAAGATTTCTCTAAATGGGAGGTTAAAGAGGTACCTTGTCCAATAAGTTTCCTTCTCCACAACTTACTGGGAGCTGCTATGACATCAGTGTTTCACAAGATTCTGTAGGAGGTTTTTGAATCCTATTAATTACTTTATGACTGGGAAGGCCAGTGGGGCTCAGAAAAATGATTAATTTGACTGAATTGTATCCTATTTTCTCCATCTTTACTAATGGGTTATGATTAGTAAGACTCTGCTAACTATTTTGTTTCAGGACTCACTGTGCATCAGAAGGGTCACAGCATTATAGAACATTTGGAAGGAAAATAGGAAGGGAGGCTAGGCTAGAAATCACCCATAATTTTATTACAGCTTTTACTAACTTTCTTCTAGTTGTCAACCATATGTATCACATAGTTATATAATAATATATGAGCAGTTTTGCATCTCTAAACTAATATAACAAAAGTTTCATAATTATAATTTTAAAATTAAGTGTATGCAGATAGGCAAATGTTAACTGATTTCATTTTTCCTCCTGCTGTCATCATACTACTATAGGGGACATCTTATATATGTTCCTGCTACCACAATCTTCACCTTTTAAATTATTTTCTAAGATTAAATTTCAAGGAGTAGAATTACTAGGTCCACAAGTATAGACATATTTATAGCTTCTTATGTATATTGTCAAATTGCTTTCCAGAGAAATTATATTAATGTGAAAGTGTAATAGTGTTTCAGGGTAGTATATTCTGAGGCATCATCAAACAAAGGAAATCTCTTATCATGGAAAATACTTTAGAAAGACACTTTTAAGAAATTAATTAGAAATGTACACTTGCAATTTTTAGCTTCATCTGCTATTTCTCATCAAACCAAGGCTGATACTCATCAGAACTTCTGATAGCTTCTTTTCTGAACATTATATCTTATTTATTTATGTGTTTAGAATATTATTTTTGCATCAAACCCTTTCTTCTGCTGACTGTTTAACAGCTAACTAGAATTGCTAAAAGCATCCCTATTGATTTTTCCCCTACAGGCACAGGATGGTCATGCCACTTACTTGAGATTCATTATCATATCAGCCTTTGATCATTTTGCATCTGTGCATAGTGTTTCTGCAGAGGGAGTAGCAGTCTCAAATCTTTCTTAGTAATTATAACAAAATACTCTTGAAGGATTTTTAACAATATATTTATTTAAACATAAACTTGTTGATATACTTTATTAAAGGGATTTGTAGCAATGTGTTTTAGTTTTCATTTATTTTCTCTTCAACATTTTGTATAAAGGAATTTGGCTCATCAGTCAGCAGTGATGACCACCATGTGGACTATAAGAAAGCTCTTGCTTCAATATACAGCTTAATAAAGGAAATGACCTTACATGAAAACTTAACTGATAATACATTGTATCCCCATAGCATCTAACATGGTGCCCTTCAGATCTCAGTGCATTAATTTTTTGATTTGATTGATGAAAAAGGCTAAAAGTAATATTGACAGTAAACAATGTACAAGTTCAGAAAAGAGAAAGTACTTATGGGAAGGTTTATTGAGGCAATGGAACTTGAGCTGGGTCCTATATGATAACCATTTGAATTTTTTCTTTTAACTTAATTTTGTCCTGATTTGAAAACCTCAGAGAAGAGTTAGGAAACACATGATCTTACTTCTCATAGACAACCATTCCTTTGTTGGGGTGGGGGAGGTAAGGAACAGGATGGGACATACTGGGGGGAAATAAGACTTCTTTGAATATTCTTTACTTATATGTAGCTTGACTTTGGAAGCATAAATAACTAATATAGCCAAAACTTGCAATAAAATAAATTCCAGAACATTGGAAACAAACAGAAATATGTGAACCTAACTCTATCACAAGTTGATAAAAGCACAGGAAAAAAATGGCATTGGAAGATAGTATTTTGTCTGTACAGTCTATATTAGTCTCTTAGGGCTACCATAATAAAGTACCACAAACTTGGTGACTTTAAACAGTAGAAACTTATTTCCTCACAGTGCCAGAGGCTAGTAGTCTGAAATCAGGGTATTGGTAGGGTTTGTTCCTATTGGAGGTTCTGAGGGAGAATGTGTCCCATGCCTCTCTCTTCGTTCTGTTATTGTTGTCAATCCTTTAGCATTCCTTGGCTTTTGGTACCATAGCTCTAATCTCTGCCTCCATCATCATATGGCATTCTCTCTCTGTGTCTCCACATCATCTTCCTTCTGTGCATATCTGTTCTGTGTGTCTTCCCTTCTTATAAGGACACCAGTCATATTGAATTAAGGCCCTCCGCTACTCCAGTGTGATCTCATCATAACTAACTACATCTTCAGTGACCCAATTTCCTAGGAACATCACATTTACAGGTACCAGGGGTTAATAGTTAAACATATCTTAAGGGGGTTAAGACTTAAACATATCTTTTTGGAGACACAATTCACCCACAACACAGGCTTAGTGAAATATATTTGTGATGGTTAATTTTATGTGCCATATTGCTTGTGTCCACAGTGCCCAGATATTCACTCAAATATTTTGGATATTTCTGTGTGGGTATATTTTGGATAAAATTAACATTTAAATTGGTGACTTAGAGTAAAGCAGATTGCCCTCCATACTGTGGGTGGGCCTCATTCAACCAGTTGAAGAACTTAACAGAAAAATACTGACCTCCCCTAAGCAAAAAGGAATTCTGCCAGCAAATGGCCTTCAGACTTATACTGCAACAGCAGCTCTTCCTTGGGTGTCCAGCCTGCTAACCAACCCTACAAATTTTGGACTTGCCAGCCTTCATAATCATGTGAATCAATTCTTTAAAGTCAATTCCCCCCATTATAACGCACACACACACACACACACGCACGCACACCACCACCACCACCCCCCGCCCACACACAGGTTCTGTTTCTCTGAAGAACTCTGACTAAACAGATTTTGGTAGATAAGGAGAGCTTCAAGGAATCTTAGACTTCATTTTATTTATTGGTAGCAATATTATACTTTATCTTGAAACTATTTTAATAGCCTATATGTGTTAGGGTAATACAAATAAATTATTATGATAATGTGGTTAGGAATCAAGATTATAGTTTAAAAGAAAGAGATGCAAGTATAATATCAAAGATATTAAGTAAATTCCTTATGGTTTAATTATAATTGAAAATACCAGTATAAACTCCCTGTCTCTAAGAATACATACTTCATTTGTCCACTGAAAATGTCTAGAGGCCGTGACATCCAAATAATAGTGAGTACACCAAGTACCAAGATTATGATCTCTAAATACCCTTCCCATTAATTGGAACCAAGGTTTTTTGGAGGAATAGCTGATTCTAAATCTGGGACAAGAACTACATAAGATGAGACTAGGACATTTATTGTACCAGAAAGTAAAGACAGGTGAGTCATGTCAAAAGGATATAGGAGCCAAAATAAGGCATTCTTATTGGCCAAAGATGGGGCAATTTGAGCAGAAAATAAAATAATATATGCAGTTCATTGAAACATATTTAATATATTTTTTTAATGAATTCATTTTGATATGAGAAAGTGAACAAAAGAGTAAAACCAAACAAAACCTTCACTGGACACCATGAGAAATAATAGGCAAAATTTTGCCTTTGAAATTTTCTATTTAAGAAGAAAGAATTCTGTTGTGTATAAACTATATTTGTTATATATTTATATCCCTAGTAAATAAGAGAAAGTTCTTTGCACAATTCCTGCTAATAAATGTGGAAGGCATAATAGAATCAGAAAAATCATCAGGTGAAATAAATTTTATGTAGGCAACAAACAAAATTTATGTAAAACAGCAATTTTGTTTGCTCACAATTCTGTGGATCTGCTGGCAGTTTTTTCCAATTTGTACCTGCTTGGCTAATCTCTGTGGTGAGCTAGCAAGTCCACTGAGGTTTAGATAGTCGTGGATGACTTCACTCTTTTATCTTACGGTGGGCAGGTTGGTTGGTCTAGGTGAACTATTCATCTCTGCTCTAAGGGGTTTCTCATCCTTCAGTTATAGCTCAAACTTCTTCACATCATGGTCTCAGCATTCTAAAAAGTGGTAAGAGAGGGACAACCCCAATGCATAAACACTTTTTAGTCTCTGCTTGCATCATATTTGCTGTTTTCCTATTTCCCAAATCATGTCATGTGGCCAAGCCCAGAGTCAGAACAAACAAGGCCCACCCAGGGGCATGGATACAAAGAGGTGTGACTAAATTTTGTGAGGAGTGAGGTGACAGCTATTAATGCTACAACACTACAGTTAAATGCCGTTTGCCTCCTGATGTGACGTGATACGAACCACACAGTTCAATCTGTGAAGTGCTGTTGCCAAAATCACTGAGCCTGAATTGAGTCAAGCCCTAAGGTTAACTTCCATTTTCTGGAGGAGAGGATAGAGTTAACAAGTAAAATCTGTTTCAAGGGACAGAGGAACAAATAAAAGGACACCACAAAGAAGAAAATAGATTAACTGCTGTTAATGCAACTCACTGAAATGCTTAGGTCTTTGCCTTCTCTGCACTTGTTAAAATTTACTTCCTGGCCTTCTTTGTTTGGGTAGAGCCATGTGATCACTTCTGGCCAATGATGTAACTGACTTCTAGGCTGAACATTTAATTGCCTGCACAGGACCTTTCAAAGCCCTTTTCTCTCTCTTTGCCACAATGATCAGCAATGATGTTCTGTACACCAAAATTACTTCATCAATCTCAGTCTGGGAGTGAGACTGATGATGACAGCAGAGCTCCCAGTCTATCTGAGATGGGCATATAGAAGGAAATAAAGCTTCATTGTCTTAAGCTAATGAGATTTTGGAGTTGCTTTTTGCCCCAGTATAATAACCTGACCTAATCTGACAGATACACAGATGAATCTAGAATGTGGCTCAACCTACAGGACAAGTGACCTGGTTTCATCAAGTCAGTGGCAGGAAAAATGTTAATTAATTTAGGAAAGGGGTCTGGTTTAGATTTAAAGAGATGTAAGATCCCCAATAACCATATGCCATATGTACATCTTAGTTGAATGCCTATTTGAGCTAACCAACTGAAAAAAGGTATTTTTAAGATAGTCAGGGAAATCTGCTTATGGACTAGGAGTTACTATTCATTTTGCCAGGTGTCATACTAGCATTAAGCTTATGTAAGAAAATGTCCATATTTTCCAGAGAAACATGTAGAAGCATATAGAGATAAAATGACATCATATCTGGGGTTTTCTTTAAAATACTTAAGCAGGTAATTTTTAAAGGAAAAAGTGTTAGTTGAAGCAAATATGGCAATAAATTGTTGAATCTGAGTGTGGATATATGGGGCTTCACTGTACTCATACATTGATGTATGCTTGAAATTCTTCATAATAGAAAAATTAAATAATGCTACAGACGATAACTTTGTTCATAATTCTTTGCCTGCCCCTCAGATGATTTCCATGGAAATTTCCAGATTAACCAGCCAAAGTCAGAAACAGTTTTAAGGCTCTTGATACTTCCTGAAAATTTGCTCACCAAGATTTGTTGCACAAATTTACTCTTGGAAAGGTGGGTTTTAGATAAATAGAGGACAGTAGGAGAGGTATTTCAAGAGCAACATTGGTGTGATCAAGGATCACAAAACACATTAGGAGAGTGGCAAATATATAAGTCTGACCAGGGCAAAGAGTAAGACTAAAACGGTACATTTAACCAGATCAAAGAGAGCCTTTAATGCTTCAGATATTTCCCCATAACACTGGAGCCATATAAGGCTTTTGAGAAGGAAGGTGACTTAGAGCCACTGTGTTCATGTTCAATAAAATGAAATGCTGAGGATTTTCCTGTCGCCAACTCAATCTAAAATGTCAATAATTCTTTGGGTAAGAAACACTGCACCTAGGCTTCCAGATTGCTGGAAGACATCTTCAGAGGTTGTATGATTGATCTCCTTAGCACAAGCCTAGTAAATATCTCTAAGTCTTTTTTCTCTGTTTCTGTCTTCTGAGGATATAGAGAACAAGTTTTCAGAGTAGTACCTGTAATACCACTGTGTACTGTGTGATATTTGAAAACGGCATCCTTTAACCTTCATTTTCACCTTATAAAACCACTCCATGTTTCAAGCAATAGATATAATCTGTGGCTTTCTCTTTTGGTTTTCACTGCTGAACCCCATCATCTTTTTTGAGTCGCATTTGTCCCCAGTTGGCCTCCTGCATCCCCCTCATTTGGACTTTTCTCTAGCTGCCCAATTACTCCTGACTCCCGCAGTGCTCTGGGCTATATTTAGACCTTTGAGTTTGCCGTTCCCTGTGCCGGGAGGACTCTTTCCTTAGATATCTATTCAATTGGCTTCCTCATTTACTTCAGATCCTTGCTGAAAATCTCAGTGAGGCCTTCCCTGGTGTCCAGTATCAAAAACGAGAGTGTCTCCCTATCCCCACAATACATACACCCTTGCAACATAATGAACACATTCAATCTTCCTTCCCAGTTTTGTTTTTCATTTTCTGGGACTAGCCACCCTGTGCCCTGTGCTTCACAGGTTCTTGTACCTTACTCTTCTTTTCTCACTACCATTAGAATGCAACTTAGATTTGTTTTCCTTTAATGATATCCCAAGCACACCATGAAAGATGAGGGCAGTGCAGCCTCCTTTCAAGTGTGAAATGACTGAATTTCTTGAGGTTCCCACACCATTATAATGACAGCCCTGTTTCTCACTGTCTTGCCAATGGGTTTCAGCCCTGAACAAGTTCACTATGGATTCAGTGAGACCCAAGCAATGACAGTGGAATGTTCTTGGGGTGAAAGAGTTTATGTCCAATTTTATTCCCACTGTGGCAGGTCAATCACTAGAATCCTGTCCACTCAGAGTGAGTCTCCAGGCAGCAAGCTGGTCTCTTGCCTCTAGGCCTCTCTGCCCCTGCAGCCATCTCCATCTCTGTCCTCAGCACTGCCATCACTCCAGTCTTGTCTCTGCTCTCCTGCAGGCTTGCAGCCATGCCACCGTGTCACACAGAGCATTGGGTGGAGCTCTTTATATAGAGTCAATAACAATATATTGCCTACACGTGTGTAGGAGCTGGCCAACCAGGTCCAAATGAGAATCCTGGCCATAGGAAGCTTCACTTATCCACACTCCACCCCTCTAAGATTCTCGCCTCTCAATCTATGTGCCCTCAAAACTCTGCAATGGCCCCTGTGTGAGGAAGCTGGAACATTGTAACCGAACTCCACAATAACATAATACAATATACAAATAAAAAATTACAACAAATGATAATAACCCTCAAGCCTGAGGAGATCCATTGCCACCAAGTGGTCATCCTGACTGTATTCAAACCAGTTCTACTCAAATGAGTTAGCCAAAAGGACCATGGGTGGGCCTTACAACACCCACCTCCTCCAGCCTCTCCAGCAGAAGTCTTGGGAGACACACAGGCTGGTCTTGTTGCTTTGTCTCTGGCTTCTACTTCATCATCAGTGGTCAGAACCACTGCTCCAGTCTTGGTTGTTGCCACAGCTCTAGTAAGATTCTATTTGACTTTACATCCAATTTATTTCTGTCTGCTCCTGCCTTTATCAAATCAACCCACATCTGGGTCCTCATGACCTTCATGGGGCCCTTTAAATTCTTCCTTCGAGATCATACTTCCTTTTGTGCTTTCGTTACTTGAGACTGAGGATAGAAGCAGAGCTTAGAGTGCTCCATGACCTGGGGAGGGGGCTGCACCTCTCCTGGAGGAACCGGTGGTTGCCAAGTCTTTATTTCCTTTTGGGGTTTCCACCAGCTTTCAGCCGGGTGGGATTTCAACCAATGAGGGGCTGATGCCACCAGAACTGACAGGACCTCTACCCCCAGCTGTTCATCAAACTTCTGCTCCTCCATTTCTGGGCCTGATGGCTCTACTACACCTTCTACCTGCCCCACGGCACATGGCAGCCTGCGCTCTCATGCTGCTGCTTCTCATGCCGCTCCTTCTCGTGCTGCTTGCTCTCAGGCTACCACGACATCCTTCACCATTTCCACAACACCTCGTGGTGATGCCATTTCTGTCACCAAAAATTTTTCACCTCCTCAACAGAACCTCGCAGTCCACATTCTCATACTGCCTCTTCTCGCGCTTCCTGCAGGAGGGCGTCTTTCTCCCTTACAGCCTTTCTCAATATTGTGAGAAGAAAACTTCCCACCATTCCTGTGGCCTCACAGACACTCTGTTTCTCTAGGGAATTCCCTATTTTGCTGAGGGCCAACTTTACTGCCTCAGGTGTTGCCTCTACCCCTTCCTAGTCTTGGGCTAGGGCCCAGTCCTCTAAGAGGCAAGCCATGTTGGACCACATGTCCACTGGGGGGAGTGTCCCCCCATCCATAGGTGCAGCCTGCTGAAACACTCCTCCCATGAGGGCAGCCTATTCTTTTCCTTGCTCAATAATGAATCCTGCTGACTATTGCCAATTGTCTTGCCAGTGGGTTTCAGCCCCAGGCAAGTTCACTATGGATTCAATGAAACCAAAGAAATGCCAGTGGAATGTTTTTGGGGTGAAAGCATTTATACCCAACTTTATTCCCATGGTAGCAGGGATTCCCTGCTAGCAATCACTAGAATCCCATCCACTCAGAGTGAGTCTGCATGCAGCAAGCCGGTCTCTGCCCCTGGGCCTCTCTACCCTCATAGCCATCTCCATCTCTGTCCTTGGTATTGCCACCACTCCAGTCTCTGCTCCCCTGCAGCCTTGCAGCAGTGCCACCATGCCACTGTGTCACATAGAGCACTGGGCAGAGCTCTTTATATAGAGTCAATAACAATGTATTGCCCACCTGACCAGGGCCAGGTGAGAATCCTGGCCATAGAAACCTTCACTTTATCCACAATCACTATCTTACCTGTTTTTTTTCTTAATTTATCATGTATATTGCATTTATTTTCCTTATTTATCATGGATAGCATGTGTCTATCTTTCCCTCACTAGAATGTAAGTTCCACAAGGGCAGGGAATTTTGTTGCTTCTGCTTTTGACTGTATCTTTAGACCTTAGAACAGTGCTTGGCACAAGGATTTTCAATAAACATTTGTTGACCGAATAAATGAACCTGTTTATTTGCATGTGTATCTCTCTTTATACTGTAACATCCTTGAGTTTTCATTACAACTAGCTCATAATATATATATTTTTGGATCACTTACTCTGTGTGGACCAGAACCTATTACAGTGCCTTGCATCAAATTAAAATTTTTTAAGGGATAGATTTATTTAATAAACATATGTATTGTTTTAAGACATGGGTTTAATATTTGTTTAATGGGATGATTGTTTAATATTTATTAAAAATAATGGATTAAAAAACACTAGTAACTTTTTGACCATGTACTCAAGCAGGGTAAAGAAATATTACACAAATGAAAATTATTGTATCTATCACTCATTAATAAGACTTTATTTAAAGCATTGCACTTATGAGTTCTGTCTCAAGAATGCCCTTCTGTTGGGAGACTTTACCTTCTAGGTGATGTTCTAACAGCCTTTTGTAGCTTGACCTTGAGAGCAAGCCTTCTGAAAAATATGTGGCTGTGTGTGAAGTTTTAAACACACATAGTGCCTTTTACATAGAAATTCCATTTCTAAGAATATATTCTAACAGAACATTCTTGGGGTAAAAGGGTTTATTACCTGACTTGTTCTCCCAGTGACAGGTCCAGCAATGGAAGTACGTCTGCATCCAACAGTCTGCAGGTCCATAATCCTCTTTCATTTCTGCCTCCACCCAGACACTGGAAAGAGCCCTTTATATAGTGGCTCAGTCAATAATAGCTTATTGCCTATGGGTGTGGAAGCAGTAGCCTAGCAGCAGTCCAGTTACATCATCAAGTAGTTTAGGTTCAGGTGAGGGTCCTGGCCATAGGAACTTCAGTTTTCCCCACAAGCACCAACATAGCATCCACGACAGCAGTATTTCTCAAAGTGTCCCCAAACAGCAGCATCAGCCTCAGCCTCAGCAGAACTTGTTGGAAATGCAAACTCCCTAGCCCAACCCCAGATCTGTTGAATCAGAAACTCTGTGGATAGGAAAGGACCCATGAATCTGTGTGATTTGGATGTATACCAAAGCTTGAGAATCACTCTACTGTTAGCTATGACTAGAAACTAAAACAAAAGGAAACAGAAAAATAAAGCAGATACAGAACATTTGTTGCAAGAGAAATTACATAAAAAAGCACATCAAGAATTGAGACCCCCAGTTATCACTCAGAAAGACAAAAAGAGCTTAAAGAAGAATGTCTTGACAGAGTTTCAGCCTCAGGCAAGTTCACTCTGGATCTGGTGAAACTGATTAACAACAACGAAGTTGGGGGTAAAAGGATTTATACCAAGCTTTATTCTCCTGGTCAAGTGCTGGAATCACATCTGCCTCTGAAAGTCTGCATTCCACGTCTGTCTCTGCATCTAGACAGACAGAGCACTGGGTGGAGCTCCTTGTATAGTAACACTGACAATAATGGCTCATTGCCTACAGGTGTGTAAGCATGTGCCTGTCCACTAGACCAATTACGTCATCAAGTAGATTAGGGTCAGGTAAGGGTCCTGGCCATAGGAACATTCATTTTCCCTGCAGTCTGCTAGCTCACTTTCCATCTTCTGTGTCTTATAATTTTTCTTTATATCCTTGTATCTCTTTGTAGGGAAAATAGAAGTTCCTATGGCCAGGATCCTCACCTGACCCTAAACTACTTGATGATGTAATTGGCCTACTGGTAGGCTGATGCTTACATGCCCATTGGCAATGAGTCATTGTCAGTGTTACTATATAAAGAGCTCTGCTCAATGCTCTCCCTCAGAGGCAGAGATCGAGAGGGCTTGTTGCATGCAGACTGCAGAAGCAGAAGTGATTCTAGCACTCAGCCTGCCACCAGGAGGATAAAGCTTGGTATAAACACTTTTACTCCCAACGTGCTGTTGTTGTTATTTTGTCTCACCAAATCCAGAGTGAGTTTACCTGGAGGCAATCACCCAGAGGCAAGACACTGAAATAGAAGAGAAAAATAAAAGTATTTCAAGGGTGGAGCCACATAAGAAGCAAAGGGTGATGATGGTAATTGTAGCAGTGTTTAATTAGGAAAAGCGAAATCAGTCTAGATATATATTTAAATCAGAGAGGGAAATAATGCAGGGAATTTGTTAGAGTTGAAAAGCTGGGAAAACAAACAGGAGATGGGGATGTGACTCAGAGCTGGAGTCCATGAGCCACACTCACTGTTGACAAGTGGATGCACCATCACTGCCTCTGAACAGAAGCCCCCACCACTACAGCTGGTGACACCTGTGCAGCTACAGTGCACAGTCTTCTGCAACCTCTTGAGCCAGAAGGCAAGGAAATGGCTTCCCCTTTCCACCCACCTTCTAATTTCTCCCCAGAGCTTCTTACTGGTAGAATCTAACCAAAAGGTAGCTTTCAGGCTTCCAGCTCCCTGAAATCCAGAGGAGAGTATGGAAGAGTGGGGATGGGTGAAAACCAACAAACTCTATCTGCACAACAGTAACCCAATTAAAGAAGAATTGGATCAGAGAAAAGAGCTTGAGAAAAATCACAACACAGAATCAAAAACAACAAAGATTTTTTAAATAGTTATAGAGAATAGTTAAGGAAGAAAAGAGAATACAACATAACCTACAATTATACTTCCTAAGTAAGAGAATAGGACAAAAGGCAACAAAAAAGATGTTCAAGGCAACAGAAGAAAATGTTCTTGAAATTTAAAAAATGAGAATTGAATCTTGGGACCAAAAGAGGATACTGTAATTGCCTTAGTCTGTTCAGGCTGCCGTAACAAAAATACCATAGACTGGGTGGCTTATAAACACCAGAAATTTCTTTCTTACAGTTCTAGAGTCTGAAAGTCTGAAATCACGGTGTCATCAAGGTTGGGTGAGGGCCTTCCTCTGGGGTTGCAGATTTCTTATATCCCACATGGTGGAATGGCTCAAGCTAGCTGTCTTGCCAATAGGTTTCAGCCCCGGGCAAGTTTGCTATGGATCAATGTGACCAAAGAAATTGACAGCAAAACATTCTTGGGGTGAAAGGGTTATACCTGACTTTATTTCCAGGTGGCAGGTCAGTCACTAGAATCCCATTCACTCAGAGCAAGTCTGCATGCAGCAAGCCAGTCTCTGCCTCTGGGCCTCTCTGTCTGCACAGCCATCCTCTGGGCCTCTCTGCCTGCACAGCCGTCCCACACAGCCATCCTCTAGGCCTCTGTCCTTGGTGCTGCCACCACTCCAGCCTCTGCTCTGCTCTCCTGCAGCCTTGCAGCCCTGCCACCATGTCGTGCCCAGAGCACTGGGCAGAGCTCTTTATATAGAGTCAACAGCCATGTATTGCCCACAGGTGTGCAGTGAGTGAGTCAGCCAGGGCAAGGTGAGAATCCTGGCCACAGGAACTCTCATTTTATCCACACTAGCTCTCCAGGCCCTCTGTTATAAGAGCACTAATTCCAGTCATGAGGGCTTCCTCCCAAAGGATGATTCATTCATTGTCCCTCCCAAAACTACCCTAATACTGTCACATTGAGCTCTAAGATTTAGCATCTGAATTTGGGGGTGAAGGGATAGAAATATTCAAAAATAGCAGTATTACAGGAAATTTTGATATAGAACAATCAACATTGGACTATGTCTTGGTGAAGTTACTGAACAAGTATAAAGAAAGAATCTGACAGGTTTCCAGGCAGAATAAAAGCAATTCAAGTGCTGGGGAAATAAATTAGGCTGGCTTCAAACTTCTTCTGAAGTCTGCAAGGCAACAGAGGAGCAATGTCCACAAATCTCTGAGGTAAAGACTGAAACACAAGAATCTGAATCCCCACCAAGTATCCTGCAGGCAAAAGACAACAGCCTGGCAGTTACAAGCACGCAAGACTTCAAGGAATATAGAATGCAAGTGCCCTTGAAAAACCTGCTTGAGACTCTTGATGATGTAATCTATCCAGCAGATTAGGTATCCTGGAATCCTTCAGCAGAACACCTAACAACGCTGGATAAATTATCTTAACACACCTTTTTAAATTCATGGCTGAGCTTACCAGAAATGAAACAGTCTGTGGACAGGAATGATCTGACTCTAGGGAGGTGAACAAGCACTAAAGTCCCTGGGCTGCCCCAGGAACCTCTGCTAACTTCTGATAGTTGGAGCTTTGGTTTTTCTAGGCCTCTTGCCAGCCACATAAGGCAATGTCTTGCATCTGCCAGGATGGGATGTAGGCCCAAAGCCCCCACAGAAAGCCAGTGCCACAAAAGGCATTGCCCTCAGAGAACAAGTGAACTAGGAGAAAACCCCTCCCATAGAAAGCAGACAGGCATGTTGTGATGTATTTCCACCGAATCAATTGATGTTCTGAACGCAAACTTCTCAGAGCAGGGCAGGACATAGTGACAAGTTTCTTCCATTTACCATTACTTTACAATGTTACCTAGGAAGAATGGTTCATTCTTGTTATCCAGA
The DNA here is from genome assembly GCF_030020395.1 of Manis pentadactyla. Taxonomy (NCBI): domain Eukaryota; kingdom Metazoa; phylum Chordata; class Mammalia; order Pholidota; family Manidae; genus Manis; species Manis pentadactyla. The sequence continues at coordinate 43,670,713 of NC_080022.1, read as the reverse complement.
CCCAGAGAGGTCACCTTCAAAGAAAAGAGCCCTTTCTCCCATGATGAGTTAGAACCAAGTCCAAACCTCTCACAATCCCCTGCACATGGCCTTTTTCCCTCCTTTGCACATGTAGTTTTCTCCACTTAAATACCCTTGTCCTTTTCCATGTTCTCCAGGTTCCCATCCCTAATTAGGGAAGTACTGGGCATCCTTGAAGACCAAGCCCAAATGCCACCACCTCCATAAAGCTTTCCAGGATCCACCCAGCTCTGAGGGATTGCTCTTTCCTTTGCACTCCCTGAGCGTTTAGTTTTAGTCACCTCTACCCATCATATTCTACCTTGAATTATGGTCACTGCCATGTCTCTCTGTTTCCCAGGAGGTTAAGCTGCTGGAGGACAACAGCTGGGCCTTGTCTATCTTTGCATCACTGAGCACACAGAAAAGAATCAGTGGTCAATTAATAACCTGCAGCATTAAATTGCAGAGAACTGAGTTGGGTCTATTTGAGCATTCTGAAAACTACTCAGTCCGGCTACTATTATTTATTGAAAACTGGGAGGTTTCTGTGCATTTAGAGAAATGAATTGGGGGACCATCTGAGAAGTGATTCAGAGGAGTGTGGGCCTATCCATCGTCTCCTGAAAACTTAGTGGTTAGGAAGGACAGTGCTCAGTTGTGCCATAGTCCCACCATTTTCCCAGCTTGGGCATATACTGAGAATTATACTCATTCTCAGTCTAACCTCACAAACTTATGCCAGTATTGGTGAGTTGCTTTGGCAGGGTGAAGACTTTTTATTCAGAGTTTCTGCTGTTCTTCCTTCTTTCCATCACCACTCCTTAAAAAGGGGGCCCAAGGAGGTAGTTCTGGAATAATAATGATAATGTTAACAATAGCCAGCACTTCCATGGCATTTTCAAGTCAGGCACAGTTATGAGTGCTTTACTCATGAATCCTCTATGGAGTAGGCATCAGTGACATCCATATTATAGTTCGAGACACCAACGCAGCTTAACCAAAGTCACACAGTTGGCAGGGAGCAGAGTCAGGACTCTGGCTTAAAGCTGGAGATGGGGTTTTGAATCTTGACTTGTTACTAGTCCTGAGACCTTCCACAAACTGCTTACCTCTGAGCCTTAATTTTCACATCTGTAAAGGGGATAATAATCTCCTCTTTGAGATAGATAGAGATTAAATGAGATAACATACCTAAAAGTGCCTATGCCTAGTAGATGGTTAATGATAACTATATTTAGAGTAAAATAGCAACATTATTAATATTGACTTTGTAGCACCTTAGGCAGAGCCATGGAGAACCTGTTTTCATGTTAGAAAATTATCTCGCAAGTCCATTCTTTTACATGTGAAGGTAATTTGATTCCAATGTGAAAAATTCTTCAGCAGAGTTCACAAGATAAAACCACCTTCAACATGTAGCACATAGAGACTGAATGTTCTGCCACTAAATGAGGCCCTTCCCATACATGGTGTTATTTCTGCTCAGATTACTTTAGGCTGTAAGCACAGGTTACACAAATTAGAAAAGAAAATGTAAAGATCACACTGTAGCCATCCCAAGTAACCTGATATATTTTAATCATTCTGTATTAGTGTGCTGCATCTTAAAATATTTTCTTTCACATCAAGTCACAGCTGTGTGTACTTTGGGCTGTGGCCATCATAAACAAATATAAAAAGAAGCAGAGTTAAAACAAATGAATACCAATGGTTATCCATTTAGTCGGATATAATCTAACACAAATGACCATCAGGAGACTTGCAAAGAAATTGGAGAAACAGAATGAAATAGGAGCTTCTGCAAAACTGAATGACAGCTTTCAGTTCCTCATCTCTCTCTAAACAGCTGGAGTTCTCCCCATGTTTGGTTCTAAAAACCACTTGTGTTTTAACTTATCAATTCCATAAATGACGAATTTGGTAAAATGAATTGACCTAATGTAAGGGATGCCATATCTAACCACTTGGTATGAAAGGCTGGAGAGATACCAACCTCAGAAGTACACCCAATGCTCTCACACCTGAGACATAGTGTAACAAACGTGCTGCCCACAGTGGGGGCAGTGTGCAGTTGTACATTCTTTAACACTCAGCTCACTTGCTGCTTCAGTTTCTGATTATAACAAGTGTTTGCTTAGATCAGAAAAATCTGAGCCAGTGATTCAGCTGCAGATGCAGGTCAAGAAGTAAAAGCCGGCTGGGTTAGGGGGAGAGCCAAGACTTGAGATTTCCTACTGGTCATCTAGAGTGGGAGGATCTGTCCTTATTAACCATGGAGCTTTTCCAGAACAGCTCGAACTTCCTCTGGATGGTAGTTCCAAGGGCCAGGTTTACCCTGCAAGAGAAATGAATCAGCATTCCCAGATTTCCAACTTCCAGGAATACACAGGTCTGGAGCTTAGTTGAGAGATGTGGGCTAGCAGTATCTGTGTGGAAGCTGTCAGCAGGGTGTAGTTAATGGCAATCAACCATGACATGGATGAGATTGCCCAGGGGGAGGGCACCAACATTCAGTGGGAACAAGGCCAGAAAAGTAGGAGGAAAACCAGAGGAGGTGGAAAGTGAATGCTTTCAAAAGGAGAAAGGGGTCTGGCTGTACAAATAAGCTTTTCTTCCATAATCAGACCTTCAGTCTGGCCTTACTATCTTCACTCTCACATAACTTCTACCAGTTCTACATTAGAACCACCCCTGCTCCAATCCCACTGCTCTAGTTCAGCCCTCTGCATCCCCTGCTTGGGCAGCAGCCCCACCTTATGACCATCCCCAGTCCTCAGTCCCTGCTGCCTCCAGCCCATTCTTCACCCAATAGTCAGTGATCTTTCTCAAATATGGATCTAGCTGTGCCTTTCCCCTGCTCAAAACTCTTCAGTGGCTCTCCTTTGCCCAAAAATGTAGGCCAAACTCCTTGGTGCATAATGAGACCCTTGTAACCTAAGTTCCCCCGGTGCTCCTTTCTCACCTGCCTTACCATGCCTCAGTGCTTTGCCCACCCTCTTCCCTATATTTGCTATGATTTTCACTCACTCTGCTCAGATGGCTGCTTCCTATCCTTTAAGGCCCAAGCAGTTGTCACTTCTCTGAAAAGCCTACTCATCCCCAGGGGTCAGAAACTTTATAGTCTGAGAGCCAGATCTGTCCTGAAGCCTCACACTCTTTGGTTTGCATATGGCCTATGCTGTTTTGGTGCTGTGACAGCAGAACTGAGTCATTGCAACAGGGATCATTTAGCCCAAAAATCAGCAAATGATCCCTGCTCTGGAGTATCACAGCACTTGGGACACTGTAACACTCTTTGTGTTTGCCTTATCCCCCAGACCGTGAGCACTTGAAGGAAGGTGTGGGCTATGTTAAATTTATTTTTGTGTTTCCAGTACTTGCACAGGGCCTGACCCAGGGTAGGGGCTCCGTACCCAGCTTACCTGGACCATACCATCTTAGAACTATGGCTGAGAGCAGGGAAAAGGACAAAGGACCTGAATCCTTGTGCTGTGACCCTTAGCACCCTGAAATTCCTCTGCAAGCAGTTGCTTGTTTCACCTGCATCAGCTTGACTCTGGGGCAGAGGAGCACCCACATGGTTGGGCTTCCTGTGCTCTCTAAGGCTCGCAATCCCTTCAGCAGCTTTATCACTTACTTTCTGCCCTCTCAGGGAGGCCAACAGAGCCCCAAGGGTCAGAGACTGTGCTTGTATCCCTTGCCCTGGCCAGGCTGGAAGCCCACAGGGGGACACAATCACCAGAGAGGAGGCCTGGACTCAATTTCTGCCTCAAATTCCTGCTTGTACATTTCCAGCTCCAAACTGCAAGGTTTGGCCTCTTCTGGCCTCCTGCACTCCTCTCCAGATGAAGGCCTGCCTCAGAGATTTGCCACTTGAGACCCTCCGGCCCATCCTATCCAAAGGATTTAGAGTTGAAATCAGAGCCTTGTGCAGTGTGACCATGGGCAAGTCAGTTTCCTCCTCTGAACATTGCTTAAGAAATGGAAACAACATTCTCTACTCTCAGCTTCCAACTAAACCAGGGCTGGGCCAGTCTTTTGGGTTCAGAGGTCAGCCAGGAGGTTCTGCAGCTGCAGTCCAGACTCTGGGGACTTCCCTGCACATTATTTCATCTCCTGGGAGGTGGGGTCCAACATCTCCATTTTACAGAAGAGGAAACTGAAACTCCAAGAGAGGAAAGGACCTGCCCTTGGTCACATGGCTGGTAAATGGCTGGGCAGCAATCTGAATCCAGCTCTGCCTGTTTCAAAGCCCTCTCTTTACCATTTCCCCCGTTGGGCTCCCTGCCCCAGAGCACCACCTTGTAGAGGATCCTGCCCTCCTGGAGCACGTAGAGCCTCTCAGGCAGTGCTGCGTATTGCTGGCTGCTCTGGTTCTTCATGGTGTCTACCACCACCGGACACTGGGGGCTCCTGGCCAGCAGCAGGTGGGCTGCCTGCAGGCGGTCCTGGAGATTCAGGTGAGTCCTGATGTCCACGTTGTTCTTAAAAGCCCAGCCATCTACAAGAGAGAGGCTGGGCAGCAAGCCCCACAGGCATGGCACACACTTCCTGCAGACTAAATATCCCTGCTTTTAACTGAGGGTCCAGATAGAGTAGCCCTTGGCCCTTATTTAGCCTGGCTTTCTATTACGGGTGGATACATGAGGTCACATAGGGAATTAGTGGTTCAAGTCCAGGGCTCCTGCCTCCCAGACCTCAGCTTTTCAAGGTGTAAGAGTCCAACAGGCTAGGGCTTCTCAAACTTTAATGTGCCCTTGAATCACTCAGGGACCTTGTTAAAGGAAGATTCTGACTCAGTCTGTCTAGGATGGCACTGCAAGTCTAACTAGCTCCCAGGATGCCAAGGCTGCTGGTGCCTGGATCATATGTTGAGAGGCAAAGATCTACAGCAGCAGGTCTCTAGTATGCACTGCCCAGACCAGCAGTGTCACATCACCTGGGAGTTTGTTAGTAATGCTAACTCTCAGGCCCAACACTAGACTGACCAAATCTGTTTTAACAGCCTTCCAGATAAAACACATGCCAAAGTGTGAGAGCTACTGCTCTAGAGTCTAACATTTTCCTCTTCTAATTATTCTCCACCAGACTGTTCTTTCCAAAACGCAAATCTGACCATATCACTCTCCTGCTTGGATTTTTTCTCCCTCAAGACAAATCCTAAGCTCCCCGGTGCATTCCACCAGACCCTCAGAGACCTGGCCCATCCCTCTAGCCTCCCTCCAGCTTTTTGCTTAGCCAGGTGGGTGAAAAGCTTGGGATTCCTTGACCCACTCAGCCCCACTATCACCCTTTCCACCACAGTGCCTGCCTCCACCTGGGGTGTGAGTCAAGCAGGAACGTCTCTCTTTGGTTTGGGTGCTACAACTTCTGCTACTGAGGCGGATGTGTCAGCTCTGCTGACAGCCTACATTCCCTGCTACTGCTGCAAGCCCTTCCACACCCAGCAAGAGCAGATGTCACCTCCAGGGATGCTGATACCTCCTCTGCCCTTTCTCAGCCTCTCTTCCAAGAATGAACTCCTACTTGTCCTTTAAGGCTCAACTCTGATGCCGAGCTTCTCAATATTGTTATTACTGACATTTGGGGATAGCTAATTCTTTTTCTGTAGGGAGCCATCTTGTGTGTATATAGCATGTTGAACAGTATCTCTGGCCTCTAGTCATGAAATGTCAGTAGCACTGTCCCCTCCTTAATTTATGACAACTCCAAATAGATGTTTCCAAATGTCCCCTAGAAGCCAAAATCACCCTCAGTTGAGAACTGCTTTAACACCATCTCCTCCAGGAAGCTTTCCCTGACACACTTAGTGTGATATTGGACAAGCTCTTTAAATCTAAAGTCTAATTATTCCATCTGTTGTTAAATGTGATTAATAGAACCAATCTAAAACAACATACAGATGGGAAAGAACGCAATTTTCATTCCATACCACAGGTTTCCTACTCTTCTGCTCCGGAGATGCCCCTCACCCCCAACCAAACCCATTTAAATATGTTTAATTTTAAATGGAAAGGGATTTTTTTCAATTGACCCCATTTGCCAAGGTGCCCTTCTGCCTACTTACAGGAGGTGGTACTCACTGGCTGATGGCCAACAGGTTGAAAAAATAACCACAAACTGCCACTGTCCTTGGCCCCCTTCTACTTGTCCTATTCTGGGGAACCTGGAATGCTGATGATGTGGTCATGGGTTCCTTCAGAAGCCACATGGCCTGTATTTATAATAATTTGTCTCCCAGGGTAATATAAGTTGCCTAAGTGTATCAGCAGAATCAGCTCTACCTCCTCAGAGCTTCAAAGCCCTCTGCTCAGTACCCTTCCCCAAAGAAAAGCCAGCCCTCAGGAGAAATTCACACCAAGATACACATGCCTGGCCTAGTTTAAAGTATTTATTACCTGTCCCAAGACATCAAAACTTTTTAGATGACAATACCAGCTTATATTTGTATCACACTGAGGTGGTCAGTCCACCCACTAGCTCACTGGAGCTTCACAGCCCCCTACAGGAGGCTAGATGGGCGTTTGCATCACCATCCTGCAGCTGAGAACTTGCAGTCCAGAGAGGAACAGAGACCTGCCTCCCCAGCAGTGAGTTCCTCAGAGGCAGGAACTGTGCCTATCTTTTTTCTCAATATCCCTAGGCCCAGTACAGGGCTGGGCACATAGCAGGTACTTATAAAATATTGTTGAATAGTAGCCTCAGCATCACCAGGTGAGCTGGTTAGAAACAAAATCTCACATCACAGCCCTACTGAGCCAAACTCTGCATCTTAGAAAGAGCCCCAGGTGATGCACATTTAATTTACATGCATATTAAAAGTTTGAGAAGCGCTACCCCTTCCAGGTTCCTCAGACATGGAGTGAGTAGAAGGGGCCAAGGCCAGTAGCAGTTTGTGGGCCCATTGGCCAGTGAGTACCACCTCCTGTAAGTAGGCAGAAGGGCACCTTGGCAAATGGGCCAATTGAAAATCCCCTTCCATTTAAAAGTAAACAGATTTAAATGGGCTGGGTTGGGGGTGAGGGACCTCTGCAGAGCAGAACAGTAAAATCAGCAGGACAGTTAAAGCAGCTTTGGCTGAGCTTTGGCTGTCAGCTGTGATGACATCAAGGCATTGTCTCTTCTCAGCCGTGGAAACCACAGACACCTGCAGCTACCCAAGCTCTCTTTTCTTTGATCACTGCTGCTCTCCTGACAAGAGATGTGTTGTACTTGCATTTGCTCTCCTGTAACCTATGCTGTTTGTTTTAAATATTGTGCTGTTTGTTTTAAATATTGTGGAAAATTTTTAATATACATAAAATTAGAGAGACCAGTAAGTGAACTTCTGTGTATCTATTACCTTATGCTAATATTTTAAGTTGCCCCAAAATCTTAGTGAGGACAGAAGCTGCCAGTTAAATGAAAACAGTAGTAAACTGAAAGGAGTTCTCAAACCTTTGGGTACATATAAATCAAGAAGCAATGGGCCTGGTGTGGCCCCGGAATATACATTTTCAATAAGCAACCGAGGTGGCTGTGACACAGAAATTAGGGCCCACAATGGAGAAAGCACTGCTGGGCCAACTTTGCTGATAATTAATTAATGGCAATCTCTACACTTAAGAACACATGGATGAGCCAGCAATCGCCTAAATACTCATTCTGGGCTCTGATTCTGTGGCATGGACTCTGCCAGGTGGTGGGTGACAGAGATGAATCTTGTTGGGAGGTGTTGAGTAAATGACACTCCTACTCGGTCAGACAAGCGTTCCTCAATCTCTGGGTTTGAGAGTTGGGATAAATTCATGGCTTTGATCTCCATGAAAATCAGGGAGATGCGGTGTGTCTGATCACTATGTAAATTTCAAGGGGCTTAGGTCAAACTGTAGAAGTTTCAGAAAGGGGCATGTCTGTCCATTGCAAGGAAGGACTTCCTCCCAAACAGATCTATCCAGCAGAGGAGTAAGATTTCCTGTGAATAATGAAGATGGGTGATCACCTATTAGGGGCTGAAGAAAGGATCCCTGGCCCAGGTGAGAGCTAGCCTAGAGCCGCGGTTCTCAAAGTGTGGTCCCCAGACCATCAGCACCCAGAGCTTGTTCAGTATGTAAATTCTTGGGCCCCACCCAGACCTAACTCAGAAATTCTGGGGTGGGGAGCAGCAGTTTGTTTTAACAAGCCCTCCAAGGGCTTCTGCGTTCACTAGAGCTGGGAACCACTGACCTGGATGAACCACAATGTCCCCTTGAGCTTGGAGAGTCTTGATCGTTTCACAAGCAGCTGTATAGCAGTCACTTCATTTGTGACATCTCAGGTCTAGATTCCTGCTGCTTGTATCAGCTCCTCTCCCTTGATCTCCCTATTTACCCATTCAAAATGTTAGATGCTTTCCCAGCTAGACCTTGTCTCTGCAGGTTTTCTGCTCTATGTGCCTGGTTGACAGCACAGACTGTTGGTTAGTCGGGGGGTAAACCCAGCAGGGACTGGGAGATGGTAGGATCTCTGTGCTCAGCATCTCTTTCCCTCTCTCCTCCCCCAATTTCTCCACTCCCAACTTGAGATGGTGCTTGGGGGAAGTGAAGGGGAGAAATGAGAGGGAGGGAAGAGGTAGAGGCAAGGGATCTCTCTGTACCTGATGCATGTGCTTCTTCAATGTAAATGACGAGAAAATCTGCTATGGAACTAAAGTCTTCAATCAGTCCCTTGAATTGGTCAAATTTGAAAAGAAATGAAGGTCAGGTACAACTTCCAAAATTCAGCACCAATGGCCTGTTGCCTAAAACAGAAATGGAACCATCATCAACCAATGATCTATACTCTCCACTTCTTCTGCAAACACATCTTTACTCCTGCTCTCAATTCTATTACCTTTATTCCCCTGTGAGGCAGGTCCAGGGCACAGTGGGCCCTGAAGCCTAGAGAACATGACTTAGCACAGGATGGAGCCAGTTTACTCCTCTTGAAAATGAGGGGATTTTATCAGGTGGTCTCTGGACCACTTGCAGTTGCTGGGTGGTCATTAAAATAATGATAAAGAGAGTCTTTCATGTAATTTATAAGGCAGGTGCACACCCATTCTCTCATGTGATGTGATTCGTATACCGCAAGGTCGGCAATTTTTGGTTTATAGACTTGCTCCGGGTCACACAGCTGGTCAGTGGTGGAGTTAAAATTAACATTCTGGCTTCTAGACTCTCAATCCAGTGCTCTTTCCATTCAACACCCTCAGTTTCCTCACTTATAAATGGACATATAATATTTACCTGATAAGATTGTTGTGAGGATTGAAGAAGTCAGTACTGATAAGGCTGCCTGGCCCATAGCAGGTGCTCCCTAAATGTAAGCTGTTGCTATTCTCCGTCTCCTCCCTGAGCTATGAAGTGAGGGAGGCAGTGAAGGGATGCCACAAAGAGGAGGGAAGGGTGGGAGTAGGGCTGGCTACATAATTTGCTGGGCCTGGTGCAAAATGAAAACACAGGGCTCCTTGTTCAAAAAGTGTGAGGAAAAGTGCCCTTAAATATATTAAAATACAAAGATTTTTATTCTGTGGTCTCTCTCTTGCCCTGGCATATTTTCTGGTTACTATTTAATGTCACATTCCCACCAGCCCAGGGATTTTCATAGGGTGAATGCAGACCCTCCCAGTCACCCAGGAGCCCCAAAATTCAGCGTGCATGTGTATGTGTGCCTGTGGCTGCTGTCTACCAGCTTCCTTCTCCCACTAGCCCCCAGACCAATGCACCATACACCTGACAGGGGCATGGAAATTGAGTCAGACATTTCCCCTTCCCATCTGCTCACCACCCCAACCTGTAGAGTATTAAAACCTCCATGCAGTGACATGCTAGGCTCTAAGAGGCTTCTCCCCACAAGCCACCCCCAGTCATTTGCCAAATTGCATCGTGGGGCTTGTCAGCCCAGGATGGGGATGGCCACCTCCAGGCCCTGCCATGAGACCCTGCAGGATGCCCACCCCTGACCCAAACCTTTCCCGTGCCTTGTCCAGGCCCTCTCTGGGGCCAGAAGGTAGCAGCCGTCACTGGGTGGGAGCAGGAAGGGGGCTAGACAAGCTCAGCATCTGAGGGTGGAAGAGTGGACCTTGGAGGACATAGGAGAGCAGTGAGACTGTGGGAGGCAGGATCCGGCATGAGCCAAGACCCCAAGTCCCTGTGGCATGTTCCACTGTCCCATTAGACTTCACTTACAAAATGCAAATTCAAAGATAAAATTATTAAGGATTTTAAGACAGCTACTGCAGAGCATTCAACTCCAAGCATGGGGCCCTTCAGGATGTGGAAACCTGTGTGATTCACTGTCCCATGAACCCAGCCCTGGGTGGGAGCCTTCTGTAACTCTCCCACCCTAGATTGGGGATAACTCTAGGGAGCTGCTAGCACCCTGTGGTTAATTATGGCCAGAGCTGGCATCGCTGAGCCCTTGCCTCCCATCTCTTAGAGCAGGGAGGGTCCTGCACTTTGACATGGCCCATGTAAGTGTCTGTATTCCCCCTCTTCTCACTGCTCCCTGAGGGGCAGGTCCTGTTCCTCATTCCTCATTCATCCTCATACCCCACCATTGAGCACACCACATTCCACCTATAAGCATTTATTCAGAACTTATAGTATGCGAGGTTCTCTGCCACACAATGGGAATTCAGCAGAGAACAGACCTGCAGGCAATTTGAGGTCAGTTTAATGGGGAGACAGGCAAAAAAAAACCAAACAAGAAAACACACACATGAGGCAATTTCAACTTGTGAGAAATGTTATGCAAGAGACGATAAAGGAGACAGGTGAGTCAGGGAAGGCCTCTGAGGAGGTGCATTAACCTGAGAAGTGAAGGATAGGAAAGAGCCAGCCATGGGCAAAGGGAGAGGGCATTCCCCACAAAGGGGCTCCATGTATGGAGGCCCCGAGGAGGGACAGAGCTTGGTGTGTGCAAAGACCTGCAGGGCCACTGTGACTGCAGGTGGGCCGGGGCAATGAGAACTGTGACTGGAGAGGTAGGCTTGGGCCAGAGCAGGTAGGCTCTCCTACACCTTCGTAAAGAATCTGTATTTTTACAGTTCTAAGTACAATGGGATGCCATGGAGATATAAGCAAGGATGGTAGATATATGTTGCAATTTTGGCTGCCCAGCTCCTTCCCAGCCTTCCTATTTGGAATTCCCTATTTTGTGTACTGTTACTTGGAAAGTGTGCCCAGCTTCACTCTGTGGGAGACAGAGGGGCCATGTGCATTCTCTGCCCCCAGCAGCCAGGGCACAAATCATGACCCAGGCTGGGCTTATGGTTCCCTCCCCCATGGGTATTTGATTCTGGAATCTCTGAGATGGTAGAATTCATTTGCAGCTCCATGGTAGTGCCCCTGTCAGGCATGGTGGAGTCCTACAGTGGTGATGGGTTCCCAAAGCAACCACAGTGACAGCAGCAGCCACCTTAACTCGATGCTAAAAGATAGTCCAGGCCCAGTGCTCAGTTGTGGTTGATTCTGGGGCTTTTGCAATGCCTATCCTGTGTGTGTGTGTGTGCGCGCTACTAAGAAAACCAGAGTGAGTTTCTGTTGCTTGCAAGCCAGAACCCTGACTTCTACAGGAGAGCCATATAATGAAAAATGATCAGACTTACACTTGAAGACTACCCTGGCTTCTCTATGGCAAAAGAACTGAAGGTGAGAATGGAAGTGGGCAAGAACAGTTGGGGGCATCGGGGAGAGCCCCAGGAGAGAGAATGGGAGCCTGGGCTAGTATGCAAGTAGTGGAGAAGGGAAAAGGTGGGGTCGACAGGATTTGCTGATGGATGTGGAGTAGAGGGCATCTTAACTTTGTGTGGTTTATTTGGTTAATTATTCCCTCACCTTGTTCTACAAAGGTTTTGAAGCAGTTTAAAGATATAATAAAATATTAAATAGAAAAATGTTTTTAAACCATGCCTCTCTGGGAGGCATAGAACAGAAGGGAAAGGTGGAACATAAGTAAACAGGCCTTTAGATCTCATGCATTCATTATATAACTGAGCTAATATTTGACTCTGAGCCAAGTAAAAGCAGAAAAAATTGGTTATATATTCCTCATTTTTCAGTACATGAGAAAAATACAGGCCAGTTTCTCTGGAGATACAAAGATCTCCTTGTTCTTGGCTCACAGATTTTTTTTCAGAGAAGGCTCCTGGGGGCATCAAGTGGGCCCCAGTCCATTTTATGATGAGTGCTCAGCCACGGGACAGGGTTGCCCAGGCCTCGGCAGGGGAGGCCCAGAGGCAAGTCATAGGCAGGTGGCCAGCCATTGGCTTCCAATGACCCCAGGGAGTCATTCTTCAGATAAGAATCCAAAAAATTTAAGATCAGGACCAGCACTACATATAAAATATAAGCTGTCTGGAATTTTGCTTTTATTTGGGAAAAAAAGTTCTTTAACACCCACCTCTTAGGACCCTGGAAGAGACGGAGCCATTTGTTTAATTATTTATAGTGTGGTTGGGTGCAATGATCAGCACTGAGGGCAAAGTTTAAACTTGGTTCCCTGCTTTCCTGGGACAGAGAGAGAAAAGATGGGCCCAAGGGGGGTGACTGTGCTACGGACTGGCACCCTGCCTGTGTCCACAGGCCATGGCGCAGAGAACATCATTTCAGAATGTCAGTCAAGGGCTGTCAAGTCCAACGCATGAGCAAAAATGGGAGAACAGCTCTGTAGCAGTGCTGGACTCATAGCCACCTCATGACCCACAGGCCAGTAAATTAACTACCATACCAGGCTCTCTCAGCAGAGAAAGCCTACTTACAGTTATTAGATGACACTTCATAAGTACACTTGGAGAGAGCTTAGAAGATATTAAACAGGGGTGAAATAAATCCAGTTTCAGATTAATCCCCAGGTACCTAGAAAATAAGACATCTAGACTTACCTTCTACTACAACATAGCAGTTCATCAATGTTTTGCTCTGTTAGTGTGTCCAAGAGAGTGTATATGTCATACACGTGCAGAGGGTAGGAGGCGGCTGAGAACTTCTCTGAACTTCTGCAGTCTTAGACAATAACAGAAAGTGCACTAGCCAAGAGTCAGAAGGCACATGTTCTGGTTCTGGCTCTAGAAAAACTTGCTGTTTGAGCCAGTAATTTACCCCTCTGGGCCTTTGCATCTACTGGATGAAAGAGTTGCTTTAGATTATCCAAAAAGAGTCTTCCAGACCTTCTGGATGTGGTTCTAAAATGAGTTCAAATTTTATATCCAAAGCATAACAGAGTTTTTTATCGGTCTGGAGGGTTTCCAAAGCAGTTACAGGATGTTTTTTCTAACAGGCAGACCTGATATCCTGTGAACTCCCTGTTGAATATTTTTTTAGCACTTACCAATCCCCTCAGAATGAAGGTTTATGCTCTTCGGTAAGATACATAAGGTCCCCCAACCTCTGGCCCCTGATGATGTCTCCAGCCTCATCCCCTTGGGTGGAGAGTGAGGAGTTGTGTGTGTGTATTAGGAAAATTAGTTAGTGCTGTTTCAAATGAGGTTTTTTCAAGTTTTGTTTGTTTCTAAGCTTCAGAGCTTCTCAGTCTTTCATGTGTTCATGAATTTGCAGGAGGTGCACTATGAATTTGCAGGAGGAAGGTACAGTGTGCAGGGTTTCCCAAATTACTTTAACCAGGAAACTCTAAGTAGTAAAGTATATCTGTACCAAAGTACCCGCTTTGGAAAACACTAGATTAGCCAACTGTCTCAGGGAACTTCTCCATTCTGTCTGTTGTGTTTAGGCCCTGGGAATTGAGAGATGAATCAGACACAGCCTCATTGTGAGGCTCCCCACCAGGCAGAAAAAAAACATTTGAGTTTAGACAGCCAGACGCTGGGTAGGGTGAGTCAGTTCTGAGGAGAGGTGCAGATGGAGAGCTGTGAGTACAGAAGGGACAGAGTGCACCTGGCTGTAGGGGCTGGAGATGGCTGGAGGGGGAGGCAGGACAGCAGGACCCTGAGGATGAGGGGGATTTGGACTGTTGGCGATGAAGGGCCAACAGCATCAGCAAAGACAGAGAAGGAAACGTGGGGCTGTACAAGGTTCGTCTGGAGGCAATGAACATGAGGGGAAGCGGGCAGGCGGAATTGGGAAGAAAAGCTGGAGGCAGCCCCAGGAGGACCTTGGGCACAAGACTGAGCCTGGAACTGCAAAGGGAGCTGCTGAGGCCTGGTGAGCCGGGTGTCAGTAGGCCAGGGATGTGCCTGTAGAAGGGAAATCCGCAGCCATACACAGGCTGCGTGGGAAGAGGGCAGGAGGGAGAGGAGGAAATTCTAGCAGGAAGAGCAGCTGTGAGGACAAGAAGAGAAAACTGCTAGAGAGGTGTTTAAGAACACAAAGAGATAAAATGGTTTGCCTGGAAGAGAGGCAGGGGGTAGAGGGAGGGGAGGGAGGGAGAGGGAGATGTTCAACAAATATTGACTGAGCAGCTACCATGGGCCAGGCCAGCACAGCAGCCACAGTTGGGAGTGGGGGGTTGGAGGTGCAGGGTGACGGGGCACACATGGCTTAGAGTGGACCTGGTCTCCACCTGCACAGAGCTTGCAGGCTGGTGAGGGTGACAGACATCCATCAAACACCCACACATAAATACCAACCAGGACAATGTAATATGGAAAAGTTCAGGATGTTAAGCATACCAGAAGGGGTGAGACCTAGTAGTCTGGGGTAGTTGGGGCTGGCTTGTTGCAGTAAGCGTCCCTGAGCAGAGGTCTGCTGGATCAACAGTTGAGCAGGCACAGTGGGGCTATGATGCATGGCTGCACTGAGGGAGCTAAAGGCCAGCATGTGAGTGCCTGGGAACCTAGTGATGCCAGTCAGAACCAGAATCCAGGAGAATCCCAGTTTCGGGAAGTGAGAAGAAGACCAGAGCCAAAAAAGGAGCAGCTGGAGTAGTAGGAGAATTCAGGACTCTCCACCCACCCCACCAGCCCCGTGAGCACCTCCATTCCAGGCACATCCCAAGCATGTGTCAGCCTGCTGACCTTGCATGAAGTCCCAAATGTTGCACCAACGTCCTGAGAGGTGGACCACAGGGCAGTTTGGGGCCAGACCCCCTTGCTCAGTCTTGTCCTCCAGTCTCTGCCAACGGACCTTCAGGAGGAACCAGAAGTACTGGATGCTGTAGAGAGTTGGGGCCCAGTTGTCATAGGAGAAGTGCGGGTTGTTCTTGTTCATGGCCAGGATGTGCTGCTTGACTCTGCCGGGACACAGTACCAGTAGCACTTTGCCCACGGCCACATGTAGGGCCACCTGCAAGAGTACCCAGAGCCTCTTCAGCCCCAGCGCTGGCTGGGGCAGCCCCATCTCAGCACAACCAGAGCTGGCTCTGAGGCCGATGGGCAGAGAGGCCTCAGCTGGGTGACGCTGGGCGGAGCTGAGCAAAGGTGCAGGGTGGGAGTAGCCAACCCAGGAGGGAGGAAGGAACCCTGACAGAAGGTATTTGCCTTCCTCCTGTCAATGGAATGGAAAATTCCAAATCAGGTGCCCAAAGGTCTGTTCTAATTATTTTCATTCTTTGTCTTGACCTTTGAGAGATTTCTGGACTGGGAGACTGCAGATTTTAAATTCTCCCTCTGATAAATTTTTGAAGACACTTAAAAAGATTACAGTTAAAGGGACTCTGTGGTCCTTTAGAAAGGCTCTCTTACAAGTAAGTTCTATCATGAATGATTCTTTTAATAATATAAATTATTATTTTACCAATGAAAGATCTTTTTCCCACTCACAGCTTCTAGCTGGTAGTTGTATGTTTCTGAAGGCATAGTCCTCCCCAGAGGACTTGGGTCTGGAAGCTCCCCAGGCAGAGACAGACCTGGGGCCATACCCAAGGGCATCTGGGCCTGCGACTCCCCTTAGCACTGGGGTTAGAGTGACAAATAAAACACTCTCTCTGCTCTCAGCAGGGTGGTAGTCCAGAGCAAGGAAGAAACAAGTAAACAGAAAATTATCACTTAGTGTTTTAAGTATGGAGACAGAGGGGGCTGTGGGAGCATGGAGAAGGGGGAGCTAATTCTGTGTGGAGAGGTCAAGAGGACTTCCCCAAGGAAGTGATGTCTATGCTGAAAATAGAAAGAACAGCAAGCAGTAACCAGGCAAGTGGAGTCAGCGGTCCTGGTAGACAGAGCCACAGGTCCAAAGGCCTAGAAGCCAGAGAGAGCATGGATCACTGGAGAAAATGAAAGAAGAATCATAGCAGCTCAGAGGTGCAAAGTATTTTTAAAAACATCTAAAACCACCTTCTTTTTTAAGAAGGGAAACTGAGGCCCAGAAAGGGGAAGTGGCTTGACTGAGGCCCTTTCTGCAGTCAGCAGCTAGTCTCTAAGGAGGTAACTCACTAAGCCTTAAATCTACCCCTCCCTGAGGCATTTACATACCTGTGCGTCAGGGCAGTGGGAAGGATCACTTGAAAGCTGGCTGCCGCATCGGAAGAGGTGTCAGCCTTGGCCTCTAGCACACTAACTTCATTTAGAAAAGGAAAAAACAGCCCCAAAAGATGTTCAGTTTCTGAGCAACTCACTGCAAATGCCACGTGCTATGCTCACAAGGCACAGTCCCTGTCTCTTCAAGCAGTAATAACCCTGCATGTGTATGCAGCATTTTGCTATATACAAAGCCATCCTATATTCTTGGTATTATTTTGTTTCTTGTTGTTTGTTTTAAATAGACTATATTTTTTTTAGCAGTTTTATGGTCACAGCAAAATTAAGCAGAGAGTAAAGACAGTTACCCCCACAAATGCACAGCCTCTCCCATTATCCATATTCTACCAAAGTGGTGCATTTGTTATAATCAATAAACCTACATTAACAAGTCAGTATCACCCGAAGTCCTTAGCTTACATTAGAGTTCACTCTTGATGTTGTGAAATCTATGGGTTTTGACAAATCTGTGATGTATGTATCCACCATTACAATATCATAAAGAATAGTTTTCTGCCCTAAAAACCTGTGTCTTACTCCAATTCATCCTTTCATCTCCCCCCACCCTTGGCAACCATCAATCTTTTGAGGGTCTCCATAGTTTTACCTTTTGTAGAATGTCATATAGTTGGAACCATATGGTATGTAGCCTTTTCAATTTGTCTTCTTTCACTTAGTAAAATACATTTAAGAAACACCCATATTTCTTCATGACTTGATAGCTCATTTCTTTTTAGCATTGAATAATATTCCACTATGTGGATATATAATGCTTTATTTGTCTACCTACTGAATGATATCTTGGTTGCTTCCACGTTTTGGCAATTATGAATAAAGCTGCTGCCACAGACTGAATGTTTGTACTCCCCCAACCACAAACATACATACATACATTGAAACCTATCCCCAATGTGATGGTGTTTGGAGGTGGGGTCTTTGTGAGGTGATTAGGTAATTAGGGTAGAGTCCTAATGAATGAGATTAGTGCCCTTATAAGAGAGATCCCAGAGAGCTCCATTGTCCATTCTTTGTGTGTCCCTCACTAGTCACCAGATCTTCTGGCCCCTTTATTTTGGACTTCCCAGACTTCAAAATATGAGAAATAAATTTCTGTTGTTTATAATCCATCAAGCCTATGGTACTCTGTTAGAGCAGCCCTTATGGACTAAGACAGAATCTGCCACAAACGTCTGTGTGCAGGTTTTTGTGTGAACAGAAGTTTTCGACACATTTGGGTAAATACCAAGGAGTGCAGTTGCAGGATCTTAGGGTAAGAAAATAGTTATTTTTGAGAAATTGCCAAACCATCTTCTGAAGCAAATGCACCATTTTACATTTCCCTCAGTGAATGAGAGAGTTCCCATTGCTCCATATCCTCACCAGCATATGGTGTTGTCTGTGTTTTGCATGTTGGCCATTCTAATAGGTGTGGTTTGGTATCTCATTGTCGTTTTAATTTATAATTCCCTAATGACATATGATACTGAACATCTTTTTATATACTTATTTGTCTCCATATATGTCTTTATATATATGAAGACACATATAGACACTCCATGTATGAAGTGTCTGTTCCAAAATTTTGCTCATTTTAAAATCAGATTGTTCATTATTTTATTTTTGAGTTTTAAGAGTTCTTTATTTTAGATAGCAGTCAGCTGTGTCTTTTGCAGATACTTTCTCCCAGTCTGTAGCTTATTTCTCAGCCTCTTGACAGTGTCTTTTGCAGAGCAGTTTTTAATTTTAATGAAGTCCTACTTATTGATTCTTTCTTTCATGAATTGTGCCTTTGGTGTTGTATCTAAAAAGTCATCACCAAACTCAAGGTCATCTAGTTTTTCTCCTACTTTTTCTGCAAGTTTTATAGGTTTTTGTTTTACATGTGGGTCTAAGATCCATTTTGAGTTAATTTTTTCTAAAAGTATAAGGTCTATGCGTGCGTTCATTTTTTTGCATGTTATGTCGAGTTGTTCCAACACCGTTTATTGAAGAGACTGTCTTTTCTTCTTTGTACTGCTTTTCTTCTTTTGTCAAAGATCAATTAACTTAGTGATTCTATAGTATCTTACTATGCTGATGGACAGTGACTGTAATGGGGTATGTGGTGGGGGCTTGATAATGGGGGGAGTCTGGTAACCATAATGTTGCTCATGTAATTGTACATTAATGAAACCAAAATAAAAATAATAAAATATCAATTAACTATTTCTGGGCTCTCTCTTTTTTTCTATTGAGCTATTTTTCTATTCTTTTGCTGACATCATACTGTTTTTTAAAAATCATTTTTATTGAAATATAGTTTAGATTATACTATCTTACTTTATGTCTGTAACAAATCTTGAAGTTGAATAGTCAGTCCTCCAACTTTGTCATTCTCCTTTAATATTGAAGTAGCTATTCTGGGTCTTTTACCTTTCCATGCAAACTTTGAATCAGTTTGTCGATATCTACAAAATAACTTGCTTGGATGTAGATTGGGATTGTGTTGAATTTATAGATTGTGTTGAGAAGAACTGACATCTTGGCAACATTGAGTCTTCCTATTCATGAACATGGAATATCTCTCCATTTATTTAGTTCTTCTTTGATTGCTTTCATCAGAGTTTTGTAGTTTTCCTTGTATAAATCTTGTACATATTTGTTAGATTTTTACCAAGTATTTCTTAGGTAAGTATTTTAGGGTGCTAATATAAATGGTATTATGATTTTAATTTCAGATTCTAATTTTTCATTGTTGGTGTACAGAAAAGGAATTGACTTTTGTGTATTAACCTTGTATCCTAGAACTTTGCTATAATCACGCATTGGTTCCAGGAGTTTTTTTGGTTGTTTTATTCAGATTTTCTACATAAACAATCATGTAAGCTATGAACAGAGACAGTTTTATTTCTTCCTTCCCAATCTGTGTACCTTTTCTTGTCTCATTGCATTAGCTAAGACTTCCAGTATCATGTTGAAAGAGTGGTGAGAGAACTTGGAGGAAATCACTGAGATGTGACTGCTGGTTGACCCACAAGCTGTACCCAGGCAATCAGAGGCTCCTCACCCCTTCCCCTGTCCTTGGAATGTGTGTTCCACTTGCCTTCCCATTCTAGAAGCTGCCCAAGTATTTAGCCTTAAGATAGTAATGTGGTATTGAGGCCATCTGAACAAGTATATGTGATTGAACCCAGTTAAGGACTCTATAAACTTTTAAGATTCTTGCAGATGGGTGGAGAGATTTACTTGCCTTAGGGCTACTCATAAATAACTTTTCTTGCTTATTAAAAGTGCCACCTTCTGATTTAGAGTGGCCTACCTCTTTCTTTGGTCTCTCCTTGCCCCCTGTGTAAGGGGACCAGTTTGTGAGTCAACAGGGGATATCCTTGCTTTGTTCTTGACTTAGCAGGAGAGCTTCTAGCCATTAAGTATGATGTTGTGGTTTTTTGTAGATATTCTTTATCAAGTTGAGGAAGTTCCCTCTCTCTTCCTAGTTTGCTGATTATTTTTATCATCAATGAGTGTTAGATTTTGTCAAATGCTTTTTCTGCTTGTATTAATGATCATGTGATTTTTCTTCTTTAGTTTATAGATTAAATGGGTTACATTAATTGATTTTTAAATGTTGAACCAGCATTATACATCTGGAATAAATCCCACTTGGCCAGGGTGTGTAATTAGTTTTTTACTTCTTTGGTAAAAAAATACCAGGACTTCCCAGGTATTTTTCTGTTATTGATTTCTAGTTGATTCCATTGTGGCCTGAAAGTATATATAGTATAATTTCTATTTTTGAATTTAATTTTCTATCTAGGGGTGCATATATCTTTTTGAATTTTCAATTTGCTAATATTATGTTGAAGATTTTTACATCCATATTCATGAGAGATATTGGTCTGTAATTTTCTTGTAATGCCTTTGTCTCATTTGGTATTAGGGTAACGTTGGCTTTATAGAATGAATTAGAAAGTATTCCTTCAACTTCTAATTTCTGGGTGAGAACGTAGAGAATTGGTATAATTTTTTCCTTTAATATTTGGTAGAATTCACCAATGAACCCATCTAGGCCTTTTCTGTTTTGGAAGGTTATTAATTATTGATTCAATTTATTTAATAGATATAGGCCTATTCAGATTGTTTATTTCTTCTCCTGTGAGTTTTCACAGATTGTATCTTTCAAAGAATTGATCCATCTCCTCTAGGTTATCACACTTGTGGGCATAGAGTTGTTTACTGTATCCCATTATTAACCTCCTTTTAATAACCATGGCATCTGTAGTGATGTCCCTGCTTTCATTTCTGATACTAGAAATGTTGTCTTCTCTCTTTTTTTCTCAGGTAGCCTGACTAGAGGTTTATTGGTTTATTGGTTTTATTGGTCTTCTCAAAGAATCAGCTTTTGGTTTCACTGATTTTCTCTATTGATTTTCTGTTTTCAATTTCATTGATTTCTGCTCTAATTTTGATTACTTATTTTTTTTCTGCTTATTTTGGATTTAATTTTCTCTTCTCCTTCTAGTTCCCTAAGGTGGAAGCTTAAATTATTGATTTAGATCTTATTTTTTTCTAATATAGCATTCGGTGCTATTAACTTCCCTGTCAGTTAACACGTCTGCTGCATCTCACAAATTTTGCTAAGTTGTATTTTCATTTAGTTCAAAAAACTTCTTGATTTCTCCTGGGATTCTTTATTTGTATCTGTGTTATTTAGAAGTGTTTGTTTAGTCTACAAGTATTTTGGGACTTTCCAGGTATTTTTCTGTTATAGATTTCTAGTTGATTCCATTGTAGCCTGAGAGTATATATAATATAATTTCTATTTTTAAATTTGTTAGAGTATGTTTTATGGCCCAGAATGTGTTCTACCTTGGTGAATATTCTATAAGCTTAAGAAGAATGTGTATTCCACTGCTGCTGGATGACCTTTAGATGTCATTTATATCCAGTTGACCAGTGGTGCCATTGAGTTCTACTATGTCCTTACTGACTTTCTCCCTGCTAGATTTGTTCATTCCTGATACAGGGATGTTAAAGTCTCCAACTATAATAGTGGACTTATCTTTTTCTCCTTTCAGTTCTATCTGTTTTTGTCTCATGTATTTTGATGCCCTGTTGTTAGACACATACACATTAAAGATTATTATGTCTTCTTGCAGAATTGACCCCTTTATCATTACATAATGCCCTCTTTATCCCTGACAATTTTCCTTGCTTTGAAGTTTTCTCTGTCTGAAATTAATATAGCCGTCCCAGCTTTCTTTTAATTAGCATAGTGATCTTTCTCCATTCCTTTATTTTTTTTGAAATGGAATTGTTATTCAAATAGTTATTAGAACTGTATGATCCATATTTATAACTACTGCTACTATTACTTTGAAACTTTTTTTTATTGTAGTAAAATACATGCAACAAAATTTATCACTGTAGCCATTTACAAGTGTACAATTCAGTGGCATTAAGAATATTCACATTGTACAACCATCACAACTATCCATTCCTATAACTCTTTCCATATAGTAAAACTGAAACTATACCTATTAAACAATAGGTCCTGACTCCTGCCTCCCCCCAGCAACTGGCAACCACCATTTTCTTTATGATTTTTTCCTATATATCTTCTTTATGAGTTTGACTACTCTCAGTACCTCATATAAGTGGAATCATATAGTATTTGATTTTTGTGACTGGCTTATTTCACTTAGCATTATGTAAAGATTCATCCTATTGTAGCATATTGCAGAATTTCCTTCCTTCTTAAGGCTGAATTATACCCATGGCATGTATATAACATATTTTGGAAGCAACCAAGATACCAAGATATTCTTCAGTAGGTGAACAGATAAATTGTGGTACATCCAGACAATGGAATATTAGTGCTTAAAAGAAATGAACTATAAGCCACAGAGGAAACTTAAAGGCATATTACTAAGTGAAAGAAGCCAGTCTGAGAAGGCTACATATTGTATGATTCATATGACTTTCTGGAAAAAGCAACACTATGAAGACAGTGAAAATATCAGTGCTTGCCAGGGGATGGCAGGAAGCGATGAATAGGAGGAACACAGGAAAATTTGGAGGCATTGAAAATACTCTGTATGACACAATAATGGTTGATACGTGTCATTATATATTTGTCCAAACCCACAGAATATACAACATCATGAGAACACCTAATGTAAACAAAGGACTACAGGTTTATTAGCTGTAACAAATGAAACATTCTGGTGGGGTATGTTGATAATGGGGTAGGCTATGCATGTCTAGGGGCAGGGGTATGTGGTAAATCTCTATACCTTCTTTTCAGTTTTTCTGGGAACCTAAAAGTTCTCTAAAAAAAAAAAGTCTTAAAAAATACAATACCACAGTTAGAATTAATAAAAGTAGTAGAATGTACTAATAACTACTGAATTTTACATCATCATTAAATTGGAACTGAGTAACAAAATGATAGTTTAGAAATCCCTATGCCTTGAAACTATAAAACATGCTATGAAATAAGCCTTGGATTGAAGAAGAAATCACATGGAAAATTACAAAATATTTAGAATTGAGTAACAATGAAAGCACAATATGGGTCATAGCTAAAGCAATACTAAGAATAAAACATATCTTTAAATACTTTTTTAATAAAACAAGAAAGAACAAATAAATGAACTAAACATTCAAATGAGTAACTAGGAGAAGGACAATAAAGGAATTAAATTCCCCTCTGTTCCCGGCACAAGAGGAAATAATGAAGATAAGGAAAGAAATGAATGAATGAGGGATGGGGGTGGTGAATGGAGAGCAAGAAGGGAAAGAAAGGACCCAAAAACTTGTTCCTTGAAAAGATTAGTAAGATAGACAAAATTCTAACAGTATCTGATCCAGAAAAATCTCAAACACTAGTAAGAACAAAGACAACAGATTTAAAAAATAAAATGACATTTGAATGTGTCAGTAACTGAAAAATTTGATGACGTGATAAATTTCTGAAAAATATAAAAAACATTACTGCAATTGGTGTAAAAAGAAACAGAAATGTGAAAAGACCAATGCCTGTTTAAAAACTGAAACTCTTAATCAGACTTCTTCCCCACAAAAAAAGTCCTAGCCTTACATGACTTTACAGAAGAGTTTAACCAAACTTTCAAGGGATTGGTAATACCTGCCTTGTACAAGATTCCAGTAAACAGAAAAAGAAGGAATGCCTTTTAGGAAGCTATATAATTTTTTTATCCTTTATGCTGTACTTTCATCCCTGTGACTAATTTATATTATACTTGAGATTTCGTGCCTGTTTATCTCCTTACTCTTAATTTGAAAGCTGTACAATTAAAGCATAGGTCCATTTCACTTACAAACATAAATTCAAAAATTCCCAGAATTCTCAACAAAATATTACCTAATGAAAACCACAGTATTCAAGGGCGATTTAACAACAATCTATCTAAAATTATCATTAGTAGTAGATATGAAGTCTTTCCAATTGACCACAAGGGCCCAGTGTGGAGAGGCCAACGTCGCATATTCCAGCTCGTGTGAGCCCAGAATTTGCCTTTAGGTGCTCAGCCAGCCAGCCAGAACTTGTTCACTACTGTAAGCCTTCTGTAAGCAACTATTGTGTGTCCGACCCTGGGCTAGGCACTGGGACCCACAGACCAGAATCATTTTCGATCTTGTCCTCGAGGCATTCACAGGTTGGCAAAGAAGCGCAAACGATGAGAGTTGCTGCGCTAGAGGCAAACCCAGTGAAGGAACAAATTATCACTTACTCGGGTGTCCCGGACAGGCGTCATCCTGCCCTCAGTCACTTAATCACAAACTCAGAACTAACTCCCTCTCTGGCTAATTAAATCTTTATGGCAAAAAAAGACTTGCGAGGGATTCATGACTTTTTTGTTTTGACAATCGTCCTTCGTTACTGTTCCATATCTCAATAGGAAAAGAGGTATAAGCCAACAGAAGGAAAACCTCACGCTCGAGAGTTCCCCGACCCTGTGGAGACAGGCGAGCACAGCGCCCCTCCTCCGCGGGGCTGCGTCGGTCTCTTTAAGAAGCCAAGCCTCCCGCTCCGCAGGGGCGGCGGCCTGCTGGAGGTCTCCTGAGCTTCGCCCTCCGCCCCAAGTGCTGCTGTCTCTTTAAGGAGGCCGGGATCTGCTGAGAGGAGGTGGTGAGGTTCCGCCTCCCGGATCTCCAGCTTCCGGCTGCTAGGCGGGACCGGAACCTGCGCGTAGTATCAGGAGCCCGAGCCTTCCCGGGACTGGCTGGAGGCCTGTTCCTCAGAGGTGAGGTGGCTGGGTCTGTGGGTCCGACCCCGGGCAGAGGGGCCTGCAATTTCCTGCCCGCCGGGGCTGCTGCGGCCCAGCTCCTGCCCCTAAAGCGCTGCCTCTGTTCCTTGGGCAGCTCTTTCCCCAGACCAGCCTGGGCTCGTGGTGCCCCAGTGCAGGGTCGCCGCCACTCCTCCGCCTACTAACTGCTTGGCTGTGCACTGACCTCCTTCCACGCACTCTCATTGAACGGCCTCTGACACCGTGTGAGTAGGTACCATTGTGAACCCATTCTACAGATGAGGAAGCTGAGGCCCCGAGGAAGCCTACAGTCCACACAGCCTACAGAGAAGCAGCCGAATCAGGAATCATACCCAGGTCTGTCTGACGCCAGAGCCTATATGCCCTTAACCACGCGGGCTAGGCTGAACTGCCCATGCCCTTCACTGGCCTCATAGCCACCTCTCTCAAACCCCAGCCTTCCCTTTCTCACCCTTCCATCTCCAGGCTGCACCTGGTCTGTGAGTGCAAGGAACCTTTGGACACCTTCCCCCAACCTCTGTTCCTCCCCCAACCTTAAGTTTCTTTACAACTGTTGTAATATCTGATACTAAAGGGTTATTTTTATATAAACTTGTCAACTCCAATAAAAAAGGAGGCGAGGGAAATCAGTACCATTTGTAACACTGCAGTAAGACTTGTTTGCAGGTATTTGGGGATCCTGTGAAGTTTGTTTGTTTTTCCTTTTTAGACCTCTGCAAGGTTTCTCACTTAGAATTGGGAGAAGACCCTCTGGCTGAATGGCAACTGTAGATGACTTGCAGTTTGAAGGTATATCAGTTGGGTGCCCACCTTTTATGATCAGTATTTCAACAGTCACAACAACTAGATTTTCATGGCTATTGTTGTACATATATTAAAGAAGTTTATTTCAAACATTTTGGGAAAAGAATCTTGGACACACCCAGGTTTTTTCTGTTTGTCTACACCAGCTGTCCTTTTTTGCCAAACAGCCCTTCAGATTGGTAGCATCATAAACTTAGTACAAGGATTACAGAAAATGTTTTATAGAGTTCCTGCTTTGGTTCAACAGACATTTATTGAGCACTACTTTGTGCTTAAAACTGTGCTAGATACAGGAAATAAGATAAAGGAAAAGTTTTTACACTGCTGGAGTAGTGAAACTAGAAGTGTAAAAAGATAATTATAATGAAATGTGATCAGGTCATCCTTCATTGAATCAGTAAGTACTTCATGAGTGTGACCATGAACCAGGCAATTATTGTTGTTACCAGGGATAGAAGAGTGAATAAAACCGTCAGTTTCTTCCCTTAAGAAGCTCTCAATCTAGTGAGGGAGACATTCATTTGTTAAATGAACATTTAAATATGTATCTACAAGCTATGAAAGTGCTGGAGGAAAAGTTCATAGCTCATAATCTAGAGTCTGACCTCAACTAGGGATTGACACATGCTTATTTGTCTTATAAACACTTGTGCTGCCCTATTCTATTCTATTGTGCCTATTCTATCAGGCACTATTCTAAGTGCTTTCTATTTTTTTTTTTAATTGAAGTATAGTCGATATACAATCTTATATTGGTTTCAAGTATACCACATAGTGGTTCAACAGTTAGCCACATTATTAAATCCTCACCCCAATTAGTGTGGTTACTTGTAAGAAGATGTTACAGAACCATTGGCTATATTCTCCATGCTGTACTCCCATCCCCGTGGCCAGCTTATATGATGATTGAGAATTTTGTGCCCCTTTATACCCGTCTCCCTCCCCACCCACCTCAACCCTTCCCCCATGGTAACCACCATTCCCTTCTCAGTGTCTATGAGTCTACTGCTATTTTGTTCATTTTGTTTTGTTTTGTTTTTAGATTCCACAAATAAGTGAAATCATATGGTATTTGTCATTTTCTGTCTGGCTTCTTTCATTTAGCATAATGCTGTCTGGGCCCATCCATGTTGCAAATGGCAGGATTTCTTTCTTTTTTATAGCTGAATAATATTCCACTGTGTATATGTGCCACCTCTTCTTTGTTCATTCATCCATCTATTGATAGACATTTTGGTTGCTCCCATATTTTGAATAAATAAGGTGGCAGTAATTAAACATAGGGGTGCATATATCTTTTTGAATGAGGATTTTGTTTTCTTTGGGTAAATTCCTAGAAGTGGAATTACTGGGTCATATGATATTTCTATTTTTAGTTTTTTGAGAAAACTCCACACTGCTTTCCACAGTGGCTGCATCAATTTACATTCCCACCTACAGTGTAGGAGGGTTCCCTTTTCTCCACATCCTCATCAACACTTGTTATTTTTTGTCTTTTGGATAGTGGCAATTCTAACTGGTGTGGTTTTGATTTGCATTTCCCTGATGAGTGATGTGGAGCATCTTTTCATGTGCCTGTTGGCCGTCTGTTCTTTGGAAAAAAGTCTGTTCAGTTCCTCTGCCCATTTTTTAATTGGGTTATTTGTTCTTTTGGTGTTAAGTTGAAAGACTTCTTTATATATTTTGGGTGTTAACATGTGTTGGAGAAATTGTTTACGAATATATTCTCCCATACTGTAGGTTGCCTTTTTGTTCTGCTGATGGTATCCTTGGCTGTACAGAAGCTTTTTAGTTTCATGTAGTCCCACTTGTTCATTTTTTGTTTCCCTTGCCCAGGGAGCTGTGTCCAGAAAAAAATTGCTCATTCTTATGTTCAAGAGATTTTTGCCTATGTTTTCTTCCAAGAGTTTTATGGTTTCGTGTCTTACATTTAGATTTTTGATCCATTTCAAATTTACTTTTTATATGGAGATAGACAGTATTCAGTTTCATTCTCTTACATGTAGCTGTCCAGTTTTTCCAACACTAGTTATTGAAGGGACTGTCTTTTCCTTATTGTATATTCATGGCTCCTTTTTCATACATTAATTGACCATATATGCGTGGATTTATATCTGGGCTCCCTGTTCTGTTCCACTGACCTATGGATCTGTTCTTGTGCTGGTACCATACTGTTTTAATTACTGTTGTTTTGTGGTATAGCTTGAAGTCAGAGAGCTTTCTTCTTTCTCAGGATGGCTTTGGCTACTTGGGGTCTCTTGTGGTTCCATATGAATTTTATACTATTTGTTCTAGTTCATTGAAAAATGTTGATATTTTGATAGGGATTTCATTGAATCTGTAAATTGTTTTCAGCAGGAAACAATATTAATTATTTTCCAAGAGTATGGGATAGATTTCCATTCATTTGTGTCTATAATTTCTCTCAGAAGTATCTTACAGTTTTCAGAGTACAGCTCTTTCCCCTTCTTGGTTCGGTTTATTCCTAGGGATTTTATTATTTTTGATGGAGTTGTAAATGGAATTGTTTTCCTGATTTCTCTTTCTGCTAGGTCATTGTTAGTATACAGGAGTGCAGCAGATTTCTGTGTATTGATTTTATATCCTGAAACTTTGCTGAATACAGCTATTAGTTCTAACAGTTTTTTGGTGGGGTCTTTAGGATTTTCTGTATATTGGTACCAGGGTGTTGGTATCATGTCATCTGTAAACAGTGACAGTTTTACTTCTTCCTTACCAGTTTGGTTGCCTTTTATCTCTTTTTCTTGCCTGATTGCTCTGGCTAGGACCTCCAGTACTGTGCTGAATAAAAGTGGTGAGAGTGGACATCCTTGCTTTGTTCCTGATCTTAGAGGAAAAGCTCTCAGGTTTTCACCATTGAGTATAATGTTAGCTGTGGGTTTGCTGTATATGGCCTTTATCATGTTGAGGTACATACTCTCTGTACCCATTTTATTGAGAGTTTTTATCATGAATGGATGTTGAATTTTGTCACATGCTTTTTCAGCATTTATTGAGATGATCATGTGGGTTTTTTAAATTAATTAATTAATTGTTTTATTAAAGTATCATTGCTATACAATCTTATGAAGGTTTCACACTAACAACATTGTGCTTTCAACATTCATTCATATTATCAAGTCCTCACGACCCCATTGCAGTTACTGTGTATCAGCATAGTAAGATGCTACAGAGTCATTACTTGTCTTCTCCGTGCTCTGCTACCTTTCATGTGACCTACTATATTGTGATTGTGAACTGTGGTGCCCCTTAATCCCCTTCTTCCTCCCTGCCTACCCTCTCCTTTGGTAACCCTTTCCCTTTGGTAACCATTAGTCCCCTCTCGGTGTCTGTGAGTCTGCTGCTGTTTTGTTCCTTCTCTTTTGCTTTGTTGTTATACTCCACAAATGAGTGAAGTCATTTGGTACTTGTCTTTCTCCACCTGGCTTATTTCACTGAGTGTACTACCCTCTAGCTCCATCCATGTTGTTGCTAATAGTAGGATTTCTTTTCTTTTTATGGCTGAGTAATATTCCATTGTGTATATGTACCACATCTTTATCCATTCATCTATTGATGGACACTTAGGTTGCTTCCATATCTTGGCTATTGTAAATAGTGCAGTGATAAACATAGGGATACATATGTTTTTTTGAATCAGGGATCTTGTTTTCTTTGGGTAAATTCATAGGAGTGGAATTCCTGGGTCAAATGGTATTTCTATTTTTAGTTTTTTGATGAGTCTCCATATTGCTTTCCACAGTGGTTGAACCGTTTTTCGTTCTCATCAACAGTGTAGGAGGGTTCCCCTTTCTCTGCATCCTTGCCAGTATTTGATTCTTGTTTGTTGGATGTTGGCCATCCTAACTGGTGTGAGGTGATATCTCATTGTGGTTTTAATTTGCATTTCCCTGATGATGATCATGTGGTTTTTGTCCTTCCTTTTGTTAATATAGTGTATCACATTGATTTGATTTATGAATAGTGTACCATCCTTGCATCCCTGGAATAAATTCCTCTTGGTCATGAGTGATCCTTCGATGCATTTTTGAATTTGGTTTGCTAATATTTTGTTGTATTTCTGCATCTATGTTCATCAGGGATATTGGTATGTAATTTTCTTTTTTTGTAGTGTCTTTGTCTTGTTTTGGTATTAGGGTGATGCTGGCCTCATAGAATGAGTTTGGAAGTACTCCCTCCTTTTCTCCTTTCTGGAATAATTTTAAGAAGGATGGGTATTAGCTTTTCTTTAAATGTTTGGTAGAATTTAGCTGTAAAGCCATAAGTCCTGGACGTTTGTTTGTTGGGAGTTTTTTGATTACCAATTTAATGTCATTGCTGGTAATTAGTCTGTTCAGATTTTCTGCTTCTTCCTGGGTCAGTCTTGGAAGGTTGTACTTTTCTAGGAATTTGTCCTTTTCTTCTAGATTGTCCAATCTACTGGCATATAATTTTTCATAGAATTCTCTAATAACTTTGTATTTCCATGGTGTCAGTTGTGACTGTTCCTTTTTCATTTCTGATTTTGTGTCCTCTCTTTTCTTGGTAGGTCTAGCTAGGGGTTTGTCTATTTTGCTTCTCTTCTCACAGAACCAGCTCTTGGTTTCATTAAGTTTTTTTGCTATTACAAATATTAACTCATTTAATCCTTATGTGAACTTCATGAAATTGTTATTTTATTCTCTCTGTTCTATCAGTGAGGAAACAGACACAGAAAAAATTAAGTAATATGCCTAAAGGTCACATGGTTAGTAGGTGGTAAAGCAGCATTTGAACCCAGGCAGCCTGGCTTCACAGCCTATATTATCTCACTACTATCTGAGGAAGAGATATGTTTAAAAAGAAATCCACTTCATCAGCAAATACTGTCACCTCCATCTTCAAAATACATCCAGCATCTGGCCACTTCTCATCACCTCTCCCACTCTCCCACCATGCTCAAGGTCACGATCACCTCTTGTCTGCATTATAGCCTTTGCCTTCCTTCTGGTCTAGCTTCCTCCTTGTCCCCTTACAGTGTGTACTTTGCAGCCAGAGTACTGCTTTAAAACCAAGTCAGATCATGACATTCCTTCAAAATCTTCCAGTGGCTTCCACCACTAGGATAAAAGCCAGAGCCCTTCCTATGCTAGGAGGCCCTACATGGTCCAGCCCTGAACTGCCTCTGATTTCATCTCCTGCTACTCTTGCCCTTTCTCTCTCTCTGCCCTACCTGCATGGACCTTGTCACTGTCCCTCTGAGACACCAAGGACACTCACAACGTAGGGCTTTGTGCTGTTTTTCTGTTTGAGAATTCTTACTCCAGATAGCCACATAGTTTGCTTCTCACTCTTCACATCTCATTTTATTAAAGACACCTTCCTTGGCCATCCTATCTGAGTATAGCATGAGAAAGTTCAAGTGTAGAGAACAGCAGATGCAAAGTAACCAGAGGAAGAAAGCTTGTTTCATTTTTTTTCCCCCAAGTAATTGAAAGAAGGTCAAGGTATCAGAGCACAGATGGTGGGGAGACTAGCAGAGGGTAAGGTTTGAGAGGAAGCAGGAGCCAAATCATGAAGGATTTATAAATTGTATTAAGGACTTTGCTCTTCAGAAAAATAACACAGGATGCTGTGGGATCATGGAAGTGTTCCCCAAGGAGAAATGAGTGTTAGATGTGTATGTGACATCAGGACCCTTGGGGTGGAAGACATTGTGTCAGGAATGGAACAGAGGCAAACATAGCATGGGATATGCCAGGATGTAGAAGCAAAGAATGTTGATGGTGGAAATAAACATTCCACTTGTGCCCTCAAAGAGGTGAAATGGACAAGAATAGCTAACATAGAGCAGAATATGTGAATCGCCATCATATGAGCGGCACACATATCATACATTCCAATCAGATTGTGCCATCTGCTGTTCCTCAAACACAGGACACATTTTGCATCCTCTGGGTCTTGCTTACCCCATTCCCTTTGCATAAGGTATGTCCCCACTGCCTCTGGCCATTCTTTTCATGTATCATCTTCTCCAGGAAGCCTTTCCTAATCCCATCAACTAAGTGAGTTTCACCCTCCCTTGAACCCCTTTGACCTTTGTCAAACAGGAATGGAACAGAGGCAAACACTTTGTCTCTCTAAAGTGAGACTCTTTGTTCCTCCTTCTGGCATGCCCTCCCCAGTGTGGCACTACTGCTTTTTAAGTATGAGAAGTAAGTGTGTCTTCCTCCATCTTATTTCCTCAAGCAAAGTTGTGACTACCCTTCTAGATGTCAGTGCCCTGTCCAGTCGGGGCACTATAACAATATTTATTATTATCTCATTTCATCCTCAGAATCTCTCTGTAAGATAGGTATTATCTGTATTTTTAGTTGAAGAAATGGACTCAGAGCTATTGAGTAATTTTTCCACGGTCATGGAGTGTTGGTCTTAAAAATAAGACCATCTCATTCCAGAGCTTCATGCTGCTTTAACACCCAAAACATTGGAGACAGAGGCTTGAGTGACTGTTACAGATCAGCCACCTAATTAATTTCAGTCACTTTAATTCTCTCCATAAAACTAACGTAGCTGAAAAGCAACAAGAAAAGTGGGCTTATTTATCCCGCCAGTCACAGGATTCATGCCATGCTTGTAGTGCTATAATGGTGCTCCGCTGGTAACCTTCCAAGGTTCAGAGCTGCCCTGAATGTTATGGAAGGGCAGCTATAAAAGACCAGAGACAGGAAGTCTCAATTATTGCTGATGGACATGAATAGGGGAAGTGTTTTTGGAAAGCAGTTTAGCAGTATGGCTTAAGAGCCCTAAAGATGGTTTGCACCCATTGAGCTACTGATCCCACTACATGTGTTTATCCAAAGACAACTCAAAGACTTTCTATGCAGACATTCCTTACAGTATTATTTGTAATAATGAAAAGCTGGAAATACCCCAAACATCCACTAACAGTGGAATAGTTTTGTTATTTATGGTATCTCTCTTCTCCCCATACCTCCCAGCTGGTGGAATGTTATGAAGCCACACAAATGTTCATTGTTAGGACTGATCTAATATGAAAAAATCACTTTTATATAATCTCCAGTAGACAGAGCAGGATGCAAAACTGTGTTTATATTATCATCACATCTTAAACTAGTACTTGGCACCTTGTGGACATGCAGTAAATATTTGTTGAATGAACAAATGGTCATCACTGCCATGAATCTTACAGATTCACTATACAGAGAAAAGGAAATATCCAAAAATTAATAGCATTTTCCTTTATGTGGTGGGACTAAGGGTTTTTTATTCTACAGTTTCTGCTTTCATTTTTGACCCCATATTTTCTATAGTGATTATATATGACTTACCAGAAAAAAATGACTTGCACTGAATTTTTTTGAGCTTGAATCAGAGAAGAGTTTTAGACTGAATACTTGCTATTGGCCAGGCGCTTTGCCAAGTACTAGGTTATTTTCCTAACCCTACCAAAATTCTCTAAAGTAAATAGTATTTTCCCCATTGTATTGGTGAGAACACTAAGGCTTATAGAGGTTAAGTTACTCAGGCTCATATAGTTAGTAATTAGCTGAGCCAGGACTAAAATCCAGGTCTGACTCCAAATTCTGTTGTCTTTGTAGTCATATTCTAAGTCAGCTGGATTTCTAGACAAATTTTTTTCAGAACCTTTTGCCATTTGTATCAGAGTCTCAGCAAAGCTGAGGCTGTAATAGCTTGTCTTTAAATTAAAAGTGTATCATTTCTAGCATGGGTAAGATCTCTGATGCCCTTGTGCTCTAACTAATTTCAGAATTTGGTGATACAGCCACTTCTGTAGCAGCAAACCCAGATGCTACTACGATAAGCATTGAGGATGCTCGTGAAACCCCAAAACTTCATCCAGCAACCCCAGGAGGCTCAAGGAGAGAAGAGGATGATGAGTTACTGGGGAATGATGACTCTGACAAAACTGAGGTTCAAACTTGTCTTTGAAATTGTTTTTCTCTTTTAACTTTTCAAAAACATTTTCACACATTTACTCATTATCTCCTGTGTGCAGCGTAGAGGGTCAGGCTCTGGCAGCATGAAGGTAAATCACATGTAGCCTCTGCCTTGGGGAGACACAGGCAAACAGACCATGGTTACCCGTGGGAAGCCTGTTGGTGGAGGGGAGCACCAGTATTGTGGGAACAGAGGAAAGGAGGTTATGGATGGCTTCCTGGAGGTAGTGACCCTTAAATTGAGTCTTGATGAAAGAGTAGGAGGTAGCCAAGGGCAGAAGGAAGGGAAGGATGATCTAGGCAAAGGGAACAGTTTTGGGAGTCACAGAGGCATAAAAACATGGTGCAGACAGAGTGTCTCCTACCTTTACTTCCATTGGGAGCAAAATACAGATGAAGGCAGAAGATGAGGTGACACAGATAGGTAAGGACTCAGCCCAGTGAGTATTAATTGTCCTCTGAACACTCTTAGGAGATATTGATGGATTTTAAACAATGTGGCTGGATATGTTTAAAGATATTTCAGAAATAATGCTGTGTAGAGTATAAACTGGAAGGAGATGGACCGGATGCCAAAAGACCAGGTAGGAGACTGTTGAAGTGGTCTAGGCTAGAAATGATGAAGTCCAGACTAGAACTGGACACAGATATTTAGTGGGTGAGCTCAGTGGACTTGGTAGAAAAGAGGTGAGGGGGAGAGATCAGGGATTCTAGGGAGACACCAGGTTTCTGCGTTGGATTGGATGGCGAATTTCAGTTGGCTGATTTTGAGCATTAAGATTTAGTTCTATGTTCCTATTGTATTCCAGAAAAAATAGTATTTCTATTAATATTTTATAAATACATCATGATTATGATGCAATAGAAGAGCACCTAGTTTACAGCCTTCAGCTTACAGGCGTACTGAAATAGTGGAGCTCTTGGGTGCCAGGTGCTCTCTGTAGAACTCCATGATATATCAAAATACATACCAAAAAAAATCAAGAAGATCATACACCATGATCAAGTGGGATTCATCTCAGGGATGCAAAGATGGTACAACATTCGAAAATCCATCAACATAATCAACTACATCTACAAAAAGAAGGACAGAAACCACATGACCATTTCCATAGAAGCTGAAAAAGCATTCAACAAAATTCAACATCCATTCATGATAAAAACTCTCAACAAAATGGGTATATAGGGCAAGTACCTCAACATAATAAAGGCCATATACGACAAACCCACAGCCAACATCATACTTAACAGCGAGAAGCTGAAAGCTTTTACCTAAGATAGGGAACAAGACAGGGATGCCCACTCTCCCCACTGTTACTCAACATAGTACTGGAGGTCCTAGCCAAGGCAATCAGGCAAAACAAAGAAATACAAGGCATCCAGATTGGTAAAGAAGAAGTCAAACTGTCACTATTTGCAGATGACATGATATTGTACATAAAAAACCCTAAAGACTCCATTCCAAAACTACTAGAACTAATATCTGAATTCAGCAAAGTTGCAGGATACAAAATTAATACACAGAAATCTGTTGCTTTCCTGTACACTAAAGGTGAACTAACAGAAAGAGAAATCAGGAAAACAATTCCATTCACAACTGCATCAAAAAGAATAAAATACCTAACCAAGAAAGTGAAAGACCTATACCCTGAAAACTACAAGACACTCTTAAGAGAAATTAAAGAGGACACTAACATATGGAAACTCATCCCATGCTCCTGGCTAGGAAGAATTAATATTGTCAAAATGACCATCCTACCTAAAGCAATCTACAGGTTCAATGCAGTGCCTATCAAAATACCAACAACATTCTTCAACAAACTGGAACAAATAGTTCAAAAATTCATATGGAACCACAAAAGACCCCAAATAGCCAAAGCAATCCTGAGAAAGAAGAATAAAGCAAGGGGCATCTCGCTTACCAACTTCAAGCTCTACTACAAAGCCACAGTAATCAAGACAATTTGGTACTGGCACAAGAACAGAGCCACAGACCAGTGGAACGGAATAGAGAGTCCAGATATTAACCCAAACATATACGGTCAATTAATATATGATAAAGGAATGGAGAGGCGGAGCCAACATGGCGGCGTGAGTAGGACAGTGGAAATCTCCTCCCAAAAACATATATACTTTTGAAAATACAACAAACACAACTAGCCCTAAAAGAGAGACCAGAAGACGCAGGACAGTGGCCAGACTGCAGCTACACCAGCGAGAACCCAGCGACTGGTGAAAGGGGTAAGATACAAGCCCCGGCCCTGCGGGACGCGAGCGCCCCTCCCCCCAGCTCCCGGCGGGAGAACAATAGGCAGAGCGGGAGGGAGACGGAGCCCAGGACTGCCGAGCACCCAGCCCCAGCCATCCGGGCCAGAGCGCAGACACAGTATATGCCCAGGGGGCCCTGGATACTGGGAGAACAGGGGGTAAGACCTCAGAGCGGGTGCTGAAGCTGATGCCCCTGTGACAAAGAAAAGCGGGGGCTTTTTGAAAGTCTTAAAGGGACAGGGACTTAACAGCTTGACGGAAACAACCCAGGTCACAGTACAGCAGCTGGAAATTACAGGGAAAACCGGGTGCACTAACCCCCTGGGCAACAGCTCTGAGACCCCTCACGGAGGCAAACAGTCAAGCAGCCCCCCCATCCATCACCCCACCGGGCGCTGCGAAAGCAGAGAAGCAGCCTGAGACAAATTCCGCCCACAGAAAGGGAAATTTCTCCCTCCCGGCCAGGCAAGACACAAAGACCCACTCTACACGCAATTACCCAACACAAGCCACTAGGGGTCGCAGTTGCCCCAGTAAAGAAAGGCCAGTAGTAAGTGAAAATTTTGGCCCTCCCAGCTGACAGTCAATAGCACCTGTCAACATGAAAAGGCAAAAAAATATGATTCAGACAAGACTAACCCAGACAGCTTCGGCATCTGCTACATCTTCCCCTGAGAAGGAATCTGGGGAGATAGATTTAGCCAGTCTACCTGAAAAAGAATTCAAAACAAAAGTCATAACCATGCTGATGGACTTGCAGAGAAATATGCAAGAACTAAGGAAGGAGAATTCAGAAATAAAACAAGCTCTGGAAGGACTTCAAAACAGAATGGACGAGATGCAAGAGACCATTAATGGACTAGAAAACAGAGAACAGGAACGCAGAGAAGCTGATGCAGAGAGAGATAAAAGGATCTCCAGGAATGAAAGAATTTTAAGAGAGCTGAGTGATCAATATAAAAGAAATAATTTAAGAATCATAGGCATTCCAGAAGAAGTAGAGAGAGAAAAGGGGATAGAAAACGTCTTTGAAGAAATAATTGCTGAAAATTTCCCCAAACTAGGGGAAGAAATGGCCTCTCAGACCACAGAGGTACACAGAACTCCCATGACAAGGGATCCAAGGAGGGCAACACCAAGACACATAATAATTAAAATGGCAAAGATCAAAGACAAGGACAAAGTATTACAAGCAGCCAGAGAGAAAAAAAAGGTTACCTACAAAGGAAAACCCATCAGGCTATCATCAGACTTCTCAACAGAAACCCTACAGGCCAGAAGAGAATGGCATGATATACTTAATGCAATGAAACAGAAGGGCCTCGAACCAAGACTACTGTATCCAGCACGAATATCATTTAAATATGAAGGAGGGATTAAACAATTCCCAGACAAGCAAAAGTTGAGGGAATTTGCCTCCCACAAACCACCTCTACAGGGCATCCTACAGGGACTGCTCTAGATGGGAGCACTCCTAAAAAGAGCACACAACAAAACACCCAACATATGAAGAAGGGAGGAGGAGGAATAAGAAGGGAGAGAAATAAAGAATCATCAGATTGTGTTTATAATAGCTCAACAAGCGAGTTAAGTTAGACAGTAAGACAGTAAAGAAGCTAACCCTAAACCTTTGGTAACCACAAACTTAAAGCCTGCAATGGCAATAAATTCATACCTTTCAATAATCACCCTAAATGTAAATGGACTGAATGCACCAATCAAAAGACACAGAGTAATAGAATGGATAAAAAAGCAAGATCCATCCATATGCTGCTTACAAGAGACTCACCTCAAACCCAAAGACGCGCACAGACTTAAAGTCAAGGGATGGAAAAAGATATTTCAAGCAAACAACAGAGAGAAGAAAGCAGGCGTTGCAATTCTGGTATCAGACAAAACAGACTTCAAAATAAAGAAAGTAACAAAAGACAAAGAAGGACATTACATAATGATAAAGGGCTCAGTCCATCAAGAGGATATAACCATTATAAATATATATGCACCCAATACAGGAGCACCAACATACCTGAAACAAATATTAACAGAACTAAAGGAGGAAATAGAATGCAATGCATTCATTCTAGGAGACTTCAACACACCACTCACTCCAAAGGACAGATCCACCAGACAGAAAATAAGTAAGGACACAGAGGCACTGAACAACACACTAGAACAGATGGACCTAATAGACATCTACAGAACTCTACATCCAAAAGCAACAGGATACACGTTCTTCTCAAGTGCACATGGAACATTCTCCAGAATAGACCACATACTAGGACACAAAAAGAGCCTCAGTAAATTCCAAAAGATTGAAATCCTACCAACCAACTTTTCAGACCACAAAGGCATTAAACTAGAAATAAACTGTTCAAAGAAAGCAAAAAGGCTCACAAACACATGGAGGCTAAACAACACGCTCCTAAATAATCAATGGATCAATGACCAAATCAAAATGGAGATCCAGCAATATATGGAAACAAATGACAACAACAACACTAAGCCCCAACTTCTGTGGGACGCAGCAAAAGCAGTCTTAAGAGGAAAGTATATAGCACTCCAAGCATATTTAAAAAAGGAAGAGCAATCCCAAATGAACGGTCTAATGTCACAACTATCAAAATTGGAAAAAGAAGAACAAATGAGGCCTAAGGTCAGCAGAAGGAGGGACATAATAAAGATCAGAGAAGAAATAAATAAAATTGAGAAGAATAAAACAATAGCAAAAATCAATGAAACCAAGAGCTGGTTCTTCGAGAAAATAAACAAAATAGATAAGCCTCTAGCCAGACTTATTAAGAGGAAAAGAGAGTCAACACAAATCAACAGTATCAGAAATGAGAAAGGAAAAATCACAACAGATCCTGCAGAAATACAAAGAATTATTAGAGACTACTATGAAAACCTATATGCTAACAAGCTGGGAAACCTAGGAGAAATGGACAACTTCCTAGAAAAATACAACCTTCCAAGACTGACCCAAAAAGAAACAGAAAATCTAAACAGACCAATTACCAGCAACGAAATTGAAGCGGTAATCAAAAAACTACCAAAGAACAAAACCCCCGGGCCAGATGGATTTACCTCGGAATTTTATCAGACATACAGGGAAGACATAATACCCATTCTCCTTAAAGTTTTCCAAGAAATAGAAGAGGAGGGGATACTCCCAAACTCATTCTATGAAGCTAACATCACCCTAATAACAAAACCAGGCAAAGACACCACCAAAAAAGAAAACTATAGACCAATATCCCTGATGAACGTAGACGCAAAAATACTCAACAAAATTTTAGCAAACCGAATTCAAAAATACATCAAAACCATCGTACACCATGACCAAGTGGGATTCATCCCAGGGATGCAAGGATGGCACAACATTCGAAAGTCCATCAATATCATCCACCACATCAACAAAAAGAAAGACAAAAACCACATGATCATCTCCATAGATGCTGAAAAAGCATTTGACAAAGTTCAACATCCATTCATAATAAAAACTCTCAGCAAAATGGGAATAGAGGGCAAGTACCTCAACATAATAAAGGCCATCTATGAAAAACCCACAGCCAACATTATATTGAATAGCGAGAAGCTGAAAGCATTTCCGCTGAGATCGGGAACTAGACAGGGATGCCCACTCTCCCCACTGTTATTTAACATTGTACTAGAGGTCCTAGCCACGGCAATCAGACAAAACAAAAAAATACAAGGAATCCAGATTGGCAAAGAAGAAGTCAAACTGTCACTATTTGCAGATGACATGATACTGTACATAAAAAACCCTAAAGACTCCACCCCAGAACTACTAGAACTGATATCGGAATACAGCAAAGTTGCAGGATACAAAATCAACACACAGAAATCTGTGGCTTTCCTATATACCAACAATGAACCAACAGAAAGAGAAATCAGGAAAACAACTCCATTCACAATTGCATCAAAAAAAATAAAATACCTAGGAATAAACCTAACCAAAGAAGTGAAAGACTTATATTCTGAAAACTACAAGTCACTCTTAAAAGAAATTAAAGGGGACACTAACAGATGGAAACGCATCCCATGCTCATGGCTAGGAAGAATTAATATCGTCAAAATGGCCATCCTGCCCAAAGCAATATACAGATTTGATGCAATCCCTATGAAACTACCAGCAACATTCTTCAATGAACTGGATCAAATAATTCAAAAATTCATATGGAACCACCAAAGACCCCGAATAGCCAAAGCAATCCTGAGAAAGAAGAATAAAGTAGGGGGGATCTCACTCCCCAACTTCAAGCTCTATTATAAAGCCATAGTAATCAAGACAATTTGGTACTGGCACAAGAACAGAGCCACAGACCAATGGAACAGACTAGAGAATCCAGACATTAACTCAGACATATATGGTCAATTAATATTTGATAAAGGAGCCATGGACATACAATGGCGAAATGACAGTCTCTTCAACAGATGGTGCTGGCAAAACTGGACAGCTACATGTAGGAGAATGAAACTGGACCATCGTCTAACCCCATATACAAAAGTAAACTCAAAATGGATCAAAGACCTGAATGTAAGTCATGAAACCATTAAACTCTTGGAAGAAAACATAGGCACAAACCTCTTAGACATAAACATGAGTGACCTCTTCTTGAACATATCTCCCCGGGCAAGGAAAACAACAGCAAAAATGAACAAGTGGGACTATATTAAGCTGAAAAGCTTCTGTACAGCAAAAGACACCATCAATAGAACAAAAAGAAACCCTACAGTATGGGAGAATATCTTTGAAAATGACACATCCGATAAAGGCTTGACGTCCAGAATATATAAAGAGCTCACACGCCTCAACAAACAAAAAACAAATAACCCAATTAAAAAATGGGCAAAGGAACTGAACAGACGGTTCTCCAAAAAAGAAATTCAGATGGCCAACAGACACATGAAAAGATGCTCCACATCGCTAATTATCAGAGAAATGCAAATTAAAACTACAATGAGGTATCACCTCACACCAGTAAGGATGGCTGCCATCCAAAAGACAAACAACAACAAATGTTGGCGAGGTTGTGGAGAAAGGGGAACCCTCCTACACTGCTGGTGGGAATGTAAACTTGTTCAACCATTGTGGAAAGCAGTATGGAGGTACATCAAAATGCTCAAAACAGACTTACCATTTGATCCAGGAATTGCACTCCTAGGAATTTACCCTAAGAATGCAGCAATCAAGTATGAGAAAGATCAGTGCACCCCTATGTTTATCGCAGCACTATTTACAATAGCCAAGAATTGGAAGCAACCTAAATGTCCATCGATAGATGAATGGATAAAGAAGATGTGGTACATATACACAATGGAATACTACTCTGCCATAAGAAAAGGGCAAATCCAACCATTTGCAGCAACATGGATGGAGCTGGAGGGTATTTTGCTCAGTGAAACAAGCCAAGCAGAGAAAGAGAAATACCAAATGATTTCACTCATCTGTGGAATATAAGAACAAAGGAAAAACTGAAGGAACAAAACAGCAGCAGAATCACAGAACTCAAGAATGGACTAACAGGTACCAAAGGGAAAGGGACTGGGGAGGATGGGTGGGTAGGGAGGGATAAGGGGGGGAGAAGTAGGGGGGTATTAAGATTAGCATCCATAGCGGGGTGGGAGAAAGGGGAGGGCTGTACAACACAGAGAAGACAAGTAGTGATTCTACAACAGGTTGCTACGCTGATGGACAGTGACTGTAAAGGAGTATATAGGGGGGACCTGGTATAGGGGAGAGCCTAGTAAACAAAGTATTCATAAGTATTCGTCATGTAAGTGTAGATTAATGATTAAAAAAAAAAAAATGCAGTTCCTATGTGGTGACCTCTAATGAGTTCTACACAATAATATAAAGGACATATAAAAGTGTAGGCAAAGGGTCTGTTTGTGTTTATACAGAGGATCAAAGCCTAATTTGGCTACCCCGAAAATGAACTAAGAAACGATATGAAAGAGAACTTCCAACATCAGCACTCTCGGGAAGACTCATGCCAGAAGATGATCATCAAAAAACCCCAACAAAGATCCACGCACTGCTACAGCTGTAGATGCACTCATCCCACCAGCTTCTGGACTTGCCATGGGAATGAAGGAGATATCTAAGCTGGCCTGTGCATACAGTAAAACAACAAATTTGACTGGATCTATACTGTTGGAACTCAACCAAGAATTAGGAGAAGTGCAAATTGTAGCGCTCCAAAATCTTACAACTACAGACTATTTACTGTTAAAAGAACATATGGGATGTGAACAGTGCCCAGGAATGGGTTGTTTTAATTTGTCTGATTTTTCTCAAACTATTCAAATTCAGTTAGATAATAACCATCATATCATTGATAAGTTTTCACAAATGCCTAGGGTGCCTAACTGGTTTTCTTGGTTTCACTGGAGATGGCTGGTAATTACAGGTATGCTTTGGTTATGTAACTATACTCCTATTATGTTAATGTGTGTGCGCAATTTAAGTAGTAGCTTAAAATATATACATGCTGAAGTTACTCTACAAGAAGATATGTCAAAGAAATAATCAATCTTCCCATGTTTTCTCCTGCCTGCTACTTCTATAGCTTTTCTTCTTCCTTCCTAATTACAACGAATTCTTAAATAGAATTCGTGCCTCATATCAAATTTACCGAGTATCATAACTCCTCCAAGTGGTAAAGATACCTCAAGACAAATGCTGGGCATAGAAGCCACAGGGCATAAATATGCAAAGAAATAAAAAGCTAACCATTTCAAACAATAAGGCTTCTCTCTCACTTACCAACTTAACATTTCCCTGTGTGGCCCCGGAAGATGACTGGTTAGCCAGAGACGGGTAAGATTCCTCAAGGGAGGAACAACCTAAGACAGGCACAGTCGCTGGGGGGTCATCAGGTGAGAAATTGGGGATCAACAGAGGTGAGGCTTAGAACCTCACCCCCCCTGTTCTGAGAGAAATCTTCTGCATATGTGGATGTTTTATTGCCCTTGTCTAGCTTGGATTAACACATAGTCTACAGGCACACACCTGATCATATACATTTGCTCTCTTACAACACTAAACTATGTTTTCTACCTTTATCTAGTATCTACCTACCACTTCAGCATTTTATTAAAAATAATAATAATAAAGAGAGAAAAGTGGTATCCACATATAAATCAAGTATAAAAACCAAATGAGTATTCATATTTGAACTGTTTATAGTTCATAATGCATGAGCAAAACCGAAAGTTTCTGTGATGACTGCCCTTGTACTGTTCACCATGTAACTTATTCACTATGTAAGAATTTGTTCTCCATGTAAGAACTTGTTCGTTATGCTTCAGAAGATTGGAGACTGACGAAAATTAGGCTTGGGGTGGATTAATGATTGTGCATTGAGCATTGACTCCCCTATACAGAATTTTATTGTTGTTAACAACCATTTGATCAATAAAAATGAGAGATGCCCTAACAACAACAACCAAGAAAAAGTACACACTTCCAATTGTAAAATAAATAAGCAACCGGGATGTAATGTATAGCATAAGGAATATAGTCAAAATATTGTAACAACTTGGTATGGTGATAGCTGGTACTTAGAATTATCATGTATATAAATGTTGAATCACTGTGTTGTACACCTGAAACTAATGTAATGTAATACTGTGTGTCAACTACCCT
This sequence comes from Manis pentadactyla, assembly GCF_030020395.1. Classification (NCBI taxonomy): domain Eukaryota; kingdom Metazoa; phylum Chordata; class Mammalia; order Pholidota; family Manidae; genus Manis; species Manis pentadactyla. Next base: position 43,627,327 of record NC_080022.1, on the reverse strand, counting down.
TCAATAAAAAATAATTATCTATAAAAAAAAAAAAAAAAAAAAAAAAAAAAAAAATATATGATAAAGGAGTCATGGACATACAATGGGGAAATGACAGCCTCTTCAACAGCTGGTATTGGCAAAACTGGACAGCTACATGCAAGAGAATGAAACTGGATCATTGTCTAACCCCATACACAAAAGTAAATTTGAAATGGATCAAAGACCTGAATGTAACTCATGAAACCATAAAACTCTTAGAAAAAACATAGGCAAAAATCTCTTGGAGATAAACATGAGCAACTTCTTCATGAACATATCTCCCTGGGCAAGGGAAACAAAAGCAAAAATGAAAAGCGGGACTATATCAAGCTGAAAAGCTTCTTTACAGCAAAGGACACCATCAATAGAACAAAAAGGCATCCTACAGTATGGGAGAATATATTCATAAATGACAGATCCAATAAAGGGTTGACATCCAAAATATATAAAGAGTTCACGCACCTCTACAAACAAAAAGCAAATAATCCAATTAAAAAAATGGGCAGACGAGCTGAGCAGACAGTTCTCCAAAGAAGAAATTCAGATGGCCAACAGACACATGAAAAGATGCTCCACATCGCCAGTCATCAGAGAAATGCAAATTAAAACCACAATAAGATATCACCTCACACCAGTAAGGATTGCCACCATCCAAAAGACAAACAACAACAAATGTTGGCAAGGTTGTGGAGAAAGGAGAACCCTCCTACACTGCTGGTGGGAATGTAAATTAGTTCAACCATTGTGGAAAGCAGTATGGAGGTTCCTCAAAAAGCTCAAAATAAAGATATCATTTGATGAATTCCACTTCTAGGAATTTACCCTAAGAATGCCGCAGCCCAGTTTGAAAAAGACATATGCACCCCTATGTTTATTGCAGCACAATTTACAATAGCCAAGAAATGGAAGCAACCTAAGTTGTTGATTAGCAACCTAATCAGTAGATGAATGGATAAAGAAGATGGGGTACATATGCACAATGGAATATTATTCAGCCGTAAAAAGAAAACAAATCCTACCATTTGCCACAGCATGGCTGGAGCTAGAGGGTTTTATGCTCAGTGAAATAAACCAGGTGGAGAAAGACAAGTACCAAATGATTTCACTCATATGTGGAGTATAAGAACAAAGGAAAAACTGAAGGAACAAAACAGCAGTAGACTCACAGAACCCAAGAATGGACTAACAGTTACCAAAGGGAAAGGGACTGGGGAGGATGGTGGGAAGGGAGGGATAAGGGGTGGGAGGAAGAAAGGGGGCATTACGATTAGCATGTATAATGTGTGTGGGGGCACAGAGAGGGCTGTGCAACACAGAGAAGACAAGTAGTGACTCTACAGCATCTTACTACGCTGATGGACAGTGACTGTAATGGGGTTTGTGGGGGGGACTTGGTGAAGAGGATATCCTAGTTAACAATGTTCCTCATGTAATTGTAGATTAATAATACCAAAAAAAGAAAAAGAAAAAGACGTACCAAAATTTATGCCAAATTATATACCATCATATACTAGTTGCTGTGGCAAGAGCTCAGACTTAGGAGCCTAACTTTGAATCCTTGTCCAGGCAGTAGTCATAGCTATGTGGTCTCGGACAAGGTGCAGTATCTCCCGTAAGCCATGGTTTCCTCATTTGAAATATAAGAAAATCATATGTTGACTATTACCATCATTATCATCACAATGGCCAATACTTATTCAATGTTTAATACCACTGGGCACCATTTAGTTCCTTACTTGGATCATCTCATTTAACCCTTAAAATTACCCTTTATTCCAGGAACCTTCTTATTCTCATTCTACCAACTTGAAGCACAGAGCTTAAGTAACTTGCCCCAGTACACACAACTGGCAGGTGACAGGTGGAACTTTAAACTGAGGCCTTCTGAATCTAGAGCCTGTGCTCCTCCCCTCTGTATTAGAGTTATTATATATTAAGTGCTTATTAACGTTGTTTTACCTTCAGGGTACAGAGGTGATTTTTAGTATAGCTGAGTTATTAATTAGTCAAGTCACGAGAAATAGAACCAATAGGATGTATAGAGAGAAAGAAAGATTTTTTTTAGAGAATCGGTTCACATGATTTTGGTTATGTGACAAGTCCAAAATCTGCTGGAGGCAGCTGGCGGGCCGGAGACTCAAGGAAGAGTTGGAGTTTGAGCCCAAAGGCAGTCTGCTGTAGGTCCCGGAAGAGCCGATGTTGCAGGTGGAGTCTGGAGGCTGTCTGCTGAGGTCCCTCTTGCTCAGGGAGGTGGGCCTTTTGTTCTGTTTGGGCCTTCACCTGACTGGCTGTGGCTCTCCACATTATGGAGAGCAATCTGCTTACTCAAAAAGTCCATCAACTTGAATGTAAAACTCGTACAAAAACACCCTCACAGAAACATCCAGCATAGTGTTTGACCAAATATCTGGTTGCCACATAAAATTAACCATCACACTGAGCAGCAGTAGGCATCAGAAGTTTAAGAAGAAATGTATAGGGTAAAATCTTAAAATTGAAACATTGTATCCATTATCTTATTTTGTCTGGGAATTAGGAAGAGATTACCAATATTCTATGATAGTGACAGAATTCTTTGGCCTAGCTATGGTGCATGTGTCTCTGGTTTTCAGTGTCTTGTAATACTAGAGTTGGACAGAGCCTTCAGTTTCCTCTATTAAAGCTTTCCGTGGTATGTCAGAAAGACAGCACCTGAATACCCCAGAAGCCAGCAGTTCATTACCATGTAAAGCAGCCAGTGGTGCTGTTGGACACCTTTAATTGTGAAAAAATTTTCCTTTATAATGAACAAGAAATACCTGCCCATACACCTTCCTTTGTCCTGCAAAGCTCCTCAGAGCCCATCAGCACCTTTTGCTGTATGCATCCTCTTTAGACCTCTGAAGATGGCAGTCATAATTCCTGCTGTGGGGACTGCATTCTGCTGTCAAATAGCTGTGCTGTTGACAGATATGGCTCTCCTTGTGTGCCTCTTAGAAGATGGAATTTCCTTTTTTGTCAGAGCAGTACATTTTAAGTTTTTAGTACTTTAGAGTGAATCAGTATGTCAGATTTTGGAGAAGTCAGGTGGTGATAGTAAGGATCTTGAGGGAGTAGAGGAATGAGAGATATTTGCACTGTCTTCTGTATGGATATGCTTATGTGTGTATATATGCACATATATGTTATTGTACATAATACAGGTTATATATAATTAATCTGATCCTCCTATAATCTTATGATGTAGAACTTGTTGGCTGTACTTTTTAGATAAGAGAACTAAGACCACCCCTGAGTGAAGTAACCATGATTTGAAACCTTTGGTGTGACATCAAAACTGATACTTGTTTTACACAAGGCTGAGAGTTGGGTATGGCTGATTGATGAATGCAGAAGATCCTGGCCTTTCATACATCTTCATTTTCCTTTATATCAGATCCCTCTCTCTGCATAGCTGGAATAAGGAAATTACTTTCATGTTGATCCTGTTGTATTTTACCTCTGACAGTTACTTGCTGGACAGAAGAAAAGCTCCCCCTTCTGGACCTTTGAATATTATCAAACATTCTTTGATGTAGACACCTACCAGGTTTGTAAACCAGTTTCAGTCTTTCCTGTACATGTAATGGAAACTTGTTTCCTCTGTGGTTAAACAAATAACATGAGAGCTTTTGTATACTGGATATGGTTTTATAAAAATAAAGGGTTGGTTAGCATTTGAAAATACTATCATCATAAAAGTTCTAATAACTGAGTTTCAACTTTGCAATAGTTCAATTTATTAAGCTTTTAAAAAAATCTTCACTAGACTTTCTGCTGTGTTATTTTCCAGGTCTTTGACAGAATAAAAGGGTCTCTTTTGCCAATACCAGGAAAAAACTTTGTGAGGTTATATATCCGCAGCAATCCAGATCTCTATGGTATGTGTAGTGCCCTTTTGATTTTTTACTGGGTACAAGTTGAACTCAGGGTGTGTCTAGGGTGACTGGAAGGTTGGAGAAGTATGCTGTTGGTGAGGCATGAAACATTTTATTTGACTTGTCTAGCTTCCGTGCAATCCTTGCAAACAGTTGTGGAGAAAATGTGATTATATGTTAATGCCATGATTCCAACTAATAGTATGTGCTTTGAAAGTCTTCAAATTACATCACAAATTTGAGACAAAGTAAGACACTTTGACTAAGAGGAGACTCTTGGTTTTAATTTTTAAAAGGATTTGGTGGTGGTGGTGAGTGTGGAGAAGGTACCCTCACACTTACTCGTTCATGAGCTGAGTCAAGCATCCCCTGGGGATTCAGTAACAGCACTGGAAGTCTGGAAGAGGGGTGGGCTGGGGATTGACTGTCACCCCCAACCTCCCTGTGGAGAAAAGGCCAGCCGCCCTCAGTGCTCTTGGGGGAATGGGCTCCAGCATCAGTAGCCTTCTATGTTTGCAGGGAGAAGAGAGCCAATGGTTCTGAGTGCTTTCTTTGTGCAGGTGCTCTATGAATTATGAAAGACTGTGTACATGGTCACATTTAACTCTTGCAATGACCTTCAGGACAGGTATTATTGTCCCCATTTTTCAAGTGAGGAAGCTGACACTCCAGTGAGGCTCAGTAATATATATGCCCAATCATAAATAGTAAGTATTAGGACAATTACATATGTTGATTGTAAGAGGAAAAGGACCTCATGAGAATCTACTGTGTGCCAGTCACTACATACACTGTTTAATCCTTTCAATAAGACTGTTAAGTACTAATATCCCTTTTTTCCATGTGAGAAAACTAAGGCTAAGAGTTGTCGAACTAAAAATAGTCTGGAACCAAGTTTAGTGTTACATAACCCTATATTTATTCTGTAAGACTGGTGGTTTTATACTCTAGAATGTTTTCATCAAACGGCACAGATATCCAATATTTAAGACTAGTAGAAGTGGAACTGCTCCAGTGGAGGTTGAGGAGAGGCTCCCTTCTGTAGAGCTCCCCGTCTCTGTGATGTTCCTAGAAGTTCAGTCCGCAGTTCCTGGGGCTCTGGTGAGGATGGTGTGAAAACCATTATTACCAGGGCTGGTGCCACTCATCTAGGACTGCCGAGGCAGTTTCTCTTTCCAGCTCTGTCATTCATTCTCCTAGCCTGACAGTTTCTTGAGAGGCAACCTCTGTGTCTGACCAATCCATGTTAGCAGTGCCTGGCAGAGGGCTTGGCACAGTAAGTGCTCAAACAATTTTTGAGCACATAATCTTGTGATACGTATTGAGAATTCCACAATGCAGTCATAATCTCCACCCCCAAAGAGAGAAATGCGAGAGCTGACATTGATTGAATACCGTACAAGTGCCTTGCGTGGAGCTCAGCATGGTTTTACTACTTTATACAATTTTATTTCCTACATTCCAAGGAAGATTTGCTTATTAACAAAAGAGAAAATTGAGGTTTGGGGAGGATAACTAGCCCATTGTCACAAAGTTAGCAAAAATAACAATAAAAGCAGGCATACATAGAGTGCTTATCATGCACCAGTGTTACTGGGGAAGAACCTATATTAACTCATTTAATCCTTATAACAACTTCAACTTTATGAGGTATGTACTGTTATTATCTACAGTGTGTAGATGAGGACACTGCATCGCATAGGGTCAAGTAACTTGTCTAAGATCATATAGCCAGTAAGGGGCTGAGCTCAGCTTTAAAATCAACACTGAAGCTCATGATCCCTAGTCTTCATCACTGTGTTATGCTTTCTAGTAAAAAAGCCAGGGTTTGAACCCAAAGCTTGCTTCTTTCTACAACACTGTTAGCCTCATGAGCTCATAGACATGGTTAAGAAACGAAGGTATTCTGTAGGTGAAATGTTCTGTAGCAGAGAGGATTGGGCCATATGGGGTAGGTGGGAGGAAGGTGGTCAGGAAAAAGATGACAGATGTGTCAGCCTGCAGATTCTGAGGGAAATATCAATGAATTTGACTACACTTAAACTAAAATTAAGGATTTCTATGCCACAAAAACCATAAGCAAAGTAAAAAAATAAACCACAGACCAGAGATAATATTTGCAATGCTTAAAACCAACAAAGAATGAAAAGCAAGACTATATGTAGAATTCCTACCAATTATGAGAATAAAACCAATTATAAGTTCTGGGGGGAAAAGCAACTGACAGAAAAGGAAACCCAAATGGCCAGTACGTATATGAATAGATGCTTAGTTCCATCTGTAATCAGGGAAATGAAAACAAAACAAAATATTATTTGTGCCCATCATTTTAGCAAACATAAACTTTGCTTGTCTTCATTCATTCAGTTCATTTAACAAATATTGAATACTTACTATGTTAGGCACTGAAGATATAGCAGTGAAAAAAACCACAAAAACCCCTGCCCTGAGGCAGTTTATAATCTACTGAGCTTAATAATAAACAAAGAAAATAAGAAAAATATATAGTGTGCTATTATAAATGCTAAGGTGATAAATTTGAAAGACAGGAGATGTTTGCATAGGTGGGTGAATTTGAAATTTTTTTAAATTTGAAAAGGTGAATTTTGAAAAGACCTGAAGGAATTAGGAGCAATATGTGTAGATATCTAAGGGAAAAAGTATTTGAAGCAGAGAGCTCAGCAGTACAAAGGTTCTGAGGCAGGAACTCGCCTAGTATGCTCAAAGAACAGTAGAGAGACTAGTGTGACGGGGCTGGAGTGAGCATGGGGCCTCATGGGTGAGGTCAGAGGGGCACTGCGGAGGGGCAGATCACAGAGTCTGGGTCACAGTGAGCACTTGGGCTTTTACTTAACTGAGAAACCACTGGAAGGTTAAAGCAGAGCAGTGACATGCTCCAAGTCAGATGTTCATAAACTTTGATACCAAGAGTTGTCAAGAATGTGGAGTATTGGGACACTCTCTATATGTGGTGTGTATATAACTGATACACAAATTGGAGCGGTTTGAAGATGCTTATGCCCTACAACTTAATGGTTGTACTCCTAGATATGTATTCTTAGAGAAACCCATATACATAAAAGAAGACCTAGAGAAGAATATTATTCACTGCAGCCACATTGTTTGTAATAGCAAATACTTAGAAACAACCAAAATAGTCATCAGCAGAAGAATGGATAAATAAATTGTAGTGTGTTCATACATGGAATTCTGTAGTTTTCAGAAAGTGATGAGATATTTGAGCATCAGTGTGGCTAAATCTCAGAACAATGGTAAAAGAAAAAAGCATGTTGTAGAAGGATATGAATAACATGACACCATTAGAAGGATTTGAAAAAGTGGTATGATGGGTACCCCAATGTTTGTTTTGTCCTTTGTGCTTATCTGTGTTAGAAATATTTCATAATATAAAAATGCATAATGTAAACTAAGTTAAGGCTCTCACTCACCTCTACTGCATAATAAAAGTAGGAATTTGGCAGGAAAGAGGAAGAGAGAAGGCAGGATGAAGCAACATGACAGGCCCTGGGAAGACTAGGTGGCTGTGTGTTTCTGGAGCCCAAGCTTCCTATGTGGTGCATGTGCTAGAAACAGTGGCTTTGCCTCTTGTACATCACTGTGTCCCCAGCACCTAGCCCAGAGTTTAGAGGGCAGTGGGTTCTTAGTAAATAATGGCCAATAGGGCCCGATATTCTCTGCTTTTTAATACTTTGGCCACTATGGTTCTATGCTTGGATGGCCTCAGCCCATTGACACAGCTCATGGTCAATTTTGTTCATTCAACAAAGTTTTTGGGGATTTTAAAAATGCTGTTGGTTGTAGGGTTTTGTTTGTTTGTCTTTGTGTTTGCTTATTGCATCTTTTGTATGCTAGGCACTCCCAGTAGTAACACAGTGAACACGAGTTAGTCCTTTCTGTAGCAGAGAGCGTGCAGGCTAGTGATTAAACAGCAATTGGTGGGCAGCTGATGTTGGTGACTTTTTGAAACATCCCAGTGGATTGCTGTGCTCCCTTTCCCACCTCCAGGAACATACTTGGCTTTGAAAAGTGCTAGTCCATTTCTTCTCGTCATCTCCCCCGGCATTATAACTTTCTTAATTTTAGGATATGTCAGGGTGCCTGCAGTTACCGCAAAAGGTGTTGTGAAATATTAGTGAAATTGAAAAGTGGAGTTCATAACTTTATTAAACTCTCTCAATTTGAAAATCATGTTAGTACTTTTTCTAGATGGAGAGAAATAAGGATGTTGTTCATAAAATTAAGTGAAATAATGAAATGGATTCACAAAGTTTGCTGTATTCATTCAGTGGAGTATTTTATAATCAGTAAAAAAGAATAGGCTGATTTTTATGACTAGCTATGGTAGACTCTTTAGGATATATTAAGGTGAAAATAGAAAAATACAGAGCAGGATATATACGTATGTCATCATTTGTATAAAATATGCACACACACAGACACACACAAATATGTGTGTGTTTATACATGTATGGAAATCTTTGGCAGGATTCACCAGAAGCTGGTTGTGGAGGTGAGCTCTGGGGAGGGGAAATGCATGGCTAGGGAACAGGGAACAGAGTGAGGGAGGTTTACTTTTTTCTATATTGCCTTTTGAATGTTTAAACACTGAACTGTGTGCTTATAGTACTTTTTTATTAAAAAATGAAAGAAAAAAAATAAAGCCTTAAACATACATACACACACAACGATGATGAACTGGGAGACTAAATTAACTCTTCCCTAAAATGTTCGGCTTGCCCCACTTCCATTTAGAGAACAGTCTGATTTAAGTTATTTTTCTCTGGCATTAATGTTTGGCACATTAGATATGGGAAGCCACCTTTGCTTCCTTATCCTGATAGTGAAGGCTTAACAAAATGTCCATGAACTTTTTTTGGGTGAGCCTCCAATAAAAAAAGGTACAAACAAATTAGTGTCCTTGTTCATCTAATGGTAGAAGGTGTTTCTGGCCTTTTCATTCCAATCCTTCCTGTCTTTAATGCAGCTAATCACTGAATTGTGTGTTTGACCTTTTAAAAAAGAAAATTCCCACTTACATGAGTATTGATTGTATCTAAAATTCACTTTCCCTTGTTTCCATGAGTAGGCCAGAGGACATAAGAAATTATTCTGTAAGAGTCTGTAGGCTGGTGTTTCATTTTCATGTTGCATTTTCTGGTTTCCTTTGCAGGCCCCTTTTGGATATGTGCCACATTGGTCTTTGCCATAGCAATTAGTGGGAATCTTTCCAACTTCTTAATCCATCTGGGAGAGAAGACATACCATTATGTGCCCGAATTCCGAAAAGGTTGGTGAATAGCTTGACTCATTTGAATGCTGTCAGTTTGTCACTGTGAGTTCCTTTTGCCCACTGAGTTTTTGGGCCCCTGTCTCTAGGTGCAGCCCCTGCTTTCTGTACTTAAGGGTTCAAACATACCCACTGTCTCAGAATTTACCTCCTATCTATATAAAGCTACATAATCTTTTTTTTTTTAGTGTGGTAAAATAGTCACAACATAAAACTTACCATTTTAACCAGTTTTAAGTATACAATTCAGTGGTATTCAAGTATATTCACAATATTTTGAATCCACATAATCTTTTGGATAGTTGTAAGGCAAGGACCAGTAGCAGTTAGAATTTATCCAAAGAAAAATGTACAAAATAAGTAAAAAACTGTGTGCATGAAAGTCTCCCTTGTAGCATTATTTGTATTATCCAAGTGTTGGAAACAGTAGGAGTATTGTTATTTAAGTCATCATGACTCAACCAGCTGGCTCTGGAGCCACTAATTATGAAGCATTTAGAGCAACATGGAAAACTGATAATCCAAACCTGTGCCTGTGCTGTTAGCCACTTCATTAAAGGGAAGCCTACAGGTGGTCAGGGCCTCAAAGGGAAAAGGTAGAAATGAGTGTGTCTTCCTTGTTAGTTCTCGATAGAGATGCTTGCAGCAGTTCTGAGTTGCAGCTTACCTCTCTTACAAAAAAGTGCTGTTCTCTGTAAAAAAAAAAAAAAAAAGAAAGAAATGAGTGTGTCCTAGTGATGGGCTTGTGGATGGTGCTCTTGTTTTGAAACTTTCTGTCTGTGGCAGTATTAGATAATTAAAAAAACAAAAAACTAAACAAAACAACAGCTTTCAGGGACTTGAATACAACAGCCACCCCCAAACGAGGAAGTCTGGCTCTGTAGGAGATTGACCGGCGCCATTTTCCCAATTCTGTCCTCCCCTCCTTCCCCCCTCCCTGCCTGCCTGCTCTCCTGCTGAGAGGCCTTACATAGGTTTTGTAAGAGCCTTGTCTCTGGGACCAGGTCGCTGGCTTCAAGCTCCTTCTCCACCACTCATTAGCTTTTACCTCATTGACAAGTTATCTCATCTCTCTTGGCTTCAGAGTTATTATATCTGTAAAATGGGAATAATAATATCTATATAATGGGGCTATTGTAAAATTAAAGATATATGTAAAGAGGTTAGAATAGTAATGTATACAGAAAAGAGTTCTTATGTGTGTGTGTATAAATAGTTAATATTTATATATGCATATGTACATACACATATATGTGTGTATGGAGAAATAGGGATTTACCTGTGTGTGTGTATGTCTTCCCATGTATCCTTCTTTTCTTCGCCCCTACCCTCCAGCCCATTTCCTCTTCTCTTCTTCTCCATCATGGAGTCAGACCTGGATTAAGTCCCAACTCCGTTTGTCAAATGTCCTTTGGCTTGATTTTAGTTCAGTAAATGTTATCCATGAGATATAGACCCTGTCTTTAAGTAGCTCAGTGGTTAAGTAAAGAAAGACAGGTAAATGACTATTGCTGTAAAGGTATGTTAATTCTTATAGCAGATATATATATATATATATATATATAACCACCCAGAGTTACTTAGCTATTCGTGGCAGAGCTAGGAATAGAACCCATGGAGTCTGCATAGAGTCTGTGCCCTTGACTGTTATACAGTGTCTCTCAATAAACCACTCGGTGTAATAGCTGTAGCCATCCTAGTAATTCCCTTCCCCTTCCTTTAGTTATCCAAGATGAAGGCAGTGTGTGAGCAAAATTATGTTTGGCTTAATGAGGGAGTTCCCATTATGAAAAAACTGCTCTGGGAGCTGAAAAATGTTTTGGACAACCACATGTCTTAACCAGAGTGACTGTAATTGCTAGGGGTGCCTTCCTTCCTGCCAAGAGAATAAAGGGAATTACCTGCCAATTTTCACGTAGGAAGGGCTGGTGCCAAGGGCTTAGCCATGCTGTATGACTCTCCCCTCCCGGGAAAACAAGAAGGGGGTGGGCCACTGCTGGGCAAGAGGATGCAGGGACAGTGACACACTGAACTTGCTGTTCAGAGGAACCACAAAATAGCATTTCTACCACAGAGACAGAATTATTGAAAGAAGAGAGTCAAACTGAAGAATATTTCAAGCAATTCGTTAATGAGCTAGAACTCCCCGTTTCAGAGACAGAAGGAATTCTGAGGAGCGTGCAGAGCAATCTGTACCTACAGCATTTTAATAAATTTGCTAAAGAAATCAGCATCAGCTCTTGTTGTACTAGGAAAGAGGATGTATTCTTCCACAGGGATAGTTGGCTTTTATTTTATTGAAATGCTCAGTATTTTTAAACACTTGTAATATGGCCTTCTGAAGGATTTCAGTTGCATAATTCAGTTGTGTAATATTATCAGTTGTTAGTTATTGAACAAATTATAAAAACCATATGCGAGACTATTGGTCATCACTGCAAAGCCAAATGCTGAAACTTCATCAACTCAGCACACTTAGAGAGCACCTGTTGTGTGTCAGGGGGACTGTGAGGACCAGGAAGACATGGTCCTGTGAGCCAGTGAAGTAAGTGGATATGTGAGGAAGTACGTCTGATGAGGAGTTAGAAGTGCTCTGACAGTACAGTAAAGGCATGATGGGGATTAAAACTTGTGTCCTGTCATCCTCAGTGTCCATAGCAGCCACAGTCATCTATGCCTATGCCTGGCTGGTTCCTCTCGCTCTCTGGGGTTTCCTCATGTGGAGAAACAGCAAAGTTATGAACATCGTTTCCTATTCATTTCTGGAGATTGTGTGCGTCTATGGATATTCACTCTTCATTTATATCCCCACAGCAGTAAGTATCACACTTAATCTGAGTGATGCCATGTTCTTAGTTGAAAATTCATCCAGCATCATTATTTTTAGCCTAGCTAACATTGATGTCTGCCTGAAAAACACCCTTTGCATTTAGAAGTTCAGCAGGAATGGGAGCGAGCCAAGTGCCTTCACTGGATCTCGAGCCCTTCGTGAAGAAAGCATTCCGTCAGTCTGCATGCTGGTGGTGTTTCTCCAGGCTGTGTTGAGGAACCAGAGTGGCAGTGGGGGCCCAGCTGCTGCTTGATTCAGAAGCTTTTATAAGCATATGTGTCTGGAATGAACAAATGCCTTTCTGAAATGCCTCCAAAAACCCTTCCCTCCTTCCTTTTCTTTCAGATACTGTGGATTATCCCACAGAAGGCTGTTCGCTGGATTCTGGTCACAATTGCCCTGGGCATCTCGGGCTCTGTCTTGGCAATGACATTTTGGCCAGCTGTTCGTGAGGATAACCGGCGCATCGCGTTGGCCACAATTGTGACAGTTGTGTTGCTTCACACACTGCTTTCTGTGGGCTGCTTGGTATGGACTCACACCTATGTTCTTCTGGTGCACTTTAGATGCAGATGAAAAAAGACCTCAAACTGGTAGAGACACAATGGTTGTTTTAAAACTAGCTCCATGAAATAAATATCATTATAAGTAGACTCTTCCTAAATGAGAAGTGGTAAAGTCCTGACAATTTGATTGTAATCTCTGGCTTTACCTAATTTCTGAAATCTGGTTAGAATTTGGTGCCTGGCCGGAGGAGGTCTGGGGGGGACGAATGTCTGCAGATAGGTTGGGCATGGGGGGTGGGGTTTACCTTGGGATGGCCTTGCTGGTTTTCAGCACATACCTAGAAAATGTTTTGAAATTTAAAGTTTCAGAGATGGAAAGCTTGAGGTCAAATAGAAGAAAGGGAAGATTTTTTCCCTTTCTTCTATTTATTTAGGTGAATAATATTTATTTAAAAGAGTTTTTGAATTATGTGTTTAGGTGTCTTTTTAGGAAGAACACTTGCTTTTGAGCCAGACAGGCCTAGATTGGAGCCCAGCTCTGTTGCTCACTGGCTGGGTGAGCTCAGGCAGGATGCCTCACTTTTGCTGTTCATGGCCTTAACCAAGGCCTGATGCAGGCTTCAACAATACTAAGTCCAAAAATGTTAAGGTCACCAGTGAAGGAAAGGACCTGCCTGCAGGGAGATGCCCACATTGCACAGGTCCAGGCCCTTGGTCAGGTTTTGCAGTTATGGGAGTCAACACTTTTTGGCACTGTTTGATTCTATCATGTTTTTGAGTAGACAACTATGGTCTCATTAAGTGCATTAAAACCACCCTGATACTTTATCATTGTGTCAAGTTCTGAAACACAGACCTGGTTTACGTGACTTTACAACATGCATAAGCTTTAAACTCGAGACAGAGGACTTTGGGTTTGACTCGTGGCTGAGTGACACTATTAATTTCTGGCACTTGGAATCTTTGGGCTGGTCCCGTGAAATGCTGCGCGACTCTTCTTTGACCCTTCTGTCTGCCAAAGGAGAATGTGCTTTTCCTTATAGCTATCTTACTACAGTGCCTCTCCCTGTGTCTTCCTGTCTCTCTCCTGAAATGTGTTCCCATTATACACCTAGCTGAGGAACTGGTCAAGAGGAGGCAGGAGAAGAGGCATTACTCTGTTCAGTTCTGCAAAGAAGAAAAAGGAGTGAGGCAGATTGGACAATGGGGCCGGGAGGAGGCGGTGTTACTGTTAAGAACGTACTTCACCTGGTACCTGTGGCAGGATCTGGGCTGGGGATAGAGCCACATTGCAGGCTACACTGGAGAATAAAAGAGCATAGATTTTGGAGCCAGACACAACTGGATTGAAATCCTAGCTCAGAGACGTAGTTGTATAGCCTTGGGAAAATACCTCTTTGAGCCTCAGCTTGTACATCTTTAAAATGGGGATAAAATTGCCTAATGCAGGATTATTGAGTAGATTAATGATCAAGTATGTGCCTAGTCCACTGTAGCCTCCCCAGGTAACTTGTTGTTAAGTATTGGTGGAATTAATGAGTTAATGAGTCATAGAATTATACCTTGCCCTTGGAGATCTTTGTTTCCAACCCCTTCGTTTTACTGGTAAGAAAACTAAGGTCCATGAATAAGAAAACACAGGCCTACAGATAGGAAAACTGTGGACTGACTTGTCCAAAGTTACAGTTATGAGTACCAGCACAGCCAAATTTGGAACCAGGCCTCTTGGCTCATTCCATCTGATGAGGATTTTCTCCATTAGCCTGGAAGAAAGGCAGCAGCATTTCAGCATAATGTGAATTTCGTGGCTCATTGCAACTTCTGAGATAACTGGTAACTCAGAGATAACCGGAGGGCCTTCCAGTTAGGGGCATGGCCCCTGTCCCCAGCTTCAGCTCGGAACTGTTCTTTCCCTGCCCCAGAAAACAGGTGTCACAAGGGGCCATGGGAAAGAAGACTTTTAAAACTAATGGAATTGCTGTTAGAACTGCAATACTAAATAGAACTGATCTGGGTATGTAACAAAACTAGAGGGGGTTTGCAGCTAGGAACTTTGAAATGGACTGTTCAAGAGCTAATAGGCAGAGGAATGAATAGCTTGGGAAAGCTCCAGGGTGTCGTGTTGGTGCCCCCTTCTGGCTGATAGAGAGCAGACCTGGCGAAATGGTTCCTGACTTGGTAGGTTTTTGTCTCTTCACCTTCCTAATGCCCTGACTGCAGGGGGGAGTCATGAGCATGCAGTGGTCCTTGCTTTATTAAAGGATTTACCTTTCCTTTGAACAGCCGGTGTTCAAGGCTAGTGAGATTGTTATTTTCCTGGGCTTCTGGGTTAGAATTCTCAGACCTTGAAACAGGTGGGCAGATCCTCCTTGATGTTTTCCCTCTTCCACCTCCTTCGGATTTTTGACAGTTAAATTAAAGATGGTGCATGGAATCAGTTATCAAACCTTTTATTTTTAAGCTGAAGAATTATGAGGTAAGGCCTGCCTAGCACTGTCTTTTAAAGGTCTTTATTGAGAGCCAACTGGTTTAGCAGCAATCTATCATAGTTCAGTTCATTAAGTATTGACTGTTTGCATAGTGTGCCAGAGCCTGTGTGAAGGGCTGGTGACATAGAGACAAGAAGGATGCAGTCTTTTCCCTGGAAGAGAGGCTGTATAATGTAGCGATTAAGAGCTTGAGCCTTGGAGTCAGAAGGACCTCACTTTGAGTCCTGACTCCACCACTCATTAGCCATTAACCTGTCATTCAGGTTGACCGAATGACAGTCTCTCTGAGTGTCAGTTTCTTATCTGTCAAGGGAGGATAATAACAACAACTTCACAGGGTTGTTAAGAAGAATAAGTCATATGTAGCAAGTGCTCAATAAATGGTAGCTAATAAAAAAGTCACAGTCAAGTGAGACAGACAGAAATAGATGGTTGTAGTTCATTGGATGGTGGATGTGGAGGGGGAAGCATAAGAGCCACAGAGCCCAGCGGTACTGTTGACACAGAGTTGAGAAGACTCACTCAGACCATTGGTTTTTAACTCTTCTCATGAACCTCCTTTTCAGGCATACTTTTTTGATTCACCAGAGATGGACCATCTCCCAACAACTACAGTTGCTCCAAACCAAACAGTTGCAGCAGCAAAGTTCAGCTAAAGAGGAAGTAAGAGATTCTATTTTTATCTTCTTGCTGTGTGGTATAGTAAAAGTGGGCAGGTATTTCAGTTTGTTACTGTTAGCATCAAGAGCAGAGACGGCCAGACCCTTTTATCTTTCTGTACAGTTAGGTATAGGATACGTACACATGCATTTCTGTACATGAGTGTCCCTCTTGCCAAAGGCTTCAGTTGTGAAGTCCACATGGTCCTGGCTTTATGGATTTGGGAAACGTGAGCTCTCAGATTCTTCCATAAGAGAAGACCTGTCTTTTTGGCCCAGCATCCCCTCCCCTCTTCTCCCTGCCCCCTTCCCAGCAGCACAGTATCGGTTTCTTACATTTTTTCACAGGCTTGGTGTTTTTTTGTTTTCCCTGTGACTTCTCAACCTGGCCTCAAACCCTGAGTATGACCTCTCTTGACTTACTATTGGGGTTCTCCAAAACTTACACATTCTCATGCCTGGTTTGTTCTCTGAGCCTCTAATTATTCCACTATCAGTGGCTAGCTTCAGGGTTAAAGTCCAGGAGAAAGAGCCAATTCCTCCCTAGCTTGTTGCTTGTCTCCATTTCACATCCTCAGTACACGACTCTGTGGCCCTGCTGAACTTCTTGCTGTTGCCACAGCACATCAGGCCTTGGCACTGGCTGTTACAGATGTCACAGGTGCCTGGAATGTTCCTTCCCTTCCAACAGTCATCACTGACCTTATTATTCCATTATGCATTGTATTGAATATCACTCTACTAATTGTGCTTGAAACACCATTCACTGTCTATGTGTGTCCATCTGCCTAGCCACTTGTTCACTCATTTGTTCATTTATCCTCCATGTACTGGTGTGTCTCCCCAGTGAGACAGCTCCATAAGAACATTAATGGGTGTTACTCTGTATCTGTCTTGCTCACCTCAATGACCTAGGGTGCTCAGTAAATGTCTGTGGAGTGGGTGAGTAAAGCCACACTCTACACATGATCTCCCTGTGGACCAAAATCTTTACTCTGTTTTGTAATCACAGGCTGACCTTTCTGCCCAAGCTGCTGTTTGCCAAACAACAGGATGTGGTACAAAGACTGGGGCAATTTAAATTAAACCAGTAGAATTTATATTAAATCCTGGCCCACCATGTATTAGCAATGTACCTGGGGTGAGAGGCTTATTCTCTCTGAGTGTCAGCCAACTTAACTATGAAATAAGGATGATATAGCCTATACTTTAAGATTGTAATGAAAATTACAGATCGTATTTATGAAATTCCTGGTACATAGTTAAGGTGCTCCATAGTGGAATCAAAGCTACTAACCCTCTGAGAGTGGATCAGCAATTTGTATTGAAATTTAATGGCTCTCACTGACTTTACTTGGACCCTTTATTTCCTTTATGTAAAACAATTGAAGATTTCCCCTCTTTGTAGAGGAATTTAGGTTGCAGGCCCTACAAGTTGACAAGATGTGATAGGTCAAACAAAGGCATCCCCAGTGGCCTTGTTGGTTTGAGCACAGTTAATAGAGTGATATGTAATACAGTGCATATGACAGTGCCAAGGCCTGATGTGTCCTGGCCAGTGGAATGACTAAGGGACTATTACAAATGAGTTGGCTGAAGTCGCCTACCTGTTAGAGGCAGAGCTGGGACTCAAATCCAGGTCTTCAGGAGGCAATTCCTGAGGTTTTTGCACTTTCCCATGTTTGAGGCTGATTTTCTTTTTACCAGTGTAACTTTCAGGGTCCCACTTCTGGCATTTGGCTTTTTTTTTTTTTTGAGCCTGCTTTTGCTTGTCTAGAGATGCTTTAGTCCAGAGAATGCATACTTCTTTGATTGTACAACTTATCAGTTAAGAATTTGAGGACTGTATTAATTATCTGTTGCTGCTAAACAATATTACTTCAAACTTAGCAGCTGTTTAAGGCACACATTTGTTGTCTCACAGTGTCTGTGGGTCAGGAATCTCGGCATATCTTAGCTTGGTTCTCTCCTTCAGATTCTCTCACAAGATGCACTCAGAGTTTTGGCCTAGGCTGGGTCTCATCTGAAAGCTGTCCTGGGGAAGGATCTTATTCTAAGCTCCCATGGTTGTTGGCAGAACTCACTTCCTTGTGGCCTGTTAGTCTGAGGGCCTCCTTGCTGACCGTCAGCTGCAGGCTGCCCTCAGTTCCTTGCCACACAGGCCTCTCCATATGATAACTGACTTCGTCAAAGCCATAAATGGAGATAATCAACAGAGAGTTGTTAGGAGGAGTTACAGTCTTATGTAACATAATCATGGAAATGACATCTCTCACCTTCACTGTATTCTTTTGATTAGAGGCAAGTCATAAGTCTTGCCTACTCTCAAGGGGTGGGAATTACACAAGGGCAGGAGTACCTGGAGGCAGGGATTGTTGGAGGCTTTTTAAAACTAAATTTTAATTTTGTAGTAGCTCCCTCTCATCCACTGGGAATACATTCCAAGACCCAGTGGATGCCTGAAGCCTTTGGTAGTACTGAATCTTACATATATTTTTCCCTATAGATATATACCATGGTAAAAGTTAATTTATAAATTAGGCATAGTAAGAGATTAACAACAATAATAATAAAATAGAACAATTATAACAATATAAATGATGTGGAGTCTCTTTCTCAAAATCTCATTATACTTACTAAGTAGTTACTGTACTTTCAATATTACTCACACTCCTTCCTCTTGTGATGGTGCAAGAGGATAAAATGCCTACCCGATGAGATGAAGTGAGGTGAATGATGTAGGCACTGTGATGTAGCCTTAGGCTACTGCAGACCTCCTGACACCATGTCAGGAGGAGAATCTGCTTCCAGACTGGGTAACCACAGGTAGCTGAAATTGTGAAAAGTGAAACCATGGATAGCGGGACACTACTGTGTTTTATTTTTCAGTTTTATTGAGGTATAACTGACCAATAATAGTGTAAGATATTCAAAGTGTACATTGACTTGATATACATATACATTGTGTGGAGACCATCTTGGAGTCTGGCTGCCACAGCACCCACCTGTAGTAATATGTGTGTATTTGAAGTATTTACATATCCTATTGTCAGTCCATATAGTTACTATTAAAGCTTGCTTCCTTATGTTTCTGTGAAAAATAAATCTTGGCAGAAGTTCTGACACTGTCCTTCCACCAGCTCAGCAGACTGTTTTTGGAACCCTTGCCTGAGAGTGAGCGTACAGTAGCTTGTTTGCATTACAGCTGAATTTTCTACACAGTTGCCCAGCTCATCCCGCAGATGGATTCCATTGACTGTTAGCAGAGAAGGTCCTGGGGCAGGGTGTGTCTCTTCCTTAGATTGAAGTCTGTAGGCAAGGGCCTGAGTAATATTTGAGTTGGGCTCCCCAGTGCCTGGCCTAATGCCCTCTTGGCACAGACAGAGTGACTGATGGGTGGTTGGGGTGACCTTTTATAAGACTGAGAGTCAGTATGTGGGCTTTCAACAGAGGTGCCTTGGCTCTCTGAGTTCTGGATCATTTACTCTCTGATTCAGCAGTTTTCTGAGACTAGTCTATGGCTCTGTGAGCCAGGCCCCAGGGACCTGGGAGATCAGATCCAGTCTGCCTCAAGGAGCCTTGGTCTGTGGGCAAATAGGTAATGGCCAGGCTGGGTGCGAAGTGCCACAGCCTCGCTGTGAATGGCGACCCCTGTGGGAGCACAGTGACTGACTTGGTTGGGGAAGGCTTCACAGAAGGGGTCTTGTTTGTACCAGGTCCTCAAGGTTATGCAGAACAGTCAGGTACCCATGTTTCTGAAGAGTAGTCAGCTTCCCATGGTATTTTGGAAGGGGAGGATACAAGTTGTTCATGGGATACAGTGATGCGATGTGGGCTCACATCACTGAGAACATAAAAATCTGAGTCCAGCAGGAGAGTGATAGAGGCAGAGAACACTGGCAACAGCTCCTCAGGTCTCTGGCTTGGCCTGAATACCCCACATCAGCTTAGTGAGGGGTCCTCTCAGCCTGCTACTGAGCTGGGACTTCGGTCCCTTCCTTACATTTTAGTTATGAGGGCTCCAGACCAGTGTCCCACATGCAAACCTTCAGCGAGTCAGAAGCTGGCATCTGAGAAGAGGCTGGCCATTGGGGCCTTGAGACCTCCCATCCTGATTTACACAGGTTTGACCCCTCTGGGCTCTGCTCAGATCTGTCAGCTCGGGTGTCAGTGCCTCCGTTTGGCACTGTCTCCAAATGAGATAGTGATGCAGTGTCTTTGGAGCCTCCCTGGCAAAAGCATCATTTGCTTTGCCAATAAGAGGGGCTGTGCAGAGCCCCAGGCACTGCTGATTTATGAGCTGGCTTGCCTTCTACTGGAATCTCTGGGCTCCCAGCTTTCACTGAGAAAGGATGGCTTCTGTCTCACCAATAACCTCGTCATGTAAATCTGTGCATTGGAGGGCTTAGGCTGGAATGCTCTACTGGGACAGCATTAACCCCTTTTCTCCCTGGAGCCTGAGGATCATGGGGGAGCCTCCAATTATATGTAATCAGGGAAGCTACCCCTTCATTAGTCATTGAGATATTATAAAGAATATCTTTCTTTATCCCTTCCTTCCTTCTTCACTCCTTTCTGTTTTTTAAGTTAACTTATCACCTGAGGGCACTGCCATTTCTTCTCTAAGCCAAGGCCCTGGTGAAGCCTGGAAACTACCTAGGGAATCTGAGGAATGGACTGTATGAAGGACCGCATCCAGACCGGGGCTGCCCTCCCAGGAACAGTGACAAGTGGGTCTGTCCAGAGGAGGGCACCCAGCAGATAATTATACGGCAGTGTGATAAGGGCTTTAAATAAGAGATGAGCAAAGGGCTTCGGGAGACTCCTTTGTAATTAAAACCCTCCTGATTTGATACGCAGGATTTATATACAATTATCCTTTTCACTCACTGCTGCCAACAGTGTTCACTGTATAAGCTAACATGACAAACCCTTTTAGTAGGTTTACACACATTAATTCCTTCATTTTGAAGTCAGCTTTAACTCAGTGCAATAATCCCCTTTAACACAGCATCCAAACTTACATGACTTCACACCCCAGCTAACACTGGTTTCTACCAGTGCCACCTTCTTTTCCACACCATGTCTGAGAATCCATTTTCAGTTCCTGGGCTTTCTTTCTCAGTTTTCTTCTTTGTTCTGTTCCTTTGAGGTAAATTGGGGAGAACTTGGGATGGAGAATGGGTCAACTCAATAATCTTTTTATTCTTTTCTTATTTAGCGGAAAATTTTAAACCTAGGCAAAAGTAGGGTGAATAGTATAATGAATTCCCATGTACCCATCAGCCACTTTCAACAGCTGTCAACTCACAGCCAATCTTGTTTCATCTACACACTCATCTATTCCCCACCTCTTTCTCCATATTACTTTGAAGCAAATCTGATACTTTTTAAATAATCATAATACCATAGTCATATCTAAAAACATTGTAACTCCTTAGTATCAAATATATACTTTACTGTTTGAATTTCATATTGTAATTGGTTAATGTACCTCTTAAATGTGTTCTAAATTACAGATACCTACTCTATCTCCCTCTCACTTTCCCTTTGCCATTTCTTTGTCGAAGAATTATTTATCCTTTAATCTCTAACTGTCTGGGTTTTGCTGAGTGTCTCTCCATGGTGTCATTTACATGTTGCTGTAAATTTGTGGTTGTATCTAGATTCAGGATTACTGTTTGTTTGTTTTGGTAAGATTATATTTGCTGTTAAGTGTTTCTATCCATAACTCACAATGTCTAATTATTTCTCCTTTTGATATTAGTGGCCATTAATAAGAAATGTCTAGATCTATTCATTTATTAGAGGTTTCAAAATGGTGGTAATTCAGTTCTTTCTTTGTTTATTAACTAGACTATGTCTTTAATGGAACTTCCCTTCATCTACAATTTGGCTATCCTGTGATAATAGTTTATATAAGAAAAGCAAGAAAAATGATTATTTCGTTTTATTCCCCTACTTTCAAAACAGTTGCTGGCTCACAAGCTGCCACAGTGACCAGTTTGAGTCCATTGCGAGTGTTATGCTGAATGTTGTTCAGATTGTCCTGTCTTTGGCCAGAGGGAACCTCTTCAAGTCCTGTTGGCCTGGCCCTGGGATAATTGCCTTGCTATGTTATGACAAAATGTTCCAGTCTCATTTTGAACATTTCCTCTCCTAGATCCAGACTGAGCCATTTCTTGAAGGAGCCTTGATTCCGTTCACTGGGGAAATAGTATTTCCAGATCCCAGTCTGGATGCTAGTAGCAGTCACTGCAACTGGCTTGGTCGCTCCTAACAGGCCTGTGTCGTGTTGGGAGCCAGGAAATATGTTTGTTGTTTGCTTGTGTTTCTGTTTTTTTTTTTTAAAGAAGATACATTGTGAGTTCATACTCACACTTCATTTAGTACTATAGAGTTTTTACTAAATCTCTTTTACCTTCTCTATTTCCTTTTTCCCATACTGAGGATCTCACTTCTCAATGATAGTAGCCATGATGGGCTTAGACTGTCAAATAAGTGCTTGATTGTTTTATTCTACCATGTACTCACAGCAAACAGTAACAGCAGTAAAACACTACACTAAGTATAAGCATAGCTCAGATGTTGTGGGGTTGGTTCCAGACCACAGCAATAAAAAAAGTAGCACAATAAAGTGAGTCGAATGAATTTTTTGGTTTCCCAGTGCATGTAAAATTTGTATTTACATTGTGCTCTAGTCTTTTAAGTGTGCAATGGCAGTATGTCTGAAAAAAACAATATACATGCCTTACTTAACAAGTAGTTTATTGCTAAAAATAGATCTCTATCATCTGAGCTTTCAGCGAGTCCTAATCTTTCTGCTGGTGTAAGATCTTGCCTCAACATTGATGGCTGCTGCCTGATCACGGTGATTGCTGCAGGTTGGGGTAGCTGTAACAATTTCTTAAACTAAGACAACAATGAAATTTGCTGCACTGATGGACTCTTCCTTTCATGAACTATTGCTCTCTAGCATGCCATGTTGTTTGATAGTTCTTTCCCCACAGTAGAACCTTCAAACTGGAGTCAGTCCTCCCAAAACCTGCCACTGCTTTACCAAGTAAGATAATGTGATATTTTAAGTCCTTTGTTGTCATTCCAACAGTCTTCACAGCATCTTCACCAGGAGTAGCTTCCTTCTCAAGAAACACTTTCTCAGATCATCCACCAAAAACAAAACTGCTCATCTGTGCAGGTTTGATCCTAAGATGTAGCAGTTCAGACATATCCCAGGCTCCACCTCTAATTCTAGTTCTTTTGCTCTTTCCACCACATCTGCACTTAACTTCCTCCTCCTATGTCTTGAACCCCTCAAAGTCATCTATGAGGGTTAGAATCAACTTCTTCCAAACTCTAAATGTTGATATTTTAGCCTGTTCACATAAATCACAGATGTTCTTAATGGCATCTAGAAGGGTGAATCCTTTCCAGAAAGTTTTCAGTTTATGTCACCCAGATCCATCAGAGGAATCACTATCTATGGCAGCTGTAGCCTTATGAAACGTATTTCTTAAATACTAAAAGAAATGGTCCGTGGGATGCAGAATGGATGCTGTGTTAGTAGGCGTGAAAACATTATTAGTTTCCTTGTACATCTCCATCAGAGCTCTTAGGTGACCAAGGTTCATTGTCAATGAGCAATAACATTTTGAAAGGAACTCTTTTACTGAAAGTTGTTCTCAACAGTGGGCAGAAAATATTTAGTGAACCATGTTGTGAGCAGATGTGCTGTCGTCCAGGCCTTGTTGTTCCATTTATAGAGGACAGGCAGAGTAGATTCAGCTTAATTCATGACCCTAGGATTTTTCTAAAGATAAATGAGAACTGGCTTCAACTTCAAGTCACCAGCTGCATTAGTCCCTAACAGGAGAGTCAGCCTGTCCTTTGAAACTTTGCACTGACTTCTCCTCTCCAGGTATGAAAGTCCTAGATGACATCTTCATTCAATAGAAGGCTGTTTTGTCTATACTAAACATCTGTTATTTAGTGTAGCCACCTTCATGAATGATCTTAGCTAGATCTCCTGGATAACTTGCTGCAGCTTCTACGTCAGCACTTGCTAATTTCAATATTGTTGTGTCTCAGGGAATAGGGAAGCCTGAGGAGAGGAAAAGAGATGGGTGAATGGCTGGTCAGTGGAGAAGTCAAAACACACACAATATTTATTGATGAAGTTCATAGTCATATATGGGTGCAGTTCGTGGTACCCCAGAACAATTGTAGTAGTAACTTCGAAGATCACTGATTATAGATCATTGTAACAAATACAGTAATAATGAAAAATTTGAAATCCTGCAAGAATTAGCAAAATGTGACACAGGACAAAGTGAGTAAATGCTCTTGGAAAAATGGCACCTATAGTCTTGCTTGATGGAGGGTTGCTGCAAACCTTCAGTTTATATAAAACATAATACCTGCAAAGTACAATAAAATGAAGTATGCTTGTACTGAAAATAGTACTTTTAAATCTTTTGAGGTTTTTTTTTTTTTTAAGTTCTGGAATTCTCTTCCCTGGCTTATCTACTTGGAAACTTACTATGTATTCTTTAGGACCCATTTTCAGATACCCTCTTCTTGGTGAAGTTTACTTCTGTGCTCTCCCATAGCTCTTTGTGTATTCTATTATGGCAGTTTTCTTATTTACTGTAAATCCACAAACTGAGAATTCCTTGAGGACAGTGTAGCCCCAGCACCCAGCAGGCATTTGGGAAAAGCTTGATTTTGCACAAATGACAGTTGATATACATATCATGTGGCACCCAAAACTTTATTGGATTCCTTTGCCAAGTTACTTGGGAACTCTTTACTTGTTCATTCATTGGGGCCTACTCTTTGCTACTCTGCTGGGCTACTGGGGTGAACAATGGAGATAGGTCCTTACCTTCCAAGATTTTGCACCCCAACTTTATATCTCATGCATCAGACAAACTAGAAGGCCCTGCTAAATTAGAGAATCATGACTTTCAGAACTGCTGGTTGGAACACCCCAGATCAGCCAGTGGTGACGCTTTCCAGGCTTGGGTGCAGGGCTGGGTCCAGGAAGGGAGCAGGATATGCCTTTGCCAAGGTGGGAAGCCAGAAGTGACCAAGAAGCAGGTGAATAGGTGAGGGAGCCCTGGCTGATGGTGATATTATGGACCAAGTCTAGCACAAAGGACAGTATCATCTACCAAAAGTTGGCAGCAGGAGAAAGGAATTTTCTGCCTTCACATCTTTCTCCAGTCTAAACATTAATTTGGAACAGACAGCTAGAAAGATGAGAGACAAACAGAGTATATATTTATGAAAATAAAACCTTTAGTGCCTGCCCTGTAGGCTAGTGTGTCCCTACCTTTATTTAGCATTTTAGAAACTGCAGCTGATGTTTACCAGAAGGTCAGTCAGCACTGTAGGTTCTTCACTCCAGCAAATGATAGCATCCCACCCTGTCTAGCCACTTTTGACAGATATTTAGTTGGCAACTTCTCCATCTTGTAGAGTTAGGAGATGTAGACAGATGGGCCTGTAGCATGGTCAGATGCTCATGGCTGGTTGTGATACTGCTCTGCAGAGGGCTCCCAGGAGGCTTGGCTTATTCTCTGAGGTGGAAGGCCATGCATGAGGAGCCTCTCTCTGCCACATTCCTTAATCTCCCTTGGGTTTAACTCTATCTGTAGCCTTCTTTCCAAGTTCCCATCTCTTGCAAATCCCCAAAGAAGCATACCAACAGATGCCTCAAATTCATTATGTTCAAAGCTCAACTCATCCTCCCTACTACCAGACCCTGCTTAAATTTTCCTGTCTCTGTGAACGACACCCTTGATACTGCCCAACTTCAGACTAGGTTATATTCTATACTACAGTGCCTTCTCACAGTATCTTACAATTGTAATTACATAAATTATGTGGGGTTGGTTTTTATGTTTTGTTTTTGTATTTGCTTACCCTGTAGTTTCCCCAGCTAGACTGTAAGTTTCTTGAGAGTCGGAACCATGTTTGCCTTATTCATCATTGTACTCGGTGCCTGGCACGTGAGTCCTCAGTCGGTCTTTGTTGGATTATCCACCAGTCACCCAAGCTAGAAACCTCAGCATCAGTGTACATTCCTTCCTCTTATCTGCCACATCTTATCTGTCTGCGACTTAGGTATTCTGCCTCTCCAATATTTCTCAAATCTGTCCTTTCAGTACCACACCCAGCATTCAGGACCAATCATCTCCCACTGGGACTATGGTAATAACTTGATCGGTTTCTATGTCTCCTTTCTTTCCCTCTGTCCACTTCATCCTATATGTAGCCACAGGGGTCTTTGAAAATGTATAAATCTGACTGTGTCTTTAACTCTGTCAGTCCTTTACTTAAAACCTTTTTGTTTTGGCCTCCTATTTTCTAAAAAAACAGATCCAAACTCCCTGGATTGCCAAGATCTGTCCCTAATCTGTTTGTCTTGCCTCATATCCCGCCATTGTCCCCTATTTAACCTTATGTTTCAGCAACGATATACAGCTCTCCAGTTCCCAAATCCTTTTATGTCTCTCCATATTTACCTTATTTTTCTTCCTCTAGCACCTAACACAGAGCTGTCACAAGGAAAAGAGAGAAAGAAGAGTGGGTAAAGGTAGCTTTGAGATCTGGGTCAGAGAAAGTCACTGGGTTTCCAAAGAAATAGAGGAAAACTTTTAAAAATACCATCTCTTAACAGGTAGTCTCCATAGAGCTCATAAATCAGGGCTCAAGGCTCTAGATTTTGGATGCTGGTGGTGGTGGCATACTGCTCTGGTGTTGAAGCTGTACCTCTAAACATAAATACCCTTTTCTACAATTTAGGCCCTTTCTGTATGGGGGAATCTTCATATGGAAAGTTACTCTTTTTGTTTTTCAGTTCAGTATGTTTTGGGTGTGCTGCTTTTGGACATGGCACCCGCTGCAGAGATGCAGAATGACCAAAGCCAGCAGGAAGTGGATGGAGCGGCACCAGCCCCAGCACCTAGAGGGGCTGCCCTGGAGCCCCACCACCTCTCCAACAAGCAAAACTAAATGTTGGTCAGCATATGTGTCTTTCAGCTCTTCTCTCTCTGCTACCAATTATCATTTTGACTGCTGATTGAGGTACAAGGGAATGGGTTAGATGCACTGAGCGCCCTGCCATTTCCTCTCCCCGCCAGGTGATGTGCTTCATGTTAGGTACGCCCGTAATACCTGAAGTGGATCCACCCTAACTTCTCATGTCTTTCCTCACAATTATGTATAGATTACATAGGTGATCCTCTTCCCTCCAAATGCTTGACATCCTAAAGAGGCCAAACGGTGGGAACTTTGGTTGGGATTCACTGGAAGCCTAAAAATTTGTCTTTGGTGACCTGACACTAGGTAACTGAACTTAATGGTTGCAAAATAAATACCTCACAAAGTCTGTGTCTGGACGACTTTATGAATTTGACCTCAAGTTCTTCCTTGATGTTTTATCTTTGTGTGCTGAAGGCTGCTGGGAATCTGATTAAACGTGCTAGCTGTTGGGGTGTAGGGGTTAAAATGGACATCAGAATTTTTCATCTGGTAAGTATGGAACAGTGGGTTTAAAGAACGTGGTCACTTACACAGTATTTTGACACACATACCTTAGAAAATTCTTGAGGGCACTTTGAATTCCTCTTCAAGGTGGCATGACTTCCTGGCTAGAGTGCCTTAAAGGGAGAACCAGGGATACCTCAAAGATACTTTTTTTTTTTTAATAATTATTTTTTATTGAAGGGTAGTTGACACACAGTATTACATTACATGAGTTTCAAGTGTACAACACAGTGGTAGAACATTTATATACATAATTCTAGGTTCCAGCTATCACCCTACCAGGCTGTTACAATATCTTGACTATATTCCTTATGCTATACCTTACATCCCGGTTACTAATTAATTTTACCATTGGAAGTCTGTCCTTTTTTTTTTTTTTTTTTTTTTTTTTGTGAGGGCATCTCTCATATTTATTGATCAAATGGTTGTTAACGACAATAAAATTCTGTATAGGGGAGTCAATGCTCAATGCACAATCATTATTCCACCCCAAGCCTAATTTTTGTCAGTCTCCAATCTTCTGAGGCATAACAAACAAGTTTTTACATGTAGAACAAATTCTTACATAATGAATAAGTTACATAGTGAACAGTACAAGGGCAGTCATCACAGAAACTTTCGGTTTTGCTCATGCATTATGAACTCTAAACAGTCAGTTCAAATATGAATACTCATTTGGTTTTTATACTTGATTTATATGTGGATACCACATTTCTCTCTTTATTATTATTATTTTTAATAAAATGCTGAAGTGGTAGGTAGATACAAGATAAAGGTAGAAAACATAGTTTAGTGTTGTAAGAGAGCACATGTAGATGATCAGGTGTGTGCCTGTAGACTATGTGTTAATCCAAGCTAGATCAGGGCAATAAAACATCCACGTATGCAGAAGATTTCTCTCAGAACGGGGGGGTGAGGTTCTAAGCCTCACCTCTGTTGATCCCCAATTTCTCACCTGATGGCCCCCCTGCGACTGTGCCTGTCTTAGGTTGTTCCTCCCTTGAGGAATCTTACCCGTCTCTGGCTAACCAGTCATCTTCCGGGGCCATACAGGGAAATGTGAAGTTGGTAAGTGAGAGAGAAGCCTTATTGTTTGAAAAAGTTAGCTTTTTACTTCTTTGCATATTTATGCCCTGTGGCTTCTATGCCCATCAAAGATACTTTTTTATATTTTTTATTCAAAGTGTAATCTCCTGTGAGGTCTGATTGTTGATTCCTTACTCTTTCTGTTGTCCCAAACTTCTCTTCAGGACAGGAGTTTCCTCTCTATTTCTGAGACAGCCTCTTCAGGACAGGAGTTTCCTCTCTATTTCTGAGACAGCCAAAGACACATTTGTACTTAAAAGGCTGATCACGCAGATAAAAGAAGATCACACAAATTCAGGCTACAGTGAGTTTAAGGTCACCTTGGCACATCTCCCATCAAATGATGAGTATCCCCCCATTAAATTATTCAACAAATATATATGGTGCACCTACTGTGTGCTGATCACCATTCTGGTGGGGATAGAGCAGCAAACAAGACAGACAAGCTCCCTGTTCCCACGGGTCTCCCAGCCCGGTGGCGGCGGCGGCAGAGAGGCTGCCAGTCTCAGCTTATCCAGGGCAGCCGCCCCTCCTTTGTACGACTTGTCGGGTCTCTGCAGCTCTCACCAGTGAGTCCCAGCTCCACTCCTGGGCCCGTCAGATCAAATCTGAGTGTTTGTCCCTTTGTTAACTTCAGATGTTTGAAAGTAGCTGTTCTGTGCCCTCTGACTCCTCCAGCTAAATGTTTCTTTTGTCTTCAAGAACTCTTCGAATAACTTGGTGTCTGTACTTTCTGGTCACCCTCTTAACTGGTACCCTGGCATGCTTGCTCTTCATTACTCAACTCCTGCTGCCCAAGGCAGGTATTCCTGCACATGTGGCTCCTGTGAATTCCCCTGTACAAGGCATCTGCAACTGCCCTTCTGCTTCTTACCAAAAGTGGCAGGATATTTTTCCTATTGAGGAATAGAGCATATTGTGAAATATTAAGATATATGTATATGATCTGCCCTGGTCCCTGACATAAAGTCCTTAAAATCCTTGTAAATAGGGGTACTTGGATAATCTTTGGCTTAATATTTGGTCTTTGACCTCAGTTCCTGACACAGAGCTCCTAAGACCTTGGGATTTCCTGGATGGTGGAGGATCTTTCATTATAATGAGGTGACTCTTGTGGGGCTCTGGAGTAGGCTGGTCACCAGAAAGACCAAGCCATGATTAGAAGCTTGGAACTTCATTCCCCACTCCCTGTTCTCCAGAGAAAGGAGATGGGTTGGAAATAGAGTTAATCATCAATCATGCCTATGTGAAGAAGCCTCCATAAAAATGCAATTTCCTATTGAAGAATAGAGCATATTCTTGGAGAGCTTTCAGCTTGGTGAATACAACCACATGCCAGGAGGGTGGTACAGCCCCAACCCTGGGAGGGACAGAAGCCTTTTCCCCCGAGACCCTATCAGACCTTGCCATACTTCTCTCTTCATCTGGCTGTTCATTTGTATCCTGTAAGACATCCTTTGTAATAAATCAGCAATAGGAAGTGAACTTTTTCTGGGTTCTGTGAGCAAATTATCAAACCCAAGGAGGGAGTCATGGGAACCTCTAATTTGTAGCCAAATTGGACCGAAGTTGGGTAACATGGGGACCCCACTACTTGTATTGGCATCTGAAGTGTGGGGACAAGGTGGGGGTGTGGGCAGCAGTCTTACTGGACTGAGCCCATAACCTGGTCTGCACTAACTCCAGGTCCTTAGTGTCAGAACTGCTTGGTGTAGAAAACCCACACATCTAGTCACAAAAGGGTTGAAAGTGTTAAAACAGTGAGTTTTTCCGAGGCATACATAAATATCCACACATGAGTGGGACTCTAGTTACTACTAAGTACTTTTAAGTGTGATATACTTATAAATTTTTCCAAAAATATTAAGAGATTCTATAATGAATGGTCAGGATTTAATTTTTAAGTAAGGATTTTAGATACAACCAGCACCATCATCTTATAAAGAGAGGACATTACATCAGATAATCCAGAAAGGCATAATCTCAGGACTAAAAACTTGAATAAATGTAAGCTTCATGAAAAGTGGCTATACGCTCATTTTTTCTCACCTACCAAAGACCAGTGGAAATTTCGTTAGCCAACCAGGGAAGCCACGCTCTTAGGCCCCCCATGTAGCATTTATGAATTGCATGTAGCTGTGAAAGAACCCTGAAAAGCAGTAGCATAAACAAATAACTTATTTTTCTCATATGAATAGAAGTTTAGAGGTAGCCCCACCCAGGTTAATATGGCTGTTCCATGATGCCATCGGGGATTCTGAGTTCTATCTTTTTATTTTTCTTCTGCTCAGCAGCCCTTAGCATGAATTTGTCATCATCTGATTCCAAGATGTCTTCTTTCTCTCCAGAGAAGTGCAGGCAGTGAGGAGTCCAGCTTTAAACCAGAAACCTATGTGGTCTTTCAGGCCTGACCACAGGCTGTTACAAACATTTACCTGCAACTGGCCCACTCATACCAGTCCTAAGTGCACAGCCTGTGTCCCACACCCTCTGAGGGGACTTGCCGTCAAGGACTATGGCCCTATCCCACTATGACCCCAGCCTTGCTCTTATGCATATCTACATTTCTAGCCTAACCTCCTCCAGTTGGAGGCCTTCTTATGGGGGAAGGGGTGGGGACCCTAGCTGTGGTCTCCTTCAGTTACCTCTGCCAAGATCAACTTACTGCAGAATTTAGGGGGGAGCTGAAGAATTTTTAAGTGTGGCTTTCTCCACTCTGACTCAGTACTCAGTACTTTTCCACTCCTAGACCCTCCTACTCCGTCTCCTTCCAGCCTCCTGGGTCTGTATAATGGCAGGAAACTTTTGTTTAGGGATCCTTTGGCCGTGAGACCATTCCCACATCTTCACTAGTCCACCTGACTCACCTGGTACTGTACCATGGATCCACCTGACTCTCACCTGGTACTGTACCATGGAGAAAAATAGAACATCAGGGGGAGTCAGTGGTTTCTCATGTGTAGGGTCTTGCTTATACTATCACAGTAAATGATTAAAGGCATGAATATTACTTCCATTTTCACTGCTCAGACATCTGGCAGCTCACCTCTCTCCAGCTCAACTTGGCTTTTGATAGGCAGGTAGAAGGGAAAGGGCAAAAGGGGTTAGGCAGTTGAGTCTACCTGTCTTTTAATGAGCTTTCTTCAAAGCTCACCCACTGTCTTAGGCTTATATCTTACTGGTCAGAACTGTTACCATATGGTCATCCCTAGCTGCAAAGGAGGCTGACAAATGCTCATTAGCTGGGCACACTGCCACCTGAATAAAACCAGAATGGGTTTTAGATAGGTAACTATTACATTCTGGAACCCCTACTTTTAGAAAAGTTAATGAATGGTGGTTTGTCCCTTCTCAGTTTGAGTTCACTGGTTGGAATCATATAAAAAATTCAGAGCAAAGACTTCTGGGAAGACAGCAGTGACATTTTT
The DNA here is from genome assembly GCF_030020395.1 of Manis pentadactyla. NCBI lineage: Eukaryota > Metazoa > Chordata > Mammalia > Pholidota > Manidae > Manis > Manis pentadactyla. The sequence continues at coordinate 43,595,551 of NC_080022.1, read as the reverse complement.
GAATCTCCCTGTATTCCTCCATAAAAACGGCAAGGGGGTAGCAAATCAAGAAACCTATGAATGACATCTACAACAATGGTGACAAGATATCACCACTAACCCCAAAATCTGAGTAGACAGAAACCACTGGCAGCTCAAAGACTCATGTGATATCAGCATTTTTGTGGAAAGAAGCAGAGGGAAGCAACAGGGTGTATGAGAAATAAAAATAAAACAACCCCAAAAATAGCCCTGCCCACAGCAACCACCCAGAATCTCCTCCTGGAAAGTACAGTGGTCCAATAGGAGAGCAGCTGGTAGAAAGGGGGAGGGGGAATTCGGTACAACTAATCTGCAGACTAAAGTAAGGCCTAAAGAAGCTGGAGCAGTTCGGGTCTTTTGAACTCTCAAAACCAAGCTGAAGTGTTTTTCCTGGACATCAGAACAGAAACTGCAGGGAACAGAATAAAAACAGGATAAGGCAGTGATATTTGGGGCAAATGAAAGGGAAATTCAGACGAGGTGAAGGAGGGGAACGGAGCCAGGAAATCTCAGAAAGTATGAAGCTATGTTTCCAAATGCTTCATGAAAACAGAAGAGGAAGCTGTAGAACTTTAAATTTAGCAGAGCTAACCTAACTCACCCCTCTCCTAAATGTGCAGGAAAGCTAATTTCACATAAAAATGAGAACCAGAAGAGAGGCGCAAGATGGCAGTGTGAGTAGGGCGGCAGAAATCTCCTCCCAAAACCATATATATTTTTGAAAATACAACAAATAAAACTATTTCTAAAAGAGAGATCAGAAGATACAGTACAACAGCCAGGCTACATCTACATCTGCAAGAACTTAGCATCCCACAAAAAGAGTAAGATACAAAGCCATGACATAGTGGGACTTGAGCACTCCCCCCAACCCCAGCTCACTGGCGGGAGGAAAAGAATCAGTGGGGAGGGAGTGGAAGCACAGGACTACTGCTAAATAACCAACCCTAGTAATCTGCACTAGGAGCACAGACACACATTGCATGGTGTACTGGATATCAGAGAAACGGAAAAGTAAAATCTGAGACAGAGACTGCGAGCAGGTCCCCACAGCTGGCTCCCCTGGGACAAAAGAAAAGCGGGTGCTTTTTTAAAAGTCTTAAAGGGACAGACTTAACAGCTGGACGGAATTGTCCGGCACACGCAGCCCAGCAGGCTGGGAATCCTAAGGAACTTCAGGTGCTCCAACCCCCTGGAGGGAAACCCAGCCCTGAAGCCCCTCACAGCAATAAGCAGCCTGCCATTCATACCCCCCGGCCAGCGCTACAAGCAAACCAGCTGACCCGCCACAGCGGCAGAGCAGCTGGAGAGTGGCCCCACCCACAGCAACCACCCAGAGTCTCCTCCCAGCATGCAGCTAACTGGGACAGATCCTGAGGCTGCCGCCCGGCACATACCTAACCAGCACAGACAGAGGAGGCTGGAGTAAGGCACGAAGGGGCGCTGTTCTCACAGGAGGACACACCCTATGTGTCTGCCACTTCCCACAGGGCTCTGGGCTATCCCAATGGCTGCCTCGCCCATGGCAGATCAGGGAATTAACCCAGAGACTGATCCTAGTGTGCAGATAACTGACACAGGCAGCAGAGAAGGGCAAGGTGACCAGCAAGCAGAAAGGGAATTTGTTCTCCCAGCTGACACATGCGCCACCTGCCTATGACCACCTCTATCGCCATGAAAAGGCGGAAGAATCTGGTCCAGTCAAGAATCACTCAGACAACCCCAGAGAGAGGGCCTGGGGAGACAGATATAACCAATCTTCCTGAAAAATAATTCAAAATAAAGGTCATAACCATGCTGAAGGACCTGCAGAGAAATATTCAAGAGTTAAGGGATGAAGTCTGGAGGGAGATAACAGAAATGAAACAATCTCAGGAAGGACTTAAGAGCAGACTGGATGAGGTGTAAGAGACTGTTCATGGAACAGAAATCAGAGAACAGGAATAAAGAGAAACTGAGGCAGAGAGAGATAAAAGGATCTCTAGGAATGAAAGAATATTAAGAGGACTGTGTGACCAATCCAAACGGAACAATATTCGCATTATAGGAGTACCAGAAGAAGAGAAAGAAAAAGGGATAGAAAGTGTCTTTGAAGAAATAATTGCTGAAAATTTCCCCAAACTCAGGAAGGAAATAGTTTCTCAGACCATGGAAGTCCACAGATCTCCCAACACAAGGGACCCAAGGAGGACAACACCAAGACATATAATAATTAAAATAGCAAAGATCAAAGACAAGGACAGAGTATTAAAGGCAGCCAGAGAGAGAAAAAAGATCACCTACAAAGGAAAACCAATCAGACTTCTCAACAGAAACCTTACAGGCCAGAAAAGAATGGCATGACATATTTAATGCAATGAAACAGAAGGGCCTTGAACCAAGAATACTGTGTCTAGCACAATTATCATTTAAATATGAAGGAGGGATTAAACAATTCTCGGACAAGCAAAAGTTGAGGGAATTTGCCTGCCATCAACCACCTCTACAGGATATTTTAAAGGGAATGCTCTAGACAGAAACACTCCTAAGACTAAATAGATGTCACCAGAGAAAATAAAATCACAGCAAAGAAAGCAAACTAACCAAATACTAACTAAAGGCAAAAATCGAAACCAACTATTCACAAAAGCAGTCAAAGGAAACACAGAAGAGTACAGAATAAAACACCTAACATATAAAGAATAGAGGAGGAAGAATAAGAAGGGAAAGAAATAAAGAATCATCACACTGTGTTTATAATAGCTTAATAAGAGAGTTAAGTTAGATGGTTAGATAGTAAAGAAGCTACCCGTGAACCTTTGGTAACCATGAATCCAAACCCTGCAATGGCAAAAAGTACATATCTTTCGATAATCACCCTAAATGTAAATGGACTGAATGCACCAATCAAAAGACATGGTAATAGAATGGACAAAAAAGCAAGACCCATCTATATGCTGCTTACAGGAGACTCACCTCAAACCCAAAGACATACACAGACTAAAAGTGAAGGGATGGAAAAAGATATATTATGCAAACAATAGGGAGAAAAAAGCAGGTGTTGCAGTACTTGAATCAGACAAAATAGACTTCAAAACAAAGAAAGTAACAAGAGATAAAGAAGAACATTACATAATGATAAAGGGAGCAGTCCAACAAGAGGATATAACCATTATAAATATATATGCACCCAATACAAGAGCACTGACATGTGAAACAAATACTACCAGAATTAAAGGAGGAAATAGAAAGCAATGCATTTGTTCAAGGAGACTTCAACATACCACTCACTCCAAAGGACAGATCCACCAGACAGAAAATAAGTAGGGACACAGAGGCCCTGAACAACACACTAGAACAGATGGACCTAACAAACATCTACAGAAATTTATACCCAAAAGCAGCAGGATACACATTCTTCTCAAGTGCACATGGAACATTTTCCAGAATGGACCACATACTAGGCCACAAAAAGAGCCTCAGTAAATTCAAAAAGATTGAAATTCTACCAACCAACTTCTCAGACCACAAAGGTATAAAACTAGAAATAAATTGTACAAAGAAAACAAAAAGTCTCACAAACACATGGAGGCTTAACAAGATGCTCCTAAATAATCAACGGATCAATGACCAAATAAAAACAGAAATCAAGCAATATATGGAGACAAACGACAACAACAGCACTAAGTCCCAACTTCTGTGGGATGCAGCGAAGGCAGTTCTAAGAGGAAAGTATATAGCAATCCAGGCCTATTTAAAGAAGGAACAACAATCCCAAATGAATAGTCTAAAGTCACAAGTATTGAAACTGGAAAAAGAAGAACAAATGAGGCCCAAAGTCAGCAGAAGGAGGGACATAATAAAGATCAGAGAAGAAATAAATAAAATTGAGAAGAATAAACAATAGAAAAAATCATTGAAACCAAGAGCTGGTTCTTTGAGAAAAATAAACCAAATAGATAAGCCCCTAGCCTGGCTTATTAAGAGAAAAAGAGATTCCACATACATCAACAGAATCAGAAATGAGAAAGGAAAAATCATGATGGACCCCACAGAAATACAAAGAATTATTAGAGAATACTATGAAAATCTATATGCTAACAAACTAGATAACCTAGAAGAAATGGACAACTTTCTAGAAAAATACAACCTTCCAAGACTGACCCAGAAAGAAACAGAAAATCTAAACAGACCAATTACCAGCAGTGAAATTTAATCGGTAATCAAAAAACTACCCACGAACAAAACCCCTGGACCAGAAGGATTCACCACTGAATGTTATCAGACATACAGAGCAGACATAATACCCATTCTCCTTAAAGTTTTCCAAAAAATAGAAGAGGAGGGAATACTCCCAAACTCATTCTATGGAGCCAACATCACCCTAATACCAAAACCAGGCAAAGACCCCACCAAAAAAAGAAAATGACAGACCAATATCCCTAATGAACATAGATGTAAAAATACTCAACAAAATATTAGTAAACTGAATTCAAAAATACATCAAGAGGATTATACACCATGATCAAGTGGGATTCATTTCAGTGATGCAAGGATGGTACAACATTCAAAAATCCATCAACATTATCCGCCACATCAACAAAAAGGACAAAAACCACATGATCATCTATCTCCATAGATGCTGAAAAAGCATTCGACAAAATTCAACATCCATTCATGATAAAAACTCTCAACAAAATGGGTATACAGGGCAAGTACCTCAACATAATAAAGGCCATATATGTCTAACCTACAGCCAACATCATACTTAACAGTGAGAAGCTGAAAGCTTTTCCTCTGAGATCAGGAACAAGACAGGGATGCCCACTCTCCCCACTGTTATTCAACATAGTACTGGAGGTCCTAGCCATGGCAATCAGTCAAAACAAAGAAATACAAGGCATCCAGATTGGTAAAGAAGAAATCAAATTGTCACTATTTGCAGAAGACATAGTATTGTACATAAAAAACCCTAAAGACTCCACTCCAAAACTACTAGAACTAATATCGGAATTCAGCAAAGTTGCAGGATACAAAATGAATACACAGAAATCTGTGGCTTTCCTATAAACTAATGAACTAGCAGAAAGAGAAATCAAGAAAACAATTCCATTCACAATTGCATCGAAAAGAATAAAATACCTAGGAATAAACCTAACCAAGGAAGTGAAAGACCTATACCCTGAAAACTACAAGACACTCTTAAGAGAAATTAAAGAGGACACTAGCAAATGAAAATTCATCCCATGCTCTTGTCTAGGAAGAATTAATATTGTCAAAATGGTCATCCTGCCCAAAACAATCTACAGATTCAATGCAATCCCTATTAAATTACCAACAACATTCTTCAATGAACTGGAACAAATAGTTCAAAAATTCATATGGAACCACCAAAAACCCTGAATAGCCAAAGCAATCCTGAGAAGGAAGAAGAAAGTGGTGGTGGGGGATCTCGCTCTCCAACTTCAAGCTCTACTACAAAGCCACAGTAATCAAGACAATTTGATCCTGGCACAAGAACAGAGCCACAGACCAGTGGAACAGAATAGAGACTCCAGACATTAACCCAAACATAATGGTCAGTGAATATACGATAAAGGAGCCATGGACATACAATGGGGAAATGACAGTTTCTTCAACAGATGGTGCTGGCAAAACTGGACAGCTACATGTAAGAGAATGAAACTGGATCACTGTCTAACCCCATACACAAAAGTAAATTCGAAATGGATCAAAGACCTGAATGTAACTCATGAAACCATAAAACTCTTAGAAAAAACATAGGCAAAAATCTCTTGGACATAAACATGAGTGACTTCTACGTATACATATCTCCCCCGGGCAAGGGAAACAAAAGCAAAAATGAACAAGTGGGACTATATCAAGCTGAAAAGCTTCTTTACAGCAAAGGTCACCATCAATAGAACAAAAAGGCATCCTACAGTATGGGAGAATATATTCATAAATGACAGATCTGATAAAGGCTTAACATCCAAAATATATAAAGAGCTCATGCACCTCAACAAACAAAAAGCAAATAATCCAATTAAGAAATGGGCAGAGGAGCTGAACAGACACTTCTCCAAAGAAGAAATTCAGATGGCCAACAGACACATGAAAAGATGCTCCACATTGCTAGTCATCAGAGAAATGCAAATTAAAACCACAGTGAGATATCACCTGACACCAGTAAGGATCACCACCATCCAAAAGACAAACAACAACAACAAATGTTGGCAGGTTGTGGAGAAAGGGGAACCCTCCTACACTGCTGGTGGGAATGTAAATTAGTTCAACCATTGTGGAAAGCAGTATGGAGGTTCCTCAAAAAGCTCAAAATAGAAATACCATTTGACCCAGGAATTCCACTTCTGGGAATTTACCCTAAGAATACTGCAGCCCAGTTTGAAAAAGACAGATGTTCCCCTATGTTTATCGCAGCACTATTTACAATAGCCAAGAAATGGAAGCAATCTAAGTGTCCATCAGTAGATGAATGGGTAAAGAAGATGTGGTACATATACACAATGGAATATTATTCAGCCATAAGAAGAAAACAAATCCTACCATTTGCAACAACATGGATGGAGCTGGAGGGTATTATGCTCAGTGAAATAAGCCAGATGGAGAAAGACAAGTACCAAATGATTTCACTCATATGTGGAGTATAAAAACAAAGAAAAAACTGAAGAAACAAAACAGCAGCAGACTCACAGAACCCAAGAATGGACTAACAGTTACCAAAGGGAAAGGGATTGGGAAGGATGGGTGGGAAGGGAGGGATAAGGTGGGAGAAGAAAGGGGGCATTATGATTAGCATGTATAATGTGAGGGGAGACATGGGGAAGGCAACACAGAGAAGACAAGTAGTGATTCTACAGCATCTTAGTAGACTGATGGACAGTGACTGTAATGGGGGTTGTAGGGTAGACTTGGTGAAGCGGGGAACCTAGTAAACATAATGTTCCTCAAGTAATTGTAGATTAATGATACCAAAAGAAAAAAAAATGAGAGGAAGGAGAAAATTTGAATTCCAGAATGAATAAAGAGAAATAAAAAAGTTCACGAGAAAATGACAAATAGAAAGGACAGGCAAAAAAAATCTGAAGGTGTATTATACATATCCCCAAAGAAGAAAAAAATAATGAGGCAATTAGAGGAGGAAAAAATACAAGAAACTATAATAATAATAATAAACTCCACCCCTCCAAATTCTTTAAAGACTTGAGACTGCATATACAAAGGGCACACCTCATATGTGGGGAAATCAGCACAGAAGAACAACATTGAGGCGTATTCTAAGAAAATTAGTAGATTTTAAAGAAAAAATGTTTGGGGTATCCAGGCTTATGAAAAATTCATTTATCAAAAAAAATCAGTTTGTCATCTTAGATAAAGTTGTTACTCTACAGTCCTCTGACATAAAGTGCTTTTTGACAGAAGCACTTTAAGTCAGAGGACTGTAGAGTAACAACTTATCTAAGATACACAAAGAGATGAAATGTGACATAAGGATTTTACGTACAGCCAAACTGACTTCCAGGTATAAAGGCCTAAATGTTATCAACATGGACGAACACAGGAAATAGTCTCATAGGACCTTTCTAAGGGAAATTCTAGGGAATGTACTTAAGAGAATCAAAATGACTGGTAAGATATTGACCTAACAGTGGTGAGCACTAAATATATATTGTAAACTAAGAATAAATGATGGTTACAAGGGAGAGAATATAGTTTGTAATAGTTATGTGCCCTTAAAATAAATGTGTAGTATATAGCTAAGAAAAATAAGAGGAGAATGGGGAGAATATATTTATAAGGCCAGAATAAGCTTACTGATTTCCTTATAGTTATTAACAAGAGTAAAAGAATATTGCTTCAAATCAGATGCTGGAGAAGAAGAACAGGAGGAAGTTACTAGAAATGTCAAAGTTCATAAAAGGGAAACAATTGACAATAATCGCCCTCACCAAAAAGAGGGAGTTAAAAAGTTTCAATAAAGGAAATAATTAGAACAAATGTACTAACCTATGTAAATATTAATACAAAAAAGAGGAGAGAGCAAGCAAATAAATAGACCACACATTGAAAAGCTATTTACAGTAGGCCTACCCTCTCCACAAGGATACCTTCCAAGCCCCCCAATGTATGTCTGAAACCACACCCTTTGTACACTATGTTTTCTCCTCTACATGCATACCTATGATTAAGTTTAATTTATAAATTAGGCACAGTAAGAGATTAACAATAACCAATAATAAAATACAATTATAACACTATACTGTAATAAAAGTTATATGAATGTGGTCCATCTCTCTCAGAATGTCTTACTGTGCTGTACTCACCCTTCTTCAGGAGGTGATGTGAGATGACAGAAGGTTATGTGATGAGATGAAGTGAGGTGAATGACATGGGCACTGATGTAGCCTCAGGCTACTGCTGACCTGACAATGCGTCAGAATCGCCTGCTTCTGGACTGTGATTGACAGCGGGTAACTGAAACTGAGGAAAGTGAAACTGGATAAGGGTGGACCACTGTATATGAAAGAGTAGGAATGTTCAAATAGATGTGGCTATGAATCCTTGAACCTCTCTCTGCTTGACTTTCTGTGTAAAAGGAATCAATGTTGATCGATCTTGAAGGGCAAGTGTGAGAATTTATGTGATATGATTTGTAGTGTCCAATATATAATGTGTTCAACCAAAGCAAGCAAGATCTCTAGCCTTCTCAGCCAGGGAAGGGCAAAGCTAGGACTGGAAATCAGGACTGTCTAACTTCAAAGTTTGCTCTTTCTTTACTATGCTACTAAAGGCAGAACATATCCCTTGAAAATTGGAATTACAGGAATTTGGGAGATTTGGCAGGAAGAGCTTCATGGAAGACAAGGCATTTGAAGAAATGAGAGTCCAGCTTAAGCCAGGCCAGGAAGGATTAAAAAAATACAAGCAAACTAAGATGTGTTCGTGACAAGGTAAGGGGCCTGCAAGATCAGTTTTAGTTTCTTAGACCTGTACTCATCCTTTTCCCAGGAATAACTTATAAACCAAAAACTGATAACCAGTTCTACTGGATGCACTAGTTGAGAGTATGGTTTAAGAGAGTGAGTGTCTAAAGATGGGGCCTTATATACTAGATAGGAAGGTCCAGACAGCAAGCACTCTGATCTGATGTATACCCCGAGGGCTCAGCACAGTTCCTGGCATACTCATGGCTGAGCAAATGCTGGTAGAGTGAATTAATAAGGTAATATATAAAATAGAAAAACAAAGTTTTTCAAGCCCACTTCAGGTAACAGCATTTATTGACTCAACATTTGTATCATTCAGGATAGGTTAGATTACTTCAAAACCACAAACTCCAAACTATCAGCAGGGTTTTATTTCTTATTCATGTTACAAGTTTACCACCAACTGACAGGGAAGCTCTGCTCATTATAGTCACTCAAGGCCCCTGCATGGATGGGGCAACCACCATCTCAAATATTGTTGGTCACTGTGCTGTAGGAAAAGAAAATTCTGGAGGGTCTCACAATGGCAATTAAATCTTCCACCTGTAAGGAATACATGTCACTTCTACTCCCAGTCCGTTGGCCAGAACTGTCACAGGACCATCCATACCTAACTTGACAGAGGGCCATGAAGTGTAATTCTATTATATGCTTAGAAAGAGCTGGAAATACTCAGTAAACAGTATTAATGACTATCACATTGTTTGAAAGATGGGTAATGGGGCTCAATTAAGTTAAATAGCCAGAAAGAACAGTGTAGACAATTATCCCTCTTATAGTTGAGGAAACTCAAGCACTACAAAATTACTAGCTCACATTAACCTGCTATTAAACCAGAAACAGGGTTCAAATATGCATTTGTTGGACTCTTTACCTACACTTACCTCCCAGGCACTTAAGTATTGTGGATAAAATTGTAACATTTCCAGAGTATCTTGCCTGGCTTTAATGCATTTGCAAATCCTCAGGGGTGGAGAGAAGTTCATCTCCATGTCAATGGGTAATTACCTGGGCAACCAAGAGCATGCTGAACCTGAGAGTTTAAAGTGGGGGGAGGGGAAGGGGCTTGCTTGCTTGCTGGCTGGCTTCTGGAGCAGAAGAGACAGACAGCCCTGGACTGCAGTTTGTAAGCAATAAACAGGTTTTAAACTTTATTTCTCCCTTTGACTGATTTTGGTTTTTAGAGGTGTTTTGCCCCAGGATTTCCTCTCCCTGGACTTAACAGTATTCATGTGAAAACTTTGATCCTGCCTCTTTATCATACATACTTGGAGATGAGGCACCAAGTAGCTTTACCTTCACCCCTAGATTTCATTTTACTGTCTCTGTGTCATCAGCAGAAGGGTAAATCAACCTAGGGCAGTTTAAAAGGACAAAAAGCCATTTCTGAGGCCTACATTGCATAATTTGCTTGTACTATATGGATTTTCCCTCAAGGATCTCCTTCTTCATTGCTCTTCCCTTTGAAATCTGACCCCCAAGGAACAGGCAGCAGAGGGAGGCCCCACCAAACAGCCAACAAAAGGTGCAGCCTGACTCCAGAAAGGTTGCATCAAAGGAAGGAGGAGGTTGAGCCTATTTTCAAATTGCTGAACCTTTCAAGTTCTTCCCCAAGACTTGGAGTTTGGTTAAAAAAAAAGAAGACTTAATAGAGTTATGACCTGGCAATACTTTATCTGTTCCCCGAATTCATTGAATAATAATTGAGTGCCTACCATTTAGCAAACTTCTCTGATGGGCACATGGTATAGATGAAGATGAACAAAACAGTTTTAATAGAGAAAATAAAATAGCATAAATAGTGTGGAATGGTTTCATGTTACAGAGATCTTTGAGTCCCTGGTGGAAGAATTGTTAGATCAACCAGGAATCATTAAAAAAAAATGGGAATTAAAGGAATTAAAGTTTTTTAAGAAAAAAAAAAAGAAGACTTAGATTTATACTAGTAGTGTGTTTTCCACACACCCCTGGTAAAGGTATTCCATGTGTTTTGAATTTATTTTTTGCTTGATTTATCAAAGTACTGTTGCACAAAAGACTTTGGATGTCCAAGGAATTTCCTTTCAAAATAAATGTCTTATTTTGCCCTTGGAAATGGCTAAACACATTTTATCAAGAGTCAGAGTCCTTTTCTCTTTAATGGACTGAATTTGACATTAAACAGATTACAGGAAATAGAAGGATTACCACAACTCCCTGATAATTTTCAGACTATAAGATGCCCAAGAGTATACAATAAACAAAGCTTTTGAAATGAAAACTTCAGGAAAATGATGGCTTATTTAAAAGTGTTAGGACAATTTGAGAACAAAAAGTAGTTCCCACATCTCTGTACCTTTTTGGGAGAGAGTGGTGCTTTAAGATGAAGAGTCCAGAGCCTTCAGGAACTCCCATTATTCCTATGTTAGATATTCTTTGCCTATCTTTTCTATTTATTGCTTTTTTAAAAATTATTTTTTGTTACTTTTCCTTCTTCTGTTTTAATTACAAAATATCTTCCTTTTGTTATGGCATTACTGTTGTGCTTCTTTGTTTTGAGGTCCTTCTAGTTAACATTCATTTCTATAATGATTTCCCCTTTATTTCTATGTCTTCCTAGAGTTCTATGACATAATTTCTAAGTTTTTCTGGTACTAATTGTAAGGCTGGAGGCACTGGAGGGAGAAGGGCGAGGACGATGCAGGCAGAGCAGAGACAGCACCAAGTGGCTCTGTGCCTTATGGGGAAGGAGCGAACAGCTCTGCCTGGATTCCAGTCCCGTGATGTGCCAACAAACCCCGGATGCAGACCCCCTCCATCTAGAAGGAGGACACGTCTGGCTGTCCATCACCCCACCCTGAGCCAATAAAAAATTCCCCACATACCCCTGGCACGGCCCACTTCCCCCTCCCCTCCCTTTGCTTATAAAAACTCCCCACCTATCTGGTTACACACAACTTCCCCAGCCTGTAACTAGCCAGACTGGGGAACATCACCCAGGAATTGTGTTCAAATAAATTGCCTGGCTCTTTGTTGCCTCTCTTCGCCCGCTTATTTTGGCTAGAATTTATCTTACATTTGGTGCCGAAATCCCGGGAAGGAGCGTGAGTTTGGGGCTCTGACCGGCCACCGGCGGCCCTGCTCCCTCCTTCCCCGACCTGGGACCTCAGCCTGCTCTCCGCTGCATGGACTATATTCCACTGAGTCCCTCAGTTTCCCCCAGTCTGTTTCCCTTCCTAACCCATTTTTATCTGGTCTGTCTGAAATCGTAGCTATGTCCAGGTTGGGGCATTCAGCCCCTGGGCATCTGGCCCACCCTCTGAGGGCATCCGGCCCACCCCTGGTCCTGTGGTGTGGGAGACGTCCTTCACCCAGGCTCCCAGGATGTCTCCCCTGACTTGACGCGCTTTGGACGCTGAGCGCTCCTTTCAGCAGGATCAGTTGGGGAGTGACGCAGACATGGGGAACCAGCCCTCAAAAGCAGAGGCTCAGACCCCACTGCGGTGTCTCATTTCTAATTTGGCTACTCTATATTTGTCGCAGGAAGTTCGCAAATAGAAGCTAGTCTTTCTTTGCTCTGAGGCTGGGCCTCAGTATCCCTTGGACAATCAATCTCGCTGGCCCCCTGAGGGAACTTTTGATTTTGGCCTCCTCACCGACTTAACTGATTATTGCCACAGGAGCAGACAGTAGGGTGAAATCCCATATGTGCAGGCTTTTTGGACTTTGTGCTCCCACCCAGACCTTTATGTTAAGTGTTCAACGACTCAGGTCCTCCTAGCCTGATCTCCAGTTAAAGATTGTCAGCCTCTTACTCTGCCCAGTCCTTCTTCCTTTTCAGATCTGCCAGAGGACCTTGGTCTCCCACCTCTCTCAGCTCGCTACCCCCACCCCTCTCCGCCACCATCTTTAAGTTCTTTGTCCTCCCCCGTGTTGCTGCCATCTTAAAGTCCTACATTCTCAACCATGCCATTGTCCTGCTCCTCTCCTCTTCCAGTGGCTGCACCACCCCCTCCCCCTCTCCTTCCGCCTTCACCGCCCTCTTCCCCCACCGGAACACACTCCTCCCACCCTCCGGTTCTGGAAGCCATGAACAAGAAGCTAAAAAGAAAGAAAGCAATTAAATATCAGAAACTCAAATCTTTCTATCAGTTTGTCTGTCTGTGTATATGTTTTTATATGAAAAGTGTTGCTAACTGTAGTTGTTATGTCTCAATTTGTATGTTTGTGTGTCTAAGTGTGTAAATAAGAAATATTTTCCTACCTCTGGATGGTATTAATAAAAATTGATATAAAAACAAGTGCTTGTGAAAATTGGGCATTCTAAAACTTCCAGAAAATCTAATAAAAAATATTAAGCATTAATGCTAATTTAAGTTTAACTGAAACAGATACGTCCTTATAGTTATCAGCTGCCAAATTTACTTAAAGTCATTTAAGTTGATGTTATCTGTTAAACATTTCAAGAAGATGCTTAAAGAAAAGCTTGACTTTGTCTAATGTTTGGTAAAAGTTTTGTAAGTGATCTAGCATGGTTGGTAAAAATAAGTAAACAAGTGTAGCAAATAAACATCTTAATAATACTGTATTAATGTATAACAGTGTATATATATATATATATATATATGCAAACAGCCTGAGAATTTTTGTGGTAACCAAAATTCTTAAAGTTTGCCTAATGAGAAATTGTGCTCTAAGGCACATTTCCAAAAATGATAATATACGTTCATAGATGTATCAATCTGAAGAATGCTAGTGTAACAGTTTACAGTGGCCTATTTTTCAGTGTTCACTGAAGGTTAAAATAATGGTTTTAAGTTCTAATGAAAACTACTTAATATAATAAGGAAAATATTTCTGTATGCTAAAGATGTGTGTTTTAATAAGAGAAAGTATAAAGAACGGAAATTTGTTTTGCTGAGGGTAAAAGAAGGTAAATGTTCTAAAGTACAGCTATTTATTTAAAGGGAGAGAACACTGAATGTAAAGAAAAAGTTGTAGAAAGCTTGTAGAAAAATTGATGTAGTCATGCTATGTGAAATTAAAGCGAGTCTTGATATCAAATACACAGCAAAATTAGAATTTTGTTTTCAGTTAAAAAGACAAAGTTTTCTTAAACTGTTAGTCTGCTCTTAATGTTGAAAGATTGCAAAAGGCTTTCTAATTGTTTTATCAAAATAGTTTCTCATGCTTAAAATCTCAATGAATTGTCTGAGTATTTAAGAAAATGAGATTCTAATATCAAAAGACTAAATGTTAAACTTTGCTAATACCTGTGTAACCTTCTGTATTTGCCTTTAAAATCTTTTATTGTCATTCTAGTTAAATGGATAAGTATTTCTTTATGGCAACCTATAGTCCTATTTAAGCAAATGCCAAAGAAACTTTCTTTTGACAACTTTCCAAAATCAAATTCAAAAAAGTGCTTTTACCTCTAGTTAACTCTGATATTTTCCAGAGAGCCCCTAGAACATGTCAGAAGAATTTTTTTCTCCTCATCGGGAAAAATATTTGGCTAATTTAGCTTATTTATCTGATATATATTTACCTAGAAGCACTGTCAAAAGGAATGATGCTAAACTTTGTTACTGTATGTTTTGTGTTACAGAAATATCCAATGTCCAGTGGGGGTAAGTCTTTTGTCATCTATACTCACTGTTTTATTACTCCTAAACTAGTAAAAAACTAAATTTCAGCAGAACAGGTATTAGTTACATAGGATTAAGTAAACTAAGGAAGATGATTTTGTGGCTTTTTGTTTCAAATGTTGTTGATAAAGTGTTTTAAGCTTTTTCTCTTAAGCTGACAACAGTTTAGTAAATAACTGCCTTTATAAGCAGAATTGAAACTTTATGAATTGAAACTTTATCTTTCTCTGTACCTGATCCCTCCAAAATTTAAAAATTCTCAGTGACTATTTTTTTTTTGGGGGGGAAGATAACAAACTAAATTTTTTAAAATTTTATTATTATTTTGTTATCATTAATCTACAATTACATGAAAAACATTATGGTTACTAGGCTCTCCCCTACCCCAAGTCCCCCCACAAACCCCATTACAGTCACTGTCCATCAGCATATTAAGGTGTTGTAGAATCACTACTTGTCTTCTCTGTGTTGCACAGCCCTCCCCTTTCCCCCACCCTCCATATTATACATGCTAATCATAATACCCCCTTTCTTCTTCCCTGCCCTTATCCCTCCCTACCCTCCCATTCTCCCCAGTCTCTTTCCCTTTGGTAACTATTAGTCCATACTTGGGTTCCGTGATTCTGCTGCTGTTTTGTTCCTTCAGGTTTTTTTTTTCTTATACTCCACAGATGAGTGAAATCATTTGGTATTTGTCTTTCTCTGCTTGGCTTATTTCACTGAGCATAATACCCTCCAGCTCCATCCATGTTGTTGCAAATTGTAGGATTTGTTTTCTTCTTATGGCTGAATAATATTCCATTGTGTATATGTACCACATCTTCTTTACCCATTCATCTACTGATGGACACTTAGGTTGCTTCCGTTTCTTGGCTATTGTAAATAGTGCTGCGATAAACACAGGGGTGCATTTGTCTTTTTCAAACTGGAGTGCTGCATCCTTAGGGTAAATTCCTAGAAGTGGAATTCCTGGGTCAAATGGTAAGTCTATTTGGAGCATTTTGATGTACCTCCATTCCCACCAGCAGTGTAGGAGGGTTCCCCTTTCTCCACAACCTTGCCAACATTTGTTGTTGTTTGTCTTTTGGATGGTAGCCATCCTTACTGGTGTGAGGTGATATCTCATTGTGGTTTTAATTTGCATTTCTCTGATAACTAGTGATGTAGAGCATCTTTTCATGTGTCTGTTGGCCATCTGAATTTCTTCTTTGGAGAAGTGTCTGTTCAGCTCCTCTGCCCATTTTTTAATTGGATTATTTGCTTTCTGTTTGTTGAGGTACATGAGCTCTTTATATATTTTGGATGTTAAGCCTTTATCGGATCTGTCATTTATGAATATATTCTCCCATACTATAGGGTACCCTTTTGTTCTATTGATGGTGTCCTTTGCTGTAAAGAAGCTTTTCAGCTTGATATAGTCCCACTTTTCATTTTTGCTTTTGTTTTCCTTGCCTGGGGAGATATGTTCATGAAGAAGTCACTCATGTTTATGTCCAAGAGATTTTTGCCTATGTTTTTTTCTAAGAGTTTTATGGTTTCATGACTTACATTCAGGTCTTTGATCCATTTCAAATTTACTTTTGTGTATGGGGTTAGACAGTGATCCAGTTTCATTCTCTTACATGTAGCTGTCCAGTTTTGCCAGCACCATCTGTTGAAGAAACTGTCATTTCCCCATTGTATGTCCATGGCTCCTTTATCGAATATTAATTGACCATATATGTTTGGGTTAATATGTGGACTCTCTATTCCATTCCACTGGTCTGTGGCTCTGTTCTTGTGCCAGTACAAAATTGTCTTGATTACTGCGGCTTTGTAGTAGAGCTTGAAGTTGGGAAGCAAGATGCCCCTTGCTTTGTTCTTCCTTTTCAGGATTGCTTTGGCTATTCGGGGTCTTTTTTGGTTCCATATGAATTTTAAAACTATTTGTTCCAGTTCGTTGAAGAATGTTGTTGGTAATTTTATAGGGATTGCATCAAATCTGTATATTGCTTTGGTCAGGATGGCCATTTTGACAATATTAATTCTTCCTAGCCAAGAGCATGGGATGAGTTTCCATTTGTTAGTGTCCTCTTTAACTTCTCTTAAGAGTGTCTTGTAGTTTTCAGGGTATAGGTCTTTCACTTCCTTGGTTAGGTTTATTCCTAGGTATTTTATTCTTTTTGATGCAATTGTGAATGGAATTGTTTTCCTGATTTCTCTTTCTATTAGCTCATTGTTAGTGTATAGGAAAGCCACAGATTTCTGTGTATTAATTTTGTATCCTGCAACTTTGCTGTATTCCAATATCAGTTCTAGTAGTTTTGGAGTGGAGTCTTTAGGGTTTTTTATGTACAATATCATGTCATCTGCAAATAGTGACAGTTTGACTTCTTCTTTACCAATCTGGATTCCTTGTATTTCTTTGTTTTGTCTAATTGCCAAGGCTAGGACTTCCAGTACTATGTTAAATAACAGTGGGGAGAGTGGGCATCCCTGTCTTGTTCCTGATCTCAGAGGAAAAGCTTTCAGCTTCTTGCTGTTCAGTATGATGTTGGCTGTAGGTTAGTCATATATGGCCTTTATTATGTTGAGGTACCTGCCCTCTATACCCATTTTGCTGAGAGTTTTTATCATGAATGGATGTTGAATTTTGTCGAATGCTTTTTCAGCATCTATGGAGATGATCATGTGGTTTTTGTCTTTCTTTTTGTTGATATGGTGGATGATGTTGATGGATTTTCGAATGTTGTACCATCCTTGCATCCCTGGGATGAATTCCACTTGGTCATGGTGTATGATCCTTTTGATATATTTTTGAATTCGGTTTGCTAATATTTTGTTGAGTATTTTTGCATCTACGTTCATCAGGGATATTGGTCTGTAGTTTTCTCTTTTGGTGGGGTCTTTGCCTGGTTTTGGTATTAGGGTGATGTTGGCTTCATAGAATGAGTTTGGGAGTATTCCCTCCTCTTCTATTTTTTGGAAAACTTTAAGGAGATTGGGTATTATATCTTCTCTGTATGTCTGATAAAATTCCGAGGTAAATCCATCTGGCCCAGCGGTTTTGTTCTTGGGTAGTTTTTCTGATTACCACTTCAATTTTATTGCTGGAAATTGGTTTGTTTAGATTTTGTGTTCCTTCCTTGGTCAGTCTTGGAAGGTTGTATTTTTCTAGGAAGTTGTCCATTTCTTCTAGGTTTTCCAACTTCTTAGCATATAGGTTTTCATAGTAGTCTCTAATAATTCTTTGTATTTCTGTGGGGTCCGTCGTGATGTTTCCTTTCTCATTTCTGATTCTGTTGATGTGTGTTGATTCTCTTTTTCTCTTAATAAGTCTGGCTAGAGGCTTATCTATTTTGTTTATTTTCTCAAAGAACCAGCTCTTGGTTTCATTGATTTTTTCTATTGTTTTATCCTTCTAAATTTTATTTATTTCTTCTCTGATGTTTATTATGTCCCTCCTTCTGCTGACCTTAGGCCTCATTTGTTCTTCTTTTTCCAATTTTGATAATTGTGATGTTAGACTATTCATTTGGGTTTGTTCTTCCTTCTTTAAATATGCCTGGATTGGTATATACTTTCCTCTTAAGACTGCTTTTGCTGCGTCCCACAGAAGTTGGGGCTTTATGGCATTAAACACATCATGCCACTCCCTTCTGGCCTGTAAGGTTTCTGCTGAGAAGTCTGATGTTAGCCTGATGGGCTTTCCTTTGTATGTGATCTTATTTCTGTCTCTGGCTGCTTTTAATAGTCTGTCCTTATCCTTGACCTTTCCCATTTTAATTACTATGTGTCTTGGTGTTGTATTCCTTGGGTCCCTTGTGTTGGGAGATCTGTGGATCTCCATGGCCTGAGAGACTATCTCCTTCCCCAGATTGGGGAAGTTTTCAGCAACTACCTCCTCAAAGACACTTTCTATCCCTTTCTCTCTCTCTTCTTCTGGTATCTCTATAATGCAAATATTGTTCCGCTTGAATTGATCACACAGTTATCTCAATATTCTTTCATTTTTAGAGATCCTTTTTTCTCTCTGTGCCTCAGCTGCTTTGTATTCTTCTTCTCTAGTTTCTGTTTCATTTATTGTCTCCTCCACCGTATCCAACCTGCTTTTAATACCCTCCATCGTGTTCTTCAACAATTGGATCTCTGACCTGAATTCATTCCTGAGTTCTTGGATGTCTTTCCTTACCTCCATTAGGATATTGATGATTTTTATTTTGAACTCCCTTTCAGGAAGAGTCACGAGGTCCATAGCATTTAAATCTTTCTCGGGAGTTGTATTAACAATTTTACTCTGGACAAGGTTCTTTTGGTGTTTCATGTTTGTATATGGCGCCCTCTAGTGCCCAGAAGCTCTATTCTGGAGCTGCTCAGGCCCTGAAGCAGTGTCGGGGGTCACAGGGGAGCGGTACTGGTGCCTGGGGGTAGGAAAGATCTGTTTCCCGCCTCCCAGCTGCTGTGCCTGTCTCCACTCCCTGAGCCAGTGGGCTGGTCACACAGGTATAAGTATTTGTCCCAGAGCAGCTGGATATGGATCCCTGCTTTCCACAAGCAGCCAGAATCCCAATCTCCCCAGGAACTCTGCCTGTATTAACTTTCCAACCCGGTAGTCATGCGAGTCTCATGAAAGCACCATGAAATGTAGGTTTGTGCTCCCAGAACAGATCTCCTGAGCTAGGTATTCAGCAGTTCCAAGCCTTCCACTCCCTCCCTGCTCCGTTTCTCTTCCTCCTGCCAGTGAGCTGGGGTGGGGGAAGGGCTTGGGTCCCACGGAGCCACAGCTCCTGTACATTACCCCATTTGCTGAGGTATGCTCTTTTCTCCAGGTGTGTGCAGTCTGACACCGTCCTCTTTCCTGTTGCTCTCTCAGGATTAGTTGCACCAATTAAAATTTCTAATTGTATCCAGTTTTAGGAGGAAGCCTCTGTCTCTCCTCTCATGCCACCATCTTTCAGTGACTATTTTTATATTTCATGGCAGTATGTTTATTTGCACAATTTCAATAAGAATCTCCTTTCCTTGTAAGAAGACCAATTAAAAACACTGGTTATATTACCAAGGCTTTGACCAGAATGTCATACCTGAGAGACATGTGTGTTAACTCAGATATGAACAGACAGCTTTAAGGAACTAAGATTGACTTTATAAAGCCAACAAAGCCCCTTAGAAGAAGTGGCCTGGTACCTTGCTTACAGAGTTCCCAGCAGCTTTACTAGGTGAGTAAGGAAGGTCACTTCCTGGCAGGTGCTGGAACCTCAGGAATGTCTTGAGAACCTCAAGAAGAGAGGAATTCACCCAACTGTATAGGTACTGCAGGCACAACCTGATGGCAAGTCTAGCTTGGCTGTCTGGCCTCAAGAGGCCTTTAAAAGTTCAATCTGAAATTCCTTACAAAAAGTTCCAGCAAAGCACATTTAAAAGATCCCATGTAATCAATTACTCTTCTTGCTGCACTTATGCAAATAATCAAGCCAACTGTTAATTATTTTGTTAATCTGGCTACTTCTAATAAAAATGAGGGTGATTTTAGAAGAAAGTATTGTTTCAATAATGCAGTCTTATCTATACTAAATCCTAATACTAGTCATTGAGATGTAAACTCGATCCAGAAATCTAGTTTCCCCATGATACCTGGCTGATTCTCAATTAGACTCTTCATATTTCTAGTTCTCATATTCAGCCATGTGTTCTTAATCTCATCAAGTGTGTCCTTCCAGAATAGAAAATCCAACTCCAGAAGTTGCTACTTAACCTAATATCACAATTTGTTCTATCTTGCCTAGAAGCCACAAAACTGCAAATAGTAATAGAAATGAAATCCAGAATAGAAGCGCCAACCTTCTGAGGCCCTCTCAACTGGCCAGTGATGGAAACCTAGCTGCACCCTTTACTGCACCCCCTCTCAGCATGAAGCAGCCAGAGTGGTCATTGCCCCTTTTCCCTAGCAGCAGCTAGTCTCTATCTGTAGAGTGGAGAATGAGACAGGGACCATAGGCTTAGACAGAATAAGGTGAGAGCCTCTGGAGAAAGCAAGGCAGGATATTTGCAGTCAGAACAATGTAACTACATGCTAAGAAATCCCACCCATAATGCCCCTTGTCAGCCAGAAGTAGCCAGATCAAGTCATTGCCCATTATGACCAAAAGGCTGGAATGTAAGGCTGGAGGCACTGGAGGGAGAAGGGTGAGGACGATGCAGGTGGAGCAAAGACAGCACCAAGTAGCTCTGTGCCATATGGGGTAGGAATGAACAGGTCTTCCTAGATTCCAGTCCCATGACATGCCGACAAACCCCGGATGCAGACCCCCTCCATCTGGAAGGAGGAGACCTCTGGCTGTCCATCACCCAACCCTGAGCCAATAAAAAATTCCCCACATACCCCTGGTGCGGCCCACTTCCCCTTCCCTTCCCTGTGCTTATAAAAACTCTCCACCTATCTGGTTACACATGACTTCCCCGGCCTGTAACTAGCCAGAGTGGGGAACATCGCCCGGGAATTGCATTCAAATAAACTACCTGGCCCTCTGTTGCCTCTTTTCACCTGGAATTTATCTTACACTAATGCTTTCATATTTTCTATCATTTTCTTAACTTATTTTATTCCATTTTGAAGCATTAGGTTATTGTTTCATCTATATACTGCACATGTCTTTCTGGCATGCTTTCATTGTCTATAAGGATGCTTTTTAATCTTCTTTTATATAAGCTTAGAAAGATAAAGTGACTTTCCCAAGATCCTACAGCTATAGTGGCAAAGCATGTATTCACACCTTTGTTCCTGGCTCCAAAGCCTGTAATCTTTCTACTCACAATGTTTATCATACATTGAAAGTATACTATATGGCAGACAATTAAGAAACAAAATCTCATTTAATACAGCATCTGTAAGTCTGGGAAGAAGAAATCTGGGGGCAAAATACCTCTAAAAACTGAAATCAGTCAAAGGGAGAAATAAAGCTTAAAATCCACTTATTGCTTACAAACTGCAGTCCAGGGCCTTCTCTCTTTCCTGCTCCAGCAGAAGCACAACCAGCCCTTCCCCTCACCTCTCAGCTACAGATAAGCCCTCCATTGCCCAGGTAATTTTCCACTGATATGGAGATAAACTTCTCTCCACCCCTGAGAAATGATGCAAATGCACTAAAGCCATACTTCTTTCCACTTCTGAATGCTTATTGATATGCAGATGTACTAAGCCAGGTGAGATATTCTGGAAATATTACAGTTTTATCCACAGGCCACCCCTCCAGAAATCTCACCTTACAATTTACATCGTTTCCCCTCTTCCGGACAAACTAGTGACATACAATAGTAACAGCAATAAAAATCATGATAATCCTCAAGCCAGAGGATTCAGCTATGTAGGTTAAGTAAATGTACTTTACAGCACAATCTCTCACTAAGCACAAATTATGTTTGTACACTAGTTTACTCATTCCTAACAATCATGCTAGATTACTCACAAAACTTTTACTGAACATTAGACAAAGTCAAGCCTCTCTTTAAGCATTTTTTTTCTTGACAACAGCAATACAGTCATAATTCTCAGGCCAGAGGATTCAGCTAGGTTCAAAGTCCCATGCAGATTAAGTCCAAAGCTCGTCTATTCCAGCCATCATGCAGCAGCTGCAGCCAGGGGGCGCATCCAGGACACAAGGACTGTAGAAGCAAATAACCATGATTTTGGGGGGGCCACTTTGCTGTTACTCCAGGAATACACAGGAGGCCAGCTTCCAGGCCTTTTCCCAAGGTGTCAGAAGAGCCAGCCATCACGGATCCATGTGTTGAAATGTCCAAGGCCACATCCATTTTATTTCTAACTGCTGCACCCATCTTTGCAATGCATGTCCAATAGTGGGTGCTTTGATCACTCTTAATCACCTGTGGCTGGCCATAGGCTGCAAAGAGACGCTCTAGGCACCTCTTGGTGGTTTGCTGATCTGCACAATGTACAGGGCACTCCTTCTGGGATTGGCTGACTTCTTCAAAGGTCAATGGCAAGCCCCACCAATGGGCTACAACCCACATTGTCTTTTGCCCCGCATGCAACAAACCCAATGTAGCCATTGGGCCACATCAGAGGCAGGCTTTCCTTGTAGCCAGTGCACCTGGACCAATGCGTCTGCTTCATCATTCCCTGGGGATGCCAAAGGCAAATGGCCAGTCGCATGATATACCGTAAGTGTGCCACAGTACTTCGTGGCCTTTGGGTCCGGTCTCTCATCCACCCCGTGATGGGATAGGTGGTTATTACCTTGGTTGGAGCTGTTCCAGCAATGGGCTCCATAGCCAGCATGGCATGATACACAGCAGCCAGTTGCTTCTCTGTCAAGGTGACCCGGACCTCTGCTCCTTTCCATAGTTGTGAGCAGGCTCCAGCCAGCAACAGGAGCAGCGGCAGTGGCAGAAGCAGTAGCCTTAGGCTTGGTTCATGGGCTGGGGTTGGGGTGGTCAGCAGTGGTGGTGGTGCCTCCACGACCACACAAGTGTAGACACATGTCCCTCGATGCAAGTGTCACTTCTCCCCATCATTTCTAGGGGTGGCCCTCGCAAAGGTCCCACCCATTATAGCAGATTTTGGGTTCAGAGGAATCCTGCCGACTGTGCCAGATGTGTCTGGGGAGACGAGATCCTGGGGCAAAATACCTCTAAAAACTGAAATCAGTTAAAGGGAGAAATAAAGTTTAAAATCTGTTTATTGCTTACAAACTGCAGTTCAGGGCCTTCTCTCCTGTTCCAGCAGAAGCAAAACCAGCCCTCCCCCTCACCTCTCAGGTACAAATAAGCTCTCCATTGCCCAGGTAATTACCCATTGATATGTAGATAAACTTCTTTCCACTCTTGAGGAATGATGCAAATGCACTAAAGCCATACTTCTTTCTATCTCTGAATGCCTATTGATATGAAGATGTACTAAAGCCAGGCGAGATATTCTGGAAATATTACAATTTTACCCACAGCATCTTACAAGATGGCTTTATTACTGATGAAAAACTAAGGCTCAGAGAGCAACCGTAGATGATTGTGGCTATTCACAGTGCTTTCAACAGCTACAGAGGACTAGCTCCTTAGATCCTGCTCAACAGCAATGGTGTGGTTCTAACAGAAACAGTGGTGTTACCTTCAGCAGCTCAGCATTGCCTGTGGGCTCAGAGGCCCTACTGCAGAGGGAGCAGCATCTTCCTGATATTGTAGAACCTGAAGAATCAAAAGTTAGCATAAGCACAGCCATCTTAAAGGCTCAAACACCATTTTCTAACCTAGAAGGAGAAAAATTACTAGAACTTTGAAAAACAAGTTAGTCAGCCAGTGTTAATTGTAGTGACCTTTAGTTAGCCAACCTCAATCAGTTAAGCTTATCTTGCTAGAACCACCCTAAACATTCCGAAAGTGATTTTATCTAACCAGACCCCCAGGATGAGGCGTCAGCCGAAAATTTATGTGTCTATGAAAAAAAAACACTGTATTGTGACTGTAGAAAATACTGCCCCTTTGAAAATGCTATAAAAACTTCTGGCTTTGTGTGTTCGGGGTCCTTGTTGAGACCCGCTGCGTCGGGCTAACACATGGACCCCAGCTAGCTGGCCTCTGAATAAATTCCTCTTGCTTGTTGCATCAAGAGACGCCTTCCGTGAGTGATTTGGGGCGGCGTCCTCCTCTGGGAGAATCCAACAATATTTGGGTAATAACTCCATTCTCCTTTTATTTCCTACAACCCTTTTCTTTCTCCTTTGTGGTCTTTCAGCCCTTCTAATACTTTTGTTATCAATTACCTGCATTAAATCTCTTTGATTTAAATAACAAAGTTGGTTGTCCTGAATGGACACTATCTGATGCAGTTACTTTCATTCAATCATTGTTTTGTTCATTTGACAAACATTTATTGACTACCAATATTATGGACATTTTGGAAACAATGATAAACAAGAGAGACAAAGTCCCTGTCCTTGTGCAGCTTGTATACTAATGGAAGACAGACAATAAATAAGAAGTTATCCAATATGATTTCAGATTGATAAGTGCTATAAAAATAGAACTGCCTTAAACAATAGATAACTATCTCTCTTTTGTAAATGCAGTCAGGAGGGAGAGGTAGGTAGCCCAAGATCGGTATGGTTGCTCCAAGTAATCAAGTCTCCTTTTAGTTCAGTACTTGATTTGCCTAGGGGTGACCCTCTTCCTGTGGTGAAAGAGGTCCAATATCGTGGTAGAGGCAGAGGCAATACATCCGAGTTCAGTGCAGCTGGATGGAGGAAGGAAATAAGGAGGGGCAAAGAACATGTACTAGCTCTCTTGTAAGCAGTATTTCTGGGAAGCTACCATGCAATATTTTGATTATATTTTACTGGCCTAGATACATTTAGCTGGCTCCATCTAGCTGCAAGCGAGACGGGAAATGTAGGCACCTGCCCAGTTACAAATTGAGGTTCTATTCAGAAAGAAAGGGAGAAAGGATACTGAGGTAGACGACTGGTAGTTTCTATCAAAGGAACTAAACAAGGTGATCTGACTGCAAGTAACCTGTGGTGTGTTTCTGGACACTCATTTAGAATGATACTTTATAATCTTTCTCCATCACCAGATAGAAGGTTCCTTCATGGCAGAAACTTGATCTACCTCTGTATTCCATTTGTCCTGCAGTGCTTCAGATACGATTGACACTATCAACATGTTTTTGGAAGTGAATATGATATAATCTTAAAGCAACTCAGGAAACCATTATTAGCAAATATTGAAGAACAGTATGTGTGATCTCAATTTCTCTCGCTGGATTATGAGATTCTCCAGAGTGAGTAAATCACTGAATTTCTCTAGAGCACTGAAGGTTGACTGTAAATGGGTATTAAAAGGTGTTAGCAGTATGCCTCCAGAGATCTCACTAACGCTTAATGCAATCAGAGAAGACTTCAGTAAGTGGGACTTGGGTTGGTGAAAAGCCTTTATCATCACTGGTAGGAAATTTATGGTATTTGTATGGCACTGTATTACATTCTCACATCACTGCATGCCATCTTTATTTTTTTAGATCAAGAACTGGGAGGACCAGAGAAGGTAAAGATATTCCACTTAACAAGTGGCAGAGCTGGAACTAGAAACCAGGTATTTCTAAAATAAATGCACCTGTAAGAAAGAAAAGAGATTTTTCCATTTCAGTAAAATTAGTACCTTTGTGGAGAAGGCCACAACATTCCTTTGTTTTCACTTTCAGGCGGTCGATAAAGTAAAATTGGGAAAGGTAAGGGCAAATCATTTTTCCTGATTCAACTGCATAATTCCTATCATCACTGCGACCAGTAGCGGCTTTGTAAAAGACTACGATTCCCAGCCTTCCAGAGGTACCTCCGGGAAGACTTGGACTCCCAGCATGCTGTGCTTTGGAACTCGGAGTCCCAGTATGCAACGCTCCTCCTCGCTTCCAAAGAGCCCTCGAGACTACAGTTCCCAGCATGCAGTGCCGCCCTCTGTTTCTGGCACCCCGTCGTACCCTTCTTCGGAAAGATCTTTCGGACTCCAGAGGGCGGATCCTGGTGTCCCAGCTCTCTTTGGGGGACGTGTCCGTGGGGCAGTTCTGGCCGGTTAGGCCTGTCCTGGAGAAATCTAAAAGGAACGGGTTGGGGCTTGGGACGCGCTTTGCTCAGGCAGCGTTTGGGGCAGCCCCAATAGAGTCCTCCTGGGGCCTTCCTCTCTTTGAACTGCGGTGGCGGGCCGCCTCAGTGTCTCCTGCACCCCTCAGAGTAGGGGCCGCCATCACCATG
Source organism: Manis pentadactyla (assembly GCF_030020395.1). Taxonomy (NCBI): domain Eukaryota; kingdom Metazoa; phylum Chordata; class Mammalia; order Pholidota; family Manidae; genus Manis; species Manis pentadactyla. Next base: position 43,569,178 of record NC_080022.1, on the reverse strand, counting down.
GCCCCGGCTGCCAGTCGGCCCTGCGACGGCGGGTCGCGGGACATTCTGTGGCGCGTGAGTACTGCGCGTACCGTGGCCTGTGCTCGGCCCCAGCGGGGTCGGGTTGGGCGGGCGAGCGCTGGCCGCGCGTGCGCGCTAGTGCAGCGTGGGGAGCGCGTGGGGAGGGGGCAGTCCGAGGGTCTGATAACCGTGTGGTGGGGGGCTTCCTGAGTGGTAGCTGGTTACATGGTGGGAGGGGCGTGCTAGGGAAAGCTGGTTACGGGGTGTGCGCGTGCGGGATGTCCTGAGTGTAAACTTGTTACGGGGTTAGAGAGCAGTATTGAGTGGAAGCTGGTCAGTGCCAAAGGGAAGACTTGTAAGGGAATTGGGGCAGGGAATAGGGAAAAGTTCTATGCAAGGGTGACCTAGCAAGTGCAAAATAAATAATTTGTTGATTACTTGGGGTAAGAAGTAGGAAGAACTGTTCAGAATTGGAAATGTGGCGTGGCCTTAGCAGAGTCTGGGAACTAGGTAAGCAGGACAGGTATTCTTTGTTAAGTTAGAGGAACGTGTGCATTATTGGGAGTGAGATGAGATACTTCCTTCTTGAAGTAGAATCACCAGTTCTGCATCCATTCTGTGCAGGGAAAAGAGAAATAGCAGTAAGATCCCTTTTAGTATAGTGCCTGCATCCCAGTGGCACTGCCATTTACCGTGTATCCCAAGTGAAAAACTTTGTTTTCCTAAGTCTTACCTATTCTGTAGCACCTATATTATCAATCACCAGGGGCCTGTAGATTGTACTTCAGAGATGTGGCCGCAGTTTTTTTTCCTGTTTTTTTTCTCATTGCCGTTGCTTTCCTTCAGACACTGTAAATCGTTGGCTGTGGCAGTTGTAGCGGGCTGCCTCCTGCTTGTCTCCTCCCAAGAGTCCTGTCCTCTCAGCTCCATCTTCGACATAGCCACTTTACAAACAAGGGCGTTCAGCCTTCTAAAACATAAATCTAGTTGTCATTTGCGTGCTTAAAACCTCAGTACCTCTTCTTGTATTCACTTCCTCAACAGTAAATCTTGTGTCTCTTGTATGGCAGGCATTGGGGCATGAATGTGATGCAGCAGTCCAACAGGAGTACCTTATCTAATAATTTTAACCACAATTACAATATACGGATAATGTATACAGCTTTTAGATATTGACATATCTGTCAGTTAAACCTAGAGAAGAAAGTATAAATTGCTGTAAAATTAAAGACAATTCTCCCTTACCCAATGCGATATTTAAAGTAAAACCTGACTTTGGACTAATGCAAACATCAGTTTACTGATAATACAAGATTCTGTAGTGGTATGTAATGTTATCAATAGTAGTAACCATTGGGGTTTATATATAGCTGCATGGACTATGTTCTGGGTGTTAATATTTTTGATGAACATCTTGTATGAAAAGAGGATTTGCATAACTGAAATAGTTTAACTGACTTCATGGTTGAGGGATTTTTAATTATATAATTACAGGTTTAATTGTTTAATTATAGGTTTTGGGCTGGAGGATAGTTGCAAGTATTGTGTGGTCAGTGCTGCTGCTGCCGGTCTGTACCACAGTATTTATAATCTTCAGCAGCATTGATTTACTTCATCCTATACAGTGGCTGGCTGGTAAGTGATACTCAGTTTGGGGAAAACAAATTTATAGGACCTACTTTTCAACATAAAACTTGCAGTATGTTTTAAATAATTTATTTTAAGTTACTGTGTATTGATTGACATGGCAAAACATTTATTTTGAGATAATTGTTAAGGCATTTTCTTCCTAATATAAACCACCTTTCCATTATATAACAAGATTAGTAAATCTGTTAGAGATTATTGATTATAATATGAACAAAAAGATCATTACAAGACCACATAAATGAAAACTTAACTTAGTTTTTGTTTGTCTTTTTGACAGCTTTGAGACTCTCTTTTTAAAAAAGAGAGCTGTTCCTCTTACCTATTTAAAAATTGTGGGTAGAAAATATGACACATATCTCTTTTAAAAACTCTAAAATTGAGAATACTTCGTTTTTATATTGTGGCTAATAAGAAAGTTGATAAGAGAGAAAAGGAGGAAAAAGTTGAAGGCTAAGGAATAGAGTTACGTGCAAATATTGGTGAGGAGGGATAGATTGGAGCGGCTAAATGTTTCTCAGAAATCTTGGACACAAAACTAAGTTCATTAAAATATAACTATGCTAATTATTAATAGCTACTCATTATTGCTATCTATGTGGGCTGGGCACATGCTACCCACTTTAATAATATTACCTCTTATCCTTCCTACAAGCTTGTGTAATGAAGAGGTATTATTCCTACTTTATAAGCAAGGAAACTGAGACTCGGGTTATATAAGGCTGTGTAGCACACACAGCTAGTGAGTAACTTAAATACGATTAGAACATTTGTCTCTGACTTCAAAGCCTGTGCTTTTCCACTGTGTCACATAATTCAAAAAATAAGAAAAGAAACGTTCCCAGAATAGGTTTTAAAGTCTTTACAGTCTTGCCTAAGGCTTAGAAACCCAAATACTTTTGAAATTCTTTTTATTTCTCTCTCAACAATAGCAATTAAGTTTGTCTTGCTTTGGAAAGTGGGAAGTGTGTTGATTTAATTTTTTAGAAGAAAATGCCAGTTTTCAAGGAGTTATAAGCTTTACCTTGTAGCCTTTGGAGATACTGCTGCTAAATAATTAAAGTCATATTAAGTTTTTTGTTGAGACATATCAATCACTTCTTGGATGGGTCCCCCAGGTCATATGAAATTAAGACTAAAGTCAGTGCGGAGATGGCAACTATTTCTGTAAGCATCTTGCCGAATCTGCATCACTCAGCGATCTTGGCTGTCCAGCCTCAACCTCAGAGTATTCAGTACTGCAGTCTGCAGCCGTTACTAGTAGTTCAGAATTGGCACTGAAGATAAACACTTTTTGTCATTTTATTGCCAGAGGTTCTCTCATATTAACGCTTTCTGTCCAGATTGGATCTGAATTTTTATGCCATTTTTCTCATCAAATTTTACTTGTCCTCTTCAACTTTTGCTTCACAGTCTTTTCAGAGAAATTGTACTCTTTCCTTGCTTATATCCAGGCACCTGAATCAGCTCTTTCATTCTTTTTAGCTCAGTATAATACATGGGTTTAATTATGGATGCTTAATAAATATTTTTCAATTTTGGTCAGTGAATTACACTTTTAAGAATGGTTTCATTATTAAGTCAGTCTATTCAGCAGATGTAGGTCTTTTTCATTTTCTCCTGTTCATGTTTTAAGCATAATATATACATTTAAATTTTCCCATATTTTTGAAATGTGATATTGATTGTTGAACTGCTGCAAATGTGACTGGTTAGTATTTCACAGGGATGTAATGATTTTTTGTAAATTCAGCTTATTTAGATGATTTATAGATTATGCTATTTCCAAAAATACTTTTTTAGCTATTAAGGGTTAATTGCATCTATTATAGCTGAAAAATATTTACATTTTTAAAAGAAACTTTGTTGTTATATTACTAAATGTGGTACTTCTCTGTTTCACATGAAGTGTTTTTGCATATAGTAGTATTTTGTCTGATGTTAACATCTGGGTCATCTAAAGGAAATTCTAGTATAATGTTAAAGGACCCAGATCTCAGTCCAAATAACTCACACTGCAGTTCTTAAGTTGATGTCCTGTAAGACCCATCAGCAGTGTATGAATAAATTCTTAAAGAAGACTTTTAAAATTACAAATGTGGTTCACACCCCTTTTCTATTGCAGTATGCTGATCATTGCTATATGACTGAATGAACTTAACTAATTCATCTCTCTTGTGTTTTAGATTCTTTCAATGATCTCTATAGTTCATATGTAATCTTTTACCTCCTGCTGCTGTCTGTAGTAATAGTAATAATAAGTATTTTCAATGTGGAGTTCTATACAGGTAAGTTTTCCAATGTTAATCGTCTTAAAAATAAGTTTATTTTGCTGAGGGCTGACTCTTGACTTTTGTATGTGTGTGTGTGTAACAGAGGCTCTGTTTTGTGTCATTTAAAAATGCATATAGAATGCTTTGAATTAACTTAAAATTCATTTGAATACTAGTTTCTCTGTTTTAAAATATATTTACAGCTTATAGGACTAATATTGTGTGATTCTACTTTATATACGTGAGGTATCTAGAGTACTTGTCAAATTCATAGAGACAGGAAGCAGAGTGCTAGTTGCCGGGGCCTGGGGGAGGAGGGAGCAGGCGATTGGGTTAATGGGTACAGAGTTTCAGTGGGGGAAGGTGGGAAAGTCTGGAGATGGACGGTGGTGATGGTTGCACCACCACGTGAGTGTACTTAATGCCACAGAAGGGTACGCTTAAAAATGGTTACAGTGGTAAACTTTTATTATGTATATTTTGCCACAGTAAAGAATATTTTAGACCTTTTAATAGTTCACAGCTGTTGTTGAAGTTGTGATGCAGGAGATATGTGATAAAAATAACTCATTTAGAGGGTAGGAGATCAGGACAAGGTGATTTCTAAGGTCCTTTTCAAATAAAAGTCTGTAATTCTATGATTTTTCCAAAAAATTAAAAAATATTATGTTTTGCCTCAGGAAAATCACCTGCTAAATTCCAGAGGTTTTTATTTTTCTCATTTTCTCTCCTTATTCTTCCTGCCTTTTCAGACTCCTTGAGTCTGTCCTTAAGGTACAAGAAGAAACTTTTGTGGACACTTCTGTTTTTGACTATAGCATCATTCTACTTTTTAGCTCATCAGTAGTTCCTTGTTAAATATGATATACAATTTCACATCCTATTGTGGCTGTTATAATGTGTAGCCTTTTCCTTCGCTTTCCTAATCCCTCATTACTGGCTGATGGATCTCGTTTACTGTTGAAGCTGTACAGAACTCCCTGGCTTATAGCATGTGTTCTTTCACACCCTCCCACGGGCCTGGGTCGTCTGGATGTAGAGCCCAGGCTGGGGCTTTGCAGCTAGCCGTTCTTAAAGGCTGACTGGTCACTTTACCTCAGTCCATCAGCATCCTTCATGCATTTACTATGTGCCAGGCATTATGTGAGGATAAGAGATAAATGTTATGGTCCCAGTTTTCCCCCAGACGATTGCGATTAATGGGGAGACACTAAGCATCAAACATATTCTAGTACAATCCACTGGATAGTATAGGAGCATATAGGAGCACCATTTATCCAGCCTGAGAAGCTTCCTGGAGGAGATGACACTTAGACCAAGCCTTAAGGATGAATTCTATTAAGTAGACAAAGAAACAAAATTATGTTCTAGAGAAAATGTAGAGGATATAAGAAGGCTTAGTGATATGAGAAGGTTTGGTGTGTTCAGAGTCCTGTTAAGTCAGTTGCATAGTCAGCAGGCCCTCGTGGGCATTTCTTGGGGGTTAAAGCTGCCACTTCCCCAGAGTGTTAAGCATCTAAGTCCTCTCACTTCGCACTTACTTTTCTAAGCCCTATAGTCCCTTAACTTGGAGTATATTAAAGGAAGATTGAGTGCATAGGTAAGTCAGGGAATCCCGAGCTAGTTGTTTTCAAAGGTCACCATCTCTTACCCAACCACTCTTACCTCCCCCAGCTTACTTCAGAAAACTTTATTGTACTTATTTTTGTATTCATTGTTGTCACTATTTACCTAGTTTGTGGTTTATTTTTCACAAATAGACTGTATATATTGGCAATTTCAAATTCTGCAGTTAAGATAACATGTTGGAGGGGGAACACTATCTTTTTAAAGCCATTATTTTTATTCTTTTATGGCACTTGGAAGAGGGCTAGGGTACGTGCTATCTGAGCCATCATGTCATTTTAATTAAAAAGAATTGAAAAATGTCGATCATGCTGTGCTTAGGGTTCATCTCTCCAGAATCTTTGTTTTTTTCCCTTTTTTGTGCATCTCTTTGTATTCAATTTTTTTTAGTATTTTACATTGACTGTGGGTGTTTTCCTGTCCTTTGGAGTATTTGTGCAAGGATGAGAGGGAATAATGTAGGTCTTCTAATGTCATATGCTGGGGATTATAAAGCCCTAATCATGTGTTTTGTTTGCAGTTGTGCCTTCCATTCCCTGCTCCAGACTGGCCCTGATAGGGAAGGTCATTCATCCTCAGCAGCTCATGCACTCATTTATGCATGCTGCGATGGGAATGATGACGGCTTGGTGTGCAGCAGTGATAACCAAGAGTCGATACAGTTTCCTTGTGGTTTCCTGCACTAGTACTGAGAGGTAATATTAAATACATTTTCTCTAAGGGACCTTGTATAGTTAGTTATTAAGCCAAAGGGGACTTGTATAAGTTAATAGTTTATGGACATTCTTTGCTTTCTGGGCTACTACAGAGGTACTTTTTTAATATACTGTATAACCAATGTTTTTGATGTTTTGTTTGTTGAATTCAAGTTCTTAAACCATTTATTCTATGCAACACACTGTTAGATACTATTGAATTTATGAGAGTGATTCATATATAGGCTAAGCTCTTCGAGAGTTGACACTAGTAGGAGAATTTAGACATGGACACAAATGGATGTAGTAGGAGAGAAATAGGAATGTATGAGAGACAGGATGTAGTAGGAAGAGAGTGAGATGTGCAGATGAGACCTGTGGGAGTTCAGAAGGCAGAGAGGATCCACACATGGCTTCTTGGAGGAGATGTATTAGGTTGGAGTTTGAAGGAAGGGTAATGTGGGAAGAATTAAGAAAAAATTGTGAAATAAGTAAAGCTACTTTGTTTAGTAGAGTAATTTTATAATTTTGAGACTTACACAGTTCTTGAACACATGGCATTGATATAAATTTCAAATTGATATTCTGACTTTAAAAATCAAAAACCATTACTGGAGTAACCCTAAATTCTCTATTTTCCACTGGTTTTAAACAATGTTCATGAGTACTACTGGATACTTGATTTTCTTTTGTCTGCTGGCTACAATTATATAAAGCAGCTTTTTTCCTGAAATGATATATTTTCTTTAGTCAAAAGGGTCTCTGTGAAGGATTGCTCAGCTATAAGAGACAACACAGAGGGAAGCCCAAAGTTATGGCACCTCTGTCAGGCATATAACATTTATTTATGGTTCCTCTTGGTCTGGATGCAGTTTACCAACTCAGAAGCAACGTGGCCACTATCACAGGGGACATTCTTAGCCTTACCAGATTTCCAGAGGAACAGAGCTAGAGAGTTCACTAAAGGTCAGATTCTCATGCATCAGGGGTAAAGGGTTTCATTCTTTTGCCCACTCTTAACCTAAAGTAGAACTATTTTTTTAGAATTTGGGGCATTTGTTAAGTGATTAAGTCACAGTTTTTCTGTCAGTAAATATTGAGCTTAGAAGAGTAGTCTGTGGCCCTGTTGAATTAATGACCTACCTTTCTGCCTCCAGTGTAGACAGCCCTGCTGCACCCACCTGCATAAATGAGCATCACCTTTTTTTCCTATTGGCTGGAGCATTCATGGGCTATAGCTATAGCCTCCTGTATTTTATTAACAATATGAACTATCTTCCCTTTCCCATCATACAGGTAAGATAACATTTGAGCATTACCTTATCTCAGAAATTGGTAGAGTTAAAATTGCCTTAGTAAATGTATATATAACTGGCCTCATTAATTCAAGATGTGATCAGCAAAACTTAGGACTGAGATCCTCAAAATGGCATTTGGAGAGGAAAGATTCTGTCTTTATGAGACTTGAACGTGTGTTTGAGAGCTGTCGCTGCCCTTCCTGCTGCGCCCCTTGGCATACTGCTTTGCTCTGCTCCTTCCCTCCCTGCTAGGCAGTGGCAGTTGCCGTGACCTAGCAGGGCTGGGGAAGGTGATGATGACATTCATGCACAGTACCTCTGAGCAGCTGCCACTTTCTCTCTGAGCCTAAGAACCTCATGAGCTTGAGGATGTGCAAGTGAGTGCAGAAAATGTCAGTTACTGTCTCAAATCCTTTTCAGAACAAGCCATGATGTGTATCAATAAACAAAACAGTTTTGCCTGGTTTGAGTGGGACTGGCTAAACTGTCATTCAGTTAGGTTTTTAAAAATCTAATTTGGTAGGTGTGCTGTCTTGAACTCTTAACCACCTCTTCTGGCAGAAGACAGAAAGATCAGTCAGATTTCTGCTGTGGCTTCAAGTTCTCCTTAGCCCTGTTCCCACTCTTCCTGACAGTGTTATTATTTGCTTCGTTCCCACTCTCTGGCAGGCTGAGGACTGGGCTTTGGAGCAAAAGTTTTAGGACCAGCTCCTTTCCACTAGGACTGAGTCTGGTGATGGGGCAGGGATGGGTAAGCAAATGATGTGTCATGAGAGTATGAGTATGAGAGTGGTGGTTTAGCTAAAATCTTCACATGCCTGTTGCATCCATGAGAACAATCTAATAAAAATACCCCTACTACAAGGTGATAGTGCCCATGGAATAGAATCTGGTTCTTACCTTCCTGCAGCCTGTGTGTGTATGAAGGAAGAGTCTTGTTTAGAAATTATTCATACCTTGTGAAGATGAATTAAGCAGAGGATCAGCTATGCCACCTCAGAATTTCACAAAGAGAAAAACCCCAAGTTCTGTACAGAAATAGGTAAATATCTTCGATCCAAACCTAATTATGAAGGTAGGTAATGAAGAAAAGAGAATGTTAGAGAAAAATGAGATAACCCCAAAATACCTTGTTCCTCCATGGACCTCAGTTGAAAGTGACTATCTGTTTAAATTCAACATCACAGCTGTGCAATAGAGTAAACATAGCAGTCCAATAATTGACAGTGCTGATAAATTACTTCTTTCTACCATATAATGTCACATCTGTAAAGTCTGATTGTTTTCTTTGTAATTCCTTTTAATAGCATTTAGATTTATTCTTACATCCCTGAAGTTTATTCTCTGATGGTGATAATCAGCTTTGGCATCAGGTTCAACTTTGGCAGAATGTTTACTTTAAATTTGGCCATTCCATTTTTGGCCAGAGTGTATTTTGGGGGCATCTCTTGTAACCATGAGTGTACAGTGGTATGTGGTCTACCCAGTTGGGTGCTGTTCTCCAGCCTGGGGATGGTTGGAGCAGGGATTTTGCTGGACAGGTGCAGTGGAGTATGGGAGGTGAGGATTTTGGCCAGAGTAGTTGAAATGGTGGATCTCTGTGTCTGGGACCATGCTTTCTCATCCATCTGATTTGTAGCGATCTTTGTCTAGCTGGGTAGATTTGCCTCCCTAGAAGACTGAGGGGGAAAGAGGACACCATAGCTTAACTTTCCTTCATTAGCCCTAAGGGCCTTGTGTTCAGTGTCTGAACTTCTCTTAGCATTTTAAGTTGCTGTGGGAAGCAGGATCAGTTGTAGGGAAATTGCAAGCTTGGTGCGAGAAATCAGGCCCATTCCTTCTCTTGAACCTTCATAAAGTCATGTGATGGTTATAGCCACTCACTTTTTTTTAACCATTGAAGCTGACCAGAGTATGTTAGACTTAAAAAAAATTTTTTTCTCCAAGCAGTAACAGCTCATATCATCATCGTCATCATTTTGGGTGCTGCCTGTCAGCCAACTTCTTAAGTTAAATACTATACATAAAATGAAAGTTCTCTTGGGCCTCTCTGGCCAGTCTCAATCTTTGCCTCAGAGATAACCATCATGACCAGTTTAGTGTAAATTCTTCCAGACACTTTACCATGCATTTGCATATATAGTACCGATAACATTATGTATCTTGTGGGGTGCAATTTCCATAAGTAGTTTTATATTGTGCATATTATTCAGTAACTACTTTTTTCATGTAATGATATGAAAAATTAGATCTTTTAAAAAATCTACTAATTTTAATCACTTTGCCATTTGTATTTCTTTTAACTTGCCTACACTACTAAAACCAGTTCTATTGCCCTTATCAAATTTCAGTGACAGACTGATAGTGAAAAGCAGAACATTAGCATGAAGCAGGAGACAAATAGATGAACACCAAGACAGGACTTGACAAGCTCTAGGTCCCCAAGACTGTTTGGAAGTATGAAATGAGATAAAATTTATAGAGCCTGGCACATTGTAAATATTCATTAAAGGGTAGCTCATAGCCACATCACAAAAGAAGCCCAACAAGAAGTTGAAAAACACTTCAGCTGAGAGCCAGAAGAGGGTATATTAGCTCTTCTCTATGTATCTGCTGAAATGTCTACCTGCTTCCCTGGCCTCTCTGGGCTCTAGTGAGTAATGGTTGATGGGAAAACTGCCGTAGGAATAGTATAGGAACTATGTTCCTTTTAATGGGGTTAGGGGTTGGTTGAGGTGAGAAGGTGGAGCACTTATAGCTGCACAGAATAGTGCAGGTCCACATTTTGGACTTTGAAAATATCTGAATAAACCAGGTTGCTTGAATCTATGCTTTTAGTGACCAAGTATTCATAAGGGCTGCTTTTTGTAGTAAACTACAGACATGGTCTGAAGATAAAACCTCCACCTACATACTGTAATTCTTTGCTGTTCTTTAGCTTCTGAAATTCCTTAAAGAGCCCTGATACAAGCACAGAAGAAGACCAGAATTTAAGAAGTTCATGTTTGGTTTGTTAGGTCTCCTTTAGATTCTTTTTAATAATTTAAGGAATATTTTTTCCATTGGTATTTTGGGGGCAGGGAGGTAAGGTAAGTTGGGCAGACAACCCTTGTTTCACAAGCAATAGTTTTTTCAGGAAGAAACATTTCATATTTTTTCATATTTGATTCTTTTTCTCTTGGATTGTTAGAATTGGAAGGTGCCCACTAAGGAATTATTTAGCTGGTTCAGCCTTCTTATCTCACAGATAACTAGAGGGAGATGTGATTTGCTAAGTGTTGTGCAGAAAGAGGAACCACTAGAACTCAGGTTTCCTGATTCTTAGGCTGGTGTCTTTGTCACTACCTCCTATTTTTCTGCAAACATCATTAAAAAGTTTTTAGTGTGGAGGGAGTATACACTATCCTTAAAATTGTAGACTCTGTGGTCAGCCTGCTTGGATTAAAATATCAAATTTTCCTTTTACTAGCTGAAAACATTGATTAAGTTACTTAATCTCTCTGTGCCTTGGTTTTTTTCCATCTGTAAGATGGGGATAATAATAGAACCTCATTCATAGGGTTGTTGTAAGGTTTAAATGGATTAATGGTTTAAATGTAAAGTGCTTAGAACAGTACCTGGTTCACGGGAAGTACCCTTTGGCTTACCGTGTTAGCTGCTATTGTTGTTACGTTTTTCGTACTTACTCCATCTCCATAGATAGTCCTTTATAAGAATAGATTGATACTGTTAATTTTCTCATTTCAGCGAAATGTTACATAATGTAAATATTAAGTATTTTCATGTCAGAAATAGTTTATTATTTTTACCTCTGGAATAAACTTTGCATTTTTATGCAGTGATTATGCTTTTTGTATGAACTGTTAAAGTAATGTGTTTGCTTCAAAATAAAGTAGAACCTCTCTTTGAATGTGTCATTTGATTCTGCTTTTCTTTTCCACAGCAATACAAGTTCTTGCGCTTCAGGAGATCTCTGCTTTTACTAGTTAAGCATAGTTGTGTAGAATCGCTGTTCCTAACTAGAAATTTCTGCATTGTGTATTATTTCCTAGGTAAGAATTTCTGCTTTTTGATACAATGTAGTGTTAATAACTCAGAAAATATATTACAGAGTCATTTGTGTTTCCTATATTTGCAGATATGTGATTAGCTCAACTGATTGACTGTTTAGATTGTCAGAGTATTTTGTTAAGAGAAAATATGATTAAAGAAAATGTGGCATATACACACAATGGAATATTACTCAACCTTTAAAAAGAAGGAAATCTTGTCACATGCTACAACGTAGATGAACCATGAGGATGTTATACTAAGTGAAATAAACCAGCCACAAAAACAGAAAATACTGCATGATTCCACTTGTATGTGGCATTTAATGTAGTCAGACTCTTAGAAACAGAAGATAGAATAGTTGTTGCCAGGGGTTGAGGGGAGTGGGTAAGGGGAGTGATTGTTTGGTGGGTGTAGAATTCCAGTTTTGCAAGGTGAAAAAGTCCTGGGGACCTCTTGCACAACAAGATGTATAATATAGTGTATGTACACTTAAAAATGGTTAAGCTGGTAAATTTTGTTATATATTATTTACTACAATAAAAAATGATATTCTTTTTAAAAAAAAATGCATTTGATCATTACTTTGTAAATGTTAATATATTCCTTCTTGTAACCTTTTGTAACTTGGTACTAATATGCTAGAAATAACCTGTTGCTGAGGGAACCTTGTATAATTTATTAACATAAATTTTAAGCACAAAAATATAGCTTGTTTATTATAATGAACAAGTTGAATGGAAAATACTAATCTCAATAGAAACAAATAATATAAACACAATCCAACATTCTATAATACTGTTTTTAGGTTTCTTCCTCTATTCAGAAGCAGAGTGTTCCTAGGAAACCTTTCCTAAGCTGAAATGGTGTGATGTGAAGAAGCAATTACCATGAACTAATATACAGAATTTTTCGAGCATTTCCAGACCCCAGAAAAGAACCTCTCTTAGGCTTTGCCTGATATACCTTAGGACACATCTTGCTAAAGGATGCACAAAATAAATCTAGATAAAGCACAGATACTCCAGACACAGTGATGCTGAGATGCTGTCAGCTTGATGCTGAGATGCTGAACTTGCTCGCACCACTCTTGTCGCCCAGAGCACGCACTGCCTCTCCCTACCTGCCGGCTGCAAAACAAATGCTGAATGTGATTTTTTGCTTTTCACCTTTTTTCATAAAAGCAAAAATTCTCTTTGGATTCTTTCAGTTAGGGGAAACAAGTACTAATGTCAGTCTTTTGTAAAAGCAAATTGGCATAATGGTGAACTTCCACAAAGTGGGGAATACCTGTGTAACGGTTCCTGATCCTACTTTTTTCTGTGGAATAACTTTGCAAAGTTGTTTTCACTCAAAGTTGTTACAGGCCATTTTGTTATCTCCTTTTTTCACCTGTAGTTTATGTAGTCCATTTTTCTGCATCTCTTACAGTTGTTATCCTACTGTTAGTACTTTGTTGTTTTGAGTTTGCCCACTGCAGCCAGGCTGGCTGTTTCTGTAACTGGGCTGACGTAGCTGTGCCAGCATTTCCACGGCCAGCTGTTTCTTTTGTAACTCCATCTACATTCCATTCAAATTCCATTTCCAGTGCTACCATTTTTCATTTCTTTGTTGTACTGTGGTCCCTTGGGCCAGTTTCTGCTTTCAGTTCTTAGTTTTTGTAAAACATCATGTGGGTTTATTGGTAGAGGAGGAGGCAGCATGATGACCTGCTTTGCTGCCTGTGCCTGGCGGGGCAGCAAGTGTGAGTGCCCAGTCGTCTACAGGTTTTGAAAAAAAGAATGTGACTGGTCACAGGTCATGGTGTGCATCTGTTATCTTTGTACTGATTTGTGTATTGCAATACTAGATTTGTGTACTAAAGTCAGTTGCTCACAGTTAATATATATGGTAACTGAAATTTGAATTGTGTTGTTGGGGTCTGGTGATTTAATTCAAATTGGACCTGGGCAAAGCAAGGACTGCCCTTTGTTTAGAAATTATTCTCTTTTCCTGCCCATTCCTAACCAAACAATCTGGCATTTTGACTGAGGTCTTGGTGTCTACCTGGCCATCTCATTATCCTTATATTCCAAAGTAAGATTAAAATTTGTTTCATTAATTTTTTATGTTCATAGCGTGCTTTTTTTTCCCCTCTCAGGCCATATTCCCAAAACTTGGATTAGCACTGCAATGGACCTTCAGATAGATGAGTAAGTGATATATAAAAGTCTAATTTGAATTCTTTTGGTTTCCATCCTTTCAGATGTTTGCTACTTTCCAGATGTTTTGTTTAGATCTAACCTTTAGATTTTTAAAAAATTGTGTTCATTTTTGAATATACATAGCTCACATACTTAAAATCCCCATGGTATATAAAAGGGATACACTGAAAAATAATCCTTTTGCCTGTCTAGTCACCCAGTTCCTCCCCAGAAATAAGCAATGATCATTCGTTTTTTGTTAAATAAGCTTTTATGTTCCATTAGAGGAGACTTCTTTTGTTTTTCTCCTCAGTAATTACTGTGTGCTATGTTGTGGTAGACAAGTATAGTGCTCTGGCATTATTCTAATTTTGCCAGTGAGGAAACCAAAATAGAGCAGAGTCACATGACCAGTTGCAGGAAGTGGGGACTGAGTGGCGCACTAGGGTGTATTGTTCTAGTTACTCCCTGTGCACTTGCACATAGGTAAAGCTTTAATCCTTATTTGGCAAATAAATGTCAGTTTTTTTGTTAGTATTTGTTCTTTTAATTATTCCACTGTACACTCCCACACAGACTTGACAAATAATCAGTTTTGGGAAGTCGGAATATTGATGCTTAAGGGTGTTTGAGACATACAGTGTTGATTTTAATTTGTAGCTTCTAAAAGTTCCTAGCTAAAAAGTAATTTTGTCTTCTGTCCAATTGCTAGATAGGAAACCAAATGCATGGGTCATTTATTATGTTAGCCTGGTTCGTAAATCGGGTCAGATGGAAAGAGAAATAATGATATTTGATAGAAATTAACATAATACATTTTTTCTCCTTTCACTTAAAAAATGTTTTGTTTGTATTGCAGTGTCTGATATTCTGTTCTAATGTATACCAGGCCCTTGGTAAATGTTTACTCAAAAGCTGAAAATAACTTCATTCAGAGGGATCCTATGCTAGGCATTCCTAATACATGATGTTTTAAATTACATAATAGCCCTCAGAGGCAGGATGAAGAGATTATGCTGCCATTATGTGAATGAGGAAATGGAGGGTGGGTTAGGTCAAGTGTTTAATATAATCACAACACTCACAAATGGTAGAGTCAGAGGTTCTAATCCTGTTTTTATAATCGCTAGTTGTGTGATTGTAGGATTATGATGACTTTGCTAATTGATCTAGTCAAGATTTTGGTAAGATAGCATCTGCTTTATTTAGCATTCCAACAGAGTTTCTTAAATTATTTTTAAAGTAAAGGTTGTTATTTGTACATAGTACTATATGTTCTTAAGTATTGTGAAACTGTTGATAGGGTATACAGGTAGAGCTGAAATCTGGTCCAGGAGAGGTGCTAGTCATATTGAATGGTTAAGTATCAAAGTTAAAAACAAAAAGAAAATTCTACCCAACCTCTAGGGGTTTGGTTTATAAGCTTGGCTCATTCTTCCTCCATAGTAGATGACAGTGAAGATATGAAGCACAAGAAATTGAATGCTGGTTTTTAGGTCTACTCTTCCCCGAAGGCTCCCTTATGTACTTTGTAAGAAGATGCTTAGTGAAGAATTCTATAGGGTACAAAAGGAGATTAGCACTGTGATTATTTAGAAGTAAGATTTGTTTCTCAGTATGGGGCCCCAAGTCTGTTAAGTGCTTAGATTGTATTTTTCCCATTGGATTAAATAGTAATTTCTGCTTTCATAGGCAGTTTCACAGGCCTCTTGACACTGTGAGTGGCCTCTTGAATCTCTCATTACTTTACCATGTCTGGCTATGTGGTGTCTTTCTCCTGATGACTTGGTATACCTCATGGGTTCTCTTCAAAATCAGTGTCACAGAGGTTAGTATTGAGTTTTTTGTTAATAATTTCATTTTGGAGTACCCAGTTTTATTTTTAGTAAAGCACTGGACAGCGTGCTGTTTTACCCAAAGCCATTTTGATAAATTGGTTGTTGGTATCTCTTCTAAGACTTCATTAAGGATCTATCATTTATAATCATCATTTACTTTGTACTTTTTTCTGAGGAGCAGTGTTAGTGTTCTTAATTTTTGGGCACTAAATTGAATGAACTGCTTAGTAGTATGCTTTATCTACAGTGTAATTCTTTTCTGAAGGTCTCCATTTTTCTATTGAGCACTTAACAGATGGGCCTGAATTTTAAATTAATTTTATATGCTATTGATACAGATATTATTAAAATATTTAAATGTAAGGCAATAAAATGTTTGTTCTTTGAAGGAAGTTTTAAAATTTATATTGAAGAAAAGATTTTAAATGAATGGGAATTACATTCTTTATCATCCACGTTTGTCTTATTGTTTCTCTTTCATTTTACCATCTCTGTAGCCTTGTATCCTTCAGTGGCTTCAGAGAATTTTTTTTTCAAAAGTTTGTTTCTATCACTGAAAGCCATAGATCTAATAAAATTGGGAGAGTAACATTTTAGTAAGTAGTGTTTTGGGTACGTGTAATTTTGATACAACCTAGTCTTGCAAGGAACCGTAAGGATGTTAATTTGGTTGTACTGTCTCCTTTTATAATAAATTTCAATTGGTGCTAACTTACTGAATGTAATAATGTCACGAAAATAATCAGTTTCATAGACTTTGATTATATTTGATAGGCTCATCTGTTCCCTGTTCAACCACCATTTTCAGGAGAGTCTGATGAATGCCTCCCGAAAGTTTTAAACAGCAATCCTCCCCTCATCATAAAGGTACCAGAACTCTGTATGCATTTTGTATCTTGACATAGTCATCTCTAGTCTTATTTTATGGAATGTACTTAATATTTAGCATTTTTGGTACTGAGACATAATTTTTGAGGCCTAGAATATTCTAATACTTGCATGTAAAAATCACCTACATGCTACATTGAATGCTGTTTATTACTTTTTCAATTTTCATTCCAAATGACTAAAATGGAATTATAATGGCAATGTATGTATATAAGCTAAGCTATTTCTACATTCAGAAGAGATATATAAATATGTTCAAGCATGAAATATGATATACAACCATATGCATTAGTTTTTCACAGACTCCCTATGGTAGCAAAACAAAACACTTGACTTTCTTTAATCATTGGATCAAGACATATTTTTACTCATGTAGTATTGGTGGCTGTTGTTATCAATGATAGGGCTTGGTAGTGTGCCCATATTCATTGAATGCTCTTAAAATAATAATAATGATAATGATCCTAAGATAGATTTTAATGAAAAGTTTAAAGAATGTGCATATAAACTATAAGTTTACAAATCAAGCTAAGTGAAAATACATCGTTTTGATTTAAATTGCATTTTGAAATTTTAAAGTAATTTACAGGATGTGCGATCCTGTTAAGAGGTTATAGTACTTAGAAAAAGAGAATTGAAAGTAAATGGAACCCAGAGTTTGGATTACACTCTAGGAAAGTTATAAACTAATAAGAAAGTGACCCACTGAGGATCTCATTACCTTTAAATATCAATTATGACCAATTTATTAGACAAATAAAAAAACCTCATTTGGTTTTCTAACAAATCTTTATTTACTGCTCAAAAGTCATTTATTATTAGTTACTTAGGGTATAATAATGAATAAGAGGTCACACAACCTAATGGAAAAAGCAGACACACAAAATAAACTTGACTGTGGTAAGTGCAGTGGGAACCACTTATTCTGCTTGGGACCAAAACAGGAATGCTTCACAGAAGAGATGGTGTCTTGAATGAAGAGGTTTGCCAGGGAATAAAATAAAGATTTTCAATAAAGTACAACATAAGTTCTGTGTCTGCTGCGTGGTAGGCACTTTCTTTGGGTGTAGTAGCAAGCCAGACATTGTCCCTGTGTCAGTTTAGTGGCTAAAACCAAATGAGACAAGTTAACAAGCAACTACAATAAATTATGTTTAAGTGCTGTGGTTGAGATTCTGTGTGAGTATGTTGGTACAGGGGAGGCCAGAGAAGTTCCAGGAGGAAGAGATATTTTACATTACCCACCACAGAAGTGGGAAAAAACATGGAGAGTTCTGTATTTTCTTGTAGCTTAACCAACAGAGGGTGGGGTAGCTTACAGGTGATAGAGGTGAGAAAGTCCTAGAAGTCTAGAAAAGAAGGTTATGCTTCTGAAAAGTATTTCCTTCATGAAAAGTTTCAACTAATTTTAGGTATGTAATGCTGAGTCCACGTCATGATAAAGATTTTATATCAATGTTAAAAAATTGAATAATGTGTATTTCTTTCTCTTTTAGTATTTGGCCTTGCAGGACCTGATGTTGCTTTCTCAGTATTCTCCTTCACGAAGACAAGAAGTTTTTAGCCTTAGCCAACCAGGTATTGCTAAAAGTAATAAACCTATTTAGGCATGTATGTGCAGAAAGTGTTCCACTTAGTTTTTGGTGAGAGAGATATATTTAATAAAATATCACACATCAGCAAGTCCATTAAATGAAGTACTAATTTAAATCTTAAAACAATTAAGTATTTGCACTGTGGTGGTTAGAAGTTATATTTCCAGGAAAAGTACTTT
Source organism: Manis pentadactyla (assembly GCF_030020395.1). Taxonomy (NCBI): domain Eukaryota; kingdom Metazoa; phylum Chordata; class Mammalia; order Pholidota; family Manidae; genus Manis; species Manis pentadactyla. The sequence continues at coordinate 43,550,906 of NC_080022.1, read as the reverse complement.
ATTTTTTATTTTAATTTTGGTATCATTAATCTACAATTACATGAAGAACATTATGTTTACTAGGCTCCCCTCTTCACCAAGTCCCCCCCACATACCCCTTCACAGTCACTGTCCATCTGCGTAGTAAGATGCTATAAAATCACTACTTGTCTTCCCTGTGTTGCACAGCCCTCCCCGTGCCCCCCATGCATTATACACTCTAATCGTAATGCCCTCTTTCTTTTTCCCCGCCCTTATCCCTCCCTTCCCACCCACCCTCCCCAGTCCCTTTCCCTTTGGTAACTGTTAGTCCATTCTTGGGTTCTGTGATTCTACTGCTGTTTTGTTCCTTCAGTTTTCCTTTGTTCTTATACTCCACATGTGAGTGAAATCATTTGGTACTTGTCTTTCTCCACCTGGCTTATTTCACTGAGCATAATACCCTCTAGCTCCATCCATGTTGTTGCAAATGGTAGGATCTGTTTTTTTCTTATGGCTGAGTAATATTCCATTGTGTATATGTACCACATCTTCTTTATCCATTCATCTACTGATGGACATTTAGGTTGCTTCCATATTGTGGCTATTGTAAATAGTGCAGTGATAAACATAGGGGTGCATCTGTCTTTTTCAGACTGGAGTGCTGCATTCTTAGGGTAAATTCCTAGAAGTGGAATTCCTGGTTCAAATGGTATTTCTATTTTGAGCATTCTGAGGAACTTCCATACTGCTTTCCACAATGGTTGAACTAATTTACATTCCCACCAGCAGTGTAGGAGGGTTCCCCTTTCTCCACAACCTCGCCAACATTTGTTGTTGTTTGTCTTTTCAATGATGGCGATCCTTACTGGTGTGAGGTGATATCTCATTGTGGAGCATCTTTTCATTTGCCTGTTGGCCATCTGGATTTCTTCTTTAGAGAACTGTCTATCCAGCTCCTCTGCCCATTTTTTAATTGGATTATTTGCTTTCTGTTTGTTGAGGTGTGTGAGCTCTTTATATATTTTGGATGTCAATCCTTTATCAGATCTGTCATTTATGAATATATTCTCCCATACTGTAGGATACCTTTTTGTTCTATTGATGGTGTCCTTTGCTGTAAAGAAGCTTTTTAGCTTGATATAGTGCCACTTGTTCATTTTTGCCTTTGTTTCCCTTGCCCGGGGAGATATGTTCATGAAGAAGTCACTCATGTTTATGTCCATGAGATTTTTACCTATGTTTTTTTCTAAGAGTATTATGGTTTCATGAGTTACATTCAGGTCTTTGATCCATTTTGAATTTACTTTGTGTATGGGGTTAGACAGTGATCCAGTTTCATTCTCTTACATGTAGCCTTCCAGTTTTGCCAGCACTATCTGTTGAAGAGACTGTCATTTCCCCATTGTATGTCCATGGCTCCTTTATCGTATATTAATTGACCATATATGTTTGGGTTAATGTCTGGAGTCTATTCTGTTCCACTGGTCTATGGCTCTGTTCTTGTGCCAGTACCAAATTGTCTTAATTACTGTGGCTTTGTAGTAGAGCTTGAAGTTGGGGAGCGAGATCCCCCCCACTTTATTCTTCCTTCTCAGGATTGCTTTGGCTGTTCGGGGTCTTTGGCGGTTCCACGAATTTTTGAACTATTTGTTCCAGTTCACTGAAGAATGTTGTTGGTAATTTGATAGGGATTGCATCAAATCTGTATATTGCTTTGGGCAGGATGGCCATTTTGATGATATTAGTTCTTTCTAGCCTGGAGCATAGGATGAGTTTCCATTTGTTAGTGACCTCTTTAATTTCTCTTAAGAGTGTCTTACAGTTTTCAGGGTATAGGTCTTTCACTTCCTTGGTTAGGTTTATTCCTAGGTATTTTATTCTTTTTGATGCTATTGTGAATGGAATTGTTTTCCTGATTTCTTTTTCTATTAGTTCATTGTTAGTGTATAGGAAAGCCACAGATTTCTGTGTGTTAATTTTGTGTCCTGCAACTTTACTGTATTCCAATATTAGTTCTAGTAGTTTTGGAGTGGAGTCTTTAGGGTTTTTTATGTACAATATCATATCATCTGCAAATAATGACAGTTTGACTTCTTCTTTACCAATCTGGATGCCTTGTATTTCTTTGTTTTGTCTGATTGCCATGGCTAGGACGTCCAGTACTATGTTGAATAACAGTGGGGAGAGTGGGCATCCCTGTCTTGTTCCCTATATGAGAGGAAAAGCTTTCAGCCTCTCGCTGTTCAGTATGATGTTAGCTGTGGGTTTATCATATATGGCCTTTATTATGTTGAGGTACTTGCCCTCTATGCCCATTTTGTTGAGAGTTTTCATCATGAATGGATGTTGTATTTTGTTTAATGCTTTTTCAGCTTCTATGGAAATGGTCATGTGGTTTCTGTTCTTCTTTTTGTTGATGTGGTGGGTGATGTTGATGGATTTTTGAATGTTGTACCATCCTTGCATCCCTGGGATGAATCCCACTTGGTCATGGTGTATGATTGTCTTGATGTATTTTTGAATTCGGTTTGCTAATATTTTGTTGAGTATTTTTGCATCTACGTTCATCAGGGATATTGATCTGTAGTTTTCTTTTTTGGTGGGGTCTTTGCCTGGTTTTGGTATTAGGATGATGTTGGCTTCATAGAATGAGTTTGGGAGTATTCCTTCCTCTTCTATTTTTTGGAAAACTTTAGGAGAATGGGTATTAAGTCTTCTCTGTATGTCTGATAAAATTCCGAGGTAAATCCATCTGGCCCGGGGGTTTTGTTCTTGGGTAGTTTTTTGATTACTGATTCAATTTCATTGCTGGTAATTGGTCTGTTTAGATTTTCTGTTTCTTTCTGGGTCAGTCTTGGAAGGTTGTATTTTTCTAGGAAGTTGTCCATTTCTCCTAGGTTTTCCAGCTTGTTAGCATATAGGTTTTCATAGTATTCTCTAATAATTCTTTGTATTTCTGTGGGGTCCGTCGTGATTTTTCCTTTCTCATTTCTGATTCTGTTGATGTGTGTTGACTCTCTTTTTCTCTTAATAAGTCTGGCTAGAGGCTTATCTATTTTGTTTATTTTCTTGAAGAACCAGCTCTTGGTTTCATTGATTTTTTTCTATTGTTTTATTCTTCTCAATTTTATTTATTTCTTCTCTGATCTTTATTATGTCCCTCCATCTGCTGACCTTAGGCCTTATTTGTTCTTCTTTTTCCAATTTTGATAATTGTGATGTTAGACTATTCATTTGGGTTTGTTCTTCCTTCTTTAAATATGCCTGGATTGCTAGATACTTTCCTCTTAAGACTGCTTTTGCTGCATCCCACAGAAGTTGGTTCTTTGTGTTGTTGTTGTCATTTGTTTCCATTTATTGCTGGATCTCCATTTTAATTTGGTCGTTGATCCATTGATTATTTAGGAGCATGTTGTTAAGCCTCCATGTGTTTGTGAGCCTTTTTGCTTTCTTTGTACAATTTATTTCTAGTTTTATACTTTGTACAATTTATTTCTAGTTTTATACCTTTATGGTCTGAAAAGTTGGTTGGTAGGATTTCAGTCTTTTGGAATTTACTGAGGTTCTTTTTGTGGCCTAGTATATGGTCTATTCTGGAGAATGTTCCATGTGCACTTGAGAAGAATGTGTATCCTGTTGCTTTTGGATGTAGAGTTCTATAGATATCTATTAGGTCCATCTGTTCTAGTGTGTTGTTCAGTGTCTCTTGTCCTTACTTATTTTCTGTCTGGTGGATCTATCCTTTGGAGTGAGTGGTGTGTTAAAGTCTCCCAAAATGAATGCATTGCATTCTATATCCTCCTTTAATTCTGTTAGTATTTGTTTCACGTATATTGGTGCTCCTGTATTGGGTGCATATATATTTATAATGGTTATATCCTCTTGTTGGGCTGAGCCCTTTATCATTATGTAATGTCCTTTATCTCTTGTTACTTTCTTTATTTTGAAGTCTATTTTGTCTAATACTAGTATTGCAACACCTGCTTTTTTCTCTCTGTTGTTTGCATGAAATATCTTTTTCCATCCCTTCACTTTTAGTCTGTGCATGTCTTTGGGTTTGAGGTGAGTCTCTTGTAAGCAGCATATAGATGGGTCTTGCTTTTTTATCCATTCTATTACTCTGTGTCTTTTGATTGGTACATTCAGTCCATTTACATTTAGGGTGATTATTGCAAGATATGTACTTATTGCCATTGCAGGCTTTAGATTCATGGTTACCAAAGGTTCAAGGTTAGCTTGTTTACTACCTTACTGTCTAACTTAACTAACTTATTGAGCTATTATCATCACAGTCTGATGATTATTTCTCTCCCTTCTTAGTCCTCCTCCTCCATTCTTCATATGTTGGGTGTCTTGTTCTGTGCTCTTTTTAGGAGTGCTCCCATCTAGAGCAGTCCCTCTAAGATACCCTGTGGAGGTGGTTTGTGGGAGGCAAATTCCCTCAACTTTTGCTTGTCTGGGAATTGTTTAGTCCCTCCTTCATAGTTAAATGATAATCGTGCTGGATACAGTATCCTTGGTTCAAGGCCCTTCTGTTTCATTACATTAAATATATCATGCCATTCTCTTCTGGCCTGTAAGGTTTCTGTTGAGAAGTCTGATGATAGCCTGATGGGTTTTCCTTTGTAGGTGACCTTTTTTCTCTCTCTGGCTGCTTTTAATACTCTGTCCTTGTCCTTGATCTTTGCCATTTTAATCATTATGTGTCTTGGTGTTGTCCTATTTGGGTTCCATCTCTCGGGAGTTCTGTGTGCCTCTGTAGTCTGAGCAACTATTTCCTCCCCCAGTTTGGGAAAGTTCTCAGCAATTATTTCTTCAAAGACGCTTTCTATTCCTTTTTCTCTCTCTTCTTCTTCTAGTACCCCTATAATGCGGATATTGTTCCTTTTGGATTGGTCACACAGTTCTCTTAATATTGTTTCATTCCTGGAGATCCTTTTATCTCTCTCTGCATCAGCTTCTATGCATTCCTGTTCTCTGTTCCATCAATGGCCTCTTGCATCTTATCCATTCTGGAACAAAATCCTTCGAGAGTTTGTTTCACTTCTGCAATCTCCCTCTGGACGTCTGTAATCTCCCTCCAGACTTCATCCCTTAGCTCTTGCATATTTCTCTGCAGCTCTGTCAGCATGTTTATGATTTTTATTTTGACTTCTTTTTCATGGAGACTGGTTAGGTCTGTCTCTGCAGATCCTCTCTCAGGTGTTTTCTGAACTATCGTGGACTGGACTGAATTTTTTTGCCTTTTAATGGTGATAGCGGTGGCTGTAGGCAGGTTGCGGGTGTGTCAGCTGGGAGAAGAAAGTTCTTTCCTGCTTGCTGGATGCCTTCTCTGCTGCCTGTGTTGGTTACCTGCACTCCTGGAGCAGCCACCGGGTTAATCCCCTAAGCTGCTATGGGCGGGGTCTCCGTCAGAGCAGCGTGGAGCCTTGCGGGGAGTGGCAGGCACGCCAGGTGCCCTCTTCCATGATAGCGGCACCCCTGCCAGGCAGCTGTGTGGCAGCATCGGCCTTTGGGTCTGGCTTGGGCAGCTGTGCGTTGGGCTGGGATTCCGGTCGGCTGCTGGGAGCGCACCTGCTCCCTCTGTCTCCGCTGCAGGTGTGCGTGGGGCTCTCCCACATGGGCCTCTACTGGGCTCCTCTGTCTCCACTGCCGCTGGTGCGCACGAGCCGTGCCCGGGCTGTTCGGTCGCGCCGCTGCGGGCTCGCACAAGCCTCTCCTGGTCCCCTCCTGCGCCGTTGGCACACATGATCTGCTCCTGGTCCCTTCCGGTGCCACTGTCCCCAGCACACGCTGCCACTCTCCCACTACTGGGCCGCTGTGTTGGGGTCCACGCCAGTTGGGGGAACGACTGGCAGGCTGCTTGGTGTTGTGAGGGGCTTCAGAGCTGTGCTGCCTCCCTGGGGTTTAGGGCGCCTAAGGTTCCCCGGGATTCCCAGCTGCTGGCTAAGTGTGCCGGGACAACTTCATCCAGCTATGGGTTCCCTGTCTCTTTAAGACTTGCAGAAAGCACTCACTTTTCTTTTGTCTCAGGGTCGACAGTTGCAGGGACCTGCCCACAGGTTTTGCTTTTCCGTTTCTCTAATATCCAGCACCCTGTACACCTTGTGTCTGCGCTCCGGGTGCGGATTTCTAGAGCTGGTTGTTTAGCAGTCCTGGGCTTTCACTCCCTCCCCGTTCCGACTCCTTTCTTCCCGCCGGGTTCTGGGGTGGGGGAGCGTTTGGGTCCCACCTGGCCCCAGCTTGTATCTTACCCCCTTCATGTGATGTTGAGTTCTCACAGATACAGATGTATCCTGGCTGTTGTACTGCACTGGTGTCTCTTTTAGGAATAGTTGTATTTATTGTATTTTCATAAATATATATGTTTTGGGGAGGAGATTTCCTCTGAACTACTCATGCCACCATCTTCCCGTGATCCCCCCCAGGAAAAGTATTTTTAAACTTTTATATTATATCCTTTAGCCCCCTCATTCCCTTAATCTGAGGAAATTATGAGGTAGGTTGACTGTTATAGAGCAGAAAAGTACAGTTTAGGAATCCTAAAAGTTTTAATGCTACAAGGGGGTCTTAAAAAATCAGGTGGTGAAATCCCTAGATGGGGGATCTAAGTCTAGAGAGATTAAGTGGCTTAAATAAAGTTAATGTCAGAGTTGGAGCAAGAAATCCTGTCATTTGACTCCCAAGTGCAGAGCTCCCTCCTCCTGCCATGCTACTTTGCCTCCCTTAAAAAAAAAAGTAAAAAGGAGCTAGATTTGGTGGTGATGCCAGGATGCTCGTGACACCACTGAAGCACTTCTCCGATATTACTTGCCACGCTCCTCAGGCTTGCAGCTGTGCCAGTGCCCTGCCTTGTTCTAGAAAGAAAGCCCTCCAGCCCAGCCACCAGCGGAGAACAGAATACCTGGGTAGCTTTTCATCTCTCTAATCAGCTCTTCATTATTTTGCCAATTTCCACATTATAAAACAAATCTTCTATAGTTCAGTGTTACATGGAAATGAAATCCAGTTAGGTCAAAACATAAATGGTTGGAGTCACTCTCCTTAGCATGAAAAATCCAGAGCTGATAATTTTGAAAATTAGTTGTACCTATACTTTTCTATCAGACTTAAGTTCACTTGGGAATTCTCTATACCTTAAATATTTTCACCAGATATTCAGATAACTGTTACAAGACGGCATGTTCTTTGCCAAAGAACTTGCATCCTAGGGCCTATTATTAAAATTTAATTGCACCACTACATAGTTTCTCAGTGGTCATGAGTTATAGCAGTATATAACATGCTGGGGCCCACCTGCTGTGTGTTTTTTTTGTTTGTTTGCAAGTTAAGTGCTATTTCTCTTCATTTGTATGGGGAGAAATAGTTAAGGAGGGGTTTAAGTGAAGAGAGAATCATTATTTGGCACCCAAGACAGGGAAACAAATTTTCAGTGTACTCTTCTACCATTCCCAACACATAATGAAGCACTCCTGATTTTTACATGACAGCTGTAGGAGATAAAGGTTTTAGAAAATCAAAAGGTAATGCGAAGGGAATTTTTAAGAGTGTGGATCATAGTAGTTGAAGCTAAAAACATAGTAGATATGTAAACTCAGTATAAAGTATTGTTATCAAATAATGTGTTACTCTTAACAGACACAATAGCAAATATGGGCTGTTATGCAAATGGAAATGTAAGGAAGCACCTTGGGTCAGACACAGTAGTTTAGAGGTTACAGGGGGAATGGGGTACATCTCATTAGACATGCTAGTGTTCATTGTCTTAGTTTCCAGTTCATTTCAGTACTGCTAGTGAAGTAACTGGTGTTTTTCACTCAAACCATGCTTTAGTGTTTGGCTTTTATTTTAGTGACCAATTTGAGAGGTTTTTAATGAAATAGCATGCTTTTGCCTGTAGATTTTTGGGAAATTATCTAATCCAAATATATATTAAACTCTGCTGTGTGTTAGATGGGATGAATATAAATAGTAGCTTAACTGAGAAAAGTGAGCCCTGATGCAGAATGTAATGGAGTATTTCTTGTTGATTTTTCTCCTTTGAGAGGAGACTATAAGATCGTTTGTATTTTAAAAGCTGGTGTTTGGACCTCTTAGGTGGACATCCCCACAATTGGACAGCCATTTCAAGGGAATGTTTGAATCTTTTAAATGATATGACTCAGAAACTGGTTCTCTACCAAGAAGCTGCTGCTACTAATGGGAGAGTGATGTCTTCCTCATACCCAATGGAACCTAAGAAATCAAATTCTCCAGGTAACTTCTTGTATTACTAAGAGAGGGGAGAGCATTTACCTTTTATTTTCTAGGAAAGAAAGCAGTAGTTAATCTAACATTATGTATATGAGTGTGAGGTATATATTACACATATATATATATTCACATATATACACACATATATTGAATATGTATATATACATACAGTATACATGTGTGTGTGTAAATATGTGTGTGTGTGTGTGTGTGTGTGTGTGTGTATGTATCCAATATATGAGTTCTTGTACTGAACCAAGAAAAAGGGCTGGGTGTTATTGTAGAAGGAAAAAATTAAGTTCAGTAGGTATGTAAACTCTCTCAGCATAAAGTATGATCATCATCAAACAATGTGTTACTCTAGCAGATATAATAGCAAATAGGGATTGTTACACAAATGAATATGTAAGAAAGCACCTTGTGTCAGACGTATTTCTTGTCTTTTTGATAGTTGGCTATTCTGGATTTACAGATTCAATGCCATCCCTATCAGAATACCAACAGCATTCTTCAATGAACTAGAACAAATAGTCCTTAAATTCATACGGAACCACAAAAGACGCCAAATAGCCAAATCAAGCCTGAGAAAGAATAACAAGCTGAGGGGATTATGCTCCCTGACTTCAAGCTATACTACAAAGCCAAAGTAATCAGAATAGTATGGTACTAGCACAAGAACAGACTCATAGATCAATGGCATAAAATAAACCCAGATATAAATCTATGCATATATGGTCAATTAAGATATGATAAAGGATCCATGAATATACAATGGGGAAAAGACAGTCTCTTCAATAACTGATGTTGGGAAAGCTGGACAGCTACATACAAGAGAATGAAACTGGATTACTGTCTATTTCCATATACAAAAGTAAACTCAAAGTGGATCAAAAACCTAAATGTAGGACATGAAACCATGAAACTCTTAGAAGAAAACATAGGCAAAAATCTCTTGAACATAAGCATGAGCAATTTTTTTCTGGACACACCTCCTCAGTCAAGGGAAAGAAAATAAAAAATGAACACCTGGGACTACATCAAACTGAAAAGCTCTGTACAGCAAAGGCAAATACTCATATGCCTCAGCACCAAAAAAACAACTCAAAAAAGTGGCAGAGGACCTGAACAGACTTCTCCAAAGAAGAAATACAGATGACCAATAGGCACATGAAAAGATGCCACATTGCTAATCAGGGAAATGTAAATCAAAACCACAATCGAGATAGCATCTCACACCAATTAGAATGGCCACTATCCAAAAGACAAGAAATAACCAGTATTGGTAAGGGTGTAGAGAAATAGGAACCCCTCTACTCTGTGGGTGGGAATGTAAATTGGTGCAGCTACTGTGGAAACCAGTGTGGAGGTTCCTAAATGATACTAACAATAGAAGTACCTTACAATTCAGTAATTCTACTTCTAGGAATTTACCTGAAGAAAACAAAATTCCTGATTCAGAAAGATTTACATACCCCTATGTTTATTGCCTCGTTATTTACAATAGCCAATTTATGGAAGCAACCTAAGTGTCCATCAATAGGTGAATGGATAAAGAAGATGTAGTACATATATATATACACAGTGGAATATTATTCAGCCATAAGAAAAAAAGAAATCCTGCCATTTACAACAATATGGATAGACCTAGAGGGCATTGTGCTATGTGAAAGAAGCCAGGCAGAGAAAGACAAATACCGTATGATTTCACTTACTTGTGGACTCTAAAAACAAAAAAATGAACAAAATAGCAGTAGACTCAGACACTGAGAAGTGACTGGTAGTTACCATGGGGGAGGGCCTGAGATGGGCTGGTGGGGAAAGTGAGGGGGTTCTCAATCATAATTGCATCATGAGGATAGTAGTACAGCATGGAGAATATAGCCCATTGTTCTGCAACCTATTCTCATGTTCACAGGTAGTAAAGGCACTAGTGAGGGTGAGCATTTAATAAGAAGGGCAGCTGTTGAACCACTGTGTTGTGTATTTCAAACCAACAAAAGATTGTGTATCGATAGTTGAATTTTAAAAAAAGTATTAACAATAACTGAATCCACACTGGGGAGGTATTATGTTGTTTATTATTACAAAGGAAAAAAAATCTGGCTTATTGATGTATGTCCATTGATGAAATTTCCTGGTAGAAAGTAGCCTTATATTAAATCCATTTAGAAGGGCAACAAGAAAACAAAAAACAAGAAAAACCTAATAAGATGTTGGTTGTCGAGTAGAAGACTTAAGGTTACTTTAGTACAAAGCCAGGTGAATCTTTACAGATACTCCTGGATACCGTTCTGGTTGTAGTATACTAAAGACAAAAAAGTTACTGGATTATGTCAAGAGGGGAGCAGCTGACATGACTGAGTGAGTTGTTGGGTAGGGGCATCACATTCATTGTTTTAAGATAGCTTAATGTAACATTTGGGGGATGAAAGCAGAGAGGGAGAAGTACAGGCGGAGGAGCCTGTGCTATTTCACCAAGCACTTCCAATAGAAGATGGCCTATGAGTGTAAGGCTGATAAAAGGAATTAATGTTCAGATGCCTCTTGAAACCAGACGTTTAAAGAAAATGAGGGGCCCTGACTGGGTGAGAGCTATGGGGAACTTGGGAGCACAGGCTTCATCTGAACGGGAAGCGGTGGGTTAGCTTCAGTCCATTGTTCCCTTGTGGGAATTTGGGTCTAGTCTCTGAACTTCTGGTCTTTTTTTTTTTTTTAAGTGAAGCCTGAAATCTAAACAAATTTTGGGTGAAAGATTCCACTTGCTAAACATTGGCACCTACTCTTGATATTAAAAAATCCTAGATTGGCCAAAGCAAACATGTCTCTGTCTTTGACTTCATTAGTCTGGAGGGGTCATAGACCAAAAACAAAGATTACAAATGAAAAATGATTCAGATAAATTCATGAATGTCATATTTAAAAAATTCTAGACTGTTTCAGATATTACCAACATTCAGATTAGTGTTTATTTATTCAACAAATATTTATTGGATGCCTACTACATACCAAGCAATGTGCTAGAAGCCAGATAATCAAAGGTGGAGAAACACTCTTGGAACTAACATTTTATGGGAGGCATACAACACAAATAATTGTGACAATTGTGATAATTGTCAGAAAGGAGTCTGAATGATATTTGTTAATGAAAGGAGGCCTTGTATGTTATGAATAGTTTAAATTTATCCAGGAGGGATATGGAACCATAGGAGAATTTTGAATATGCATGTTACATTAAATTAGCATATTAGAAAGATCAATTTGTAATTCTGGGTTCAGGGCTCGGGGAATCATGGACCTGACCAAATACGAATTAGTCATTATTTTAAATTACTGTCATATCCCATCACTCAGTCAAATTTGCCTCCAATATTGAGGAGTAATTTCAAAAATTAAAAAAGCCCCAGTCTTTTTTTTCCTGGAATCTGGCATCATCTTAATTTCTCCGAGGAAACTGAGTCCTCAGAATAAGGACAGATAAAAGTTAAGTAAAATGAGAATACAGCAGTAAAATGTTAAGTAAGTAAAATGAGAATACAGGTCTCTTGACTCCTGATTCGGTGCTTCGCCTCAGTGACATCCACTCATAAAATCTCTGTTGAAAGAGTGGAGGACATGAAAAAGTCCCAGTCTTAATTTTTAAATTGATTCTTCAAATATTTCTAATTGCCACTAACCCTTAAAAAGTCATATAATAAAAATTTGGTCCTTTAAATGTTTGATGTGTTATAGTGGTTTTATTAAGGTGCAACACTAATGTAATTTATTTGTCTTTGTATCTTGTACTGGACAGCAGGAAGTATTTTTCTTGTTTTTGTACAACAGACTATAAATTGGTAGCGTTAGAGATAATTTTTTTATTTTTATTTTTATTGAAGGGTAGTTGACACACAGTATTACATTACATTAGTTTCAGGTGTACAACACAGTGATTCAACATTTATATACATGATAATTCTAGGTACCAGCTATCACCATACCAAGTTGTTACAATATTTTGACTATATTCCTTATGCTATACATTACATCCCGGTTACTTATTTATTTTACAATTGGAAGTGTGTTTATATATATATATATATATATATTTTTTTTTTTTTGTGAGGGCATCTCTCATATTTATTGATCAAATAGTTGTTAACAACAATAAATTTCTGTATAGGGGGGTCAATACTCAATGCACAATCATTAATCCACCCCAAGCCTAATTTTCGTCAGTCTCCAATCTTCTGATGCATAACGAACAAATTCTTACATGGAGTACAAATTCTTACATAGTAATAAGTTACATGGTGAACAGTGCAAGGGCAGTTATCACAGAAGCTTTCGGTTTTGTTCATGCATTATGAACTATAAACAGTCAGTTCAAATATGAATATTCATTTGATTTTTAAACTTGATTTATATGTGGATACCACATTTCTCTATTATTATTATTTTTAATAAAATGCTGAAGTGGTAGGTAGATACGAGATAAAGGTAGAAAACAGAGTTTAGTGTTGTAAGAGAGCAAATGTAGATGATCAGGTGTGTGCCTGTAGACTATGTGTTAATCCGAGCTAGACGAGGGCAATAAACATCCATGTATGCAGAAGATTTCTCTCAGAACATGAGGGGGGAGGTTCTAAGCCTCACCTCTGCTGCTCCCCATTTTCTCACCAGATGGCCCCCTGCGACTGTGCCTGTCTTAGGTTGTTCCTCCCTTGAGGAATCTTACCCGTTAGAGATAATTTTTGAAGAAGCTGTTTACAGGTCAGATTTGTAGCTATCCTGGGCAGATTAGTCTCTGGTGTGACTTACGTTAACTTCAAAGGACTGTGGGGAAAATGGGATAAAATTAGCACTCTCTATCTGTATATTTTCACAATATAGATTTGATTTAGTCAAGTAATATTTACAGTAGGAACATGCAGTAATACTGGATGTATTCTAATATAATAATTGTTGCCATTTAAAAGTGAAATGTAAATTGCTTAGGTTCATTCTAAACAGTTTAGAGTTAGAGAAGCTGACCTTAAAGATGAAGAGAAACGAGAGGCTGCCCCAGTGTGGCAGAAAGAGATGTGTGTAAAGCTCCTTGAGTCGTTCAGTTGCAGTAGTAAAATCTGGATCTTGAGACTGTAAACCTTGGGTAAATGTGTTAAATAAAAAATTGAATTGTATAAAATTTGAGAAACCCCGTGCTGGCCTGCTTGGATCAGGTTGCCTCTTCAACATTGCATCTGTTCTTTTACAGAAGAAACTACTTTTCAGACCCCCATATCTAGCCAGATGCCTCACCCATCAATGCCACCATTAGTTAAGACATCACTGTTTTCCTCAAAATTATCTACACCTGATGTTGCAAGTCCTCTTGGAACCCCATTTGGCTCTAGTGCAGTAAATCGGATGGCTGGAATTTTTGATGTAAACACTTGTTATGGGTCACCCCAAAGTCCTCAGCTAATAAGAAGAGGACCAAGATTATGGACTTCTGCTTCTGGTGAGGACTATTTAGTTTCTAAAATTTGAAGTGTCACAGTTGCAGAGAATTAACCTGTATTTTCACCTTCTTTGATTTTTTTTTTTTGTAGATCAGCAAATGACTGAATTTTCTAATCCTTCTCCATCTACCTCTGTTAACGCTAAGGGTAAGACAGTGAGACAGCCCAGTGTGATTTATTCATGGATTGAGAATAAACGTGACCAGGTAGGATGATATGGTTATAGGATTTATATTTACATGTAACATTGAGGGCATCAAGGATCTCACATGAGTAAGCCATCAGGAATAAAAAAGACTTTTTTATGCTTCATATATTAAGTTGACCCATGTGAAATTGCCAGTATTTGATTGATTTTGAGCTGTACAAATTGTAATTTCATATGGTTTAACCTAATACAATATCTCTGATCTATGAATTCTTTGATATAAGATAATATATATTAAGTTTTTTTGTATATTCAGGGTATGGTTTTAGGCACTAGAAAAACAGCAAACAAAAGTCCCTGAACATGTTTACATTCTAGTAATGGGAAATAGATGAGCAAGCAAATGTATTATATTTTTTGAATATAAAAAAAATGCTATTAATTATAAGACTTATTTTATGTATTATTAAGAAAAAAAGTTGCCCATTAAACCATGACATGCTGTTGACTACAGGATGCCTCCTGATATGTCATGTTCAAAATATAAAAAATATATGTCTTAAAAGGGAAGAACATTGATGTCTTAAGTGCTATACAGAAAAACAGAGCAGGTAAGGGAGATGAAGACTAGGGGAGGGAGGACCATTTTATGTGGGATGATCAGGGGAAATCTCACTGATAAGGTGACACTTGATCAGAGACCTGAAGGGAGGGCAGGGAACAGCAAAATGCAGAGGACTTCAGGTGGGAGTGTATTAGCTTGTGTGGGGAACAGCCTGGACCCTAGTGTGACTGGAGCAATATGAGTGCAGAGAGAGTGGTAGGTGGTGATGAGGTCAGAGAAGTAGCAGGACCCAGAGCTTACTGGTCCCATCAGCTCTTGTAAAGACTGACATTTTCTCTGAGTGAAGTGGAAAGCCACTCTGTGGTTTTGCCCACAAGAATTACATGATGTAACCTTAGATTTGAAAGTGTTGCTCTAGCTGCTGTGTTGAGACTAGATTCTCAGATTCCATTAGCAGGAATGGCTGTAGAGGGACAGTAGAAAGCGGTTAAAGTAATGTAGTAGGAGGTGATGGGTGATAGTATCTGTGATCAGAGTGGCTGTGGTAGAAACTGTAAGATGTGATCAAGGTCTGTGTATATTTTGGAGGTAGATGTAATAGGATTAGCTTGGGTTGTGGTGTGGGAGAGTCAATATTGACTCTTAAAGTTCTTGGCCTGAGGATCTGAAATAATAGAGTTGCAATTTGATGAATTGAAATTTACTGAGTTGCAATTTACTGATAATTCTGGAAGAGGAGATTTGATATAGGTAAGGTGGGGAGATCAAAAATTTGATTTTAGACATGTCAATTTTAAGATTCTTACTAGACAACCAAGTAGAAACACCAAGTAAGAAATTAGACATATATGTGGAGTATAAGGGAAAGTTCTGGGCTAGAAATGTAAATTTGGAAGTTGACACGGTATAGATAGTGTTTAAAGCCATGAGACTCCGTGAAAACTCTTGGGGAGTATAGATATCAGAAGAAAAGAGTTCCAAGAACTGAGACTTTGCCATGACTAAAGGTCTGGCAGGTGAAGAGGAATAGCAAAGGAGACCAAATGACCATTGAGATAACCAAGAAAAGGAAGTGTTTCAAGGCCGCAGGAAAGGCTGGATCTTTCGAGGAGTTTTGCTTTGCTGTAAGGGGAGCAGAGAAATGGGGTAATAGCTGGGGATGTTGAGGGTCAATGAGTGGTTTCATTTTTTAAGATGGGAGATATAATGTTTGTTAACATATTTGTTGATGAAATGATCAGTTAATAGAGAGAGAAGAACTGAAGGCATTTTATGGACCTCATATGGCTCTGAATGCCATAAATACTGCTATGTCATGAGTTCACTTTCCAATCAAGTGGAGTATGTAGCTTTCAGCTTAATACTAAGAAAATTGTTTTCCCTGTAAATGTCAACTGGTAGGAAACCACTTCATGTCTTAGGATTTTTATTGTTGTTGTTAGGAGAAACATGCTCTTTTTTGGTATTAAGTTTAAAGGGCAAGACAGGTAAAGAGAATTGAGAAAGAATATGGCCTTAGTAAATACTACCAGAGCCACTTTGAATTCCTTTTATTGTTTACAAGACTCATATGGGGGTCATGTTTAGATGTGTACACGGGGATGCAGTTTAGGTTAGGTGGCCCATCTTGGTTATCCAGTTTATAGTTCAAAGGTATTTACTTACGTGATCTACTGTAAGTGTTGCTCTTTCTCTATAAGATGTGAAATGTTTCATTTAAGTTAGTGTCAGGAAGAACCTGGAAATATGTAATACTATATTTGACTAGAATTGAAAACTGTAAATATGTTAATTCTTCCTTTTTTCAACTCAGATAAAGAATTTTTTATCAAAACGGGTGCTGATAATGTATTTTTTCAGTAAGGTAAGAATATGAGTTATAGCATTGGGAATGGGGGAGAGGAAATGAAGTAGCAGATAGGATTTGCTTTCTAAATATTTAGCTGGATCCTAGCAAGCCTAAAAGCTCTGCATGGTGCTTCACTACACCTCCATTTTAATAGTAGCTGCCTGTCTTGCCATTGGGTTTTAGCCCCGATCGAATTCGCTAGAGATTCAATGAGACCATAAAAATGACAGTGGAACGTTCTTGGGGTGAAAGGGTTTATACCCAACTTTATTCCAGTGGCAGGTCAGTCACTAGAATCCGGTCCGCTCAGAGCATGGCTGCATGCAGCAAGCCAGTCTCTGCCTCTGGACCTCTCTGCCCCTGCAGCCGTCCCAGTCCCTGTCCTCAGTGCTGCCACCACTCCAGTCTCTGCTCTCCTGCAGCCCTGCAGACGTGCAGCAGCCACAGTGTTGTGCAGAGCAGTTGGTGGAGCTCCTTATATAGTGTCAGTGACAGTGTATTTCCCACGCATGTGTGGTGAGCAAGCCGACCAAGGCCAGGTGAGAATCCTGGCCATAGGAACCTTCACTTTCTCCACACTGCCCTAGCACACACCTTACTTCATTGGCTTCTTGAGGCTTGCCTCTGGTTAGCCTCCTGAGTCTCTTTGCTGCAGGCAGCTTTGTGCTGATACGCAACCCCTTCCTGCAGAATGAGCAAATTCGTGGTGACCCTTTGTGGCTCATAGTCCTACTAACATCTTTGTGGCCAATTTGCTGTCCAGAGGAAAGGTGACTGGATTGAATTGCAGATGTGAAACTTGCATTGGATGAAAAGCTGTAATTCGGACCACAAAACTCAGTGACTTTTCAACTTGTCTGTCATCTGCTCTGGCTGCACAGGAGAGTAAATCACAATTAAAGAACCAAAAGGTTCATTCCTTTTTTGACTGACTACAGCTGTTCTGTTGTGTGTTAGTTCAGCTTTTGATGAACAAAACCTTTGGAATGAATTTTTGTTTTATTATTTTTTTAATATAGCTTCTCTCATTTTGCAGGTATTGCAGTAGTAGCTAATACTGCACACACTTTCAAGTCAAAGTATGCATTGGCATACATTATTCCTTTTTATTCTTTGGGAGTCATACTCTGGTGGGGAGACAGACTGAGTGACTCTGATGGAATATAGATACACATAAAGAATCATTTCAACTTCTTAAAGCTTTTTTTTTTTACTGGTGACAGGGAAGAGCCACCCAACTAGCAATTACCTTTACCAAAAATAATCTGCCTTAAACTATCCAGTAGCCTTTGGGAAAACATATTAAGACTTCTGAAGAGGGTATCTTCTCTTCCACCAAAAGGAAGAGCTGTCTGAAGTTTTACTTCAGTGCTTTGCTTTGGAAGGATGGGAACAGAACTTAACACTGTGTCTTATGTATGACATGCTCTTTTCACTTAAGTTCCCTCATCTAATTCTAACAGCAGTCCTGTGAGAAGCTTTCTTGTCCTCATTGTACAGATGAGGAAACCTGAGGCTCAGAGGGGTCAAGTAGCTAACCTAAGGGCACATAGCCAGTAAGTGGCAGAGCAAGCGCTGAATAAGATCTTCTTTTTCCTTGGAAATAAAGGGCTACTTTTTGTTCTAATTTGCAGGGTGATCTGTTGTCTGATAAGGAGTTGTAGACCCTGCTGCTTGATGTTAAGAAATGTAACAAGCCATTGTGCTTAATGGGCTTTATCGGTGCATTACCAGAGCCAGCACTGGTTTAAATGGGCCAAATGTTGCTCCATACTGTTGCACCTTGCTATATTAAAGAAGCTTGGGTGGTTTTTTCTTTGGAGTGGGGTTGAGGATGGACAATTTGAGGTATTATGTATTTATTTAGGCAGATCATTTGTTAAAAAAAACATTTATAACCATTCTCTTAAGTGACCTCTGTACCAATCCTCTGAAGTGGGTTGAGCATATGTAACTCTTATTTTAAATGAGAAACTGAGCCATATGGAGGTTGTAGAGACTGAGCAAGCGTCACACAATAAGTTGGTGACAGAATGCTTTATATTGCAGTTAAATTATATTGTGAAAGAATTTCAGATTTTAACTCTGGAGAGGCAGCTATGAATTTTTTATTATGATAGTCTATATAGTTGATTAGATGAACTAATAAGAGTTTTTGCCCAGGAGAACTTACTTAAATGTTTTTGCTGTATTGTAGCACCCAGAGACCTCCATTCAGGCTGTCTTTTCAGATGCTCAAATGCATATTTGGGCATTAGAAGGTAAGCAATCTCAGTGGACTACAACTGTAATTTTAACTTTACTTCATAAGAGTATAATCCATAAAAGGTCATTTCTGGATTTTGACTTCCAACTTTGAATTTTCAGATACATTTTTTAATATCTTTTATGGACATCATTTTTCTTAGATATTTAGGTGTGCAGTTAACCCTTGAGCCACACAGAGGTCAGGAGTGCTGACTCCCTGTGCAGTTGAAAATCTGCATATAACTCTTGACACACCAAACATTTAACTACTGGTAGTTTACTGCTGACCAGAAACCTTACCAATAACAGTCAGTTAATGCACATTTTATATGTAATATGTATTGTTACAGGAAATTACTCTTACAGTATATTATGATACATCCTTTCAATATATTTATTTTAAAAATCTGCATATATGTGAACCCATGCAGTTCAAACCCATGTTGTTGAAGGTCAACTGTACTTTAATTTGGGCTGAAATTTTCCTTGTATATAAGTGGAGAAACTGAGCCTGGGATTCTGGCATCTCTTTCTCTACTTCAAAGAAATTGCAATGAATAGATTGTTTAACTATCAACTTACATTAATATAACTTACTTAACATATTTAACATTCTAACATATTTAACCTAGCCTAGATTTGAAGACTTAGTTGTTAGAGAACTGTTTTCTTTTCATCTTTTTTTTTATTTTGGTATGATTAATATAAAATCACCTGGGCAACATTGTAGTTACTAGATTCCCCCGATTATCAAGTCCCCACCACATACCCCATTACAGTCACTGTCCATCAGCATAGTAAGATGCTACAGAGTCACTACTTGTCTCCTCTGTGCTATACTGCCTTCCCCATGCCGCCCCCACCCCCCTGCGTTATGTGTGCTTATCATAATGCCCCTTATTCCCCTTCTCCCTCCCTACCCACCCACCCTCCCAAGTTACTTTCCCTTTGGTAACTGCTAGTCCATTCTTGGGTTCTGTGAGTCTGCTGCTGTTTTATTCCTTCAGTTTTTGCTTTGTTTTTATGCTTCACAGATGAGTGAAATCATTTGGTACTTGTCTTTCTCCGCCTGGCTTATTTCACTGATCATTTTACCCTCTAACTCCATCCATGTTGTTGCAAATGGTAGGATTTGTTTTCTTATGGCTGAGTAATATTCCATTGTGTGTATGTACCACATCTTTTTTATCCATTCATCTACTGATGGACACTTAGGTTGCTTACTTATCTTGGCTATTGTAAATAGTGCTGTGATAAACATAGGGGTACATATGTCTTTTTGAAACTGGGATCTTACATTCTTAGGGTAAATTCCTAGGAGTGGAGTTCCTGGGTCAAATGGTATTTCTATTTTTAGTTTTTTGAGGAACCTCCTTACTGCTCTCCATAATAGTTGAACTAGTTTACATTCTCACCAGCAGTGTAGGAGGGTTCCCTTTTCTCCGCATCCTCGCCAGCATTTGTTGTTCCTAGTCTTTTCTATGTTGGCCATCCTAACTGGTGTGAGGTGATATCTCATTGTTTTTTTAATTTGCATTTCCTTGATAATTAGCGATGTGAAGCATCTTCTTATGTGCCTGTTAGCCATCTGAATTTCTTCTTTGGAGAAGTGTCTGTTCATATCCTCCGCCCATTTTTTAATAGGGTTATTTGCTTTTTGGGTGTTGAGGTGTGTGAGTTCTTTATGTATTTTGGATGTTAATCCCTTGTCGGATATGTCATTTACAAGTGTATTCTCCCATACTGTAGGATGCTTTTTTTGTTCTGCTGATGGTGTCCTTTGCTGTACAGAAGCTCTTCAGCATGATGTAGTCCAATTTGTTCATTTTGATTTTGTTTCCCTTGCCCGAGAGGATGTGTTCAGGAAAAAGTTGTTCATGTTTATATTCAAGAGATTTTTGCCTATGTTTTCTTCTAAGAGTTTTATAGTTTCATGACTTACATTCAGGTCTTTGATCCACTTTGAGCTTTTGTGTATGGGGTTAGACAATAATCCAGTTTCATACTCTTGCATGTAGCTGTCCAGTTTTGCCAACACCAGGTGTTGAAGAGACTGTCATTTTTCCGTTGTATATCCATGGCTCCGTTGTCATATATTAATTGACCATATATGCTTGGGTTTATATCTGGGCTCTCTAGTCTGTTCCATTGGTCTATGGGTTTGTTCTTGTACCAGTACCAAATTGTCTTGATTACTGTGGCTTTGTAGTAGAGCTTGAAGTCGGGGAGCATAATCCCCCCTGCTTTATTCTTCCTTCTCAGGATTGCTTTGGCTATTCAGGATCTTTTGTGGTTCCATATGAATTTTAGAATGATTTTCTCTAGTTTGTTGAAGAATGCTGTTGGTATTTTGATAGGGATTGCATTGAATCTGTAGATTGCTTTAGGCAGGATGGCCGTTTTGACAATATTAATTCTTCCTATCCATGGACACGGGATCTGTTTCCATTTATTGGTATCTTCTTTAATTTTTCTCATGAGTATCTTGTAGTTTTCAGGGTATAGGTCTTTCACTTCCTTGGTTAGGTTTGTTCCTAGATATTTTATTCTATTTGATGCAGTTATAAATGGAGTTGTTTTCTTGATTTCTCTTTCTGCTAGTTCATTATTAATCTTTAGGAATGTGACAGATTTCTGTGTATTAATATTGTATCCTGCAACTTTGCTGAATTCAAATATTAGATCTAGTAGTTTTGGAGTGGAGTCTTTAGGGTTTTTTATGTACAATATCATGTCATTTGCAAACAGGGACAGTCTGACTGCTTCCTTACAAATCTGGATGCCTTTTATTTCTTTGTGTTGTCTGATTGCTGTGGCTAGAACCTCCAGAACTATGTTGAATAACAGTGGAGAGAGTGGGCATCCCTGTCTTAAAGGAAAAGCTTTCAACTTCTCGCTGTTAAGTATAATGTTGGCTGTGGGTTTGTCATATATGGCCTTTATTATGTTGAGGTACTTTCTTCTATACCCATTTTGTTGAGAGTTTTTATCATGAATGGATGTTGAATGTTGTCGAATGCTTTTTCAGCATCTATGGAGATGATCATGTGGTTTTTGTCCTTTTTGTTGATGTGGTGGATGATGTTGATAGAATTTCGAATGTTGTACCATCCTTGCATCCCTGGAGTAAATCCTACTTGATCATGATGGATGATCTTTTTGATGTATTTTTGAATTTGGTTTGCTAATATTTTGTTGAGTATTTTTGCATCTGTGTTCATCAGGGATATTGGTCTGTAATTTTTCTTTTTTATGGTGTCTTTGCCCAGTTTTGGTATTAGGGTGATGCTGGCCTCATAGAATGAGTTTGGGAGTATTCCCTCCTCTTCTACTTTTTGGAAAACTTGAAGGAGGATGGGTATTAGGGCTTCACTAAATGTTTGATTGTTTTCTTTTCATCTTATAGAGGTGCTGCCTTCTTGAATGCTTAAATGATACTTCCCCAGGGATTCCCTTCCTGACCACCATGAAATGTGTCACCAGCTGTTACTCTTCTCCTGTCATGCTTTTTCTTCCTAGCCCTTATCACTACCAAATGGAGTATTAGTTTTAAAGTCTTTTTTCCCCACTGGAACATAAAGCAGAGACTGTCTTCTAATTTGTGACTTCTGCAGCTGAACATCTTTTCAGTGCCTGTTCCAATCTTTTGCCCAGTTTTCTACTATGTATTACCCCATCTCTTTTATTTAGAAGTTTTTATGTATTCAGACTATTAATCTTTCTTTCTCAAATAGATGTATTGCAAATAAATTTGCCTAACTTTGATTAACTGTTAATTTTTTTTCTTCTTTTTCCCTTTGAGGTCTGTCTCACTTAGTAGCAGCTTCATTTACAGAAGATAGATTTGGAGTTGTCCAGACTACACTACCAGCTATTCTTGATACTTTGTTGACACTGCAAGAGGTAGGCAGTAGGTGGGTTAAGTAGAGGTAGAGCTAGTGTGCTCTGCCCCCCTGTGTTTTTCTTTGTTTCTTATATATCATATTTATGAAATAACAAAACATATGTTGGAAGTTAAAATAATAACACTATTCTTATTTTAGGAAAATTACAATCTAAGGAGGAGAAACTTTTAATTTGTAGCAACAGAAAAAAAAATTTTTTTATAGCATCAGAAAAAGAAAGTATACTAAATCTATAGGATATCCCCCTGGTATTAATCCGATTATCTAAGACACTGGAATTCTGTTCAGTGATATAAGATTGGGTCCTCAGACAGTTTTTAGCTACTCAAAATGAGCTGTAATTAAATTTCACATGCAGATAGTAAGTTACCTATTGGCCAGAGGCTCAAGAAGATAGAGCTGAGGCCATAGTTTTGAACTAACAAGTCTTTTTAGTACTAGACTTAAAGGCAAAAAATTAAATTTACACTTCTTGCTTTCCAATAGGCTACCATTCCTGACTTCACATTGGGTGATATGTTTTATACCACCTTGTGATCTTGGTTGTATATCAGATGAGAGACAAACACTGAGTGTTAGAGGCATTTAGAGATGGGGTGGGGGTGTGCAGTAGGTTTTCTGGAAGAGGTGGTATTAAACTAGGCTTTAAGGATACAATTGATGCATCTTTTGGTCTTGGGAAGCAGTTTAAGCTATGAGGAGAAAATATGCTTCACTATACCTTTTTTCAAATCTCAGTATATTTTACCTCTTAGACAGTCTTGTCCATCAAAATCAATGATTTTTTTTTGTTTTGTGCTCACTTTCTCATGTATGTTATTTGAGACACATGTATACACATGGATAGTTTTATTATTTGTGCTCTTTCCCCAGCTATCTTTCTCTGAAGAAATAATTTCCTAGTATTTCCCCACAACTTCTAATATTTGGCTTGTCTTACCACACAATAGGGTAACCATGATTTGAGCATATCTTGGTACTTACAACATAGTTTGCTTTTTATTACTCTGGCTATGTAGTTTAAAATGAAATAATAGTACGATGCTTTATAGTCTACAGAGAAATTTCATATCATTTTTTTTGATTCTCTTAACTATTTTGGAAAGTAAGCAAGGAGGTATGTTAAAGCCTATTTTACAGATGGAAGAGGCTCAGTAGTGTTGTGACATCATGAGGTCTCACACTCAGTTCTTGTAAGTAGCAGAGCTGGAACTTGACCCTGAGCTACTTGCAGGGCATTAGCAGTATAGTGGACCCCAGGGAACACTGCAGATCCATGTCCCTTATTCTTTTTGAACTTGTCTACTATCTTGTCCCGGGCTTTTAATTTTCACATAGGGTTCTCTTCAGAGAGAAAGGTTCTATCCGTAGAACTGTGACTTTTAAACTTTTTGGATCATGACCTGCAGTAACTTTGTATTAGAATCTACGTGTGTGTGTAAAAGAAACAGAAGAGTCTTAGAACAGTACTTAATCTTTTACTATGTGCAGTCCATTCTGTTTTAAGAAAAGTGGTTGAAACTGAATTGGTTTCACAAAGATCACAGTGCTCTAGAGGCATTTTGCACTCAAGTAATTTTCTTTTTACCTCCCCACCATCAGAATTCATAATGCTTCTTCATAGTTGTGGTTAGGTGTGAGAAGGAAAACAATATGTCTATTTGATTATAGGCATGTATGTCTTTGGTTAGGAAGGTAAGAACTACAGATTTGTTGAAAATTCAGGCCTTATTTGAAACAGAGGTATTGGAATGGAGAGTAGTTTTGAGGGGCAGAGTTGAAAGAGGCAGAGGCATATTTTTGAGAGGTAGGAAGAGGAAAAAGGACCACAGAACAGCACCATTGATTTGATGCTTAACTTCTGAGGGTAGAAACCCCTCCTTGTGTGAGGTTTGTGGCATGTGGTCTCTCCTTGGCCAGCTCACAGTCTGCCTTTTGGTCATACTCTGCTGATCAGATTTTACAGACTTACCTTACAGTCTTTCCTTTTCCACCACATATTCTGAGATTGATTGTATGAGTGATTCAGTGTGCACGTGGGTATTTGTACCCCACCTTGGAGGCATAATCCTTTGACTTCCTCCTCTTTGGTGAACCCTCGTCTCAACCCAGGACTGTCTCCCAGCCTCATTATCTCCTGAATTCTCCACCTCCGAAGCTGAAAACTATAGAATTCTACCCTTTAAGCCAGAGTCCTTCAGCGGTTTTGTGCCATAGATCCCTTTGGCAGTCTAATGAAGCCCATGGACTTTTTCTCAAAAAAATGTTCTTAAATGTGTAAAATAAAGTACTTAGGGTTAGAAAGGAGTCAATTATATTAGAATATAATTATTATGAAAGTATTAAATTTGTGTTAGAGGAATGTGTGTTTTTTAATTAATACATTAAATAAGGTCTATCAGTGAGTCTAATAGCTGTCATCATTTTGAAGTGGTGATAAGATGAATGGTATTTCACGATACCTGTAATAGTAATGTGATAGGAAGGTAGTGGTGATCTCTGTTGGTGACAGTGTCATAGAAACTGCTAATGCTCTTGTGGTTTGTTGTTTACATTTACAATTTAAAAAAATGGTAAATTTTAATTAGAGCTTAGTTAAGATAAATGTAATTTTTATCCCATAGTTCATGCCTCCTGAATTTTACCCATAAATCCATGGGTCCTCTTTAGAAGCCTTGGCCCAGCACAACCCTCTCATGCCCTTTCTTCTTCTGCACACTTTCTTTGTCTTTCAGCTCCCTTCTTGTTGCACATACATCTTTCCCTACAAGCTTAGACTCTGTAGTCTGTCACTTTAACCATTGTATCACTAATTCCTTCAATTCCTTGTTCCTCTGTTCTCCAGTTTGCACCCCATATGACAACCCTATCTCTACCACTCATCCATTCTCTTTTGCCCACCCTTCCTGCTTACCCTTGGACCTTTGCATTCCTAACCTGAGTTCTTACTGTGGCCTCTTGCCCGAACTAACTCCTAACAGGTCCTTCATTCTGACTCCAGCCATTCTCCTGTTCTTCCCATGAGCCCTCTGCTCTGATAACCACCATGGACTTTTCAGTTTTTCCCCCAAATATATTTTATTTTCTTAACCTAACTCTAATTCTGTAGATGATTGATACCTTTTCTTTCTTTCTTTGCCTAGAACACATTTATCTCCTGATGTCTGGCTCTGCCTGATAACCTCTGTCTCAATACTTTATTAAGCTGCATTTTAACTGTCCATTTACTTTTTTTTTTTTTTTGTGAGGGCATCTCTCATATTTATTGATCAAATGGTTGTTAACAACAATAAAATTCTGTATAGGGGGGTCAATACTCAATGCACAATCATTAATCCACCCCAAGCCTAATTTTCGTCAGTCTCCAATCTTCTGATGCATAACGAACAAGTTCTTACATGTCCGTTTACTTTTATTGTCTCTATCAGTTGGAGTAGAGGCAGGGACCTTGTCTGAACTCTGTATTCCTAGCATCTGACATGGTTCCTGGCAAATGGCAGGCACTTGTTAAAGGCTTGCTGGGAGGTTGCTGGTTGCTTCATAGTTGTTTCAGTAAGCATAGGCTTCTGTTTTGGCGCCTGGATTGAGGGACCATTCTGATGTAATGGCTTAATTATAATGGTTCCAAACCCTTTCATTTTGAGAGGCATGGATGTTATGTGACTCATGAGCCCTGTTCTATGTTTTCAGTTTTATGTTCTTTGATCTAGAAAGAATACTTGCTCTTAGTAAAGAGAGTAAGTTCTAAGTATCTCTGTAATTCAAGGCAAGTTGTACAATAAGGAACAGTTGTTTGTTCCCCACTACTTTTCGGTTCCCAGACCCAATTCCAATGCATGTGTGTGTGTGTGTTGGGGTGTCTTCCCACCCACCACACCAAGCAATTCTCGAACACCAACAGGGTATCCAAGAACTCAATTCTGACGCCACCTGCCTGGAGACAGCATAAGATTCCCCAGGCTAAAGGCTCCATCCTACAAGACTGCCCCCCACCCCACAACTAGCCAGTTGCAAGCCCCAGGTAGTTCCCTGTGCTCTGACCAACCCACCGTAGATTGGGCGTTCCAATGACCTCCCTCTTAGGTTTGATTAATTTGCTAGAGCAGCTCACAGAACTCAGGAAAACACTTAACATTTACCAGTTTAATAAAGGGTACCATAAAGGGTAAAGGATACAAGTTAACAGCCAGATGAAGAAATATATAGGGCAAGGTCCCAAGTAAAGGAGCTTGTACTCTCGTGGAGCTTGGAGCCTGGTTGGGTGACACATGGAAGTGTTCTGCTTCCCCAAGTGTAGAAGGTCTCTCCAGCAGAGAAGCAGGATGCAAAAGGAAGATAAGCTTTTCCCCGGGGTTTTTGTGAGGGCTTCATTGCATAGTCATGATTGACTAAATCATTGGCGATTGGCTGATTCAACCTTCAACCTCCTCCCGTGGGTGGGGTCCAAAAGTCTCATTAAATGACAAGACATCCATTTCACCTTTAAGGCCCTGAAGTGTCTCAGGAACTGTGGATGAAGACCAAATATCCCTGGGAAATACATACTTGGTCATCTGAATGACCAGATATGTATATTATAACTCATTATATTGCAGTTATATGAACTGCTCTGTTCTTATTTACTTTTTGCTATCAATAACATCAGCCATTTCACTGTGAATCATTAAAGGCAAAATATGAAAGGGAAAGGGAGCCTTTCACTCTTCAGACCATTCAGAGGGCAAGGAGTGGAGGGATAGATATATTAGAGCAGTTGTTCCTACCAGTGGGCCTGGCCGTCCTGGGAGATCACAAGTATTGTAAGGGGTTTATGAATCCACACATACTTTGCTGTTATCTGAATAATTAGCATATCGATAGTGACAAGTTATTCTGCAGAAGTTTCTATATGCCATTTTGGTTAATTAAAATACGAATTTATTTGAAAGCATTACTGTGTTATTCGTGGTGGTTACTTATTGCTTACATCAATGGGTGGAGAACAACTACTATCTTACTATTCCACATTTTTTTTTTTTTTTGGTCCTTGGAAAGGGTCCTTATATGCAAAAGGCTGGGGATCAAAAGGGTAGAGTATTTTTTTAAAATTAAAATTGTGGTAAAATATACATGACATAAAATTACCATTTTAACTTATTTTTTTAGGGTACAATTCTGTGTCTTTAAGTACATTCACATTGTTGTACATCCATCACCACCATCCAGCTCCAGAACTTTTTCATTTTTAAGAGTACGTTTTAAATTTTTTCAGAAAGCCTTTTTCTTTGAAAGGACAATGTCACCTTAATGTAGGAAATCACCTCTATTATATTTTTTGTCTCATATTTGAAGGTCAAATTTTGATATACTTGGACTACTGAAGTTGCCTTTTATACCATTCATAGTTCCATTCACCCAGTAAATATTTAAATACCAAATGGTTACCATGTGCTAAGATACAGAATGGAAAAAGACAGACATGGTTCCTCCCCTCCAGGAGCTTACAGACTCTAAGACAGGTAATCACACAAATAATTGTAATAAAATCCAGGGTGTACAGAGATGCAGGATGATCAGACAACATAACACAGGTAAATCTGAGCTAGCCTTGTGAAGGGGTGATGGTAAGGAGGGGTATGAATTCACTAAAGGCTTTCCTCAGGAAGAGATACAGAAATGAGGGGAGGAATGGGAGAAAGGGAAGGAGTGTCCTTGAGGGCCTGCATGGTGGGTCTGAAGGCATGTCTTACACAAGCCATAGTCTGCTCTGTCTCTAGAACCTTGTTATGCTTTATCTAACATTTTTGTAGTACTCCACAAGAAGGGCTATTTCTTAGTTTTTGTAACAATCCTGTAAGATTAGAATAAAGCTTATTTTGCATGACTGAGTCTCTCTGAGAAAGCCTGTATCTGTTGGCATGACTTACTCAAGATCATGCTCAGTAGATGATCAAGTCAGATTTGGAAGCCTGGCTTTTTCAAACCCCAGCTCCCTCTCTGCCCACCATATCAGATTCCCTCTGAAGGGTTGGCAGGGGTATGCATCCCTTAACCTCCTTTCCTAAGATAGAATGGCAGCATGTCAGAAGGACTAAAGTGTGACATCTAGAGTCAGATCTACCTGTGTTTAAGTCCCAGCTCCTACTGCTTCCTAGCATGTGACCTTGGAAAAAATATTTACCATATTTCATTGAATCCAAGATGACATTAATTAGAAGCTATATCTTCATTTCAGAAATTATGAAATATGGGGGGAAAAGTTCATTATATAACCAATAAGCATGGTAATCTCTAAACATCAGTTTCTGTATCCGGGAAATGGGGATGATGATAATAGTACTTAGTTTATAGGGTTGTGAAGAAAGAATAAGATCATCTTTGTAAAGTACTCAGGGTGTCTGACACATATTAAGTGCCCAGCAAATGTTAGCTCTTACTCCTTTGTTTGTATGACAGAATTCTTAAAATTGTACATGATAAAAGATGTTTTAAGATTTAAAAAAAGCATTGCTGTCTATACTGTAAGCAAGCAGTCTAGGAGATAGTTTTAAACAGATGCCAGTTCATACCCAGGCTCCACTGTATTATTCTGTAGTTCTCAACCAGGGGTGATTTTTTTTCCCCCAGGAGATGTGCAGCAACATCTGGAGACATTTTGATTGTCACAATTGGTAGGGAGTGCTACTGGCATCTGTTGTGTAGAGGCCAGAGATGCAGCTAAACTGCCTATAAAATAGGACAGTCCCCACAGTAAAGAATTATCCAGTCCAAAATGTCACTAGTACTGAGGTTAAGAAACTCTTCTCTGTAGTCATGATTTCCAATAACAAACTCTGCTTTTATCCTTAACATATGTTTGGGATTCTGACTTTAGTGGTATAATCCTTTGTTTTAACTAGGCTATAAGTAGGATCCTTGAGACCAGCATAGTGGACATTTGTTAATGACACTGATAAATGCTCTCAGGGGAGAGCAACTGGAGTGTTCTCTTTGTTTGGCGTTTGTGCATATACTACTACATGTAAATACAAATGGGTAAAAAGTGCCTGTTGTTACAGTACAGGCCCTCTTAAGGGTCTATAAAGCCAAAGTAAGACATACATAGAATTTTTAATTTTTCTTGAAGAGTGTATTGTTCAGTGGTGTATTGCATTCACCACTTACTCTTTTCATTGTGTGGGATAATTCTTAACTAGATGTTTGAGATCCCAGTTCAAGGCAGGAGCCACGTGTAGTACATAAAATGAATACTCAATAGTAGTTGTTTAATCTCATAGCTGATTAAGTACTTCAGGCATATCATTAAATATTATAAACTGGTTATTTCCTAGATTTAAGTTATTCATATACTACCTTCATAGTTTCTGCCATAATTATTTATTACCATATACTATTGTCATAATTTTAGTTATATCTGCATAACAGCTGAGCTGTTATTTAGTATTTTAAGTCATTAATTTTTAACTTAAATTTATTGAAAAGGAAATTCTACCACTGTTGTAAAAGGAAACCAGTTTGACTTGCTACAAATAGAGTACAAGTCTACAGTTCCTTTTCTCAAACCCTAGGATGTATTTCAAAATTCAGAATTTTTTTTTAAGTGTAACATACTTTATATAATCATACATTACATAACAGTCCTATGGTTTCTGAGGTAGAATCCCCTTCATCAGCTATATTAATTCTTTTCTCCAGGGAAATATCTGAATCTTCATATTAGGTGGAATAAAGACTATAAATAGCCTGTGTCAGCTCAGGTGAGGTCTCACTGCCAGATGAGGTCCAGTCAGGTCAGCTTTTGCCACCAACGAAGTTACAGAAGTTTTTGTTTTCAGGGCTTTTTGGGTTTCTGTATTGAGGATAAGACAATTAAGTTAGAAATACAGTTATTTTAAGCTTTACCTAGATCTGTTTGCCGAAGTCCCTGAACCTGAGGCCTGCTTATCCTTTGTTACAAAAGGGAAGTAGTGAGAATTAAGGATGTGTTAAAGACACATTGACTCCAAGCTGAGATTTTCCTCCCTGAGGAACCCTTACACGTTCAGAATCTGTTGTATATAATTATGTAGTAGTGCATCATCTTCCAAGAGAAGATATATAAACAGTCTGAACACACATCTTTATAGTCTTCTTTTCCTTTTTAAGTTTTCTCTGAATACAGTTGCTAATTTAGAATTTTAAAATTTTCTGTCCACAATGGTAAAGGGAAGAAAATTGTCAATATGTTAAATAATTTTTTAGATAAATGCAAAGACAACACTGTAGGCCAGCTTTGCCCAATAGAAATATGTTATCCTCATATATAAAATAACTTTACATTTCTAGCAATTACATTAAAAATATAGGCAAGGTTGGTTTTAATATACTTAGTATACTTAAAATCTTACCATTTTATCATGTAATCACTATAAAATTAATAGTGAGATATTTTATATTACTTTTATGCTAAGTCTTCAAACTCTGGTGTGTGTTTTTCATTTATAGTGTATCTCAATTCAGACCCACCACGTTTCAGATGCTCAACAGCTACATGTGTCTTAGTTGTTGCCATAGTGGGCAGGTACAGGTCTAGGCTTTAATGATGGTGATGAAATTCATCACATTAGAGGAGTTGTAGACTATAGATTTTCCAGTGATAAGTTCTAGATAATATTCTCTCAAACTCAAGAATTGATAACAGAACAATATATTTTTAAGAAGGAAAAGGAAATGTGGTATTTTCATCTAATGTCATTCAGCAGGATTTGTCCCACAATATTTTGTAATAAGAATCTGAGTCATCCCATTTTGGTAAAAGTACACATCACTGTATTCCTTTATCTTCTATGATACTTTACACCAAAATGTATACAGTTCATAAGTGGCTCAACGCTAAAGGTATACAAAGGTGTACATAAAGGTGATTGGAAGGAAATAGATGATGTTGAAATGAAAAAAGTCACTGGATTGCTCATTTGAATTTGTCCTTGTGAACCTTTGGATGGAAATGTTTTGTAATTATGGTACAAAGCAGATGGCTGAACTCTGTTGAACAAAATTACAAACTGCCAAAAGTTTAAAAAAATACTGCATCTTGATGATGCAAATGCAAGAAAAGGAACCAGAAGGAATGATAAGCTAAAACCTATTGGAGATGTATTTTCAATTCGAAATCAGTATTATAAGAGGCATATGCTCCAAATTAATGCATGATAGATAGGTGGAGAGCAGCTAGTTGCATTCAAAGGACATTGCCTATTTCAGGTGTATGTTTCTTCAAAACCTGGAAAATGTTTATATTCTTATTTAAATTTCTATGAAGTTACTTTACATTATCCTCTCACTCTTATTACTTCTGTAAATTTTTTGTGAAATGACTTTAAATTATAAAAATACTCCATTGGACCTACATGGTAAATGATGACTATTTTTCCTGGTATATTAAGGGTTAATCAAAAGGTTTGCAAGAAAATTGAAAAGGAAGTAGCTTTTCCATTCTGATTCAGTGTTATTTAATGTTGCTAAATTATTTCACTGAATACTGCCTCCTATACTGCCTAAAGTTATCTCAAGTATGTCTCAGTCTTGGGAAACACTTTTTTAAGTTACTGTTTATGATGATAATGAGTTGTAAGAAATACACATTTGGTCATTAATATGACCAAATATATATTTCCCAGGTATATTTGGTCTTCATCCAGAGTTCCTGAAAAGACTGCCGTCTTAATGGTGAAATGGGTGTCTTGTCATGTTAGAGACTTTTGGACCCCCCACCCCAGGGCGGGGGCTGGAGGTTGAATCAGCCAATGGCCAATAATTTAGTCAATCATGACTATGCAGTGAAGCCCTCACAAAAACCCCTGAAAAGAGCTTATCGCTCTCTGCTCAACTGTGGTCTTCTCTGCCCAATTCTGCTTCTCAATTACAGAGAGCTATGCTTGGGGAAGCAGAATACCTCCATGTACCACCGAGCCAGGCCCCAAACTCCATGAGGATAGAAGCTTCTTTATTTTGGACCTTGACCTATGTCTCTCTTCATCTGGCTGTTCACTTGTATCCTTTACCCTTTATGGTACAAGTGTTTTCCTGGTGTCTGTGTTTTCCTGGTAAATGTGTTTTCCTGGTACAAGTGTTTTCCTGGTAAATGTGTTTTCCTGAGTTCTGTGAGCTGCTCTAGCAAATTAATGGAACCCAAGTGGGAGGTTGTGGGAACTTCCAATCTGTAGCCAGTGGGTCAAAAGTGCAGACTAAGTGCCTGGGACTTGCAACCAGTGTCTGGAGTAGGGGGTGGAGGGCAGTCTTGTAGGACGGAGCCCTTAACCTGGGGAATCTGCTTTCTCCGGGCAGATAGCATCAGAATTGGAGTTGAGTTCTCCAGCACCTTTCTGGTGTTCGAGAATTGCTTGGTGTTAGTGTGTGTGGAAAGACCTCCTGCCACGTACTTACACATCGGAATCGGGTCCAGGAACCTGAATGGAGTTAAACTACTATTACTGCTGTGTATAATAATATTGTTACTGTTACAAATAAATGTAGAGAAAAAATACACCATCTTATTTGGTGTCAGAGGAGTGGGATTTATACTGTTGAAAGTCTTCAAAGCTGGAGAGCAGATGGTTGTGGTAACTAATTAAGCAAATCCCAGAGGCAAATCTGCAGATGGTAGGAGGACAAGCTCCAAGTACCTCTGGAGCCAAGGGTGAAGGGACAGATTCCAGAATAAGGTCTGAGTGAGAACTGTTTGACAACCAGTTAGATCCCTAGATTCTCTACGGCTGGTATTCCTCCCTCACTCTAGCAGAAGTTGAGGTTTATCTAGAAAGTGTAGAACCAGGTCTCTGGACGGAGAGTCAAGACAAAGTTGTGAGTCCTGAACTAAAAAGCATAGGGATGGGCTCAGTAGCTCTGGTCTCCACTTGGCTCCCCTGCGCACTGGGGACCAGGCCCTCCAGACATGGTGCTGGAAGACTCTTCTCTGGAAACTCTGACCAATCCAAGAAGAAAGACCTAAAAGTTACTGAGTTGGGCTCTCACCCCAAAAAGTCCACACAGGTCACCTGTTGTGAAGCCTGGTGTTAGTCACCTCCAAGTGTGTACTCAGCTCTTCGGGTGGTTGTGCTCTGTCGTAAGCCAAGGAACACTAGGTTTCTGAGCAAAGTCTCTAATGCAGAAATAGAGACCAAAAGACGCAGAGGGGGAATGTAACTTCAAAGAAACTAAAACAAACCAAAAACACAACAAAAATCATCAAAATCCTTGAAACAAAATAGGGTGCTAAAATTAAAAGGGTTACTCAGATGACATAAAAGAGCTCTTGAAATTAAAAACATGAGGGCAGAAGTCATTTGAACTGTTGTTTTTTAGTTCTTTTGGTGGTTACATCCCTAACTATAAATAGTAGCCTTTTACTGTTATTTGTCTCTTAAGACAGTATCATGCTGTAGGAGATTAACACACTTAGACTTCTCTGTCTTCGCTTGTCTCTTCTCTTAATGTACTAATATCATTAAAAAATTACATTATTTACTTTTGACTTTTAAAAGATATATTTAAATCTCTGTTTCTTATTCTGTCAACTGTAAATTAGTTTCCTTTGTGAATTCTCTCTCTCCCCACCTATTCTTGCTCATAAATGCTGCATCATTTGGAATTGAAAAGGAGATAAGCTAGTTTAGTAAATTATTGATGTAAAGTGTGAAGTTTTGGTCTTTCGTTGACTGAAATTTATAATACAAGTGTTACCTGTCACACCTTATAAGCAGAGTAGGGTATTTGTGTTTCGGTTCCCAGCTTTGCATGTTCAGGGCTGTTGAAGTGAGCACAGCTTCTTTTTAGAGGATGGGCCTGGACTTCCTGGTTAACGGCTGAAGTGGCTAAGCCTCTACTGCATTTTTGTTCAAACTGTTAACTGAAATCCAAAATAAATATTTTATAGTAGGTCTGTGTTTAAGTGTATCTGTCTTGTCTATCTGAATAAAATCTCCTTAATCCTTTGGACTACGTTGGCCTTTTTGATAGTCTGAACTATGTGCTTGCTTTCTTTATCTAGGCAGTTGACAAGTACTTCAAGCTTCCTCATGCTTCCAGTAAACCACCTCGGATTTCAGGAAGCCTTGTGGACACTTCTTATAAAACATTAAGATTTGCATTTAGAGCATCTCTAAAAACTGCCATCTATCGAATAACTACTACATTTGGTGAACATCTGAAGTAAGTTTACCTGTTTGATGCGTGATGATAATCCACGTTTAGGAATTCCCCTGAGAAATAAGTGTAAGAGTTATAAAGGCTTATATGTTGGAAGTATTCTTTTGGGACCTTCATGATTCCTACTGGAAATTAATAGCTTGGATTTAGACTTAATATTTTTATTTTAAAATTTGGCCTATCATAAAGGCTTTGGGGCCTTTTCTTTCAAATGGACAACAAAGAGGATAGGAAGTCATAGAAGCAGCAAATGTAAATTATATATTGTTGTCTGTTTTTTTAAATTACAAAAACATCCTTCAGGTAAAAGAAAAAAGCCAATTAGGTGCCTTTCCAGAAAAGCATATTAAAAATAACACTGTTGTTACATCTTGGTGAGCCAACTAAGACCTGGGGAGAAAGTAGTCCATAAGTAAGTCCTTGGCGCTTTGTGAGTCATGCTGGGAAAACAGTGACAGGTCACACCACCTTCACAGATGGGACCAGAAAGAAAACCACAAATGCCAAGCCTGTTTATATTTAGTTTCATTGATATTTACTCCTTTCTTCTCATGAACTAATCTAGCTAGGCAGGATAAGAGGTACTAGTTTATTAACCAAACTATGTTTATCATAATTATAAATAAACTTTAGAAGACAGGAGAGATTACTCTTTTTCTGTATGCAGTCAATAACTAGTTTAGAACTCATACCACCTACTTTTAGACACAGTAGGGTGTGTTTTTGTACTTCTTTATACTAGGCAGCAGTAGCAAGTTTTTATGGGACACTTTGGTTCTATGTGGGAATACAAAAGAGCTGTAGATAATCCACTATCCTTTTATTCACTTGTTCAAAAACAAACCAAAAAAATCTATTGAGTGCCTTCTAGATCTGCATTCTCCAGTATGCTAGCCATGTATGACTATTTAAATTTTAGTCAGTTAAACTTAAATACAATTTAAAATCTGGTTTGTCAGTCACACTGGCCACATGTCAAGTCCTCAGTAACTACATGTGGTTAGTGGCTAGCATATTGGACAGTTTAGGCATAAAACATTTCTATCTTGCAGGAAGTTCTATTGGACAGCACTGTTCTAGATAGTACACTTAGCATTTTATATATATATTTTTAATTTACTCTTCTCAAAGAGCCTATGAGGTATAGAAATTATAATGTACAAATAATGAAAACTGAGGCTCAAGAGAGGTTAAGAACTCGTCTAATAGCATAGTGTCTAGTCAGTGTGAGAACATGAACCTGAAACCAGGTCTCTCTTGCTCCTAAAATTCCACCTTTTTTTTCCTGTACACTAGACTGCCTCTAAGATGTAAACTTCTATGTAGGAAACTCCCGGAAAACACTCAGTGACTTTAGAGAATGAAATAGAGATGATGTATACTGATAATAAGAGCAAAAACAAGGATAAAAGGGGAAAATGAATTTCTTAGAAAAGGGAGATAGATGACTGATAAAAAATTATGAGAATGAAAATCTTAGTTTCTTTTTTCTGAGAAGAGCCATATATCTATGAACTAAAATTGAAGAGGTCAGTAGAGACTGTTTTGTACAAATTCAGGACAGAATGGCCTGGTGGAAAAAATACTAGATTTGGAGTTAAAGTATTTGGGTTTATGTCTGGTTACATTACTGATTCTCTGTGGTTGTGGGCAAGTTATTTAGTGATTCAGATTTTGCAGGTATTAAGTAGTAGAATCAGAATTCAGACTCAGACCTTTGTGACCTAGAGTTCTATCCACAGTATGTATACTCTTAACTAGTAGGCTGTGTTATTTCCCCTAACCTCTGAACCTTTCTGATACTGTTTACTGTTCTGGAAAAAGGGTAAGTTATCCATCCCACTTTGTTCCATTTGCAGTTAATAGAGATGAAAGGGAATCGTACATATGTAAAGCCCATACTGTACATTATATATGGTGACAACTGCTATTGTATAATACCTAATTTATTTATTACCTAAAGCTCTGCCTCTGTGAACCAGGTATAAATGAGTAAACTCTTGAGGCATGAAAATTAATCCAGGCCAGTTGCTCAGTGAAGCACTCATTCAACACCCGCTTACTCTTAGGTTAGGAAAATTTGATTTACTGTTTTTTTTCCAGCCTGTAACATTAAAATGTGAGGGGAAGAGACTGCTTTGGAGTCAGGAGTACTAACAATAGTGAGGCATGGTTCACTGCCTGCAAGCAGAGGAAAGAGCATGACAAAAGCTTCAGGCTTGGTGTGTAAGAGAGTGCAGAACCATTTACTTAGAGATGACAGCTTCGCTGGAATGGGGGGGACCTGCACAGTGAAATACTTAGTACAGTGCCATTGGAATCAGCGGTGTGGTTTAAGAAAGCAGAGACGTGTGTATAAGGTGTTTTAGGATGATTTGTAGCAAAATGATTATAATAAAACTCCTGGCACTTTTAAAAGTAATGGCCTTCAGTTACCTGGAATTTTACAATTCAGTAATGAAGCATTACTACTCAGCAACTAGAAATACAATCTTCCATTGTACTCAATTTTTGTCCAAAAGTTTAAAAGGAAGTTTTATCCTAGCTTCAGTGTATATTTGTCCTCATTTTGTCAAGGTAACGTATTTTTTGTGGGGGTGAGGGCAGGGAGAAAACTCAGTTTCCCCTTCCAAGACACAACTTATGGGCAAAAGTAAATCTAAACTACCAAGCCGTTACCTTTGAAAATGATTAGTGGAGTCTATTGTGTTTTAACCAAACATTTTAGTGTAAAGGATTTTATATTAAAGGCAATTCAAATACTCTACAACTCAAAGATAATGTTGGAATCTGGTTTAAATAAAATAATAAAATCCAGAAAATCTACTGCAAGGCTTGGAGCTCTGCACAGCAGGTTCCACAGCAGAGCAGGTTAAAATCGATGCCTTCACTTGTCAGTCTTAATTTGCTTTGGTCTTTTAGAAGGTAGATGTATGCCATTACCGAATGCAAGCCC
The DNA here is from genome assembly GCF_030020395.1 of Manis pentadactyla. Lineage (NCBI taxonomy): Eukaryota > Metazoa > Chordata > Mammalia > Pholidota > Manidae > Manis > Manis pentadactyla. Next base: position 43,513,377 of record NC_080022.1, on the reverse strand, counting down.
TCCTCTTCATTAGATTAAGGAGGGTTTTCATCCAGCTTTTTCAGAAGTACTAAATAAGTAAAGATTTCTATTCATTTTTAATTGTTTTGAAAAATATTGACTCTGTGCTCTGTGGTTCACTTAATATGCTTAATGTAAAATAAAGCTTATGCTTTGAATTTATGTTTCATTTAGTGCTGTGCAAGCATCTGCAGAACATCAGAAAAGACTTCAACAGTTCTTGGAGTTCAAAGAATAGTTAAGTAATATAAACTGTGTTCATTACACTGCTGATACAACTACAGATGGGACAGTAAATGTTTAGCATTCTTGGATCAGAAGAAAATGGACTAATTAGATGCTTCCTTTGTCGTGGTGGTTGCTTTGAAAACTATACTTTAATGGGAGAAATCATGGAAAGAAATTCTGAACAGAATAACTGAAAACTGCCTTTTTTGTACTGATTGCTTTTTGTATGTGTGGTATAATAAAATCTTTATTCGATTTTACAAAAGCATCTTTGGCAGTAGAAATGTCTCTAGTTTATATAACTTAATAATAATAATAGAAAATGTTCAGAATTTACTTTGGAGAGGAATAGAGCCAGTTCAGAAGGTAAAATAGGTAGACTTGATCCAGTCTTCCGAATTGTTCTGAGAGTTTAGTTCAGTGTAAATTTGAAATATGTAAACTTTAGTTTCTGTTTACTGAAAGATAAAAATGGTAACAGTGGAGGAAAATTCACAGAAAAATTATTGTCTAAAGGACATATTTTGTTAATCTTTTAGGTTATGGTTTTATTCCAGGAACAAATTAAATTTGATTGTCCAAAAAAAGTCTCAATTTACAGATGCTAACTGTATATAAAGGAATGTGGAAAAATTCAGTTCTTATGTTATAAGGTTAAACACTCACATTTGGTTTTTGAAAGACAATTGAGTGACATCTATGAATTTGTTTTGTATCATGCTAGTGAACAGTAAGTATATGGATATTTTCCCAACTAGTTTTGCTTTCTTTTCCTGGAACAAAACATTAAGTGATTGCAGAGTTTTTCAAATGAGAGAAAAAATTTTACAAGAAAAACAGGAAAATTTCCTTTTTTCCTCCACCTTTCATCCTCATTAGATCAAATTATTTTGTGTAGTTTGTTTGGCCTCACAGAGGGAGCAGCCTTTGCTGTGTTAACTGGCTAATAAAAATATATTAGGAAAATCTTTGCAGCCAGAAACAACTTAGTCATCAAATAGCAAGTGAAACCAAAACATCAGAGAGACTAGGGTACTTGGGAATATGTTATATGTCCCAAAAGTGAGCAAGGTAATAATATAGTTTATTAGATCAACTTCTGTGGAGATGAAAGATTGGAAATCCTAGTGGTAGATAGTCACGGGACGAGCTTTGGATTATAATGCTCACTGGTAATTATTTTACTGTTATCTTTTCCCATTGGTGTCCCCCAGTTTTTCTTTATAGGCAGTGCACTATTGTATATTAATCTTTAATGTGATATATATATATATACTATTTGATTACTCGATGTATTATATCTTTATTCCTTTTATTTGTTGCCCCTTCAACCACCACATGCCAAAATATAAATGAGTCCTGCTGGACTTCAAAGTGTCTCTGTGATTCATTTCCTCAATTGTAAGTTATTGCCGTGACTTTTTCCACCCCCATCCCCCATCTGAAGTGGAGGTGATCTATTTTTCAATGTGCAGGCTGAATTTTGAATATGGTAGTTACAGATGACCAGAAAATTGTGGTAAGGTTGACTGAGAACTGTTGAGTTCCATGTTTTAAAGCCATTGAACTTTTTATATTCCACACTCTGAGCCACCCTTGGCAGCAGCATTTTGGGAGCAAAGGACACTTAACCTTCTGCTTCCATTAAAGAATAATTGTGGTGCTTAACCCACTGACTTCCTGATACTGATGATGGAATGATTCCTTTCAACTTTGACTTATTTGGATAAAATGTTTGGCTAGGTTTAGGGTTTTTGCTGTTTCCTGTATACTTCGGGCAAAGATATATTCAGTGAGCAATGTGAAAACTGTGATGTTCATCCCTATGTTCTCAAGGATGTGCTGTGTACAAAATACGGGTTACATGTCTGCCTAGGGGATATTTGGAAACAACCTCCCTGAATCTGGATTATATAGTAGGTAAGAGAGTAGGTTTTTTTCCGTGTGTGTGTTGATAATCTCCACACCATCTGCTGAGGTAGGGTGTGGTTGAACCACCTGTTACTAAAGAGAGCACCTTCCCTATGTACGAGGAGAATCATTGTAGGAAGGCCAGAGAGAGGCGTTTCCTTTGATGGAGTCACATGGTGCCTATGTACCCACTGATGCTGTATTGGTCTGCAAATTAGAATGTTCTTTAAAAGCTTTTATCTGTCAGCACAAAACATGATTCTGTCAGCTCTTATAATGTTCACCTGACCCTGTGGAAGGTATAAATCCACATAACTTCTTTCCCAGAGAACTGGGAAACTCCTAGAATAAACCTTGTACAATTGAGTACCCATGGATAAGCAGCAATTTGTTACTTTCCTATGTTTGTTCCTTGGTGATTGGTTCCTATGTCTTCCTGTAAATATGGTAATCTGTTTATATCCTTTTCTATATCACTGATATTAAATTGGGTAGAAAAATAAATTGACAATTAAAAAAATGAGATTACTAATTAATTGAAATACGTTATGCCTACAAAGTTAATTATTTAATTTCTGGTGCGTATGTTGCCTTAGCCATTTCAATTCAGTTAGAGTTGTTGCTTGTAAAACTTGAAAAAGGTTTGACTTCTCAAGAAATCAGCTTTTGCCCCTAACTGGCCTAATTTGGTGGGTGATCTGTGTTTAATGGTAATTCTAAGAAGGCTAAATTCTAGAAGTCTCTTTCTTCATTGTCTTGGCTGCCTTTCTTCCAAAACTAAACAAAGGTTGCAGGTGCAGAAAGCCATCTCTTAATAGAGGTTTCTTTTCTTGCCAGAGTAGTGTTTCTAATCAGATCCTATTCCCCAAGCTAATAGTTATGTCTGTCAGCTTTACTTAAATTAGTCTGGACTTCACCTCAAGTAGTTGAGGTGCTATACGAAGGCCCTCAACTCCCTCATTTGCTCTCCCAATCCACAGTCATCTTTCTTTAAAACCAATTAGCTTAACACAAAGATGGTTTAATTAATCAGTTAACAATCCAGCTAGTCTTACCAAGGTGCTGACCACCATTTTTACATAAGCAAAGCCATTTTTGTTTTGAGGGTTTGGAAGGAGGATAGACAAGCACATAGCCCTTGAGTTCTTAGTCATGGTCCTATGTAGCCTTGGCAGTTGCTGTAATGATGGGCAAACCGATGCGGGGCTAGCTAACCATTTAGAGACATTGACTATATTATGGCCCAGTTGTCAAAACAAATTGAGCTGTGAGTAAGACAGTTTGTTACCTCCGAGGAGTCAAATGCAGTGGCATTTAAAACTTGGGAGTCAGAAAAATCTGACTCACAGGGAGTGTTTATGAGAGGTGCAGATTCTGGGCTCAAGGTTCAATGCAGATTCTGCTTCGGGAGGTCGGGACTGCTTCCAGAAGATGTGGTTCCTAACAAATTCTAAGCAGTGGTCTGGGAATCACACTGTGAGAAGGGTTTATTTTCTATCAAGAGTTACCAAACTTAGTGTGCGTGTATCACTTAGAAAAAGGTGTTAAAACAGATTATTGCAGAGTTTCTGACTCGGTATGTCTGGGGTGGGGCCCAAGAATTTGCGTTTCTAACAAGTGCCCAGGTGACATGCTGCTGGGCAGGACACCACACTTGAGCACCAGTGCCGGGGTGGATTTTCCTGTGCACTGTTCTCCCAGATGAGTGACTGAGCATAGGGACCGTCAGCTCCTGTAAGGCAGACTCTTCCATCTGATTCACGCAGCAGGTATACAACATAAATTGTTTTTTTCACACATGCTCATGTTGTTCCCTTTACCGAAATTTCTGTCTTGGCAAACTTCTCCTTCTTTACATACTTCCCTGTCCAAATACTTTCAGACTGATTTTAAGGTGTTTTATCAAAGGCTTTTGTCATTCCCTCTTTTTTGGATCTCATTGAATTGTAACTTAACTGACTACAAATCTGTTTCCCCTTTAGACTATGATCTCCCTGTCCTTTCAGGATTCCGGTTACACCTTTTCAGTATATAATCTGTGTCTTGACTTGTCTTTTCTGTTTTCATAGCTTTGACTTTCCGTGGCTTTATTCTAGGTAGTTTCTTCTGACCTATCTTCCAAGTCATTTTCTTCAGCTGTATCTAATCTGCTGTTAAATTTATCTATGAACTCCATGTAGACTATGAGCTCTACTAACAATAGTTTTTCAGTAAATAAATGAAAACTAGCAGTCACTTCTAGGGTTACTTTAGTCTCTATGATTAGCGGACCTTTATGTACAATTCTGAAATCGAGAGTTATTTTTAATTGGCAAGCTGGTAACAAAATTTATTTGGCAGCAAAACCAGCCTTAACTGATGTGAGGCCATTTGTAGATTTAATTTATTCCATGTAGTATGGCTACGATTACATTCGCTGTAGTAAGTTTGAGTATGAAGTGCTGTCCCAAACCACAGGAGTATGATGTAATACACAGCATTATAACCTTTCTAAAAATTTAATATTTTTTTATTCTGAAACATCTGGCCTCAGGAGTTTAAGACGAGGTGTTAGGACCTGTTTGTAAAATGCTGTTAATTCTTCCATTCATTCAGCATTTACTCACTGTCTGCTGACTACCAGGCCCCGTGGTAGTCAGTGATGGTACAAAGTCATAAATCTTGGCCTCAGAGAACTTACCACCTTATATGGGAGAAGTAAGTGGGGGCGACCCTTGTTTGCACAGACCCTTTTTCTACTTATTTACAAAGTTGATGTGTCTTGCTGTTGCTGTCTCATTGCTGATTACACATCTGTGCTCTTCCTTACCTATGCTAAGCAGTGACTATTGCTTGCGTTTGTGCCATCTCCCTTATGGACAGCATCTTCTTAGGTGTTGCGTCCTGGTGTTCGTCTGCTTTGTCACTTGTATTATTTTGCAGGAGTTGTGTGGCTCTACGTTGCCCTCAAGTGTTCATGTGCTCCCTGCACACACATATCCTACCTGATACTGTTGAGTGTGTCTTACAAATGATCCTGGTGGTAAAGTAGTTCTGGAAGACCTCTAAGATGTCTGTGGAAGAGAAACAATAGAAGGTCACCTCTAAATCACAGACCTTTACCTTGATAGTCTTTTGAAGGTACGTTGACTCTTGATTGATTTATCCTTTTTCCCCTCTCAATTTACTAGTAGCAGTAATCTACAGTCTTGAAAAAATATTAAACTCTAGTCCTTCCCTAACTATACTGTGACCCTTAGTTGCAAGGATACAATCCCTACCTTAGCCTAGCTTGAGCATAAATAGGGGAGTTGATCCTGAGGGCAGAGGACAGTCTTGGTGAGCACAGGTATAGATTTATTTCTAATCCCATGAGGAGTCTGGAAAGATTTCAGGAGCTTGAAATGGTTCTCTACTTCTTTCTGCATCCATGCTTTGTTCTCTGTCTCTGCCTACTGACTTTCTACTATTCTCTTCAGCTGCCCTTTAGCTCCTGAGTTTACATATAATAGATAGACCAGTTGTTACTGAATGCCAACCAAATTTCTGATTGAAAGAAATTAGCCCAAATGGATCAAGTATTCAGGGTCTAATTAGGCTTGAGGGATAAGGTCATGCAGTGGTAACATGCCTTCTGAGAGCTTACCTTTGTTAGGGTAGATTGGAGAGTTGGGGCAGTTCTGAGAGCCTCCCAAGATAAGAAAGTCAGGGTTCAGGGCTTGCAAAGAAGGTTTGTAAATCCCCTTGCTTTTATTTGGAACCCCAAAGGGCTGCACCCAAAGGGAGGAAGGGTGAAGAGAAAGTAGATTGCATGAATTGTAGTTGAGTTAGAGTCCTCATTAAGTTGAATTGTAACTTCTGTTTACTGGTGTTTCTACATCCTGGGAGAAACAATATAAATCGTCTCTGAAGGAAAACAGCACTCAAGGTCTCAATTATTTCTACAAACAAGTTTTCAAATACAGTGTCTGCACGCAATTAAAAATAAGCAGGCTTAGGAAGAATGTCAAGACAACATGAATGAGAACAACAAAAGCAGCAGGCAATAATAGAATGGGCCCACAGGGACTCCAGATATTAGTTATCAGACAGATTTTAAAATAATTATGATTAGTATGTTCACTAAGATTAAAGAATGAAATTCTCATTTTTTTAGAGGACTAGAAACTACACAACTGTATGTGTATATATACATATTAGAAACCACACATACATAAATATATATATATGCTTTTAATGTATATATAAATGTTTTATATATGCATTTGAAAAAGCCATAGGTAAGTTCTAGAACAGAAAAATAAACTAAAATTAAGAAATCAATGGATAGGTTTACCTGCAGATTATAGACATACCTGAAAAAGATAACTTGGAATATAGGTCAAAATAAAGCATGGAAAGCAAAAAATAGTAAAATATGGAAGACAGGTTTAGACATAGATGATAACAACGAGAAACTTTGTAGGTGTAACTGGAATCCTGGAAGGAGAGGGAGATCTAATGGGCAGGAGCAGTTTTGAAGATTTCGTAGCAGAGATCTTTCTAAAATTCTAAAATTGAGACATCAAGCTACAGGTTGAAGAAGTTCTATGAACCCCAAACAGGTAGATAAAAAGAATGTATAGAGAGGTACATGATCAGGAAAGAGCTAAAACCCAAAGTCTTCAAAGTAGACAGAAGAGAAAGAAGACCACTTTCAAATGAGGGACAGCCAGATAGATAGCTGAACTTCCCAACAAAACTGACAGGGGGATGGAAATTTTACAGTGCTGAAGGAAATTTACTACTCTAGAATTCCATACCCAGCATTAATCAACAAAAGTGGTGGAGAAATAAAAACGTTTTCAGACAAACAAAAGCCAAGAGAATTCATCAACAGATCACAGTAAAAGGGTGATTTATAAAAGTTATTTGTTTTCAGGGAGAAGGAAGGACAGTCAGAAGCAGGAGGAAGTTAACAAAAAAGGTAAATATGAATAAATATACAGAGAAATAACACAATGGCATATAAGTCAGAATATTTGGAATTTAAAATAGCCAAAGGTCTTTACATTGTCTGCAAAGAGTAGACTTTGATACACTAAAGTTGTGCATTGTAATATAAGGATAACCACTTAAAGAACAGTGAAAGTTTCAGGCTAAGGCAGGGAAAGAATGGACTAACAGGAAAAAAGATCTGGAACTAGAAGAACAAAAATGAACATAATAAGATGTAGATCTAAACCCAAACATATCAGTAATTACATTAAAATAAATGGACTAAATCTTAACAATCAAAAAAGATAATCAAACTAAATAAACAAAATCCAACTATTTATTGTTAGCAAGAACCACATCCAAAACAAAAGGATGATGTTGACATGGTAATATTGAAAATAAAAAGACATGAAAACATGGAAAGAAAGCTGGTAGTTGTATTAATATTTGACAAAGTATACTTTAAGGCAAAAAGCCTTACTAGAAACAAAGAGGGGCTCTTCAAAACAATAAAAGATTCAGTTCATGAAGAAGGTGCAGTTTTAAATGTTAATGCACTGAATAACCTAGCCCCAAATATGTTAAAACAATATGGGCAAAAAATGAGCAGACACTTCAAAAAGGAGGGTATTCAAATGCCTTATAGGAGAAAGTAGGTATTCAGCACCATTAGTTATTAGGGAAATATAAATGTAAGCAATATCAAGATACCACTACACACCTATCAGCAGGGCTAAAAACAGAAAGACTAACAATGACAGGTGTTGGTGAGGATGTGGAGCAACCAAAATTCTTATGTAACTGCTGGAAGGTGTGAAAAATGGCAGTGTTGATTAAGTGAAAGAAGCCAGACACAAAAGAGTATATACTATGTGATTGCATTTATGTGCACTTGAGGAACAGGTAAAACAATGTTACCACATTAAGTCAGAATAGTGGTAATAGGAAGAGGAGCAGACGTGGAAGGGCATGAGCAAACCTGAAGTGGTTGAAGTGTTCTCTATCTTGATTTGGATTATGTGGGTATAATACATATAAAAATAAATTGAACTATATAGAAGATTTCTGTGCTTTATGTATGTTGCACCTTAAATACTGAGAAGACCATTTACAAAGAGAAACAGACAAATCTACAATTATAACAAGACATATTACACACCTCCTATTTGAACAATCAACAAACTTGACCTAGTGGTCACATGGAACACTGCACCTAACAACTGAAGAACATGCACTCTCTTAAAGCTTATGTTGAGCATTTACAAATCTGGCCATATGTTGGTCCATAAAGCAAATCTTAACAAATTCGAAGGGATTAAAATCATGTAGAGTACATTTGGCTATAAGGCAATTAAGATAGAGATTCAATTAAAAATGATAACTCAAACATTCTATGTGTTTGGAAGTTAAGAAATACACTTTTTTTTTGTTATCATTAATCTACAATTACATGACAGACATTATGGTTACTAGACTCCCCCCATCATCAAGTTCCCACCACATACTCTATTATGGTCACTGTCCATCAGCATAGGAAGATGCTATGGAATCAACTACTTATCTTCTCTGTGTTGTGCAGCCCTCCCCATGCCTCCCAACCCCTACATTATGTCTGCTAATCATAATGCCCCTTTCCCCCCCTTATCCTTCCCTTCCCACCCATCCTCCCCAGTCCCTTTCCCTTTGGTAACTGTTAGTCCATTCTTGGATTCTGTGAGTCTGCTGCTGTTTTGTTTCTTCAGTTTTTTTCTTAGTTCTTATACTCCACATATGAGTGAAATCATTTGATACTTGTCTTTTTCTGCCTGGCTTATTTCACTGAGCATTATACCCTCTAGCTCCATCCATGTTGTTACAAATGGTAGGATTTGTTTTTTTCTTATGGCTGAATAATATTCCATTGTGTATATGTACCACATCTTCTTTATCCATTCATCTACTGATGGACACTTAGGTTGCTTCCATTTCTTGGCTATTGTAAATAGTGCTGCGATAAACATAGGGGTGCATCTGTCTTTTTCAAACTGGGCTCCTGCATTCTTAGGGTAAATTCCTAGGAGTGGAATTCCTGGGTCAAATGGTATTTCTATTTTGAGCTTTTTGAGGAACCTCCATACTGCTTTCCACAAGAAATACACTTTTAAGTCACCCACAGGTCAAAGAAGAAATCACATGGGTGGGAATTAAAGAAATGTTTTTAAACAAGTGATAATAAAAACACGTTGAAACTTGTGAGAGCTAACACCATGCTTTGAGGGGAAGTCACCCTTAAAGGCATGTACCAGAAAAAAAGAAAGGCTGAATATCAGTGAGCTGAGTAGCATCTCAAAAAGCAAGAAAGTGAATTTAATCATTTTAGCCTTTACCACTCCTATACCATCTCAGTGCACATGTTGTAATTAATTATAATGATTAGTTTTCCTTGCTGTCACTGGAAACAGTGATCTGTGAGTTCCTTGGGTTCCAGGGTCATGGCTTATTCTTTATATCCTTAGTGCCTGTTAAAGTACCCTGTGCGTGGTTGATGCTTCTTTGAACTGAATTGAGTTTATCATCATGCCTTGGGGCTTTTAGAAACCTTAGGTCTCAGACTGGAGTGCTTGGGAAAGCTAGACAGGTGATGAGATGCGTGAGGCCAGCGGGAGGGGGAATATAGCAAACTGGAGGCACCGGCTCCATTTAGGGAGTTTTTCCCTGCTGCTGTTTGGTCTTAGTTGATTGTTGCTATGGGAAACTGCTGGCCTATGGCTACATCTCCCCATTTGTTTATAAGAAAGCGGAAATTCAGATTTTGATGTGAAATCTCCATTTTTAAAGTGTTGGAAGCTAATTAATTAAGAAAAAAAACAGCAAGTGCCAAACCAAACTACATGGCCCTATGGCTGCCAGTTTGTAACCTCGGTTTTATTTCATACCTTGAGAAGTGGGAATGTGCTTAATGTCTAAACATCCCAGCCAACAGACCCTTGAGCAGCCTCTTCCATCAAGCAAATTTCTGCCTGAAGAAAAGGGCTGTGACTGCTTTCTAATTGGATTTCTGGGTTGTATCTGTAAGAGGTTTGCAGGGTGTTTTAAAGCCTTCTTTGTAGTTGGCTGTTAACCCCAGCTGAATCAGACATGTATTCCCAAAGATTTTTTTCCTTCCTTTTGTTGTAATATTCTTAATGATGCATCCTGACTTTTTCACTCTGTTTTTTACACATTTGTCACCACTTCTGCTTTTGGATCTTCAGGTTGGAAAATCTAAGGCTTACACGGAAGGCTGATTTTTAATGCCCCTGTGTTGTTTTTCAGCTGTAACATTTGCATGCAATTATGACATTTTAAAAATAGGAGACCATGGGGTTTGAAAAAACAGAATATTCTGGGCAGATGAGCAAATGGAAAGGCTGGCCTTTAATTTTGTTAACATCCCTATTACATTGTGGTAACCCTGTGACAATTTCTGTCCCTTGTAATGCAACACCTGGTTTTTGTTCTAGGGACAGGGACCAAGCCTGCTTAATTCAACCCTAGCTCATGGTTGGAAAGCTCATGTTTCCCACTGGCCAGCAGAGGTCACTATTTCAAAGTTGTTAGAAGAAAAATTGTTGACACTTCACACTACTCTTTTGTTTGGGGGAGGTTTTTATTCGTAGTACTGGTGGGAGATTTTTTAAATTTATACTTTCCTATATTTTCCAAATGTTCTAAAAGATCAATTGTTTCTATATATGACATTTAAAACTGCTGATGGCTTGAGTAGGCCTTTGTAGATAGTTGCTTATGGAGTGTACCAGCTACCATTTATTGAATACCTCCTAGGTGCTGGGCCCTGTGCTCCACGCTCTACACTCATTATCTTTAACAGCCATTCTTCTTCCAGGGTTGTTGGGACATTTACCTCAGTTTTCAGGAAGAGGAGCATCAGATGAGGAGAAGTGAGGTGGTTTTCCCAAGGATACACAGCTGGTGGAGACTGGATTCAGAGGCAGGGAGATTGATCTTCAAAGCCATGCTCTTAATTTTCTTGGGAGCTGTACTTTTTTCCCAGAGAAAGCATATTTTAGCAGCTTGAAGCAACAACCACCAAGAATGTATGAGAGGAGGAGTATGTGTTTTTGAAGCATAACCTAAGCTACAGCTTCCTGTTTTTTTCTTTACAAATTTCAGCCTGTTTTTCTCTTGAAGAAGCTAGACTTGACTTCTTGTTCTTTGAAGATGGGAACTGGGATGTTCTGTTAGCATTTACTCCTTCTCTACAGGAAAACAAATGTTAATAATACACTGTCTCCAAAAATGTCTCAAGCTTAAGACCTATTTAATGAATAAACTTTACTACAAAGATTTCTTATTTCAATTTACAAGTTCAATGGAAAACTTCCTAACTTTGGAAAGAAATAGACTATGAATGAGAAGATAAATCAGTTTGGAGCTTTTATTTATTCATGTTTTAAAAAACATCAATAAATCACCAGGATTTTGCATTAAGCTGGAGAGTTATGAGAGGACAGCTGTGTTCAGCACCAGATAATGAGTAGTCAGTGTGCTCCGACCCACTGTTCTCACCGAACATGAGAACAGTAAGGGAAGGCTTTGTATCTTTTGGGCTGCCATAAATGGACATGTTGTTCTGGAGTCAGTCTTATGAATTTGCTTGGCATACTACTATCCATTATTCAATTTTTTAAATGTTTTGTGGTTGCTATTAACTATGATCATTATTTTTAGAAGAGAGAACCATATTACCCTTTTAGATCTTATCAGTTAACCAATAAGATGGAGCTGCCTTATTTTGATTGTCAGCAAATGTTCAACAAGTTTTCACAGGGATAGCAAGAGCTCAGAATGGCACAACTAAGGCTCTGGGATGGACAATGAATATAAGCAAATATAAGTGATGAGGGAGTGGGTACTCTGAAGAACCAGTAGAGAGCAGATAAAGGATTCCATTTCAGTTAGGGTGGTCAGGCAAGGCCTTCCTGATAAAGTGATGGTTGGCCTGAATGAGGTAAGGGAGAGACTACGTGGATACCTGGGGGAAGAGTTCCAAAAAAGCAGAAGAACCTGGAGCCCAGAGAAGGCCTGATAAGTTCAAAGGATAGCAAAGACGACAGGATGCTGGGCACCGTGGGTGAGGGCAGAGATCACGTCAGGCCTGGGGGGCCACAATAGGTCTTGGCTCTTACTCTGAGTCAGGGGCAGTCATTGGGAAGTTCTGTGCAAAGGAGTAACATGGGTCCATTTATGTTTTAAAAAATTAAATCTAGCTGTTCTGAGGGACTCGGAATGTCTTTGAGAGGTTATGTGTAACCCTTAAATAAAATCGCAAGGCTCTGAATGAAGAAGGTAGGCTGGCAGCAGTCTTTTGTCCAGAGTTTGTAGTTGGATTTTGGAAGAAATGAGTTTCTAGTTTTAAATCTGGCACTACTAGCTGTGTGACTTTGAGCTAAGATTCCATCACTAAAACCTCTTTTGGAATAGTAAAATAAACTGGACTGCATGATTTTAAGTTCTCTCCTGACTGTAATGTTGCATTAGTCTTTGAATTTGTCATATAGTGAGGTAAGTATAGCTTTCATAGAAGATAAAAAGTCTCTGAAGAAAAGATTGTGCAAGATGCCTATCAAATGTCTTAAAACTGATTTCTGTAATTGAAAGATTCATTTCAAATTTATTCATGAATACAATTCCATTCTGTTTTTCAGAATGCTTTCTGCATATAGGTAAGGTGATTTAATACACGCTTGAAAAGAAGTATATGAATTACATAATACTAGTGTGTACTGGACAAATTTGGTACTTTATAATAAGAAAAATTTTTATTAAAAATGTGAATAATCAACTATCTCATTCCTATGCTCTATGTACATTTTTTGTAACCTCATTTAACAACTTTTTGACCTGTCAAACCATTTAGTACATGTGTTCAAATCTACATAATGCTGATTGTCTCCCATATACATATAAAGACTGTGCCTTCAAGGGGTCTATGGTTTATTATTGGGAATACAGTAAGTACACCAACAGGTATATAGCAAGACAGAAAATAAGTGCTCTGAAAGGGGCTTTGTGTGCCTGGCATTTTGTTTGGAGTGGGAGCAGCTTTGTGGAGAAGGAGTTAGGTCTGGATGCATGCAGGTAGGTGTGCAAGGCATTTTGAGTAAAAGGAAAGGTCACGCAACAAAATATGTTCCAGTTCAGCTGGAGATGAGGTAGAGGGGCCCAATGAAAGGATCGTGGTGTTTAGGGTCAGGCAGACCTAGGGCTGAACCCTGAATCTGTCACTTTTCTTGCCGAGCCCTTGTGCAAGTCACTTATTTGCATCTCATCTGTATAGGAGACAATGTGCTCCTCATCTGTAATAGGAGACAGTTCTGCCCTCTTCATAGACTTGTTGTCTGCATTGAATATATACAGTTCAGTATCATCTTCAGTAATTTATATAAATGAACCTGCCCCAGGGCTTCCCTAAATAACAAGCCCCTTCTTTTTTGTGGATGACCGACATTGTCTCTCACAACTTTTCAAGCTGTCAAATCTTATTGTCCTCATTAACAGCATTTAATGTGCATTTTATATTAAGTCTGGGTCTGTTTCCCTACTAATGAAGTGATGTGCTGAAAACCAACTGAAGTGTTTTATGGAAAAGCAGTTGCACAGTGGTGAGAGTGAGGAAGAGGTATAACTTAGTGGCCTGGTAATTGTGGCCTCTTTGCTTCCAGAAACCACCATTATGGATGAGGAACACCTTTGGCCAGTCAGGGGAAGTTCCGAACTCAGAAACTACTATCCTATCCTTCCACACACCCAGCCTCTCCCTTCCCTTCTCTCCCCTCCATTCCCACTATCCAGGCTTGTCAAGTTTGCTTCCTAAATAATGCTGCATTCCAGCCACTTCTCCCCATTTCCACCAACCCCTGGTACCTGAGTCCAGATTCCCAGCATCTCTCTGGGACTTCTGACTCTTCTTCCAGCATCCACACTTGCCTCTTTCTCCATCCATTTTCCACACAACAGCTAGGATGATATTTTCAGAACAGATCTGATCGTATCAGTCTCAACAATCCTTTGCTGATTTTGGACCCAGCCTTTTCCCTGCCCAGTCTCATCTGATGCTTTATTCCCTCATTCTGTGGCTCCAATCACACTGCCTTTCTTTTGCTGCCTAGAAAGGATTTTAATTCCTTTTGTTTCAGGACTTTTGTAAGTACTCCCCATCTGCTGGAAATCTCTTCCTCAACTCTACAATCAGTAACTTCTTACCCTCTTAGATTCTGGTTTAATTATCACCTCCTCAGGAAAGCCTTCCTTGACCATTTAGACTCTGTTAAGCTTCTATCCCTGCTCCCCATTTTATGTCTTCTGATAGCACGGACCACCTGTCCTTCATGGCCTTATCCTTGTTTGTAGGAATGCATTCATTCACATAGTTAGTTAAATACTTTGCGTTCACCACCAGTTTGAAGCTGTATGGGCCTCTGGCGTCTAGGACAGTGCCTGGGGCGTGGTCAGTGCTCAATCAATATTGTTGGACAAGGATGGGGGGCACTCTGGGTACAGACTTTGGTGCTTTCTCCTTGCATTCTTAGCCATTGTCTTATGACCTCTCTGAATGAGTTTTTAGAGGGCCTGCACATCCTTCAATAACTCCCTCATCCACTTTATTAACTTATGTATTTAATAACTATAATTCACCGAGTGAGGTACTCTACTCAGTATTAGGGCTTAGCATGGCAGATAAAACAATTCCTGCTCCCAAAGAGCTGGGGCACTCAAAAAGCTTCAAACCAGGAGAGCAATATGGTTGGATCACTGATTTAGAGGAGGATGGATTAGAGGAGCCAGACGGAATCCCAGATGGGAACCTGTTCCAGTGATTCAGACTAGAGATGGTGAGGCCTAATGAGGGCCACAGCTATGGAGATGGAGAGAGACATTTACAGGAAGGACATAGGAAGTAGAAATCATAGGCATTAAGAGTGAATGTGGGTGGAGAGAGAGAGAAAGGAGCTTAGAATAACCCCTAGGATTATAGCTTGAGGAGACTACTTTTAGCAATAACCAACTTGATCTTTTGTTTGTTTTAAGTTTCCATATAGTAATATTCACAGTGTGCAGATCTACAAGTTTAAAAAAAATATATAGTTGATATACAATATTATATTGGTTTTGATGTACAACATAGTGATCTGATAATTATCTACATTACTAAATGCTCACCAAGGTAAGTGTAGTTACCCCATTACTTACTACACCAAGGTATTACATATTATTGGTTATATTCTCAGATCTGTGAGTTTTGACAAATGTATAGAGTTGCATGAACACTGCCACGATTAAGATACAGATCATTTCCATCATGGCCTCTTCCTTCCCCAATTCCCTCATTCCTTTGTAGTAAAATCTTTTCCATTCTTTAATTCCTGGCAACCACTGATCCGTTCTCTATAATTTTGCCTTTTCAGAAAGTTACATAAATGGGATCATACAGTATGTAGTCTTTTGAGTCTGGCTTCTTTTACTTAGCATAATACATTGAACTCATCCATGTTGTTATGTGTGTCAGTAGTTAATTCTATATTCCTGAAGAGTAGTATTTATCTTTTTATACATTCTGCAGTTGAGGGACATCTGGTTTCCCTTCTTTTTGTTTGGTTACCTATTTTTGAGGATTACAAATAAAGTTGCTAAAAACCTTTATGTACAGGTTTTTATGTAAGCACGGGTTTTCATTTCACTTAGGTAAATACTGGGTATGGGATTGCTGGCATGTATGGGTTGTATGGTAAGTATTATGTTTCACTGTAATAGTAAAGTGTCACTGTAATAGTAAGAAAATATCAAACTATTTTCCAAAGGGGTTGTGAATTTTTGCATTTCTACGAGCAATGTATGAGAGTTCCAGTTGCTCCACATCCTTGCCAGCATTTGATTGTTAGTTTTTTATTTTATTTTAAAATTTGAACCACTCTAATAGATCTATAGTGGTGTCTTGATGTGCTTATAATTTGCATTCCCTAATGACTAATGATGCTGAGCATCTTTTCCTGTGTTTATTTTCCATCTGCATGCTTTCTTTGGTGAAGCATCTATTCCAATCTTTTGCCCATTTAAAATTTTTGATTGCTTCCTTTTTATAAATTGTAAGAGTTCTTTATATGTTCTAATTCCAGGTCTTTTGTTGGATATGTAATTTGCAAATATTTTCTCCCAGTTTGTGGCTTGGCTATTCATTTTATTAATAGTGTCTTCTGCAGGGCAAATTTTTGAATTTTTGATAAAGTTCAACTTAAAATTTTTTTTCTATTATGGATAGTGCTTTTAGCTTCATATGTAATTATTCTTTACCTAACCTGAAGTCACAAAGATTTTCTTTTATGTTTTTTTCTAGCTTTGCATTTTGACCCATTTTGAGTTAATTTTTGTGTAGTGCGTGAAGTATAGGTCAAGATTCATTTTTTGCATATCTATGTGCAGCTGTTGCAACACTGTTCAAAGACTATCCTTTCTCTACTGAATTGCTTTTGTACTTTTGATAAATCTGTTGGCCATATCCAGGTTCCATAGAGTATGGGATATTGTGGTCTGTCAATCAGTGTGCATATCCTGCTGATATCACACAGTCTTGATTACTGTATCTTTATAGTGAGTTTTAAAATCAGGTAGAGAGTTCTCCAATATTTTTCTTTTTTAAAATTGTTTTGGCTATTATAGTTCCCTTGCCTTTCCAAATAAATTTGAGAATCAGCTCGTTGGTTTCTATAAAAAAATCCTGGGATTTTGATTAATTGATTAATGGTGTTGAAATTATAGATTAATTTGGGGAGAAGTGACAGCTTAACAATATTGAATCTTCCAAACCAAATATGATGTACCTCTTCATTTACTTAGACTTTCTTTGATTTCTTTCATCAGAGTTTTGTGGTTTTCAGCACACAGATTCTGTACATATTTGTTATATTTGTATGTAACTATATCATTATGAAGTGCTATTATAAATGGTACTTAATTTTTAAAATTTCTAATGGTTTATTGTTAGTATATATAAATTGGATGGATTTTTGTATGTTAACCTTGTATCCTACAACCTCAATAAACTCATTTATTAGTTCTAGAAGCTTTGTTTGTTTTGGTAGATTCCATGGGAGTTTCTACATAGATGATCATGTTGCCAGCCAACAGACAGTTTTATTTCTTCATTTCCAACCTGTATACCTTTTTTTTTCTTGCCTTATTACACTCGTTAGGACTTCCAGTGTGATGTTCCATAGGAATAGCAAAAGCAGATACCCTTACCTTGTTATTGATCTTAGGAGGAAGGCTTTCAGTCTTTATCACCAAGTGTAGTGCAAATGTGTGATGTCAGTTACAGGTTTGTTTTTGTTTTTGTTTCTGTTTTTGTAGATGACCTTTATCTAGTTAGGAAAAGTCCTTTCTATTCTTAGTTTAAATTGGTTCTTATTTGCCAATTATATAAGATTTTATCTAAAGCACCTTTATTGTCCCTTTGTGACTGTTCCATACTGGGATTCTTCAGGGATTTTTTGTTTTGTTTTTAAAAGAGCATCTTCAAATTATAAGATGAGCTCTAGAAATGATGGGAGAAGTAAGTTGGGTATTTCATTAATCATCAGCATCTCATTTTCTGGTTGACTTTTCCACCTCCTCATTGAGTCTCCACAGAAGCTCTGGCAGGTCAGGTACTATCATTTTATTCGGCATGTACAGTATAGAGGAGCCAGGGATGGTGACTTGCTCCTGTCCCTCAACTTGATAGCACCAGAGCCACAAACATTACGGAAGTCATTATACAGACTGCCTTCAGTGAAACCTTGAAGTACAGTGAAGGAAGTCTAGGCTTTGGACTCAAGTAGACAATCTTTTTTTTTTTTTTGGTATCATTAATATACATACATGAGCAACATTGTGGTTACTAGATTCCGCCCATTATCAAGTCCCTACCACATACCCCATTATAGTCACTGTCCATCAGCGTAGTAAGATGCTATAGAGTCACTACTTGTCTTCTGTGCTATACTGCCTTCCCCGTGCCATCCTGCTACATTATGTGTGCTAATCATAATGCCCCTTGATAATCTTTTTAACTAAATTTAAAAAAAATTATTGCAGTGAAATTCATATAACATAAAGTTTACCATTTAAAAGTGCACAGTGCCGTGGCACTTAGTACATTTACAATATTTAAAACTACCACCTCTAATTCCAACAGATTTTTTCAGTACCCCAAAAGGAAACCTACACCCATAAGCAGATAGTCCTCATTGGTTTCTTTCCTTAGTCCCTGGCAACCACCAATCTGATTTCAGTTTCTATGGATTTATCTATTAAAGATACATCATATAAATGGAATCACACAATATGTGACCTTTTGTGTCTACCTTCTTTCACTTAGCATAATGTTTTTGAGGTTCATCCCTGTTGTAGTATGGGTCAGTACTTCATTTCTTTTTAACAGCTGAATAATATTCCTGTGTGTGTTGTGTGTATACCATAATTTGTTTATCCATTCATCCATTGGTGAACATTTGGATTGTTTCCAAAACAATGTTCTTTTGGTATATACCTAGGAATGGAATTTCTGGGTCTTATGGTAATTCTGCGCTTAACTTTTTGAGGAACTATCAAACTGCTTTACATAATGGCTGAGCCATTTTATATTCCTATTAGCAATGTATGAGGGCTCCAGTTTCTCCATATCCTCACCAGTGATTGTTATTTTCTGTTTTGTGTTTATTTGAAATTGTAGCCATTGGAGTGGGTGTGAAGTGGTATTTTGTAGTTTTTATTTGCATTTCCCTAATGACTAATTATGTTGAACATTTTTTCATGTACTTGTTGGCCATTTGTGTATCTTTTTTGGAGAAATGTCCATTGAAGTCCTTTGCCCATTTTTTGATTAGTTGTTTGTCTTTGTTGTTGAGTTATTAGAGTTCTTTATACATTCTGAATACTAGATCCTCATCAGATACATGAATTGCAAATATTTTCTCTTATAGGTTGTCTTTTCACTATTTTCATAATGTTCTTTTGATACACAAAGGTTTTAAGTTTTGATGAAGTTGTATTTGTTTCTCTTGTTGATTTTGCTTTTTTGTGTCACATGTAAAAATCCATTGCCAAATCTAAGGTCACAAAGATTACTCCTATGTTTTCTTCTAAGTGTTTAAAAATTTTTTTTTTTTGTATTTAGGAAGTTGATCCATTTTTGAGTTACTTTTTATATATGGTATGAGATGGGGATCCCACTTCATTATTTTGCAAATGGATAGTTACTTGTCTTAGCACCATTTGTTGAAGAGACTCTTCTTTCCTCTATGAGTGGTTTTGGCAC
Organism: Manis pentadactyla; assembly: GCF_030020395.1. NCBI lineage: Eukaryota > Metazoa > Chordata > Mammalia > Pholidota > Manidae > Manis > Manis pentadactyla. Next base: position 43,493,948 of record NC_080022.1, on the reverse strand, counting down.
GATTTTGAAACTCAGTTGGCTTAGATATATGGGAAGCAGACACTCTTGACTGAGAACTTTGACAAATCACTTAATTTTGAGTTTTATTTTCTCATCTATAAGATGGGAAAGATAACCTCTTTCAGAGTTTTCAAGATAAAATGAGATCACATATGGAGAGTGTCAGCCATAGTACCTTGCACATAATAGGTTCCCCAATGAATGTTAATTCTTCCCTTGCTTCAAGATATAGAGGCAGGATACACACTGTAACAGCCATCACCTCTATTCTTTCTTTCTTATATCCCCAGGGCACAGGAGACCCTAGACACATAAAAATAACTATTTTTGCCTCAGTCATTTGATGAGTAAATGCTTACACCCCTGGACAAATTTGGTGAGGGGGGAAATCATGATAGGGTGAGGAAGTGCTTAGCTAGAAATACAGGCATGCCAATGAAGTAGTGGTTGGTCTTTAATAATTCAGTCAGCATTCAATAAGCACTTATCTAGTACTGACTTTGTGCCAGAATCTGTTCTAGGTTCTGGAGTTACAAAGGCAAAAGGCTGCCCCTGCTTTTGGAGAGTTCTCAGTCTACAGGGAGAGACAGTCTTTTAAATAGGTGGGTATAAAACAGCATAATAAATTCTGAGATAGAATGAAACAGAGTTGCTTTGAGAGTGGGCAGGAAGGAAATAATTCGAGCCAGAAGATTCAGGGAAGGCTTCTGGGAAAAAGTGACACTTAAACTGGGTATTAAATGATTCATGGGAAGGAGTATAAAGATGGACAAAAGGGAAAAGTGTTAGCATAGGAAAAGCGTATACAAAACTGTGAAGACATGAATATATGTTTTGGGTTTAGGAGGTGAAAAATATTCTGGGGTGATTGGAATAGAGTATAGAGTGGGGTGAGAAATGGCTATTGGCATCTGTTAATAATCATTGGCTTAAACAGGGAAGTGACTTGGTCACATCTGTTTTAGAGATTGATGAGGAGACCTGTATGGAAAATAGATGATAGGGAAGAGGATGAGGCTGGAGGCAGGAAGTAGAATTAGGAAGAAATGTGGTGGAGAGGATAAAAAGGAGGGGGATTTTTAGGTGGGTTTATGGCAAATCAGATATGAGAGTGTGAGAGAGGTGGGGCCTAGGATGACTCTCAGATTTATGACTTGGGGGACTTGGCCACGGGGCCTTTCACCCTGGTAGGGGCATAAGAATGAGGAGCAAAGTCAGAGAAGAAAACATCATATTTGCTTTTTCAGGTGGATCCAGATGGAGATATCTGGTAGACAGACTGTATGTGGGACTGGAAGGGTGAAAGAGAGTTTCAGTTGGAAATGAGTTAGTATAAAAAAAGACCAGACATATTATTAACTGGCCCACTAAAGGGAGAAATTGATTTTTTGTTTTGCTTTGTTTTATTCTTGACAATTAAAATATTATTGAGTTTTATTTTAATACTAAAAGTATAAAGAAAAAGGATATAGCTCATAAATAGCCCATAATCCTACTCCAATAACCCCTGTTGAAAGGAGGGAGGATAATATATATTGTTAGAAAATACAAGCAGTTCAAAGAAGTACAAAATACACAGGTTTCCCCAGTACTCCATTCCCTTAACCACTGTTAACACTTCCTTGTATTTCCTTCTAGGGAAAAAAAAATACATATACCCACTGGATTCTATATATCCCCAAAAGGGTCCTGCTATATACAGTGGTTAAGAGATCTGTTTTATTGAGCAGATTAACCTTACTGCTTTGCCAGACTTCACAAACCCATCTATCCTGGAAAGATGGAGCTGTGAACTAACTCACTGGGGGAAAGGCAGGTTCTCCATGCCCTTAGCTCAGGTATGGAGGCTGGCTCAGGGAGGTGCTCAGTAAAGAAAAACCAAATGAGCTATTGTTGCATCTTGGAAAATTTGGACAGTGTTTGTCTGCAGTTCCAGTTGATTAAGTGACTTATACTGGAAATATTTTCAGAGTCCTAAGTGTGCAGTGCTGTGTGTGTGTGTGCAGAGTGAGGGAGGACAGAGGACTCAGCTCCTAGACTCATCGAAGGGCAGAACTGTAAAGGCCAGTGACCTTCTTCCAACCCTCTTGCTTTCTGAAGGGGAAACAGGCCTAGGGTGAGCTTATGAATTGCCTAAACCACATAGCTTGTTGCATTAGAGCCAACACATGAACTTCAGAAATGTGAGGTGGAGGGAGGCGGAGCACTTGGTGGTGGATTGGGGGAGTTAGCGAACTACTCTTGTTCCTTTCTACTTCTCCTTCTGTCATAAAAGTGTCAAAAATCCCCAACTCCAAATCCTCAGACAGAGGCAAGACCTTTGAGATGTCCTGTGCAGCCCTTGGCCCTTGGCCTATGTTTAATAGGCAGGGTTGGTTGACATCCTGTACCTGTTAGAGGCATCTGGCTAGTATAGGAAGACCACTGAACTGGGAGTCAGGAAGCCTGGATTCCAGTGCCAGCTCTACCACACCCTACCATATTGCTGTGGGCCAGTCATATCCTCTCTCTTTTGAAAGCAGGGGTGGATCTAGCTAAATTTCCAAGGTCCCTCCTAACATTATTGCTTTCTAATCATAAGAGGCTATATTTAAGCAATTATAGAAAATCCAGAATTTAAGATTCTGTGATTCTAAAATTCTGGTTTTCCAAGATTCTGCAGATGCTGCTTAATGTCTCTTACCGTGCAGAATCCTGAGTTGTGAGACCTGACCTATTGTGTAGTAGAGAGGGGCTCCATATATGAGACCAAGGCCAAAGAAACCAGACCCTTTCCTCTAAGAGTGTGAAACAAGGCAGGATCCTGGAGCTGGCCCAAGCCATCAGCAAGCAGTGCAGAGGGGCCGGGAGATGAGATGCAGAGGCCATCTCAGCCTCTCTGGGTCCTTCCAGTAGCCCTGGCACGTAGTCCCTGTGAACAACCCCATTTTGCCCAGGAGGAAACAGGCTCAGAGAAGAGGATGAAGCCATTGGTTCTAGGTGCCCTCAAGTGTTCTTTGTCCAGTGTTCTTTCTACAGTCTGGGCCTTGAGACGCTGCATCGGTTTAGAGGCCCCAGAATGTAGGGAAATAGTGTTCCAGGCTCCAGAGGAACCTAAGGTGGGTCGCAACTCCCGAGGCTGTACGGATCTTCTGGGAACTCACTAAAAACCTGGGTGCTGGGGTCCTGCCCCCAGACAGATTCTCAGACTCACTTGGAATATATTCTAGTTGGGATCTGGGCATCTGATTTTGTTTTTGTTTTTTTGTTTTTTAACTTTGGAATTTGAGACCCTTCAGCCTGGACTTTTTCTGGTGAAAAACACCGCAAAAACAAAAACGTAAGAAAAGTGTTCTGAGAGCCTTGGGTTCGTGGCCCAATTCTGCCGCTGACTCGCTGTGAAATCTGTGCAAGTTTTCCAATGAGTGGGTCAGATTCTGCAAGGAAACTTATAAAGCACGTTCACATCTGTTACCTCCGTGCTAGCAGGCTTTCCGTTCCCATTTGAAGAGGAACAAACTGACCCCGGGAAGAGAAAGGGTCCTGCCCAGCCACCGTGACAGGCGGAGACAGAGACGGTTTGAATCCGGTTCTCTTGACGACCAAGGAGCTCCTCCGCCGGAGCCAGCGCAGCCCCGACAGTGCCCAGCCTCTCCCGCCTGCCGCGCCGCCCGGAGGACCTACGGGGCTCGGCTGCCGGAGGGCAGCCGGCAGCGCAGGACTCCAACAGCCGCCGCCTGTCAAACCCTCCGACGCGCGCCGCGCCCCGCGCCCCGCGCCCGGCCCCGCCCAGGCCCCCCAGGGGAGGGGCCACGCCCTCGTGCAGCGATTGGCTCGGGCTCCGCGGCTGCCCCAAGCCAATGGCTGGAGCGGCTGTCGGGCAGGACGCGGCCCCGCCCCCACCCCGGGGTGCCGCCCCGCCGGACGCGGCGGCTGCGGCGGCTGCGGGGGCTGCGGCGCCAGTGGAGGCGCGCCGAGCCGTGCGCCCCACTAGCAGCCGCGGCGGAGGCAAGGTGAGAGGGGGCGCGGCCCGCGGCCGGCGAGTCGGGGAGGGGCGGGCACCGGGGCTGGAGATCCCAGGCTGGCATCCCAGCGACGCTGGGCTCTGGGGAGCTTTGGGATGGAGCGAGAAGCACGGAGGGGCAGAGACTTTGGGGGCCCGGCCCTCGTTCCAGGAGGGATGATGGAAGGGCCGAGGTTCTGTGGGGGGCACCCAGCGCGCGTGCTTGTGGAGTGTGAGATCGTGTGGCTGCTGGGGTCTGAGCGGGTGAATGAGAGAGCAGTGCGTGTGACACGTCGTGTGCGTTTGCGGAGGTGTGTGGTGTGCGTGGGGGCGACCGTCCGTGGGCGTTACTGACTTCGTGCAGTTTGCGCCCGCACTGGGTTCATTTTCTCTGCTGAGCGGGGGGTGTGCGAGTGATGGTTTCGGTGTCGGGAGTGAGCGCCCATCCTCGGACTCCCATTTGCACGGCTTGGGTGGCTGTGGGTGAATCTCAGACGTCTGCGCCGGTAACCTGTGGGCGCGCAGTCTGCGGTGCCTGAACGCAACCCGGTCCCGGAGAGCCCACGAAGCGTGCAACCGGTGACTTACCTGGAGCAGTCTCCGCAGGCATTACCGGAGCCCTTCTCTGGGAATTAGTTGCCGCCCACTCCCTGTCTTACTGGGTGTTGCCGCACAGCCTCTCTCCCTTCTTCAGGTCTCAGTTTCCCCATTCATCCAAAGAGGGCTGATCTCGGTGGAGGCGGATTTGGGCGGGAGGGCGCAAGGGCTTCGCGGGATGCGCTGTGGCGGCGGGTGGCCGGGACCCTCGACACTCCACGGAAGGAACCGCGAGCAGCTCCTGAGCCCTTGAAAGGGCTTTTACGCGCAATCAGGTGGGTTTGTCAGGTTAGGATACGTGTGGTGGCGCTAACCTATTTTAGAGATGAGGAATAAACGGCGGGGTGGTGACCCGCCCTTGCCCCGGGACAAGAAGGGGTCCGCTCCCTTCCCGCTAACGCGCCCGTGCTGTCTCCCCTCCGCAGGAGCCGGTGCAACCCCCGGCGGTGCGCCCCGCCCGGGCGCCATGCATTGCGAGGTGGCAGAAGTGCACTCAAACAGGAGGCCGAAGGAGGCCCTTGGCGCTCCGGCCCCCGGCCGAGGGCCCGCAGGCCTCGACACGCACATGTCCTTCAGGGTCACAGTGAGCGGCGGCGGCTGCGGGGATGGGGACCCGCGTGACCTGCTGCCCCGGCCGCCTGCACCGCCGCCGTGCGCACACGACCTCCTCCGGCCTCGGAGCCCCCGGGACTATGGTCTGTCCAAGACCGCCGCGGTCGGGAAGGGTAAGTCTGGCCCCGCCAGCATGCCTGACGGGGTGTGGAGAGGTTCGGGCTGTCCTTGGCGTCGCCATCGCACGCCTTTGTAGGAATCCCCCCGAGAACTTGATGGAACTTTCTCCAGAGTTCATAAGTTTCTCTGTAGTTGTTTGGGACTCGCTAGCCATTCTAAAACGATGCCTGTTGAGGAAGCATCTAATTTAAATTCAGTAAGCCTATTTTGGGGGTGTGTGTATAGAAAGCTCAGATTACACAATTTTGCTTCTGTATGTTTTTGGTAAAAGTTTATGAAACTTTTCAAAATCTTATACATTATGGTGAATGGCAACTCAGGTATCTCTAGCTCTGAGCTGGCTAAAGGCATATTTTGAAGTATTCTAGATTCCCTAAATAACAAAAACTGGAGGCCTTCAGCAAGACCCCTCCCCTCTTGAGACCTCAGTTTCTCCATCTGTCAAGTGAGGAGTTAATTATACCAGGTGATTTCTGGATTCCTGATGGAAAATTTTATGAATCTGTGATCCAGCCTGAGTCAAGTTCTGACTTTAAAAAATAGCTTTTCTTTACATGAAGCTTTGGAAGCCTAGTCTTTGGTTAAACGTTACTTTGCAATACCGGCCCTCTACCCACTGAGGCTGGTACAGGCCCCAGTATGCTTTACGGGCTCAAAGTCACACATAATGCCGGGATTCTCAAGAACATGTTCTTCTCATCACAGTTAATTATTATTGAGCCATTATTTATAAGTTTCACTCTGACAGATAATTAACCAGAAATAGGGGAATTGTTAAGGCACTCCCCCTCTTTGCTTACCCCTGGGAGAAACTAAGGCTTTAGAATTTCCTTATTTCACTGTTTGGGACCTCTTGGTTCTATTTCCAGGAAGACAAAAACAGTTTCTTTTAAGGCGCTATAGGCATCACTCTGTTATTATCAGCCCCAGCAATTTAGAAAAAGTAGGGTGGCTTGCTTTTAGAAATGAGAGCTCCTTTTGGGTAAGAAATCCCCTACTTCTCCATGTGGGGACTGGTAAAATAGAGTAAGCATAATTTTTCTTTTTAATGAAAACACCTGATTGTAGGAGAGAGCTGTTTCTTATTTTAAATTTCAGTCTTTCCTCCAATAGATAGAGATCATTTTTTAAAGGATAAATGTAGGGATAAAAATGCTATTAGAGTATTATTTTTGCTGGAATACACATACGAGGTTCTCTTTTACTAGAGAGAGAGGAGTTCTGTGCACTGAGACATGAGTAATATTTGCTTCCCTGAGCTCCCTGGCTTGCCTCTCCACATACAATCCTCTGTTCAAACAGTTACCTTCCTGTAACGTTTTGGGTTTTAAAAATCGTAGCTGTCAGTGAAGATAGAATTCTCTGCGGACCTAGTGAATAGCTCTCTCAAATGTACCCTTTGTTCCCCACTGTGGTTAGAGACATTTCATCTGGATGCTTTGTGTGGGATCTTCCTACTTCTACACCACCAATCTCTAATTATTTTTATTCTCCTCCAACCCTGCTCTGCCCAGGTCTAAAATATGAGATCTTTAAGTTGGGATTGTATTTGGAAAAGGCAGAGGAGGATAAAGAACAGAAGAAAGAATCTCTTTCTTTGTACCTTAATATGGTTGTTCTAGTTAAGCTTTTTGTAAGAGGCTTCTAAACTGTTTTCTTCACAGCTTCCAGTGAGGCTGGTTGGGTAAGATTTATCACACTAGCTTGAAAGATGAGGAAACTGAGGCCTGAGTTGTGGGGAAGTGTCTGGGTGGAGGGGTCTCTGGCCAGCCCATTGCTCATGGATCTGGTGGCCTTAAACAGGGTTCTGACCTAGCCTGTGTCCCTCTAGGCAAGTTGTTCTTCACACCTGAGACAAAATTAGCTTCCCAGCAGAGCTCTGGCAGGGCCGCCTTTAAAAGTGCCATAAAGACCGGAGTACCTTCTTACTGCCTCTACTCCAACCAAAATATTCCCCAGACCATGTAACCCTTTGAAAGTTTGCTATCTAGTTCCAGGGCTCAGGCTTATTGGAAACAGACAGGTAGAAATACCAGTTGATAAATATTTATTGACTGGGCTGGAAATTGTAAGATCCTGCCACCTGTGATCTCTTGGGCTCCTGGGAGAAGCTACTTGACACTCTGAGCCTTAGTTTCCTTGTTTGTCAATTTAAAGTGTGGTACACTTTGAGGGACTGTGGGGAGCATCGGTGATAGATTGTGAAAGGCCACTCAGTGCCTGGCTGTTTTGGGGATTATCCCTGTAACGTGTTTAACATTCTCAAACTCTGGTTTTTCATTTGCATGAGTGGCAGTAATGCCTGCCTTCCATGGTAGATGAAACAATGGTTGGAAGAATGCTTTATAAACTAAAAAGGGAGAAGGGGTCAGTTTTATTAATTTATGCAGGGCACCATGCTAGGGTCAGTGATACCTGAGATAAAGTAGGTAGGACAAGAGTGAGAAAGGTGTGATTTTTAAAATGTCGAACTGGTGCACTAGTTAGGGTTGCTGAGAGGAGCTAAGCTGCAGACCTTTTGTGGCCACTGCTCTCCAGTGACTGAAGACAGTATTGCTCAGTCTGGGATTAGGTTTCAAATGATTTGCCTTCTGCCTCAGACAGACCAGACCCTAAGTTCAGGAAGGAAACAAGCTCTTGAATCCAGCAGCTTTTTGGTAAATGTTGGGGTCCTCTGTATTTCTAGATTTACAGTCAGGAGGCACTGGGGATGGTGCAACATCATGAACTAACATTGTCATCATTTACAATAAGAATCACGATCTGTTTATGGCAGAGTCCCGCTTATCCAGATTCCAAACAGCTGGAAAGGCCAAATTACCAGATGCTGCATTTTTCTTTCTTATTATTAAACACCCGACACTCTGCTTTTGTAAGTCCTGACAAGGAAGAAGGTAAACAGCTGGGCTTTATGGAGGCGGGCAGCTTTGTTGCGATGGCCGATGACGCTGGTTCCCTATGTACAGCGCTTTACGGGTCTCACCATGTGTTCCCACGCATTCTCTCATCTGCCCTCAGGCCAGCTGTGCTCTGCCTACCTTGTAGGTTGTTCCGAGGGAACAGATGTAGAAGTGCTTTGCTGTCTGTAAAGTGCTGGGACGGTATTCTCTCAGTACTGTGATTCCCATTTGATAGATGGGAAGAGGACATAAAGGTTTAAGGATATGCTCAAAACTACTGACAGTAAGTGGCAGTTTGCAAGTCTTCCTGTTGAAAATATGTGATTCTTGTTCTACAACTTGTATCTTCTACATGTGTGTGTGTTGGTGGCTGAGAGCTGGCATTGGGGATGGCTTTCTGACCATTCCCAGAGAATTTAAAATATTTTTGGCTTTGGTATTTCTTCTGTCTCAAATCTTTGGAAATTGGTAAGTAGTATCTATGCCATAGTTAGAAAACTTCTTAGTTTACCAGATGATTCTTTTTGTCCAGAGATGCTATTCCCAGACCAAACCAGATAATGAGCTTACTATTTAATTCATAGTCTCTCTGGGCCCTTCTCACCATGCACAGGGACTGGGCACAACCTGGCAGTAAAAAGGAGGTTGATGATCACCACAAATGTGGGCTCTGCCATCAGCAAACACCCATTATAATATGGCTGTAAATGCCAGACAGTAGTCAATCTTGAAAAAAAAAAGCCAGCATATACTTTTTTCTTGAAAAAGGAAAACAGCTGTAGATTGTGTGCATGGCATTAGGGGCTGGTGATATGGCTTGTTAAGAATAAACATGATAGTTTTGGTGGCGTTATCTGGTAGAGTTTCTTCATCTGAACCAGAAGCCGCTGTGATGTTTGGAGGAGGCTTTGGAGGGACTGGTGCATCCATAATAGAAAGGTATGAGTTATTTTGAAAGCATTTACCCCCTCCAGCTCTGGTGGGCAATTTGCTTGCATTTCATCCATTTTAAAGTGCTGGTCCTGTGATCCGGAAATAATCAGATCCAAATTTTTTCGGGGCTTGAGGTTTCAAATAAGGGGGAGAAAAACCTGCTGGCCAAATGTCAGGCTCAGTGAGACAAAGAGAAACATGAATGTGTGTGGGTATACAAATAAGATAGGAACATGTTGCGTCTACAGTCATAAGAGTTATGTATCCGACAAATCTTTTATAGACATGTAGCGGAAATATAATTCCCAAAGATTCCCTAAGAATCTTGTGCGGCTAGAGTTTCTCTTCCCTTCCTGCCTCCCAAGCTCTCTGGAAGCTGCTAAGACTTGGCATGCAAAATGGAAAGGGACCATTATATGAAATTGAACTTAATTTCGGCTTGTTGTTTCTGAGTAGTTTACCTGTAGTTCTTAGCTGGGCTGAGATCTCAGGACCCTCTTAGCTAAGGAATCATGTTGATAGGCTGTGTTGCTCCATCTGTAATTAAAAAACATAAGTCTCTTTATATGCTGTGGTTTTCCTTCACACTTTTCCTCCTTCTGAAAAAAACCCCAAACCCACCCCATCTTTGAGTTATTCATCTCCCTGTGTTACATTTGCGTGAGAAGCTAAATGAGCCAGCGCACTTATTTTTACAGTGCGTTAAAATCCCATTACAGGCATAAGTGCACAATGAATCATTTTAAAAAAATATATTCTTATGTTCTTTGTTCTGAATGTTGCATAATTATCATCATTTTCTTCGGTTTTATTTTGTGGAGTTTGGCCAGCATCCTAGAAAAGGGGAGAAACTAAAGTTAGGAAGAGGGTTTTCAGTCCTTTTTTGGATAGGATTAGGAAAAAAAACAATAAACAAATAAATACCAGCTTTACTTGTAAGTTGACCAGCGACTGTTGCTAACTGTGGCTTTGCGTAGAGAGGATCATTTCCCTTCCTTCTCTCAATTTTCTTGGGAAAGAATTCCCTGTTTTGAAGCTGATACGGTGGTTGTGTCAACAGTCTCACCTTATATATATATATATATATATACTGTTACATTCAAATTTAAGTTATAATGTATGGTTTGCTTTTTTTTCTAATACAGATCTAAGTTGCAATTAGTTTGGACATAGAGAGTTGTGTTGTTTCTTCTGGTAGGGGGTAGTTTGTTTTTGTGTTTAAGGAAACAAAGACATTCACTTCAAGGTGGACAAGAAATGAAACAAATTCTGCAGTGGGCTTTGAAAAATTCAGCTACATTATGCAAAAAGCACAGCTGTTTTACCAGGGCCAGGAAAAAAAGAGCAACCTCCTGAAATACTTGTACTGCTCGCCTTCACTGTGCTAATGACTCTAGCAATTTAAAAACAGACTTCTTGTTTATCAACAGCCGCTACCCGAATTAATAGTTTACAATGGAAAAAAAAAAAACGCTTTCAGCATTAGAAGCAAAGTCCGGACTGATAGCTGAGTTACTGAGTAAGGAAAGCAGACAAGAGAGGGGAAAAGTTTTGCGGCTGTTTTGGTCTCCCAAAGCCTTATTTATAAGAAACTGAAAGGAAGCGGAGACCTGGGGTGGGTGGGTCTGGAGCCCAGGGGTCTTAAAGTCCCATCGTGAGGCATCTGTTTTCTTCTTTTCCAGTCTTCCCCCAAACTCCAAAGGGTTATTCCTTCAGAAGGTTTCCGGTGGATCCAGGCAGATTGTGTTAGCATTATGAGCTGTGTTTCTAACATCAGCATTTGAGTCAGATGCACTGAGAGGAGGCTTTAGTCCACAAACTGAATAATGCATTTCCTGTAGGGCCTGAATTTATTTGGTGGGTATCATTGGGCCTGTCTGGAACAAACACTCATGCTATTGTATGGCCTCCATGCATGTGGGCCATGCCCTTGTCCTTGAACCTCGGTTTCCCTGTCTGTTAAAAGGGAAGCAGCTCGATGGGATGATCCACAGTCCCTGTTCTGATGTTCCAGGATGCCATATGAACTGGGCTAGGAAGGTCAGGAGGGATCTAGGGTGTGGAAAGAGGCCTGCTTTGTCTCAGGTCAGGTTATAGACTTGACCTGTCCTTGGAAAGAACTGACCATTACTGAGCACCTACTCTGTGCCAGGCTGGACACTTTATTGCTGTGATTGTATTTACAAATACTCAAGAACCCTGTGAGGAAAGAAGGCATTATTCTAATTTTACAGACAGGGGAACTGAGGTTTGGAAATGTTAAGTGGTTTGTCCAAATAAGGAGCTCATTATTTAATTCATAGTGACTGCTGTGCAGGTGGTAAGCAGCAGAGTCTGAGATTTGAACCCAGCTTTATGTGACAGCAAAGTTGGTACTTTGCTCCTAAAGCACAGCCAGCACAGGACAGCCTTTAAAACCCAAGCAGTGGCAAGGAGTCACTGTGGGTATAGAGTGTGTCCCCAGTCCTGGAGGAAGGCAGTAGAAGACCACAGGCTGGTCCAGATGTCCACTCCCCAGAGCAGCCTTCTGAGTCTCAGCTGACAGGCCAGGGTGTGACTTTAAGGGAGACTCTCTTGCTTCCCACCATCCTGCTGCAGAAATGGGAAGGACAGTGGTTCTCAGTTGTGACATGGGGTCCTCAGGCAAGGACTCTCTGATGTTATGAGTGGTCCCCTAGAAGCGGCCCCTTCTCAGTAGCAGCCCACATGCACACTCACCCCCCTGCCCTAAACCCCCGCTGCTGCGGGTTATTGCACGATCTAGTCCCTATTTGAGCCTTTCACCCAGTTTGGGGAAACTTGCCCAGGCCCTGTCTGCAGTCTCCCTTCTACTGCTTCTCAAGACTTCAGTTTGAAAAGGATGCCTCATCATCCTCACCACGCCTGTTGGGTAGAATACATGCTTCATTAGGCATGGTGAGTCAAGATCTATCAAATAATTATTTCTTATTGAATGCTTGGTGGAATGAAGAAGGGCTTGGGAGGGAGAACAGGCCAGGGATCAGAGTGAACTTGAGAATTTGTGAAAAATGGGTCTTTTGTGTCAAATGGTGAATTAACCAAATGACCCCCCGTGGAAGGAAAGGTCCACTGGGGGTTTGCAACTGTGGCTTTGCATGAGAGGGTGTGTGCATTCAGGAGATTGTATGTGAGTATGGACATTCTCAAGGAATCGTATTTATTTTGAAGACGAATTTGCAGGAGTCTTTACTGCCCAAGAACTGTGCCTTTGGATGGTGATGCTGAGTCTGAAGGGAGAGTAGGAAGAAGTATCAGGATGGCCCCTCGTGGGATGTGGCCCAGCCTCTTCCTATCGCTGTCATTTTAGCAACCAGATTACTCTTTTAGATGGTGTTGCTTTTGTTTTTAAACAACAGGTTTGTTGGAAAATAAGGCTTTGCAAGAAACCAAGGAGTATTATAAACCCAATTTAAAAAATACAGATCCCATTTGCTGTTTTAAGCTCTCTGGAGGACTGGAGATTGGGTTTATTTTGGAACATTGCTGGGCTATATGAATTACTTCTCTGAGGCTTGAGTATTTAATACCTAGTAGAAGTTTGTATAAGAGTTGATGATGTATTTTGCCAACTTTCCAACCCTGTAAATAAATTACATGTGCTGGCAGAGGCTGCCAGGATCCACTGTGTCAATCGAAGCTTAATTTTTATCCCAAATCACTTAATACTTTTGTCCTAGCGAGTACAGAAAGTTACCGGGTTTCGCCTAGCAGCGGGCCCATTCCAAGCCGTAGCTGGCTTTGCAAGCCTGTGAATAGGCCTCCATGGATTCACCGATCTTGACACAGTTCTCAGTGGTTAAGTAGCTTCAGCTCTCTCAAGTCCAACCCTCAAGGCAGAGAATGATAGTATAATTTTAAGTATATCGTAAAAATGAAACTCAATTGCTTCAACTCCCCAAACCTGTCTCACTCCCCTTCTCTGGAGAAACGGCTGTAATTGTGTGTTTAATCTCAAGACCGCCTGTACTTTTTATCTTATTTGAGTGCAAAGCCCAGGTTGGCATTTCTAGTGCGAAACAAAATAGGGTTTCTAATTTGGAGACACTATTAAATATTTCATGCTTCAACCAAACTCAATTCTTTTTTTCCTATAATAAGTTTAAATATTAATTCTCTGGAATGTCAGATGCCTAAAGCTAGGCATTTAGTGATCTGCCGTTTCAAGTATCTCGAAGAAGGTTTATGAAACAGGATATTTCACTGGGAGGGATGAGTAGTGTGTTTCAGAGATATCTGAATTCAAGGCAGCGTCTTCTGATTTACTTTTTAAAGGGAAAAGGTCATAAAATAAGTTGCTTTATGTGCTGAAGGATTAACTGGCTTAGGCTGAAATAACAGCAGAGACTTTACTGTTTTTCCCTGTTATATTTTAACAATGCTTTTTGGGGGAGGGGGTGGGTCATTTTCCCGCCTGCTTGTCTCCTCCCCCATATCCTCCCCACCCAGCCAGATGGCTTTAATTCTAACCAAATCCCACGCTGAGGCCAAATGATTGATCAAACAGTCATTTGTACTTACATAGTGCTCTTTGTGAGAAGATCTCTGCATTGGAGCTTCTCGCTGGGTCGGCTCCTCTTTGGGCCCTCAGATGGTTGGTTTCCAGCAGACTGAAGGGTCTGGAGAGGTGAGGGTATGAGGGTGGGTGCAGAGCAAAACTCACAGAACTTGCATCTGAAGAAAACTTGCTTCAAACCTTTCTGTTACTTCCCATCCCTGGCAGCAGAGGTATCCAAGTTTTCTAAATACAAGGACAAAAATCTTTCCCCTGTCCAGATGATAGCAGTTACATTTTTTAGTATCTGTTGATGGAGAAGATACCTAATGATGTTAGTTTTAAGAGCTCTTTAAATAGGTTTGTATTTTATCAACCACCTGCACATCCATAGACATGTCCATTTGTTTTACAAACAGACCATCTTTTGTACATGCTTTAAAGGTCTCCTGTGAAATTACAGCTTGTCTTATAGATTGGCAACCAGTTTGACCTTTGATCTGGCATTCAAGGCTTTCTGCCAGTTCAACTCCCTCTTGCTAATACCTGCTTGGCTTGTTCTCTAGCAGGGTCAGACATTTCCTTAAGCAGCTTAGAATTTTCTCTTGTCCTTCTGTCCTTATAAACCGTTAGCTTCTTTTTATTCATCTTGTGCCTCCTTAAGTCATTTTTGGAACAAGTTGGAAAATAAATAGTTAATATTTAAGTATTCAATATTCATCTTTTACCCTGGTATCCAGTACCAGGTCTGGCCCAAAGTACACATCTGAGAAGCTTGTAGAGTGTTGATTGAGGCTGTGGGCATGGAAACAGGCCACTAGGTTTGAATCCTAGCTCTGGGTACTAACTTGGGGACCATGGAGCAAGTTATTGAGCTCTCGGGGTCTCAGTGTCCTTATCTATAAAATGGGCATAATAGTAGTAATGATCTCAAAAGACTGTCAGGAGGATGAAATGAGTTAATACATGTATAAAGTGCTTAACTACAGAGACTGGCACATGGTAAAGTGCTCAGTAAATGTTGGGATTATTATTTTTATTGTTATTGCTGTCATGTAAATATTTGGTAAACAGGACCTTTTGGAAGGGACTTCCTTCACTTCCTTTTTACTAGACTGACTTCTGCTTAATTTTAAAGACCCAGCTAAAGTGCCATCTCCTCCCAGAAGCCTCCCTTTTCTCCCTAGGCCCAGCTAGGCTAGAGCTCTGGCATGCATAACCTTTATCCTTCCTTCTGCTGTTGCACTGGTCCCTCTCTGGGGCAGTTTTCTGCCTGCTGTATGCCCAGCACAGAGCCTGCTGTATGCCCAGCACAGAGCCTGGCTCAGAGTGGGTGCCCAGGAAGATTGGGAATGGAGTCTAACCCAATCTCTGTTCTCAGGAGTTTGTGGCCTATGAAGAAGGAGCCCAGTTTTATACTGTTATTCCCACAAAGTTGAACATATTGTAAGCTTTCAGCATATATGAGACTCTAGTAAAAGCTCAGTGAGTTCTCACATGCAGACAGCCACATTCTCTCTCCAGCACCATCCTCAGGCTCTTCATAACAAGGTCTGTTCCTCACCTGCTAGGTGACTTTGCAAGTCTTGTCACCTGTCTGGCCCTCTTTTCCTCTCCTTTCTAGGAAGAGTTGGCTTCTGTGATCACAGGCCCTCTAGGCCGTGAGGCTTTGGAGTTGCCAGGCCACCGACCAGGTGGAGGAGCTGGGGGCCTGATGGCTGTCCTGGAGAGACTGGCCCAGGACTGTAGGCACTCTGCCAAACACCTGCCCTTGCTGCTAGGCAAAACCCCAGGCACTGAAAGATGTGTCTTGTCTTGTGGCTTAAAGAACAGATGTTGCTGACCCAGGTTTCTCTAAGATGAAGAAGAACACTAGACCAAGTATTGGAACTGAGAGCAGGGAGCTAGATAATGGTAGCCCTGCTGGGGTGGAGATTGATGTATATACCCCGGAACACCATTCCAAGACGGGTATAGATGGAATCCTGGGCAGGGGGTTTGTATTGGCTCCTGGCTCCTTTCTAGGCACAGTTGTGGTTTGAGCTTTGTAAGGTATAATGCTCTGGCCATGCCATTACTATTCATTCACTCCCCCTTTGAACAGATGGGAAGACCAAGGTTCAGAGAGGCCATGCTACTTGTGCAAAGGGGGCCATATGGCTTTTGGAGTCAGAACTGAGTTTGGATCCTGCTACACTACTTGCTGGAGCCCCAGTTTTCCTCATTTGTAAAATGGAGCTAATTCCTGTCTCACAGGGTTGATATGGGGGGTTAAGATGAGAAGTGTGTGGAGCAGCTAGCTCAGGGGCTAGGACCTACTAGGTGTGTAACAAAGGTGAGCTATTGTTAATTGTCTTGTTGAGTGGGACAGGGCCCCAGGCCTGACTTTGTCTGATGCTGTTTCTCCTTTTCATTACAGTACCCTATTCCCTTACTCTGATTTTTTCTTTTTTTTGGTGAAATTAAAAGAGTAAGGAATTTGGAGTCAGAGAGACTCAGGTCCCCATCTGAGTTGTTGAGGGCAAAGATACGATTGGCTGGCATTTTGGCTTCACATAGGGCTAGGAGCCATTGTCCCTTGCTTCATGTAGGCACTGTCATCCCTGCTGAGGTGGGCAGGAGCTGCTTCAGCACAGCTCTCTGATAGGCCCTGGCCCTGGGGTGGCTGTTGTGTCCAGCAGGAGAGGGAGGTTGTTTGTGGGGTGGGTCAGGAGGCAGAGACCTCCTGCTTCCCTGGTTTATTGAGTTGGAAGTTGCCTTCCAACCGATTCCCAGCTAAATTACCTTGATTCTGCCCTCCCAAGTTTACGAAATTTACTGTTCTGCTCCCCATTTCCTGTGCTGACGGATCTCCAAGGTGCTGCAGTGGCTTCCATTTCCACTGCCCTGCTGTGAGTAGCTAGCCTCTGAAGCCATTTAATTCCTGCTATGTTTCCTCCTTGTGAGGTGTGGGCCAGAGAATAGAGTGAATGCAGGAACCTAGCAGAATCAGTCTGTCCCTCTCCAGTCCACAGATGGCTTTCTGGGACATTCCCCAAGCAGATTTTCAGCATAGCCACCCAGACTGGCTCTCTGTTTCTGACTCTCAAGCTTCCCATTTGTAAAATGGGACAGTGATCCCAGCCCAGCGAACTGTTGGGAGCATTTGGAATGAAGTATGTAAAACTGTCCTAAAAATGGGAAGGCTGTTCCTGGGTTTGGTTGTTGACTGGTTCATTTGTCAGTGTATTGAAGGGCCCATGAGTCCCAGGAGGATGTGGCCCTGGGACACCCTGGTGGGCTAAGAAACCCGCACGGAGCTCACAGTCTGGAGGGCCGGTGGATAGTCGACAAGTTTCTGCGGGATCCCTCCCAGCCTAAGTGAGACCCCAGCCTTCCTCTGTGTAGCTCTACCACCTTATCACCTGGCTCACTGTCCTAAGTGAACTCCTGGGCTCCAGTGAGTCTAACTTCATAATGTTGGACAATCTCACTGAGCCTTGGTTTACTGGCTTTATAAAATGGAAATATTTGCTAGCTAGCTCCCCTTGCAAGGCTAGTGAGAGAATCAGTGAGGTCAGGGTGGGGAAGGGCTGACTGCAAGGCCTCTGAGGAGCAGCTCCCTACAGGAGGGAGCCCACATAGGTTAGTCAGTCCTGGGGATGGGGACTGCCTTTGCCAGCCCATTTCTTACATCTGTTGCCAATCCTGCTTGCTTAAGCTTTCCTCTAGGAGGGAGTACCCTCTCTCATTGTCTCTGGAAGTATGGGCCAAGAACTTTTCCTTATGCAAAATAGGAGTCTCTCCTGTCCCAGCTTCACCCCCCTTCCTCCCCACTCTGTCTTAAATTCTGTCAATGGCTCCGGCTGCTCACGCATGCAGAATATGGAAGAGCCCTTTGCTGGGAGACACAGAGACAAGTGAATCCCCATCCTGTGATAGTTGTGGGCTATGGGGCTGTTATGGGCCCACCTCCTCCTCTTCATTTTCAGTTTGCTGCAGCAATCATTTCTTGAGCACTTCCAGACACTGGATCATTTAAAATTTATTTATTTAATTTAACTTAACTGAATTTTTAATTTTTATTATTTTCCATTTTGCATTCCTACATCTTTGCCAACACTCAGTATTGTAATTCTTTAAATTTAGCTGTTGGTGGGTGGATGAGTGGTAGAATCTTACTGTAGTTTTTTTTATTCACATTTTCCTAATGACCGGTGATGTTGAGCACTTTTCTGTGTGCTTATTGGCCATTAGTATGTCTCTTCTTTGAAGTGTCTGTTCAGATCTTTTGTCTGTTTTATTGAATAGCCTTGTTTAATTATTGAGTTTTAAGGGTTCTTTACATATTCTAGGTAGAAAGCTTTTGTCAGATATATGTATTATGAATATTTTATCCCAGTCTGAGGTTTGCCTTTTCATCTTATTAAGTCTTTTGAAGTTTTTTTTTTAATGGATCATCTTGTGTAATCTTAACTACCCTGTGATGTAAGTGTTCTTATGTAAGTACTTATAGCTATTTAATTAGTTTTAATTTTAATTAATTATAATAAAATAAAAAATTCAATCCTTCTGTTATACTAGCTACATTTCAGGTGCTCAGCAGACACATGTGGCTGGTGGCTCCTTTATTGGACAGAGCAAATGTAGAGCATTTCTGTCACTACAGAAGGTTTGGTTGGACAGCGCTAGTCTAGAATATCATTCTTTATAATTTAGTCATCTGTTCAGCAAACATTTCCTAGATCTCTGTGGTATGCTAGACTCTCTGTCCAGCCTTGGAGAAGTAGGTATAAGCCAGGCTTGGCCTCTCCCTTGGGGGTCATCCAGTTGAGGGGGCAGGCAGATGGACATGGCAGCTTAGAGGTGGGGCCAGCATGCTGGTCACCAGACCTGGCTTCTCTTGGGGACACATATGTGATTCTCAGGGTCTGTCCCCCTCTCAGAGACCTCAGAGGCCAGCACTCACAAGAAAGACATGAGAGCAGGCTTCCCTAAGAGGCGGCCTTTGAGTGGCTGGGCCTTTGGGGGTGGGTTCCGCTGGCTGCCCAGAGAAGCAGCCCAGAGGGGGAAGATGGTTCATGTAAGAGCATCTCTGTAGCTGGAATCATGCTCACGTCTTCCTAATGGTGCCCTGCACAGCCACTTGGATAGAAATGTTCCTGACTTCCAACAAATTGCTTTATTTCACTCCTAATCCTTCCTTGGGAGGTGGCTGACCCTTTAAGGATAATTTAATTTAAAATTCTTAAGTTTTTTCACTTATGTCAGTATTACATAGTTATTGTAGAAAAATTGGAGACTATAGAAACATATAAAGATGGAAGTAATATTTGCTCATACCCTTATTCCCAACAATGACCACCATTTACATTTTGGTATATTCATTTCAGTCTTTTTTCTCTACTTAGCTGTATGTGAATTAATTTTTTCATATCACTGAGATCATTCTAAATATAGTCTTGTGTACTTTTTCTAAATTTGACAATCTAACGTAATAAACCTCTTTCATGTTATTAAAACTCTTTGTAAATATTCAGAAGTACATTGCATTTTATTACATGTGTTAAATTTTTTTGAATAGGTGATATTTTTAAATGGTTCAAAATTCACCCAAAAAGTGTTCTTAGGAAAAGACTTCCTCTTCTCTTTTCCCTGTGCCCCCAGTTCCCATTGCTGGAGGCAACTAGTAATTTCTGCCCGAGTATTTGTCTGGACTTTCAGAGATAGTTTATGTTCACATAAACAAATGTGTATGTATACTACTTGTATGTGTAGTACTTAGATTTTTTTTTACCTTTTCTCTAAGATAATGCTGCAGTGAATATCTTTATACAGGAATCTTTATTTGCATCTCTGACTATTTTCTTAGGATAGAGTCCCAGAAATGAAAATTGCTGAATTAAGGGGTAGTAACATTTGGCACACATTACCAAATAGCTCTTTAGAAGTTTGCACCAATTTTCACAACCACAGGCAGGACTTAGCTTCCCTTTATCTTCACCAGCGCTTCCAAAATAATTTCCTAATTTAAAGGTGGAAATGATATCTTGTTATCATTTCTTTTTATATTTATTTGACTGTTAGTGTGGTGGGACTTATATATTGTGCGTTGATTCACAGTTCATAGCTCCTCTTTTCCAAGTCGGAGCCTGAATATTTTACTTACAAAATTTAAAAATATACATATTTTAAAGTGCTCAATAAGTTAAGAATGTTAATGCTTTGTTCATCAGATTTCTTGCTAATATTATGAGTCTGCTGTTTAAACAGATTTTTTTGTGGTGATTTTCAAACAAAAATTTATATATTTTTATAGTCATATTTCCAAGGTGTTTCTTTGCTATTTCCTTCATTCCTTTTCTTTTTGTCATTCACCAAGTCTTATTGTTTACTCTTATTATTATTTTGGGAAGCTTGTTTTATTAACATTCTAAAAATAAATTTATATTTTTAGCAAAATATGCCAAACATAGTTTTTAAACCACCTAATACTGAAAACTTTGAAGAGTCTTACCCTTTTTTTCATTGTCATGCGGGGAGGCGTACCTCCAGGGGGCGCCACTTACCCCGATCTATGTGAATGATGCTCCCCAGGCTTGTGCATCACGTTGGCCCTGCCTTCAACTTGTTCAGTTGTCTTTTCCTAGTATTTTCTTCCATGTCTTAGTTACAGTAATAAAAACAATGATAGCTAAACATCACACCATGGTCCAGTCATGCTGAATTACAAACATAATTCCTTTAATTCTCCCAACAACCCTGTGAAAGAGTTACTGTTATTATCCCTGATTTCCATGAGGAAACAGACACAGAGGAGGAAAGTGACTGGTCCAAGGTCACAAGCTGGTGAGTGGGGAAGCCTGAACCACTGTGCTACGCAGCCTTTAAGTAAGATTTATGCTGCCATTTCTGGATCAGTTGTACTCACTGTCTACTGGCTTCTTGTTATGATAAAGGAGGATTTCATTCTCTTAACACTGTGCCTCTCCAATTCTTTTCCCACTTGTGCCCCCTCCGAGTTGCTGCACAGTTTAAGCCAGTGCACAGGTGAGTGTGTGTGTAATGAGATGCCACTGTGGGGATTTTGCTGTCTTGGTTCTGAGCCCTAAGGCAGTAGGTATTGACAGTAGGCTACCTTCTAAAGTAGAACTTGAGGTGCCTGCACTCAACTCGGCTTTTGAGACCCCTACCTAGTCTACACTTGGAGGGTTTAAAAGTGTGGAGTTGGAAGAGACCAGAGAGAGGATTTCTTTGGAGACTCTTGTGGAAAAAGCAGCAATGTTTTTCCCCCTGTGCGGGGGACAGGGAGGGGATTGCTTTCTCCTCACCACAGCAGGTGAGGGGGCTCTAAGAGACCCACTCAAGAGTGCTGCACACAGCCCCTGAGGCCGAAGGAATGGCTCTGTTTAGCCATGCTCGAGGGTGTGAAAGATGAAAGGCTTGGCCCAGGGGGACAGGCAGCTGCACTGTTGCTTCCCATGAAAGGGCAGAGGGTTGTGTTGCAACAGATCTGCCTGATGATCTGTTTTAGACTGAGTATCCCTGTCCAAGAGGGCTTGTCTCCAGATGGAGGTGAGAGAGACCAGAGCTGTCCCATGGGATGCAGTGAGGTGGGGAGTGTCTGCCAACCTGGAGAGTCCCAGGAGCCCATAGAAGTGGGCGCCGAACATCCACGTCCAGAGAGTTGCCTCGGTATACCAGGTAGGTGAGCCCCTTTCTGCCACTATTGTAGGCAGAGTAAGAGGCTGGAGGCATTATCCCTCTACCCTGCCCAAGGCCCCCAGGCTGAGGCAGGCTTGAGCTGGGGGAGGGGAGGAGCTTGACTGTAAATGAAACTCAGAGTTGAGATTACTAGTCTGGACAGGACATTTTAATTACTAAACTGAGACTGTTCTTGGGACTAAAAGTGTCTAGAAGATGTTTTATGATCCAAAGGGTTAAGGAAGCTTCCACAGACTTCACAGGTGTCAGGGGTGGGGATGGAGAACAAGTCTGCAGATTAGGTTTTAAAGCAGGTAGTGGGGATAGGGTGGCGCAGAGGTGGGGCATGGGTAATGGTGAATTGTTTCTGTAGCATTCTCTGGAGCCCACCTTTTCAGCATAGTGGTTACATTTGGAACAGGATACTGCATCAAGTCATGCATTATGGGAACTTTTCCTTTGGGGTATAACATCTTGCTTTCCTGGGGATAAATAAGACCTCTTTTTTCATTTGTTTGATATTTATGTATCCATCACCATTTTTTTCCTTAAATATTTTATCAGTTTTGTCGAATGCCTGTCAATCATACTTTCCTAAATGCTCAAATGCATCAGAGTGTCTCAGTTCCACGTCGCCCACACTGTAAAGAAGTAGGAGGTACCTCTGCACAGCTGACCTCTTGGGGCTTCTCTTTGAAGCTCTCCTATGTAGAAGTCCCCATTTCTTGGTTCACATCTGTATTGCGTACTCCAGCTGATTTAAGCAGAAAAGGGATCTCATTCAAAGGATGCTGGTAACTCTCAGAATTTCCTACTAAAGATAGAGAACCAGGCTTGGAAGCCACATAGCCAAGAATAGTACCCCAAATCCCATCACAGGGCTGTGCTGTGAAAAGATTGGGTGTCAGACATTGGCAGCAGAGCCACCCACCTTGTCACTGGCTGTCACGGACTCCTTGTTTTAACCTGTGCAAATGTAATTAAGTCACTACCCTTGGTGGATTCTTCTAAGTGACAGAGCCTAGGCCATGTACCCATGGGAAAGCATGTATTTTCTTCATTCAACAAATTGTTTTGAGCATTTGCTCAGAGGTAAGCTCTTTTGTAGATGCTGGGAAAGCAAGTGAACAGGCAAAAATTTTTGTACTCATGAAGCTTATATTTCAGAGGAGAGGAAGAGAACAATTATCAAGTAGACAGGTTTATATTTAAGTTTGCCAAATGATGGTGCATACTGTGGAGAAAAGCACAGAAGGGGGTTGGGGGACTGGCATTTTACAAGGTGGTCATGATAGGGTGATACCAGTCAAGGATAGAGGGTGTGAGGGATTTGCCATTTTCAGCTTCTGTGTGCATTTTCAGTGTGTGGGGGGTGGGAGTGGGGTGGGCGGTTGCCTTATAAGTAATTTTCCCAGTAGAAGAAAGGTGTTCAGATCCTGGGCACCCAAAAAGAAAGGCAAATGTCCTTTGCTTTGTATTTTCCTTTTTCTTGGTTTAACTTTCTAATTTGCTGGAGCACATCCTCCAATGACTTTGGAAGAAAGGTAAGTAAGGATGTTTGTCTGAAAAGTGTTTCATTCCTGATTAACAGTTTAGCTGGGGAGTCTTAATAATAAGAACAACTCACTTTAAGAATGTATTATTATGTGCCAGGCACAGTTCTCAGTACTTTACATGGATTCTTTCATCCCCGCAACAATCCATTAAAGTGGGTGGTAGAGACTATTATTATAAGCCCATTTTACAGATGAGGAAACAGACACAGTGAGGTTAAGTAACTTGGACAACAAACACAGCTAATAAGTGGCAGGATCAGGATTCAAACTCAGGCTGTCTGGCTTCAGCTGATCCTATGAAGAATTTTGATGATGGTGTCCCATAGTCTTTCCTCTTCCTTCATTACTGTTGAGAAGTCCAGTGCCCTGATTTCTGATACTTTGCATAGGTTCTGAAAACGTCCAGTGACATGCCTTGATGTGGACTTTTCCCCATTAATTGGACTGGATGCTTGGTGGGTCTTTTGTATTTGGAGATTCGTGACTTTCAGTTCTAGAAATTTTGTGTATTAGTTCTTGGACATTTTTTTTCATACCATTTCTCTATTGCCTTTTTCTGGAGATCCCGCTAGTTCCATGCTTTGCTCTCTGTTTCTCTACCTTTGATTCTCTACCTTTCTTATCTTTTTGATGATATCTTTTTAATGTTTCCTGAGAATTTCTTTGGCTCTATCTTCCCTTATATTTTTCATTTTAGTTATTTTTAGCTTGCAGAACCACTTTCTTGGCCTCTATTGATTCATTTTCATGCATCCTGTCTGTGTTTGTAGTTGCAGTATCTTATCAGGTCTCTCTGAAGACATTCTAAGGATTTTAAACTATCTTTTCTCCTATTCCCTGTGCTCCTGTTTTCCCTTTGTTGATTGTTTGGTCTCATTCTTTGAGGTTGAGGGCTTTTCTCTCGTGCTGTGACAATTATCTAATCTCATGAAGATGTCACATCTGCTGACCTGTGGCTTTCTGGCTGCTGTTGCCCCTGGTGTCCTCATTATTCTCCTTACCCAACTCGGAGTCTGTCACTGTAATCATTCCTTTCCAAACAGCCCCTTGTCTCGCTGTCAGGTGCTGACCCTGGGTAAGACTGAATGGCCTGTGCTTGGCTGTTGAATGTCGGAGGAAACACAGCTGTGCCCAGCGATCCAGTCTGCAAGTCAGCCCACAGTCCTGTGTGCCTCTGCACAACCCGGCCTCCTGTTCCTCACTGTGTGCACACAGCACCCGGCTTTTGTCAAAGGTCAACTTTCTCATCCTGTCCTCTCTCATTTTTCATAGACTTTGCCACTCCTGCAGTGTGAATTTCGCCCTCCCTAGAGGTCATTGCCATCAGGATCCAAACGTGTTCCAGAACCTGTGAGCCAACATTCCCTCCTCAGTCGCACACTCCTTCCTGCTACTGCCCTATCCCCCTGCTTCTGCTTAGGGTGCTGCTTCCTCAAGGATCACTGTAGTTGGTAGGCTTCCTTCCCTCACTTCCCAGTCTCTGCCGGCTGTCCACAGGCTGTTCCTGTCAGGGATCCCCATGGCCTCCGGGTGACCGGGTCTAGCCATCATGTCCATCTCCATCTCTGTGCCTTTGTGGCAGAATTCAGTGCAGGGACACCTCTGTGTTCCCCACAGCTGCCTCTCTGCACTGGCTACCCTTTCTCCCTGCCTATGGCTGGCATCTCCCCCTGTGGTGCCCAGCCTGGTGTACCAGCTGCCAGCTCAGTGCTGCATCTCCACCACCACTACCTGGTCTGTGCCATGCCCTGCACCGCACTCCTGGCAGTTGCAGAAGTTGCCTTATTAGCCTCCATGCTGCCGTCCTCGCCTCTCTGTAGTCTATTCTGTATGCATCAGCTGGTGTAACTGATTTAGAATGTAAACCACCCCACACCCCTTCTGTATTTAAGTGTTTTCTTCTCCTGCCCTGACTGCAGGCTGATGTGATGTCTGCATCTACTACATCATTCCCTGCCTCTCTCACCACTCTTGGGCTATGCTGACCTTTCTGTCTTGTGAGCATTGTGAGCTTGGCCTCTTGTTTAGGCTTTTGCATGGACCATTCCTTCTGCCTCGTATGCTTTTCCAGCTCACCTTTGCATGGCAGACTCAGGTGTTTGCTGAAGTGTTGCCTCCAAGAGAGGCCTTCCCTGATCACCCAGTTCTTTGTTATTCTCTCTGTT
The DNA here is from genome assembly GCF_030020395.1 of Manis pentadactyla. Classification (NCBI taxonomy): domain Eukaryota; kingdom Metazoa; phylum Chordata; class Mammalia; order Pholidota; family Manidae; genus Manis; species Manis pentadactyla. The sequence goes on along the minus strand of NC_080022.1, from coordinate 43,468,887 downwards.
GCATTTTCATCTGAACACTTGTCATTACTCAGTGTTTTCTTGTTCATGGTCATCCTTCCCTCCCAAGAATGAAAACTCCATGAGACTCATAGGGACCCCTCCGGGGTCTGGAACAGGGCTTGCAAAGAGTAGGCTCCAAGCCAGGTGGGTGGAGTGCCCTCCCATTGCTCCTGTCCATCTCGTCAGTGGTCACATCATATTGTCCATCTCCCCAGGGAGGCAGGGCCACGCTTCACCCATCTCTGTTCCCATCTTTGCACAGGGCCTGGCACAGCATCAGTAAAGGCTTGGTCACTTTTTAGGAAAAAACCCATTCAGGTTATTCTTGTGTGGGGTTTTGTTTTGATGCTGCCTGCAGCTGGTACAGTAGAAAAGATGGGGGCTGTGGGGGACCTGAACTTCACTGTCTTGAGCACTGGGGCTGCCATGTGAAATCTCTCATTTTTCTTTTCTGTAAAATGGGTTGATAATCCTTGCCAAGCTCCTGTGAGGCTCGTGGAAGATACAGGATAAGAAAAGACTTTCCAAAAAAAAAAATCTAATAAAGGGTATTTTGTAAGCCATTCTGCAGCTCAGATGCACTGACCATTTATACTGCTCTGTGCTGGAATAGGTGCTATTCTCATGGTTACCTAACTCATTTAATCTTTTAACTACTCTTGTGAGGCTCCTGAAGAGCTGAGACTTGGAGTTGATGAGTGACTTACTGGTAACTTGTGGAGCTTGATGCCTGTTTTCTCAGGCTCAGCTAAGTCTCCTACTTGTTCTGGAACCTACTTGTCTTTAGGCCAAAAAATATCCAAATTCCTGTTTCCAGTTTATCTTTCTCCATTTAGTAATTTTATTGGGGAAGGGGAGGGATGGAGAAGGTAGGAGAAAATGGGGAACCCAGTCCAGCCACATACCCCAGTGCCAGGGCTATATGGCAGGCATGGCATGAAGAGGCTGAGGCTCTTGGGGACCAGGGTATCCTTTGGTGGGGAGGCTGTCATACACCCTGTGGATTAATGCCTTTCAGGATGCATTAGCTACACTCTTAGGGATGATCTCCTCCCCCATTTAAAAAAATCTCTTCTCCCCCATCTCTCTTCTTCCCTTCTCTCTTGCTTTTTGGCGTGAGCGTGACCTGGCCTGGTTCTCTCTCTCTTTATACTTAGTCATTTCTTTCTGTGCCATCTGTTTCTCCCTCTTTTGGTGTCTCTCTTTATACTGTATTTCTGACTTTCTCTTTTTTCACCTTTGGAGCTTTCCATGTCTTTCTATCTAGGCTACTTGCTTCCTCATTTTCTGAGTTTTTTCCTTCTTTCTCTTTGTCTTTGCCTTTCTGGTCTATATTCAGATTTGGGCTTCTATTACCTGCTATTTCTGGCAAGTATCACTTTTGTGGTGTGTTAAAGAAGAATCTATGTGGTAGCCCGTGGTGGCTCTTCCCTGTTCCTGAACAGCCTAGAAACAGATGCCTGGTAGAAACAAATGAAACCTCACATGGTCTCATACTGTGGGTAAGGTGGGAGGAGGTCAGACCTCTGCCGGCCACTCTGGCCGCAGGCTCCTGGGGCAGATCTGAGAATGACCCCACTGGCCAGTACCTCCTTAGTAGGGGATGCTCACTGACCTTCCTGCTGTGAAAGTCCTGCGCTGTGTGCTGAGACACTGCCCACCCTCAAGGGGTTCTCAGTAGGAACATGGACTTGGAAATTGCTTGTTGCAAACAGTGCTGGGTGGTAATGATCAGTTACAAATGCAGGAGACCTGTAGAGGCTTTGTGAATCCTGCTGCAGTGTGGGCTCCTCAGCAGACTGGCTGCTTGAGCAAGGCTTTGAAGGCAGGGGATGGCTTTTACTAGGTGGTGAATAGGGAGAAGGCATTCCAGGCCCTGGCTATTCAAATGGTTTGCAGACCATCAGCATGGGTATCTCCTGGGAGTTTCTTAGAAATGCAGATCTCAGCCCCAAATACTTGTTCAAAAGTATTAAAATCTGCTTTTGAACAAGATTCTGGATGATCCACGTGCCCACCAAAGCTAGAGGAGCACTACTCTAGGCAAAAGCTATATAAAGGCCTGGCTGGGGAGAGAGCTAATGTGCTTGGCAATGGAGAGGAATTTGGTATTACAGGAGCAGAGATGTGGCTGAAACAGGCCATAATGAGGCTAAGAAGGAGATCTGGACTCAGATCTGCAGGGCCTTGAATGGCCCATGAAAGATGAGAAGGCAGTTGGGCCATGTTTGCTGCTTCCCAGCACCTGCCAGACCCATAGACCTACAGACTGTCACGTCACCAAAGACCTTTCAGGATCACCAGGTCCTGTCTTCCCTTGAGAAGAATGGGAAACCAAAGCTCAGAGACCCCAAGTGACTTGCTTAAGGTCACACAGCAAATAAAAGGAGGGATGGGACTAAAAAGCCTTTATCTCTGACACCACAGCTGATGCTTCTTAGGGAATGTGTTTGTTCATGATAAAAATGACTGCTACTTATTGAGGTCACACTGCAGGCCAGGCATGAAACCAGGTGCTTCCCATTGGGTTAATGAAGTAGGTCATTTCCTTATTGTGATCTGCATTTAACACACAGGAGACAGGCTTAGAGAGGTAAAGTCACTTGTCTGAGGACAAGCAACTTAAAACAGAGCTGGGCTCTGAACTTATGTTTGGCTGACTCCAGGGCTCTTAGTGCTCTACCCACCTGGAGGATAGGCAGAGAAATGCAAGCTTGATCCTAGAGGCAATGGGAAGCTTTTGAGCAGGAGTAGGACCTGGCCAGACCCAGGCTTCTGGAAAGATCACGCTAATGCAGTGGTCACTAAGCTCTTTGGGGGGCCTTGGTGAGCAGGTTTCTTTCCCTTAGTTTCCGCACCTGTTGTGTTTGCTTGGCAGTTCTAGAAGAGGGCCTTAAAAGGCTCATTCTGAGTCTGGCTTTGTGCATTGCATGCTGCAATTGCAGAGCAGTAAGTGGCTGGCTTGGCCCTGATCCCACATGGGTTTTCTTGTTGGCTGGCAATAGGGTGTGGGTACTTGCAGTCCTCTGGGGAGACGTTGGCATGTGTCACAGAGACAAGGCTGAAGGAAGGCAGAAGGGGTGGCTGTTGTGTTAGGGGGAGGAGACCAACCCACCCCCTCTAGCTCGGCCACCATGGCTGACTCCATCCCACATGTGATTATGATTAGGCGGCCTGTGTAAAAGTTACCTAAACATCACTCTAATTACTCTGTTTAGGAACATTCACATGCATGGGAGGGTGCCTGGCACTGGCTTCCCACATGTGCTGGTGTCTGTGGGGAGGCAGCACATTTGCACAAGCATGACAGGCACTCTGTGGGAGCTTCACAGGCACCCAGGGATGGGATATCCTGCAGAACAGGCTCAGGGAGTTCCCCTCGGGGGCCTGGCAAGCTACTTCTACCAGGAGTGATGTTCTAGGCACTTACTTGTAGGTGAGGCTTGTTTGGATTGTTCGAATCTTCAACCCTCCCTGTGAAGTTAGTGGTATTGCCCCATGAGAAATGATACAGAGTGTTGGAGGAGTGGATCAGCAAAGAGCATGAGTGGAGTCAGCCAGCCAGGTACTCTCACTGAATGACCTTTACCTCTTTGAGCCTTGGTTTCTTCCTCTAAAACCTCCTGTCTTGCGGGCTTGTGGTGAAAATAAAATGAAATAAAGCGCCATGCAAGAGGACCTGGAGTGTGTATGACCAAGGCTGCTGAACTGCACAGCTCCACTTGCAGGGAGAACGCACAGCCTCCGTGGCTCCACCCAACTCTGACACGTGAGAGTTTATTTCATTTATAGTCTAGTCGGGGAGCTGCCTTCAGTCTGACTGTGATCCGGAGTGCCCGCTGGTGGATGGGAGGGCTGGCTTTGAGCACAGGGCAACACCCAGGACCCCTTGGAGCTTCAGGAAGAAGGAACCTCTCGGAGCTGAACCGGCAGTCCCAGTGGGGCTCCTAGCTGGCTGAGGGTCCTGTTTCCCCACCCCCCGGGCTTGGATGGAGGGGAGGGGGCAGCCTGCCAGCCTCAGGGAAATTAGGATGCAGGTAAAGGTCTCTTGTGCCTTGTACTTCCTCCATCCAACTTCCCTGTTCTTCTGTTCAGAAACTGCCCTCTCATCCTTCCATACCTTTGTGGGTCCCCCATGTGCCTCCGCATCTATCCACATGCCGTCCGCTCAAAAATAAGGCTTTCAACCATCCAACCCCACATCGACCTTCATGCCTGTTTGAATACCCATTAGTATTTTCATCATCAGCCAGTATTTACCAAGCCCTGCTCTTGCTCTGCGCTAGCTCACACAGAGATCAATCAGAACTCACTGGAGGTGGGTGTGACATCAAGGAGGGCTATAAACCCCTTGACTCCCCTTTAAAGATGAATCAGACCAGAGAGTAAATTTGAATGAGTCTTTCTCTTGTTCTTTTTTCTACCTGCTTGTCCATTTACACATTCACCCATTTATCCATTCAGGTGCCCATCCATCTAACCGTCTATTCATCCACCCACCTATCTACCCAACCATGAAGCCATCTAACTGCCAGGAACTACTCAACCCCCCTAATACCCATTCAGCCACCCACCCACCTGTCAGCTCATTCACCTCACCATCAACAAATAAAGATCCCAGTATGTATAAGGCACTGTATTTGAGTCTGGAATACTAGCCTGATAATATATGACCTGGGTTAGTTGAGTTACTGGGACCTGATTCCAAAGCTCTGACATTCTGTAATACATGGAAGTATAGGACAGGGATCCTACTCTCATATACTCAGTCAATCTATACACTCAACAGTTACTGAGTGCCTACTGTGTATTTAACACTTTTCTGGACACTTGGGATACTGTAGTGAACAAAACAGACAGTTGTTGACCTCATGGAGTTTACAGTTTAGTCGGGGAGACAGACAGTAAAGAGTACACAAATAAATGAGGATTGTGGTGTGTGCCTCTGTGTGCCAGGTATGGGCTAGGCTCCTTCAGAGAACTTCCAGCCTAGCTGGAGGTGGGAGAGGTAGGGCCAAGATAATACTCCCAGGCTCTGTGTGTGCATGTGCTATTCCAAACTGGAGTGCACTTAAGTGGCAAGGACTGCATGTGGTCAGAGGCGCAGCCAAGGAGGACTGCCCTGGAGAGGGGAGCCAGAGCTCAGCCTAGGAGGTCACAGTACTGGGGGGCCCCCTGAAACATGAACAGTGCCATCTGACCCCGGTTCTCATCCTAATGCCTGGGATCCATCCAGTGTTGGCCTGGCTACCAACTTGCTGGGAGAAGCCTGTCCTGTGCCCACCCTGAGCCCCTGTGCCAGAAACCACAAAATGAAGGAGTTGGATTAGGTGAGCTGTAAAGTCTGCTGGATTGTGAGTCTGGGGTCTGTGATCTTAATTAAAAGGAGAGATATAATTTATATCACATTTTATGGTGGCATTCCTGACTGTGCCATTTTGAGTATAATCCTTGTAACAGTCTCGTGAGGGAGGAGGGACTACCCCCATTTTGCAGAGGAGACAACTGAGTCTCCCACTCTATCAGGCTGTCCTTAGCTGTTGTTTTCCTTGCAACACTCCAGGGAAAGCTTCACTGGGGGTGGATGGGCATGTGTGTTGAAAGTCCCAGGCCTGAGTGGGATACATATTAGGGGCCTAGGAGCCCCATTTTTGTTCAGTACCTCATGTAAGGTGGAAAATGCTCCTTGTCATTTCTGTTTAAGGAAAAAGATTGATAAGTGGTTTTGATGACTTTAATAGCAGGAACAGTGGAACAGAACATATCATAATTAGCTGCTTTCCTATTAGATGAGGGTCAGATGAGACACTGGAAGCAGGCACTTAGTTCTAAATGGTAAAGCTGGGGCTCGAACCCAAGGCTTTTTGTCTCCCCAGACTTCCTCCTTATTTTCTTTCTCCTGTCTCCATTTCAGGGCTCTCTGAACAGCCTGGGAGAGTGCCAGGAAAGAAGGAGATTTGAAGGGAAGAAGAAAGGCCCTTCATCATACTGTCCTCTCCTGTGTCCTCCATGTGAAAAAAATGGGGGGAAATGCTCCCTCTTTTAAAAAAGAAGGTTCTTGGGCTCCCAGAGTCTTTTTGCAGTGAAGATAGCCAGCTCTTGGTCCAACTAGGAATTCTCTGTGCTTTAACAGGTGTCGCAGAGGCAGATCCTTCTGTTGGAGGGCTCTGTACACACTCGCACTATGCAAACGGGAACAGCCCCAGCCTCCCTATTAATTATGAACATGTAAAAATGTTCTTGGCTATACCCAGAGTTCCTGCTTGTGAAACTACACAGGTCAGAGGCCACACATGTTTTGATTTTCTTATTTGAGGTATTATGTGTTCAAGGTAGATTTATGCTACAACCTTTGTTTATTGACTTGTACTTTTCCCTGTGAACCTAATGGAACATGACAGACGATATTTACAAGGCACGTGTTTCCGATTAAATCATGTGAGACATTAAAGCCCGATAAATGAAAGCCCCTTTGAAAGGCCAGGTTCAGAGAGAAGGAGGCAGTCCCTGGTGGGGCCTTGACAGTGGAGTTGCCCCCTCGGCTGGCTGCAGGAAATGCAGAAGGTGGCAGGCAGTCCCTTTGCTTGGATGGGATGCATTTGTAGTTAATTCCCAGCTAGGGACCTAGGCTGCAAACAGGTCTAAAGAAATGGACACGAAGAGTGCTTTGTGTTCTCAACCTCCTGGGAAAGAGGGAAGGGAAGGGAATGCACTTTTTAAGCATTTACCGTGTGCCCAGCTCTGTCACATAAGTGCTTTTCTACAGAGTCTAACTGAACCTTGCAACAACTGTGTGGTCCCCTTCTTGAAGGGGAGGCAGAGTGATGAGTCTACAGGACAACTTTCAGGTCCCGGCTGGGTCTGCCATTCACTGTGACTCTGGGCAAGTTACTTAATCTCACTAAACCTTGGTTCCTTCACCTATAAAATGAGGACATGGATGTATATTATTATCTGTGCTCCAGGGCACATTCACCAGCATTATTATCATTATTAAGTGGAGGCACAAAAAGGCTGCATAACTTGCCAGGTCAGTGCCAGTAGGGGGTCATAGCTGGAACCCAAGCCTTCAGGCTCCAAAGCCTCTCCCCCTGCTGCTCAGATTGCTCCCGTGGGGTTGTGTGGGGCACAGATGGCCAGCGAGGACAGCCTGTGGACTCCTGCCCCAGGATATGGGGGTCTTTCAGCCTTCCTCGGCCTTCCCGGGAGCATTAATGGGAATGCTTGGTAGGTAGGATTAGCCTGATTGGTGTCTTTCCATACAGAGGTCAATTAAAGGATTTGGGCAAATATAAAAAGTGGAAACAGCTTAAGATGGAAGGCTTCCCCCACCTTATCTCCCTCCTCCACCCCCTTCCTGCTCCCTCCCTTCTTCTGCCTCCAGTTTTCTCAGGAGTCTGGGAGTTGCTGCTGACCCGTGGGACTGAGCACAGCCAGAAAACCACCTTTATTCCCCCTTTCCTGGACACCTGCTGGCAGGTGACCCAAGAACTAAACAGAACAGATTGGATTTTTTTCATGTTTTAAATGTCTTTTGAGGACCTCTAACTAGTTTAACTGCTTTATAGGAGCAGAGATTGACAAAGAAGACAGGAAAGATGCTGACACCCCTCCACATCCCATAATGGAAAAGCTTGCTTTTGGAAACATTGACTTCCTCTCTGTGTAAGAGCCTTTACTGACTATCATCTGCCATTTCCCTGGAGACTGGACATCTGATTTTCATTGAGCTGCGGGGATAAGGGAGGAATCTGGGGGATTGTGGGGAAGCTGGCTTTGGAGTCAGGCAACTTGGATTCACCCTCTGGCTTTGCTGCTTGCCAGTTGGGTACTTTGGGCAGGTTGCTCTCTCCCTCTGGGCTTTGTTGTCCTTATACAATAAATGGTTGCTGTGGAAGTCAGATGCCATAGTTGATGTGAAGGCCAGATCTTCCAAGAAGGCAGCATGGGGCCTAAGAAAAGCCCTAAGAAGCAAAGGGCCTCCTCCATTCATCGCCCACAGTCCTGTTAGGTACATGCTGGGAGCTGCTGGGAGTCCAAGCTCCCCCTGCTCATTTCCCCTCCCTTGGCCTCTTTTTATGTATTGGCAGATGGGGAAGAGAATCCCTTTTCTGCCTCCCATGAGGTGGTACATATGAAAGCACTTGAAAACCTACAGATCATACAACTAACAGTAATAATACCAATGATCATGCTTCCCATGGAAGGTCACAGAAATCACTGCCTCCCTGAGCCTCATAGTTCTCCTCTGGGTGGGTGTCATCTGTCTCACTATGAGGCGGTGCTGGGAGGGGATGGTGACTTGCTTAAGATTTGGGGGCTACTAGGTCCCACAGAGCCAACAGCTAAACTTAGGTCTCCCCTACGGCAGGTCAGGCCTGCTCTGTCCCTGCCCTGATGCCCCCTTTCAGAGAGACCCTGGGTTCCAGCTGTCAGAATGGCTCATTAAGCTGGAGGCTCCTCTAGCTTCTTCTGTCCCAAGTGAGCTCCCCTCCCCCTCCTCCCTTCTCCCTCCTTTCTACCTCTCCTTTCTCTTTTCTCTGCAGTTCATCTCCTCACCCAGGCTCAGGGTGGCATGACTCAGTGGTGCAAGACAGGGTGTCCACTGAATTAAAGCTCTGTGAACAAACAAGGGAATGACCCTGCTACCACCTCTGTGTATCCTTGGGCCAGTTACTTTCCCTTTCTGTGCCTCGATTTTTCCATCAACAAGACAGGCTTGAAAATACCTGCTTTTATTCCTGCCACAGATTTGTTACAAGGGGTTAAAAGTAGTGCTGACAGTGAGCAGGTGTGACCCAGTTAAAAGTGCTGTTAGGCAAGGTTCTGTTAAGAGCACTGTCCTGGGAGAACACCCTGTGTTTTGCAGCCTCAGCTATGAGCAAACGTTTCCTCCAAGTCAGAAGGATTTTTAAAGGCCACTTATGGTCTTAAATACACAAGTGGGACTGAGGGAGAGGATTTTGTTTCTTTAGTGGGTAACACTGATTCTCAGAACAAGCTAAACAAATCCCCCCTTACATTGAATGTGGCTGAGGCTCCAGAGATGAAGTCATTTGCCCATGCTGGTGAGTGCCAGAGCAGGGCTTTGAGTCTGGGTCTGGCCAACTTTGACGCCAGAGAAGGTCTGTTGAAAGACGAGAACCTCAATGCCACGATGCCTTTCCGGCAGCAGGAGCGCTCCCCAAGGGGACAAGCTGTAGGTCTGCAGTGCCACCTTCCTCCGTAAGCCCTGTGAGCAACTGGGCTTCTGAGCACAGCATCCTGAGGCCTGTAGATGGGTTTTAGCAGACTGATAAGGCCTGGCTCTTTGCTTAGAGTTTTACGGTCATGCAGAGACCATGGCCAGAATCTTCTGTGGCTGAAGTCCCAGTGCACACAGTCCCTCGGTGACACAATTATTCCTCATTAATTGGGCTGGGTTGAGTTTTGGGCAGACTGACAAGTGGCAGTAACCTCTGCTCTGGGGAATAGCCTCTACCCTCATACCTCTGCTATTTGGGGTGGCCCACAGGGGTGGCCTGGTCCTGGGCTGTGAGCATGACTCTGGTGTGAGAAGAAAGCTGTGGCCGACGGCCAGGTGGCTCAGGGTCAGCCATCTCTCACTCCCCTGTCCCTCCCCCAGCTGCAAAGCCCTGCTGCCCAACCCCATAGGTCACAGATCCGTGTTCCCCACACTTGGGGAAGGGAGCAGATACAGTGGGAAGGCTTGCTTATGGGAGCTGACATTTACTGACATTTATCCTGTGCCTGGCACTTTTCTAAGTTCTTTCTTTATATTAACTTACTTAATCTTCACTGTAGCCTTTTATTATCCCCACTTCACAGGTGAGGTAAGAGCCTTGGGGTCCTCCTGGAGAGGCAGGCTGGAGGGGGAACAGCACTGACTTTGGAGATAGGACCAGAGTTCTAGCCCCAGCCTCATCTTGACCCTGTAGTGCTGTGCTGCCCTTGAAGGAAGGGAGTAGTAGAAAGGGATTTGAGGTAGAGGTCACCTGTGCAAATGCAGAGAGAGAGAGATACATACAGTCTGCTTGCTTCCCCCAAACATGTATTAAATGCCTGCTGTTTGATGGGCATATGCCAGGGGCTGGGGCACTGGGTTGACTGCAGAGGAAGCTGGGCTTTCTGATAGCAGGAATAGTTAATGTGGTATAGGCCTTTAGTTTTCAAACAAAGTGTATTCTCTGCATTTCTTTCTTGATCCAAGAGGCAAAAGATCCTGGTGGTTAAGAGGCAGGGCTCTGGAGCCAGACTCCTCCTGGGTTTGAGTCCCGATTCCACCAGCTTGGGCAGCTACTCCTTTTTGTGCCTCACTTTCTGCATCCATAAAATGGAGATAATAACAGGGCTTAGAACAGCAGCTGGCACACCATGAGCGCTCTCAGTACCTGTGCCTTCTGACAAGGGAGGAGGGTTTGGGACAGCCTGAGGTGGAGTGGTCTCTGGGAGGCCCTGAATTCCAAAGCTCTTCTTTAAGAGAGAAGGCGACTGTCCCTGTGTTAGGGCTTCAGAGCCCTGCCTAAACCAGATGAATGCCATGGCACACCCACTAGGATGGCTGTGATAAGAAAGGCAGACAATACCAGGTGTCCATGAGGATGTGGAAAAGCTGGAATCCTCATACGCTTGGTGGGACTGTAAAGTGATGTAGCTGCTATGGGAAATATTCTGGCATTTCCTTGAAAGTTAAACATAGTTATCATATGACCCAGCAGTGCTACTCATAGGTTTATACCCAAGAGGATTGAAAACATACGTCTACACAAATGTTAGTAGCAATGTTATTCATCATAGCCAAAATTCATCAACCCAAAGCATCCATCAGCTGATGATGGATAAGTAAGGTGTAGTCTGTACATACAATAGAGTATCATTCAGCCTTAAAAAGGAAATACTGATAACATGTTGCAACATGGATGAACCTTGAAAACATTGTGCTAAGTAAAAGAAGCTAGACACAAAAGGCCACATATTATATGATTCAATTTTTATGAAATGTCCCCAAATAGGTAGATCTATAGAGACAGAAAGCAGATTAGTAGTTGCCAGGGAGAAATAGAGAGTAGCTGCTAATAGGTATGGGGTTTATTTAGGGACTGATGAAAATGTCCTGGAATTAGGTAGTGGTGGTAGGTGTACAATTCTGTGAATATACTAATAGCCACTGAATGGTACACTTTAAAAGGATGAGTCTTATAGTATATCAACTACATATCAATTCTAAAAACACAAATAGGAAAAACAAAAGCCCTGGCTGCCAGGGACATGCATCTCTGTGTTCCAGGCCTTAACACCTGGTGCAGCCAAGCTTTTGCTCAGGCACGTCTTTCTCCATCCTGTTCCCCCTTGACAGGTTGTCTGGGGCCATAAAGTAAACACTTCATAGATGATGTTACAGGAAGACACCTGGAGCTTTGGAGCCACTGAGCCTTGCGTTCTCCCATTCCCACCCCTTCTTCTGGGTCTCAGCTTCCTTACCTGGAGATACAGTGTGGGATGGTTGTGAGGGGAAATGAGGGCAGGCAGCAGCCCAGGGTGGGTATCAAAAGCAAGAGCATCTTAGTGCTCCATCGTGCATTAGTTCTTACTGGCCAAGTGCCTTGCACAGTATGTTTGGGGCAGTGTAGGCCAGTGGTGGGACCGAGACCTTGGCTGAGCGTGTACCTGGGCTCTGCCATCACCCAGTAGAGGCAGCCCCACTCAGAATCCCATCTATGGGTCATGGAGGCCTGGATTTGAATTCTAGCTCTTCTTTTTCTAGCTGAGTGACCTTTTGCAGATCACTCAACATCTCTGTGCTTCAATGTCCTCTTTAGTAGCCACAGGTTGTAGGCATGCTATGGACCGTAGGTAAGCATCTCCCCCATTTATATGTTGAGGTCCTAACCCAAAATGTGATGGTATTTGGAAATGGGGCTTCATCTAAATTAGGTTTAGATGAGGTCACAAGGATGGGGCCCTCATGATGGGATTAGTGCTCTTACAGGAACAGACACTAGAGAGCTCTCTCTCTCTCTGCCATGGGAGGATATATTGAGAAGGTATCCCTCTACAAGCCAGGGAGAGAGCTCTTGCCAGAAACAGACCAGGTGTGACCCTGATCTCAGACTTCCAGCCTCCAGAACTATGTGAAATAAACATCTGTCATTTAAGCCATGCAGTCCATGGCATTTTGTTATGGCAGCCCAGGCAGACCAAGACAAGGCATTAAAAACAATCATGGATGTAAAACATGGAGCACAGTGCTTGGTGCATGGCAAGCACACCTGCTGTCACTGTTGGGTAGCCTCACTTATGCTGGTGGCAGTAAAGTTGTGGGATCCTGGGAGAGTCACTCACTCCTAGTTGTTTCCTCCTAGAATGAGGTCGGGCTGCAGCCTACGTGGGGCTGTGGAAAGGGTCAGATGAGATAATCTAGGTCAAGCGGCTTGTAAACTGAGAAATGGTGTGTCCGTGGAAGGGGCTCCATGTTTATGGGATGGAAATTAAGGGAGAGCTCAGCAGAGATCTGTGGGCTGGAGAGTGAGCCATCCCATGACGGCAGCAGTCTGGAGGGCCCTTCTGGCTGGGAAGCTCCTGCTGTGGTCCTTTCAGGAAGTGACTGGGCAGCAGCACCTGTCTACCAGGTGGCAGTGACTGAACAGAGGTCCCTGGGCTTGGCCTCTCACGCTAGTGCTCTGGGGTCATACCGAACAGGGAGCCAGGCCGAGGGGAAGTGGGGCCAGTGTGGGTGTGTGCTTAGGACACGAGGGAACGATGACCTCCAGATGGCACATGGCTTTGCTGCTCAACATTGTCAGACCCTAAGCGAGGGAGAACCTTGGATTCCAGAGAAGCCTCGCAGGCCGTGGCTAAGAGCTGCCTTTGGGGAGATGAGGAGACTAGAAGCACTAGCCGAATTGGGTCCTATTTCTGCTCTGTGACTCAGAAGTCTTTGGATGGAAAAGCACCGCCTGAAACCATTGCTGCGTCATCCTTTGGAGTGTGTCCGAAAGGGCCGTTGCTGTTGCATTTGTCTTCAAAGCTCTGGGCTGAGGGTGCCCCCCAGCTCAGACATCCCACTCCAGAACTGCAGGAGGGGTGTGTTCCCTGGAGAGTTTATGGGATTTTCTGGTTGGTTCTTTAATCAAGGTCCTGTTTGTTTGCTGTCTGGTCTGGGCTGATGGGGTGGGTGGGGTGGGGAGTCCTCGGAATGTTGGCCTGGGCAGCACAGAAGGCCTTTCTGGGGCAGAGGAGGGCAGATGTCAGAGAACGGATGTGGAGATGAGGAAGGTTTCAAATGTAAGGGGTAAGGAGTTTAGCTGTTAGAATAACTCTGGTGTGGTCCTACCCTAGAGGTCCTTGTATTTCAGAGATGTGTTGGCTGCAGTGGTTAGAACCACTGGCTCTGAGCCTAGTTCTACTTCTCACGGGCTTTGTGACCTCAGCAAGTTTCTTAACCTCTCTGTGCCTCCATTCCCTCATCTGTAAAATAATAATAGTAACACCTCTGTCAGGATGAAGTGAGGTAATACATGCAGAAGCATTTAAAATGGTGTCTGGCACAGAATAAGTTATCTGGACTGTGCAGAAGGCATAAGAATGGGTAGGTCCTTCCAGCAGAAGTGTCTCTCCTTCCTCTACGTTCTTACTTATTCCGCTCCACCGATGTTCCCTCAGCCCTTAGTGGGACCAAGCCCTCTGCTGGGAGTGGATCTGATCCTCTGAGCTTATCCCAGGAGTGCTCACAGCCTGGGCAAGGGGAGGCTCCTGAACAGACTGTGGCTCTCTCCCTGCCCCTTGAGGCAGGGGGATCAGGGAGACAGAGGTAGACTGTGGTTTGAAGGATGAATAGGAGTTCCTTAGGCAGAGTGGTAGGGAGCAATTGAATGTGTAAGGCAACTAGATTAGGAAGTGGTGGTGGAGAAAGGTGTAACAAGCAGGTAAACTGCCCACAGAGGGCCTTGAATGCCAAGCTAACAAAGTCCGAACTCTGACCAGTGGGCAGGAGAGTCATTGAAGGGTTTTAGACATTATCTTTTTCCCCTCTTTCCTTAGAGAGCTGGTCATTGCATCATTCTCAGGACTGTATGCCATGCGATTACCTTCCCCACTACCTGGTTAGTGCCCAGAGGGCCCTTCTTCTGCCTCCTCCCAGCTCCCTTTTCCTGTCTCGAGGAAAGTAGGCCTCAATAGGTATTGAGTTCATTTATTAGTTCACACAACAAGTCTGGATGCACCCCCTGTAAAATCCTGGTCGGCACAGCAGAGGGGTGTACAGAGATGCATTCCATGAGGCTATCACGTGGAAGGCATCCTGTTCCTCATCTGAGGTGGCTCTTCTAAGAGGCTGTCACCTAAGGTTGACAGGGGACAGTCCTCCCGACGCATAGGGTGCTGCGGGACTTCTAGGAGCCGATGGCCTCTTCCTGCTGCAGGGTGGGCAAGGCTAGAGGTGGTCCTTGGCGCACTAGGGGAGTGGAGTCCCAGGCAGCAGCTGCAGTGAGGCAAAGGCACAGAAGGGAAAGCAGGGAGCACGTGTCTGGAGCAGTGTGAGTTCTGCTTGGCTGGAGTGAAGGGCATGTGGAGGATCAGGGAGAAAAAAGTTTGGGGCCTTGAGTGACAGGCCAAGTGGGGGTTAGAGGAGTTTTGTTTGTTTCCCTGTAAACAGGGAGCCATAGAGAACTTCTAGCTGTGCTGTGGTACCCTTAGTTTTTGCACACTAATTCTTTGGAGAAGGGGCAGGAATGAATTGGTCTTTAAGATGGGGGTGGGTAGTGGACACTGAGTTTGCAGAAGGTAACTTATTATGAAACCATTATAAAAATCCTCAGAGACTTCTGCCTTAATGAAGCAGGCAGTTTTTCTCCTGTAGATTCTTTAAAACGTGGGTTTCAAGCCTGAAATAACAACATTCAATTTATTTCTCCTGGTACTTGATCTGAGATCCCATGGGAAAGAGCAGGAAGGAATTAGTGAGCTCTATATTACAATTTAATTGCTTGAAGGAAAATATTATTTTTTATTGTTAGCCATTAGCTGCTTCTAGTTTTATTAAACTCCAGCCTCTGCTGAGCACAGCATTAGCCACTTGGAACTCTCTGGCGCCCCCAGGGGAGGAAAACCCTCAGAATGGTCCAAATTTGTAAAGTGGGGGTTACCACTGGAATCTGAGTGGCCTCTGGGATTCATGCATTTCATACGTCTCTGTACTTGAAGTGCAGCCTCCTAAGGTTAGGTTCAGCCCCCAATCTGTCCCCTAGCAGCTGCCATCCAGGTCAGGCCTGAGTGTCTCCTAAGATAGGTGAACTTGGCTGCCTTGCTTCATCTCCTGTTTCACAGATGAGTTTTCATTTCTAGAGGTAGTTGATAGGGCTAAATGAGATACTGTATGCAAACTGAGTACCCTGGCATTCAGTAGGTGCCCCATTAATGCTAGTTAATGGGTCCCGTACTCCATACTTCTCCAGGCCATTTCTCTTCCTTTGTTCTGGCCCCAGGCTCCAAGCTCTTGCCTACTAGAGCCCTGCTCAAAAGGCCAGACCCACCCACGCCGTGTTCACCAAGTGGAGCGGGGAGGCCCTGGCTCAGCCTGGCCCCTCCACTGCGCCAGGCTGTTCACTCCTTGATGGCCGGCACTTGAGAGAGTTGTACCTTAGCAGGTACAACTGCTCTGCCCTTGGGGAGTTCTCAGTGGGATGGGTAAAGACAAATGGGTGACCCTGATGGTACAGAGTGGCCAGGGTGGGACCTTGTCCTGTGCAGGTGCAGGGGAAGTTCGGAGCGACCGGGAGGAATAAGATCCCTGGGAGACAATGCCTTCATTCCCTGTCACAGCAGCCAGCAGGGCCACCAGCTCCTGGGCGGAAGGTCTGCACTCTCCCCTCCCGGAAGTATCTCTCCTTGACCTCCACTTCCTTCCTCTCCCTGCTCCTTCACTCTTCATCTACAGCTCGTATTTTGTGCACATGGTGGAATTTCACCATGACCTTGGAGGCTTATCACCCGCTTTTACAGGTGGGAGATCACCTAGCTGGGGATCCTGGCCAAGGTCTGGTGGAGAGCAGCAGAGCCTGGGCCTTTCCTGGGCCCTGCCTGCCCTAGCAGATCACACAGAGGGCTTTTTAAACAGATATGGACCTACTGTGGATCGTCACATCTTCATTGACTTACCTTCCCCAAATTATTAGGAACCACTTGCCACCTGGCCCTGGTCCCTTGAGTCCACTGGGGAGGTAGTGAGCCAGCATTTTTTTCAGAATGGTCCCAACCAACCTTGCACCGAGGCTGCCCTGTCCCCTCCCTGCCCTGATGACCTTGGCTGCCCTCTGCATCAGAGCTGTTGCCTGCACAGCATGTCATACTTACGAGTGACCCTATGGCTTGGTTTTTTTTTTAGATAGCATTATTTTAATATGATAGTGAGAATTTAACTCCCATTATTGACCACTTAATGGTTTGTGCAGGACTATGCTAGGAGCTTGGTGTAACCTTGTCTGCAGTAACTCCTTTTATTCCAAGTCAGGGTCTGAGTCCTGGAGCAACTTGCCCAAGTCACATAGCCATTAGGAGGCAGAGCTGGGGTCCACCCTGCACCTGTCCAGCCTGGGCTTTCTTCCTTGGTGGCTCTCCTGCCTCTCCAGTCTGCCTCTGGCTTGATCTTAATTACGGGCTGGTCCCAGTTTGGAGTCCAGGAGATCAGGTCCACAGGGCTCTCCTGGCCCACAGAAAAGGGAAGGAAGAAAGGGTCCAGACAGGGTCAGCCACTTGCAGAAGGGGAGTGCAAATTCCTAAGCTTGGACTTGCCTCCATAGAGATGTGTGGGGATAGGAAAAGAATGGCTAAGTTCTGCACACCTACTGTGTGCTGTGTGTCATGTTGTCTTCCTTGTCACCCTCTCCCCAGTACCTCAGCTACACTTACCCTGAAAGCACCACACACTCCTTCTGTCTCCACCCTCGCCCCAGTGCTCTTCCCTCTGCCCAGAGCGCCCTCACCCCTTTCTTTATTTGGGTAGCTCCTGCTGGTTTTTAAGACTCATGTCAAGGCCACCCTAGAAGACCTCCCCTAACCCCCAGGCTGGGTTAGAGTCCCTTCTCAGACCCCCACAGTTGCTGAGCATCCCTCTGCATAGCCCTGACCACCTGTGTCATGTCATCTGCTCACTGTCCATCTCCCCAACCAGGCAGTAGGTCTTGGAGCCAGGACTATGTTTTTTCCTCTGTCTCCCCAGTGCCCCTCTTCCCTCCTTAAAGGCTTGACTCTGGGACTGCTCATCCAATTTGATTAGTAATGATGGAGCCGTCTTGGGTTTGAACCATATTATCTGTTTTCCAAAGCATGTCCATTGTCACTTTGAGCCTCATGGTTGTAGGGCAGTTAGGTAAGGCGGCGGTGATAAAGTGAGAAAACTGAGGCTCAGAAAGCTGCTCAGTGTGATGGTGGTAGAGCCTGGCCTCCAAGTCCAAGGCTTACTGCATTGTCTCCCCACTGCCTGCACCATGCCGTGGAGGGTGCCTGCTTATGGTGCTCACACCCTTGGTGTCCCTGAGGCCGGGACTGCTAGTAATCAGATTGCCTTCCTCCCTAAGGGCTTATGCTGCTGAGGAAATGGAAATTTGGATCAGTGGGCTGGGGTGAGAGGCTGGTTGAGGGGGTGCCTCTGTTTGGGTTACTAGGGGACCTGGGTGGGGGTGGGGTGGCTGGGTGAACACACTGGAACCATAGTGGTTTTGGCCTGTGGCCCTGGGGGCTGCTGAAAACCATCCTCAGTGGCTGGCCAGACACCTGCTCCACGTCTGGGGTCCTGAAGGCCTTGGATGGTCCACAGGAGCAAGGTGATAGATCAGACTTCTCAGGCCTTTTGAGGCTAAGTTGGCCATGGTGGTGGCTTCCAGGGGCTGACTGCCCCCAGGCAAGCCCGGGTTCAAGTCCTTCCTTGTCATTAGTGTCACTGACTTGACGTAAGGCCATGTGAGTCACTTCTCTTCTCTGTGCCTCAGTTTTCTGATCTGTAAAAGGGGGTTAATAGTCTCAGAGGGAGTTATAGGGATGATGAAATTATTAAACAGTACCTGGAACATACTGAGAATCACAATGATTTCCTCTGTGAAATGGAGTTGTGCCCAGCCCTGCATATCTCCTTGGGTTGATATGAGGTCCAGATAAAGCACTGTGTGCATTATAAGATGCTGTGTAACTGTCTTCTCTGGGAAGACAGGTGGTGTGGAGGACAGAACTTGGCTCTTGAGCTACTTCACGGGAGGCCAGGCCCAGGGCCAGGCCAGCCAGCGGAGACTGAGCGTCTCCAGCCAGAGTGCACGCAAGCGGTGGTGGGTTCCAGGAAAGGCTGTGGGGTTTTCTCAGGGTGGCAGTGCCAATCCAGATACCCAGGCCTGCAGGGGGCCTGGGGCCAGTGTATGGTTCCAGCCCACTGGGGACAAAAAAGACAAGAGCTGGGGTGGCCTGGATTTCTCTAACTTCCCGGCCCTCTTTCTCACCACAACTCCTAACTCTAAATCAGAAACAATAATAGCACCCACCATGCAGACTACTGTGAGGGTAGAAATAATCCTATAAGGTAATGTAATGTGTTTTATGTAATGTGTTAATATGTGTCAAGTACATAGTGAGTGCTCAATAATTGATTGCTAGATGATATTTTTATTGTTATTGTTACATTCTTCACATTATTACTGCATTCTTTCTACATACACCCAACTATATTGGATATCTCTTGCTGTTTTATGATTGTGCTGAGTACTTCTATCTTTTGGGTATTGGGGAGCCATGGAGGGTTTTTGAGCAAGGGTTCTGGGCTCTGGGATAATTAGTCTGGCGATGGGTTTAAGCCTTATTATGAGGTATGGTTAGCTCAAAAAGGGATTTCTTGTTTTATAGTATTTTAAGAAAGGCCTTTTCAAATCCTTTCTCTTTAGTGGCGGGGAAAAGAAAAGTTGGATGGGAAGGGAAAGAAATCTTGTGTTAAGAAAAAAGGAGGCAGTTGGAGGGCATCAGGTATTTAACAGAGACAGGAAGACCTGCTGAGTGGGCTACCAACTGGGCCTGGGGCTGCCAGGCAGTGTCCCCAAGTCAGGCTGTGAGGGTGGAAATCCCCCCTCCAGCCCCTCCATTCATGTGGAACTTGAGAATCATCATGATGTAAGTCATGTCTGTGCCTTCAGTGGTGCAGACATCAGCGTTGGGCTGGTTTGAGTGCAGCCATGAATGCAGGTGGGTGTGACTTGGGCTGGGGCTGGAGAGAAGGGAGGTTGGGATTGGCCTTGAAGGGAATATAAAGGCCATTTACAGAAACTGGAAGTTCTATAAGGTGGAGCTGTGCACCGATGAAAGACCCTATTTTAGCAAATCCAGAGCTGGGCCAGTGTGTGATTTGATGCTGGCTGAGTAGCTGCAGGGAGTGGCCAGTGGAAGAGTTAGAGAGGAGGCCAGGCAGCGCTGTAGGGAGTGAGGAAAAGAAAGAGGAGGAAGGGGGAGCTGAGGAAGGAGGGAAGTTCAGGGAGATGGGGGTTATGGGTGAGCAAGGCACTCAGCTCCTCTAAGTGTGTGTGCATCTGGGACCCTGGGTCTAGGGGTCTTCCCAGGCTTCATCCCCAGATTCCGACTCAAGGAGTCCGGGGTGGACCTAGAAATCTGCATTTCAAATTGGATTTCATGTGCAGAATGCAGAGGAGCAGGCTCTGAAGAAATTGATTTAGGTCTACCTCTGGCTTCCATGGTGGGTAGAGAGGATAATGTGACAGGCAGCAGGTGGTGATGGGGGCTGGGCCTGGGCATGATGGCTCCCAGTAGAGGGACAGAGGGAAGGGTGGTCCTAGCTGGGAAGGGGGAGTGAATTCTTGGAGAGCTTTGGTTAGAAGCTGGTGGTAAGAAATGGCAAAATTGAGGGCGGGTGCAGATCCACGAGCTGGGTGGGCACTAGAAAAGGGGTTGGTCCAGGGAATCAGACTGAGGAGTCAGAAGCAGAGGTCCACAGAGAGGGAGACAAAGAGGGCCAGAGCAATCCTGACAATGGTGTGGATGGTGAGGGTGTGGTGATCCTGCCCAGAGACTTAAGGCTGAGGTCAGAGCGGGATGGGTAACTGCCCTCACTCAGGGTTCTTTAAAACCCTCACAGATGGCCAGTGGTTGGATCCCAGAGCCAGTCCAGGGATGAGCACACACGTGTGTGTGTGTGTGTGTGTGTGTGTGTGTGAGAGGTTAAGTCCCAGCCAGTGCTGTGGGCTGCAGACGAGGGAGCTAATATTACAGGAGGGGAGAGATGCTGAGACTCTCCATTCATTCATCCACTTTGCTCATCAAATATGAATTAAAGGCGAAGTATTGAATAGGGTGCTGTCATATACTCCCTTCCTTTTCCAGAGACTGTGTTGCCTGGTGGTTAAGAAAGAGTGCAGCCCTGGAGCCAGGGTTTGTATCATCCCTGCTCCTTCGCCTGCTGGCTGGGAAACCTTGAGAAAAGGCCTTAATCTTTGTGTTTCAATTGCCTCATCTGTAAAAGGGGGAAATAATTGTTCCCATGTAAGGGGTTGTCATGAGGATTAAGTGTCTAAATACATGTAGAGTGGTTAGAGTGGCACCTAGTTTTTAATTTTGTTCAAGCCACACCCTTGGACCACCCACGCGCCATCACCAGGGTCTGTCTCTGCTGACACAAGTCCCTCTGCCAGATGCCTTTTCCTCCCATCTCTTCCTACTAAGGTCCAGTTCAAACATGCAACCTTTTGACTCTCATTTTCTTTGCTGTACAGAGGGTTTAATCATTCCTGCCCTGCCTGCCTTGGGGACAGAGGGAAAAGAGCTGCCTGGGCTCACTGAACAGCGCTGTACGACATAAGGTGCTCTGCAGGCTCTTTCTTGTTTTATTCCATTGATTCCAAGACACAGAAGTGGAGGCTGAGAGGTGCTTATTGTGTTAAAGAGTGCTTCCTCCATCCTGGGGGTTTGGCAGGTCAGCTTAGGCAGAGGCCATGTGGTGTTTGGTTTGGCAGGAGACTTCCCTGCCCTGCCCGAGACCTGCTGAAGCTGTCCCAGCGGTGTCCGGCATCGCAGACTTTGGGAGGGCCTTCGCGATCATCCCCTTTCCCATCATGGTGCTGATGGGGTGCTGGAGTCTGGGAGAGTGGGGTGAGGTGACACACAGAGCCCATCCCTGCCTGTGGCCCTGAAGGCACTCTGCCATGGTACTGAGTGGGCACTGCAGGGTAAGGGTTCTGTGCCTGATGCCTTCATCGCAGCACGTGGTTCAGGCCTTGGCAGGACTTACCACTCTTTGCTTCCTGTTCTCTGGCCAGGGCTGGATCCTGAGGACCCAGGGATAAATCAGGTGCAGGCCTGTCTCAAGGAGCTTGCAGCCAAGGGCTCAGACAACTGGGTATGAGATCATGACCACACAGAGTAACTTAGGGTCAGGGAGCCCAGGGGGAGCCCCAAGCCTAGTGCAGGGCATGAGGAAGCCTCATTCCCCAAGAGATGCTGCCTGGCTCGCTCCTCCTTCCTTCCCTCCCTGCTGCAGTGTGCATCTCCCCAGCCTAGCCCTCCTCTCCCAGCTGCTCCCTTGCCCCTCCTCTTGGGGCGCAGACCAGCCTGGTGCACTGCGCCAACACTGTGCCTGTCTGGCTGCCTTTATTTACTCCAACCACGCTAAGCCTTGTGCCCATTCTGCACAGCAGCACGCCTTTGCCTCTGCATGGCTGTCCTTGTTTAGGTTTTTGCCTGGTTTCTACCTGCTTTATGGAATTTGACTCAGATGACACCTCTGCTGAAGTTTCCCTGAGACAGCCTTTCCTCTGAGAGGGTCTGTGGCTCCTGTGGTCCCCTCCATCCATTCCTTTGCTCTGGGTCTGTCTGTCTAATGTCTGTTGAATGAGTGATTAAGCGAGCAGATGAACTGTGGCTTTGGTCTGGTCCATTAACCTCCCCCATCCCAGGGGGTGGTATTTGTGGAGACAGTCAAATAACAGGAGAGCCAGTGCTCAGTTTCCACAAAGTGCTATTAAACGCAAAGCAGTGTTGCCATTTCTAAACTCACCATGACTGTGTTTCATCCCCCCACTGATGCCTGGCAAAGAGTTGGCCTCAGACCTGGGGGAATGTAGATAGTACCAGATCTGCCCAACTCTGGGGCCTTTGTAGATTCTGCCAGCAGGTATCTGCCCCTCCAGAATTTTCAAGGTGCTCACCTAATGAATTCTCCACCATTCAGCAAAAACTTGAAAATGACAAAGTGATAACATTTATTTATAGGCTTACTCACTTAGCAAATTTTTTTTCACCTACTGTGTTTCATGACACTTTATAGGTGCTGCAAGCCTGCCTTGGAGTGCTGATAGTCTAGTGGGCAAGGCAAGTGTGGGACAAGGAAGCAAGCACATGCTATGGAAACTCAGGGAAGGAAGGTATCATCCCCAGTAAAGGCAAACCAGGGAAGACTTCCTGGAAGAGGGTGTATTTGCCTGGGCCTTAAAGAATGATAAAGGTTTTGGTGGTGGTGTTGGTGGGAAGAATAGAGAAGGTGGTGAGAAAGGCAGGCACAAAGGTACAGAGGAAGACTGAGGACAGTATAGCATTCCTAGTGCCTGGCTCACTGACTCCAGCAGGAGCTTGCTGTTCTGCATGGGGAAGAAAGGGGACCCCATCACACCTCTTCCCTCTTCCCTACCTTTCCCTTGCTAAGTGCTCAGAGCATATGTTGTAGAGCCTAGTCAAAATATAGACTCAGACGGATTTATTCCCCATGAGCCCTGGTTGCATTCCAGGGCACAGGAGGGGCAGCAGGCCTGTGGAGATGTTTGCAGAGAAAACAGAGCCTAATGAGAGTCTGATGAGGTGCTTGCCATGAACCAGGGACTAAGCAGGCATCATCTGCCACACACAGGGCATGCAGGAAGCACCGCTTATCTGTCAGGGGGGCCGGTCTGACCTCCAGTGGGGCAGTCCCCAGTCCCTCAGACTCAACAATGGTCCAAATGGCAGAGAAGCTAGAGTCCAACATAGATTTGTCTGTGTGGCCCTGGCAGTCTAGTTTACCTCTGCGACTGTTTCCTCACATGACATGATGGATACCTGGCCTTCCGTGTCAGGACAAGAGCTAGATATGGGGTGAGCTGCTGCCCCAGAGCCTGCACCTCCACAAGTGCGGGCAGTTGGGGGGCCGCCAGCACGGTTAACTGAAAGCCCTGCTGGCCAGAGGTCCTTCCTTACTGTGCTCACCATGGAGATGAGGTGGCCGGAAGATGTAGGAAAGACCCTGGGCTGGGTGGCAGGAGGCAGGGGCTTTGGTCCAGTGCTATTGATTCTTAGCTGGGTGGACCCATTATTTTTTAGCAAATGGTGTGGATTGAGGAAAAGAATAAACAAACACACTCTCCAGCTAGGTGACCCTGGCATCTCCTTGAGGTAGGGGTAATGCAGATATAATAGTGTCTCCCATGAGGCGTTATTGTGGGGATTAAACCATACAAGACCTGGCACAGGGCTTAGTGTTTGAATTTGGGTGAACGTGGGATTGGATGGTTGGACCAGGTGGTAGATGTTGCCTCGGACTCTCCTTGGAATGGCTGAGAATAAATAATTAGTGAAAGAGCCCCATGGGAAGCCTTCAGGAGATCCTTGCTTTCTTTCCTCCTCCTTGTCACCTCTCGCCTACAAGAGTGCCTGAGCGACCAGGCAGTGGTGCCTTGAAGGGTGTGAAAGGTGTTACGAGTTGGGCCGCTTCTCTCCCAGAAGACGTGAGTGGCCCCCTTCCAAATCTAGCTCTCCTGCCTGGTCTGGTTGCAGCTCCCACCTCTCTTTGTTTATTTGCCCTCATCCTGTAAAAATCTTCCCTTAACTCCAGAAATGCTAGGTTCTAGCCCATGCTCTACCGCTTGTAGGCTGTGTGACCTCAGTTAAATCGCTTGGCCTCTCTGAGCTTGTGTTCTCACAGGAAAAATCCTGGCATTGGAAGAGCACATGCCTCTGGGATCCTTTGCCTATTAAATCAAGGGCTTGACACTGTCAGAAGGTTCCATCAGGTGACAGACAGAATGATGCTGCAGGACATGGTCTAACCTCCCTAGCATGGTGGACAAGACCCTTCATAATTTGGCTCCAGTTTTGCCACTCTACCTGTGTTCCACTCAGGCTACCCTGAACTTTTTCCATCCTCTGGACACACCGTGTGCTCTATGGCTTCTGTGCCTTTGCACAATTGCTCTTTCCTTGTCTGGAGAGCTCCTATTTATCTCTCAAAACCCAGTTCAGATGACCCCTGTTTGACTCCTTCCTATCTCTTGCAAACAGAGTCAGTTACCCTAACTAGTACTATTTACTCTTTTTTAGTTTATCTGTTCCCCTAATAGATTTTGAGCTTCCCAAGGAGAAGAAGTGGGCCTGACTTATCTATGCCTTCAGCATCCAGCTGAGAGTCTCACAGATCAAGCAAGGACCGTTTTCCTGTGCCCATGAGTTTGTCCATTTCCCACCTGCTCTTCTATTCCCTTTTGGAAGGGAGAGATAGTACTGTGGGTGAGAACAGGAGAGTGTCCTGTGTCAGAGAGGCATAGGAGCTGGTAGAAAGTGGAATGGGGCTGAGCCAGGGAGGGGAGAATTACACTTTGTGGAACTGAAAGTTAAGAAGGAGCTGTGATTTGACCCTCCAATGTGCTGCCTCCATAATGGGCTGCAAGGGAATCTCTGTTCATTTGTTCGTTCGTTCGTTCATTCATTCACTCATTCATTCATTCACTCATTCAGTGAGCATTTAGTGAGTAACTAGCTTCACGTCAAGCACTGCTCTGGTACCCAGGGAAACAGTGGAGAATAAAGGACAGACCCTACCTGAAGGGGCTCATGTCTGGTGGGAGAGACGGAGGGAACAGTGACCACAGGTGGGGAGAGTAGGATGATGGAGGGTAGCCCTCAGGACCACAGGAACCGATGGGCCAGCCCGACAGCCTGGTTTGGGAGGAGCTGCTGTGTGCCTGATGGAGAGAAGTGAGCTGGACAAAGGGGCCGGGCAGAAGGGAGGGCATATTTCTCACAGAACCTGTGGATGCGAGTTGGTGTGTCCTCAGTGGGGTGTGGGGTTGTCACAAGTCAGGCTGGAGGGGTCAGCAGGGAGAAGTTCCTGAGGCTAGATGGTTGGGGACAGTGGTGGCTCTGGTCAGATCTGGCTGTGGTGTGGGCTGGAGGGGTAAGACTGGGGCAGGAGGTTCAGATGCTGGTCACTGTGGTAACCTTGGCTAGGGCCAAAGCCAGCAGGAGAGGAGGGGATGGATCAAGACCAGCTATGTGAGATTTGGCGGCTGACAGGATATGAAGGATGAGGGTGAGGGAGGCAGTGACAGGCAAGTGGGGAAGTGACAGTTGTCTCCGGAAATAACTTGTTGGAAGAGAGTGGAAAAACACCAAGAACTCTGCAGGGATCTCTGCAACTCTGCGTAATTCTGACTTCGGAGAGCTAGCCCTGCTAATCAGATTGTAAAAATCAGGTACTGGGGTTTTTGCAGAAAATGAAGCAGATCAAAGCTAGGGTCGATTAGGCTCTGATTAAACATTGCTGAGGAGGTCAGACTCATTACTGAGGAATGTACACAGGCCGGCAGTGCTGACGGGGGATAATAACAGATCGCACCCGGCAGCACAGACACCATGGCGCTCTGGGGACGCAGTGCTCTGCAGCGGGGTGGCCGCAGGAATGGTATGTCCATGGGCTCTGATGGGAATGAAGGTGGCAGGGGGCACATGTGGAATTCTGCTCCCCCTTGGTGGCCTGTGTGGATGGGGACCATTCCTGTGAGCTAGTGTCGGCAGAGATAGGCCAGAACACACGCCTTGCTGTTTCCACCCTGACATGCTTGCGCATGCCCTTTGCTGTGTCAGATGCCTCCCTCACCCTTCTCTGTCTTCCATTGCCCTCCAGAATGCTGCTTGCTTGTACCTCCTCCAGGGTTCTTCCCCGACCCCCCTCCCAGGTCAGGCATCTCCTCTGGGGTTCCGCAGCTTCCGTCACTCTGGGTTGTTGTCTGTTCCCATGGGTGACCCCCAACGCCCTCCTGGCTGTGAGGTCCTTGATAGCATGTCTCTTCATTTCCTTTGTTCCAGCTCAGGGCCAGGCACAGAGCAGGTTTGTGTTCACTGATGTGGGCAAAGCCAAGTTCCTGAAGCCACACATCTGGGAAAGGGCAAAGCAGGGTCAGGCTCTGCTCGCCTGCCCTGGGAGCAGCTCAGGTCTTCTGCCAACAGGTGCTCGTGGGGTGGGGGTGGGTGCTGGGAGCCTGCTGGCCATGGTAAGGAGTCCCCAGGTATCTCACTTACCTGCTGCCCAGCTGAGGAGGGGCAAGTGGTTCTATGGGGCTGGAGTGCACAAAGATTCATTGGAAGGGAAGATGGGAATTTGTGCTGGTTAAACAGCCTGGATTTGACCTTCTGGGCACTGTGGAGCCCCTGAAGGTTCTTAATTTGGACCAATGACAAAAAAACAGAGCTGTGCTTCAAGAGATGCCTCATTTTTTTCTTTGAGAATGGGATCCCTCTGAACAACCAGCTGCCCTGTGGGTTGTACCTCCATTGGCCATTTCACCTTGCAGTGTAAAGTGAGGCACATCTATACTGGTCCCCATGCATGGCCCTGGGGGGCCTGGATTAGTCCTGACCATGGAGAGGCCACGTCAGCCCAAGAATGAGAGGGAGCAGGGTTGGGTTAGCCTGAAATCAGGCTGAACTTGGTTTATGCACCCCACAATCACACACCTACTGTGTGCCGGCTCTGTGCTGGGCCCTGGGTTCTAAGGTTCCGGCAGTCTCACTGCCTCCAGAACAGGAGAAGGAGCTGGAATACAGAGGTCTGGGAGGTGGGAGGGTGCATCTCAGGGAGACATGGACGCCCCCAGGCCTGGCTGGGAATGTTTGGGGTTTAGATGGAAAGAACACAAAAGCCCTTAACCTCCCAGCTGGAATGTGGACACTTCATCTATCCTGCTCTTCTGCCCCTCCTCCAGCCCCATAAATGTCCAATTTGGGGAAAGGATTCAGCTCCAAGCCCTGGCAGAATAAGGTTGATTAAGAAACTGAGCTCTGGGGAAAAAAAAAAGAAACTGAGCTCTGTAAAACTGTCTGTGCTCTGGCAGGCTGATGGGTGGGAGAATCCCTGAACCTCAGGCCTGGAAAGGACCTTCCAAAGTCCTCATCTTTTTTATCCGGGCCCTTCCAATGCCCAAATCCCTTCTGCAGCATCCGCAGCAAGTGAACACCTGTGTGTCTGAACCCCCGCCCCCTCCAGCCCCAACTGTGCCCACTTCAGGATTGTAACACCCATTACTAGAAGAGCATTTACTAGGCATCTGGGTTGTTCCTTCATTCAGCAAACCTGCCCAGTGGCAGGCCTTCTGCCAGTGCTGGACACACAGATTTGCTAAGGCTGGTACTAGCTGACCTCCTTTGTGCCCACTGTGAGTCACACCCAGTGGTGGCTGACTTGTACGATGCTCTCGTTGGCTCCTGTAGGACACTCTGTGGCAGGTAGTGCCATCATACCCCCATTTCACAGGTGGGGCACAGAGGTAGATTTACCCACCCAGGGTTACACAGGAAATGAGAAGCAGAGCTGGGGCTCGAACCCAGGACTCTGATCCATGGTTTCTTCTCTTGGTCACTTATTGAGAGGGGACCCTCAGGGAGAGGCTCAGGCTCTGGAGGTTGCCTGCCTGGGTTCATCATCATATCTACCAGATGTGAGGACTGCATTAAGTGGTTAGAGGAGAGCCCAGCTTGTGGTAAGTGCTGAGGAGGTGTTAGCGGTGTACACTAGCAGTGCGGGTGGGGGGGCGAGGAGGTGGGACCCCAGCCTCCATGTGCCAGGACTGAGCTCATCTGATTCTTACCTGGTGTCACTGGCTCAGTGAAGGGTGCCATCACTGATGCCTCTTGCCGGCAGCTCTCTGACTCCCTGCTCCCAGCCCCTCTGGGAGCCCAGTCATTTTGACCTCCTGGGTCTCTCTTGATTATGTCCACTTCTTTCCATCTCCACTGTCACTGCCCCAGTCCAAGCCTGGCCAATCTCAGTGACCTCCTGTCCAGTTTCCCTATTTCTCCTCTAGGCTGTTTCCCACCCTGAAGTTAGGGTGATGTTTTATAACACAAATCTGATCCTGTCACATACCCCCAACCTTGCTTAAGACTCTACTAGTTTGTTGCTATTTACAGAATAGTCATATTTTGCACCTTGGCCTACAGAGTCTTGTGTGATCTGTCACCTAACTTCCCCTTTAGCTTCATTCCTTTATGGCTGTCCCCTTATTCTCTGTATTTCAGCCACACTAACCTTATTTCTTTCCCTTCCAAATCACTGTGACATCTGTCTTGGGGCCTTTGCACAGGCCATTCCCTTGACCTGGAGGGCATTCCCTTACTACACTGCAGCCTTTGCTCACTTCGTATTTACTCATTCTTCATGTCCCAGGTCAAACACCACTGCTGCAGGGAGGCTTTCCCTGACTTGTCTCCTGTGTGTCGTGGTTCCCTGTGCATGCCCTTCATGCCACTAAGAGAGTTCATTGGGCATTGAGTTGTGTGATTCTTTGGTTACTCTCTGAGCTTCTCACTAGATGCTGAGCTCAAGGCAGGGACATCAGTGGAGCTCATTGTTAGGTCCACAGTGTCTGGCATAGAGTAGACCCACAACAAATACTTGTTGAATAAAAGTTCAAAGGATAGAAAGGCAAGAATCTGGGGGCCTTTGGGGGTAGGGGAAGAGACTCCAGGGAGGTGGTCTGGGTGTCAATGTGGTTGGCATGACAAGGGACCCTCTCTGTAACACCTCTCCCTCACGGTGGCACTTTGCTAGGAAGCTCACTGGCTCTGGTTGTCTTGGCCAACACCCTCCTTCAGCTGCTGGGACCGCTGCCTGGGAGGCAGGGGCCGTGGGGACTAATGAAGCCAGCATCAGCCTTTTTGTTGGACACTACACCTGGTTTCCTGCCTCCCAGGAGGCCTGGGGCAGTCCCTGCTGTCTTCTAGGCCCCATTCTCTCCATCTGTGAAATGACAAGGTTTTCTGAGATGCCCTTTGAGGTCTCTTCCTACTCTCTAGTAGTATGATTTAGTGAGTATTCTTTCCTCTTTTTTTCTTTTTTGTAAAAGTCAGATCCTCACAGATTAACAGATGGTGGTTAAAGGGCCCCTCCTAATCCTTTTCCATGCCTGACCTCCCTGCATCTACATTTTTCTCAGGGAGAATCGGTTCAGACAGGAGAATGGATGTATTCTAATGAGTGATGCCAAATCCACCCTGGTAAAAAGTTACCAACCTCTAACACCAGCACCCAAGGTCACTACCAGGGCCCCTGGCATCTGCTTGTGCCCCAGCATTCCCTATGGGGTCACCTCCTGAAAGGTAAGTCACAGAGGAAGGCCCTGTTCTGATTATGTTCAGTATATTGCCATCACATCTACAGAGCGAGAGCTGAATGGTCCTTGGCCATCCCCCTACCCGCTTGATTGCGAGCTCCTCTTACAGGGATGCAGGGGCTGCCTGATTCAGCTTTCATCCTGCAGCCTAGCCCAGGGTCTGCCACCAGGTGTCATCTGTGTTGGTAACTGCTGAATGGCTGCCAGAAAGAATGAATGGTTGCAGAGTGGGCCCCGAGGTCAGGGTTGGGGTCGTTGAAGGGGCTGCAGAGAGGGAGAGAGGCTGCTCACCTTTATAACAGGAAGCATCTGTGCAGGGCTGGTTGGTGCAAAATTCTCCTGGAATGGTCGTTGCCGGCCAGATGCCAAGAGTTTACAGCATGCAACACAGCAATTTCAAATTTCCTTTATTCACCAAGAGCCAATGCATTAGCTAAAAGATTAAGAACACTTGCAAAGTAGCCGACAAAATGGTTTAAATTATTGTAGTATAAACTCAGCACAGGAGTGTGGGGGTTGGGGGGGACAGTCAGAGAAGGTCCCCAAGACAAGGAACAAATGGCTGGCTGGATGTGTCTGGCTCTAAGAAAAGAGATAACAGGAGATCAGACAACAGGGATTTGAGTCCCAGCTCCACCACTTACCAGCTGTGTGACCTTAGCGCACAGCTTAGCCTCTTAGCTGTTTGGAGAAGATGAGCTGTCCATCATAAGCTCCCTAAGGGCAGAGGCCATGTCTGGGTCCTCTCTGTGTCCCAGGCACCCACACTTGTTTGTGGAACGGGTGGTCACCAGTTGGTTCAGGCCCTTTTGCCCACCTCTCCTTGGTAGTCCTTGAAAAGCAGTCTCCATCCTGGAAGTGGAGGTTTCCAGAAGTCCAGTCCCTCACTCTGTTAGCACAAGAGAATGGGAATATTGCCTTTCCTGGCCGCTTTTGACTGGAGATGTTGGCCTGGCAACATCCATTTCTCTCATTTTGCTCACAATTCTACATGAATTCTCTCCAGTCTCTTCTTGGGTCCAGGCCCATCTTCTGGCTGACTAGCATATTCTACCCCACTCGGCATCATCCCTGGAGCTGTGAGGCCAGTGAGGAGCTATTGCAACAGCCCAGACAAGAGGCAACAGGGCCCTGAAGCTCTGCCTTGATGAGGGCAGAGCTTTGCCCACTGTGGGCTGCATTCCTGGTTCTGGTGAAGAGCATGCTACATGCCCATCACCCAGTCTAGCTGGGCACACATCTTCATGCAGCCACAAACCCAGAAGAGAACCCTACTTTCCTGGCGCCAATTTAGATCCCAGGGCAGTTGGAAGAGTGCTTAATTTTCCTTTTTGTCTTAATTTAGGAGACTTGGAGGCTTGTGTAGACTCAAAGCTGGGAAAGAGAGGCCTGCATGCCTCCCTCTGACACTGGCAGATCGTATCAGCATAGTCAGGCTCCAGGCCCAGGAAACGTTTACCCAGCTGTGTCCAGGGTTGAGATAATTTGGCCAAAATCTCTACATGATGGAGGTGTCGGTTGGCAGATGTGTGTGCCATCTTTTGAAGTTCACCTTGGCTATGAGGGGTATTCTCTTGCCCATAGTCAGTTCGAAATTGTCAAACATGTCACACTCTGCTCTTTTAAACAGCTGTGGAATCGAGTCTAATATTTCTTATTCTTACTGCTTAGTCATTAGGGTGGATTAGTCTTAGAATACATTCACATGGCCCAGACAACTTTGCTTTTGGAATGCCATTCGTTTGTTCATGCATTCATTCATTCAGCACATATCAGGGACCACACACACACACACACACACACTTGCCTATACCTAACCCCACGCCATATGGGATTGATTTTATTTCTGACCACATGAGTTTCAAAACCTCTGATCACAACAGGATGATAATCCTTCACATTTCCATGTTGTTTACAGTTCACAGGACACTTTCCATTATTTCATTTAATGTTTGTAGGGTGAAGGGTTTATTATCTCTGTTTTGTAAGAGAATGCAACTGAAGCTCAGAGCTAAACTCTTGCCCAAGGTGACACAGCTCTGTCAGTAGCAGAGGTCTGTGACTGTCGCTTCTCCTTCCAGGGCCCCAATCTGGTACTGGTATCACTGGGTGGCAGGCCTCATGCTCATGACACTGATAGAACAGGCATTTGTGGATAAGGAACTTTTCTTAATCTGTTTGGATCTCAGTATTTCGGCCTATGAAATCAGTGTGAAGGAAATCTCTCTCCTTGCCTTTCCTTCTGAGGACTTTAAGGACAAGTGCTGTATTTGATATGAAAAGGTTTTAAAGCTATTAACTGAGAAATGATGGACAGTCTGTTCCTGTCAGACCCTTCCTGGAGTGAATGCAGGCCTCCCACCCTCCCTGTTATTTTCCTCTTTCCTTCAGCAGATGTCTGGGAACCACTGCTCTGTGTCCAGCTCTGGGCTGGGCATTGAGGACCAGAGAATCCAAACTGGTACCAACCTTGAGAAGTTCACATAATATGGGGGTGGCCTTCCCAGCCCAGGGTGCCTCAGGTAGGCAGCCTGGGTGTTGCTCTTTACAAGAAAAGACTGACAAACTGAGGAGAGAAGTAGAGAAGTGGGGCTGGCCTGGCCATCATGGAGTTCTCCTAGGCCAGCCCTGTGCCAGGGGCTTTCTGGACCTCCTCCCATCCTTCCCAACAGCAGTGCAGGAGGCAGGCATGTGCCGTCCTGGTCTTACAGCTAAGGAAATGGCTCAGAGCAGCACAGTGACTTGCCCAGGGCTGCACAGCTGGCATTTGACCTTTCATCTCTGTGATTCTGAAGCCCAGGCTTCTTTCTGGGATGCCTTGCCCTTAGTAGCTCTCTGCGGAAATGGGGGAAGTTGACAAAGGGAGGTAACCTGCTGGCCTTCTGTGCTCTGAAGGGGAGAGGCCAGCCAGCCTGTGGTGTGGGCAGTGGTCTGGGTCTCTGGGCCTTCATCATCTTGCCCTAGGCGACCCCTTCCCCCAAGCGTGCCAGGGCTTCTGATGGAGCAGCAGATGCTGCAGGTCAGACGTTCAGCCTCACATCTGGTCTCCCTCCTCCTTTCATCTGAAACCCGACACGGATTGTCTCAGTAAACAAACAGTAAATTAACAAAATACAATCTTCTTGAAATGCCTTGTAGTTATTTTAAGGCTGTTTGGGGGTTTATTTTAATTGTGGGCCCAGCTCCCACATTCATCTGGTTGCTGCTCAGGGCATTCATGGCTGCCACCTCTCTCCTCCCACCGTGGACCCCTTTCCTTTCTACCAGTGGCCCAGGGTGGCCTGGAGATAGTGAAGGGTGATCAAGTGAAGTGTGAGGCTCCCTCCCTTGTCAACCTGCTGCGTCTAAGACTCCAAGGGGCTGCGGCATCCAAGAGGCTGGCTTTGGATCTCGGCCTGGTGAGAGGAAGACATGGAGGTGGGGGGATGACCTCCCAGGCTGAGGAGGGGTCTCAGGAAGGAGCAGGCTGTGGGCACTGCTTGTAGGTTCACACTCTAGTTACCAGGACCACAGGTACTTTACAGCAGAAATGGGCTGAAAGTTGGGTCGAAATAAGTCAGACTTTCTGGCGAGGAAGAGACCCTGAGGGTCATCTTGTCCAGTGCTTTCCTTCTACAGTTAAGGAGACTGAGGTCCAGAGATCGAGAGGCTTGCTTCCCCTCCCTCACTTCCCCCAGACCCAGAGGCATCACTGACTGTGCCTGCAGCAAATCCTGTCTGTGATCCGGCTGGAGTACCAGGTATGGCACCCCTTTCCGCACCCACACACACCATCAATTATGTTCCATTTAAATCAGTGGCTCTGGAAGTCAGAAGCCTTGAAGTCCGAAGGGACCTGGGCACCTGCAGTGGGTGTTAGTACCTGGACAAGCTATGGGCTAATGCTTCTGTGCCATTTGAGCATTCCTGCAGTGGCCTGCCCATCAGGTCTTGGGGTGCCAGGTACCAGCTTTTTCTCATGGGCGTTGAATTAGGAGATATTGGGACTGGGAATCTGGAGACCAGGGTTTCTGCATGATGCCAGGCAAGTACTCTCACCTCTCTGGTAGAGCAAACAGCTAGCCTTGGCCTGTTTCAAGGCAGCATCTCCTGAGCTACCAGAGAACTGAGCTTCAGTTTTTGTGTCTGTGGACAGCTCTGCAGCACACTTCTTGGCGACAGGCTCCCTCAGAGGGCATACTCTGCTGATGGAAGGGTTGGTAGGGGTGGTAGGGTGTCTCCACATCTGGTCTGATGGGAAGCAGAGTTGGGAGTGAGGGGGCCACCCCCTGTCTTAGGAGCATGGGAGAACCAAGCTCAGTGGAGCTTCCAAGGAGCGGCAGGGGCCAGGGAGTGATGGAGGGATTCCACACTGGGAGGCTGCTTCCTAGGTACTGAGCACAAAGGTAGGGACTTCGGGTATTTTCTCATAAGAGCTCTGACAGGAAGACGTCATTAGGAGGAGACTGAGGCTTGGGGAAAGAAACGCCCGAGGCCTTGCTGCAGGGAGGTAGGAGGCAAATGCCAGGGACCTTGCTTCTCTCCTAGTCTGGGGAGGACTGAAGAGCCCCACAGATGGGCAGTTCTTACAGTGACGACAGAGGAGGAGGAGTGGGAGTGAGGGGCGTGGTGGATCCCAGAGATGGCGTGAGAGCAAGTGAGAACTTGGGGTGCTCTGCACTGTGCCCAGGGCCATATCCAGTTGGATTGGATTCCAGGCCCTGGGAGACGTCTGGTCTGGGCCTGGCTGAGGCCCCTCTATTTATTTGTACACCACCAGATGTAAACTAATTTGTTTAGCAAGGAAAAACACATTTTTATTGCCTTCCAAACTGAACTGTTTTTCCTCCGGCTGGCCGGCTTGCGCTGAATAGCCAGGCCTGGAGCAGAACCTCTGGGAACACGGTGAGGTGTTGGTGAGGCGAGGCTGTCATTTGCAGGGTGTTTCTCCCCAGTGGGGCACAGTGTCAGCAGACCTGAGTTCCAGCCCCAGCCCTGGCGCTGCTGGCTGTGTGATTTTAGCAAGTTACTTGGCTCCTTTGTGCCTCCCTGTTCTCACCTGGAAGATGGGGATAACCGTGTGTCCTGCACGGAAGGAAACTGTCTGGTGCCACCAATCTTGTTTGTTAGTGAAAAGCAGTTTCAGCGATCATTAACTCTCATTATAACTAATCTATAAACTGCTCTCTGTTGGTGGAACCATTGACCCCAAAGTGAAGCTTACTGTACCCCTAACTCGCATTTGTAATTAGGACCTTTGGGTAGATCTATGCCCCTCCCCACAGCGGAAAAAAGGACTGTACCCTGGGAGTGGGAAGGGGAGAAGGGAGAACTTGGCCCCTTGGCTACCTTTTTTGCTCTAGTTGGTCTGCTAGTGCTATCATTTAAGCGATGTCACATCACTTAATCCTTGAGACCCTGCAAAATAGGTATTACTGATATTTCTACTTCGCAGATAAGGCTCAGAGAGGCCTTATCAAGGTTGCATGACTGGGAAGTGGGATTGAAGGCATGTTTGTCCAAAGCCTATGCTTCTTCTGGTATGAGGCAAGAGTGAGAGAAATGTTTGTAACTTTATGTGGTTATTAAAGCTCCCAACTCCTAAATGAGGCTGAGGAGGGGGATACAGCCATGGCTCAGCCCTGGAAGGTGCTACAGGGCACTGTGAGGGATGTCAGGAGGGAGGGCACTTCTGGCCCCAGGACATAAACACCAAAAACAGAAGGCTTGGCAGAGGGTGGGAGAAGGACTGGGTGCCTCACCTGCTCAGTCTGCTTTTTCTTAAGGAATGTGTCTGTGACAGGCCCAGTGGGTGGATGATTTCTGACTGAGGGCCTCCTGTGGCCAGGCCTTTGCCTGTCGTGGGGCCTGCTCAGAGAGGCCCCCAGTGCAGTGGGGAAGTGGAAGGGTTGTCTGAGAGACCAGGGTGGGCGGAGGGGGAGGTGGTTGGAACCTCAGGTCAGAGGTTCCAAATTGGGTGGCTGTGCCAGGGTTTTGGGGAGCAGGGGGCAAGGCTGGGCTCTCGGCCTTGCTGCCAGGGGACCAGCACTTAGCCAGGCTGGAGGAGGAGATGGATTTGGGCAAGGAGGGAGCTTCTCTGTCCAGTCCTGGGCTGACTGTTCTCAGAGCATTAAGGAGAACCAGGATTCCTGCCTGAACGTTTTTTTGTTATTCCCTGTCCTTCAGATGGAGCCACTGAGGCTGCTGCCTTTAGGGTCTGTGGATGAGGTCCCCAATTGTTGTTTCCCACAGACTTGACCAAAACCTCAAACCCCAAACCAGAGCAAATGGTGCTAATTTGCTGAATCCCAAACTGAACCCAAGGATTTTTTTTTT
Source organism: Manis pentadactyla (assembly GCF_030020395.1). Lineage (NCBI taxonomy): Eukaryota > Metazoa > Chordata > Mammalia > Pholidota > Manidae > Manis > Manis pentadactyla. Next base: position 43,433,182 of record NC_080022.1, on the reverse strand, counting down.
TTCCTGAACAGTGAACCAAGTCTACGGTGTCTTCCTCAAAATAAAAGAAGGTTCTGTTCAAGGAGTTTTAAATCTTAACTGTGGCCCTTTTTCCCCTGCTGCTTTTGCCTGCAGATTCTTGGACAGTGTCCTGGTGACTGCTGGCTCCAGACTGGACTCTCTGGGCCGGGGGGAAAGAGGAGGTGGAATGGGTGGGTGGGAAGCGCCACCTCTAGGGAGCAGTTGCAGGAGGAGGCGTGGTAGAAGAGGTGGCAGGACAGTGGGAGGCCTGATGGAAGGGGCCCTGGCCAGGAGCCAGAGGACCTGGGTTCATGTTCAGGTTGCTGTTGTGGGCCTCTGTGAGAGCTACACATCTCTAACCTCTCTGAAAATGAGGAAAACAATCCCCTTGCTTGCAGGCTTGTAGAACTATCCCCTGAAAGTGTCTGTGCCTTGCAGCCAGGGGTGAGAGGTGACCAGACAGTGCGACCACATGTTTGTACATATCCTTGTTTCCATCCTCTTGTTAGAGTTCTCCAGACAGGCCTGGGAGAAAGAGGATATATTCCCCACTGACTTTGGGGAATCTGGGCTCACTCAGAGTGGAGCTGTGACTAACCTGGGACCTAGTTTGGGGCTAAGCCAGGCACACACCTAAGCTTCTAATGCAGGGAAATGGCAAGAGCACAGGCGGGCATGAGCTCTGGTGTCAGACCACCCTGCTCTGCCTCTCTTGAGCTGTGTGACCACAGGCAGGTCATGTAACCTCATTTCTAAAAGCAGAATAATAATCATCATGAACAATATTCTTATCCTGCTGGGATTGAAGCCATCTGCATGGAGTCTGGCACACAGAAGGTGCTCAGAGAGCAGCTGTCAAATAAGTAAATGAATGTGAGTTTAAGAGCAAGGGTTGGGGAAAGGGGCTGCTTTGAGGAATTGTAGGTTGCTAGAGTCACCCAGACTCCCACCTTTAACTTCAGTCCAGCAAAGCAGGGGCCTGAGAGAACCAAGTGTCACCAGGTCAGACACTGTGGCTCCTCACCTTGATGGTCAGCCCATTTGAGGCACCTGACCAGGGGTGAGTTAGGAGTACTCATTCAGCTTCTCCTGTGAACAGGCAGCCTGTACCCACTGTTCTTGGGCCAAGGTGAGTGAGGGGCCCTCCAGTGGGCATTTCTCCTTGAAATCTCCCTGCATTCCAGTCTTGGCTTACCCTCACTGGCTGGGTGACTTCAAGCCAGTCTTGCCCTTCTTTGGCCTCAGTTTCCTCCTGTATAAAATGGAACTTGTAGGTTACAATAGGTTCCTAGCATCCCTTATGGAGACTGCTTCAGCTCACTCCCAAGGGCCTCTGGGTCAGCCATAAGGTTCACTTACATGACCCCAGCCACATCATGAAGCATGTCATTTACCAGCTCCCCGCCCCCAACCCTGGGTGTAATATGCCTTTATCCCCAGCCTGAACTCAGGCTGACATTACTCTGGAGGGCTGCATCTGCTGTGGCTGTGTCCCTCCTGGTGTCTCTCACAAGCTGGGCTCCTGGTAGACACTGGTAACAGTATGCCTGTGACTCTCCTAAGCACATTTGCATTTGTTGTCCCCATTTTGCAGAGGTAGTAACTGGCACAGAGAACTTAAGTAACTTGGATCTATGACCAAAACCAGTGTTTCTCAACTTTCCTGTGCAGAAAAATCATTGGACAGGCTTCTTAAAAATCCAGAATCTGGGGCCTATGCAGAGAAGCTATTTGAACAGGTCTGGGGTGGGGCCTGGGAATTTGCATTTCTAGCAAGTTCCCAGGTGAAGCTGAGGGCACTGGACTCTGGTGCACACTTTGGGTAGCCCCCACCCGAACCACCCTCACTCAAGGTGTCTGCCGTTTTCACCTTCATCATGGCTGATGCTCACCACAGCCCCGAGCAGGCAGGCTGCACAGGCTTCCATTCATTCTTGCCTCAGTCAGTCATCAGCATGTACCTCATGCCAGACATTGTGCTTGGCACTAGGGGTATAGTGGAATGAGGCTTAATTCTTGTCCTAAAGATAAAATACAGGCCCAGAGACTTGACATTTGTTTGTTCTTTAGTTTTTCTATCCATCTATCCATCTGTCCATCCAACAAATGCTCACTGAAGCTTTTCTGCTCTCAGCCCTGAGCTGGGTGTGTCTGACTGTAAAGAAATCCCGCTGTAGTAGGAGATACTGGGAAGCTCAAGGAACAGTGGGTGCCCCTAGGTAGGGGCCGAGGGGAAAATCAGAGAAGGCTTCCTAAAGGAGGTGACTTGTTCAAGACCACATTGTTGATAAGTATAGAATCAGGGCTTGAAGCCAGGTCTCCGCCATCCTGTGCTGTCTCTATAAAATGCTTTTGGCTCATTTTCTCAACATGGTCTAACTGGAAGCATGGATTTATTTTGTTTTTCCTCTGTATCTGAGGCTGGGTTTTCCCTGGGCAAGTGGCCCCGATGTTAATCCAGGCCCTTTCAGAGTCATTTTATCACTGCTATCTCTCTAAACCACTCCAATGTTCCACTAATAAAAAAATTCTGTGGGGATGGTGTGGACAGGAGGTTAAAGACATAATACTTATGGTCCTAAACTGAGTATGGGCTCAGAGACAGAGGGGCCTTGTGGGGCCCCAGGCTGGAATGAGGCTTCCATGACCACTGGCGCCACTCTGGCCTTTATAGCAGAAGATTGTGGGGAACGTGGTGTGCTTGCCAGCTCAGGGAATAATGTACCCGACACTGGTGTGACCTGGCTGGGTAGAGACCTGAGGACAGTGTGGCTAGTCTGGGCCTGGGGAAAGGCCCTGCAATGGGGAAAGGAGTGGCCAAAGGCCAAGTGGCCAGATCCAGCAGAGAGTGCGGTGGGGCTGCAGCAGCTCCAGGGCACTCTTGCTGCTGTGGACAGATAGATTTGGGGAGGCATGGCCCTATTATGGGCCTGACTCTGAGCTGGGTACTATGGGGCATAGGAAGGAGAGAGAAACAGGTCTTTCGGGGAGGCGAGGTAAGATGAGAGCAGCAGGTGGAAAACCTTCTCCTAGAGGCTGCAGGCAGACTTCACAGAGCTCTGCAAATGCAGGACCTTCAAGGACACATTGGTTTTGGGTTGGCAGGGAGGCCTTGTTGTCAGACCAGCTCACCAGCCTGTGCAGCTGGACACATGGCACCTCCTCCAAGGCCTATAGTCAAATGAATAGTCCAAAGAAAGGGGACGTTCTGAGTGCCAGAGAAGCACAGAGTAACTCATTCTAGGCCCAGGGATAGTAGGTGGTCAGGGAAGGCTTCACAGAGTAGGTAACATTGAGGCTGGGATTTGAAGGATGTATAGGAGTTCACAGACAGGTTGGTGAGAGGGCATTGTGGGCAGAGCTCTGAGCTGGCCAGGTGGGTAGAAAAGTTCCATTTTCCACAAAGGAAAGCCGGGCTCAGGAAGGTGGAATGGCTTGCCCAAGGTGATGGAGGCCAGACCTCTTCCTGATTCTTCATTCTGCGTTCTGCCTACTGCCCTACACTACTCTTAAGTCCACTGTCAGGCACCTGTGGTGCAGGAGCCCTGGGAAGGCTTAGGATGTGCCCTGGGCTCAGTTCCATTTTAGCACCTGGACTGGTGAGAATGATTAGGCAGGGTGACTTCAGGGCTTGACTCTGCTGGCCTTGGCCCTCCTACCCAGCAGATGGGCCACCACCAGCTTGTACAGGCTGTGTTCCCCAGGCCAGAGCCCACAGATGGAGAAGTTGAGAATTTCCTCATCCTACAGTAGGAAGAAGTCTGAATTAGGATTTGGGGTCTCTTCTTGTTAATGAATAAAATACTTAAGAAGTTAAAAGTTGGTCGTGAGGGGCAGGAGCTTTAGAGTTGGGCAGATCAGTAGTTTAAATTCCTGTTCTGCCTCAGCTGCCTTTGAAAGCTCAAGCAAACCATATGACCTTCCTAAGTTTCAGTTTTTTCATCTCCAAAAACTTAAACAAAGATTCAATGGAATGATATACATTTAAAGCATATTTCAATTTATATAGGTGCTTAATAAATATACATTCCATTTTCCATTGTACATGAAATTTATCTGCCTGTATCCCTAAAATATTCCCGATGGAGGGTCTCCAGTCTGTCTCTGAGTATTCCTCATGATAGAAAGCTCTCTACTTTCAAGACAGTTCTTGTATTGAGTGAAAGCTGGTTCCTTGTAACTTCCCCCACTGATCCTGGTTCTGCTCAGTGAGGCCTCAGGCACTGGAAGCCAGTGAGCCTTCTCTTATCTAGGAGCCATGTCCCTGGGCTGTCAGCCCCGGCACTCTTCTCAGAAAGTTGGGTGCCCAAGCTCTTTTTAGAACTTGATGCCAGGAGCTGAGCCTGGTACCCTAGGTGTGACCTAGCTAGCACAGGAGAGGAGTTCTTAAACCTCTGATCATTCTCAGCATATGCAGCTTGAGATCTCATCAACTTTTTGACTCAGTGTATACAAATATCTCCATCTTCCAAAACCCTCTGTCTTTTACAAACATCCTCTGCTATTAAGATAGGTCTCTACCTTCCTGTTCTTCTGTATATTTTTAAAAAATTCTTCATTGATAATGCTATAGCAATAGCTACTTCAAGATGAGGTGCATTCTTTCACAAATCCACCCCCAAACAAATCACATTTCCCCTGCTCATTGATCCTCTCTGACTGTCCACATGAATGGTTTAAATAGTTTGAATCATGGCATAAACAATACTTTTATATTCTACTTCAAAATTTCTCTTCATGAGTTATATCCTCTCAAAATAATGGCCACATTATGTTTCATTACCTGGGCACACCCAGATGTATGGAAACTTTCCTCTATTGCTGAACATGTAGGTTACTTCCTACTTTGCTCTCACTATTGTAAATAATAATGGGATGAACATCTTCATTTAACAAAGAACCAGGAAGCTCCTGCTATGGGCCAGGTGATGTGCTCTGTGCTGGGCACTGGAGAGCAGAGACGAACAGTCAGGGAGATGGACAATTGAACGTGATTAGACCAGAGTATGGTTGGTTCTCTGCTGGGAGTTTACACAGAGGCTGGAGCTCTACTCGGAAGACTTAGATGCCCGGCATATAACTTGAACCTCATTCCAAGAGTTGACATTTCCTTCTGGCTGGTGTCTGAGGGGTTGGATGGAAGGTGTATTCTTTTTGGAGAACTGCTAAGATGTGTAAGCCATAAATTTTTAGTAAGTACTTCTGTGTACTAGGATCTGGAACAGAGAAGAAGTGAGTGAGACTCATCCCTGTCTTTGAGTCTTCAACAATCTTATTGTTCAAACAATGTGGTCACCCAAGATGACATATTAAGAAGTTAGAGGGATAGAAAAGGGAGGTGCTGGACTGGGGTTTGAGGGAAGGAATCTCACTTTTTGGGGATTTATTGTCTAAAGAGTCATTGCCTCCCTCTGAAAAACCTCATGCCACCCGAGCTGTTCCGTCTCTGTTTGGCGAGGTGTGGTGTGACTCGGAAAGCCATCTCCCCTCACTGAAGATGTGGGTTCGGCTAGGAGAACACTCAGTTCCTGTTAGCTGAGCCAATCTTGGCCAGAGCCTGTTGAATATTGAATCCAGAAAGAGATCCAATTCAGAAATAAGACTTCCACCTGGGCTGTAGCTGCTGAGTCACTTTTGTTTTATGCTTTGCATCACTTAGATAAAAGCAGATGAAAAGCCAGACCAATATCTCCATATGTTGTCATGGAGGCTGTCCAATTTTGAGTGTCTGCTGCTAGTCTGATAGAGTGATGCTAGGCTGCCAGCTGCCCTGCTCAGGTAGTCCTCTCGAAAGCATACATAACACCCCTCACCCCAGTCCTTGGACACACCATTTGTTCAATTCAACCAGCATATGGTCCACTCAGGGCCAGGCTTGTGCTGGGTGCTGGGTGTGGGGACACAGGAGGAGTGAGACCTGGCCGCTGCCTCTGAGGAGCTCTGTGTGGACAGATACACTATAGGTAGTTGCCATGTGGTAGGAGAAGCTTGGGGGAAGCATGGAGGCTGTGATGCCTAAACACCCTGCCAGCCAGTAGGACTCCTGGGGGCTGGGTTATGTCTGGCTTGTTCTCTCCAGCACCTCTGGCATCTAGCATGCTGCCTGGTACTGAGTAGATGCTCAGTAAGTATTTGTGAGATGAATGACTTGGGGGTACCTAACCCAGCCTGGGAATGAGGGTAGAGGCAGAATCAGTCATCACCCAGTTATACCTGGTAGAAAAAGATTTTCCTCCCTCCCTCCTTCTCTTTTCTCCCATCCATCCCTTACTGAGCACCTGCTGGGATCCAGGCTCTGTGCTGGTGACTGTGTATACTGGGGGGTTGGGGGGGTCATAGGTCCCAGGGAGGAGGATGTGGAACTCTGTTCACATCCACCTCATTCCTGAGGGTCCTTCATCATAGCCTCCATTACACTTCAGTGTATGTCTCTGGGTCCATACCGCTCACCTAGAGCTCCCCCAGGATAGGGAAGTACCCAGGCACAGGGCCAGGACAGACGACATGTTCAGGGACCATTGTGAATAAGCAAAAGGCGGCCCAGAGAAACAGCTACTGAAGCCCTGAGCAAGAAAGGGCTAGTTTTAGCTGAAGATTGTCTGGGAGAATATCTAGGTCGAGTCCTAGTTTTTACCCTGACCAGCTATGTGACTTTGGACAGTTCACATCCCTGATCTATGCCTCAGTTTCCTCATCTACAATGTGGGTTACCTCAAAGGGGTGTGAGGAGGGTCAAAGGAGATGTTGGGTATGAAAGCATCTTGTAAAATGTAGTGTGTCATTAGGAATGAGGGGTGCTGAGGGCACCCAGAACTGAGCCTAGATTTTGTCGTCACATGTATATGATAAGCCTTGGTGTGACTTATAGTCATACAGCACACAGGGGAAACCTCACAGACAGACTTCTCTGACCCAGAATACCAGGAGGTCTGAGGCTGGAGAAGCTCAGCTTTGGTAACTGGGAAGACCACTGATAGCATGATTACTGCTCCTCCGGGCAGCACCAGGGAGAGGATGCTGCAGTGCGGAGCAGGCGTGGGTAAGAAAGAGGTGTGGGTGGAGGGGGATGAGTCCAGAGCTCCATGGGCTGCAAGGGCCATGCTGATGAGTTGGAATTTTACCTAAGGACAGCAGAGACCCATGGATGGCAGGTGAGCCTGGAGAAGACAGGGGAGAAGGTATTTTGAAGCCTCACTAAGGTTAACAGTATTGAGAACTGACTACCGGGCCTGACCAGCAGGACCCAGGCCAGGCCAGAGACATGAGGGCCTGAACCATGGCACACACATGTGCATAGTTTCCAAAGTGCTCTGAGTCCCTTTAATCTATTTTATCATCATCGTAATGCTAAGGCATATACATTACCATTATTCACATTATCCTAGTGAGAAACTGAGCCCAGAGCAGGGGAAGAAGGTTCCCTGGTGAGAATAGCTGGGTGTAGTGTAGGGGTGAGCAACACAGTACATGCTCATGAAAGGAGGTGAGAGCTCTGAGGACAAAGGTGAAACTGAGCCACGTCTTAGGAGAGGGCTCGTCCCTGGCCCTGGGGCAGGCTGAGCTTACAGGAAGAGGCAGGGTCACAGGATGGAGGTGTGGAGAGTGAGGCAGAGTCTGACTTCATCACCCCTGCCCTGTGGCTCCCCACCCTGGCCCAAAATTAGTGGAAGGGGAGGGGGTTGGTAAAGTGCCATGCCAATGGGCATGGAGGGTATACATGACTCTGCCTGGCCCCTGTGCCTCTCTGTGCTGGGCTTTAATTTTGCCAGACTGGGGCTTAGATCCCTAGGGATGACTGCACTGGGTGGGAGGTAGGGGCAGAAGATGAAACTGGAGAGGATGCAAGAGCTTTCACTATATATATATAGTGAGTCTTGGCATTGTTTTATGTTCCTCAATGTGGCGAACAAGCTCCACAAAGACCCAAGAGCTGCCCGTGGTGCTTGCGTTCTTTGTCAGCTGGTGGGATTGAGTGACCCCAAGTTAGAGCGGTTGGCCCAGTTGCCTGCCTAAGCAGAGCATCCAATCCAGTGGGACCTGGGATACCTTCCTGGAAACTATCAGTGGAGGGCACAGACATCAGAGTCACTTTGACCTGGGTTCAAATGCTGGTCTTAACCTCCTGCTAACTTCAAACCCAGGTTTTCTATCTGCAGTGTAGGGAAATGACAACCAGCCTGTAGTTGGTCAAGTGAGATGCAATGCTGTCCAGGGGTGTTTATGAAGAGCTAGTGCTGGCACACAGCAGGCGCTCAATAAACAGGTGGCTATATGTACCTCAGAGTCAGGGCCAGCAGAGTAAAGGGGTTGAGATCAGAGACCCCCGCCTGCCTGCCCACATTCAAAACCTGGCTTTACCACTTGCTGGCTGTGCAGCCTTGAGCACAGATTAGCCCTCTCTGTGTCTTTTTTGTTTTGTTGTTTTAAATTTGTACCCATGAGAAAAGTCGAACTCACTTCATAGGATTGTTGTTATTAAATAAGTTAATACCCACCTTCTCTCTTCCCATCCTCCCTTGAATCTCCTCCACTCAGACTCTGACCCCCATCCTGGGTCGCCAGTGCCCTCTGTGTTGCTGGATCCGGGGGTCAGTCAGTAGGCCTCATTGTGTCTGACCTTGCAGCAGCATCCAGAACAGTTGAAACTCTTTCCTCATTTGCTTTGAGGACACCCCTCGGGTCTCCTCCTGCCTCCCTGGAGGCTCTTCCTTCCTCACCGCGGTTGGTTCCTCCTGCTCCTCATCTGGATGTCCACGCGCCAAAAGGGTTTTGTCTCATGACTGGGATATGAGTGTCCACACTCATTCTCTTGGTGATCTCCATGTTCATAGCTTTAAATATCTCTTCTGGTGAATTCCAAATTTACACTCCCAGCCTGGACCTCGCCTCTGAACTCCAGACTGCTGGGTTTTCAGCTGGGCATCTAAGAGAGGTCTCAAACCTCGCATGCCCACAGCTGAGCCCTTCCTACAGCCCTGCAGCAGACCTCCACTCTCCCCCATTTTCCTACTAGCTGCTCAGGCGCCAAGCCTAGGAGTCCACTTCTCTCTCCCACATCCTACCTCAAATCCATCCCCAGCTCTTGTTGGTTCTACCTTCCCTATGTGCGCAGAATCTGACCCCTTTCATCCTTTCCCTGCTGTTGTCCTGGCCCACACCACCATCATTCTTACGTGGGTTATTGTGGTTGCCTCCTCTCTGGCTCCCTGCTTCCACTTGGCCTCCCTGCAGCTCAGAACCTCCAGTGGCTGTACACCAGAATTTCTGGTGGAGCTGGGCTCTCCCTGAAATGGGTACTGTGTGGATCCCGTCAGGGTAATTTCAGACTCTCTGGTTGGAAGGGCTCAACACAGTGAAGAGCATATTCCGACTTGCCCTTCTTTTTGAGCTGGCTTCCCTGCCGCCTTCCTAAGCAACTGGACAGGAGAAGGCAAAGGTGAAGTGAGTGAAAAGGGAGGGCCAGCCTGGGACGGGGCCACCTGGGCTAGTCTTGTACTGTGCTCCAGGCTCCTTTAAGAGGTGTCTGGAGCCACATCAGAGGAAGCTTTCCCGACATTGCGAGCCCATAAATCGTGGCTCCTTATTAAGGCCAGTGCCTGGGGCCACCCAGCTGCTGACCCAGAGGGAGCCATAGCTCAGCCTCAGAACATTTTGTCCTGCTGAGACAGACCTTCATGGAGCATGGTGAACTACTGTTTTTTTGAGTTCCAGTTACATGCCAGAGGTGGGCCAGTGATTCAGTGATGTTCACTCCTCCAGCTGCCAGACCACTCTGCCAGGAAGAGATGGCTTGCCCCACGGGACAGACAAAGAAACTGAGGCATAGAACAGTGAAAAGCAGTGAAGCAGAGGCGCAAAGGTCAGCCTCATCTCCCATCTTAAATCATGCCCATTGCCCACCTCTGCATTCTAGACAAGAACTCTCCAGCTGGTGGAGTGGAAGGAGCCTTGATCTGTTGAGTGGCACAGTTGTACCAGGAGAGGCCCTTGTGGATGAAACAGGATAACTCATGGAAAGTATTCAGCCCGTGCCTGGCACCCAGGAGCCATCCATTCACTGCCAAGGCCCCTTCAGCAGCCTCAGCAGCCCCCAGGGCCCCTGAGTGGGTTGGGTTGGGTTCGGTGTACTCTGCCTGCTTTGGGCCCAGCCCAGTGCCAGAATTTAGAAGCCTAGAAAAGAACCAGACATGTCCAAGTCCTTGGGTTACTCTGGCTGGAGCAGACAGGTGGTCCAACGGGCTGAGATGAGAGGTGCTGGTGGCCTGGACTAAGGTGGTGGCAGGTGTCACAGAGCAGAGCAGAGATACATGAGAGACATTAGAGGCAGTTCAAACCCTGGCTTCAGTATTTACCAGCTGTGTGACCTTGGGCAGGCTACTTACCCTTTCTGTCCCTTGGTTTCTCATGTATAAAATGGGGGTATTAACAGTTTTTTTCTTTATGGGTTAGGAGAGACTTGAAAAGGCCTTAGAACCATCTTAGCATATATGTGGTGCTCAGTAAACACTAGCTGTCATTACTGGTGACTGATCAGATGGGTGACCAGGACAGAGGGAGGCAGCCAGGATAATGGACTGAGTATCTGGAGGTAGGAAAGGAGGAGCAGATGTTGGTGTGGAGTGGGGGGAGCTTGGCTGAATCTAGGGTAGCTGGAGCACATCACAGGGAGATGTGGAGGCCCTTCTGGGGTTGGCCAGGCCTGTCAGAAACTGCTTCCCAGCCACCTCAAACCAGGAGGCTGAAGGCCCCACAGGTGACAGGTCTTTCTTCAGGATCTACAGGTTGATTATTTTTGGCCACTTGGGGTCACCGTGGAGGAGATGGGGAACAGCCAGCGCCACCATCATCACCAGCACCACTATCATCGTGGTAATGGCAATGATAACTACCATTTGTACAGGGATTTACATTTTGCAAAGTACTGTCCCAGCCATTACCTCATTGGGAACACATGGTTCCAATAGAAGGCAATGGATGCATTTCTCTTGGGTCCTGCGGGGCCCACGCCTCTGAAAGTCTGTTTCAAATGATAATGATGCCGTACATTTTTATAGTGCTCTGTGCTTTGCAGAGTGCCCCCACATCCATACTTGCATTTGGCCCTCACCATGGCTTCTCACAAGGCTCATGAACCAGGAATGAACATCCCATTTGACAAGAAAAATCTGAAGTCCCCCTTGAGAATTCCAGTGACTTGCTTGAGATGTCTCAGCGTGTGAGGCTGGGAGTTAAATGGTAGAATGAGAGGCTTACGGGGTCATCATTTTCAGTTTAGCTTTCCACATACAGCAGACCTCCCTTCTGTAGGAGCAGCTCAGCAATTTGATTACTTACTTCCAGGGATGGGAAGCTCATTACCTGAGTTGAACAGAGGTCTACCTCCCAATCCATAGCTCTCTGTCCCTTCTACTGGTCCTAGCTGTGTGGTCTGGTGATGCACAATGTGACTGAGACATCAGGACAGGAGCTTGCTCTCCCCTGATGTGCAGCCCTGGGCTGAATGACCTTTCAGGTGACCAGGTGGTATCCAGGACACTCCCCTCCCCTCCAAAGCCAGCTTAGTCCTCATTTCATGTCGTGTCTATCCTGCTATCCCTGCTATCTTGTCCTCCATTAGGGCATATCCTGGGGCTGCCCCAGACAGGGGGGAAAAGAGCGACCACATGGAGAGTGGAAAGGAGGAGCTTTGTGCTGGTTTCTGGGGGTCTGGGCTCCAGTTGGCCCTGACAAATCAGTACCTTCCTAGGCCTCCTAGAATCAGGTCTTTAAGGCTCTTTAGTGGCCCTGAAACTCAGTCATGTCCTCTCCAGACCCTCCTCTTTAGGGTCCTTCCAACTGTGTGGGCCTATGTGGAGTGGTCTAGGCGTGCCTAGAAAACCAGGGATTTGAGGAGGGTGTTGGTATTGGGGGACTTGATGAAAGCAAATTAAACTTTTTTGGGAATATTGTTCCAGTACAAAGCCTAAATGCGTAGCTGAGCAAGCAAGCCATCTATGGTGGGCCTGGCCTGCCTCTGCAATCCTTCCTTTGCCCCTCTGCCCTAAATGCACTGCCCTAAGTGTTCTCACCCCCACCTTCCTGCCCAGCTCAAATATCCCCTCCTCCAGGAAGCCTTCCCTGAATTTCTTGACTGAATGAAGGGGCTTTTCTGGGCTCCTGCAGTCCTCAGACATCTCTCTGTCACCAACCATTTGCTTTCTTATCTTCCCAACAGGCAGGGACCTCAGCCTTGTCCCTAATTCCCAAAAGGTGTTAGCATTTCTCACTCTGTTCCTCTACCTATGGTGTGTCTGTCTCTGGACAGGGGAAGGCAAAAGGGAAGTGAGTGAGAAGGGAGGGCCGGCCTAGGATGGAGCCACCCATACATGTATGTCTGCTTGCTGGCGGACTGTGCTTTGATTTGCAGTGACCCACTGCTCTCTTTGTAGTTGCTCCTCCCCACTGAGCCCTGGGGGACACATTCCTGTAAATCTGAGCACTGCAGAGAGCCCCCACCTCCCCTGTCCAGCCCGATGAGAAGACAAGGACGAGGAATGCTAGGCTGGGCTCCTCTCAGGGGTCTGAATCTGCATGCGGCCCCGCCATGCTTTCCCCTCTCCCTGCCCCTCCCAGGCTAGCGGGCAGGTTCACGGAGACCTAGGGTCCCTGGAAGGCCCTTGAGGGGAGAGTGTGGGCTTGCGTGCCACTCTCTTTTCTGCCCTGTACCTGTGTGACCAGGGGCCGGTCACTTCCGCCTCTGGCTGGTTTCCCTGGGCACAGATGGGTATGCTATCCCCATGCCTCAGGTGCTGGCACAACTAGATGAGATTACATAGGTGAAGGGCCCGTGCCCTACCTAGCACATAGCAGGTGCTGAATAAATGTTAGCCCTCCTTACTCCATTTATGAAACCAGCCCCCTGCTGAAAAGGGAGGAGGGGAGGACTTCGGGGAGAGAGGCATGGGGGTGGGGGAGACTGCGCCAGAGGTCCGAAAGGTGGAAATGGGGCAGTGGGTCTCTGGCTCCCCACGGAAGGCCCCCGATGCCTTTTGGATGTTCCTCCACCAGAGGGGTCTGAAAAAGGGGTGAGGCTTCTCCTATGCTAATGAGATGGCTCCCCAACTCAAAAACCTGAAGTGAGGAACTTTCGAGCTGGTCAGGACCTTTGCCATCACTTAGCTAAATTACTCACTTGACAAGGCAGAGGGAATCAGAGAGCGAAAAAGCCTTCCCGAGGCCACCCCGCCAGAAGTGAGCAGAGCTGGGTCCTTTCTGTTGCAGCACCTCCAACAGTTAAAAAAAAAAAGGCCAACAACTGACATTTATTGAGCCTTTGCAACATAGCAGGCCTGTTCTGTTGCTTTTTCTCTTGCCTTGTTAATCCTCACATAAACCTCAGTTTCCCCATGTGTACAATGAGGAAGACCGAAAGACTCTCCAGCCCTAACATTCTCCATTCTAAGAGGTTACTCAGTTGCTGAGTGCCTTGTGATGGCAGCTTATGACCTGTCTGGTCAGCCATCCCAGTGCTGGACGGCTCTCCCCCACACAGCTCTCCTCCAAACACTGCTGGATGCTCAAGAGTTTCTCTGCCACCTGTTCTCCTTGTCCCCCCTCCAGTGCTCCCTCCCCAAGTGTGGTAGCCAAGCCTAGGCCTGGCCCTTGCTGCTCCTTTGGAAGCATTTATTTCCCTTCTAGAGGCCTTCTCCAGGGTCAGAGCACCAAGAGGCCTTCAGGTCCGGGAGTCATGCCCCTGAGGCCCCGAGGCCCAGACTCCCACCCATTTCCTGGGCCTCACTCGGTACACATCACTCTGTGCCAGGCACTTTACACACTTGCCTTGCCACACTCCCCACCCACAGAGGGCAAGCTGCTGGCCAGCATGGCCAGGACAGCAGTGTACTCAGTGCCCCGTGGCTCCTTGGTGCATCCTTTGAGCCTCTGAGCTTCCTCCTGCACATGATGCCTCCTTTGCCTCCCCTTCATTAATTTTGACAACTAACTTCTTCGTGCCTGCTCTGAATGGGGCCCTGTGCTGGGCCCTGTCTCTCACAGGGAGGAGAGACAGAACTCAGTTACGATGTCATGATAGAGGTCAGCTTGTCTCTGACCCTGCTGGCTGGGCACTGTGGATGCAGCAGTGCTTGGGGAGCAGGACATGTGAGCAGCAGCTGTGTTGCAGCCAGTGGTGCAGTAGTGGAAGAGCAAAGGGCAGCCTTGGCCCACCAGACTCTGGGAGAGCTCCTGGAAGAGGAGACTCTGGCACCAGCATGGTCCTCCTCTTCCAGGAAGCCCTCCCTGACTACCCATGCCCCAGTGGCTTTTCCCTTCTCTGACCTTGAGCCCATAACTGCTGTGCTGCTTGTCAGAATTCTTTGCTGGAATTCAACTTTCCATATTTTCTTTTCCTATAAACAGCTTATGGCCAGGACCTGCACTGAACTTCCTGCATCATGCATTTGTGGTTTTATTAACTTATTCATTAAAACTCTGTCAGACTCTAAGACAGCTAGAGACCATGTTAGCACTGGGCAGACAAAAACTGAAGAGTTATCCTCTCTTCAAGCTGTTTCCCAATCTAGTATATAATGAAAATACAGGATGGTGAAGGCTAAAGAAACTTGGAGGATGGAGCCAACAAATGTCTGGGATTTGAGCTGGGCACTGAAGGATTAATAGAAGTTTGCCAAACAGACAACACGGAAGAGGTAATTAGAGGGAACAGCATGCACAACAGCACAGGGGCCTTTCAAGACTGTCCTTCATCTGGGGAATAGTGAGCATAGGGGTTCGGAGGGGAGTGACAGGCAAGGTGGCTGGAGAGGTGATCAAGTCCCCACTGGGCTTTAAGGTTAAGTTTAAGGTTAAGTGCCATCAGAGTTTCAGCTTAGCAGTGTCACTGGAGGCCCGGGAGAGTGTGGGCAGTCAGAGGGAAAGCTGGGAACCCAGGCCAGGGTGGTCCTCCAGGCTGAGGTGATGAGGCTGAAAGGGAAGGAGCAGTGAGGATGGGGAGAAGGGGGGCAAGGATGGATGAGGACCATAACAACTACCCTAAAACTTAAAAGCTTAAATCGCCAAACATTTCCCCATGTCTCACAGTATCATGGGTCAGGAATTTGGGGCAAGGCTCTTCTGGGTGACTCTTTAGGGTGCTCAACTAGGATCACCTTGGCAGATCACACCTGTCCAGTCAGCAGGTGTCTGATTGCAGAGTCCAGGACAGACTGACTGTGTGGTGCTACATGGGTGAGGGTTGGCAGGCTGGGCTGTCCTCTCCATGTAGCCACCAGGGGGTGTCCCCAGCAGGCTAATCAGACATCTTATGAGGTGGCTAAGGCTACAGGAGACCAAGAAGGAAGGTGCCAGCCCTTAGAAAGGCAGGCTCATACACAGGCACAGCGCCACCTCCACCAGGCTGCACTTGTCACGTCAGTCACAGGCCAGCCCAGACTGAGGGGACACAGACCCCCCTCAATGGGAGGACTGTCAAAGAATCTGTGGCCTTCTTTAATTCACATGCAACCCCACCCCCATCTCCCTCAGAGAGGTCTGAGGCCCTCCAGGGACTGGGAGGTGAGATCTCACAGTTGCTGAGGATCAGCCACTTGGTAAAGGAACTGCTCTTTCACAGATTTGAATCTGTGACCTATAGCATACCCCTCAACTACTGACCCATCACACACACCTGAGCCTCTAGCTTATTAGCATACATCAGGATCCTTAAGAGTTTAATACATACCTGTTTCTTTCAATGCTGGAGCACACTAGTGGAGCACACACCACAGGGCCCCATAATGCATGAGCCCAGGGCTGGCAGCAGGTTTCTGTGCTTAGCTCAGCTTTGGCCACGTGCTAGTGCTGCCTGGAGAACTGTGTTGTAAGGATTCTGAGCTTAGCGGGAAAGACACGGTATAATCTGTTAGTGA
Organism: Manis pentadactyla; assembly: GCF_030020395.1. Taxonomy (NCBI): domain Eukaryota; kingdom Metazoa; phylum Chordata; class Mammalia; order Pholidota; family Manidae; genus Manis; species Manis pentadactyla. The sequence goes on along the minus strand of NC_080022.1, from coordinate 43,417,277 downwards.
TGTCTGCTTTGTCCAAGGCATGGGGAGAGGCAGTATCACCATCCCTCAGCTCATGGATTCTGTTGTCGTCTTCGCCCTCAGCACCTCCCAGACCACTGCCATTGTAAGGATCCCTCCACAGCTCTAGAGGGCCAGCAGATTTGCACATACCTGTCCCTTCAGAAGCCTGTCAGCATGCCTCTGCCCCCAACCCCCTGCCACCAGGGGAACTGGTGGTCCACCATTGGATCTCCAGCCCGATAGCTTGTGTCTGGGTTTGGATACACCGGCAGATCGAGACCCTCCCCTGCCCGCTCGTACCTGAGCTGGGCAGACACCCAGTTCTATGAGTGCTAACACCAGCCTTTATCAGCCTCACACCACATTCCTTGACTTCATCTCCCTCTAGCCCCCTCCAACCCCTTTGTCAACCACAGAAAGTTTAATTGTTGCAAATGGAATCCGTGTTCTACAGAAGTCCAATAAATCTGCAGTCTGTCTTCCTGGTAATCAATCACAGATTGCAAATAGCATGAGGAGAAGTCTATAAGATATGTTCTTCATGTCTAGTATGTTGGGTTATTTTCATGTCTTGTGGTTTGAATTTGGCCACTGTCATTTTAGAGGAATTTCCTGCCATCTGCGTTCAATTGAATTTTCTCACAGATTTGTGCTTGCTTGTAAATACTAGGGGCTGGCAGAAAGGGGGGCTTTGTTCTTGGTGACATTTCAGAAATCCGTTAATGCAGCCTCGCCGGCCGATCTGCAGCTTGGCCTGGAGGGAGGTGTGAGGTGAGGGGAAGGTGCAGATTCCCAAATGGCAGCCAACTTCTCTGTCAGGCGGGGCTTTGCTCTGGGGGATGGGGTGGAATGGGATGGGGCCCCCACCTTAGGGGCTTTTCCCCGCCCACTTTTCCTGCCTATACCTGGGCTCAGTTTTCCTCTGAGTCTTGCTAATGATGAGATGTATGTGCATTTGCCCATCTAATCCTTCCTCTTGTCCTGGGAGCAGAGGGACGTTCAAGCTAAGAGACAACCCCTGCCTGAAGAGGTCATATCCCAGTATATTCTGCTGCAGCCCTGGTGATGGGAGAGGCCATTAGCCATAGCACTAGGCATCCAATCACCCCATAGTGGGCCTCAGCTCTGCATAACTCGTTCTATGACCTTAAATCACTTTTCCTCTCAGAGCCCCAGTTTCTCTCATTGTAAAATAGAATATTGATCCCCACCTCAGGGGTTGTTGCAAGGATTAAGTGATGTGTGGCTCATGGTGGGGCCTCACCAAATGGTGGCTTCTTATTCCAGCAATAGTTTTATTGTCCACCTGCTGTGCACCAGGCCATCTGCAAGCGATTGGAAATAAAAGAATGAATAAGAAACATGTAGTCCTTGTCCTTGAGGACCTCACCTGTGGACCAGCGATCACCAGAGTAGGGCACCAAGACCATCTATGGGGTGAAATATTAGAATGTGGTTTATATTTATGACTTAGCTCATTTTTGGTGTAATGATGATGATGAGGATCCTGTGTGCCAGGCACTGTTCCAAGCACTGCAAGTGTCTTTAATTCAGGTGGTCTTCACAGCTGCCATATGAGGTGGGTGGCCCTTTCATCTCCCATTTTACAGATGAGGAAAGCCAAGGCCAGAGAGCCACTTGGTCATCTCTCCCAAGGCTGTGTGCCTTGCATGTGGTATAGCATTTCTGACATGTATAAGAATAGCAGTTCATGTCTGACTTACAAGTGTGTGTTTTCTCCTGATAGTGACATGAGATCAAGAAAGTTTGGACATTACTGGTTTAGAGCAGTGATTATCAAACTTTGGTGTGAATAGGCTAAAATGCAGATTCCTGCCCTGCCTTGCTTGGGTGGGGCAGGAGGCAGCAGGCAGGTGAGGATGGAAACACCCATCAGCCATTTGCAGCTGCAGTCAGGGTCCATGACTGAAAAATGAGGACAGGCCCCCTGCTGGTGAGCCTCTGAGGTGTGGGTCACTGTGTGGGTCACGCACTAGACGACCCTCACCTGCTCGAGGACACACGCCCAGTCGCCCGCCTGTTCCTGCAGCATCAGCCCTTCCTTCTGCTGAGTCACCCCTATCCCCACAGGAGCGAGCTGGGAGTCCTGCCGTATTACAAAACAAAACACTCAACCCACTTCCCTCTTCAGATGCCACCTCGATTCTTTCCTTTCCTTTAGAGCAAAGCTCTTTCAAAGAGTCACCTGTGCTTTCTGTCCCATTTCCCTGCCTTTCTCTTCTGAGCACACGCTAGGCTTTCACACGCACAGCTTCACTGACACTGTCCCTGTGGGGGGCCCAGGGACTCCCATGTCACCCAGGCCGCTGTCATCACTTAGTTCCTCTGCCCCTCAGCAACACTACCCTGTGCTCACGCTCCCCCTTGCTGATTCCACACTCCTGATCCCCTAGCTCTCTGCTCCTTCCGGCCCCTTCCCTGGGTCTGCCTCCTCTCAGCAACCTTCCTCTTCTCGGCTATCTCACCCAGGCTGTGGCTTTGAAGAACATCCATTTGTTGATGACCCTCGGTTTTGTATGCCCAGCCTAGCCCTTCTCCTGCAGCTCAGACTTATATATCTAGCTGCCTTCCCTGCATCCCCATGTGGGTGTCCAGGTGGTACCCCAGACTCAGTGGGGTCAAAACTGAGCTGGGGTTACTCTGGGCCCCAGAACTGTGCCTTTCACAGGGATGGCAGCTCCATCCTCACCATCCTTCGTATTCTGGTTAGGCATGATGCTTATTGTCCACACCCCCCCCACTCCCCACTGGAACATCAGCTCCATATGGGAAGAGGCTTTTGTCTAACTCGTGCCCACTCTAGCTTCAGGATCTAGAACCACACCTGGCACAGAGGAGTGCTCAGTAAGTATCTGTTGCATGGATGGATGGGGTGTCAGAACCTTGGAAACTGAAAGTGCTGGGCGATGTGTGCAGGTGCCCAGCACTGCTGTTGTGCGGAGGTGTCTTGTGTGTCTTGGTCCCAGCTTGAAGCCAGGTGGAATTTGGTGCTGTCCCTCACGGAAGGGCCCTCCTGCTTCTGTGCTGTGGTGGGGTGACAGGACTTTGGCTGTGAGGCCCATAGTGAAACCAAGCCAGTGGTCCCATGGCACCTGTTCATGAGGGTCTGGTGCCGTGGGGACCTTGCCCTTGGGCATCCTCCTTCCTGCTCATCTCCTGCTGGCAGCCAGGAGGGCTGGCCCAAGAGAGAGCCAGCCAGGTGGGGAGGAGCTGTGGCGCTCTGGTGGGGACACGGATCTCCCCTGCCTGTGACCCGGGGCACAGCTGGGCTTTGGGTCCCGGCCCCTCCCAGCAGGGATGCCTGTCACCCTGAGCCTCTCCCTGCTCACAAGCTGTGCCTCCCTGGATGAAACATCCGCAGGCACACCTGTGCTGGCGGGAGCCCACTCGGGAACAGGGGAGGCAGCTGGGTGATGGGCCGAGGGGAAGGAAAGAGAAAAAGAAAGAGGCCAAGACACCAAGAGAGATGGAGAAAAACAGCATGAGATGGAGAAAGTCTGAGATCTGGAAAAATAGACTGACAGAGAACAGAGAGATGTCCAGGAAGAGACAAAAGGAGACACAGTGGGGGCACAGAGACTTCGGCAGGGCCTTCAACGTGAGCCGTCGGCGTGATGCACAGTTCACAGGGGCCTCCGTGGAGGGGGTGTACCAGAAGGAGAGCGTGGGTCTGGGCACGGGTGTTCGGGACGGAGCAAAGCAAGCTGCCTCCTGTGAGGAGCAGGGAGCAACCAAACACTAGAGGTTTGAGGCTTACCCACTCCTTTGTTCATTCCTTTGTCCCTGTCCATATGTCCACCCTTTCGTCTGTCCATGAGTCCAACATTTACTAAGCCCCTATTTGAGCTGGCACTGTGTCTACAGCTGCCTTGTCTTTTCCCTCTGCCTCTTCCAGCTTTAGTGATGCTCAGCACCCCCACACTCACCTCCAGCCTGACCTCCAGCCTGGGCTCATCCCTGCAGGCCACAGAGTCTTGCCCGCTGTAGGTGCACAGGTGAAATCTGCTGAGAGATAGAGACAGAGACAGCAGAGAAAGAAATGGCAAGCTTCCCGTGCATCAGCCCTTCCCATCCCCATCTGTTATGTCATTTGATCCTCTCTGGGCGCAGGATTGCTGCTTCGTCGTCTTCACAGATGAGGAAGTGAGAGCTCAATGAGGCCCTCCCCTCTCTCCTTTATGGAGGCCTTATTCTGTCCTCACATCATCCTGGGACTGGTCCCACAGTCTGGGCTCCTTTGTGACACTGTGGACCTCAGTTTTGAGAGGGGTGACCCAGGAGGCTCATATTACCCAGGGATCAGAGCTTCCACCCAGGATGACCTCCTTCTGGAACCACAGGAAATGAGGAAGATGTTAAGGACTCATTTGTTTATCAGTAACCTTCATTGACTTCGGGTCTGTTCCTAGCCTGGCTGGGCTCTTCTCTGTCCTTGCCCTTGGGGGGCTGACAGTCACAGGGCCATGGGTGACATGGACATAAGACCATACATCTCAGGATGGTCTGGGGTTCCCAGAGAGTCCTTAGCCAGGTTATTCTGGCTTGGCCTCAGTTGTGCCTGCCACCCTGTTTCCTGGTCAGCACTGGGATGAGTGGCCAACAGCTAAGGGTACCCCCTTCAGGAATGGCGCATGTGGGACCCACTCCAGGGCCCCTGAGCTCCCACAGCATGCTGCACACCTGCTGCTCTCATGGGCTGGTTTTCCACCTGGAGTGGTGGCCGACTCTAGTCTCTGCATTCTGAGCACAGAGCTGGAGAGAGGGGTCTAACATCAGACAACTACCTGCTGTGCTCCTTACGTACAAGGCCATATTGGATTCATAGAACAGCTCCATTTCACAGATGAAGGCACTGAACCATTGAGCTGGGAAGTGGCAGGTCTGGGATTTAAATCTGTGTCTGCCTGACGTCCAGCCCTGCAGTCTCTCCTCTTCCCCAGCTGCCCTACTATGGGTGCACCATCAATTTTTGCTGACCACGTTTCTCTGGAGAGCCCTTGGGGACTTGCATTTGTCTCATTCACCCCGAGTTTCTCCTGCCCCTCAGTACTTGGGTGGAACCCAGGGTGTAGTGTGCCCCATGTGTGCACTGGCTGGGTGAACCAAGAGGTAATACCACTCTGCTCACCAGCCGCAGGGCACCCAAGAGGCAGCTGCCTCACCCAGACCTGCCCTAGAACAGCGTCACAGGGACTAGGGTCTTGGTGCTAGATGTATGTGCACCCTTCTCCTGGTTACATGTTTCAGAACAACACTGGGAAAATGGTCTTGGAAATTACGTGGTTAATTTTGTGTTTTTGTTTAGGCATGGCTGGGAGTGGGAGCCCTTATTAGTATCAGTGTGGAAAAAATACTGAGGCATTCACGGCCAACTGCTTAATAGTTTTCATTGAATTAATTTTAAAATGAGAACCTTGTTTCCCTTATTTAATAGTAGAAAATGACTTCCACATTCTGCCTAGTAACAGCCTCGGTTATGGGCTCTCCGCAAACAATGTGCACATTAAAGACATCGCTCTTGCCCATATGTCGAATGAATAATTTTGTGCAAACTATTTATTACAAGCACACGATGCACTTAAACTTTTGTTTTAATTTTTATTTTTTACTGTCGTGGTGACAGATCCAGCCCAGAACTGGACTGTTAAAAAAGACTCTGGCTCTTTCAGGCTGTGAAAAAATGGACTACCATTTGAGAAACGCCATAGGGCTGAAAGGAAATTGTTAACTCATTTGGCCCAACATCCAGGGCTCCCTGGGCCAATGTGCAATGCTGGAGAGAGGGTGGTGAGGGGGTTTTAATAGAGGCTGTGCTAATTAGACCAAGACCAGCCAGAAGAAAATGTAAGCACGGCAAGAGGATGTCAGAGGAGGGACCGTGTGAGACGAGCACTGAGGACATGACCTGCTTCACCTATTTGTCCCTCCATCTCTCCTTTTGGCCTAGTTTTATTGAGATATAATTGACATATAACACTGTATACATTTAAGGTGTATAACATGGTTTGATACATCTCTATACTGTGAAATGATCTTTACAATAATTTTAGTTAATATCTTTCACCTCACATAGTTAACAAGTTTTTTCTTGTGATGACAACTTTTTAAGATCTACTCCCCCAGCAACTTTCAAATATGCAGTAAGATGTTATTAACTGAGGTCATCATGCTGTGCACCACATCCCCACGACTTATCTATCTTATAACTGGAATATCCATCTCTTCATTCAGTAGTTATTTATTGGAAATCTGCCTTGTTGTAGATGCTGAATACAAATCAAGAAAGTATCTGTTTTATTCTGACTTTGAGAAAGAGCTACGCCACTTGTCTCATGACCCTGCGAGGTAGGTGTTAGTGCTCTCATTCCAATGATGTGGCCCTTTTTATGTATTTAGGTCTTTAATCTTAAATGCACAGAACTGGATTAAACACCGTTATTGGTTTGTGTCACTGTCTTCTTTAGTCCATGAACGTGCCCACCTCTCTCTCTCCACATCTCTTTCCCCCTCCTACTCTCATCTCCCCTCTCCTTTTGAACACTAACAAGAAAATACATTTACCTCTGTGCTGTCCCCTATCTGGTGTCCCTGCCTCTAAGCTGGAGGTAACAACTTTACTGAATTTTGTTCTTGTTATTCTAGTTATACTTTTTATTAAAGTAACTCATATACTAAAAAAATGCAAAAATCATTAAGTGTGCAGTCTGGTGACTATCACAATGTAAACATAACAGTGAGATGACACATAGGTCAAGAAACAGAATATTACCATCACCCCAGGAATGTCCCACTCATGCCTCCTCCCAGTGTCTACTCCCTGCCTCCTTCCCCCAGTAACCACAGGCTTGCCTTCAAGTACCGCAGACTGGTTTGGATTGTATTTGAATTTTATACAGCTTGGGTCATATTGTATATACTGTCTTGTGTCTTAGCTGCTCTTACCCAACATCATGTTTCTGAAATTTGTTTATGTTGTGTAGCTATGGTTTATTCATTTCCACTGATGTGTAATATTATAGTTTATTGATCTTTTCCACTGCTGGTGAACATTTGGTTTGTTTCCCTCTTCAAATGTTTGAGTAACATTACTTTCAATGTATGTATCCTTACAGTGTATGTGTAGGAATGGAGTTTGCTGAGCTCTGTGATATGGGTATGTTCATTTTTCATGCCATGTAGTTTTCCAGAGTGACTGCACCTTCATGCTCCCACCAGGGAGTAGCACAATTTCATTGGTCATCATCCTTGCTAACACTTGGGGTTGCTTATAGATTTTAGCCATTGTAGTGGGAATGTGGTGGTACCTTACTGTGGGTTTGATTCGCATTTTTCTGATGCTTATACTGAGCACCATTTCCTAAGTTTCTTGACCATCAAATACTCTTTTTCTGTGTTGTGTTTATTCAAGTCTCTTTTTTTATTTGGATTATTTGCCTTTTTATGTGTACAAGATCTTTATTCTATACCTTAGCCCCTGTCAGTCAGCTGTGCTATCAGTATCTTTTCCTGCTCTGTGGCTTGTCCTTTTCCTCTACTCATGGTGCCTTTTGGTGAGTAGAAGTTCTTAATTTTTTTTTTTTTTTAATAATTATTTTTTATTGAAGGGTAGTTGACACACAGTATTACATTACATTAGTTTCAAGTGTACAACACAGTGGTAGAACATTTATATACATAATTCTAGGTTCCAGCTATCACCCTACCAAGCTGTTACAATATCTTGACTATATTCCTTATGCTATACATTACATCCCGGTTACTTATTTATTTTACCATTGGAAGTCTGTCCTTATTTTTTTTTTTTTTTTTTTGTGAGGGCATCTCTCATATTTATTGATCAAATGGTTGTTAAAGACAATAAAATTCTGTATAGGGGAGTCAATGCTCAATGCACAATCATTAATCCACCCCAAGCCTAATTTTCGTCAGTCTCCAATCTTCTGAGGCATAACAAACAAGTTCTTACATGTAGAACAAATTCTTACATAATGAATAAGTTACATAGTGAACAGTACAAGGGGAGTCATCACAGAAACTTTCAGTTTTGCTCATGCATTATGAACTCTAAACAGTCAGTTCAAATATGAATACTCATTTGGTTTTTATACTTGATTTGTATGTGGATACCACATTTCTCTCTTTATTATTATTATTTTTAATAAAATGCTGAAGTGGTTGGTAGATACAAGATAAAGGTAGAAAACATAGTTTAGTGTTGTAAGAGAGCAAATGTAGATGATCAGGTGTGTGCCTGTAGACTATGTGTTAATCCAAGCTAGACCAGGGCCATAAAACATCCACGAATGCAGAAGATTTCTCTCAGAACAGGGGGGGTGGGGTTCTAAGCCTCACCTCTGTTGATCCCCAATTTCTCACCTGATGGCCCCCCTGCGACTGTGCCTGTCTTAGGTTGTTCCTCCCTTGAGGAATCTTACCCGTCTCTGGCTAACCAGTCATCTTCCGGGGCCATACAGGGAAATGTAAAGTTGGTGAGTGAGAGAGAAGCCTTATTGTTTGAAAAGGTTAGCTTTTTACTTCTTTGCATATTTATGCCCTGTGGCTTCTATGCCCAGCATTTGTCTTGAGGTATCTTTACCACTTGGAGGAGTTATGATACTCGGTAAATTTGATATGAGGCACGAATTCTATTTAAGGGTTGTAATTAGGAAGGAAGAAGAAAAGCTATAGAAGTAGCAGACGGAAGAAAACATGGGAAGATTGATTATTTCTTTGACATATCTTCTTGTAGAGTAACTTCAGCATATATAGGTTTTAAGCTACTACTTAAATTGCACACACACATTAACATAATAGGAGTATAGTTACATAACCAAAGCATATCTGTAATTACCAGCCATCTCCAGTGAAACCAAGAAAACCAGTTAGGCACCTTAGGCATTTGTGAAAACTTATCTATGATATGGTGGATATTGTCCAACTGAACTTGAACAGTCTGAGAGAAATCAGACAAATTAAAACAACCCATTCCTGGGGACTGTTCACATGCCATATGTTCTTTTAACAGTAAATAGTCTGTAGTTGTAAGAGTTTGGAGCGCTACAATTTGCACTTCTCCAAATTCTTGGTTGAGTTCCAACAGTATAGATCCAGTCAAATTTGTTGTTTTACTGTATGCACAGGCCAGCTTAGATATCTCCTTCCTCATTCCCATGGCAAGTCCAGGAGCTGGTGGGATGAGTGCATCTACAGCTGTAGCAGTGCGTGGATCTTTGTTGGGGTTTTTTGATGATCATCTTCTGGCATGAGTCTTCCAGAGAGTGCAGATGTTGGAAGTTCTTTTTCATATCGTATCTTAGTTCATTTTCGGGGTAGCCCAATTAGGCTTTGATCCTCTGTATAAACACAAACAGACCCTTTGCCTACACTTTTATATGCCCTTTATACCCTTGTGTAGAACTCGTTGGAGGTTACCACACAGGAACTGCCCTTTTTTTTTTTTTGCTTTGTTTTTGGTATCACTAATCTACACTTACATGACGAATATTATGTTTACTAGGCTCTCCCCTATACCAGGTCTCCCCTATAAACCCCTTTACAGTCACTGTCCATCAGCATAGCAAAATGTTGTAGAATCACTACTTGCCTTCTCTGTGTTGTACAGCCCTCCCTTTTCTCCTACCCCCCCATGTATGTTAATCTTAATACTCCCCTACTTCTCCCCCCCTTATCCCTCCCTACCCACCCATCCTCCCCAGTCCCTTTCCCTTTGGTACCTGTTAGTCCATTCTTGAGTTCTGTGATTCTGCTGCTGTTTTGTTCCTTCAGTTTTTCCTTTGTTCTTATATTCCACAGATAAGTGAAATCATTTGGTATTTCTCTTTCTCCGCTTGGCTTGTTTCACTGAGCATAATACCCTCCAGCTCCATCCATGTTGCTGCAAATGATTGGATTTGCCCTTTTCTTATGGCTGAGTAGTATTCCATTGTGTATATGTACCACTTCTTCTTTATCCATTCATCTATTGATGGACATTTAGGTTGCTTCCAATTCTTGGCTATTGTAAATAGTGCTGCAATAAACATAGGGGTGCATCTGTCTTTCTCAAACTTGATTGCTGCGTTCTTAGGGTAAATTCCTAGGAGTGGAATTCCTGGGTCAAATGGTAAGTCTGTTTTGAGCATTTTGATATACCTCCATACTGCTTTCCACAATGGTTGAACTAATTTACATTCCCACCAGCAGTGTAGGAGGGTTCCCCTTTCTCCACAGCCTCGCCAACATTTGTTGTTGTTTGTCTTTTGGATGGCAGCCATCCTTACTGGTGTGAGGTGATACCTCATTGTAGTTTTAATTTGCGTTTCTCTGATAATTAGTGATGTGGAGCATCTTTTCATGTGTCTGTTGGCCATCTGTATTTCTGTTTTGGAGAACTGTCTGTTCAGTTCCTCTGCCCATTTTTTAATTGGGTTATTTGTTTTTTGTTTGTTGAGGCGTGTGAGCTCCTTATATATTCTGGACGTCAAGCCTTTATCGGATGTGTCATTTTCAAATATATTCTCCCATACTGTAGGGATCCTTCTTGTTCTATTGATGGTATCTTTTGCTGTACAGAAGCTTTTCAGCTTAATATAGTCCCACTTACTCATTTTTGCTGTTGTTTTCCTTGCCCGGGGTGATATGTTCAAGAAGAGGTCACTCATGTTTATGTCTAAGAGGTTTTCGCCTATGTTTTCTTCCAAGAGTTTAATGGTTTCATGGCTTACATTCAGGTCTTTGATCCATTTGGAGTTTACTTTTGTATATGGGGTTAGACAATGGTCCAGTTTCATTCTCCTACATGTAGCTGTCCAGTTTTGCCAGCACCACCTGTTGAAGAGACTGTCATTTCGCCATTGTATGTCCATGGCTCCTTTATCAAATATTAATTGACCATATATGTCTGGGTTAATGTCTGGATTCTCTAGTCTGTTCCATTGGTCTGTGGCTCTGCTCTTGTGCCAGTACCAAATTGTCTTGATTACTATGGCTTTATAGTAGAGCTTGAAGTTGGGGAGTGAGATCCCCCCTACTTTATTCTTCTTTCTCAGGATTGCTTTGGCTATTCGGGGTCTTTTGTGTTTCCATATGAATTTTTGAATTATTTGTTCCAGTTCATTGAAGAATGTTGCTGGTAGTTTCATAGGGATTGCATCAAATCTGTATATTGCTTTGGGCAGGATGGCCATTTTAACGATATTAATTCTTCCTAGCCACGAGCATGGGATGAGTTTCCATCTGTTAGTGTCCCCTTTAATTTCTCTTAAGAGTGACTTGTAGTTTTCAGAGTATAGGTCTTTCACTTCTTTGGTTAGGTTTATTCCTAGGTATTTTATTTTTTTTGATGCAATTGTGAATGGAGTTGTTTTCCTGATTTCTCTTTCTGTTGGTTCATTGTTAGTATATAGGAAAGCCACAGATTTCTGTGTGTTGATTTTGTATCCTGCAACTTTGCTGTATTCCGATATCAGTTCTAGTAGTTTTGGGGTGGAGTCTTTAGGGTTTTTTATGTACAGTATCATGTCATCTGCAAATAGTGACAGTTTAACTTCTTCTTTACCAATCTGGATTCCTTGTATTTCTTTATTTTGTCTGATTGCCGTGGCTAGGACCTCCAGTACTATGTTAAATAACAGTGGAGAGAGTGGGCATCCCTGTCTAGTTCCCGATCTCAGAGGAAATGCTTTTAGCTTCTCGCTGTTCAATATAATGTTGGCTGTGGGTTTATCATAGATGGCCTTTATTATGTTGAGGTACTTGCCCTCTATTCCCATTTTGCTGAGAGTTTTTAACATGAATGGATGTTGAACTTTGTCAAATGCTTTTTCAGCATCTATGGAGATGATCATGTGGTTTTTGTCTTTCTTTTTGTTGATGTGGTGGATGATGTTGATGGACTTTCGAATGTTGTACCATCCTTGCATCCCTGGGATGAATCCCACTTGGTCATGGTGTATGATCCTTTTGATGTATTTTTGAATTCGGTTTGCTAATATTTTGTTGAGTATTTTTGCATCTACGTTCATCAGGGATATTGGTCTGTAGTTTTCTTTTTTGGTGGGGTCTTTGCCTGGTTTTGGTATTAGGGTGATGTTAGCTTCATAGAATGAGTTTGGGAGTATCCCCTCCTCCTGTATTTTTTGGAAAACTTTAAGGAGAATGGGTATTATGTCTTCCCTGTATGTCTGATAAAATTCCGAGGTAAATCCATCTGGCCCGGGGGTTTTGTTCTTTGGTAGTTTTTTGATTACCGCTTCAATTTCGTTGCTGGTAATTGGTCTGTTTAGATTTTCTGTTTCTTCCTGGGTCAATCTTGGAAGGTTATATTTTTCTAGGAAGTTGTCCATTTCTCCTAGGTTTCCCAGCTTGTTAGCATATAGGTTTTCATAGTATTCTCCAATAATTCTTTGCATTTCCGTGGGGTCCGTCGTGATTTTTCCTTTCTCGTTTCTGATACTGTTGATTTGTGTTGACTCTCTTTTCTTCTTAATAAGTCTGGCTAGAGGCTTATCTATTTTGTTTATTTTCTCGAAGAACCAGCTCTTGGTTTCATTGATTTTTACTATTGTTTTATTCAACTCAATTTTATTTATTTCTTATCTGATCTTTATTATGTCCCTCCTTCTGCTGACCTTAGGCCTCATCTGTTCTTCTTTTTCCAATTTTGATAATTGTGACATTAGACCATTCATTTGGGATTGCTCTTCCTTTTTTAAATATGCTTGGATTGCTATATACTTTCCTCTTAAGACTGCTTTTGCTGTGTCCCACAGAAGTTGGGGCTTAGTGTTGTTGTTGTCATTTGTTTCCATATATTGCTGGATCTCCATTTTGATTTGGTCATTGATCCATTGATTATTTAGGAGCGTGTTGTTAAGCCTCCATGTGTTTGTGAGCCTCTTTGCTTTCTTTGTACAGTTTATTTCTAGTTTTATGCCTTTGTGGTCTGAAAAGTTGGTTGGTAGGATTTCAATCTTTTGGAATTTTCTGAGGCTCTTTTTGTGGCCTAGTATGTGGTCTATTCTGGAGAATGTTCCATGTGCACTTGAGAAGAATGTATATCCCGCTGCTTTTGGATGTAGAGTTCTATAGATGTCTATTAGGTCCATCTGCTCTACTGTGTTGTTCAGTGCTTCCGTGTCTTTACTTATTTTCTGCCCGGTGGATGTATCCTTTGGGGTGAGTGGTGTGTTGAAGTCTCCTAGAATGAATGCATTACAGTCTATATCCCCCTTTAGTTCTGTTAGTATTTGTTTCACATATGCTGGTGCTCGTGTGTTGGGTGCATATATATTTAGAATGGTTATATCCTCTGTTTGACTGAGCCCTTTATCATTATGTAGTGTCCTTCTTTATCTCTTGTTACTTTCTTTGTTTTGAAGTCTATTTTGTCTGATATTAGTACTGCAACCCCTGCTTTCTTCTCACTGTTGTTTGCTTGAAATATGTTTTTCCATCCCTTGACTTTTAGTCTGTACATGTCTTTGGGTTTGAGGTGAGTTTCTTGTAAGCAGCATATAGATGGGTCTTGCTTTTTTATCCATTCTGTTACTCTGTGTCTTTTGATTGGTGCATTCAACCCATTAACATTTAGGGTGACTATTGAAAGATATGTACTTATTGCCATTGCAGGCTTTAAATTCGTGGTTACCAAAGGTTCAAGGTTAGCCTCTTTAGTATCTTACTGCCTAACTTAGCTCGCTTATTGAGCTGTTATATACACTATCTGGAGATTCTTTTCTTCTCTCCCTTCTTATTCCTCCTCCTCGATTCTTCGTATGTTGGGTGTTTTGTGCTGTGCTCTTTCTAGGAGTGCTCCCATCTAGAGCAGTCCCTGTAAGATGTTCTGTAGAGGTGGTTTGTGGAAAGCAAATTCCCTCAGCTTTTGTTTGTCTGGGAATTGTTTAATCCCACCGTCATATTTGAATGATAGTCGTGCTGGATACAGTATCCTTGGTTCAAGGCCCTTCTGTTTCATTGTATTAAATATATCATGCCATTCTCTTCTGGCCTGTAGGGTTTCTGTTGAGAAATCTGACATTAGCCTGATGGGTTTCCCTTTATAGGTGACCTTTTTCTCTCTAGCTGCCTTTAACACTCTTTCCTTGTCCTTGATCTTTGCCATTTTAATTATTATGTGTCTTGGTGTTGCCCTTCTTGGATCCTTTCTGTTGGGGGTTCTGTGTATTTCCGTGGTCTGTTCGATTACTTCCTCCCCCAGTGTGGGGAAGTTTTCAGCAATTATTTCTTCTAAGATACTTTCCATCTCTTTTCCTCTCTCTTCTTCTTCTGGGACCCCTATAATACGGATATTGTTCCTTTTGGATTGGTCACACAGTTCTCTTAATATTATTTCATTCCTGGAGATCCTTTTGTCTCTCTCTATGTCAGCTTCTATGCGTTCCTGTTCTCTGATTTCAATTCCTTCAATGGCCTCTTGCATTCTATCCATTCTGCTTATAAACCCTTCCAGAGTTTGTTTCATTTCTGCGATCTCCTTTCTGGCATCTGTGATCTCCTTCCGAACTTCATCCCATTTCTCTTGCGTATTTCTCTGCATCTCTGTCAGCATGTTTATGATTCTTATTTTGAATTCTTTTTCAGGGAGACTGGTTAGGTCTGTCTCCTTCTCTGGTGTTGTCTCTGTGATCTTTGTCTGCCTGTAGGTTTGCCTTTTCATGGTGATAGGAATAGTCTGCAGAACTGGGACGAGTGACGGCTGGAAGGACTTCCTTTCTTGTTGGTTTGTGGCCCTCCTCTCCTGGGAGAACAGCGGCCTCTAGTGGCTTGTGCTGCGCAGCTGCGCGCAGACAGGGTTTCTGCTTCCTGCCCGGCTGCTATGGAGTTAATCTCCGCTGTTGCTGTGGGCGTGGCCTGGCTCGGGCTGCTACTCCAAAATGGTGGAGTCGCGTTGGAGCAGGAGCGGCTGGGAAGCTATTTATCTCCATAAGGGGCCTCCCTGCTCCCTGCAGCCCAGGGGATAGGGTGCCCAGAGATCCCGGATTCCCTACCTCTGGATTAAGTGACCCACCCTGCCCCTTTAAGACTTCCAAAAAGCACCCGCCAAAACAAAACAACGCCCACCAAAAAAAAAAGAAAAAAAAATTTTTTTAATTAAAAAAAAAAAAAAAGTTTTTAATTAAAAAAAAAAAAAAAAAAAGGTGGTCGTTCGTTTTTCTTTATTCTGCAGTGCCAGCCTCAGGCCTCTGCTCACCGGTCTTTCTGCCCTGTTTCCCTAGTATTGGGGTCCCTATCCCTTTAAGACTTCCAAAAAGCGCTCGCCAAAACAAAACAGCAAAAAAGCAAAAAAAAAAAATGGTCGCGCGCTTTTCTTATGCCCTCTGTCGCCCAGCCTCCAGTGCCTGCTCACTGTTCTTGCTGCCCTGTTTTCCCAGTATCGAGGGCCCTGCACTCTGGCCGGGATGGCTGGGGCTGGGTGTTCGGCAGCCCTGGGCTCCGTCTCCCTCCCGCTCTGCCTATTCTTCTCCGGCCGGGAGCTGGGGGGAGGGGCGCTCAGCTCCCGCGGGGCCGGGGCTTGTATCTTACCCCCTTCGCGAGTCGCTGGGTTCTCTCAGGTGCGGATGTGGTCTGGATATTGTCCTGTGTCCTCTGGTCTTTATTCTAGGAAGGGTTGTCTTTGTTATATTTTCATAGATATATGTTGTTTTGGGAGGAGATTTCCGCTGCTCTACTCACGCCGCCATCTTCTGCCCCTCTGTGTCAGAAGTTCTTAATTTTAAAATAGTCAACCTTTTAATCCTTATTTTTATTGTCAGTGCTTCTTGTGTCCTATTTAAGGAATCTTTGGCTGCCTCAAATTGTGAAAATAGTCTTCTGTATTTTCTTCTTGAGGCTTGGTTGTTTTACACTTCATATTTATATCTATAATCCATCTGGGTCTGATTTTCCTGCATGGTTGTCACAGAGGGCAAGTTTCTTTTTTTTTTTTTGTTCAATTGATTTAAAGTAAAACAAAAATAAAAATAAAAATAAAATAAAAACCCATTTCTTCTACCTTCTGCCTCTGGCAATCACCAATCTGTTCTGTTCTGTATTTTCCTTAGTGGCTACACCAATTTACATCTATGAGCTTGATTTTCTTTTCTTTTCTTTTTAGATTCTACATATAACCAAGATCATATGGTATTTGTCTTTCTCTGACTTATTTCATTCAGCGTAATGCCCTTGAAGTCCATATATGTTGTTGCAAATGGCAAGGTGTCATTCCTTTTTATGGCTGAATAATATTCCAGGTGTGTGTGTGTGTGTACAGCACAATTTCTTTATCCATATATCCATTGATGGACACTTAGGTTGTTTCCATGTCTTGCTATTGTAAATAATGTTGCAGTGAACATGGGGGTACAGATATCTTTTTGAATTAGTATTTTCATTTTCTTTGAATGAAGATGGAATTGCTGGATCATATGGTAGTTTTATTTTTAATTTTTGAGGGACCTCCATACTGTTTTCCTTAGTGGCTACACCAATTTACATTCCCACCCACAGCATACAAGGGTTTTCTCCACATCCTTGTTATTTCTAGTCTGTTCTGTTCCATTGATCTATATGTCTGTTCTTATGGCAACACCATACTGTTTTGATTACTACAGATTTATAATACAGTTTGAAATCTGGGCATGTATACCTCCTGCTTTATTCCCTTTCTCAACATTACTTTGGCTATTCAAGATTCTTTATGGTTCCATGCAGATTTCAGGATTGTTTATTGTATTTCTATGAAAAATATCACTGAAATTTTGATAGGGATTGCATTGAATCTGCATATTGCTATGAGTAGTATGGACATTTTAGCAGTTTTAATTCTCCAGTCCATGAGCATGGGATATTTTTCCATATATTTGTATCTTCAATTTCTTTCATTAATGGCTTTTAGTTTTCAGTACACAGGTCCTTCACCTCTTTGGTTAAGCTTATTCTTTGGTTTCTGATGTAGTTGTGTAGTTGTACATGGATTATTTTCTTAATTTCTCTTTTTCTGATAGTTCATTTTTAGTGTATAGAAATGCAATAGATTTTTGTGTAGTGATTTTGTATCCTGTAACTTTACTGAATTTGTTTATTAGTTCTAACAGTTTCTTGATGGAGTCTTTAGGGTTATTATATAGTATCATGTCATCTGCAAATAGTGATAGTTTTACTTTTCCTTTCCAATTTGGATGCCTTTTGTCTCTTTTTTTTGTTGCCTAATTGTTATGACTTCCAAAACTATATTGAATGAAAGAGTGGGTATCTTTGTCTTCTTCTGATCCTAGAGAAAAAGCTTTCAGCTTTTCGCTGTTGAGTATGATGTTAGCTGTGGGCTTGTCAAATGCGGCCTTTATTGTGTTAAGGTACGTCCTTTTATACCCACTTCGTTAAGCAAGTTTTTTTTTAATGATAGAATGTGATTGAGCCAGCAGCTTTTATTGAACACACTGTCCTTTCTCCACTCTTTTTTTTACTTTAAACCAGTTAAATTACTGGGACTATTTCTGAATTTTCTGTTCTGTATTGTTGGTCTATTTGTTTATCTTTGGGCCAATTTCACAATCTTAATTGTTGCATTTTTATAATAAGCCTTGATATTTAGTGTGGTAGTAGAGGTTCTCCTTTAGTATTGCTCTGGCTGTTCTTGGCTGTTTTAATTTTAACATAAATTTTAGAATTAGCTTGGTAATTTGAACCTGCTGGGATTTTGATTTTGATTGCATTGAATCTCTAGATTAACTGGAGAAGATAAATTTGGAATTTCCAAATTCACCTTTGGAATCTTTTGACCCATGAATATGTGTATCCCTAAGTTCATTTTGGTCTTCTTTAATTCCTTTCAATAATCTGTAATTTTCTATGTAGGGGTCTTGCACATCTTATGTTAGATTTATCCTTAAGTATTTTATGTTTTTTGATATTATCATGTCAGAAATGTTTTTTTGTTTATTGCAGATAGGTAAGCAATTGATTTTTGAATTTTCACTGTATGTATACTGACCTTCACTTAATAATGGTGATCATTTGTTTCTAAATTCTTTTTGATTTCTGATTGTCATCTGTGGTAATAATAATTTCCTTTCTTTCTTTTTAATTCTTATATATTTTACTTCTTCCATTCCTGCCTACCTACTAGACAATTTTGTTTGTTATTCTATTTCTTTAAAATAATTTTTATCAGAAAAAAAGATTTTCTCCTATGTATGTATGCATATATATATGTGTGCCTGAACAATATATAGTTTTAATTGATTTCAAATTTATATTCTGCAACTCACTTTTTAAATTCAGCGTTGTGCTACTGGTCATTGCAGACACCTCTAGTTCAGGCATTTTCACGGTTGTATAACATTCTCTTACATGAATATACAATGCTATCCACTCCATTCATTTGGCCTGTTTCCAGGTTTCTTTTTGCTAATACAAATGGTGCTGCCATCCAGATTCCTGTACTCATTTCCTGGTGCACATATGCAAGGGCTTCTTTATGGCAGCAGTTCTCAAACTGATCTGAGAACCTCTTCACACTTTTAAAGATTCTTGAGGACTTCTAAAGAACTTTTGCTTATATAGGTTATATCCAGTAGTATGCTAGCAAGCTTTTAACAACTGGCTCTCTTGGGGGACAAGAAGCCCTGACTAGTGTTGTCTGGTTTCTGTGGTCTGAGGACCCCACTGTGTTAACCAGTGTTCTTCAGTATCAGGGAGGTGTGGGATCCATGGGCTGAAGGGCACGTGAATTCACCTTTGCAAGGTAATGCTCAGCTGGTTTCCAGATAGACTAGTAGAAACCCTGCAAGCAGTGTGTGGCAGATTCTATTCTATTGCTTAGAGCCTCTCTTACACCTGGTACTGTCAGACTCAACTACTTTTTGCCTATCAGATGGGTATAAAATAGCACCTCACTGTGGTCTTGATCTGCATTTCTCCGAGGTCCCAGTTTCCTGACACATTTCATGAGAAAAGCCTTACATCCCCTATCTCCTGGTTCAGCTTTTCCTTACAGTTCCCCATCCAGACTGCTCACCTCCAGGCCTTTGCACAGACTGTCTCTTCTGTGAAATACTCTGCCTCAGCCCCCAGCGCTCAGTTCACTGCTGCATTCCTTAGGACCAAGTACAGGGTCAGGCATGGCAGGTCTGTAAACCTTTGATTGAATAAGAATTGGAAGGAGACAAATAGCCTTGGGTTCAAATTCCAGCTTTGCCACATCATATGACCTTGGTAAAGTAACCTAGCTTCTCTGAGCTTTGGTTTTTCTTCTTGAATAAAACGGAGATGATAACCTTAGTTTGTGTGGTTATCATGAGGCATCTTGCCATGAAACAATTTACTGTGGATGGCTTGGCCCTTCCTTCTGCTGGGGCCTCTGCCTTCTGGGTTCGCAGGGGGTCTGGCTGTCCTGGGCAGGGAGTCCTTGGCCATTCCCTGTTGTCTCTGCGTGCCATCCTGCTCACTGAAGCTGGACAAAGGAGCAGGCAGGAAGAGTCACTCACTGATTCAGCCAGCATTTACTAGGCTGCTCGTGTGTGTCAGCAACTGTCCCAGGCACTGGGGATTAATCAGTGAGTAAAACAGAAAAAATATCTGTGTTCCAGGAGGCTATTTTCTAATAGGTGGAGACAGAGGGTAAGAAAGGAAAATGTAAAGTATGCTATTTGGTAACAACTGCAACAGAGGAAGAAATGAGCAGGGAAGAGAGATAAGAGTTGAGAAGGGAAACATACCTCTTAAATAGTGTGTCCAGGGAAGGCCTCAGAGTGCATGCGACATCTGAATAAAGATGTGAAGTGTGGGGATAAACCATGAAGTATCTGGGGAAAGAGCATTCCAGGCAGAGTGTGTTTGCACAGTAAGTGCAAAGGCCCTGGGGCCAGAGTGTGTTTGGTGTGTGTGAGGAATACCTAAGAGGACAGTGTGACTGGAGTGCGTGTTTATTCGTTCAGTCATTCACAGATATTTATAGAGTGCCTGTGTGTGCCAAGCCTTGTTCTAGGCACTGAGGCACCCATAGTGACCAACTCAGATCAAGTGCTGCCCTCATGGATCTCACGGTTGTGTGGAGACAAACAATAAGCCAACAAACAAATGAGACACAGCAGTCCAAGTGATTCTTTTATACTGTGAGTCAAATCTGTCACTGCTCCGCCATCAGTACTTGCTATTGTGAAATGACTCCTTGTTTCATTCAGAGCAGGAATCTGAGTCCTCACAGTGGCCTTCAATGTGACACACAGGCCCAGGATCCTTCTGGGTACAGCATCATTTACTTCTCACCTTCTTGCTTCCTCCACACCAGCCAAGTGTACTCCCTCCTCAGGGCCCTTGCACTGTCTATTCCCTCTGCCTGGAATGCACTTCCCCCAGGTATCTGCTAGACCAGCTCCTCTCTTTCTCTATGGTGCCCACCTCAACACTCTTATTTAAAAAGTGCTACCCCAGCACACCCGAACTCATTATATTGCTCAATTTTTTTTCGAATAACTTTGCACCTTCTAACATACTACTATATTTTATGTATTTATCACATTTATTATTTATGGTTTGTCCCCCCTTTTTGTATGTAAGGTCCAGGAGGACAGGGATTTTTGTCTGTTTTTTTTTTTTTACTGTCATCTCCTAAATATCTGCAATAGCTTCTGGTACATAATAGGTGCTCAATAAATATTTGTTTAATGAAAAAAATCTGATATGTGTCTGGTAGACTGGGGGTGCTATTTTAGATGGGTGGGGAGGAAATCTTTGGCACAGTGGCATCTGAGCAGAAGCCTGGATGCAGTGAGGGAGGGGGCCCAGTTCTCTCTGGGGAAGGGTGTCCAGGCTGCCTGACTGAAGTGGGAGCTAGTGATTGGGGTAGGGGTGGGGATCAGAATGAAACAGGCAGATCAGCTGACCTTAAGTGGTGTAGTTTAGGCACATCTTCTAATGTATGCAAGTTGACCACCCCCTCCTCCACTTTGCCCCTTCTTTTCCAAACAAGCTAGCCTAGAACATTCACTGTCAGGGAAAGAACACTGGGATTGACATGGAAGTCCAGGGCTGGGCTCCCAGCTCACTGAATTAGTGGAAAGTGAAAATCCCTCTGCAAGCCTCATTTCCCTCATCTCTAATGTGGAAGTAATGTTACATACTTTCTAGCTTGTCTGAGCGTGAATTTGGACAATGGATTTGGAAGGGTGTTGTTTCCTCTTGTCAGCATCTGGTGGCTGAAGGTGGTGTGAGAAGACCCACAGGAGCCGAGTGGAGAGGGCTCGCTGTGCGCCCACTGCTGCTCTCGGTCCTCCAACACGAATCCCCTTAGAGCTCATAGCAGCCCTCGGGGGCAGGTGCCACCTGACAGCTGCCCCTTGGTGGAGATGTGCACAGTGAGGCAGAGGGCTTCAATAACTTGCCCAGGTTGCACAACTAGTAAGATAGGAGCTGGAAGCTGCTTCTGCTGCATCCTGAACATCAGCGCTAGTTCTGGCCTAAGCTTTCCTTCCCCATGGCATTGTACAGATGGAGAGACTGAGGCCCAGATGGGGAAGCAGCTTGTAAAGCCATACTCCTGTGCACAGCAGTCTGTGCTGGAACCCAGGCCTCTAGGCCCCCAGCCCATGGCCTCTCCCACCCCATCTGTTGCACCTTGTTCAGGTGACTCAATCTACAGGGTTACCCGGAGGGCAGGAGCTTCTGAGAGTCCCCTTCTCCTCCCCCAGTCATAATGGGTGATTTCCTGTTGCTCTGAAGGTTTGTTCCTAAGGCTTGCTGGGGCAAAGGTAAAACTTTACAGAGCTTCTGGAAAGGAGAAACCCGAGTGTAAATCAGGTTTATGGCCTAGATAATAAAGTGTCTATTCCAACTGATACTTTACTCCTCAGTCTCTTGATTCCTTCCATATGAACTCTCTGCATTTGGGTCATGGCAGCCCATGGTGGTTTCATTTGTTCAGTTACTAGGAGCCAGGTCTTCTTGTCACTATGGGAAGACAGGATACAGAAAGCTCAGACCACAGTCTGGGCCTTGGATTGTCCTGCCCCTTGGCTGTTTGGTAGAGATTGAACACATTTCTGCAGCACACATTCTCTGAGGACCTGCTGGGTGCCAGGCCTGTGCTGGGCACTGGGGAGAGAGAGTTTCTAAGTTAGGATGGGATATAAGCATGCAAACTGGCAATTATAGTACAGGGGACAAGTGCAGGGAGTTGGAGGGGCCAGGGCAGCACCTGGGGCAGTCTGGCAGCAGATCAGGGAGGGCTTCTGAGATGAGAAGGCATCTAATCTGAGACAAGGAAAGTGAGCTGGAATTATAGCTGTGGGGGAAGGCAGAGGGAATGGCATATGCAAAGACATTAGGAAAGTTGGAGGTCAACTCATGTGTGCAGCTGGGGAAACAAGCCTGACAGCAGGAGGGAGTGCTTTGTAGGATGGGATGCTCAGAAGTCTTCCTAGAGGAGGTAGCATTTGAACTGGGTGTTACAGGATGAATAGCACTTCATCAGTGCACAGAACAACCTTCACAATATGGAAATGTAAAATGGCATGGGGAGTGTGGGTAGCAAGGAGCAGTTCCTGCAGGCTATTACATAGTTGGGTGCTGGAGAGGTGGTAGTGAGAGGGCTGTGGTGGAAAGCTTCTGGGCCGTGCAGCCGTTTGAAACTCCCTAGCAGTGTGCTGGGAAGTTGGCACAGAGGACCCTGGTTCCTCCTGCCCGCGATGTCCAGAACAATCTAAATTGAACCACTCTGCTCTTTATCCCCCATCAAAGCAAGGCGGCCGCTCTGACCCTATATCGCTGAGCTGCTGCTGTTCACAATTACAGCATCCCACTGGCAGAGCCTTGGTTCATCAGACCTCGTAAGCCTGATTTATTTGACGAGCACTGGGCCCTCTCATAATGGGGAACAGAAGCAGGGCAGCATGCTGCCTGGGAATTCATCAGGGTGGGTGTGGCCTGGCCTGAGTGGCTCTGGGTCTGCTGGGTCACGGAGGTGTCCTGGCCCTGGCCAGCTGGCCCAGGAGCAGCCTGAGAGGCCCCAGGCCTGGCAGCGCCTGAGGGTGGGGTAGACATCTGTTAAGGAGAGCTTTGGATGCAGCTTAGAGTAGGAGTCATGGAAATGACAGGTGCTGGGGATGGGACTTCCTTGAGCTTGAGATGTGGGCCAAGTACCTCACCTATAGCACCAGTGACACCCTTCTGAAAGGGAGGTCATATGCACCCACCTATCCTCAGGGCTGGGGGATTAACTGAGGTGCTAGCACAGAATAAGTGCTTAGTGATCCTTAATCCCCCTGCATTTTTCTAGCATAAATGGGCAGACTGACTATTCCTTCCTGAGAAACTTGAGGGAAGGTGGACATGTGTCAGGAAGACAAGTTAGGAATATCACCCTCATTCTACTACCAAGTTGCCTGTCCCTAGAGCCCCATCATCATCGTTACTCCTCATTGTCCTTATCTGCTTAAAGCTCCCTAATTCACAAAGGACCTCCATACCCTCAATCATGTTTGATCTATATGACAGTCTCAGGGCAGAGTTAGTCACTCACGTTTTTTCAGGGGAGGAGCCCAAGGCCCAGAAAGAGGAAATAAGTTCCCCAAGGTCACAGAGCTGGCAAGTGATGGAGTCAGAACTCACATCCAGGGCCCTTCCCAGAGTGCTTGAGCTCCTCTGACCCTCCTGTCACTCTCCCTGCCTTCTTCCTGCCCCAGGCACTGCTTGAGCTCTTACAGTAGGCACCAGGGTGTTGCAATAGGAAAGCTTTTCCTGCCTTAGAGGAGCTCATCCATGGGAGTCAACAGATGGGCAGAATAGTTCTACACTGTGCCAAACAGGGAACAGGAGAAGACAGTGAAAGAGCATGGAAAGGGGGTCAAGGAGTGCATCCTGGAGGAGGTGAACACTGGAGCAAAGCACCTAGGAAGAGTGTTCATATTCCAAGGGGAAGGACGTCCCAGGCAGAGGGACCAGCATGGGCAAGCCGGGAGGCCAGCTTGTGCAGAAGGGCAGCAGCCCTTTTCATTCATGGAAGGATGATCAACATTTCCAGGGTACTGGTTTTGCTGCCTGTAGATCCCTTCTGGGTAATGGCTCAGGAAGGCAACTAAGCCTCTTTGTCCAGATGGATGGGCTGGACCAGTGAAAAGGGGGTGGGATGCACAGTCAGGTCTGGGTTTAGACCCTGCCAATCCCAGAACTGACCTTGTATCTTTGGGTAAGTCCCCTTGCCCCTCTGAACCTCTGCATGAAGAAGAGCCTCATGTGGTAAAAGAGCCTTATACAGGAGCAGGGTCTGAGTTGCAATAGGGTCCCTGGATTTTCCCAGGGCTAGGTTGTTGGAATTCTTGGGCTTTGGGGTTTAAGTTTCTCCAAGGACAAAGTAGAAGTAGGATATTTGTTTCTGAGATGCCCCAGAGAGAAGCTGTTGGACAAATGCTCTGAGGTCAAGCAAGGGAACAGGTAGGGTGACTAACAGGGCTTGAGTTGGGAGGCATTTATGACTTTGTCTGGAGAAGAACAGGGACCCATGCACAGGACCACTGGCTAAGGGGAGGGAACACTCTGTGTGTGTGTGTGTGTGTGTGTGTGTGTGTGTGTGTGTGTGTGTGTGTGTGATGGGGTAAGCACCCAGCCCTGTTCATTCTCAGAGCTCTAAGATGTTGGATCAGGCAATTTGCTTCTCCTCTCAAAGAACCTACCCTCCAGGAGTTTTGTTGTTGAACCTGCTGCGGCTTCCTACCGCCTCAAGCACCTTAAGAGGCAGGCAGCAAAACAGCAAACTGATAGGCACAGGGGTCGGCAGACCTGGGTTTGACTCCCGGCCTGGCCTCTTTCCATGGAAAGCACTTCACACAGAGTCTGGCTCCAAATGTTATTTTGAGGGTCCTGGGGCCCCGCTGTCCTTCCATCTGTGTGCCCTGTTCAGAGCACAGCCCAGAGCACACAGCCAGGGAGACCCTCTGGAGCCAAGAGGCCTGGATGCCACTAGTTGTTGAGTCCCAGCTGGGCCGCTGATTGTTCAGAAGAGCTGGGGGCTCTTTCAAAGGGAACTGCAGTCAATTAGTGGAGAGTGGAATTTGAAAGGCCCAAATCCCTTTTTTCCCCAAACTTCAAATCTGGTTTTCGTCAGTGGCTTTGAAAACAAATACCAAAAGAACCCTTTTTTATTGTTTTTTCTCTCTCCCTTTTCCCCTTCTCTCCCTTGTGCGCTCTTGATGCCCAAGCTTTTATCTCTTTGCAGAGTCAGCTCTGGCAGCCTGGCCTGGCTAGACCATGGTGGCTGAGCAGGTGGCCATGGGGATATCACAGCCTCAGCCTTCCAGTGCTGGTGGTGGGGAGGACCCGATGGGACCTTCTACTTGTGGTTTACAGCCCACCCCACATTCCCTGGGCCCAGCCCAGAGGTGGATGGACAAAATGGTATCAGAGCACACAGAGGATTTCACAGTATGGGAGGCACAGAGCCGGGTCTTCAGGGACATGTTCTGGCCACCCATGCCTGCCTCATCCATTTGTTGAGTTACTGACTCATTCATGCCATAAACATCCACCCTGATCCAAGCTCTATCCTGGGGACCCCAGGTAAACAGACATAATGTTAGCCCCAGAGTCTAATAGAGTACATAATGACTGTGTCAACCCAGGGTGAGCAGGGCTGGGATGGAGGGAGGCTGGGAGTGGCCAGAGCCAGAGGAGGCACCAACCTAGCCTGGAGTAATCAGAGAAAGGCTTCCTGGAGGAGGTGGCTGCTGAACTGAGCCCTAAAGCATGAGGAGGAGTTTGCTGAGGAGGGAGTGAGGAAGGACATTCTGGGCAGAAACGGTTCAGCGAGCAGAGGCCCAGAGGCAGCAAAGAGTCAGACTGCTCTGTAGGAGGTTGGGTTTGGCTATGCCTGAGAGCAGGTCATGGCAAGAGGTGGGTAGAGGGCCTTGGGGGCTAGGCTGAGACCGTGAGTGTCTGCATCTCAGAATTTTCTGTATTTGGCTGTCCCACCAACTCCTAAGGTCAGGGAGGCTGTGTCAGGTTCACCTCTAAATTATGTCATCTGATACAGTTTAAATCTCTAGGACAACCTTATGAGGTAGGTGTTGTTATCCCATTTTACAGATGGGGAAGCTGAGGTCACAGTCTTGCTATGAATCTCAGCTGAGCTTAGCCTCTGGGAGCTGCCTCAGCATAGGCATCAGTGTGTGTGTGTGTGTGTGTGTGTGTGTGTATGTAAGGGACTGGGGTAGGGTAGGTGGCTCAGTATGTTTCAAATCCTGCCTTTAGCTCTTTGATGACTTTGAGCCAATTAGTTAGCTTTTCTGCACAACCACCACCACAGGGCTGTGGTGAGGAGTGAGCAGGGCAGTCCAAGGACGTGCTCAGCGCAGTGCCGACACACAGCGAGGGCTCCATAACCGGCTACTGCGGTTAGCTTCCACACACCCACCTGGCAGGTTCAGAGCCAACCCCTCAGAAGGGTGGGCGGAGCACTGCCTACCTCAGAAATCCTGCCGTCAGATGAAAACCTGAGACCTAGAAAGGGCCAGGTCAGGATTTTAGACAAAAAAGGTGTGGAGTAAGTGGCCTGTTTTTACACCAGACTCACGACCTTTGTGTATTCCTCCTATTTGGTTACAACAAAAAGTAATAGAATCATTAACTTGTTCTGAATGCAGACTCAGATATTTTCCTTTCTTTCTGGGCATTCTTCATAAAGGGAATTTGTGGGACTTTGGGAAGGTGAGTTGGTGTTTGCCCTGCCTGAAGCCTGGCTGCCTGGGGACTGGCTGAGTGGTGCTGGGCAGGCACCTCCGCTCTGTGTTCTGGGTGTCACGTCCCTGCTACATGGGCACAGCACACAGACACCCTCACTGTGGTGTATTTTCCTTTCCTTTTCTTCTTGACTGGCTGCCCTGTTGCCCACTCTGCCTTGTTGGGGGAGGGGTTAGGCCAGCAGGCTGCAGAGAAAGCTAGAACAGCATGGACCCTGGAGCGAGGTGGCTGAGCGCCTCTGACTGCACTGTGACCTTGTCATTGGGCTAGCTGTGTCTCTTGTCTGAGCACTCATAATAGTATTAATACTACTAGTGACAATTTATCAAATATCTAAAATGTGCTGAGCCCTGTGTAAGCTATTCATGTATATTAAAATTTAAATCTCACCTCATTACTATTGGTTAACTGTATTACCCCTGTTTACAAAGCAAAACAAAAGTATAAACTGAGGCTCAATGAGGTGTCAGACCTGGGTTTGAACCCAAGCCCACTGGCAGCAAAGCTACAGCTTCTAACCACATCCACACTCTACTGGTTTCCTCAGGCACAGCCTCATGGTGGGGTGGCTGTGAGGAAAATGGAGTTCTGTGGGAGAAGGCATTCACACATTGGGAAGCCCCACAGCGTGCTGGCTGTCCTTGTTACTGGCTTCCCTAAGCCCGGGGGGTCTATAAATATGCACTGAGTAAACCTGGCTTTGCTGTCAGCCCAGGATAGAGGGCTGGAAAAAGAAACCCCACCCTGTCTCCGAGGTAAGACAGGAAAGAAAATATTACCATCACCCTCGGGTGGATCCAGCACCGGGCCATCGAATTCTGAGTCACCTGAGAGAGTCTGGTTTCATGGCAACCCCAGAAGAGGGTCAGGATTCCAAACCAAACAACTTGTGTGCATCTGCTTGGAATTCACTGATTGATTTATAAGGCGCCTCCTGCCAGCCCTGAGATGGACAGGCCTTCTCCGAGCTGCCGCCCTGTGGGCGGAGGAAAGAGGGGAAGGTGAGCAGCCCTCAGGGGCCAAGGAAAACTCCTCTGATTGAAGGGGGGAAGCTGGCTGTGAGCCCAAGAGGTTTCCCAGCAGCCTGGCCCAAAGGCAGCAGACCTGGTGCAGCTGAGAGAGGCAGCAGAGGCCTGGAGGAGCCTACTGGCCACACTGCTCCCCGCCTTCTGGGGCTCCCTCAGTGCAATGCTGGAGAGCAGTCATTGTCCTGTGGCCACTCGGTGTCACCTGGAGTAGTTCAGTTTCTAGAACAACCCTACAGAGTATGGTGTTATTCCCATTTTACAGATGAGGAAATTGAGGCTCATAAAAAATAAGGACATGCTCAAAGTTGCACAGTTCCCAGTGGCAGATCCTGGTTTCAATCCTTTCATGTTGAGGCTTGTGCTGTCAGTGTGAAGCAGGAAGGCTATGGAAGCATCTGGTCCAACTTACTCCCTCTGTCCTCCGCTCACTGCCTCAGTTTGCAGACGAGAAGTCCAGGGCTGGAAGCCCAGCAGCCCTCTTCCCACTGGTCTTGCTGCCTCTGTTGGCTAGCCACCTGGTCAGGTCCTACTCCTAGGGGCCTCCTTGATCACCTCCCTCCAAAGGTCATGAGTCTGGTGTAAAAACAGGCCACTTACTCCACACCTTTTTTGTCTAAAATCCCTCCAAGGTCACTCCCAGTTTTGTGTCCATTGGCTCCCTTTGCCCATCCCGTTTTAGAGTTGGCAAGGGCTTATCGAAGGCCATCTGGCCTGAGCTGGCAGTGAGGTGAGCTGGCCAGGAGCACACTGCGGTATGCAGCCAGAACATGGACACAGGTTCCCTGCTCCGACTCCCAGATACTTGCCATTGCTATGTGCTGCCTCAGTGGCCCACTGGGGCTGGGAGGCAGCTGGTCTGGGGAGTGTGGGAGGACAGACCAGGTCTGGGACTGGCTTGGTCATGACTAGACTGTATGACTCTGTAGTGGTCATGGTTAACCCTGGAGGGTCTTGGCCTCATCTCTCAGCTGAGGGAGGGGCCTGGACTCCTGACCAACTGGGCCTGAGCCAACCTGGAGGAAGCCTGTCCTTTTGGGCCAGTATCTGCTTTGCTCAGTTTTTCCTTCCTGCTTTCAACACCCATTATAGTTGCTGTGATGGTAATGAGCTGGCGGGCACTCTGGCTTTTGGATTTTTGGTGTCCAGCACCAGGGGCATGTATGGTTATCATCTGTCACAATGAAAAGACCCCTTTCCGCAGAGATGCCCTTCCTGGTCCCCCTCCCATACACATGGC
Source organism: Manis pentadactyla (assembly GCF_030020395.1). Taxonomy (NCBI): domain Eukaryota; kingdom Metazoa; phylum Chordata; class Mammalia; order Pholidota; family Manidae; genus Manis; species Manis pentadactyla. The sequence goes on along the minus strand of NC_080022.1, from coordinate 43,388,264 downwards.
CTGTCAGGTGGGTTGTGTCCTGCTTTGAACACAGTGTGGCAGTCACCACCACTGTAATAGATCCTTCTTCCCTCTTAACCAGAGTGATTGTTCTAAGCTTGAACTGGATCTGGGCTCTCTCCTGCCCTTAGGACAGCATCCATACTGTGGGCTCTGGCCCGCAGCGGCCAGCTTCTCCCATGCACGTCCAGGCAGTATCCTGGCATTGGACCCTCCAGCCAGACCTCTGAAACACCAGGTTCTTCCATACCCATGTCCTCTGCTTATGCATGTCCCTTTTCTGGAGCATCCTTCTCTCCCCTGCCTGTTTGGCATATTTCTGTCCATCACTGCTTGACATATGGTAAGTGCTCAGCAATTTTGGTAGCTCTGGTGGTGCTCATGAGGGGAATGGTGACATTTCTCTCTCAGTGATGGTGTCACTGCAAGTCCTCTGTTGGGTGTCCTCTGCCCAGTGCTATGAACCACAGCTTGTGGGGTCCTTATACTTTGAAAGTAGAGTGTTTTAGCCAGAAGGTCAGCCTTGGTCCTGGGGGGATTATTTTGGATCCTGGCCAAGGTCATGGGTGAAACTGGACAGCAGATGAAGCTCAGTTGTTCCTTTCCTTCCCTAGGTCTGGAAGAGTTTGATTGTGCCATCCTCAGGACATAGTCCAGATTCTTAGTACCTAGAGGTCCAGGGTGGGCTGCAGGGTACATGCACAACCTTGTGAATTCATTCATGCATTTTTCTGGGGAGAGCCCACAGTTTCGTACATTATAGGAGCCACCTCTCTGGTCTCATTGCTCCCTGCTAGCCCAGACCCAGACATCTTCAACCTCCACCCTCCTTCAGGCACTAACATCCAGTCACTGTCTGTAGCTCAGCTGAGAAACCTCCTCTTCCTGCAAGTCCCTCCTGACCTTGCGGGCTGGATCTGGCACCTTCTTTGTTCCCACTGCCCTTTGTGGGCACTGTCAGCCCACCAGGGAGGAGGTGGATCTCACTGTGTCTCTTAACACAGGGCCAGTACAGAGTAGCCTCTCAGGGTATAGCAACCAGAATGGTCTCTTAAGGAAGAAAGGAAGAAGCTCGTACATGTTAGTGAAGTAGGAAGGCCTCACTTGGGAGACAGAACCCTGCTGCTGCTGTCACATTCCACCGACTCAGTCATGGTTTAGCCAGCTCTGGCTGGGGCCTGCTGTGTGAGGGGTAAGGGGGCACAGGGGAAGCAGACCTGCTCCTGCCCACATGGAGCTGGAGGAGCTGAGGTCAGAACAGAGCACTCGCAGAGCAATACACAAGTAGTGCCTCCCCGAGAAGGCTGTCTCTGAAGAAGGGATACACCGTGGGTGCAGAGCAGTGTGAGGCAGAGAGTCAGGTGATGAGTGGGTTCACAGAAGGACCAATGGGTAGGTGCTGAGTGATGAGAGAATGTTGAAGATAGATGAGGCCAAAAAAGGCAAAAAAAAAAAAAAAGAACAGGTAAAGCTCAGGTCAGAATCAGATGTGGGAGTGCTCTGTGTGAACTAGGATCAGAGAGCTTGGGTGTGGTTGTCAGCTGCATTCATACATCCTAAATCTTTTTATTTCCTTTTCTTTGCCTTCTGGCTAGAGCCTCCAGAATATAATATATATAAAGTTATTACATAGAATATAATATATAATAGGACTGGCAGATGGAAGACAAGGATAGAGGGCATTCCTATCTGTTTCTAGTATCAAAGGGAAAGCTTTCAACATTTTACCACTATGAAATTTCCTGTTGGTTTTTTATAAATACTCTTTATCATATTAAGAAAGTTCCTTTCTTTTCCAGATTGGTTAACAATTTTCTTTATTAAGTCATGAATGAATATTGACTTTTATCAAATGCTTTATCTGTAGTTATATTGAAATTCTCATATTATTTTGTTTTTAAGCCTATTAATGTGGTGAGTAACATTAAATGATTTTCTAATGTTAAACCAACTTTGAATTCCTTGGATATACACCATCTGGTCATCATGTATTTTTCCCATTTACACACTGCTGGATTCAATTTGTTAATATTCTATTTAGAATTTTCCCAACTATGTTCATGAATAAAATTAACTTGTAATTTTCCTTTCTCATACTGTCCTTTTTGAGGTTTAATATCATGGTTTTCCTAGGCAATGAATTATAAAGTACTCCCTCTTCATCTATTTTTTGGAAGCACAAGTGTAAGATTAGATTTATTTCTTCCTTGAATGTTGGGTAGAAATCACTGAAAAAGCCATCTGGGCCTGGAGTTTTCTTTGAGGGAGGATCTGAAGTCTAAGCCATTTATTCAATTAATTTAATGCCTATAGGACTATTTGGGTTTTTTATTTCTTCTTTAATCAGTTTTGGTAAATTATATTTTCCTAACAATTTGTCCATCTTGACTGCGTTTCACAATTTTTTGACATAAAGATATTCATAAGTATTCTCTAAATACCTTTACATTGCCATGGCATCAAGTACTGTCTCATTTTTCATTACTGATATTAGTTGTTTGTTCCTCCTCTCCTTTCATGTGATCTGTCTGGTCAGTTGCTTGTCAATTTACTCATCTTTTCTTTTCAAAGCACCAACTTTAGATTAATTTATCGATCACCTCTATTGCATGTGTTCATGTACATGTGTATTTTTTATATTACTAATTTCTGCCCATAGCTTTATAATTTCTCTCTGCTTTGTTTTGCTCTTTTTTAAAATCTTGAAATGGATATTTAACTCATTAAATCTCAACACTTTCTTATTAAAAATTTAAGACATTAAAAACCATAAATTTTTCATCAGTATTTCTTGAGAAGCATCTCATAAGTTTTGATTTGTAAAATTTGTAGAATTTTCAATATCAATCAGATCGAAATATTTTGATTTCCATTTTATTTTTGATGTTGTGGTTATGGACATGTTTCCTGATTTCCAGACATAAAATGTTTATAATTATCTTTTACATGTGGTCAGAGAACATGCTCTGTTCATTTAAGTCCTTTGGAATTTATTGAGACTTGCTTTGTGGCCCAGTTTTATAAATGCGGCTGTAGACCTCCTCCTCCTCCTTTCTCTCCTTCCCATCTGTGCTGTCCTGGCTTCCTCTGAAGGCAGAGAGTTCCATGCCCTGGTGCGGGCAGTGTCCTTGGGAGGTGACCCAAGGGAGCAGGAATGAGAGGTGGCGGGGGGCTGAGACAGGGCTGGGGGAGAGCCTGTCAAGAGTGCATCACTGAGCTGCTGTGCCTTCTGAGGGGCCTTTAACACAGCTCAGAGCACTGTCAAGGGCGGAGTAGTCATTCATGGGCACCCACGCCCACCTCCCGGGCGCTGCAGAAGCATTAGCCCCCACCCACTTCAGGGTTGGGTGTTCGGCTGTCCCTCCTGAAGCAGGGCGGGTTGAGGGGACTGCCTGCAACTGGCGGCTGCACAGTAACTGCAGTGAGGCGGGGGCAGAGGATGTCAGAGGAACACAAGAGGAATCTGAGAACCCATTGTAGCAAAATGAAAGGGCTGCCTGTGCTCAGCATCTCAAGTTTCTCTCCTCTTATTCCCTCATGAATGAATTCTAGTCAGGCCCTCACTCCAACCTCACGTGGCCAAATTCTGTGGACACTCTCAGTCCTCATTGTAGTTGTCCTGTCAGCAGCTTTGGACATGATAGATGGCTCTCTTGTCCTTGACACACTTCTTTCTCTCAACATCACACACCTCCCAGGCCTGGTGTTCCTCCTCTTCCTGTGGCCACTCCTCCTCAGCGCCTTGACCTCTGAACATCGGTGCACCCAGGGCTTAGTCCTTGGACCACTTTCTTCTCTGTTTACACTCACTACCTTTGTGAAATCATCCTGGGTCCATCAGTTGGCTGTTGATCCAGAGTTACATCTCTGGCCCTGATCTGGCCCCTAAACTCCAGACCTGTAAGTCCAGTTGTACTCAACATCTCTGTTTACATGTCTAAAAAGTGCCTTGAACCTGCGTGACCAAAACTGAGCTCCTGATAGTCTCCCCAAACCTAGTCCTTCTCCTGTGTCCCCCATCTCGGTAAATGGCAACTCCATCCTTAACTTCAGGACAAAAAACTTGGTGTCACTCTTGACTCTTCCCTTTCACTCCCTATGTGTCAATAAATCCTGCTGCTTCTATGCTCACAGTATATCCACAAGCCAGCTGCTCCCCACCACCCTGGCTGAAGGCACCGCCTCTCTCACTGATTGACTGCAGTGGCCTCTCAGCTGGTTTCTCTATCTTTGCCTTTCTTCCATCAGCGTGGTGGCCAGAGTGATCCTGTTAAAGCAGAGGTTCTCTATCAGGCCGGTTCCCCCCACCCCCCACCCAGAACACTTGCCAACACCTGGAGATATTTTTAATCGTCACAACTGGGTGTGTGTCTGCATGCGTACATCCATGCACACATGTGTGCATACGTAAGCTACTGGGGATGCTACTAAACAACCTGCAGTGTGCCACACGACACCTCAGAACAAAGAATTGCCCAGCCCCATATATCATTAGTGTTGGGGTTGACAAACGCTGTGCTATAACATTAGTATCATTGCTCTTCTGCTTAAAACTCACTGAAGCTCCTTATCTCCTCCAGATGTGGAGACAGAGCAAGAGCTGTACAAAGGCCTGTGAGGCGCCAAGTAACCCACACATACAGACATACCCTGCCCTCATTCCTCCAGTCCCTGCTCCTCTTTCATGCCCTCTGGCTTCCTGCACTCCAGCCACACTGACTTCGTGCTGATCCTCTAACATGTTAGGCTTCCTGCTGCCTCGGGGCCTTGGCACTGGCTGTTTCCTCTGCCTGAAATGTTCATCCCATGAGCCCAGACATACACCTGGCTCAATCCCTCACCGGCTTCAGGTCTTTATCTAAGTGACACTTCTCAGTGCAGCCTTCCCTGCCCATTTTATGTAGAAGTGCATCCTTTCCTCAAATACTCCCTGTCCCCCTTCCTGTCTTATTTTTCTCCTTATCACTAACATTCTGTATAATTTGCTTATTTATTTTGTTGATTTTACATCCCCCATTAGACAGTGTGCTCCTTGAGAACGGGGATTATTGTATGTTTTATTTACCCCATATTCCTAACCCTTAGAATAGTCCCTAATGTATAGCAGGCACTCCACAAAAACGTGATGAATGAATGATGAATGAATAATGTTTTGTAAAGCGTTAAGTACGTACATGTGATATTTGTGATTATTACTATGCTACGGTGCTACTAAGGGAGATGGTAGAAACTCTGCCATAACTGTCTTGAAAAAAATAACACAGATGGGGACAATTGGTTAACTATTTGGGGAAAAAAATAAAGTTAAATCCTCACCTAACATTATCCTGCAAAATACATTCCAGATGGATTAAGGAGTTAAGTGTGAAAAATGAAGCCACACAAAAAATGAGAAGGTATTATAGGAAAATATTTATCTTATGTCTGGTTGGAAAAGGACTAGCTTTACATAAAGCCCATGGAAGTGATCTCAACTAGACTGTTAGATTAGACTACATGAAAAATTTAAAACACTTTCATGTGTAAAAATTTATAAACAACAATAAAAGTCAATAAAGAAATTGAGAAAAGTATTTGCTACTGAGAGCAATATATTTTAGTACATTAAGAAAAAGGCCACCTTAACATGATAAGAAAAATAGAGAAAGGACAGGAACAGGCAGCTGACGGAGGAAGAAATACAGATAGCCAAAAACTATTTTTAAATATTTGCCTCCACTAATAATAAAATCCAAATAAAAATGCAGTACCATTTCAGTCTTGCAAATTAGCAGAGATTAAGGAAATCATATGACTTATTGCCACAGTGTGCACTGGAGCTGGCCCTTTCATCAGTCACTAGAGGGAGTGTAAAGTGGGACAGTTTTTCTGGAGGGCAGTTTGACAAAGTGTTCCATGAGCCTGGAAGATAATTCAATCCCTTTGTTCCAGGAATCTTCTTCTTGGAAGTTTTCCTGAGGAAGCATTCAGAGATGCAAACAGTGATTTATGTTCAAGGGTGCTCTTCATAGCATTGTTTATAATAGCAAAAACTGGAAGCAAATTAGATGTCTAACAACACAGGATAGTTAAAAAAATTATGGAGCAATCCCATGATGGAATACTATGCAGCCATTCAAAAGATTTTTTTGTTAAAGAATCTTTAGTGATGGGGAAAATGCTCATGACTTGATATTTAGTATAACAAATATGAAACAAATGTCAATATGTAATAAGATGTGAATATTTGTATATGTTTATGTATATATACATGTATGTACATATATGCAGACACAATCCTGCATATAGTTATATTTGAAAGTGAACATATAAAAATCTAAGCAGTCTGAGAGATGAGATTATGGAATTTTTTTTAATTTTTGAAGATTTTTCCCCCCAAAATTTACCACAAATGAACATCTATAGTCAGCCACATATATATACATGTATATAGCCATATATGTATGTGGGTATATATATATATATATACACACACACACGCACATATATATATATACATACACACACACACACACACATATATATATATATATCACAAATGAAAACCCAGGGCTCACATACTAAATGGTCTAGGATGGCTTTCTCAAAGCCTGTGTGTGTGTGTGTGTGTGTGTGTGTGTGTGTGCGCGCGCGTGCATGCAGGAATGATCAAGAAGGCTTTCCACAGTCTACCTGGTTTAGCAAATATTTGTTGAGTCCAGAGAAATCCCCTGCCCTCACGGAGCTTGTTCAAGTGAAGCAAACAGACAGTGAGCATTAGAGTAATGTGTAGGCAACAGCATGTGCTAAGAAGAAAAACAAAGCAGGTGAGAGAATAGTGAGGGTTGGGTCCAGGGAAGGTCCAGGAAGGCCACGTGCTGGAACGGGAGAGCTAAATGGCAAGAAGTGATCATCCATGAACTATTTGGAGCTGAGAGTAGCAGGCAGAGAAATCAGCCAGTGCAAATGCCCAGAAGGAGGAGCCAGCTGCTGGTGTGGGACGAAGCAGGTATGGCTACAGTGTGGTGGGGAAACTGCAACAAGGAGCCAGTGATGCCTCTCTTCCCCTCCTTTTGCTGTGGGTTGACACTTGTCCAAGACCTTGTTTGTTTTTAGGGCACCGTTCTGAACAAAGTGCAGGGCCCGGAAGTCTATCTCAGAACTAGAGAGGCTCAAGGAGCCACTGTTCAGTGATGGGGACAGCTGGGACCCAGTTGCGGCTTATTTATGGGTCTGTGAAGCACAGAGATCTGAGAGGGCTTCAGGAAGGAAACATTTGAGGTGGGTCTTGAAGGGTAAGGAGTGAGTTCACCAGGTGGAAGTGGGTAAAAGGCATTTCAGCAGAGGGAACAGCATGGAGCACAAGGTGGGGATCACGCTGCACATTCAGGGTATATCAGAGAAATGGTAAATTGCTGTTAGGTCTGGACTGTATGACTATATACTGTGTGTGTGTGTGTGTGTGTGTGTGTGTGTGTGTGTGTGTGTGTGTGTACATAGGCATGCAGTCCTGGCAGGTCAGACCAGAAAGGTGGTTTGGAGCCAGGTAGTGAAGGGCCTTGAATGTGTCAGGCTGAAGGAGTGAGACTTTCTCTTGAAATTTGGTGGTGGCCAAACAGCAGGTAGAGCTGGCACCAGACTGGCTTCAGCAGGATCCTCTGGAGCAGTTAGAAAAGTATAACTTCCCAGTCCATATCCCCTGAGATTCTAATCTGATATGTTTAGGGCAGGGGCCACATGTATTTTTCAGAAATTCACCATGTGATTCTGATGTGCCAGAGAGCTTGAGGCCCACTGCTGTGAATGGAGAGTCATTGAAAACTCTAAACAAGGAAAGCCAGGACTCTGCCCTCTGCTTGGGAAGCTTTCCCTGGTGGCCACCCCTCTTACCTTTTAGGGGGTTGTTTCCTGTCCCTGCTTTTGAGCCTTTGGTCATTAAATCCACCCTGCATTTTGCACCGTCTGCCTGATGCTCAGCACACAGTAGACTGCACTTTGACCTGCTAAGTGGCGAGTGGGGTGGGGCTTTGATGGTACAGAGAGGATCTGTGGCAGCAGGTGGCCTGGGTGCACATTCCACACCATCATAGCCAAATGGCTCCATCTTCTGAACTTGAGGTTCCTTGTCTGGTAGGTGGGAGTAATTATTTCTTCCCCTAGGTTGGTAGGGTTAAATTAGTATATAAAGTGCTTGGTACTCAGGTGTAAGCTCCATGTGGGCACTATGTCTGGTTCATGTTTCTATTCATGGTACTGGTACAGAGTGGGCATCAATAAATGGTGTTGAATGAGTCAGTGAGGTGCTCTGTAAATATTAGTTTCCTTCCCCAGCCATCCTCCTGCCCTTGAAATGGGTGGTGCTGCTGGTCAGGATACTGGGGGCATCAGGGAATTCTATAAAAACAGCATTGAACAACTCCTGTGTGGCCCTGGGAAGACACAGGGATGGATAAGTTCTTATTTATTTGAGGCAAGCCCTTTGGGTAAATAAGACAAACCCCAAAATGCTGTAATTCAGAGCAAGCTCTTGAGGACAGAGACCCAGGCGAGGTCCGGCCTGAATGAGTTCAGGAAATGACCACTGAAGGCTCCAGATAGAGGGCATGGCAAGACTAAAGGAACAGTGGTGGAAGAGTGCAAAGGTCACTTGGGGGACTGTCCCCTTGGGGTGCTGGAGCTCATGCCCTTGCTGTCTGTTTGTCTCTTCCTCAGGTTCTCTGTACTGACACATTGGGCCATCTTGCTTCCTACATTATGTTGGGTGGGAAGAACAAAGCTTTAGAGTCAGGGAGGTCAGGATATATGGCTTGAAACAAGTTATCTTAGAGCATCTTAGAGTCCTCATCCATAAAATGGGGACAACATTGTCTTCTTCACATGGTTGCCTTGTGGCTTAAACAAGTCATGCCACGCCCAGTGCCTGGCACACAGCAGGTACATTATTAATGCCAGTTCTTATGTCCCTCCTCCCTTCCTGTCCCACTTCTTCTCTGATTGATAATAATCAGCCTTAGGAAGTCCCCAGTGGATTTCTCAGCCAGGCGCATTGGCCCGGCATTCTGCTATCTCTTCAAGATAATAAATATGAACAAAACCAAAATCCATTATTAGCTTCTTCTAGACTGTCTGCATGATTTATGGCTTCAAAGTGTCTCTAGTTAATCTGTCAAAAGGGATTTTAAATTTCATCCGTCTTCCCTGCTGGCAGCCTCCTCTACCTTGAATTCAGTTGTTTGACGTGTCTAGTACTGGGGTCCTATTTTAAAAACATTTACAGTGGGCTGGCAGGAAAAAAATCAGAGATGGAGCAGCAATCGGGAGGCTCAATTTGGCACATCTGCTTTTAATTCTATGCATCTCCAAAAGTGCAAATGACTTGAAAGCTCGCCCAAGGAAGAGGTCCGCTGTACCCATGAGGGCTGCCTTAGGTGACTTTAAAGGAGAGAGGGATAATTACTGAAAATGAATTGTCCCTGAAATAGAACCCTCCCAATCGGCCAGCTGACCATCTGCTGCTCACATGTGCAGGCGGCTCTCCACACCTCCCCCTCCCAGGACTGTAGAGCATTCAGCTCTGTGGTTTTCTTAACCTCTGCCTCCCGGGCTGTTCAGGTAATGAGTTGTTTAAGACTCATGCCAACTGTGGTAGGGGCTGCCCTGTTCCAAAGTGGGGCTGTGGTTGTGGGACGTGGAGTCAGGGCACATGCAGAAACTGCCCAGAATTCAGTTCAACAGCTGTGTGGTAAGGCCTTGTGACCATCAGGCCCTGAGAATGTATGTGTGTGTGTTCACTCTACAGTTTACAAAGCCCTTCCACATTTTTTATAGGTGGGGAAGCTGGATTGCATTCGTTTATTTATTCAATGAAAATGTATTCAGCTCTGTGGCCGGGCAGTCCCTGCATTAAGTGCCTGGATGTGGAAATGCATCAGCCAGAGCCCTGCCCTGGGCCACCATGGGGAGAGAGAGTTGAGGGAGGGTCTGGGGAGGTCTGCATCTCTGAGAGAGTAGAGCAAAGGTGTCCAGGAAGGTTTCACCTAGCAGGAGTCATTTAAGCAGATATTTGTTGCATTCCTGTTATGAGCCAGGCAGTGTTCTCTGATCTGGGTAGTGATCATAACAGACCAAGTCCATGCTCTCAGAGAGCAGAATATAAAGATGTGAATGAAGAAACAAGATGCTTTTAAATAATATTGAATGCTATAAAGATGGTCCAGTAGGATGGCATAAGTGAGATTCCCAGCATGTCAGGGAAGACCCCCTGGATGAGACTTGAATGGTGACAAGGAGCTGTGCAGTAGACATGGCAGAGGAGAGGCCAGCAAGACTAGAAAATGCAAAGCTCTTGAGGTGTGTTTGCGACAAGGCAGGTGTCTCAGTCAGTTTGGGCTGCTGTAACAAAAACACCACAAACATTATTTCTCACAGTTCTGGGAAATCCTGGTGAAAGGGACCAGCATATTAGTGTCTGGTGAGGGCCCATTTTCTGGTTCACAGACTGCCTTCTTCTCACTGTGTTCTCAGAGAGAAGCGAGCTCTCATAACTCTTAAAAGGGCAGTAATCCCATTCATGAGGGCTCCACCCTCATCACCCCATTGAATCCTAATTATCTCCTAAACACCCCCACTTTCTAACACCATCACCTTGGGTTTCAACATAGGAGTTTTTGGGAGATACAAATGTTCAGTCCCTAACAGTGGGTATGACAGGAGCAGAACAATGAGGGGCTGATAAGGAGGCAGAGAGCTTATCCCCACCAGCTCAGGGATCCCCTGGATGCAGGGAATGAACCATAAGGCCTGGGAAACAGGGTCCACTAGAGAGGGATTGGAGCAGAGGTGGGGGCTCCTGGGGTGAGGCAGCAGTGTGCAGGGCCTGTGGCTGCCAGGCTCTGGAGGACAGACTTGGCAGGAGCTCCATAGAGGGGCACAGGGGAGACTGCCTCCTAGGGAAGTTATGGGCTGTGTCTTGCTTGTTTACTTGACGTGCCTGTAACTCGTTTAATGACCCCACTAGCTACAATAATGGGAACTTGGTATTTGGCCAGGGTTTGGTGTGGGCTTGAAGTGGAGGAGGCTGGACCTTGACACCATGCCCTGCCCCTTTACCATTCCCAAGAGCAGCCCTCATTCTGGGCCTGATGGTTTCAGCTTGAGGCAAAAGGATAGTGCATCCATGGTCAGAAGGCTTGGGAGTGGAGTCAATGAGACTGAGCCAGTGTCGTCCCTACAGCTCCAAGGTCACTCAGCCTGTGCGCCTGGGAGCCTCACAGAGGGAAGGTGGCTCCACCCCTGATGGGAGAGGCAGTCATGGGCAGGTGGGTGTGAGCTCCTTGAGGCAGCTTTGTGGTCCCCTCTGCCCCTGCGCTGGTCTTACGGCTTGGCCTGCAGCCTGCCCTTGGGCCTATTTCTTGTACAGATGGATGGATTAATCTGAACAGGGGTTTGGGAGTCAGGCCTAGGTTTGAGTCAATTTCTTCTCTGAGCCTCTCATTTCTTCTTCTGCAAAATGGAGAAAACATGAGGATTAAAAAAAGTTCTTAATAGCATCAGACCTAGCTCCTGGCACATAATAGGGTCTCACTCTATAGTGGTGGTATAACCCAGAGAAAGCACCAGGGCTGAGGAGACAAGAATGTCAACAGAAGGGCACAGTTAATGTTAGCTGAGTGAATACTTGAGTAAGTGAAGAATGAATGGATAATACAGTCTGCATACTGGGATTTGGCCCAGACTTGGGCTAAGTGATAGAATGTGTGACTCCATCATGACAGAGAATAAAGTCCAAGGTAAGGAAAATAGACTACCAGGCCCCACCTGCCCTAGCCCCTGATCATCTTACTTCCTGGGCTTCCTGGTCCCAGCTCTGAAATAGTGAAAACACCCACAAACAGCTCCTACTGTCTCTGGTGGAATGCTAGTTCTTGCCCTGCCTTCCTAACAAACAATCTTTCAGAATTCGGCTTGAGAGTCACCTCTAGGAGGATTTCCTGACTCCTTCCTGCTCAGAATCAAGCAAAGGAGGTTGATACCAATGAAGCCAGGTCTGTCATCCAGACCTGAAGCTGCTGGACTTGCATTTTGTTTGCTCTTAAGAACCATCCAGCAAGAAGACAACCCTTCTTTATAGTGGCCATCATTCGCCCTTCAGTGGGTAGCCAGTTACCAATATTCCATTAAGCCAGGTGCTGGTAGCCCCCTGGATTTTTAAAATTTTTGATGACAAAGGTATAGAGCATCTCTGCACCTTCTCGTGTGCATTTTGGCATATGTATATCTGCTTTCGAGAACTGTCTGTTCAAGTCCTTTGTGCATTTTTCAATTGTGATGTTTATCCTTTTAATATTGAATTGTAAAAGTTCTTTTTATATTCTGGATACAAATCTTATTAGATATATATGTGTTGGAAATATTTTCTCCCATTTTGTGGCTTGCCTTTCATTTCCTAAATGGTGTTTTTCAAGAACAAAGATTTTTAACTTTAAAGCAGTCCAGTTTATGACCTTCTATGTTTCTTGATTTTCATGTTCTAAGAAACCTTCTCTGCTCGTCCCAAGGTATGTTCTCTTCAAGAGGTTTGTGGTTTTCGCTTTAAGTTTAGATTGGTGATGAATTGTGAATTAATTTTTGTGTATTGTTTGAGATAAGGGTCAAGGTTCATCTTTTGCATGTAGTTACCCAGTTGTTCTAGCAACATTTGTTGAAAAGACTTTTTTCTCTTGTTGGTTTGTCTTGGCACCTTTGTGAAAAATCAATTGGCTATATTAGTGTAGGTTTATTTGTGGACTTTTTATATGTGTTCCATTGATCTATATGGCTATTTTTATGCCAAAATCACACTGTCTTGATTTAGAGAAAGTCTTGAAATCAGGTAGACTGTGTCATCCAACTTTGTTCTTCCCTTTTACTATTGTTTTGGTATTCTAGGTCCTTAATATTTTCATATATATTTTAGAATCAACTTGTCAAATTTTGCCAAAAGCCTGCTGGAATTTTTATTGAGATGGCATTAAACTTATAGTCAATTTGAATAGAATTGATATCTAACAATACTGAATCTTCCATCCAAGAACATAGTATCTTCCTCACTTACTTAGGTCTTCTTTATTTTCTGTCAGTAGTGTTTAATAATTTTCAGTATAAAATTCTTATACAACTTTTGTTAACTTTATTCCTAAGCATTTTTATATCTTTGATGTCATTGTATGTGGTATTGCTCTTTACATTCCATTTTCTCATTATTTCCTCTAGCGTATAAAATGACAATTTAGTTTTATCTGTTGACCTGTGACATCGTTAAATTAATTTATTCTTTCTCTGGTTTTATTTTTGGAGATTGCTTAGGACTTTCCATGTAAACAATCATGTATCTAAGAATAAAGAATTATGCCTCTTCTTTTCCTGTTTTCATGCCTTTTTCATTCCTCACCTAATTGCACCAGCTAAGACCTCTGATAAAATGTGGAGCAGAAGTGGTGAGTATGGACTTCCTTACTTTGTTCCTGTTCTTAGAGGAAAGCACTCTGTTTTTCATCATTAAGCATGATGTTAGTTATAGTTCATCATTGCTATACTTTATTATATTGAGAGAATTCTTTCCTATTACTAGTATGCTGAGAACTGTTATCATGAGTAGGTATTACATTTTGCATCTGTTGAGCTGATCATGTGGTTTTCCTCCTTTATTCTTTTGGTTTAGTGAATTATGTTGATTGAATCTAGAACCTTGCCTTCTGATGATAAATCTCATTTGGTCATGATGAATTATCCTTTTTATATATTGCTGGGTTTGATTCATTAATTTTTTAAAAGACTAGATATCAAAATTGATGCACTTTAAACATAAATATGCAATTATAAGGAGAGAGTAAGAGGAAGTTGGTTGTAAATCATAAAAAGTCCTAAAGGGTAGGTAACATAATAAACAAACTAAGAAATAGCGTAAGCAGCCATTCTCTGTTGTCTGTTAATTGCTAGAAATAAACAAACTATAGTCAATCAGTTTCTTGGGAAATTAGCAAAAGAATCCTTTAAAGAAAAAAGTAAGGATTGGCAAACAGAAAATGGCATAAAATAGTGATTTTTTAAATTAAGGTATCACTGATATACACCCTTATGAAAGTTTCACAAGAAAAACAATGTGGTTATTACATTCACCCTTATTATCGAGTGCCCCCCATACCCCATTGCAGTCACTGTCCATCAGTGTAGTAAGATGCCACAGAGTCCCTATTTGTCTTCTCTGAGCTACACTGTCTTCCCCGTGACTCAAATAGTGATTTTTTTTTTTTTTGTAGATAATTATTTTTTTATTGAAGGGTAGTTGACACACAGTATTACATTACATTAGTTTCAGGTGTACAACATAGTGATTCAACATTTATATACATGACAATTCTAGGTACCAGCTATCACCATACCAAGCTGTTACAATATCTTGACTATATTCATTACATCCCGGTTACTTATTATTTTACCATTGGAAGTGTATGCTTTTTTTTTTTTTTTTTTTTTTGGTGAGGGCATCTCTCATATTTATTGATCAAATGGTTGTTAACAACAATAAAATTCTGTATAGGGGAGTCAATACTCAATGCACAATCATTAATCCACCCCAAGCCTAATTTTCGTCAGTCTCCAATCTTCTGAGGCATAACAAACAAGTTCTTACATGGTGAACAAGTTCTTACATAGTGAATAAGTTACATGGTGAACAGTACAAGGGCAGCCATCACAGAAACCTTCGGTTTTGCTCATGCATTATGAACTATAAACAGTCAGTTCAAATATGAATACTCATTTGATTTTTATACTTGATTTATATGTGGATACCACATTTCTCTCTGTATTATTATTATTTTTAATAAAATGCTGAAGTGGTAGGTAGATACAAGATAAAGGTAGAAAACATAGTTTAGTGTTGTAAGAGAGCAAATGTAGATGATCAGGTGTGTGCCTGTAGACTATGTGTTAATCCAAGCTAGACCAGGGCAATAAAACATCCACGTATGCAGAACATTTCTCTCACAACGGGGGGGTGAGGTTCTAAGCCTCACCTCTGTTGATCCCCAATTTCTCACCTGATGGCCCCCCTGCGACTGTGCCTGTCTTAGGTTGTTCCTCCCTTGAGGAATCTTACCCTCAAATAGTGATTTTTTAAAAGGTGTCTTTATTAGTTTTCTGAGCTGCTGGAACAAATTATCACAAACTTGGGGCCCTAAAACAACAGACATTTCTCTCACAGTTCTAGAAGAGTCTGGCATCAAGGTGCTGGCTCTGGACGTTCGATGTAAGAATCCATTCTTTGCCTCTTTCAGCTTCTGGTGGCGGTTGGCATACCTTGACTGTGGCCACATTGCTTCAGTCTCTGCCTTTGTGGTCACATGGTCTCCTCTCTGTCTGTGTGTCTCTTCTGTGTATCTCTTATAAGGACTTAGGGACCACTGCAATAATCCAGGAAAATCTCCTCAAATCAAGTTCCTTAACTTTATTATGTCCGCAAAGACCCCCCCTTTCCAAATAAGGTCTCATTCATATGTTCCAGGGATTTGATGTAGACATATCTTTTCAGGGGCCACCATTCAACCTATCATACAGTATAACTTCAAGATTTCCTGTATGAAACATTAACATTTGATTCCTGATAATGAAATAAACTGAATAGTAAATACTAAATAAGAGGACTAAACTAGCCCATGATCCTTGATTTTGACCAGTTTAGTGCTTTGAAAAAATGCTGCTCTGAACACAAAATGAAAACTTACTAACTAAAACTAAAACCATCTCCTCCAATTCAAATTGTTATCTTTATAAAAGGTTAAAATAAACAAGTTTTGGGGTAACTGTTTGGGTAATTTGGGAATGTAGCCATTTGGCAAAGTAATTTGTGGCTAATCGGCTCTTGATGAATTGGTCATTTGACACATTGATTTTTGGCCAACTGGCTCTTGGAGAATTGATGTTCATCAAGTTGGACTGCCTCCCACACAGGCCCAGGGCTTGATTTCTGGGGCCAGGCTGTCAGGCCCACATGGGTGCCTGGCAGGCTGAGTGCTTGGTCTGGGATCCAAAGATCATCTTAAACCTGGGGAGAATCCCAGAAGACCTACCTGGCCATCACCCAGCCTTGGTCACCCACTTCATCCTGAGACCCTGCTTGTGGGTGATTTGAGGGATACCAATAATAACAGAATAAGAGTGACCTTTTACTGACTATGTGCTGGGCCCTGAGCTCAGTGCCTATGGGCATTATCTCACTTGACCCTCATAGCAAGCTTATGCAGCAAGTATTATCCTCTACATTTTACAGGTAAGGACAGGGAGGCTCAGAGAACCTAGGTCACCTGGCTAACACCAAACTGGTGGGTGAGTGGCAAAGTTCAGATTGCAGACCAGGTAGGCTGGCTGTCTTTAGGGCCCATGCTATTAAGTAAGCACTGAGCCAAAATGGGTCAGATACAGTCCTTATCCTCAAGCAACTGCTGGCGCAGTCAGTTCATTCATAAAGAATTCCTGTGGGCCTCAATGCAGCCTGACAGTGGAGCCCTTTTCTGTTTCTCCAGGTGGGGAAACTGAGGCCTGGACAAAGAGTGAGATTTGCTGAAGGTCGGACCGTGGGTCAGTGTCAGAGCTAGGAATGGAACCAGGCGAGGCCCCGCTCCTACCCACTCAGCTGCCTCCACCTCCAGCCTGGCTCCTGGATTTCTCTTCCTTTGTGTTCTTGTCTCTGGAAGTGGGACAGACCCCAGCAGCCCCCCTGCCTCCCGTCCTCCAGGCCTCCTTGTTTATGTCCATGTTAATGGGCCTTTGCAGGCTGGCCCAGCTGCCGAGTATAAGCCAGCAAGCCACCTGGAGCTGTGTCTGCCACAGAATGTTTACGGTGCACGGAGCCGAAACGAAACAACATCCATCTTGTTGACTGGTCCCAAACACTGCACTCATTCATGGCCAGCCCACTGATGAGGTCCCCACACTTGGCAGTGAGCTGCCATAGCTTACTCAGCAAAACCTGGCAAGAAAGCTGAGAAGAGAGTAGGCGGACGCTGGGGAAATCATGACGAGACGAAGCGGCCCTTTGGCCTGCTGTCCGTTCACACTGTTCTCTCACTAGATGTGTCATTAGGACAGCACACTGTGACATCAGGCTTGGTCTGAAGGGAAGATGTTGGGGTGCTGAGTTGGCACGACGAGCACAGGTCATTGACAGTCACAGGCTTTAGTGAGGGCTGATGACATCATCTATGAAAATGTGAAGTGCTGCATTGTGGAGGCCAGCAGCCCGGCAGCCTGGAGAGAGCCTAGGTTTCACCCCAGACAGACTGAGTCCTGGCATGGCCCTCATCGCTCCCCAAATTCAGTTTCCTTACCTCCAGCAGGGTTAGTGATGACCTCTGCCTTGCAGAGCTGATGGGAGAGCATTTGAGATATACTCGTAAAGCAAATTGTCCCTGTAAATGCCCCACGTCTTCCAGGATGCTAAGGAAAGCATAATCCTCTTTGGCTGCCTGTAAGTGGTAGAAGCGAAGTACATGGAGTGACTGTCTAATGGGGACTTCAGCACTCTGGGTCTGGTCTTGACTTGGCCATGGCTGTGTGAACTTGGATAAGCCCCTTGCTCCTTGTGGACTCAGTCTCCCTTTTCCATAAAACAGGAGACTGAGATTAGGTTATCTTTCTAACAGAAATTTTAGCCTGTTGTAGCCCTGACAACTTACAATAGAATGATGGGGGATCTCTGTGGGGTATGTGTGGCTCCCCTGGGCCTCTGGGCAGCCCTGGGAGTGGGGCGTGGGGCAGTGACTGTAACCCCAGCCAAGAACTGCAGTCTGGAATCACCAGCCTGGAACTGAATCCCGGGGCTGCTGCTTTCTAGGTGTGTTACTCAGGAGAAGTCATTTCACCTTCCTAAGCCTCAGTTTCCTCATCGGTAAAATGGGCTAATTGATCTATTTAGCAAGACCATTGAGAGGCTTAGATGAAACACTTAGCACAGTGCTCTGCCCTCCCAGGTACAGATGAAACACTTGCATCACATGATCAGGGCTGCAGGGGAGGGATTCCTGGGTGGCTGGGGGGAGCCAGCCAGGTGGGAGAGTGTGGCAGCATCAGGGAAGGCTTCACGGAGGCAGTGACCACTCTGGAAGGAAGGCAGCTATGCTCCCTCATCCTCTGTTGGGGGGTGGGGGAGACTTTAGTCCTGGCACTGATCCTGGTGGCCTTTTCTCTTTAAGGGTTTGTGTTGCTCACCAGACCGTGGGCTCGTGTGGGCAGTGCTGGTTGGTGCTGGTTCATCTCTGCTTCCCAGGGTCCAGACCCACCACAGTGGGAGTTGGAAGGCTGAG
The DNA here is from genome assembly GCF_030020395.1 of Manis pentadactyla. Classification (NCBI taxonomy): domain Eukaryota; kingdom Metazoa; phylum Chordata; class Mammalia; order Pholidota; family Manidae; genus Manis; species Manis pentadactyla. The sequence continues at coordinate 43,369,944 of NC_080022.1, read as the reverse complement.
TGTGGATAGGTGCTGTCCTTGGCCTATTCCAGAGGAAACCTGGGTTTCTGTGGGAAATGGCAAGCCTGGCAGGTACTGAGGAGTCCCAAGTGCTCAGGCCTGGTGGATGGAGAGGTCCAGGTCCTATGCAAGACCAGCTCCCCCTGGGTCAATGGGCCTTCTGACAGGGGATTCATGATGGCTTTCTGGGGCTAGAAGAGAACACAGACATTTAGGGGTACTACCAGCCCACTTCCTTTGTTTTATTGCAAAGGAACCTAAGGCCCAGGGGCTGGGGGCAGCCTGAGACCTGTAGTGAGTCTTCAGGGAAGTGTAGGACACTGGGCTCTGCTTCCCCGCCCCAGGGGCCTTGCCTCAGACTCCTTGGACTCCACCTGAAGTGTGAGAAAGGGGGCGGGCACTGAATAGGGGCACCTCTGGACAAAATGCACACGGCATCAATTCATGTATTTTGTATGAGAACCTTCCTCCCTCCCCGCAGAAGTGAAATATGACCTCATGGACAGACTCCCTCCTCCTCTGCTGTCCCAGCAGCCAGGACTGTCCCTCAATAGGCTGTCCCTCATCAGCTGTATTTCCCCAGAAACCCTGCCTTGCAGCCTCTGAGGTCAGGGCAGCGTGCTCTTGCATGGGCCTGTGCAGCTCCGAGCAGAGCCCAGCCTGGGCTAGCACTGAGTCTGCACACACACCTCTGCACCCCTCACAGAGGCCTGCTCTTGTTTGGAAAGAAAACACCACTAGGTGCTGCTTCGTGTTCTCTCTAGCACGTTTGTGGGAATGTTCATTATGTGTCCATCCCCCACCTCTCCAGGGAAATCAGTAGGTTTTAGCCAGTAAAGCTGTAATGGCTGGAGTAGAGTCTGCTGCCTGGTCCACCCACCCCATGGGCTGCATTTTAGAGAAAATTCTTCTTGTCTTTCTAGGTCAGTCTTTCCTGGTAACAGAGGTTCAAGTGTCATTCAAGGCCTCATTATATGTATATATATATATATATATGCTTTTTAGCTTGTTCTTCAAACTGCCATTTGATGCACTTACACATGAGCCACACCACACAGTGTAGGGGAACTCTGAGGGGGGCACACAGGGCTGGGAGCACACAGAGGAAGCAGTGAGGGCGTGCTGGGTTGGGGAGCAGCAAGGGCAAAGGTGCAGGAATAATGGGGCAGGGTGGGGTGCTGTGAGCAGTTGGGCACAGCAGCAGGGGGCCGTGTTTGGGGAAATGGTAGGAGAGGAACAAACAGGAGGAACAGGGTCTTGTTGTTCTGGCTCAGGCATTGAGAGAGTCTCGTGGGAGCCCTGGAGGGTTGGGAGCAGAGGGACATGGGTCAGATTTTCGCCCTTTGGAAAGATCACCGTGGCTGTTGTGGAGTAGATGGGTTGTGCTCAGGAAGGAGACCATTGTCCAGGTGAAAGATAGTGGTGGTTTGAATAAAGATGGTGAGGATGGGGAGTCAAAACCTGCCAGGCCGAAAGTGATTAAGGGCAGAAATGGATGAGGGAAATGAAAGCTGAGCTGGGGAACACAGTGGAAGAAGGGGAAGGTTTGGGGCGGGGAAGGAGGAAGGAAGTGGGGAAATGAGCTCGTTCTCAAGGTCTCAACCATCCCCCCCCAGCTCTGCTGATCAGCTAGTGCCTAGGCCCCCTCTCCGGCCCGCCTCCCCCAAGATTCCCTGGAGTCCACCTGGCGTGCCCTGCCTCATCCCATAGCCCAGGGCCTGGGCCGCGGACTCGGTCCTCCAGGGAGCCTGCATGGGAACCATGAGCTTGCCTTCTCGCGGGTTCTCCTGGGTTCAGGGCTTTCAGTGTGTCCGTGAAACCAGAAGCAGACCCTGGGATTCAAAGACATCAAGATGCGGGCCTGCCTTTGGGGTATCTCAGCACCATAGTGTCAGACACACTTGGCCAAATCCCGGCTCTCCCATACTCACCCCACCATGTGACTTTGGAGGCGACCTGCTTCCCCCATCTGAAAAATGAGGAGTCAGCCTGGGTCAGCAGTTCTCAGCATCACTTCCATTTTCTAACAGGGCCCATTTTGTACTGCCTCCTTTAGGCTCCTAAAGTGAACTTCATAGATAATGTCATCTGCCCGCACCATAATTTTTTTGAAATTCCATATAATGTTGCAGTGGTGTTATAAAGAAAAACATGAAAGGCAGGTAACGCATAAGTAATGTGTATATTCCCCACACAAGCGCTCAGGCACAGCTGTGCCAGGAGACGGGATGAAGCCGTCAGTCGCTTGCACCTGCGTGCAGCATCCCCAGACCTGCCTGCTATAGACCCACAAACCGCACAAGACAGAGGGTGACGTGATTTTGTGACATGGTGAACAACCCTTGGTCAAGTTCCAAACAAAACACAGTACAGTCTCCTCAATTTACATGGCAGTTCCATTCCTGGAAAATTCAATGTATGTTAAAACCATGAAAAAGTACTTTGTGTTTATGTGTAAAATGGGGCTATGTTTTAGGCAGAGATGGCCAGGTTGCTCATTTACAATTCTTTTGGATATCTTGCTAGGTAAGTTAGTGTAGGGCTGACCCACCCTTGGCAGTAAGTGGGCCATCTCCTGCTCCTCCCCACTAAACGGCCGTGGCTCCCAGTCATCGCGGCTACCAGGAATCCCCCCAGTGACTTTCAGTGTGCCCTCTGGGGTGGAACTCCCACCCTCAGGGATGCCCTTGTGCCTATTGGTTGAGGGCGCAGACTGGAGCACTGGCTGTAGGTCCTCGGGGCGGGCAGAAGAGGAGAGCAGAAAGCTCTGTGGGATAAGCTGGTTAGGAAGGGCTTCCTGGAGGAGATGCCCTGGTAGCTGAGTGATTTCAGACCTGCGGCCTGGTGGCAGGGGGAGGGTTTCAGAAGTCAAAGAAATTTCTATGACTTCCCCAGTAGGCCTTGCCAGCCTTTCCAGCCATACTGCGGAACACACCATCTTTCCCACAGGGTCCAGGAACTCTGAGCCTCTGTGACAGACAAGGAAGCAGTCCCTCTGCAGGCTCCGTGCTGTATCCCTGGATGTGCCCTGTCCTGGCGGTCAAGGCATCTTCCTGCAGGATGCTTGTATTTTCTCAGAACAGCTGATCCTTCTCAGAGAGACCTGAGATGGAGAGAGGGGGTTTTAAGGTGCTGACATCTCGTTCCCCCACCACCCCATCCCCCATCACTGCCTGGAGCTGTGCATTTCCCCCCATTGCTTTTATGTCTTCCTTCTCTTTTTACATATTTTTGAGCATTTGCAGGGAGCATTTAATTAATTGGGGGGGAAAACAACATGGGGATAGGAATTACCTAATTAGCTTGATGTAAGGGAAGGGAATTTTTTTAAAAGGCTAAACATGAAATAATAAATACATGCCTCACATAAACATTTATGATCCTGTATTTACCAAAAAACCACAGATGGAATACGTTTGTCCTTGAGAAGTTTTCATAGATTTCAACAGCCATTTCCTTTGGATTTCTTGTCATCCCATTACTCTCCTGGCTGTTTTGGGCTTAGATACAAACAAATGGCTTTGGTGACCATCACTCCTGCTCCCTGATGATTTGGGCCAGGCAGAGGCTCATGTGGGGCTCAGCGCACCCAAGGAAGTAGCAAAGCTTTTGGTCAGAGACACATGGGATTTACAACCATAGAATCAGAGAATCTCCGTATGTTGTATGATATCATAGAATCTTAGAACCATGGTAGCTTAGTTTGTAAATTTACATCATCTCAGAATGAGAGAATCATGGAATTTTAGAATCCCAGATGCATGGAAATTTCTCATCTTAAGTTTTGGAATCATGATGGCTCAGTATGATGAAATGCAGAGTCTGAGAATTTTAAGGGACAGTGGAATTTATTTCATAGACCACCCGTCCCCTACCTCTGGGAGATATGTAAATATGCTCAATACACACAGTGCTTTCTTCTGCCAGCCCTTTGGTCCTGCTTTGTGCTGGCCCTTCCCCACTCAACCTGGAATCTCTGTCCCCACTACAGTGGCACCAGCAGCCATTTACACCTGAGGTGGGCACAGCCTTGCTCAGAAGGAGCTGGGAGGAGGAGGAAGAGGAGAGGCTGGGATTGCAATAGAAGGTGGAGAGGACAGAGGGTCCTACAGACACACCCTGAGGAGAGAAAGCCTGGGTTCTGAGGACCCTCTGGGCAACACATCCTCGTGTCAGTGCCTTATCTTGTGTGAATGTGCCTGTCTCCCTTAGGGTGGTCCCCTTCTGCATGTTAAGAGGGGAGTACCCAGGTGCCCCCAGGTGGGCATCTGGGAGTGCCTACAGTCCTGCTGAATTGCTGGTGGCGGGCTGGGGAGGGATGGAGCCTGTTCATAGACCAGTACGCTGGAGCATGGTCCATGCCAAGTTGGGGAGAGCAGTCTGACCCAACTCCGTCTTTGGTCTGTTCTCAAGGATGGATATTGGCACAGTTTTTTAAATTACTAAAATAACATAAAATGTTATGAAATACATAATACAAAGGTATTTAAAATTTTTTTAAATTTACCTACAGTAAAATTCATTTTGTGTGCATGAACAGCTCTGTGAATTTTGACAAATGCATGGTCGTTACATCAAGAATGTAAATAAATACTTTTATAATCAGGAATTGGGGCAGTTCCCCGACCCCAAAGAATGGAGATTTATAACACTCCTAAAATAAAGCTACCGCTCTCCCTGCATCTACCTTTTGCTTTCTAAAGTCTGTTCTCAACCCAAAACTCAGACATTATTCCACACTTTAAGTCAGGTCTGGTTAGTCCTGCTCTCACCTTAATAACTGTGATTAATATGTTCAAGAAAATAGATTACCAAATGGAGAATTTCAACAGATACCTGAAAGCTATAAAAATTATTCAAATGGAAAATTTTAAACTAAAAAATACAATACATTTAAGAACTCAAAAGGTGATTTTAATAGGTTGGATGCAGTTCAAGAGAAAAATTAATGAATTGGAAAATCGGTTAGCAGAAAAATGGTTATTCCTGCTCTCACACTCCAGTGACTTCTTCCTATACTGGTTTAGAGCCCAGATCCTCACCAGACCCACAAGACCCTGCAGGTCAGGCCCAGCTTCCTTATCACCTGCCTCTTACTGTTGCTTGTTGGACTCTAGCCACACTTGGCCTTCTTGTGTTGCTGTTCCTGGAGAACACTCCTACCTCAGGACCTTTGTACTTAGTGTTTCCTCTTTGTGAGTGTTCCTTCCCCAGGTGGCCACAAGGCTCCACCTTCCCTTCACTCAGGCCTCTGTGCAGATGCCAGACCCTCAGAGAGCCCTGCACTGACTGCCCCATCTCCCTGCACTTTCCAGTTCTTACCTTTACTTTACTTCGTAATATGTACCCTCATCTGATATTGTAGTAAATACTTATGCATTTACTTTTGAAATTCTCTTCTTTCTTACCAGAATGTAAATACCATGAGAGTAGAGATTTTCCTGTCTTGTTCATCCCTGCTTTCCAGATGACTAGCACCTAGAACAGCGTAGTTCTGGTGCCTGGTGTGTGGTCCTGGCACACAGTAGAATACAATATACGTGTGTTAAGTGAATGAATGAATTGCTAACATCTGATGTACTAATCTTCCTTTTTTTTTTTTTTACTATTCAGATTATTTACATGTCTATAGAATTTTTTATTCTACTCTTTTCATTTAATATAATTCTTATAAATATATTCTCTTCTAATTAAAACCTTTAGTAAATCCAGTAAAACCATGGTAAGAAGCCTTGTGATGAGGCAAATTCATATAAAACATGATTCACTGTTGGCAGTTGAATCTGTCCTCTGTCCAACCTCTTCATAAATGTGGCAGTGAGAGTTTTCTTTTCTCTAGAAGTCAAAGGAATTAGTGTGTTTAGGAAATGAGTGCCTCATACCAATTTAAGAGTTTCTCAGTTCCTTGTGTAGTGTGTACTTTGTGATAAATGGGCTGCTTCTGACATACTGAATAAATGAAAATTGTTCCCACAGATTAATTTGAAAAACCACCAAAAATGTAATTTTTTATTAACTATATATACAACTCTGCACTTTTAAGTAATTGAACTTTTGGACCACACTTATTGCATTGTAATGGGGTTTTGCTGTATCATGTTTAATGCATAAACAAAATTTCTGAGGAACTTCACTATAGTTTACTTAATCACTCTTCTATTACAGGATATACAGGCTATCTTTTATTCCTTTCTACTAGAAATGACCCAGAACTGCTAAATTAACAGATTTTTTTTAAAAAATGAGAATACCCAGAGTGATGGGGATGTAAGGAAACAGGTGCTTTCCTATATTGCTGAGGGTATAAATGACATATTCCTTTGGAGAGCAGTTTGAACTGCAGGCAGCAAAATTCTTAAAAGTTTGCATGTCTTTTGATTTAGTAATCTCATGTCTAAGCATTTATCCTAAGGCTATAAATATGATGGACATAAAGACAGGTCTAAAAGAATATTCATTATATGATAGTTTCTAGTTTCAAACTTTTCTAAATAACCTTAATCTCAAGAGTAGAGGATAGATTAAATAGAATATGTGCAACCATATAATACTATACTAGTCAGTCATTAAAATGATTTGTGTAAAGGGGATTTTTGCCTCTGGATATACCAGGTAAACTTGTATCAGACCTTTCCTCTGGTTAAAACATAAAAACCAACTGTTTGAAGATGTCAAAGAACTACCAAGACAGCCAGGACTTGAAAGAACAACATTCTGAAGAGAAGAGAAATGCACCGAGGTGAATATGACACACTGTGCCATTTCATTCTTCCAGGTATTGGCCAGTGTGCAAGTGATGTAGGACAAAGATTCAGTGAGCTGAATAGAGCTTTTGGCAGCCTTACTTTGCTGGAGAGACAAAAACTGGAGTTTATGGGTACCAAGATAGGTGGATCTTGAGAGACAAAGAGTCCACGGAGATAGGAAGTGCCAAAAAGCAAGCCTAACAGTGTTACTCTTCTTTACAAGATAACTGTTGATTTTTACGTGGCTAAGCAGCTGAGAAATCAACAGATTGTAGCAGATAAGAGGTTGAGAAGCTAAACAGAGCTCTCAGCAGCCTCAAGTTCTGGGAAGACCAATGTTGAAGTTCAGTGTCAACAAAGGAGGAGGAGCCCTGGCATCCCAAGCTTTCAGGTGGGGCTCCTGAAGGGCAGCATCCCATGAGAAAGGATGAACAAGAAATAAAATAATCTTTACAAAGCCTGAGGCCTATATTTAAAACAGTTAAGTCCCCAAGTGGATAAAGGCATTTTTTCCCCCTCTTTTAACTCTCTCTAAAAATAAAAAAAAATCTCTCTGTGGAGAAAGGTAACATCATCTGGAGATTGTACAAATTTCATACACAATGCTGGGCATTTAGTCAAAAATTACCAGAGTTACCAGGAGACAGGACCAAGAAGGGGAACAAACAATAATAACAGACTTATAAGTGGTCCACAGGTTGGAGTTATCAGACACAGGATTTAAAATAACTGTGATTAATACGTTCAAGAAAATAGATTACCAAATGGAGAATTTCAACAGATACCTGAAAGCTATAAAAATTATTCAAATGGAAAATTTTAAACTAAAAAATACAGTACATTTAAGAACTCAAAAGGTGATTTTAATAGGTTGGATGCAGTTCAAGAGAAAAATTAATGAATTGGAAAATTGGTTAGTAGATAATATCTAGTCTGAAGAATGAAAGTTAAAAAAAGGCTGGAAAATTCAGAAAAGAGTATAAGAGATATACAGAATATGGTGAAAAGGTCTAATTTACATTGTTGTTTCAGAAATATAGAGGAAGGATGAGAAGCAGAAGTAATGTCTGAAGTGATAATGGCCAGTAATTTTCCAAAAGTGACAGAAGACATTAAGCCATATGTTTAAGAAGGCCTATGAACCTCAAGCAAAATAAATCCAAAAAAGATCACACCTAGGCACATCATAGTTAATAGTCAGACTGCTGAAAACTGAACACAAAGGGAAAACCTTAAAAGTAACCAGGGGTGAAGGGTGCAATACAGTATGTTCAAAAAGACTGATAAATGACTTTACAATAAAAATGATGAAATCCGGAAGACAGTGGAATGAATCTGTAACATACTAAAAGAAGGTAACTGCCAGCCTAGAATTCTATATCCAATAAAAATATCCTTCAGAAATAAAGGTGAAAAAAAGAACATTTTAAACAAACAAAAGTTGAGAGAATCCCTTGCCAGTAGGCTAACAATGTAAAAAAAAAAAATCTTCATGCAGAAGGAAAATGACTCCATAAGGAAGCAGGAGGTAGGGAAAATATTTATATAAATACTGACTATATAAAACATTGATAATATCTGGTGAGGTTTAAAAATATATGTAGAATTAAAACACACAATAATGGTAGAGAAAGAGAACAGGGGCAGGAGGAAGAATTTGTGTGTGTATGTGTGAAGCTAGAGGCCTGAGGTTCCTGGCACTTTTCAGGAAGAAATAGATGTACTTATCTATATTGGACTGCAGTAAGTCAAGGATAGATGCTATAATTGCTAGGATAACTCCTAATAATAAAAGAACGTGTATTTAGCAAGTCAATAGAAAAAAAATGGAATAATGAAAAATGTAATTAATCTGAAAGAAGGCAAGAAAGGAGAGAAAAATAATATAGAGTAGGCAGAACAAATAAAAAACAAATATTAAGGTTAACTACATTAAATGTAAGTGGTGTAAAAGAACTAAATACTCAAATTAAAAACAAAGATTGTTAGGGTGGATAAAAATTGTTTTATAGAAGAGTATTATATTGATAAAGATAATTTTGGTTGCAAGCAACAGAAAACCCATCAGAGACAGGCTTAAAACACTATAGGAACTTTATTGTTCATGCAAGAGGTTCTTGGTGCCACTAGTGCTGTGGCTTAGAGTCTCTGTTCTGGTTGAGATGCTTTGATTTATTAACTCAACCCTCCAACTGGAGTGGAGGACATCCTCCCTTGGGTTGACAAGGTGGCTTCTATTAGCTCCCAGGACCTCTTGCTTCCTCATTTGCCTGTAGAGGAGAGGCTGCTCTTTCCCCAGTCATCAAACAGAAGTTCCAGGACTCTAATTAAACCAACTTATATTATTACCTATCTCTGAGCCTGGCACTGTGGCACTGTGGCTTGGGGGATGAGATCATGCTGATGAGTTCAACTTCTGCAGCTCATCCTGGAGTGGAATTAATAAGAACAACACTGAGAGCACTTACATGGTGCCTACTCTGTGCCAGATATACTGTTGTAGATACTTTACATGTGATATATGAACCCATTTCAGCTTCATAAATTGTGGCACAGAGAAACTAAGTCACTTGACTTAAACAAGGTCACAGGTCACAGCTACTAAATGGTAAAACTGGGATTCAAACCTAGTTAGGCTGCAGAATCTACACTCTTACCTGGTATGCTATGTTGTCTCTCCTTCTCAAGCACCATAGACAGATAAAGGAAATGTGGGATCCTATTAGGGTGGGAACGAATGCTAGGTGTATAGACTGGATTATTGTGTCCCCCCAAAGTCATATGTTGAAGCTCTAACCCCCAGTGTGGCTGTATTTTGAGATGGGGCTTCTAAGGAGGTAATTAAAGTTAAATGAGGTCATAAGGGTGAGGCCCTAAGCCCATAAGATTAGTGTCCTTATAAGAAGAAATATCAGTGTTCTCTCCCTCTCTCCCTTTCTCTTTCTCTCTCTCTCTGCATGCACTGAGGAAAGGTCATATGAGAGGCAATGAGAAGGTGGCTGTCTGCAAGTCAGGAAGAGAGTTCTTACCAGAAACCAAATCGACAAGAACCTTGATTTTAGACTTTTATCCTCAAGAACTATGAGAAAATTAATTTCTGTTGTTTAAGCCACCCAGTCTATGGTATTTTGTTATGGCAGCCCAAGTACACTAATCTACTGGAAAATAGTCAGGTACATTGACTCTAAATCCCTTAGTGATGTGAAACAATGTCCAGGTCAGCACTGTCTTCCAAAAGAGATGGTTTTGCATCTCAGCCTTACCATTTACCAGCTACATCAATGGAAGTGCTTTCAGCCTGGCTTGGGGGCCCTCACAGCCTGGGATCACCCTTCCACCTGGGCTCGGCACTCCCACAATGCTCAGGCAAGTCACTTACTTTTCCTCTGGCAAATGGCATTAGTAATTCTGTCATGGGAAGAGCTTAGTACTAAGCCTGGCACATAACAGGGGCTCCATAAACTTTAGTATTCATAAGACATTACTAAATGAAGAAAGCAGAGTACAAGGAAATAAGCACATCATCCTGTTTTGCCAAAAAATATATAGCTGCACAGGGAAATACCACAAAGGTTTATGTGCACCATCAGGTATGCTGTGGCTCTCTGGTTCATGGCCTTTTAGATGATCTCTGTTGTCTAGTTGGTGCCTAGGTATATCTTATAATTTTTCTACAACAAAATGTACTAATTTGGTAGCAATAAGAGAGTCTAGGGAAAACTTGGCCCATGTATGTGTTTATCTACATACATCTTGCCCATACACATGTAACCAGCCTTGGGTAACTCACTTCCTGGCCCTGGGCTGAGACAGAGCTATGCGCTTCCTCTGGTTTCTTTGAGGTGCCAACCCAAGGTGAGCCTGCTCAGGTTTCACTAGCCCAGGTCCACATAAATCTAGCTATCTTTAAAAGGGAATTTATAGAGTTTCTGTGATCTGGGGTAAGAGATGATAGGTGGCCATAAGCCTGGTATGAGGCCTTGAGCATCAAGAGCTGTCACTGCAGAGGCCCTGCCAAGGTTACTGGCCCGCTGATGGCTGTGAATGGCCCCACAGTGGCTCCAGAATGAGGGATGAGCAGGTGGGCCTAGGCTAGCCTATCCTGCCTGGTCTGTGGAGACTGGAGAAAAAGCCGCCTGTCTGCCTTCCTGCTTTTCCTCTTTGAGAAGCCCCCACTTCGTGCCGTCCACCAGGCCTACAGAGCTCAGGCTCAGACTCAAGACCCTGTTAGCCTGGGGCTGCCCTTTTGTGGCTACTGGTACTCACTGCCTTAGACAGCAGGCCTCTGTTGCTGGACACACAGATCACCCCAGGGAGGCTGTGACCATGTCTCCCCTGCCTGTAAAGAAAGCAAAATGCAGGGGCCTTTTCTAAGAGGTGAACAGTGCCAGGTACCAAAGTGAACTTGGGACAGCCCTTCCAGCCACCCACCTTCCCAGTGTTTCAAGCACCTACTGTGGGTCTAACCATGTGATAGAATGAGGGGAATATTCTCAGTGGAGCCTAGGTGTCTAGAGAACCTGCTCACTGTGTGACTAGGACAAGCCTCTTCCTCACCTGGGCCCTTGTTTTCTGTATGTGAACTAAGTTGGACAAAATCATGTCTCTGGATGTACTGACGTGCAGTAGCTCTGGGCTCCACAATCCTTGTCCTGAAGGATTTCACAGATCGTAGGGGAGGCAGGGCTTTCATTGCACTTAAAAACATCAATTATTAACTTGACTTTGTGGTGATGCTGTGGAGATTCAAAGATAACATGTCAAGTATTAGGCATGCGCTAGGGGTGCAGAAGGTGCACCGTGAACAGCAGCTGTTCACAGGGACTGCTGTGAGCTGAAGTGGGGGAGCTCAGGGAAGGCAGGAGAGACTGGAGAATGTTCTGGAAGGAGATGCACTTCAGCCAAGCTGAGGGCCCAGAGGGGCTTGGGAATGCCAGGCTGCCCTCACTGGCTGGGAGAGCATGTGCACAGCACAGAGGCAAAGCATTGTGGGAGTGCAAGGTAACGCCCAGGTGGAAGGGTGAGACAGGCTGTGAGGGCCCCCAAGCCAGGCTGAAAGCACTTCCATTCATTGAATGCCCACCAGGGGCCAGTCTTGTGTTCAGTACTTGACCTTGGTTTTCACATCATCAACTCCACTCTGTAAAATTATCTCCATTTTACAGATACGGGAAAGTATGATAGCTGTAGATTTTGAATCCCTGTCTTTCTAACTGCAAAGCCCTGTTCTAACCATTGTACTAGCTCAGGGGTTGGCAAATTACAGCCCAAGGGCCAGTGAGCTGCTTTTCTAAATAAAGTTTTATTGGAACAGAGCCCCACTTATCTATTTAAGTATTGTCTATAGCTACTTTTCATGGTACAAGTTGAGTAGTTGTGGCTGAGGCTATATGGTCCACAAAGCCTAAAATATTTACTGTCTTGCCTTTACAGAAAAGGTTTGCTGACTAGATGGCTAAGTCAGGAACAACCATTGTAACTCTGAGTCCTACACTTGCTGTGTGAGCTTAAGCAAATTGCTTGCCCCCTCTGAGCCTGCCCAGCCAACTCCTGAGTGATGGTATAAAGCTCATAAGTGATGGCTGCAAAATATTTTATAGACTGTAAAGTGATGTATCCTATCACCAGCCTGGCACTTAATGGTCACTAAAAGTCTGCTTGTTGGCAAGCGAGGAGCAGTCATTGAGTAGGCCTCCCTAGACTCTGATGCTGGCTGTTCCTGGGACTGCAAGTTGATGGCATGTGGGCCCAAGATGCTGAATGCATCATTGTCCCTCTCATACAGACTTGGCAGGTTTCAGCTTAAATTAAAATTTTTGTGGAGAGTCACCTTATATGTGGTACCACTTTATAGCCAGGTCATTACAGTAATTTGTAAAGCTCTCTCGTGTGTAACTGGAGCCGTTTGCTTAGATTTGCTGGCTGTGACCTCATTCAGGCTGCCAGGTCCTGCATTTGTTGACCTCTGAGCCTTAGGGGTTTGTCCTTCTGAGTCTGGTCTTGGGGTCATCCAAACTGACCTTCCTGGGATAGAATAAAGGCCCTGCCTCCCAGCCCCATCCTTACTTGAGAATAAATAGGACAAGAAATAATTTTCATTATCACCCTCAGTACTTTCCGAGTGCTTACTGTGAGCTAGGTACCATGCCAAGTACACTGCATGCATAATGTCCCTTGTTACCACAGGCTTGTGAGCAGGTATTAGCACCATTTTATAGATGAGAAAACAGAGACTTGAAGAAGAAACCAAACCAAACTCTTACCTAGACCCAGGAGTGCCAGTCCAAGCTCTTTTTTATGGGTTTGCTGAGATACCAAGGAGGTCCTTTCCCTTTCTGAGCCCCAGTTTCTTCATCTGTTAATTAAATAGATGGTCAATCAGCTCCAGGCTTGATATTCTATGATTTCTCACTAACTTGTAAAAATAAAACACAGAACCCCCTTACCTTCCAGGCCTCCAGGAAGCTTAATTTACTTGGGGGAAGCCAGGTCCAGGTCTGCTCTTGGCCACCACTGGCACACAGGGAGACATGGCTGCTGGGTACAGCCCCTTCCCAGGCACCCTCAGCCTGCCTAGGGCAGTGGGGCCAGAGTACCCCTCATTGTCCTGCCTCCCCAGAGAAAGACTTCATCCTTGCTTCTCAGATATGGAGAGTGAGCAGGGGTGGATCCTATGACACATTTGGGGACAGAGAGGCAGGAGGCCAACAGGCAAGAGAGCAGTGGGTGGTCTCCTGGCTGACTTGGACGTATGGTGGGTACTGGTGACAGTGCTCACATTTTTCTGGTGGTGGCAGAATCTCTGGGACACTTATTACAGCCTCTGGTTAATTTTTAGCCTTTGAGAAAGTAGGTGGTCCTGGGGTGGCATCTGGCATGGGCTTTGGGAGATCTGGGTTCACGCCCCAACTATGCCAGGCATTGCTGTGTGACCCGAGGCAGCCACTGCTAGCTCTGGTGCTCATGTCCCTCTGCCAGATGCCAAGGCTGATGCTTTTGTCCAGGGCGCTTTGAGAGTCACCCAAGACGGGCTTAAATAGGCTGGAATCTTAAGCAGTGCCAACCTGTGACAAGAGGGGCTCTTTCCTTCCACTCTCCTAGAGCCAGCCTGCTTATTTGTTGTAGGAAAACTCTTACTGTATCCAGTGGACAAGATACAAACAGGCCCATTTGCAGATTAATGACTGTTTTTTTTTCCCACAGAGATGATGTGTTTGCATCTCCCTTGGGTAAACCACTAAACTTCTCCGTGAACTCCTCTGTGGATGGAGTGGCCTAGCCACCTAGCAGAGTTATCCCAAAGACTGAAGTTTAGGAGTCATTGTAATGGTTGTACTTGGCTGAAAAGGCCCCCCAACATTATTCTCACTGGAGTCAAAGGTGGGGAATTTTTCTCTGGGTCCCCAGTTCATCAGTTGCCTAAAAGACAGCAGGACAGAAGTTGGGCTTTGAAGTTGGAGAGATCTGGGTTTGAATTGTGGCCTGACCTCTTACAGACCCCTGAGCCTAATCTCTCCAAACCTCAACTTTTTCTCATCTGAAAAATGGCTAGAATTAGTCTGCCTCACAAGGATGGACACTTGAAAGAATAGAATGTGCCTGGCGCATAGAATGTGCCTGGCGCCTAGGAAGGGCTTGACGAACAAGCTTGATAAGTGCCAGGCTCCCTGGCACCTTCCCAGGGACCTTCTTTCCAGTATTCCATACATGCGCTGAGTGAAGGAGTAACTCCGAGGCCCCCAACGGGTCTGGTGGGTCCTGGAAGGAAGCTCAGAGCCACCTCCCCAAACCAAAGACTCTGGGAGGAGGACCCTGGCCAAACAGCGCCATGTGATGATTAAGCTCTCTCTGCTCCAACTGCTATTAGTGGTCATAAAATTATCCACAGTTTTCTGAGGACCAGGCCCAGGGTTTGCCTCAATGGGACAATAAAGTTGCATGCAGAAACGATTTGGAAAAGGCAAAGACCGCCAAGCAGAGACAGAGTTAAATGAGAGGCAGCCTGATCTCATTAACTCAGGCCATTCACATTTGTTACCAGGGATTTCTTTTTAATTAAAAAACAACCAAAAAGTTATTTAAAAATACGCTTGCAAGGGGCTGGCCATGCAGCAGCCGAAGTCAGCGGGGCGAGTGTTCCTCCCAGCAAGATGCTGCCTGGGAAGGTGACAGAGGGCCACTTCTGCGTCAGTTTTTATCTGAGCCCTCTTGAGCAGGCTAGCCTGTGCCTGGGAACCCGGAGCCTCACCTGAGCCCCTCACCTTCTGAGAGCGGTGCACTTTCATCTGCAAACTGTGAAGTATTAGGCAGGTGAATGCCTGGTACCTGCCATGAACCTCAGGCACACCGCGAGTTAGCACTGACTGTCTGGACTTGGCACAGAGGTAATCATGTGCTAAAGGGCTGCCTATGGTTGGGGAAGGTGGATCCTTGAGGATAGGGTTGGATTTGTCCCTCTAAGAGGCCACTTTTTATTACATAACAATTCTGTCCAAGTGACAGACCTGGCCAGAGATCCTGCCCAGACTGCATCTTGGGAGAGTAATTTAATCTTGAGCCTCTGCATTCTCCTCTCTGCAGTGAGGATAATACTACTCACATGGAGGGCAGTGCCGAGGCCCCAATGGGAGGGTGGTGTAAACCACCAGCCTGCACCCAGGACCTCCCACACTGCTCAGCAGATGGTGCTTCTGTTGGTCTCCCTGTCCTAACGCAGAGGGGCTGCATGTGTTCTGGTGTTAGCTCTTTGCTTACCCTCGTGGTTGAGCTTGCTTAGTGTTGATAGTATCTGGACAATACTTGGGCCTGTTTATAATATTTATTACATCTGTAAGATAATTTATGCTTTTCAAAATGCTATTTGACAATAAGAACAATTTCCATTCCTGGTGCACCTACTAGATACTAGGGGCTTTGCACCTCAGCTCTCAAAACCTCACAGCATCTCTGCAGAACCAACGTGGCTGTCTCTTCTTTACACAGGGGGCCTGAGGGTCAGCCTCGGAGGGACTTGTCTGAGCCACAGACTTGGTTGGGGGCAGCAGGACTCATTCCAAGGCCCCAAAGCCCGTGTGTTTTCCTCCTTAGCACAATCTTGCTATGTGACAAGGCCAAAAGCCTAAGAAGACCTTTTCCAGATTAACCTTCCTGACACTATAGATGAGAAAACTACAGCCCTTAGAGGAGAAGTAGCTTATAACAACCATGCCTAACATTTTTGTTGCACTTTATATAGTTTTTCAAGGGCTTTCACATCTATTGCCCCAGTTAGTCTCCATAAAAACCTAGTGGCTGGGCAAGACAGGGCATATGACAGGCTGCTGAAGCACTGTGCAGGATGCAGAGGTATGAATAATGGAATGCTGCATTTCTGTGGTGTGATGTAACTTGGAAAGCAATGTAGATTGAGCTTTGGTGATAAACAGGACAGCACCTGCTCCTTGACATACAAATGTCAGGGCCCCTTCCCCGGCCTGCTGGACAGCACAGCCCTGGACCAGCAGCCCTAGCATGTGTCTGTGCACCTTGTGAGTGCTTGGTGAGCAACATGAGGACCATAGATTGCAAGCTCCGTGAGACAGGAGTTTGGTGTCTATTCACCAGTGTTTCTTGCAACTGGAGTAGTGGTGGGTACATGGTAAGTGCTTGGCATCTGTGTAATGGTTAACTGCTGGAGCTTGGCATCCACACTGGGGGTTTTATTACTGATCCCACTGGTGATTATGGGAATACAGTGAGGTATCCCTGGTGCCTCAACTGCAGCAGGGGTCCAGTTAGTGTTGGTTCAAAGGTGCTCTCCTACACTGTACCCCAGTGACTGCTCTCTCCCTGTGCCCCTCTGCAGGTTGTCTCCACTCACTTTGCCCCCTCTTCCTGTCTTTCTCTGTATAGTGAATGGGAGCTACAGCCACTGCACCCCAGGCTCAGAGAAGAGTCTGCTGGACCTGGACCTTGCTGAGGGTCCCACCTGCCACCGGGCCCTGTTTCTCCCTGCAGGAACCCTGCCAGCCCGGGGCCACCCTCCAGCCTGCGAGAGGCTGCTGCATTTCTCCCACCCTAGCAGGTATGTGCCCCACCCACACTCATCAGCTGCCCTCTGTGGACATGTCCTGCAGGCCCCAGACCTCACCTAGTCTGCCTGCTCATGGGACAAACACACAGGGAAACTGATGCACAGGAGGGCCGGAACCAGCCAGAGCCCAGAAGCTCAACGACAGCTGCCTGGTCTAGGCCCCACACCACCTGCATTGCAGGGCCTTATGAAAGGCAGAGATTATTTTATTGAAGTGTGTTTCCCCATTTCAGAAACTGAGGTGGCTTTTTACAGAGAATCAGTAATTTCAGAAGAGGAAGATTCAGGGGTGGGATGGGGAAGGGAAGTGCAGCTCAAGGTTCATACACACTGTAGCGTCCCTGGGTGACTAATAGAGCAGAGAGGACTCACTCCTTCCCCAGGGGCCATCTTCTGCCCCAGGAAGCCACCACCCCACAGAACCCTGCCAGGTAACTATCATTCAGTGCTTGCACATTTCCAGGGATACCCACTTCTGGACAGATGTTCTATCAGATGGTGTATTGGGCTGGAATATGCCTCATGCAGCTTCTCCTGGGGTCCCAGCCAGGCCTCTGTTCCCTCTGGTTTGATGTCGGGAAAAGGCCAACCACAGACAGGCCTCTGTGCCCACCTGCTCAGCCCCAGAGCCCTCACCCCACTGCCTGTGGCTGCTGACTCAAGGCCTGTTGCATAGGTCAAAGATTCTGAAATCAGGCCCAATTGTTTCTTTGCATTTCATTCCTTTACCAGCCATTTTATCAAGCATCTACCATGTGCCAGGCACTATGGGGTGCTGAGTGCCTTGGTGAAGGAAGCAGAAATCTCGATGGAGCTTACTTTCCAGTGGGAGAGATTACAAGCAGAAGGATGCTTATTCTTCCCACATGGAATCATCTTTCTTTGAGCTACAGATTCCCTGTGGCCTTCTTTGATATTAGGGAGTATTCTGACATATAGGACATTAGTCTGCTCAGGCTGCCATAACAAAACACCACAGACTGGGTGTCTTAAACAACAGAAATTTATTTTCTCACAGTTCTTGAGGCTGGATCAAGGTGTTAGCAGGTTTGCTTTTTGCTGAGGCCTCTCTCCTTGGCTTGCAGATGGCTGCCTTCTTGCACCAGCAGGGCGTCCAAGAATTTAACTCAGTTCTGACAATATCCACCCAGAGATGGCATGAGATTCCACAGGGTAAGGGTTCATTCCTACAAGACTGCCCCATACCCTTACTTCAGATGCCAGTTGCAAACCCCAGGCTGTTACCTGGGCTTCTGACCTACTGGCTACAGAATGAAGGTTCCATTAACCTCCTCCTTGGGTTTGAATAATTTTCTAGAGTGGCTCACAGAACTCAGGAAAACACTTATATTTACTAGTTTATTAAAGGATATGAATCCATAGCCAGATGAAGAGATATATAGGACAAGGTCCTGAATGAACAAAGGAGCTTCCATCCTCATGCAGTTTGGGGCCTGGCTTAGTAGCATGTGGAAGTGTTCTGGTTCCCCAAGCATGAACACTCTCTGAAAAGGTCCAAACAGATGTTCTCTTGGGTTTTTATGGAGGCTTCCTTACACAGCATGATTGACTAAGTCACTGGCCATTGACTGGTTCAGCCTCCAGCAGTCAGGGGGTGAGACTGAAAGTTTCAACCCTTTAATCATGTGGTTGGCTCTCCTGGCAACCAGTCCCCACCATCGGGTGGGGTCCAAAAGTCACAAGACACCTAGCTTACCTTTATGGCTCTGAAGCATTTTCAGAAGCTGTGGATGGAGATCAAATATATCTGAGAAATACATTTGATCATCTGAATGGCCAAATATAAATTTCTTATAAATCATGACATTGCAACCCCCCACTGGTGTCTTTTCCTCTTATAAGGACACCAGTCATGCTAGGTCAGTCATACTAGAGGCCCTATGGCCTCATTTAACCTGAATTACTCCCTAAAGGCTCTATATCTCCAACTATAGTCACATTGGTGGTTAGGGCTTCAACATATTAATTTGGGGTGGGGGGACAATGCAGGACCCAACCAGGAGCGAGCATCTTTTAGACTTGGAGCCATGCATTGTGGCAATAGCCAGCATGTTTGTTCACTGAGGCTCCCTGCAGCAGCGTCCGGTTTCTCCAGTGAAATTCTTTCTATCTCAGGGTAGAAGCTATGCAAACCTAGAGAAAACTAAGCAATTGGGTTTTTTTTCTGGTAGAGACAATCATAAATACCATTTATCATTTTTAATGTCATTTTGACAATTTAGGGCACAGGAGAGTCTGTATCCAGAGCCCCATCCAGCATCTACCTGAGTTGCTACCCTCTCTGTTATTTATCTGACACTTCCAGATTCCCTCATTTTCCTAAAGAGAAAGAGGGTTCCAGCCCATCTCCCACACCCAGTCCTATCCTGTCCTTCTCCCTCCCACTGGATTACCTTGTGTTTGTGGGCCCTCCTCTGCATTCATGCTGACTGCTCCCCATCTCAGGCCTCTCCATCCACTGCTGAGGTCCCTGCAAGCAGCTGCCACACCAGCCCCCTTTGGATTCCCACAAGTAGCTCTCACTTCCTAAGTGGCTGCGGCTTGTGCACATTTTCCATTTAATCCTCATGCCCCCGGTGGTCCAGGCCCTGCTGTTGATAAGCAGCAACCCTGGAGTGCTTTCTCTGAACCACACACAGGGCCAAGCACTTCACATGTAGTAACTCAACTCACATCTCCACAGGGTGGAGAAACAGGCCAGAGAGGCTGCACTAGCCTGAGTTCACCCAGCCAAGGGGTGAGGAGTTTGAAGAAGCTTCAGCAATATCTTGATTTTGTCATTTCTGTGCTTAAAGTTACTGCCTACCATCACCACAGTCAGCATGCTGTTGTGTTATGCACAGTTCAAGTGCTAGTTCCATCACCAGCTCTCTGGGCAACCTTGGGCAAGAAGCTGACCCTCTCCAACCCCCTTTTCCTAGCCTGTAAGATGGGAATAGAAATAGGTGGTATGGGGAGGCACCCTGTGGCCTGGCCCCTGCCTGCCCAGCACTCTGTTCTCCTGCCCTTGCTCCCCATGGGCTAACCACTTTCCCATCTTCACATACAAGCCCTCAGAGCCCCCTGGCTCCCTTCTGTTTGCCAGGACTCTACCCACCGCTCAGCAGAGTTGAAGTGTTCCCACAGGGGTTGGTCCCCTGTCTCTACCACAAGAAAGGGAACTTTGAAGGGCAAGAACCTGGTCTGCAAACTGTCTTGTGTCCCCATCATCACCCAGCACTGAGGAAAAGACCTGTGGAGTGAATTCGCTGCCCCATAGCCCAGCTGCAGCCCCTGTGACCCAGTGGGCTCGTGGAACCTGTGAGGTCTGAGATCACCCTCCTCTCTTCTAGAGTCTCTGTTGAAGAAATACTGATTTTCCCAATTTTAGCAGGTCCCTTCTGGCATTCAGGATGACAGCCAGCCAGAAGAACATTTGAATCCTTGATACTCAGAATGCCGAAGCTGCCAGGAAATGTAATGGTCATCTGATTAGGTCATTTTACAGACGAGGAAGCTGGGGCTCCTGGTAGTAGAGTGTTGTAGGAAAATCCCGGGCTTCTGATTCAAACAGATCCAGGTTCAAATTCCTGCTCTATCACTGAGTGCCTCTGAGGGCTCGGGCCAGTTGTTTCAGTTTTCTGAAGTATAAAACAGATGGGGAACTCCCCTTGAAGAGTTTGGTCATGCATGCAGCAGATACCATGCATAGTTCTACTGTGTTAAGGTTGCATGAGGCCTCCCTTGGGCAAGTGCCTGGCATGTAGGGTTGCTCAGCGGTTGTCTGCTCTGTGTAGGGACTGAGGCTCATAATTTCTAGAGATATAATGGCAGTTGCCTGGGGTGCACAGGGCTCAGTGGCAAAGCAGGGCCTGAAAAGCTGCCTGGCCTCGTGGGACAGCAATGGCAAGCAGGGGACTGCCTCAGCTGGTGTTTGGAGCCAGGAGACATGAAGGCTTGACCTGTCCCCTCCCTGCCCCATGCCCTTTGAGGTTTTGCTGTCTCCTATTCAGGTAACTCAGCCACAAGTCACTACAGCTGTTCTCTTCTCCTGGTTAGTCGTTTTAACCTAATGTTGTTTTTAAAGGAATTGCTCTGAACAGGTGCTTACCTGGCTGCCCACCTCTGCCAGGCCCAGGATGGGTACCATGCAAGGAACAGCTATGCTTTTACTTTTTATTAAAGTTTACAAAGTCACAACTTGTATTTCATATCTTTAAGTTACTCAGAGCTTTCTGCTGGCAATAGTGGGTCCAGAGTCCCCCGCTCTGGGAAGGGTGTGTGTGTGTGTGTGTGTGTGCACGCTGCCTGCTTCGGAATCCAATGGGCAGGAAAGAGAGGCATCTGCTGAGTGAAGTGTAGAATTATCCGCATGCAGCTGGGAAACTAACAGAGGAGCCAAGCCTTTACCCCGGGGGCACTCAGGGCAGTTGTCTGCACAGGAGACACATACACACCCAGGAGACAGGTGCCTGCGTTCTGGTCCAAGCCAGACCACTGGTTGCTGCTCATGATAGCAGGCTACACTGCACTCTCTGGCTCCTTTCCTATCCGTGGGGTCACGGTCCTGGAGTCCAGCTCTCTGAGAGCTCTGGGCTCCTCCTTTCCTTCTCCCTGTCCCTTCCTCCTGCACCTCATGGCTGCAGCTGGGGAGCCTACAGCTGCAGGGAGCCAGAGAGGGAGCGGCTGGAGCTGTAGGGTCACACTGGGAAGCAGGGGCAGGGGATGACCCCACAGCTCTGGCTCCCAAGAGCTCCAGGACAGCAACAGTAATAGGTAGTAGGGAGGCCCTGTTTGCCTGCCATCTTTCTAGTGGGTTGTTACAGAGTCTGTCATCTCATATGATCCTGGCAGCCACCCTCTGAGGTAGGGAAGGTTTGGCCTTATTTCACAGGTGAGGAAACTAAGGCTCAGACAGGCCCAAAGACATATGGGGTGTCCTAGTCACACTTTGGACACCTAAGCAGGCTTCCTGCCAAGGCAGCCGGAATGGTCTTTTCTGACCCTCAGCCCATTGTCACCTTGCTGTGACCAGCAGGCTATGTGTCTGTCTGCACTTAATTGTACTACATTTGGGAAAGATCTTCTCTAGTAACTCATGTACTATATGTGTGATAAGGACTGCACCATGTCTGGCCGTGCCCATCACACCATGCTCACTGTAAGGAGGAAAACCGTTCAAATGTTGGGGTGAGGAGAGAGTCCCAGAGTGCCTTGCCCAGGTTTGCTCAACTGGGAGTGGCCAACCCTGGCCTCTGACCCTGGTCTTCTGCCTCCCACATGCTGCCCATGGCTTCTCCCCAAAGTTGCATTTTATGCAACCATAGTGTCTGGGCTTGAAATTCTGGGGTGCCCCCAGGAGAGGCTTTTCCTCATTTATTCCTAGGGTGCCCCCCATACCCCTAACCACTGAAATTCATAGTAGAAAGGACAGATTATCAGGGCAAAATGTCACACAACATTTTTATAAATTGAGAGAGACTATAAAAAATTTAAAAAGATCTAAAAGACAAGTAGGCAGAATTTAAAACAAACTAGACCTGGAGTCCCTTAAAATTCTGGCCTCAGCCTTTTTCTTCCAGAACTCACTACAGGCATATTGCAGAGATATCTCAGGGTTGGTGCCAGATCACCACAATGAAGCAAATTTTGCAATGAAGTGAGTCAAATGAATTTTGCATATAAAAGTTATGTTCACACTATACTATAGTCTGTTAAGTGTGCAATCGCATTTTATCTGAAAAAACAATGCACATACCTTAATTTAAAAATATTTTACTGCTAAAAAATGCTAACCATCACCTGACCTTTGAGTGACTCACAGTGCTTTTGCTGATGGAGGCTCTTGCCTCGTTGATGATGGCTGCTGACTGATCAGGGGTAGTGGTTGCTGAAAGGTGGGGTGGCTGTGGCAATTTCTTAAAATAAGGCAACACTTAATTTGCTGTATTGATGGACTCTTCCTTTCACAAATGATTTCTCTGTAGCATGCC
The DNA here is from genome assembly GCF_030020395.1 of Manis pentadactyla. Taxonomy (NCBI): domain Eukaryota; kingdom Metazoa; phylum Chordata; class Mammalia; order Pholidota; family Manidae; genus Manis; species Manis pentadactyla. The sequence goes on along the minus strand of NC_080022.1, from coordinate 43,347,133 downwards.
ATGCTGTTTAATAGCATTTTATGCACAGTAGAACAACTTTCAAAATAGGAGTCAATCCTCTCAAACCCTGCCACTGCTTCATCAATAAGTTTGTATAATATTCTAAATCCTTTGCCATCATTTCAACAATCTTCACAGCATCTTCACCAGGAGTAGATTCCTTCTCAAGAAACCCCTTTCTTTGCTGGTCCATAAGAATCAACTGCTCACCTGTTCAAGTTTTATCATGAGATGCAGCAGTTCACTCCCATCCTCAGGCTCCGCTTCTAGTTCTAGTTCTCTTGCTGTTTCCACCACATCTGCAGTTACTTCCTCCTCATAAGTCTTGAACCCCTTGAAGTCATCCTTGAGGGTTGGAATCAACTGATTCCAAATTCCTGTTAATGTTGATATTCTGGCCTGTTCCCATGTCCTTAATCGCATCAGGAATGGTGAATCCTTCCCAGGAGGTTTTCAATTTACTTTGCCCAAATCTATCAGAGGAACCACTGTATGGAAGCTATAACCTTATGAAATATATGTCTTAAATAATAAAACCTGAAAGTCAGAATTGCTCCTTGACCCATGGGCTACAGAATGGATGTTGTGTTAACATGTGTGAAAGGAATATTAGTCACATTGTCCATCTCCATCAGAGCCCTTGGGTGACCAGATGCATTTTCAGTGAGGAGTTTTATTTTTTTTTATTAAGGTATAATTGATATACAATCTTATAAAGGTTTCACATGGCAACATTGTAGTTATTACATTCACCCATATTATCAAATCCCCCCATACACACCCCATTGCAGTCACTGTCCATTAGCATAGTAAGATCCTATAGAGTCACTACTTGTCTTCTCTGTGCTATACTGCCTTCCTTCCCTGTGATTCCCCTACATTATGTGTGCTAATCATCAAATGCCCCTTAATCCCGTTCTCCATCCCTCCCCACCCACTTTCCTTTTGTAACTACTAGTCCCTTCTTAGAATCTATGAGCCTGCTGTTGTTTTGTTTCTTCAGTTTTGCTTTGTTGTTACACTCCACAAATGAGTGAAATCATTTGGTACTTGTCTTTTTCCACCTGGCGTATTTCACTAAGCATAATACCCTCTAGCTCCATCCATGTTGTTGCAAATGGTAGGATTTGTTTTCTTCTTATGGCTGAATAATATTCCATTGTGTATATGTACCACATCTTTTTTATCCATTCATCTACTGATGGACACTTAGGTTGCTTCTATTTCTTGGCTATTGTAAATAGTGCTGTGATAAACATAGGGGTGTATATGTCTTTGAATCTGTGATCTTGTTTTCATTGGGTAAATTCCTAGGAGTGGAGTTCCTGGGTCAAATGGTATTTCTATTTTGAGTTTTTTGAGGAACCTCCATATTGGATTCCACAATGGTTGAACTAATTTACATTCCCACCAACAATATAGGAGGATTCTTCTTTCTCCACATCCACGCCAGCATTTACTGTTCTTTGTCTTTTGGATGTTGGCCATCTTAACTGGTGTGAGTTGATATCTCACTGTGGCTTTAATTTGCATTTTCCTGACAATCAGCAATGTGGAGCATCTTTTCATGTTCCTGATGGCCATCTGAATTTCTTCTCTGGAGAAGTGTCTCTGCCCATTTTTTAATTGGGTTATTTGCTTTTTGGGTGTTGAGGCATGTGAGCTCTTTATATAGTTTGGATGTTAACACCTTGTCGGATATGTCATTTACAAATATATACTCCCATATGGTTAGATGCCTTTTTGTTCTACTGATGGTGTCTTTTGCTGTACAGAGGCTTTTTAAATGGATATAGTCCCATTTGTTCATTTGTGCCTTTGTTTCCCTTGCCCAAGGAGATGTGTTCAGGAAAAAATTGCTCATGTTTATATTCAATAAATTCTTGCCTATGTTTTCTTCTAATATTTTTATGCTTTCATGACTTACATTCAGGTCTTGGATCCATTTCAAGTTTACTTTTGTGTATGGGGTTAGGCAGTAATCCAGTTTCATTCTCTTACATGTAGCTGTCCAGTTTTGCCAGCACCAGTAGTTGAAGAAGCTGTCATTTCCCCATTGTAATGTCCATGACTCCTTTATCATATATTAATTGGCCATATGTGTTTGGGTTTATATCTGGGCTCTCTATTCTGTTCCATTGGTCTATGGGTCTGTTCTTGTGCCAGTACCAAATTGTTTTTATTACTGTGGCTTTGTAGTAGAGCTTGAAGTCAGGGAGCATAATCCCCCCAGCTTTATTCTTCCTTCTCAGGATTGCTTTGGCTATTTGGGGTCTTTTGTGGGTTCCATATGAATTTTAGAACTATTGGTTCCAGTTTGTTGAAGAATTCTGTTGGTATTTTGATAGGAATTGCATTGAATCTGTAGATTGCTTTAGGCAGCATGGCCATTTTAACTGTATTAACTCTTCCTATCCAAGAGCACAGAATGTGTTTCCATTTATTGGTGTCTTCTTTAATTTCTCTCATGAGTGTCTTACAGTTTTCAGGGTATAGGTCTTTCACCTCCTTGGTTAGGTTTATTCCTAGGTATTTTATTTTTGATGGACTTGTGAATGGAATTGTTTTCCTGATTTCTCTTTCTGCTAGTTTATAATTAGTGTATAAGAGTGCAACAGATTTCTGTGTATTGATTTTGTATCCTGCAACTTTGTTGAATTCAATTATTACTTCTAGTAGCTTTTGGGTGGATTCATTAGGGTTTTTATGTACAATATCATGTCATCTGCCAACAGTGACAGTTTAACTTCTTCCTTACCAATCTGGATGCTTTTATTTCTTTGTGTTGTCTGATTGCCATGGCTATGACCTCCAGTACTATGTTGAATAAGAGTGAGGAGAGTGGTTTTCCTTGTCTTGTTCCCAATCTTAGAGGAAAAGCTTTCAGCTTTTCACTCTGAAGTATGATGTTGAGTGTGTGTTTGTCATATATGGCCTTTATTATGTTGAGGTATTTGCCCTCTATACCCATTTTGTTGAGAATGTTTATCATGAATGGATGTTGAATTTTATCAAATGCTTTTTCAGCATCTATCAAGATGATCATGTGATTTCTATCCTTCTTTTTGTTGATGTGGTGTGATGATGTTGATGGATGTTTGAATATTGTACTATCTTTGCATCCCTGAAATAAATCCTACTTGATCATGATGGGTGATCTTTTTGATGTATTTTTGAATTTGGTTTGCTAATATTTTGTTGAGTATTTTTGCATCTATGTTCATCAGGGATATTGGTTTGTAATTTTCTTTTTTTGTGGTGCTTTGCCTGGTTTTGGTATTAGAGTGATGAGTTTGGAAGTATTCCCTCCTCTGCTACTTTTTGGAAAACTTAAAGGAGGATGGGTATTAGGTGTTCTCTAAATGTTTGATAAAATTCAGTGGTGAGGCCATCTGGTCCTGGAGTTTTATTCTTAGGTATTTTTTTGATTACCGGTTCAATTTCATTGCTGGTAATTGGTATGTTCAGATTTTTCTGTTTCTTCTTGGGTCAGTCTTGGAAGGTTGTATTTTTCTAGAAAGTTGTCCATTTCTTCTAGGTTACCCAGCTTGTTAGCATATAATTTTTCATAGTATTCTCTAATAATTCTTTGTATTTCTGTGGAGTACATAGTGATTTTTCCTTTCTCATTTCTGATTCTATTTATGTAAGTAGACTTTTGTCTTGATAAGTCTGGCAAGGGTTTATCTATTTTGTTTATTTTCTCAAAGAACCAGCTCTTGGTTTCATTGATTCTTTCTTTTGTTTTATCCTTCTCATTTTTATTTATTTCCATTCTGATCTTTATTATGTCCTTCCTTCTATTGACTTTGGGCCTCCTTTGTTCTTCTTTTTCTAGTTTCATTAATTGTGAGTTTAGACTGTTCAACTGGGATTGTTCTTGTTTCTTAAGGTAAGCCTATATTGCTATATACTTTCCTTTTAGAACTGCCTTCCCTGCATCTCACAGATTTTGAGGTGTTGAGTTGTTGTTTTCATTTGTCTCCATATATTGCTTGATTTCTGTTTTTATTTGGTCATTGATCCATTGATTATTTAGGAGCATGTTGGTAAGCCTCCATGTGTTTGTGGGCTTTTTTTGTATTCTTTGCATAATTTATTTCTCGTTTCATACATTTGTGGTCTGAGAGCTGGCTGGTACAATTTCAATCCTTCTGAATTTACTGACGCTCTTTTGTGTCCTAGTGTGTGATCTAGAAAATGTTCCATGTACACTTGAGAAAAATGTATATCCTGCTGCTTTTGGATGGAGTGTTCTGTAGATGTCTGTTAGGTCCATCTGCTCTAATGTGTTGTTCAGTGCCTCTGTCTCCTTACTTATTTTCTGTCTGATTGATCTGTCCTTTGGAGTGAGTGGTGTGTTGAAGTCTTCTAAAATGAATGCATTGCATTTTATTTTCCCCTTTAATTCTGTTAGTATTTGTTTCACATACTTAGGTGCTCCTATGTTGAGTGCATGGATATTTATATGGTTATATCCTCTTGTTGGACTGACCCCTTTATTATTATGTAATATCCTTTTTGTCTCTTGTGACTTTCTTTGTTTTGAAGCCTATTTTGTCTACACAAGTACTGCAACTCCTGCTTTTTTCTCCCTATTAGTTGCATGAAATATCTCTTTCCATCCCTTCACTTTAGTCTATGTATGTCTTTAGATTTGAAGTGAGTCTCTTGTAGGCAGCATACAGATGGGTCTTATTTTTTTCTCCTTTCTGTAACTCTATGTCTTTTGATTGTTGCATTCAGTCCATTTACATTTGGGGTGATTATCAATAGATATGTACTTATTGCCATTTCAGGCTTTGGATTTGTGGTTACCAAAGTTTAAAGGGAAGCTTCTTTACTATCTAACAGTCTCCCTTAACTCATTATGCTATTTCAAACACAACCTAAAAGTTTTTTTCTCCCTTCTTTTTCTTCTTCCTCCACTATCTATATATTAGGTGTCATATTCTGTACTCTTTGTGTGTCCTTTGACTGGCTTTGTGAGTAGTTGATTTAATTTTGCATTTTCTTAACAATTAACTGGTCCACTTCCTTTACTGTGGTTTCATTTTGTCTGGTGACAGCTTTTTAGCCTTAGGAGCACTTCCATTTATAGCAGTCCCTCCAAAGTATACTATAGAGATGGTTTGTAGGAAGTAAATTCCCTCAACTTTTACTTATCTGAAAATTGTTTAATCCCTCCTTCAAATTTAATTAATGATCTTGCCAGGTAGAGTATTCTTGGTTCGAGGACCTTCCTCATTGCGTTAAATACATCATGCCACTCCCTTCTGGCCTGTAAGATTTCTGTTGAGAAGTCTGATGATAGCCTGATGGGTTTTCCTTTGTATGTGATCTTTTTTCTCTATCTGGCTACTTTTAATACTCTGTCTTTGTCCTTGATCTTTGCCATTTTAATTATTATATGTCTTGGTGTTTTCTTCCTTGAGTCCCTTGTATTGGGAGGTCTGAGCACTTCTGTGGCCTGAGAGACTATTTCCTTCCTCAGATAGGGGAAGTTTTCAGCAGTTACCTCCTCAAAGACACTTTCTATCCCTTTCTCTTTGTCTTCTTCTTCTGGTACCCCTATAATGCAAATATTGTTCTGTTTGGGTTGGTCACACAATTCTCTTAATATTCTTTCATTCCTAGAGATCCTTTTTTCTCTCTGTGCCTCAGCTTCTTTGTATTCCTGTTTTCTAATTTCTATTTCATTTACCATCTCCTCTTCCTGATCTAATGTGCTTTTAACCCCTCCATTATATGTTTCATTTCAGATACCATATTTTTCAAAGTTTCTCTTTCTTGAAGTCCTCCCTGAGGCCTTGAATATTTTTCTGTAGCTTTGTGAGCATGCTTATGATTTTTATTTTGAAATCTTTATTAGGAAGATTGCTTATTTCGTTTCACTTAACCCTCTTTCTGGTGTTTGAGGGATTTTGGTTTGCACCAGATTCTTTTGCCATTTCATATTTCTAATGATTCCTGTGGAATAACTTTGTGTAGGTGGCACCCTCTAGTGCCCAGAAGCTCTACTCTCTGGAGCTGCCCAGCCCCTGGAGCAATGGTGAGGGTTGTAGGCACATGGCACCAGAGCCTTCCAGGAGGAAAGAGCTCTTTCCTGCTTCCCAGCCACTGTGCCTGCCTCCACTGCTAGATCCAGTGGGCCAAGTGCACAGGGAGGAGTCTCTATGTTATGCCCCTGTAGCTGCTATAGGCAGGGCTGCCTTCTGGCTGGCCTGGCACAATGGTGGGGGCAGCAGGGTTGCAAACCAGTGCCAGCTGGGAGGAAGGAGCGGGCAGGCTGCATATCACAGTGGGGGTCCTCAGTGCTGCATTGCCAGCCAAGAGGATGGAGCACATGAGCTCCTGAAAGTTCCCAACCTGCTGGGCTGAGTGTAGTGGGATGATTTTGTCCACTTGTCCTTTCTTGCGAGCATCAAGCTCTATGTAATTCTTGCCCCTTTAGCAGGTCTCTTGCTGTTGGGGAGTCTTTCAAAGTGCCTGCCTCTCTTTTATTCCCGAGCAGCCAGTTGTGGGTACCTGTTCTCCACAAGCAGCTGGAATCTGTCTCTCTGAGTGTTCCACCTGTCTCTGCTTTCCAATGCCTCTAATCTCCAGAGGAACATGTCATGTGCGTTTTTCCTCTCAGAGCAGATCTCCAGGGGTGGGTATTTAGCAGTCCTGGGCTAGTATTCCCTCCCTGCTCCATTCCTCTTCCTCCCACCTGTAAGCTGGGGTGGGAGGAGGGCTTGGGACCGTCCGGATCACAGCTTTGCTACTTTACCCTTTTCTATGAGGCCTTCTCTTTTCCCCAAATGTAGGCTGTCTGTTACAGTCTTCTTTCTGGTCACTCTTCCGGGATTAGTTGTATTTGCTGTATTTTCGTGTTATATGTGGTTTAGGGAGGAGGTTTCTGCCTCACTTCTCACACTGCCATCATGTTCAATCCTTCTTGCTTCCAGCAGTCATATTTTGAAAGGAATATTTTTTTCTGAGTAGTAGGTCTCAATGATGGGCTTAAAATATTCAGTAAGCCATGTTGTAAACAGATGTGCTGTCATCCAGGCTTTGTTCTATTTATACAGCACAGGCAGAGTAGATTTTTCATAATTCTTAGTGACCTAGGACTTTCAGAATGGCCAGTGGTAAATGACTTCAACTTAAAGTCACCAGCTGCATTAACCCCTAACAGAGAGTCAGGCTGTCCTTTGAAGCCAGGCATTGACTTCTCTCTAGTTATGAAAGCCCTACAGGGCATCTTCTTCCAAAAGAAAACTATTCTATCTACATTGAAAATCTGTAATTTAGTGTAGCTACCTTCATTAATTTTCTAAGCTAGATTTCCTGGATAACTTGCTGCAGTTTTTCCATCAGCACTTGCTGCTTCCTTTCCCCTTGCACTTTCATGTTATAAAGATAGCTTCTTTCCTTAAACCTCATGAACCAACCTCTACTAGCTTTAAACTTTTCTTCTGGAGCTTTCTCACCTCTCTCAGCCTTCATATAAAGAGAGTTATGTCTTATGCCACCTCCCTGAATTGCTCTGCATCAGACTTTGGCTTAAGGGAATGTTGTGGCTGGTTTGGCTTTCTACCCAGGTCATTAAAACATTCTCCCTATCAGCAGTAAGGCTTTTTCACTTTCTTACCATACATATGTTCACTGGAGTAGCATTTTTAATTTCTTTCAATAACCTTTCTTTTGCATTCACAACTTGGCTAACTGTTTGGGGCAAGAGGCCTAGCTTTCAGCCTAGCTCAGCTTTGTACATGCCTTCCTTGCTAAGCTAACCATTTCTAGCTTTCAATTTAAAGTGAGAGACGTGTGACTCTTCCTTTCACTTGAACACTTAGAGGCCATTGTAGGGTTACTAATTGGCCTAATTTCAATATTGTTGTGTCTGAAGGACTTAGCGACCCCCAAAGAGAAGGAAAGAAACGGGGAATGGCTGGTTGGTGGAGCAGTCAGAATATGCATAAAATTTATCAGTGAAGATCACTGTCTTATATGGACACTGTGGCACCCCAAAACAATTGTAATAGTAACATCAAAGATCACTGATCACATGTCACCATAACAAATATAATAATAATGAAAAAAAAAAAGAAAGTATTCTGAGAATTACCAAAAGGTGACACAGAGACACAGAATGAGCAAATGCTGTTGGAAAAATGCTGCCGGTAGACTTGCTTGATGCCAGATTGCCATTAACCTTCAATTTGTAAAGCACATGGTATCTTCAAAGTACAACAAAGCAAAGCCTAGCAAAACAAGTTGTGCCTGCAGGAGGTCATGGAGACAGGGCAGGGTACACCCTAGTGAGGTCTCAGAGACAGGACAGGATGGCGTCCAGCCCTGGACAGAGTGGGCTGGATTTGGTCAAAGGATGAAACAGCACTCCTTCCTGGCACTCTCCTCATTAGACCTCTGGCCTTTCTTGAACCTCTCCTCAGCCCCCGTCTTCTTTTCTCATCCATTTTCCCCCCACACTCTTCCCTGCTGACCATGCTGCCAGTTTTGGTCTCTCTCTCTCTCTTTGCTTCCAGCCTTCAACCTCCTCTCCTGCCCTGGGCTTCTCCACCCCTTGGTCCTGAGGTTCCCTACCACCCCCTGCCTAGACCTTCTCACTGTTGGGTGCCCACCCTCTCATGGCCTCTCTGGTCACTATCTTCCAGGTCACCCCGATCCCAGGCCACATATGTGAATGGTGGCCTCCCGGCCACACAGCATATCAAACAGGAGTCCCTGCCTGACTACAGGACCATGACAGAAGCTTGCGCCCCCCTGTCTGCCCACTGTCGGGCCCCGCCAGTGACCGACCTACACACAGACCTGGACCTCCCGGGCAGAGGCCTCTGCAACCCCGCACCTTCCTGCTACCTTCTGGGCAGTGAACCCAGCTCCAGCCTGGGCCCCCAGCCTGATGCCCACCTCTCTGAGGACAGCCTGAAGCGCTGTTGCCTCTTGGACCTGCCCCTGACCTCCTCAGCCGCCTCCTCACCATGTGCTTCCTCTGACATCACCTCCATCATCCGCTCCTCCCAGACAGCTCTAGTCACCTGCATAAATGGACTCCGGAGCCCCTCTCTGCCAGGAGACCTGGGGGGCCCTCCCAAGAGGGCCCGACCCAGCACTGCAACCATGGAGAGCCGCGAGGGCAGTTTGCAACTTGAACCCTGCCGAAAGGCCAGCTTCCTGAAGCAGGAGCCTGAGGACGAGTTTTCAGATCTCTTTGGTCCTCCGCAGCAGGGCTTGCCGCCCCCATACCCACTGTCTCAGTTGCCACCTGGCCCTGGCCTTGGAGGGCTGGGGCTGGGCCTGGCAGGCAGGATGGTGGGTGGGCGGCAGGCCTGCCGTTGGGTGGACTGCTGTGCAGCCTATGAGCAGCAGGAGGAGCTGGTGCGGCACATTGAGAAGAGCCACATTGACCAGCGCAAGGGGGAAGACTTCACCTGCTTCTGGGCAGGCTGCGTGCGCCGCTACAAGCCCTTCAATGCCCGCTACAAGCTGCTCATCCACATGAGGGTGCACTCGGGGGAGAAGCCCAACAAATGCATGGTGAGTTCCCAAGGCCACGGGGTCACACTGCAACCTAACCAGAAAAGCAGCACCACCTCACTGCCCTGGAAGAGGGCCACCTGGGTCTCCTTACCTGTCTGAGATCCCCTGTGGTTGACAGGGGAAGGACCAGTGCTGTGGATGTGCCACTGGCCAAGACAGCATGCCTGTCACTGGGAATCCTGGTAGAGGGCCCCTCGTACTCACCAGGTGCCTCTCCCCGGCCCCAAGGCTTACCACTTGGCTGGGTGTCACACACACTCTTTCAGGTGGTGACACATGTGCTCTGAGGTCAAAGCAGGCTCAGCTAGCCTTCCCTTATATGCAAATGCTTAGTGTCCCACCCACCAGTGGTCAAGTAAGTCATGGAGAACATGCTTTCCTCCAACACTATCCCTCCCAGGGAGGGCACCCCACAGTCTTGGCTGCTTCCAAAGAGACTAGGTCTTCACAGGCAACCAACTTGGAAGCTGTGAGTCTCCAGGGCAGGCTTTGGGGTAAGGCCAAGGGGTAGCAAATAAGACCTTGAGTAGTACCTGCAGTGTTCTGAATGGGGTTGAAACTAAGGTTTCCAGGAAGAGAGAGAGAGAGACACACACACACACACAAACACACACACACACACACACACACACACACACACACACACACATTAACTATAGGCACTTGAGCCTCCAGCCCTTCCAACTGGTCATTTCTGTGTGTTGCTGTCATGTGGTGGAAATCCATATTGGGGCTGGGAATATAGATTTAGTCCTTTATATACTCAGCCAAACCACTGCCCATACCCCAAGGCTTTGAATACCATCAGGGGAGGTACCTGACAGAGCAGAAGGGCTGCAGAGCCACCAAGGCCCAGTCCAGTCTTCCCGCCACTGGGGCATTGCTAAGGCAGAGGGGGAAGCAGTGTGTCTGGTCTGCGGGGCCAGTGTTACAGCCCAAGTCAAATTCCTCCTCATTTGCATGCTGTCACTGTTGCTGGGCCCCACCTGCTGGGGGGAGTACTCAGTCTGGGAATGGTTGCATTGAGGCAGGGCACACCTCTGTCCCTGCTCAAAGTCCAGGGCCATATTTATAGAGACCAGGGAAGAGGCAGGAAGCATTGGCAACCAGCAGCAGAAATTCCACCCTCTGGGTCCAAGTGTTCACCGCTGGGGCCCCATTTCCTTGGGGAGCTGGGAGCTGGGCATCTGACTGGGCCAGCTTAGTCAGCTTCAATGAGGCTGGGTCTTGAGGATTAGAAGTTCACTTTATAGACAAGTGAGAAGCCATGAACAACCTCTGCAAAAGAATAGAAATAGGAGGGAACCTGTGGTTGGTGTGCTGGTGTGTGGGGAGGGGCTGGATTAAGCAGGCTCAGAATTTGACTTCTTCATGTGCCTCTGGGCCAAGAGTATGCTGTAAAGAGAGCTGGCAGCCAAGCCCATCCTGGGGATGCCCCTGTTCACTTGAGGTGTTGTGGCAGGTGGCTTACTGAAAGGCATACGCTTGCCCAGAAGAAAATAACCAGCAGATGTCATAGGCGAGGGGTCCTGGAAGACAGAGGGGCCCTGTCCCTCTCTCAGATACTGGAGCTGGCCACTGTTGAGCCCCAGTCCCTGACATCCTCTCTCCTGTGGTCAGCCCTCCGGTGTCTGGGGGGCCTACATGGAGGCTTATATGGCCTGGCCCTGGAGCAGTGTGGTTAGTGGCCTTCCCCAACAGGGCCTTTTGTGTGGAATCACAGCACCCAGGAGTATCTGATTTGGACATTAGGGACCTTGGAGATGATCTAGGCCTTCCCTGCCCATTTTCCAGTTTGGGAAATGGAGGTCCAGGGAGTCAGTCTGAGAGGTCCAGGTAACTCAGTGTGGTCTCAGGATCTCTCTCTAGGGTTCTTTCTCCTGGGCCAGCCTGCCAGGATTGCATTTGATTCAGCAGACTCCACAGAATACTGGGTTATGTGTGGCTCATGCCTGGCTCTGGGGACCCAGAGCTCCTAGGGACTCATGGTCAGGGGTGGGAGGGAGATGGGAGTGGTGATCAGGGACACGTTCTTGAATGGAGTTTGTGTAGCCCCAGGGAAGGGAGGCCCAGAAGGGCTTCATGAAGGAGGTGATATTCACGCTGTGTCTATACTTACCCGTGGTAATGTTACAAGAGTCCTGTAAAACCAAGAGATTTGCAGGTAAAGAAACAAAGCTTCAGCAGAGTCTAGCTGGCCCTCTGCATGCTCCTGTCTGAACACTTTATCTTGCCTCTTGAGGGGTTTAGAATTAATACTAGCAAACAGTGTACAGGGGCTGTTCTAAGCAATGACTTGATGTGGTCCTCGCAGCAGCCCTATGGGGTAGATAATATTAGCTCCCATTTTAGAGATGAGGAAACTGAGGCTCAGAGAGATTGCATAATTTGCCCCAGGTCACATAGCTATAGACAAACAATAACAAAAATAATAGAGGCCAATAATCATAACAATAACAATAAAAGTAACTTGTCCAAGGTTATGCAGCTAGCAACCATTGGAGTGGAATTTTGAACCCGCATCTTTCTAAGCCTTGGTGATACTCTTGTTTGTGTAGATCTTGTCCCATTAAACTGCTTATCCTCTGGGTTCCTGAGGCCAGCTTCTGCAGAGCTGAGTGCCTCCCTTCCCCCCAGGGGGTGCTCCCCATTCCTGCGATGCTGGCTCAGGAGGTAACCCAGGGGAGGGGCGGGCCTCAACCAGTACCCAGATAAATAAAATCTCCCTTCCTTGTAAAATTATTAATTTCTCATGACAGGCCTCTGCTACCATGTGCTGTAATAGACAAAGGAATTTTGGGCTCAGAGCCTCTGGAGAACCGGAAATAGATGAGACACTTTGATTGAAGAGTAAATGGCCCACTAAAATAGCAGTTAATCCTTTTATTATCTTTCCAGCAACCCTTTCCACAGTTCTTTCATGAGGTAAGCCTTCCCCACCCCATCCAACTGTACGGCTCAGGCCCCAGGCAGCTGGTTTACATTTAGCCCATGGAGGCTCTGCTCCTGCACCAGCAGGCGTCAAGGTGCATGAGGAGCCTGGCCCCCTCCTGCCCAGGCCTCCTAGTCCGCAGGTCAGGTTCCGCATCAGGAACTCACCTCGCTCGCCTGGGTAGACGGGTAGAAGGCACCACCGGTCCCCCGCCCTGCCTCCTCCACAGCCCATCCACGCTGTCCAGAGGAAGCTCCCTAATCTCTTTGCAATATCCTGTTATGTTTCTTATGTTGTCCTAGTTGTCCTAGCCTTATTAAATTTGGGGTTTCATCTGCATTACGATAACAAGGTTACGTCCAACCCAAATACTGCTGCGACGCCTCCAAGACGTTAACTTTAAGATTAATTTCGTGCTTCTTAGGCCGGCTCTCCCAGACAGTTGGAATTCTGGTTGTCTGTGACTGCAGAAATTAGTGGCCTGTGTAGTTTGCTTTTCTCCACATCAAGAAAAAAGAGGCAGAGTGAAAAGGAAAACTTCTCATAACCTTGGGGTTTATAAAATAATAATAATGACAACAATCCCTGGCTTTTGTGAGGAGCTTTCCCAAGGTGATGAGCGCAGCAGGGGTAGGCGGGTGTGTAAGCAGTGTGTGAAAAGCCCAGTCCAGAGTCACATAGACCTCGGGCCCTGCCTGGCCCTGCCATATACCAGCTGTGTGACCTCAGGCAGGTGACTTAGACTTTCTGAACCTTAGTACACTTAACTGTAAAATGGGCAATAGTAGTACCTGCCTGTTAGAATTATTGTCATTGGAGTTCAAAGCGCTCACACAGGGAAGTGCTCAGTTAATTCTCCTCCGGCCCCATTGTGCTCTTTCACACTGACCATCTCAGGAGACTCATGCAGTAGCCCTAGGAGTTAGGCCAGGACTGTTTATGGCTATTTTACAACTGAGGAATCATTCAGAAGAGCCAGTTGGTCATGGAGTCTGGGCTTGAGGTCAGCTGATTCCACAGCCTCCACTGTGGTAAAGCAGGTAGGGCTGTTACCAGTACCAGTGGCCTTGTTGTCTGGTGTCTGCCAGCGATGTAGAGTGCCTTCTATGTGCCTGGCAGTGTCTGTTCAGGGTGACAGGCACTAGAATGGGGAGCAGGGCAGAGGCCCAGGCAGGAGGCTCTGGTCTATACTCTCCCAGTCCTGATGCGCATCTGGAGCATCGAGGCTGGTCTTATATCCTACCTGGCTTCCTCTGGCAGGTGCAGCCGCACTGGTCACTGGTCTCTATCCCTTATGCTCTTCTCAGCTTTTTGCCAGTCTGTCCTGGGTGCCTTTGGAACGAGGACCAGGGAAATACATCTAACTAAGAGCTGAACATTATAGGTTAACTTTAACTAGCCAAGGAAATCAGAACACTGGCCACCTGGTAGACCTCCTGGTGCCCACCTTCCAGAGGGCCACCCAAGCTAAACTTACTCTCATCTCCCATCATCCTGGGACTTCTGGCTTTCCCCTTTTGCTTTGCCCCAGCCCCCTACAACCCTAAGAAACCAAACCCTGGGTGAGAGGGGTGGGGAGATAGAGGGAGTCGTTCTTCATGGAGATTCAGATATCTTTATATCCTGTCTCAGAGCTAGCCATTCCCTGACCCATCTTCAGGAAAAACTGGCCTAACTCTGATGCCAAGAGAGGCTAAATCAGGTCCCAAAGTCACACAGTTGGCCTAGGGGCAAGGGAAGGATGCTGACAGATTTGCCAGGCTGTGAGTTGAGAGTCAGAGAGAGGCCTGACTAAGGGCCTGGGATCATATCTCATGGGAAGTCTTAAGGGAAAGAGAACAAATATATTCTGAGACAGGCAGGCTATGTCCAGTCATGAATGACCATGCCCATTTTACAGAAGAGGCTGGTATTCACAGGCAAAACGGTCTGCTCTGTATGACCTGGCTCAGCTGCCTGGACCGTTCCACAGCCACACTGCCTTCCACCTGCTGCTTTTTCCCAGCCTCTTCTTTATCAGAGAGGAGTCTGCATTCTTCTTGGATCACAGTGGGCAGAGTTCCCGGGTGTCTGTTCCTTCCCTGTCCCCATGTCCTGAGACCAGCACCATAGGCTGGGCATGTTGCTAGGCTAGCAGACAATCCTGATTCATCTCAACCCCTCTGACTCACCCTGGCTATTATCCTGGAGCCTGAAATGTCTGGGCAGGTGGCTCTCTCAGTCCTTCCTCATTGTGTACAGGGAAGAGACAGGGAAGACAGACCCTGAGAGGATGGTACAGGGCCTAGGGCCTCACAGCAAACAGGGCAGCTTCAGGGGGCGAGAAGTTTCCTGAAGGGCTGTAACCAAAAGTTGGGGCAGGTGGGACTGTGGGAAAGTGACCCTCAAATAAAGGGAGGCTGAAACACTTGCCTCACTGGAGGGGCAAGCTCCCCTGTGTGCTGGGCCTCATGCTGGGAACCAGGGGCCCGGAGATGAAGATGATGTGATGTGAGACTTCTGGCACTGTGGAAGGATGCTGCCTGTGAGTCTGGTGATGGTGCTGGACAGTAGAGGACATGAGGCCTAGCTGCATACCCTTGTCCAAGCTGGTCAAGGAGGACAGGAACATTACTGAAATGCTTGTTCAGTATTTTTCAGTTCGCTCAGGGCTTCCACATATGCATGATCTCAGCCTCCAGAACATTCCTGGAGACTGGAATTATTATCCACATTTCACAGATGGGGAAAGGGCGGTCTAGGTCATGCCCACATTCAGGCCTTAAGTGCATTGTGGTATCACATTTGAATCCAGTTCTCAGCCTGCTTCTAGAGACTCTAGCCACAACCCAACCCACGTCCCAGGCAGAGAATCATCAGTGTGCCTATAAATATCAAGGGACTATCCAGATCTGAAACTCCTTTAGCAAGCTGTCACCAAGCACCTCCTGTGTGCCAGGCCCCTGGTATAGGCCACGGGGTCACAGAATGGAATCAAAGCTAGGCTGGCCCTCCAGGAGCCCTCGCCAAGCAGGGAAACTGATAGGCATTTGCATTTAAGTATTTTCCTAAGCCAGGACCACACACCTTGAGAGCCTGTGGCAGGTCCCCTCCGTGCTGACAAGATGGGTCTTTTGTCCCATCGTGGGGGAGAGGGCACTCATGGAATGGGGAGAAAACACTCCACCTTTTCACTTCTTTGAAATAAATAAGTCACCCTGAAACAAGCCTCCTTTCTGGAGACTGGGGTTTGTGGTCAGATAAAAAGCTGCAAAAGTGAGCATGGTTTAACACTCCCACCCTGGAGAATCCTGCTGTAAATGAGCCCAGAGAGGCCAAGGTGGTCCACCAACTCAGGCCCCGAGTCCACCACTTTGGAAGCAGGGCCAGTGCTTCACCTCATTCCAGGGATGGCGGGTCTGGGTAGGAAACCGTTCTGAGCAAAAGCAGCCTTCACGTTGGCATCCAGATGTGCCTGGGTGAACAACCCCTACGGGGGTCCCTCCCAGAATCATGTCTGCTCTCATTTCTACTCATAACTAGGTGGGGAAGCCAAAGAGCAGAGAGGAAGCATGAGTGGCCCAGCATCACCCAGTGAGTTAACAGTAGTGGTGAGATGCCTGCTCTCCTCCCCTCCCAAACTCCTGGAGGGTCTCCAGCTTCTCTCATTCATCTGGGCCTTGGCCTTTGCTGGTCCTTCTGTCTGGAAGGTCTTTCCCACCCAGCAGACTCCTAACTATCTTCACAACCCAGTCCAGGGCCCCCTCCTTAGCTCCCCTCTTTTTCAGGCCTTCAGTGTCTTGGGAACCACATGCCCTTTGACAGCTGGCCTGGCCTTCGAGGCAGAGGAGCTGAGCCTGCTCTCTAGTACAGAGGCTCTGCCCTCATGGCCATCTGACCGACCTCCTTGTCCCAAGGCTGTCTGAGGTTGCCTGGACACTGTCCTCCAGAGAGCAGTTTCCTGTGAAGTCATGAGATGCGCAGGACCTTAAAGATGGTCACGTCCACCCTCTAATCTGGTGCTAGAAGTTTTTCTGCAAGAAAGCCTTAACTTGACCTGGCTTTGCTATCTATCAACCTGTGATTGTGCGCAAGTAACTTGACTTCTGTTAGCCTCCATTTTCTCACCTATATAAAGTGGAGGAAATAGGTTTGCTGTGAGGCTTTGATGGGATACTACACGAGGTGCTTATTCAGTGCCTGGAATACAGTAAATGCATAACAGAGGGGCAGTTTGCATTAGGAAAGGAAAAAAGGGACAGTCTAAAATGGACAGTGGCCATGCAGTCATGAACATCCCCAAAGGAACAGAAAGGGCTGTTGTGAGTCCCACCACTGCCACAGACTGACAGTGTGACCTTGGATGGGTCACTGAGCTGTGCTGAGCCTCAGTTTCCTGAGCTGTGAAGTGGGATAACATCTGAACACTCTTTGTTCAGTGGGGACCCAACCGATGCTAGTGCCCTTTTCCCTTCTCAACCCAAGGTTCCAGCTCCACAGATCTCTCTTGGCTTCAACAAGATGCCTTTCTCTCTCCCCTAGCTTTTAATATCAACTCAGGAGGCTTCTCAAGGAGAGGCTTCCTGGAAGCGCTTGTCTTATAAGGTCAGAACCCTGAGGGTCCTCTCTCCTCACTGTACAGAGGGAGACACTGAGGCCCCAGATGGATATGACTTACCTGGGGAAGAGCAGAGGGACTGGAGACAGGTGACTCCTCCCAGCTCTGCTGCTCACTAGCTGTGCAGCCTTGGACAAGTCACTTCACTTTCCAGTTGTAGTTGATGCATCCATTAAATGGAGGTTGTGATGTTCACTTCAGAAGAGTCTCTGTGAGGGGTGGAGGGGTGGAGTTTGCTCTGCAAACTGCCCAGAGCTCTTCAGAGGTTGTCAAGTTGAGTTGTTGACTCCCAGTCCAGTGCTCCAACTTGTAGTCAGGCCTCAGAGTACACAATCACCCTTGCAGGTGTGTTCCTCCCAGATAGGTTACCCATCAGGCATGTCACTTGTTGACCCATGTGCCCCAAATGTAGTTCCCAACCTTTGGACCACTACCTGCAGCTCTCCTGGGCCACCTCCTTCCCTGCTTTACAACCTGCACCACCCTATCTTCCTCCCACTTCCCCATCCCTACCCCTACCTCAGCTCCATTCCTGACCACCCCTTCTATATTATCTAAAGATGAGTCAGGACCTGCAAGCCAGGGTGAACCCTTAACCAGCTGTGAGACAGACCTCAAACAAGTCACATGGCCTCTCTCAGCCTCAGTTTCCCATTTGCGTAAAGGGGAGAGAGTTGTGAGAATTAAATGCGATCATGTACATGGAGAACTTACCTCTTGCTTAGCAAATACTCAGTGCTTGAAAACTGAAGCCCTTTTCCTTTTTGGGAGATGGGGGTCATTCAGCTCAAGCTCTTGCAAAGATGACCATTCCTGGGAGCACCAAACTTGAGGGTACAGGAATGCTGGCCAAGTTTTGTGAACCTGCACTGCTTTATGAAATACGAAAAAAAATAAGTATAAAAAAACACAACCCTCTGAATGGAATTTAAAATAATAAAAGAAAAAAAGCTTTTGAATTTAATGTAAGTGGAATTGAAATGATTCTCTTATTGGAATGAGAAAGCCAGATAAAATCAACAGTGACTGTGAGAGTGTCCAGACCATGTTTTCTGAGGAGGACATCCTGGAAATGGTAAACTTCATGACTGAGCATTAATAGGCTCTCTCTCCACTGTATGGCAGAGGGTTGGCTGAGCTGACTTTACGTGGCTCCCTTGGACAGCTGCAGCAACAGACCTCAGTGTCGTGTCCTCATCTGTTAAGTGGGTGACGATGGTCACACAACCCCTGTGGCCTCAGTCACCTCGGACCCTCCAAGGCCCAGGATGCTCTGAAGTCCTTACCTGTGCCCCTCCCTCAGGAGAGACTCTGTGCTCCTCTGTATTGGCTCCCCTGCCCCTCTGTCAACTTTCCAACACAGCTTTATTGACATCCACATTGTGCCAGGTGCGATGCTAGACAAAGGGTGTGCAGCACCAAATGACAGTGTTCCGGTGGCAAGGGAATTAAGAGAGGAGGGTGAAGGCTTCCCCCAGGATGTCCTGAGGGCTGAGCTTTGAAGCATGGGTAGGAGCTTTCCAGGTGCAGATCATGAGGAGAGGCATGTCACAGAAAGGGGACACATGCAGAATTTTTGAGATGTGCCAGTCTTGACCCTTGCAGGGAGCATAGGTATTCTCTTATGCTTGGCTGTGTTATGTGCACAGTGGCTAGGAGCAGAAATGGCTGCTGGAATTGTACATTATTCAGCTTCAGAGTGTAAGGAGCTTAGGCTCTACCCTGAGGGCAGCAGAGAGAGCAGTGGAAGGGTCCCGAGCAGAAGAATGACATGACCAACACTGACATTCAGAAAGCTGATTGTCTGGCAATATGTGGGATGGGGGTGACAGTAAGCAGATGAGGACAGAGAGGCCCAGGAAGAAACCTTCTTCCCCAGGTCCACCAGAGCAGTCTGGGCTGGCTGTGCCCCCACAGACAGCGGGGTCTGACTTGTAGCCAGGGCCTGGGCATTGCAGCCGGGCCAGCTCAGCCCAGTGGGCCATGCTGGGCAGTGTCTGCGTGGTTGGGTAACAGCTCAATCCCCTTTGGAAACGGCGTCCAGCACATTTACCAGTGGGAAATGGGAAAGGCATTTCCCATAATGTGGCTCTGTAAAGTTTGCACAACTGTTCTTTGTTTTCTGTCCATCCCCACAATAAATCTTCCTCCGCTGCCAGGACTGGGGCCTGCACTGTCTGTAAGTGATTACGGCTCTGACTCGCGCAGCGCTGCCTCCTCATGATGCATTCTTCTGACATGGGGAATGATAAAGTGGGAGTCCATCACTGAGGCTCTACAGCCTCGTAAGTGGCAATTTCCAAATGGAGGTGGCCTCCTGAGGGAGCACAGCCTGCCCTGCCCTCCACATACCCCGGCCTCCCTTGATACGTCTGCCATGTTGGGGACAGATGGGTACAATGTACTGGGCCGTGCAGTACTTGTGGAGGGAGTGGAGGTCCCTGCAGGACTGGCGTTTTTGGGGGCATGCCAGGAAGTCTCTGCTGGGCATGGAGCAGGGCAAGCACCCAGTGTCTGTTCAACTGATGAACCATCCATCAGCCTCTGTTTTACCAGAGCCAAAACACACGGGGCTTTCGAGGTGGACGTAACATTTGCACTCTGTCGGGGCCTTGGCAGGGCCCTGGGACACAGAGCTCTGATGTGTTTCCGTTGCTCAGGGGATGCACAAGCCGGTGGCAGGACTCTTGTTTTACGCTGGGGTCACTCAACATTCATAGAGTGCAAGCTACCGGGCCAGGTGTCACATCTGCAACCCAACCTCTGGTCCATGGCACCCTGCTCTGTGATCTTCGCACAGCTTACCCACAGTTGCCTTCTGTACCCCCATTTAACCCCAAGTCTGTGCCTCCCAGCATCTGCTGAACCCCCAAGTCTGGAGCATCAGTTTGGCCTGCGAGGTTGTTTCTGACCAGGTTTAGTTGCCAGTGAGCATGATAGCAATTGGAAATCAAGAGAGTTTGGCCTCAGAAAGAAAACTGAGTCAGCTGTGCCTCAGATACTTCCTCAAGATCTACCCCCAGCTGCCCCTGCCACTACCTGCCCCCATTCCTTCTCCCCAGGTCTCCAAGACAAGAGGGTTCACTGAGACTACAAGTCAAATGCCTGTGTGTTCACTTCTGCTGTTTGCGAGGCGGAGAGGACTTGACTCAAGGAAGATCACAGAGCAAAACAACTAAAGCTCAGTTCCCTTGCTGGCCAACCCACTGCCCTTCCCACTATACAGAGCCACCACCTGTCAAGTACCTACTATGTGCTAGGTCCCGTGTTGAGTGCTTACAGGCACTGCCTCTGTATCATCACTGCCTCCCAAATCTTGAAGAACACTGATGTGTGTTTGCACCTTCGGGGACCCTCACCGGATGCTGTTCCCACCCCTGCAGTACCCTTTGATGAATGAGGACCTGAGGTGCAGGCAGATAGATGGCCCCCTGGAGGTTGCACAGTGGTTGGTGGCTGCTGTGCAGTTAGTTCACACTTGTCAGCATCACCTTCCCTCCTGGCAGGTCTGGTTCATGAAGCACTTTAACCAGGGAGATTCCAGGGAGACTTGAACCAGTGGGGCATTTCAAACATTGCACCTCCTTACATGTGCTACAAAAGCAGGGTGATTGATTGCTGTGGGTGTTAGGCCCAGATGAAGCCTGGCTCATGCTGAGGCCCACATAAGCATGTGCCAGCACAAGTTCTTTGCTTCCCCTGCCTGCCTATGCCCCTTACTTTCTTCATGCTCACACAGCCACTTGGTCTTGGGGCCTCAGTTTCTTTATGTGGGTGATGAGGATTTGATTAAGTTCAAGGCTGTTTGGTCTCATGATCTTGATTCAGTCAGTCTAGGTAGAGGTGGACCAGGGGTTCAGAGCTCAGTTCCCTCCCCAGCTCTGCACTCAAACTTCCTTGGGGCTCCAGGAAAGTTCCAGACCCCTTTGTAACCTCAGTTTTCTCATCTGTAAAGTGGAAGACTTGACTACAGAATCCCTAAGATCCCTTGAATTCAGACTATCCATAGTTACCTTTCCACATTCCTGGCAGGCCTCAGAGGAGGAGGAAGAGATAAAGGAAAAGGAAGGCGCAGGTGTGGGAGCCCACAGTGAGCTCTCTGATCTCAGTTCTTCCCACATTTTCTACATTTCTTTCTTGCTCTGTTCCAGCCAGCTGGCTCCTGGCTATTCCCCAAACATGCTAAGTTCATTCCCACTTCAGTTTCTTTGCATGGCTGTTCCTCTGCCCAGAATGCTCTTGCCCCTGTCCCAGCTCCATTCACTCTGGCCTCTGCTCCCATGTCACCTCCTCCAGAAGGCCTTCCCTCACCACTTCTCTAAAATAGCACCCTCAGCCATCCTCCACCTCTCATGTCCTGACATTATGTTATGTGTTTATCTGTGATCTGTTCCCTGCATTCAAGTGTAAGCTCCATGAAGTCTAGATCTTTTTATGTTTTATTCCTTACTACATATCCAGTGGCTCTAACAGTTCCTGAAACACTGTATATTATCAACAACTATTTGCTAACTGAATGTGATTGAATGGAAAAGAGGAGAGTCTGGCTCAGTGGGGCAGAAGTGATGGAGTATTCTGGGAAGGGCCCAGGCTGGGAGTCAAGCATGTAAAACAGGGTTTTTGCAACAAACTCATGGGGCTGTGGTGAGGATTGCACAGGCTGCTGTCCAAGAGGCATTTGGGGGTTAGGCTAGATGTGTAGCATGCCCAGAGGGCCCAGCACAGCACATAGTGCACAGTAGGTGCTCAGCATGGGTTAGCTCCCTCCTCCTACTCATCCCTTGCCCTGATTTCTCTCCCTCCTTAATCTGCATCATCAGGATAAAAGAAGCTGCACTTCAGTTCACCAGCTCACAGAATGTCAGACCCAAACAAGACCTTAGAAACCCTGTGGCTCAATCCTGTTTATGAATTTGGAAACTGACGCCCAGGGAAGAGGAGTTCTTGTCCAGGTTCTCACACTGTTTCTGGGGCTTGGAAAGAAATTTACAATCAAGTCCTCTGCCTAGTAGATGTTCAGGAATTAGCTGCTGTTGCAGCTGCTCATCATTAGTTTAGTATTCACAGATCCTATTTTTATGACCATTGGCCCAGAGATAGAACAAGAGTACAATTTTACATTATTTGATGTAAAAAAGACTATTATAGCCAAGAATGTGGCAGGGGAAATGATTAAACTACCCAAAAGCAGCTACTTTAAAGTGTGAGGAAGAGGAAAGTGTCATTTGTTAGGAATATGTTCTCTCGCAGATACCAGATCAAGCCCTCTGTCCGTGTTTCCTCAGTGAGTCCTTTGATGTTGGCATTACCATCCCATTTTGTGGATAAGGAGGCTAAGACTCAACGAAGTTAAGTGCTGGGATTCCCAACCCTGACCTCTCACTGCTCCAGGATATCCTCTTTGTCAGTGTGATTTTCTATAATCAAGCACAAGCTGATTGGTGTCTGCACTGAGCTCACCCTGGAGGATTCTAGTCACTGTGACTCCTCAGAAATACTCACACACGATCTGGGCTTTTCTGGGTTTGGAGCCAATCTACTTCACCTGCATGGGGCAGAGGTGGTTGCTGTATCAAAAATGAACACCATGATCATCCTTGTGTCCCGCTTCCCTGGCTTCTGTGCGGGATGAGAGCTGGCTTCACAGGCTAAGGGAAGCAGGTGGGGGTCAGAGAAAAGGAGGCCTTTGGGGGCAGCTGCCTGGGGCTCCAGCCCTGATAAAAGCTGAGGGAACCTAGTCGGGATGGAGGACTCTGGCTCCTGACTCCATACACAGGGCAGAAAGAGACTGGGGGGATGTCTGGCAGCCACGAAGGGTTGGAGTCAGTATTTAAATCCAAGTAAGCCTGTATGTGTAACCGCTCCTCAGGAAGATCTGGACCCTGCCCTCAAGGCTTCTAGAATCCAAGTTCTGTGTCCAAGGCCTGGCCTGATCCCTTTTTCACATGACCTTGGTTGGGCAACCTATTTTCTTGTTCTGCTCTCTGTTTCCCTATCTGTTCAGTGAGAGTGATACTCCTGCCTTATCTGCAAAGATGCAACGAGGACACAGGTCTGGGGAGGCAGGGTGGCCAGCGGAGGGTCACACAGCAGGTCAGCAGTGACACACAAGGGCACACAGTAGGTAGGGCAAGTTATTCCCTGGTGCACCGCTCTTTCAAGTTCCACTGCCCCATGTGCCTCGGGCGTGCTGGTGTTTCTTGAGCGGCTCTGCTGGCCCAGCAGCGAGCCCAGCTCCAGTGCTGGGGGAAGACGGGGTGTGGTCCTGAGGCCTGGAAGTCCTTGGCTCCTGCCTTCAAAGCACCAGCCCTTTAATTATCTCCACATTGTGAACTCACAAAGGTTTGTCCTGACAACTGGTTGGTGAAATCAGCTAGGGATCCCCTCCCACAGCCAAGTGGTGGTTTCCTCTTTTCAAGAGTTGTCTGAGGTGGTTACTGTAGGGTATGGATTAGATTCACCTGGCAAGGCCTCACTTTCTCCAGGAATGATTGTGAAGAATCTCCCTTTGGATCCTGCTGGAGAGGGAAGCCTGGAATCTGCCCGGGTCCCCAGGAAGCTGGACCAGAGGGAAGTTGGAGTTTCTGGCCCATGCTGGTGAGATGGGTAAAGTGAGCAAGGCCTCACGCTGATGATCGCTGGCCCTGGAGCACTTTTAGCTTTGGCCTGTTCCTCCATAAAAACTACTAAAATTTATATTTTATGGTGGCATTGGTGTAAAGACAACACACTAATATTATGTAATAAAGCCTTTTCTTTGACCTAAAAGTTCCTTTTTTGATTCCAGTACTAAAGTAAAAGATTTTCATGGGTCCTTAAAAGTACTGTGGATCCTAGGCACTGTGCCTCCTGTGCCCAGTAGATAAGTCAACCCAAAGGCAAGGCCTGCAGGAGCAGGGAGAGCTCAGGGTAACAATCCGAGCCCCGTCTCAGCCCTCCCCTTCTCTAGGCTTCAGTTTCATCCTCTGTGAAGAGGGGCAGGTGGTGGAAACACCAGAAAATCCTGCTGTGATGTTCTAGACTGTTCCCTTGTTCTAGTCCATCTTGTTCCTTATCGTTGTCTTCCATTAAGAATATATGGGCATTTACAAGAAAAGATCTGTATGTAGTTAAACTGACATAGATTAAAGGACAAAAATACATGAAAAACCTAAGTTACTGTGCTTGAACCCTGTATTTTTTCCAAAGCTTTCTGAAAACAGGGCAAAGAAGACAACTTTGTTGAATTGCAGAATTCTTATTGTCTGGGGAAGGAAGCAGACCAGTCACCTTGCGTTCTGGAGCCAGTTTTGTCTGGATATCCAATCCTATGAGACCATGGTGAGCCGATGCTGGAGGAATGCCATACAGATGATTGATAATAATACAGGGTCGCTGAAATAAATGATAGACTTTGTTTTCACAAATAACTTTCCTAATGTTCTTTGAGAAAAGTCAGGGGCAAGTGAAGGTGGCCTTGAAAGTACCTTACCTGTGTCCCGTAGTCTAGGTTATGCTCTTATTAATCTGTCCATGCAGTAGCCCTCTGAGGTACTTGTCATTATCCCCATCTTACAGATGAGGAAACAGAGACTAGGAGAAGTTATGTTAACTTGACTCCAGTCACCTAATTGGACCTGCCTTCTATGGCAGCTGGTCTCTTTGCAGACTTAATGGTTCAGTCTGTTACTTGAGGCAGATTCAGTCCCTTCCTGAAGGAGCTCATAACCTAGTAGACTGTACAGATCTTAAAAAGAAGAAGGTAACGCTGTTTTCTCCATGTTCTGAGGAGCACCAGGAGTGAGGGGGCCTGGGAAAGGAGCAGCTCTCAGCCTGGGCCTAGGTTCAGGAGAGTCATAGTAGCATCGTGGAGGAGAGAGGGCATCCCAGGGGGAGGCACCAGCAAGGGCCAGGAGGTGAGATAGTGAAGCCTGGGTTGGGGTGGTGACAGAGAGAAAAGAAGCGGCTGCCTGCCAGGTTTCTTCCTTACAAGCAGCAGAAACCAGCTGTCTATAATGCACCCTGCATCCCCCTCCCTTCTCCACCCCTAGAATTTATTGGCAGGCCCTTGGGACCACAGATCATGGAAGGAAAG
The DNA here is from genome assembly GCF_030020395.1 of Manis pentadactyla. Lineage (NCBI taxonomy): Eukaryota > Metazoa > Chordata > Mammalia > Pholidota > Manidae > Manis > Manis pentadactyla. Next base: position 43,321,981 of record NC_080022.1, on the reverse strand, counting down.
AAGAACAGTCTTTGAGGACAGGCAGGATCCTGGGTTCCCCAGGGGCCTAGAAGCAGGAGCCTACATCTGCTTCTCCAGAGACAGCAGATTGCCCAGGTACCATGGTGGGATCTTTGGCCGCTGTGCTCTCACTCCAGGGCCAAAGCTGTAGCAGGGCATCCCCCTGGCCAGGCCTGTCCTGGGTTCCCCCAGGCTGACAGGGGTTGCCCCCTCCCCTGTGGGAGGCATAAGGGTCCCTGTTCATACCTTCACTTCCCACACAGAAGGATTCCTGAATGTGGGAGACTGGGCACATCTTTCAGTGGCAGAAATGACTGGATCTGAGAGATGAATATTCAGGAGAGACAGTGGCAGAAAGGGGTGGGAAGCTGGTACATGTGAGGGGAGAGGAGCCCAGGTTGATGCGCTGCTCTCTGGCCTGGACTCATTGAGTGGATGCTAGCACAAGCCTTGGCAGCATGGGGGAGGAAGGTGTGAGGGGTTGGGGCATGCTGAGTAGGGAGGTGCTGGCCAGAGAGCATAGGGATGTGCAAGTCTGGGGCTCACAAGACAGGAGATGGGGTGTCATCAGCCTAGAGGTAGACTTGAGAGCACAGGGGCTGGAGGACTCGGTCAGTGAGATGGTGGGGCTGGAGAAAGCCCATGAGCCTTGTGGGGTGAGGGAGGAGGCAAAGGCCAGGGGGAGTGAGGTGTGGGGGTCGGGCGGCCAAGTAGAACAGCACAGTGGGCCGGCTGGGGCCGGTGGAGGAGTCCAGTGATGAGGAAGAGCATTTGGGGCCTGGGAGGGTTTGGTTTTAAGAGAGAGAGCCTTGGATTTGTTAGAATTTGGAGGAAAAGGGCTGGAGGAGAGCAGGGACATTCTGGAGAAGGGGTGGGAGAGGGGAAACTGCCTGCATAGTGGGCCAGGTGGCTTGGATGGAGGAGGGCAAGGTGCCCGCTGGGCTGGAAGGGAGCGGAAGGCCCGTGAGGCCCAGTGGATGGGGAGCCAGGACAAAGGAGCTCTGTGGGTGAGCTAGCCAGGAGGACAGGGACCCATGCTCAGAGTCCTTGAGCATTTCCAGGGGTCATCTGAAACTGGGAGAGAGGTATCATTATCTTTTTTTGTGTGGATGAGGAAACTGAGGCACTGAGAGGTTAGGTAACTTGACTTTGGTCACATAGCTGGTGCTAGAGCTGAGATTTGTCCCTGCAGTCTGCCTTCCCAGTCAGATGAGCGATTCTGTGGCCAGAACCCAAAGTACGGGAGGGGGCAGTTGATAGGAGTGGAGGAGGGACGGTTTGGGGCAGGAGGCCTGGTGTGAAGTCGCCCAACATGAGGCGGGTGCTGGACTTGGGAGGAAGCCTGAGCAGAGAAACAAGGCCTTTGCTGAGAGCAGAGGCAAGGGGCATGGGGTGGAGTGGAGCACCTCTCCGGCAGCTGGTGAGGACTAGGGCGGGCTTCCATAGGGCGGCCAAGGAACAGTGAGCGTGTGGGGTGAAGAGGTGGAGGGACCCAGGTGCCCCCACCAGGAGCCGTTGGTGGAGCCATGGGGCACAGCAGAGGCGGTGTGCAGTGATGATCTGGGCTGTCTTTTCCCAGTGGACCCAATGGGCCACAGAGTAGAGACTGGTTCAGGTCGTTCACTCCTGCTGGGCCCTCTCACACACTTCGTCCATCTCCTGCTGACCATGCTTGCCTGTGTCTCCAAGAAGAGCTAGCAGGCTGGCAGGCTGGAGTGCCTCCTTGTTCTGCTGGGATGACAGAGTGCCCGTATGAAGTCCTCCTGTGCAGCAGCTCCTGCATCATCTGCTGTGCCCTGGGCTGGCACAAGGCAGCTTCTGTGCATGTGCGGCTTTGTGTGTGATCACTCAGGCATTAGCGCATGCCTGCTCCATGCCTTCCTGTGCTGAATGTTGGTCACACGGCAAGGAGCCCTGCCCTGGTGATGCCCTGCCGACAGACATGGGACCCAAGTTACAAAACCCTGTGGTGAGTCTCCTAGAGTAAAATAAATGGAAGCCCAGAAGAGAGGATTTAATCCAGGGTGGGGAGGCTCCCAGAGAGAAGCTATGCAAGAGGATGGAAAGGGTATTCCAAGGAACAGCACCCAGCACTGGGACAGGCCTGGAGGTGAGGGAGCTGTGAGTCACTCAGTGCTGAATGGTGGGGAGAGAGAGGGAGAGGTGAGCGGGGCCGGGAGCAGAGGACCTTGGGGGTCACAAGGAGGAGCTCAGGCTTTGTCCGCAGGAGGGGTGTGAGGTGTATGTAAACATAGCTATGTGTGTGTGCTTCCTCTGCTGCATGCAGGCCCACATGCCCACAGTCATGCCAGGGCATTAGCAACAATCTCTGCCCTGCTTTTGCTAGCTGACAGGTAATGCCTTGATTCTAGTCACTTTTCCAAGAACTTAGTGTCTTTGGTTGCAGTTTCCCAGGACCTAATAACCCCTTTCTCCAGATTTATATAGGCTGCTGGAGAACACTGTGCTTGCAAGCAGTTTTCCATCTTGGCCCAAGAATCCTCTGTGCTGGGCCAGGCTGTCCAGTGAAGGCCCCTGACAAGACGTTAGGTCTGGATGGGGCTGCCCCCTCTGCCCCTGGAGTCATTGCACCGATTGTTGAGAGGGACCTTCTGAAGGAGTCCCTGCTTTGGGCCAGGGGTTGTCTCCCTCCAGCAGGCCTTTGACAAACCCTGGCTGAACTTAGCCCTCCTCCTCTTAACGTACTCATATGGTTAAGACCCCAGAGCTAGTCAAGGATCACAGTGCCCCTCATTAATGGTTACCCATTTTAGGGACCAGCGGACATCAGGATTTCACCAGCCTCCCCAGTCAGATGAGGGGAGGGGGAGCTGCCTTCCCTGAACTAACCCCCAAGGGCAGGCTGTGCTCTGTGACATTTTCAAAGTTACTTCACCTTTCTGAAGCTTCTGTTTCTCCATCTGTTAAGTGGTGTTTAGTTGGGTGTCCCAGAAGCAGACCCTGAGAGGAGGATTTGTGTATAAGTGGCATCCCAGGGGAGACGGGAAAGGGAAGGTCGGCCACAAGTGGCAGTAAAGATACCTGTCTTCCAGCGTGGGGAGGGGGTTCATTCATTATTCAGCAGTCATTTATTGAGTCCTTGGAATATGCCTGGCAGTGTGTAAAGTGCTGGGGACAGAGAGGTGAATGGGACCTGGGAGAAAGGCAGGCTGTGGTGGGGAAGTTGCCGGGGAAGCTGATCAAAGGCCCAGTGACATCTGGGGAAAATGAGGCTCAGAGCTGTGCTTGACTAGGGCCTCCCAGGGTTACCTTGAAGGAGCTCAGAGCCAGGGCCACAGAAGTGGAGGTCAGAAGTACAGATGGTCTTGGGGTAGTAAGGCCCTGTCCCAGATCACAGCATCCTGCTGTCTGGAGTGCCCGGAGCAGGATGGGGAAGAGGGTGGAGCACAGCAAAGTCTCTGTTGCACAAGCTAACTGGCCTGCAGCAGTTGCTGCTCTGATTGTTATTGTCTTGCAATCTGTGTCAGGCAACAATTTGTCAGGCATGGAATGGAGCAGAGATTATATCCTGAATGACTGATTTTGCTGTTTCTAAAAAAGCCCCTCAGATGCCAGGCTTGCTGAGCAACCATGAGGTCCCTGGCATTAGCCTGAGTTGTCCCCCCAGGATATGTTCAGGGTGCAGCAAGGAGACAGGAGCCTCCTTCCCCTGAGAGGCTCTGGCCCTGGCTCCCTGGCTTCTAGAGCTCCCAAGTGCTTCTGGGGGCCCGTGTTTATGTATGTTTGCCTGTCTCTGAGGCAAATCAGCCTGTCTCTAACTGTAGGGGTGGGGGGGTAGGGGGGAGGGGCTGAGTTCAGTCAGGGATTGACCATAGGCCTGCAGGAGCAGAAACACCTACCTGGCCCACAGTTTGGACTCCTTCGGAGGGATCTTCCTAATGTGTGCTCGCATATGCTGCACATTAGTATCTGTGAGCACATTTGTATGGTTGATATGTCTCCAAGGTCCAAGGTGTTGCATGTGTTCATGTTGGTTGGTGACTGTGATTGTAGGTATTCAAAGTATGTCTGCACATCTGTGTCACTGTCCATACAGCATGTGTCTGTGATGGTGAGTTCCACAGGCCTGAGAAAGGCACTGTTCCTCCTGGCCAGCATGGCCACAGGAAACACCATGGAGAAGGGGGTGCTGGATTTGCACCCTAGAGAGTGGGTACAAGTCAGGAGTGAGGAGGCTTCTCCCCTCTATCCTTCCCTCATTCTCAAAACTCAGAGGGAAGTTGTCGGGAAGCAGGTCCAGCTCAGTATCAGGAAGGACTTTGTAATGGGCAGGACCTTCCCCAGTGGAGGGAAGGGGTGAGATTCTCACCCTGCAGTGTGGGAGCAGGGGCTAGCCTGCCACTTTCCTTCAGCAAACATTCCCTGGTGCTTATTCCATACCAGGCCTTTCTCTGGGCCCTGCCACAAACATGTCATTGAGGTTGAGGGGTGATGACCCTTGAGACTGGGTCCCCTAAAGAATAATACTAGCCAACAGTGGTGGAGCCCTCACTGTGCTAGGCACTGTTCTCAGCTTACTGATGCCTTTGAGCCGGCTGCTATCTTACAGCTGAGAGGCTGAAGCTGAGTGATGAAGCGGCTTGCTGGGGTCGCGGCAGCCAGGAGAGGAACTGCATCCCTGACCCAGGAGGCCTGGAGCCTCTGGTGCCCCTCCCTCGCCCCAGCTCCAGGTGATGATGCCAGCCAGGGCCGCACGAGGCTCCTTTCTGTCCCCAGGGCTCATGTGCCTCCAGTAGGTGCCGGACCACCCCTATTCCCTGCCGCCGTCCTCTGATAGCTCTTAGCACTAGGCCAAATGACTACTCACCAAGGCCCAGAGGCCACCGCACTGCCAGCTGAGGACTGTAATCCACCAGGAAAGTAAACGTCCCCTGACTGCACGGGGGCTGTTGGCCTGGGGGCCGCCTAATGCAGTTGCTCCCCTGACGAGGCGGGAGAGAGTCATCCTGGTGCAGCCCACAACGTGCTGGGGCCACCAGGCAGAAAGGGCAGCACCGAAGGAGCCCTGAGATGGGAGGTGGGGTTGCCTGAGTCCCTGCCCTGCCACTGACTGTGTTCATCACTATTAATAGTAATACAGGTTTTCCTCACTATGCAGAAGGAGAGTGATGCTGTGAAACCTTTTGTGGTCCATGATGGGTGAATCGAAGAGTACTCGCACCTCCTGAAGGTTCATGATACACCAGTTTACTTTTACAAAAGATCTACGTTACTACGGTAGCAACTTTTTCATAAAAGACAACATCTCCTTTGGATTCATTTCAGTTAGCAAACATATACTGATGTAGGTCTGTTTAACAGTGAAGTGGCTTGATGCAAACTTTTGGAAAGTGGGAGATTCCTAGTGATACAAATAGCAACTACTTGGTGCTTAATATATGGCAGATACTGTGCTAAGTTGGGTTTGGATCCTAACACCCAAAAGGCGGTATACTATCCCCATTTTACCAGTGAAGAAACAAGCTTAGGAAAGGGAAGAGACTTACCAAGGTCACATGCTAGGAAGTAGAGACACCAGGATTTGAACCAGCACTATTTAGCCTCAGAGCCCTCACTCATATTTACATTTTAAAAAATTTTATCATATTTGTGTGTTCAAAAGAATACATGCAAATATGTTTAAATAATAAAGTGCAGCAAAAGGAACATCCAGTGATTTCTGGAGCCACTATTCATGTTCTGTTTAGCATTCTCTGTTTTGCTTAAGATGGTTTCATCACACATATGCATCCATAAACAATGTATTGCTTAGTTTTGCTCAGTTTAAATCTTTATAAAAATAGTACACTGTCTGAGGTCTTTGCAATTTTTTCACTTAATTTTATGTTTTTAAGATTTTATCCATATTATTCTATAGCTATGGTTCATTTTCACTATAGTGCAATGTTGCATTGTGTGAATAATTTAACCTTTAATCATTCTCTTGTTGGCAGGACAGTTAGGTTGTTTCTGTTTTCTGCTAGCACACAATGCGAGAACATTCTTTTTTTTTTTTTTTTTTTTTTTTAATAATTATTTTTTATTGAAGGGTAGTTGACACACAGTATTACATTACATGAGTTTCAAGTGTACAACACAGTGGTAGAACATTTATATACATAATTCTAGGTTCCAGCTATCACCCTACCAGGCTGTTACAATATCTTGACTATATTCCTTATGCTATACATTACATCCCGGTTACTAATTTATTTTACCATTGGAAGTCTGTCCTTTTTTTTTTTTTTTTTTTTGTGAGGGCATCTCTCATATTTATTGATCAAATGGTTGTTAACGACAATAAAATTCTGTATAGGGGAGTCAATGCTCAATGCACAATCATTATTCCACCCCAAGCCTAATTTTTGTCAGTCTCCAATCTTCTGAGGCATAACAAACAAGTTTTTACATGTAGAACAAATTCTTACATAATGAATAAGTTACATAGTGAACAGTACAAGGGCAGTCATCACAGAAACTTTCGGTTTTGCTCATGCATTATGAACTATAAACAGTCAGTTTAAATATGAATACTCATTTGGTTTTTATACTTGATTTATATGTGGATACCACATTTCTCTCTTTATTATTATTATTTTTAATAAAATGCTGAAGTGGTAGGTAGATACAAGATAAAGGTAGAAAACATAGTTTAGTGTTGTAAGAGAGCACATGTAGATGATCAGGTGTGTGCCTGTAGACTATGTGTTAATCCAAGCTAGACCAGGGCAATAAAACATCCACGTATGCAGAAGATTTCTCTCAGAACGGGGGGGTGAGGTTCTAAGCCTCACCTCTGTTGATCCCCAATTTCTCACCTGATGGCCCCCCTGCGACTGTGCCTGTCTTAGGTTGTTCCTCCCTTGAGGAATCTTACCCGTCTCTGGCTAACCAGTCATCTTCCGGGGCCATACAGGGAAATGTGAAGTTGGTAAGTGAGAGAGAAGCCTTATTGTTTGAAAAGGTTAGCTTTTTACTTCTTTGCATATTTATGCCCTGTGGCTTCTATGCCCAGCATTTGTCTTGAGGTATCTTTACCACTTGGAAGAATTATGATACTCGGTAAATTTGATATGAGGCACGAATTCTATTTAAGGGTTGTAATTAGGAAGGAAGAAGAAAAGCTATAGAAGTAGCAGGCGGAAGAAAACATGGGAAGATTGATTATTTCTTTGATATATCTTCTTGTAAAGTAACTTCAGCATGTATAGGTTTTAAGCTACTACTTAAATTGCACACACACATTAACATAATAGGAGTATAGTTACATAACCAAAGCATATCTGTAATTACCAGCCATCTGCAGTGTAACCAAGAAAACCAGTTAGGCACCTTAGGCATTTGTGAAAACTTATCTATGATATGGTGGATATTGTCCAAATGAACTTGAACAGTCTGAGAGAAATCAGACAAATTAAAACAACCCATTCCTGGGGACTGTTCACATGCCATATGTTCTTTTAACAATAAATAGTTTGTAGTTGTAAGACTTTGGAGCGCTACAATTTGCACTTCTCCAAATTCTTGGTTGAGTTCCAACAGTATAGATCCAGTCCAATTTTGTTGTTTTACTGTATGCACAGGCCAGCTTAGATATCTCCTTCCTCATTCCCATGGCAGGTCCAGGAACTGGTGGGATGAGTGCATCTACAGCTGTAGCAGTGCGTGGATCTTTGTTGGGGTTTTTTGATGATCATCTTCTGGCATGAGTCTTCCAGAGGGTGCAGATGTTGGAAGTTCTTTTTCATATCGTATCTTAGTTCATTTTCGGGGTAGCCCAATTAGGCTTTGATCCTCTGTATAAACACAAACAGACCCTTTGCCTACACTTTTATATGCCCTTTATACCCTTGTGTAGAACTCGTTGGAGGTTACCACACAGGAACTGCCCTTTTTTTTTTTTTTTTTTTTTTTTTGCTATCACTAATCTACACTTACATGACGAATATTATGTTTACTAGGCTCTCCCCTATACCAGGTCTCCCCTATAAACCCCTTTACAGTCACTGTCCATCAGCATAGCAAAATGTTGTAGAATCACTACTTGCCTTCTCTGTGTTGTACAGCCCTCCCTTTTCTCCTACCCCCCCATGCATGTTAATCTTAATACCCCCCTACTTCTCCCCCCCTTATCCCTCCCTACCCACCCATCCTCCCCAGTCCCTTTCCCTTTGGTACCTGTTAGTCCATTCTTGAGTTCTGTGATTCTGCTGCTGTTTTGTTCCTTCAGTTTTTCCTTTGTTCTTATATTCCACAGATAAGTGAAATCATTTGGTATTTCTCTTTCTCCGCTTGGCTTGTTTCACTGAGCATAATACCCTCCAGCTCCATCCATGTTGCTGCAAATGATTGGATTTGCCCTTTTCTTATAGCTGAATAGTATTCCATTGTGTATATGTACCACATCTTCTTTATCCATTCATCTATTGATGGACATTTAGGTTGCTTCCAATTCTTGGCTATTGTAAATAGTGCTGCAATAAACATAGGGGTGCATCTGTCTTTCTCAAACTTGATTGCTGCATTCTTAGGGTAAATTCCTAGGAGTGGAATTCCTGGGTCAAATGGTAAGTCTGTTTTGAGCATTTTGATGTACCTCCATACTGCTTTCCACAATGGTTGAACTAACTTACATTCCCACCAGCAGTGTAGGAGGGTTCCCCTTTCTCCACAGCCTCGCCAACATTTGTTGTTGTTTGTCTTTTGGATGGCAGCCATCCTTACTGGTGTGAGGTGATACCTCATTGTAGTTTTAATTTGCATTTCTCTGATAATTAGTGATGTGGAGCATCTTTTCATGTGTCTGTTGGCCATCTGTATTTCTTTTTTGGAGAACTGTCTGTTCAGTTCCTCTGCCCATTTTTTAATTGGGTTATTTGTTTTTTGTTTGTTGAGGCGTGAGAGCTCCTTATATATTCTGGACGTCAAGCCTTTATCGGATGTGTCATTTTCAAATATATTCTCCCATACTGTAGGGATCCTTCTTGTTCTATTGATGGTGTCTTTTGCTGTACAGAAGCTTTTCAGCTTAATATAGTCCCACTTACTCATTTTTGCTGTTGTTTTCCTTGCCCGGGGAGATATGTTCAAGAAGAGGTCACTCATGTTTATGTCTAAGAGGTTTTCGCCTATGTTTTCTTCCAAGAGTTTAATGGTTTCATGGCTTACATTCAGGTCTTTGATCCATTTTGAGTTTACTTTTGTATATGGGGTTAGACAATGGTCCAGTTTCATTCTCCTACATGTAGCTGTCCAGTTTTGCCAGCACCACCTGTTGAAGAGACTGTCATTTGGCCATTGTATGTCCATGGCTCCTTTATCAAATATTAATTGACCATATATGTCTGGGTTAATGTCTGGATTCTCTAGTCTGTTCCATTGGTCTGTGGCTCTGCTCTTGTGCCAGTACCAAATTGTCTTGATTACTATGGCTTTATAGTAGAGCTTGAAGTTGGGGAGTGAGATCCCCCCTACTTTATTCTTCTTTCTCAGGATTGCTTTGGCTATTCGGGGTCTTTGGTGTTTCCATATGAATTTTTGAATTATTTGTTCCAGTTCATTGAAGAATGTTGCTGGTAGTTTCATAGGGATTGCATCAAATCTGTATATTGCTTTGGGCAGGATGGCCATTTTAACGATATTAATTCTTCCTAGCCATGAGCATGGGATGAGTTTCCATCTGTTAGTGTCCCCTTTAATTTCTCTTAAGAGTGACTTGTAGTTTTCAGAGTATAAGTCTTTCACTTCTTTGGTTAGGTTTATTCCTAGGTATTTTATTTTTTTTGATGCAATTGTGAATGGAGTTGTTTTCCTGATTTCTCTCTCTGTTGGTTCATTGTTAGTATATAGGAAAGCCACAGATTTCTGTGTGTTGATTTTGTATCCTGCAACTTTGCTGTATTCCGATATCAGTTCTAGTAGTTTTGGGGTGGAGTCTTTAGGGTTTTTTATGTACAGTATCATGTCATCTGCAAATAGTGACAGTTTAACTTCTTCTTTACCAATCTGGATTCCTTGTATTTCTTTATTTTGTCTGATTGCCGTGGCTAGGACCTCCAGTACTATGTTAAATAACAGTGGAGAGAGTGGGCATCCCTGTCTAGTTCCCGATCTCAGAGGAAATGCTTTCAGCTTCTCGCTGTTCAATATAATGTTGGCTGTGGGTTTATCATAGATGGCCTTTATTATGTTGAGGTACTTGCCCTCTATTCCCATTTTGCTGAGAGTTTTTAACATGAATGGATGTTGAACTTTGTCAAATGCTTTTTCAGCATCTATGGAGATGATCATGTGGTTTTTGTCTTTCTTTTTGTTGATGTGGTGGATGATGTTGATGGACTTTCGAATGTTGTACCATCCTTGCATCCCTGGAATGAATCCCACTTGGTCATGGTGTATGATCCTTTTGATGTATTTTTGAATTCGGTTTGCTAATATTTTGTTGAGTATTTTTGCATCTACGTTCATCAGGGATATTGGTCTGTAGTTTTCTTTTTTGGTGGGGTCTTTGCCTGGTTTTGGTATTAGGGTGATGTTAGCTTCATAGAATGAGTTTGGGAGTATCCCCTCCTCCTCTATTTTTTGGAAAACTTTAAGGAGAATGGGTATTATGTCTTCCCTGTATGTCTGATAAAATTCCGAGGTAAATCCATCTGGCCCGGGGGTTTTGTTCTTTGGTAGTTTTTTGATTACCTCTTCAATTTCGTTGCTGGTAATTGGTCTGTTTAGATTTTCTGTTTCTTCCTGGGTCAATCTTGGAAGGTTATATTTTTCTAGGAAGTTGTCCATTTCTCCTAGGTTTCCCAGCTTGTTAGCATATAGGTTTTCATAGTATTCTCCAATAATTCTTTGCATTTCCGTGGGGTCCGTCGTGATTTTTCCTTTCTCGTTTCTGATACTGTTGATTTGTGTTGACTCTCTTTTCTTCTTAATAAGTCTGGCTAGAGGCTTATCTATTTTGTTTATTTTCTCGAAGAACCAGCTCTTGGTTTCATTGATTTTTGCTATTGTTTTATTCTTCTCAATTTTATTTATTTCTTCTCTGATCTTTATTATGTCCCTCCTTCTGCTGACCTTAGGCCTCATCTGTTCTTCTTTTTCCAATTTCGATAATTGTGACATTAGACCATTCATTTGGGATTGCTCTTCCTTTTTTAAATATGCTTGGATTGCTATATACTTTCCTCTTAAGACTGCTTTTGCTGTGTCCCACAGAAGTTGGGGCTTAGTGTTGTTGTTGTCATTTGTTTCCATATATTGCTGGATCTCCATTTTGATTTGGTCATTGATCCATTGATTATTTAGGAGCGTGTTGTTAAGTCTCCATGTGTTCGTGAGCCTCTTTGCTTTCTTTGTACAGTTTATTTCTAGTTTTATGCCTTTGTGGTCTGAAAAGTTGGTTGGTAGGATTTCAATCTTTTGGAATTTTCTGAGGCTCTTTTTGTGGCCTAGTATGTGGTCTATTCTGGAGAATGTTCCATGTGCACTTGAGAAGAATGTATATCCCGCTGCTTTTGGATGTAGAGTTCTATAGATGTCTATTAGGTCCATCTGCTCTACTGTGTTGTTCAGTGCTTCCGTGTCCTTACTTATTTTCTGCCCAGTGGATCTATCCTTTGGGGTGAGTGGTGTGTTGAAGTCTCCTAGAATGAATGCATTGCAGTCTATATCCCCCTTTAGTTCTGTTAATATTTGTTTCACATATGCTGGTGCTCCTGTGTTGGGTGCATATATATTTAGAATGGTTATATCCTCTTGTTTGACTGAGCCCTTTATCATTATGTAGTGTCCTTCTTTATCTCTTGTTACTTTCTTTGTTTTGAAGTCTATTTTGTCTGATATTAGTACTGCAACCCCTGCTTTCTTCTCACTGTTGTTTGCTTGAAATATGTTTTTCCATCCCTTGACTTTTAGTCTGTACATGTCTTTGGGTTTGAGGTGAGTTTCTTGTAAGCAGCATATAGATGGGTCTTGCTTTTTTATCCATTCTGTTACTCTGTGTCTTTTGATTGGTGCATTCAACCCATTAACATTTAGGGTGACTATTGAAAGATATGTACTTATTGCCATTGCAGGCTTTAAATTCGTGGTTACCAAAGGTTCAAGGTTAGCCTCTTTAGTATCTTACTGCCTAACTTAGCTCGCTTATTGAGCTGTTATATACACTGTCTGGAGATTCTTTTCTTCTCTCCCTTCTTGTTCCTCCTCCTCGATTCTTCATATGTTGGGTGTTTTGTGCTGTGCTCTTTCTAGGAGTGCTCCCATCTAGAGCAGTCCCTGTAAGATGTTCTGTAGAGGTGGTTTGTGGAAAGCAAATTCCCTCAGCTTTTGTTTGTCTGGGAATTGTTTAATCCCACCGTCATATTTGAATGATAGTCGTGCTGGATACAGTATCCTTGGTTCAAGGCCCTTCTGTTTCATTGTATTAAATATATCATGCCATTCTCTTCTGGCCTGTAGGGTTTCTGTTGAGAAATCTGACGTTAGCCTGATGGGTTTCCCTTTATAGGTGACCTTTTTCTCTCTAGCTGCCTTTAACACTCTTTCCTTGTCCTTGATCTTTGCCATTTTAATTATTATGTGTCTTGGTGTTGCCCTTCTTGGATCCTTTCTGTTGGGGGTTCTGTGTATTTCCGTGGTCTGTTTGATTACTTCCTCCCCCAGTGTGGGGAAGTTTTCAGCAATTATTTCTTCTAAGATACTTTCCATCTCTTTGCCTCTCTCTTCTTCTTCTGGGACCCCTATAATACGGATATTGCTCCTTTTAGATTGGTCACACAGTTCTCTTAATATTGTTTCATTCCTGGAGATCCTTTTGTCTCTCTCTATGTCAGCTTCTATGCGTTCCTGTTCTCTGATTTCAATTCCATCAATGGCCTCTTGCATTCTATCCATTCTGCTTATAAACCCTTCCAGAGTTTGTTTCATTTCTGCGATCTCCTTTCTGGCATCTGTGATCTCTTTCCGGACTTCATCCCATTTTTCTTGCGTGTTTCTCTGCATCTCTGTCAGCATGTTTATGATTCTTATTTTGAATTCTTTGTCAGGAAGACTGGTTAGGTCTGTCTCCTTTTCTGGTGTTGTCTCTGTGATCTTTGTCTGCCTGTAGCTTTGCCTTTTCATGGTGATAGGAATAGTCTGCAGAACTGGGACGAGTGACGGCTGGAAGGACTTCCTTTCTTGTTGGTTTGTGGCCCTCCTCTCCTGGGAGAACAGCGGCCTCTAGTGGCTTGTGCTGCGCAGCTGCGCGCAGACAGGGTTTCTGCTTCCTGCCCAGCTGCTATGGAGTTAATCTCCGCTGTTGCTGTGGGCGTGGCCTGGCTCGGGCAGCTACTCCAAAATGGTGGAGTCGCGTTGGAGCAGGAGCTGCTGGGAGGCTATTTATCTCCGTAAGGGGCCTCCCTGCTCCCTGCAGCCCAGGGGTTAGGGTGCCCAGAGATCCCGGATTCCCTACCTCTGGATTAAGTGGCCCGCCCTGCCCCTTTAAGACTTCCAAAAAGCACCCGCCAAAACAAAACAACGACCACAAAAAAAAAACAAGAAAAAAAATTTTTTTAATTAAAAAAAAAGGGTGGTCATTCGTTTTTCTTTATTCTCCGGTGCCAGCCTCAGGCCTCTGCTCACCGGTCTTTCTGCCCTGTTTCCCTAATATTGGTGTCCCTGTCCCTTTAAGACTTCCAAAAAGCGCTCGCCAAAACAAAGCAGCAAAAAAGCAAAAAAAAAAAAAAAAAAAAAAAAAAATGGTCGCGCGCTTTTCTTATGTCCTCTGTCGCCCAGCCTCCAGTGCCTGCTCACTGTTCTTGCTGCCCTGTTTTCCCAGTATCGAGGGCCCTGCACTCTGGCCCGGATGGCTGGGGCTGGGTGTTCGGCAGCCCTGGGCTCCGTCTCCCTCCCGCTCTGCCCGCTCCTCTCCCGCCGGGAGCTGGGGGGAGGGGCGCTCGGCTCCCGCGGGGCCGGGGCTTGTATCTTACCCCCTTCGCGAGGCGCTGGGTTCTCTCAGGTGTGGATGTGGTCTGGATATTGTCCTGTGTCCTCTGGTCTTTATTCTAGGAAGGGTTGTCTTTGTTATATTTTCATAGATATATGTTGTTTTGGGAGGAGATTTCCGCTGCTCTACTCACGCCGCCATCTTCCGCCCCTCCGCGAGAACATTCTTCTTCATGTGTCTTTTCAGACCATTGGAAGAGATTTGCTAGAATGTGTCTTTAGAAATGGAATTGCTGGGTCAGGGAATGTAAGATAGTGCCAAATTATTTCCAAAGTGGTTATACAGTTTATACTCCCACCTGGAGTATGATATCCCCTGCTTTTTGAAAGTTCAAGTTATACCACTTCATTTTTAGGAAAGATGTACATTTGTACCTGTTTTCACTAACTGAAAGAAATCCAAAGAGGAGTTTCACGTCTATGAAGAATGGCAGAAAGGAAACCTAGCATTCAGCGTTTGTGTTGCTGCGGGCTCTTAAGCAGGCAGCGTGCACCCTGAGCAGCGAGAGGGGCCCCGCCAAGCTCCTTCCTAGGAGCTACACTCGGCATCAAAGCCACCATAGCTTTACACTGTGTCTGTGAGCATCTGTGCTTCATCTCGATTTATTTTGTGCATCTGTTAGCAAAATGTGTCCTAACGTGTATTGGAAAAGCCTAAGAGAGGTTATTTTTTGGGTGCAGGAATGCTCAAAATTTTCTCTGTATAAACTAATGGTAACTGCTTCTTTAGACCATTTCAGCTTAGGAAACATTTCATAGGATTGCTCTACAGCAAAGGAAATCTGTATATAGAAGCTTTGTTGTTCCACATCCTCAGAAAAGGTTAAATAACTTTGCTAGTCTGGTGGGCTCTTAATTTTCCTTAAGCTTACTACTAATGAGGTTGAGTGCCTTTTTATAGCTTGTAGGCCATTTATGTTTCTTCTTCGGTGAAATGACTTTAATGTCCTTTGCCCATTTTTCAATTGGTTGTCTTTTTCTTACTGATTTATAGGAATTCTTGATATTTCCTACCAGTTTGTGACTTATATTTTCTCTTTATTGATAATGTTTTTCTTGAGCAAGTGGTCTTAATGAGTTGAATTTATCAATCTTTCCTTTAATTGTTTATATCTTGTTTGTTAAGAAATCCTTCACTACCTTATCATAAATAAATCCTCTGTATCATAATGGGAGGTCTTACTTTAAAGTTTCTAAAGTTTTACTCTCCTTTAAGGTTTTGATCTATTGGAATTAGAGTGTATGATGTGAGGTAGAGACCAATTCAGTTTTTTCCCCTCTGGATAACCAGTCATCAAGTTGCCCATCCTTTCTCCAATGACCTGTAATGGCACCCTGTCATATGTCGGTTTCTATATGTCTGTGAGTCTGTTTCTATGTGCTTCTGTTCCATTAGTCAGTTTTTCTATCTCTGTACCAGTAGCATACTATCTTAATTGCCATAGTTTTATAAGGTCTTTGCTAATATCTAATAGAAAAGTCCATCTCCTTACTCCCACTAGTCTTTTTTAGGTGTTTCTTGGCTATTCTTGGGAACTTAAACTTCCACATATAGTTCAGAATCAACTTCAACATTTCCATGAAAAACTCTGAAGATTTTGATTAGAATTCCATTTACTCTATAGATCACTTTGAAGAAATGGGTGTCTTGATGCTGTCATGAAATAGTATTGATGCTGTCTATAAACACAGTCTCCGTTAATGATTTCCTGCAAGATTTTGTATGTTTTTCCATACATGAATTGCATATATTTCTTTAAAATATTTATTTGTAAGTTACTTTTGGTTTGTGTTGCTAATGTGAATTATATTTATTTTTAAATTAGCTTTTTAGTTTGTTTCTGATAGAAATACAATTGCTTTTTGTTTATCTTATACCTAGCCATCTTCACAAATTCTCTTATTTCTATTAATTTTTATGTAGATAGTTTTGGGGTTTCTATACAGACTCATATATGTGAATAATAATGACTTTATTTCTTCCCTTTTGATCTTTATATCTTTTCTTTCATCTCTTCAAAAAGAAACAATGATAGTGGACATACTTGTCTTGCTACTGATTTTAAATACTTCTAACATTTTTCCATTAAGTATAATACTCCCTGTAGGATTTCTATACACAGATACCTTTTATCAGGTGAAAGACATTACTTTTTTAAAATAGATTTTATTTTTTTAGAGCAGTTTTATATTTTCACAGAAAAATGAAGTAAAAAGTACAGGGTGTTCCCATATATCCTATATCCTCTGCACACCCACTGTATCCCATAGTTCTCCCCACTATCAACATCCTGGACTAGAGTGGTACATTCATTACAATCAGTGAACCTCCACTGACACATCATGAGTACCTGAAGTCTACAGTTTACTCTAGGGTTTAGTCTTGATGTTGTACATCTGTGAGTTTGACAATTGTATAATGACATGTATCCACCATTACAGTGTCATACAGAAAAGTTTCACTGCCCTAAAAATTCTCTGTGCTATGCCAGTTCATCTCTCCCTCCCACCTAACCCCAGGTAACCACCAATCTCCATAGATTTTCCTTTTCCAGGATGTCATGCAGTTGGAACCATGTGACATGTCATCTTTTCAGATTGGCTCCTTTCACTTGTACTATGTATTTAAGGTTCACCCATGTCTTTTCATGGTTTGATAGCTCATTTATTTTTTAGAACTGAATAATACTCTATTGTCTGGATGTACCACAGTTTATACATTTATCTACTGAAAGATATCTTGGTTACTTCCAAGTTTTGACATTTATAAATAAAGTTTCTATAAACATCCATGTGCAGGTTTTTGTGTAGATATAAGTTTTCAACTCTTTTGGATGAGTACCAAGGAGCGCAATTTCTGAGTTATAGGGTAAGAGTATGTTTAATTTTGTAAGAAACTGCTAACTCTTCCAAAGTAGATCTATCATTTTGCATTCCCACCAGCAATGAGTGAGAGTTCCTGTTGCTCTACATCCTCTTCAGCATTTGGTGTTGTCACTTCTGAATTTTAGCCATTTTACTAGATAGGTAGTACTATCTCATTGTTTTAATTTGCAGTTCTCTAATGACATATGATGTGGTGCACCTTTTCGTATGCTTATTTGTCATCTGCATATCTTCTTTGGTGAGATATCTGTTCAGATCTTTTGCCCATTTTAAATCAGGTTGTTCATTTTTTTATTGTTGAGTTTTAAGAATTCATTGTATATTATGGAAAATAGTACATTATCATATATGTCTTTCAGAAATATTTTCTCTCAGTCTGTGGCTTGTCTTCTCATTTTCTTAACAATGTCTTTTGTGGAAGAGAAGTTTTTAATTTTTATGAAGTCCAGTTTATCAATTATTTCTTTCACGGATCATGCCTTTGGTATTGTATCTAAAAAAATCACTGCCAGATTCTAGGTCACCAAGATTTTTTCTTATGTTATATTTTTGCATTTTATGTTTAGGTCTATGATCCATTCAGTGTTCATTTTTGTGAAGGGTGTGTTCTGTATCTAGATTTTTTTTATATGTATGTGTATCTAGTTGTTCCAGCACTGTTTTTGAAAAGACTATATTTTTGCCATTGTATTACCTTTTCTCCTTTGTTAAAGATCAGTTGATAGGGATCTATTTCTGGGCTCTCTGTTCTAATGATTTATTTGTCTATTTTTTCACCAGTACCACACTGTCTTGATTACTGTAGCTTTATAGAAAATCTTGAAGTTAGTCCTCCAACTTTGTTCTTCTCCATATTATGTTGGCTATTGTCTCCATATTTTGCTGCTCTGTATAAACCTTTGAAACAGTTTGTTGAATTCTACAAATAATTTTCTGGAATTTGGATAGGAATTCTGTTGACTCTATAGATTAAGTTAGGAAGAACTGGCTTCTTGATACTATTGAGTCTTCCTATCCATAAACATGGAATATCTTTCCATTTATTTAGTTCTTTGATTTCTGTCATCACAGTTTTGTAGTTTTCTTCATATAGATCTTGTACATATTTTGTTAGATTTGTACTTAAGTATTTAATTTTGGTGGTTGTGCTAATGTAAATGGTATTGTGTTTTTAATTTCAATTCCACTTGTTCATTGCTGGCATATAGGAAAGTGATTGACTTTTGGATGTTAAACTTGTATCCTGCAACCTTGCTATAATCACTTATTAGTTCCAGTAGTTGTTTTGTTGATCCTTTTGGATTTTCTACATAGACAATCATGTCACCTGCAAAACAAACAAACAAACAAAAGGCTATTTTATTTCATCCATCCAAATCTATATTCCTTTATTTCCTTTTCTTGTTTTCCTGCATTACCTAAGACTTCCAGTACAATGTTGAAAAGGAATGATAAGACAAGACATCCTTCTTGTGTTCAAGGCATTCCTTTTTATTCCTATTTTGCTAAGAATTTTAGAATATATGAGCATTGAATTTTACTATATGGTCTTTCTAAATCTACTGAGGTTACCATATGTATAGTTTAACCACTTAAATTTGTAAGTATGGTGAGTTAAACTTACAGATTTTTCTGATGTTAAATTATTCTTACATTCTTAGGACCCACCCAACTTGGTTAGGTATGTTATCTTTTCTTATATTACTAAATTCAGGATTTTTGCATCTTTATCATGGGTGATATTTGCCTGTAATTCTCCTTTCATATACTTTTCTCATTTGACTTTGGTATCAGGCTTTATTGGCCTCACAGAATGAGTTAGGGAGTACTCCTCTTTTTTCTATTTCTTGAAGAATTTGTGTAAGATTGGAATGATATGTTCTTTCAATATTTGGTAAAACTTGCCTATAAGACTGAGTTTGGTGTTATCTTTGTGGTAATATTTGAAAGTACTATTCCAATTACTTTAATTACTATAGAACAATTAAGGCTTTCTATTTCTTCTGAAGTCAGCCCCCAGCCCCCAAAGAATTTGCCCATTTTATATGTCTTCAAATTTATTGGCATCAAATTGTCCAGTGTTTTATTTTTTAATCTTTGTAGGATCTGTAGTTGTATCTCCCTTTTTATTCCTAATATTATTCTTTTATTGTGCCTCTCTCTTTTTTTTAATTCATTTCACCAGACGTTTGTCTCTGTTATTAGTCTTTCCAGGTACTAATTCCTGGCTTTGTTGGTTCTGTCTATTGTATCTTTGTTTTTTCTTCACTCATTTCTACTTTTATATTTATTATGTTCTTCCTTTTGTATCTTTGAGTTTATTTTGCTGTCCTTTTCAAATTTCTGAAATGGGTCACCTAGTATGTTAATTTTCAGACATTTTTAATTTTTCTATTATAATTATTTGGAAAAGAAATTATTTTGTAATGCTTTTGCTGCATCTCAGAATTTTTATATGTAGTACTGGCATTACTGTTCAGTTCTAATTATTCATTATATGAAGCTTTGATTGACCCAGTAAGTCTTCAGTTTTTCCAAACATAGGGAAATATTTTTCCTTTTTCATTACTGACTTCTAATTTAATTTCACTGTAGTTGGAGAACATTTATTTACATGATGTCAGCCATTAGGACTATATAAAGCAATTTTTTGGTAAATGGTCCATATGTGCTTGAGAAGAATGTGTTCTTCTATTCCTGTTCAATAGATCAAAAGTCTTGTGTTATTCAAAATTTCTATAGCTTTACTAATTTTTTCTTTGTTTGATCTAGTGGTGAGAGAAAAGTGTTGAAATCTCTCACCAAGGTGGTAGGCTTTGAATCTCTATCAATATTTGCAACATCATTACGTTCTTCAAATTTTAAAATTTTATCATTAGATAACAATCCCTAATAATTTTTTTGGTTTAAGTTCTATTTTATCTAATATTAATATGGCTATACCAGCTTTATTTTGGATAGCATTTGCATGGTATCTTTTTCTATCCTTCAGCTTCCAACTTTTTCATGTCCTTATGCTTTATTGTAATAGCAAGTAGTGGAAGGTGTAGTTTGTTTCTTTGGTTCATTTTGACATACTCTCTTTTAAGTAGAGTTTAGTCCATTTTCAGTTATTGTGATTACTAATGTATTTGCATGTTTCTGATATCTTACATTTTGCTTTTTACGTCTGCTTTTTCTATGCTTCCTTTTTGTTTGTTATGACTTATTTTTTGTTGTTTTGTTTTGCTTTTTTGATCAATTCATTGAGGGTCCTTTTTTTCCCTCCTTATTACTTTCTCCCTTCTGCTAGTTTGGAGATTATGCATTCTAATTCTTTCTTTCCGTGATAACCTTTAAGTTTTTATCATACATTAACCAAAAGAAGCCTAAAGTTAATACTGTAACTCCTCCTCCAGCAATACAGGAACCTTAGAACACTGTGTCTGAACACTCCATCCAAACTTGTATCTTTCTGCTGTACCGTATTCTAATTCTGTTCTTGTTTCAACTCCTCAAATTGAAGAGCATTATTACTTTATAAGACAATGTTTGTTTAGCACTACCTACTATTTACATATTTACAAATTCACTTGCCCATCATTAGTTCCTGCGCATTTAGATCTTCCTTCTGGGATCATTTTCTGTCTTCCTGAAGTTCATCTGTTAGATGTTCCTGGACCTTAGTATCTCTCTCTCTCTCTCTCATATATTTATCTGAAAATGTCTTTTCATCCCTCTCATTTTGAAAAATAATTTTGGAGTTCCCAGTTCTAGGTTGACCATTATGTACCATCAGCATTTTGAAAATATTCCATTGTCTCTGGCTTCCATTTGGTTGTAAAGGACCAACTGTCGGTATAACTGTCATTCTTTTGAGTTATCCATGTTTCCTCTCTGTTGCGTTTTAGATCTTGTACTTTGGTGTTCTGAATTTTCACTACTCTGTGAGTAGGTGTGGATTTTTTTTTTTTCCTCCTTGCAGTTCTGGGAAATTCTCAGCTATCATCTCTTCAGATATTGCTGCTTTTTCATTCTTTTATCATTGCTTCTGAGGCTTTGATTAATGGTATATTATACCTTCTTATTCTGTCCTCCATAGCTCTTATTTTCTTGCTGCTTGGCTCTTTGATCTGAATTTTGTGAAATTTCTTTGGCTCTTCTGGTTCAGCTGTGTTTCACCTGCTGTTTCACCCACTTTGATTTTTAAAAATTTATTCCAACAGTTATAGTTTTAATTTCTAGAAATTCTATTCAATCTTTTCAAATCTCACTGGTTGTCTGTGGCAGGCTCATTACTTGCTCATGTTTTATGATTCCATCCTTTGTTTCTTTAAACATTTCACCCATATTAGTTTATATTCTAAGCCTGATAGTTTTAAAATTGGAAATCCTTGTGGGGAGGAAGTTTAATTTCGTGGTTCCCCGTTTCCTCAGGTACTCCCTCTCACTCCCTCTCCGTGTCTCCTTGTGTGCTGGGTAAGTTTGAGTGTGAGGTCATGTGACTGATCTTCCTCCCTGGACACACTGGGGGCCTGAGTTGAACATGCTTTCCTCCCTGAAGGATTAGTGTCTGCTTTTTCCAAAAGCCAGGGAGCACTCAGAACCAGGCCACGCCAAGCACTGGCCAAGACCCCAAGCTCAGTCTAGAGTTGAAGGGCCAGCCCCCACGCTTTGCTGCAGCCCTGATGTCCACACTTGCGTTAGGGCAACCACATGCCTCACCGGTCTAGTTTTAGCTCTTGTTTCCTCCCTTTGTTTCTCTCTTGGCCTGTGGGATTTTCTTTAGCTTCTAGGATACAAGCAATTCAATAAAAACTATGTTTTAGGTTATTTTGCAGCAGAAGGACCCAGTATCAAAACCTTAGTTTCCTCATCTGTAAAATGGTCACCAGTGATAATAATAATGATAGCAACTACCCCAGAGGTCATTGTAAGCATCATAGGAAATCATATGAGGTAAAGCACCATAAAAGTGTTACTTTAAGAATAACTAACATATGTTGTTGATCTTATACCCTGCTGAGTGCTTTCCATGCATTATTTCACTTAACCCTCTAACAGATCTGATTCTGTCATCACTTCTGTTTTATAAATGAGGAAATTGAAGTTTCAAGTGGTTATGATTCATCCGCTCCACTATTGTTATTATCATTGTTAGATCGTTGTTGGAGGAGAAGGAAATGAGAATACTTGTGGGTACACCAGAGTCCAAGGGTGTGGGGTAGGGTGCATGCCTACTGCTTGAGCGGCAGTTGGGTGCGATGGGGAGTGCGGGGCTGGGATGGGACTCAGGAGAAGGGTGGGGTTGTGTCTCTGACAGGTTCTTGCCAGGTGATCTGAGCCAGCTCAGCTCATGGTCTGGGTGCTGGCTGCAGTCATACCAGCCTGCTCCCCTCTTAGCAGAGGGGTGAGCTGTGGGTGCAGGAGTGTGTTCCCATACATCATGAGTCACCCCAGAAGTACAGCTCCAGCTGATCTGCTATAGGGCAACGTCTCTCTGGGGCCCCCAGCTCCCTTCTGTCTCATCTCTGTATGGAATTCCTGTTCGCCACGGAGCTCCTTGCATGGCAGAGCTCCTGAAGGCAGGTCCTGGTTCTTCTTGGCCCTTCGTCACCTGGCAGGGGCCAGGCACAGCACAGGTGCTCAGCACACGGTGATTACAGGGATAAGCCATGGCTTTGTTCTCCTGCATCGTGCAGGAGCCCTGCCTTCCACAGCAGCTTCTGCTCATTCATCTCTGGGAAGCTCACTCCTTCCCCCAGCATTGTGTGCTGGAATCACCCCACATTCAAATGATCTGCCACGTTGCCCTCATGACCACACTTGTACTTGTCATTCCTGGTGGGAAGATTTTTAGTTTGGCAGATATGATCTCTGTAACCATCTGCCCCCAGGTCCTCTCTTCATGTGTGACATGGAAAAAGGTATAGAACTAGGCAGCTCTGAATCCAAACTGTGGCCTGTGGACAAGCGGTGTAACCTCTGCGAGCCTCCGCCTCCCTACCTCTAACACGGGGGATAGAAGCCAACCCTCCCAAAAGTACAGGGCGATTTCATGCTGTCAGTTCATGGGAAGGGAGCATTCCCTCCAGCTTCCCTGGCCAGCCTCTAGACCTGCTCTGTTTGCCGGCTTGTTCTGCCCGACCAGACTGCTCTGGCTCCCACAGGCCTAAGCTCCTACAGCTCCACACCTTGACAACTCCCTGGATTGCTGGGCCCACCAGGTCCCTTCAGCCTCTGCCAAGCCCAGCATGTCCTAAGGCTTCCCAAGTGTGGATCAGGCCCCCACTCCATGCCTGTTGCTCTAGTTCTTGGCTTACCAGGAGGCAGCTGCCAGCCAACTGTTTACCTTGGGAGCACAGTCTCCTCTCCGGCAGCATTTGCCAGCCATGGAGCAAAGGCAGATTTATGAATTCAGTCACATAGAAACTATTTAAGGCCCTGGTTGGCCAACAGTAATGTAAAGACATACAGTGCCTGTTTGAAAAAAGATTGCATTTAGGTGCCCACACTTTGGCCTGATTTACAGCATAGGCCGAGGATCCAATTAGCAGTCATAGCTGTCTTTTAGCTGAAACTCAGCACCTTCCAGGATTATGCAGACTTTCCAGGGCCTGAGCTATGATGAAATTATAGCTGGAGGCTTGTAAAGTCGTGCACCGTTTATAAATGCAATATATTCTTCACTGCCCTCCTGCTCAGCTTACCTGCAAGGCCTGGGGCCCCCATGGCCTAGCTGCTTATTAAAGTGACCCTAGGAGATAATTGGGAAGAGGGACCTGGTTTCAATCTTGGCTCTCCACCACTTGCTGTGTGACCTTGGGCAAGTGGTTTAGCCTCTGAGCCTAACTTTCTTCATCAATAACTTGGCTAGTGTGGCAGAACAGGACTTGGAAAGGTAGTAAACCCTCTGCTTTGCGGGATTCAAACAAAGTAATGGCTGTAGAGAACCTATCACAGTTCCTGGCACATAGTAGGTGCTCAGTAAATGGTGCAAACATTATAAAGGTCCTGAAAGGAACAGAAATCTGATATGGAGCTGGCCTTTTCTCTGCTACTGTGCCGGCTTTGGGGGGAAGGACTGGGGGCGGAAGGCAGGGTGGGTGCAGGGGCAGGGGCCGCAGAGTGTGGCATATTGCCTGAGGTTCTTCAGTTAGCTAGGCCTGGCGCCCCGAGGGCTGGGTGGGTGCTCCACCCTGGAGTGAGCCCAAGGACTCATCACTGCCCTCACATTCTCCTTCTGATTGAACAGACTGCAGTGCAGGCCTGAGTAAAGCACCTACTGTATACACAGCTGCCCCAGTGCCTAGGTTGGACTCATAGCAGGCCCTCAACAAATACTTGGCTGAAGACAATGGTAAAGCCCATTAAGCTAAGGTGCCCTTAGACCAACCAGGCAAACCCAGACCTTCCCTGTGCCCACTCTGTCCTCCTCGCTGCAGCTTCTGACCTCACAGGAGGAGGGAAGGGCTGACTGATGGGTGTTGGAGGGAAGCAGTCACCAGATCAGTGTGTGGACAGGTTTCTCCTGATCAGAACTGTCCACCAGTGGAACTTCTGTCCTGCAAGCAGGAATGAGTGCCTTCACTGAGGTGGGAGCCAGCTGGGCGCTGCAAGGGGTTTCAGTCACTGGGCAGGAGTGGGTGACCTCTGGAATCCTCTGTTCCCTCAGTGCTGGGACACAGCCACTGCTCCAGGCATTCGTCAGAGCCAGCTTCCCTTTGTCTGGCTTCACTGATGAGTTGTGAGCTTCTCCAGGCTTGTGTTGCATTTTCTGTGTGTCCATCAAGGAGGTGGTCCCTGCCCACAGCAAAGTCCAGTTAAAAACGCTTTATATTGCTGTGTATCCAGGAATGGTACTCTAGAGGGGCCTCTGACTCAGCCTGGGCAGCCAGGGGGTCGGGGGGCTTCCTGGAGGAGGAATCACTTGAGTTAAACCTTGAAGGATGAGGAGGTATTAGCCAAAGGAGGAAGAAGGCTGTTCCGGGTGAGCGAATGGTGTGTGTGTGTGTGTGTGTGTGTGTGTGTGTGTGTGTGAGAGAGAGAGAGAGAGAGAGAGAAAGAGAGAAAGAGAGAAAGAGAAAGAGCACTCATGTGCCTGCCAGGGTGGCCAGGTGCAGGGGCTGAGATGGGCTGGAGCTGGGCCATGGGAAGATAAGCAAAAGGAGAGGCCCCAGGGGCTCAGGTCCTTATGCCGCGTTACAGCATCTGGCTTGAACAAGGGTGAAGAGAAAGGGAGTCACGCAGTGAAAGAATGGATGAACTGGGTGGACTCAGTGGCTGGTGCCAGTAGAAGCCTGCCAGTCATCATCCCAACCTGAAGTGGTGTGGCCAACTCTGGGCAGCGGCCAAGCCGATGGAGAGCTGTTCAGAGGACACTCGCCAGGACTAAGGGCTTGACAAGCAGTCAGGGGAGAGGATGAAGGTCAGGGCAGGGACCAGAGCCCTTCTGGCTCTGGGAGTCCAAAGTCCAGGGCCAGGTCGGGGTTTGAATGCATGACAAGGTAGGGGTGTGACCTTGTGGGCTCTGAGGCCCTGAGGTCCTTTCTCAGTCGTCAGGCCTCAGTGCCTGTCCACTCTGTGCCAGATCAGGCTCTGACAGGTACTGCCAAGAAGGACTCGATCCTTGCCCTCTGAGAAGCCAAAGTCTGAAAAGACAGATGTACAAAATGGCAGAAGCCAGAGAAGCTCACTGCATTTTGAGTTGCTGTTTCTAAGTAGCTCCAGGGTTCTAAGGCCTAGAAAAGGCTCCTGACCCTGCTAGCTCGGGGTCTGCTGCTTCTCCCTGCCACTGCAAACCCTTATCACTGTGGGCTTCTGTCTCTCCTACTTTTTGGTTTCTGGAATGGCAGGGACAAGCCGAGGACTGCTCTCTGCTTACCTTCAGGCCAGAGGGCACTGTGACGGGTTCTAGGTGGCTCAGGACAGAAGAGCAAGAAGGACACTGCAGGGGTGTCCTGCACGTACGGGATCCTGAATCGAGCAATGTGAACAGCTCGCCCAGGGGCAAGGTGGGCACACATTTTCTCCTTCACTCAGCCTTTACCAAGAACCCTTCTGAGACAGGCCCTGGGCTGGTCCTGGGCTCCACAACGGGAATGGGAAATACCCTCTCGCCTTGCCCTGAGTCTGGTGGAGAAGCTGGGTAATGGAGGAGGGAGTGGGCATGTGGCCCAAGGGTCGGAGTCTGTTCAGGAGAGAGGTGGGGACAGATGTATGAAGGAATGTCATATGCTGGGAATGACTGGAAGTCTGCTGGGACCACAGTATATGACCTGGGGTGGAGAGCAGCAGAGAGGGGACTAGAAAGGTTGGCCGGGTCATGCAGAGCCTTGGATGCACACACAGGAACTGGGACATTGTCTTGGAGATCGCTGGAGGGGTGTGTCTATCAGGGCTGCTTCCAAAAGGTCACTTGGAGAGTAAGTGACAGAGAGGGGACTGAATCCCTGGGGATGGCACACAGCATGACCCTTTCCTGCTTCCAGGGGTCATTAAGCTACCCCTCCTACACTGGACCCTCCGAACGTGTCCCTCTGCCTCACCACCCACCCCGCGCTGGTGCCCTTCCCGAGCCCAGGCTCCCGTCACATTCTTCACACAGTGTGCCCTGCCAGCCCGACAAGCAGTGCCCACTCAGGGCCTGGGGCTGCCAGCCCCTGCTGGACCCTGTCCCTCATCATCCCTGTTCCCAATCTAGTTAGGGGCTCCATCCTGCTTTGATTTGGGGCTCTCCTAAGGACGTTTGATTGGCAGTAACTGGAGTCAAATATAAGCTCGTGCAAAGGGTAGATTATTTATGTGTTGTCTGTTCTTCTGTTACCAGTGACTTCAGAGGGGCATATGGAACAGATAAGGGATTTATTTAGAAATCATAAATTTGCAAGAGACTGGAAAGAACTTGATAAAAACCGTTTAGGTACTATATTGTGCTTCATTTCTAAAAAGATACATATTTACCTAGTCTGTCTGATTTTACAGGAAGTGAATTAGGAGAGGTATTCAGAAAGGTAATTGGAATGACAAGATATTTCATGGTAGTTGCTCGTGAGTACCATGTGCCCATGTGAACTGCTCTGTGTCTGTTTCAACACACACCTGATGGGGTCAGAGAATCAGTTCTCCCCCAGCCAGCCTCAGCCAGTGGTGCAGTGGCTCTGCATCTAGATACCTGCTGCTGTCCCCAGAACCCCGTGAGGCTTTCTGGAATCTTTCTCACTTCCTTAAATCTAGTCAGTCACCAAGTAGATGACCCACCTCCTAAACCTCGCTCTCAAGCCAGACTGCTTGCTACTACTTTCTATATGAGTGAATGTGGACAAGCGACATAATGCTCTGTGCTTCAGTTTCCTCATCTGTAAAATGGGGAGCAGGCTGCTAACACCCACTACTGGGGCTGTTCTGGGGACTTGGTGATGCAATGTACAGAGCATGCAGGGTGTCCAGCAGATACAGCATGAGTGTGGCCAAATGGATACACTGTTTCCTGTCCCAGCCCTGGCCCATGGGATCACCCTGGGGTTTAGGGAGATGAACAGGTCTGTGGTGCTGGCCTGGCACAGCTCCTGTGCTGTGCACACACCCTGTGGGGCTCCAGGCTGCTCTCCCCGAGGCTGCTCACTGGCTGTGAGTGGTGGATGGACATGGTCTGGAGCTTAGCATCCTCCTCCCACACCTGGAAGTAAATTCTCATCTGTGGAAAGGAAGTTGTCATGACTGTCCTCCCTTCCACTCTGTGGGGATGCTCAGATGTAGTTACAGATATGAAATGTGAAAGTCCCACAAGAGCAGGTAACGGAAGGGGCTGCAAGCAGGTGAGATGTGTGTCCAGGAATTCAAGATGGAGTCTTACAACCTCGTGGGTGCAGGATGGCATTCTCTGTACTGACAGGCAGGCCTGGGTCCTGTGTCCAGACTTTGAGCGCCCAGTGCTGTCTTTCCTGTTTAGGGACACCCAGAGCAGCTGTTGGACTGACGCTGCTCCATCTTAGGGGGCCCTGTCTCCCCGAATGCTGGCTAAACCCTTGCTCTGGCCAACAAAGCATTATCGTACTTACTTTCTTGTCTGGTCTCTGGGCCACCCCACTAGCATGGGAGCTGCACAAGGGCAGAGGCTGTAGGTGTCTTGGTTACCCCTGTGTCACCAAGCTGGAATGGGGCCCAGCATCCTGTGGGCTCTTAACATTGGGTGCATGATGACAGGGCGAGTGCGTGGATGACAGGTCAGGTTGGACAAAGAGGGGGTAGATGGATAGGAAAAGGCTGCCTCCTGCTGTGGGGATGGCGGTGGGGGGAACCATCTCAGGAGGTGTGCCGGCTGAAGGAATGCTCCCTGGCAGAGGGCCGTGGAGTGATCCTGGGGAGGGTTAGATGAGGTAACCCTGCAAGGCTGTCTGGCCCTGGCTGAGCATTCCTGGTGTACCCTAGATCAGCAGCACAACCTGTGTTCACCAAGGCTTCCAAGGCTAGGGGGGCTGACCAGCTGGGTGGGCTAGCAGGATGAGGCAGTGTCTGCAGACAGGCAGAGAAGGTTGGTGGCCTCCTGCTCAGGCTGAGGAAGCAGCTTGAACACTTGCACTGCGTTGACTTGGTTGGGTCAGTTGAGAATTTGAACAAGTTACTTATTATCTCTAAACTGAGTTCCTTTGTATATAAAATGGAGATTACACTCGTTACTACCTGCCCCCACCAGGGTTGTTAAATATTTAAAAGGACTGAGTAAAAAAATGGGAATCTCCTTTTATGTCACAGAGGTAGTTGGTCTCTGCCTGTCCAACTCCCTCCTCTAGGGCAGGTATTAAAAATAAAAAGAGGAAAAGTCTTGTAGAGATAGTTTCCCAGGGGCTGCAGCCCGTGGCCCAGCAGATCCTCCTGTGGCCCGCAGGGCAGCCTCCGCACGCTGGCCGGAGTTGGGGAGAGGGGTGGCCTGGGGGTCGTTCCTGGGAATAAGTGGAGCCCGCTGAGAGGATGGATGGTGGAGGGGGAATGTTTCTGTTAGGCTAGGGGAATGTTTGCTTTTCTTCTCCAGGAACTGGTTGTGGTCATGTAAATCACCCTGGAGGAAAATCAGAGGGTACCCAAACGCATCTGTTGGTTTTTATAAAAAATAAAAAAAAGAGAAAGAAAGACAAAGACAACAATCTTTGTGGTTGACTTAGAAGTATTTTAATCGTCAATGAACGAGGGAAGAATAAAGCCCTGGAGCAGGCAGGAATGTAGCCAAGAGACCTGAGAAGGCAGGGCCGGTGGAGGCTGCCTGGACACTTGCCCCCTGGGCCCCACCATGCAGAACTGGTCCAGGCACAGGGCTTTTGTGCAGGCTCACAGGGACCTGCCTGGTCCTACTCCCATAGGGACACGATCCCCACCCATAGAAGTGTATAGTTAGGGTGTGCGGTGAGGCCTGGAGAGCCAGTAGTGGGGAGTCCAGGGGGTTTCCATCTTTGGTTATGGAGGGGAGTCTGTAAGAGTATGCATTGTGGGGTTGGCTATACCTGGTGTGTGTTAAGCATTGGCAGGATTAGGAGGGAGTGGGTATGTGTGTTTGTGTGATTAGATCTGTGTGGGTGAGGGGAGCAGAAGGAAGTGGGGCTTGGGCCATGACGTGGGGACTCTGACATCAACCAAGGAGTGGAGACTTGATTCTGCAGGCAGCCGAGGAAGAGATAGAGCAGGCTAGACCAGAGAGCTCACAAATGGAAGAGGCCCAGGAGGGGCAGTATTGCCCCCAGTGCTCTCTGAAGTACTCGTAGGGTCCCTGAGGCAGCCCCTTCCTGAGGCTTCCTGTTGGTCCCCCAGTGCTCTGAGCTACCTGCAGGACTGTTTAACCTGCCATCTTCCCAGCACCCAGGGAGGCAGTAGGGCTGACTCTTACCCCTTTTGACAAATGAGAACATGGGACAGGAAGGAGACACCAGCCTGAGGCTTGGGTCTTGGGGGAGGCTTTTGTGGGAAAACTTCGTGACCTGGGTGTCTCCCACCATGTGTACAAGGCTGCGTCCTGGGCACAGGGTGCTGAGCACAGGTGGGCTGCCACAGTTCCCAAAGTGCTGCCCCCAGTGTCCCCAGGCTTCACTGCAACCCTGAGGCACGGGGGTTGTGAATTTCTTCATATGAATGTGACATAACCATATCCTAGAAATTTTGCAAACCCAAAAAGAAAGAACGGACAACTGCAAACCACCACAGGGGAATGTTTTCTTTGGGCCTGTCCATGTCCATGTATGACAGTGTTTAGTGCAATGTCTGCCACAAAGTAGGTGCGCAACAAGGGTGACTCCACGTTCACTGCTGGGACTTTGTCCATTCAGTCACCCTATGTCTTCTGATTGGAGCATTTAGTCCATTTACATTTCAGGTAATTATTGGTAGGTATGCACTAATTGCCATTTTGTTAAATATTTTCTGTTCGTTTTTGTCATTCTTCTCTGTTCCTTTCTTCCCACTGTCTTCCCTTCTGCATGATGACTTTCTTAATGTTGTGCTTGGGTTCCTTTCTCTGTCTCTTTTGTGTATGTATTCTAAGTTTTTTGTTTGTGGTTGCCCTGGGGTCTATAGATAACTCCTTCTACACATGGCAGTCCATTAAGTTGATCGCTTAACTCTGAGCTCATTCTAACAGCACATATTTTATTCCCTCTCCTCCATGTTTCCTATATATGATGTCATCTTTTATACCATTCATTTGGGGATTCCCTTAATTACACCAGTTTTCCAAAGTGATCGATTAATTTGTTGTCTTTTAACCTTCCTAGTAGCTTCCAAGTGGTTGGTTTCCCACCTTTGCTTTATGTTTGCTTTTCATGATTTTCTTGC
The DNA here is from genome assembly GCF_030020395.1 of Manis pentadactyla. Lineage (NCBI taxonomy): Eukaryota > Metazoa > Chordata > Mammalia > Pholidota > Manidae > Manis > Manis pentadactyla. The sequence goes on along the minus strand of NC_080022.1, from coordinate 43,291,312 downwards.
ACCCAGTTATGCTCTTTTCCTCTTAAAAAAGTACGTCTAACATCTCTTGTTAGGCTGGTTTAGTGGTAGTGAACTCTGCTGACTTGTGTTTATCTGGGACATTGCTGGGATCTGGGAATGAGAAGAGTCCAAATCCCAGCGCAGCCCTTATCTCAGATGATGTCTTCACCTCTCTGAGCCTCCCAGCAGGGTTGTTGAGGGGATTATGAACAATAATTAACATTGATATATTTAGCATTATGGCTGAGGAATTTCCCTTGATTCCATTGCACATCAGAGCCATCGTTTTCATACCATTATTATAGCCCATCATGGGGACTGTGGTAGTTCACACAGCACTGTTGGATATCTAGGTTTTTCCTAGTCTTCCCTATTCCTCTTTCATAACAAGAATATTTCATTATCTTCTTGCATAAAGCTTGTCTGATCTCCAGCCTGGGTGGGTGCCCAGAACTGAGATGCCAAAGGGCAGTTGGAACCTGGATGTGTCTGAGTCGGTGTTTGCTCCAAGCATAGCCACATCTAACCCTCCAATCCCTGAGGACAAGACTTTCTCCCCTCTGGGCCTCATGTTCCCCAGCACCGCCTCCTGCATCCTTCTGGCCTAGTGCAGAGAAAGGCCGCGGATGCCCACTTGCTAATGTGTTAATAGACTGGACTCCCTCTGGTGCTGACTGCTGAAAACATCATCATCCATGATTTGCAGTGGGCTGGTTCCTGAGCCAGAATCTAGAATCTCCTGGGAAAAAAAATTCCTTTTCTACCCAATTTGAGCATGGATGGCTGTAAGGAAACTGAATCCTTCCTGAACAAAATTGTGCCCAGGTCCCCCAAGGCTGGCAAAGGAGACAGAAAATCCCATGAAGTGGGCTCAACCTGGTGGCCGTGGCTCCTGCCAGGCGCATCGTGTCCCCCCTATGGGGGTGTCTTGCTGCTCTGCCCCATTTCGGCTCCCTGTGGCACCATGGCCTCCCCACAGTGCCCCAGAGCTTCTACCTTGCCACTTCCTAGATGGGTGACCCAAGCTGGGTACTGCTCTGTGACTGTTTGCTTGCCTGTGATTTGGGGATGTAATAATAACAACAGTAACAAAAATAAAATAACACCTACCTCATGGAATTGTTGTGGGGATTAAAACACTTATTACATGTAACACACTTGAACCAGGGCCCAGCACCTAGTAAGCACTCAATATATGATAGCTGTTGTTGTTTTAGCCCAAAAATGACTTTACTTTTGCAGTCACATTTCTGATAAGGGACTTGTACCCAGAATATATTAAAAACGTTTACAATTCAATAATAAAAATATATAAATAACCCAATTTTAAAATAGGCAAAACACTTGAATAAACATGTCTGTAAAGAAGATATTCACATGGCCAAAAGCACATGAAAAATGTTTAACATCATTAGTCATCAGGGAAATACAAATCAGAACAATAATGAGATACTACTTCATACCCATTAGGATGGCTATAATCAACAAGTGAGTAATAACAAGTGTTGTCAAGGATGTAGAGAAATCAGTACCCTCACACACGCTGATAATGGGGATGTAAAATGGTACATCTGCTTTGAAAATAGTACACTTTTTAATACTATTTAATGGTGTACTATTTAATTTAGTATACTAAAATAGTGTACTAACAGTATACTTCCACAAACAGTTAAACATAGAGTTACTGTATGATTTAGCAACTCCACTCCTATGTATAGACCCAAAACAAATGAAAGCATATGTCTGCACAAAATCTTGTACGTGAATGATGACAAAAAGTGGAAACAAACTAAATGTCCATCGACTGAGGAATGGATAGATAAAACGCACTCTATCCATACAATGGAATATTATTTGGCCATAAAAAAGAATAAAGTGCTGATTCATGCTACAACATGGGTGAACTCTGAAATCGTTATGTTAAGTGAAAAGAGCCAGACACACTGGGTGCAGCAGGCCAGAGCCAGAAGGGGCCTGCGGGACCATCTTCAGTCCTCTCCTCTTTATTTTTCTGATCAGGGAACTGAGGCCTAGATAGGGAAGGTGGTATAGTGGAAAAGAGGAAGTACACTGGAATCAGACAGGCCTGCATTCGGGTCCCAGTCCACCAGGACTCTGGGGGCAGATGCAGGCATGAGTTGTCTTTAAAATGTGAAGTTGTTGAGCAGGTAAAGTGAGCAGACCTGGGGTCTAGTTGGAGCTTGGCCACTGGAGGGGAGAAATACAGCCTGTGTTCAGCAGAAACCACCCCCCATGCAAAGAAGCACAAGGGAGGCAAGCCAGCAGGGAGGAGTTGCAGAAGCTGGAGAATTCTGTCCCTGAGTTTTTAAAAATAAACGTGCAAAAGTTTTATATGCTTAATGCAGAAAACATGGTAAGCATAGATTTATAAGAAAAGAAAAGTCTTCCCTTCTGTCCCCTTCACAAAGCAAGCCTTCAGCTGGACCTCTCTGGGCAGCTCCTGGATCCTTTAGTAAAATAGAAATGGACTTTATGAACCATATTTCTAAAGAGAAATTATCATCATTCTGCTCTGGTAATCCCTGGTAGCCTAGGCTTGGCACGGCACAAAGGGAGAGGCAGGGAAATAGAATTTGTCAGACCTGGTCTGAGCCAAGTTCACCACTTTTGTGTTCCAGAATGTATACTCATTCCAAAGATGATGAAAAACCCAGTGTGGTGCTTACAGTTAGCCAGCCCGTCCTAAAGAAGGGCTCTAATGGGTCCAGGCTTGAGGGGACCTGCGGGGCCCACCAGAGCTTTGGCTACTGGCGACATTAAGGAGCAAGGTGCTTCAGGAGCTAGCTGAGTCAGGCAGATGGACCTCACAGAGGTAAGTTCAGACACACCTCAAAGATACTACAGGTTCAGTTCCAGACCACTGCAATATATGAATATTGCAATAAAGTGAGTCATATATTTGGTTTCTGGTTTCCCAGTGCATGTCAAAGTTATATTCACACTGTACCATAGTCTGTTAAGTGTGCAATAGCATTATGTCTCAAGAAACATTGTATATAGTTTAACTAAAAAATAGTTTATTGCTGAAAAATGTTACCCATTATCTGAACTTCCAATGAGTCATAATCACTGATCATATAGCACTGTAACAAATATAATAATAATGAAAAAGCTTGAAAAATTGTGAGAAATACCAAAATGTAACACATAGACATGAAATGAGCAAATGCTGTTGGAGAAATGGTGCCAATAGATTTGATTGACACAGGATAACCACAGACTCCCAATTTGTTAAAAATGCAATATCTGTGAAGCACAATGAAGTGCGATAAAAGGAAACGTGCCTGTGGCACCCTTCATCCATTAAAAGCAGGAACAGGCAGTGAAAAATGCAGTAGGGCTCAGAACCCAGTAGTCAAGAGCTAGTTCTATGAGGATGCAGGAAGAGATGGCCCTGCTGTCCTTTCTCTGGGTGTAAGGAGAATATGCCCAAGGCCAAGGGTCAGGGAGCACTGGGCTAGAAGTTCAGAGGCCTGGCTCCCTGTCTTGGCATCACCAGTGACTTAGTGGGCAGTCTTGAGCCAGTCTTTCCTCCTTTCCCAGCCCATCTCCCCACGTGTAAAATGAGAAGACTTCCTCTAATGATCCTTCCAACTCAGGCCTTCTGTGATTTGAAAAGAAAAGAGCATTTCTCCTTACCCAAAAGTGGTGTGGGGCAAGGGTGGCTAAATCTGATTGAGGAGATTGTTCCAGTCAGCAAATATGCCCTGAGTGAGCCCCCACTGTGTGTCCAGTCCATTGCTGGGTCCTGGAGAGAGAGAGGCCAGTCAGTGACACCACTCCTGTGTCTGACTCACACCCTCGGCCATTGGGAGAGAGGGACACAGAGGCCACCAGTTACAATCCTGAATCCTGGCAAGGACAGGGCTGTGGGGCCCCAGAGGAATCTAGTCCTAATAGTAGGGGAATCCAGGAAGGCTCTCAGGAAGAGGTAGTGTATGAGCTAAAGCTGGGAGAAAGAGCAGGATTTTGCCAGGTGAAGAAGCAGAAGGGCACTCTAGGTAGAAAGTGACAGGAGCAGAGGCGCCTCAGTGCAAGCTGCATGGAGAGTGACGCCCAGCACTGGCATGTCACACTGCCAGGTGCAGCCCTATCCCAGCCCCATAGGTGGTGGGCCCTGCCATCTCTTACCTTGTTAGGCCCTTAAAATAAACCTTCAAGGAAGGGTGATGTTCACTCTTTCCTGGAAGACAACTGAACCAGAGACACTGAGTAACATGCCTAAGGACAAGGCAATAAGCAACAGAGGTGGGACTTGAACCCAGGCCTGCCTGACCCAAAGCCCACACCCCATCCAGCTGGCTCAGAGAGGGGTCCCAAGCGTGTGGCTGGGGCTGCAGGGATGAATGTTGGAGGAGCCGTATCTCCTCCCCGCTCTGCAGTCCTGGCTGCTGCCAGGGAGAGAAATGCAGCCTTGTCCTTGGCCATCCAGGCTGTGGCTCAGACTTGCCTGCATGTCTTCTGCCCTGGGAGTGAGCCCATCTGTCACCACGGTTTAAGTGAACTGGCTGCTCTGTCTCCTGAGACTCCTCAGTCATCACCTGTCACCACATGTGACAGAGCTCAGTGATGTCACCCTGTGAGAAGCCCTCTGCACCCCTTGGTGCACCAGTGGGGTGGGCCTCGGGTTCCATGATGCAGGCACACAGCTATCATTGTCAGGGGCTTCCGCCCCAGCCGTTTTGGAAGATGGTCACCACCCATGTCTTCCTTCATCCTCAGAGCCCCTCTGGAGATGGTCCTGTTGTCCCCATATACGTAGGTGGAAACTGATTTCAGAGGGGAGTCGTTTGACCATGTCCCTCTGTGCAGGAGCAAGTGTCCAGACAGGACTCAGATCTTTTTGACTCCATGTGGAGGGTGGGAGTGTCCCCAGGTCCTGTTATATAGAAAAACTCACCCAAAGCCACATGCAGAGCCAAGAAGGAAGTCTGGTTCTGCGACCTTGATCTGTGAAAACACTAAACCGTGACTTTTAGACTTCAATAAAACAGAGTCATATAGAATATAAAGCAAAAAGAACATTATATTATACTCTTTGTATCAAGAAGTAGAAAGCAGAGAGTGAAGTACAAAGCATACAAAAGTTACCCCTAATTACACCATTCAGAAATAACTTCTGTTTCACATTTTAGAGTATTTTTCCAGACTTTTCTCTGTGCAGATAATAATTATACTCTTCATTAGAATGGAATCATACTATATTTACTGTTTGGTAACTTGCTGTTTTCACTGACAGTGTGTTTTGGACACCTAGCTATGTGCACTTAGCTGAATGAGGAAATGTATGAGTGGCTAGAGGAAGTATTGCTCTCTGTTCTCCTGTGCTGCTGCATAAGCCAGGCTTGTGAGCTCTGCCCATCCTGCCCTCCAGAGCTGGGAGTCTCTGTCCTGTCACTGAGTCCCTGTCTTCTGTAGCCTTGGACCTCAGTTTCTCTGTCTGCACTGGGGATCACCAGTGCTGATAGGTTGTGTTACAACAGTGTCTGAGGCTGACTCCACAGCCCAGGTAGGAGGTCACCCTATGCCATCATCACCATCCTTGGAATACCAATGAAAATGCAATCCCAGAGAGGTTCGGTGGTGTGGTTGTGCGAGTCACAAAACTGAAGAGGAGCCAGGATCTGAACTCAGGCCTGGTGGTCACAGAGCACTGTGTCCCCCAGAATGAGCATGCAAGAATAGGAAGAGCCTGCCCTAAGAAACCAGGGGGGACAAGAAAGGTTGGGGGAGCCTCAGTCTGCCCTGCTGTCTGGGCTGCCTCCATGTCCCCACCTGTAACACAGGGGTCTCTGTGGCCAGCCAGTCTTGACATTGTGTGAGTCTGGTTCCCACACACCTGGCCCACTACCTGCTTTTATCCTGTGTCCAGGGTGGATCCAGAGAGAAGTCTGGATTAGGACCTGCCCCAAACCTCAGAGCCTCTGCAAGGAGCCACTATTGCGGCTGAGCCCTGATGCCTAAGAGAATTCCAGGCCAAGGGAACAGCATATGCAAGACCACAGAAAATACAAGAAGTTCTGAGAGCCCAAGTAGTCAGTGTAACTGGAGCATAGAGAGGAGAAGGCAGTTTCAGGAGCCAGCCACAGCGGGGAGGCCCACAGATTCAGATGTGGGGAGGATGGAAACACCAGGCTGAGGACCTTGGGCTGTATCCTGAAGGCAGTAGGGAGCCATCGATGGGTCTTGAGCAATGAAAGGACCTGCTTTTTGATGAATTTGGAGCAATGGCCAAGAGTGGAGACAGGGAGGCCAATGAGGAAAGTGGCAGGATGGGCATGTGGCTGGCACAGCCTTGGGGAGAGAGCTATCAGGAGGCCTCACCTGGGCCCTGGGCTCCCAGCCCCACCCATGCTCCCAACTCACTTCCCCCAAAACAGAGCTCTCAGCCCTCAGCCCCCACTGGTAGCTCCGGGCCCAAGCTCAAGGCAGTGATTTATTTGCTGTAAATTGTTGTTGCCTAAGTCGTAGCTGCACGGCTCAGCACGACTGGCCTCTCCTCTTTTTGTCCTCCTTAACTTCAGCAGGCAAAGCTAAATGTTTTAGTTTTACATTATTCCTGACATAATGCTAACGAGTTCCAGGTGTCCCCCTGAGTTGGGCAGCACAGAGCTGCTGGCCAGGCATCTGGGTGGGGCCCTGCTCCCTGGGACACCCCTCCTGCCACCCCCTCGGTTCCCAGTGAAGTGCCCGCAGAGTATTTCTCCCTGAGGACCCCTTCCTGCTTTGTCATCTGGTCATACTCTTCTGAGTTTACTTGGTCATTCTCTCGTGCGGTGGCCTCAGGGTGCTTCTCCCCAGCCCGCGGGACAGAAGGTGCTGGTGCGAGCTGGATGGCCTGCCTGGCCCAGCAGAGGATCGCTTCCCTTTCAGAGCCCCGAGGCATCCCAGGCACAGGGGAGGGTGGCACACTTCCCCCAGCCCTTTCCAAAGTTTTTCAACCTGCATTGGACTGAACAGCTGTAGAATTGGGGTTTTACGGGAAATAAAGGCTCTTAGGGAATCTATAAAACAGTAGTGGCTATTGTTGCTAGTAATGTTATTTTCTGGTGACATGAAACATTTAATTATTTGTTTTTAGTCATTTACTGTGGCCTAGATTTCCTAAATTTGTAGACCACTCTGCTTTTTGTTGAATGTGATGTAAAAACAGGGCACCGGACAGCCTTGGGGCTCAGTCCTGATGCTGCTCCTTTACTCTCTGGGAGCCTGTTTCCTCATCATTTTTTAAAAAGCAATCTTTCTCAGGCTATAAGAATGCAAAGCAAATCTTGCAACACAATCTACAAGAATGCAAAATAAGCCATCTATAGCAAGTGATAAGGAAACGGGCAAGAAGGAAAAAGTGTACATTGGGAAAAAAGATTCTGTTGAAACAAAAAAAATCAAACCATTATTATAAAAGGACTTTACCAAGAACTGCTCTATTCCCCCATCCCATCTGCTTGAAGTCAACAAAAGTGTCTACATCTAGCACTTTGTGTTCATGTCAAATGTCAGATCAGAGTATCCTAAGGCAGAGCAAAAAGAAACAAAAAAGAAAACCCCCAACACCATGCCCCCAAAACCAAACCATAGAACAGCAAGTCCAGAGTTCAAATTGAAAAGAAGAGAAAGTGGTAGTTGAAAGAGGTGATGGTAAGAACCCAGGAATGGGTTGATCGCTCTCCTTCCAGGGGATGGGTAGGGAAGTTCATTAGGATTTGCAGCCAGGCGAGGAGCTCCACCTGGCTCATCGTGATACAGCAGCTGGCATCCGGGGCCCCCTGGAGACTAAACGAGGCAGTGCACAGAAAGGGGGTGTATCCAAAGGTGTCCAGGGGTAGCAGTTTTCCTCCCTTCCCCTTTCCTGCATCCCCAGGAGGGAGACAGACAATGGTCTCTGCATTATTGATGTCGGGTCTGCACCTGAAGTCCACAAACTTGAGTAAGAGAGAAAAAAAGTAACTGAACACACTCCTTGACCTCCTCCCTTCCTATTCTGAGAGTCTGTATGCTAGGTAGCAAATCACAGGCCACTGCCCATCTTTTCTCTTAGTTGCATCTAAGTTCGGGGGCACTGAGGAGGCTCACATTAAACCGAGGGTCCTCAAAGCCATTTCTCATGCTGGCACCTGCTGAGCCATCAGCATCCTGCCCTGCCTTCAGCCAGAGTCTACCTGTCTCCTGTCCATCCGAAAGGCTGCCTCAGGGCCAGCCTGACTCAGAGTCTCCCCTAGTGCACTGGGTGTGGGACCTCCTGAGACAGCTGAAGCCCTGCACATAGGGCACCTGGGTGCCGCATGGGGGGAGCCCTGCTGCAGGTCCCACCCAGGGCCTGGTGCCCAGGGTGGAAGGGAAGAACTCAGAGCCTCCCCACCTTTAGGGACCTCTCTCTCTGCACGTGTCTCACTTCCCCTCCTATGTTCATATCCCTGCTCAACCATCGTTCCCAGGCCCAGAGCCCAGAAGGCTTTGTGCTTGCTCCCCACAAGGCAGCTCCTGGCCTCTACTAATCTGGGGGACTTAGCGCACCGCCCCTCACTGCCCTCAAGGCTTGTTTGTTTGTCTTGTGGTTCTTTCATTCATTAACATAAGGTATTCGCAAAGCCCACTCTGCCAGGCCCTGTGTTGGGTACTCTCAGGTGAGTTTATGGCAGGAAAATCATTTGACGTATTAGCTGCATGACTCCTCTCTATCTCCAGAGTTCTTTCCATTCGACACTGAGGCCTGGGAATTTGAAACCCCAAAGCCAGGAACTTGCCCGTCTGCTCTGCCTTCAGCGAAGCTCGCTCCTCCCTGAGGCACTGGAGTGGAGGCGCAGTGCTATTCCACACATACCCACCTGGGAGATGAGAACTGAGGCTCAGCAGGGAGAGGGACTTTCCCAGGTTACCTGCTGGGCCCAGGGGCCTCTCCTGTGGCTGACCCGCCAGGTGCCCGGCTTATAGCCAGATGTCACTGGGCGCAGTAGTACAGCTGGGGCAGCAGGGGCACTGACAGCAGCTTCAATCGCTGAGAAGCCCCAGTGTGAGCCTCTGAGCCCTGGTCCTGCCTCTCGTGGGGTTGCCGTGATGCTGAGTACCAGGGAAGGCAGGTGTTCTGCAGACTGAGGCCGCCAGAAAGGTTTGCTTCTATCTCTTACTGGCTTCTCATCCCCTCCATGGGTTGGATTTCATCTGTATTTTTTTGTTTGTGTAATTGGCTCCTACTTGTGCTTGACTTTCCTGCACTAGCTTGAGCGTGAGTGCAGGGCTGTCCCCGTTCCTTCCACCCCATCACTAAGCATGAATCCAGACGCGGGTTGGATCAGGGGTAGGAGGGGCCTAAGTTGCTGTCACATGGCCAGCCCACGTTGGGGCCCCTCAGTTGATCTATGTTGGGGGGCTGGTGGGGGAGTGGTGACAATGCCGAGGCACGTAACCCTAGCCTGTTTATGTCACTGGGCCCTAGGTGGCAGGTCCAACCCAATTTAGGCCTGTTGGAGACCCCTGAGGGTAGCTTCAGGAGCCCTTGCTCCCTCCAAGCAGTCCTGATGAACATGCAAGCCCCTTGACTTCCCGGTCACCCAGGAGTGGGTCACTCACCTCCTCGCCTGTGGGGCTTCTGACCCTGAGGAGGCTTCCCCCACCACCGTGACCTCCATGGTCCCTGCTGCCAGCAGTTACATTCACCAGTGGTCTTGCCCAGCCTTGCCCCTGCCCCTCATAGGCCTGGTTCTGAATGTCGCCACTTCGCAAGGTGGAGCCCCAGAGCCTCACAGGACATCCTAGTGGGATCTGAACCCCAGGTATGCATTGGGCAAGTTGCTATCACCCACGTGCAAACTTAGACGTGAACTTTGCATGCTGTACATTTGAAATGACTCCCGGTAACCTGATGTGAGGTTTCCACTCAGGAGATGGGTGGGATGTCTCAGATGTCTGTCCTGCTCAGACCTGGGACTCTGGGTTGTACAGGGCTGGGTGTTAGTGTAGCTGCCATCTGTGAGACCCTGTACATTCATCCCCACTGCTTCACCCTCCTAGCCAGCCCCGGTGTGCAGGCAGCCTTGGGGTAATTAACCCCAGGGAAGGCCAGTGACTGAGGTCATACAGCAACCTGTGACAGAGCCAGAGCTGGAACCAGGTCTTCAGACTCTGATGTTTTCCATATCATGGACCCTCCCCTGTTTTTTAGGATTTGGGGAGAAGCCCAAAGGGAACTAACATTTACTGAGCACCTGTCCTGTACCCAGTACCAAGGCCTCACCCTGATTTCCATAGCAGGCATCTGAGGCCAGAGTGTCAGTGAGACCACTGAGCTCACAGGGGCCAGGAAGAGGAATACTGCCCCTGAGCCCCTGATGGTGCTGGGAGCTGGGAAAGTCCTGCCCAGGCCATGGGGCGGCGGGTGGGGGAGGCTCTCGGGGAAGGGTTGAGGCTGGCGGCTGGAGAGGACCCTTGTGTTCACCGTGATACCTCTCCCTCCTCCTGCCCAAGCAGTGCTCCCCAGCCTTACCCACGGATCCTTTGATTGGAGGTTGCATCCATCTAGGAAGGTGTTTCCTCAGCAGATGGGACTGGGTGCCTCTGCTTTGAGGTTGGCCGTGGAGTTGAGGTGGGCTGCTGTTTGGATCCCCAACCTGTGCCCACCTTCCTCCCAGGGTTGAGCTCTGAGAGGCCATGCCAGGGACCAGGCAAGGCCCCAGAGAGTGTGCAGGGTCTGCATGGAGGGTGAACTGTGAGAGTCAGGCAGTCCTGGCCTCAGCGCCAGGGTAACAGCTAGGCAGAACAAGGACCCAGGCACTCCAGAAAGGGCAGGAATGGGAGGATTAGGGGAGGCCTTGTCTTCCTAAGTGGAAGTGTCTTTCTCAGAGTGGGGGTGGAGCTGAGGGTTGAGCCAAGCCAGAAGGACAGGGAGGACTGGAAAGGAGGATAGAGGGTGCCTGTGAGCAGAGGACACAGCATGGGCAAAGGCCTGGAGGCAGGAAGGTATGGATGTGGCTGGAACATGGGGAGGGGGAGTAGGCATTGGGCTGGAAGTCAACAGGGCCAAAGAGTATTCTTGGACTTGTCTTGGGGTTCTCTCAGGTCATGTGTGCCCTCCCCAAAGCCAAGTCAGTGCAGCTGCCGTGGGAACGTTAGGAGGTACAGTGGGCCTGGTGCCTCCCATCTGAAGCCTCAGAGCCAACTTCCGGGGTCCCCTAGAGCCATGGAAAAAGGTGTATCGGCTGTGTTGATGTTGCAGTGAGGGCATGTCCCTCCCTGACCTCCTGGAAGCCTTTTCTGGATGCGATCCCTGGGGAAGGCTCTTCTCCCCGTGCACACACAGACCTCCTGGAGGCTGTCACGCACTGGATGAGCCATGCTGTATACAGGGCTGTGTGTCAGTGTGTCCGGGCTCCGGGGAGTTTGTTTATTTTGGGCTGTGGTGGGGTCTGGGGCCTGGGTGTATATGTGTGCATGTGTGCTGGCCCATGGGTCTCTGTGACATGAGGGATGTGTGTGTGTTTGAGTTAGTGCTGAGTCTTGATGTCCTGAGGCTGTATCTTTGACAAGTGACTTGGTTGGGAGGCGAGGTGTCAGAGCATGTGCATCTGTATTTCCAGGTCAGTGGCTGGTGGCTTGGTGTGCATGTCAGCCATTCTGTGTGCAGTCTGCTTTCTACTGGGCACTGGCCTCTAGCCAGCCTCTCTCCACATCTCAAGTGATGTCTAGCCACTGCTCTGTACTGGGAGCTCCCCTGAACCCCACCTATCTACTTAGGGAGCAGGCTGAGCCCCCCTTTGGGGGCTCCACACACTTCAAGAGGGATGGCCTAGCCCTCTTGACCCTCCCCAGCTGGAAACAGGAGCTGGTTTCTTGCCCAGCCATGGACATGGTGCTGAAGAAGGGTTCAGCCTTCAGTGTAGTCCTAGCGAGGAAGGACCCAGGGGACTGCAGGCCGGACCCCACCTTAGAAGCCTCCTCCCATGGGCAGGCACACCTGGCTGGCTCTTGGAGGGAGGTCTGTGGCCCCCAGCCCATTTGCCCTTTGCTTGCCTTTTGTGTGCCCCGACCCCCTCTCAGCCTGCCAGCCTCTCTAGAGCTTTGTGAAGGCCCAGAGAGCCGAGCAGACATGAAGAGACCATTGTCCTAGGATCTCCTGGCACCCCTTTGGCTGTGGCTGCCTGAGACGCTAGTGTGGCCCAGGGCAGAGCACTCAGGCCCTGGAGGCAAACCCAGGCTGCACCCCTCAGGAGCCCTGGGGCTCTGACACACAAACTCCCTGGGCTTCAGTTTCTGCCTCTGGAATAAGGGGGTTGTTGTACTGGCTTCCTGGGACTAAGGAGATTGTGTTCAGGAAGAGTCTGGTCCAGTCCCGGGTACATAGTGAATGTGATAGCTGCTGTCATGGTCATAGCCTCCCTCATGCACACATCTGTCCATTTATTCATTTACTTAGACAGCTCTGTGTGCCCAAAGCTAGACCCTCAAGGGCCTCACAGGGCACAGGCTGGGACCTCCAGCCTTAACCCCCCAGGGCTCTCTCCCCAGCTGTCCCTTCCCTTCTTGCCCCAACCCCTCAAGGACCAGAGAAGCATGAGGCTCAGGACACCAACCTATGGGAATCCCATGGGGGCTCATAGGACAATAACGTCTGGGCCCGAGCTCCTCAACCCCACACCCAGGATGTGGGTGTGAGGAGTGGACCTCAGCTCCCGGCTCGCTGGCCTTTCAAGCTGGCCAAACACAGAATTATTTGACATCTTGGAGAAGGATCCAGCACCACATGGTTCTCCCATCCAAGTTGTTGTAGAGTAAGTTAAAAGTTTGTACAAATATGAGAGTTGATCCCTGAATGGCCTGCCAGACTGTTGTAACCCAATATATTTTACCCTTAAACCAGAAATGTGTTTGTTTAGAAGCAAGTCACTGGCAAATGCCAAAACTGGAGGCATTTCCTCCTCTGCCCCCACCCTTCTCTGTTCCCCCAAATCCCCTCTCTGCCCTTTCTGTCCAGATTCTTAACCAGATCATGAGAAACTGGGCCCTCCCTCCCATTTGGGCCATGATGGCCCCAGGGAAGAAACTTGACATTCATCAGGCACCCACTGTGTGCCAACCCATATGCTGGGCATATCCTTTTTCTTCTAGCAGACATTTGCAGTGGCCCCATTTTAGAAAGGTGAAAAATGAGGACAGAGATGGGAAGTGTCTTGCCCAAGTGTGTGGCCGTCAGTGGTGCAGCTCCGGCACAAGCCTCCGTCTGTGTGACCTCATCACCTATGGCTTATGGCACTGTGTCCCACAGCTCACAAGTGAAACAGGGTCCTTCATCCTTCCCCAGGGCCAGAGGGAGAGAACAGTGGCACCCAACACCAGCAGTGTCTGGCTCCATGCTGCAGCTTCCCTGAAGGATCTTGCTCAGCCATTCTCCAATATGGGAGAGGCTCAGAGAGGGCAGCCTGCTGAATGGGGTGAGCCCAGCCCTGCAGATTCTGACGGGTGCCTCAGTGCCTTCCCTCTCCCCAGCCAGCACTTGAAGGGTCCTCGGGCCTGGCCTGGAGGGGAAGACGGTGCCCCCTCCCCAGCGCCTGGGATGGCTCCCCTCTGGCTTTCGTCTCCTGCCCTCGGTCCTGCACATCACACACAGCGGTAATGGATTGTAGTGGACTTTTTTCAATTAGGTTCTGATTTTCCCCTGCCTGTTACTATAAAACTCCAGATGGTGTAGGCTTCACGGTTCCCCGGGTATTTTCCCCCATTATTTCAATCTTTTTTTGGAACACACCCCGCGTGTGGGAACTGGGCCTTTCAAGAGCGTGCACTGTGTGCGTCAGCCGGGGTGGGGGCGGGGGACTCGCTCTTTGTCACCATGAGCCTCACTTGTCCTCGTGTGCTGGCGTCTCCTGTCTTGGAGGGCACCAGAGGAAGGCAGGCAGCCTGCTTTCTCAGCACCAGCTCTGCACCCAGGGCCAGGCCTGGCCTCCACCGGGGAATGGAACCTAGGATGAGGGCCTAGCTGGAAATCATAGCAATAGCTGCTGAGTGCCAGCCCCATTTTGGGGGCTTTATGAGGGGTTCCCGAGGCAGTGGCCAGAGGGGTTAGGGACATATATAGACAGACTTACACATCAGCCAGACTCAAGATTGGATCCCAGCTGTGCGACTTACTGGCTGTGTGACCTGGAGTCAGTGATGTCCCCTTTCTGAGCCTCAGTTTCCCTATCTGCAGAGTTCTGCTAGGGAGGAACCTCACCGGCAGAGCATGTTGTCATGATTAAATGAGATGCCACATTAAATACACAGCACCCAGCCCTTGGTAGGTGTCTGAGGGGATGTCACCCAGTCACTTACATCATTGTGAATTCATCCCGGTTTTGTCTTAGGTGTTGGGGCCCGATGTTTTAATGTTCATGCAATTCATGCATTTTAAGGTAAATAAGAAAACTCTGACACCATTCTTACATTTTTCTAGACTGTTTGATGTCCCTTCCATGCCTTCTACTCTCTCTCTATACCCCCCACCCCCAGTAGCCACCCTCTCTGTTGCCCACAGCATGTGAGCCTTTAGTTTCTAGCCAGATAAACCTGCTGTGTGTTTGGTTATTTGAACCAGTGGGTTTCAAATTCACCCTGAATAAGAGGTGTCTGGGTAATTGTCCAGGTGGACCCACATGGCATCAGGGCCCTAGGCCACAGGACACATGAGTGTTCCCAGAGAGCACTCACCCACCATGTGCCCGGGGGTGCCCAAGAGATGCCCCCATCTACAGATGAGGAATCTGGGCTCTGACAAGTAGATGAACTTGCCCAACATCATCCAGTTGAGAAGTGTGGTTTACAGCACCCAGGCCACTCTGACGCTAAAACTCAATGGTGTGGTGGGGGGGGCAGTTGGAGGGAGCAGCACCACCATACCATAATCAAGGGCTAGATCATACCAGCCAGAGGCTGGGGTGACGATTTGTACTTGCCAAGGCACTGGGGAGCTATGCAGGGATTAATCGGGGAGGGACTTGGACAGATACGTAGGCTTGACTCTTCATTCTACATTACCGTGTGGGAAGGAGCTGGGAAGAGACGGGCCGGAGGCAGGACAGGGGCTGGTGCAGTCACCTGGGTGAGCCATGCTGGCAGGATGGCCCAGGGCAGGGAGCAGCAAAGAAAAGGAGGCAGCTGTGAAAGATGCTTACAAGCTGGCATCTCCCTGGCTTGGTGGCTGGGTGGATGGAGAGGCCAGGGAGGAGGGAAGCATTTCCTGGCTTCAGCATCCAGGTGGAAGGTGGGAGGTCAAGCCAGGGAGTCCAGCCAGCAGAAGTGGCACCGGAGCCCCCCAGGTGAATGACTCATGATGCCCCATTTGCTGGGCCACAGCAATGATTGCACAGGGAAGTTCCTGTGGAGTCTTTTGGGATCAAAAAAATCCCCATATTCACCTGCTTCAGAATGAATCACACCCTGTAGGTGTGAGTGGAGGGAGCCCTCCACCCTCTGTTTCTGCTTCTGCCTCTCCTTTCCCCGCTCCCCTTCATGCTGGCTCAGCAGGCCCTTAGATGTCTCTAAAACATGCACCGCCCCTCCCAGTCTCGCTGTGCCCTCCCCCGCTGTGTGTCCCTGCCCCACCTGGATGTTGAGCCCCGGCTCCTCCCAGAAGGCTTTAGCGAACCCCTGGCCTTCCTGGGCTGGAAGCCCCCTGAGATCAGCCCTTTCTCAGGGCTCAATTCATTCTCTTTTGTTTGCAGTTAGGGCCTTTTGGGGTCTTTGTTGCCCTAAAGTCCTAGCTCCCAGCACACTTGCTAGGCACACAGGGGCAGCTGAGTGAGGCAAGATGTGAATCAATGTGCAGAAAAATGAGAGGATGAATGAGGGAATCCAAGAAGTGAGTGGGTGGGTGGGGGGCAGGTGCATGGCGGGTGATGGGGCACCGATGAGCAGCGGTGGGATGGGGGATGGGGTACACAGTGTGGGGCATGGGGGGATGGATGGGGTACACAGTGTGGGGCATGGGGGGATGGATGGGGTACACAGTGTAGGGGAGGGGGGATGGATGGGGTGCACAGTGTGGGGCAGAGGGGATGGATGGGGGTACACAGTGCACACTTTCAGAGCTATAGGGTTTGTCTGACATTGTACCATGTGTTGAAGATTGATGGGTCAGTTCTTCCTCAAAGAGTTGGCAGTTCTGACTACAGCTTAGCCCGGGCTCGGTGCCCTTAGCACAGTGGCAGCAATTTTCCCTCCTTGCCCACTTCCATATGGAGGTCGGGCATGCGGTGTCCCAGGAGGTCTGCTCTGCAGGGCTGTACACCTGGACATTGACACCAGGAGGAAGGGACCTGTCCAGGGCAAAACCTGCCCTGGAACCTCAGGGGACTGGGGTGTAAGGAGACAAAAATCAGGAGGGCCCACCCCAGTGTGTACCTGCTGGGTGCAGACCCCACAGAAGCATCATTACACCCTTTAGGGTCCATCCTTCACCCCCATCAGAGAAACGAAAGCTCAAAGCCAAGTATGTGCCTCTTGGCTCCATTTCTGCTCCAAGACCCACGTTTCTATGCAGGCAGCATCCATACCCACAGCCCCACAGTGCTGGGGCCTCCCTCCCTGCAGCCCTTGCAGCCCCCACGCAGCCAGTGCAGGAGGCCCTCTCAGGCCATTCCCACCCCAGCAGGCTGCCTCACTCTCTCTTGAGGCGACTCCCAGCACCCAAAGGGCACCCCATGGGCTTAGCATGGAAAGGGTTTTAGGGCCAGCCCAATGGCAAAGCTATTGATCAGGGCAACCTTTTCTTTACTTTTGGGGTCAGTGAACCTGACCTCCATTGGTGTCTTCTCTAAGGGTCAAGACCACCACAGTAATAATGATAACATTTAAGGAGCATGGCCTGTGTACCACCCGAATGTGCACATTGCCCACCCTCACAACTGTGAACTGGCTGCTATCATCTTCATTTTAAGAGAAAGAAACTGAGGCATAGAAAGGGCACTGACTTGTCAAGATCACAGGACTGTCTGCTTTCCACCTCTGGACCCTCCACTACAGGCTCTATCATATCAGACTGTGGAGGGCCTTGAATGCCAGGCAGAGGGGCTTGATCAGATGTCAGAAGGCGCGATGAACCCTGGAGGGTCCTGAGTGGGCCTGACCTAGTTAGATTTGCAGTTTAGAAATAGACTGAATGCATTAGAGCGGGAGGGGCCTCGGGGGCTGTCTGGGGAAGCAGCAGGGAGGGGCTTTAGGTGGTCAGCTTTAGGAGGTCAGCCTAGGCCCTTCCATCTGTGTGACTGCTGACAGGTCCTGGCTCCCCAGGGTACAGATGGAGGGAGCAGACCTGTCTAGGGTGCCTGCTCATCCAGCATGTTCCCCAGTGCCATCCTGCTCCAAGCCCCATGCCCAGACCCACACCTTCCCAATACACCTGAGCCAAGGACTTGAGTATCAAGGTGTGATGAGGTTAGTCCAGATATCAGGCTGGAGGAGGAGGATGGGGAGTAAGGCGAGGGTTTAAGGAGTGAGAAGTGGAAACAGGATGGGCGGCAGGCCATGAGAGCCCACCATGCCCAGGGGGATGTCGTGCACACATGCATACCCCCTTCCAACTCTGCAGAGGGGCAACAGACCTGGGAGTTGCCACCCAGGCAGAATGCGACTCCAGGACTTACCTGTACTGTGACCTTAAATGATAGCTACAGTGACATACTGGCAGGCACCTGGTGCCGAGATGAGTACTCACCATGCATTATGTCATTAATCCTTAGCCCCTCTCCATGGTTGGTAGAACTCATCCAGTTTTATAGATGAGAAAACAGAGACCCAAAGATTGAAGGGACTTGCCTCGGATCGCTCAGGGAGTGGAGGAGCCGAGACACAAGGCCGGTGACCCATGCCAGAGCCTGTGTTGCTAAGTGTGGTGCTGGTTCCCCACAAGCCTCGGCTTCTGGCAGTGGGAGAGGAATATTTGCCCCGCGGGCTGTAGAGAGGATGCAAGATAACACCAGTGACAGCATCAGGGCCAGCAGAGCGTGCACACATACGTGCTGAAGCCATGCACCTTCCCGCCATCCCCTCTCTGCCTGTTAGCCCATCTGTGTGGTTGTTGAATGCAGAGGACCAAGGGGACCTAGACAGCAGCTGCAAGCAGAACCCACATGCCCTCAAGGCCCCTGGCATGTCTGGGGTGCTGGCAGTGATACCAGCCATACCTGCTGCATCCTCATCCCAGACCAGTCCTCAGAGGGTAGCACCCCTTCTCCACCTGCTGCTACCTCTGCTTGCTACCTGGAGGGACGGACCCCCCATCACAGTGCCCTGGCCAGCTGCTTCTTGTATTCCAGCCTGTGAATCAGCTCTGGGAAGTTCTAGGGGTGCAGGGAAGGGCCAGGACAAGGCTGGACAGAAGTACAAGAGTGTGGCATGGACATAGGACCATTGGGGTACCTTGATGAATGCTGGAGGGAAGAGGGTACATTCACAGGGGCACATGTACCCCCAAGCCTGGGAACCCCTATTGGGTCACATTTCTAACCACCCTTTGCCCTATGAATGAAATTCCAGCCCTGCCCTCAGGAACTCCCAAACCCTCAACCTGGAGGCATGGAGAGAAGGCTGCCAGTGTGCAGCAAAGACCTTCTAACCCACAAGCTCAGGGTGTGACCAAGGAAGGGCCAGGAAGATTGGAGAAGGTTTCTCAGAGGAGGTAGTGCTTGAACACCATGAGTTGTCTGCCCAGTGAGCAAAGGAGGGAAGGGCATTCCAGACCAAGAGAACAGCTCAAGCAAAGGCTGAGGGGCATGAGAGTTCCTGACAAATTCGGAGCTGATCACTCCCCTGCAGCTACAGCATGAGGCATGGGGTATATGCAGATGGGAGAGGCCTCGGGAAGACCACGAACACCACGCTGGAGATCCTGAACTTCTGAAAAATGTATAAATAACTGATCAGTGGGTTGGAAGGGAAGGCATCCCGGGTGGGGCAACAGCCTGAACAAAAACATAGGGGTGGGAGGAACTGTGCTGAGGTGGAGGGCTGGCCAGAGGGGCAGGGACCTTGTGGGACAAAGTCAGGAAAATCACGCAGCACGTGAAGAGTTACTGTGCCTCTGCCTCAGATGTCTGCCCTCCCCACACGAGCCAGAGAGGACCAAGGCTCTGGCCGCGTGCAGAGAGGCAGTCCGTCTTCCAGCTCCAGCATCGCCACCTCACTTCAGGGAGAACTTGGCACGGAGGCATTGCAGGAGAGCACAGGGGTGCTTGTGGCCTATTTACTCCCCAAACAGGATTTCCTTCTGGTTTTGATGCATGGAAAAGGCACAACATCTGGAATTAGGAGCAGAATAGCCTCTAAAGCCCAGCTGCAGGCAGCCTGCCTTGGAGCAGCCCCAGCAGAGCTCAGCCTGCAGTTGTGGCCCGGCCTTCAGGAGACAGGCATTCATGGAGGGAACTCGCCCCACCCTCGTCATTGTCTCTGGATCCCTGTCCTTGCATCTGTCCTGGCTTAGGGGATGAAACCAGTGACTTAGGAGAGGGAGCCAGCCTCCTCTGGTCTCTTCCTCCCTAAGGGTCTGCTTCCCCCAGCCCACTTGTCCCCAGAAGGCAGTAGACATAGCTGGGCTTTGGTGTCAGGTGTGACCTGCATCCTGTCTTTGCTATGTCACAGCCCTGTGATCCCACAAAGCCTCTGCCTCCAAG
The DNA here is from genome assembly GCF_030020395.1 of Manis pentadactyla. NCBI lineage: Eukaryota > Metazoa > Chordata > Mammalia > Pholidota > Manidae > Manis > Manis pentadactyla. The sequence goes on along the minus strand of NC_080022.1, from coordinate 43,271,657 downwards.
ATGGGGAACTTGAGGCCACACACCTCATGGGCTGTGTGGTGAAATGTGCAGCACCAGCCCTGGGCAGACAGAGCAGGTCTGTGTCAGCTCCTCTGCCCCCACCTCAGTGGGTACTGCAGGAACACTGGCCTGGCTCACCAGCCAGACAGCGGGGGAAAGCAGGAAGGAGCAGCCAGTCACATTAGGGGACCAGGGAACGTGCCACCAGCCAGCATTCAAGCTGGACCTGGGAGGCTGAGGTGGGGAATGGATTGTTACAATGGAGGGGCCATTCCTTGCTGAGTGACTTGTGGGAACGAAGGCTTGAAACTGCCTGGCAGATTCCTGCTGGGAGGCAGTATGGGGTGGGAGTCCAGAGGGCCAGGAAGGTGGGGAGGGCCCAGGGGCTTGAATGCCAGGCCCACAGGGCTTTAGGCAGAGAGTGACGGTATCCCATTTCTACATCCAACTTCCTGTAAGCTGTGAGAGTAGGGAGAGAGGAATTAGCAGTGAGAAGATTGGGGAGAGAGGCGGGGGCTTGGCACAGGCTGGGGGCTGCAGAAGGAGGGCACTGCATCTGTTGCGCTGTGTCCAGTCCCACCCCTGACCAGGGGCATCATACATCTGAGGTGCACCCACTGCATGACCATTGCCCAGCATGGGGCCTGGTACATAGGGGGCACTGGACAAAGGGCCAAATGATAAAGAGTTTATAATGATAAATCTCTGGGCCACAAATGCGGTCATCATTCAGACAGTGGTCAGTATTGATGCTGTGCTCCAGATGGACAAAGCCCTTCGGCAGTGTCCTACTCCTTGGGGCCCATATCAGCCCTGAGTGGTGGCCACACAGTCTCAAGTTGGTAGGCAAGGAAATAAGTCACAGAGAGGCTAAGGGTTAATGCCCAAAGCCTCTGGGACAGAGCTGGACTCAAACCCAGGCCTTGGGTTCTAAATCCAGGGCTGTCTGCACGACGCCGTGCACCAGCTGTCTGTCCATTCAGGGCTGTGCTGCCATCAGATGCCACTGGGGATCCTTCCAGACCCAGAGATGGAAAGACCACATTTTTCTCTAGCCCGTGCAGCCATTTTTAAGTCAGGGGTGTATTTTTTCTTGATCCACCAAGGTTTTCAGATAGAGTCTGGGTCCTGAGCACTTCATGGGGAGGTGAACTGGGGCATCTGGAGGCCTCAGGCAGGTCCTGAGGCCAGAGGATGCTAGGGGCCATTTCCAGGCTGGGTGGTGGGCCATCCAGGGGCTGCAGAGCACCCCTCACCAGCCTCTTCTGCAGTTTGAAGGCTGCAGCAAGGCCTTCTCACGGTTGGAGAACCTCAAGATCCACCTGCGGAGCCACACGGGTGAGAAACCGTACCTGTGCCAGCACCCAGGCTGTCAGAAGGCCTTCAGCAACTCCAGCGACCGTGCCAAGCACCAGCGCACCCACCTTGACACGGTAGGCTGGGGGCAGAGGCCAAGGCGGGAAGGAGTGGGGGCTCTGTGCACTACCCCCTCTTGTCCAATACACAGTACAGCTGAGGTCCATGCAGAAACCCCACCTTTGTCCTTGAGTCCTATTGACATTTGGGGCAGGGTGATTGTTTGTGGGGAGAGAGCAGTCTTATCACTATAGGATATTTAGGGTATTGCTGGCCTACATCCACTAGACAGTAGATAGTGATTTCCCAGCTCCCAGTTGTGACAACCCAAAATGTCTCCCAACAATGCTTAATGTGCTGAGGAAGAGGTCGTAAACTGTCCGCCAGGTGGGAACCACTGCCTTAGCCCATGGGTACTGGCCCGGGTACCAGCATCCTTGCATAGCCCCATGGAGTGAGTGGGCTCACCATCCTGAGTCCCCTCCCCAGGCCTGTCAGCCATCCCCGGAGCAGGCCCTCCCTATTCCTCCCATCCCATTCCCTCCCTGGAGACAGGCCAGAGGCTCTCGGGAGCCAATCTTTATCCCCCGGGCATAGTGGGTGAGGGGCTGAGGTGAGCAGGGTGAGACTCCAGGCTCCTGGAAGAATGCCCTGCAGCCAGAGGCCTGGGTGTCCATCTGAGGGCCTGAGATGACCCAGCAGGCTCACCCTGAGCCTGCCCTGCCCTAGCCCTTGGAGCTCTGGTCACACACCCAGTGGGGGCCAGAGGCCTGTTGCTTTGGGGCTGGGTCCAGGAAATATAGTGAGGAGCAAGGGAGGGAGGGAGGGAGGGAGCGGCTAAGTCAGGGTAGGTGACTCCGAGAGGCTTGGAGGAACATTGCCTGGCCTGGGGTGGGGGGCAGTGTGTGGAGAGGCCTGGTACTGTGGTGCTGCCTCACGGCCTCTGGCAGACGTACCCACGGTGCTGGGCACAGATGGCTCCTCTCAGGGCCTGCACCGGTTGCCAAGGGCCCCAAAGGCTGGGCGTGTGAGCAGGTAATGAGGGCAGGGCATTGGTTAGAGCGCCTCCTCACTCATGTCCCCAAGGCAGCCTGTGACAGTGATGTGAAGCCTGAGGGGATGGGTCGGGGAGGGCTTGGGTTCAGATTCTTGCAGGGGCCAGAGCTCTGCCTACCCTTATCTCAGCTCCACCTCTCCAGGGTGGCCAACACACCTGCTTCTCTGGCCTTGGAATCAGACCTGGGTCTGGTTTTCCCAGGTATAAAATAAAGGGTTTGAACCAGAGTGTCTCCAGCTCTGACTTTGGCTGTGTCATGGCCTCCAACTTACCCTGCAGGGGTCAGCCGCCCCTCTTCGGACTCTGTTTCCTCATCTATGTATCTGTACTGCACAGGCTGGGCTGGACAGCTACTCAGGTCTCCCAGCCTGCCCCCCACCACCCACCAGAAGAGTTCCCCAAATATTTGCACAAAGAACAAAGATGTATGCTGGGGGCCCAGGCATGGACCCTGGCTGCATACCTGTTTCCTGCTGCACGTGGGGCCTGTGGTCCTCCCAGGCCGCATGCACTGCCTCCCACAGGCCCTATGAGGCCCCCTTCTGGCTGAGCAGGCACTGAACTTCCTAGGGAGCCTCTTTCCTCTTTCCCCATCTTCAAATGGGTTATTGACCCCCTGTCTGGGTCAGGATCAGAGTGTAGGAGGTGATGTTAATTGCTGAGGTCTCTGTGCACAAGAGAGAATGCTTGGACTTTATCATATTGTCTGGCACAAACAAGGGAAACACTCTCCTTCAGTTTGATTTTGGTGACAACTGCAAGGTAGGGACCATTATCTCTGTTTTGCAGACAGACTCAGAGGAGTTAAGTCACAGCTGGTAAGTGGCAGAGCCGGGATGCAAACCCAGGTCTGTCTGATTCCAAGGCCAGAGAAGCAGGTGTGTTGGCCACCCTGGAGAGGTGGAGCTGAGATAAGGGTAGGCAGAGCTCTGGCCCCTGCATGAATCTGAACCCAAGCCCTCCCCCACCCATCCCCTCAGGCTTCACATCACTGTCACAGGCTGCCTTGGGGACATGAGTGAGGAGGCGCTCTAACCAATGCCCTGCCCTCATTACCTGCTCACACGCCCAGCCTTTGGGGCCCTTGGCAACCGGTGCAGGCCCTGAGAGGAGCCGTCTGTGCCCCAGGGTACAGACCGTGGGTATATCTGCCAGAGGCCGTGAGGCAGCACCACAGCACCAGGCCTCTCTGCACACTGCCCCCCACCCCAGGCCGGGCAATGTTCCTCCAGGTCTCTCAGGGTCACCTACCCTGACTTAGCCCCTCCCTCCCTCCCTCCTCACTATATTTCCTGGACCCAGCCCCAAAACAACAGGCCTCTGGCCCCCACTGGGTGTGTGACCAGAGCTCCAAGGGCTAGGGCAGGGCAGGCCCAGGGTGAGCCTGCAGGGTCATCTCAGGCCTCATCTCCCCAGAAGGTCTCGTGAAGCCCAGGAGGTGCAGCTGCCCAGCCCAGCCCTGACTTCTCCCATCCCCATGTGAACACTGCAGGCGGCTCACCCCTTGCTCAGAGGCCCATCAGGTCAGCCCTATGCAGGCTAGGGCCTTGTTTCCAGAGGGGACCCAGTCACATCCCCAGCCCCCCTCTGGCACCAGAGAATGTGGGATTCTCTCCATGGGCAGGAAAGTGGTAGAACAGACCAGAAAGAACCAGCCCCAGAGGTCTGAAGAGCTCCACCTATCCTCTGTGGGCCTCAGTTTCCTCAAACACCTACCTTGAGAGAAAGATCGGGCTATCAAGTGAGGCCGCAGGTGTATAGGCCTGACACATGGTCTGCACAGCTAATGTGATTCCCTCCTTTCCCATCCGGTGACTTGCTGACTGAATGCTGACCAAATCCTGCCAGGTCCCAGGCACTCAGTGTGGGGTTCAAGTCCTGACTGCCACGGACTCCCTGAATAAAGCCACTGTCCTGCTCTGGCCTCGGTTTCCCCATCAGCAAGATGGGGGTAATAATCTCTCCTTTGCCTGCTTTACTGGACCATTTGGGGCTGCAAGAGAGGGAGCACTCTAGCAGAGTGTCATGGACATACCCTTACTGCAAGGTCTTCGGCAGAGCACCAGCCTCAGTGTCCTCATCTGCAAAGTAGGGATGCCTCTCACAGCGTGGATGTGAGACAGAACAGAGACAGTGGTACTCAGCACAGTCCCTGCAGGGGCAAGCACTCAGTAGGTGCACAGCTGTTCTGAGCGCAAATTTGGAGGGCATTGTGAGCCATGGTGCTCTGTCCTCACAGCACAACTGAGTGTCCTTGGTATGGAGGCTTTGGAGCCTAGGCAGTGACTCCAGGCCGGGGGCTTGAATGCTGCTTGGGGTGGCCACAGGGCTTCCTGAGGGCTCACGGGGGAGCTGGGCTGGAGGAATGTTCTGCACACGTCAAGCCCTGGAAAAACAAACACGGAGATGGGCCTTGTGCCCTCTTTCCAGGCAAGTGCGCCTGCACACACGGAGCTCTGTTTGTTTGCTTTTTGACAAAAGCATGTTAATTTGTATCAGTGTCCCCAAGGGACAGGGCCTGGGGCAGGGCAGGGCACAGCCCAAATACGAGAGAAAATGTGTGTGGGCATGCATATGTGTGTCTGTGCACGTGCTGGGGTGGGGGTCAGGCCCGGAAGAGAGGGGCTGTGTGTGCATGCGTGTGTGTGTGTCAGTGTGCGTGTGTCTGTGAGTGTGTTGGGGTGGGCGTCAGGCCCATGAGACAGGCCTGGTGTGATCTGCGTCTCTGTGCACTTGGGTGGGGACAGGTCTGAGATGGGCTGCCTGCCCTCGTGCCCGGTGCTGTCCTTTCCTCCGGGCAAGCCTCTCACTGCTCTCTCTCTCTTTTTGCTCTCCTCCATTTCTTTAACCTGGCAACTCTCCATGGCAGCAACAAGGTATGGTTCTCTCTTTCTGCTTCCTCCTCCCCACAAGGTCCCTGGGTCTGAGATCAGAGGCCTCACCTCGGTCCAGCTGAGGCAGAGTCAGTGAGGTCTGGGGCAATTGCATGTGGGTGTGTCTGACAGGGACACAGCTCTCCCCTGGTACTTAATCCGAGGTGTTGTCTCCTCCAAACGTCCTCCCATCTGCTGCAGTCACAGGAGGCCCGAGGTCTCTGAGAAATCAGAACCACCGGATGTGTTCCATCAGGGGAGCTGGAGGGATTTTGGGCCCCAGTAGAGCTGGAGCCCCCAAGCAGGGTCTGTGGTGGCCCCTATGGGAGAGTTCAGAATTCAGTTACAGCCATGAACACATGCCCTGGGTTAGTCCCTGGGGCCTGAGATGAATCAGAAGGGACCCTCCCCTGAGGAAAACTCACCACCCCGTGGAGAAAGAAGGACACTGGGCCGAGCCGGCGGCACAGGCAGACGGTGCTACCAGCGGGGAGCTGAGGATCTAGAGGAGGGAAGATTCAAGGAGGGCTTGGGGAGGAGGTGATGAGGGCTGGGCAGACGAGTGTGCAAGGGCAGGGGCAGGGGCGGGAGGAGCGGTGAGGACGTAAGCAGGGCCCCAGTCCCGGAGGGCCTTCCATGCCTGGAGATGGGCTGTATCTGAGGGCACCAGGGAGCCAGGGAGGGGTTTTAGAAGGTGAGAGCATGGCCAACTCTGTTAGGAAGGCCCTCTGACTGTGGTGTGAGGGGAGATCGGAGGTGCAGAGACCAGGGTGGAGTCGGTCAGGACCCAGGGTGGGTGGGCATGGATCTGTTCTAGATGAGCAATGGGGCCCCCAGGAAAAGGGATACCAAAGACTCAGATCCCCAGCCTCCCCAGGCCTATGTCTGAGATCCAGCTTCCTCTGGCTCCCCATGATTGTTGGGACAAGGACCTGGGTTTCTTGTGCACAGAGAACAGTCTGGCGACACTGGACCTGCTGCAAGGTGTGGTCAGTCTCTCCCAGCCTGGGCCCTCCTGTATTCCCATGTGACCCCATATCTGTGCCCTGCTTGCCCCATGCTGTCCCCGTCTTCCCCTCACCCCCTCCTCTCCAAGGCAGCCACCTCACTTCACTCCTTGTCCACTCACTGCTTCCCTGCAGTGGTGGATTACAAGGCTGTGCTTTTCTCAGAGCAAGTGTCAGAGCTGGAACAATCCTCGGGACTCAGTTGTTCCCATTTTGCAGAGGATAAAAGTAAGACTCAGAAACAAGCGGTGACTTACCTGAGGTCCCAAGTATGAGGGTAGAGACACAAATCGCCTTCGTCAGTATCAGGCCAGGCACCCTCCCCGCAGCCTTGGGAAGGCCTGGCCAGGTCAGACTCCTCCTGGCCAGGGACACTGAAGGGGGACAGGGCGTGAGCCTGCAGCCTGCCCCCAGCCCAGCTGTCCTCCCCATTGCAGGTCACGTGGTGGGACCTCAGGCCTGGCAGGTGGCCCCTCACTCACCCACCTCTGCCCCTCCTATGTTACAGAAACCATATGCCTGTCAGATCCCTGGCTGCTCCAAGCGCTACACGGATCCCAGCTCCCTCCGCAAGCACGTGAAGGCCCATTCAGCCAAAGAGCAGCAGGTGCGTAAGAAGGTAAGACGCTCTCCATTCTGGGCCCAACCTCCCAGCCACCCGTCCAGCATCAGGCCAGGCACCTGCACGCTTCCAGACGCCCAAGGGTGCCACTGTCTGTCATCTGCCACCTGCCTCCAGCCCACCCCTAAGTGTCTTCTGTCCCCCCACCAAGCCAGTGGGATGTTCACATACCTGCAGACCATCCTGCAGCCGCACCTCCATCCATCTGCTCACTCACCATGCCTTGCTCAGTAAACATTTGTTGTCAGGTTCTGTGTAGGCAACAAGGATGCAAAAATGGGAACCATGGTCTCCTCCTTCAGTGGGGACCTGGTGGGTGAGAGACAGGCATAAAGAGATAATTCAGCATCATATAATAAGTACTGCAATAGAGGTGTGCAGAGAGTAATTAGGGGCACAGAGAAAGGGGCCCTAGCCCATCAGAGTGGGAACAGGAGGGTTGATGGAAGAAATGACTCCAGGGGCAGTAGAGCTCAGGTGTGTCAGCTCTGGAGCCAGCCCACCAGGCCCAACACTGCCGGCCCTGCGGCCTTGGGCACGTTTCTCTGCACCTGTGTTTCAGCTGTCAGATGGGGGCAATAGAGGGCTTGCTGTAAAGGTAGTCGTGCAGATTAAATAAGTAAATACATGTTAGTGGTTTAGAACAGTACTAAGCCCAGAGTAAATCAGAACAGAAGCTGATGCATGCCGTCATTAAGTCTTGAAGGAATAAGCCTTGGGTGGGTAATGACAGTAAAAAGAGTGTACCCCAGAAAGGGATTGAAGCTGGAAGCCCCACCTGTCTTGAGACTGAGCAGGGAGGCAAGGAGAGGCCGGCGGGGCAGGCTGGACACGGAGGCCCAAAGCTCTGCCGAGGACTTGGGGTGTCCCAAAGATAGTGGGTGCCACTGAGGGGCCTTAAGCAGAGAAGGGACATGTCACCATGAAAAATGGGCTGGGGGTGGCTGGAGGGGAGTCAGAGTCAGGGAGGCCGCTGCTGGGGACGTGGAGAGATGGTGGGGGCTGAGCAGGAGGGAGGAGGGCTGGGTTCGGCCATCGCTGGGCTGGCAGGGGAGCGGCAGAAGGAGCCACTTGAGACTTGAGGGGCAGGATGGATGGTGGGCCCCTTTGCCAGGACAGAGACTCTGAGAAAGAAGCAGTTTTGCCGTAGACAGCTGTGGATAAAATGAAGGTTCCTGTGGCCAGGATTCTCACCTGGCCCTGGTTGGCTAGCTCACTGCACACGTGTGGGCAATACACTGTTATTGATCCTATATAAAGAGCCCTTCCCAGTGCTCTGGGCAACACAGTGGCACGGCTGCAGAAGAGCAGAGCAGAGGCTGGAGTGGTGGTAGCGTCAAGGGAAGAGGCCCAGAGGCAGAGACCGGCTTGCTGCAGGCAGACTTGCTCTGAGTGAACGAGATTTTAGTGATTGACCTGCCACCATGGAAATAAAATTGGATATAACTCTTTTAGCCCAGGAACATTCTACTGTCATTTCTTTGGTCACATTGAATCCATAGTGAACTTGCCCGGGGCTGAAACCCACTGGCAAGACAACAGCAGTGTTTTGGACAAGGAATGTGTGAGCCATAGACAGACGGAGCAGCAACTCGGGCAGAGCCCTCCTGGCTGGGTTTAACCCACATCTCGAGGACCACTGGGGACACGGGGGTGGGGGTACTTAAGTACCAGGGAGCATTTGTAGGGGAAGAGAAAGAGCAGGGGCCAATCCAGGGACATCAGTACAGCAGAGAGGGAAGAGTCCATTAATTTGTTCAGTAAGATTTATGGAGCACCTACTGTTTTCTAAGTACAGTTCTAAAAGGTATGGATGCAGCAGTGAATAAAGCAGAAGGAGGCCTCGAGGCTGGTGAAAGCCCACTGCTTTGAGTTCCACAGGCTGAGGCATACGAGATGAGGCGCTGGCAGCAAGTGGGTCTCAGTGGGAAAAGGAGTGGGGAGGGACCGCCAGGCTCAGGACTGATCTTCATCCTGCAGGCAGCAGGGAGCCACTGCAAGCGTTAGAGCTGAGAAGGGATATGGTCTGAGCGTGCACCAGGAGCTCACGTGAAAAAGCCATGTCTGTATTCACCCTGAGAAGGGAGGGTGAGCCTTAGCCCAGTCCTGAGCCTGCTGCTTCACAGACTGACCCTTATTTAGTCCTCAGTATAACCCTACAAAGTGGGCATTTCCCCCCCAGTTTAGAGATGTGTAAACTAAGGTTCAGAGAGTTAACAAATCTGCCCAGAATTGTGTAGTGTGGGAGTGACACAGCCAGGGTCCCATCTCTGACTTATCTGTCTCCAAGCCCTAAGAAGGAAACTCTCTCCACTGCTGCTATCAGGTGGAGGGGCCTGAGGGGGGACCGGGAATGGCCCAGGCTCCATGCCAGGAAGGCTTCTGTCCCAAGTGTACTGGTGCTTGAGGACGAGAATCATGCCCTGGTTTTCCCAGGCTCCGTGCCTGGCTCACAGTGAGCCCCAGGGACCTGGGGCTGCAGATCTGCAAACCTCCCACCAATAAGCATCCATTAAGAGCCATCGGGGATGATGTATCTTTCTGGGTAAAGTGACCCTTGTATTATGACAGCTCCTTGGCAGCCTTGCTGCGTCTTAGAGATAATTAGAAATGCTTTTCTTCCTTAATTCTCCTCTCCTGCTGCTCCTAATCCCATCGACATTGCGGTCTGCAAGAACATGCCTTGGCCTTCTTTTGCCAGAAACTTAATTTACATGGAAAACAGCTGCTAGGTCAGGGAACTGAGAGCCCGTTGGGAGGCTGGGCATGCCTTCCCCAAACATGGGTGCTAGCCTATCTGGTCTAGGGGAGTGGAAAAACCCTTGGGGCTGATTCTCAGCTGCTGTGTGACATGGGACAAGGCTCTTGCCTTCTCTGGATTGGCTTTGTCCTGGGTAAAATGAGGGTCTGCACAAATCAGACTTCAGGGCTCTGATGGTCAGGCTATGGGGTTTCTCTGTAGAAGGGGGCCCTTCCCAACCAGGTACATACCCCCTTCATCATCCAGTGTCCTCAAGGCCTCAAGCCACCCTGTCCTCATCTGGCCCCATGTGGAAAGGTAAAGATGTTCTGAGGTGTTGAGCTTAAGTCTGTCTTTAGGGACAGCTGAGGTTGCTGGCCAAAGATTTACCAGCCCAGCCTTGCTCATAACCAATGACCTCAAGCCCATTCATGAATCCAGCATGCCCACTGCCATGTGACCATGTGGGATTCAGCCTCGTGGAGCCAGCCCACTCTTCACTCAGCATAGTACCCATCATCTCATTACCCCTCACCACAGCCTGGGCTGAGGGCTGTTACTCTTCCTTGTTACAGGCAAGGGAGGAGAAGAGGTTATTTGTCCAATGTCACACAGGAATTAAGAAAAGATGGGGTGGGATTTGAACCCAGGTCTTCTGTTGCTAGCCCTAGACTGTGTCTGCTGCACCTTGTGCCAGGAAGGAAGAAAGAGAGGAGGAGGGGTGGGAAGAGGGAAAGACACTCACTGCAGGTACCTACTGCATTTTACTCGCACCACATCAGTTCACTCTGTGGCAGCTGCAAGAATGTGCCGCACAGACCCCCAGCTGCCTGCAGGAGGCCCCAGCTGCTGCACCTCGACAGCCATCTCAGGGTTTGTGCTGAGGCCATGCCTCCTGCACGCTGCTCCCAGCCAGTGACTGAGTGTGGCAGGCCCTACAGGGATCCTGGGGCAAGAGCCCTTCCTAGGAGACACAGGACCCCCTGACTTTCAGCAGACCTCAGCTCCCTGGACCTTCAGTCTAGGAAGCTCCCACCAACTTCCTTTTCCTCCCTCCTTCCCTCGGGGTCAGACTGGTAACATGGCCTGACAGCTCTCCCAGCCTGCCCAGCTCTCTCCCTGCTTTCTCTCCTGCAGGCACTTCCTCTATCAAATACTTGCATGTTCCCTCTCAGCATCTGCTTCTCTGACCTGGCCTAACACAACCTTCACAGTGTACACAGTTAGCTCCACTTTACAGATGAGGAAACTGAGGCACAGTGAGGTGAAGGGTCTTGCCCTGGGGCCACTGTCCTTCCTACCCTGTCCCCTAAAGGATGGTTCCAGTGGGCGGGTGGTCTCCCACTAACACCCTCTCTCCCTCTGCTTGCTCCCCAGCTGCACGCAGGCCCTGACATTGAGGCCGATGTCCTGACCGAGTGTCTGGCCCTGCAGCAGCTCCGTGGGTCCACACAGCTGGCTGCCAGCGACAGGAAGGGTGGCCATGCCCTGGGCCAGGAGCTGCTCCCAGGTATGCATGCGGGGAGGCAGGGCCAGACACAGCCTGGGAAGGCCCTTTTGTTGCCACCTGGCCCCACAGGAAAACTGATGCTCTGTGAGCCACCAGGGGCCCCATAGGCACGACTTGTTGAAGGGTACCCATTCCTCCAGGCTTAATTGCCTCTGCAGCTTATCTTACTAAGTGTGCATACCTATAGTGTTCTCCAGGGCTCCCCACTGGCCACAGGATGAAGCCCAGGTGCCTCTCAGCCTGGCCTTGGAGGCCTTGCAGAGCCTAGGCACTACCGGTGGCATCCTGCCCCAAACTTGGCACATTGGACACAGTCCCCTGAGCACCATGTGCTCTCTCCTGCCTCTGAGCCCCTGTGCACACCTAGCCACCCTCCTCACCCTTCCCTTCACTCAGGCAGCTCCTGAACTTTCTTCATGACCTTACTCAGGGTCCTTCAAGTCCCATGGACTCCCCACCAGAACTCCTCACCACAAGTCCTTGCTTCAGAGAAGACCAAGGCTCTGAGAGGGTGGGCAACTTGGCCATAGTCACTTCCAGCTTATCACTAAACTCAGTGGCCCAGAGATGGGGCCTCCCAAGCCCCTAGAGCCCTGCAGGCCCATCCAGCTGGACACAGAGCCTCTAGTCCAGCCAAGGCAGCCTGTCTGTCCCTCCTGGCAGCTGCAGGCCACAGGGCAGGTCTCAGGCCCAGGCAGGAATTCCTGGCTGCGTGACTTGGGAATCCAGCCCAGACAATGGCGGTGTGGCCTGTGGAGTGCAGCCGACCATATTTGGGCTCTACCCTCCCCACCCCATGAAGAAACCACAGCATCAGAGCGAAAAACTCCTCCCACCCTCCAGAATTTCTTGAATAACTCCGACCATTTTAAATAGTTTTTATTTTCTAATTTTTCACTCCTTCCCCTCAGCATTAAAGTAGCAGATTTAAAACCATGTCAAAGACTTACCAAACAGCCCCAGGAAGAGAAGATGTTTGCCCTTCTCTGGTCACCCTTCACAGGGCTCTGTGCTCAGGCAGGTCCTCAAGGGCAAGGACAGCCCAGGAGCATGTGTCCGTGGATGAGGGATCACTCCCTCCTCCCTCCAGCCAGGCATCCCTCTGCCATGGGCTGCTTCTCACAGGGTCAGAGTTGCTAAAACAGCAGGGCACGAAGGGCCCCTAGGGATGACCTGGCCCAGGGATGATGGCTTGCCTCCCAAGTGCCAGCTCCCTATAGCTGGTAATGACTGCTTGGATTCTGAGTCTCAGCAGGACATAGGGCTGTGACTGATTCACAGTGGCTGCCTGGAGCAGAGGTCCTGCAGCCCCATCATTTGTAACCTGGAAGGACTCAGGCCTGGGCAGGAGAAGGACTGACCCCCAAGGTCATGCAGAGAAGTCAGCAGCAGACCCAGGGTGGAAGCCTGTTCTCCCAATACCAGCCCAAGGAGAAGGGCCAGGCCCCCAGCAACCATCTCTTGAGCACCTGCTTGGGCTGGTCACTATAAATATCACCTCAGTCAATCCCCTGTGAGCCCATGCTGCAGATAGGAACAGCGTCACCTAGGTATCATCATGGGTCAGAGGGCCACTGGAGTAATAGCAGACCTGCCCAGGCTGCTCTGACAGTGAGTGGTATCTTCCTTGCCTTAAGCCTCAGTTTCCCCCCAGACCCTCTGACAGCAAGGTGATTGTGGATGTGATCACTTGTATAAACCCAACATGAATGATAATTTTATCATTATTATTGTTGCTCATAGTGAATGAGAAGAGTACCTATTTACTCATCCTTCTCATAATAATGGAACATCCGACATTTGTTGAATATGTGCCAGCACCATTCTTGGGACTGGACACATATGTATTAACTAATCCTCCTGTCAGCCTCATAAAATGCATGTTATCGTGCTCTTTCTTTTCCAGATGAGGAAACTGAGGCCTTGAGAGGCTAAGAAACTTATTGGAAAGGTTTCGCAACCAGTAAACGTCAGAGGCCAGATCTGAACCCTGGCCACCTGGCTGCAGCCATGCCCCTAACCAAATAGTCTGCTGTTAATGCTACACCTTGCCATAATGAGCACCTGCTGTATGCCAGGCCCTGTGCGGGTCTCTGTCCTCGAGATGCTTCCAGCACAGCGAGGAAGGACCAGCCAGGCAGACCCAGGAGGCCTGGATCCCCCTGGGCTCCAGCTGCCAGGTTCTGCAGGCCGCACAGCAAACACCTGAGGCACATTTGGGAACAGATGTCGGGGCCAAAGGCCAAGCACTCAGAGCTGGTGACTGGCGATGCTGATTTGCAGCCTGCAGTGGTGTGCAGTGGGAGAGTCGGGGCAGGCCCCACACATCGCCACTCCCGCTGCTCCTCGCGGCCTGGCATTCCCTCGCTCCCATCGACTGTCTGCTCACATCCTCAACGTGCCTAGTTCATGCACTCCATTGTCCTCCACGTGTTTGTCCTCAGGGGGCTGTGTGGCAAGGACCTGGAGCAGGACAGGAAAAAGGCAGGGGAAAATGGGGCAGATTCAGGGGGTATAGGATAGAAGAGTACAGAATAGAGGGGTGAGGGCGGGGAAGGAGCTGGCGAGGGAGGCATCAAGTTTTCGTTGTCTGACCAGAGGGAACTCCTGCAAGCTTGTCTCTCCTCAGGAAGGACCAGCTCTCTTAGTGGAAACCCCGAGGAGCTTCTCTGGCAGGCCTCCTATAGCAGACCCAGGCTAACGTGATGGGCAGTGAGGGCGTGAGAAGCATGAGGTCAGCATGGCTGAGGGAGAGGGAGAGGATTTATCAGGATTCTAGGCCTTCCTGGCTGTCAGGCCCCCAGATTGGTTCCAGATGGCAGGTGGAGAGGCGCTAGGGAGAGTGGTGAGTGGAGCAAACTGTGAGCAGTGCCAAGCCAGGCTCCATCCACAGAAAGCCCCTCTGCTGCTGCCCTCCTGATCAAGCTGGGGAGAGATGTGTGGCCAGGGAGGCAGTAGGTGGATAAACGGGCAGTGCTGGCCATGGGAGCAGAGGTACCCGAGACAAGGAAGGGTAAGGACTGGGGCCGAGAGGCAGAGGGCCCCACTCAGAGCTTCAGAGCCCTGGGGCCTCACAGCCAGCCTGAAGTGAGGGCTAGACTGGCAGCCCCTACTGGACCTCCAGGCCAGCCTCAGCTGGACCCCTAGGCCATTTCCTGGACCTGGCTTTAAATGGGCTTTCGGTGTCACTTGGGAGACCTAATTAGCTGCTCATTTTGTGACTCTTGACAATTCACTGAAGTTCTTAAGATTTAGTTTTTCATCTTAAGAAAATGGGATCATGTTATCTCCCCTACTGACAGTCGTTGAGAGTCGTTGAGAGTCATTGACCCTGTTGACAGTGGTCAAAACAGATAGCATGGAAAAAGAGCTTGACACATAGTATATTTAATTCACAGTAACTGTTGTTAATAATACATATTTATTGTAAAAATAGAACTTCGTCTAATTAACCCATCCATAGGATGTCTGGTGCTCTAAATCCAGCCCAGGAGTTTAGTCTCATAGGCACAGTGTTGAATTTTTGTTTTTTTTGTTTTTTTTTTTAAGTTTCAATGCAAAGGCCTTTAAAGGGCACATTCTCCACACTTTGCCACAGTCCCTACTGCGCCCTATTGTAACTCCTGCAGTTTCACTAATTTTGCTCCCTGCCATACCACCTAAGGCATCTAGTTTGCATTCCCTGCCACAGCCCTGCTCAGTTCCTTGTTGTAGCTCCCTGAATTGCAGGCCTGGGCCATAGGGGCCAGCCTGGGATGGGCTAGCCTTAGAATCCCAGACACCTGAGAAAATCAAAGCTCCTCTTTGACCCCATCCCTGAAAAGAGTGTGGTGCGTGCTCAGATGGTCCTCATGGGTGATAAAGAGCACTGGGTCTGGATCTGTGCTGACCAGAAGGATGTCCCAAGCTGAGCGGGGTGAGCTCTGACCCACCAGCCGATGCTGCGGCCCTCAGGTCCACAGAGGCCTCCCTGGCTGTCAACTTGATGGACTAATTTCTGGGAAAATAATGTCAACTTCTATTAAAATTCAAATAAACACAGCTAGATTATAAAGATGGGATACAAAATTGGCCCCATTTTTTCAGATAACATAGGGAATGTAAAAAACTTGTGATGCTTGCTGTGTCCCTCTCAATATCTAGTCCCAGAGTAGGGGTTCATTCTCCCCTCTAATTAGGGTTCCTTGGTGAAGCCTTTGGGAAGCACTGGCCTCAATAACTACTCCCAGACACTCCATTGGGCCCCTGGAGCAACATCTGACCTTGACCTAGAGTCAACCATTTGATTCATTAGTGCATCTATTTCATTAACAAAGGTGAGACCCTTGAGAGTAAAAGGTGATGAAAGGTGGTAGCTCCATGCACATGTCTTCTAGAGGTTTAGAGTCTGAGACTAGAGCATGGCTGCCTGACTCCTCTTCTCAGTAAGGACCCTTGTGCAGGGTACAGCCTGTGCCACAATCTGTGGTATCCCTTCTCAGAGGCCTCCCAGGCCAGCCTGCCACCCAGCTAGCACAGTCATCCTCTCTGGAACCCTTCACCATGGACATCCAGGCTCTGCTCGGACACCTCTGGGGATGGGTAGTTCATTTTCCCCAAAGGCAGCCCATTGCCCCACAGCAGCTCTGCCTGTGAGTAGGTACAGCCAAGCCCTGAGCTAGAGTCTTCTTCAAGCTTCTCTCCATTCCAACATCTCTGTCTGCTTTTGGGGCTACACAGAGTAGGCCTCTTCTTTCCCAGAACAGTCCTAGGGATTTGAGGCAGCCTCCTCCATGCAACCCCTTGCCCTAACACACACACGGCCTGACCACCCCATGACTCTGACAGCCCCTTGTCAGTCCACCTCTATCAAGGTAGGCCTCGGCCCTACGACCAGCCCTTCAGCCAGAGCATGAACAGATGGGCCATCTGTTGGGTGGGGCCATCACCTCCTTCATTTGGGTCCCTAGCCTCCTATTAATACTTGCTAGTTTCCCCTCAGTCTTTCTCCATAAGCAGGCACATAGCTCCTGGGTTGTCCACAGCCACCTCTAAGGAGTGGCCAAAGCCCAGTGACATTTGTTTGCTTTCCTGCAGGCGTGTATCCTGGCTCTGTCACCCCCCATAATGGGCTCTCATCAGGCATCCTGTCCCCCATGCACGATGTCCCTTCCAGGCACCACCTACTGGACGACACCACCAGTTCCCACCACCATCTGTCCCCTCTGCCCACGACTGAGAGCACCAGGGATGGGTATGTACAGCCAGCCAGTCCTTGGGCCGCAAGCGGGTACCTGCATGGGAGGCAAGTGAAGGCACGTGTCCCTATGCTGAATGGTTGTTCCTGATTACGAAAATAGCCAATGCTTATGTAGCACTTACTGTGTATTGCTCTCTGTACCAAACATTTTCTGTGCCTGATTTCATTGGTGCCTCACAGTAACATACCAGGCACTTGTATCTGGACTTTTTGGCAACTCACCTTGTGTTCCCTCTCCTGTCTGTGGGGGTGGCCCTGGGAAGATGCCGTGCTCCCTCCTCCCCATATTCTGGGCTGCCACACAAAGGCTTCCTTGGGAGCCACAGTCTGGCTTCGCTCTGGTTCGCATTGTGCATTTGGTGAGCAGACTGCCCATTGCCCACTCCTGCCTGGGTCTCCCCTCCATCTCTGACCACTGTAGCTGTGACCATTGCCTGGCCTGCCACTGCTTCCAGGAGCCCTTACTGCAGGATCACTGCAGGGAGCAGTGGCCTCTTCCTATATTCAGTGTGGTTCCCATTTTGGTCACATAATCGGCTGGAAATGGTGAATGTGCTAATTGCTAGCCCCTAATGCTGCCGAAATCTGTTTTCTTTACAAACGGGTAGAGGGAGTCCTCGCTGCCCCACCACGTGTCTTCCCTGCCACTTTCACTTACTGCCAGCAGGACTTAATCAAAGTCTTCCCCCAAGGACTTCCTCCTCCCCTGCCCTTCCTCCTTGAGGCCACAGCCTTGGCCTTGGACGTGGCCTGCCTGTGCCTGGGGCCAGCTTGTTTCCATCACCAAATCTGTCATCCATGGCTCCTCACTGGGCTCCTCCTGCTACTTTGTCTTCCATTCATCTGATGTCCAGTTACCGAGCCCCTTACGTGAGCAGGCCCAGCCCTGGAGAAGCTCGCCATGGGAGAGGAGAGGACAGACCTGCAGGGACTGACCACATGGGGCACAGCTCCGAGGGAAGGAAGCCAAGGGGCCGCAGAAGCCCCGAGGAGATCCCCGTGTGGTGGGGGGGGTGCCAGGGAGGCCTGCCTGGAGGCAATGCAGGAGTTGGCTTAGTGGAGAGGCTGGGAGGAAGGAGCAGCGAGGGTGTGGGCTGGCGTAGTGGGAGCTTGGGGTGTCATAGGAGGCACGAGCCCTCGTGTGGGGTGACAGGCTCAGGACAAAGGTAATGGGAGCCAGATCACGAGACCTGCGCGGCGACTCTATCTGAAGGGTGCTGAGCACGGTATTATGGTTGGGTTTACAACTGGGTTGCCAGGGGCAGCGCTGCATGTGGAGAATGGAGGCCTGAGCCGGGTGGGGAGGACACCTGAGGGTGTGTCTGTGAGCGACATAGAGTAAGCAGTGCTGGGGCCACTCCGGCTGGGCAGGGCCGGGAGGGGCCATGAGCAGGGAGCCCCTGGGTAGGCAGAAGTGCCGTCTGTGGAGCAGGGAATGACCGTGGTTGTGAGTGGTGGAGAGCCATGAAGAGGCAGCCTGGTGGGGTGTGAAGGGCGACCCAGAAAACCAAGCCCTCCTGGAGCCTCAGTTTACTCCTCTAGAAAATGGGCATTAAAATAGCCTCCCCTAGGAAGGTAGTGAGGATCAGCTGTACATGCCTATCATCGTTTGTCACCAGGTACAAGTTCCATGGACCCTAGCCTCCTGTCCCCCACCTACCCACCCACTGGCTCAGGCTACCTGCTACCCACCAGCCAGCCCAAAAACATCTCCAACTGAAGAAAAATAAACCACAGAGGCCTTTCCCCACAAAAGACCATGCACTCTACTCCTCCTCATTCATCACCTGCCTGCCACCTGCATAAGTGCCCGTCAAGAATTCCTGCAGCGAGAGGCAGTGATGACAAGCCCGAGACGGGCCACCGGCCTGCGCGCCCACCCAGGCCTGTGAAGGCTGCAGTTGCCCTGCCCAGGGAGGCATCCAGCTTCCTCCAGGTGGCTGTGGAGGGACAGACCCTCACACCTGACACCATGCCCAGCCTGGCTTGAACGGGTTTCTTTTTTCAGCCCCTGAGAAGTGTGTTGGGGTGGGGAGGCCTTCAGCCTCCCCTTCCTGCCAAAATCAACAGAGAAGGCCACTCTCAGCTCCCCAGTGGTTTGCTGGGACGTTTAGATAGCTTGACAGAATTATCTGATGCACTCAAAAATATGCTAAGAGGGCCTGACTTCATGACCAAAATTATTTACCCTGGCTCAGAGAAGACGCCAAATAGGGTGGAGTTTTTTTCCCGGGCCCTGTACAAAGTATGAAGCTCTCAGTCTGCCAGGCTGATGAGGTTTTATATTAATTTTTATAGGTTCCAATTGAAGCAAAAATATTTGATTTATGAATAATTTGCATGACTCAGAAGAGGAGCGCCAGATGATCTTTTTTCCTTTTAAAGAGTTCAGGTAGAGCAGCATAACCTCAGCCTTCACGTCTGCTGCAGAGAGTCGTGTTCTGTTTAATTTCACTGGCTGTGAAGGTGGCAAATGGGAGCTTATGGCAGGTTTGAGACAGGAGAAACAAACTTTGAAAATGTACGCTCTTCCCTTTCTGGTCTACTTCTCCTTAACTCTGCAGTGCTATTAATCTCTGAGCTTTGTAGCTGAGCAATTCAGAAACCCATTGGTTAGCGTTTCTCAGCGGTTTGCTGTGTACCAGGCCCAGTGCTGAGCACCGAGTGACAGAGGTCCGAGGTCCAGCCGCCCTGCAGGAGCTCCCAGGGGAGGGGACTAACAGGAACTTGGGGAAGAGCAGGGTATGGGTGCCAGAGTGGGGTGGGCACCACACAGCAGGCCTGAAAGAGGAGACCCCACCATGCCGGCCACACCTCGGCCCTGCCGTGGCCAGGAGAGCTGGTTATGAGGACAGCTTGTGCACAGGCCCCCCCAGTTTATAGAGCACAGTGGGGGGCCCTGTCCCACTTGACAGCCCTGTGAGATAGGCCTAAACAGATTAATGATGATGATGATGATGATGATTCATGGAGCCTTTTTGAGGATTTAGTTCATTAACTTAAGGAGGCTGACATGTGCCTGCAGTGAGTTAGATGCTGGGCCAAGGACCAGGGACCCAGCCCGGAGGCCCCCCTTCTGCTGCCTTCATCCCACTCCCAGTGATGGGGGTCCCAGACATGTGAGTGATGACAGTGCAGTGGAGTGACAGTGACAGCAGGACGCCAGGATGGAGGGAGCAGATGGGGAACCTGGCAGAGCTGCAGACATGGAGTCCCCCAGTCTCTCTCCAAGTCTCCTTTCCCCTTTCAAGATAGTCCTGCTTTGCTCAGAGAGAGGCACTGACCCACCCATTAATAGCAAAGGTCTTGAAGGGTGGACAGCGGTTGTCTAGTCTGACAAGGTTGCCTTTGAATTTTCCGTGTGTTTTATTGTGGATGGTCCAAGTCTACAAATGCAGACAAGAAAATGGAGACTGAGCTCTCGCTCTCTCCCTCTTTCTGCAATACACATATGCCCTATGGCCGGTGTCTTCAGCCTGGTCCCAAGACAGCCTACGTCCCAGTCATCTGGGTTCCTGTGAGCAGACTCCAGAGGATTAGGAGGGCAGCATGAGAAAGGAAGCTGGCCCACAGTGGTGTGCAGTCTGGAGGGTCTGCCTGGGCTCAGCTGGGCTTGGGGTGACTCTACACCTCTCAGCTACTGCAGTCATGTTTCAGAACATGAACTGTCAGAGAGCCCGGGCATACGCCTGCATCCCCTCAGGCTCTGTTTAAGGGAGGGTGGTGAGTCCCCCATCCCAAGGTCTATGCAAGTGGAGGAAAAATGGCCAGAGATGGAGACAAAAGATTCCTAAAAGTACACTGTGTGGGGGAATAGAGGCCAGCTTGGGCATCAGAACCTGCTAGCTGTCCTTCCCTTCATCTTGATAATAATGACAATGTTCATAGAGTGACTAAGAATGTATCTGCCACTATACTAGGTGCTTTGTCTACACTGCTGTATTAAATTTTACCCTCACCATAACCCACGAGGTCAGTGCTTTGTGGCTGTGAGTAACTTGGGCAACCTCTCTGAACCTTGGTTTTCTGACCTGTGAGAAGGACACAAGTACATCTCTCACAGGACGTGGGAGAGGCAGAGGCTCAGTGAATGGGGACATGGGATGTTCTGTGGCTAAGGAACTGCCACGGCTTCTGGGGCAGCTGCCCGGGCTCTTCCTGCAGGTGGCCTGTGCTGTGTGCACAGTTAGAGGGTCAGGCCCCAGCAGGAGCAGCTGGTATTTAGCCCTGGGTAACAAGAGCTGCAGTGTGCCAGGTGGAGAACACAGCTACCCTGCGAGGAAACCAAGGCTCAGAGACATGAAGCGTCTTGTCCAAACTCGCATGGCCTGTAAACAGATGGTGTTTTAAACACACTTCTATTGACTCCAAAGGTCATGCTTATAACCAGTGTTCCTTACTGACTATCAATCCTAAATACCATACAGAAGTTTTTCTTTACTGATTCCTTTGGACTCTATGGCTTACAGGATTTTTTAATTTAATTCCAGTTTGAACATCATCAGAAACAAAAGCTTCCTCTTCTAACTGCATGATCATAAGTTAGAGGCGGTCAGCTAATGAGCTCACCATTACTGGAAGGCAGCAAGCAGTGGCAGCCATGTCTCTGGCTCCCCAGGCTGCCTGAGCCCGTCTGCTAATGGCTGTGTCTGTTCTCTCCAGGTTGGGACCCGGCCTCCTCTCACCTATGGTGAGCCCACTGAAGGGGCTCGGGCCACCACCCCTGCCATCATCCTCCCACAGCCATTCTCCTGGGGGCCAGCCCTTCCCCACCGTCCCCAGCAAGCCCCCCTACCCGCCCTTCCAGATCCCTCCACCCCCACCTCTGCCTAGCCCACAAGGTAAGCTCTGGCCGGGGGACCTCTCCATGTACACCCACTCAGGCTGGGGGTGCCTGAGGGGCACGAGACACCTACCTGGGAGAGGCAGGCAGGTACTCAGAATGAGGGCAGAACTCATGAGCCATGTGTCCCAACATGCTAAGTTGTTTGCTCTGAGGGGTGAGGAAGAGTTTGCTTCATTGACAAGGTGTCAGAGGGCTCTCCCAGCATCAGCCTGCTGTGGGGAGGAATGGGAAGCAATTGGGCATCTCAGAGGGTCAGGGGGTGGAGAGCCAGCAGCCCCCTCCCTCAGAGCACCAGAGTCAGCCACCAAAGACTCAAGTCAGGTGCAGTCATGTGAGGCCCCCTCACCCAGTCCCCTCCAGTGCAGGACAGAGCTGGGAAGAGGGCCCAAGACCTGCAGTACCTTCTCCACCCTGGGACTCTCTCCTCGTCCATGCCTGGACAGGACAATATGGGGGGCTGAGCAGTACAGCAGGGACAGTCCCCTCCCCGCCCTGGGCATTTCCCTGTTGCTAATGCAGCCCTTGCTGCCTGTCTCTGCAGGGTACCAGGGCAGTTTCCACTCCATCCAGAACTGCTTCCCATATGGTGACTGCTACCGGACAACCGAGGCAGCAGCCAGTGGGAACGGACTATCTGGGGAATCCCACAGTTTCAACCCGCTACGGCCGAATGGCTACCACAGCCTCAGTGCGCCTTTACCTACCACAGGTAAGCCCCACGTGGGTGCCTCCCCCAGGGCCTGCCAAGGCCCAACTGTGTGCTGGGTGCCTTATGCACGTTATCCTGAAGCCTTGGGGCAGCCCTGTGAGGCAGAATCATCCCCACTTCAGAGGGGGACATAAAGGCTCAGAGAAGTCCCAGGACCCCTCAGAATGGGGATTTGCACCCTGCCGGGCTCCAAAGTCAGTGTTCCTTCTACATTCTTACGTGGCTTCTGCATGTCTGGACTCTGGAGGTTTCTAAAGACACTGGGAAGAATCGGGCTGGGAGATCACAGTCTAGTTGACGTTTCCCTTTAAATATTTACTGAGCACCTCCTGGGAGCCAGGCACAGCTGCAGACCCTGGGGATACAACAGAGGATGAGACAAATATGGATCTTCATTTAACAGATGAGGAAACAGAGGTCCCCAGACACCACACTACCAGGGAGGGACAGAGCCCGGAGGCCATGTCTGCTCCTTGTGCTGCATTTGTATCCTTTAGAAGGCTCTGGGCCTTCCCCAGGTAAAGCCCCTGGCTGGGCTAAGAACCCTGGTGTGCGCACATGCAGGTGGAATCAGGCTCAGGCCAGCAGGCCCAGTCCTGGACAGAGCAGGAACATCGGGTGAGTGGGGCCTGATCCTCCCTGAGCCGCCTGAGCCAAGCCCCACCCCAAGTCAGCCTCAGGTCCAGCTGGCAGCTACATGGCCTGGGCAGGATGGGGGTCGCAGACAAAGGGGAGCCTGAGATCCTGTCCCAGAGGCCTCTTGGGCAGCTCTGGGTATGTGCAGCTGCGGATGGAGGGGTAAAGATATAGGGTCTTGTTCACACACATACTTGCATGTCTGTGTAGGTCTTCTCTCTACAT
This sequence comes from Manis pentadactyla, assembly GCF_030020395.1. Classification (NCBI taxonomy): domain Eukaryota; kingdom Metazoa; phylum Chordata; class Mammalia; order Pholidota; family Manidae; genus Manis; species Manis pentadactyla. The sequence continues at coordinate 43,248,837 of NC_080022.1, read as the reverse complement.
GTGTTTATAGGCACATCTTTGTGTACATGTGCAGGCAGTGTGAGCCCCAAGGAGTATGTAAGGAGCTCCAGGGCACATGTGCTCACGTCACACTGTGCTGCTATTCATGCCGTGTGCACACACGCATTCCCCAGCCTGTGACCCGTCTTCATGCACACGTTGTGTCACCCATCTGTGATTCCTGTCTGTGTGCACACATTGCGTGTCATCTGTCCTGTAACCCTTGTATGTGTGTAGACTGTGTTCAACTCCAACATGTGTTTGTGGGTAGGCAGATGTTACATACATGCACCGTGGGCAAATGTGTGCCAATCACAGCATGTGTGTGGCTGGTGGGCATGTTCTGTGTTTGCACACATGCGGGTTGGTGTGTGATTGGGCACCAGCTGCCATCCCCGGCACTGCTGGTTCTCACCACCCCATCTGCGTCCATCCCCCACCCAGCCCAAGGGGGATCGCAGCAAGACCCCAGAACTAACTGAGGGGGCAAGAGGCAGCTTCCACAGCCCCGCACCAGGATGGGGGCCTTTTGGCCTCCTTTCTTCCTTGCACCTGAGTGGCAGCCCAGCATCCAGTGTCCAGGCCAAGCCCCACTCAGCTGCCCATACCTCCTCTGCCAAGCCGAGAACAGATGCGCAGGACTGAGTCCAAACTGACAAGGTAGGGCCATGAGCCTCAGAAGTATAGCCTGGCCCCACTGCCTGGATGGGAAGACAGGCCCACCTGGCAGCAGAGCAGGGACAGAGCCCGTAAGGCAGTGATGGATAAGATTACCTCTCCAGGCCCCTCCCAGGTTGAGGATCCTCTGAGCAGTGACCCCCGACCTGCAGACAGCATGTCCAATGGACAAGTCAGATGTCTTGGAGCCAGATGCTCCTGGGTTCAAATCCCAGCTCCCCCAACTACTAGCAATATGACCGTGGGCAAGTGTCTTATTCTCTCTGCACCGTGAGTCCCACCTCACAGGATTGCTGTGAAGCCTAAGTGAGATGAGGCTTCAGTAAGTCCTCAGTGAGGGGCCAGCTAGTGCTGGTTCCCTTCTTTGGATTTCTTATGTCTGGTGAGGTGGGGTCTTTCTGCCAGGGCAGGATGAGCCCCTGAGCCAAGGGCTGTGATAACCCACTGCTCCCTTCCCTACAACCTGCCCCGAGTCTAGAACTGGGTGACGGACTGCCCCAAGCTGGCCTGGGCCTGTCTGCCCTGCTGCCCTGAGCCCCTTGGGGGTGCAAGGCCTAGGCTGTCTCCTCCCAAGCCCCCTCCCCACCCATCTGCCAGATCCTCTATCTGAGGGGAGCTGAGGGGACACTGCTAGGAGTTGACCCTGGGCAGGAGGGAGTTGTCAGGGGTCTGGGAAAACGTCACAAGGCATAGCCCTGTGTTCTCCAGCCTATCCCCACCCCAACCCCCACAGGCTACGAGGCCCTGGCCGACGCTCCATGTCCCACAACACTGCCACCGCAGCCGCCTGCAGACATCGCGTCCAGTGGCCCCGAGGACTGCAGCTTCTTCCCCAATGGGGCCTTTGACCACTGCCTGAGTCACATCCCCTCCATCTACACGGACACTTGAAGGAAGGCCCTGCCCACTGCAGATGCTACCTTGTCCACTGGCCATCTGTTCCCACCCTGCATGCACCCAGGCCGAGCAGCCAGGCTACAGCTCCCTGCAGACTCAGGGTGCCTGGTCTATGGCAGCCGCCCAGCACTGGCCAGGAGCCGTCCTTCAAGCCCAAGCCGGGTGCTCAGAGGTGCCCATCAGGATCCGTGACCTGAGACTTCCCTTTGTGTCTTCCTTTTTGCTCTCTCCAACGGTTTTGAAATCACAGACCTCGTGTATATAAAATGTACAGAACTTGTTCTCCATTGCCCTGCCAGTTTTATATTTTTGGTTTTACAAGAAAACATTAAAAACTGGAAATGAGACTTGGGGCCTTGGTCCTGCTTTGTGATTCATCCTAGAGGCCAAGTCCAGGAGCCCTGCAAGGAGTGTGTAACTAAGAGCCAGCATGGGGGCTCAGGAGGCCACGCAGGGCCCAGCTCGGGCCCCAGCTCCCTCAGTGGGGGTGGAGGCCCGCATCACATGGCCCCCACCACATGCAGGGGGCCTTATAGACATCAGCACCAGTCCCAGGACCACACTGCAAGGCAGGCTTATTCCCACTGGCAGGCAAGCAGATCCAGGCTGAGACTGAAACTGGAACCCAGGTCTGTCTGACTCAGACCTTTGCTCTCTGCACTGACTTCTCAGCTGGTGGGAAAACATGCTTCAGTTCTGGTGCTAGGTTTGGGTAAGCAGGGAAGGTCATGGGAGGACAGGGCAGGCCTTCCAGGGTCAAAGCCCAAACAGCCTCTGGAAGGTGAGCAACACAGGCAGGGCCCCTGCAGGTGGGTTGCGTGCAGAAAGCATCCTTTGTGCACAGAGGTCCACCCCACCCTGAGAGGCCCAGAAGAGAGGGAAGAAGCAGCCAGTTCTGAGGACATAAAGGCTCACAAAGAGCTCTTCTTCCTCTTGCCTCTTTCCCTCCCCAGTGCCCAGGACCAGAAACAGGCCCCCACCCAGGCCTGTGCATGTGGCCTGGACTGTGTCCTGCATCTCACCAAGTCACCTTGAAGGTAAAAGAAAAAAAAGTCCTCAAGGAAAACTCCTGCTAAAGTGAAGCAAAGCAAGGGAAGTCGTGTTTGCTGCACACCTACTATATGCCAGGCCCTCACCCGTGTTCCTGGGAACAGCCTTATGGAAGATTCTCTATTCTCCTGTAGTGAGGCACAGCAGGCAGGATTCAAACCCAGCTCAAAGGAACACCTGTTTGTACTTCCTGCATGGCTGAGTCAGGTAGGCAAAGCAAGATGGAAAGATCTAGTCAACCCCCTTTTTTAAGAGGGAAACAGGTTCAGAGAGGCCAACCAGCCAAGCAGTGACAGAACCAGGGTGCGTGTCTGGCCCTCCTTGTAATCCAGCGAGGCCAGGAGTTCACCTAGCCACGGGTGCTGCTCTGAGCCAGGCCTGCAATTGCTGCACTGTGGCTCAGCACTCCCCACTCCCCCCCTTCACTCCCAGGTGCACCGCCACCTTGCTCTGGGTCCAGCCTGTATCTGGGGCCCCCTTTCCTCTGGCTCCGGCTGGCTCTAGCCGGCTCCGGCCAATGAGATGGCCAGCATGGAAAGGAGGGGGAGAGTGAGTGTCCCTGGGCAGACAGCCCTCCACTGAAGGTCCTGGCTTAGTCAAGTGACCCTGTCCACACAGCGTACTGTGACTGTGCAGGCCGTGGGGGCCGCCCCTGGCTTCCCCCTCAGGCACCCACGGGGGGCGCTGCACTGCAGGAAATGCTGCCACTCTTAGGAAAGTCAGGACGCCGCACTGTGTCTGTTTGCCTGCACCCCCCCCCACACACACCATTGTAGGTAGTCCCTTCATTAAACCCTCTTCAGCTGTCCCAGCCAGAGGGCCTTCAGTTTCCTGCCAGAGCCTGACTGGCAGTTCCCCCATTTGACAGATGCAGAGACCGAGGGACAGGGTACCTAAGTAACAGGCCCATGCGGCACAGCCAGCGGGTGGTAGAGCTGGGGTTCAAACCCAGGCATTGGGCAGCAGAGCACATGCTCTCATGCACTGCACTTTCTACCACCACCAAAGACTGGGGGCGACCTGGCTCCCACTCCTCTCCCAGCCCTGGCTTTGCAGAGCAAGCCCGGTGGAGCCCCCAGCAGGGAGGAACTGACCTAAGGTCACACAGCACACTGGCGTCAGGGAGGAGGACCCAGGGCCCCTGACTCCCACCCAGGCTCTCCTCACCCCCACCCCCACCCCCACCCCCCACCCGGTTATGGAACTAATTAGGTCGTGGCAACATTCCTCTAACGAGGGTGCTCAGGAATCAGAGCTGCATGTCACTGTAAGCACTTAGTCTGCTCCAGATGAGCAGAATTAAGCTATACAATGAGGACATACTTCTATTAATAATGAAAAGGGCTGAGCTGTGAGCAGAAGAACACACAGGGAGCTGGCAGTTGGATCCCATTTAATTTCAGAGAGAGAGGGAAAAACAGACAAAGGCAGAGAGAAACAAAGAGAAAGAAAAGACGAGTGAGCTGGAGACAAAGGCCCTGCACCCAGTAGCTTCCATCACCACCCCGGGCTGCGAATGTGATTCTGCCCTGGCCCTGCTGGGTCCTCTCTGAGCCGACCGTCCTCCTCTTGGCACACTCGGGGACCTCCCCACCTGATGCCCACTGGGTCTCACGCCCAGTCTAAGGTGAGCACGGCCACAGGTGGGGCCCTGGGGTAGGACCCGCTGAGAGCCTGGACCTGAGCTCCCCCCGCCAGCCAGGGCTTGCTCGTCTCTCACACAGGAAACAGAATGCGGCCCTGGCCGGGCTTTGCCCCATGCCAGGGGCTCTGCAGCCAGAGTGTACTGCCATTACGGGGGGCATGGTGATTGCTGCCCCTCACAAGGGCTGAGGGTCAGGTGGAGGTGGCTGGTATTTCTCACCTGAAGACTCCCTGGGGCCCTGCGGGGTCTGTACAGTGGTGGGGCTGAGTCTGCCCGGGAGCCCCCAAGGGGGACCCAAGGTACAGGACAGTGCCCAGGCCTGCCAGGTGACCACACTGCATTTCCAGCCCAGCCACTCCTGCAGCCCCAACCTTTGTTCAGTTCAGGCTGAGACTGGCCTGGCTCTCCTGCTGCCCTGCCTCCACCTCCACTGGGGGCCCTGTCTCCTACCTCCTGTCCCTCTGTCTCCTCTCCCTGTCCCTCTGTCTCCCTCTCCCTGTCCCTCTGTCCTCCTCTGCTTGTCCCTCTGTCCCTCCCTCCCAGTCCCTCTGTCCCCATCTGCCAGTCCTGTCTCCTCTCCCCATCCCTCTCGGCCTCCGCTCACTCTCCCCCCGCCCCTCGAGCTGTCCTTCCGTCTGCCACCCTCCCTCTCTCCCTCGCCATCTCCCTGCCCCTGCCCTTCCGTCCCTCCCTCCCCCTCCCAGTTCTCTCCCTTTCTCTGCCCTTCCCACTCTGCCCCTCTTGTCTCGCCCCCTCCATTTTCTCCCTCCCTGGCCCTCTTCCAGCTCTGGGAAGATGTCCCTCCGCCTCCCCTGCCTCCCCTTTCGTTGCCCCCCTGCTCCCTCTCGCCTAAATCTCTGCGGCCCAGAAGCAGCCAGCACCTTGCCCCCAGCGCCTCAGCCTGAATTCCACCTGCCAGGGATGACTGGGGTGAGGGGGTATTAGGATCTCCCTGTTGCCCTTTCTGGCCAGGCCCAGGGGCCCCTTGATGCTGGGCCCAGGGATCCCCCATGCCTGGATCCTGCAGTGACTCCCCCTTGCCTGCTGATCTCTGTCCCAGCTGGTCCTCCAGGTCCTCCTGTGACCCAGACCATTCAGGCTGAGAGGCCGGCTTGAGGCCCTGGGCTCTGCCCACGTCCCAGAGGGAGAAACACCGGAAGGCGTGGAGAATAAGGCAGCCAAGCAAGGGGGGAGTCAGGAGTGGCAAGCCAGATTTAAGCCCCGGGACGCCCCCTCCCACCGGCTGCTGTGGAGGGCGAGGATGGGAAGCTCCCACTAACCCCGCCCCACGGAGCAGGTCCTGATCTGCCCCCGTCACTGCTGACTGCTCCACCTAGAACAGTGCCTGGCATGGAGCAGGCACTGGATACCTGTTAAATATGCCAGTGGAGCAGGAGAGACAGGAGCAGAAAACAAGGACTTGTCTGCCAAACCTCGTGCACAGCAGGGCCACAACAAATACTGGTGAACTCGCACCCAAACCATTCTGCAAATGAGGAGACAGGCTGTCTCCTCAGTGGGGGCTGGAAGGTGTCCAGAGTTAGAGAGCAGGTCAGTGACCAGCAGTGGAGACCCCAAGTCTGGTCCCGAGCCTGCGGTTGTCCACCATATCCTTTCAGTAACCCAGAAAACTACAGCATCTCATACCGTACAGCTCCTCCAAGAACCTCTGTGACGTTGTTAACAATGCTCTGCGAGGTCACCGTTAGCCCATTCTACAGAGGAAAGAACCGAGGCTGCCAAGACAGTCTGGGCACTCCAGTGCAGGCCTGTGGCCCTGGCGCCAGGCCCGGCCGCCACCCCTGCCAACTGCATTACACAGAGAGGACGGGCCCTGAGCCGCGGCCTGAGGCGTTATGGCGCGCGCCCTCCTCTGCCGTCTAGAGGGGACCATTATACTTTTACAAGTCCCGATTTATATACTCGCCTGGGCCGTCAGCCCTGCCAGGAATTTATAGGTTTCTAAGTGATCCTGTCTCTGGGGGGAAATGCAAATGGAACGTGAACAGGGAAGGAATGGCCAGACCTCATCAGCTCCACGGCTTCAGAGCCAAAATTCTTCCATTTATGCCCTGGGGCCAGGAGCCCCCGTACACCAGGACCTGTGGAAGAGCCAGTGAAGAAACAGCCTCCAGGCAGCCTGGTGCCAGGCTTTGCCACCTAAGCAATGTGTCCTGTCTGTGCCAGAGGTGGGGGCTGCCTGAGCCCCCAGAGGGCCAGGGAGTGCAGGCCTGGTGTTGGACGCGGGCCGGGGGTGGCAGAGCAGACCTGGACCGGGCAGGAGCGGGCAGACAGCTACACAGCAGTCCTGCCACTAGACCAAAGGCTGGACTGTGCGACCTCCACAGGCCTTTCAGACCCAGCCAGTACCCATTACAGTCGCTGTCTCACACGCACACAGACCGCAGTGGGGCCAACCACCCCCGTGCTGCTCCTGGGGCTGGACATAAGGCGGAGCACGTCCAGATGATTGACTGTGAATACGCAGGGAAAGCAGGTGGCTGAGGCTTGAGTTAGTACCTAAATGTTTTCTGAGGTTTGGGGCAGGCAGACCTCAGCCTCAGGCAGCCCAGGACAGCAGGAAGGGGCAGCCACGGTGGGCTCTTCTGCTCTCCGTTGTCCCATTCCCCTGACCAACAGCCCACACGGCAGGAAATCAGCTGGGTCTGGAGGCTGCAGGGAAAGCGCAGAGTTGACCTAGAAGCTTCAGTCTGAGCACGTGAGTTTCTGTCAGCCTCTCGAGACTAGGAGGCAGCCAGGCCACAGTGGGGATGGACCTCACTCCACAGATGGGGAAACCGAGGGTCCTCAAGGCCACCCTGGCCCCAGACTGTGCCCGAGATGACTCAGTTTACCTGTCTCCACGCTGAGCAGCTTGAAGCAGAGCAGTCTCCTCCACTGGCAGCACACTGGGAGTTCCCACGGCTGCATACACAGACCCCACCCCTGAGAGCAGGCCGGGCTTTGTGTGAAAGGTTCCCAGGGGCTCCGGTGTCCAGCGAGGGCTGGAAACACTGGACCAGAGATCACACCAGCAGCTGCCACCTGCCGTGGGCCGGGCACTGTCAGTGCCACGTGTGCCGATCACTTCGTCTTCACAGGGCCCTGCAGGGCAGGTCCTACTGTCACCACATTTTACAGATGAGAAAACCAAGGACCAGAAAGATGGAGCAAATTGCCAGGTTTCAAACTCGGGTCCTCCTGGCCTGCCCTTGGCCAACCTCTGAGCCCCAGCACTTTGCTGTCCCCAGACTCCTAAGGTGAAGGGCACGTGCCAAGTTCAGACAAGGTGCTGGGGTTTGGAGTCAACCTGCTTACAGCCTGCCTCTGCCACTGACATGTGGAAAATTGGTTCGCACTCAGGGTAGGGGTTGAGGCTCAATTCCCTCATCTGTGCAATGGGAACCATACTCCCAGCCCTGAGGGCTTCCGGAATCCAGAGCGCTGGTGGAACAGGAGTCTGCTTTGCAAACCATGAAGGGCTGTGCCCAGGCAAGCTGAGATTTGCACTCAAGTCTGGCACTTTGCGCTCACCTAAGGGTTCCTCCATGTCAGTCACGCCTCCGCCACCAGACGGCGAGAAATCTGAGGCCAGGCCCAGGGGGTGGGGAGGTGCTGGGCCCCCACAGGTTCTCCTGCTAGAAAACAAAAGGAGAGGTGGAGGATGGCCCCAGGAAGTCGCTAACTCCTATGCAGGACAGTCCGCCAGGCTGAGCAAGGCACTGCGTGCTGTGCCATGGACCTCGCTTTACAAGGTGTCCCAGGCCCTAGAGAGGCTGGGGGCGTGACAGGCACTCACTGCTCTCTTTCCACCGATGGAGAAACTGAGGTTCAGGAAGCTTGTGGCTCTCAGAAGATGGTGGGGCCCAGAGTGTTGGCAGCAGCGATCCCAGTGTCTGCAGAATTTCTCAGACTAGGGCCATAGGCATGTCACCTTACTGAGTCTAGGATTCTACTCTCTAGGATGGGGTGTCGTCTCTCCCTCAGTGGGCGGATTAAATGGAGCAATATTGTTCCCATTTGAGGACGGCCCCTTTAGACAAATGCCTCAAGTATGCTCTTTATAACTCTAAAGCAAGCTTCATGTTACAAGTGGGAACACTGAGGCTCAGGAAGGTGGTCTGCCTTGGCTGCGGACGCATGGCAATGTGGCGGTGGATCTGGTCTCAGGACTCCCCCAGACATACTCACATCACCCCTGCTGTCTTGGACAGAGGCCTCACCGGTCAGAACACCACAGCCTCTCTACGCAGGACCTGGGACCTTGATTCAAATTCTAGCTGTGCAGCCTTAGATGGTCTCTCTGGGCCTCAGTGTCCTCAACTTAAAAATGGAAAACCATGATCACACATAGGGTTGTTCTGAAGAGGACATAAGAAACCGGATGTGGCAGCTTTTGGTGACCAAGAAGAGCCATGGTGGGTAGAGGGGAGGCGGCTTCCAGCTATCAGTTGGGCAACTGAGTAATTCATTATTCCTACTTTGCTCTAAAAAGAGTTTGCTTTGGGTATCCTTGCACCCATCCAACAGGACAGACTTCCATAAACACATTTCAGGGCCCAGCACCCAGAAGTGCCCCCAGTGTGGTGTCCCTCCCACAGCTAGCAAATCTCTGACTTCTCTCTCAATTTCTCTCTATGCATTAATGTGCTCTTGAAACAGACTTTCCTCCCTGGAGTCCTCTTGACAGCCATCGGACATATGCCCAAGAATGGGCACTACTTTTAGCATTTCCCTGAGTAGGTTGCTAATTAAGGAGGGAAAATCCTGCCTTTGCCAGAAACAGAATGTGACCTGGCAGCTAATGGACCTAGGCTGTCTAAAAGCAAGGCCATCACTCCAAGACATCTAGGATCCATGCCACCTACTGCCTCCCACTGACCAAGAAAGATTCTCCCCAACTGTCAGGCCTTGCTCATGACAACAGGAGATTTTGGAGCCCTTCTGTGTGCCAATCACCTGACATATGCTAACTCATCCATTCTTCAAACATCCTAGAAAGAGAGGAAATTCAGGCTCAGATCACCAGACCAAGTCTACTGGACCCTAAGGTCACTATTCCTTCTCCTAGAACAAGCTGCCTCTCTGAGTCCTACCTCCCCCAAGTTGGCCTTCATTGTTTTGTTCAGTTCTGTGGCTACCAGCATGGAGCATAGTGAATGTCCAACAGCCTACCTTGGTGGTGTGCAAGGGCTCCGGAAGAGCGCACGGCATCAAGGGCAGAGAGGCAGCGAGGACTGGGGCCTGCCCAGGTCGCTCAGTGCATGGGAGAGCGGCAGAGGCTGGACTCATGGATGTCAGATACCCAGCCAGGGCTCCAGGGCTCCCACAGCCCCTCCACGCTGGTCAACCTTTCCATGACCTTTTTCTTGGGGCAGCTCATCTTCCGAGGACAAGCAGCTCCTCCAGGCCCGGGAAGATGGCCCCGACTCCGGAGTCCCAAGGCATCCAAGGTCTTTCTGTCAACCTGGCCCAGAGTGTCTCCCAGGCCAACCTGGAAAAGCTTGAAAGGAAATCATTTCAATCCCCATTTTGCAGATAGGGCAGGGTAGTGACTTGCCACTGAGTGTAGAATCCAGGCCAGGACGTTTCCATCACAATTCCTTTTCCTAAAGAGATGCAGCCCCGGTCTGTAGACTCAGCTGTTTCTCATTTCCCCCTTGAGTCCCATGGCTCATGCCGATCAATTCATCAAACTGTCTCCAAGTCTTCTCTAGCTGGGCACAGGAAAGTGATATTACTCAGCTTGGTCCTAGTCCTGGATGGCCTCACAGTCCAGGGGGGAAGACAGGCTCATAAACAACCCCCACGAAAGCCCTTGCCATGCTGTGAGAACGAAGTGCTGTGCTCACAGACCCCCACTGACCAGGTGCTCACTACCACCAAGGCAGCCTCTTTCACCTTCGTTCAGCTCTGACGCTGAGAAAATCCTTCTTTCAATATTTTGGATACATTGTGCAGTGAAATAAGGCAGTATTGATGATGTGAAACCAATTTTCTAAAAATATGTGCACATCTAGAGGCTCTACCTTCAAAGTTAAGAGTGGTTTAGCTTTGGGAGATCAGGTTGATGGTCGTATTTATGGCTTCTTCACTCTTATTCCTATTTTCCAAATTTTCTCCAGCCTTTTTCAGCATTTGTTTCCTCAGCTGTAAAACAGGGACAAAATTTTCTACCTTATTGGCAGTTACATAAATGGATATATTTGCGTAATTGAAAGTATAGGTAAACATCTCATAAATGGCACTTATTATTAATACTAGTTACAGAATGCTAGAACCCACAAAGGGCTAAAGAAACCTTAACAACTATAAATCCCAATCCTTTCATTTTATGGGTAGGGAAATTGAGGCTTGGAATCACTGCTTGCAGGAGAAGGAAAAGGGGACAGTGACCCACTCACAGAGCCTGTGACATCTCTTGTTTTTCCTCCCCTGGAATCCAGCAGGAGCCTGTGGGAGGAGTTGCTGTTCTAATACTGTTTTTCTAAAGTCTGTCCAAAATTGATTTTAAAACAAAAAAAGCTATTAGAGATAAAGAGGGACATTTTATAGTGATAAAGGAGTCAATCCATCATGAAGGTATAACAATTACAAACATATATGCTCCTAACAGCAGATCCCAAAACATATGAAGCAAAAACTGACAGAATTGGAGGGAGAAATAGATAATTCAACAATATTTGTTGGAGATTTTAATACCCCACTTTCTATAATGGATAGGACAGCTAGGCAGAAGATCAACAAGGAACTAAAAGAGATGAACAATACTGTAAACCATTAGACATAACCAACATCTACAGAATACCAGAGGCACTAGCCAGGACAACTAGGCAAAGAAATAAAATTAAAGGCATCCAGTTTTAAAAAATAAATAAAACTATGTCTATGTGCAAATGACATGATCTGTATATAGAAAATCTTGAGGAATTCATAATAAAACTATTAAAGCTAATAAATGATTATAACAAGGTTACAGGATATCAGATCACTACACAAAAATTAATTGAAATTTTATGCATTTGCAATAATGATCCAAAAATAAAATTAAGAAAACAATTCTATTTTCAATAGTATTAAAAAAATATGTAGTAACAAGTTTAACAAAAATATAAATCTTATACTCTGAAGACCACTAAATATTGTAGAAAGGAATAAAAGAAGACCTAAAATGGAAAAAACATCCTATATTCGTTGATCAGGAGATTTAATATTGTTAAGAGAGCAATACTCCCCAAGTTGACCTACAGATTCAACACAATCCCCATGAAAATCTCACTTGGATTCTTTACAGAAATTGACAGTTTGATCATACCACTCATATGCAAATTCAAGTAACCCAGAACAGTCAAAAACACTCTTGAAAAAGAACAGTTGGAGGACTCCACTTCCTGATTTCAAAACCCACTACAAAACTGTAGTAATTGAGATAGTGTGATACTGGCATAAAGATAGACATAGAGATCAATGAAATAGAATTGAGGCTGCAGAAATAGACCTTCACACTTATAGCCAGTTAATTTTGACAAGGATGCCAAGACAATTAAATGTGGAAAGAATTGTCTTCTGAACAAATGGTGCTGGGACAACTAGATGTCCACACACAAAAGAATGAAGCTGGGCCCCCATCTCGCATCATAAACAGAAATTAACATGAACCAAAAACCTAAATGAAAGAGTTAAAACTAAAAGTCTGAGAAGAAAAATAGAGGAGTAAATCTTCATGATCCTGGATTAGGCAATATTTTCTTAAATATGACATTAAAAGCATGAACAGCAGCAACAAAAAGATAATTGAGCTCCATCATATTAAAGATGTTTGTGCCTCAAAGGATACCATCAAGAAAGTGAAAAGACAATGCACGAAAGGGGGAAAACACTTGCAAATTATATATCTGATAAGGGACTTATGTCTAGAATATATTAAGAACTTTTACAACTCAATAATAAAAAGACAAATAACCCAATTTTAAACTGGGCAAAATATCTGAATCAACATTACTCCAGAGAAGACTTACAAATGGCCAGAAAGCACATGAAAAGATGTTTGACATTAGTAGCCATCAAGGAAAGGCAGACCCAAACCACTTCGGGGTTACTACTTGACACCTGCTAGAAGGGCCATCATCCAGAAGCCAGATGATAGTAAGTGTTGGTGAGAATGGGAGAAACCAGAACCCTCATCCATGGCTGGTGGCAATGTAATAGTATAGCTACTGTGGGAAACAGTTTTATAGCTCCTTAAAAAGTTAAGCATAGATTTACTACATGACCTAGCCGTTCTACCCTTAGGTGGAATAAAAACCCAAGAGAAATTAAAACATGTCCAAATTTTGTACATGAATGTTCACAGCAGCATTGTTCATAATAGCCAAAAAGTGGAAACAACTCAATTGTTCATCAACTGATGAATGGTTAAACAAAATGTGGTCTATCCATACAATGGAATATTTTTCAGCCATAAAAAGAAAGGAAGCATTAATACTGCCACAACATGGACAAACCTTGAAAACACTATGCTAAATGGAAAAAAGCTGGGCACAAATGACCACCATCGAGCAGCAGCACCCAATGGCGAATTGGTAACTTTCCCATTGGCGCTGTGTTCGCCATCGGCATGCAACCCTGTCCCTTACTTGGTCAGCTGTCTCACCTCAGAGACAGAAAACTAACAGGTTAGACACTAATTATAAAAATCAGCCCTCCCCAAGTGAAAAAAGGACTGCCTGGGAATGGTGTACATCCCAGGGACAGGCTGAGGCAAACCTTCAAATACAAACCAAAATAATTAGAGGAAAGGGTTTTATCTCTAGAGAAATCACAAAGGAACACCTTGGAGAGGCACTGTTATGGACACAAGGGCCGACGGGGGTGAATCAAGGGCTCCCACCACTGCCCTGGGAGCCTGGGTAATCTCTGTTCTTACACGCAAGCTCTCCCCTTCTGCCGGGGAACAGCCCGTGCAAAGGTGCGGAAGTGAGAGTGAGAACATGGCTGAGCAGAGCACTGATGGTGGCTGAGCCAGGGCAGCGGGAGGCTGAGCCGGGGGCCGGGGGCAGGGGGCCGGGACCAGCCAGCCCTCTGACTCCAGCTGAGGAGCCTGACCGGTCCCCCTGGGTGACCTTAGGTGAGTCGCCACCTCTCTGAGCCCAGTCCCACTCTGCAAGTCCCCTCATAGGGTGAGAACACCAATCCCACGAGATAATACGTGGTATCAGGCTTCGCAGGACTCTTGGAATGGAGCAAGCACCGAGTAAGTACTGTTATAATAATGATATTTCTCTGGCTCCTCCGATGGCCTGACACAAGCGAGTCTATCTGAAATACCGGAGAGAGATGGGATGTAAGCATTGATCTCATCTCCTTCTGCAACTCACGAAGGTGATGATACAGGAATCAAAGTCCGTGAGAACAGGAGGGGAGCCAGTGGGAGATGGGGCCAATGGGGACGTGGAACCTAAGCTAATGGGACAGAAGCCGCTCGTGTCAGGGGCCCTGCCAGATGTGAGCAGGGCTTCTGCAGAACCCCAAAAGGGCTTCGGCTCAGAGACATCAGATGTTGAGGAAGCTGGGGGCAAGGGCTGGATTGAGAAGGAGGAGCTGATGGGAAGTCAGTGTAGGAGCTCTTATACTCACTGGTAGTCAGTCCCCTTCCCAACCTGCACAGCCAGGCAGCTGGTCTCCCCTGACCACTCACCTCCCACTGCCAGGAGACCAGGAGATGAAGGCTTGTCCTCCAGAGGGGATGCTGGCTCAGAAACAGCTGAGCAGCTGGGCCCCCACGACAAGACGGGAGGATGGAGAGTCTTCTCTGCAGAAACTGGCCTCCAGAAAGGGGCATTTGGAGCCCTTCAAAAAAGCTGCCTTACCACCCAGTCACCCCAGGGAGGCCCACAGCCAACAAGTCACGGCCCCTCCCCAGAATCAGGCACGGAGCTTCCCATTGACTTTTTAGTGCCTACAAGGATCAGTAGCAAAAAACCTGGAGGAAAGAGAGACAATGCAGGCAGCAGAGCAACACAGAAACACACCAGCAAACAAGGTGACTGAAATGAGACGTTTGCTAGAAAGTTCGAAAGGTGACATCAAGGAAATCACTCAAAGCTCAGGCAAAGAGACAGAAACAGAGAATAGGAAAAAAAAATCAGAAGGATTGAGGATCAAGCCAGGGAGTCAATATCTGACCAGTAAAAGTTCCAGAAAGAGAGAAAAGAGAAAATGAAGGAAGGCGAGTTATCAAGGAAGCATTATAGGAGTAATTTCCAGAACAGCAGGATGTGGGCCTCCAGCATAAAGGGGCTCAGGAGTACCCCCAGTACAGGCACGGAAAAGGCCCTCGCAAGGCATGCCACGTGGAAACCTCAGAAGACCAGGAATAAAGGAAGGAACCCTGGAAAGAGGAGGAGAAACAGAGCCCCATACCAAGAGAGGGAACCCAAATCCCATCCAATTTCTCAGAGCAACACTGGATGATAGAGACTCTTAGAGCAAAGAAGTCTTACAAATTCTGAATGAAAACAATTTTCGACCTAGGATTCTATGTCTGGCTAAACTATTAATCAAGGGTAAATGTAGAATGAAGGTATTTTCAGACATGCCAGGGCTCCAGGAAAAAGTATTTTCTGTGCACCATTTTTCAAAAAGTTACCAGAGGATGAGCTCCACTAAACTGAGGGAATAAAGCCAGAACAAGGAAGACATCAGAAGGCACAAACAGGGAATCCAGGGCTGGAGATGTCAGGGAGGAGGCCAACCAGGCTGCTCTGCAGCAGAGGGGTGGTCTCGGGACTCCGTGCACTTGGCAGTACGGACAATGACATGGGGAGGTGACGGACGGGGCGCTCAGAGGCTTTGGGCAGAATTAGCAATAGGAGCATAGAAAACTAGACAAATGAGGAAACAAGGCAGTTATGAATTCCAGAAAACAGCAAAAGAATGAATGAGAAAAAGAAACTAATCAGAGTACAGGACTTGGCATAATAGAGGGAATCCCACAATAATGATAACATAAATCCAGAATATCTATTTAATGAAAATGTGCGCCCCATACCCACTGGGAGTTTGCGGAAGAGGGAGGCATCTGGAGGCGGGTCATCACTGCCCTCCCAGGAAGCCAGCAGGAAACATCTCAAAGCCAGGAGCCAAGGAAGAGCAGTCACTGGCTAATAGGGACGGATGAAAGTGCACACAGAAGCAGCACCTTCAGGACATGAGCGCAGCTGCCTCTGGGAAGTGGAGCTGGGTTTGGGGCTGGTGGAGACTGGGATGATCTGGGGACTACTGAGCTTTGATCTCAGCCCACAGTGTATTATTTGGCTTTTTGAACCAATGTGTTCATATTATTTTGAGGAAAATCAAAAGGAATGAGCAGTAGGTATAATTAATCCTGGTTGGTAGGTGAAGACAACTGATACTAAGTAAGTCTGTGGGGCTTGACGAAGACCCTAATGTGGCCAAGTTAGGGCGACAGCTGGGTCCCCCACTGCCAAGTGACTCTCTGGTGCTAATGACTACAAGCAATGGTCATGGGAAAGACGAAAACTGGAACATCACTGCGTTGAGTCTGCTTGATCCTCCAATGTTGGAAAGGAGATTTGAAAAAAGTTCGATTCATTTATGCTGGGGAAGCCAGTTGGGTTCAGAAGAAACATATAACCATAATTTGCATTTATTTGATCCAAAAGCTTTACTTTCAAAGAGGGGAAATGTGGGACCAGGGGAAATTCTTCTCAATGACCGTGAATTCCCAGGCCACAAAGCAAAGGAGACAATTTCCATAATATTCTACCTTATTCTGTACACGTTTCCAAACAGCCTTTGATGCTGCAGTTTAGAAAGCAGCCCAGAGCCTCTTGCTCTAAAACAAATCAGCTGCTCGCTGCTGCCCCTCCCCACGAGCCTACTTTTGCAGCCTCAGCTCCATCCCACTCCACTGCTCCCTCCCAAACTGCATTCCAGTGCGGGCCTCTCAACACCAGGGCCTGGTGTTTTGAGGGTGCCAGGCTCCCTGTCAGGGGTGGGTTCATGAAGTTAATCAGTAATGAGGATCCCCAGGCTACGGGGAAACTTTCAAGTGAAAGGACAACTGCAGACCAATGAGAGAAATGTCCAAACTCCCCTACCCCTGGTTTAAAGTTCAAAGTCCTTAATGAGGCCACAGGCCCCTCCATATCAGAGCCCTGGCCCTCCTCCCCTCACACTCTCCTCCTGTCCCACTCACCCCTTTCTTTTAGGTTCTGCCTCTTGCTTCCAGACATTTGTTCATGCTGTTCCATCTGTCTAAAACACCCTTCCTTTGAGCTTCTCAGGTCACAGCACTGGTCACACTCCCTGCCTTGTCTGCTGTAGATGGCAGTTGCACCCTAGGTTGGAAGTGTCTCAGAGGCTGGAGGGCTCTGGTTTTCTCTCTGAGCACCCTGGGCACAGAGGGTCTCACTAGGACCAAGAGTCAGTTAATGCTTGTTGAATGAGTGTGTGATTGCTGGGCTTGGAGGCAGGTTCAGCCTGGTGCCCCAGGACAAGCTACCTTCACCTACAGAATGGTTTCCCATAGGATGGTCTTTGGGGTCCTGGTGCAGAGACCCTCAGTCAGAGTGCTACAAATGCAGATCCCTGGCCCCTCTGAGGTTGGCAGCCATGCTCTGCTGCTGTGTCTGGGTTCAGCCCCCTCCTCTAGGGTGGCTGCCTTCTACTGAGCTGATGAGTGTGTCTGTGGCCACTAACCCTGGTTCCAAGAGACTCCTGACTCCTGGGTATTTGCAGCAATTAGAGAAGTGGATGACACCCTCATTCCAAAATGCTCGCTGCTGTGGGCATTTTGGGGCAGCTGGGCTTGAAGACATTTAGTTCCCTGTGCCTCGGTTTCCACACCAGCAGAGTCAGGGCTCCTGGCCCAACTTCCAGAAGATTGTGAGGGTGGGGCCAGGGTGGAAACTTCAGCAAACTACAGAGCAGGAATGGGGGTGCAGCCTCATGACCAAGAGCACTAATGGAGGACTCCCCCACAGTGGGTGGCTGGGGCCCGGCACAGGGTCGCTGTAGTGAGGTGCGGTGTCCTGCGGGGTCCTCTCCTTCCCACACCCACCCAGGTGAAGATGGCAGCGCCGTTGACCAAGGGAAACAGGCCCAGAGGGCACAGGCGGACTTGCCCACAGATAGGGCTTCCTGCCACCTCAAGAGCAGGACAAGCCCTACAGCATGACAAATGTTCAAATTCTCATTTCATTTAATACAGCCGCTTGGAAATATGTAAGACTAAGGAGGGCTCTGTGCTCCAAGTAGCTGGTTGGCTTGGTCCTGGCGCCCCCTAGTGGCCACCTTAGGTTTCCCCACAGGCACTTTTGCCTGACTGGCTGCTTGAAGTGCTGCTGGGAATAAACGCCCCCAAGGCCTGATGGGGTGTGGGGGGCTATCCCAGGTGGAGGAAGGGACCAGAGGCCTGGATCCCCCTTGGACCCACTGAACAACTTCGAACAGGCCCCTGAACATAACCAAACCAAATTATCAGGGGAGATTGGAGCAGAAGGGAATTTGGAGATTACTGATCTGCCCCACTCCTGACACAGAGGACACAAAGGGGGCCTAGAGGTGCCCGGTAGGTGTCACATGTGCCCAGGAGTTGACACAGGGGTGCTTGTGGAAGTCCATCATCTTGCACTGGCTGGTCCTGGAGAGGGTCTTCTAAGAGCCAGAAGAACCTGTACCCTGGCCCCTGCCAGGCCCCCAGGTCCTCGGGCCAGTGACTCTCCCCTCCCCTCGCTGTCTCCACTCTCATCCCTCCCCACAGCCTGACACCTGGATGCTTCTCCTGCCCCAGACCCCCAGCACTGTCTGGATGGTCTGGCTAAGGGCAAACTGGAGGTCACATTCCAGCCTCCTGGTTCCCCTGGGGCCCCTCCTCCAGCTCCACACCCCTCTACCCAGCCAAGGTTCTAATCTCCCCCCACTAATCTCCACCCCAGCACAGTCAAGGCTCCTGCCCTGACTTCCCAGAGGGTCGTGAGTGTTGGGCCAGGGTGAAAAGTGCTTAGAACAAGTGCTGTTCTTCGAGCAAGAACACTGTTCTAAGCACTGAGCCCTCCCACCAGCCAGCCCAGTTCAGGCACTGGCAGCAGACTCTGCTGAAGCTCAAAGCCAGCCAGCTCCCTTCTCTCCTCTCTCCAAGACCCCCAGTCACAGGCCTCCTTTCTACGCCCCTAAGCCCACCATCTGATGGCCATCCTGTATAAACTGGCCATAAACCCTACAAACAACTCCCCATCTTCCTCCTCCTCCATCCACAGCCTCTTTTTTCTGCCCTTTTCATATCAGCACTCGGAGAATTTCTTGGCCCATCTTAACACACACACCCACAGAGCCCCTGCCCTCACCAGCCACTTCCTCTTTCCATCCTCTCCTTCAGTTCTTAAATGACAAGCTTACACCCACTCATTGTCTCTCCTTCCCACCTCATAATAACTCCAACACCCTCTTGTTCCTAAATCCAGTCCATACTTTCTAGCCCCACTCTCAGCCATTCACCCCAACTGGCTGGCCCAGGCCCACCCAGCACCAGGCCCTGCTCTCTTGAGTCTCCAGGCCTTTGCAAATGCTGTTCCCTCTGCCTACAACACCCTGCCTTCCTTCCTCACAAAATTAACGCTTCTCGTTCTTCAACACCGGACCTGAGTGTCACTGCCTTCAGCTTCTCTGATGCCCCAGGCTGGGCTGGCACACCCTGGAAGGGCGCCCACGACCCGTGCAGCCAGACCCCCGTCCCACTCAGCTCAGGGAATTCCTTTAAGTTTCTCCAATATGAAAACCTCTTTCCAACCTCAGAGCCTGCTTTTCTGCCAGCACCCATTTCTGCCTACCCTTTCCCCATTTATATCTGGAAAACCAATGTCCACTCCCCCAGGAAACCTCTGCCTTTCAGTCTAGCCGGGGCCTCCCAGGGTCCCCAGATCCCAGGCTTCCTCCGTCACACTGCTGACCGTCTGGGTGTCACGGAATGCATGTGTGTCTGTCTCCCGCAGGTGTAATGGCTCATCCTTCCCGGCACTGTCCTAAGCACTATGCATATATTAGTCCTACATTGTATGGAATAATCCTATTGTCATCCCTGTTTCACAGATGGAGAAAGTGAGGCCCTGTGTCCTTCATCCAAGGCCAGAGCCCAGCACACAGTCTGTACCAGGCAGGGCTTCCCAGACCCAGAGTTCCACTAGAACAGACACCTCCAGATCTGGTTTAAATGGAAACCAGCCTCTGAACTGCTCCTCCCCACCACCCCCTCCAGCCCTGGATGAAGGCTCCGCATCCCTTTTCATGCTGTTTATTCTTTTGAACAAATTGTGAGTTTTACAAGACATTCAGGGCCTGTGGTGGCAAACACATGTTCCTGCGGTGAGAGCTGCCGGGCCTGCTGAGCAGAGGGCCCAGTCCCCCAGCCCTCCGCCTGTGCCTGCTCTCGCACGCCGCACCAAGGGCACCTCGAGCGCCTCACACTGGCTGCCTCTCGGACCACTGGAGAGAAGCCACAGCACCTTTCCACAGCTCCTCTTACTTGCATCCCCTGCACATCCATGGTTCCCATGCCCCAGGAAATGGACCCCTCCCCACTCTGCAGAAGCTGGACAGGATGTTACTACATGTCCACTCAACAAAGGAGGACACAAAGGCTCAGTGGGGAGGTGACTTGCCCAAGGTCACACAGCTGGTGAGTGGGGAAGCCAGGAATCAGAACACAGGTCTCCTAGCTCCAAAGCTAGTGCTTCCCCCATATCATCATCCCTGCCTTCAAGGCAAGAAAGTGGAGAGGTTTGGGGTCCCTTGTGCCTAACATGCTGTTCTCTACTCACACTGTCCTGAGAAAGCCTACAGGTCTATGAAGCAGGGACATTGTATTCTAGGCCTGGCTCTGCACCTTGGGAAGTCGCTCACCTCCCCAGGCCTGTTTCCCTTTTGGAAAACAAAGGGGACAGGCCAGCTGAGCCCTGCAGCCCCTATAGTTCCAAGGAAAGAAGTGGCCTGGCTGTGTGGTGCCAGGCGGCCCTCACAATTGTCAGGTCACACCTCTCTGAACAGTGACTCTGTCGGTAATTAGGTTCTCTGTATCTCTTTTTTACCAATTTTACAGGTAACCCTCAGAAGTGTCCAAAATACCAGAAGTTGTTTTAGTCTAATGTGCACTCCCCAACCCAAATTTTGTTTTTTCAAATAAAGTAATTGAACAAATGCTCCATAAAATGTGAAACTATGTAGAGACTCAAATATGAGGCAACCCTCTCTTTTCTGAGGGGTAAATTTGAGGAAGATGTCACTTGCCTTATATCCAAGCACATGCTATAGCTGCCCCTGCTCAGAGGCCTGGAGGTGCACCCTGGCTGCACTGAGCTTCTCTTAGGGCACCAATCCTAACACACTTCAAGGATGAGGATGTGCATGGCCTCACTGGCATGGCATTCGAGGCCTTCCCACATTTTTTCTCCAAACACTTCTCTGGCCCATCTCTAACTCCCCTTCCCTGCACCCCTGGGCTCCAGCCACCCCTCCCCAGGCTCTCCAAGACTTTGGGCTCAGGGGGACAGTTTCTTGTGGGTAGAACTGCAGACCCACATGGGCCAGGGTAGGCATCTGAGATGGAATGATGCCTGCACAGAAGCTGGAATGATGAGGAAGAGCCAGGCCAGCAAAAACATTGCAAGGGCAAAGGCCCTGGGGCAGGGCTGAGCTTGAAGTATTACAAAGACACCAGCCAGCTAGATGTGGTGGGTGAAGGGAAGAGCAGTGGAAGGGGAGGGGAGAGGTGAGCCAAGAGGGGCTTGGGAAGTGATGCCCACAGGCCCAGTGCTCCCACAGCCAAAGCCGCAGGCAGGAGGGCCAGCAAGAGAGAGAGTTCGAGAAACCAGGGATGCTGCAGGGAATATCATGCAGCAGGTAAAACAAATGGGCTACAGCAGCCTACAACATGAATAAATGTGAGCAATATCATATTCAGTGAAAAAAGTTAGCCCAAAGACTACAGCCTGAAATTCCTTTTAACTTTAAAAGAAGACATTTAGGCATGTGTATGGATGTAATGAGATAAACAAAGAAAAAAAAAAGGAAAGCAAGCAAGCGAGGCACCAGGATTCAGGACACTGGTTACTGGGCCACCAGACAGGGGAGTGGGACTGGGCCCGAGCCAGAGCTAGGGCCACACAACATGACAGCTTCCTTCCTCAGAGCCAGCAGGAGAACCTCCCGTTGGCTACAACAGGGTCTCATGCAACATGATCACAGGCGTGACTGTCCCATCATATTTAGATTCAATTGAAGGGGGTTAAACAGGACAGGTACCAGGGGGTGGGACTGTTGGGGTCATCGTAGAATTCTGCCTACACACCTATCACCTTACCAGGTCCCATTGTTGAATTTGCTGTAAAAGGCCTGGCTTTCATCTGGAGTGACGGAGTCATGGGTTACTTATCATGTTATTAAAAACAAACAAACAAACAAGCAAATGACAGGGGGCCATGTAAGGACCAGTGTTGAATTTGCCTCATGTACCAGTCTGGGTGGGGGTCATTTGATCCAGCACCTCAGAATCCAGGCCCAGGGGATGGGATTTCACTGCAAGAGCAATGGGAGGGAGCCACTGCAGGGTCTGGGCAGGAGAGTGACCTGATTTGGTTTGCTTTTTAAGGATCACTCTAGTTGTTTCTGGAGAATGGAGTGTGGGGTGTGCAGGAGAGGGGAGGTAGGGCAGCCAGTTAGAAGGCCCTGCTGTACCCAGCAGAAGGTGATGTGGGAGCACAGCAGGTCAATGGCAATTGATAATGTTTAAAGTTTTGCTGTGTCAGTCTTGAGCAATGGGGCTGGTCACTCTCCCTTTGCATCTCACTCACACAGATCCCTTCTCCAATTTGCTTTGTGTCCAGATGGGCTGACCCCTGTGGACAGCATCCCCTAGGCTCGTTTGCACTCTGGCTTCTAGTAGGAAACCAGAGGGCAGAAGGAGATATGATTTGGAATATCTCCTCTAAAATGAAAGATACATGGCTACACCTTGTACCAACTACCACTAAACAAGGAACATGGTGCTGAAGGTGCCTCTTTGGATTTTGCAGGTGGCATATGCCACCCGAGGGTGCACCCCTAACCCACTTACTAGGGAACTCATAAGCCTGCCAGTTTTGGATGGGCCCAAAGTAGGAGAGGGCTCTGCATTTAGACCAGATTATGACGCAAGCTACCCTTGTGGCCCAGCAGATCTAATGGGGTTTGGAGTGTCTGGGGCATATTGGGGTGGGGTGGGGTCCCTGGCACACCCCTGCAAAATCATAGTGTAGACCACTGAGTTTCTGGAACCCAGCTTACTCCCCTCTACTGGCAGCTCTCTGCATTAGAAAAGCAATTCAGTCCTCTGCTGGATCTGAGAGAGACTGCACCCCGTGGCCGTGGGACACCGAAGGGTTGTGTGGCCTTCGCTCTGGCTGGATGCCTCCCTGCTGCCTACCCTCCCAGCCTCTTGACTTCTCCCCTGCTCTGTGCCCTGGAGGCCAACCTGTGTGGACTGTATCAAGCACTCCCCCCTTAAATTATCTTAATTTGAGCATGCTGTTTTCTGCTGGGACCTGGTAAGGTGATAGGTGTGTAGGCAGAATTCTACAATGACACCAACAATCCCACCCCCTGGTACCTGTCCTGTATAACCCCCTTTGCTTGAGTCTAAATATGATGGGATAGTCATGCCTGTGATTATGTTATATGAGACCCTGTCGTAGCAGACTGGAGATTCTCCTGCTGGCTCTCAAGAAGGAAGCTGTCATAATGTGAGAGGTCCATGCAGCAAAGGCCAGAGGGCAGCCTCTAGGAGCTGAAAGTGATTCCCAACCAACAGCCCGCAGGAAGACAGGGACCCTAGTCCTGTCACTGCGGAGAACTGAATTCTGCCAACAACCTGAATGAGCTGGGAAGAGGCCCCCGAGACTCAAATCCAGCCTGGCTTACACCTGGATTTCAGCCCAGAGCAACCTTGAGCAGGGAACCCAGTTACGCAGTTACACATTTTCTGACCTACAGAATCTGTGAGATAAGGATTGGGTATTGGTTTAAATCACTAAGTTTGTAGTCATGTTAGGTGGTCCTAGAGAACTAACACACTGGATTCCATCTGCTCCTCCAAACTGTAAAGTTGGGTGTGAGTAGCATCATGCTCACATTCAATCAAACGCATGCTCAAACTGGGCTGGAGCAGGTCCAGAAGGCATAAGTAAATCAGATGAACCCTGGCTTAGGTGCCCAGGGAAACTGCTGCTGGTGCTCTGCCATCTCTTTGGGGGAATCCCTTTGACCAGTTAGCAGGAGAGAAACCGTCAGGAGCCTGGTTTACAAATGCATGTGCGTGGAATGCCCCACTGGCCTGAAGTGGAGGGAGGCTGCATTACAGCCCCACCCAGGGGGCGCCCTGAGCGATCATGGTGAAAGGAGACCCGCTTATGGGCAGAACTTCCACTGGTACCTGACTGCCCACTTCAGAGGAAGGAGAGATGGACTGAGGTGTGGATCCGCACCGATTCATGGGCTGAGGTTTAGGCCCATGAGGTTTAGGCCCTGGCTGCTCAGGGAGGACTCGGAAAGAACAAGATTGGAAAACTGGTGACAAGGAGGAAGGTGTGTGGCTGGACTCCTCAAAATAGACAGTGCTTTTGATCCTCATCTCCCATGTAAGTGTGCACAGGGAGTAACCACTGCAGAGGAGGCTGTCCATAACTAGAGGAGCACGATACTCCTCATGTGATGTCAGTCAGCCTCGTTCCCCAGCTAGTCCTGTCCTTGTTCAGTGGGCTCGCGAGCAAGGTGACAATGACAGCATGTGTGCTGGTCTACCTGAGCCACCATTACAGACTGGGCGGTTTGAATGACAGAGACCTACTACTCACAATTCTGGAGGCTGGGAAGTCCAAGGTCAAGGAGCCAGCAAGGTAGGTTTCACCCCAGAGCCTCTTCTCTTGGCTTGTAGGTGACCCCACCTTGCTGTGCACTCACAACATTTCATCTTTGTGTGCGTAAGAGGAAGAGAGAGGGGGCTCTCTGGTGTCTCTCCTTACAAAGACACTAATCCTATGGAATCAGGGCCCCACCCTTAAGACCTCATTTAACCTTAATTACTTCCTTAGTGGCCCCATCTCCAAATATAGCCATACTAGGGTGTATGGCTTCAACATATGAGTCTGGGGAAGGACATAAACCATCATAACAGCAAGGAGAGATGCTTTTCATAGGCTTAACAACATGGGCTTCCTCTTATCAAAACTGATCTGGCTGCTGCCTCTGTTGAGTATCTGGTCTGCCAGTAACACAGGCCAGCGCTGCCCAAAGGTGCCCAAATGGCAACACTCCCCAGGAAACCACAATGACAGCAAGTCAGTCACATTGGGTGCCTTCCATCATGAGGAGTGCATCAATTAATCCTCATGGGATCTGGGAATAGATTTGCCTTCTTTGATGGACGCTTCTGCCAGGACCACCATGTGCGGCCATACAGAACGCTTTTTCCATTGCCGTGGTGTGCCACACTACGTTGTCTCCAACCCAGGAGCTCACTGCCGAGGGAGAGAAGTATAGCAGTGTGCTTTCACCTGGCGGCTAGCCTGAGGGAGAGGTGGCATGGCCCGATGAACATTCAGTTACCGCACTGCTGGGAGATAGCACCCTGGGAGGTAGGGGTTCTGTCCCACAGGATGGGGTGTGGGCCTTAATCAGTGAGCAATGTACGGTGCTGTCTCCCACCAGAATGCACCCAATCACTTTTTAAGAAATTACAGCTTTATTGCATGTAATTCACATGCCATGCCCCTCACACCTTTGAAATGTGGTTCTTAGTATCTTCACAGCTGTACAACCACCCCCACAGCCCACTCATTCTTTTACCTTCACAACCATACCCTGTTTACCGAACTTGTGTTTCCCATCTCTGCAACACAGCAGATCATGTTGGAGCTCTGCCCAGATTCCCTCAGATTCCTTTTTTCCATGTTTGGGCCCCTCTTGCATTCAGTGTGGTTTTGCTTCCAAAATCATATTTGAGGCTCTTTTTCAGAGAATGTCCGTTGGGCTCATGGAGCCTGCTTGGCTCTCGGGCTCAGACAGCTGGAGGTGCCTGGCTATTTACCTCACCTCTGGACAGCCCTGAACTGGTGACTGACGGTGAAGGAGAGCAGAGGCCCAGTTCCCTGGCTTCTCATCCAGATAACTCTGAAGCGTGATGTACGGGCTGAGGCTGGAGCCTGCCTGGAATGGCATCTTTCCTGACTCCTTCCCTTCCCTGTCCTGCTCTCCCTTCTTCTTAGTGATCTCTCCCAAAAGCACTGCCTTCATAAATTACTTCTACACCAAACCTCACCTTGGGGTCTACTTTTAGGAATCCAAACTATGGTAGCAGGCTTGGGCTCAGCAGGTTTGGGGGGATGCTATTTCTCATGCACTTTCACCAGGAAATGCAGCTGATTCCATTCAGTTAGAAGCTGGGCTTCCTCTTGGCCACTTTGAGCTTCTCATGCTACTAACCTGATGGGCAAAGAGTTGCCAGCTGGCCTGGGAGGGCATGTCACAAAGGTGACACAAGTCCAGAGCCCAGGCTAGCCCTTTCTGCATAGTAGATACAGTGTAAGGACACGGACCTGGATGAGCAACTCTGGAGAAAATGGCAAGAAGAAAGAAGGGTCTGGGACCTGCCTGGGGATGCCAACATGCAGAAGGCAGGCAGAGAAGGTGAGAAAGTAGCAATAGAAGGAAAAGGAGCAGCCATGAGAAAGGAATCAGGAGAGAAGTGTGTCCCAAAAGTCAAGAGAAATGGGTGTAAAATGTGTTAGGAGGTCGAAGGAGCAGAGGACAGAGAACTGATAACTGGATTCAGCCATGAGATCATCACCGGTGACCTCAGTGGGTGAGGCAGATGTAATACTTACCTGCGACAAACCCACAGAAGAGGCAAGTGCCCTAAAGCCTTGGAAGGAGAAGTACAGGGCATACCTGGCAACAAAGGAGAGCAAGGCCTGGAGAGGCTCAGGGAAGGTGCAGGTGCTCATGAGGCCTGGGGGTGGCTCAGACAGAGGACATGCATGAGCCAGTCCTGGAGGCATTTGGAAAATTCTAGTGCAATGGGGACTAAGAGACCTAGAAGACTTGGCAATGGCCAGCTGGACTGTGGGTTGTGAAAGGCCTTGCAGCTCAGCCGGGGGAGCTGGGCCTGGGTCCCGGAGCAGTGGGGAGCCAGAGAGGGATTTTACATGGAGGAGTACTCAGATAGGGGTATTAGGATGCCCAGGCTGGGATGTAGGAGAGAAATATCTGTCTCATCCCAAACTCAGCCCAAGGCCTGGCCTATTGTAGGCACCCAGTAACTGCTTACTGACTCTGTGGATAGAACATGTACTGTTGCTGATGTTGAAGGTGGTGGCTGACATCATCCCATGACTGATGTTGATATATTGTAGTAGTAAAAAATCCACTCCAAATTGAAAAAAAAAAAAATCCAAAAGCCAGATGTTAAAAAACATTGACATAATTAAGGAATGACAGTTGCCACGGCCAACGTTTCAGAGCCAGGTATATTTCACACCTTTCAAAATAAGGTGTCATTATCTCTGTTTTCCCAAGTGGAGGGGCGGGGAAGTGACTTTCTGCAAATGGCTGACAATGTTGGGAGGCTGTTTGCTGGGTGACTGGATTATAGCTGGAAATCAATTGCCCATGAATGTGGAAAAACAGCCAAGTCCACACAGAGTGTTTCACAGACTGCATCTACTACCAAGAAGAAGAAAGAAAGAAAGAAAAAAGATGTTCTGATTCCAATTATAAAATGAAAAAACATAAAGTAAAGACACCACCCAGCAGCTAATTACTGACAGGCCAATGCCGGTGCTAGTTCCGGTACAGAGCACACAGGATAGAATGTCAGCATCTTACGATCTGCTGTTAATAACATGTAGCACAAAGGCATAGAGAAGCTGTACATCTGCTGGCAGGATGCTGCACAGCTGGGAGAACCCTCCCCAGCCTGCCTACCCACTAGCTCACGAGGGCTAGTGTGGAATCCCTGGCCAGGGCTTGGGGCAGGGGAGGAGGATGCCCTGGGGTAGAGGGTGGACAGCCCTGGAAGGAAAGACGGGCCGGAGCCTGCTTGCCAAGATGCCCTCTGCAGATCGGCTGTATTTATTGCCAGCCATGGATCTCTCAGAATGCAGAGAGGTCAGCTTGGTGGCCCAGCTGGAAAAGAAAATCTTAGCAGGAGAAACCTTTAAAAAATTAAGTTAGAGTAATAGAAAAAAGATTGGAAACAACCTAAAAGTCTCATGGCAGAGCACTGGTTACAGAAATTAAGTAAGAAAGTCAATGAACTACTACACAGCTGCTAACAAGAATGAGGAGGGTGGGGATCTCTAAACTCTAATGCAGAAGAAGGTCCTGAAGAGGATTAACGGTTCTGTGAACTTGGCTGTGGAATATTATATCTTGTTTTCACTGACCTCTAACTGTAATTCAGTGTTTCCAACGTAGGCCACAAACCACAGTAGAATTAGCAGTGACTTTGGTCACAAATAAAAATCACAGGTTTCCTCATATCACTTCCCAGTTGTTGCAGGTATCCCCAAATATCAGGCATATCACTACTTTGAAACTATGAATAGTGATTATTCCCACCACAGACTCTTGTTAGTTAGTGTGTTAGTAAAGAAGTACGTAGATTACTAAACTGCAAATGTATTTCTCTATTTGATAAGTCTACTAAACATAAACGGCTTCCTCTATAACCTGATGTGTTTTATTTTGTCCATTTGAAGCACTGCTCTGAGAAGGGGCCACAGGCTTTCCCACACTGACAAGGGGGTCAAAGGCTCAAAAAAGGCCCAGAAGCCTTGATCTGGTGTTAATGAAAACAGAAATGTTTAGAACAGTGTGAATCATATGCTACTGTTTGTATGTTAAAAAAAAAAACAGATAAATGGAACAGATTAGAAAACTCTGACACGCAAATAGGCTCAATTGATTTTTGACAGAGGTGCAAAAATAATTCAATCGAGGAAGGATAGCCTTTTTAACATACGGTGCTGGAGCAATTAGACATTCGTGGGTTTAAAAAAAGAAAAGAAAAAAGAACCTCAACCTAAACCTCACACTTTATACAAAAATTAAATGTAAAATGTAAAACTGAATCTGAATAAATTGGGTGGCCTGTGTCAATGCCAATATTTTGGTGTGATATTATACTATAGTTGTGCACAATGTTACCTTTGAGGGAAACTGGATAAAGGGTACATGAGGTTTCTCTATATTATTTCTTACAAACTGCATGTGAATCTATAATTATCTCAAAATTAAAAATAAGCTAAACAAAATAAAGGCTTGTACAAATAATCTCTGAAAGGACACAAAGAGGAGACATCTCCCAGGAGAGAAATGAGAATGGGTAACAGAGGTGGGTAAAAAAATCTGTTGGTGGTTTAACACTTTTAAATTGTTTACCATGTTCTTATACTAGTTATTTCACAATTAATTATTCTTAAACAAAAACAAACCAAAAGTCTGGAGAAAGATGAAGAAATAAGCATGAAAAGAAATTATCCCAGTAAAAATCAAAACTGTTTCCTAGGTTGCATTTGAATTAAATTGAATTAAAAGCATTAGTATTAATAAATTTCCCTCATAGAAGGGTTTAGGTTTAGATTTTAATATACTCTTAATACTCATTTAAAAAAAATTGACTTCATGCATCTTTGTTCTTTTTCAAAATGAAATTAAAGGGATTGGGAAATTTTTAAAAATAATCTCATTCCCTACATTAAGACCTGAGCTAGGTTGTTCTTTGTACTCAGCTGGACCATGTGCCTTGACACACAGCTGGGCTGGGTGGACTGCAGGTGGGCAGCATGTCCCAGGAAGCACCACGGCTTCCCCAGGACTCAAGCTCTCCCTCATTCAGAAGCAGGAGAGCACAGTGTGGTTAGGGACTTAGCTCTGGACTCAGGTGGACTTGGACTTAATCCTAGTTCTGCCATTTATAGACACAGCTCAAGAACCTAACCACTCTAGGCCTCAGTCTTGCCATCTGTAAGATGGAAGTATTATGGGGTCTGCCTGGAGGAGTCATTGTGAGGATTCAGAGAGAATCTGTGGAACATGCTCAGTGTAGTGCCTGGCACATGGCAAGCACCCAGAAGTAAAGAGCCATAGCTGTTAGCTTTTGCCATTCTTAACCTCCTGACATGGTCTCAAAGAGGATGCCGCCTTCAGTCATCCAATGTCATAGGTACCATATACTCTGCACTGAGGGGTGTCATCAGAGGTGGCTGGTCACACAAGAGCTTCCTGCATCCTCAGCACACCTCTGAACCATTGTGACAGGGGTCAAAGGGAGGCTCTGAAAAGATATGCAATATGCCCAAGGGGTAAGAAGGAAGAGCCAATGAAAAGAGGCCATGGCTCCTTCTAGAGTCTCCAAGCAGCTCCCCAGTAAGTCGGTCCTAGGCCCAGGCCTACCAAGACCACAGCACCCAGGAGTGGAAGGAGCTGTGAGCATCCCTCGGGCTGCAGGGAGAGGGCCTCATCCCCTGCCCTGGGCCCAGAGTGGGTGTTCTGGTGCATCCGAGAGGATGCAGAGCACCCACACCTCACCCTCCAGGAAAACTGCACCATCACAGTGGGACAGTTTCTCTCCAGTAGGATTTGGGCACCAAACCTAAAGGTTCAGCCTTAGAAAACACACCTCCTGGCTCCACTCCAGCAGCAAGAACGAGCATCTGTCAGTCCTGGCTCATACGATGGGGCTTGTGGTGAACCCCAGGCCTCAGCGGGAGCTCAGGTCACAGGAAAAGTGATTGGTTTCTGGCCTGGAGACCCTGAGGGCATGTCCCACAGTGATCACCATGACACCATCTTTAGCATTCTCTCAGGAAGATTTGTGTGCTGTAGCCAGTGGTTTCAGGAGGCTAACGTCCTTAGGATGTTCTCCCTGTGCTATGCTAGAATCTGTAAGAAACTGGGGTGCATACACGTGGTCCATGTTCAAACCTCTTAAGGTAGTAATTAGGGCAAAATGAATATTAGAATTCTATAACTGGGGTTGTATGTTGCACTCTGCATGCCCTCAGCCACTTATAAGCTGTGTGACTTCAGGCAAATCACTATCCCTCTCTAGGCCTCACTTTCCTTCATAAAATAGGGATGACAAGGTGCCTCTTCCCTGAGTTGTTGTGAGGATGTAATGAGGGAAGGGGTGCAGTGCTTGGCACACAGTACAGCTCCAGTGAAGCTGATTCCCTGTTCCTCTGCCCTGTGTGGTCTCAGCAGATAGAGCACAAATGTAAGGCAAAAGATTCTGCCATGAATGCTCAGAGGCAGGGCAACTCAACCCTCAACCCTCACACAAGATGGTCCTGAAATTCAGCCACGCATTCTGCAACCGGCACTCCATACCAACACCAAGCCCCCTTTGGGAGCTGGGGACACAGAGACAGACTTTGTCACTGCCTCCAGGAAGCTCACAGACTTGGCATGAAGGACATCCACTCAGCGGGTTCCGTGGAATGGAGGACCGCAGAGGGCCTGGGCATGCCCTACAGAGCCTCCTCACCTAGGCTGAGGGGCCTGGAGGAGGGCCCTTGAACTAAATCTGAAAGGGTAAGTAGGAGACAAGTAGGTGAAACCGGAAGGAGTCAAGGCAGAAGACAACGTGCGCAAAAGTGCAGAAAGAGAGAAAGCAGGGGACTACGCCTTGGGACACGAGGGCTGGGATTGGGGCTGATGTCTGAAGACAAAAGACAAGAGGGCATCTATTTTCAGGACGGGCAGCACAAAGATTGCTGAGGGGTTGGCGATCACACTGCCCAGCTTAGAGGCTCATGATTCTGATCTACCATGGAGACACCAGGTCCCTGAGTGGCGCTTCCAGCCTGGCGGTGCGGAAACTCATTCCTCCAGTGTAGTTATCAGACACGCGTGGTTGGACCTGCGCGCGTCTGGGTGGAACCGGTTGCTAGGCAACAGTCCCCGCCCCAGCGGTGATCTCGCCGCCTCCCGGCCCCGCCCACAGCTGCTGCTCGCGCGCGCCCTGCTGGCGGCGCTCTGCCAGTGAATCCGGCGTCAGGGAGCGCCAGCCTGCTGCCTTCCAGGATATTCTCCAAGAGCCAAGCCCCGTTGTTTGGGATGAGTAGCGCTTCTCCTGACCCCTATGCCCACTCAGTCGCGCTGCTTCCCATTCTTTTCCAGCTTCTCAGGAATTATGCCTGGACCTGGTCGAGTCCACCGCCACAGGCCTCAGCTGGGCACCCAGTGAGGGAGGAGTCTGGAGAGGTGGGCAGGCAGTTTGCATTGAAGATATTGACCCCAGAGCAGTAGGGAGTAATGGGAGACATGTGAACAAGGCAGCAACGTGAGCAGATCTGGTGCTCCAGTGCTCATGCTGAAGCTGCTGGACAGCCTGGAGCTGCAGGGCATTCAGGAAGCATGGACTGGATGACTGGGAATGCTACAGGGAACAGGGGTCCACTGACCTCACCAGGGTAAGGAACCATGTGAGAACACACAGTAAAGGACAGGCTGGGGCCCTCCGAACTTGGGGTTCACACCAGAGGTAAGGAAGACAGAGCGCCCACCCTAGCCCACAGCTGATCTTTGCACCCCGGTGGGGCTGCAGGAAAGATACTGACCAGCCGAGATTCATCAGATCACAGGGCCATAGGAAAAGAGTGACCCTCCCCTCCTTGGAGTCCTGTGGCACAGATCCCTACAAAGGGTAACAGGAGATTGCTCTTCTCAGCAGGCAGAGTTAACCCCAGGCTAAGCATGCTGTTTCCTTGCAATGGTGTACAATGGTGTGGCACCAGTGTGGTCAGACAGTCTCCTCCTACCCCTGTGTGTGTTAATCAGAAATAGCTTTACTGATTAATGCAGCTTGACTGAAAAACCTCTCAAAATATGAAGTCTAAGTTAAAAGATCAGCTCCACCTGGTCATACTGACAGGTCAGGTGTCTAGTGAGGGCAAGGTGTGAGGCCAGTTGGAACCAGAAGCCAGGTCTTCCTCCACCCTCCGAGGGCTCCTGGGGCGCTGTGGACCAGGGATTGAACCAGCACTGGTGTGACTAATAAGCTTCAGCCTTAAAGCCTGGCTTGTCCCAAATCACTGCATCATCAGGTCCAGACTGAAGCCAGGGCTGACCTGTGGGCCTCAGCATGCCTGGGTTTACCCTGCTGAAAGTACTTTGTCTGTAGGGCAGTAACTGGATAATTCCCATGACTGTACCTGCTTCAATGCCTTCAAACAGAGCAGGCCCAGGCTCTGGACCCCAGCCACCACACTGATGTTGAAAGAACAAAGAATAATTCTCAGTGATCTTCCTGTCACCTGTTCTAGGAGGATACCTAGACGCCCTGCCCACAAGTAAGACAAGAAGCAGGTCAACCTGTTCTCCTGGGTACCAGTCCTTCCTTGGACAGAGAACAGGACACTGTCCCTCACTCTGGAATCTTCACTTTAGGTCCCCTACCCTCTGTGTCCAACTGGGAGTGTTTATCTCTACCTGATTCATCTTGCCATTCAGATGCAGTGAGACCCTGACTTCTCCAGAAGGCTTCCTCTGGCCACCCCATGGCCCCCTGTACCAGTCCCACTGGATTGTCTGTTTCTCCTGCTAGATTCCATGGCTTCTCATGGGCAGAACTGATGACTGCCAAGCTCTGAATCTAGTAGAGATGTAGGATGTTTTTTAAATGAAGGTGCAAGTGAAACCAAGGGGAGAGCCCCAAAACTCTGAAACACAAAAATGGGGTCAAGTTGTTTTTTAAAACCATGCCCCTCTGCAGGGACCATAAAAGAAGCTGGGGAAGGGAAACTAAACGAAATCTTTACATTTTATGTGCCTGCACCAGATTTCCTTAAGAGGTCTCCACTGCTTTAAAAAAAATTAGTAACAGCAGTAATAATGGTAATAAAAACTCCATCCCAGCCCAAGGATCTCACTTGATAACTGAAGTAAAGGGAGAGGGAGATAGAACAGGGAGGGACTTGCTTAAACAAGTATGTAGAAAGGGCAAGCCGACTGGGCATGAACGCAGGCCCCGAACTCTGCTATCCAGTGCTGCCTTGCACCGGGGTTTAAAGAGAGAATTTCACAAGGATTTTCACTGCTCATTTTATTTCAACAGTCAATAGTCCCCAGAGAAGAATATGGATGATCTGGAAGTTCCACTCTGTTCTCTGAGAATTGCATTAGTGCTTAAGAACAGCCTACATTTTAAAGTTAGCAATCACTACAAAAACATCAAATAATAAAACTTTAAAAATTTTTTTAAACCAGAAATAATGCCTATAACGGCTTAACCTTTATGGAGGGGAGGTGAAGCAGCCCCAGTGGTAGAATGCTTACTGGTAAAGCCCCTTGGAGAAGGGGTGAGGGGCAGCGGCCAGGCACACCATGGGAGACAGAGCAGCAGGGAAGGACACTGCAGAGCCCTGGCCCTGGCTGCTCCCCGCAGGCACCAGGTGGAGGCTCAGACAGACAGTGCCTCCTGTCCTGGAGTGGGGCCTGAGGGAATCAAAGACCGAACAGCAGCACAACCCAGACACTTAAATTCACTCCTAAATGTGAGCTTCCACTAGCTCCCCCACTCCTCAAAGCCCTGGCCCTTCCCTGGTAACTTCATCCTCCATGTTCCTCTTCACTCCTACATTTTAAGACTGAGAAAACTTAGAAATCTCCCTCCTTCCTCCTACCTTGAAATGGGAATTAACTATCATCTTATGCCTATCACTATCCTTCCACCCTGCACATCACTAAACCAGACAAGAAAATCATTGCTCTAACAGCATCCCCAAGGCTCCACTCTGCGGGTCAGAGGGCCTGGGCCTAGTTGTGCTGCTGCTGAGATGAAGGCTGGTTGGGCTCACACGGCAGGTCCGCATCCTGGTTATCTGTGAAGGACAATGAAGGGGCTGGATTCAGAAAAAGGAAAAATGACCAACTTTCAGATGTAAATGTTCCATTAGGCATTCCCATCATTCCTGCTCCCTCTGAGAATTAATTTGCATTTAATTTGCTAGGTATCAGGCGACTGGCCACAAGATACAGACCCAAGTTCAAACTCCAGCTCTGCTCATCACAAGCTGGGTGGCATGAAGTAAGCCACTCTGCAGCTCTGAACCTCAGCTTCTTCTGTCATATGAGATGATCCCCACCTTGCAACATCAGGCAGCATGGGGATTAGGAGAAACAGTGCGAGCTGATGATCATAATGCTTTCATCACTTCTGGTTCTGTTGGTCCTCACAAAAACCTCATGGGACAAGGACCATGTGGTAAGGACCCCAAGTCCACCTGCCGGTATTTAAACTGAGGCAGCAGGAAATGAAGTGACTTGCCCAAGATCACACGGCTGGCTGTGCTGAGCCTGGACTCAGACTCAGGCGGTCTGGCCGCAGGGCCAGCATGTTCAAGCCACACTGGACCGTCTCTCCAGTTCGGAGGTCTATGCATCTCACACACAAGTGGGCAACAGGCCTCAGTCTCTTTTCCTGAGGAGCCTCAGAGGAAGATCGAAATGAGAGGGGAAAATCCTGGAACCTGTAAAGCTGCAAAGGCCCTCCAAAGAAAACCCAAAGAATTTCCACATCCAGTATTTCATTAACCCTCACAGCAACCCTGTGAAGGGCCCATTTTACAGATGAGAAGACTGTGGCCTAAAGGAGGGTACAGGTGCCCAGGGGCCCAGCTGGAATGGAGAGTCTCCGCTCTGTGGTCCGGTTCTCTCCGCAGAGCGGCCTGGGCAGAGGACTCATCCCCACCAGCCCCACCGGCTGCGGCTGCTGCTGCTGCTCCAGGCTCAGCACCTGCCGTTTCCCGGGCCAGAAGGGCCCCACCCCAGCCCCAGAGGCCTGGCACCTCTGGCCTCCTGACACCACATGCACACCGTCCTCCACGTCTTTTTGCCCACAGGTGCTGATAAGGTGAGGGAATTAACATTAGACTTGGAGCCAGATAGAGAATTTTGTTGAAACCTGAGCTCTGCCATTTACAAGCACAAGAACCTTTCAGGGTCCTATTGGTTTCCTCACCTGAGAATGGGCCCCCACCTCCCTTCGATGCTCACGTTTGGAATTTTGAGGGAGGGTGGAAGGAAAGAGCTATCGCAGGACCCAGCACATTTTACATTCCGCTGCCCATTTCTCTTCTCTTCACATCTACCTCAGATTAGGCTCCCCTTCCTCCAGTGTTCCTGGTTCCCCCTAGAGCTGGAAGACTGGCGCCCCCTTACCAGCGGGCGCCCTTTCCACATCCGACAGGACCGTCGGAGAGCAAGCCGGCGGCGGCGGAGGCGGCGGCGGCGGCGGCGGCGGCGGCGGCGGCGGCGGCGGCGGCGGCGGCGCCGCGAGTAAGTGGAGCGCAGGTAGGAAGCCCGGCGGGAAGAACTGGGGCGGCGGCTGCTGCTGCTGCTGCTGCTGCTGCTGCGGCGGCGGCGGCGGCGGCGGCGGCGGCGGGTAGTAACTTGGCTGGAAGCCTCCCACCGGCTCCGGCACCTGCAGGGCACACCCAGCAGACAGAGCGGGGGGAGGGGAGGCCAAAGGCCCTGGTCAAACGTGTTTCGTTCTCCTCGGTGGGCGCCCTCCATGGGGTATATTCACCTCTGTGACCCAAATAACTGGGCACGGGGCGCTTGCAACAGGGTGTTCAGCAAACACACGCCAAATAACTAAGGCAAGAAGCAATACAGGCACCTCTCCGCGTAGCCTGGGGAACAGCCACAGAGATGCACTGACTGAGCCCTTCTGTATCTGCGTAGACCCATGACCTCATCCCATCCTTATGACCCTCGGAGGGAGGTTCTACACCATCCTCACTGTCAGTGGTATGCAGCTGCAGCCCAGGGCCCCAGAGCTGGTAAGAGGCAGGGGCAGAATGGGATCCCAAGTCGGCCCGACTCTACTGCTCTTGTCTAGGGAAGGGTCCAAATGCATCTCAATCACTTGGGGTCCCATTTTTCTAGCACATGCTGCAACTCAGACTCAAGAGTCAGGGGCCTTCTGGGGTCCTATTCTAATGCGACAGAAGACCTGGGTGTAGTGTAGCTGTTACTGAGGCAAGGGAGGCTGAGTGACCTCAGGAAGGGGCTTTGGTGGTCAGCCCTTCCGTGTTTCTGTTTCTCCCTCAGAAGATGGAAGCTAACCCCAAGCCACAGGACCACAAGGCAGGAATGAGGGGATCTAAAGGGGTGATGACTACAAAGCTCAGAGCTTCACTGAGAAAGACATGAATGCACTAAAAATACTAATGAATTTCAGATGCGCTTCCTATTCTTTACTTCTCCACCCAGATACGTCAGCACTTCAGGATCTAGTGAAGAACGGAGAACCCCAGTGTTCTGTGGATATTCTTAAGTGCTCCCGAAGTGTTGTCAAGGAAGTCTGAAAAACCCTGCATACAGCCCCACACTGGTGAGTCACACATGAGCCTGAGGCTTCAAGGCAGTCTTAGGCTAACTCACAGTTCCTGACTGAACCTGACTACAAGGAAGGAAAGAAAGCCCACTTTTAAGTACCTACTACATGCCAGACACTGTGCCAGGCACTTTACATGCATTACAACTTATTCAATCTATCAACGGCCCTATGAGATGGGCACTTATACCACATTGTACAGACTAAGAACCTGAGTAGGTCCTCAGAGGTCGGTGACCTCCCTAGGCCATATAGCTAGTGAACTATGGAGGTAGGATTGGACCCTTTGTCTGTCCAACCCCAGGCCTATGCTCTTTTGTAGGAAGAGAAAAGAGAAAGTAGAGAAGCAGCAGGTAGGGCAGGGATAGAAATAGAAGGTAGAAGACATCCCTGGGGAGTATCTCAGAGCCTGGCCAGGGGGCAGCAGGACAGATGAAAGCAGTTCACAGGCCCTTAGGTTTGAAACAGCTACACAAATAAATTGCCTGATCCTCTATACAGACGTGAAGAGGGTGGGAAGGGGGGTTATTCATGCTTTAATTCCAAGCTGCTCAGCCAAGTCTCTCCCTAGATCACAGCTACTGCCTGGGGCCTGTGGTGGCAGCTCAGGCCCAGATAAACCAACTGAGATCACACTCCTAACAAAAGGCCGTCTGGCAGGCCCGTCAATCAAAGTGCTACCCTGGACGCCAGGTTCTATCCAGACTTCTGTGTGAGCAGACGGTGGGTGCGTGCTCCACTTGGCCAGGCCCCTCTCTTTGTGTGGATGCTAGAGATGCTGTGCTCTCTCTGGGCTGCAATGGGGTGGCCAGCAACCACAGATTTCAGGCAAGGCAGGGTTGGTGGTGAGAGTCAAGGGCCATGTTTGCTCTACCTCTGCACGACACACCTAAATTAGCACAAAGCTTTCTGGGTACCAGATCAGGGCAAGTGAGGCAATCATCCCACTCTGTTGCTGACCAGCTGTGTAATCTGAATCCCAGTCCTCACTCACCAGTTCTGTGACCTTGGACAAGTACTTAACTTCTGAGCCCTCTTCTACTCTATGAAGTAATAAAGCATGCCTTGAGGATACACATAAGGTCAGCAGGCACTTGGAAATTATCAAGACCACTGGTTTTCAAAAATTTTTTCCCTTGAATCAATGAAAAACTATTTATAAGTAAAACTTTACAATATCTAAAAGAGAAAGAAGAGGAGCTGCAGGGGACTGCTGTAGGAGTGGGAACCCAGTGCCCTGCATGCCTGACCAGTCTGGACAGAGCTAGAACCCCCTCATACTGGCTCTACACTTTGCAGCTAATGACTCTCAGTTTGGAAATGTTAAGCTTTCATCTTTCCTCTTAATCACCTCCCACATGAAGCCAAAAAAGCCTGCCCTTTCCTCAGTTTTCTCCACCCTTCATACGAGGGAAACATCTCTGTATCATCCAGGGTTAGGCTTTTAGCTCTGGGGGAGGGAGTAAAGGTAATGATGGTCTACATTTCCATGAACTTGAGCTGCATTTGAGCCAACCTCCCCAACAGGTCCAGTTTCATGGGGCCAAAGTCAGGACTGGTCACCCAGGCCTTTCACTATCCTGCAGTCTTCCTGCCTAAAGGAGAGGGCTTTTAACTCTCTTGGCTTGGAAGGAGCTGGTAACTAATGCCACAAAACCTGATCACCCAACTCATACCTCACACAACAGGGATGGCCTGACTCTAACACACTCAGTACTCAAAACTCCAGACTTAAAGAGCACACCAGTTAGTAAATGACCACTGACCTTACAAAAGGATTAAGTTTCTTTCATTCTTTCAACAGATATTTACTAGGGTGACTGGTGTCTGGGGGTAGGTTTCCATATTTTTCATGATTAAGCTTATATACCACTTCTTCATGTAAGCCCTCTGCAGGGGCAAGTGGACCATACTTTTGGGTGGGGTACCCACATCTGCTCTTGACTCTGCCCTAAACTGTGTGGCTCCAGGAAAACGACATTTCCTGCCTGGTACCAAGAAAATGAAGGGCCCTTTTAGCATCAGCATTCCATGAATCAAGGTGAGTGGTCAGTCAGTCAGTGTTACTGTGTGGCTGTTCCCCACGCTTATCTGAAATGTGTCCGTATTCCTTCTTGCCTGAGCTCCCACAGCCTTTCAGCCGACAGCTCTGAAAAGCACCTGAGACAGCCCGGGCTGATATGCCAACACGTGAACAGACCTGTCTACCCGTGCACATTCCCAGAGGTGCTTACTGTCCAAGGTCAATGTTGTATCCCTCCTACCAGTGCTCAGGGCCTGGCACAGAGTGGACACACCAATTGGCTTCCTGGGATTGAGGATCTGTAAAAGCAGCAAGGGTGGCTGGGATAAGGAGGAACGCAGAAACTCAGGAATGGGACTCACCAAGCCTGCCCCATAGTAGTGGCTGCATGACACATGCTGGTAGCCCTGCTGCAGGGGGATCCCTGTGGACAGAGCAGCATCCTGGTAGCCCAGCCGGACGGGGTAGTAGGGGTGCATGCTGGGGCGGCTGGGATACAGCTCCGGAGGCTCTCTCTCCAGGTGCTCAGACCCTACGACACGATCCGAGTGCATGCTCAGAGGAAGCCCTGAAAAGGCATGCATGAGGAAAG
Organism: Manis pentadactyla; assembly: GCF_030020395.1. Classification (NCBI taxonomy): domain Eukaryota; kingdom Metazoa; phylum Chordata; class Mammalia; order Pholidota; family Manidae; genus Manis; species Manis pentadactyla. Next base: position 43,209,500 of record NC_080022.1, on the reverse strand, counting down.
TGTTAAAAATACACAGAGCTGGGAAAAACAGCATCACATTCCTGTCCAAAGGTAGTAGTATCATAACCACTCATATCCATTTACAAAGAATACCTACACCCATTATGCTTTTGACCCTCCCTGTTCTTTAAACCCTTCAACCACATCCCACTGCTCTTAGAAAAAGTCCTGGGCACGGCCATGAAGCCCCATGCCAGCCTCCACTCCAGCCTCCGCATGTACTATAACCTAGCAGCTTCTTTCTCATCTACCCCAAGGCCTTGCAGATGCTTGGAAGGCTTCTCCCCCTCACTTTGCCTCAAGTCCACAGCATGCAGCTCCTTTCTACTCTCCCAGACCCCCGCCAAACCATCAGTTACTAGAGCTCTATAAATTGATTTGTGATTCTTTGATCAGTGCTGTCCCTCCCAGAAGGGCAAGGTCCTTGAGGGCAAGGAATGTGCCTTTACCCCCTCATCCCTTCATTGCTATTGTCTGGCACATAGTTAAGTGCTCAGTCCCTGTTCACTGAGAGATGGAGCAAAGCAAGGCACTGTGTCCTTGGAAAGATATCCTCCTAGGATTGCTGTTTTGGGTATCTTCCCCATCTAGCTCCCTTTGGACCTAGATTTTCCCTAGAATGTCCCAGAACACAGAAATAGCCTTTACAGAGCATCCAAGCCAGTCTTTAGCATATAGAGGGGAGAGACTGCTACAGAAGGAAGAAATTTGCCTGGGGTGACAGCAGCCCCCCGCCTCCTGCCTCAGATCTGTGCTTTCTACCATACTGCCATTGGCAAAATCACGAAAACACATATCTGCACCCAAAGGGAGCTCATTTTTAAAAGCCTCCAATCTACATGGGATTTGAAGCAGCAGGACACAGGAAACAATGTGATTTACACACATATGGTGGGAGGGGAGAGGAAAGTCTCAACAATACCTCAACAGAGATACTGTTCACCCCTGGAGAGCAGAGTAGCTGCCCCAATCCCATGCGCTGGAATGAACTGGAGACTGTGCACCTGCACACTGTGCCAGGGGAGGCTTTGGGGTGGGGCCTCCAAAGCACAGAAAGCGGGAGAAAGAAAGGTGCGCAGTAGTAGCTATGAGACCCACCCACAGGAAGTCTGAGGGAGGAGCCTCCAGTCTGACAAAATGGCGGGAAGGAGTGCAGGGGGTGTTGGGCCAGTTCATAGGCCCATGGGAAGTCCTCTGGGAGGAGCCTCCAGAGTGTGGCCTGGGAAGGAAGAGCGCGCAGGCGCAATCAGTCCTTGCTCTGGCCCACCCGCGGGATGTCCTATGGGAAGAGCTTGCAGCCTAAGAAAAGGGCGGGAAGAGGTGCACAAGCGCAGCAGGTCTGGCCCCCCCAGCCCCATCCCCCGCCCTTTCAAGCATCTCTGTGGAGGAGCCACAGCCAAGTCGACTGGAGGCCATTTTTTTCTTACAAGATGTAAAGGCTAAAGATGTGGCTAGATGTTAAAAAACCCTCGGAACCACCCATTCCTTTCTTTTTACTTTTTTGCAAAAAGGAACCCAACCTAAATCCCTACTTAGAGAAAAGTTCCCCCAAACAAGGTTACCCCGGGAAAGCATTTTCCCCACCCCTACACCAAGGGCCCATCCTGACGGGATCCGGGTAGGCCTGGGCCCCAGCGTGCGGGGCTGCGGGGGAGGACTGCAGCCCGAAAGGAACCGACAGCGGGCAAGGCCACTCGGAGCCTGGAGAGCTTACCGAAGTTGGCGAACGTTGGGCTAGGCAGTGGCCTGTGATGCTCCAGACGGCCGGGGTATCCTCTGCCTGCGGCCTCCATCCCGATCTGGGGCCCCACAGCCACTGCGGCTCGCTCGCTTGGCCCCAAGTGGCCGCAGCTGCGGCCACCCAGAACTGGCTGGAAAGGGCTCAGGCCAGGGCTCGGACCCGGCGGTGACCTCTCGGGGAAGCGGGCAGCCACGCAGCACTCGGGGCCCAGCTCCCTGCCTCCTGAAGCGACAGGCGGAGGCACCAGGTGGCTTGAGCCCGGGGCAGCGGCCACGGCCCCAGAGGGCAGCAGGGGCCTCTGCTCACTCAAGGACACCTCCTGCTCCTCCTCGGAGGCCTGCTTCTTGAGCACATTCTGTGCAGCCATGATCTTCTGGCGCTCGGTGATCAGGAAGCACTTCTCGCAGGAACACTGCTTCCAGCGGCACTTGCCCGCATGGCCCTTGACCGGCACCAGGAAGCCATGGTTCCGGCACCGCGAGCACTTGGGGGTGCGCAGCATCTTCTCCGCCAGCTTGGCGGGATTTGCCTTCAGAGCGCAACCGCCACCTCTGGGAGCTGCAGAGCAAGTGGAGCAAGGACGAACAGCGTCCCACAAATCCCTGGCGCTGGGGATGTCTGATACACTTGTAACAAAGTGGCTCCCTGTACATTCCAGCAACTGCAGCAAGACCCTTGCATTTTCCCTCCTCTTTGCGGTGCAAAATTTGGAGTTTTTGTGCCTTGGCTAATTACATGCAAGGGATTGGGTTGAATAAATTCCTCAAGGAATGCTATTGCATGTATGTCATTTGGGTAATCTGAAGTTTTAGGCATTTAATTTTCCAGACTTTATATTCCCGCCAAACCAGAGACAAAGTATTTTGTAAGTTCAAAAAAAGGCGGGGTGATATGCAACGGTCCACAGATTTAAAGCTCCAGAGGAACATAGCTCTCGGTAAACCCATTCTAGCAGAATAGCATTCCAAGAGGCAAACCGTCTTTCTCCTTCGAAAAGTTGCTGCTTCTGCTGAATTTCATTTCTCTTTCTTGCAAAGAAGCAGCCAATCAGTGATGCTTTCAGGACATTCTCAAGAGCTCAGTGCAGTGTGATAGTTGCTTAAGGGTGTGCCCTTACAGTGATTCCCATTTCTTAAGAGTCTTGTTGGTATAGGAATACATTTCTGGAAGATGGCATATTGCTGTGGTCGATGCCTTCCAAAGCATACTTAGAAGGCTTTAAAGTAAAATGGACTTAGGATATTTTATTACGAGCTTGAATCATTGCCTGACTTTGCTATGAATTTAGTTATTCCTGTAAAGCAACCCAAATCTTGGGACACCTGAAAAGTGGCACAAACTTCATAGTTTCCCAAGGCTTCTAAATTCATTCATTTTCTTGTTTGATAGAATTTGTGACACTCTGAGGTCTTTTTTTTTTTAGACCCCAAAACGGAAAAAAAATAGGCTGTTAACACAGAAGTTGAAAATCTTATAATCATAGAATCAGTCATATTTAAGGAGGTAGTTATGGTTAATACCTGGCTAAAAACATGTGAATATAAAATTTAACTCTCTCCAAAATTCTCTTTCTGGTAGCAGAACTGTAGAAGCCGAGGCCTGGCATCCACCCTGATTTTCCTGAATTCTTGGTTGCGGTGGTACTTTGCATCTCTCACCAGCTGCCTGACAATAGGAAATGGCTGCCATTTCTGAGGCTGATGAGAGACTGGGAAACTGAAAAGAGGTTTGTAAAACCTTTCTCTGCTTTAAGGAAATATATCCCTCATCTTAATAAGAGGGCAAAAGTATATGCTTCCTGTATTATTTGGCCCATCAGGAATTTCACTGGTAATTTTACTTCTGTTTAAAGAGATCTCAGTTTGTCTCTGCTTTGTTCTAACACCCTCTGTCTTAATATTTGATTTTAAAAATGTTGTCCTATAGATAAAAGGACAGGCAACCTCTTTTTCTGACTCCACCCAATTCACAATGGCTAATTTTTTCACTGAGTTTGTCATTTGAAAATAGCACTTAAAAATCATAATTTCAATACTACTCTCAAAAAATCTGGGGCACAAACTGCATTATCTCATAGTACTACAAATTATAAGGTCATTTTCTCCATTATCAAATTTAAATTTTATCATCAGGTGACACTGGATGATAAGGCCCAAAAAAGAAAACCACTCTCATTTACATTTCATGCTTGATCACCCAAGTACTCTTCATTTTCCTATTAATGATTTAAAGGAAAATCCTATTCAAAGACAACTATTTGAATTAACATATTTTAGCTTTGTTAACTACAAAATGCTTCCATATTTACTTCATAGCTTTAGGGGGAAAATATACCCAAGATGATGTGAAATTTGCATAGTGCTTTGAGAACATTAATAAACAACCATAAATCTTTTTAATCAGTAGTCACCTTATAAAATGTAGAAACCAAGGGTTTATACAGTAAACAAATCTAAGAAGAAGAAAAAAAGACTAGTTTATTTCTCTTTTCCCCCAAGTCTCAATTGTGTAGGTATTCCAAAAAAGCCTTATTCTACTCTTAGAAATTTAGACAAATTGATAGTTTTGTTTTATTTAGGTTAATGACTACTTCCTATGCTGCTTTTTTCTTTTAATGTATACATTCTTTAAATTTTTATTTAACAAGATGGTAACATGATGTAAAAGTGAAAAACTGCAAGTTAAAAAGGATGGGAGCCGTAAATACACAGTGGACCCCTTCCTTCCCCACACCTAAACCTTAGGATATTTATGTTTAAGGAAGTTTGCATCGTCATGAGCAATGGTTTATAAAATATCAAGTTATAGTTACTGAGGAATCATCAGTTTGACTAACCACAAAGGAGGTTCATGGTCATAACTGACTCCAGCTTCAGATATGGCCCCTTTTCCCTCAGTCGCACGTTTCCTACCTTGAGTAATGCCTCTGATTCTTCAGTTAATATGGTTACAATTGGTACTGTTTAATTCATACTCATTTTAAAGAGCCTTAGATTATGCAGTGCATGAGGGTATCATTTATAATCATTAAATATTGCATGCACTGTAATGTTTCCTTACTGGTAGCACACAACAGTAAAGAAGGGTTTTTCGTCTATAGCATCTTTCCCCTAACAGCTGTAACCCAGATATCTGCTATCTTCCCCTTTAGGCTTTCTCTAGTGAGCAACGGAAACTTCATTGAAGATTTTGTAGGGGATGGAGGGGAGGATTTATAGGAAACATCATATAGCAGATGCTTTAAAGTCCTGTCTTAGCATTTCTGTTCTCTGAAGATAGTGCTCTACCGTGCCACACCCACTGGAGAGAAACTGGTCTGTTGCCTTCGGTATCTCCTCCCTACACCTTTGCTTCCATCTCTCTATTCCTTCTTTCCTTTAATTGTATATTTAAACTTATACAAGCCTATAACTTGACTCATAAATAATCCTAATATGGATAGCAAAGTTTTATTTTAGAATAAATATGGAAGAACTGTTAGAATAAAAAAAATTTTTGAAGCAGGAGAGGTGTGACCCAGACAGAGGGAACAATATGTTTGAAGGCCTACAGTGGAGTTACAGTACAGTAAGGTCAAGAGACTGGAGAGAGATAAGGTATAGAAGTTAAACAGTAGCCATGTCAGGGAGGGAGTCCTTGAGGAAAATTATCAGAGTTTCTATCTAAGACTGGAGAGAGGAAATGACATGGCAGAGCCAGGCCAAGCTAGAACCCACATATGCAGATATCTAGTCCTGCCCTTGGTTTTTCTTTCAGAAAGCAGGAAAAACAATAGGTAACCAGGACTCGCATAGGTATTACAAGATTAAAATGGAGTTGGGTGGGGTTTTCTTTGGGGTCGTTGTTCCAGGCAGGGCACACACCTGAGGCTAGCCATGGCCCTGAACTAGTACTATGCTAGGCAGGGTTGTTTCTCTTAACCCTGGAGCCCTGCTGACTGGTTCATAGGACCTCTTCTAGGAATCCAAGAGACTAGGCACAAAGCAGCAGTGATGGAAGACAGAGGAGTGAGAGAAAAGGAGAGTGAGATGAAATTAAAGCAGCTATAGAGGTTGTACAGGTAAAGACACCACCATCTGGGCAGAGGGCATGCTCAAAGTGGCATCGTTAGCTGAGTTAGATCCAATAGTACTGACATTTGTTTCATTTTTACTTGCTAATTTGATGAAAGACTTCTTTACACACCCAAACTTTCACAATATCTGTAACTGATTACATGTATTTTTGTTAGTATTAACAAATTTTTATGAATTTCAAGAATTTTTTTGTCTTAAAAGATGAGAGGCACATGTCTCTATAAATACATTGTTAATATGGAATAATAGTTTTAATATCTCTATTGTTTGGTAAAATGCAAATTCAATTTAACACAACAGGCATGAATTTAATGCCAACACATGCAAGGCACTGTTCCTTAGTAAAATCAGAGTCAAAGAGAACAAAGAAGCAAAGAAAATTAAATTGATCTTCCTTTTCTATGTATGTTCCTTGTCTAGTTTCTTTTCTAGAACAATAAATCATTTATATTTATCAAAACAAACTAACAGAATTTTCCTCTGAATTTTGCTTCTATGAGAATAGCAAGCAGATAATAGGAATTTATCTTCCAAGAGAAGTTTTCATTTTATGCCACAGGGTCAATACAAACTAAGTACATGTTGTAACTGTAAACAGACGGCAAGAAATATTGCTCTAGAAATAGAGTGAGTGAGACCTGATCACTAATTATCTGCGTTACCTTGGCTAAGTCACATAACTTCTTTGTACCTCAGCAGCAGCAGTTAGTAATATTTGTGTAATATGCTGCAAGTTCCAAAGTGTCCCACATCCATGCATTTAATGATAATAATATGTAATAAATGCTTACAGCTTTGCAGGTAAAGGGGTTCAAAGCAAGTTTCTCCAAAATATGCTACTTTAGCACATGGACTATTTTGAACTGAAGGCAATCAAGACCATGGGAGCTCAAGAGAAACTTTTGCCCCTCCCTTAACTACCTAAAAGAATCTAGATTGAGGGTCTTTTCCAGAATGAGAGTTCTTACTAGAGATAATTTTATCAGAGTGACCCATCTATATGGCAGGGAAAACCTCTATTACCAAACATCTGCTCTTCTTCTTTTTGCCCTCTGAATTGGCCCTTTCCCCTTTGAGGCCCCAGGCCTCTATCCTATTCTTTAGCTTAGGACTTCATATATACCCCATTTTACCTTTCTGTTCTCTGACCCTCTCACATATGTGGGGTTCCCATATGTAGGAATTAAAATAGTCTTTCTCCTGTTAATCTGTATTATGTCAATTTAGTTGTTTGACCATCCAGAAGAAACTTTGAAGGGTTGAGGAAAATTTGTTCTACCCAGCACAGGCATGGTCTCATTTAATCTACAGAACAATATCTATAAGGGGGATACTTTCATTGTGTCCATTTGAAAAATGATACAACTGAAGTTAGAGAAGTAAGAAATTCCTACCCAAGATATGTAGGAAGTGGCAGAAACATGTATGAATAGCCTCCAAGTCTCTACCATTAACCACAGTGCTACATTGCTATCATTTAACTGTAAAGTTAAGATTTACTTTAACTATAAAGTAAGATCTCTGATTCTTGCAGGATTATAATGCATTTAGAATGCCCAGCACAATGTCTGGTATCTGGCACATAGCATGCATTACATGATGTCAAGGAAGAGGAAGGGGCAAATGAATGGAGAATAAGGAGAAGGTATTATCTCTGACTTACCAAGGCCACCTCCAACTAGGAGATTTGATTCAGTTGCACAACCTTGCTGAGTGACATCAGGCTCTCCAAGCATTGATTAAACCCAAGCTGTCTAATACCATAGCTATTACCCCCATGTGACTATTGAGCACTTGAAGTGTGGCCAGTCCAAATTAATGTGTGCTGAAAGTATAAAATACACACCAGATTTCAAAGACTTACTATAAAAAAATGTAAAATATCTCATTAATAATTTTATATAGATTATTATTGAAATAATGATATTTTGGATATATTGAGTCAAATAATACATTTCAGTGTGGTTTTTTACATTTTAATGTTGCTACCAGAAAATTGAAAATTACATAAGTGCCTCACATTATATTTCTATTGGACAGCACTGAAAGATATTTGTCTGCATGGTCCCCCCTCCACTTCCAAAGAGCAGGTTTTCAACAGCAGCTCAAATTCAAGCTGTTATACCACCGTCATGAGGAGTACACCACTTCCATACATCCCTTTCTCATGTTGGTTAGATTACTTTTTGTCATTTAAGGCCCTTCTAATGGAATCAAAAAAGCTCTATTTCATGCTTTAGAACTGGAAATTTTTATCTGACTACTAGGATATGTCAGCTAGAAGAGTCTAATAACACTCTAGTTTGCATTTTAAATCTTTAAATATATTTTTAAGGATATGTTTATATATAGAAATGTATCCATTTTATAGGAACATTTTCATATTTGTCTTGTTAGGTATAAATTATCAGTAAAAAGCTGTAAACTAGGAAAGAAAGAAGGATGTCATTATATACTAAGGTTACACCATTCCTGTGCTACATAATACATCAGATTCTCCTAAGATCCCAACCAGAGAGTATGAGTCCATTAGGTACATGCTGCTTGATATATGGAGTCCTTTGGACATTTAATGTTGTTAAGAACCTTGGAAATTTAATTAAAAATTACTTGGTTTATACTCTTCTCACCCCAGGTAAACAGTTACTACCACTAGGAGCACTCATATTGCTTTGCACAAATAATTGCTTCAAAAAACAAGCAAACAAAAAAGGCATGAAGATCTGTTATGAACAGTTTTCATTTAAACATATAGGGATTATTACCTCCCACATTTCTTTAAACATGGTTAGACTTACTTAGTTTAATGAGTTTGGGGATTGTTGCTTTTTCCCCTTTAACTTGCCAGATAAATCAGAAATATTTATTTTAAGAGACAGTTTAAGGAACTCCGTAATTCCCAATCTGTCAAAGTTTTACAAATAAATTTCAGTTGAATGCCTGTCATTGTTTCCAATTTGGTCAAGAAAAAGAAAAGTATACAACTCATCAGATTAATTAGTTGATTGGGGTTAAATAATTCTAAGAATAAATATTTGACCTCCTGGCATATCATAAACCTTCTGGAGTGAGGAGGATTATAAATAAAATGTACAAGATTTAAAATGGTCCAGATACACCCTGAACATTATTGCAGGCATGTGGGATACATTTTTAGATAAGTTAAAACCAAGTGTGGGTTTAGTTTTTAGCAATCTTTGATCAGTGGTTTACTAAAGCTTTATTGCTTTGGTGTGAGGGTAAGGGGGTGCAGAGAACCAGGTAGGAAGAGAGGAATAATGGCAACAGTGCCCCCTGCTGCCTGATGGTCACCTCCCTTCCCTGCCAACTTAGTTTTAGGGATTTTTAGAGACTTGATACCCTAGGGGATAAGGAGTGAGAAAGGAAAGAACTAACATTCATTATGGGCTTACCACAGTGCAAGCACTGTGCTATCATTTAGTTTAATAATAATAGGAAGTTCATTATAAATTCAGGAAAGAATAAGATGAAGTTTATAGGTAAAGAAACTGGGGTTCAAGAAAGTTAGAAAACCTTTCCAGAATTCACAGCTAAGAGTGGAATCAGCCAGCATGTGGCCCAGGTATGCCTGGCTCCAGAACCATTGGAGAAGAAATTCCTACCCAAGGTATGTAGGAAGTGGCAGAAACGTGTAGGAATCTTATCCTCAGAGCACACTTGTGGTGACTGGAGGCCATGGGCACAGCTCAGACTCCTAAAAGCATTGTCACCAACTGGCCTGCTTTTCCTGGGACTTGGTGGGTTCTGGAGACTCTGGAATCTCAGTGCTACAACTGAGAAAGTCAGGGGCAAACCAGGACTACTTGGTCACCCTAGCAAGAATTCAGTTGAATAAAGCACCAGGCAGGGAGGGGCAGTTTGGAAAAGGAAGAAGGCTCCTAGTCAGTCTGTCCTGCTCCTTTCTGTGGGCCAGGCTGCTGTGCAACAGGTGAGCAATCTCTGTTTATGCCATGACACATCCTGAGGCATTATCAGAGAAGTTCACATTTCTGTCAGCTATGATTTCTTTAGTTCTAGTCCTAAATCACCAAAGTCAGTTGGAATTTAGTTAACTGAATAACTCATCCACTCAGATGTAGGGAAAAGCAGACTATGGCTTCACAGACACACAAGTCCTGTGAGGATTAATGAGGGCCAGAAAGAAGGGAGCATAACAGAATAGACATTCAGGTAAATGCTTAACACACACAGCACAGAGCGAGGCATTTTGTGCATGTCATCTACACATTTGTACATGTTATCTATTATAACAACCTTAAAACATAGTTATAATTAACCCTAATTATAGATTTTAAAAATCAATGAAGCTCAAAAAAGAGCTAAATAACTTGTCTAAGGTCACACAGCTAGAAAAAAAGATGAACTCAGAATTTATTTCTGCCCAGATCTGTGTGACTTTTTCTACTCTATCAGTCTGATACATAGTAGTACTTAGATATTAAGTTCCCCTTCCCAGTAAGTTCCTAACAACTTAAATTTGTTAATTTCAATGTGGCTTATGCATTTAAAATAAAATAACATACTAAGAACCGTGTTCTCCAAAGTCTTAATGGTGAATATAGATGTTCACGGTGGGGGATGAATTTACCTGCTTAAGCTCACTATATGTTAAGCTGAGAAAATAATTCAGGCAACTACTCCAGCTTACCCCCACTGGAAGTGAGTGGCCAATACCCACTGAGACTGGATGGAACACTGAACCAGGAGATGCTACACAAAGTAAGCAGTGTTCGGTCTCATTTGAAATATTTCGTATATAGTTATTAAAGATGGCAATTTACCCGTCCAGACTAAATATAAATGAATGTCTGGCAAACTACTTAAACACTATAATTACCAGAAAAATGAAACAGAGGCAGGTTAATAAAGCAAAGTTTTCTGGCAGACATACTTTGCACCTGATTCTGTTATACACTGTGAATTGGTGAAGGAAAGTGGAAGGACATACACAGAGATGTGGACACAGGGACAAAGATGTCTTGCATAGATATATATTTGTGTAATTGAAGTGGAGAAGGCACTAATGGGCTTAAGTATTTATAGCTGAAAATCAAATACCCTACATACCAATTAAAATGTCATGAGAAGGAAGTGGGAGAATATGATGTAGAAATCAAGGAATATCTATCTGCCAGATACCTAACAGAGGTTCTGTTAGCAAAGAGGAATAGGCAGTTGACTTTTGTGTAGAAAACAGTGACTGTCACTCCATATCTATAAAATGGGAAGAATATCTATCTTGTACTATTGTTGTTAAGTATTAACAATATTTAAAGCACCTGGCAAAAAGTGAGTACTCAGGGGGTGGAGCCAAGATGGCAGCGTGAGTAGAGCAGCGGAAATCTCCTCCCAAAACCACATATATCTATGAACATATAACAAAGACAACTCTTCCTAGAATAAAGACCAGAGGACACAGGACAACATCCAGACCACATCCACACCTGAGAGAACCCAGCGCCTCGCGAAGGGGGTAAGATACAAGCCCCGGCCTGGCGGGAGCCGAGCGCCCCTCCCCCCAGCTCCCGGCGGGAGAAGAGTAGGCAGAGCGGGAGGGAGACGGAGCCCAGGACTGCTGAACACCCAGCCCCAGCCATCCGGACCAGAGTGCAGACACAGTGCGTGTGTGGGACCCTGGACACTAGGGAAACAGGGCACCAAGAATGGTGAGCGGGTGCCTGAGGCCGACACCAGAGAACAAACAAAAGCAAGCGGCCATTTTTTTTTTTTTGCTGTTTTGTTTTGGAGAGCGCTTTTTGGAAGTCTTAAAGGGATAGGGACCCCAATACAAGGGAAACAGGGCAGCAAGACCGGAGAGCAGATGCCCGAGGCTGGCGCCGGAGAAGAAAAACGAGCAGCCATTATTTATTTTTTTATTTTTATTTTTTATTTTTTTAATTTTTATTTTTTTGTGTGGTCATTCTTTTGTTTTGGTGGGTGCTTTTTGGAAGTCTTAAAGGGGCAGGGTGGGACACTTAGTCCAGAGGTAGAGAATCCAGGTATCTCTGGGCACCCTAATCCCCTGGGCTGCAGGGAGCAGGGAGGCCCCTTACGGAGATAAAAAGCACCCCCCGTACCCCCACCCGCCGCTCCGCCTCCAACGCGACTCCACCACTTTGGAGCAGCTGCCTGAGCCAGGCCACGCCCACAGCAACAGCGGAGATAAACTCCATAGCAGCCGGGCAGAAAGCAAAAGCCCTGTCTGCGCGCAGCTACCCAGCACAAGTCACTAGAGGCCGCTGTTCTCCCAGGATAGGAGGGCCACAAACCAACAAGAAGTGAAGTTCTTCCAGCCGTCACTCATCCCAGCTCGGCAAACTATACCTATCACCATGAAAAGGCAAAGCTACAGGCAGACAAAGATCACAGAGACAACACCAGAGAAGGAGACAGACCTAACCAGTCTTCCTGACAAAGAATTCAAAATAAAAATCATAAACATGCTGACAGAGATGCAGAGAAATACGTAAGAGATATGGGATGAAGTCCGGAGGGAGATCACAGATGCCAGGAAGGAGATTACAGAAATGAAACAAACTCTGGAAGGGTTTATAAGCAGGATGGATAGGATGCAAGAGGCCATTGATGGAATTGAAACCAGAGAACAGGAACACATAGAAGCTGACATAGAGAGAGACAAAAGGATCTCCAGGAATGAAACAATATTAAGAGAACTGTGTGACCAATCCAAAAGGGACAATATCCGTATTATAGGGGTACCAGAAGAAAAAGAGAGAGGAAAAGGGATGGAAAGTATCTTGGAAGAAATAATTGCTGAAAACTTCCCCACACGTGGGGGGAAATAATCGAACAGACCACGGAAATACACAGAACCCCCAACAGAAAGGATCCAAGGAGGACAACACCAAGACACATAATAATTGAAAAGGCAAAGATCAAGGAAAGAGTTTTAAAGGCAGCTAGAGAGAAAAAGTTCACCTATAAAGGAAAACCCATCAGGCTAACATCAGACTTCTCGATAGAAACCCTACAGGCCAGAAGAGAATGGCATGATATATTTAATACAATGAAACAGAAGGGCCTTGAACCAAGGATACTGTATCCAGCATGACTATCATGTAAATATGATGGCGGGATTAAACAATTCCCAGACAAACAAAAGCTGAGGGAATTTGCTTCCCACAAACCACCTCTACAGGGCATCTTACAGGGACTGCTCTAGAAGGGAGCACTCCTAGAAAGAGCACAGCACAAAACACCCAACATATGAAGAATGGAGGAGGAGGAATAAGAAGGGAGAGAAGAAAAGAATCTCCAGACAGTGTATATAACAGCTCAATAAGCGAGCTAAGTTAGGCAGTAAGATACTAAAGAGGCTAAATTTGAACCTTTGGTAACACGAATTTAAACCCTGCAATGGCAATAAGTACATATCTTTCAATAGTCACCCTAAATGTAAATGGACTGAATGCACCAATCAAAAGACACAGAGTAATAGAATGGATAAAAAAAGCAACACCCATCTATATGCTGCTTACAAGAAACTCACCTCAAACCCAAAGACATGTACAGACTAAAAGTCAAGGGATGGAAAAACATATTTCAGGCAAACAACAGCGAGAAGAAAGCAGGCGTTGCAGTACTAATATCAGACAAAATAGACTTCAAAACAAAGAAAGTAACGAGATAAAGAAGGACACTACATAATGATAAAGGGCTTAGTCCAACAAGAGGTTATAACCATTCTAAATATATATGCACCCAACACACGAGCACCAGCATATGTGAAACAAATACTAACAGAACTAAAGGGGGAAATAGACTGCAATGCATTCATTCTAGGAGACTTCAACACACCACTCACCCCAAAGGATAGATCCACTGGGCAGAAAATAAGTAAGGACACGGAAGCACTGAACAACACAGTAGAGCAGATGGACCTAATAGACATCTATAGAACTCTACATCCAAAAGCAACAGGATATACATTCTTCTCAAGTGCACATGGAACATTCTCCAGAATAGACCACATACTAGCCCACAAAAAGAGCCTCAGCAAAATCCAAAATATTGAAATCCTACCAACCAACTTTTCAGACCACAAAGGTATAAAACTAGAAATAAATTCTACAAAGAAAACAAAAAGGCTCACAAACACATGGAGGCCTAACAACATGCTCCTAAATAATCAATGGATCAATGAACAAATTAAAATAGAGATCAAGGAATATATAGAAACAAATGACAACAATAACACAAAGCCCCAACTTCTGTGGGACACAGCAAAAGCAGTCTTAAGAGGAAAGTATATAGCGATCCAGGCACACTTGAAGAAACAAGAACAATCCCAAATGAATAGTCTAACATCACAATTATCGAAATTGGAAAAAGAAGAACAAATGAGGCCTAAAGTCAGCAGAAGGAGGGACATAATAAAGATCAGAGAAGAAATAAACAAAATTGAGAAGAATAAAACAATAGCAAAAATAAATGAAACCAAGAGCTGGTTCTTTGAGAAAATAAACAAAATAGATAAGCCTCTAGCCAAACTTATTAAGAGAAAAAGAGAATCAACACAAATCAACAGAATCACAAATGAGAACGGAAAAATCACGACAGACTCCACAGAAATACAAAGAATTATTAAAGACTACTATGAAAACCTATATGCCAACAAGCTGGAAAACCTAGAAGAAATGGACAACTTCCTAGAAAAATACAACCTTCCAAGACTGACCAAGGAAGAAACACAAAAGTTAAACAAACCAATTACGAGCAAAGAAATTGAAACGGTAATCAAAAAACTACCCAAGAACAAAACACCCGGGCTGGACGGATTTACCTCAGAATTTTATCACACACACAGAGAAGACATAATACCCATTCTCCTTAAAGTTTTCCAAAAAATAGAAGAGGAGGGAATACTTCCAAACTCATTCTATGAAGCCAAGATCACCCTAATACAAAAACCAGGCAAAGACCCCACCAAAAAAGAAAATTACAGACCAATATCCCTGATGAATGTAGATGCAAAAATACTTAATTAAATATTAGCAAACCGAATACAAAAGTATATCAAAAGGATCATACACCATGACCAAGTGGGATTCATCCCAGGGATGCAAGGATGGTACAACATTCGAAAATCCATCAACATCATCCACCACATCAACAAAAAGAAAGACAAAAACCAGATGATCATCTCCACAGATGCTGAAAAAGCATTTGACAAAATTCAACATCCATTCATGATAAAAACTCTCAGCAAAATGTGAATAGAGGGCAAGTACCTCAACATAATAAAGGCCATATATCATAAACCCACAGACAACATTATACTGAACAGTGAGAAGCTGAAAGCTTTTCCTCTGAGATCGGGAACTAGACAGGGATGCCCACTCTCCCCACTGCTATTTAACATAGTACTGGAGGTCCTAGCCACGGCAATCAGACAAAACAAAGAAATACAAGGAATCCAGATTGGTAAAGAAGAAGTGAAACTGTCACTATTTGCAGATGATATGATATTGTACATAACAAACCCCAAAGACTCCACCCCAAAACTACTAGAACTGATATCAGAATACAGCAAAGTTGCAGGATACAAAATCAACACACAGAAATCTGTAGCTTTCCTATACACTAACAATGAACCAATAGAAAGAGAAATCAGGAAAACAATTCCATTCACAATTGCATCAAAAAGAATAAAATACCTAGGAATAAATCTAACCAAAGAAGTGAATGACCTATACTCTGAAAACTACAAGTCACTCTTAAGAGAAATTAAAGGGGACACTAACAAATGGAAACTCATCCCATGCTCGTGGCTAGGAAGAATTAATATCGTCAAAATGGCCATCCTGCCCAAAGCAATATACAGATTTGATGCAATCCCTATGAAACTACCAGCAACATTCTTCAATGAACTGGAACAAATAATTCAAAAATTCATATGGAAACACCAAAGACCCCGAATAGCCAAAGCAATCCTGAGAAAGAAGAATAAAGTAGGGGGGATCTCACTCCCCAACTTCAAGCTCTACTATAAAGCCATAGTAATCAAGACAATTTGGTACTGGCACAAGAACAGAACCACAGACCAGTGGAACAGACTAGAGACTCCAGACATTAACCCAAACATATATGGTCAATTAATATTTGATAAAGGAGCCATGGACATACAATGGCGAAATGACAGTCTCTTCAACAGATGGTGCTGGCAAAACTGGACAGCTACATGTAGGAGAATGAAACTGGACCATTGTCTAATCCCATATACAAAAGTGAATTCAAAATGGATCAAAGCCCTGAATGTAAGCCATGAAACCATTAAACTCGTGGAAAAAACATAGGCAAAAACCTCATAGACATAAACATGAGTGACCTCTTCTTGAACATATCTCCCCGGGCAAGGAAAACAACATCAAAAATGAATAAGTGGGACTATATTAAGCTGAAAAGCTTCTGTACAGCAAAAGACACCATCAATAGAGCAAAAGGGAACCCTACAGTATGGGAGAATATATTTGTAAATGACAGATCCGATAAAGGCTTGACGTCCAAAATATATAAAGAGCTCACATGCCTCAACAAACAAAAATCAAATAATCCAATTAAAAAATGGGCAGAGGAACTGAAGAGACAGTTCTCCAAAAAAGAAATACAGATGGCCAACAGACACATGAAAAGATGCTCCACATCACTAATTATCAGAGAAATGCAAATTAAAACTAAATGAGGTATCACCTCACACCAGTAAGGATGGCTGCCATCCAAAAGACAAACAACAACAAATGTTGGTGAGGCTGTGGAGAAAGGGGTACCGTCCTACACTGCTGGTGGGAATGTAAGTTAGTTCAACCATTGTGGAAAGCAGTATGGAGGTTCATCAAAATGCTCAAAACAGACTTACCATTTGACCCAGGAATTCCACTCCAGGAATTTACCCTAAGAACGCAGCAATCAAGTTTGAGAAAGACCAATGCACCCCTATGTTTATCGCAGCACTATTTACAATAGCCAAGAATTGGAAGCAACCTAAATGTCCATCGATAGATGAATGGATAAAGAAGAAGTGGTACATATACACAATGGAATACTACTCAGCCATAAGAAGAGGGCAAATCCTACCATTTGCAGCAACATGGATGGAGCTGGAGGGTATTATGCTCAGTGAAATAAGCCAAGCGGAGAAAGAGAAATACCAAATGATTTCACTCATCTGTGGAGTATAAGAGCAAAGGAAAAACTAAAGGAACAAAACAGCAGCGGAATCACAGAACCCAAGAATGGACTAACAGGTACCAAAGGGAAAGGGACTGGGGAGGATGGGTGGGTAGGGAGGAATAAGGGGGGGAGAAAGAAAGGGGGTATTAAGATCAGCATGCATAGGGGGGTTGGGAGAAAGGGGAGGGCTGTACAACACAGAGAAGACAAGTAGTGATGTTGGCGTGTGATATGGAATTCCTGGGTCAAATGGTAAGTCTGTTTTGAGCATTTTGATGAACCTCCATACTGCTTTCCACAATGGTTGAACTAGTTTACATTCCCACCAGCAGTGTAGGAGGGTACCCCTTTCTCCACACCCTCGCCAACATTTAGCTATGCTGATGGACAGTGACTGTAAAGGGGTTTATAGCGGGGACCTGGTATAGGGGAGAACCTAGTAAACATAATATTCTTCATGTAAGTGTAGATTAAAGATAACCAAAAAAAAAAAAAAAAGCAGTTCCTGTGTGGAGACCTCCAATGAGTTCTACACAATGGTATAAAGGGCAGATCAAAGTATGGGCCAAGGGTCTGTTTGTATTTATACAGAGGATGAAAGCCTAATTTGGCTACACAGAAAATGAACTAAGATACGATATGAAGAAGAACTTCCAACATCAACACTCTCTGGAAGAGTCATACCAGAAGATGATCATCAAAAAACCTCAACAAAGATCCAGGCGATGCTGCAGTTGTAGCTGCATTCATCCCACCGGTTCCTGGACTTGCCATGGGAATGAAGAAGGAGATATCTCAGCTGGCCTGTGCATACAGTAAAACAACAAATTTGAATGGATCTACACTGTTGGAACTCAACCAAGAATTAGGAGAAGTGCAAGTTGTAGTGCTCCAAAATCTTACAACTACAGACTATCTACTGTTAAAAGAACATATGGGATGTGAACAGTTCCCAGGA
Organism: Manis pentadactyla; assembly: GCF_030020395.1. Taxonomy (NCBI): domain Eukaryota; kingdom Metazoa; phylum Chordata; class Mammalia; order Pholidota; family Manidae; genus Manis; species Manis pentadactyla. The sequence goes on along the minus strand of NC_080022.1, from coordinate 43,191,514 downwards.
ATGGGCTGTCTTAATTTGTCTGATTTCTCTCAGACTGTTCAAGTACAGTTGGACAATATCCATCATATCATAGACAAATTTTCACAAATGCCTAGGGTGCCTAACTGGTTTTCTTGGCCTCACTGGAGATGGCTGGTAATTATAGATCTGCTTTGGTTATGTAACTGTTTTCCTATTATGTTAATGTGTATGTGCAATTTAATTAGTAGTTTAAAACCTATACATGCTTAAATTACTCTACAAGAAGATATGTCAAAGAAATAATCAATCTTCCCATGTTTTCTTCTGTCTGCTACCTCTATAGCTTTTCTACTTCCTTCCTAATTACAACCCTTAAATAGAATTCGTGCCTCATATCAAATTTACCGAGTATCAAAAATCCTCCAAGTGCTAAAGATACCTCAAGACAAATGCTGGGCATAGAAGCCACAGGGCATAAATCTGCAAAGAAGTAAAAAGCTAACCTTTTCAAACAATATGGCTTCTCTCTCACTTACCAACTTTACACCTCCCTGTATGGCCCTGGAAGATGACTGGTTAGCCAGAGACGGGTAAGATTCCTCAAGGGAGGAACAACCTAAGACAGGCACAGTCGCAGGGGGGTCATCAGGTGAGAAATTGGGGATCAACAGAGGTGAGGCTTAGAACCTCACCCCCCGTTCTGAGAGAAATCTTCTGCATCCGTGGATGTTTTATTGCCCTTGTCTAGCTTGGATTAACACATAGTCTACAGGCACACACCTGATCATCTACATTTGCTCTCTTACAACAGTAAACTAAGTTTTCTACCTCTATCTTACATCTACCTACCACTTCAGCATTTTATTAATAATAATAATAATAAAGGGAGAAATGTGGGATTCACATATAAATCAAGTATAAAAATCAAACGAGAGGGGCGGAAGATGGCGGCGTGAGTAGAGCAGCGGAAATCTCCTCCCAAAACCACATATATCTATGAAAATATAACAAAGAGGACCCTTCATAGAATAAAGACCAGAGGATACAGGACAATATCCAGACCACATCCACACCTGCGAGAACCCAGCGCCTCGCGAAGGGGGTAAGATACAAGCCCCGGCCCGGCGGGAGCCGAGCGCCCCTCCCCCCAGCTCCCGGCGGGAGAAGAATAGGCAGAGCGGGAGGGAGACGGAGCACAGGACTGCTGAACACCCAGCCCCAGCCATCCGGGCCAGAGCGCAGACACAGTACGTGCCCAGGGGGCCCTGGATGCTAGGGAAACAGGGCAGCAAGAACAGTGAGCGGGTACCGGTGGCCTGGCGCAGGAGGACACCAGAAAAACGCGCGACCATTTTTTTTTTGCTGTTTTGTACTGGCGAGCGCTATTTCGAAGTCTTAAAGGGATAGGGCCCCCAATACTACGGAAACAGGGCAGCAAGACCAGTGAGCAGATGCCTGAGGCTGGCGCCGGAGAATAAAGAAGAACGAGCGGCCACTTTTTTTTTCTTTAAATTTAAAAAAAAAATTTTTTTTTTAATTTAAATTTTTTTTGTGTGTGTGGTCGTTGTTTTGTTTTGGCGGGTGCTTTTTGGAAGTCTTAAAGGGCCAGGGTGGGACACTTAATCCAGAGGTAGGGAATCCGGGGATCTCTGGGCACCCTAACCCCTGGGCTGCAGGGAGCAGGGAGGCCCCTTACGGAGATAAATAGCCTCCAGGCCGCTCCCCCTCCAACGCGACTCCACCACTTTGGAGCAGAGGCCTGAACCAGGCCACACCCATAGCAACAGCGGAGATAAACTCCATAGCAGCCCAGCAGGAAGCAGAAACCCTGTCTGCGCACAGCTGCCCAGCACAAGTCACTAGAGGTCGCTTTTCTCCCAGGAGAGGAGGGCCACAAACCAACAAGAGGGGAAGTTCTTCCAGCCGTCACTCGTCCCAGCTCTGCAAAGTATTCCTATCACCATGAAAAGGCAAAGCTACAGGCAGACAAAGATCACAGAGACAACACCAGAGAAGGAGACAGACCTAACCAGTCTTCCTGACAAAGAATTCAAAATAAAAATCATAAACATGCTGACAGAGATGCAGAGAAATACGCAAGAGAAATGGGATGAAGTCCGGAGGGAGATCACAGATGCCAGAAAGGAGATCGCAGAAATGAAACAAACTCTGGAAGGGTTTATAAGCAGAATGGATAGGATGCAAGAGACCATTGATGGAATTGAAACCAGAGAACAGGAACGCATAGAAGCTGACATAGAGAGAGATAAAAGGATCTCCAGAAATGAAACAATGTTAAGAGAACTGTGTGACCAATCCAAAAGGAACAATATCCATATTATAGGGGTTCCAGAAGAAGAAGAGAGAGGAAAAGAGATGGAAAGTGTCTTAGAAGAAATAATTGCTGAAAACTTCCCCAAACTGGGGGAGGAAATAATCGAACAGACCACTGAAATACACAGAACCCCCAACAGAAAGGATCCAAGGAGGACAACACCAAGACACATAATGATTAAAAAAGCAAAGATCAAGGACAAGGAAAGAATTTTAAAGGCAGCTAGAGAGAAAAAGTTCACCTATAAAGGAAAACCCATCAGGCTAACATCAGACTTCTCGATAGAAACCGTACAGGCCAGAAGAGAATGGCATGATGTATTTAATACAATGAAACAGAAGGGCCTTGATCCAAGGATACTGTATCCAGCACGACTATCATTCAAATATGACGGTGGGATTAAACAATTCCCAGACAAACAAAAGCTGAGGGAATTTGCTTCCCACAAACCACCTCTACAGAACATCTTACAGGGACTGCTCTAGATGGGAGCACTCCTAGAAAGAGCACAGCACAAAACACCCAACATATGAAGAATGGAGGAGGAGGAATAAGAAGGGAGAGAAGAAAAGAATCTCCAGACAGTGTATATAACAGCTCAATAAGTGAGCTAAGTTAGGCAGTAAGATACTAAAGAGGCTAACCTTGAACCTTTGGTAACCACGAATTTAAAGCCTGCAATGGCAATAAGTACATATCTTTCAATAGTCACCCTAAATGTTAATGGGCTGAATGCACCAATCAAAAGACATAGAGTAATAAAATGGATAAAAAAGCAAGATCCATCTATATGCTGCTTACAAGAAACTCACCTCAAACCCAAAGACATGTACAGACTAAAAGTCAAGGGATGGAAAAACATATTTCAGGCAAACAACAGCGAGAAGAAAGCAGGCGTTGCAGTACTAATATCAGACAAAATAGACTTCAAAACAAAGAAAGTAACAAGAGATAAAGAAGGACACTACATAATGATAAAGGGCTCAGTCCAACAAGAGGATATAACCATTCTAAATATATATGCACCCAACACACGAGCACCAGCATATGTGAAACAAATACTAACAGAACTAAAGGGGGAAATAGACTGCAATGCATTCATTCTAGGAGACTTCAACACACCACTCACCCCAAAGGATAGATCCACTGGGCAGAAAATAAGTAAGGACACGGAAGCACTGAACTACACAGTAGAGCAGATGGACCTAATAGACATCTATAGAACTCTACATCCAAAAGCAACAGGATATACATTCTTCTCAAGTGCACATGGAACATTCTCCAGAATAGACCACATACTAGGCCACAAAAAGAGCCTCAGAAAATTCCAAAAGATTGAAATCCTACCTACCAACTTTTCAGACCACAAAGGAATAAAACTAGAAATAAACTGTACAAATAAAGCAAAGAGGCTCACAAAGTCATGGAGGCTTAACAACACGCTCCTAAATAATCAATGGATCAATGACCAAATCAAAATGGAGATCCAGCAATATATGGAAACAAATGACAACAACAACACTAAGCCCCAACTTCTGTGGGACACAGCAAAAGCAGTCTTAAAAGGAAAGTATATAGCAATCCAAGCATATTTAAAAAAGGAAGAACAATCCCAAATGAATGATCTAATGTCACAATTATCAAAATTGGAAAAAGAAGAACAAGTGAGGCCTAAGGTCAGCAGAAGGAGGGACATAATAAAGATCAGAGAAGAAATAAATAAAATTGAGAAGAATAAAACAATAGCAAAAATAAATGAAACAAAGAGCTGGTTCTTCGAGAAAATAAACAAAATAGATAAGCCTCTAGCCAGACTTATTGAGAAGAAAAGAGAGTCAACACAAATCAACAGTATCAGAAACGAGAAAGGAAAAATCACGATGGACCCCACAGAAATACAAAGAATTATTAGAGAATACTATGAAAACCTATATGCTAACAAGCTGGGAAACCTAGGAGAAATGGACAACTTCCTAGAAAAATACAACCTTCCACGATTGACCCAGAAAGAAACAGAAAATCTCAACAGACCAATTACCAGCAACGAAATTGAAGCGGTAATCAAAAAACTACCAAAGAATAAAACCCCCGGGCCAGATGGATTTATGTCGGAATTTTAGCAGACATACAGGGAAGACATAATACCCATTCTCCTTAGAGTTTTCCAAAAAATAGAGGAGGAGGGGATACTCCCAAACTCATTCTATGAAGCCAACATCACCCTAATACAAAAACCAGGCAAAGACCCCACCAAAAAAGAAAACTACAGACCAATATCCCTGATGAATGTAGATGCAAAAATACTCAACAAAATATTAGCAAACCGAATTCAAAAATACATCAAAAGGATCATACACCATGACCAAGTGGGATTCATCTCAGGGATGCAAGGATGGTACAACATTCGAAAGTCCATCAACATCATCCACCACATCAACAAAAAGAAAGACAAAAACCACATGATCATCTCCACAGATGCTGAAAAAGCATTTGACAAACTTCAACATCCATTCATGATAAAAACTCTCAGCAAAATGGGAATAGAGGGCAAGTACCTCAACATAATAAAGGCCATCTATGATAAACCCACAGCCAACATTATATTGAACAGTGAGAAGCTGAAAGCATTTCCTCTGAGATCGGGAACTAGACAGGGATGCCCACTCTCTCCACTGTTATTTAACATAGTATTGGAGGTCCTAGCCACAGCAATCAGACAAAACAAAGAAATACAAGGAATCCATATTGGTAAAGAAGAAGTTAAACTGTCACTATTTGCAGATGACATGATACTGTACATAACAAACCCCAAAGACTCCACCCCAAAACTACTAGAACTGATATCAGAATACAGCAAAGTTGCAGGATACAAAATCAACACACAGAAATCTGTGGCTTTCCTATACACTAACAATGAACCAACAGAAAGAGAAATCAGGAAAACAACTCCATTCACAATTGCATAAAAAAAAAAAAATACCTAGGAATAAACCTAACCAAGGAAGTGAAAGACTTATACTCTGAAAACTACAAGTCACTCTTAAGAGAAATTAAAGGGGACACTAACAGATGGAAACTCATCCCATGCTCGTGGCTAGGAAGAATTAATATCGTCAAAATGGCCATCCTGCCCAAAGCAATATACAGATTTGATGCAATCCCTATGAAACTACCAGCAACATTCTTCAATGAACTGGAACAAATAATTCAAAAATTCATATGGAAACACCAAAGACCCCGAATAGCCAAAGCAATCCTGAGAAAGAAGAATAAAGTAGGGGGGATCTCACTCCCCAACTTCAAGCTCTACTGTAAAGCCATAGTAATCAAGACAATTTGGTACTGGCACAAGAGCAGAGCCACAGAACAATGGAACAGACTAGAGAATCCAGACATTAACCCAGACATATACGGTCAATTAATATTTGATAAAGGAGCCATGGACATACAATGGCGAAATGACAGTCTCTTCAACAGATGGTGCTGGCAAAACTGGACAGCTACATGTAGGAGAATGAAACTGGACCATTGTCTAATCCCATATACAAAAGTGAATTCAAAATGGATCAAAGCCCTGAATGTAAGCCATGAAACCATTAAACTCGTGGAAAAAACATAGGCAAAAACCTCATAGACATAAACATGAGTGACCTCTTCTTGAACATATCTCCCCGGGCAAGGAAAACAACATCAAAAATGAATAAGTGGGACTATATTAAGCTGAAAAGCTTCTGTACAGCAAAAGACACCATCAATAGAGCAAAAGGGAACCCTACAGTATGGGAGAATATATTTGTAAATGACAGATCCGATAAAGGCTTGACGTCCAAAATATATAAAGAGCTCACATGCCTCAACAAACAAAAATCAAATAATCCAATTAAAAAATGGGCAGAGGAACTGAAGAGACAGTTCTCCAAAAAAGAAATACAGATGGCCAACAGACACATGAAAAGATGCTCCACATCACTAATTATCAGAGAAATGCAAATTAAAACTAAATGAGGTATCACCTCACACCAGTAAGGATGGCTGCCATCCAAAAGACAAACAACAACAAATGTTGGTGAGGCTGTGGAGAAAGGGGTACCGTCCTACACTGCTGGTGGGAATGTAAGTTAGTTCAACCATTGTGGAAAGCAGTATGGAGGTTCATCAAAATGCTCAAAACAGACTTACCATTTGACCCAGGAATTCCACTCCAGGAATTTACCCTAAGAACGCAGCAATCAAGTTTGAGAAAGACCAATGCACCCCTATGTTTATCGCAGCACTATTTACAATAGCCAAGAATTGGAAGCAACCTAAATGTCCATCGATAGATGAATGGATAAAGAAGAAGTGGTACATATACACAATGGAATACTACTCAGCCATAAGAAGAGGGCAAATCCTACCATTTGCAGCAACATGGATGGAGCTGGAGGGTATTATGCTCAGTGAAATAAGCCAAGCGGAGAAAGAGAAATACCAAATGATTTCACTCATCTGTGGAGTATAAGAGCAAAGGAAAAACTAAAGGAACAAAACAGCAGCGGAATCACAGAACCCAAGAATGGACTAACAGGTACCAAAGGGAAAGGGACTGGGGAGGATGGGTGGGTAGGGAGGAATAAGGGGGGGAGAAAGAAAGGGGGTATTAAGATCAGCATGCATAGGGGGGTTGGGAGAAAGGGGAGGGCTGTACAACACAGAGAAGACAAGTAGTGATGTTGGCGTGTGATATGGAATTCCTGGGTCAAATGGTAAGTCTGTTTTGAGCATTTTGATGAACCTCCATACTGCTTTCCACAATGGTTGAACTAGTTTACATTCCCACCAGCAGTGTAGGAGGGTACCCCTTTCTCCACACCCTCGCCAACATTTAGCTATGCTGATGGACAGTGACTGTAAAGGGGTTTATAGCGGGGACCTGGTATAGGGGAGAACCTAGTAAACATAATATTCTTCATGTAAGTGTAGATTAAAGATAACCAAAAAAAAAAAAAAAAGCAGTTCCTGTGTGGAGACCTCCAATGAGTTCTACACAATGGTATAAAGGGCAGATCAAAGTATGGGCCAAGGGTCTGTTTGTATTTATACAGAGGATGAAAGCCTAATTTGGCTACACAGAAAATGAACTAAGATACGATATGAAGAAGAACTTCCAACATCAACACTCTCTGGAAGAGTCATACCAGAAGATGATCATCAAAAAACCTCAACAAAGATCCAGGCGATGCTGCAGTTGTAGCTGCATTCATCCCACCGGTTCCTGGACTTGCCATGGGAATGAAGAAGGAGATATCTCAGCTGGCCTGTGCATACAGTAAAACAACAAATTTGAATGGATCTACACTGTTGGAACTCAACCAAGAATTAGGAGAAGTGCAAGTTGTAGTGCTCCAAAATCTTACAACTACAGACTATCTACTGTTAAAAGAACATATGGGATGTGAACAGTTCCCAGGAATGGGCTGTCTTAATTTGTCTGATTTCTCTCAGACTGTTCAAGTACAGTTGGACAATATCCATCATATCATAGACAAATTTTCACAAATGCCTAGGGTGCCTAACTGGTTTTCTTGGCCTCACTGGAGATGGCTGGTAATTATAGATCTGCTTTGGTTATGTAACTGTTTTCCTATTATGTTAATGTGTATGTGCAATTTAATTAGTAGTTTAAAACCTATACATGCTTAAATTACTCTACAAGAAGATATGTCAAAGAAATAATCAATCTTCCCATGTTTTCTTGTCTGCTACCTCTATAGCTTTTCTACTTCCTTCCTAATTACAACCCTTAAATAGAATTCGTGCCTCATATCAAATTTACCGAGTATCAAAAAATCCTCCAAGTGCTAAAGATACCTCAAGACAAATGCTGGGCATAGAAGCCACAGGGCATAAATCTGCAAAGAAGTAAAAAGCTAACCTTTTCAAACAATATGGCTTCTCTCTCACTTACCAACTTTACACCTCCCTGTATGGCCCTGGAAGATGACTGGTTAGCCAGAGACGGGTAAGATTCCTCAAGGGAGGAACAACCTAAGACAGGCACAGTCGCAGGGGGGTCATCAGGTGAGAAATTGGGGATCAACAGAGGTGAGGCTTAGAACCTCACCCCCCGTTCTGAGAGAAATCTTCTGCATCCGTGGATGTTTTATTGCCCTTGTCTAGCTTGGATTAACACATAGTCTACAGGCACACACCTGATCATCTACATTTGCTCTCTTACAACAGTAAACTAAGTTTTCTACCTCTATCTTACATCTACCTACCACTTCAGCATTTTATTAATAATAATAATAATAAAGGGAGAAATGTGGGATTCACATATAAATCAAGTATAAAAATCAAACGAGAGGGGCGGAAGATGGCGGCGTGAGTAGAGCAGCGGAAATCTCCTCCCAAAACCACATATATCTATGAAAATATAACAAAGAGGACCCTTCATAGAATAAAGACCAGAGGATACAGGACAATATCCAGACCACATCCACACCTGCGAGAACCCAGCGCCTCGCGAAGGGGGTAAGATACAAGCCCCGGCCCGGCGGGAGCCGAGCGCCCCTCCCCCCAGCTCCCGGCGGGAGAAGAATAGGCAGAGCGGGAGGGAGACGGAGCACAGGACTGCTGAACACCCAGCCCCAGCCATCCGGGCCAGAGCGCAGACACAGTACGTGCCCAGGGGGCCCTGGATGCTAGGGAAACAGGGCAGCAAGAACAGTGAGCGGGTACCGGTGGCCTGGCGCAGGAGGACACCAGAAAAACGCGCGACCATTTTTTTTTTTGCTGTTTTGTACTGGCGAGCGCTATTTCGAAGTCTTAAAGGGATAGGGCCCCCAATACTACGGAAACAGGGCAGCAAGACCAGTGAGCAGATGCCTGAGGCTGGCGCCGGAGAATAAAGAAGAACGAGCGGCCACTTTTTTTTCTTTAAATTTAAAAAAAAAATTTTTTTTTTAATTTAAATTTTTTTTGTGTGTGTGGTCGTTGTTTTGTTTTGGCGGGTGCTTTTTGGAAGTCTTAAAGGGCCAGGGTGGGACACTTAATCCAGAGGTAGGGAATCCGGGGATCTCTGGGCACCCTAACCCCTGGGCTGCAGGGAGCAGGGAGGCCCCTTACGGAGATAAATAGCCTCCAGGCCGCTCCCCCTCCAACGCGACTCCACCACTTTGGAGCAGAGGCCTGAACCAGGCCACACCCATAGCAACAGCGGAGATAAACTCCATAGCAGCCCAGCAGGAAGCAGAAACCCTGTCTGCGCACAGCTGCCCAGCACAAGTCACTAGAGGTCGCTTTTCTCCCAGGAGAGGAGGGCCACAAACCAACAAGAGGGGAAGTTCTTCCAGCCGTCACTCGTCCCAGCTCTGCAAAGTATTCCTATCACCATGAAAAGGCAAAGCTACAGGCAGACAAAGATCACAGAGACAACACCAGAGAAGGAGACAGACCTAACCAGTCTTCCTGACAAAGAATTCAAAATAAAAATCATAAACATGCTGACAGAGATGCAGAGAAATACGCAAGAGAAATGGGATGAAGTCCGGAGGGAGATCACAGATGCCAGAAAGGAGATCGCAGAAATGAAACAAACTCTGGAAGGGTTTATAAGCAGAATGGATAGGATGCAAGAGACCATTGATGGAATTGAAACCAGAGAACAGGAACGCATAGAAGCTGACATAGAGAGAGATAAAAGGATCTCCAGAAATGAAACAATGTTAAGAGAACTGTGTGACCAATCCAAAAGGAACAATATCCATATTATAGGGGTTCCAGAAGAAGAAGAGAGAGGAAAAGAGATGGAAAGTGTCTTAGAAGAAATAATTGCTGAAAACTTCCCCAAACTGGGGGAGGAAATAATCGAACAGACCACTGAAATACACAGAACCCCCAACAGAAAGGATCCAAGGAGGACAACACCAAGACACATAATGATTAAAAAAGCAAAGATCAAGGACAAGGAAAGAATTTTAAAGGCAGCTAGAGAGAAAAAGTTCACCTATAAAGGAAAACCCATCAGGCTAACATCAGACTTCTCGATAGAAACCGTACAGGCCAGAAGAGAATGGCATGATGTATTTAATACAATGAAACAGAAGGGCCTTGATCCAAGGATACTGTATCCAGCACGACTATCATTCAAATATGACGGTGGGATTAAACAATTCCCAGACAAACAAAAGCTGAGGGAATTTGCTTCCCACAAACCACCTCTACAGAACATCTTACAGGGACTGCTCTAGATGGGAGCACTCCTAGAAAGAGCACAGCACAAAACACCCAACATATGAAGAATGGAGGAGGAGGAATAAGAAGGGAGAGAAGAAAAGAATCTCCAGACAGTGTATATAACAGCTCAATAAGTGAGCTAAGTTAGGCAGTAAGATACTAAAGAGGCTAACCTTGAACCTTTGGTAACCACGAATTTAAAGCCTGCAATGGCAATAAGTACATATCTTTCAATAGTCACCCTAAATGTTAATGGGCTGAATGCACCAATCAAAAGACATAGAGTAATAAAATGGATAAAAAAGCAAGATCCATCTATATGCTGCTTACAAGAAACTCACCTCAAACCCAAAGACATGTACAGACTAAAAGTCAAGGGATGGAAAAACATATTTCAGGCAAACAACAGCGAGAAGAAAGCAGGCGTTGCAGTACTAATATCAGACAAAATAGACTTCAAAACAAAGAAAGTAACAAGAGATAAAGAAGGACACTACATAATGATAAAGGGCTCAGTCCAACAAGAGGATATAACCATTCTAAATATATATGCACCCAACACACGAGCACCAGCATATGTGAAACAAATACTAACAGAACTAAAGGGGGAAATAGACTGCAATGCATTCATTCTAGGAGACTTCAACACACCACTCACCCCAAAGGATAGATCCACTGGGCAGAAAATAAGTAAGGACACGGAAGCACTGAACTACACAGTAGAGCAGATGGACCTAATAGACATCTATAGAACTCTACATCCAAAAGCAACAGGATATACATTCTTCTCAAGTGCACATGGAACATTCTCCAGAATAGACCACATACTAGGCCACAAAAAGAGCCTCAGAAAATTCCAAAAGATTGAAATCCTACCTACCAACTTTTCAGACCACAAAGGAATAAAACTAGAAATAAACTGTACAAATAAAGCAAAGAGGCTCACAAAGTCATGGAGGCTTAACAACACGCTCCTAAATAATCAATGGATCAATGACCAAATCAAAATGGAGATCCAGCAATATATGGAAACAAATGACAACAACAACACTAAGCCCCAACTTCTGTGGGACACAGCAAAAGCAGTCTTAAAAGGAAAGTATATAGCAATCCAAGCATATTTAAAAAAGGAAGAACAATCCCAAATGAATGATCTAATGTCACAATTATCAAAATTGGAAAAAGAAGAACAAGTGAGGCCTAAGGTCAGCAGAAGGAGGGACATAATAAAGATCAGAGAAGAAATAAATAAAATTGAGAAGAATAAAACAATAGCAAAAATAAATGAAACAAAGAGCTGGTTCTTCGAGAAAATAAACAAAATAGATAAGCCTCTAGCCAGACTTATTGAGAAGAAAAGAGAGTCAACACAAATCAACAGTATCAGAAACGAGAAAGGAAAAATCACGATGGACCCCACAGAAATACAAAGAATTATTAGAGAATACTATGAAAACCTATATGCTAACAAGCTGGGAAACCTAGGAGAAATGGACAACTTCCTAGAAAAATACAACCTTCCACGATTGACCCAGAAAGAAACAGAAAATCTCAACAGACCAATTACCAGCAACGAAATTGAAGCGGTAATCAAAAAACTACCAAAGAATAAAACCCCCGGGCCAGATGGATTTATGTCGGAATTTTAGCAGACATACAGGGAAGACATAATACCCATTCTCCTTAGAGTTTTCCAAAAAATAGAGGAGGAGGGGATACTCCCAAACTCATTCTATGAAGCCAACATCACCCTAATACAAAAACCAGGCAAAGACCCCACCAAAAAAGAAAACTACAGACCAATATCCCTGATGAATGTAGATGCAAAAATACTCAACAAAATATTAGCAAACCGAATTCAAAAATACATCAAAAGGATCATACACCATGACCAAGTGGGATTCATCTCAGGGATGCAAGGATGGTACAACATTCGAAAGTCCATCAACATCATCCACCACATCAACAAAAAGAAAGACAAAAACCACATGATCATCTCCACAGATGCTGAAAAAGCATTTGACAAACTTCAACATCCATTCATGATAAAAACTCTCAGCAAAATGGGAATAGAGGGCAAGTACCTCAACATAATAAAGGCCATCTATGATAAACCCACAGCCAACATTATATTGAACAGTGAGAAGCTGAAAGCATTTCCTCTGAGATCGGGAACTAGACAGGGATGCCCACTCTCTCCACTGTTATTTAACATAGTATTGGAGGTCCTAGCCACAGCAATCAGACAAAACAAAGAAATACAAGGAATCCATATTGGTAAAGAAGAAGTTAAACTGTCACTATTTGCAGATGACATGATACTGTACATAACAAACCCCAAAGACTCCACCCCAAAACTACTAGAACTGATATCAGAATACAGCAAAGTTGCAGGATACAAAATCAACACACAGAAATCTGTGGCTTTCCTATACACTAACAATGAACCAACAGAAAGAGAAATCAGGAAAACAACTCCATTCACAATTGCATAAAAAAAAAAAAATACCTAGGAATAAACCTAACCAAGGAAGTGAAAGACTTATACTCTGAAAACTACAAGTCACTCTTAAGAGAAATTAAAGGGGACACTAACAGATGGAAACTCATCCCATGCTCGTGGCTAGGAAGAATTAATATCGTCAAAATGGCCATCCTGCCCAAAGCAATATACAGATTTGATGCAATCCCTATGAAACTACCAGCAACATTCTTCAATGAACTGGAACAAATAATTCAAAAATTCATATGGAAACACCAAAGACCCCGAATAGCCAAAGCAATCCTGAGAAAGAAGAATAAAGTAGGGGGGATCTCACTCCCCAACTTCAAGCTCTACTGTAAAGCCATAGTAATCAAGACAATTTGGTACTGGCACAAGAGCAGAGCCACAGAACAATGGAACAGACTAGAGAATCCAGACATTAACCCAGACATATACGGTCAATTAATATTTGATAAAGGAGCCATGGACATACAATGGCGAAATGACAGTCTCTTCAACAGATGGTGCTGGCAAAACTGGACAGCTACATGTAGGAGAATGAAACTGGACCATTGTCTAACCCCATATACAAAAGTAAACTCAAAATGGATCAAAGACCTGAATGTAAATCATGAAACCATTAAACTCTTGGACGAAAACATAGGCAAAAACCTCATAGACATAAACATGAGTGACCTCTTCTTGAACATATCTCCCCGGGCAAGGAAAACAACAGCAAAAATGAATAAGTGGGACTATATTAAGCTGAAAAGCTTCTGTACAGCAAAAGACACCATCAATAGAACAAAAAGGAACCCTACAGTATGGGAGAATATATTTGTAAATGACAGATCCGATAAAGGCTTGACGTCCAGAATATATAAACAGCTCACACGCCTCAACAAACAAAAACCAAATAATCCAATTAAAAAATGGGCAGAGGAACTGAACAGACAGTTCTCCAAAACAGAAATACAGATGGCCAACAGACACATGAAAAGATGCTCCACATCACTAATTATCAGAGAAATGCAAATTAAAACTACAATAAGGTATCACCTCACACCAGTAAGGATGGCTGCCATCCAAAAGACAAACAACAACAAATGTTGGCGAGGCTGTGGAGAAAGGGGAACCCTCCTACACTGCTGGTGGGAATGTAAGTTAGTTCAACCATTGTGGAAAGCAGTATGGAGGTACATCAAAATGCTCAAAACAGGCCTACCATTTGACCCAGGAATTGCACTCCTAGGAATTTACCCTAAGAATGCAGCAATCAAGTATGAGAAAGATCAGTGCACCCCTATGTTTATCGCAGCACTATTTACAATAGCCAAGAATTGGAAGCAACCTAAATGTCCATCGATAGATGAGTGGATAAAGAAGAAGTGGTACATATACACAATGGAATACTACTCAGCCATAAGAAAAGGGCAAATCCAACCATTTGCAGCAACATGGATGGAGCTGGAGGGTATTATGCTCAGTGAAACAAGCCAAGTGGAGAAAGAGAAATACATGATTTCACTTATCTGTGGAATATAAGAACAAAGGAAAAACTGAAGGAACAAAACAGCAGCAGAATCACAGAACTCAAGAATGAACTAACAGGTACCAAAGGGAAAGGGACTGGGGAGGATGGGTGGGTAGGGAGGGATAACGGGGGGGAGAATTAGGGGTATTAAGATTAGCATGCATGGTGGGGTAGGAGAAAAGGGAGGACTGTACAACACAGAGAAGGCAAGTAGGGATTCTACAACATTTTGCTATGCTGATGGACAGTGACTGTAAAGGGGTTTATAGGGGGGACCTTGTATAGGGGAGAGCCTAGTAAACATAATATTCGTCATGTAAGTGTAGATTAGTGATACCAAAAAAAAAAGGGGGCAGTTCCTGTGTGGTAACCTCCATTGAGTTCTTCACAAGTGTATAAAGGGCATATAAAAGTGTAGGCAAAGGGTCTGTTTGTGTTTATATAGAGGATCAAAGCCTAATTTGGCTACCCCGAAAATGAACTAAGATACGATATGAAAGAGAACTTCCAACATCTGCACTCTCTGGAAGACTCATGCCAGAAGATGATCATCAAAAAACCCCAACAAAGATCCACGCACTGCTACAGCTGTAGATGTACTCATCCCACCAGTTCCTGGACTTGCCATGGGAATGAGGAAGGAGATATCTAAGCTGGCCTGTGCATACAGTAAAACAACAAATTTGACTGGATCTATACTGTTGGAACTCAATCAAGAATTAGGAGAAGTGCAAATTGTAGTGCTCCAAAATCATACAACTACAGACTATTTACTGTTAAAAGAACATAAGGGATGTGAACATTCCCCAGGAATGGGTTGTTTTAATTTGTCTGATTTCTCTCAGACTGTTCAAGTTCAGTTGGACAATATCCACCATATCATAGATAAGTTTTCAAAAATGCCTAAGGTGCCTAACTGGTTTTCTTGGTTTCACTGGAGATGGCTGGTAATTACAGATATGCTTTGGTTATGTAACTATACTCCTATTATATTAATGTGTGTGCGCAATTTAAGTAGTAGCTTAAAACCTATCCATGCTGAAGTTACTCTACAAGAAGATATGTCAAAGAAATAATCAATCTTCCCATGTTTTCTGCCGCCTGCTACTTCTATAGCTTTTCTTCTTCCTTCCTAATTACAACCCTTAAATAGAATTCGTGCCTCATATCAAATTTACCGAGTATCATAACTCCTCCAAGTGGTAAAGATACCTCAAGACAAATGCTGGGCATAGAAGCTACAGGGCATAAATATGTAAAGAAATAAAAAGCTAACCATTTCAAACAATAAGGCTTCTCTCTCACTTACCAACTTTACATTTCCCTGTATGGCCCCGGAAGATGACTGGTTAGACAGAGACGGGTAAGATTCCTCAAGGGAGGAACAACCTAAGACAGGCACAGTCGCAGGGGGGTCATCAGGTGAGAAATTGGGGATCAACAGAGGTGAGGCTTAGAACCTCACCCCCCGTTCTGAGAGAAATCTTCTGCATCCGTGGATGTTTTATTGCCCTTGTCTAGCTTGGATTAACACATAGTCTACAGGCACACACTTGATAATCTACATTTGCTCTCTTACAACACTAAACTATGTTTTCTACCTTTATCTTGTATCTACCTACCACTTCAGCATTTTATTAAAAATAATAATAATAAAGAGAGAAATGTGGTATCCACTTATAAATCAAGTATAAAAATCAAATGAGTATTCTTATTTGAACTGACTGTTTATAGTTCATAATGTTTGAGCAAAACCAAAGGTTTCTGTGATGGCTGCCCTTGTACTGTTCACCATGTAAGAATTTATTCACTATGTAAGAATTTGTTCTCCATGTAAGAACTTGTTTGTTATGCCTCAGAAGATTGGAGACTGATGAAAATTAGGCTTGGGGTGGATTAATGATTGTGCATTGAGCATTGAGTCCCCTATACAGAATTTTATTGTTGTACACAACCATTTGATCAATAAATATGAGAGATGCCCTCACAAAAAAAAAAAAAGTATACACTTCCAATGGTAAAATAATAAGTAACCGTGATGTAATGAATATAGTCAAGATATTTTAACAGCTTGGTATGGTGATAGCTGGTACCTAGAATTGTCATGTATATAAATGTTGAATCACTATGTTGTACACCTGAAACTAATGTAATGTAATACCATGTGTCAACTACCCTTCAATAAAAAAAATAATTATCTAAAAAAAAAATTTTTTTTAATCACGAATATTCATATTTGACCTGATTGTTTATGGTTCATAATGCGTGATCAAAACCGAAAGTTTCTGTGATGACTGCCCTTGTACTGTTCACCATGTAAGAACTTATTCACTATGTAAGAATTTGTTCACCATGTAAGAACTTGTTCATTATACTTTAGAAGATTGGAGACTGTTGAGAATTAGACTTGGGGTTGATTAATGATTGTGCATTGAGTCCCCTATACAGAATTTTATTGTTGTTAACAACCGTTTGATCAATAAATATAAGATATGCCCTCTCAAAACAAAATAAAAATAAAATAAACAGTAGTGTTTAAAAAAAAAAGTGAGTACTCAGTAAGTGTTACTATTTTATCTGAACGCTCTTTCTGTTTTTGGGCTTATGAAAATTCTGTTTGGGGACATTATGTGGTATTAACTTTGCTTTGGCATATTAATTCAAAATGTGCCTGGCACATGATAGAAACTTAATGAAATCTGTAGAATGAATGAATACATTTTAACTCCCTTCTCTTTTAGGTGTAACAAATAAGAGAACATAAAAGTCTACAGCTGGCCCCTAGAAAGGACAACTTAACTCTTCAACTCCAGTTAATAAGAAGCAAAATTATAATAATGATTTAAAGACAGAAATGTTGCCCTACATGATGTAAGTACCAGGGAAATAAATTTAGTAGCCATGGTTGTGTGCTCTGTAATTGCAAAATGTTCTTATCAGCTACTTTCAGCTATTACTGACTTTATGGCTGTGTTTCAATAGTTATTGAACTAAGAATTCTACAAGAAAATTTTGCCATTGAGGATTCCTAGATTGTTTTCTTCAACTTGTACATTTTTTTTAGCAATATTTTAGTGATACAGAATAAGAATCTCATATGAATAAGTGTGGGGAAGTTGGGGTTCCTATGGCCAGGATCCTCACTGAACTTAAACCACCTGAGGATGTAACTGGCCAGTTGTTATGCTACCGCTTCCACACCTGTAGGCAATAAGCTATTATTGTGCTATATAGAGAGCTTGGCCCAGTGCTCTGGGAGGAGGCAGAGACGCTAGTGCTCAACCTACCACCAGGAGAACAAGCCGGGTAATAAACCTTTTTATCCCAAAGAACGCTTTGCTGTCAATTTCTTTGGTCACACTGAATCCATAGTGAACTTGCTCAGGGCTGAAACCCACTGGCAAGACAATGAGATAAACTGATTTAACCTCTTTCCATAAAGTAGCCAGTGACAGATGCTACCTGTTAGCAAAACATCCAAGTTGTATCTTTAGGAAAAGGAGGCCTAAGTAAAAATGGTAGCTTCTATTATTACTCTAGCCTTCTTTGCTCCTTATTTTTTTCTCAACTCCATTTTTTATAGAGTCCAGTATTTCCCAAAATATACTCCATGACATGTGAATCGATATCATATAAAAAGGGGGTTCTGAGATTCAGTAAAAGTAGGAAACCCTAAGTTAGCAATGTTAAAGTTCTTTTCTATGAAACCTCTCACTTTTTAATATGTTCATGCACCCTGAGAATCTCCAGGAGAAAAATCTAGTGCAGTATTTCTCAAGGGAAGAGTCTTCTCTTTAATACTTACATTCCTGCTGTTAAAAGATAAACTGAGGCACATTAAAATTTTTAAGAGTTTATTTGAGTAAAAATCAATTCCAATTGGGCAGCACCAAATAAGAAGTAGCTAGAAGTGGGCCAAACAGGAATTAGGGGAAAGATTTTATTTATAGAGAGGGTACCAAAGCAGAGCAAGGAACTTTTTTGATTGGCTCTTGATTAAGTGGTTGCCTTCTTCGGGAAAGCTTAGTTGGATGTTTGTGATTACTTGCCCTTAGTTTTTGATTTCTTAACTTTGAGGTATTTACAGGCCTAAATTTTGGCATAGGCTGCTAAAGCATTAAAGCTAATGGCCCTCAGTCTAATGGCCTTGTTTAATTTAACAGGATATCAGACTATAGTAAGGACAGGAGAATAAGACTTGTTGATTGAGAAAACCTGTAATCTGCCTCTGCTCTCCCTCTGACCATTATCCCTAGTTTGTAGTTAGAATTTTACACCAGCCATTTTTTAAAATTATGGTATAACATAAAGTGTGTAATGTGCATCAATCTTAAGTGTTCAGCTTAATGCCTTTTCAGAGCTGTATACATACCCAGTTCAGGATAAAAGTACTGAATTCTTGATCAGAGAACCTTTAAAAAATTCTTGGCCTCCCATCATCCACAGACTGTCTGTGATTTTCAAACTTTAGTGACATTAAAGAGGAATTCACATGGGGAGAGTCTAGTAAACATAATGTTCCTCATGTAATTGTAGATTAATGATACCAAAATTTAAAAAAAATAAAGGAATTCACTTGAGAGCTTATTAAAATTGCATATTCCTATCCTCAAAGATTCTCATTCAGAGGGCCTAGGGTATGAATCTGGGATTTTAAATAAAGCACTCCAGGTGATCCTGATGCAGGTGGTCTATGGATCACATTTCTGAGAAACGTTGGCCTCCCTACAGGGTAGAAGTCAAAGTCCTGAGTAAGGAATTAAGGCTTTCCCTAATTTGACTCAATTCAATATTTGCAGACTCGGACCCTTGCTAGTTTCCACCAAGTTGAATTGCTCACCTTCCAACAGGTCATGCACTCATGCCTTAACCTGGAATTATCTTTCCATTCTTTACATGGCAGACTCCTACTCATCCTTGAAGACCTAGCTCCACTCCCATCTCCTCTAGGAAGACTTCTTAACTTCACCAGGCAGAATTAGTTGCCCCCTCCTTTTCCATCCAGAACTTTATTCAAACTCTTGTTATAATTCTTATCACACAACTTTAAAAAGCTCCTTGTTTGTAGGTAAGGAGGTGCATGTCTAGCTCTTTCCTAAACCGGTAACCCTGCAACAGGGCTCGGCACACTGGGTGAATAAATGAATGTATGGTACTGATTTACATGTAGAGTTTCTTAGTTGTCATTTTCCAGGCCAATGAGACTGCAAGCTCCTTAAGGGAAGAGAGAATTTCTGACTTACTTTCATAATCTCCAAAATCATGCCAGGGACTCAGTAGTCAAAGAAAAAATATCCAGTGAATGAAAATAATGAGCACTCCTCCCCCCATTTAGTACCTCCATGCCTCCTAAGCCTCATTACAACTGTTGGGAACAGAAGAGAGTGTGTTTTGGGGAGATGTCAGATAGAGTGTAAAGCTAGAAGCCGCAGAACGCGGCCTCTAACACCAGGTTCCTGGTTCTCTCCACCCATTCACTCCATAGAACGCTGTCGTCATGGAGACAACCATTGCCCTAAGTGCGTGCAGCTGCATGAGGACTTCAGACGGCTCTTCAGGAAGGCAATAGTGCATGGCGACTCCTCGCCTCCTCGCCCACCTCCTTATCTATTTACTCGCCTATTCCTGTGTTTACTTGTGTTTGTACTTGTTGATTTATTTTTTTAGCATCTTTGTAGAGGACTAGCCAGTTGAGCTGGATGGAAACCACTTGGGCACTGAGAGTCTTACCCACCATCCAAGGTGAGATCCGGAGACCTCTGGTCACTGGCTGAGAAAGGCTGAAGGGTGGTGCTCCTGCAGTTACCAGCAGCCTGTTCACCCTAAGTGTGGGGAAGGGGCGGAGGGCAGTACTGGAGGTGAGGGGCCGGGTGATGCTTCTACTTAACTCTTGCAACCTGGCCCCTAGGGGCTTCGCAGGCGCAGGTGGGGAGAGGGCAGAAGCCCTGTGGGTTCCCGCTGCGCCTCTCCTTCACCGGGACCGGTGGGTTGTCGGGCTTGCAGAGGAAGCTCAGGACGCATGTGTCGCTGCTCCGTAGCTCCGAGGGAGTCAGTAACTCAGCTGAGGGAATCGTGTAACTAGACGATTGCAGCCGTGTGTGACACAGCCGTGACCAAGCCCTGCAGGTGAGACACACAAGTCGACTCCAGGATGGGCCCTGGCAGGTGCAGTGGAGGAACATGGCTACGCATGTAGGGCTCCACCAGGTACCTGCTGCTGTGCGCCAGTGCACCAAAGCTGAGCTGCGGGCTGACGCAGACGGCCATCATGACCCTATCCTGGTCAAGTGCCACTTGTGAGCGGACCCCAACAAGTACAAGGGGTCCTCAGCGGCTTCGGTGTGACGGTGCGGGACGACCGGCTGCACGGCCTGGTCAGGCTGGCCCCGACCTTCCTCGGCTACTCCATGCAGGGCCTCTTCAAGGTCAGCCTCCACAAGGTCTTCAAGACCCGCTACGTGGAGCTCCTGGGCCAGGAGAAGGCCTCTGAGTGGAGAACCCGCCTGGACCTGGCTGCCTCGGCCCTCGCCGAGTTCTTCACCGACGTGGCGCCGGCGCCCGTGGAAGCCGGGAAGCTTAGCTTCCAGGTGCAGCCGGGCTTTACCCGCACGCTCGGGCCGCGGCCCCCAGGATGTCCGGCGAGAAGGGCCTGTGGGCCGACAGAGGTGTGGTGCCGCTGTGGAGGAGGCAGATCCCCTACACCATGAAGTTCGCCTGCTTCAAACTGCTGTGGAAGCCCTCTGCAAGGACGTGGTGCCCAAGCCCCAGTGCCAGCGCACCAAAGCCGAGCAGCTCGCCATGACCTTCGTGGCCGGCCACATGGCTGGCGTCTTCTGTGCCATCGTGTCGCACCCAGCTGATTCCGTCGTGTCGGTTTTGAACAAGGAGAAAGGCTGCACGGCCTTTGGAGCTCTCCACAAGCTGGGGTTTGGAGGCGTATGGAAGGGCCTGTTCGCCCAGATCTTCTGATTGGCACTCTGACTGCGTTGCAGTGGTTTGTCTATGACTCGGTCAAGGTCTCTTTCAAGCTGCCTCGCCAGAAACCCTGGAGTAACAGAAGTAGGCATGGATTTGCCAACTCCTGTGCCAGGATTGCGTTCACACAATACTAGTATGTAACATGTTTACCTGTTTGGGGAGAGGTGACAATATGCAGGCCTAGTTCTCTTTAAATGATTGATTCCTTCTTTTTGGCAATGCAAGAGGATTGCCACCGTTTAGTTTTGGGGTTTGAACCATTATCTTTGGGGAGTCGGCATGGATATGGTTGCTTTCACTCAATAGCTTTTCAACAATGATGAGAAAATTCTTAACAGGAAGTAATATTAGGTAATTTAGTGTGTCTAGATTGTATCTCCTTTGATTCACCATTCTGTGGAGATTATCCAAGCATCCCTACTGAATAGCTTACTAATGAGGTTTTAAGGTCAGCACAACTGTATGGGACAGGGAACAAAGGAAAATTTTACCACATGATATTCATCTCAGTGGAAACTGTGCACCTATAAGTAGATGAAGGATTCATTCTTTATTTCCTGTTGATGTCCATTACAGGTAAAACTTATTAAAAGTTAAGTTGTGACTTAAACTGCTTGATAGCTTAGAATGTATTCACTGTTTTCAAAGAGACATGACATGAAGTTTTGCATTTTCTCATTTTTCTTTGTCCGATTCTCTTCCTGATGTTGCTGATTTAGAACATAGCTCTGGCCAGGAAGTGCTACAATTGGATCAATGTGGAAAACCAGAATGAGATGAAGGGCAGGCTTTGGGAATAAACATGTAAAGAAAAGCCTTCTTTAAAGATTTCTTTTGTAAAACTCAGCTTTCAGCAGTCATACATCCAAAAGCAATCATACCACCCTGACATTTAAAAACATACATACACAAAACCATATAATATTCAACAAAAAACTGTTGGAATTCGAATGGTTTTGGTGACTTTGAAAGAAAAATATTTTAATGTAATTTGGTAGATGTTTCAGTGATCTTAATGATGATTGAGGTTCACAAAATTTATTGAAGTTATAAGGCACGTTTTTCAGTTTTCTGTAGCCTTCACATCTCTGATTGGGGAAATTTTAGTGAAATTCTGTGAATTAGATGTTTATAAGAAGGTGAATAAGAAATTTAAGTGTGATACTTGATATAATTTACTGAAATGTTACGTAACTGCCTTAACAACTAGTACTAAGGACCACAAACTTAGAATATGTTAATGTTTTAACTACGTAATACTGAACTGCTAGTGGGTGAACAGAAGTTAAAAAGTGTCTAGATTTAAGTATGTTTGAATTGTCTTAAATGGATAACAAAGAGGTTGGAGGAAAACAGTCAGAACTTGTGAATGAGAAGCAATGAAGTTTGTATTTAGTGATTCTATTTTGTTTATTATTGGGGAGAATGCACGGGGAAGGTTCACTGTATGTAACTAAGACACTTTGACTCTCCTTAGAAGGCAAGTGTCCAGGTTTGTGGAAAAGAAGTGTTCTCACTGAAGAAGAATGATAAATTTCAAGGAACTAAATAGTGCAGGTTCATTTTTGCAAAATTTAGAACATATTTCTTGTAAAATGTTTGTAGGAAGTTTCTTTGGTTGACAGTTTATTAAGTAAAGTACTTTTGATCAGTAATATAATTTGGGAGTTGCTGTGATATCTATGGAGTTGCAAGAAAGTAAGGGACCACTTGTTATGGTCTGTGGCATTTCATGATTATTCTGTTGACAACACAAGAAAGTTTCTGTAGTATACATTGTGTGCTTAGAGAATTGTAGTTCAAGGAGAACTGTTTGGCATGCATGATCAAGAAAATGAATTTATTTGATTTAGATCAGCTGTTTTCATGTTCAGTTTCTAGATTTGTATTCACCTTTTTTTTTTGCCAGTAGTTTAGAAATGTCTGAATAAATAGGAGCCAGTGTAGCTAATAATAAATAATAAATGATATTTAAGTAAAGATAATGGGAGTTTAGTGTCATTAGGAATTTTTTTCCCTAGTTGCTATTTCTTTGGAATAAACTTCTATTCAGTATTTTACCTCGTCTGTATTTACTACTCTGAAATCATACATGTCTATTAGATTTTGAAAAGCTATATTATGTATCTGTTATTGTTAGACATCTTGTATTTTTCTCATAATCTCAATACTTGAGATAGTCAATTGTATATATAAAGAAACAGATTCAGACTAGGTAACTTGCTCAAAGTCATGTAATACAGTCTGACTCGGAATCCACATTTTCTTCATTAGTCTAGCTCAGCACCTTTGTGTAACCAATGACTACCTTTTTCATAAATTGCTTTTTATAGTAGCTCAACAATATTTTTTAAATTTTTTATTTGTATATGTGATGAAACTTGCCCAATTTTGCACTAGTGGAAAGTTTGTAATGTGTCTCAATTGTGAAAAACTTGTGGCATAATAGCTTAGAAGTAAACTGCAAAATACCTAAATACATTTAATTTACTATTTAAACCGTATTCCATACCAGGTCAGTGCCTCAGTCCTAACTTGAAGTAACTGATGATGATAAAAACAGTGTTTTTAAGTTTTTGAGAAGCTTTACTCTATCACATTTTCTTTATTTTTTCCCCCCTCTAATCTTTACTTTCTACAGCTGAAAAAAGCTGGCTTAGTCTATTTCTCTTTTCCCCCAGGTGGTGATTAAAGCAGCTTTTTCAAGTATGTGAAATAATTTCATGATAGGGAGCTGTAATCTCATCCATTGATCTGTCCTTTGAGAATAAAGAGAAAGAGTAAAATCTTGAAAAACAAAGGCCATATTTACATGTTAAACTACACTGATAAAGACTGGAAACAATCAAAGTATTAATGTTATGAGTATTTTCCCATGCTATACCAGTGTGTCTTTAGAAAGAATTACTTTTGATCCTTTCAAAGGCAAGAATAATCACAGAACTCAGATCACATTTTGATAAGCAGCTATTCAATTGTATGCTTGTTTTATGTAGTCTTAAAGATCAATTACTTTTTAAATCACGAGCAAAGAACTGTTTGAAAGGAAATTTAAATTACAATATTATTTAGGAGACTATGTCTTGTTTTCCTGAATGCTACTATTTGGATGGGTGTACAATACAATTATAACTAAGATTTGTATGTATGTGTGTGTGTCCATTTTAGTTAACATATTTTAAAACTTTCAATGATAGAATACCCAAAATTTTCTAGGCAATTTGGTATTCTGCTCATGCCCCAGTCTATGACACTACTGATCAACATCTTCCATGTGCCAAGCATTGTGCAAGGCAGAAGGGTGTTTGCAATGAGCATAATATGTTGTTCCTGCTCTTGTGGAGCTCACAGTCTAGTAGGAAACATAATTTACAATTCTGTAAAGTGCTGTGAGGAAGTACAGCATGTTGTAAGATTGCACAACTAAGTGGTGCTTGAGATGAGACCTAGAGGAAGAGTAGGAGTTAGACTGGCAAAGAGAAGATACATGGCAGTGGGCATAGTGTGTGCACCTGCCCTGAAGATAAAGCCTGATGGTTTTGAGGAACTGAGAGTTCACTTTGGCTGGAGCTATTCAGTTGCAGAGAAGGTGGTGTGAAATGAACTAGGAAAGGTAAATAGGAAAAGGGTCGTGCCAGGCTATGTAGTTCATGTAAAAGATTCGGACTTTGAAGGGTATTTAACTTAGACTCTAGGAGTCTAAGAACCATTGGAAAACCCCTGAGAGGCTGTAAGCATGGGATGACCTTCAAGTTGCTGTGTGGAGAGAAAGAAGAGTGGAGGGAGAAGAGGTTATTTAAAATGTTGCTTCACTGGAGATGGCTGGTAATTACAGGTATGCTTTGGTTAGGTAACTATATTCCTATTATGTTAATGTGTGTGCACAATTTAATTAGTCGTTTAAAACCTATCCATGCTGAAGTTACTCTACAAGAAGATATGTCAAAGAAATAATCAATCTTCCCAGGTTTTCTTCTGCCTGCTACTTCTGTAGCTTTTCTTCTTCCTACCTAATCACAACCTTTAAATAGAACTCGTGCCACATGTCGAATTTACCGAGTATCATAATTCTTCCAAGTGGTAAAGATACCTCAAGACAAATGCTGGGCATAGAAGCCACAGGGCATAAATATGCAAAGAAGTAAAAAGCTAACCTTTTCAAACAATAAGGCTTCTCTCTCACTTACCAACTTAACATTTCCCTGTATGGCCCCGGAAGATGACTGGTTAGCCAGAGACGGGTAAGATTCCTCAAGGGAGGAACAACCTAAGACAGGCACAGTCGCAGGGGGGCCATCAGGTGAGAAATTGGGGATCAACAGAGGTGAGGCTTAGAACCTCACCCCCTCATGTTCTGAGAGAAATCTTTGGCATACATGGATGTTTATTGCCCTCATCTAGCTCGGATTAACATAGTCTACAGGCACACACCTGATCATCTACATTTGCTCTCTTACAACACTAAACTCTGTTTTCTACCTTTATCTTGTATCTACCTATCACTTCAGCATTTTATTAAAAATAATAATAATAGAGAAATGTGGTATCCACATATAAATCAAGTTTAAAAATCAAATGAATATTCATATTTGAACTGACTGTTTATAGTTCATAATGCATGAGCAAAACCGAAAGCTTCTGTGATGACTGCCCTTGCACTGTTCACCATGTAACTTATTCACTATGTAAGAATTTGTACTCCATGTAAGAATTTGTTCGTTATGCATCAGAAGATTGGAGACTGACGAAAATTAGGCTTGGGGTGGATTAATGATTGTGCATTGAGTATTGACCCCCCTATACAGAAATTTATTGTGGTTAACAACTATTTGATCAATAAATACGAGAGATGCCCTCACAAAAAAAAATATATATATATATATATATATATATATATATATATATATATATATAAACACACTTCCAATTGTAAAATAAATAAGTAACCGGGATGTAATGTATAGCATAAGGAATATAGTCAAAATATTGTAACAACTTGGTATGGTGATACCTGGTACCTAGAATTATCATGTATATAAATGTTGAATCACTGTGTTGTACACCTGAAACTAATGTAATGCAATGCTGTTGTCAACTACCCTTCAATAAAAAAAAATAAAATAAAATAAAGTAAAATAAAATGTTGCTGTAATCCAGGTGAGAGAGAAGGGTAGTCTGGACTAGGATTTTGATGATGGGGATGTTAAAATATCATGAGAAGCCCAGAGGTGGAAAGAATCCAAACGTCCATCAATGGAAAAATGGGTAAACAAATTTTAGAATATCCATATAATGAAATATATCCAATTATAAAAAGGAATGAAGTACTGCTACAGGCTACAGTTTGAATGAACCTCAAAGACATTATGCTAAATGAAAGAAGCCAGACACAAAATGACACATAGCATATGATTCCTTTTATAGAATATTTCAAAATAGGTAATCCATAGAGACACTAGATTAGTGATTACCAGGGGTTGGGAGGAAGGCACTGGGAAGTGATTATTTAATGGCTATGGAGTACTTTTCCCAAAGATGAACTAAAGTTTGAAAGTAGAGAGAAGTGGTAGTTGAACAACGTTGTGAATACACTTAATATACACTTTAAAATGGTTAATTGTATGTTAAATGCATTTCACCTCAATTAGAATTTAAGACATAATGAGATGCTTTATTCATAACATCCTCAATGTGGGAACAACCCAGATGTCCATCAAAACTGATGAATGGATATTTTCACCATAAAAAGGAAAAAAAATATTTGCCATAAAAAGGAATGAAGGAATAAAATACATGCTACAACATGGATAGCCTTGAAATCAGTATGCTAAATGAAAGAAGCCAGACACAGCCAAATACTGTACAATTCCATTTATATGAAATGTCCAGAAAACCCATAGAAAGTAGATTAGTGTTTGCCAGGGGCTGGGGATGGCATGGGGGGATGGGAGGGAGAATGAGGAGTGACTGTTTCTCTTTGGAAGTGATGAAAGTATTGTGGAATTAGTAGTGATGGTTGCATGGTTTTGTGGATACACTAAAAACCACTGAATTATACACTTTAAAAGGGTGAATCTCATGGTATGTGAGTTATCTCAATAAAGTCATTATAAAAATTTCATGAGACTATAAAATGCATCTGAAACATGTATTTTGTCCTATGGTACAGCCCTAAACTCTGTCTTCCTCCATCAAGTTAAGACTACAGCTGCAAGGATGGCAGCTAAACTTACAGTGGTGATCATTTCAGTGTATACCAGCATCGGGTCATTACAGCATACACCTGAACCTAGCATAATGTTAAATGTCGATAATACCCCAGTTAAAAAAAAAAAGCTAGTCTGAAAAAAAAGACTATAGCAGGTAAAGCAAACTTCGGGCTGTGACATCATCATGTTAAATTCCATAGAGCTAAGTAAGGAAGATGTCCACCACATTGTACTGGCTAAAAATTGCCTCTAAGGAATAAATGCTGTCTTAGTCTCTAGTAATGCAGAGATCATTAATTTTGGAGAGTCACTTCACAATGAGGAGTTGAGCTTCCAACAATTTTGCCCTCAACTGTAAGAAAGAAAGAGGAGCAAATGGATTTTGAGAAAAGCAGGTGTGTGTATAGTGCCCAAGAAAATCACCAGTTAACCAAAATGCTCAGAAATTGATGATTTTCTTTAACTGCAGGGTAACCAGATTTATTTTCAATTATTGATGATTGTTTTATATGCCTGATTATTTTCTCTTTTATAATATGCTGAATGTAATTAATAATTCAGGGATTTGTAAGGCCTCATGGCTATCAGTTAAGAAAATGTTTGTTGTATAGTACAATAGCCATAGCAGGCATAGGGCTTTTGGATGGATGTACTCTGACCCTAGACATAAATGGGTATGGATGTGAGTGAGCATGTGTGTTTAATCCTCAGTGTTAGTTTAAAATCTTTTCATTCGCCTCTTTGCTAGAACAAGAGTGAAGGAGATATGGTTTACTTTAAGATTATTTACCGAGTATCTGTTATGTGATATTACTTTCAAATATTATCTTACTGTATTCTTACTTTGTGTTCCAATAGGTTGCTTCAAAAATTGGTGATTTCATGTGTAACCTATATGTAGTCCTGTGAGGTACCACAATGCTCTAAAATGATAGACCGTGTCTAAGGAAATGATATTCCTAAATTCTTAATTTTTTAAATATATATCAATATATCTATCTTTCCTGCCATAAAGAAATAAAACATGGTTTTAGAAAAATATTAGTAAAATTTGGTATTCTGGAAAGAAATTCTGTGGGTTGAAAGAAGTCTACCCCTTTGCAAGGCTGGTAATTCACATACACATAATTGTTAGTCTTCAGACATGAATCAGAGCTGCTGACAGGGTGATTGTCCGTTTGCAAGAGGGTGGATGGAAGCCTGGCAAAGAACCACAGTCCTTTCATCCCCAGTAGTGCTCACACTCTGGCTGTAGTTACATCTTACAAATGAGGATTTGTCTCTGTCTGTAATCATTATCTCATACTTCAATATCTCCCCCAATCCTTACCAAGAATACAAAGTTTTTTGTTGTCCTTAATCAATACCATTCATCTTATGTATCTGTTGTTGTGTTTTGAAACTTTTGTTCTTTTATATCACTACCTATGTCTGATAAATGTTATTAATAATATTTATCGCAACCATATTGTGCTAAGTACTTTAATGTCTCATTTATTGACAACCATCCTGTGAGGCTGGTATTTGTATAAGTTAGGATTTTTAATTTTTTTGGCTCCAAGAACCCCAAACCCATAAAGACATTTGTTGTTGACAAGAAATCTGGAGATAGGTGGACCAGGGTTGGGTCAACAGATCGGTGGTGGCCCCAAGGGCCTAAACCCTTTTGGTCCTTCTACTCTGCCATCTTTAGTGTGTCCACGATGTTTCCCCTCATGTTCAAGAGATGGCTGCCACAACACCAAACATCATGTATCAGCAACAGCATTCAGATGAGGAAGCAAGGGGACAAAGGCAGATGGGCCTTATATCTATCTGTCTTATCAGAGTGGAAAATCTTTCTCAGAAGCTTCTAGCAGATTACTTGTTAAGCCTCATTTGCCAGAATTAGGTCATGTGCTTTCCTGTAGCCCCTGTAAACCAGTCACTAACAATAGGAATGGAATACTTAGATCAGTGCAATGCATCTGTTAGGATTAGCACACTGGGACCTGAACAATATCAGTATTTGTAGTTGTCATTATTAGTAAGGAAGAAAAGGGAAATGGATGTTGGTTAGGAAATTAGAGTCTGCACTTATATTCTCTTCCTTACTTTGCAGGTGAGAAAATTGAGACTCAGAGAGATTAAATACTGTAAAACTGAAGTGACAAGAAAAGTAGGAGTCAAACCAGATATGTCTGCCCCCAAAGCAGTTTGCTGTCACATTAATGCTTTAGCCTGGAACTTGCTATGAGGCAGAGCTACTATAGATCATATCAAAAGGGATTTATTACTGCAAGTGTCAGAAAAACTGCCTTCTAACAGTGACTAATACATAATGAAGTCTTAAAGCCACGAATCTTTGGACAATGGCAATCCATAGATAATGAGATACAATTGATATAAATTTTGCTATCATGCCCTGAAAAAGAAAAACTAGGTGAGAAAAAACTCAAAAAGAAGCATTTTAAAAGAGAGCAAATGTTTATAATCCTTTTTGCAGGCATCCTCAGTCTTTTCATTCTGCACTTTTCTTCCCATTGACTTTTCAGAAATGGCTGATTTCTTTCAAAAGCTGTATACTGGAAAAATCCAAAGGATTCTTCAGACGAACAAATTTCAGAGCCACTACCAATTTTTCCTTCTTAAGAAGTACATCAGGCATCTGATTTGCTGCTGATAAATTCTCTGTAAGTAGGATTATAATTAAGCACACACAAACCATTCTGTGTTTCCAAGAATACAGCTGGGCTGGCAATGAATTGATGATAATGCATGGGCCCTGAGCGGGAGGGTTCCATTGCATCTCAACTACCATGTACCTTCTTTGTGTGAGACCGATCCTTCTCCTCCCCAGAAACGCCCTCTGAATCACAGGCCATTGCCCATTCACCCCATGTCTGTCACTGAGCTACTTGATTGGGCACCTTCGCTGAGATTTGAGACCGGCTGTCCTGACTCCAGGCTCTGGTCAGAAAAAATGCCAGAAAACTGAAGTGGTGCTCCTCTTTCAGTATGACTCCCACCACCCGCCCACTGGTAGCCTCAGCCCTTGGAAATGAAACAGTGGTATTCTGCACGACTGAGGAATGAGAGAGGGAGAGGGGCTGGGGGCAGGAAAGGGCTGAGCCGTAAGGCCAGGCTTCCAGACCTGGTTTTGCCACTGATGGCTTATGAAGCTTTGGCAACTTACCTTGCCTCCCCAGGCCTCAGTTTCCTCATAGATAAAATGGGGAGCCACAGCCCCTACCTTGAAGAATATGAGAATTACCAATAATTTGTGTAAAATACATGGTATGAAATAAAAACTCCATATGTTATTATTATTATATTATTATTACAAGCCACTTAGTAAAATGTTGGAGGCTTTTAGCATGGAAAGATTTAGCCTGTGCTCATCTGTTATCTCAGTTGCTCTTGGATATATACAAGATATATTTGCTTTAATTTTTAATGCATCATAAAGTACATAACTCTTTGTGGGAAATGCAGTATAGGAAAATAAAAAGCAAGTAGCCTGGGGGTGTTGTGTGTATAGAAGCCAACAGGGGCAACCCCATCTCTCCCTGGCTTCTATGCAAACAGTTTCTTTTTCAAATGTGTTTTTGGTATGCAAATCACTCTGTGCAGATTTCTGTATGCAAAATACACCATAGAAAAATGGCCCTCTTGCCAAGGAAGATAGGAGATGTTGGCTGCCATCAAATGAATTAGCAGCAAATTTTAGATTTCTTTTCCTACTGCTCTTTCTAACAATGTATGGAGTGAGCATATTTTTGGCACACTAAACCAAACTATTTTGGCTTTGGATTGTGTGTTCTTATGATAAAAGTGTGCTTATTGAAGCCTGTAACTACTTTTTAAAGCCATAATAACATTTAGTGGTATTTAATTTAGCATTTCACAATAGTGTGCCACCTCCAGTTAGTAAAACTGCTTGTTCTAAAGTCACAGATGGCTTCCTACCTAAGGTTAGGCTGCTGGTTTCCATGTACTTCCTACTTTTCTGTGAAGATTTGTGCTTATTATAAACAGATTTAAGTTTATATTTTGGAAAATGTTTTCTCCATAATTAACATGTCTGAGGAAGTGAAATTAATACATTTAATATTAAAAATCATCCTTATCTTTGGGTGAGGCTAGGGAGCTAGCACTTAATTCACAAGGTAATATTTTGCAATCCAGGCAGAATTCTAATACATCTCTTCCATGGCGTTCCTTGCCATTTTCAAAGTCCTTTCCTATTGGCTCCTCTTGTGTGCTAATGGAAGGAGGTGAGTCAGAACTTTGTCTGAGGTCACTTGTAATAGACCACCCAGGCCTGGGTGTTTTGGCTCCCTTGATCATGGTCTCGGGGAAAAGATCAGCTGCAGGCCAACAGCCCCACCATGCTTCCCTGTTTCTCCTCTCCCTTCCTTTCCCTGCTGCCCAAGCACTTGGTTGCATGTTTTGGATGACTTAAACTTTCCAAGTGAGACACACATTGACTTTACGAAGACAACGCTTTAAATTGAAGGCATTCTTCAAAACAAAATACCTTATCTGAGAGAGAATGACAAGGGTAACTTCCTACTGGACATCTCGAGTGGTGGGAAAAGAGGAAGGAGAAGGTCTTCACTCACTCATTTGCTCATTCAAGCATGCAGCCATTCATTCATTCAACGTGGTGCTTAGTATGTCAGGCATTGCCCTGGGCACAGGAGCACAAAGATGGAAATAGTTCCACCCATTGAGGAGTGTGCTGGCTACCTGGGGAGGCCAAAGTGTAAGCCAGCGACACTGGCACTGGGCGCCCTCACAGAAGTACATGCGCAGTGCAAAGGTGGTACAAAGGTGGGGTCTCTAACTCCCTCATGCGTGTAGTGAGGAAAGACTTTTGAATGAGTTAAATCTGAGCAATGTTTTGAAGGATGAGTAGGTACCACTCTCCAGGTGGATGGTGGGTAGAGTGGGGTAAAGAGCACTTGAGGAAGAGGGAACAGCAAGTACAAAGGCATGGACGCCTCACCAGCAAATAATGGGGAAGTTTTCCATTGGAGAAATTTCTCTGGCCTAAGAACAGAGAAGGGGAGATGTATGGGAAATAGTATCAACATCTTGTGATCTGTTTTTCCCTTTTTCATTTCTACTCTGCTACTCATGTCCGTTCATCTGATAGCTTGTCCAAATTATTGCTGTAACCCATAACTGGTCTTGTTGCCCCCAGCTCAATCCCCCGCTAAAAGAACAATACCTGTCCCTGCAGTATTCAGCCCCCATCTACAACAATAGCGATGTGGACAAAATAAAGCCCAAACATTTTGCCCCAGAGCATTTGAAGACCATTATGACTCAGTCCATCCTGGCCACTGCCAGTGATCATCTCCCAGTCCACTGCCCACACCTGACACTGTCTCTCAGGTCTCAGACCCCACACCTGGCCTGCCTGCATCCACCTCCCCTCCTTGGCCCATGTTAGTCCCACTGATCAGGCTGCCGATCCTTACAGTTTCCACCTCAGTCCTTCAAAATTTAGCTCAGGCACCCTTTGCCTTGCTGGAGTTGGATGCATCCTCCTGTCTGCCAACAGTGAGTCAGGAACTAAACAAAAGTTTTGGAGTCCTAAGGTATGGGTTCCAATCTTGGCTCTGGCTTTGACAAGTTTCTGAGACTAGGTTTCCCCAACTATAAAAGATGACTGCCTATCTTGCACAGCTGTTCCAGGGTTAACAGAGCATTTTAAGTACTGACACACAGTCAGTCCTCAGACATTACAGCTAGTATATTTTAACCTCTTTTGTGAAATTCAGGCAATAGTAACTACCTTTATAACTTTTTGTCTCACCTGAGGGTTTTAGCCTCAGGCAAGTTCACTCTGGTTTTGATGAGACCCAATAATGACAATAGAACATTGGAGATAAAAAAGGGGTTTGTAACAAGTTTTATTCTTAGAGCTGGTAGGTCCAGCACAAGAATCCCATCTGCCTCTGTTTCTGCCTCCAGTTCAGTCTCTGCCCCAGGCCCTGACTCCACTCCAGGCTCTGCCCTTGGCTTCAGCCTCTGCTCTCCTCTCTCCTGCTCTCTTGCTCTCTTCTCTAGGCGCTGCTCTTAGCACTGGGGGGAACTCTTTTCATAGCAACACAGGCAATAATGGCTTATGGCCAAAGCATATGCAAGCATGCACCTGCACATTAGGCTAAGTATTACATCATCACACCTACACGGTGAGTAGATTAGGATCAGGTGAGGATCCTGGCCATAGAACTTCGATTTTCCCTACACTTGCCATGAGGATTAACTGATGAGTATGAAACTCCTGTAAATGAAAATCTCTTTAGAGAAAGCTTATTGTTATCTCTGTTAACATACTCATTTTTTTATTTATTCATTTAACATTTACTAAATTCCCAATATTTAGCACATACTAAGCTCAGCATGGAGGATGTAAAGATGAATTTGAAATGTCCCAAAAGAGCATGGAGCCTCATGGGAGAATCAGACAGGGAAGAAGTCAAGTCTAAAACCAGTGGGGAACCCTGGGGACCAAGTTGGGTCCAGGGAATATGGGAAAGCTGAGATCTTGGGGATGAGTTCCAGAAAAGCAGCCCTGTGCTTGGGTCTAGAGGATGTAACCAGCTGGGGAAGGGAGTACAAACTGGTCACCCTGGGCCAGGGGATGTGAGACTGTGTAGGATGTCTAGGACCTGCAGTGTGGGACTCAGGAGCCAGCGTTAGGACTGCAGGCTAGAGGAAAGGAAAGGGGGTGGGTGGGGAGGACCTGGGAGACAATGGCAGGACAAGAGGTTGGAGAGGAAGACTGGCTCATGGTGGCGTTCTCAGTGCCTGTGTGCTTGAGAGGTGTGAAGGGTCCCATGGCCCCAAGTGGGCTGAAAGCTTCTTGAAGGCAGAAATGGTTAATGGTTTTCAGTCATCTCTTATTCTTCCACGATCCTGCAAGGATGCGGGCACTATGCTGCAAAACGAGTGTGGAGGGCAGATCATCATAGGAGTTACATAAAGTGCCGCAGGGAGAGCTGCCCCAGCCACCACCCCAGCTATGCCCTCATGTCCCCTAGAACCCTCCCTCATGACACTGATGGGTGGGGGTGGCATGTTTTTACAACAACCAGAATGCAATAATGCAAGTCAACAGGAAAATAGGACTTGTGTTACAGAAGTCCACTTTGGTGAGTTTTACTGAAATGCATATCGCTACAAACTGAAGGACAGTCAGTCTGTCAAAATGCTTTGAGGTTACAGGAAATGGTCCTCTCTAATGGTTTCCTTTTTCAAAGCCCTTTAAAGTCGATAGGACAAGGTTGACAACCAGGTAGGTGTTAAAATAAACCTTAGGCTGTTTATCACAAAATGGGCTATAGGATAGCGACTATAAATTGTCAGAGGTTGAAGATAAAAGACCTTTTATTTTCCATATCTGGAGAAGTAAGGGCTTAGAAAAGAAAATGCCCTCTACCCAAATACTGGGAATTCAGTCAGGTCCGGTACTATGTTACTTCCACCCTCTGAAGTAAAGTTTTTAAAATAAACAGTTGAAAGTGTGCCCAGATTGTTGTAATCTTATTAATCTAACAAAGAAAGTCAGTGACTGCCTCAACCAGGGGGATCGGTGTTTACCATGTAATTTGCAACAACATGATAAACACGCCCTTACCCCACTTACAGAAAAATCTCCCTCTTCCTGCAAGGAAGCAGTTGGCAGAAAAACAGTAATAAAGGATTAGAGACCAAAAAACTGTGGTTTAGGTCCTGGGTAAATTTTTGCTCATCTCCCCAACCTGCTGGCCTCCCAGCCCCCTGCCAT
Source organism: Manis pentadactyla (assembly GCF_030020395.1). NCBI lineage: Eukaryota > Metazoa > Chordata > Mammalia > Pholidota > Manidae > Manis > Manis pentadactyla. The sequence continues at coordinate 43,156,012 of NC_080022.1, read as the reverse complement.
CTCCAACCTCAGAGATAAAGTGTTTAGTTTCTTGAGGTCTAGCCCTCCTAAGGGTTGTGTCGTGATGCTTCCGACCCTTCTGGGCAGTCTGCCAAGATCTCATAATGCAGGATCTCTGCCCTGGGGCTTGCTGGGCGGCTCGGAGGTCATTCTGGATTCTTTTGTGATTTTAGGGCTGTTTTCTCTCCCTAGTCTGAGGGCATTCCAGAGGGTTGTGCTCCCTCCCCTGGTCTCTAGAGGGCAGTGGTATTCTACACCACCTTGAGCATGGCTCCTCTTGAGTTCGTGGTTGCAAACCACGAGGACCTCTGGCTAACGCAGCAGGAAAGGATTTTATTGCAAGAGCCATAGGCTGGCGCCAGTGAGGTTAGGTAGCTGGGATTGTGCCAAGTTACCACAAGGACAGTCTGACTACCCTACCACACCTGCCCAGCCACCCCTTCCTCATGGCCACCAGCTCTGCAAATCATCTCTCAGTGGGGTCCAGTACCTTTGGATTATAATCCCAGGAGGGGTGAGTGTTTGGCTGACCTCTGGCTCAGCTTCTGCCTCCTTTGTGCAGGGTAAGCCCTGCCTCCCACCAGGACCCACACAAAAGGAAGAGATTTGGGTGTTTTGTAGTCAAAAAATGATGGTATCTTCACTTCACTCCTCTGCATAATTGCCTGTTTCTGAAGCACTGCGCCAAACACTTTAAATGGATGAACTCACTGAGTCCTCACAATAGGTCTATAGAAAAGGGCTCCATTTTACAGATGAGAAACTGAGGCATGAGACACTGAGTAACATCCTCAAGGTGACACAACTGAGAAGTGACAGAACTGTGAGTCAGGCTTCACCTCGGGGCTGTGGACAGAGGTCATTATTGTCTCTAGAGGCTCTGGAAGGTACATGTAAACCTAAAACGAGCCTCTCTCGTAGCTGGCTTACCCGATCCACACCTCTAACCTGCTCTCCCTCTGTGTGCCCAGCTTGCTTTGCTTCCGGGCCCACTGGCTAACCTCACCTCCCTTGACCATCCGGGCTCTTGCCTTGGCCTCTCACCCCCATCAGTCTGTGCAGGGCTCCCTCTAATAAACTCTGGTTTTCAAGAGCACATGGCCCAAACCAGAAATGCACCAAGATGCCAAATGCCATGACTAGTTCTACGAAATAAATTCCTCCATTCCATCTTAAAAACTGTTTGTCCTTATGAGGGTCTATTCTGCAATCTGAACCATTGAGTGAAAAAGCATATTCACCTTTACAAATCTAATGTTTCCAATAATTTTTTAAAAATGAGCCTTATCAATCAGTGACTGTAATATGTACAGGAATATAATTTGACATTAAGGGATTTCTATTATCTTTTAAAAATTGGCATGCTTGGGATCTGGTACATGCTGGGTACCTGATCAATATTTGCTGCATTAAAGAAAGAGAATCAGAGGCCAGCCACTCTGGTAATTATAGCCTTTATTGACATTTTCTTGTGGGCATATTTCAAACAAAGCCTTCTTTTCAGTCTTAAATATCCTCATTTTTAGTCCTTTATTTAATACTCTGTTTCTTACCTCCTTTTAGATTACTGATTACCTCCTCCACTTGCACTGTTTAGAAAGGGCTTTTTTTTTTTAAGTAATTTTAGTGACCTCCCCACCCTGCCCACACACACAGCATGAGCATGAGAGGATTCCTCATGCTACACACCATTGCTGAAATCTAAATATGGCTATTTAGATTCTGTGTCTATCAGGCTGGAGCGTATGTGTCTGTTAGTCTTCCTCTGAATGGCCCATATCCCACTGTGATTTCTCAGCAAGACATAATAAACAAAAACTATCCATAACTGTAGTGGGCACGGCAGTCAGATAAAATCTGAACATTAAACCCATCCTTCTAAAAACAAAATATAATGCAGTGCACTATGTCTTTTTCAGTCCCAAGTTGGGGTAAGAAGGTACCTGACAAGCTCCTTAAAGTCAACTCAGAGTAGAGTTTCTAAAATGACAATTGGCCAATACTTTAAAAATAAATTTGTTTTGAATATAAAAGTCATTTAGGATTTAAGATTCCAAGAATGATGCAAAAAGGAAAGGAAAGGCCTCAAGCCACGTTTTCCTCTATCAGAATGATTGATTCGTTTCCACCAGCTTGATCCTTTCCTGAAGGTGGTGAGCCAGGGTGCATCCAGCCACCCTCAAATATCTCATCAATCTTCTGCCACAAAAATGAAGCAACAGTACATCCAGACCTTTGTCCTACTTCCCCTCATCCAGAGCACCTGCCAGCCTGCATCAGAAATGAGTGATGCCAGCCCAAATGGACCACGCTGCAGCTCTGGGGGGGCCTTGGGAGCAGACAGGAGCCCCCTTAACCAGGTGCTCACACTCCCTTTGGCGTGAATCTGCCATTTCCTGTTGTCAGCAGCAGAGCGGGAGACAAATGTGTGTATGGTCAGACTGCTGAGATGCTGCCACAACAAGGTGGCTGCCGAGTCATGTTTCTCAAGAGGGTGACACTCTGTCAGCAGCCACAAGGCTGTTTAGGGGACCTGCCTCTCCCAAGGTCTAAGTCCCATAAAAGCAGTTTCCTTAAAATTTCTCTGAGGTTGCTGCTCACACTGAGAGTAGCTCCCTGGCCCTTCGGGGTGAGCTGAGCATCTGGGGCATCCACTGTACCCTCTGTGAGCCAAAAGCCATGATCCTTTTTCTCTCTGGACAGGCTGATGGGAGTGTCCCGGGATCCCTGTGCCTCCCTGTGGGGCAAACATATCTGGGATCAGACAAGTGGGTTCAGATTCCAGTTCACCCACCTAGGCAAGTTCCCTAACCATTCTGAGCCTCAATTTCCTCATAGGAAAAGTAGGGATAATAATAAAATACAAAGGTTGTTGTGAGGCTCAGAAGTGCACATGTACGACACCTACCATGGCACCTGGCCCACTCCAGGTGTCTCATTTACTGGACTTGTTCATTGTCAAGATCTCTAAGAAGGCCACTCACATGTCATTTAAGAGACTGTACTAAGATCAAAAACAGAAATGAGCCATCAGGAGAGGGGCCTCCCTGACTCCTGGGTACCAGGACTTCCTTTGCTGAGCCCTCCCCCCAGGCCCTGGCATATGGGCCTAAACTCCTCATGGGTTTATGCAGCTTGCCCGATGAGAGAGCTTACAATCTATCCTATGACTGCTTCTCGTGAAATTCTTCTCCCTTTGCATGTTCTCCTTTCATAGTTAGTAGTGATGGCTTCAAAGAGCCAGAAGGGACCACAGTGAGATCTGCGTCCCTAATGGGACACCTGAGGACCATAGCAGACTGTGGGTGATATTCCCAGACTCCTGGTCCAGTGCGCCTTCTGATCTCCATGCTGCCCAGGGCACTCATGTCCTGAAATGGAGTTGCTGGGGAAGCACTGTTCAGATTGCTGCTCCTGCGGCCCCAGCAACACAGCCAGCCTTGGGCAGGAAGGAAGGTGAACAGCAAATCATGTGCTTAAAGCAGCTGTTTGGGGTCTGGGTTCTGTTGCCTGGGGGCCTCTAAGAAGTCTGGCTATGAGTCGTCCTGGCACCACTGTCTGCAGACTTACATGACCTGAGTATCATCTGTGGCTTTCTTCAGATCCTGCAAAGTTTATACTCAGTGTGTCTCTGCCCCTCCTCCCCTCTCCAGATCCAGACTCTGGGCCTGTGGCCCAGTCCTTCCCCTCACCCTCCTGGCAGACCTGCCCAGGGACCATCAACAGTCCTTCCTCCTTGGTGCCTCTCGGCTGCTGAATGCTACTAGCTGTTCTGTCTGTCATTTTCCCTGTCCTGCCCAACCTCCGGCTCAGCCCCTCACCCCTCCCGAACCCCTGCCTCCTGGCCCAGCCCCGGCTTCAACGCTCTCTGGGAAATCTTAACCTCTGTGCTTCCCCACTAAGCTGCTGGTACCATGAGCCACCCTCCTGCCCGGCTTGAGACCTGGGAGTCAGCCTGATGCCCCGATCCCTTCTCAGGATGGCCATTCTCGCTTCTGAATCAGTCTTGACAGGTTACTTTCTCTCACTTCCCACGGTCACCATCATCCTGCTTCAGGCCACCGTCACCTTTGGTCTGGGCTCCTAAATGATCCCCCATGGGCACCCTGTCCCCATCCTGACTCCCTCCCCCTGCCCTCATCTTACACTGAATGGGTTTTCTATCCAAGTCAGATAGCTGGCCTCCAGTGGCATCTACCCCTGACTTTGGCAGTACATCCACGGCCTTCTCTGATCTGCCAACCATTCTAGTCTAGGTCCTCCTAGTCCACCCCTCTGACTTCCTGGGCCATCTCCATGCAGGTCCCCTGCCCGGCAGCCCTACTGTCCCTTCAGGCCCCATTCTTAGCTGGCTCTTCCTTGCCATCCTTCCCAGCTCCCCCATCACTGCCTCCTTAGGGTTAGGGTTATAGCCCGATTGTCCCTCTACCCAGCCTGGATCATAAGGTGCTCCTGTTGTCTGCTTACGTGTCTCCCACACGGCTGCAGTGTTCTTCCAAGGCATAGCCACACCCCACCTGCCTGTGGGTCCCCAGCTTGGCACATAGTGGGCAGTTAGTGTCTAACTTGTGAAGGAGCTCTGGCTGGAATGTGAATACCCAATGCCCATGGTCTGGCTAGATAGAAAATGTGTTCTGCTCATGTGGAAAGACCACATCTCCAACTTCATCTTCTTCACTGTTCAACTCTGATGGCAGGAGCAGGGCTACAGGGTCAGATAGTCCCAGCTTCAAATATTGACTTGACCACTTACTAGTTTGGGAACTTTGGGCAAGATACTTAATCTTGCTGAGCCGTAGTTTTCCCAGGTATAATTAGGGGTGATAATGCCTGCCTTATAAGGTTCTGGTAAAAACCAAATGAGGATGTAAATAAGGCATAGTACCCACTTAAGAGTGGGAGCTATTATCCCAATGGACTTTTTAATGAGCATGTATTAAACTAAATAGAACAGAACTGAACCCAGTAAGATACACTATTATGTCAGCTACAGAAACAAGCCAGGGGTAAAGAAGGGTAAAGGACTGAGCACTGGGATAGGCCCAGAAAGAGCCCAGTTCCACCTCTGTCACCAATACCCCATTGGTTTGAAAAAAGGGGGAAGGTTGGTTAAAATAGTAACTAGGTTCACTCCCAGCTCACAGATCATCGATCCTAAGATTCTTTGATTCTACAATTTCATGAACCACCATATGTAGCCTGAGGCTTTACTGAGGTTTTTAAGGGAAATACATCCATAATTTAATTCTATTAAAAGGCAAAACCAGCATTGGAAAGCCAAGTCAGGTGACAAGTCCTTACCTGCAAATATTTCCATCCGTATGAGAAGGTGCCTTTCCTTCTGAAGTGTTCAGAGCCAATAATGTTCAAAATAACCTTTTTGTGAATCCCAGCAATGCCCAGCATTCCAGCAATTACCATGGTGGGCAGAGCTTATGTCTGTAAAATACAGCCTTCTGGATGGAATTTGCAGGGAAATAGAGGCTTTAGACATTACAGTGTTTTCAAATATCATTATCACTGCTCTATAAATATCCCACACCCACAGTATATCAGGTGCCACATGGGAAATATTGGATTCGGTTGGAGATTTTCTTAAGACACATAACAGTACCATATGCCAGTCATCTTGGGTAATATTTATGTACAAGCTGCAGAAGCAAAGATTAGCTGTGTCAATATGTATAGAAAACCCCCACACAAGAGAGTCTGTGAGAAGGGTATTATCTGCACTTAGGATCAAAAGCATTTGCCTAATTTCTTCACTTCTTTAAGAGTTATTTCACCCATCACTACCAAAGGTTGGATGAGTGAGGAATTAATACAGCAATAATCAGGGGGAAATTAATCAGAGATCCGTGGAGTCTCCTGCTGGAAGTAGTTCAGAGCCTCTGCAGCTAAAAAGAGCAGTTCCAGAGCTATGAACAGCAACTTACCCTTCCATTGGCTTTTAACTAATGGGATCCAAACACGGTTCATTCCTTTTCAATTGCCCTCACCAGCAGGCCAAAGGGGAAATTGCTTGGAGGAGAAAAAAGTTTGTATGGGAGACAAGCAAAAGGAAAAATATTTCCACTACATGGTTCCCCATGTAAATTTGCACATGAGCACTGTGCAAATAACCAGGAGCCATTTTAGCAGATAGGTGCTGTGTACTGAATCATGTCCCCATCCCCACCCCAGCAAAGTCATAGACTGAAGCCCTCACCCCCAGTGGACGGCTTTTGAAGATGGGGCCTGTGGGAGGTGATTAGGTTTAGATGAGGTCATGAGAGTGGGATTAATGCCTTTATAAGAAGAAACACCAGTGAGCTTGCTTCCCCTCTCTCCCTGTCACGTGAGGACACACTGAGAAGGTGGCCTTCTGTGCACTGGGGGTAGAGCTCTCCCCAGAAACTGGCCCTGCTGCACCCTAGTCTCGGACTTCAGCCTCCAGGACTATGAGAAATGTATGTGTGTTGTTTAAGCCATGCAGTGTGTGGCATTTTGTTGTGGCACCCTAGCTAACACACTGGGGTTCTCACTCTGAGCTTTCCTCTTAGACGGTGACCAGATCACAATTTGGGATTACATTAAGCAAAGAGACACATCCAAGTGGCCATGTCGGGTCCTGCCTTTGACAGGCTTGTGTGAGGCTGGGTGTCACTCTACCCTATTTTCTTGGTAGGGATGGTTGGTAGGACTGAAAGGATGTGTGGCAGTCTGTTTGGGAACCAACCCCAAGCTAAAAATATGAAACTGTCCAATCATTTGGAGAACAGTGCAGTACTAAACAACCTAATGCCAGCAAATGATTTGAAATTGAGAAACAATATTGTGGAGCCCAACTGGGTAGAGGGCAGGGAGAGGCAGCAACGTAGTTTATTGTGAATTGCATTTCTCTTTATTGCAGTTTTATTTTTAATTGCAAAGTGGTTGGGCAGTTATTACTGAAATTTATTTTTATAATAAAAGCCCTTTGTTAAATCACTGTTTTTAATGGTGAGTGAACTGAGTTTTGTTGTAATAAATGAGATGCTGAAGTGGTTTTAAAATAAGAAAAACTCTGCAGCGCACCCCAAATCTCCTACAACTGTTAGGCAGAACAAACAGTGACCTGATTTTATTGTCTGAGAACTCACGAGGTTCGTGTTTTAGGCATCCTGAGGGCTTGGCTGGCTTTAGGAGCCTGGTCTCTGGATTCAGTTTGTTGCCAAATAGGTGTGTGACCTGGGGGAAGTCTGTTCCCCTCTCTCGACCTTAGTTTCCTCATCTGTTCAAAGCAAAGCAAAACAAAGACAAATCACAAGGAGACTGAATCTCTCTGCTCTGGCATTCTCTTCAGGAACATGAGTCCACTCAATAGCAGGCAGCTCTGAAAGATGAATTCCCAGACCTGGCAGGAAATGATGGGCGAGGGCCAGAGCTGAAACGAAAACCATTTACCCAGGTGTGGACGCCCCAGTTTGTCCCTGTTACATCCTTCATAGTGCACCAGCTCCAGCCTTCACATTGTGTGTGTGGTGGCCAGGGCGTATCCAAAGCCGTGTATGGGAAGCTCCAGATAATGGGGGGGAAGGGCACAGGCTGGGCACTACAGGGGAGCCTGGCACAGAAGTGGCCTGGGGAACAGGCGGTTCAGAGGTGTCCCCTGGCCTGGTAACTCAGGTGCTAGATGAGGACCCTGTGCTCCTGGAAGGGCAGGGCAGGTGCCAGGTGGCACCCAGAGTACAGCGCGCTGCCTGGGCCAACTTCTGGCACCACTGAAGGTACCCCAGGATGCAGGAAAAGCTCCAGCTGTCCTCCTGCTCAGTGGGGCTGGTAAATGTCAGGGTTTGGAAGGTTGTTTCATTTCCTATTTGCCACACACTGGGTAGCTTCAAAAGCAGAAATTTATTCTCACAATTCTGGAGGCTAGAAGGTGTCGGCAGGGTGGGTTGCTGTGGCCTCTTGTAGATGGCTGCCTTCTCCTCTCTTCACGTGGCTCTTCCTGTCTGTGTCCAAATACCCTCCTTTTATGACATGGATTAGGGTTCACCTTAATGACTTCATTTAATTTAATTATTTTTTAAAAAACTTATCTCCAAATGCAGCCATATTCTGAGGTACTAGGGATTAGGACCTAGACATGTGAATTTTAGGGGGATACAGTTCAGCCCATAACGGGGGCGCTGAGGGATGCTTTATTTTGATATGGATCCTATGTTACTTTCCTAGGGCTGCCGTAACCAACTACCACAGGGGTAGTTTAAAATAACCAGAATCGATTCTCTCACAGTTCTGGAAGGCTGAAGCCCCAAATCAAGGTGTTGACAGGGCCATATTGTCTCTCTGAGGGCTGAGGGGAGGCTCCATCACTCCAGTCTGTGTGGGTCTGTGTCTAAACTTCCCTCTTCTTAGAAGGCCTACCCTAATCTAGTGTGACCACGCTTAACTTGATTATACTACGAAGACCCTATTTCCAAATTTGGTCACATTTACAGGTACTGGGGAATTAGGACCTGGACTCATCTTTTTGGGGGACAAAATTCAACCCACAACAGAGCCCTTCTCCTTATGCCACTGTCTCCTGCCCTCAGAACTACTCCAATGTCATTACTTTGTCTAAAGACCCAGAAAGGGTGCTAACTGTCTTCCCTTGTCCAATGCTTTTTAAAATGTCTAATGTCTTCCTCTTTTCTTGGTTCCTTTTCTCTCTCTCTTTGACTCCTCTCTTTTTCCCCTTCCCCTCTCTTGTCCTCTACCGTTTTTAGGCTCTCTGCTCTGCCTCTCTCTCCCCTCTCTCCCAGCTCTCCTCATCCCAGCCCCTCTTTACTTAGGTATCTCCCCAGAGACACCATTTTTTTCTCAGATGTGATGACCAGCAAGAGTGTTTCTCAGTTGTTACAAAAATCCTGAGTCTCTGCTTTCTCCCAGCGGCCATAAGATGGCTTTCTTTCCCAGCTTGTCATGGATTGGGTTTGCTTTTTTCAAGCATTTTATAATAATCATTTGACTTTTTACCCTCCTGAATTCTCTCTGGAATTAATAAAGTTTTTTTTAAAAGACTGCTTGTTTCCTTCTTCTAAAGAAACTGTGACAGGTCAGTTAATTCAGCATGAGTCCACTGTGCCCAGTGGAGGAAACGATCATTTGTCCCTGACTAATAACAGCCCGCAGTGGGCCACATGTGGGGTTTGCACACAGATACAGGATTATGCAATCACATGGTTTCCTAAATTTTCATTGCTAGTGCCCTGAAGCTTCTACCAGGTTTCTTCTAGGCTGTTCCTAGCTATCTAGTTAGTCTGTTTGGGGTCCAAATTTTGATTCATCTTCCTTACTAAGGAACACAGATGCGTAAATCCTAAGTAAACTATTAGCATACCAAATCTGGCAGAGTGTTAAAAGAATGACAGACCATGACCAAGTAGAGCTTATCACAGGAATTCAAGAAGATTCTAAGAAATGAACCATTGATAGATACCATACCAAGTATGAATCTCAAAATCATTATTCTGAGTGAAAGGAGTCAGACAAAACAAGAGTACATGTAAAACTCTAAAAAGTACAAACTAATCCATAGTGACAGAGAGTAGACTGACTGGTGGCTGTCTGGGGGTCGGGGGTGCAGGGGAGGTGCCAGGAGGAAGCAGTTTAAAAGGGGCACAAGGAAACTTTCGGGGGTGATATGTTCTCTGTTTTAACAGTGGAGTGGTTTCACAGAGGGTATTCGTATGCCAAAACATCAAGGTGCACCCAAAAAAGATCAAAGAAGATTCCAAGTTTAAGAAATCTATTAATGTTGAGTGTACAAGATTTGGTACAAAGAGGTCAAGGCATAAAATGGAAAGACAAGTGGCAGATGGGGAGATACAGTGATTCTCACACATATTTATGCAACAACAGTAGATTCTGGAGTCCAGAGTTCTCCCAAGCTCTCACCCTGTCTCTGCCTCACTTATAACTGGGTGGCTTGTGTTTGGGCTTAGAGCCTGTTTTCTGCAAAATGAGGAGAATAACTGTGAAATGAAGATAGTAGCACCTTCTACTTGGCTGCTGGGAGGGTGAGAGGAGTGAGTGTGAGCTGCCCATGACAAAGTGGAGGCTCCATAGGTTGGCAACAGTGAGAAAAGGATTAGTCCCCACACCTTCTCCAAGAACCTTCTGTGTCCCAGGTATTAGCTCACAGCCGGGATCCTGAGAGGAAGTGTGTACGTTCAGGAAAAAGCGAGCATCCGCTGGGCGCAGAGACTAGCCCATCTCCGTCCTCAGCATGTGGATTTTTGGGAGGCTCTCTTATTCATGAGTCCAGCCCAAGATCCACCCTCACCAGCTTCCCAGAAACTATTTTGGAATCCCCTGGGGCAGAGAAGCCTCTTCTCACAAGCAAACATTTTAACTGTGAAAAAGTGTTTTGAACCTGCATTTGAAAGCAGGGAGTAACAATAAACACAGTATAATAAAATATATATTTAAAGGAAATTCAGATATGCATTTAAAAAGAAAGGAAGTTAGAGTTTTGATCCAGAACAAAGGCGAGCATGACACTGAGGGAGTAAAACAAGAAGGATGTGTTTTGTTAGTTGAGTTCTTAACTTTTAGAATACATACCAAAGTCCTTTTGATTTGAAAGACCTGATTCCATCATCAATGCCTGCCATTCCCAGGGGAGGCAGACATGGGTGACATGGTGTGAGGAGGCACTGTCAGGTGCTGAACCTGGGGGTCCAAAGAGGCCAAGTTGTACGATAATGGTGGCAGCCCTCCAGCTCGCTCAGTAGGCCAGGTGTAGATAGTTGCGTAATGGGCAGGCCCCACCTTGGATCTGGTCAGGTTGCAGAAGGACAAGCCCATTACCACCACCATCACCTACAGTCATCAACACCATCACCATCATCACCACCACCATCACCATCATCATAGCAGCAAGCCTATGCTGAGTGCTGACCTTGTGCTAGGCAATGTTTGAAACACTTTCACACTTTCATGGTTGCCTTGTGTAACTCAACAATAGCCCCATGAGCATTAGTACTATTATCCTTATTTTACAAATGAGGAAACTGAGTCATTGAGAGGTTATATAGTTCATTCCAAGTCATGCACTCAGGGTTGGGGAGGGTGAAAGAGAGAAGAGATATAGGCAAAAAGGATCAAGGTGTGGGGGGAGTTCTTGTTAATGGACCATTAATCTAAAATTTTTATTTTGAGGGTATTGGCTTCCTAATCCCTAGGCCTGGGGACACTTAGCCAGTGTGTATGTGTGGGATGCACAGCATGACCACTTTAATGAGGGTCAGAAAGGACAAGTAAGGTCAAGCCCATGACTCCCTAATAAAGTAGGGGACAAACGCCCCATTTTTCTGCTCATAGAACATTGGGGTGACCTCACACTTTACAGATGAGGAACCTGAGCCCAGAGGATCTAAACAGCTTGGCGAGGGCCCCACAGCAAGTACAAGCAGGGATTCAAACTCAGTTCTTCAGGATGCTAGCTTTGCCCACAATTCCCCAAGAACTGTGAGAATCCCCTCTTACCCAAGAACTAAGGCCCTGAGAGGCTAAGGCTCTAGATGAGGTCACGGTTGGCCAGAGTGTGTCTCTCTCCCTCCCACCCTGGCCCTTGGCCTCCTCCACATGGACCCGCCGCTCTCAGCACCCACGATGCCTAGCTTTTACCATGGCCATCCACACTGGGCGAAGAAGTAGGCCCTTGCAGCCACCTCCCATTTGGACAAGCAGGGGTCCTCACACATCGGCTGGCCCAGCTCATGCCCCACTTTCTCTGCCAGGCTCAGGAGAGGCAGGCAGAATCCAGGAGAGTGGATGAGGATTTAAATAACCTTTAATACCTGTGCATTGAAAAAAAAGAACATCCACACAGAGAAAATTAAACGAATGCGCTGCTCAAAAGACTTTGGTTGAGAAAGGCTCTTGATCAGATCTGGGAATGCAGCCAGGAAAAGATCATTTCTACAGTCCCGCTGGGAACGTAGACAATGACCCGGTTAGAGAAACCTTTGGGAGGGGCCTGTCCTGACTGTCTTTTCTGGAAGGGGCCCCCATCCCCCTTTTCTCCCAGAACCACATTATCTACACAGCTCTTTAGGACCTTTGATGGTTCTCTCTTAAGGACAGGGGGATGGTGCCCCAACTGGGACCTGGGTCAAACGAACCATGGTAGAGCCTCCCTGCGGCACCACTCAGCGACAGAAAGGAGAGGCCTGCTGACACATGCAATACTGATGCATCTCAAAAACAATATACTGAGTAGAAGCAGACAGTTTCAGAAGGACCCATAGCATATGATTCCATTTCTGTGGTATTCTGAAAAAGGCAAAGCTACAGTGAGAGCCATGTGGCCAGGGCCGTGGCAGGTGGGGGGAGCATCAGCAGCAAAGGGTTCTCAGGGAACTTTGGGGGATGAGGGAAATGCCCTATGTTTTGTGGGTGGTAGTCAAGCTTTGTCAAAACTTGTCAAACTGTGTTAAATAGGTTAGTTTTACTGTATGTGAATTATACCTTAGTACAGCTGATTGAAGTTGACTGAAAAAGGAAGGGAGGAACAGAGGGAGGGAGGAAGAAAGGCAGGCAGCAGCCACTGGCTATAGCTGGGTCCCCATCCCTGCCTTCATGGTGGTCTGGGAGGGACCTTCGGCGTCCTTCTGGGGAGGAGGAGTCCTGCAGGAAGCCCTTGCCAGGCCTAGTGCCCCACTTGTGCGTGAATGAGTGAGCAAACCAGAGATAGCTCCATGAGGACTCTGACCACAGCTTGCACGGAACAGTGGATAGCGGGTCCCTGGCCTCTGCTGAGCTGGCTGCCTGGCAGAGGCTGCCCTGCCTGGGCTCCCAAGGACTGCCTGCTTCCTTCACCCACAAACCCTGCTGAGCCCCTCCTGGGTGCCAGACCCTGGTGCAGGTGCTGGGGACAGGACCCTTCCTTGGAGGCACTCACGCTGGCGAGGCCAAGCCAGCTGCAGACAGTTTTGTCTGGTGAGACAGAGGGAATCCCCTGGCTTTGTAACCCCGAGGATGGGCTGACCCTAATAGGAGGTCAGAAAGCCTTCCTGGCAGAGGTGACATTCAGGCTAAGCTGGGACAGGAGCAAGAAAGAATTAGCTGGTGAGAAGCCAGGGAACGTCATGAACCAGGGCAGGCAGGACGCAGACTGGAACTGGCGGGGGGTGGGGGTGGGGCAGTGACTGGTTCTTTCAGGAGAGGACCGATGAGGCTGCTGGCAAGGGCCCTCTTGGACTTTGGACTCTGCTGAGGGGATGGCGAGGCCCTAGAAAGGCATTAGATTTTCACTGGCAGGGAACATTTAAGATGTGTGTGGCTCTTACTGGTATGTGAACACTGTCTCAAGTGACATACGCAAAAGCACTTTGTGACTTATGTACAACAATGGTGACACCCGAGACAGCCTGTGAAGCCAGTGAGTGTGTGAACCCTATCTCATGGGTGGGCACATAATGAAGAGGTTTTCCCAGAGTTCCAATCATGCTGCGGTGTGCGCAGGCTAGAGCCTGGCACCCTGTTGGCTTCCTCTTCACCCTCTCTGGTAAAGAGGGAAAGGAGAAAATGTCACTCACATATTTCTGTGTTCAGCAGTTGCGTGCCATCAGAGACTGCAGAGCCTGAACCTTCTTCCTTGGGTGCCACCTGCGCATGTCCAGGAGGAACCTCTGTCCATGCAGCAGAGGCCTGAGCTCGGCTGGACGCCATTTGTGGCTAAGGCCAGCAGGGGGCACCCCAGCACTGATGACTTCTTTGAACTCCACCAAAAGGATCACCCAGGAATTGTGTCCTTCAAACTATTCGGAATGAATGTCCCTGCTCTTCTTCTTCCCCAAACTCAGATGGTCAGCTGTCCTCAGACAAGGACTTCACACAAGCCCTTCTATGCCTGACACAACCAGGCCCTTTGGAGGGAGAGGTCCTTGAAGAGCCCTCACCAGGAGAAGCTTTTTCCAAGATAACGGGTCCCATTTATCAAGGAAGGGGGATGGATATCATACGATGAGGCCTTGGGGGATGCAGATTGGAAGAGTTTCCCAAGGGCCCCTACTAGGACTCACTGAAGCCATTTCTTGGAGCCCACTTAACCTCTTCCCTCATTAGGCCCCTCACTCTCAGGGGTCTGCACAGCAGGAGGGGTGTCGAATCTTGGGACACTACTCCCAGGACACCCGCACCAGGCAGGCTTGTCTCTGACCCAAGGCCAAGGGTTTGGTCAGGTTCATCCTGCAATCAGTTCCAAAGTTAGCCCAGAACTGCCCTGGGGTGGCAGAGTACTGCAGGGCAGGAGAGAGGTCTTTGTTATTTCAGGGCAAGAGCAGGCAGCTGTGCTGAGGAGCATGCAGTGCACTGTGCAGATAAGCCTCAAACAAGCAGAATTCAGTGCTCTAATTAAGTGCTACATGCAACAAAGTTAATCCCACACCTACTTACAGACACGTGCAATGGCAATTGTGCAGCATGGTAATTGGGCAGCAATAGAAACTGTGTTGTGTAAATGACTATAATTAATACTGCTTTTGCTCAGCAAACCTTTTTACAGCTTCCTGCCTCTGCTAGTGCTTTCCTAAGGCAGGGTTCATGGTTTCTCATGACCAGTTTTGCATCCATCCAAGTCCTCCTGACTGAGTGATTTTCTCTGCAGTGTCTTCCTTCCCCCATTTGCAGTTCATGTGGTTTAGATGGTGCTGACCCCACGCCCAGCCTCAGGAGTGAGTATGTTACCCCAACATGCCCAATCAGAACACTGCACCCATCTGTACCCCAGTGACTAGTTTAGGAGTGGGCATGTAGTCCCATCACAATCAGTGAAACTCATCTCTTGGACGCTGGTTAGATCTATAGGGAAGAAAGGAATCTCTCTTTCTGCTAGCTTTGATGTGGGAAAAGAGAAACTAATCCAAGTTATGCTGACTGGGTCGGGGAGGAGGGGGTGGGAAGCAGACAGACCAGGAACAGAGAGACCAGGTTCCATTGACATTGTTTGGTCTCCTGGATCCAGCCATGCCTAAAGCCATACTGAACTTTATAGTTGTGTAAGCCAATAAATTCAATTTCTTGTGCTTAAGCCAACATGAACTAGGTGTGTGTTGCTTGCAACTAAAAATCTGTCTGCCTTAGGGAAGTTTAAGACCAAAGGAAGATAGGTGGAGAATGAGAGGGAACCAGTCAGATTATGGGGCCTGAACTTGGACAGGTACTAACTAAGGAGAGCAAGAAGTGGACAGAACCAAGAAGAACTTAGCATGCCTCATCAGTGGGACTGCCTGAATGACTACATTTGTTGTGATAGGGAGAGAGCAAAGTGAGAATGAGCCAGGGGGCCAGGGTCATGTTATTGCTAAAATCTAAAACAAGCGGAGACCAGCCTTGAAAATTCCCTGAGCGGACAAAACCAGTTTAGTCATACAAGCAAAGATTAATTTAGTTTACTTTGGAAGGCTAATTTGATCTGGATTATGTCTTATTTATGCCTCTGGAAATCATAAGCAATATTCGAACTATTTCCCAAGGATGATATGAGGTAACCACTGATCAAATCCCTAAAATTTTAGAGAATGCTAATGTTATCACCAATCACTGTGAAGAATAGAGTCTCTGCTTTCTCACTATTGTGTATAAGCTGCTTTATAACAATATACCCCTAAGCCTCATTCCATGTTTTGGTTTGAGTTCTCCCAGTTTACAAACTGTCTGTTTTGGTGGTTGCATAATACATTTTTTCTAATTACAACTTCAGTGATTCATTGGTTTTACTTTGGCTATTTCTGAGCCTTCAACTACACTCGCCAGGGCAGAGAGAATGAGGAGGAGCAAGCATGTAGGAAGGCACCAGCTTCTACTTTGCAAATGGGCAGTTTGAGAGCCTGTGGGCATGCAGGCACTTGTCCAGTGGGCTGCTGGCTCTGTGGGTCTGAGAAGGCTCCCTGGTGGTCAGCAGAGGAGAGCATCTGGGGGAAGCATCTGGAAGCCTTGAGAGTGGAGACATTGCCAGGGAGATGGAAAAGGAAGACAGTGGACCTGGGGCTGGGCGCCTATGTTAAGGGAGGAAAGGGGTTTGGAGACGACAACCAGGGACCCCGACAGTATCCCCCCATTAACCTGGCTGCCACCAGGGCAGGGACAACATCCACCAGTGTATCCTCAGCAACGACTCATGCCTGGTGCTTGAAGGGGGCCCAGGAACTGCTGGATGAATGAACGAGTGAAAGAGGAAAGAACAGCAGGACTAGTGGACTGCAGATAGAAATTTGATCCAATTTCTTACAATAAAAAAAATAAATTGAGACATTAGGACACCAGGTTGGCTAGTTCCTTGGGATGGGCACTCTTGTCTAGCACCTCTGAGAGGGCCTGTCTCCTCTAATTTCTGGGCCAGTGTCCTCCCCCACTCCCCTGTCTCCCTTCTGCTATCTCGAGTCACTGCCAGGAAGGAGCTGGCAGGGAAACAGCCCACTCGCTTTTGTTTTCCTTTTCAAGAGCTTGGTCTTCCCTTAATGTAGGTGCCCCTTGGCACCTGGTCCCTGTTCTTCTGTCCTCCTCTCCCCTCTCCCTGGAAACGTCTCCAGACACTCCCTTCTGCTGACCACCATGCTGCCAGCTCAGGCCAGAGCCCTGTGACCCTCATCCATTCATGGTCAGCAGCCCACTGGACAAGTGCCCGGATGCCCATGGGCACCCAAACTGTATGTTTGCAAAGTGGAAGCTGGTATCTTCCCAGGTGCCCTCTCCTCCTCATACTCTGCCTTGGTGAACAGTGTGACCCTGGCCCCCGGCTCTTCCTCAGTCTAGTATCTTTGTCCCCACCCTTTGGCCCCCCACCCACACCCTCACCCAAATCCACTCACTCACCCAGTCCCTTTGATGCTGTTGCTAAATTTTTCCTGATCTACCTACTTTGCTCTTCCTCAGTCCCTGTCTGCCCTCAGGCCTGTGAAACCAGCTGGTTCACACTTACTCTTCACTTTTCCTCCTTTGACCCCCCCAAGCTCCCCTGATGACACTGCAGGTGGGAACCAGGAACCAGCTTTGCCCCACACCCACACCCATCCTTGGACTGCAGGGTCTGCCACTGTCATTCCCCGAAGTTCCCTTTATTTTCCTCTCTCCTTCCTCATTCCTGCCTGGCTCCAGACACCCAAATGGGGTGAAGTAAGTGCCTGACCATGCAGGTTGGTGTTTGGGGTGCCAGGATGGAAGCTGTAGGTGGAGAAGAGCAGCAGTCAATCTCTTTCATACCTCTGGGGGCTGGTGAGCCAAACTGCACTGCTTGGGAGCCAGCATAACAGAACTCAAACTGGAGTCATCCTAGTGGGTGTATTATCTTTCTGTGGTTTTTATTTGCATGTTCCCAATGACTGATGGTTTCAAGCACCTTTGAACACACTCACTTGCCCTTCCTATGTCTTCTTCAGGAAAGTGTCTGTTCAAATCTTTTGCTCAGTTTTAAAAATTGAGTTTTACCATCTTACTGAGTTGCAAGAATTCTTTATATATTCTAGATCCAAGCCCACTGTTGAATAGATGCTGTTTTTGTTTACAGCTTTATTGAAATATAATCCACATACCATAAATTCCACCCTTTTCAAATGTACAATTCAGTAGCTTTTAGCATACTCACAAAGTTGTGTATTGATCATCATTATGTCAGATATATGTTTGCAAATATTTTCTACCAATGTGTGGCTTGCTTTTCCATTTTCTTAACAAACTCTTTTGAAGAACAAACCTTTACAATTTTGATGAAGCTCAATTTTTTTATTTTTTCTTTTGCAATTTGTAGTTTCTGTGTTTAAGAAATCTTTGCAAAACCCAAGGTCATGAGGATTTTCTCCTATGTTTTCTTCTGTAAAAAAGTTTTACAGTTTCAGGTCTATGATCCTTTTCAGCTTTATTTTGTATAGTGTAAGATAAGCACTAAAGTTCTTTTTTTCTTTCTCTCTCTCACATGTTGGTCTTATGGATAAGCACCATTTGTAGAAAAGAACATCCATTTACCTTTTTCACTTTGTCAAAAATCAGTTGACCATAAATACATGGGTCTTTTTCTGGACTTTCTATTCTCTTTCATTGATTGATCTATTTTTATACCTATACCACACTATCTTAATCACTTAGTTACTTAAAGATTGTGTCGAACTTTTTTCTTTTATTAAGATGATCATGTATTTTTCTTCTTTAGTCTGTTAATATATTAAACAAGCCTTACATTCTTAGGATAAATTATACTTAGTTGTGATGTGTTATCCTTTTTTTATCTATTACTGGATACCATTTGGGGAAATTTTGTTCAGAAATTTGCATCCCTGTCCAGTAGGAAACATGAACAATTCCGTCTTGTGTGAGGGACATGGTGTCCGCTGCTCCTCTTGGTCATTCTCTCCCCATCCTCAAGAAGTCTCCCCACCACACACCCTGCTGAGTTCTCAGCTGGAGGCAGGAGCAAAGCAAACCTCCAGAACCTTCTCTCTGGGAAGCTCCTCCTCTCTGGTAATCGGCCTGCCAACTCTAGTTGTCTAGGTTGCCTGGGCTTTCACTCCACCTCCTCCGTTTGGGGGGACCAGGCCCTACCTGGGCTCCCCTCCCTGCACTGCAGCCTGCAGATGCTCTCCAGGCAGGAAACTGAGGCAATCAAAGGTGCCCTTCAGGGGTGTCTCCTCTCTCAGGGGTCACTGTCCTGCATTGCCTGCTGTTCAATGTCTGAAATCCATTGTTTCATGTATTTTCTCTAGTGTTTCAGGTGGGAGGATAAGTCTGGTTCCTGCTATTCCATCTTGGATGGAAGCACAGTTCCAGTCTTTTATTTTTTATCAGTTTTAAGGTAGTTAGGATCATCTACTGATCTCAGTCAACGTTTTAATGTAAGCATTTTCATGGGCTACAGATGTCACTGTGAAGGACACAGAATATTCTGTCAAGTTTTCCCTGCCCCTGCCCCCAGGTCTGGACAGTCTCCAGCTCCCCCAAGTGAAAGGAGGGCGGGCCCTTCCCAGTCAGGGGCTCTGCCTTCCCTCAGACTCTGCGTAGTTCAGACGCACCTCCCCTAGCGCCGCGAACTTCAGTGAGGTGCGGATTAAGGACTGCAGAGGAAGCGTTTTTCAATGTAAACCTATTTTTTCCCCTGAATGGAGCAGGTGTCTGGAAGTCACAGTTATAGGAATGAAAGGATCACTTTATTCATAATGTCCCTGTAATTAAACTCATCCTCGTTCTGAATGAGGCCCTGTGCCCAAAATAATAATAACTACAGCTCCCACTCGGGGAACACTCACTGAGCACAAGGCACCATCCTCGGCACAGAGCCGGTCTATGGTTTGCTCCAGATACTGGTGAGCCCCAGAAAGTCCTCTCCTGGGGGCCCAGAGCGGGCCCCGGTCTGTCGGTAGCTGAACTCCTGCTTGTATTGCACTTACTTCCCTCTGGTGCTGGTGGAGGCCCGAGGGAGAAAATAAAGGGAACATGTTCTGAAGGAGCTGACAAGATAAACTCAGCAACAACATGCTGAATATTTCCATTTTTAAAAACTTAGTGCCATAAGATACATCCCATGAAATCACTGCTAGAGACAGATTGGGCAACTACAGCTCAGGGAGGTGAATTAACTCACTCAAGATCACACAGCAAGTTGATGATGTTACTGGGATTCTAACTTGGACACTGCAATTCCAAAACCATTTCTTTTAACCATTATAACGTATTTAGCTAATAGAAGCCCCACCCTCCCATCCCTCCCTACCTTTCCCTCCCCAAGAAGCTCAGGGGAGCTTGGGTGGCTGGGATAGCCTGAGAAATACTGAGTCCAGGGAAAACTGCAGTCCTGGGAACTGACTGTGGGCAGCCAGAGCATACCTAAAGCCAAGAGCCACACCGAGGCCATACTTCCTGTGGAGGGAGCCCACCATCCTTCAGCCCAGTGCAGGCCTCTTCTGCTCCCATGCCTGCACCTTGCCCCAAAGTGTCAGAGCCCTTCTCCTGCCCTGAGCTCTGAAAGAACCAGAAAATTATTTAGTGAAGTCCACTCTTGTCTTACCAACCAACACTCCCAGTATGGTGCATTACAGTATTCTTGTTTGGAATTCCTTGAGTGTTGTAATAACTTGACTGATGAAGAAATCAAGGCTTGGGGGTGGGGGAGCATCTGTCCAAAGAAAGTGAAGGAAACAGGATTTGAACTAAGGTCTGCTAAAGAACCTGCCCTACCATACTGAAATATGAGCCACCAGTGGTGAAATTCCTCATTTATCAAGAGCCTTCATGTTGCTTATCTCATGTATGAATCCACAAGTACTTCCTGAGCGAGTGGAAAGCAGAAGGCGCTCTGTCCCTCAGACAGATAACAGGTATTACACTTAATCCCAGGCAGCCCTGACCACACAAACTGGTTCTGAAGCTTCCTCCAAACCATTCTGTGGATTAATTATGGCACACACCGGTCAGGACCCTTGGGTAAGGACAACAAAAATGAACTTAAGCAATTTAAGCAGAATAGGAGCCTGTCGAGAGCATATTGATCTGAGCCAATTTGGGGGCGGGGGACAGGTCACTGAGGACCCAGCCACAGACACGCCTTGGAACCAGTCTGCTTAGGGTGTTCCCACGACACAGCCTGGAGTCCCATGGATGACACCCCTCCATCGGCAGGCCCCTGCTGGTGCCACATCAGACAGCAGCAAAGAGCCAGCCTTCACTGAGCCCTTACCAAGTCCAGACAGGAGCCAAATGCTTTGCCTGTGTAACTCATTTTGTAGATGAGGAAACAGCCATAGAAAAGTGAAGCGCGTTGCCCGGTGTTGACAGCCAGTAAATGGAAAAGCCAGGAGTCCACCTGGCTGGCTACTTCCCGAGCCTGTGCTCTTCATGCTTTCCTTTCTTGGATGGTCCTTTCTGCTTTGTGTCCCTCCTTCAGGATCCAAGGTCCTAGCATGGTTCTGAGCTAAATGCACGTCCCAATTTTCAGGGAGAGGGAGGAATACCATCTGCTCTGCCTCAGTTTCCAAAGTGGGAGGCATGGCCCTGCACCTCAGTTCTCTTGAGATACCCCTTGTGTGGAGGCGTTTCAGATGCTGAGTAACCCTCAAATGTCCACAGCCTCTACAGGACTGAGACAATTCCTAATGAAGACTGGGCCATACTCAGCCTGCAAAACCTTAGGCCCCCAGGTGGGGCTCTAGATGCACAGACTTTGGGCTTCTGAGCAAATAGGTTCCTGGGTTTCAGGGTGGGATGGGTAACTTACAGCCTGGGCTGCTGGTTCTTCACAGGGACAGCTGGGTTGGGGGTCCCAGATGCCCAGGGGCTATTGCCATGGCCGAGAAGCCATGTATCCCAGGACAGTGTTGGCACCCTTCCGCCCATTTTTCTGAGAGACGGGGGCTGCCTCCACATCCCTGGAGTCTCACCTCAAGGAGAAAAGAGCTGCTATCTTTGTTTGGCATTTTTCAATGTCAGCAACAGAGAAGCAAAATCAGCCCAAAGGACTGTTTAATTGCAATATAAACAATCATGCTTTTTCAAGGGAAAAAAAGGAGAGTTCTCCACCCCTTTGGTTTTCAGCGCAATACCGTATTCACTGATTCGGTCTCATTCAAATCCAAACGAGCACATTCATCATCGCAAAAAGTGCCATTCAAGGCGAACGCTCTCCACAGGCCTGTATTTCACCTCAAATGTTCTGAAACCCAATTAAGCCTCATGCAGGCTGCTGAGCCCCAGCAGAGCGGAGTGGAGATGCTGCAACAGCTCCCTGGAAAATGCTGTCTGGCTTCTCTGGTTCCCCTCAGGGCAGAAGGAAAGTCAGCAGGAGCCCTAGACTAAGTCAAAAGTCCCAGCCCACATGCCAACTTGGACCCCGGGCATGTCCTCTCTGGGGCTTGGTTCCCCACCTGCAGACTCAGAAGTCAGGCTGGATCAGGGGTGGCAAGTGTATGAAACTCACACCCTCATTCTTGCATCCCTTGCCCATGCTGACATCTCTAATTACTCAAGGCTTTATGTACTGAGCCCAGATTGGGTCTCAGAATCCTTCTCAACACAGCACTTCAGATAACTGGCACTTAGATAAAGGGTGTTGCCACTCCTGGACTAGAAGAGTCTCTTGGGGTCCTCCAGGTCGCACACTTGAACTTTGAGAGGAGTAGTAACAGCCCACAGCCACTTACTGTGTGCTGCCCATGGGCCAGACAGCGTTCTGCACTCTTAGCCTACACAAATACTTACTTAACCCACTAAACAACCTCATAGGTACTACTAATGGCCCTATATTATAGAGAAGGAACAGACTGGGTGACTAACTTGCCCAAGGTTACACAGCTGGTAAGTAGAGGAGTTGGGATTGTAACTCAAGCCATCAGGTTCCAGTCTCTGAGCTCTTAACCCCTCACTGGGCTGTAGGTCAGTCAACAGAGAACCAGCCTCTGGATAGAGACGGGCCACACCTGAGTCACCCATATGTCCCTAGTGTTCTGCACTCAATAAATGTTTGTTGAGTAGGAAATGAATGAGTGAATGAATGAATGAAGTGAAAACTAGGAAAACACTGGGAACAGTGTGATAATAATAATAATGGCTGCTATTTACTATTTATTTACTTACTGTGTGCCAGATGTGACCCCCCCACACTTGGGAGGCGCTCAGTAAATATTTACCTGAAAAATGAAGATAGTAATTCCTGTCTAATCTAATCTCCTTACACCTCTTTGAGGTGAGAACCACATGGTCTCATTTTATCAAGGGGAGAGTTTCCTCTTAGTAATGAGCAGAGGTGGGCTCTGTGCTAAGGTCTGACTCTAAACCCTGCCTTTTCTGGACTCTACCTAAGTGCTATGGGGGGACCCAGGGAGCGGGCAGCTGGAGAACTTGAAGGGGGCTGTGTCCTTGTCCATCCTGCCTAGGAACCCCTCAAGCTGCTGACCCAGAGGTTAGGAGGCCAGCGTGGGGCAGTCTCGGTGTTCCTGCCATCCCTGCCCAGGGCTTGCTCTGCCTGGCCACTCAGTGACAAGAGGGCTGGCTGAGGGCACGCACACGGAATGTAGCACTGCCCCCGGTTTCCCCACAACTCCACTCCTGCCTCACTAAGAGCCAATCACCAGGTAGGGAAACAGCCTGACCAGGCTCAATCCTATTGAGGCTTTTCAATCCTATTGACTGTGACCAACAGAAAGAAATTTGTTTTATACACACACACTAAAACAACAGTCCCACAAAACAATATATACCCTTAGTAATTGCAAAGTATTGCAAAACTTTCTATTCTTTTCTAGCAAAAGAACATGCTAGTGGTGACACACTAAGTTGATTTCATGGCCTATTAGTGGGTCATGTCATTTGAAAAACATCACTCTAAGGTCATGCATTAATAATATCTAATATAAATTGAGCGCTCACTACCACTGTGCAGCTAGGAACTCATGTGACTCCTACAACAGTCCTATGAGGTAGGTCATTATTATCTCTATTTTTCAGGTGAGGGAACTGAGACCCAGAGAGCTTGAGTAACTCAGCAGTGCATCCTGCTGAGGATGAATGTGTCAACTACTGCTACAGAACGAGCAACCTCAAAATCTCAGCGGTGCAAAACAGTAAGCATTCATTTCTCACTCACAAGTGCGTGGGTTGGCTGGAGTGGCTCTGCTCCACACGTCTCATCCTCATCCTGGGCCAGCAGGCCAGCTGGGACACGTTCTTTTCCAAGCAGTGGCAGAGGCATGCAAGCCCCACTGCAAGGCACATTTCAGCCCCTGTTTGCATTACATCTGCCAACTTCCAGAGCCATGGGCATGCACTGTTGTGCTTTTGATTAAGGCTTTGGGCTCTTCAGAAGAAAAGAACAGAAACAGACCTATGCATGTCAGCACAGCAGCGGTCCACAGTCCATCCAGACTGCTTTTGGGGGATGGAGTCAACTAAAAAGGGAGGAAGGAAGAAGAGAGGAAGGGAGGACGGAGGAAAAGAGAGTGGGGGAGGTGGGAGAAGAGAGGGAGAGAGAGCCCAGAGGGTGGACACGTGTGCAAATGGCCTCACATCACTGAGCTGAAATCTCTTCACCTTTAAAATGATGACACACATGAATACTCAACGTGCTGCTGAGTGACACAATTAGGTTACAGCTCAGCATGTACTGTATCATTCTTGCAGCTTTGTATTCATATTGAATATATATGCGTGTGCATATGTATGTAGGCGCAGAGATGTCTGAAAAAGGCTTACCTAAGTCTTACCAGTGGTTACCTTGCAGTGGTGAGATTTGGAGTGATTTTTTGTTGTTGTTCTGTTTACTTTCTGTTCTGTGTGAATGTTTTTACCAGGAGAATGTATTCTGTAGATCATCATAGAAAGCAACAAGGGCAGTCGTATTTTGCTAAGCAAAACCAAAACACCAGTGCTTATGTCCCTCCCCAGTGCCTTCCAGTGGGGGCAGCCCCACCTCCTAGGGGCCCTCTTTTGGAGCCCAGGTCTGCTTATCTCCCAGACAGGGTGCAGACGTGCACCCACACTCCTCCACATTCTGGCCTGTGTCCTTGTTCTTCCTGCTCACTGCCCTGAACACTCTGGACATCTTACCTTTGACCTTCCATTTCCCTTCTCCATGCCTTCTGTAGCAAGGAGTTAATCTTCACTAATACTTTGAGGTTGGAACTCACTCATTCATTTGTTCATTTTTCCATATATTCAGTCATCTATGTAGCATTCATCAAACATTCACTGTATCCACTCTGTGCTGGGTGCCAGGGATCCAGAGATAAATCCGATGCCAGCCCTTCGAGTACCCTAGTTTAATTCTGACATGTACCAGCTAACGCGGCACGTACAGAATGCTACAGGAGCACAGGGAAGACCTTGGTTCTCCTGATCTAACTCGAAGTTTACCAATAAAGGAGTATTACCACCTCTGTTCTACAGAGAAGCATGACAGAGACCCCACAGTCAGAGGTGGAAGGCCATGAGAAGCATTGATTAGGGGGGATAAACATGAGGCATGTGTAGCATTACTCCTGTCTCACAACTGCGGCACACATTATTAATCAAACAGCATCTTTCCCCATGAACCTGGGGCACCTTTGAGTCAGTGTGTGTGCTTGGTTGCAGGTAGTCATACTGGGCAGCTGGAGTTGGCATGTATGTGTCAAAAGTCCAGTCCTGCATGGGAGAATGGAGACTTAGGCTCAGAGGTGCTGAAGGACATTCAGCAAGTGAAGCTTCTGGCTCCTTGCTCTTAGACAAAGACGGAACTGACCACAGAGGGGTTGTGTCAGGGTTCACCGTGTGCTGCTCCAACCTGCCTTTGAACTCTCAGGTTTCTCCACCTTCCGCCCCACAGCGGGCACAGAGGAAGGCCGATTCTCCACTGAAGAAATCCGGAGGCATTGTGGCAGGGTGGCTTTTTGGTAGGCCCATAAATTGCCAAGTGGATTAGGAAGGATAATAAGCCGGAACACTCCAGGCCCACACATGGTAACAGGCACAGCTTGGATGTATTTCATTTCTGATCACACCAGAACAGAGCAAGAATTATGGACCAAGCACATAAACCTAAGCAGCCATGCCTGGTAATTTACTCTGCTCACTGTCATTTTTAATGCACCGTGTCTACCTCTCTCCAACCTCGGAAATACCAAATCCAGCTGCTTGAAGAACCACTTCACGCTACAACATGCCAAGAGTTTTACTCAAGACTTGGCTTGCTTCCTATGGGAGCTTCCACACACACTGGGAGCCTGGGGCCTCATCCCTGTGGCCCTGTGGTGGGGAGTAAGCGAGAAGGAGTCTGGCAGAGGGACACTGGACGTGTGCTCTGTGCACTGTGCACCAAGCATACCCTTTCTCTCTAAAGCCCTGTCACATGTTAGGCATTAGAATGAGTTGGAGCATAGGCTTTGGGGTCATATGGACCCGGACTGGAATCCTAAACCCAACACCTGTGAATGGTGGAATGAGTCTCTCTCAGCCTCAGTGCCCTTGTTTGTAGATGGGTTAATGAGATCTGCTTCATGGGGCTGTGGTGGGGCATCCAACTGAGAATGTGACACTTAGCATGGTTCATCCCACCCAGTTAATACTTTAAGCACGACAGTTATTATCATGGTTATTGTTCAGACACTGGATGATGGACCTGCCCCTTTGGTCTGTCTGAGATGCCATCCAGGCCAAGGTTCACAGAGCCCCTGGCTGGACACAGGTGGACTCTGTATGTATTAGATGGATGGATGCATGGATGGTAGGTGGATGAGGGGTCGATGGATGAGTAGATGGAGGGATCGATGAATAGGTGGATGGATGGATGGATGAATGTCTAGACGGAAGGATGTCTGAGTGGGTTCTATTTCTGGCACAGAGAACATCAAAGTAGGGATTTGAGAAGGCCAAGTTTATCCTCCCTAAGTCAGTCTCAAAGGTGGCATTTCCTGCTTCCCTCAGCAAACCATCACTCACCCCCAGTGGAGCATTTCCCTAAACTCTTTCCAAACCAACCAGCATCTTCAGCAGGACAACAGAGACTCCACCCGGGTCCCTGTCTTGTTCTGTCTCACCCAGTACAAAATCCTCACCTTAGCACCCAAGACCATAGCAGCCTGGCCCGGGCACCCACCCCCTGAGCCAGGCACAGCACGGGGCTCTGTGGGCAGACAGAGATGGCTCTGGGGTGGGGTGGGGGCCCTTCTCCAGGCTCGGCAGTTAGCACTGCGGCACATAGGGGAGGATGCTGTACCTACAGGTATGACTGGGGCGAGGCTCTGGGCCACTTTAAATGTGCAGAGTTGTTCAGTCTCTGCTTCTCAGCTCAGTTAGCCCATGGGCACCAGTCTTCCCATATTTAATCAATGGCTGCGAATTGCCCTGCTCAGCAGCCTACTGTCCGAGCTGATGCCCAAGGCAGTGCAAGGTGGGACCTTCCTTGTGTCTCCTGTGGTCATTTGACACACTGTAAATTACTTTTTCATGAACTCAGGCAGGAGGCAGTCCAGGGGGAGCCACTGTCTGGTGATGAGTGACATTCATAAGGTGCAATCTTCATTCTGAGCAGGCAGGGCTGGGGCCACCTGGGGTGGAGAATCGGCAGCAGCTGCAGGCTGCTCTGCCATGGCACCAGCTCAGGGCTGAGTGCATCAGCCAGTGGGGCTCCACTGTGCAGACATCAGCAAAAACACGGGTGGAGGTGGGATAGGTGCCCTGAAAAGCCCAGTGCCAGCTGCCTGCTGCTAGCTCTGGCCTTGGTTTCCTCCTCTTTAAAATGAGTGCATTGGCCTCTCCTACTTCACTGCATTATTGAGAGGATCAAACAAACAGAAGTGGTAATAGTCATAACAACGCTTGTGTTGGTACAGCATTCCACAGTTAACAAAGGCCCTTTCCTTGCCAGGAATATGATTCAGTAAATATTCTCCTCTTACCTGTGAACTGCTGCCTAAAAGTTACCAGGAGACTCACTTAGGATAAAGGCGTTTATCCTAAGCCTTTATTGCTCCCCTTCTGCCCCTTCCCTGAGCACAGAGGTGTGCATGCTCCGGAAGCAGCAGCGGCTGTGGGCTCCCTAGAGAGGGCGCCTCTACACCCCGCTGATCTCCTTCCATCTTCGCTGCAGGCCCGTCTAGTGAGGAGCAGAGGGAAGGTGCTGGGGGCTCTCCGTGGGGGGAAGAGCCAGGACAGGGGTCTGGGATGCCAAGAGGAAACCTCTTCTACCCTGGGGAGGAGGGAAGGAAAGGGAAATGTCACCTAAAGTGCCAGCTGTTCCCAGATATGTGCTGGGTGTTTCCCAAAGTGTCACATGAGGCTCCCAACAACACTGTTAGGTAGAAGCAGATGGACACCCCCATTTTACAGGGGCCAGAAACAGACCCAGAGAAGGCAGGATGCATATCCCAGTTGCAAGGCTAGGAGGTGGCCATGCAGTATTCAGAAGCGCTCTTTCTGAGGTGGGGTGGGTGGATGGAGGGGACAGAGGATGATTAGCTGAGTCTTGGATACGTGGATAGACAGACAGGTGAGCAGGGAATGGAAGGGTGGTGATGGTGAAGGGAAGGAATCTGGAGGGTGCAGGGTAAGCCACAAGTGAATGACAAAAAGTCTGAGTGGAGCGTCAGCCTGCAGCCCAGTGTTCTCTAGTCAAGAAGAGGCCTTTACCTGGGCACAGACACCAGGAAGCCTGGGTGAACCTGGCACTGGGGCGGGGGAACAGTAGAGGAGGTTGACCTCCTTCCCCTCTGACCATGGAAAGGCTCCCCCATCTCCTGCTCTCTGTCCCCAAACGGGTGAGGGCACAGGCTGAGGGACTGTTCAGCAGGAAAGCTGTAGTGGGAAGTCCTGGCTGGGTGGAAGTTCTATTAGGGAGGCTCTGGGCTTTTAGAACAGTCACAGCATCACTCCTGCTGGGAGAGAGGAAGCCCACCCTGGAGAAAGGGTCCCCTGGGAGTCCTGGAGGGGCCCAGCACAGAACTGTTTCCCGCCCCTGCTGCCAGCAGCATCTCATCATGAAGCCTCGGCCTCCTCCATTACTCACAGGCCTGGGTTGCCCCCTCGATCCCCATGACCCGGGCCCACTCCTCTCCCAGCTCCTTCCACCCCAGGAGCTTGTGCCTCAAACACTTCTTTCTCTTTATGCCCTATTTTATTTTTAAATATGCTCATTTCCATCCTCATCTTCTAATCCATCTGCAGGGACAGTTTTTCCTGCCAGTTGCCCAGGCCAGAAACCTTGTTACCTTCTGGAAGACTCTCTGTCTCTCCCATCCACATCCAGAGATCTCTGGGCTCCTCCTTCAGGTTCCTCCACACTCCCTCCCACCACTGAAGCCTGGAGAGTCAGTCTCCCTGTTTCTGCCAGTGCCCCCTGCAGTGTCTTCTCAGCTTAGCGTTCAGAATGAGCCTGATGAAATCTAGGTCAGATCGTGGCCCTCTGGGCCTCGGAACACTGCGTAGCTTCCACTTCACTCCGGCAAAAACCAGAGTCCTTCCTGACCTGGCCCTGTCCCCGCTCTGGTTCCCCCTGCCTGCCCCTCCCTCACTGGCCTCCTGGCTGTGCCCGGTGCCCTCCAGACCTGCTCCCTTGCCAGGGCATCTGTGCTCTGACTGTTCCCTCTGCCCAGAACACCCACCACCCTCTTCAGTCCTGTAGTCCCCCCCATGCAGCACATCCAGTCTCCTCACCTGATCTCCTGGTCCCTCAACTGCACTTCGTACTTTCCAACAGCCTTATAGTTTACTTATTTACTGTGCTTCTACTGTTTATTTCCCCCTGCTTAGGTAAGACAGAGGCAGGGACTTTTGTCTGTCTCATTCATTCACGTATTTCAAAGCCCAGGACAGTGCTTGGCACATTGTAGGCACTTAATAAATACTTGCTGCATAAATAAAAGTAATTATAAGTGTTCTCACTGTATCAATAATCTACCATGTTATAAAAAGTATAGACAAGAGAAAAGAAAGGAGAAAATTAAAATTAGTCGTGGTTTTACCACTTAAACACAGCTTATTATTGATGTTTTGGGATAGTGGATTCTAGCCACTTTTGTTAACATTTTTGTGGCAAGAACTGTGAAGTACTTGTCCATTCCAGACAGTCCTACACCATTTCCAAATGTCGCCTTATTTTCACAGCCATGCAGTAGGTGTTGCACCTGCTTTTCAGATGAGGAAACAGAGGCCCAGAGGGATGAAGAAGTTTGCCCAAGTTAAACAGTTTTAATCTTAACATAGTTAAAATAATTGTGTTAGTACTGGAAATGGCATTTTGTATCCTGCCCTTTTCACTTAGTTCTGTGATGATCACTTGCCCATGCCATTAAAACTATTTGTTTTTATATTCATCTGAGAGGTCATGCCATTATTTCCCTAACTAATCCCTCATTGTTTTGAATTTTGGATGTTTCTAACTTTTTATTATTTTATTATTATAAATAATAAGTGAATATTCTTAAACATAAAGCTTTTCCCACATTTTTATTATTTCCTTCATTCAGATTTCAAGAAAGGCAAACCCACGGGAAAAGTTATACGAATGTTTAAAGTCTCTGGATGCCTATTACCAAGTGCTCTGCTGACGTCTCGATGGAATGGTTCCAAGTGTGTGTCCGGGTGTGGGGGTGGAGGTCGTCTCAGGTGTTTGCCTGCGGTCTTTGTCCTATTCGTGGGCCAGAGCAGCTCACATTTCTCTGGGTGAGACCCTTGTTCATTATTGAAGCCTCGGCTCTCAGGGTAGCTGCAAGCAAGACCTCTGGCCCACCCCATTAACATTGCAGGCGGAGCTCCCGAGTACCTAAATATTTGATTAGAGTCTGTGCCGAGCTGTCCATGAGCCATATTTGGAGCAAATGAGACCCTGTTTTCCCTTCTTCAATACACAAAGTGGCGTGAGGCCTGGCTACCATCAGACAATGTTGCCAGTTGTTTGTGGAAAGCTGATCACTATGGGGAAGACAGGCTAAAACAATATGACACGTATTCCAGCTGCCTCAGCATTCACTCTTCATATCCCACATCTGACAGCCTGCAGTGTGTCCGCTGTCTGGGTGGGAAGGAGCAGAAGGGTTCACAACACTGGGCCCAAGACCTGGTGCTCAGCAGGCCTCCATGCATGTTTGTTTGTGAGCGGATGGCTTGTCTGAAACTGGAATGTTCATTCCATTCATTCACTCACCACTTATTAAACACCTACTGAGTACCAGGCGCCATGCTCTGCACTTTGCAGTGATTATTTTAATGGCACTTAGAGCAGTGCTTAGCATGTAGTTTCTTAAAAATGTTTAAAAGGGCTAGCTATTATCATAACAAATAAATGCTATTTTTTATTTGCTACTTTTGTTTATTATCTCAATTCTATGAGGGAGGCATCATTATTATTCCCATTTTTATAGATGAGGAAGAGAGACTCAGAGACTCAGTTAATGAGTCAGGAGGCTGACCACAGACCTTGACTATTCATTGCAGATCTAGAGCTGGACATGGATGCCACGGCCCTGGCCCAGGTTTGGGGGCTGCCTGGAACTTGTCTATCCAGCCTCCTCCTGTCCTGGCTCCGACCCCAGGTCTCCGGCATCTGCTCTTTGCCCAGCCTTGGCTACAGGGGGAGAGGAGAAGACAAACTCCTGGGGCCAGTGGATCTGCATCACCTGATAGATGTGACTGTGAGGGGGGAAGACTGTTTTTATGGAGGGGGCCCCCCTTTCAAGCTGACTTCTAGCCTCTCACCCATCATGGAGCATCAAGGCCTGGGTAACAAGGGTCTGGAAGGAGAACAGGAATGAGCTGCAGGGTGACTAAGGGATGATATAGTGCACAGGAAGATGACAAAGGACACCCAAGGCAGATAGCTGGCCCTCAGGGCCACGTTCGGCCATGTGACGCTAACATAGAGCTGGCCCCTCAAGGCGAGGCCATGTGTAGCAGCATTGTCCTGGGCCCCAGTGAAGAGTGAGGTCTGCCCAGCACGGAGGCCTAGAGGAGGGGCCGGGACTCACCTAAGGCTCACACCTTGTCGCCCCGGGCAGCCTTCTGACAGATGCTCACGCTCCCTGTGTCCTCCCAGCTCTCTCTGTGCAATTGCCTGCCACCTTATGGCCCAAGAATACTAACCACTTCAAGGAGTATATTCCGCAAAAATAATCATTCAGGTGTGATTTAGTCACAGTGGTGCTCATCATGGCGGCGATAACGCTGCTACACGTGGCTTCATCTTGAGGGGCTGTAGTCACTGATTCTCTGCCCCCCTCCCTCATTCATTCATTCATCAGACATGCTAAGAGGGTATCTTAGCATAAGTGACTTCCCTCACACTTAGAATAGAAATTTAACTCCTTACCTGGCCTATCAGGCCCTAAATAATCTGCCCTGGCCTCTCTCCAATGTCTTTCTGTTTCTCCCTCAGCATCTGCTGTTCCCTTTGTCTGAAATTCTGCTAGCCAATCTTCCCGTCATCTTTCAGCCTCAGCTCTGCCTCCCCTCCTTGGCAGGCCTGGCGGCGGAGCTGGCCTCCCTAACCCCGTCACTCTACCCCCTCACTGTGTTGTTGTTTCTCAGTGAGTTATCTTATATAATAATTTGCTTGTTTGTTGTCCTCTCCACTTCTCAAAGCCCCATGAGAACAGGGCCTTGTCTTGTTCACTGCTATACCCCGAGTGTGCCTGCTCAGGCCTGGCATTGCTGCAGGAAAGAATAGGGGGAGGAAGGCAGACCAAGTGGGTTCTCTGTGCCAGCTCCAAGTGGGGCTAGGGGTACAGCTGAGGGTGCCCAGCCAGCAGGCAGCAGGTGGAAGAAGAGGGAAGGACGCTGGTGTGCTGGACCCACTGTTCCCCCTACCCCCACCGCCTCCCTAGTCTTATTCTCTAATCTCAAGAGAGGAGTAAGACGGGGGTAGCCTCATCCCTTTTGCACTGAGCCTCCAAAGCCATGGGCAGGCCCGTTAACAAGAGGCTGTGGCTCCCTCCGACCCCGGGGAAGGGGACGCCTGCTCCTGTCGAGGGCCCTGCCCTGCTTGTCATTCTGGCTGCAGCCTCCTTCCCTTGCATGCTTCCCACCGCGCCAGGAGTGGGTTTGTGATAACATCCTAATAAATTATTTAAGCTACTTTCTGAGAGGCAAGGATGAAACTCCAGGCTGGTAACCGGGGGCTGGGGGGGAGCTTCAGGGCTCCAGGGCTCTGCGGGTGGTTCTGTGGGTTGCTTGCTCTTGCGTTCAAAGAACTGCTGGCAAGCCACAGGGCAGGGACAGCAGGCCAGGGTCACAGGTGAGAGGACCAGAGGGAGCCCCCAGAACCCCCCAGATGGGAAAGGGTTCCTGATACAGGCGCTACAGCCCCCGAGGAACTGGGGGGAGAGCCCCTGTGGAGAGTGGAGGACCTCCAACAAGGATGTGGTTGTCTCCCGAGGAAACACCTCTCAATTAGGGGTGGGAATAGAGGCTGGGCCTTTCAGGGGCCTTGGATTGTCACAGTGGGGACCCAGGTGTGCCTGAGGGATGTCAGCAGTCCCTCCACAAGACTGGCGGGGGGCCTAGTTAGGTCAGGGGGCTTCAGGCAGGTGACTTGCTCTGTTGCCAGAGAGGATAACAGCTCGGCCTCCTCAGGTCAGCAAGTGTGGGGAGGCAAGGTAAAGCATGGCCTGGTGACTGAGTGGAGCCCGGGTATGTGAGTCGCCTCTTCTTGTTTTTACAAAGAATCAATAGGCCCAAGGTGGTGAGAGAAGGGGCTTGTGGACAGGCTGGTCCACACTGGTCACTGCCCAGTACTAATGTCCCCAGCCACTGGTGCTAGCAGGCCCCATGGCTCTGAGTCCTCAGGCCTGGGCCATGTGGGCCTCGGGTCTCTGGAGGGGCTGGAACCCTGTGGCCATTCCTGCACAAGGTCCTGTTGTTTCAGGGCCCGGTATCCCCCCTGTGAGGGCTGTTGTTTTTTCCCTCCTGGGCATTTCCTTCCTTCCCTCCTGCAAGCTTCCCTCAGAGGGTCCCTCAAAAGCATGATTTCCAGGACAAGCTTTTGAAATCTAACAGGAAGGAAGTGTCTAGAAGGCAGCTGCCTTGGGTGCTGCCGCAAACGTCTCCAGAGCCAGAAGCATAGAGCCCGTGTTTGAAAGAGGGAAGCAGGGAGAAACACCAGGAGAAAAGCATAAGCCTGTATCTCAAGTGACCTTTCCTGACCCCTGCAATCAGCAGCAGCAGCTGCACTCTTTGGGGGCTGCCAAAACCTCTCCCTGGGCACTTCATGGGCGACAGGGTGGCCTGGTGGCTGCGGGGGCAGGGCAGGGCCCAGAGTCCCTGGGCAGGGGTAGTGGTGGGAGGAGGGGACGTCTCAGCTGGGGAGTGGGCACCTGGGCCTTGGGTTTCTTTCCAAATCTCAGAAGAAATGGTACCTAGCTGGTGGGCTCTGTTTAGGGTGTCCTGGAGAAGTTTTTGTTTGGGAGATGCTCTGGAGCCCCAGAAGACCGTGAGCTAGAGAGCCGGTGTGGTGGCTGATATTCTGGTTTAGGAAATGAGGAGGCCAGGAGTGGGGCCCAGCCACAGTGCCTGTGCAGTGTGATCTTAGGAAGCCAAGGAGCCTTCCTGGGCCTCAGTTTCCCTACTCTCAATGGGAAGCATAGTCCTTGCCCTGCCCACTCCCAGACACAGATAAAATAGTAACAGCTCATCCTTACAGAGGGTTTCTTGGACTCTGCCCTAAAAGCCATACATATATACAGCATTCAGTCCACACAACAGCCCTGTGAGATAGGTCCTATTATTCCACTTTATAGCTGAAGACACGGAGGCTCCAGAGGGTTAAATGACTTGGCCGAAGACCAGTCAGTAGTGGCTAACCACAGTGGCTAAAGCTGGCTTCAGAGTGAATGCTTAACCATCACTCTGTGCTCTGGGGGGAACGTGCAAGATTTGCTCTCCAAGTTCTTGGTCTGTCAGAACTGGCCCTGGCCACCCCCAGGACCTAGCCACTGTCAGGAGACTTGCCAAAGCCCCAGAGCCTGGGTGACAGGGTGCCCTGGTGGCTGCAGCAGCAGGGCACGGCAGGGCCCAGAGTCCCTGGGCAGGAGTAGTGGTGGGAGGAGGGGACGCCTGCTCTGCCCACTCAAAGTGGACTCAGAGGACACTGAGCCCAAGGACGCAGGCTGCTGGGTGTGGGTGGGACTGGTGGGAAGGTCGGGGGCAGGGGATGGAGGGAGAGAACAGACTGTCAGCAGTCAGCAGCCACCTCGCCTACATCCTCAGTCAAGGCACAGATGTGCGTCCCTGTCAGGCCGTCTCCCACCCCCTGCCAGAGCCCAGCAATTGCTCCCTAGCAGCGGCCCTGGGAGGGATGTCTAGGGCTGATGCCACGTGGGAGGTGGAGGCATCAGGGCCCGCCCAGCCCGCAGCTGGAGAGCTAAAGCAAAAGCCACATTCCCACAAAACTCAGGCTCATTTCATCCTCACAACAACCTGCAGCCAGCAAGTGTTACGACGGCCCATTTAACAAAACTGAAACTGAAGCTAGAGAGTATGGGAGGAAAATACACAATTGGAAACAAAGGAGAATGTGTAGGCGCCCTGCAGGTGACACAAAGTTGCATATGGGCTAAAGGCTCAGAGCAGGCATTTACTGAGAATTTTTTGTCCCTGGCAGTCTGCTGGGGTCATTAGCTCCATTTTACAGATGAGCAAACTGAAGTTCAATAAAGAGGAAGTGGCCAGCCCTGGGACACAAAACTAGCTGTGTCAGAGCTAACTTGAAACAGTTCTCTATACTTCTGGAAGTTTCATTTGGTTGGGGGAAACAGATTCATACCAGACCCAAGGCAACTGAGCTGTGATTGAGATATAAACTGATTCTTTTAGGAGAGAGAGAAGGGAGGGAGAGAGCCAATTGAAAGTGTTTCTTCAAGAAGGAGAAGTGTCTGACTGGGACATCTGGGCCTTGTGTACCAGTTTAAAGGGTGAGATAAGGGGAGGGCATTGTGGGCATGGAGGCAGAGGGGGTCAGGTCAGGCAGCACTCAGCTGCGAGGTGTCCCGGGAGGACGGAGCACCAGCCATGAGAATCGGAAGGGTGACCCCTTGGTGGGATCCCAGGGGAGTGGAGAGATGCTCTGAGATTTAGAGCAGGGGAAGGCTAGTGGGAAAAGTCTGGGAGGAAGATAAACAGACCACAGGCCACAGAGAAGAGCAAGGAGAAAGAGCTGGGCACAGAGGGAGGCATCCATGGGGCTCCTGGGTTCAGTTGGGCCAGTTGTCTAGACTTAGACGTCATGTGCATCTGGGTGAGTCCTGGTTCTGCTCTTACTTGCTGGGTGGCCTTGGGGAGTTGCTTGCTTTCTCTGAGCTTTGACTTCCCCCGTGTAAAGAACTGCCTCCTGGGATCATTTTAGATGATGGCTCTGAGCCCAGGGCTTACCATTTAACCCTTGCAAACTAGGAGGCAGGAGCTATCATTACCCTCTTTTCACAGAAGGGCAAACTGGTGACTGAGCACAACTAGGAAGTAAAGGTCCAGACATTTTGACCCACCATGAGCTACCTTAGATGGACTGTAGAGACTCCAGCGTGGCCAAATCTCTGTTGGACAAGCATTGCCCTTCAACTTCCCCCTTTACCCAGTCCTACTTCCTCCTTCTTGGTCCCCGGGTGTTGGTCCCTAATAAGTATCTCCACATCAAACTCCATATGGGAGTCTGCTCCTGAGAAGCCCCACCCGCAGCAGGGTTCACTTATATCTCAGCCGCCATGGCAATCCAAAGTCCCAGACGGTGCCCACGCACTGCTTTTGTGAGCAGTGTGAGTCAAGAGGCCAGTCATCAAGCGCCACCTCCCCAAGTACAGGAGGAGCAAGGACCCGCCATGGAAATGAGGACGCTGTCTGCAAGGGGGGCCAGGAAGGAGCCTTGGAGGCAGCCGCACTGGGCCCCAGGGTGGGCTGAATGGTAGCCTCTAAAAGATATGTCCATGTCTTGACCCATGGAACCTGCAAATTTTACCTTATTTGAAAAAAAAGTTCTTTGTTGATGTACAAATGAAGGATTTTGAGATGAGATCATCCTGGACTAGTCAAGTGACCCTCAACCTGATGACAAGTGTCCTTATAAGAGTAAGACAGGAGAGAGACACTCGAAGAGAGAAAGGTGATGCAAAGATTTAAGGGGAGAGTAGAGTGATATGGTGGCAGCGGCCACCGGAGGGGCAAAGAGGGGACCCCTGAGAGCCCCTAGAGGGACTGCTGCCCTGGTGTCACCCAGATTCTGAATTTCTGGCCCCCCAAACTGAGACAATATATTTCTGTTGATTTAAGCTACTCAGTTTGTGGTAATTTGTACACAGGCCCTGTAGCCTGTGTACAACCTGTGTGGTAAAAGGTACACAGGCCCTGTAGCCAGTTCCCATCCCACTCCCTGGGGAAGCTTCCAGGAAATCCTGGGAGGTTCATGGGACCCGGTACCAGGCCGGCCTGGGCTGGGGTCAGAAGGGAGGTTGCGTGCTCCTCAGAGGACGTCTTCTTTATCTTGGATTTTGACCTTGAGTAGGAAGTACTCATCAGGAAGGGAGGGGAGAAGAGCCCTAATGTCCTTTTCCAGCCCCGGAACCCAGCGTGCTCATTTCCACGGCGGGTCCTTGCTCCTCCTTCAGTTGGGGAGGCGGTGCTTGGTGAGCGGCCTCTTGACCACTCACACTGCTCACCAAGCGCAGTACAGTTAGCCATCGTGTCTTCTTAGGCTCCTGTTGGCTGTGACAGTTTCTTAGTGCTTCCTCGTTTTCGATGATGCTGACAGTTCTGAGGAGAACTTGTCAGGCATTTTGTAGAATGTCGCTCCGTTGGGACTTGTCTGATGCTTTTCTCATGATCAGATTGGGGCTATGGTTTTGTGGAGGAAGAGCACAGAGACAAAGGGGCCTCTCGTGACTCTGGAACAGGAGTCATTACTGCCAGTATGATGGATTGCTGTTGCTCACCTGGCTGAGGCAGTTGGTCAGGTTACTCCACTGTCCCTGTGGAGTTACTCTTTTCTCCCCTTCCCATTCTGTACTCTTTGGAAGGAGGTCACTGTGCACAGCCCATTAGGGAGTGGGGAGACGCACTTCCCCACCTTGAGCAGTGAGGGGTTTAAGCAGGACATTCACATGGTCAGGTTTTCCTCTTAAAACCCTGTTTTGACAAAGATGTGGGGAAATAGACACCCTGCTAATCTGTTGGCAAAAGTGTAGATTGGGACAGTGTTTTGGCAGGACAATACCCCCAAGTGCTGAACACACATATCTCTGACCTAGCAGATCAGGCCTGCGGAGCCGCCCTCTCCTGGGCACAGTGACAGCCGGACAAGAGTGCCCATGCTGGCGCTATTATTAGCCACCAAAATTGTGAAGTGATCGAACACTTATTGACAGGGCAATGGATGAGAAAACTGGTAGATTCCTATCACAAAATACCAAGCAGCCCTCAAAATCAAAGAGGTAAACCTATGCACGTGGGCCTGTGAAGTTCTTCGTAATGTGCTGCAGGTGAGCAAATGCAAGCTCATACATATGCTATGATTCCATTTGCGTGAATAAAAAAGTTGTAGTTTTATATATGCATGCACGGCTAGAAAACGTGCGGCAGGACCCACAAGGACCCATGCACCACAGAGGCTCTGAGGAAGGTGACGCCATGGGGGCCCGAGGAGGAGGGTGACCCTACTTTTCACTTTATACCTCTCTGACATTTTGCACAATAAGCAAGTACTGCGTTCATGGAGAAATGTTTTTAGTATTAAAAATATTTCTTTGGAGATTTGCACTGTGGCTGCTTGTGAAGGATGAGCGGGGGAGCCAGTGTAGAGCACAGAGAGTGGTTTGGAGTTATGAGGGTGCTTAGATGACAAGCGGGGAGCAGGAGAAGAGGGTGCATTTGGGAGTTGAGTACAATGGAGAGGATTTGTGGGGGGGGGATAGAGCAGAGGCTGTTTCATGCAGGGTCCTGGCAAGAAGCAGATGGCCTGCTCAAACTGGGTAATGGAGGACAGTGTGACCAAGGACTGCTTACAAGTCTACATAGGTCAAGGGAAGCCAACAAGGGATGGCACAGGACCTGGGCCAGCCACATCTGGGAGCCATCACCACCTCCAGGCCGAGGCAGAGGGAGGGCAAGGAGGCCTCACAGGGCAGCCGTGACATACGGTGCCTGATGGGAGCTGAGCGCAGAGGGCGCAGTCTGTCTACAACCTGGCAGGGACAGGCCTGGGGAGCAAATACTCAACTCCACCCCTGTCTCCCCCACCCCCTTTTGCAGATGGTATTTCCATTGGCCAAACCCACCTGGAAGCCAGAGGTCAAGTTCAGAACAGGGCAGAGAAGGGTGGGAGGAGCCCTAGCAAGGAAAGGGGTGGAGTTTAGATTGATGTTCATCCTCCTGGCTTGGGTGCCTGTTGGATGTATGGCCCCTTGAAGATGGGGAACACAGAAGGATGAATAGGTTTTCGGGAGGATGGAGAATTCCATTTATGGAAGACTTCCATTTCAGACAGGCTACCTGCATAACAAATGGCTCCAAATACATTGGGGGATGCTGGTTTGGAACTCAGTTCCCAAATGGTCTAGCTTCCTGTGGTGGTCCCTGCCACCCTATGAGGTCACCCAACTTCCACGTCTACTTGCCTGAAGCCCTGCCCAGGTACACAGGCCCTGCCGAAGTGTGGAGAGTAGAATCCAAGGGACTTTTGTTGGCGAGCACACACCAGTGGTGTTGGGCCTCCCCCAGTTCTGCAGGGTCACCAGAGTTGGTGCTGTGTGACCCTTGAATCTATGGGCATGGCTGGGTCCTATGAAGGCAGCCTAGGGACCCAGGGTCTCAGAACTGGGTTAAGATGGGGGAGGGGAGGGCTTGCCCAAATCTTGCTCAGATGAGCCTCAGGGCTGGGAGGTGCTGGGCCACCCCAGTAGCCCAGACAGGGGAAGACCTTTCAAGGGAATTTGGTTTTCTGTGGAGGGGTCAGCTGCAAAAGAGGTCAGGAGGGGCACTCTCCTACCAGCCTGCGTGGGACTGGGGCTCCTCCAGGATGGCAACCAAGTCCTCAGAGCAGCAAAGATCCCAGGACAATGCCAATGGGGCTTATGGGAGAATGGGGCCTCTGGTACTAGCAGCACATTTCACAGGATTCCATAATAAGATTGGCTCCCTGGAGGGCCCAGGAGTGATGGGAAGTGGATAAAATGAAGGTTCTGGTGGCCAGGATTCTCACCTGGCCCTGGCTGGCCAGCTCACTACACACATGTGGGCAATACGTTGCTGTTGACTCTACATAAAGAGCCCTGCCCAGCGCTCTGCATGACACGGTGGCATGAGAGTAGAGCAGACGCTGGAGTGGTAGCAGTGCCAAGGACAGAGGCCCGGAGGATGGCTGTGTGAGTAGAGAGGCCCAGAGGCAGAGATCGGCTTGCTGCAGGCAGACTCGCTCTGAGTGAACGGGATTCTAGTGACTGACCTGCCACCGTGGAAATAAAGTTGGGTATAACTCTTTCACCCCAAGAATGTTATGCAAGTGAACTTGCCTGGGACTGAAACCCATTGGCAAGACAGGTGGGAAGAGAAAGTGGGCAGGAAAGGCCTCCCTCGGAGGTCCTCTACTCCTGCCCCCTCACCCTGACTCCTGTTCTAAGTCATTCACCATGTACTTGCCCTCCTTGCCGTCCATATGGAGAAACTGAGACCCAGAGGGGGGAGAGGACTTGTCCTGGCTCACACAGTGTCAGCCATAGGTGGTGCCCCCCATCCTGCCCTTCCTCCGTGGTCCGCTGTTTCCCCACCCTTTACAGGGCCCCTCGTTCAAACACTATTAAGAATTTCAAGGTGGTCACTGAAGAGCACCAACCCCTCTGACTGCAGGGCCCTGTCTGAGCACAGGGATGGCAGGAAGCCAGCCCCCACCCCATGCCCAGCTCAGTGTGGCTTAGTGCTGTCACCCTTCTTTCCCTCCATTGGGGAATGCCCCCTCCCCTCATCCCGCAGCTCCTGCCTTCCCTTGGGGGGAAGACTTACTCAGCTCCAGGTGGGTTGGGGGCCTCCTCTGAGACCATAGCCCCTGGGTGTCCTGCAGTGGTGGGGGAGCGGGGGCATTATCCCGGGCAATCTGCAAGCTTTCTGAAGGTACTACCCCTAGTCCCCAGCCTGTGGGTATTTGTGATTGCATTTCTTTCAGCAAGCACATTTGGGGTTGCAGCTTGGAAGCACCCTCCCCCTCTGGATCCCCTGGGGCACAGCAGGGAGAGTGCCCAGACCCTGCACTGCCCTCCAGACTCAGCCAGGCTCGCTCAGGACCCCAGACCAGGCCTCCCTCTCTCACTGGTTCGACACAGTGGGGTGGAATGGCTCCGCCCTTTCTGGGGACGGTGAGGAGGATGGAAGATTAAGATGATAAGGGGATTTCACAGATCACAGCTGTAAAGCTCCTGTGAGAGCGATGGGGGTTAATAGATTAATATCAGGGGCCAGGCTCCTGGCTCTGGGCTCTGAGCCCAAATCTTGGTTGATAAGTGCTGGCTCAAATTCAGGAGTTCAAGGAGTACAACTTCCTCGAGGCAGTCAATCTGAAACAGGTAACTGATATTATTCCCATTGTATAGATGAGAAACCAAGGCTCAGAGAGGTCGAAACTCTTGAGAGGTTGAGGTGCATTTTAAACCCAGTTCTGGCCCAAACTGCCTCCCCAAGTACCGAGACCCCATGCTGAGCCAGGCCCTGTCCCCATCCTCCTGACATACATTGTCTAGTGACTGAGACAATTACTGAGAGGAAGGAGAGGTCGCTACAGGCTAGGGCAGTCAGGGGAGGCTTCCTGGAGTTGGTGGTGGAGAGAGGAGAGCTGACTCTGATAGCTTAGCACCACTCTTTTCAGGAGAGGGCAAGGGCAGGGTCACCTGTGAGCTGAGCAGCCTGAGCAAGGGGTAGAGGTAGACCAGACATGGGGTGTCAAGGTCCCCACCCAGGGCCTAGGACTGAGGTCCTAGCAGGGGTCCCCAAGTGGGCAGCAACCAGCCTGAAAAGCTTGGCCTGGGTCATCTTGGCTAAGGGAGCTCTGGACAGGGGCAGCCTGGAGACCCCAGGGAGGAGGCTATGAGCAGGCAGGAGGCTCTGCTCTTGGTTGCAATGAGCAGGGACCAGTTCAGCTGCAAAAAGTCCATGGGGTCACACTTAGGTGATCTGGAAGCAGCCAAGGAGCTAATCAAGGACCTGTTTCTACAGAGTTCACCCTGTCCATTAACTGCTAGTCCTTGGCACCACTGTCTGCAGATATCTGAGTTCCAGCAGGCAGCCCCTCTGTACTGGACCCCCACCCCACCAAACACACATGGCTTCAGGGAGGAGCAGACCCAGGCCTGGGTCTGGCATTTCTCACTTGGGTGCCTTACACTGCCCAGGCCCCAGGACAGTTACAAAGAGGAAGACAGTGACCAGCAAGCCCCCGGTAATGACCTTTGGCAGATGGGAACACTGAGGCTGGCAGTGGAAAAAGATTGACCCCAGTCTATACAACTAATGAAGGGAGTGACGGGCCAAGAATATTGATCTAGGATGGGTCTTTTAGTTCCTCTGGGGAGAGGGACAGTCACCAGTGAGCAGGCACATGTCAGGGGCTTGTGGAGCAGACATTTTTGTTTATCCTGAATACTCAGGGAGACATCCAAGCTCAGAGAGGCTAAGGCACCTGCCCAAAGGTAGATAGAAAGTGAGGTGATTTCATTGTGGAGCTCAGGTTCCTCACCTGTGCAAGAGGGCATTAGGCTGGGAAAGGGTCCCAGCGTCCCAGGGAGTAAAGTTGGGGCTCAGGAACCTCTCTGCACTTGTCCATGAGAACAGACTCTTGGAAACCAGGATTCCAGTGACACTAGGCCCTGGCACCAGCCTAGTGTCTCCCAGTCCTGGGGCAGAGGCAGGGAACAGTCTCTTCCCTTCTATATAAACTCATGCTCCTTAAAGTCACCCCCAGCACTCAGCTGCTTCCCTCAGGGCTGTGGGAAAGCCTTCCTGTTTTATCA
Source organism: Manis pentadactyla (assembly GCF_030020395.1). NCBI lineage: Eukaryota > Metazoa > Chordata > Mammalia > Pholidota > Manidae > Manis > Manis pentadactyla. The sequence continues at coordinate 43,113,584 of NC_080022.1, read as the reverse complement.
CAAGGATGATCGTCCCCATGAAGGCCTGTGCTTCCCAAACTTCCCCACTCCCCTGTCTTGCCAATGGGTTTCAGCCCCAGGCAAGTTCGCTATGGATTCAGTGTGACCAAAGAAATCGACAGCAAAATGTTCTTGGGGTGAAAGGGTTACACCCAACTTTATTTCCAGGTGGCAGGTTAGTCACTAAAATCCTGTTCACACAGAGCGAGTCTGCATGCAGCAAGCCGGTCTCTGCCTCTGGGCCCCTCTGTCCTCACAGCCATCTTCTGTCTGCAAAGCCATCCCGCACAGCTGTCCTCTGGGCCTCTCTGCACAGTGCTGCCACCACTCCAGCCTCTGCTCTCCTGTAGCCTTGCAGCCCTGCCACCGTGTTGTGCCCAGAGGACTGGGCGGAGCACTTTTTATAGAGTCAACAGCCATGTATTGCCCACAGGTGTGCAGCGAGCCAGTCAACCACGGTCAGGTGAGAATCCTGGCCACAGGTACTCTCATTTTATCTACATCCCCCAGCTGAATGGTCTAGAAACCAAACTGGGCCCTAGAAACCAATCAGATGAATCCCAGTCCTCAAGGAGCTCAGCACGTGTGTGTGCATGTGTGCACACATGGGGGGTGGCACCTGCAGATGTGGTGGGGATGGGAGTGGAGGAGGGGAAGAGCAAAGAAATAACTGATCAGCACCAGGGAGCACAACGGTGTGGAAGCCAGGAGGAGGGGATCCCAAGGAGGAGAAGAAAAGCAGGGGAAAGGTATCATAAGCAAAGGGAAGAACAGGAACAAAGCTGGGGAGGTGAGAACTGGAGGTAGAACTGTAGGGAATTTGGTGGGAGCTGTAGGCTGAAAGTGGGGCAGGGAGGAGGCAGACAGGTGGCATGAAAGAACCCCGGGTCAGAAATTTGGAGTTTACTAAGTGATGGGAAACCACTATGGTTTGTGTTTTTTAAAAACATTTTATTATAGACAATTAAAAAAATATATACATACAAAGAAAGAAAATAGAAAAATTAACCACCATGTACCCATCTTTCAATTTCAACAATTATCGCCTCGTGGCCAGGCTTGTTTCATTTTTAGTTCTACTGCCACCCTCCCTCACAAACTGGACTGTTTAAAAGCATAACCCAGATAGCATATCAATTAATATGTTAAAATCTTAGTTCTGTATAAAGTTTCAAAAGACAAGGATTCTTTAAAAAAAACACCCACAACATAATCACAGTTGTTATGGGCTGAATTATGTGCCTCCAAAATTCGTATGTTGAAGTCCTAACCCACAGTCCCTCAAAATGTGCTGTATTTGGTGACAGGGTCTTTAAAGAGGTAATTAAGTTAAAACGAGGTCATTAGAGTGACTCTAATCCAGTGTGACTGGTGTCTTTATAAGAAGAAGAGTTTAGGACACAGACACATACAGAGGGAAGAAGATAGACACAGAGAGAAAATGGCCATCTACACACAAAGGAGAGAGGACTCAGAAGAAACCAGTCCTGCCAACACCTTGATCTTGGACTTCTCCAGGACTGTGGGAAAATAAATTGCTGTTTTTTTAAGTCATCCAGTGGTACTTTGTTATGGCAGGCTGAGTCAATTAAGGAAGATGGTGTTACATTTATTTATGTAGGTGTTATACAACACTTAAAATATTAGCAAAGTTCCTTATAGTCGTTAAATATCCAATTCCAACTGTCTCAAGATTTTTTTAAACAATTGGTTTGAATGAAGATGCAAGTAAGTTCTGCACATAGCCTTAGATTACTAGATCTCATAAACCTCTTAATCTAAAGGTTTCCCTCTCTTTTTTCCCCTGTCACCTGGGTTTTTCTTATTTGCATGCCAGCAACATTATTTAACATGCTCCTCTGTCCCCTGTAATTCCCACAAATTGGTGGATAGATCTGGAGGCTTGATCATATTAATGCCGATTTTCTAGAAAAAATAATTCATAGGTAGTATTGTGAACTTCCTTCAGGAGGAATATTGTATCTGGTCATCCTCATTTTGTGATGTTCACAGTCCCTGGTGAACACAGACGCAACCATTGATGAAGGGAGAGTTTCATTAGGACTTGCAAAATGAAGGTATATTTCTTTTTGTTGTTGTTGTTGGTATTATTTTTTATTTTGGTATCATTAATCTACAATTACATGAAGAACATTATGTTTACTAGGCTCCCCCCTTCACCAGGTCCCCCCCACATACCCCTTCACAGTCACTGTCTATCAGCATAGTAAGATGCTGTAGAGTCACTACTTGTCTTTTCTGTGTTGCACAGCCCTCCCTGTGCCCCCATGCACTATACATGCTAATCGTAATGCCCTCTTTCTTTTTTCCCACCCTTATCCCTCCCTTCCCACCAATCCTCCCCAGTCCCTTTCCCTTTGGTAACTCTTAGTCCATTCTTGGGTTCTGTGATTCTGCTGCTGTTTTGTTCCTTCAGTTTTCCTTTGTTCTTATACTCCACATATGAGTGAAATCATTTGGTACTTGTCTTTCTCCACCTGGCTTATTTCACTGAGCATAATACCCTCTAGCTTCATCCATGTTGTTGTGAATGGTAGGATCTGTTTTTTTCTTATGGCTGAGTAATATTCCATTGTGTATATGTACCACTTCTTCTTTATCCATTCATCTACTGATGGACACTTAGGTTGCTTCCATTTCTTGGCTATTGTAAACAGTGCAGCGATAAACATAGGGGTGCATCTGTCTTTTTCAAACTGGGCTACTGCATTCTTAGGGTAAATTCCTAGAAGTGGAATTCCTGGGTCAAATGGTATTTCTATTTTGAGCATTCTGAGGAACCTCCATACTGCTTTCCACAATGGTTGAACTAATTTACATTCCCACCAGCAGTGTAGGAGGGTTCCCCTTTCTCCACAACCTCACCAACATTTGTTGTTGTTTGTCTTTTGGATGGTAGCCATCCTTACTGGTGTGAGGTGATATCTCATTGTGGTTCTAATTTGCATTTCTCTGATGATTAGCGATGTGGAGCATCTTTTCATGTGCCTGTTGGCCATCTGGATTTCTTCTTTAGAGAACTGTCTATTCAGCTCCTCTGCCCATTTTTTAATTCGATTATTTGCTTTTTGTTTGTTGAGGTGTGTGAGCTCTTTATATATTTTGGATGTCAATCCTTTATCGGATCTGTCATTTGTGAATATATTCTCCCATACTGTAGGACACCTTTTTGTTCTATTGATGGTGTCCTTTGCTGTACAGAAGCTTTTTAGCTTGATATAGTCCCACTTGTTCATTTTTGCCTTTGTTTCCCTTGCCTGGGGAGATATGTTCATGAAGAAGTCACTCATGTTTATGTCCATGAGATTTTTGCCTATGTTTTTTTCTAAGAGTTTTATGGTTTCATGACTTACATTCAGGTCTTTGATCCATTTGGAGTTTACTTTTGTGTATGGGGTTAGACAGTGATCCAGTTTCATTCTCTTACATGTAGCTGTCCAGTTTTGCCAGCACCATCTGTTGAAGAGACTGTCATTTCGCCATTGTATGTCCATGGCTCCTTTATCGTATATTAATTGGCCATATATGTTTGGGTTACTGTCTGGAGTCTTTAATCTGTTCCACTGGTCTGTGGCTCTGTTCTTGTGCCAGTACCAAATTGTCTTGATTACTGTGGTTTTGTAGTAGAGCTTGAAGTTGGGGAGCGAGATCCCCCCCACTTTATTCTTCCTTCTCAGGATTGCTTTGGCTATTCGGGGTCCTTGGCGGTTCCATATGAATTTTTGAACTATTTGTTCCAGTTCATTGAAGAATGCTGTTGATAATTTGATAGGGATTGCCTCGAATCTGTATATTGCTTTGGGCAGGATGGCCATTTTGACGACATTGATTCTTTCTAGCCAGGAGCATGGGATGAGTTTCCATTTGTTAGTGACCTCTTTAATTTCTCTTAAGAGTGTCTTGTAGTTTTCAGGGTATAGGTCTTTCACTTCCTTGGTTAAGTTTATTCCTAGGTATTTTATTCTTTTTGATGCAATTGTGAATGGAATTGTTTTCCTGATTTCTCTTTCTATTAGTTCATTGTTAGTGTATAGGAAAGCTACAGATTTCTGTGTGTTAATTTTGTATCCTGCAACTTTGCTGAATTCAGATATTAGTTCTAGTAGTTTTGCAGTGGAGTCTTTAGGGTTTTTTATGTACAATATCATGTCATCTGCAAATAGTGACAGTTTGACTTCTACTTTACCAATCTGGATTCCTTGTATTTCTTTGTTTTGTCTGATTGCCATGGCTAGGACCTCCAGTACTATGTTGAATAACAGTGGAGAGAGTGGGCATCCCTGTCTTATTCCCAATCTCAGAGGAAAAGCTTTCAGCTTCTAGCTGTTCAATATGATGTTAGCTGTCGGTTTATCATATATGGCCTTTATTATGTTGAGGTACTTGCCCTCTATGCCCATTTTGTTGAGAGTTTTTCTCATGAATGGATACTGAACTTTGTCGAATGCTTTTTCAGCATCTATTGAGATGATCATGTGGTTTTTGTCCTTCTTTTGGTTGTGGTGGTGGATGATGTTGATGGATTTTCAAATGTTGTACCATCCTTGCATCCCTTGGATGAATCCCACTTGGTCATGGTGTATGATCGTCTTGATGTATTTTTGAATTCGGTTTGCTAATATTTTGTTGAGTATTTTTGCATCTACGTTTATCAGGGATATTGGTCTGTAGTTTTCTTTTTTGGTGGGGTCTTTGCCTGGTTTTGGTATTAGGGTGATGTTGGTTTCATAGAATGAGTTTGGGAGTATTCCCTCCTCTTCTATTTTTTGGAAAACTTTAAGGAGAATGTGTATTATGTCTTCTCTGTATGTCTGATAAAATTCCGAGGTAAATCCATCTGGCCCAGGGTTTTGTTCTTGTGTAGTTTTTTTGATTACCGATTCCATTTCGTTGCTGATAATTGGTCTGTTTACATTTTCTGTTTCTTTCTGGGTCAGTCTTGGAAGGTTGTATTTTTCTAGGAAGTTGTCCATTTCTCCTAGGTTTTCCAGCTTGTTAGCATATAGGTTTTCATAGTATTCTCTAATAATTCTTTGTATTTCTGTGGGGTCTGTCTTGATTTTTCCTTTCTTGATTCTGATTCTGTTGATGTGTGTTAACTCTCTTTTTCTCTTAATAAGTCTGGCTAGAGGCTTATCTATTTTGTTTAATTTCTCGAGGAACCAGCTCTTGGTTTCATTGATTTTTTTCTATTGTTATATTCTTCTCAATTTTATTTATTTCTACTCTGATCTTTATTATGTCCCTCCGTCTGCTGACCTCAGGCCTCATCTGTTCTTCTTTTCCCAATTTCGATAATTGTGACATTTGACTATTTATTTGGGATTGTTCTTCCTTCTTTAAATATGCCTGGATTGCTATATGCTTTCCTCTTAAGACTGCTTTTGCTGCATCCCACAGAAGTTGGGGCTTTGTGTTGTTGTTGTCATTTGTTTCCATATATTGCTGGATCTCCATTTTAATTTGGTCGTTGATCCATTTATTATTTTGGAGCATGTTGTTAGGCCTCCACGTGTTTGTGAGCCTTTTTGCTTTCTTTGTACAGTTTATTTCTAGTTTTATACCTTTGTGGTCTGAAAAGTTGCTTGGTAGGATTTCAATCTTTTGGAATTTACTGAGGCTCTTTTTGTGGCCTAGTATGTGGTCTATTCTGGAGAATGTTCCATGTGCACTTGAGAAGAATGTGTATCCTGTTGCTTTTGGATGTAGAGTTCTATAGATGTCTATTAGGTCCATCTGTTCTAGTGTGTTGTTCAGTGCCTCTGTGTCCTTACTTATTTTCTGTCTGGTGGATCTGTCCTTTGGAGTGAGTGGTGTGTTAAAGTCTCCCAAAATGAATGCATTGCATTCTATTTCCTCCTTTAATTCTATTAGTATTTGTTTCACATATATTGGTGCTCCTGTATTGGGTGCATATATGTTTATAATGGTTATATCCTCTTGTTGGACTGAGCCCTTTATCATTATGTAATGTCCTTCTTTATCTCTTGTTACTTTCTTTATTTTGAAGTCTATTTTGTCTGATACTAGTATTGCAACACCTGCTTTTTTCTCTCTATTGTTTGCATGAAATATCTTTTTCCATCCCTTGGCTTTTAATCTGTGCATGTCTTTGGGTTTGAGGTGAGTCTCTTGTAAGCAGCATATAGATGGGTCTTGCTTTTTTATCCATTCTATTACTCTGTGTCTTTTGATTGGTCATTCAGTCCATTTACATTTAGGGTGATTATTGAAAGATATGTACTTATTGCCATTGCAGGCTTTAAGATTCGTGGTTACCAAAGGTTCAAGGTTAGCTTCTTTACTACCTTACTGTCTAACTTAACTCTCTTATTGAGCTATTATAAACACAGTCTGATGATTATTTCTCTCTTCTTATTCCTCCTCCTCCATTTGTCATATGTTGGGTGTTTTGTTCTGTGCTCTTTTTAGGAGTGCTCCCATCTAGAGCAGTCCCTCTAAAATACCCTGTAGAGGTGGTTTGTGGGAGGCAAATTCCATCAACTTTTGCTTGTCTGGGAATTGTTTAATCCCTCCTTCATAATTAAATGATAATCGTGCTGGATACAGTATCCTTGGTTCAAGGCCCTTCTGTTTCATTGCATTAAATATGTCATGCCATTCTCTTCTGGCCTGTAAGGTTTCTGTTGAGAAGTCTGATGGGTTTTCCTTTGTAGGTGACCTTTTTTCTCTCTCTGGCTGCCTTTAATACTCTGTCCTTGTCCTTGATCTTTGCCAGTTTAATTATTATGTGTCTTGGTGTTGTCCTCTTTGGATCCTGTCTCTCGGGAGTTCTGTGCCTCCATAGTCTGAGCAACTATTTCCTCCCCCAGTTTGGGGAAGTTCTCAGCAATTATTTCTTCAAAGACACTTTCTATTCCTTTTTGTCTCTCTTCTTCCTCTGGTACCCCTATAATGCAGATATTGTTCCTTTTTGATTGGTCACACAGTTCTCTTAATATTGTTTCATTCCTGGAGATCCTTTTATCTCTCTCTGCATCAGCTTCTATGCGTTCCTGTTCTCTGGTTTCTGTTCCATCAATGGCCTCTTGCATCTTATCCATTCTGGAACAAAATCCTTCCAGAGTTTGTTTCAGTTCTGTAATCTCCCTCCGTATGTCTGTAATCTCCCTCCAGACTTCATCCCTTTGCTCTTGCATATTTCTCTGCAGCTCTGTCAGCATGTTTATGATTTTTATTTTGAATTCTTTTTCAGGGAGACTGCTTAGGTCTGTCTCTGCAGATCCTCTCTCAGGTGTTGTCTGAACTATCTTGGACTGGACTGAATTTTTTTGCCTTTTCATGGTGATAGCAGTGGCTGTAGGCAGGTTGCGGGTGTGTCAGCTGGGAGAAGAAAGTCCTTTCCTGCTTGCTGGATGCCTTGCCCTTCTCCGCTGCCTGTGTCGGTTACCCGCACTTCTGGAGCATCCACCAGGTTAGTCCCCTAAGCTGCTGTAGGCGGGGTCTCCGTCAGAGCAGCATGGAGCCCTGCGGGGAGTGGCTGGCACACCAGGTGTGCTCCTCCATGATAGCGGTGCCCCTGCCGGTCAGCTGTGTACCAGCAGCGGCCTTTGGGTCTGACCAAGGTGGCTGTGTGTTGGACTGGGATTCCGGTTGGCTGCTGGGAGCGTGCCTGCTCCCTCTGGCTCTGCTACCAGGAGCCTCTACCAGGCTCCTCTGGCTCCACTGCCGCTGGTGCACACAAGCCGCATCCAGGCTGTTCGGTTGCGTCGCTGCGGGCTCACACAAGCCTCTCCTGGTCCCCTCCTGTGCCTTTGGTGGACGTGATCTGCTCCCAGTCCCTTCCAGCGCCACCGTCCCTGGCACACGTTGCCACTCTCCTGCTACTGGGTCGCTGTGTTGGGGTCTGCGCCAGTTGGACGAACGACTGGCAGGCTGCTTAGTGCTGTGAGGGGCTTCAGAGCTGCACTGCCTACCAGGGTTTAGGGCGCCTAAGTTTCCCTGGGATTCCCAGCTGTTAGCTAAGTGTGCCGGGACGACTTTGTCCAGCTATGGGGTCCCTGTCTCTTTAAGACTTGCAGAAAGCACTCACTTTTCTTTTGTCTCAGGGGCGCCGGTTGCGGGGACCTGCCCACAGGTTTTCCTTTTCTGTTTCTCTAATATCCAGCACCCTGTGCACCTTGTGTCTGTGCTCCGGGTGTGGATTTCTAGAGCTGGTTGTTTATCAGTCCTGGGCTTTCATTCCCTCCTTGTTCTGACTCCTTTCTTCCTGCCAGGTTCTGGGGTGGGGGAGCATTCAGGTCCCGCCTGGCCGTGGCTTGTATCTTACCCCCTTCGTGTGATGTTGAGTTCTCACATATGTAGATGTACCCTGGCTGTTGTACTGCATCCACTGGTGTCTCTTTTAGGAATATTTAGTTGTATTTATTGTATTTTCATAAATATATATGTTTTGGGGAGGAGATTTCCTCTGAACTACTCATGCTGCCATCTTCCCGTGATTCTCGAAGGTATATTTCTTTATCATTTTTTTAGCTAGAATATTTTACAAAGAGAAACTTCCCTTTATTAACTATTACGTTACCTTGAGAACAGTCACTACACAGGTGTTACATTCTAGGCCAATGTGTGATGGGATCATATTTGTCTTTTCTGAAAGAAAATTTAAAAAGATCTAATAGCACACAATAGGCCATGGGCATTATTAAAGAGCTGTTCTCCTAAACCATCATACTCTAAAGGTTTTACAGATAGATTCTTCTAAGCCTTTAAGGAATAGATAACTCAAGTGCTAAGTAAACTATGCCAGAGCATACAGGAGGGAAACCTTCCAATTATTTTCATGAAGACAATTTAACATTGGTAACAAAACACAACAAAACACAAAATAGAAAACAATAAGTCAATTTTTTTTACATGTCAGGGGTATGACTATCCTAAGTAAAGTAATAGTTTTAGGAATTGTGATGATCAATTTTATGTGTCAACTTGACTCAGCAATGGGGTATCCAAATATTTAGTAAAACACTATTCTGGGTGTGTCTGTGAGGGTGTTTCTGGATTAGTTTAACATTTGAATTTGTAGACTGAGTAAAGCAATAGCCCTCCCCAGTGTGGGTAGGCCTCATCCAATCTGTGGAGGGCCTGAATAGGACAAAAAGCCTGATGAAGGGAGAAATACTTTCTGTTTGCCTGTCTTCCAGCTGTACACTGATCTTCTCCTGCCTTCACACTTCGACTAGAACTGGAAATGACACCACCAGCTCTCCCCTTCGCAGGCCGTCAGACTCAGACTGGAACTATACTACCTGCTCTCCTGGTTCTGGACTTTTGTCTCCATAATTGCACGAACTAATTCCTCATAATAAATCTCTCAATCACTCTCTCTCTCTCTCCTTCATACACACACACACACACACACACACGTCTACCCTATTGGTTCTGTTTCTTTGGAGAACCTTAACTAATATAAGAATATAGTTAAGAATACAGAAACCCATTAAGAAAGTCGCACATGTCTGTAACTAATTTTTGCATGGTTCAATTTTACTAATATCAATAATGTAATATCAGTAATGCAATATTATAAATCAATATCAATAATGTAATTATAAAATGTCATCATTAGTAGATCAAAAGAGGGAGAAAATCAGGTTATTTTCTATATGTTGAAAAGACATTTGATAAAATTCAACATTTAAAATTCCAGATTTTTTAAAATTTCTTGATAAAATAGAAATGGTAGATACTTCTTTACCAGGATAATATATGTCAGGGAAAAAGCCATCCATTATGTATAATGGTGAACAATTTGAAGCATTCCCAACAAATTCATGAGCATGACAAGGGAGTCCCTTCTCATCAGTCTTGCTTAACATTACTCAAGATATTAGCACTGTAACTTCATGAGAAATAAGGGATAAATAAGTCATAAATATTAGAAAGAAACAGAAAACTACTGTTACTTGCATAATACATGATTATCATATCATTGAAAAACCCAAGAAAATAGAATAAGTATTACAGATAGGAGAAGTTGGTAAGATAACTGGGTACAAAATTAAAATATAAAAATTAGTAACTTTCCTATACATGAATAATGAGTTATACAAGGTAATTAAAGGAAAAGTCCTATCTACAAAAATAGCAAAAAGTAAAAAATAAAAGATAAAATATCTAGCAACATATTTAAGAAGAAAAATGCAAGATCTATATGAAAAAACTTAAGTGCTACTAGATACCTAAGACAAAACAGGAATAAATGGAAAGAGATACTCTGTTCTTGAGTAGGAAGACAGTAGGAAGAAATCAGTTTTCCCTATATTACTATATACATTTAGAATGATTCCAGTAAAAATAAAAATAGGGTTCTTGGGAATGCATATTAATTAGTGTAGGTTAATTGCTTTAATAAATAAACCCCAAGTACATAATGGCTAGAACATGATAGATACTTATTTTTAGCTTACATGAAAGCCCAAAATAGATGTTTCTGATTGGTAGGCTTCTCTCTGTGTGCATTTCTTTCTCAATCAGACTTCTTTAATCTTTGGCTGTGCTATTCTCAACACATGGTTTCCAAGGTGACAGTGGCTCAAGTACCTGAAGTTAGCAGAGAAACATGAATGATTAAGCATGGGAAGTTTTTAATGGGCCAGTCCTAGAAGTGACATACATCACTTCCACTCACATCCTTTGGCTAGAACTCCATCATATGACCACATTTAATTACAAGAAAGGCTTAGATACATTGTTTCTCTGAGTGCTCAGTAAATAGAGGAATTGAGTTTGGAGCACTCTTTGTAATGAGAAAAGTGACAGATGCTCAAGTTCACATGCAAAACATGCAAGAATAGCTGGGGAATATTATAAACAATTTCATGAAAAAATAGGACAACTTTGATGAAATGGACAAAGTCTCTAAAAATGCAACTCTAGCAAAACTGACAGAAGAAAAAATAGAAAACCTAAGTAGACCACTATTAAGGAAATGGAATTTGTAATAAAAGCCCTTCCCACAAAGAAAACTCTAGGCCCAGAAGGAAGAAACAACACCAATTCTATACAAACTCTTTAAGGAAATGGAAATTTTAAAAATCAGCAATGAATACTGAGTTTTATCATCTATAGAGAAAATAATATGAGCATTTCCCAACTCATTTTATGAGACCAGCATAATCCTGAAATGAAAGCCTTTAAAAAAGGTATTATTTAAAAAGGAAAAGGCAGATAAATGAATATGGGTATAAAAATCCTTAACAAAATATTAGTGAATAGAATCCAACAATATATTAAAAGAAAAATACATCATAACCATGTGAGATTTGTTACAGAAATGCAAGGTTAGTTTAACATTTAGAAATCAATTAAATTTTTGATTTCAGCATATTAATAAAGGAGGAAACCTATATGACCATTCCAATAGAGGCAGAAAAATCACTGGACAAAATTCAAAATATATTCATGATAAAAACTGTCATCAAACTAGGAATAGAAGGGAACACTCTCAATCTGATAAAAGGCATCTACAAAAAAGCCTACAGCTAACATCCTACTTAATGGTGAAGCAAGTCTTTCCTAAGTTCAGGAATAAAGCAAGGATGTCTACTTTCACCACTTCCATTTAATATTGAACTGGAAGTTTTAGACAGTGCAATAAAACAAGAAAAAGAAATAAAAGACAAAGATTGGAAAGGAATAAGTTATACTGTTGGAATTTATAGATGATACATTGTTTACATAGAAAATCTATCAAATCTAATAAAGAATTACTGTAACTAATAAGTAAATTTAGCAAGGCTGCAGGATATAAAGTGAGTTTATAAAAATCAATTTTATATCTATATACTAGCCAAAAAAATTGGAAAATGACATTTTAAAAATACCACTCACATTGTTATAGAAAACATCAAATACAAGGAATACATCAAATAAAATTACATAAAATTATGTAAACCTGTACCTAAAAACTATAAAATATGGTAGAGATAAATTAAATCAGAGCTAAATAAATAGAAAGATGTGCTATGAAGTAGATTTGATATTAAGCTGATATTTGACATTAAACTATCCATTCTCAGCAAACTGACCTATAGATTCAGCACAATCCCTATCATAATCACAGTAGGCTTTTTTGAAGAAGTTGACAAACTGATTCTAAAATTCATATGAGAATTTAAGAGTCTAGAATAGCTAAAGAAATCTTAAATATGAAGAACAAGTTTGAGAACTAACACTGGCTGGCTTCAAGACTTGTTATAAAGTTACAATAATTAAAACAATGTGGTATCAATGTAGGCATAGATAAAAAGATCAAAAGAACACAATAGACAAGCCAGAAATAGACCCACATACATGTTCATTTGAGTTTTATCCATGGCATGAAAAGTTCATTGTAAAGCCACTTCTTTTTTAACAAATAGTGTTGGAACAACTGGATACCTGTATGAGAAAATATTAAATTCAGCCTTTATCTCATGCCACACACAAACATTAATTTGATGTGGACCTACATGAAAATTCCCAAATCATAAACTCTAAAGAAACCATAGGAGAATATTTTTGGGACTTTAGAGGTAAGCAGAGATTTCTTGGGCAAGATATAAAATAACCGTAAAATAAAAAATTGATAACTTAGACTTGGAAATTAAAAGCTTCTGCCACCAAAAGATATCATTTGAAAATGAATAAGCAAACCACAGATTGGTAGAGAATATTTGCAAAATATATATATCTGACATAGAATTGTGTCCAGGATATATAAAGAACTCCTACAACTCAATAATAAGAGACCCAAATAACCCAATTTAAAAATAAGCAAAAGATTTGAACTGATACTTCAAAAGAAAATATGCAAATGGCCAATAAGCAAATGAAAAAGTGCTCAATACTGTTAGTTGTCATGGAAAATACAAATTAAACCACAATAAGATACAACCACACGCACCCCAGAATAAAAATTTTTTATTTTTAAATTTTAAGATATGATAACAACGTGTACTAGCAAGGTTGTAGAGCAAGTGGAATTCTTAAATATTGCTAGTGGAAATGTAGAATAGCACACAGTTTTTTTTTTAAGTCTGATAGTCTCTTATAAAACTAAACATACACCTACCCTCTGACCTAGAAATTCAACCCAAGAGAGATGAAAAAAATATATTCATAAAAAGATTTGTATAAGAATGTTCATAATAGCCCTAATCATAGCAGTCCCAAGCTGGAAATAGACAGAATAGGATACTGGCTTATATAACTGTGGAGTAGTCATATAATGGAATATTGTGCATTAATAAAAAGGATCAAACTATTGGTACATACAACTTGGATGAATTTCAAAAATATGCTGAGTGAAAGCAGCTTTACACAAACATGTGCATACTATATAATTCTCTATGTATGAAATTTTAGAACAAGCAAAACAAATCTTTGATGAAAAAACTCAAAGTTTCTGCCTGTGGGATGGTGAGGGTGAAGATTGACCAGGAATATGATGAGGGAATCTTCTGGAATGATGGAAATGTTCTGTCTTGTTTTGAATGGTAGTTATACATATATACAACTTGCCAAAATTTACTGAACACTTAAAATCTGTGTATTTTATTATATGTAAATTTATCACAAAAAAACACACAAAATGAATAGCTGGGAAGATGATAAAAAAGAATCCGGAATTAGAAGAACAAATGAATTGATAAAGATGTCATTGCAAATATGTGGGTAAAAATGGATTATTTAATAAATGACATTTAGATAACTGGAAGAAAGTAGGTTGGACTCAAATGTCACTGATTACATGAACATTGACTTTGAGTGGATCAAAGATTTAAAGGTAAATAAATGGAGCCATAAACATGGATGATTCTTTTGTGTTTCTGAGTTTAGGAAGGTGAAAGACTTTCTCAAAATGATTCAAATCCTGAAGCCACAGAAGAAAATATGAATATGACCACTAAAATCTAACATGTCTGACTAGAAAAAAATACCACAAATAAAATTAAAAGTAAATGAACAAACATATATGTATATTTGACTACCTGTCAATTTTTTTGAAGATTGATAATCCAAATGGAAAATGGGCATAGGACATGGACAGATGGTTCACAAAAAATACATACAAATGACTACTGAGCATAAGAAAAGATGTCCATGCTCGATTACAGGAAGAGAAATACCAATAAAAACTACATTAAGTTACCATTTCCGCCTTAGATGGCATGGACCAAACTTTTTTGATAATAACCCGTGTTGGTGAGAGTGTAGGACAGCAGGCTGTCTCTGCATTGTTTATGGGAGTGTAAATTATTACAATTCTTGGGAAGACAATCTGGAGATAACCATCAAATATAAAAGTGCATGCACCCTGTGAACCAGGCATTCAACTTTTAGAAATTAATTCAACAGATACACTTCCACATGTCCAGAAAGACAAATGACAGAGATAGCCAGTGCAGCCTTGTTTGCAGTGGCTGATAATGGCCATCAAGAGGAGGCTGGTGACCGTGTCTGGATATAATGGAATTCCATGAAGCTGCATGAAGTGTACCGAAGTGGATTAATGTGATCCTCAGAACATGGACTCTGAAGCTGGAATGTCTGTGTCCTAACCCCAGCTCTGTCACTTACTGGCTGTGTGACCTACGGCCAGCTTCCTAATCTAACCTCTCTGTGCCTCACCTTTCTTACCTCTAAAATGGGATTAGTAGCAGTAATGCCACCTCTCTCAAGATGTACTGAGAAGCAAATGAGTCTTAAGGCATTTAGACTGTGCCTGGCACATGGTTAGTACCATGAATGCATAGGCTACAAATTATTACCAATCTGAAACATCTACAGAATATATTAAGTACAAAAAAGCATGATGCAGTTCCAGTTAAATAAAACTAGGGTGTACAGGATGGTTCTACACATTTATGCTTGTATATGCATAAAATCTCTCTGGAAGGAGACATTACCAGCTGGAGATTACATCTGAGGAGCATCAGTGGTGGGACAGAGTTCTCCCTGAATAACTTTTCTACTTAAAATTTTTTTACAAAGTTGATGTTATCTATTCCAGAACTTTTTAATTAAAAAAAATACATATTTTAAAAAGAAAGTCCTTTGGGGTGGTGGAACTGTTCTGTGTCCTGATTATGGTAATGGTTACACAAGTGTATCTGTGTGTTAATATTCATAGAGCTGTACATGAAAAAAGTAAATTTTACTGTACAATAATTTAAAAAATAAAAAATTTAATTTGGCTCCATTACATAATACAGAGAAGCCTGGAGAACATAAGGACAGTGAGGAGGTGACTGCATTTGTGAGGAAGAGAAATTCTTAGAGCCCAGGGAAGGAACAACAGCAGTGGGGACAGAGGAGAGAATTCAGATCTACAGACACCCTTTCATGAAACACTCCCTGACCCAGCACGCATTGTTTGCTGGGCACTGTGCACGCACTCTCTCCTCATCACCATTCCAACACAGTTCTGTGACCAGCTGCCCCTGCAGTTGTGCAGTGCGCAACCTGCATGCCATGGACAGTAACTCAGTTCTTGACACAGAAATGGAGGTGCTCCTGTTAGAATTTGCTCTATAACACATCAGCTCCCAAATTCAGCAGTTAGTTTAGAGCAACGAGCATTTATGGGTCAGCTGGCCAGTTCTTCTGATCTCAGGTGGGTTTATTCCTGCACCTGAACCAGCTGCTCGGTCAGCTGCAGCGTCATTAACCATCTGTTTGCCTGAGACTGTCCCATTTATAGCACTAAAGACCCGCATCCCAGGAAGCCCCTCAACTTCAGGCAAACTGAAGCAGTTGGTCACCCCAGTTGACTGGGGCTGTTGGGAGCAGGCTGGCCTGGGCTAGGATGGCTGGGGCCTCTCTCTGTAGTGTCTTTCATCCTCCAGCAGGCTAGCCCAAGCTGTTCTCAAGACAGCAGTGACAGGGGTACAGGAGAGCAATGGAAGCATGCAAGACTTCTTAAGGCCAACACTCGGAACTGGCTCACCATCACTTCTGCCACATTTTATTAAGCAAAGCAGATCATAAGGCCAGGCCAGATCAATGGGGTAGGAAAATAACCTCCCCTTCTTGATGGGAGGGCTTATAAAGTCACATTGCAAGTAGCATGCCAGGGGGAAGAACTGGGGCCCATTTTGTAATCGGTCCATCACAGAAGGGAAGTCCTGGCTCATGGGCAGCAGTAAACCTAGTGGACCTGCAAATGCTTATTGCATCAAACCAACTACTGACCTGGGGGCGGTGGTTGGGATTTGTTACAAAGCAAAGTCTAACTGATATACCTTCTCCATCTCGTAGGATGTATTGGGAGTGGCAAGTTCAGTGTGGCTGGAACATGGTGGGCTGTCGAAAAGTGGGGATGAGGCCAACCAGACAGGGGTCATTATTCTTTACACACGTGAGAAACACTGAGGCACAGGGAGGGCAGGCATGTGTCCAAGGCCACACCGCCAGTCAGCACAGGCAGGGATCAGAACCAGGCTTTCCCTACTGTGCCCACAGAAGCCATGGGAGGAAGAGGGGTTTGAAGGTACTTTTGCAATCTCTTTACTAAAGAGAAAGTGGCCATCATATATGTATAAGGAATGGGGAGGGGTGACTTAATGGAGATGGGTGGGTGTTGAAATCACCGAAACTCCCCTTGGCACCTCTACTCCTGCAGGACTGTTTATTTATTCTTTCAATTTGAATGATTGTTTTTCCTCCAAAAATTCCCTGAGGCTCCCTCTATATCATTAATAGCAAAATGGATTTGCAGGTGTTTAATTAGGCTGGAAAATTATAGACAGCCAGAAGCCTTGACCAGGATTCCCTTGCCTCCTGGGGAGGCCCTCCAGGCCAGGAAATTAGGCCAGTTACTGGGAAATGGCCTTCCTGCTGATATCCTGGCCAATTGGGCCCTTGTAACTCCTCTGACCTGCCACCAGCTTGTGTGGCTTTGGCCTAGCTGCTCCCTCTTTGGGCCTAAGGTTCCTGGTCTGTATCAGGAAGCAAGGCATACAGGGATGTGGTGGGATCTGAGACAGCAGGGAAGCCTGATGTGAGCAAACTGGCTGTGGCAGGAGCAGCCATGACCCAAGGACGTCATGGCCCCCAGGTGAGTATGAGAGCAGGCTGGGCCTGTGGGGCAGGAGGAGACAGAGGGGCTCTGTCCTCTCTTGGAAAGGGCAGATGATATTGTTTGACCGTAAGCCTACTCTGTATATGATTGCACATGGTCTGCACTCACTCTTGGCGGAAGCATTCCCAATGGACAGATGGGGAGTGACTGTCCTGTACTAAACAGCAGGTGTGAAGCTTGGCAGTCTGACTAGCTTCCAGGCTCTTCCCACAAATCTGCTGAATGTCTGCAGCAGCCCTCCCACTCCCAGCTGCCCAGGAGTGGATATTCTCTTAGGCCCTTCTCTCCTTTACACTGATTGCATCCCCCGAGCTCCCTTGGTTGGTTCAGCCAAGCAGCAGCAGGTACTTGGAGGGTGGGAGGAGAAAGGCTGGAGATCTGTCCCTGGCTCCCTTCCTTCTGGGCCAGGTGGAGTTCCTTCCTCCATCAAAGGCCATAGCTCCTGTCAGGGGTTCCTCCCCCCAAGCCTCAGCTCTCAGGGGGCTCCAGCAAGGGCTGCCTGCCTCGCCCTTCAGGCTCTAACTGCTCCTCACTGTTGCTAGTCCAATGTGTGTCAGCTCTCCCTCCACCTGTCATTAGATTCACTTGGGTCACAGCTCTGAAAGGGGCCCTGGCAGAGACACCCCCAACAAGGTGGGTCCCCGCAAAGCGCGCTGTGCTTTGCCACCCCTAATTCCTCCTCTCCCCTCCCCCTGACCCCAAGGTCTTCTCCCGTGTACAGTGGGCAGGGCTGGGAGGAAAGCAGGCGGATCAAACTGGTGCCCAGCAAAGCAGTGTTTCCCACCTATCAGTCCCTATAAGTCACCAGAGCGAGTGTTTAATATCTTCCTTTCATCAACTCTCTTTTCTGTAAAAAGTTTAAAAAAATGAATCTAGGTATTTTCAAATAAAATTTTAATTTTAAACATTTTAGATTTACAGGAATATTATGAAGGTGGTTCAGAGATTGACTCACTTCTTAAACTTTATTTTAAAAGAAAACTTCTTGTTATTTCTGCAAATGGAAAACCAGCATGATTTGCCTCAAATAGACTTACATTGTAAACATGAGCAGTGAAAGCAAAACAATGTTATTAAATTTTAAGAATTAAAATAAAAAATTAAGAGGCTAATGAAGCACTAAAAAATCTAACTGATTTATAAAAATATATTCTGTGCAGAATTGGCTGAGATCTCCGTGGGTGTCTGTGTTCACAGGCAAGACAGGAGGCAGGGCGGGAAGCCCTTCACAGTGCAGGGCTACGGCCAGGCACCCAGTGGTTTTCCACCACGAGCCACGTCAACAATCTTGCCACGAGTTCCCCGAGGAATGGGGCAGCCATGGAGCAGCCGGCATCTGGGGAGCACCCGCCTCAGGCGGGCACGATTCTGATGGCTCACATCCATGAACTCACCAGGGCCTCGGGACAACCTGACAGGGAGTAGATACTAATTTATTATCTCACTGTTTAGATGGAGAAATTGAGGCAGGTTAAAGAACTGGTTCAGGAACAAATCATTCTAAAATTCATATGGAACCAAAAAAGATCCTGAATAGTCAAAGCAATCCTGAGAAGGAACAATAAAGCAGGGGGGACCTCACTTCCCAACTTCAAGCTCTACTACAAAGCCACAGTAATCAAGACAATTTGGCACTGGCACAAGAACAGACCCATAGACCAGTGGAACAGAATAGAGAGCCCAGATATAAAGCCAAGCATGTATGGTCAACTAATACATGGTAAAGGAGCCATGGATATACAATGGGGAAATGACAGCCTCTTGAACAGCTGGTGTTAGCAAAACTGGACAGCTACATGTGAGAGAATGAAACTGAATTATTGTCTAACCCCATACACAAAAGTAAACTCAAAATGAATCAAAGACCTGAATGTAAGTCATGAAACCATAAAACTTAGAAAAAAATATAGACAAAAATCTCTTGGACATAAACACGAGCAACTTCTTCATGAACATATCTCCATGGGCAAGGGAAACAAAAGCAAAAATGAACAAGTGGGACTGTATCAAACTGAAAAGCTTCTGTAAAGCAAAGAACACCATCAGTAGAACAAAAAGGTATCCTACAGTATGGGAGAATATATTCATAAATGACAGATCTGATAAAAGGCTGACATCCAAAATATATAAAGAGCTCATGCACCTCAACAAACAAAAAACAAATAATCCAATTAAAAAATGGGCCGAGGATCTGAACAGACATTTCTCCAAAGAAGAAATTCAGATGGCCAACAGGCACATGAAAAGATGCTCCACATCGCTAATCATCAGAGAAATGTTGGCGAGGTTGTGGAGAAAGGGGAACCTTCCTACACTGCTGGTGGGTATGTAAATTAGTTCAACCATTATGGAAAGCAGTGTGGAGGTTCCTCAAAAAACTAAAAATAGAAATACGATTTGACCCAGCAATTCCACTCCTAGGAATTTACCCTAAGAATGTATGAGCCCAGGGGAGGGGCGGAAGATGGCGGCGTGAGTAGAGCAGCGGAAATCTCCTCCCAAAACAACATATATCTATGAAAATATAACAAAGACAACCCTTCCTAGAATAAAGACCAGAGGACACAGGACAATATCCAGACCACATCCACACCTGAGAGAACCCAGCGCCTCGCGAAGGGGGTAAGATACAAGCCCCGGCCCCGCGGGAGCCGAGCGCCCCTCCCCCCAGCTCCCGGCGGGAGAAGAGCAGGCAGAGCGGGAGGGAGACGGAGCCCAGGGCTGCCGAACACCCAGCCCCAGCCATCCGGGCCAGAGTGCAGGGCCCTCGATACTGGGAAAACAGGGCAGCAAGAACAGTGAGCAGGCACTGGAGGCTGGGAGACAGAGGACATAAGAAAAGCGCGCGACCATTTTTTTTTTTTTTTTTTGCTTTTTTGCTGCTTTGTTTTGGCGAGCGCTTTTTGGAAATCTTAAAGGGACAGGGACCCCAATACTAGGGAAACAGGGCAGAAAGACCGGTGAGCAGAGGCCTGAGGCTGGCACTGGAGAATAAAGAAAAACGAACGACCACCTTTTTTTTTTAATTAAAAAAAATTTTTTTTAATTAAAAAAAAATTTTTTTTTTTCTTGTTTTTTTTTGTGGTCGTTGCTTTGTTTTGGCGGGTGCTTTTTGGAAGTCTTAAAGGGGCAGGGCGGGTCACTTAATCCAGAGGTAGGGAATCCGGGATCTCTGGGCACCCTAACCCCTGGGCTGCAGGGAGCAGGGAGGCCCCTTATGGAGATAAATAGCCTCCCAGCAGCTCCTGCTCCAACGCGACTCCACCATTTTGGAGTAGCTGCCCGAGCCAGGCCACGCCCACAGCAAAAGCGGAGATTAACTCCATAGCTGCCGGGCAGGAAGCAGAAAACCTGTCTGCGCGCAGCTGCGCAGCACAAGCCACTAGAGGCCGCTGTTCTCCCAGGAGAGGAGGGCCACAAACCAACAAGAAAGGAAGTCCTTCCAGCCGTCACTCGTCCCAGTTCTGCAGACTATTCCTATCACCATGAAAAGGCAAAGCTACAGGCAGACAAAGATTACAGAGACAACACCAGAGAAGGAGACAGACCTAACCAGTCTTCCTGACAAAGAATTCAAAATAAGAATCATAAACATGCTGACAGAGATGCAGAGAAATACGCAAGAAAAATGGGATGAAGTCCGGAAAGAGATCACAGATGCCAGAAAGGAGATCGCAGAAATGAAACAAACTCTGGAAGGGTTTATAAGCAGAATGGATAGAATGCAAGAGGCCATTGATGGAATTGAAATCAGAGAACAGGAACGCATAGAAGCTGACATAGAGAGGGACAAAAGGATCTCCAGGAATGAAACAATATTAAGAGAACTGTGTGACCAATCCAAAAGGAACAATATCCGTAGTATAGGGGTCCCAGAAGAAGAAGAGAGAGGAAAAGAGATGGAAAGTATCTTAGAAGAAATAATTGCTGAAAACTTCCCCACACTGGGGGAGGAAGTAATCAAACAGACCACGGAAATACACAGAACCCCCAACAGAAAGGATCCAAGAAGGGCAACACCAAGACACATAATAATTAAAATGGCAAAGATCGAGGACAAGGAAAGAGTGTTAAAGGCAGCTAGAGAGAAAAAGGTCACCTATAAAGGGAAACCCATCAGGCTAACATCAGATTTCTCAACAGAAACCCTACAGGCCAGGAGAGAATGGCATGATATATTTAATACAATGAAACAGAAGGGCCTTGAACCAAGGATACTGTATCCAGCACGACTATCATTCAAATATGACGGTGGGATTAAACAATTCCCAGACAAACAAAAGCTGAGGGAATTTGCTTTCCACAAACCACCTCTACAGAACATCTTACATGGCCTGCTCTAGATGGGAGCACTCCTAGAAGGAGCACAGCACAAAACACCCAACATATGAAGAATCGAGGAGGAGGAACAAGAAGGGAGAGAAGAAAAGAATCTCCAGACAGTGTATATAACAGCTCAATAAGCGAGCTAAGTTAGACAGTAAGATACTAAAGAGGCTAACCTTGAACCTTTGGTAACCACGAATTTAAAGCCTGCAATGGCAATAAGTACATATCTTTCAATAGTCACCCTAAATGTTAATGGGTTGAATGCACCAATCAAAAGACACAGAGTAACAGAATGGATAAAAAAGCAAGACCCATCTATATGCTGCTTACAAGAAACTCACCTCAAACCCAAAGACATGTACAGACTAAAAGTCAAGGGATGGAAAAACATATTTCAAGCAAACAACAGTGAGAAGAAAGCAGGGGTTGCAGTACTAATATCAGACAAAATAGACTTCAAAACAAAGAAAGTAACAAGAGATAAAGAAGGACACTACATAATGATAAAGGGCTCAGTCAAACAAGAGGATATAACCATTCTAAATATATATGCACCCAACACAGGAGCACCAGCATATGTGAAACAAATACTAACAGAACTAAAGGGGGATATAGACTGCAATGCATTCATTCTAGGAGACTTCAACACACCACTCACCCCAAAGGATAGATCCACTGGGCAGAAAATAAGTAAGGACACGGAAGCACTGAACAACACAGTAGAGCAGATGGACCTAATAGACATCTATAGAACTCTACATCCAAAAGCAGCGGGATATACATTCTTCTCAAGTGCACATGGAACATTCTCCAGAATAGACCACATACTAGGCCACAAAAAGAGCCTCAGAAAATTCCAAAAGATTGAAATCCTACCAACCAACTTTTCAGACCACAAAGGCATAAAACTAGAAATAAACTGTACAAAGAAAGCAAAGAGGCTCACAAACACATGGAGGCTTAACAACACACTCCTAAATAATCAATGGATCAATGACCAAATCTAAATGGAGATCCAGCAATATATGGAAACAAATGACAACAACAACACTAAGCCCCAACTTCTGTGGGACACAGCAAAAGCAGTCTTAAGAGGAAAGTATATAGCAATCCAAGCATATTTAAAAAAGGAAGAGCAATCCCAAATGAATGGTCTAATGTCACAATTATCGAAATTGGAAAAAGAAGAACAGATGAGGCCTAAGGTCAGCAGAAGGAGGGACATAATAAAGATCAGAGAAGAAATAAATAAAATTGAGAAGAATAAAACAATAGCAAAAATCAATGAAACCAAGAGCTGGTTCTTCGAGAAAATAAACAAAATAGATAAGCCTCTAGCCAGACTTATTAAGAAGAAAAGAGAGTCAACACAAATCAACAGTATCAGAAACGAGAAAGGAAAAATCACGACGGACCCCACGGAAATGCAAAGAATTATTGGAGAATACTATGAAAACCTATATGCTAACAAGCTGGGAAACCTAGGAGAAATGGACAACTTCCTAGAAAAATATAACCTTCCAAGATTGACCCAGGAAGAAACAGAAAATCTAAACAGACCAATTACCAGCAACGAAATTGAAGAGGTAATCAAAAAACTACCAAAGAACAAAACCCCCGGGCCAGATGGATTTACCTCGGAATTTTATCAGACATACAGGGAAGACATAATACCCATTCTCTTTAAAGTTTTCCAAAAAATAGAGGAGGAGGGGATACTCCCAAACTCATTCTATGAAGCTAACATCACCCTAATACCAAAACCAGGCAAAGACACCACCAAAAAAGAAAACTACAGACCAATATCCCTGATGAACGTAGATGCAAAAATACTCAACAAAATATTAGCAAACCGAATTCAAAAATACATCAAAAGGATCATACACCATGACCAAGTGGGATTCATTCCAGGGATGCAAGGATGGTACAACATTCGAAAGTCCATCAACATCATCCACCACATCAACAAAAAGAAAGACAAAAACCACATGATCATCTCCATAGATGCTGAAAAAGCATTTGACAAAGTTCAACATCCATTCATGTTAAAAACTCTCAGCAAAATGGGAATAGAGGGCAAGTACCTCAACATAATAAAGGCCATCTATGATAAACCCACAGCCAACATTATATTGAACAGCGAGAAGCTGAAAGCATTTCCTCTGAGATCGGGAACTAGACAGGGATGCCCACTCTCTCCACTGTTATTTAACATAGTACTGGAGGTCCTAGCCACGGCAATCAGACAAAATAAAGAAATACAAGGAATCCAGATTGGTAAAGAAGAAGTTAAACTGTCACTATTTGCAGATGACATGATACTGTACATAAAAAACCCTAAAGACTCCACCCCAAAACTACTAGAACTGATATCGGAATACAGCAAAGTTGCAGGATACAAAATCAACACACAGAAATCTGTGGCTTTCCTATATACTAACAATGAACCAACAGAAAGAGAAATCAGGAAAACAACTCCATTCACAATTGCATCAAAAAAAATAAAATACCTAGGAATAAACCTAACCAAAGAAGTGAAAGACTTATACTCTGAAAACTACAAGTCACTCTTAAGAGAAATTAAAGGGGACACTAACAGATGGAAACTCATCCCATGCTCGTGGCTAGGAAGAATTAATATCGTCAAAATGGCCATCCTGCCCAAAGCAATATACAGATTTGATGCAATCCCTATGAAACTACCAGCAACATTCTTCAATGAACTGGAACAAATAATTCAAAAATTCATATGGAAACACAAAAGACCCCGAATAGCCAAAGCAATCCTGAGAAAGAAGAATAAAGTAGGGGGGATCTCACTCCCCAACTTCAAGCTCTACTATAAAGCCATAGTAATCAAGACAATTTGGTACTGGCACAAGAGCAGAGCCACAGACCAATGGAACAGACTAGAGAATCCACACATTAACCCAGACATATATGGTCAATTAATATTTGATAAAGGAGCCATGGACATACAATGGCGAAATGACAGTCTCTTCAACAGGTGGTGCTGGCAAAACTGGACAGCTACATGTAGGAGAATGAAACTGGACCATTGTCTAACCCCATATACAAAAGTAAACTCAAAATGGATCAAAGACCTGAATGTAAGCCATGAAACCATTAAACTCTTGGAAGAAAACATAGGCAAAAACCTCTTAGACATAAACATGAGTGACCTCTTCTTGAACATATCTCCCCGGGCAAGGAAAACAACAGCAAAAATGAGTAAGTGGGACTATATTAAGCTGAAAAGCTTCTGTACAGCAAAAGACACCATCAATAGAACAAGAAGGATCCCTACAGTATGGGAGAATATATTTGAAAATGACACATCCGATAAAGGCTTGACGTCCAGAATATATAAGGAGCTCTCACGCCTCAACAAACAAAAAACAAATAACCCAATTAAAAAATGGGCAGAGGAACTGAACAGACAGTTCTCCAAAAAAGAAATACAGATGGCCAACAGACACATGAAAAGATGCTCCACATCGCTAATTATCAGAGAAATGCAAATTAAAACTACAATGAGGTATCACCTCACACCAGTAAGGATGGCTGCCATCCAAAAGACAAACAACAACAAATGTTGGCGAGGCTGTGGAGAAAGGGGAACCCTCCTACACTGCTGGTGGGAATGTAAGTTAGTTCAACCATTGTGGAAAGCAGTATGGAGGTACATCAAAATGCTCAAAACAGACTTACCATTTGACCCAGGAATTGCACTCCTAGGAATTTACCCTAAGAACGCAGCAATCAAGTTTGAGAAAGACAGATGCACCCCTATGTTTATTGCAGCACTATTTACAATAGCCAAGAATTGGAAGCAACCTAAATGTCCATCAATAGATGAATGGATAAAGAAGATGTGGTACATATACACAATGGAATACTACTCAGCCATAAGAAAAGGGCAAATCCAATCATTTGCAGCAACATGGATGGAGCTGGAGGGTATTATGCTCAGTGAAACAAGCCAAGCGGAGAAAGAGAAATACCAAATGATTTCACTTATCTGTGGAATATAAGAACAAAGGAAAAACTGAAGGAACAAAACAGCAGCAGAATCACAGAACTCAAGAATGGACTAACAGGTACCAAAGGGAAAGAGACTGGGGAGGATGGGTGGGTAGGGAGGGATAAGGGGGGGAGAAGTAAGGGGATATTAAGATTAACATGCATGGGGGGGTAGGAGAAAAGGGAGGGCTGTACAACACAGAGAAGGCAAGTAGTGATTCTACAACATTTTGCTATGCTGATGGACAGTGACTGTAAAGGGGTTTATAGGGGAGACCTGGTATAGGGGAGAGCCTAGTAAACATAATATTCGTCATGTAAGTGTAGATTAGTGATAGCAAAAAAAAAAAAAAAAAAAAAAAAGGGCAGTTCCTGTGTGGTAACCTCCAACGAGTTCTACACAAGGGTATAAAGGGCATATAAAAGTGTAGGCAAAGGGTCTGTTTGTGTTTATACAGAGGATCAAAGCCTAATTGGGCTACCCCGAAAATGAACTAAGATACGATATGAAAAAGAACTTCCAACATCTGCACTCTCTGGAAGACTCATGCCAGAAGATGATCATCAAAAAACCCCAACAAAGATCCACGCACTGCTACAGCTGTAGATGCACTCATCCCACCAGTTCCTGGACTTGCCATGGGAATGAGGAAGGCGATATCTAAGCTGGCCTGTGCATACAGTAAAACAACAAAATTGGACTGGATCTATACTGTTGGAACTCAACCAAGAATTTGGAGAAGTGCAAATTGTAGCGCTCCAAAGTCTTACAACTACAAACTATTTACTGTTAAAAGAACATATGGCATGTGAACAGTCCCCAGGAATGGGTTGTTTTAATTTGTCTGATTTCTCTCAGACTGTTCAAGTTCAGTTGGACAATATCCACCATATCATAGATAAGTTTTCACAAATGCCTAAGGTGCCTAACTGGTTTTCTTGGTTTCACTGCAGATGGCTGGTAATTACAGATATGCTTTGGTTATGTAACTATACTCCTATTATGTTAATGTGTGTGTGCAATTTAAGTAGTAGCTTAAAACCTATACATGCTGAAGTTACTCTACAAGAAGATATGTCAAAGAAATAATCAATCTTCCCATGTTTTCTTCCGCCTGCTACTTCTATAGCTTTTCTTCTTCCTTCCTAATTACAACCCTTAAATAGAATTCGTGCCTCATATCAAATTTACCGAGTATCATAATTCTTCCAAGTGGTAAAGATACCTCAAGACAAATGCTGGGCATAGAAGCCACAGGGCATAAATATGCAAAGAAGTAAAAAGCTAACTTTTTCAAACAATAAGGCTTCTCTCTCACTTACCAACTTCACATTTCCCTGTATGGCCCCGGAAGATGACTGGTTAGCCAGAGACGGGTAAGATTCCTCAAGGGAGGAACAACCTAAGACAGACACAGTCGCAGGGGGGCCATCAGGTGAGAAATTGGGGATCAACAGAGGTGAGGCTTAGAACCTCACCCCCCCGTTCTGAGAGAAATCTTCTGCATACGTGGATGTTTTATTGCCCTGGTCTAGCTTGGATTAACACATAGTCTACAGGCACACACCTGATCATCTACATGTGCTCTCTTACAACACTAAACTATGTTTTCTACCTTTATCTTGTATCTACCTACCACTTCAGCATTTTATTAAAAATAATAATAATAAAGAGAGAAATGTGGTATCCACATATAAATCAAGTATAAAAACCAAATGAGTATTCATATTTGAACTGACTGTTTATAGTTCATAATGCATGAGCAAAACCGAAAGTTTCTGTGATGACTGCCCTTGTACTGTTCACTATGTAACTTATTCATTATGTAAGAATTTGTTCTACATGTAAAAACTTGTTTGTTATGCCTCAGAAGATTGGAGACTGACGAAAATTAGGCTTGGGGTGGAATAATGATTGTGCATTGAGCATTGACTCCCCTATACAGAATTTTATTGTCGTTAACAACCATTTGATCAATAAATATGAGAGATGCCCTCACAAAAAAAAAAAAAAAAAGAAGGACAGACTTCCAATGGTAAAATAAATTAGTAACCGGGATGTAATGTATAGCATAAGGAATATAGTCAAGATATTGTAACAGCCTGGTAGGGTGATAGCTGGAACCTAGAATTATGTATATAAATGTTTTACCACTGTGTTGTACACTTGAAACTCATGTAATGTAATACTGTGTGTCAACTACCCTTCAATAAAAAATAATTATTAAAAAACAAAACAAAACAAAACAAAACAAAAAAACAAAAAAAAAAAAACAATGTCCTTTATCAGACTAAAGAAAAAAAAAAAAGAATGTATGAGCCCAGTTCCAAAAAGACATGTGCACCCCTATGTTTATCGCAGCACTATTTACAATAGCCAAGAAATGGAAGCAACCTAAGTGTCCATCAGTAGATGAATGGATAAAGAAAATGTGGTACATATACACAATGGAATATTGTTCAGCCATAAGAAGAAAACAAATCCTACCATTTGCAACAACATGGATGGAGCTAGAGGGTATTATGCTCAGTGAAATAAGCCAGGTGGAGAAAGACAAGTACCAAATGATTTCACTCATCTGTGGAGCATAAGAACAAAGAAAAAACTGGAGGAATAAAACAGCAGCAGACTGACAGAACCCAAGAATGGACTAACAGTTGCTAAAGGGAAAGGGACTGGTTGGGAAGGGAGGGATAAGGGGAAAACCATTAGCTCACATAATGTTGGGCTGGGGGGCATGGGGAAGGCAGTATAGCACAGAGAAGACAAGTAGTGATTTTATAGCATCTTACTACACTGATGGACAGTGACTGTGATGGGGTATGTGGGGGGGACTTGATAATGGGGGGAATCTAGTATCCACGTGCTGCTCATGTAATTGTATACTAATGATACCAAAATAAAAAAAAAGAACTGGTCCAAGGCTACAGCCCCAGGCCACACTGAGACAGTCAGGCCCCCAAACCTATTCATGTAGCCTGGGTGCTCTGTTACCAAGAGCAGAGAAAACAGGAATTGTTTTTAGGACGAGAGTCAAGGGGATTTCCTGTTTTATTCCCTCAACCAACTTTGTACTCTGAAATACCTCAATTACACAGAAAAGGTGAAAGACTAGAAAATGAACACCCTAAATCCTTCCAGATTCAACAGGGTTAATGTTCTGTGTGTGTATATGTATTCTAATCTGAATTAAAATAAACAAAGCCTTTTCACCATGTTTCCTTGGTAATAATACCAGGTTTGATGTGTTTGGTTTTTTTCCTAAATATATTTTAAAATAAATATACTACTGTGAAAATATGTTTGTCCATGCGCCTTCTAAAATCACTCTGTATACCACTACTGGTATGACCACCACATACTGGGGAAATCAGGCCCTAAAGTGGGAGGGATCTCCACAGATCTCCCTGCTTATTTTCAACAAGCATGCCACCCAAACCCACCAGCCCCCTCTCGTGGCAGGGCTTGGGGCTGTGGGCAGACGGTACTGTGTAGTGGGTGGGGAAGGCAGGGGGCTCCTGGAGGTCCACCACCTAGACTGGGATGGTTGCCATGGGAGGGATGTGGGGCAGGGCACACATGGCTTTGCACTGGCTGTTCCCTGTGCCTGGACACTCTTCTTATGTATTTGGAAGTACCCTCCCTCCCTTTAGTTGGGTGTCTGCTCAGATGTCCTTCTCAAAGAGGCCTGTGACCACCAGATACGGTGCCCCCACCCTGCACAACTTGCTTCAGTTTTCTTCAGAGCACTTCAAACCACACCACTGTTTCCTACACTAGGCTGACATCTCCATAAGGGCAGGGACATATGCCTCTTTACTCAGCACTACACCCCTGGGCCTGGCACAAAACCTGACACTAGCATGTGCTAAATAAATGATTGTTGGAAGATCAGACAAGTGAATGCATCAGTGGCCTGGGGTTCAGATTCAGACTCTAGGCCTGGTTTCAACATTGGGGGAATCCAACCCTTGTTTGCACGTTCTGTGTGACAGGCAGCTCAGGCACTACATTCCTGAAAGGTAACTACATTTGGGGGGGTTCTTTCTAGACTTTTTCCAGACAATTTTTTTATGCCTCTCCAAAAACTAAGACTTATGTTTATTTCAACAGCAAGATAACTCCCTGATAAAACGCAAAGGAGTTTGTGCCCAGCATGGGGTGCCTGCCAGGGACTCAGAGAGGACAAAGATCCTCTACTTTCTCCCAACCCCCATTATTCATATTTCTGAGCAAAGAGGCCAGTTTCTCAGGCTCTGGGCCTCACTCCACCCAAAGTTTGCCCCTCCCTCACCTGCCCCTACTGGTAGGGAGATGTGACATCCTCCTCTTGGCTAGGAGGCCTTGTTGACAAAATGCTGAGTTGGATGAGGCAGTGGAAAGGGCTCCAGCTGACTCATAGCAGTCCTGGGTTCCCTGCTACAGACTCACTGTGTAACCTAAGACCTTGCCTTCTGTACCTGTAAAATGGGGACAGTGAGCTTATTCTGAGCCAAGGTATAAAACTATTCTAGGTCAGATTTCCATGCCCCAGGGGTCTTCTGAGAATAGCAGTTGAACCACCCCATTCCCAGAGGCCTTGGGCACAAATCAGCATCAGAGAAACACTGTGGGCCTGGTTTGCCTAAGCTCAGGCAAAATTACAGCAGAGGAACCAGGCGAGGGGCCCTGCAGGGGCCTAATTCTGAACTGTCAGCATGATAGATGGGACAAATTAAGTTCACAAATGAAGTAAAAGTGGGCTGTAGCAACTTGGCCGCAAACCCCACTCCCCTTGGCCACCTTGGCTGGGGGCTGCCAGGGTTGCCCCTTGGGAGGCCCTGCCCAGTATCTGCCATGTCCGCCAGCCTCCCCACAGGCCACACAGAGTCTGGGCACCAGGCCTTTGCTTAGGCCATGCTCCTGCTTGATGTGTTCTGCCTGCCTGGTTCAGCCCCGCAGTTCCTGATCCAGGAGAATGGTGTCTGGCAGGAGTCGAGGCAGTCATGGAGCGAGATGCCTGGGCCAGATGTCTGGGTTCAAGGCCCAGTCCTGGGGTGAGGGCTGCCCCCCTGCCTGTTATCCAGTGGGTCAGGAGTGAATTAACTCCCAGGAGCCCTCAATAATCTTCCTACAGGGACTCTCACACCCTGAATAGTAACCACCCACCCTTCGAGGTCAGTCTCAGGACACCTCCTCCAGGAAGCACTGACGGAGTGACCCAGATTCAGCCCCCTGACTCCCAGGCACATGGGCTTCTCCCAAGGTGGGGAGGCCCTGAGCTTGTGTGCATCTTGGCCGCCTTGTGTGCATCTGCCCTGCCTGAGCACCTCCAGACTCCACTCCCTACTGCAGGGTTTGAGCACAGACCTTGTTGCTATTGATGTACTCTAAATTTGCTTATTTTTTAATTTTCTGGCTCTCCCCCTCAAGTAAGCTTCACGAGGGGAAAGTCTTTGTCCTTTTTGCTTGCTTTTATATCTCTGTGCCTAAGCAGTGACTGTGAGCAGCAGCCTTTAATATTAGTTAAATAAAGAATGAATAAAAGGAAGGGTGTACAACATATGCAAAGGCTCAGAGGTGTGAAAGGGTGTGGGAAGTAGGAGCCATAGAATGTAGGATTCCTAGAGTGAGACCCTCAAGAGGTAAGGTGGGAAAAAGCAGGCCTAGATTGAGAAGGGTGTTAAATGCCAGACCAAGGGTTAGATGGGATAGGGGGGCAGATATTAGACTGGGGGGCAAAAAGGTCACATCTGGGTTAGAAAGACCCTCTGGCTGGGTGGGAGGAAAGACTTGAAGGGAAAAGAGTGGATAGACAAGGAGAGAGCAGTGAGGAGGCCATGGAATCAGTCAGGGGAGGGAGGGGGGCACCATGTGGGGCTGCCACATTTGCTCTCTCTCTCTACCACACAGCCCTGGAACCGTCAACCCTGCAGCGCAGGCCCAGAGAGTAAGTGGGACTGGCCCAAGTCACCTTTTATGTCACTGAAGGATTAGACCATTCTGTTCAGTGGTGTCCAAGGGCTCCAGCCCTGTCTAATCAGCTGGGCACAGCCTGCCCTGGCTGCCGTGATCGCCCTAGCTGCTGGACACACACCTGCTGGCCAGTGGGGGAACCAGGACGCTGGCAATCCTCTGACTCCCAGCACCGCCCTTGTGAACTGCCCACAGCAGCACACGTGTGCAAGCCGGTAGTTGGGCGGGGGGGGGGGGGGGGGGGCAGTGCCACAGCATCTTAGGTCTCAGTGCAGCTCGAAGGCTGGGCTGCCTGTCCTTCCCCACTGCCTACGGTTGCACCATTAAAGCAGCACCACTGCGAGTCTCAGTGGGGTCCTCAGTCGGCAGATCCCCAGTGCAGGGCTAAGGACATTAAGCCCAGTTCTGCACGCTCCACACCTGATGAAAGGAACGCAGACTCAAGAGCCCTGGGTCTGAATACCAGCTCTGGCCCAGCAGTTTCCCTCGTATCTCTGGGTCTCTGTTTCCCAGAGGGTTCAAACATTCCATGGGCAGGACACAGCCTGTACAGTAATGTTTGATTATTTGTTTGTTTTAATTGAATTAGTTGCCAATATTTAAAAGATAAAAGATCAGAAAATTTCACACAAAAATCTAGATTTTCAACTTTTCATTAAAAGTCAGAAGATAGAGCCTCACTGGGTCCCCACCCCTGCCAGATAACAAACTACTGGAGTGATTCTCCAATCCCTACAGGCTGCACAGACCCTGCAAGTCAGTGGATTTTCTACCCCTGACTCGAGCTGGAAACCCCAGAGCTTCTGGCCCAAGCCTGGTCATTGGGTGGGTGCTGGGTTGATAGATGAATGAATGAATGAATGAACGAATGAATGAACAAATGAATGCAGTAAAAATGATAATAATAATGCCTGCTCCCTGCTTCCCACTTGCCCAGAGAAGCATGAGGAACATGGCATTTTGCAAAGTTCCAGGAATAACAATGACATATATGCATCTAGCACTTACCAGGTGCAGCCTGTTCAAAGCCATTTGCTTCCATTATCGTGTTTGTCCCTCACCATGGCCCTCTGGAGTGGGGGTAATGAAGTAGTATGCGGCTTACAGGGCCGGTGGGAGGATTAACTTAATTAATGCAGGTAAAGTGCTGGAAAAGAGCCAGGCACACTGCAGGCACTCAGTAAACGCCAGCCATTGTTATGCAGGTCAGGCACTTTCACGAGCAGTGAGCTCCTGTGGTGAACAGATGAGCCTTATGGGGTCCAAAGCGGGCAGAGGCTGAGACTTGCCCAAGGTCACAGGGCACGTGGCTTGAAGAGAGTTCCTGAGATGGGGAGACACGAGACTTGCTGTGGTCGGGGTGGGGCTCGGGAAAAGGTCTCTGGCCAGGGCAATGAGAGACCAGGAGAGCGGAGAGCTGGGGTGGCAGCAACCTAATTCTGCTCCTGGTTTGGGCTTTGCGCTTTGGGCTTTCTCCACCCCCACCAGGTTCACAGCTGGTGTCTGGAGGCTGCAGCCCTGAGCCAGAATCCAGCACCCTCTGTCTCCCCTGACCCACCCAATAGGCCCTCTCAGCCCAACTCCTCGCCTTCCTGATGGGGAAAACAAGGCCTGGGGAAGAGGCAGCCTGGCAGGGTGGAGCTACCTGGTTTCAGGTCAGACCCACCATGTTCTTGTCCCAGGCCTGCCACCTCACTGGCCCTGTGATCCTGGTCAAACCTCTTAACCACTCTGATTCTCCATTTCCCCATCTTTTATGACCCATGAGAAGTGTTTACGCTGTCCTAGGTAGTGGACTAAGGGTCTTGCATGGATATTCCATGTATTCCTGACAACAGTCCCATTTTCTGGATGGGGAGACCAAAGCTCAAGTCTTTCCCCAGATCACACGGCTTAGGGTAGATTCAGAGTCAGGATTCACAGTCAGGTCTGGGTGAGTCCAAAGCCTGTGTTATTGAAACGAAGAAAATAATGTGGATCTCATCTGGTCATTGTGAGAAATAAGAGATAATAATAAAAATAAAATGGTAGTTAATGCTTCCAAAGCCTTTAACTACCATGCCACATTCTGTTCTGTTTTATACATATTAAGTCACTATCAGCATGCATCAACACTACCAGCAGGGGCCAATGTTACTATTACCATTTCCCTGTTGTAGATCAGGAAACTGAGGAACAGAGGCTAAAGGGCATCCCTCGGTCACAAACGAGTGAGTGGTAGAGTCAGGATTTGAATCTAGCCCATCTGGCTTCAGAGTCCTTGCTTTTACCCACTACCCTATGAACATGGAGCACATGCAGGATGGCACATGCTGGGCCCTAAACTCACACGGACTCTTCTCATCATCTCCATCACTAGCACGTTGGCAGCAGAACCAGCAGTAAGGATGAAGTTCCCAGGGATTCCCGTCCAAGCTTGCTCCCCGTCCCCATCACTCCGTAGCCTCACCCATGGCCTGGTTGGTGCAAAGGCCATAATCACCAGGACAGAGAATTAACAGGCTGAGAACAACATAGGAGCCACCCGGTCCATCTCCCTAGGAACCCAAGGCAGGCCTGGCCTGGCTGATGTGGGGAAAGAGGAGGCATTTGCCTCCTGTTCCTCATCCTCACCAGGGTCCTCCCCTCTCTCACTTCCCTAAGCCTAGACCCGGGACCCTAGGCAGTCCCCATGAGAGCCACGGCCACACTCTGTCTCCTGTCCTATATCCAGCCCCTCCAGAGCCTCTAAAGATACTCTTACAATGTTGTTCCAACATGCCTTTTCCAACTTCTGGGCCTTTGCTTGAAATACTCCTTCTGCTTGAAGGCTCTCCCACACCCTCTGGAAAGACTTCCTTTTCCCTGTAAGCAGAGTTTGTCCCGCTTTCCTCTGAAACCCCATGGCCCTTACAGCCTCTGCATGCCCATCACACACCATTGTGATTGTGTATGTCTGTCTCAACCTCTGCCCTGTGCCCCTCATAGTTTTACACAGCACACAATCCCCTCCAAACACACAGCAACACATTCAGAAACATGCAGCCACACAGAAATATACACAACTCTCTCCTCATCAGTATACCCAGACATCCAAGGCGCAGCTAACAAAAGCACATGCGCACATGTATGACCCCCATCCAAGGTGTCCATGTACATGCTTACACATAAGCAGGTAACAGCTGTGAATTTTACAGCCAAGCAAAGACACAGGTACCCACACAGAATCACATACTTGCAGAAATAGTCAGCTTTCTAATACTCCGAGCATACACACAAATGTACAATCCTGTAGAAACATGCAATACCACCCAACAGTGGGGTCACACACAGAGGTGCCAAAGCACACACATACTAGAGTCATTCCCTGGTGAGCTGGCTGGCTGTGGCCTGAGGCTGGGAGAACGTGTCCTGGAGACTGGCTGGGGGCTGCAGTTGCAGGGCCTGGGAAACCAGGTCACCACCTCCCAGGAGCTCCTGCTGGAGAGGAAGATAAACGATGTGTCTATTGGGCTCCCGGGTGGAGGGTGCTCTTGGGCTGCTTCCTGGCTCTAGTTTCCCTCTTGCCCCTTGTGCTTTCAGACCACCTCGGGCCCAGCAGCTCCTCCACCCAGGCCAGGCGTAAGCTGTTGCTCCAGGCACCCGGCAGGCAGCTTTATTTTTAAATACTGACCGGCATGTGCTGAGCACAGGGAGAGTTCCCCATGGGGCCTCATGGCCCCAGCACTGACAACACTGATATCATCTCATGGTTTCCTACAGACACAGGTCGGGTCATTCTGCCCATTTTAAAGGTGTGGAGATGAGACTCAGAGGGGTGAAGGGACTTGTCCAAAGCAACACTCCAGTAGGTGGCGGGGCAGAAAAGGGCCAGCCTTCCTGAGGAGGTTCCTGGTCCCTCTGGGTCCCCGCAGCCCTCGGCACCATGCAGGGGAAGAAGCAGGATGGACTTTGTTGGGAGGCAGCCTCGCCTTTCTGGCTCTGGGAAGCCACTTCTCTAACTCGCCCAAAGAGAGGCTCCAGGTCTGAAAGCCACAGCATCGGTGGAACAGCAGTGGCTGTGGTTACCTTCCCTCCCAGCCCCCTTCTGGGTCTTGTCCAGCTGTGGCCTAATTCCAGGTAGATACAGTATCCTCAGCAGCTTCCTGCAGGACCCCAGGCTCCTGAAACCCTTGAGCTGAAGGAGTTGAGTGTCTCAACTATCTGCAAGCTACCGGCACTGCAAGAGAACAGCTGGGGCTGGCGCCAAGGGTTTAAGAGATTATGATGGGAAAAGCTTAAAACTAGGAAATCTGCACACCAGGTTGATTGCTTTTAAGAATTAGGCAATACAATCAGGAGCAGACAGAACTCAGATCTAGAGGAAGCACTGAACAGCTCCCCAACCCTGACAGCTCCTCAAGGGCAGGGCCTGGGCTGGGTAACCAGCATTGCCCAGCCCAGGGCCTGGCACAGAGGGCACATCAGTGACCCTGGGTGGACCTGGACTGCCAGCAAGGCTTCAGGGACCCCTGGAGGATGGCCAAATAGAGAGTGAGTGACACATGGAGAAGAGGGCCGGGGTACCCAGGGTAGGCTGGGGTACGAGGACTAGGGCACAGGGAGCCTCAGAGTATCTGAGGCCCCAAGACAGATACCCAGACTGGTTCAGAATGCCAGGCATAACCCACAAACATCCTATTAGACTGTGGTCAGGCCATAGCCCCAGCATTAAATATTATACATATTGTGTAATAATAGATACTACAAAAAAAGATGTATGTTGCATTTTTATAAGAAATAAATTGGCTAGTCATATAATTTATTATCCAATCAGGATCTTTCTGAGAAAGAAAGGGGTTGTGATGAATAATTATGTTGGGATGACAGGTGTAAATCAGGACTGTCCTGGGAACACAGGATGTAAGGGCACCCTGGATATGAAGTATAGTAATGAATACTTTTGAACTCAGCGTAAGCATGAAAGCATGAATAATACTATGGGCTTCTTCCTTATCCCATTCCCCTGCCGTCCCTACAGAAGTACCCACTATCTCAAGTTTTGTGAATCGTTTCCTCAGTTAAAAACAAACAAAGAAAAAACCCCACTTGCATCAGTATGTATGAAGACCTAATAGTTTATTTTTGCTTGTTTTTGAGCCTTATAAATGTTGGGTCATGTTGTGTGAAGTCTCCCGCAACAACTTTTCCCACTCAGCATTATGTTTCTAAGATTCCTTCACATAGTTGAGCACAGATATATTTGATTCATTTCCACTGCTGTAAAGGATTTCATTATATGGAGATGGCACGATTTATTCATTCATTTTCTTGCTAAGAACATTAGCTCGGTTTCCAGATTTTTGCCATTATAAATGGTGCTACAATGAACATTCTTGTATAGGTCTCCTGGTGCTTGTATGTAAGAGTTTCTCTATGGTTTGCATTTAGTAATGAAATTACAAGTTCCAAAGTGGTTGCAGCAATTTTCACTGCATTAGCAACACAGACAAATTCCTGTTGCTTCATATCCTCACCAATACTTGTCACTGTCAGACTCCTTTTCTGTGGGACATCTTACTATGGGTATCAATTTGCAGTCTCCTGATTACTATAAGGTTGAGCATCTTTTCTTTACGTTTACTTTTCCAATCATATTTCCTCTGCTATGATATATTTGTGCTGTAATATATTCTCCCAATTTATGCTAGTCTTTTCAACAATCAGAAAAAAATTAACTTGAAGGAAATAGAGACTATGCATGGTGATAAACACTTTACCGAAACAACAAAATGTTAATGGTAACATCCTCAAAGAAGTAAGAGACAATACTGCATCCATGGGAAAATAAAAAGATACTATAAAAAAAGGAATAGTCAGAGAACAAACAAGCAGCCCTTGGAAATATGATAACAGAAATAAAAACAACTCAGTAGAGAGTTAAAGAAATTTTCCATAATGTAGACCAAAAAGAGGTGAAAAAAATTATAAGAAATGTAGAAGACCAGGCCAGGAAGACCAATATTAGAATAATTCAGGAATTCAAACAGAAAAATAAATAAATAAACAGAGAAAATGGAGGTGAGGAAATCATTATAGAGATAGTTATAGAATATTTTCTCCAAACTGAAGATGAATTTCCAGAATGAGAGGACCCCGCAGTGTGCCCAGCACAATGAATGGAAATAGACTTAGTGCAAGACACAATGAAGATACAGGAGCCTAAAAGCTTCAGAGAGAAAGAACAGAATTCCTATAAAAGATTAGAAACAGAATGACATTGGACTTTCAACAGAAATTAGAAAGCAATGGAGCAAGCCTTCAAAATTCAAAAGGAAAATTATTTCCAATTTAGAATTCTATACTTAGTCAAACTATCAATTAAATGTGTGGCACTTTTACTAAAGTTTACCTCAAATTCCTCCTTTTAGAAAGCTGCTAGTATATGTTCTCCCAAATATGGTAGTGAATATAGAAAGAGGACAACATGGGATCTAGGAAGCAAGGGATCTTTTCAACACAAAAGAAAAGTGTAGAGAAGCCTCCTTGTGATGGTGAAGGAAGTCCATAACAACAGCCAAGCAGTTGGCCTTGCCATCAACCAGTCCAGGCTGGAGCAGTAAAAAATCTGCAGGGACTTGTCCTGATGAGTAAGTGGGTAGAATACTTAATGCGGGTGATTGTGTTAAAAGGAGATTTTCACAAGTGAGTTTGGGGAGGAGGAAGGGACAAATACATAGGAAGCTAAGCAAAAAAAATAAAACAAAAAAAATATCAATTACTAATTCTAGGGAAAACACAGTTGTACAGGAAAAAATTAAACATGGCACACTATGAGTGGCATTCTTTTGTTATGATCACATTAAAATCTTTTCAAGGTATGATACCAAAAGCACACGTAACAAAGGAAAAAACAGACAAATCGAGCTGTAGCAAAATAAAAACTGTGTACCAAGGACACAATCAACAAAGTGAATAGGCTACTCACCAAATGAGAGGATATATTTGCAAATCTGGAGTTAATATCCAGACTATATAAAGAGTTCCTGAAGGAGGAGCCAAGATGGCGGCGTGAGAAGGGCAGTGGAAATCTCCTCTGGTCTGAGAGACTATTTCTTCCCCCAGTTTGGGGAGGTTTTCAGCAATTATTTCTTCAAAGACACTTTCTATCCCTTTCTCTCTCTCTTCTTCTTCTGGTACTCCTATAATGCAAATATTGTTCCATTTGGATTGGTCACACAGTTCTCTTAATATTCTTTCATTCCTGGAGATCAACAAATACAACTATTCCTAAAAGAGAGACCAGAGGATACAGTCAACAGCCAGGCTACATCTACATCTACTAGAACTCAGCATCTCACGAAGGGGGTAAGATACAAGCCATGGCCCGGCGGGACCCGAGCACTCCCCCTACCCCAGCTCCCGGCGGAAAGAAAGGAGTCGGAGCAGGAAGGGAATGGAAGCCCAAGACTGCTAAATAATCAGCCCTAGTAATCCGCACCAGGAGTGCAGACACACATTGTATGGTGTGCTGGATATTAGAGAAATGGAAAAGTAAAATCTGTGAGCGGGTCCCTGCAGCCAGCTCCCCTAAGACAAAAGGAAAGTGAGTGCTTTTTGAAAGTCTTAAAGGGACAGGGGCCTCACAGCTGGACGGAAGTGTCCCAGCACACTCAGCCCAGCAGCTGGGAATACCAGGGAATTTCAGGCGCCAGCCCTCTGGGAGGCAATGCAGCCCTGAGGCCCCTCATGGCGATAAACAGCCTGCCAGTCATTTCCTGTCTGGCGCGGCCCTGCCGCAGGAGCGGAGCAGCCGGGGAGTGGCCGTGCTGACAGCAATTGCCCAGAATCTCCTCCCAGCGTGGAGCCACCTGGGCCAGACCCAGAGGCCACCGCCGCCGCGTAGCTGCCCAACACAGGCAGAGGAAACCGGGGCAAGGCACAAAGGGGCGCCATTCTCACAGGAGAGCACACCCAGCACGCCTGCCACTCCCCACAGGGCTCTGGGCTACCCTGATGGCGACCCCACCCACGGCAGCTTAGGGGATTAATCTGGAGGCTGCACCAGGTGTGCGGGTAACTGACACAGGCAGCAGAGAAGGGCAAGCAACCAGCAAGCAGGAAAGGACTTTGTTCTTCCAGCTGACACACGCACTACCTGCCTACAACTACCTCTATTGCCATGAAAAGGCAAAAGAATTTGGTCCAGTCCAGAATTACCCAGACAACCCCCAAGAGAGAGCCTGGGGAGATAGATTTAACCAATCTTCCTGAAAAAGAATTCAAAATAAAGGTCATAACCATGCTGATGGACCTGCAGAGAAATATGCAAGAGCTAAAGGATGAAGTTAGGATGGAGAATACAGAAATAAAACAATCTCTGGAAGGACTTAAGAGCAGACTGGCTGAGGTGCAAGAGGCCATTAATGGAATAGAAATCAGAGAACAGGAACACAGAGAAGCAAGGCAGAGAGAGATAAAAAGATCTCCAGGAATGAAAGAATATTAAGAGAACTGTGTGACCAATCCAAATGGAACAATATTTGCATTATAGGAGTACCAGAAGAAGAAGAAGAGAGAGAAAGGGATAGAAAGTGTCTTTGAAGAAATAATTGCTGAAAACCTCCCCAAACTGGGGGAAGAAATAGTCTCTCAGACCATGGAAGCCCACAGAACTCCCAACACAAGGGACCCAAGGAGGACAACACCAAGACACATAATAATTAAAATGGCAAAGATCAAGGACAAGGACAGAGTATTAAAGGCAGCCAGAGAGAGAAAAAAGGTCACCTACAAAGGAAAACCCATCAGGCTATCATGAGACTTCTCAACAGAAACCTTACAGGCCAGAAGAGAGTGGCATGACATATTTAATGCAATGAAACAGAAGGACCTTGAACCAAGAATACTGTATCCAGCACGACTATCATTTAAATATGAAAGAGGGATTAAACAATTCCCAGACAAGCAAAAGTTGAGGGAATTTGCCTCCCACAAACCACCTCTACAGGATATTTTAAAGGCACTGCTCTAGATGGAAGCACTCTCAAGGCTAAATAGATGTCAACAGAGAAAATAAAATCACAACAAAGAAAGCAGACCAACTAAATACTAACTAAAGGCAAAAAATAAAATCAACTACTCACAAAGCAGTCAAAGGAAATGCAAAAGAGTACAGAATAAAACACCTAACATATAAAGAATGCAGGAGGAGGAATAAGAAGGAAGAGAAATAAAGAATCATCAGACTGTGTTTATAATAGCTTAATCAGAAATGAGAAAGGAAAAATCATGACAGACCCCACAGAAATACAAAAAATTATTAGAGAATACTATGAAAATCTATATGCTTACAAGCTGGAAAACCTAGAAGAAATGGACAACTTCCTAGAAAACTGCAACCTTCCAAGACTGACCAAGGAAGAAACAGAAAATCTAAACAGACCAATTACCAGCAAAGAAATTGAATTGGTAATCAAAAACCTACCCAAGAACAAAACCCCCGAGCCAGATGGATTCACCGCTGTATTTTATAAGTCATATAGAGAAGACATCATACCCATTCTCCTTAAAGTTTTCCAAAAAATAGAAGAGGAGGGAATACTCCCAAACTCATTCTATGAAGCCAGCATCACTCTAATACCAAAACCAGGCAAAGACCCCACCAAAAGAGAAAATTACAGACCAATATCCTTCATGAACATAGATGCAAAAATACTCAACAAAATATTAGCAAACCGAATTCAAAAATACCTCAAGAGGATCATACACCATGATCAAGTGGGATTCATCCCAGGGATGCAAGGATGGTACAACATTCGAAAATCCATCAACATCATCCACCACATCAACAAAGAGAAGGACAAAAACCACATGATCATCATCTCCATAGATGCTGAAAAAGCATTCAACAAAATTCAACATCCACTCATGATAAAAACTCTCAACAAAATGGGTATAAAGGACAAGTACCTCAACATAATAAAAGCCATATATGACAAACCCACAGCCAACATCATACTTAACAGCGAGAAGCTGAAAGCTTTTCCTCTAAGATCGGGAACAAGACAAGGAAAACCACTCCCCCCACTGCTATTCAACATAGTACTGGAGGTCCTAGCCACGGCAATCAGACAAAACAAAGAAATACAAGGAATCCACATTGGTAAAGAAGAAGACAAACTGTCACTATTTGCAGATGACATGATATTGTACATAAAAAACCCTAAAGACTCCACTCCAAAACTACTAGAACTAATATCTGAATTCAGCAAAGTTGCAGGATACAAAATTAATACACAGAAATCTGTTGCTTTCCTATGCACTAATGATGAACTAGCAGAAAGAGAAATCAGGAAAACAATTCCATTCACAATTGCATCAAAAAGAATAAAATACCTAGGAATAAACCTAACCAAGGAAGTGAAAGACCTATACCCTGAAAACTACAAGACACTCTTAAGAAAAATTAAAGAGAACACTAACAAATGGAAACTCTTCCCATGCTCTTGGCTAGGAAGAATTAATATCATCAAAATGGCCATCCTGCCTAAAGCAATCTACAGATTCAATGCCATCCCTATCAAAATACCAACAGCATTCTTCAACGAACTGGAACAAATAGTTTTAAAATTCATATGGAACCACAAAAGACTCCGAAGAGCCAAAGCAATCCTGAGAAGGAAGAATAAAGCAGGGAGGATCTCGCTTCCCAAATTTAAGCCCTACTACAAAGCCACAGTAATCAAGACAATTTGGTACTGGCACAAGAACAGAGCCACAGACCAGTGGAACAGAATAGAGAGTCCAGATATTAACCCAAACATACACGGTCAATTAACATATGATAAAGGAGCTACAGACATACAATTGGGAAATGACAGTCTCTTCAACAGCTGGTATTGGCAAAACTGGACAGCT
This sequence comes from Manis pentadactyla, assembly GCF_030020395.1. Taxonomy (NCBI): domain Eukaryota; kingdom Metazoa; phylum Chordata; class Mammalia; order Pholidota; family Manidae; genus Manis; species Manis pentadactyla. Next base: position 43,071,291 of record NC_080022.1, on the reverse strand, counting down.
ACATGTAAGAGAATGAAACTGGATCACTGTCTAACCCCATACACAAAAGTAAATTCGAAATGGATCAAAGACCTGAATGTAAGTCATGAAACCATAAAACTCTTAGAAAAAAAAATAGGCAAAAAGTCTCTTGGACATAAACATGAGGGACTTCTTCATGAACATATCTCCCTGGGCGAGGGAAACAAAAGCAAAAATGAACAAGTGGGACTACATCAAAATGAAAAGCTTCTGAACAGCAAAGGACACCACCAATAGAACAAAAAGGCATCCTACAGGATGGGAGAGTATATTCATAAATGACAGATCTGATAAAGGGTTGACATCCAAAATATATAAAGAGCTCATGCACCTCAACAAACAAAAAGCAAATAGTCCAATAAAAAAATGGTCAGAGGAGCTGAACAGACAGTTCTCCAAAGAAGAAATTCAGATGGCCAACAGACACATGAAAAGATGCTCCACATCACTAGTCATCAAAGAAATGCAAACTAAAACCACAATGAGATATCACCTCACACCAGTTAGGATCGCCACCATCCAAAAGACAAACAACAAATGTTGGCAAGGATGTGGATAAAGGGGAACCCTCCTACACTGCTGGTGGGAATGTAAACTAGTTCAACCATTGTGGAAAGCAGTATGGAGGTTCCTCAAAAAACTCAAAATAGAAATACCATTTGACCCATGAACTCCACTCCTAGGAATTTACCCTAAGAACGCAGCAGCCCAGTTTGAAAAAGACAGATGCACCCCTATGTTTATCGCAGCACTATTCACAATAGCCAAGAAATGGAAGCAACCTAAGTGTCCATCAGTAGATGAGTGGATAAACAAGATGTGGTACATATACACAGTAGAATATTATTGAGCCATAAGAAGAAAACAAATCCTACCATTTGCAACAACATGGATGGAGCTAGAGGGTATTATGCTCAGTGAAATAAGCCAGGTGGAGAAAGACAAGTATCAAATGATTTCACTTATCTGTGGAGTATAAGAACAAAGGAAAAACTGAAGGAGCAAAACACCAGAAGACTCACAGTACCCAAGAATGGACTAACAGTTACCAAAGGGAAAAGGACTGGGGAGGACAAGTGGGGAGGGAGGGTTAAGGGGGGGTGAAAAAGAAAGGGGGCATTATGATTAGCATATATAAGGTGGGGGGGGCATGGGGAGGACTGTACAACACAGAGAAGACAAGTAGTGATTCTATAACATCTTACTACACTGATGGACAATGACTGCAATGGGGAATGTGGGGGGAACTTGGTGATGGGTGGAGTCTAGTAAACATAATGTTCCTCATGTAATTGTAGAGTAATGATACCAAAATAAAAATAAATAAAAAAATATTTTAAAAATGGGCAAAGGACTCAAAAAGACATTTCTCCTAAGAAAGTATACAAATAGCCAATAAGCACATGAGACAGTGCTCAACATCACTAATCATTAATGAAGGGCAATCAAAATGACAATGAGATCCCACCTCATACCCATTAGGATAGCAATTATTTAAAAAAAAACAGAAAATAACAATTGTTGGCAAATGTGGAGAAGTTGGAACCCCTATCACTATTGGTTGGAGGGAAAAATGGTGCAGCCACTATGAACAACAGCATGCAGTTCCTCAAAAACTTAAGAACAGAATTACCATATGATCCAGCAATTCTACTTGTAGGTATGTACCCAAAAGAACTGAGAACAGGGACTTGAAAAGATATCCGTGCACCCATATTCATAGCAATGTTACTCACAACAGCCAAGAGACGGAAGCAGCCCAAGTGCTTATTGATGGATGAATGGATAAACCAAATATGGAACAGACATACAATGGAATATTATTCAGCCTTAAAAATTCTACAGTGTGCCACAACATGGATGAACACTGAGGACATGCTAAGTGTAATACACCAACTATAAAAGGGCAAATACTGTATAAATCCACTTATACGAGGTGCCTAGAGTAATCAAATTCATAGAGACAGAAAACAGAATATGGTTGTCAGGGACTGGGTGCAAAGATTGGGGAGTTACTGTGTGATGGGTATGGGGTTTCAGCTTTGCAAGATGAAAAGAGCTCTGGAGGTGGGTTCACAACAATGTGATTGTAGTTGACACTGCTCACCTGTACACTTAAAAATGGTTAAGACGGCAAAATTTTACGTTATGTGCATTTTACCATAAAATTTAAATAATTTTAAAATTAAAAAAAACTTTTAACATCACGTAACACAACCATATGAGAAGGATGAGGGTGTTGATTCACAGAGAGTAGGTGTCTGTATGCATATGTGTTTGGAGGTTCTGGGGTGTATGTGAGCTAAATCCTCATCTTTATGGTGGGAAGTCAAAAGACGGTACCTACAACAGAAAGATCAAGAAAGAGAAATAAATATGTTATTTAATGATAGGGAGGTAAATACCGAAAAAATCAGCTCAAAGAGTTGAAAGTGTTTGCCTCTGGGGATAAGGAAATACATAAAGAGTAAGCGACTTAAGTATTTCATAACAAGCTTTGCAGAATTGATTTGTTAAACTATGTGAGGTAAAACTTTGAAAAGAAAAAATAAAATAAAAACTGAACCAAAACGAAAGCAAACAGAAAATTACTGAGCCTACCCTAGAAGGTCCGTGACACAGGCAGTGGCGACCCAGGGCCTGGGCCGCTTCCAAGTCCCCTTGAGGAACCATCATCATGGGCAAAACAGTCAGGGCTCCTGACCCCCATCCTTCCCCCACACTAATGGGGGACACAGAGTTGGGGGGCATTAGAGAAGCAAGACACATGTGATGACAGAAGAGCATTATTTATTGGAAGAGCCACACATTTATTTTAACGTGCATTGGAAAAATATTACTGGCATATCAAACCTGGAGATTTCACAGAGAGTATTGCTTAGGATGAAGCTAAGTTCATGAAGTGAAAGGACTTGAAGGAAAATACTAGGATGACAGTAGAGGACGTAAGTGGAAAGGGAGAAAGTCATTCGGGAGGATGAGAATGACTGTTCATGGAAAATTCTGACCTAGTCCAACCCCTCATGTTAGGGATGGGGACCTAAGCCCAGAGAGGGAAAGGGTACCTGGTGTCCAACAGCAGGGCCATGAAGGAGGCAGCTATGACTCCAGTTCTGTGGAGAACTGGGCCAGGAGGCAAGTACCCAAGGCCGGCTTGCTCCTGCTCTGCCTCTGGTCTGCTAGGAAACCCTGAAATGCCTTCATCCTCTGAGTTTCTGGGTCCTGTAGCTAAAAGCAACAATGTTCATAATAATTGCAGATAACTTCTATGGAGTGCTTCCGCTATCCTAGAGACAAGAACAATAATAACAAACGCTTATACAGGATGCACCATGTACTGAAAACTCTTCTGAACAGTTTATACATATTAACTTAGTTCATCCTCCCCAGTGGTATGAGATAGTGTGTGAGCCAGTCTCCAAGAGGGCCCACAGTGACTTTTGCCTCCTGGCTGTCACACTCCTGCGTAGCCCACTCCCACATGAAGCAGAGCTGACCCATGCAACAGACAGGGTATTGCACAAACACTGGCATGTGACTTCCATTGTTAGATTACAGAAGACGTGGCTTCCTCCGTACTTTCTCTGCCTCTCTCTTGAATCAGTACAGGGGAAGTTGGCTGCCATGTCAAGCAGTCCTATGGAGAAATCCGTGTGGTGCAAAACTGAGTTGTCCAGCAGCAGCCAGCGTGTACTTGAATGTCATGTGACTAAGTCACCCTGCCCCTCCAGCCCCAGTAAAGCCTTCAGAAGTCTACTGACCAGCCAACATTGTGACTCAACTAAGCTGCTCCCATATGCCTGACCCACAGGCACTGTGAGAGATAGTAAACATTTATTGTTGTTTCAAGTTGCTACCTTTTAGGGAATTTTGTTATGCAGCAATAGGTAATTAGTACTGTTAGGTAACACTGTTATACCATTTTATAGATGAGGAAATTATGGCACAGAGAGGTCAAGTAACTTGCCCCCAGATCATATAGTTAGCAGTAATTTAAACCCCACAGTTTGGATCTGTATAAAGTTCATTAATGAATTAGAATCTCTCTTTTACAGGAATGAAGAGGTTCTGTCTAGTCAGAGAGAGAGAGAGATACCGAGAGACACTGAGAGACAGTAACAGGGAAATTGGCAGTTAGCTCACAGTACAGCATGAAGGACTTGGGCTAGACTTCGGTAAAGTAAACGTAGTAAACAGTGGGAGAGCTCTGCTGCCCTTGCAGCAACACTGTGATTAGCTCGGGGCCTCTAGTCTCTGACGTTGGCTGGATGGGTGACACAGCCTTGGGAACCTGGGCATGGGGATCTGCTGGCCCTGAACAGCCCCCTCTCCGGGGCTCCTAACACCCTACAGTGTCACTGTCTGCCCAGACCAGAGAACCTCAAGGGCACGGATGTAATCTTGTTCAGCTGTGCCCCTTGCCTAGCACAAAGCCAAGCCAGAGCAGGCTGGGGGAGGGGTATGCAGCAATCCCTCTGGCCCTGGCCTTGGAGAGAATTCGTGTTGTCACACTTCCCTTTAACAAGTCATCACTGGGGACACAGCAGGGACCAGGATGACCCAGTTTCTGGCTTGAGCAGCTTGTTTCCCATTGGATGGAGAACCCAACAATGACAGCCCAGTGTGATTAGATCAGGACACACAGTGCTGTGAGAGCCCAGAGGAGTGGGAAGGAACTCTTTGAATGAGCCTGGAAGGCTTCCTAGAGGAGGAGGCATTTGAGTTGAGGCCCAAAAGATGACTAGAAATCAATCAGTGCAAAAGTGTTCTAGGCAGAGAGTACAGCCTGACAGAGGTCGAAAGCTCTAGTTCTTGGGGAGCAGGGCAAGGGAACAGAGTATGCATGGGGTGGGCTGCTGGGCCACTAGTGGCTCTAAAGGCAGGACACTGAGGCTTGGGAGGGGAAGGGTATACATGCTGACAGCAGGTGGAATGTCACCTGTTTTCTGTCTTATGGGGAATTCATTGTATTTGGGTTGAGTTTGAAGGTTTTTTTTGGAAACCCAAGAGTGGGTAAGGCCCAAATGCTTGAGTCAGCCCAGGATGGAAGGAGAGGGCAGGTGAAGACAGTAAGTCACCTGAGCAGCGGAAGCTGTACCAGGACTTCAATGTCCATTTGGTGTCTGATGTGTTCCAAGGGCTGGGCTTTCTCCATTTGTCCCTCACTGTAATTAACCAATTTACGTGTCCTGAGAAATTCCCAGTTCTACCATCTAAGCTCGAATGCTGGCTCTGCCACTTACTAGCTGTGTGACCTTCTCATTCCTTTGTTTGCTCACCTGTAGACTGGGACAAACATAAAACCTGTCTCATGGGGATGTCATAAGGACGAAAGGAATTACAGCATTGAAAGCAGTTTGATGGTATCTGACCCCAGCAAGTACACAGTATTAGCTGCTATTATTACTTGATATGATTTTCCTTTTAACTTTTTCAAGTATTTACACATCACATAATGGTTGTTACATGACAAGCTTTGTATTTATCCTTTGAAAATAAGGATGAGTAAGACATAGTCCTCCTAGGGGTACAGAAACTTTCAGAAGAGGCAGAAATGAACATTGGTCAAGTGTGCCCCATGCCAGGGACCCAGAAATACAGGAGAGCTGGTTTCTGTCCTCAGGGAGGTCACAGGCTAGCTAGGGAGAGAGGGAAGTGGCAGGGAGGTCACAGGCTAGCTAGGGAGAGAGGGAAATGGTCCCAATCGGGTGGTGGCTGAGAGAAGCCTTTAGAATCTCTGAAGAAGGGACTTGAGAGTCAAGGAGCTGCCCGCTGTGGCAACAGCATATACATGTGATCATATGCGAAAAGACCCCCTTTGGAGGGGAGGTCAAGGAATGCCTGGGCTCAGTCTTTATTCTTTTGAGTGCTGGGAAGTCATCAGGGGTTTTTGAAAGGGAATTATGTTTGAGTAATAGCAACATAACTAATAGGTATTATGCACCAACTGTATACTGCATGCTGTGCGTATATAATCTCATCTAATATAATCCTCACAACCCTGTAAGGTTCTGTCATCATTCCCATTTTACAGATGATAAAACTGAGCCACAGAGGTTGAGTTGCCCAAGGTCACATAGCTAGGAAGGGAAGGAATAGGCTTAAACCCAGACAGTCTAACCCAGGATCCACACTCTTAATCTCTCTACCTTGCTGCCTCTGACCGTCATTCCACACAATAATTACATTAATCTTAAAATTAGAATGAACATGGAAATTCCCATCTCCCCCATTTCACAGATGAGAAACGAGGCTCAGAGATGGTAACTGACTTTCCTAAGACCACAGAGTGAAGGAGGTAGGGTTGAGTTGGAGAGGTCAGTCTGGGCTCCACTCTGGGCTCCATCAGCTCAGGCAACCTGCCATCACAGTGGGAATACTGCCGTTACAGCAGGCATCATGCTTGGAACCAAATCCAAAATCCAAGCCCTCAAGCCAGCAGGGCCTGCCCATTCATTCCCTCTGACCTCATCTGGTGCACCCACCTTCTCACCACCAGGCTCCAGTCTACCTCGAGGTCTCTGTCCCACTGTTCCCTCTGCCAGGAATGCTTTTCCAACCTGATCTCCCTGTGCACTCTGTCTTTGTCCACTTGGGCTGCCATAACAAAATAGCATAGACTGGGTGCCTTAAAAATAACAGAAATTTAATTCTCAAAGTCCTGGAGGCTGGGAAGTCCAAGATGAAGGAACTGAAAGATCAAGATATCAGATTTGGTGTCTGGTGACAGCCCACTTCCTGGTTCACAGATGTCTGTCTTTTTACTGTGTCTTCACATGGCAGAATGGGCCAGAGATCTCTCTGGGCCACTCATATAAGAGTACTAATCCCATTCATGTCTTTCTTGCCTCACAAAGGCCCTCCAAATATCCTCACACTGGGGATTAGGTTTCGGCATATGAATTTTGGGAGGACACAAACACTCAATCCATAGCAGGCTCCTTCTTGCCACTCAGTGAAATGTCACCTCCTCAGAGAGGCCTTCCTTGATCGCCTCTCTGAAGTTACCGCCCATCACTCCACATCACCCTGTTTAATTTTTTCCTGAAATTAATTGTTTGTGTGTCTTTGCTTTTGTGTCTGTTTCTCCCAACTAAGACATAAACTACTGGAGAGTAAAGAGGGACCTCATCTATTTCTACACTGTATCTCTAGGTCTCAGAATATGCTGGGCACATAGTAGGTGCGCTATAAATTTTTGTTGTAAGCATGTCCGCATCTCATTGTCTGTCTACTGAGAGTCTGTCTCCCCTCTAGACAGGGACTTCACGGAGGCTGGTACCACGTCTGATTCACCTTGACACTCTCAGGCACAGGGCAGGGCTGCAGTGCGTTTGCTGGATAACTGAATGGACAAAAGACAGAGGAGGTAAGCAGGAGCGCCTGCTGGGGTCTCTGGGGTCTGGGCCTCTCTCCTGTGGGGTGGCCACACCATTGTTGAGGGGCTGCCCCTTGCGGTAAGTAAAAAGGCTGCTGGCTGATGAGACAGAGTGGCTTCCAGGCCTGGGATTAACAGCTTCTGAAGCCCATTCTTCTGCTCCTCTGCCATGGAAGTGAGGCGGCAAGAGGGAAGGGAAGGGTGGACCTACACTGTGCCTAGCACCTGCCAATCTGTTTCTTAGTGGGCAATGCCCTCAAACCTCACTGCCCAAAGGCTGTGCCCATTAGGCCTCTTACTAGAAGGTGGCTAAAATCTAGTTCCTGTCAGCTGTCTGCAACCTTCCAGAGGAGGGGCCTTCTCATTTTAGCAGAGGCCTGCATTATGTGTCACCTATCTGCAGGGATGATGCAGGGACCCCACCCTTCTCCATCACAGCAAGGACTACCGATATTGTCCCTACAGGCCCCCGATTGCCTGCCGCTCTGCCTGGGCCCATGGAGAGTTCAGAGTGAGGATGAATGCATGAAGTCTGTGCTCCAAGCCCAGCCACCTGCCTCACATCCTTGGTCATGGCCACATGAGCATGTACCATGCACAGACGCACATTAACCAGCTACATGGACATTTAATATCTGCGCCGGAACTGATGAAGGGTGAAGTCCAGTCCCGCTCACTCAGCTTCTCCCTGATGATGCACACCCTGGTACTCCCACCCGCCCCCACCCCGGTACATGTACACACTGCAAGGCCTCTGCACTCGGGAGCATCGTCTCCTCTCTTGCCCAGTTTCGCTCCTAGGCATCCCTCGGCCACCCATCGGCCTGTCGCCTCTTCCCGTGGACCATCTGCTGCCTCGGGGGGGAGGGGCCCCGCCTGGCTCATCCCAGAGCCTGCAGCGCCCAGCCCGCGGGCGCCCTGAGAGCGGTCTGCGAGCCCGGGATGCGTGAGGGAGGAGCGACCCGGCAGTAGGCAGGAGAGGCGGCGGCACGCGGAGGAGCGTGGGCGGAGGCGGCAGCGAGGGGGCGCGCGCCGGCGGCGGCCGCCCAGTGCCGGGGCCGCGCGCCCAGCCTGAGCCCGCCCCGCCGCCGAGCGTCACGAAACCTGCTTGAAATGCAGCCGAGGAGCCGGGGCGGGCGGCAGCGGCGGCGGCGGCGGCGGCGGCGGCAGCGGCAGCCCCGGCGCCGCGGCGAGAGCTCAGCGGGCTGAGACGCGGCGGTGGCAGCTGCAGGGGGCGCGGGCGCGGCGGCCGGAGCCCGAGCCGCCATGGGCCGCCCAGAGCAGGACGCGCTCCGGCCGCTGGCGCTGCTGTTCCTCCTGCTGCGGCTCCAGCATCTCACGGCGGCGGAACCCCTGCGCGGTGGCCAAGGTGCGGAGGCCGGTCCCAGCGCAGCTCTGGGGTTGCTCTGCCAACAAAGCGCGGCCAGCGGCACGGGGCGGGTGGAACCGGGGCTCCTTGCCCGGGGCCTGGCCGTGGCGCCCGGGTAGGGTAGGCTACTCGGGACCCGGATCCCTGAATTTGCCCTCGACCCCCACCCCGCAGCTGTGCTGTGGGCTCTGCGCCCGCACCTGCTCCCGGGGGATGGGCGCAGCGGGGGCCTGGCCGGCCGGGAACTTTGTGAGGGGGGTGGTGGTTATTGGTGGTTTCGGGTGGCCTATGTGATTCTCACTGCTGGGGTTTATTTGATACGCGCGCTCCACGGCGGCGGTGAGAGGAGCCCAGAGACTTCACCCCCTGACAATGCGTTTGCGTCGAGCCCTGTGCGCCGCGGAGAAAGGGGGCTGCGTACCGGAGGGATGCGTCCGCGGCGCCCACTGCGTGTGCCGCCGCCTGCTTGGGGGCTGTGTCTGCGTGGGTCTCTGTGGGCCGTGTATACGGGCGAGTGCCCTGAATGGGGGGGTATACCTAAGTCGGGTGCCACCGACCGTGTGTGCCTGGCCTGGTCGTGCCACGGAACAGCCCGCCATCCCAGAACCCTTACCATCCTGCCCTCGTGGATCGAGGGTGCCCGAGGCTTCTGGGGCCGTCGCCTCTAGCGTCGCTGTCTTTTCCTCATCCCAGTAGACCCCTCCCCGCGGCCAGGATTGCATGGTCCGCGGGTCCGGCTCACGCCTTCTCTTCCCAACGTAGGGCGGGTCAAGGAGTGCGAAGAGGACCAGTTCCAGTGCCGGAACGAACGCTGCATCCCCTCCGTATGGAGATGCGACGAGGACGATGACTGTTCGGACAACAGCGACGAGGACGACTGCCGTGAGTGGCCGGCCCGCGAGGGGGGGAACGGTGGGGGGTCGCCTTGCTTAGCTCGTGGCTGCATCCGCTGCCGGGCCATCTGCGTGGACCTCTCCGCGGGAGCCTGCAGCCTGGAGGCCTCCAGGACACCGCCTCCCTGGGGCTTGGGTGGTTCTTAAGGAACCGGCGGAAGCTGGGCTGCCGCGTGTCTTAACGGCGCTGGGGGCGGAGCCCGGAGCGGCGTGGCCTGAGGAAGGGGGCGCCACGCCTGGGCGCGGGCACGCGTCAAGCGTCCTGCGGTCTGACCCTCCGGATTCCTCCCCCGACCCCACAGAACGCGCGCGGGTTTCAGGGCTCCACGCAATTCTAGGCCTCGCTGCCTTCCTTTTCCTGCTGGTTTTTTGGTGAATGAATGGGCTCCTTGGGGCCCCTGATTGGCTGGGCCAGGACCACCCCATAGGTCCCCGTGGCCGGAGCGGCCAATCCTGGAGCGGGCAGTTTTCTGGGGCCAGGGCAGGTGGCCCTTCCTTGGCCCCGCCCTGGCCTCACCCACGCTCGCATCCCCCTGGTAGTAAGCGCAGGCAGGGCCGGGGCTTCTGCGGCCTTTCTGCCTAGTCATGGTGAGACCTTTTTTGTGCCACTTCGGTTATGACCCTTCGGTTATCCCACCGCGTTCTCCTGCCAGCCCGGCTCGGGCATGAGTCATGGGGCAGACCAGGAAGGAGGAGGCCAGAAGGAAGAGTTTGTTTCCTGGAAGAGATCCGAGGCCGCGCGCAAACCCCGCAGACACTTTGGCGGAGTGTGGTGTTTGTACACCTGGGTGCGACCGCTTTGGAAGTTCTTTCTCGGGATGCGCTTAGTTTAAGATGTCTGTGAGAAAGGAAGCGTGGGCAGTTGCCACGGTGGAACGAGTGAAGTTTCAGGAACAGAAAAACAGAACGCTTTTTAGACATAGATGCATTCATTCATTGTTGCTGAGGGCCTGCTGTGTTGGAGAACACCCCGCAGGCCAGGGAGCTCTCAGGGTCTGCGGGAGGAGGGCGACAGGTGGACAGAGCCCACAGCTCCACACAGTGGCGGGAGGGCTAGAACACCTGGACAGGCATTGTCTGTGGCTTTTTTCTAGGTTTGCCAGTCAGCCTCTGGGTTCATTTCCAGACCCAACCTAGACCTGGCTCTGTGACTTGGGCTCATCTTTCCCTCCTGCCTCAGTTTCCTTCTCTTGCCCACTTGGGCTAATGATTCCTATGCTGCTTTTGAGGACCAGTCCTAGAACTGTAACTGGAGGTAATGAGACCAACAGGTGCTGAGTGGTAGCTTTGTGCCAAGCACTGATCAGTGCTTAACTTACATAAACTCTAATTTTCGGAGTGGTCCTATTTTACAGATTTGAAAAACTGAGACACTAAGAGATGAAGTATTTGCCTAACAACTGGTGAGCTGCTAAGTAGGAGCTTGAATTTACGCATCTGACTCCTCAGTTCTTAGCCTAATTATGACCCTGACCATTTTCCAGTGCTGTTGAAATTAGGAAAATGGCTGTGCCAGGGTGACATATGATGACAGATCTCATCCCTGGGAGTCATTCTGTGGTCCACTTCCAGTGGGAGTGCCGACAGTGAGGCAGGGGAATAGCAACTGTGCATTTCTGGGCTGGTTTTGCCTTAGTCTCTGGCTCTTTCATAATAACAGTCTTGTGAGGGTGGCTGTGAAGAGCAGAAGTTTTTCTTGTCATCCCCATTTGTGGATAAGGATGCTGGCCCGGGGAAGTTGAGTGATTTGCCCAAGGTCATAGAGCTGAGAGTGACAGACCTTGGTCAGGATGTACGCCTGCCCCCTAGCTTAGGGGTGCTGTCTGCTGTGGTGGGGAGTGTGGTGCAGAAGGACCGGGCGGGTGGTCCGGGGGCTGGACAGCTGCGCTCTGAGTGTTGGGCCTGCTGCCTTGCCTCTCCTTCAGGCAAGATGGAGGATGAGGCGGTGGGGTGGCTCCAAAGGGACAGGGTGCTCCGATGGCCAGTCTTGTCTCCTGCCTTGTTCTTGGATGGGTGGGATGGAGCCACAGGAAGACAGTAAACAAGATGCAAGTGATGTTGATGGCTTGGAGTGGAAAGGGTGGGGACCATGCTGTCAGTACCAAACATCAATCCCACGGGGCTTGATTTTGAGTTTGTTTCCTCATGACAGACAAACTGGCATAGCTGTTCCTCCAACATAGGTTATACTTGCAGAAAGTCTTCACACAGGGCTGTGGAAGACAAGGGAGTGGATGAGTGTGCACACCCTCCAAGGTATTTGGGAAGAGACTCCTAGGAGCCACAAAGAGAAATCTTGGAGGAGGAGGGGCTTTGGGTAACTGTGTTAGGCCAGGTGTTTGTAAAATGGTCTTCCCTCCCCTTCCTTCCCCACCTGGGGAGTTCCCCCCATTCTGGGCCATCTGCCCAAACTGCATTTCTTGAACTGTCCTCCCCTCAAGTCTACTGGCGTTTCCTGGAGCAGCCTCCCTGCCTTCTATCTGACCCCCTCCTTTGGTGCTCCAACCCTTCCAACCCATGAGGGGGCCCTGAGCTACCCTACTTCTGTACCTCTCTAAGCCTGCAAGATGGGCATTGCAGTTTTAAGTGGAGTCTATGTGAAGCCTCCAAAAGGCCATGAATACTGAGAACTGTTGGAGCTGGAGGGAGGGAGCTTATATGTTGACAAAGCCAAGGTGGGCTTCCTGGAGGAGGAAACAGATAAGCTAGGTCTTGAAAGATGTTAACTAATACTATTCCCTCAAGGCATACCACCATTTAAAAATGGGCAGCACAGTCCTTATATTATAGAGAAGGAAACTGAGGTTCAGAGAGATGAAGTGACAAAAGTCACAAGCTCTGCAGGGTTGGAACCAGAACTCTTAAGGCCTTTTAGTCCTGGTCCAGCTCCACAGAGGATGGGACTTGGCCCTTTGGAGACATGGCTAGAGCTGGTGGGAGGGGAAGGGAAAGGCTCATGGGGCTTCAGTTCCTAGCTCAAAGGGCCTTCAAAGTGGAGGAAAGGGCTGGAAGCCAAAGGGCCAGGCCAAAGGAAGCCCAGGGCAGCCCGGCCAGGCAAAGCAGGGTGGGATCCCTGCCTGTGGACCTGGGTCACGTAGGCCAGCTGGTCCCCTGGCCTTAGTTTCCTGTTGCTCCTTAGTGTCTGGGGGCAGAGATGGGGGAGGGGGAGGTCTGGTGTCTGGCTGACCCTTTGCTCCCAGAGTAACAATAACTGAACACTTGCTGAGCATTTGCGGTGGACCAGGCATTGTGCTGAGATTTTATGTGCCCCCCTCATGCCCCTCAGTTTGGAGTACCTGCTTATCCCCATTTTACAAAGGCACAGAGGACTTTATGATTTTTAAGAGAAATTGCTGGAATGTGAATGCAGGCACCCAACTGTGGAAACTGCTAGCTCAGGCACTAGATGATTACCTTAGGCAAGTTCTCCCAGACCTCTGTTTGCTTATCTTGAGATGACAAGGTTTTCCCCCAATCCCCTTCAAACCACCTGCCCCATTCCCTGTCGCCCCCAGTTCCGAGAAGAACTCCATGCTTCTCTTTGTGGGTGAGTTCGGTATACAGGTGGACCAGTTTTGTGCTCAGATGTCTGTACCTTGCTCAGGCTCCATTAGGCTATCCTTGTTCTCCCAGCCCCCATCACCCCTCCATCCCAGGTTTAATCAAGAGTGGCCGCAGGGAAGTCTTCCATGGCTGAGAGTTCATTAGCTGGGCAAGGCCAGGCTGCAGAAGCACCGAGGCTTGCTGGGAAGCAGGCTTGTAAATAATTGAAGCTTGGCCATAGCTCCCAGCTGGGGCTGCAGCCCACATCTGGCCTGCAGTGTGCCGCCTGGTCTTGGCCCCCTTCTCATGCCACTGACACCAGGCCCAGCTTCATCTCCTTTTTGAAAGGAGTCATCTGACAGACAGTGCTGCTCCTCCCTAAGTCTCAGTTTCCTCATGTGACCAGGCAACTCCACCTTTCAGAGTCTTCCTGAGGCTCCCACCTACCCATGAGATAAAATCAGCTTAGACTTGTCAGCATTTGGCCCTCTGTGACCAGCCCATTGCCCACTCCCCTCCAGCCTTTTCCTGTGACCTTATGACACTGAACTCATTCTGGCCTTCCTACTACTTTTCACTTCCAGGCCTTTGCATGTCATTGCTTCTGCCTGGAACAGTCTGTGCTTCCCCACCTGACTACTCTCTTATTGTCACTGTGAAGCTTCTGTGCAGGTGTCACCTCCTCCAGGAAGCCCTCCCTGGTACCCTCTCTCCCCAAGGCTGAGAAATCAAAGTCGAGAGGGTGACTTAGGGACTTGTGTTGAAATCACAGCTCACTGGGTCCCTGAATCAGACACACACTTGGTTTTCTATCCTAAGTATGACCTCTGGCTGATTGGCCTTGGAGCCAATAATAGTTTTTCCTTTCCAGAGATATTGTGCCTGGTAAACAGCAGGTGTTCAGTAAATGGCAAATGAGTTTGATCTTGAAGGGAGGAGTTTGAGAATCTCTGCAGGTCACCCAAGAACCCCCCTTCTTCCCCTGCCCCCATTTGCTTAGCCAGATGTCTGAAGGCTCCTGCAACGGGGGTTGCCCCAGACAGTGGGTTGCCTAGCCTCTGTGGCAGTGGTTCCAAGGCCTTTCAAATGGACCTGGAAGTGGCAGAACGTTGCCCAGGGAGGGGCTGAGGGAAGAAATGAGTCAAACAGGCTTTGCTGGTCTCAGTGAATGAATGGCCGGGGAGAAGCTGAGGATGGCTTCCCTCAGGCCCCTTGCTTGTCCCAACGCTGGTTTCTGGGTCTGGTCTATGCTGCTTTCCTCCTGGCTGTGCCTGGGAAGGGGAGGAAGGCCTATAGCCCCATGGCTTTGCCCAGCAGGCCCCAAGCTTCCCTCTCGTCTAGGCCCAGGGCTGGGCCTAGCAGGCCTTGGGAGTGTTTGCTGTAGACTCTCCTATGGGCCTTCCCACATGCTCTCCTGGGGCAGAGTTCCCCTCCAAGAGCCCTGGCTTTCTCAGGCCTCCTGGGGGTCCTTAGTGCAATAGGCCTCAGGGCTGTTTTCCTCCCCAATTGTCTGTAGGTGGCTGGCTTGACAGTTTTCCCTCCTTGGGGAAATACCAGGAGCAGGTGAAGCCAGAGAGATGCCCCAGGGGAGAGGTGAAGGAGAGGAAGAACCTAGAGGGCTGATGGAGCAGGAGAATGTGTGGATTTATTTCAAGGAATATAACCAAATAGAAGCTCTCCTGGCCCCAGAGCACTTCCCCAGGAAGCCAGACCTGGGCCCTATGGGGGCTTGTGGGGCTGTGTCCTAGGGGCTGTGGAGCCAGGCCCTGGGCCCAGTTCCAAACAGCACTTGTAACATCTGCCCCACAGCTACTTGCATATCCAGGTCACCCAGTCTTTGAAGGCCTGGTGGAGATGCCACCTCCCTGGGGTCACCTTCCTTGACCATTTGCCCTCCAGCCCCACCCCTGCCCCCCACCTCATCCCTGAGCTCCCACAACATGGCCTTGTTCTTCCCTCAGTCTCCAACCCTTCTTTTCCACATTGTCTGCTGGGCCAACCTTGTGCTGGGCACTAGGGATTCCAAAATAAATAGTTCCCTTGAGGGAATTACTCATAACAGGCATTGGCTGCTTATTCCATGCCTGGTGCCATGTTGGACAATTTGCAGTCATTAGCTTTGCTACTCACAACTCAGTGAGGTCGTTTTTGTATCATTCCCATTTTAAAGATGATGAAACTGAGGTTCAAAGAGAAGTGACTTGGCCAATGTCATGGCACCTAAGTGGTGGAGCTGGGTCTTTCTGTTCCAGAGCCTAGACTTTTCCTCAGGCTCTTCCTCTCCAAGCTGTTTCTGTCTACCCTGTTGGGGTCTGGGCCTAGAGCCCAGAGGGCATGGAGGAAATGGGTGAGTGGCCACAGTGTCCAGCAGTGCCTCCCTGGGCTGCAGGTTTCTGGCCTGGCAGGTGGGCCCAGGAGGGACCCTCTTCCCTGGTGACCCTTCAGAGCCCCAACTTAAGGTGCCCCTTGTCCAGCTGCCCATGGGTATGGCCCTCCACAGTTTCTGAGGCTTCTCATGGCCATTGCCTGTGAAGTGATTACTGTTCCACCTGTACAGATAGGGAAACTGAGGACCTGGTGATATGTCACGAGTACAAGTGACCTCAAGGAATGCCAGTCCCAGTTCTAGGAGTGGCATCCCGTTTATCAACCTTCCTCCAGAAAAGTCTAAGAGCCCATCATCAGGACTATCTAAAATGTGATCTTAGTTTCTTTGAGCCCCCCATGCAATTCTCTGACTCTAGGTCTTTGTACATACATACTTTGCCCTCTGCTTGGATTATCTTCCCTGATTCCTACTCAGCCTTCAAAACCCAGCTCATTGCCACCTCCATGAAGCCTCCCCAATCTTCCCAGTAGAATCTAACCTCTCTCATGGCTGGCTACCTATGGCTTTGTGCGGCCTTGCCATTGCCTGCTGCAGGAGATCTGGTTACTTGGGAGCACCTGTGAGCAACCCGAGGAGGTTGGGAACCGTGGGACCTCGGGGCCTGGTACAGAGGGCGCATCTGGGGGACGGCTGTGAGCGATGAATGGGTGGCTGAGGAAATGTCACCCACTTTTGAGGGACAAAAGCTGATGTCAGTCAAATGTGGGGGGCCAGGGCCTTCTGAGAGGACCCTCAAGGGCCCTTGAGTCTGGACAGGGAAGTTGGGCATCCTGTAGGGACTGAAGTCAGGCCCTCTCATGGGAGCTGGGTTACCTGAAGCAGAGACAGCACCAGTGAGCAACTAATCAGCAGTCACACTGGGCCTGGGCTACCTCCCATGCTGGCCTCTCAGCACTCACCCCACACACTTGGGAGCTTTTCCAGCCCTTGCTTCCAAAGATGAAACCAAGGCCCTGGTATCTTTTAAATCAGTTCCACGTATCAACCAGGACCCATTCTCAGAATAGAGCATCCTCAGTTCCTGGGAGGGACTCAGTCAGAATAGGATGCTCCCACCTCCCCACAACCTGCTCTCTTCCTGCCGGATCAGGGAACAGGTGTTGTCAAGCTGAGGGCCCAGCACAGGCTCCTGGGCTTTGGGCTCCCACACTGGGGTACCTCAGGTGCATCACCACCCCTGTCTGGGCCCTGCCTGCCTGTCCCTGGATTGCTGGGAGCTCATCTAAAATAATAATGTCAGTTGTAGTCAGAGTTAGTGAGCGTTGGCCTGCTGGGGGTTTTCTCATGCAAGACCTCCTTCAGCCAGCCTTGAAGAGTCATCAGTGCACTTCTCAGAGGAAAGAGCCAGGCTCCAGAGGTGAAGTGCCTGCTCCAGGCGGTCTGGCTGGTCAGGGCAGGACTAGGCCATGCCTGTCTGGCTGCAGAAGAGAAGCATTCTCACATCCCAGCCCCAACAGCTCCATGAATGTCGGGAGGGCATGCCTCATACTCCCTTTCCAGGCATCCCAGGCATCTGTCCCTCTTTGCCAGCCCCTGCCAGTGGGCGCACCAGGTGTACTGAGCAGCTGTGTCCCCTGCGTGCCCTCAAGTATGAATTGGGCCCCCGGGCAGCAGTGTGAATCACCACCTGTGCTCACCCTGGCTCCTCTCACAAGCTGCTGTATGTCACAGGTCCCACGAATAGCCCCTTAGCCACAGTGGCTCAGGAGAGGACCCAACTGTGAACTCCCACTTGCTGTACTGGTCTGACCTCTGTGTCTAGGGCAGGGCCCAGCCCAAGCTGGCCACTTTGGGGCTGCAGAACCCAGCATCTATCAGGCCCCTTAGAAGGCCCTCTGGTGACCAAGAGAGTCACCCAAAGAGGCAGGGCTCTGGGACTCCCAGGCCGGCACAGTTCCCATGGCCCTCAGCCTCTATGCACCTGCACCTTGGAACATGGCAGGGCAGGTAGCCCACAGCCTCTCTGGGGACTGCCAGTCTGGGAGTCCATGGAATGGTCACATGGCCACCATCCTCCCCTGGTCACTGGCCTTGGAGTACCACAAGGGCTTTTATCCCAGCCACTCTGCAGACTGTTTCAGTTCATGCCTCACAGCCATCCTGGGAGGAAGCTGGAGTGAAGATAATTATCACCCCCATTTTCCTGATGAGGAAATTGAGGCTCAGGGAGGGTACGGGGCTCCCCAGGGCCACACTGCTAGTTATTGGTAATGCTGAAGCTGAAACTCACTTCAGTTGATTTTATTTATTTATTGTCCCAGTGGAAGTAACATTTTCTGATTGTATAAAAGTAATTTCCTACTTGCAATAAAAAAACACAGACAATCCAGAAAAGCAAAGAAGGAAAGTAACAATCACCCTAATAAAAACCATGTAAGCAGCGTATCTTCCCAGAGGTTTTTCTCTGCATGTGAGCTGTTTTTTGTTTATTTGTTTTTAACAAAAATGAGGATGTGTTATGCCAGTTGTTTCCCCCCCACATCATTCATGTCTTTCCATGTCAATAACAATGGATTCATATCTACTGTTAAAGGGCTAGATGGTGCTCCACTGCGTGAATGTTCCCTAATTTAATAACACTCTCTTGTTGACAGACATGTGTTCAGCTGGTTCTGTTTTTTTCCTACTCTGTGCAGTGCTAGGATGAGCATCCTTGTATCCTTTGTGCATTTGTCTGGTTCTTTCCTTAAAATAAATTCCTAGGAAAGGCTTACTGAGCACATGGGTTTTCATGCTCATCAATTGCTCTCTCTCCCAAGGAGCTGTTTTCCCACCCCACGACACCCCCTAACTCCTCATGGCTTTTCCCAGCCAGGCGGGCCGCCTCCAGGATCTCCCTGTTCCTTGAGCCCAAGGCCACCTCATCCTGGCCCCACGGGCCCGACAAAGTAGCCAGATCCAGGCTACACAAAACAACAAAAGGACAATTGTGTTCTGGACCCAAGGACTCCCCACTCCCACTGAAGAGAACAAAAACAAACAAAACGGGTTTTTATGTTTCTAAAGATATCTGTAGAATCCATCTCCTCCACAGATTATGGTAGTTGTTCTGTCTCTGCACTTAATTTGCTGTGTGACCCTGGGTAAGTGGTTCTCCCTCTCTGAACTTCAGTGTCCCTTGACCCATTTGTTCTTGCTCTACCTGCACTGCAGCCAACACTCAGAACGTTCCTTTTCCCTGGAGCAGGGCTCAGGGCCAGTCCTGGCCTGGAGGTAGGGGACCTGTGGCCTCAAGCTCCCTACTGCCTGGTGAGAGTCGGTGGGGACGTAGCTGGCTTGGTTGGTTGGTGGGTGGATTCTGGGCAGGTAGATGGAGGGTAGCTGGGCTTCTCATCCTCCTCAATTGCTCTCTCTCCCGAGGAGCTGTTTTCCCACCTCACGACACCCCTGACTCCTCATGGCTTTTCCCAGCCAGGGGGGCCGCCTCCAGGATCTCCCTCCTCCAGTTCACTTCCAGAATTCAGCCCTGAGGCCCAGGCTCGTTGGGCGACCTTCTGCCCTCTTCCTGTGCCTGAGACTGGACTGAATGCAGTGGAGTGGTGGGGAAAACCAGAGGCAGGCCCACCAGCCCCTGACCCATTAGCTGGGTGTGGGTCTTGGACCCTGAGCTTTAGATCTTTGGTCTGTGAAATGGGGGTAATGAGCCCACTTCTTGGAGGTGTGCAGGCTGATGTAAGGTATTCTGCTCAGACCCTGGCCCTGAAAAGGAGCACCCCCTTCCCTTCCCCAGCCTGGGATCCCTGCACAGGGACTGTCAGCGGCTTCCTTCTCCACCGAGGACACAACAAGAGGGCAGCTACCAAAATCGCAGCAGGAGAGATGTGGGTCAGCTGGCTGGTCAGGAGAACTTGGCCACCTAGGAAAACGCAGCTTCTCAGGTTGGGAGGGGCTGTCATCCTGCTCCCATTTGCACTGGGGGTCCCAGGGTGGCTGCTCCCCAGATGGTCCTTGGGAGCTGGTTAACCAGAGGGAGCCAGGGAAAGTTAAGTTAGTTACCCAGGAGGGACCTTGGTTCACCAATGGGTCCAGGTTAGCATCAGAAGAGTTGGCAGCTAATGAGAGGCAGGAAGGCCCCATCGGGCCCAGGTTAAGCTGCTCGAGTGAGTAACTGTAGAGTCCAACCGGGGATTTTCCTGGTGGACTGAATTCAGGACTTGTAGGGCAGTGCTCCTCCGTCCTTCACTTCCTGGATCCTGAGCTGGTCTGCTGCCCTGACACCCTCAGAGCCCTCTCTCAGCCGTGTGCACGAGCGCACGTGTGCGTGTACAGGGGGTGTGCGTGCTTGAGGAGGGGCTGTGCACCGGGAGGGAGGCAGACTCAGGAAGGCTGTGGAGCCAAGGGGACGCTCTTCCTCCCCTGCTAGCCAAGGCAACCCAGCCACGCCAAAGCCAAAGCCCCCTGCTGGGCTGTTTGTGGTGGGGCATTATTTGTAGCTGGAGAGGTGCCAGCAATCTCTGTTCCCAGCCTGCCCCCTGCCACGCCACAGCAGCCCCTCCCTGCCAGGCCTCAACCTGCAGCCTGCTGCCTGGGCCGGCTCACTACCCCCCAACCCAGAGGGCTGAGGTTGATACAGACTCCATGGCCCAGATGATAGGCCCTCCTGCACTCCACCTGCTCCCATCTTGCCAAGTGGCCATCGGCAGGTCCCTGCTCCCCTGGGGGTCTCTGCTCTTTGAGAGTGAGGCAGCTCCAGGCCCCTCTCAGCCCCAATTCTCTGAGATTCTTTTGTTGTCCCCTGAGAGCCAGGGTGTTCATAGGAGCTGGAGTCCACCACAGCCAGGCCCAAGATGTGCGGGGTCCAAGGAGCTGCCGCTGTTCCGAGAGGCCCTGGAGGCCCTGGGCAGGGGCTGTGAAATCTAACCCCCACACAAGGGATGTGAGCTTTAGATCCTGAGCTTTAGATCTTTGATCTGTGAAATGGGGGTAATGAGCCCACTTCTTGGAGGTGTGCAGGCTGATGTAAGATATTTTGCTCAGACCCTGGCCCTGAAAAGGAGCACCCCCTGCCCTGCCCCTTCCCCAGCCTGGGATCCCTGCACAGGGAGTGGCCAAGTGGAAGAAGGGAACTGTCAGCAGGTTTCTTCCTCCTTCTAAACCATACATGCAAAACCAGAACCAGCCGTTTATTTGGAGAACCTACATCCATTCAGGGGTTTCTGTCTATTTATTTTTTTGCTGAGCCTGACTGGGCTGATTCTTCAGTACCAGTGAGCCTGCCAGGGCGGACTTTATATCACCTGCGCAGGTGATGCTCTCCTGTCCCCCTCCCCTTGTGCCTTCCCCACCTGCCGCAGCTACCTGCTTCTCCACGTGAAGGAGCAAGTGTGCCTTCCCAGTGTGAGCCAGACTTAGGTTTCCTCCTCAGTCCTTCTACATCCTAGCTGGGGGGCCTGCGGCAAGTCCCCCAAACCTCAGTCTCAGGCTCCTGCTCTGTACGCATGGGTAGTAAGTAATTCCTGGCCCATGTGAAGTACCAGAAACTGCACCGGGGCCCATGGAGCCAGTCCGTTCTTCCTATACCAGTTGTTGGGCCACAGCAGGGCATGAGGGTCTGCCAGCCTGTGCGGTTGCAGCCCTGCTCTCTGTCCCCTCCTCGCCCTCCCTCTCCCTGGCCTTCGGTCTCTCCCACACATGCAAATCTGTGCTGAGCCCTCTCCCTGGGAACAGAGGCCTGAGCCCTTGTTTCTTTTGGTTAACTTAACTCCATTAAGAGCCAATCCACCCAAGCTCTCAGCCCACCACACCAGGAACCACGTAGCCTCACCTTGTCACTGACTTGGCTGAGTGACCTGGACTAGTCTGTGCCCCTCTCTGTGACTTAGTCTCTCTGCCTTTACTGGGAAGGAGTTAGGACTGGATCAGGAGTTTGAGTTATTTTGGGTAGCTTTTGAAATTCAGATTCTCTGGCTCCTGTCCAGGCTTGACTATAAACCTTTGCCTGGTGGGAGCCATCGATGTGAAGAGCCCCTCCAAGGCCCTTCTACCTCTGACTGCTCCTGTGTGCACTTCCTCATCCATGAAAGGCTCCGCTGTGACACAGATAACCGCAGGGCCTCTAACCAGGCTTCCTGAGGTCAAGTCCCTACCACTGCTTCCTAGCTGGGGGACCCTGGGCCTGTTACTTCACCTCTTTGCCCACTTGCTGTACCTGTAAGATGGAGCCATCAATGCCTAACTTTCAAGATCCTGGAGGATTATGTGAATTTATTTACAAAAAACACTAAAAGTAGTGCGGGGAGTACTCAAGTCATGATTTGCTAGGCTTATTCTGACCCCCTCTGAACCTCCATCTCCCATCTGCCCTTCAGAAATCCCTCCCCATGTTCTGTTGCTGTACTGTTGGGTGGAATGTCCCCTCCCATCTTGGGGTACCCCCAAGATGTCTCTTTTGTATCCCCTTCTCCCCTGTGGCCCCAGGCCATACTTACTGTACTAATTTAATTAGGAAGAGTCCTTCCAGGGACCTCATTTAGGAAATGAGTCCAGCACCTCAGGGACCTCCAGGAAGGATGGGGTGCAGGAAGAGGTTGCATTGTGTCTTGCCCAGCCCAGCCCTTGTCCCTGTGCCCCAAATGTGCCTAGGAAGATAAGGGAGCTCCATCTGTTAGAGGGAAGGGTACAGACTGGTAACATTGAGTGTGGGCAGCCAGGGCCTCTGTCCTCTGTCCCCTGCCCAGCTCTGGCCTCACCCCCCCACAGTGGGGTGGGGAAGGTTGATAGCAGGGTTTCTCTGGGTCTGCTCCACACACCCGCACTGCCTGCTGTCCCTGGCCTGGCACAGAGCAGGCCTTGGTGAACATGTGTTGAATGACTGAGTGAGTCTTGTGGTCTTGGAGCCGGAGCAGCGGCCTCCCTACCCCCGCCCCAATGCAGGAAACCCCTCAGTAGTGGGTGTGCAGTGGGGCATGTCCAGCTTCAACTTGAATACATCCAGGGACAGGGAGCTCACTAACTCACCAAATAGTTTCTTCTGTCCCCATTAGAAAATCCCAGATCTGCCTCCTGGAACTCTCCTGACTACCTCTGGTCTCAGCTCTATTTCTAGGTCTATTTCTAGAAAGAGATTCCCCACCCCCCCACCAAGCCCTGTCTGTACCCAAGCCTTCTCAGTGTCCTTTCCTGGTCTGTGACAGCTGGTGTGCTGTGTGGCCTTGGATAAGGCCCACTCCCCTCCTGGACCACTGTTTCTCAGGACTCACTGGACCGCACGCTCTCAGTCTCTGTGACCACTGGCTGCCTCCTGTAACTGCGGCCTGCCTCCTAGGGAAGCAGAGGGCAAAGACAGATACACTCTGCCTAGAGGTAAAGGTGACATCTCTATAGACAGCTTTATCTCCTGGTCAGCAGAGTGGCAGTGTCCAGACCCTGCGATTGCCTGTGGCCCACACGCAGACACTGCGGGGCTGTGGATGAAGCTCTCCTGCCCTTAAGACCAGTCCACTGCATGGGCATCACCGAGGCCTCTGTTAGGAACCTGGGAGTCATGGCAGCCCCTGTCTCCTCACCAATAAGTCCTCCCCTGCCACCTGCCTGCCCAGGCCCTTCCCCCTGCTGCCGTGGCCTCCCTGGACACTGCAACAGTGCCAACCTGATCTCCCCTCTCTGCCTGCAGCTGAGAGCTCCTGTGCATGCTGAGCTCTGTCCTGTGCTTACCCAGCATCCTGCTGTGACATTCACCACCCATGGGATCACGCCTGCTTGACTGACATTCAGGGCCCTTCAAGACCTTGCACACACCTGGCCTTACTCCAGCCCCAGACCTCACCACCCACTTTTCCACAAGCCCTACAACTCTGAGCTCCAGCTATACTCAAAATTAGTGGCACAGGGGCATCATACTCTCACATGCAGTTCCTGCTGCCCGGAGGGCCCTGCCTCTGCTTGGCCAACCCCCTTTACCTCAGGAGTCACAATTCCCAGGAAGCCTTTCCCCGGTGGGTCGGGGACTCCTCTGGGCTCCCCATCCCTGTGCTTCTCTCCATCTCCTTCCTGGCCACTCTAGTCTGTTATGGTCTGGTTAAAAGTCTTCAGTTCACCCCGATCACAAGGCCTAGGATGAGGCAGGGGGACCTGGCCTGAGCCTTTGGAGGAGTGAGAGGCCGGGCTCTCTCCAGCTTTGCATATGCCCTGTGCCCCCACCACCCTGCGCTGCGTTTCCACTCCCCATGCTGAACCTGCTGGGTGCGGTGGTTCTGTGATTCTCAGGGAAGCACTGGTGTGGACTGGGGACTTTGAGTCCAAGCTCCAGTGTTCACGGGAGCCCTGTTCTGTGCCAGCATCCTGCCAGGAGCTGGAGAGGATCTGTAGATGGAAAAGCAGGCCCTGTCTTCTGAGCGTTGGCCACCTAACTCTGTGCAACCTTCGGCAGTTGGCTTCCCTTTTCTGAACCTTAAGTTTACTTGGCTGTGAAAGGCGGGGAGGACCCAAGCCCCTCCCCTTTCCCTTGAGCACACCTGTACTGTGGTTGGGCTCAGGCATGGCTCCAAGGGACCCCAAGACCTCAGCTAGAGCAGAACTTCCTATTCCCTAGGCATTGGGGGCCTTGGGCCCAGCCTCACAGGGGTAAGGAGTGAGCAGGGGTTCTGCTTGCTCTTCAGTAAAAATGCCTGCCCCTCATTTGCCCAGCACTTTGGTGCTGCCAAGTGCCTACTTCCACATGGTTGACCATCGTGTTGGCTCTGCTTGGAACTGTCCTGGTTTGAAATCTAGAAGTCCCGTATCAAGCAGGACACTTGGCCCATCTGCCTGCAGCTTGCAACCCCTGCTGCACCCCCAGGTCTGCAAAGGGCTTCCCTTATATTACTTGTGGGGTCACTGCCAGTTAGGCAGGGCTCACTTTAAAACAAAGAACAAAGCCAATTTTCCCCCCCCACGTTTTGGGAGAATTCAAAGAGAAACAGATCCAACTAAAGGCCTGGAGAAGCCGGGGCTGAGCATCCCAGTTGGGGTGCCGGTGAGGACGGGCCGGGAGGCCAGGCCGTTGTTCTGTCCTGCCTCTAACACAGCCATGTGACTGCTATCTCTGGGCCTCAGTTTCCCCAGCTTTGCCCTGCTCTCCTCACACTACCCTCTGAGGATCATTTACCCCGATAGCCCTGCTTTGCATTCCTGCTGCCATCTATATTCTTTCAGGCTTTTTCCTGTCTGTTCATGTCCCGTTCTGGCCTCACTACTCTCAAGCCAATGGCAGCACTGGGATCTTTATGTCAGATCCATTCCCACATTAAATAGGAAGAAGCTGGGGACACCAAACATTTGCCTTGCACAAGGCTCTACGTTTACAAAGCCCTTCCCACGTATTGCCCCTGGGCTCCTAGTATCCCTTGCGGGTGGGCCTGTTCGGATTTACTGCACCAGTTGTACAGAGGGGACACTGAGCCCACAGTCCCACAGGGTTCCAACTCCCTAAGGGACAGGGAGAAAGTAAAGGATGAAGACAAATGGGTAGCCATGCTGTGCGGTGGTTACCAGTAGGTGGGGGTCCCTGGCTGGCTGGTCCTCTCCCCTCCCTTCCCCCACACTGTCAATGTCTCCATCAGTGGGAGGAGGAGGAGGAGAGAGGACATGGGGCAGGGGGGGAGGGCTGGGGAGGTGGGGAGGGTGGGGGGGTGGTTCCAAGTAAAGCCCTGCTTCCCCTTGTGGTTCTCACAGTCTGTCTGCACCGAATCCTGACAGATGGAGGGAAGGGGAGAGCTGGTGCCAAGAGGCTGTCACCGCAGGCGGGCAGAGCTGGGAGGAGGGTGCTTTGTGGCCAGGGTTTGTATGGGGAAGGGGCAGCAGCTGGTGGTCTGGCTGCTGGGCCTCCTTGGAGCCTTCTTCTCAGGAACCGTGGTTGGGGGTGGGGGGCTGTAGATGCTGGTGGGCAGGAAAATGGGCAGGAGTGAGCCCACCACCTGCCTGGGACTGGCCCTGCCCTTGCCCCTGTCCCTGTTTAAGCTGAGACAGCCACCTCCTCCTCCTCTACACCTGCTGCCAGTAGGGTCCCCCTCCACGGACACCTCCTCTGTACCCCTCCCTGGGTGTCAGGGCGGGCAGGGGCCCTAGGGGCTGGCACTGAGCTGTGGGCAAGGTGGACCAGGGCAAGGAGAGCATGGACACCAGGAGGTCCTGGGGTGCTCAAACTAGGTGGGGCCCAGCTTCATGTCTTCTTGGCCAGAGCTCAGCCCCTCTGTAGGTTGCCCTGGGTATTTCCTAAGCCCCCTTCGTGGCAAAGGAAGGGCCCCTTGCTTTTTCTCCAGGCTCCAGCACATTTACAGGGGTGGGCAGGCCTGACTGGGGTGGGGGCGGCACCACCAACTTCCCTTACCTTTTTAGAGTATGGCTTCCCTCAGGCAGGACTGGGTCTCATGCTCTTTCCCAACCCCCCCAGGGTCCAGCGCACGAGGTGCGCATTGAGCCCTTATTAAATGAATGGATGGATCCTCTGCTTGCATACCTCTTGGGACAGAGGCCTCACTTCTTTATAAGACAGTTTTTTCTATTTCCAAAACCAAAGTTCTTTCTGATTCTGAACTGAGAGGCCTTGTGGATCCCAGGGCCATCACAGGTGCCATGCAGAGCCCCCTGGCTGAGCCTGCTGCCTTAGAGCAGCCCTGGAGGGACTGGAGGCACCCTCAAGCCCACCTAGCTCCCCTTGCCCGCCCTTCACAGGGCTGTGTCTGCCCTGCGCTGATGTCAGGTTGGCAGCAAGCAGAGCTGTCATTACTGAGCCCTCACTCCATGCCAGGCAGTATCTCATTTGCTCCTCACATTGGTCCCATGAGATAGGGACTGTTTTTATTGCCCATCTTACAGAGGAGAGACATGAGGCAACAGTAATGAGTGGCTTCCTCAAGGTCATATGGCTAGTGTGTGAGTTGGGGTGGGCTGGGGGTGGGGAGGCTGAAGCAGGGCATTGTGGCAGGGCTTGGGGGTACATGGGGCTTCACAGCGTCATACTCTGGAGGGTAGATCTGCCCCTGCCCTGTCCCCCTTCCTCTGTGCACGCAATTCCCAGACAGATCATTGACACCGAGATTCCAACTTGGGTGAGACCTGGGGACTTGGGCCCAGAGCCCCTTCTGGAGCCCAGGGTGTGGGTGTGCTCCTGGGTAGAGCCCAAGGATTTGAACATGGCCTGTCCTGTTCAGTGACCTGGGTGATGGCTGGGGGCCTGAGGTGTTGGGGTAGGTGGGTGGGAGCTGGGCCTCCATCCTGCTGTTCCTTGAAGTTGGTTCTGGTCTGAGATGTCCTCCACATTAATATTAAGAATGGAGATCATTAATGATAAATTACAGTATGCCCGCCCTGTGCCAGGGCTGGGTTGGGTGCCCTGGGGGAAAGCTGACAGTAGAAGGCTATACCGATCTTGAGAACCAGGGGTGCATTTATTTCATCCCCAGAGCCTGACACAGGCTGGGCACTCGGGGACAGCTTAGTAAGTCCCAGTGGTTAAAAACAGGTACCTGGGCCTCTCTGGTGGGACACACTTCTCCACTTCCTCCACCATTCACAGATTAATTCCATAATCACCACTGTCAGGCCCTGTGCCCACCCCAGCATGGCCCCCACTGCCCGGCCTTTCCTCCCACCGTGGCCCTCTGGCTCCTTCCAGGGGCTCTCCAGTGAGTGTGGTAGGTGGCTGTGGTCTGCTTATCCTGCTGTCTGTGTGACCTTGAGCAAATCACCTCCCCTCTGAGTGCCTTGGTGGGCCACTCTGTAGAGTGGGATTGCACAGTCCCTTCCTCAAGGGATATTGGGAGGACTGAGTCTGATGAGCACGGTAACCACTCCATAGGTTCACTCTTACGCTCAGAGTGAGGCAGGGAAATGATCTCCGAGCTCCTCTGCTCTCCATACATGACCTTTTAAGTCCTCTGATGGCCCTGTGAGGGGCATTTGTCCCGTCCCTTTGCTGATGGAGATGGTGGGGCTCAGAGGGGTGGGGCAACTCCCCCAAGTTCCCTCAGCATGTGAGAGGCAGATTTGAACCCTGGTCCCTGGGACTCTGAGGCCCATGCGTTTGCGGCTGTGCCAGGCAGGGTGAAGGCCTTAGCCTGAAAGCTCCTTTGGAATTGAGGTTGTGGAGGCTCCTGGCTTCCTGTGATCTCCTACAAGCCTCCAGCCCCCAGATCCCAAATCCCTCCTAATCCTGGGAAAGAGCAGCCCCCGGTCACGTCCGTCAGCAGCTCCGGGAGCCCTCCCTGGGCCTCACCTCCCACATGAGCAGGGAGGCGGCAGGCAAGGGCCTGGGCTATGAGGATGGGGAATTTCCGTCTCTGGTTTGAGATGTGTCACAACATTAATGTTAATTAAGCCTTGTTAATTCAGTCCTTAGCTTACACAGAGCTCCTGACAGCAAATTACTCATAAGTGAGGCGGTAAATTTATTGCTGCGTTTTCCCAAACACTCAGCAGCAAAGATCGCAACCCCCAAGAAAGGCAGAGGGAAAGGTCTGGAGGACGAGTGCTGCACGATTCCTGCCAGCCTGAACCTCTGGGGCCCCATGACCCAGAGAGTGGGCAGGCTTGCCAGGAGATCTGGGTGAGAATAGACTCGGGTCCAGTCTGAGCAGGCTGCCTGCGGAGAGCCCTAGTGAGCGCTCCCTCACTGGAGGCCCATGAGCAGAGGGTAGGGAGCATCTTGAGTCCCTCCAGACTGGCCCTTTGTCTTTTCTCCTCCGCCACTGCACACAGCACACTGTGGTGGCTCTGCTGTGTTCACACCCACAGCGCCCTGACGTCATGCAGTAGGATAGATTTGGATCTGGATGTGAGCCCCCAGAACTGCAGTGCAGTATTCCAGGAGCCTCGGCAGCTCCGAGGGACCGGGCTCCCGGTCCGCTGCGGTGTGCAGGCTGGCCCAGACAGCCCTGCCAGAGACGCCCCGGTGGGGTCTCTACCTGCCCTAGGTCAGGAAGTGCTCTAGGAACCAGGAACAGGCCCCAATCTGCGCAGATGGCCCGGAAGCCCAACCCCCCTTGCTAGGCTAGGTATCAACCTTTCAGGTGAAGGTACAGGGGAGTCCCTCCCTCTCCCTGGACGCCTGGCCCCACACCCCCTCCCCAAGGATCTGCTTCCCTCCTTGACTTCAGACTGGGCCATGCCTGGGACATTTGGAACAAACCCAGGCTCTGGGTACTGAGAATTTTTTTTTAATTAATTGGAGCATTAAATGGTAGCCCTCTGGGAGAATCCCACCATCTGGCTGTTACAAGAGAGGCAGGAAAATCAATGCCTCCTTGTGTGTAGTGTGTGAGTGTCATATGAAGCCACCTGTGCATGTGTGGCTGTGTGGTTCATGTGCTACAGTGTGTGCATAGTTTGGCCTGTGTGTCTGAGTGTGTTCAGCACGTGGTGCACATCTGAGTGTGCAAGTGGGAGGTGTGTGCCTCTCTGTGCATGTGTGCCCATCTGCACGCATGCTGCGTGCGCACACCCGATGGTCTGCCTGAGCACACTTCTGAGCCCAGGCCTGGCATTCTGAGGCTGTGAGTCAAGCTGGGCTGTGTGCAGAGGGGAAGCAGCCTCTTGACCCCTTCTGGCTGAGGTGGTAGCCACAGACACGTAGGCTGTGCACAGGTGGGATGAGGAGAGGTTTGGCAAGTGCCCAGCTGGCCTGCAGGGTGTGGGCAGGGTGGGATTCTTGTCCCGTTGACGGATGGAGAAACCAGGCCTGCCCAAGCACAAAGCCAGTGTGCAGAGGGGCCAGTACTGGAGGTGAGGCTCTGGGGCTCCTTGTGCAGTGCTCTTTCTGCTCCAGTGGGCTTTGCCCTGGCCAGCACCTCATGCTTTTGGCATCTTTTATGTTGCTGGATTTTCATGATGGCTCAGAGAGGTTCCTGAGAGAGTAGCACCCCCATTTCTCAGGGTTGTTCAGGGCGCAAGGTCAGGCCTTGCACTGTAGACCTTTGTCCTTCCCATTTTGTGGAGGATGCAGCTGGGTCACTGGCCTGGCCCAGGGTGATGGTGTCAGAATGCAAACGGATGGTCCACTGACTTGCTGTGGGACCTGGGCCTATCCTGTCCTTTTCTGAGCCTCCTGGGATGGTTGTAAGAAGTCAGTGAAAAAGCATATGCAAAGGGATTTGTAAGCCTCAAGGTGCATTGGTGGCCTTCACATTATGATCAGGGCCACATGCTCCCAGAGTTCCCTGAGGAGCAGGTCCAGCCTTTCAGGCAGTAGGCCTTTCTCCAGAATTGTCTGCCTGGGTCCTGGCATTGCGTTCTATCTGAAGTCTTCCCATGCGGCTCATGGCAGTGAACTAGAGCAAGAAGAGCACTCAGAGAACAAGGAGGCCCACCTTCATCCAGTAGGTGGTGACGCTGAGGCCCAGAAAGGGAAAGGGAGAGTGGCTTGCTCAAGGCCACACTAGCTCAGGGGTATAGCTGGGGCTGGAACGCGGGTCTCCTGGCCCCTAGCTCTGTTCTGGGTACTGCACTGCTATGTCTTTGGAAAGAGAGACAGGGGACACAGAGGTGGTTCCTGTACCTGAGGGGAAGGATGTGGGGGTGCCAACCAACTGGGGAATATGGGACCCCCTGAAGCTCCAGGTCATTATGCAAGAATAAAGGATTTTTGAAGCGATGTTTTAATGATGATTGTTTTTTACTATATATGCAGAATGCTGGCTGGTAAACATGATTTGTATCTTAGGCTGTAAATTCTGTGTAGATAGAAAATACCCAAGTCTCAAGATTGCACATTGTTCATTCATTCCTTCATGCAGCACACATTCCCTAAGCATCCCTGTGGGGTCCACCATGCAGACCTTAGCCTCCAATGAGCTGCTAGTCCAGTGGGAAAGATAGTTGAGTGACAGCAACACAGGGTGGTGAGGCTGTGGCCAGAAGAAGCCTCTGCAGAGGTCGTGAGATCCCACGTGGGGCCATGCAAGGCTTTCCAGTAGAGCGGGGCAACTCCCAAAGGAGGAGGAAGATGTGCCCATGGGACACCTGGCCTCCCAGCCTCCCAGGGGCTTGACAGCTGGGGACTTGTCCCGTCCCCCACACAGCTCTCCTCTGCTTGGCCCATGCACAAGGGTGGAGGAGAGGCCCCGCCTAGAGGACCCTGGCTCTCTGCGGGGCTCAGGAGAGACTAGTGTGGGGGCAGGGGTGAAGGTGGTGGGGACTGTTGGTGGCTGGGCCTCCTTGTGACCTCCGCTCACCACCTGTGCACCTAAGGGGCCAGTCTTGGCTCTGCCCCTCTCAGGGTTATCATCAGGGTTCGATGGGGGCTCCACTTCTGAAAGAGTCTGTCCTGTGAGTCCAGCTGGCTGCCTGGCCACACCTCCTGGGCTGTTTTCTCCAGGGAACAGCCCTTCTACTTTACATGTGGAAAAACCAAATTAGGAAGAACCAGGAAGACAGAGGCCAGGCCTCCCGATGCCTTTTAACAATTAGAACAAAAACTTCCCAGGGCCTGCTATGTACAAAGCTTGGGAGTAGGAGAATTACTGAAAAAAGTTAGGAGGAACTTCCATCACTGAATATTTTCTAAGTGCCAAGCCCTGTGTCAGGCACTGACAGGCGTGATCTCACAGCCAGCTACCCTGCAAGTCAGGATTCATCATCACAGTTTTAGAGAAGAAAAACACAGGCTCTGACAGGTCAAGTAACCTGCCTGAGATCACACAGCTGTGGCCCAAGGCCATTAACTCTGCCCATGCTGCCTGCCCCATGGCTGGCCTCAGATATGTGGGTGGTATCTGCCAGAGCCCTGTGCCCCCAGCAGAACCAGCACCTGAGACCTGGCCACCTCTGAAGGCCTCACCTAACTGCAGGGCTACCTGGCGGGGCACCTTGCTCACAACAGGCCCCTTACTTGATTCTTTGGGCTTCTATCAGCAGACCTCAGACTTTCCAGTTAGAACAGAGGTCATCAGAAGCTCTGCCCTCCCAGGTTCCCCCTCAGAACACAGGACTTAGAGTGGGCGCTGGGCAAGGGGAAGCCCCGAAGGCCCGGCGGGGGGCCTGGAGACCCCCTCTGACCTAAGCACTGGGCAGGCGGTCCAGTGGCAACCCATGGGCCCTTCTCTCTTCCTCAACTCTGGCAGGGCCGTCTCCCAGGGAATGGGAAATTTTCCCTCATCCCCATCATTAGGGTGCCAGAGCAAACAGCCTCATCCAGATGAGTCCTGGCCACAGTCACATTTGCATTTGGGATTTTCTCTTTATTTCTAGCAATTTTGAGAAGCCTGAAGTAATTGGTATTCTACACAGGTTAATAGAACTGCTGCCTCCTCAGGATTATGCCTTAATTTACTTTATCGCATACCAAGATGGAATTAATCTCCCCTCTCCTTCCTTTTTCCCCGTCGAAACCTATTACCAGCCTGTCTGCTGGTCAAAGTCATTCTGCGGCAGCTCTTGGCTCCTTTCCACTCCCCTAGGAATCTCTCTGACCAGAGCCAAAGAACAAGGAGGGGTGAAAAATCCATTTGTATGAAGTCGGGATCTCCTGTTGAGAACTTATTTCCCTCCCTGTTCAAGAGGAAGGAACGCGTCCAGTCTCCAGCCGGCACAGCTGCTGAGTCCCCTGTCGCTGAGAGCATTCAAGGGGGTGGAGTGGCCATATGTCAGTGGTGGGAACAGAGGATTCCTACACTGGTGGGAGGGAGTAGCAGGCCTTTGCTACCCCTGGTGCCTGGATTAGAGTCTGTGATCTGAAGCCTTTAGAGTTCTGTCCTCTGCCTATGAGTTTAATAATCTGTGATTTCAAAATTGGAAAGATTCTGTGAACCCATGGTCCTAACACTGGGCCATTTGGGTCAAAGTATGTCCAAACGGTGTGCTTGAAGATTCTGAGACCCTCTCCTGGAATTGAAGATTCTGTTCTGTGATTCTAAGGCCATTTTACAATTCTGTGACCTCTTAAGCTGCAGTTCTCCTCTATGACTGGGTTTTGGGAGACAATATAATTACTTTGTGAGGCTGCCTTGGGAGGATGACCTCAGGCCAGCCCTGATCTTCTCTGGCCTCAGTTTCCCCAGGTATGAAATGCAAGGGCTGGACAAGATGGCTTCCAGGACAGATGTCCAGGTGTGTTCTGCCTACAGCCCCAACTGGCTCCTTTGGTGTACCCCCAACATTGCCCCCTCTGCACTGGCCACCCCCCACACCTCAGGACACCCAGTGGCTTTTCTCTTCAGAGCCAAGCCCCTTGTCCAATTGGCCCCAGCCATCTCCCATTCCAGCAGAAAGGCAACCCAGCTCTCCTCCAAAGTCCAGGAAAGTGGTGGGGGTGAAGGTAAGAAATAAACCGATCATTGACAAGCATTCCCTCGCCTTTGTAGGCTGTACAATTCACCATGTAATTTCAACATCTACAGTTATCTTTCTTTCACACTTGTCCCCTGAGGAGTGTAGTTATTGCTAGCCCTGTTTTATAGGTGGGGAAACTGAGGTTCTGGGAGATTAAGTAACTCACCTGTAGTCATACTGGGGCTTCCAGGATCCTGAGTTGCTTGCTGCTGGTGCAGCCACAGGCTGTCCGCCTCCTGGAGTTGAGTAGGACCTAAGCAGCCAGAGGTAGTCAATGCGATGAGGGGCCCATGACCATTCCTCCCAGGAATCTGCTGCCTGGCGAGGTTGTGGCTCATGCTTCCCCATTGGAACCAACCCCTGGCTGATGCAGAGAATAGATCCCATTTCTTTCCAAATGCACCAAGAAGCCAAAAAAGAAACTGCCTTCTCCATCTGTTTTTAGGATCTACATTTTCCTTCTGCATCAAACTAAATTTCTCAGGGTGGGCTTCCCTGGCTCCACTGCTGCTGACCAAACTCACCCTTTCTTTGAGGACCAACTCAAAGTCTCTCAGCTCTGCCCCTCTCCCTGCCGGCAGTCAGCCACAGAGAGGGGTGCTGGGGAGGGCTCGGAGGCCCCTGAGCTCAGTGGCCTTGCTTTCAGCTGGGGGCACAGAGGCACAGGGGAGAGAGGACTCTCTGAAGGCCCACAGTGACCCCACCACCTTCAGTTCTCATCAGGCCCATCTTATCGTGTCTGTGTTGTGGCTTTTATGTCTAAGTTCTTGGCTCCTTGGCTTGGCTGTAAACTGTGAGGGAAGGACCACACTCGTCTTTTTCTTTGAAGAGCATCATGGACTAGACAACCTGGGTTCTGCTCCTGCCTTGAGCTATGTGACCTTGGGACAGTCCATTGCCTTTCAAGGGCAATGCATTCTTATCTCATAAAGTGGGTGACAGCCCCCACCTCGTAGGGCTGCTGTGAAGAGTCAAGCAGAGGGACTGGGGTTGGGGTCGCAAACCTGTCACTTAGCGCTGCATCCATTCAGGATCCCAGGTCTGCTGGTTTCCTCTGGGCCCTGCTGAGTTTCCGTCCACATGGTCTCCTTGTCCGTCCGATAGTCCTTCAGTTCCTCGTCTCTGAGCTGCTGCTCTCCTGTGGCCCCTGCCTTCAGAGCCCTTCCCCTCTGTCCTCGGGGTACCTACCCTAAGCCATGTGTGTGCTCTGCTGTCCTCAGGAGTGCACCTGCTGCCCCCATCCCCAACGCGGGGAGCCTTTAAGTTGGGCCTCAAATAAGGGTTGAGTTTGGCCAGCAGCAGTGGGGCCAGGGAAGCCCACCCTGAGAAATCTTGTTTGATCCAGAAGGAAAAGGTAGGTCTGAAAAGCAGATAGAGAAGGCAGATGAAACTCAGCCCTGGCCACACACCTAGAGGACCTCCGTCTGTCCCTGCCACTCCTGACCCGATGAAGCACCCAAGGCAGGCCATGAACGGTGCACAGGGAAAACCTGACTCCTTTCTCCACCCACTTCTAGACAAGGAGACTGAGGCATGGGGAGGACAAGGGACTTGTCCAAGGTCACCCCAGAAGTCAGGGGCAGCCTGGAGTAGTGTCCAGGGGCTCCAAGGCCCACACTACCCAGAGGCTCCCCCTGGCCTCCCCAACCAGGCGTAGGTTTGTGGAACTGCCCCAGAGAAGCCCTGTGAAGGCCTTTCTCACAGCCAAAGCCCTGGCTTCATATGTGGCGGGAAAGAGTTTGCACCTCCCTGCAGCCTGTTGCACGGTGGCAGCTGAGCTGTGTGTCTCCGGCTCGCTAAGCTGTTAGGATGACTTACAGAGCTGGCTCCTGTCTGGCAGAGAGCTCCTGGCCCCCCAGGCCATCAGCAGGGAGTCGGGTGCTGTCCAGCAGGGCTGCAGACCTTCACCTCGGCACTAGCCAGGGTGGGCGCAGCCCGAAGAGGCTCACTGTGGGCACTGCCCAGGTCTGGCCTGCCACAAATATGGAGGCAAAATAAGCACCCCGTGGGAATCGAGCTTGTTAATGCTCCCCATTGGTGCACTGGGCCTGGCAGGCCCTGGGCTGGTGCTCCACTTCTGCCTAACTGGAGGTGGGGGGTGGCTCCAGACACTACCAGCAGCTGATGTTAAGCTGGCATTGCGGGTGGGGAGAGCTTTGCCAGGCGGAGGTGGAGGCAGCAGCTCCTGCCTGGGAGAGCTGCGTAAGGAAAAGCAGCCGGGGGAAAGCTGTGGTTCTCATGAGCGCTGAGCGGACATGGGAAGCGCTGGTAGCCGGGGGAGTTAGTAGGGCAGCGTAATGTTTCTACTAAGAGACTTGGTCATATTCTAGGGGAGATGGGAACTCAGCAGGACAAGGAAAGATGGCTTTCCACAGTCCTTCAGCATATAAATGGCTATTGGCTCTGGACACCCCCCACCAGCTAGAACCACAGGGGTGAAGTGGGAGGGCCTGTTGGCTGGGCCGCAGTTTGCTCCCTCTTGTCAGTCTCATTCTTGATCTTGTACACCATACATCAAATGGAAAGGAACTTAAGTCATCATGAAGTAAGAGAGAAGGCACAGAGAAGGCAAAGGACATACACAAGGTCACACAGTAGAGACACACAAGCCAGGCCAGAGGTGGCAGATAACCCAATGCTAACCCCATTTCTAGTAAAATAACCTTAACCTCTCTCTCCAAGTGAAACCCAGCAGCCTCCCTGGCACAGGCCTCAGCAGCTTTGAGTGATTCCCTGACCTTCGAGCCTCCTACTGGGCACTCAGGTGGGCAGAGACTCCCTGGATGGCCGGTGGGCGGGCTCGAGATTGCAGAGTTTGCACCCACTCCTGGGCAAGAAGCCCTGGGCCAGCACATGGGGGTGCCCCAGAGAGGCCACAGGCCCAGCCCCAAGAGATGGATCTCCCAGTAACAGGATGCTGCTGCCCATTTGTCACCAGGATGGCCCAGTGGGTTTCCCCTTGGGAAGCACTTCACCTACCAGGCTAACTGATGAAAGTATTTGCATCAGCGCCTGGCTGGAATGGGCTCTGGGGCCTTTTCCTCAGAAGAGAAGGCAGAAGAGCTGCTCTCCCTTCTGTCCAGTGGCTGGCAGCAGAATAGGGCCGGGAGGTGGAGGTCCTTGGGAAGCTCCAAGGCCTGCCCGAGAGAGGCAGAGCTGTGGACCCCCGACCCAGGTGGCCTGGCTGGGATTACACAGGAAGGTCCCCTGGCGCGAGGAGGCTGAGTCCCCATTGGAGCCAGCCTGGAGCTCCCTGCCTGATGGAGGCGCAGTGTGTGACTGGAAGCCAGACAGGGCTCCTGCCTTCTGGAGGCTTCTACTCTGAGGATGCCCTCAGTTTCCCTCTTTCCTTGGAACCCAAAACCCCAGTGCCAAGTGAGAGGACCCAGTCCAGAGTGGGACTGGTCTGAGCCTGGGGGGTGGGCAGGGGAGTGGCCGTCTCCTCTGTTTGCTGCTTGTTCATCTAAGCAGCCCCCCATGTGCATGATGTTTGATCCTTTTGCAGGCGCCAGCCAGAGACCCCTGCTGATCCCACCCACCTCTCCCCCACTCCCGTCTTCCCCCCGCCCACCAGCTGTCTCTGGCTCAATACCTCCTGCATCCACAAATCACTGCGACAGGAAGGCCTCTTTGTCGTCTGTGCCTTGGAGACGCTCGTCTTGGCTGTGGCGACGGGGAGTCCCACATACCCCGGCAAGGGCTTGGGCCTCCCTTGGTGGCAGTGGGGTCGGGGTCAGGCAGCATCCAAGAGCAGCTGGGATGTGCTGGGGCCTGGAGGAGGGACTTGGCTGCGGGAAGCCCCAGGTGACCCTGTTGGAGGGTAGCACCATGAACCACAACACACCTGTGTTGGAGAGTCAGAGACCCCGAATGCCAGCTGGAGGGAGGGGTCCTAAGGATTTGTTCACATGAGGAAACTGAGATCCAGAATGGGAAGAGGTGACAGGGCCTGCTGGAGGTGTGGGGCTATGGGTGCTCTCGAGTACCTGCTTGGTGTCAGGCCCTGCGTGAGGCAGTGTGAGGGCAGCATGGATATGAAGGCAACGATGGGGAAGCACTGGTGTGGGTCCAGGTGGACACTCAGACTGAGGACATTGAGGAAAAAGCCCTGGACCAGGGAGAGAGGGCCGTGGTTCAAAGCCTGGCCGGAAAGCCTCATTAAAGTCCTTCTGGGGCTCATCTCTGCCCTCATCTAGTGGATAGCACACCCCTCTAAGAACTCCCAGCTGAGGGCACTGTGGAGATATGGGGCAAAGTAGGACGGGCAGCTCATGGACTGACATCTGTGACCTCTGCCACAGCCACAGGACACTGCCTGACCCTGACACCCCGTGCCCCTCATCCAGCCTGGGAGTCTCGCCTAGCCAAGTGCTGCCACCTCCGGGAAGGCTGCCACCTCCGGGAAGGCTGCTACTGCCTCCCATCTGCTCTCCCCTACCCGTCCCAGCCCTCCAAACTTCATTTCCACACCTTGTCTTTTTTGTTTTTGTTTTGTCTTATGATCTGGACTGGTTAAAATGTGTAATTCTTGAGTGCAATGGGTAGGGGGAAGAGGAGGGAACCTGGAACATTGTGAGGGAAACTCTACCCACTTTAAAAGCAAAGATACCCTCACCCCAGTGGTGCCCCCCCACCTCACCCCTCATTCTTCCATATCCCTCAAACCCTTCACATGCCCACCCCTCCCCCTACCACCCTCTCCTGCTTCATTTCCTCTTTCTCCCCAGGTGGGATGGGAGGGTGGGGGAGAAAGCAGACTCAGATGTCACCTGCTGATGAATGGTGGTGGTGGCCTGGGCCACAGAACCCGCTGAGCCACACAAAGCTGCGAGCTGGGCCCTGCCTACCATGCTCTGTGGGTGTCCGGACACTGTGGGAACCATTTTCCTTTTGGCACCACCAAGAACCTTGAGTCTGACTGTCAGCGTGTGGACGCTTGGACTCAGAGACACAGCCCCTCTCAGAGGTGGGCTCGGGGCAGCCCGTGGCTCATCGGCATGTGTGATCCACACAGTGACTGTCCCGGAGTCCCGCCGTGGGCCCGAGGGAGAGCAGATCGGAGTGGTACAGTCTAAGAACCTTGGGTCCGTGGAGAATTAGAACCTTAAACCCCTGGAGGCTGTTCTGAATGTTGTGTCAGACCCCCAGGATCTTCAAACCAAGCACTCTTAGGAAGAGCAACCATGTGGGGGAGGTCTGGGCTTGAGCCCCCTGCCGCTGAGCCCCAAGTTGCTGCTGTTGGGCCGTGAGCCCCGGGCTCCGTGGCCCTTCCAGGGTTGTCGGAGGTAGTGGGGAACCAGCTGATGGGGTCCCCCTCACCCCACTTTCAGTAGCACAGTTCTAGTTTTATGTTTTATATGTCAGAGTTTCACTTGGAAAAAGTCTTCCTCTGCTTAAAAATAAAGAATAAAGTTTTTCAGGCCCTGCACTGTGCCACAGTTTCAGCCAGGACCTGCCACAGCCTGCAAGGGTGACTCGGGCCGGTGGGTGAATGGACAGGCGGACGGGGCCCCCGGGCGGTGGGGGCAGTTGCTCTGGGCCCTCTCCCCCCACCCTACTCCTGCTGCGTTGTTGCTGCAGCCAGAGAACACTCGGGGTCTGTCGTCCTGTTGACTGCGGTGACAGTTTAATAGTAGCTTCCTGGGCTGTCATTTAAATCTGCCTGCCAGGTTAGTAGGCCAGGGGCGGGCTGGCATGCCCCCTGCCCCCACCCCGGATCCTCATTCTGCTGGCAGGGTTGTCTTGGCAATGCCAGGACCTGGCGGGCTCTGCAGAAGGGTAGCTGTGGGGGGAACAGCCCTTTCATCTCTCCAACCCCAGTACAAGTGGCCCAGCTGCCTTAGGGCTGGGCTGCAGGAGCCAGGCCAGCCAGTGCTGCTCCAGGCCTGGGAGAGGAAATGGGAACAGACGAGGCCCTTCTGCGGGCTTCAAGGTGGGGGCTGTAATCATTGCTCGTTCCATCTCTCAGCTGCCCTGAGAGGGGAAAGGACCTGCCCAGGTGCCTCAGCAACAATATTGAGCTAGAATCCATCTTGCCAGTGAGTCTCTGCTCTGCCTTCAGAGAATATTCCTTGGGACCTCTCACCAATCTGTAGAAACCTGAGGCTACCTCTCAGATCTCTCTCTCATCTCCCTGTCTCATGTGGCCTGGTTTCAATCCCCCTCCCTGGCTTTTCTCTGGACAAGTCCCTGCTCTGAGGACTAGGGTCTCCCAGTGGAGTCCCCTCAGCTCCGCTTGGGGCCAGGGGCTCTGTGAACACCATTTCCCGTTTTTCAAGGCTTGATGGAGCTGGCACAGAGAGAGAGATTAGGTACCAGCCTCTGCTGGGGGCCACAGGCCTCGCCATCTCTGGGCCTCATGTTCTATACGTAGGATTTGGGGCTTGCACTACAGCTGTGTTTCCTTGGGCCACTTTTTCTTGGGGAATTAATAGGCATGGCATCCAGAAAAGTTCCTTGGTTAAGCAAATTTGGAAAGTGCTGGAGGAAACAGAGTCAATTTGGTATCTTTACTGTAGGCCTTCTCAGGGCCCTTAGTAAGCCAGTGGGCCTCATGCATCTCCAAGGCAGGAAATAATGTCTTATCCCAAACGTCTGGGGAGATGGCCACCCCTGCTGTCTGTCACACCCTCTACCTCTTTCTTGTCTGTCTTGCACAGTCTCACCAAATCCTGAAGGAAACCCTGGCAGCTTTGAGCCACGGGTTTTGTCAGCTGCTTAGCAAAGCTGGGTCAGTCCATGGGTGAGCTCGGGGAGAGCCAGGCCCCTGCACTGAGCCTCTGAGGGGCAGCTTGATGCCAGGCAGGGCGAGCTGGCCCCTGGTCTAGTGGGACTGCCAGGTCCCCGGCCACTTATCTCCTCCCCAGGCCCAAATTGCCATTCTGCTGGGTCCTCCACGCCCCAGGCCCCGCTATCCCTCTCCCCGGAGTGCCCTTTATAGCTCTCCTCACTCCTGCCCCTTGGCTCACTCCTCTTCCTTGATCATAGTCTCCTCCTCCACGAAGTCTTCCTTGATTCCTGGACCAGGTTAGATGGCGCTCCCCTGGCTTCCTGGCCACACAGTGGGACCAAAAGTCAGAATACCGAGATTCAGATGCAGCCCTTCACAGACACGTGCTATGACTTTGAGAAGCCACTTCTCTCTGGGGCCTGGTTTTCTGGCTTATAGAATGGGAGAGCTGTACAGGGGCCTTCAAGCCCCTGGGCTCTGACATGAGAGAGCATTGTGATTGCCAAGAGGAAGCCACACCGAGCTCGCCACCTGGCAGTTCTGACTAATCTTTGTTTTGAAGCCCCCTGTCTGCACTAGGGCTGCTGGATGAGCGTGGGAGGGGAACAGCAGTGTGAAGGATGCATTATTGTCTCAGGGAAGGACGCCTCCAGAGGTGGGGAAGCTGGGAGGTGCTGAGTGATCACAATAATTTCACAAGATCATAGACTCTGGGCCTTGAGCAGGGCTTAAGATTCAGTCAGCACCACACTTCCCTTTCCAGACAGGGAGGCAGGCCCAATGTCACACACATAGCGGCTAGAGCTGCTGACTTTACATGCCTCAAACTTGCACCTCTATGCCTCTCTGTTTATAAAGCCTGGTGCCTTCCTTAGCTCATTTTCTCCTCACAACAACTGAGTGTGTTTGGAGAAGCAGGGATAGTATCCTTGAATACAGATGAACAAAGTGAAGCTCAGAGAAGTTGTGTCACCTGCAAGATGTCACACAGCCCACAAATGGCAGAGCAGAGTTTGACTGACTGTGGACTGTCCGATGCTGTCCTCAGCCTGCATTCTTGTTGTAAATAGCAGTGCCTGCTTCCTTTGTCCTGCGCTTCCCATTCTCTCCTACTCTGCCCGGGGCTTGGCTCCCCCCACCCCACCTCTGGAATCCCAAGTCTTTTGTGGCAGCCCTTCTGTTGCCATGGCACCAGATTATGATGTCGCAGACCCTGGATGACTATGTACTGCTCCTGGGCTGTGGAATACAGGGACTCACAGAGGTGGGCATTGTCCAGGGGGCAGACTGGCATGAAGGAAATAAATCCCTGTAAGCAGGGAGCCACAGCCTCAAGCCCAGCTGGGGTATCACCCTGGGAGCTGGAGCCAAGGCTGCCAGTGCCAGCAGAGCAGGGGTCTGGCATGGCTTGCCCCGACAGCCTTGAAAGACCACTCAGCCCTCATCTCTTGGCAGGGCTAACGTAGACTCTTGGTGAGGGGCTTTGGGGCTCATGACACTGAATGAGCGGACACTGGGATGCTCACTGGGGTCCACTGGGAGAGCCTTTAGCCTTTAGTCCTGGTGGCAGTGCTGCCTAGGAAAGCCACCAGCCCCACTTGCCCCAAGGAGACAGGACTTTGCCTAAGGCCTCCTAGAGAGGAGGTGGCCATGCCAACATTCAGTCTCAGCACTGACTCCAAATCCTTCCCTGTGGTTACACTTCAGACAGGGGCCCACTAAGGTGGTTTAGACGAGTCCCCAACCCAATAGTGACCAAGCTGCCTCAGTTTCCCCAAGGCAGTCCGTTGGAAGAGCATAAGTTGTCACCGGCCCAGGTTCATTTTGCTGCATGTTTCTGGGCACATTTCAGGGGACCCTTCATGCAGGTGCCTCCAGGCTAAATGGCTGATTGCCCCATTGCCTTGTCCTGTGGCCCTGGGGCCAGAGAGACATTTCCCTGGTCTTACTGCATTTGCCTCTCTGGGATCCTCGATCATATCCTGTTAATACTGAGGTAGCTGTGGGCCTTAGTGGAAAGAGTCCAAGTTTTGGCAGCTGACACATGAAATTAAAATTCCTCTTCTTGCCGTCTCCCACCCTGACTCTCTGAGCCTTTGTTTTCTCTTCTGTAACATGGGATTAATAACGAGTTCTCACTGGGATCCTGAGAAAAAGGTCCAGACCAGACCCAGGGTGGAAAATGCCCAAACTGGCCCTGACAGTGAACTCAGTTCCTTAACCCCCACTGTGGGACATCCAGCCCTGAGGCTGCCCAGCAGGGCCCTGTGGTGCCTGCGGCTGCTCTGGCCTCTTTGCCCAGCACCTCCCAGGGCTTGGCACACCGTGAGGAGCCCAGCTCCTTCCCGGGCTCCCAGAATGTCAGGGAGAAAAGGGTCTTTGGAGAGTGTGTAGCTGGCCTGTGCCCGGTGACAGAGCCCCTCTAACACCTTCTTCGTCTAGCCTCCCTTGGTCTTCAGAGGTCTGCCTGGTCATGCACTCAGCTGAGCTCCTGGGGACCGGCCACACTGATTTCTCTTCTGTGTGCTTGGTGCAGAGCCTGGCACAGATGCAAGCTCACTGACTGTAGAACTGAAACTTCCTTGGATTCTTCCAAAGAACCTCCTTTGGGGCTTTTCTTACACATCTGATATTGCTGAACATTTCATTTGGAGAGCCATGGTGGGGAAGAGGGGTGTCTGACTGTTAGATCAAATTGCGGCCCTGCTCCCACCCAGATGCGACCTCGGGCATGGAACTTAACACCCGGGGTCTGGATTTCCTATGTGTCAAGTGGGGACATAATGGGCCATTTGTCATGGGATTTCCTGGTGATATACCTTGCACTGAGCTGGGCACACAGAACACACTCTGAGAATGTTAGAAAAGGAAAAAGAAAATGCTAAGATATATACGT
Source organism: Manis pentadactyla (assembly GCF_030020395.1). Taxonomy (NCBI): domain Eukaryota; kingdom Metazoa; phylum Chordata; class Mammalia; order Pholidota; family Manidae; genus Manis; species Manis pentadactyla. The sequence goes on along the minus strand of NC_080022.1, from coordinate 43,028,831 downwards.
TTCTTTTTTGGATGCTGAGCTTCTTGTGGGATACTCTGGTGCTCATGTTAGGAACTGCCCCAGGTGCTGTGGTTCATAACTGTACTTACTGTCAGATGATTATGGGCAGTGATCTACCAAAAGGTACTGGTATCTATTGCCCACAGTTATCCCTTGGTGCAGGGCTTGGGGAAGGCTGCTCCGGGGCCTGTGCTGGGAGGCAGGAGAGCTGGTAGTGATCCCTGCTTTGCTGTGTTTCCTGGGCCAACCCCTTTCCTACTCTGGGTTTTAGGTCCCCCATCTGTAGGTGGACTCCGATTCCTCTGGTTTCTTTAACCCTGCACAGACAGAGGTATTCTTCTAAGGAAAGTGAGAAGAAAACTCATCTTTGAACATGGATGTACTTGCAAGGTTTCCATTGAAAGGCAGAATGGAATGGATTCAGGTGCCTGTCCCCAGATCCTTGCTAAGTGGCTTAGGGCAGGGAGAGCAGTTACATGATGGCCCCAGAGGCAGCCAGAGTGTCTGTGGGAGGATGTGTCCTCCAAGGCTGGCCACTGGGAAGGAGCTTCCCAGAGAGCAGGTGAGCCTCAGCCCTGGAGGTGTGGGCACAGGGGCTGGGCACCTACATCCCCCTTTGGTTCAGTGCCCTGACTGTGACCTGCCCTGAGTTGGGTCCTGTGCCGAATCTGACACTGGAGGCACGTCAGGCCAATGCGGGGCTGGGGAGGAACGCAAACTGTGTTGGTCCCTGCGATCTTGCCCCAGTTTTGCTACCAGCTGTGAGATCTCAGCCAGCTACATACGACCCCTGAGGGCACAGAATACACATTTCCTTTGCTTCTAAGACTCAGACCGTAAAAACGACTGCTGCCGACCCCATCTGCTGTGTGCCAGGATCTCTGTTGCCCGTGCTTCAGACAGTGTAACTTGATACTCCTCAGAGCCTTTTGTTTTCTTCTCCCCATTATATAGATAAGAAAACAAGCTCAGAGGCTAAGTACTATGCCCAAGGGCACCCAGACAGAGAGAGGCAGCACCGGGATTCAAACTCACCCCTCAGAGGCCTGTGTTCCAGGCTGTAAGTACCTTGGGTGGCAGAGACTGATTTGGGCATCTCCCCCAGTAGATGCCTTTCCCACCATTCTGAACAGAACATGTCTTGCCACAAAGTAATTGTTTGCTGTTAAGGATCTGTATCTCCAGCTCCCTGGTGCTGGCAGAAAGGGTCTGGGCTTCTCTCTGGGTGCAGGGAGCAGGACAGCCCGGTAAAAGGACTGAGCACCGGAGGAAGGGGCTGAGGCACCTGCTGTCAGTGATCAGGGAAGGCTTCATAGAGGTGGTGGCAGGGGAACAGGCATTCCGTTGGTGGGTGGATCCTGTCTGTCTTGTTGGACTTGAGTTCCTGAACTTGGAGGGCAAGGCCAGGTGTCGCCGGTGTCCACCTGGTGCTCAGTGCACATGTGTTGAATGAGTGAGTGTTTCTCTCCTGTCCTCTTGGTCGGCGGGGCCCCCTCTGGCCTAGTGGGGCTGTGGGAGGTCCTGCGGTCCTGCTTCCAGACCGTGTCCCAGCCCCCCCGTAGCCCCGGTGGGGAAACCTCGGTGCCCACAGGGCTCCTCACGCTGCTCTCCTTGCCCTGCAGCCAAGAGGACCTGTTCGGACAGCGACTTCACCTGTGACAACGGCCACTGCATCCCCGAGCGATGGCAGTGTGATGGCGAGGAGGAGTGCCCCGACGGCTCGGATGAGTCCCAGGCTGCCTGCAGTGAGTCCTGCCCCAGGGCCTTAGCTTCTCCATCAGGTCCTCCTTGTTGGGAGGGTGGGAGGCACCAGTGAGGCAGTCTGCGGAACACAGCCCTAGACCCACATTGTGCTGCGCCCTCGGGGGCTCCTGAACCAGCCAGGGCTTTCCTGTCACTGGTTTCTGGAGACCCATTCTGGGGCTTTCTTCACAGGCCTCTTGCAGGTTTGAGCCTGCTCCTGCAGGACCAAGGGCTAGAAGCAGCCCTTCTGCCCAGGGGCAGCCACAGTACATCCTCCAGGCCTCCCCCTCTATTTTCCTGAGGACTCTGATCATAGTTCTAACTGTTCTGATGACAGCTGGTGCCTGTCCGGTGTTTCCCGTGTGCCTGGTGAGGTGCCCTGCTCTCTGTATGCATTAATTCATCTCATCCCCACAGCAGCCTTAGGAGGCAGGTACTGACACTTTCTGATTTGTGCAAAGGAGGCCACTGAGGCTCAGAGAGGTTGAGTGACTTGCCCAAGTCCACCCAGCCAGTACTTTGAGGCCCCAGCTCTTTCCTCTGCTCTGTGGAGTAAGCGCAGGAGCCCCGGCCTCCCTGGCAGGCTGGGGGCAGCAGAGGCAGCCCGCAGTGAGGCAAGGGCCAGAGCCAAGCCCCGGGCCCGCCTCCCACGCTCAGGGCTTTGTCTCTCCCTGATTTCTTGTCCAGGCCCTAATCCTCAAAGCAAATTTACACCCACAGGTCATTCCGTGACATTTGTTAAATTAAAAAGGAGATGAGAAGGGGGCGGGGAAGGACCCGGTGCTCCAAGGCGGAGCTTCTCCAAGTAAGATGGAGACAAAAGGTTGGCAGGGAGTTTGTGGAGGACCGTGGGGCTGGGCGTTACAGTCCCCAGTCCTCGTTAGGGGCCATGGTGGCCCGAGTCACAGCGGCGGGGACAGTGGAGGCCAGTGTCCCATCTCGGGCTGTGGCTGCTGATAACTGGTTTCCTTGTCTCCTAGCAACAGCTACCAGTCTCTTGTGAAAGAGAGAGAGAGCACGAGTGAGTGAGCAAGGGCAGCCCCACCCGAGTCAGGGGGGCTCCCCATTTCCTGGCACAGCTGCACCAGCTCCCCGGCCAGCCACAGGCCCTGTCCTTCCCTCACTCCACCAGGTAGCTAACCTGTCCCAGGGGTGCCTGGGCAGGAGGGCAGCCCAGTGCTTTGTCCTGAGCTTCAGAAGGAACAAAGCCTGGCCACACCCACCTGTGACTCATCCTCAGGACGCCCTTGGAGAGTGCGCATCCCTGTTTGGAGAGAAGGAAATCAAGGCTCAGACAGAATCAGCCCCCCAGCCCGTGGCTGCCCAACCAACAAGGAGCAGAGCTGTGTGCAGCCAGGAGCGGGTTTGGGGAGGGCAGCTGCAGCCCCGGGCTTTGCCCCCACTGCTGTCAGCTGGCTGGCCCCTCTCTGGCAGTGTCCTGGATTTGGGGGCAAGGGGAGGGGTGGGGAGCCTCATCACTGTTAGTGTTGGGGTCTGTCCTACTGCCTGAGCTGTGCTCCCCTTGCTCCCCACCTCTCTGTCTTTGTATCCGTGCCCCTTTACCCCTGCCTTCTGCCCCCCACCAGGCCCTGCCCCACCCCCTGCTATCTTGGGCTGCCTCCCCTTGCCTGCCTGCTCCTTCTCTTCCTCCCTCCCTCTGGACTGTGCAGGGACCCTCCAACCTTACCCCTCCTGCCTCCCAGGACTGCTTTGTACCCAGCTGTACGTCAGTTACTTGACCATTGAATAACTGGAGGCCCAGAGACGTTGAGGGCCTTGCTTCTAAGACACACAGGTTGTTCATGGCTGGTTTGCCTTCGTGGCAAAAGACGGGCTCCTCAGGCTCTCTGAGGCTCGACGGAGTGCCCCATGGGGGCAGCAGCCAAGGCCACTCCCTGGGAGTAGAGAGGCCCAGCTCTCTGTGCTCTTCCAGCAATTCACTGTGAGGCGTGGCATACTTTCCTGCCCCTGTCTGGGCCCCACTTTCTAATATTCCTGAATTCCAAAGACCATGATTCTAAGATTCCTGGACTCTTAGCATTCTGAGACCCTCTTTCTCCCTTGCCTGTGCCCAGCTGAGGCATGAGGCCCAGGACCCCACTTCCTATGCAGAGTTAACATTCACCATAGGCAAAGCTGGTGCCTGTCTGGTGTTTCCCGTGTGCCTGGTGAGGTGCTCTGCTCTCTGCATGCATTAATTCATCTCATCCCCACAGCAGCCGTAGGAGGCAGGTGGGAGGACTGCCTGGAGGAGGTCGGCCAGAGTGAGGCCCCAAGGGTCAGGCAGAATTTGGGGCAGCAGGACCCAGTGGCAGGCTTGCTCACAGCTTCCTGACCGAGTGGGCACCCTGCAGCCAAACTGCTGCCCATTTCTTTGGTGTTGCCATAGCAACTTCCACAGCCTTCCAGGTTCCTGGGGACTGTACCAGCTTCCAGGATAGAGCCCCCTTCCCACCCTCAAGAAAGATTATAGGCAATAGCAAGTGTAGAGAGTTTGGTGTCTGACATACTTGGATTTAGGTCCTGTACCCTGGGAGGTGTCAGACAAGGTGCCCAATCTCTCTGAGCCTCAGTTTATTCATCTGTAAAATGGGGTAATGGTATCTGCCTTACAGAGGTTGTGAGGATCAAATGGAAAAAATGCATGCAAAGTGTCAGTGCTGGAGTAAATGGCAGTGTTGTTGTTATCACTACATTTTGATTCCAGGTCTTCTCCCCTATATACACCAATTTAAAATCTTAGAACAGAAGAGTGTGAGGGAGGTTTGGACTAAGAGGAAAAGACCTAAGGAGCAGGCTCCTGTTCTTGTGTTCCCTGCTGTGCTGCCTGCCCCCAGCTGGCCAGGGTTTCTCCCAGGTCTGTTTCCTTCTGGTTCTGAGTTCTGCGCCTATCAAACACAGCCAGGAGTCACAGTAGGAAAGCCTGGGACATTTGCCTAATGAAAGTAACATTTCAGCTCTAATTATAGCTCCCTTGATTGGGGATGATTCTGACCCACCTTCAGGCATCTGTTGAGAGGGGCGCTTGCATGGGGGTGGGAAGGTTGGTTCAAGGTGAATGAGTTATACCTTTGAAAGCAGGGTTTTATTCATGCATCTCAGAACCTGTCCACCTGGAAGAGTGACCTCACTGGTTATCCAAGGGCACCTTCCTCTTACAGATCAGGATGTGGAGGCCCGGAGATTTTCCGAGATCACCCAGCAAGTTAGAGCCTGGCCCAACTAGAAGTGCTTTGCCTGACCTGATGTGAAGAAGCTTGTTGTAACTGCCCCCTTCTTCCCTGTGGGACAGTCCCATGTCATGCTTCCCGGGGTAGCAGCTGGACAGAGTTCCCACCACCTGAGTCTCTGGTCGCTTGGAGCTGGCAGTGCCCATTTGGAGGTTGTCTGTCCCGGAGCCTCACATGACCCAGTACTGCTGGTGTGTTTGCTCAGGAAGCATCAACCACTTCGAGTCTCTTATTCAGCAGACGTTTCCCTTTCTATTACCTTGAACTTGTGAATTGCAGACAGTACCGGTGGATTTGGGTTTCTGGGGCAGGGTTCTCTGGGAATTTGTAAGTGCCTGCGGCCACTCCAGATGCAGTTTCAGGCCCTTTTTGACTTTGGAAGGTTCCTGATGTCTGGGAGACAGTGGGTTTCTTCCCTCCTCCCTCTCAGAACTTGGGGACCCTTGATAGCAGGCCACAGGCATGCATCAGGGCATCTGTCTCAGAGAGAGAGGCATTCCGGGGTGGCGGCCGCATCGCAGCGGGCACAAGGGCTCTGATACTGTGTATTCAGCAGGGCTGAGGCCAGGCCCTCCCACCTGTTTGTATTTGCATTTCCTGAAATAAAACAAAGGCAACTATTTTCTGAACTTCAAGTTTCTTCCAGGCTCTAAGTGTAGAGATTTTCATGTTTCTTCATTTAAACCATCCACCAACTCTAGGAGATTGATTATGTAACCCCATTTCAGGGGTGCAGGGAGGTTAAGTGACTTCCTGAAGGATCTTTGTGTTAGCAAATGGGATTTGGACCCAGGTCTGTCTGTTCCAAAGCTCCTGCTCCTTCTTCTGCATTATGCTGCTGGCAGGCCTTTGCTTTGAGTTACCCTGAGAGTGGACATCAGATGGCCATCTTGTAGACCCTGCTGAGCAAAGGCCCAGTGAGCCCCTTTCCTCCAGTGATCCCTCTCCAGCCCAGAGATGCCAGGTAGACCGGCAGGCCTATTTTTCTCATGTATAATGGTTAAATGCAATAAGTTAAACAGTGCTTGGAGTTAAGAGAGATGTGGAATGGAAGTCCAGCTCTTCCCCTTAGCACAAGACTTTGAGCAAACAACTTACCCTCTCTGGGCTTTGCTCTCATCTATAAAATAGAGGTAATACTAGTACCCAACTCATAAGGAGATACTGCATACCAACAATACCCAGACTGACTTCCCAGGGCTAGGCAGTGGAGGCCTGAGCCAGGAGCCCAGAGAGCAAGGTTCCCACCCTGGCTCTGGGGAAGAGCTGCATCACAACAGAGCCGGTGAGGGTCCAGGGCAGATAGGCGGCTGGAACACCCAGGATCCAGTAGCCTCAGCAGGCCCCTTCCTCTCTCTGCTTCGGTCTCCTGTCACCCCACTGATGCTCCACAGGATGACCTCTTGTGCCCTGGCACTCCAAGACGGTGCCTTGGCTCTTTGAGGGTTGGAGGACTGGTGTCAAGCCCTGCTAAATCCTCAAGAGCTTGTAATTAGAGCTGTCTATTTAGGGATTGCAAATGTCTTATTAATTATAAAGAAAGGAAGCAGACGAATTGTTTAATCATTGTCCTTGCTGAAAGGTTATGCAATTACCTGTATAAATTTTCATTAAAAGTTCAAGCAGCTGCCTGCTGCACTGGGATATGCAGAACCAGGCTGCTGGAGGTGGTGTGGACAGTCAAGGGTCATTTCAGTCACCTGGGCTTTTAGGCAGAGCATTTGGGGCTGCTGCTGGGCCACTTACCTACCCATAGGAGCATGCAGGTTTTAACAGAAAGGGCATGGTTTACTCAGAGGAATCTGGATCCAGTTACTTGGTCTCTGTGAGCCTCAGTTTCATCATCTGTAAAATGGAGTTTACCTGCAGGACCGCCATCCTCCACTCCAGGGTCACTGCCGACATGATGATCATTGTGACTGGAACCCCTGGAGTTTACTTCATACCCTGCTGGGCCTGTTTACCTGATAGGGTGATGACGTGGGTGAAACGAGAAAATACTAAATCCTCAGCATGGAGCTGCCTGACACACTGCAGGTGCTCAGTAAATGTGGCTTCCTTCCGAGTCCCCTGGGAGGTTGTGTTGCCTGAGGCCTGGCCATATGCAGAATGGTCATATGTGATCACCTTGTCCCTCCATCCCATTGCCCTCTCAGGGGCTTGGAAATACACAGAACACTTCTATCACTTTTATGGGAATGAATCAAAGAAATGAAATATCCTATATCCTGTAGTCTTGCAGAATGATGACCCAGTGGTTCTCAAAGGGAATCACCAAGGATCAAGGGAGTCACTCAAATGCAGACTCCTGGGCTTTGCCATTGCAGACTGGATTCAGTCTAGTATGAACTGGGGCCCAGGAACCTGAACTTCTCACAGTGCTCATACCCCTTCCTATAGTCAGGGTCTAGGAAGCGCCAGCCAGCTTCTGTCAGCCCATAGGGGCAGTGCCCATTGAGGCCCACTGGGTGTTCATGGTAGAGGCGCTCTGGAGGGGCCCCCCTCCTGCTTCCCAGGCCCCCTTCACCAACATGCACTACAGCCCCGAGGTGGCCTTTGTAAAAAATCTTTGAATGTCAGTGTTTCTTGCAGCGTTCTACCCAACTGTTATTTGTAAAGGGGATTTTCTGTAAAATGAATCCTGAGTCCTGTATCCCCAATGAATCACCTTATAGTTCATGAAATGTATTTGTACAGATAACTCTAGAGTCTGCACTTGAGGGTCTAAGGTTCTCCTCTTCCAACATGGGGTCCTTGATTCAACACCTGGCCCCCACCCCATCTTGTCTGCCCTTTTTCCATCCCTCATGGCCTCCCACCCTGGCTCTGGAAGTAGGGAAAGGGAACCTGCTCTGAGATCATAGAGCAAATGAACCTGTTGCCTGTGGATGCAGCAGTGCGTGCCCATTCCCTGGCGCAGCTGACTTGAAATCCTCTCTATTCCTTACCAGCTGTGTGACTAAAATCCAGTGCTTACCACCGTGTCTGGTACACAAGTTTTCACTAGATGCTGAGTAAATAAACAAGTCATCTCTTATACATGGAAAATAATAGTAGGTAGCATTAATGAGCAGTGGGCTGGGCAGTCTCAGTACCTTACAGACATTAACTCAGTCATTAGAACAGTCCTATGAGATCCTCACTTCTTTGTTGCAGAGATAAGGATTGTTGACTGAGGTCACAGAGCCAGTGAGTGACCAATCTAGAATTTGAATCGAGGCAGCCAGGCTCCAGAGCCTATGCCCTTGACCTGCACACTGGAGGCCATGACCTAATCCTTACCTGCTGGCTCATTGTGAAAATTAAATGCAAATATCTAGCATTATGTCCAGCACATCCTAAAGACCATGAGTCTGGGCCTCCTGTACACTCTGGAAGGCAGTGGGGGCCCAGCCACGGAGGTCTGAGGTGCATCTGCCACGGCTGTGTCTGTCACGTGAGTCGTCCTGGGAAGCTCAGGAAGAGAGCCATCTTCAGCCCTGATCTGGGTTCTCGTTCTTTCTTCCAAATTGAGAATCAGCCCTAGGGGTTCAGGCCCTGATTGAGTCAGCCTCTGATTGCTGCTGCAGTAATTAGAGCTGTGTGCTCCCGCTGGGCCCTACCACACGGCGGCTGCTCTCAACAGTGGGCTCAGCACCATCACTGGGCTAGGGAGGGGCATGGGGTAGTGGGTCATAGAGGGAGCTCCTGGGGCCTTGATGAGCCCTCCAGACCTACAGGTTCAGGTCATGGAGCTGCTGATCTGGAAGGAACACCGAGGTCCAACTGGGGCATATCTCACCCAAGGGCCTACAGCTGGGAAATGGCAGAGGCAGTGTGCAGGGCATGCAGCTCTGCGTTGCTGGAGCTTAAAGGTGAGGCTTGAAGGGGTGGGAGGTGGGCCCAGTGAGGCAGGCAGGGGTTGGCTGGATCAAGGAGGGGCCTGAGTCCCAGGGACCAGGGCGCTATGAAAGGGTGTCAGGCAGGGCAGTGGCAGTCAAATGTAGGATTCAGAAAGCCTTAGTGACAGACAGGGCTTTCTTTCAGGTGAAGAAACTGAGACGCAGGGCAGGAAGACTCTGATGGGTTCCCAGGGTGTTGGGTCAGGTGGCTGGAGCTGGATGGCAGGACTGGTTGGCACCATGCTCTGGCCCCTTGGCTAACCCCTGCATGGGTGTCTGTCTCCACAGCCAAGCAGGTATGTCCTGCAGAGAAGCTGAGCTGTGGACCCACCAGCCACAAGTGTGTGCCCGCCTCGTGGCGCTGTGATGGGGAGAAGGACTGTGAGAGCGGAGCAGACGAAGCTGGCTGTGTCACCTGTGAGTCGGGTTCGGGTCAGGCCCCATGGTCTGCCAGGCATGGCCAGGCAGCCTCAGGGAGCAGTGGCCGCTGCTGGCGGAGGCCTGGTCTCAAAGACTTGGTGGGTGGAGAGGAAAGGGTGATTGTCGGACACTAGTGATGGCCAGGCACTCTGGGGACATTTCGTTCTTTCATCCTCATGACCACCTCATGAGTAGCCATTGTCACCCCCATTTTATGGGGGAGGAAACTGAGGCTCAGACAAGCGAGGAAAAGTGCCCAAGCCTGAGTAATGGAACTGAGATTCAAATTCACGTCTGGATGGCCAAGCCCGTTAGTTTATACCATGCCTGACATCTGCTCATCCATTCCATAAGTCTGTACTGATCTCTAAACAAAGGTAGGAGAACCAGCGCAGGGGGCCTGGGCCAGGGCACTGGCAGTGTCAGTGGGGAGGGGACAGATTCCTGAGGTGTGAAGGACAACTATTGCTGAAATCTCAGATTTGAGCACAGATACCACAGGGTGGGGAAGTCATTCCCAGCAGCCTCGGCAGGAACAGATGGAAGTGGTCACTGGGACAGTTCCACATCACTGAGCTTCAAACACAGGATTATCTCCTTCCCAGGGAGGGCCAGCAGGGCCTGGGCCAGAGGGGCTGTGCTCGTTTCAATTCACTGGGCACCTACTGTGTGCCAGGCCTGGAGCCAGGCTCAGGAAGGGACGAGGTGAATCCTACACACTCTTCCCTCTGGGAGCTCACGATTAATAGGGAGACAGACTGGCTATCAATAACTAGGCTGTGAGACTGGGAGAAATATGAGTAGTCACTCGGGGGCTCTTACCAGGCACTTGCCCACCACTACCTCCCCCGTCCATTCCTTCCACCAGGCTGTGTACTTGCATCTTATCCATCTTCCCTGGCCCAGGGGAAATATCATCTCTTTGGGAGGCTTCTGAGTCACAGCACCCTGGATTCTAAGTCTGGAGTTCTGATGTATCTGAAGCAGGAAGCATCTGGGTATGGGGGGAGATCCTGGCTGGGGCCAGCGATTTCAAAGCCTCGCTGATGTCACTGGCTTGTTTCTTCAGTCATGATAATTTTGCAGGGCCTCAGTGGCCAATGAGCATCCTCTTCCTTCCTTACCTCCCCCCCACACACTCCCCACCCACCCCTGTAATCAGTTTCCCCAGCCCAAGGGGCCATCAGCCCCCATTGCAGGGGTGGGGGTATCTAACTAGGGTGTGCTGTGGCAGGAGCATTCCTCCTTAACTGTAGGAGACAGGGTGTTAGAGGGTCTTGGTTGGGCTTCTGTGCTGTAGCTTCCAACCACCTGGGTGGTAGAAAAAGAATTCTCCCTTCTCTTACCCCTCAGAGCCTCTTCCATGTGTGAGCAGTAGGAGTGGGGTCTCTGGGTGTCCGCCTGAGATTCTTCAAGTTGCTGTCAGCTTCAAAACCTCAGGGAGAAATCAGGAACAAGAAACACTTCCTCCCAGAACTCCAAACCTAGTGTCCTCCCGCCCTGAACATGTACAAGCGGAGTCTGGGCAGGGAGATGGGAGCTAATCCAGGCATCTATGAGATGTCGAGGAGCAGACATTACAGGGTAGTTAGTGTGTGCTTTTCCCTCCAGTGCCCCAACATCCCGAAAGGCCTGAAGGAGAAAAAAATGCAACTGTCAGGAACTTGATAGAGATGTCAGCAACACATGATGAGATGCCTACATTGTGAGACTGAAGACAACATTCTATTTTACATTCACTAACAATGAAAACTGGTAATTTTCCATCAGAAAATAAAACAGACACTTGGCGCCCCCACGTGGACAGATATGGTGCTGCGGCCACCATCATGTTATCCGTGGCCACAGCCACTGCACACACCCTGCCTGGGCGCCCCCAGGCCTGTTCTCGGCCTCTGTGTAAGGAATGAAGAAGGAAAGGAGATGAGAAGGTCCCTGCTGTGAAAACAGCTTATACTCCAGGAGGGGAGGAGAAACCAGAAAGCTGAGAGGCATCAGAGTAGGAAGGAAGAAACCCAAACCTGAGTTCTGTTTCCTCATCACCATGGACTGACTGTGTGACCCGGGCAAGCTGTCCCTCTCTCTGGCCCTCAGTTTCCCCATGTGTAAGCTGGTGGTCAAGAAGGCCACCAGAGAGAGGAAGCCCAGGGCCCCAGGCAGAAGCAGTGACCTCTGCCCTTAAAAACGACTGCACTTCCTTCAGTTACTCCTCACAGCTGGGCTGGTCTAGCCGCCATCTCCTGCACAGCCACCCGCTCCAGGGAGCTCTGTGCCAGGGCCTCAGGACAAAGCTGGGTCTGCCTGGGAGCCTCTCCCCATGCAGTTTATGGTCTCCAGGCAGATGGAGGAGGACATGAGACCCAGACACTTGAGGGTGCTGTGAAGGGCACCCAAAAGGAGAGAAGAGGGCAGGAGCAGCAGGGGAGCACGAAGTGTTATGCAAGAGGTGGAATTTGGACCGTTGAAGGATGGGAACTCGTCGTTGTGAAATACAGAAACAGTGGTGGGCAAGAGGTGGGCACCCAGCAGATGGAATTGGGCAGAGGCCTGGAGGTGAGAGCAGTTGTAAACAGTCCAGTGTGGTTGAGGCCAGGGTATGTGCTGCCATGAGGTCATGGGGCATAGCAGTGAGGCTCCATGCCAGTGGCCTTGGACACCAGGCCAGGGCACGTAGATGGGACCGGGCAGGCAGACGGGGCCGGGGAGGGGCCTGAGTTGTGCTGTAAGGAAACAGCCCCCGGACCTAGTTTCCTGGTAGGATCAGTGTCATGGTACATAACATTTCCTAGCAACGTCCCGAAGTTGACTTCAAGACAGGCCGCGCTCTGCCGCTTTAGACCCTCCTAGTCCCACCCTAATGCCGCAGGATAGCAATTCTCACTCGCGTTGGGGCCGGGGAGGTTTGGGGAGGCCCCGCATGACCCGGGCAGGACCCGGACTGGAAGCCCCCTTCGCCGTTTGGCTCCCCCGCAGGGCTCATTCTGGCCAGTAGGTGAGGGTCTGCGGCCCCGGGCTCCAGGGACGGGGTCCGGCGGGCCGACGGCTCTCTGTCCCGCGCAGTGTGCGCCCCGCACGAGTTCCAGTGCAGCAACCGCTCTTGCCTGGCCGCCGTGTTCGTGTGCGACGGCGACGACGACTGCGGCGACGGCAGCGACGAGCGTGGCTGTGCTGACCCGGCCTGCGGGCCCCGCGAGTTCCGCTGCGGCGGCGACGGCGGTGTCTGCATCCCCGAGCGCTGGGTCTGCGACCGCCAGTTCGACTGCGAGGACCGCTCGGACGAGGCAGTCGAGCTCTGCGGCCGCGCAGGCCTGGGGGCCACGTCCGCGCCCGCCGCCTGCGCCACTGCCGCCCAGTTCGCCTGCCGCAGCGGCGAGTGCGTGCACCTGGGCTGGCGCTGCGACGGCGACCGCGACTGCAAGGACAAGTCGGACGAGGCCGACTGCCGTAAGCCCCCGCCCTCCACGTCGCGCAGCCCCGCGCACCGAGCTCAGGCACCGCGGGTGCGCGCCGTCCCCAGCGCGGGCTTCCTCTCCTTGCTTCCTCTGCTGGCCTTCGCCTGTTTTACTGGGGAGGAGCCCGAGCTGGGGAGGAAAGGCCAAGTGGCTTGTTTGAGGTCACGTAGCTACTAAGCTGTGGCACTCAGGTCTAATTCCAGAGGCCAAGGGTCTTCACTGCTTCCTGTGCCCTTGGTGATGCCCTCCCTGTCATACCCCCACCCCTGCCCTTCCGTCCCAGACATTCACCCACTGACCCCAGGGCCCCAGACGTTGGTACACTCAGGCACTCGCCCCAGCCCCCCTCCCTGCTGGGCCTGCGCATCCCTACAGGCCTTGCGGGATGCTTCCCAGTCCCAGCTGGGCTAAGTTACCACAGTTCCCTGAGCACCCTTCTTGTCCGCACACCCCACACTGTGATGTCCTCCTATGTCTGTTCCTCCACCCTCCTCTGCCCGTGAGCTCCTGGAGGATGGGGAGGCTCTTACTAGTCTCTGGGTCCCCCTTGCCTGGCATATAACCCTGCACATGGGTGCCCAGTAAGGATTTGCCAAAGGGGTGAAGTCATTAAGTTAATGAGCACCAAGACTCAAAGGAAGGCATGTCTACTCTGGAGGGGTGGCCCTGGAGAGAAGGCGGTGGTTGGGGACACAGGAGACCTGAGTTTTAGTCCTGGTTCTGCCAGCCAGAGTGCCATGTATGACCCTAGGTAAGGCCTTCCTCCTCTCTGAGCTTCAGTCTCCCCGTCTGTACACTGGAAGTGCTTTGGCCCGGTGTCCTCTGAGGACTCCCAAGCTCAGCCACTGGTTCTGTTCTTGCTGGGGTGGATATGGGGTAGGGTGGGGGTAAGGGGAGAAGAATTGGCCCAATATCACATTGGCCCTGACCCTCTCCCCTTGCACTCTCCTGGCAGCGCTGGGCACCTGCCGTGGGGACGAGTTCCAGTGTGGGGATGGGACTTGTGTCCCTGCAATCAAGCGCTGCAACCAGGAACAGGACTGTCCAGATGGGAGTGATGAAGCTGGCTGCCTGCAGGGTGCGTGGTAGGAGGCCGAGGGGCAGATTCCTCTGTGAAGAGAAGCCCTGAGCTCTGCCCTGGCTCCCTGGAGAGAGCAGAGTTGGGAGAGGTCTCCCCTGGGTCCCCCAGAACATCACTTGTCCTTTAGTCACCCAGACCCCTTCCTTGGGGTTCCAGTGGCCCCAGAACTGAAGTTTTAAGCACTCTTCAAAAGCTGAATAGGCCTAGGGAGACATGAAAGGGCACTGCAGGAAGTCCACCCCACCTTCGGTCCACATCCAAGCATCCAGGCGCTCCCCTCACTAGGTCCCAGACTGGGCACAGGCTGCGTCCTATTCTCAAGGGAACCTCTTTATTCTCAGATGCCTGTCTGGTCATCATCCCTGCCTGCAGGAGCAGGGATCCTGACCCGGTGGTCATCTGGGGAAGTGGGTAAAAGGTTGGGCACTGAGGTAGCCTCCTCTATCCGAGGCTTACAGGGCAAAGATTCTCCTCAGACGGGCAGTCCAGCCCCTAGAATCTGCTCTTGCTGCTGCTCTTCCCTCCCAGGGCCCCAGTACTGCCAGATCAGACACAGACCCCCCTGGCCCTGCCTACCAGATGATGCTCAGGCACCCTGATCATTTCTGGGGTCCTGTCCTTCTATGAGCAGAACTCCTACCAGTCCTGTATTCAGCTGCCCCCTGTGGAGGCCAGTGGGGCAGGGAGCTGGAGCTCAGATTGCCTCCCATGGACCTGGCCAGTCCAGCCCTCCCAGCCCAAGATCTCACAGGTGCTGTCCACTCTCTTGTCCGGCCCGACAGAGTCAACATGTGAGGGTCCCCGCAGATTTCAGTGTAAGAGTGGCGAGTGCGTGGACGGCGGGAAAGTGTGTGATGCTCAGAGGGACTGCCGGGACTGGTCGGATGAGCCTCTGAAAGAGTGTGGTACAGTACCTATCTATGTTTCCACTGCTGACCTAACCCTCCCTGCCACCGCCACTCCTGGCGTCTGGGCTCAGGCCCTCACCTGCCCCTCTGACCCTCTCTCTGGACTCACACTCTGTCCTGTGCCCTCAGACAGGGCTCTTTGCCTTTGAGGCTTGTCATTCTGCATTTCTACAAATCTAAGGGCCTTTCCTTTCCAGCCCAGATGCTCAAAATATATGCTTCCTCTCACAAACCCGGCCTCTCCTCACTCCTTCCACGTTCAGACCTCCAAGTGTGTGCTCACTCTGGAACTTTCTCTCTTCTTCACTGTTTCTGCCCTGGCCTCTGAGGCCTTCCAGCCTCTTGCAGGAGTCCCAGCAGAGGGAGGAGTGAGGAACAGCAGGCAGGCAGGCGGCCGATTGAGGAGCACCCCAAGACCACGTGGCTCCGGCCAGGCCTGGGTGAGGGTAGGGCACACCCAGCAGAAGGTGGCACAGCCTGAGTCCTGGGGAGCTTGGACTTCCTGGGAGACCAGACTTAAGAGACTGGACATGACTCAGGAGCAGAATGAGGCAACTGCCATGATGGTAGAGCTGTTGGGGTGGGTTCCAGCTGGAAAAGAACAGGGAAGTCTGGGCTGTAGATGGGGTGGGCATCCCAGAGAACATGCTGGAAACCCAGTGTAGGCTCCAGGAAAGCTCATTTCCGAGGTCAGGAGTTTGGACAGAGAATTCCTGGGGGGACAGAGCATGGGGCAGACGGTCTCTCCCTGCCTTCCTGGCAAACCTGTTCTCACCTAGCACCGCCCCACTTGGGCCCTCAGGAGTTTCGTTCTCCAGAGCGCCCCAGGACCAGCGAGTTTCCACCCCTTTGGAGATTTAAAAGTTGATTTTGAAAGGAAGAGAAGCTGGGTGGAGGTCATTCAGCCTCCAACTGGGCTCGCAGGAGACAGACTCCCCTCTTACACTGCCTCCCCTAGAGGCCTACCACGAAAAGTTCTGGAAGAAAGAATCTATGGCGAAGATGACAGGAAGTGGGAGCAACTGAGCCTAGCCTCTCCACCTGACCCAGATTTGGGCTTAGCCAGGGAATGCTAACCTACTAAACTCTCTTCTCTCTCATCTTTTGCATGACACACCAAAGGGAAGTATGTACGCATGTGTTTGTGTCTCTGTGCTGGTGAGAGGCCAGTATCTGTATCCATGGCTCCTTCTCTGAGTAAGGCAAGGGAACTGCATCACATGTCTGTGCGTGTCCCCCATGTCTGTGTGATTGTGTCTGTGGAGTCCACGGGCCTGTCTGTGCCTCTGCATGCAAGGGGTGTGTGTGAGCATGCAGTGTGTGCACGTGCTGGGGCAAGTGACACTATCCCTTCCTTCCATGGTGCATCGCAAATACTACTCAGGCTTCTCTGGACCACCCGCCCCTCTCCTACCCTGCAGGCCCCCAGCAGAATCACCTCCAGGCTAGATAGAATTGGGCAGACCCTGGGAATCCCCTTCAGCCTCGGCGCTGGCAAGGAGAGAAGGGTCCAGACGTGCTACCCATTCTCCTGCCCTGGCCTACCTCAGGCGCGGAGGACTCTGTGCCTTCCTCTTTCAGAGAAGGTCTGAGTCACTTTGAGCTCTTCCCGTTCCCGTTTAGGACACGTGCCCCCATCAGGTGCTCAACAAATAAATTGTTGAGTTGCTGATACGTGCCAAAGGAGAGGGAGGAAACGAGTGATGCGTGGTGAGGCACTGAGCGGATGGGGAAACGAGGGAATGGGCAATGCTGAGGGAACACTGTCGTATGGGAGAGGTCAGGGAAGGCCTAAAAAACAGGAGGATTCCTGGAGGAGGTGCCCCACAGAGACACCCCAAAGCTGCTGTGGCTCAGCCCACCGCACAGAGCTGAGTGCTCCAGAGGGCAAGGTCTGGCTGAGTCATGGGGTTGCTGTGGTCTTGTTCTTTCAGTTCCGCCAACATCCCGGGCAAACAGGAGGCGGCCTAGGGGTAAAAGGGAACATTGTCTCTAAGCATGGCTCAAGCTGGAGGTGGGGCACCCAAAGCTGTGCATGTCCTGGGGTGGGCAGTTCAGACCAGCTGTGTGCATGGCCATGGCTGGCTCAGTTCAACTCTGCTTGGCTTGGCTGGAGTGGCAGTGCATGAGCCCGGTGGGCAGAGGGGTGGCATGCACCTTCCCTTGGCTTGCAGAATTAACCTTCTGTGATTCTAAAGCTCAGAAGATGCTGTGAGAACTTAGTGAGCCTTGGTCTTGGCCTCCTTGACCTCCCCAGGACCCTGCCAGAAGGTGGTAAGGGAGTGGAAGGACGCAGGAACCACATGACCTCCTGGCATCCCTGCATCCCGTGCAGCAGTTGGTCTTCCTGGAATAGGCCCATGACTAAGTGTAGAGATAGGGGCAGGTGCTGAGAGAAGAGGAAGTGAAAAAAATCCATCATACTTCATGGTAGGAAAAGCAACAGCTCCATGTACAAAAAGGCCTGGGAGTCTTAGATAACCGCAAGCTCAATAGGGAGCATCTCTGATTGTTCAGACTTCTGGGTTGCAGACCAACTCAGGGCCCTGTCCAGAGCCCTCATGGACAGATGGAGTGTATCCAGGCAAAGGCACTGGTATGGACGGGGACCAGAAATCAGCACTTTAGGGAGATTCTGAGGGTTCAGACTCAGATGCCACTGGGCTCAGGCCCCCGCCGCACAGCGGAGCTGGGAGTGGGAGCAGAAGCTAGAGGAGGGCCGGTCCTGTGAGAGGAGCCTTTCAGCAGGCAGTGCTGTTGCAGGTGAAGAGAGCTGCCCCAGGAGGGAAGTGGGCTCCCCAAGGCTGGAGGGGTTAAAGCAAGGGCATTTCAGAAGAGACTGGTTGGACGCGGTACACACAGCCCCTTCAGCTCCGAGGTCATAGGAGTAAGAAACGAGTTTGTGAAAGGAAAGACCTTAGGCAGCCCAGCTGCTTCCAGCGTGGTGGTGGACAGAGCCCTGGTCTGGGAGGCAAAGGACCCAAGTTCTGGTTCCACTCTGTCCCTGTCTGTGAGTCAGACCTTGAAGCAAGGACGTGGCCCTCTCTGAACCTCCTCTTACCCAGCCACCTGGCTAATGAGGCCGAGGCTCAGTGAGGTCGCAGAGCATCCTGACTCTGGGAGGCCCGCTGCCCTGAGTCTGCTTCGCTCTAGGTGCCACCCCTTTCTGGCCCCACCCCTGCCTGGGCTCCTGGACCCTCAGAAGCCCGCTTCCCTCCCCAGGACTGAACGAGTGTCTGCACAACAACGGTGGCTGCTCCCACATCTGCACCGACCTCAAGATCGGCTTTGAGTGCACGTGCCCAGCGGGCTACAGGCTCCTGGACCAGCAGACTTGTGGCGGTGAGGCCCTCCCTTCCCCCGCAAACCGAGGCAGGTCCTTCTGCCAGTTGTGACCTCTGCTCCTCCCCACAGACATTGATGAGTGCGAGGACCCAGACGCCTGCAGCCAGATCTGTGTCAATTACAAGGGCTACTTTAAGTGCGAGTGCTACCCTGGCTATGAGATGGACACACCGAGCAAGAACTGCAAGGCCGTTGGTATGGACGGCCTGAGATGGGGGGCAAGGGGCAGCTCTGAGGAGTATAGAAAGCAGCCTGCTTTCACATATGTGAGGAGCAGATGTGCACATACAGCCACATACGGAAAGCAGGTTGCACACACAGTGCTCAGAGTGTACATTTCCGTCACACACACAATGCACTGCACACCTAACACCCCCAATGGACACTGCAGAGAGCCACCCAGTACAGCCCGCTGGCTCACAACACACAGCGTGTGGACACCAACTGGACCGTGCAGACTATACATACAGCATGGGCGGCCCACACAGCATGATACGTGCAGGCCTGCACACCGATCCGTTCTGCCAACTGAATTGATTCATTTTATTCAATTCTTTATTCTGATCACCTACAATTGTAAGCACTGGGGATTCAACAGTAAGCAAAATAGACACAAATCCCTATCTGCCCTCATGGGACTTACATCCTAGTGGGGAAGACAGAGAAGAAATCATATAAATAAATAAAATACAGTGCATGGCAGATGGTGATAATGGCTATGGAGAAATATGAAGTAGGGAAGGGGAGAAAAAAGTCCAGGAGGGCAGTGGGTTACAGTTTTAGATACTTAGAGTGGTCAGGAGCCCTCGCCTTCATGAAAAGGTGACATTTGAGTAAAGACTTGAAGGAGGTGAAGGAAGGAACCATACATTTATCTGCAGGAACTGCACTTCAGGACAAAGGAACAGAGAGTGCAAAGGCCTTAAGGCAGGAGATGCCTGTGTGTTCACATAACAAGGGAGCCGGCACAGCTGAAGCAAGGAGACTGGAGAAGACGAAGTCAGAGGGGACGTGGGGCAGATCACAAAGGCCTTCCAGACCATTGTAAGGGCTGACTCTCGATTCCACTCTGAATCAAGGAGATGCCTTTGAGGGCTTCGAGCAGCAGCGGAAGGTGGTATACCTTACATGTCAACAGGTTGCCTCTGGCTGCTATGTTGACAGTAGACTGTAGAGGACAAGGGAGGAAGCAAGGAAACTCTTTTAAGAAATTTTTACAATAAAACAGAAGAGAGGTGATGGTGGCTTGGACCAGGGTGTCATAGGACGAGTAGTGAGAAGTGGACAGACTGTATATACTTTGAAGGTCAGGATTTATTTTGAAGCAACAAGGTTTACTTATGAATTACCTGTAGGATGTGAGAGAAAAAAAAGAGTCAAAGATGACTCCAAAGTTGTTGGCCAAACAGCTAGAAAAATAGGATTGCTGTTTATGGAGTTGGGAAAGATGGTAAGAAAAGCAGGCTTTGAGGAATATTAAATTGATTTGGACATGTTAAGTTTAAGAAAACTGTTTAGACATCTAAGTAGAGGTATTGACTGACAGGTGGACATATGAGTCTGGAGTTCAGATGCACAAATACAATACGCAATAAATAGATTATAACAAGAGAGAAGCCACAATGACTGGCACATAGTCCATAAACCCAAAAAGCATACCACCCAAACTGTACGATATACAACACATACATTAGCATGTAACTTGCAAACTGTTCTTACCCCCACATGGGACATATATACAACATGGATTATGTATTTCCAACACACCACTGCCCATGTATACCCTTGAATATCTAAGATGCAGTCACACAAAAACTCAAACGGTAAACACACTGGATTCCTGTCACAGTCATAGCTCTCCATCAAAATCACCTCAAGCCATCCTGCAACCCAGCTCCTGCCTTTAGGAAGTGCCACTGCTTCATTTCATCATTCTGGGATGAGGAAAGTCAGTTTGTCGGAGGCAGAACTGGGCCTTGCAGTCAGCCTTCCTCCTCCTGCCGTCCTGCGCTTGAGCCCCGTTTTCCTGTGGTCTCTGTTCGCGCCACATCCTCCCTCTCATCCCCACTCTACTTTGAAATAGTCTCCATTACCACATGCAGGTCACCTACCCAGCCCCAGGCCCCACATGGCTCTGTGCTGGTCCCCCTATGCCCCCGGGGAGCACATTAGCCTGACACAGGTGCACAGCGACGGGGACCAGGTGGCCTGCAGAAGTGTCAACTGGAAAACAAGAGGGCGAGAGGGCCAAGGCAGGTCCAGGCACACGTGCTGCCACTCAGACAGTGTTGGTGCCTGGGAGCAGCCCAATATGTCTAAACCCAGCTGGGGACAGCCTCGTGCTAAGAGCTGAGCCTTCAAAGGCCTGTGGGGCAGTGACCCTCCATAAGGAGTAGCCAGGAATATCTGGGTCACTGATAGTCTTATCCAATCCTAAGTCTAATAAAAATGGGTTTTGTATATACCTGGGCAACTGTGGGTTGACTGTTGCATGTATATAACCTGTGTCATATATTATACATCCCACCTCTGCTTTTGGCTCAGAATGAAGTGCAAACTCCTCACCCAGCTCACAGGACCCTTGGTGATCTGGCCCCTGCCAACTAATACAGTTTCATCTCTTGCCATGTACCCAGATACACTCTGCATAAAATAAACACTCACAATGACCTCCTTGAATCTCACCCCCAGTTCTCCTGTCTGTCCTCCATGCCATAGTCTCAGTCACCCTCCTAGAACACTTAATGCTCATGTTGCCCCTTTCTGAACTCTTGCAGTGGGGAGATGGTAGCTACTGGGAACGATGCATTCTAGGTAGAGGGGACAAATGAGTGAAGGCCCCCGTAGCAAAGTCCTGCTGTGGCCGGGTAATGGCGGGTGGTCTGGTGGCTGGAATCTGGAGGAGTTAGAGCGGTGGGTGATGAGGCTGGACAGGGAGCTTGGGGTCCCACTGCAGGCCTTCAACGCAAGCCTAAGGAGGAAATGAGTAATCATGAACATTTTGGGGGAGTTTGTATCTAATATAAAGAATAAAAATCCTCTTGTTAGGTGTGGTACTTTGCATCTTATGTACCCATTATTTATTTGTACCCATTTTTCATCTTTTTTAAAGTACCCATTATTTCATCTGCTCCTCTAGCCTCTGAGGTAGGAATTACCACCCCTATATTGTAGGAAAATGAGGCTTCGCTCAGCAAACCAGCGGCAGAGCCTTGGTCCCAGATCCCCCAGCTCTTGCACTCACCCTTTCTCACCCTCCTGCATGGCAGCTGGCAGAAGCCCAACCCTAATCTTCACCAATCGGCACGAAGTGCGAAGGATAGACCTGGTGAAGCGGGACTACTCGCGCCTGATTCCTATGCTCAAGAACGTTGTGGCGCTAGACGTCGAAGTGGCCACCAATCGCATCTACTGGTGTGACCTCTCCTACCGCAAGATCTACAGGTGAGCAGTGGCAGGTGTCCTGCAGCCAGGTCTGCGTGGAGGCAGCTCTCTGGCAGAGGAGAGGAAGGGTGGCCTCTGGGCCCCTCTGCCTCTAGAATTCCCCAGGTTAGAACTGGGGCTTGGGAAGGGGCGCAGGATCACAGTGGATGTGGAACTGCCAGGGCTTCGCCACCCCCAGGGCTGGCCCAGGAGGAAGGCTGTGCTGGGAGAGCTGCTTTGAGCCCCACACACCTGGCTTTTACTGACTTCTGGTGGCCTGGGGGGGTGGGCAGTGCAAGACACAGGAAATATTCATCTAAGGCAGAAAGGAAAAAATCCCTGGCTTTGGTGAGGGCTGTCAAAGCAGCTCACGTATCTGTGTGCTCTATTCTGGGAACTCAGAGATGACTCAGACCCAGTCCTGCCTGGAGGATCCCACTCATAACACAGTGACTTCCACTGTGATGATGGTGAGGGGAAAGGACAGAGGAGGCCTGTGACCTGATCTGGGGGGGTCAGAACTCTCCCCGGATGCCCCAGTCCAGCCCTGCAGCATGCAACACCAGTCAGTGGACCTGGGCTCTCGGGAAGGCTCACCCATGTGAGGAGGTGCTCTCCTGGGCCTTGTTAGACATCCTCCCTGCATGGCCAGGCCCCCTTTTGGCAGTCATGTCCTGTCTTTGTGCTGAGATCTGCTTGGCAGAACTGCTGCTGACGCTCTTTAAGAATAATGGATGGACGGATGGACCAGGTGCTGCCCACTGACCGCTCAATGCCTCCACACCCCCCTAGCACACAGACACACATTCAGTTCACATGCACACAGAAAAGCTAGAGCAGTACCTGTCCAACAGTTGGGACTGGGAGAGGCAGGATTTGATGACAGACTGGGTGGGGGGGGACGGCAGGAGGAACAGTCAAATGAACTTCCAGGTTCCTGCAGGGTCTCCGGTTTCTGGTGGGGAGTTTCTGTGGTGCCATTCTCTGAGATGGGAGCAGCGGGGGAGAATCGGTGGGCGCTTGGGCAGCTGGGCTGGCTGGCTGAGGGGAGGGGAATGGGGATGAGCAGTTTTGGATGGGATGAGTTCAAGGTGCACATGGGATATCCAAGGGGGGCCAGGTGGCTGTATAGTCTAGAGCTTAGAAGAGTAGTTGGAATGGGAGTTTTGAACAACAGTGGGCATTGTGGGACTAATAGCCCAGGGAGAGGATGTGGGGGAGAAGAAACCTTTGGGAAAATAGTATTTGGAAGACAAAGTCCTATTGATGTTGCCTCCTGAGTGTCTATATTTTCGGCCTCTTCTCTCCATTCTCACTGGCATGACCCTCTACAGAGCCTCTTCATCACTCACCTGGATGCTCTGAGAGCCTCCTAACCAGTCTCCCTGCCTTCATTCCTTCCCCTTCCAATCCACCTCGTGTTCCCCGATGCCGCAGTGCTAACATGCCTTTCTGATGTGCCCTCCGACCTGTGTTCAGGTACCATTCCAGGATAAGACCCTCCTCCTTAGCATGGCATCCACAGCCCCTCAGGATGTCACTCCTGCCTACACTTCTAGTCTTGGAAGTATTGGTCTTATACCCCACCTGCTTAGCTCTACCCCCACTGGATAGCTCACTGTTCCAGAACACATACCTCTGGGCATTTGCACATGCCGTTCCCTCTGCTTCTGTTCTTGGTGTTCCTAATGAACAAGTCCTTCAGGACTCAACTACAAAGCCTTCTGCAACCCTCCAGGGATGGTGCAGTCTCCATTTCTGTGCTGCTGAGGCCTCTCATGCTGCCATATCACATTGTACTGTAATTACCTGACTGTAAATTTCTGTCCTCCACTAAACTGAGCTCCTCCAGGCCAGATGCTGTGGCTGATTCAAGTCTGTATGCTGACTTGGTGGCCCAGGGAATATGTTGAATAGAAATTAGCCAAGTTCCTCTAAAATCTACAGCAGTGGCCCAGAGGGAAGGGGTGAGGGGGACAGGTACACAGAAAGCTCCAGGTGGGCCTGTGGAGGATGGAGCACCCACCCCATGGCCAGCTCTGGTTGTCCTCAGTGCCTACATGGACAAGGCCAGCAACCCGGCAGATCAGGAGGTCCTCATTGACAAGCAGCTACACTCGCCAGAGGGCCTGGCAGTAGACTGGGTCCACAGGCACATTTACTGGACCGACTCGGGCAACAAGACCATCTCAGTGGCCACAGTGGATGGCAGCCGCCGATGCACTCTCTTCAGCCGTGACCTAAGTGAACCCCGGGCCATCGCCGTCGACCCCCTGCGAGGGTGAGTGACCCCACCCCAAATTCCCATTCTCCTCCCATCGGTGCTCAGTCCTCAGGTGTCTGCCACAGGAACTATCTCGAGCTCCTGGCCACTCACGCACAGACAGGGGAAGAAACTCCATGTGGGCCCCTCAGCCTATTAACCCCTGACCAAGGGGCCTTTGGGCATTGGTCACCAGGGCTCTCTTATCACACCATAGAACCAGAGCTTCTCGGAGCAGGGTAGGGCTCTAGGTTTGCCTGGTGGGGACTCCTGGGGCAGGAAGGCTTTCCCCAGGCTGCTGCATGCTGCCAGTGGGCATCTGGTAGCTGCTCACACACATGCCAAGACAGAGGGCCTGTTTCATTTGGGGGCAGCTCTGCCCATTAGAAAATGTTAGGCTTTTTCCTTCATATTCCCAAATCTGCCTAGCTTTGACTTCCTCTGATAGCCTCTGGAATTTTAATAAACATGTCTACTCCCTGCCCTGCAGGATAGCCGGCAAGATTTGAGGACCAAGGTCACTGGGTCTGCTCTGCTCCAGGCCGCCCACCTCCATTCCCATGCCTGTCCCCACAGTCTCTGGGCCCCTCACCACCCAGGCTGCCTTGCTCTGGCCACACCTCCATATTGGGGGTAGGGATCCTGAACGGAGCAGGCCCCCTCCCTCCCTCCATGGGGATGTCCTGAGAGGGCATGATTTCCAGCAGCTGCATCATATTACATTTACCAGGATCACTAGCTTCTTCATATTGCTGTTTCCCTAATCGTTAAACAGGGATCAGAAAACCCTCTTCTTCCAGTGGTGGCAGCAGAGGGCAAGGGACCCCCTGAGAGGGCGTGCAAGGCCTTGGGGAGTGACTGACAGCCACCCTTTAATTTGTGTGCATCAGGTGCTAGGCTCTTCACAGATACTAAGTCCTCTCATTTAACCTTTGCTTCAACCCTCTAACGCAGACCTGGGGCTGCACTTGCCCTGCCCTATCCCCAAGGATACAGTTACACCTAGCCCATCCCCAGTCCACTGTGGACTTGTCAGGGACCTAGATAATTTGAGGGGCGCTAACAAAGGGACTATGTGCAAAGGGGTGGGTAAAGGCCGATACACTCCCCTGGACTAGAAACAGTAGGCGGTTACCGACCCTAGGCTTGAGTGGCAGCATCAGGGAGGGTTACCTGAAATGGGAAGGAGAGAGTGGGGAAGAGAGGGTCACCTTCAGAGCATTAGCCAGTTGCAGGCAACTCTGGAGAGAGGAGTCAGGGGAATAAATATCCTGACCTCAGTGTCTCCCTCCTCCCCCTCCAACGTTTTGCTGAACGAACTGGGATCTGGAAGTCTGGGAGGCAAGCCCACTGATGTGGTTCTCGCACGGGTCAGCTTTTCAGCATACAGAGCAGAATGCGGATGGGTAGAGAGTGACTCCAAATGCAAGGTATCTAGGACAACTGTTCAGCCCCCAGCCTGGAGTCAGCCTTAGATCAACACCAGATTTCAGCAGAGGCAATCTGGGGGAGGATCAGGCACACAGGCTTTAGAGTCCAGCTTGAATTTGTATTTAAATTTGAAGGCTGGCTCCACCACTTATTAACAATGTGATTTTAGGGAAGTCAACCCCACTTGGCTACAACTGACTCATCTGTAAACTGGGACTAATAATTATACCCCTCTGGGGCTGTGGTGAGGCTAGAATGAAAACATTACTGTGTTCAACAAATATTAAATAAGGACCTGTTATGTATCACCCATGAGCTACCACATGAGCCAGGTAGAAAATGAGAAACAAGACAAATAAGAGCCTGCGTTCAGGGGAGATTACAGACCAGTGGGGAACAGACAATAAATACACCAGACTTCCCAAATGTATACATAGATGCCAATGGTGTAAGTACTGTGGAGGGAAAACAGGGTACTTTAAGACATAATAACAGAAAGAACTTATTTGCATTGAGGGGTCAGAGAAAGATTCTCTACTGAAAAGACATTTAAACTGGGAACTAACCAGGGAAAGAGTGGGGGCCAGAGGCTCTATGAAGGCCTACAGTGAAGAAAGCTTGGTGCCCTGGAGGAACTAAGAGAACCCAGTGGAGCAGTTATGGGGTTTGTAGGGGTGCAGTACGATGGGAGGAGAAACAGCCAAAGGATAGGCAGGGACCCACGCATGCAGAGCCCTGTCAGCTGTGGAAAGGACTTGGGGTTTTACTTGAAGGGCAATAAGAGATGATGGGGGTGGTCTGAGTCACATGGGCTATGAAGTTTAACAATAGGACAATGACAACTTATTTCCATTTGTGAAAGCTTGTTTGGGCTATATTTGAGGGGGATTAGAGGGGGCAGTGATTAGAGGATAAGATTAGTGAATTTACACTTACAAGCACTCGCCACTGACACTTACAGGAATGCATGCTTTTAAATGGACGTGAATACTGTATTTATAGATTCATGAGGTGAAACCACCCCACCTCGTGCCCGGAACACACTAAGTGCTCAGTAATGTTAAAGCCTAGAGAGAGGCCCTGGATAGAGTTCCAGCTGCGTGGCCCTGGGTAGGCTGTCCCCTTTCTCCTCTGTAGACCAGGACAGTAAAAGGAGGTTGACTGGCTTTTCCAGCTCTGGCCCTTTAGGGCTCTAGTTGGAGCTGCCGGAAGTAAGAGAGGGGCTCACTGGCTGTTCCACCAAGGCTGGAGGTACTCTTGGGGAATGCAGCCTCCCCCTCAGATGAAGATGGGATGGTTCCAGTAGACATCAAAGGTCTTCCCAGTCCCCACTAAGCATAATCTCCAACATTCCCTGGGTTGTTGAGCCCATGTGACCCAGACCACCCCAGTCATGTCTCTTGATGACAAGAAGCCAAATTGGGTTCTTCTCTTTCAGGTTCATGTATTGGTCTGACTGGGGGTACGAGGCCAGGATCGAGAAGGCTGGGCTCAATGGCGTGGACCGGCAAACACTGGTGTCAGACAACATTGAATGGCCCAACGGAATCACCCTGGGTGAGCCCTGCCTTCCCTGGGTTGGGGGCCTGCCCTAGCACCTGGTCCTGACCACTGTCTAGAGCTCCATGGGTCTTGTTTCCGTGTCCCCTCAGAGTGCCCGCGCCTGTGTTTCCTGATGGGTACCTCCTGCTGGCCTCATTCTGAGGCCTGGCTTGGTAATGTAAGCCATTTCCAGGAGGGGGCACAGAGTTGCAGAGATCCAGTTGGAGTCCCAGGCTCATGACCTGATCCCCCATCTCTTTTTTTTTCTTCCCAAGATTTGCTGAACCAGCGCTTGTACTGGGTAGACTCCAAGCTGCACCAGCTGTCTGGCATTGACTTTAGTGGGGGCAACAGAAAGATGCTGATTTCTTCCCCTGACTTCCTGAGCCACCCTTTTGGGATAGCTGTGTTTGAGGTAAGCCTCTTGAGGGGAAGAATGGCCCCATGAGGAAGCTAAAGCCTAGAAAAGTCTTATTCAAATAGGACAACTCCCTGAGACTTGTCCAAATGGAAACAAAGGGACAGGGAAGCCAACTGACTTGTTTGTGCACAATTTATGAACTGCCTACAAACAAAGGCTTTGCAGCCTGTTATGCACCTGGCAGCCTTTCCTCTGCTCCCTTTCCAAGACTTTCCTCTCAGAGCACTTCTCAAGGGTAAGTTTCCTCCATACTAGACCACGTATGTTTCCTCTCTGCACCTCAGCACCCAGCACTGTGCCCACATAAATAGAAGGTACCCAAGAAAGAGAGGGAGGAAGAAGGAATATCATTTCCTTAGAACCATTTACTATGGACTGAGAGATGTTACTCAACTCAGTACATTTTTGCCAGCCTTTGCTGGACCCTGGGGTCATAGAAGTGAGTCAGACATCATCCGAGTTCTCAGGAAGCTCCCGGGAGGGTGAAGAGGCAAGGCCCTCCTGTGTTCTGACCCAAACAACCATTCCCCTTGGAGAACAAGGAAGCCAGAACCAACCAAGGTCTCACACACCTACCTCTCCCCCCAAACTGACTTGCCACCAAGGGGAGGGAAAGCAAGGGGATAGTGGTCTGTGGTGGGCACTGGCAATGTTCCCTTGGAGCGACATCACCCAGCACTGTTCTGAAATTGTGGGCAAAGCCCCACCTCCAAGTCCAGTCCCTGCTTCAAAAGACAGGTGTGTTCAGGCACGTGTGTATGTGCTTGTGCGTATGTGTAACATATACACACCAAATATATGTATGTGCATGTGTATATGTAAGTGCGTCCATTTAAAAGCTTGCATTCCTGTAAGTGCTAGTGGCAAGTGCTTGTAAGTGTAAATTTGTATACCAGTACTTAGCCAAGTGCTTATTTAGGTATAACTGTGCCTTTGTATGTGTAGATGAACGTGTGGCTATATGTCCAGGTCTGTGCATGAAGCTACATAGTTGTATCTATAAACATGGATTTGCCTACAGATGCATGCCATTCTCCGTGTGCCATTCTAGATTTGTGTGGACTAACCACTGGGTGTATACACATGTACGCTCTGAGGCCATGGAAGGGCCAGCAGGGAATAGTCCTCAGGAACTCATACATCCCCTCCAACCTTGATCCCAGGCCCCAGTAATGGTAACAGCTAAAGAGACCCAACCTTGGGTTTCTGCTGGGCTCCAGGAAGGAGGCCTAACTGAGCATTAATGAGCAGCCTTCAAGCCAAAGCCCCAAATCACAGAATAACT
The DNA here is from genome assembly GCF_030020395.1 of Manis pentadactyla. Classification (NCBI taxonomy): domain Eukaryota; kingdom Metazoa; phylum Chordata; class Mammalia; order Pholidota; family Manidae; genus Manis; species Manis pentadactyla. Next base: position 43,000,406 of record NC_080022.1, on the reverse strand, counting down.
CTCTGAGAAAGAAGGGCACCAGAGCATAGGCCACAGATCAGAGGTTGTGTCCACTGTGGATGTTTAGACAGGATTGCCCAGGGGAGATGTCAGGGCAGTTCTGTGCCTATGGTTTGGTGCCAAGCCTTCAGACTGATGTCATGGGTTTAGGTTCTAGGCCTCCCATCTGCATCTGTACCCCACAGGACAAGGTGTTCTGGACAGACCTAGAGAATGAGGCCATTTTCAGTGCAAACCGGCTCAATGGCCTGGAAATCTCCGTCCTAGCTGAGAACCTCAATAACCCACATGACATTGTCATCTTCCATGAGCTGAAACAGCCAAGAGGTGAGCTTTCCCTGGTCCCAGGTCCCATGCTCATGTCCTCTCTCTCCCTTAGGCAGCCTGTGTTCACTTGCGTGACATGTAGTGTCTCAACAGCCCCAGAATAATAGCAGCAATTCTCTCATTGCTAGTGTGCTTTGCAGTCACATATTTTATCTCATTTTACCTCAAGCTCTTGATGAAATAAGGCTGGGTGTAAATAAATACATAAGTCCTTTTTTGCCAATCCTACAAAGTGTAGGTATTACTGTTCTCACTTAACAACTGAGGACACTGTAGCTCAGAGAGATAAAATAATGTTAGCAGGAGGCAGAACTAAAACCTAAACTCAAGTCTGAGTCCAGAGCTCCTGCTATAAGGGAGCACACTGCTTCTCATTTATTGCTGTGCCCATTTTGCAGGAGCATAAGCTAATGTAGCCTAGGGTCATACAGTAATTTGGCTTGTTGGTTGGGAGTAGAAGCCAGGAATCCTACTACTAGGTTTTCCCCTCCCCTATCACTAGGATATACTAAGTCTAACTGTACTGAGGTGTTGGCTGCCAGGGTGAAGGTGGGAAAGTGTAGAGGAGTAAGGAGATAAGGTTGGCCCTGATTCGAGATGTGGTGTGTGGCATAGGGGAAAAAAAACATAGACTTTGGATTCCAACAGACCTCAATTTAAATTCTGTCTCCAAATTACTAGAGGTATAGCTTTGACAAGTTTGTTCTCTCTGAGCCTCTGTGTCTTTTGTCAGTCAAGTCTCAGAGTTGTCAGGATTAAATGAAAGTGTAGGGACAGAACACCAGGCACAGTGCTGGAAGGTGCCTAATAAAAGTAGTAGAGAAAGCTTTTTGAGCAAGCTGAGCAGGAAGGGCTTCATCCTCGGGAGGAGGGAAGACCTGGCACGTCCAGTCTTTGCCCTAACTCTCTCCCCCTCCGTGTGCCATTAGCTGCAGATGCCTGCGAGCTGAGTGCCCAGCCCAATGGAGGCTGTGAGTACCTGTGCCTTCCTGTTCCTCAGATCTCCAGCCACTCTCCCAAATACACATGTGCCTGTCCTGACACAATGTGGCTGGGCCCAGACATGAAGAGGTGCTACCGAGGTGAGCAGACCTCCCAGGAGGGGTGGCCCTGGAAATGCCAGGCTCCATCCTGCTGAAATCCTCCCTGGCTTCTGGGCCACCATAAGCTCTCGGTCTTCCTGTGTTCTGTGGCTGCTTGGTGCCTTTGCGGGCTCCTCCTCTTTTCCTTCCTTGAATGCTGGTGTTTCCCAGGGTCCTCCCAAGGCTTTGTCTTCTCACTACCAAGAAAAGTGCACATATACATACAATATCTTAAAGTCCGTTTCAGGGGGTTTCTGGAACCCCTTGAAGACCTCAAATTAAGAAACCTTGATCCCATGGCCTCGGTCACTGTTCACATGCAGGTGACTATCAGCTTGCCTGTTTTTCACCAAGAACTTAGAGGCTTGTGATATGATCGGGACTAATAATCAGTTACGACTGCAACCATACAAATTTACATTCATTCTCTAGTCTTGATGCAGTGCCAAGACCTTTTGTTTGAGCATAGTCTGCTGCATCATTTATGATTTCTAGGTTCAGCTGTTTAAAGTGGCTTGAGAATTTAAACATAATGGAGTAATAGTATGCATACAAAATCTTCCAGATTTATACGATTTCCCCACCACCGAGTCTACAGTGGTCTTGTGCATACCTGATTCTGCAGTGTGTCTTAATGGCTTATCTTTATTAAATCAGCATGCAGTATAAACACAGACAAAGTGCTTGGGATTCAGCTAAAGATAAGATCATAGCCCGTTCAGGACGATTAGGGAAGGCTTCACAGAAGTGGCATTTGAGCTGAACCATGAAGATGAGTTCATAAGTGTGGTTCATGGGGACATAATTTAGGCACCAAAGTAACAAAATTGTCTTTCCAAGTGACCTCCATGGTCTTTCTCCTCCAGCACCTCAGTCTACCTCAACTACAACGTTAGCCTCCACCACGACGAGGACAGTGGCCAACACCACGAGAGCCCCTGGGACCACGGCCCACAGCCCCACTGACGAGAACCGCAGCACAGAGACCCTGAGCCTGGCAGCTGCAGTCCCGAGCTCAGTTAGTGTTCCCTGGGCTCCCAGCATCAGCCCGTCTACCCCAAGCCCTGCAACCAGCAACCACTCCCAGCACTGTAAGGAAATGAGTATTCCTCCATGACATGGGGGCGGGGTCCTAGGGAAGCCAGGATGGGGGTATGTGGGAAGAAGAGATCAACCAGAACTAAGTTCTGGGTATCTCCGAGGAGGAAGCGGAGGGAGGTAGAGTGCCCACCTGCAAGCTAGCAGTCTTAGGTGCCCCTAACTTAAGGAGCATCTTGAGGGAATCCACTTCCTGTCTCTGAGCCTCACCTACAAAGTGGGAATAGTAATAACCCCTCCCTAGGTCCACAAGACTGCCGCGAGAGACAGAGGAGGCGGTGTAAACAGCAGTGTTGGCACACACAGCCTCTACCAACTCCATGTGTGTGTGCTGTCACACATGACTGACGTGTGTATGAGGGAGTATCCTAAAGATTTGGAAACTTCAGAAGCTCCATTCTTAGCACCCTCAGTCGGTTCCCCAGACAGTAATATCCGTAACTATGGTCTGCTCTCTTTCCAAACCCTGGGTGAAAGTAATTGAGTTCACCACTTATTAAATCCCTGGGAGCAGTAATTGTTACTGCTAGAAATGTTCTCTCTCATTAGTCAGCAAATACCTTTTTAACTGAGCTACCTACCAGGGGGAGTTCATTCAAGAGGATAAACTATCTTGCATTTTTTCCCATACATGCGTGGCTCAGAAACTAAGTAACTTGGCAGCACCTTTCTCACTGGGCCCATCTCCCAGCAGAAGCTGGGTTTTCAGAGTTGAGCACTCACTCTAAGGTTTGGAGAGGCAGGGGGAACAGGTCTGAGCTCCAGTTCTTCTCCCTGGGGGCAGAGTCCCTGACCAGGTAGCCTCCCAGGCAGCTTCATCAGGCTCTTGGCCTTCATAACCCCGCCCAGTGCTTGCTCTGGCCGTGCAGTGACAGGGCAGCAGAATTTCCATGGGAAGCTCTGTAAGTGGTGCAGCTTTTTTCTCTGCTTAATAACTAGGCTCCCATTGAATAACCAGGAGAGGCAGACACACTGAAAGGACGGCCCTTGGGCCATTGCCCAGGGTACTCATCTCCTCTCTTGGAGCAAGTGTAGATGGTAGCTCCTCTTCAGCCTCAGAGGGCTGTCATGAGGATCTGAAGGAAAAATGCTTTTTAAACTAAAAAGTGCCATGCAGGGACTCTCTTGTCCCCTCCTGGCGTGAGCCGGGAGCTCTGTCCTTTCACTGTATCTCTAAATAAAAGCCTGTACTTTGCTCTCCTAAAAAAAAAAAAAAAAAAAGTGCCATGCAAATGTTTTAATGAAGGTAGTTACGAGTGAAAAGGATGACACAACATGTATTCTTTTAAATGCAGTACATTTTCCAAGCACTTTTCAGTTAAGAATTTACTTTTATATACCCTATTTAATTTTGGCCTCACAATACTGCCCACCCTCTTTGAACTAGACAAGGCCAAGCCAGGCATTGTGCTAAGTAAGCATTCTAAATGAATTATCTCATTCTAAGCTTCACATTGTCCCAAGGAGTTAGTTAATATCATTATGCCTATTTTAAAGATAAAAAAGTATAATGTATAATAACTTGCCCACACAAGTGGTGAGTTGTAGAAACAGTATTTAAGCCCAAGAAATCTGACCCAGGACTCTGTGCTCTTGATTCTGTTACATTATTCCGCATCCCATTTTAATTACTTATTAAAAATAAACTGATAATGCAAATGGACAGACAGACCACCAAAACCAACAGAGACAAAGCAACAGACGCTGGCTGATAATGACAATTGCCCCAGTCAGTCAGCAGCATAAGGTCCTACATGCTCACCTACATGCACAGCCCCCGGCTTCCTGCCACGTACTGTGGAAGGAGTAGGATTTGAGTCCCAGCTCTCCTACTTATCTGTGAGTCCCCAGAACCCCAGTAAGACTCCATTTCTCCATCTTTGAAATGGATATAACCTCTGTCCTGCTCACCTCACAGGAGTTTTGATAGGATTATCATTTTGGAATCAGGGCAAGAAGCAGTTGGGCAGTTCTTACTGCTGGAGGCCAGCAAGGACTTGGACTCACGGTAATGGAACGTCATTCTGCAAGTGTTTGTGTTTTGTAGATGGGGATGAAATTGGCAAGATGGGCTCAACAGTCACTGCTGCTGTCATTGGGATCGTTGTGCCCATGGGTGAGTTGACCCCACGTTACTGGGGAGAAAAGAGAGACCCTGCCCTGGGACCGGGGAAAAGCACAAGGGGGATAGAGTACATAGCACACCGACCTGTCCCGTGGACTTTTTCTGCCCTGGCAGCCTTCCTGCCCACCTCCCAGTCCTATAGTTTGGTTTCTTAGCTTGGCACACAAAGCCCTTCAGGACCTGATCCCAGGCAACCGTCCAGATGCGGCCCTATCTCCCCTTCATTCACTCTCTGCACGCCAGCCATGTGAAGCTGAACTGCAGGCTCCATGCGGACAGTGCTGGTGTCTCTGTTGCCATCCACCCAGCTCTAGCAGTGTCTGGCACATGGTAGGAATTAAAATATTCGTTGAATTAATCAGTAGATCTGCTTCACCATTCCTTTGCTGGATCATGCTGTCTTGTGTTCTTCCTGTGTGGTTTCCAACAAACATTTATCAAACAGCTATGATGTGCCAGACTCTGCGAGGGGGGATAGAGGTGGTTGAAAATGAGTAAGACGTGGTTCCTGTCCTCCAAAAGTTTAAAGTCTTGTTGGAGAGACACGACATAACACAGATCATTTGTTACAACTTGGTAAGTCCTAAAATTAAGCTGTGTGTGGTTCAGTGGAAGCACTTAACTTGGAATTGGGAGAGAAGAGAAGCAGGCAGGGAAGGTTTCCTAGTGGAAATGGTATTTGTGCCGAGTCAGCCAACTGAAGAAGGATCAAAAGCAGCCTAAGCAGTAAAAACATAAGCAAAGCCAGGACTGAGGAATGGTATGGGAGGGCGGGGGTGGAGTAAGTTTGGAACTAGGAGTTTCGTTTGGCCAAATACAGCATTTGGTTGAACTTTGCAGAGAACCACAGTGGCTGATTCACTCTGTCCAACCTTGATTTTCACATAGCAACCTGTAATCCTGTCTGTCATACCAGTCTCATTTTGTGACAGGATCTGTGAGTTGTGATTGGCCATTCATAGGTTTATCTCACTTACTTGTCCATGAGTATCTCAAGGACAAGGACTTTGCCCATTTATCCTGGGAACCACCAAGATGGTGGTGAGTTAGTGAGTGAATGTTTTAAAAAACTTCTACTCCATGTAAGGGACTGTGCCAAGTGCCAAGGATCCAGGGAAGATAAAGATAAAAGACTCAAGAGCTTTCAGTCTTTAATCAGACATAGTCATTTTTAAAAAATTAATATAAGAGGCATTAACATGTATTATCATATGTTAACAAGGGTGTGATGCTCCATAGAGGAGAGGAAAGTGGTTCTTCTGGAGAGGATGGCATCTGCCTTGGCCTTGAAAGGCTTCAACAGTAAAAGGTCATAGTCAGATTATTCCAAACTTATTTTGAGTGGAGTGAGCAGAAGACACTCTGAGCATCGTTGAATGAAAGAGAAATCAACCCTTCCCTGCCATCCACTGCTCTGTTGAAGGCGATGTGTGTGCTGTTTTCTTGATGTAACCCACCCTGATTTAATCAATATTTTTAATTTCTGCTCATCTCAGGGGAAAAAATTGATATTCTTTCCCTGATATTTCCCTGAGAGATAGAGGCTTTTTTTATAAGCTTATTGGCCATTTCCATTTCATCCTTAATGAATTGCCTATTGCACAGGCCTTTCTTATTTTGCTGTTGGTTCTTTGTCTTATCCTTACTTATTTGTAGAAATATGTATATACCGCATGTTAAAACTTTTGTAATACAGGTTACACATATTTTCCCCCACACTGCCATTTTGATTTTTAAATTTGTTTTTGGTATATTTTGCCATACAAAAATTTAAAAAATTTAAGTACCAGATGTGTTAACCTTTTGTGTTATGATTTCTGGGCTTTGTGTCTTGCTTCAGGAAGTTTGCCTCATTCTGAATTATTAAAGTGTCTCCCTATATATTTTTTTCCACTACTTTAAACATTTTTTTAGTATTTAGATATTAATCCATTTGGAATTTATTTCACAGTATGGTTTGAGATAGAGATTCATCTGTTTTTTTTCCTACATGCCTATCTAGTTTTCCCAAGACCATTACTGAATAGTCCATCCTTTCCTGCTGACTTGAATTTTCATCTTTTTATGAACTACCTGCCTATACATACTTTGGTCTGCTTCTAGGCTGTTCATTCTCCTCCACCAATTGTCTGTCTATTCCCATGCACTAGAAGCACAACTTTGTGATATGTTTTAACATCTAATAAGGCAGTAGAATTCTTGCAACATTTTCATAGCTATTTTTATTCAATTTCTCTTCTAGATTAACTTTAGAATTATCTTGTTAATTCTCTAAGAATGATGATGAAATCTTATGCTATGGATATGTAAATTGAGGTGGGGAGAATTTTTTTTTAACAATATTGAAGCTGCCCACCAAGGAACATGACATATCTTCCTATTTATTTCAGCCTTCTTTTATGTCCTTCAGTAAAATTTTATAGATTGTAGAGGACTTACTATGAATATGTTCTTATTCCATTCCATTTTCCAATTGGTTATTGCCAATTAATAAGAAAACTATTGGTTTTTTATGTTGATTCTTGATGAACAAAAGTTATTTCTCATAGTTTTTCGTCTGCTTTTCCAAGATTTTCTAAACATACAGCATCTGTTCTTAATAACTATTGGTTTCTCCCTTTCCCACATGTGCACCATTTAGTTCGTCTGGTCTTACTGCATAGCTACATCACTGGAACAGCAAATAGTAACTGTAATAACAGGCATCCTTGCCTTGTTCCTGTCTTTAACGGGTATCTATTATAATCTTACCAAGTCAAAACCCCCTTTAGAGCAGCCTGGATAGCTGTTGTCCAGCTCCCACTGGAGCGCTCACGGTGATCGCCTGGTATCTCACGACGCTGCTTGCCCCATTTTTGCCCAGCTCTGTTTGAGGATTTCCTCCTTTGTCCAGTCATTTATTCTAACTCAGAGCTCATATGTCCCTGCTGTGTCCCCTTCTGGAGATACTCCTCTTCTTACAGGGCCCCAGCTTTGGAAAGAAACACCTACCTCACCCTATGCCCTCCAATTTTGGGAGAGAATGGTTTTCTTAGAAGATCCAAGGAAGCAGAGCATTAGGGCAAAGGTGTGGTGAAAAATTTACCCGCTCACTCATTCAGCGCATGTTACTAAGAAGCTACTCAGTGCCAGGCATTGGGCACAGTGAGGTAAAGAAGACACAGTCCCTCGCTCAAGAGCTCAGTCTAGTTGGAGGTACACATATATAAAGCGTAATACCATGGCCTGGGAAAGAACACGGGAGAGCAACTGACTCTACCTTCAGAAGTTGAGGAAGACTTCACATTTGAGCTGGGTCTTGAAGGATGAGTAGCTAATGAAGGAAGATATGGGAGAAGGGCTCAGAAACAGACTGAGAAACAAGGGGCAGTAAAGCTGGAGAGGTGGCAAAAAATGCAATGACATCTGAGCAGTGGGTTGGAGCCTGCTGGAGGTCCAATGTACTGTGTCTCTTCCTCCAGCGGTAATAGCCCTGCTGTGCATGAGTGGCTACCTGATCTGGAGGAACTGGAAACGGAAGAATACCAAAAGCATGAATTTCGACAACCCAGTGTACAGGAAAACAACAGAAGAGGAGGAGGAAGATGAACTCCACATAGGGAGGACTGCTCAGATTGGCCATGTCTATCCTGCAGTAAGTATTTCTTGCTGTAAGAATTCCTTCCGTACTTCCCTGCCTCCCTCTCTCCCTCCCTCCCTTCCTTCCTTCTTCAAACACTTCTCAAGGACCCACTATGCGCCAGGCACTCTTCTAGGCCCTGGGAACACAGAAATGCTGGGACACGTGGTTGGGGTAGAAGGTATCAGGACCACCTTGTACCTAGTGGCTCTTCCAGAGTAAAGAAGGCCAAATGCCTTTCTGCTGAAGAAGTTTTCAGGACTTTGGCCTGGAAGGGTCATTGTGGTCATTCAGTTCAAATGAGTTCATTTCGGCAAACACTGTGCACTTGTTACCAGCTGAGTACCAATACCAAGGGTTCAAAAAGAAGGAAGGTCTGTATTTGCTCCCGAGGAGCTGTCTGGGGAGTCAGAGCCTCTCCCTGTGTGCTGAGTGCCAGTGTGGAGCTCAGGGGCCTCCTGTTCTAGGACGTTCTCCCTGGCTTTTTTGTTCTCCCACAGCCTCTCCATCACAGTGCCTGTCACACTCTAGTCAACTTGTCTCTTTACTCATTGGTCTCCCTCTTAGACCGTAAACTCCTTGAGGGCAGGATTGTCTGATTAATCTGTTTCCCTGGTGCCTAGCTGCCTCCCAGTAAATATTTGTTGAACAAATGCTAGGGAAACATCAACAAGGGAGCTGTTAGGTCCATTTGGGAAATCAGGCAGAGAATGCCTCACAGAGGTGACAGATGAACCATGTCCTTAAAAGATCAATAGCAGTTTTCCAGGTAGAGAAGGAGGAAAATGGCATCCCAGAAAGAAACATGTGCAAAGGCTGACAGGCACAATAGGGCATGGCTTGTTGGGAGAGCAAGGACCACAAAGTGGCTGAAGCAGATGTCACGGCTATATAGCAGCAGAGTTGGGGCTGAGTGTGACCTCATAGGTCATCCGGTCCATCCCCCTGTCAGGCAATCATCAGCTTTGATCACCCACTGTGGGCAGAGCCCTGTCTTGGGGAGACCAGAGAACTGGAAGACCCAGCCCCTACCCTCAAGGAGCTTTTTGTCTTGCCGGGAGAACCAAGGTCACAGCTGCACCAGCTCCCGAAGAACCCTCTTTCCGAGCTGCCTGTCGTCAAGTGCAAGGTAGGGCAGTGCCCCTCTGAGTCTGAGAGGCTGGTGAGTGAGGGCATGAACCCAGGCAGGTGTAGCCAATCCTAGAAGGCTTTCTGGTTCTGGATGGCTACAAATTTTAAGATGGGTTTCAGGGCAAAGAGGAAAGGTGGGTTCGTTGCAGACTGAGGGAAATGAATGAGTATGGGGCAGGGCAGGCTGACTTGCTGCGTAAGCAAATTATTCATGAAGGGGAGGCATGGGAGATGGAGTTGAGCAAGTGAGCAGGGTTAGCACATGGCTTTGAGGATCCTTAACCTCGGCCAATCCACACAGTTACTGAACCAGGTTTTAAAAATGAGACAGGGTGCAGTGGAAGCAGCATGGAGCTCACAGTAAGAAGATGACTCCCAGATTCACTGTTCCACAGCCCTGTGCTCTTAGTCACTTTCTCTGCTCACTTTTATTTATGATATGGGAATAATAACCCCCCTTCTATCTGCCTCCTAAATGTATAAAGTTCAAGCAAAATAGCACATTTGAGAGTGCTTCATGAGTTATAAAGCACTCTATACATGTAAAGTGGCATTGTTTCCAGAGAGGGAAATAGCCACTGAGGAGGAGCTATTCCTGATGAATCTAAGGCCTGAGGAATAAGCTCCTGCAGAGAAATCAAGTAGGAAAGTGAGGAAATTGACACTTAGTGAGGCCCTACTACGTGTTGCACACTACTTGGTGTTTTACATACATTTTCTCATTTAGTCTTCACAATAATCTTATGAAGTTGATACCATTAGCCCCATTTTGCAAATGAGGAAACTGAGACTCAGAGAAACTGAATAACCTGCCTAGGGTCACAGCTAGGAAGTGGCAGAACCAGGATTCAAATTCCAACCTGTATGTACACAAAAGTGCATGCTCTTTCCAGTTGTATCACAGGGTAAATAGCCTTGAAACTCCGGAAGTCCGTCTTCTTAACAGCCTGTTCTCTCCCCATCTCTTTCTCAGGTAGCTCCCCACCCACTGCTGGGATCTGCCTTTGACCTAGTCTGGCTTGGAGAGAGTGGGAGGGCAACTGGTCTAGAAGACAGTCTCGAATATCTGTGCCAGTGGAGCAAGGCCATGGCCTTCATGCAAAATCACAAATAACCCAAAGATGATCTGAAAGGCAGAGGACTTACTTTTTATTGTATGTGGAATGTCCAGAGATAGAAAGTGTTAATCTGGTTCTATTTCGTGCTGGTTAGGTTGATCTAGAATCCTCTGGACCCTGTGTGTGTTAGATACTGTATCAAGCTCCCCACATATTCATTTGACTTCCCAAAAACCCTATGAGGTAGGTCGTATTATTATTTGCATTTGACAGATGATAAAACCAAGGCTCAGAGAGGTGAACGGTTAGCCCAAATTCATATAGCTATGAGAAAGATACTGTGACCCTGGGGTCTGTCCAGAAGAGGGCTATCCAGGGAATGGAAGAGTGGGAAACAGGACTGCATGAGAACCAGCCGGGGAAAGCTAGATGTGTAGCTTAGAGAATAAACCACTCAGAAGGAAGGGAAGGGAACTCACTGTCTGGAAATTTCAAGGATTGTCTGTATGAACTCTCTTGAGATACTGAATCAGGGGCCATCAGATGGTAAAGAAGTAGATTTCAGGACAATACAGAAAAAAACTTAAGTCCACTGCCCCCGAAGGAATAGACCAAGTGAGGGGTCAGTGGGCTTGCCATCTAGTGGTCAGCCATTTGTGGCAGAGGGAAGTCAAGCATCTAATGACTTAAAAATAGGGGTGAAGGAAAGATGGAGTGAACTTAATTGGCCTGCGTTGCCTTCTGACTCTGTTTTATCAGTTGGGAGGGGTGCACATTACCTTCCTACTGTGACTGGCATGCTAGAGACAAGTAGCTAATGGCCTGGGATTAAACATTTGCCAAAGCTAACCCACTGAAGTTGGGCAAACGTAAAACTCCTGTAAGGGATTTTATAGTGACTTTCTAGTCATGAGCTCTCTGTAGCCCTCCTTTACAGAGAGGCAGAACAGAATGATGGAAAAAGCTACAGCTCTGTTTTCACACAGATCTGGGGTCAAATTTTAGTTCACCCACTTGCTCTGTGATCCTGGATAAATGTTGCTTAAGCTTATTGAGTCTCACTTTTCTCTTCTGTAAAATAAATAGGACAAATCTGTCTCTTGGGGATAGTTGGAAGATTATGTGAGCTAATGCCTGCAAATTAATAGAATGTCTGGTATCTTGTGGGTATTCAATAAATAACTCCTGCGGGTCTAATGATCATTTATTTGCTCTGTCTCCCCAGCGAGTGGCATTAAGCCTTGAAGACGATGGACTGCCTTGAGGATGGGACCACTCCCTTCGTGCCTCACGGAGTTGAGTCCCATGCACTACACTCTCTGGATGGAAGGGTTTCTGGATATGGGTCTGTGTGAGTGTGTGTGTGTGTGTGTGTGTGTGTAATTTTTTTTTTAATTTATGTTGCAGAGAGGTAACCACAAAGTTATGATGAACTGCAAACATCCAAAGGATGTGAGAGTTTTTATATGTATAATGTTTTATACACTTTTTACCTGGTTGCACTATCCATGAGGAATTCATGGAATGGCTACTGCTGAGTGACTAACATGATGTACGTAACCAAACTGGGCCGATAGTACAGTAGCTTACTCATCATTTTAAAACTATATTTACAGAGGATATTTGATTTTAGGGGGACTTTTTAGGTTTTGGAGTTTGGGGGTTTTTTTTGTAAATAAAATGATTATGCTTTGTGGCTATCCATCAACATAAGTAAAAAAAAGAAAAACACTTCAACTCCCTCCCTCATTTAGGTTATTTATTAACATATTTCAAAAATAAGATTAGTTCTATAAATAATTTAGAAACATGAGAGTATTTATTTTTGGTATGATTGGCCCACCACATGGACTCCGTACATTTATGTTTATGTGTGTGTGTATATGTGAAAGAGAGAAAAATCTGTAGAGAAGAGGTATACCTATGGCAGTTGTTCAAATGCATAAAGATAAGTTTATTTTAAAACAGTCCGCAAGAGGGGTATCTAATTTTCAGAAAGCCTTTGGAAATTTGGCTCCAAAAACAGATGCCATGGTTTTTACAAGCATGTAGTGGAAAAGGCAGATCTTTTCCACCTCCGGCTACTCCTAGGATCCCAATCGGTCAGGAAAAGGCTTTCGGTTGACACACGGCTTCTGTGACTCCCACCTGGGCTTTTTCTTCTGTGGCTGAGGCCTGTGTACAGGCTGTAAACAGTGCCGGAAGTTCTTGTGAGTTCAGGTGAGAACATGCCTGAAGCTCGGCTACTCCTTGTTTGAAAGTTTATCATTTCGAGTAACTTCATTTTCCTTCAGAACACTTGGGTTGAATTCATTAAGTTTCCTCTGAAGCACCCTGACGGTGCCATTCTTCCTTACAGAGAGATAAGTGGAGATGGTTCTAGAACAGCCCAAGTTTACTCCAGGGACTGGCTCAGGCAGTGAACCTCTGAGATATGCTATAGATGAGGAAAAGGATGGTAGAATAAGTTTTGTTACAGCTCTATTTCTCCCTTCCCCTTACTCTCTACCACTTCCTTTAGGTGGGGAAAGCATTTAAAGTAATACATAGGTTTGTTACCATCATGTGTCCATATAGATGAAACTAAATTGTGGCTTAAGTCAGAAAAACTGGCCAAATGTAAGGTCCCATTTGAGGGGGAAATGGCATACACAATATTAAAGTATGTTGGATATATATGTTCACACAGGGATTTGGTTTACTGCTTTGTAAATAAAAGGAAAAACTGTGGGTTTATATATAGATTTTTTTTTCATTATGGACACATTCTTTGCCTTTCCTGAGCTTTGGGGGAGGCAGAGAGAAGTGTTCTTTTCTCTTTGTGGGGGTCTACCATCGAAAACATCGTCCTACAGTCCCAGAAGGAATTAAGTCCCTGACAGCGCTCTCATCCAAGGTGTCGTCTTTTCTTAATTTAACTGCTGTTCTGCCACTTCACTCCCACTGGACAACCAGGGACAAGATGTGACAATGAAGTGTTTGGCTTAAGTAGAAGCAGAGGACTTATATCTAACCTTTAACATACCTGGAATTTGATACATTTAAGCAAATTCCTCCTTGCTACTCTCTGGCTGCCCCACACTCAGTGAAGCTTGGGTGTCTCACCAGCTTGATACCCTTTGAATTTCCAGGCAGACATTCTGCATTTCTCTGCATTTCTATCACTCTGTTCCTAGGACCTTTTTCTACATCACTCGTGGTCTTCTAACTTCTAAGAAAAGAACTGTGTTCTGGAGCCTGGGCACTATGCTTTGCATAAACAAGCAGTTTCCTCATGATAGGCATGTGTTGATAGTCCTGAAACATTGAGAGGGTAAATGCATTGACTTAGAATGACCAATACCGAACAGAATTTTAAGTACAGGTGGCCTACTCCTGTGGAGTTTAATCACTTACTACTGTTCTTTCAAGAGTGGAAAATAAAATTATTTTTGACTGGAGGAAAATGATGAAAGTGAAAAACATTGTAATTTACATAAAACAACTTTATCATAAAAGAATGTTTTTCTGTAACTGCCTCCAAAGAAACAATTTCCTGGGGAAGTAAGTGACTAACTCATAGCTTCTAAGCTTTCAGTCAGATCCTGGCCCTTGCAGAAAAAAATAATGAATGGGGATCAGGATGATTCAACCTGAGATCTCAAAATGATAATGACATCCATTCTTGGAGACATCCATGTTTCCTTAACACGCTACAACTGCAGTTTGAAAGAGGCAGCTATGTAGCAACCTACAAAAACCAAATTGGGTGATACTCACATGTTGGGTGGCAATAAAAAAGATGAAATCTGAGGAGCCTGGTCCATCCTTCCCCTATTCTTGGAGGCATTTTGAGGTGTAGTTGCATTTCTCTTGCTTTTTTGCCCCTGTGCCATCATATGTCTACAGCCACTAATGAGCCGTAGAGTTATTGGACTGCAAAGCTGGAAGGGAGCTTGGAGATGCCAGAAGGACAGAAGATTTAACAGACATTTCTTTCCTAATTTAAGTGAAACTGGTCCCGGTCCTTTTCCTCCCTTTCCTTCTCCAGGAGACTACTGTGGGCTGCCTGAACACTGTACTGGACCTGCTACCTATTTTATGGTCTCTTTCCAGTGGAATTACGAAGGCACTGGCAGAAATGGCCTTCCAGAAACAGGGAAAACTAAAATTTTATTTATTTACTCATGATAGCATGCATATTTATAAACCAGATTGAGGTAACCTATAACCTCAGAATGGGATTGGAATTAAATTTGCAGCAGTAAGTACAATCACTCTCCAATTCTCTTTCTGTGATTGCAATATATTCATTCACTGAAACCATTTGCTAAGTGCCAGGCACTACAGATGTACAAGTCAAGCAAAGGTTTTCTGTCCTTGAGGAGCTCACAGGAGCAGTAGAGGAAGACATGGGAAAAAAAGAGGAATAAATTCTTTTCAGAGTACTGTTAGGGCACAAAGGAGAGAGAGTTCATTTCTACCAAAGGAAGTGAGGAATGGAGTCAAGAAAGGCATTATAGGAAAAGTGACCTTAAGCTAAGTCCTAAATACTAAGTAGGAGTGTCCAGGCTGCTTCAGGTAGAAGAGACACTGAGCTAAGACATGCGGCATCTAATTCATTCTAATGAGCAAAAGGCTTAAGGGGGACTTAGCAAAAGAATGAGACTGGATGGAAAGACAGGTTCAATGTAAGCACTTTATAGAATACTATTTCATTTCTGATTCAATTAAGCAAACATTTATTGGTCATTTATGTGTACATGGCACCAAGTGTATCATGGAAAATTCCTCCAGATGTGTTGCCAGCACTTTGCAGACACAACAGTCTTCAGCCTCAAGCTTTCAGTGACCAAAGGGAAATATGACTGCTTTTCCTGTATTTGAGTCAAAGTCTTATGATATGGTCAATGAAAACTAATGTAAGAGCAGTGGGATTTTCACAGAACCCTTCCCTGTTGTCAAAAGCCTCTGAGATTTTCTCAACAATGAGAAAGAAAACTGGGACGTGAAGTCTGCAGAGGGGACTTCCAAGCACTGCCCAGTCAGGCACTGGTGAGAATGGAGAGAGGGCACAGGAACCAGAGCCCCCACCCCCACCCCCTAATGCCAGCCATACACGCATCATTTCACAGAATATAGATACGATGTTTCAGAGTAAATAACTTCCCTTCTGATCAGTGCATGAAGATAAGAGTATCAGAGTCCTGACACTGGATTTTTAGGGTATTGGGGATTTTCAGAATATGGAGAACTTAGAGGTAGAGGAATTACAGCTTCAAATTTTCAGTTAATAGAAGAAATCAGGAAGCTCTATTCATTCAAACTATGCACCATGTGCATAGTCAAGAATCAGCAGAAACCCTCTGCATTTGCAAACACTTTGTGCTATAAAAAGTAATTTTAAAAAGCCACCTGTATATGTATATAAATATATATATTTAAAGACATGAAGGTTTTGATACTTTTTTACAAAGCTACAAGAGAAAACATATCTGTACAAACTATGTGTTTTAAAATAGCATTTTGTTCTATACAAACTGTTGTTAATCTGGGGGCGAAATACTGGTTTTCAAACTCCATCACATTGTGCCCAAGTGAATTTTCCTTGTTTGTCCTCCCCCCACACCCTCAAATTACTGTATTTGATGTAACAGGCATGTTAGAATGTTGGGTCTCACTGACCATTTTTGCTCTTTTTGTCTTGTCATTCTGAGTTCCTTTAGCTTCTGTACTCCATGCCCTTTGCTGTTTTCTCTTCCAGAGTCAAAGGGTGGTGTGCTGCATCTCATTAGCTGTACTGACATCATCTTGGTGAATTAAAAACCAAATGTGGACATTTGTAAAATCAGTGCACTGTTTCTAGAGAGAGAATAAATTCATTTTTAAAATCTGGAAGTATTATTTTATTGTGATGCTTTAATGAGGGGGGGAGTGAACAATCATTGATTAAGTCCCTAATGTGTACCCAGTACCCTCCATAAATTATCTTAGTCTTCACCAACAATCCTGTGAGATAAATACTATCAATATTATTTTCACTTTATAGATGAGGAAACGGGTGAAGAAGCGCTCAAAGTCATGCAATTATGTTTAGTGTCCCCGAAGTACATGTAGCATTCTCTGTCCACTTAGGGCCTGCTCCTCCGGAAAGCCTTCTCTGTTCTCTCAGACTCAGACCTAGCTCATAGGTTAGATATTTCTATGCTTCCACAACAAATTTTGCCTACTTGTATCCCAGTACTTCTGCCCTGCTCCTCACTCTCCTGCTACTGAGGTGGTTTTTACCAAGGTCACCCAGACCCTTCTTGATTATAAATCTTGTATATACTTTCAGTTTTTATCTTCCTTGACCTAGAAGCAATATTTAATACAGTTGGCTCTCCTCTCTTGAAATGTTCTTATTTTGGTTTACAAGACACAGACAGGGACCATGGATGTAGTCAGAGTACAGTGAGGGCCTCTGAAAAAAGACCCCTACCAAAACTCCGTATTAAACAATTTAGCAAAGACAGAGTCACATTAATTCTCTAAAGTAAAACATCAAACTAGGAATATAAGCATTCTTCAGTGAAGATTAGTTAAAACTAAAAGCCAGGAGTAACTTAGCCTGGAATGTTTGAACATCCCCCAGATAAGAAAATATCTCAGCATATCCCATGTCTTGTTTGTCTCAATTAAATGAGGCTATTCTAAAATTTACTTTAGCCTGCTAAAAGGCCCAGTTTATCTTTAACTTCACCCAAATGCTGCTTTTCCTCCTCCAGCCCCTAATCAAGTAATATATAACCTGGGCAATTAATATAGCAGGCAGGCCCAGCCATAAACAACATAGTGAAGGGCAGGAAGGATTCCATCTTAAAGATGATTGCATTTTTTACACCCAAGAAGTTAAGATTCTTAACTTTCTTTTTAACAAACAGACAATAACTCAGTCCACCTTGAGAGCAAGACAAGCAGCCTTGATTGATACACTCCCAAACCAAGAAACTGCCATTCTGAGAAAGAATCAAAGCAGTAAATTTCTTATGTTAACTGCAAAATAGTCTGGAAAACTGATAAGAAATTTAGTGTCTCTTCAAAGATAAACATTTAGAGACTATTTGGTGAATCTGCATCCCTAGCTCTTTGTCTCTCAACAGCCTGTAAATCTCCTAGACAGCACACCGCTATTGACTCTCTTGTCGTCTCCTGGCATGAGCCAGGAGCTCTATTCTCTCACTGTATCTCTAAATACTCTCCTACCTTGACTGTTTGCTAAATTCATTCATTGACTCCGCAGAAAAGAACCCCGGCATCAACACCGTATTCCCGGTTTTCCCCTACTTCTCTGACCACATCTTAATCTGTTTGCTCACCCCTTAAATTATGGTATTCCACCTCAAATCCATCCACTTTTATATCTCCTTTGCCATTACCCCAATACAGGTCACCACCATCTTAGATTATTGCTATCATAACTACTTAGTGATGTTAACTGTTATTAGCAACTACTTATCTGGATTTCATACTTCTCATCTTTACATCTCCAATCCAGTCTACAACACTGCAGCCAGGGGATCTTTCAAGAATGCTAACTTGTCATATCGTCACCACCCCCATCCACTTGACTGCTTTAAGTCTTTCATCTGTTTCCCTTGAATTAAAATCGAATACACTTGAGTTTTAGTCCAAACTTCTTAATATGGCTTGTGAGGGCCTTCATGATTTGGCTTCTGCCCCTTCTCTAACCTCATTACTATATTCCCAATTTCATCCTTACTACAGTTCTGGGCCCTCTCTGGAATGTTTCCTTTGCAAAGACTTTCCTAAACCCCTAGACTGGATTAGGAGCCAGCTCATGTGCTTCCATAGTACTCTGTGCTCTCCCTACTTGTGACCTTCATTATCCCTACATTATAATTGCTTGTACACTCCTTGCCTCCTCTCCAAGCTCTATAAAGGTCTGTCTTGCTTGCCAGTATATTTCTAGCACATGACATAAATAACATGCTTGGTAAATTATGCTGAATTCAGGTGTATCTGATTACACAGACTGCTCTCAGCTGTACCATGTTGCCCCAAACCTGTATCACTTTACCGCCTGATTGAGTTGGGTGTTTTTTAAGTTTTTTCAGTGCTTGTGTTGTCGTCACACTGCAGATGTCCAGATTCACTTAACATTATTTTTTTATTTTCTCTCTTAGAAAATAACCTCATCTGAATTACCCAATGTCTCTATATACATACAATCACCTCAAAATTGTTGTGAGGATTCAAAGAACAAGCACTTGTAAATGGGCTCAGCCTAGGGGCTGATATTTATTAGGTGTTATTTGGTGGTTCCCTTCTTTTTTTATTTACAATTCCGTTACCATCCGTATCCATTTTTTTTTTAATAAAAATGCCTTATGGTCTTGTGGGGAAGTTGGGGTTCCTATGGCCAGGATCCTCACTGAACTTAAACCACCTGATGATGTAACTGACCGGTTGTTATGCTACCGCTTCCACACCTTTAGGCAATGAGCTATTATTGCGCTATATAAAGGGCTCGGCCCATTGCTCTGGGTGGAGGCAGAGACGCTAGTGCTGGGCCTACCTCTGGAGAACAAGCCGGGTAATAAACCCTTTCACCCCAAAGAGCGTTTTGCGGTCAATTTCTTTAGTCACACTGAATCCATAGCAAACTTACCCAGGCTGAAACCCATTGGCAAAACAGGTCTTACAGCAATTTAGAGTTTACAAAATATTTTCGGTTTCTCAAGACATTGTTTCTTATCTTTACAACAGTTCTGCCAGGCATATAACATTAACATGCTCATTTTAAAGATAAACCTGAGGTCCAAAAATTCAATCAGTTCATCCTCCATCACAGTCAATCCCTGTCACACAAGGGATTATTTTAACAAGTCTACAGTGATTTTTTTTCCTCCCATCACATGTATTCTATACTCTACTACCAATGCTTGTTCCGGGAGAAAAGAAGTAATGGCAGGACTGGGAGTGAGAATCAGAGAACAATGGCCTGAATAGAGAATAATAGTTATAGTTGCCAGGCCCCAAGAATGATGCCATTCTAGCACCCATCTCTAGACCCCAATTTCAGTCCCTCTTCTGGCTGGAACTTAGGTGAGCTAAAGCAGTCTCCCAATAATTAGGACTTTGATTGCCCTTTGCCCACTCGAGGAGGAAAAGTTTTCCACAGCCAACATCCCTTCACAGAGGTCAACCACTTCGGTGTGAAAAGATAAGAGCTTCTTGGGCAGTAATCCTCAGCCCTGACTCACCTGTGGAACTTTATAAAAAATACCAATGCCCAGGTGCAAGGTTCACCACAAGAGTTTGATTAACTGGTTTGGAGTGCAGTCAAGGCACCAGCTTTTTTTAGATCCTCCAAGGTGATTGTGTTGGGCAACCAGGGCTGAGAATCACGGCTGGGTACGCAATGCATAGATGACTGGCGAGTCATCTATATTCAACCTCTACTCACAGCATCTACAATAGAGACCAGTGAGGTAGAAAGGAAAAGGTAAAAAATAAAAGGTAGAAAGAGATAAAATGAGGGAGCAGTGCAGGCGAGTTAGTTCCAGGGAAATGGCCATCTCCACGATGGTTTCAGGGAAAGGGTCGCTGAGACGGTTTTCTTGAATTGGTCTTTAAACAGCAAAGCTCAGTCGGAGCCAACCTAGCACTATCGTGCGCTGTGTTCTGTGGAGTCGGGTCATTTAACATAAAACCCCGTTTTACTGTTGAGACCTAGGTGAGCTTTGTCCGACTCTCACAAGTCAGGTGATTTTAACAGGAGGTTGAGCCTGGACGGACGGCGAGACTCGGGTGTTGTGCCTGAGGTCTTGAAAAGCGGTTGCCAGAACCCCTGCGGGAACCCAAATGAGGGCCCCGGGCGGTTTTTGGGGTCGAGTCCAGGCGATCTCCGCGCAGCGAGCATCCGCCGGTTTCTAGCCTGGGGCTGAGACGGCGGTGCTGCCCAGGTAAAAGGAGCTTTGTTTCCGCCGGGGGCGGGCACTCTGGTCCCCACTTCCGGGCGGGGGAGGGCAGGGGCCACTTCGCTCCGGGCTACGGCGTTGCCTTGACGTCGTTTCCGCGCGCCGCAGTAAACGTCAGTGTCGCGCGCATGCATCCTTGGTACGGTTTACTATTGGAATTTGTTCTCGGTTGCCTGGTTAGGAGCCATGGAGAGTGATTTTTATCTGCGTTACTACGTTGGTCACAAGGGCAAATTCGGCCACGAGTTTCTGGAGTTTGAGTTCCGACCCGACGGTAAGAACTGCCTCCCGTCCCCCGGAAGCAAGGGCTGGGCCTGGGATCGGGCGGTGGGGAGGCCGGGAGGCCTGGATGTGCGAGGAACTAGAAAAGGACTGACACCGTGCGGCGCGGATTGGAAGGGAACGTTTTTGTGTCTGCCCCACTGATCCTTTCTGTCCATGTGCACGTTCTGTGGTTTAGTGACATTTTTGACCAGAATGCTTCATTCAGCAAACACTGACTGAGCGCCTACTTTGCGCCAGGCTCTGTTCCACAGTCTGGGATACCGGAGTGAACGATAGGCAAGTTTCCACTTTCATGAAATTTGTGTTCTAGTGTTGAAAGAGAGATATCATAAACAAAAAAGATTCCAGATAGTGATGAGTAGTCAGAAAATAAAACAAAATGACGAACTAATTGCCGGTGGGCTGCTTTTAGATAGGGTGGCCATTGAATTGCTCTCTGAGGAGGAGTTACTTGAATTGAGCCCTGATGGACAAAAGGAGCCAGCCTTGTGAAGCTCAGGAAAAAGCGTTGTAGACAGGGACTAACAAGTGTCAAAGCCATAGAGCCAGGAATGAGCTAGGCGTGTTTCCCGTGGCCAGTGTGGCTGAAAAGTAAGCTCTGGGGAGAATAGTAGATGATGTCGGATAAGTAAGTAGGCAGGGGTCACACTATGTAGGTCTTTCTAGGCCAGAGTAAAGAGTTTGGGTTTTAAGTGCAGCAGAAAGCCATTGGAAAGTTTTAAGCAGAGAGGAGATGTGATCTGTTCTTGAAAAAGTATTCTAATTATTGAGTGCAGAATGGGCAAGAGTGGAAAATTGGGCTACTTATTAGGAGATGATTACAATTGTCAAGACAGAAGTGATGCTGATTGGGAATAGGGTAATAATAAAAGTGGAGAGAAGGGTGAAGATAGTGTTGGAGGCAGAACCAATAGGACTTTGCTGATTGATAGGATTTGGGGAGGGAGCACTGTAGTGAAGAAAAAGGAACCAAAGATGAAAACTCCCACTAAATGTGGGCACATAGATGAATTTGACAAGCTTCAACTGTGAGGAGATAGATCTGTAAACAGTGACGAGACAGTGTATTGGGTGCTGTGACAGAAAGAAACAGAGGGATTCTGGGAGCAGAAAAAAAGGCACCTAATCCAGCCTCAAGGTCAGAGAAGGCTTCCTACATAAATGAGTTGGGGAGGAGGGTTGGAGGATTTGAGTTGATAAGGCAGATGAGAGTCAAGAAGGCATTTTGGACAGCATTAAAGGCAAAGAGGCTGAAAACCAAAAATGTGCATGAGATGTTTCCGGCAGAAACCAGACAGTTTAATGCAGCTGTGTGAGAGAGGGGTGGAAAGGCAGACAGGGACTCAGCTTGGCAGTGCCGCATGTTGAGGAATTTGGTTATATCATGGAGGCAGTGGGAAGCCATTGTCAGTACCCACATATTAGAGTAGCCTAATAAGACAAATCTGCTACTACATCACATTGTCTGCTGTGTGGAGAATGAACTGAATGGAGACCTGTGGCATAGATGGTGCAGTGAGGCCTCAATTAATTTGGCTCTTTTTACATCTGGACCTTCTATTCTACATGAGAAAAATCATCTTCTTTATTTCCCTTTATCTTTTCCTTCATATCCACCATTTACCCAGATTAGCCTGTCAGATGCACATATACACAAAGAGCTTTCTATACCGAATATGTTCAATAATAAAACCACAACTTTTCCATTTTAGGAATAGATCAGAGTGTTGCAGGGTCACATGATAATATATGTAAACAGCATTTTACAGTTTCAAAATACTTTTGCAACTCATATGAGCTTCAGGAGGCTTGTGCACAGGTAAGTTACCCATTACTATCCCTGTTTTCAGCTGAAGACATTAACCTGCAGAGATATGGTTTGCCAGTCACAAAAGAGTCTGCCTGTGTTCCTTTATCGCACCTGAGCTGCCTTTTGCAAGAACCGTAATTCAGTGTCAGCTGTATTTTTGGCTGTGAGGCTATTTGATAGCCTAAAGTGAAGAATTGAAACGACTACTCCCATTGAAGCACCAAAGGTATAAAAAAAATAAATGTTAGACACTTTGAAGGGAAAGTTAGGATACACTTTAAGCAACAGTGATTAGTCTTGATAAACTAATGATGCTTTATTCATGCTTTTATTATACACTGAATTTGCTTTTTGCCTCCCACAGGGAAATTGAGATATGCCAACAACAGCAATTACAAAAACGATGTCATGATCAGAAAAGAGGTAATGAGCCTTCTGAGAGCTTTCATCCACTACAGTTTAGCTGTCTGTCTTGTTTTTGTTCTTTCTGGGAATAGCATTGAAAGATAAAGAATAGGAAGGTATAGACATGTATCTAAACAGCTTCTAAAGTGTTTCTCAAATCCTTTAGTTTATATTTTCATTCACAGTGCTGAGTTGATTACTGGTAATCATTTGAAGTCTTGAAAATCTTGGTTTGAACCCTGAATCTGCTACTTACTAGCCATGTGACCTTGGGCAAATTCCCTGGTTGAACTGCTAAATCTCAATTTCTCCATCTGTGTAAACAGAAATAGTGAAACCTACCCCAAATCTCCTATGTGTGTGTATAAAATTAAATGTTATACTTCAGTGTTTGGTATATTCCCTGGTAGGTTGTCCTCAATAGAACTCTAATTTGCATTTGAATAGGGAAAGGGAGCATGGGAAAGCAGTTAACAACATCACTGAGTGCATGTTAGGTGGCAGGCATGTTACTAGGTATTTTACATACATAATCTTATTTAACCCTGATTGTAACCCTTTGTTATGGGTGTTATTATATGCCCTTTACAGATAAGATCATGAAGGCCCAGATATTAATTATGGGGCTTGTTCAAATTCACCCCAGCTGGTAAGAGATAGGCAGGAATTCAAACTTATGCCTCCCTCTGTCAAGTCCATGTGCTTCGTTTTGGTGTGATTTCTACCACCCCATTAAGGCTTCACCAAGGTTACTCTAGCCTTCTAACCACTTTGTCTCATTTGAAAATGTCTTAACAGTCAAATTGTTTTTATACTATTATATTTAACTAGCAGTCAGTTTTATGCTTACCCACTCATCAGCATCCTCACACTTTTTTAACATGGACTAATATGCAAAATGTATTTTAAAAGACATGTCTGTGCTCTTCAGAGTCGTGTCCTCTAGTTAAGAAAAACCAGGATTACTCAAAGATCTTTTGTTTTGAGTTTAGATATGAGTTGGGTATGTACGCAAAGAGAAGGTCTGAGTGAACAGGAGGTGCCAGGAAGTAAAAACAAGTAGATGGTGGGTTGAGATGTAATCACTGGATACTTCTGACCCTGCCCTCTTCCTCAGCATGCTGAGGCCAAGCCTAAATGTCTCCCCACCTACAGAGGTGCCAGGAAAAAATTTTCAGGAGCAGTCTTTTATCAATATCTGACTCAGAACAATGCTTAGGGATACAACTTAAATTCTGTTTTTTAACTTGCTTTCAGGCATATGTACATAAAAGTGTGATGGAGGAACTGAAGAGAATAATTGATGACAGTGAAATTACCAAAGAAGATGATGCTTTGTGGCCTCCTCCTGACCGAGTGGGCCGGCAGGTGAGTGGTTTGGCAACTCTCCTTTACTGTAGGCATCTTACAAATGAGATGAGGTTTACTACTGTGCATATGACACCAAATCCACCTGTATGTTTGTGTGTGTGTGTTATGGAGCCATACACAAAGTAGACTGCCAGCACCTTGGTCTGAGGAAGCAGTAATCCCACAGGGAAGAACAGAGAACAGGTGATGGGGCTGAACCTAGAGCCCAGCCCTGAATTTCTTCATGGAACAGCCCCCTTCCTCCCCTCAAGAGTTTTGCTGCCCACCTCACTGAGTAACTAATATGGACCAAGCATTGTGAGGATACAAAGATAAACAGAACATAGTTATTTCAATAATCAAATGGAATGAAGATCATGCAAATAACTAAGTATGTGTTTTAAATCCATGGTTTATATATTTATTCTGAAGACTGTTGTAAAAATTTTTAAAGCCACTGTCATATTTGACTAAACAGGAAAGATTTCACGTCAACTGCTCCTTCCTAATCCAGACTTTTTATTTCCTTGCTTCTCCTCTTGCTCTATACAGCCTGTTTTTCTACCCTGAAGCCTGACTAATCTTTTCAAATGCAAACTATTCCACTGATTTTAAACTCTGTAATGTCTCCCCAATGCGTTTAAAATAAGATCCAAACTCCTACCTTATCTTCTGCCATTCTGACAATGTCTCCACCATATTCAAGACTCAACACTGGCCTTATTTCTGTTCCTTAGACACATCTAAGTTATTCTCAGTTTAGGATCTTTGCATATGCTGCATACTGCCTGGAATATTCTATCCAAGACATCTTTTTTATTGCAGTCTTCAAATGTCACTTCCTCAGTGATGTCTTGCTTGTCCATCCAATCTAAAATGCCCGTCCCCATCATTTTTCTAAAAACATAAATATTTTTTTTCATAGCTTTTATCATTGTCTGAAATTGTCTTGTTTGTACTCCTTTATGTATCCCTTCCCCCCTCCAGTACAATAGACCACAGTGTATATGCAGGCTCCTACAGTACAAAGATTTTACCTATTTTTTTCATTGCTATATTTCTAATGACTAAAGTAGTACCAGTGTATAGTAAAAGCTCAAGAATGATTATATTTATTAAGTTAATATGAAAACCCATATAAGCTAATTTCTAGTTAACCTGTTGGGCCAACTGTTAAGGAAAAGTGAAAATAAAATCCCATCCTCAGTACTTACTAAAGCTAACTTCTTAATTTATGTCCACAGGATCTCAGTAATACGATATATATGTATTTTGCTTTACCATTGATAAGATTTTTCAGCTCCGTTAACTCATTGAGCCATCACAACATTCCTTTGAAGTGGGCAGGATATACACCTATGTACTAGCAATAACCTATTAGGTGGTGGATAGAAACAAAATCCTACTCATAATAGCAGCAAAAGCTATGATGAACTTGGGAGTAAATTTAAAAACTTAGGAGAAAGGACTTTAGAGAAAGGCCATAAAAATACGTATCATCTTTGTGGATGGGAAGACTCATTATATTGATTTTCATCAAAATAATTTATAAATTGATTCCAATTCAAATCAAAATCACAACAGGATTTTTCCTAGAACCTGATAGCATTGAATTCATGGAAGATCATAGGAGCAAGAATAGCCAAGACAATTTCAGGGATTTCTTGTAATGTCCTTTGTACTATGGTTCTGCCTGACTGAAACAGTGGAACAGAGAGCTCAGAAACAAACCCATGCATATATGGGACTTGGAACAATGTATGGTGGAAGTAGACTTTCAAATTAAAAGGATAGAAGGATGAATTGTTTAACAAATTGTACCAGGACTATTGGCAATATATTCATGGAATATTTTAAAGTTAGAGCATTTATAGAAATAAAGCAAGATTGTAGAAAATAGAAGAAAATATAAACTATCTTTTATAATTCCTAAGTAGAGAAGTTTTTTAAACTCAAGGGAAAAGATTGGTAAATTAGACTTCCCTAAATTTAAAACCTAAATTAGGTAAACACATCAAAATAAAGCTGAAAGATAAGCCACACACTACAGGAAGATACTGGCAAAAACATAGAAATGGATTTATGTTAAGAATATATAAAGAACTATAAATTAATAATAAAAAGATAACCCAGTGGCAGAATGTGTAAAGGTTATGAATAGACAGTTTACGAAACTGGAAAGTCAAGTGGCCAATATATGTGAAAGTATTTACAGTTTGATTGAAAAACAAAAATTAGGATAGTAATAAGATACCATTTCAGACCCATTAGAATGGCCAAAATAAAGGGCACTAAGTTTTAAAAAGGCTGTGAAAAGGGGGACCATACATACTGGTGGGAATAATACTGGGACACCCATTTCAGGGAGAAGTTTGGTAGTATCCGGCAGAGTTGAAAATACTAATAATAGCCAGCTTCTAGGAATTTTCCTAGAGACATTTTCATATATATACAGGAAGATAAATGGAAGAATATTCTTGCCACATCATTTATAGTAAAAACTAGGAACATAAGTCTGCTTCAGTAGGGGAATGAATGGAATATTCTAAAGCATTAAAACTAATGAACGATTTGACATACAATGTTGAATAAAAAAAGAATAGATACAGTCTGATCATTTATGTAAAAATTTAAAAACACGAGCGGAAAGAATATACCTCAACTTCTGGGGATGCAGGAAGGAAAATGGAATGGGAGGTGGACCTAGACTTTGTAGTGTTTTATTTCTTTAAAAAAAATCTG
This sequence comes from Manis pentadactyla, assembly GCF_030020395.1. Lineage (NCBI taxonomy): Eukaryota > Metazoa > Chordata > Mammalia > Pholidota > Manidae > Manis > Manis pentadactyla. The sequence goes on along the minus strand of NC_080022.1, from coordinate 42,973,412 downwards.
AAACAAGTATGACAAAATTAACATTTTCAAATCTGGGGTTGAGAATATTGGTCTCATCATTTATTTTCTGTTCTAGTTCTTTTCATAATTGAAAGACTATAAATCAAAAAGAAATAGAAAAAAGAAGAAAGAAGTCGAGCTCACTAGATTGTAAATCCACAATGCCAGAGATCTTTGATTCTGCTGATCTTTCCTGAGCCCCAAAAACAATAGGTGGTACACAATATCAAACCACCATTCCCCAAAGATATTTTTAAGATTTATGTTATGGTACTTGTGTCCCTATTTAGAAATTGAGACCCAAGGGCATACAGCTAGTAAGTGACAAGGTATGGAATTCTTTGTTGTCTCCTGTTACCCAGAAAGGTTAGATTCTTGTATTTGTAAAACAAACTTATACATGTTAACACCTCATTATTAATAATGAAAACTCATACAAAGCACTATGTAAATTCTTCCAAATTCCAGAAATAGTGGAGCCCTGCAAACACAATTGCCTCTAGGAGTATGAGTTACTCAAAAGCTAAACCAGTATTTAATCCTTTCTCTTTGTTTCTGGTACCCAGTACAGATTAGTGCTGAGAGTGAACTCGTCTGGCTTATGAAGCCATCTGTAGTAGAGTTTATGTGAGTTGGCCTATGATGAATCCTTCTGTGTGGTTGATGAAAAATCCAGTTTAGCTTAACTTTCTTTTAATGTTTCTAGGAGCTTGAAATTGTCATTGGAGATGAACACATTTCTTTCACAACATCAAAAATTGGTTCTCTTATTGATGTTAATCAATCCAAGTAAGTATTCATGATGCTCATATCCAGATGTGTCTGTTTTGGAGCAGGTTAATATGAAACAGTTAATCAAATTGGGACCATGACAATAAGATCTGGTACAAATGAAAGACAGAAGGGATCAGCTTTGCCCCTTCTTTAGAGAGATACTCCAAAATATTTTTTAGGGCTTGCTCATATTGCTTTTAATGCTTTATTCAGTGACTACTAATAAGAGTTTATCAATGACAAACATACACACAGAGTAATGCCATAGGAGAAGCCAAAGTGGGTAAGAATCTGGCTAGAAAAAGGAAATACAACAAAAGAAGTGCTTGAGATAAACTATAGCGTCACTGAGTCTAACACCTTCCACAGTGTTGGCCAGTTAGACTAATACATGTCTGACTTCTGTGACACTTTAAATTATTTAGAATATAAATTTAAAAATTCATGTCAAGAGGGTAAATTATAAAGTTGACATGAATCTGTATGCTACAAAGAGTCCTTAGAATTTGGCGACCTCTTTGGCTCTGGTGTTTTGAGGATTTGGGATTCGATATGGCTCACTTTTAGTACCCGTTGGGCATAACTCCTCCTTTGGACAGTCTTGCTGTTGGCCAGTTATGCCACAGTAATCTTCAGCCTCTTGGTCCAGCCTAGTACTACTACTTTAAAAAAAGTTTTCCTAAATCCAAACATAATACATGCTCATTGTAGAAAATACAGGAAATGTAGGAAAGTAGAAATAAACTTATTAGATGATCTTTAATATCCTGAAGTATTTATCTTTTTTCCTTGTATTAAAAAATATTTAGTTTCTTAAAGGCACAAAAAAATATAACTGAGGTCAACAATCTGTTATTTTATTATTTTTTTCATTTAATATAAGCATTTCCCTATTTTAAAAAAACCTTAACATTTTAAGTGACCTCATAATATTTTATTTTAATATATAGCATGTAGCTTTTTCCTTTTTGGAAGCTTGATTGTTTTCAGAGTTTTAATTCTGTAAGTACCTTTATGAGGAATATCTTGGTATGTAAGTAATCTGGGTAATTAAATATTATTTTCTTTCAGTTTTCCTCAGCTTTTTAAACATATTTTTCCTCTTGTATCATAGGGATCCAGAAGGCTTACGAGTATTTTATTATCTTGTCCAGGACCTGAAGTGTTTGGTGTTCAGTCTTATTGGATTACACTTCAAGATTAAGCCAATCTAGATTGAATATTGGTGTGGACACAAGGGGGGTGGAAGTAGTTGTTTTTAATTACCATTATCAGGAAATTTTTGTGTATATCAGGGCAGTATTTTTTTTATAAACTAAAAATGATTGTCTTTAATAAATATGAAACAAAATGCAATTTTTATTATTTTATAAAGATCTGAATATGTGGATTTTTCTCAATTACTTTTTCAAATACTAACATCCTATTAAAGTATTGCCCAAAAAATCTAATCAACTCTAGACATAACTACCAATTTACAGGAAATAATAGAGAAACATGTTAAAAAGTACAGTGGAAATCCAATCAGCAATATCCAGAGGGAACTCCAGAGGGATCTGGTTTCTTCAATTAATAAATTGTAATCTAAAATAGAGATGGAGTGGGAACCTACAGATTAAAGGTGATTTAAGAGATACATAATACAATGTTTGGACCCTATTTGGATCATGATTCAAGAATGTAAAATTGACATCATTAAGGAAATTTGAACACTGGATACTTGATGTTACTGAAGTACAGTTGACCCTTGAAGAAAAGGTTTAAACTGGGCAGGTCCACTTAAACGTGGATTTTTTTCTAAATATATTGGAAAAAAGTTTAGACGTTTGTGACAATTTGAAGAAAAATTTAAGAATACAGTGTATGAGAGGGATTGGATTAAAGATGGCAGCATGAGAGGTGAGACAGATCTCCTCCTAAAACCAATATAATACGAAAATATAATTAATACAACTAATCCTGAAAGAGCAACAGGAAAGAGGGCTGCACCAGTCTGCATACACCTGGAGAGAAGAGCAGACCTCACGGAACAGGGTAATGTACCAAAGCTGTGGCCCTGTAGGACCCAAGCCCTTCTCCCACCCCAGCTCACTGGCGGGAGGAAGAGAAACAGAGCAGGGAGGGGGTGCAGGCCTGGGACTGCTGAACACCTAGCCCTGGAGATATGCTCTGGGAGCATGAACCTACATTGCGTGGTGCTCTGGTGATTAGTGGGGTTGGAAAGATAAGGCAAATACCTGGAGGGGGAGATTCCAGCTGCTTGTGGAAAACAATTCATATCTGGCTGATCTGGGCGGGCAGTCTGAGAGACTAACAGCACAAGGGCTGCTAAAGGGGCAAGGATTGCACAGAGCTTACTGCTCAGGAGAAAGGATGGGTAGACAAAATAGTCCAGGTGCACTCTGCCCAGCAGGTTGGGACCTTAAATGATCTTCAGGCACTCCATACCTCTGGCTAGCTACACAGCTCCAAGGCCTCCCACCATGATACATAGCGTGCTCTGTCTTCCTCCCGGCTAGGCTGCACCTGGCTCTCAAAACAGAAGCTCCTGCCCTGGCGTCAGGTGAGCCAGAGGGAAGCCCCGCCTATGGTAGCTACAAACACAAAGCATAGAGGCTTACGTCTCTGTGCTCAGCCCACTGGTTCTGGCAGTGGAGACAGGCACAGCAGCCATGAAACGAAACAGCACCACTCCCCTGCGACCCCCAACATTGCTCCAGGGGCTGAGCAGCTGCAGAGAGTAGAGTTCTAGGCACTAGAGGGCACCGCATAACAAACATGAAATGTCAGAGGAACCTGGTTCAAAGTAAAATCTCAACACCAGGGAAAGGACCGAGTGAGACTGAGTTAATAAATCTTCCTGAAAGAGATTTCAAAATAGAAATCATAAACATGCTCATGGAGGTACAGAAAAATATTCAAGAACTCAGAATGAATTTAGGACGGAGATCCAATAGTTGAAGAGCACAATGGAGGGTATTAAAAGCAGATTAGATATGGTGGAGACAATAAATGAAATAGGAACTAGAGAAGAGGAATACAAAAAAGCTGAAGCACAGAGAAAAAAGGATCTCTAGGAATGAAAGAATATTGAGAGAACTATGTGGCCAGTCCAAACAGAACAATATTCGCATTATGGGGGTACCAGAAGAAAAAGAGAAAAAGGGATAGAAAGTGTCTTTGAGAAGGTAGTTGCTGAAAACTTCCCCAATCTGGGGAAGGAGATAGTCTCTCAGGCCATGAAGGTACACAGATCTCCCAACACAAGGGACCCGAGGAGAACAACACCAAGACATAATAATTAAAATGGCAAAGATCAAGGATAGGACAGACTATTAAAAGCAGCCAGAGAGAGAAATAAGATCACATACAAAGGAAAACCCATCAGGCTATCATCTGACTTCTCAACAGAAACCTTACAGGCCAGAAGGGAGTGGCATGATGTATTTAATGCCATGAAGCAGAAGGGCCTCGATCCAAGAAGACTTTATCCAGCAAGATTATCATTTAAATTTGAAGGGGGATTAAACAATTTCCAGATAAGCAAAAGCTGAGAGAATTTAGCTCCCACAAACCATCTCTATAGTGTATTTTGGAGGGACTGCTATAGATGGAAGTGCTCCTAAGGTTAAATAGCTGTCAGCAGAGTAATAAAAAGGGGTAAACAAAGTCTACAGAATATGATACCTAATGTATAAAAAATACAGGAGGAAAAAAAGGAGGGGAAAAGAAGAACCTTTAGATTGTATTTATAATAGCATACTGAGTTAAGTTAGACTCTTAGATAGTAAGGAAGTTACCCTTGGACCTTTGGTAACCACGAATTTAAAGTCTGCAATGGCAATAAGTACACACTTACTGATAATCACCCTAAATATAAATGGTCTGAATGCACCAATCGAAAGACATAGAGTCACTGAATGGATAAAAAAACAAGACCCAACTATATGCTGCCTACAAGAGACTCACTTCAAACCCAAAGGCAAAGGCATACACAGACTAAAGGGATGGAAAAAAATATTTCATGCAACTACTAGGGAGAAAAAAGCAGGTGTTGCAGTACTGGTATCAGACAAAATAGACTTTAAAACAAAGTCACAAGAAACAAAGATGGACATTACGTAATGATAAAGGGGTCAATCCAGCAAGAGATATAAATCAGCAAGAGATATAAATAGATATAAATATCTATGCATGCAACACAGGAGCACCTACATATGACAGACAAATGCTAACAATTAAAAGGGGAAACAGAATGCAATGCATTCATTCTAGGAGACTTCAACACTCCACTCACTCCAAAGGACAGATCCACCAGACAGAAAATAAGGAGACAGAGGCACTGAACAACACATTAGAGCAGATGGACCTAACCAACATCTACAGAACTCTCCACCCAAAAGCAGCAGGATACACATTCTTCTCAAGTGCACATGGAGTATTTTCAAGAGTAGATTATATTCTAGGCCACATAAAGAGCTTTGACAAATTCAAAAAGATTGAAACTGTACCAACCAGCTTCTCAGACCACAAAGGTGTGAAACTAGAAATAAATTACACACAAAAAAACACAACGAAATAGCCTACAAACACATGGAGGCTTAACAACATGCTCCTAAATAACCAATGAATCAATGACCAAATAAAAACAGAGAACAAGTAATATATGGAGACAAATGACAACAATAATTTAACACCACAAAATCTGTGGGATGCAGCAAAGGTGGTACCAAGAGGAAAGTATACCGCAATATGGGCCTACCTCAGAAGAACAATCCCATATGAACAGTCTAAACTGACAATTAACAAAACTAGAAAAAGAAGAACAAATGAGGCCCAAAGTCAGTAGAAGGAGGGATATAATATAGATTAGAGCAGAAATAAATAAAATCGAGAAGACTAAAACAATAGAAAGAAGCAGTGAAAGCAGGAGCTAGTTCTTTGAGAAAATCAAATAGATAAACCCTTAGCCAGACTTATCAAGAAAAAAAGAGAGTCTACACACATAAACAGAATCAGAAAAGAGAAAGGAAAGTCACTAAAGGACACCACAGAAATACAAGGAATTTTTAGAGAATACTATGAAAAAATATATGCTAAAAAACTGGATAACCTAGAAGAAGTGGACAACTTTCTAGAAAAATACAACCTTCCAAGACTGACCCAGGAAGAAACAGAACATCTAAACAGACCAATTACCAGCAATGAAATTGAAGTGGTAATCAAAAAACTACCCAAGAATAAAAGTCCCAGACCAGATGGATTCAATGCTGAATTTTATCAGACATTTAGATAAGACATAATACCCATTCTCCTTAAAGTTTTCCAAAAAATAGGAGAGGAGGGAATACTCCCAAACTCATTCTATGAGGCCAGCATCACTCTAGTCCAAAACAAGGGAAAGACACCACAAAAAAAGAAAACTACAGACCAATATACCTGATGAACATAGATGCAAAAATACTCAACAAAATACTAGCAAACCGAATTCAAAACTACATCAAGAGGATCATACACCTTGATCAAGTGGAATTCATCTCAGGGATGCAAGGATGGTACAACATCCGAAAATCCATCAACATCATCCACCACATCAACAAAAAGAAGGACAAAAACCACATGATCATCTCCATAGATGCTGAAAAAGCATTTGACAAAATTCAACATCCATTCATGATAAAAACTCTCAACAAAATGGGTATAGAGGGCAAGTACCTCAATATAATAAAGGCCATATATGACAAACCCACAGCCAACATTATACTGAACAGCAAGAAGATCAAAGCTTTTCCCCTAAGATCAGGAACAAAACAAGGATGGCCACTCACCCCGCTTTTATTCAACATAGTACTGGAGGTCCTAGCCACATCAGACAAAACAAAGAAATAAAAGGCATTCAGATTGGTAAGGAAGAAGTCAAACTGTCACTGTTTGCAAATGACATAATATTGTACATAAAAATCCCTAAAGAATCCACTCCAGACAGAGGATCATGGAAAGATGGAAGCGTGAGTAGTTCAGAGGAAATCTCCTCTCCAAAACATATATATTTACAAAAATACAATAAATACAACTATTCTTAAAAGAGACACCAGTGGATGCAGTACAACAGCCAGGATACATCTACATCTGCGAGAACACAACATCACACAAAGGGGATAAGATACAAGCCGCGGCCAGGCGGGACCCGAATGCTCCCCCACCCCAGAATCTGGCAGGAAGAAAGGAGTTGGAACAGGGAGGGAGTGAAAGCCCAGGACTGCTAAACAACCAGCTCTAGAAATCCGCACCTGGAATGCAGACACAAGATGCATGGGGTGCTGGATATTACAGAAACAGAAAAGCAAAACCTGTGGGCAGGTCCCCGCAACCGACACCCCTGAGACAAAAGAAAAGCGAGTGCTTTCTACAAGTCTTAAAGAGACAGGGACCCCATAGCTGGACGAAGTTGTCCTGGCACACATAGCCAGCAGCTGGGAATCCCGGGGAAACTTAGGCGCCCTAAACCCTGGGGAGGCAGTGCAGCTCTGAAGCCCCTCACAGCACTAAGCAGTCTGCCAGTTGTTCCTCCAACTGGTGTGGACCCCGACACACCGGCCCAGTAGCGGGATAGTGGCAGCATGTGCCAGGGACAGCAGCGCTGGAAGGGACCGGGAGCGGATCCGTGCACCAGTGGCACCAGATGGGACCAGGAGAGGCTTGTGTGAGCCCACAGCAGTGTGACTGAACAGCCTGGGCACGGCTCACGTGCACCAGCGGCAGTGAAGCCAGAGGAGCCTGGTAGAGGCCTGTGTAGAAGAGCCTCACACACACCTGCAGTGGAGCCAGAGGGAGCAGGCATGCTCCCAGCAGCTGACCAGAATCCCAGCTCAACACACAGCCACCTGGGCCAGACCCAAAGGCCGCTGTTGCAACACAGCTGCCCGGCAGGGGTGCTGCTAGCACAGAGGAGCGCACCTGACGTGCCTGCCACTCCCCGCAGGGCTCTGTGCTGCTCTGATGGAGACCCCGCCCACAGCAGCTTAGGGGACTAACCTGGTGGCTGCTCCAGGAGTGTGGGTAACCGTCTCAGGCAGCGGAGAAGGGCAAGGCATCCAGCAAGCAGGAAAGGACTTTCTTCTCCCAACAGACACACCTGCAACCTGCCTTCAGCCACCACTATCACCATGAAAAGGCAAAAAATTTAGTCCAGTCCAAGATAATTCAAACAACACCTGGGAAAGGATCTGCAGAGGCAGACCTAACCAGTCTCCCTGAAAAAGAATTCAAAATAAAAATCATAAACATGCTGACAGAACTGCAGAGAAATATGCAAGAGCTAAGGGATGAAGTCTGGAGGGAGATTACAGACATCTGGAGGGACATTACAGAAGTGAAACAAACTCTGGAAGGATTTATAAGCAGAATGGATAAGATGCAAGAGGCCATTGATGGAATAGAAACCAGAGAACAGGAACTCATAGAAGCTGACGCAGAGAGAGATAAAAGGATCTCCAGGAATGAAACAATATTAAGAGAACTGTGTGACCAATCCAAAAGGAACAATATCTGCATTATAGGGGTACCAGAGGAAGAAGAGAGAGAAAAAGGGATAGAAAGTGTCTTTGAAGAAATAATTGCTGAGAACTTCCCCAAACTGGGGGAGGAAATAGTTGCTCAGACTACAGAGGCACACAGAACTCCTGAGACACGGGACCCAAAGACGACAACACCAAGACACATAATAATTAAAATGGCAAAGATCAAGGACAAGGACAAGGACAGAGTATTAAAGGCAGCCAGAGAGAGAAAAAAGGTCACCTACAAAGGAAAACCCATCAGGCTATCATCAGACTTCTCAACAGAAACCCTACAGGCCAGAAGAGAATGGCATGATATATTTAATGCAATGAAACAGTCGGGCCTTGAATCAAGGATACTGTATCCAGCACGATTATCATTTAAATATGAAGGAGGGATTAAACAATTCCCAGACAAGCAAAAGTTGAGGGAATTTGCCTCCAACAAACCACCTCCACAGGGTATCTTAGAGGGACTGCTCTAGATGGGAGCACTCCTAAAAAGAGCACAGAACAAAACACACAACATATGAAGAATGGGGGAGGAGGAAAAAGAAGGGAAAGAAATAATCATCCAACTGTGTTTATAACAGCTCAATAAGCAAGTTCAGTCAGATAGTAAGGTAGTAAACAAGCGAACCTTGAACCTTTGGTAACCACGAATGTAAAGCCTACAATGGCAATAAGTACATATCTTTCAATAGTCACCCTAAATGTAAATGGTCTGAATGCACCAATCAAAAGACACAGAGTAACAGAATGGATAAAAAAGCAAGACCCATCTATATGCTGCTTACAAGAGACTCACCTCAAACCCAAAGACATGCACAGATTAAAAGTCAAGGGATGGAAAAAGATATTTCATGCAAACAACAGAGAGAAAAAACCAGGTATTGGAATACTAGTATCAGACAAAATAGACTTCAAAATAAAGAAAGTAAGAAGAGATAAACAAGGACATTACATGATGATAAAGGGCTCAGTCCAACAAGAGGATATAACCATTATAAACATATATGCACCCAATACAGGAGCACCAATATATGTGAAATAATACTAACAGAATTTGAAGGGACCCCACCCATAAGATGGTGAAATTCCTGCTTCTCTTTTGGGTCCTCAGTTCCCGCCGGCGCCACCTGAACCCCAATCACCCCTCGCCCCCCTAATCCCAGCACCTAGCCAATAGCCACCAGCCCGATAGAAGTGACACCAGAATCACCCCATGCCCCTTCCTATATAACTCAGCACCTTTCCCTAATAAAGTGGAATTCTCCAGTGAATTGCTGCTGTGTGTCGCTCCTTTCCTTTCATTGGTGCAGAAACCCAGGAGACAGGACACCCCAACTGGGCCCCGTCTTCCCCCCGACACCAGCAGCTGCTTGCCCTTGTCCTCTTTTTATGGCACTGGCTCCTCACACTCACCACTCCTCTTTGGCCTTTGGGTAAGTTTTTCCCCGGAGCGGGCCGCTCTTCCCCGACGAGGAGGGAACTCTCCCCGCCTTAGGCCTTCACGGCTGCAGCGGACCCTCAGGCCCCTCCTCCAACAGCCATAAACGAGGTGACTCCTTTGCAGATGAGATCGCTCCCTTTCCCCCCACCCTCCTTCCGTTCCTTCCGCCAAAAATTCCTTCCGCCGAAAATTCCTAGTACTAGGTACCTCGTGACTCCGGCACTCTGCCTTCTTAGAGAAGTCTGGGTGACGACCCACACTTCCTAAGAAACCGACTCGTATACGAGTTTCCGCAGACCCCCAAGGATCATCGGGGACTCCCTTTGTCTCCTTGCGGTCTGCTCCCAGTCCGAGGATCTCCGTTCGTCTTCCCCTGTTTGTCTCCTTCTCTGTCCTTTAGCCATGGGAGCCTCCTCATCCCTCCCTGAAAGTTCACCTCTTGAATGCCTGCTCAAGCATCTAGCCACCCTCTCCCTGACGCCTGATATAAAACCAAAACTTCTCCGTAAATACTGCTCCCAAGATTGGCCGACATGCCCCCTAGACAATCACAACCAATGGCCCGCAGGGGGAACTCTTGATCCTAACATCACTCGTGATCTCTTTAACTACTGCCAGCGCCTGAAAAAATGGAAGGAGATTCCCTATACCGAAGCTTTCCGCCTCCTCCCCCCGCCTCCCCCCAAGTTCTCCTAGCCTGCAAGCCGTCTCCCCCGCAAAAGCCTCCTGTTCACTCCCGTCCCCCTCCTCTCCTACAACAGCCCCTCCCCCTTCCTCCACCACCATCTCCTCCCCCACCTCACCCCCCCTGCAGATCAAGCCTCAGCCTTTCAGCCCCCCTCTAACTAAGTTCCAAGAGCCTCCTCTGTCTTTGCCCCCATCACCTGTTTCTCCCCCACAGACTGAGCCAGAACCCTTCAGTCCCCCACCGCCATGCTTCTCCGCTCTCAAGATATCTTCGCCTGCTGCTTAATAGCAGGTCTGAAAAATGCAGCTCATAAAGTAGTCAATTTTCAAAAGCTCCAAGACATAATTCAAAGGAGGGAGGAGACACCCTCCGAGTTCTTAGACAGACTCACCCAAGCCCTATTACAGTATACCAGCCTAGACCCAGAAACGCCTGACGGAAGACATGTCCTTATGACATACTTCCTAGCTCAAAGCTACCCCGACATTAAAGCTAAACTCAAAAAGTTAGAACAGGGCCCCGCTACCCCACAGGCTGAGATCCTAACAGTGGCCTTTAAAGTCTTCCATAACCGGGAGGAGGGGAAAGAACGCCGTAAACAAAAGGCTGATCAGGCCAATTTCCAAATGTTGGCCCAGCTGATAAAACCACAACCTGGGCGCCCTTCTACAAACAAGCCCCGCCCAGGAGCTTGTTTCAAGTGCGGACAAGAAGGATATTGGTCAAGGGCATGCCCTTCCCCCAGATCTCCTACCACCCCATGCCCCAGATGGCACAAAAAGGGCCACTGGAGGTCTGATTGCCCAGCCACCCGAAGGGGAGGCTGGACGAACAACCCCCATCCTAAGCCCGCCATAGTGGGGCTGGCAGAAGAAGATTGACGGGGCCCAGGGGCTTCTCGCCCAACCATTTCCATCACCAAACAGGAGCCCAGGGTTACTTTAATAGTAGACGGTCGCCCCATCTCCTTCCTCCTAGATACAGGAGCCACCTTCTCAGTCTTGTGAGAATACCGGGGCCCTACCACGCCTGCCATTACTCCTATAGTTGGGGTAGGAAGTAAACAGATTTTCCCATTAAAACCCCCCCTTTTATGCACAATCCAAGACAATCCCATACCTTTCTCCCACTCCTTCCTGGTTATGCCCCAGTGTCCCATCCCCTTACTAGGACGGGACATCCTTTCTCTCCTCCATGTTTCCATAACTATATCCACTCCCACAGCCCCCAGTACTCCCTTTCTGATGGCCCTCATAGCCAACGACCCCCCTCTACCCAGTGAAAGCTCCAGTTCCTGCCTCATACACCCTGTAAATCCCAAAGCTTGGGACATTACAAGCCCCTCCGTGGCTCTATGTCCTCCTGCCTCTGTCAAATTACGTGACCCCTCTCAGTATATCTGTCAGGCCCAATACCCCCTAACCACTTCAGCCCTTATAGGCCTCCAACCCATCATTCAAGATCTTTTAAACAAAAATTACCTCAGACCCACTCACTCTCCGTTTAATACCCCCATATTAGCTGTTAAAAAAAACCAATGGATCTTTCCACCTCGTCCAAGACCTTTGCCTCATCAACATGGCCATCGTCCCTATCCATCCCTTAGTCCCAAATCCATACACCCTTTTATCGCAGATCCCTGCCTCGGCCTCCCACTTCTCAGTCCTAGATCTCAAGGGCGCATTTTTTTTTCTATCCCTCTGGACCCCTCCTCCCAGGATTTTTTCGCCTTCACCTGGACGGACCCATACACAAGACATTCTGAACAACTAACTTGGACAGTTTTGCCACAAGGCTTCTGAGTCCACCTTATTACAATACGTGGACGATCTTCTACTCTGCAGTCCCTCGTGGGAACAGTCTCAACTTGACACTGCCTCCCTACTTAACCTTCTAGCTTCCAGAGGTTACCGGGTATCCCCCATCAAAGTTCAAATCTCTTCCCCTTCTGTCACTTACCTCGGATTTCTTCTATCTCAACAAAAAAAGTCCATTACCTTAGATAGAAAACGGCTCCTCTCTGACCTGCCCGTTCCCAAAACCAAGACAGAAATCCTTTCCTTTCTAGGCCTGGCTGGGTATTTTAGAGCGTGGATCCCTAACTTCTCCCTGTTGGCAAGACACCTATACGACCTCAGCAAGGGCTCCCCTGAAGAACCATTATCCTCCTCACCCCGGCACTCCTTCATTAAGCTCCGTCGAGCCCTTGTGGAAGCCCCAGCTCTCCATCTTCCTGATTTGTCAAAGCCCTTCTCATTATACATTCATGAGAGGTCCAGTCAAGATCTAGGAGTCCTAGGCCAACATTATGGCCCATCCTTTGCCCTAGTAGCTTATCTTTCCAAGCAATTAGACTCCACAGTTCGGGGATGGGTCCCCTGCCTACGGGCATTAGCCGCTGGACAGCTCTTGCAGAAGGAAGCTCATAAACTGACATTCGGGGCGCCCCTTACCATTCTGTCCCCACATCACCTAAAGGATCTCTTAACCTACAAAAGTTTACAGACTCTCCCTCCCTCCAGACTCCTGACCTTACTGTCCTCTTTCCTCCAAAATCCCGTTCACCCCCTTTGCCATCCATACCCGAATCATGACTTTTTCCTCCTTTACTGCTCCCTCGCTCTCTCTTGCTTTTTTTCCTCATTCCTATTGTCTTCCCCGCCACCCCAGCCTCCTTTGTATGGCGATTCAAAGTCAGACAGACTTACACACAGCATCAAACAAAAATTACTGCCCTCATTGCCACATCAGACTGCCCTCTGAAAGGCTGCTCCGAGCCTTTATACCTCCACTTCCCTCCCTCCACCGAGGTGTTCACTAGCAGCTACCTTTATTCTCCCTACCTCTGCTTCTGCTATGACCAAAAACAAGCCTGTTGCAGGCGATGGCCACGCACCTATGGGGATGTCCCTACTGGTCTTGCGCCATTCACTATATGGGTAACTCCCGGTACCCACAGTATTACTCCTCCAACCCATTCTCTTCAATACTAACCCTTCCTCACCTGGCTGTGACCCATTGCAGGCCCTATAATAATCATTCTTCTCGCCTGTCTCCTCTTACCTTGTATAGTAAAGTTTATCAAATCCCAAGTCGGTAAAATCTCTAATCAAACTTTCAACCAGCTTTTACTCAGGAACTACCAGCTTTAGCCACAGAAGATCCCTCACCCTCATGTAACCTCCTCACCACATGCTGAGATAGACCACTCTCTCCGCTGGAAACTGTTCCTGGAAACAATGGCCGCAGACGCCTGGCTTCTGGCACCCGTATCCTCTTGGCACCATTAGAATCAACAAGTCCTCGACCTATGGTTACAGGGAACCTTCATTGATTTCCAACCTGAAGAAGTCCACATCTACTCGTCCTTACTGTGGGGAGTCCTATCAACCCTTTCCCCCCAGTCCTCAAGCCCTCACTCCTTTCTCCGCCCCCGTTCAGCAGGAAGCAGTCAGAGAGAAAGCAACGTCTACAACCCCATAGAGGAGAAAGGGGGGAATGAAGGGCCCCCACCCATAAGATGGCGAAATTCCTGCTTCTCTTCTGGGTCCTCGGTTCCCGCCGGCGCCACCTGAACCCCAATCACCCCTCGCCCCCCTAATCCCAGCACCTAGCCAATAGCCACCAGCCCCGTAGAAGTGACACCACAACCACCCCATGCCCCTTCCTATATAACCCAGCACCTTTCCCTAATAAAGCGGAATTCTCCGGTGAATTGCTGCTGTGTGTCGCTCCTTTCCTTTCAGAATTAAAGGAGGAAATAGAATGCAATGCATTCATTTTGGGAGACTTTAAGACACCACTCACTCCAAAGGACAGATCCACCAGACAGAAAATAAGTAAGGACACAGAGGCACTGAACAACACACTAGAACAGATGGACCTAACAGACATCTATAGAACTCTACATCCAAAAGCAACAGGATACACATTCTTCTCAAGTGCACATGGAACATTCTCTAGAATAGACCACATACTAGGCCACAAAAAGAGCCTCAGTAAATTCAAAAAGATTGAAATCCTACCAACCAACTCTTCAGACCACAAAGGTATCAAACTAGAAATAAATTGTACAAAGAAAGCAAAAAGGCTCGCAAACACAAGGAGGCTTAACAACATGCTCCTAAATAATCAATGGATCAATGACCAAATTAAAATGGAGATTCAGCAATATATGGAAACAAATGACAACAATAACACAAAGCCCCAGCTTCTGTGGGACACAGCAAAAGCAGTCTTAAGAGGAAAGTATATAGTAATCCAGGCATATTTAAAAAAGGAAGAACAATCCCAGATGAATAGTCTAATGTCACAATTATCAAAATTGGAAAAAGAAGAACAAATTAGGCCTAACTTCAGCAGACAGAGGGACGTAATAAAGAACAGAGAACAAATAAATAAAATTGAGGAGAATAAAACAATTTAAAAAAATCAATGAAACCAAGAGCTGGTTCTTCAAGGAAATAAACAAAATAGATAAACCTCTAGCAAGACTTATTAAAAGAAAAAGAGAGTCAACACACATCAACAGAATCAGAAACAAGAAAGGAAAAATCACGACAGACCCCATAGAAATACAAAGAATTATTAGAGAATACTATGAAAACCTATATGCTAACAACTTGAAAACCTAGGAGAAATGGACAACTTCCTAGAAAAATACAACCTTCCAAGACTGACCCAGAAAGAAACAGAAAGTCTAAACAGACCAATTACCAGCTACGAAATTGAATTGGTAATCAAAAAACTACCCAAGAACAAAACCCCCAGGCCAGATGGATTTACCTCAGAATTTTATCAGACATACAGAGAAGACATAATACCCATTCTCCTTAAAGTTCCAAAAAATACAAGAGGAGGGAATACTCCCAAACTCATTCTATAAAGCCAACATCACCCTAATACCAAAACCAGGCAAAGACCCCATCAAAAAAGAAAACTACAGACCAATATCCCTGATGAACGTAGATGCAAAAATACTCAACAAAATATTAGCAAACCGAAATAAAAAATACATCAAGAGGATCATACACCATGATCACATGGTATTCATCTCAGGGATGCAAGGATGGTACAATATTCGAAAATCCATCAACATCATCCACCACATCAACAAAAAGGACAAAAACCACATGATCATCTCCAAAGATGCTGAAAAAGCATTCGACAAAATTCAACATCCATTCATGAGAAAAACTCTCAACAAAATGGGCATAGAGGGCAAGTACCTCAACATAATAAAGGCCATATATGATAAACCCACAGCTAACATCATACTGAACAGCGAGAGGCTGAAAGCTTTTCCTCTGAGATTGGGAACAAGACAGGGATGCCCACTCTCCCCACTGTTATTCAACGTTGTACAGGAGGTCCTAGCCACAGCAGTCAGACAAAACAAAGAAATACAAGGAATCCAGATTGGTAAAGTAGAAGTCAAACTGTCACTATTTGCAGATGACATGATATTGTACATAAAAAACCCTAAAGACTCTACTGCAAAACTATTAGAACTAATATCGGAATTAAGCAAAGTTGCAGGATACAAAATTAACACACAGAAATCTGTAGCTTTCCTATACACTAACAATGAACTAATAGAAAGAGAAATCAGGAAAACAATTCCATTCACAATAGCATCAAAAAGAATAAAATACCTAGGAATAAACCTAACCAAGGAAGTGAAAGACCTATACCCTGAAAACTACAAGACACTCTTAAGAGAAATTAAAGAGGTCATTAACAAATGGAAACTCATCCCATGCTCCTGGCTAGGAAGAATTAATATCGTCAAAATGGCCATCCTGCCCAAAGCCAAAAGGGATTCGAGGCAATCCCTATCAAATTACCAACAGCATTCTTCAATGAACTGGAACAAATAGTTCAAAAATTCATATGGAACCACCAAAGACCCCAAATAGCCAAAGCAATCCTGAGAAGGAAGAATAAAGTGGGCGGGATCTTGCTCCCCAACTTCAAGCTCTACTACAAAGCCACAGTAATCAAGACAATTTGGTATTGGCACAAGAACAGAGCCACAGACCAGTGGAACAGAATAGAGACTGCAGACATTAACCCAAACATATATGGCCAATTAACATACAATAAAGGAGCCATGGACATACAATGGGGCAAGGACAGTCTCTTCAACAAATGGTGCTGGCAAAACTGGACAGCTACATGTAGGATAATGAAACTGGATCACTGTCTAACCCATACACAAAAGTAAACTCCAAATGGACCAAAGACCTGAATGTACATCATGAAACCATTAAACTCTTAGAAAAAAACATAGGCAAAAATCTCATGGACATAAACATGAGTGACTTCTTCATGAACATATCTCCCCGGGCAAGGGAAACAAAGGCAAAAATGAACAAGTGGGACTATATCAAGCTAAAAAGCTTCTGCACAGCAAAGAACACCATCAATAGAACAAAAAGGTATCCTACAGTATGGGAGAATATATTCATAAATGACAGATCCGATAAAGGATTGACATCCAAAATATATAAAGAGCTCACACACCTCAACAAACAAAAAGCAAATAATCCAATTAAAAATGGGCAGAGGAGCTGAATCGACAGTTCTCTAAGGAAGATATCCAGATGGCCAACAGGCACATGAAAAGATGCTCCACATCGCTAATCATCAGAGAAATGCAAATTAGAACCACAATGAGATTATCACCTCACACCAGTAAGGATCGCCATCATAGAAAAGACAAACAACAACAAATGTTGGTGAGGGTGTGAACAAAGGAGAACCCGCCTACACTGCTGGTGTGAATATAAATTAGTTCAACCATTGTGGAAAGCAGTATGGAGGTTCCTCAGAATGCTCAAAATAGAAATACCATTTGACCCAGGAATTCGACTTCTAGGAATTTACCCTAAGAATGCAGCACTCCAGTCTGAAAAAGACAGATGCATCCCTATGTTTATCGCTGCACTGTTTACAATAGCCAAGATATGGAAGCAACCTAAGTGTCCATCAGTAGATGAATGGATAAAGAAGATGTGGTACATATACACAATGGAATATTACTCAGCCATAAGAAAAAAACAGATCCTACCATTCGCAACAACATGGATGGAGCTAGAGGATATTATGCTCAGTGAAATAAGCCAGGCGGAGAAAGACAAGTACCAAATGATTTCACTCATATGTGGAGTATAAGAACAAAGGAAAACTGAAGGAACAAAACAGCAGCAGAATCACAGAACCCAAGAATGGACTAATAGTTACCGAAGGGAAAGGGACTGGGGACGATGTGTGGGAATGGAGGGATAAGGGCGGGGAAAAAGAGGGCATTATGATTAGCATGTACAGTGCGTGGGGGGCATGGGGAGGGCTGTCCAACACAGAGAAGACAAGTAGTGATTGTACAGCATGTTACTATGCAGATGAACAATGACTGTGAAGGGGTATGTGGGGGGTACTTGGTGAAGGGGGGAACCTAGTAAACATAATGTTCTTTCTGTAATTGTATATTAATGATACCAAAACAAACAAACAAACAAATAAATAAATAAATAGAATCCACTCCAAAACTACTAGATCTAATATCTTAATTCAGCAAAGTTGCAGGATACAAAATTAATACACAGAAATCTGTTGCATTCCTATACACTAACAATGAACTAGCAGAAAGAGAAATCAGGAAAAAAATTCCATTCACGATTGTATCAAAAAAGAATAAAATACCTAGGGATAAACCTAACCAAGGAAGTAAAAGACCTATATTCTGATTACTACAAGACACTCATGAGAGAAATTAAAGAAGATACCAAGAAATGGAAACACATTCCATGCTTATGGATAGGAAGAATTAATATTGTCAAAATGGCCATCCTGCCTAAAGCAATCTACAGATCAATCCCTATCAAAATATCAGCAGCATTCTTCAACCAACTAGAGAAAATAATTCTAAAATTCACATGGAACTACAAAGACCCCAAATAGCCAAAGCAATCCTGAGAAGGAAGAATAAAGCTGGGAGGATTACACTCCCCAACTTCAAGCTCTACTACAAAGTCACAGTAATCAAGACAATTTGGTACTGGCACAAGAGCAGACACATAAACCAATGGAACAGACTAGAGAGCCCAGATATAAACCCAAGTATATATGGTCAATTAATATATGATAAAGGAGCCATGGACATACAATGGGGAAATGACAGCCTCTTCAACAACTGGTGTTGGCAAAACTGGACAGCTACATGCAAGAGAATAAAACTGGATTATTGTCTATCCCCATACACAAAAGTAAACTCGAAATGGATTAAAGACCTGAATATAAGTCATGAAACCATAAAACTCTTAGAAGATAACATAGGCAAAAATCTCCTGAATATAAACATGGCAACTTTTTTCTGAATGCATCTCCTTGAGCAAGGGAAACAAAAGCAAAAATGAACACATGGGACTACATCAAATTTAAAAGCTTCTGTACAGCAAAGGACACCATCAACAGAACAAAAAGGCATCCTACAGTATGGGAGAATATATTTGTAAGCCACATATCCAACAAGGGGTTAACATCCAAAACATATAAAGAACTCTCATGCCTCAACACCCAAAAAGCAAATAACCCGATTAAAAAATGGGCGAAGGATATGAACAGACAATTCTCCAAAGAAGAAATTCAGATGGCCAACAGACACATGAAAAGATGCTCCACATCACTAATCATGAGGTAAATGCAAATAAAAACCACAATGAGATATCACCTCACACCAGTTAGGATGGCCAGTATCGAAAAGACTAAGAACAACAAATGCTGGCAAGGATGTGGAGAAAGGGGAACCCTCCTACACTGCTTGTGGGAATGTAAGCTAATTTAACCATTGTGGAAACCAATATGGAGGTTCCTCAAAAAACTAAAAATAGAAATACCATTTGACCCAGGAATTCCACTCCTAGGAATTTACCGAAAGAATATAATTTCTCAGATTCAAAAAGACATATGCACCCCCTATGTTTATTGCAGCACTATTTACAATAGTTAAGATATGGAAGCAACCTAAGTGTCCATTAGTAGATGAATGGATAAAGAAAATATGGTACATATATATAATGGAATACTACTCTGCCATAAGAAAGAAACAAATTGTACAATTTGCATCATGAATGGAGCTGAAGGATATTATGCTCAGTGAAATAAGCCAGGCGGAGAAAGAGAAGTACCAAATGATTTCCCTCATTTGTGGAGCATAACAACAAAACAAAACCGAAGGAACAAAACAGCAACAGACTCAAAGATTCCAAGAAGGAACTAGCGGTTACTGAAGGGGAGGGGTGAGGGAGGGTGGGTAGGATGGAGGGAGAAGGGGATTCAGGGGTATTATGATCGGCACACATGGTGTGGGGGGGATCAGGGGGTAGACAGTGTAGCACAGAGAAGGCAAATAGTGACTCTGTGGCATCTTATTACACTGATGGGCAGTGACTGCAATGGGCTATGGGGGGGACACTGTAACAGAGGTGAATGTAGTAACCACATTGTTTTTTCATGTGAAAACTTTGTAAGAGTATATATCAGTAATACCTTAATAAAAAAATTAATTTAAAAAAGTACAGCGTATGATACATATACAAAATATGTTAATTGACTTTATGTTACTGTTAAGGTTTCCAGTCAACGATAGGCTATTACATTTTGGGGAGTCAAAAATTACATGCAGATTTTCAACTGTGTATAGGGTTGGCACCCCTAATGCCTGCAGTGTTCAAGAGTCAACTGTATTATTAATTTTTTAGGTGTGAAGTGGTACTGTGATTGTTTTTTTTTTCCTACAACTTTATTGATATAATTGAGGTTGGCTTTTAAAAAAATCATCTTAAAAAGATATATCTGTTGCTATTTCAGTATGGAGGAACATACTTTGGTTTAATATATTGTGGAGGATAAATGCCTGGTCTCAAGAATAGTTTTCCAGTAATCACTTTAAAATCAGAAAACAGCAGTTAAGAACTGAGACCTAGTTGGTACAGATAGTGTGGATATTTGTTGAGCAGGTAGATCTGTAGGAACCTTCTCTTGCTGCTAAATTGCATGGTTTACTTAGTCCCATGGCTGGTTGAACAGATTGTGGGCACTGGACCTTGGTAAATCTCACTTGACTGAGGGGAAGTGATTAGGATAAATTCAAATTCTTCAATACGGGCTAACTTGGAGCAGGTTCCAAGGCTTCTGACCCTTAGGCCAGTGCACACCCCTCGCCCAGCCCCCGCTAATTAGGTGCAGATCTGGGACCTGAGCAGTCAAGGTTCGTGACTCCAGTGTACCGCCTGCTATGGAAGGTACTGGGGGAAATAAGACAAGTTGGCGGTAGGAATCATAAAAATAGAACGAATTTTAAATGACAGTGAGGACCTCAAAAGGTCTATAGACTAGACTATGGTCTAGTCAGAAGACTATAAAAGGGTCTCAAATGGGCTGTTCCTTGTAATGGTCACAGCTCCTGTGTGGTGTCATATGTACCCTGAACAAAAGGACAGGTAAAAGAAGATTCAGTAAACGTGTTATATAAAGGTAAACCAGGAGACCAGGGTAAAGCCAGCTGAAGAGGAGTGACCAGTCTTCAGGACCACAATGAGGGACCTGTACACAAGGCAAGCTTCTGAAAGCAGGTCTGGAGGAAAGGGGAAAAGCGTACTTTAGAAAAGAAAAAGGCCCCGTCCCCCAAATCTTGGAAGCTGGCCCTTAACTGAGGAACCGACGATCAAAGAAGCCTCAGAGAGCAAGCTGGGGCCACGTGCCAGGTTGGGTGAGGGAACGCAGTGCAGTGACGAGCCAGGAAAGAGAACTGGTGTTCAGGAAGAAGCCGTGGCAGAGGTTTCGGGCAGGAACTGTCCTGTTACGGTACACCCCTCAGCGTCGCTTAGCGCTGGCAAGAGATCGACATTCAGCAAATACCTGGAACTGCTTATTGCTGAAGGCAGGCTAACGCTGGCCTAACCACGGGCTAAGGCGCCAGGTCCCCTCCACTGGCCCCCTCACTCAACTGCAAAAGCCCCGCCTACGCTGGAAGAGGCAGCGCGCGGAGACCCGCCCCGTACCACGTCCGGCGCACATCCGAGGCCCGCACCGAGGGTGCGCAGGCGGCGCCCGCCGTTTACGACGTGCCGGAAAGTAGCGGCCGCAGCCGGCATTGGGCTGAGCCGGACCACTATGGGGGTGAGGCAAAGGCGAACCGCCTCCGGAACAGGGACGGAATGGTGGCGAGGACCTGGGAGGTGGGAGAGGAGTGGGCTCGCGCTGAGAAGGAGCCGGGGAGGCAGAGTTCGTGCCGGGAGGGACGGGATCCGGGCTAGGTGTGGGGCTGCGCAGGCGCGGCTAATGCAGTCACGCTGGCTCTCCCTCAGAAAGTCGCGCTGCAGCTCAAAGCCACGCTGGAGAACGTCACCAACCTCCGGCCTGTGGGTGAGGACTTCCGGTGGTACCTGAAGGTGCGGCTGGAGGGGCGGGGCCCCGGGAGCCAGAAGGGAGGAGCCCAGGAGAGGGTGTAGGCGCTTGGAGGGTCCCCGCGCCGGCGCGACTGCGGAGGGGGGCGGGGCGCCAGGGGCCGGGCCGGGCCGGGCCGGGGAAAGGTTCCCCGTCCTGACCTGCTATGTTGAACAGGAGATTTCGCTCCTGCAAGATGGGAAATGTTTAGCCTTTATGTTTTTTGTTCCTGAGTAGAATTTAATGTTTGCTTTTTAAAACTTACTGGTTGATTCTTAATTGGCAGTGTCTTGGAATTCCTTTTAAATATTTTCCCTCCGTTAAATATTTAACAATATATGCACAAACACTAAACGTAGGCTACTTGAAGGGATCTAGTGATTATTTAGTAAGGAGAAGGATTTCATCTTGTTACTTTCCCAGCCCTTACAGATAAACCTGGTACTCTAGGGGCATGATCTACAGAAGTCCTCCTACCTGAGCAATTTGAGGCCCTTCACTGTCCCAGATGCCAGAGCTCCTGCTCTGTTTTCCTCCTAGTCTAAATCCCAGCATCCTCAGTACCTGACAAAAGCCCCTCTCTTTTGGGATGACTTCTGACCACCTTTATTACCATATATGTAAAAGCCTAAGTACCAGGGCTTATTTGAGGAATTGATGTTCTTTGGCTTCAAAAGCAGTCTAGGAAAGGAGAAAGAAAGTGAAAACAGAGTGGTAACTACTTTTACCAGGAACCTACAGGGTCTGTAAGATCACAGAGAGCTTCTGACCCAGCAGAGTGGGTAGAGGGACCTGTTGAAGCCATTTCTGTACACACAAGTCTTGAATCCCTAGCCAGACTGGGGACTATTTAGAGGAGGACAAGCATGCCAGCATGAGAAATACTCTGACCTATTTGCCTAGAGATAAGTCTACTTGTATCTTTTGTGGGTTCTGGTTATAAGAGCTTAAGGTGAGATTGCCAAGATGAAGGTAGGCTATGAGCCTGGCCACCTCACACGGGTCTTACCCTTCCCTCATTGTCTGCTCAGATGAGCCAGATGCTTTACTAATACTCCTTTTTCCACCCCCAAGATGAAATGTGGCAACTGTGGTGAGATTTCGGAGAAGTGGCAATACATTCGGCTGATGGTAACTGCTCCCCCTACCACCATGCCCACACACAAACACATAAGTGCCTCTGGGCAGGGATTTGGGGAACCTATGGACTTAATCTCTCTGGTCTTTGTTCCCTGCATTTTGTGGTTTGGGAGGACAGGCATCAGTATAATCAACACTGGGAACAACACGCTTCTTTGGGATATGAGACAGAGTTCAAAATCAAGGGGAAATCCTTTTCTCAGTCTTAAGAAGCCTCTCTAGGATTCTTGTCTTAGCAAATTGCTCACTCTTTCTGGGTCTTGGTGTTTTCAACTGGATCAGTGGTAGGACTAGGTCTCCTCAAACCCCTTACATCTAATTGATATGTGACTAGAGGTTCTGTTTACACCTTGCCAGGACAGCGTGGCACTGAAGGGAGGCCGTGGCAGCGCCTCCATGGTCCAGAAGTGCAAGCTGTGTGCAAGGGAAAACTCCATCGGTAGGTCAGGCCATGAGTACTGAGCTCTGACAGTGTGGCCCCCAGCCTCCTGGTACCAGACCCAAAGTAGGCTCATGTTACCTGTGGGTAGACCCAAGCCTGAGATGCCCAAGCTTCTGCAGCAGACTCTTTCCCAGCCAAGTCAACTTTGTCTTCTCTTTTACATTTCAGAGATTTTGAGCAGCACCATCAAATCATACAATGTAAGTTTCCTTCTGTAGTGGCAGGTGTGGGGATTAAATCAAAGCTAGATGCTAGGAGGCCTGGATCCTAGAGTTCTAAGTGCACTAGAGTGACCTGCCATGGAACATTTATTCATGTGCTTACTTGTTCATTCATTCAGTTTTTCACTCTATCAGTCATATAGTCACCATACGCTGACTGAGAGCTTGGTAGAAAAAAGACTGATAAACAGGCTATTGTAGGGCCTTCCTCTAAGAGCTTGGAGGACCTCTAGCCCAACCTGGTCTCAGTTTCCATGGGAGCTCTTGCTTTGTCTTCAGAGCCTTCTCTGAAACCATGGGTAGGACAGTTCTTTAAATGGTGCAGCCACCTTGATATTTTCAATGTTAATATGTAATTATATATAACTGTGTAACAAATTAGTCCAAAGATGAGGGAGGGAGTGTGTACTTTGGGTCTGTTAGTTTAAAGTAGGGCAGTTAACTTGGATTCATCTATTCCTTATTTGGTGTTTTTGAAAAATGTATGATTTATGCCAAGTTCCCAGCTTTGTCCTGAAGTTAAAGGGAGAAATCACATAGGACTTGCCCTCAAGTAAATCACAATCTAGTGGAAGAGACAGACCAACAAACAAAAAACAAACCAGGGCCAACAGAGAAGTGCCTCATCAGTGCCAGGCACACAGTTGGTGTGCAGGAAATGATTTTACAGAGCATGACAGAAGGAGAATGAATGTGTGGGTGTGGTGCTTGGGGTCTCTGAGCCCATGGGTCAGGCAGGCATGAATTCCCTGGCTACACCACCCACCTCAGAGGGACCCCTCCACATGCAAATCCCACTTCAGAGGCTTTAAGGCGGCCCCTGCCTTCACAGCATACAGATAGGTTAGCAAAAGGCTGCAGCTAAGTGTACTGGGGCATTTGGATGATCTGGAGACTTTGTAAGTTCAATATCCTTGTTCATATTTTTTATTTTGATAATTTTATCGACCATTTATTGAGCATGGTGTTGGGTACTATGCTGGGCACTACACATAGTACAGATTCCACCGTAAACCTGTGTTGGTTTCCTCTACTCCACATGACAATCTTAGGCCCAGAGGGGAAGAGAGGCAGAGCTCTCTCTGAGCTCACATCCTGGGAGGCCAATCCCAGATTCCACTCTCTGTTCTTTAGCATCTTTGTCCAAGGAAGTCTTGTAGGGTCAAGGTGCCCCAAACAGGCTTCTCCCAGAAGGGGATGAGTTGCTCCTGAGTCCCATTCTGGGCTCACAGGGGCAGGAAGGGCAGGGGCATCCTGAGGGCCCACTTGGGCCTACATCTCAACACACTTCCTTTCTAGGCCGAAGACAATGAGAAGTTCAAGACAATAGTACAGTTTGAGTGCCGGGGCCTTGAGCCAGTTGATTTCCAGCCCCAGGTAGGTGTCTTCCTGGGGAACCTCTATCTTTAGGGAGCATGTATAGGAAGTGACAGCAGAACTTTGTTTCCTTTTGAGACCATGGACTAGGTAGTCTTTCTAAGAATAATAAGAAATACTATTTATTAAGTACCTACTATGTGCTGGGCACCATTCTTGTCACTTTTGCATGTTATCTCATTTAATCCTCACAGCAACTCTATGAAGTTACTCATCCTATTTTTCAGATTTGGCAAGAACTTCAGTGATTTGTGACTTGCTCAGGGTGACAGTAAGCCACAGAGCTTGCTTTAAACCTCGGTCAATCTAACTCCAGGTCCATCTGCTCATCCCACTTTATTTGTGCAGCATTTTACCTCACAACAGATCTGTGAGGTAGCCAGAAGAGAGAGTGTTGTCATCCTGGTTTCATAAATAAGGAAACTAAGGTCCAGAGAAAGAAGTGCCATGCCCAAGGGACTTGCAGAGAATCAGGGATAGTGAGCTTACCCCACACCTGCTTCCTGGTCCAGGGCTCTAGTTTGGAAGGACCATACTAGCCCTGGGGCTGCTCCCAAGCCTTGAAAGCCCAGGGATTATTCAGAACAGCTGCCCACACTGCGTCTCTGTTCTCCCATCCCAAAGGTGTGACAGTAGCCAGTTCCCTGGCCAGGACTCACATTGCCAGGCCACCACCTGCATTCTCCCAGACTAACTGCTGTCTTCCTGTCACCTGCAGGCTGGGTTTGCTGCTGAGGGTGTGGAATCAGGGACAGTCTTCAGTGACATTAATCTTCAGGAGAAGGTATGGGATTTGGGGGCCTTGCAGAGTATCGTAGGGTACCTGGTGGGAATTACCCTTTTGGTGAACAGTAGAAAGCTGACTACATTTTTGTGATTTTTGGTGTTTAAGATGGCTGCAAGTACAGTGCTGAAGTGCTACCTGATACTCCACATGACATGCAGTACAACTGGGGTGTGCCTTATGGAGGAAATGCATGTTAGATAAGCTTTGTTCAGGCGTGAGTTACAGTGCTGTTGCCACGAGTTCAGTATTAATGAATCAACAGTATATATATATATATTAAATAAGGTTTTAAAAATAGAAACACAATGAAACAAGGTTATGTATTGATTGAAGAAAATGTGATCAGATGCCCCCAGGAATCTAACCCTGAATTTCCCCTGGGAGCAGTGGCTCAGTATTCGCTAGTTCAGTGTTGCGGCTATAGAACACAGCTACCACAAATAATGAGAATCAACTGTATTACTGAACATGTTGCTGGCTTGCAAATAAGAAAGCTTTGTGCTTAGGCCTTGAAGTAAAGACAAAAACTTCATTCAGTTTGCATGGCACCTAATAACAACAGTACCTGGAATGTGCTGAGCTCTTACATGGGCCCAGCACCATGCTAAGTACTTCTACTTAGTGTTCCCTTACTTGATTCTTTCAATGTTCAACATGAAGTCTATTGTCCCCCTTTTTCTTTCTAGAGGACACATCTGAGGCTCAGAGTAGTTAAGGGGCTTGCCCAAAATTACAAAGCTAGAGGAGCTGGAATTCAAGCCTGAGCAGTCTGGCTCTGTTCTGGGTCATAAATGTTCGTGAATATCTGAATCAGAGCCTGAATTGAGCCTTTTAGATCCCGGTTCTCCACTGTCCACACTTTCTCAGGCTGCCTCGTGAGGCTAACACTGCCTTCTTTCTTCCCCCCACAGGACTGGAATGACTATGATGAAAAGACTCAGGAGTCTGTGGGAATCTACGAGGTCACCCACCAGTTTGTGAAATGCTAAACCCTCTTCCCGGACATTTACCTCTAAGAACTGAGAAGGGACAATGTGCCCCAAGCAACTGAGGCTGGTCCCGTCGTCCCTCATCTCCTGGCAGCTGTCCAAGCCCTCACAGCCTGCATGCTGGGCTCTGTGACACCTTGCCAAGCCCCACCAATAAAGTTCCTGTTCGCGCTGCACAGGTGCATGAAGGTAGTCAGGTAGCAGCCACTCCCTCCTCCACAAATAAGAATTCATGTTAGATGTCTTTGACTGCTTCCTGGCACCTTTCCAGTGTAAAATCTTATATCTCACCCAATTTACAAAATACACAGGAGCACACAGCTTCTAAGCTTTCCAGCTCTGGAGGAGGGAACAGGTCAGCCTTGAGGACCAAAGGTGTCAAGGCCGACATACAAAGGGCAGCTGAGCCTGTGGAATGATGTCATGAACCCAGTAGTCCTGATCCACTGCATTGGCCAGCTTGGCTGTCAAATTCAGGCATCTCTGTTTGTTGGTGTAACTTCATACTTCAGGGCTAGAAGGGACGTAAGAGGTCAGCTGTCCAGTCCTGTCATGAATCCGCTAAGTTCCTACCAGGTGGTCATCAGGTCCTTTGCTCACTTGTGGTGGGGCAGTCCCCTCCCATCAGGGGGTCAATATGAAAGGTCTTCCTTACTCCAAGGCAGCTCTGGGCTCCTGTAGCTCCTCCTGCTGGTCCTAGTTTGTCCCCTTTGTGGTCACACTTTTGTTCTTCTGCCCCCAGTCAGCCTTTTGGAGGTGTGAGGCCAACAGTCACAGCCCTCTTAAGTCTCATGGGCCTGATTCCATGGGTCTAAAGGCCCCTATACAGTGGACAGAGTGATTCAGGGCACAGTTCATGAGGGCGTGATCATATCTTCACACTGGCTATCCCACCGTTTGGAAAGCCAGTCATGGGAGACCTTACCTCCATGTTCTGCTGGAGCCTGGAATTCTTTGGAAGTAAAATTAGTATCTTCATTTTGCTGAGTGGCCTACCAGGAAACGGTCTGCCCACTCCCAGGGGCACAAGAAGGGAATCCTCAGATTTTAGGTAAGGCTGGCTGTGCCTGAGGGAAGCGAAAAGGTGCCTGCTTTACCCACCCTGCAGTCTGGCAGCTGTATCATGTTTCCTCTAGGTCCCCCTGCTCTGGGGGTTCCCAGGCCCTGGGCCTGCTCTTTCATGCACCTGACAGAACAGAGTTTCTTTGGCCCTGCCTCAGCCAGCAGGTCCACCAGACCCCCACTCAGGGGTCCATTCCCCTGCCAAGCCCAGCCTCAGAGCAACTCAGTGGAGCATCAGGCTGGATAAGCAGCCTTTCTTACTTGCAGTCTGTATCATCTAGTGTGTATGAAACACAAAGACAAGCACTAAAAAGATCTCAAGGTTTTCTTTATATTTTAAATACGTTTCTCACTTTTGAGGAACCCATTAAATCACTAGATTAAAGGAAAAATATATTACATCAATAGATGCAGAAAAAGTATTCAGTAAAATTCAACACCCATTCAACAATAAACCATAGAAACTCTTAACAAACTAGGAATAGAAAGGAACTACCCTCACCCCACAAAAGGTATCTGCAGAAAACCTGGAGCACATGGACTGTTTAAACTGTTCCATTCAAGACCAGAGGGGAGGAGGATGCCCTCAATGGCTGCCATTCCTCATGCGTGAGGTTCCGCTGCACTTAGAAGGTGAAAAGAAAAGGGAAGGATTGCAAAGAAACATTTGTTACGGATTGTGATTTTCCACTTAGAAAATCCAAAAGTGTGAATAGATGGCAGATTTAGGATCAATATACAGAATCCAAATGCATTTCAGCACACTGGCAACGTGCAGAACATAGTTCAAGACAAAACTACCTTTTACAACAACAAAATACCAGGAAGTGGCTGAGAATCAAGCCTGTCAAAGACCTTCACGACCTTAGCAGGGAGTTAATGAGCCTGCTGGGAGGTGTTAGGGCAGGAACAAATGGGGGCCTCGTGCCATGTTAGTGCATGGGAGGGCTTGACTGCATGAGATCATTTTCAACAAATATATAGAATTCTGGTCAAAACCTCAACTTTTTTTAAAAGAACTTAGTTGATTCTGAAGTCTCTATACTAGGCATGGGTCAGGGATTTCCTCCTCATTTTCATACAGCATGGCAGTGAAGCTGCTGGGGTGTTAGCGCTGTGATATGCAAACAGACCCACCTATGCACGGAAGCTGGTTAATGACGGGTGATGCTGCGGATTGAGGCAAGTTATTAACTCATCAATAAATGGTGCTGGGCAGCTGTTTTTGCACAATAACATTGGGACCCTACTTCAATCTGCATTTGAAAGTCTGTTCCAAGGTTAGTTACCGTAAATGCTTCAGTCTAGCAGCAAATTGGGGTCAAAGAGCCCTGGGCTCAGTGTTTGGCTCACTGTAAACCCCTGGGCAAGTACTCCCTCTCAGGACCTCATTTCCTCCATTTAGAAATGAGGAAATGACACCTGCAGCTCTGACATCATTACTCAATGAAATTGGGCAAAATGGTGGCATATCTGAGCTGCCCCTCATCACCAGGAAAGCCCTGCCCTGCACTCCAGGACAGTAGTCTCCTGGTAGTCCAGGGAGCAGGAGTTAAAGCTGCTGGACATGGGGACAGTGGAAAATGAGATGGATGAATCCTGAGTTGCCTACCGTCTCATTTGGATGTTCCATGAAGGCCCTCAGTGTACTCTTCTTACATTATTCCAGAACAGCTGTTAAAAGGTACTGTCTTTATCCAAATGGCATTTTTGTTAATGAAGCATGTATATAAACACTGGGCTTTTTGTGAAGGTTGGGTGAGGTTAGGCTGCAGGCCTTGTGTACAATAGTCATTTCTTTTGTTCCCCAGAAAAGGCCGAGGAACCCAGGGTCTCTGCCTGGCTAGGTAGCATGATTGATCATCTAACAGTGCTGTCCCCATTCCTCCATGAGCCAAGTCCACCTGAGTTCTTTCCCTTGTTGGCCTGTCAGCTGCAGAGAAGGCTCTTTTCATGCCTGGCTTTCAGAAAGATACAGGACTCAAAATACCCAATACCTTCGCTCCTGGCAGCTTTCATGCACCTGAACTTTCATTCAGCCATTTTCCCTGAGGGCTGCTGCTGTGAGTTCTGGAAGGATGAGGGTGAATCAGACCCAGACTCTCATTTAGGAGGCAAATGAGGTACAAGCCATGAACTAGAAACAGTCACTCCCAAACATAGCTGTGCATTGGATCACTGGGAAAACCTGAAAAAGACAAATTTCCTGGCCATTCCTACTGAATCAGAATGTCTGGGGCTAAGGCCTGAGGTTTAATTTAATGGCATTCCTCAGTGAATTTGATGTATTGAGACCATCAGAATCACTAGATCAGATTTCACTGCAGGGTGGGCTGTGGGCTGCCGGAGGGACTAAATGAGGCAGTGTGTTCAGCACAATGTCGGGGGCATGGTACGCAGGGGTGAATGGAAGCAGTTATGACTCAGAAATGCAGAGTCTGCACTGTTCTGTAATGACTGAGCACCCCCACAGAGCTGCTCTCTAAACTGGGAACCAGCAGGGGATGACTCACCTTGCCCTAGTTCCTTAGGGGACGGGCTGTTAGAGCCTCCTCTTCTGGGCATACTGCTCCCAATTTAGAAAGAATTGGCTTGGAAGGAAATGATAAGACCTATCAAGAAGAGACAAATGCCAGGTGTTGATTATAACAGGCAATAAAGATTGATTTTTAAGTGAGAAAGACCAATGGGCTTTGGTTAATTGTTAGCTAACCCTAAGCCAACTGCAAATTGGCTATGAAGTAAAAATGATCACAGACCAGCTCAAAAGAAATAATGGTGGTAATATAGGGTGAGAGAACAGGCCCTGCCTCCCCCAGACTGGTCAGCTCATGCTGTGTGAATTGTCCTGCATGGTGCAGGACACTTTAATGCGATTACAAACAAAACACACTGGGCCTAGAGATCATTCCCTCTGAGGTATAGTTGGGAGAACAGAGGAGGTTTATGCAGGAGAAAACACTAGGAAGGTGGGGGAAAGGGGCACATGATCAGCCTTTAGAGCTGAAGAATTCACACATGGGAAGAAACAAAGACAGTTAAACTCCAGAGGAAAACAAGCACCGAGTACAGAGTTCCAGGGAGATAGACTGCCGCTCAGTGTAAGGAAGTCTCCTAGTGTCTGTCCAGAAGTGGGATGAGATACATTGTAGCTAGTGAGCTCCCAGTCCTTGGAGGTATTCAAGAACAGATTATGAGGATTCAAGCCTCAGATGTAGACTACCTAAGACCAGGTTTATCAAATAAGAATTCGATTTTAATGCATCCAGTAGGAATTACTCGGCTAGACAATCCTAGGAATTTTACAACCTTCAGCTAAGAATTGTTAGTACAAACAGGGAGCTGAATTGTCAAAGGCTAATTAATCAGTGATAAAAACCAAAGGCTTTTTTTCTCTCTTTTGAAATATCCTAAGTAACAATGTTTTAACAGTAACTAGAGGGGAAAATGAATTAGCAATTAATTTCATTCAATTAGCTAGACCAGTAATTCAATTACCTGGTCTCCTCTCAGTTTCCACTCTGCTGTTCATATGGCGTTAGCATGGAGAGAGGCCACTTCCGAGTACATTCCACATATTTAACTGTAAGCACTGTTGTTCACTCTCCTGCTCAGCTTTGAGCCTCTAACTAGAGAATAGTCACCAATGTTGCTGTTCCGTGTGCCACACGGCTCGTGTCACAGTGTTGAACATGGACATGCACACTATCCTTCAGCTCTCAAGACACTGTGGCAGGTAAACAATCATAATATAGGGCTTCGGATGCTATTCAGTCAGTCCTCAAATATTTAATGAGCCCCATTTTGTGCCAAGCCTGCTGGGGCCCCTCCAGTTGCCCCATCTAATAATGGAGAGTTGCAGAAACTGAAAAGGGCTGGGATGCAGGTCAGGATGCTCTGGCATACACAGGAGGGGCACTAATTCAGTCTTGGAGGAGTTGAGGGAGGGAAGATTTCCTAGAGGAGTGAAGTGTAGCTGAAACCTGCAGGTTGAGCAGAAGATAGCCAAAAGGGCAGAGACGGCATTATGCTCCAAGCAGAGGCACCAGTAAATGGCATGGGTCCCTGAGGAATCATAAGCTGTTAAAAGAGGTGAAGCTGAAAAGATCAGCAGGCCAGCACCACCAGGGCTTTAGCTGTCCGTAAGGAGTATGGACTTCTTTCCAAGGGTAATGGAACAACATTCAGGAAATTTCAGCAGGGATACTGTCACATTTGCTCATGAGAAAAATCACTGGATACAGTGAGGAGAATAGACTGCAGGCAATAAGTGGAGTATAGAGGCAGAAGAGTCAGAGTGGAGAAACAGACCCACCTCTGGACAGGAGGAGCTACAAAGTCAGCTAGCAAAGGTGAGGATGCAGGGAGGGAAACCAATTTCCAGCAATACCCCCTATTGCTGTCAGGCCCTTTGCTGGCTAAAACAGAAGTCAAAACTAGCAGTAGCAGGAGGATGGAGGAAGGGATGACCCTGGGGTTGGCTTCGTGGAACATTTGAGCTGGGCTAAAGAGACCAAGGAAAAATTTGGCAGAGGATGTGCTGGGGCTAAGGGCATTCCACGAACAGAGGATGGCATCTGCAAGGTACAGGGCCTCAGAAACGATCAGACCTGTGAGACCAATGGGAGGTTTCGTGTGGCTGCAGCAGGAGGAGTGAGGAGGGCTGCTACTGTGAATTTCGTGTGTGTGCCTCATCACTGGGACTTGCACAAACAGTAATATCAATAAAGGAAACAAAAAGAAAACATTTTCTTAAATCACGCCATCTCAGCTCCCTAACATAATTGTTTTCAGGGCTTATCTACACCCAGGTATTTTATGTGGCTATAATCCTAGCACAGATTTCAGTTTACATTGAACTGTTTTTCATTTACTGTTGTAAATACCAGATGTGATCCTGTTTATTCAACAGCCCTGTAATCTTCTTAATGGAAGACTCCTAAAAAGGAAATATATTTGTAACCAATTCCATTCAGGCCCTTCTCTGAGTTCTGTTCCCTGCTAGAGGCTGGATGTCCTTGGCCTCGCTTCATCCCTTTAGGCATCAAGCCCTAGCTGTGTCTGTTCAACACCCCAACCTGGATGCAGAGAAAAGGGAAGCCTGTGCACTGTTGGTAGGAAGGTAAATTGGTGCAGCCCCTGTAGAAAACAGAATGGAGGTTCCTCAAAAAATTGAAAATAGAAACACCACATGACCCAGATTATTTACTCGAAAACAAAATCACTAATTTGAAAAGACATATATACCCCTGTGTTTATCACATTACAACAGCCGACATATGAAGCAACCTAAGTGTCCATTGATAGACGAATGGATAAAGAAGATGTGGTACATATATACAACAGAATATTATTCAGCCATAAAAAAGAACGAAAATTTGCCATTTGTGACAAGACCTAGAGGGTATTAGGTTAAGTGAAGTAAGTCAGATGGAGAAAGACAAATATCATATGATTTCACTTACATGTGGAATCTAAAAAATTAAGAGAATACAAAAACAAAACAGAAATAGACTCATAAATACAACAAACTTGTGGCTGCCATAGGGGAGAGGGGTGGGAGGATGGAAGAAATAGGTGAAGAGGATAAAGAGGTACAAACTTCCTATTATAAAATTAAATAAGTCAGAGGGATGAAAAACAACACAAAGAGACTATAGTAAGATTGTAATAATTTTGTATGCTAATACTAGTAACTATGCTCATGGTGGTGAGCATTTCCTAATGTAATTGTTGAATCACTATGTCAATATGTAATAGTATATTGATATGCAGTATGATATTGCATATCAATTTTACTTCAATTTAAAAAAACCAGAACTGCACGCACACAAGGTGTACTGTCCAAGGGTACATTCATCCTCAGCATGAGCATGAAATATAACTTTTCAGCCTTGCAAGCTTCAGTTGAAGCCTTAGTCTGAAGAGCTCATGCTATGGGAAACTCAATAAACAAGTGGGGTCAGTACTTCAATAAGGAGTGGAACAGCAGCTGCAGAAACGTCACAGAGCAGCAAGAGAACACAGACCTGGCGTCAACTATGTGCCAGGTGCTTTACCTCTGTCAGTCATGGCTAATCCTCACTACATCTCCATGCTATAAGAGTTATCCTCATTTTACAAAGAGGAATTCACAAACCAGACAGGCAAAATAACTTGCCAATGGCCATTAAGTGATGATGAGGTGGAACCAGGATACCAGGCGTTCAGGCATTGCTGATGTACATGAATCAGAGTAGCACTGTATTTATGTGCACTGGCAGCCATCAAATGTCTCTCTTTGATCAAACCATGGAATACAGAGGACCCGGTACCTGCTGGGTATTCACTGAATGATTCCTGCATGAAGGATAGGTAGAGTCAGCAAAGAAAACATGCAAGCATGTTTATGTGAACTGTAAGGAGGACCAAAGGAGATGATGCGTTAGAAGTGCTTTGTGACTGACTCAAACCAGACTTCAAATCCCAGCTGTCCAGTAACTTGCTGGGCAACCCACTGGGAATGCAGGTAAAATTAAAAACAAACAAAACCCCTTCCTTTTCAAAAAACAAAACAGAACACCTTTCCTTTCATGTTACATTTTCAGTGCTTGAACAATAAATTGTTAACAAAAAAATTCTACGTTCACTCAAAGAAGTTTGAAGCACAAAATGTACAGAATAATCACTTCTCCATTAGTCCATGCTTAGCACATGGGATTCAACTGGTATTAAATACACACCAGTTAAGAGATCCTCACTTGGCCAGAAGAATAGTAAAATAGCATTCCCTAAATCCACAGGAATAGCCCTTATTGTAGCAGGACTTTCAAAATAAAGCATCAGCAGTTTGACTTAGAAAAAGAAGAGGATGGTAAAGGGGGGAGCCTAGTAAACATAATGCCCTTCATGTAACTGTAGATTAATGATACCAAAAAAAAAAATTCACCAAAAATATTTTTATTCAACCTTAAAAAAAAAAAAAAAGAAAGAAAAAGAAGAGGATTTTTAAAGAGAGGATGTCCCAGGAGGGAGAGGCAAATTTTTAGGGAGGATGAAACAGTGGCTCCCACTGTCACCTGAAGAGCCAGCGGCCAGTGGGAACTTGCTGTTACCTGGACTTCCTGGATTTACTGCTCCAAAGTTCTTCATGGGGATTAGGAAATGAAGTAAAAAAAAAAAAAAGGAATTAAGAGGAACCATTTCCAAGCAACAATTAAATTTTATTCCTGTTTCAACACAGTAAATACACCTGAGTTATTTTTCCAAACCCCACTTCCTGACCAAATGCCCTTAAAATTGAAATCTCACATTATCTTTAGTTGTGATCTAGTCCCACTTAGAAGTCCCACGTTAGCTGTAAAACAATGACCTCAAAGCTCAAGCCTTACAGCACTGGCTGCTCAGGCACCTCATCATTAGTTTCATTAGTCACAGAACAGCACCTATTAGCTACACACGCCCCAATTTTCATGTCAACGAAGCAGTGGAGGCTGTTCACCCTTCCAGAAGCTAAGTTTTGATGGGTTTGCCTTCTAAGGCATCAAAGATGTCTTCCAAGGCTTTCTCCACACACTGGAGAAACTCCTTGCCATTGCGGCCTGGGTAGGAGGAGATGGTGCAGCCTATCTGGTTGTCATGAACAGCATACCCCAAACCAAAGCCATCAAGGACCACGGGGGCAAAGCCACCCAGATTCACTGCTGGGCTGCTCAGTGTGCTCGTGGACAGGATGTTGTGGTTTATCTGCCCATAGGCAGGGTCCAGGTACAGGTCGGGCAGGGCAATCCCTTTGGCTGCTGCCAGGTACTGCAGAGCAAATAAATGTCGGTCAAAGCCCTGGCCTGTCAGAGAAAAATGGAAAACCAGACTCTCAGAATCTCAGAACTGAAAGGCACCATGGTGAAACCTCCCACCCATGGTAGTGGAATCCCCCTCACAGGATCCTTGAGAGGGGAGGAAGGGTCTGTCACCTCGGCACACACACCTCCTGCTCACTAACTTCTAAAGCAGTTCATTTGAGCACATTTCCTTAATAAAAAAAACCAAAACCTGCCAATGGCTAAGCTAAAAATGAGCCTAAAATGAAAGTATAATTTTTGAAATTCTGAAATCAGTTTAGTTAAGCAGTTGAGGAAAGTATAAGAAGAGGTTATGGACTCAAAAACTAAGATAAAACCTAAAGTCTAAGTCAAGTATAAAAGAAAGATTGAGTCAGTGGAACAATGGAAAGGGTATTTGAGCAGAGTTCTGATTTCAGCTTTCCCACTAATTTGTTGTGTAACCCTGGCCAGTGGTCTAAGTTTCCTACCTATAAAATGGAGAAAGATGAGACCTGAAGGTCTTGGAGGTCCCTTTCACTTCTAGGATTTGGCAACATGAGAGGATTGGACTATGTGATCCTCCAGGTCCTTTCCAGGTCTCCAATTTTACCACAAAGGAGCAAAGAAGAATAACACTTAGATGTGGGAAGAGCTCCTGAGATGACCTAGTTCAGAAGCCAACACACTGTAAGTGAGGTGAGGTAACAGGGACTATTGTCAAAAGTGAGTCTGACAGAACATGTCACAGCTCAAAGTGGCCTTACATGAGGATTAAATTAGATGCTTCCCCAACCCTGCTGAGGAGGAGAAAACATTCTGATCCTTAGTGGCTAGTCTGGCTGCTCAGACTGCTTGGGTAGAAGAAAACAATCACCTGGGAGATGGCAAATGGATTAAGCCTAGTGGAAGGGTGGCAGTCAGGTGTGGGGTGGATTACTGAGGCTTACCCCAGCACCGAGGGCAATGAGACCCCCAGGCATTCTCCCCACCCCGTCTCACCCATTGCTGCCTCTTTGGTCAGCTGGCTGTGGTACGCGGAGCACTCGGCCATCATCTGCTGAAGCTCTCCAGCAGTGTGTTTGGAGGGCTCCCTGACGAAGGCCTCGGAGCACCTCTTCGTGAAGATGGAGGCTGGGCGGATAGTCTCTGTGCGGCCGTGCTTGAATGCTGCGGTGCTGCAGGACTCGTAGGTGGCCACTGTCTGCCCGTACTGCCGCAGAAAGGCCATCTGGAAGGCCAGTTGAGCCACCGAGTCAGGGCTCAGCTTCTGCTTCTTCAAGAATTCTTTGCCTCCTCTCTGAAACTGGATGAAGTCAACAGTGAGGGTTTTCATGATGGCATCAAACTTTTCCCTAGCAGCAATGATACCAGTCTCTAAGGCATCATTCAGCTTGAAGTTAAGTTTCTGCACAGCAGCAGAAGAGTCGGTGTGGGCCGGCTGGCTCTGTGGGGTGATAGCAGGGGTCTGGGTGCTGTCTTTAAACACTTCACTAAAAAACCTGAGCACTGCAACACCATCGCCCCAGGCATGCTCAAAGTGGACCGCAGCGCTGCCGTCCTTGGCTATAATGAGGTTGAAGGATTTATCAAACCAGCGGTTTGTGCCGTCACCGTGCAGCATTGTGTGGTACAGGTGGGCAAGGTCCCTGATGGGGAAGTCATCTAGGCAGAGACAGAACACAGCAGAGTCCACTTTCCTCAGCGTCTCCTCGTTGCCAAAACTCACCAGCTTCTGCCTGAGCTCTGCCCAGACATCTCGGTTCTCACTGGTCAGATATGCCAGTGGAAACTCAGGGGCAGACCTATTGTCTGAGAGAATGTACTTCAGATGAGCCTGGATTTCAGAGGCGCTCACAATATTCCCATCATGATCCAGGACATCAAAGACATAGAAATGTCCTTTCCTTAGGACCAAGAGGTGTCTGGCCTTCTCGTTGGTAAAGAGTTCATCCCGAGTGGGTCTGGGTAAACGAGTTGAATTGAAAAGCCGAAAATACTGGGACATATCCAGGGGATATGCACTGACCAAGTAGGCACCATACCAGGACAGAGAGGAAGGCACAAAGCGTATGAGTCTCTTGAAGGTATCAGTGTCACTTTTGGCAGGGTTCAAGTGGAACACCTCTGGCTCCAAGAGGCCAGCCCTGAGGGTCTTGAGAAACCGGATGGCAGACACAGTCATGTTGGTTGCCCTGGTGAGCTGGTCATTATACTCAGATTTTGGGTCAGGGTTGAATGCCATAAATGGATTAAAGTTCAGGACAATGGGGTCTCGAGCAGTTAAGTACATATCAAACCAGGGGCCTAAAAAATAAAAATTAAAAAAGAACAACAAAGTTAATGCAGTCCCTAAAAATAAAGTTTGAGAAAGAAAAACATCAAGCATTTGCAGAAGAAATGACATCAACCTCCAGAGGGTGAACTTCTGATTATTATTTTGCTTTGAAATAGTTCATGACTTACAAATAGGCTCATACAATATGTGGTCTTTTGCATGGGGCTTTTATCATTTATAATAATGTTTTTGAGGTTTATCCATGTTAAAGCATCTATTCTTCATTTATTTTCATTGCTGAATAATGTTCCATTGTATGAATATACCACATTTTGTTTACCCATTCATCGGTTGATGGACATTGGGTTGTTTCTACTTTTTCGTTATTATGAATAATGCTGGTGTGTACAATTTTTGTGTGGACGTATATTCTCAAGTCACTTGGAGATACAGCAAGGAGTGGAATTGCTAGGTCATGTGGTATGTCTCTTTAACCTTTTGAGAAATTGCCAGGGTATCTTTCAAAGTGGCTGCACCATTACTACCAGTAGTGTATGAGGGGTCCAATTTCTCTACTTCCTTGGCAACATTTGTTATTGTCTGTCTTTCTGCTTGGAGCCTTTCTGGTGGGTAGTATCATTGTGGTTTTGATTTGCACTTCCCTAATGTGTATTGCTTTCTCTTCCTCATTCAGTTTCTCTTCTTGACTCTTAAAGAAAGAAAATATAGTAACACCTCACTTACAGTCATGCTGGAAGAGAATTGCTGTTAATTCCCATCCCATTTCCTTAGGTTTCTCTTACTTCATCTCCCTTCAGGGACATTTACCCTAATATGCGGGACAGTCTTTCACCCTCATTCTGTGTACTGTGTACACTTATGCACTCCTTCTTTTAGGAGATGCTCAAAAGCAATAAGAGATCGCTACCAATGCATGTGGATCATTCAGATTAGCCCTTTGCATTCCTGTGGATGTTTTGCCTGTAAAAATTTCAGAAGCAATATTTTATAAGAAATATTCAAGGGAATATTCAAGTCTTCAAGGGAAGTTCCTGCTGGGATTAGCAAATGGATAAATTCTACAAATAAGAGCCATCTCCCACTGGAAGAAATAATTTTACAGGTAAAGCACTGGAGAAAGGACTAATGGATACAAAGTTACTGCTATTCATTGTCAGTTCATTCATTCCATTTCATCACTTGAGAACAGTACTGTGTTAGCCCTGTCCAGGGATATAGAGAGGAGTAACATGGACTGTGATTTGGAACAACTCAGGTAAAGGAGACAAACAGAATTAAATCATAGGAAATGTACTAAAATGGTAAGAGAAAAGAAGTACTGGGTGGGGGAGTGGATAAGAGTTGATGAAAGAATATATGAATTTATGCCTCTGATTCCTTCAGTATAAGAACTTTAAAGAGACATAAATCAGTAAGGCAAAGAGAATGAGAAAGGAGGAAAGAGCAAATATTGGAAGCTGGAAAGCATTTAGGCAACTGGTAATGACTAAAGCAGACTCAGGAAAGCCAACCCTGAGCTGGCAGCAGAGAAAGCCAAGAAATAGTACGATTTACACAGCAGAACCCCTAGAGAGCTCAGTAATCAGCAGCCTTGATGTATCTGGTTAAAGGTTGTCTAAATAGAGCCCTGCTCCCACCCCCAGACATCTTTCCACTCCAGTGGGAGACTTAAGTTTCATTCTCTGGAGAAAGTAAAACTGGAATATCTAACAGCTTTCAATATTTCAATGAAATCTAGGAATAGAGAAGGTTTATTAAGCATCTGAAGAAAGAAAAGAGGGCAAAACAAACAAGAAAAAAGCAACTTGGAGACAGACTATGAAGGAAGATGAGAGCTTAAAATAATTTCCTGATAAATTACTAAGCACATAGAAAACTAAACAAAAGAAAGTTTAAGATAATGGTTAACTTCAGAAAAAAACAAAATGTTCATACAGGAAAGGAAAAACAAGCCCAATATGCTATACAGCCCAGCTGCCAATAGTGTTTATGTGATCATGATAGTGAAAACCCTTAGTAAGCTAACCAAAACTCCGAATAACTATGCCGTGAGAAGTGGAGTGCATGTGCGCTCACATACGTGGCAGGGATGTAAGAGCCTGCTAAATTCTAATCTACAGTGAGGGGGCAATAGACAATGCCCAAAACTAAATAAGTAAGTTAATATCTGAGTACACAATTTGGAGAATGGCAGATAGCAAAAGAATCAGCAGCTGAAAAAGTGAGAAGTGGAAATGAGGGGAGGGTCAGGAATTTGCTGTTTTTCCTAACAACCCTGATAGAACTATTTGATTCTTTAAACTATATGCACGTATAACCTTATTAAAAATATAAACTAAAAGAAGTGCTGTGGGAATAGAGTTTGAAACGACCAATTCTGAATTGAGTGGGAGAAGGATTAAAAGTTTCCTTCTTGGACAAGAAAAATCCTACCTGGGTCTTCTCCTTTTTCTTTTCTTTTTTAAATTGAGATATAACTGACATGTAACACTATATTAGTTTCAGGTATACAACATAACGATTTGATACATGTATATACTGTAAAATGATCACCACAATAAGTCTAGTTAATATCCATCATCACACAAATTTTTCTTTCTTGTGATGAAAATTTTTAAGATCTACATTCTTAGCAACTTTCAAATATGCAATATAGTATTATTAATTTTGTACAGTACATCTCCAGGACTTATTTATTTTATAACAGGAAGTCTCTACCTTTTGACCCCTTCACCCATTTCACCTACTCCCTACCACCTCCCACCTCTGGCAACCACCCTACCTGGGTCTTAAAGGAAGAATTGCCAGGTGAAAAATGGTAGCAGGAACAACATGAATAAAGGCACAGAAGAATGAAAGACTAGGGGGTTGAGAGAACAGTGAGTTGTTCAATTTTGTTGAGGTATGAGTGTGTCAGGGAAAATGTTAAGAGATGAGGCTAGAAAGGCGAGTTAGGCTGGATAGTAAAGGATCTAGAATGATACACATAGGAGATAGGACTTAATCCTGCAACCTTTTCAGACACAGCCAATGATTAGATTCTGCCTTGATCCTACCTATCTAGGAGGCAAGCCATTGTTCTTGGAAATGGATTCCAGTCAACACCTTAATGTTTACCTCAGTAAGAAAGGATGAGGTATTACTTCAGTGTTGGTCTCACCAAAAATACTTTGGAAACCAAAACAGGAGAGAAGATGCCATGCTTTCCACTACAAAGGGCTCTAAGAATCCCACACCCACAGCCCAACCGACCTACCTGAGATGTAGCTCGTATGCTTATTCTGCTTGTCTTGAGCAACCAGCTGCTCATGCAGCTCTTTTCCAATCCCATTTTCAAAACTCTTGCAAAATTGTTCTGTTTTCCTAAAATGCTCAAGAAAATATAAAATCATACCACAACAAGGAAAACCTGGTTTTTAGATTCATGGCAACACAATGAGCTTTGTGTCCTCAGTAACATAGCCTTAGAACCCAGGACTAACGTCAGAAAGAACCTCCGATCAGAACAGCAATCAATCCAAAACAGATAAATCTAGGATATCTTATTAAAATGACTGACCAGGAAGACCAATCAACATCTCATAAAACAATCTGTAATCTAGGAGGCAGCTTGGCATAGAGAAAATGATCCAAGCTTAGGGGTCAAAAAAGAGTTAAATTTGAATTCTAGATCTGTCACTTTCAATCTGTGTGACCTTGGACAAGTAGCTTGATCTCTCTGAGTCTCGATTTCTTTATGTGCAAAATAGAGTTAATATACTACCTCACAAGATTAAAAAAATATATTTATAAAGCTAAGTATTTAGGATAGCTTGAAACAAAATACTTAATAATTGGTAGCTCTTAAATCATACCATGTCAAGAAAAGCTTCATGGACTAATACAGAATATTTAAAAGCTGAGGACAAGATGATGAACAGCTCATCTAAGTTATTCCATCCCTGTCCAGTGAAAGACTCTGTTAATCTAATGGCAATACCAGTTACCTGCAAAAAAAATTCTCATTGTGGAAAAAGGGCACTATACTGGGATAGCAGACATTAATGCAATACATTTTTTGACAATATCCAATATTATTTTCCAAATTGGTTTCCTAGGACTACCGTAAAAAACTACCACAAACTTTTTTTGGCTTAAAACAATAGAAATGTATTCTCTCACAGTTCTGGAGGCCAGAAGTACAAAATCAAGATGCTGATAGGTCCCTATACTCTCTGAAGACGAGAGGAGACTGCCCTGTGCCTGTCTTTATGTCTGGTGTTAGCAGCTATCCTTGGCATTCCCTGGCTTGCCGACGTACTCCGATCTGCCTCTGCCATCACATGGCTGTCTCTGTCTCTTCTCCTCTTCTTGTAAGGGCACCAGTCCTACTAGGCTAAGGACCCACCCTACTCCAGTTTGACCTCATCTTAACTAATCTGCAACAACCCTATTTCCTAACTGAGGTTCTGAGAAGGGAATGAATTTGGGGGACACACTATCCCACCCAGTACACATGCTCCCCAATCAAACTCCTGGTCTGTCACATGCTCTTTTCAGCGAACCTCCCCACCAAGAGTACACATCCTCTGCAAACTACTGGTGTCAGCTAGCCTTCAGGGACACCTACCAAATGCAGGAAAAATATGGCCTTCTGGCTTTATAAAGTATTGCCTGTTGAGTCTAGTTAGAAAGACTCTCACCTCAGGGCTTGGTCAGCCCTTCATGAGTGAAAATTAATCTCCTGAACCTGTAAATGTAGAGGCTTGGTCCCAGGTTCCTGGAGACCCAATTAAATCACAGACACTCCCTAAAGCTTGGCCCATCACGACTTGCCAGCCTCTTCTGAGCCACCCAACCATGGTCACACAGGGCTCTCAGTATTACCTGAACTGGCCATCATCCAAGAGAGGCTTCTGTGCACTGAGGTATCTCCTAAGGGTGTCTTCAAGTTTGGGAACAGGCAGCCTGGGAAGAAAGCAAGGTCAATGGATGGGTGACAAGATGTACAAGAGGTTATTTAGCTCTACAACCAAAACTAGTAAGTCATTACTGGATAATTAATTTCCTCTCCAAAAAACCAACAATGGAAAGCCAATGACAAATCAGAACAGAAGGATTTATCATTGTTAACTTTTTCTTTTTAAGTAAAATAATAACTTTTTAATGTATTAATGATGAATTCCATAGTTAAATTAGTAAATATACTAATAGATTCAAAATGGGGAAGCAGAAGCTGCCTGAAACATTCCTGTTTCCTGGTCACAATTATAAAACCAGTGCTAACTCTGTATTGACACTGATTTTAATTCTACCTTAGTTTGAACCACTGCATTTTTCTCCCCAAAGGTGAAAAAGATAAGTCCTATTTATAAATTATCTTGTGCATTTTATAAAAGAAAATCATACAAATCCATGACACAGGTCTGTCCAAGGGCTAGCCAGATTTGGGATCAACCATCAAGCCAGCCACTAAAGTTCTGTGAAGAAGCCAGATCTTCCCATGTGCTTGCCTACTCATTAAGTGGATTCCCGATGGCCACTATGTTGATGAAGTTACGGGTCCACAGTGAGATGAAAGCACATGGACAGTACAGTGAGGTGTACTTTCCCTTTCATGTCAGCAAGTTTATGGGACGATATCCCCTAGTACCAAAACATAATTGCAGCCCATTAGGTTATCTCTGCCAACTCCAAACTAACATGGATACATCAAAAATATTTTAATTCAGCAACCATTTAGGAAAACTGGAATATTATCCATAGAACAGAGCTTAAAGCCTTATTATATGACATACTGTTGTTCTTCAGTTTATTTTTCAATGCTTATTTATCCAAAACATGATGTCAAAAATGAATCAGAATTATTTACAACCATATGGACTTAGGCTGCACTGAATAACCATTCACAACACTTTTGCACTGTTAGACCCCCTTACATTCATGGATAGATATAGAAAGTCACAAACACTACCTCAGCTACCTCGTAATTACAAAGTTACCTACTTGCTTTTCTCAAGACTTTGTTTTGACACAGTAGGGACATTAACAAAAGTTTACCTTCTTCTTAAAATTCTCAATTAGAGGCAATGGCAGTTTTATAGAAAGTTCTTATTAGAAAGCTTCTGGAGTGTTATTTCTAGCCAACCTTACTTTGGTGGGTTGAAGCAAGTTTTCAGAGTGATTTTTTTTTGAGTTATTAATACAACAGAAACCAAATTTTCTCAATGGAACTAAATTGAGGTAGTATAGATTCCATATATATATTTTTATCACAGATACAAAAATCATGTGTTTTCTATACAAAATATTAACAATAACTTAATTAATATGCCAAACTTACCAGGTCTGTATTTTTGTCTAATATAAAATGCCTTCAGTGTAAATGCCAAATAGCAATGTAGTCCATAATACTGGATTATCTAGTACTTGGCAGACAAAGGCCATAGTTATGAAGTTACTGGTTCACAGTTTAAATGAAAAAGCATGAGCAGTATAGCGAGCTTTTCACAAAGCTAAACCTGCTTAATTTAAAAGCATATCCTTGGACACGGATTCTCAAGATGGCGCTGTGAGTAGGACGGTGGAAATCTCCTCCCAAAACCATATATATTTTGAAAATACAGCAAATACAACTATTCCTAAAAGAGTGACCAGAAGATACAATACACCAGACAGGCTACATCTACGAGAACCCATTGTCTCATGAAGGGGGTAAGATACAAAGCCGTGACATGGCAGGACCCTAGC
The DNA here is from genome assembly GCF_030020395.1 of Manis pentadactyla. Classification (NCBI taxonomy): domain Eukaryota; kingdom Metazoa; phylum Chordata; class Mammalia; order Pholidota; family Manidae; genus Manis; species Manis pentadactyla. The sequence goes on along the minus strand of NC_080022.1, from coordinate 42,928,645 downwards.
ACTCCCCCCACCCCAGCTCACTGGTGGGAGGATAGGTATAAGAGTAGGGAGGGAGTGGAAGCCCAGGACTGCTAAATAACCAGCCCCAGTAATCTGCACCAGGAGCACAGACACACCTTGCATGGTGCACTGGATATTAGAGAAGCGGAAAAGCAAAATCTGAGATTAAGACTGCGAACAGGTTCCCACAGCCAGCTGCCCTGGGACAAAAGACAAAAGCAGGCACTTTAAAAGTGTTAAAGGGACAAGGGTTTAACAGGTGGACAAAATCGTCCTGGCACACTCAGCCCAGCAGGCTGGGAACTTTAAGGAACATCAGGCTCCCTAACCCCCTGGGTGGCAACACAGCTCCAAAACTCCTCACGGTGATAAGCAGCCTGCCCTTCCTTCCCTCCTGCCAGCACTGCAAGCAAACTGCCTGACTCGCCATTGCTGCAGAACAGTCAGGGAGCAGCCCTGCCTACAGCAACCACACAGCTTAGCACGGAGGCTTCTGCCTGCATGCGGCTAACCGGCCCAGACCCAGAGGCTGCCACCTGCACAGAGTCCAGGAGGCACAAAGCTTTGTTCTCACAGCAGAACACACGCAACTCGCCTGCAACCCCCGTCAGTGCCCTAGACCATACTGAGGGCCGCCCTGCCCATGCAGCTCAGGGGATTAACCCAGAGGCTGCTCCCTGCCTGTGAGTGACTGGCACAGACAGAAGAGACAGACAAGTGACTGACAAGCAGGAAGGGGCTTTGTTCTCCCAGCTGACACATGCGCCACTCGCTGGCGACCACTCCCATCTCCATGAAAAGGCAGAAGAACCTTGTTCAGTCCAAAATCCCTCAAACGCCAGAGAGAGGGCTTGGTGAGACTTAAATCACCAATCTTCCTGAAAAAGAATTCAAAATTAAAGTCATAAGCATGCTGATGAAGCTACAGAGAAATATTAAAAAACTAAGGGATGAATTCAGGAGGGAGACAGCAGAAATGAAACAAACAATGGAAGGATTTAAGAGCAGACTGGATGATGTGAAAGAGACTGTTAATGGAATAGAAATCAGAGAACAGGAATACAGAGAAGCTGAGGCAGAGAGAGATAAAAGGATCTCTAGGAATGAAAGAACTCTGTGACCAATCTAAATGGAACAATATTTGCATTATGGGGGTACCAGAAGAAGAAGAAATAAAAAGGGATAGAAAATGTCTTTGAAGAAATAATTGCTGAAAACTTCCCCAATCTGGGGAAGGAAATAGTCTCTCAGACCATGGAAGTCCACAGATCTCCCAACACAAGGGACCCAAGGAGGACAACACGAAGACATGTAATAATTAAAACGGCAAAGATCAAAGACAAGGACAGAGTATTAAAAGCAGCCAGAGAGAGAAAAAAGATCACCTACGAAGGAAAACCCATCAGGCTATCCATCATCAGACTTCTCAGCAGAAACATTACAGGCCAGAAGGAAATGACATGATATATTCAATGCAATGAAACAGAAGTGCCTCGAACCGAGAATACTGTATCCAGCAAGATTATCATTTAAGTTTGAAGGAAGGATTAAACAATTCCCAGATAAGCAAAAGTTGAGAGAATTTATATCCCACAAACCATCTCTACAGTGTATTTTAAAGGGACTGCTCTAGATGGAAGTATGCCTAAGGCTAAACAGCTGTCACCAGAGAAAATAAAACCACAGCAAAGAAAGTAGACCAACCAAATACTAACTAAATGCAAAATAAACTCAGCAATCCACAAAATCACTTAAGGGAAACACAAAGAGTACAGAATAAAACACCTAACATATAAAGAGTGGAGCAGGAAGAAAAAGAAGGGAGAGAAATAACAAATCATCAGACTGTGTTTATAATACTGTAATAAGTGAGTTAAGTTAGATGGTTAGATAGTAAAGAAGCTGCCCTTGAACCTTTGGTAACCACAAATCCAAAGCGTGCAATAGCAATAACTACATATCTATTGATAATCACCCTAAATGTAAATGGACTGAATGCACTAATCAAGAGACACAGAGTAATAGAATGGATAAAAAAGCAAGAAGACCCATCTATATGCTGCCTACAAGAGACTCACCTCAAACCCAAAGACATACACAGACTAAAAGTGAAAGGACGGAAAAGATATTTCATGCAACTAATAGGGAGAAAAAAGCAGGTGTTGCAGTACTTGTATCAGACAAAATAGACTTCAAAACAAAGAAAGTCACAAGAGACAAAGAAGGACATTACATAATGATAAAGGGGTCAGTCCAAAAAGAGGATATAACCATTATAAATATCCATGCACCCAACACAGGAGCACCTACATATGTGAAACAAATACTACCAGAACTAAAGGAGGAAATAGAAAGCAATGCATTCATTTTAGGAGACTTCAAAACACCACTCACTCCAAAGGACAGATCAACCAGACAGAAAATAAGTAAGGACAGAGAGGTACTGAACAACACATTAGAACAGATGGACCTAAAAGACATCTACAGAACTCTACCCAAAAGCAGCAGGATACACATTCTTCTCAAGTGCACATGGAACATTTTCCAGAACAGAAATACTAGGCCACAAAAAGAGCCTCAGAAAATTCAAAAAGATTGAAATCTACCAACCAACTTCTCAAAATCACAAAGGTATAAAACTAGAAGTAAACTGTACAAAGAAAACAAAAAGACTCACAAACACATGGAGGCTTAACAACATGCTCCTAAATAATCAATGGATCAATGACCAAATTAAAATAGAGATCAAGCAATATATGGAGACAAATGAAAAAAACAGCACGATGCCCCAACTTCTGTGGGATGCAGCAAAGGCAGTTCTAAGAAGAAAGTATATAGCAATCCAGGCCTATTTAAAGAAGGATGAACAATCCCAAATGAATAGTCTAAAGTCATCATTATTGAGACTGGAAAAAGAAGAACAAATGAGGCCCAAGGTCAGCAGAAGGAGGGGCATAATAAAGATCAGAGAAGAAATAAATAAAATTGAGAAGAATAAAACAATAGAAAAATTAATGAAACCAAGAGCTAATATTTTGAGAAAATAAACAAAGTAGATAAACTCCTAGGCCAGACTTATTAAGAAAAAAAGAGAATCTACACATATAAACAGAATCAGAAATGAGAAAGGAAAAATCATGACAGACACAACAGAAATACAAAGTATTATTAGAGAGTACTATGAAAATCTATATGCTAGCAAATTGAATAACCCAGAAAAAACAGACAACTTTCTAGAAAAATACAACCTTTGAAGACTGACCCAGAAAGAAACAGAAAATCTAAACAGACCAATTACCAGCAATGAAATTGAATTGGTAATCAAAAAACTACCCAAGAACAAAACTCCAGACCAGATGGGATTCACTGCTGAATTTTATCAGACATTTAGAGAAGACATAATACCCATTCTCCTTAAAGTTTTCCAAAAACTAGAAGAGGAGGGAATACTTTCACACTCATTCTATGAAGCCAGCATCACTCTAATACCAAAACCAGGCAGACATTACAAAAAAAGAAAACTACAGACGAATATCCCTGATGAACATAGATGCAAAAATACTCAACAAAAGATTAGCAAACAGAATTAAAAAATACATCAAGAGGATCATACACCATGATCAAGTGGGATTCATCTCAGGGATGCAAGGATGGTACAACATTCGAAAATTCATCAACATCATCCACCACACCAACAAAAAGGACAAAAACCACATGATCATCTCCATAGATGCTGATAAAGCATTTGACAAAATTCAACATCCATTCATGATAAAAATTCTCAACAAAATGGATATAAAGGGCAAGTACCTCAACATAATAAAGGCCATATACGACAAACCCTCAGCCAACATCATACTTAACAGTGAGAAACTGAAAGCTTTTCCCCTATGATTGAGACCAAGACAAGGATGCCCACTCTCCCCACTTTTATTCAACATAGTACTGGAGGTCCTAGCCACAGCAATCAGACAACACAAAGAAATAAAAAGCATCCAGATTGGTAAGGAAGAAGTCAAACTGTCACTGTTTGCAGATGACATGATAGTGTACATAAAAAAACCCTAAAGAATCCACTCCAAAACTATTAGAACTAATATCAGAATTCATCAAAGTTGCAGGACACAAAATTAATACATAGAAATCTGTTGCATTCATATACACTAATGATGAACTTGGAGAAAGAGAAATCAGAAAAACAATTCCATTCACAATTGTGCCAAAAAGAATAAAATACCTAGGAATAAACCTAACAAAGGAAGTGAAAGACCTATATCCTGAAAACTACAAGACACTCTTAAGAGAAATTAAAGAGGACACTAATAAATGGAAATTCATCCCATGCTCTTGGCTAGGAAGAATTAATATTGTCAAAATGGCCATCCTGCCTAAAGCAATCTACAGATTCAATGCAATCCCTATCAAAATACCAACAGCATTCTTCAATGAACTACAGCAAATTGTTCTAAAATTCACATAGAGCCACAAAAGACCCTGAATAGGCAAAGCAATCCTGAGAAGGAAGAATAAAGCAGGGGAATTATGCTCCCTGACTTCAAGCTCTACTACAAAGCCACAGTAATCAAGGCAATTTGGTACTAGCACAAGTACAGACCCATATGCCAGTGGAACAGAATAGAGAGTCCAGATATTAACCCAACCATATATTGTCAATTAATATATGATAAAGGAGCCATGGATGTACAATGGGGACATGATACCCTCTTCGACAGCTGGTGCTGGCAAAACTAGACAGCTACCTGTAAGAGAATGAAACTGGATTACTGTCTAACTCCATACACAAAAGTAAACTCAAAATGGATCAATTACCTGAATGTAAGTCATGAAACCATAAAACTCTTAGAAGAAAACATAGGCAAAACTCTCTTGAATATAAACATGAACAACTTCTTCATGAACATATCTCCACAGGCAAGGGAAACAAAAGCAAAAATGAACAAGTGGGACTATATCAAACTAAAAAGCTTCTGTACAGCAAAGGACACCATCAGTATAACAAAAAGGGATCCTACAGTATGGGAGAACATATTCATAAATGACATCCAATAAGGGATTGACATCCAAAATACACAAAGAGCTCACACACCTCAACAAACAAAAAGTAAATAATCCAATTAAAAAATGGGCAGAGGAGCTGAACAGACACTTCTCCAAAGAAGAAATTCAGATGGTCAACAGGCACATGAAAAGATGCTCCACATCTCTAGTCATCAGAGAAATGCAAATTAAAACCACAATGAGATATCACCTCACACCAGTAAGGATTGCCACCATCCAAAAGGCAGACAACAACAAATGTTGGCGAGGATGTAGAGAAAGGGAAACCCTCCTACACTGCTGGTGGGAATGTAAAATAGTTCAACCATTGTGGAAAGCAGTATAGAGGTTCCTCAAAAAACTAAAACTAGAAATATCATTTGACCCAGGAATTCCACTCCTAGGAATATACCCTAAGAATGCAGGAGCCCAGTTTGAAAAAGACATATGCACTCCTATGTTTATTGCAGCACTATTTACAATAGCCAAGAATTGGAAACAACCTAAGTGTCCATCAGTAGATGAATAGATAAAGATGAGGTACATATACACAATGGACTATTATTCAGCCATAAGAAGAAAAGAAATTCCACCATTTGCAACAACATGGATGGAGCTAGAGGGTATTATGCTCAGTGAAATAAGCCAGGCAGAAAAGACAAGTATCAAATGTCACACAAATTTCACTCATCTGTGGGGTATAAGAACAAAGAATAAACTGAAGGAACAAAACAGCAGCAGACTCACAGAACCCAAGATGGACTAATAGTTACCAAAGGGAAATGGACTGGGGAAGATGGGTGGGAAGGGAGGGATAAGGGGAAAAAAGGGCATTACGATTAGCACACATAATGTAGCGGGGGGCACGGGAAAGGCAATATAGCACAGAGAAGATAAGTAGTGATTCTATAGCATCTTACTACACTGATGGACAGTAACTGTAATGGTGTATGTGGTGGGGTCTTAATAATGGGGGGAATCTAGTAACCACAATGTTGCTCATGTAATTGTATATTAATGGTACCAAAATAAAAAATATATATATTATAATAAATAAATAATAATAATAAAATAAAAATAAATAAAAAAGTAAAAAGCATATCCTTAAATCTGAGATTGTCCCTTTTTGGTGGGGGGGTATCATTACAGGTCCTTTAAGAAATAATATTGATAATACTACTTTTTCTCCATAATTTGACTGATCTTTGAAATCTACAAGTATAAGAAATACTGACATGACAGAAAGGGAATGAGATCTAGAATCAGACCTAGGCTTGAGTCCCAGTTCTGTCACTTAATTTCTAGTTGTATGGTTATAGGTGGCCAATTACTTGCTGTCCTTCAGACTCCATTTCCTCTTTGAGTTGGAGAGAAGAACTGCCTCACAGAGAGATCTGAAATCCTACCTGTCACGTTCCAACCCCATCGAGCTAGCACAAGTATATCATTAACATTTCTTGTACACAGAGAAGTTAAGTTCATAGCCTTTGGAATCTCACAGATCTGGGTTTGTATCCTGGACACCTTCACTTACTATTCACATGACCTTTCTTACCTTTCTTGACCCCTCTTCCTCCATTTGTAAAATAATAGCTCACTGGGCTATTATGAAGATTAAATGAAATTATGCACATATACACATATGTGAGGAACTTAGCAATGTATCTGACACATGGTATTAAACACAGAGCACACACTAAATGTATATTCACAGAATCCAGATACCTATCAATATCTATAAACAGCTCAGTTTATTGCCTTTCCATTTCCCTTCTCATTTCCTGCTTCCTTATTACAACACCTCCTACCTCAGATACAAACCTGTGCCCTATTATTTCCTTCCTTCTGCTCAGCCACATCCAGTTTGGCCCCAAGTAGCTGTTATTCTTCACTGGCCACTTCCATTATACCTTTTAGAACCCCCATTCTGTTCTGAATAAACTACCCTACATACTATAACTTCCATTCCAGTACTTCTATCTCCTCTTTTTAAAAATCTGACTATTCTGAAAATACCATTTGCTTTCAGATTTCTCTCCAAAGAAAGCCACTCCCCAACTCCTAGAAAAGACTGGCATCTGCCTTGCCCCTACCACCCGCCATCAGCATTACAGAAGTTTCTTTCTTCTCAAAGCCAGTTTTGCCACCTTCTCCCCATCCTCATCTCTGTTATTCACTCCAGGGGGTGGTGAGTTAGTAAACCAGTTCTCCAGTGGGGAGGGGTGGAGCCCTGATTTGTAGCATTACCTATTTCTGTGAATCTCCCACCAGGCCAATTTCAAGCCACCAACATGATGTCAGCTGGGAAGAAGGACCCAGAGCTGATTCCCAGGACTGTCTAGAGGGCAGCTCATGACTCATCAGGATTCTTCCTCTAAACCTTCTCGGACCTCCAGTTGTACACCAGGCCAGCACAAAATAGGTACTTAATAAATGTATGTTGACTAACTTAGTTGATTAGTCCTTCTTTTACCACTTATCCATCCCAGGATTCTATATTCGCTATTCGTATTTAGTGGCTCCTATGTGTTTATGTTTCTCTCCCCCACCGACTGCAGTCTGTGAGATCCTTAAAGAATGTCCAAGATGCAGTTAGAAATTCTCACCTCCAACCCTGTTGGTTTTGACACCATCTTCTTCTGAGCCTATCTTCCCCCATTATGTCCTCTTGCCCAAAAAGTGCATGTTTTCTCAGGACTGGGTCCCCTGCCCTCTTCTGACTGTCTGCCCTGTCAGTAAGCCCCTCTCCTCTGATAGCTTCAACTTAGCCACCTACGCAGGTTTCTCCAGGCAGACAGCGAGGGGGAACAGTGAAGGCATACTAGGGAACATGATCCTGCAACTTTACATTTACTTTGTTGCAGGACAGCATGGTATGCTGGAAGCGTGAGCTTTGAGGCCAGACAAACCTGAGTCTAAATTTTAAACAGGTCACTTTTAAGAAGGTAGATTAGTGGATACCAGGAGTGGAAGGGGGCATGGGGAGTGACTTCTAATGAGTATGGGTATTTTTGGGGGGGTAATGAAATAAATGAGATAGTGGTGATGGCTGCACAACTCTGTGATTATATGTAAAACCATTGACTTGAATGCTTTTAAAAAATGAATTCTCTCTCAATAAAGCAATTAAAAATGCTTTGAAATAAGTCACTTTTCATCTCTGGTGATCCATTTTTTTAATCAGTAATACGAAGGAACTGAAAGAAATGGTCTCTGAGGCCCCCTTACAGTTCTGTGACTGCAACCTCGGGAGTCATGCTGACTCCTTCCCTCCCACGGCAGCAGAACTCGGGCTTCAGCAGCCACAGCTCTGGGCCTTTGAGCATGCTGACCACCCTGTACCTACTGTTCCTCACCTGGAAAATGGGGATAGTAATAGCACCCCTTCCTAGTCAAGGTCTGTGGTCAAGTGGAGCTGACACCACCCCAACATCCAAGGGTGGACTTTATACATACTGGTTCAGACCCAAAAAGACCCAGTGAGAATTGTAAGATTTAATTACAGAATTTTTTTAATGACAGGAAGGAAGAATCTAATAACTGGGGTGACTAAGAGATTAGGGTGTAAACTATGCCTTCAGTGCTGACTGCCACTTTGTCACCATGAAGGAGAGAGGCTGCTTGAGAACATGGTCACACAAATAAAGAGCTGAGTGGAAGGCAAACAAAGTCTTGATGACATCATTTGAGCCCCTTAATCCAACCTGTATTTTTCAGGTCCATGAGCTCCTATATTCCTGTTTGCTAAGTGAATTTAATTGACGTTTCTATAAATTGCTATCACAAAGGCCCACACTGTGACAATTTCCTCTCCAGTAGGTGCTCACTTGCAGTCAACATTTATTCTCTACTCTTTAGAAATCAAGTTATGAAGTCACCTCCAATCTCTCTTCACTACTCTGCTTTCTCCACAGTTCCTCAAATAACACTAAAAGGGGCACCTGTGGTTAAGATGGATCTGCCAGGCATCTCTCAAGGCCCTAGCTCCTTTCAAGGCATCTGTAAATTACATTGCAGGGAGCTCAAGGAGCTGCAGGTATGCACATGAAGAAGCGCAGGTTAAAAATCAGATCTAACCCTCATCTTGTGATCTTAACCACCATGAAATGCTGCTTCCCACTTATTACATTTTACCTTATCTGTTTACCTGTCAACTCCCCCACCATATGGGACGCTTCTCACCATAACTGATTGGTCTCCCAATCCGTATCAACAAATGTTTGTCAGGTTAATAATGTGAATCAGTAGGTCAGGTTGTCTTGTCTCCTCACAATGTGCAGTGTTATATTGTGAGATTAACTGTTCAGTGTATATAATAATCCCTAAAAATAACACCTACCTGAACAGTACACCTAAAAATGGTTAAAATAGTAAAGTTTGTTATATGTAATTGACCACACCAAAAAAAAACTGAGACAAAACCTAAGAAGCAAAAAAACATGCAAATGATAGTGCAAGTGTTCCTGGAGGAAAGTGAATCCAAGACCTGCTGGTCAAAAGGCAGCAATAATATGACAGGAACAGGAAGAGGGGTAGACGGAGGTCCAGGCAAACCACCTAATACATACAGAGGGACTAGTCCTTCCTCATACCAGCTTATTAGGATAGTTCCCTATTTTCTGCATCTTATTTCACTGTATCTTACAATAGCCCTAAGAATTCTGTGTTCCAGAATTGGGCTGGGGTGTGTTTTGTGGTCAGGGGAGCCCCACTGGGTCTTAAAATATATATATATATATGTATATATATATACACATACACACACACACACACACACACACACATATATATATATCAGCACCACTGCTATCTTATAGGTAAGAACTGTGGTTCAAAGAAGCTAACTGAATAACCTGAAGTTAAATACTATCAGATCCAGAATAGGAAACAAAGGTCTACCAGACTTCAAAGCCAGGGCTTTTCATCACATGTGACATCAAAATGAGTGTCAACCATAATACATTTTACCAGGCTAAACTCCAAGATAAAAGAATCTCATCTTACCTAACCCCCAAATTACAGCACAGGTCATGGAAGCTGGAGGGAATCCTTATTTAAGGTTATATACATGGGTGATGACACAATGATACTGTTTGTAGCTCCAGACTCCTGCAGATTTTTGGACTGAACGCTTTTGAATATTCTTCCCAGCTTTCCAATTTTAAAAGAGAAAATCCCTGATCTTCAACTTGGGTGGAACCCAGGCCTGCCTGAAATCCAAGGCCATATGCTGCTGGGTGTGCCAAGGGAAGACAGGTTCTGTCATTCTTCACCTTTACCCCACATACTGGCTCAGCTCACACACAGGCTGTCAGGGAGGAGGCCTGCACAGGGTTAGCCCAAGGGACAAAGACCATTTTTTTTCTCTCTCCCTTCCTGCTGCCAAATATAAGCAGTGGGACTGGGACCAGATAATCTCATTTTAGTTTTAGATGTCTGTTGGTTTTGTAAGAACCTCATGAGATGATTTCATGAAAGAACGGGGGTGGGCAGTGATAATGAGGGGTTTAGGGGTTCCTGAATGTGAAGAAAAACAGTAACCTAGTAGTTGGGGTTGATGCCTGTGACACAATCTTTGTTGTATTCATGGGGTGGGGAGCCCTGGCTTCTAGCCCCTGGACTGGGAGATCCCTGATGGCAGTTTGGTTGAAAGGAAGTGAGAAGGGTCTCTGAGACAAATTTGGAACTTGGCACCAGGAACTAACTGGTAAGTAGAGAAGCTGAAGTTTGGTTTTAGAAGGTGAAGGAATTTGGGGAAATTTCTAATACTGGAGAAGGAAACCTGGCATCTCAGATTAAGCTGGGATTCAAAGACTGGGAAAACCGGAAGCCGAATTAAAGAAAATTTGGGTGAGGGAAGGAGACAGGAAAATCTGGGGGGCTGCTTTCACAGCAAAAGTCGATTCTGGGTGAAGTGTTTCACAGGTGGAGGGGAATAAGCTATGGTGAGGAGGAACACATAAAATTGGGTGGGCTCTGGATGGAATTTGAATTAAGAGCTGGGATGGGGTACTGAGACTGGTGTTCTAGAACTCTGTGAGAATGGGATGAAGTTGCAGAGGGTAATGTGGGTTAGGGAGGGTTTTTTAGGAGGAGGAACCTGGTCGGTAGTTGAGGAAGGTTTGTAGGGCTGAAAGGTTTTCAGATAAAGACTGGACTTAGAATGCTGAGGACATGGGGAAGGGGAGTTCCCGTCTGGGGAACTGATGGAGTGCTAAAAGAGCCGGGTATTGGAGGCATGGATATGGGCTGAGGGTTCTGAGTAACAGAAACGAGGAAGGTGGCCTGTTGGGGGAAGTTTAGGGAGGGCAACTACTGTGTATCAGGAACTGGCCTATCCATATTCAGGGCAGGAATGCAGGGCAGTCATGAAAGTACCTCAGGGGACACCCCAGTTGGAGGGGTAGGGTGGTGTTGGAGACAGGCAGGCTGGGCATTTTTCAAGGGAAAATGTGAGGCTCTGGTTAGGTATCTGATTTCAGCTGTGTTAACGGGGAGGGAGTTTGAGAAGAGTTCAAGGTGAGAACCTAAAAGAACAGTGAAGGATTCCGAAGAGTATGTGAGCGTTCTGTGGTTCCTACGCCAGGAGATTCTGACAGTCACAGAATTTCCAGTTTGGAGGATGCGGCAGCACCCCAGGTAGGGGTCTAGGGGCGGAAGCAAGTTGAGTAAAAAAGCAGTGAGTGACTGGAATGAGGCTGGGCGATCCTGAGCTGGCGGCGGGGGCCGGGCGGCCGGGCTCACCTGGGCAGGCTGTCCTGGTAGTGCATGGTGGGCACGATGCTGCGCTGCAGGTACTGACCAGGACTGGGGCCGGCACTGAGGGGCCGACAGGTGGCTCCGGGGCCCACGGCAGGGCCCCGGAGCCAGGCGCGCAGCAGCAGGCGGGCCACCATCGTCCTGGGAGGCTGCGGCGCCAACAACTCGGGGAAAGGGTGCTCTGGTGTAGGAAGGCACAGCCGCCTACCTCAGGGGCCCGGGACGCTGAGTCAGGGACTCCAGCCCCACCCGCTCCGGTCTGCGGAGCTACTTCCGGCCTCCCGGGCCCCTCCCACATCCAGGCTCCGCCCAAGGCCAGGCCCGGTACCCCCAGCCCGCCGCCGGGCGGGGCTAAGTAGCTCGTCGCTCTGCGGGTCTTCCAGTCCCGAGGCGGCGGGAAACGTTGCTCCATAGCCACTCCCTGCTGTTTTGGAGCAAGATAGAAACTGAAGTTGAAGAAAAAGAAAAACCGAAACAAACTTCTGGAATCTGATAAATCGAAATTTGATCCAGACTCTGTCCCTAAGAGATGGTGGGCAAAATTTTAAACCTCCATTAACTCGTCTAAGAAACAGAGATCATGATCATTCAACGTACCTCTCATGATCTTAGATATGAAATGAGATAAATTGTTATGTGCAGTGCCTGGCGCTGTGAGTAGTAAATGGAGGCTGTTGATGTTACTAGTAACGGTGATGTTTGCGCAGCAGACCGTTTTTCACAGCATGATTAACACCGCGCAGCTGCCCTGCAGGCTCACCTGAGCTAGTAGTATCAGAGAACATGCGGGCAGAAGCCAGAAACCGTGTTCTGTCATCCAGCACGTCTTATGTGCAGAAAGCCCCTGTAGAGCAGGATCCCTTCCTCTTGGACATACATTCTCAGCTTGAACATCTCTGAAGACAGAAAGCTCTGCCTCTGTCTTTAGGGAGTATTCTGACCACATGAGGCTGCCTATCACCACAGATCACCTCCAAGATTCCTTCCAACTCTGACTCTAAGGTTATACAACTTAAAGAGAGATCCATCACCCCTCACCCATCACAAGGCAAAAGACCACACTCCAATCCCTCTTGTCAGCTGCAGCTGAAAGATTAAGTAGGCTCTGCTCCCATTTTACAGAAGAAAAAAGGAAGTATCAAAAGACATTAAATCATTCTTACTGGCTTGAGGTACAGAATTCCACTCTGGGAACATGGCCTTTCCTTAGCTTCAGCTTTCAGGCATGGGGTCTTGAGGCAGCCAAGTACATTTGGTCTGTCCCATTACTGCCTATGCGGTGCCAGAAGCTACAGCATTCCAGAAAGAGCACTGGCCTGGGATCAGCAGACCTGAGTTTTGGTCTCAGCTCGGCCCTTATCTAGTTAGGTAACCCCTAATTGAGCAAGAAGATCACTAACTGGTGGTGATGATAAATCCTTAAGAATTAAACATGAAACTCAAAAATACTGAATATCTACTAGTCCTCCCTTGAGGGGAGAACAGACAGGGCTGAACCAAGCCTAAAACATCAGTGCTGTTTGCCTACAGAGTATAGGGCCAGAGGGAGAATATCAAATCCTTTCTGAAAAAGATCACTCAGCCAAATCCAGTCAGCTCAAAGCCTTGAAACCTGAGGAACCATCAGGAGCTATGTACAGCGAAGGGGACCAGTAGTCCCCAGCAGAACAGCAGTGGCTCCATTCTAAAGACTGTGAATCAAGGAATAATGCCCACCCAGTACAACAGCTAAAACAGAGGCTCAAAAGCCTTCTGTGGGTGCCGGCTGATAGGTACAAATCTACCTCCGCTGGCCAGTGGCCAGGGCCTTTTAATTCTGGCTGCCACCTGCTTCTCCAGCTCCCATGTCACCCCAGGTACCCTATGGTAATAACCTTGAACTAGTAGCATTCCCAGAACTTGTCCTTTACTCCATGCCTCCTCCTTCCTGCAGAACACATCTTTCCCTCTGACTCCACAGCACTTTTCATACTCCCTTACTGCTTTATACGTAAGATTTATTTATATAGATATTACATATGTAAGACATATAGTATGATTTATTTAATTATCAGCTCCTTTTGCACAATAAACTTTGAAGTCCTCCCAGGCAGGGATCTTGTTTTCCTTTATGTTCCCCAGGATCTAGCATAGGGCCTAGGGTGGGTAGGCGATTTCCTCCTTTTCCATTGGGATGGCCCTTGTGCCTGTATCACATTGAGGGTAACCATGAGCTGGAAGACCAGAAACACCATATTTTGCTGTGTAAGGGTCAGGAAAGTTCATCTACTTAGAGAAAAATCCTTAAAGATAAATTGTTTGTATTGAAGTAATCCCAGTGTTCTGCTCTGTTTTGAATTAACTATGAAAGAGCAGAACATGGTGGCCAGGTTAAAGTAATATTCTTATTCAAAATAAAAGTCCATTAAAAACAATAAACTTAGCTAGACAGCAAAAGGGTTCACACTGCAATGAAAAAGAGATCCAGTAGGTTACGTATGAACAAAGACAACAATGTGAACACCCAGATATTCAAACAAATGCCAAGAACTAGTACCTAAACTTGGCCTGGCAGTTCCAAGTTCTGTTTCTACTGGCTCTTACCTGGAACAAAAATTGCTTAAAATAAATAAATTCATGGGCCAGGTGGTGTCAAAAAGTACTGTCTGATTTAGTGAGATTTGTTGTAACGAATTCCAAACCTCTAAAGAGAAACTGAGTATGTGAGAAAATATTTAAATAAAAAGTGGTGGAACCAAAGGGTAGAAAGTGCTCTCCTGTCCCATTGTGATGGTTCATTCTATGTGTCAGGTTAATGAAGCTAAGGGATGCTCAGATAGCTGGGCAAATATCATTTCTAGGTGTCTCTATAAGGGTGTTTCTAGAAGAGATTAGCATTTGAATCAGTAAACTGCGTAAAGAAGATTGCCCTCACCAGTATATGGTGGGCACCTTCCAATCCACTGAAGGTCTGACTAAAAGAAAAACAGAGGAAGTGTGAATTTGCCCTCTGCTTGAGCTGGGACACCCATCTCCTCCTGTCTAAGGACATCCACCCTCCTGATGATTCTCGGGCCTTCAGTTTTGGACTGGAGCTACACTACTGGCTTTCCTAGGCCTCCAAACTGCAGACGAACTTCTCAGTTTGCATGAGCTTGTGGGCCAATTCCTCATAATAAATCTCTTTCTACATATCTATATATAGATCCTGGTACTGTTTCTCTAGAGAATCCTAACTATACCCATTAAAAAGGCTTTTTAAACTCATTTGTGGGTACACTGTATTTGTAACTAAACCAATCAATGAGGAATTCATGGTATGTGAAAAAAAATCTGTTCCTTTTAACTTAGAACTAACCTGGCATTCACTTTTTGCCACATTGCTCAGAATTATTGGAGAAAAAGGGCTGACGGCCAGAGCTTAAAGAGCTTACCACATGGGAGTCTACAGGTAGTAGAAGGTGCACCTTTTCAGGGCCCTGGAGGCCCAAGTTCATGTATCTCAGACTGGGCAGTGCCCGAGACACCACCACATACCAGATTGCATCATGCCCAAAGCCTGTATCAGCAGCTCACTTTTGTCCTGACATGATGGTGGCAGTTAGAGCTTCCCATACTTTCCCACTGAAGTGCTCTTAATGAGTGAAGAAAGGGAAAATGCTCCTTTGGGAGGTTTAAGGTCACAGCCCACATGGGATTTCTGTCTAAAATCACTGAGGATGTT
Organism: Manis pentadactyla; assembly: GCF_030020395.1. Lineage (NCBI taxonomy): Eukaryota > Metazoa > Chordata > Mammalia > Pholidota > Manidae > Manis > Manis pentadactyla. The sequence continues at coordinate 42,913,125 of NC_080022.1, read as the reverse complement.
TTGTTCTATGTCATTAACATATCTATGTTTGTTTTAACATAAAATTTTTTTCTTCAGGTCGCATAAGCCTAAGTAAGTTAAACCTCCTTATCTGTAAAAGGGAGATAAGAGTCTCCTCCTCACAAGATTTATGCTGTAACATTTTAAAAGTACCTAACACAGAACCTGATTTCTGAAACATCCGTAACCGTACCTTTTTGAACTCAGTTAACCTGTAAGCAAGGTCCTCCCCATACTTATGGGGAGAAAAGGAAGACGCTGCTGCTGGAGCAAACCTGCATCCTCCAGAGCATTCTCAGCTGCAGTCCGGCTGGTTGCCTGGGGGGTGGGGCCGAAGCATTCAATCACAAGGTGGAAGCTGGGTGGGACTCCAGGGGAGCTTTTGCCCTCTTGATAGAGAAGGAAGGGTTTGGCTGGCAAAGCCCTGTTTTTACCTCTTTGCCTTTCCCGCTTCTTCCTGCCTGGCAGTTGTTTGGAGGTGCACTGCCATCTCGCAGCCACCTCAACGCACCAAGGATGGCAGAGTGAAAAGAGAAAAGGAGCCTTAAACACTGAAGAGTTTGTAGAGGTGCTGCTGCACCAGCTGCTGCACCAGCCCCAAGGTGCTTTCCCCTGCCTTCTGGCCTCGGAGATGCATAACTTGAAATGTATCACCTCTGTCTGTCTATATCGTATCATATGCTTAAGCCAGTGGAATTGGGTTGCTCTGTTGGTAGCAGCCAAACCAATTCCTAACTGATCCCTATCCCGCAGAGTATGGGGCAGTCTATCACTAAGTTTACACGGATATAGTCCATGAAACATCAGACAGACAAAAGGGTAGCTATGGGGATCAATTTATAAGACACTGTCTGTTCTCAAAGAGGGGCTGTTGTGCCCCATTTCCTTGAGGCCCCCGTGTGGAGCCACAGTCACCAGACTCAGTCGCAAGATGCAAGAACAGAACAGGTCTTTATTGCTAGCTCAAACTAGGATCTCAGTGGCCCGTCAAAACACAGGACTCGGTCTGAGACCCTGAACAGAGTTCCCTTCTTGCTTTTATACTTTTGGAAAGTAATTAACAGTTAGCTGAAACAGTAGCAAAAAACAGGTAGGGGCTTTCCAAGGGGGTGGTTTATTGTGACTTTAGCTGATTGGCTGAGGAGGGTCAGGGTCTTGTTGCACAGGTTGCTGGGCATGGTTTCCCCGGGAATGGGCATGGCTTGAGCGGGAAACTTCTTACTCAAGATGGAGGACACAGAACAAAATGGAGGCAGGGGGTCATGTAGGGGACATAGTTATTCAAGATGGAGGACACAAAACGGAGGCAGGGGGTCATGTTAACCTTCCAGGGGTCCCACAGGGCCACGCCACAGTAGTCAGAAGGTCAACTTTGAACTTAATGATAGAGAATTTACCCAATGACAGCCACAAAAGCCAGACTGAAGCCTCGTTCCTGTGGGAAGCATGGGTGGGTTGTTAGTTACCCACACAGGGCAGTGGCTTGAGAATACGGAGGACTCAGAGGGGTGACGCTTTAAAGATGGGCAAGACTGGAACAAATCTGAAGGCTGAGAGGAAGACGCTGCAGGGAAGGCAGAGATTAAAGGGAGGTGGAAATTAATTGATGGTGAAAGTCCTGGAGGAAATGAGAGGGAATGGGTTGGAGGAAGGGGCGTGTCCTTGAAAGAGAGAAGGCAAAGATAGTTCAAGGTAACGTACCCCCTCTGCCATCTGCTCCAATATCTGCACTTTGGCTACCACTGCTCCGCTGCCTTTACCCCCATCAGCTCCAAGACTGCATTAGGAAAAGCTGGGAGCCACATCTGGGTGCTTCTCAAAACTGCCAGAGAATCCTCACACTGGGGACTCCACCTCATGATTTCAAAATCTGGGGAAATTGAGCTAATGGCAGCAAGGGCTGAACGCTGGGGCCCTGCAAGGCTATGCCAATCCATTCCACACACCACCTGAGAGGACTGAGGCCAGCCTTCCCAGTGTTCTCATAGGGTCTCTACCTTCCGCACCTTGTGGGTACAGCAGGCAGCAGGGCACCTTCTGTGAAGGCAGACTGGGTTCTCCCGCCCACTTGTCATGTGACCTTAAAAAGTAAGTTTATTTCTGAGCCTCAGTTTCCTTTATTCATAAAATAAAATATCTTTACACTGACTCCTCAGGTTTGTATGTGAAAGGAATTTACAAACTGCTTCGTGCAAGTACGAGTTTTTAAATTATCGCAGGAACCGTCTTCCAAGTCCTATAAAATCTACCTCTTTCATATCTTTCCCATTCCTTAACTGGATACAATAATAGCTTGTGACTGCTTTCCCTGCTTCCTGTCTAGGTCCCTCCAATCCTCTCCGTCGCGCTGTCAGTATAATCTTTCCAAACTATAACCTAGCAATAATAATAATAATAATAATATTGTTATTGTTGTTGATATATATTAATGATATTATTAATATTGATATATATTAATGATAATGATGAGGGCTAACATTTATTGTGTTTGCCATTTGCCAAGTACTTGGAGTCTTCTTAAGACCCTAGGCTTCAGAATGAAGGTCTAATTCTTTAGCGGAGCACCCCTTCACCCGTGTTCCTAATTTCTTCTCTAACATGGTTACTTAACTCTCCCATAGGTGAACCCAAGTCTTTTCTAACATGTTATGTTGTTTTATGCCTCTTCTTGTTGTTCTAACTTAGTCCTGTCCTTTAAACTTGGTCCTAACTTCACCTCCCTCGGAGAAACCTCCCTTGCCCTTGACTGAACAGTCTGGCTGAATCTCCACACCCTGTCCTGGGACCCCATATAAAGCACTTCCATGCCCAGCATTTATCCTGTGCTTTGTCACCTCTGGTTCTTTTGTTTGTCCTCCTCACCATGTTCAATGCCTGACACAGAACAGAAGCTCAACAAATATCAGCTGACTGAATGCATCAGAATTAGCTGGAAAGCAGATTTAAGAATACTAGGTCCTATGTCAGTGTTTCTCAGCCCTGGTTCTGAGCACCAGAATCCCCTGGATTGCTTACTAAAACTATGCATGCCTGAGTCCCACCCTTGGGAATTCTGATCCAGTAGATTTAGTGTAGGGATTGAGAGTTCACACTTAACAGATGTCATTAGGTAATTCTAACGTCTCATCTGGCTAAGATCACTGTTCTATACCTTTGCTATTCAGAATGCAGTTGATAGACTGGAGTCACCTGAGAGCTTGCTAGAAATGCAGAAATACTGAAACAGAATCTGCACTTTCACAAAATCCCTGGGTGAGTTATAAGTGCATTAGTGTTGAAGAAACACCAGTCTCTCCCATTGCACCAGTACCACTTGCCTCATACTAACAACACACTTTTGTCAATGGTATTTGTGTATTTGTCACTTTGTATTTAAAAAGCACATTTCAAATAGTAAAAGGAAAAGCAACTCAAAATTATTGGCCGCCACCCTGCACTGTGCACTATACCTGTTATCTCACTTAATCCTGACAGCAATCCTTTGAGGCAGGCATGTGTCACAACAGGTGTGCTGAGAACTCTAAGACTTTGACCAATGAAACCTATCCAGGGTGGACTCTCAAATCAGGTATATGAAGACACCCTACCGAGCCAGAGCAAGCCTGTGAACATGACTAAATTCACGTAGTTACCATGCACCTTCCTGAAGGGTCACTAGATTGTCTTCACATTCTTTTCTGCCCAGAGATCGCAAGGTTCTTTCATTCAATTTCAAAGAGCCACTTAAAGTCAAACTGTTACCATATTTTTGAGGACTTTCCAGTGCTCTGTGACACAACATATGTCAGGTTGTCAGTTTCCATCTACCTCATGTGGCTTTAATCAGCTGAAGCTGTCACAGAGGGCAATCTGGAGCCGTGATCTATAGGTTCCCCACACTGTACTGAGAGGCTCCCTGATGATTTGCAATAGCGTGATACGAGATACTAATAAACCTTGAATTTATGTGTACAACTTGAAAATAATGCAACTCTCCCGAATTAAAAAAAAAATCAGGACACACAATTTCAAAGCTGCCTCTCCTAATAAATTGTGAAGTGTTCACATTCTTGCCACACGGTGGCGCCACTTTAGCGGATTAACGAGAAACCCATGCTGAGTCCCGTCAATGTTGTCTGAACTGAGCTGTGGTTTACACCTAACAATTTCTTGGAGTAACTGTGGTGACTTTTATTTAGTTTTCGTGTTTTAAAATCTCTTTAAAAAATGTCTAAAAATAATGTCACCCAAACATTCCATAAATGGCAGTACTGCTGAGTGCTGAAAAACACTGCTGAAAATCAATTACAATGGAAAGCCATTTAGATGTGATAAAAGCCCGTGGTGTGCTCTGCTGTTCAGTGAGCAAAGAGCACGCCATAAAATATTAGATGAGATGGGAAATACAGAAAACAAAAGCACACTGCAGAGGCTATAGATTGATGGTTTCTTAGAATACAGTTCCCTAGGAAATATTCCTAAGGGAAATAAGCACTGTGTGATGGGCACTTGGATTCCTGCCCTGACTAGAAAAGGATTTGTTTACCTCAAATTCTCAGCCATGCGCTGGGAGATCCCCAATGACCATAGCTGTTTAGCTGCCATTCTGTTTAGCAGTTCGGCCCGTGGACTATGGAGCGAGACAATCTGTGTTCAGATCCTGCTCCCACCATTTCCCAGCAGTGTGGTCTTGGGCAAGTCATGAATTCTGCATCTTATTTCCTCATCTGTAAAATGGGCACATAACAGTGCCCAGCTCATAGGAGAGCTAAGTGGAGACCGTCTACTAGGGGCTTAGCACAGTGCCTGGAACAGAGTAGGTGCTCATTAAATGTCAGCATCTTTTTCCTCCCCGGCATCACCACTATCCCAGCTCAGAGCTGTGCCAAACCCCCAGGACATGGAGCGTTCCCTTCATGGAGAGAGTTCTTTCCCCTTCATCTCTCTTCATGTCTGACATGTAATTGGCTGTGCTCTTCCTGGAAAATCAGCAGGTTATTCCATTCTTTGCCAGTCTCATTTGGAAATCTGTGGGAAATGGGTTTTCCTGAAAAAGAAAGGACTGTTACAGCCCTGAATCCCAGCTGGCAGGATGCTGGCAGAGTCTTTGTGGCCTTGTCCCTCTTCTTTGCCATGCCCACTCCTCTGCCTCTGGGCTTCTCTGACCACCTCCTCACATCCCTGGAGCCTTCCCAAGGACCTGCTGCTGAGACAAGGCACCCTGAGTTCCCCCCACCTCCCTCCATCAAATCTGGAAGGGCTGGGCTCCATTAGAGGCATCCTTTTTCCTCCTCTAGGGCACCGCTTGTCATCTTTGGGGAACACGGTATTTAGAGATGAGTAAAAGGATGATAAAGGCTGGAAGGCGTGCTTCTCCCCCTCCTTAGAGCAGCATTACGTGGTGAGATCTGGGGGACCAATTTTGAGGGCTGGGGATGGGAGACTGACCTGGGCTCACTAAAGCAGCAGGGCAGATGCAGAAGATGGAGGTCAGGAGGGCGGCTCCTTAGAGCTTCACCTCTGCAAAGGCTGAGAACCTTTTCACCTTTTTCCTATAGACCTGGAAAGTTCTAGCTACCAGCTGTATTTTTAAAACCATCTACTACCTCACTTCTCCATTAAACTCACACACACATGGCTGGATATAAAAACAAGGAAGGGGCCTCAGGAAGGATTGTCGGGGTAAATGGCAGGACAGGAGATAAAAGACGTCAGGAGGGCTGGGATTCAGAGGTACGGGCTTGGAAATGCTCTGGAAAGGACTGCGGAGACCTGGACAGATGCCCTGGACTCAGTCACCAGTTTGCGGTGTGGCCTAGGGCAAGTCACTTCCTTCAGCCTCAGCTTGTGAAGTGAGGGGGCTGCCAGCATGGGCTCTGCGATCCGGATGAGGGCTCCCTTCTCCTGACACTCCAGTCGCCGAGAGACACCCAGTCTCTCTCTCTTCTGTAGCCCTTCGCACAGTCACCCACACAAAGCAAATGCTCAGTACACCATGTGCTCAGTGAGTGAATGGCAGAAAGAGATGCCATTTCTGGGGCACCTCGCGTGTGGCAAGCACTGTGCCAGGGACCTTTATGAACATTACATGTAATTTCTGACAACACCTCGAGGTAAGGATTTTTTTAACTTGTAACGTAGGAAATTAAGTTGCTCATACCTCTCAGATAATAGCCTGCTGTTGTCACTGGTGTGTGCAATGCTCTTTCCTGGTTCTATTTTTTCTCCCTCATCACTCATCTCTGCTCCTCTTTACCTCCTCTCAGAGGCATCCATTCTAGTGCATCTGATGTAAGTCTGTAAATGCACGTATCCTTATAAAACATGTTCTCTTGTTTTGTGTGGGTTTGTGTTTTTTACTTACATCCATGGTACTGTGATACATGTGTTTTTCCTCTCATTGTTTTGACCCAAGACTGCTTTGAAGAGTCATCCATGCTGATACAGGTACTTTTAGCCTGTTGCTTCTGCCTGCTGTCAGAACTGCATATCTGTACCCTCCACAGTGGACTTATCCTTTCCTCTGGTGGGGAAGGCTTCAGGCCCTCTGCTGTCTGCTACCACAGACACCACCACGATGGATATCCTCCTACATGCACCCTTACACACCTGTAAGGGAAATTCTCTGAGATATAAAGCAAGAGCAGGATTGTGGGTCATAGGGCAAGGCATATGCACTGTTGAAAATTGTAGTCTCCATTTTAGAGTTGAAAACACAATGCTTAGATTACAGACACAGAAATCAGGGATGTAAGATTCACATCTAGAATTTCTGTCTCCAGATCTTGGGCTTGTTCCAAGGTGCCTCTACAAATAACTAAATCTGGTCCAATTAGATTCAACAAGTAGTTTCTCTGTTATGTGGATCTCAACAATGAACACAGATAAACCAACTGTGTTGTCTAGACATTTTGGCATTTGCTGTGAAGGACATGCTCCCTGTGCTGGGTACATCACCCTGAGGCTGTGGCTTGAGGAACTCTTGCTTTGAACTACCAACACTTTCACATGTTGCAGCAAAAAGCAGTTCAAAGCACATCCCACATGTATCGTCTTACTTCTCATAACAGTGCTGTGAGGCAGGAACAGTCATCATGTCCACTTATGTGAAGGGAACTGAGGTTCAGCATCATTCAGCTGTGAAGTGGCAGGGCTGAAAAGGAAACCCAGGCTTCTGAGCCCCCTTACAGTGTGATTTCTACACCCCCAGGCCCGGTAGCCTGGGAAAACAAGCCTGTCCCCTAACCCCACCAACCACCACCAATCCAGAGATTTTGGATGAGATCACAAAAGCTCAGAACCTTGAGCCAGCTGTTTGCAAACCCTTTCTGCAGACGTTTGGCATTCAGCAGGGCTCCAGCCAGAGGAGACCCCAGGTGGCACATAGAAGGGAGAGGGACATAGCACCAGGGACAGCTTCTCCCCAGGTGACTCCAGAGCTGCAGAGTTCCACACTGTGGCAGCTGGGAGCAGCAAGGTGCTGTGTGACCCGTACCAATGAGGAGACAGTCAGGATTGCCTCTCCTGGCCTTCTCCCCAGTGAGAAATGTCAGTGATGGCAAAAGAGAAACAAACACCCTCTGCTTTTGAAGTCGTCCCTGACAAGTACCTCTAGTTGATTTTGTTTCATTCCATTCAGACTATGAAGCAGTGCACTTTGAAAAATGTAGTTCCACTTGACAAACATTTCATATCTACTATGTGCCAGGCAGGTGCTCAGGTGGAGTGGGGGCATGTTAAATGGTTCCGCTCATGAGCTAGGAGCTGCTGAGCAAGGTGCTTGCTTAACTGCTCTGAGCCCATGGTGACAGGATAGCGCCTGCTGCAGAGGGTGGTTGCAGCACAGAGCCAACACCTGGTGAGTGGCATTTGGTGGTGTTACTTGATGTGACAAATGACAGATGTGGTATATATGAAGCGTTGGGGAGCCCTCGAGAGGGAGAGGAGTGGTTCTGGAGAGCACAGTGGAGGCTTTATGGGGTAGAGAGATGATGTTCAGATGGGCTGAGATGATACCAAGCCACAGGCCACTGCGCAAGAGACACAAGGTGGCTGAGCGAAGTGCACGTGTGAAATGAAGACATTCCCGCCTTCTGCAAAGTGCCGCTCCGCATTTTCTTTTCTCTCCTTGGTAGCCCGTGCAGATCTTTCTCTGGGCTGCCAACCTGTGGTTGTGCTTATCTGTTCCCAAGTCTGTTTCCTGTACTCGGAGTTCCTGAGGCCTGGGACTATAGGGTTAGCCTGTAATGCAGGGTCCTACCAAGATCACTCCTCATTAGAGATTTGCTAGGTGAATGAAAAACACAGACATGAAAAGTATGGACTCTGTAAGTAGTGGCAGAGTGTTCTGCCCATCCGGCATGTTCAGCAAATGAAGGAAATGGCAGATATCAAAGCAAGGAGTTAGCAGTGGTGAGACTGTCAAGGGCCCTGTGTGATTGGCTAGGAGTTTCTTTGAATGACTCAGACTAGGGTGGTGGCAGTAAGAGAGAGAAAATACGGGAAGGATCAGTCACTAGATGGATAATGGGGCTGAGGGGTTAGTGGAAGAAGTTTAGGGATGGCACTCTGCTGCATCCTGAACCGGCTTCCTGCTCTTGGATAATGTGCCATGTCTGCCAAGAGGCAACAAATATTCATTTAAATGAGGCTCCAGACATTCTGCTGTGGTTAATTGTTCCCATCTTGACTCCCTGGCATGGAAGATACTTGTGTTAGTTAGGGTTCTCCAGAGAAACACAACCAACAGGATATACAGGAAGAGATTTATTTATTTTAAGGAATTGGCTCATGTGATTATGGAGGTGCAAGTCTAAAACCTACAGCATGGATCAGCAAGTTGGGACACAGGCAAGAGCTACGGTTCAAGTCCAAAGGCCATCTCCTGGTAGAATTCCTTCTTGCTCAGGGGAGGCCAGTCTTTGTTCTATTCAAACCTTCAACTTATTTGATGAAAGAGGACAATTTGCTTTATTTTAAGTCCACAATTTAAATATTAATATCATCCAAAAACACTCTCACAGAAGTCTCCAGAATAGCATTTGACTGAATATCTGGGCACCATGGCCCAGCTAAGCTGATACATTAAATTAGCCATCACAGTGCTTTAAGAATTTAGCTGCATTCCTGACATGGGCAGTGCACCCACAGCAGAGCTGTGCTCACTCACATTCTTTTTCTATGTTATTTTCACACTCCAACATAGTCACTTTGGGGAAAAGTTCAGGGTAAGTCTCTAGCCTTGTTTTGCCCACATAGGCCATGCCACCCCACCTACTGCCCTCCTTGTGTCCCTGTGGCTATATCTGTAAGGAAGCAATTCCCATTGTACTGTTTTCAAGTTCACTGATACCTTCTTCTGCCTATTCAAATCCACCTTTGAATCCCTTTAGTGCACTTTTTCATTTCAGTGATTGCAATTTCCAGTGCCAGAATTTTTATTTCTCTTCAGATTTTCTCTATCAATATTTCCATTTCATGCATCTTTTCTTGACTTTCTCCACATCTTCCTTTAGTTCCTTGAACCCCTTTAAGACAATTGTGTTAAAGTCTTTGCCTAGTATATCTGCCATTAAGTCTTTTTCAGGGACAGTTTCTGTTGATTTTTTTAATTCCCTCTGAATGGGCCACACTTGCCTTTTTTTTTGTCTGCCTCATGACATTTTTGTTGAAAACTGGACATTTGATTATAGTAATGTGGTAACTCTGGAAACTGGATTATCTTCCTTACCCGGAGTTCGCTGTTTTTGCTGTTTTGCTGGTTGTAGGCTTTCTATGCTGAGGAACAGCCTGAGGTATAGTTAAAGGCCTTCTCAGACCTCTCTCAACCTCTCGCTGGGCACATGCAGTCACTTTCTAATTTTTCCCATGTATACAGTTGTTTTTGAATGTCCCAGGTTTTATATCTATTTCATAAAAGGGAAAAAAAAGAAAAATGAAGGAGGAGGAAGGGAACTAGCTCTTTAAATCCCCAGGAAGTCACTTCAGCTGGAGGGGGATGAGCTTGCAACCATGCAGGGAGGTGAAACAATGGTTTCTTTGTCTGCTCCTCTGTGACCAGAAGCAGCAATTAGTGATCAGAGCACAAGATCCCCAGTATTTGGAAGACAGGATCCTTTTTGCCTATTCTGGCTCTTGTAGGCTGTGTACAAGCTGCTCCAGGAACACATGCACAGTTGCCTGTGACGTGTCTGGGGGTTGGCGGATGGGAAGCTGCTACTGTGCTAAGAGCTGAATTGATCAAAATTAACTGCAATTTACCATCCAAGCCTTCCCCAGGAAGTTGCTAGCCTTGAATAGACTCCAGAGTTCCAAAAGAGTGATTCCATCAGACAGATTCTGCCAGTGCAACTGTTGTCTAGGTAGGGAGACAGATTCCTGGTACTTCCTGTGACACCATCTTCCCAGAACCCGCTCTTGCGTTTAGTCTTGAAGGATTGTTTGGTTCACTAGATGGACTGAAAGGAGAGGGCGTTCTAGGCAGTGGGAACAACCTGTGCAAAGACTCAGACAAGAAAGGGTAGGATTGTGCTGGGGAACTGACAAGAATTCCAGTATGGATGGGGCAAGGGGAAGTGGGAGAAGGGGAGGGAAAGTAAAGAGAGATGGAGAAAGGGGGAACAGTGTTTGGCCTTTGTGGTAAATAAATTCGTATGACAGAGTTCTAATATGAAAACTCAAAATTTTATTTAAAACATAGACCATGCAGTGATCAACCAAAGGCCTGGCTTTGAAGTGTAAGTAAATTACATTTGCTCAGCTTGTCTAAACACAGCTATAAAAAGATCTAAATAGAACTTAAAAGGAATGTTTTTAATTTTTTTTAAAAGGACCGAGTCAGAAGAACCTTTTGATGTTTTCAGGGAAATTGTCTTCATGCTTTGGAAATGGTGTCTGCCACCTTGCATAGTTAGCAGAAGTGGAGGATTCTGTGGTTCCAGCATCTCAAGGGCACAGAAGCCTCTCAGAAGACTCTTTGGAGGCTTTTTCCTACAAGTCTACTGTCTTCTTCATTTCTGCTGCCTCCAACCTTTCTCCTCAGTAACCACCCAGCAGCCTGTTTATACACAGTCTAAGCAACCAAGAGAATCATGGAACCTTGCTGTGGAGAGGAGGGGTGATGAGAGTAACTTGCATTCAATTTCGTGAGCAATAAATAATAAGAAAACAAGCTCCTGTTGGGCATTTAGTTCAACAATAGCTCCTAGAGTGGGTGTAGCCCCACAGCCAGCACTATCCAACTTCTGCCCATTTTTATGTGACAGCCAAGACTTCAAAATAATATATGTGAAATGATAACATGCTCTCCACATCTTTAAGAAGCACTGTGGTCTGCCCAGTGAAGGGCATATTTGAGGGCATCCAGACCTCTGAGTGAGTCGACCAGAAAGTTTGATTAATCAGAAAACCCCATTTTCCAAAGAATTCAGAAGAATCAAGAGTCCATTGGAACCTTCCTAAAACTTGAGTCTTCTGGTCTTACTCCCCTGAACTTAATCTAAGAACTTGGAGCTGCAGCACATCTTATTCTAAAGGGCTATTCATCCACTTGAAAGTAATTTATTTAGCATCTATGATGTGCCAGGCACTATACTCGTTGTAATGGTTCAACTTCATAGGCAATGGTCATAATCAACTAGTAGGAACCTAAATGCATGCAGTTGAGCTGAATGGAGCAATACTCTCCATTGAGCCAATGAGGTCACCCAAATGAGAAACAGGGGCGATTGATTTAGAGCTTGCTACAACAAGGGAGTCAGCCACCATCACTTACATCTGCATCAAAGGCAGGCCAGCAAGCAGGAAAGCTTTACAGTAAAAGAAGGGGATGCTCTGACTGGAGGTTGGTGGCAAAGGGAAGCTGGAAACAGCTAACTAGAAGGAGGGCATCTTTGTGTGATTGGCTAAGGGAGCATATTAGGCTTTTTCTGAATAGTTCTGAGTTGGAAGTTGTAACAAAGTAAAGCAAAGCTGACCGTCATTGACCACGTCCTGACCATTTGAGCTGATTACTGCAGATGTGGTTTTGCTTCCCAAGCTGGTCACTGCAGAGGCTGTGGTTCAGAATTCAATTGTTGTTATAGTCTGACCATTTTCTGTTTACATCCAGTCTCTCAGCATACCTACCTCCCTGATTTTCATTTTCATTTTCAGACTATTAGAGACATCTATCAAATAGGACACAAACTAGAGGCAAACCTGGGTTAAGAAATGAAGAGGGAAGTTTGACACAGCAATGGGCAGACAACAGACATTTAGTAAGTCCATGGCCCTATTATTGAGGCTGTCAGATAAGTCTAGAACCTCAGACTTCTGTTATAGCTTGTCCTCAATACCTCTCAATTCATTATATTCATTCAACAAATACTTCTGTTTGTTACTGTTATGTTAAAGCTGTCCTCCATTAGTTCTTCCCCATAACCATGACCTGTTCTGATGTTTCAGCTTAGTCTTCCCACCTCACAGGTTTCTGAATCTCCCTTCTCAGTTTCTGAATTCTTTTAATGGGTTGAACCATGCCACATCCCCCCAAAAAGATACGTCCACATCCAAATCCCTGGAATCTGTGAATGTGACCTTTTTGGTAAAAGCATCTAAGAAGAGGAGATCAGTCTTGATTATCCAGGCAGACCCTAAATCCAATGTGTCTTTATAAGAGTGAGTCAGAAGGAGGCCACCAGATAGAGGAGAAAGCAATGGAGAGATGGAGGCAGAGACCCAAGTGATGCGGCTACAAACCAGGGATTGCTGGCAGTCGCCAGAAGCTCAGAAAGAGGCATGGAAGAGATTCTCCCGTGCAGCCTCTGGAGGGAGCATGGCCTGCTGACACCTTGATTTAGGACTTCTGGCCTCCAGAACTATGAAAGAATAAATTTCTGTTGTTTTAAGCCACAAAGTTTGTGATAATTTATTACAGCAGCCACAGGAAACAAATATATCACCCATAGGAAGATACTACTTTTGTTCAGGTCAAATAATGAAAAATAATTGTGTGATTTTGACTACTGTGTTTATATTAGCACTGTTAAAAACACCTAAAATTTTTTTCAAAAGAAAGGCATATTGATTATTTCTATTGCTTCATATTCTTTTCCCTTCATTATACTTACAAGTATTTTAAAACTAGTATTCCCAATTCTCCATTTCATTCAACTTTAGAATGGAGACTGTCTCATGTGGTTTCATTGCCTTCACCATTTGTGAGGAAGTTGCGGTTCCCATGGCCAGGATCCTCCCTGAACTTAAACCACCTGATGATGCAACTGGCCTGTTGCTAGGCTACTGCTTCCACACCTTTAGGCAATAAGCTTTTAGTGCACTATATAGAGAGCTCGGCCCAGTGCTCTCGGGGGGGGCAGAGACCCTACCGCTGGGAGAACAAGCCAGGTAATAAACCCTTTCACCCCAAAGAACGTTTTGCTGTCAATTTCTTTGGTCACATTGAATCCATAGTGAACTTGCTGGGAGCTGAAACCATTGGCAAGACACCATTATATTCAGATTGTATTTCCTAAAGAGGAACTACAAGCATTAATTACCAATCATTTCTCTATTGTTAGGTGTCTAAGCTACTTCCAAACTTTTTGTTTCAGATAATGTTGCAATGAAAAATAATAACAAAATAACCACAGGCCTATGATGCACATGCTCAGACACTTCACTTTATATGATTTTATCTAAGCCTTTCAATCAAGAATTCTTTGAAGCAGAAAAGAGTTTGTTTGATGGGGGAGGTGGGTATTACAGATGAAGAAAATCAGTGCTCTGAGAAGTAAACCAACATGCCTCCTAATGCATACACCTAGGAAGCAGGGGAGCCTGGACTGCAATTTGGTCTGTCTGACTCTAAAACCCACCTTTGTCATTAAGCTTCATGACTCCAAAAGTTAGTAAAAATAAGATTTCTAATTTCCATGATATCCTCAAACTACAATCGCAGAAGTGAGATGACAACGTCAGGTTATAAATGCCTATCATGTTCTAAAATGTACTCTTATGCCACTGGGCAGTTATTTCCCATTGTGCCACCCCAGTTGCACCCACTCCCCATCCATCTCTGCCCTGCTCCGTGACCCAGGAGGCCGAACCCAGGAGACTAGTCCTTTGGCTTCAGGCTGGCTGGAGGAGAGTGGTTGGGTAGTTCTTGCTTTGTCTCCCCTGCTCAGCCTGCAGTGTGGACAGTGGCTGTGACCTCCCCCTGACCCATGGCTACTGGCCTCACTCCAGAGATGGCTCCTTCCCACTCCTCCTCCCTCAGGCCTACATGCCGGTGGGGACGGGCTTCCCTGTTGCTGCTCCCAGGGTGCTTCTCCATCCCTGGTTGACTCCCTTAAATCTGCCCACTTCTTCCTAAATTACACCCTCATTCATTTTTTTGAGCTAACCTTCAGAGGGCGCCATCTCCTTCCAGCAGAATGGTGGTACTATTCACAAGCTTTCATGGTAGTGAGTGGTCCCACCAAAGCCTGAGATCTGGAAGTGCAAGAAAGAGTTCCTGGGCATGTGAGGGGTCCCTTCATACCTTTCTGGAGCCTCCTGTCCATCCCTCCAGCCATGGCTTCTGTGTGAGGAGTGGGCTCAGCTTCCATGGGACCCTGTCCTCTTTCTCCAAGTGGAGGCCTCATCTAAGAAGGGCCACCCTCCCCACTGGGACCCAGAGACTGCTGTTCCTCATGGTGGTGCTGAAGTAGAGAGGCAGGTACTGCTGACTGTAGGACCAGTGGTCCCCATGGGATGCTGGAGGAAAACAACCTGGTCCGTACACAAAGGGAAGAGAGGACTGAACAAGGTGCAGAGAGAGAACCAGTCAGGAGAGAAGGGACGGCTCTCAGGACACAGAGGGGTGACCTCATCTCCTGGCTTTTCAGGTCTCGGGTCTGGGCTCTCGGGAAACCCAAGTGGCCTTGTCTTCAGGTTCTCTGAGGGACCTGCATTTCCCCTCTCATGACCCCCACCTTTTGTTTGAGTTAGTTTAAGCATATTTCTGTTTAAGTACATATTCTCTGGCAAAGACCTCTTTATCACAATGGCACAGAGGTTCAACTCGGCCTCCTGGGGAGACCACCACCCAAGGACCCCCTGACCAGTGAACAGGTGTGAAGCCTGATTAGCTTCTATTATAGGAGGCCTGTGGGGCTCACATCTAGAAGGTGTGGAACAACTGGATGCCACAGTGCCCTCTGATCTCGGCGGGGGTGGGGGTGGCATGCCTATGCAGCAGCCTGCTCAGGCTCAGGCCTACTGTCTGGGAGGTGGGCAGAGGGGGTCTGGTTGTGATGAGGGCCCAGGGGTGCTTACCAAAGGCCCAAATACTGTGCATACTCTTATCTGAAGACCATAAGCAGCCATGCATGCAAAGATGATTCATGGGGTTATTTATTCCAGCATTATATATAATAGCAAAAAATTAGATCAAACCAAATTTCCAACTATCAGAGATTAGTCAACTAAATTGTGGATGTACTATAAAGCAGCCACTAAAAAAGGCCATGGGGAAATATTTCTTATGCTTATGCCACATGTCGGGCATTGTTCTAGGTGCTTGGGGATACAGCAGGAAACAAATATTACAAAATGTAACCACCCCAAAAAAAACTTACAAAATCTTACCAGCAGCAGAGGCCCACAGGTTTGTCTTAAAGAAGAAAGGGAGGAAGGAAAGAAAGGCTGTGCTATAGCACAGCGGACCTGGGCAGATTAGGACTCAGGCGGCTCGGGTTTATTTTGAACTTTCTGGCTTTGTGACCTTGGGAAAGTCCCTTGATCTCTCTGCCTCAGTTTCTTCAACTGTAAAATAGGGATAATGAAAATATTTGATAAAATTGTTGTGAGGATTAAATTAATTAAGACGTAAAGTGCCTCAAATAATGCCTGGCACATGTTGAATGTCCAATAAATGTTAGCTGCCTCGAGGAGGTCACATAGCACATCTGCCAGTCAGTTTCTTCCCCTGTAAAACAGGGATAATAGTAACATCTCCCTAATGCACTCAATCAAGTAGGTTCAAGTGAAATGAAGAGAGTGAATGTGCTTTATACGTAGGGGTTTAGACTAGGGACTCAGAGCCTTTAGTGGTGAGCTGTTCAGGGCACGCCAGAAGATGAGGCGAATGAGGTGAGTGGCAGCGGGCAGAGTCACGGGAACTGTGAGCGGAGTGAGAAGCCAACGCTTAGCTCCAGCGACTGTGGTCATACAGATGTTTCCAATGAAGCCACAAATCCACATTTTTATGTGAGATCTCTGGTTTTTAAATATTGGCAATCAAATCAGATTTTTGTGAAACACTTGGGATGCCAATCAAAGCAAGGGAGCAGGCCGCCAATGTGTGACTTGTTATAAACTTTTACAACCATTATTTCATAAACCAAGGTGGTGGGGAGGACTGTAAAAACAGCTGATGTAATCACTAAACTGAAAAGCTACAACTGAAAGGAGTAACTAATATTAACAGAAGTAACATACTAGTTAACATAACTAACTAAATAACATGGGTGCTATGTATCAGGCACATTACAACATTTCATTCTCCCAGCAAACTGAAGAGGCAGGCATTCACATCCACCATTCTACAGATGGGGAGACTTAGGCCCAGAGACACCTAGGGTCACAGAACTGGTGAGTGTCCCATGGGGTTGGATGCCATGTCCCTAGGACTCCCAAACCCAGTGTCTTTTCACTCTGACAGTGTGGCAGCTCTGCAGCATGGTAAACCTGAACCCATGAGCCCCTGAACTTCACTGCAGAACTAAAATACCAAGGCAACGGGCAGAGGCAGTGGGCCCAGAGTTCAGACTCACTGCCCTGCCCCACTCCATGGGGGGAAACCCACATGAATGCCATTAAAATAAATTGTATCCCATCATTCAGCTCCTGGATTAGTGTCTGTCATGCCCCTTGAGGGACTGTGCTGCACCCCTCTCTCCCACAGCAGAGAATCATTTAATCAGACGACCAATCCGTGGTTGTGCCCAGCTCTGGTGTCTGGTCTGGGTGTCAGAGAAGGCCCAGAGGTGAGGCTCATTCTGGCCCCTGTGAGGCTCATCTCTGGCCTGGAGATTCTTGATGATCATTAAAGATCCCTCTGTCGCTGGGCTCTGATGGAAGGATTCTGCTGGCCAGCTGTCTGCACCATTTCTTCCTGTGAGACCAGCACCCCAGCTCTAATGGGAAATCATCCAAACACAGGCATGCATGATGATGTAGAGGAACCTGTTCATTGTGGGCTTTCCTGGGGGCCAGTTCTCAGCAGAATTTTCCTTAGCCTTGCCCAGATGAGAGTCTTCAGAGGTCACCACCCCATCCCTAGATCTGGGGCTGGGCGGGCCTCATGAGAGGGGGTCTGGAGAAGACTGCTGACAGCCTGCAGAGCAGGGCCCTCCTCCCTCACCCTGAGCCCTTCAGTTGCCTGAATCCCTTCTTTTACACACCTCAAGATATCGTCTAGCTTTTGTTTGTTTTTCTCTGGGAGCAAGTGGTTTAGTACCTCCAGAGGTAGTCCCTTCCATCTTTAAATATTTATGGTTGCCAGATTCCAAAATGCTGAGGACTTAGTCACTGGAAATGTGATGTGGGGGGAAGGAGGGAAGGTCTAAGAGCTTTTGGATAAATTGTCCTTTCTGCTTAAGCTTTCTTAATTGGGGTCTCTATATCCTGCAACCATTTATTGAGCAGTTAGTACATGCCAAGTCCTGTATTAATTATTTTTCATGTAAGATTCTATTTAAACTTCCCCAAATCCTATGAGTTAGGTATTATTTTAAAGCCTCATTTCCTCTTTCAGGTGAGAAAGCCAATCCTTGAGAGGTCAAATGACTTCCCCAGAAGCACTGCACTGGTGGAGCACAATGTAAGTCCTTGTCCTTCTCCTGACCGGTTCACCCTCTGCCTGAGGCCTCCAGGGCATTGACCCACTGGCATCTTGACTTCTTCCAGGCACCAAGGCTGAGTCCATTCCCTGTTCAATTCTTTAATCTGATTCCCTAACATCTGTGGTCCCAAATGTCCCAGAACAGTCTGTCCCTAGCCACTGGCCACTGGCTCTGCAGACAGCTGTCCTATGTTCCCTGTCCTGCCTCCCGCATTCAGCAACCACTGCCCTCAGCACCTGCCCTGTGAAAATAAGCATTTGGCAGCCAGAGGCAGGTGACAAGAGCCTGATGGCACAGGAAGTGGTGGTGAGACTGCTCCAGAGGTGGTGGGGGTTACCCAACAGTTACTGCCATGCAGGTTAGGAGATATAGGCAACTTCTGCACCATAAAGGAGACAGAGGTTGCAGAGTAACAGCCAACACGGAATGATTCTTTGAAGAGTGTTCCCAGTTTAGAGAGGACTGAGTAGGGAAGGGAAGCCCCCAGCTCTGTTCCTGACTTGTCCCCTGGTTTCTGGGTGGCCTTGCCTAGGCTCCTTTCCCTCTCTGGGCCTCAGAGAGTGGACCAGAATGTCTTTAGGGTCCCTGTGGGCTTTAAGTCTGAGTTTTGGATGACAGCTCCCTGAAGTAATGGCTGTGTGGGCCCAAACAAGAGAGAAGCAGTGGGCTGGGAAGAAATGAGAAATCACCTGGACCAGATGGTAGCCTGCAATCTGTTCTGTGCCCTCTGTGGGTGGGGCCTCAGGTGCCTGCTGTCATAAAGGGGACAGGCAGACATCAGAGAAAGCAGAGCAATGAGGGACCTAAGTTCTGGAGCAGGAGATAAGACATTAGGCATTTTACACAAGAAGGAAAAGAGAGCCAAGGCATAAGCAGGCTTTGCCAAGAGCTGAGTGACTAGGACAATGAACTAGATATTTTGTTGTATCTGCCTAGTGTATCCACTTTTCTAATACACATCTACATAGCAGCAGCAATTTTAAATACTGTGACCTTATCCCCGCCCCTACTGGCCACAGATGTTTGTTCCAAGCTGAGCCAATCAGAACCTTCCCTGGAAATTTTGGACTTGGAGTGAAACAGGGCTGCTGGTAGCCATGCTTCCTCCCTGTAGACCACAGCAGTGGTGCACATGCTCCATTTTTCCATTAGAGGAAGAAAAATGTAACACAGACATCACCATCAAAGTGTAAACTCTATGAGAGTAGAGTGATTTATTTCTGTTTGCTGTATCCCCAGAATGAGCCTTGTATGTAGTAATAATGATAATAGCAGGAACATGCATATAGTGCTTACTATGATCAGACAACTGTCCTAAGTCCTCCACACATGGAATTGACTTAATTCACATACAAACCTATAAGATAGAACATTATTATACCCACATTCTATATGAGAAAACTGAGACATAGGATAACTTGCCTAAAGTCATACAGATGTTGCGTGTATCTTCTCTACTCATATGCATGATCCATTGTCCTGGTAGACTTTGCTTATAAAACATAAGTTGTGGAACTTGTGTTGGTCTAGGAGCCAGGACTCAAACACAAGTCATCTGGTTCCAGAGTCTGTGCTCTTAATCACTATCCTCACCACCTCTTAGTAAACATGTGTTGCATGAAGAATGAACGAATGGGTTGGGCATGTGGAAAGGAGAGCTGGTGAAAGGGAGAATTCTGTTAACAACTGAGCACCTAGTTCAGACAGTCCTTGTGGTTCGATTCTACTCTTGCCTGTGGGCTCTGTGAAAGCCTCACCCTCCAGTCTTATAAACAGGACTGGTGTCACAGGCATCAGAAGGGTCCCATGCTTGGTTTAATGCTCTGCTGTCACCATCTCTAAATTCTCAAAACTTTTATTTTCAAACATGTATTTTGTAAGCAGAGTCTACAAGGGCAATGGATCATGCATGCGAGTAGAGAAGATACATGCAGCGTAAGTGCTCCTTGCCTCTCCATTCACACATAGCATACATGATGCCCCAGGAACTCAGTAATCTAGTGACCTGGAAATGTGTGGGAGTTCAGCAAGACTCAGTGCAAGTACAGCGACACATGTGATGTCCACTACTTAGTAAGCATGGCTGCTGACAGTCATGGGAAACCATGCTTTCCTTGAACCAGAATTTGCTTTGAATACAGAAAGGAAACCATGGCATTTTAAAAACACAAGCAGCCAAGGAAACTTACCATATCCTTTTTTTCCTCGTGACACTTTCTTTACTAGCCAACTACTTATGCTGAAAATGGTATACAAGAAGAAGGAAAGATTAGGTTATCTACCTTTTTCCTTTCTTCCAATCCTTCATTACTCCCCTGTAAACCAAAGGCAGAGAATGTACCAGTAGAATGTATAGGTATCAAGAAGTAAAATAAAGACAGTTGAATTAGTTTTGTACAGTGTTTCCACTGTTCTGGTG
Organism: Manis pentadactyla; assembly: GCF_030020395.1. NCBI lineage: Eukaryota > Metazoa > Chordata > Mammalia > Pholidota > Manidae > Manis > Manis pentadactyla. Next base: position 42,892,860 of record NC_080022.1, on the reverse strand, counting down.
AAGAACAAAATACATATACATGTATGAGCTATGAAATAAAAACTAACTGTAGTGATTCTGCATGCAAGTTAAATGCTCTTATGCTTGCATTTAAAACTGGCACTGTAAATAAAAAGATGAATGGAAAAATTTTATGCTAACAATTAAAAAATTTTTATTTGTACTTACTTAAAAATGACATTAAATAGCAAATAAAAAACACCATCATAAGTTGAGAAAGAGACTGGACCAAAGAAAAAGCTTCACGTATTAGTACCTTTAATGTAGTTTTTATCCCCCCAGACATGCCAGAGTGAGTGCTGTGGAGGGCTGAATGGCTCACTGGCTCCCTCTAGTGTGTGGCTCTTTGACAGAGCCAGGCACCTAGTAGGTACTCAACAAACAGCAACTAAATGTTTTCAAAGGTGCTTAGGCCCAATTTCTATTGATGAAAAATCTAGACAGGAGGAACTGGAAAGGGAAGAAGGAGGGCCATACGAGAAATCCTGCCACATGAGAGTCACTTACCCCAGTCTCTAAGATAAACATGGGAAAGGACCAGCTGCAGCAGAGGTCAGGCAGCCCCGCAGTGACTAACGCTCACAGGAATCCACACCCAGCTGGGTAGCTGTCCACAGAAAACTTTCCCGGAAGGGCCCAGCCTACAGCGAGCTAGGGAGGAGATGAAAGTGCCTCTGGGATGTCTGTGGAAAGCAGCCAACAAATCCAGAGCTGTCATCACCATAAACCCTGCTGGGAGTTCAGACAACTCAACGTAAACCCATTGCAATACATGGTAAAGAGGTGAGGTGCCAGGCCCGCTGGCTACTCCAGCCCACACTGAGCCATTGCAGGTTTCCAGAACCAGCTCTGCACCTGAGCCTGAGCCCCTTTTGCCTTCCCCTTAACCAGCACAACCTTCCCTGGGTTAACACCTGGCTTATTCAGGAGAGGGGGTATTGTAGCCGGAGTAGTCAGGGAAGGCTTCCAGGAAGATGGGGCATTTGACCTGAGACTTTAGAAACAGAAGGAAGGCCATTCCAGGAGAGGAAAAAGCATAAGCCCAGGTGTGGAGGCCTGTGAGAGGATGCAGGGCTCAAGGAACTTGAAATTGTTTGATGTTATAGAAGCTTAAGGTATCATGAGCAGGGGGAGGTGATGTGCTAGAGACGTGAGCAAATACAAGCCGCTGAGGACCTCAAATGCTTTCCTAAGGAGCAGGGACTTCATCTTGGAGCCTGGAGTGTTCCAAAGTGTGTTCCCCAAATACCAGATCTATGGAATTCTCTGCTTCAGAGGATGACTGGTATTCTGTAACTCCCACTTACAGACTTCCTCCAACACTTGTTGGCATTGTAAAGGCTCAACCAAAACCAAAAGTAACTACCTGAGTGTCTGCAAAGCACCAGGCAAAGCTCTAAGCACTTTGCCTGTGTCACCATATCTGACCCATATCACAACCCTATGAACTAGGTACTGCTGTAATATTCCTGTTATACAGGGTTATGAAATTTGCCCACGGTCACACATCTAGTATGCATTAGGTAGACCTAAGATCTGAACTTGAGCAGTCTGACTTTGAGTTGTTTTGGAGTAAAGAACTTGCTTAGCTTTGTTTCATCCAACATTTTCCAACTGGTTTTTAAGCATGGGGAAAAAACGTGCATATCTAGTAACATAAGGCAATTGATTCTGTGGGCAATGGAGAGCTATTAAAAGATTTTTATCCAGAAGCCTTTTGATATGGTTTTCAAATATCCTTAGTAAGCTCATTGTCAGTCACTTACACTTTAGTGTGAATTAGTTCTTTCTTAGAGTCCCTCCATTTTTTTATAAGCTCTCTGAAGGCAAGTACTGTGTCAACACATTGCTCTGTCCCCAGTACCCACGATGTTGATATGAGGTGGTGCTTTAAGAACATTTGCTTGAATGAGTTGTAATTTCCTCTGTTGAGGACAGTGGGAGCAATGGAAAGAAAGGCCTGGAGTCCAGGAGGCAGGTGGTGGTAGTGTCGGACAGGAGGTAGGAACAGTGTGGGGCACCGTGGGAATCTGAGTCTTGGAGCTCAAGTGGAAAGGAAAACTCACCTCCTTCCTGGCTTGACTAAAGGCTAGGCCTGGACATTGATCGAAACACAAATTCAATATCCACTCAGAATGTTTCCTCTTCTAGATAGTAACTAAGCCACTTGGTTAATTGGAAAATAAGGCATTTGGAAAATAAGGCATTTGTTAGAGTTGAAGGCATATCAGGAAATTCTTTCAAGAGTCAGAGCTGGGTGGAAAGCAAACCTCTCAGCCTTGTACCCACCCAGCCCCACCCCTCCAGAGCCACGGGCCAAGAGCAGGGCTTGGAAGGTTGGCTTGTTGAACTGAGGGGTCCTTAAAGAGCACTTCCCCCTCCTGTTTCTCTCATTCTGAGGAGGGCAAGACTGAGGCCCAGAGAGGCCAAGGTCCCAGGGCTGGTTCAGCTGGGACTGACTCCAGGGGTCCCCTCCCATTTGGGAGCTCGGCCCGTGGCTTCAGGGCCTGCATCCCAGCCCCTGCACCCAGACCTCCTGCAGTTCCTGGCCATCCTCTCCATCTTCAGCTTCCTCCACCCCTTTGTCTGGGGAGGCAGCCCTGTGCACACCACCCCTACCCAGACAGCTCCCTGCTGCCACCTGATCGCCCCTAATGAGATTACAGACTCCTGGTGAAACAGACGAGAGTTAATTCCTTCTGGCTTTACAGGGCAGTTCAGGCCACGAGAAACAGCATGAAATGCTAGATGTAATGCTAGATGTAGAAGATGATGCTTGCAGCCCTTTCCCCTGTTCAGCACACGGCAGGCCAGCCCAGCTTTCACAGGTGTCCTCTGGGTGTGGGGTTGCACCAGCTCTATGAAGTCGATGCTATTATTATATCCGTTTTATGAATGGGGACATTGAGGCACAGTGAGTTTAAATGGCTTGTCCAGGTCACACAGCTAGTAAATGACATAGCTGAGACTGGAATGTAGATCCCTTCAGCTCTGTCATCTTCAAGAATAATAGGCCTCGAGATGCTACAGGGCCCCCAGCTTTAGGCTTAAACAAGGGTACCCATCATTGTGAGTAGCAGAACCTAAGTTTGAATTCAGGTCCACTGGACTCAAGCCCTACACTCCCCATAATACCATGAGCACCTTTGAACCCAACCACCTATTCATGTGGTAGAAACCAAGCCAACACAGGCCTGAGTTCCACATGTTATTTGCTAGTTCTGACTCCTTGGGACTCAGTCTCCCTTTTAGCAAAATAAAGACCAGAGTTCCTGGGTTGTTGGGATGATTCCCTGATCTGCACAGGTGCAGTGCCTAGGACAGCCTGGTACGCAGCACGTGTTCGCTTCTCAACCTCTGCCGCAGTTTGCTCTTCTGTAGAATGATACTCACAGTACTAACTTCTTGAGGTTGGACTTAGGGTTAAATGTGCTACTACAGGTGATGTGCTTCTAGAAGAGCACCTAGTGCACAATAAATGCTTAATGTTAGTGACTGCTAGTGTCTTAGTGCCTCACTTTCAGTTCCTTCTGGAATGAAGTGAGGATAAAAACCCAACAAAGCAAATGCTCCTCTTGTTCCTCCCACCAGTTCCTGGTCCCCTCCCACTTAAGAGGAGCACTCAGCTTTGAGGGCCAAACCCCCAGACCATGTGGCCTGCTCTAATTTTCCAGGCCCTAATCTGCTCCCGGCTGCCAGTGATGCAGTTGGTAATAGGATTGTGGCATCCTGCGGGGGCAGCTAGGCAGGCCATGGCCATGGCGCTGACACTGACAACTGGTGCAGAGCAACCCTGACTGCCTCCCCCTGAAGAGCCAGAGCCCCATCCAGGACCCTGTGCCTCGGCCGGTCTCATGTGCATGGAATGGTGCTGTGGCCTGCGCCAGCAGGCTGGGCTCACCATGGTGCTGGGGGCCATCGTGGCACGAGGGAGGGATGTGTGCAGGCGGAACAGATTGCTCGTCCTGTCTGTGCTCTCTGTCACCGTGGGCTGCCTCCTCGGCTTCTTCCTGAGGACCCAGCGCCTCTCACCACAGGTCAGCCATGGGACATCCTGAGCTCCCCATCTACCAGGGGTGTGTGGGCCTGAGGGACCTGGGGAACACATTCCCGCTCCATGGCCCCCTGATGATGTGACAGTGGGCAAGTCACTCTGCCTCTCTAGGTCCCAGTTTTCTCATCTGTAACATGGGTGTGATAAATACATGGCAGGAGTAGAGGGAGGTCCAATATCATGGCTAGGGAAGTGGCTGCAAACCAGCATGTAGATGCAAGGCAAAGCCTCCTCCTTAGAAGAGCCACAGGGCTGAAGGCTGGGGGAGGGAGAAGGGCCTGTAAGAGTGCAAAGCAGGAATCAGAGAGCAGCTCCCAAGGCGGCTCATAGGCACAGAACCTGGGAAGGGCTCTCTAGGCAGAGGTAACAGCAGGGATGGCACAGCGGCATGAGAGATCAGGGCCATGTGGGGCACTCCCGGCAGCTGGGAGGCAGGGGCTGGAGCCCAGGGGCCACCAGGCCTCTAAACCCCATCACCAAGCATGGACTTGGGGTGACCACGAGAAGCTTTGAGCAGGGCAGTGAGCTGGTCAGCTCTGAGCTTGGAGCCCCTCTGGTGCTGAGTGGAGGACAAGGTAGTGGTGGGAGAGGCAGGGGCCAAGTGAGAAGGTAGCTGCAGGGGTGAGGTATGAGAGAGGGAAGAATGGGGCAGATATGAGAACTGTTTCCAAAAGGGGAAGCTTCAGGATGTGGTGGCTAATTAGATGTGGGGTTAGGGGACAGGGAGGCAAGGCAGGTCTCCAGGGTCTGGCCTGCATGGCTGCTCTGTGAAGATGTCTTCCCTGGGGAAGGGCCCCTTTCCTTCTTAGCACTCATCTCCTACAGGGGAGAGGGGGACACTGACATGGTGCCAAGGAAAAATTAGTCTGACACTTGTTTAAGTGGAAAGGGAGACATTATTCAGGACTATTGTGATGTATGTCAGACTCTGGCCATAGGGGAGAGAGGTCAGGATCAACTGAATACAACAAAAACAGCTGGGGATTTATAGCCAATGAGTACAGTGATGAGGTCAATGAACAGAAAACTACTAAGAGGAGGCATCAAGAATGGGGGATTCTTGCTAAACCCAATTACCAGGATTCTGTTGAAGGCAAAGTGGGGGGAGAATTCTCACTAAACTGAGTAAACAGAATTTTTGCCACAACTGGGCAGGGCAGGCCAAAGACAAGGCCCAAGGATGAGGCCTAGTTGCAAAGAGGGCTCAGAGTAACCTGTCTAAAGTTTGGTCAAGGAGAGTCTTTTTTTTTTTAAGGTATCATTGATATTCACTCTTATGAAGGTTTCACATGAAAAACATGTGGTTACCACATTCACCCATATTATCAAGTCCCCCCCATACCTCATTGCAGTCACTGTCCATCAGCGTAGTAAGATGCCACAGAGTCCCTACTTGTCCTCTCTGTGCTACACTGTCTTCCCCATGACCCCCCACACACCATGTGTATTAACTATAATACCCCTCAGTCCCTTCAAGGAGAGAGTCTTTGTAGGCAGGGTTCTGAAGATTCCCTATTCTATAAAATTCTTCTTCCTGCAGTTCCCTGATTACTAATAAGATCTCTACAAGTGAAGTTCAAGGCATCAGAGTTCATCTTCCATCAAAAGGAAAACACCCCCTCCCTGGGAAATGGGAAATTACTATACTAATGCTGTTAAGCTGATATCAGTTACTGAGGCAAAAGCATAGACTCTGGAGGCAAAGGAACCCTGAACTTTGACTCTACTAGTAAATGTTGTGTGGCTCTCGGCAAAACCCAATCTCCTTTTTGGGCCTTGGTTTCCTCATCTGCGAGTTGGAGTGGCTGGGGAAGGCACCAGATGTCTACTAGAATTGCTGTGAGGAATAGGCAAGGATTTATCTGTGCCTGGCACACAGTGGGTGCTTAGTGAATGTGACCTCACACCTCCCTCTCTTACATACCTATCCAAGTCCTACCTACACAAAGAAACATCTCATAATCTTTATCTTATGAAAATTCTTCCAGACCTGCCCACATCTGAAATAATACTCTCTCCCCCATCCTTGCCCCATGCTCGCTGTCCCCTGAAACCAGCTGCTGGCTGTCTTGCTTCAGAGCCATTTGTGAAGGTGTCTATTTCTCCCATCAGATTTCAACTTGCTGAATATCATATGGGCTTTCTTGAACCAAAATGTGAGCCTAGCTTAGTGCTTGTCACAGAGAGGACCCTCAACTATTTGCTGAATTAAAATGGCACAAACAACCTGCAACCTACTTTCTTTAATCTTCCTCAGCAACAAAAATATATTTCTTGCAGGAAGATCATTTTGTGAAAACAAATTGGAATGCCTATTATTAAATGCCAAACTCATCTGGGGCCTCCTGTACCAAAGCTGCCTTCCCCATCTGTTTGGAAATGCAAATGTGTTCCGGTCCAGATTAACCTGCCAGAAAAATTGAAGGAAAGATGTGGAGACTTAGAACAGTTATTTGGCAGGAATTGACTTTCTCAGCATCTTACTTTGAAATCCAGGAATTGTTTGTTTGATCTCTGCCTGTGACTCAGAAACCAAACCCTTCTTATTTTGTAAGCTTATGCAACAGGCAAAATCACAAAATGGTAGAATATCCTATTTGTAAAAAGAAGTTACAAAATTACAAGGTTTTATCTTTGGAAATGAGTATCTATATATCAAATATAGATCATTTTTGAGATTTCTAGTAAAGCCAAGGTCAATTTACCATTGCATCCATTTTCCTTCCTTCCTGGGATGCCACTAAAATTGTCGTAATGGAATTTTTAAATGATATACACTCCCAAGAACAAAAGCATACTAAAGGAGACAGTTGGGAAAAGGAGTCAAGGGACTACAATAAATTAGGCCAGATGGGAAGCAGATAGAGTTGAATGAGCTCATTTAGTAGAACACAGAAAGCTAAAACCTAGTGTCTGTAGATGTAGATACCATGTCAGTTTGTCTTGGACAACTCCAAAAGGGTTCTGGAATTGAAAGTGGAAGGTGCTGCTGGAGGCAGGGGTGAAGCATGGAGTCATAATCAGGGACATCACGTGGTTGGAATTTCTTAACTGGAGCAGTTAGACCTCCAGGTCTCTTCCAGTTCATGTAATCAGAAGATCCCTCATCCACCCATCTCTACCTCTCTGCTTGTCCCAAGGAACCAAAGAGAGCTGGCTTAGGACTATTAAGGCCCACCTGTGTGTTGGGGAAGGGAAGAGGGTGTGGTGCATGCTTCAAACGAATCAGTGGACATCTGCATTCCGAGTGTGGGGTCACCATAAGAGTGCTTTCAGCCGGGATTATGCACACTCCTATCCCCAGCCAGAGGCAGCACAAGACTTCTCTCACTAAAGCCTCAGAGAAAAGATCTCCATGTTCTATTATGGAGGAGATTCCTCTCTGATCCCACTCTACCAGTGAAAAAGGCAGATCAGCACCCATTACTCTTCCTTGAGAAGCCAGCAATTGACAAGTGCCACTCATGCACACAGAAGTGTAGCAGCTCACACTAACGTATGAGCAGAAAGCCAAAGTCAGAGCTTCTGTTTTGAAAGACAGAGACTACACAAACTGATCAAACAGTGACAAACATGGGAGTAAAAGAAAACTTTTAAAATATTTTCTTAAGTTCTTCAGCAAGAAGATACAGTGACCATTGAACAGAATGGGATGCAAAAAGAAGGAACAATCTGAGAACAAAAAAAAAGAGCTTTGGGAAATTAAGAATAGACAAGTCATGATAAAGATGTCACTAGCTGGGATAAAGTTGCAGAAATCACCCAGAAAAATAAAACAGACATGAAAATGGAAAAAAGAAAATAATAGAAAATGACAATGTCTAACACCCAACTCTATAATAAGAGTTTTAGAGATAGGTAACAGAAAAAATGGAGAGAAAAATTTCACAGAATACAAGAATGCTTCTCGGAAGTGAAAGGTTGCATAGCATTATGAATTTAAAAAGAAAGAAGGAAAGAAAGAAAATCTCATACTCTGGCATATCATGATGAAAATTACAGACAATTGGAGTTAAACAGAGTTAAACCAAGTTAAACTTTAGAAGTTATGAGAGAATGAAACAGGTCTCATGTAAAGAATAGAAAGTAAGTATGGCTCCAAACATCATTAGCAACACTGGATCTTGAAGACAAAGGGAAATGCCTTTGAATTTGGAGGGAAATTCTTTTAAACCAAAAATCATAGAGATGACCAGACTGTTATCAGAAGAAAAGGTTTCTTCTGCATAAAGTAATTTTCATGTATGTAAGGACTCAGAAGTTTCTCTCCCATTCACCCTTATGGACAAAGCTACCAAAGGAGATGTTACAGCAAAACAAGAAAGTGAACCAAGAAGGCAAGGCATCCAGGAAAGAGGGAATTCTATACAGGAGAAAGTCCCAGAATAATAGCTAAGAACAGACTCGTGATAACCACTGGGCTGAGAAAGCAATCTGTCCAAATTGGAACAGGAAGATGGAGAGCTCTTGGACTGAGGTCCCAGGGGAAATAAAAAAAAAAGAAACCGATGTGTGTAAGTATAAAAAGTACTATTGTTAGTTATTTTAAAAGAGATGCTAAAACATTTGGAAGAAATTAATGAATGGTTCACAGAGAGCAAGGCAAATGAAAAATCAGTCAATGATTAACTTCAGAAAAACAATGAAGGTTGTGCAAGAAAGGAGGCATGGTTTTAGTGTATTTCTTGGCTCAACAGTGAACAATATTTTGTGATCAAAATATTGTAGACCTTGACTATTAATTAAACCAAAAATTGGTATAATGGTGGAATTAGGAGGAAAAGGGAGTAGGAACTAAGTCCTTATCTGTTGTGTCAGGGAAGTTAGTGGATGTCAAAAAGCTACATCAGGAAATAGCATAACCATTATTTAGAAATAGTAATACTAAGAAACAGCTAGAAGAGTTGAGGATGTTCACTTTATGAAGTCAGAGTTGGGCTAGAGATGGGTAAGGAAGGGGCTGACTTTAACATTAGAGTGCTATTTAAATTAAAGAATATACATAGGATTAAATTTAATTAAAAATACATAGCCATGATAGGTATATTTTTAAGTAGATATTCTAGTACATTGGAAATGGTAGTAGAAAAGGACTCAGGTCTGCTTTCTGGTCCTGCGCTGTTTCTCACTCACTCTGGGCAAGCCACCGACCTCTCCTGGTGCAGCTTCCTTATCCTTAAAATGAGTTGTCTGGTCTAGAAGATCTTTAAAACCTCTTCTTGCGGAAAAATTCTATGATTTGGGACCTTTCAAGGCATCAGTCCTTAACCAAGTGTTATGTTTAGCTTTGGTGAAGAAAATAAATAAAAAGGATAGTTGCAAGTACAAAAATTTAACTTGGATGGTGCTTGAAAGTCCATGTACCAGCCTCAACCACAACCTTAACTGGGAGGAAAGTGACCTCAAGCTAGCACTGCCAGAAATAGCAAAATTAAATTAAATTTTAAAACTTAAAAACAGCTCACCCAGTTACACTTGAATTTCAGATAAGCAACAGATCATTTTTAGTACAAGTCCAGAACAAATATTTGTTATTTATCTGAAATTCAAATTTACCCGGGCTCTGTGGTCCTTGCGCTTCACCTGTCAGGTTCTGATCATGTGACCGGCTGCTGTGGACAGCTGACTGGGCAGGGATTTGGCGCTCTCCTGCAAGGCCCCCTGGATAGGTTGGCACCAGCAGCCTATGAGGAAGCCAGACCTAAGAACTCTGCCCAGTAAGAGCTTTTTATACTGAGAGGCGTCTCACCAACCCAATCCGATTCTCTCTCTTCAGCAGTTTGAGTGTGAGCTCTGCTGGGAGGGGCTGGTAAGAATCTAAGAAAGAGTAGGGGGAGGGGCCTAGAGAGTGGAACCCATACAGGAGGAGAAACTGAGTTACGAGTGTGGTGGTGTGTTTACGAGTCCGTCTCATAAACTAAACAGAACTTTGGAACAGGAACTGTACCTGGGCATATGGGTTGCAGGAATGTGTAAACAGCAGGCAGCCTTGCCCTCTTGCCACTGCCTAATGAGGCAGATTTAAACCCCGGGTAGGTGGTGAGCGGTGCAGAGGTGGATGCGAGCTATTATTTACTGTGTCTGCTGAATAGTTCCTCTCATCCAGGCTCTCGGCCAAGTGCCTGTGTGCGTCCTCGTGCTGAAGCCTCTACGACCCTCTGAAGCAGATATTACCCTTACGTTACAGATGAGAAAAACCAGAGAGGTCGAGTAGCCCACTTAAGGCCACACTGGTTATAGGGGCGCAAAACCCAAGTCTGCCTGCAAAGCCAGGGCTTCCCGCACGGACTTTCCTGCCCGTGTGTTCGATGAAATAGTGCTTTGAAGACTGTAGCGATCTGAGCCGCAGTGAAGTCTGCACCGCCTGCTGTAACCCCAGCTCTTGCTGTGCTTTCAGGAAATTAGTTACTTCCAGTTTCCTGGAGAGCTCTTGATGAGGATGTTGAAGATGCTGATCCTGCCCCTGGTGGTCTCCAGGTGAGGGGCAGGTGTTTGGCTGTGAGGTCTGGGCCCGAGAGGGGAGAGGATTCCCTGCAGAGTCGGTGCCCTGGGAGCTGAGTGGTTGTGGGGCCTGTGTGCACAGGAGGCTGTGGTGTGGGGTGCTGGAGTCTGCCTCATTCAGTGGCACCAGTTATTTCAGTCCCATTCAGTGGACTTTTTAGTGACTTGACAGGTGATTTGGAGTCATAGGACATGGCCTGATTCCAAGGAAGCTCAGGGCCAGAGAGTTCAGGCACCGCCTCCCAGAAGCGCCTCTATGGTGAGTGCAGCAAGGCGTGGGGAAAAGACGACTTTGGACACACTCATGAGATGATAATCAGCTGTGTACTATGCTGGCTGTATAACCTCGGGCAGGTTGTCAGACTTCTCTGAGCCCCAATTTCCTCATCTGTAAAATGAGAAAAATAACACCCACTCCACCGTGTTGCTGTGAGCACTACATGAGGCTTTCTGTTGGTGTGGGCTAACTGTTTGGGGGGGCTGGACCACACGGTGTGGGGCAGGGATGGTGGGAGGTGAAGTCGCAGGGTGGGTTCTTGCTCAGCCAATCATGAAAGACCTTGAACTCCAGGCTAGAGAATTCAGACTTTACCCACTAGGGTGAGGGCCACCGGCAATCACTAGCGATCACCTGGTCCCTGCCACCGATGTTCTGAGTGACCTTGGGCATGAGCCCCTGCTTCTCATTAGATCATCGATTTCCCAGATGTATAAGCTGGCTGCTCCAGTTGGTGACAAGAGCCCTTTGCTCGGAGGCCATGGTTGTGGAATCCTCACCTCCCAGGACTTCTCCACAGGGAGGGAAGTGGACAAGCCGCTGAGTCCTGGGGAAAGTGCTGGCCTCTGTCCCCAGGGGCAGGGTCATCAGTCTCCCCAGCCTCCCTGCTGCTCAGGAGTGAGCCAGCCCCTGTCCCCTTTCCCCTGGCTCAGTGCAGTTCATGGTGCTTGCCGCTCCCTGCAGCGAAGCTTCGTCAACCACAGGTCAGCGTCTTGCAGGCAACACCAAGGTCTCCCAGGACTCAGCCTTTCAAGGCTCTGCTGAAATGCCACCTCAGGGAAAGGCAGCTTTCCCTGACTCCCCATCCCACTCTGGCTGTTGTCTCCTCTTTGTGCATCTTTTGAGTCATTCACCGCATCAGCGAGTGTTGAGGTGACCAGTGGCTTCCATGTTGCTAAATCCATAGGCCCCTCTGACTTCTCCCTCTGCATGACTTCTCTGCAGCAGCTGGTCGCTTCAGAATGGCAGTCGATCACTCGTCCCCTCTTGAAATGCTCTTTCCTATGACCTTACACTCTTCTGACTTTTTGCCTGTTCTCTGCCCCCTCTAGCCCAGTTCCTCTCCCTCTTCTCAGCCTCTAAATGGTACAGTTTCTCAGACCCTTTCTCATCTGCCCTCGTGGCTTTGATGTACCACCTACAAGCCCAACACTCCCAGATATGGGACTCCCTCCCAGACCTCTCCTCTGAGCTCCATACTCAAACTACCTATTTGACTTCTCCACCTGGTGATTCAGAAGCATTTCAGATTTACTGTAACCAACTTGAGATTTCACACAGTAAACCGGCTGCGGCTCCTGTTTTGTGCTTGCCAGGGAACAACAGCCCATTGGCTCCATTATCCAAGCCTCCTTGCTGACTGTGTTTCCCCCACAGCCAGTCCATCAGCTACTCCAGCTGGCTCTTCCTCCTAAACAGAACCCCTCTTATCCCCACCACACAAGTCCAGATACCACAGTGACCTCCCTGGCCTCCTCCCAACCACTCTCCACCCAGTGGCCAGGATGATAAATGAAAAGCTGATTGGGACATGTCATTCATTTACCTAAAACCTTCAATGGCCCCCAGGGCGTTTAGAATACTCTGATCTAGGAGGCCCCGCATGATCCTGCCCTGCCTATGCCCCACTTCTCCAACGCCGCACTCACTCCAGTCCCACTGACCTTCCCTAAGCAGACCTAACTCTCCCCATCTCAGCATCTGCACACATGCTGTTCCTTCTGCCTGGAACACTCTTCCCCACCATTTAACCACTTTTCTTCCTTCTCCTTTAGATCTCAACTTCTTTGTCATCTCCTCAGAAAGGCCCTCCCAACCCGTCCCCCTTCACCACCACCTTCACTCTCCCTCACTATGCCCTGTTCCTTTGCCCACACAGCACTTACTATACATAGTTATTCTGTATGTATTCAGTTGTTTACTTTGTTTCTCTATCTTCCACTGGACTGTAAACTCTATGAAGTCAGAGACAGCATTCTGTTGAGGTTTCTACTCTGGATCTAGCCAAGTGCCTGGCACATAGTAGGTTCTCATTAATTCTTGTCAAATGAATTCATTAATGAAGCCAACAATCGGGGCTGATGCAGAGCAACCGTGTCACTGCAAAATGGAAGTGCTTTAAAATTTTACTACTAAGAGAGAATTAATCCTCCTTGGGGGAAAATGACACATTTGTGAGCCCCAAACTCCTGTTCTTGAACCCTCTTTCCTTTAGCTTCACCTGGTCTATCATACACCCCTCCATCCATCGCCCACAGTTCCCTGAGCTCTCGCTCCTAGCCAGCCCAGCGCTGGGCATCCCTGCCCAGTGGACCAGCCACTCTGGCATGGGGGTTGTCACTCAGGGCAGAGCCAAATCACCAAAGCTGCTTTGGAAATTCAGATGTCAGGCCTCATGCCAGAACTCCCAAGGGGCCCGAGCAGGAGTTTGTTATAAAACCTCCACAAATGTTCTAATGGTTAAAAAAAAAACCCTGATGTCTTGGGATCAGGCCTTCTGGCTGGATAGCTAAGACCTGGACATGAGGGCTGCTGCTCTTCAGTCTCCAGGGCCTCCAAGCTGTAACCCCAGCAGACAGGGGTTTCTGCAGAGTAATGCGGCAGGGCACTGGGAAGATACACATTAAGGTGTATTTGCCAGTCTGCAAGTTGGAACCCCAAAGCCTGGCACTCATGACTTTAAATGCTCCCACCTCTTTTCCAGAAGAACCTGCCCCCCCTCCCTATGCCAAGCCCCTGGAATCAGGCTGGTCACTTCATTACAAGCCACATGCTTTTCTGCCTCCACACTGCCGCTCATGCCATTCCCTCATCTGTGAATGCCCCCTTCTCTTACTAGGCAAGGCCTGCTCTGTGTTCAGGACCTGGCTTGCACTTTGTCTATTCACACTGACCTCTACCTGGCAGTCAGTGTAACAGATTTTTGCAGGAGACAGAAACCTAACAGACAACTAGAGAGATGAGAGGTAAAGAAGAATGGGTGGGAATGGTGGGGGTTGACACGGATGAGAAGCCCCTCTGTCTGCTGGGGGCGTCTCACTGTCCGACAGAGAGGAAGACAGTCACAGAGACACTGTTCCAGAGAAGGGAGGCTCGGTGGGAGGGAGGTGGGCCCCGCTGGCCTGGGTTGGAGCCCAGCTCAGTCACTCTTCCCACAATCTGTCATCTTCCAGCTCCTGGGCCTCTTTTTTCTAGAATCTACTCCAAACCAGCACCTGACCTGAACCCCTCCTCAGACAGTCACAACACAGTCCCGCTGAGTGCCCCATTGGCTGGTTGCGGCTTCGTATGTCTCAACCTGGGAGATGAGCAGATGGCACAGCAGGGGTGGCTGAGAATCTGTGAGAGGCTCCAAGGGAAGAACAGGGGCTTTGGAGCCACTCACTAGATGTGTGAACCTAATGGAGTCTCCTAGCATCTGAGCCTCAGTGACCTTATCTGTAAAGTGGGAAGAATACCTACCTGCCTCACAGGGTTAATAAAGAATAAAACAAGACAATGTACTTGAAGCACCCAGCGTGGCTCCTGAGAGGTGATAGATCTCACACATATTTTTTTAACTTATTAAAACTTCATCAGGCTTCTCCAAGGTCCAGATGAGATGTTTCTTGAAACCCTCTACCTTTATTTCTGCTCTCAGCAGGCAGCTCCTTTGGGTGACCTCCTCCTTCTGCATACTTGTTACTTCCTTTGGAAAGTCTGCCTGGACTTAGGCATACCTGGGAGCCCCCTCAGCCCTGATACATATCTGCACAGAGCACTCCTTTGGCTGAGCCTGCACATCTGGGTTCACAGTGGCCTTTGTAAGGCCGTGGACCACGTCCTGTGCATCTCCACATAACACTGTCTTCTGTACCCTCACATTGCTACAACCTGTCATGAGCCATAGCCTTCACCATGTTCCATTCACATGCATATCCCTTGTTCAAGCAGTTCATAAATTTCACAACATCACTGACACCTGGGAGGGAGACCACAGTTAAGGATCACATTGAGAAGTGTAAGCCGTTCTTTGTTCTTCAGTTCAAGTGTAAACCTCTTGGTTCTCCCGCTCTTTGTACATTAGTTTGTCTATTGCTGTGTAACAAATTACCATAAACTTAGTAACTTAACACACCACACATTCATCCTCTGCCAGTTTCTGTGGGTCAGAAGCCCAGGCCTGGCTTAGTTGGATTCTCTGCTCAGGGTTTCACAAGGCTGCAATCAAAGCATCACCTGGGCTGTGTTCTCCCCTGAAGGCTTGACCAGGGGAGAATCTACTTCCAAACTCATTTAGGTTGTTGGCAGAAGTTACTTCCTTGTGGCTGTTTGTCTGGGGGTTCTTAATGGCTATCAGCTGAAAGCCACCCTTAAGTCTCAGAGGTCACCTGCAGATCCCTGCCATCTGGCCCTCTCCGAACACGGTTCTTTGCTTCATCAAAGGAGAAGACCACAGTCCAAGAGGAGAGGCCCACACTCTCCAGCCTCCCAAGAAGTCATCTTATATGGAACTGTCATAGGAGTGACAGCCATCATGTCTGCCACATTCTAATAGAAGCAAGTCACAGACCCCACCCACACTCGGAGGGGTGATCACACAAGGGCATGTGTCATCCTGTGTAACTATAGCGGAGGCCCGTCTCTCTCTCTGCCCCCATGTTTTCCTTCTCTCTACTCCTACCCCAAGGCCAACAGAAATCCTGTCCTCCTTTCTCTCAGAAGTCACCCCCTCTCATGCCTGTTCCTGGAGTAGGGTGAGTGGAGGTGCTGCTCAGCTTCAGTATTAAGTGGTGGATGAAGGAATTTTTTTGAACAAGGACTACTCCCTTACTATAAGAAGAATTCTAAAAAATATTAATTTCTCTATCTCTTTCACAGGGACATCACAGGGTTGGGACATAGCAGGTGCTTAACAAATGATTATTAAATGAGTAAAGAGCAGGAGAAGGGCAACTGAGGCAGAAGTCAAGGAAGTTTCATGACTTACATTTAAACTGACCCTTGGAGAATGGTTAGGAGTGAATCTTTTAAACATGTTTTTGTACTTGAAAAAATTATATAAGCAAGTACATTTTAGAAAACAAAAAAAATCCACCTATCATAACTTAACTCTGCCACTGTTACCTTTTTTCCGATAGATGTTTGTTCTTATCATTCTTAGTAGTGAATTCCCTGGGCCCAGGGCGTGGTCCTTGGCTGACTGGTTCAGAAGCTCAAACTCATCTGAGCCCCTGAGGTGGTCAGGCCTGTCCCTGATGCTGGCAAAAGGCGACCAAATAAACCAAATGCCAGTACTTGCATCCACAGAGATAAATGTGATTGCCAAAATCGATAGATGCACAGAGCATCTAGCCCGAGCGTTTCTCCCGGCAGGCCCAGCACTTGGGGAACCAACTGGCTAACTCTATTTGCTGGCAGGACAATCTGATTATTTCATTGTAAATCCAGTGTGGCTTCAGGCTTGCCATTTTCAGTGAATTTCTGGGGCCCCACCTGGTGGAATCCATCATATGTGCAATGAACCTAAGGGCCCTTATACATGCTGTGAAGAAGAGAGAAAAATCATTTAAAGAAGACATTCTATCCTCTCCTCCCACCATTCAAAGAGCTATGCCTCTGAGTGAGTGTACATGGGAGAGGAGGGTTAGCTTTGCACTAAGCCAGACCCAGTTCCCACGATCCTCATAGAGGGTGAGCATCTCCCTGCTCCTATTGTGATTCCAGGCCACAAAGAGGGCTTGTTTTCTTTTCCCATCATGGCTTCTAATTGTATGCTGACTGCTTCAGATGATGGAAGGAAAGCAGCAGATTCCAAAACCAGGAGGAAAAATGTCCTGAGTGAACTTATATGAAAATATACCTCCTGAACTTTATGGGCAACTTAAAGGATCTTCAAGGGCAGATTTAGTTGTATTTTTGCTTTGGTTTTTGCTTTATGCACTGACTTGAGAACTGAATGTGCTGAATTTGGTCCTGCTCCTCTATAAGCAGGAAGCCCAGTGTCTTCCTCTTGAGGCCTGCACCCCACTGGCCAAGATCAGCTTATTTTGTTCAGTGGAAGCTTCCAGGTGAATAGAGAATTGGAATGTCTGATCCTGCCATAGTCCTGTTGTTCTGGTTCCTTCCACGTGGTGTCATTGTTGAACATGGGCTCTGCCGGGACTGGTTCAAGCTTCAGTCCCTGCTCTGGTTCACAGATCACACCAACGTGCTCAATTACTCTTCTCCAAAGCTTCTGAGCCACGGCCTGGGCTTAGCTCCCAGAGATTGAGCCTTGAGTCCCTTTTGCCTCCTGGTGGGTTAGCCCAGGGGGACTTTAATGCCCCAGACCTTGGTCTGGGGCATTCTAGTCTACCCTGACCCTAACTTCAAATCACAGGGGTAGGGCTGAGGTCCTAGTCTCAGAGGCTAAAAAGGCCCAAGAGCCACTCATGCAAATTGGTGCACCTTCCATAACTTTGCAGATCGATAGGCCTCAGGGAGGGGCACCTCCCTCAAACCAGAAGTCTTTCCTTTCCGCTAGACAATCCCTGCCTTCTTACCTTACATTTTCATTTTGAAAAATTCTTCTAAAAATAAAATCAGATGCAATGAGACTACCTGTCTCTACCTATGAACACAGAAGCCTCAGATAAAACTTAGAAAACTCTGTCTCATGTTCCATGGGCATTGGGACTCACAGCCTGATGGTCAGGACCTGCCACAGCATAGCCAGTGTCCTTGAACTAGGGCTCCTCTCCCAGAGGTGGTGCTTAGATGGGTGCTGAATGGTCTCTGTTCTCATCTCTTTTCTCTGCTCTACTGCAGACCCATCCCATGCTAACTACACCTTCTTTCATTAGAAAATTCAAGCCTTGGGGGCCTAGGAGCTTTTCTTTGTCATTTTCTCCCAGTAACGACCACTTGTCACTACTCTGATCCTTTTTGGTTTTAATTTATAGTTTAACCCAAAGAGTGTTGGGAGCTTTCCATTCCTTTAATCTTGGAGGATAGCCTACTATTACTTCTACTAAAATAAGAATGTCTGCTTTTTTTTTTTTTTCATTCAACATGATGTCCTAAGAATTGTCCATGCACATCCTCATCTTTGCAGTCCTGCTTCACCCTTCTACTCAGGGGCTGGAGCAGGTTTTGCAAAAAGCCCTTTTCCTTTCATTAAGTACTTAGGATGCTGCTGGATATCCTCTTGGGGCATCACTGTGCCCCAGTACTCTAGATTTGCTTCAGGTTTTATTACTGACCACACGCAGCCTCAGCCACATCGCAGACACAACCACCTGCAGATTCACAAAGCAATGCCCAGTAGGTGCAACTTTTTTTTGTGTGTGTGACCCAGTATGGCCCCAAATGGGCTGGAGTACGCTTCTAACCTTGGGAAGTCAACTGAGCCTTGTTTTTACACATCCCTAGACAAGAGCGACACAAAGAACCAGGAGTGGATCAAACCAGCATCTGGATCCAGCTAGGGCCTCCCATTCTCTGCTTGCTTTCTGCCAAACCGGCTTCTCCTCTCATTCTTCAGTTTCTTAAACCAGACATCATTCAGCGAAAACTGAATCCATGTGTTTGTGATTCACTGATGCGAGCATGGCAGAATGTTTTGTAAGTTCCACATGATAGCAAAGAAATCCAAGTGCATGTGTGGGTCCGTGTATGAGTGCGTGGTGTGTCCTTATGTGTGTGTATGGGGTGTGTGTGTGTGTGTGTGTGTGTGCATTGTTTTCCTTTCTAATGCTTGTAAGAATTTAAACTGATTGTTCTTAGAATCAGGAAATCATGTTTGGCCAAAGAAACCCAACACTCCCTTCTCCCCCTTCCTGAGGAACTCTAGTTTGGCAGAAAACTCTCCAACACCCACATCCTTACTTCTTAGAGATGGTTCTGGGCCAAACAGCCATCGAAGTCTGGTTTGGGAGCCAGTGTGCATGGGGCAGCTGCCCCAGTCTCCCCCGAACAGACCAGGAGTGAGGGTGACGGGAAGGGTGGGCAGCCTGTGCTGCTGGACTCTGCCCTCAAGCTGCGGGGCAGCTGCCCTTGGCAGAGCTCTGCTGACCTCTCTGATGGGGGCCCTGGGATCTGCCTCTGGCCTGCTTGCCCAGTCAGCTGACAGCCTTACTCACCAAGAAGGGAAACATGGCCCAGCTGTGGGCCGTGGGTGGGGTCAGACCATCAGCCTGGTGACTCTGAAACACTCCCCAGTTTTATCACCCATCACAGACTCCCATGCTTTCCCCCCTTCCAGCTTAACAGCTCCTACTCATCCTTCAGGGATGCATTCAGCAGTCACCTCCCCTGGGAAGCCTAGCCTGGTTCCTAGGCTGGCTAGCCCCTGCTTCTGGCCGCCTCCATCACGGGCATGACCCGGGTTTTGTGTTGTTCAGCAGAAGGTCCCTCCACCCACTGGCTGGAGCTCCTTGAGGAGCACAAGCCCACCTCAGTCACTTCCGGGGCCCACAGCACCCAGAGCAAGTGTTCAATGTGGGGCAGGCTGGGAGCATAGCTGAGTCTGGGGGGCAGGGGGAGGCTTTGGAAAATCTCCGGCTTCCCTTCTCTGGAGAACCATTGTATTGGAGAGGGCCTCGCGTGAGTGGGGAGAGCCTCCCTCAGACGGGCCCAGCCTGAGCCCTGGGAGCAGGTTAGACACTACAAGCCCTGCTGGCAGAGGGAGGGAGGGCAGGCAACCTGCGTTCCATATGCTCGGGGGTCTTCCTTCCCCTGCAGCAGGGCTCCTAGCCATGGCATGTGGTACTGGTCATGACCAGCCATGCCAGGCTCTCCAAGGAAGTTGCCCCTAATGGTAGAGATGACAGACTGCACCTATGGGGCAATGTGTCGTCCATGCACACACCGGCTCCCTCACATCTGATACTGCCTTGTGGGGAAGAAAAGGGGTAGGAGTTCAGCTCACGTGGAGTTAGGAACTGGACTTGACCCTGACTGCACTTAGGAGCACAGCCTTCATGGTGGACAGTGGTTGAGAATGGCTCATGGTCAGACCCTGAGCTCTCCGAGGGCTGCAGCTTCCACTCCTCCAGCTCCTGCTTTGATTCAGTCCAAGCCTGTTATGTGCAAGTCCCAGTCCAGCATCGTCCTAGTGCCTGGGGGCCTGGGCTGCAGGGACCTTCAGAAGGCAGTTGGGGATGCAGGGCAACAGTGCCCCCAGCCCCACGCCTACCTCTGTGCTGCCCCCCTACACCTCCTGCACTCTGAGCCCAGCACCTCCTCCCTCCCTTCCGCCACCGGAACGAAAGAGGTTTAGTCTATGCAGCTCCGGACGTTAGGGCTAGGCCCAGTGTGGGGAATGCTCTTCCCTGGTGGAGGACTTCATTCTGCCCCCAGAAAGGACTTTCTCATAAGCACAGCTAGCCCACAATGGAGAGGCTGACTCAGGAGACAGTGAGCTCTCTGTCCTTTGAGGTGTGCAAGCAGAGGCAGTAGAGGAATCTCTGTGCTTGGGAGGATGGTACTGGGGCCAGATGGCCCCAACTTTAGCCAAGTGGGAGTCTGGGCATCCTGCCTCAGAGCTTAGAAAGAGCTGGCTTGAGGGTGGGGGGTGTGGCAGCACCATCTGGGAAGAGTAACGGCGTTAACGTGGCACTTGCTGTAGCTGCTGGGCCTGCCGTCTGCTCAGGGGAAAGAAGCAAGCCATGGTGCTTGGAAGGGCTGAGGGGACTCTCATGGACACCCAGATGCCTCCTTCCGGCTGCCGGGCGGGTGGATTCCCTGCAGCTGCATCCCGGGGGCCGGCTTGGGAGAGCTTCCCAGACTAGGTCAGCCGAGGCCAGAGCCCAAGGACTTGGCTGAGGGGCTCAGGGCTCCTTCCTGTCTCTGACATCCTGGTGCCTGGATGTTGTGACTATGGATTTGTCATGCTAGTAGACCAGGATTCAAATCTACTCACTTGGTGTGTGTCTTTAGCAAGTTGCAGGCACACCTTCAGTTACTGGGAGCTCACTACTTCTCAAGGTGGTCCCTTCCAGGGCAAGACAGCTCTGTTTGCTAGGAAGTTACTCCTGTTGCTGAGTTGAGATCCCTTTCTTATGAGTTCCCCATCAGCTCCAGTATTTCTCACGTCTGCTCTGTTCCCAGTTCCACAACCCCTGCCTTCTCAGTAGCTTCCCCAGGCCTACATGTCTGTCACCTGCCATCTACCTCCATTGCCCTCTGTGGGACACACACCTCCCTCCCATGTCCCTTACCCAGTGGGTCTCAACATCAGGGCAGATCCATGGCCTCCTGGACAAGTTCCCCAGGCCCAGGGCCCCCTGGCTGAGGGCACACCAGCCCTTCAGCAGCTCCATCCCGCAGGTGACTCCCCAAGCTGGCAGCAATCAAACCCCCAAAGCCCCCTTCCCACGTGCTGCAGCTGCAACTCAGCCTCCATCTTCCCACCCCAGAGTCTGTGTTCACCGAGCTCCTGAAGCCAGGTATGGCCCCAGTGTGTGCCTGTGTTCAGTATCGTCATGTCAGAATTGGCCCATAGTCCCAGCCTGCAGGGAGCTGCTCAGTCCCAATGCCCTCATCCAACACATTAGCTGTTCCTCTCAGTTTCCCATCCTCTGCAGATCTCCTCCACCTGCTGGCGGTGGCCTTGGCCAAGCCATTGATAAAAGTAGCCAGGAAGGAGAGGGCTGAAAGTAGAGCCCAAAGCACTCCTCCAGAGACCCTCTCAGGTTCTCTTCACTCAGACAGTCATTCTCTGCAACAGTCACTCACAAAAGTTCTCATCTGTTCCCCAAAGTGATGGTGCCAACTGCCTCAATGGTGACAGACACACCATGCCAGGGGCATTCCCCTAAACGTGGCAAGGGGACCAAAGCTGGACCCTGTCACCTGTTCTCAGGGAACCACAGTGGTCCTCATGGTCATCAGAGACCACAAGTCCTCCTTTTCACAATCTAGTCTAGAATTCCACTCTGGTTTGACATCCGGCACAGCAGCAGCAGCAAACCCGAACCCAGGCTCAGCCAGGCCCGGCGCTCTGAGGACCCAGAATTGAGCCAGATCAGCCCTTCCCTGGATGAGCTCCCAGGCTGCTGGGCAGGCAGTCACAGAAGAGACGATGCCATCACAGAGCGAATGCTAATATTTAGAATGTGTTGTATATTTATTATACACCAGGCACTATTCTAAACCTAGATTAGCCCTCATAGTAAACCGTCATTATCCCCATTTTATCCTCCAGTGGAAACTGATGCAACACAGCTCTTGAGGAATGCATGCAGGAGCATATCAGAGCTGCCTAGCCTAGCCTGGTAGGCCCAGGGAGGACTTCAGAGGGAACTGGCACCCAAGTGGAGACTCAAGAGATGAGTAGCAGTAGGAGAGGACAGGAAAGGAGAGCAGGGAAGATGCAAGGGGACTGGTTCCTGTGGGACTCACTGCTGCACTCAGCACTCATTCCCTGCCAGCTGTCAGGTGCCAGATGCTGGTCAGACCCTGGGGATTCAGGGGTGAGGGTACCAGCAGAGTGCCCTATACCAAACTGGGAAGGAAGCACAGGGTTTGGTCCCCTGGGGTAGTGGACAAGATGGCAGCATGAGGGAAGGCTTCCTGGAGGAAGTGACATCTAAGCTGGCCTTGGAAAGTGGAAATGTGTCAGATTGGAAGGTGGGGTTGGGGATACAGGGGAATAGAGAGTTCCAGGATGAAGGACCAGCCAGGGCAAAGGTAGTTCAAGGAGCATCAGGGTGACCAGGGTGGCTAGAGTGTCAAGAGTAGGGAGAATACAGTGAGTCAGGCTGCTCTGGACTGGAGGCCATGGAGGAGTGCGGACAGTCCCTGAGGAAGAGGGGCCCACAAGGACCATAAATGGGGAGGGGCCCCCAACAGTCAGGTTAGTCTGTCTGCCCTCCACAGTGTGGTGCACGGGCAGCAATGGGTGCTTCTTGGCATCAAATGGGGTCACGATACCACCTCAGGGGTTGTTGTTGGAACCAGGTGAGGGTCAGTAAGTATTTTTATCCCTCTGTGAGGACGCTGACAGCTGCTGCCTCCCTTCCCCATCCCTGCATGCAGAGCAATTATCAGATTGAAATAGGCTGGGCCCTGGAGCTCAGCCAACTCTCCCGTCACTGCAATCTCTTGATCTGCAACCCCTGGGCTCTGGGTGGTGGCCAGATGTCTTGGGAGGGAGTCCCAGACCCCTGGGCTTCCTGAAGCTCTTCCCCAGGGCCCCTGAGGATGTTGGGGGCTCCGTGGAGCATTCAGCCAGGCTGGGGGTGGGGGATGTGAGGTTATCTCTCACCGTGAATCACAGCTCCAGCAGGAACATTCTAGATCATCCTCATGGAACAATCTGGAAGCCTTGATCTAGCATCTGCACAAGTAGCCATGCAGGCTCCACTTGGAAACTTCCAGAAATTGGGAGTTCACCACCACAGATCTGGGGATCAAGCCATGGGGCAGATTGTTGACTCTGAGAGTTGAACTAAAGTGCCATTGCATGGACTGGATCACGTTAAAATCATGGTCAGCCAAAACTAGAAGACACTTTTCTTCCACAGGAGTTAAATGAAGTCTGTCATAGAGAGACACGGTGGGACAGGGAGATACCCCATAGGGTTCTGAATTGGAGACCCCTATTCCTGTCTTGACGCCACAACCTACAAGCTGGGTGGCTTGGCCAGTTATCTCTGCCTCCCTGAGCTTTATTTTCTTCGTAACTCAAACTACATAGCCCAGTAAGATGGTCTCTAGTCAGAAGTGGCTGTTGAACATTTGAAATGTGGCTAGTGCAATTGAGGAACTTAAATTTTCAAAAAAATTAATTTAAAATTAAAACTTAAAAAACTGAAACAGTATAAAAGTTTTATATTGATTGTACTTTGAAGTGATAATATTTTGGATATCCTGGATTAAAGTATCATTAAGATTAATTACACCAAAAAATGAATTTCACCATTTTTTTTACTTTTTAAATGTGACTCCTAGGAAATGTAAAGTGACAAATGTGGCTCTCAAGTCAGCAGTGGTGACTTAGAATGTTAAGGATCAGATGAGGTGGATGTTCAGGTGTTTGGGGACAGTTAGCTCCAGACAAATGATGGTTTCTGTAGCTGCCAATACTCAAGGGGTTGTATTTTCCATCACAGAAGCAAGACATGCTTGTTCTAGAAATGGTAGAGAATGTGGAGAAACATTAAAAACAAGAAAAGATTACCTATAATTCCACCAACCAAAAATAGCCACTGTTAAATTCTTTCTAGAGTTTTTTTCTGTGCATGTCCATGTGACTTAATGCTCCCCACAAACCACCCCACTCCAAAGGTTCTCCAGAAGGCCACTTTACCAGCTTGGCCTGAAAGTCTGGGCCGGACCTTGAACCTCCTCTCTTGTTACTGTCAGTCTGGGAGGGGTGCTGTCTCACGTGGAATTCAGGCCCTCCCCAGCAGTAGCTCCTGTTCTTCCTAGCTTCTGCCACTATCTGCAGCCACCTGGCACTGGCCCCCCTGGTGTCAGCCCAAGGAGGGGAGGATCTGCTCTGTGAGCCGATGCCAGCATCTCCCTGCACCTGTTCCCATCTCCCCTGCTCACCTCCTCTTCAGTCAGTAGGAAAACTCTTTCCATTTTGAGGGGAGGGAGGGAACTGCTTGGGTCCCAGGTGATAGAATTCTCTGCATTTGGTCCGTCAACCATCTCCTTTGCAGAGCCCCTGGCCCAGCAGTCCCTTCTTGCTACATCTAGAGCCTGCACCCCTCCTTCCCACATCCTGATCTGTCCCTGAGTGGGTATCACCTCCATGTTAGACCTCTTCTTCCTCGGGGTGGCCCTCTGAGGGGCCCTCTGCCCCTTTCTGAAATGTTGTTTTCATCTGCACCCATCTCCTGCACAGTCTCTCAAGCGCGTCCGTGTACATTCATCTGGGCCACAAACCTGGGAGGCATCTCTGTCCCAGGAAGCTTGAGGACTCCCTGCAGAGCCACCAACTATCTTGTACCAGGCTTTCTCCACTTACCATTAAAACAGGGACATCTTTCCAATGACATCATCACTTCTAATGGCTACTAGAGCTCCACTGTGTGGATATGCTGTAACTTTTAGTCTAACTTGCATGATGATGTTGTAGGTTTGTCCTAGGCATTTGCTCTTACAGATACCACTCCAGTGCCCCTCCCAGCACACATGGTTTATATGGATATTCTAAAATCTAAGGAATTCTTAGTTCTTGCTTTTCATACATCCAGTAAATTCTGCTAGATGTGTTGTGCTGGACCCCACTTTCCCTTTGTCCCCCCTGGCCTGGGACTCAAGGGCACAATCTTTTCTGTCTCACATATGACCAGATATCTCCTCAGATATGGCCTGAGCTCTGACCATATTAAACACACAGTGTGCCCGTACTTTCCAGCCTCCCTGTTGACTTTGGCTGTCCCATTGCCTGCTTGCCTGCCACATCCATCCCCACATCCAAATCTTCCTCACCCTCCCAAGAACCAACCCTCCCCAGAACTTCCTCCTCCAGGAAGGCCTCCCTGACTCTCCTAGCTAAGAATGATCCCTCCCTCCTCCAAAGGAAGGAAACACCTTATGGCGCTGATGTGTCCACCTTGTCCACTGCTACATGAGTTCACTTATGTCCTGAGTGTCCATGTTTGCCTCCTTCCCCACCCCTCTGCCAGAGCAGAAGCTGCTGGAGGTTGGGAACTGATTCTGATTTCTTTCAGTGGGCACCTGGCATGGCATAGAGCAGGCATGCACTAAAGGTTTGAATACATACATGAATGAAAGAGGACAGGACCGGAGTTGGGCCTGAGGTCTGGTCCTGCCGGCCCCTTGTGTTCTGTGTGACCTCAGGCAGGTCCTCCTCATAAGGCTGTGGCTTCCCTGTGGCCTGAGGCAGTTGGATTTGGCTGTGGGGGGTTCTTTTGTGATCAGAGGATGGTTTAGCCCTGGGCTGGTGTGCTGGCCCTGACCTGGGGATAATCTCTCTCATGGATAATAATTGCATGGCAGCCCCCCCATTTCCCTGGGCCACACAATCCTATCATAAGCCCTTCAGGATTTATGTCTGAGACCCACCCTAAACCCATGACTAACATATGGTGTCCTGGCAGACAAGGATAAATGGAGATTGTAAGCACTGGTTGATTCACTCATTCATTCAATCACTCCTTCATTCAGCAAACTGCTGCCAATCTCCACTCCAGTAGGGCCCTGTGCCTGGCTCTGTGGACCCAGCATTGAATCAGACGCAGGCCCAGCCCTGGAGGCACTTCCAGCAGTTGGCCGCTCAGTGAGGTCAGGACCAGGACTAAGGGCAGAACAGGGGCTACGGACCAGACATGGGCCTTCACCCCAACAGGTGGTCAGGGAAGGTTTCCTGGAGGAAGAGACCCTGAAACTGTGTCTTAACAGAAGAGCCTTTGCTACAGCGAGCAGGGAAGAGCAGGGCACTCACAGGCGGCAGTTAGCGCCTGGAGAGGGCAGAGGCTTGCAGTACCCAACCTGATGCTGGGGGCTGCCTGCTGTAGTCTAATGTTAACAGGAACTGGGGGTGGGGGTCATCTACTCTTGTTTACATGAGTAAAACCAGACAAACACTTCCTGTATCTGAAAGAATGAAAGGGCTTTGGAGGAAAATCTTTTTGGCAGCACAGCAAAGCACAGTCATCTCCTAAACTCATCTCTTACTCCCGCCCCCAACAGCCACGAGAAGCGTGGCACCCACGGCCCTGCTCTGGTGGGCAGGGAGCCCAGGTCAGGGCGAGCAGGGGTGGGGCGGAGCCAGGAGAAGGGACACACAGCCGCCTGGACTCCACCTCCCACAATGGGGAGTTTGGGCCCAGGCACTAACCCAAGGCAGCTACAGAGTGGCTCCCCTTGGGGAAATCTAACCACGAGCCCATTTTATACCTGGAGATCCTGAGGCCCCAGGATGGGGGAGTGCCTCTCTTGCTTGAGGTCACATAGCCTGTGGGCAGAGCTAGGACAGGACCCAGGGCACCAGCTCCCCGCTGGGGCTCTGCCTCCCTCCCTCGCACTTAGCTTCTTCTGGGGAGCCCGCAGTAACCGCCAGCCTGGTGGCACCCCCAGGAGCCCACACTGGGAACCGGGTACCTGCGGCAATGCCAGACCTGTCCCTCTCCTCGCGTGTCCCCAGGCTAAGAGACAGGTAAACAGACAGTGACAACCAGGGTCATGGCAGAGGAGGCCAGGGGATGTGGGAGCCCAGAGACGGCTATGTCTAGGGGAGAGGCAGGTAGTCCAGAAGGACTTCATGAGGAGGTGACACTGCACTTGGTCTCACCTAGTGAATAGAGTTAGGTGACTGAAGGATGCTGATAAGAGGAAGCATCATATGCAAAGCCTGGAGCTGTGAGAGGGTTTGGCTGGTGACCCTGGGCGTGGGGAAGAGAGCAGAGCAGAAGAGGCCAGAAGAGCCAGGAAGATGGGGTTATAGTCGTGGATTCCAGGCCTGCGTGTCCTGGAGCCCCGGGCAGGGCCCGGGCAGAGCCAGGCCATGGCTGGAGTGGGGTGGGGTGGGGTGAGGCTGAGAGTTGGTATGCCCGCCCCCGAAAGGACCCTGACCACGTCACTCTCCCAGCCTGATGTCCGGCCTCGCTTCCCTGGACGCCAGGACCTCCCGCCGCCTGGGCATCCTCACCGTGGCATACTACCTGTGGACCACCTTCGTGGCAGTTATCGTGGGCATCCTCATGGTGTCTGCCATCCACCCAGGCGGGGCGGCCCAGAAGGAGACCACGGAGCGGAGTGGGAAGCCCATCATGAGCTCAGCCGACGCCCTGCTGGACCTCATCCGGTAAGCCCCGCCACACACGCCCTGCTTGGGAGCGCCACGCGCCCAGCCTGCACGTCTACCAGAGGCAGCACAGAGCGTGGAGGTGGGGGGCCAGCGTGCTCTTCATTCCCTGTTCCCCATGGTAACAAGGGGGCGTAGCCACAGAGGACAGGCCAATGGTGTCTCGGTTCCCTCCGCCGCTGTGCCTCTGGTCTCATGTGGTAATGTCTGCCTCCATCAGGCTGGGAACACCTCAAGGGCAGGACGGGTCGGCAACTGTGGGTGCCCAGCCCCAGCTCGCAGCCTGGTGTAGAGCAGACTTAGTGAGCATTTGCTGATCACCTGGGCTTGCTTGTGCACACCTGGCCTGTAGGTGGATGGCCACTGGCCACTGGCTCCCCCACTGCCCTTTCCTTGTTGGTCCCCTTTTACAGATGAGGGATTGAGGCTCATAGAGATAATGTGACTTTCCCAGGGCCATCCAGCAGGCAGGCCATGGAGCCAGGATTCAGCCCAGGCCTGTCTGACTCCAGGGGCAGTGCTTTTTGCCCGGTGGTGCTCCTGCCCGAGCCATCTGGGCTCTGCTAACTATCTGCTTCATGGACCTGGTCCCTTCTCCCAGGAAAATGCTGTAGACACAGCAATACAACCCAGTCTGATTCACCTTTCCCAAGACTCCATCCAGGCCACCCCTCTCCTCTCTGTCACTCATTGGCTTTCTCACCAGTGCTGGCCCTAGGCCCTGAGGACAAAGGCCCACGAATAGACAGAGCCAACATGGGGCGGGGGCTCCAAGGGGGGAAGCAGGGACCATGGGCGGTGGTGAAGAGTAGGGTCAGAGGAGGCAAAGCCACCAGAGCTGAAGGCTGGGATGGGGGAGGGCAGGGGAGGCTGGGAGGGCATTCCTGGGGAAGACGACAGATGTGCAAAGACCCTGGGCTGAGAGGGGACAGTGTGGGGAGAAATCATAACCCATCCAGCGTAACTGGGACACAAGGTGAGGGGGGGAGTGGACGATCGCTGCTGGAGAAGTTGGGGCCAGGGGCCAGGACAGAGCCTGGGAAAGCACCACATTGGGACAGTTTACTGGGCTCAACGGGATACCCTGTTCAACTTGCTCTGTGGCCTCCTTCTAGGCCCTCCCATTTTCCAGCCAATTTCAGATACACGCCCAGGCTGGTCTAATATTAAAACTCCAGACTCACCCAATTTAAAATGAATCCTGTCCTAGTCTTTTGATTCAGACTTGGAAAGCTGGGGTGGGAAAAAGATAGTTTTTCTGTCTTTCTTGCTCCACCTCCTCCCGTTGCCGGCACAGGGTTGGAGCACTGGAGAGAGGACAGGGAGTGGGTGAGAATGGTCCTCACTGGGTGGGGAATGAGCTGGGGTAGGTGTTCACGGTTGTATTCCTTCAGGGGTGCTGTTGTGGGTTCTTTGGAGCCCCTCCTATCACTGGTGTCTCTCACCTAGTATTCCCTTGACTCCAAAAATCCCTGCTCCATCCAGTGCTTACAACACATTCCTCGGTCCTGACCTCCGGTCAACTCCTCTGCTGGGGTCACCTCACCCCCCTGGGTGACCCGCTTGGGTAGGGTCCCTTCTGCAAGGGCCACATTTGGCCCACAGGAAGCATGCTTAGCCCTGCTGGAAGTGCAGGCCTTTTCCAGGTCCTATGGACATGGATCAGTCACTAGCCCCTACACTCCTCAAATCCTAGGGCACACAGCTAAGGTCTCTGAGTAATTCTCTTGGCTTATAGTTAGGGAGAAGTGCTCTTCTCCTCCCCTCTGGGGATAGATGGTTAATGCAGAGTATCTCTCTTTTTCTCTCTCTCCCCCAAGAAAACTCTCCCCCTCTGTATCAGTTAGTTATTGCCATGTAACAAACCAACCCAAGACTTAGTGGCTTAAAATAGCTATGAGCCTACACATCATCTGAAAGGTTCTGCTGATTTGGACTGGGCTTGGCTGAGCATACTCGTGTGCCTGCAAGCAGCTGGTTGCTCGGCTGGGAAACAGATGATCTTGGCTGAGATGATTCAGCTGTGCTCCAGGGGGCCTCTCATCCACCGGCAGGCCAGGTTGGACTTCTTTCATGGTGGTGACAGAATTCCAAGAGAGAGCTATGCCCAGGCCAGGGCAATTCTTAGGTGAATGTAGAGAGGCAAGAGAGGAAACAGAAATATGAAAGTGTTTTCTCAAGTCTCTGCTTTTGTCAAGTCAGTTAACATCCTATTGACCAAAGCAAGTCCTATGTCCAAGCCTAGACCCAGGGTGGGAGGGGACAACAATGTCACAAGGCAACAGGCATCCGTTAACTGGGGCCATTGATGCCGTCAGTCCACCAGGGCCTCCATTTTCTCCATTCTCTGGGTTCTCTTTTATCCTTTGAGATGGTGAACTAAGGATCACACAAATGTTTGCCATTTGTTCCTATTCTGCGGTTCTCACCCATGGGGTCTAGAGCCAGGGAGATCCAATCAGGGGCATTGTATCTGCACCTTTTGTTGAATATTTTCCATACACTGACACTCCCAAATTTTGTTTCCAGCCTGGAAACCTCTCACCTGCATTCCAAATTCATACATTTAGCTGTCTGAAGGCATTTTGAAATGAACACATCCAAAGCTAAGCTCTTGATTTTTTTCCCATAAATCTGCCCTTTCCTCAGTCCTACCCATCTTGGTCCAACATCCCTCATTCTCTCATAACCTGCATACAACTCATCAGCAAATTCTGTCAGCTCTGCCTTTAAAATAATATCCTCAGCCTTGTTCCTCTGTCCCCCTCAGCCACTCTTGACCTCGCCAGACCACCGTCTCCTCTCACTGGAGCATCCGCCATCCCCACATTGCTTTCTCTCTGCTTGCCTGCCATCTGTTTTCAGCATGGCAGCCAGAGGAATCCTTTTAAAAACCTGCTCACAACCCACCTTCTGTTGACAAAACCCCCAGGATTCACTGTGGCGTACAGGCAACTTCTGCCATGATCCCTACACACACTCACTGGCCTCTGACCTCCACTCCAGCTACCCACCCTGCTCAGCCATCCTGGCCCCAAGGATGTCTAATGATGCAGACATCATTAGGGTCCTGTCTTTGTGCCTTGTTCTCATCACTGCCCCCGCCCGTGCAGCCCTTCCTGCAGAGCATGCCTGCATCCTCCCCTCGCTCCACCTCTGCTCTGTGTCACCTCTTCAGAGGGACCTCCCAGCCTCTGTCTCTCACTCTCCTCATAGCTCTTATTATTACTGCTTGACGTGATCATGTGTGTGTATTTATTTCCTTTTGTGGCTCCCCCCCTGGAATAAAATATGCTCCAGGAGGGCCAGATCGTTCTGAAACAAGCTGTGTCCTGGAGGCTAGCCCAGCACCTGGCACAGACGAGGTGCCCAGTGTTTGCTGAATGCAGACGTGGGATACAGGGTCGTCAGTGGAGCTGTGAGAGGAATGTGCCATGCATGGGGCACAGAGGCCAGGTGGAGGTGAGCCTTGGCCCACAGCCACAGTGCAGGGCTGTGCAGAGCTCATGGAGCGAGCTGAGGGCCAGGAGGAGAACCCGGAGAGCAGACGTCCAAGAAGCCAAGGGGAGAGGGATTTCAAGGAGCTTCAGTTCTAAGGTCCATTATTCCTAGGGTTTGGTGACTGTGATTCATCATTTCTTGGATTCTGTGATCTGAAACAGCCTTTCGTTGTGGTGGAAGGAGCTCCCTGCCCTCCCCGCCGCGGCCTCTGCTGCCCAGGGGCTGAGGGCTCTGGATCGGACACTCGTGTCACAGTCAGATGTTCCAGGAGCAGTTCCTGCACTCAGTTGCTTCTCACGTGGTGAAAATTGATCCTTCTGGTTTGAGGCTTTCCCCCAGTTGCTCTCAACCCTGAGGCAAGTTGTTTTGCAAAGCTGGGTGGTTGGACTTCACTGTCACCATTTCTGGCCAGAGAGTGGGGCTGCAGAGAGAGGTCACATGCTGCCTGGGACAGGGAATCAGACTCACGGAGATGCGAGGGCTCACCTCAGCCCTGTCAGAGAGTCACCGTGTGGCCCTGGACAGGCCAGTCCCCTTCTTCAGGCCTCAGTTTCCACAGTGGTTTTCAAGATCCCTTCTAGCTCTGTGATTCTGAAACACAGAGGCCCACAAACCAGTGAAGAGGCTCAGGGCATGGGCAGAAGCTTCTGGAGCTGGGTTCTGGGAGGTGAGGCTGGGAGGGCAGTGCAGAGCCTAACCTTGAAGACCTCGAATCCAGGCTGAGGCGTTGGTTGTTAGGCTTTAGAAACAAGAAGCCAGTGTGTTTGGAAGGTTGGAGCGGAGCAAGGTGGCAGGACAGGATGCCACTGCAGGCCTGGGGATGCCCCCGGAGGGGGTGCAGTCACTTCCGTGACAGTCATCCCACCTTTATTAGGCACCTGCTCTGGGCAAAGACACTGCTGGAAGCTGGGGGTGGTGGATGTGCACAAACAAGTGCCTGCATCAGGCTGTCCACCATCTTAGGACAGACAGACGAGAGGAGTGCACTGGACAGCCACTCTCTGAGACCCCATCTGGCTCTGACGTTCTGAGAGGCCTGGGAGTAAGGGCACCAGGCCCCACCTTGCTCTGGCCCAGGGCAGGTGCCTACCAGGTGCCTGTAACTGAGTGAGAACATGGAGCACCGGGCAGGGACCTGGCGACTGGGAGCCAGGGTGACAAATGGAAACTCAGAAGGCAACGAGGCCAGCTGAACAGGGCAGTGAGGCCACAGCACCTCAGGGAGGGGAAGATGTGCCTCCGTCTCTCAAAGATGACCCAGAGGAGCATGCAGGCTGTGTCCCTGGATGACTTCCCAAGCCATGACTTCATTTCCCAGGGCTCCAAGCATGGGATCTGGAAAGCCAACTCCATTTAGTGCAGCCCCCAGAGAGCAACCCAAGCAAGCAGAATGCTAATCAGAGCTGGGGCCCTTCTTTTTTTCCAGTCTTATTAAAACACCACAGAGATTAAGTAATGACTTGGCCCTATTTATAGTTCCCAGTTACCCTCTCAGGGATTGGATGAGGCTTCCAGGAGCTGTGCTTTCCGCCTTTGGGGCCAAGACTGAGGACATGGGTATAGGGGTGAGTTTGGAACTTACAAATAGTGAGTGAGGAGAGGAGTCAGTGGACCATGGCCTCATCCTGAGAGATGTGCAGGGAGGCCCAGGGCAAAGTGTAGGTGTACTTTTGGGGTATGGCTATTCATGCCTTCGGGGTGTATTATGTCTGCATTTTATGCCACCAAAAGCACAGACCTCATGGGACAAACAGGAAGACTTCCCATGGGTGGTCAAAGACAAAAGGTAATGTACATTTTCCCATTTAATAATTGAAAGTATAATCTTTATTAAAATCTGCTGGATAAGTTCATTGATTATTAGTCTGAGCACGTGTCTTTGTCAGGAATTACTTTGGGGTGCTGGTTAAAGAGATACTTGAAGCAGCAGAGGCTTAAATAAGGTGCATGCTTGCCTTTCCTCCCAAGTAAGCAGTCCAGAGTTGGGTAGCTCATAATGATCAGGATCTCAGGCTTTCTCTACTGTGCTCAGCACTTAGCTTTTATCATCAGTGTGTCTCATGGTTCAAGAAGGTTGCTGAAGCGCTAGTTATTCTGTCCATATTTCAGGCAGAAAGAAGCCAAAGGGTCCTGGCTCAGTGAACACCTTTTTAAGAGTTTACCAGGAAGCACCACCCAGTGACTCCCATTTACATCTCATTGGCCACCCCTTCGGCAAGGGAGGCTGGGAGATGGGATTTGATGGCAGGGTCTTGTGGTCTCTGTAACATTCCAGGGCCTGCAAGTAAGGAAGGGACATTGGACACTGGGAAGGCAACTAGCCTAAATTACTCTAATTTTAAAGGAAATTGTAAAGAAATGCACATACTCGGTGTAAATTCTGTTCAGTTTCTTACAGCTTATGAATGTTCTTAGTTTTTACTCAGGCTAAAGCAGACTTCCCTCTAAGCTTTATTAGAAAACCATCTTGTAAGTCACTCGAACCCCCTGGGCCTGTATGCAGGAGAGATTTCCAAACTCTTAACAGTTGGTACAGAGTGGTCACCCTCCCTTCTGGTCTCAAGTGCCCAGGGCTGGTGGACCGCTGCATTCAGGCAGGCTGCCTGCCTGGCATGCCCCCAACGCTAATCCTGGCTTTGGGACTTTGGGTCTGCTTGATGTCAAAAGCCCCTGCAGGCAGCTACCTGGTGGTAGAAATCTCATAAACCATTGGTGGGGAAAAAAAACCTCATCTGAACTTCTGAGATCTCATCTCCTGACCCCTGCTTCTCCTCTCCCTTGGGACAAAGCTGAAAGTAGTGGGAAAAGCCCTGACCATTCTTGCCCAGTTTTCTGCCTTGGTGGCTCATTCTAAGCCCTCTCCCCTCTGCCATATGCTCACACTGAACCAGTATTTTAGCAGCAGTGAAAAAAAATGACAGCTTCTGCTTCTCAACAGTGGCTCCTGGGATATAAAGTGAAGAAATAATGCACACTCGCATTCATGAATGTAACTCCAGTGGGAAGAGAGAGCCTGGTAGAGGGGGCAGAGTGAGTGTGAGGCACGTGGCCTGTTCAAGCAAGTGCAAGTAAAAACCTTTGTTAGCATCTCTGATTTAGATTAGACTCCTAGAAGAGGATTGTAAAGATAAAGATATAATGCCTGTAAGATATAATTGCAAATTACTTTATAGAGAGGCTGCTGCCAGAACCACGTGACTATGCTTATGTCACCAAGCCTCCTCAGCATTGTGCATTGTCATTTAAAAAACCCTCTACTGGTTCGACAGGTGAAAATGACTTTATTAATGAAGCTAAACATTTTTAAAGAGCTTTTTTGGCTACTTCTGTTTCTTCTTTTGCCAAGTGAATTGCCTGATCATGATTGTCAGTCATTTTCTGTTGGGGTATCCATGCTTTTGTGGTCCACCTATACATGCTGCAAATATTTACTGAGTGCCTGTTATGTGCTGGGGACACA
Source organism: Manis pentadactyla (assembly GCF_030020395.1). NCBI lineage: Eukaryota > Metazoa > Chordata > Mammalia > Pholidota > Manidae > Manis > Manis pentadactyla. Next base: position 42,858,323 of record NC_080022.1, on the reverse strand, counting down.
GCAGAGAGCAGAACGGATCTTGATTTCCAGGGAGCTGATGTTCTGGAGAGAGGAGACAGTGAATAAGGACGAGACTGTAAAACTCTTTATAGATTTAGGATGATAACACTTTGTCATAAAGTTTGTCATTGGCTTTATAATTTTATTTGTATTTTATCCATCTCAGAGAGCTTCCTCACCTTTTTAGCTTTCTACTTTGGCATAATTGTAGGTTTATGGAAAAGTTGCGGAGATAGTACAGAGTTCCCGTATGCCCCTCACCCAGCTCCCCCTGTTGTTAGCGACTTACATAACTACAGCATTTTTGCCAAAAACTAAGAAATTAAATTAGTACATTATTAAACAAATAACAGACCTTATGTGGGTTTCACCAGTTTTTCCAGTAATGTCCTTTTTTCCAGTCCAGAATCCAATCCAGGATACCATGTTGCACTTGGGAAATTGTTCATTTTAATGTAGTAAAATTTATTGTTTTTTTTTTATGGCCCATTTTGTTCTTAGAAGGTCCTTCCATATCCTGGGATCTGATGAAATATTAATCTGTATTTTCTTCTAGCTTTGCATGGTTTCATTTTTTAGATTATTTATTTCTTTAAACCATCCGGATTTATTTTGGTGTAAGTAAATATGGATATAACTTTTATTTTTCTGAAGAGTCGGTTGGCTGTACAGTGTTCTGTAATGAACCCTTCCTTTGCTCATTGATCTGTGAAGCAACTTTTATCAAATAAATACTTAGATGTACTAGATTCTGTCTTTGGGGTACAGGTCTATTACACTGAGTTTTCTGTTGACAGCCCTGTCAGTATTATACTGCTTTGACAGTTACATCTTTATAGTATATTTTCATGTCTGATACGACAAGATCCCCTTCTTCTTTAGCTTAATGAAAATAAGAATAACGATACCACTTATGTGCCAGGTCATGTGTTCGACACAGAAGATAAGACATGAATGACCAAGTCCTGCCTTCAAGGGGAAGCCAGTGACACACTGCAGCATGCTGGAGCGTAGGTGACCCCAAGGGAAGGCCTGAAGAGGCAGCCTGGCGCAGTCAGAGAAGGCTTGGCCTCTCACTGATTGGAGTAGCAGTTAGAGAAGCTGGAAGGGCATTCCAGGCAGAAGAAACAGTGTGGATGAAGGGCTGGATGCTGGGAAAGTATGCCACATACTTAGGGGATTGCACACACTTGGTGTTGGAGCTTTAAGTACTGGGCATGAGGGTGGCTGGTGGTGAGAAGAGGGAAGACCACAAGGAGGTGGGCCTGGGTCATGGAAGGCCTTGGTTGCCAAGGGTGAGTTCACATAACCAGAAAGGCCCTCCTGGCCTGGCTCTGGAATTCTTCAATGACTGACTCTCTTCCCAGGAACATGTTCCCAGCCAACCTGGTAGAAGCCACATTCAAACAGGTAAGTGGGTCCCTGGGCAGCGGAGGGGTGGGCAGGCAGGGCCAGTCTGGGCCCAGGGAGGAAGTGACAGGTTTATCCAACAAGTCTCCCTGTCTCCTGAGGGTGGGATGCTGGAGGGGACAGGAGGGGCAGGACCTAGGTCTCAGAGCCTCCCATGGCCACACCCCTGCCCTGGGATTCAGCTTCTCATGAAGAAAAACGATGAGTATGGAAGGAAGTCTTTATGGACTGCTCTTCCTGCTCTGGGTTCCCACCTGTGCTCACATGCTCACCACTTCACTCAGTCCTTATAGTAACCCTGCCCTCGGGGAGGGTCAGCCCCTCTCCTGGATGAGGAAACTGAGGTGCAGAAGGATTAAAGGATTTGCACAAGGTTATGCCACTAGTAGATGATGGCTAGTATGAAATCCCAGGCCTGTCTGTCTGCTAAGGCTGTTTTCTCTTTCTTTTTAAAAGAAGTCTTTCCCCCCAGAATAGTAATAGCATTCACTATAAAACACTAGGAAGATGCTAAAAAATACAAAGTGGAAAACCAAAGTCATCTCCAGTTCCAGCACCTAGCAATAGTGGTAGTAGTTAGTATGCTTCTAGGATTTTTTCCTATGCGTAAGTATATTTAAAAAATAATAAAATTAGGATCATAGTGTAGATACAATGTGAATTTTGCTTGTTTCACTCCTGTTATATTACAGCATTTTCCCCAGTTATTAAGCAGTCTGTTAAAATATAATATTTGTGGTGATAGAATAGCCTGCTGTAAGGCTAGCCTGTGACTGACTTACCCATTCCCCATCTCAGAGGTCCTTTAGGTTGTTTTCCAAGTTTTGTCCTTTTAGAAATTATAGAAAACATCCTTCTATACCAATCTTTGCCTGCACTTCTAATAATTTCTAATTCTTGTCTCCTTCTAAAACATCAGCTGGTTGGTTGATTCAGTCCAGCATTTCCCAACCCCCTTCCCTGTGCTGGGCCCTGCATTGGGTCTGTGGACACCAAGGAAGTGGCTGCAGGTTGGAAAGGAGGCTCCCAAATGGAAACAGTGAAACCTTGAATGAATCACTCTCTCTCTCCTGACCACATGCCATGAGCCAGATAGTGAAGGGCTCTGAATGCTGGGCTAGTGAGTTTGGGTTTTACTCCAGCAGTGATATGGAACTAATTGAATGTGTGAGGGAGAAAAAGAGAGTGTTGCTCTACTCCTTAACTACTCCTGGAATGCCCTCCTGTTTCTCTTGACAAACTCTAACCCATCCTTCAAGACCCAAATCAAATGTCCCCTTCTTTGTGAAACTGTCGGACTCAGAGTAAGTCACTCCCTCCCCAAGGCTCTCAGAGCAGAATTCAAATCTGGTTCGTTTATTTTATTCCCAGCACCCAGTACAGAGTGTTCTCATTGGGATAAGGATGATGGTGATGGTGGAGATGGTTGTGATAAGAGCAATAATAGTTAAATAAGGTTTACCGTATGCCAGGCACCGTTGTAAACATTTTACATATATTGTCTCATTTAGTCTAATAAGCTAGGTATTATTCTGGCACCCATTTTACAGATGAGGAAATGGAATCACAGACACTTTGATTCCCATATATTCTCAGAGTGGTTTCTGCCCCCAAGCCCTCCTGGGAGTCGTACCTGCCTGATACTGTGGTGGTGGAAGGATAGGAGCCCTCCTTGTTTGGGCTCCTTGTGCCTGAGAATGAGAGGGAAAGACCCAGGAATGCCTTAGGGGCAGAGGAGGAAAAGAAAGGGCTCAGCTTTGTTCGTTTCTTCCCAGCTGGGCCCTCGCCACATCAAGAAGGCTTGGGGCAAGCTGAGCTTTTCAAATAGAGGCCCAAGCTTCCATCAGCAGGAAGCAGGGCTGACTGGCCATTAGATGGATGGACAGCAGATGGCTGGAGGGCCGAGATGGGAGAGTGGAGAATCAGCTGGGTGGATGAGGGGATGGCTGGGTGATCAGAGTGGCCCAGAAGGAAGAAGAAAGGGATAAAGGGAGGCATGGCCAGGTAGTGTGCACACAGATGAAGGAATATCATTTTTGTTTGTAAAATTTTGATAATAATCCCTCTCCTGCCTACCTCACAGGGTTATTGTCAGTCAAATAGTTCATGAGCAGATACAAGTGCTTCCAAGGTGTTATTATTATTATTGCTATTGTTGGTATTAATAAAAACACCTGGCCCTCACTCATTCCTGGTTGGGGTGTCGCCCACCAGTACCGCACCAAGACCATCCCTGTTGTCAAGTCCCCCAAGGTGGCGTCAGAGGAGGCCCCTTCTCGGCGGACCTTCATCTACGGGGTCCAGGAAGAGAATGGCTCTCATGTGCAGAACTTTGCCTTGGACCTGACCCCACCACCAGAGGTCGTTTACAAGTCAGAGCCTGGCACCACCGACGGCATGAACGTGCTGGGCATCGTCATCTTCTCTGCCACCATGGGTACGTGCTGCCCAGCCTGCCCCCTGCAGTGCCCTGGAGCCAGACCCTCCCTACACACCTGCATCCAGTAATCTGAATGACCTGGGCTCTTCCCCTCTTCCCATGGTTCCCTGCTGTCCCATCCGAGGGTGTGGCTCAAGGCCTCACTCCGTTACTGCGGGGCATCTCCAGGCCCGCCGACTCCAGCGGGAGCCAGTGCTCCTCACGCAGAATCCACCGGAGTCCCTGGCTGCTGGTTTGCCTCCGGGGCTGCCGGCCCTCGCTGAAGAGACCGTGCCTCTGGCCTCCTCCCAGCATCTGTTCCTGAGCTTTTTACTTGAGGTCTGGGGATACGGGCGGTGGAGGAATTTACACTAAAGAACAGGACAAATCTAAAAACTATCCGCCATCACTGCCTAAAGCCCTTATCCCGCGCCCCCACCCCCACCCGCGGACCCCCTCTCTCCTCGGACGTGTCTGTGCCTTTCCTGGGCCCACGGGGCCTCCCGGCACACCCTTCTCTTTGCTACTCTTCCCTGGGCTCCCTGGGCCCCCCAACCACGGGCTGCTTACCGTGAAGCTGGTGAAGCCTAACTTCTGTAGGCCTTTAAAAAAATATTTGTATTCTTTCTCTTAAAGAGAGCCCCAACTGTATAAGCTTCAGAACCCACAACTTACGGATATGCCTCGGCCTGAGGTGCACCCCCACCACCTCCACACACAAAACCTTTTCCCCTGCTGGCAACAACTCCCCCACACAGAACAACCCAGCCGGTCAGTCCTTCTAGGCCGCGCCGGGGGTCATTATGCATCTTATTCTAAAATTGGCAGCAATCTCCCCCATCACCCCAGCCAAAGGCCTGGAAGGCCCTCTCTTGCTTTTCTGAGTTCTCTACAGTTCTCTTAAGTAAAAAGCCTCACTATCCTCTGGGTGGTTCATGCAAGAAATAAAATCTGGGGGTCATTTACTGCCTCACCCTCTGCCCCACCCACATCCAAATCCCGTCAGGTTTGCCTCTGAAAATCTCTAATCGCTGCACTTCCCTCTACCCACTGACATCACGCTGGTTCAAGGCCACCATCACCTCTCGCCTGGTTCTACAGAAGCTGCCTGAAGGGTCCCCTGTCCTCTTGTGTCCTCCTCACAGGGTCACAGGGTCCCCGCGTAAAGCCCCAGGGGCTGTCTGCTGCATGTGGGAAGGGGCCCCAGCGCGGCCCAGGGCTGTGCGATCTGGCCCCTCTCCTGGCTCCTGTCCTTACCTCCCCCAGTCCCACTGCCCTTTGGCTTCTCGCACTTCCTCAGCCTGGCTGCTCCTGCCCCGTCCATTCCCCTGCACCTTTCTCATCCTTGGGGTGGGAGTGGGAATCTCTGGGTAAGCATCAGGTCCTCAGGAAAGTCTTCCCAGACCCTGGACTGGTCAGATGCCTTGTGCTACTCCTTAAACGTTTGACCCTATTGATGATACATGGTTGTTTGGATTATGGTTTAATGTCTGCACAGCAGCAGGGATAAGCTCCATGCAGATGGAGACAGGCCTGGCTTATTCTCCCCACAACCCAGCACAGTGACTGGCCAGAGTGGACACCCAGTAAAATCTGTTGGGGAGATGGGGAGATGGATGGGTGGCCAATGAGGGATAAAGGAGCTCTTATCATCTTGACCAAAAGGTCAGAGGGGCCAGGACCTCAGGGGCCCCAGTGGGTTACTAACCGTGTGTGGAAGCGCCCTCAGCACATCTGACAGTCAGTCCCCAATCCTGGACAGTGTTTCTCCTCCTTAGCCTTCACCTCTCTCTAAGGGATGGGAACATATGTAAAGGACATCTATGGGCACTGGCAGTGCAAAAGAAATCCTTGAGATCCTTTGACTCATTTCACAGTTATTGAACGTGTGCAACTGCCCATGTATCAGTGAATGTGTGCATGCACGTGCATGTCAGCATGTGCACGTCAGCATGTGCCCGCTCCTGGGTGCCCGCACCTGTGTCCAGTTCTGTCTGTACCCGCATCTATGTGAGCCTGCACTGTAGCACCGATGTCAGTGTGTGCCCACGTCTTGAGTGTGAGCGAGCATACTTGCACCGCTGCTCCAGATGGGGCTTTCTTCAGTCCCCTCAGCCCAGCCTCCTTTTCCATCTCCTCCTTGGTGCTGGGCTGTTGGCTGATGCTGAGCTCACTGGCCTTGATCGCCACACCCTGAGTCCCAAGCACACTAGCCCCCAGCCAGCCAGGGCCTTTGGGTGCTCCCTGGGAGATCCAAGCCCAGCCTGACCAAGGGCAGAAATAGCCTGGGGAGGGACAGAGCTGACAGGGGATCTGGGTGTGGTCTCAGCCAGGCTGCCACAGGCTAGATGGGCAGGGCTCAGCCCAGTGTCACCTCCAACTTGAGCTGTTCCTGCCTGTCCCAGCAGGGCCCCGTCTCATTCCATCACCATGTGGTAGCTGTTCCTTGCACAGTATGCATCTGGGCTTCCTGGGGTAGGGAAAGAGCCCCTCTCTGGAGGCCAGGCTTCAAATTCCTGCCCTGCCCCTCCCTGGCTGAGTCAGTCCATGAGACCCTCTGAGCAGTGACAGTAAGTTTCATGAGGGCAGCACAGAGTGTGTTCTATGTTTTGCTCTCTATTTTTGTGTCACTGGCAGAGAGAGCAGTCACTCATCACTGTTTTAGGAGTGCCCTGACAGAGCTCACTTGCATGGAGCTTGCCCAGGGAAGGGCACTCGCATGCATGCTTCCCAAGTGAAGGAAAGCCCAGGATCCCAAGGGGAGAGCAACAGGGGCTTCAGGAAAGGCTTTGCCACTCATTCATTCTTCGTTCATTCATCCAGTAATTGTTGTTGAGCATCTACTATGTGCCAGCTGAGGGGATACAGTTCTTGCCCTTATGGAGCTAACCTTCTGCTGGAGGAGACAGAAAAAAACAGAAACTGGAAAAGAACAGTTAGAAGGTGTAATAAGTGATGTGAAAGGCTCAGAAAGCTATGAGACAGAATAATAAATGGGGAGTTTGCCAAGGGGAGTGGGATGGGTCTCCAAGCCATGTGGAGAGCTAAGTGGGCAGAGTTTCCAGTATCAGGAACTACATGGGCAAAGGCCCTGAGGCAGTTAAGAGCTTGATGAATTGTAGAAACATAAAGGACTGCAGGGGTGCTGCAGCATGGTGAGGAAAGGCAGAGCAGGGTGGATGGAGGTGAGAGGAATCGACAGGGGCCCCATCAAGTGGGGCGTGAAGCCCTTGGTTGTCTAAGTGCTCAGGGAAGCCAGTCGGGGACAGTTGGCAGGGAACATTGTCATCTTTGAAGATGACGCTCGCTGAATGGATCAGAGGGGAGGAAGAGATGAGGGCCTTGTGAGGTTACTGCCCTGGTCCAGTGGTGGAGCCTGAGGAGAGGGGAGAGAGCAGAGGGTAAGCACTGGCACATCAAGGACTGCTGGGAAGTCAGCCAAGGGCCAAGGTGGGTGCGCGTGCCGGTCTGTCCCTGCGTCTGCAGGCCACTGTGAATGGGCACGTACCGGTGCCGTGAGTGCCTGCGCCATGGTCTATGGCAGCGCTGGTATGCTCATGTGTCCCTGTCCCCACAGGCATCATGCTGGGCCGCATGGGTGACAGTGGGACGCCCCTGGTCAACTTCTGCCAGTGCCTCAATGAGTCCATCATGAAGATTGTGGGCGTGGCTGTGTGGTAAGCCTCATGGGGGAAGGGGTGTCCTCTTCTACTCCAGCCCCTTCCTGCCCAACCCTGGGCAGACGGACAGTATGCCCCTCTTCTGCTTGCCGAGAAGTAAGCAGAAAGCTGCACAGGAGGCTCAGCCCTGGCCTGGATACCCCTGCCCTTAACAGGCCTAATTCCAGTCCTGGCCTGCCATTTCTGGCCTGGTCAGCCCCACTGGAGGGGAGCTAAGTGCTAACCTGGCCCTGCTGTCCTGGTCTAGTTTCCCCATCACATGGAGCCTCATCACCTCAGCTTTGGAGAAAGGATGCTGGAAGTGAGAACCAGCAGCCAGTCCTCATTCAGAGTTCACACCTTGGGAATCTTCTTGTCCAGCCTTGCATATTTCAGATGGGGAAATGCAGGGCCTGCCAGGGTCATGTGTGGGTCTTGTGGCACTGCTGGGCTGAACCTTGGGCTGCTGAGTCAGGGTTGCACCTCAGAGGCCTGGATGGGATGGCAGAGGTTCAGAAGTTGGTGCAGGCCTGGGCCAGTTGAGTGTAATGGTATTAATGATGCCATGTGCTGGGCGTCTTGGCACAGTCTAATTCAGCCCTCACGGGAGCCCAGGAAGCTCAGGTGGGCTCAGGTCAGACAGTGGTCAGCACTAGGGCCGCCTGGAACCCTTGCCTACATGGCACTGAGCCAGCTGTTCTGCACCCCCCCCCCCAGGTACTTCCCCTTTGGCATTGTGTTCCTCATCGCTGGCAAGATTCTAGAGATGGACGACCCCACAGCCATCAGAAAGAAGCTGGGCTTCTATGCAGTCACCGTGGTGTGCGGGCTGGTGGTCCATGGCCTCTTCATCCTGCCCCTGCTCTACTTCTTCATCACCAAAAAGAACCCCATCGTCTTTATCCGTGGCATCCTCCAGGCCCTGCTCATTGCACTGGCCACCTCCTCCAGGTAGCACGATGGGTGGGATGAGGAGGTGGTGGTGGCTGAACTCTGTTCATCTGTTAATTCATCATTTGTCCACAGCCATAGAACCATGGAAAGTGTCAGCAAAGCCTGCTTCACAAACATAGGGCAGCTATGTTAACAAGACCAATTTTTGAAATGTTTAAGGCCCCACCTGCCCAAGTGGCAGAAAACTTCTTGAGGCTTTCCCCTAATCCAAGTGCCCACACCCCTAAGTTCATTCACTCGACTTAGGGTCCCATCCACACATCAGGGGCAGGGAGAGCAGCAGAGTGACGAATCCACATTGCTTTCGCCATTCCCTGTTACACGGTGTTTCTGCTGGGGTCAGGCCCTGTGCTGTTTAGGGCCTGTCAACTGCTGCTGGGACACCCGGCTGGAGGCCCCATCACAACCTTGGCAGTGTCTCTAAACCCGCGGGGATTTGAATCATGGTTCCATCACCCACCAGCTGTGTGACTGTGGGCAAGTCACTTGACCTTCCCTGGCATCAATTTCCTCCTACACAGACAGGAATCATTGTAGCCTGTGCCTCAGAGGGTTGCTGTGGGGATCTGTGGAGATAACCCACTGAGGTCAGGAGAGCTGTTCTGGGCTGGATGAAGTGGTACCTGCCCTCAGGGATCCCAGAAGCAGCAGAGTGCAAAGGAGCCCAGGGAGTCAGAGAGTGGTGCATACTGGCTGTCAATCAAGACGGAGGAGGCAGTCACTTACACACAGTGAGGGCATCCAACCCTGTGAACAAAGTCTGGTCTTCTTGCAGTGAGTGTCCAGGCTCCACAGGGAAGTCACTTAGCTTGAGCCCACGTATCTCTGGTGCCAAAGCCTGGCTCTTCCCTCCACCCCTTACTGCCTCCTTTTTTCTGGGTCTCAGCTTCCCAATCTATAAAATGGGAATGAAGGCCGCCACAGACTTCCTCTCTGGCAGCCCCATGACCCCACCCTTGGCAGCTGCAGCACCTCACCTAGGACTCAGGAGGAGCAGAGTCCCAGTGAGGAAAAGCCTGAAAGCCTTGTTCAGGAAACTCCGCCCTGGATAGGGGTCAGGAAGTGAACAGGAAAGAGAAAGTTCAAGCAGTTGCCAGCCCCACACCACAGGCCAAGCCCTGCCAGAGCATCTCCTGCTGGGCAGGAGCCACGGCCTCAAGCCCAGCATGTCCTCGGCTCATTGGAGGCTCTGGCAAGTGGAAGTGGACTCCCACTGGGGCCACACCAAGCTGAGTTTGTCCCAGCACTGCCACCAGGAGCTCCAGCAGGAAACACAGGAACAACAGTAGCTACCACTGGCTCAATGCTCACGATGTGCTGGAGACTGTTCTAGGCACTTATCACTGAATCCTCCTGATAGCTCTCTAATCTAGGTATTGTTTGGGGCAAGGAAATTAAGGCACACACAGGTTAAGGAAACTGTCAGGGCCACTTGGCCAGTAGGAGGACAGAATCTGAGCTCTGCCAGTCTGGCCCAGAGCCCTGCTGTTAACCACTTCATCTACACTTGGCACAGAGGCTGATTTTGGGTCATCCCCTGCTCCCCCCTGGCCTTCAGTTTCTTCATCTGTAAAATGGCCTCAAAACCCTCCCACACAGGAAACTGTGAGGATCAAGTGAGAGTGTGTATAAAGCATGGTGCCTGGCATGCGCCCTACTACTAGGCAAGGCTCCCTCCCCTACCTGCATGAATGGTGGGGGTCTCTGAGGCCCTGGGCCCCAGTGGGTCTGGCTTGGTTGCTGGCCACATACTCCTAAAGGGTGCCTCTTGAGACCATTTTCAAAGTCCCTTCAGCCTGTCTCCCCCACAGTGGGCAAGCTGACCTAGGTAGGGTCGAGCTTCCTGGCAGGCGGGCAGCCCAGAGGCCCTGGCATAATGGAGGAGGTGGTGGGCTGACACTGGATCCTCTGCCCACAGCTCAGCCACACTGCCCATCACCTTCAAGTGCCTGCTGGAGAACAACCACATTGACCGGCGCATTGCCCGCTTTGTGCTGCCTGTGGGTGCCACCATCAACATGGATGGCACCGCACTCTACGAGGCTGTGGCTGCCATCTTCATTGCCCAGGTCAACAACTATGAGCTGGACCTCGGCCAGATCGTCACCATCAGGTGCATGCCGGACACCCCAGATGCAGTGTGGACGGGCTGGAGGCAGGGGCAGTACAGGGAGGGCCTTCAGGATTCTTGAACTCCCAGAGCTAATGGGGCCTCTGGGGCCCAGAGAGGGCAAGGGCCCATCGTGAGCCACGCTGCGCGTGCTCGGGCCCCCACATGGCCTGGCCTCTGACTCGGGGCACAGAGCTCCTTCCCAGCGCTGCCCTGCAGAGGGGGAGCTCCCCGGGTGGAGAGGCCTGGTCCACAGGAGGGCCTGTAGTCTGCATGCAGAGGGTGAGCAGAGGCACGGGCAGGACTGAGGGACAGTGGAGAGCCGCTGGTGTGGCTGGAGCTGAAGAAAGCCTGCTGGGGTGAGAGGCAGAGGCTGGGGAGGCCGCCTCACATGCCAGCCCGAGGGCACAAGTCTGACCCTGGGAACCAGGCCCCAGAGGGAGGCTGAATGGAGTCGTGTGGGTGGACGATTAAAATCTTGGGGCAGCTTCTTGGAAATCTATAGCGGCCATGGCTCCAGACACTCGGTTTTCCACAAACTCCTTGGGAGGTTCTGCTGCGGCCAGGGATGGGCGCCCACGGGGCTGTGGGACATGGAACGGGGACCCCCGAGAACTCCTGACGGGCCCTGCCCAATATGGCTGTCCCCAGAGGCCCTGGCGTCCTGCCCTGACTGCGGGCCCTGCCCCTCTGCCCCTCCTCTCGCCCTCCCTGCCCCTCCTGCAGCATTACAGCCACGGCAGCCAGTATCGGGGCAGCCGGCATCCCTCAGGCCGGACTCGCCACCATGGTCATTGTGCTCACCTCTGTGGGGCTTCCCACCAATGACATAACCCTCATCATCGCCGTCGACTGGGCTCTGTGAGTGGGGTTTGCCCTCACCACCCCCACCCCCTGGGCAGCAGGCACTCAGGGAAGACCGGGGAACTGCTGCGGGCTCCTTACTCATCAACACTGGCCTGGCTGAATAATTCCTGGGGCCCCCTTTACAAAAATTAAAATTGGGATTCCTTGTTCAAAAATCATAAAAGAATTTCAGAGGGTGAGAGCAGAGCATCAGACTGAGCCCAGGCCCTTCTCAGCATGGGCACAGCCACATGGCCATGAGGCTGGTCGGCACCAGCCTGCCTCAGCATTGCTGGGGGCCTCGGGGCTCCCGAGGATCCGGGAGCACCTCTCTGTGGGTCCTGCCCTGGCAGCTGGGACCCACTGGGGCTGCTGGGGTGGGTGCCGCCCTCCTCCAGCTCCCCTCACGGAAGTGCCCACCTCGGCTCCCCAGGGACCGTTTCCGCACCATGATCAACGTGCTGGGTGATGCGCTGGCTGCAGGGATCATGGCCCACATCTGCCGGAAAGACTTTGCTCAGGACTTGGGCACCGGCACTGAGGTGAGAGCAGTGCCTTCCTCCCAGCCTGGCTGCCCAAAGCCTCTGGAAGGTAGAGCCAGGGTGGGGTGGGCAGGGCACCAGGTCTCCCCACTCCATCTGGGCAGCCTTTGGCCAGTCCTGTTGTGCCTCTGCACCTCGGTCTCCTCATCTGGTATGGGGGTGATTAATTCCCCTGACAGCTGGTTGTTGAGCACCCACCATGGCCAGCAGTGACCCAGACACAGGAGGAACAGTAGTGAACAAAGTAAGATAAACCCTTGCCCTCAGGGAGCTAGTACCCTGGCGTGGTGGTGGCACTGCTCCTGCTGACAGTGCGAACATGGGTGCAGCTGCTCAGGGCGTGTCTGCAGGGCTCCTTCGGTAACTGCATGTGGCAGGCTGCCCCACTCCATGGAGGACACTGAGGCCCAGGCAGGGGAAGCACCAGTTCCCTCACTGGAGCCTGTGGATCAGGTCCCCTCCTCTGCTAAGACAGCCCCAGGAAGAGACAGGACAGCTTGGAACTGAAGCCCAGAGAGACGCTGTGACCTGTCCAGGTCCCACAGCACACTCACAGGAGTCAGCCACGTGTGTCCCTACCCTTGGCCCCTTCAGTCTTCCCTGGTCTTCCTCGCTCTTCCTCAGTCTCTCCTGCAGCTACCATGCCCGTTTCCCTCCCCAGAAACTGCTGCCCTGTGAGACCAAGCCAGTGAGCCTCCAGGAGATCATGGCGACCCAGCAGAATGGCTGTGTGAAGAGTGTGGCTGAGGCCTCGGAGCTGACCCTGGGCCCCACCTGTCCCCACCATGTCCCCGTCCAGGTGGAACAGGATGAGGAGCCAGCTGCCCCCAGTCTGGACCACTGCGCCATTGAGATCAGCGAACTTGAGACCAATGTCTGAGCCTGTGGAGCTGCAGGGACCAGGGAGGCCTCCAGGGCAAGGGGCCAAGGGCAGGTGTCAACTCACCACTTTCCTTAGCAGCTGACAGGGCTGGGCTTGCACATTCTTCCCACACTTGAGAGGCTGAAATTAGGCCCACTTGATGGAAAATAGAGGCTCAGAGAGGACAAAGACTGCATGTGGGAGTCCCGGCCAGAAAGCAATGGGCCAGCACAGCCCAAGCCCCAGCTGGGACGTGTCCACCACATTGGCCTGTGAGGGCAGCAGGCAGGGGTTATGGCCCCCACTTCCTGGATCTCACAGTTGAGGCTCTGCAAGCTGAAAACACTTGCCCCAGGTCTTAGAGCAAGTAACGTCAGGGTCAGGACCCTAACTCAAGTCTTCCAAGACCTGGCCTCTCCCTCCCAGAGGGCCCGATGCCAAGAGGCTCTGCTCCTCCCCAGGAGCCCTGCAGCCACACTGCCATCAGTTTATGAAGACACAACAGCATCCTGGCTCTGCCCTGGCTGTGTCTCGGCCCAGGCCAGCCCTCACTTGGCTGCTAACACGTAGCCTCAGACAAACAGCTCTCCTGGAGGACCGGCCAAGCCCAAGACCAGGGCCACTACCTTCCACGTGCCACAGTCTGTCCCATTTCCCATCCCACCCACTATTTCTCACAAAGTTCATCCAACGCGGAGACAGAGCTGTCTTCACTAGACTGTGGGGACCCTTGAAACATCCGGGTGAGCCTCCCCAGGACAGGTGGGCCCACTGGGAGCAGGGAGGTAGGCTTGCTTGGGATGCTTCAGTCAAGCTGCCCGTGTGGCCCTGGGGTCAGTGCTCCCCAAAATCCCGTGGGATGCAGCAGAGTTAGATCTTCTATTCCTTCCTGTGTTTGTAAATTCAGTGATAACTAAATAAAGGTATTTTGTTTCTCAAGTCTTGTGTGCTTTGCGACCATACTCCAGCCAGCATCTGTTTATTGGGCTAGCATAGGCTGTCAGCGCAGGCTGGCCCGTCTGAGCAGTCAGAGTATGCACAGGCCTGCCAGGCAGCCAGAGGTAAACAGGCTTGTCTAGGTAGCTAGTGTACACAGGTCTGTCTGGGCTATCGGAGTGGGCACAGGCCTGCCAGGGCAGCCAGCAGGCACGTGAGCCTGTCCCGGGGGCCAGAATGAGGGCAGGCCTCTGACCCCACAGCCCTGGACTTCTGCCTGTGCGATTACTTTGTAGGCACCCAGAAACTTTACACTGACTCCTGCTGATCCAGCCGGATGTGGAGGTGCTCGTACCCTACCCACCCCTGCCAGGTACCAGCCCAGCACCTGCAGGAAGCACACACAGACACAGCCACAAATTGCCAGAAAGGGGTAGTGCTTTTATATTAGTTTTTCTGTAACAAGAAAAATCAGCTTTGTTCAAGGTTTTTGTAATACTTTCTTCTTAAAAAAGAATGAAAAACTGAATGCACCCAGAGCTGCCTGCAAGCCCAAAGAATAAAGAAGTCCTGTCATGGGGCAGCAGGCCCTTCCTCCCTGCTGGACCCAGCCCCGCTGCCCCCACCTCACTCCTGTGCACGACCCCAGCAATGCCAGACTGGCCCCCTTGCCCTCAGGGGGGCTTGGCCATCAGACATGCCTGTGGCTGGCCAGACCATGGCAGGGAGAGGCTGCCCCAGCAGCTGGGGAGCAGGCTGGCTGGCCGGGGCACTGGTTCCAAAAGCTCCTGTCCCCAAAGGGAGGGAAAGAACAAAGCCAGCTTCCATGAGTTCCAGAGCATGGCAGGCACCCAGGCACAGAGAGCATGGCAGTAACTGTGTCTTCTCCAGCGGATGGGCAGACAGATGGACACGCAGAAGGCGAGCTGTCCTGGCCGGTTCTGGCTGGGGCAAGAGCTGTCGGTGGCACAGGCCTCAGAAGACTGTTTGCATGTGACTTATGTGTGTGTGTGTATACATGCATGTCCATGGGAGAGGGGGTGGGCACCCGTGAGTGCCAGGGTGGGGCCAGACCCTTCCCTGAGTGTGCATGAGTCAGAGGGCATGATGGCAGTGGCGGGTGTGGGGCAGAGAGTGGGACCCGTTTGGAAGGTGACATGCAGCTGTTTGCGGGTGTGTTGTGGTGTCTGTGCCTGTCTGGCTGTGGGATGTATGGCCGGGAGGGGTGGGGATGGGAGACCGTGTGTTTAGTCTGTGTGCTGGGGGTTGAGGGGTCTGGTGGGCATGGGGCTGGGTGTGCCTGTGTGTGTGTGGCAGAGTTGAGGCTCACAGGGCACAGGCATGCACTGCAGAAAGGGGTCCAGTAGTCCATTGTCCTGCAGAACACATGGGAGGGTCAGGGAGGCCAGGGCAGATTTACCAGCCTGTGGGGGGTGGATTGGGGAGCTGGGCGGCCACCCAAGGGGACTCTGGGAGGGCCAGACAATTGCAGGCAGGAGAGGCTGCCCCTGGGAGCCCAGAGCCAGTGGGCCACCCACCAAGAGGTGCTCATGAGGCCTGACCAGGCCTGATGTGGATCAGAAGGCTTCTGGGCCCTCTGGCCACTTCCTGGGCCCTCTGCCAGGGCCCCATTCACCAGACCTGACCATGGCCAATGTCCTCCAGAGGAGGCAGATTCTCTCCCTCCCAGGGCTCCACAGCCCCCCTTGTGAGGGCCATTGCATCCTCATGGAATGACCAGTCACCCCTGTCACTGGGGTGGCTCTGCCAGAGGACCATGCCTGGAGAGCAGGGGCTCTGCCATCATACCCCTGGGCCCTGGGCCCTGGGCCCTGGGCGGAGAGCAAGGTGGCTTCCAAGCCCTGCCCTAGGGCCTGGCCCCCACTCTTGGATAACTGCCCCCAAGCATACTGTTCTGTCACCAGCTGGACCCTTCGGTCACCCACCCACAGAGTCTTCCCCCTCCCTGGGCCTCCTCTCTGACCCGGGCCCTACTTCAACTCAGCATCCCGGCAGCAGCCCAGCAGCCCCCAGCCTGGCTCACTCCGACACCACACCTGCCCTCCTGCCTCCTGGCTGCCGCCACGCCCATCCCTAGCAGCTCCAGTGGCTCTGCCCATTGCCCTCTCCTGACGCACCCCCCTTTCCCAGCCTGACCTCAGGATCCATGACCACAGCCATTCCTTTGTCAATAAGCTCAGTTTCCATGTTCCTTCCCCTCCTGTCCCACACACCTGGCCAAAACCCCAGCCATGGACGGGTCCCGTCGTCCCTCTCCTCCACACCCACCCTGGCCTGCTGAGCACCTCCTGCTGCTCAGAGAAAACAGGAGCTGAAGGCACCCGGCTGGTGTGACTACATGGCCAGCCACCGAGTCACTAACATGCACGCGACTGCAGCCCCTCAGTCCTCTGCCCCTCCTGCCACCGTGGAAGGAGCACTGCCTCTCCTGCCAAAGCAAGTCCCTCGGCTGTTCCCACGGGGATGGGGACAGCAGGCTCTCCTCTCCTCCATCTCTGACTCCTCCTCTGCACGGGCCCCTCCCAACAGCATTCAAACCAGCTCTATTCCTTCAAAAAGGCATAAGGTAAACAGAGTCCTGCCCAAACGTCATGCCCCTTTCGCACTATCACCCTGCCTCATCTCTTCTCTGCCAAACTTCTTGACAGAGTCGTCTACGCTCCCTGGATCCACTCCTTTCCAGCTGCGATGACAGCAGCAGCCTCCGCCGGGGCCCCATGTCCTTTCCCTGCTTCCACACCCCAGCCCCTGTGCCCGCCCCACCGGGGCACCTTCACCCGGGTAGAGCCCAGCTTGTGCTGGCCTCCTGCAGGCTCGCTGTTATTCCCCACTTCTGCTCGGGGCCTGGCGCCTACCGAATGCTCGTGGAGTTGAAGCAGGGACAGATGGTGAAGAGGGGGCAGAAAGACCCCGGACTGGGGTTGGGACAAGAAACTGCAAAGGAGCAGTTCGTGCGTCCCTACAGACCACCTACCTACGTCACATCCGGTTCACCCTGACACTATCGCCTTTTCTCTTCCTCCTCGTCCTCATCCTCCTCGTCCTCATCCTCTTCTTCTTCCTCCTCCAACCGGCCCCGGTCCTTGGAAACGTCACCGAACTCAAAGTTGCCTTCTATGTCCAAGACCTGCAGGTGCTTCAGTCTCCGGAAGGCGCTTTCCACCACAGAGCCCACAGCCAGCTTGTTAAACCTGGGCGGGCCACCGTGTGGCTCAGTGCCAGGAGCCCAGCCCTCGGAGTCCCCACTCACCGGCCCCAGAAGGGAAAAGGGAGGGAACAGGCCTCCAGGCGGTGGCACCAAGCACAAGAGGCAGGGACTGCCAAGCTCGGCATGGTGAGTCCAACCTCAGCTGTGCAGTGGGCCACAGCTCTGGGGCAGGGGTTGGCCCTGCACCTCCACCCGCAGGATGAGGGGCAGGCCTCCCTCTGCATACACTCTCACTGTGATTTGGGAGGGGCAGGCAGGGGCAGGTGCTTCCTCTCTGTCTGCCCTCTGGCATTTAACCCCAAGGTCTGAGGCTCTAGAGCTGCCAGCCTGGGGTCACCTTGGTGCCTGGCACATAGTCAAGGCCAGTGCCAAGCTGAGCCAGGGACAGACTCCAGCTGTGGGAAGGCAGAGGCTGGGTTCTAACCTCAGTCCCTAGTAAGAGCTGAGGCACAGGTCACACTCCACCCCTATGTCTGGGCCTCAAAGCCCCTGGGAGTGCACATTCTGCCTATCTCTGACCTGTCACCTTCTCTGATTTGGGGGTGGGGGAAGCTGTTGGGAAGGGTGCTCCTCACTTTGCTGTATGGAAGCTCATCTCCTTGGGGAGCTGCGTCCCTGAATCATTCTAAAGCCCTGGAGCTCCGTGAGGACTGGACACATGCTGTCCTGGGTCCAAGGCTGGCTCTGCACACAGCAGTCACTGTTCCTGTGCCCTTTTATAAGCAGTTCCTGAAGCCCTTTTATAAGCCTGTGACCTTACCTGGTCTGGCCAGGACTGTCCCCACCCTTAAGGGCTGAGGAAAAAGAGGCTCAGGGGTTCTGAGATGCACCCAGTCCACAGCCAGTCAGCAGTGAAGCCAGGCTTCTAACACTGACCTCTGCCTGTGAGCTGTTCCCTGTGCCTCCCCTATCCCACTAGAGCTGAGGTGGACCCCAGGGTGCTTTGCAGGGCCCCAGGGGACTCCTACCTGAGAAAGATCCCTTTGAGGTTGGGTGTGGAGTCAAAGGCATTGGCGGGCACTGTGCTAATTTTGTTGTTCTGCAGGTACAGGTACTCGAGCGACTCCGGGAGCCCCTCGGGGATCTCTGTGAGCTGATTCCCCGCAATGTCCAGCAGCTGCAGGGGTGACCGGGGAGTCAAAGCACTTAGCAACTGCAAAGCTCCCACCAACCCTCAGCCTACCTAAATCTCACCATAACCCTGTGAGTTAGGGTCTGTAACTACCCCTAGGGGAAGCAGAGGCTCAGAGAAGTTAAGAGATCTGTCCAAGGAGTGTACAGGGCTGGACCTGGTGAGCCCAACTCCAAACCTTTACTCTAACTGATGTCTGTCCTGCCCAGCTCCTTCTGCCTCCCCCATGAATTCACAGCCAAGGTGTCTGGGCATTACAGCCCTTTCTCTTCAATGCATCTGTCCTCCTCATCAGACTAAATACACCAGCAGGGCAGGGGCCAGGGACCCTCCAGTCTCTGAATCTTGCCCCACTGGGTCCCAGATGAGGGTGGGGAGGATTGCAGGGGCCAAGAGCAAGGGTTCGAGGCCCACAGTGACCCCAGCATGGCAGCAAGTCTCCAAGCTATTCAGTCTTGGTCACTACATGCCTAGAGTCCCAGAATCAGGCAGCCAGGAAATGGGGTGGTTTTCCCAGAGCAGAACCTGAAATAGTCAGGAGGCCTGGACATGCATGGGCCTAGCTCACTGCCTGCCCCTCAGGCTTTCAGCACACCCTCAACCCCAACACACACCTGTGCAGCCCCAGATGGGATTCTGTCATCTCTAAGCTCCCTTCCCAACCCAATAGGCTGAGGCTCAGGGTCAGGATACTGGAGGCCAAGAATCCAGATTCAAGGGGAGCACAAGCTTCACACACCTTAGGGAGCCTCCCTGTCACCTCCCCTACCCAGCAGGGCTCCCTGCTCCCCACTGTGTTCCCTCTGCACAGCTCCCCCGCTTCCTCATTCATTCCAACACCCTCAGTGCCCACGGGCAGTGGGGACATGGAATTCACTGAGACACTGCCCCACCCTCAGGAAGCCAGGCGACACTTGGGCTGAGTCCTAGGTATATAAGCTCTCGGAGGACGGTGCTGCTCCCTTTGTCTTATTCCCTGTTGCGTTTCCAGTCCTAGAGCTGTGTGCTGGTGGGGGCTCGGTACAGGCTACAGGCTCATGGAATGGATGAGTGAGGAGGTGACATTAGGGAGGAAAAGATGCTTCAGCAGAAGAGCTGGTATAGGCAATGCCCAGTGCGTCTGGGGAACTAAGAAGAGCAGCTGGGAGCAGGGGAAGACCAAGGCTTGAAGGCTGTGCAAGGATTCTGGTCTGGGTTCTAAGAGCAACAGGTGCCACAGAGGGGTTCTGGACAGGAGTGTTATGGTGAACATGTATTTTTTTAGACACCCTCTGCATATGGAATACAGGAGTAGGGAGCTCCTAGGACACCAGGGTCCAGGCAAGAAACGGTGGTGGTTTGACTTGGGGTATATGCAGCAGGTCTGGAGAGAGGCAGAGAGAGATGTGATGGTAGAATTGGCTGGGCTTAGTCACAGCGGGCACTGGGGGGCAGATGGTTGGAAAAGGGGACGTCAAGAGCAGCTCCCAGGTTTCCCGTGGGTGCCTAGGTGGATGCAAGTTAGAAAATGCAGAGGGAGCAGGTGTGGAGGAGAGGACAGTGGGGTTTGCGCCCCTGGGGAACAGGTTCCTAAGCAATACCACAGAGGGACTGGCTCAGGTGGTCAGACTGGTGTCAGGCCCTCAGCGGGGCCATCTGGGAGATGAGAGACCATGGCTGCTCCTGCAGGCCCGCTGCCTCCCCCAGCTCCCACCCGGCTCTGTCCTCAGTGCTCGGCCCCACCTCCCTGCCTGCACTCTCCAGGACTCTTTCCTGCACTCAGACATCCCACCCTGACAGCTCCCGCGCCCCACCCGGCCCCCGCCAAGAATGTCCTTTGAGCCTACCACGCTGAGGCCCTGGGCCAGCAGTGAGCACAACAGACTAAAATGTCTGCCCCTTATCCTAGTGGGGAGGGCAGGCAGCAAACAAGCAGACAGATGACCTAATGCCCGGAAGGGAGAAGGGTTAGGAAGAAAACAAGACAGAAAAAAGTGGCAGGCAGCGTGGGTGGGCCTCCCCAGGAAGTGACACTTGAGAAGAGCCCTGAGAAAGGAGGAGCAGCCCAGAGCACTGGGAGAGGGTCCTGGCAGAGCAGTGGAGGGGCAGTTCCTGACCTCACAGCCCCTCAGCCCTGCCTTCCAAGTTTCTCTAAAGAGGTTTCCCTTTTGCCTGGTTGGGTAGGGAAACTGCATTTGTAACAGAAGAGATTTGATTCATACGGCAGACACTGCCACTCCCCCCACATGACTCTGAGAGCAGCCCCAGCAGTCACACCCACTCGCCAGCCCCAGAAGCCCTCAAGTAGGGCACCCAGCCCTCTGCCGATGGGTGAGATCAGCCACCTGGCTGGCCTTGCTGCCCTCTCCTGCCCCAAGCCCAGCCAAGCCTAGCCTTCTCCAGGCACCTATTCCCATACCTGCAGATGAGTGAGCCTGACTCTCTGGGAAGAATTGCCTGGTTCCCCCAGTCCTCCTGAACCATGGGCCCCCTAACCTGCAGCCATGCCCTCCCCTTATCCCCATAGCCCTCCTTAAGCCTGTACCTGCATGTAGGGAGCTCAGCCTGGCCATACCAGCTGTACTCTGCCTTTCACTGCTATGCGGAGACCCTCTGCAGGGCCCAGGCCCACCAACTCTAAGGCCCTGCTTCCCCAGCAGGTACCTCCCTGACGCCAATGCGTGGGCTCAGGGCAGCCTACCAGCAGCCCCCTGCCCCTCCTTGTTACCTGTAGACCCGCGAGGTCAACCCAGGCACGGGGCCCCAAGGCCCGGCTGCGCAGCCTGTTGCCAGTGAGGTAGAGCTCACGCAGTTGGGCCATACCGGCCAGCGCCCCACGCGCCAGGGCAACCAGCTCATTGCGCTTGACCTTCAGCACATGCACGTTGCGTGGCAGCCCGGGGGACAGTGTGCGCAGCCGGTTGCCTGACAAATCCAGCGAGCGCAGCAGGCGCAGCTTGCGGAAGGCATCCCGGTGCACCTCCGGGCTGGCAATGCGGTTGTAGCTGAGGTTGAGCTCCTCCAGGAAGTAGGTGGTGGCGAAGTCTTCGCGGCCGATGCCGGTGATCTGGTTGTGCAGGATCATGAGGGTGCGCACGCGGCGGGGCAGGCCGCTGGGCACGCGCTCCAGCGCGTTGTTGTACAGGTGTACGGTGTGCAGCCGCTTGAGGCCCTGGAAGGCCCGCGGGTGGATGCCTCGGGCGTGCAGCTGGTTGCTGTGCAGCAGCAGGTACTCCAGGCTGCGGATGGGGGTCAGGACGTCCGCGTCCACACTCCGGATAGCATTCTTCTCCAGGTGCAGCAGAACCAGGCTGCGCGGGAGCCCCGCGGGCACCCGCGACAAGTTATTGCTGGACAGATCCAGGTACTCCAGGCTGGAGAGCTTCCTAGGGCCAGAAAGAATTGGGACAGTGGGCAGGAGCCCACATGGAGCTGGCTTCCACCATTATTCCCCAGAGAGATGGCGAGGAAACTGCCCCCACTTCGTCCCAGCTCTGCCACCAGCTGACTGGGGCACCTCCATCCTCTCCGAACCTCTCACAGGTTGATTTAATGATATATTGGCATAGGAAGGATCTAGCATAGTTTCTGACACATAGGATATTATTTAAAGAGTGATTGTTTAACTAAGGCCTCTTGTGGCTACCCTGGGCTCTAAACAACGAAAATGTATTTTTGTCTTTAACAAGAAAGCTTGAGTTTCTGTTTTGTACCAAGAAGCCAGCCTCTGCAAATGCTTCCCTGCCTCGCTGGAGTTTGGGCAGGCCTGGCCTGTACATACCACTTGGTCTTGGGGACAGAAATGTCAGCAGAGGCACAAACCTCAAAGTTCATTCTCCCAGGAAACTTGACAGGGCCAGGTGGGTGAGAACACCTGGCTGGGTGGGCCCCAGGGGGAGCTTCCCAGGCAGGTGCTCACACCGAGGGCCCAGGTGGGGCCTCACCAGAAGGTCTCATTGTCCAGGCCCTCGTCTGTCAGGTAGTTGTTCTGCAGGTACAGCTCACGCAGGTTGCTCAGCTCACTGAAGGCACCTGGCGGGATCTTCTCCAGCTTGTTGTTCTGGTGAGTGGGGTGGTAGGGGAGGGAATATGAGGGACAGTCAAGCGGAAGGGCAGAGCCCTGGGACGAGGTGTGGGAGGGGTCTGGGGAGCCAGGGAGAGGGGGCCCGGGCCCAGAGCACTCTGGGTGATGTGCTGACAGCAGTGGACGCTGTGCCTTCCAGCAGGCGCCCAAGGCCCCACATCCTCAGCAATGTGCCCTCATGAGCCTGGGATCTCCCCCAGTGTGGTCCCTGCCCCTCCCTGCCCTCTGCCCCCCACCTTGAGGTGCAGCTTGTAGAGGGCAGGTGGCAGGTGCTTGGGCACATGGCGCAGGAAGTTGCTAGACAGAATGAGGATCTCGACGTTGCTAGAGCCATTGAACATGTTGTCCGGCAGCCCGGCATCAGCCAGCTTGTTGTTGTGCAGGTATACAGACCTGGAGATGAGGCTCAGGTCCTCACCCACTCGGACCCCCAACTCTGGCCCCAGCATCAGCTCACCTGGCCTCCAAACCTTGCTTAGGTTGGGCCTGGGGCCGAGGGCACCCTCCTCCCACTTGAACTAACCCGCCTGGTTAGTCCCCCCACAGCCCAGGAGACCAAGGACCCACCAGGGGTTACCCGGCAGGTTAGTAGCAGAAATAGGATTTCCTGACCCCCAGTCGGTGCTCCTCCATACCCTTCAAGGTTCTCAGTCATTCTCCAACTGGAATCCCTGCCTGTCAAACCCACAAAGCTGGCTCTGAGTTCTGTGGGGCTTCCTGAAAATGGGAACTTGCACACCACTTCTTTGTCCCTGGTGCCCAGCAGAAGGCCTGGCTCAGAGGATGTAACCCCTCATTCATTCAGCAAGTATACAGTGAGTGCCCCTACGTGCCAGGACTATTCTAAGACACTGAAGATATAAATAAAAGTGGACACAACCAACAAGACCCTGCCCTCATGGAGCTGATATACTAGAGGGAGCAAAGACAAGGAACAAGAGAGATACGCAGAAGACAGTTCGTTCTTGCTGTGTGAGGATCATGGGCCTCAGTCTTCCCATCTGTGGGATGAGACCACACACAGCAACACTGGTTCCTCGGGGGATGGAAAGAATCAGGTTAGGTGATAAATTCAGGGGCAGAAGCAGAAGCAGGGGTTGTCAGTGCCCCCAGCACCACCCTCCTCTGCTCACACACCCGTGCTGTGGCCTCACTGATCCCGAAGCAGCTCAAAGTGAGGTACGACTCTGCCTGTTGGAAGAAGTTTCCTTCCCCTGCAGCCCCTGGGCAGCCTCACCACAGCCCTGAGCAAGGGGCATCATGCCTGCACCGCACAGCACACCCCTCCTCCAGGGCCTGTCTGGGTCCTCTCTGCCTGGCTCAGGGCTGGTGGCCTCAGCAAATCTCCCCTCCCAAGCCTGAGCCCAGGGCTCCATCTATCTTCTGACCTCAAGTTTGGCTTTTGGCCAAAGGTAAGCCCGTAGATCTTGGTGAGATAGTTGGCAGCAAAGTCCACACTGATCAGGGTGTTTGGCAGGAATCGGGGTGCCAAGGTCAGCTAGAAAGGGAAGAGCTGGGTCAGAAAGGCCAATAGAGGGACAGCAGCCAGCTTTGGACCCTACTGTGTGCTGCTCAGCTGGGCCCCTTTAATTTGTTTCCTCCCAGTCCCACTACCCTGATAACACACAAACTGAACCTCTGCAGCTCCCCACCGCCCTGAGCTTGGCACTCAAAGCCCTCCGGGCCTCCCGCCTGTTTTTCCTCCTGGTCTCTCCCCTAATTGCTCCCTGACACTGGCCCCAGTCCATCCACAGTGGAAACCGACAGGGCCCACCCTGTCCACCCTCCCTTCAGTCAGCAGCGTCCCTGAGTCTGCAACATTCCAGGCACAGCCCCAGGTACTGGACACGTCCTGGGAACAAGACAGAGAAAAGCCTGCTCCCTACCCTCAAGCTTAAATCTTAGTGAAGAAGACAATAAACAAGGCATAGGAGTATCTGATAGTGACAACCACTAGGGAGTGAAAATGGGCTGCAGACAGAGGACACCTGGGGTGGGTGCTCAGGGAACAGGTGACCACACTGAAGGCGTGATGGCATCACAGATGCCCTCCAAGGGGAGAGCAGGAGCAGGGAGTGCCGGCCCTGATGAAGTCGGCCGGGGTTGGAGCAGGCACAGAGTGAGAGTGAGTTAAGAGAGGCAGGCAGCCCGACTGCTGGCCTCAGGGAAAAGTGTAGGTTTCATTCTGGGCAGAAGGCGAAGCCTCAGGAGGGTTTTAAGCAAGCACAGAGGATGCAGGGGTAGAAGCAGGGATGGTTTTAAAGGTTACTCTGGCTGCTGTGGGGAGCCAGGGCGCAGACAAGGAAGCAGGGGTGGGACAGTGGACCAGTGCAATGCAGGTGGGTGAGCAAAGCACTCCTGGATTTGGGGCTCAGACCAGTGGGGCTTGGAGGTGCCCTTTACAGGAAGAGGTGGGGAGGCTGCAGGAGGATTGGAGTCTGGGGGCTGCGGGCAGGAAGCAGAGTTCTACTTCCCGTAGACCTCTAGGGGAAATGCCAGGAGGGAGGTGGATCTGAGTCTCAAGTGGGAGAAGTGGACAGTACTGAACACTGTCAGTCCATGTGACCCCAAGGGAGCTGAGAGAGAAGGAGCTGGACAGAGCCCTGGGCACACCAACTTTTGTGAGGCTGAGGGCCTTTGTGCCTTTTCTCATGCTGCCCTTTCTTCAGGGCATCCCCTTCCAGGCCCCTGGATGAAATCCTATTACGTTTCATGGCCCTGATCAAATTGCATTTCCTCCAGGAAGCCCTCCAAGTGCCCCTCTCCACAGTGGGGCACAGTGGGACCCTACACCCTATAGGCCTTGGCCTCTGTCTTCACTATCTAGCTACTCTGGTGCTGTGGGTTAAGGTGTAGGCTCTGGGCCCGTCACCCCAGGGCCATATCTGAGCAGCAGCAGGGACCCAGAAGCTGACCCAAAGAGGCCCTGAGCTTGGCCCCCAACACCAGGGGGCCAGGGCAGTACATCCCCACCCTGTTGCAGGCCCCTCACCTTGTTATTGGCCAGGTACAGGTAATTGAGGTTGGTCAGATGCTCAAATGCCTCCTCCGGGAGCCCTTCAAAGGACAGGCATCAGTCAGAGCCCTGGATGAAGGAGACGCTACAGGGGAGCATGCCAGCACTGAGCCCCACCGAGGCCTACCCCACTGGCCAGGGCTGGGGAGGGCAGGCCGAGCTCTGATCCCTCCCAACCGGTGCCAACAGGCCTGCCCAGCCCATTCTCATGCCCCTTGCTCACAGAGGCCCAAGTTCAGAGGAGCAAAGGGGAAGCACCTGTGGGAAGATGGCTGATCCTACACCTTGCTCAAGGCCACCTGGGTAGAAATGGGTCCTCATAAGGTCTAGCCATGGGGCAGAGGACCCAGCCAGATCCTTCCCTACCAGGAAGGAGTGCTCCCCTGGGGGCAGCTCCAGGGAGTCAGATACCCTCTTCAAAGCCAGCACCACAGCAGGGCAGGGCTCCACTGAGCCTCCGTGCCCCTGCCCCTGCCCCTTCTTGCTGATGCACTGTCAGGACTATGCTGTCACCGGGAGCCCAGCCAGGTTGGCCCTTCTCCAGTCCTGAGGCCGGCCTCTGACACTCGGTTCTGAGCTCCCAGCCCCTCAGATGCTGGGACTCTCCCAAGAATCTAATGAGAGGGAACAGTTACATAAACTGTGCGGCATTCCTCCACAGAATACCCTCCTGCCGCTGTGTAAAATGATGGCCACTCAGTTCTTAGCAAAATGAGAAATGCTGCTGTGCTAATTGCAAAGGGAAACAGAACAGTTACAATCGTGACATCTACAAGTTCAGCTATGAATTAAAGTACACGAAGAAAAAACTGGTTTGGATTGTGGTGATGGTTGTGTAATTGCATAAATTTCCTAAAACTCATCAAATTATATTTTTCAATTGGGTAAATCTTATGGCATAGAAATTATATCTCAACAGAGTTGCTTTTTAAAAAATGGGAAGGACTATACCAAAATATCAATAGGGATTAACTCCAAGTGGCAGAATTGTGAGTTGGCTTTTTCTTTTCCATTTTATTTTCTGTATTTCCAAATTTTCTGTTATAATCATAAATTATGGTCATCATAAGAAAAAATAACTTTTTACAATGCGAGGACTCTACAATGCTTTGATTCTAAAGGCTGTCTGTGAACTGAAGAGTCTTTGACAAAGACTCTGGAACTTTATGATTCTCTCAAGTTTCTCTCCTGACCCAACTCCCAGGTCTCAGAAACACTGAGGAGTGGCTTTTAGGCTATTTTCCTATGGAGCCCCTTGCCCAGCAGCCCAGCCCAGGCCTGCTCTTTCCCACATTCCAGGGTCAGCAGGACAGAGGTCTCCCCATGGGTGCCTGGTCCCCCACCTGGTGCCCCCATACCAGTCTCTGGGTGATCCCTCACCTCGAGAGGTCAGGCGATTGTTCTGGAGGTTCAGAGTCTCCAGCCGGTGCAGCCGGGAGAGCTCCTCAGGGTAGATCTTCTCCAGTTGGTTGTTCTGGGGAGAGGCAAGGGCTGGTGAAAAGGTAGCTTGGGGGCTGTCTAGGGCTCCTACCCCATGAAAGGCCCACCCCTCCCTCAGCCTCAACCCCAGTCCTAGGAGCCTGTCTCTGTGTTGGGCACTCCCATGGGATTCTCCCACATGCAGATGGACCCGGCTCCAGGCCAGCCTGGACCTGGGTTTTGGAGGCACAGCAGTGACCACAGAGTGTGGGACCTGCCTTCCAGGAGCCCGTACACAGGTGTCCACAGGCAGCTCAAACTTGGAGTGCCATTTCCCCTCCAGACCTGCTCCCTGTGTGTTCCCACTTGGTGACAGGCATCCACAGCCAATTCTCCCCACCTCCAAGCCAGAAACCACTTTCAGTTCCCTTCTCAGCCCTGCAGTCCCCACTCCACTTAGAACACTTTAGAGCCTGGGTTAGGTACCACTTCCTCCAGAAGCCTTCCTGGGTTGGATCAGGGGCTGGATTAGGAGCTTCTCTGTGCTCCACGATACTATCCTCCCATCTCCATCTGTTACCTCTACTTACTTAGGTCTCTGCCTCCCACACAACTAGTGCCTCAAGGGCAGCTCTGACACAGGACCAGGGGTGTAGAGTGGGTACCCAAGAGATATTTTATGAATGAATGAGTGAATGAATCAACAATTAGTGCTGTCCTCAACTTGTCCCTTTCCCTCACAGGCTCCCCTGGATTTGGGCTCCCACCACTGCCAACCCAGACCCATCAGTGCTCTGTGACCCTGGGCAGCTCACTTTCCTTTGCTGGGCTTGATCTCCTTTGGAAATGGGTGTAACAGCCTCTCCCTCTCCCCCAGGGCTACTGGGCTACACAGAGTGGTCATGGGTACACTAGTGTTCCCAGAGTCCCCCATCTGGAATGCCATGTCCTACTTCTTGAAGCTCCAAAATCTGGCCTGCACCCCAGGAGAGTACTCTGTCTTCGGAGTCCCCAGGGCATTCAATGGGAGCCTGCTTTTCCCTCAATTTCTTGGCCTGTAATGGTGTCTGAGCTGCCCTGTCTATTCAGAAGGTCAGTTGCTGGGCAGGTCTGTGTCCATCTTCAGACAGGGCCTGATTCTACTTACGGGCCTCAGCCCAGACTCACCCAAGTGAAACAGAACAATTATAACATCGGGGTGCTCTATGACCGGCCATCAGAGGGGATGCCCCATGGTGGGGCCAGACTCCTACATCCAACCTGCCCTCGCACCCTGTCTGGGGGTGGAGAGCCACGAGTACTGGGGCTTGGGGCAAGGAGGGAGCTGTGGCCTAGGGGTTCTGGGACCAGCAAAGGGAGCTTGAGCGGAGTGGGCAGCCCTGGTGACACTGCAGTGCCGGCCTCACCTGCAGGGACAGGTGATTGGTGTGCTCAGGCAGGTCCCCAGGGAACTCACGCAGGTCGATGCCGCCACAGTCCACCACGCCCTCCTGGGAGCAGGCACAGTTCCGGGGGCAGTTGATGGTGGCTGGGCCAGGCCCCGGCTCCTCAGGACTCAGGACCAGCACCGGCTCCTCCTCCACAAATTCATTCTCTTCGGGGCTCAGGCTATGCGCACCACTTCGGCCAAACCCTGGGGCCCTCACGGCGAGCACCGCTGCCAGCTGCAGCTGCGGCGGCAATAGCAGCAAGACGAGCAGAGCCCGGCTTCGGGCCATGGTGCCTGCAGGGGGCGCCAGTCAGAGCCTCCTCCGCACCAGGGCTCAGGGCCCACGGAAGTCATAGTGGAACCCCCTAAGGCATGAGGCAGAGCCTACTCTGCACCTGTCCTGGGCATGCATCTGGCTGCTGCCCTCCCCTCCCCACTCGCCCCATTAGGGCTGCCCTCTACATGGGTGGGGGTGAGGTGAAGCCCTCTCTTTAGGCAGGTCTGCCAAACCTTCCACAACTCTCACCAGGCCTGGCCCAAAGAATCCGTACCCCCACTTCAGAGAAGGGAAAGCTGAGCCCTAGGAAGAACTGAGACTTGCAGGGCTCTGCCAGGACCTTGCTGAGGTCTTGCTGCCCTGGCACAGGCAGTGCTGGGAGCCCTGTCCCTCCTCCAGCAGCCACAGGCCACAGCAGGTCAGCACCAGCAGGGTATGGCCCAGCTCCTCACCTGCCACTCCAGGATTGTCAGGACTTGGCCCTGCTTCTCTTCCAGCTCCCCCTGCCCACGAGTCCCAGTGATGCAGGCCTACTTGGTAGTTCCTCTCTCCAGGCCTTGGCACATGCTGTTACTTTTCTAGTGGAGAGAGGAATGCCCTCCCCTCTCTAGTGCAATCAGCATCCTCTTCAAGAAGCAACTCCAGCATTGTGTCCTCTGGGAAGATTTTGAGCTGCCCCAGAGCTCCCTGTTCACTCCAGGGTTTGACATGGGTTGGGCTGGGTTATGACTACATGGTGTCTTTCCCCCACACAGGGCTGTGAGCCACTCTCTGTGTCTGGGTGGAGGCCCAGCCCAGAGCTGGACACAGACGAGGCATCAGTAAATGGAGCTGCTGCTGCCCCCAGGACCTCCCCTTCCTGGTGTTTATACCCTCAGCTGCCCTCACCAGGCCCTGCTGTGTTTACATGACTGCTGGCACTTGCAGGAGACCAGTCCCCAGCACGGTCCCCCTAGGGTGTAGGGATGGGGGTATAGGGGCTGACCTCAGACCTTGAGGAAGATGCAGGGGTTCCACCATCCCAGCAGCCTATGGGCCTAACATGGCTCCAGTCTGGTCCCTGGAGTTCTCTTTACAGGGACTCAGAAAACATCTCTGGGGTGTGGTGCACTGGGACAGACAGTAACTCAGGTACCCTGACTCTGGAGTCCTGCAGCCCCCAGCCTGAGCCCCCCTCCACCACTCAGCGGCTCTGACCTTGATGGGCCTCAGTCCACTCATTGGACAATGCAGACAATGTATCTATGGGAAGGAGGCAGCGAGGTAACAGACACAAGGCACCTGCACCCATCATTGCTGCAGCGGTTACACGAGCAGGCAAGTGGCAGCGCACAGGGCTTGGGGACCCACTCCTCAGTCCGAGCTCTCTCCCCACTAGATCCAGGACCCCAACCCACAGAGCAGAGAAGGGTCTGAGGAGATGTTGAGCCTGGGAGGGTTGGGGAAACTAGGAGTTTAACAATGAGACTGATGTCTTTAAGGAGAGCTTTGGGGCCAGACAGCCGGGGCTGTGGGCTCAGCTCTGGCTCTCCATTGTGCAACTTTAGGCAAGTTTTGTCACCCTGTAAACCTCTGCTTCCTCACCTGTCCATGGAGTTTAACCAAGCCATCCTTATGGAGAGACTATGAAAGTCACTGGGATGCACATAATGCACACAGTAAGTGCTCAGTAAATGTTAGCCCTTCCTAATATCTGCTACATGAGCAGTGCCTACTCCAGAATCCCCTGCTTCTTGCCCTCCCCTTGTCTAGATAATGCTTGCACTTTTTGGTCCAGTCCCAGCCCGCCTTGTCCCAGCAGACTTGTAGACTCTAGTCTCCTGTGAATTCCTGCTGCCCTGTGGTTGCTGCAGTATTTCACAAACTGCTTGGACTCACTCATTGGCTCAGCCAGCTGTCCAAGGTGAGGCCCCATCTCCCCCTTGCCATCTGTTGCACAGGTGACACAGGTGAGGAAGAAAAGGACCCTGGCCTCAGCCTGGTGGGGGCTGCAGACCCCCGTACAATAACTGCTGTCCCCCAAGACTGAGTGAACCCTGTGAGGCCCCAGAAGAAAAGGTATATGGAGACAAAAGATGGACAGCAGCCAGGCTTGCTGGAACCTATAGGTGTACAAGGCCTAAGCAGACTCAGGCTCCTGCCACTTGCCTGGCAGAGAACCAGGGAGCCCAGCATACATGCAGCTCCCAAACTCCAGGGATCAGTTGGCAGCAGCAAGTGATGCATGCATGCTGAAGCCTGGCCCTAGGCCCACCCTACTAATCCCCACTGCCTTCCCCTGTCCCTTGACCAAATGGGCAGCAAATACTCAGCCAGTCTATAGACCATCCATTCCATTATCACCCCCAAGATAACTCAACAGCCTTCAGCCACAAGAACCCCATCACCATACCAGAATCCCCCTCCCTGCCCGTCTGTCTGACTCCACTGCAGAGCAGGCTCTGGGAGGGGATATTTGGGCACAGGCACAGGCCCCAAATTAATCAGGGGCAGGAGGCCAGGAGAAGGATCTTCTCCACATATCCTGTGTATTCAGTGGACCAGCTATTTATCCTCCCTCACCTTCAGTTTTATATCTGTTAAGATTTATAAACTGTATCTGTAAAAATACTTAATTTACATTAATACTATGAACCATATTGAAAATGTTATCTCCACTTAATAGATGAGGGAGCTAAGGCCCTATGGGATTGGCCAATGTAACACAGCTGTAAAGTGGCAAAATCAAGCTCACAGCTCAGGTCTTAACCACAATGCTATAGGGCCCTTCCCTGGGCCAGGCACAGCTGGGCACTGAGGACGCAGACAGACCACTCAGGCATGACTCCTGCCCTAAAGCAGCGTATGCCTACACTGTCCAATGTGAGGGCCACATGCAGCTATTGAGCACTTGAAACATGGCTACTCTAAATTGAGAGGCAATGTAAGTATAAAATACAACATACATGGAACTCAGACTTAGTATAAAAAAAGAATGTAAAATATCTCATTAATATTCATGATATAAAATATCATTTATTTTTATATTTATTACATGATATTTAGGATATACTGAGTCAAATCAAATGTTAAAATTTTCATTTTACTTTTTTTTTTAACATGGCTTCTAGAAAATTTTACATTACATACATTGTTTGCATTTGTGGATCACATAATGTTTCTGTTGGACTGTGCTGGCCTATGTGTAAATGGAGTATTATAATCCCAGGGTCATCAGCAGTGTGATGGAGGGAAGCTAAGGACCAGAGGACCAGGACGGCTTCCCAGAAGTGACGCCTTATGTAGCTGCGAAGAATGAGTATCAGGCAAAAGGGAAAAGGTGATCAAGCAAGGGAGTCAGCATGAGCAAAGGCCCAGGTGCAAGAGAATCCATGCTGTGACCTCTGCAAAGCTCACTATAGTGTCTGGTAGAGCTTGGGGACTAGGAGTGACACAAGTGGTCAGTGGCTGCAAGTCCAGGCCAAGAAGGGACTTGAAAGGAGGTTAGGGAGAGTGACCCTTAGCTTAGGGGAGACGGGGAGCAGTTGAAGAGGAGTGTGACATAGGCAGGTTTCTAAGGAACTCTCAGAAGCTGTGCAATGGTGCAGGCAAAGGACAGTGAGCCGGGACTGGGCAGAGAGGGAGGTGCTGGACTGCAGGGATGGAGAGGATGAGCTGGACTCAGGGAAGAGGGAGGAAGACAAACAGGGCTTAGAGAGTGGTGGCCTCAGTGCCACCTCCTCCTCAGGCCTTAGGTTCCTGGGCAGTTCCAGCTCCACCACCTAGTCCACCATGTGATCTCGGCCCATCACTGACCCATCCGAGTCTCAATTTTTTTTTTGTTCTAAGAATGCTGAGCCAGATAAGCCCCCATGGCCCCTTCTGTAAGCCCAGCCATCTTGGAACTGGGTGTGGAAGAACAGAGAGAGCAGACCCCTGATCTCTGGAAGTCCCAGAGTGAGGCGCCCCACTAGTGAGAACTACTCACACTGTGGGGACAGCAAATGGCAGGTGAGGGTACAGCTTGGTTTGCAGTCTGCCTGTGTGGAGAGCTTTAGGGACAGTAGTACATGGCTTCCAGTCCTGAGGGTTGTGTGAGTCTGGACCAGTCACTCCACTGCTCTGAGCCTCTGTTCACTAGTCTCAGCAAAGGACGTGGGGGCTCCTCATGTGGATTCAGTGATGTGCCCAGCTAATGCCAGCACCAAGCAGGTGCAACGTACAACGTTCCTGAGAAACCTGAGAAAACACCTGGGACCCACTGCCTCTGCCCCCTACTCCCTCGGGGGAACCAAACCTCAACACCTATAAGGACTTAAGTGGGGATTAAAGGCAGGGCAAGAAGAAGGAAGGGGAAGGGAAACCACCATATTTAAGGACTGTTAAACAGATGAGTTTGTTGCTGGAGGTCCAAGTGTCCAAGAGCATTAGCCACTATGCTAAGGTGCTGGTGATAGGGAGCCATCAAGACTTCCAGGCAGGTCATGGTCAGAGCTTTGTATGTATGACTCTGTGAGGCCTAAAACTGCTACCATCAGTATCCCCTACCTAAGATTCAACGAAAAAGCACAACATATGCTCAGTAAGATTTAAATCGAAGGGACAAGATCTCGTGAAAACAGTCATGTGAATCAGACATTTCTTAACTTGCACTCTAAGCTGCAGCAGACTGGGCCCTGGGCCCTAAAAGGGGACATGACCAGCCAGAGGCTTTTCGGTTCATACTAGTGGCTCTTGGAACTGAGTGGATCACCACTTCACCTCCCCAGCTGCCCTGAAGTCCAAACGCAGCCGATCTTGCTGCGTGGGCCTCGGCAGGCATCCCTCTAAGCCCCCCGGACCTAGGACAGTCCTCGCTGCGAGAACCCTTGTGGAGCGCCTGCTCCTCCCCTAAGTTCCGGCCGCAGCTGCCTCCCACCCACAGCCCCTGCGGCTGCCAGGAGCTCTCCGCCGCGACCACCTCCTCTTCCACCTGACGGCCCGTCAGGTATTCTGACGCCAGGATCCGCTCCCCAGTCCCAGGCCAGGCTGGCAGGCTTCCGCCGCACTACAGGGAAGGCGCTGATCGTCCCCCCACCCAGCGCCCTTCCTCAGTCCAGCCGTCCCAGTGGGGAGGCAGCCTCGTGGACAGACACCAGGCCGGCAGCTGCGAGCTCTGGCTCCTCCAGCGCGAGGCGCTGGGCTGGGGAGCCGAAGCCCGAGCTCCCCTCACCTGGCTGCGCGTCCCGGGAGCATATCTCTGCCCCTTTCTGGGCCTCTGTCTGCCTGTAAAGAGGCCGGAGGGTGGTCTAGCTGGGGTGAGCTGACGTGAAAAGACTGTGCGCCCCGGCTGTAAGCACAGGGGTCCACGCCCCTCCCCAGCTCCACCTGCCCCCTGCATTCCCTGTCGCCCGCCTGCGTCCTTCCAGTCCGCCCTCGGATTCCTTCCAGATGTGCGCGGCGGGAGGAGCCCGGGGACTGGGACCAGCCTCTGGCCCGAGAGGAGAAAAGGCCCCTGCCCCGGGCCGCGGGCGCGGAGGGGTCGCAGCCCCGCGGGAGGGCTCTCCGTCGTACACTAAGTGCAGGGCTCCGGCGGAGGGCGCGAGATGCGGACCGCGCCCACCCCGCTCGGGGGCAGCAGCTGGGGCCGGCCGGACCACGGGGGAGGTCGAGTCCGCTGCCCTGGCTCGGCCCGACCCCCCGGCCCCGCGCGCCCCGTACCTGCCGCGCGCCGGCGCCGCGCCCGGCCCCGCCGGCCGAAGGCGCCCTCCCGAGTCTCGGCTGCGCTCCGCGGGCGCGGGCTCCTTCCATTCAAGTCGAGCCGTGCGCTCCGCGACACAAGTTTTGTTGTGGGTTTCCTCCTCCCCGCCTCTCCCCCTCGCCCCCCCTCCCCAACGCATGCATCTGCTGGACGCCGTTCTCCTCCGGACACAGGCGTAGGGTCCCCACAGACGCGGGGAGGGGAGGGCCTGTCCCCTCCCCGCGTGGGGCTTGGCCGGGCCCCACTTCCCGGGGAGGCAGAGCCGCCGCACCGACCCCTCTTCCCCGCTCCTCCCAGGCGGGGCCGCCGTACCACGCCCTCCCCTTCTCCAAGAGACCAGAGGAAGGCGGGGTGTCTAGTCCGCAACGCCTCCTAGTTTCCAGCCTGCTGCAGTGGAGCTGGACCCCCTTTAGGCCCCAGCACCTGAAAGGACAGCCGGGAAGAGGGCCTCTTCCAGCAAGAGCCTCTGAGCTCGGTTTCTTCCTCATAACAGATGATTTTGCAACCTCTCCAGGCACGAGTACCTTTCTGTTCACTCTCCCACCCTGGGGTCCTGGGCCGTAGCTAACAGGCTGTCAGCCAAGACCCTGTTGGGCCCCTTCCCGGAAAAGTTCCCCACCCTCCCCATCCCTCCTACGCCCACGTTGGCCCTGGGCCCACAGTCTGGTGAGCTTTGAAGGTCGATAAATTGGTATAGGCGTAGGGTGCACGCGGATGGGATCCCTGTTTCAGGGAGACAAGGGGAGTGAAGAGTGGGCTGTTGTGGCATCAGTCTGCTCCCAGGAGCTCAAAACGTTTCCAAGGAGCATTAACTACTAGCAGCTGAAGCAACACAGCTTTGCGCCAAGGGCTTTGGTGGTATAACACGGTGGGGCTGGATTTAGGTGGTACTTGGCACCTCCACTGCCTAGCCAGGCTCTCCCCCATACCTGCTCTGGCCTGTGGGCAGGGCACCCACAGCTACCTCACCTGGCTGCCCTCCTGCTGGAGAGGGAGAAGGACAAATAACTTAAACTTGGGACCTAAACCGCCAAGGCCCTGAATGGGTGTTTCATTGGAAGTTTCCAAACTTTTCACTGCATTCTGCTGCCCTACTGTGACTGCACCACATCCACTGCTCTCTAATCTTCACAACCCTCCAGTTGCCCCCACTCACAGGTAAGGAGACCATCTTTGAAAAGGTAAGTGATGGAGTACTTGAGTGAAACGGCCAGGCTTCCCCTTCCCCCCGGGTTCTTCCCATCATGAGACAGGCACCTTGAGCAGGCAAATGTAGAGGTTAGATTTGAACCCAGAACTTTTCCATTACATCAACAACTCAAGAACTTAGCAAAAAAGGGAAAGGGAAATATTTTGCCTTCTGTGTCCTCAAATCCCAGTTCTCTCTGAACTCAGACTTAGAGTCAGTATGATTCACAGGATTTGACAGGGGCCAACACAAGAGGTGCATCTCCTTTCTTCTCAACACTGAGCCTAGATTCAAGTGAAGTTAGAAGGACAAGATTTTACAGACTTGAAAACCCACGAACTAAAGAAGATTTAGCACAATGAGAACCAGCAAATACTAAGTGCCAAGCACTGTGATAAATCCTTAAATATCTTAATTAATCACCCCCACCCTGTGGGGAAGGTATTCTCTGTTAGCTGTGCTGCCAGGGGCAGCCACAGGGCATACATCTTCCCCCACAACATGCTCTTCTGTGGAATGCCAAGCCTGTACACATGCTCTGTGGCTGTCCAGTGCTGCAGACACATAGTACAGTGAAGACACTATAGTTCACCTGTCTGAAGTATAATATGCAGGAAACACTTTGAGTGTCTCTGGTGCAAAGTGGGGGCAATCCTGGCTCTAGAACCAAATCTTCTTTCAGAAAAGCTGTAAAGACAGAGTTGAGTTTGAAATTTAAGTTTCCTGAATCTATTGTGCTGCTTTGGTTCCTTCATGCTGCCCCTCAATTTCAGCTCCTGCTTAATAGTACTGTAGTGCATGGTGTCAAGTACAGCTTTGGACTTAGACTTGGCTTCAAATGGAAATAAAAATAGCACCTACACCTCACAGAATGTCTAAATTAAATGAGAGAACGTAAATTTAAGACGCTGCACCATACCTGGCACACGGTAAATTCTCTGTAAACAGCAACTATTATAAACTATCACTGAGACCTGACTAAACATCCAGGAAACATTACTGAAATAAAAATAACCAGTGGCCAAATATTAAACAGAAGTCTCTGCCCAGGGGAAGTGCCTTCTAATTCAAAACAGTAACAAAATTCAGAGGGAAGGAGTAAAGACATATAATATGGCTGGAGAGAACTAGGAGTGAAGGACAAGGCTCTCAAGGGGGTTTGATGAGGAAAAAGGGGAGGTAAGGAACACTGTAAGGGGAGATATGGTGTTGCTTTACTTCATCATCATCAAAGAAAACTATTTCTCTTAACTTTGATCTGAGGTTTCAAAGGCCATTCCTTACTAAATAGTAGTCCTAAATCCTGAGCTTTGACAGCAGCTTGATTTTCTGGGCATTTAGAAATCAAATCACATGGTGATGTTTTGTATGTATAGATTCCATCCTGATCTTGATCAGAATGTATCAAAGAAAAAGCAGGGTATGATGGAAACACCATAGGCTAATAAGTCCAATAAAGAAAAAGTCTTCTGGGCTCCTTTAACACCCCATACAACTCTTTATTATGGAACTTCTCTTGCTGTCTGTTTTTCATTTCCTTCCCACTGGATTATAAACCCTCCGGGGCAAGAACTCCATCTTATATTCAGTAAGGTCCCTTTCTAACACTAAAATACCATCATTGAGTAGGTAGAATGAACCCCCAAAGATGTCCATACCCTAATCACTAGAGCCTGCAGATATGTTACATTATATGGCAAAAGGGACTCTGCAGATGTAACTAGGATCATGGACCTTAAAATAGGGAGATTATCCTGGGTTATTTGGGTGGGCCTAACCTAATCATAGAGCTCTTAATAACAGACCATTGTCTGCTGGAGGTAGGATGAGGCAGAAGGGAAAATCAGGAAGACTTGAAACCTGAGGATATGACTAGCTTTAGAGATGAAAGCAATGCAAACGTCCTCTAGATGAGAACCCCAGGCTGCCAGCAAGGATACAGGGACTTCAGTCTCACAGCATGGAACTAAATTCTGCCCAACATCCTCACTGACCACAGAAGCAGATTCTCCCCTAGTTTCCAGACAAGAGCCCAGAGCAGCCAGCACCTTGACTTCAGCCTCATGATACCTGAAGCAGAGAAAACAGCTCCATCACCCAGACTTCTGAGCTACAGAACTGTGAGACAATTTGTGTAGAGTTAAGCCATGAAGTTTGTAGTAATTTGTTATGGCAGCAGTAGAAAGCAAATACAAACAATAAATAAAACTAGAATAAGATAAAGCAGCATTTCCCCACATGTCATTTCACTTAATCTTCAACAAGCATGATGGTATTACCGCCCCCTTATTTTAGGAAACTAGAGCTCCAGGGGAGTAACAACTTGCACAGGTGACCAGCTAATGAGTACTTGAGCCAGCGTTCATACTCAGGTCTTCAGGTTTCCACTCCAGCAAGTTGTCTCCCACACTGTAGCTACTATTCTGTGGCTTTAAGATTCAACTACCTTAAGCTAAATTTAAAATGGACTGAAAAAACAAACAAAAAACAGGCTGCTCTTGTACTTGGAAAACTTAAAAGCTTTTGAATACTCATTTCTTTGTTTCTCCCACAGATACCTGGTAAGTTCATGGAACAAATCTGCATATAAAAAAGTAAACATTTAAAAAAGTTCTGACACATAGAAGCGAAAAATATTTTGATAAAAGGCAAAAGGAAATCCTCAAAATGGTGGCTGTTAATGAAATATTCTGTCCCATTCAGATGCCTTTTTAACAGCTAGCAAAGTACATCTTCTACAATGAAATGCCCTGATCTGCTGGCCCCCTTCAGGAATCTATGGTGGGAGCTTTCAGTCCACTCATGAACAATTTTTGTCAGAAATTTCCTCTGATTTTCAGTCTGAAATTCCCCTTTCTGTATTTCTTGCCATTGCTTCTAATAATAACTAAGCAAAATAACCTCTCTTTCTCTTTGGTCTTCCCATCGCTCAAATTCTGTGAACTGTTTTCACACCCTGCCCTGGGTACCATTTTGCCAAGCTGAAGGCTCCTTTCGGCCTGCCTAAGTTAACCTTTCTCACATACTGGTGTTGTTTTTGTATCTGAACTTCTTTTCTATATATTTGTTCTAATAAGCTGTGTAATCCTTTAAGTGTTCTGTACACTACAGAAGGTGTCATATTCTAAAAGGCAGAATGTCTTGCCAGTGGGTTTCAGCCCCGAGGAAGTTCGCTATGCATTAAGTGAGACTGAAGAACAATGGAACATTCTTGGGGTGAAAGGGTTTATACCCAACTTTATTCCCCTGGTGGCAGGTTTATCACTAAAATCCCGTCCACTCAGAGCGAGTCTGCATGCTGTAAGCCAGTCTCTGCCTCTGGGCCTACTTCCACAGCCATCTCAGTCTGTCCTAGGCCCTGCCACCACACCATCTGCTTTCCTGCAGCTTTGCAGCCCTACAGCAGCCGTACCACTGTGTTGCACACAGTACTGGGCGGAGCTCTTTATATAGTCTATAGCAACATATTGCCCACACGTGTGTAGTAAGCTAGCTGACCAGGCCCAGATGAGAATCCTGGCCATAGGAACCTGCACTTTACCCACACGGAATTATACAATAACTTGCAAAGAAAACTTACCACTGTTTGGTAGTTAGTTAGAAAATTACCACTTACTGCTTCTCTGCCTGCAATTTAAATAAAAAGCAGATTACAATGAATCTCCCCCAACTTCATGTCAAAATTTATGGCCAAACTAAAGGGTCAAGCGCTTACTATATGCTGCTTAAAACAGCACTGTGAATATTTACAAAGTATTTAAATGACTATTTATAGAATAAACTAAATGGACATCATTTTTAGAATGTTTTGGATATGATACATTAAAAAAAAATTTCTCCAATAGGTCTAAAATTCCACACCAGATTAAACTTCCTGCCAAATGGAATCGGATGCCGCATTTCTTCAGGGTCAGAAATCTGGCCCAGTATTCTGTTCTTACCAAGCGCTAAAGAGCTATTTGTTTGACACTGTCTCCAAATAGATAATACTGGACCTTTCCAGGGAATTGCATAACTCTCTACTGAGAAAAAGGTCTAAAATTTGGCCAGACATGGCTATGGTTCCTGATAGTACCTAAGTCTTTCAGGGCTCTCAACAGCTTTTTAGTACTATACTCCAAATTCTTAATTCATTATCAGTGTGGTCTCTAAACTAACTCAATCCCACAGAGTAACTACCCAGTAATATACAATCTGACTGATTACCCTTTTCTCTGTCCAATAACATGAAGCAATTTCTTTGTGTTCAAAAAACGGCTATGCCATGTGAAGCTAGAACTGGAATCCTTGGCTGAAATGCAAACCTCCTGAAAGTCAAACTAATTTTATATCCATTCACAAAGTTCACAGACTATTAAATTTTAATGATTCTTAAGGAAAATGGAAGGATGTAGACAGTCCATAAAAACAGGCCAATTATCCCCAATCCAGCAGGTTATTTCAACAAGGAATTGTCGTGAAATATTCCAATGAATAAATGCATGTTTAAAATTGTTCTCAAATAAAAGTAGGCACCATCTAGTGAGTACCTATTATGTGGCTTGACATTTTACAGCTAGAATTGCTAATCCTCACAACCAGCAAGGTAGGCATTATTATTTCTTCTTCACAGAGGGAGAAATAGGCTAAGCGTCCTTACGTATTATCTCAAGGCCCCAAAGCTGTTTAAATGCCAGAGCTAGCACCAAAATTCACATCTGATGGGCCCCAAGTTTTCATACTACACCAGGTTGCTCTAAATGTATTATTTTTCTGAAACTGCTAAGGTTTCAGAAGATAAAAGTTGTTAATTATAGGATTTAATTTCATTTTTTTTCCTAAGGTGACATATATTAGAGGAACAAGTTTGTACTTATGATTGAACATACTGTGGTATTTTACAATTTAAAAATAACTTATATGAGGCTTCTCTCTCACTTACCAACTTTACATTTCCCTGTATGGCCCCGGAAGATGACTGGTTAGCCAGAGACGGGTAAGATTCCTCAAGGGAGGAACAACCTAAGACAGGCACAGTCACAGGGGGGCCATCAGGTGAGAAATTGGGGATCAACAGAGGTGAGGCTTAGAACCTCACCCCCCCTGTTCTGAGAGAAATCTTCTGCATCCGTGGATGTTTTATTGCCCTTGTCTAGCTTGGATTAACACATAGTCTACAGGCACACACCTGATCATCTACATTTGCTCCCTTACAACACTAAACTATGTTTTCTACCTTTATCTTGTATCTACCTACCACTTCAGCATTTTATTAAAAATAATAATAGAGAAATGTGGTATCCACATATAAATCAAGTATAAAAATCAAATGAGTATTCATATTTGAACTATTTATAGTTCATAATGCATGAGCAAAACCAACGGTTTCTGTGATGGCTGCCCTTGTACTGTTCACTATGTAACTTATTCATTATGTAAGAATTTGTTCTCCATGTAAGAACTTGTTCGTTATGCCTCAGAAGATTGGAGACTG
This sequence comes from Manis pentadactyla, assembly GCF_030020395.1. Lineage (NCBI taxonomy): Eukaryota > Metazoa > Chordata > Mammalia > Pholidota > Manidae > Manis > Manis pentadactyla. The sequence continues at coordinate 42,817,639 of NC_080022.1, read as the reverse complement.
ACGAAAATTAGGCTTGGGGTGGATTAATGATTGTGCATTGAGCACTGACTCCCCTATACAGAATTTTATTGTTGTTAACAACCATTTGATCAATAAATATGAGAGATGCCCTCACAAAAAAAACAAACAAAAAAAGTACACACTTCCAATGGTAAAATAATAAGTAACCGGGATGTAATGAATATAGTCAAGATATTGTAACAGCTTGGTATGGTGATAGCTGGTACCTAGAATTGTCATGTATATAAATGTTGAATCACTATGTTGTACACCTGAAACTAATGTAATGTAATACCGTGTGTCAACTACCCTTCAATAAAAAATAATTATCTACAAAAAAAAAAAAATAACTTATATGAGGCTTCTCTCTCACTTACCAACTTCACATTTCCCTGTATGGCCCCGGAAGATGACTGGTTAGCCAGAGACGGGTAAGATTCCTCAAGGGAGGAACAACCTAAGACAGGCACAGTCGCAGGGGGCCATCAGGTGAGAAATTGGGGATCAACAGAGGTGAGGCTTAGAACCTCACCCCCCCTGTTCTGAGAGAAATCTGCATCCGTGGATGTTTTATTGCCCTTGTCTAGCTTGGATTAACACATAGTCTACAGGCACACACCTGATCATCTACATTTGCTCTCTTACAGCACTAAACTATGTTTTCTACCTTTATCTTGCATCTACCTACCACTTCAGCATTTTATTAAAAATAATAATAAAGAGAGAAATATGGTATCCACATATAAATCAAGTATAAAAATCAAATGAGTATTCATATTTGAACTCACTGTTTATAGTTCATAATGCATGAGCAAAACCGACGGTTTCTGTGATGGCTGCCCTTGTACTGTTCACTATGTAACTTATTCATTATGTAAGAATTTGTTCTCCATGTAAGAACTTGTTCGTTATGCCTCAGAAGATTGGAGACTGACGAAAATTAGGCTTGGGGTGGATTAATGATTGTGCATTGAGCATTGACTCCCCTATACAGAATTTTATTGTTGTTAACAACCATTTGATCAATAAATATGAGAGATGCCCTCACAAAAAAAACAAAAAACAAAACAAAAAAGTTGTATGATCAAATTTTCCAATACTCATTTGTTCAAGAAACCTTTATTGATGCTTATGTTGATCGTGTATTATTAGAAATGCAGAGATGAATAACATAGTTTCTACCCTGGTCTGAGATTCTGATCACACTTCAGTGACTCCTCTGCAGCCCCCCACCCCTCCACACTCAACTCTCCGATCATGGTCTCCGTCATTCTTCCTCCTCATAATCAACAAGGATTGTAGAAACCCGAGAGTTGGGATTCACCCAGAGAAGTAGAGCAACAAGGCTGTTTAATGCACACAACTGCCTGGACCACTTTGTTTTTTAACACGTGTAACAAAACCAGAAATAAACTTGTCTTTTCCTATTCAGGCTGTTTCCATCTTAAGTTGGAAGATAGTTCAGAGAAGTTGCAAATATTTTTGAAGAAAGAGCAGGATAAATAAGGCTAAAACAGGATTTTTAATATTTTTTCATCATCAGGGCAACAGAAGGTCATTGTAATAGAGAATACATTTCTGTGATGAGGCTCCTATCCTCAGACATGACCCCTGTGAATATAAATTGTTATTCATTCGTTTACTTAATGATAATGAGCCAATCATTTGTGCTGGGGATATCAAAATGGATGCCTGAAATGCAGTCCTTGCCCTTAAGCAGCTCTCTGTTTGGTGAGAGACAAATTACTACAGAGGCATGATTAGCTCTTTGTAGCAAACAGGGACAGCTTCCTGAAAGCTAAGGCATGAAAAGGAATTTGCCAAGTGGGTTGGGGAGGAGGGCAGGAAGAGAATGGTGAGAGTTGGCACAGATAACAGCATGTGCAAGATGACCTGAGAGCTAAAAGTATCAGCTAATGTGCTTCCTCTGTATTAATCACTTGCAAACTGAGCATATCACTACCAAATGAAACTTTTCTGTTCTTAATACCCATAGCTCTTTATTAAAACAATTCCAAACTAGCTTTTATCCCTATTTCTCCACTGAAACTGATTTGTAATATCACCAGTGATTTATTTCCATGTTGCCAAATTTAATCCAGTACACACTTTCAGACATCATACTACTTGACCTCACAGTAGTTCAGGACAGTGGACTGTTTTCCACTTTCTGGCTACACTCTCTTCTTGGGAATTTCCCTTCACCTCAGCTAGCCCCTCTTCTTCATCCCCTTTGTCAGATCCTCCTCCTCTACCTGATATCTAAAGGCTGAAGTTCCTTAAGGCTTACTCCAACCCCCATCCTACCTCCCCAGGTGATATCATTCATTCCTGTAGCTTGAAATACCACCCATATGTTCAGGACTTTCAAATGTGTAGCCATCTCCAGCTGAAACTCACTCTGAGCTCTAGCCTTGTAAATCCAAGGTCAGGGTTAAATCTCCACTTGCAAATCTCTCAGGCACCTCAGGTAATAAGTTCAAAAGTAGAGCTTATAATTTCAACCGTGCTCCCTAAACCTGCTTGACTCTCACTATTCCAATCATGACCCATTCACCTATAAGACATTCTTGTCCTTACATCCAGTCACTAAGTTCTTCAGCTCTACCTCAGCCTACTTTTCCAAATCAATCTCTGCAACAGACACCCTAGTCCAGGACACTACCTCCTTGCACCTGGACATCCACTTCCCAGCCCTCTACCCTAGCACTCAACATTGCACCCTCAATATGCCCTATACATGGTTGGCACTCAATAAATACTTGCTAAATGAACAAGAGACTCAAGTGGGACACAGGAAAACACTACAGAATACCATACTACATATCACAGAAGCAAGAAGTGGTGGTAGTCATGGGGACACTAAGGTAACGTGTATTTACTGAGAGACTATGATGTACTAATGCTAACTTAGGCACTTTATATGTTCTCTCTAGATTCTCAATCCTCAGAGGTCAATACTAGTATCTCCACTTTATAGATCAGGCAACTGACACTCAACCTGCTCAAGCAGGACACTCAGTAACAGGAGCAATTTTAACCCTGACCTGTTAACCTCCTTCCTCCAAACCATGCTTCCCCAGAAATTAAACTACTATATTTCATCACTAAGTACTTTTCTACTACACCTACAAGTTGCACTTGTATGTGAATACGTTTCTATTCTGAGAAACAGTTTTTCTCTTTGGTTTTGGTTTTTTAGGCTCATCTTAATATCTGGGACAAATTAAGGCAGAATATGCAGAAAATCCAAACTAGAGATAAATCAGATATTTTCTTGGAACTTTTTTCTTGGTCTTTTCCTTCTCAGAGTAAGAAGCTATTATCATTACGAAGCATATCTGTGTTCTGAGTTCACTTATAGAACTTGAGATCAACTTATCTTGGCTTAACTGTCTTGCCCCATCACCAAATGCTGTTCTGCTGGTCACACACATAACATGCAGAGCTGGATGGTCTAAGGGGATTGGATCCTGTCCTGATCTGATTAGCACAGGCTCCAAACACCTAAACAAATGAAACCACCCGGCTTTTTACCTCTGACCACCTTTGCGTGAAGTAACATGTTAACAGAAAGGTGGGGCCTGGAAAACTCCCAAGAGTTCTGCTGAGCTCTGAGTAGACTCAGGATCACCAGAGCAGAAGGGAACTTAACAGACAATCTACATAAACCACTCTAACTTTTAACAGCTTAGCAACAGGCCTAGCAAGCAGTTATTTGCTAAGGAGAAGCAAGACTCCTGACTCCTATTCAAGTGCTCTTTTCAAACACACTGCCGCCCTAATAAAGAGCTGTGATTAGGTCAAAGTAACTGTAGATAACATCTAGATAACACAGATTATTTAGAAACTCCACTGTTTCTCGTACTCTCCATCATTTAGAAAACTCTGAACAAAAAGATACACAATAAAAACAAAGATCAGGAAAAGTGATTTTAATGTTCTATTAAACATTCTTCCAAAAGCATTATTTTACCCCATATCTTAATGTTATAAGAATTAACATTAGCATTAGAAAATCTAAGAAGATAAATTAAATGTGGATAATTGATTAAACTCATGAAAAAGGAAAATTGTAACAAAGGACTGAGAGCTTTATAAAATTGAGATTATAATTTCAAAACTGCATCTCAAAGCAAACTATTTGTTCAATTAGTTTTAACAATAGCATTTTATGACACTTAATACACTGATTTTTCAAGAAGGAAACTTATTTAAAAATATTTTTACTTAAAAATAGGCCTGTGTTCAGCTATAGATTTTTCCCCCCCAAGCACTGATCATACTTCTTTTGGGAAGAAAATACCGTTTTGATGACACGAAATGTAAAATTCTTAAGTTTTTTTGTTTTTTTTTTTAAGACATCCCAGCACAGAATTTTAAAAACTGTCAAGGGGAAATAGATGAAGGTCATTAAGTGCACAACACTAATTACTGCTCAGCTATGGATACTTTGTTTCCTCCCTAGTTTTCCCAAGGAAAACTTGAATTGAATCTTCAGCAGAATAATTCTAAATAAAATTTATAAACAAAATAAGAGCTTTTGTTTACATAGTTTTTCCATTTTGCTGTTCCTAATTTTATTCTGAAACTCAATTTTACCCCAGACCATAATTACCATGTTAGCTTTGTAATGCACAGTTGTACACACTTCAGCAAAGCAGGGGTGCACCGTCAGGCTCCATTCACCTGAGCTGAGGGAAAACAGAATTGGTCGCACTCATTTTAAAAACAAATCTCAGCTATTTGCCAATGTATAGTTTCAGTCTAATTCTGACAATGAAATATATGGATATGTATCTATATATCTCATCTTGATTCTCAATGGTAGGCAAAGGGAGTTCTTCACAGCTTAGCTTTGCCCGGCTCAAGCTGAAGATTTTGTAACTTCATAGCCAGACCCATGTTGCCAGTGATTTTCAGTTTGCCTTGAAAGAAGGCCTGTGAGTAAGAAGAAAGAAAATTTATTAACTTAAGTGTTTTTTTTGTTTTGAAACTGCTGATATTTCTAGACTATCCAGCCCTGAGATCATTTATTTTACAGGTCTCTTAAACTTTCTTCAAAATATGAAACTTGGCTTTTTAGAATAGATTCAGTACCAAATTCCTGAAAAGGAAGGATTTGAAAAAGCCATGCTTTACATAGAGCAGTCAAGAGACACATCTCTCCCAAATGTCTTTTCTTAAACACTGTCTACCTTAGAAACTGTCTACCTATCCGCCTTCCTCAAAGGTAGTACATTTTCCAAATATTAAGCAAAGTGAGTTCATACTAGATCGATTTTGTTTAAAAATATTATAAGTGGAACAGGAATATAAACTTAAATTTTCAGTAGTCTGCTGGGAGAAAAACCACATGATTAACACACTTAGAAACTCTTGGGATTCAAAATAATGTGGATGAAATGTCACCAATTTTTTTCCCTTTTTTGGTATACATGATAAAGGATTTATCCCTACAGTGGGAAGCCAGGCAGCCTGCCCGAGACTGAGGTGCCTGTGTTAAGCTTTCACTCAGTAAGAAGTATAGACCCAATTCGAAGTGCAGAGCCACAAGTTGTTCCATTTAACAACTGCCTGGGATTAGATCACATGGTATTTGCTAAATTTATCATGTAATAAAATCCCCATAAAACTTTAGAGAAATAGAAACATTGGGAGCACAGCATAATTTCTCTATGATTGCAGTCTTCTAACTCATTCGTAAGGGCAAGATGAAAAAATTTCCAGTAGCCTTAGCTTTTTCAGCAAGAACAAAAGCTCTTCTGCCTCATCCATGGGAATGAGCAGAGCTCTGCTTTTTCTACACCTTTTGGTAAGGGTGACTAATTCTTTCTTTTTCCTCCTCCTCTGTCTGGACAAACTAAATATTTCCTTTCTATATGGCACGCAGCCTTCTGTCTGATGACTTAAAGGTCAGGTGTCTCAGAACACAATATATTTAACATATGTCCTTTAAAAATATGGACCAGTAGTACCTCCAAGAGAAACTCACCATCTTTCCCTTTGTTAAATTTCAAGAAAAAACTAACTTTTAGTTACTAATTATATGGAAAAAACATGAATCTTCACCCTTTAGCAAATCCAAACATAAGGATCATTTAATCTGGGCCCCAGGTGTTCCTCGTGTGTGGCTTCACACTGGAGAGCACACTGCTCTGTTTCAACTGTAGCCAAACACTGAAATTCTAAGTTCCACCCCATTTAATGGTTTCCAGTCAAATCCTACACTGAGCACAAGGGAGGGTCATTAGTACATTAACAGAAAGCTCTGCCATCTCTATCATTAATTCCTTTGGGTACTAACAGGTGTTCAAGAAAAGTAAGCTGATACTTCACTCCCCAAAACTGGAGGTAAACAGATAAATAGATAATGAGGGCAGCTGATGTGTGAAGTCTGATCACCCTGCCAAGGAAGTGCATGGAGCAGTTGGTGGGAAGGAGGAAGACAGCCAGCTCCTGTACTGGTGGCCTCTATTTTGCCCAGATTTTTGGAGCAAATGCAGTGGGTACAAATGTCAGTTCCAGTGGTGTGTTTTCAGTTGAAATATCACAGAGGCAAGTTGCTCTATCTCATCAAAGCATCAACTGAAATATGCTTAGTTGCTTAGAAAAAGCATTTTAAAAAGGAGTATGAGTGGTAGTCAGACTTAGTTGTTTTATCTCATCTTTTGAATTACCAAGGGACCACAGGAACAAGACCTAAAACAAATCAGGCTGAGGTTACAATGGAAAGAAGCATCTTAGTTTCTTTCTTGTTATGCTAATGAAAGCTCAGAATGTTGAGTCTGTTCAATATTGTGCAACTAAAGACCCTTAATAATTTGGAGATCTGGGAAAATCTATACAAGGCATAAGTACATTTTAAACAAATACAATTTAACTGCTGAAAAGCTAAAAATGTCAGGCATCATGCCAAACCTGCTGACATCAGACAAATAAGATGTGATTTGTTCCACTGAAACACAATCTAACAGGAAAGAGACAGGCACATTGTGACTAACATGACAAGTTGCTAAACTAACAGTCCAGCAAGCGGCCCAAAAGAGGGACTGGCTGTAGGCTCCCCAACAACTTGGAAGGTCATTTTGGAGATAATTATCTGAGCTAATTTTGAAAGACAAGGAGTTAGTAAGAAAGGACAGTTGAGGCAAAAAGATCATACTTTATTCACACTGCTCCCTCCCTCCGCCCAGACTGCTACTTTCCATCTGTGCACTGCTGACTCCTGGTCACCCTTATGTCTCAGCTCCAGTGTTGCTTGTCTGTGATGGTCCAGGAAGACATGGCTGCTCCATCCCCTACCCTCTCCAGACCACATGCCAGGCATGGCACCTCAGATACTTGGCTGCATTTACTCTTTTGCAGATCTGTCTCATACCAAATTGTGGATGCCCTGAGCACAGGAACCATGTCTTATTTATCTGGGTATTTCCAGCACACAGAATAGTATCTGGCACACAGTTTGCTCCACAAATGTTTGTCATTAAATTAACATTTTGGGAAACACTGACTTTTGTGGGTTTGACCACTCTGCAGTTTATGGTATGAGGCTGAGAAAGGAGATGAAGTTGAACAGGCTAAAAGACCCACCTACTGGAAGGATAAGAGCTCCATCATACTTACCGACTGAGGATTCATTTTACCAGTCATTAAAGCCAGTAAATCCGAGTCAGCCATTGTGATTGTGCAGTCAGCCTTCTTATCTACAACAGAGATATGTAGGAGAAAGGAGAAAAGGAAAGCATTCTATTTCATGTATACTTATTAGTCAAAAGCCACTGACTGCAAAAGAATCACATCCAATACCATAGCAGTGTGGGGAAATGGGTATTCATGTATACTTCTATGGCAGACTGGTAAAATGTGGCATAAATTACAAGCAACCTCAGTATTTTAACACCATTAAATTGTTTAAATAAATTACAGTATTCAAATAACGGATACACTCCAGCCATTAGATAATGTGGTTCTACATTTATTGACCTGACAAAATGTTCAAGTTACACCATTAATGATACTGTTATATAAGCCAATTACAAAACAAGCTGTGAGCATGGTCCGTTTTTGCTTAAAAGCAGACATGCATAACATATGCATAGGAAAAATATCTGTAAACTTAGACACCAATATATTGGTAATCGTTACTGTGGCGCACAGACTCTAAGGTGCCTCTCCCAACCCCCACCCTCCTGGTGTTCATGGCCTTTGTATAATTCCCCTTCCCTTCAGTGTGGGCAGAACCTGCAACCTGCTTCTGGTCAATAGAATGTGCCAAAGGAGATGGGATGTCATTCCTATGTTTTATATATAAGATTGTCTTGCTAGTGGACTTACTCTCCTGCTGGCCTCAAATAAGCAAGCTGCTGTGCTGTGAACTACACATGGAATGGGCCACATGGCAGGGTACTAGACTTTCAGAGCTAAGGGCAGACTCTGGCCTATAGCCTGTAAAAAACTGAAGCCATCATTCAGAGCTGCAAAGAAATGAATCCTGTTACCAACCTGAGTAAACTCCGACATGACCTTTCCCCAGTCCAGCCTCCAGATGATAACTCTGCCCTGGCCAACACCTGAACTGCAGCCTGTGAGACCCTATGCAGAGACCCAGCTAGGCTTTCCTCAGCCAACTTACCCATGGAAACTGTGAGGTCATAAATGTGTGCAATGTTTTAAGCCACTAATTTGCTGCAATTTGTTATGCAATAATAGAAAATTAATACAGTTATCTAGATCAGGGGTTAACAAACTTTTTCTGTAAAAGATCAGACACTAAGGATTTCTGCCTTTTTGGGCCAGTAGGTCTCTATCTTGACTACTGAAGTGTGCCTCTGTAATGCAAAAACCACCAGAGATAATATATTAACAAATCAGTGTGACTACGATCCAATAAAACTATTTTCAAAACAGAAAAGATATTTGCAATTCACATAACCGATAAAGTTGTATCCAGAATATATTTTAAAAATTCTATTACTCACTACACAAGGGTACAAAGGGCATATAAAAGTGTAGGAAAAGGGTCTGTTTGCGTTTATACAGAAGATCAAAGCCTAATTGGGCTACCCCGAAAATGAACTAAGATACGATATGAAAGAGAACTTCCAACATCAGCACTCTCTGGAAGACTCATGACAGAAGATGATCATCAAAAAACCCCAACAGCTGTAGATGCACTCATCCCATCAGCTCCTGGACTTGCCATGGGAATGAAGGAGATATCTAAGCTGGCCTGTGCATACAGTAAAACAACAAATTTGACTGGATCTATACTGTTGGAACTCAATCAAGAATTAAGAGAAGTGCAAATTGTAGCACTCCAAAATCTTACAACTACAGACTATTTACTGTTAAAAGAACATAAGGGATGTGAACATTCCCCAGGAATGGGTTGTTTTAATTTGTCTGATTTCTCTCAGACTGTTCAAGTTCAGTTGGACAATATCCACCATATCATAGATAAGTTTTCAAAAATGCCTAAGGTGCCTAACTGGTTTTCTTGGTTTCACTGGAGATGGCTGGTAATTACAGGTATGCTTTGGTTATGTAACTATACTCCTATTATGTTAATGTGTGTGCCCAATTTAAGTAGTAGCTTAAAACCTATACATGCTGAAGTTACTCTACAAGAAGATATGTCAAAGAAATAATCAATCTTCCCATGTTTTCTTCCGCCTGCTACTTCTATAGCTTTTCTTCTTCCTTCCTAATTACAACCCTTAAATAGAATTCGTGCCTCATATCAAATTTACCGAGTATCATAATTCTTCCAAGTGGTAAAGATACCTCAAGACAAATGCTGGGCATAGAAGCTACAGGGCATAAATATGCAAAGAAATAAAAAGCTAACCATTTCAAACAATAAGGCTTCTCTCTCACTTACCAACTTTACATTTCCCTGTATGGCCCCAGAAGATGACTGGTTAGCCAGAGACGGGTAAGATTCCTCAAGGGAGGAACAACCTAAGACAGGCACAGTCACAGGGGGGTCATCAGGTGAGAAATTGGGGATCAACAGAGGTGAGGCTTAGAACCTCACCCCCCCGTTCTGAGAGAAATCTTCTGCATACGTGGATGTTTTATTGCCCTGGTCTAGCTTGGATTAACACATAGTCTACAGGCACACACCTGATCATCTACATTTGCTCTCTTACAACACTAAACTATGTTTTCTACCTTTATCTTGTATCTACCTACCACTTCAGCATTTTATTAAAAATAATAATAATAAAGAGAGAAATGTGGTATCCACATATAAATCAAGTATAAAACCAAATGAGTATTCATATTTGAACTGACTGTTTATAGTTCATAATGCATGAGCAAAACCGAAAGTTGCTGTGATGACTGCCCTTGTACTGTTCACTATGTAACTTATTCATTATGTAAGAATTCGTTCTCCATGTAAGAACTTGTTTGTTATGCCTCAGAAGATTGGAGACTGACGAAAATTAGGCTTGGGGTGGATTAATGATTGTGCATTGAGCATTGACTCCCCTATACAGAATTTTATTGTTGTTAACAACCATTTGATCAATAAATATGAGAGATGCCCTCACAAAAATAAAAATAAAAATAAAAAAAATAAAGGACAGACTTCCAATGGTAAAATAAATAAGTAACCGAGATGTAATGTATAGCATAAGGAATATAGTCAAGATATTGTAACAGCTTGGTAGGGTGATAGCTGGAACCTAGAATTATGTATATAAATGTTTTATCACTGTGTTGTACACTTGAAACTAATGTAATGTAATACTGTGCATCAACTACCCTTCAATAAAAAATAATTATCTAAAAAAAAAAGAAAACACTAAAGACTTTAAAATAAGTATTTTTAACTTTTTCTGAGTTAGTGAATGAGAACCAAAAAAAAAAAAAGAAACAAGACAGAAGACTAATGAATAAATAATAGGTGAAAATGAAAAAAAAAAATTCTATTACTCAATTAGAAAAGGTTAGATAATCCAACACAAAAAATGGACAAATAAAAGAAGATCTCTAAATGGGCCAAAATAGCACATGGAACAGTGCTCAACCTCATTCCTCACCAGGAAAAGGCAAATAAAAAGCATGGATGACATACTACTACATACCTACTAGAATGAATGGCTAAAAAAAAGCATACCCATGCTGGTTTGGATGGGAGCAACTAAAGGATCAATACAGTGCTGGAGTGACTGTAAAATCACTCCACTTTAGAAAACAGTCTGGAAGCTTCTTGTAAAGTTAAACATAAATATGCCATATGATCTCACAATCCTAGTCTTAGGTATTAATGCAATACAAATGAAGACATGTGTTTGCACTAAAAACTGTATGTTAATGTTCAAGTGGCTTTATTCAAATTGTCAAAATCTAGGAGAAAAAACCAAATGTGCATCAACTGGTAAGTGGATGAACTATTCAGCAACAAAAAGAACAAACTACTGATGAAACATGCAACAATATGATTGAATCTCAGTGAAAGAAGCAGGCTCAAAAAGCTACATACTATGATTCCATTTCTGGAAAAAGTAAAAACTACAGGGACAGAAATCAGGTCAGTGGTTGCCAGTGCCTGAGGGTGGGAGAAGGGGATTGACTACAAAGGGACATAAGGACACTTTTTGGGGTGATAGGAATATTTTATATCTTGGTTTTTGGTGATGGTTACACAACTATATGCATTTGTCTACATTCACAGAATTGTACATCTAAAAAGAGATTTTATTACACATAAATTATACCTCAGTGTCTGACTTAAAAGTAACCAACAAGCCAAAGTATTATAAAAAATGTGGAGCAAATGAAACTTTCATATAATGTGGAAGAGAACGTAAAATAGTATATCCATCAAAAAACTTTATTTATACTGTACCTTATGACCTAGTATTTCTACTCCTGGTTATAGGCCAAACAGAAATGAGTATGTTATGTCCATTAAAAGGCACATATGAGAATGTTCGTAACAGTTTTATTCATAAGGCCCTAAAATGGAAACACTGTAAAGATACATCAGTAATGTACAATGGAATGAATAAATAAATTCTGGTGCATTCACTTGGTAAAAGTGAACTACTGCTACACCCAACAATATCAAAGAATCTTACAATGCTGAATGAAGGAAGTCAGACATAAAAGAGTAAATATTGTATGGTTCCATTTATATGAATTTCTAAAATTCAGAACAGTGGTTCCTTTTAGGAATAGATGGTGATGGAAGAGGCTTTGAGGGGGACTTCTAGAATGCTGGTAACATTCTGCATCTTGATCTGGGAGATGTATTCATTTGTAAACATTTAACAAGCTGTACACTTCAGATTTATGCCCTTTATTACAGGCTAGACTTCAATAAAAATTTTACACAAAACAAAAAAATAGACGGTGGGTTGGATTTGGTCCACAGGCCATAGTTCGTCAACCCCTGAACAAAGATGGTGAGATTACAGTAATTTTTTCACTTTCTTTTTTCTATTTTTTCTTATAGAATATATATTATACAAAGTTTTAAAAATATTAATTTAATATCATGAAAGTAAAATTTTTTAAAAAGACTACAACAAAGACTCCAGTATTTCACTGCCAGATCAGCCATATCTGCCTTGGATAAATGAGAGGTTACATGCAAAAGGAAAAATTCACCAAGAAAACAAAATTTCAGCAGTGTTTTCAGGCAATCGGTATAACAGTAGTACTCGAACAGGTGGCTCCTCCTCAAATTAAAGTTGCCTCTCCCCAAAACCAAGTCACTTTCTATCTCACTATTCTATTTTTCTTCATTGCACTTATCTGGTTACTTTACTTATTTGTATATATATTTTCTGTCTGTGTTTGTTCAGTAGCATGAAAAGTTTAGGAGGATAGAGCCCTTATCAGCTTTGTTTACTGCTATATCCCCAGGTCCTTAAAGAGTGCTTAACACAGAAAGAGCACTCAACAGATAACTGTTGAATAAGTAAGTAGATTATGTAAAGTTCAAAAGATTATCAAAGTATATGACACAATAACTAATCAGATAATCTTTGCCTTACAAAAGAGAGGACTTAAAACAGATAGGGGTAGCTATGATCTGAATGTTTGTATCAGCTCCCCAAAACTTATACATTGAAATCCTAATGCTCATGCAATATTATGAGTAGGTGGGGCCATTGGTAGGTCATGAGGGTGTAACCCTAATGAATGGGATTAATGCCTTACAAAAGGCTCCACAGAGAAACCTACCCCCTTTCACCATGTAAGCCTGCTGAGAGAAGGCATTTGCTGTGTACCAGGAAGAGGGCCCTCTCTAAACATGACCATGCCAGTGCCTAGATCTTGGACTTACAGCCTCCAGAATTATGAGAAATAAATTTCTATTCTTTATAAGCTGCGCAGTCTGTGGTATTTTGTTATAGCAGCCTGAACAGACTAAGATGGGGTGAGCTGTTAAAGCATAGCATGACCATTATTAAATAATTAAAACAACATTGAAAGTCAAAAGCTTTTATTATATGTCTTACTCAGGGATAACCCCTAAAAAGACTGAAATTCAATTGCCATTTCATCATTGCCTCTAACAAATTTTTCTTATTATTGGAAAAAAGGTGCAAAACTTCAAAAATGAAGGTATTTATAATCTAAAAAATCCAGTTCTCTTGTAGATTTGTAACATCAAAGAGTAGGGAGAAAAAAGCTAGTAAATTGAGATAAGTTAGACTTGATGTATAGTTGGACTTGATCCTAATATTCCAAGAAAAAACTCTTAAGTCATTGGAAAATGACTTCAGGAAGTCAAGTGTGCTACTGCTATAGAATCAGCATTTACTGAGTTCTCACTATGCTGAACACTTCACGTACATGGACCCATCTGATCTTTAGAACAACCTTAGGACATCTGATCTTTAGAACAACTTTAGGAGAGTCGGAGAGGTCAAACAACTTACCTAAGACCACACAGCTGAGCAGCTGAGCTAGGTCTGAAAGCAGATTCCTGCTGCAAAAGCCCATACTCCCAACTCCTAAGCTCTATAGCTTTTTCTTGTTACAGGAAGGATACAAACATTCAACAGCTCATTTTTAATTAGGCCTTCACCAGTTTATTAGCATCTGATGAATCTCAGATGCTTTCTCAGTTCCCCAAGTCCTTTTGAGAAGTCTTAGATAAGTCTGATGTGTTCAAGCAAAATTAACGTTTAACATATGGGTTGGGGAGGAAACAGTGATTTACTGAGCACTTACTATGCTAAAGTGCCTTAAATAATTTATCCTTATAACAACTCCATGGAGAGAAATTTTCTTATCATTTTCTAGATGAGAAAATCGGACTAAGGGAAAGTATACACCTACATAAGTGACAGCCCACATCTGAACCTGGTTTGGGTGTCTCCAAAGGCTATGTATGTTCCTTCTACTGTACCTTTGGGATGGGAGACTGACGCTTTCTATATCATGTTCCCCATAAAGGAGCAGGGTTGGGAACTCAAGAAAGTGCTAAGAGTATAGAATAAAGGAATGGAAGACTAATGTGTCATATTAGATTAATCAAAGTTGGCTTTCTGGAGATAATGCTATGTGAGTCATTTCAAAGGAGAGGAAAGAGGGGCAGAATTCACAGAGAAACATACCTAGGCAGGAAGAAAAGATGATAGAAAATGCTTACAACGTGAAAGTTCTTAATATAACCATCTACAATAATCATTACCAAACTCTTAGAATATAAACAAATGAAATACACTTAAATACATCTTACTTCCATAACAGTAAGTACATGCCACCACGTACACACAGTCACACTGTGTACATGCCAAAAGAACTAGCAATTCTCTTTAAGATGCCAGTTCAAACTAGGAGAGGTTATTAATGCTTAATGTAGCTGATCTCTAACAAATGGTCATTTGTTGACTGATGTAAAAGGAGCTGGCAATTTCCAGTTAGTGGCTTTTACTGGGTAGGTGCATATTTCAAAGCCACGCCTGGCTGCCAACAAGTGTCAGTTTCAGCAGAAATTACCCTGCCGCGGGGTAAAATCCCTTCAGGTCTGGGATGAGGGTACCTGATGTGAGGAGAGCTCACTGCCAGAGTACTTATGTAGGGAGCAGAGGTTTTATGAAATTATCCAATAGCTTTCCATAAGCATAACATCTTTCATGATACAAAAGCACCAATCAACAATGTTTTTTTAATTTTGGAGAGATTTTTTAAAAATCACCTTAATATCTGCCTGGGCATATCAGAATATAATCCTGAAGTAACTATTAAATCATTTTTAAAAACTGGCACTATTTTGCAGAATTATTTCTAAGAGCTATAAAGTCTAGATGAAGCATTTGGTTTTTATTCTTATACCACATTCGCATGGCAGCTCATAGGATGAAAACATATAGTTATTTATCTGCCCACTCATTTTGAGGGGAAAAAAAAAAGGCAATAGTTCAGGAACTTTCCACAACAACGCCATGCTGCCCTTACTAGATGCCCTTACTACCTCCTCAACTCTTACTTTGGTGATCTCTAGTTGATTTCCTTATTCAATAGCACTTACAGTACTACTCAACATTTTCTCCTGTCCTCAAGCTCTAAACTCTATTCCAGGAGCTTTGTCAACCTCCTCTACCTCAAAATGCACCTGAATACGTGTCTACCCTCTCATGGAAAGAAGTATGCAGCCCTCCTTGCTAAGGCTAACTCTCTCCCTATGCTCCTGATGTCATCCTCTCCTCCAGGACCTCCCTCAACAATGCATCAATAATGAAACTCCATCTTTGAAAGACCTCTTTTTCCTACAAGGCTTCCAGGTCCCATCAACTTCATCCCAAACATTCATGGTAACTACCATGTAACAACATCCTTTCTTTCTCACTGCCAAAACTCAGGATATCCTTTTTGCTCACTTAGTGGTAACATCAGTTCTCCTAATTGTTCTTTCTGCTTCTGATTTCTTCCTTTCCAATTCACCAGGTCTAATGAACCAGCTTCATCCTCTAAAACACAGCTCTTACTTTCACTTTTCCATTTAGAAAGCTATAATGGATTGACTATATAGCAAATCATTTTCAAAGTTCATTAGCATGGTATTTTAAGCCCTCCAAAAAGTAGATTCCCATCCATCATGCTTCTTAATTGTACCAGGCTCTCTCCAACAAGAGAAACATAACCTACAATACAGCTACCATATTGAATGCTTTAGTAAGCATCATTTATTCATCCTGCTGTTCATTTTTTAATTATTTATTTTATTGAAGGCCTACCATCTAACAAGTACTCTATCCTAGGCATGGAAAATGCAGCAGTGAACCTAACAGGCAAAAAGCTCTGCTTTTATGCAGCTTATAATTCAAGTGGGGATGATGGACAATAAACAAGAAAACAAGTAAAACATTATACTGTAAACCAGATGGCAATAAGTCCTATAAAGAAACGTAAGTCAGAAAAGAACAAAGAGGGAACGGTAATGGGGATGTGATTTAAAACTGTGGTTAGGGAAGGGCTCACTGAGAAGGTGACATTTGGGCAAAGATGCAAAGGAAATGAGAAAACAAGCAATGAGGATATTTAAGGGAAGATGATTCCAGGTAGTGGAAACAGAGTAACAAGCCCCTGAATTGGGAATAGCTCACATCTAAGCAAGGCCAGTGTGATGCAGTGAAGGGAGGTAGAGAGAAATATGACAGTGAACACTGGGGCCTGGTCACGTGGTACCACTGTATGAACTCTGGCTGTTACTACACATGAGCTGAAAGCCATTATGGTTTTGAGCAGTGGAGGGTCACAATCTGGCTTAAGTTTTAAAGTAATCATTCCAGCTGGTGTGTGGAGAAGAACCTGTAGGGGGCAAGGTTAGAAATAGGGAGACCAGACAAAAAAAATAATGGAGGCTTAGCCCAATGTTGTAGTACTAGAGGAGAACTGAATTTGCTGATGGATTAGATTATGGAGTATAAGAAAAAGAGAAGCCAATGAGGACTTCAGGGTTTCTGGACTGAGGAACTAGTAGAACAGAAGAACAATTTACCAAGATGAGGAAGACAGTAGGAGGAGTATATAATTAAAAGTGAGTGGGTAGAAAATCAGTTGTTTTTTTTACATGTTAGCTTTTGGATACCTATTAAGTATTCAAGTAAACTTATCAATCAAGCAGCTGAATATACACCTTGGACTTCAGTGGCTGGGTCCACACTAAAGGTATCTGAGAGCTGTCAGTATAGAGATGGCTTTAAAAGCATGAGACTGGAGGAGATCCCCAGGGAGTAAATGTAGATAGAACTGAGCCTTGGAGCATTCCAACATTTAGAAATTTGGAAATGAGGAGAGAACAGAAAGAGAGGCTAGAAGGAGCTACCAGTAGGTAAGAGGAAAGCCTGGAATTATAATACCATCAAGGCTGGAAATTAACCACTGACCCATGAACCAACATGGTGCTCATTAGTGACCCTCCCTGATAAGAATAGTTTTGGGATAGTAATGAGGACAAAAGCTGACTAGACTCTGTTCAAGACTGGGATGAGAAAAAGTGGTGATAGTGAGTAAAGATAGGTCTTTTGAGGCCACATAACCATGTACTGGACCATACGCCTTACAGGTTAAGAGAGAATCCTCTTAATCCTCACATCAACCCTATGAAATAGGTACCATTTATTATTCCCATTTACAGATGAGAAAACTGAGGCTGAAAAAGTTCAGTAACTTGTTAAAGGTGGAGATCTGTGAGTGACAGGGCTGACTTCAAAACAAGCTTGTCTAATTCCGAAGCCTAAGACTGGCAACTCTCAACCTTTGGGAGGGGGAAGCCATGACCTATTCCTGTGCCCAAGGATTCATTTGTTCTTTAAGAAGGTTCTATACCTCTAAGGTCAGCCCTTTTGTGGAACACCAAAGCACACTCCTGTTTTCCTTTGCAAACTTGTCAGCGCTCCCATAAATGGAGTCATTACTGCACTTACCTGAGTTAGGAAGCACTGATCCTTTGCCATTCTTCACATCCACCACCCAGGTGGCTTCTTTACCACCAGGGCCATCCTTCACCTTGAAGGCAAAAATACCACCAATTTTCTTCACAAATTGTTCCCCTTCCTGGAAAGAAAAATAACACTGGGAGTTATATTGAGTTCATTTCTCTGGCTTTTCCCCCAAATTAAATGTTTAAATAGACACATGATGTGAGCAGCTGGGCCAGCAGGCAGTCCCCAAAGCTCCTTTAGGATTGTTTACCCAGAAAATGCAACGAGGCAACAACTCCCTTATTTGCCAACTCTTTTGTTAAAATCGGCTTTCTGGATACAACTGGTGGGAGGAAAGAGAGGATGGGATTAGCACAACAGCATTTTCTACTGAAATAGCCTAATAGCCTTCACTTATTTCAATAATTTCTGAAAGATTCACTCTGGCCTCTCTAAATGCAGGAATGCCAACTCCATCTTTTTTTTGCAGGTAAATTCTTTAACATATATTTTGGTTTCTCACAATCAGAACTTAGAGGTCAGTGGTTCTGAGATAAAAGCCTTTTCTCTGGTCAACCCATTTTCTGGATTAGTAAAAAACATTATACAATATAGCATCTACTTCTGGATCACCATCTACCACTTCTGGATCTTAGGGAATAAAGGTAGAAAAATAACCCTCAGATCCTTATCTCTGCAGGTTGGTTTCCTTTCTCCATTCTTTTCCCCTTCATTACTAGTCTGTTTTATCTTTCCTTACTGAAATACTGAATGAAACAGTGATTGGTACTGGACATTGTTTAGGCCCTAAGAATACAGAAGTAGGGGTAGAAGTGTAAATGATGATATACTATGATCACTAAGACAACAGATTGGGATCCAGGGAAGTACAAGGAACCGAAGAAGCAGAGGAGCAGCTAAGCTAGCTGGCAGGGTGAATAATGAAAGCTCATGCACCTTTGTAAAAAATACTAAAAATAATTTTTTAAATGAATCAAAACCAACACAGTAACTTTATTGCAAGTATTTTTCTACAGAGAAGAAACATTTTACTGTGGAAAAAAACAAAGTATCAGTAAGCAAAAAGAATATAAACCATCCGTAATTTCACCATTCAGAGAAAATGTTGATATAAATCCCCTTCATCTTTTTTCTCTGAATATATTTTAAAATGGAATCATATTGTATACACCATTTTATGATTCACTTTTATATAATTATATAATTATCCTTACTACTGTATCATTATGTATTCTTCTACCTAATTTTAAATGACCACATGTAGTGTATTTGTAGAAGTGGACTATATTTAACCAATAATCTGTTGCTTGATATTTAGGTTAGTTCTAACTTCTGGCTCTTAAAAAACAATGGTGTGAATAACATTCTCTTTTCTAAGTATTTTTACATAGCTCACTTCTTTAAAGTCCTAAATTTAACTTTGCTAATTAGTAACACTGAGTCTACAATCTGCATAAGGTTGAATTCCTGCTCTGTCACATAGTTACATTACCCTGAGGCAAGTTACTGAATCTGTTTTCTTACCTGTGAAACAGGGAAAACAACAGTAGCTACTTTCATAGTTGTATAGTATTTAAATATCCACAAAGCACAGAATTAACTGATCAATAAATATAAGCATTTTTGTTATATTACTCTATGATCTGTGTCAATATTATAGCTTTATAATGTACTTCACTCTTTGGCACAATAAATCCCCATCATAATTATTCAGTTATTCTTCCCCCAAAAAATGCTATTCGATACAGATGGGTTACATAAAATCATATGGATCTGTCTGGGGGAGAAGTAATATCTTTACAGTATTAAGTACCCCCTCCATGAAGATGGTGTATCTTCAACTGTTCTTTGATATCACTTGGGAATATTTTGTCTTTTTTTTTCCCCCATGTAGGCTTTTGTACATTTTTTACCAGGTTTATTCTTAGGTATATTATGACTGGGTGGGTTACTACAAATATAAAGAAAACATACTCATCTTTGTGTATTTATTTTGGAATTGTCTATCTTTTGAGTTCTCTTATAGTTTCTAATAGTTTTTACTTCCCATATTCTTTATTTCAGCCTTATATCCCTACAATAATTTATATCCAAGATTCTCCATTTTGGTATCATAATATTCATTCTTTTAACAAAGATTTAAGTTTTTCCCATGTTCAGCCACTGTGGTAAGTACCTGAAACACTCAATTATTATCCCTAGGAACTTACATAAACCGGTATCATATACTAACCTCTGTTTCTATGTAAGCAGAGAGCCCAGCCTAAGTTTTCTCTCTTTCTGTTTTATAACAGATTTATTCAGATATAATTTATATACTATAAAATTTACCTCTTTGAAAGTATGTAATTCAGTGGTATTTTAGTGTATTCGAAGTTGTGCAACCAACACTACTAATTTTGGAACATTCTTATCAGCCCAAAAAGAAATCCATAAAGAGTCACTCCCGTTCCCCCTCCGGCTAGCCCCTGGCAACCACAAACATACTTTCTGTCTGTGGATTTGCTTATTGTGGACATTTCATATAAATGGAATGATATACTATGTGGTCTTTTGTGTCTGGCTTCTTTTACTTAACATGTCTTTAAGGCTTATCCATGTTGAGCATGAATCAGCAATTTGTTCCTTTTTATGGCCAAATAATATTCCATTGTACGGATGTAGCACCTTATATATAGCCATTCATCAGTTAATAGCTGCTTCTTCTTTGTAGCTCTTACAAATTATAATGCTGTGGATGTTTGTGTACAAGTTTTTATATGGACATAGGCTTTAATTTCTTTTAGGTATATATTTAGAAGTGAAAGGTCATAAGGTAATGTTTAACTTTTTGAGGAACTATCAAACTGTTTTCTAAAGTGGCTACACCATGTTAAAATCCTACCAGCAATGAATGAATGCTCCAATTTCTCTACATCCCACAGACTTTTGTCTTTTTTATTTTAGTCATTCTAGTTGGGAGGTGGAGGGTGCCAATTTTTCTCATACATAGATTATACACCTGAACCTATCTAGAATCAACTGTGGTCTTTGGATTCCAAAGAAGCTACTCTAAAAATAATAGTCTGGCCTACTTATCTCAATGGTCATGGAGGCATTTCTTACATGTAGGTGTCCTGAAATCACTACCAATATTTTCTAGTTAAGCCCAGAAACCCAAATGACTATCAGATTTTTAAAGTGCAAGAGAAATTCTCTTATTTTGGCACTCCTTAGAAGATCTCACTCAAATTATTTTAAGTTAACTTAGAAGACATCAATAACAATACTAATTTTGGGGAGGCTATAAAGTTTTCAAATGCTTTTATATTATTATTTCTTTATTCTTCATAAAACCCTGTAAATAGCTGGACAGGTGTTAATATTAGCTCACTGAGCAAAAAAGACAACTGTGGCTTATAAAGGTTAAGAACCCTTCGGACTATAATCTCTATCCTCCTGCTGCTAAGCAATCCATCTAACATAACCCGTCTAACACGTTCAGGTTTAAATTTCTTAAATGGCTTCCCATAGGCTGCAGGATGAAGTCTACCTTCACATATCATACAAGCTTCTTCATAATCTGAAGGATACTTATTGGTTCTTATCTTCAGCCAATTGTTCATTCCTCTCAGGCTTTATGTTCTAACAATACTGACCGTTTCAAATTCTACGAACATGTCATGCCTCCATGCCATGTAGTGGGTCACTCACCTCCTCCTATTCTCCATTCCCCCCTCTGCCTCTTCAAGTCTCAGCTCAATGCTAACTCTTCTGGGAATGCTTTTCTGTCTCTATTGGGCATTTTCATGCCCCTTTATGCTTGCATCCATGTTTTGTGTTAAAGCAGTTATCCTTTCCTGGGAAAACTTTTCCATGTTTATCTTCCCACTAAATCTATGTTCCTGGAGGGGCAAAGACATACAGCTCAGTAAGCAGTACAACCAGAACTCACTCCCAGGTTGATTTAAGTTTGAATTCGATGCTCTTTTCATCTGACCATACCATACTGTAAAATAGGTTACATTAACACTTCTAAAATTTAGCCTATGAAAGCAGGTTCTGTTTAATTCATCATAAATTAATTAAAAGTATCTTCAAAGGTCTTCTCCATATCCCTTGAAATCTTTTATCCCTCAAGGTTCTGTGGAGACATCTAAAAGAATAGATTAATAATAATGTTGGTGTTCTGGGCCACCCAACAGCCAGGCTTCCTCTGGGGCCAGCAGCCCTTGGAATGACTGCTTCCAGATGCATCCATGCCATCTGCTTGCACAATACCTCTGGAATACAGCTGTGGCAGACACCAACAAGTTACAGCATGAAAGCACTAGCAAACATTCAGAAATCCTACCTGCAAATTTGGAGAGAAATTCCTCCTTTCTCCTTATAACAGCTGTAGATTAATTTTGCACTAGCTATTACTCTTGAGAACCAACTGACCTCTTCTAAAATCACATCGTTTGGTCAATAAAACATTTTCAACTGAAGAGGGAGTTAGAGAGGGTAAGGAAATGGACGAGAAGGAATTTAAACAGGAAAGAAAATACACATTTGTTAAGAAACTGAAGATCATTAATACTAAGGACCTATGCCTCCTTGAGTGAAAAAAAGTACTTCTGAGTAGGCAAAAGGTCAAGCCATAGGTCCTGCTGTAAACTTAATAGGAACAAAAAATTAAGATAGAATTCAAAGAAAGGCAATGGGGTATTGCTAACAAAGACGAAAGTGGAAATAAAATCTCCTGCCCGGCTTTCTTTGCTAATGCAGGAAATGCATGAATTGACAAAAGATTCCAAGACTTTCACTTTCTAGTCCTGCGAACATTTAGGAAACTGACAATCGTGGGAAGGAGAAAAGAAACAAGAGGCAAGGTCCATGTAAAGAGGAGAAAATGAAATGGGAGCAGTAGACATGTATTTTGCAAAGCTAAAAGAGGACTGTGAAATGAAAACAGCCCTTCTTTGTTAATTCCAATAATGATGTATTGACACATAGCTATACCAGACACCCTCTAGTTATTTTTATTTTTTGACAGAATAACGCTGAAAAAAGTATGGGGCAATTTGGTAGTAGCAACTAACCTATGGATTGCTCTGCAGGCAAATATTGGTGGAATGAAAAAAAAATTAAAATAAAAATTTCAAGTCAAGCCCTATGGAGTCCAACTTCATTTTAGTGGACATTTGTAATGAAATTTTGAAAACAATAATGAAATATTTTTTCCTACTAGATTGGCAATGATTTTTTAAAACCAGCCAACAAAGCACTGGAGAAGCTGTAAAGAAGGGGTAAATTAATACCCTTTCAGGTAGCTAGTTTGGCAATATGCATCAAAATGTAACACATACATATCCAACAACCCAGTAATTTATTTATGCAAAGGTGATTATAGTATTAAGTATACACAAAAATGAGTACAAATGGAAGTTTATTATACCACCGTTTTAACTTGCAAAATTTAAATACAATCTGATATTCATCATAGGAAACTAGTTAAATAGATTATGATATGTACATTCAAAGATGTACTATGTAGTCATTAAACTGATAACAGTTTATATTTATGGGCATAGAGCACACTGTCAAGAGAAAAAAGCAGGTTATAAAACAACCAGCAGTTACACACAGGTGGAAGAACAGGTCTGCAGCTTCTGGGCCAGTGCCTACCTGCCTGGCTCTGTTAGCCCTGGCCCTCAGCCTGAGGAAGGTTGTTGATTTCTATGAAAATCCTAGAAATGCAGGGTCCTTTGTCAAGACATACCAGTCACATTAGCTGTCTTCCTACCCACAGTGTAATCAATCACCCTAGATATTAATTAGTCCTTTACAGTAAGGGAGTTATGAGATCACAAATGTTTGCTTTTCACACTGTGGCTCTAACATGAGTGAAATACATATTTTAAATGTTCTGATTCCTTTTCTTGATTTCAGTCCACTTTGATCAGTTTAAGAGATGTGAGACTGGAATTGTGTAACTGTGCCCTGTGTCTCAAAATTAAAATTAATAATGAAATCCCAAGATGCCTTAGGTTTGAAACAGTGAAATAAATATCTAATTTTGCCTGAAGAGAATAACTCTTTTTGGAGGAAGAATTACTCCTAGATTGCCTTACTATGAGACTTATCAAGAAGTAATTACTGTATATAAAAACAGATCTACATATATAGTATAATTTTAAAAACAACATGTATCTTATGATCCTAGTTACACAGAACTGTATACTGATATACACAAAGATGTCTGAAAGAATGTCAACCACTGCTAACATATTGGTGAACTCTAAATAACAGAATTTCAGATTTTTAATTTTTTCTTTTTTATATGTTTCTGTAAAGGATGAGTTTCTTTTAAGTTAGCATCATTTTTACAATAAAAAAAACTACCTGGAAAAAATCAAGCACAAACCATTTCTTTTTAAAAGGAGTTTTGATACAAGGAACCTTTAAAAGCTCACTCTAAATATTTTTTTGAATGATTCTAAGTAAAATCGTTTTAATTAGGTAGGAAATTATAACAAAACATAGCCCTTCTATATATAAATTTATCCATAATTATTATCTCCTTGACAAAGAGGACTGAGAAAAAAATGACAAGGGATTGACTTTTCTCTAAATTTAAGATTTTAACAGCATTTACCATAGTTCTTTATATAATACAAATCTGGAGATTTCTACATCCCTGAAATGCACTCTTAAAAGAATTACAAGGAAGCTTTAACAGACACTAAGAAGGCTAAAATACAGTCAATACTTGACAACAGGATATAAGTTTTTAATTTGTACCACTTTATGGCAACACCTGAAATCTCTTATCTGCTTCCTCTGGCCTTAAGGTCCTCCTGGTAGTATTTTATATAAATCTTACCTCTTCAAGCTTCTTCTCAATCTCTTTAAAGACAAGATCAGCCTTAAATCCATCAACTGCAGAGCTGGTTGGAGCAGCCTCAATTTGGTGAGTTCTAAAAGAACTGGAAAAAGAATCAACTTCAACTCATGGAGTCATATAGGTACTAGGTTTTTAAATGTACACAATAGTAATTTTTAAAAACCCTAAGAACAAATATGTTACTCCTACCCAAAGGAAATAGCTACTAAGTATATATATAAAGCAATTAAGCTATTCTTCCCGTTTTCCAACAAATACTGAGTGCTTACTAGATGTTAGGCATTGTCTTTAAAAATATGGAAAACCAAAGAACCTAACCTCATGAATCTTATGCTAGTGGGGGAGAGAGACAATGAAAGAGGATGGGAGAAAAGAGAATATAGTTACTATGAAAAAAATAAGGCAGTTAAGAGGATACAGAGGAAGTATAATTTATGTATGTTGAATATTCTATTTTAGATAGCCTGGTCGGATAGGCCACTCTGAGGAGGTGATATTTAAGTTAGGTCTTGAATTCCATAAACGAGATAGCCATGTAAAGATTTAGGTGGGGAAGCCAGTTCTGTACTTCCAGTATATAGAACTTGAGGCAGGAATTAGCTTGGCAGTTAAAGTAACTGTAAGAAGGCCAGTATGGCTGGTGCAGAGCAGAGGAGTAGAAAGATCTAGCCACAGAAACACACAAGGCAAGATAAAAAGGGGCTACCATTAGGTTATGGTTAGGAGTTTGGCTTTTAAGTATAATGAGAACTGTAGGGTATAAGCTGAGTAACAGCATGATCCAATTTACATGTTAAAAAAAGTCTGGCTGCCAGCTGGAAAATGGACTATAAGGGGCAAGCAGGGATACGGGGAGACCATTAAGAGGCTACTGTAGCAGTCGGGGCAAGAGATGATTGATGATTAGAACCGCTTTTAATGGAATGGGGAGTAAGGAGAGGTTGGACTCAAGATTTATGGTTTACCTGTAATACAAGATATGGCTTTAACAACCATCTGTCTACTGGTTATTTGACACTTAGGGAACAATTTTGATAAATGGCCTGATGTAGCTGAAGAAACTATCTTTATTGTCATAAAGGCCTGGATTGGAATCCCAAGGGCTTCCTTCACTCACTAGCTGTCTGATTCTGAGCAAGCTACTCCATTTCTGTGCACCTTTGGTGGGGAGGTAGAGAAGGGAAGAGTGCCAAGGACTTTGCAGAATTAAATGGAACCTATGTGTAAGGCCCTAGCAGAGCCCTTGGCCCATGGTAAAAAATGACAGCCATGACTGTCATGGGCTCCAGAGCCTCAAGTGTTAGATACAGACAGAAATTTGAGGGGTCAGAGGAAGTGGGTGGTAAGTAATTCCTCTGACATATCGATATCGCAAGCATGCTGGTGATGCCTGATTCCCAGACTCAGACATGGGAAGGATACATTTAAAGGAGTCAAGAGTATAACAGCTGCTCAATAAGCATTTCTTTCTCTACCCCCTCTCCTTCCTTTTCTTTTCTCTCTCTCTCCACTGGCCCCATTCATTCCCTTTCCTTTTTGCTATCATTTCATATTTAATGCCAAGCACTGTTTGCGGTCCTGAGTATAACAGTGAATGAATCAGACCCAGTCTTTATCCCCACTGAGTTTATATTCTTCCAGTGTTGGGAAAAAAGAAGTAAACAGAAAAAATAACTGGAACTTGTTCGAAGCAAACAGAGAGAGGAATCTGCTTTAGGTAGAGCAGTCAAGGAATGACACCCTACGCAAGTTAATTTAGATCCTATTATAGGAAGAAAAGGAGTTAGCTATTCAAAGAGGAAATTGCAGAGAACCTAAGAGAGAAAAAAGCTGTATGTTAAAAGAAAGTAAAATAAGACCAGTACCACCAGAGCAGAGTTAAGTGGAGGGGGAGGAGTGGCACAAAATGAAATTGGAGAACCAGGCAGGGACCAGATCACATAGGCGAAAGCAGGGACATTGGGAAGCCACTGAAGTGATTAAACAGGGAAGTTACATAGTTTGCTTTGTGATTATTCTTACAACAGTATGCAGAATGAACAGTGGGGAGGATGGAAGAACATTCAAGACTTGTTAGGAGGCTGCTGGAGCACTCCAGGTAAGAAGTGGTGGTGGTCTGGACTAGGGAGGAAGAAGCCTGCCAGTGGGAACAGAGGAAGGAAGAGGATTCAAAATATATTTTGGAGATAGAACTTATAGGCCCTGCTGTGGGGAAAGAGGAAGATCTAAGGGGTAGGGGAAAGGGCAGGGAAAATTCAGGTGTTTGGCCTGAATAATTGAGAGGCTAGAAGAGCTGCTTACTGATAAAAGGTAGAATGTAATGGGAGTAGAAGGGACTGAAGTTCTGTTTTAGGCACATTAATTATGAGATGTTTGTGAGACAGGAAGGCAGCTGGATCAAGTGCCCGCAGCTCAGAGGAGAGGTCCAGGCTGTAGATAAAATGGGAGTAATCATCAGCATAATTAAAGTATTTAAATCCATGGAACTGACAATTTCACCTTGAGGGGATTACACAGAAAGAGTGAGGACAACACCAGGACAACACCCTATGAATCTCCATTATTTAGAGGTCTGGGAGATAAGCAGCCAATGACGCAAGAGGATCACCAGAAAAGGACCAGAAGCTGAGAGGGGACAAAGATTTCATCCAGGACGGAGGAGTGAACTATGTCCAATGCTGCCAAAGGTCAAACACCCACTGGATCTGGCGACATGGAGAGTGCAAGTGACTCTGACAAAAGCAATTTTAAGAAGTGGTGGAAGGTAGAAGTCAGATTACAGTGATTGAAGAGGAACAGAAGAGAGAAATAGAGAAGCTGTGGCTCTTCTGAGACATTACTTTTAAAGGAACAGGGAAACAGAGTGGTGTCTGGATAGGAGCCTGTTTATAAAAACATACTGCAGCATGTGTGCCTGATGATGGAAACAAACCAGGGGAAAGGAGACAGGAGAGACGTTCTGAAAAGGTGATGGGGATAAGATCTGGCCTGTGACAGGAAGAAGAAAATCATGGGAAGAAAGGGGATCAGAGGGTGCAATTCTAGATACGTCTATAGGTCCTGGGATAGAAGATGAGGGAGTTTGGGTCTCATGGTTTCTATTTTTTCAACAAAGTATAAGGCAAAGTAATTGGCTGAAAATGAGGGGGAAAGGTGGGTAAGGGAAGTCCCAGAAGCTAAAAAGGTAGCCTACTAGAGGAATGAGGAATATCACAAACAAGGACTGGAACAAGCTCACACCATGGTGAGATACATGAAGTCCTGCAGCGCAGGACGCTACTCTGCACTGCCGCTTGCCATTGCTACTCAGCGTCTGAAAACCTCTGTCTCAGCAAACTCCATTTCACCCTTCAAGGTCCAGGTCAGAAAACTCATTTTCTATGAAATACTACTCAATTTAAATGTCAGCATCTCAAGAGCAGATATCACATTAAAAAATATAATAATCATCTTTATATCCCCTATTCCTGTAACACAATAGGTATTCCTAGGGACTGAATGGAACTGAAATCACACCTATTTAGCCTTTACATAAATCCTATTTTTTCCTCTTCCATTTAGGGCAGAATTATCTATGATATACCCCCTTCTCAGTCAAAAGCCTGAATGTGTAACATTAAAATCATGTGGCCACAACTAATCCTCCATAGGCCAATTTCATTTCATTAATGGTCAAACTTTTCAGCTTTTAATAATCGCTGTGCCTTTCTCCAAGCTTGCCACTTTCTAATTGTATATGATAAAATAATAACTGATACTAGCAGCACTTTGTAGTGTACAAAGTATCTTGATACTTTATAGGGCAGAGTCCAGACAAGTTCCCATATGTACAGATATAAGGTATCCCCTGCTATCTGAAAGTTAGTTTTCTAACACTTCACTTTCACTTACAACCTATGAAAGACCTACTTGAGTACCTGTAACTCTGGGGGGGAAATCCCGGGACAAAATACCTTATTTCTTACAAGCAGTTACACCGCATCTCACGACGCGCTGCAGAAGAGACCCCACACAACCTCTCCGGTCCTGATATAACCTGCTTGCCCACGTAATTACCTATTGATATGGAGATACTACTTCTCTCCACCCTGTGGAAACACCTATTGATATGGAGATGAACTAAAACCAGGTGAGAGATTCTGGAAATATTGCAATTTTACCCACAGCACCTGTTTTTGCTAACAGAAAGAAATTCAAAGAGGATTTTTGTTTCTATGAAATGGTAATTGCTTCTTCACTTTACCCCATTTTGGCTCACAAAAGGTTTCACAGGGACACTCTACTTTTGGCTAGCAGGAGAAACCTGTTACCTCTTTATCTTGCTGTTTTGAAAAGCTCATCAAGCTAATGATTAATCAACTTTTCATCCAGATTAGAAAAGTTACTACACAGTTTTATCAGTATTTTCTGAAAATCCCTCATACCTTAAAATGTATTTGTTACGTGCCCTGCTTTAGGGAAACTCAAATAAAAACTTAAGCAAACTCAAGAATAGAGAGAACTCAAATTACAAAAGGAGGCTCCTGATGATTTCTTAATTTACAAAGTTCTTTTAGTAGAAACTAAATTCAGGTTGCTTTTTTTTTTTTACTTGGTTTATACACAAGTTTCCTGGAATAAATTTGGGGTATAAAATGTTGGAAGGGATTTTGAAGATTAACTGTTTGGTGCATGAAGTCCCTGTATGATTTCTGAAAAATTTCATTCCAAGGCCTGAGTTATAGGCACTGAATGCACAGCTTCAACAACATCAAAGACTGGATGCACAAATAGCCCACAAAACAGGAACACTCAACTCAGTCAAGGGTTAGAATCTTGATCATTAGTTCTCTTTAGACAAGGTGTTCTCACTCTGATGTCATCATCTGTAAACAAGTAATACCTACCATGCAGGGCTTTTATGAGGATTAAACAAAGAAGTGCATGTGACACACTTAGCATGGTCCTAGAACATACTAGGCCCTCAAAAAAGTGGTTGTTAAAGGACTATTAGAACTCAGTAACAAAAAGCAGCCCAATTTTAAAATATGACCAAGAGATCTGAATAGATGCTTTTCCAAAGAAGTTATATAAATGGCCAATAAGCACATGAAAAGATGCTTAAACACTATTAGCCATCAGGGAATGCAAATCAAAACCACAATGAGATACCACTTCACACTCACTAGACTGACAAATGCAAAAAAGACAGCCAAAAAAACAAGTGTTAATGAGGATGTACAGAAATTGGAACCCTCCTAATGGAAAGTATTTAGTCATGAAAAGGAATGAAATACTATTTTCATTCCTATAACATGAATGAACCTTGAAAACATTATGCTAAATGAAAGCAGCAGTCATGAAAGGCCATACACTTTATGATTTAATTTTTATGAAATGTCCAGAATAGGCAAATCCATAGACACAGAAAGTAGATTAGTGGTTGTCAGACCCAGCAAAGAGGAGGGCTGGGGAGTGGCTGCTGTCAGGTACATGGTTTCTTTTTGAAGTAATAAAAATGTTCTAAAATTGGTTGTGGTGATGATTTAGTGATATACTAAAAACCACTGAATGTACACTTGAAGTGGATGAATTGTGTGGCATATGAACTATGTCTCAATGAAGCTGTCAAAAAACAATTTTTAAAGTGGTTGCTATTTTTCTTGGTACTTAGGAAGAAAACAGAACCCTACATTTTAATCAAATCTCCAGCCTTATATCTAATATTTTACCAGTAACTAGTTTGTTCTAATTAAGGATGGTTGTACAGGACTAGGGAGTAAGGTTCACTTGCAATCAGCAACTCCCCTTGACCTCAGAGCAGACACATGGTCACATCACAGACAGAAATCCAGCCCCAAAGGCCAAACTGGGCTTCAAAGACTTGGATACGTTCCCCATTCTGAACAAAAGGTTAAAGATAATTTTTTCCAAAACCCTAAGCGATACTTAAAATTTAATAAATAAAACCACTGTCAACCATTTAACCAAAGACATTAACTAGAGGAATAGGAAAGAAAAGAAAATGCACAGGAAAATCAGAAATCAATAGTCTATTGAGCAACTACAATGTGTAGCAGGTATTTTCTTGTTCATTAAATCATGTATGATTTACATCTGTCTCCATACTAATGTAGCCACCAGTTAATTAGCAGTTAGAATGAAGGAATTACAAAACTACTTAAATGTCCTGTACATGACATCTTTTTTACTTTTTTTATAGACTAGAATTATCAGCAAGTCAGTGTTGATCAGTAAAAAGAGTACCTCATCAACTTTTCCTTTACACTGTCTCCTCTGGGCATATTAACTTAAACTTTTCCTCAGAAAAGACTAAAGTAGGTAGTTTTTGCAGTCCTGAAAGGCCATATATTGTATGTTCATTTATATGAAATGTCCAGCATAGGCAAATCCATTATTGTTCCCTCATAACAGAAGTATGTAAATATAAAATGTTGGAAGTGACTTGGTAGATATAGCTTTGCAAGTTTTGACAAACCTAACTATACACTCATGTAACTATCACCATAATCACAATACAAAGCAGTTCTGTCAACCCCAAAAATCCCTGGAGTAGATATTTTCACTCTTTTTTATAACTTTTATAAATTTTTATGAAGAAGTTTTATAAAAATATATCTAGAAAACAAATAATAAAACAAATAGGGCAAAATGTAAACAACTGGTCATACTGAATACAAAGTACCTGGGAGTTCCTTGTACTATTCCTGTAATTTTTCCCTGGATGTTTGAAATTATGTCAAAATAAAGGGTTCTAGTTAAGTAAAAATTTAGAAAATGAAAAGGCTAATCACCTACACTTTCACCACTCCAGCAAGTGTCCTGTATTTATTTTTCATACTACTTTTGCTAGTCCTTGTTTATGAGCATCATACATTTACAATTATTACATGGATACAATTTTTCCTAATTTTTAAATTCTTATATCACTTAGAGTTTTCACCTGTTGAGTTAAACTTTCAAGGTAATTTAGATGATTCTGCATTAAAAGAAAAAACTGGAGTAATCTAAATATATTTTAACCAAAGAATGGATACACAAATTGTGATACATCCATACAATGGAATACCACTGAGCAATAAAAAGGAACATATTACTGAAAAACACAATAATGTGAATTAATCGTTAAGTGAATTATGCTAAGTGAAAGAAGCCATGCTCAAAGACTTTTTTATTCTATTCACATGATATTCTGGAAAGGGAAAACTGTAAGGACAGAAAACTGATCAGTGGTTGCCAGGGACTGGAAGGTAGGAGAAAGGGTTAACTACAAAGGTGAACAAGGAATTTCTGGGGTGATGGAACTGTTCTGTATCATGATCATGGTGACAGTTACATGACCATATAGTTTGTTTGTCAAGGCTTGCAGAACCATGCAATAAAAAGGGTGACTTTTACTATACATAAATTATACCTTAATTTAAAAATGGGAAAAACAAAAACAAAATGAAGTTGGGTTTTAAAAACAGGTTTCATTTAACAGGGTACAGAATGCAAATCTCTCCTTGGTCTGTATCCTAAAAGTTTCCTGCTTACTTAGAGTGAATAGGATGTTATAAAGTCAATACTCACATTCAAGAATGGTCTAATTAAAGGAAAGAAAAGTTTAACTGCAAATTAAATGCAATCAATCATAACTCCTAAATAAGACCTCTCCTTTTCATTTTCATGATCCTGTTGCAGCACTATACATTTCTTATCTATACTTCTGCAACTGCCTCCTAAGGATTCCTAGCTTCTGGTCTCTCCACCATTCAACTCAAAGTAACGCCAGATGGATCTACCTAAAGAGCAATATAATCACATGATCTTTTGCTAAAACTCATATTCTGTAGGATAAGGTCCAAACTCCTTAGCATAGCATTTGAAGCACTTCAAAAAAGCATAATTTACTGTTACAGCCTCATCTCCTGCCCCCTTACACACTATTGACTGTCTCTCTACTGAGGCACATGCAAAATAATCTACCCTCTACCCACACAGTACAATCACTGACCAAATCTTGTATTTTTAAATCTCTGTGCCTATGTACACACCTGAAATGTCCTTCCTCTACCCTGCGCTGGGCAATCCTAGTCATCCCAGCTCCAATTTATGTTCTACATAATAATTTCTTCCTTTGGGCTTTTGAAAAACTATGTCTGCTTTCCCCACATACTCAGAGGACCATACATGGGGCCTAAAACTGTAGCAATTGCTCTAAAGTTACTAAATGAGAAACTAAGCAAATCAGATTATGTGCAATGGATATCTTAAAATTACTCTTAAAACTAAATCACTTCAGCCATAAAAAAAAAAATGGAAGGAAAGAAATTCTGCCATTTGCAACGACATGGTTGGACTAGAGGGTATTATGCTAAGTGAAATAAGCCAGAAGGAGAAAGACAAATACCACATGATTTCACTTATTTGTGGAATATAAAAACAAAATAAAACAAAATGAAAAAAACAGCAGCAGACTCAGACACTGAGAGGTAACTGGTGGTTACCACGGAGGAGGGGTGGGGAGGAGGATAAAGAGGCACAAAAATTCTCCATCATAATATAAGTTGGTCACAGGGATGGTAGCACAGCATGGAGAACAGAGTCAGTGATTCTGTAACATCTTCCTATGTTGACAGATAGTAACTGTACTAGTGGGGGTGAGGATTTAACAATATAGGTAACGGTTGAACCAATGTGTTGTATACTTGAAACCAATATAAGATTGTGTATCAACTATACTTCAATTAAAAAAAAACTCATTTTAAAACCTTATTTGCATCATCAGAGTTAGAATTATTTTTCCAACTTTGGCCTTTGGAGAGAGTTATATTCTATCACTAAAACTATCAATATCTTCAATATTTCAAGCCAATTTCAAATCAGTCATTAATACAGGTATTCCCCACTTTTCAAAAGTTTGCATTACATCATTTCGCTTTTTTAAAAGACCTACATCAGTATTTGTTTTCAGAAACGAAGAGAAACCCAAAAAATATTTTCACTTTTACAAAAAAAGGTGAAAAACAAAAATAGTGTTCAGCATTTGTTTTGCAGCAAGCTCAGTCATTAAGAGACAGCATGCACTCAGCAATGAGAGCGGCCCGCCAAGCTCCTTCACCAGGAACTACACTCAGCATCTCAGCATCAAGTTGCCACAGCTTTAAAGTGCGTCTGTATTCATCTGTGCTTTATCTCAATTTACTCTGTGCATCCGTTAATAAGATGTATCCTAAGGTTTCAGAAAAGCCAGACAGGTTATTTTTTGGGTCTGGAAACACTCACAAATTGTTCCATATAAATTAATGGTAAATGCTTCTTCACTTCATGCCATTTCCACATCTGAAAATTTGCATGTGAATGCTCTACATTTTGATAACAATGGGAAACCTGTGTATCATCTGGATTTTTTCATATTATGCCTTCCTAGAAATATCAACCATACGTAGGTATTGTGAACAATTCTCTCACCCAATTATGACTCCTGAAAATAAAAAACTATGAGAACTCCATGTTTAAAATAGAATTACTGACCAAATTCATAACCTTCTATTCTAGATAAATTAGATAGCTACATTAATATGCTGACTCTGGTAGCTCTTTAAAGTTTGAATTTTACTAAGAAATTTCAATTCCACAGAATTGGATGGACTTCCAGAGGACAGTACAAAATCAATCAGATTTAGAAGGAAACTTAAAATTCAGCATCTTAACATCCTTTTATTTGATTCAGTTCCATAAACAGTTACTATGAGAGAAATCCTCAAAGGTTTGGGGAGAAGTAAGTCACAGTCTTAGGCCTCAAGGGTTTCATACAATAATGGGAATGAAAACCCAGCTAGATACACACTCCAACTAAACCAAAACTGGATGGAGGCCCAAAAGATACCAGGAACTACACTCAGCATCTCAGCATCAAGTTGCCACAGCAACATGGTTGCAACATTTGCAACAACATGGTGATGGGAATATTTAAAGGGAGGTGGTACTTGAAATGAGCCTTAAAAGAAAGAATTTTCAGAACAGAAATGATATTCTAGGTAAAGAAAGAAGAGTAAAAAAAGGCAGAAGAGGCTCAAGAGCTTGTAAAACATAGGAATATAATGGATTCTGTAAAAGAAGCATGTCACGTTGTTGTACCAAAAGTGTGAAAAAAAATGAATAAATAATTACCAAGAATTTCAGGAGGAAAAAAGAAGCCAATTAGTGTTGGAAGCTACAGCAAGGTTAAAGAGAGTAAGATGGAAAATAAAGACAAGAACATTTCATAATCAGATCATTGGTGGCTTGACCTGACTTCAGTGGTGAGGTCAGAAACTGAAGTATAAGATATTTCAGCATGGAAAAACAGAAGTGTTCGATATAAAAGGACCATCATGAAAGAGAGTAATCAAGGCAAGGAAAAAAATAGATTTTTAGGATATGAAAGATGTGAAAATATTTGCTGACAAGAGAAAGGAGTCAAAGGAAAGGCAAACATGGAAAGATTCAAAAAGGAGAGGGTATACTTAACTTTTGGAACAAAGTTACACAAAGTATTTGGAAACAAAAGCATACAAATTGGAAAGCTGGGTCTTGGAAAGGAAGAGAGACTTTTTTTCCTCTGGGGAAGTTGGGCTCTTCTAACAAAGAGCAAGAAGTTGAGGGATCCTCAAGGCTTGGGGAAAAAAGTGCTTGGAGATTTAAGGCACACAGACATCTGACAAGGCTAGGAAGAAAATCAGCAAGAGCAATAGGATTCCAACAGCAGTGAGGACTTAGCTGGAATCAGAAACATAAACTGGCAGAGATACAGTCAGCATATCTGATGACTTTCTCCGAACAACCTCAGAAGCCTGGTATGCTATGGGGAGAAAGCAAACTGTTGAGAGAGGAAACCAAAAAGTGACTCGCCTAAAATAAAATTACTCAAGTTGGCACCCCTGACAAAGGACTTGACCAGCTCCGGCTTCTAGTTCTTCTCCCTCTACTGACTATGCTGCTTCCTCTTCGAATAAAATTTTCCTAAGGCCGGTTAAACTTGAAAGCCAACTGACTGTTTTAAAGTTTTAAGCCATGTTATCGAAGAAATGTAATGATATACTTATTCTCTGAGTATTAAGACAATAAAAATTAGGACTTTTTACATTACACAACGGTCACCAGCTGTGAAAAATCTGAAAGATTTATTGCCATACAGAGCCCAGAGTGCTACTTACTTGGCAGCTTCGGGAAAACCCATCCTGTACAGCGTGACAACTACAGCTCCTCCAAGGCCTAAATTGTGCTGCAGAGCAACCTTTGCACCAGGAACTTGTCTTTTTCCGGCTTCCCCTCTCAGCTGCCAGCAGAGTTCGGCACACTGAGCCAGACCTAACAAATCGAACACAGAGCAGTCAGATTCCACTAATTTAGAAAACTGCCTTGACCAGCTTTCTCAAGACGGGAAGGCTAACATTTAATTGGTGACTTTCAATTAAAGCATTTTATTAAGCTGAGAAAATGTCTGCCTAAATATAACTACTCTTAAAAGCTTTGAGGGTTTTTGCAGCTGGTTTTTCTCTCCTAAGTAACTTCTGTATTTAGACAATAGCCAGGTTTACAAAATTCCCTGCACTCTTTAAATTTATCCAACCTGTCATTTTTTGGGGCAATATTTAAAGAGAAAACACTGAATATACAGTTTTCTGGCCCAGGCAAAATAGCATAAATATAATTTAACTAATTTTACCATTTTTAATGTATCAAAATAGTCTAGGTTTGGGAGTTCACTTACCCTAAAAAATTTATCTAGTATGGGCAATTTTACTATTTTCCACAAATAGTTCCCAAGAATGAAATACTTTCCTAATAATAGCATTTTGTCCCCTGGATAACAAAAATAAAAAATTTTTAGAACCAGAAAGAACTTAATGATGTTAGCAATGAGAAACTGTAAGATGAAGTAATTTGTGAATGGTCACAAAACAGGCTAATTCCAGAGTTGACATTAGAATCCAGATCTCCTGAATTACATTCGTTTGTCTTCCTATTAGACCAGCGATTCAAGGATAGCCTAGTTCAGACTATCAGGATAAACTGGTTTCACACCCTGGAAGCAGATACACATCTGTTTTTCCACCTACACCCCCAATCACAACTTCTGATTGCTGAGGACCTGTGACAGTTTCCTATGTAAACCCCAACTTCAAGAAATTTAATTGCCACTTATCATTTCCAAGCAGTATCTTTGTATAAACACTGTTTAGATAGGTAACTCCACACCCTATAATAATTTTTTAATTGTAAACATTCTGAACATTAATGAGGAAGGTGAAAGTGAATGATTCTACTGACATATCCAAACTTTGGAGCAATCAAATTGAAAAAAAATTTTACCAGAAATCTGCCACATTAAAAGCTTAAATAATTAATGAACATTCACAACAAAAAAAGTATTCAAATTTGTCTTATATACGTATGGATGGGGAAATACAGTTAGTTTTTTTTATTTGTTCTGTTGGAAATTTCTTTTCTTTGTAGGAAGTTCAGGTTTTAGTAATAATTTTTTATTGCTTTCCAAGACATTTTTGTGCAGGTATAAACTGGGTATCTGTATTTGTACCAAGACATTTAATCTTTTTTTTAAAATTTTGATATCATTAATATAAAATCACATCAGCAACATTGTGGTTACTAGATTCCCTCCATTATCAAGTCCCCCCAACATACCCCATTACAGTCACTGTCCATCAGCATAGTAAGATGCTATAGAGTCACTACTTGTCTTCTCCGTGCTATACTGCCTTCCCCGTGACCCTCCTACATTATGTGTGCTAATCGTAATGCCCCTTATTCCCCTTCTCCCTCTCTTCCCACCCACACCCCCCAGCCCTCTCCCTTTGGTAACTGTTAGTCCATTCTTGGGTTCTGTGAATACAGCTAGTTCTCTTCACAAAATAATAAACATACAAAGTTTACAAATATTTGAGGAAACACAACCTCACCTTGATCAAATCAAACAGAAAGATAACATTTGTAACAAATGAAATTGGTAAGGATATTTAAAAATGGTATTAATCAATGCTGGGGAGATTATGGCAAGACAATCACCTCCATATGGTACCAGTGAAGTCTGAACTGGTACAACCTTTTTGGAAAGCAGTGTATAAAATTATTAAGAGCCTTTAAAAGGCCTTGAAAACCATTCTATGGAAATAATTAAGCACAGACAACAAAGTTTTATACATAAAGCTATCTGTCTGTTCATCACATTGTGAAAAAGTAGATAATCTAGAAGTGAAATAACCAGGGAATGGTTATATAGATTATGATCTCTCCATATGACAATGTACTATGTTCCTATTTAAAGTATTTATAAAATTTTAATAATTTAGAAAATGCCTATCATATAATCTTAGCAAAAAATGCAAGAAATCAATTAGATATTTATGTACCCCTCCATCCAACAAACATTTACTGAATGTCTTTTGTATTCTGAACAGCAAATTTTTTTAAAGTACTTGATATACAATCTTATGATCGTTTTGAATACAAAACACAGTGGCTGAACAACAAATATTTACTGAATGCCTATTATGTGTCAGATACTGCCCAAGGCTTGGAAGATGCAGAAATAAACAAGAAAGGCCTGGTCTTTGCCCTCATGAAGCTGACATCCTGAGATACAAAGATGCAGGCATTTACAGTACAGTCTGATAATGCTACCATAGGCTATATTTAGCACAGGTGCTACAAGCTCAGTCCAAAGAAGAAA
Organism: Manis pentadactyla; assembly: GCF_030020395.1. Classification (NCBI taxonomy): domain Eukaryota; kingdom Metazoa; phylum Chordata; class Mammalia; order Pholidota; family Manidae; genus Manis; species Manis pentadactyla. The sequence continues at coordinate 42,779,136 of NC_080022.1, read as the reverse complement.
CAAGCATAGCTTGGCAGGTCAAAGAATGATTCCAAGATTGATAGAGATCTAAACTGGGATCCTATGAATAAAGAGGAGTTAACCAGGCAAAAACATGGAAAGAATGCTTCAAGAAGAGAGATGAACATGTGCAAAGAAAGAACATGGCCTGCTTAAAGAATAGAAAGTTGAGTGACTCCAGAAAGTGCTCAAGAGAGCCAATGTGAGAGTGAGAAAATGAGGGGCGGAGATCAAGAGAGGGGGAGGGAAAGAAGGGGAAAGGAAGGGGAATGGGGGCAGACTGAAAGAGACAGGGTGGGTCGGGGGAGAGGGAAAGAGGAGAGGAGAGAGAGAGAGAGTATGAATTAATAAAGAAAGCATTTTCAGATTTTGCAATAATCTCAATTACACCATAACAGTGATATTATAGATGAGATACCTTGCAATAATCCATCTCTACATATGATTTGCTTAACTCCCATGTGGCAAAAAAAAAGGAAGAAGGGGGAGAATAAAGATCCATGCTATCAACTTACTGTCATTTATTTGCTTTTGACAGAAGATGCATATCAGGGAGAAAACATACTTATTATTTAAGCTCTGTGGTTGTTTACTGTCAGAATAAACTGGTATTACTTATATTTCTCCCATCTAGATCTGTGAAGGGTGAAAGTCAAAAGTTGGCTTCAGAAATCCACTTGCTAAGAAGGTGCAGCAGATAGTTACAAAAGCAAAACTATTAGAGCAACATTTTTAGAAAATTTTCTTTCCTTAGATAACTTCTGGAACTGAATTGAAAATCAGTATTTTTCCTCTGCTTGAGAAAAAAGTAAACTATCAAAAAATGAGTGATATATTTATAAATTGTGGGTGGGCATAGGAATGGGCATCCTGTCACAATAGCATATTCAAGCAATAATAATCTTACTATAGCCTCTTATGAAGGGGGGACGAATTTTTTTTAACCTGATTACTTCATTTTATTACTAACATATTGCAAAATTTTCCTAACAAGATGTTGGTCAATCTTTTTTACTGAAAACAAATCATTCAAACATGTATCTAGCACTGAAGATATCAATAATTCACAGTGCAATATAAAATGCTAATAAAAGTCAGTACTAAGTGTTAAGGAAAACCACAGAATGTAAAAACTACAGTGGATAGCATCTTGAGATATTACCTGAGGTCTTTTCTTCTTCTTGCTTTCTTGAATCCATAAACTCGTCCTATATCATTAAGGCAGCCAAGTACAAAGAAGTCATAATTCAGCTTTACTTTCAAAATAGACATCTAAAGGCCTCAGCCTAAATGACATAAAATAGCATGGTTTTTTTATTACTAGAGCCTGGCTTCTTGAGAAAGTTTGAGTTTCAAAGGGCTATTAAATACTTAGGAATAAATCCGACAAAAGATGTAGACCTATAGTGAAAACTGTAATATTGCCAAGAAAAGTTAAAGAAGACCTAAATAAATGGAAAATACATCTTTTGTTCATGGTTCAAAAGACTCACTATTGTTAGGATGTCAATTCCTCTCCAGATAAGAAGTTCTTTCCTGTGTCAGCTCCAAATCTACCTTCCCATTTATTCTTCCCAGTGATCCTATTTTGTCGTGCACTAAACAAGTTATGCCTGTTGCCCCATACTACCTTTCAGATGTTAAAAGAGCTCTGTGCCCACCTTATCATTAAGTGCAGTAGTTGAGTAAATTACTCAACCATCCCCTTGACATTTGCAAAGTCTTGTACTGGGCAGTGTCCAGGGTACAGAGACAAATGAAGTATGTATCCTGCCCTCAGAGGCACGTAGTCAAATAGGGGAGATGTTTAAAACACCATAAATAATTACAGTATGTACTACAAGCATAAATGTCAAAAGAGAAGTACTGAGAAAGTATAGCAAGGGCTCAGAAAATGCAAAGATTGTAAGGTACATATGAAAATGAAGAATTAAGTGCTGAAGCCAGCACTTCAGCACTGGTAAGTGTTTGCTGCTGTTATTATTGAGGAAAGAGCAAAGAGAGAGTTTACAGAGGTGAGAAGGAAGTAAATATGTCTGGGAAAAGTAAATACTCCAGTTTAGTTTAAACATGCTGCCCCTTTCTATTTCTCCTCCCCTAAGACCCAACTAGACATAGATGAAAACCTGGTATGTGGTAGGTATTTAGTAAATATTCATCCCTACCATTCTCCTTTCCTTTTATCATCTCTTCAGAGCTCTGCTTTGCCTAAGGTGCTTATATTCTGCCTTGTATTGTTGTGTTATTACATTATCTGCTCCTTGTATGCTTCCCGAAGGCAATGGTTATCTTGTGTATCTGAGCACTAGTTCCCAAACCTGGCTGTGCATGAGAAAGAGCTAGGGATCAGAACTTCCAAGACAGGGTAGGAATATATATATTTACAAGCTATAGGAGATTCTGAATCCATCCATCAGTAGACCCCATATTTGAGAACCAGTTACCTACTGCACTTAATGATTAAACACTATCCCTCAAAGACTGATGATAAGAAGAAAACATTACCAACAGTATAGACTCAAATATTGGAAAGGGTTTTCAAAGGGTTCTTCAGAATGTGTGAGTTTTTAAATGCTTTTAAGTATGTAAAAATTAGGTAAACTCTACTTCCTGGGCTGTTTTAGGTTAGTTTTTTAGCATCCAAGAGAAAGAATTGGATAACCTGCCAAGACTGGCAAAATTGTTTACATTTGATTTTTTACAATTCCAACGTTGACCAGATTGTACAAAAAGAAGCCCTTTCATATTCTGTGGTTGGGAATATGCATTGGTATAATCTTCTTTGAAGAAAATTTGGCACTATCCACCAATTTTTAAATACATACTATCTTTTGACAGAGTGAGTCCACTGTTTGGAATTTATCCTAAGGGTATACATGCAAAAATATTTAAAGATACAAAGGTGCTTATTGTAGCAGTTTGTAATAATAAACTTGACAAAACTGTTAAGCTTATACAAACACATATGTATATTCCTTACAATGAGAATACTCTACAGGCATTAAAAAGAATAAAGACTATCTGTAGGTGGTAATATAAAAATATTTTTAAGATGTAAGTAAAAAAAGAAGTCTACAATGTGATAATATACACATATACACACATACATAAAGATTGTATAAATGCATATACATATGTATTTGTATAAGCATAACAATTTTTGGAAAACTACAAAAGAAATATTAAAAGCAGTTGACTCTAAGAAACAGAAATAAGGGTAAAGAGGAAGGCAAAGACTTCTTAAATGTTAAAATTTGCCATCCAGCTATAATATTAAAAAGCAGAGGATTCAAGATGGTGGCATGAGAGGTGAGAAAGAGGCTTCCTCCTAAAACTGCATATAATTCGAAAATGAAATTAATACAACTAATCCTGAAAGAGCAACAAGAAAGAGGACTGCGCCAGACTGCATACACCTGGAGAAAAGATCAGACCTCACAGAACAGGGTAACATACCAAAGCTGTGGCTTGGTGGGACCCAAGCCCTTCCCTGACCCCAACTCACTGGCGGGAGGAAGAGAAACAGAGCAAGGATGGAGTGGAGGCCTGGGACTACTGAATACATAACTCTGGAGATCTGCTCTGGGAGCAAAAACCTACATTTCATGGTGCTTGCATGATACTCTCATGATTACGGGGTTGGAAAGCTAAGACAGGCAGAATTCCTGGAGAGACTGAGATTCCAGCTGCTTGTGGAAAGCAGGGATCCATATCAGGCTGCTCTAGAACAAAAGAAAGGTGAGCAGTCTGAGAGACTTCCTGACAAGGAAGCCCTTAGCAAGAGGGCTGCTAAAGGGTCAAGGATTGCACAGAGCTTACTGCTCAGGAGAGAGGACAGGGAGATAAAATTGTCCAGGAGCACTCTGCCCAGCAGGTTGGGAGCTTTGCCAAAAAAGACTCTCATATTTAAGGAGGAAAAAGAAATCTTCCTCCTTAGACAATCCTCAGGTGCTTCAGCTCGCTGGCAGGCTACACAGCTCCAAGGACCCCCTCCATGATACACAGCCTACTGTGCCTTTCTCCCAGCCAGCCCCACGTGGCTCGCAAACCAACAAACCTTATCCTGGCATTAGGCCAACCAGAGGGAAGATCTGTCTACAGCAACTACAAACACAAAGCATAGAGGCTTATATATGTGTGCTCGCCCCACTGGTTCTGGCAGTGGAGGCAGGGATAGTAGCCAGGAAGCAAAAAACAGCTCTTTCTTCCCCCAGGCAACACTACCACTCCCCTGTGACCCCTGACATTGCTTCAGGGGCTGAGCAGCTCCAGGGAGTAGAGATTCTGGGCACTAGAGGATGCCATATACAAATATGAAACGCCAAAGGAACCTGGTTCAGAGTAAAATTATTAATACAACTCCTGAGAAAGATTTAAATGACATTGACCTCATGACTCCTCCTGAAAGGGACTTCAAAATAAAAATCATCAACATGCTAATGGAGGTATGGAAAGATATTCAAGAACTCAGGAATGAATTCCGGTCAGAGATCCAATCATTGAAGAGCACAATGGAGGGTATTAAAAGCAGATTGGATATGGTGGAGGAGACGATAAATGAAATAGAAACTAGAGAAGAGGAATACAAAGAAGCTGAGGCACAGAGAGAAAAGAGGATCTCTAAGAATGAAAAAATATTGAGAGAACTGTGTGACCAATCCAAAAGGAACAATCTTCACATAATAGGGGTACCAGAAGAAGAAGAGAGAAAAAAAGGGATAGAAGGTGTCTTTGAGGACGTAACTGAAAACTTCCCCAATCTGGGGAAGGAGATAGTCTCTCAGGCCATGAAGATGCACAGATCTCCCAACACAAAAGACCTAAGGAAGACAACACCAAGACATATAGTAATTAAAATGGCAAAGATCAAGGATAAGGGCAGGCTATTAAAAGCAGCCAGAGAGAGAAATAAGATCACATACAAAGGAAAGCCCATCAGGCTATCACCAGACTTCTCAACACAAATCTTACAGGCCGGAAGGGAGTGGCATGATGTATTTAATGAAATGAAGAAGGGCCTTGAAACAAGAATACTTTATCCAGCAAGATTAAAATTTAAATTTGAAGGAGGGGTTAAACAATTTCCAGATAAGCAAAAGCTGAGAGAATTTACCTTTCACAAACCATCTCTACAGTCTATTTTGGTGGGGCTGCTATAGATGGAAGAGTTCCTAAGGTTTAATAGCTGTCACCAGAGGTAATAAAACCACAGTAAAGAAAGCAGAACAGCTAATTACTAAGCAAATGCAAAATTAAATTAACTATCCCCAAAGTCAATCAAGGGATAGACAAAGAGTACAAAATATGATATCTACTATATAAAGAATGGAGGAGGAAGAAAAAGGAGGAAGAAAAGAAAAGAAAAAAAGAAAACCTTTAGATTGTATTTGTAATAGCATATTAAGTGAGTTAAGTTAGACTCTTAGATAGGAAGGAAGTTAACCTTGAACCTTTGGTAACCATGAATCTAAAGCCTGCAACAGCAATAAGTACATACCTATAGGTAATCACCCTAAATGTAAATGAACTGAATACACCAATCAAAAAACATAGAGTCACTGAATGGATAAAAAAACAAGGCCCATCTATATGCAGCCTACAAGAGACTCCACTTTAAACCCAAAGATATACACAGACTAAAAGTGAAGGTATGAAAAAAGATATTTCATGCAACTAATAGGTAGAAAAAAGCATGTGTTGCAGTATTTGTATCAGATGAAATAGACTTCAAAACAAAGAAAGACAGGAGACAAAGAAGGACATTACATAATGATAAAGGGGTCAGTCCAACAAGAGGATATAACTATTATAAACTATTATAAATATCTATGCGCCCAACAGAGGAGCACCTACATATGTGAAACAAATACTAACAAAATTAAAAGGAGGAATAGAATGCAATGCATTCATTCTAGGAGACTTCAACACTCCACTCACTCTGCAGGACAGATCAACCAGGTAGAAAATAAGTAAGGACACAGAGCCACTGAATAACACAATAGAACAGATGGACCTAACAGACATCTACAGAACTCTACACCCAAAAGCAGCAGAATACACATTCTTCTCAAGTGCACATGGAACATTTTCAAGAATAGATCATATAAAAAAGAGCCTTGGGAAATTCAAAAAGATGGAAATTGTACCAACCAGTTTCTCAGACCACAAAGGTATGAAACTAGAAATAAATTATGCAAAGAAAATGAAAAATCCCACAAACACATGGAGGCTTCACAACATGCTCCTAAATAACCAATGGATCAATGACCAAATAAAAACAGAGATCAAGCAATATATGGACACAAATGACAACAGTCATTCAACATTGAAAAATCTGTGGGATGCAGCAAAGGCCGGGCTAAGAGGAAAGTATATTGCAATACAGGCCTAACTCAGGAAAGAAGAACAATCCCATAGGAGCAGTCTAAACTCACAATTAATGAAACTAGAAAAAGAAGAGCAAATGAGGTCCGAAATCAGTAGATGGAGGGACATAATAAAGATTAGAGCTTTAATAAGTAAAATTGAGAAGAATAAAACAATAGGAAGAATCAATGAATGCAGGGGCTGGTTATTTGAGAAAATAAACAAAATAAGATAAACCCCTAGCCAGACTTACCAACAAAAAAAGAGAGTCTACTCACATAAACAGAATCAGAAATGAGAAAGGAAAAAATCACTAAGGGACACCAAAGAAATACAAGGAATTACTAGAGAATACTATGAAAAATTATATGCTAACAAACTGGTTAACCTAGAAGAAATGGACAACTTTCTAGAAAAATACAACCTTCCAAGGCTGACCAACGAAGAAACAGAGAATCTGAACAGACCAATTACCAGCAATGAAATTGAACTGGTAATCAAAAACCTACCTAAGAACAAAACCCCTGGATCAGATGGCTTCACCACTGAATTTTATCAAACATTTAGTGAAGACCTATTACCCATCCTCCTTAACATTTTCCAAAGAGTAGAAGAAGATGGAATACTTCCAAACTCATTCTATGAGGCCAGCATCATTCTAATACCAAAACCAGGCAAAGACACCACAAAAAAAGAAAATTACAGACCAATATCCCTGATGAACACAGATGCAAAAATACTGAACAAAATATTAGCAAACCGAATTCAAAAATACATCAAGAGGATCATACACCATGACCAAGTGGGATTCATCCCAGGGATGCAAGGATGGTACAACATTCGAAAATCCATCAATATCACGCACCACATCAACAAAAAGAAGGACAAAAACCACATGATCATCTCCATAGATGCTGAAAAAGCATTCGACAAAATTCAACATCCATTCATGATAAAAACTCTCAGCAAAATGGGTATAGAGGGCAAGTACCTCAACATAATAAAGGCCATATACGATAAACCCACAGCCAACATCATATTTAACAGCGAGAAGCTGAAAGCTTTTCCTTTAAGATCGAGAACAAGACAAGGATGCCCACTCTCCCCACTTCTATTCAACATAGTACTGGAGGTCCTAGCCACAGCAATCAGACAACACAAAGAAATAAAAGGCATCCAAATTGGCAAGGAAGAAGTTACACTGTCCCTGTTTGCATATTACATGATATTGTACATAAAAAACCCTAAAGAATCCACTCCAAAACTACTAGATCTAATATCTGAATTCAGCAAAGTTGCAAATAATACAAAATTAATACACAGAAATTTGTGGCATTCCTATACACTAACAATGAATTAGCAGAGAGAGAAATCAGGAGAACAATTCCATTCACAGTTGCATCAAAAAGAATAAAATACCTAGGAATAAACCTAACCAAGGAAGTGAAAGACCTATACCCTGAAAACTACAAGGCACTCTTAAGAGAAATTGAAGAAGATACCAATAAATGGAAACTCATCCCATGCTCATGGATAGGAAGAATTAATATTGTCAAAATGGCCATCCTGCTTAAAGCAATTTATAGATTCAATGCAATTCCTATCAAAATACGAACAGCATTCTTCAAAGAACTAGAGAAAATTGTTCTAAAATTCATATGGAACCACAAAAGACCTCGAATAGCCAAAGCAATTTTGAGAAGGAAGAATAAAGCTGGGGGCATTACGCTCCCCAACTTCAAGCTCTACTACAAAGCTACAGTAATCAAGACAATTTGGTACTGGAACAAGAACAGACCCATAGACCAATGGAACAGACTGGAGAGCCCTGATAAAAACCGAAGCATATATTGTCAATTAATATATGATAAAGGGGCCATGGACATACAATGGGGAAATGGCAGCCTCTTCAACAGCTGGTGTTGGCAAAACTGGACAGCTACATGCAAGAGAATGAAACTGGATTATTGTTTGACCCCATACACAAAAGTAAACTTGAAATGGATTAAAGACTTGAATGTAAGTCATGAAACCATAAAACTCTTAGAAGACAACACAGGCAAACATCTCCTGAATACAAGCATGAGCAACTTCTTCCTGAATGCATCTCCTAGAGCAAGGGAAACAAAAGCAAAAATGAACTCATGGGACAACATCAAACTAAAATAATACATTTACAAAAATTTTTGAAAATAAATAAATAAAATAAAAAGCATATGATAACCCTTCAGAGAACTATTTGACAGTTCCTTACAAAGTTAAACATTCATTCGCCTTCTTACTAAGCAGTTTTAATCTGAGTTATTAATCCAAGAAATATGCAAAAGATATGTCCACAAAGGGACTTGTATAAAAATGTCCCTATTTACAATAGCCATAAACAGGCAAGAACTCAAATGTCTCTGAACAAGAGAATGAATAAACAAACTGGTATATTTAAGAAATGGAATACTACTTAGCAACAGAAAAGAATGAACTGCTGACTCAAGAAAAATTTGGATGAATCTTACATTTTACTGAGTGAAAGATGCCAGATATAAAATAGTACATATACACAGCATATGATTCCATTTAAATGAAATTCTAGGATCAGCAAACTAATCTGTGAAGATAGAAGTAAAAGTCTTATCTTGGTTGAACAGGAGGGGGTTGGAGAGTAGGGAAGAGGTAGTTGAGGGAAGTTAAGGGATTTACTGGAAATAGACATAATGGAACTTTCTGGGGTGATGGAAATTTAGCTCATTTTGGCAGGTAGTTACATGGATGCACACAATTCTCAAAATCAGTCATCTATTTAAAGCTACAATTCAATGGTTTTTAGTATATTTATAGGTTTGTACAACCATCACCACAATCAATTTTAGAACATACTCATCACCTCAAAAAGAAATACCATACTCTTTAATCCCATACTCAACTCTCCTATCTCCCTCAATCCTAAACCACTACTAATCTTTCCGTTTGCATACATTTGCCTATTCTGAATATTTCATTTAAATGGAATCATATAATATGTGGCCTTCGTGACTACCTTCTTTCACTTAGAAAAATATTTTCAAGGCTCATCATTGTAGCATGTGTCAGTACTTCATTTCTTTTATGGCTGAAGAATATTACACTTTTTGTAAAAAACCAAGTGTGAATATACTACATTTTGTTTATCCATTCATCAGTTGATAACAGACATCTGGATTGTTTCCACCTATAGGCTATTATGAATAATGCTGCTATAAACAACTGGGTTTTGTGAGAACCATGCATTTTATTGTATGAAAATTCTATCTCAATCTTAGGAAAGAATATGGATATGAAAAATCACATTGTTACTAAAAAGCACAATTTTTTATTGTTTCAATGGATGGCAGAACAAAAATATCTCAGAATGGCAAACAAGTGAATGATAAGATATTTCTTCATAGGAGAAAAAAGTTGTGTCAATAAAAACAACTACCTGAAATGTCACATTCATCTCTTAACAAAACAGAAGTTTCCAGTATGGAAACAGTAGGAAGTAGGAAGACAGAAGGAAACTGTCTGAAAGGAGGATTATATCAATGTCCCAAATGCAAACTATAGCTCTTTAAACCTTCAATGACAGTATCACAGAAATATTTATTATCATCCTGACTTGCTATGTCTCCTCAGCAACAAAATCATCACTGAAATATGACCTAATTCTTTTGTGGTATAAACAAAACAGTTTAGTCTATTTACTAAAGGCAGAAAAATAGTTTAAAAATATCTAGCATTAGGCACAATATTTAAATAGAGAAACTGATGCCTCAAGGCTGCCATACTAGAAGGAAAATTAGTTTCTTTACAAATTAAAGAATGTTATTCTCCTGAAATGGTTACTAATATTTTTCATACTGTGATACACATATGGACTTTATTCCTACCTTCCTTTTGTAGAAATGGTGGGAGGAGAACACTAGCAATTACTGTTTTCCTATTTTGTTTTGGGGTCTCTACTATATACTTCCTCATTTAATCCACAGAACAATCCTATAAGGTAGATTTTAACTTTTTTCCCATTTTACAGATTAAAAAACTAGGATCAACAAAGCTATATACTGAAACAAGCAAAGAGGCTAAAATCAAATCTAAGATTTCGTTCATACAGAACACATACCTGCAACTGAGGCACATCCATTACACATCCCTTTCCCTTCACAGCCACTGTGAAAAGTTTATCTGTGCTATTGTTGCTACTTTCACACTTTCAATTCTTTCCAAATTCCCATGCGTTTCCATGCCACACATTTCAATAAAATTGCTCCAAAACTGCCAATGACTTGATAACATCCAAATCCAAAGGACATTTTTCACTCTTCATCAATCTAACTTTTCTGGCCTGACCACTTATTTTTGAAATACTTTCCTCCCTTGGGTAACTGGTCTTTTCTTCTCATTATTCTTAAGTGTCTCTTCTTCTCCACTTACACCTTTGATTTTTATATCCCCTAGCGTTTTATCCCTGATCTTGGTATTCCACATGGTACTTCCTCTGATGAAGAAGCTCATTTAACAGGCTCAAAGAGTGAAATGGAAGAATGGACTCCTGTTTACAGTATTCGCTGGGCTTACCATGTATTCTATTACTGTAAAGCAGTTGGTCGGATAGAATAATGTAAAGGTCTTTTGAAGACTCTCTAATAGTGCCAGCAACACTTTGCAGGGCTGGGGTTATATCCTCCAAAATGGGGAACATACTCTGAATCAGTGATGCTTTCTCCACAGCCAGAATACAAAAGGGATCAAAAAATAGAAAAGAAAGTGGCTTCTCTCACTATCATCCCTAATGATCCATTAACAAAATTTTTCCTTGCCATTCTTGAAACTTTGGGCTCTGCTGGTTTAGAAGTCTTAGACACAAGTGTTTCTTCCACTGAACTGGAAGCAGAGACTGCCACCTGGCCACTTTGGGCTCCTCATGGCATTGAACTAGGTAAGGAAGGGTATTAACTGACTGAGATGAAATGAATAATTCTAACTTTTACTACAATAACCCAAAGAAATTGGGCTGCTACTGGCATAAAGTATTCAGAAATGAAGGTTTGTGTCATACCACCAGATAAACCATGAATGAAGTGCTTGCTAAGGGCAAAAGTAATATGTACTAAGTGGTAGAAGAAGGAAATTATAAATACCATCTATAATGATCATCAAGTAGCAGAAAAAAGGACTTTATAATAGTTTAACATAGTTAAATAGTTGTTTTGACATTAATATATTTGTATATATTAACCAAATTATTTTGTTTTCCTCTCTTTCATTATCTATTATCTAACATAAATGTATATTGATATAGGTTGACTTTTTTTCTAAATATTTTAGAGCAGTTTTAGGTTCATAGCAAAATTTAGTGGAAAGTACAGAGATTTCCCATAAAGTCCCTGCCCTCCAAATACACATAGCTTCCCCACAACAAACAACCACCCCAAAGTGGTACATTTGTTACAATCAGTGAACCTCTATTGACACATAATTATCACCAAAAGTCCACAGTTATCATCAGCGTTTGCTCTCAGTGTTGTATGCATTCGACAAATGTAATGGCATGTAGCTGCCATTATAGTGCCATACAGAACAGTTTCACTGCCCTAAAAACCCTCTGTACTCTACCAGTTCATCCCTCCCTCTTCCCTAACCCCTAATCTTTTCAATGTTTGCATAGTTTGGCCTATACCTATTAGAATGTCATATAGTTAGAAGTATAGTATGCAATCTTTTCAGATTGGCTTCTTTCACTAAGTAATACGTATTTAAGGTTCCTTCATGCCTTTCATCACTTGATAGCTAATTTTTCTTCAGTGTTGAATAATAGTCCATTGTCTGTGATGTACTACCATTTATTTATCCATTCACCTATTAAAGGATATTTTGGTTGCCTCCAAGCTTTGGTGATTCTGAATAAAGATGCTACAAACATCTACGTGCAGGTTTTTGTGTGGATGTAAGTTTTCATCTCATTTGTGTAAATACCAAGGAGCACAACTGCTAGATCATATAGTAGGAGGAGGTTTCATTTTGTAAGAAATTGCCTGTGTTTGGTGTTATTACCATTTTGGATTTCAGACATTCTAATAGGTATACAGTGGTATCTCACTGTTGTTTTAATTTGCATTTCCCTGATGTCATACAATGTTGAGAATATTTTCATGTACATGTTTGCCATCTGTATGTCTTCTTTGGTGAGGAGTCTAGGTCTTTTGCTCATTCTTAATCAGGTTGTTCATTTTCTTACTGTTTACTTTTAAGAGTTCTTTGTATATTTTAGATAATAGCCCTTAAGCAGATGTGTCTTTTGCAAGTATTTTCTCCTAGGTTGTGACTTGTCTTCTCATTCTCTTGATCATTTATCTTTTTTAGTATCCCTGTTTCTCCATTATTTCCTTCCTCTATGTCAAATAGGTATTTTCTGGTGTACCACTTTAATTCTTTGTCATTTCCTTTACTATAAACTTTTAGTTATTTTCTTAGTGGCTGCTCTGTGGATTACAATCAACATCTTAATTTATAGCAGTCAAGTTCAGATTAACACCATCTTAATTTCAACAATACACAAAAACGGGTTCCTGTATAGGTCTGCTCCCTCCCTGTCTCCATTGTGTTACTGTCATACAAATTATATCTTCACTCATTATATAACTATCAACTCAGATTACTGCTTTGTGCAATTGCATTTTAAATCAGACAGGAGGGGGAAAACACGATAAATAAAAAATACACTTATTTGTTTTTTATATTTACCAATGCAGTTACATTTACCAATGCTCTTTATTTGTCCATGTGTTCTTTATTCTACTGTCTAGTGAACTTTCATGAATGACTCTTTACAAAGTATTCTTTACAGGGGAGGTCTGCTACTGATAAATTCTCTCACTTTTGTTTACCTGGGAATGTCTTAATTCCTCCATTTTTTAAAGGTAGTTCCACTGAATATAGAATTCTTGTTTGATAATTTCCTTCACCAAACTGCCTCAATGGTTTCTGGAGAGAAATTACTTACTGAGAATCACTTCTCTGTGTTGCTCTGAATATTTGTTTTTTGCTTCCAACAGTTTGACTATGATGTGTCTAGGTATGAAACTCTGAGGTACTCCTACTTAAAGTTTGTTAAACATCTTCGATATGTATATTAATGTTTTTCTCAAGTTTGGGGAGTTAGCCATTATTTCTTCAAACATTCTCTCTGCCCTTTCTTTCTCTCCTTCCTTCTGGGACCATTATTATGTGTATGTTGCCACATTGGCTGGTGTCTCACAAGTCTCTGAGACTCTTCATTTTTCTTCATTCTTTTTTTTCCTATTCCTCAGACTATATTGAATAAGCTCAATGGACCTGTCTTAAAGTTAATTGATTTTTTTTTCTTCTGCCTATTCAAATCTGGTGTTGAGTCCCCTATTGAATTTTTCATTTCAGTTTTTATACTTCTCAATTCCAGAATTTATTTAGTTTTTTTCCATAATTTCTATCCAATAATTGATTTTCCCTATTTGGTGAAACATTATTATACTTTCCTTTAGTACTTATATATATTTTTTCTTTTACTTCTTTGAACGTACTTAAATAGCTGATTTAGTCTTTATCCAGCAAACCCAATGTTTGGATTACCTCAGTTTCTACTGACTGCTTTCCTTTCCTGTGTATGGGCCATATTTTCTTGTTTTGTTGCCTGTCACATAGTTTTTTGTTGAAAACTGGACATTTAAAATAACATAATGTGGCAGCTCTAGAAAACCAGATTTTCCTCCTTCCCCAGTTTGTTGTCATTGTTGCTGTTGATTTACTGACTTTTCCTAACTAATTCTGTAAAGTCTGTATTTTTTGGTCACAACTGGCCACTGAATTCCCTTTTCAGTTAGCTTAGTGGTCAGCTAATGACCAGATTTCCTTGAACATCTGGAGTTAGAAAGTCTCCCAGTACTTGCTGAGACTGTGCATGTGTCAGGGTACTAGCCGGGATGTCACCTTAGTCTACTTCCTGTTGGCACAGAGCCCTGGGATCAGCCAGAGGTGAGAGCTTAGTAAGTTCTCTGGTCTTTCCTGAGATACACATGGCCTTGGGCATACACACAACCCTACAGATGTACTTGGTATTCTTGATTCACAGGAATATGTCACATCTTTTCAAAGGCCTATATGGACATCTCATTCCTCAGCTTTTTCTTTTAAGTTTTTGGTTGGTTTATTGTTTGCCCCAATTGTTACTGGAACCTTAGGGAACTATGTCATTAAACAGTTGTTGCTGATTGTTCTTGACAAATGACTCTGAGGAAAATACTACTTGTACTGCACAAGTTCTCTGTCAGGCAACACAAAGATAAGCCTTCCAAGGATGGTTTACCAGGGAACTGCCAGATTGGTCAAATAATGACAATTCTCTGAGAATGGAGCTTTGGAAGAGCTCCAACTCCATTCTGACTCCTCCAGTGTTGGCTAGGCTGCTAGTTTTCACCATGATTGCAGGCTGCTGTTTTCAAAGCTATCACGGAGCTGGAGAAAGCAGGGTGGTATTACAGAAAGTCAAAATGCCACAAAGCTTATGTTCTCATGGAGATTAAGCTGTTTGTTTCTAACAAATGTTCCCCCAGATTACTTGTGAGCCTTTGGTTAATTTCCAAAGTTATGAAAATGATCTTGACAATTTTTGCAAGTGTTCTTGGTACTTTTATAAAGGAGAGAATATTCAGATGTTGTTATTCTGCCACTCCCAATGACATCATTGTCATTGGGATGTCATGTTTAGATTTTTTAGATTATTTTGAAAGATATTAGATTGTTTAAAGCAATACTAATAACAAGAGTATACTGTGGGGTTTATAATACATTTAGATGTATATGTATGACAATAATAGCACAAAAGATAGGAGAGGGTACATGAAAATACATTGTTGTAAAAATCCTTTACATTACATGTGAAATGGTATAACATTATCTGAAGGTTGACTATGGTAAATTAAAGATGCATATTGTAAATCCTAGAGTAACCACTAAAAAACAAGAAAAAGAAATAATTCAACAGAACTGGGTATAATTTAAAAATTCCCAATTAATAAAAATACAGGATGAAAAGAGAAAAGAACAAAAGGACAAGACAGGAAACAAACAAGGTGGCACATTATATTGCAGTCAACTGTCTACCTCTCTCTTACTCTTTATATGTACATCTGTTTACTAGATTATAAGCTTGCTAAGTTTGGGTGATACAAAGAAATAAACCAAAGTTAATTGCTGCAATGAATACACTATTAATTCTAACTTCTCTATTTTGGAATTTGTGAAAATTTAGTTTTACTATGTTAATTAATTAATGTACAAGACAATATGGAAAAAACTTGTAAAACCCATCTTGATAAAAATAAATCCTAGAATTTTAGTGCTAAGTTATTTTAGAAACTGCTTTGTATAATTTCTCAATTTTACAATTAAGGAAACTAAGAGTTAATGTGATTAATTGATAATCAATCAAAATAGTCAAATGGCCAGTCAGTAGTAGAGCTATGGTAAAACCTGTATCTCATAATTTCTGGTCCAGTTCTCCCAAGAGAAAAAAATTTCCATGCAACACCAACCACTATACAACCACATACAAATAATGCACCCATTTCATATGATTCTTATCTAGCAGGTCTAGCAGAATCTCTATTTGGAAACATCTAGTTAGTTAAGTTGTATATCTATTTGAAAGTAATCAAACTTTAAAAATTATATATTGTTGAATTCAGAGTTTCAACTAATTTAAATTTTTATCAATTAATCAAGACTACTGAAGTGTAATATACTTAAAGGAAAATAAAAAATAACAGCTAAACAATCATTTAAAGCATTGGCTATCAGGTATAGAGAATACAATCTTTCATTTAAATCAATCATACTTATGACAAAAGTGATAACAAAACATTTATGAAATCTGTGTATAACATTACCTGTAGCTCCCAGTGGGTGTCCTTTTGAAATCAGTCCACCACTAGGATTTATGACCCACTTTCCTCCATAAGTATTATCTCCTCTATCAACCAATTTTCCACCTAGTCCTATAAAAGGAAAAATAATATTCAAGAATGTTAAAAATAATACTGGAACAAATGATAAGTTTTTTCTTTAACTTCCACATAGCCAATAGTTTCCTGGAACAAACATTTCCTAACAGCTCAAACTAACATAAAATTGATATAAACACTTCTAAAAGTTTGGTAATAAATATTGACTAATGAAGGTTTATATTTTCAGGACATTTCCTGTATGAAACAAAGATCCTTTTAGTTCCTAAGAGTTCTGTCGATTCTAAAACTGCTACAAACATAATAGACTCAGAGAACCAGAAGGAAAGAACTATAATGGATAAAATAATTTTGTTTCCTTTAAAAATTCATAATTTTGACAAAATGTGTTAATTTCCATTCAACTACAGTGCTGTATGCTATATATTCTTTTTTATCCAACCTGTGCCAAATGTATAATCTTTTATTTTAAATATAAGTATAGCTGATATATATATTATATTGGTTTCAAGTATACAACATAGTAATTCCACAGTTAACTATATATTATTAAATGCTTACCACAACAACATAGAAAGATATTATAGTATTGATATATTCTCTATGATGCCCAGGACCAATTTTTATTATGATTGAGATTTTGTTCCTCTTTATCCCCTTCACCTATTTCACCATGCCAGCAATTCCCCATGGTAACCATCAGACTTAAAAAAGGGCAACAGAGAGGGGAGAGAAAGAAAAAAAGAGCACTTGCATGAAATGAAGAGAAGTGGCTGAAAATACTGTTGAGCCATAAATGTAAGCATAAAAGAAAAAAATTACTTCATATGCTTGGTGGCTTCAACATTCCTATCAATTCCCTGGTCATTCTTATCAGATGGTTAAGAAGTAAATAAAATGAATGCATTGTATAAAACATTATTTCAGATCATCTTTCTGATAATGAGAGGTAGAATCTCCAAATAATGATGATAATGGTGGTGGTGCTGCCAGAGGCAGCTAATAGCTTTTAAGCCTTCACTCTGTGTCAGGCCTTGTTCTAACTATTTTACATATACTTATACAATATAATCCTCAACCCTATAAAGTAGGTACTATCATTCCCATTTTACAGATGAGGAAAGAGATACACAGTATCTACTATATTAAGTAACGAGTCCAAGACAACAGCAAGGGATCCAGGATTAATACTCAAGCAGCCTGGTTCCATAGCTTGTGTTCTGAACTGATAACACTTTATTGCCTTCAAAAACCAAAGAGTCTCACTACTGGTAAAACAAAATACACTAATCACAAAATTTTGTATTAACACTTCTGACTTGAATTTAAATCTAGGTTATAAATTAAGAAAATATCCATTGAGGTATTCTTTTATTTTTTGGTGTTTCTGACCCAGAAGCTGACACAAGGTTCTAATCATAACAAGTATTCTATCTAGTATTACTGCTTTCAAAACTGCTAAATATGATTGTACCAAGTAACAGCAGATTGAATACAAACCAACCCCAAGAAGTAAATAATCTACTGCATGGTTTTTTTCCATAATATATATAATCCTATGAAGTATCAGAAGATTCCCATGGTAAGTTATCTTGAACTCATCAACTAAAAATGACCCAGAGATGAAAGTACTATAAATGATGACTCTCATATACCACAGATAGGAAAATAAATGTGTACACTTTTGGAAAGCAATTATTATGCCTATTACATGCCTAAAACTACCCTGGGAATTTGGGGATACAATAGTGAATAAAATACAACTGTGAACAAAACAGACTAACATCCCTGCTCATGGAGTTTAATTTACTCTGGAGAGAGGTGTGAGGAAGAGAGAGACAAAATGTAATATGAGAAAAATATATAATATTTAGAGTGGTAATAAGTATCATGGAAAACAGAAGGCAGGAAAGGAGGTATAAGAAGGGTTGGGACAAGGAAGATAGAGAAGCTTACATTTTAAACAAGGTGACAAGAGAAGGCTTCCACTGAGAAGGTTACACTTGGTCAAAGACCGGAATAGAGTACTGATATTGGAACAAAAGCCCTAAGCTAAGATCAAGCCTACAGTGTTTGAAGGAGAACAATGTAGCTGGAGCACAGTAAGACAGAAAGATACATAAGATAAAAAGATGTACATAAGTACAGGAACAGATCACCTTTGGCTTTTACTTCTGAGTGAGATGAACAAAGGAATGATGTTGAGCTTCTGTATGCTTTTAACAGGATCATTAAAGCTTTGTTACAGAGAACTAACTGTAAGGAGACAAGGCAGAAGCAGGGGAACCAGTTATGAGACTACTACATTAATGCAAATGAGAAATAATGGTGGTCTGGACTACGCTGGTAGTGAATGACAAAAAGTGGTAAGATATGTTCACATTCTGGATATATTTCAAAGGCAGAGTCCATAGCCAACAGGATGGATTAAAGTAGATTAGAGATGGATTCAATTGAAGCTGTGAAAGAGAGGAGTCAAGAATGATTCTACAGTATCCAGCTTGAACAACTGGAAGATGAGAAAGATTAAGGAAGGAGGAAGTCTGGGTCATATCAGGACTTCAATTTGGACTTAGGTTTGAGATTCTAATGAGACATTCAAAAAACCCCTGAAAAGTAGGCAGTTGAATATATGAGTCTAGAGATCAGGGAAGCAGTTTAAGATAGGGATGTTAATTTGAAAGTCATCACCATATATGTGACATTTAAACCTTGAGATTTGGGTTTCAGTTCTGCTAAGGCAGCATATATTCAGTAAAGTTCATCTCTCTCACTGATCACAACTGAAAACACTGGATAAAACACACACAAAAAAAACACAAAAAAAACAACCAAATGACTGAAAAATAAACAAAGCAAAGGGATTATGGAGGAAGTTAAAACTTGAAGAAGCCACTGCACAAGGGTGAGTTACCAGTTTTCTCTTTTTTTTAGACTTTCTTAACAGCTTTGCCCCAAGGACAAACCCAGTCCTGGAGTTGCACAGGCAGCTAAAACTCTCAAAGAAACTCCATCTTTCTAACCAGAGGAACCAGGAAAAGAACTCTCTACAGGCCAGAAAGGAAGAGAGGAGGCTCACAATATAGAAAGCCAGAGAAGAGAATCCGTAATTCTGTATAGGGACCTATGTAAATCTCAGGTTCAATCTTAAACTAAGCATAGGACAGACCCAAAACAGCACAATAAAGCCTTAAAGAACTGAACAAAGACTTTAACCACCACCCAAAGAAGGGAAGACAGAAGCTATCTAAACACAACTGAGTTGACTGCTTGCTGAAACAAAAATGTCAATGTTCTCCAGAGGATCTATACAACATAACATTCACTTGTCCAGGATACAATCCCAAATTATTCAATATCCAAAGAATCAGGTAATTGTGACCAACTCTCAAGGGAAAAGATAAACAACAGATGCAGAATCCAAGAAGGCTCAGGTCACAGAATTATCAAAGACAAAAACAGTTATTTGGACTATTACAATTAAAGAAAACACACTAAAATGAATAAGCAGTAGTTATCAGCAGAGAAGTGAAAACTATAAAATGAACTAAAAGGAAATTCTAGAGTTGAAAATACAGTATTTGAAATAAAAAACTCACTAAAGATGGTCAAGAGCAGAAAGAGGATGGAGGAGTCAGTGAACTTAAAGATCAATATAAATGATCAAATTTGAAGAACAGTAAGAAAAGGTATTTAAAAATGAACAGAGCCTCAAGGACCTGTGAGACAATATCAAAAGGTCTAATATATGCATCATTGGGATCCTAGAAGGAGAATAGAGAAAAAATTGAGGCAGAAAAAATGTTAAAGAAATAATGGCTAGACAGCCCCCAAATTTGGTGAAAGACACTATTACAGACTTAAGAAACTCAGAAAACCCCAAGCCAAATAAATTAAAGAAACCCATGCCTAGATAGAGAACA
This sequence comes from Manis pentadactyla, assembly GCF_030020395.1. Taxonomy (NCBI): domain Eukaryota; kingdom Metazoa; phylum Chordata; class Mammalia; order Pholidota; family Manidae; genus Manis; species Manis pentadactyla. Next base: position 42,758,840 of record NC_080022.1, on the reverse strand, counting down.
ACTGAACTGCTAAAAATCTTGAAACTGGTTGGAAAAAAAGGCGTGATTATATGCATGTGAACAACAATGTCAATGACTGTGTACTTCTTATCAGAAATCACAGAGGCCAGAAGAGCAAAACAACATGTTTTAATTGCTTAAAGAAAAACCCTGTCAACCCAGAATTACATATCCAGCAAAAATTTCCTTTAGGAATTAAGGCTAAGTAAAGACATTCTCAGATGAAAGAAAACTAAGAGAATTCATATCCAGAAGGCCTACTTCATAAGAAATGCTAAAATAAATTCTTTAGGCTGAAGGAAATGAAAACAGAAAAAAATTTGGACCTGCAAGTAAGAAGAAAAAGCAACAGAAATGATGAATATGGGGGTAAATATAAACAACTTTTTTTTACTCTTAAGGTCTTTAAAATATGAGCAATTGTTGAAAACAATAATTACAACATTATCACTCTATAGCATCTTACTACACTGATGGACAGTGATTGCAGTGGGGTAGGGGGGACTTGATAATAAGGGTGAATGTTGAAGACACAATGTTATGCATGTGAAACCTTTGTAAGACTGCATATCAATGATACCTTAATTTTTAAAAAACTACAGTTAAAAAAATTCACATAGCATGAAGACTAAAAAAAAATCACAACATTATCTTTGGGAGTTTTCAATGTACAAGATATAATGCATATGGTAATTATAAGGGTTGGTGTAAAGCAGAGGTGAGTTGGTTAATGGGTGTAAATGTTTACAAGGTTTCTACATTTTATGTGAAGTGGTACAATATTAACTCTAAGGAGACTGTGAAGGTTAAGTATGCATACTATAACTTCTATAGCAGTGGTTCTCAACCTGGAGAGATTCTGCACCCCAAGGGACACTTGGTAATGTCTGAAGACATTTTTTGATTGTCACAACTGTGTGGGGAGGTACTACTGGCATTTAGTGGGTAGAGGCTAGGAATGTTCACAAGTTCCACAACAAAGAATAATCTAGCTCAAATGTCAGTAGTGTTGAGGTTAAACCCTACAACACTAAAACAAAACAAAACAAAACACTAAAACTATAGAGATAGGACCAAAAAGCCAATACATAGATTAAAATGTCATACTAAAAATATTCAAATAATCCAGAAGACAGGAGAGGTAGAAGAGACAAAAAACAGAGAGGGCAAAGAGAAAAACAGATAATAAAACAGTCAACTGAAATCCTACAATATCAATAATTACATTAAATGTTAGTACTCTAAATAGCACTGTCCAATAGAAATATAATGCAAAATCACATATGTACTTTTAAATTTTCAGGTATATATTTTATTTAATCTAATACATCCAAAATGTTTCATTTAAAAATGTAAGCAATATACAAAATTGTTAATGAAATACTTTATGTTTGGTTTTTCATATTAAAGATTAAGAATCCAGTGCATACTTCACACTTACAACACATCTCAATTTGGACTAGCCACACTTCAAGGATTCAACAATCATATATAGCTAGCAGCTATTTATTAGACAGCACAGGTCTAAACACTCCAAAACTAAAAGGCAAAAATTGACAAAATGGATTAAAAAATACACTACTGCCTACAAGAAATGCACCTTAAGCAGATAAATAACACAAGGAAGTTTTGAAAGCAAATGGACAGAAAAGGGCAGATTATGTAAATAGTAAGCATAAAAAGGCTGGGATAACTATTTTAATCAGATTAAAAGAGACTTCTAGACAAAGAATATAACCAGAAATAAAGCAGGAAATTTTGTAATGAAAAAAAGAGGACAACTTATCAGGAAGACATAACAACTATAAATGTGTTTGTGCTTTATAACACAGCCTAAAAATAAATGAATTTAAATTGACAGAACTAAAGGGAGAAAGAGGCAATTCACAATCATAGATTTCAACACCCCTCTCTCGGCAATTGATAGAGCACGTCAAATAAATCAGTAAAGGCAGATCTAAAAAATCCTATCAATCATGATTTAATTGACATATACAGAATACTACATCTAACAACTGCAGAAGCAGAATTTGCATTATTTTTTCACGTGTATATAACTTTAACAATATATAACATATGTGGAGCCATAAAATAAATTTCAATAAGTTTAATAAAGGATCAAAATCAAACACAGTATTTTTGACTACAAAAGAATTAAATTAGAAAGCAGTAACAGTAAGATATGTAGGAAAATTCCAAACATCTGGATATTAAACACTATACTGCTAAATAATCTACAAAGACAAAGTTACAATAGACATTAACAGTATTTGAACTAGTGCCTTGGGGTGGCAGAGTGCTGAGCACACTTTGGAAAGGGTAGAGGTGGGGTAGGAAACACTGCCAACTCTGGATTCACCACCCAGTGAAACTTCCAGCAGGCAGAGTTTCCAGGGCTGGCAGGAAAATGGTGCAGTGAGTGTGGCTGAAAAGGGGATGGAGAAAAAGATGGCAAAGTAGGAATGCAAGGTGGAAACCTCCTCCCAAATATACATAAAAGAAGAGAACAGAGCAAATACAACTAAACCTGAAAATGACCTGAAGACTGCAGAATAGACCATCTACACCTTGGGAAGAAGAAATGACTACACAGAAAAGGGTAAAGGGGCCGAGCTGCCATCAAAAGTGAGACCCCAGCCCTTCCCCAATCCCAGCCCACAGGCAGAAGAAAGAGGAACAGACAAGAGTCCAGGAATGCTGCACACCTGGGCCTGGAGATCTGCTCCAGGAGCACAAATCCACATTACATTGGGTTCTCCCGATTAGCAGAGTGGGGCATCAGGGACAGCTGGAACACTCTGGGAAGCTGAGCCTCTAGTCACTTGTGGAAGACAGGCACACTCTGCTCGCCCTGAGACCCAAAGCAGAAGTGGCAGTTTGAAAGACTTCCCAGCAGTAGGAGTAGAGCCAGAGGGTTGGAAAGAGCTCTCTCCTTAGGAGAAAGGGCAGATGAATGCAATCTCCCAAGCCCTCCCTAGACACAACAGGTTGGGAACTCTCAGGAGCCACAGACCTCCATCCCCCTTGATGGCAATAGAGCCCTGAAGCTCCTCCCTGTGCACTCTGTCAACAAGCCAACCCACTTGGCCCAGCAGAAGTGTCAGACTTTGCTGCCTGGCAGGCAGAGGGACACTCTCCTAGTATTCTTGCCCTGTTTCAGCCCAACTGGAGAGGTGCTGGCAGGAGCCATCCCTGGGATCTCCTTCCTCCCACCAGGTATCCAAGCCCAGTGCTGCACATCCCACCATGCACCAGAGCTACCTCCTTAACCCAGAAGCTCCACCATCGCTTCAGGGCAGGCAGAGGGTGGCCCTGCCCAGTGACCCCAGCAGAGGCTTCTGCTCAAATCACAAAGGCAGCTGAGGCAAACTGCAGTGCCACAGACAGACAGAAAAGCACCACCCACTGCAACCAACAGCTGGAGTTCCCACAAAGGAGAACCAGGCACTGAAGAGTAAAGAGTCTTGAACTTCTGGGCACCATAGGACACCTTCCTCATAAAGGTATTAGTTTATGAGCCAGGAAGCATATAAGATCCATCTAAAAAAGAGGAAGAAACACAGAAATGAGGCAACAGAGAAACTTTGTTCCAAACAAAACTACAGGACAAGACACCAGAAAGAGAGTTAAATGACACAGATATCACCAATCTGGTAAAGATTTCAAAGTAAAAGTCATTAACATGCTTACTAATTTGCAAAAAAGTATTCAAGATCTCAGGGGGGATGTCAACAAAGAGATAGAAGACCTGAAAAAGAGCCACTCAGAGCTAAAAAATACAGTAACTGAAATTAAATATACAATGGAGGGATTAAAGAGTAGATTACTGCAAGCAGAGGAGACACTCAATGAGATGGAAATTGGAGAACAGGAACACACAGAAGCTGAGGAACAGAAAGAAAACAGGTCTCTAGGAATCAAAGAATGGTAAGAGAGCCATATGAGCAATCCAAATGAAATAATATTCATATAATAGGGGTACCAGAAGAAGAGAGAGGCAAAGGATAGAAAGTCTCTTTAGAGAAATAATTGTTGAAAAGTTCCCCAGTCTGGGAAAGAAATATAGACTTAGGTCATGGAAGGCAGAGAGCCCCTAACAAAATGAACCCTAGGAAGACAAGACCAAGACATATAATAATTAAAATGGCAAAGATCAATGAAAGTAGGTAGAGAGAGGAAAAAGATTACTTATTAAGGAAATCCCACCAGGTATCAGCAGGTTTCTCAGCATAAATTTTCCAGGCCAGATGGGAGTGGCATGATGTATTTAATGTACTGAAACAGAAGGATGTCCAACCAAGAATCCTCTACCTGGCAAGATTATCATTTAAATTTGAAGCCAGCATTAAAGTTTCCAGACAAACAAAAGTTAAAGGAATTCATCACCACTAAGCCAGCCTCACAGGATATATTAAAGGGACTGCTGTAGATGAAAATATTACTAAGGCTAAATAGCTTTCACCAGTGAAAATAAACCCACAGTAAAGGTAGTAGACCAATTAATTACCAAGCAAGTATGAAATTAAAACAAAAGAAGCAAAATCAACTGTATACAAAATCAGTCAAGGGATACACAAAAAGTGCAGATTATGACATCTAATACAGAAAGTGGAGGGGAGGAAGAAGAATAAGAAGAAAAAAAAGTAGATTGTGTTTGAAATAGAGGAATCAGCAGTTTAAGATAGACTGTTATAGAGTAAGGAAGTTATCCTTGAACCTTTGGTAACCAGAAAACTTAAGCCTACAATAGATACACCAAAAAAATTTTAAAACAGAAATCCATTCACAACACTAAAAAAAACGATCAAATAACAAGAGAAGAATATAAAAGAATGAGAAAGGAACAGAGAGGAGCTATAAAACATCCAGAAAACAATTAATAAAATGGCAACAAGTACATATCTATCAGTAATCACCTTAAAGGTAAATGGACTAAATGCACCAATCAAAAGACACAGAGTGGCAGAATGGATAAAGAAACAAGACCCATCTATATGCTGCCTACAAGAGACTCACTTCAAACCCAAAGACATACACAGACTGAAAGTGAAGGGATGGAAAAAGATATTTCACAAATAATAGGGAGAAAAAAACAGGAGTAGCAGTACTCATATGAGACAATATTGATTTCAAAACAAAGAAAGTAACAAGAGATAAATGACATTACATAATGATAAAGGGATCAGTCCAACATGAGGATATAACCATTATAACTATCTATGGACCCAACATAATAGGAGCACCTAAATATGTAAAACATCACTAACAAAATTAAAGGGGGAAATTGATTGCAACATATTCATTTTAGGAGACTTTAACACACCACTCACATCAATAGATCAACCACACAGAAAATAAATGAATAAATAAGGAAGGAAACGGAGGCACTAAGCAATACATTAGATCAGATGGACTTAACAGATATCTACAGAACATTCCACCCAAAAGCAGCAGGATACACATTTTTCTTAAGTGCACATGGAATGTTCCCTAGAATACATCGCATACTACTCCACAAAAAGAGCCTCAATATCAAAAGGATTGAAATTGTATCAAGCAGCTTCTTAGACCACAATGGTATGAAACTAGAAATAAATTACACAAAGAAAACAAAAAAGCCTACAAACTTATGGAGGCTAAACAACATGCTTCTCAATAATCAACAGATCAATGAACAAGTTAACACAGAAATCAAGCAATACATGGAGACAAATGTAAACAAAAACTCAACAGCCCAAAATCTGCGGAATGCTGCAAAGGCAGTTCTAAGAGGAAAGTACATAGCAATACAGGCTTACCTCAAGAAACAAGAACAATCCCAAATAAACAGTCCGAACTCACAATTAAAGAAACTAGAAAACGAAGAACAAAGAAGCACAAAGTTAGTAGAAGGAAGGACATAATATAGATCAGAACAGAAATAAGTAAAATAGAGAAGAACAAAGCAACAGAGAAAAACAATGAAACTAGGAGAACTAGCAGAAAGAGAAATCAGGAAAACAACTCCATTTGAAATTGCTTCAAAAAGAATAAAACACCTAGGAATAAACCTAACCAAGGAGGTGAAAGACCTTTACTCTGAAAACTATAAGACACTCATGAGAGAAATTAAAGAATACACCAATAAATGGAAATCTAACCTGTGCTCATGGATAGGAAGAACTCATATTGTCAAAATGGCCATCCTGTCCAAGGCAGTTTCAGATTCAATGCAAACCTTATTAGAACAAATGGTTGTAAAATTCATATGGAACTACAAAAGACCCCAAATAGCCAAAGCAATCATGAGAAAGAAGAACAGAGCTGGGGGATTTATGCTCCATGACTTCAAGCTCTACTATAAAGCTACAGTAATCAAAACAATTTGGTACTGGCACAAGAAATGAGCCATAGATCAATGAAACAGAATAGAGAGCCCATGATATAAAACCAAGCATATATGGTCAATTAATATATGATAAAGGAGCCATGGATATACAATGGGGAAAAGAGAGTCTCGTCAACAACTGATACTGGGAAAACTGGGCAGCTACATGTAAGGAATGAAACTGTATTGTTGTCTAACTTCATACACAAAAGTAAATTTGAAATGGATCAAACACCTGAATGTAAGACATGAAACCATAAAACTCTCAGAAGAAAACATAGGCAAAAATCTCTTGAACCTAAGTATGAGTAATTTTTTCCTGGACAGATCTCCTCAGACAAGGGAAACAAAATAAAAAATGAACAAGTGGGAGTATATCAAGCTAAAAACCTTCAGTAGAGCAAAGGATACCATCAGCAGAACAAAAAGGCAACCCATATTATGGGATAATATATTCATAAATGACTCATCTGATAAGTTACATCCAAAATATTAAAGAACTTATACACCTCCGCAACCAAAAAACAAATAACCTGAGTAAAAAATGGGCAGAGGACCTGAACAGACATTTCTGCAAAGAAGAAATATGGATGGCCAGCAGGCCTATGAAAAGATGCTCCACATTACTAATCATCAAAGCAATGAAAATTAAAACCACAGTGAACTACTACCTCACACCAGTTAGAAGGGCCACTACTCAAAAGACAAGCAACAACAAATGCTGGCAAGGGTGCAGAGAAATGGGAACCTTCCTACACTGTTGGTGGGAATGTAAATTGGTGCAACCACTGTGGAAAGCAGTACAGAGGTTCCTAAAAAACTAAAAATAAGAGAGAAGATCGGAAGATGGAGGTGTGAGTAGAGCAGTGGAAATATCCTCCCAAAACCACATATATCTATGAAAATATAACAAAGACAACTCTTCCTAGAATAAAGACCAGAGGACACAGGACAATATCCAGACCACATCCGCACCTGAGAGAACCCAGTGCCTCGCGAAGGGGGTAAGATACAAGCCCCGGCCCGGCGGGAGCCGAGTGCCCATCCCCCCAACTCCCGGCGGGAGAAGAATAGGCAGAGCGGGAGGGAGACGGAGCCCAGGACTGCCGAACACCCAGCCCCAGCCATCCGGGCCAGAGTGCAGACACAGTGCGTGCGCAGGGGGCCCTGGATACTAGGGGAACAGGGCAGCAAGAACAGTGAGTGGGCACCGGAGGCCTGGCGCCAGAGGACACCAGAAAAGCGAGAGAACATTTTTTTTTTTCTTGCTGTTTTGTTTTGGTGAGTGCTTTTTGGAAGTCTTAAAGGGATAGGGACCCCAATACTAGGGAAACAGGGCAGCAAGACCGGTGAGCAGATGCCTGAGGCTGGCGCCAGAGAATAAAGAAAAACGAGCGGCCACCTTTTTTTTTTTTTTTTTAAATTAAAAAAAATTTTTTTTCTTTTTTTTGTGGTCATTGTTTTGTTTTGGTGGGTGCTTTTTGGAAGTCTTAAAGGGGCAGGACGGGACACTTAATCCAGAGGTAGGGAATCCGGGGATCTCTGGGCACCCTAACCCCTGGGCTGCAGGGAGCAGGGAGGCCCCTTACGGAGACAAATAGCCTCCCAGCCGCTCCCCCATCCAACGCGACTCCACCACTTTGGAGCAGCTGCCCGAGCCAGGCCACGCCCACAGCAACAGCGGAGATAAACTCCATAGCAGCCGGGCAGGAAGCAGAAACCCTGTCTGCGCGCAGCTGCCCAGCACAAGCCACTAGAGGTCGCTGTTCTCCCAGGAGAGGAGGGCCACAAACCAACAAGAAGGGAAGTTCTTCCAGCCATCACTCGTCCCAGCTCTACAAACTATTCTTACCACCATGAAAAGGCAAAGCTACAGGCAGACAAACATCACAGACACAACACCAGAGAATGAGACAGACCTAACCAGTCTTTCTGACAAAGAATTCAAAATAAGAATCATAAACATGCTGACAGAGATGCAGAGAAATACACAAGAGAAACGGGATGAAGTCCGGAGGGAGATCACAGATGCCAGAAAGGAGATTACAGAAATGAAACAAACTCTGGAAGGGTTTATAAGCAGAATGGATAGGATGCAAGAGGCCATTGATGGAATTGAAACCAGAGAACAGAAACGCATAGAAGCTGACATAGAGAGAGATAAAAGGATCTCCAGGAATGAAACAATATTAAGAGAACTGTGTGACCAATCCAAAAGGAACAATATCTGTATTATAGGGGTTCCAGAAGAAGAAGAGAGAGGAAAAGAGATGGAAAGTATCTTAGAAGAAATAATTGCTGAAAACTTCCCCAAAGTGGGGAAGGAAATAATCGAAAAGACCACAGAAATACACAGAACCCCCAACAGAAAGGATCCAAGGAGGGCAACACCAAGACACATAATAATTAAAATGGCAAAGATCAAGGACAAGGAAAGAGTATTAAAGGCAGCTAGAGAGAAAAAGGTCACCTATAAAGGGAAACCCATCAGGCTAACATCAGACTTCTCGACAGAAACCCTACAGGCCAGAAGAGAATGGCATGATATATATAATACAATGAAACAGAAGGGCCTTGAACCAAGGATACTGTATCCAGCACGACTATCATTCAAATATGATGGTGGGATTAAACAATTCCCAGACAAACAAAAGCTGAGGGAATTTGCTTTAAACAAACCACCTCTACAGAACATCTTACAGGGACTGCTCTAGATGGGAGCACTCCTAGAAAGAGCACAGCACAAAACACCCAACATATGAAGAATCGAGGAGGAGGAACAAGAAGGGAGAGAAGAAAAGAATCTCCAGACAGTGTATATAACAGCTCAATAAGCGAGCTAAGTTAGGCAGTAAGATACTAAAGAGGCTAACCTTGAACCTTTGGTAACCACGAATTTAAAGCCTGCAATGGCAATAAGTACATATCTTTCAATAGTCACCCTAAATGTTAATGGGTTGAATGCACCAATCAAAAGACACAGAGTAACAGAATGGATAAAAAAGCAAGACCCATCTATATGCTGCTTACAAGAAACTCACCTCAAACCCAAAGACATGTACAGACTAAAAGTCAAGGGATAGAAAAACATATTTCAAGCAAACAACAGTGAGAAGAAAGCAGGGGTTGCAGTACTAATATCAGACAAAATAGACTTCAAAACAAAGAAAGTAACAAGAGATAAAGAAGGACACCAAATAATGATAAAGGGCTCAGTCCAACAAGAGGATATAACCATTCTAAATATATATGCACCCAACACAGGAGCACCAGCATATGTGAAACAAATACTAACAGAACTAAAGGGGGATATAGACTGCAATGCATTCATTCTAGGAGACTTCAACACACCACTCACCCCAAAGGATAGATCCACTGGGCAGAAAATAAGTAAGGACACGGAAGCACTGAACAACACAGTAGAGCAGATGGACCTAATAGACATCTATAGAACTCTACATCCAAAAGCAACAGGATATACATTCTTCTCAAGTGCACATGGAACATTCTCCAGAATAGACCACATACTAGGCCACAAAAAGAGCCTCAGAAAATTCCAAAAGATTGAAATCCTACCAACCAACTTTTTAGACCACAAAGGCATAAAACTAGAAATAAACTGTACAAAGAAAGCAAAGAAGTTCACAAACACGCTCCTAAATAATCAATGGATCAATGACCAAATCAAAATGGAGATCCAGCAATATATGGAAACAAATGACAACAACAGTAAGCCCCAACTTCTGTGGGACACAGCAAAAGCAGTCTTAAGAGGAAAGTATATAGCAATCCAAGCATATTTTAAAAAGGAAGAACAATCCCAAATGAATGGTCTAATGTCACAATTATCGAAATTGGAAAAAGAAGAACAGATGAGGCCTAAGGTCAGCAGAAGGAGGGACATAATAAAGATCAGAGAAGAAATAAATAAAATTGAGAAGAATAAAACAATAGCAAAAATCAATGAAACCAAGAGCTGGTTCTTCGAGAAAATAAACAAAATAGATAAGCCTCTAGCCAGACTTATTAAGAAGAAAAGAGAGTCAACACAAATCAACAGTATCAGAAATGAGAAAGGAAAAATCATGACGGACCCCACAGAAATACAAAGAATTATTAGAGAATACTATGAAAACCTATATGCTAACAAGCTGGGAAGCCTAGGAGAAATGGACAACTTCCTAGAAAAATAAAACCTTCCAAGACTGACCCAGAAAGAAAACAGAAAATCTAAACAGACCAATTACCAGCAACGAAATTGAAGTGGTAATCAAAAAACTACCAAAGAACAAAACCCCCGGGCCAGATGGATTTACCTCGGAATTTTATCAGACATACAGGGAAGACATAATACCCATTCTCCTTAAAGTTTTCCAAAAAATACAGGAGGAGGGGATACTCCCAAACTCATTCTATGAAGCTAACATCACCCTAATACCAAAACCAGGCAAAGACCCCACCAAAAAAGAAAACTACAGACCAACATCCCTGATGAACGTAGATGCAAAAATACTCAACAAAATATTAGCAAACCGAATTCAAAAATACATCAAAAGGATCATACACCATGACCAAGTGGGATTCATCCCAGGGATGCAAGGATGGTACAACATTCGAAAGTCCATCAACATCATCCACCACATCAACAAAAAGAAAGACAAAAACCACATGATCATCTCCATAGATGCTGAAAAAGCATTTGACAAAGTTCAACATCCATTCATGATAAAAACTCTCAGCAAAATGTGAATAGAGGGCAAGTACCTCAACATAATAAAGGCCATCTATGATAAACCCACAGCCAGCATTATATTGAACAGCGAGAAGCTGAAAGCATTTCCTCTGAGATCGGGAACTAGACAGGGATGCCCACTCTCCCCACTGTTATTCAACATAGTACTGGAGGTCCTAGCCACAGCAATCAGACAAAACAAAAATATACAAGGAATCCAGATTGGTAAAGAAGAAGTTAAACTGTCACTATTTGCAGATGACATGATACTGTACATAAAAAACCCTAAAGACTCCACCCCAAAACTACTAGAACTGATATCGGAATACAGCAAAGTTGCAGGATACAAAATCAATACACAGAAATCTGTGGCTTTCCTATACACTAACAATGAACCAACAGAAAGAGAAATCAGGAAAACAACTCCATTCACAATTGCATCAAAAAAAATAAAATACCTAGGAATAAACCTAACCAACGAAGTGAAAGACCTATACCCTGAAAACTACAAGACACTCTTAAGAGAAATTAAAGGGGACACTAACAAATGGAAACTCATCCCATGCTCATGGCTAGGAAGAATTAATATCGTCAAAATGGCCATCCTGCCCAAAGCAATATACAGATTTGATGCAATCCCTATGAGACTACCAGCAACATTCTTCAATGAACTGGAACAAATAATTCAAAAATTCATATGGAAACACCAAAAACCCCGAATAGCCAAAGCAATCCTGAGAAAGAAGAATAAAGTAGGGGGGGATCTCACTCCCCAACTTCAAGCTCTACTATAAAGCCATAGCAATCAAGACAATTTGGTACTGGCACAAGAGCAGAGCCACAGACCAATGGATCAGACTAGAGAATCCAGACATTAACCCAGACATATATGGTCAATTAATATTTGATAAAGGAGCCATGGACATAAAATGGCGAAATGACAGTCTCTTCAACAGATGGTGCTGGCAAAACTGGACAGCTACATGTAGGAGAATGAAACTGGACCATTGTCTAACCCCATATACAAAACTAAACTCAAAATGGATCAAAGACCTGAATGTAAGTCATGAAGCCATTAAACTCTTGGAAGAAAACATAGGCAAAAACCTCTTAGACATAAACATGAGTGACCTCTTCTTGAACATATCTCCCCGGGCAAGGAAGACAACAGCAAAAATGAATAAGTGGGACTATATTAAGCTGAAAAGCTTCTGTACAGCAAAAGACATCATCAATAGAACAAAAAGGAACCCCACAGTATGGGAGAATATATTTGAAAATGACACATCCAATAAAGGCTTGACATCCAGAATATATAAAGAGCTCACATGCCTCAACAAACAAAAAACAAATAACCCAATTAAAAATGGGCAGAGGAACTGAACAAACAGTTCTCCAAAAAAGAAATACAGATGGCCAACAGACACATGAAAAGATGCTCCACATCGTTAATTATCAGAGAAATGCAAATTAAAACTACAATGAGGTATCACCTCACACCAGTAAGGATGGCTGCCATCCAAAAGACAAACAACAATAAATGTTGGCGAGGCTGTGGAGAAAGGGGAACCCTCCTACACTGCTGGTGGGAATGTAAGTTAGTCCAACCATTGTGGAAAGCAGTATGGAGGTACATCAAAATGCTCAAAACAGACTTACCATTTGACCCAGGAATTGCACTCCTAGGAATTTACCCTAAGAATGCAGCAATCAAGTATGAGAAAGATCAGTGCACCCCTATGTTTATCGCAGCACTATTTACAATAGCCAAGAATTGGAAGTAACCTAAATGTCCATCGATAGATGAATGGATAAAGAAGATGTGGTACATATACACAATGGAATACTACTCAGCCATAAGAAAAGGGCAAATCCTACCATTTGCAGCAACATGGATGGAGCTGGAGGGTATTATGCTCAGTGAAACAAGCCAAGCGGAGAAAGAGAAATACCAAATGATTTCACTTATCTGTGGAATATAAGAACAAAGGAAAAACTGAAGGAACAAAACAGCAGCAGAATCACAGAACTCAAGAATGGACTAACAGGTACCAAAGGGAAAGGGACTGGGGAGAATGGGTGGGTAAGGAGGGATAAGGAGGGAGGAGAAGTAGGGGGGTATTAAGATTAGCATGCATGCGGGGGTAGGAGAAAAGGGAGGGCTGTACAACACAGAGAAGGCAAGTAGGGATTCTACAACATTTTGCTATGCTAATGGACAGTGACTGTAAAGGGGTTTATAGGGGAGACCTGGTATAGGGGAGAGCCTAGTAAACATAATATTCGTCATGTAAGTGTAGATTAGTGATACCAAAAACAAAACAAAACAAAAAAAAAAGGGGGCAGTTCCTGTGTGGTAACTTCCAATGAGTTCTACACAAGGATATAAAGGGCATATAAAAGTGTAGGCAAAGGGTCTGTTTGTGTTTATACAGAGGATCAAAGCCTAATTGGGCTACCCTGAAAATGAACTAAGATACAATATGAAAAAGAACTTCCAACATCAGCACTCTCTGGAAGACTCATGCCAGAAGATGATCATCAAAAAACCCCAACAGCTGTAGATGCACTCATCCCACCAGTTCCTGGACTTGCCATGGGAATGAAGGAGATATCTAAGCTGGCCTGTGCATACAGTAAAACAACAAATTTGACTGGATCTATACTGTTGGAACTCAATCAAGAATTAAGAGAAGTGCAAATTGTAGCACTCCAAAATCTTACAACTACAGACTATTTACTGTTAAAAGAACATAAGGGATGTGAACATTCCCCAGGAATGGGTTGTTTTAATTTGTCTGATTTCTCTCAGACTGTTCAAGTTCAGTTGGACAATATCCACCATATCATAGATAAGTTTTCAAAAATGCCTAAGGTGCCTAACTGGTTTTCTTGGTTTCACTGGAGATGGCTGGTAATTACAGGTATGCTTTGGTTATGTAACTATACTCCTATTATGTTAATGTGTGTGCGCAATTTAAGTAGTAGCTTAAAACCTATACATGCTGAAGTTACTCTACAAGAAGATACGTCAAAGAAATAATCAATCTTCCCATGTTTTCTTCCGCCTGCTACTTCTATAGCTTTTCTTCTTCCTTCCTAATTACAACCCTTAAATAGAATTTGTGCCTCATATCAAATTTACCGAGTATCATAATTCTTCCAAGTGGTAAAGATACCTCAAGACAAATGCTGGGCATAGAAGCTACAGGGCATAAATATGCAAAGAAATAAAAAGCTAACCATTTCAAACAATAAGGCTTCTCTCTCACTTACCAACTTTACATTTCCCTGTATGGCCCCGGAAGATGACTGGTTAGCCAGAGACGGGTAAGATTCCTCAAGGGAGGAACAACCTAAGACAGGCACAGTCGCAGGGGGGTCATCAGGTGAGAAATTGGGGATCAACAGAGGTGAGGCTTAGAACCTCATCCCCCCTGTTCTGAGAGAAATCTTCTGCATACGTGGATGTTTTATTGCCCTTGTCTAGCTTGGATTAACACATAGTCTACAGGCACACACCTGATCATCTACATTTGCTCTCTTACAACACTAAACTATGTTTTCTACCTTTATCTTGTATCTACCTACCACTTCAACATTTTATTAAAAATAATAATAATAAAGAGAGAAATGTGGTATTCATATATAAATCAAGTATAAAAATCAAATGAGTATTCATATTTGAACTCACTGTTTATAGTTCATAATGCATGAGCAAAACCGAAAGTTTCTGTGATGACTGCCCTTGTACTGTTCACCATGTAACTTATTAACTATGTAAGAATTTGTACTCCATGTAAGAACTTGTTTGTTATGCCTTAGAAGATTGGAGACTGATGAAAATTAGGCTTGGGGTGGATTAATGATTGTGCATTGAGCATTGACTCCCCTATACAGACTTTTATTGTTGTTAACAACCATTTGATCAATAAATATGAGAGATGCCCTCACAAACAAGAACAAAACAAAACAAAAAGTACACACTTCCAATTGTAAAATAAATAAGTAACCGGGATGTAATGTATAGCATATGGAATATAGTCAAAATATTGTAACAACTTGGTATGGTTATAGCTGATACCTAGAATTATCATGTATATAAATGTTGAATCACTATGTTGTACACCTGAAACTAATGTAATGTAATACTGTGTGTCAATTACCCTTCAATAAAAAATAATTATCTACAAAAAAAAAAAAATGGGCATCTTAAAAAATGGTGAATTTTACTCTATGTATATTATATCCTAATAAACCTGACTTTTTTGTGCCAATAAATAAATAAATAAATAAATGTAATTATCAACACCAAAAAAAAAAAAAAATAGAAATACCATTTAATCCAGTAATTCCACTTCTAGGAATTTACCCAAAGAAAACAAAATCCCTCATTTGAAAAGATGTATACAACCCTATGTTTATCGCTGCACTATTTGCAATACCCAAGACATGGAAGCAACCTAAGTGTCCATCATTAGATGAATGGATAAAGAAGAGGTGGTACATATAAACAATGGAATATTATTCAGTCATAAAAAGAAAAAAAATCCTGCAATTTGCAACATGGTTGGATCTAGAGGATATTATGCTCAGTGAAATAAGCCAGGTGGAGAAAGATAAGTACCAAATGATTTCCCTTGTTTGTGGAGTATAACAATGAAGTAAAACTGAAGGAACAAAACAGCAGCAGACTCACAGACTCCAAGAAGGGACTAGCAGTTACCAAAGGGGAGGGGTGGGAGAGGGTTGGGGGGAGGGAGGGAGAAGGGGATTATGATTGACACACATGGTGTGGGGAGGGTCATGGGGAAGACAGTGCAGCACAGAGAAGACAAGTAGTGACTCTGGGTCATCTTACTATGCTCATGGGTAGTGACTGCAGTGAGGTGTGGGGGAGACTTGATAATATGGGTGAATGTAGTAACCACAATGTTTTTCATGTGAAACCTTATTTAAAAAATAAAAACTGAACATATCAAATGTTGGTGAAGATGTGAAGCAACTAGAATTCTCATACACTCCTGGTAATGATGGAAATGGTACAACCACTTTAGAAATGAGGAAGAAAAAAAAAAAAACCTCCAGATCCCACAAACTAGTTTCCCCATTTTCCTTTCTGCAAGTCTTTATTCAAACACAATTTTTAGTTGGAATTACAAATATAATATCTTATCCTTTTTTATTTACTTAACAGTACATTATAAGTACTCCTGATTTGTATAATAGAAATTATTTGCATTCTCTGTTATCTCACTGCTGGTATTATCCAAGATTACATGTTCTAAAAAATCCACTATCAAGATAGCTTATATTCAAGTTTCACAGTGTGATGGAGATAACATGGATGGAAGGGCAATTACTGAATTCTTTTAATGGTGAAAAAGAAATTTTCTCATGAAACTTATGAAATTAATCTGCATTTCATCAAAGACATTACCTTCTGGACAGAGTCCCAGTGCTTCATAAGTAAGGAGTTCATTGGCAGAAAAGCAATCATGAAGTTCTATTACATCAATATCACTTGGGCTTAGGCCAGATTTCTCATAGCACCTTCTGGCAGCTTCTTTACTCATATCAAAGCCAACCTAAAACCAAAACCATATGTAAACAAATTAAGGGCATCAAAACTGGAAATTTTACATAAGGCTTATATGAGATTAATACATATAACTATAACAACTGAGAATTAACCACACATATTGAAATTTCAGTTGATTCTGTATTACACAGAAAGTCCAAATAAAAGAATATCCAGGATGGAGAAGGTACATACTAAGTTTTGTACTATAAAGGACACAATTTTAAACAAGATGTATAAAAACGACTTAGAATTCTTCAGGCCATATCTTGTGCTAAGTTTCAGAAACTTTATCAAACCACAATGTATAGTTGTGGTAAATAGGTTAAAGAGATTTATCAATAAATAGATCACTATGATTTAGAAATACTGAGAAACATGGGGGAAATCCCATGTGAAAGTAAACAACTTTCTTTTAGAAGATCACACAGAATACCATTTCTCCAAAATCCATGCTCTTAACACCCTTTTTGGTCTCAGATAATAACATGCAAACTCAACTTTTCCCCAAGGAATAAAATTGTGGTAAAATGAAACTGTGCTGTAATAAAAAAAACCTGAGTATAAGTTCCACCTCTGCCACAACCTAGCTTTGTGATCTAGGGACATTTTCAAATTCAAAGCACTGTTGTAAAATCATTTTGTAAACTGTAATTTCATGTAAACATTTATTGTAAACATTATTTATATATGTGTATATATGTTTATGTGTACATGCTTATTAATGTGTGTGTGTGTGTGTGTGTGTGTGTGCGCATCCTCAAATATTCAACTAACTCTAGGTCTGAATTCTCATCTTCTTTACTTCCTCTGTTTTGTATGTAATCTTCAGTCAGAATCTTTAAAGAACTAAGGGCTAAGAAAGTTCCTGAAAATATCCTTGTTTTTCCCTTAACTCTGTAAGATTAGAGCTCTGGGTATAGTCAGTCAACTCAGAATAAAAATAATAGCATGTCTAGTGCATGGCTCTATCATAAGAAGCATATGTTCTCATCAGTTTATTTTCCTTTAATAGATTCTTAAGGATGGATTATAAAAGTAAATTTTCCAGACCAGTTTTTCTCAAGTAAATAACTTCCAGAGCTGATGAAAACAAGAAATTTGTTAACAGAAATCCCTCAATTGATTAATAAAACAGAATTTCAGACACACCGTTTTAATAATGCTTCTTTCTTCAAATGAACTTGGGAAATCAGTTATCATCTCTTGTGCCACAATTTCCACAGCTTTGGATTGCAGGGAATGCTTCTGTACAAATACTTCACTAGCCAAAATTGCTGCTGCAGCACCATCTGAAGTGGGACTAAGAAGAGGCAAAAATAACCATTTACACCTAGTCCACCTCAATCCTAGGATTTCAGAGTCTTCCTATGTGGGAAGAAAAGCTGAGTGTGCTCGCTGGTCACTAGATTGTCATCCTTGTGGTATCTTCAATTAAAAATTATAGTCCCCCACAAGAGGACTGAACCTCTATCAAGAACTTAAATGCTATTAGTCACCACTTGGTCTCTAGTATCTCTCTCAAAAAGTTCTTATTGCAAAGAATCTCAGATTTGCCTCTGCAGATGCATAAGGCATCTTCTGGTGACTTCTGAGGAGTCTACAAAGTTATTCCTATCCTAGTGCAATAAAGATTCTACTAAAGGCCTAACTAGCTCCAACTTTTCTATCTCACAAATAGTAAGTCTTGGAATCCTTTTTGGAAACTGGGAAAGGATCATAGGAAATACCAGAAAGTCCATGGTTTGGTTAAGACTCTTGAGATTGCCTCAAAAATAGATCTTTTCCTTAGAGCAAGCTGTGAAGGAAGGTGGCAAACACGAGAAAGCTTCCAGAGTCTGGACAGACTTTTATAAATGGGCAGATCATCACCCTGCAACAGATAAAACCTGACCCCACTTACTCACTTGCTTTCCAGCCAGTATCTCTAGGGAACAGTCAGGTGATAACTAGGCACAGGCAGGACCTGGGCAGTACTAACTCAATCTTCTAGGAGACAGACATTGTCAAGCAATTTTCAAAATGCAACTATTATCATTATTAGGACTGTGATTTTTTTTTCTTTTCTTGTTTTACTTCTATTCTTGGCTACTATGAATAAATTTTCTACAATAAAGTATACAGCAAACAAAATGCTCAATGGAAAAATTTTGGACTCCACTAGCCTACTAAGCCACATTTAAGTGAATAAATACAATTAAAACAAAGGAGGTAGAAATCATGAGAGAAGGAAGTAAAATATATAATTTTCCAATAGAAAAAAGTCTGCCTGTAGACAGGAATAGGAAGTAAGGGTATTCACTCCAGAGTGAGGACTACATTGGTAGTTCTAAAAAAGCAGATACAGATACAGATATACTCAGATACAAAGCTTAAGGTTTACCCAAGGTAGGAGTGGGAGCAGGGAACAGGAGGGAGTTACTTTTCTCTATTAAACATTAAAATGTGTTTTCCTTACCAACATTGTAAGACAGTCAAAAAATCAAAAACTTTTCGAGATGTCATCACTTCATCTAAACTGTATTCCTTTTGGAACTGGGAATACCTAAATACAAAATAAGTAGTTACAGAATGTGAGGTAACAATTACAATTTTTGTTGAAGCTGTTCCAGTTCAGAAGTTAGAATAATATGTAAATAGTTTCCACAACCAAAAACACAGGCTTTTATGAACAATTTCAACCTTTAATATGTAAGAATGAGAATAAGTTAGCATAAGAGTAGCCATCTTAAGGGCCTAGAAGCAGTTTTCTGAAGTTGTGACTTAAAAGAAAAAAAACTGGAACTGGGTAAGGCCTTGGAAAACAAGTTAATCATGAACACCGGGATGGGGGCAGCTGTGGCCTTCAGTCAGCTAACCTTGGTCAGTTAATCCTACATACCAAGTTTATCGTGCAGAACCTCCCTAACAATTGAGGAGTAGTCTTATCTTGCTCTTGCTTAACCCCAGGATGTATGTCTTGCAAAGATAATGTGCAGCTGTAGAAAATTACTAAGAGTTAAGTGTTTTGAAAATGCTATATAAACCCTTGGTTTTGAGTGCTCGGGGTCCTTGTTGAAACCCGCTGTGTAGGGCAGACACTTGGACCCCAGCTAGCTGGAATAACAATAAACCTCTTGCTTGTTGCATCGATCTGCTGTGGCCTTCGTCTCCTCACTAGGGGGGAAGCGCAGACCGGAATAAGGCCGTTAGGTCTTACAAATAAGTCAATTTTCTGAGCTGATTTTTAAAAAAATCCTAACTCCAAAGTACCATATGTTGCATAATAAAACATTTGACTAATCTTTGTCCTGGGTTCCTGGCATGGAGCTTCTAAAACCTTGGAATTTCCTGAATGATAGGAGTGTCTTTGTTATGCTAATAACATAATCATGGTGGGCCCCTTGTTGAGGGGAAGAGAAAGGGGCTGAGGCAGAGGGCTGATCACCAGAAAGACCAAACCATGGAGACGCAGGGTTGGAACTTCTGGTACTGTTTTGACCCCTAGGGAGAAGAGGGGGACTAAAGATTGAGTTCAATCATGTTGGCCAATGATTTAATCCAGTACACCTGCATAATGAAGCCCCAGTAAAAACTCTGGACACTGGAGCTTCAGAGAGCTTCATGGTTACTAAGCACTTTTGTATGCCAGGAGGGTGATGTGTCCAGAAAACATGGGGAGAGGTCATGGAAGCTCTGCTTTAGGAACCCTCCCAGACCTCATCCTAAGTGCCTATCCATTTGGCTGTGAGAATGTATCCTTTATAATAATGTAGTCATAAATACAGTACTTTCCTGAGTTCTGTGAGTCATTCTAGTGAATTATTAAACTTGAGAGGGTCATTGGAGCTGCTGAATTTATAGACAGTCAGAAGTGTAGGGCCTGGGGATCCTATTGCAGCTAACATCTGAAGTGAGGGCAGTCTTGTGGAAGACTAAGTCCTACATTAACTCTGGGAAATTAATGACAGAAATGAATTGCAGTACATTCAGTTGTTGTCAAACCAGTTGGGTTAAAACAGAACATACTTTTTTTTTTTTCTTTTGGAGAACTATAAAATACTAGTTTCTTAAAAGCAAAATTAAATAACCTCCAATTCAGTCAACTTTTGTGGTGATGATATTATGCAACTACTAATGGAGTTCTTGAATAAATATATAAAATCCATGATAAATTATCCACATTCTTCAAAACATGTATCTTTTCTCATCACTGCAAAGAAGAGACTTATTTTTATCCCCTTTGGCTTCTCTAATAACATAATCAGTTTCAGAAATTGCACTGAGAAAATATAGTAGCAGCAACAGATACCACAAGACAGTTTCTAAAAGCAAACTTCAATTGGTGCGGAAATTAAAAAACAATTCAAATGTTTAGAAATAAAGCCTGAGTAACTTAGATCTGCATACTAGCATCTGCACCTTTGCTTTTAAAGTTAACTTTGAAGCAACTTTCAAAAACCACCATACTTGTGCCAGATCCTGTGCTAGGCAATGAGAACACGGACACAGTCCTCATCCTCAGAGAACTCAGCCTGAATCCATAGCAAACAACTGGTAAAAAGGCATTACCGAAAACAAGTAAATCACCTAAGAGATAGGAGACATTGGGTCAATAATTATGGTAAGAAATGATAAGGGCCTAAAGTAGAAAACTGGAAGTGAAAGATGGAGAGACAGGATGAATTCAAGAGATAGTAAGGAGGCAGAATCACTAGGATTCTGTTCTTCCCAACTCATGTGCAACTCATACAGGACCTGAGGAAGAAGGCAGACTAAAGAATGACTTCTAGTTTTCTATCTTGAATAATTAGGTATATGTCGATGTTATTCATGGAGAATACTAAAGGAAAAGCATGGTTGAGGGAAATTATAAATTCTGTATGTACCTGTTGACTATGAGGCATCTGTGGGACACCCAAGTGGAGACAACTAGGAAAAAGTTATAGACACGGTCTGAAGGCTCAAGTGACATGAGCAATCCCTAATCCTATACTACTTATCACAGATTCTCACTGCCTTTAAATATTCTTATAATTTATGAGGAAATACTTAGAATAGTTTCTTAATTCAACCTTTTTAGAAACATGTAATATAGTATCTTTAATGACTGGTCAGCAAACAGAATTCTCTTTCTTCTCTAGCCAAGCAAAACCTAGTGCAAGAAGTTAGCATCTGAAATTTCTAAGCCAAACTTAGGGGGCTATTTTTGGCTGTTTCAAAGAGTGCTAAATGGCTAAATGGTGAAACTGACATCCAGAAATAATACTTGCCTACTTAGCAAAACCGAGAACTTATAATATATAACGGAAAGTCCATGGGGGCAAGGAATTTATCTGTCTTGCTCACTGCTGTATAACTAGCAGTTATAGCAATGTCTTGCACATAGTAAGCTACTGAATACATTATTGAGTGAATGAAATTCCTTTAGAAGAATGCTGTAATGAGTGGATAAATGAGTGCCTGGCTAGGCAGGGAATTAAGTAAGAGAAAGACTTGGAAGCTTTGATTCTCTGAGAGAAGTTAAAAGCTGCTCTTTGGAGGCTCAAAGCCAGGAAAACTGCAGTGCTATCAATTCCTCAGTATGCCGGTCCACTTCCTTACTAGTTTTAAAAAATGACAAGGATATTTAATGGTTCTTCAAGGTCTAAGAACAAAGAAATCAGCTCTAGACCATTTTTATGGGCTTCAGACTGCTCATCCTAACTCTATTATAAAGTAACAACAAAGTTCTATCAATAATGCTACTAGCTTCCAATATGCTACTAGAGTTTGAAAATACAAAGATGAGACATAATCTCTGCGCAAGGACCACCACCATCAGAGGAGAAAGATGTACAAATGACTAGGTGTGATACAGTGTGATGTGTTGTGATAGAGGTATCCAAGCAATGCAATGAAGCTCATGAGAAAAAAATAGTTATGCCCTGGAAGCTTTCACAAGGTGTTGTAAGAAGCAATGATATTTGGGTTGAGACTTAATGGGTAAGTAAACAGTCACTAAACAAGAGAAAAGTAGAAGGATATTCCAGGGAGAACTAAGAGCATAAGTAAAAACATAGAAGTAAGTATTGATAATACACTTGGGAAAAACCAAGTAATCTGGTAAGGCTAGATATTGGGAATAGCCAGGGAAGTGGTAGGACGTAAGAATGGCAAAGTAGAATGGGTAAATTATAATAGGCTTGGTACCTCATATGGAAAAATTTCTCTTTTATAATTTAAGCAATGGAATTGCACTGCGACTTTCACAATACCAGAATCTTTCACAAAATACCCTTTGGTCCAAGTGCATGGAATTAGACATTATTTGTTATTTAGGTATGCCCTGAATTCAAACATCAATTTAAAATGAGGAGAATAAGGAAAACTAGCAGTAGCATTAAGTATTAGAAACATTATATTGCCACTACTTGGAATGATTCTGAGCAAGTTACCTAATTTCTATGAGCCTCAATTTCCTCATCTACAAAGTGAGAATAAAAATATCTCTTTTATAGGATCCTTGAGAGGATTAAATGAAAATGTATATAAAAGTAACTTGCATTTTCTTGGTTTCACTGCAGATGGCTGGTAATTACAGATATGCTTTGGTTATGTAACTATACTCCTATTATGTTAATGTGTGTGTGCAATTTAAGTAGTAGCTTAAAACCTATACATGCTGAAGTTACTCTACAAGAAGATATATCAAAGAAATAATCAATCTTCCCATGTTTTCTTCCGCCTGCTACTTCTATAGCTTTTCTTCTTCCTTCCTAATTACAACCCTTAAATAGAATTCATGCCTCATATCAAATTTACCGAGTATCATAATTCTTCCAAGTGGTAAAGATACCTCAAGACAAATGCTGAGCATAGAAGCCACAGGGCATAAATATGCAAAGAAGTAAAAAGCTAACTTTTTCAAACAATAAGGCTTCTCTCTCACTTACCAACTTCACATTTCCCTGTATGGCCCCGGAAGATGACTGGTTAGCCAGAGACGGGTAAGATTCCTCAAGGGAGGAACAACCTAAGACAGGCACAGTCGCAGGGGGGCCATCAGGTGAGAAATTGGGGATCAACAGAGGTGAGGCTTAGAACCTCACCCCCCCGTTCTGAGAGAAATCTTCTGCATACGTGGATGTTTTATTGCCCTGGTCTAGCTTGGATTAACACATAGTCTACAGGCACACACCTGATCATCTACATGTGCTCTCTTACAACACTAAACTCTGTTTTCTACCTTTATCTCGTATCTACCTAACACTTCAGCATTTTATTAAAAATAATAATAATAAAGAGAGAAATGTGGTATCCACATATAAATCAAGTATAAAAACCAAATGAGTATTCATATTTGAACTGACTGTTTAGAGTTCATAATGCATGAGCAAAACCGAAAGTTTCTGTGATGACTGCCCTTGTACTGTTCACTATGTAACTTATTCATTATGTAAGAATTTGTTCTACATGTAAAAACTTGTTTGTTATGCCTCAGAAGATTGGAGACTGACAAAAATTAGGCTTGGGGTGGAATAATGATTGTGCATTGAGCATTGACTCCCCTATACAGAATTTTATTGTCGTTAACAACCATTTGATCAATAAATATGAGAGATGCCCTCACAAAAAAAAAAAAAAAAAAGGACAGACTTCCAATGGTAAAATAAATTAGTAACCGGGATGTAAGGTATAGCATAAGGAATATAGTCAAGATATTGTAACAGCCTGGTAGGGTGATAGCTGGAACCTAGAATTATGTATATAAATGTTCTACCACTGTGTTGTACACTTGAAACTCATGTAATGTAATACTGTGTGTCAACTACCCTTCAATAAAAAATAATTATTAAAAAAAAAAAAAAAAAAAAAAGTAACTTGCACAGTGACACAGAGTTGGCATTCAATAAATTAGCTACTATTATTCTTTTATTGCTTGGTGGTATTGCTTTTGTAGAGATTCTAATTATGAATCAACTATATTTGGCAATCATATTGCTATGAGCCCGGCATTGCGCTAGGTACTAGGGATTCAAAGATTAAATACCTGTAATACACGATATACTTTCACTTCAGATTATTTTTTGGGATATAAATAATTACATTATTGTACCAGAGTAATAATGGTAATAATACAATTAAAATGCATTAAAGTAATACAAATAATTTGATATAAACTAATTAAAAGCTACTAATATGCATTTTACAAATGTTTTAATAGATCACAATAAACTGAGAAGTTTTAAGGAATGGCCTAAAATGATAACTGGTTATTTTCAACTAAAATTATTACAGTAAGTTTCATTTACTAGAATTGCACTGTATAATCAATTACATATCTAAACACCAGCCATTCACTTTCTTCTTTTAAAGAGTTATTAAGCTTAAATGGTATCCTAAATATAACAGACCAAAAAACTGAAACAGTAAAGTAGTCAAAAGTTTACTGGGGCACAAGCCTTTATATTAATAGTAATTTTTTTAAAATAGTTAATATCTTTGAGGTCTTGCATTTGTTTTTCAAGTTGCATATTACATAGCAGAATTGCCAGATTTTCACTACTTCATGTCTCTGAAATACTTACGGGTTGTTAACTGAATGTTTATGATTTTTCCATCCAATTTTTGCAAAATGTTCAACTTTTGTTCCTGTAGAGCAAGCAAACATCTATTAGTGGTTAATGTTTTTCTGCTGCTTATCAACAAATGTTGCAATGGTACTCAGTGTCCTGCTATTTCCACATTTTCTCTGGCACAGAGAAAGACTTCCACACTGATCCCTCACATAAGTATTTCTTTATAATTAAACTTGGGTATACTTAATGAATTGAATCAACTGATAAGCATGTTACAAGAATAGTTCAAACTGGCCTATTCTACCTACTATATTTAGGGTCCAATTTCAAAAACCACAGAATCTAGCCTGGGACCACAGTAGATACAAGGCAGGAAAGCATTGCCAACAATTCTTCAAGGAGTCTGCCAAAACCTCAAAAAAAGCCCCTGGTCTAAGTGAATTTTACAAGCCACACCCTCCAGGGCCTGATCATCTTCTTTCCTTATGATAAGGCAGAAAAGTCTTTAGAAAAGTTACAGCCTAATAAGAAATAAGTATGCCTTTAAAATTCCTTAACAGGAAGTTTAAAGAACAGTATCAGGAACACAAAAGCAAGCACACTCATGAAGAAAAAAATTGCAAAAATCTTTTTTACTATTTCTAAAAAGACAAAACAGGATAAAATAGGTTTTGAATCCTCTTTTGGAGCTAGAAAAGGCCAAGGAAGGAAAAAGTCCACAGATTAGCACTGATAATGTTAGGTAATGGATGGCTAGCAAAGTGGAGAGTCCCCATCTTATCACTATTTTCTCTGTCAAGGAAGATGATCTTCAGAACAGAAATGACATACGTACAATTAAGTAAATCTTATCTCAATTCTATTAAAAAGAGAAAGTAGAGTTCACACTGGTGATCTCATACAAAGAAGCAGCCAACATTGGTTCATTAATAACAAGCGATATCAGCTTAATGTATATTTTTTATTGTAGATTGGCAGATCAAATGAAACATAATATCTAGATATCAGCAAGACAACTACATTTTTCAGAACATCTTTGGCACAAGATAAAAAAATACTGTAGTGTGAGTTTTATTCCCCCCCCTTTTTTTTCTTTTGGTGTTATTTAAAAAATGAGGGTTCTTCTGTCAAATAAATTTATATAATACTGGGTTAAACAAAGTAGATTTTTTTATAGCAAGACATTCAGAGCCTTTACTATTACAGTGTATTATGACTGTCCAAAGGCATTAAAGTATGAAGCATTTCCCAACTTACCTGACCCACATCATGGAGCATCTTATTAATGTCCCACAGACTACACACTAGGAAACAGCAAGCATTGATTAATGCATTAACCCAGAAAAAAGTGCCTAATGCTAAACTCTAACCTCAGTCATGCTCTGGTTAATATTTCTACCAAAAGTTGTATTAGAAAATTAAAAGTGTGCTCACTAAACCTGATGCTATAATGGTGGATCCAAATAGACCATGAAGGTTCGTTGTCAGTTTGTTATCAATGAAATATAATTACTTAAATATAATTACCTAATATAATTACTTAAGCACCCAGTTCTATTTCTGGACCCTCAAAACAACCTAGGAAAAGGAGCATCAACTGTGAGAAAGGCTCTGAGGTCCTGCTTGACTACAAGTTCAACGTGATTTAGCAGCGTGATGTGACTACCAGAAAAGCTTACATGCAATACCAGTATAGCAATTAGACTGGTAACGATGGATCATGAAACATGTCTAATAAAAACAGTTAAAATTTTTTTTTTCTTTTTTTTTTTGGTGGTAGTTGTTTTGTTTTGGCGGGTGCTTTTTGGAAGTCTTAAAGGGGCAGGGCGGGTCACTTAATCCAGAGGTAGGGAATCCGGGGATCTCTGGGCACCCTAACCCCTGGGCTGCAGGGAGCAGGGAGGCCCCTTACGGAGATAAACAGCCTCCAGGCAGCTCCTGCTCCAACGCGACTCCACCATTTTGGAGTAGCTGCCCGAGCTAGGCCACGCCCACAGCAACAGCGGAGATTAACTCCATAGCAGCCGGGCAGGAAGCAGAAACCCTGTCTGCGCGCAGCTGCGCAGCACAAGCCACTAGAGGTCGCTGTTCTCCCAGGAGAGGAGGGCCACAAACCAACAAGAAAGGAAGTCCTTCCAGCCGTCACTCGTCCCAGTTCTGCAGACTATTCCTATCACCATGAAAAGGCAAAGCTACAGGCAGACAAAGATCACAGAGACAACACCAGAGAAGGAGACAGACCTAACCAGTCTCCCTGACAAAGAATTCAAAATAAGAATCATAAACATGCTGACAGAGATGCAGAGAAATACGCAAGAAAAATGGGATGAAGTCCGGAAGGAGATCACAGATGCCAGAAAGGAGATCGCAGAAATGAAACAAACTCTGGAAGGGTTTATAAGCAGAATGGATAGAATGCAAGAGGCCATTGATGGAATTGAAATCAGAGAACAGGAACGCATAGAAGCTGACATAGAGAGAGACAAAAGGATCTCCAGGAATGAAACAATATTAAGAGAACTGTGTGACCAATCTAAAAGGAGCAATATCCGTATTATAGGGGTCCCAGAAGAAGAAGAGAGAGGCAAAGAGATGGAAAGTATCTTAGAAGAAATAATTGCTGAAAACTTCCCCACACTGGGGGAGGAAGTAATCAAACAGACCACGGAAATACACAGAACCCCCAACAGAAAGGATCCAAGAAGGGCAACACCAAGACACATAATAATTAAAATGGCAAAGATCAAGGACAAGGAAAGAGTGTTAAAGGCAGCTAGAGAGAAAAAGGTCACCTATAAAGGGAAACCCATCAGGCTAACGTCAGATTTCTCAACAGAAACCCTACAGGCCAGAAGAGAATGGCATGATATATTTAATACAATGAAACAGAAGGGCCTTGAACCAAGGATACTGTATCCAGCACGACTATCATTCAAATATGACGGTGGGATTAAACAATTCCCAGACAAACAAAAGCTGAGGGAATTTGCTTTCCACAAACCACCTCTACAGAACATCTTACAGGGACTGCTCTAGATGGGAGCACTCCTAGAAAGAGCACAGCACAAAACACCCAACATATGAAGAATCGAGGAGGAGGAACAAGAAGGGAGAGAAGAAAAGAATCTCCAGACAGTGTATATAACAGCTCAATAAGCGAGCTAAGTTAGGCAGTAAGATACTAAAGAGGCTAACCTTGAACCTTTGGTAACCACGAATTTAAAGCCTGCAATGGCAATAAGTACATATCTTTCAATAGTCACCCTAAATGTTAGTGGGTTGAATGCACCAATCAAAAGACACAGAGTAACAGAATGGATAAAAAAGCAAGACCCATCTATATGCTGCTTACAAGAAACTCACCTCAAACCCAAAGACATGTACAGACTAAAAGTCAAGGGATGGAAAAACATATTTCAAGCAAACAACAGTGAGAAGAAAGCAGGGGTTGCAGTACTAATATCAGACAAAATAGACTTCAAAACAAAGAAAGTAACAAGAGATAAAGAAGGACACTACATAATGATAAAGGGCTCAGTCAAACAAGAGGATATAACCATTCTAAATATATATGCACCCAACACAGGAGCACCAGCATATGTGAAACAAATACTAACAGAACTAAAGGGGGATATAGACTGCAATGCATTCATTCTAGGAGACTTCAACACACCACTCACCCCAAAGGATAGATCCACTGGGCAGAAAATAAGTAAGGACACGGAAGCACTGAACAACACAGTAGAGCAGATGGACCTACTAGACATCTATAGAACTCTACATCCAAAAGCAGCGGGATATACATTCTTCTCAAGTGCACATGGAACATTCTCCAGAATAGACCACATACTAGGCCACAAAAAGAGCCTCAGAAAATTCCAAAAGATTGAAATCCTACCAACCAACTTTTCAGACCACAAAGGCATAAAACTAGAAATAAACTGTACAAAGAAAGCAAAGAGGCTCACGAACACATGGAGGCTTAACAACACGCTCCTAAATAATCAATGGATCAATGACCAAATCAAAATGGCGATCCAGCAATATATGGAAACAAATGACAACAACCACACTAAGCCCCAACTTCTGTGGGACACAGCAAAAGCAGTCTTAAGAGGAAAGTATATAGCAATCCAAGCATATTTAAAAAAGGAAGAGCAATCCCAAATGAATGGTCTAATGTCACAATTATCGAAATTGGAAAAAGAAGAACAGATGAGGCCTAAGGTCAGCAGAAGGAGGGACATAATAAAGATCAGAGAAGAAATAAATAAAATTGAGAAGAATAAAACAATAGCAAAAATCAATGAAACCAAGAGCTGGTTCTTCGAGAAAATAAACAAAATAGATAAGCCTCTAGACAGACTTATTAAGAAGAAAAGAGAGTCAACACAAATCAACAGTATCAGAAATGAGAAAGGAAAAATCACGACGGACCCCACGGAAATGCAAAGAATTATTGGAGAATACTATGAAAACCTATATGCTAACAAGCTGGGAGACCTAGGAGAAATGGACAACTTCCTAGAAAAATATAACCTTCCAAGATTGACCCAGGAAGAAACAGAAAATCTAAACAGACCAATTACCAGCAACGAAATTGAAGCGGTAATCAAAAAACTACCAAAGAACAAAACCCCCGGGCCAGATGGATTTACCTCGGAATTTTATCAGACATACAGGGAAGACATAATACCCATTCTCCTTAAAGTTTTCCAAAAAATACAGGAGGAGGGGATACTCCCAAACTCATTCTATGAAACCAACATCACCCTAATACCAAAACCAGGCAAAGACCCCACCAAAAAAGAAAACTACAGACCAATAACCCTGATGAACGTAGATGCAAAAATACTCAACAAAATATTAGCAAACCGAATTCAAAAATACATCAAAAGGATCATACACCATGACCAAGTGGGATTCATCCCAGGGATGCAAGAATGGTACAACATTCGAAAGTCCATCAACATCATCCACCACATCAACAAAAAGAAAGACAAAAACCACATGATCATCCCATAGATGCTGAAAAAGCATTTGACAAAGTTCAACATCCATTCATGTTAAAAACTCTCAGCAAAATGGATATAGAGGGCAAGTACCTCAACATAATAAAGGCCATCTATGATAAACCCACAGCCAACATTATATTGAACAGTGAGAAGCTGAAAGCATTTCCTCTGAGATCGGGAACTAGACAGGGATGCCCACTCTCTCCACTGTTATTTAACATAGTACTGGAGGTCCTAGCCACGGCAATCAGACAAAATAAAGAAATACAAGGAATCCAGATTGGTAAAGAAGAAGTTAAACTGTCACTATTTGCAGATGACATGATACTGTACATAAAAAACCCTAAAGACTCCACCCCAAAACTACTAGAACTGATATCAGAATACAGCAAAGTTGCAGGATACAAAATCAACACACAGAAATCTGTGGCTTTCCTATACACTAACAATGAACCAACAGAAAGAGAAATCAGGAAAACAACTCCATTCACAATTGCATCAAAAAAAATAAAATACCTAGGAATAAACCTAACCAAAGAAGTGAAAGACTTATACTCTGAAAACTACAAGTCACTCTTAAGAGAAATTAAAGGGGACACTAACAGATGGAAACTCATCCCATGCTCGTGGCTAGGAAGAATTAATACCGTCAAAATGGCCATCCTGCCCAAAGCAATATACAGATTTGATGCAATCCCTATGAAACTACCAGCAACATTCTTCAATGAACTGGAACAAATAATTCAAAAATTCATATGGAAACACCAAAGACCCCGAATAGCCAAAGCAATCCTGAGAAAGAAGAATAAAGTAGGGGGGATCTCACTCCCCAACTTCAAGCTCTACTATAAAGCCATAGTAATCAAGACAATTTGGTACTGGCACAAGAACAGAGCCACAGACCAATGGAACAGACTAGAGAATCCAGACATTAACCCAGACATATATGGTCAATTAATATTTGATAAAGGAGCCATGGACATACAATGGCGAAATGACAGTCTCTTCAACAGGTGGTGCTGGCAAAATTGGACAGCTACATGTAGGAGAATGAAACTGGACCATTGTCTAACCCCATATACAAAAGTAAACTCAAAATGGATCAAAGACCTGAATGTAAGCCATGAAACCATTAAACTCTTGGAAGAAAACATAGGCAAAAACCTCTTAGACATAAACATGAGTGACCTCTTCTTGAACATATCTCCCCGGGCAAGGAAAACAACAGCAAAAATGAGTAAGTGGGACTATATTAAGCTGAAAAGCTTCTGTACAGCAAAAGACACCATCAATAGAACAAGAAGGATCCCTACAGTATGGGAGACTATATTTGAAAATGACACATCCAATAAAGGCTTGACGTCCAGAATATATAAGGAGCTCACACGCCTCAACAAACAAAAAACAAATAACCCAATTAAAAAATGGGCAGAGGAACTGAACAGACAGTTCTCCAAAAAAGAAATACAGATGGCCAACAGACACATGAAAAGATGCTCTACATCGTTAATTATCAGAGAAATGCAAATTAAAACTACAATGAGGTATCACCTCACACCAGTAAGGATGGCTGCCATCCAAAAGACAAACAACAAGAAATGTTGGCGAGGCTGTGGAGAAAGGGGAACCCTCCTACACTGCTGGTGGGAATGTAAGTTAGTTCAACCATTGTGGAAAGCAGTATGGAGGTACATCAAAATGCTCAAAACAGACTTACCATTTGACCCAGGAATTCCACTCCTAGGAATTTACCCTAAGAACGCAGCAATCAAGTTTGAGAAAGACAGATGCACCCCTATGTTTATTGCAGCACTATTTACAATAGCCAAGAATTGGAAGCAACCTAAATGTCCATCGATAGATGAATGGATAAAGAAGATGTGGTACATATACACAATGGAATACTACTCAGCCATAAGAAAAGGGCAAATCCTACCATTTGCAGCAACATGGATGGAGCTGGAGGGTATTATGCTCAGTGAAACAAGCCAAGCGGAGAAAGAGAAATACCAAATGATTTCACTTATCTGTGGAATATAAGAACAAAGGAAAAAACTGAAGGAACAAAACAGCAGCAGAATCACAGAACTCAAGAATGGACTAACAGGTACCAAAGGGAAAGGGACGGGGGAGGATGGGTGGGTAGGGAGGGATAAGAGGGGGAGAAGTAGGGGGGTATTAAGATTAACATGCATGGGGGGGTAGGAGAAAAGGGAGGGCTGTACAACACAGAGAAGGCAAGTAGTGATTCTACAACATTTTGCTATGCTGATGGACAATGACTGTAAAGGGGTTTATAGGGGAGACCTGGTATAGGGGAGAGCCTAGTAAACATAATATTCGTCATGTAAGTGTAGATTAGTGATACCAAAAACAAAGCAAAAAAAAAAAAAAGGGGCAATTCCTGTGTGGTAACCTCCAACGAGTTCTACACAAGGGTATAAAGGGCATATAAAAGTGTAGGAAAAGGGTCTGTTTGTGTTTATACAGAGGATCAAAGCCTAATTGGGCTACCCCGAAAATGAACTAAGATACGATATGAAAAAGAACTTCCAACATCAGCACTCTCTGGAAGACTCATGCCAGAAGATGATCATCAAAAAACCCCAACAAAGATCCACGCACTGCCACAGCTGTAGATGCACTCATCCCACCAGTTCCTGGACTTGCCATGGGAATGAGGAAGGAGATATCTAAGCTGGCCTGTGCATACAGTAAAACAACAAATTTGACTGGATCTATACTGCTGGAACTCAACCAAGAATTTGGAGAAGTGCAAATTGTAGCGCTCCAAAGTCTTACAACTACAGACTATTTACTGTTAAAAGAACATATGGCATGTGAACAGTCCCCAGGAATGGGTTGTTTTAATTTGTCTGATTTCTCTCAGACTGTTCAAGTTCAGTTGGACAATATCCACCATATCATAGATAAGTTTTCACAAATGCCTAAGGTGCCTAACTAGTTTTCTTGGTTTCACTGGAGATGGCTGGTAATTACAGATATGCTTTGGTTATGTAACTATACTCCTATGATGTTAATGTGTGTGCGCAATTTAAGTAGTAGCTTAAAACCTATACATGCTGAAGTACTCTACAAGAAGATATGTCAAAGAAGTAATCAATCTTCCCATGTTTTCTTCCGCCTGCTACTTCTATAGCTTTTCTTCTTCCTTCCTAATTACAACCCTTAAATAGAATTCGTGCCTCATATCAAATTTACCGAGTATCATAATTCTTCCAAGTGGTAAAGATACCTCAAGACAAATGCTGGGCATAGAAGCCACAGGGCATAAATATGCAAAGAAGTAAAAAGCTAACCTTTTCAAACAATAAGGCTTCCCTCTCACTTACCAACTTCACATTTCCCTGTATGGCCCCGGAAGATGACTGGTTAGCCAGAGACGGGTAAGATTCCTCAAGGGAGGAACAACCTAAGACAGGCACAGTCGCAGGGGGGCCATCAGGTGAGAAATTGGGGATCAACAGAGGTGAGGCTTAGAACCTCACCCCCCCTGTTCTGAGAGAAATCTTCTGCATACGTGGATGTTTTATTGCCCTGGTCTAGCTTGGATTAACACATAGTCTACAGGCACACACCTGATCATCTACATTTGCTCTCTTACAACACTAAACTATGTTTTCTACCTTTATCTTGTATCTACCTACCACTTCAGCATTTTATTAAAAATAATAATAATAAAGAGAGAAATGTGGTATCCACATATAAATCAAGTATAAAAACCAAATGAGTATTCATATTTGAACCGACTGTTTAGAGTTCATAATGCATGAGCAAAACCGAAAGTTTCTGTGATGACTGCCCTTGTACTGTTCACTATGTAACTTATTCATTATGTTAGAATTTGTTCTCCATGTAAGAACTTGTTTGTTATGCCTCAGAAGATTGGAGACTGACGAAAATTAGGCTTGGGGTCGTTTATTGATTGTGCATTGAGCATTGACTCCCCTATACAGAATTTTATTGTCGTTAACAACCATTTGATCAATAAATATGAGAGATGCCCTCACAAAAAAAAAAAAAAAAAAAAAAAAAAAAGGACACACTTCCAATGGTAAAATAAATAAGTAACCGGGATGTAATGTATAGCATAAGGAATATAGTCAAGATATTGTAACAGCTTGGTAGGGTGATAGCTGGAACCTAGAATTATGTATATAAATGTTCTACCACTGTGTTGTACACTTGAAACTAATGTAATGTAATACTGTGCGTCAACTACCCTTCAATAAAAAATAATTATATTAAAAAAAAAAAAAAAAAAAAAAAAAGGACAGACTTCCAATGGTAAAATAAATAAGTAACCGGGATGTAATGTATAGCATAAGGAATATAGTCAAGATATTGTAACAGCTTGGTAGGGTGATAGCTGGAACCTAGAATTATGTATATAAATGTTCTACCACTGTGTTGTACACTTGAAACTAATGTAATGTAATACTGTGCGTCAACTACCCTTCAATAAAAAATAATTATATAAAAAAAAAAAACAGTTAAAAAGAAGAGAAGCTAAACACAAAGTCAGACTGGCTTCAGATATTAGAAGAGCTGTAAGTAAAATATGCTTATTCTGTGAGTCTCAAAAGACAGACACAGACCATGGACAGAAACTGTAGGGAAACAGACTTTTGGAGTTCAACATGAAAAACTGTAACAATTGAAATCACCCAAAAAGATGGAATGAGTGACCTCAATTGGTGGCAAATTCCTAGTTACAGGAAGTACAAATGCTTTATTTTCACATATTACAAGATTTACAAGCAATTCATGCATGGATTGGTAGGAAGAGGGGTAACTAAACCATGAAAAAGCACTTAGCATAATATTTAACGTAAAAGATATTCAATAAATGTTGATGTCCTTTTTTTTCTTACCATGGGATCCAATTAATCTACAGAAGATAGCAACCCTATGAAAAATATTCTGACAGCGACTTACCATGTATTTATATAGCCTGGGCACTTAATGATGAAGGGCTTGTTGACTAGTGATTCTGAACTGCCAATTCAGACTTATGGCTATTCAGAGGATATGCCTAGTATAAAAAGATTTCAATCTCCTTGAATCAAACTTTGAAGTCACAAAAATCTACTGATTTACAGCAGAATGTAAGCTACTACAGTCTTATGTAATTGATTCCTAGTGCACATTCACAAACAGCAACTTCAAATGACAACTTAAAATTCTATGAAATTCCACAATTCATTAAAAATCGATTAGATGAAGAACGGCATTTCAAATAAAATGCTGTACATTTATACTTCAAATTTTGGACTAGAAAGCTGTCCAACTATTCTAAGCAATATAAAACTTGAGAAAATATAAGCTTAAAAACAGACCAGACACAGGATTTCCAGGTAGCCAATGACAATGGAAGCTGCCTAAACCTGTCTCTCCCCATGTTCTTCAAAAACAATATAGAATAACAGGAACAAATAAACCTGCAAAAAACCATACCCTAAGCATAACTAGATAACAAAAATCCAAAAATTCTAATTACCTGTGAGTGAAAAAAAAGAAAGGAGGAAAAAGTGACCAAATCCCAGCCAGCAATTGCACAGCAAACCTTTTGGGAAACAAGGGCCATCTGAAGAAAAACTGCAAAGGAGAGAAGAGGGGAACTAGTGGCAGGCCTACAACTGCTCTAAAACTACCACAAGGAAGAGAAAGACTCCCCTTCAAGTATGAAAATACTGAGGAAATATTCCTACAAGGAAAATACTACTACAGGGAAGAATCTGAAAAGAACAGGAATTCAATGTGGTTATCTTTAAAGGCATAACTCTGGGAGAAAATAAAAGGCAAAAAGAAAAGGAAAGGTACTATTTGACAAGTGAATAATGAAAGAGAAAGAAGCAAAAGGGTAAAATTTTAGGGTCTTGCAAGACCAAAAAGAGAAAGAAAAGTCAGTGAACACACAAACCATCTCTCAAAAAATCCACTACAGAAACAGGACTTTATTACTCTAACATAAGAGGGTGCCACAGAACTAAGAATCTGCCCAAATGTAAAAGTAACACTCTCAAATCACAAAGCAATAAAATGAGGAATTATTAATAAAGTGAATTCTCAATTCAAAAAACTAGAAAAACAACAAAGTATCAAAATAAAGCACAAGGAAGATAAAGACAGAAATTAATGGGGTAAAGAAATAACAAGTATTGACCAAGATGTGGAGAAAAGGGAACCCTCCTACACTGTTGGTGGGAATATAAATTGGTCCAGCCACTGTGGAAAGCAATATGAAGGTTCCTCAAAAACTAAAAATAGAAATACCATACAACCCAGTAATTTCACTTCTGAGAATTCACCCGAAGAAAACAAATCACTTACTAGAAAAAAACATATGCACCCCTATGTTTACTGCCACATTATTTACAATAGCCAAGACATGGAAGCAACCAAAGTGTCCATCAACAGACAAATGGATAACGAAGATGTGGTACATATTTATAATGGAATACTATTCAGCCATAAAAAAAGAATGAAATCTTGCCATTTGCAACAATATAGAGGGTATTATGCTAAGAGAAATAAGGCAGGCAAAGACAAATACCATATGATTTCACTTAAGTGTAGGATCAAAAAAACAAAACAGAAATAGACTCATAAACACCAAGAAGAGACTGGTATCACCACTGGGGAGGGGTTGGGGTAGGCGAGTAAAAAGGTGAAGGGATAAGAGGCACAAAATCTCAATTTTAATATAAGCTAGTCACAGGGATAAAAGTACAGCATAGACAATATAGTCAGTAATGCTGCAATATCCTTTCTATGTTAACAGTGACTACACTTATTGGGGTGAGCATTTAGTAATGTAGATAATTGTCTAATCACTAAGTTGTAGACTTGAAACCTACATAATATTGTATATCAACTATACCTCAATTAAAAAAAAAAGGAAAACAACTGAAATTTATGGGGTAAGGAGTAGAAAGAATAGCTATAATCAAAATCATGTTATTTGGGAAAAACTTAACAAAACTTCATGGAAAAAAGGAGAAAGCATAAATTACACAAAAATGAGAAATAACAAGGAAATTCCATGGAAATAGAAAAAAATTTGAAAACTGTAAAAGACGACTTTTTAAACTTCTGTACAAAGATTTGAAAATTTAAATGAAGTGGATAATTTCCTAGAGAAATACGGAGTACCAAAATTGACCCAACTGGAGACAGAATGTTTAAACATAGAGAAATAGATAATTACCAAGCAACTACCCAAAACACAAACAAACAAAAAGAACCAGTTCCAGATGGTGTCACAGGAATTCTACTAAACCTACAATGATCAGGTAGTCCCAATGCTCCATGAATTATATCAAAGCATTAAAAGTAAAGAAAAGTTAGGAAATGAGTACAAAATTAACACCTAAACTTGATAAAGACTTAAGGAAAAGAGAAAATTACAAATCAGTTTCACTGACTTGAAAGTATTAAATAAATGACAAAATCTAATTCCACATTAAAAAATCAACACATTATTACTAAATAGCATTCATTCCAGATTTGCAAAGTTGGCTCAATATCA
The DNA here is from genome assembly GCF_030020395.1 of Manis pentadactyla. Lineage (NCBI taxonomy): Eukaryota > Metazoa > Chordata > Mammalia > Pholidota > Manidae > Manis > Manis pentadactyla. The sequence continues at coordinate 42,721,053 of NC_080022.1, read as the reverse complement.
GAAATCCATTAATAAAATATTCATATTTTACTAATATTATTATATTATATAACTATATAATACATATTATATAATAATGCTGTAACAATTAATATTATTAGTCTATTAACAGATCTGAGTGGGGGACACAATGCAATTAACTCCATAGATGCTAGAAAGGCCCTTTGTAAAATTCAATACCCATTTCTGAAAAAAAAAAAAACCTCAAGAAAATAAAAATTGGTGGATACTTTCTCAACACAATAAATCGTAATATATAAAAGATCTTGAAGCCAGCATCTTATATTATTAATGGGATAATAACACCTTCCCATAATGGATTATTGTGAGAATTGAATGAGATAACCTAAGTATAGAAATTCATTCATTCATTCATTTGTACATTCAACAAATGTTTACTGAGTATTTAAATATTCTAGGAATTACAGAAGAGAAGGGAGGGGAAAAACTTTCTTCTGGCTAGATTAGATGCCTAGCACTGTGCCAAGACTAGATATACTGAAGGTATTTTGGAAATAAACAACTGACATGGTTACGGCTAATGTGGAGTTTATATAGACTAAAATTTAAACAAATAAAATCACACACAATATATATTGAACATAAATAATGCAGAGTGCAATGAAAGAAAGCAACAAGGGATTATCTATTAAAGAGAATAACAGGAGGGTCCAACTTCAATTTGAATGGTCAAGGAAGGAGTTTCTTTGAAGATTAATTAATTACAAGATACCTGCTTTGTGCCAGGCACTGTTCTAGGTAATAGTCAATGAGGAGGGAATAAAACTAACAAAATTCAGTGCTCTTGTGGAACTTTAATTCTGGTTGGAGGAGACAGTCAATAAATAAGAAAAATATATATATGCCAAATTTTTTTAAGTGCTATATAAAATAAGAAAGCAGGAAACAGGATAGGAAGTTCTGGGCAGGAGGGTAGTGAAAGAAAGCAGAAGATGACATTTAAGTAAAGACCTGATGGAAGTAAGGGAGCTAGCACTGATGATACCTTGGGGTAGCACAATCCAGAAGTGGAAATAGCAAGTCTAAGGCCCTGCCTGAAGTAGGAATATGCTTACTGTGTTTCACAAACACAAAGGATAGTGTGGCTAGAGCAGAGTGGTGAAAGAAAAAAATGGTAAGAGATTAGATCAGAAAGCTAATGGAGGGTGGGGAATAAAATTATGCAGAAGGTTTTAGGCCATATTAAGACCCACAGTTTCCATCTGATTGTGATGAGAACACACAGAGGGTTTTGAGCAGAGAAGTGAAATATTTTTAAAAGCAGTACTCTGGCTGTAAAATAAGTAACTGGCTGTAAAAGTACACAAGCAGAAGGAGAAAGACCAGTTAGAAGACTCCTATAATCCAGGTGAGAAATTATGGTGGCTTATGTTACAGTAAAAAATTGATAGATATGGTGAGAAATGGATATTCTGAGAAATGAATGAAAAGGTTTGCTGATACACCGAATGTCAAGTATGAGTGGAATCAACAGCAGCTCCAGTGTTTTTGGCCAAAAGTCCCAGAAAGATGGAGCTACTCTTTATTGAATGCGGAAAACTTCAGGAAGAACAGATGGGGAAGGGAGAAGTTGAAAGAATGAATTAGGACTTTGCTTTAGATCTGTTAATTTGAGATGTCTATTAGACATTAAAGTGGAGATACTTTTGTAAATAATTTTTGTAAAAAATTTTGGAGATACAAGATTTTTCTAAGACCTAAAGGATAAAATGAACTGACTTTGAAAGAATGGAGTAAAGAGCACAAATGACTGTGAAGTCATTTGTTATTTGTCTTTCTCTGTCCAGCTCATTTTACTGAGCATAATACCCTCTAGATGCATCCATGTTGTTGCAAAAGGTAGGATTTCTTTTCTTTTTTTATGGCTGAATAATATTCTATTGGGTATATGTACCACAATTTATTCTTTCTTATCTCACGGTACACAACAATGTACTTGTTCACAGTCATATAAAAAGAACATCCTATCTGCACAACCCCAAGCTTTAACTAACTAACTGGCTAAGGTAGGAGAATTGTTGACCATCAGTCCAAAAACTAGGATGTTAATCTACAAAATACCAATCAACTATGAGATTTAAACCTCATAAAACACTTGAGAATAACACAATATGATGGACTTCTGATGGATTCAAGTACAAAGAATAAAACTTGGCTATTTAAGCCTATTACCAAGAGCATCATTAAGTCTTATTATATTCACATCTGATGATCTTCAACGTATAGTCCATGATTACAGGAGAAAAGATTTATATAATTTTTTCCATTTTAATTTCTTGTTATGGGACATTCTAGGTATTTCCATATGATTTCCTATAATGAATACTTTTTCTACAACTAAATTCTACATGGACTATTTCTTCAACTTAATTCAAAAACCACTTTATATCTATATATTCTGGCATCCTCCACAGTTCCTTAATAAATACCTATTGGTTCTCCTCACATGCATATAACTACCAATGGATCTTAAAGTATTTTTTAAACATACCATATTTTTCCATGTGCTCTCTTCCAGCAAACCCAAACATCTGAGGAGCAACTGGATCAGCAGACAATCCATATTTATTGATCAAAACCTGAACATGTTTATCCAATGGATTGGTCTTCTTTGAAAACTAAGAGGGGAAAAAAAGCAAAATTTAACAAGTTCTTGATATAATAAGTATCTCTTTCAACTATTACAGTGTGACTAAGACATTTACTTATTCTAAATGTGTAGACAATGTGAATAAAATGAGTCAGGAAATGCTTTGTAGGGAAACATAAGAAGGAAAAATAATCAAGTGCCAAAGAAGTATTAATTCTTCCCAGAAATATTTATCAAGAATCCTGTATGTACCCATAACTACTCAAGATACAAGGGATAAAACTGAACAAAACAAAAAAAGTCCCTGCTCATCTGGGATTTACATCTGAGGTGGGAAGAAGGCAAAAGAGGATGAGGATGAAAATAAATAAAAATGTAAACAATAATGCTATAAAGAATAAATCCAAGGGGATAAAAACTGAAGGTGGAAAGTGCTATTTTATAGATAGTAGTCAGGGGAGATCTCATTGATAAGATGATATTTAAATAAGGATGTGAAGGAGCAGGATGTAAGTCATCTGGATAATCTTAGGGGAGAAGCATTCTAGGTAGAGGGAACAGCAAGAACAAAGATCCTAAGGAAAGAGCATGCTTGGGTGTTTCAGGAGGCAGTGAATTGAGATTAGGATATTCAGAGAGTATATCACCTTTTCCACAGTTCTAGAATAGAACACAGTTACTCCCACAAATATTCATAAAGGAAAAACAGTTTCTTGCCAGTTTACCTCCTAAGACTATGAACTCCCTGAGGGTGGGAACTCTTTTTCATACACCTTCATGTGTATACCCAATGCCTAGCATATGGCCAGTTACACAGTAAACATTCTATAAATAATTGTTGAATGAGTAAATGAAGGGTTTGGGGTTTTGGGGGATTTTTTTGGTCCACAGGGAGTTCTAGAGTAAATACTGTTTCAGCTATTCTGTTTGATGAAGAAAAATTAGGCTTAGTAGAAGAAAATTATTTAGTTAGATATGATAAACAACTTGATAATCTAAAGGATAAGGACAAGTGAGCTGAAGAATAGGTCTTGTGGAATCTCTGAACACAGAAATCTTAAAAACAAATATATATAATTATGTGTTTGGATGGCAACAGATGGAAATTTTTTTCTGTCAAAACAAATATATAAAAACATGTTGCCCAGAGGAGCAAGATGGCGGCATGAGTAGGACAGTGGAAATCTCCTCCCAAAACCATACATATTTTTGAAAATATAACAAATACAACTATTCCTAAAAGAGAGACCAGAAGATACAGGACAACAGCCAGGCTACATCTACACCTGAGAGAACCCAGCGCTTCGCAAAGGGGGTAAGATATAAGCTGCGGCCTGGAGGGACCTGAGCACCCCTCACCCCAGTACCTGGCGGGAGGAGAGGAGTCAGAGCGGGGAGGGAGAGGGAGCCCAGGACTGCTAAACACCCAGCCCTAGACATCCATACTGGGAGCACAGACACACAGTGAGTGGGGTGCTGGATACTACAAAAACGGAACAGTAAAACCTGCGAGCAGGTCCCCGCAGTCCATGCCCCCAAGGACAAAAGAAAAGCGAGTGCTTTTTGAAAGACTTAAAGGGACAGGAGCCTCACAGCTGGATGGAAGCCTCCCGGCACACTCAGCTCAGCAGCTGGGAATCCCAGGGAACTCTGGGCACCCTAACCCCCGGGGCAGCAGGGCAGCTCTGAGGCCCCTCACGGCTATAAACAGCCTCCCGCCTGATCCCCCTCTGGTGCACACCGCCATAGCAGAGCATCAGCCTGAAAGTGGCCACGCCCACAGCAACCGCGCAGAGCTTACTCCACAGCAGCCTGGCAAGAATCAGAGACCCTATCTGCGGACAACTGCCCAGCAAAAGCCGCTAGGGGTCGCCGTTCTCCCAGGAAAGGAAGGCCAGGAGCAAGTGGAAAGGGACTTGGTTCTCCCAGCTGACACACATGCCAACTGCCTACGACCACCTCTACCACCATGAAAAGGCAGAAGAATTTGAGACAGACCAGACTAACCCAACCCAGACATCCTCCCTGGAGAAGGAATCTGGGGCGATAGATTTAACCAATCTTCCTGAAAAAGAATTCAACATAAAGGTCATAACCATGCTGAGGGACTTGCAGAGAAATAAGGAAGAGCTAAGGAGGGAGAATACAGAAATAAAACAATCGCTGGAAGGACTTAAAAGCAGGATGGACGAGATGCAAGAGGCCATTAATGGAATAGAAATCAGAGAACAGGAACACAGAGAAGCTGATGCAGAGAGAGACAAAAGGATCTCCAGGAATGAAAGAACATTGAGAGAACTGCGTGAACAATTGAAATGGAACAATATCCGCATTTAGGGGAACCAGAAGAAGAAGAGAGAGAAAAAGGAATAGAGAGTATCTTTGAAGAAATAATTGCTGAAAACTTCCCCAAATTGGGGGAGGAAATAGCCTCTCAGACCACGGAAGGACACAGAACTCCCAACACAAGGGACCCAAGGAGGACAACACCAAGACACATAATAATTAAAATGGCAAAGATCAAAGACAAGGACAGAGTATTAAAGGCAGCCAGAGAGAGAAAAAAGGTCACCTACAAAGGAAAACCCATCAAGATATCATCAGACTTCTCAACAGAAACCTTACAGGCCAGAAGAGAATGGCATGATATATTCAATGCAATTAAACAGAAAGGCGCCGAACCAAGAATACTGTATCCAGCACGATTATCATTTAAATATGAAGGAAGGACTAAACAATTCCCAGACAAGCAAAAGTTGAAGGAATTTGCCTCCAACAAACCACCTCTGCAGGGTATTTTAGAGGGACTGTTCTAGATGGGAGCACCCCTACGGCTAAACAGATGTCACCAGAGAAAATAAAATCACAGCAAAGAAAGCGGAACAATCAAATACTAACTAAAGGTCAAAAAATAAAATCAACTACCCAGAAAAGCAGTCAAAGGAAACACAAAAGAGCACACACACACAAAATAACACCCAACATACAAAGAATGGACAAAGAGGAATAAGAAGGGAGAGAAATAAAGAATCATTAGACTGTGTTTATAACAGCCCAATAAGTGAGTTAAGTTAGATAGTAAAGAAGCTAACCTTGAACCTTTGGTAGCCACGAACCTAAAGCCTGCAATTGCAATAAGTACATATCTTTCAATAATTACCCTAAATGTAAATGGACTGAATGCACCAATCAAAAGACACAGAGTAATAGAATGGATAAAAAAGCAAGACCCATCTATATGCTGCTTACAAGAGACTCACCTCAAACCCAAAGACATGCACAGACTAAAAGTCAAGGGATGGAAAAAGATATTTCCTGCAAACAACAAGGGGAAAAAAGCAGGTGTTGCAGTACTAGTATCAGAAAAAATAGACTTTGAAACAAAGAAAGTCACAAGAGATAAAGAAGGACATTACATAATGATAAAGTGGTCAATCGAACAAGAGGATATAACCATTATAAATATATATGCACCCAATACAGGAGCACCAACATATGTGAAACAAATACTAACAGAATTAAAGGAGGAAATAAAATGCAATGCATTTATTTTAGGAGACTTCAACACATCACTCACTCCAAAGGACAGATCCACCAGACAAAAAATAAGTAAGGACACAGAGGCACTGAACAACACACTAGAACAGATGGACCTAATAGACATCTATAGAACTCCACACCCAAAAACAACAGGATACACATTCTTCTCAAGTGCACATGGAACATTCTCCAAAATAGACCACATACTAGGCCACAAAAAGAGCCTCAGTAAATTCAAAAAGATTGAAATTCTACCAACCAACTTTTCAGACCACAAAGGTATAAAACTAGAAATAAATTGTACAAAGAAAGCAAAAAGGCTCACAAACACATGGAGGCTTAACAACATGCTTCTAAATAAGCAATGGATCAATAACCAAATAAAAATAGAGATCAAGCAATATATGGAAACAAATGACAACAACAACACAAAGCCCCAACTTCTGTGTGACGCAGTGAAAGCAGTCTTAAGAGGAAAGTATATAGCAATCCAGGCATATTTAAAGAAGAAAGAACAAACCCAAATGAATAGTCTAAAGACACAATTATCAAAATTGGAAAAAGAAGAACAAATGAGGCCTAAAGTCAGCAGAAGGAGGGACATAATAAAGATCAGAGAAGAAATAAATAAAATTGAGAAGAATAAAACAATAGAAAAAAATCAATGAAACCAAGAGCTGGTTCTTTGAGAAAATAAACAAAGTAAATAAGCCCCTAGCCAGACTTATAAAAAGAAAAAGAGAATCTACACACATCAACAGAATCAGGAACAAGAAAGGAAGAATCATGATGGACCCCACAGAAATACAAAGAATTATTAGAGAACACTACAAAAAACTATATGCAAACAAGCTGGAAAACCTAGAAGAAATGGACAACTTCCTAGAAAAATACAACCTTTCAAGACTGACCAAGGAAGAAACAGAAAATCTAAACAGACCAACTACCTACAAAGAAATTGAATCAGTAATCAAAAAACTACCCAAGAGCAAAACTCCTGGGCCAGACAGATTTACTGCGGACTTTTATCATACATACAGAGAAGACATAATACCCATTCTCCTTAAAGTTTTTGAAAAAATAGAAGAAGAGGGAATACTTCCAGACTCGTTATAAGAAGCCAGCATCACCCTAATACCAAAACCAGGCAAAAACCCCACCAAAAAAGAAAATTACAGGCCAATATCCCTGATGAACATAGATGCAAAAATACTCAACAAAATATTAGCAAACCGAATTCAAAAGTACACCAAGAGGATCATACACCATGATCAAGTAGGATTCATCTCAGGGATGCAAGGATGGTACAACATCTGAAAATCCATCAACATCATCCACCACATCAACAAAAAGGACAAAAACCACATGATCATCTCCATAGATGCTGAAAAAGCATTCGACAAAATTCAACATCCATTCATGATAAAAACTCTCAACAAAATGGGTATAGAGGGCAGGTACCTCAACATAATAAAGGCCATATATGATAAACCCACAGCCAACATCATACTGAACAGTGAAAAGCTGGAAGCTTTTCCTCTGAGATCGGGAACAAGACAGGGATGCCCACTCTCCCCACTGTTATTCAACATAGTACTGGAGGTCCTAGCATGGCAATTAGACAAAACAAAGAAATACAAGAAATCCAAATTGGTAAAGAAGAAGTTGAACTGTCACTGTTTGCAGATGACATGATACTGTACATAAAAAACCCTAAAGACTCCACTCCAAAACTACTAGAATTGATATTGGAATTCAGCAAAGTTGCAGGATACAAAATTAACACACAGAAATCTGTGGCTTTCCTATACACTAACAATGAACTAATAGAAAGAGAAATCAGGAAAACAATTCCATTCACAATTGCATCAAAAAGAATAAAATACCTAGGAATAAACCTAACCAAGGAAATGAAAGACCTATATCCTGAAAACTATAAGACACTCTTAAGAGAAATTAAAGAGGTTACTAACAAATGGAAACTCATCCCATGCTCTTGGCTAGGAAGAATTAATATCATCAAAATGGCCATCCTGCCCAAAGCAATATACAGATTTGATGCAATCCCTATCAAATTACCAAAAACATTCTTCAACAAACTACAACAAATAGTTCAAAAATTCATATGGAAACACCAAAGACCCCGAATAGCCAAAGCAATCCTGAGAAGGAAGAATAAAGTGGGGAGAGATCTCACTCCCCAACTTCAAGCTCTACTACAAAGCCACAGTAATCAAGACAGTTTGTTACTGGCACAAGAACAGAGCCACAGACCAGTGGAACAGAACAGAGACCCCAGATATTAACCCAAACATATATGGTCAATTAATGTATGATAAGGAGCCATGGGCATACAATGGGGAAATGACAGTCTCTTCAACAGATGGTGCTGGCAAAACTGGACAGCTACATGTAAGAGAATGAAACTGGATCACTGTCTAACCCCATACACAAAAGTAAATTCAAAATGGATCAAAGACCTGAATGTAAGTCATGAAACCATAAAACTCTTAGAAAAAAACATAGGCAAAAATCTCTTGGATATAAACATGAGTGACTTCTTCATGAATATATCTCCCCGGGCAAGGAAAACAAAAGCAAAAATGAACAAGTGGGACTATATCAAACTGAAAAGCTTCTGTACAGCAAAGGACACCATCAATAGAACAAAAAGATATCCTACAGTATGGGAGAATATATTCGTAAATGACAGATCCAATAAAGGCTTGAGCTTGACATCCAAAATATATAAAGAGCTCACGCACCTCAAAAAACAAAAAGCAAATAATCCAATTAAAAAATGGGCAGAGTAGCTGGACAGTTCTCCAAAGAAGAAATTCAGATGGCCAACAGACACATGAAAAGATGCTCCACATTGCTAGTTATCAGAGAAATGCAAATTAAAACCACAATGAGATATCACCTCACACCAGTAAGGATGGCTACCATCCAAAAGACAAACAACAACAAATGTTGGTGAGGTTGTGGAGAAAGGGGAACCCTCCTACACTGCTGGTGGGAATGTAAATTAGTTCAACCATTGTGGAAAGCAATATGGAGGTTCCTCAAAATGCTCAAAATAGACTTACCATTTGACCCAGGAATTCCACTTCTAGGAATTTACCCTAAGGATGCAGCATTCCAGTTTGAAAAAGACAGATGCACCCCTATGTTTATCACAGCACTATTTACAATAGCCAAGAAATGGAAGCAGCCTAAGTGTCCATCAGTAGATGAATGGATAAAGAAGATGTGGTATATATACACAATGGAATATTATTCAGCCATAAGAAGAAAACAAATCCTACCATTTGCAACCACATGGATGGAGCTAGAGGGTATTATGCTCAGTGAAATAAGCCAAGCGGAGAAAGACAAATACCAAATGATTTCACTCATCTGTGGAGTATAAGAACAAAGGAAAAACTGAATGAACAAAACAGCAGCAGAATCACAGAACCCAAGAATGGACTAACAGTTACCAAAGGGAAAGAGACTGGGGAGAATGGGAGGGTAGGGAGGGATAAGGGCGGGGAAGAAGAAAGGGGGTATTATGATTAGCATGTATAATGTGGGGGGTGGGGGAAAGGGGAGGGCTTTGCAACACAGAGAAGACAAGTAGTGATTCTAGAACATCATATTATGCTGATGGACAGTGACTGTAATGGGGCTTGTGAGGGGACTTGGGGTAGGGAAGAGCTTAGTAAACATAATGTTCTTCATGTAACTGTAGATTAATGATAACAAAAAAAAAAGGTACCCTACAGTATGGGAGAATATATTCATAAATGACAGATCTGATAAAGGGTTGACATCCAAAATATATAAAGAGCTCATGCACCTCAACAAACAAAAAGCAAATAATCCAATTAAAAAATGGGCAGAGGAGCTGAACCGACAGTTCTCCAAAGAAGAAATTCAGATGGCCAACAGACACATGAGAAAATGCTCCACATCGCTTGTCATCAGAAAAATGCAAATTAAAACCACAATGAGATATCACCTCACACCAGTAAGGATCGCCACCATCCAAAAGACAAACAACAACAAATGTTGGTGAGGTTGCGGAGAAAGGGGAACCCTCCTACACTGCTGGTGGGAATGCAAATTAGTTCAACCATTGTGGAAAGCAGTATGGAGGTTCCTCAAAAAGCTCAAAATAGAAATACCATTTGACCTAGGAATTCCACTTCTAGGAATTAACCCTAAGAATGCAGCAGCCCAGTTTGAAAAAGACAGATGCACCCCTATGTTTATCACAGCACTATTTACAATAGCCAAGAAATGGAAGCAACCTAAGTGTCCATCAATAGATGAATGGATAAAGAAGATGTGGTACATATATACAATGGAATATTATTCAGCGAAGAAAACAAATCCTACCATTTGCAACAATGTGGACGGAGCTAGAGGGTATTATGCTCAGTGAAATAAACCAGGTGGAGAAAGACAACTACCAAATGATTTCACTCATATGTGGAGTATAAGAACAAAGAAAAACTGAAGGAACAAAACAGCAGCAGAATCACAGAACCCAAGAATGGTCTAATGGTTACCAAAGGGAAAGGGACTGGGGAGGATGGTGGGAAGGAGGGATAAGGGCAGGGAAAAAGAAAGGGGGCCGTACGATTAGCATGTATAATGTGGGGGGTGCATAGGGAGGGCTGTACAACACAGAGAAGACAAGTAGTGGGTCTACAGCATCTTACTACACTGATGGACAGTGACTGCAATGGGGTTTGTGGGTGGGGATTTGGTGAAGGAGGGAGTCTAGTAACCATAATGTTCTTCAAGTAATTGTAGATTAATGATAATAAAATGAATTTTAAAAATGCATATACACCAAAAAAAAAAAGAGTGGATTAATCAATCAATAGAAACAGACCTAGAAATGACATAGATGATAGAATTAGTAGATATGACTATTAAGACAGTTACTATAAATATGCTCTATTTGCTCAAGAAGATAGAAGAAAGCATGAGCATGACAAAGAAAAATATGGAAGATATAAAAAGATGCACGTGAAACTTAGAGATAAGAAACACAATGTATGGAATGAAAAGTACACTGAATGAAATTAACAGCAGATTAGACAATGCAGCATAGACTAGTAAATTTGGGAGTATAGTGAAATGAAAGATAAAAAGGAAAACAAAACAGACCATCAGAACATCAACAAAGCACCAGTGAATCATGGAACAGCAATTAAGAAGTTTAGTAAATCTATAATTGGAGTCCCAGAGAAAAAAAAGAAAACGGAGGGAAAGAGAAATCATAAAAAAAAAAGTGAAAACATAATGGCTGAAATTTCTCCATATCTGATGAAAAGTATAACATATCCAAGAACCTCAACAAAGCACAAGCACAAGAAACACAATAAAACTTCACGAAGGCATATCATTAACAAAATTGTTCAAAACCAAGATAAAGATTAAATCTTAAGAGCAACCAAAGAAAAAGATACATTAAGTACAGAAAAACAAAAATGACAGCAGACTTCACATCAGACACAATGAAAGCCAAAATAGTAAACCAACATCCTTAAAGAACTATGATTTTTTAAAAAGTAAAGGTAACCTAGAATTCTGTACCCAGAAAGTATCTTTCAAAAAATAAGGTAAGTAAAGACTTATTAAAACACACAAAAGCTGAGAGAATTCATCACCAGCACACTAGCACTATACAAAATGTTAAAGGAAATTCTTCAGGCAGAAGGAAAATGATCCTAGAGGGAAACTGGATCACTACAAAAGAATAAAAAACACTGATGATAATATAATACGATAAATATGATACATGTGTGGAGAAAATGATACATATATGGAGGAATAAGCTTTTTTCTAATTTTAAAAGTTACCCGTAAAAAACAGTTAACTGTTTAAAGCAAAACCAGTAACTGTTGTGGGGTTTATAACATATATAGAAATAAAATGTGCCTCTGCGAAGAGGCAAACAAAATATAATATTTTGTAAGTTTCTTATATTAACTATAGTGAACAGTCATAATTATGTAAGGTTGGTCTGTAAGTTAATGATACAGACTATGAATCCTAAAGTAACCACTAAAAGCAAGACAGAACACCAGAGGTATAGTTAATAAATTTACAAAACAGATCAAATTAAATTTAAAAATTCTCAACAGAAGAAATCAGAAAAAGAAAAAAGGAACAAAGAAGACCTTGAACAAAAAGAAAACAAGTAGCACAATATATATTTAAAATAGTGTTGTCCTAGTAAATGTTTAAAAACAGGCTCATGGCAGGTAGGGGATGTCTAATTGGTATATTTGCCAATTTTTGGTTATAAATACCCCACCATGGCCAATCTGAATCTACTAACACCATGTTACTGAAAGTGAAGATGAAAAGAGATGTGTACAAAGAGATCTTGCAAACTGGTGTAAGTCAGTAGGCATCAGTGTCAGCTCACCACTAATTTAAAACCAGTCATATTAATAACCACATTAAATGGAAAGGATATAAAAAGCCCAGTTAAAAGGCAGAGGTTGTTATATTGTTAAAAAGCAGGACTCAATTATATGCTGCCTACAAAAACCTATACAAATACCATGTGATACCACTGCACACCTGTTAGAATTGCTATTATCAAAAAGACAAGAAATGACAACTGCTGGCAAGGATGTGGAGAAAAGGGAACACTTGTACACTGTTAGTGGGAATGTAAACTGGCACAGTCACTACAAAACACAGTATGGAAGTTCCTCAAAAAAATTAAAAATAGAACTACCATACAACCCAGGAATTCCCCTTCTACATATTAGGTATTTATTCAAAGAAAGCAACACTACCTCAAAAAGATATATGAACCCTCATGCTCATTACAGCATTAGTTACAATAGCCAAGATGTGGACACAACCTAAGTGTCCATCCATGGATGAATGGATCAAGAAATCATATGTATACACTCACACACACACACACTCACTCACACTCACACACACACATAACATTCAGCCATAAAAAAGGACGAAATACTGCCATTTGTGACAACATGAATGGAACTTGAGGGTATTATGCTAAGTGAAATAAGTTAAAGAAAGACAAATATATAATCTTACTTATATGTGGGATCTAAAAATAATAAAAACAAAACCACCAAGCTCACAGATACAGGGAACAGACTGGTGGCTGTCAGAAGCAAGGAGTGGAGGGAAGATAAAATGGGTGAAGGAACAAAAGCTACAAACTTCCAGTTATAAAATAAGTAAGTCATGGGGATAAAATGAACAGCATGACTATAGTTATTAATACTGTATTGTACATTTTAAAGTTGCTAAGAAAATAAATCTTAAAAGTTCTCATTACAAGGAAGAAAAAAATTTTGTAACTATATATGGTAATAAATGTTAACCAGACTTATTGTGGTCATTTCACAATATATATGAATACCAAATCATTATGTTATACACTGGAAACTAAGTATAATGTTGTATGTCAATTATACCTCATTAAAAAAACTAATTCAAACATAAAGACAGAAATAGGTAAAAGGATGAAAAAAAATACTATTCTAATTACACTTACAAGAAAGGTAAAATGTTAAAAATGGACAAAGTGGGTGTAATATCAGAAAACACTACAAGGGATAAAGAGAATTATCCCACAATGATGAAGGGGTCAATTTATCAAGTACACAAAAATCCTAAATGTTTATATGCCCAATATCAGAGCTTCAAAATACATGAAGCAAAAACTAACAAAACTAAAACAAACAGACAAAACCACAGATTTGGTACATCTCAATACCTCCATTTCAATAATTGATAAAATAAACAGAAAAAACAGTAAGAATATAGAAGACTTAATATTAACAACCATCTTAGTATCAATAGAACATTCTATCAAATAAGAGCAGTGTACATATTTTCAAGCACAGACTATTTACCGAAACAGACTATATATTGAGCCAAAACACAAGTCTCAGTAAATTAAAAAGTAGTCACATCATACAACCTATATACTCTGACCACAGAGAATTAAAGTACAAACAAATACCAAAAAGATATCTGGAAAATGCCCAAATATTTGGAAATGCTAGCAACAATTCTAACACATGGTAAGAGAAGAAATCACAGTGGAAATTAAAAATAAATTTGAAATAAATGAAAATAAAAGTATTACATTAAAAATGTTTGATATATTGCTAAAACAATGTTTTAAAAAAAATCTAAATGCTTATATGAAGGAGGAAAGATTTAAAATCAATGACCTAAGCTTTCAACATAATAAAATACAAAAAGAGAGAGCAAATTAAACCCAATGTAAGAAGAAAGGAACTATTAAGGATCACAGAAGATCTAAATAGAAAATGAAGAGAATTAAATAGGATGAATAGAAATTAGCAGAGTGAAATAGAAAACAAAATACAGAGAAAAATCCATGAAAACAAAAGCTGACCCTCTGATAAGATCAACAAAATCAGTAAATAAGTTTTGTTACACTGATCATGGCAAAAAGAGAGAAGATAAAGATTGCTGACATCAGAAGAAAGGTGAGAACATGTCTAAAGTCCTACTTTAAAGAGGTACTAAGGGAATAATATCAACTTTTTGTTAATAAAGTCAACAATTTACATTAAATGGACAAATTCTTTAAAGGGCACAAACTACCAAAGCTCATTCAAAAAAATTGAAAATCTGGATAGTAATATATTTACTAAGAAACTGACCTTAAAAGGTTAAAATCCTTTCCATCAAGAAAACTCCAGACCTACATGTATACTGGTAAATTCTATTAAACAGTTAAGGAAATAAATCAATTATATACACAAAGTTACAAAAAACAGAAAGAGAAGGAATACTTCTCAATCATTCTACAAGGCCAGCATTATCCTAATATCAAAAGTCAAAAAAAAAATCAAAACAAAAAGAAACCAACACTCTTATGAACATAGGCACAAAAATCCTTAATAAAAATTTAATACATTGTGAGTAAAATTGCACTATTTCCAGAATCTCTTGCGTGGCCTTAGTGCATCTCCATATCAATAGGTGTTTCCAAAGGGTGGAGAGCAGTAGTCCACTTGGGGGTCTAGGGTAAAGCACCTCCTAGATGGGTGGGGCCTTCCACAGAACTGGGGAAGGGTGCAGACATGGGAAGCCGTGGAATTAGCTAGCCCTCCATCAGATAGAAGACTGCTTAGAGGCCCTGAGTTGCTGTGTGGAAACCAAGATTGTGGAATATTTGTTTCTTGAGATAGTGGAAAGGGTTACTGAGAAGAGAGACACTTCAGCATCGCTTGGAGGAGCTGGGCGATGACTATTGGGAGCCCTTAAGAAAGAGAGACAGTTATTGAGAAGACAGGTCATGCTCCTGCAAGATACCAGCAGCAAGGGAGGAGGCAGCAGGAGAATCTGCACAGCAGGAGGTCCTGGAGGAAGGGGAGGAAAGAGTAGTGACTTCAGCACAGAGATGGTACAGGAGATGTCAGGGGAGAATGAGGGGGTGGGGCCAAGGGCTGATCTGTTGATAGGCCACTGCCTGAGGTACCAGTCCCTCCCATATTAAAGGCTGGCCTGGCTGTAATTAAGAATATAAAAATGCAATAACCACGGACTCTTCAGGGTGAGGAGCTGCCCCCTCCCCAGCCCCCACTCCATGCTCTGCCTCTACACCCAAGATGAGCTGGTGGACATCAGCATCTGGTTTTGGCAGAAGCCATTGGAACCTCGGCCTACATGGCTTTTGTGTCTCGTCTCTGGGATATGGGGGTGGAAACATTGTGATGTCAGGTTCAGAAATGAGTAGACTGGCTTCCCTGACAACTCATCCTTCCCTCCAGCAGAAGCTGAAAAGTGCCCGTCACGCTCAGGGAATTGGGTGCTTCTGGACTGGCTGACAACTGCCATCAGGGCAGTTTGACCTAATCAGGGTGATTTACTATTCTTACCCACTAGCTGGAAAACATGCAGAGCTCCAGCAGGTATTACAAGAGTTGGGAATGAAAAATATCATCTGTAATATGGACTCCCAGGGCCCTGATGAGGAGTTGTTCACTGTAGGAATGAGAAATCTGGTGCTCCATACAGCTCCCCCATCTCTCTTTGGGTCCCTAGTGACTATTCTTGCTCCCCACATGGGGCAACCCATAAGTGAGGCTACTCGTACTTTAGCAGATCTGGGGGAGGCTGAAACAGTAAGAGCATGGAAGGAAGTACAGGTTATGACTGAAAGGAGGTGCAAAGGGCCCTGTGAAGGTCTCGAGGACCCAGATGTGAGTTGATTTGATAAAGGTGGGGATAGTGAAAGAAAAACTTGATGGGCAGCCCAGTAGGATCTTGTTAGAACTGCAGCACCAGTTAGAGTCAGAGCAGTTCTATGGGGGACAGTACTCAGGCTATGCCTGGGCCCTCACACCTACAGAACAATTGAGCATTGCAGTTTCACTGAGGTGGAGTGTCAAGGTCCCCACCTTAGGAGACATAGTGGAGACCAGAGGCCACATATAGGATTGGCAATTCATTGGTCCCCTGTAAATGTACAATGTGTCCTGGCACTGGGGACACAGGAGCTGAATGGTCTGATTTATGGCAACCCTGAGCATTTTCCTGGGACCCAGGTTGTGCTAGATGGCTATGGGGGTAAGGCAATTAGAGGGAAAAAAGCCCAAATCCCATTAAGGATAGGAGGTTTACCCCCAAAGGAGTATACATTTCTCCCATCCCTGAATATTTTGGGGGTAGATATCCTGCAGGGCCTGTGGCTACAGACCACTGTAGGTAAGTTCAGACTGAGGGTACACGTGGTAAAGGCAGTTCTGAGGGGGCATGCTAAGCACCTGCCTATAGCTCTGTCACCTCAGTGGGCGGCAAATATTAAGCAGTATAAATTGCCTGGGGAACACAAGGGAACTGAAGAAACTCTATAGGAACTGAAGAAGGTGGGCATCATAAAGCCCACTCATGGTCCTTTTAATTTCCTGGTGTGGCTAGTGAGAAAGCCAGATGGCTCCTGGCATATGACCATGGATTACAGGGAACTAAATAAAGTCACACCCACTTTCCATGCTGCTGTCCCCTCTATAGCAGCCCTTATGGACACCCTCAGTCATGAACTAGGGACATATCATTATATTGTGGACCTTGCTAATGCTTTCTTCTCTATTGACATAGCACAAGGAAGTCAGGAACAGTTTGCCTTCACGTGGGAAGGCCAGCAGTGAACATTCACTGTCCTTTCACAGGGATACCTTCACAGTGCACCATGGACTTGGAGCCCAGCACTTGGCCAAATGGAAGAAACCACAAATAGTGTGACTGTATCACTCCATTGATGATATCATGCTCACATCTGATTCTCTTGCAGATTTAGAAGGGGCAGTTTCTAGACTGCTGCAGCATCTACAGGAGAAAGGATGGGCTGTGAACAGCACCAAGGTTCAGGGACCTGGTTTGTCTGTAAAATTCTTGGGGGTTGTCTGGTTGGGTAAAACTAAAGTTATTCCAGCAGCAGTCACAGACAAATTCCAGGCTTTCCCTACCCCTACCACTGTGGCAGTATTACAAGAGTTTCGGGGTCTTTTAGGCTACTGGAGAGTGTTTATCCCACACCTGTTACAAATTCTGAAGCCCTTATAACTGGTTGGTAAGAAAGGGCATCAGGTGGGCCTGGGATGAAACGTGCAGCTGCTTTTACTGCTGCCAAGTGAGCAGTCAAAGCTGTGCAGGCCTTGAATGTAATGGACTCATCAAGGCCCTGTGAGCTGGATGTTCATGTAACCAAAGATGGTTATGGATGGGGCCTTTGGCAACAGCTTGAATGGACAAGCCAACCTATTGGATTCTGGTCACAAACTATGGAAAGGAGCAGAGGTCCAGGTCACCTTGATAGAGAAGCAACTGACTGCTGTGTACTATGCCTTGCTGGCTACAGAGCCCATCACCGTAACAGCTCTAACCAAGGTAATAACCACCTATTTCATCACAGGGAGGGTGTGAGACTGGACCCAAAGGCCACAGAATGGTGTGGCACAGACGCTTACACTGGCCAAATGGGGCACATATTTACAGCAGTGTAGTGCCCTCTCCACTACACCCTTAAGTGGAGAACTCCAATGCTTACTGGGGCCAGTGACGTATACCAGTAGAAAGCAGGAAGAACATGCTTTAGAGCCACTGGTAGCCGAGAGTCCTTATCAGGAGGGAAAAGCCCTATACCTGAAGATGCTTGGTATACACACAGCTTCAGTCATGGGCTAAAGCTGTCATTTCCATCCTAAAACTGAGACAATATGGATGGAGGATGGAAAGGAGAAGAGCAGCCAACAGGCTGAGTTGTAGGCAGTATGGCTCATGATCCCCCAAGAGCCCTCCCCTATAGCTGTCTGCACTGACAGCGAGGCTGCCTATTGGGGTTTGACCCTGTGGCTAACCAACATGATACCATGCCAATGGTTGGTCACTGGCCCTTTTGGGGGCAAGAGCTGTGGTAAGACCCATGGACACCTGGTCAGACTAAGACAGTTACTGTATATCATGTGACTTGCCATTTGCCTTTGGCATCCCCAGGGAATGGTGAAGCAGACACATTGGCCCAGGTGCGTTGGCTAGAAGGAAAGCCTGCCTCTGATGTAGTCCAATGGTTACATCAGCATTTGTTACACACAGGGTAAAAGACAATGTGGGCTGTAGCCCATTGGTGGGGCTTGCTGATGACCCTTGAAGAAATCAGCAGAGCCCAGAGGAGTGCCTTGTGTGCCCTCAGAGGGACTTACACTGAGTCCTGCAGCAACAAGGGACAATAGTAAAGGGGCTGATACCCCTTGTCAGGTGGCATATATGATATTGGGCTTCTGCGCATATCAGAAGGATATTGCTAGGCCATGACTTGTGTGGACACAGCTACTGGCCTGTTGGTTGCTTTTCCTGCACATCATGCAGATGAGCAAATGACCGAAAGGGGCCTAGAGTGTCTCTTTGCAGCCTATGGCCAGCCACAGGTGACTGAGAGTGATCAAGGCACCCATTTTACTAGACGTGTGTTACAAGAATGGGTACAGCAATTAGGAATAAAGTAGAACGTTCGTGTACCATATGACCCTACCGGGACAGGCACAATAGAAAGGTACAATGGTTTGTTCAAATCTGGCCTGAAGTCAGATACTAATAGTCTAAGGGGCTGGTCAGTTTGCTTATGGGCAGTGCTACAGCATTTGAATGAGAAGACCCAAAAAGGAGCCTTAAGCCCTGTGGACATGCTAACACACATTGCTGCCTCTCCTATACAACTGTATGTACAAACCAAAGAGGAGTTATTGAAGCCAGGATATGGCCAGCAGAGCAACATCCCGCTGCCAGCCCCAACTGCATTAAACTCTGGAGACTGTTCAGAGTGGACATGGTCCTGGACACTTCAACACATGCACCAGCAATAGCTGACTCTTCTGGCACCTTGGGGAAAACGTCTGGAAGCTGGCCTCCTGTGTGTTCCTGGAGTTAACAGCAGTGTGGCCCCCAAAGATCATGGCAGTGTACCTAAAACGTATAGGAGGTAGGAGCATCTTGCAGGGAAGTTTTGTTTTTATCTTTATGGCCAGTGCATGTCCCTCCCATAGCCCTACATATAGACCCATCTGTAACTCCCACAGGGAGGAAGGTGAAGGTCTAGTATACTAGACCATAACGAGATCCCATTCCTGCCACTGTCCTATCACAGAACCACTCTCTTGCATGCATCCTACCTGATGGACAAGATTTGCCTATGCTGGTATCATTAAAACATATACCTTATCACCCTTAAGATTATTTTCTTCTACATTCCCTGTGGCCTGGACCCACCCCCTGGCTGCAGCTGCTGCATGATTGCTCTGAACTCCCTACCTGTTCAGCTACTGGTACTGGTGGAATAGGCGATCTATGGACTTCATCTGCATAAGACTTCAAACCTAGATGAATCCTCCAACTTGAGGATTATCAAGATTTTATTGCTGTTGTTGCTGTATGTCATTAGTCTGGTTACAGTACTCCAGTTTTCTTGCACAGGGGCCATTGCAGAAGATGGGGAGTCAGTAGTAGATTGTGAGGTGAGATTTCTGGAGGGGTGGGCTGTGGGTAAAATTATATTTCCAGAATCTCTCACCTGGCCTTAGTGGATCTCCACATCAATAGGTGATTACAAGCATGGGGAGAGTGAGGGCATATCTGGACCAGAGAGGTTTGTTGGGGTCCCTTTTTTGCAGCCAGGTTGTGACAGACACAAGTGAGCAGAAGTGGATGACTGCTTTTAAGCAATAAAAGGGTTCCTCGCACTTTATTTCTCTCTTTGACTGACTTCAGCTTCAAAGGATATTTGCCCCAGGCTAGGAACATATTTTCCCCTGAGAGTTAACACATCAAATCGAAAAAATATATAAAAAAGGATAACATGATGACCAAGCATTTATCCCAGGAATACACAATGGGTTAACATTCAAATATCAATGTAATTCCCCATATTAACCAACTAAGTAAGAGTAAGAAACAAAATAATATCTCAAAAGATAGAGAAAAAGAGTGTGACAAAATTCAACATACATGCATGACAGAAACTCTCAGCAAACTAAGAGTATGAGGAAATTTCCTCAACCTGGTAAACCACATCTATGGAAAACCTATAGCTAACATCATATTTAATAGTGAAATATGAATGGTTCCCACCAAAGATCAAAACAAGGCAAAGATAAACGCTCTCACAACTTTGACTTCAACATTGTATTGTGAATATCCTAGCCAATGCACTGACAAGGCAAGAAAAATAAATAAAAGGCATACAGATCGAAAAGGAAGAAATAAAAATGTGACTGCACATACATGATATGATTGTTTAGTAAAAAATCTTATACTTGACTATAAGAGAACTTAGCTGTGCCATGAAATACAATGTCTTCTCAGAGAAAGAGAGGAAGCAAGTTCTCTTGTGTCTCTTCCTATAAGGGCACTGATACCATCCATGAGGACTCCTCCACCTTCATAACCTCATTATCTCCCAAAGGCCCCATCTCCAAATACCATTACATGGGAATCAGGGTCTAACATATGAATTTTGAATTTTTTTTAAACTATGTGTTACTGGATGTTAGTTAACTAGACTTACTGTGATCATTTTGCAATACATACAAATATTGAATCTTTACATTGTACATCTGAAACTATTATAATATTATATTCCGATTATATCTCAATAACAAAAAAAAAAAAACCAAAGCAGAAAAAAAAACCACATATAATTTTGAGGGAATATAAACATTCAAGTTTACCATGGGAAGTTAAAAACAACAACAGCCATGGTTTTCATTAAAGAGATAATGAGGAGATATCTTGGAAAAATACAAAGATTAGGAATATACTGTTCCTCTTCATGATCTTGTCTTTGGTAAGTTTAACTCCTAATTTTCTCCTCGGTTTGTTGTGATATGAATGATACAATAACAGCTAATCCCAGACTTTCTCTGTTGCCTAAGGTTAGATCAAAAGCTGAATTAATCATTCCCTCTTTTTTTGCTGCTGACTTGAGGATCAATTGAATCACATGCTTAGATGGATCAACACATAAGTGACCAGAGGTCATTCTGAATGACAACATTCCAGCTCTGAAGAAATTATAAAACTAAAACCCAAATAAATCAACTGGTAGCAAGCGCTGACATTAGGAACCATAGATACATGTCACTTCATAATAGCAGCAGCCTCTTAAGTAACATTCTTAGCTACAGTCAAGTCTGTACAGAAAAATATAATGTACAAGCCACACATGTAATTTGAAGATTTCAAGAAGCTACATAAAAAAGGAACAAATCTGAATATATTTATTTAACCCACTATGTCCAAAATATATTCCAACATTAAAGAAATATTTAAAAAATATTGAGACATTTTGTTTTTCACTGTCTTCAAAAATGCAGCTTGTAGTTTATCCTTACAATATATTTCAACTTGGATACTAACTTTTCATTGGAAATATTTGATCTCTATGTAGATTTCATGAAATCTGCAATTTTAAGAGTAGATTCACATGCCCAAGTTAGGACAAACATACTTAAAAGTTTTCTGATAACTAAATTGAGTTTAAACTTATATTAATTAAAATAAATAAAATTATAAAATCAGATCCTCAGTTGTTTTAATCACATTTTAAGAGCTCAATATCCAAAGTAGCTAGTGATATATATTTGTTGGTTGTGAACTGTATTTCCAGTGATGCAAGCATTCTTTTAGTTCAAATGACTCTCACACTTACATAAGGAATTATTACTTTTATTTGTAGCATACCCATAAAAAGGGAAAAGTTAAGACATATGATCTTAAGGAAAATAGGACAAATACAGAAAACAAAACCTAGTAACAAAGCAGGAGCAAGAAGTTAAGACCTCTGCTACAGAGACCCATCTAGAGGCCATAAACAGAAACAGCAAGCTATTTTTGTTATATTCAAATAGATTTTTCAATCTCCTGATTCTTAAATTTAAGATTAGAAATACAAAATCTTCAGAGACTTAGAGCAAGTAGCAGGGTGGAGAGGGGCTTCCCTGGGGACCTAAATGAACTAAATGAAACCGACTTAAGTAACTTATCAGATAAAGAATTCAAATTAATGATTATAAAGATGTTCACCAGACTTGGGAGAAGAGTGGAGTAACTCAGTGAGAACCTCTATAAAGAGATAGAAAATATAAAACAGAATCGATCAGAGATGAAGAATACAACAAATGAAATGAGAAATATACTAGAGGTAATTAACAGCACATTAGAGGATACAGAAGAACAGATCAGCAGTTTGGAAGACAGAATAATGAAAAGCAGTCAAGCTGAACAGCAGAAAGAAAAAAGAAAGAAAAAAGAAATGAGAATAGGTTAAGGGAGTTCTGAGACAATATCGAACAACCAAATATTCACAACATAGGAGTCATAGAAGAAGAGAGAAAGAAAGGAGTAGAAAACTTACTTGAAGAAATAATACCTGAAAACTTCCCTAACCTAGGGAAAGAAACAGACATCTAGGTCCAGGAGGCAGTGAGAACCCCCAACATGATAAACCCAAGGAAGGCTGCACCAAAACACATAATAATTAAAATGTCAAAGATCAAAGACAGAGAATCTTAAAAGCAGTAAGAGAAAAGCAATGAGTTACCTACAAGGGAAACCCCATAAGGCTATTAGCTGATTTTTCAGCAGAAACCCATAGGCCAGAAGAGCATGGCATGACATATTCAAAGTACTTTAAAAGAAAAACCTCCACCCAAGAATACTCTACCCAGCAAGGTTACCATTCAGAACAGAAGGGGAGAAAGAACTTCACAGATAAACATAAGTTAAAAGAGTTCATCACTACTAAACTGGCCTTATAAGAAATCTCAAAGGATCTTCTTGAAGAGGAAAAAGATCCTAACTATAAACAAGAAAAATATGGAAGCAAAGTTTCATTGGTAAAAAAATAAACATGTATCAGAGATAGTAGATCAATCACTTAAGAGCTAGTATGAAGGTCAAAAGACAAAAGTAGTATAATCAGTTACATCTGAATGTTAGTTAAGGGAATCACTAAATTAAAAAGTGTAAAAGAAGGCATCATCATATACATAAATTGTGGAAGAGGGGAGGAGTGAAAAATGTAGTGTTGTTAGAATGCATGTGAACTTAAGTAACCTGATCAACTCACCATGGATTGCTATGTATGTACTATGTCATGTAAGGTCCCCAGGGTAACCACAAGTCAAAAACTTATAATGGATGCACAAAAAAACAAAGAGAAGGTAGTCTAAATATAACACTAAAGAAACTCATAATGGACAAGGGGAGAGCAAGAAGGGAAGAAAGTATCAGAGAAAAACAACAAAAAACCAGGAAACATGTAACCACATGGTAACAACTACATACCTATCAATAATTACTTTAAATGAAAATGGACTAAATTCTCCAATCAAAAGATATAGGGTAACTGAATGGATAAAAAAAAAAAAGATCCACTTATTTGCTGCCTGCAAGAGACTCACTTTAGACCTAAAGACACACACAGACTGAAACTGAAGGGATGGAAAAAGATACTCCATACAAATAGGAATGAAAAAAAGGCTGAAGTACTAATACTTGTATTAGAAAAAATAGACCTTAAAGACTGTAACAAGAGACAAGATGGACATCATATAATGATTAAGGGCACAATCCAATAAGAAGATATAACAACTGTAAATATCGACACACCCAACAGAAGAGTACTTCAAAATATAAAGCAAATATTAACAGACATAAAGGGAGAGACTGACAGTAATACAGTAATAGGGGACTTTAATGTCTCCCCTTACATCAATGGTTGGATCATCCAGACAGAAAATCAATAAGGAAGTAATAAATTTGAATGACACATTAGATCAAATGGAATTAAAAGATATATATATATATATATATATATATATATATATATATATATACAGAACACTCCACCCAAAAGTAACAGAAATAGACATTCAATCACACATGGAACACTCCCCATAGTAAGTTATTTGTCAGGCCACAAAACAAGTCTGAATAAATTTAGTAAGACTGAAATCAAGCATCTTTTCCAACCACAATGGTATGAAACTAGAAAGCAATTATAAGAAGAAAACTAGAAAATTCAAATATGTGGATATTAAACAATATGTTACTAAACAACTAATGGTTCAAAGCAAACAAAAGAGAAATCAAGAAATACTCTTGAAACAAACGAAAATGGAAATACAACATACCAAGACTTACAGGATGCAGCAAAAGCAGCTCTAAGAGGGACGTTCATAGCAATAAACAGTACACTACATTAAGAAATAAGATCTCAAAAAAAATTAACTCTACTAAGCCCAAAATTAATAGAAGGAAGAAAATAACAATTATTAGAACAGAAATAAATGAAATAGTGACTGAAAAGACAATAGGAAAACATTAGTGAACTAAAACTTACTTATTGAAAAGATAAAATCCCTGTGCCCTCTTTCTCACTACTCTCATTAATTTCAATAAGCATAATTATGTTTATCACACTATCCTCCAATTATCTTAACTTCCTACCAACTTTCCACCTTTTTTTCTCTCTAGTATATTCTAAATAATTACTTCTAATCAAGTTTCATTAACTCTCTTCTTAGTCATGTATAATTTGCTATCAAATTTACCTTTTAAATTTAATTTTCATTTTTCTTTTCTATGAATTCTATTTTTTTTTATGCCTGTAATATACCTTTTTGTAGTTTCCTATACCATTAAGATATTTCCAAGCTTGTCTTTTACTTCTTTAAAACATGGTAACCATGCCAAAATGTGTGTTCAAGAAATCCAGTTTCTGAGGTCTTCAAAGATTACTTTTTACTGTGCCTTCTTTCTCCTGGTTCTCTATTATGGTACCATGTTTCTTTAATGCTTGGTTATCTTTGACTGCATGTCTTTGAAAGTGTACTTGAAGAGTTCTCAAAGCCTCCAAAAGAGGATGCTTTCTTCCAAAAGAAAATTTGCATTTGCTTCTGTTAAGGGCCTAGGTTATTACTATTCTGGAACCAATTCAAATAAATTTAAAGTTTGAGGTTTCTTTGACCACCCGGGTTGAGAATTCTGGCAGCAATTCCACGTGAGAGATAGCCTGTGGTTTACTAATTCACAATGAAAGGTTTTTCTGGTTTTCTTTTTTCCTTCTCTTTCTTCTCCTATGCTCTGATCAAGGCAATTGTCCCTGTAATCTCATGAAAGTAGGAAAAATAAGATGTAGGGGAGGAGGACAATTTCACTTTGGGTTCACCTTTACCCAAAGGGTTTACACTTACAGGTCATAGTTTAATGTGGGGAGTGGGCATGAAACTTCTGATCTTGGAAAGACCTGAACTTTGACTACTTTCCTCTTCATTCCAGGAGGCCATCAAAATTGCTCAAAGCTTCCTGATCAGCAAAGGCCTTCAAGGCAAAAGCAGCTTCAAATGTTGATCTTAATTCTCTGGAATTTACCTGTAATTTCTCTCTCTTGTCAGCTTTTTGATGCCTTTAGGACTTTTTGTTTATATTCTCTTCAAATAATATAACTGTCATCAATAAAAGAATGGTTCAAACAACTTGGCTTGTCATTACCAGAATCAGAAGCCCTATACTTTATTAACACTCTTGAACTGGTTAATAGAATAAATGAATGAATGTATGACTTACAAATTAAATAGGTAAGTCGCCTCACATCCAATTATCTGACCTCTCTGAACATCAGTTTCATCATTCATTAAGTAAAAAGATTGAACTAAATTATCTCTATGATTCTTTACTGTTTTAAAATATTAAGATCTATCCATACATATACAGTGTCACCTTTCAAATTTGAATTATATCAGCTCATTTAATAACTGTGTCAAATTATGTTTCATGTTACTTATTAACAGGCTCTATTTGTGGTAGTCAGATGAGCAAAGTTTTCTCATATAACAACTCCAAAATAACAGTAAATGAGACTCACTTGTATTCCAAGAGGTCCCTTCTCCATCTTCTCAAACCCTAGAGCCAAGATACAATCTGCCACACCTTGGAAGAAAATGTAATTGTTTTGAAAAATTAAATTTCCAGACACACAAAAAGTACCATTAAATACTTCAAGTAAGTGTCAACTTATATAAAATGGAAAAAGATGTTATAATCCTTAAAAATATTTAATAAGTGAAAACTTACAGAGAAAATTCTTATATGCTTCTAGATAAGTGGAAAAATCAAGGAAGAGTTTAATCTTCATTAGATTTTCAGTATTAATAAAACTTTTGATTAATGTGGAAATATGTTTCAGTAAAGAACAAATATAAATAGTTATTTTGAATTTTAAAACTTTAAAGAAGGATCCTGATCAAAATCTCTACAGAAATAAACAAGTGGGACTATATCAAACTAAAAAGCTTCTGTACAACAAAGGAAGCCCTCAATAAAACAAAAATACAACCTACTATATGGGAGAATATATTTGAAAAAAATAAATCTGACAAGGGGCTAATATCCAAAATATATGAAGAACTCATACAACTTAATACCAAAAACAAATAATAATCCAATTAAAAAATGGGCAGAAGGCCTAAATATTTTTCTAAAGGAAACATACAGGTGGCCAAAAGACACATGAAAAGATGCTCAAATCATATGGTCACCAAAAAACTTATACACAAATGTTTATAGCAGTATTATTCATAGTAGCCAAAAACCAGAAACAACCCAAATGTCTAATCAACTGATAAGCGCATGAAGAAAGGTAATATATCTCTACACTGGAATATTATCTGGCCACTAAAAAAGAACAAAGTCCTAACAATATGTTATATAATGGACAAACTGTGAAAACATTATACTAAATGAAAGAAGCTACAAAAGGCTATATATTATATGATTATATTTATTTAATGTTCAGAATAGTAAATTAGTGGTTACCAGGGGCTGAGAAGGGGGGAAAATGGAGAGTGGCTGCCAAGGGTTACAAGGTTCTTTTGGGGGGAGATAAAAATGTTCTAAAATTAGATAATGAAGACAGTTGCATAAGGCTGTAAATATACTAAAAAACACTGAATTGTTAATCTCAAGGGGTGAATTTTATGGTATATAAATCACATCTCAATGAAGTTATTATTTTTTTTAAAGATAATACATTATGAAGCAATTCCACTGATAATCATGTGGCAAAATGATGAAAGGGGAGCAGTAACCCCACATCTACTTAAGTACACTAGACAGACAAGCACTCCTCACCTCCCTGAATCAGCTGCTGGGCCATAAACAATGCAGTAGAACCAGTAGAACAGTTATTGTTGACATTGATTATAGGAATTCCAGTCAGTCCCAAACTATGATAGATAGCCCTCTGCCCACAGGTAGAGTCACCTGTATAGAAAAAGAAACAAAATTTTAATATCTGCAACATGGGAATTATAGTGCCGTAATGCAACATACTACTACATTATGGCTTTTTCAGAATTATGCCTTTGCCTAGCATATACATGGACACAACAATAAATAAACTATTGCTATCTCACTGAAAAACAGTTTTAGCATTAAGCATCCTCCAGTGTGCAAATACAAAAAATTCTCAAAACACAGAATATATGTGTACTTTCTTTGCATACTGCAGAGGTGGGAAAGCAGAGAAATGACCAAGTAATAGCAAACAATTCAATCCGGCCAGGGCTACATGATAAAGGAAGCAATATTTCATTTATACTGTCAGATAAAAATCTTAAAACCGATACCAACTGATTAAAAGGACGTAATTTTCTCTTCATAGAAATGTTATGCAAACTTCAAAAAGTTTAAAAGATCCTGCATGCCATGGCATTCCAGAAAAATAGTGATCCAAGTTGAATACACATTTGACTTCCTTTCCCAAGTAAAACGGCCACCGAGGCAGACAAGCTAGAGAATATCATAGGAACATCTGAAGGTATAGACTCTCCAGGAGTCTTCAGGGAAAACAGAAAGGTTCAGGAACTTCTTTTCAATAAATACATTGTGCATCTATTCGACCTAGTAAATTTCCTTTTGAGAATTCTCTTGATATCTTGAAATCTCAATTAAATAATCATCAATAGGCATAAAGATTCATCTATGGTAAAGTTTACTACAGCCTCTTATGGTAACTAGAAATCAGAAATAATTTTAAATGTCCAAGAACAGGAGTATCATTACTACAACTAAACGAAGTAGTAAATCCCCAAGACTAGAATATCATGCAATCATTAAAAATGCTGGGAAAAAAATGGGAACATTCTAAATGTCCAATTAAGAAAAGGTGGATTAAATAAATTATTATAAATGTACTCAATGGAACACTGTGCTATCATTAAAAAAAAAGACCAAAGAAGCTCTTTATGATACAATTTGGAACAGTCACCAAGAACTAAGTTAAAATATATATATATATATACAACATAATGTGTATATTATGCTACCATGTGTGTAGTGTGTAACAAAAGAAAGAGGCAATAGGAATTTACACACTCCCAAATACTTGTCTGTATACTCATAAGTTACCTCTGGAAAGATAACACTAGAACTTAGTGAAATCAATTGTCTAAGGGAAGGGAGCCATTGAGACAGGAAAACAGGAATAAGAGTGAGACATTCCACTATATAACCATCTACCTTTTGTATCTTTGTAAATATTTAATCTATTCCAAAAAAAATATTTAATTGGAAAATGTTAATGATGGTATAAAAGAAGATTTAATGACATGAAAAATAATGAACATAGTAAAATGAGAAAGCAGGTTAGCAAGAAGTATTATGCTTGGACTGTATTTTCTTTAAGAGAAAATTGTGCATGCATGCATGGTGAAATAAAATGAAATTTTTGTTCCTCATGGTAGTCTCACAAGCAAGGCTAACTATGCAGTGTGGGTAAAACTGTAATATTTCCAGAATCTCTTGCCTGGCCTTGGTGTATCTCCACATTATTCGACATTTCCAAAGGGTGGAGAGAAGTACACATCTCCATAACAATAGGTGATTACAAGATGGATGGAGGGCAAGCTCCACCTGGGCCAGAGAGGTTTGGTGGGGCCTTCACAGCCTGGTCAGGAGACATAGACAAGCAGGAGCAGATGACTGCTTGTACGCAATAAATGCGTTTCTCCCACTTTATTTTTCCCTTTGACAGATTTCGGCTTTAAAGATTTATTTGCCCCAGGCTGCAGGTTGTAGAGGCCCCAAGTCAGTGTGGACAACTCATGCTGTGCTGTGAAGGTGCCATACAGCCATTCTTGCCTTTGTCTACAAGACTGCCAAACCCTCTCATCCATGACCAAGAAGAGAAACAGCCTGGAATGCTCAAAGAAGATGAGTTGAAGAGTTTTGCTTTCACATCCTTGGTAGAATTATTTAGGAAAATGAGTAACAATCCTAATCCATGCCTCCTCTCACACAAAGCATCAGAATGTGCACAGTATGTTCTTTTAAGACACTAACCAACTGTATCATTGCCACACTGCTTAATGTACTGATAAATGTAACCTCTTTCCTACAGGTATCCCCTGTAATAAGAAGGTATACAAGCTGTTCTTGGACAAAGGGCTTAGGAACAATTTACTCAAATTCTCCCAGGTCATAGTCCTCAGTAAGACTCTAAATAAACTCCATCTCTCCTAATAAAATAGCCATGTTGAATATTCATACCCATTCGAAGTCACTGAATGACATGAATATGAATACACCAAAAAATTAATAGTAAAAATCTTTGGATAATGGGATTACAACTGGCTTATTTTTTCTTGTGCTTTTCTGTGTTTCCTTTTTTTTGCAAACAATTAGTATATATTATTTTCTTAATCAGATAAAAGTTTAATGGAAAAATTGATTAGATTAAAAAAATCCATATATAAATTTTAAGACAACAAAGAACAAAAATTTATCTTCTGAACAATAATTATCTTTACATGGTAGAACTATAAGTAATTTTTTTAAAGATAAAAAATGTTTTTTAATCTATCTCGTTTTGGCAATACAATAATGGCAAAAATAAATGCATTAAGCAGAAGAGAAATCAAGGAATTATAACAGGAAAACAAATCTCTGGGTTTAAAGTTTAACACTAACATTAACTTGAAAATGAACCCCCAAAACGTGGTAACCACTAAGAGGTGGCAGTTTTTTTGTTCTTCTTTTCTGAGTCTCAGGGGTCAGAGATAACCCAGAAAGCTGATTTTGCAGAACCCAAGACGTCCTGCCCCCAGGGTCCTGAGAAGGAACTGGTAAGAAAAACAAAAAGCAATTGAATCATCACGAGAGTGTCTGCTTGGGTCCTTGCAAGTTGCTACTTTGTGTGTCTGGTCACAGCCTCCCTCCCAAGGTTTCCCCTTTAAAAGCCCTAACCGCTTGTGCATTGGGGGGGACAGTGGTTCTTTAAGGCACAGTAAACTATTCCTTTCCTTTTCTCAAAACCTTGTGATTGTGTTTTGTGATTTGACTTATATGACAAGGACTGGTTTTCAGTAACAAATTTTGGCAAGCAAGCCAGAAGGGTCTCTGCACCCTGGCGGTGTGGGTCCCCCTCCTGCCGACTTCCAACAGACAACACAGAGGGCCACGGTGGCACACCAGGGCCCCTGTTCACGATGTCAGTGGGGAGTAGGAGCCGCTTGGGAGACTGTGTGAGCCCCCAGCCAGCAGCCACCTCCGAGGTAGGGACAGTCTCAGCAGCTGCCAGAACACTGTTTGCTCTGGGAGGAGTTCCCCTCCCTTAGGAGGAGCTGACTATCTGTGCTTGAAATCGTTAAGGCAAGTGTAGAGAACATGAGAGTTCCTGGTCCGCTTGCTCACTGCCCAAGCATGGGCAACACGTTATTATTGGCTATATCTAAAGAGCTCCACAAGAGCAGAGGCTGGAGGGGTGGCAGCACCGAGGACAGAGGCTGCAGGGGCAGAGAGGCCCAGAGGCAGAGACCTGCTTCCAGCATGCAGACTCGCTCTGAGGTGGATAGGAGTCTAGTGCTACCAACCTGCCACCATGAGAATAAAGCCGGGTATAAACCCTTTCGCCCCACGAACGTTCCATTGTTCTTTCTTGGTCTCACTGTATCCATAGTGAACTCACCTGGAACCCTCAGTCAGGACATAGGAAACAGCCTTTGGAGCAGCTGCTGCCTCTTGGCCAGTGCGGGAAGTCTCCCAGGGTGTGTATGCCGAGACCCCTGATTCTGCACTTTTGGGGAGGTGTCCTCCCTTTGGCTCTGTGAAGGGCGTTTGTGGCGCCAGCTGGCATGGAAATCAGGGTTAAGTGAGACAAGAGATTTCTGAACCTTTTGATTCCCTTTTGTATTGAGAGAAAATAGTTCCCATTTGATTTGTTGGCCTTAGGTTTTTAATTTAAATGTGGTGGTGGATTCCTCTGGGACTTGTTTTCTTTTTGTTACTTGCCTGCTTGTGCTCCTGTGAACCATCTGCCCCTTCTGGGAAATCTTTGATCCGTCCGTGTTGGGTGTAGCTCTTTGTGTCACTTGTTAAATGCTTGTCTTGAGAAAGCAAGGCACCGTGTATTTAACCATCTGAGAGTCCTCTGGGATGTATTCTAGCTGAATGGTCAATTTATAGCTATAAGGGGTTGACTAAAAAGAAAATGATCTTGTTTAACACTGGTTGGCCAATGTACGTGCTCAAATGTGAAGAAAGGCCCTTAAATAGGAACTTTAACTACTTTGAAATTGGAATTATTTTGTCAAAGATCTGGTAAGTGGGATGAAATTCCTGATGTTGAAGCTTTCATGAAGCTCCACAGTACAGATTCTGCAAAAGCAGGCTCTAAATTGATGGTGCAAGGGAAACAGAAGGTACAGGCATGTGAAGATTCTAAAACTCTTGAGGAAAAGGTTGATGACGAAGTTACTAGTATAAATCTCATGAACCTCTTTAATCCTAATCTGTTTGGGCCCCAGTCACCAGCTCCAATTTATCCTCTGCTGCTCATATATCGGCCTTTGCCTGCAGAGGGGACCCCATTGGGGAGGAAGCAGCTCCTGAGGACCTGCACCCACCAGGCTTTGACTCGGGTACAAGAAATGGTGTCTCTACTTTAAAGATCTGGCAGGGTACCCCATTTAGCCAGCAAGCCCCCACTTCTGGGGAAATTTCCTTTGCATTAAAACCTGATAGGGGAAATAAATCAGCAGGGACAACCAGCAGGGTATTATTGGACTTAAAGTTCGTTTTCTAGGTCAGATTTTCTGAATTGGAAGAACTCCAATCTAACCTGTAGAGGGGATCTCCAGAAGATAGGTGAACTTTTTACGACAATTTTTGCTACTCACCACCCTACCTGGGTGGGTGTGCAGGCATTACTTAATACATTGTTAACTGCAGATGAGGCTTCTTATAATATGTAAGACAAAAGAGGAAGCTCAGTGCCTGCATGATTAGGACCCAAACCAGACTCCAAATCCTGCGGGAGCAAAGCCCATTATAGAGCCTAATGGGGACCCCAGTGCACTGGCTGGGAGAGCTCTCCTAAATTGTTACAGGAGATGCATTTTGGCTGGCCTTTGCAAGGGGGGTCCCAAAGTACAATAAATTCAACAAAAGCCAGATGAAGATCCCTAAGAATTTTTAGGACAAGTCTATAAAAGTTATAAGAAATATACTGATGCAGATCCTAAAGCCCCTGAAAACTTATCGATGGTCAATATGACTTTTATCAGACAAAGTGTACCAGATATTTGTAAGAAATTACAGCAAGTAGACAGGGCAATTGGAATGAATCCTCCTCAGTGAGCTGATGTTGCTTTCAGGGTTTCTAACGCTAGAGA
This sequence comes from Manis pentadactyla, assembly GCF_030020395.1. Lineage (NCBI taxonomy): Eukaryota > Metazoa > Chordata > Mammalia > Pholidota > Manidae > Manis > Manis pentadactyla. The sequence continues at coordinate 42,687,645 of NC_080022.1, read as the reverse complement.
GGAAAAGAAATTGAACCCAATGCACATCCAGTTGGCTTTACAACCTCTGGGTTTTTGAAAGCCCCAAAGGGTGGAGACAGAAAGGGACATCCTCCAGTTAAAGAAAAAAAAATCAGTGTGCTTATTGCTTGGAGGAAGGCCACTGGAAGAAGAACTGCCCAAAGTTACAAGGGACCAGGGAGAGAAAACCTCCTCCAAATAGACAAATGGCAACCAGAACCCCAGACTCAGATGACAAGTGAAGGGGCCGGGGAACATTCGACCTGGACAGCTCCCTTCCAATTTCTCCACAGGAACTCAGGGAACAACAGACAGAGGGGACACAATTGATTTAATAGATACAAGAGCTACCTATTCAGTTTTAAATGCAAAATTAGCTTCGTTCAGCAAAGACTCAGCAACTGTAGCAGAAGTGACTGGACAACCTCAGATGAGACCATTACTACAACCTTTGGAGTGCCAACTAGGAGAACAAAAGTCAAGGCACAACTTCTTACATAAGGCTTATTATCCTATACCTCTCCTAGGATAAGACTTGCTTTGTAAGTTAAAAGCCCAAATAATGTCCTTGCCCGAAGAACAAACAGCTCCATCACCAGGTCCCTCCTGAACAAGGTGTGCACCTGCAGTGTTTGCTCACTACAGGACGGCAGAAAAATGAAGATGCCTTTCCTCTGGAGCTCTATGGGAGAGTGAGTCTGCCCAGATGGGATCCCTGGGTGAGCTTTAAACACTGTGCCTATAGAGATACCTTTAAAAGAAGAGGGTCGACATTCCCAGAAGCAGTATCCTCTAAAGAAGGAGATTTTACAGGGAATTCAACCTATTTTGGCAAAATTTTTGGACATGGTTTGATTCGATGCAGCCATGCTGGTCTCCCAACATTCAGCCACACTGGTCTCTCCAATTCTTCCTGTGAAAAGCCTCACAACAATGAATACAGGTTTGTACAAGACTTGAGGACCATTAATGATATTATTAATGATATATCATATATCACTATGTAATTACAATAATAAATGATGTACAAGACATACATCCCACTGGACCAACCCATAAACCCTCCTGACAGCAGTCCGGGAGATTACAGGTGGTTCCCAGTGTTGGACTTAAAGGATGCATTCTTCAGTATTCCCTTGAAGGAGGAGTCCCAACTACTATTTGCCTTTGAACAGCAAGATCCTGAGACTAAAGTTACTCCTCAGTACTGGGGACTGGACTGCCACAGGGATTTAAGAACTCTCCCACTTCATTCAGTGAAATCTTGGCAAAAGACTTGAGGATCTTAAATTAGATCAGGGCATTCTGTTACAATATGTGGATGATCTGCTTATAGCAAGCCCAATTTTGAACATTGTTTGGCTAGTACTATTTTAGTTTTAAATCATTTGGCTACATGTGGCTATCAGGTGTCACCACACAAGGGTCAAATTTGTAAATAGCAAGTGACTTACTTGAGTTTCCAATTGAGTAAAGGGACCCAGAGCCTTATGACAGACAGGAAACAAGTCAAATTAACTCTTAAAGTCCAGGGGAACAGATGGCAGCTGAGAGAATTACTTGGAATGGCCCATTTTTGTCGTATCTGGATCCCTAATTTTGGACTTACTGCAAAATCTCTATATGAAGCTTTAAAAGGCTCAGATGTGGAACCTCTGATTTGGACAAAATAATGTCAAAATGCATTCAAAACCCTTAAACAAAAACTGAGGACCCCTTCTTTAGACCTACCTGACCTTAAAAAGGAATTTAAACTCTATGTGCATGAAAAACAAGGAATGGGACTCAGAGTGCTGATACGAATGGTGGGTCATGTGCCACAACTGGAACATACTGTGAGGGGCTGGCCTCCCTGTCCATGAGCAGTCGCTGCTCCCTGTGACTTACTGCAGGAAGCAGGAAAGTTCACTTTGGGTCAGCCTATTTGCAGTCCATGCTCCACATCAGGTCCTAGCTTTGGTAGAACAAAAAGGAGGCTACTAGCTGACAGCAGGGCAGCTAGTGAAGTATCAGGCCATCCTTCCTGACAACCCCAGTGTGAAATTAAAGACTGTCTACCCTAAACCCTGCCACTCTAACCATTACAGCATAATTGTTTGGAAATTTTAGAGACTGTCTTTTCCAGCCAAATAGATCTCATTGACCAGCGCTGACCCAAGCCAGATTGGGAATGGTTTACCAATGGAAGCAGCTTCGTGGAAAATGGACACTGAAAGGCTGGGTACATGGTGGTCACAGCAGAGCAGGTAACAGAGGCAGCGGTACTGCCACATGGAACCTCAGCTCAAAAGGCAGAATTGATCACCCTGACTTGAACCTTCCAATTGTCCAGTGGAATGAAGGTAAATATTTATATAGACTCTGTGTGTTCATGATCGTGCATGCCCATGAGTAGTTTGGAAAGAAAGAGGGTTGCTAACAGCAGGAAATAAAGACATAAAATATGCAACTGAAACACAAGCTTTGTTGCAGGCAGTGGCCGAACCTGAACAGGTGGCCATTATGCACTGTCCAGGGCACCAAAAATTGGAGAGCTATATGGCTGGAGGAAACCAGACACTGATAAAGCTGCAAAGAAAGCAGCCTTTTTAGGGGCCCTGCTACCTCATTTAGATTTGGATAGAGTCAAACCCCATTATACAGAAGATGAAAAGAGGACTAAAAAGTGGGGTTTTGATCCATAGGATGAAAGTACGAATTGGAAGTTGAACTCCCATGGACTAATACTGCTGCCAGAAACCCTGGTCACACCCTAATGAGACAATTTCAGGACGGTGCTCATTGTGGACAAGATGCCCTGATAGAATTTGGAAGATTGGCAAGTTGATTTCACCCAAATGCCTAGAACAATAGGGAACTTCAGATATTGGCTAGCTTTGGTTGATACCTTTTCAGGCAGGGTAGAAATTTCCTGCAAGAACAGAAAAAGCCACTGAGGTGGTACAAGACCTCCTCAAGGAAATATGGATTCCTGTCATCCTTACAAAGTGACAAAAGACTGTCCTTTGTCTCAGAAGTAAGTCAACAAGTAAGTAAAGCTTTACAAATAGAATGGAAACTGCCTGCCTCATGGAAGTCACAATCAATGGGAAAAAAGGATAAGATGAAACATACTCAGAAGAAAACTATTGCTAAACTGTGCCAGGGAACTAGTCTGAAATGGGATAAGGTATTACTGCTTGCCCTGCTCAGGATCAGCGTGGCTCCTAGAGGCAGGCTTAAACTTATTTTATATGAAATAATATATGGGAGACCCTTCCTGGCATCATGAGGTAAGTTTTCTACTTTACCAATATTGGAAGAAAATAGGATAAGGCAGGACATTCAGCAAATAGGTCAAACATTAACTACAGTTCATAAGTTCGCTTCCTCCAGGTTGCCTCTTCCCCTTGATGTCTCTTTACATCCCTTCTGACCTGGAGATCGTGTCCTACTAAAAATGTGGAAAGAACAAGGACCTGAACAGCAATGGAGGGAAAATGGGAGGAACCCTATGATGTGCTCCTGACTACCCACACCTCTCTAAAGTTGGCAGGAGTAAAGCCATGGATACATTATACCAGAGGAAAAAACACCCTGAAGAAATGGTGGAACAGACAGATCAGTGGACCAGCCATCCTTTAAAAGACCTAAAATATCTCTTTAAAAGAATAAGTCTTAAAAAGTATTGTTTATTTGCTAATTATGTCTATTGCTCTCTCCTTTCTTCAGGGTAGAAGGACAGTATTTTAGTCTGTACCACCCAGACTCTGGCTTCAACTACCACCTGACTGACTGTTGGATATGCCTCCTGAGAGCCCATTTGGTGGCACAGCACAGCACTCCTTTAGAACATCTGGTCATGAATTCCTCTGCAGTTCCTGAAGGAGGCTCATATTCCATTCCACACGTTTTGCTCATACCCTTATGTACTGAGTGAGAATAGCTCATTTCCCCATGGAACACATGAATAATTTATCTTGTTTCACTACACCTTTAACTTATAGAACTTAACCCCAATCTATTTTAAGGGAAAAAGGACAGGTATTTTTGCTCCTATAGCTTTCCACATGTACCTGCCTGAACCTAAAGAGGCCTTATCTATGTGTGCTCAAAACAGTGTCTCATTTCTGGTTCCCAAATCATATCATATTCATGACCTGTTACTCTCACACTCAACCTGGATGGAACAGGTGGCCTTGACAACAGGATAGATGGTATCAGATCCCAATAAGAATAATTCAGTTTATTTTTGTGCCCCTGCAGGGCATGTTTTTGTATGTAGACAGGCAGAGTCACTTGGGCCTCTGATTGTATCAGATGCACTTCTACTTGTATGCAATGCCTTCTAGCAACATTATTTACCCCTTTCTCCATTCATCCTTCTAATGAAACTAAATCTTGGGCTAGTTGTCCCAAGCTTTTTATCAGAATAGCTCGAGACCTTCCTGGAGGAATTCCCAATGGGGATGCATGTTTCTCTGGCAATTCCCTCCTACCCTGGTGGGCTGTGGCTGCACATCAACATGAACTGAGGAATCTTTCTCACACCTCAATAATCTTGACTAATGACACTGCTATATCACTTGCAAACTCACAGAAATCACTTGATTCTTTAGCCAAAGTAGTATTCAATTATAGAATGGCACTAGATTATATATTGCCTGAACAAAGAGGAGTCTGTGCTCTAGCAAATCATCTTGTTGCACATATATTAACTCTTCTTCTCAGGTTGAAACTAGTATTGAAAGGATTTGCCAACAAGCTACTTGGCTACAGTATTCTTTAGGTCACCACACTCCATTTTTAGGAGGATTGGGGACAGGAACAGAAGATTGGTTTTCTGGTTTGTTTTCCTGGATCCCCAGCAGCTTTAAGTCCATACTTATAGGGATATTTAAATTCATTCTGTCATGTCTTCTGATAATCTTACTGCCAATTTTGGATTCAAAATCATAAATGTGGTATCTTCCTAAATTATGTAAATCCAGCACTCGCACCTTGGGACAACAGCATCATCTTTGGTAACAACAGGTGCATACCTTCCATATTAAAAATCCTGATCGTCTCCCAAATTCAGCAGGAAGTAGCCAAACAAACTTCACTGTTCACACTCCCATTGAAATGGAAGGTGAAAATTGTCAATGGGGATTGTAACAGAGGAAAACTGAATTAAATCTCTGGGTTTAAAATTCAATACTAACATTAACTTGAAAACGAATTCAGGTAGCCCCAAAAAGTGTAACCACTAACAGGTGGCAATTTCTTTCTGTTCTCCCTACTTTCTGAGTCTCAGGGTCAGAGAGAACCCTGAAAGCTGATTCTACAGAACCCAGGACATCCTGTCACAGGGTCCTGAGGAGGAACTGCTAAGAAAAACAAAAGCAATTGAATCGGCACAAGAATGTCTGCTTGGGTCCTTGCAAGTTGTTACTTTATGTGTCTGTGGTCATGAGCACCACAGCCTCTCTCCCATGGTTTCCCCTTTAGAAGCCCTAACTGCTTGTGCTTTGGGGGTGTAGCGGTTCTTTAAGGTGCCAGGCTGCCACTCCCTCATCTGCTGGCAAATTAGTAAACTATTACTTTCGTTTCCTCAAAACCCTGTCACTGTGTTTTGTGATTTGACTTTGGTGTCAAGGACCAGTTTTTGGTAACAGAATGATGGCAATAAGCCTCAATTCTGAGTTCTGAGGTTTAAAATTTACAAATTCCTCTGCATTGTTTATGCAGTTGCTGCTATATTTAAATGAATAATTTTTAGAAAATACAGTTTACCACATACCATAAACATAGCCAACACAAGCCTGTTGCACCGCTGAGTAAGGGATCTGAGCATCAGCTAAAGCCTTCTGGCCTATAAAAACAAAAGGGCTTTATCAAACAGTGCTTTAAGTATTTGCTTTAGGTGAATAAAAATTGGTTAACACTTTTCCCACAGTATATCTACCTCTATACAATCTATGTTCAATTCAAATGACAAATCCTTCATCAAATCATCTCAGATCTCTCCTTTCAGAAGTAATCATTTCTTCCTCTAAGCTACTCCATTGCTTTTTCACACCTCTTTTTTGATACTTAACATTTTTTATCCTAATTATTAATACATGAAATCCCAAGACTCTTAAACCTCCTTCATGGCAATGTCCTTGTCTCAATTCATCTCTGTGGCTCTACTGCGCATCTAGAGGGCAAAACTGGATAGAATGTCATTATGGGGGTAGGGGCTGCCACAGAGCCCTTTACTGTCCCAACAAACAGTCAGATAGCACATAAAATCACAGACCACTCTCTGTTCTGGCTATTTAGCTAATGCCCAAATTACTTTCCCTTTCTCCTTTCAATTTTCTGTATAGGTTCTTCTCCCTTGACCTCCCTTTTCTGGTTGCAAGGCTACTCTACAATCAATGACCCTACACTAACTATAACATTCAAAGATTTAAATGTTCTATATTTACCTGCTTCTTTTGCCAAGTCAGGGTAGTCTCCTGAATTCTCACCTCCAGGCTTCACGAACTAAAAATATAAAAGGAGATAATAAATAGCAGTATAGTTAGACCTCACAACAGAGCATCACAGAAATTCATTTATTTACTCACTTAAACAAAAACATACTGAGAACCTATCATATTCCTAGACTTTGATAATAAGTAACATACAGTTCTTGCCCTCAGGAAGCTTCCAGTCAAATGGAAAACAAACGATTATACTATGGTATCATAAGAACAGAGTAACTTGGGAGCTATAACAACCCAGCCTCAGCAAGAAGATTAGAAAGGCTTCCCAGAGGAACTGACATTTAAATTATAAGTCTTTAATGATGAGTAAGAATTAGCCAAATGAAAAGAAAGAAAATTCTACAGCAAAGGCCTAGAAATGAGAACATATGACTCAATCAAGATACTGCAAACACTTTTATATTGCAGAGGCTGAAGCACATGATTCGGAAGTAGCAGCAACAGGGACAGAAAAGTAATTTAGGACTAAATGCTGGTAACTACCAATACTTATTGGACACTTACCGTGTTATGTATTGTGCTAAGCACTTCACAGGTATTAACTCATTTAATCCTCACAACAACCTTAAGAGGTAGGTACTATTATTATCAACTTTTTATGTAAGAAATCTAGGGCACAGAGAAATTAAGTAACTTGCCCAAGGACACACAACTAATAAGTAGTGGGGCTGAAACTTCACTGTTTGGCTTTAGGGCCAACTCACAGGGAACTATATATGCCCCCTAGGACATCTGGGCTTTATCTTGAAGACAACAAATTTTTTTTTAATGAGACTTGAATAAAACAATGAGATACCACTACACACCAATTAGAATGGCCAAAATCCAAACACTGACATCAAATGCTAGCAACATCAAAGGATATAGAGCAACAAGAACTCTCATTCAGTACTGGTGGGAATGCCAAATGGTACAGCAATTTTGGAAGTCAGTTTGGCAGTTTATTACAAAACGAGTTACCCTCTTATCATATGATCCAGTAATTGGGCTCCTTGATATCTACCCAAGTGAATTGAAAACCTATGTCCACACAAAATATGCAGGGAGATGTTTATAGTAGATTTATTTGTAATTGCCAAAACTTGGAAGCAACCCAGATATCTTTAGTAAGTGAACAGATAAATGAACTGTGGTATATCCAGACAATGGAATATTATCAGTGCTAAAAATAGGAGCTATCAAGCCACAAAAAGACATGGAGTAAATTGAAATGCACATTACTAATTGAAGAAGCCAATCTGAAAAGGCTTCATACAGTATGATTCCAACTATGACATTCTGGAGAAGGGAAAACTATAGAGACAGCATAAAGATCAGTGGTTGTCAGGAGTTGAGGGAGAGAGGGATGAACAGGCAGAGCATAGAGAATTTTTAGGGTAATGAAACTCTTCTGTATGATATTATAATAGATACATGTTCTACATTTGTCCAAACCCACAGAACATACAACACCAAAAGTGAGCCCTAATGTAAACTATGGACTTTTTGAGTGATAATCAAGTGTCAATGTAGGTTCATCAGTGGTGACAAATGTACCACTCTGGTGTACATTACTGATAGCGAGTGAGGCTGTGCATGTGTGGGGGCAGGGGGCACATGGGAACTCTGTACTTTCTGCTCAGTTTTGCTGTGAACCTAAAACTGCTTGAAAAATTTAAAGTCCTACTTAAAAGGAGAAAGACAAACTGGATGAGAATGATCTAGATGCAACGTGGAAAAATGAATGAAGGGAGCAAAGCTGGAGGCCATGAGCATGATGGCATGATTCTAAAATAGTCCAAATAGGAGCTGAGTAAGATAGCAGCAAAAATGATGATAAGAAATAGACAGACTTAAGAAACATAAAGGAAGTAAAATCTACCAGATTTGGTGACTGATTACACATGGTGGAATGGCTTGCTGGTTAGTGGTGGTGCTAAAGAGAAATGGCTTTCAAAATTGTTTGCTGCAAACCACAGTAAGACACATATTACAACACAACCCGCTAGACACATATATACATACACAACTGAAGCAAAATTTTCCTAAAATACTTACCCTTGCTGTATTGTTGATACAGTATTTTCTATTCTATTTCAATTTTTTTGAAGCTACAGGCAAACTCCTAAATTGATTTCACTGACTGTACCTCCCAATGGGTCACAAAACCCAGTTCTAAACACTGTATAGATACTTGACTTAAATGCCACCCTTCATTGCACAATGCCAAAATATATCTGTTGAACTGAATCAAAACAAAACATTCAACATTTGTTCCTGTGACTCATTCTAATTCTTCCTAATTCCTGAATTAGGGAATCCTTCATAATTCCCCAATTTAGTATCTAAAAATTGCCTATTCTCCCCCTATTTACTCTTCACTAGTTACAATCAGAGCATTTGTAGAGAGCACTTACTGTAGCAAGAGAGTACTGTGCTAGGCTCCAACAAGGATTACCCATTAATGATTAAGTTATCATCAGTGTAGTGAAATCACTGCACTTTCCCATTTCTTATAGACATCAAGCCAATTATTAAATGGTTGGTCAAGCAAATAAACACAAACAACATTACTCCTTCAAAATGAAAGGCATGGTTAGGTGGAAATTACCAAATGTCGCCTAACAGTAGATTGGATAAATTGTGGTACATTCACTTCAATGAGAATGAACAATCTGTAACCACACCAAATTATGACTGAATCTCACAAACATAATGTTGAATGAAACACTAGAACTAATCTATAGTGTTAAAGGTCAGAAGTCAGGATAATTGTAGGCCTTTGTAGGTGAGGAGTCAGTGACTGAAGAGGGCACAAGGGAGGTTTTCTGAAGTGCTGATAATGTTGTTTTTCAGTTTTTAGTTTTTAGTTTTTTAATCAAAGAAATACAAAAAAAAAAACATACTTACCTGCTCCCAAAACACACACTTTTAATTATTTCAGATGTTTCTTCTTTTATAAATTGCTATGTTTCTGAATATTCTTATATTATTATTCCTTTACCAATTTAAGAAATTATATCATCATCTCCAGTATAAGCCAATGAGGATTAGGTCTCCTAGGCCATCTCACATATACATACAGGCACTTCCCTCATTCTCCTTATATTGCTGAATAATAACTTTTTATTAAGTCAGTGCTTAGTGTTTATCTTACTAAGTATTTCTTATTACTGGGCCAAGTTGTACTATGACTACATTCCCTTTATTGTATAATTCTGGGGTTTTTTTTCCTGGAGTTATTAACTGCCTCATTTTTAAAGTTTTGACCTTTTTACTTTGACCACACACACAACTATGTATATATGCCTCCTAATGACTAAGGCAACACTTGTAATAATTGACAAAGATTCTTTCCTTCACCCCACACTAGGCAGGCTCCTCTGAGCCTTCTCTCCTAGGCTCAACCTTGGCCTATAAAGATTCAAACATTGACACTGTTTCAACAGCTCAAGGCCACATCCCTAGGATGACCTTAGCCCCATTTAAAGTGCCTAAGAAAATTCAAAGCTGCCAAAAGAATTTGTTTTATTTAGGGCCCTGTCTCAGTTTCTATGGGAGGGTAAGAGCCTGAGCTTGGATAAGTGCCAGTTAGCAAATCCAATTGGATTTCACGTGGACCAAGCTCCCCTTCCCACTTTTTGTAAATGTTCACTTCCCTGACACTACTGAGTCCCCACTCACCACCCTCCCTACTCCTTCATTCTCCTTTAAAACACCTGGTCACCTCTGTACAAATTAGAGTTCAGTTCACACTGGACTTGTCCCTTTAACTGGTATATTATCAATTAAATCTGTCCAAATACTTTACCTAGTATACAACTTCCCTTATCATTGATACCACCACTCAGACAACAAAGTGAACCTTGCCTGCTACTCCAGAAACTTCTCTAAGCACTCTGTCCAACTCTCAATTCCCACTCCACCAAAGTAATTGCTATCCAGACTCAGTAATCACTCCCACGTACTATTTCACAGTTTTATCACCAAGTGTGTATCTGTAGAGACGACAGCTTAGTCTTTCCATTTTTTTTTAAATTTTATGGGCCTTTTAATCTACAGGTTACCCTCCACTATTTTCTTTTCCTTTTGATGTCTCTGTTGAAGAATCTGGAACAGCTGACCTGTACTTTGTCCCAGAGTCTGGGTTTTGCAGATGGCATGCTCATGTAGTTCAACATGTCCTGTAAATTTGCAGCTGGATCCAGAAGCTTGCACACTCACATTCTTTCCCTTGATAAAACTGTAGGTGGTGGCATATTCTCATCACAAAGCAAATAATGTCTGTTTCTGTGTTGCTGGCATCTGTTGGTGCTCAATGACTAGATCCAGCAATTCTCACACTTCTTGGTACCCTTTACACCCTCTTTAAAGATCACTGAAAATGCCAAAGAGCTTTTGATTATGAGGGTTATATTTACCAATATTTACCATCGTAGCTCTTAAAACTGAGGACATTTAAAAATATTTTTATAATTCACTCAAAAAATAAACCCATTACATGTTTTAACATAAGTAATTTTTATGAAAAATAACTACATTTTCTCCAAAAAGAGTGATCAATGGCATTGTTTCTCATTTCTGCAATTTTCTTTAATGTCTGGTTTGATAGGAGACAAATGAATTCTCATGTTTGATCCTTCATTCAAACTTTGACATGATGTTGTTTTAGTTAAAGTCTATGAAGTAAATCTGACCTCACACAGATACGTTGTTAGAAAGAGAGGAGTATTTTAATATGCTTTTTAGATTATTGTGGATGTTCTTTCCTAAACTACACTAAAATTTGACAAGTGGAAATTTCTTGTAGGTTTAGTTGCAATGTGGAATTTAAAATCATACCAAGTTTAGTTGCAATGTGGAATTTAAAATCATACCAATGAACTGTTCACACTCTGTTACATTAAAATTCATTAAAATCTGGCTTTTCTCTGGTGCCATTTCAAATTATTTTCCAAACTTCTATGCCAGAAAGCTGGGATATGCCTGGTTGCCATTGTTCTAGGATTAGGACTGGAAAATACCATCATTTAGTATGCAGAATTTCATTTAATTCCATTTTTCCAATTTGGACCTCACTTTTGCCTATTGGCCCAGATGATTCTAGAACCTCATCTGTCATTTTCTCCAGAGAACAAGTATCCAGTACCCTGACAAGCAAAGGACAGTCACCTGGTGGTAAAAGGGATCTTGGGATCTAATTAGTCCATTGGAGTCTCTTCTTTCCCTCCCCTCACCAGCTCCTTACTTGGCACATGCATGTACGTACAAGTCCTGAGCTCTCTGGGGTTCTGCAGGGAAGTTCTCGGCCAGTATTACCCCTCTTCAGGAAAATAGGTTGGAGGTTCCTATGTTCTGAGTCAGTGACCACTTCTCCATCAGCTTTTAATCATCCAGTGCTTTTCCAACATCTCTTGTGTTATTGTTTCCTTTCCTATTCACTTCACCCTAGTGGCTTCATACCTTTATTTCCTTCCTGCCATTTTAATGATACTTAGAAAGCACCAACAAAGCTAAATCCATATTTTCAATCTGCCACATTTAACCACATGTCCCAATACATCGTATGTAAATTTCTTGTTCATCTGTTTCTCCTCTGTATTATACATTCCTTAAGAACAGGAACCTTGCTTTTTTCATCTTTGTATTCCTAACATATAATACATACTATGTTTATTGAATATATGCTTAAGTGATAAATTAACTATAAACAGTAATTTATGGTAGAGACAGCATGGAAGGATCATGATTTTAAGTAATGGAGTTCCAAAATTCAGGATCTGTATAAAGATAGATAAATGACTTAGCCCCTGTGAGCCTTGAGATGAACAATAAAACTGGAATAATAACTCATTACTTGGTGAAGATGAAATAATGTAATTTTTTCAAGCTGCAGGTTTGTGGAGGGTGATTAAATAAATTTTAAGGGTTGTAGGTGGTGAGTAGCATTTTTTTAAATGAAATAGATCAGGAAGTATCATCATCCCATGTAATAAGGGTAAATATTGCTTTAGCGAACTTGTTTCAGGCGTGTGTTCGTTTGTGTACCAGGTTGTGATGAAGGATATATTTCCTACTGTCGGTCGTGAAATTACCATACCTAAGAGTATTGTAAAAATTAAGTGCTTAATTACATGGTCCTGAGTACAAGGGCAGCAGAATTTCAAAAATGGTGACCAGAGTAATTTAGAGCTAAATCCAAGGTGATAGAAATAAGAAAATAGAGGACTTGTACTTTGCTGTTGACTGAATGTCTCTGTCCTCCCAAAATTCATATACTGAAATCCCCAATGTGGTTGTATTTGGAAGTAGAGCCTTTAAGAGATCATGAGGATGGAGACCTCATGAGTGGGATTAGTGCCGTATAAAAGAGACCCCAGAGAGTTTCCAAGCTCCTTCTGTTACGTGAGGACACAGCAAGAAGACAGCTATTTACGACCAGGAAGCAACACTTCACAAGGCACTGAATCCTCCAGGACCTTGATTTTGGACTTCTCAGCCTCCAGAACTGGGAGAAATAAGTACTTGTTGCTTAAACCTCTAGGTCTATGGTAATGTTGTTACAGCAGCCCAAACAGACTAAGACCAGTTCTTGAAGATGGGTAGAATTTAAATGGATGAAAAGAGGGCATATCAGGACATAAGCAATATAAGCAAATGGACTTGGCCTGCTATCAACCACGTGGCAGTGTGATTTAATCGTGTTATAATCTGTTGACATCCACCAGAGGAATTCTAACATACTTCCTACATCAATAATAAAACCTCAGTAAGAGAGCTTGGAGTTGTCTGGGGAATAATTCAACTATTCAAATTAAGAACCCTAACACAGGAACCCAACCAGTTGAGATCTACCAATAGTTTTAAGTATTATCTAGTAAATGCCTCCCTCTTCATCAAACCTTGCCCCAAGTTTCAAAAGATCATACCCAGAGGGAAGTACCTTGGCCTAAAAAGCACAACAATAAAGCTGCTCCCCATACTCTTATCCCAGGACTATAACACCTCCCACACCTCAACTTCCCAACTTGAATAAAGTGAAATACATCTTCTACTTACCAAAGGTTTAGAAAGCTCTGTGCTTTTCTATATAGCCAATATAATCAGACATTCAACAGCAACAGAGTATCTGAGTTAATATCACACTTAAAAAGGATTTACTGTCCACCTATATTAGAAGTCCCCTCTCCAGTGAAGCAAGAGGATGATCTCCAAGTATCTGCTTTATAATGTATGAGCTGACTTTCCAACTTAAGTGTTTTGATTGTGTACTCGCATCCCATTAGTAAATAATAAAAAATTTAAGACTGTTTTCTCAGAAAGAGAACTTCCTCTAGGAGCTCTCTTTCACAAAGCATATCCATTTAGTATAGTTCAACTAACCTTCACTAGGGTCTTCAGGCCCCGGCACTTACAGGGTGCTAAAGGTACAGCAAGGAATCGGAGATAGCACTCACCTGGGAGGCACTTACATGCTAAGGAAGAACACAGACACGGACGCAGAATTTGCGTAAAACATAAGTACAGGTTTCTCCCACCATTTGAAAGTAGAGCATTCCTACAAAAACTTTCATACTCAAAAATGGTGTAAAGTGAAGGAGTTACCATGAACCATTATGGAAAATTTTTTGAGCATTCCCACACCCAAAACATAATCTTTCTTAGGCTTTTCTCATACCTTAGGACACATCTTGCTAACAGATGCACAAACAAGTATCAGTAAAGCACAGATGCTCACAGACACAGTGTGAGGATATGGTGGTTAATGCTGAGACGTTGCGTGTGGCTCCTGGGCAAGGAGCTTGGCACTGCCGCTCTGACTCCCTGGGTTGCTTCTATAAAGGCTGGCTGCAAAACACTGAACGCTATTTTCCCTTTTCGCCTTTTTTTTTTTAAAGCAAAAATCGTCTTCAGATTTTTTTTTTTTTTTTTTTTTTTGCTGGCGGAAACAGTACTAACGTAAGAGTGAACTAAGATAAGTGAACTTTTGAAAAGCAGGGGATACAAAACAGGTAGTAAGCACAGGGCTCTGTGGGAGAGTCAGGAGGATCAGAGGCTTCTGGGAGATGTCACGACCTTAAGTGATCTATTAAAAGTGCACAGAAGTTAACCAGGTGAAGAGAAATGGTACAAGTTGTGAGGCAACAGAAGCAACGCAACTGCCGCAGGACACAGTGTGGGGTGAAAACCAAACACAGTTTGGCCTCAGTAGCGCACGGGGACGCCGAGGGTGTCAAGACATGAGGCTGTAGGAGCCTCTGGCTTCTCGGGTACCGTACCGCCTGAGGTACACAACGGGCCTCGGAGGACCCAGGAAACCTGCCACTTGTGCCCAGACGCTAAGCATCCCTAATGCTTCTCCTTCCCGAGCACACTTCCTACTGATAAGGGGCTCCTCGGGCAGTATTCCAGCGCGCGCGGCGCGGGTGACATTCACCCCCGGCTCTCCTTTCGGGTGTGAGGCACACTCTGCCTCTCTCGGAGGTCCACAAATCTTGGGATTCCACTCAGAATCAAAGAAGGTGTGGACTCTGGGTTATCTTGCGGTGTACAAATACTCTCACCCAGGAAGAAAAGGGAAGGAGGGAGGGGAAGAAACGGCAGAAGGAACAAGCCGGAGACTTCACGATCCGTCAGTCCCCGACACCACAGTTCACCCAAGTGGCCACTCTGATACGACCAGGGCCAAGAAGTTGGGGACGGGCGGTGGACGTCCCGCACGCTGTTCCGATCGTAAGGACGGAACGACAGACAGCGGTCACCCCGGGGCCCCTCTAGGCCTCTCCCGGACAGCGCAGAGCAGACAGCCCCGCCGCAAGGGGTCCGCAGCTCCGTTTACCTTGGTCATCCCAACTCCCACCACGAACACCCGGCGTAGGACCGGCGTCCGCAAGCTGGAGCGAGGCATGGCTGGGACAGTGCGGGGCAGAGGCGGACGCAGCGGATCCGGGAGCGCACAGACACTACAGACACTACGCCGTCAGGCGCCAGAGCTCGCGGAGCGCCGGGACTAGGCAGAGCGCGGCGGGCGGGGCACGCCGGGGAGGGCGGGGCAGGCCCGCGCGTGCGCAGAGACAGCGGGGGCGCGCGCCCGTTTGAGGGCAGGGAATGTTAAGTAATCCTTTGCAAACGAAGCCCTGGATGGTAGGTAGTTGAAAGACCGGTAGACCTCAGCCATGGAAAAATAACTTAATAAACTGGCACCAACCTTTCGGGTTTAGGCTCTCTATGATAAGAAGAAGTGTGGCCTGGCGTAGGGCCTGAGAGAAGAGGTTGGCCACAAATGGGACTCTCAAAAGGGTAGCCTGAGGGAAGTTTTTGCAACGTTATTCGGTATTCTGTTGGTGGTAGAAGAGTCCGTGTGAAGCAGGGACGGATTGAACAAGAGGGACTCCATTTTGGAACATTACCTAATTTTAAAACATTAGAATAGCACCTGATCAAGCACAAGTTTTAAATTAATTTGACCTATGACTATTATTACCATTCTTTTTTTCTGAAAGCCTCTGTTCTAGGGCATAAAAAGAAACCTTTTGACTAACAGACTGTGAAATTTTAAACTTCTGTTAAACATCAAAATATGTAACTATAAACAAATACATACATGCACACCTAAGCAATGCTATTCCCCTTTATAACACAAATTCAGCTTTTTGTACACGCTATACCACATCGTGGCTTTCTTCATACAACAATAGATTTTGAAGATCATATCATGCCCCACACTGAGACATGTTGGCATAAAGTCATCAAGACAGGTTAATCATTGTCATTCCTCCAAAACCCTGGACCTTCAAAGACTGACTTTATAAACCCCGCACCACCTCCTTTACAGTGGACTGACCTCTCCTTCCATCAGCTCCCTTGTAAATGACTCTCTAATAAACTCTACCGGCTTTCTTTCAAGTTCAGTGTTCATTTATATCACATTGAAACCCAAGAACCTGATCTTTGAGGGTCCAATAACAAATGCATGTGTTAAAACTCATAGGCCAAAAATCTCTTGGACATAAACATTAGCGACTTCTTCATGAACATATCTCCCCGGGCAAGGGAAACAAAAGCAAAAACAAACAAGTGGGACTATATCAAGCTGAAAAGCTTCTGTACAGCAAAGGACACCATCAATAGAACAAAAAGGTACCCTACAGTGTGGGAGAATATATTTGTAAATGACAGATCTGATAAAAGCTTGACATCCAAAATATATAAAGAGCTCATGCACCTCAACGAACAAAAAGCAAATAATCCAATTAAAAAATGGGCAGAGGAGCTGAACAGATAGTTCTCCAAAGAAGAAATTCAGATGGCCAACAGACACATGAAAAGATGCTCCATATCCCTAGTTATCAGAGAAATGCAAATTAAAACCACAATGAGATATCACCTCACGCCAGTAAGGATGGCTACCATCCAAAAGACAAACAACAACAAATGTTGGCGAGGTTGTGGTGAAAGGGGAACCCTCCTACACTGCTGGTAGGAATGTAAATTAGTTCAGCCATTGTGGAAAGCAATATAGTTCCTCAAAATGCTCAAAATAGACTTACCATTTGACTCAGGAATTCCACTCCTAGGAATTTACCCAATGAAAACAAGATCACAGATTCAAAATGACAGATGCACCCCTATGTTTATTGCAGCACTATTTACAATAGCCAAGAAATGGAAGCAACCTAAGTGTCCATCAGCAGATGAATGGATAAAGAAGATGTGGTACATATACACAATGGAATATTATTCAGCCACAAGAAGAAAACATCCTATTTGCAACAACATGGATGGAGCTAGAGGGTATTATGCTCAGTGAAATAAGCCAGGTGGAGAAAGACAAATACCAAATGATTTCACTCATCTGTGGAGTATAAGAACAAAGGAAAAACTGAAGGAACAAAACAGCAGCAGAATCACAGAACCCAAGAATGGACTAACAGTTACCAAAGGGAAAGAGACTGTGGAGAATGGGAGGGTAGGGAGGGATAAGGGCAGGAAAGAAGAAAGGGTGTATTATGATTAGCATGTATAATGTGGGGGGTGGGGGAAAGGGGAGGGCTTTGCAACACAGAGAAGACAAGTAGTGATTCTACAACACCTTACTATGCTGATGGACAGTGACTGTAATGGGGTTTGTTGGGGGGACTTGGGGTAGGGGAGAGCCTAGTAAACATAATGTTCTTCATGTAATTATAGATTAATGATAACAACAACAACAAAAAAAACTCATAGGCCTGTAAACCTGTAGGTAGCAGAGACAGAAAGGAGGGATTTTACTATACATGTGTCTAAAACAAAGTTCAATCACTAACTGTGACCTTTACTCTCTGAAACTCATTCTTCTTTTATTCATGGCAAATTATGCCAAGAGACTTGAGGTTTGTCTTTGCCAATAATTCATTTAATACAGGTTCACTGCGGAAATTATAATTCATAGCAATAATATTTCACAGGCCAATAGCATACAGCATAATGTCTCTTAATAAGCAAATAAATAACATACTTCAAAACAATGATAGATTAACTACATTATTGTTCCAGTCAAAGGCAAGATGAAAGAAAAGGTCCAAATTTAGTTGAGGTGTACCTTTCTATGAGTTGGTCCTCAGTAGAGTTAGTCCTTCTGACTGAGCCACTGCCATAGTGTTGACAGGCAGGGTAGGCTGCTCTGACAGTTGTTACCCCAGGAACCATAACACAGCTTGCATCACTGCCTACTAGGAGTAGCCTCACCAAGGCAGGAACAAGCGTCCCTTCCCTTCCTTAGGCTGCTGCTGGGTTTAATACCACCAGTATACAAGTGTAGCCTGGCCACAGCAGGAACGAATGTCTCTAGATCTTGGGAGAGCAATTTAGATCAGTAAAGTGTGGCTTTGCATAGACCAAACACTCTGTAAATGCTCACAAGCTTGGTATTTAAAGTTTAAATGTCCATTATGTCACAGTTACTCCTCCATAAGTTCCTATCAATAAGCTCTCAGTAGCACAAGAATTCTGCTGATATCATCCTGATAGAGCCTCCCAAATTCACCCTTAGATCAAAACAACTTAAGTTATAAACAAGTAGATTTAAAATCATGACCAATACACAGACAATTCTTGTGTTGTTTTGGGAGAATTAAATGAGGAGACAAAGCCTTTAGCACTTAATAGAAGGTGTGTGTGTAGTAGATGCTTTTTATTTGCTGATTCTGAATTTGCAAATTTGCCTACTCACAAAAATGTCTAACCCCAAAATCGATACTCAAAGAACTCTTAAGGTGGCAAAAAATTTGAGTTGCTCCATGAACTTGTTCCCAGCTAAGATCAAACAAAACCATGCTCAATGCCTCTTGTTTCAGCTCTCATGCTGCAAAGGAGTATCTATGTCTCATGATCTGTTTAGTGACACATTTTGTGCGTTTTTGTAAAAGCTTTCTGTTGCTGGCTTTGCTGTTTAAAAATGCCACATAAGTATAGTGCCCGAAGTGCTGTCCAGTATACCTAAGGGCCAGAAGGGTGTGATGTGCCTTATGAAGAAATGCAGCCTTAGTGAACTTAGTTCAGACATGAGTTATAGTGCCATTGGCCTTGAGTTCGACGTTAATAAATCAACAATGTATTTTAAACAGAAGCATGCATAAAACAAGGAAGGTTATGTATTAATAGGTTGAAAAGCATGTTGTGATCAGAAAGCCTAACCCTGTATTTTTCCTAGGAGCAATGGTTCAGTATTCACTAATTTAATGTGCACATTGACTTTTTGAACATAACTACTACAGAAAATGAGAACTGACTCTGTGTGTGTGTGTGTGTGTGTGTGTAAAACTTTGAGGCCCATTGCAGCCCTAACAGTCTGTGATAAAAGCCCCTCATAGATCTCCGTGGCATAAAGTATCAAACTGCTCGAAGGTCACTCCTTCTGGGAAACTTACAATTGTTCCTAGGACTAGAATTTAAAGACAGGTTGTTCACTTAGCAGAAACTCTATTTGGCTGCCTGAGGAGCCCATGGGCTGGAGGGACAACAGAGTAGCTACAAGAAAAAAACAAAGGAAGAATTTAGAGCAAGCAGAAGTGTTCTGAGGCTGAACATGCTGCCTCTGCAGCGACGGAGGTCCTTGTCTCTGGGGGAAGGGATGTTTTCAAATTGAGGTTGACCCTCTTTGGGGATACCGCAGGAGACGGCCTTACCCCTGGGAGGGAAATTGAACCAAATGGCCCTTCAGATCACAGGTGATGTTCATTATTTCAAAAGATCTTACAGAAATTCTGCGTTTATACCCACCATGCCACCTCCAATAAAAATCACCATAGGTTCAGAGAATCCATATCCAGACTCACTACTGAATCAGAGCCTCTGGGAGTAGACTTAGGCATTAATATTTAGAAAGGTTCTCCCATGTGATTCAAAAGAACCCCTACTGGGCTAGGTAAAATACTACTGGGCTAGAGCTAGGTCAGCTTAGTAAAATCTCCAGCTGCTCAGAGAAGGAGCAAAGATTCTCCCCTTTTCTGTTCTATCCCTAGCAGGAAAATAAGCAGGGCACTGAAGAGGCTTTTGCTAAGTGTGGAGTTGTTTCTTAAAACTCTGAATGACTGATAAATACAGCAATGTGACTGGTGGATAAGACACAGGTTATCAATCCAATAGAACAAGTCACAGGGTCTAGATTAATTATTATGCAACAAATGCTGACTGATCACTGGATACTGGTTTCAAAGTAAGAGTCCATGGACGTGGAGAGGGGATAATAAGGTAATAAAAGTGTGACTAATGCTGAAAAAACTGGGAAAGAACACTTGCCTTCCCAATATGGAGGACTAGATAAGCCAGATATTCTCCTGCCACAAAACACCTAGATATGCTGGATAAAACACAACAAACATTCTTTAAAATGCAGACAGTATACAGGAGGGGAGTTCTTTTCTTTTAATTTGATATTTATCTGTACTGTTTTAATGTTTTGACCCTGTGTATGCATTACTTTCATTTTTACTATATCACGTTTCTATTTCAAATTGTGTCATTGTGTTTTGTTTTCATCTTAAGTTTTCATTTTTTGAGTAGATGATATTCAACACATGAATCAAGATTCACAAAGCATAAAGGGTCAAACTGTAAAAATTCTCCCTCCCATCCCTATTCCCAGCTTTCCAGTTCCTTTCCTCTATCCTAGAAATATTTTATGGAGCTACAACCAAATATATACATGCACACCTAGTAATGCTATTACCCCTTTTAACACAAATTTTAGCTTTCTATACACAGTATTCCATATCTTGGTTTTTTCATATAACAATAGATTTTGAAGATCATATCAATGCATAAAGAACCCCTGTTTTTTTCATACCTGCATAGTATTCAGTTTATGGATATACCAAATTTATTATACCAATCCTCTATTTATGAATATTAAGACCATTTCCAGTCTTTTGCTATTACAGGCAATGGTGCAATGAATAACCTTATACATGTGTCATTTCATACCTGTGTGGTATATCTGTAGTTTTAAATTCCTAAGACTGGAAATTTCTGGGCCAAAAAAAAGGTGATTTATAGTTCTGACATGTATTTCCAATTGCTGTCCATTAAAGACATTCCCATCAACAAGAGTGCTTTGCATATATTCTTTTATAACTAAAACAATAGTTTTAAGAAGTCATACTATTGTTCAGAAGAGATTGCTGTGGGATTATCCTCTGCTTAAAACCAGCAGGATTAAAAATGGGAAAAAACATTATTACCTATGAACATATGTTATCACCACTCTTGTCCTAGCTCCCTTGCTCCTTTGCTAAGCTTCCTTGGAGTCCCAGGAACAATAATAATGTGCATGGGGTGGACCCTGTTATTTTTAAAACTAGGCTCCAGATATCTTTTCAGGAAAACAACTTCCTTAATTTGGTGTATTAGTTTGCCAGTTCTGCCATAACAAAGTGCAACAGAGGAAAACAGCCTTAAATCCTTGGGTTTAAAATTTAACACCAACATTAACTTGAAAACAGACTCAAGTAGCCCCAGAAACTGTAACCACTAACAAGTGGCAGTTTCTCTCTGTGCTCCCTATTTTCTGAGTCTCAGGGTCAGAGAGAATGCAGAAAGCTGATTTTGCAGAACCCAGGACATCCTGTCCCAGGGTCTTGAGAAAGAGTCACTGAGAAAAAAAAAGAAATTGAATCTGCCCAAGAACATCTGCTTGGGTCCTTGCAAGTTGCTACTTTATGTGTCTCTGTCACAGCCTCTCTCCCAGTTTCCCCTTTAAAAGCCCTAACTGCCTGTGCTTTGGGGGACAGTGGTTCTTTAAGGCACAAGCTTGCCAGTCCCACATCTGCTGGCAGATTAGTAAACTATTCCTCTCCTTTCTCAGAACCTTGTTATTGTGTTTTGTGATTTGACTTTGGTGACAAGGACAGGTTTTCAGTAACTAAAGTACCACAGACCAGTTGGTTTAAACAATAGAAACTTATTTTTTCACATTTCTAAAGGCTAGATGTCTGAGATAAAATGTCATTAGGCTAGTCTTCTCTGAGGCCTCTCTCTTTGGCTTGTAGATGGCCAGCTTCTTCCCTGTCTTCACAGCTGTCCTCTACCCATCTGTGTCCAAATTTCCTCTTCTTATAAAAGGACATCAATCATCTTGGATTAGGGCCACCCTAAAACCTCATTTTAACTTAATTACCCTTTAAAGACCCTATGTCCAAATAGCCATATTCTTAAGTACTTGGGGGTAGTGTGACCAGACAGCTAAGCAGAAAAAGAGTTCATAGGTAATTTATAGCCAAAGTTAACACTCCCTGCTAAGTTGTTTTGCAGAAAAAGATATTCTTGGAAAAGCAGAGATAACAGTTGCTATACTGTTACCTGAAGGAACTTGTGTGCCTGCTTCCCAGAGGCCCCCTCCCATTTGCCAGGGACTGAGAGTTTTGGTCAATCACTACCCCACTTCTTACACAAATCGTAATTCTACTGAGTTTTCACCTTTTTGTGTAATCCATATACCAATCATAATTGTATTGGGTTTTCACCTCATCTGAGTAGAGAATCAAGGTGAGAACTGATTTGTGCCTACAGAAGAGCTATGCTTGGTTTGGGGGGGACACTGCTTTGGAAGGTACCCCCAGTATTCTCCCTACTTGCTATAAGTAATAAACTCTCTTTTCTTACTATTTGGGTCCATTGAGCCTTATGAGCTGACATTCACAAGAGAGCTGATACTCACAAGAGAGCTGACCAGAGAGTAGACACATGCTGAGAGTAGATGCTCATGGAAAGCTGGTACCAAGAGGTGAACCCCTTGTGAACTGACACTCACTGAGAAATGAACCCCCTGTGTTTGGTTATATTAGGACTTGAATTGAATTTAATAAATTTGGGGAGGACACAATTCAGTCCATAACAGTTAAACCTCTTTAAGTATGAGTGGTGAAGTCTCCCAGTTGCTCCCAAACCTTCTGGATAAAGCTGTCTCATGCAGTCTCTTGTCTGTGACTCTTTCAGGAATGAAGTAATTGGAGTTGTGTTCAATAATATACATACAAAGGTACATGGCCAGATAATTCATAACCTGAATTAACTGTTTGGAAGCAAGGGCAAGGAGTCAGAAATGATCAAGACTAATATAAACCTCCATTGATCTTGACAGTCACAGAGAGGAACTTAGTTTCCCATTAAAGGAGACTTTAACACATCACTCCCATCTAATGGAAAACAGCAGAATTTTAGAGTCCATTCTTGTTTAAACCTTAATGGACACAGTGATGATCCTAAAGAACCAGTGACATTAAAAAGAAACCTTTTTATGATTTCACTAATTTGTGGAGTATAAAAACAAAGCAAAACAAAAGGAACAAAGTAAGTTCCAAATAAGAAAAAAAGAGAAAGAAAGAACAATAAATTAATCTGTCATATAACAAGAGAAGAGTATGAGAGAAAAAAGAAACAGAGAAGCTATACAATGAGACAACAATTAGTAAAATGGCAATATGCACATATCTATCAGTAATCAACCTAAATGTAAATGGATTGAATGTACTAATTAAAAGACATAGAGTGGCAGAATGGATAAGGAAACAAGACCCATCTATATGCTGCTTACAAGAGACTCATTTCAGACCCAAAGACATACACAGACTAAAAGTGAAGGGATGGAAAAAGACATTCCATGCAACACATTCATTTTAGGAGACTTTAACACACCACTCACATCAACAGACAGATCAACCAGACAAAATATAAAGAAGGAAACAGAGGCACTGAACAATACATTAGATCAGATGAACATAACAGATATCTACAGAACACTCCACCCAAAAGCAGTAGGATACACATTTTCCTCAAGTTTACATGGAATGTTCTCCAGAATAAATCACATACTAGGCCATCAAAAGAGCCTCAATAAATTAAAAAAGATTAAAATTGTATCAAGCAGCTTTTGAGAACACAACGGTATGAAACTAAAAAGAAATTACACAAAGAAAACAAAAAAGCCTACAAACACATGGAGGCTAAACAACATGCTTCTAAACAATCAGTGGATCAATAACCAAGTTAAAACAGAAATCAAGCAATACATGGACACAAATGAAAACAACAACTCAACAGCCCAAAAACCAGTATGATGCAGCAAAGGCAGTTCTAAGAGGCAAGTACATAGTAATACAGGCTTACATCAAAAAAACAAGAACAATCCTAAATAAGCAGTCTAAACTCACAATTAAAGAAACTAGAAAAGGAAGAACAAAGACCTATGTTAGTAGAAGGAGGGACATAATAAAGATCAAAGCAGAAATAAAATAAAATAGAAAAGAGTAAAACAACAGAAAAAAAATCAATGAAACCAGGACCTACTTCTTTGAGAATATAAAATAAATAAACCCCTAACTAGACTTATCAAGGAAAAAGGAGAATACACACATAAACAAAAGAGGAATAATCAAAATGGACACAACAGAAATACAAAGAATTATTTGAGACTATGAAAAAAATTATATGCCAATAAATTGGACAACCTAGAAGAAATGGACAAATTTCTAGAAAAATAAAACCTTCCAAAACTGACACAGGAAGAAACAGAAAATCTGAACAGACCAATTACCAACAATGAAATTGAATTGATAATAAAAAAAACCTAAAAACAAAGTTCCAGGTACAGATGGCTTCACAGCCAAATTCTACCAAACATTTAAAGAAGAGCTAATACCCAACCTTCTTAAAGATTCCACAAAGTAGAAGAGGATGGAATACTTCCAAACTCATTTTATGAGGCCAGCATCACTCTAATACCAAAAATAGACAAAAACACCACAAAACAAGAAAATCATAGATCAATATCCCTGATGAACATAGAATGCAAAAATCCTCAACAAAATATTAGCAAACCAAATTCAAAAATACATCAAAAGGATCATCCATCATGACCAAGTGGGATTCATCCCAGGGATGCAAGGATGGTACAATATTTGTAAATCCATCAATATCATCCACCACATCAACAAAAAGAAGAAAAACCACATGATCATCTCAATAGATGCTGAAAAAGCATTTGACAAAATTCAACATCCATTCACGACAAAAACTCTCAAAAAAATGGGTAAAGAGAGTATACGTATCTTAACATAATAAAGGCCATACATGACAAACCCACAGTCAACATCATACATCATACATCATACTTAATAGCGAAAGCTTTTCCCCTAAGATCAGGAACAAGACAAGGATGCCCACTCTCTTCACTTAGTTCTGGAGGTCCTAGCCACAGGACTCAGACAACACAGAGAGATAAAAGGCATCTAAATTGATAAGAAAAAAGTTAAACTGTCACTGTTTGCAGATGACATGACATTGTACATAAAAACCCCTAGAGAATCCATCCAAAAACTACTAGAACTAATAACTGAATTCAGCAGAGTTGCTGGATTCAAAATTAATACACAGAAATCTGTCACATTCCTATAGACTAACAATGAACTAGCAGAAAGAGAAATCAAGAAAATACTCCATTTATAATTGCATCAAAAAGAATAAAACACCTAGGGATAAACCTAACCAAGGATGTGAAAACCTATACTCTGAAACTACAAGACACTCATAAGAGAAATTAAAGAAGACACCAATAGATGGAAATCTATCCTGTGCTCATGGATAGGAAGAATTAATATTGTCAAAATAGCCATCCTGCCCAAAGTAATTTATAGATTCAAAACAACCACTATTAAAACACCAACAGTATTCTTCAGTGAACTGGAACAAATATTTCTAATATTCATATGGAAGCACAAAAGACCCCAAATAGCCAAAACAATCCTGAGAAAGAAGAACAAAGCTGAGGAGATTATGCTCTAACTTCAAGCTCTCTATAAAGCTACAGTATTCAAAACAGTTTGGTACTGACACAAGAACAGACCCACAGATCAATGGAACAGAATAGAGAACCCACGATATAAACCCAAGCATATATGGTCAACTAATAGCCATGCAGATAGAGTGGGGAAGAGATAGCCTCTTCAACACCTGGTATTGGCAAAACCGGACAACTACATGTAAGGAATGAAACTGGACTATTGTCTAAACCCATACACAAAAGTAAACTCTAAGTGGATCAAAGACCTGAATGTAAGTCATGAAACCTTAAAATGCTCAGAAGAAAACATAGGCAAAAATCCCTTGAATATAAGCATGAGCAATTTTTTCCTGGGCAGACCTCCTAAGACAAGAGAAACAAAATAAAAAATGAACAAGTGGGAGTACATCAAACCAAAAAGCTTTGGTACAGCAAAGGACTACATAAGCAGAACAAAAAGGCATCCCACAGCATGGGAGAATATATTCATAAACAACTCATCTGATAAGGAGTTAAAATCCAAAATATCTAAAGAACTCATACACCTCAACACCTAAACAACAAATAACTTGATTTAAAATGGGCAGAAGACCTGAACAGACACTTCTCCAAAGAAGAAATTCAGATGGCCAACAGGCATATGAAAAGATGCTCCACATCGCTAATCATCAGGAAAATGCAAATTAAAACCACAATGAGATATCACCTCACACCAGTTAGAATAGCCACTATCCAAAAGACAAGCAACAACAAATGCTGGTGAGGATGCAGAGAAATGGGAACCTTCTATACTGTTGGTGGGAATGTAAATTGGTGCAACTGATGTGGAAAGCAATATGGAGATTCCTGAAAAAACAAAAAATAGAAATATCATTCCACCAAGTAATTCCACTCCTAGGAATTTAGACAAAGAAAACAAAATCCCTGATTCAAAAAGACCTATGTACTCCTATGTTCATCACTGCACTATTTGCAATAGCCAAGATAGGGAAGCAACCTAAGTGTCCATAGATATATGAATGGATAAAGAATAGGTGGTACATATACACAATGGAATATTATTCAGCCATTAAAAGAAAATAAATCCTGCCATTTGCAGCAACATGGTCGGAACTAGAGGGTATAGTGATCAGTGGAGAAAGATAAACACCATATGATTTCACTTATTTGTGGAGTATAAAAACAAAGCAAAACAGAAGGAACAAAATAGCAGTAGACTCATAGACACTGAGGAGGGACTGGGGTTTACCAAGGGAGAGGAGTTGAGGGTGGGGGAGGATGAAGGGGATAAAGGGCACAATAATTTACAATCACAATATAAGATGGTTATGGGGACAGTAGTACAGCATGGAGAATATAGTCAGTGATTCTGTAATATCTTACTTTGTTGACAGATAGTAACCGCACTAGAGGGGGTGAGGAGCTAATCATATGGGTATCTGTTGAACAACTGTGTTGTACATCTGAAAACAACCTAAGATTGTGTATCAATGATACTTTTTAATTAAAAAAAAAAAGAAAGAAAAAATAAATCAACAATTCTGGCAACTCAGCCAACTCAGTCAATGAGAGAATCACCTTGAAATTCTGCTTTTCTCCACTGGATTTTGGTTCAAAACCTCTCCCAACTTTCTCTTTGGTAAAATAAAGCCCCTCTTCTTTGTTGGACTAGCTTATGGTTTTTGCTGTGACTTGCTTGTCCCAAGTTGTAGTTATCTGCTATTCCTGAAAAAAGCCATTTTTGTTGCTAAAATAACTTTGTTAAGGTCATCACTGCGAAAAGAATTCAATTTGTCGCAGCCAACACCTGATGATAGGGCTGTCATTTCCTAGTTCCGACAGAGCCTAAGGTTGGGTTAGTGCCAGTTAGCAAACACAGATGGGTTTCCGGTGGACTAAACACCCCTCTCCTTCCCGCATTTTGGAATTTTTCACTTTCCCGACTCCATACAGTCCCCTCTCTCCTACTTCCCTATTCCCTTACTGTCCGTTCAGAACTGTCAGTCACCTATGTACAAATAAAAGTTGGGCTTCGTTTATGCTAGGCACTTCCCTTTTGTAAGAGTGCCGATTAAAATCTCTTCTCACTGCGTAGCTTTCTTTTATCTTTGACAGCCGTCACTATTACCCCCGCTTTACAGATTAGAGCACTGACATGGAGAGGCCGACCACCCTGCCCCCAGGCCCTCCGCGGAGCTGGGCCTTCCCCCACCCCGCCAAGTCTCGCGGTCTCCGCAGGCGCGGAGAGCACGAGCCTCTCGCCCCTAGCGGAGCAGCTGCGAGCTTTCAGCGGGACAGCAGGTGGTGGACACCAGCCGCCCCTTCCCAGCCTGCGCCCCGATGCTGCGCGCCCTGACCCTGCGCCTGCCAGGCCCCTGGAGGCGCCCCCCAACCCGCGGCTGCGCCTCGGGCGCGGCGGCCGGGGACCCGGAGATCCAAGTGCGCGCCCTGGCCGCCGCAGACCAAGGTAAGTGCGCTGTCCCGGAAGCCCCGGGGGGAGGCTGGGACGAGCCCGGGCCGGGCTGGAGAGGGCGAGCTGGGCCTCTGGCGCGGGGCCAGAGCGATGGCCGGCGCGCCCACTGCGCGGGGAAGACTGGGACCAGTGGGGAGAAGGATTTGATTCCAAGGCTCCCGCTTCCCAGGCTAGGCTCCCTAAGCCTCCCTAAGACCGGAGAGGTGGATGACCACCTAACTGGTCACTCCCATCCTAGTTGGGGTGGATTCTATCAACTTTGGTCCCTTCAACCCTCCATTCGGTGGCCTGGACCTATGAAGAGAGGGAGAGGAGTCGCTCAGGTGTAGGTCTAGGCACTAGCGTCCTGGCACCTCAAACCACCCCCAAAAGCTTTAAAGGGTCGGATTTCCCTCCGCGGCCTCCGGTCCTGGCCAGGTTCCAGGGGGGTGAGGCGGCTAAGCCAGTCCGGCTCGCGGTGCAGGGCCACCACCAGCCGCGGAGAGAAGAGCGCGTCTGCCCCCTACGCGCTCGCTCGGCCGCGGCCGGCCGACTTGTGGGGAGAAGGAGCAAGTTAGCCTGATCGCTGGCAGAAAACGCCGTCGATTGAGCCTTGGGTTGTATGTGTTCTGATTTTTTTGTTTGGGTTTGAAGTGCATTCGACGGCGTTACTCACAATCCTTAGTCCACGGCGCGTTACCATCAGGCCCAGGCTTTCCCTGGCCTTTACTTTCCCCCAGGCCTAACCCCTCTTCCCTGCCCTTGGTGTAGCATTGTTTGCGTCCGAGTTTTACGCAGATGGCATGGTATTATACATCTTTGTATTTCTTCCATTCTTCGGACTTGAGGCCAGAGAGATTACCCAATTTGAACCAGGTCTGATTTTGAAATCTGTGTTCTCAATTATTAGGTCATCACTACCTTTTCTGGTAATTGAGTAACTCAAAACACAAACTTGTACACCAATAAAGGAGGACTATCACTGGTTATTCACCTTAAGGCTCCCTTGCAAAAAGTAGAATGTTTTATCCAGAAATAACAAAGATCAGCAGATTAAGCGTCTGCCCCTGCCAGAGGACATCTAGAAGACTGAAGAACATCACTGAGGGAAGGATGGAAGAAACCAAGGAGAAGCAGCAGAGGAGGCAGGAGGAACAGACTCACACAAAGGAGGAGACCCCCTGCCCCCAGTGATTTTGGGTCATTTGTTGTTCATTGTAGAAGCCACAGGTTCTGCCTTCCACTTAAGCTAATGACACCAGGGCATTGTCACATTTTACCTGTTATCCTTGAAAACATGATTGGCTTATTAACTACTCTTCATTGTCCTCCATGGCTGGGCGTTCAAGGTTCTCCACTGCAACCTGACCTTTTGATCTTATTTTTTCTACCCTTGGGTTCATTTTAAGCTGTCACACCTCTGCATTTTATTCTAGGTATGCCCCTGACTTGAGTTCTTTCCTTTCCTTCTCTGCCTATGTAAATCCTTCTGGAACTGCTACACCCCCCACACACACCCACTGTTTCTTTTACTTTTCATGTGTCTAGACTAATTTCCCTTATTGGTTGCTAGCTCTTTGAGAGTGATGATTGCCAGCTGGGTCCAGCTGTTAATCTAGGCAAAGTCTCTTCTTTTCTGGGCCTTCGTTTCCTCTTCTATATAATAAGGGGTTATTAAACCAGTTGATTTCTGTACTACCTTCCAGTGGTTTCTGTTGATTCCCACCACATCACCTAGCCTGATCCAGGCCATCTAGACAGATGTACCCCTCAGTCAGGTGCTAAGAAAATCATCAATCAATAGCATGCTGATTGGTTTGGTACAAGTGGGGTTGGGGGTGGGGGTACAGTAGAGGCTGATCCCCATTCCTCAGGCCCAGCAAGGGCAATGTTCCCAGAATCAGTGCTCAACTATGAAGTCAGGGACCGTGTCTGAGTCCTCTCTAGTTATCCAGGCCTGGAATGTGGTAGTGCAAATTGAATGTTGTCAGATAAATGAATAAAAGCCAAAGACACCTCATCTGGGTCCTCGGGGCTCCTGTCATGGAGTTCAGACCTCATATTGGATCCGAGACTTTCCCGATCGTCTGCCTTTTCCCTGCTCTCCATACCATACCAAAATCTCTGGCTAAGCACTCTGGGCATTAACCCTTGTAGCCCTCACAGTGTTTTTATTATTTCTACTTACAGATCAGGAAATTAAAGGCCAGAGGGGTAAAGTAACTTTCCCAAGCCATGGAGCTGGTATGTGACTGAGCCATGGCTTCAGCCAACTACCATATTCATGCCCTATGAGAGGGAAATAAGGATAGAGGGAGGAGATGAAAGAAATGTGGGAGTCAGCCAGAGAGAAAGGGAAGACAGAACAGGAAAGTAAAGAGGAGAGAGGAAAGTTTCTGTCAATCCCAGGAAGTCATGACTGTATTGCTTTTCTATTGCCACGTAACAGATTAACACAAACCTTGCTGCTTAAAATAACATATATTTCTTATCTCATCATTTCTGTGGGTGAGAAGTCCAGGCACAACTTAGCTGGGGTCTCTGCTTTAGGGTTTTACCAGGCTGCAATCCAGGCATTGGCCAGGGCTCTGGTTTCATCATAGGCTTGACTTGGGAGAGATCTGCTTCCAAGCTTCTCACGTTGTTGACCAAATTTACCTCCTGGGGATGTAGGACTGGGATTCTGTTTCTTGCTGTTGGTCAGGGGGCCACTCTCAGCTCATAGAGGCTCTTTGCTGTTCCTTGCCTCAAGACCTTCTCCCTAGGCCCACTAGTTTCTCTAGTGTGCTCTAGCAAGACAACGTCTATATACATTGTCACCTAATCACAGGAATAACAACATCTCATCTGCTTGCCATATAATTGAACTTAATCTTAGAAATGACATTTCATGACCTTAGCTGTATTCTGTGTTCTGTTGCTTAGAAGCAATTCATGAGTCCTCCCAACATTTAAGGGAAGGGACTTAGTCAGAGAGTGAACATGGGGTTCACTCTAAAGTCTGCTGCACTTTGGACCTAGATGGTTTCCCCAACCTCTCTGATGTGGTTTCTCGGTATCCACCATAGTTTCCCTTCCCCAAAGTTGCAGCATTTTCTCTTCTGGAGCACCAATCGTGGAAAAGACCTTGGGGACATCTGAGTTCCTCTGTGGGACCTTCAGACCTGCTGAGCTCAAAGAGTTCTTTGATGGTTTCTGGGGAGGCTGAAGAAGCCCACCTAATCCTCTCTCCTGGACCACAGTTGTCTAATTCCTGGCTGGGAGCCCTGTCCCTTGAGAGCCCTGAAACTCTTTTTGGCCCCTTTCTGTGTCTCAGATCAACTCACACTGAGAATGCCATCCTAGTAAATACTGCTTGTTCCACAGTCAAAGCTGAAGACCCTGGGAGAGAATAATAAGGGGTCTTTGAAGGCCAAAGGTCCTGTGTTCACACCTTGAATAATCCCTTGCCCGTGAGTGAGGGCAGGACCAGGGAAGTGCTTCTAACCAGCATACTCCTCTAGTCCATCCCAACATTTTACAGGAGGGGAAGTGGCCAAGAAGGGATAAAAGTATCTGAGCCCCTGCCTGGAGCCAGTGTCTCCTCCCTACACCTGGCCCAGATTGGGAGGGGGATGAGTTGAGGCCAGAGTGGAAGGTCTTTTGGGTCTTTAAGGAATTGAACTCAATTTTGATGAAAAGGGGAAGGGGGGGCATGGTTGGATTTGGGCAAGGATGGTGAGTGTGACCCAAACAAGGGGGTGAATGCGGAAAGAGAAGGAGGAGCGAGACCGAAGGCTAGAAGGTTAGGGGAGTGAGCCCCATAGTAGAGGAAAGGGCCTGTACCAGGTCAGTGGCTGTAAGGAAAGTTATGAGCTGAAAGGTCTGAGATCTATTCAAGAGTTGAATTGGCCGGACTCAGAGACTAAGTAAATTTCATGGGTGAAGAAGCTGGAGGCAACATGACAGACTTTGGGGTTGATAGGTCATCTACTCACCAAGGGAGCAGGAGAAAGACTGATAATTTTTTGGATCTATCGGCCAAGATGTCAGGTGAGCAGTTGGAGATTCAAGCTTGGAACTCTGAGGAGAGCTCAGGCTGGCCGGGTATGCAGGACGGTCCTGGGCATACAGGGGGCAAGCGCAGGGGAGGTGTGAGAGGAAGGAGAGAAGGCGCAGATGAGCAAGCGAAGGCTCTCCTGACTCTCTCATGTCGCTTCACACCATTCTGCTTTTGCTCCGAATTTCTCCAGTTCTAGAAGACACTGAAAGGTAACAAAATGTGCCACTTTGGAATAAGGATTATTTGAGCTAAAGGCATTGAGAAAACAGCAGATCCAAGAAGGGCAATTCCAGTCTTGCCCTTTCTTCCTAAAAATGGGAGCTAAAACTCCCTTGCAAAGGATGCTCTCCCTATATCAAGAGGAAAGAAATATTTTTCTATATGAAATCAAAGCCAAGAGAATTCTGTACAAACCATCAATTATGTGCAAACAGACCTTGTTAAAAATCTTATCTTCCTTTGTCTTCACCACATAGTTCAGTGACTTTTCCACAGTCATCTGTCTTTGTTCAACTTACTATGAAAGCACGTCCAACCATTTCTGGTGTCTTAATGCCTTTGGAAGGTTCCCATGTCAAGTAAAATTTATATGAATTTGTATGCTTTTCTTCTGTTAATCTGTTTTATGTCAGTTTCATTTTCAGGCCCAGTTGAAAAACCCTAAGGGACCAACTCTACAAATTTTGTAGAACCCACCCCCCTCCATCCCGCGGTACCCTGCTGCAGCACGTTTAGGGCCCTCACTGTGAGGCTCTCTCTGCTTGCAATGAGCTTCTCTCCTCCAACTCTCTTTCTCTCTCTCCCTTTTGCCTGACAGATTGCTATTCAGCTCTCAGCTTCAAGGCCGCTCCCTCCTCTGGGAAATCATTGCTGAGCTTTTGCACTAGGGGATCTCCTCTGTCCATTCAATCCCCACCTCCTTGTCTTTTTTTCCCATGTTCCCAGCACAGATTGTAAGTATTTATTGAATATCTCTCCTCTTTGCTAGACTGCAGGTCTCAAGAGAATGGGGGCTGTGTCTGTCTGGCCTCTGGAATCACAGTGTCAAGTACAGAGGCAGCATGTATTAAATACATAACTGTACAAATGATTGAATATAGAGATCCTGGGTTGACATTTTCAGGAACTCTGACATTAAAAAACTGGGTTGTCCCTTATCTGTACTATTTTCCCACCACACCTCACTCCTCAAATGGAAATTTTTACCTATGTTCACCTTGCTCAAATGTTTCCATGTAACAGGACATGGAAACATTTGAGCTTCTCTGTGCTTAGCTTACTCCTGGCCTCATACTGTAACTTAACTTGTGTTAAGCTATAAGCACCTTGAGAGCAAGGACTGTTACATAACTTACAACTCCTACAATTCTCTATGTATTTTGTTTATTTAATAGATATGTAGGGTTTTTGTTTTTTTTAATCACCAACCCTTGGTTCTTTTGTTTTCAGTTAGCTACTGTACTGGGTGTGTGGTCATAACTCATTATGCTTTTTTTAAAACTCCATAATTTAATACTAATAAAACTAAACATTTTCTGTGCTTATTGGCTATTTGTGTATCTTCTTTTGTGGGGTTACCTTTTGTAAGAGTTGGGTTTTTTAAATTGAGGTATAATTGACATATCACATTGTATTAGTTTTAGGTGTCCAGCACAGTGATTTGATATTTGTATAAACTGCAGAATAGTCACCATAGTAAGTCTAGTCAAGATCCATCACCACCCATATTACACATTTTTTTCCCTTGTGATGTGAAGATATTTAGTAAATAAATGAATTAAAAAATTTTTAATTGGGTAGAAGAAAACCTAGAAAGAAGTGCAGAGGCATCACCCAAGTGGTGGGAGGAAGGCCAGGAGCGTGTGGGGCCGCAGGAGACTCATGGTGTCACACGTCAGTCAGAACCCGTGAATGTACAGAGTGAATCCTACAGTAGGCTGTGGAGTTTGGGTAATAATGACGTATCAATGTAGGTTTATCTGTTGTAACAAATGTACCATTCTGGTGTTAGATGTTGATAGTTGGGGAGTCCATGCAGATGTGGGACCCAGGGTATATGTGAAATTTCTGTACTTCCACTCAGCTTTGCTCTGAACCTAAAACTGCTGTGAAAAAACCAAGTCTATTAAAAAAAAAAAGCCAAAGCAAAGAACATTCAAGGAGGAGCATGTATATGGTCGGCAGAGTGGATGGTTGCTGAGGCTGGGACCAGGATGGAAATAAGTCCCTTGCTTGGTGATGTGGTTACATTGGTCACGTTGGTGAGAACAGTTTCTGCTGAGTGGTGAGGGTGAGAGGCAGGTGGAGAAGGCGTAAGTGAGTGGAAGGAGTACCAAAGACCCTTTCAGGAAGCTTGGCTGTTGGTGGTGGAAGAGCATCAGGTAGGTAGGGCAAGCGCTTATCTCTTGCCAAAGGGACTATCGAACATGTGATCAAGCCTTTGGATTTAGTTCTAAATTCTGGTGACAGAGGAACCTACTGACTGCCCCATGGATGTGCAATTAGCAGAATCCAGGCAGCAAGAAACCCAACAGGTGAAATGCCTCAGGTTCCTTAATAAATAACTTGAGGGAAAGACAGGGCTAGAGGAATGACCTGGAGATTTCAAAAAGCTTTTAAAAGGCACATCACATTTTTAAAAATTAGCAAGTCTAAACTATAACGTCTAGGGATGCCCATTTGGGTGATAAAATTGAAAAGAAAGGCATAGAAGCAATTACTGTAAAATTCAGGAGGGTTGTTACTTTTGAGAAAGGAGGGAGCTATGATTGAGTCAGAGCACGAGGGGATTTCTAGTTACAAGGGCATTTGCATTATTATAACTCATTAAATCATTAAACTCCAGAGGAAGAAGTAGTCTGTGTGGCTGTGAAGGAAAGAATGGAGGGAGCGTGGAACTGAGAAAGGAGCGTGTGTGCGTCTTAACAATGGCATAAGCAGGCAGGAACCACTGCAGTGGTCATTCTTGCCCCTATCCCCACATTGCTCCACATTCACAAGCCCTTTCTCTTCTGTGAGGCAGAAAGGGCAAGGGTTATTCTCTCCATTTTATGGTTGAGAGAACTGAGGCCTGTGTAGGTAACTTGCTCCAAATCACACTATTCATCAAGGGTAGAGGCTGCCCAGAACCCAGGCCTCCTGCCTCCAGCCCCAGCCCAGGAGTGAGTGCTGCCATTCTCTGCAGGAATCACTGAGATTCTGATGAACAGACCGAGTGCCTGCAATGCCCTGGGGAATGTCTTGGTCAGCCAGGTGAGAAAGGGTGGGCGCCCGGGTGAGTGTGGCTGGGCTGGGAGGTATCTAATGGTGTTTCCTGTACAGCTGCTAGAAGCTCTGGCCCAGCTTCGGGAGGACCGGCAAGTGCGTGTCCTGCTCTTCAGAAGTGGAGTGAAGGGTGTATTCTGTGCAGGTGGGTTTCCTTCCCTGCCCCCCACCCCAGAGCTCAGAGGGCTCCCACCAGGGTGTGGGGGCTGGAGGCTTAGGTCTAACTAGCATAGGACTCATAATTTGCATTTTACAGATGTAAACTCAAAGACTCAGAATTCTTTGCCTAGGGTTACACAGCTAGTAAGAGGGAAAATAGAATTCAGTTTGAATTTGGCCTCTCTGACCCCCAGATCCTTGTTCCTTCTGTTACACTGATCCATTCTGATCCTTCATTGAGAAAATGAGAAAATTGAATCCAAAGATGTTCACAAGATCTGTGGCCAAGATGGGACTCTGTGGCCCTTTGCCAACCCACAGGATCTCAGTTGCTATCACCAAAGGTCTCTACTGTCCTTGGGCCCTTTGGTCCTCACCCATGAACTTCCATCTCAAAGACAAGAAATACCAAATCCGAGGCCCACCCCAAGAACTAAGCTAAGAACTGACCGTGGAGTGGTTGGGGAGGGGCAACCGGGGTTACTGGGGAAGCAGGAAGAGGCCATGAAGGGTTAGGATGGGAGTGGTGTGATTTTCAGGAATTTTCAAGGGTGTGTGGCTCAGTCCTTAGGTTTGAGCATTCAGCATCACTATGTCCAGCTTGGGGTCCCTGGCGGGACAAGTATGCAGCTGGGGTGCCTGACCCTTACCCTATCCTGGCCTCTTCCTTCAGCTCCATCTCTGCCTGACCTCCTATGTCAAGGTCACTGCACACACCCTATTAGCCACACTCCTCACTATCCCGGCTAGGCAGAGGAAGTAGGGAGGCTGCAGGAAGGCTGGGACTGCCCTGACTTGCTATGGAATCCTGGGATAGTCTCTATGTCTCTCTGGACCTCAGTTTCCCCATCTGTCACTGAAGGGCTGGAACTAATCAGACTTCCAAGGGCTCTCCCTATTCTGACTTCCTAGAGTCTAGGACTTGAAGAGGTTATATTCACCCCCTACTCCCGCCTCAGCCCCCTGCCATCTGGCCTTTGCCAACACCACCATGATCACTGTTCTCACTGAGGTCCTTGCTTGCCTCCATGCCTCTGTATCCAGCACTGGCTTCTCAGCCCTCATCTTACCTGATCTCTCAGCCTCATTGGACCCTGAGATCTCAAACCCCTCCTTTTAAAAAACAATCCATTATCCAGTGATGTATGTCAATTATCTCTCAATACAACTGGAGAAAATCAATAAATGTTTATATATTTTTACAAAGATGGCAAATATATACATACAAAAAATTTACATTTTAACCATGTTAAAGTGTAAAATTCAGTGACATTAAGTACATTCACAAGATTGTGTAACTATTGCCACTGTCAATTCCCAGAGATTTTTCATCATTGTAGGTAAACTCTGTACCCATTAAGCAATCCCTCTAACTCACCCTCCCTTTCAGGCCCTGGTTAACCTCTGTTCTATTTTTTATCTGTATGAATTTGCTTATTCTAGATCTCTTACACAAGTGGAATCGTGCATTTGTCCTTTTGTGTCTAGCTTATTTCACTTAGCATAATGTCCTCAAGGTTCACTCATGTTTATAGCACATCAGAACTTCGCTCCTTTTTATGGCTGAATAATATTCCATTATATATATACCATATTCTGCTTATTCATCCGTTAATGAACACTGGGTTGTTTATACCTTTTAGCTATTGTGAATAATGTTGGTATGAACACTGACGTGCAAGTATCTGTTTGAGTCCTTGTTTTCAGTTCTTTTGGATATATACTTACAAGTGGTAAGTTGTAAATTGCTGGATCATATGGTAATTCTACATTTAACTTTTTGAGGAACTGCCAAAATGTTTTCCACAGCAGCTACATTATTTTACTTTCCTACCATCAATGCACCAGGGTTCTCCACATCCATGCCAACACTTGCTTTGTTTCTGTTTTTGTGTATAATAGCCATCCTGAAAGGTGTGAAGTGGTGTCTCACTCTGGTTTTGGTTTGCATTTCCCTGATGACTAATGATGTTGAGCCTCTCTTCATGTTCTTATTGGCCATCTGTGTGTCAGTCTTCTCTGGGGAAATGTCTTTTTAAGTCCTTTGTCCTTTATGGGGTTTTTGTTGTTGAGTTGTAGGAGGTCTTTATATATGCTAGATATGAATCCCTTATCAGGTAAGTGATTTGCCAACATTTTCTTCTGTTCTGTGGGTTGTCTTTTCCCTCTCTTGATAGTGCCCTTTGCTGCACAGAAGTTTTTGATTCTGATGTTTATCTCCTTTTTTGCCTCACTCCCCCTTCCTCCCTGCCTTCCTTGACCATGTTTTCCTGCAATTTCTTCTTCCTCTCTGGTTGCTTCTGCTCAGGTTGCCTTTGCTGGATAGTTTAAGAGCCTGGTATTTGGTAATGGGTCATTTCCCAAGAGCTGTCACCAATCCCTCACCATCCGCAGGTGCAGACCTGAAGGAGCGGGAGCAGATGAGTGAGGCGGAGGTAGGGGTCTTCGTACACCGGCTCCGAGGCTTGATGAATGAGATTGGTGAGGGTCCTGGTGTGGGGTGGAGGAGGGCATTCAGGGGCCCTGCTGATCCCCATCCCATCCCATCCACCATCCTCTACTATATAAAAGGACAGTTTCTGTTGTGAGCTCTTTGAAAAGACAGATGACTTCCTATCGGGATGGGTACAAGGAATTCTACAAAGAGGGGGGTGACAAGAGGGTTCAGAGGGCATTTATCCCAGAGGGGGGGTCTGGCTCCTCAGCCTTTGTGCTCGGCTAGTTCTGACTCCCAAACCCGTGCTCTCAGGGTTCAAGTCTGGCTATTCCAGAGGAGTCAGATTTCACCAAACATACTTTCAGGCTTTGACGGTAGCTGTTCCTTTTGCCTGGAATATTCCTCCTTGGCTGCCTGAACTTTTTACTCATTCTTGAAGACCACCAGTGTCTCCTCCAGGAAGCCTTCCTAACCTATCCCCCAAGCTCCATCAGAGCACCGATCACCCTGGGTAATCATTGCCTGTTTGCAGGTCTGCCTTCCCCATGCCTGATCCAAGTCTGTGCTTCCAGTACCAAGTGGAAGGGCCTTAGCATGCAGACTGAGGAAGGAGAGCAGAAAGGGCCCTCCTGGGGTGGCCGTGGGGAGTGGGCCTGAGTAGGGATCATCCAGCCCGTCCCCCCACTGTGGGTCCCCAGATGACCCCACAACTTTCCACGATGGAAAAACCAACTTCTAACATAACCTGGCTTTGGTACCAGGTGAGGTCCCCAAACCTGGAACCAATGAGGCCCTTTGTCCCAAGCAGCTAGCTCCTCCCCAAGCGCGGGTCCCTGCCCTGGTCCTGCCAGGGCCTCTCAGGCCGAGCCCTTCTTCATCTCCACAGCGGCCTTCCCTGCGCCCACCATTGCAGCTATGGATGGGTTTGCCTTGGGTGGAGGCCTGGAACTTGCCCTGGCCTGTGATCTCCGAGTGGCAGGTACTAAGCAGGGGGAGGGGTGGGATAGGATGGGGAGGAAATGGTGAGTGAACAAGGTAAGCTGGAGAATCTGCAAAGCCAGGCACTGCTTTTGGCTTCCCAACCAACTGCAGAATTAAAGGAAAGGGTTTGGGACATGGAGGGAGTTCAGGCAGAAGCTTGTTGCCCTCCTGGCCCAGCCACTGACTGCTGTAGTAACTGTCACCTTTCCAGCTGGCTTTCCTCATCTCAGGAATGCTTCTACGAACCCCAGAACAATCGCTGACAGGACAGCATAGAGAGCACAGAGAGGGAAGGCTGA
This sequence comes from Manis pentadactyla, assembly GCF_030020395.1. Classification (NCBI taxonomy): domain Eukaryota; kingdom Metazoa; phylum Chordata; class Mammalia; order Pholidota; family Manidae; genus Manis; species Manis pentadactyla. Next base: position 42,648,223 of record NC_080022.1, on the reverse strand, counting down.
GGACAAAGGTTGTGTAACTTCTAGTTGTCCAAGCCAGCTAACAGAGGTGAGCCATGTCATCACAAATATGCCTGGGCAGGTACATTGCCCTCTGGTTCACTGGCACCAACCACAGTTTACTTGTTCAGAGCAATCGAGCTTTAAAGAATGGAGGGGACGAAAATCGCTTTTTTACCTTTACCAGCTTGGTGGTTAGGTGTGCACTTCTTGGAAACAAAAAAAAGTCTTGAGTACAGTCGGGTGCTACCCTCTTCCACCCACTGCCTTCTCCTGCCACCCCAGGAAGAACGTTAAAAAATATACAACTCCAGGTATAGAGGTAGCTTCTATCTACATGATGCAGATGAAAGAGAAGGCATCGGAATCCAGGTCAGGTCTTAGCCCCACTGCTGCTTCTCACCTGCCCATGTTCAGGGCAAGCTAACTTGCTGGGTTCTGGTGGATAGGAGAATGAATATAAAACCCGTCATAGGCAGGATTAATGGCCATCCCCTTCTGCCCACACCACATGGTTTAGATGGTCTGTGCTTGGGGAATTCTGGAGAGAAGGCTGTGGGGGTGGGACACTCATGCAGGGCTTCTCAGACAAAGTAGAACTCAGGAGGTGAAGTGGAAGCCAGTGAAACTTCAGGCTGATGAAAAGCTGGGAATAACCTGGTGGGACGAAGAATCTTGGACACTCTAGGCCAGGCCACAGCCAAGGGTGCATGAATCCGTTAACCCACAGAGAATTCGTTAACCCACAAATAGGGTAAGAGATTTGCCTGGTGATGCCTATTTCCACCAGTAAGGGAGGCAGGATAAGGAGCTGGGCCTCCTAACACCCAGGCTAAGGCTCTTCGGAATGCAGTCTGGAGAGGTCTGGCTTTGGCCAGACACAAGGGCAGTGGTTTGCTGGAGGGGTGAGGAGAGCTCAGAACTGGGTGTCTTCCCCACCAGGGACTGGCACTGGAGGAGGGTGGGGGCTTCACTCTGTTTTGTTTAAGCAGCTTCCTCAGCTGTCATGGGGCTGATTGAGACCACCAGAGGGCTCCTCCCAGGAGCAGGTAAACACACCCCAGCAACTAACCTCCTCTACCTGCTCGGTGCCCCTCTATCCAGGGTACTTCCCTCCTTTCCCCTTTTGCCACATTCTGGGCAGGCTCTGCCCTTCCACCCCAACTCAGAATCTGCTCCCGAGTGTTCACTCTGGGCCTTCTCTGGGCTCCCACCTCCCGCGTGGACTCACTGCCCTACTCCATCCTGGCAGGAGGGACTCAGAGGCTGCCTCGATGCCTGGGGGTGGCCCTGGCAAAGGAACTCATCTTCACTGGTCGACGCCTGAGTGGGGCGCAGGCCCAGGCCCTGGGGCTGGTGAACCATGCTGTGGCCCCGAATAAGGAGGGCGACGCTGCCTACCACCGGGCACTGGCACTGGCCCAGGAGATCCTGCCCCAGGTGTGGCAGCAGCCCCAGCAGGAGGGTGGGGAGGTTGGGGTGCCCTGTGAGGCCACACGAGATCCATAACAGATTTATAAGACTAACCCTCTTCAGAGATTTTGTATCCAGTCACCCAGTAAACAAATTTAAAACAAGTTTTACATTAAAATGAAAACTGAATTCTGAGGGACTGGAACTAAATGGGCTTGCAAATCCTCAGAACAGTAAGAATAGAACTTCCTGAGGTGGTGGTAGTGTTGTATACCTGTGCTGTACACTACAGCAGCCACTAGCCACATGTAGTCATTTAAATTAAAAAAATTATTTTTTCACACTTTCAACATTTCAAATACTAATAGCCACATGTAGCTAGTGGCCACTGTATTGTACAGTACATTAGTATGTCCCAAAAGCTGAAAAATCAAGATTCTAATCAGATGAAGAATGACCAGCCAGTCTTCCCAACCATAACACACGGTGGAGAAATTCTTGAAATGTATTATGTAGGACATGTTAGGAGCCACTAATTTTTTTAAGCAGTCTCTCAAAAGGATTAGAGGAGACCCAGAGGGTGCATTTAGGCCTCGCCTATGTGTAATCCTACCAGTGCTAAGCCCAGAGCCTTCAGCAGGCCACCCAGGATCTGGCTGATGGGGTCTCTCAGGACCTGAGAAACTGTTGGCTTCTCACTCTCAGAGGACCCAGAGGAGGTCCCATTTCCATAAAGATATGAGAGCAGCTGAAATGGAGCTAGGTTTTGTTTTACTCATTTATAGTAAACACTGACTTAGCCCATATGGAGCACCTTCCATCCATCAGACACAGTCCTAGGTGCTTTAGTAGTGTCTCAACTATTAGAACAATCCAGTGGAGCTGATTACCTCCATTGTGTTTATGATATAATAGACCCAGAAAGGTTAAGTGACCCACCCACTTAAGGTCACAAAAAGTGATCGCAATACAGGAAGAAAAAGAGAATACTGGTATTTTGGCATTTATTTTGCATAATACAGAATATAAAAACTGGTATTTTCCTCTAGGGTGCAGAATATATACAAAATTTTAGAAACTGTGAAACTAAATATAATGCATTACAGATAGAAAAATTTACAAATGTCACAAAACAGTTAAAATATCTGTAAAAAGGTAAAAATGTTAACCATATATTATCATTTTAATATTAACAGGTAAAGTATCTGGATTAATCATTAACATAAGTTTTATTTTGGGAAGTTTTTATCTCCCTTAAATTTAAATAATCCTATCATTTGGTAACTTTGAGGACTTCTTTGAAGGCACAGATTATGTAACTTTTAAAAACTGATAGTTGGGTTTGAAAGAGTTTTCTTTTTTAGTTTTATCACATATAAATGGAGAGTCTGATGCTGTTAATTGGACAAGTTTAAGTTTAATGCTGTGAGGTCTATTACACTTGGTCAGAAAGTCTCTGAACTAATACAGAACTCTGACTCAATCAAGGTAGCGACTGACTGCACTTCCACAGAGGGGGCCTGCCTAGCAGGACTTGTAGACTGTAGGGTTTGCCTTTTTGCATAAACTGAATACTTGTTTGAGTTTGATGTTTCAGTTTGGATTTTTTCCACAAAGATAATTACTACTATTTCAGTACTTAAAAGAAGCTTTGAATCTCACAACACCAGCATCTCAATGAGTACTGCAATTACTAGCCCCAGTGCTGGGACATTCTGGTGCAACCTGAAACACAACTTCCAGCAAGTTACTGGGTGCTCAGAATGAGAGGGTTCTTGGACAGGGTGAGTGCCAGAGATGGTGTGGTAAATGGCTGCCCTCTATTAGACAAATCAGCACAATTAGGGAGCCAAATGGTTCCAGAGATTAGAGCCCAGAAAAGATTGTCAATAAACACAAGGTCTGCAGTTTCACTCAGATTTTCCCCTTAAGTAGTAAATATACATTATCCTTTGAATATGGGTTTGGCTATATTTTATGCTTGAACATGAAGGGATAGAATATACTGTGACCCGCAGGGTGGCCACTGTTCTCATTTCCAAATAACAGGAAAGTATCAAACATATTTATAATAAATAATTCTATATTTATATATTCCCATGCTCAGAAAAATGTTATTTTCAACACACACCCAAAACTTATCTAGTTTTTTAGTTTTCTTTGGTGAAAAATGTTTATTAGGTAGTTACCTAAATAACAGCAACACATATTCAAAAGAAGCAAATCAAAGAAGAGCGAGAAGGGCGTAAGATAAAAGGCAAAAGTGACCCAGGTGACCTTGTTTACACAGAAGTATCCCAGTTACAAGTCCAATGTCCTGCTAACTCTTCAGTCACTGCCAAACTAGGACAGTTGGTTACTCTAAAGTTCTCAATTCCCCAATCCTCCTTCCCAGAAGTGACCACTCTTCCATAAATTTTCATTGCATATATGACATTACAGTCACATATTAAGTTCCTTTAAAGGATGGTTTCCAGGATAAGGAACACACCTTAAGAGGCTAATCCAGTTCTAACAGACATTTAGAAAACATGACATTAAAATATGCATTAAGTAAATAATTCCAACAGTACAGAAAAGCAAAGAACAAAAAAATGAAGCTTTCCACGCTCCTGAACCTTCTCCCCAAAGGCATGTCATACCAACCCCCTTTACACAAATGGAGCAACATGCACACTGCTATGTATTTGTTTTTTGCACCTAAGAGCTTGGAGAGTTAACCATTTCAGTGTATATTTATCAGTATCATTCTTTTGAACTGCATGCTTTTTCATTCATGATACAGATATGCCATCATTACTTAACCAGTATTCTAATATTTATGTTGCTTTTATCTTTCTGCTACTGCATAATGACTGGAGTGAATATTGTACATCTTTGTGCACTTCTACAAGTAAATCTGTAAGGTAGATTTCCACATGGAGTTGCAACATCAAAGAGCATGTGCATCTAACATTTGCCAGTTCTTGCCAAACTGCCTTCCTTAAAGCATTGTGCCAATTTACTTTCCTATCAGTAATGTACACAAACACCTGTCTGCTAAATCTCAGCAATTTTATAATGGGCATTACCAACATTTTTTTTACCTAGTCTTAGGTGGAAAGGGGCACTGTACTGTTTCAACTTGCATTTCTCTAAGAGTAAAGCTTATCATCCCATGTTTACATTTCTTTTCCTATGAATTACCTTTTCATGTCCTTGCAAATATGTTTAAAAATATACCAGCTTTTTGGAAATCAATGAAATTTGCTATTAAGTATCACAAATGCATTTTACCAGTTTTTACTTTTGCCTTTTATTCATGATATATTTCCCCATCTGAAGTTTTCATTTATGGCTTCTATGCTAACAGACTTAAACAATAATCCTTTTTCTAAGTCTACTTACAAAAATTTTAAAGTACTACAGTATTAATATGTGAAATAAATGCATTCTTTGCCTGGAAGTAGGGCTAGGGACATAATGCCAGGCCTGCTGTGGCACAAGTTAATTGAAAGCAAGATGAGTGAAGCAAAGACAACTACTCTGATGCGTTTGCTTCCAAGAGGTCATGCAAAACGTCAGACTCCAAAGCCCAAGTTCCTAATCTTGACCTTTTTTTATTCTGCTTAAGTGAAACTTGCTTGCAGTGGAGGCTTGCATGTGCTAAGATGAGAGGGGCAGAGGAGGGGAGCAGCAGTTGGGAAGGTGACTTAGAATCAAATCCAAGCTTCACCACCGACGCCCTGGACAAACATGGCCAAGTGCTTCCCTTCCCTGACCCTCGATTAAAGATGGCATCATCCTGGAAGGGGGCAGTACCACTAGACAAGTCTGTGGGTAGGAAAGCATTTAGTAAATTGTAGATGTATATGTTAGAGGGACAGATTAAATGACAAGAACAAGAACCCCAGATGGTTAGGACTGGGAAGGTCAGGGATTAGTCAGGAACATCAACTGAGATGTAATAGGTACTAACACTAACAAACCTCACATTGTCATTACAGCTGGAACTCAACCTACACCTCTGCCTCCCTGTCCACAAGTCTCCTGTCACCATGGAGTTAGTGCCTCTCTTTACTTCAAACCCCCTAACTATCAGCACTGATCTCCTCCTCAGCCAAGCCTTTTCTTTCCCCTAGGCCCCCATTGCTGTGCGGCTGGGCAAAGTAGCCATTGACCGAGGAATAGAGGTGAGAGGGTTCAGGTTCAGGATCAGGACGTGGGTGCACTCAATCAGTGGGGTGGCGGGGCGGCAGTGCTTCCATGGCTCAGACAGCACAGCTGGGAATTTAAGAACTGGATTCTCCAACAGACTTTGAGTCTGACTTCTCTTTCTGGGCCTTAGTTTACCCATCTACAAAAATGGGAAGTTTAGTCAGGTGATATTCCAAACTACATTAAAGGAAATTGAGGTTCAGAAAGGGTAAGTGATTTACTCAGGATCATAAAGCAAGTGAGTATACGAACCCATGTCTGTGTGGGTCCCGGGCCCTGTTCTCAGGTCTGTGCTGGTGGTCAGTAATGTGGCCTCGGAAGGACAGGGCTTGGGGTGGTGCCCTGCGTGCAGCTAGTACAGCCCTAGACACTGACTTACCCATTGGTTCATCATCTGAATCTAGACCTGAGCTGGGAACTGGAACACAGAGATGAGTCAGACATGGTCATCACCCCCAGTTTGGGGAAGGGGACAGAGAGACACACAAATCACTAATAAAAGGTAAGGATGCCCAGCAAGCATCCTGGAAAGGTTAGAAGCTGTGCTGTCCTTGTGGCTGGTGGCCTGCTGCAGTGGGTAGTGCTGGGTTACAGAATGCTTTCCAGAGTTGGGCCTTGGGAAGGATGTGAATCCAGAAAAAAGGAAAAGTATGAGCAAAAGCACAGAGGTACATAAATAAGCAACTCCAGTGAATGGGAGTAAGGGGTGAGACAATGTAACATGGTGGTTAGGGGCATGGGCTCTGGTGCTGGACTGTCTGGGTCAAAGATCCATATACTGTTGTGACCCTGATTGATTCACTCCACCTTCCTGTGCCTCCGGTTTCCCAGCTGCAGAGTAGGGACTGTAACACCTATTGTGAAAGTAGACAAGCTCACTTGGGTGCATGCAGGGCTTGCCTCTCAGAATGGTGCTTCTACATGGTAATAGTAAGGTCTGCACAGCAGAGGCTGGCAAGTTGCCAGAGGCCAGGTCATCAAGACCCAGGATCTTAGTCCTGAGGGCAATGGAGAGCCTGCTGAGTTCGCGCACAGGGGTGACAGCGTGGTGAGGCAGCCAGATGGGAAGCTGGGAACACAGCTCATGCTCGGCCTCCTCAGCTGCACAAGCCACAGGCCATTCTCCCCAGTAGCTCTCACAATGCCCAGGCATCACTGTTAGGAGTGGTGTTCCCTCTCCAGGTAGAGAATTCCGCATCAGTTCATCTCTGGCATACACCAAGCCTCAGTAATTCTCTGCTGGAGGAAGCCATGGAACAAGAGGGAATGGTTTAGACAGTAGGGCAGGGCTGCCCCCCAGTGTGGATGGGGGTGGACAGGTCACGCTGATATAGGCCTGCTTCTTTCTCGCAGGTGGACATTGCATCAGGGATGGCCATTGAAGGGATATGCTACGCCCAGGTACGTGGCTGCTGCCCATCCATGCATGCTGGTCAACAAAGGTCTACCAGAGTGTGGGGGCTTGTGCAATACATGACCACCTGAATAGGTTCATTGAATAGGCATGTAAAAGCAGTGTGCAAGCAGAAGTTAATGTGACAACACCCAAAGTCAAGACTGTTCTACTCCCACCTCACAATCACAACACAAAAAGTCAAGACTGTGTTCTACTCCCGTCTCACAATTAGTCTCTCATGTTCCCAGGGGGATCTCTCTCTCTCAACTGCACCCCCGGACCCTCTCTGGGACTATCTCCTCAGCCATCAATTAATGGTGGAGCATCCTGTCCTACCTAGTGCCCAGAGAATTGCAGAACACAGAGGTACTCAACAGGAGGAATGGCTCCTGCCATCTCTTTGCCAGTGGCCACTGCAGAGGCAAGGCTGAGGCTGGGAAGCCAAAGCCTTGGTTATAGCTGCAGGCTGTGTGTGTGGGATGGTAAACTTGGTGGTGGGACGGTAAACTTGGGGCTAACTGATTTAAGCACCTAACTTCTGGGTAAGTCAAAAACACTGATACTCAAGTTACCAAATACCCCAAATACTCCTAAATAGAGGGTCCTGGGACTTGCCAGATCTGGTGTGAACCAGCTACACACTAGGATTCAAAGCCAGATTTCTCTACTGAGCAGCCTCAAGAGTACAGGGGATTGTGAGCTCTCTGGAGGCATTACAAGCCACGTGCAAGCAGTTAATGTGACAGGCCACAGGTGCTAAGAGAGGCAACCTGCTTCCCCAGGAGACCAAGAAGCCACTGAGGCCTACATCTTTGCACGGCCCAACATCAGAATCCAGAGACAATGCAAAAGATTTGGACTCTGGCTTTGTATTGGAATGGACAAGCTTGAACAAGTTGTTACTGACCTCTGGCCCTTCTCCCCCAAAACTAATACTCCATATGTTGTTTCAGAATATTCCCACCCGGGACCGACTAGAGGGCATGGCAGCCTTCAGGGAGAAGCGGCCCCCCCAATTTCTTGGCGAGTGACTCCCACTTAACTTTAAGCATGAAGATGCGTGTCTGAAAGGGCAAGATCTAGAAGGAAAATTTGAGTGTGACTATCCTCATCATCTCACCTCTCTGGGCTTCAGTTTCCTCACAAGGACAATGATGGGTATAAAATGACTGGCATGGTGCCTGGTACTAAGGTGCTGACCCTGCCACCCACTGCTTCCTGTATCATTTCTCTCCCTGGCTGGACAGTCGCTGGGGATGTATTTGCTTTGGAGAAAACCTCTCTCTCCCTACTCTACTGATAAACTAAGGATTAAAAAACAGACTCTCTGGACCTTTGTATGGCTGGCTCTCAGGCCTGACCTCTGCCTTTCAGTTAGCAGGTGCTCACCAGAGATGGCGGGAGGTTATACAAATGTCCTGATTGCTTTCCTGTACAGTAGAGATAATAAGGACACCCTGGTAGTAGTTGAACAGGCATCAGGAATGAGACTGCAGATCCCAGCTCTCTGCCAGTTACTCACTGTGTGGCTCTATTTATCTGCAAAATGAAACTGTTGTGATTTAAAAAATGTCTCATGTTCAATAAACCTGTGTTATTATTAGTGTACAGTACTGTGAGATGTAAATTAAATCACTATGAAAACCTTTTGTAAACTATCGGATGGTAGGCAAATCTTTGATGGTTGCATTAGATATCTTTCAGGAGCATTGAGAAGGGACCAATTAACTCACAGGGAGAAGAGAGTTAGGAAATGCACAGGCAACATTGCAGTTGAAGCCTAAAGGTATTAACAGGCATTTGAGACTAAGAAAAGGAAGGTTGAGGGAAAAAGCATGAGCAAAGGTAAGCAAGAGGATGAGACACTTGGCAACAAAGGGCGGCTGATAGGCAAATATGCACACTGGTCTCATTAACCCTCCTCTTGTGCAAGGCAGGGAAGAGAAAGTTGCCTCTTCGGCTGAGGCTTTGTGATGATTCTCCAACTGCTCTGAGCTTCCTGAGCCTACGCCTGGCCTAGAATCACTAAGTCCTGAGCATGACACACTACCAGTAACATTGTTGATGTGCTGCTAAATATCATGGTGTCCCAAGATTGTACTCATTTCCTGGAAGGGAGAGTAACACAGAAGAGCTCAGGCCTTAGAATAAGCACCTATGGCACGAGCTGTAACTACTCGGGAAAGTAGCCACCTTACTGAACTTCGTTTTCATCTGTTAAGTGGGGAGAATAAAACTGACCTGCCCCAGAGCACTGTTGTGAATGAGATAAAGCTTGGAGGGCTACCTAGTATAGCACTGGACTTCAATAGGCACTAGTTCTCACCCACATGCTCACATTAGTGAAAGTTAGTGACAGCATGTCCTGAGGCACTAGGACCCAGGACAGGATGAGACAGCCCTTCAGAGTCACGCAGGAGACTGAGAGCACACAAGGCGCAGTCTCAGGGCTGTAGGAGGAAACAGGTTACAGGCTCCTCTTATGCAGCAGGACACCATGTGGGGTGAGGGAAGAAAACTAAGTAAGCAATAGTTTGGAATATGGTTGAGAGTAAGAATAAGCCTCATTTGAGTCCAAAAGATAGTACATAGCACTTCAGTTAAGAGTCTGGCCAGCTAAAAGCACAAAAATCTAGTCCTAAAATACACTACTAATCAAAAAGGAATTTACTTTTGTTCTTTGAAAAACCTGAACAGATGAATGGCAAAACATGTTTTCCTCATTGTCAATAACAAGACAAGGAAAGACTTCGTACTCTATTGCGCAGAGGAGATTTGCGGAGGACACAAACACACTGCAGCTGAGCCGGCTCTCAGAAAAGCCCGTTTTTCTTGTCCATGCTATGTAAGAGCACCTCTTGCAATCTTTGGCAAAGTCTTTTTCTGGCCCTTCCTCTTCCTCACAATTTTGGTCACAGTTCCATTCTAATTAAAGATCTGAGGGATTGAGATTTATAATTCCTTTATGATCCTTCACCTAAACACTCTGTTCTCAGTCCTAAATCCCGTCACTCCCCACCAGCACACCCACTTACACAGAATGTAACGCTCACTTAGGTTAATGTGTAAAAGTTGGAGGAAAAAAGGCCAGAGGTAGAATATTGAAAATTATAAAAACTATAGTTTTCTTCCCTCACCCCATAGGTGGAAGCAACTTTGGTATCAATAAAAATTTTTCTTGTTCCTCCCCTCCTGCAGTTCTGCCTTCTGAACAACACATTTATAAGCATGTATTTCCCCAAACATTTTTCATGTACTTCTTTTCCAATGGCTTCATATAACCCATAATAACAACTCAGAGGAGATTCTTCTAAACATTTAACATAAATACCAAGGTTTCCCTGTAGGTCTCTCCCCTTCTTCTGATGAATTTCCAGAGGTAAGAAATTGGCCAGGGCTCAAGAGAGGGGACTGGCATACCTGTTCCAACTCCAGCTCACAGGGCTTCCCATGGGGTCCTCCAGGGCTTGACTTTTCAAAACTGCTGAAGGGGAGTTCCCAGGATGACGCCAACTTGGTTTGGGATTACAGCTATCATACAAATCCAACCTTTTTGTAATTTACAGAAAATCAACCATAAGGCCAATGTAAGGCGGCCAACCACAAACTCCACTGACGATAGGTTTCAACATTCAGTTGCTGACAGACAGGGCAGAAGACCGGATGCTGAGGGACAGAAAGCACCTTGAAGCCGCTTAGGTTAAGAATGGCAGTCAACACAGAGAGAGTCTCTGGTAATTCATGAAGTGCATTTTGAAGTCTGCCAGAATGGAGGCTGCAATCTGTTGTGTGTGGGGCTCTGCTTCACTGCGCTCCTGGATGTCACGCACAAGCTGCAATCCTCCTTCTTCAACTAACATTTTGCAGTATTTACTGGCTGAAAGAAAAACAAGCAAAAGACTTAATAGACAAATTGACATTTTAAGTATTTCCAAGTGACCACATTCGTCTTTTTGAAGAAAGGGTACAAAGGTTTAAGCCCCGTGACACAGAAATTAACAGATAAAATGAGTCAATTCAAAAGAAACATGTCAAAACTTAAATAATGCTGGATTTGTGTAATGTGATTAACAGATGATTATTTTAGTGTGCTTACTTCCAGACAAATCTGTGCTTCAAGAACTTCTTTTATTACAAGAAAACACTTTTTAGGTTCAAGCAATATGCTGAGCTAGATAACCTAAAACATACCAAATGCTGGAGAAAATGTAACTGAAACTATGTGAAATGCACAGTTGAGTGTATTGAGTAAACATACTGTCTAGGAGTCAGGCACAAAGAGCAGAAAGCACCTAGGTTCATGTAACAAAACCTGCAGCTATCCTATCCTGGGGCAGAAAGGGAGTGTCAGTTGCAGTAATCCAGGACTTTAGATTTTAACTTAGGAAATATAACAAAATCATGAAGTGCATAAAGCTGGTCATCAAAGGGCCAGAGGCAAGAGAAGGGATAAGGCAATGAAACATCTTTCTCTTAGCCTGGGCTCTGGGTGGCTATACAGGAGTGGGGAGGGGAGGTCACTCCCGAGAATTCATAACCATAGTCTCAAGTGGGTACAGGGTTTGAATTTACCTGAACATTCTGGGAACCACTGAGCTGAGAAATTAATAAAAATCAGTCCAATCCCAAGGAAACCTCCAGAAGTACCTTACAAGCATATACCAAACTGCTGAAGGGACATGTCCACAACTCAGTTAAAAAGGATTCTCTTAATCAACACAAAAGCTGATTGATTGGACACAAAGAGAGAAATAATGATCTAAAAACATATCTAAAGCAATTACCAAGAATGTAGCACAAAGAAATAAGAAAATGGAAACCGTTTTATTTTTGTTTTCGTTTTTTGAAGGTTACATGATGTGTAGGACAGAATGAGAGAAGATACAAGATAATTCCACAAGGAAGGAATAGGGGCAGGGAAATATTTTAAAAGAAAATAGCCAAGAATTTTCATCTACTTTGGAAAGTGTAACTATGACCTGAAATCTAGAGGCCATTTAACACAATATTGACTAAATACAACAAACAAAATCAAGACAATAAACTCAGAAAAAATATTTTATATTTCCTTCAAATTAAAAAGAATACCAACAAAACAGCAGACAAAAAGTGAATAAAGGACAGCAACAGAAAATTAAGGAAAGGGAAATGACTCAAATAAAATGAAAAGATGGTTAACCTCATTTAAAATAAATGTCAACTGCACCTATCACTAACATCTTAAAATAAGAAAGTTCAATTAAGCATTGTTTTTGTAAGAATGTAAGGAAATGGGCAAGCTCCTGTACATTACCAAGTGATCAACTCTCTAGGACAGTTTAGCAATACCTATTAAAATTACAAATGTTCTTAACATCTGACTCAGCAATTATAAGAATTCTTCAAATTAACTCACACACTTGCAAAATGATGTATTCCATATAACAAATGCTATGTATTTAGTGCTCATACTAATACTATGCTATGTACAATGCTGGTACTATGAGCCAATGTTTTAAATGCTTAAAAAATAGTAACACACATAATTCTCCTAACAGTCCTATGCAATAGGTACTTTTATCCCCATTTTATAGATGAGGAAACCAGGGTACAGAGAGGTTAAGTAACTTGCTCAAGTTTGCACAGAGACCAGGAATACAGCACAGATAGTCTCGTTCTGGCATCAGTCCTCTTAATCACCACACATTTATCTTTTTACCCTCCTAGTTGTAAAGATCGAACGAGTTACTCTTAAGTAGCTTACAGCACTGCCTGGCAGAGTTACGCCCTCACCTAAGTTCTAGTTGTTGTTATAGTTACTGGTGTTGTAACTAAATATAGTGAAGTCTGCATCAGGGCCATTCTGACTGACTGACTGATCTTTCTCTATCTACTCATATGCCAGCACCATTTACAGTAATTTTCTATAACTTAAAAACAAGTGTTAGGGCAAGCTCCTAAAATCTATTTTTTTGGTCAGTTCTTTCCTGTTTATTCTTCCAGATTAACTTAAAATAACTTCAGATCCCTCATCTCTTACCCATTCACTTGAATTGTATTCAAACACCAAAAAGAACTGACACCTGTATGGTAAATCTTTCCATCTAGTATGTTTCATAATTATCTCAGGCTTTTAAACTATTTCTCATAGTTTCTGCATCTAGATCTCATCACTTCTTAGACCTATTTTTAGATATTTTGTGCTTTTGTTGACAGTTAAACCTTTAATTGATTCTAAAGGTTATCTCTTGGGTTTTTTTAGTATAAAATTATAGCCTGTATTTCTTTCATAATAAAAGCAAAAACTTTTACAATCCTTAGCAAAGGCTGTAAACCAAAATTTTCAAAGGGTAATTTATAACCTCAAAGCATGGAAAAACACTTAATCTGATTGGGAAACAACTGACACCTGGTCCCCCAGCCTCCCACATATCTTTACAAAGGGGCAGATCTTTATATTACTATAAGAAGAGTATTTAAGATAAACTATGGAGTGAAAAGTTCAAGCTGTAAGACAGCATGCACAAAATGAGCCCATTTTGTTTTAAAACATCATGTTTGTATGCAATATCATGTATACAGAAAAGTATCTGGAAAGATACAGTTCCCAAGGTATTTTATACACAGTCCTTGCCTGTGGGGAACAGGAGTGGGAGCAAACTTCCACTTTCTATATTGCTTGACATCCACCTCCAAATCTAATTCTGTTAACATTTTTTTAAACAAATAAAAATATTTTTCAGGTACCTTTAAAAAAAAGTTCAATTCAGGACACAGGTGAAAAATTTTTCAAAATTCCATCTTGAACTTAATCATTATGCAGAAAAACAGCTGGAAAACGATTGTGTCTGAATACATACGGTTTTTACTGCAGACATGATACATTGCCCACAGTGCCCAGAGCTGGACCTCCGGCTGGGAGAAGTTGCCAAGGAGTGGGAAAAATGCCTTGAAGGATCTAGAAAGGTACAAGGATGATGCTCGTTCAGAACTCAGGCTAACATCAGGGATATAATAATGATTTTCAACATTTTATTCAAAGGGTCAGTTCCTCACTAAGACATGTTTGTTGAGCATATAGTATTTATTAAATTACATTCTGTGTTAGACACTCTATACAGTCAATATCTTATTTCACCTTCAATCTGACACACTGTTAAGGCTCATTTTACAAATGAGGAAAACTGAGTCTCAGAGACTTTCTAAACCTGATTTTCCTAGTATCACAAGGACCAGGATTTGAACACAAGGCTACTGACTATAGCAACACTGTACCACGGCCTCAACACCATGGGCAGAGTGAGGGCGAGCCTGAGAAAGAGCACTACACCATCAGGAAATTACCTGTAGGTCACCAGTGCTGTCATCTTACAGCTCAAACTTGGCCAATTCTGGATGGTTGCATACTATACAAAGAGAGAAACCAGGATTCTAGTATTGTATTTCATCATTAAAAAAAAAGGTCATAATAGACTGTTCATGTCATTTATAATTACTATATATGAGAAGATAAATTTTCAAAATACAAGAATGATAACTCACATTTAGGTTCACTTAACTTGCCAAAATATCAGTCAGATAACCATTATATATGTAGAACATAAACCAAGTCAGGTGGAAAACAATGCAATAAAAGAGGGCTTCTGTTTAAAGATAGGGAACTGAGGATGCATCCACTCTGCTAAATCCCATGAACGAAACAGTACAAATGGTGTAAGACAAAGAAGGCAGACACACAAAAAGCATAAAGAAAATGGTGACTGAGTTATACATCTAGCACCAGGTAAAGTTAAAGAACAAACCAATTTGAAAAAAACACCAAAAGACTTAGTATCTGGCATACCATGTTCTTCCGTAAGTGAGATCAGAGGTGGGGTTGGAAATGGGGGGATTGGTTGGAAGTACACAGATCTCTTCCCACCCCTAACAAAATTTCTAGACTGGGCAGCCCCATGAACAATGAGGGTTGACTGCACCATGCTAAAATGGGCTGAACTGAAAATCTAAATGCTAAATGCTGAGTCTCCCCTGCCCGCAACTCTCTTTCTCTAATGGGCTTTTAGATTGTTGGCAGTCGTGTTTATAATTTTCAGTCAGAAGTTTCTTCTTCAAGTCAGTTCCAAACAATTCAGGACAGAAGATCTAATGATGCTGACACTGAAGCATGACTAGTCCAAATCACACTATAGGGAAGCCCATAGTTGACACGTTCCTACCCTTCTGCACATGGCTTCCAAACAGTCCCACTCTTAGATATGAAAGGACAGCTGAGGATCACTGCATAGCTTAAGAGAATCTATAACATAAAGGAACAAAACAAACAGGAAAAAAAGCAACTTGCAGGAAAGACAGACAGTAGAGGAGAGGAAAAAACTTAAAACCCTCAAACTAGCATTAATACCTGTAAAGAGACAAATACAGCAACCAAAAAAAAAAAAGAAATTATACTACAAAGAAGCACTCAGAGAACAAAAATAGGAGTTCTTGGAAATTAAAAATATACCAGAAATGCAAAATCCTATAGAAGGAATAGAGTTGAAAAAGGTTTTTTTAAAAAAAGACAAATAGAAAAATAGGTTAGAAAATGAGTCTGGAAGGTCCAACATCCCAGAGAAAGGAAGAAAGCAGGGATGGGGGAGAGAGGGGAAGAGAGAGAAACTTCCCAGAACCTAAGGTATAACAAGCTTCCCTAGCAGTAAGTAGCCAACATAACAGATAAAAACAAACCCACATCTGATTTCCAAACCCTGAGTGAGGAAAAAGATCTTAAAGCTTTCAAAGTAAAAGGGCACAGGACTTCTCAACACTGAAAGCAAGAAGTCAGACAATGAAGCAATGACCTAGAAATTCTGAAGTGAAAATATTTCACAACTAAAATTCTATTCCCAGCCATTTGAACAACTAAATGTGAAGGTATAATAAAGGCTTTTTCAAACAGATAAAGTCTGAAATTTTCTCTTTCACGCATCTCTGCTTAAGAAAGCTACAGGAGGATATGATCCAACAGAATGAGGAAGTACACCAAAAAAACAGCAATATGCAAGCCCAGTAAACAGGGACTCCAACACAATAGAAACCCGAGGACAGTAGTAAAGGGATACCCTGGGATGACAGTGGTATAGAGATATAAGAAAAAAAGTAGACCAGACAGAAGAAAGGCAGCCCTGGGAACAGAGTCTCTGAGAAGCTGAAGTGGGTCGAATATGTCTGAATGTACTGAAAGGAGATTTGTACCTTTCAAATCTGGAAAGAACAGAGAAGGGTGTACGTAGGGACAGTGAGATAAACAGATAATGCCTAAAATTGCAAAGTCAACAAATAGTATTTAAATGGAGGTGAACAGTAAAAGAAATAGCTTGCAAAAGAGCTAAGGGTGGGAAAGAGAACTGGAAGAAGCCGATATACGACTGTTTGCATGTATAACTTTTACAAAAGGAAAACAGAAGAAGAACAATGAGTTATGTTAATAGAGGTTAGCTCTGGGTGGTAGAGTATGGATGATTTACAGTATTTTCCTCATAGTTTTCTGTATGCTTTCCATTTTCCTCAAATGAACTCTTACTTCTAAAACTCATGATGTAGAAAAATAAGTTTTCTGTAAGAAGATTACTCTGGATTTTGTAAAGAGGAATTGTTCTGGTACCAGATCCTGGAGAAGAGTACTCCTCTGAAGGTTGTGGGATACCCAGGACTGTCTGTCAGATGTCAGGTGGGCTATGATGCCTGCAGCAAAGTAACTGACTTCCATTTGTTTGCTGTGCAGCAAGGTGCTGATATGCTTCACCACATCTTCAGTCACCAGCTTGGAAGAGAGTTCTCTGACTTCAGCTATGTTGTTCTGCAGGTCAGACAGAGCATAAAACACCATGCACAGGAAAGCAGAGGAGAATCAGGCACTTACCCTCTCTCTCTCTCCTACTGCTCAGCTCAGATACATTCTGATCACTGGGTCCCACCCTCCTTCCTCCCAGTTTAGCCTGACTCCCACAGTCCCATCCCCTGATGATGAGTATATCAGTAATAACAACGCACTGCGTAAGCACTTACTAAGTGCCAGGCACTGCACTAGACAGACAAAAATGTCTTTTTATCTCTTCTCGTTTCATCTTTAATATAGTTGTACAAAGAAAGCTGACACAGCAAGACTACCTTGTCAGGTTTACACTACTACTAACTGATTGAACTGGAATGCAAATCCAGGCTGACTCAAACACTTAACTATATGTTACATTAGTTGGAGTTTTCAAAGTAACAATCAAAGGCAGGTAGTATTCTTTATTTTATATATTGTATTAGTTTTCTATGCTGTTTAACAAATTACTATGTACTTGGTGGCTTAAAGCAACACATATTTTTTCTCTCACAGTTTCTGTGGGTCAGGCATCCAGGCATGGAGCTGGTTCATCTACTAAGGTCTCTGAATGCTGCAATCCAAGTGCTGGCTGGGCTGCATTCTCATCTGGAGGCGCCACTGTGTGTGAGGGTTGGGGTGGAATCTACTTTCAAGCTCACTCAGATGGAGGGTTTCAGTTCCTTGCTGGAAGCCTCTGGCACCTCCTAGAAGCTGTGCATACATGTTTCCTTGCTATGTAGGCTTCTCCCTTCTCCAACCACTTACTTCATGGCAGCTTGCTTTTTCAAAGACTGAGGAAGAGCCTCTCTAGTATGCCTGCTATATATATACAGCAGCCCCCTTATCTGCAGGGGATATATTCCAAGACCCCCAGTGGATGCCCAACACCGTGGACAGTACTGAACCCTATATATACTATGATTTTTCCTATACATACATACCTATGATAAAGTTTATGATTAGACACAGTAAAAAATTAATAACTAATAATAAAACAGAAAAATGATACTGCAGGAAAGTTAGGTGAGTGTGGTCTCTCTCAAAAGTACTTGTTTTGTACTCAACCTTCTCGTGATGATGCGAGAGGATAAAATGCCTATGTGATGAGATGGAGATGAAGTGAAATGAATGATGCAGGCACAGTGACGCAGCCTCAGGCTACTACTGACCTTTTAAGCTAAGTCAGAAGAAAGATCATCTGGCTTCCAAACTGCAGTTGACCACGGGTAACTGAGCCCATGGAAATTGAAACCGTGGATAAGGGACTGCTGTGCCTACACTGTAATGTGATCTCAGGAGTGGTAGCTGCTATCTTTGCCATATTCTACTGATGAGAAGCACATCACACATCCTGCCCACACTGAGAGGAGGGGATTCCCCAAAGACATGAGCGCCAAGAGATCAGACTCACCAGGGGTCACCTCAGAGTTTGTCTACCACACTAATGGAAAAACAAAGGTTTACAGGTAAAACATACAGTCAAAGTAAACATAGCAGTAACTGCTTCTGAAGCAGTTTGCAGAAAAGTACACAAAAATTGCACTGTTATAGATCCCAACCCGGTTTTATCCAAACCCATCCTCATCAATAGCATGACTTCAGTATTGTATCTATCAGATGGTAGGCCCAAACAGTAACAGACAAGATGATGGCATCCTTAGCATAACTGAGGAGGACACCTCAGGTGAATCCCAAGATTTTTCTTGTAAGCTTGGCAGAGGATACATTTGTATTAATTAGCTTTTTCTTTCCAGGAGTCTATGGAACAAAATGCTAAGAAAACGGGAGCCACAGGAGAATGTGGGTCTTCATTCAAAAAAGGAAGGAAAAGGGGCAACCTCATGAACTCTCAGCCTTCTGAGAGGCTCTCAAAAAGATAAAAAGTAAAGGATCTTTAGGTCAGCTAGTAGTATAGGATACTTAGCATTGTATAGGATATATGAGACTTCAATCCACCTTTCTGGCCTTATTTCTCATTGCTTTTCTTCTTCCCACCTTCTCCCAAAATTCCAAATATTCTGTATTAACAGTTTCCTTCAAATAACTACATTTTCTCATCTTTCGTAGGCAAAAATTATCTTTGTCCCCCCTTCTTCCTTTTTCTCTTGCTTCTACTTTTCTGTACCTTCTAGATTTCTCAAATTAATTATTTAATCCTCTCTGTGAAGCCTTTCCCATTTACTCTGCTCCAAGTCCTGTATGTGCTAGGGATACAAAGGAAAAGAAGACACATCTGCTTTCAAGGAGTTCATGATCTAGAATCAAAGGCTCCCACTGGAGTTTGTGCCTCTTTTCTAGCTCTCACCACAGTCAATCTTACATCAGAGAGCTGTTTCTATACATGTCTAACACCACCTCCCCAACCCCACAAGTACCAGCAGGCTTGATATATATCATGCATCTGTGTCTTCCACAGCACCAGCATGGAAAACTGCAGGGGCTTATAGACTTCATTACCTTTTGCAAACCTTTCCTTTTATATTTTGGAAACAAAGAAATTTCTCAAGGATATCCTGACTGAGAGGAAGTATAATAGTATAAATTTCTTTAAAAATTGATTGCCTTGATAAAGAGGAAGTATAGCAAAGTGGTTATTATCAGAAACTGAAACCAGACTGCCTGAGTGTGAATTCTGATTCTGCCTCTCACCACCTAGGTAACAGTGTAAATGGCACTTTTGCACCTCACATTCTATGTCTATAAAATGTAGGTACAACAATATGCGGCAGAGCTGAAGACATGACACAACCTTCCCTACCTATGTGCCTTAGCAGTGTGGCCCTGCTGCTCATCCTGCCTAGGGGAGGCTCCCTCCTTTAATCTGGGCTTAACCGTGGGATAATAAAGAACATGTATTTGGTCTTTCCCCCAGTTCCTGATACAGAGCTTTAAATCCCTTGGAATTTCTCCAATGATAAGAGTGATAAGAGTACCTTTGTTCTAATGAGGTCACCCTTGGCAGGCACCTAGGCAGCTTCAGAGTGGGGGCTGGTTATCACAAAGACCAAACCTTGATTAGAAGGAACTTCAGCCCCAGCCCCCAACCTGTAGGGGAAGAGAAAGGAGCTGAAGGTTGAATTAATAACCTAAAATCATCCTTATGTGATGAAACCTCCATTAAAAACCCCTAAAGGATGGGGTTTGGAGAACTTCTGGGTTGGTGAAACATTATGGTGCTGGGAGGGTGGTGTGCCCAGAGAGGGCATAGATAAGCTCTGTATACATCCCTTCCTTACTTTAAGCATCTCTTCCATTTGATTTTCTGAGTTGTATCCTTTATACTAAATGGAAAATAGCAAGTAAAGTGCCTGCCTGAGTTCTCTAAGCCACTCTAGCAATTTATCAACCTGGGGAGGGGGTCATGGAAACCCCAAATTACAGCCAGTCTGTTAGAAGTACAGGTAGCTCAGGACTTAGGACTGGCAAATGAAGTGGCGATAGTCTTTGTGGGATTGAACCTTATATCTCATGGGATCTGATGCTAACTCCAGGTACTTGGTGTCAGAATTGAACTGAACTGAACTGCAGGACACCCAGTTGGTGCTGGAGAAGGGGTTGCTGGAAAATACCCACATCATGTAACCTGCTTTGATATTCTAATGTCCAATGAGACACTGGAAAATGTGACATAAGAAGAGATTTAAGGAGCACTTGCATAATGGAACTTGCTTTCTATTGTTGCCCTAAAATGGCCAAGTAAAGAAGCCAATGGAGACACAAGGCCCAGCTAAAAACCCGCACCGTCAGACAGGAGAGTCAGACCACCTTAGAGCATTTAGTTCTCGCTGAGCCACCAGATGGCTGCAGTCACCTAAGTCCATGAGACCAACAGACCTGGACAGCTAAGTTCAAACTGCTGATCCACAGACTCAGAGGTAAATAAAATGGCTGTTGTTGCAAGCTATAGTTTGTTCACAGCAACAGATGACTAATACATAATGGTATTTACTTTATAAGGATGATGTGAAGATTAAATAATATACATGCAAAATTGCTTACCAAAGTGCCTAGCATATAGTAGGTACTACAGAAATGTTAGTTTTGTTAGTTTTGTTTAAGTTATTAGAACTCAAAACAGCTTCATCTTACCAAAAGACCAAGTACTTTGCTTTGTATTGTTGACTCTGAAAAAGTCTGTCAAAAGAATATATAGGTTATTTTATCACGAAGAAAAGAACTTTACATATAAACTCGATGCTGTCTTCCCACCTCCAAGACTTGGATGAAGATTGTCACTCCTTGACTTTCAATAAAGTGCTTGCAGGCAGTTGGAGACTCATCTGTAAGATTCCAAAGTGCTTTCAAAGTAAATAAGAGGGTGACATCATCTGAATTCTCAGTAGTCTTTTGTTTCACTATTGCTAGAAGTTCCTAAAAACAAAAAGATAGGGAATTAGATGCCCTAATGACTGACTCAATTCTGGTATAATGAAAACAAGACTGAAGAAAAGCTTTAGAATCAAACCTATACTCTAAACCCAAGTTCTATCACTTAATAGCTTTGTAACCCACTTTTTTTCTATAAAATGAGTCACACCTATCTCCGAGGTTTCTATGAAGATAAAATGAAAAAAAATTTTTAAGTTTAATAAGCATTTGATCTAGCTCTTGGTTCTTGTTAATAATCTTCATAGTAAGTACAGATTAGCTGTTTGATTAACAACACCTGGAAATTAGGCACTTAACTCACGTAAGAGAAACTATAAAAATCAACTAAAAAAATACTTGACTTTTTTGTCAACTAAATAGAAGAATTTTAAGTTTTGGTAAATGTGCTGATGGAACACATAAAAGCTTAAGAATTTACTTTAGAAAAGGTGAGAGAGGGAAACCTCCATGCAAAGATGATACATAAACTGAGAGAAGAAAAAGCTAGTTAAGCAAGGAATGGGGACACAGAGGAATTGGAGTGGGAGTGGCAAAGAAAACATTCACTGTTCTAGGCCACGAAGCACACAAAGTGTGGCTAAAGGACAACACTACCATCATAACCACATGCCCTAACAAATAAAGGAAACCACAGGCTCACTGTAACAGAGAGATTCCAACAGAGATTCAAATCAGAATATTTCTAGACAAACGGTACATTTGTATTTATGCTTTCTCTCAAGCTTATTAGTTGTGATGTGAGACAAGGACAGCCATTTTCACTTAACCAGCTAATAAAAAGATATATAAAATATACAGCACCAAAAAAATCAGAGTACGTCTATTTTCAGGAGGAACGACACCACCTCAAATATGTCACCCAAGTAGGAGAGAATTTATTAAGAGTTCATCACAAAAATAAAGCTGTGAGAGCCAAGAGAATATAAAAGTAACACACAACGCTGCAGCCACATCTAGACAACCGATAGCAAATGGCAGCAAGGCACAGGAGGAAGAAGGGGAAATAAGTTTGATCCTGAGCAATAACGGTGACTGGTAAGACCCATGCTTAGATGCTTTACATGTTTTACCTTAATGCTATTCAAAATTACTGAAATATTACTTCTGTAACAGATGCCTCTTTTTCAGATACCAGTTTTTCAGATCAAGAATCTGAGGTACAGAGGAGATAAGTACGTTATTTAAGGGTCTTATGACTAATGGCCGAACCTGGTTTGTTTTAATCTAAAGCCTGAACTTTGGTACCACTACCTAAAACTGTTTCTCCGAGACCTACTATTCTACTCCTCCCTCCATGTTACTTTTAGCCCTTGCTCTCTATATCAGTACCAGTATCAGTCACTCCTCTCTCTATTCCTGTTACCATTCCCAGAAATTTCAGTATTCCTCCATCACATCATTTAGGCAAAATGCCTACCTTAGTTAACCCCTACTCTTCATGCTTCACCCACAAACATCTTCATATTGAAAAACATTTGCTTAAGAATTAATTTCAGGGGCGGAGCCAAGATGGCAGTGTGAGTAGAGCAGCGGAAATCTCTCAAAACCATATATATATTTTTGAAAATACAACAAATACAACTATTCCTAAAAGAGAGACCAGAAGACATAGGACAACAGCCAGACTACATCTACACCTGTGAGAACCCAGTGCCTCGTGAAGGGGGTAAGATACAAGCCGCGGCCAGGCAGGACCTGAGCGCTCCTCACTCCACCTCCCGGCAGGAGGAGAGGAGTCGGAGCGGGGAGGGAGAGGGAGCCCAGGACTGCTGAACACCCAGCCCTAGCCATCCGCACCAGAGCACAGACACACTGTGCATGGGGTGCTGGATACTAGGGAAACAGGACAGTAAGACCTGTGAGCGGGTCCCTGCAGCCGGTGCCCCTGGGACAAAAGAAAAGCGAGTGCCCTTTGAAAATCTTAAAGGGACAAGGGCCTCACAGCTGGATGGAAGCACCCCGGTGCAATCAGCCCAGTAACTGGGAATCCCAGGGAACTCCAGGTGCCCCAACCCCCTGGGCAGCAGTGCAGCTCGGAGGCCCCTCATGGTGATAAACAGCCTCCCACCCATTCCCCCTCCGGAGTGACTCTGCCATAGTGGCAGAGGCCACACCCACAGCAACCAGGCAGAGCTTCTTCCACAGCGTCTGGCCAAGAATCAGACATCCCGTCTGCACGCAGCTGCCCAGCACAGCCGCTAAGGGCCACTGTTTTCCCAGGAGAGGAAGGCCACCTAGCAAGAAGGGATGTTCTCCCAGCTGACACATGCACCAGCTCCCCACAACTACCTCTATCACCATGAAAAGGCTGAAGAATTTGATCCAGACCAGATTAACAGAGACAACCCCTGAGGAGATACACCTAACCAATCTCCCTGAAAAAGAATTCAAAATAAAGGTCATAACCATGCTGATGGATCTTCAGAGAAATGTGCAAGAGCTAAGGGATGAAGTCCAGAAGGAGATTACAGAAATGAAACAATCTCTGGAAGGACTTAAGAGCAGACTGGATGAGGTGCAAGAGGCCGTTAATGGAATAGAAATCAGAGAACAGGAACACAGAAAAACTGATGCAGAGAGAGATAAAAGGATCTCCAGGAATGAAACAATATTAAGAGAACTGTGTGACCAATCCAAAAGAAACAATATCTGCATTATAGGGGTACCAGAAGAAGAAGAGAGAGAAAAAGGGTTAGAAAGTGTATTTGAAGAAATATTTGCTGAAAACTTCCCCAAACTGGGGGAGGATATAGCCTCTCAGACCACAGAAGCACACAGAACTCCCAACAGAAGGGACCCAAGGAGGACAACACCAAGATACATAATAATTAAAATGACAAAGATCAAGGACAAGGACAGAGTTTTAAAAGCAGCCAGAGAGAGGAAAAAGGTCACCTACAAAGGAAAACCCATCAGGCTATCATCAGACTTCTCAAGAGAAACCTTACAGGCCAGAAGAGAATGGCATGATATATTTAATGCAATGAAACAGAAGGGCCTTGAACCAAGAATACTGTATCCAGCACAATTATCATTTAAATATGAAGGAGGGATTAAACAATTCCCAGACAAGCGAAAGTTGAGGGAATTTGCCTCCCATAAACCACCTCTACAGGGTATTTCAGAGGGACTGCTCTAGATGGGAGCACTCCTAAGACTAAATAGATGTCACCAGAGAAAAAAAAATCACAGCAAAGAAAGCAGACCAACCAAATACTAACTAAAGGCAAAAAATAAAATCAGCTACCCACAAAAGCAGTCAAAGGAAACACAAAAGAGCACAGAATAAAACACCCAACATATAAAGAATGGAGGAGGAGGAATAAGAAGGGAGAGAAATAAAGAATCACCAGACAGTGTTTATAATAGCTCAATAAGCGAGTTAAGTTAGACAGTAAGATACTAAAGAAGCTAACCTCGAACCTTTGGTAACCACGAATCTAAAGCCTGCAATGGCAATAAGTACATATCTTTCAATAATCACCCTAAATGTAAATGGACTGAATGCACCAATAAAAAGACACAGAGTAATAGAATGGATAAAAAAGCAAGACCCATCTATATGCTGCTTATAGGAGACTCACCTCAAACCCAAAGACATGCACAGACTAAAAGTCAAGGGATGGAAAAAGATATTTCGTGCAAACAACAGGGAGGAAAAATCAGGTGTTGCAGTACTAGTATCAGACAAAATAGACTTCAAAACAAAGAAAGTAACAAGAGATAAAGAAGGACATTAAATAATGACAAAGGGCTCAGTCCAACAAGAGAATATAACCATTATAAACATATATGCACCCAACACAGGAGCACCAGCATATGTGAAACAAATACCAACAGAACTAAAGGAGGAAATAGAATGCAATGCATTCATTTTAGGAGACTTCAACACGCCACTCACTCCAAAGGGTAGATCCACCGGGCAGAAAATAAGTAAGGACACGGAGGCACTGAACAACACACTAGAACAGATGGACCTAATAGACATCTATAGAACTCTACATCCAAAAGCAACAGGATACACATTCTTCTCAAGTGCACATGGAACATTCTCCAGAATAGACCACATACTAGGCCACAAGAGTCTTAGTAAATTCCAAAAGATTGAAATTCTACCAACCAACTTCTCAGACCACAGAGGTATAAAACTAGAACTAAATTGTACAAAGAAAGCAAAAGGGCCCACAAACACATGGCGGCTTAACAACATGCTCCTAAGAATTAACTTCAGTATCTGCCAAATAACTTCAAATGGACACTCAACTATACTTGGCAATTCTACTCTGTTTCTCAATTTGCTCCAAAGGCTACTATTTCATCATTCTCTCTAGTCACACTTTGCCATCTTTATTTTGGTCTTCTGTAATTTTTTTTAAAGTATCATTGATAAACAATTTTAAGGTTTCACACGAACATGTTATGGTTTCAACATTCACTCATATTATCAAGTCCTCACCCCCCTTGCAGTCACTGTCTATCAGCATAGTAAGATGCTGTAGAGTCATGACTTGTCTTTTCCATGCTGTACTGCCTTCACTGAGACCTATCTATATTGTGAGTGCTAATCATCATGCCCCTTACCCCTCATCTCCCTTCCTCCATAATTGCCCTCCCCATCTCCCTCTTTGGTAACTGCAAGTCCCTTCTTGCGGTCTGTGAGCCTGCAACTGTTTTGTTCCTTCAGTTCTACTTTGTTGTTATACTCCACAAATGAGTGAAATCATTTGGTACAAGTCTTCTACACCTGCCTTATTTCACTGAGCATATTAATACCCTCTAGCTCCATCCATGTTGTTGCAAATGGTAGGATTTCTTTCCTTCCTATGGCTGAATAGTATTCTATTGTGTATATGTACCACCTCGTCTTTATCCATTCATCTACTGATGGACACTTAAGTTCCTTCAATTTCTTGACTATTGTAAATAGTGCTGCAATAAACACAGGGATGCATATGTCTTTTGAATCTGGGATCCTGTTTCCTTCGCATAAATTCCTAGGAGTGGAATTATTGGGTCAAATGGTATTTCTATTTTTAGTTTTTTGAGGAACCTCCATATTGCTTTCAACTATGGCTGAACAAATTTACATTCCCACCAGCACTGTAGGAGGGTTCCCCTTTGTCCACATCCTTGCCAGCATTTGTTGTTCCTTGTCTTTTGGATGTTGGCCATCCTAACTGGTGTGAGGTGATACCTCACTGTGTTTTTAATTTGCATTTCCCTGATAATTAGTGATGTGGAACATCTTTTCATGTGCCTGTTAGCCATGTGAATTTCTTCTTTGGAGAAGTGTCTGTTCAGATCCTCTGCCCATTTTTTAATTGGGGTTTTTTTTTGGGTATTGAGGTGTATGAGCTCTTTATATATTTTGGGTGTTAACCCCTTATTGGATAAGTTGTTCATGAATATATTCTCTCATACTGTAGGATGCCTTTTTGTTCTGCTGATGGTATCCTTTGCCAGACAGAAGCTTTTTAGTTTGATGTAGTCCCATTTGTTCATTTTTGCTTTTGTGTTCAGGAAAACATTGCTCGTGTTTATCTTCAGGAGATTTTTGCCTAGGTTTTCTTCAGTGAGTTTTATGGTTTCATAATTTGCATTCAGGTCTTTGGTCCATTTTGAGTTTACTTTTGTGTATGTAGTTAGACAATGATCCAGTTTCTCTTACATGTAGCTGTCCAGTTTTGCCAACACCAGTTGTCGAAGAGGCTGCAATTTCCCCACTATATATCCATGGCTTCTTTATCATATATTAATTGGCCATATATGCTTCGGTTTATATCTGGGCTCTCTATTCAGTTCCTGATCTATGGGTCTGTTCTTGTGCCAGAAGCAAACTGTTTTGATTACTGTGGCTTTGTAGTAGAGCTTGAAGTTGGGAAACATAATCCTGCCAGGTTTATTCTTCCTTCTCAGGATTGCTTTGGCTATTTGGAGTCTTTTGTGGTTCCATATGAATTTTAGAACTATTTTTTCTAGCTCACTGAAGAATGCTGTTGGTATTTTGATAGGGATTGCATTGAATCTGTAAGTTGCCTTAGGTAGGATGGCCATTTTGACAATATTAATTCTTCCTACCCATGAGCATTGGATGTATTTCCATTTATGGGTGTCTTCTTTAATTTCACTCATGAGTGTCTTGTAGTGTTCAGGGTATATGTTTTTTACCTCTTTGGTTAGGTTTATTCCTTGGTATCTTATTCTTTTAATTGCAATTGAAATGGAGTTGTTTTCCTGATTTCTCTTTCTGCTATAGGAATGCCACAGATTTCTGTGTACCAATTTTGTATCCTGCACCTTTGCTGAATTCAGTTATTAGTTCTAACAGTTTTTGGGTGGATTCTCTGGGGTTTTTATGTACAGTATCATGTCATCTGCAAACAGTGATAGTTTAACTTCTTCCTTACCAATCTGGGTGCCTTTTATTTCTTTGTATTGTATGATTGCCATGGCTAGGAACTCCAGAACTACATTGAATAAAAACGGTCAGACTGGGAATCCTTGTCTTGGTCCGATCTTAAAGGAAAAGCTTTCAGCTTTTCACTCTTAACTATGATGTTAGCTGTGAATTTGTCATATCTGACCTTTATTATGTTGAGGTACTTGCCCTTTATTCCCATTGTGTTCAGAGTTTTATCATGAATGGAGATGTTGAATTTTGTCAAATGCTTTTTCATCATCCATTGAAATGACCATGTGGTTTTTGCCCTTTTTGTTGATGTGGAGTATGATATTGATTGATTTTTGAATATTGTCCCATCCTTGCATCCCTGGAATAAATCCCACTTGGTCATGATGGATGATCTTTTTTATGTATTTTTGAATTCAATCTTTTTAAATCTACTAGGCTTTTTTTGTGGCTTAGAATGTGATTTATTCTTGAAAACATTCCACATACATTTGAGAGGAATGTGTATCCTGCTGCTTTTGGGTGGAGTACTCTGTAGATGCCTGTTAGATCCATCTGTTCCAATGCATTGTTCAGTGCCTCTGTCTCCTTGACCTGTCTTTTGTTGTGAATAGTGTGTGGAAATCTCCTAAAATGAAAGTGTTGCATCTTATTTCCCCCTTTAATTTTGTTAGTATTTGTTTCACATATTTAGGTTGTCCTATATTGGGTGCACAGATTCTTATAATGGTTATATCCTCTTCTTGGACTGACCCCTTTATCATTATGTAATGACCTTCTTTGTCTTGTTACTTTGTTTTGAAACCTATTTTGTCAGATACAAGTACTGCAACTCCTGCCTTTTTTCTCCCTGTTATTTGCATGAAATATCTTTTTCCACCTTTCACTTTTAGTCTGTGTATGTCTCTGGGTTTGAAGTGAGTCTCTTGTAGGCAGCATATAGATGGGTCTTGTTGTTTTATCCATTCTGTAACTCTATGTCTTTTGATTGGTGCATTCAGTCCATTTACATTTAGGGTGATTTTCGATAGGTATGTATTTATTGCCATCACAGGCTTTAGATTCGTGGTTACCAAAGGTTCAAGGGTATCTTCTTTACTATCTAACAGTCTAACTTAACTCACTTAGTATGCTATTACAAACACAATCTAAAGGTTCTTTCTTTTTTCTCCCTTCCTTTTCTTCCTCCTCCATTCTTTATCTATTAGGTATCATATTCGGTACTCTTTGTGTATCCCTTGACTGACTTTTAGGTAGTTGATTAATTTTGCATTTGTTTGGTAATTAATTGGTCTACTTCCTTTACTGTGATTTTATTTTCTCTGGTGACAGCTATTTAGCCTTAGGAACAGTTCCAACTATAGCAGTCCCTCCAAAATACACTGTAGAGATGGTTTCTGGGAGGTAAATTCCCTCAATTTTTGCTTATCTAGAAATTGTTTAATCCCTCCTTCAAATTTGAATGATAATCTTGCTGGGTAGAGTATTCTTGGTTGGAGGCCCTTCTGTTTCACTCCATTAAATGTATCACGCCCCTCCCTTCTGGCCTGTAAGGTTTCTGCTGAGAAGTCTGCTGATAGCCTTATGGGCTTTCCTTTGTATGTCATCTTTTTCCTCTCTCTGGCTGCCTTCAATACTCTGTCCTTGTCCTTGATCTTTGCCATTTTAATTGTTATATGTCCTGGTGTTGTCTTCCTAGGGTTTCTTGTGTTTGGAGATCTCTGCACTTCCATGACCTAAGAGACTATTTCCTTCCCCAGACTGGAGAAGTTTTCACAATTATTTTCTCAGAGACTTTCTATCCCTTTTTCTCTCCTCTTCTTCTGGTATCCCTATAACGCAAATATTGTTCTGTTTGGATTGGTTGCAGAGTTGTCTTCTTTCATTCCTAGAGATCTTTTTTCTCTCTGTGCCTCAGCTTCTTTGTTTCCCTGTTCTCTAGTTTCTATTTCATTTACTGTCTCCTCTATCTTGTCTAATCTACTTTTAAATCCCTCCACTGTATGTTTCATTTCAGATACTGCATTTTTCAAAGTTTCTTTTTCTTGAAGTTCTCCCTGCAATCTTGAATATTTTTCTGTACATCTGTGAGCATGCTTATGATTTTTATTTTGAAATCTTTATCAAGAAGATTGGTGATTTTAGTTTCCTTGAGCCCTCTTTCTGGCATCTTTTCTTGCAGTTTTGTTTAGACAAAATTCTTTTGCAGTTTTATTTTAGTCACTCCTAAGGAATAATAACTTTGTGTAGATGGTGCCCTCTAGTGCCCAGAAGCTCTACTCTATGGAGCTACCAAGCACCTGTAGCAATGGCAGGGGTCACAGGCAAGCAGAACTGGTTTCAGCCAAGGAAAGAGTTCTTTTTTGCCTTCCCAGCTGTAGCATCTGCCTCCACTGCTAGGTCCAGAGGCCCATGTGCACAGGAGGAGCCTCTGTGCTATGCCCCTGTAGCTATCGTAGGTGGGGCCACCTTCCACCTGGCCTGACACTATAGCAGGGGAAGCAGGTGTGCAGGATCAGTGCCTGCTTGGAGGAAGGAGTGACAGGCTGCATGTTGCAGGGGTGGGGGGCATTGCATGGTCCTCGGGGCTGCATTGCCAGTCAGGGGGATGGAGCATGTGAAGCTCCTGAAAGTTCCCAACCTGCTGTACTGAATGTGCCAAGACGATTTTGTCCAACTGACCTTTCTCCTGAGCACGGAGCTCTGTATAGTCTTTGCCCTTTTAGTGCCCCTCTCACTGCTGGGAAGTCTTTCAAACTGCCTGCCTTTCTTTTGTCCCAGGGTTGGGGGGGGGTCAGTTGTGCATACCTGTTCTCCACAAGAGGCTGGAATCTCAGTCTCTCAGAGTATTCCTCCCGTCTTTGCTTTCCAACTCCATTAATCTCCAAAGCACCATGTAATGTGGGTTCATGTTACTGGAGCAGATTTCCAGAGCTGGGTGCTCAGCATTCCTGGCCTTCTACTTCCTCTCCACTCCTTTTCTCTTCCACCTGTGGGCCAGGGTGGCAGGAGGGCTGCAACCCACTGGATTGCAGCTTTGCTACTTTACCCTTTTCTTTCTGTGAGGTCTTCTCTCTTTCCCACATGTAGGCTGTCTGTTCTGTAGTCCTCTGGTCACTCTTTCAGGGTTAGTTGTATTTTCATGTTATACATAGTTTTGGGAGGAGGTTTCTCCCTCACTTCTCATGCCACCATCTTTCTCCGACCTCTCTTTAATTGCCATCTGTATGCTCCTTTCATTTGATCACTTCATCTAAGTTTTCACTGAGAATTATAGTTGTTCTTCCTAACAAAACTCTATCAATCTACCTGCAGTTGTATCAATGTACTGTCTTCCCTTCTGCTCCCATCTAAAGCCAACAGGTTTACTTTCTGCTCTATATACAATTTCTGTACACAGATTTGGCACTAAAGCTGTTTCCCTCAGTCTTGCCTATGCCATCAATTTTTTCCTCTTTTCAGAATTCCTTCTTATGGGCATAAAATATTTCTTAATATAATTTATCTTGAAAAAAAAATAACACTACTGGCCCCATATAGTATCTTTATTTCTCTTTGTCATTAAGATATATCAAAAAGTTGTCTCCATTTCTCACCTCCCCTTTGCTCATCATTGTATTCCAATCAGATTTTGTCCCACTATTCCATAAAAATAATATAAGCAAGATAATAATTTCCATCCTGCCAAATCCAACAGTCTTCATTCTGCTTTCATTTCTCTCACTCATGACTGCCCAATTTTTCTTGCAATATTTCTCTTGGATTCTAAGACACCATTCTCCCCAAATGGTTTTCTACCTCATTTAGGATGCTCCTTTTCTATTTCTTTATCCTCTTCCAACTTACCTACTTCAGCCTTTTTCTTTTCTCCACATATACTCCACACTTTCATCCCATGTCAGAACAGATGACTCCAATTATTTCTCTAACCTTGTCCACTTCTGAGCTGCCAACCATATGTTAAACTGCCTACTTGACCATCAAACTGCCTAAGCATCTCAGCAATTAACACATCCAAAATCACTCTTGTTTTTTTTTAATCCCTGTAGCTCCAGGGGGAAGCAGTATTCCCAGCCCAGGGCAAATAAACCAATGTGACCAAAATCAACCTAAGAAAAGGCTAGATTGGGAGAAACCCTTTTACTACTCACAATGAGGCCCGGCTCTGTTCATGCATGCTCCCTCCTTTCTCCCTGTCCAGCCTTCAGCATGTAAATAGCGAAAGCCCACTTGGTCCTCTCAGTCCCAGTCATGGTGTGCACTCACTTTCCCACCAGCCCCTTCCAGGAAAAATGCCATGGGCAGGACCCCAGCAACTGACAGGTGCCAAACCAATTATACAATGGGGGGAGGAGAGAACAGCCTCTCTCCACCCCTTGCCTGAGAGGCTGCAAGAAGCTGCAGCTGTATATGTAAATGGTCTAAGACCAGGTGAGAAATTCTGGAAATACTGCAATTTACCCTAGAATTGCCCAAACCTAGCTAGACACCAAATACTCAATAGGTTCCACTTACAACAGAAAAGCAAAAGGTAAAAGTCTTAGGAATAAATTAAGAAATGTAACATCAAAATAAAGAAAATGTCCACATACTTTTGTAGGACATGAAAAACTGAATTAAAGGAGTAACACATATAAGGAAGAATCATTATCACAGAGATGTCAATTCTTCTAAGTCAATATATAAATTTAACACAATCCCAAAGAAAACAAGGCTTTTCAGAACTCAACAAGCCAGTAATTCTGGTGTTCACATAGAAAAACAAACAGATATGGTGCACTGAAAGAAACCCAAGGGAAGATCTTAACTATTAAAGGATTCTTAGAGATAAGAAATAAAAAGATCTCAGCATGTAAATAGACATACAGATTAATGAAAAGGAATAAAGTCCAGAAAGTTGCAAATATATGAGTATTTACTATTTGATAAAGATTGTACTGCATAACTGGAGAAAAGATCAATTATTCAAGGCAACAGGGCAGGCATTAAGAACAGACCCCTACATCTCAAAAAAATTCCAAATATCAAATATTTACATGTTAAAAAAAAAAGAAACCAAAAATTGACAACAAGAGGAATTTAAGAAAATATTCCATTGAGTGGAAAAAGATTTTTTAAATGTTCCATCAATCCCAGAGGCCTAAAATAATAAATTTTACCACATAAAAATAAAAAAAAAACTTCTGCATGACAGAACATGCCATATATACAATAAAAACAAAGAGCCAGTTGGGCAAAAATACATGCATCTCATATATTATAGTCAAAGGCTCATTTCCTTAATACATAAATTCTATAAATTAGAAAATAGCAACCCAAAAGGAAAATATACAGAGACCATGAATAGACAGTTCACAGGAAATATATTCAATAGAACTACACCTTCATATTTACTAGAGCAGCAGAATCACTAGACAACGTCTACACAGATAAATCAAGAAATCATCATAAGCATTTTATTTAGAGATATGGAGGTACATACCAGAAGAAATAGCTCTAAGAGTTAAGACTAGTTTCTTCTGGGGAGCAGGTCTTACAGATTTTTCATTTTATAGGCCTAGAGTGATTGGATTTTTTAAATTATGTCCATCCATTTTTTATTTAAAAAAAAAAAAGGTCATAAAAGTGACAACCAACCTACCTTAACTGCCATGAAGAGCTCTTCTTTAAGGTCTGCAGTTTGCTCAGGTGAAAGCTGTAAGCAGAACAAAAAGCCAAATGTGCAGTATTAGGCCTCCATCAAGGCGAGGGGAGCGAAACCTTGCTTTTAGCAATCACCTACCTGCAGGGCTAGAATTGAGGTGATGCTTACTGCCATTGTTTGCATCTTTGGGTTTTCATGCTTACAGAGCCATCGCATGACAAACTTGGCAGCATCAAATCTGAAAAGCAGTATTTTTCTCACAATAAAGTTTGTGAAACTGCACATGAGAGAAGAAAATCACTTAGCTTCCCTAGTAAATACAGTCTTGGATTTCTAAAGCCTCAGCTGTGAAAGAGCATTTGACCAAAGATCAGAAGAGGAAGAAGAGAGCATGCAAACAAAAATGTGAATAAACTGCACAGGAGTCAAAGACGGCCAGATCTAAGAAAGACATTTTTTACCATTCACTTTCTACTATGATGGGTCTGAAAAAAGAAGTTCCCCAAGAGGTAGTAATTTCTCATCTGAATTTTAGACAGTGCTAAAATGCCACAGCAAAAAATTACTTAGTGAGAGAGAATTCATGCCCTTTTACAGAGGCAATTGTTACTCAGCTTCAACTGATGACTGCCATGCAGGAATAAGGACTGAGCTGAAAAAGATCTTCCAACTTTGCAAGAGAAGGTAGAATACAGGTTTTTCTTAAATGAGAAAAACCACCTTCCCTACTGTATTTTTAAAAGTCAGCTCCCATTTGAAGTACACATTTCAATTAGATTTAAGAATACAACTCTGACCCCACCAATCACAGGCTTTGTTCATGTCAGCTTATGCTTAATTTCCCTGCTGTTGGCAGCAATACATATATGTTTTTGAATTATGAATCTGGGAGATTACAAAGGTCTCAAGAGGAATCCCTGTGTGATAAGTACTATACAAACATCATATCTAATCCTTGTGTCACTATTTTACAAATGAGGAAAACTTACGCACAAATATAATGGAGAGGCTAGAACTTAAGTATGTTTAACTCTTTGGAAGCCCATGTCCTTTCCACTCACTGACCTGAAATGGAATCACATTTTAGGAGATAAATTTTCAAGTAGGGTACTTCCAATTACTTCTGTGGAAGAGGCTCAACAAAGCATTCTCCCCAATCACCCTGTCCCAGCCTTAATCAGATCCTTGCTAAGCTAATAACCAAAACCCAACAATGCTCAGAGCAACACTATATACTCCAAAATCAGATGACCAAGTTTTATACTTGCCTGTCAAATGGAACATCCACAAGAATCCTGGAATTGGTTAAGAAGAGAAGACAATTCTTCTGTAACTTTAAGGGAATGAAGAAAAGTAATATTGAGCAAATGTGTACTCCATTCTAAATAAAAGTTACAAGCATCCGGAAGATGACATCAATGTGCTTTTCACTGAAAGCTGGTTACCTACCCCTCTCCAAGTTCTTCATTTAATCTTACTCTGTCACATTTACCTAAAAGAATAATCCTTCCCCTCCTTTTTTATTTTTGCAAAGACGGGGGCTGCTCATTCACCTGAACCCTAGTAGCCTGCCGTTGTGTCAGTTCAAATCAATCACTTGACACCTGGCCCATCTACTGAGTGACAAACGTCCTTCGTAGACCTCAAACCTAACAGTGACAGAGCTGTTACTTCCTACCTCAGACTGGAAGGAGGTGAACTGGGGCTTTACAGATGAGGGATAGAGGCCTCCTGGGAAAGCTATGTGAATAGGAAAATATAACATCTCTTTAAAAGGCCAGGAGTAGGCCAGTATGATAGAAGTATAGTGTATGAGGCAGGGGCAGCAAGCCTGAAATGCCAACAGGAACTAGGCAGTAGCATAAGTTAAGAGGGCTGAGTGTGAAATAACAGGACAGTGGTAGGAATTATGGCAAACTAGAGAATTCATGCACCTTTAGGGGAGGCAGTTGTTATTCAGTGGATGAATGGATGACTACATGCAGGAATGAAGACTGAATTAGGCAGGGTCTTCCGACTTCTCAAGAGAAAATGGAAAAATGAAAGAACACCTTCCTTGCTATATTTTAAAAAATTTATTCCCATTTTAAGTACACATGTCAATTACATTTGACAAATTTATACAGCTATATAACCACTATCAGCCACCACATCAAGACAAAAATATTTCCATCATTCCGAAGAGTTCCACTAGATTCCCTTCTAGTCAATCCCAACCTTATAAACCCCAGCCCCAGAAAATTACAGTCATTACAGGTTAGTCTTCTCTAAAGCTTCATATAAATGGAATCATACAGTATCTTCTCTTTTGCACCTGGCTTGTTTTGCTCAGCGTATAATGTTCTTGAGAGTCATCCATGCTGAATGTATCAGTACTTCATTTTTCTTATTGCCAAATAGTTTTTCTTTATATGAATACATCACAATTTGCTTATCTATTCAACTGTTGGATATCCGGGAAATTTTCAATTTTGGGGAATTATGAATAAAGATATTATGAATATTCATGTATAAATCTTTGTATGGATCTATGATTTCATTTCTCTAGGAGTGGAATGGCTGGGTAGTATGGAAGGTATATGTCTAACTCTAAGAGAAACTACCAGATTGTTAAGCTGGTGGTTCTATCATTTTACATTCTAACATCAATATATGAGAATTTCAGTGGTCCCACACCTTTGTTGGCACTTGGTAATGTCAGTCTTTTAATTTTAACCAATCTAGGGGGTGTGTTGTGGTATCTGGTATGTAGTAGTATCTCCTTGTGGTTTTAATTTGCATTTCCCTGATGACAAAAGATACTGAGCCATCTTTTCATATACACTCATTTGTCATCTGCACATCTTTGGTGAACTGTCTACTCAAATCTTTTGCCTTTTTAAAAAATTGGCTTGTTTGAGGTAAACAAAAGTAAAAATAAAGAAGTGGGAATCCTCGTGTCACTATTTTACAAATGAGGAAAACTTAGCACATCAAACCAAAAAGCTTCTTCATAGCAAAGGAAACCACCACAAAACAAAAAGGCAACGTAATGTATGGGAGAAGATATTTGCAAATGATATATCCAATAAGGGGGTATTCCAAAACACATAAAGAATTCATACAACTCAACACCAAAAAACCCCCAAATAATCCAATTAGGTAATGGGCAATCTGATAGAAACTTTTCCCAAAGGAGATGTACAGACAGTCAATAGACATGTGAAAAGATGCTCAGTAACACTAATCAGGGAAAACAAATCAAAACCACATACCAATCAGAATGGTGAGTATCAACTAAGCAAGAAATAATAAGTACTGATGAGGATGTGGAGAAAGGGGAATGGCAAGGATATGTAGAAAGGGAAACAACCATACACTGATGGTGGGATTGTAAACTGGGGTAGCCACTATGGAGAGCAGTTCATAGATTTCTCAAAAACTAAATATGGAAATACCTCATATCCTAGCATTTCCACTTCTGGGAATCTACCCAAAGAAAACAAAATCACTAAAAAGTATATGCACTCCCATGATTATCATAGCATTATTTACTATAACCAAGATACTGTATTTACAATATTGTTATTTACAAAATATTTGTAAATATAGCAACCTAAGTGTGACATTAATGAATGGATAAAGAGGTTGTGATTGGTAGATACAACAGAATACTACTCAGCCATAAAAAATGAAATATTGCCATTCGCTGTAACACGGATGGTCCTTCAGGGCACTTTGCCAAAGGGCAATAAGCCAAAGAAGGGAAAATATCTTATGATTTCACTTCTATGTGGAATCTTAAAAACAAAACAAATAGATTCACAGAGAACAGACTGGTGGTCACCATGGGGAGGTGAGTGAGGGAATGGGTAGAATAGGTTAAGGGGATAAAGAGGTACAAACTTCTAGTGTTAAAATAAGTTAGTCACAAGGATGAAAATTAAAAAAAATAAAAGGTTGGTTTGTCTTATGTTACTTAGAGTTATATAAAAATCCTCATAATATCAAATAAACACTTTTCCAAGCCAATGGCTTGCCTTTTATTTTTAAAAATTTTTTGTGAGAAGCTTTTAATTTTGATAAATTCTAATTTATTTTTCTTTTGGATGTGTTTTTTATATCTCATGAAAACTTTGCCTACTTTGAGGTCACAAATATTTTAACCTATGTTTTCTTCTAGAAGTTGTAAGGTTTTAGATTTTATATTCAGATCTATGATACAATTTAGTTCAATTTTCACATATGATGTTAAGCCTGTAGGGATGTACCAAAGTGTTAACAGTAGATGTTTCTGGGTAATTGGTTTCTGAGAAATTTTAAAAACTTAAACCCAATGGCTTATTCATATTTCCTATTTGTTCTGTATCAAACACAAATTCCTTCATCTATTTGCTCCTCTCTCTCTCAGGTAAGATGAAAAATCAAAACTAAGTAAAATATTTTTTGTATATTTATCCAGAAGGAAGAAACACAGTTATGTATTTAAGTCAAATTACCTGCTGGTAATGGGGGAAATTTTTCAGAGCCTTGAAAAGCAGACATGTAACCTCTGACAACAGACGGATGGGCATCCCCCTGGCCAGGCCCTGGCGTGTTAAGTTGAGGGTGCAAGCACTGGCTGTGAACTGCACTGGCAAATCCAAAGGATGATTCCTCATTCCTACAGCCACAAGCTGAAGATAAACTTGTTTTTAGAGGCATATGGCAACATTAGCATTGTTTTACTGCCTTGTTTTGCTCAGTGGGATAGAAAGTAACAGATTTTTGCTATCCTCAGCACTTAATTTTAGGACACCATCAATAACCTCCAGTCCAACTGTAGCCATGAACTAACTGGGTGACTTTTAGGCAAGTCATTGCCCTCCCTCTGGACCTCTATTTCATCATCTGTAATTTCATAATCATTTATTGTACCTCACTCCAAATGACATGAATTGTAAGCACTACAGGTGACACAAACATGAATTACTTACATCATAATCCTTACAAAGTCTTGAGAGAGAAATATGGTATATAAACAGAGCATTGTGAGGGATGTTAAAACACAAAACTAGGGGTAAAAAACACAAAAAAGGTATAAACAAATTTTTATCTAAGATAATTATGGAAAGAGCAATCATTTCTGGTATAAAATCAAAAGGCTTCATTTGGAGAACACACTTTGGTCTCAGAATTTGGACAGGAGAGGGAAGTGAGGGTGGAATGGAGGGGATTTCACAGGGCAGGAATATGTGATAAGGAAATACATGAAGTGGACAAAAAGATGGGATAAATCCACCAACGCAGGCAGAATAAATATGAATTTGAGAGAATTTTGAAAGAACATGAAAAGTAATAAAACATTAGAAAGGTAATTAGCAGACAGACTATGGAAGATCTAGAACACAAATGTAAAATGAAGGTTGTGTACTAAGCTTAGACTACAATTGCTCTGATATTCAATGACAATGTGATGTTTCATCTACCAAATAGGGATAATCATCCTTACCCACCTCTGGAGACCAGACTGCTGATATTTAAATGAACTAGAATTTTAAGAAACTAGAGCTCCTTGCTTTGACAGCTCTGCATGAACACAAGGAGCCTAGAGACACACTTCTACTATGGAAAATTACTTTTTCTACATTGAACTGCTCCTAGAATTTAATTGGATTGCCATGATCTGCAATTTAAATATGCAGAAACAAAAAACAAAAAATCACATGATTTTCAAAAAAATTAATCACAGAATCTTAGGTATGAAAAGGACTTTTAGAGTATCTAACTCAATCTCCTCATTACAGATGGGAAACAAAGGTCCAGAGTTTTTTCTTTGTATTGTATTGCCTTTAAATTATGAATAAACAATCCCCCATGGTACAGAAATAGCCCCTTTTTTTAGAGAACTACAAAGAATTACAAATAATAAAGATGTTGTGACTTGACTCCATTTTGTTACTACATTTAATTTTAAACAATTGCAATTTTCTCTTCCAAACCATTTAATACTTCCAATTATTTTTAAAATAAATTCCTCCTTCCATAAACCAAAGCAAAGTATGACCCTATCGATACTGGTAATTTTTTTATTCAGAAAACACTTTAAATGGTAGATTTGCTCACTTTCAATTATTGTTATTTTTTTCTGTTCTTGTTGAGGATCCTGTTGTTTTCCTTCAGAAGACCAGATGTTATAGATTTTAGAGTATATAAATGAAAGAAGAAACAAACAATGTTTAAGTCAAAGTGATTTCATGTTTCTACATTACTGAGTTGCACTTTAGGCAAAATAGTGCAATGGTCCTATTAGCCCCTTCCAGGCCAAATTAAAAAACTAGACAATTCAAACTGATTCAGATGCTCAAAACAAGAGATGATCTGGCACTTAAGCCCAACACTGTTTTCCTTTCTCTGTGAGGGTACTTTGACTCACTACAGAATAAGACATTTAAATCACTGTATAGTGTGTTTGGTGAATAACCTGAATTGAATCAAGTAAGAAGTAACAATAAAAACTACTTTCTGAGGGGTAGTTACCTTTAAAAGAGCAGGCATGGTTACCTGCACTGAAAACGTCTCTGTGAAAAGCCGGCAGAGGGCTTCCTTCATAAAACATAACCTATTCTGGTATCTGCTCAGTGCTTCTGAAATCTGACTCATATTGGCTCCTCCAGCAACCTGAAAAACAAAGACGTCACCAGTATGCTTCACATTCCTCTTAAGCACAGGCTTTTAGGTGCCTCAAATGTTTGAAACAGTAACAGGTATTCAATTAAATGTTCCAGATGCTTATTTAACGAAGTTGTTCTC
This sequence comes from Manis pentadactyla, assembly GCF_030020395.1. NCBI lineage: Eukaryota > Metazoa > Chordata > Mammalia > Pholidota > Manidae > Manis > Manis pentadactyla. The sequence goes on along the minus strand of NC_080022.1, from coordinate 42,608,175 downwards.
ATTCAATTGAAATTCTAATATGTAAATGTTCTTATCACACTATTTTTACAGATGGGTCCACAGAGGTGAAATATGGTGTTAACTATAACAAAGCAATTAAGTAGTAGAGCTAAATTCAAATATCATCTCCCTACAACTATATTACAGTTAAGAGCTCAACTTAATGGGTAGCATGTAAATTTTTAAACAACCAAGAACTATGAATACATATGTCTTCCAAGTACTGATATGGGACAAATTAGACAATAAAAGACAGGGCAAAGGTCACATAAAACAACTAAAATGAAAAAAGGAACTGACCTTTATTATAAGTAGTATTCTTTTATTATTTCTTTAGTATTACTATTCCTAAAGTAATAATTTTTAAAAGTCTACACATTAACAAAAAAAGTCTAGGCCAGCATATCTCTAATACCAAAACCAGGCAAAGACACCACAAAAAAAGAAAATTACAGGCCAATATCCCTGATGAACATAGATGCAAAAACCCTCAATAAAATATTAGCAAACTGAGTTAAAAAATACATCAAAAAGATCATCCATCATGACTAAGTGGGGATTTATTCCAGGGATGCAAGGATAGGACAATATTAGAAAATCAATCAACATCATCCACCACATCAACAAAAAGGACAAAAATCACATGATGATCTCAATAGATGCTGAAAAAGCATGTGAAAAAATTCAATGTCCATTCATGATAAAAACTCTTAACACAATGGGTATACAGGGCAAGTACCTCAACAAAATAAAGGCCATACACAACAAACCCACAGTCAACGTCATACTTAATAGCAAAAAGATGAAAACTTTTCTTTTCCTCTAAGACCAGGAACAAGACAAGGAAATCCACTCTGACCACTTTTATTCAGCATAGTACTGGAGGTCATAGCCATGGCAATCACACAACAGAAAGAGATAAAAGGCATCCAGATTGGCAAGGAACAAGTGAAACTGTCCCTGTTTGCAGATGACATATTATAGATAGAAAACGCAAAAGAATACACTAAAAAAACTGTTAGTGAATTCATCAAAGGTACAGGATACAAAATTAATACACAGAAATCTGTTGCATTCTTATATACTAACAACAAGCTAGCAGAAAGACAAATCAGGAAAACAACTCCATTTACAACTGCATCAAAAAGAATAAAATATCTAGGAATAAACCTAAACAAGAAAGTGAAAGACCTATACCCTGAAAACTAGAAGACATTCCTAAGAGAAATTAAAGAGGACACTAATCAATGGAAATTCATCCCATGCTCTTGGCTAGGAACAATTAATAGTGTGAAAATGGCCATCCTGCCTAAAGCAATCTACACATTCAATACAATCCCTATCAAAATGTCAACAGCATTCTTCAACAAACTGGAACAAATAGTTCTAAAATTCATATGGAACCACAAAAGACTCTGAATAGCCAAAATCCTGAGAAGGAAGAATAAAGCAGGGGGACCTCGCTTCCCAACTTCAAGCTCTACTACAAAGCCACAGTAATCAAAACAGTTTGATACTGGCACAAGAACAGATCTGTAGATCAATGGAACAGAGGAGAGAGCCCAGATATAAACTCACATATACATGGCCAATTATTATATGATAAAGGAGCCATGGATATACAATGGGAAAATATCAGCCTCTTCAAAAACTGGTGTTGGCAAACTGGACAGCTACATGTAAGAGAATGAAACTGGATTATTGTCTAATTCCATACACAAAAGTAAATTAGAAATGGATCAAAGACCTGAATGTAAATCATGAAACCATAAAACTCATAGAAGAAAATCTAGGCAAAAATCTCCTGGATATAAAAATAAGCAACTTTTTCCTGAACACATCCCAGGCAAGGGAAACAAAAGCAAAAATGAACAAGTGGGACTGCACCAAACTAAAAAGCTTCTGTCTGGCAAAGGACACCACCAATAGAACAAAAAGGCATCCTACAGTATAGGAAAATATATTCATAAATGACTTATCTGATAAGGGGTTAACATCCTAAATATATAAAGAACTCACATGCCTCAACACCCAAAAAACAAACAATCCAATTAAAAAATGGACAGAGGCTCTGAGCAGACACTTCTCCAAAGAAGAAATACAGAAGGCCAACAGGCACATGAAATGATGCTCCACATCACTAATCATCAGAGAAATGCAAATTAAAACCACAATGAGATATCACCTCACCCCAGTTAGGATGGCCAATATCCAAAAGACAAGAAACAACAAATGCTGGCGAGGACGCAGAGAAAGGGGAACCCTCCCTGTTGGTTGGAATGTAAATTAGTTCAACCATTGTGGAAAGCAATATGGAGGTTCCTCAAAAAACTAAAAATAGAAATATAATTTGATCCAGTAATTCCACTCCTAGGAATTTTTCTGAAGAAAACAAGATCCCTGATTCAAAAAGATATATACACCCTGATATTTATCACAACACTATTTACAATAGCCAAGATATGGAAGCAATGTAAATGTCCATCAGTAGATGAATGGATAAAGATGTGGTACATATACACGATGGATTATCATTCAGCCATAAAAAGAAAACAAATTCTACCATTTGCAACAACATGGATAGAGCTAGAGGGTATTATGCTCAGTGAAATAAGACAGGCAGATAAAGACAAGTGCCAAATGATTTCCCTCATTTGTGGAGTATAACAACGAAGGAAAACTGAAGGAATAAAATAGCAGCAGACTCAGAGACTCCAAGAAGGGACTAGTGGTTACCAAAGGGGAGGGGTGTGGGAGGACGGGTGGGCAGGGAGGGACAAGGGGATTGAGGGGTATTATGTTTAGTACACATGGTGTGGGGGATCACGGGGAAAACTGTGTAGCACAGAGAAGGCAAATAGTGGATCTGTGGCATCTGACTACACTGACGGACAGTGCCTGCACTGGGGTATGGGGGGGACTTGATAATATGGGTAATTGTAGTAACCAATTGTTTTTTATGTGAAACCTTCATAAGAGTGTATATTAATAATACCTTAATAAAAAATTTTAAAAAAAGATACCATCTTACACCCATTAGGTTGGCTACCCTTTAAAAACAAACAGAAAATAACAAGTGTTGGTGAGAATGTAGAGAAATTGGAGTGCTTAAGCACTGTTGGTGGCAATGTAAAATTGTACATCTGCTGTGGAAAACAGTATGAACGTTCCTCAAAAAGTTAAAAATAGAATTACCATATGATCCAGCAATTCCCCTTCTGGAATTCCCCTTCTGGGCAGTCCACCAAAGGAACTGAATCTCAAAGAGTTATTTGTACATCATTGCCCATAGCAGCATTATTCACAACAACTAAAACATGGAAGTAACCCAAGTGTCCAGCAATGATAAATGGATAAGCAAAATGTGGTATATACATAATGGATATTATTCAAACTTAAAAAGGAACAATTCTGCAGCTTGCTTTCTTATGCTACAACATGGATGATGAGAACACACTAAGCAAAGTGAGCCAGTCACAAAAAGACAAATACTGTATGATTCCACTTACATGAGGTACTTAGCCTGAATCATAGAGACAGAAAGTAGAATGGGAGTTGCTGTAGGGAGGGGAGGGAATGAGGAGTTAGTGTTTAATAGGCATAATTTCAGTTTTATAAGATGAAAAGAGCTAGAGACAGATGGTGGTGATGACTGCACATTATGAAGGTATTTAAAATCACTGTAAAATGGCTGAGATGATATATTTTATGTTATGTGTATTTTACTATTAAAAAAAAGGAGTATGAACTGACATGGTGTGATTCCAGGGCATACTGTTAGGTAAAAAATGCAAAGTACAGGAAGAATATATAAACTATACTACCTATATATAGTGTAAGCAGAGGAAATAAACCCTAAATCCATCTGCTTAGTACTTTGACTACACCCTCAGTTAAAAAAAAAACCTGCAAATAAATCTTCAACTGTTTCAGTAGGTGTTTCATAGTGCTATAGGTATATAGCAATTCTGAAGCTCTTTTTTGTACAGTGTAGAATGAAGCAAATGTGCTGGTGCTGCTGGGAACTGAGGTTCTCACTCAGGAAAAGAGATACATATACAGAATGGAGAAAAGCAAAGAAAAATGGTGTCAGGATGGACATTTGGAAGTATTACTTTTAAATTTATTTCATGTATTTCTTAGCTCTGCTGACTGAAAGGGCTTAAAAACAAAGATATCCCAATAGCAATGAGTGTATCCTAGTACTTAGATACTTGTTTCCAACTAAAAGGAACTAGGCCTCCTGGGTGAAAGGTCTAATTTCCAGGGCTGGAACAGGGAAGTATAAGAAGGATAAAACATCTTAATGTGCCAGAGTAAGGAAGTACTCAAAATAACAGTAACAATAATAATGGTGGCATGTAAAAATGACAGAGGAGTCAATTTGTAGAGCACTCACTGGCCAATCTGTGACAAAATGAACAAACATAATTAATGACAGTAATGTATTATAAACCACTGAAGACCATCTGAATCAAGGTGGAGTTCATACTGAGGATACGTTAAACAGACTGATAAAGAAGGCAGGTCTCTTCCTTACAACAGGATGTGTACTGGTCAATGTAAAGGAAGGCTAGAGTTGAAAAATCATCACTTTGCAATAACCACTGTAAAGAGGGTTCCAGTAATTACCAGTGGGTGCTGAATTGAGAGAGGAAAGCTTGATGAGGGCCATGATGCTGGGCCTGGTCTTCATCCTCAAGTATCTCACTCACAAACAATACAACACTATATAGGAAAAATATCTAGATATAGATAAAATATTATCTAATATCTGGGCAATACTTTGACCACATGATGAACACTAACATGACAACTGAAGGACACTGTGTGCTTCAAAACATGGTACTCCTGAGAAGGATATAACCCTTACATAGTACTCCAGCCAAAGATAAAGAAACTAATTATGAAGAAACATCTGACAAACCCCAAATGAGGGACACTCTTCAAAAAAGCCAACAAACAAAGCTGGTCTACACTCTTCAAAAGTATCCATGTCAAAAAGGACAGGAAGGACTAAGAAACTCTTCCAGAATAAATTATGAAGAAACATGACAACGGAATGCAGAAATGATCCTCAACTGAAAGGAAAAAAATTTCATACAGGGCATTACTGGGATAAATCAATGCTGGAAATATGCACAGTAGATAATATAAAAGTATTGCATCAATGTTAAATTTCCTGAAATTTGAAAGCTATACTATGGGTCACTAAGGAGAATATCCTTGCTCTTAGGAAATACAAATGTAAGTGTTGAGGGGTAGAAAAGCATGCTGTATGCAACCTATCACTAAATGGTTCAGAAAAAAGGTGTGTAGAGAACAGATATGATAAAACGAATCTGGTGAAATGTTTAAGATTAGTGATCTACAAGTTAAAAATTATTTCAGAACAGTTTTTTAAGTACTACATAGATCAACTGCCCAAAGACCTACACATGATTAAGACTATGGACATATTCTAAAATTTTTTTTTTTCTGATCACCCAGATGTATGAACTGAAGGAATAACAAAGGATAAGCCGCAGTAAAACCAAACCAAAGAGAAAATAGCTGTTGCATCAGCCTCTCTCCTTGGCTTCCTGCAGATACCATTATAAAACAATCCTCATAAGGGATTCCTGTTACCTCACTAGTGGATCAACAGGCATTTCCTACCAAGTGGAAATGTTGCATGGCTTTAATACTAATAGTGGATGCTCTTTCTGCTCATTTTAAAGGAATTAAATACAAGCTGTCCACTGTAATTTGGGGTGCAAGAAGTAACATTTGTTGTATTTCAACATCTTCACTAACACTGAATTTTACCTATTATAATGTAAGTAAATTTTTGATCAACCCAAACAACAAAACTACTTAGTCTATTTTGCATTTGATTTAAAAGACATAAATTTCTATTCAATAAAAGGTTTTTGATATATAAGAACACCTTTTAAATGTATTAGATTTATAATTTTATTAATTATTTATAATTAACACTTTATTTATAATACTTTATATAATTTATAATTTATTTTATTTACTAAATTAATAAAATTAATTTAATTTTATTAAAAAATAAAGAACACCTTTTATATTTACTATACCTTATACTTCACATAAGGATGGCATAAGATCTTTAGAGTTTCTTAGTACTGGGAAGATCAGGGTATCTCCTTTCCATGCACACAATATCCAACATGTATATAGTACATAATTTTAAATCTTCAAAGTACACTAAACTTACATCTATACCAGGTTAGTCTGCTGAAACAAAATTTCTTGTTTCCTTTTGGTATACCTGCTTTGACAGCATCTTAACTACGTACATAATCCCTCTATAGAATATTCCAGCACTTGTCCCATGTTATCTTATATACTAAGGTTTACATGCTAAAATATTTTTTTTTCTGATTTTCTGATCACTGTGATGTTAAATGCTATTAACCTGAAACCAGCCTATGTGTACATTCCTGGTAAACAATTCTCTATTATATATACTTAATCTGAAGGTTCCAATTATGTCTTCTAGTTCAAGCCTAATGACTTAACCAGTGGCTTCCACTTTCACTAGATATGTCAGAAATTAAAAGGACTTTAAAACACAACTGCTATTTTTAAATCAGAACAGGAAAATACGAAAACAACTACTTACTGCAAATTACTTTACTCTCATCCTAGGAATAATTACATATGACAAATTTATAAAGAAAGGGTTCTTTTAAAGCAGGGGTTCTGAACTTTGGCTGCACGTTAGAATTACCTGGAGCTTTTAAAATCTTAACACCAAGTCCCAGACCAATTAAATCATAATCTCTGGAAGATGGGACACAGGAATCAGTATATTTTAAAGCTTCCAAAGTGATTACAATGCACCACCGAGGTAGAGGGTCATTGTTGTAAAAAAATATTCTAGAACATATTTAAATATATGCTGCTTTAAAACTAATACCAGATTAGAGCCAAGATGGCAGCATGAGTAGAGCAATGGAAATCTCCTCCCAAAACCACATATATTTTTGAAAATACAACAAATACAACTCTCCCTAAAAGAGAAACCAGAAGACACAGGAAAACAGCCAGACTACATCCACACCTGCGAGAACCCAGCACCTTGTGAAGTGGGTAAGATACAAGCCACGGCCCGTGGGAACTGAGCGCCCCTCCCCCCAGCTCCCGGCAGGAGAAGAGTAGGCAGAGCAGAAGGGAGACGGAGCCCAGGACTGCTAAAAAGCCAGCCCTAGCCATCCGCACCGGAGCACAGACACACAGTGCGTGGGGTGCTGGATACCAGGGAAACAGGACAGTAAGACCTGTGAGTGGGACCCCACAGCCGGTGCCCCAGGGACAAAGAAAACCGAGTGCTTTTTGAAAGTCTTAAAGGGACAGGGACCCCACTGCTGGACGGAAGCATCCAGGGACACTTAGCCCAGCAGCTGGGAATCCTGGGGAACTCTGGGGGCCCTAACTCCCTGTGCAGCAGGGTGGCTCAGAGGACCCTCACGGAGATAAACCGCCTCCCAGCCCTTTCCCCTCCGACGCAGCTCCGCCATATTGGAGCAACAGTCTGAGGCAGGCCACGCCCACAGCAACTGCGAAGCTAAACTCCATAGCGCCGGGCAAGAATCAGAGGCCCCGTCTGCGTGCAGCTGCCCAGAATAAGCCACTAGAGGTCACTGTTCTCCCAGGAGAGGAAGGCTACAAACCAACAAGAAGGGAAGTATTCCCAGCCATCACTCGCCCCAGCTCCGCAATCTATCTCTATCGTCATGAAAAGGCAGAATCTGAGACAGACAAAAATCACAGAGACAACACCTGAGAAGGAGATTGACCTAACCAGTCTTCTTAAAAAAAATTCAAAATAAAAATCATAAACATGCCGATGGAGATGCAGAGAAATATACAAGAGCTAAGGGATGACATCTGGAGGGAGATTACAGAAGTGAAACAATCTCTGGAAGCATTTGAAAGCAGAATGGATAAGATGCAACAGGCCATTGATGGAACAGAAACCAGAGAACAGAAACGCATAGAAGCTGACTCAGAAATAGATAAAAGGATCTCAGAATGAAACAATATTAAGAGAACTGTGTGACCAATCCAAAAGGAACAATATCTGCATTATAGGGGTACAAGAAGAAGAAGAGAGAGGAAAAGGGATGGAAAGTGTCTTTGAAAGAAATAATTGCTGAGAACTTCCCCAAACTGGGGGAGGAAATAGTTGGATCAGACTACGGAAGTACACAGAACTCCCAACAGGAAGGACCCAAAGAGGACAACACCAAAACACATAATAATTAAAATGGCAAAGATCAAGGACAAGGACAGAGTATTAAAGGTACTGAGAGAGAGAAAAAAGGTCACCTACAAAGGAAAACCCATCAGGCTATCATCAGACTTCTCAACAGAAACCTTACAGGCCAGAAGAGAATGGCATGATATATTTAATGCAATAAAACAGAAGGCCCTTGAACCAAGGATACTGTATCCAGCATAATTATCATTTAAATATGAAGGAGGGATTAAACAATTCCCAGACAAGCAAAAGTTGAGGGAATTTGCCTCCCACAAACCACCTCTACAGGGTATTTTAGAGGGACTGCTCTAGATGGGAGCACTCCTAAAAAGAGCACAGAACAAAACACCCAACATATGAAGAATGGAGGAGGAGGAATAAAAAGGGAGAGAAATAATAATCAGGCTGCCTTTATAATATCTCAATAAGTGAGTTAAGTTAGACAGTAAGGTAGTAAAGAAGCTAACCTTGAACCTTCGGTAACCATGAATCTAAAGCCTGCAATGGCAATAAGTACATATCTTTCAATAATCTCCCTAAATGTAAATGGACTGAATGCACCAATCAAAAGACACAGAGTAATAGAATGGATAAAAAAGCAAGACCCATCTATATGCTGCTTACAAGAGACTCACCTCAAATCCAGACAGGCGCAGATTAAAACTCAAGGGATGGTAAAAGTATTTCATGCAAACAATAGAGAGAAAAAAGCAGGCATCGCAATACTAGTATCAGACAAAATAGACTTCAAAATAAAGAAAGTAACAAGAGATAAATAAGGACACTACATAATGATAAAGGGCTCAGTCCAACAAGAGGGTATAACCATTATAAACATATATGCACGCAATACAGGAGCACCAATATATGTGAAACAAATACTAACAGAATTAAAGGAGGAAATAAAATGCAATGCATTCATCTTGGGAGACTTTAACACACCACTCACTCCAAAGGACAGATCCACCAGACAGAAAATAAGTAAGGACACAGAGGCACTGAACAACACACTAGAACAGATGGACCTAATAGACATCCATAGAACTCTATATCCAAAAGCAACAGGATACACATTCTTCTCAAGTGTACATGGAACATTCTCCAGAATAGACCACATACTAGGCCACAAAAAGAGCCTCAGTAAATTCCAAAAGATTAAAATTGTACCAACCAACTTTTCAGATCACAAAGGTATAAAACTAGAAATAAATTGTACGAAGAAAGCAAAAAGGCCCACAAACACATGGAGGCTTAACAACATGTTCCTAAATAATCAATGGATCAACAACCAAATTAAAATGGAGACCCAGCAATATATGGAAACAAATGACAACAACACAAAGCCCCAACTTCTGTGGGATGCAGCAAAAGCAGTCTTAAGAGGAAGTATATAGCAATCCAGGCAAATTTAAAGAAGGAAAAACAATCCCAAATTAATAGTCTAATGTCACAATTATCGAAATTGGAAAAAGAAGAACAAATGAAGTCTAAGGTCAGCAGACGGAGGGGCATAATAAAGATCAGAGAAGAAATAAATAAAATTGAGAAGAATAAAATAAAAGAAAAAATCAATGAAACCAAGAGCTGGTTCTTCGAGAAAATAAACAAAATAGATAAGCCTCTAGCCAGACTTATTAAGAGAAAAAGAGAGTCAACACACATCAACAGAATCAGAATTGAGAAAGGAAAAATCAAGACGGACCCCACAGAAATACAAAGAATTATTACAGAATACTATGAAAACCTATATGCTAACAAGCTGGAAAACCTAGGAGAAATGGACAACTTCCTAGAAAAATATAACCTTCCAAGACTGACCCAGAAAGAAACAGAAAATCTAAACAGACCAATTACCAGCAATGAAATTGAAGCGGTAATCAAAAAACTACCAAAGAACAAAACCCCCGGGACAGATGGATTTACTTCAGAATTTTATCAGACATACAGAGAAGACATAATACCCATTCTCCTTAAAGTTTTCCAAAAATAGAAGAGGAAGGAATACTCCCAAACTCATTATATGAAGCCAACATCACCCTAATACCAAAACCAGGCAAAGACCCCACCAAAAAAGAAAACTACAGACCAATATCCTTGATGAACGTAGATGCAAAAATACTCAACAAAATATTAGCAAACCAAATTCAAAAATACATCAAAAGGATCATACACCATGACCAAGTGGGATTCATCCCAGGGATGCAAAGATGGTACAACATTCGAAAGTCCATCAACATCATCCACCACATCAACAAAAAGAAAGACAAAAACCACATGATCATCTCCATAGATGCTGAAAAAGCATTTGACAAAGTTCAACATCCATTCATGATAAAAACTCGCAGCAAAATGGGAATAGAGGGCAAGTACCTCAACATAATAAAGGCCATATATGATAAACCCATAGCTAACATCATACTGAACAGTGAGAGGCTGGAAGCTTTTCCTCTGAGATCGGGAACCCTCTGAGATCTGGAACAAGACAGGGATGCCCACTCTCCCCACTGTTATTCAACATAGTACTGGAGGTCCTAGCCACGGCAATTAGACAAAACAAAGAAATACAAGGAATCCACATTGGTAAAGAAGTGGTGAAAGTGTCACTATTTGCAGATGACATGATATTGTACATAAAAAACTCTAGAGACTCCACTGCAAAACTACTAGAACTAAAATCAGAATTCAGCAAAGTTGCAGGATACAAAATTAACACACAGAAATCTGTGGCTTTCCTATACACTAACAATGAACTAAAGAAAGAGAAATCAGGAAAACAATTCCATTCACAATTGCGTCAAAAAGAATAAAGTATCTAGGAATAAACCTAACCAAGGAAGTGAAAGTCCTATATCCTGAAAACTATAAGACACTCTTAAGAGAAATTAAAGAGGACACTAACAAATGGAAACTCACCCCATGCTCCTAGCTAGGAAGAATTAGTATCATCAAAATGGCCATCCTGCCCAAAGCAATGTACAGATTTGATGCAATCCCTATCAAATTACCAACAGCATTCTTCAACGAACTGGAACAAATAGTTCAAAAATTCATATGGAACCACCAAAGACCCCGAATAGCCAAAGCAATCCTGAGAAGGAAGAATAAAGTGGGGGGCGATCTCACTCCCCATCTTCAAGCTCTGCTACAAAGCCACAGTAATCAAGACAATTTGGTATTGGCACAAGAACAGAGCCACAGACCAGTGGAACAGAATAGAGACTCCAAACATTAACCCAAACATATATGGCCAATTAATATACGATATAGGAGCCATGGACATACAATGGGGAAACGACAGTCTCTTCAACAGATGGTGCTGGCAAAACTGGACAGCTACATGTAAGAGAATGAAACTCATGTAAAAAGCTTCTGTACAGCAAAGGACACCATCAATAGAACAAAAAGGTATCCTACAGTATGGGAGAATATATTCATAAATGACAGATCCGATAAAGGGCTGACATCCAAAATATATAAAGAGCTCACATACCTCAACAAACAAAAAGCAAATAATCCAATTAAAAAATGGGCAGAGGAGCTGAAAAGACAGTTCTCTAAATAAGAAATTCAGATGGCCAACAGACATATGAGAAGATGCTTCACACCGCTTGTCATCAGAGAAATGCAAATTTAAACCACAATGAGATATCACCTCACACCAGTAAGGATCGCCATCATCGAAAAGACATCAACAACAAATGTTGGTGAGGTTGTGGAGAAAGGGGAACCCTCCTACACTGCTGGTGAGAATATAAATTAGTTCAACCATTGTGGAAAGCAGTATGGAGATTCCTCAAAATGCTCAAAATAGAAATACCATTTGACCCAGGAATTCCACTTCTAGGAATTTACCCTAAGAATGCAGCACTCCAGTTTGAAAAAGACAGATGCACCCCTATGTTTATCACTGCACTATTTACAATAGCCAAGAAATGGAAGCAACCTAAGTGTCCATCAGTAGATGAATGGATAAAGAAGATTTGGTACATATACACAATGGAATATTACTCAGCCATAAGAAAAAAACAGATGCTACCATTTGCAACAACTTGGATGGAGCTGGAGGGTATTATGCTCAGTGAAATAAACCAGGAAGAAAAAGACAACTACCAAATGATTTCACTCATCTGTGGAGTATAAGAACAAAGGAAAACTGAAGGAAAAAACAGCAGCAGAATCACAGAACCCAAGAATGGACTAATAGTTACCAAAGGGAAAGGGACTTGGGAGGATGGGTGGGAGGGAGAGACAAGGGTGGGGAAAAAGAAAGGGGGCATTACAATTAGCATGTATAGTGTGTGTGTGGCACGGGAAGGGCTGTACAACACAGAGAAGACAAGTAGTGATTTTACAGCATCTTACTACGCTGATGAACAGTGACTGTGAAGGGGTATGTGGGGGGGACTTGGTGAAGGGGGGAGCCTAGTAAACATATGTTCTTCATGTAATTGTAGATTAATGATACCAAAAAAAAAAAACTAATACCAGAAAAGGCTATAAATTTACTCTGACAATGTTTAAAACTTTCTTAAGTTTCTTTTTAAAATTGCTTTTTGTCATACCTTTACCAAAAATGGTGTTAGCCATGTTGAGCACCTGCTTTATTAATTATAATTAGATGAAGAGCATGTTTTAGAATCACAAAGTTCTATCATTGTGGATGAGTAGTTTAACCTCCCTAAGCTTCCATTTCCTCATCTATAAAATGGGGGGATTAAAGTAGAAAACAGCATGCACAACATAATGTCTGGCACATAGGTAATGTGTAAGTACCTCACTTACCATTACCAAGTGAGACTAGAATATGTGAGGCCAGGAACACATCTTGTTCAAAGTTGTATTTCTACAACCTTCTGCAGAGTAGCTACACTGATTAATTGTTAAGCTCCTTAGGGGATTTTTAAAAATCTGTTTGTAACCCTAACAACTAGTACAGGTTCTAATATACAACACAAGCTAAGAAATTTTCTGAACAAATAAAACAAACTTGAATCAGATAAAAACAAACCCTCAAGCCTTGCTTTGTAGGAAAGAAGTCAGAATAACCAGCATCCGTAGCCAACAGCCCCACAAACTTCATCGCAGGCCGCCGTCGTATGAACAATTCTACAGCACCATCGGTGATGCAATTGCCCCCCGAAATGTCCAGTGACACAACATTAGGCAGAATATCCTTCTGCTGTAGCAAATGAAAAGCTAGATCTGATTTGAGTTGCCTGTGATCAGAGATATCAAGGTGAAGCAGACATTTAAGTTCTCTAATGACTGCAAGAACCTGTGGTTTGGTCATGGTCAGGCATTTCAGATAGTGCATTGTGAGAGACTTGAGACGCTCTTTACAGGTAAGGAGGGCAGAGATGTCAGTGACCAGAGTATTGGAGATATCCAAGCTTTCCAGTTTGGGTAACTGAGAAACATTAGCTAGGTCTTCACTATGAAAACAAACATTGAAAACACTTAAAATGCGAAGACCAGTAAGCTGACTGAAGAACAGCAGCCTTGAATCTCGAGGGATGCTTGTAGAGTCCAAAAGGAGACACTGGAGATTTTGCTGGATCCAGCTATTGCTGCAGAGTCCACTTATGATGTCTGCGATTGAGAGGTCAGTGTGCACCGCAGTAGCATCCAGTTCAATGATTTTGTGATGGCAGAAGGCTTTTATGAATGCAGCTGTAGAGATTTTAGCTTTTTGGATATTGACCAGCTTCAGTTTCATCTGGTTGCTTTGGAAAATGCTCGCTGTTCTATCAGTCAACTTGCCTATAAGAGAACCAGAACCAGTTTACATAACAACTCATGTCTTTTCCACCAGGCATTGTGATAACTATGACAGATGCTAATAATAACAAAATGACTAAATTTACTGCTTCTGCTCAGTTCATGCTGAGCACTGTCTAAACCCTTTACTCAGATGATCTAGTTACCCTTTACAATAATACTATAAAGGAACTGTGATTATTACTATTATCTTACAGGTAAGGAAACTGGAGCTTAGAAATTAAATAACTTGCTCAAGGTTAAAATATGTGGCAATGCAGGAATCATAACCACTTTGACTCCAGGGCCCACAGCTTTATCCATAGTAACCTCATTCACACACAAAAAAAGAGAACAAAATTAAATAGGCAGGTAAGCACAGGGTATGTAATACATAAACACTACTAATGATTTCTTTCAACCAAATTAGCAGACCGTCTTTGACAAGTGATTTACCTCTCTGGGTCTAATTTTCCTCATCTGTAAAATGAGTGGGTTGTACTAGATTTCATTTTCTAAACATCTTCGATGTGTGAGATCCCATATTAAGTAATGGGCACACAAAGTAATTAGACACCCATGACCACAAATACAGTCTTGCATGCAATAGTGATTTGTGCCAGGTTTTGAATTAGTACAGATGAAATTAACTCTGAGGAAAGTTTTGAAGACTAAACATCAGTTTGCCTAGGTGAAGGGTGGTTAAGCATATCAGACATGGAGACACACAGTAGCAGATTATTCAGAACGACCCTAAGTAGATGAGCACTACTGGAACACAGTGTACAAGGGGGAGGCACAGCTGGGTATAAAAGTGGAGAGGAAGGCAAAAAGAGGAAGGAAGTAGAAAACAGCATGCACAACATAATGTCTGGCACATAGGTAACGTGTAAGTACCGTACTTACCATTACCAAGTGAGACTATAATATGCGAGGCCAGGAACACATCTTGTTCAAAGTTATATTTCTACAACTATATTGCTCAAGGTTAAAATATGTAACCTGGGGCCTATACACAAAGATGGAAAATGCAAACATTCACTATGGACATAAGGAACTCAGTTTATAAGCAGAAAAATAAATGAACAAAATTATATTTTTAGAGCAATCAACTAGTATAGTATAAAAGAATTAGGATGGTGTTTAATGGGAGTTAGATGAGAGATGAGGCAAGAGATTATTAATAATTTTAATGATGTGATGGAAGTTTAAACTAAGACTGACAGAACATGGTAGCTGTATCAGCTAGGGGAAAGGGACTAAGGAAAAAGATGTATAAATTGAATCCTAGATTCCCAGTTTGAGTTGGGCTGTAATACCCAGACGGATATAACCTTAAGGAACATAAAATACTTAACGTGCATGCAGAGAAACAAAAGCATGCACAGGAAATTGTGGGAGAACTGAGGATACAAGAAAAAAAACAAGAACATAGTACTCTAAGCCAGGTAGGTCAAGAGTCATAAACACTAAAAATCAAACCTACATTATCCTCTGGTGACTTAATCAACCTAGGCAATGATCTATGGCAATGACAACACCAACCAGACAACCAGCTTTATTAGCCCCTTTAAGTAAGTATTACAAACATTATATCTGAATCTGATCAATCCTCTACGTCTATCTCTTCCATGTACAGAATGTACAAGGATCAGAGAAAACATCAAAATCATAGCATGGTGAGAGATGCAACAGCATAAATAACAAGTTTCTTTAAAAAAATAAAATAAAATAAATGGAAAATCCTCAAATACATGGAGACTAAACAAACACATTTCAAAATAACACATGGGTCAAATAAGAAATTTCAAGAGAAATTTAAAAATATTTTGAACTAAATGAAAATGAAAACACAATACATCAAAAATTGTGGGCTAAAGTAAAAGCCATGCTCAGAGGGAAAATTATACCACTGAATGCATATACTAGAAAAGAAAGAAATAATCATCATCTAAGTCTGCACTAGGAAACTAGAAAAAGAACAACAAACTACATCCAAAGCAAGCAGAAAAAAAGAAATAAAAATTACAGCAGAAATCAATGAAACTGAAAATCTAAAATCAATAAAGAAAAATTAACAATTCCTCCCACCCTGAAAAAGACAATTTACTAGAATCAGAAATGAAAAAGAATCATCACTACAGATCCCACGAACACTGAAAAGTATAAGAAAGGAATACTATGATCACTCTGTGCCCACAAACATAATAGCCTAAATGAAAACAATCACTTCCTTGAAAGATACTATCTGACAAAACTCACACGGGAAGAAATAGATTATCTGCATAGGCTTACATCCATTAAGGAATTTTAATCAATGATTAACCATCCAAAACAAAAAGGACCAGACACAGGTGATTTCACTGGTGAATTCTACCATTTAAGGAAGAAATTGTACAAATTATCTACAATTACTTTCAGAGGAAAGAAGCTTCTTTGGGTATTTACCCAAAGAAAACAAAACACTAATTCAAAGATATATGCACCCCTATGCTTACTGCAGCTTTATTTACAATAGCCAAGATGTGGAAGCAACCCAAGTGTCCATCAATAAGTGAATGGATCAAGATGTGGTGTGTGTGCATGTATATATACATATGTATATACACACAAGCACATACACACAATGGGATATTATTCAGACATAAATAAGAATGAAATTTTGCCATTTGTGACATGAGTGGAGCTTGGGAGTATTACATAAGTGAAGTAATAAGTCAGACAGAGAAAGACAAATGATACTATGATTTCACTTTATATAGTATCTAAAAAAAGTTAAGACAAAATAGAAATAAGACTCATAGATACAGAGAACAAACTTGTGGTTACCACAGGGGAGGAGTGTGGGGGACAGGCAAAATGGGTGAAGAGGATAAAGAGGTACAAACTCCCAAATATAACATACATTACATGGGTGAAAAAAGTCAGCAGCATAGGGAATATAGTCAATTAATAACTTGTATGGTTACAAATGCTAAGTACACCTATCACAGTGAGCATTTAGTAATGTATACAATTGTCAACTCACTATGTTGTCCACCTGAAACTAATATAATACTTTATATCAACTACACATCAATTTAAAAAATAATAGAAAATAACAAAGTTAAAAAATAAAGGAAATTTTACCAAAAAAAAAAAAAGTACGATTCTGATGAGTGACAATAATGGAAAAGGCTATAAAAGTGGATGCACAGGATTAATGAGAAATCTCTGCACCTCCCTGTTTTGTAGTAAAGCTAAAACTGCTCTAAAAAATAAAGTCTTTAAATATATATATATATATATACACAAATATACAGATACATGCACACATTAATACATATACTGCAAAATAATGCAAGAGATAGAGGGGAAGCCTACAGATTAAGAGAGGCTTAAAAAGCCTACCAACTGATCACAACATATGTACCTCATTTAGATACTAATTCAAACAAAGGTTTTTAATGTTTCCCTCTTCACTGGCTTTTTCCTTGCTGCTTACAACAGGTCCATGTTATCCCTTCCCCAACCTGTACCTTCATAAAAGAATGACACCCCTCTTTTTTCTTCTCCCCTGTTAAATTTCTTAAGAGTATGGCTATAGCCTACTTAGCATAGCAAAAGGATTCAAAAGCTTTTTAAATATGAACGGGACAAAAGCTCAACAACGCAAAAAATATTAGAAAAACACTGTAAACCAACAAGATCTAACAAAAATTTACAGAACTCACCCAACAGCAGCAGAATTTCCAAGCAAATGTGCCTGGAACATTCTCCAGAAGAAGCCATATATTAAGCCACAAAACAAACCTCCAAAAATTTAAAAGAACTGAAATAAAACAAATTCTTTGAAAATGTTTTCCAGCCACAATGAAATGAAATAATAAATCAGTAACAAAGAAATCCAGGAAAATCAAAAGTATGTGAAGATTAAACAATACACACTCCTAAAAAACCAACTGTATTAAAGATGAAACCAAAAGGTAAACTAGAAAATAATTTGAGATGAATGAAAAATTAAGACAATATACAAAACCTTATGGTATGTGATTAAAGCAGTGCTTCAGGGAAATTCACAGCTCTAATCACCTATATTAAAAAAAAAAATCCCAAATCAATGGCCTAAACTTCTACCTTAAGACACAGGAAAAAGCAAACTGAATATAAGCTGAGCAGAAGGAAGGAAATAATAAAGATTAGACTGCAAATTAATGAAATGGATGATGGAAAATACAATAAAGGGGGAGGGGGAATCAATGAACCTAAAAGCTGGTTCTTTGAAAAGACTGGCAAAATCGATCAACTGACCAAGAAAAAAGAAGAAACATAAATTACTAAAATGAGAAATGAAAGCAGGGACAGAACTACTGAACTTGGAGGAAAAAAAAAAAAGTATTATAAAGTAATACTATGAACAACTATATGCTGATCAAGGTAGATAATAGACAAGTTCACAGAACAAAAACTGCCAAAACTACTCAAGAAGAAATAGGCAATATGAACAGATCCTGTAACAAATAAATAGACTGAATTTGTCATCAAAAACTACCCACACAAAGAAGCCCACAGGCCTAAGTCTACCCAACACTTAAAGAATACATACTGATTAGTCACAAACTCTTCTGAAAAACAGGAGGAAACACCTCCCAATTCACGGAGGCCAGTATTATCCTGATGCCAAACCCAGATAAAGACATTACAAGAATTATAACAGACCAGTACCTCTTAAAATTATGGACACAAATCCTCAT
Organism: Manis pentadactyla; assembly: GCF_030020395.1. Lineage (NCBI taxonomy): Eukaryota > Metazoa > Chordata > Mammalia > Pholidota > Manidae > Manis > Manis pentadactyla. The sequence goes on along the minus strand of NC_080022.1, from coordinate 42,589,410 downwards.
CAAAATACCAACAAATTGAATCTAGCAACATGTAAAAAGAATTACATACTATGATGATGTGGAATTTATCCCAGGAAAGCATGGTTGGATTAATATCCAAAAAAGCAATTAACATAATACACTGTATTCATAGACTGAACAAAAACTACATGAACATTTCAGTATATGCAGAAATAGCCAACACTGTTTTCCTAATGAAAACATTCAACCAACTAAAACAGAAGGGGACCTCTTCAGCCTGTAAAGGGCAGCTACAAAAAACCCAAACATCATAACTTAATGGTGAAAGACTAGATGCTTCCCTCTAAGGTCGGGGAAAGACAAGGATGTCCACTCCAGTACCTCAACTTCGACAGCCAATACTTCAACATTTTACTGGAGATTCAACAGCAAAAATGGAGAAGAAAATTAAATAAAAAGCATCCAAACTGGAAAGGCTGAAATAAAACTATCTCCATTTGCAGATAACAGAATCTTGTCTACAGAAAATTCAAGGAATCCACTAAACAACTACTACAAATAATAAATGAGTTCAACAAGTTTCCCGGATACATCTCAACATTAAAAAATTAACTATTTCTGTACACTAAAAATGAACAATCCAAAAATGAAATTAAGAAATCCCCTGCATATCATCAAAAGAATAAAATATACAAAAATAAATTAAAAGAAATATAAAATTTATATTCATAAACTAGTAAACATTGTTGAAAGAAAGTAAAGATCTATTTCAACATATCCCATGCTCACAAATGAAAAATTTCAGACTGTTAAGATGGCAAAACACTGGTGAAAATAAAGATAATCTAAATAAATAGACATGGATCAGAACACTTAACACTGTTAAGATGGCAATACTCCCCAAATTGATATATACATTTGATGTAATCCCTACTCAAATTCCAACTGGATTCTTTGTAGAATCTGACAAGATGATTCTAAAATCATATGGAAATATAGGGGACCCAGAAATGCCAAAACAATACTGAAATAGAAAAAAGCTGGAAAATTCACACTTTCCAATTTCAAATTTTACTACAAAGCAACAGTATCAACATAGTGTGGTACTGACATAAGGATAGACATATCAATCAAGGAACAATATTGACAGTACAGAAATAAACCCATGCATCTACAGTCAACTGATTTTTGTTCAATACAGGTATGAAGACCATAGGATGAGAAAAAACAGTGCTAGGACAACTGCAAAACAACCAACACAAGTGCTAGCCATATGCAAAAGAAATGAAGCTAGACCCTTACACCTCACAACACATACAAAAATTAACTCAAAATGGACCACAGACCTAAATCTACCTAAAGGTGAAAACACAAAACTCTTAGAAGAAAATATAGGTGTAAATTTTTTAGGACCTTGAATTTGGCAATGGATTCTTGGATATGATACCAAAAACAACCAATGAAAGAAAAAATAGATGAATTAGACTTGATCAAAACTAAAAACTATTTTGAGTTAAAGGACACTATTGACAAGGTGAAAAGATAATCCACAGCTGTTAACATCTTCCTGTGTTGACAGTAACTGCACCCCAGTTGGGGGTTAGGATTTAATAATACAGGCAACTGCCGAACTACTGTGTTGTGTACTTGAAGCCAGTGTAAGACTGTACCAGTGATACTTCAAATTAAAAGAAAAAGATTCTACAGAATCGAAGAACATAGCTGCAAATCATATAACTGATATTCTATATATAGAATATATAAAGAACTCTTAAAATAAGAAACAAAGATATAATATACAGCATAGGGAATATCATCAATAATACTGTAAAAACATTGGTGATTGATCAGTTGTGATCATTTTGTAACATAAATATCAAATCACTATACTGTACACATGAAACTAATATAGTATTGTATGTCAATTATACTTCGGTTAAAAAAAAAACCCACAACTCAGTAAAAAAGAAACCTAATTAAGAAATGGGCATATGCTCTGAACACTTCTCCAAAGAACATATACAAAGGGCCAGTAAGCACATGAAGAGATGCTCAACATTAGTCATTAGGGAAATGCAAGCTAAAACAATAGATACTACTTCATATCCACCAGGATGGCTATAATCAAAAGGTAGTTAAGTTTTGGTAAGAATGTGGAGGAACTGGATATGCTAGTGGAAATGTAAAATGGTTCAGCCACTTTGGAAAACAGTTTGAAGTGCCTCAAAAAATTAAACCCAGAATTACCATTTGACCTAGCAATCCCATATCTACGTATACACCCAAGAGAAATGAAAACACACATCCACACAGAAGCATGTACACAAATGTTTATGGTAGCATTCATAATAGACAAGTAGTAGAAGCAACTCAAATGTCCATCAGCTGATGAATGAATAAAATGTGATGTAGTCACACTGATGGACAATGACTACATTGGGGTATGGGTGGGAACTTGATAATATGGGTAAATGTAGTAACCACATTGTTTTTTTCATGTGAAACCTTCATAAGAGTGTATATCAATAATATCTTAATAAAAATTTTTTTTATCGTTAAAAAAAAAAGTGATGTAGTCACACAATGGGATGTTATGCACCATAAAAATGAACAAGTAGTGACTGATGCCACACTATGGATGCACCCTGACAGTATTAGGCTGGACCAAAGAAGCCAGACACAAAAGGCCACTTAATGCATGATTCCATCTTTATATAGTAAATGTTCAGAATGGGCAAATCCACAGAGGTAGAAAGTAGATTAGTGGTTGTTTGGGGTTAGGGGTGTGGGTAAAGAGCTTCTTTTTGAGGTGATGAAAATGTTCTAAAATTGATTGTGATGATGACTGCACTACTCTGTGAATATACTAAAAAAAAAAAAAATCATTGAATCGTATACTTTAAATGCATGAATTATACAGTATGCGAATTACATCTCAGTAACTTGTTACAATTATAATATGGCAAATTAAACAGCCTTTTGGAAGTCCCACTACAATGAGAGGTAAAGAAATGTTCTTTAAATCTCATATTCACAATGAAGAGAATAGGACATAAGACTAGTGAAACAGCACTTGAGAAGCTACAGAGTAGATAGAACAGATGAGAGGTGACTTGCCTCAGTTCCCCATCTTCGCTCACTCTGCTAAGCCAATAGCAGAGCAAGCCTAGAAGCAAGGCCAGTTCTATCAAGGGGTCTCAGACAGACGCTGAAACCCAACCTCCACACAAACAAAATGGCAATCATTTCTGTATTTCCCAGCGGGTTGTTGTGAGAAATAGGAAAAGCATGTAAAAGTGCTTTTCAAGTAGTCAAGTGTTGTAAGAGTACACTATAAAGGAGCCTTATTATTACCTTGCCAAGTCATCACCCCAAGGAATCGATCGGCTACCTCCTGAGGGAAACGCCAATGCTCCGGGAGGCACAGTGTTCCATCAGACCTTTCAGAACACACTTTTTCAAGATTAGCAATCAGGACATTCAGGCAGATGTTGACTAAAGAGTAGGGAGATGCCTCCTCCTAGCAAACAAACCCAAACAAACTTTGTTAGAATACATCTAAAAAAAATCAATATAAATGTGGTCATGCCGTACTTCAAACTACTCGATGATAACATTGGAAGATACATTCTCCTTACTTTAATAATGATTTATATTTAAAGAAACCACGTTATTTCAACTCTTATTACAACTGATAGAAGACTTTATCTGTTCTAACTTCTGTTGTATCTTGAAAAAAGTTAAGTTCTCCCAATCATTCACTCAGCACCTGTACTCTGCCAGACACTGAAAATATAGGGATGAGTATGTTATAGAACTCCTAATCCTTCTGGAACTAAGTTTATTGGGGAATACAAACAAGAAATCTGACAACTTCAGTATAACACAGGGACTATTTAAGCAGAAATCACATAGTCATTCAACAAATATTTACTCAGTGACTACTATGTACCAGAGGATAAGAAGGCCTTACTATTTTTACCCTTAAAAATGTCCACATTGTAAAAGGCTGATACACCCAGGGTATTGTAGAAGAGCAGGAACTGGTGGACAGGTAAGACTATAAAGGCATATGGTCCCTTTCTCATCTAAGAAAGAGACTAGCGTTTGTTCATTCAACAAATATTTGAAAGGTCAGCCATGAAGAGTGATAAGCCAAACAGAGGTTGCTATCTTCATCAGACTTCCACCATACAATAATTCACTCATCCCCACACCACTTTCAACTATTAAATTCCCTCATGGTCCAAAGTATAAAATTACTCCTTTGCTAATACCTTCAACTTGTTCCCTTCCCCATTACACTCTACAAACAAAACCCCATTCTGGAAGAACTTCGCCATCTACCTTTTTTGTGGCAACACCCAGCAACTAACATCTATGGATTGGGGAAGATTCACACACCATAGTTCGTAATTCATAATTGTTAACTTCTAACGAGCCTTCAGAAGCTGACACAGTAACTCTGTCTACATCTCTTTAGACAGAGCACTCTCCCACCATCCATGCCTTCTACTTGTTCCTCAAACCCAGTATATACTGATACCAGAATCTGACTCACTTCACTGAGAAAAATTAAATTTTCACATTTAGCTAGGAACTGCACGCATCTTTTTCCTTCTTCTCTTCTACGGAAAATGTGCCACCTCCTTGCAAAGACCAACACTAATGCCATGTGCTCACTGGATTTCATCCTTCTTGCCTTGGCCTCTCCTATTATTTCTTTATTCATACATATTTCTTCAAACTCCCCTCAGAATAAATCATTCTTAACACACAATTTATGCTCTACTATTTATCTTAAAAAGAGCCTGTCATGAACATATCTCCCCAGGCAACATGAAGATATCTCCCTGAGCAAGGGAAACAAACGCAAAAATGAACAAGTGGGACTACATCAAACTTAAAAGCTTCTGTACAGCAAAGGACACCACCAATAGAACAAAAAGGCATCCTACAGTATGGGAGAACATATTCATAAATGACAGATCCGATAAAGGGTTGACATCCAAAATATATAAAGAGCTCATTTACCTCAACAAACAAAAAGCAAATAATCCAATCAAAAAATGGTCAGAGCTGAACAGACAGTTCTCCAAAGAAGATTCAGATGGCCAACAGACACATGAAAGATGATCCACATCACTAGTCATCAGAGAAATGCAAATCAAAACCACAATGAGATATCACCTCACACCGGTAAGGATCGCCATCATCCAAAAGACAAACAACAACAAACATTGGCGAGGATGTGGAGAAAGGGGAACCCTCCTACACTGCTGCTGGGAATGTAAATTAGTTCAACCATTGTGGAAAGCAGTATGGAGGTGCCTCAAAAAACTCAAAATAGAAATACCATTTGATCCAGGAATTCCACTCCTAGAAATTTACCCTAAGAATGCAGTAGCCCAGTTTGAAAAAGACAGATGCACCCCTATGTGTATCACAGCACTATTCACAATAGCCAAGAAATGGAAGCAACCTAAGTGTCCATCAGTAGATGAATGGATAAAGATGTAGTACATATACACAATGGAATATTATTCAGCCATTAGAAGAAAACAAACCCTACCATTTGCAACAACATGGATGGAGCTGGAGGGTATTATGCTCAGTGAAAAAAGCCAGGCAGAGAAAGACAAGTATCAAATGATTTCACTCATCTGTGGAGCATAAGAAGAAAGGAAAAACTGAAGGAACAAAATACCAGAAGACTCACAGAACCCAAGAATGGACTAACAGTTACCAAAGGGAAAAGGACTGGGGAGGATGGGTGGGAAGGGAGGGATAAGGGGGGAGAAAAAAGAAAGGGGGCATTATGATTAGCATGTATAATGTGGAGGGGGGAGCATGGGAAGGCTGTAGAACACAGAGAAGACAAGTAGTGATTCTACAGCATCTTACTAAGCTGATGGACAATAACTGCAATGGGGAATGTGGGGGGAACTTGGTGGGGGGGGGAGTCTAGTGAACATAATGTTCCTCATGTAATTGTAGAGTAATCACACCAAAATAAAAATAATAATAATAATAACAGTAAAGGGAACATTCCTTGATAAAAATTCCATTATAAAAATGAGGAACAAAAGGTAAATATTTTCTTGGAAAATATTATGTAATAAAGTATTTCTTTCACCCCCCCCCAAAAAAAAAGAGCCTGCTGATCTCTTCATCCTCTTTAGTTACTCCTCTTCATCACAAAATTTCTCTAAAGTTTACATGTTTTATACAGTCCCTACTTAACCACAGGAGATATGATCCAAGACCCCCAGTGGATGCCTGAAATCAAACAGTACCAAACCCTATATACACTGTTTTCCTACACATATATACATGTGATAAAGTCTAACTTATAAATAAGGCACAGATTAACAATAATAAATAATAAATTGGAACAATTACAACATGCTGTAATAGAAGTTATGTGAATGTCTCTGTCTCAAAATAACTCACTGTATCGTACTCACTTTTTTTTCTTTTATCATGCTGTGAAATGATAAAATGCCTACATGATGAGATGAAGTGTGGTGAACAATGTAGGTATTGTGCCATAGAGTTAGGTTACTACTGACCTAACAATCTATCTGAAGGATCATCTGATTCCAGACCAAGGCTGACCACCAGTCACTGCAACTGCTTAAAGTGAAACCTTGGGTAAGGAGGGCCTTTTGTATCCCTTTCCTCCTATTAATTTTTGGTTTTGTTTAATTGAGGTATAATTCGCATACAGAAAAAAATTATTTTTTGGTGTATACTCAGTTCTGCGAGTTTTGATTAACGCATAGAGTCATGTACTGCCACCATGATAAAGCTAGAGAACAGTTCCATGACTCCAAAATTCCCTACGGTCCCTATGGAGACAGCCTCCCAACCCCTAGCAACCACTTACCTGTATTCTGTCCCCAGGATTCTGCCTTTTCCAAAATGTCATATAAACAGAATCATACAGTAGGTAGACCTTTCAAATCTGACTTTTCACTTTGCATAATGCATTTAATATTCAACCATATTCTTACATGTTTCTAATTCATTCCTTTTTATTGCTGTGAAGTACTGTACTATATGACTATACCACAATTTCTTCACTAACTGAAGGGCATTTGGACTGTTTGAAGTTTTTGACAATTTTGAAAAAAGGTGCTCTAAATAACCATGTAAAGGTTTGTGTGAACATAGTTCTCATCTTTCTTGGGTAGTTATCTAGGGATATTTCTGGGTTCCTGGAATTCTGTACTTAGTGTGCACTCAGCTTTACCTAAGGCAGTGGTAACCTGTTCTGCTGACCGCTTGTTACCCCAGGGACTTTGTTAGGGCTCTCGCTGATAGTTTCTCGGCTACAGATTTCCTGACCCAAGCAAGAAATGGCAACTGAAACCCCGAATTTGTGTGATGACAGTCCTGGGATAGTAAACTTGGAGGAAATATTTTTCTCACTCAAAATCCAAGCCAAAATTGACCATTTTCCCTCTCTTTCCCTGAAGCAGATTTTTTTAGAGCTATCACTTCACTGAAGTCTAGTCAGACTTTATTAGCCCACATTAGTTATATTTTATATATATAGTTTTAGTTTATAGTCTCCAAACTCCTTGCCTGGTTTTGGCAAAGGCCTAGTCTCTCATTCTTGGTTATTGATGTTGGTAAATGTTAAAGCCTTAGAGCCTGCTTACAGTGTCAATTTCCAGATTCTCTGAACTGGGTGGGGGTGCTGGGGATTTTCCCTTTGCATTTAAAGAGTGTTTGTCACATTTTATCCAAAATACTTGGTTTTAAGACTTTATGACATTATTGCGTTACTATTGGACATGGCAGCCCCATTTTAAAAATAAAGTCTATTAAAAATTAAATCCACTTAAAAGATAGTTAAAATGTGTAAAGCATTTAAATATAAAAATAAAACAAAATATAGAACTTTTTTTAAACACTCATATTCACACACAAAAAAAATACCAGTATTTTTGGGATTCCTTATTTGCCTCTCCCTGATGCTATTTCCCATCCCCATACCCAGAGGTAATCATTATTCCAAGTATTTTTTACCTCTGCATGTTTCCGAGCTTTATACAAATAGAATTATACTACAGTATTCTGCTACTTGCTTTCATTTTAAAACTCAATAGTGTGTTTCTGAGAAACATCCTACACCATTCGTTCTTCAAATCACTCTATCTGGCTTCCATCCCTGCCCAGCCCTGCTAATAACTAATTACCTCTAATATATGACTACTGGTTACATGATTCTAAATATTATCTATATACCCTATGAATTCCAGATTATTATCTCCAGGTCAGATCTCTCTTTAATCTATAGCCTTAGATATCCAGTTGCCTCCCTGACATATCTACTAAACTATTACAAATACTTTAAGATCGCCAAATAAAAAACACCTCCCCAGTTTTTCCCTGCTCAGTAAATGGCATCACAACTATTCAGTTGCTTAATCTTTACTCATGCTTCTTCGTCCTTAATCACACCCCACAAACACACATATCCAGTCCAGTACATTAGCAAATCCTACTGGTTCTACCTGTGTCAGTACCTTCCATTCGCCACCTACCTCCCACCCATAGCCTTCTCTACCCAGCTCTCTGCTCCTGGAGGTGACCTGTGTGGATCCTATGAATAGGTTCCCTTCCCCTCAGGTTATCAGTTTTGTTCTAACGTGCAATTCTCAGAGGAAGGAGGGTGACTTTAGAACATGTTATTAGTTTTCTAATGTTGTTAAAATAAATTACCACACAAATGGTGGCTAAAAACAACAGAAACCTATTCTCTCACAGTTCTGGAAGACAGTCCAAAAATCAAAACGTGAACAGGGCCATTCTCCTTCTGAAGGCTCGAGGGAAAAATTCTTACTTTATCAGCTTCTGGTGGCTCATGGCTTTTCTTGACTGTGGCAGCATAACTCTATAATCTCTGCCTCCTTCTTCACAGGGCCTTCTTCCCTGTGTCTCTTTGTGACAGATCTCCCTTCTCTTATAAAGATTACCACCAGTCACTGGACTTAGGGTCCATATAAGATAGGGTGGACCCCAAATCCAGTTGATCTCATCAAGATCCTCACTTTAATTATGTTTGCAAAGACCCTATCTCCAAATAAGGTCAAATTCACGGGTTCCAGGGGTTAGGTTGGACACGTTTGGTGCAGTACACAATTCAACCCACTGCAAATTATTTCCCCAGTTCTAAGGTTGCCTTGAGGTGGCTGTGTCCTTCCAATCACTCCTCTAACATCAGCTTTCCATTAGCTACAAGCCAACTTATGAAATTATAGAGCAGCCTTTAAAATTGAGTCCAGAAGAGTACAGAAGTACATAGGATAGATCTTTGCAGGGCATAAAAGCCTTCCAATACGGTGTTAGTATGTCAAGTGCAACCTCGATCAAAATATTTCTTTCCTTCCGTACTAATTTTAGGTTGAGCCTTCACCGGATTCTGAGTTCTAGGAGAGTGCCCCTTGGGGCACTGTCGAATGTGTAGGTCTGACATTCGAACACCGGGTGTCAAGTTCATGAGCAAATCATCTTTCAAGGTTCTCAACTTCCTTACAAACCACTAAAATGCAGACTATCAAAGCCTACCAAAGACAAGAGATTACTGGATTACTTAAGAAAAACGATACCTAACTCACAAGGCGCCAAATACTCTTTTGGTTTGCACTTGGCTCAGTTTAGCTTAATGAGCATTGGGAGAGGGGACGGCAGAAGGGGGGAACGAGCGCGTGGTACTAAAGGAATTTCCTTCTTTGGGGGTCCAGCTCTCCCAGCTAGGCTCAGGAGTCTTCCGTCTACCGCCTGGGACCCAAGCCTCTAAGAAGTGCGACGTCCACCACGCACGTGGGGATACAGTCGAGGTTTAGGGCATTTGGGTCCCAGACGCCAATAATAAGCGAACTGTCCACAGCCGGTCAAGCCTAGCGCCATGCCCAGAGCTTTCGTCTAATCTTGCAACACACTGCAAATCAGCCGCGGCCCTCGGCAGGCACAGGTGAGAGTCGGAGACCTGAGGCGGGGACTCGCCCAAGGTCACGCGGAGGGCGGAACCCGCTCTCGCCGCGCCTCCACGCAGCTACACAAGGTCAGCGCGCTCGGCCCTGGGGCTGGGACGCCCGGGCTGAAAACTGCCCGTCAGCACGCACTTTCCCGCGACGCCGGGAGCGTGGCGGCGGCTCAGCCTCTTCGGACTTAACCCTCGCATCTGCCAAACCAACCAAGTGCCTCCGCACGGTCCCCGACGACTCGCTGCGCCTGCGGGGAACCCGGCGCCCGCCGACGGCCGCGTCCCCGCCCCGCTGCTCACCTGCACCACGGAGCACCCCAGGGCATCCTTCTGAGGGTCGGGAGGCACGATGGCCCGGGGCGAGAGGCCGGGGTGCAAGAAGTGAACCATGACGACTTTCCGAGCGGGCTGTCGAGGGGAGAGCAGGCGCCGAGCAAGACCCGGATCCCTCAAGAGGTGGCGTCCACCGCACCCGGGGGTAGCTGAGGAGCGCCGGCTCCGTGGGGCGCGCACGCGCCGCTCGGTCCCCGCCGCAAGGCTTTTGAAAGACCCAGCGTGGCGACGCTCACACGCCCGCGGGCGCCGACCTACCGCAGACCCTGCCCCCAGGACAGGCCTCCCCACCGCCCGCCCCGCCGACCACTGCTCCGTCCCACCGGGGCCCAACCGTCCTCCGCGGTCCCAGCGCCGCAGAGACCACCCTCCTGCCTCTTCGACCACTCGCCCTAAAAATCTGCCAACAGCACCTCATATCAGCCCTCCCTGTTTGAGCTCTTGGCATTGGTTGAATCAAATATCAAAACCACTTATGGCTGCATATGTACACAAATTACTCCACTTTCTTGTGACCTAGAAGTCACAGGAAGACCCTTATAACCTGCACCAACAAAGAAACCCTGAGCGAGTAGTAAATTAGTACACTTTACCTAATTTGAGAGAAAATTTGTCTTGGAAAAGGATAGTTCTTAAGAGTAGGAGCCTTGGATTTGAATTCTGGATTGGAATGCCTGCTCAGTCATTACTAATTTGAGAACTTTGGGCAAGATTCTTAATTTCTGTGAAGTTCGCATCCCCATCAGTAAAATGGAAGGAGAAGACGTTATCTCACAAGGGTTAATGTAAAGATTAAATAATGTATGTTGAGCACAAGACAATGCTTGATTTATAGCCGGTCTTTGATAAGTGTATTCAAATGTTAATGTTATTTTTCAAGTACAAATAACTTTGCAAACTGCCCTCCTTTCACATTTATTCCTTTAATCATCCTACGGGAAGAAGGGGAAAAAAAACAAAACTGGGCAATAAGTATCTCCATTTTACCTCGAGAAACTGAACACCTAAGAGATTGAATGAACCGAGTTAAATTTTACCCTCCTGATGACTGAAAAACCTGGGAGTCAAAATTAACTTTTCTAACTCAAGTCCAATAGATACTCTTTTTTTTTTTTTTTTTAGTAGACTGTCATAACTTTGCTATCCTCAAACTTCCAACACCTCCCCCTGCCCCAACCATGCCCTCAGCTTCCTCTTTCACAGAAAAAAAAAAGAAAAGCAATCAAAAAAGAACATCCCAAACTCCCCCCATCTCACCACCCACCCACCTGTGCAGGCTCTCTGTCTTTGCCTTAGCTCCTATAATTATTGTGAGAAACACTCACTGGACCAAATTCAGTAAGTGGACACGGAGACAAAGTGAACAGCGGAGCGAGGCTTAAATGACGGTCTTGCACGATCGGGTGTCTGGTGGGCAGGAACACTTGGGGAGTTTGGCGCCAATAATTTATCTCCTAGTGCGCGAGTCCCTCCTCTGGTTCCTCATTGGCTGAGTACTACAGGGTTCACAGTCTTTCCCGGAAGTCACCTAAGCCCGTTATATCTTTCCTTTACATTTGGCTTATTGTTACTGGTAGGTTAAAAAAACTCAAACAGGTATCGCTAGGCCCTTATCAATTCCCCCACCGCCACTCTCAGCCCGAGCAGCTTCTACCACGTGGCCCTTTGTTAATACCTTACTGTTAAAATGTTTAAACATCCTAGTGGGAATAAATCACATTTAGGTTTTATACTCTTTCCTAACATTATGAACTATTTTTACTCTTACCTAAGACCAACGACTGACTGGGCTTGTGCCCTAGATCCAGTCCCCTCTTGCTTATTCAAAGACATCATCCAGCAGCATCGTTTCTTTGTCCTGAATTATCATTTTTTCCCTCTTTCTTGGATCACTGCCACCAGCGTATAAACAAACTGATACTTTTCCCATAATTAAAGACAAAAACAATATATTTCTTCTGACCTAATATCTCTATTCAGGTTGTTAAAATAAAAACAAATGGAAACCTGACTTGAAAATAATCTAAGCAGACCAAACCAGTTTAGTCATACGAACAAAGCTTAATTTAGCTTATTTTGTAAGGCTAACTTGACCTGAATCATCTCTTGCTTATGCCGCCGGAAATCGTAAGGAAAACTTAAACTTCTCCCAAGGTTAATAATGAGGTAACCACTGACCAATCCCCTATCATTTAAGAGAATTCTATTACTGTAACCAATCACTGTGAAGAATAAACAGTCACTGCTTTCTCACTTTATAAGCTGCTTTATAACAATATACCCCTGAGCTTCATTCCATTACTTCCATTATTTCTTAACTTTTGACAATATATTGCCCCATATCTCTTGTACCCTTTACATCAAAACTACAAAATATGGCATGCCTTCCTGTCTCCAATTTTCCTTTTTTTTTTCACCTGTCACTCCTCTAAGCTTTACTGTCAACTTCCAAGTTGTTACATTTAATGGTCATTTCTCATTCCTCATCATATTTGTTTAGCAGCATTCGACCCAAGTGATTTCTTCATACCTAAAATTCTCTCTTCGTTTGGCTTCCAAGACACATCTTCTCCTCCTCCTCCCCTTTTCTCCTCTTTCTTCTAACTCTTCTCTACCTCATTAGCTGTCTTCTTTGTGTACCCCCAGGACTCAGAGCTACATCTTTGTATACCCCCAGGACTCAAAATTGTATATTCTCTATGAATTCTCTTACTTGTGGTGGTGATTTTATCTAGTTTCATAACTTTAAAAACAATCTATATGCTGAGATATCCCTATTTTATGTGACCGATAACTCACTTGCAACTTCAGATTTATATCCAACTGTCCATTCAACATATCCACTTGCTTATCTAAAGAGCCTTCATGTGTCCAAAAGTAAACTTTTGATATCTTCTGCTTTTCCCTCCAATTTTCCCCATTTAAGCCTGTGGCAAATTCTTCCTTTCAGTTGCTTTGATAAAACCCTTGAAAATCACTTTGTTTCTCATTTATTGTTCTCTCTCATATCCTATCTGCTAGGAAATACTGTTGGCTGTATCTTCAAATTATATCCATAGACCTCTGCCATCACTGCTACCCTGGTCCAAACCCTTGTCATTACCCAGTTGGATTTTTACAACATTCTCCTATCTGGTTTCTCTGCTTCTACCTTTTAATAGAATTAAAAGCTATTCTTGACATAGCAGCTAGAGTGATTATTTTAAACAATGATGTCACCCTTCTGCCCCAAACCCTCCAATAGCTTCCCATCTTATGCAGAATAAATACATTCTTAAGGATGGTTCTACATAATTTGTTCTACATAATCTGTTCTCTCCATGCCCCTTCTCTAACCTCATTTTCTGCCATTCTCTCTTTTGCTTATTTCACACCAGCCCTACTGGACTCAGCTATCCTCATTGATGGCTTTGTACCTCCAAATTTTTGCTCATGTTACCATCACCAATAGAGACTTCTCTGGATATGACACATTAAATGGCAATCTTCACCTCCATCACCATACCAGCCCCATACCTCTTGTTCCCTTTTGTTCTGCTTTCATACTTCACACTATTTGTCATGCTATATATTTAATTTATCTTCTGCCTCCTCCCACTAAGAAAAAGTGTAAGCCACATGAGGGCAAGGACTTTGTTTGTTGTATCCCCAGGCCTAAAACAGTGCCTAATCTATAGAAGGTGGTCAATAGTATTTGTTGAAAAAATGAAATGGCTACCTGGAAAAAAATTGAATTGTAGTTAAGAGGGAAGTTTCTCTCTGAAATCAGAGGAAAGGTTGTTATTTATTTATGGAGTGGCAAGTTTTGTGATAACCTGTTCTACTGCCCCTGATTTCCCTAATCTCCTCTTTGTCTATGCTCTATCTAGTTTTCCACTTCAATTTAGCAATTTCTGAGGATTTAGTCCATGCTCCTAATTCATCTGTTACCAAACTAATCTCCAATCTTTTTATATTTCTCTGTGTCTGCACTATCCATCCCTCCCTTATTTATGGTACTTCCCTCTACTACTAATTCCTATTCATTCTTCAGGTCTCACTTTGATGTCACTTCCTCTAGAAAGTCTTCACTGATACACCCCACCCTCTTCCTGCCAACTGTGAATTGGTAAGGGAGGGATGAATAGTGCAGATATAGAGAAATATAAAGAAGTTAAAGAAAGAAAAAAACCTTCTGAAATGAAATTAGAAAACCACAATCAAGATTTCTTTAAATCATGGTCATTTCCTTAAGAACTTTCTAAAATTTATCTTAAACTTTGTTGCCATGAAGGAGAAAGATCATGAGCTTTGATATCAAACTTAACCTATGAATTTCAGTTTCCTCTTTGGGAGAATTAGATAGATGATGACAGACAGACAGACAGATAGATAAACAAAACTTGCAGAATTAAAAAAACCCAGAGATTAATACCCCATGTTTTGTTTTTTTCTCAAAAAGGATGTTTTCTAAGGGAAAGGGTCATGTGATGCTTTGTGACTTTGAGCAAGTCTTGTCTCTTTCTATGCATCAAAAAGACAAAGACTAGCTATCAAGATTTGTGATTTACCCATATCTATGTCTGCTAGCTTTGGTTTATTTCTCCCATTGCAGTGATCAGCAGAAAAATCTTTATTATGGAAAAGAACTGCCTAGGAAATAAAGAAAGGAACTGAACCACAAAGGAAAACAAAATGTCAGCATCCCTAAACAGGAAAGGTTTAAACTGGATTTGAGATCGGCCTTAATGGTTAAATTGGATTTTCCCCTTAATAGCATAGTGATTAAAAGTATAGATTTCAAAGCTGGACACACCTGAGTCTTAAGTGTGACTCTGATACTTAATGGCTTGTGCCCTTGGCAAAGTTATTTAATACCACACAATTTACTTATCCACAAAATGGAATAATTATCTTCTTTGCAAGCTTGTCCTGAGGCTTAGCTGAGAAAATATACATAAAAAAGGCTTAGTATAGTGCTTGCCTTGATATTCCTCTGGTTATATTGCAATTCCAACTCAACCATTGGAAACTATTGAATAATAGTGGTATTTGAAATTATAGACCCCTTTCAATAGTACTTAGCACACAGTGCTAATTGTTTGACCCTAAATCCTAAACTATAGTTGATCTGTTTCCATAGATCTTTAAAGGGGAAGATTGTAAATCCACTGCTAGTATCCACAAACAATAATATGATTTACTTCATGAACTAGTTTCAGAGGGCTTTTGATTATACCTTTGTCTTCACACTCAAAGACATCACTACTGAGACTACAAAGCAGCAAAGGCTCTACAAAGAATGGGGACAGTCATGTCAAGAGTCTAGGTTTAATATACAAGTTACTCTACCTATCTGTGAGATTCGAGGTAAACCATCAGACCTCATTAGGCTTCCCCTCATCTCTAAAATAGAGGATAATTATTTTTCCTTACAAGATGGTTGGGGGTTAGATTCAACAGTATACTTGGCTCATTATTCATATTTGTGGTTTTGAAGGCTTTAAGACTGATTTGACGACCAAGAATTAGGTTAAAAAAATGTGCTTGTTAACTACTTATCTCCAAATTCAAATACAACAATCACATTCTAAAAATGTGATTGACAATTCCTTTTATAATGTGTATGATGTAAAGTGGCAGGAGAGCTAAGGTTTTTTTGTTTTTAGCTTTTTATTCACATCCCAGTCTAGGAGAGACACTCATTAAGAAATGGTCCTTGACTGAGTCATTGCAAGGTGATTTTTGAAATAGCTGTCCTAATTAATGCATGGGAATAGGCCATTCTTGTGCAACCTCTGGCCATTGGTGCCATTTCCCCAAACCTGCTCTGAAAGACTGACTTCTGGAAGCTGAGAGCTCATTGTGGGTATTCCCACTCTATGACTCGCTTTTTCATTTGCTGGAGCCTGTGTGAAAGCTGAATTTTGAGACTGCATTAGTATCTTACATTATAAGAGACAAAATGATTAATGTGAGTGTTCTTGCTTTCTGCCTTTCCTTTCCTCCTCTCAATTTGAGGAGTTATGCAGTTAGGTCAGTTGATTGGACTCTTATGATGATGACTAAAAATGAGGAATAGGAGAAGGGTAATGAGGAGGAAAGGAAGAATTTAGTTAAGAGACTGGGTTAATCTACACAATAAAAACTGTGAGAAAGGGTGAGGGGAAACGAATGAAGAAAGGCTTTTAATTTTGTCTTTGAAGTGTTGGCTATAGAAAACACAGCTCAACTTGTTTGATTAAATATTAGTCAAAGCTATTTATCTTCCACATTATGTATGGCCCAAAGTAGTACCATGTTATTTTTGAGTGAATTTTGGACAATGAAAGGTTAAGGAAAATAATTATAAAAATTACAGTAAAACTTCTAAAAATCCTATTACCCTAGCCCATCTAATCTCATGTTTATATATTAGTGAAGCAGAAGCATTTGTAGTGACCATTCATTAACAATTCTATAGCATCTAAACACTAATGAGACCCTGTAACACCATCCTCAAGGATAATCCACTTCTCTATAGGTGCACATCCTTGTCTGTGCCATTCATTTGATGCTAAATCACATAATGCCTACGATCTAAGAAATCTCATGCTATTATGCAACAATATGGTAGGGAGAGGGGACCCAATGGATTGAAGTTTGGAAACAAGAGTAGTGTAGCCTGTCCCTGACTTGTTATATGACTTGGGTAAGCTCATTTTGCCTTAGCTACTTCAACTATAAAATGGTTTCTGAAACTGGATTCACTAAGGATTCTTCCTAGCCACAGTTCTTACACGCTTTTAATTTTTTTGGTAATCTCCCTTCCTAAATGAACTTAATATACATCAGTTAATTATCTCAGTTGTTATGTGAATGAATGTCAAATCAAATATTATGTTCTCTAGAAAGTTTTCTTGAGCTAACGGGTGCCCCGTTTGGATTAGGGTGTGGTCTCCATGCCTCTGTAACAAACATGGTGGACTGAACTGTAATACAATGTTAAATAATATTTATCTGCTTATTCAATATTCTTCTCCACAAGACTGTTAAGTTCCCTGAGGGATTTAAATATTTAAGTTCCAACACTTAAACAGTACTTAGTGTAAGCATTTAATTAAATAAATGGAGTTCTAGCACTAGAAACTTCTGCAGTAAAACCATTGGTCTTTTTCAGAAAGCAATTATTAAAAGTGGTTAACTAAAGAATCTGAATCTTGCATTAGTATTAAATTTTAAAGCAAATGTCTAGAATAAAAATAGACAAGACACTTTATATAAAATTTATGACATTTATTTAGGCAAAAAAAAAACTCCCCCAACAAAAATCTGTACACACATTAATACCTAAGTGATGTCCTGATTTAAAATATAGCATGATTCATGTACAGAACACTCCTGTTCATCTGGCCACAAAGAGAAGAGTGTCCTCAGTCCAGATAACTGCAAGCCTTTGAAATATATACACATTATGCTTTCCAACAAATTTTTCATATTCTTTGAAAGGAGTAAAACTCTTCCATTAGAATTCAAGCAAAACATCACTTTTCTCACACTCACCAGTCACTGAGAATTTAACAGTGGGAATTCTACAAAAGTCAGGGGTTTACAATTTTAATTCTTGCAGATTATCTTAAAGTATAAATCCTGACATAACACCCTCCCATTTTTAAAGGGGAAAAAATGCTCTCAAGAATTTCCTGCTTTTATGAAAGTGTGTCTCAGCTTTCATTCTCTAAGTATATTCTTGCTTCTAAGCTGATTAAAATAAGCTCAAAGAACTGAATTTGAACAGTTTTCCCAAAAGTAAATAAAAAATTAAGCACATACTATTAATGAAGTAGATTTCTTTCTTTCTCATCAAATAATTTTGATAAATTTGGATTTTCTAAATAATTCTTAATAGCAATTCTGTGCAGCTATAAAGTTAGGTTGTGCTGTCCAAAAGAGCTTTGCTTCATCCTGAGAATTGAGGAAGAGACAGCACTGATTTTCCCCTAACTTATCCCAAAAAACTGGGGGAGGGGAGAAACAGGAAGAGAAAGCTCTTTCTTAGGCTATCAGTCAGTTACCATAGAGTGTGTCTTAGGCTAAGATTTGGAAACCAAAGAACACATAATTAGGTACGTACCGTGTCATGCAAAAATCTATGAAATACTTTAAAAGATAAAGTAACTACTCACTTAAAGTACATTCAACAAGTTTTCCTATCATAATGCTATTCTCATCACTGCATGAAAGCTGGATGTGCATTATTCCTAAAATAAACAGTTCATGAGTTAACACTAAAAATTAAAAATATGTCAATAAAAAGCAAATAGTAAAGATTAAACATCCAATATCTACACACTCCCTTGAAACTGCTAAAGTAGATTTGAAAGGAAAACCATGTTTTCAAACATCTTCATAAGCTGTTTTAGAAAACTACTAGCTGTATAATAGTCCCCAAATAAGTAACATACAGATTAACTGCCCACATTAGGGGACAGTAAGATACTGCTTTAACTTACACCTTCAGTTTAATACTCTTTATCCCAAGATAAAAGTTGCACAATAACCAAATAATGTAAACATACCATTAGAGGGCAAAAGGGGGGAGGGTTTAACATACACAAAATAGTTAAGTTTGTTTTCTCTGCTACTCACGACCTCTTCTCAACCTTGAGTACTGCTTCACATTGTTTGGCTGGGGGTGGTCATGCGTTTGGAGGGGTCACACCTAAACCATAGCACATTAGTCCCAATCTACCCTAATGTAGCACATGTTTTCATTAAAATGTATTCTGAAGGGCTACAAGATGGCTCAATGCTATCCTGACACAGCATAATTTAAAAATACAGCCAAATGAAAGTGACTAGGGAGGAAAGGGACTAATTCAAAAGGCCCCATTAGTAACAGCAACTTTCTAGGCTGAAAAGATAGGATTGATGTATTTAAATGTGAATTGTTGATTCTTTGGAGGTTTGCAAATAAAAGATATGAAATTAAGTTCCCATAGCAGTCTTATGGCGATTTGCCTCCACACTGGGTAACTCACTTAAGTTGACTAGTGACACTAAATGGCATTTCTGTCTGGGGGTAAGGAGTAGCAATATTTAAAGTCAATTCTAGGAACGGTGGGTCTGATATGATTTTAAAAATCCTCTACTAAGATCAGTAGCCACCAAGTCCTTCACCAAAGGATAAACTAATTCCTTAATACTCGATTTATGTTTCAACTACAAAAAGAAAAAATGATTTTTTAGAGTATGAAGACCACCAGAAAACTTACTTGATGGAGAAAGTGTCTTAATTATTTTTGCTTTTATTTCAGACTGTTCTTATTTACTCAATTATATCAACAAGTTTCATCCTACTCTAAAAAATGTAATTCCATTTCTTTTAGTAGATCTAAACGTTGATGTTGATTATGGACTGATGTAGTGGTATTTTACAGTATCTGAGCACACCAATGATTTGTGTTATGAGTGGTTCAACCCTAGTCTAACTTGTGCTTGAAACAGCATCTCTAAGCCAATGAAGAGGTAACCCTTGAAGGCACCAAGTACTGTTACATTCTAGTATATGAACGCAAAAGGGAGGCCTAATAGATTCTAACTGCAGTGACAGGCCAGCTATACATTGTAATTTTAATATATACATCTACTATATTTTAGCCAGATTCAAGACCTTACTGTCAATTCTGTCTTAATCAGATACACAATTTTAAGAACCATCCCAATCACAAAGGCACTACTGCTTTTATATATTCAGGATGTGACAGATTATTTTGCTTATAAGACTCAGAAGTATAGGGTCATTATCAAGGCCCAAAGTAGTAAACTTAAATTTAATTTTAAGTATTTTTGAGTCCTCATTTAAAAACAAGTTATTCTGAGTAATGAGGCAATTTTTTGTATATTTTTAGCCATTTCAAAAAAGAATTTTTAAAGACAAAACCTAGGATTAACTTATAAGGAACATGCACCTTTTACCTTGAATGGGATAGAAGAGAAACCTGAAGTCAAACTTCTCAAATAGGCTTTCACTTAACTATACAAGCTAGGTGACCTGGAAATGGTCAACATAGCCAGCAACATCCAAGCTGTTGTAGGGCATCCTATTTTCTACATTTTGCCATAGACATTAAAATTCAGAAAACAGAAACGTTTACCTCTGAAAATGCTTTATTTTAAATGTTTCCTCTGAAATAGACCTAATCTGTGAAAATTTATTTTGTACCTACTAAAATTCCTTAAACCAGTTAGGTCAGAATTAACCCACAATTTAATGTGGTCTTTAATGTTTCTAAATAACTATTATCTTATAGTTTAAGTTTTCATCCCTGCAAAGGAATACCAAACAATTCAAGTATGATTGTTGTGATAGTGAAATGTGTTAGGTCAAAATGTTATCAGCATATTAATAAGCCAACTCCTTTCTAAATACAAATGCTCCTGAATAATAACCATAATTTAAACATATCATTTAAAATCTCTATTGAAAACATTTTGGCTATCTATGAAGACAATGCACTCATGTGAGATTGTGATTAACCTTATTCACAAACTAAAATTTAAAATGGGAGTTTTCTTGGTAACTTGCTGCCTCCCAACTGCTATTGTTGATATAATGGTAACTGATTCTTCACTACACTGTAACAGGTATCTTAAAGGAAAGACAACTGCCTAAAAACTAACCCATCAAAAAATATTTCCTTTGATGCACTCTAACTGGACACTTTATATTTTAACAATAGTCTAGTTCTTATTCATTTTTGGCAGTGAGATGAGGACACATTTTTCCAACATGAAAACATTAAGATACATGTATTTTATAGCAAAAGAAAATTTAACTTCTCATGGAAAATTTACTGTTGTCAATTGTATTTTCACTGAGTAGATAACACCATGTGTAGTCTCTATTCCACTGAACAAAATAACTTTGAAATAGAGGGAAAAGAATGGTTAGTTTTAACAAGACAATTTTTTAAAAATTCACATTTTCACAACAATATGAAATATAGAGATTTAGACAGTTAATCTTTAACAGAGAATGCTGTAATGTTTTACACTGTGATGCTTGGGGAAGTATTTCCAAAGAGTCACCAGCAGTCTGTAGGAAGCAGCAGCCCACGCTTCCAGGCAATAGTTTGAATAATAAGCTACTGCTCACTGCCTCAGGAGCTGTGGGCTCCAGAAGGACAGCTTGTCCCAAGTTAAAAACCTTTTCTTTTAAGTTTTAATACTTAATAGTTTTTAATATATTTTTCTGCCAGCTATCCAGGCTCCAGCCAGTGAGTAGCTTTTTTACAAAGAACTCAGATGACACTCTTTCCACACCAAGAAGGATATCTTATAAAAGATACAGAGACAGAGAATAAAGGTGTTTAATACAGAAGCAGTATAAAATTTACAACTGAAGAAATGCCAGAAATCAGGTTAACAGCTTATCTGAAGCTGCAAGTTGATTGGAAGGGACTTTAAGATCAGAAAAGTCTAGCCTAAGGATTCATGCAAACTTTATCATAAAACTGTAGAATTTCAAGCAGAAGTAAGTTCAAACACTGAAAGATGTGGAAAATTTCCTAAAAGGCAATGTAAAGGAAGACCCTTCTTGCCTCATAAGTTAAAAATTATAAGACAAATTAGAGACTGTTCACATGGGCAGTACTGTACATTGTCAATCCCAAAATGACTGTATGACTCTTGTCATAGAAACCCCCAATATATCACAGAGGGAAAGGTGTTCCAGATGAACCTGTCACAGGAAGGACAGATGTGATTCATGATCCATTCACCTATGGCCATCAATTTAGTCTGGCCTGGGGCTGCTTTTTACAGGGAGGTGGTCTCCCATGGCGTACAATGTGTTTTTCTAAGCTATCCAGAATGGCCACAGCAATCTGCTGGACATGGGGATCAGTTTGATCATGTTCTTTGATGTTGTATAAATGCTGCAAACCTCCTTCCTCAATCAGCATGCTGCAATACCTTGAGGCTGAAAGAAGAGAAAATTTTAAGCTTTTCTTAAAACACTTAAAAAGTATCCCTCAAAAAAAAGTTTTTTCACTTACATTTCAGATGTTTTCTTATTGACCACTAACATATGCTACAGTTTGAGAAGTACTTCTGTAATGACGTTATATCTACATTGTTAAGGCCCCTCACATAAATTCACATAGCATTTATATATACAAACTTTTTAAGACATAGATAATCTAGAAAAGAAAATTTCTTTGACACAAAATCAACAGTAAGATAGATACTGTTACATTTTTTTGCATTTCCTATGTTTTTTAAAAAAACATAATGGCACTCATACATGTAATTTTCTTTAAATACTTTCTTTGCCTTTTGTTTTAAAAAATATTTTTATACATAATTTTGAAGTATTTTTTAGTTCTAGTCATATTTATTAAAAGTATAATTTACACCCCATATAATATACCCAATTTAATCTGTAGTTTGATGAGGTCTGCCAAATGTATATACTGGTATAATCACCACCACAATCAGGATATAAAATAGTTACAACAACTAGAAAGTTTCCATCAGCACCTTTGTTTGTAGTCAATGGCCCCTGCCCCTGCCCTCCTCATTCCAGGCAACCACTGTTCTAATTCCATGATAGAGACTGCTTTTGCCTGGTCTAGAATGTCATGTAAATAGAATCATACGGTCATATGTCTGTCTTCTTTTGTTCAGCATGATGTTTCCCAGATGCACCCATATTGTTATGTGTAAACAGTACGTTTTGCTACACTAGGAAAGTATTCCATTTTATTGAATACACCACATATTTTTAATGTTACTATACTGATGGACATTTGTTGGATCGTTTTTATCCTCCCAGTGTTTTGTTACAATGACTAAAAATGCTATAATCATTCTTGCACAAGTTTTTTTTTTGTGGACTTTTCATTTCACTGATCTTGAGGTAATACCTGGAATGCTGGGCAAATGCTAAATGTATGCTTGACTTTAGAAGAAACCACCAAACCACAAGACAAATTAGACAAACCACAGACACATTCTCTAAAATGGTTGTATAATTTTTCATCCCATCAGCAATGAATAAGAAAGTTTTTTCACAGGCTCACACTTGTCATTGTCTATCTCTTTAAAATATATGCAGCCTTCCTAGTAGATGTGAAGTGGTATCTCCCTGTAGTTTTGTTTCTTTTTATTAATCAGTCAATCAATCAATCAATCAATTAAGGCATCACTGATACACACTCTTATGAAGGTTTCACAAGAAAACCAATGTGGTTACTCCCTGTGGTTTTAATTCACACAGGCATACCTTAGAGATATTTAGGGTTTAGTTTCAGACTATCACAATAAAATTAATATTGCAATAAAATAAGTAAATGAAATTTCTGGTTTCCCAATGCATTTAAAAGTTATGTTTACACTATACTGCAGTCTGCTAAGTGTGCAATAACATAACGATCACCTGAACTTTCAGTGAGTGGTAATCTTTTTGCTGGTGGAGGTCTTGCCTCAATGTTGATAGTGACTGACAGATCAGGGTGATGGGTGATGAAGTTGGGGTGGCTGTGGCAATTTTTTTTGTCTGTTTTTTATTTATTTTTAAAATTGACATAGAGTTGACATAATAGTTTTAGGTGTATAACAGTGATTTGGTGTTTATACATATTACAAAATACTCACAATGATGAATGTGGTGACCATCTGCCACCACACCAAGTTACTTTTATACACAATTTTGAAGTATTTTTTAGTTCTAGTCATATTTATTAAAAGTATAATTTACACCCAATATAATATACCCAATTTAATCTATAGTTTGATGAAGTCTACCAAATGTATATACTGGTATAATCACGACCACAATCAGGACATAAAATAGTTCCAACAACTAGAAAGTTACTACAATATTATTGACTGAATTCCCCATTCTGTACCTTTCATCCTGTGACTTATTTTATAACTGAAAGTTTATACCTCTTAATCCCCTTCATCTATCTTGCCTATCCCCTACCTCTTCCCTCTGGCAACCACTAGTTTTCTGTATTTATGAGTCAATTTCTGGTTGAACAATTTATTTATTTATTTATTCATTTGTCTTTTTAGATTCCACATATAAATGAAATCATAAGGCATTTGTCTTTCCCTGACTCATGTCACTTAGCATAATACTCACTCAGTCTATCCATGTTGTCACAAACAGCAAGATTTCATTTTTTTAATGGATGAGTAATATTCCTTCATGTATATGTACCACCTCTTTATCCATTCACCTATTGATGGACACTGACTGATGGCAATTTCTTAAAATTAGACAACAGTGAAGTTTGCTGCATTGATTGACTCTTTCATGAATGGTTTCTCTTTCAAAGGCCACGTTTTTTGATAGCATTTCACCCTCAGTAGAACTTCTTTCAAAATTGGAGTCAATCCTCTCAAAACCTGCCACTACTTTATCAACTAAATAAGTTTACGTAATGTTCTAAATCCTTTGTTGTTTCAACCTTCACATCTTCACCAGTAGATTCCACCTCAACAAACCACTTTTTAAATTTAGTATATATATATTTTTTGTTAATGTATCATTGATATAAAATCTTAGGAAGGTTTCACATGAACAACACTGTGGTTTCAACATTCATCCATATTATCAAATCCTCACCCCCCTCCTCCATTGCAGTCACTGTCTATCAGCATAGTAAGATGCTATAGTCATTCCTTGTCTTCTCCGTGCTGTACTGTCTTCCCTTCCCCATGACCTACCTATATTGTGATTGCAAATTATAGTGCCCCTTAATCCCTTTCTCCCTCCCTGCCCACCCTCCCCAGCCCCTCCTCTTTGGTAACTATTAGTTCATTCTCGGAGTCTGTGATTCTGGGGCTACTTTGTTCCTTCAGTTTTGCTTTGAACAAACCACTTTCTTTGCTCATCTATAAGAAACAATTCATCATTCAAGTTATATCTTGAGATTTCAGTAATTCAGTCACATCTTCAAGCTCCACTTCTAATTCTAGTTCTCCTGGTATTTCCACCACATCTGCAGTTACTTCCTTTACTGAAGTCTTGAACCCCTCAAAATCATCCATGAGAGTTGGAATCAATTTCTTCCAAACTCCTGTTAATGCTGGTATTTTGACTTCTTCCCAGGAATCCCAAACATTGTATTTCCACCACATCTGCAGTTACTTCCTTTACTGAAGTCTTGAACCCCTCAAAATCATCCATGAGAGTTGGAATCAATTTCTTCCAAACTCCTGTTAATGCTGGTATTTTGACTTCTTCCCAGGAATCCCAAACATTCTTAATGACATCTAGAATCTTGAATCTTTTCCAGAAGGTTTTCAATTTTCTTTGCCTGCATCTGTGAGAGTAATCACAATCTATGGCAGCTATAGACTTATGAAATGTGTTTCTTAAATAATAAGACTTGAAAGTTGAAATGATTTCTTGATTCATGGACTGCAGAATGTATGTTGTGTTAGCAGGCATGAAAATATTAATCTCATTGTACATCTCCATCAGAGCTCTTGGGTGATCAGGTGCACTGTTAGTGAGCAATCATATTTTGAAAGGAATCTTTTTTTCTGAGCAGATCTCAAGAGTGGGCTTAACATCTTACTATACTGATGGACAGTGACTGTAATGGGGTATGTGGTGGAGACTTGATAATGGGGGGAGTCTAGTAACCATATGTTGCTCATGTAATTGTACATTAATGATACAAAAAAAAAAGAGTGGGCTTAAAATATTCAGCAAATCATGTTGTAAACAAATGTGCTGTCATCCAGACTTTGTTGCTCCATTTATAGAACATAAACAGAGTAGATTTAGCATAATTTTTTTTAATTCACCATAATTCTTCAGGGTCCCAGGATTTTCAGAATGATCAATGAGCAGTGACTTCAAGTTAGTCACCAGCTGCATTAGTCCCTAACAAGAGTCAGCCTGTCCTTTGAAGTTTTGAAGCTAGGCACTGACTTCTCCTTTCTAGCTATGAAAGTCCTAGATGATCTCTTCTTCCAATAGAAGGCTGTGTCATCTACATTGAAAACATAGTTTACCGTAACCATCTTCATTAATTAACTTAGATCTTCTAGATACTTTGCTGTAGCTTCTACACCAGCATTTGCTGCTTCACCTTACACTTTTATGTTATGCAAATGGCTTTTTTCCTTAAGCCTCATTAACCAACCTCTGCTAGCCTCAAACTTTTCTTCTGCAGCTTCCTTACCTCTCTCAGAGCTCACAGAATTGAAGATGTTAATGCCTTCCTCTGGATTAGACTTTGCCATAAGGGACTGTACGGGCTGGTTGGATCTTCTATCCGGACCCCTAAAACTTTCTCCATATCAGGAGTAAGGCTGTACTGCTTTCTTGCCATTCATGTGTTCACTGGAGTGGCACTTTAAAATTCTTCTAAGAGCTTTTCCTTCACATTCACAAAAAGCTGTTTGGTGTAAGAGTCCTAGCTTTTGGCCTATATACTTGGCTTTTGGCATGCCTTCCTCCATAAGCCTAATCATTTACAGCTTTTGATTTAACTTGAGAGATGTGTGATTCTTCCTTCCACTTGAACACTTAGAGGACACTGTAGGGTATTAACTGGCCTAACTTCAATATTGTTGTGTCTCAGGAATATTATTCCAATATTGTTGTGTCTCAGGGTGATTGAGTTATTTGTGATACTGGGGACTCTGGGATTTTTAGTGAAGAAGCCCAAGGTTTTTCACCAAGTAGTACTGGGAAAACCAAGTAGGCACATATAAAAGAAAGAACCTGGACCTATATGTAAATGAACTCAAAATGGGTTTCAGGCCTAAAAGTGAAATTTTTAGGCCTAAAAGTACATTTACATATACATAAGCATATGTGGGGATAAGCACCGCCCCCTTGTAACCTACTGTCCAATAATCATGTGTCCACATGACCCCCTCCTTTGGGTGACCTGCCTAGTTTATGGTATGTTAATAGCCTGGGTCTGCTCAACCTGTACCTGCCTTATATATAGGAACATCTGGGCATGAAGGAATCCAGGCCCCTCTGGTGAAGGTTTTGTTCCTTGGGGTGCTGGTCACACAAGAGCAATTCCTTCTAACAGACATGTGGAGTGGTCATTAATCATGTACCCTTTTTAGCACACACATAGTCTTCTCCTCATCCCATAAAACCAGTTTTCTTTCCCTCCACGGGAGCAGTGCACTACTTTGTCCAGCTGGCTGCTCCTGGATTCCTGAGTGTAAGTCCCAATAAATTCTCACATCTCGTACACCATCTCCAGGTCTTTTCTTCGGTCTCTAGAGCACTTTCCATTACAACTTGCTCAGTTGGGTGTGCAATCAGACTTGTGATCACACAGCATATAAAACTTTTAAAAGAACATAGGTATGAATCTTCAAGACTTTGGATTAAGCAATGTTTTGTTAGATAGACACCAGAAGTATAAATGACAAAAGAAAAACTAGTTTAATTATACTTAATAAAAAATTTAAAAACTGTTGTGCTTCAAAGGACACCAGGAGAAAAGTAAATGGACAATTCACAGAATTGCTGAAAATATTTGCAATGTATGTATCTGATGAGGGACTTGTTTTTAGTATAAGGATCTTTTACAACTCAGTAATAAAAATAACTGAGTTTAAAAATGGGCAAAGGATCTCAATAAGACATTTCTCTGAAGTTGGTTTGGCACCCTTGTCAAGAATCAATTGACCACAGATTCATGGGTTTATTTCTGGACTCTGAATTATAATACATTCATCTATATGTCTACCTTAATGATGCTGAATATCTGCCACCCATAAATCTGTGGTTAAGGGCCAGTACCACTCTCTTGTCCATGTTTTTCACTTGCACTATTTTCTTATTATATTGAGAATTCTTTACATATTTTAAATAGAAGTGCTTTTTATTTTCAGACGTGATTCACAAATATTTTGACCTAGCATGTCAAATGGAAAAAGCTAGTTCAATGGACTGGGTTTTCATTCTCTTAACAGTGTCTTTTAAAGAGCAGAAGTACTTAAGTTTGGTCAAGTCCAATTTAGCACTCTTTTTTGTTGTAGATAATGCTTTTGTGCATATTTAGAAATCTGCTTAACATAGGTCACAATGATTTTCTCCTGTTTTCTTCTAGAACTTTGTAATAGTTTTTGATTTCATATATAGGCCTATGATCAAGAGCTAATTTTAGTATACAGTACAAGGTATGAAAAAAGTTCACTTTTTTTTGTATATGGAGATACAGTTGTTAAAGCACCGTTTTTTGAAAAGACTTATTGCCCTATTGACTTGCTTTGAGCTTATGTCAGAAACTAATTAACCATATATTTAGGTTTATTTCTTACTCTCTATTCTGGTCCATTGAACTAGCTTTTTCCATTTTTATGCCTGAACTTGCAACTGGCATCTGAAGTTTGGTCAGTCTTGTGAGACTGAGTCCTTAACCTGTGGGATCTTATACTACCTCTAGGTAAATAGTGTCAGAATCGAATTAAGTTTGTAGGACACACAGTCAGTGTCTGCTGAGATTGGAGAACTGCTTAGTGGGGTACAAAAAACACATCAGAACTGGTGTCAGAAGGAGGATTTACTAGCCTGGACCTGGCTCATGGAAATGTGATTTGGGAAGAGAAAGGATGAAAGGGTGAGGGATGAGGAAACTCTGATTCCTGGGTGACTACAGTGTCGGCTGGTACAGAGTTGCAGCTGTGCTGTAATCAGTTATGAAAGGTAAAAATTACTGATGGAATTTATAGATGGATCCAAACCCAACCAGCAATTGCTTACAGCAGTCATTTAAGCCAATTAATCAAGATAAAGACTGACAGACTGACAAAAGGGCCAGGGTTCCTGGATTTGACCCATAATTGGGGACCCAAAGCTTTTGCACAAGAGAGGGCAAACTGGTCAGGGAGTGGAGAAGTTACCAAAACCCACTGGTGCAGCCCTGATGTGGGCTACAATTAGATGGAGAGAAAATAAAAATGTATGGGCTGATAGGATTATGAAAGTTGGAATGTTTAAATGGGTTTTATATAAAGAAACTGTGTCTCCTTTACCTGAATGTTTTATGGGAATGAGTATTACCTCTGGCAGTGGAACACTTCCCCTACCTAAGTACTGTAAAACGACACTCTGGCTAAAGTCCTCATGGAGTCTATTGTAAGGAAAGTGATGGTTGATGGAATTAAGGTAAAATTTTGTAAAAGAATTGGAATGTTTGAACAGGCTTCATGTGAACTGGTTTCATTTCTTTTACCTGACTGTATTTGGGGATAGACATTTTATCTGACTGGGGAAGGTTTCCTCTATCTAACCTTGTAAAATAGAAGGCATGAAAATCCACCCTTCAAGCAATGTGAATTGGACATGCTAAGTGGCAGCCAGTAAGACTGTCCAAGCCAATGCAGCGTAGAATAGCTGGAGTGATGATAAGGATAAATTCTCTGTGCAATAGCCCTATGTGAAGGACAAACCAGGGCTTACGGCAAAATGTCTTGCAGAGACAACTACTAGGACTTTGGAATGAGAATTTCCATTTGAAAAGAGTTAACTACCATGTTATTTCATGTTAATTGAAGCTACCCTATTACTGAAGGACAAAAATGATCTTAAAACCTGAAATACCTGCAATGCTTTGGATGATGTCAGAGAAATACTCTAATGGGGATGGCAATGCCAAAAGAGTTCCATAGTAAAGTGGAAATGGTTTGTACAGGATCATGCTACCTGGGAATGCAAAGAGGAGATATTCAGGAGCAGTGAGCCTCTTTCTCTCTAGGACCAATCTGGATTGCACAAGAAGTTGCTAGATTCTACTGTTGACTGAACAGTGCCCTATAAAACAACTATCCATTAACCAACAAAGAGTTGCTTGATTTGTGATAGCAGTTCCAAGGCAAACAGAAAACATCCTGTTCGGAGGGCCACCAGTATGACTGAAAAAGGTAAAAACAAATCAGCTCTGTGGGCTGATCCACACACTGTTTTCCCAGCAGTGAAAATAAACTGAATAGTGGTAAAAGGCCCTGTTTGGGTTTTTACTGCCTCATACACAGTAGTTAGCCTGGCTATGCAGGTGGGCATGAGGGCAATGGAAACTGGCCGAGTAAAAGGATGCCCATATGCTACATGGCCCCATAGAAATCAGTATGGGCATCTGAAGGATGCATTAAAGTAGAACTTGTCTGTGCCATGCCCATCAATAGAACTCTCACCCAGGCTCAGAAAATGATTGGAAATGACAAGCAGATATCTCCGTGTGTTTCCTTGAAGTGCCCCCACTGGATCCCCAAAATAAATGCATTTGGGGGCATGCAGAGGTGGTCTGAATCTTGACATATTCCTCTTATACTCTGTGAGGTACAGAATGCCAGTAAGAACTATTCTGTCTGCCAGCAAGGGAGACAGAGGCTGCAGATGGCTATGTGGCAGATTCTCTGGGCGGAACGTCCTGATCATAGCTGGCCAGCCAGATTAATGCTGGTAGCCCTAGGGTGCTACAGATGGGTCTTGACAGGAATAGAGAATGACTCTGGACTGGGCTATGCTTACCTAGTGGTAGATGTAAATGCTTAGAGTTCTATAAAAGAAATGAAGCAGAAGATATTATACCAATTTTCACAGCCAACTGTCATTTCTTCAGATCAAGGAACATATTTTACAATGTACAATGTTGATGGATTTTTCAGACACACTGTCCCAAAATATGGCATCTTGGCATATTGAATATTTTAAGCTGAAGTAGTTTGAGAAAACAGCAGATGCAGGAAAGTCACTCTGGACCTTTCCCTTCTTCTTTGAAACAGCTTGTAAAACTCCTATATAAAAGGTACCTTCCTTATATCAGGAAGAAGGAAGATATTCTTACCAGAGACAGGGAATATGGGGCTGAGAAATCCGTATAAACTGTTGAAAGGAAAAAGCCAGGCCCAACATGGAGTACTTCTGCTAGGCCAAGTCACCCAACTGGGGCTCAATACCTAACCTAATTGCTGTTTCAACCTCCCTCAGAAATGTAGTCAATCAGGAATTTTCCAGTAAGCATTAATTAAGATATTACATGGGTCCTCTCTATCCCCAACAATTAAGATGTTACACGGGTCCTCTCTATCCCCAAAAGGAATCCACCCAACAAGACCCTTCTGTTCCCAGATGAAGGTGACCTCACCCAAACAATCCTCTGTGACTTCCTTGTCCTGCCTGTAAAAATCTCCCTTTCTGTTGCATCCCTCTAATTTGCTGGATGTGAGGTTGCCCAATTTATGAAGTGCTTAATAAAGCTAATTAGACCTTCAAATTTACTTGGATGAATTTTGTTTTTTAACAAAACAAACCTTGTTAAACTAACCCTTATCTTCCTAGTCACTTCCTTCACCATTTATTACCCCTAACCCAAATGCCTTTATCTTGTCAGTTCCTCACATATTTATTGTTTCTCTATCTAAAAGGTACAAAGAAGTGCTCTGGTCACTTCTTCAGGTCTTCATTCTCTTGAAGGTTCCCATGTACATGTAAAAATTCAATAAAATCTGGACCCATATGCTCATTTGAGGTAGCCACCTGGGTCCACAAAATGGATGGATATGGGAAGGCTGCAGCAGTGCAGACAGGCTGAATCCAGACATAATTCTTTTTGTACTCTATGAGGCACAAGTTGCCAGAAAGTCAAGGAAAACTTTGTCCTCCCTTACAATCCCAACAATGGACAGAGTGGTATTCTCAAAGTCAAATGCCTTTATCTTGTCAGTTCCTCACATATTTATTGTTTCTCTATCTAAAAGGTACAAAGAAGTGCTCTGGTCACTTCTTCAGGTCTTCATTCTCTTGAAGGTTCCCATGTACATGTAAAAATTCAATAAAATCTGGACCCATATGCTCATTTGAGGTAGCCACCTGGGTCCACAAAATGGATGGATATGGGAAGGCTGCAGCAGTGCAGACAGGCTGAATCCAGACATAATTCTTTTTGTACTCTATGAGGCACAAGTTGCCAGAAAGTCAAGGAAAACTTTGTCCTCCCTTACAATCCCAACAATGGACAGAGTGGTATTCTCAGAGTTAAGTTTGATAGAGAACTGGAATGGGCAATTAAAACACTGGTTGTCTAAATTGTTGATTGGAGTAGAGGGGAGATATGGGCCTGAATGGCTGGCTTACATGCCTTCACAAGTGTATGCTCACACTCAGTGTGAGTGAGGCTAAAGGAATGTCCCCACTAGATATACCATTCTTCTGGTGGATCCAGGGAAGAGGGAGTGGGAAAGGATGCTTGTATGACTTGATAATTCTTGTCAAGAGAGGGTACTGGTATAATGACTATCCTTTTTTTCCTTATTATTCTCCATATTACTTCAACTTAAAAAAAATTCCCCTACCTAATAAAGCAGTCACAAGACCATAGCTGCTACTACAGATGCTGGAAGCAGGGATGATTCCTAAACAAAAAAGTGTAATTATGATTTTAAATATTTTTGTCATAATTCCCAAGGGCCTAATGGGGATGGGTTGTGCTAATTGGGATTAACAGTGAATGCAACTATGTTGCCTGGTGGTAAAAATAGCCCACTAGTTCTAAACCTATGTAAACTTACTCTATCTGAATGAGAGTGACTGAGGAGGAGAAACTCGTTAGACTAGTATTGCTGCCTAAAATCT
Source organism: Manis pentadactyla (assembly GCF_030020395.1). NCBI lineage: Eukaryota > Metazoa > Chordata > Mammalia > Pholidota > Manidae > Manis > Manis pentadactyla. Next base: position 42,556,528 of record NC_080022.1, on the reverse strand, counting down.
AGACCAGCACAGTGGCTTCCAAACATGGAAAGTTTGGGTATAAATGAAGAGGAGGAGAAACAGTAGCTAAACATACAGAAATGAATAAATAGGTCATGTAATGAAGAAATCCAATATATCATTAACATTAAAAGAGGCTTAGAGCAAGAGATATCTCTTAGCTCAGTTATACCAGATGCCTGATCTAAATATATGGCTTCACCTTTAGACCATTCTGCTTTTGGAACCTTACAAATCTAATGAAAGCCTGCAAAGCTGACTGGCCTTGCCCAGGGAGACATTTTCATATGATATGATGCTGGACTGGATCAATTTTTAATGACTGAATGGGACTCTAGTAGTGTGCGAGTTATCCGTTACCTGTGGCAATCCTTTTGTTATAAGGGACCTGTGGTCAAAGACCAGGGTGCATGCAGCCTGTGGTAGAATAATATCTGGCTCCTGACACAGAGTTCCTCAAACCCTTGGAATTTCCAGAGTGACAGGACTGTCTTTTGTCATTCATGAGAAGCCCTATTTGAGCATATGCTAATGAGTGACACAGTGGGGCACCTAGACAGCTTCAGGGTGGGGCTGGTCACCAGAAGACCAAGTGATTAGAGGATGGAGCTTTCCGCCCCGCCCTTAGACCTCTATCAGGGCTCAGTGGGGAGGGCAAGATTAAGCTCTATAAACTCCTGAACAAGATTTGATGAGGTTCCATGCTGGTGAATGCATCCACATGCTTGCAGGGTGGTGTACCCCAGTTCCATGAGGACAGAAGCTCCCGTGCTCAGGACACTTCTGGACCTGCCCTACATACCTCTTAACATGGCTATGTATCCATATCCTTCGTAATATCCTTATTTTTTATAGATCCTTTATATAAACTGCTAAATGCAAGTAGATGTTTTTCTGAGTTCAGTGAGCTGTTCTAGCAAATTAACTGAACAAGAGGAGGGGGGTGTGGGAACCTCCAATTTATAGCCAATCAGTCAGAAGCACAGATAACAACCTAGATTTGGGATTGGTGTCTGAAGTGGGGGAGCAGCACATTTTGGACTGAGCCCTTAACCTGTGGGATCTGACACTATTCCAGGTGGACAGTGTCAGAATTGAATTAAATTTGTAAGACACCCAGTGCTGCTGAGGATTGGGGAATTACCTGGTGAGATGTGAGAAAAACACATACTGAAAAAACTTGATTACTGTAACTTTATGGTGTGTCTGGAAGTTAGATAGTATGTAAATCCTCCAATTTTGTTCTTCATTTTTCTAAGTTGTTTCAATATTCGAAGTCTCTGTATTTTTGTATGAATTTTAGAATCAGCCTGCCAATTTCTTTTTAAAAAATGGCAGGATTTTGACAGGGACTTCATCAATCTACAATAAATTTGGGGAGAATTTGCCATTTTACCAATATTGCCTTCCAACTCATCAATGCTCTAGATTTGTCTATTTAGTTCGGCCTTTTTTAACATCTCTCAGCCATTCTTTGTTATTTTTAGTGTACAAGTCTTGGGTATCTTTGTCAGATATACCCCCCAGGTATTTCATAGTTTTGGACAGAATTGTAAATATCTTTTTTCCACATATATTGGCTGTTGCCAAAATACAGAAATGCAACTGATTTGTGTATATTGATCTTGGAACCTAACTAAACTCACTTATTAGATCTAGTGGCCCTTATTCAGATATCATGGGATTTCTCTACACAGATAATCATGGTATCTGTGAAAGAAAACAGTTTTACTTCATTCTTTCCAATCTAGATGCCTTTTATTTCTTTACTGATCATACGGACAGAACCTCCATTACAATGTTAGACTGGATATCCTGACTTAGGGGGGAAATATTCACATTTAATTTTTCACTGTTAATTTTTGTTAGCTCTAGGCTTTTCTTATCAAGACTTTATGATGGGTTTTGTCAAATGCTTTTTCTGCATCTACAGAAATGATCATATTGCTTTTCTTTCCTGGTCTGCTAATAGGATGAAACACATTCATTTTCAAATGTTAAACCAACCTTGCATTCCTGGAATAACATCCCTGATCTTTTTCATAAACTGTTGGGTTCTATTTTGTTTAAAAATTGTTAAGAATCTTCTCTACATACATACAGATATTGTTCAGTAATTTTCTTAAAATGTCTTTGGTATTGATATCAAGGTAATTTTGGTGTTCTCTTTTTCCCCAGCTTTCTTTCTCTCTAAATTTGAGTTTGGATAATTTATACTGCTATATATTCAATTTCACTGACCTTTTTCTTTGTGTTATTCATTCCTAAGCTCATCCAGATACTTTTTCATGTCAAATATTTAAAGTTTAAGTTCCAGTACTTCTATTTTACTTATTATACATTTACATAATATTTGTGTTTTCTTTAAAATCCTGGCTCATATTTATTAAAAAAATGTCTTTAAGTTCTTTTCTGCTAATTCCATTATCACCATTATTTATGGGTCTATTTCAATTGTCTGATTTTTCTGGTTACGGATCACATTTTCCTGCTTCTTCCCTCATTTAGCAGTATTTATCAGATACTAAACATGATGTTGAGTGTGTAGATTTTGTTGTATTTTTTTTTAAAAGAAGTGCTTAGTTTTTCTCTGGCAGACAGTTTATTTGCAGAGCAGCTTGACCATTTCAAGACTTGTTTTTAAGGTTTGTTAGCATTGCCCTAGAGAAGCTTTTATTTTAGGGCTTGTTTAATCTCTTCCAGCATCTGCATTGAAGGCCCTGAATATTAAGTTATTTCCACTGTTTGGAGCTCAAATATTTCCTAACCCTGTATGAGCTCCAAGTGTTGTTCAATTAGCAGCTCCTTTGTATTTTTATTTCTCAGGCCTCAAGGAGTCTCAAGAAATCCTTATGAAAATTTCTGGAGTTCTTTCTAAATTGCCATGTCTGCATTACTCTGCTTCATAAATTCTAGGCACTCCAGTCTCACCAAACTCTGATTTATGTCCACCCAATTCAATGAAATTGATGCACTGTATTGGTTCCCCTACCCTATGCCAGGGTCTAGTAAATGCTTCCAGGAAGAAAGCCAGGGAGACTGTAGAGCTCATCTCATTTGTTTCTCTCCTTTCAAGGATTAGAATGTTTGCTGCCTTTTGTCTAAGGCCTAGAATGAATGGTTTAAAATCCCTACCTCGCCAAATTTTCTATTGTTTATGGTTGAAGGGCTAGGCTGGTATGTTATTATTGTCATGGCCCACAGTATAAGATTCTGCTTGTATAATTTTCTATCGTATCTTTTTCACTTATAATAACATGCAAATATTGTACTGCTTGGATATTTCAACAGTATTTAACATTTCTCTATTGCTGGATCTCTAGGTTACTTACTTAATATTATAAATAATGGTGCAATGAGCATCTCTATAACAATGAGTGTTTGAGTATAATTTTATAATCAAAAGGTAGACTTTTATTGACAACCTAGATGTTCATTATTAGGGAAGCGGCTATATAATTACTGATCAGTTCATTTAATATTTATATAGCCATATGTTAAGGTTGAATTGTGTCCCCCCTAAAAGATAGGTTTAAATCCTAAACGCCAGTATTTCAGAATATGACCTAATTTGGAAATAGGACTGATGCTGATGTAATTAGGTAAGAGCAGGTCATCAGGCTGGGCCTACATCTAATATGACTGGTGTTCTGATGAAAGGGGGAGCTTTGGAAACAGAAACAGACACACACAGAAGATGATGACGTGAAGATACACAGGGAGGAGACAGCCATCTGACCCGAGTGATGAATCTATTGGCCAAGAAATGCCAAGGATTGGCAGCAAACACCAAAAACTAGAAGAGGCAGGGAGGGATTCTCCCCTAGAGCCATCAGAGGAAGTATGGCCCTACTGACACCTTGATTTTAGACTTATAACTTTCAGAACTGAGAAATAAAGCATTCCTGTTGTTCTAATCCATCCATTTGTGGGACTTCACTACATGGTAGCCCTAGGGAACTAATATACAATACAATAAAGATAATGTAATTATTACAAATCAATTTGTCAAAAACTTTCTAAAATATGGAGAACTGCTCATTATAATATGTGAAAATAGATACTATTATTATTTCCATTTAACAAAGGTGGAAACTGAAGCTCCAGGTTCAATAACTTGCTCAAGATGGCACACAGTAAGTGGTGGAACTTGATTTGAATCCAGGTAGATTCCCATGTGCTCTTAACCACTATGTTATTTATTTCTTAATTACCAGAAGTTGTAAGCAGCAGGCTTAAAGATGGTGGTGTGAGAAGTGAGACAGAAACCTCCTCCCAAAACCACATATAATACAAAAATACAGAGATACAATTAATCCTGACAGAGCGACCAGAAAGAAGACATTTGGGGAAAAGAGAAGACCTCACAGAAAGGGGTAAACTAGCAAAGCTGTGATACGGAGGGACCCAAGCCCTCCTCTAACCCTAGCTCACTGGTGGGAGAAAGAGAAACACAGGGAGGAGGAGGGAGAAGCCCAGGACTGCTAAACACCCAACCCTGGAGATCTGCTCCAGGAGCACAAACCCACATTACTTGGTGCCCTGGAGATTAGTGGGGTTAGAAAGGAAAGACATGGAATACTCAGACAGACTGAAATTCCAGCCGCTTCTAGAGAACAAGTACCCACAACAAGCAGCTCCAGGACAAAAAAAAGGCGGGTACTCTTCCTTTGTTCACCATGTAAGAACTTGTTCGTTATGCTTCAGAAGATTGGAGACTGTTGAGAATTAGGCTTGGGGTTGATTAATGATTGTGCATTGAGTCCCCTATACAGAATTTTATTGTTGTTTACAACCATTTGATCAATAAATATGAGAGATGCCCTCTCAAAAAAAAAAAAAGAAAGGCGGGCACTTTGAAAGACTTACCAACAGAGAGAGGGCTGCTAAAGGGGCAAGGATTACCCAGAACTGGCTGCTCAGGAGAAAGGACAGGTGGACAAAATCATCCCAGCACACTCAGCCCAGCAGGTTGGGAACTTTCAGGAGCTTCAGTTGCTCCATCCCCCTGGCTGGTGACGTGCACTGAGGCTTCCCTACCATGATATGCAGCCTGCTGCTCCTTCCTCCTGGCCAGCACCAGTTCGCAAACCTGCAGCTCCTGCCATTGCGCCAGGCCAGACAGAGGCCAGCACTGTCTACAGCACCTACAGGGGCATAATGCAGAAGCTGCTTCCTGTGCACTCAGCCCACTGGCCCTGGCAGTGGAGGCAGGCACTGCAGCCGGGAAGCAGGAAAGAGCTTTTTCCTCCCGGCAGGCACTGGCCTGTGAACCCTACCACTGCTCTAGGTGCTGGGAAAATCCAGAGAGTAAAGCTTCTGGGCACTAGAGGGTACCACCTACACAAAGTTATTATTCCATTGGAATTATTACAAATATGAAATGGCAAAAGAACCTCATACAAACCAAAATCCTCCAGACACCAGAAAAAGGGAAAAGTGAAATTGAAATGACCAATCTTCCTGATAAAGATTTCTAAAGAAAAAAAAAAGCATGCTCATGGAGGTACAGAAAAATACTCAAGACCTCAGGGAGGACTTCAAGACAGAGAAAGAAATTTAGAAAACTAAAGTATCTGAAATCAAACAAACAATGGAGAGATGTAAAAGCAGATTAGGGGGGTAGAGGAGATGGTAAATGAAATAGAAATTAGAAAAGAATACAAAGAAGCTGAGGAACAACATAAAAAAGGATCTCTAGGAATTAAACAATAATAAAACAACTCTGCGACCAATCCAAACAGAACAATATTTGCATTATAGAGGTACTAGAAGAAAAAGAGAAAGAAAAAGGGATAGAAAGTCTCTCTGAGGAAATAATCACTGAAAACTTCCCCAATCTGGGGAAGGAAATAGTCTCTCAGGCCATGGAAGTGCACACATCTCCCAATATAAGAGACCCAAGGAAGACAACACCAAGACATATAATAAACAAAATGGCAAAGATCAAATACAAGGAGAGAGTATTGAAAGCAGCCAGAGAGGGAAAAAAGATCACTTATACAGGAAAGCCCATCAGGCTATCAGCAGACTTCTCAGCAGAAACATTACAGGCCACAAGGGAGTGGCATGATATGTTTAATGCAATGAAACAGAAGGGATGCCAACCGAGAACACTCTCTCTAGAAAGATTATCATTTAAATTTGAAGCAGGAATTAAACAATCTCCACATAAGCAAAAGTTGAGGGAATTACCTCCCACAAACCATACCTAGAGTGTATTTTGTTCGAAGGACTGCTATAGATGGAAGTATTCCTAAGGCTAAATAGCTGTCACCAGAGAAAATAAAACCACAGTAAAGAAAGTAGACCAATTAGTTACTAAGCAAATACAAATTAAATCAACTACCCACAAAGTCATTTAAGAAATACACAAAGACTACAGAATATGACACCTAATATATAAAGAGTGGTGGAGGAAGAAGAAGGGAGGAAAAACAAAAAAGAACCTTTCGATTGTGTTTGAAATTGCATAGTAACTTAAGTTAGACTGTTAAATAGTTCAAGCTACCCTTGAACCTTTGGTAACCACAAATCTAAAGCCTGCCATGGTAACAAGTACATATCTATCAATAATCACCATAAATGTAAATGGTCTTAATGCACCAATCAAAAGACACAGAGTCACTGAATGGATAAAAAACATGACCCTCTATATGCTGCCTACAGGAGACTCACTAAAAACACAAAGATATATATAGACTAAAAGTGAAGGGATGGAAAAAGATATTTCATGCAACTAATAGTGAGAAAAAAGTAGGAGTTGTAGTACTTATATCAGACAAAATAGACTTCAAAACTAAGTAACAAGAGACAAAGAAGAACATTACATAATGCTAAAGGGGTCAATCCAAAAAGAAGATATAACCATTATAAATATCTATGTACCAAACACAGGATCACCTACATATGTGAAACAAATACTAACAGAATAGTAAGGAAAATAGAATACAATGCATTCATTTTAGAAGACTTCAACACTCCACTCACTGAAAAGGACAGATCAACCAGACAGAAAATAAATGAGGACACAGAGGCACTGAACAACACATTAGGACAGATGGACTTAACAGACATGCACAGAACACTCCATCCAAAAGCAACAGGCTACACATCCTTCTCAAGTGCACATTGAACATTTTCAAAAATAGATCATATACTAGACCACAAAAAGAGCCATGGTAAATTCAAAAAGATTGAAATTGTACAAACCAACTTCTCAAAACACAAAGGTATGAAACTAGAAATAAACTACACAAAGAAAATGTAGAAGCCCACAAACATATGGAGGCTTAATAACATACTCCTAAATAATCAATGGATCAATGACCAAATAAAAACAGAGATCAAACAATATATGGAGACAAATGACAACAATTATTCAACAATGCAAAATCTGTGGGACACAGCGAAGGCTGTGCTAAGAGGGAAGTATATTGCAATACAGGCCTACTTCAGGGAAGAAGAACAATCCCAAATGAACAGTCTAAACTCACAATTAACGAAACTAGAAAAAGAAGAACAAATATGGCCCAAAGTCAGTAGAAGTAGGGATATAATAAAGATTAGAGCACAAATAAATAAAGCCGAGAAGAATAAAGCAATAGAAATAATCAATGAAAGCGGGAGCTGGTTCTTTGAGAAAATAAAACTGATAAACCACTGGGAAGACTTATCAAGAAAAAAAGAGTAACAAAAACAGAATCAGAAATGACAAAGGAAAAATCACTAAGGACACCACAGAAATACAAGGAATTATGAGAGAAAACTATAAAAAATTATATGCTAACAAACTGGAAAACATAGAAGAAATGGACAACTTTCTAGGAAAATACACCTTCTAGGGAAGACCCAGAAAGAAACAGAAAATCTGAATAGACCAATTACCAGCAAAGAAATTGAACTGGTAATCAAAAAACTACCTAAGAACAAAACCTCTGCGACAGATAGCATCACCACTGAATTTTACCAAACATTTAGTGAAGATATATTACCCATCCTCCTTAAAGTTTTCCAAAAAATAGAAGAGGAGGCAATACTCTCAAACTTATTCTATGAGGCCAGCATCACCCTAATACCAAAACCAGGCAAAGGCACCATAAAAAAAGAAAATTACAGACCAATATCCCTGATGAACATACATTCAAAAACACTCAACAAAATATTAGCAAACCGATTTCAAAAATACATCAAAAAGATCATCCATCATGATCAGGTGGGATTCATCCCAGGGATGCAAGGATGGTACAACATTCGAAAATTCATCAACATCATCCACTACATCAACAAAAAGAAGGACAATAACCACATGATCTTCTCCATAGATGCTGAAAAAACATTTGACAAAATTCAACATCCATTCATGATAAAAACTCTCAACAAAATGGGTATAGAGGGCAAGTACCTCAACATAATAAAGACCATATATGACAAACCCACAGCCAACATCATACTTAACAGCGAGAAGCTGAAAGCTTTTCCTTTAAGACTGGGAACAAGACAAGGATGCCCACTCTCCCCACTTTTATTCAACATAGTTCTGGAGGTCCTAGCCACAGCCATCAGACAACACAAAGAAATAAAGCACATCCAGATTGGCAAGGAAGAAGTTAAACTGACCCTGTTTGCAGGTGACATGTTGTATGTAAAAAACCCTAAAGACTCCATTGCAAAACTACTAGATCTAATATCTGAATTCAGCAAAGTTGCAGGATACAAAATTAATACACAGAAATCTGTTGCATTCCTATACACTAATGATGAACTAACAGAAAGAGAAATCAGGAAAACAATTCCATTCACAATTGCATCAAAAAGAAAAAAATACCTAGGAATAAACCTAACCAAGGAAGTGAAAGACCTATACCCTGAAAACTATGGGACACTCTTAAAAGAAATTAAAGAGGACACTAATAAATGGAAATTCATCCCATGATCTTGGCTAGGAAGAATTAATATTGTGAAAATGGCCATCCTGCCTAAATCAATCCACAGATTCAATGCAATCCCTATCAAAATACCAACAGCATTCTTCAATGAACTAGAGCAAATAGTTCTAAAATTCATATGGAACCAAAAAAGACCCCGAATAGCCAAAGCAATACTGAGAAAGAAGAATAAAGCAGGGGTAATTATGCTCCCTGACTTCAAGCTCTACTACAAAACCACAGTAATCAAGACAATTTGGTACCGACACAAGAACAGATCCATAGACCAGTGGAACAGACTTGAGAGTCCAGACATAAACCAAAGCATATATGGTCAATTAATATACGATAAAGGAACCATGGACATACAATGGGGAAATGACAGCCTCTTCAACAGCTCGTGTTGGCAAAACTGGACAGCTACAATGTAAGAGAATGAAACTGGTTTATTGTCTAAACCCGTACACAAAAGTAAATTCAAAATGGATCAAAGACCTGAATGTAAGTCATGTAACCATAAAACTCTTAGAAAAAAATATAGGCAAAAATCTCTTGGACATAAACATGAGCAACTTCTTCATGAACATATCTCCCAAAGAAAGGGAAACAAAAGCAAAAATGAACAAATGGGACTATATCAAACTAAAAAGCTTCTGTATAACAAAGGATACCATCAGTAGAACAAAAAGACATCCCACAGTATGGGAGAATATATTCATAAATGACAGATCCAATAAAGGGTTGACATCCAAAATATATAAAGAGCTCATGCACCTCAACAAACAAAAAGCAAATAATCCAATTAAAAAATGGGCACAGGATCTGAACAGACACTTCTTCAAAGAAGAAATTCAGATGACCAACAGGCACATGAAAAGATGCTCCACACCGCTAATCATCACAGAAATGCAAATTACAACCACAATGAGATATCACCTCACACCAGTTAGGATGGCCAACATCCAAAAGACAAACAACAACAAATGTTGGCAAGGATGTGGAGAAAGGGGAACCCTCCTACACTGCTGGTGGGAATGTAAACTGGTTCCACCATTGTGGAAAGCAGTATGGAGGTTCCTAAAAAAATTCAAAATAGAAATACCATTTGACCCAGGAATTCCACTCTTAAGAATTTACCCTAAGAATGCACAGCCCAGTTTGAAAAAGACAGATGCACTCCAGTGTTTGTCGCAGCACTATTTACAATAGCCAAGAAGTGGAAGCAACCTAAGTGTCCATCAGCAGATGAATGGATAAAGAAGATGTGGTACATATACACAATGGAATATTATTCAGCCATAAGAAGAAAACAAATCCTACCATTTGCAGCATGGATGGAGCTAAGAGGGTATTATGCTCAGTGAAACAAGCCAGGTGGAGAAAGACACGTACCAAATGATTTCACTCATTTGTGAAGTATAACAACAAAGCAAAACTGAAGGAACAAAACAGCAGCAAATTCAGACTCCAAGAAGGGACTAGCAGTTACCAAAGGGGAGGAGTTGGGGAGAGCGGGTGGGGAGGAAGGGAGAAGGGGATTGAGGGGCATTATGATTGGCACACTTAGTGTATGTGTGGGGGTCCATAGGGAAGACAGTGTAGCACAGAGAAGATGAGTAGTGACTGTATAGCATCTCACTACGCTGATGGACAGTGACGGTGGTGGGTATGGGTGGGACTCGATGATATGTGTGAATACAGTAACCATAATATTGCTTATACTGATTGGTATATAATCAATATACATAATTGATTGTATATCAATGATACCTTAATAAAAAAGATTTTTAAGTTGTAAGCAGTATTAAAACTTTTTAATCCAAACTGAGAAGTAAATTCCACTTAAAAATAAACAAAATAAGCCAGGGAAGCAAAATAGTAATAACCTAAACTACCTAAGTTGGAGATAAAATATTCTAACATTCCTCAAATTATAGTGCATTATAGAATAAATTCTTCAGGGTGGTCATTCAATAGAGTAAACTTGAAAGAATAATGATACATAAAAGTAGTCACAAAAAATGAACATTTATGTGAAAATACACTATTATTTATCATTATGTTTTATTTTCTGCTATGTAACTGTGAAAAGTCCATTCTTTGAGTAATGAGGAAAGAACCTTAGAGATTAGAGGCTGGGTATAAGATGAGATAGACAATTAACAAACTAGGGAATTGTCAGAATCCGTGGGTACAGAAAAAGGTGAAAATGTTTTAGAGCAGAGGCAGTCTAGTGTTGCCAATAAGGGAGTCTTAGGTTTATGAACAACTGTGCTTGTGGGGAATTTATTAGGAGGGGAGAGAAAGGGTGCTAGGTAGTTTAGTTGGGTACAAAAGCAGTTTGCTGTCACATCCCATTCTCTAAACCCTTCTCCTTTGTCCATCTGACACAGAAGAGCTTTTACTAAGTTGCGTTTTTATGGTATGCACTAAGTTTTCAACAAAGAATGCAACAAGAAAAAATCTAATAAAATACCACTGCTAATTGCTATAAAACTGTTATTAAAAACCCTCACATTTCCTACGTAAGGCCATTTATAACATCACCACTATTAAAGTCCTTTAAAAGAAATTTAATTTGTAGTTAATTGCTCAGAAAAGCTTTACTTCCTCTGAGAATATGAAATGTTTTTCCCCTTACATTAAAAAGAACCATATAGCTGATTATTTGCAGCTTAGCCACTTAAAGTATTGGAATCACTACATACAACCTACATATCTACATTCTACTATTTTTCTCCATCGTTTAATTTTTTTTCCCAATTATTGTTCCTTGGTCCTGATTTTTAATTAAAAACATTTTTAATTTATACTTTACTATGAAAGTATTTCTATATTTCTTGTAAAATGTTTCAAATCACTTATGGAATGAGTTTGTATTAATAAATAAGTGACAAAGAGTTGTATTACAAACTTCAGAAAAGAATGATATGGAACCTGCTTTAAATGCTTTGCTTCTCTGCAAACCATGGGTGCTGAGAGCACTGCCTTAACCAATGGAATTTTGTGTGGATAAGGAGTGGGCACTGGAATATACCATAAACACTGGATCTCCTTTAGATTTTTCTCAACAAACAGACTCACTATCAGCTCTTAATCTTTATACTCCATAAGGTCAGAACATTTTAAGTCTCTTTCTCTATTGTCATTCAGTTGTTAGAATTGTCAAACTCATTCAGTTGTTAGTACTTTCAAAAGATTCTCTTACATTTTATTTTTTAAAGTCTGTATCCTTAAAAATCACTTCAATACAAAATGGCTTTCCTGTGTAAGGAGAATTTCATTTGGAAAAAAAAATACAGTTCTCTTTTTGGTACATACGATTCTTGCTGCAGACATGTTGCATGGCCCAAACTGCCCACAGCTGGACTCCTGGTGTTGTGAAACAGCCAAGTAGTGGGAAAAATGGATTGAAGGACCTAAAAGTTCAAAACAAAAGGATGAACTTTGTATCTTTTACCTACTGTCATTTCTAAACTAATGATTCTTGAGGTTTTAATTCTAGAAATTTCATCTTATCATTTTTAAACTAATATAAATGAGCTAGAGAACATCTTTTCTTTGTCTCAGCCAAGGATCAGATTCAGACAGAAGTCTTGGTACAGAAGATAGAAGGTGATCAGAAAAGGCACTAAAAAAGCAAAATATTTTTCTCAAAACTATTTTTTTTGGCCTTGAAGATATCTATTTGAAGAATAGCAGACCTTGGTTTGGAAACTTAGAAAAGGAGTAGTTACTTGATAATTAATTTGGTGGAACACCATGAAGAAGGTCTAGAATTAGCCTTTCTATTTCTATTGCTCTTCTGTGCAAAAATGGCTAGAACATAAGTTGGAGGAAAAAAAATGTTGGCAGAGTCAGCGTTTATGAAGTAGATAACAAAACTAAAGTGTAACAATAATATTTATGCAGCAATTTGGAATACTTCAGGTAATTAGTAACTTAGCTATCAAGTCACCAAAATATCATAAAAGTTAGGCATCCATATGCATTTTAATAAATTAAACTGTTTCCCCAAACTAATCTGGTGCTACTTCGAATTCTTTCAGTGGATCATCTTGTTTTAGACCTCCTTGCATTAATTCAGTTTACTCCTCTTAAAATCTTCTGCTCCTATTCAATTATCTCTCAAAAATCAGCTCACAATTCACTTCCTCTGGAAGCTTTTTACCATTTCCTAGTTCAGATTTAAGTACTCTGGTCTTTAATTTCACAGCATTCTATACACATAACTAGCTTAATAGTTAATTATATCTGATTCACAGTCTCCCTTCCTAGGCTGTGTAGTACCATGTCTCTCACTCATCTCTGAATTTCAAGAACATTGTCTTCAATAAATGTGGAATGAAGAAAGGACTGATGAAGGATAGGTAGGAGAAAAAAGTAAAAATATTCTGCATCTTTTAAAACCAGTAGATAGATAATGCTTCAGGGAAAAACCATATATATAGTAGGAACGATCTTTAGGCAAGCAAAATGACTAGGTTACTGGCTTAATATTAATTATCCTGCTAATTACCTGTATGCTACCATCTCACACTCTGGAGTTGGCCATTTCAAAATAGCTGAATGCTGCAAGACACAAGACACACAAGAAAGGATGATAATACTTACTCATTATAGCATTATTGCATTATGAGGCTTTGGTACTTTAATCATTATGAATATTGTTTGTATGCTTTCAGAAAACATCAAATGACCCTACCAAATCATCCAGAAGAGAATTCCTCTGGCTACGGCTCAATGTCCAAGCTTGTTCACCTCTAGATATTAAATGCGCGATAATTCCAGCTGCAAAATAGCTGACTTCCACTTCAACACTATGTAGGAGGCTACTGATGTGGTCTATAAAATCTTTCCACATTAATTCAGAATGTAATTCTTGTACTTCAGCTATATTGTTCTGGGAAAAAAGAAGATACAAAAATTAAAGGAATATGTACAGTAAATAGTTAAATGACTCTTTGTATTCCAAGAAAGAACAGAGATTGTAATGATTCAAACATGTATCTGCATATGGACAAAAGGTGACGACAGTGCAATTATGGGTGGTTTTTTTCTTTCCTCTCCAAACAATAAAATAATAAAGAAACAGCAGTGAGTTCCTTTTCAGGCAAAATGGCAAATTAGATAACCTAAAAATTCCCCACTATAAAATATCTAGAAGTGCTGGGTGAAAAAGCTAACAACCTTTAAATACATAACTTTACATGCTGGGATAAAAAGCAAAAACACAGAACCCAACTGGAGTGGTAACAGGCTATCACTGATCGGCATGGGCAAGAGAACTAGGTTTTAATAGCCATACAAGGAGGGAAGGTAAGGGCTGGAAACCAACTAAGACTTCACATACAGGCCAAGGACTTCCAAAGCATTATACCTCAATAAAAAAGTAGACTGACATAGATATATGAAGAAGATGACACTTATTGTAATCTGGGCTCTGGCCCCAAAGGAAAAGTCTTCCCTTGTAATTTATAACCAGGGGCCTGCCCTCAGGCAAGATTGTATAGTTTGAATTTACAAATAGACGCGCTTTTTTTTGTCTTCATCTTACTTAGGCTGTCCACATTATTCAGAACTGCTAATTCCTTCATCCTTTCGATACTTGTGATATAATGAGTCATAAGAAATACATATTTGGTCACTCACATGACCAAATATATTTCTCAGGTATATTTGGTCTTCATCCACAGTTCCTGGAAACACCGCAGTCTTAAAGGTGAAATGGGTGTTTTGTCATGTTAATGAAAGACTTTCCGACCCACCCCCACCCCCAACCTAGGGCAGAGGCTGGAGGTTGGTTCAGCCAATTGCCAATAATACCATGACTGTGCAATGAAGCTCTCACAAAACCCCCTAAGAAGACCTTACCTCTCCGCTTGCTTGGATCCTGTTTCTCAGTCGGGGAGAGCTTTTACGCTTGGGGAACCAGAACAGTCCTTACATGCCACGGAGCCAGGCCCGATGCTCCACAAGGATAGAAGCTCCTTTATTTGGGACCTTACCCTATGTATCTCTTCATCTGGCTGTTAACCTGTACCCTTTAGAGTATCCTTTATTAAACATAAACATAAACATAAATATTTTCCTGAGTTGTGTGAGCCACTCTAGCAAATTAATCGGACCTAAGGAGGTCGCTGGAACTTCCAAGCTGTAGCCGGTAGGTCAGAAGCACAGGTAACACCCTGGGGCTTGCAAACAGCATCTGGAGAGGGGTGAAGGGCAGTCTTGTAGGAAGGAGCTCTTAACCTGGGGATTCTGGTGCTTTCTCCAGGCAGATAGCATTAGAATTGAGCTGAGTTCTTCAACATCCTGCTGGTATTTGAGAATTGCTTGGTGTTATTGTGTGGGACGACCCCCTCCCATATACTTACACACACTGGAATCAGGTCTGGGAAGCCAAATGGAGTTATACTACTATTACTGCTGTGTATAATATTGCTATTGTTATATATGTATGTAGGAAAAGGCAACATAGCAATACCCTTACCTCTATCTGCTTTTTAGGTATCAAAATTTCCTGGGCTTCCTCCTATCTCTCTTATTGTTGCTTCTCAGCTTGGAGTTTTTCTAGACCACACAGATGGTATAAATCTGAACCACTCTCATGCACAAGGGCGGGCCTCTGGTTATAAATTAGAAGGGAATTCTTTTCTTTTTGGACCAGAGCCCAGATTACAATAGGCTTCTTCTTCATGTATCTATCAGTCTACTCTTTTATTGAGGTATAATGTTTTGAAAGTTTCTTGCCTTATATGCAGTCTTAGTTCTGGTTTCTAGCCCTTACCTTCTGCTCTTGCATGGTTATTAAAACCCAGTTCTCTTACCCATGCAGATCAGTAATAGCCTGTTACCACTCTAGTTTGGATCTCCGCTTTTTATGCTAGCAAGTAAAGTTACATATTTAAAGGTTGTTAGCTGTCTTTCACCCAACATTTCTGGATATTTTATAGTGGAAAATTTTTAGGTTATCTAGAGAAGAAAATGAAAAGGTCTAAGATGAAAAATGCACTAGATAGGATTAACAGCAGATTAGATATTATAGAAGAAATGATTACTGAATTAGAAGGCATAGCAAGGTAAACTATTCAAACTGAAACATACATAGAAAAGGATCTAAGACAATTCAGAGAGCACCAATGAGCTGTGGGACAATTTCATGCATCTTAATATATGAGAAATTGGAGTCTGAAGTTTCCAATGAGTTAGGGGCAGGGGGAGTTGTGTAAAAAAATATTTTTGAGAAATAATGGCTGAAAACTTTTCAAACCTGACAAAAACTATAAACCTATTGATCCAAGAAGCTCAATGAATCACAACAGAAAACATGAAGTAAATTACATCAAAATGCATCATAATCAAATTATTCAAAATCACTGCTAATCTTAAGTATTATAAGTAGCCAGAGGAAAAAAATCATGTACACACAGACGAATAAAGATAACGACATCAGATTTTTCACCAGAAAAACGTAAGTCAGAAAAAGCTAATCGACATCTTTAAAGTACTATCAACCTTGAATTCTATACCTGGCAAAAAACATCTTTCAGAAATGAAGGTTAAATGATGATGTTTGCAGCCATATAAAAGCTGAAGAATTCATCAGCAGCAGACATACACTACAAGAAATGCTAAAGGGTATCTTTTAGGCAGAAGGAAAATTATACCAGATGGTAGTCTGGATCTATACAAAGGAAAAAAGAGCATCAAAAACAGTAACTAATTTGTGTAAACATATAAATTTTTTAATTACTTAAATCACCTTAAAAGACAATTGACATTTTAAGCAAAAATAACATTTGTGTGGCTTATAACATATGTAAAAGTAAAAGGCAATAATAGCATATAGCAAAAGAGAAGCAGAAATGAAAGTCAACTATAAGGCTATTACACTATATATGAAATTGTATAAAATCACCTAAAGGTAGACTGTGATTGAAGATGTATACTCTAAACTCAAAGCAATCATTAACTTAACAAAGTGAAAAATAATAGCTAATAAATCAAAAAAGGAAATAAAGTGGAATCATAAAGAGCTCAAACCAAAAGGCAGAAAAAAGAAAAAGCAAAGAACAGATGGGACAAACAGAAAACAAATACCAAGTTAATGAACTCAAACTGAACCACACCAATAACCACATAAAATGTAAATGATCTAAATAGCCCAAATAAAAAGCAGAGTATCTCAGACTGAATAAAAAAGCAGTATGCAAAGCATAGGCTGTTCACAAGAAACACACTTTAAATACAAAGACAAATACAGGTTAAAAGTAAACAGATCCTCATGTAATTGTAGATTAATGATAAAAAAAAAAAAAAGTAAACAGATAGAAAAAGATAAACTATGTGAACATTAGTGAAGAGAAAGCCAGAATGGCTATGTTAGTATGAAACAAAATATTTTAAAGTAAAAAATATTACCAGGGATAAAGAAGGTCATTTCAGAAAGACAAAGAGGTCAATTAATTAAGAGGGCATAACAATTCTGTTTATGAACCTAATAACAGAACTTCAAAGTATAGGAAGCAAAAATTGATAGAACTATAAGGAGAAATAGATAAATCCACAATTACAGTTGGAGATTTTGAAACCTGGTCAATAGTTGCTAGAACATGCAGGCAGAAAATCAGACCTGAACAAGATCAACTAACTAGACCTGACTGACATGAATTAATTACAGCTTGGAATCTAGCAGGAAATGTTTATATCTTACCAAAAGTCCTAGGACTTTCTGTTGAATGGATGACTCAGTTGGGAAAGACTGAAAAGAAAAAGAAAGAAAAACCTGTAACTACCTAAAGAACTAAATCTAATAAATGAATGCTTAAATCAATCCATCAATCAATGTCAAAATTGTATGCTAAATTCCCATTCTAACCTCTAGAACCCTCATGAAGAGTTCTAACCCTTGGTTTTCAATAAAGTGTCTGCAAGTGGTTGGAGATTCATCTGTGAGGTTCCAAAGTGCACTCAAAGTAAACTTCAAAGTAGTGTCCACTGAATTTTGATTGGTTTTCTGCTTCACTATTTGAAGAAGTTGCTGAAAGAAGGAAAATGTAATTAATTTCTTATTACTGAATTGTTATTACAATTAGTGGTAATAAGTACAAGTCCATGAGGATTAGTTTGAAGGTTTAATACATTTCCTATAAAGATTTTTGTTAAGTATAATAGCCTCTTGGATCAGACTTTTCCTTCGACAAGAAAAAAGTACAGGATCTTAGTACTATAGAATCTTAGTGTTACAGTAAACAGGATCAGTATAGTATTATAATATATAGGATAAGAAATACTGCATTATTTTGGTCATAAGTATAATCTAATCACCTGTAAATAAAATGAAAAGCAAAATGATTAAAGCTTACTATCAACTACCTTACCCAATCAGTCATTAAATATACTTATTTCAGATCTTAGGATTGAAGAAGTGGAGGGGGGGAGAGGGAATAAAACTAACATTTACTAAGCATGAGCAAATTATATCCTATATTGGAATATTGTCATCCCCATTTTTCAGGAGAGGAAATTGGAGTCTGAAAAATATTAAGTAATCTGATCATAGTCAACTTACCAAGAAAAAATAAGAATTGGAAGAACAAATTCTAATTCCAAGTTCTCCTTAAGAAAATAAGAAAGGGCAAACTACATAACAGTAAGAAAATTAAAGTTTATATTGGATTTAAATAAGATAATCGCTTTGAAATTCCATTTGTAAATTCTTTCTATCATGGCTTTAACCTAAGAAATTTAAGTTTTAAAGGCAAATGTCATAAGACCTATATAAAGCATCTATAATTCCATTTTTAGATTATAGTTTTGGGGGTAAAAAGGGAGCTCTGTTCAAACAGATACAAGAAAACATTAATAAACACCATTACTTAAAGTTACTGCAATTTAGGGAAAAAAACTTTGAGAAACACAAAGGTGCAATTGTGTAACTTAATAGCATAGTAACTAAAAGTATGGCACTAGAATCAGGCTACCTGAGTTTAAATATAATCTCTGTATCTGACTAACTGTATAAACTTGTTTGCCAAATTAATTGTTTCCTCATCTGTAAAATGCAGGTGATAATTAAGTGTTTTAAAAAAAAGCTAGCCATCATTATCATTACTACTATTAATTCCTGCTTAAACTAAGCCTTAATTTTCCAGCAAAGTCCTTGACTGGACTATTTCCTTAAAACCATTAAAAAAAAAAATTGAAGTATTATTGATATACAATCTTACATTGGTTTCTAGTATACAACACAGTGGTTCAACAGTTACCCATATTATTAAATCCTCACCCCCACTAGTGTGGTTACTATCTGTCAACATAGGAAGATGTTACAGAATCACTGGCTATATTCTCCATGCTGTACTATCGTCTCCGTGGCCAACTTATATTATGATGGAGAATTTTTGTGACCTTTTATCCCCCTTCCCCCAGCCTCTACCCCATAGTAACCACCAATCACTTCTCAGTATCTACTGAGTCTACTACTGTTTTGTTCATTTTGTTTTTATATTCCACAAGTAAGTGAAATCATATGGTATTTGGCTTATTTCACTTAATATCCTCCAGCTCCATGCACGTTGTTGCAAATGGTAGGATTTGTTTTCTTCCTATGGCTGAATAATATTCCATTGTGTATATGTACCCCATCTTCTTTATCCATTTGTCTACTGATGGACATTTAGGTTGCTTCCATAACTTGGCTATTGTAAATAATGCAGCAATAAACATAGGGGTACATGTATTTTTCAATCAGGGATTTTGTTTTATTCTGGTAAATTCCTAGAAGTAGAATTTCTGGATCACATGGTATTTCTATTTAGTTTTTTGAAGAACCTCCATAATGCTTTCCACAGTGACTACACCAATTTACATTCCTACCAACAGTATAGGAGGGTTCCCTTTTCTCCACACCTTTGCCAACACCTGTTATTCCTTGTCTTTTGGATAGTGGCCATTCACTGGTTTCAGGTGATACCTCACTGTGGTTTTGATTTGCATTTTCCTGATGATTAGTGATGTGCAGAATCTTTTCATGTGCCTGTTGGCCATCTGCATTTTTTCTTTAGAGAAATGTCTGTTTAGGTACTCCACTCGTTTTTAAATCGATTTGTTTTGTTGTTGTTGAGGTGTATGAGTTCTTTATATATTTTGGATGTTAACCCCTTATTGGATAAATTGTTTATGAATATATTCTCCCATGCTGTAGGTTGCCCTTTTGTTCTGCTGATGGTGTCCTTTGCTATACAGAAGCTTTTTAGTTTGATGTAGTCCCACCTACTCATTTTTTATTTTGTTTCCTTGCCCCTTAAAGTCTTTGAATATACCTTTAGCCAAGACTGCTGAAACACAAATATAGCAATTATTAGCCATATTTAAAATTAAAATGTCATCCCTGAAAATGGTAAAAATAAATAAAATCAGCATCCTGTTCTCATCTAACATATATTGCATTTTGTGCTAGGCATTTAGAATATAGTCCTTCAATTTTATTTTCCTTTTCAGGTAATCTTCATAGTAACTGTGTAAAGCTTTTTTTTTTTTTTTTAACAGTCCACTGGTCTTTTATTTATTTTTTTACACCTTTCAAGCCATGAATTCATAGGGAGTGAGTTCCAGCAGCAGAGGATCCTTTTCATTTGTCCTCACAAAGTGTGCCTCTCTGGGTGGAGCAGGCTGGTGCTTCAATTGAACCAAAGTACCTTTCTCTTTGGCTTCCTTCTTTTTCTGATAATTTTCCTTCACACACCTCAGAAAGCTAATTTGGCTCTTAGAGCGCTTAATATACTCAATATGTACATTAATTCTCTTTGCAAGAATCTTGCCCTTTACTTGTTTGTTCACAACAATGCCAACAGCCTGCTGGGTAACATCATAGACTCTTTCAGTTTTGCCATGGCCACATTTGTGGGTAACATTCCTTTTTGAACAGTGCCCATTCCCTTGATGTCTACTATATCACCTTTCTTGTAGATTCCATGTTACAAGGTCTAGAAAACATATAGCAGGTGCCTCTCCTCTTTCCCTCTGTGTTGGTCATCTTGGCAATTTCCTGGAAGATGGCAGTTCCAGTCAAAAGGCTGCATGAAGTATTTTTTATCATTCCTAAGAAAATTTATGTGACTTGCCCCAAATCACAGAGCCAGTAAGATAGAACTGGGAATAAACCTAGGTATGTCAACTCCAGAATTCCTACATTTTCCATTATACCACCACAGACTTTTTACATTACTTTTTTCATTCATATCTGTTATTATGCTTATTAGACTGCACTATAGGCATGTCTACATGGTTATTTTCTCGACTATACTGTTAATTTCTTATGGGCAGAAATTATAGATATAATTCAGTGTGAATCCCTAACTGATTCACACTGTTAATGTGTGAACAGGTGCTTGATGAGTATTGTGATAGGTGCTTAATGAGTTTTCTATACATACATATCAAGTGAATGACTTTCTCATTACATATGTAGTTTGTAAGTCAGAGAAAAAGACGAACTCTCATTGTAAGTCATAGAAAAAGACTGACTTTTCCATCTACTATTCCTGTCAAACACCTCATTCCAGGATTTTAATAGTAAGGTCCTAAGTGGACTTTTGGCTTCCAGTGCTAAGACATAGTATTTATTCTCTTTAAAAATTTTTAACTTCACTGTTCACTATATTATTTCCTCCACTGAGTGTAAGCAAGCAAAATTATGTATCAGCTATTTAAATTATCTTCTTCCCCAAAGCATCTAGGATAATCTGATACCTATAACAGAGTCTCTACATTTTCTTCATAAATAACAAAATCACTGAATTTTAGAACTACATAGAATCTTATTTAGGTCCCAATGGTTCAAGTAATTTGTCTAAATTCACAAGATGAGTGTTTGTAAGTTAGATCTTAGGTCATCTGACTCCTAGTTCAGGGCTCTTTCTGTCTTTGTTAAGGAATAAAGCTGCTTCTTTACTTTTGAAAATAAGTGAATAAACACACTTAAAAGTAACAAAAATAATTTTTTAAATATAAAATGTCAGAAGATACATAACACTGCCTGAAAACAATGAAAATAAAAACTGTCTAATGGTCTTCATAGAGGAGATAACAGACTTACCCTAACAATGAAGAGCTCAGCACCAAGCTGTGCAGTTTGTTCTGTAGAAAGCTGCAAACAAGCAGAAGACAAAGTAAATGTCCAAGACCTCACTAGTGAGTTTAATATCACTCACTGTAGCAGACCCCAAAGCTCAGAGTAACATCTCTGATCAACCTGGAATTCTGCAATAATGAGGAATTCTGAATAAGCAGGCTGGCAGAGAAGCTTACTAACTTTCCTGGCATACAGATTTTTGGAATAATAATAACTCCAGTGGGAAATGGCTGCCTATAGAAAATTATTCAACAATACAGGTACCTTGGCAGCGAGGATGGAAATGATAGCAACCGCCATCCTTTGCATGTTTTGATCCTCATGGTTGCAGAGCCACTGCATGACAAGTTTGGCTGCTTCAAACCTAAAAACACACAAAGGGTTTCATAAATTAATACTGGAGGTCTAGGCACAGTTTCAGAATTCTATCAACTGAAAACTGATGCTATGGTTTAGGCAGGTGAGAAGGAAAGGGAAAATTCCTCTTAATTGACAGTGAATAATAATTACACTTAGTATTTTGGAAATGGTACCTCATTATTAATTCTGACAGCATTTTGTAAAGAAACAAATGTTATTCATCTTCTAGAATTATTAAATTTCATTCTATATTTCTATTCTGTAGCGATTTCTGTTATACTACAGTAATAATTTAAGTATTTTCTGGGTTCCTCACAGTACCCAACACAATGGAAATGTTCATTCATTCATTCACAAACATTAACTGAGCCCCTGTTCTGTGCCAGATTCTGTTCTTGGTGCTGGACATAGAGTAGTGAACAAAACAGAAAAATATCTCTATTGTCACAGAGCTTATATTCTAGTGGAGAAGACAGATAATAATTCAGATATGTAAATAAAACAGAAGGTATGGTTAGATACTGACATATGCCATAGAGAAAAAAATAAAGCATGGACAGAGAGGATATGAAATGTTGAAATTTTATATAAAGTAACTAGGGGAGGCCTCACTGAAACTTTTGAGGATGTAAAAGAGCTAGCTAGCCATGTGGGTATCTAGGGGAAAAGTATTCTAGGCAGAGGGAATAGGAAATCAATGTTCTTGAAGTGGGAGTATGCCTGGAGGTTTTGAGAAACAGCATGGAGGCCAGTGAAGCCAGAGAAGAGGAAACAAGGGAAAGAATAGCACTAAGAGATGAGGTCAAAGGTAACAGGGGAGCCAGATCATACAGTCTTGGTAAATAATTAGCTTTTACTCTGAATGAGATGGAAAGCCATGGAAGGACTCTAATCAGAGAGATAACAAGAACTGACTTCTGTTTTTAATAGGATTATCCTATTAGCTGTATTTAGAATAAACATCAAGAGGGCATGGCAGAAATAAGAAGAGCAATTCAGAAGTTATTATAATAATTCAGGAGAGAAATCACTTTTAGTCTCATCTAAATGGTAGAAATAGAAAGGAAGAGAAATAGTTGAATTCTGGATATAATGTGAAGAAAGAGCTGGATTTGTCAAAGGACTGAATGTGGGGTGTGAGATAAGGAGAGAAATCAAGGCTAACACCAAAGAATATATCTCATTATTTTACCCATAAGATTTTATCTTTCAAGATTCAGCTCAAATATCACTTCCTTAGAGCTTTCCTTAACAAGTTTATCATTGCCTTCTCACTGCTCCTTAGCACTTCGAACTCTCAGAGAGCTCTGATTATCTGTGGACTTACCTCAATCCCCCACTGGCCAGTGAGCTCCTTGAGAGAGCAACCATATCCTATTTAGCCCTTTATGCCAGGAACCCTAATACAGTGCTTTACATATACCAACAGTGTTTAGTACCTGTTGGCTGAATGATTATATTGATGTAGGTTTCTCCTCACAACTTCTCTCAAATTTACTATTTCTTCCTATCTATTCTGGAATCCAGGCTATCTCTGACCAAGCCAGTCACTGCACTCTTTTACAATAGATTTCTAAGGGGCCTGTCTGCCTCCATTGCTTTCCCTTCAATTTATGCCTAACATATTGGTATATAAATCTGTCAGAGGAATTAGGTATGATGTCACTCTTGTAACTCACAATACTTTAGAAGTCTTATCAATGGGCCCATACTTTCAAATCTTTTTTTCCTGCCTACGCTATACTCACTGCAAAGTGGACTGCTTATTAGTCCCCAGACATGCCCACAATTACAAGGTAAAATAGCCTGGTAAATTAAGAGCACAGAGTCTGCTGTTCTTTGAATTTTGGGATTTGAATTCTAGTTTTACGTAATGTTAATGATAATAATAAAATAAATTATTTTATCATGTGAGGCAATGCAGTTAAGTCATTAAGAACATCATAATTTCTGCAGTAAGACTAAATTCAAGTATTACCTACACCACTTACTAACTTTGGGACCCCAGGCAAGTTCCTTAATCTCTCTGAATTTCAATTTTCTCATCTGTAAAATAATAACATTGATTCTATAGAATTTTTGTGAGAATTAAATGATACCACATACAAAGCTTAAGATTTAGTACAGAACTTGGCTTGGTATAGAAGCTTTTGATAAAGGTTAATTTTTACTAGTAGTATTATTGCCTTTCTCTGTGCCTTTATTTGTGCAGTTCTCACAGCACAAAACAATCAGCTTAACCAGATCTCATCTTTGAAGCAAAATCCCATGGGTGTAAAAAATAGAGGTTCTGGAGTCAGACTAGATTTAAATCTAAATTCTGCTACTTACAATCTTATCACCTTGATAAAGTTACTAAATCTCTCTCTGCCTGTTTCCTCATCTACAAAAGGAAATTACAGGAATAATAATTTCATAAGACTGTTGTAAGGCCTTGAATAAGCATATGTAAAACACTCAGCACAGTGTCTGATAATAGCAAGTGCTTCATACATGTTAGTCATTATCTTTATTATCTCAAATGCCATCACTAACATGAAACCTTTAATGCTCACCAATCAGATTAAACCTTTCCCTTCTTCTTTGCGGGCCCAATGGTATTCTGTTATCCTCTTCCACAAAAATTCTGTCTTCTATTATACTTACTCATCCAGCCACCCATCTACCCGCCCAACCTATCCACCCATCCACCCATCCATTATTCATCCACTTGAGCATTAGGGGTAAAGAGATTTACCAATCAGTCTCTGTCACAAAGTAGCTCAATTCTAGCAAACTGCATTGGCTGGATCAGAGACAGGCAAACTTCAGCCTGCCTATAATGATTTTATAGCTATAGGTCTAGCAGCCTCTTAAGTTTTACTGGAACATAGTTACTTCCATTTATTTATATATTGTCTACGGCTGTTTTGGAGTACAATGACAAGAGTTACGTAGTTTCAACAGAGACCTCATAATTTACGAGCCTAAAATACTACCTGGTCCTTTAAAAAATGTCTGCCAAGCCCTGGGCTAGTTTTCAATTTTCTTTAGGAAAGTGATTGTGTCTTTCCTACCTATGACTTCATGTGACCAATATGTATAAAATAAAATAATCTACATGAGATATATGCAGTTATATTTTTATCCAAACTACTTATTTCAAATAGTAAGTAGGACATCTCATTCCTCAGCCATGCCAGGTAACAGTGTACTGTTACCCAAATAAAAGTAAACCACAATAAACCTGCTGCTTGAGAAATGTACTTTTCATTAAATCATAAAATATAAATTTCTTTCAAAATACTATCATTGAAAAATTGTATTTTAAAATAGTAAAATGAGAAAAATAATCTTTTAGCTCCCAAATCACATTTTAGAAATCAAGGGAACCCTTTATACTTACTGGAGTCCAGCTATATGGCCTCCCTTAACCTCGGTTTAAAAACTTTCTTCTATAATTCAATATCAAACAACAATAAGTAAGATACAGAGAAAAGGTCACTGGATCCAGAACTAGAAGACTTAGATCTTTTTAGCCTCACAGTTACTAAGTCACAAAACCATGGGCAAGACACTGAATCTCTATATGCCTCAGTTTCTTCAGCCTATGATATTATGTAGACATTCTAATCAACATAAATTATTAACCAAAAGGCTATAAAAACAGGGACTAGCCAATCTGCTATCATGAATGTCAAAGGACTAAATCAGAGAAAGTAGACTTATCATTCCATAAGGCAATGCACAATCCCATCCACTTGATTAATTGTATGACAGGGATATCCTGACAGGTAAGAAATGAACCAAGACAGAGTTCTAAAATTCCATTTTGTCCCATTTTAAGTTCTAGAGCTAGCTATCACTTGCCTGTTAAATGGAACATCCTGAAGGATTCGGTCACTGCAAAGTGAAAGGAGGCAATTCTTCTGTAACTAAAGAACCAAAGGGAGAAAAAAATCCTGAATAAAATATTGCTTTGTTATTTTTAACCTGGGGTAGCCTCTATAAAAAAAGGAAGATGACTGTCGAAACACCACTTACTTCTTACAACCTTTATTCCACCCACCTACTGTTAAAAGACTGACTTCCGTAAGATTCATATTTGTACATTTTTTCTGTCTTTTCCATTAGAAGAGTTAGGATAGCAAACAAGACAATTCCAGCTCATCTCCCTTCTTTCTGGTGGCCTTTGGGTGGATACTGTTTTGTCTTCTGTCTACCTGGCTTCCAAAGGCCATGAAAACCAAAGCCTAAAGTTCATCTAGTTTGGCAATTGCCCTCAATGAGGGAAGTTGGCTTTAATGATCCATTCATCAATCTAGGTTTCCATTTTTACTTGGTTTTGGGTTTCTAAGTACTTTTTAATAACTTGCTAACTCTCTGTTATATTTCAAGAGTTAAAAATATAATACAAGCAGCATTTTTAGTTCTCATTCTGAAGATAGAATAGGTTATGCAGTCTACCATACTGCTAGAAATAGAAAATCCGTGTCTTATTCATTTCTGTATCCCAGTACTTGACAGTACCCAGCCCAAACCGATGCTCTATGCCTGTTTGCTGAAATTATTTTTAAAAATTAAGATCTAGGTAGAAGATGAGTTTTGTGTGGTTTGCACTGTTTCCCTCAACATTTGGATTTAAATACCTTTAGGCAGAGAACGTACTCTTTTCTATTCTCTCTTGTCCTACACTCAGTCATACCACAAATTTATTACTTATAGCCTCCAAAAGCATTTGTATTTCCAGCCTTGGTCTGCCAAAGTGAACTGCATGTAGGTAGGAGATGGGTAGGAGACACTAAAAGGACGACTGAGTGAATGGCAATTCCCATATGCTTACCTGCTGGTGATTGGGAAAATGTTCCATGGCTTTAAGTAGTAAATGGGTCACATCAGCCAGGAGTCGGACAGGCATTCCTGCAGCAAGATCCTGCTTGGTTAAGTTAAATACACAAGCGCTTGCAGCAAGTTGCACTGGCAAATTCATAGGGTGATTTCTCATCCCAGTAACCACAAGCTGGAAAAAAAATTAGCTCTCTTAATCCACTTTATAAATACCAGCCTTCTTCACATAGCAACATTACCTTGTTGATCTATAATAATTTCTAAAATGTCTTAAGTATCTTTTTCATTCTCATGTGCAAAGAGCCCACAACAGAGCAGTTACTCATCAATACTTAGTTCCTGCCACCTGGTCAAGGTAGGTATCAAGTTGTTTGTGTGTAGAGATTTTTTTTAAGGCTTATCAATCTTTTCTATTCCAATAACTTATCTTTGTGTTTCCAAGACCTAGTACAGGGTCTATCACATGCTAGGCACTAACTAAATTCTTATTGATTTACTTACTGAATGGAGTAAACCAGCAGCAAACTTCATTTTCAAATCATAACATTCAGTTCCTTGAGAACATTGTTAAAGTTAAGAGTACAATAAAATCTATTTACTTCCCTTTGGCCTCTAAAACTATTTCTCTTTTTCTCTCTTCTCCCCCCACAACAAATCCTCCTAGTTCCTCACTATCAGCTGAAGATGTTGCTTCCAACTACATTGGGAAAACTGAACCACAGAAAAGAATTTCAGATTCTAACTACTACATGTACTCCCTTACCAGCATATACACATGCATATGCTGCCTTTCTGCCTGCTACCACAAATCATCTTTTGGGTTCCTCTCTGAGGGTAATCCCTCCACTCGTATGCTAGATCCTTCTCTTGTTGTCTACTCAAGGACAGTGCTTCAGCTGTTCTCCCCTTACTCCTATATCAATTTTTTATTCTGTACGAAACTGTTCTTACTGGTCTACAAACAAGCTATTTTTTTCTCCCATCATAAAAAAAAACACCCCACTTCCTCAGCCAACTACCACCTACGTTCTTTACTCCTCTTTGCAGCAAAACTTAAAAGAATTGCCTCTGTTCCTTCATTTTCCTCTGCCTCATTCTCTGAATGAATGAATGAAGATCAGGACTAAAATCTGTTTCTTTGTCAAGTTCATGATAACCAAAACCAAAAAAAGATAATGCATACACAAAGTGCCAATATCCTTTGGTATATGTGGAGGGGGTGATGACACGTGTTAGGAATAACACTCTAGGGACTGAAATATTTCTGGTTCCTACCCAAGGACCCCATCCTCAAAACTTAGGGGAGGTTATTTCATTTTTGCCTCTATCAGTAACTTATTGTTACTTAGTCTTACAGATCATCAGCTACATAAGCTATAAAATAGATCATTAATTGTGGTGCCCACTAGACAAGGTACCAAATATAATACAGTTCTATACTCACTGGTTTCAAATTGAATGTGCATAAAGTTACCTTGGAGTATTGAAAAAGTGCAGATTCCTATACCTCATCCAGCCCTATTGAATCTAAATTTTTCTTGGGGTGGAGTTCACAAATATGCTTTTTAAAATATGGAATATTCCAGATTTCTGGTGGACAAAAGACCATATTCTGATAAACACTGCTTCAAGAAATCAACAAAAAGAATCTTCCTTTCTTGTCCTTCAAAAGTTGTTTTGGTTAAAAGTATTTAATTGAGGAATAACATAGATTAGTTATGAAAGCACAGGTGGTTCCATAAATTGCATGGAAAAGTGCCTTATGGAATTCCAATATTGTATTTCTTAAAATAGCCTATATGGAATTAACACAGGGCTAATATACAATGCAATGTCCTGATTCCACTTATATACTTCTATTTTCTACTAGATGGTGAATAAGTATCACATTGGTCACTGGTTTTAGTTAAATATGAATAGGAAGGCATTCATATTGCTTAATGAGACTATTATATAACTTCAATGACACTATGCTACTGTTTTCTCTCTCATTTATGACCAGTAATTGAAATCACCCATCATCAATCCCATTACAATAAAAAAAAAAAAGATTAAATACAGATTTTCACCAATTTTCTTCACAAAACCATCATCTATTCAGGGAGATCATTTCAAATTTTTCATTTCCATATCCAAAATATTTCTTATTCTTACCTTTAAAATTTCTGGCTTTGTTTTTTCCATCACATGAGTCAGGCTAAAAAGGTGAAATAGAGCTTCCCGGACAAAGAATGCCCGTTCACTGTACCGCTTCAATGCTTCCGCAATCTGAGTTTCATTGGCTTCTCCAGATACCTATGAACGAACATAGCCAGAGATAAGCTTTTAGAATTTTTTCAACCCTTTTCCTCTATCTAAACCTCGTCTGTATAGATGGCATCCAGGACAGCTACATAAGGCTTGAAACAAATGGGAATGATTATTTTCCAACCCATCTAGAATAGTCATCTTATGGAGGTGTACTATCCTAAAGAGATGTACATTACGTAGGTCCAGTCCCTACTATAAGTCTATGGGTAATATAGAAGGTCTTATCACATAATTAGGATCCCAGCTGTCTCTTAAGGTAACCCTCTTCTCCCAGTTCACAATGTTATAGTTACACTGACCTTTTTTTCTGACCTTTCAAGAAATCAAGCTGTTTCCTAGCCAAAGGTCATTATATATTCTATCCTGACTGAAATCTTCCTCTCTTTCTTTGCCTGATTTCTACTCACCTTTACCAATTCAAGGTGAATGAACTTTAGAGAGGCCTTCCTTGACCCACCAATTTAAATCAGGTCCCCCTTGAAACATCTCCTTCATAGCCATTATCATAATTGAGGTATTAGATTAACCTACTCACCACTGTACCCCAACAGCTAGCATTATGTGTGGCTCAGAATAAGCAATTTCTCCACATTTACCAAGTTCCCTTTAGCATCAAGAGGTTCTGTTCAAAAGTAAGTCTATCTAGAAATTTCTCATTTATACACATTAATACACTTACCTTAAACTATGGTTCATACAACACTGGGTAACCACATTTACATATATAATGGTAAGCAGCTTTTTATAAAAGTAATCTAACTAATAAATGAAAAAGAAATTATGAGAATAACACTATTATCCCCAATGAATTAATGGAACTGGGTATTAAGTGTCAACAATTACTAACATCACAGGAAGAAAAAAAAGCTGACATTAAGTACTTCCTGTGTGAAAGAGCACAGCACCTAAGGATCCTGTCAAAGGACGATTAAGCCTCCAAATCCAGCTACCAATTTGCAGAAAATACAGAGAAATATGCACCATGAGTATACAATCAAGAAAATCCAGACTGAGGGTAACTCTACAAATTGAAGGCCTGAATTCTTTAACAGATGAATTATAATGAAACAAAAGGGATAGGAAAAGAGCCTGTAAATTAGAATACAGTCAAAAGACACATAATTTTGAAAAATGGGCACAATTAACTAAGTGCTTAGAGAAAAACTAGGTCAATCATAAAACCATAAAGAAAAGCAAGGACATGATAATTAACATCAGGATAGAGGTTACTTTGTGATTACTGAGTTGTGATCAGGTGGGGCACATGCAAGAGCTTCAGGGAAGCTGACAAAATTCTGATTATTAACCTGAGTGATGGTCTCAAAGTGTGTTCATCTATTCTCACTCTTAAGCTATGCACTTGTTATTTATGGTCTTAATATCTTGTTTTACAATAAGGTAAAAAAAAATGCAAAGGAAATCCTGTTGTTCAGAGAGAGATAATCTTTTCATAAAGTTGGAAGACTGAATTTTTTTTGGCCATAGCATTATATAGGGTGACACAAAAATAAATACTTAAAAAATATATTATTACCCAGTAGCTAGGTTTTATATGAACATATAGTATTCAAGTGCGAATAAACAGCTTTGAGGAAATGAAGGGCTTTATAATGGCTGACATTTCAACCATTGATATATGCTACAAAGGTCTAATATGAATTAGACTACAGCACAGATGTATGCCAAGAGACACAAGGGTACAAACTGAGCATTGTAAAAATAACAGTGGATCTTTCTTTACAAAATGCTTTTTAAACTATTTATATATAATATACATACACATTGGTCTTGACTATGTATTCACATATATAAGCAGCTATTAAAAAAATAAAAACTTTCCAAGTGTTTAGCTCTTTTTGAATCAGCCCGAACTTCTTCTTAGATTTTCTTAGATTTGGAAAGACATCAAAACATTACATAAAATAAAAAAGATTGTAAGAGGGAAAACATGTAACAATGATCTCAAGTCAGATTTCATTTACCCACATTTGGTTGATTCCAATAGCTTTATAATATATTATATGAAATAACAGCTCCAAGTTACCTTTTAATATAAAATTAAATAACTTTTATTAATGGAATGTTAAATACTTTAAACCAGTTTCATTGTCTATATATTTCTCTCAGTGATCAATACTTCGATAGCCAGTGATAAACTCTCAAATAAAGCAATCCGGCTCCTCAAACTATAAGCATCTTCAATTCAATTTCATATGCTAGATCAAAAAAAAAGTGTCTGTATGTACTAGTTTCTGCAAACAACCTAAAACAGTGAAAATGTCATTACCATTAAATTGTGTTGTATTTAATATATGGAGTAGAACTAAAATTTATATTCTAAGGAAAAGTTTTCTATAGTGCTCTGTATGTAACTCTATTATAGCATCTCTCACACTGGATAAAGCTATTTTTAAATTTGTCTCCACTACACTAGAATTCCTCAAGAACAGAAGCATTAACTCAGATGTCTTTAAAAAGTATTTAGTAAATACTTTTTGAAATGGATTAACTTCTGTGCTTAAAAAACTTACATGTACCTTCACTGGATGCTGACTGCTGCAGTTCAATATAGGAGTCCTAGTTCAGAGAAGTTTAGGCTACAGTAATAAATTTAGGAGTTATCAACATATAAGTTTAAGGCACGAAACACTCCTGGGAGATGAGGAAGAACCAATAAAAGAAAGTGAGTCTCAATAGTCAGACAAGTAGAAAAAAAACAGGACAGGTGTGATATCCTTGAAGCTAAGTAAAAAAAGTATTTCAAGAAGGAGGACATGATCAACTGTGTCAAATGCTTCTTCAGATCAAATGAGATGAAAATTGAGAACTACTACTGGAGTTAGCACATTTCCAGTGATTCTCAGGAACAGGGAACCACACTTGGTATATAACCTAGAGTCTGGGAATGAGGTGGCCAAAAAACATAAGAATCCTAATTGTGGAGAAGTTGAAGCTTCAAGAAACTAATGGTAACAGAACAGCAAATTGGGTGGGGAAACAGCAATGACAGAGTTGGAAATTCTGTGGTAGGACATGCCTGTGTTGGCATTAGAAATTGACAGGAAAGGAAAAAACTGAGATTCTCAAATTGAGGCAATGAGATGTAGTGGAAAGGAAACATGCTTTGGAATCAAATAATTCAAAGGTACAAGAGCAGGGTCTAACAATAGCTGGTTGTGACCTTTAAGCCATTCTTTTTCACTGAAGGACAATAATTCCCTTATGGAGTCAAGAGATCAAAGTAAGAACTGTATATGAAAGTGAAATAAACTGTCCTTATAACCACGGACACAGAAATAATACTTGGGAGTCACACTGACTCTATTTCTTGCCTCCATAAGTGTGGCCTAAAAAACTGAGGCATGTAAAATCAAAAAGCCAACTTAAACTAATTTAAAGTATCACAATACTAAGAATCATTTCAGGCAGGTTTTTCATCAACTTTGCAAAACTGGACAATTGTAAAAAAGGAAATGTGGCAATCTCCGCTCTTTTTCCTTAACATGACCTATTATTTTTCAGCTCTCAAGTCAGTAGTCAACCAAATAAATTAAAATGAATATCAATTTTTGTGTATAGTAGAATAAAGGACAAAGTTCCAATGATCTTCAAAAAAATTATTTTAAAACTGATTCTTAATTTTGGCTGTAAGCTGCAATCACCTAAGGAACTTTAAAAAATACTGATGCTTGGGTCCTACCTCCCTGTAGTTCTGATTAAATTGTTCAAGCTCCGTAGGTATTTGTTTTTATTAAAAAAAACCTTTTGTCCCAGCTTTATCAAGATATAATTGACATACAACATTATGTAAGTTTAAGGCATGCAACATGATTTGATACATGTATACCTTGGGAAATGATTATAATAAGATTAGGTGACATGTCCATCATCATCATCATCACACATAATTACATTCCCTGGTGATTTTAATGTAGTCAAAGTTGAGAATCACTGCTCCAATGTTTATAGAGGTGGAAACTAGATAATGACAGCATAAAGTAGGAGTTTCAATGCAGTAACAGTTCCATTTGTGAAATCAAACTTGTTTCATAGAGGCATTGTAGAATACAGATGTCTTATTAGCCTCAATTTTAAAACTTAGGCTAATTCACTTTAGGGTCTGTTGGTTTTAAGAATTACCAGCAAAAATTGTACCACTCTGGGATCACAACTATTACAGGATCTTTGCCTTGAGAGGATGAGTCAGCTTAATGTACCAGGGATACATTCCTTTTATTCTTTAGGATGCAAGTCAAGCTCACCTCATCTGGAAATCCTTCCTCAACTCCCAACACACAGGGATCTCTTCCCCTTTAATTTTTATAATTTTTTACTATCTAATGCATTTGTCAGTTAAGAAACATTAAAATAGTAAATTACATTTTTATGCTTCCCTCATCAAGTCCTGTGCTAGAAATCTATCTTTTTCCCTAACAAGCTAAGGAAGTTCCTCACACTTCCTATTACCACGCAGCTGGCTTATGTGACCTTGCCAAGTCTGGCCCTGGTACTACTTCTAGCCTTATCTGATCCTCTGCAACTTTCTACTATTGAGCTCCAGCCACAATGGCCTTATTTCAGTTCCTTGAATGTACCATTCTCCTTCCTACCACACATCTTTTGCATGTATTTTTTCTCTGCCTGGAATATTCTCCACCAACCTACTCATCCTTAAGATCTCCACTCATTCATCAACTCCTCAGAGAAGTCTTCAACTAAGTCAAGTCTCTCTGCTAAACATTCTCATATATAATAGTTTGTATCTTCTAGCTTCTTAACACTATACAGTTTAAAGCATATATACATCTATTATATGTATATAGTATGTAAATCTATATGTATTTAAAGTGTACATGTACACAGCATATGGTATGTGATTGTCTGATTGCCTAACTCCCACACTAAATTACAAGTTTCATGAGAGCAAGATCATGTCTGTTTGGTCTCACCACCAAATTCCACCTACTAGTACACAGAGGCACTTGGTAAAATATTTACTGAATGAATGAATAAAAAAAGAGTGACTCAAAATCATCTTCTATCATTCTATTTTTTTAAGTCTAAATTTACAAATAATCTAAGAACTGAGATGTTTATGTTTATAACCTTTCCTTCTCTTTTTTTGAGATCAATCATGGTTACTTTAAAAAGGTTCCTTGCCATTTGGTCACACTATCAACTTGTAGGCCATCCCTGACTCTATTCCAAGTAGGATCAAAGGATGCTTCTGCTTAAGTGGTGTAGGCAGTAGGGGGGAAAAAAGCAGGACTCTGGAATTAGATATAGATCCAAATGTTGGTTCTAAATAATAGTAAATCTAGTAATTTCTATGACAGTCTATGTTTTTCATCTATAATTTCTAGTTACTATCTGGGAATATAAGGCATCTAGAGGATACAGTGTCAGAAAAGTATGTTTTCCTTAAACTTGTCATAATTCTATCCTTCATCTGACTCAGATATCATCTTCTCCATCAAACCCCAAATTCTCCAGCTAGAAGAAATTTCTCCTACTCTCTTATAGCACTTATACCAAACCTTGGCTTTACATCTGTTTAAGTTCGTATTATCACTACTCTTTTCAGACTAGGCTCCTGGAAGCAGATCTTGTATCTTTCTCATCTTTGAATTCCAAACTGCACCAAGCCCAGTGGATGTTGGCTAAACTGGATTTAAACCATTAAGCATGAAAAACCTTAAGAAAAGCAAAATTTTACCACTTCTCCTTGGAGAACTTTATCTCCCATTAGATACTCAATTCAACCAAGAGTATCCTTAGTTTCTGTGAAGTGACCCATTAGAAATGATATGTTTAAGTGGTTCAAAGTATCTAAACATTATCATCATGAGAATTCTCTTTTATCCAGCACCTATGTTGGCTTGCATTTTACATATATAATTAATCTTCAGGAAAACTCTGCAAGATAGGAATATCTATTTCATAAGTAAAGAAATGGAAACCCCAACAAGTTGCACCATGACTTACACTGGGTCATGAAGCACATATGCTGGGATTTTAACTAGGACTGACTCTAAAGTAGGCCTTTCTGCTATCCAATATCCTGTTTCATGACATGTTCCATATATTATTAGACATCCACCTTAATGGAGACTTATGCAACTACGACATTATTTGGCCTGACAAAATAATATCTTTTTAAAGTCTAACCTTCAAATATCCTTCGCCTGTGAGGAATTCAGAATAACCAGCATCAGTGGCCAGCAAACCTACAAACTGCATGCTGGGCCGCTGTTGTATAAAGGCTTCAACAGCTTTATCTGTCACGTGCTTTCTCCCAGAAACATCTAGGGAGACCAGGT
The DNA here is from genome assembly GCF_030020395.1 of Manis pentadactyla. NCBI lineage: Eukaryota > Metazoa > Chordata > Mammalia > Pholidota > Manidae > Manis > Manis pentadactyla. The sequence continues at coordinate 42,520,646 of NC_080022.1, read as the reverse complement.
TGGGTAGGATGTCCTTTTGTTCTAATAAACGAAGAGCTATGTCTGATGTGAACTGTTTATCATCTGAAATATCAAGATGATTCAGATGTTTTACTTCCCGAACAACATCCAGTATCTGGGTAGTTGTCATTTTTAAACATTTCAAGTGGTGCATGGTTAGAGACTTGAGTCGATCTTTGCAGGCCAGCAGAGCTGTGATGTCTGTGATGGAGGTATTAGAAATATCCAGGCTCTCTAATCGTGGCAAAGAGGCAACTTCAGCCAGGTCTTCATTGTAAAAGAGGACATTGGTGATGCTTAATGCCCGAAGGCCAGAAAGCTGGCTGAAGCACCGCTCATAAGGATCTTCAAGGGAAAGAGTTAATGAATTCAGCACTAGGCACTGGAGATTTTGCTGGATCCACTTGTTACTGCCAAGCCCACTGATGATGTCTGTAATTGTGATGTCAGCATTCACACCTGTGGCATCAAGTTCCACTAACTTGTGGTGGCAGAAAGCTTTCCGGAAAGCAACAGCAGAGATCTTGGCTTTGCGAATGCAAGCTCGCTTTAAGCGCATCTGGTTGCCCCTAAAAATACCTACAGTTCCATCATTCAGGAGACCTGGAAAAAAACAAACATCTCTTTAACTTCAAAAAATAATTAAAGAGTAGCTAAAATTTCCAGCATACTTGACATTTCCAAAGCACTCCCATGTAGCAATATTTCATTTTATACATAACAATTCAGGGGTAAGGATATTATTACCTACAATTTACTGATGAGTAAACTGGGACTCAGAAAAATGGCTTTCTAAGATATGAGAGCTAGCAAGTGCCAGAATCATGACTGTGGTAGACATTACTGATCTTCACTAATATGATCTTCCTTGTCTTCCTAAATACATGAACAACTCCATTTCCAAGCCTTACTCTTGGAGTTAGATTGGGGCCATATGCCTAGTTCTGGCCAGTGGGATGTAGGCTGTAGTTCTGAGGGCCAGTGCATGAATTTTCCACACTATATTTTCTTGCTATGACAAATGAAGAATTTTTACATTTTAGATAGTGTAGCTTTATGAGAGTGGAGTCTCCATCAGCATGGATTGTAGGACCATGAAGCAGAACGCTCCATGGACTTGAGCATTTACGTATCATGAGTGAGGTATATGTTAAGATACTGGATCTGGGGGGTTAAATTGTTACCAATGCATTTTTTAGCCTATCCTTTAAATTCACTATAACACACACACATTATTCATATACATTATACATATACACACACACACATATTCAGCAAGCATGTCTATAATTCCTTATTAAAACACTAGCTAGATCTGAAATATTAATAAGGATATAGAGGTTATAATCCCTCTTTGTCAGATGAATTTAAATAGTGTAACTTCATTTGACACAGTAACGTCTTGAAGTCCCTTAGAGATCTAACTGATTATCAATTCATAATGCCAGAAGTATATGATGCCTTGGAGCCACATCTATCTCAACAGTACAATGTATTGACTAAACACTTACAGCCAATAAAAGGTAGCCTAAGAACAGTCTGGTGAGTGAGCAGTTGGGACCAGGTAAATAAATAGCCTGGAGTCATGGGAAGAACTCCAGGTGACAGCTCAGCAGACTCACACTAAAGATAAAGCTCAGGCTGCCAGCCAGTCACTCTTATAACTTAAGTATTTTTTTAAAGTAGTAGATTTTGCAGATTTAGTTATGGTTAAAGAGTTAAAATCAAGAAATACCTGTACAAAACCTTTAATAATGCTCAAAAATGACTAAATATATAATTCCATTGTTGTAGATTTATGTTGTCCAATACAGAGCCACCAGCCACACGCAGCTTTTGAGCACCTGAAATGCAGATAGTCCAAATTGAGGTATAAGTGTAAAATACACATGAGATTTTAAAGATTTGGTAAAAAAAGGAATATAAAATATCTCATTGATAATTTTCTATATTGACTGTATGTTGAAATGGTATTTTGGATATATTGGGTTGAATAAAATTTTTAAAATTAGCTTCACCTGTTTCTTTTTACTTCTTAAATGTGGCCACTAGTAAACTTAAAATTACATATGTGGCTCACTATTGTGGCTCATTATACTTCCATTGGGCAGCGCTGTTCTAAAGATAGCCTTTTAAACTACCTGAACTTTATTTGAGGGGAATAAATTTCATGGTAGAGTTCCATCCATTGAACAGTTACTAAATAATTACTATATGTTAAACACTACCAAATGTTGTGGATACAAAGAAAAATTAGCTATACCCCTACACTCAAAGAATTCAAAACTCCATGGAGTTAAAAAGTCTCAAAAAATGGTAACAAAATGATATATAGTATACCAGAGCCAAGGACAAAGTGCCATGGAAGCAAAGAAAAGGAAGCATCGTTATGTGTGGAGATTTGGAAAATATTTGAAACAGGTGATCTTTGAGTAAGTCCTCCAAAGCTGAAGGAAAAATTCAAAGGAAAAAAGAAGGTGAGAGGTAGTAAAGGAAAAAAAAAAAAAACATAAATTAAGCTTTAAAACATATATATCAAATCATTACGTTGTACACTTGAAATTTACATACCAATTATATTTCAATTAAAAAATTCAAGCAAAAAGACCTTAGAGATGTGAAAGCACATCACATAGATACAAAATGGCAAGTAGCTCTATATTGATTGAACATAAAAAACAACAAGAACTGTAAGATGTTTCTCTGATGAAGGGAAGAATACAGGTAAAGACCTGGCTATGACTGAGAACATGGTACACTTCTGGAGATATAATTGTGTAAGTGAGGAAACATACAGAACGAGGCTGAGAAGGTAAGATGGGGCTAGATCACTCTGAAAGGGGAAAAAAAAGAAGACCACCTATAGATCTTGGGACTCAAAGTTCCTGAGTTTTTTTCTTGCTCCATATATTCCAGACTTAAAGTTGAAGAAGTTGGCAACCTGGAAATGCCTACAAGCACAGACAAAAAAAAAAAAAAAAAAAAATCTGCTCACTCTAGCCAAAGTGCCATGAAAAAGGCAACCCAGTAAGACAGGGAGCTTTTAGACAGTGGCTTTTACTTCACCCAAACACCACAGAAAAATCTTTGGCTCCACCCTCATCCATACCAAATGCCAACAGGTGAGCCTAGACTTTGCTGAGCCATAATGAGTTGCTCTTATCTCCTCATAGGGAGACGTTAAAGAACTCTGAGTAGGGGACCAGGACTTTCACCCCTACTGGGTGGTAAGAACTACTCTCCCCCTCTCCCCTGTATGTCAGTGGACACCATCTGGGGAGCCTGGACTTTTATAGCCATCTGGCAGTAATGAGGTGGTCCACCCACTCTCTGCTGGGGTAGTTTCATATGGAAACCCAGAGGACAGTCAAGACTTTCACCACTGCCCAACAATAAAGAGGCCACCTTGCCCCAACATGGTTTCAGTGGAGGCCAACTGGGAAGAGAAATGAGGTACTCATACTCCTGTCAGCTAGGGAGGTATCAGGAGAGTCCTAGTGGGGAACAAGAACTCCAACCCCTGCACAGCAGTAATGAGGAGCCCCATATCCTGGGTGTCCAGAGAAGTTAAATGAGGAATCAGAACATCTTTCCTAATCTGGCAGTACAAAGCAGTGCCTCCTCCTTCCACTGCTAGAGTGATGAGAGAGACACAAACAGAAGCGTATTAATAACAGAATACTGAAAACATGTGTATTTAATAAAATATCACTCATCGTATCAAAGACCAGTAAGACTATCTATAAATGTCAACACTGAGATAACAGAAATGTTAAAATTATTTGACAAAGATTTTAAAGGAGCCATCATATAAATGCTTAACTGAGCAATTATAAACATGCTTGAAACAAATGAAAAGTAGCCTCAGCAGAGAAAGAGAAGATATAAAGAAGAACCAAATGGCAATTTTAGAACTGAAAAATACAATAGTGATTGGGCTCAACAATAGAATGGAAGGAACAGAGGAAAGAATCAGTGAGCTGAAAGATAAATAGAAATTACCCAATTTTAGAAAAAAAAAAAAAACCTGAACAGACCTTTTTGTGTCATTGGAGTCCCAGAAGAGAGAGGGCAGGGTTGAAAAAAGTACTTGAAGAAATAATGGCTATACACCTAGAATGACTCAAAAACAAAGTAGTAATGCCAACTGCTGGTAGGTACGCAGAGGGAATGAGTTAGTCACATATTGCTGGCAGAAGTGTGGAATGTATGGCAGTTTCTGGGTATTTATAGCAATAGCATTTCTGGGTATTTATACTAGACAAATGAAAACTTATGCTCTGAGGGAGATTCATGATAGCAACATGAGAGGTGAGACAGAGAACTCCTCCCCAAATCACATATAAAATGAAAGTATAGTTAATACAACTAATCCTAAAAGAACAACAGGGAAGAAGGGTGGACCAGACTGCAAACACCTGGAGAACAGACCAGATCTCATGAAACAGGGTAATGTACCAAAGCCTTGATCTGACGGGACACAAGCCCTTTCCCAACCCCAACTCACCGGCTGGAGGAAGAAAAACAGAGCAGAGAAGGGTGGAAGCCTATGACTGCTGAACACCTAGGCCTGGAGATCTGCTTTGGGAGCACAAACCTACATTGCATGGTGCTCTGGAGACTAGCGGGGTTGGAAAGCTAAGACAGGGAGAATACTTGGAGAGACTCAGATTCCAGCCATTTGAGGAGGACAAGGATCCACAAAGGGCTGTTCTGGGACAAAGGAAAGGTGGGTGGTCTGAGAGGGATGCGGAAGGGGCAGGCTTAGCACAGAGCTTGCTGTGTGGGAGAAGGGAAAGGTGGACAAGGTTGTCTGGGTGCGTTCTGCCCAGCAGATTGGGAACTTTCAGGAGCTTTAGGCACTTCATCCCCCTGGTTGGCTACTGAGCCCTGAGGTCCCACACTGCAATACAGAGCCTGCTGCACCTTCCTCCTGGTTTGCCAGCACTGGCTCGCAATCCCGCAGTCCCTGTCCTGGTGTGAGGTCAGCCAGAGGAAGGCCCCATTTATGGTAGCTACGGACGCAAAACACAGAGGCTTACACCTGTGTAACTGGCCCACTGGTTCTGATAGTGCAGACAGGCATTGCAGCCGGGAAGCAGGCAACAGCTCTCTCCTCCACCCAAGCACCAGTGCTGCTCCCCTGCAACCCACGACATCACTCCAGGTGCTAAGCAGCTCCAGAGACTAGACCTTCTGGGCACTAGAGGGTGACACATACAAATATGAAACGTCAAAGGAACCTGGTTCAAACAAAAATCTCAGAAACACGAGAAAAAGGGCCAAATGAAACTGAAATCACCAATCTTCCTGAAAGAGAGTTCAAAATTAAAATCATAAACATGCAAATGGACGTACAGAAAAATTATTCAAGAACTCAGTGATGAATTTGGGACAGATTCAAACATTAAGAAATTCCATATCTGAAATGAAACATACAATGGAGGGATTTAAAAGTAGATTAGATGTAGAAGAAGAGATATAACAAGGAATATAAATTAGACAAGAGGAATACAAAGAAGCTGAGGCACAGAGAGAAAAAAGGATCTCTAAGAATTAAAGAATAGTGAGAAAACTGTGTGACCAATCCAAACGGAACAATATTCGCATTATAGGGTACCAGAAGAAGAAGAGAGAGAAAAACAGATAGAAAGTGTCACTGAGGAGGTAATTCCTGAAAACTTCACCACTCTGGGGAAGGAGATAGTCAGTCAGGTCATGGAGTTGCACAGATCTCCCACCACAAGGGACCCAAGAAAGACAACACCAAGACATATAATAATTAAAATGGCAAAGATCAAGGATAAGGACAGACTTTTAAAAGCATCTAGAGAAAGAAAAAAGATCACATACAAAGGAAAACCCATCAGGCTATCATTAGACATCTCAACAGAAACTTTACAGGCCAGAAGGGAGTGGCATGACATATTTAATGCAATGAAACAGAAGGGCCTCAAACCAATAATACTCTACCCTCCAAGGTTATCATTTAAATTTGAAGGAGGGAATAAATAATTTTCAGATAAACAAGCTGAGAGAATTTACCTCCAACAAACCACCTCTACAGTGGATTTTGGAGGGACTGCTATAGATGAAAGTATTCCTAAGGCTAAAAACCTGCTACCAGGGGAAATAAAACCACAACAAAGTAAAACAATTAATTACTAAGCAGATGCAAAATCAAATCAACTACCCGTAAAGTCAATCAAGAGATAGACAAAGAGTACAGAATATGATCCCTAATATATAAAGAATGGAGGGGGAAGAAAAAGGCGGAAAAAGAAAAAAGGTAATAGCATACTAAATGAGTAAAGTTAGACTGTTAGATAGTAAGGAAGTTACCCTTGTACCTTTGGTAACCAAGAATCTAAGGCCTATAATGGCAATAACTACCTATCTATTAATAATCACCCTAAATGTAAATGGTCTGAATGCACCAATCAAAAGACATAGAGTCACTGAATGGATAAAAAAACAAGGCCCACATATATGCTGCCTACAAGAGACTCACTTCAAACCCAAAGACATACACAGACTGAAAGTAAAGGGATGGAAAAAGATATTTCATGCAATGACTAGGGAGAAAAAAGCAGGAGTTGTAGTACTTGTATCAGACAAAATAGACTTCAAAACAAAGAAAGTCAAAAGAGAAAAAGAAGGACATTACATAATGATAAAGTGGTCAGTCCAACAAGAGATATAACCATTATAAATATCTATGTACCCAACAAAGGATCACCTACATATGTGAAACAAATACTAAAAGAATTAAGGGGGAAATAGAATGCAATGTATTCATTCAAGGAGACTTGAACACTCACTCTAAAGGACAGATCGACCAGACAAAAAATAAGTAAGGAGACAGAGGCACTGAGAAACACATTAGAACATATAGACTTAATGGACATCTACAGAACACTTCATCCAAAAGCAGCAGGATACACATTCTTCTCAAGTGCACATGGAACATTTTCAAGAATAGATCATATACTAGGCCACAAAAAGAGCCTCAGTGAATTCAAAAAGACTGAAATGATACCAACCAGCTTCTTAAAACACAAAGGTATGAAACTAGAAATAAATTATGCAAAGAAAATGAAAAAGCCCACAAACACATGAAGGCTTAATAACATGCTCCTAAATAATCAATGGATCAATGACTTAATAAAAACAGAAATCAAGCAATACATGAACACAAATGACAACAATTATTCAGCACCCCAAAATCTGTGAGATGCAGCAAAGGCTGTGCTAAGAGGGAAGTATATTGCAATACAGGCCTACCACAGGAAAGAAGAACAATCCCGTATGAACAGTGTAAACTCACAATTAACGAAATTAGAAAAAGAAGAACAAATGAGGCCCAAAGTCAGTAAAAGGATATAATGAAGATTAGAGCAGAAATAAATAAAATTGAGAAGAATAAAACAATAGAAAAAAAGCAGGAGCTGGTTCTTTGAGAAAATAAAACAGATAAACCCCTAGCAAGACTTATCAAGAAAAAAAGTCTACACACATAAAGAAAGTCAGAAATGAGAAAGGAAAAATAACTATTGACACCACGAAAATACAAAGAATTATTAGAGAATACTATGAAAAATTATATGCTAGCAGACACAGAGACTCCAAGAAGGAACTAGTGGTTACCAAAGGGGAGGGAGGGAGAAGGGGACTGTGGGGTATTATGTTTAGTACACATGGTGTGGGGGATCACAGGTAAAACAGTTTAGCACAGAGAAGGCAAATACTGGATCTGTGGCATCTTGCTGCACTGATGGACAGTGACTGCACTGGGGTATGGGTGGGGACTTGATGGTATGGGTGAATGTGGTAGCCACATTGTTTTTTCATGTGAAACCTTTATGAGAGTGTGTATCACTAATATCTTTAAAAAATTAATTTAAAAAAATTAACACGCACACACACAAATTGTATGCTAACAAACTGCACAACGTAAAAGAAATGGGCAACTTTCTAGAAAAATACAACCTTCCAAGACTGACCAAGGAAGAAATAGAAAATCTGAATAGACCAATTACTAAGAAGGAAATTGAACTGGTAATAAAAAAAAACAAACTAAGAACAAAAATCCTGCACCAGATAGTATCACTGCTGAATTTTATCAAACATTTAGTGAAGACATAGTACCCATCCTCCTTAAAGTTTTCCAAAAAGTACAAGAGGAAGGAATACTCCCAAACTCATTATACAAGGCCAGCATCACTCTAATACCAAAACCAGGCAAAGGCACCACAAAAAAAGAAAATTATAGACCAATATCCCTGATGAACATAGATGCAAAAATACTCAACAAAATATTAGCAAACTGATTTCAAAAAGATCATTCATCATGATCAAGTGGGATACATCCCAGGGATGCAAGGATGGTACAACATTTGAAAATCCATCAATAGCATCCACTACATCAATAAAAAGAAGGACAAAACCCACATGATCACCACCATAGATGCCAAAAAAGCATTCAACAAAACTCAAAATCCATTCATGATAAAAACTCGACAAAATGGGCATAGAGGGCAAGTACCTCAACATAATAAAGGCCATATATGACAAACCCACAGCCAATATCATACTTAATAGTGAGAAGATGAAAGCTTTTCCTTTAAGATAGGGAACAAGAAAAGGATGCCCACTCTCCCCTAATTTATTCAACATAGTTCTGGAGGTCCTAGCCACAGCCATCAGACAACACAAAGAAATAAAGCACATCCAGATTGGCAAGGAAGAAGTTAAACTGTCCCTGTTTGCAGGTGACATATTGTATGTAAAAAACCCTAAAGACTCCATTGCAAAACTACTAGATCTAATATGTGAATTCAGCAAAGTTGCAGGATACAAAATCAATACACAGAAATGTTGCATTCTTTACACTAATGATGAACTAGCAGAAAGAGAAATCAAGAAAACAATTCAATTCACAACTGTATCAAAAAGAATTAAATACCGAGGAATAAACCTAACCAAGTGAAAGACCTATACTCTGAAAACTACAACACTCACAAGCAAAATTAAAGAAGACACCAAAAAATGGAAACACATCCTGCACTCATGCATAGAAAGAATCAATATTGTCAAAATTGCCATCCTGCCTAAAGAAATCTACAGATTCAATGCAATCCCTATCAAAATACCAACAGCATTCCTCAATGAACTAGTACTAAAATTCATCATGGAACCACAAAAGACCCCAAATAGCCAAAGCAATCCTGAGAGGGAAGGGTAAAGCTGGGGGGCTTACGCTCCCTGACTTGAAGGTCTACTACAAAGCCACAGTAATCAAGACAATTTGGTACTGGGACAAGAACAGACCCATAGACCAATGGAACAGACTAGAGAGCCCAGATGTACGGTTAGTTAATATATGATTAAGGAGCCATGGATATACAATGGAGAAACAACAGCCTCTTCAACAAATGGTGTGGGCAAAATTGGACAGCTACATGAAGAGAATGAAACTGGATTACTGTCTAACCCCATACAAAAAAGTAAACTCAAAATGGATCAAACATCTGAATGTAAGTCTGGAAACCATAAAACTCTTAGAAGAAAACATAGGCAAAAATCTCTAGAATACAAACATGAGCAACTTTTTCCTGAACACATCTCCTTGGGCAAGGGAAACAAAATAAAAAATGAACAAATAGGACTACATCATACTAAAAAGCACCTGTACAGCAAAGGACACCATCAGCAGAACAAAAAGGCATCCATCCTACAGTACAGCAGAATATATTTGTAAATGACATATCTGACAAGGGGCTAACATCCAAAATACATAAAGAATTCACATACCACAACACCAAAAAGCAAATAACCCTATTAAAAAATGGGCAGACGATATGAAGAAACAGTTCTCCAAAGAAGAAATTCAGATGGTCAACAGGCAAATGAAAACATGCTCCACATCGCTAATTATCAGGGAAATGCAAATTAAAACCACAATGAGGTATCATCTCACACCAGTTACGATGGCCAACATCAAAAAGACTAGGAACAACAAATGCTAGTGAGGATGCAGAGAAAAGGGAACCCTCCTACAGTGCTGGTGGGAATGTAAATTAGTTCAATCATTGTGGAAAGCAATATGGAGGTTCCTCAAAAAACTAAAAATAGAAATACTATTTGACCCAGGAACTCCACTCCTAGGAATTTATGCAAAGAAAACAACTTCTCATATTCAAAAAGACATATGCACTCCGATGTTTATCACAGCACTATTTACAATCGCCAAGATATGGAAGCAACCTAAGTGTCCATCAGTAGATGAATGGATAAAGAAGATGTGGTACATATATACAATGGAATACTATTCAGCCATAAGGAACAAACAAATCCTACTGTTTGCAACAATATGGATGGAGCTAGAGAGTATCATGCTCAGTGAAATAAGTCGGGCAGAGAAAGACAAATGCCAAATGATTTCCCTCATTTGTGGTGTATAAGAATGAATCAAAACTGAAGGAATAAAATAGCAGCAGACCCACAGACACCAAGAAGGGACTAGTGGTTACGAAAGGGGACGAGTGGGTGAGGTGGGCGGGGAGGGAGGAAGAAGGGGATTGTGGGGCATCATGATTGGTATACATTGTGTGTGTCAGGTCATGGGGAAGACAGTATAGCTCAGAAAAGACAAATAGGGACTCTGTGGCATCTTACTACAATGATGCACAGTGACTGCAATGGCGTATGGGGGGAGACTTGATAACAAGGGTGAATGTAATAACCACATTGTTTTTCTTTTGAAACCTTCATAAGAGTGTGTGTCAATAATACCTGAATAAACAGATAAATAAAAAATAAATGTGAAAAACAGAAACTAATTTTTCCATAGTAGTATTTATTGATTCTTCCACTAACAAATAAAGATGCAAGATATTTTATACCAGCAGACTTCTAAATGGATATTTTGGAAGTTAAGTTATTTTTGCCATAAGAATGGCTTCTCGAAGGATCACAGGAAGATGGCGGTGTGAGCAGTTCAGAGGAAATCTCCTCACCAAAATACAAATATTCATGAAAATACAATAAATACAACTATTCCTAAAAGAGACACCAGTGGATGCAGTACAACAGCCAGGATACATCTATGTCTGTGAGAACTCAATATCGCATGAAGGGAGTAAGACACAAGCTGTGGCCAGGCGAGACCCGAACGCTCCCCCACCCCAGAGGGAAGAAAGGAGTCGGAATGGGGAGGGAGTGAAAGCCCAGGACTACTAAACAACCAGCTCCAGAAATCTGCACCGGGAGCGCAGATACAAGGTGCACGGGGTGCTGGATATTAGAGAAACGGAAAAGCAAAATCTGTGGGCAGGTCCCCACAACCGGCACCCCCGAGACAAAAGAAAAGTGAGTGCTTTCTGCAAGTCTTAAAGAGACAGGGACCTCATAGCTGGATGAAGTCGTCACGGCACAATTAGCCAGCAGCTGGGAATCCCAGGGAACCTTAGGTGCCCTAAACCCCGGGGAGGCAGCACGTCTCTGAAGCCCTTCACAGCACTAAGCAGCCTGCCAATCGTTCCTCCAACTGGCGCGGACCCCAACACACCGGCACAGTAGCGGGAGAGTGGTAGCACATGCCGGGGGCAGCTGCACCAGAAGGGACTGGTAGCAGGTCGCGTGCACCAATGGCACCACAGGAGACCAGGAGAGGCTCGTGTGAGCCTGAAGCAGTGGCAACCGAATAGCCCAGGTATGGCTGATGCACACCAGTGGCACTGGAGCCAGAGGAGCCCGGTAGAGGCCCGCGAGGGAGAGCCCCGCGTGCACCTGCAGTGGAGCCAGAGGGAGCAGGTGCGCTTCAGGGAGCAGGTGCGCTTCCAGCAGCCGACCGGAATCGCAGCCCAACACACAGCCGCCCAGGCCAGACCCAAAGGCCACTGCTGGTACACAGCTGCCTGGCAGGGGTGCCACTATCATGGACGAACGCACCTGGTGTGCCTGCCACTCCCCACAAGGCTCCGCGCTGCTCTAACAGAGACCACGCCCACAGCAGCTTAGGGGACTAACCCGGTGGCTGCTCCAGGAGTGCGGTTAACCGTCACAGGCAGCGGAGAAGGGCAAGGCATCCAGCAAGCAGGAAAGGACTTTCTTTTCCCAGCTGACACACCTGCAACCTGCCTAGAGCCAATGCTATCACCGTGAAAAGGCAACAAAATTTAGTCCAGTCCAAGATAGTTCAGACAACACCTGAGACAGGAGCTGTAGAGACAGACCTAACCAGTCTCCCTGAAAAAGAATTCAAAATAAAAATCATAAACATGCTGACAGAGCTGCAGAGAAATATGCAAGAGCTACGGGATGAAGTCCAGAGGGAGATTACAGACGTCCAGAGGGAGATTACAGAAGGGAGACAAACTTTGGCAGGATTTATAAGCAGAATAGATAAGATGCAAGAGGCCATTGATTGAATAGAAACCAGAAAACAGGAACGCATAAAAACTGACACAGAGATAAAAGGATCTTCAGGAATGAAACAATATTAAGAGAACTGTGTGACCAATCCAAAAGGAACAATATCCGCACTATAGGGGTACCAGAAGAAGAGGAGAGAGAAAAAGGGATAGAAAGTGTCTTTGAAGAAATAATTGCTGAGAACTTCCCCAAACTGGGGGAGGAAATAGTTGCTCAGACTATGGAGGCACACAGAACTCCCAAGAGACAGGACCCAAAGAGGACAACAACATGACACATAATAATTAAAATGGCAAAGATCAAGGACAAGGACAAGGACAGAGTATTAAAGGCAGCCAGAGAGAGAAAAAAGGTCACCTACAAAGGAAAACCCATCAATCTATCATAAGACTTCTCAACAGAAACCTTACAGGCCAGAAGAGAATGGCATGATATATTTAATGCAATGAAACAGAAGGGCCTTGAACCAAGGATACTGTATCCAGCACAATTATTATTTAAATCTGAAGGAGGGATAAAACAATTCCCAGACAAGCAAAAGTTGAGGGAATTTGCCTCCCACAAACCACCTCTACAGGGTATTTTAGAGGGACTGCTCTAGATGGGAGCACTCCTAAAAAGAGCACAGAACAAAACACCCAACATATGAAGAATGAAGGAGGAGGAATAAGAAGTGAGAGAAATAATCATCAGACTGTGTTTATAATAGCTCAATAAGCAAGTTAAGTTAGACAGTAAGGTAGTAAACAAGCTAACCTTGAATCTTTGGTAACCACGAATCTAAAGCCTGAAATGGCAACAAGTACATATCTTTCAATAATCACCCTAAATGTAAATGGAATGAATGCACCAATCAAAAGATACAGAGTAATAGAATGGATATAAAAAAGCAAGACCCATCTATACGCTGCTTACAAAAGACTCACCTCAAACCCAAACACATGCACAGACTAAAAGTCAAGGGATGGAAAAAGATATTTCATGCAAACAACAGGGAGGAAAAAGCAGGTGTTACAGTACTAGTTTCAGACAAAATAGACTTCAAAATAAAGAAAGTAAAGAGATAAAGAAGGACATTATATACTGATAAAGGGCTCAATCCAAAAACAGGATATAACCATTATAAACATATATGCACCCAATACAGGAGCACCAATATATGTGAAACAAATACTAATAGAATTAAAGGAGGAAATAGAATGCAATGCATTCATTTTGGGAGACTTTAACACACCACTCACTCCAAAGGACAGATCCACCAGACAGAAAATAAGTAAGGACACAGAGGCACTGAACAACACACTAGAACAGATGGACCTAATAGACATCCATAGAACTCTACATCCAAAACCAACAGGATACACATTCTTCTCAAGTGCACATGGAACATTCTCCAGAATAGAACACATACTAGGCCACAAAAAGAGCCTCAGTAAATTACAAAAGATTGAAATCCTACCAACCAACTTTTCAGACCACAAAAGTACAAAACTAGAAATAAATTGTACAAAGAAAGCAAAAAGGCTCACAAACACATGGAGGCTTAACAACATGCTCCTAAATAATCAATGGATCAACGACCAAATTAAAATGGAGATACAGCAATATATGGAAACAAATGACAACAACAACACAAAGCCCCAACTTCTGTGGGATGCAGCAAAAGCAGTCTTAAGAGGAAAGTATATAGCAATCCAGGCATATTTAAAGAAGGAAGAACAATCCCAAATGAATAGTCTAATGTCACAATTATAGAAATTGGAAAAAGAAAAGCAAATGAAGCCTAACGTCAGCAGACGGAGGGACATAATAAAGATCAGAGAAGAAATAAATAAAATTGAGAAGAATGAAACGAAAGAAAAAAAATCAATGAAACCAAGAGCTGGTTCTTCGAGAAAATTAACAAAATAGATAAGCCAGACTTATTAAGAGAAAAAGAGAGTCAACACACATCAATAACAACAGAAACGAGAAAGGAAAAATCACAACAGACCCCATGGAAATACAAAGAATTATTAGAGACTACTATGAAAACCTATATGCTAACAAGCTGGAAAACCTAGGAGAAATGGACAAATTCTTAGAAAAATACAACCTTCCAAGACTGATCCAGAAAGAAACAGAAAATCTAAACAGACCAATTACTTGTAATGAAAATGAATCAGTAATCAAAAAACTACCCAACAACAAAACCCCTGGGCCAGATGGATTTACTCAGAATTTTATCAGACATACTGAGAAGACATAATACCTATTCTCCTTAAAGTAAGAGGAGGGAATACTCCAAAACTCATTCTATGAAGCCAACATCACCCTAATACCCAAACCAGACAAAGACTCCACCAAAAAAGAAAACTACAGAATATCCCTGATGAAAGTAGATGCAAAAATTCTCAATGAAATATTAGCAAACCAAAATAAAAAATACATCAAGAGGATTATACACCATGACCAAGTGGGATTCATCCCAGGAATGCAAGGATGGTACAACATTCGAAAGTCCATCAACATCATCCACCACATCAACAAAAAGGACAAAAACCCCATGATCATCTCCATAGAAGCTGAAAAAGCATTCAACAAAATTCAACATCCAACCATGATTAAAAACTCTCAACAAAATGGGCATAGAGGGCAAGAACCTCAACATAATAAAGGCCATATATGATAAACCCACAGCTAACATCATACTGAACAGCGAGAAGCTAAAAGCTTCTCCTGTGAGATCGGGAACAAGACAGAGATGCCCACTCTTCCCACTGTTATTCAACATAGTACTGGAGCTCCTAACCACGGCAATCAGACAAAACAAAGAAATACAAGGAATCCAGATTGGTAAAGAAGAAGTCAAACTGTCACTATTTGCAGATGACATGATATTGTACATAAAAAACCCTAAGGACTCCATTGTAAAACTACTAGAACTAATATCGGAATCCAGCAAAGTTGCAGGATACAAAATTAACACACAGAAATCTGTAGCTTTCCTATACACTAAAAATGAACAAATAGAAAGAGAAATCAGGAAAACAATTCCATTCACAATTGCATCAAAAAGAATAAAATACCTAGGAATAAACCTAACCAAGGAAATGAAAGACCTATATCCTGAAAACTATAAGACACTCTTAAGAGAAATTAAACAGGTCACTAACAAATGGAAACTCATCCCATGCTCCTGGCTAGGAAGAATTAATATCGTCAAAATGGCTATCCTACCCAAAGCAATATACAGATTCGATGCAATCCCTATCAAATTACCAACAGCATTCCTCAATGAACTGGAACAAATAGTTCAAAAATTCATATGGAACCGCCAAAGACCCCAAATAGCCAAAGCAATCCTGAGAAGGAAGAATAAAGTAGGGGGGATCTCGCTCCCCAACTTCAAGCTCTACTACAAAGCCACAGTAATCAAGACAGCTTGGTACTGGCACAAGAACAGAGCCACAGACCAGTGGAACAGAATAGAGACTCCAGAGCTTAACCCAAACATATATGGTCAATTAATATATGATAAAGAGCCATGGACATACAATGGAGAAATGACAGTCTCTTCAACAGATGGTGCTGGCAAAACTGGACAGCTACATTTAAGAGAATGAAACTGGATCACTGTCTAACCGCAAACACAAAAGTAAATTCGAAATGGATCAAAGACCTGAATGTACGTCATGAAACCATAAAAGTCTTAGAAAAAAACATATGCAAAAATATCTTGGACATAAACATGAGTGACTTCTTCATGAACATATCTCCCTGGGCAAGGGAAACAAAGGCAAAAATGAACAAATTGGACTATATCAAGCTGAAAAGCTTCTGTACAGCAAAGGACACCATCAATAGAACAAAAAGGTATCCTACCATATGGGAGAATATATTCATAAATGACAGATCCAATAAAGGATTGACATCCAAAATATATAAAGAGCTCACGCACCTCAACAAACAAAAGCAAATAATCCAATAAAAAAATGGGCAGAGGAGCTGAATAGACAGTTCTCTAAAGAAGAAATCCAGATGGCCAACAGCCACATGAAAAGATGCTCCACATTGCTAATCATTAGAGAAATGCAAATTAAAACCACAATTAGATATCACCTCACACCAGTAAGGATCACCATCATCAAAAAGACAAACAACAACAAATGTTGGCGAGGTTGTGGAGAAAGGGGAACCCTCCTACACTGCTGGTGGGAATGTAAATTAGTTCAACCATTGTGGAAAGCAGTATGGAGGTTCCTCAGAATGCTCAAAATAGAAATACCATTTGACCCAGGAATTACACTTCTAGGAATTTACCCTAAGAATGCAGCACTTCAGTTTGAAAAAGGACAGATGCACCCCTATGTTTATCGCTGCACTATTTACAATAGCCAAGAAATGGAAGCAACCTAAATGTCCATCAGTAGATGAATGGATAAAGAAGATATGGTACATATGCACAATGGAATATTACTCAGCCATAAGAAAAAAACAGATCCTACCATTCGCAACAATATCGATGGAGCGAGAGGGTATTACACTCAGTGAAATAAGCCAGGTGGAGAAAGACAAGTACCAAATGATTTCAGTCATATGTGGAGTATAAGAACAAAGAAAAACTGAAGGAACAAAACAGCAGCAGAATCACAGAACCCAAGAATGGACTAACAGTTACCAAAGGGAAAGAGACTGGGGAGGATAGGTGGAAAGGGAGGGATAAGGGTGGGGAAAAAGAAAGAGGGCATTACCATTAGCATGTATAGTGTGTGTGGGGCACGGGGAGGGCTGTGCAACACAGAGAAGACAAGTAGTCATTATACAGCATCTTACTATGCAGATGGACAGTGACTGTTAAGGGGTATGTGGGGGGGGACTTGGTGAAGGGGGGTGACTAGTAAACATAATGTTCTTCATGTAATTGTAGATTAATGATACCAAAATAAAAAATAAAGAAAAAAAAAGAATGGCTTCTCTCAAAGCAAAAAAAAAAAATGGATGAAAAGTCATTTGTGCAGGTTAGAAAAGACAATTGCTTATTCTAAATTACACAATAAGTGGCTGGACAGGCAAAATTATATGAATTCCTTCCCCTCCAATCACACTAATCTGGACTTTTCTGTTATTTCAAAGAAAACAATCATTTGGCCACAGTAGCATTTCAAAGTCCAGTGCCAATTAACAGCACATATTTGTTTCCTCTCTTTTATTTTTTTCTTTTTACCATGAAAAGCCATAGTCTGAAGGAGTCGATCAGCCACCTCCTGTGGAAATACTCCAGGTTCCTGCAGACACAATGTTCCATCTTGTCTTGCTGAACAGAACTTCTCGAGGTGAGTAGTCAGGAAATTCAAGCAGATATCAAGTAAGGAATATGGAGACGCCTCCTCCTTAGAGCCCAAGAAAAAACATAAAAGGAACACAAAACCCATTAGATTAGCTACCAAAAAAGTAGAGAACAAAACATTCGTTTACTCACTCACTAAGTATTTTTATTCAGTATCTACCATATGCTAGAAGTGTTAGGCAGTGGAAATAAAACATGTGACCCATGTTCTCAAGGAGGAGGAGAAAACTATTAAAACAAATATTTACATAGTCTATTAAATATTATATTAGAGGACTTATTGGATAGTATGTAAAAACATAACAGTCAAAGTAGGTCAGAGAAGACCTCAGAGGCACAGCAGGTTAATGTTCCTAAATTACCACCCATAACCCTCCCCTGCTCAAACCTTCAATTGACTTCCAAGGGCCTTAAGTCAAAAGACAAAACTCTTAAATTGTTAGATTAATACCTAAGTCCTCCCAGAATCTAGCCCTAATTTACTTTCCGACTTCATCTCCCCCACAGTTTCCATCTGAACCTGATAGTTCAAATATGGTAAGTATATTTGGGTAAAAGAATTTACTATAGCTGTTAGCATCTTCAAAAAATAAAAAGATTGCCCCAGATATTCCAGTGTGAGGGATGAAAAAATAATCAAATAAGCACAAAGATTTAAGTGTCAGGGTTTTATAGGAATAAACACTCTAAATGTCCCCAACAAAACAATTAAAATACAATTATAGTAGCTACCATCCATTAGGTGCTGTCTATATTACTGTGCTAAGTGTTTTATATAAATTATTTACCATTTCATTTATTCCTCAATCTTATTTTTATTATTATTATGATTTTTTATTTTGTTACCATTAATCTACAATTACATGAAGAACATTATGTTTACTAGGGTCCCCCTTCACCAAATCCCCCCACAAACCCCATTACAGTCAATGTCCATCACCGTAGTAAGATGTTGTAGAATCACTACTTGTCTTCTCTGTGTTGCACAGCCATCCCCATTCCTCCCCCCCACATCATACATGCTAATTGTAATATCCCCTTTCTTCTTCCCCCCCTTATCCCTCTCTTCCCTCCCATCCTCCCCAGACCCTTTCCCTTTGGTAATGTTAGTCCATTCTTGGGTTCTGCGATTCTGCTGCTGTTTTGTTCCTTCAGTTTTTCTTTGTTCTTATACTCGACATATGAGTGAAATCATTTGGTATTTGTCTTTCTCCGCTTGGCTTATTTCACTGAGCATAATACCCTCTAGCTCCATCCATGTTGTTGGGAATGGTAGGATCTGTTTTCTTCTTATGGCTGAATAATATTCCATTGTGTATACGTACCACATCTTCTTTATCCATTCATCTACTGATGGACACTTAGGTTGCTTCCATATCTTGGCCATTGTGAATAGTGCAGCGATAAACATAGGGATGCATCTGTCTTTTTCAAACTGGAGTGCTGCTGCATTCTTAGGGTAAATTCCTAGAACTGTAATTCCTGGGTCAAATGGTATTTCTATTTTGAGCATTCTGAGGAACCTCCATACTGCTTTCCACAACGGTTGAACTAATTTACATTCCCACCAGCAGTACAGGAGGGTTCCCCTTTCTCCACAACCTCGCCAACATTTGTTGCTGTTTGTCATTTAGATGATGGCTTTCCTTACTGGTGTGGAACCTAATAGTGGTTTTAATTTGCATTTCTCTCATGATTAGCAATGTGGAGCATCTTTTCATGAGTCTGCTGGCTATCTAAATTTCTTCTTTGGAGAACTGTCTGCTCATCTCCTCTGACCATTCTTTAATTGGATTATTTGTTTTTTGTTTGTTGAGGTGCATGAACTCTTTATATATTTTGGATATTAAGCCTTTATCAGATCTGTCATTTATGAATATATTCTCCCATACTGTAGGGTACCTTTTTGTTCTATTGATGGTGTCCTTTGCTGTACAGAAGCTTTTCAGCTGGATGTACTCCCACTTGTTCATTTTTGCTTTTGTTTTCCTTGCCCGGGGAGATATGTTCATGAAGAAGTTGCTCATGTTTATGTCCAAGATATTTTTGCGTATGTTTTTTTCTAAGAGTTTTATGGTTTCATCAATTATATTCATATCTGATCCATTTCAAATTTACTCTTGTGTATGGGGTTAGAGAGTGATCCAGTTTCATTCTCTTAAACGTAGCTGTCCAGTTTTGGCAGCACCATCTGTTGAAGAGACTGTCATTTCTCCATTGTATGTCCATGGCTCTTTATCATATATTAATTGACCATATATGTTTGGGTTAAGCTCTGGAGTCTCTATTCTGTTCCACTGGTCTGTGGCTCTGTTCTTGTGCCAGTACCAAGCTGTCTTGATTACTGTGGCTTTGTAGTAGAGCTTGAAGTTGGGGAGCGAGATCCCCCCCACTTTATTCTTCCTTCTCAGGATTGCTTTGACTATTTGGGGTCTTTGGTCTTTCCATATGAATTTTTTAACTATTTGTTGTAGTTCGTTGAAGAATGTTGTTGGTAATTTGATAGGGATTGCATCGAATCTGTATATTTCTTTGGGCAGGATGGCCATTTTGACGATATTAATTCTTCCTAGCCAGGAGCATGTGATGAGTTTCCATTTTTTAAGTGTCCTTTTTAGTTTCTCTTAAGAGTGTCTTATAGTTTTCAGGGTATAGGTCTTTCACTTCTTTGGTTAGGTTTATTCCTAGGTATTTTATTCTTTTTGATGCAATTGTGAATGGAATTGTCTTCCTGATTTCTCTTTCTATTGGTTCATTGTTAGTGTATAGGAAAGCTACAGATTTCTGTGTGTTAATTTTGTATCCTGCATCTTTGTTGTATTCCGATATCAGTTCTAGTAGTTTTGGAGTGGAGTCTTTAGGGTTTTTTATGTACAATATCATGTCATCTGCAAATAGTGACAGTTTGACTTCTTCTTTACCAATCTGAATTCCTTGTATTTCTTTGTTTTGTCTAATTGCCATGGCTAGGACCTCCAGTACTATGTTAAATAACAGTGCGGAGACTGGACATCCCTGTCTTGTTCCCGATATCATAGGAGAAGTTTTCAGTTTTTCACTGTTCAGATGATGTTAGCTGTGGGTTTATCATATATGGCCTTAATTACGTTGAGGTATTTGCCCTCTATACCCATTTTGCTGAGAGTTTTTATCATGAATGGATGTTGAATTTTGTTGCTTTTTCAGCATCTATGGAGATGATCATGTGGTTTTTGTCCTTTTTCTTGATGTGGTGGATGATGTTGATGGATTTTCAAATGTTGTATCATCCTTGCATCCCTGCGATGAACCCCACTTAGTCGTCGTGTATGATCCTTTTGATATATTTTTGAATTCGGTTTGCTAACATTTTGTTGAGTATTTTTGCATCTATGTTCATCAGGGATATTGGTCTGTAGTTTTCTTTTTTGGTGGGGGTCTTTGCCTGGTTTTGGTATTAGGGTGATGTTGGCTTCATAGAATGAGTTTGGGAGTATTCCCTCCTCTTCTATTTTTTGGAAAACTTTTAAGGAGAATGGGTATTATGACTTCTCTGTATGTCTGATAAAATTTTGAGGTAAATCCATCTGGTCTGGGGGTTTTATTCTTGGGTGGTTTTTTTGATTACTACTTCAATATCTTTGCTCCTAATTGGTTTGTTTAAATTTTGTGTTTCTTTCTTGGTCAGGCTGGGAAGGTTGTATTTTTCTAGGAAGTTGTCCATTTCTTCTAGGTTTTCCAGCTTGTTAGCATATAGGTGTTCATAGTAGTCTCTAATAATTCTTTGTATATCTGTGGAGTCTTGATTTTTCCTTTCTTGTTTTTGATTCGGTGGATGTGTATTGATTCTCTTTGTCTCTTAATAAGTTTGGCTAGAGGCTTATCTATTTTGTTTATTTTCTCAAAGAACCAGCTCTTGGTTTCATTGATTTTTTTCTATTGTTTTATTCTTCTCTATTTTGTTTATTTCTTCTCTGATCTTTATTACGTCCTTCTTTCTTCTGACTTTAGGCCTCATTTGTTCTTCTTTTTCCAATTTCGATAATCGTGACGTTAGACTATTCATTTGGGACTGTTCTTCCTTCTTTAAGTAGGCCTGGATTGCTATATACTTTCCTCTTAAGACTGCTTTCACTACGTCCCACAGAAGTTGGGGCTTTGTGTTGTTGTCATTTGTTTTCATATATTTCTTGATCTCTATTTTAATTTGCTCCTTGATCCATTGATCAATTAGGAGCATGTTGTTAAGCCTCCTTGTGTATGTGAGCCTTTTTGTTTTCTTTGGACAATTTATTTCGTTTTATATCTTTGTGGTCTGAGAAGTTGGTTGGTAGAGTTTTAAACTTTGTAATTTACTGAGGCTCTTTTTGTCGCCTAGTATGTGGTCTATTCTGGACAATGAACCATGGGCACTTGAGAAGAATGTGTATCCTGTTGCTTTTGGATGTAGAGTTCTATACATGTCTATTAGATTCATCTGTTCTAGTGTGTTGTTCAGTGCCTCCGTGTCCTTACTTTTTTTCTATCCAGTGGATCTATCCTTTGGAGTGAGTGGTGTGTTGACGTCTCCTACAATGAATGCACTGACCGATTACTGGAATTATAGGTGGTGGCGTGAGAGGAGAGACAGAGGCTTCGTCCTAAAACTGGATACAATTAGAAAATATAGTTGGCGCAACTAATCCTGAGAGAGCAACAGGAAAGAGGACTACGCCAGACTGCATACACCTGAAGAAAAGAACAGACCTCACCGAACGGGGTAACGTACCAGAGCTGTGACTCTGCAGGACCTGAGCCCCTCTCCCACCCCAGCTCACTGGTGGAAGGAAGCTCACACAGGGAGGGAGTGGAAGGCTTCGGACTGCTGAATACCTAGTTCCGGAGATCTGCTCTGGGAACACAAACCTACATTTCATGGTTCTTTCATGAGACTCGCATGACTACCAGGTTGGAAAGTTAATACAGTCAGAGTTCCTGGGGAGACTGGAATTCTGGCTGCTTGTGGAAAGCAGGGATCCATATCCGGCTGCTCTGGGACAAAAACTTACACCTGTGTGACCAGCCCACTGGCTCAGGCAGTGGAGACTGGCACAGCAGCCGGGATGGGGGAACTGCTCTTTCCTCCCCCCAGGCACCAGTACCATTCCCCTGCGACCACCGACATTGCTTCAGGGGCTGAGCAGCTCCAGAATAGAGGTCCTGGACACTAGAGGGCACCATATACAAACATGAAATGCCAAAGGAACCTTGTCCAGAAAAAAATTATTAATACAACTTCCAAGAAAGATTTAAATGATATGGATCTCATGACTCTTCCTGAAAGGGAGTTCAAAATAAAAATCATCAACATTGTAATGGAGGTACGGAAAGACATCCAAGAACTCAGGAATGAATTCAGGTTGGAGATCCAATCGTAGAAGAGCATGATAGAGGGCATTAAAAGCAGGTTGGATACAGTGGAGGAGACAGTAAATGAAATAGAAACTAGAGAACAGGAATACAAAGAAACTGAAGCACAGAGAGAAAAAAGGATCTCTGAAAATGAAAGAATATTGAGAGAACTGTGACCAATCCAAGCAGAACAATATTCGCATTATAGGGATACCAGAAGAAGAAGAGTGAGAGAAAGGGATAGAAAGTGTCTTTGAGGAGTTAGTTGCTGAAAACTTCCCAATCTGGGATCCACAGATCTCTCAACACAAGGAACTCAAGGAAGACAACACCAAGACACATAGTAATTAAAATGGAAAAGATCAAGGGTAAGGACAGACTGTTAAAAGCAGCCTGAAACAGAAATAAGATCACATACAAAGGAAAGCCCATCAGGCTAACATCAGACTTATCAGCAGAAACCTTACAGGCCAGAAGGGAATGGCATGATGTATTTAATGCCATGAAGCAGAAGGGAGTGGAACCAAGATTACTTTATCCAGGAAGATTATCATTTAAATTTGAAGGAGGGATTAAACAATTTCCAGATAAGCAAAAGCTGAGAGAATTTACCTCCCACAAACAATCTCTACAGTCTATTTTGGAGGGACTGCTATAGATGGAAGTGCTCCTAAGGTTGAAGAGCTGTCACCAGAGGTAATAAAACCACAGTATAGAAAGTAGTACAGCTAATTACGAAGCAAATGCAAAATTAAATTAACTATCCCAAAAGTTAATCAAGGGATAGACAAGAAGTACAGAATGTGATACCTAATATATAAAGAATGAAGGACGAAAAAAAAGGAGAAATAGAAAAGAACCTTTAGATTGTGTTTGTAACAGCATACTAAGTGAGTTAAGTTAGAAATGTTCTTCATGTAATTGTAGATTAATGATAATAAAATGAATTAAAAAAACAGATTTAATAAATAAACAAATAAATAAATAAATAAAAGATGCGTTGCATTCTATTTCATCCTTTAGTTCTGTTAGTATATGTTTCACATATGCTGGTGCTCCTGTGTTGGGTGCATATATATTTACAATGGTTATATCCTCTTGTTGGACTGACCCCTTTATCATTATGTAATGTCCTTCTTTATCTCTTGTGACTTTCTTTGTTTTGAAGTCTATTCTGTTTGATACTAGAACTGCTACACCTGCTTTTTTCTACCTGTTGTTTGCATGAAATATCTTTTCCCATCCCTTGACTTTTTCTCTGTGTGTGTCTTTAGGTTTGAGGTGAGTTTCTTGTAAGCAGCATATAGATGGGTCTTGCTTTTTTATCCATTCTATTACTCTGTGTCTTTTGATTGGTGCATTCAGTCCATTTACATTTAGGGTGATTATTGAAAGATATGTACTTATTGCCATTGCAGGCTTTAGATTCGTGGTTACCAAAGGTTCAAGGTTAGCTTTTTTAGTATCTTACTGTCAAACTTAACTCGCTTATTGAGCTGTTATAAACACTGCCTGGTGATTCTTTATTTCTCTCCCTTCTTATTCCCCCTCCTCCATTCTTTATATGTTGGGTGTTTTATTCTGGGCTCTTTTGTGTTTCCTTTAACTGCTTTTGTGGGTAGTTGATTTTATTTTTTGCCTTTAGTTAGTATTTGGTTGGTCTGCTTTCTTTGCTGTGATTTTATTTTCTCTGGTGACATTTAGTCTTAGGAGTGCTCCCATCTAGAGCAGTCCCTCTAAAATACCCTGTAGAGGTGGTTTGTGGGAGGCAAATTCCCTCAACTTTTGCTTGTCTGGGAATTATTTAATCCCTCCTTCATATTTAAATGATAATCATGCTGGATACAGTATTCTTGGTTCAAGGCCCTTCTGTTTCATTGCATTAAATATATCATACTATTCTCTTCTGGCCTGTAAGGTTTCTGTTGAGAAGTCTGATGATAGCCTATGGGTTTTCCTTTGTAGGTGACCTTTTTCCTCTCTCTAGCTGCCTTTAAAACTCTGTCCTTGTCCTTGATCTTTGCCATTTTAATTATTATATGTCTTACTGTTGTCCTCCTTGGGTCCCTTCTGTTGGGAGTTCTGTGTACTTCTGTGGTCTGATCGATTATTTCCTCCCCCAGTTTGGGGAAGTCTTCAGCCATTATTTCTTCAAAGACACTTTCTATCCCTTTTACTCTCTCTTCTTCTTCTGGTACCCCTATAATGCGGATATTGTTCCTTTTGGATTGGTCGCACAGTTCTCTTAATATTGCTTCATTCCTTGAGATCTTTTTATCTCTCTCTGCATCAGCTTCTATGCATTCCTGTTCTCTGGTTTCTATTCCATCAATGGCCTCTTGCATCTTATCCATTCTGCTTATAAATCCTACCAGAGACTGTTTCATTTCTGTAATCTCCCTCCAGACGTCATCTCTTAGCTCTTGTATATTTCTCTGCAGCTCCGTCAGTATGGTTATGACCTTTATTTTGAATTATTTTTCAGGAAGACTGGTTCTATCTCCTTCTCAGTGATTGACTCTGTGATTTTAGTCTGTATCAAATTCTTTTGCCTTTTCACGGTGATAGAGGTAGTTGTGCGGGGCTGGCGCTTTGTGTCGGTCGGGGGAATGTCCCTTCTTGCTGGTTTGTGGCCTTCCTCTCCTGGGAGAACAGCGACCTCTAGCAGCTTGTGCTGGGCAGCTGCACACAGATGTGGCCTCTGATTCTTGCCTTGCTGCTGTGGAGTTAAGCTCCGCCGTTGCTGTGGAGTAAAGGCCCATGGTTGCTATGGGTGTGGCCAGCCTCAGTCTGCTGCTCCAATATGGCAGAGCCACATTAGAGGGGAGACAGGCAGGAGGCTGTTTATCGCTGTGAGGGGCCTCCGAGCCGCACTGCCGCCAAGGGCATTAGGGTGCCTGGTGTTCCCTGGAATTCCCAGCTGCTGGGCTAAGTGTCCCAGGACGCTTCCATCCAGCTGTGGGGTCCCTGTCTCTTTAAGACTTTCAAAAAGCACTCACTTTTCTTTGTCCTAGGGGCGCCGGCTGCGGGGACCCACTCACAGGTCTTACTGTCCTGTTTCCCTAGTTTCCAGCACCCCATGCATGCAGTTTGTCTGTGCTCTGGTGTGGATGGCTAGGGCTGGCTATTTAGCAGTCCTGGGCTCCCTCTCCCTCCCGGCTCTGACTCCTCTCCTCCCGCCGGGAGCTGGGGTGAGGGGCACTTGGGTCCCACTGGGCCGTGACTTGTATCTTACCCCCTTCACGAGGTGCTGGGTTCTCGCAGGTGTGGATGTAGTCTGGCTGTTGTTCTGTGTCTTCTGGTCTCTCTTTTAGGAATACTTGTACTTGTTGTATTTTCAAAAATATATATGGTTTTGGGAGGAGATTTCCGCTGCTCTACTCAAGCCACAATCCTCAATCTTATTTTTAAAAGTAGTCAAGCACTACCTTTGTTTTTGCATAATTGAAAACAGCTCAGAAAATCATTATCCTTCTCAGCATTCTATACCTATACCTATGAGAAAATGTAGCTTCACATTAAAAACTGAATCAAGAGCGCAACTCTTAACTACATTAAACTATACATACGCAACATTTTAAAAGTTGACTAATATACAGCCATTAAAAATTCAAAGATACATGGGCTCTCTTGTCCCCTCCTAGCGTGAGCCAGGAGCTCTATTCTCTCACTTTATTTCTAAATGAAAGTCTGTACCTTGCTCACCTAAAATAAAAAAAAAATTCTAAGATACATTAGTTCAAAGATATATTAATCACATAGAAAAATACTCATAATACAAGGCATAAAAGATAGTTTATAGAGGAGGGATTAAAGATGGCAGCATGAGAGGTGAGACAGAGGCTTCCTCCTAAAACTGCATATAATACAGAAATATAATTAATACAACTAATCCTGAAAGAGCAACAGGAAAGAGAACTGCACCAAACTGCATACACCTGGAGAAAAGAATAAACCTCACGCAACAGAGTAACAAACCAAAGCTGTGGCCCGGTGGGACCCAAGCCCTTACCCCATCCCAGCTCACCGGCGGGAGGAAGAGAAACAGAGTGGAGAGACAGTGGAGGCCTGGAACTGGTGAATACCTAACTCTGGAGATCTGCTCTGGTAGCAAAAACCTACATTTCATGGTGCTTTCACGGTACTCTAGTGAGTAGGGGATTGGAAAGCTAAGACAGGTGGGATACCTGGAGAGACTGATATTCCAGCCACTTGTGGAAAGCAGGGATCCATAACTGGCTGCTCTGGCCCAAAGAAAGGCAGGCAGTCTGAGAGACTTCCTAAGAGCAAGAAGGCTGCTAGAAAGAGCAAGGATAGCACAGAGCTTAGTGCTCAGGAGAAAGGGCAGGTAGACAAAATTGTTTGGGGGCCCAGCAGGTTGGGAGCTTTCATGATGTTCAGGTGCTCCAGCTCCCTGGCTGGCTACACAGCTCCAAGGACCCCCTCCATGATACGCAGCCTACTGTGCCTTTCTCCTAGCCAGCCCCACCTGGCTCACAAACTGGAAAACACTACCATGGCGTTAGGCCAGCCAGAGGGAATATCTGTCTACAGCAACTCCAAATGCAAAGCATAGGGGCTTATTCCTGTGTGCTTGGCCCACTGGTTCAGGCAGTGGAGACAGGCATAACAGCCGAGAAGAAGGAAACAGCTCTTCCCTCCCCCCAGGCACCAATACCACTCCCCTGCTACCGCCAACATTGCTTCAGGGGATGAGCAGCTCCAGAAAGTAGAGCTTCTGGGCACTAGATGGAGCCACATACACATATGAAACGCCAAAGGAACCTTGTTCAAAGTAAAATTATGAATACAACTTTTGAGAAAGATTTAAATGACATGGACCTCATGAATCTTCCTCAAAGGGATATCAAAATAAAAACCATTAACACGCTCATGGAGGTACAAAAAATATCCAATAACTCAGGAATGAATTCCAGAAGGAGATCCAATCATTGAAGAACACAACGGAGTGTATTAAAAGCAAATAAGATACAAAGGAGGAGAAGATAAATGAAATAGAAACTAAAGAGGAATATACAATGAAGCTGAGGCACAGACAGAAAAAAGGATCTCTAAGAATGAAAGAATATTGAGAGAAGTGTGAATCCAAACAGTATAATATTTGTATTATAGAGTACCAGAAGAATAAAGAGAGAGAAAAAGGAATAGAAAGAGTCTTTGAGAAGGTAACTGCTGAAAACTTCCCCAACCTGGGATAGGAGATAGTCAATCAGGCCATGGAGTTGTAAACATCTCCCAACAAAAGGGATCCAAGGAAGACAACACCATGACATATAGTAATTAAAATGGCAAAGATCAAGGATAAGGACAGACTATTAAAAGCAGCCAGAGAGAGAAATAAGATCACATACAAAGGAAAGCCCATCAGGCTATCATTAGACTTCTCAGCAGAAACCTTACAGGCCAGAAGGGAGTGGCATGATGTATTAATGCAACGAAGAAGAAGGGCCTTGAAACAAGAATACTTTATCTGGCTAGATTAAAATTTAAATTTGAAGGAGGGATTAAACAATTTCCAATAAGCAAAAGCTGAGAGAATTTACCTCCCACAAGCCATCTCTACAGTGTATTTTAGAGGAACTGCTAGAGATGGAAGTGTTTCTAAGGTTTAATAGCTGTCACTTAAGGTAATAAAACCACAGTAAAGAAAGTAGAACAGCTAATTACTAAGCAAATGAAAAAATTAAATTAATTATCCCCAAAGTCAATCAAGGGATAGACAAAGAGTACAGAATATGATACCTAATATATAAAGAATGGAGGAGGAAGAAAAGGGAGGAAAAAAAGGAAAAGAACCTTTAGATTGTGTTTGTAATAGCATATTAAGTGAGTAAAGCTAGACTCTTATATAGGAAGGAAATTAACCTTGAACCTTTGGTAACCAAGAATCTAAAGCCTGCAATGGGAATAAGTACACACTTTCGGTGATCACCATAAATGTAAATGGCCTGAATGCACCAATCAAAAGACACAGAGTCAGTGAATGGATAAAAAACAAGACCCATCTATATCCTGCGTACAGGACACTCACTTTAAACCCAAAGACACACACAGACTAAAAGTGAAAGGATAGAAAGAGATATTTCATGCAACTAATAGGGAGAAAAAATCAGGAGTTGCAGTACTTGTACCAGACAAAACAGGGTTCAAAACAAAGAAAATCACAAGAGACAAAGAAGGACATTACATAATGATAAAGGGGTCAATCCAACAAGAAGATATAACTATTATAAATATCTATGCACCCAACACAGGCTCACCTACATATGTGACACAAATAGTAACAGAATTAAAAGGGGAAATAGAATGCAATGCATTCATTCTAGGAGACTTCAACGCTCCACTCACTCTGAAGGACAGATCAACCAGACAGAAACTAAGTAAGGAGACAGAGGCACTGAAAAACACATTAGAACAGATGGACCTAACAGACATCTACAGAACTCTACACCCAAAAGCAGCAGAATACACATTCTTCTCAAATGCATATGGAACATTTTCAAGAATAGATTATATACTAGGCCACAAAAAGAGCCTCATTAAATTCAAAAAGATTGAAACTGTACCAAACAGTTTCTCAGACCACAAAGGTATGAAATTAGAAATAAATTACCCAAAGAAAATGAAAAAGCCCACAAACACATGGAGGCCTCACAACACGCTCCTAAATAACCAATGGATCAGTGACAAAGTAAAAACACAGATCAAGCAATATATGGAGACAAATGACAATAATAATTCATCACGGCAAAATCTGTGGGACGCAGCAAAGGCTGTGCTAAAAGGAAAGTATACTGCAATACAGGCCTACCTTAGGAAAGAAGAACAATCCATATGAACAGTCTAAACACAGAATTAACAAAACTAGAAAAAAGAAGAATAAATGAGGCCCAAAGTCAGTAGAAGGAGGGAAATAATAAAGATTAGAGCAGAAATAAATAAAACTGAGATGAATAAAACAACAGAAAGAATCAATGAAAGCAAGACCTGGTTCTTCAAGAAAATAAACAAAATAGATAAACCCCTAGCCAGACTTATCAAGAACAAAAGAGAGTCTACACACACAAATAGAATCAGAAATGAGAAAAGGAAAAATCACTACAGACACCACAGAAATACAAACAATTATTAGAGAATACTATTAAAGATTATATGCTAACAAACTGGATAACCTAGAAGAAATGGACAACTTTCTAGAAAAATACAACCTTCCAAGGCTGACCAAGGAAGAAACAGAAAATGTGAATAGACCAATTACCAGCAACAAAATTGAACTGGTAATCAAAAAACTACCTAAGAACAAAAGCCCTGGACCAGATAGCATCACTGCTGAATTTTATCAAACATTTAGTGAAAACCTAATACCCATCCTCCTTAAAGTTTTCCAAAAAGTATAAGAAGAGGGAATACTTCCAAACTCATTCTATGAGGCCAGCATCACTCTAATACCAAAACCAGGCACCACAAAAAAAGAAAATTACAGACCAATATCCCTGATGAACATAGATGCAAAAATACTCAACAAAATATTAGCAAACCGAATTCAAAAATACATCAAAAAGATCATCCGTCATGATCAAGTAGGATTTATTCAAGGGATGCAAGGACAGCACAACATTAGAAAATCCATCAACATCATCCACCACATTAACAAAAAGAATGGCAAAAACCACATGATCATCTCCATAGATGCTGGAAAAGCATTTTACAAAATTCAACATCCATTCATGATAAAAACTCTCAACAAAATGGGCATAGAGGGCAAGTACCTCAACATAATAAAGGCCATATATGACAAACCCACAGCCAACATTATACTTAACAGTGAGAGGCTGAAAGCTTTTCCTTTAAGATAGGGAACAAGACAAGGATGCCCACTCTCCCCACTTCTATTCAGCATAGTACTGGAGGTCCTAGCCACGGCAATCAGACAACACAAAGATATTAAAGGCATCCAGATTGGCAAGGAAGAAGTCAAACTGTCACTGTTTGCAGATGACATGATATTGTACATAAAAAACCCTAAAGAATCCACTCTAAAACTACTGGATCTAATAGTCTGAATTCAGCAAAGTTGCATGATACAAAATTAATATGCAGAAATCTGTGGCATTCCTATACACTAACAATAAACTAGCAGAAAGAGAAATCAGGAAAACAATTCCATTCACAGTTGCATCAAAAATAATAAAATACATAGGAATAAACCTAACCAATGAAGTGAAAGACCTATACTCTGAAAACTACAAGACACTCTCAAGAGAAATTAAATAAGATACCAATAAATAGAAACACATTCTGTGCTTATGCATAGGAAGAATTAATATTGCCCAAATGGCTATCCACCTAAAACAATCTACAGATTCAATTCAATTCCTACCAAAATACCAAGAGCATTCTTCAATGAACTAGAGAAAATCATTCTAAAATTCATATGGAATCACAAAAGACCCCAAATAGCCAAAGCAATTCTGAGAAGGAAGAATAAAGAAAAAATGCTCCCCAACGTCAACCTCTACTACAAAGCCATAGTAATCAAGACAATTTGGTACTGACACAAGAACAGACCCATAGACCAATGGAACAGACTGGAGAGCCCTGATAAAAACCGAAGCATATATGGTCAATTAATATATGATAAAGGAGCCATGGACATACAATTGGGAAATGGCAGCCTCTTCAACAGCTGGTGTTGGCAAAACTGGACAGCTACATGCAAGAGAATGAAACTGGATTATTGTTTAACCCCATACACAAAAGTAAACTCGAAATGGATCAAAGACCTGAATGTAAGTCATGAAACCATAAAACTCTTAGAAGACAACATAGGCAAAAATCTCCTGAATATAAGCATGAGCAACTTTTTCCTGAATGCATCTCCTCAAGCAAGGGTAACTAAAGCAAAGATGAATTCATGGGACTACAACAAACTAAATAGTTTCTATATGGCAAAGGACACCATCAACAGAACAAAAAGGCATCCTACAGTATGGGAGAATATATTTGTAAATGACATATCCAACAAGGGGTTAACATCCAAAATATATAACGAACTCACACACCTCCACGCCCAAAAAGCAAATAACCTGATTAATAAATGGGCAGAGGATATGAAGAGACAGTTCTTCAAAGAAGAAATTCAGATGGCTAACACACACATGAAAAGATGCTCCACATCACTAATTATCAGGGAAATGCAAATTAAAACCACAATGAGATATCAATCACCTCACACCAGTAAGGATAGCCAACATCAAAAAGACTAGGAACAACAAATGCTGTCAAGGATTCGGAGAAAGGGGAACCCTCCTACACTGATGGTGGGAATGTAAGATAGTTCAACCATTGTGGAAAGCAATATGGAGGTTCCTCAAAAAACTAAAAATAGAAATACCATTTGACCCAGGAATCCCACTCCTTGGAATTTAACCAAAGAGTACAACTTCTCAGATTCAAAAAGACATATGTACCTCTATGTTTATTGCAGTACTTTTTACAATAGCCAAGATATGGAAGTAACCTAAGTGTCCATCAGTAGATGAATGGATAAAGAAGATGTGGTACATATATACAATGGAATACTATTCAGCTATAAGAAACAAATCCTACCATTTGCAACAACATGAATGGAGCTGGAGGATATCCTGCTCAGTGAAATAAGACAGGCGGAGAAAGACAAATGCCAAATGATTTCCCTCATTTGTGGAGTATAACAATGAAGCAAAACTGAAGGAACAAATAGCAGCAGACTCACAGACTCCAAGAGGGAACTAGTGGTTACCAAAGGGGAGAGGTGTGGGAGGGCAGGTGTGGGAGGGACGGAGAAGGGGATGGAGGAATATTATGTTTAGTCCACACAGTGTGAGGGATCACGGGGAAACAGTGTAGCACAGAGAAGGCAAAGAGTGAATCTGTGGCATCTTACTACAGTGATGGACAGTGACTGCAATGGGGTATGGGTGGGGCCTTGCTAATATGGGTAAATGTAGTAACCACATTGTTTTTTCATGTGAAACCTTCGTAAGAGTGTATATCAATAATACCTTAATAAAAAATTAAGGAAACAAAAAGATAGTTTATGGAATTTCCTCAATCTGATAAAGGTTATCTATAAAAAAACCCCAGCTAGTATTATACTTAATGTCAAAAGTCTGAATATTTCCCCCTTAAAATCAGGAATAAGACAAAGATGTTTACTCTCACCACTTCTATTCAACATTGTACTGAAGGTCCTAAAGTTAGACAAGAAAAAAAAGCATACAGACTGGGATAGAAAAGTAAAACTATCACTATCTGCAAGAGTATATGCAAGTGACATAATCTTGCATAAAGAAAATGCTAAGGAATTAACAACAACAAAAAAACCCATCAGAATTTTTTTTGAAGTTCAATAAGGCTATAGGATACACAATCAATATAAAAATATCTATTATATTTCTATAAATTTATATGACCAGAAAATGAAATTAAGGATAGATTCCACTTACAATAGCATCAAAAAGAACATAAATTTAACAAAAGAAGTGTGAAATTAAAAAGTTAAAGAAGACCTAAATAAATGGAAAGATATCTATATTCATGGATCAACTGTTAAACTGATGACAGATTCGATATAATCCCTATCAAAATCCCAGCTTCCTTTTATTCAGAAATTAACAAGCTGATTCTAAAATTTATATGGAAATACAAGGGACCTAGAATAGTTGAAATAATCTTGGAAAAGGGAAACACAGTTTGAAGACTCATTCTTGTTAATTCTAAACTTACTACAAAGTCAAAGTAACCAAAACAGTGTGGTACTGGCATAAGGACAGACATATGGCTCACTGAAACAGAATTGAGAGTCCAGAAATAAACTTTTATTTATGGTCAATTGATTTTTGATAAGGATGGCAGGACAATTCAATGGGTGAAAGAATAGGCTTTTTAACAAATGGTGCTGGGACAATTTACATGTAAAGTTTGAAGATGGAATCCTAGCTCACATCATATATAAAAATTAACTCAAAATGGATCAAAGACCTAAATGTAGTAACTAGAACTATTCAGCTCTTCGAAGAAAGCATAGGTATAAATCTTCCTGACTTTGGATTAGTAAATGGTTTTTTAGATATGCCACTAAAAGCATAAGCAACCAAAGGGGGACAAAAAACCAGATGGAAGTGGACTTTATCAAAATAAAAAACTTGTGCTTCAAAGGTTATAAGAAAGTGAAAAGAAAACCCTTATAATGGGAGAAAATATTTGTAAAACATGTATCTAATAAGGAATTAGTATCTATAATATACAAGTAACTGTTAAAACTCAGTAATAAAAGACAACTCAATTAAAAATAGGCAAAGATCTGAATGGCCATTTCTCCAAAGAAATGCAAATAACCAATAATGACATGAAAGATGTTCAACATCATTAGTCATCAAG
The DNA here is from genome assembly GCF_030020395.1 of Manis pentadactyla. Taxonomy (NCBI): domain Eukaryota; kingdom Metazoa; phylum Chordata; class Mammalia; order Pholidota; family Manidae; genus Manis; species Manis pentadactyla. Next base: position 42,486,070 of record NC_080022.1, on the reverse strand, counting down.
GAAATGAAAATCAAAATTACAATGAAATAACACCTCCTACCACTAGGATGGCTATAGTCAAAAAGTCAGATAATAAAAACTGTTGGTGAAGATGTAGAAATTGAACTCTCATACTTTGGTGGTGGGAATGTAAAATGGTATAGCCAATTTGGAAAGCCATCTAGCAATTACCATATAACCTAGCAATTCCAATCCTAGGTATATATCCAAGAGAAACAAAAACATGTTGAACACTTGTATATGAATGTTTACAAAAACATTTTTCATAACAGCTAAGAAGTAGAAACAACCCAAATGTCATCTGGTGAATGGATAAACAAAATACAATGTATATACACAATAGAATATTTTTCTGCAAAAAAAAAAAAGAATCCTATAACATCATACAACATGAATGGGTCTTGAAAACATTACACTAAGTGAAAAGCATGTCACATGCCAGTCACAAAAGACCACATATTGTATGATTCCATTTATGTGAAATGCCTAGAATAGGCAAATCTATAGAGAGAAAAAATAGACTAGTGGATGCCTAGGACTGCAAGGAGGGAGGGTTGGAGGAAAATGGGAAGTGAATGCAAATGAGTACAGGACTTCTTTTCAGGGTGTTGAAAATGTTCTAAAATCATGATTATAGTTATACAATGCTGTGAGTATATTAAAAACCATTGAATTTGGTATACTTTAAATGGGTGAATTGGATAGTATGTGAATTATATCTCAATATTAAGTCACGAAAAGCAGTCTATAAAAGTGTAAATATAAGACTAGAAATATACATCAAAATGTTAATAGTAGTTAACTCTGGGGAATACTCTTACCAGTTTTCTTCTCTCAACAAATCGCTTTCTATACAGCATGTGGTTTCTATAATCAGAAGAAGTTACTAAAATATTCACATTACTTTAAAGTTTACAAAGTGCTTTCTGAAGGCAAATTCTGACATGCTAAGACCCCCATCCCTTCACATCCAATCACCAACAACCAGATGGTCGCCCACGCCTTCAGATCCAATCAACAACACAGAACACACTCTACCCCTACTCCTTAAAAACACACTTCCTCACCCACGAGCTGCTGCTCCCTCTCTCTGGTGGCAGCCATTTTCTCTTTCAGATAATAAAATCTCTTGCATGGGCCCGTGTCTCCTGAGTCGTTCTGAGGTAAGGAGGGTCACGGCAAGATACCCTTTCATTGGTGCCGTGACTTCGGATGAGGTTCTCCCATTGACTTTGCTCTTCCTCTGGGAATCTGAGCTGCTTTGGGAACCCTCACTGCCTGATCCTTCTCTACAGGCTCACCATCCATTTCCCTGGTCGCTCATCTTCTTGCCCAACACTGGCCGGCCTTCAATTAGGTAAGTCTCCCCTTCATGCTCGACTTAAATGTCCCTTTGGAACCTGGGAAGTGACTGTTGAGTGTCCGGCACCCCCAAGGGCTCCTTCAGGACATGGGCACCCCCAACCATGACTTTCAGAGTCACAGTTGATCCCCAAAGTTGACCTTTCCTCACCTTCTGCCTTTTCTCACGGTGAGAATCGCCATCCCTTGGGGTTTGATATCCTTCTCATCTAACAAAATCCTGGTACCAGCTATCAAACCTCCTCGGCATTTTCACCTCGACCACTCGGTTAGAGGTGGTGACCACCCCCTAACTGTGTCTGGTCTTCTCCGCAACCTTCTCAATCACTCTGGGATGCCTCAGCGACTTGTGAATGGTCTCATTCTCACCATGGGATCTGGCCCCTCCATTCCCACAGATTCACCACTAGGGTGCTTACTCAATAATCTAAAACCCCTCCACCTCACTCCAGACCTCAAACCTTTTAAGCTTATTTGCTACTGTAATGAGATATGGCCACAATATTCCTTGGACAATCAGTCTAAATGGCCTCCCAATGGCTCTTTAGATCCTAAAATTCTCCATGACTTATACAACTGTGAGTGCATGGACAAATGGAAAGAGATCCCATATATCCAGGCTTTCTTCTACCTCTGAACCAAGCCCTCTCTCTGTCTCCCTTGCAATCCTAAACATCTTCTTCTCGCTCTAAAAAACTTCACCCCACAACCCACCAATTCTGACCACGTCCTCTGACTTTGACCCTGCTGATGAACCTCCTCCCTACTGATCTGAAACCCCTACAGCTCCCCCTCAACCACCAGTTCTTCTCCTGCCCCAACCTCTTTCTCTGCAAGATCAAAATCCCAACCCTCCCAGCTCCACTAGTACCATTGCAAGAGCCATAGTACCTCCTCCTCCTCCACAACCAGTTCCCCTTCCCTCACCCAGTCCCGTGCCAAGCCCTCCAGTCACTTGCTCTCAAACCCAGATCCTACCCCCATTCTGGGAAGTAGCCAGTACAGAGGGCATCATCCAGGTCCGTGTCCCTTTCTCTCTCTCCGACCTATCTCAAATTGAGAAAAGATTAGGCTCTTTCACCTCCAACCCTGCTACTTACATAAAAGAGTTCCAGTACCTAACTCAGTCTTATGATCTTACCTTTCATGATATTCACATGATCCTATCCAACACACTTTTTCCCAAGGAGCATAGATGAGTCTGGGAACAGGCTCGAACTCATGCCAATGAGGTTCACCAAACTACTACAGCTCATCCAACTGATGCTGAGGTGGTTCCTGACCGAGACCCTAATTGGGACTATAATACAGCAGGGGGAGTCACCAGTCGAGATCAATTCATCACCTGTCTCATGGCAGGTCTCAGGAAGTCAGCCAAAAAACCCATTAACTATGAAAAACTCCAAGAGGTTATTCAGGATAAAAATGAGAATCCCTCTATGTTCCTAGACCGCCTCACCAAAGCTCTTTTACAGTATACAAACCTAGACCCTGAGACCCCAGATGGGAGACAATTATTAATGACCTACTTCTTCACCCAGAGTTTCCCCGACATTAAGGCTAAACTTAGATGTCTAGAGAAGGGACCCTTAACTCCTCAGGCAGAAGTCCTGGCAGTGGCCTTCAAAATATATAATGGATGAGATGAAAAGGCCCATAAACAAAAATATGAAATGCTGGCTAAGGCCTTTCAACCTACCAGAACCACTAGTGCTTGGGTATCCTCACTTTCTAAGCAGCAGCCAGGAGGACCTCCTGGTCCCTGCTTCAAATGTGGTCAAATGGGTCATTGGGCTAGAGCCTGCCCAATGTCCATGCCCTAAGTGCCATCAGGAGCGACACTGGGCTGTTGACTGTCCTCGCACACCAAGAGGTGCCAGGCCATCAGGCTCTAACACTCCATACATAGACCTTCTGGGTCTGGCAACTGATGATTGAGCGATCCCGGGACTCCTCCACCCGACCACTACCATCACTGTACAGGAGCCCAGGGTAACCATTGTGGTAGCAGGTAGGTCCATCTCTTTCCTTTTGGACACCTGAGCCACCTACTCAGTTCTGAAGGAGTTTTGGGGACCTACCTCCCTCTCACAGTCCTCTATAGTCAGGGTAGAGGGCACACCTTATCAACCTTTACAAACTCCCATGCTTCACTGCATCTTTAGAGGCATTGCCCTCTCTCACTCCTTTTTGGTGATTCCCCATTGTCCCATCCCCCTTATGGGAAGAGACCTATTATACAAGGTTGGAGCTTCCATTACTTTCGCTCCGGGACCGCTCCTCAACCCTGACTCACCTTCAATCCCACTTTTACTTGCCCTCCAACCCACTGCAAACCCACCTCCCTCTCCTTTTCCTGTACCACCCCATCTGGTCAACCTTGTAGTTTGGCATACTCTCACCCCCTCTATCGCCACCTGCCCCTCAGTAATTATCAGACTTAAAGACCCCACCTCTTTTCCCTCTCAACCTCAGTACCTGCTGCCCCTCAAGAGTTTACTGGGCCTGCAGCCAATTATCCAGGAACTTTTATACAAATGGTTACTATGACCAGCCAATTCCCCTTACAACACCATGATACTGGCTATCAAAAAACCTAATGGCTCTTATAGGCTAGTTCAAGATCTAAGAATTATCAGTGCAGCTGTTATTCCAATCCATCCAGTAGTCCCTAACCCCTATACTTTATTATCCACTATCCCCACCTCTTCTACTTACTTCTCCATCCTTGACCTCAAAAATGTATTCTCCACGATTCTTCTCCATCCCAATGGGACCACTTACACCTTCAACTCCACAGACTACAAATCCTCCAGTAAACTACTTTACAACCCAAACAGGACCTCCTTACAGCTGCATAAGGCAGCATATATGCCCTATTCCAAGAACAATGCTGCTTCCACACCAACAAATCTGGTCTCGTCCAGGATGGGGCAAAGCACCTCCGTGAACAAGCCTCCAAACTCCTAGAAAACTCCCCTAACAATCCATTCCCTTACCCCTTTAATTGGCTCCTGCCCCTCCTAGCCCCTATTACCTTTATTCTTCTTTTTCTCCTTTTCCTTCTCTGCTTCATTAACCTATTCCAAAAATTCATTCAAAATCAAATTTTGAAAATTTCTAAGCATACTGTTAACCAGTTACTCCTCCAGGACTATCAAGGCCTTCTCACGAAGAATAACGAAACCAGCTAGATGACATCACGAATCATCTCAAGATGACCACCCTTCCCCAACTCTACAACAATGGCCTCGCTAACCACAGAATCTCCGCCCCCTTCCAGCAGGAAGTAGCTAGAGAATGAGATTCTATGCCTAGTTTCCCAGAGGCCCAATTAAGAAAAAGATGAAAGCAAATTCTGGCGCACTAAGACCCCCACCCCTTCAGATCCAATCACCAACGCAAAACACACCCTACCCCTACTCCTTAAAAACGTGCTTCCTCACCCACAAGCTGCTGCTCCCTCTCTCTGGTGGCAACCATTTTCTCTTTCAGATAATAAAATCTCTTGCGTGGGCCTGTGTCTCCTGAGTTGTTCTGGAGTAAGGAGGGTTGCGGCGAGATACACTTTCATTTTCATATTGACACATTGGTATTGTAATAACTGAGTAAGGTAGGTAACAAAGACATTGTTTTATATATGAAGAAACAGGCATCATAAAAATTAAATGGTTGGCCCAGTGTGGCAGACTGTTAGCTGCCAACCCTAGTGTCTGTTCTTCTTCCACATTAATAAAACAAAAATAACTTTATTTTTACCTCAGCACATAACAAAGGCTACATCTCCTCCTCTCAGCTAGATGTAATTAGGACACATTTTAAAAAGTACAGAAGAAATAATTCATCAAATTCAACTTCTGCCTCATAGAATTTTGCCAATTCTGTCTTATTTCCTAAGTTGTAACTGTGGATTCTTTCTTTTTCTATTCCTTATTGTATCATCTTTCTAAATGTTTAAAATTAATCACATAAAAAATTATTTTCCAGATGTTTTAGTTTTCTCCTATCATTTCAATTAAAGTTTTACTATTTCTAGTTCTCATATTCAACCATGCATTCTTAATCTCATCAAGTTTGTCCTTCCAGAATGGAAAATCCAACTCCAGATGTTGCTACTTAACCTAATAACACAATTTGTTCTATCTTGCCTAGAAGCCACAAAACTACAAATAGTAATAGAAATGGAACCTGGAATAGAAGTGCCCATCTTCCGACGCCCTCTCGAATGACCACTGATGGAGACCTAACTGCACCCTTACAGCACCCCCTCTCAGCATGAAGCAGCCAGAGCAGTCATCGCCCCCTTTCCCTAGCAGTAGCTAGGGTCTCCATCTGTAGAGGGAGGAATGAGACAGGGACGATGGGTGTAGTCAGAGTAGGGTGAGGGCCCCCCCCCCCCCCCGGGGGAAAAGCAGGGTGGAATATTTACAGTGAGAGCAATGTAACAATGGGCAAAGAAGTCCCCATTGAAACTCTGTTAAGCATTATGCAAAGTCAAGGTCACACTAATTCTCTAGGGTAAAGATATAGACATCTTCAGCGAGATCAGTTAAAGGTCAAAAAGCCAGGAGCAACTTAGCCTGGAATGTTTGAGTGTTATGCAAGGGTATCAGCATAATGTGACTCCTGTCAGCCCTAGCAATCAGACTATGACCCAGCTCACCTTGAGGACAGGGCAGGTGATGCAAGTCCACACCCCTAAGTTTTTTTCATGTTCTCGAAAAATTCTCAACTGCCTATAAAACCCCCTAGACAATGCACCACTATGGGCTCTCTTGTCCCCTCCTAGCATGAGCTGGGAGCTCTATTCTCTCACTTTATTTCTAAATAAAAGCCTGTACCTTGCTCTCCTGAAAAAAAAAAAATGTCCTTTCACCTCGGTTGATAACTTTCAAAATAATCTATTTATTTTGCAGAAGAAAAAATAAATGCAAGTTGAGTAATTGTCAGGAGATATACAAACCTTCTGAGTACGTGATTTTTAGGTCATTTTAGCAAAAAAAAAACCCAGGCAATAATGTATGAACACAGAATATAAAACTTTTTTCCAACTGGTAAAATGCAGTCAACAAGGAACAAAAGGAGGTTTTTGGATGCCACAAATTATTCCTTTTCAAAGAATCTCCTCCCTTATCTCCATGTTAATTTCTGTTAGTAAAATGTCAGACTTTTCTAGTCAACTCTCTTCTGTTGGGAAGTACATCTGCCTAATAGTTAATAACCTGGGTTTTAGAGCAAGAGTGCAAATCCCAACATTTCACTTGCTAACTGTGTGACATTATACAAGTTACCCAACCTTTCTGTTCCACAATTTTCCCATCTTATAATAGGGATAGTAATAATAATACTTACCTCATAAAGTTGTTACAAGGATCAAACAACAACTTAAATGTTCCTTCTGGGGGCAGAGCCAAGACTGAAACCCTGGAAATGTGGCTCCAGAGCCTACGCCCTTATCTACCAATATGATAATTGTAAGTCTGGTGAGAGGAAATCCTGGGGCAAAATACCTCTAAAAACCGAAATCAGTCAAAGGGAGGAGTAAAGTTTAAAACCAATTTATTGCTTACAAACTGCAGTCCGGCCCATGACTCTCCTGCTCCAGCAGCAGCAAAACTGGCGAGGAAGCCAGCCTCCTCCCCTTAACCTCTCAGGTGCAGTCACGCCCTCAGCTGCCCAGGTAATTACCCATTGATAGGAAGATGAACTTCTCTTCACCCCTGAGGAATGATGCAAATGCCCTAAAGCCATACTTCTCTCCACCCTTGAAAGCCTATTGATATGCAGACGTACTAAAGCTAGGCGAGATATTCTGGAAATATTACGATTTTACCCACAGCAATACACTACCTTTTCAACTTCATATACCAATTCTAAACATATTATATTACCTGATACTCAAAGCAGGTCTGATATGAACAAGGATAACCAACCTCATTTAAATGAAGAACAGAGAGGTTATGTATGTTAAGCCAGTGATAGAACTAGAACTGAACTCAGGTTATCTGAAATTTACTCTAAAACCTACACTGCCATTCCTGATTCCCTAAATCCTGGTAATTTAAGCTATCACAGAAGTATTGAGAGATCAGTGTTTCCTATTTTATTTTTAAACAAATAGCAGCACAGGGCAACTAACAAAGGAAGGATAAAGCAGAAGTTGGAATTAGGTATCTAAACAATTCATCTCTTGGAAATACTGTAGAACCTGAAGAATCAAAAATTAGCATAAGCACAGCCATCTTAAAAGCTCAAACACTATTGTCTAACCTAGAAAGAGAAAAATTACTAGAACTTTGAAAAACAAGTTAGTCAGCCAGTGTTAATTGAAGTGACCTTTGGTTAGCTAACTTCAATCAGTTAAGCTTATCTTGCTAGAACTACCTTAAACATACCGAAAGTGATTTTATCTAACCAGACCCCCAGGATGTAGCGTCAGCCGAAAATTTATGTGTCTATAGAAAAACACTGTATTGTGACTGTAGAAAATACTGCCCCTTTGAAAATGCTATAAAAACCTCTGACTTTGTGTGTTCGGGGTCCTTGTTGAGACCCGCTGCGCCGGGCTAACACATGGACCCCAGCTAGCTGGCCTCTGAATAAATTCCTCTTGCTTGTTGCATCAAGAGACACCTTCCGTGAGTGATTTGGGGCGGTGTCCTCCTCTGGGAGAATCCAACATTTGGGGGCTCGTCCGGGATCGTGCGCTCACCCCGCTTCACTCCCAAAGCCGTTCTTAAAGAAGAGGTAAGATTAGTGGCACCCTGAGTTGTCTGTGTTCTGTGTTCTGCTTTTCGGTGAGACCGGTCGGAGTTCTGAAAAGGGTACCTTCTGTCTGGCAGCCGTCCCGGTCCCGTAAGGGGTCGCGACTGCGGTTGGTAGACATACTTAGAGCACCGCAGGCTGCAACCCTGGGGGACGCCCCGGGGAGTTTAGAGGGCCAGGGACGCCTGGTGGCCTCCCACCTGTTTTTCCGAAAAAGTGAACCGGATGAGATAGAGTTAGTTTTTGGGCGCCGAGAGTATCAGCCCTCTCATTCCTTCCGGTTCTTGGTCAGAAATCTGAGGAAGACAAAAAGCAGCCACTGTGTGTCTAATCTCTGTGTGTCTCTGTTTTTTGTGTCCTTTACGTGTCTAATAATTGTTATACTGGCAATAGGACAGACAGTGATGACCCCCCTTAGCCTGACATTAGGTCATTGGACAGAAGTGAGAGCAAGGGCGCATGACTTGTCGGTAGAAGTTAAAAAAGGGCTGTGGCAGACTTTCTGTACCTCTGAGTGGCCCACTTTTAACGTTGGATGGCCCCCAGAGAGGACTTTTGACCTCTCCACTCTGCTTGCAGTAAAAGCTGTTGTTTTCCAGAATTCAACTCGGGGACATCCGGATCAGCAGCCCTACATTGTGGTCTGGCAAGAATTAGTAGAAAATCCACCGCCCTCGGTAAAGCCCTGGGTGCGAAAGAAAGCGAACTCTCGAGTCTTATTGGCTCAGGCTCAACCTCAGGGAAAAGGGAAAGGGACCACCAAAATACACCCTGACACTCAAGACTTGCTTATAGTTGATGATCCCCCTCCTTACCCTCCTGCCTCTGCCCTGGCGCCCGAGGCCCCGGCGGCTGAGGCCCCAGTGCCTCCGGTCCCGGCACCTCCGATGCCTCTAGCCTCTGGTACCGAGGCATCGGGGCCAGCCCCGGGACCGGCCCAGAGAACTCAGCGGCGCCGAGGGGCCGCATTGGACCCATCAGGTATTTTTCCCCTCAGGTCTTATGGGGCCCCCATTCTCGGGGAAGAAGGAGACCCGCCTTTCCAACCTCTGCAATACTGGCCATTCTCCTCTGCCGATTTATATAATTAGAAAGCTAACCACCCTCCTTTTTCAGAGGAACCGCAGAGACTAATGAGACTGATAGAGTCCCTGATGTTCTCTCACCAGCCCACTTGAGATGACTGTCAGCAGCTCTTACAAGTACTCTTCACCATGGAAAAAAGAAAAAAGATTCTCCTGGAAGCGCGAAAGAACGTGCCTACAGCTGACAGACGACTGTCGCAACTCCCTCACGATATAGAAAGAGGGTTCCCACTGACCAGACCCAACTGGGACTTTAATTCTCCAGAAGGTAGGGAGCGACTAACCATCTATCGCCAGGCTCTGGTGGCAGGTCTTAGCGGGGCTGCAAGGCGCCCCACCAATTTAGCCAAGGTAAGAGAAGTTAGTCAGGGAGCCACTGAAGCACCCGCAGTGTTCTTAGAACGCCTGATAGAAGCCTTCAGGCGGTATACTCCTTTTGACCCCACTTCTGAAAAACACAGTGCTTCAGTAGCTCTTGCCTTTATTGGGCAATCAGCGCCTGATATTAGAAAGAAGCTTCAGAGACTAGAAGGCTTACAAGATTTGTCGTTGAGAAATTTGGTGAAAGAAGCTGAGAAAGTTTATCATAAGAGAGAGACTGAGGAAGAGAAGGAATTAAAGAAAGAAAAAGAAAGAGAAAGTAAAGAGAAAAAGAGGGATAAGAAGCATAAGAAAAATTTAACAAAAATCTTGGCCGCAGTAGTAGAAGATAAGGGACGCCCGCCCTCTAGTAGTAGAACTAGTAAGGCAGGGCACCTGGGCAACTAGCCTCCTTTAGATAAAGATCAATGTGCATACTGCAAAGAGAAAGGACATTGAGTGAAAGAATGCCCTAAAAAGCCACTGCAGAAGCCTCCAAAAAAAGTGTTGTCTCTGCTAGAAGACGAAGATTAAAGAAGACGGGGCTCGGAACCCCTCCCTGAGCCCAGGGTAACTCTGAAAGTGGAGGGGCAACCCGTTGAGTTCCTAGTAGACACCGGTGCTCAACATTCTGTATTAACTAAAGACAAGGGCCCTCTCTCTGGCAAAAAGTCTTGAGTGATTAGAGCTACAGGCCAGAAACAATATGTATGGACCACCCGAAGAGCAGTAGACTTAGGAGTAAGACGAGTAAGTCACTCGTTCCTCATTATACCGGAATGCCCTACACCCCTGTTAAGAAGAGACATCTTAACCAAAGTAAGAGCCCAAATATCTTTTCAAGCTGAGAAACCTCTAGTGACTAATCAGGAAAATAAGCCTTTAGACTTGAGTATTCTGACCATAAGATTAAAAGACGAATACTGTCTTTTTGTGGAACCAGAGCCCTCCCAAATTAGTCAGGAGTAGCTAGACCGATTCCCAGGAGCCTGGGCGGAGACGGCGGGCATAGAGCTCGCCAAGAACCAGCCCCCTGTAATCATAGAACTAAAAGCTTCAGCCTTGCCAGTGACTGTGAGGCAATATCCAATGAGTAAAGAAGCCAGGGATAGAATTAAGCCACATATCCAGAAGCTTATAGAACAAGGAATATTAGTAAAATGTCAATCCCCATGGAACACCCCCTTGCTGCCTGTAAAAAAAGGCAAGAACGAGAGATTACCGACCAGTACAAGATTTAAGAGAAGTTAACAAAAAGACACAAGACATTCACCCCACCGTGCCAAATCCCTATAACCTACTAAGCTCCCTGGCCCCAAAAAACATCTGGTATTCAGTTTTAGATCTAAAAGATGCTTTCTTTTGTCTGCGCTTGCACCAGAACAGCCAACCGCTGTTTGCCTTTGAGTAGAAAGATCCCACCACAGGAACTACTGGGCAATTGACCTGGACTCGTTTGCCACAAGATTCAAGAACTCGCCCACCCTCTTCAATGAGGCTTTACATCAGGACTTGGCTTTCTACCAAGCTTCAAACCCACAGGTAACTTTGCTGCAATATGTTGATGACTTATTGATAGCCGCTCCCACCCGGGAGACCTGCCAAGAGGCCACTGAAGCCCTTTTGACTGAACTTGCCAAATTAGAGTATAGAGCATCTGCTAAGAAAGCACAGATCTGCCAACAACAAGTGATTTATTTGAGATATTCCCTGAGAAAAAAGAAAAAGTAGCTTACTGAAGCCCGGAAGCAGACTGTGACGCAGATTCCAGTCCCCACTATTTATTTGAGATATTCCCTGAGAAAAAAGAAAAAGTAGCTTACTGAAGCCCAGAAGCAGACTGTGACGCAGATTCCGGTCCCCACTACAGCACGCCAGGTTCGCGAGTTTCTGGAGACAGCGGAGTTTTGTAAATTGTAGATACCCGGATATGCTTCCTTAGCCGCCCCTCTGTACCCCCCTTACCAAGAGGACAGCCCCGTTTGTTTAGAGATCTGAGCAACAACAGGCCTTTGATGATATCAAGAAAGCCCTCCTCTCAGCACCCGCTCTAGCATTGCCAGACGTAACTAAGCCATTTGTCCTTTTCGTGAACGAACGGAGCGGAGTAGCTCAAAGAGTGTTGGCCCAACAATGGGGACCTTAGAAGAGACCTGTGGCCTATCTGTCAAAAAAATTAGACCCCGTGAGTAGTGGGTGGCCTGCCTGCCTGAGAGTAGTAGCAGCTGTGGCCCTCCTAGTTAAAGATTCTGACAAACTAACACTGGGACAAAAACTCACTGTGGTTGCTTCACATGCGTTAGAGAGCATAATCCGGCAACCACCCGAAAGATAGATGTCAAATGCCAGAATAACTCACTACCAGACCTTACTCCTGAATCGTGATCGTGTAGAATTTGCCCCACCCGCCATCCTAAACCCAGCTACTCTGCTCCCCGATTTGAGAAAAGAAGTACTTCATACCTGCCAGGAAATCCTGGCTGAAGAGACGGGGACCCACCAGGACTTACAAGATCAGCCTTTAGAAGGACCAGGACTCCTGACTTGGTATACAGACGGGAGCAGTTACATTATAAATAGTAAGAGAATGGCGGGAGCTGCAGTAGTAAATGATAACCGAATCGTGTGGGCCAGTAGACTTCCAATGGGCACTTCTGCACAGCGAGCAGAGCTCGTCGCTCTGACTCAGGCTCTAAAGATGGCAGAAAGTAAGAGACTTAACGTCTATACCGACAGCCGATACGCTTTTGCCACCGCTCACATACACGGGGCTATTTATAGACAGAGAAGGTTATTGACTTCTGCCGGGAGAGATGTTAAAAACAAACAAGAAATTTTAAATTTGTTAAAAGCCATCCATAGACCTAGAGAAGTGGCAATAATACATTGCCCTGGGCATCAAAAAAGTGACTCTCTAATAGCTCAAAAAAACAGAAAGGCGGACCAAGCTGCAAAACAAGCAGCCCAGGGAATGAATATCTTACCCCTCCAAGTGTACCCAGAGGCCACTTGTATTAAGAGCTTCCAGTATACACCCGAAGACCTCGCTTGTATAAACAAATTGAAGTTTAAAAATTCCCCACCCCACAAGATATACAAGTCTGAAAAAAGGAGAGTTGTCCTGCCCCAGAGAGAGGCAGAAGAATACTTAAAGCAATTGCATCAATTGACACATTTAAGAGCAAAAAACCTAAAGACCTTAGTTCAAGACTCCCCTTATCATGTTATTAAATTAAGAAAACTGGCTGACGAGGTTGTAAGAAATTGTGTTCCTTGCCAATTAGTAAATGTAAGTAAAAATCCAGTAACATCCGGGAAAAGACTTCGAGGGGATCGCCCAGGAGCTTACTGGGAAGTTGACTTCACTGAGATCAAGCCTGCTAAGTATAGATATAAGTACCTTCTAGTTTTCCTAGACACATTTTCAGGATAGACAGAGGCGTTCCCCACCAAAACTGAGACAGCTCAGACAGTGTCTAAAAAAATCCTTGAAGAAATATTTCCCAGGTTTAGAATCCCAAAGGTAATCGGCTCCGACAACGGCCCTGCCTTTGTTGCCCAGGTAAGTCAGGGATTGGCCAAGATTTTGAGGACAGATTAAAAATTGCATTGTGCATACAGGCCCCAGAGCTCAGGACAGGTAGAAAGAATGAATAGAACTCTAAAAGAGACCCTGACTAAATTATCCATAGAGACTGGTTTATATAATTAGTTAGTCCTCCTTCCCTTCGCCTTATTCCGAGTTAGAAACACCCCCAGCCGTTTTAGACTAACACCCTTTGAAATAATGTTTGGAGCCCCAGCTCCACTAAATGCAGCTCACCTCCACGTATCCCCTGAATCTGTGACTAATAAGTTTCTGCTTGAAAGGTTACGGGCTCTGGAAGTTGTGCAGAAAGAAGTGTGGGCCTCTATCCGAGAAGCCTATCGGCCAGAGGACATTTCAGTACCTCACCCGTTCCAAGTGGGAGACTCTGTCTACGTAAGGCGACATCAAACGGAAAATCTTGAGCCCCGGTGGAAAAGACCCTTCATCGTCCTTTTGACCACACCTACAGCTGTGAAAGTAGATAGCATCTCTTCCTGGATACATGCTTCACATCTGAAGAAAGCGCCTCAACCAGACCCGGACTGGCGAGTAATTCGAACTGATAACCCACTTAAGCTTCGCTTGTGTAGAAAGAACCATGCTATTAGTGATTCTGATGCTCTTGCTTCTTCCAACCCTCCAGAACCCCAACCCCCATGAACCCAGGTTGCTGACATGGCAGGTTTTCTCTCAGACAGGAGAGGCAGTGTGGTCTGTTTCTAAGACTGACCCCCTTAAGACCTGGTGGCCGTCCCTGCACCCTGATGTTTGCGCCCTAGTTGCTAGATTAGATACCTGAGACATACCTAATATACCTTAGAGACAAGCCCACCTAATTCGACCACCAGACCACGATTATTCTGCAGCCCAGAGCCAGGTTTCCTATAGAGACAGCGGGTGTAGTTATCCCCGAGCACGCAATAAAGTAAAAACCACTACCTTCTATGTCTGCCCCCGTGACGGACGAACCCACCAACGAGCCCGACAGTGTGGGAGCCTAGAATCCTTTTATTGTAGCTCTTAAGGCTGTGAAACTACGAGTAATGTTTATTAGAACCCCGTGTCCAGTTGAGACCTCCTTAAAGTAGTCCTGAACCACACATCCCCCAACTGTGAGCAGACAGGGCTATGCAACCCCTTAAATATCACGTTCAGTGATAAGGGGCGCCAGTATGATAGATAAGTCACTAGACGACAGTGAAAGCTCAGATACTATAAATCTGAATATGATAAAAGCCTCATATTTACTATCAGGCTCAAAGTTGAGACCCTTCCAGCTGCCCCAGTAAGACCCAACGCTGTCTTGCGGGATCAACCGCGTCTCCCAGCCCCAGCCCCAAAACAGGCCCTAGCCCCACCTATAGACTCTGCCACCACTCCCTCCACTTCCACTCTTGGCCGAGTCACCTCCTTTCCTGGCACCAGACAACGCCTTCTCAACCTCCTTGAAGGGGCTTTTCAGGTCTTAAATACCACCAACCCTAACACTACTGAATCCTGCTGGTTGTGTTTCTCTTCTGGGCCGCCTTATTATGAAAGATTGAGATTATTAGGCAGTTTTAACAGGACAACCCGTCACGAGATCTGTAGCTAGAGAAGCCACAAGAAGCTAACTCTGACTGAAGTAACTAGAAGAAGAAAATGTTTAAGTTCAGTTCCCCCCACCCATAAAGCTTTGTGTAATAAAACCATAGCTGTGACCTCCTCAGGTGAAAATGAGTATCTAGTCCCTCCTCCCGAAAAGTGATAAGCTTGTAACACTGGAGTGACCCCATGTGTCTCTACTTCTGCCTTCAACTCCTCCCGCGATTTCTGTATCATAGTTCAGCTAGTACCCAGGTTGATGTATCATAATAACCTCTCATTCGTAGCTGAATTTAAACCTAGGCATAGATATAAGAGGGAGCCGGTCTCACTGACCTTAGCTGTGTTGTTAAAAATAAGAGTCGCAGCCGGAGTAAGAACAGGGACAGCCGCTATTATCCAAGAGAACCAACATTATGAGAGACTAAAGACAGCTATTGATGAAGACCTAAAAACCATAGAGCAATCCATTACTAAACTTGAAGAATCTCTGACTTCCCTCTCTGAAGTAGTCTTGCAGAACAGACGAGGGCCAGATCTGCTGTTTCTAAAAGAAAGAGGATTGTGTGCAGCTTTAAAGGAAGAATGCTGCTTTTATGCAGACCATTCCGGAATAGTAAGAGATTCAATGTCAAAGCTTAGAGAAAAGCTAGACCAGAGAAAGAGAGAACGAGAAGCCGGCCAAGGGCTATTTGAATCTTAGTTCACTAAGTCCCCGTAGTTTACGACCTTGATATCCACTCTGGCTGGGCCCTTACTCATCTTTGTATTGCTCCTCACTTTAAGACCCTGCATATTAAATCGGCTGATAACTTTTGTTAGAGAAAAAGTGAGTGCCGTTCATGTACTAATGTTGCAGCAACAATATCATTCACTCACCCAACAGGAAGATACAAACATTCCATGATTAGAATGCCCTTAAAGAGAAGTGGGGAAATGTAGAACCTGAAGAATCAAAAATTAGCATAAGCACAGCCATCTTAAAAGCTCAAACACCATTTTCTAACCTAGAAAGAGAAAAATTACTAGAACTTTGAAAAACAAGTTAGTCAGCCAGTGTTAATTGTAGTGACCTTTGGTTAGCTAACCTCAATCAGTTAAGCTTATCTTGCTAAAACCACCCTAAACATACCGAAAGTGATTTTATCTAACCAGACCCCCAGGATGTAGCGTCAGCCGAAAATTTATGTGTTTATAGAAAAACACTGTATTGTGACTGTAGAAAATACTGCCCCTTTGAAAATGCTATAAAAACTTCTGGCTTTGTGTGTTCAGGGTCCTTGTTGAGACCCGCTGCACCGGGCTAACGCATAGATCCCAGCTAGCTGGCCTCTGAATAAATTCCTCTTGCTTCATGCATCAAGAGACGCCTTCCGTTAGTGATTTGAGGCGGTGTCCTCCTCTGAGAGAATCCAACAATACCTCCTCAGAGAAATTCTTGCCTTTACCAACTAGACACACTGGATGCAGAGTAAAAACAAAGCTCCTAACTAAAAAAGTGTAAGAGAGAGGAGGTCGAGTCTGACTTCATTTGTATGATAAGGTAATCCACACAGTTTCAAGTCTAAACAATTTATAGGAAAAATAAAAGGAAAAGTTCTTTTAATTAATCAAAATGGCTTTTATTCAATCTTGCCCAACCCAGCTCTTTAATGCACAGTTCTTATCACTCTCCTAAAAAAATTTCAAAAATTCCATATCTATAGCCACAATTCTCATGCTGGGAGCACCTACAGGGAGTTCTGTTTGTGAGCCCCTGTTATTTATGACTGTATATGTCTCCCCTACTAGACTACAATGCCCTTCTAGTTCAAGGAACATAGTAATACTTTCTTTATATCCCTAATCTCCAGCACAGTCCCTGATATTTACCTGTTTAAAAAAAAAAAAGAGTTCATTATGAAGTCTGTACCTTTTCCACTATCCTATACCATCTCTTAGAACAATTTTTAACTTGGCATTGACATAATGCCAAAACATAGCTTGGGGACTAGCTAGTTGTTACAGTGGCTCAGACATGAGGTGATGATGTTATGAATTAGGGTAGAGGTAATGAATATGGAAAAAAATCAAAAGTGGGAATAATTTGTAGAATTGACAAAATGTGTAAGCAAATAAATAGGAAATAGGTGATTTTTTTCTGACTGTCCAGTATCTAGCACAATGCCTGATACTCTTACTAGACAAGCAAGTGCTCTTTACAGGACTGATCAACATTCATACAGCATACTTTGGACATACATTATTCCATTTAGCCCCACAACAGTCTTGTGGAACTGGTATAAGAGATACCATTTTGTATATAAGGATACTGGAGCTCAGAAACAATAACACACCCAAGTTCATCTAGTTAGAATGTCACAGAACTAAGTCAAGGCATTTAATTCCAATTACCAGGCCCTTTCTCTTATCCCATATAGCACCCTCAGGTGAAGGTGGGAAAAGGGAAAGAGGAAGCTGATGTAAAAATGTTAACTCCAAGATTTGAAGTAGTAGTTAACTAGGGGGAAAAAGTGTATGTGTGCATAGAAAGACAGAGAAAGCACAATAAAGCACATGGGACAAATGATAACATTTGGGGAACTTTGATGAATTCTTTGTATTATAAGTCTCAAACTGTCAAATAAAAAGTTAGGAATTAAAATAAAAGATAAAATAGTGATTAATATTCCCATGATCTCATTGACAAAACTGATAAAAATACTAGGCAAGGGATTACTTCTTCAAGGAAACTTGTTATGGTCACAGAGAATTTATCTGCTTGCTTAGGCAAGTACAGAAAATGAACTAATCTTTGGTAAAGAACTAAGTGCAATATACAGATTTAAATATCACCCTTGGAAAAAAAAAATCACCCCCAAGGGGTGACAACTAAGTCATAAAAATAGATAAACTCTGGGAATTAACAGAAAAGATAACTAAACCCTGTAATTAGCTATCACAAATATAGCAGGCAGAATGACATGGTTCCTGAACAATGGCTGAAAAAATACCCTAGAGCAAATTGGAAAAACGACTCCAGTCTGAAAGAACAAGACAGCCCTTTAAAAACTTCTTTTTGGTTGCTGGGACAAGATAAAACCTTTACATTGTGAATTATTCAAATAAATTTGCCCAGACTGGTCCTGCCAAATACTGCTGGTCAGAGTGTAAATTAGCACAATTCTTCTGGATAAAAAAGATTTAATAACAAACTTAAAAACACCCATACTCTTGAGTCAGTACTTCTTCATCCAAGAATTTACAAAAAAAAACCACAAAGAAACAATCTATTAAGGAATGTGTTTACACACAGAGATTCATCAGTTATTCTGACCAGAAGAAAAAAAATACCCATGCATACAAAAATAGGTAGAAATGGCAAATTACGGTATCTTAACTCTTAGAATATTACACAGCAATGTGTAGGTTTCTAAATAACTTTTAATGCATAGCAAAACACTAAGAATATTAATTTACACCAAAGAAAAACTGTACATGCAGCAGGATTTCAATTAAACATCTATACAGTCATAGGAAATGAAACTGCTTCACAAGTTATTTCATAAGATTGGAAAGCTACCTCTAAATCAAGCAATATGTGGGGGTAAATGTATAAAGAAGAACAAGATCTGAAATTTAAAAAAAGATAGTGGATAACTTGGGGGTGGCAGGAGGTGGCACAGAAGAATGGGGCACAGAGGGAAAAAATTGGCAGTGTTCATGATCTATTAAGTTGGATGCTGGGTTTTTATATGTTTGCTTATTATGTTCCATGGCTTAAATATTTCATATAGTCTTCTGAATATATGAAATTATTAAAAATAGAAAAAAGACAAAAATAAAAATTTGTGGATATTTAAAAAAGGCTGTTTAAATATTATAATATAACCAAAAAACTGTCAATTTTACCAAGAGATTTTGCAGGTCACAGGGTCTATCTTTGAGGAATCTCATACTGACACTCATTAGCTCTTCCAAAACCTTCTTATGGCTTTCTTTTAATTTCCCTTGTAATTATTTTTATTTCTTATACCCTCCTTCAAGTATTTAGTCATCTACATAACACTCAGCTAGATGTATTTTTAATCACTTCCCCCATGACTTAGTTATCTATTTTGTTGGTTGGTTTGTTTTATATATTTAAAAGCTTCATTTCAGCTCTACCACTTACTAAACCATACAGCTTCAGGCAAAGTACTTTAACTCCCTGCAGCTCAGTTTCAAGATCTGTAAAATGCAGACACTAACAGTACCTACAACATAGGCCTGTCATCAGAATTAAATAAATTCTAAGTGCAAGACACTTAGAACAGTAGCCTATATTAACTACTCAATAAATGTTAGCTATTATTAGAGAATATAAATTCCATAACTAACACTGTTTTCTCACTGTTGTATTCCCAGCTTAAAATAATGCCGACCACATGACTGGCTCTAAATGTTTATCAAATGAAAATGAACCACAAATTTACTGTTAAATGTATTAAAATACTTAGTTGCCCTTAGAGAAAGAGACTATATGTCTGTTAGGCTGGAGGAAGGAAAAACAAGGACATGAAAACAGAACAGAGAGATACATAAAAGGAGAGCAGACCAGACCCCAAGGTACGTGCCTTATATGGAAAGGGGACAGCTCTTCCTGACTTCCATCCTTCTGATGTGCCAACTAAGACCCAGATGTCAGCCTCCTCCCTCTTGGAAAGAAAAAATGTTTCTAGCTGTCTATCATGTCACCTTTAGCCAATCATACCTCTCCATGCCCCCTAGGATAGCTTGCCCACTCCTCCCCCTCTGAACCCCATATAAGCCCCCACCTCCATGACCAGGAATGACTTCTCCAGCCTCTATTTACGTAGACTGGTGAACCTCGCCCAGAAATTGCGCTCAAATAAACTGCCTGGCCCTTCGTTGCCTCTCATCACCTGCTTATTTCAGTTAGAATTTATCTTACATTTGGTGCCGAAACCCAGGAAGGAGTGTGAGTGCAGGGCCCTGATCGGCCATCGGCGGCCCTGCCCCCTCCTTCCCCGACCCAAGACCTCAGCCTGTTCTCCACTGCATGGACTATTTTCCGGTGAGTCCCTCAGTTTCCCCCAGTCTGTTTCCCTTCCTAACTCCATTTCACCTAGTCTGTCTGAAATCGTAGCTACATCCAGGTTGGGGCATCCAGCCCATCCACTGCAGGAATCCGGGATACCCACCCCTGGCCCTGTGGTGTGGGAGACATCCCTCACCCAGGCTTCCAGGCCGTCTCCGCTGACTTGGCGTGGTTGGAACGCTGGGCGCTCCTCTCAGCGGGATTACTTGGGGAGTGGCGCAGAATGGGGAACCAGCCCTCAAAAGCAGAGGCTCAGACCCCGTTGCGGTGTCTCATTTCTAATTTGGCTACTCTATATTTGTCCCGGGAAGTTCGCAAATGGAAGCTAGTCTTCCTTTGCTCTCAAGCCTGGCCTCAGTATCCCTTGAACAACCAGTCTCGCTAGCCCCCTGAGGGAACTTTCAATTTTAGCCTCCTCACTGACTTGACTAATTATTGCCACCGGAGTGGAAAGTGGAGTGAAATCCCATATGTGCAGGCCTTTTGGACTTTGTGCACCCACCCAGATCTATGTGTTAAGTGTACTCCTTCCCAAGTTTTGTTAGCTCAGGCCTCTGCCAAGGACCACCAATCTCTACCACTCCTATTACTGGGAGGCTCTTCTCTGACGGACTCAGCAGAGGATCTCGGCTACCCCTCTTCCTGCTCCTCCAGGCCCACCGTGGGGGCCAGATCCCTTCCTCAATGTTCATGTCCTCACCCCTCCTCCTCTATCTCTCTCTACACCACCTTGTTCCCATTCTCTTCCGGTTTCTCCACCATCTTGTTCCCCTTCTCTTCCGGCTTCTCCACCACCTCATTGCCCTTCTCTTCCAGTTTCTCTCCCATCTTGTTCCCTTCTCTTCCAGTTTCTCCACCACCTCGTTCTCCTTCCCTTCTGGTTTCTCCACCATCTTGTTCCTCTTCTCTTCCAGTCATGCCGCCATCTTGCTCCACAGGTGCCGACTCCACTTCAGAAAAAACGGATAAAACTCCCCCATATCCTGGTCCCCTGCCTTCAAGTTCCACATTGATTCCCAGGTTGTTCCCCCATTGCCAGTGTCACCTCCTCTGTCCCCTCCTTCAAACCCACCGCCGTCCTACTTGCCGCGGCTGGCGCCCAAATGGTCTAGCCCTCCTGTAACCTGCTCTAAGTCACAGCGGTCTCGGGCTCATGTGATAGCTCCTCTGAGAGAGGTAGCAGGAGCTGAAGGGGTAGTGCAGGTTCACGTTCCCTCTTCCCTGGCAGACTTGTCCCAAGTGGAACAGTGATTGGGGTCCTTTTCCTCCAACCCTGTAATGTTCGCTAAACAGTTTAAATATCTCACTCGAGCTTACAAGCTCACCTGGCATGACGTACATGTAGTCCTCCAATCCACTCTAACCCCGGAGGAATATGACTGTGTCACAGCGGTGGCACAGCACTGTGCCAATGAGGCCCATGCCACAGATGAATGGGAACCTATGGGCAGGGAAGCTGTTCCTCTACAGGAACCCCTGTGAGATTATAATTCTCCCTCGGGAGAAGCATGCCGAGATTGCATGGTTCGCTACTTGTTGGCAGATATGAGCTCAACCACCCAAAAGGTCATCAATTATGATAAGCTTAGGGAGATTACTCAGAGGCCTGATGAGAACCCATCAGAATTCCTCAAGTGCCTCAAGGAAACCCTAGAGACTTTTACTAAGATTGACCCGGCCTCAGCATTGGGTTCCTCTCTCCTGGCCATGCATTTTATAACTCAGTCAGCTCCCGACATCAGGCACAAGCTTAAAAAGGCTGAGGATGGTCCCCAGACCCCTCTAGGAGACCTGGTAGATATGGCATTTAAAGTTTTTCATGCCCGAGAGGACGAGAGCAAGAAGAGGTCAGCTGCCCGAATGGCAGAACAGACTCGTGCCATAACAGCTGCTCTGCAGCTGGCTCATGGAGATCGTCGGGGTGTCCCTGAAGATCGACTCGAACCTCCGGGCCCTTGCTTTTGGTGCAGCAAAGAAGGGCTTTGGGCACGGAAGTGCCCCAACCCACGCAAACCAACCAAACCATGCCCTACCTGCGGTAAGCGAGGTCATTGGAAAATGGACTGTCCACTAGGGGGTAGTCCTCCTCTGGCGGCAGAGCCCTGCGGGAGGTGACGCCCTCGAAAGCTACCCCTCAAACCTGCTGGGCATCCTCGAAAATTGAAGATGCCTGGACTCGGACACCCTGATCACCCTCACCAAGCCAGGGCCAAGCTGTGGGTAGCGGGTAAGCCCATCTCCTTCTTGGTAGACACGGGAGCTACCTACTCTGTTCTCCCCTCCTTTAAAGGGCTTTTATACCCTGCCAGAATCTCCAGAGTTGGGGTCATGGGAATCCTCCCCAAGCCTTTAGAGATGGGCCCAGTAACCTGCACTTTTCAAGGCATCCCGTTTACCCATTCCTTTCTGGTCATGCCTTCCTGTCCTACCCCTCTGTTAGGAGGGGATTTGCTCTATAAGTTAAGAGCCTCTATTTCCCTCCCACCTTTTGAATGCTTAAGTTCCCTCATTGCTTTAGTCAGCGAAGGAGAGTTGGACGACAGGGACCTGAGTCTCCTAACTCCCTGGACTGCTGTCAATCCAGTTGTGTGAGACATCTCCACCCCTGTGATGGCAACCCACCACACCCTGGTTTTAATATGCCTTAAAGACCCATCCCGCTTCCCTTCTCAGCCTCAATTTCCTATTTCACAGGCTCACTGAAGGGGACTACAGCCTATTATTAATTGTCTACTCTCGCAGGGGCTTTTAATACCGACTAACTCTCCATGCAATACTCCCATCTTGCTGGTAAAAAAGCCTTCTGGAGCGTATTGCCTCATTCAGGACCTCCGAATAATTAACGAAGCTGTTATTCCCTTACACCCAGTAGTGCCTAACCCATATACTCTTTTGTCTCAGGTCCCTTCCAGTACCTCTCATTTTACTGTACTGGACGTTAAAGATGCCTTTTTCACTATACCTATGCACTCAGACTCACAGCTGCTATTTGCCTTCATGTGGGAGGACCCTGACACCTGTCGATCTAGACAATTGACCTGGACAGGTCTACCTCAAAGTTTTAGAGATAGCCCCCATCTTTTTGGACAGGCCCTGGCAGAAGACCTCTCACGACATTCAACGGGCGAAAGTACTCTCCTCCAATACGTAGATGATCTTTTACTTTGCAGCCCCTCACAGGAGGCCTCAGTTCTGGACATCACATTTCTTCTTAATTTCCTGGAAGACATGGGATACAGGGTATCCCCTGCCAAAGCACAGCTGTCTCTACACCAGGTTACATACCTCAGGCTAACTCTAACTCCCACCACTAAAGCCCTAACGGCTGTGATTAAAGCTCTCTTGCCACCTACTTCAAGACCCGAAATACTATCCTTTCTAAGATCGGTAGGGTTTTTCACACACTGGGTGCCTAACTTTGCCCTTCTGGCCAGGCCGTTCTATGCGGCTGCCACAGAGACTCCTACTGGGCCACTAACTTCACCCACTGAGGTGGCTTCTGCTTTCAATCAGTTGTGGGATGCGTTGCTCTCATCCCCCCCGTTGATGCTCCCTGACTTAACTAAGTATTCATCCTATATACAGCAGAGAGGGCAGGAGTGGCAACCGGAGTGCTGGTACAGCCAGTGGGGCCAGGGTACCGTCCCGTTGCCTTTCTCTTCAAACAGTTGGACACCACCACCAGGGGTGGCAGCCTTGCCTCCAAGCCATGGCAGCTGTGAGAAGTCTAGCCCGAGAAGCCCTAAAATTAACTCTCCAACAGCCCATTACTGTGTATTCCTCACATCGGTTACAAGATCTTTTGAGTCATAAATCCCTGGCCTCCTTGAGTCCTTCAAGGGTACAGGAATTCCATCTTCTGTTCATTGAACATCCACAGGTAACCCTACAAGTCTCTCCACCCCTTAACCTAGCCTTCTTGCTTCCCGTCAGCGATCAGGTAGATCAGCCCACTCATTCCTGTGTAGAGATTGTAGAGGCTCTTTGAAAACCTAGAGAAGGCCTACAAGATGTGCCCCTTGAAGATCCTGACTAGACTTTTTTCGTAGACGGAAGCTCAGTGAAGGAGAGTGACAGGGTGTGAAGGGCGGCCTATGCAGTGGTGACTCTGTCACAGGTGATAGAAGCAAACCTACTCCCATCTGAGACCACCTCTCAGAAAGCCGAATTAGTAGCTCTTACCCGGGCATTACAGCTGGCAGCTGGGAAGAAGGCCACAATTCATAATGACTCTAAATATGCCTTCCTAATTACACACACTCATGCTGCAATTTAGAAGGAAAGGGGCTTCCTTACCACTAAGGAAACCCCAATCATCAACAGCAGGGCTATCAGCCACCTGCTACAGGCCCTACAGGACCCCAAAGAAGTGGCCATCGTGCATTGTAAGAGACATCAAACTAGAAACGATCCAGTAACCAGAAGTAATGCGTTGGCAGACACCACGGCCCGACAGTTAACATCCGGGTCTAGCCAACCCTCTGTGCTGTTTCTTTCCCCCTCTCTATTGCCCCAATACCCCAATGACAAACGGCAACTGCTTCTACATCAAGGGAGGACGTCGAGAGATCAGGGATAGATATACCTCGGGGGACAAATTGCCCTCCCCCAAGCCCAAGGCAAAGATATCATATCCAAAATTCATCAGTTTCTACACATTGGGCCAGAAGCCATGCACCGGTTTCTCTCCCCCATATTTGCCCCTTATAGTCTCTGCAAGGCCATAGATCAGGTGCACCAGACTTGCACTACTTGTCATAGCGTCTCATCTCAAGGTGCTCTGAAGACCCGGATGGCCCTCCACCAGATGAGAGGAACAATCCCCAAACAGGACTGGCAGGTCGATTTCACCCATATGCCTAAGCATAAAAAGCTCCGGTATTTACTAGTTCTGGTTGATACCTTTCCAGAGTAGACTGAAGCCTTCCCCACCAGCCAAGAAACAGCTTCAGTAGTGGCACAGACATTAGTGGCGCATATCATCTCCCATTTTGGCCTGCCAACCTTGCTACAGTCAGACAAAGGGCCTGCTTTCATCTCTTGGGTCACTCAGCTAACAGCCAAAGCTCTCAATATCACCTGGAACCTCCATATACCCTATCACCCCCAATTGTCAGGTAAAGTTGAAAGAGCTAACAGTCTCCTAAAGGACCAACTAACTAAGCTGTCTCTAGAGGTAAAGCTCTTGTGGCCCAATCTTCTCCCCATCACTCTCGCTTGGCTGCATGCTGCCCCCCAGGGACGAGCTGGACTAAGCGCATTTGAGCTAATGTATGGCAGGCCCTTCTCACTGAACACAGGCCTGCCCGCTACCTGTCCTCCTTTAGCCTCCTACCTTCCTTACTTTACACTGTTGAGACATCTTCTCAGAGAACATGCAGACCAGCTCCTACCCCAACCTACATCATCCAACAACTCAGGAGACACAGCGATTCTTCAGCCAGGAGACAAGGTACTTCTAAGAGAACTCCAGCCAAAATCCCTCCAACCCCGCTGGACAGGGCCTTATACAGTAATCCTCACTATGCCCTCAGCAGTCAAACTACATGGGCATTCTTCCTGGTATCACCTTTCTAAGCTCAAGCAGGCGCCCAGACACGATGATTGGGTGTCTTGTGAAGTGGGTCCTCTTAAGCTGCAGGTTAATCATGTGAAGTGCAACCAGCCAGATGAATAGCCTGGTAGCCTCCAGGCAGAGTTACTCTGCATAGAAGTTTAAGCTCCAACTAACTCTTTCTCACTGAACCAAAGCCCGAGAAGTAGGCTCCCAAAGTTGCCCACGTGTGAGTTGTCAGGCACCTATTCAAATACCAGTACACACAGATATCTTAAACACTTTCTCAAACCCTACACTGTGCTTTCCGTATGACCAAATCTCTCATACATGTATTTTCCAGTCCAACATGTATGAGAGATGTCATCCTGAATTAGACACATGTAGAGTTCATGCAGTAGAAGATACAGTAAGAAGAGTCTCTGACAACATGTTCTTCAGAATACAAGATAGGCTATACATTACCATTAGTGACCCATGAGATCCACGCTGAGAAAAAGGAGTACAGGGCAAGCTATATGATAGTTACCAAGCTTCCCCACAGGGCACAATATACATCAAGAGAGAATAGACCACTGTAAATCCCACTCTCACAGAGGTCCTAAACACCCAAGTCCAGATAGCTAGTAACATCCTACAAACAGAACAGGCACTAAAACTGAGAATTCAGTTGGACCCATACCCCCGTTCCCTACAACCAGCTACAGCGCCCCCATCATAGGCCAGAATCATCGGGGAAACAGAGCAGTTTCTTAACACTTCACACATCCTAAGAAACGCGTCCAATTGCTTCCTCTGTGCTTCCCTCCAACACCCCCCGGTAGTGGCAGTTCCCATCAGTTTCTTTCAGACTATACCAGTAAATTCTCATGAGAAAGACTGCAGCCTTCTCCTAGGTGAAATACCAGTGTGGAAGATGAGCCTTAAGCCCAAAACTCAATGTAGACCCAAGACCACAGAGAAACAGCGCAAGAAAGCATCTTCCTCTCTAACTTGCTACTTGACCCAACGCTCCAACATCTCGGAGCTACCAATAAGAAACCAATGCCGGTGATGGGTGACAGTAGACACTCTAATTTCTCTTCAAGGGGGCAGGTTCTTCTGGTGCAATAATATACTTACCCAATGCATCAACACCACCACAGTAAGACCCTGCTTTTCAGTGATGCTAGTGGCCTAACTAACATTGTACAGCAATCCTGAGGTAAGACAGGCACTAGACGAATAGTCTATATATCAAAACACTAGACAAAAGAGGGCAGTTTTTCTACCTGTGTTAGTAGGAGTGAGCCTAGTTACCACAGTAGCTGCAGCTGCCACAGGGGCAGGAGCGTTAAGCCATAGCTTAGTCAGCTCTCAGGGTCTAGCAAGTCAATTGGCGGCATTAGATGACAGAGTGAGCCTAACCCTGGGAGAAACCTCGACCTCCCTCATCTCCCTCCAGCGACAACTTACCTCCCTTGCCCAGGTCACCCTTCAAAATCGGCAGGCCTTAGATCTGCTTACCACAGAAAATGGCAGAACCTGTATTTTCTTGCAGGAAGAATGCTGCTACTATATCAATGAGTCTGGGGTCGTAAAATAAAGCGTAAAAAAACTACAAAAACTACAAAGAGACATCCACAAAGAATGAGTACCTGAAAGCAACTCTTATAGGTAGCTTTAGTCCCCCATAATAGCCTGGCTAATGCCCTTACTAGGCCCCTTAATAACAGTTTGTAGTTTACTCTTAGTTGCCCCTTATATCCTCAAGTTCCTCCAACAGCAGCTAACCCAGATGACCCGAGTTGCCACCAACCAGATGTTACTTCACCATTATACACCTCTTCCCACTGAACCCTCTCCTTTGGCCTAATACCAGCCTCAAACCCCCACAACGCCCCTTGTCAGCCGGAAGTAGCCAGATCGAGTAGTCACCCATTATGAACAAAAGGCTGGAATGTTAGGCTGGAGGAAGGAAAAACAAGGACATGAAAACAGAACAGAGAGATACCATAAAAGGAGAACAGGCCAGACCCCAAGGTCCATGCCTTATATGGAAAGAGGACAGCTCTTCCTGAATTCCATCCTTCTGATGTGCCAACTAAGACCCAGATGTCAGCCTCCTACCTCTTGGAAAGAAAAAAAGTTTCTAGTTGTCTATCATGTCACCTTTAGCCAATCATACCTCTCCACGCTCCCTAGGATAGCTTGCCCACTCCTCCCCCTCCTAACCCTGTATAAGCCCCCACCTCCCTGACCAGGCATGACTTCTCCAGCCTCTATTTACGTAGACTGGTGAACCTCGCCCAGAAATTGCGCTCAAATAAACTGCCTGGCCCTTCGTTGCCTCTCATCGCCTGCTTATTTCAGCTAGAATTTATCTCACAATGTCCAGAGATAATAGATAATATTAAGTTCCAAATCTAGCCGAGAGATTAAAGAATGGGATTGAGAGGCATACAACTGTCATTTGAGTTCACAGATAGAAAAAATTTCAGATATTGGACAATCTTTGACTATTAATTTTAGTAGTTCTCCATGGAAAAATCTCTTTAGTTTAAGGTTTTTTTCTTCTTGTATTTTCTACTACTGATTCAACCAAGTCAGACTTTCAAGAATAAAAATCTAACAGAAACTTAGATATGACCTAATCCTTTTACCTTCTCCTTCCCCAAACACAATCATTTTAAAAATGAGGAAGGTCAAAAAGTTATTACCAAGGACACAGATACATTATGCTCAAGGGTACAGATAAATTGAACTATTTGGCATGGACTGTGGAGAGTTATTTTTCTTTTTTAAAAATCACCAAGTATTATTCAGAAATCCCTAAATGCCAAATAAAAATGCAGGTAAATTCAGCTTTTTGCAACTATCACCTCAAGGCCTGCCACTGTGGCAAACGTCTATGTGCTAAAGGGCAAGGAGCTAGAGTTCTATCTAAAAAAGAGCAAGGCCTCAAAGGGTAAATAAGTCACCTTCCCTTCCATCTTAGCTCATGTAATAAAGCCAATCTAAGAAACAAAACAAAAATTCAGGTCAGTAATCACTGAGCAGATAAGCAGATCATAGGAATCACTAACTCAAAGATATTTTAAAATTATTTTCCTCTTAACTACTAGCATGAGTTTTGAAATATAATATGGTAAACAGAGAAGCTGAGTTAATAATGGAAAGAGCACTGGGCTTGCAATCAGTCCTGGCTCTGTACTTACTAGCTGTGCGACCTGAGGAAAATTAATTAACTTCTCAGTTTTCTTATCTGTAAAACTGATACTAAACCCCTATCTTGACTACCTCACAAAATGGTGGTGAGCAATAAATGGGATACACGTGAAAATGCCTTTAAAACACTGAAGTACAATGCAAATACTAACATAACCGAATGAAGGGTTTCTGGTGTGAAAAGTTGGATAATACATTCATGGAGGTAAGAGCTCAAGTTTACACAAAATTTAAACCTGTAAAAGCATCTTGCCCTGGTCCCATAATATTATAGCTATTAGAATGTATACTCTATATAAGACCTTTAGCTTTCTAGAACCTTACACACTTTTTAAGAGGTGGAAGGGATCAGAGAGCAGATTTAATACAACCTTTTCATTTCAGAGATTTAAAAACGGAGGCATAGAGAGGTGAAATGATTTGCCAAAGGTTCTAAGGACTATGAAAAGAAAGTAACTGACATTACTTTACCAAGATCATTCAAAAAATTTTAATGCCCTTAGAAAAGGAGAATATGACATAGAACAGGCATTAAGATGCTGCAGAGCTAAGAAAAATTTTTATACAAAGGAAAACTGGAGAGAGGAAAAAACAAAGAGAAAACAGAAGATCTTTATATAGAGCTAACAAAATGTTTAATTAATCACCCTTCTAGATTGAACAGTAACTGACGCTTTACTATCTGTGTTTAAGTTAGTCTACTCTCTGGAAGAACACCTCTACAAATTATAGACAAGTAATTTCTCAAGTGTTTATACAAAGGGATTTTTTGCAATTCATCTTAAGATCGCCTGTCTTCTTCCCCAACTCTTCCTACTGAACTTTTCTGGATAGAAACATTTATCCTAGGTCAAAAGTACCACTTAAGGTAGTAAGAGAAACTATCTGATCCAATATTTCTTCCCCATTAAACATTAGTTTTCTATTTTAATTATTGGCATTAAGAATGATTTTTATTCCATTGCAAATAATAACTTTCTGCCACTTATTGGTTAAATGTGTTTTTAAGGGTTAGCTTTAGAACCTATGAAAAAAGTAGTGTTCCAACCAGCATTTCCCAATTCATGGATGGCTCATGTCATTAAATTCAATCTTGATGTCTATTTCAATTTATATATTTTTGACCATTTAATAAAACAATTATTTAAATTTTCCTCTTTTAAAAAGTTTGAGAGTATCCAAAAATCTACTGAACATATGTCAATTAGTGGAAATTAGGAGACTGGCTTATGATGATATTATAATCTCTCAATTGTTACAATTTCATCTAAACACTGAACATCACAGTAGTTTTATTTTTATTATTATAATAAACTGTTGGTTAAAGACAGGAAACATAAGCTAATAGACAATGAAATAAGGCTAAATGAGTGCATTTATCTGATCAGGATTCCTAAATAGTACATCAAGATATCTCAGTATTTTTTTAAGCATTAAAAAAAGAGAAATGTGGTGGTACTTGTATCCAATTTGGCTTTTCAGTGATTAGAAATAAACTATCCATACTTCCTATGTTTTATTTGTGGAGAAAAGCTTGCAAGTAGCAGCATGGAACCATTTCTTTAGTCAATTTAGAAATAAAATAGGACAATAATAAAATCTGTTGATTTTTTAAGTACAAATTGCAAGAATTCCAAATTTAAGGTTAAAAACTTGGTTCTTATCAATTGTGATGCCCTAAACATAATGTCAACCTACATTGTAACATCTATTCACCTTAAAATACCACAAAAATGTTTTATCTTATGTTAATGTGTCATTTGGTAAGCAGGGAAAAGGCTGCAATTTGATTTAATGTATTTTGTTCAATGTATTATAAATGAACTCTATATGTAATTTTAAAATAAAATATATCTTACTTAAAATCACTCCTTTTTCATACCACACAAAAACTATTTTAAAAAATTAAGGTTAAGAAATGCTGATTTTCTGTATATGACCTACACACGACCTTTGAAAGACCTACTACTTGTAAATAAAGGACTTTGGTATTGCAAATTTACTTTGTTTTAGTAATCTCCTAAATCCCGAAAGGCAGCATGTATGAAAACTGGGTCCCAGTGAACAAAACTGCAAAGCTGTTAGTGATTCCATACTGGTTCTACAACTCCATAGTAAATGCCTCTACAGAACATTCACTTAGCCAAAAAGTGGTGTGCCAAATCTTCATACTTCATTCCCCTATATTCTCCTTCCTTCAGTTTAAATCCCCACCACCATAACAAAGTTAGGGTGCAAGTTCACACACTTACCTTCAACCAGACTAGTGCAACAGCTCTTCCCACTCCACACTGTATTTCATATTGATTTATCTGTCGATTATGGTATTTCTTTAAACAAAAAAAAATCTTTCAAAGTACTCAGGGTTTTAACAATGAGGTCAAAACTCCTGAGCCTATGATTCAAGGTCCTTCCAGATTTGAACCTTGGCCTATCTAGTCTCATCTACTACTCTACTCTCAATGCTAGGGGTCACATATTTCCCAGACTACACCATACCTGCTTCTGTTTCAGCTACTATGCTCCAGCTGGAACCTTTGCCAAGAATGGTTTTCCTTCCTAAACTCTTACCCAATAAAACCCCAATTGTTAAAACACCCCAATTCAAATGTCCTCTTCTCAACACAGCTTCCCTGACTTTCTGATCAACTCCAAAGTCACTCATTCATTCAACAAATATTTATTGAACACTTATTGTGTACCAGGCACCATATAAATGTTATAGATACAATGAGCCAAACAAACATGGTATCTACTTTCATAGAGCTAGTACTTATCTCATTGGGTTGCTATGAGGATTAAATAAGATAAAATATGCAAAGCACTTAAACCAAGGCCTGCCTATACATCGTCACGTTCAATAAATATTACCTATTAGTGTTACTGCCTAATCATACTATCTAAAATAATGGTCACACACACATATATGTATAATTTTGTATCTTACCTGGATTTATTTCTTCTTGGTATTTAATACTACTTCTCATTACATATTTATTTGCTTATTGTCTACCCTCCCCACCAGGGACCATATCTTTTTTTTAACCTGTACTTTTTTAACCCAGTGCCTAGAACATCACCTGGTCCTTACTAGATGGTCAAAAACCACCTCTGTATCAGTGATTTTTATGGTCTGAGGGTAGTCATACATTAACCAAATAATCAGAGCAAAAAATATAAAATTACAGTTGATATGTATTCTATGAAAGAGGATTATAGAATAGAAGGGTGTGACCTTGGTAGGCAAGGGAAACTTAGGAGTTCCCCGAGTTCTTTGAGCTGAGAACTCCAGGATATGCAATGTTAAGCAGGCAAGAGAGAGCACGACCACAGGTCATTCACATGTGCCATTCCCTCTTCCTGGTTTTCCACAACTCCTATAATTTAATCCTTCAGTTTTCTTCCTGAAAGTAAGATCCTCCGGGAAGCCAGACTATCCCATACATGATCCCACAACTTTTCCTTTCTTAGCACTCTTCACATTTAAAATTACTCTTACTGTGATGTGTGTTGTATACACACACAGATACAAAAAGGGACCACATCCATTTTATTAATTGTAGAATCCCCAATGTCAACATAGTCATTTGCACTAAAAAAAAAAAAGTTAGATGAATAAAAAGTAAGGACTATATTTTAGACCAGTGGTTGTCAAAGTGTGGTTCACAGACCAGAAATATCAGCACAACATGGATACTGGTTTGGAATGGAAACTCTCAGACCCTGCTTCCTACCTAATAAATCTCTCTGGAAGTGGTGGCCCACAAGCCCTCCAGATGATTCTGATTCATGGTAAAGTTTGAGACCCCCTGTCTTAGACACTGCAACTATTCAAAACACAATGTAACAGTGGAAGTTCTGAAAAATATAAAATACAAAGCTTTACAATAATGCTCAACTCTATTGAATGCCTATAACACATATATTGCACAAGGAAATAAAAAAAGTAGTCTCTACAGATAATTCTCAGCTCATAATAAGCTAATATTTTGTCTTCTCATTTCTTCCATACATACACTCTTATTCTGTGTGTTTTAACAAGTAAGGAAAAATCAAGTTAGTTGGAGGCAAAGACTAACCCATAATCATGCCTAATACAGCTTTCTAGTCTCATTTCCTAATATTTCCTAATATGCATCCTCATTCCCACATCTCTCCATGCTATACAAAGGTAATTCTGTTATATACAATATGGAATTACTTTCTACTAACATTCTCAAGGAAGTATTCATCCCCTTTCCAAAACAATCTACTGAAATCCTATTCATCTTTCAGACCCAATTCAAATGATACCCTTGGATCCTAAATACCCAAAAAGGAATTCCTAACTTCTCCCTCTGTACTCATTCATTCATTCTCAAGGGGAGAGCAAACACTTTCAAAAATCTAGCAATTGGGTGTCTTAGGTAGGAACATCTCTTTACTCTGCAGAGATCATTACATCTCACTAAATTTCCTTTTGCACCAAAAATAAGATTCTCAAACTCACTCTTTCTGTGTAGTCCAACAGTTGTGTCAAATTTCAGTTTAATATTATACTAGTTAGATAGGAAAATGAGACCATATGCGGCCTGGGTACTGGGAATAACAGAAATAAGTAAGGCACAATTGGTGCCTAGACCTCATGTTTCAGGGGAAGAAGAAGGAGGTTAACACACAATGACAGTGTGATGGATTGTAAATGTGAAGGGTTGTTATAGAGGCAGACACAGGAGACTGACAGCTTAAAAATGTAGTCAGTGAATTAGGGAAAGTTCACAGTTTAAGTGATTTTATAGTAAGTCACTTTTTCCTAAAAGTCAGTTGGGGGAAAATGAAAATTTATTAACCTCCTAGGAGAACATGATTTCCAGGACTTAGTTTTGACAAGAATGTGTTATTCCTTCAAGAGACCAAAATTTAGATTGCAGATTGCTGCATGTGATGGAGCAACGTGTTCATTAAACATACTGCAAACCATGTGCAACCCAACTCAATGAAAAACCAATTGAAACCTCAATCTATCTTGAAACAGGAAGAAGGAAATTTGCAAATTTAAGGGTCTCCCAACTAAAGGCAGAGAGATCAAAACAAATGAAGGTATTAGAAGGTATTGAAGAGACTATCACAGTCTGACCACCAAGATGATTTTCAGTTATGAGACACCCTGGTTTATGCCTCCAAACAAAAACAAACCATTGGTTCTGAGTAATGGTCAAGCCTGTAATACATATTTGTAAATTTCCGAAACTCTACCTCCACATTAAAAGATGCTCAGAATAAAAATACATTTCAAAACATTTTCAGTAATTTCTGTCAAAAGGTCACAGTATGTATACAGGCCCTCACCCCATCACTCCAAAACACACTATAACTCAGGTTTTGCAATGACACTAGGTAATAAGGCTTCTGGGCTCTCTGCAATACCTCCACTCTCCCCTTTCCCCTCTACAGAAAAAAAAAGAAGAAAAAAGCCTACGATTCCCCATCGGCCCTCCCTACAGCTCCTGGGAAGCAATGCCCTCAAATTGTTCCTGCTTAGACCCCTGAAGCCCGTAGAAGGAAATGGGGACAGCCGTGAGAGCGGGGGAGAGAGGACATCCGATAAAGGGGGGAGAGGAAATGTGGGGGGTAGAGGACGAGGGGAATAAAGGACACGGAGAGAAGGGGGCAGTGAAGATAAAATGGTGAAAGGGGATAAGGAGCTAGAGCAAAGAGCAGGAGCGAAAAATAGGGAGGAAAACGAGGGAACGAGTAGAGATTCCAAAAGAAAGAAAGGGGCAGAATGGTAGGGGAGAAAAGGAAGGTCGGGTTAAAGGACGGGAAGAGGGCGGCAAAGGGGAACGTGAAAGAAGCTGTCACTTAAATGACCAAAAAAAGGATGTCACCGGGGAGGTGACAGATTAAGGGGGAGAGTGTCACCCCAGCAGGTGGCGAGGGAACACGGCGAACGAGGAGCGGGTCAATAAAGAGGCGGTAACAGGGGGTTAGGTAAAGGCAGGGTGCAGAGGGGGCATCGGAGCTAGGGAGCGGCAGGCCCGTGGGAGCTAGGGTGGCGGGCGGCCGCGGCTCAGGCAGGCCTCGCTCCCTCACCATGGCTGAGCCGGTCTGGTCCTCGGGCATGCAGCCTCCGTCCTGGGTTCGGCGGCGGGCCGGGCCTGAGCCCGCCCCCAGGCTGAGCGGGCGCGGGGGCTCCAGGAGGCTCCGGCGAGCAGCGGCTCCGGGCTTGGCCCAGGCCTCAACCTCCTCCCCTCAGAAGCTGGAAGTGCACCAGCCGCAACCGCAGCCCCACCGGGAGTGCAGACTCCGCCCTCATTAGGCCCCGCCCCCACTCGCGAGTCAGCACTCGGCCCCGCCTCCGCTATCACTGCGCAGCCGCAGCCGAGGAGTGTCTACCCGGCATGGACCTCTGGATTCTCCGCTTGCCAACCCCTTAAAGGAGACACATCCCCTCAAATCCTATCTTCCCTTTAAAAATGAGAGGTTTAAATATTACGTCATAACAGGAGCTTAGAGCACTCACTCCTTTCAGTAACCTATAGACCCCTTTGCCTCTGGTTCATTGTCATTCATTACTATTTTCATACTCTTCGTGATTTCATCTCTCTTAGATGATGCTTCCTGACCTCTTAAGGTTGCTATGCCTCAGGCTCTCATTTCAGTGCACGTACCTGAGATCTTCTCATCACCAATAATTGTAACCCCTCTGCAATCTCCATTTTAATCATCCAACTCGCCCACCACGACTCCCTTTCTAGTTCTCTTCCTCTTATACCCAACTCCAAAATTCTTCTATTCTGCCAAGACTCAAAATCCACTGATCCTACTATTCACTATTCCTCACGCTACCCTTACATCCTCACTTTTCTCTTGAACAGTTTAGATTCTGTTGTCCATCATGAAAATCACTCCCAGGTATTAACCTTCATTTCTCCAGTCCTGCTCTCCTTTCCTTGTACTCACCTGATGAAACACTAATCCTAAACCTGCAGCAAACCGGGGGAGAATGGAAAAAATCCAAAACCATAGTGACTGGTTGCCCTCTAAATCTGATATCATTATCCTCTAAAGGCCCCTAATGCTTGGCTATACTACTACATTCCTCCAGTTCCATACACTCTCCCACCCTACTACATAACTGTCTCCTCTCTCTCTCTTCAAACCTTTCCCCCTCATCCTCACTTAACTGTTGATTTACTACCAATTCACAGAAAAAATGAAGCAAAAAAAGACCATCTTTTTTCATATTCATAATTTTCATATTTATATACAGAGCTGAAATCAGTAAGAACAAAAACCCATGGGGTAAAATATGCAAAAGATACGAACTGATAGTTCACAGAAAAAGAAATAGAAATGGCTCTTAAATGCTTACTCTTACTCATAATAAGACCATCTTTTTTTGCTTGGTTTTGTTTTGTTTTCAGTCTCAAAGTTATATATATATATTTTTTTTTTTGAGAGGGCATTTCTCATATTTATTGATCAAATGGTTGTTAACAACAATAAAATTCTGTACAGGGAACTCAATGCACAATCATTAATCAACCTCAAGCCTAATTCTCAACAGTCTCCAATCTTCTGAAGCATAACGAACAAGTTCTTACATGGTGAACAAGTTCTTACATAGTGAATAAGTTCTTACATGGTGAACAGTGCAAGGGCAGTCATATCACAGAAACTTTCAGTTTTGATCACACGTCATGAACTATGAACAATCAAGTCAGATATGATTATTCGTTTGATTTTTATACTTGATTTATATGTGAATCCCACATTTCTCCCTTATTATTATTATTATTTTTTTTTTTTAATAAAATGCTGAAGTGGTAGGTAGATGCAAGATAAAGGTAGAAAACATAATTTAGTGCTGTAAGAGGGCAAATGTAGATGATCAGGTCTGTGGCTATAGACTAAGTATTAATCCAAGCTAGACAAGGGCAACAAAACATCCACGGATGCAGAAGATTTCTCTCAAAATGGGGGGGGGGGGGTGAGGTTCTAAGCCTCACCTCTGTTGATCCCCAATTTCTCACCTGATGGCCCCCCTGCGACTGTGTCTGTCTTAGGTTGTTCCTCCCTTGAGGAATCTTACCCGTCTCTGGCTAACCAGTCATCTTCCGGGGCCATACAGGGAAATGTAAAGTTGATAAGTGAGAGAGAAGCAATATTGTTTGAAAAGGTTAGCTTTTTACTTCTTTGCATATTTATGCCCTGTGGCTTCTATGCCCAGCATTTGTCTTGAGGTATCTTTACCACTTGGAAGAATTATGATACTCGGTAATTTTCGATATAAGACACTCAAAGTTATATTTTTATAAAATGCAGTAAAAACTAATTACTAGAAAAATTAAATGTAAAAACAGATATACAAAATGCAAGCCCCGATACTTTTTTTTATCATCCTGACAATTTTTAAGTGTACAATTCAATGGCATTAAGAACATTCACATTGTTGTGCTACCATCACCAACATCCAGCTCTGGAACTCTTGCAAAACTGAAACTCTATACCTGTTAAACAATAACTCTTTATTCCCTCCTCCTCACAGACCCTGACAACCACCATTCTATTTTCTGTCTCTACGAATTTGATTACTCTAAGTCAGATTTTTTATTATTAGATCCAATATACAAGAAAATTTTCTCTCAAATTCCTATACAATTTATAAATATTTACTCTGAATTTCTGCCACAAACTGGTAACAAACTGCTCATAGGCCACCACTAATCCACAAATGACACTTTTAGTAGCATTGTGCTAGGTCCCATATTATTTCATTTTCTCAAAGATATCTATCCAGCAATCTTCCTTTCTTCTATATCATCATTTTTCTGTTTTTCTTTCTTACTGACATACCAACATGAATTTATTCCTTCTATCTCAAAAAAACCACACCACCTCTCTTGACCCAGCTTGACCCTCCAGCTGGAGCCCCATTTCTCTGCTATTGTATACAGTCAATTGTCTAACAAAGGTGGCCTGTACTGTACTCCATGTCTTGACTTGCTTTTTCCCATTTTCTGTGGAACCCTGTCCAGTTAAGCTTTCATCTCGACCAATCCACTGAAATGC
Source organism: Manis pentadactyla (assembly GCF_030020395.1). NCBI lineage: Eukaryota > Metazoa > Chordata > Mammalia > Pholidota > Manidae > Manis > Manis pentadactyla. Next base: position 42,448,430 of record NC_080022.1, on the reverse strand, counting down.
TCTTGTCAAGGTCACTACTGACATATGTTTATTAAGAATAGTCAATTCTCAGGGTTACTTGACCCTCCAAAAGCATTAGACACAGCTGATCATTTCCTCCTCCTTGGCTACCACTTCACTCCACTCCCCTGGTTCTTCTGTCTCACTGGCTGATTCTGGTTTCCCCACATTTCTCTAGCACTGTTGCCATGAATAAACCAATAAATAGCAAAGAGAAAAAGGCCATCAATATTAGCTTATATCAATCATGATTTATTTAGTCTCTGTGTCTAATGTGGGATACACCTTCCTTAAGGACTTGGTGGTAGTGGAGAAAAATCAACATTAAAAAAAAATCAGGGTTCTGTCATCAAGAAAGAATGTAGCCACAGTTGATCTGTAATCAATCAGACAGAATGGGAAGTCCAAAAATACATTCAACTGTACTTGGGAATTTAGTTTGATAAACATAAAATTTCAAGTCAGAAAAAAAGAGTGGAATTATATTTGCTGTTTGAAAAATTGGATAGCCATCTAGAAAAATTTATCTTGGATCTATACCTCACACTATTTACCAAGATAAATTTCAAATACATCAGAGATTTAAATGTAAAAAAGAAATGAAACCACAAAATGTTTGAATGAAACATATGAGAAGTTTTTATGATCTCAAAGTAAAGCAGTCTCTTAAAGTCTGAAGCAAAACCTAGGTGTTTAAAAGACTGATAAATTCGACTATGTAGTAATAAAAAAATGTCTGTAAGTCAAAAGCCACCTTAGAAAGAGTAAGATGAAAATGACTATATACATATGTTTGAATTTCATGTCATAGGAAAATGGATAATTTTCATATTTATATACAGAGCTGAAATCAGTAAGAACAAAAACCCATGGGGTAAAATATGCAAAAGATCAGTACTGATAGTTCACAGAAAAAGAAATAGAAATGGCTCTTAAATACTTACTCTTACTCATAATAAACTAGAATGTCTTTGAAATACTATTTTTTTACCTATCGGTTTGGCAAAGCTCTATTAAGACTGGTAAGACACTGTGTGGTGCTGTTGGGGTCAGTTTGACATGTACTCTCACATTTTGGTGCTAGGAATGTAAACTGGAACAACTTCTGTGGAGGACAATTTGGTGGTGGTATTTATTAAATTTTTAAATGCATGTTCCCTTTGACTCAGAAATTCTATTTCTAAAAATTTAACCTACACATATGATCAAGCATATGTACAAGCTTGCTTGTAATAGTAAAACAACAAGTTGGAAACAACTTAAATGTTTATTAATACACATTAATGAGGTTTATTAATAAGCTGATTAAATAGAAGGATATTCCTACAATGTGCATTCTGCAGCCATAAAAAAGAATGAGGAGGTGGAGCCAAGATGGTGGCGTGAGTAGAGCAGCGGAAATCTCCTCCCAAAACCACATATATCTATGAAAATACAACAAAGACAACTCTTCCTAGAATAAAGACCAGAGGACACAGGACAACATACACACCACATCCACACCTGTGAGAACCCAGTGCCTCGTTAAGGGGGTAAGATACAAGCCCCGGCCCGGCGGGACCCGAGCGCCCCTCCCCCCAGCTCCCGGCAGGAGAAGAATAGGCAGAGCGGGAGGAAGACGGAGCCCAGGACTGCTGAACACCCAGACCCTGCTATCCGGGCCAGAGCGCAGACACAGTGCGTGCGCGGGGCCCTGGATACTAGGGAAACAGGGCAGCAAGAATGGTGAGAGGGTACCGGAGGCCTGGCACTGGAGGACATAAGAAAAGCGAGAGGCCATTTTTTTTTTTTTGCTGTTTTGTTTTGGCGAGCGCTTTTTGGAAGTCTTAAAGGGTTAGGGACCCCAATACTAGGGAAACAGGGCAGCAAGACCAGTGAGCAGATGCCTGAGGCTGGCGCCGAAGAATAAAGATAAAAGAGTGGCCATTTTTTATTTTTTATTTTTATTTTTTTAATTTAAAAAATTACTTTTTTTTTTTTGTGGTCGTTTTGTTTTGGCAGGTGCTTTTTGGAAGTCTTAAAGGGGCAGGGCGGGACACTTAATCCAGAAGTAGTGAATCCGGGGATCTCTGGGCACCCTAACCCCTGGGCTGCAGGGAGCAGGGAGGCCCCTTACGGAGATAAATAGCCTGCCGGCTGCTCCCCCTCCAACACGACTCCACCACTTTGAAGTAGCCGCCCGAGCCAGGCCATGACCACAGCAAGAGCGGAGATAAACTCCATAGCAGCCGGGCAGGAAGCAGAAGCCCTGTCTGCACGCAGCTGCCCAGCACAAGCCACTAGAGGTCGCTGTTCTCCAAGGAGAGGAAGGCCACAAACAAACAAGAAGGGAAGTTCTTCCAGCCGTCACTCGTTCCAGCTCTGCAAACTATTCCTATCACCATGAAAAGGCAAAACTACAGGCAGACAAAGATCACAGAGACAACACCAGAGAAGGAGACAGACCTAACCAGTCTTCCTGAAAAAGAAGTCAAAATAAAAATCATAAACAGGCTGACAGAGATGCAGAGAAATACGCAAGAGATATGGGATGAAGTCCGGAGGGAGATCACAGATGAAAGAAAGGAGATTACAGAAAGGAAACAAACTCTGGAAGGGTTTATAAGCAGAATGGATAGGATGCAAGAGGCTATTTATGGAATTGAAATCAGAGAACAGGAACGCATAGAAGCTGACATAGAGAGAGATAAAAGGATTTACAGGAATGAAACAATATAAAGAGAACTGTGTGACCAATCCAAAAGGAACTATATCTGTATTATAGGGGTACCAGAAGAAGAAGAGAGAGGAAAAGGGATGGAAAGTATCTTGGAAGAAATAATTGCTGAAAACTTCCCCAAACTGGGAGAGGAAATAATCAAACAGACCATGGAAATACACAGAACCCCCAACAGAAAGGATCCAAGGAGGACAACAACAAGACACATAATAATTAAAATGGCAAAGATCAAGGACAAGGAAAGAGTTTTAAAGGCAGCTAGAGAGAAAAAGGTCACCTATAAAGGAAAACCCATCAGGCTAACATCAGACTTCTCGACAGAAACCCTACAGGCCAGAAGAGAATGGCATGATATATTTAATGCAATGAAATAGAAGGGCCTTGAACCAAGGATACTGTATCCAGCACGACTATCATTCAAATATGACGGTGGGATTAAACAATTCCCAGACAAACAAAAGCTGAGGGAATTTGCTTCCCACAAACCACCTCTACAGGACATCTTACAGGGACTGCTCTAGATGGGAGCACTCCTAGAAAGAGCACAGCTCAAAACACCCAACATATGAAGAATCAAGGAGGAGGAATAAGAAGGGAGAGAAGAAAAGAATCTCCAGACAGTGTATATAACAGCTCAATAAGCGAGCTAAGTTAGGCAGTAAGATACTAAAGAGGCTAACCTTGAACCTTTGGTAACCACGAATTTAAAGCCTGCAATGGCAATAAGTACATATCTTTCAATAGTCACCCTAAATGTAAATGGACTGAATGCACCAATCAAAAGACACAGAGTAATAGAATGGATAAAAAAGCAAGACCCATCTATATGCTGCTTACAAGACACTCACCTCAAACCCAAGAACATGTACAGACTAAAAGTCAAGGGATGGAAAAACATATTTCAGGCAAACAACAGCGAGAAGAAAGCAGGGGTTGCAATACTAATATCAGACAAAATAGACTTCAAAACAAAGTAACAAGAGATAAAGAATGACACTACATACTGATAAAGGGCTCAGTCCAACAAGAGGATATAACCATTCTAAATAAATATGCACCCAACACAGGAGCACCAGCATATCTGAAACAAATACTAAAAGAACTAAAGGGGGAAATAGATTGCAATGCATTCATTCTAGGAGACTTCAACACACCACTCACCCCAAAGGATAGATCCACTGGGCAGAAAATAAGTAAAGACACAGAAGCACTGAAAAACACAGTAGAGCAGATGGACCTAATAGACATCTACAGAACTCTACATCCAAAAGCAACAGGATACACATTCTTCTCAAGTGCACAGGGAACATTCTCCAGAATAGACCATATACTAGGCCACAAAAAGAGCCTCAGAAAATTCCAAAAGATTGAAATCCTACCAACCAACTTTTCAGACCACAAAGGCATAAAACTAGAAATAAACTGTACAAAGAAAGCAAAAAGGCTCACAAACACATGGAGGCTTAACAACATGCTCCTAAATAATCAATGGATCAATGACCTAATCAAAATGGAGATCCAGCAATATATGGAAACAAATGACAACAACAACACTAAGCCCCTACTTCTGTGGGACGCAGCAAAGGCAGTCTCAAGAGGAAAGTATATAGCAATCCAAGCATATTTAAAAAAGGAAGAACAATCCCAAATGAATGGTCTAATGTCACAATTATCGAAATTGGAAAAAGAAGAACAAATGAGCCCTAAGGTCAGCAGAAGGAGGGACATAATAAAGATCAGAGAAGAAACAAATAAAATTGAGAAGAATAAAACAATAGCAAAAATCAATGAAACCAAGAGCTGGTTCTTCGAGAAAATAAACAAAATAGATAAGCCTCTAGCCAGACTTATTAAGAGGAAAAGAGAGTCAACACAAATCAACAGTATCAGAAACGAGAAAGGAAAAATCACGACGGACCCCGCAGAAATACAAAGAATTATTAGAGACTACTATGAAAACCTATATGCTAACAAGCTGGGAAACCTAGGAGAAATGGACAACTTCCTAGAAAAATATAACCTTCCAAGACTAACCCAAAAAGAAACAGAAAATCTAAACAGACCAATTACCAGCAACGAAATTGAAGCGGTAATCAAAAAGCTACCAAAGAACAAAACCCCCGGGCCAGATGGATTCACCTCGGAATTTTATCAGACATACAGGGAAGACATAATACCCATTCTCCTTAAAGTTTTCCAAAAAATAGAAGAGGAGGGGATACTCCCAAACTCATTCTATGAAGCTAACATCCCCCTAATACCAAAACCAGGCAAAGACCCCACCAAAAAAGAAAACTACAGACCAATATCCCTGATGAACGTAGATGCAAAAATACTCAACAAAATACTAGCAAACCGAATTCAAAAATACATCAAAAGGATCATACACCATGACCAAGTGGGATTCATCCCAGGGATGCAAGGATGGTACAACATTCGAAAGTCCATCAACATCATCCACCACATCAACAAAAAGAAAGACAAAAACCACATGATCATCTCCATAGATGCTGAAAAAGCATTTGACAAAGTTCAACATCCATTCATGATAAAAACTCTCAGCAAAATGGGAATAGAGGGCAAGTACCTCAACATAATAAAGGCCATCTATGATAAACCCACAGCCAACATTATATTGAACAGCGAGAAGCTGAAAGCACTTCCTCTGAGATCGGGAACTAGACAGGGATGCCCACTCTCCCCAGTGTTATTTAACATACTACTGGAGGTCCTAGCCACGGCAATCAGACAAAACAAAAAAATACAAGGAATCCAGATTGGTAAAGAAGAAGTTAAACTGTCACTATTTGCAGATGACATGATACTGTACATAAAAAACCCTAAAGACTCCACCCCAAAACTACTAGAACTGATATCAGAATACAGCAAAGTTGCAGGATACAAAATCAACACACAGAAATCTGTGGCTTTCCTATACACTAACAATGAACCAACAGAAAGAGAAATCAGGAAAACAACTCCATTCACAATTGCATCAAAAAAACTAAAATACCTAGGAATAAACCTAACCAAAGAAGTGAAAGATTTATACTCTGAAAACTACAAGTCACTCTTAAGAGAAATTAAAGGGGACACTAACAGATGGAAACTCATCCCATGCTCGTGGCTAGGAAGAATTAATATCGTCAAAATGGCCATCCTGCCCAAAGCAATATACAGATTTGATGCAATCCCTATGAAACTACCAGCAACATTCTTCAATGAACTGGAACAAATAATTCAAAAATTCATATGGAAACTCCAAAGACCCCGAATAGCCAAAGGAATCCTGAGAAAGAAGAATAAAGTAGGGGGGATCTCACTCCCCAACTTCAAGCTCTACTATAAAGCCATAGTAATCAAGACAATTTGGTACTGGCACAAGAACAGAGCCACAGACCAATGGAACAGACTAGAGAATCCAGACATTAACCCAGACATATATGGTCAATTAATATTTGATAAAGGAGCCATGGACATACAATGGCGAAATGACAGTCTCTTCAACAGATGGTGCTGGCAAAACTGGACAGCTACATGTAGGAGAATGAAACTGGACCATTGTCTAACCCCATATACAAAAGTAAACTCAAAATGGATCAAAGACCTGAATGTAAGTCATGAAACCATTAAACTCTTGGAAGAAAACATAGGGAAAAACCTCTTAGACATAAACATGAGTGACCTCTTCTTGAACATATCTCCCCGGGCAAGGAAAACAACAGCAAAAATGAACAAGTGGGACTATATTAAGCTGAAAAGCTTCTGTACAGCAAAAGACACCATCAATAGAACAAAAAGGAACCCTACAGTATGGGAGAATATCTTTGAAAATGACACATCCGATAAAGGCTTGACGTCCAGAATATATAAAGAGCTCACACGCCTCAACAAACAAAAAACAAATAACCCAATTAAAAAATGGGCAGAGGAACTGAACAGACGGTTCTCCAAAACAGAAATACAGATGGCCAACAAACACATGAAAAGATGCTCTACATCGCTAATTATCAGAGAAATGCAAATTAAAACTGCAATGAGGTATCACCTCACACCAGTAAGGATGGCTGCCATCCAAAAGATAAACAACAACAAATGTTGGTGAGGCTGTGGAGAAAGGGGAACCCTCCTACACTGCTGGTGGGAATGTAAATTAGTTCAACCATTGTGGAAAGCAGTATGGAGGTACATCAAAATGCTCAAAACAGATTTACCATTTGACCCAGGAATTGCACTCCTAGGAATTTACCCTAAGAATGCAGCAATCAAGTTTGGGAAAGACCAATGCACCCCTATGTTTATTGCAGCACTATTTACAATAGCCAAGAATTGGAAGCAACCTAAATGTCCATCGATAGATGAATGGATAAAGAAGAAGTGGTACATATACACAATGGAATACTACTCAGCCATAAGAAAAGGGCAAATCCTACCATTTGCAGCAACATGGATGGAGCTGGAGGGTATTATGCTCAGTGAAACAAGCCAAGTGGAGAAAGAGAAATACCAAATGATTTCACTCATCTGTGGAATATAAGAACAAAGGAAAAACTGAAGGAACAAAACAGCAGCAGAATCACAGAACTCAAGAATGGACTAACAGGTACGAAAGGGAAAGGGACTGGGGAGGATGGGTGGGTAGGGAGGGATAAGGGGGGGATGAAGAAGGGGGTATTAAGATTAGCATGCATGGGGGGGTGGGGGAAAGGGGAGGGCTGTGCAACACAGAAAAGACAAGTAGTGATTCTACAACATTTTGCTATGCTGATGGACAGTGACTGTAAAGGGGTTTATAGGGGGGACCTGGTATAGGGGAGAGCCTAGTAAACATAATATTCGTCATGTAAGTGTAGATTAATGATACCAAAAAAAAAAAAGGCAGTTCCTGTGTGGTGACCTCCAATGAGTTCTACACAAGGGTATAAAGGGCATATAAAAGTGTAGGCAAAGGGTCTGTTTGTGTTTATACAGAGGATCAAAGCCTAATTAGGCTACCCTGAAAATGAACTAAGATACAATATGAAAAAGAACTTCCAACATCAGCACTCTCTGGAAGACTCATGACAGAAGATGATCATCAAAAAACCCCAACAAAGGGCCACACACTGCTACAGGTGTAGATGCACTCATCCCACCAGCTCCTGGACTTGCTATGGGAATGAAGAAGGAGATATCTAAGCTGGCCTGTGCATACAGTAAAACAACAAATTTGACTGGATCTATACTGTTGGAACTCAACCAAGAATTAGGAGAAGTGCAAATTGTAGTGCTCCAAAATCTTACAACTACTGACTATTTACTGTTAAAAGAACATATGGGATGTGAACAGTCCCCAGGAATGGGTTGTTTTAATTTGTCTGATTTCTCTCAGACTGTTCAAGTTCAGTTGGACAATATCCACCATATCATAGATAAGTTTTCACAAATGCCTAAGGTGCCTAACTGGTTTTCTTGGTTTCACTGGAGATGGCTGGTAATTACAGGTATGCTTTGGTTATGTAACTATACTCCTATTATGTTAATGTGTGTGCGCAATTTAATTAGTAGTTTAAAACCTATACATGCTGAAGTTACTCTACAGGAAGATATGTCAAAGAAATAATCAATCTTCCCATGTTTTCTTCCGCCTGCTACTTCTATAGCTTTTCTTCTTCCTTCCTAATTACAACCCTTAAATAGAATTTGTGCCTCATATCAAATTTACCGAGTATCATAATTCTTCCAAGTGGTAAAGATACCTCAAGACAAATGCTGGGCATAGAAGCCACAGGGCATAAATATGCAAAGAAGTAAAAAGCTAACCTTTTCAAACAATAAGGCTTCTCTCTCACTTACCAACTTTACATTTCCCTGTATGGCCCCGGAAGATGACTGGTTAGCCAGAGACGGGTAAGATTCCTCAAGGAAGGAACAACCTAAGACAGGCACAGTCGCAGGGGGGCCATCAGGTGAGAAATTGGGGATCAACAGAGGTGAGGCTTAGAACCTCACCCCCTCTGTTCTGAGAGAAATCTTCTGCATACATGGATGGTTTATTGCCCTTGTCTAGCTTGGATTAACACATAGTCTACAGGCACACACCTGATCATCTACATTTGCTCTCTTACAACACTAAACTATGTTTCCTACCTTTAACTTGTATCTACCTACCACTTCAGCAGTTTATTAAAAATAATAATAATAAAGAGAGAAATGTGGTATCCACATATAAATCAAGTATAAAAATCAAATGAGTATTCATATTTGAACTGACTGTTTATAGTTCATAATGCATGAAGAAAACCAAAAGTTTCTGTGATGACTGCCCTTGTACTGGTCACCATGTAACTTGTTCACTACGTAAGAATTTGTTCTCCATGTAAGAACTTGTTCGTTATGCTTCAGAAGATTGGAGACTGACGAAAATTAGGCTTGGGGTGGATTAATGATTGTGCATTGAGCATTGACTCCCCTATACAGAATTTTATTGTTGTTAACAATCATTTGATCAATAAATATGAGAGATGCCCTCAGAAAAAAAAAAAAAAAGTACACACTTCCACTTGTAAAATAAATAAGTAACCGGGATGTAATGTATAGCATAAGGAATATAGTCAAAATTTTGTAACAACTTGGTATGGTGATAGCTGGTACCTAGAATTATCATGTATATAAATGTTGAATCACTGTGTTGTACACCTGAAACTAATATAATACTGTGTGTCAACTACCCTTCAATAGAAAATAATTATCTACAAAAAAAAAAAAAAAAGGAATGATGGAAGCATATGGCTCAGCCAAATGCTATGTGGGTTATGGTACAAAAACTATTGACTAGTTTGCTGCAGCTACTATAGCTAATGAATTACTGCCCCTGTATCAGGTAGTAGCCCCACACCTGTTTTTGTTGACACCTCTGAATCAATAAAACATGTAATCTTAAAAAAAAAAAAAAAAAAGAATGAGAAGGTCCTTTGCTTATTGATATAGAATGATCTTCAAGATCTATTGTTAAGTGAAAAAGCAAGGTCCAATGTATATTGCATACTATCATTCCTGTAAGAAGTGATGTTAGTAATATTCATAATTGCTTATATATGCAGAAAATATCTGTGGAGAAATTTAAAGAAACTGATACAATTGATTGCTGGTAGAGAGGACAACTGGATGGCAGGAGACAAGTAGGAGGGAGAATTTTCATAATATAGCCTTTTGTATCTTTTGATTTTTTAATCATAAGAATGTATTACCTACTCTAAAAGTAAATAAAAAATTAAAAGATAATCACTTGGAGACCTTTCCTTATTTTATAAGTAAAATAATTTTTCACAATGAGAAATGACTTCATTGATGTTCCTAATTTTAAGAGATTCCATATACTTTTTATTCTTGTTGAATTAATAATTAGAACTAGATTAGTACTGGTTACTCATTAAGTTTGGTGAATATAATCAACCTCCTTTGGCAAACAGAGTTTATAACTCTAAATTAACAAATATCCTTTTCTACAGCAAATGTTGTGGAATAACAAATGAGTTTCCTATAACAATTCATAATCTCAAGGTTACAAATCGAGGTTCTTTGGAACTATAAAAATAAACCTTTTGGTATTATTAGGACACTCCACTCCTGATAAATATAGAAACTCAACTTTATGAGGAAACATTCAGAATAAGTAGAGCTTTAACTTAAATTAAATGATATATAATTATACACTATTCGTTCCTCTTATCTATGTAAACAGAAGTTAATGGTTAATTCAGTGCTTTGCCAATTTAAAAACACTTGTACTCTTTCAAAATTCCTGCTTTTGAAGCTTGTGGCCTTGGTCTTAATCTAACTATAATCAAGGCTAAATCTAAGGTATTCAGGGAGTATGATCATTTATTTCTCCAAAAAGTCAATTGTTTGCAGAATTTGGAAGATTCCTTCATATTCTTGAATGATAGCTGCTATCATTATTATTACGAAAAGAATATCAGTTTGTTCTATTTTGCTCTAGAAGGTGGAGCTAGAGACAAAAGCATAGAAAGCTATAGGAACATAGATTTCAGTTCTACAAAGGGAAGAACATTCTAAAAGCTAGAACTAAATCACATGGAATAGGCTTCTTATGAGGTAGTAAACTGGTTACTAGAGTTGTGCAAAAAGGGGACAAATAGCAAAATATTGGGGATAGATAACAGGAGTTCTAGAAATAGTTTAAAAATGGATTTGGTGATTGCTCAGATTCCTTCTAATTCTAAAAGTCAGTGGTTCAAGAAAGTTAAATGGGAAAAGGCCAAAGCAAATAATTAGGAGTTTTAACACAACTAATTTCCAAGACAGGATTCCCTCTTATTTTTAATATTCAGTGCCCTGAATCTTTAAGGAAGGGGACCATTCACTCTAAAGGTCTACTGTCTTTTGTATTACTCTGTTGGATAATGAAAAACACTCCCAGTTAAAAATAAACAAGCTCCTCCTTAACAGTTTAATAAGGGGGAAAACAAACTTACTAAGATGAAGTTGCAGTTGGCTACTCCTGAGCATGAGGTGCTGAGTTGCATTCCAACCATTCAGAACCCAAGATTCAGGGCAGAAGTGTCCAGTAAGCATCATTTATTAAAAGAAATTCACCCTGGTTTGTTACTGGCTATTCTCTGTGGAGCTAAGCTGTATCAAAGGGATTTTTTTCAGGGCTAAAAGTAGTGATCCAGGTACTAATTCTAGCAATCCCACACTAAGTCACAGCAGACAATTTTCAAGAAAGCAGTTTATCAGTCAGCCTCACACTTAATCCTCAGCACAAACTCTGGGCTTTGTAAAAGGGATTGTTCTCATTTGATAGATGAGAAAACACAGGCTCAGAAACAGGAACCCTCACAAGTCAGCTGTGGATGAGCTACATCTGACCCCAGGTTTCATTCCATTGCCTCAAAGCCCTGGAGAAGACTGGAATTTCTAGGATAGGAAGAACAGGAGGTCTTTCTAATGCAAGGAATTAATGTGTTATGATGATGCATCTTAAACTTTAGTGTCTATCAGAATCAATTTAACACATAGAGCACTTGTTAAAGCAGTTTACTAGGTCCCTCCCCAGAGTTTCTGTTGGGGCACAATGTTTTGTATTACTAGCACATTCCCAGAAGATGCTGCTGATGCTGGCCCAGGAAGACACTGGGAGAGCCACTCTCGTACTCTAGCCTTCCTTTCTGTTGTCTTCTGTCGGATGCCAGAAGGCAAGTAAGGATGACTTGAACAGAAAAACAGAAGGGTTTTCCACTTCTCTAGACTGCTGCTGAGGACAAGTGTACTATCTCAGGATGAGATTGAGGGGCGCTATGCTGGGAGTCAGAAAGACTGAATTCTAGTCCCTGACTCTAACTCTTGGGAGGTAGGATTTGATACCTTTAAGGCCACTTGGAATCCTGAGATGCTGAGGCAAGCATTTCCTTTCTCTGGGGAAGTCTGATCATCTGTACAATGTCCTGAGAGGGTGAGTGGTCAGGAGTGGTGACCTCCAAGGTCTCTAACAGTTCTTACATTCTGACTCTGTACTTAACCTAGCCAGTGTCTTGATTTCTGTAGGTACCTGTGCCTCCAGGGAGGACAGAGAGCAGCTAATATTTAACATGGGCCAAAGGAACTCTGAGAAATCCTTTTCACATGATGGCCCCAAGATCTCATGGGGGAGCTGCTGAGTATTCCTGGCTGTGGAATCAGAAATTATGTCTCCAGAGAAGAGAAATGTGGATCAAAATCAATTAAGTTTCCTTCATCCTGTCTTAATTAAAAAGGAACAATGAACAGAGGGTTTTGTACAGAAAGGAAACAAACTCCTTGGACAGTGATGTGAAATGAACCTTCTTATGTGATTAATCAGGCTGAGGCAGAGGTCTCCAGTAAGATCACACTTACTCTGGTAAGTCTTTCAATGTAAGTTACAAATCTTTCCTGTATTTTCCTGACTTTTAATGTAAATGGATAAGGTTAACCCCTAAAACTTGAGAAATAAGTTTCAGATAATTGCATAAAGACACAAAAAATGTTTATTGTGAGAAAGGACATTAATTTGAGAAATCTATTCACTTAATCTATAAATGACGTCTCTAAGTGTTTTCCTTTTCCACTCTTCATTCCCCATCACATAGGGAAATCTCTGGGAGTAGAAAGTATCTTGGCAGTTCAGTCATCTTCTCCCTAAAGTGATTGGTTTTAGAATAAAGATGCCTTTAGCTATTCCTGATTCAAACATCAAGGTGAAGTATATTTCATAGAGCAAGGAATCAAAGCCTCAGAATGCAGAGCTTAAAACTTTTAACCAAGGATGGGAGAGGAGGGCTGCCAAACTTCTGGCATAGAGGGTAGGGAGAAGTATGTGTCAAGGGCGGACAAAGCACTGACCATCAGGTGAAGCACCCAAATGTCAGGGCCACATTCTAAATCAATTGTTTAGAGTTGGTGTCTGTCCCTCTTCATTGCTCTCATCAACTTAAACACATTTATAGAAGACCTTGGCACCTGACCCAGTCAGTCTTCACTCTACTGCAGTAATTGTCAAAAGTGTGATCTCCAGACCCCCAATATCAGCATCTATCCTGGGAACTCATTAGAAATGCAAATTCTTGGTCCACCAAGACCAACTAAATCAGAAACTCTGGGTGTGGGCCCAGAGATCTGTGGTTTAACAAGCTACTTCTAACTGATTCTAATTCACACTCAGGTTTGAGAACCAGTGTGCTATTGCAATCCTGCAACAACTTGGGTGACTTCAACATTTAGCTCAATGATCTATCTAGCTCTCCAGCCTCTCTCTTCCTTGATCTCCACAGTCTGATGACCCTCCTTTTCACTTTAGCTACCCATTCCCATATCTGCACCCTAGACTTTTTCAAACTTGAAATTCTTTCATGTCTGAAGTCTGAAATCACCATTTGTACTCATTACAATCTCTTTATCTTTGTCCTCTCTGTGTCTTCCTTGAATGGCAACAAACTCTCTGATGGATTCATGTAGATAGGGAGAGGCCAGTCCTATATTCTGATGAGTTCAAATTCAAATCCACCAGATATCCCACTGGTATCTCATAGCAACAGGTCCAAAATTAACTCCCTTCTTTTCCTAAAACCTGTTCCCCTTCTTGTGCTCACTCTCTCAGGAGCAGATGCCCACAAATGAGTTTTTAAAATGGTCTGGGAGCCATCCCTGATATCTTCCTTTCCTTTACCTGTTACAACTAAGAAATCACCCAAATTCCACCAATTTTACCTTCTACGGTCATATGTGAGTTATTCATTTATTCTTGAACAGATATTGATGCTTGCAAAGCCCTTTCCAGACCAGGAATTCTATGAGTGAGTTCTCAAATCTGTTCCCTCCTCCTTGATATCCCTATGATCAGTGACTATGTTTAAGCTGCAATATTCCTTCTCTAGGCCAGTGGTTTTCAATCCTGACTTCATAACAGAGCCACCTAGGAAGCTTTCAAAACTATAAGGCCTTGACTCACTTCCCAAATTATCTAATTTAACCAGACTGGGTTGGGGTTCCAGGACAGGAGGTTTGTTTGTTGTTTGTACTTTTGTTTAAGCCTTTGATTTTTGCAACCTTTGTTTTATTTATTTTTATTTTTATTTTGTTATCATTAATCTACAATTACGTGAAGAACATTGTTTACTAGGCTCTCCCCTACCCCAAGTCCCCCCCACAAACCCCATTACAGTCACTGTCCATCAGCATAGTAAGATGTTGTAGAATCACTACTTGTCTTCTCTGTGTTGCACAGCCCTCCCCTTTCCCCCACCCCCCAAATTATACATGCTAATCATAATACTCCCTTTCTTCTTCCCCACCCTTACCCCTTCCTACCCTCCCATTCTCCCCAGTCTCTTTCCCTTTGGTAACTGTTAGTCCATTATTGGGTTCTGTGATTCTGCTGCTGTTTTGTTCGTTCAGTTTTTCCTTTGTTCTTATACTCCACAGATGAGTGAAATCATTTGGTATTTGTCTTTCTCCGCTTGGCTTATTTCATTGGGCATAATACCCTCTAGCTCCACCCATGTTGTTGCAAATTGTAGGATTTGTTTTCTTCTTATGGCTGAATAATATTCCATTGTGCATATGTACCATATCTTCTTTGTCCATTCATCTACTGATGGATGCTTAGGTTGCTTCCATTTCTTGGCTATTGTAAATAGTGCTGCAATAAACATAGGGGTGCATCTATCTTTTTCAAACTGGGCTGCTGCATTCTTAGGGTAAATTCCTAGAAGTGTAATTCCTGGGTCAAATGGTATTTCTATTTTGAGCTTTTTGAGGAACCTCCATACTGCTTTCCACAATGGTTGAACTAATTTACATTCCCACCAGCAGCGTAGGAGGGTTCCCCTTTCTCCACAACCTCGCCAACATTTGTTGTTGTTTGTCTTTTGGATGGTAGCCATCCTTACTGGTGTGAGGTGATATCTCATTGTGGTTTTAATTTGCATTTCTCTGATAACTAACGATGTGGAGCATCTTTTCATGTGTCTGTTGGCCATCTGAATTTCTTCTTTGGAGAACTGTCTGTTCAGCTCCTCTGCCCATTTTTTAATTGGATTATTTGCTTTTTGTTTGTTGAGGTGAGTGAGCTCTTTATATATTTTGGAGGTCAAGCCTTTATCGGATCTGTCATTTACGAATATATTCTCCCATACTGTAGCGTACTTTTTTGTTCTATTGATGGTGTCCTTTGCTGTACAGAAGCTTTTCAGCTTGATATAGTTCCACTTGTTCATTTCTGCTTTTGTTTTCCTTGCCCGGGGAGATATGTTCATGAAGAAGTCGCTAATGTGTATGTCCAAGAGATTTTTGCCTATGTTTTTTTCTAAGAGTTTTATGGTTTCCTGACTTACATTCAGGTCTTTGATCCATTTCAAATTTACTTTTGTGTATGGGGTTAGACAGTGATCCAGTTTCATTCTCTTACGTGTAGCTGTCCAGTTTTGCCAACACCATCTGTTGAAGAGACTGTCATTTCTCCATTGTATGTCCATGGCTCTTTATTGAATATTAATTGACCATATATGTTTGGGTTAATGTCTGGAGTCTCTAATCTGTTCCACTGGTCTGTGGCTCTGTTCTTGTGCCAGTACCAAATTGCCTTGATTACTATGGCTTTGTAGTAGAGCTTGAAGTTGGGGAGTGAGATCCCCACCATTTTATTCTTCTTTCTCAGGATTGCTTTGGCTATTCAGGGTCTTTGGTGTTTCCATATGAATTTTTGAACTATTTGTTCCAGTTCGTTGAAGAATGTTGTTGGTAATTTGATAGGGATTAAATCAAATCTGTATATTGCTTTGGGCAGGATGGCCATTTTGACTATATTAATTCTTCCTAGCCAAGAGCATGGGATGAGTTTCCATTTGTTAGTGTCCTCTTCAATTTCTCTTAAGAGTGTCTTTTAGTTTTCTTAAGTCTTTTTTTTAAAGGAAGTTTTAGATTCACAGCCAAATTGAGAGGATGGTACAGAGATTTCCAAAATACTCCCTGCCTCCATACATGCATAGCCTCCCCCAATATCAAAATTTCACACCAAATGTATCAGAGTGGTATATTTGTTACAATTGATGAATGTACATTGACACATCATGACCTAAGGTTTTACGTCAGGGTTCACTCTTGGTGTTATTAATTCTGTGGGTTTAGGCAAATGTATATTGACATGTATGCACCACTACAGTATCATACATAGTATGACATATTATATGTATCAGACATAGTATTCACTGCACTAAAAAATCCTCTGCGTGCCACCTATTCACCCCTTCCTTCACTCAAACCCCTGACAACCGCTGATCTTTTTACTGTTTCCATAGCTTTGCCTTTTCCAGAATGTCATATAGCTGGAATAATACAGCATGTAGCCTTTTCAGATTGGCTTCTTTCATTTGGTAAAAGTGATAAGCATTTAAGTTTCCTCCAAGTCTTTTCATGGTTTGATAGCTCATTTCTTTTTAGTGCTGAATAACATTCTGTTGTCTGGGTGTACCACAAGGACGAGAGTTTCTAATTTTAAGCAACCTGGTTAATTCTGAGTTAAAGATAATTCTAGACTTTATCTTCTAAAAGAATTTTGAGAAACCATGGTCCTCTTCACACATTTTAAATTTGACATCTACACTTTTATTATCAGTTTAATAATTGCTTCCTGAACACTACTGCTTTGCTGTCTTGGGAGTCTCTCTTAAAAGGCCTGCATATTTTAAATCATCCCTTTCAGTGGTGCTCCAAACATTTTTACCCCCAGGGCAATACTGTCATAGTAATATTCAGGATAGGTGAGAGGCATATCTGTCCTTTGAAGGTGAGAGAAATGCTGTTAAAGAAGAGGAATAAAAGGCACATTATCAGGCAGATTAATTTTAGGGAAGAGTGACACATAAAAGTTAAGGATGTAGAAATTATTCATGCTTGTGTACCCCATGGAAAGTTTTCGTAAACCTCCAAGGGGTGTGGATTCTCTATTTGAAGCCAGCTATTTAGACCATTACAGTAGCCTCACTGGTCACTCTGCTGTCAGTCTTTTTTTGGGGGGTATATAATTCATATACCATAAAATTCACCCTTTCAAAGTGTACAATTCAGTGGGTTTTAGTATATTCACAAAATTGTGCAACCATCAGTATTAATTCCAGAGACCCTTAAACAATAGCAGTCACTCCCCCATTCCTTTTATCCCCCCACCTTCTGGCAACCACTAATCTCTATTCTATCTATGGATTTGGCTATTCTGGACATTTCATATATACAGTATGATATGATATATAACCTTTTGTATCTGGCTTCTTCCCACTTACCATTATGTTTTCAAGGCTCATCTACGTTGTAGCATGTATCAGGATTTCATTCCTTTTTATGGCTGAATAATATTCCATGGTATGGTTGTACCACATTTTGTTTATCCATTCAACAACTGTTGGACATTGAGTTGTTTCTGCTTTTTTGACTATTATGAATAATGCTGCTATGAATACACATGTAAAAGGTTTTATGTGAATGCATGTCTTCATATCTCTCAGATATGTACCTAGTAGAATTGCTAGGTCACATGATAACTATATTTAATGTTTTGATGAACTGCCGAACTGTTTTCCAAAGGAGCTGAAGCATTTTATATTCCTCCCAGCAATGCATGAAGGTTCCAATTTCTCCATATCCTTGCCAACAGTTGTTATTGTCCATCTTTTTTATTATAGGCATCCCAGTAGGTGTGAAATGGTATCTCATTGTGGTTTTGATTTGCATTTTCCCAATAACTAATGATGTAGAGTAGCTTATCATGTACTTAAATGCTGTCTCCAGTCTTAAACTTCCAATTCAACCCCCTTTTGCTACCGAAATTATCCTCTTAAACCATATTATACTCCTGTTTGGAACTTTCCATGGCTCTACATCTCCTACAGGATAAGGACCAAACCCCTTAATTTGCCAACTGAGGCACTTCATCTCTATGTCTGGGGCAAAAACACTTCCATACTATCTCTCCTAGCTCTGTTCTAGCCAAACCCAACTACTTGAAGTTATTGGAATAATTAGTGCTATTTCAAGCCCCTATGCATTTGTTCATAGTATTCCCTCTGCCAAGAAACCTTATCTTACTTTTTCAAATATGTCTTCCACTTGCCTTTTGATACTAGACTAATGGGTCTTCTCCTCTGTAAGGCCTTTCCTGATCAATCCCTACTACAATGGGGTGGTCTCTTTTGCTTGTCTCCCCAACTAGGCTGTGAGAGCCTTGAGAGCACTGACTGGATTCATTTTATGTCTGTCTGCAGGGCCCAGAACATGGCCTGACTGGAGGAATTAATTTCATGGGATCCTCATGTCCCTCAAATGCCCTCTGGCTGAAGTGCTAAGAACTTGTTCCAGTTTCTCAGGAGAAGGCAAAGCCAGTTTACCTTTAGGGCATCTGAAAATAGCCCAGCCTACTCAGACAGAAAACCTTCTTCCAATTGCAGGAGTATGTAATATTTGAAAAATAATATATTTTAAAAAATAGTAACATTAATAATGGATTAATTATTAAGGTACTGGATCACCTTTCTTATTGTCAATATTTGTTATGCACTATTGTGGCTAGATATCTTCACTCTCACACAATTATTTTATTGAAGAAACAATATAGAGAATAATACTTTAAAGAACACAGACTTTGGAGCAAGGCAATATGCCTGAATTTCACTCCCAGCTCCTTACTTACTGGCTATATATGATCTTGGAAAAGTTATGTGACATTTCTGTGTCTATGTTTCTTAATAACATTGGATTGAAAATTGTACTTTCTCCACAGAGTTCTAGTGAGGATTAACTGAGTGACTATATATATATATATAATATATACACACTCACACACACACACATATGCATATATATAAAGCTCTTAGAACAAGACTTGGCAGGATCTAAATGTTATTTAAGTATTAACTATCTTATAAAATCCTCTTGCGAATGTGCAAGCTAGAAATTGTTATCCCTATTTCACAAATGAGGAAACTGAAGTTTAGAGAGAGGGCTTGCTTCAGGATACTCTTCTATAGTCAATCATCTGTCCATGTCCATAAGCCATGCCTCTCTCATGGACTGTGTGTGTATGTTGGGGAGGAGGGAAAGGAAATTCCACCTCCCCAGGCATCCTTGCCTGGTATCTACTATTCACTGTTATAGCCCTTTCCTAGGAGGTTATATGCACGTAAACAATTTATTTTTCAACAAACACTAAACAAGGCTTTGCAAAGCCTTTCTTAAACCTGGAATTCTATGGTTGGCAAATTCTGACTAATGATAACTCTTACTCTACATTCTTTCCACTGGATCATGTGTCCAATAATTACCTCTCCTTTGTGTCATGCAATATGTTGAACACTGAGGACACAGAAATGACTCAGTACCTGCCCTCAAGGTGCTTAAGTCTTGTTAAGGGAAATCTACAGACAACAGCCAAAAGAACATGACCAGTACTCTTTTAAAAAGAAGCATGGTAGTAGACTCACAGACACTGAGAAGTGACTGGTGGTTACCATGGGATAGGGGCAGCAGGGGGGATAAAAGATCACAAAAATTCTCAATCATAATATAAGTTGGTCACAGGGATGGTCCTACAGCATGGAGAACATGTCAATGATTCTGTAACATCTTCCTATGTTGACAGTGACAGCTCTAGTGGGAGTGGGAGTATTTCATAATACCGGTAACTGTTGAACTACTGTGTTGTATGCTTGAAACCAATATAAGATTGTATATCAATGACACTTCAATTACAAGAAAAAAAGAAAAGAGCAGCAGCATGGCATCTACCAGAGCACAGAGGAAACATGTAGCCCCATTGAAATATCAGAACAGGCTCTCTAGAAGAGGTAGTTGACCAGGCTTTGAAAGACAAATAAGAATTAAGAGGGAGGAAAGAGTATTCACTAGGGCAAAATACTATAGAAGTGGCAAACAGAAACTGGCAAATAGTATTCTAAGTATAGGGAGACATATGCGTGAAGGCACCACAGTGTGAAACCAGATGACATGTTTAGAGTCTACAAATAATTTGGAATGAGGCACCAAGAGTATGTACGTGAGAGGAAGAGACAAAGCTAGAGAGGCAGGTTGGTACAGAGTACTGCAGGACTCACGGGCAAAGGTAAGGAGGTTATACTTCTTTTTTAACATGATGTGACATTTGGTTACAACTCACTTTCTGCACACTGCTTTTTTCCTATCAGCATCTAGTTACATTTAGAAGCCCAGATTAATTTACCCACTCATTCATTTATTCACTCATCAACATGTACTATGATCTACTTGTATGCGTTCTTATGTAAGAACAGGAGACCTCAGGAGTAGACTTTAAGGGTCACAGCTTGAAATCTTGTGAGCTTTTTCAGAAGGCACTAAATCTCAGCCCAGACTTGAGATGATTTACCCTGAAATCTAATTCCTTCCCTACCCTTGATGTTGCAACTCATTAGGTCATTTGGACTTCCATAAACATGCTTCAGTGAACCAGGTCAGGGCACATTATAAGAATGGCTATAATCACAACAGCTGAACCAGCCAGCCTGGGTAAATAAGTGCCTACCATGCTCAGGCATATGGAGCCTCATGAGTAAGAGGGTGCAGGAAGAGGATATGAAGTCCCTGCTCTCTAGGAGTTCACAGTCGAAAAAGGCAGAAAGTTAGACCTGGAAGACACATGAGAAGCCATTTCTTTGCTGGGCTCACATGGGATAAGTGGAGCTCTTACAAAGTAGTGACTGACTCTGTGTTGGGACCTGAGACCTGTTTCCTATCCTGAAGGATTTTACAGTCTGGTAAAACAGATAATGTAAAGACAAGTAATGACCACAGTGCTTCAGGAGAGAGAGGAGATCTCAGCAGGCTAATCACAGCCCACTGTAAACCAGTAAAGGTTAGGAAAACTTCCTAAACAAAGACAGGAGGTGTCATGTCTGAGCTGAGGCTGGAGAGAAGTGGGAAGGACAGCCCACATGAAGAAAACAGCCTGAGGAATTCAGAGAAGTGAAGCAGGTCAAATAATTGGTTTGTCCAGTATGGGTGGGGAAATATCAAGTGGAGTGGTGAGCAGGGGCCAGATGAGAGGGCTTTGAGTGCTGAGCTATGGATGCAGGCAATGTGGAGAGCCATTGGTTTCCAACACGGGGGTGACATGGTTAGATCTGCCTTTTAGAAAGACGAGTCCCTTTCATTGCTGGATTCCGATCTGATTTAGAGCCATGCTTCTCAAGCTTTATTGTGTATCTGAATCACCTGAGGATCTCGTTAAAATGTACATTCTGGTTAAATAGGTTTGGGTGGGGCCCAAGAGTCTACATTTTTACCAGGATCTCAAATGATGCTGACGCTGCAGATAACACCTTGATTGGCAAGGATTTAGAGTTTTTTCCAACCTGTAAATTCTGTAAATTGTTTGATTATCTGATAAGAGGTAGTACCGTACTTAATTTTTACAGTGTTTTAAGTTTTGCAAAGAGATATACCTACATTATCTCCTTTTGCTGCTTTCAGCAATTCTTCCTGAGAGATGAGATAAAGAAACAACACATTTGTGGTTGTGTGAAACATCCTTAAAACATAGGTATTAAAGTTAATCTGTGTCCTTCCAGCATGGTGGGGGGAGAGGGATTGTGAGTCCCGTTTTGCAGATGAGTAGACTAAGGATCTGAAAAGAAAATGGATTTAGCCAGGGCAAAATACTATAGAAGTGGCAAACAGAAACTGGATTTTAGCCACCTGACTTATTCCAGGGCCATTTCCAGCATATTTCTATGCTGCTTCAGGCATCTATGCAGTCACTCAATACAGAGTTATCATACACCAACTACATTTCAGACCCATCACAAAATGTGAATATGGAGAAAGTTGCCTTTAAATAACTGGAAAAATTGAAGTATACAAATGTAGGGGGAAAAGAAAGCTTATTGGAGAGTGTGGCTTACTGTTAGGTTGTCAGCTCTAAAGCTGGATTATAAAGGAAACCTATTCAGACAAGAGATATTAGTATTAATCTCTGACTTATTTATTTATATTAAGGTATCACTGATATACAATCTTACGAATATTTCACAAAAGCAACACTGTGGTCACTACATTCACCCATATTATTGAGTCCCCCCCACACCCCACCACAGTCACTGTCCGTCAGCGCAGCAAGATGCTACAGAGTGACTACTTGTCTTCTCTGTGCTACACTATCATCCCTGTGACCCCACAGACACCATGTGTGCCAATCATAATGCCCCTCGATCCCCTTCTCCTGCCCTCCCCACCCACCCTCCCCAATCCCTTCCCTTTGGTAACCACTAGTCCCTTCTTGGAGTCTTGAGTCTGCTGCTGTTTTGTTCCTTCAGTTTCACTTTGTTTTTACACTCCACAGAGTGAAATCATTTGGTACTTGTCTTTCTCCACCTGGCTTATTCCACTGAGCATAACACCCTCTAGCTCCATCCATGTTGTTGCAAATGGTAGGATTTGTTTTCTTCTTATGGCTGAATAATATTTCATTGTGTATATCACCACATCTTTATTGATTCATCTACTGATGTAGGTTGTTTCCATATCTTGGCTATTGTAAACAGTGCTGCGTAATCTCTGACTTTTGTACATACATTCATTCAAATATTTACTGAGCTCTATTCTGCATCAGGCCTTATGTTAGTTAGATTCTAATGATGTGGGCATGAATCAGACAAGTCTCAGATTGCTCACAGCTTAATCTAATACAGCATTTCACTGTTTACAAGCCCTTTCCCCATCATTTATAATAGCTGCCATTTATTGTTTAATATATGCCAGTGTTATACTAAGTTTTATATATCATTCTCAAAATTTTCTTAATTAATCCTCAAAAATCTCATTGGAACATGTACTACATGTCTGTTTTGGTTGCTAAAATATCCCTAGCACCTAGAAGAGTGATTGTCACATAATAGGCACTCAAAAAAATTTGTTGAATGAATGAGTAAACAACCCTATTTTGTAGATACAACTATTACCCCCATTTCACAGAAGAGTAAACCAAGGAGTAGGTAGACAAAATGCTTTGCTTGAGGCCTCCCAAATAGTAAAATGCAGAACTAAGACATTTTAGAAGGACCCAGAATTGTCTGACTCCAAACCCATTGTATACCAGTGGTACTCAAACTGCAGCATGCATCATAATCACCTAAAGCATTCGTTCAAACACATATTGCTGGGCCCCAGAGTTTCCAATTGGATGTGGGGTGGGGCCCAAGAATACAGCTCCCCTTGAACACTGGTTTGAACTGCATGGGTCCAGTACACACAGATTTTTTTTCAATAAATATCTTGGAAAAAAATTTTGGAGACTTGTGACAATTTGAAAAAACATTTTCTCCTCTCTAGCTTACTTTATTGTAAGAATACTGTATATAATACATATAACATACAAAATATATGTTAATCAACTATTTACATTATTGGTAAGCCTTCTGAGCAGGCTATTAGCATTTAAGTTTTGAGGAGTCAAAAGTTCTACACAAATTTTCAGCTGCACAGGGGTCAGCATCTCTGCCCCAACCCCAAGTTGTTCAGATATCAACCGTAGTCGTTTCTAACAAATTCCCAGGTGACTCTGATGCTAGTCCAGGGACCTTACTTGGAAAACCACTGCTCCAAACCCAACTGCCTTCCAATTTCTGATTTATTCCTATCAGATAAATAGAGATGAATATTCCATGGCTGATGAGGAAAATAAGGCCACAAAAGTAACACAACTTGTCCAAGTTTCCACAGCAAGTGTGGAATTCCAAGGTTTAGTGTGATTCCAAGGTCCTTACCAATCTTGATAAACCTAGCTGATGATACGTGGGAAGGGACACAGAGGAAACCAGAAGCAGGGAGGAGAGTGCATATTTGCCCGGAGGAGGTGAAGATAAACTTGGAAAGGTTACCATCCAACTTGCTGAGCTGGAGGAAAATCCGTGATTCTGTCATTAACTTGCTGTGTGCCCTGGGGCAAGCGCCTTCCTCTCTTCTTCTCTATAGGGCCTCTTCTCTACAAAGCAAGGACTTTTCCAGCTTGAAGAACAGCCCGGGAGCCTCAAAGATAGGCGGGGAAATAGAGGTTGCACTGAATCCTCTGATAGTTTGCGCTGGCTCGAGGCCAGGCAAGTCTTGTGGGGGCTGTGTGATGTGCAATCACCGCTGCTGAAACGCGAGTCTCAGCAGGGATGGCACCTGACGTGGCCTGTCCCTGTTTTCGGTGGGAAGGATGCAGGGCGGGAGAGCTGCAGGCCATGTCGGCAGGGGATTGGGGGGCTGTGACCACAGCAGGACGGCAGGGCATGTCCACGGCTAACCCGCCAAATGCCGAGGGTCCTTAGGGCACGTGCAGAGGGCAGAGAATTGGTGCCGGCCCCTGTTAACCCCAGGAAAGCCTAATCATCCTGAGTCTCCTGCCACCCCAGCTGCTTGGGTCGCTGAGGACTGCCGGCTCACATATACACGAGCACCAATCCCAGGCCTTCCAAGTGACCTCACCGCAAACGTGGTTGGTCCCGTCTTTCCGCACTGGGCGGATCCTGTCAGCCAGGGAGTGTAACCTCTGGGTCAGGCTTGCCGACTGTGTGACCTTGAAGAAGTCTCTTTACTCCTCTGAACCTCATTTATAAAATGGAGATATTAATACATGTCCTGAAATGACCTATGAGACAATGAACATGTCTAGGGAAGACATCACCATGTTTTAAAAATACTTTTGTTGTTTTGTCTGCTCATGAAAGTAATGTATGATTATTATAAATATAAAGACGGAATAAAAATACTGGAAGTTCTTGTACATTTTTCTCTCCCTCTTTGCCAGCCCAGAGTTAACTATTAATAGTTACATGTATTTTCCCTTGGATTTTTTTCTATGAATATACAAAAGGTTATTTTTTGAACAAAAATTAAGTTGTACTCTACAACCTTTTTTCCCACCATGCATTTGAACATCTTGCAGTGTCAGTATGAAAATGCCTACTTCATTATTTTTAATGTCAACATTGCATTCAAATCCCCTACTCTTGGATACTTGTTTCTATTACAAGAACAGCAGCAGCAACTACAATAAAAACTGCAGCCAATATTTATTTGTTTGTGTAAGAATTTCTGTAGGATACATTCTTAGGAGTTGAATTTTTGGGTAAAAAATGTAAGCACATTTTAATGACACCAAAAGCATAGGCAACAAAAACAAAAATAAATAGATGGGACTACAAACTAAAAAGCATCTGCACAGCAAAGGAAACAATCAACAGCATGAAAAGGAAACCTGTGGAATGGGAGGGAATGTTTGCAAACCAGATATCTAATAAGGGGTTAATTTCTGGGCTATGTGAAGAACTCCTACAATGCAATAGCAAAAAACTAATAACTGGATTTAAAAATGAGCTAGAGACTTGAGGGAACATCTCCCCAAAGATGATGTACAAAGGTCTTTCAGGTATATGAAAAGATGCTCATAGTCAAGGAGTATAAAGGGTCACAAAAATTCTCAATCATAATGTAGGTCAGTCATGAGGATGGGAGTGCAGCATGGAGAATATAGTCAACGATTCTGTAACACCTTCCTATGTTGACAGATAATAGCTGTACTAGTTGGGGGGAGGACTTAATAATATGGGTAACTGTTGAACCAATGTATTGTATACTTGAAACCAATATAAGATTGTATATCAACTATACTTCGATTTTAAAAAAGATGCTCAAAGTCACTAATCATCAGGAAAATGCAAATCAGAACCACGGTGTGATAGTGCCTCACACTTGTCAGGATGGCTATTATCAAAAAAACAGTGTGCTGAACCTGTGGAGAAACTGGAACCCTTGCACAGTGTTAATGAGAAGGCAAAATGGTGTAACTGCTATGGAAAATAGTATGGGGGTTCCTCAAAAATTTAAAAGAGAATTACCTTATGGTCCAGAAGAGATATAGCAACCCATGTTCACTGCAGCACTATTCACAGTAACCAAGATGTAGAAACAACCTAAAGGTCCATTGACAGATAGATGGATAAAGAAAATACATGTGGTATATACATACAGTGGAATATTATTCAGCCTTAAAAAATAAGGAAATTCTGCAATATGCTACAACATCGATGGGTCTTGAGGACATCATGCTAAGTGAAATGAAAGACAAATACTGCATAGTTTTACTTATATGAAGTATCTAAAATAGCAAAAAGACTCAAAAAGTGGAACGATGGTTGTCAGGGGCTGGGGGGAAGGGGAATGTGGAGTTACTAATCGAAGACATAATGTTTCAGTTAAATAAATGAGTTCTAGAAATTTGCTGTACAATACTGTAGATTGTACCAATAGTCAACAATAATATATTGTACACTTACAAATTTGTTAAGAGGGTAGGTCTTATATTAAGTGTTGTTACCACAATAAAATAAAATTCAAATAAACAAAAATACAAAGTGGTTACAGCATTTTTCATTCCAACCAGAAATGTATAAAAGGGTTCCAGTTATTTTACATTCTCATCAACACTTAGTATTTGTCTTTTTGATAACAGCCATTCTAGTAACTTTGCAGTGGTATTTCATTGCGGATTTTTATTTGCATTTCTTCATGCTGTGTGTCTTTTTGTGTGATTGTTTCCTATTCATGTATCTTCTTTGGTGAAATGTCTACTCAAATATTTTGTTTATTTCTTAAATTTGTCTTCTTATTGTTGAGTTGTAGGAGTTCTTTATATGTTCTGGATACAAGTCCACCGTGGTATAGATGGTTTGCAAATATTTTCTTATACACACACACAAACACACACACACACACACATATATATAATTGTACAGCAGATTTCTAGAACTTATTCATCTTGTTTAACTGAAATATGCCTTTGATTAGTGTATATGTAGAGATTAGTATATACAATATTTAAGAGGTGTGTGTATATATATATATATATATATATATAAACATAAGTACATACATATGTGCATATAATTAGTACCAAATTACTCTACAAAGAAGAGGCATCAATCTACATGCCCACCAACAGTGGATGGGAATGCTGGTTTCTCAGCATTCTTGTAAACATGGGATTCCCATCTTTGTTAATCGAAGAGATGATATCACACTGTTTTTAATTTGCCTTTTATAATTAGGAGGAACATCTCATCATATGTTTACTGACCAGTGCTTTTCCTCTTCTAAGAGTTACATGTTCTTGTTGAAACCTTGCATTTTTTATTTTGCATCCCTTAAGCTCTAGTCATTATTAAGCATCCAAGGAATATTTGTTTAATGAATGAAGAGTAATGCTGTGAAGAATAAACTCATATTCTACAGTACTAAACTCATAATTAGTGATCAATAATATCAGTTGAACTTAAGTCTGGAGTCAGGGAGTGAGTGCTATAATGCTCTTTCTCCCTTCCAGGATCTGGGATGGCTGTGAACTTCAAGATTCCAAGACCCTGGTTTCCCATGGTCCTCACTCTGTTTTAGGGTAAATCACTTAACTTTTCTGACTTTACAACAGTCCAAACAGTGTCTACAAACTTCATCACTGAAAAGGGTTATAGGGCAAAAAACACAAGATTAATTTACAATAAGCATATATTCATGCATTACTTGAATAATTAAAGCATTTATAAGAATGGAGGAAATAAACCCACAGAGATAAGGACAGGCCTAAAAAAAGAACCTGGCTGCCTTTTTGATGCCCCTAAATTTCCTTTTAAAATATATGACTTCATCCTTGGCCCAGTCTCTTTTCCATCTTTTCCCCGGCTATCTATCGCACTCTACTGTTCAAGTGGTCTCATTTCATTGCAGTTTAACTCTGCCAAGATGATTAAGGGAAAAAAGTATTATTTGTGGCCTGTCCCTGACCTTACTTAGCTATCTACATCACCCTCACCAAGCCTTGGTCTATTCTCGGCCCTGTGACCAGCACAAGGGACATAGAGCTCACAGTCTGGTGGGGGACACAGACTTGCATGCCATTACAAGCATGACAAGAAACATTTCTGGAACACAAATGACTTTGAGCCAGGCAGTCAGCTAAGCACATTGAATACAACAGCTTTTAGTCCAGTTGACAGCCATATAAGAGATATGCATTTCTAAAAGAGGAATCAGGCTCATAAATGTGACTGGTTCAAAGTGACAATTTAATTAACATGGGATACACATTCTAAAGTCTGTCTGCCCTCTAGAGCCAGTCCTTTCCTAGCATACCAGAATAAACCAAGTGATGTGAAAACTGAAGTTGGGGCAACTAAATCTACTCTGTGGTTGTTGAAACTTGGAAGACTTTATTGAGGAAGAAGAACTCTGATTTGGGCAGAGAAGGGTAGTCCAGGCATCAAAAACAGCAGTAAACAGAGACAGAAACCTGGGACCTATTCAGAGAATGGATGGTTGGGTAGGATGTGGGGGAAGAGAGGCAGGATATGAGGCTAGAATCAGATTGCACAGGGCCTGGAACTCCAGGCTAAAGAAGATGGGCTCAAATCAAAGGTTAGGGTTTACCTCTCTGGGACATGTATACTGAGGGGTCTCCCAAAGTGATCATGGGTATGAGAAACCACAGGTAAATGTGGCATATCACTTGGACTGTCAGTTTTACTCAAAGGCTTGGGGAAAAAGCAATCTTGTGTTTTCCTTTAAAAGATGTATAAGGGAATTGAATATAAAATCATAAGAATTTTTTTAAAAAGACTGAGATTTCAAAATATTTCCCAGTTGCAGTAAGCTGCTCCCCAATAAGGGGATTGGAAGCAATCCATTCTCTGATGCCATTAGGTATAGCTTAATAATGGAGTCATTTGGGAAGCATTGCTATAGGTGATGGGAAACTTCACCAGAGGTTCTAGACTAGGGCTGGCTGGGAATCAAAGATGAATAGGAACTGCTGTTTTTGAAGAACTTTATGGTAAGACAGGAACCATAGGTTTAGACAGAGTAGAGTGAGGGCCTCCGGAAAAAACAAAGCAAGATAATCCATTGTGAGATTTGCTTTGGCCTGCTGGGGGGCCCAGCTTGTTTTTCTGACTTTACCCATGTGCTGCTTTTCTTCCTCCAGCCCTAAACAAATGATCTGCAACCTGGGCAATGTAGCAAGCAAGCCCAAAACAACATAGTGAAAAGAGGAAGTAGTCCATCTTGAAAATAAGATTGCATCTTAAACCCCAATTAGTTAAAAAGTAAGTTTCTTAACAAACAGACAATAATTCAGCCCACCTTGGGAGCAATGCAGGCAGCCTTGAGTGACATGCTCTCAGACCAGGAAGTTGCTATCCTGGGAGGAAATCAGAGCAGTAAAATTCTTGTAAATAACTAGGAAGACTGATTAGAAATTTAATGTCTTTCCAAAGATAAACATTTTGGGACCATTTAGCAGGAGACATCCCTAGCCCTTTGTCTCTCAACTGCCTATAAAACCCCTAGACGACGCACCACCCCGGGACTCTCTTGTCTCCTCCTGGCCTGAGCCAGGAGCTCTATCCTCTTGCTTTCTCTCTAAATAAAAGCCTCTGCCTCGCTCTCCTACCTTGAGTGTTTGTGAAGTTCATTCTTCAACTCCACCAAGAACCCTGGCATCAGTGAGACTAATAATTCTGAGTAGGAGAACAAAGCAAAACCCTGTGAATTTCATCTCCTCTTCCCCTGGTTCATACACATTCCTCTTGTACCTCATTCATTTTTTTATTCAAAAACTATTTATTGCATTACTCACTTCCTGCGTGCCCTTGGACAAGTTAACCTCTGTACCTATTTTTTCATCTGCAGAATGGGGGTAAGAATACCTACCCCATAGTGTCTTAATGACTGTCATAGTCAGAATTAAATGAGAATTTGTATAAAGTTCTTAGAATTTGGAAGGAACAAAGTTCAGTACTGTTTAAACACGAGCTACTATGACAGTACTATCACTATAACTTCCACAGCTGCTGTGTTCTAATCATCATCTCCCACAGCCATTCATGTTGGGGGCATGGGGTGGGTCTGGGAGGAATATAGAGATGAACCAGTCTTCTCATTGCACTTGAACAAACATGAATGTTGATTTGTCCAGCTACACTTGAGTAACACACAGTAAGTGCTCAAATGCTTGCTGAATGAATTAAACAGATGTCTTCCTACTAAACTGCAAGTCCTTTGAGGGCAGGGCCCAACGTCCTAGCTGTTGTATTTACTAGAACCAAGCACTTGGGGAGGCACACGGTAGACGTTAAAAGATTACCGATTTAAGGAATAAATGGATAGATGAAGGGATAAATGAATGCAGGGAGAAAATCATTAAGGCCACGAAGCTGACACAGATGAAGTGCGGCAGAAAGAGCGCCGCCAGTCTAGGAATGGGCTGAGCAGAAGAGCTTTAACGTTGACGACGAGAGGACGAAGGGAACGCCCTTGTGCTCCGTGCGCCGCCCTCCAGGACGCCCGGGAGAGCTCGGAGCTCAGCGGCACCCCCCGCCCAGGCGCCTTACCGGCCCCGCCCCGCTGGCTTACGTGACCTCGGGGCGGGCGTGCGGCGTGGCCCGGGGCGGAGCAGCAGGTAACCTCCGCCGGGCGAGCTCTGGCTATGGCGGGCGTGGTGGACTTCCAGGACGAAGAGCAGGTGAAGTCCTTTCTGGAGAACATGGAGGTGGAGTGCAACTACCAGTGCTACCGCGAGAAGGACCCGGACGGTGAGCGCCGCCGGGCGGCCTTGGGGACACGTGGGGACACGTGGGGGAGGGGCGGGGGCCGGACGGGCCGTGTAGGCGATCACTCAGGGGGTCTGGAAGGGGTCACGGGCCGGGGTCGACCTGTGCGTGTTGGTGGGGGGGCGAGTTGGGTTCCGTGGGACTTGAGGGCCTCGCAGCCCGGAAATTCTCCGTCTGGACGTAGCCTGGACGCCAGGGAGAAGGAAAAGAAGTACTTGGGCATTTGGGGTAGAGGGACTGGGGGTACGTCAGTGCAGAGAGAAAATTCCCAGGCCTCCTGGAGCTTTTTACATTCGTGGGGAGGACTGGACAATAAACGTAAGGAAGTAAATGAAGTGTGTGGTAGAAATAAGTGCAATGAGAAAAACTGAGGGGTTTTAGGAGTTAAAGAGGGCAACTTTAAATTAATTGTTCAGGGGGAATCACTAAGAAAGGGGCATTGAACAAAGCCTTGAAGACTGTCGAGGAGATCTATGCCAGGCAGAGGTAACAGCTAGTGAAAAGGCCCTGAAGCATGAAGTTGACTTGAGTGTGTGGGTTGTTGGTGATGTCCAGAAGGGGCCACCAGGAACAGCCAGTACCTTCAGGTGGTTTTCCGCTTTCTATTTTATTTTATAAAGGAAAGGGAAAAAAGGCACTAGACCAACAATCTAGTTGCTTGCAGTCTAGTTCGCAGAACGTACAGCCATTTCTCGATGCTAACCAACTACACAGAGTTACTCTACAGTGTAGATGGCTTAAAAAGAACCCAGGGTGTTTCTCTGAGGGCTGGTCCATGTCCTAAGTGTACAGAGAATTCGCAGGAGTTGGAGTCATTGAGGAGCATGATGGTGGGGGAGGACTCCTGGGGATTCAGGAGCAACGAGCAAGAGTTGATTAAATGGAGGGGAGATGGTAGGAGAAGAGAATGTTGCCTCTTGGAAGTCAGGTTGTAGTCAGAAATAAGAGTAAAGAGAGATCTTGGGTCATAGTGTGTCAGGCCTTGAATGCCAGGGTCAGGCCTTTAGACTTTATTCTGCAGGCAGTAGAGAGCCATACATGTTTTGAGGAGAAAGTTCATGGCAGTGTACTCTGGACAATATACCTGAGGAATGGAGTAGGGGAGGGTGGATATATAAGGACTGGTTATAGCACTTTAGAAGGAGAGCCTGAGAGGAGGCTTTAGTTACTGTAGCAACTGGTGTGGTAGTTTCCTTCAATGTCATAATCTCTCCCTAGATTTCTGAAATAGTCTTCTAACCTATACACCCTCATTCCCTTAAAAATCTATTCTCTACTTGCAAACTGATACTTTGTTATATTGAATATTTATTAGATTTTTAAATAACAAAAACATACAGTAGAGTGACTTTTTAAAAATGCAAATTGAATCATATCACTGCCCTTCTTAAAACCCTCCAGTGGTTTGCCATTGACTTGAAATAAAATCCTAATTCCTTCTGATGTTCACCAAAGCCCTGTGATTTGGTCCCTGCCTTCCTCTCTGTTTCCTGTCCTTTTTCTCCTCAGTCCTTTCATGTTGTACCTTATTTATGCCAAGCTTATTCCTTCTTTTGAATCTTTCTTATTTTCTTTCTTTTTAATCTTTTTTTAGTTGTAGTTGATATACAATATTATATTGGTTTCAAGTCTACAATATAGTGAGTGATTCAACAGTTATTAAGTCCTTACCCCAACTAGTGTAGTTACTGTCTGTCAATATCGGAAGATACTACAGAACTATTGACTATATTCTCGGTGCTATACTTTGATCCCTGTGACTAATTTATGTTATGACTGAGATTCTGTTGTCTCTTTATCCCCTTCACCTATTTCACGCACCCACCCCAACCCCTCCCCCATGGAAACCCAGTCATTTCTCAGTGTCCGAGTCTGCTGATGTTTTGTTTATATTGTTTTGTTTTGTTTTTAGATTCCGTATATAAGTGAAATCATAAAGTATTTGTCTTTCTCTGCCTGGCTTATTTCACTTAGCATAATACCATCTAGGTCCATCCATGTGGCAAAATTTCTATTTCTTTAATGGCTGAATAATACTCCATTGTGTATATATATCACATCTTTATCCATTCATCTATTGATGGACACTTTGCTTGCTTCCATATCTTGGTTATTGTAAAGTGGCAATAAACATAGGGGGTGTGTATATCTTTTCGAATCAGAAGTTTTTTTTCTTCGGGTATACTCCTAAAAGTGGAGTTACTGGCTTGTATGGTATTTCTACTTCTAGTTTTTTGAGGAACCTGCATACTGCTCTTGATAGTGGCTGCACCAATTTACATTCCCACCAAGTGTAGGAGGGTTCCCTTTTCTCCACATCCTCACCAACGTTTGTCATTTCTTGTTTTGTTGATAGTAGCCATTCTGACTGGTGTGAGATGGTATCTCATTGTGGTTTGGATTTGCATTTCCCTGATGATTAGTGGTGTGGGGTATTCTGTTGGGTCTTCTAATTTAATGTCTCTTATGCCTGGAGCTTTCTGTGCCTTTCTCATTTAATTGTCTTTAAATAGCTGGTTCACTCTTGTTATTCACATCTCAGACATCACAAACCTTATTGAGGCCCTCCCTGATTGTCCAATCTATGTTAACCATTTCATCAAAACGCACAGCTGACTATCTTATCCTGTTTTATTTCAATCACAATGTTATTACTGTTTGAATACATCTTGTTCACCAATTACTTATTTCTTGTTTTTCCTCCTGTAGAATGTAATTGTTAGGAGGTCAAATGACTGTATTCCTAGCTCCTAGAATAGGGTTTGGTACATGGGTGCACATAGCTGCTCAAATATTTGTTGAATGACAGTGACAGTGAATGAGAAATGAGTGTCATTGGGGCTTTAAAAGAAGGGACAGAGGGGAGAGATGTTAAAGGAGAGGCTGGCTGGGACTAAAGATTGCCAAGAAAAACGACCATTGGTAGCTACCATTTCTACTTTGTCTGCAGGCTTCATGCCCCCAACTTGCCTGAGGAGGAAGGTATAGTTACCAAAGCACACCTTCCTTATTGCTACAGCCATGGGCCCTTTCGATTCTCAGTGTGTTTTGGCTGAACTTCCTGAGAAGTTCAAAAAGCTAGCAGAGTTTCAATCTGGAAGTCAGTGGGTCTTTGGACCTGGGTGACAGGGAGCTGAAGGCCTCCACCATCATTCAAGTCATCCTAGTGGATGCTGAAACTGAGCTTGCAAAGTGCCTTCCATGTCCTGTCCAGAAGGGCTGGTAGTGGCTGGGGCAGTGCAGGGACCATGTCTCCCCAGTCCTTATATTGCTTAGTCCCTGGCTAAGGGCAGACAATGCCATTCGAAGGAATGGCTAAACACCACCCACATTCTTTGTGGTAAGGTCACCTTGCCATACCTCAGGAGGACAGAGGCTGGTCCTAAATAAAAGACGCATTCTGACCTGCCATACCTAGGCCCTCCCCATTGCCGAGCAGCAGCCCCACATGAACAGGTCTTGCCTTCTCCTCACAGGTTGCTATCGGCTGGTGGACTATTTGGAAGGGGTCCAGAAGAATTTTGAGGAAGCTGCCAAGGTATTGAAGTTCAACTGTGAGGAGAACAAACACAGCAATAGCTGCTATAAGCTGGGGGCCTATTATGTGACGGGAAAAGGTAAGGAGGGGCCTGCGTTCTTTGGTCCTTGCTGTTGATAGTGCTGACATCACATTCTGAGCCTCCTGCTGTCCCTTTTCCCAGAAGAGTTCTCACAGGCATTGGAGGATTTGGAGATGAGTTCAGCAGAGTGATGAAGGGAAGAGGCCTTTCAAGTTAGGCAGACCTTAGGGCATGGTGTTTGCAAGTAGCGGGACTTTGAGCCCATCACTTTTACTCTGCCTCAGTTATATTGCCTGCAAAGTGGAGAAAAAATGGCATTTGCTTCATAGGGTTGTTGTGAGGATTAAACAGGATGTTAGTAAAGGCATCAGCATATGCATGGCACAGAGAGGGACCCATAATCAGTTTTCTACCATCTCTTCTTTCTCCTTATGCCCTAATTGCAGTTACCACTGGAGTTATAGGTGGTTTTAAGTTATCTATTGCTAAATAAGAAATTATTCCAATAAGCTTATTATTTCACATAGTTTCTTTGGGTCAGGAATATGGGAGCAGCTTAGCATGTGCTTCAGGGTCACTCATGAGGTTGTAGTCAAGACAACAGCCAGGGAGTCAGAAAGGCTTCTGTTCATTGCCAGCTGTTAGCTGGAGACCCCAGTTTCTTGTGACATGAATCTTTCCTTGGGCTGCTTGCATGTCATCATGACATGGTGTCTGGCTTCCTCTAGAGCAAGTGATTCAAAAGAGAGCAAGATGGAATCCACAATGTCTTTTATGACCTATCCTTGGAAGTCACATGTTTCTAATTTCTATTGAATTCTATTTATTAGAAGTAAGTCTAGCCTATGTTAATCGGAGAGAACTTAAATTCTCTTGAAGGAAGGAATATCAAAGAGTTTGCTCTCTATGTGAGCTTCTTGAAGACCTCATACAGCTGACTACTTACTGGACAATTCTATTTGTAGTTCCCATAGGCATCTCCAACTTAACAAATCTAAAATGGAATTCTTAATTGTTTTCTTCTCTCCCCAGTTTATCACACCCCTGTTGTCTTCCATGTTAGCGAGTGGCATCTCTCTCCACCTAGTAGCTCCTGCCCAGTTTATCTTCAAAATATGTCTGAAATCTGTCTTTTCTCTCCCTCTCTTGCTGTCATTCTTATCCAAGCCACCTTCCTCTCCTGCTTGGATTACAGTTAAGAGATTAATGCAAGTCTCCAATCTCTTTTCCATAAGGCAAATCAAAATGAACTTTTAAGAATATTAACTGTGGGCACTGTCTTTGGGCTGAGCTGTGGTGGACTTTTGGAGAGCAGACAACCTGCAGCCTGTGTGCCCTGGACTCCCTAGTGTGGAAGCCTGAGCTAGTTTTGTAGCTGTCTCCTACATGCGGGTCATAACCGTGTCCACTAAGGAGAGGCGACTCAGCCGCCCACCTAAGACAGTACAGAACTAAGGTGGAGCTGAATAGAAGTTAATGTGGAGCTGAGGATAGATCAGAAGGATGACCAGATGTTGAAAAGGAGAAATTAAAGCTTATTTCTTGATGATGATGCTTCTCTACTACCGGGAGACCACAGACACCACAGCACTGGTAAATTGGTCTGTTTATGACACTGTCAAAGGCATAAATAGCAACAATTCAGAAAACTAGTTCCAGGTTACTCAAGCTGCTAGGAAACTGCTTTCTAGGGAAACCAGTGCCCCATGGATAACATAATCTGGGGCTGGTTTGATTCCAGAATTTGTATCCTTGGGTAGACCTGATGGTAGTCCCATTCAGTTTGAATCTGCTTATGCTCCTCACTATCATTGTTCCTGGAACATCAGAACACACCAAGGCTGTGGTAGATGGAGGTGCTATCCCAGCATCCATTTCTCACCCATGCTCATGAGCATCAGTGAATAAACTAGCTGTATGAGCTCTAGGAAATATTATAGGTTATGGTTCAGTTTTCTGAGACTTGGTTATTAAGTATGGTACAGTCGACCTGCTGTTGGCTTTTCTTGCAGTTCCTGATGTATTTACCTGTACCATGTGGTTACTTACCTAATCTTACCTGGACACTTTCAAATCTTTGTCACAATAAGCATCGCACACCCCCATTAGATAGTGTTGGGCAGATTCTTCCTACTTTAGTTCATCTCCTGCATTATGATGATCTAGAAGTATTAGCAGATACTTGCTGGGCCATTTCCTATCTTACTGATGGTCCAAGTGAATGGATTGAAATAGTTGTGTAAACAGGAGGGGTGCTCCAATTTGTGAAGTTTCTAGGAGCTACTGAATTGCTGATTGTGATTCCTGTGCTCAGAGCTATACGAAATACTCACTGAGACAGATGAACAGACTCAGGTTAAAGTAACAGGGGAGCACTTGCTGTCTTTCCCAGCCTGCTAAAGAACTCCAAAACTAATATTCAAAGGGAAGTATGTGAATAATGTCAAACATCACAGCTGGCCGCCAGGAACACATGCAGCATTAGTCCCATTCCTCGTTGACATTCCCTCTAAGGCAGACTTTAACATGCAACGGGAAGCTGTAAGGGCTGTGACCAACTACACGAATGGTAGAACAGTTGAACAGATTGAACAGATCTTGTTCATTGTGGTATAATAGAACCACTGATGAACCTCTTAACTGAAAAATATCAAAATTATTTTGGTTATTCTGGTTGCCATTTCAAATATCTTTCAGCCTGCTGAGAAACTAGGTGAAACTGAGAAACTATATAATAATTGAAGAATCTGGAGGTTTGGCCGAAATTGAAGCTCTACAAAACCATGAAAATGAGTCTGTATACAAAGATTCACTAAACTTGATTGAGAAATACTTCTCTGTAGAGGAAGAGGAAAATCAAAATGTTGTGCCAAAAACTACTTCTGAAGGCTGTACATTCTAAGTTCAGGCTGACACTCCTGGGACCTTTAACTTTTAGATTGTACAGCTAAGGCATAAAGTCATGTGTTGTGTAATATGCTTTATATAAGCTGGCCTTATAGTTTCTCTATTTCAGAACTCTTTAAATGTGGTTTGTTATAGTAGCACTTTTTATAGTAAAACTATAATCAAACAGTCCCAAACTGTACATTCCATATGATGCTTCTCCTCTCAATGGGTTTCTTATTTCTTTGTACAATTTCTTATCTTGCAGTGTCCTGTAAATGAAGATTGAATTCCACCCTTTTCTTTATAGGTTTTTAAAAAGAATATAAACCCTGGATTAGATAAAATATATGAAGCAACTGTTTTCAGACATTAGACAATAAGCAGCACAGTACTATGATATCATTTAACAAAGGCTTCATTAACCACTGTGTCTCCCTAAGTTGAAATAATTGACAAAAAGTGGAAGGCGGGGAAGGAGAGATGGGAGGAAGTGTGAGATGCTAATATCCTCATTTTTTGTAGTTACGAGTCAGTATTGTCTATAGTTAAATAAAAACAATGACTCTAAACTTTCAATATTTTAAGTCTCTTTATAAGTCTGGTGCCCATTTAGGAAATTTCTCTGGTGAAGAAATATTCATTTGAAGTTCAGTTTCTTCAGCTTCACTCTGTTTTCTTTTCTGATAAATTCAAGTAAAATCAAAGTTAAGTTTTTGGTTTACAAATAGCATAGTAATCCAATTTTTCAAAGTACTTCTATCTAGCTGTCTATTCAGCTAGCAAGCATTTAATCAGAGCACATGCTACAAAGATGCCTGGCATGGTGTTCTCTTAATGATAATGATGGTTATTTCTAGTGGGTGGATTTGGAGTAATTTATTTAAAAAATGTTAAGAGGTAGCGAGAATATATATATTTTTTGACAATGAGTGATGGTATATGGGGATTTGAAATTTTCATGAAAAAAAAAAGCAAAAACTAAAAACTAAAAAAAATTAGCCCTGTCACCATCTCTGCTTAAAATGACCTGTTAGCAATTTCCTATTGCTCCTGGGACTAAGTACAGGATCCTTAAGACCCCCAGACCATGGGTGGGTCAGACCCACCCAACCCCGGCTTGTCTTCCCAGCCTGCCTTCCCCAGTGATTCCCGGGTTCTGGCCGCATGGGCTCCTCTTCTCTTTATATCCTATTCTTATTGGCTAGGACAGCCTCACCCCATATTTTCTTTTACTTTTTTCCTTTATATCACAGCTCATATGTCACCAGTGGGGAAGTTTTTCTTGACCTCACCCCCTAGTTTAGGTCAGAGCCCTCATGCATTCTCATAGCATTCAGTGCCTTTCCTCCATATGCTTATCACACTTAGAATGATACATTTATTTGTGTGGTTGCTTGATATCTCTCAAGGTCCACAAGGGCAGGGGCAGCGTCTGTTTCCCAGAACCTAGCATAGCAATTGGCAAACGGTATACATTCAGTATACCGTATATTTAATAATGAACATTTAATGAACTGCTTATGAGATGCCATGTTCTTGGTATAACCCCAAGAGGTAGTTATTCCCACTTTTATTAGCATTCCCGCTTTTTACCTCCTTTACCTATTTGGGCTGCCTTGTAAGGTATCATTTGAACAAAAGTTGCCATGCCTAAAAATCTGGAATGTCTGTGTGCCATTCCCAGCCACCTTCCTTTCATGCTGCTTTAGCTTAAAGTAGATGAACTTTATTTAGGAATTGTTCCCAAACTTTGGTTTGAGACATTCAGGTTCTGAAACCTGGCTTGGGTTTACTTTTTTCTTCCTTTTCCTTCCTCCTAGGTGGATTGACCCAGGACCTAAAAGCCGCCTCCAGCTGCTTTCTGATGGCATGTGAGAAGTCCGGAAAGAAGTCTGTGGAGGCATGTCACAACGTTGGTCTCCTGGCACATGATGGACAGGCCAACAAGGATGGCCAACCTGATCTGGAGAAGGCCAGAGACTACTACACAAGGGCCTGTGATGGCAACTATGCCCCTAGCTGCTTCAACCTCAGTGCCATGTTTCTGCAGGGTGCTCCTGGCTTTCCAAAGGACATGGGCCTGGCATGTAAATACTCCATGAGAGCCTGTGACCTGGGCCATGTCTGGGCCTGTGCCAATGCCAGCCGCATGTATAAGCTGGGGGATGGTGTAGATAAGGATGAAGCCAAGGCCGAGGTGCTAAAAAATCGGGCCCGGCAGCTACATAAAGAACAGCAAAAAAATGTGCAGCCTTTAACGTTTGGGTAGTGTGGCCCATCCTCCTATGTAACAAACACCTAGAGGCTGGCACCTCCTGTTTCTGATGGCAGCCCTTGGAGGTTAACCTGCTGGAGCAGGAAGACTAGGGACTTCATATCAGTAGCTCTGGTTACATAGACCCATTGCCCCAGAGTGTCACCTACTGGATAATAGCCTGAAATGTGTATTGCAGTCAGTATTCCTTTATCGCCTGTGTTCTGTGAAGACTTCCACATTTATGGGATTTTAGTTCTCAAACTTGTAGTTCTGTGGAAAAGAGCAACCCAGAGAACCATAGAGATTGTGGCAGGGTGGGGAGGAGAGACAAAGAGCAGGAAGTTGGAAAAATGAGCAGCCATAGGTCTGAAGGAGTCAGACATCGTCATCATTTTTATTTTAGTTGGGAGGGCTTGAAAATCTATCTTGATTTACATAATTGAGGGCCTAAGGAGCTAGGAATAAATAGTACATTTGCCACCCTCTGACTTAGTAATCACTACTGTGGGCTTCCTTTTTGCCTTTATAGTCAGATCTTTTAGTAAGTTCATAGAGCTTGGAGGGATGTGTGACATTAAAGTTAAAAGGTTGTTATGTTTCAGGGTTGCTTAAGGGACTGAAACATAAGCCTTCTTTTAGTGGAGACATTCACAGTTGAAAATTAGCACCCAAGAGTCTACTCACCTGGCACTGCTCATCATGTTGAGGAGCAGATCATTCCCAGGGCAACTTAAGCTAGGGGTTTGTAAGCAAGGTCTTTATAACATATTTTGTCCCTCAGAACTGAACCTTTTTGATTGTTCCTGTGAATAAACTATTTTGATTGATGAGTAGTTTATATTACTGTTCTTTCCAGATTTGGGGTAGGGTAGGGATTACATTCTTCATGGTGGTTGTGCCTTTTAAGAGAAACATTTGTTTTTTCTATTATCTTCCTAACTTGTCACTAGGGGGCAAGCTTGTTGCTTTCCTGCTAATAATATGACTGTAACTGTCACCACCAGTTTTGGGCTTCAAGTTTTGCAGCTGTCCTAGAAGGAAGGCTTGCTGTGTGGATGAAGGTTTGTAAGCACAGTCCACCAGCTTCTCAGATTGATAGAGGACAGGGATTTTCCCAAGGTCAGGGGTGTTTTAAAAAGCAAGTTTATTTTTAACTGTAGTTATTTTGTATGTAAAGTAAACTGTGTCCCTGGGGAAGGGGCTGAGGTGAGTAGGTGAAATTGGTGAAGGGGATCAAGACACACAAAATCTCAAATATAGATTAGTCACAGGGATGAAAGTACAGAGAGAATATAGTCAATAATGCTATAATTAAGAAAAAGTAAACTCTATAGGCCAGCAGGTATATGAAAAGATCCTCAAAATCACTAATCATTAGGGAAATGCAAATCAAAACCATAGTGAAATAATTACTTCACACCTGTCAGGATGGCTATTATAAAAACTAAACAAGACAAGTATTAGGAAAATTGGAGAAATTGGAATCCTTATACAGTGGTGCAGCTACTACAGAAAGCAATGTAACTGGGTCTTCAAAAAGTTAGAATAATATCTAGCAATTTCATATCTGGGTACATATTCAAAAGAACTGAAATAAGGTCTCCAGGAGATACCTGGACAACTGTGTTCAGAGCAGCATTCACAATAGCCACACAGTGGAGGCAATGCGAATGTCATCAGTGTGTGAATAGATAACCGAAGTGGGACATATGCAGACAATGGGATATTATTCAGCCTTTAAGAGAAGGAGATTCTGACACATGCTGTAACACAGATGAACCCTGAAGATGGGCTAAGTGAAATAAGCCAGTCACAAAAAGACAAATACTGTTTGAGTTCA
This sequence comes from Manis pentadactyla, assembly GCF_030020395.1. Classification (NCBI taxonomy): domain Eukaryota; kingdom Metazoa; phylum Chordata; class Mammalia; order Pholidota; family Manidae; genus Manis; species Manis pentadactyla. Next base: position 42,406,984 of record NC_080022.1, on the reverse strand, counting down.
CTTACCAGATGAGGTATCTAAACTCAGAGTAGGATGATGAGTCAGGGGAAGGAGGAAATAGGGAGTTGTTTGATAGTATAGAGTTTCAATTTTGCAAGAAGAAAAAGTGCTGGAGATTACCTCTACAAAAATGAATATATGTAACACTATTGGACTGTACATTTAAAAATGCTAAGATGGTAAATGTTATGTGTATTTTACCACATTTTAAAAGACATGTACTTTTAAAAAAATACAATGCTTGAAGTTTGGTTATAAAAATAATATAAATGCAGTTTGGAACAGCAGAAGAAACAATTACCCCTCACTACCACCCACCAGCATTCACTGGTCTAGTAGTTGTGTTGTTTTAGTAATTTTTTAAAAAATCAACTTTTCCATTAAATAATGGGTTTTATAATTTTGAAGATAAGGTTAATTTCATTTTTGGTGGTAAATGTGCTGGGTTTTTTGTGGATTTTTTATGAACCACTTCCTGCCTGGGACTCGTGCCTGCCCTCTTTGGATTACATACTGAGATGGGTTGGGAAACAATGGAATGAGCATTAACAGTGTCAAAAAAATACACTTCACAAAAGTTACTAAAATGCAAAGAGTAATAATTTACTGTCCAGAAAGGTACAAGGCCATTTCATACCCAGGTTACTACAGAAAGGAATGGGCAGGTAAGAGCCAGTTTCTCACTTTGGTGCAGCCTTTGAAGCAAGGTTTGAAAATGGGTTTTCAGACTCTGGTCACAGCAAGCAGTATCATTACTGTGTCTTCTGGTCAGCAGGCATTTGAATCATAATTAGCAACTATTTTCACTTTTTTTTTCCTTCATGCCAGGCTTGTGCTGGGTGGTTTAATAGGGAAGAAATTTCATAATTTATTAAGGTTTGTGTTCTCACTAAAAGTTCACAGTGCAGTGCTCAGTGCTGTGAGAAGCAGAAGCAAGAGTCCCAGAGAGGGAAGGGAAGGTTGTGTGTGTGTGCCTAGATTTTGAGTTTTATCTTGTCATTACAGAGTCACTGAAGGGTTTTGAGCAGGAGGATGAAATGATCACATTTGGAAGTTAGATCACTGTAGTGTGGAAAGTAGATTGGAGAATCATATGGGGGTGGGAGGAGGGTGGAGTCAAACATGGGGTTAAAAAGTCCCCAGATGTCTAGCCTGGGCATCTGGGTGGACAAGGGTAGCCATTCATACTGATTTGGAGCCTATGAGGTGAGGAAGGGCACAAAAAACATTTTGGAACTGTTTGGTAATTTTTTTTTCATTTAGAAATAAATCACATTTTAATTAAAGTTTTATGTAATTGCTTGAAAATTTTTGTCAGCATGGCAGAGGGAAAATGCCTAGATTTCAAATCCTACAGATGTGGGCAACTCTGGGTTAATCAAAGGCATATTAAGCATGAGTGTTTAGAGTGCCTAACAAAGAATAAGAAAATATAAATTAATAAAATAATTTTGTATTTTTAAAAAGCATCAAGTAGTTACTTGGAAAATAATGAAAACTCTTGTTGGTTTTTGACATTCATTTTGCACTTCAGATCTCTCTTATTTTGAATTCTATGTTAGGGTTAGGGGGTACCAGACTCTTCCCAGTTCTTAGGCCTAAAGGTATTAACCTAGGTTCTGATCTGGTTTTTGCCTTCTTTTGGCTCTGTGACCTTGGGAAGTTATCTGACCTGGGTCTCGGTTTTGTCCCTCCTTCTACTAGGGTTGTTAGGTTTAAATAGTAGCTCTTATCATAGAATGATAAATGTTTCTTTTAAAATATTTTTATGGGATATTTTATTGTTTTCTCTCCATATGGCAATGTTAGCTTGTGAGGGAGTCTAGCTTTTAAAACAGGCTGCCTTTGCTTCCATTCTTTTAATACCCAGAGAGATGATGGTGAGACTCTGTAGGGGTATTCAGGACATAAAACAGCTGCAGGAGGCAGTCCTAGTGAGGGGTGGGACCTGCCTCCTACCTCCTCCTTCCCTGCTGCCCAAAGGAGAGTCACTGAGAAGACTTGCACCTGCTGGGGGCCCAGAGTGGAAACTTCCCAGCTGGTGCCTCTCCCCAGGCTGGATGAATAGTGATTGAATTACAGTTTATAAATCAGCCTCCCCACTGCCTAAAGGGGAAAGGCCAAAATTTGTTGCTCAGCATATAAGTCTCCCCACTCCCATGCAGTGCCTGCCTCCATATTTAGCTCCATCTTGGTCCTAACTCGGGCTTCTGCAACAAGGAACCGTTTGTAGTCTCAGCACCATCACTGGAAAAAACAACCAAAACACCCAGGCTATTTCTTACTGCCACACATTGTGATGCTAGTTCCTCTACCTGGAATGCCTTTCATCTTTTAAGACTCTGGAAGCATTCTCTTCATCCCCCAGGCTGGTTAAAGGCTTTCTCTGCCCACGAGTGCCCCACGTTTCCATCCATCACAGTGCCCATTGCCCTGTGTTATCGCCTGTGTGCTGATGCTACCCATGCTAGCTCATGAGTTCCTGGAGTGCAGGGCTCGGCCCGCTTCATCTCCGTCCTCGGTGCCCAGAATGCGGCTGTGCCCACGTTGCTCCGCCAGTGGCTGCTTGATGAGATGAGTGGCACAGAGTGCCTCCTTAGCAGCCTCCTGACCGCCCCAAAGCCAGTCAGGCCCAGGCTCCTCTTCATATCCAAGAACTGGTGTTAGCCACAGGGCTATACTCTTTTTGAAACTGCTTATCAAGAAAAGTTCCTAAGTCAGAGCTGGCATATGATGGATCAGTACCTCTTGGGCTCTGTTAAGGAAGGTGTCTTTTTTTTAAAGAAAAGAAGGTTTTTGAAATAACAAAGGAAAAGGACCCAACATAATGCCATCCTTGCACCTGAAGTACATGCTGAGTAACTTACTGCCAGTAAACCCTCATTAATATCCTCATGGCTAAAGAATCACAAGTCCAACTATGGCACATTGTTTTCTTGGAATACTAAGAATATCTTGCTTGAAATACAAAAAATTAATGGTCTTTACTCATCATTATTATTACCTGTTTTCATGTTTATCTCCCTGATTAGTCTATGAGACACCAAAGATAGGAACCAAGAATTCTAGCCTCCGAAATCCTTCAAAGCTTTCTTGTCCCCCTACACCAATGGTGACCCCTACTCCTTAATCTCTTGGAGCACCTTGCTTAAAATAGACATTCTTGGGTCCACCTAGATGTACTAAATGAAAAACTGGGTTTTAAATAAGCAAACCTTGGGAGATTCTTAGGCATACTAAAGTGGATGACCTACTCAGGTGGTATGTAGTCCTAGCTCCTTAGCTTGGCACCATGACCCCTCTGCAGACTGGACTCCACAGGTTCAAGTCTTTGCACAGCAGTGCCACCAAAACATCCTTGACACAAGGTTGGCCAACTCTTAAAAGTCCAGATGTTACCTCCTCCAGAAGGCCCTCCTGCACCCCCAAGGTCAGTGGTGCTCTGACAGTCCTTGTGCTTCTCACTCCCAGTTCTTTTCACATGGTTTGAGACAGGCTGTAAATGCCTCAATGGCATGGATTATATCTGACTCATCTGTATTCCCAGTGCCTAGCTTAAGACAGGTGCTTAAATCTTTATTGAAGGAAAGGGAAGGAAGGGACTCTGGGAACAAATCCTATCTTCTAGTGGATTCACTGAATATTGAAAATGTATTGTATGGAGAAGGATCTGGATTTAAATAATTTCTCTGCTACATATAAATGTGTTATATTACCTCTCTGAGCCTCATTTTCCACATCTCTAAAATAGAGATACTGTTTACTTTTTAGGGTTCTCTTGCCAATGGATTTCAGCCCCAGGCAAGTTCACTATGGATTCAATGTGACCAAAGAAATGACAGTAGAACGTTCTTGGGGTGAAAGGGTTATACCCAACTTTGTTTCCATGGTGGCAGGTCAGTCACTAAAATCCCATCCACTCAATAAGTCTGCATGCAGCAAGCCGGTCTCTTCCTCTGGGCCTCTCTGCCTGCACAGCCATCCTCTGGGCCTCTGTCCTCAGTGCTGCCACCACTCCAGCCCCTGCTGGGCTCTCCTGCAGCCTTGCAGCTGTGCCACCATGTCACCCAGAGCACTGGGCCGGGCTCTTTATATAGAGTCAATAGCGACATATTGCCCATATATGTGTAGTGAGCTAGCCAACCAGGACCAGGTGAGAATCCTGGCCATAGGAGCCTTCATTTTATCCACAAGGGCTAATGTGTAGGTTAAAATTTTAAATGAGATAAAGTGAGGTGCTCAGTTCAATGTCTGGCACATTTTAATATGGTAGTAAGTCACTGGAGGACTATCTTCTAGAGGTGAAACTAGGCTTGTCCTGTACAGCTCCAGAAGGCAGAACTTGCAGTGTTGGAAGCTGCAAGAGAATAGACCTGAGTTCATAGAGGTTTGAGTAGAAGGGGAAATTTCCTACTTGACAGAATGGAAAGCCTTAAGAAGAAGTGAACTTCCTTATCATAGGAGTGGGCAAGCCAAGGCAGAGGCTCACCTGTCAGGGCTGATGGAGAGAAGACTGATTCTACATGAGATTGGGAGTGTGGTGAAAGATGGGAGGCCGACAAAGCATTTCCACTTAGTGCCCTCCATAATTCCTTATTTATTCAACCAACACTGAGAATGTCCTCTTGGTTGGGCTCTAGGTTGGGCACTGGGGACACAAAGCTGAATCTAACAATTTCTCTTACTTAGGAGCCAACAGATACTAATAGTATCACTATTTAGTGATAATCTACTGAGCATCTACTATGTGCCAGGTGCTCTAATCCTCTCAACCATCTTTAAGAAAGTTCCATTGCCACCATTTTTCAGATAAAGAAACAGAAGCTTGGACAAACAAAGTGGCTTGCAACGGGACACACAGACCCAGTGAACAGTGCAACTGGGATTAAAATGTAGTCCTACTTGTCTCCTAACCTTTTTTTTCCCCACTATCCAAGGCTGCCTGTCATCTGGATGTTGAAATCTCTTTGCAGCCCCAGGGAGATCCCTAAACAGAACCCAAAGCCCTTCTAGGCACCAAGCTGAAGCTGATGAACGAATTAAAAGACTGGTCAGCTGTAGGAGGACATGGTCTCCCCACAGCACAGTTTGTGCCCCAGGGTTCTCTCCAGCCTGGGCCATGTGGAGGGCCCAGGAAAACACACTGAGGTCAGATCTCACTGCTCACATAACCAGCTGAGTTGCCTGGGCCAGCTCCCTGAGGGAACTTGAAACCTGACTGGGTTTCATCAGCTCCAAGAATAGCAGCTGACCCTACTCCTCCTGAGCTGATGGCCTCCAATCAGGTTCCAGGAGGCCCCAGCAGACTCTAGACATTAGCAACAGTAAGCTTTGACCTTGAAGCTGCTCTGGGGTAGGGTAATTACAGCTACAACCTCTATGTCTCACTGTGTCAGGGTACCACATGGATGAAGGAACATCCTTTGAGGGGAGTCAGGGCAGTAGGGAATCCATTTTACAGATGAGGCTATTGGGGCTCAGAGATATTGAATACTTGCTTAAGGTCACAGCGAATATGTAACAGAACAGGATTTGAGCCTTGGCCAGTGACCCTGCTTCTAGGAGGAGAGAATACTCTTGAGACCGCAAAAGAATCCTGGGCAGAGGAGATGAATTGCATTAGCTTTTAAAGTGATCTTACTCCAGCAGAGTGGTACCCAGGATTTTAGACATACAAGATTTGAAAGCCAGTAGAGATCCTGGAGAGCATCCCCATTCATCTGAGCCTGTTTCCCTATCTATAAAATACGAGTCTTACCCACATGGTAGGTGAATAAGCATAAGCATAGACTTGGATTTGAATCCTGGCTCTGGCATTTCCTAACTATAAGACCTTAGACAAATCACATCACTGCCTCTCTAAGCCAATTTCCTCATTCATTTGTTCCACAAATAGTTTTTGAACGCCTACTGTGTGCCAAGCATTATTCTAGCAGCTGGGGTTATGTCAGTGAAGAAAGCAGACAAAAATCACTGCCCCTGTCCAGGTTAAGTTCTAGAGTTCTCAGAAATACCTCATTAGATTGTCAGGATTAAATGGAAGAATGTACAATGGTATAATGTATCTGGTAATGTAATGGTGTCTGATAAATAATAAGTGCTCAGTTTAATGATCTGATTATTATGATGTGAACATGCCTGGTAAGTGCTCAGTGAAAGACACTTAATTTGATACTGAATTCAACCATTTCATTTAACAAACAAGGAAACTGAGACTAGAGGGAGCATGAAATGCCTCCAATTGCCCAACAAGACAATAACAGGTCCTCAGCTCCTAGTCTGGTGTTTGTACCACCATCCACTAAACCCAGAAGGCTGTCTCTGACAAGGGAGCCAGGGAGGGAGGTGGGCAGACTGAATGGTACAGCCAGTGAGGTTCAAGGTAGGCTTATAGCTGATACATGGGCTCCAGGACTCAAGTGGGCTTTCACTCTCGTTGTCAGATGCTTCCTGTGCTCCTCAGCTGTGCCAGGAGCTTCCCAAGCTCAGCCTCCGAGGCACATGGCAGGATGGGTCGAAGGTGGTGAGATCAAGGGTGGAAGATACGGTGCGCTGGTTAGGACTAGCTTCACTGATGTGCCGTCTGTGTGTTTGCACAGGGCCCCACGCTTGGTTTAATGCTCTGCTGCCACTGTCTTCAAATTCTTAATAATTTTTGAACAAAGGGCCCTACATTTTCATTTCCACTTCACTGGACCCACAGACGATGTAGTTTATTTATGCAGGTTCTGTGTTCTGGGGTGGAAGACAGCAGCTCCAATCAGCAGTGGTCATGGAACTTGTCAGAGGCCGGTTGGTCCTATGGGTTAATGGCTGAGTTGCCAACAGACAAGAAAAGCCAGACCGAGCCCCACCATATGGGTCTGGCCTGTGTCTGAGAGATTGCGATGTGGCAAGAGAGAAAATGGACTTTAAGGAGATTCTGGGGGTAGAACTGGAATCCACAGAGGATGGGTATGATCTGAGGTATGGGTATGATTCAGCTCAGTGTGGGAAAGAGTTTTCTAACAGTCAAAATGGAATCATACTACATAAAATATACCCCAAAGCTGTTAGAAATATATAATCATAATACTGACAGCTAACATCAACTAGATGCTTGCTATGGTGCTAGGAGCTGTTCTAAGGATTTCATTGAAAATATGATGGATGGCAGAGTGGTCAAGAATGCAGTCTCTGGAATCATACTGCCTGAATTCAGTCCTGGCTCTACCACGTATTAGCTGGGTGATCTGGGGCAAATTACTTAACCCTTCTGGTCTCTGTTTCATCATCTGGAAAATGGAGATAAGTATGGTGTCTTGCCAATGGGTTTCAGCCCCGGGCAAGTTCAGTATGGATTCAATGTGACCAAAGAATTGACAGCAAAACGTTCTTGGGTGAAAGGGTTATACTCAACTTTATTTCCAGGTGGCAGGTCAGTCACTAGAATCCCATTCACTCAGAGCAAGTCTGTGTGCAGCAAGCCAGTCTGCCTCTGGGCCCCTCTGTCTGCACAGCCATCCTCTGTGCCCCTCTGTCTGCAGAGCTGTCCCACACAGCCGTACTCCGGGCTTCTCTGCACAGCTGTCCTGCACAGCCGTCCTCTGGGCCTCTGTCCTCGGCGCTGCCACCACTCCAGCCTCTGCTCTCCTGCAGCCTTGCAGCCCTGCCACTGTGTCATGCCCAGAGCACTGGGCAGAGTTCTTTTTATAGAGTCAACAGCCATGTATTGCCCACGGGTGTGCAGTGAGCTAGTCAACCACGGCCAGGTGAGAATCCTGGCCACAGGAACTCTCATTTTATCCACATATGGTATCTGCCACCTTAAGTTAATTGTTATTAAACGATTTTACATGTGGAAAACACTTATAACAGTGTTTGACGTGTATTAAGTACTGTAAATAAGTGTTTTGTTACCGTTTTATTTAATGGTGCAGGTATTATTTAGCATTATTCCCATTTAACAGATGTGTAAACCGAGCCTTAGAAGAGGCTAGTGACTTGTTGATCACAGAGTTGGTGACTGGGATTTGGCAAGCAGTCAAGGAAGTTTCAAGGAGAATCTGCCTTAGGAGTTAGGTCAGACTTCGTGACCATTATGCCCTAGTGCTTAGACCAGAGTAGGCATCTGGTGGATTTTTGTTAAATTAATCACTTAATTATTGCTTCCTTCATCTCTGAGAGTCTAAGGGAAATGTGGGCTCTAGCTGGAGGAGGATCCAGGAACCCAGCTGCTTGGGACTTCTTACCACTGTTGGCCTCAGCATAATTAAGGATCAAGTATGTCTCACTTTAGGCCTCCTAAATCAATTGTCTGTTTGCTCTCTCCTCTCACCCCTGTGGGCACTGCGCAAGCCCCAGTCTCACCATTTCTCTGGCCTCTGAACTCAGCACCAGTGTATACTAATCCCGGTCTCTCCCGTCTGCACAGCACTTTTCAATGTACAAAGTGTTTTCACATTCAGTGGTTTATTGGTCTGTGTGGCAGACAGCTCAGTACTCAAACCAGGTCTCCAAACAGATCCCAGCCAACCACGACTACCCACCCCAAGCCCAGGGCAGACTGCACGGGAAGGAGTGTGCAGCCTGGACACTGGGGGGAGCTCAGTGAGCTGTTGCCTTCTGGGTGGTATTTGGGGGTTCCCCCCAGCCAAGGAGTGAACTGAGAGTGGCAAGACTGTCACTAGGGAGTGTTCGTGTTACTCACACTTAAGATCTCAGATTCCAAAGCAGTGCTGGGGGAGAATTGTCTAAAGGCAGGCAGCCCCCCACCTCCTCTAGAAGTTTAGAAAGTATGCTTTCATGAAGTTGCCAGTACAGAGGGCTGGGGTCCTAATCCTCAGCCCCGCCACAGAGTATCTTTTCCTAAATTGCCGTCAATTTATATCTAAGACTGCTATAGGACAGACAGTGGATTGCCACTGTATCTATACTAACGACCATCAGAGTAAACACTGTGTCAGTTACTGTTTTAAGTACTTTGTAAATATCAACTCTTTTAGTTCTCACAACCTTATGAGATAGGAAGTATTTTCATTTAACTTACAGAAATGCAATTTTACTTGCTGTGAATAAAAAGACATAGAGAAGGAAAGAGAAAGACCAATAATATATTAAGTATTATTTCACTCGCTCACCATATGCCCCGGGATGCTGTGTCATGGGAGAGGTAAACCTGGGGCTCCCTCTATTGGTGTCAGTTCCTACGTGTCTCATAAAATCCTCAGTGTGTGCACATTTCCCCACACGGAGTGTGTTTCTAGTGTTTAAGGAAGCCAGTCTCTTATCAGATATCCCACCAAGGGAACAGCTGATTGTTCCATTGCTAGAGGAAAAATTGGCTATGTATTGAGAGATGGTTCTATACTTCACTTGATGGGTGATTGAAAGGATTTCCAAGGATAATTTTGATTATACATGACATTTTAGAACCTTACTCTAGGTAAGCTTTGACTGAACTGTGACTTACAAGTAAATTGACTGACCATCTCAGTTTGTCTGAGTCTGGAGCGGTTCCTAGAACATAAGACTTTCAGAGCTAACATTGAGAAAGTCCTGGGCATACGGGGAGGAGCTGGTCACTCTACCACATAACACATCTCTGGGTCTATTGTAAGAGCCTTGTTGAGGCCATGGTCCATTACGTCATTGTTTCTGAGAATCTCAGGAGAAATTCTGGTCTGGTCTTCATACCAAGAATAGTTGTATGTCCCCTAAGAGATAAGCAGTTCCTTTTTATTTCATGAACACTGTGAACTATGTAAGTGAACAGGTTTCTCCTTTTGCCTTGGCTGATGGAAGTCCTAAAACTAAATGTGTGGTTTACAAATTCAGCTGTGTAAGTTACTATGTTCTGCACTTTTTGCATCCTTTTAAGCTCCACTCTGTCCCTACCTTGTGTTTTTTTCAGTCTCATCTTGTCCCGTCTAGAACTTAGATTTTGCTTTACCTTAAATGTCTTTCTGGATTAACGCAGGGCAAAATTAAACAGTTCTTAGCTTAGATCCATAGGTTCCGCTGAGAGTCATTGAAAATCTGTAATGATATATAAAATGTATGTGTATATATACATTTTTTCCTGAGGAAGAAGGAGCCAGAGATTTTAATAATTTCTTAAAGGAGTGTATGTTCCCCCAGATATTAAGAGCCATTGGTGTAAGTGAACCAAGAAATAAATAAATGCTTTTAGTAGAAGGATGTGGGAAGGTTGAAAGTTTCAACTAGAGTGCTGGTATTTTTAAATGTTGGCCTGACCGTATGGAGGAATGTTGGTGGGATGGGATGCCCCTCATAAGAAATGGCAAGGTGACAGAATGTGGTGTGCTGGAACTTAAGCGTTAGAAGTTAGCATGTTCTGGAGTGTTGATGTAACTGGGTCCCAGTGCTTCCTTCCAGATGTCCTGGCTTTCTCCTTGCTTAGTTTTACTTCACAGTTGGGCCTCTATCTGATCCAGACTCTAAATCTCCCATATCCTTTAACTCAGCACCCTGTAAGGACCTAAAAACCAAATGGGTGCTAGACCCTTTCACCAATGGGCATGGGGTTGGCTCATGGGCTTCTGCAAACTTCACACTGGGAAGCCTTTTCTTTTCTGATTTAGCCCACACTCCTTTGAGATATACCTCAAATATCTTGCAGACTCAGATCCCTAGTACACTACCTTGTCCATTTCTGGGTCCTCAGTGCCTGTCTCAGGTCCTGCCCAGAGGGCATGCCAACCCTGTGACTAGTCTAGGGTAGTCTGGCTCAGCTGGCCAGAGGGCTGCTTACAGATTGAGCTCCCAGGGCTGAAGTTCAGCTTTTGGGGACATTAGGCTGAAGGCCACTCAGGGTCCTTGGAGTTGGGGCAGGAGTAGAGGAAGCCAGGTCAGAGTTAGTTGTGGAGGAGAGTTGAGACTTCATTATCAGAGGAACTAGAGCCAAAGGCTGAATCCAGGAGTTGGGACAGGACAGAGACTGATGTCCCTCAGCCTGGAGTTTAGAGTGGGGATAGATAGAGGAGGAGTTGGGATGAATGTTGGGTTTCTGGATATTCTCTCCTTCTTTTCTCCATCCATTCATTCGATTAGCTAACATTTGCTGAGGCCTCTCGGTGGCAGACCTATTCACACCGTGGAGTTAACAGTCTGTAATGGAGGAGACAGGCATGTAGACAATGATAACCCAGTGTGGTCAGGGATGTGCCATACATAGGAAAGTGGTAGGGACTGTGGGAGACCTGAATAAGTTCCATTCTGGTGTGGGAGTCAATGTTTCCCTAGAGGAATGCTGTTTGAGCTGACCCTGGGAGGTGTGCATGGTGGCAAAGGACATCTCTGTGCTAGGAAGGCTGCCTCAAAGCCCAAGGGCATGGGAATTTCCCGGTGACCAGATGTGGGCCTTAGATGAAGCTGCTGCTGATCACAGACTGTCCAAGTCTGTGGTCTGCACAAGTTTGATCTGTTCACCTCTAATCTAATGGCCTACAGGCCCCTCTCCCCAGCTATTCCAATAACTCACAAATTTAAGTCTGTTGCAGTCACTTCCAACCAGGGCTAAATAATTGGCTCTTACCATTTGGAGACATTTCCTGAGATTATGAGATTATGAGAGAACAGGATTTTCCAGAGGTGCAAAGCCTCCTACCTCCCAGCCATCCTGCTGCTATGCCCTTTTTTCTCAGCCCACTTAGATAGGCTCTCATCCCAACAGCTCACGGGGCTACTTATTCCTCATCTGTCCATCTTGCTTATCTCAACTTTAAAACTGGTTTCATAATGGTGTTGGGAATGCTCACTAAACTGTGCGCAAGAGAACTGCATTCAAACCCTGGCTCTATGTACACTGGGCTTGGCACTCCTTCTCTATGGACTCAGTGTTCCATCTGTGAAAAGGGGGAGGGCATGCAGAGATTCTAAGACCTCTTCCTGCCTTAACATTCCATATTTATGTGGACCTGGATGCCTGCTCCTTTGAAATTAGAGGCTGTGTGATAGCAGAGCAGACTCTGGCGACAGGAGACCTAGATATGATTTGGGCTCTGACTTGCTTTGGGACAGTCACTAGGCCTTTCTGATCACCTTTCTCATCTGGTAAACTGAGGTAATATCTACTTCACAGTGTTTTGTGAGGCTCCAATGAGCAAAAACAATATGATAATGATGAAGATGGCGGGGGTGCTGATAATGATAGTAATAACAATCTGCATAGCCGTCAATGTCTTAGAATAAATTACAATTGGGGGTGTTGCCAGGAGATTAGGGGCCAGCACCAGTGTCATAGGGAATGTGAACAAGTCTTTGAACACCTTCTCCATGGCTGATCAAACACTGCCAGCAAAAGCTATTTCTGAGGGGGAAAAGGGAATTAGTCTTTGCTGACTACCTACATACATTTGTTTCTTCTAGTCTTATGAGGTTGGTATTAGTGTACTCACTTACTAGCTAGGTAACCAATAAATTAACCTTCAGAGACCCCATCTCTTCATCTGTGAAGTGAAACATTACCTAACTCAACATTGCTGGAGGCCATAGTGGTTACTGGCTGTGTCTGCTGTCCAGCATCCAAACACTGTGTAATTTGGAAGAATTCCAAGCTACATGGAAGTTAAAATGGGCAGCAACTCTTTCCCCGTCCCCTATGGGTCTTGGCTGGGTCAAGTTGGTGCCCCATCGGGTCTGGAGCCGGGTGTGAGTTGGGCAGAGCAGTGAAAACAGTCAGAGAGTACTTTGGGAGGTTGCTGGAAGGGCAAGAGCCCAGCAGGGCCATGGTGAGCATCAAGCAGCTGTGTGCTCGAGTCTAAATGGACAGTTCCTGTGGTGGAACTGCGGCTGTGCCCAGCTGCCCTGGTTCTTATCTAGCTCTCCAGCCTCCCTGTCACTTCAGGGAGCCATCCAACAGCCTTCCAATAAAGCTCCTTTTTGCTGAATTTTACCAGAGCTTGTTTTGCAATGGAGATTGTTTGCAACTGAGAATCCTGACTGGTACAGAGTAAACCATGTAACATGAGAAACACAGTGTCCAGCACATAGTGAGCACTCACAAAACTACACATAAGCACACACACACATGGAAACCAAGGTTCAGAGAAGTCAATGGACCTGTCTGAAGTCACACAGCTAGGCAGTTGTTCTGGTATGGGGTTTCCCACGAACATCTCAATGGTAATTGTATTTAGATATCATTTCACATTGCAGCACATTATAGTTGAACCATTTATTGTTAATACATTGGTTCAAAAGCCTCAAAACACCCTGTGAGGTCCACAGAGCCAGAATATTCTCTTTCGACAGCACTGGCTCAATGTAAACAGAAGTGGCCTAGAACCCATGTCTCAAGTCTCAGCTCAGGGCTGGTACTCTGGTAGTGTCCACACACATGAGCTCACATGCATATGCTGCTGCTAGCAGTGAAGCAGCTCTATCTGAATACATGGATACCTGGAGCATTGGTGACCTGGGGTGAGTCAGCTGCTGCCATCAGGGAGGGAACACCATGTGCCAGAACCTGCAGAAAGGAATGCTCCTGTGGCTGCTCTGCTGCTCTGGGGGTGTGAGGGAGTAGGGAGATGGAGCTTGGAGTACCGCATGGGGATGGGAAGGGATGGGTGGAGGTGCCTCCTCTGCGCCTACTAATCAAGGGAGGTTTTGATTCCTGCAGTGCTGGCAAAGTGGCTTAATTGGACCTAACAGGAGAAAATGTGTGATGAATATGGATAATACTGGCAAATGAGGCCCCAAGAAAAGCTGGCTGCAGGAGGGGGGTTAAGTTCAAGACAGGTCTGAAGGGAATTAGGTCTGCTCCATGGATTAGCCCAGACAGGGGACGGAGTCTCCTCCCCAGGGTCCCAGGACCATCCTGCTGATCTGGATCTCCATGCTGCGCCAGCCTTCAGACCTTGCCTTCATACTCGCACAGAATCAGAATATTAGAACCACAGGGTTCTGGGATTAGAATCAGGCTTGGGTTTCGACAGCACTAGCTCAATGTAACCCTGTAAACAGAAGTGGCCTAGAACCCATGTCTCAAGTCTCAGCTCAGGGCTGGTACTCTGGTAGTGTCCACACACATGAGCTCACACGCTATGCTGCTGCTTCCAGTGAAGCAGCCCTATCTGAATACATGGATACCTGGAGCACTGGTGACCTGGGGTGAGTCATAGACCTTTAGCATCACATATGTTAATCATAGAAAATTTCAGAATCTAACAATCTGACAACTGGAGGCCCTTGGGAAAAAATTTAGGAGATCCTTCTCCAACCTTCATTTAATAACAATAAATAACATCTGTTGAGCATATCACAACTTATAAAGTCCTTTTACATCTGTACGGCCATTACAGGGGAGTGGAGATATTCTACCTTCAGGTTAAGTAATGCACATTAGGTCAAAATGAACCGGCTGGGATTGGAACCCAGCTTTGCAGGATAAATTCTGTTTTCCATATGCCAGATGCTTCTAGAGTTATAGAAACACTTTTAACTACTTGGTATAACTTGTCCAAATTCTTGGATTTTTGTTGTGCAAACTTGGCATGGTTGTGTACTGTTTTTCTTCATGTATTCTGGCATATTGCAATGTTCTAAATGTGATTATCTCTGTTGTATCAGGGCTGGCACATTCTTGTTAGCTTTGTGGCAGTTTTTATCATCCAGCACTGTTTCAGTTCACAAAGAATGTAACATATCCAAGAATAGACCTAAAGTCACTAACATAAAGACTGAACTTCAAGTCAGTCTACGTTTAGTCAGAACATGTTCTGATTTTCTTAGAATAAAAAGTTAAACTACCAAAAATGGGGAAAGAAGAAAGGAAAAAAAAAGCCTCCCTGGATAGGAGCACAGAACCCCCACGAGGAGGGGTGGTTGTGATGAAGGCGAGGGGCGCTCCCCCTGGAGGAAATGCCAGTCATGGGCTGCCGGTAGCCTGGGGCAAATCCCTGCCCTTCTCTGGGTCTCAGTTTTCCCCAGTTGTGGATAATAATTCCTGTCCTGGGAAAGTTCAGGAGCTTATCAGCCCTGGGAGAGATCTGCAGCCACAGGGGAAGCAGCAAAGGGAGCCGGCAAAGGGGGAGGGGCGTGGAACAGCAGGGAGCTGCGAGGGGCTTATGATCTCCATGGTAACACACAGCATCCAGGAGAGGAGGCGGGGTTTGGGACCTGGAGATGGAGGTCTTGAAAATGAAGGTTTCACAAAGAAAGCGTCCTCCTGTCTGGAGAAAGGCCTCTTGGAAAATACAGCTCTCGGCACCAGAACAGACTGTGCAGTGATTCTTGCCCCATTACAGATGGGGAGAACCGGGCCCAGAGAGAGGACCAGAGTTGCCATCAAGTCACCGGCAGGGCCGCATTTGAACCCAGTTGTCCTGACTTCTAATCTGTGCTCTTCTCTGTACCAGAATGTTGTTTCTCTGAAACTCGGTGTCCCCATTTGTATAACGAGTCAGTTGAAAGGAGTAAGTCTCTGAGGGCCCTTGGAGCTCTGACAGCGTTCAGTGAAGCCAAGCAAACACGCCTGGGACAGTGCATACTAAGATGAGGAGCATGGGTTCTGTGTGGCACTGGCATTGGCTGGTTTGTCTGGATTCCTTACCCCAACAAATGAGGGGGCGCAGGGTGGAGAGTGGTGTTTGTGGAACGAGCATTTATACAACCAGACATATTCATTCTTCAGTTCCACAAGGTTTCTACTATTATGCACCACATGCTGTGATTAACGCAGAGAAGGGCTCACTCACTGAGGGCTGGAGCTTTCAGCAAGCTTTGCTGGAGGAGAAAGCCTGGGGCAAAGGAAAGGGGTGCCTAGGAAGGGACAGATGAGGAGAAGACTCCAGTGCCTTGAGCTGCCCTACAGAATGCACTGAGTTCATTTCTTGGGGCTTCCCAGCCAAGCATGATTTCTCCCCACCCCCAGTCACCAGGAGGATGGTTTCACTCTCAAGGTTCCTGCTGGGCAGTGCGGCAGGCTGGTCGGCCAAGAAATTTTCTTAGAAAAACGCAAAAAGTTATGTTGAAGAAGAGGTGGGGCAGGTGGCCCCTGCCAGCTTCTTATAGGAGGGCCCACTTTGCTATGTATTTTCTTTTCTGGTTGCTTTATTGGAGAGAAGGTGTGCTGAGACCATGCACCCCCTTTGCCAGGTATGGTGACAAAAGCACTGACCTGGGAGCCAGAGACCTGGGTCCACATTCTGACTCTACCTTTAGTTCAACGTTTTGCCTTGGGCAGGTTTTTTACTTGCTTGGTCTTAGTTTGAAAAAAAAAAAAGAAACGAAAGAGAAATATGGATCATCTCCAAAATGGTGTATTGAGAATGAAATGGGAAAATGGTTATGGAATCCCTATTTCCTTACCAAAGTTGTATTTTATTATTTACTGTGAGCCAAATATTTTACAAACGTTTGTTATCTGAGCAACTATCTTGCAGTTCGTATTTGTTATCCAAATTTAACATATGAAGAAACTGTTTCTCAGAGGAGTGAAGAAATTTGCCCAAGGCCACAGAGCTAGGAAGCCACAGGGAAAGGATCCAGACCCAAGTCTTTCTGATTGAAGTGTATCTCCAACAGCAGATCCCTTGGAATCTTAGCTCCTTCATGTAACCCATGCAAATCACCCACCCAAGGTAGAGAGCAAGGTTGAGAAGAAAGCAAGTGGATCTGGTGGGGCATACGGAAGATAGTGAAAAGCCAGCTTCAATTCATCTAAGGAGGAACTCACAGACAAGTGAAGAAGACAGGTCCCTTCACAATTGTAATAAAATATGTGAAAAGAACTGTACTAGTACTCTTCTTCTGTGTAACAAACTACCCCAAAACATATGGTTTAAAACAATAACCTTTTATTTGCTCATGATTCTGTGCGTTGGCACTTTGGGCTGGGTGATGGAGTTACACTGGACTAATGTAATGCCGTGTGTGAAACTAGCATGACTTATCTTAGTGGTAAGCCACGCGCCAATTGATGAATGAATAAAGAAATCATAGCACTTTTCATACTATATTGTAACTGTCTACTTAACCTACCAGTCTTCTTCCAATAGCCTGAGAGCAACCTGAAGGCAGGAATTATGACTGACTCATTTCTTTTTTCCTAGTGCTCAGGGCAAGGCCTGGCACACAAAATATGTTAAGTCCATGTTTGTTGAATGATTATGGCTGGGGTGGAACTGGTAAATGACCTATTTGTCCAAAGTCCTTGGAACCATAACTGGCACTCATTTTAAATATAAAGTAGACATTATGAGACCTCTACCTCATTGAGACCCTTCAAATATTGTCATGATCTATCAAGGTCAAATTCAACTTCTACTTCCACAAAGGCTTCCAGACTGTTGTTCTTTTCTACTGTTTCAGACTCTCTGCAACTCTGAAGGCCCTGATCCCACAGCTTGGCATTTGCTTTCAAATTCACTCTGACCGCTCTCTAGGGATTTCATGGGTCAAGTCTATTCATTCCTAGTGCTAAGTCCCCAAGGGTAGGGCTGCATCTTCAGTCCTAATGGGCTTGTCTGTGTTCCTCAGTCAACACTACCTTAGGGCTTGATCCTGTGAGGTGTGGAGAGGCCTGCAAGGAGCCATTCACACCCTCATTAGTGCTCTGCCCATGACAGCCCCCCAGGTGTCTGTGCCAGAGCAAGGCATACTGTTCTCCCCGGCTCTGGGCTCTGGCCTGGGCCTCAGCTGTACCGTGCGCTGGCCCCTGAGCTAACTGGGCACAGACCAGGAAGGGCAGTGTCACAAATGACAGTGGAATGACCTCCTCCTGATAGGAGGAGAGATGTCCAAGGTCTCAGCCATTTCTTGTGGGCACATGAGCCATTGCCATCCTTCAGACTTCTGAGGTTTCAGGAACCAAAAGAGCAGGTGCTCAATAGGCCACAGAAGCAGAGCTCCTCGGTGGCAAATTTCACTCCAGTGTCATGAAGAACACGAAAGTAAGCTACCACACAACTTGTTAAGTGTTAGCATGAGATTGGCCATCTTAACACTGTCTCCATTTTGAGAAGAATGGGAATTTCCTGCCTGAGCCCAAGCTGTGAGAGTACCCTGCTTGGTCACTATCAACCTAACAGCAAAAGTTACCTTGCTAGCAACAGTAACCACAAAAATTCCCACTTTCCAGAGTACCTCCTCCCTCTGCCCTGTATCTACTCCAGCCTGTACACGGATGGGGGCTTCAGTCCTTTGCTGGAGACCCCCTCTGCTGGTTCATCTCTAATAAACTTGTGTTGTCATAGAGCCACCCCTCCTCTATTTCCTTTCCTAACCTAAAACCTTACACCAAGTTCCTTCCCATGCTGAAAAACCTTTCCTGTGGTTCTCCCTTGACCTCAGGACAAAGACTGAGCCCCTTACCATGGCAAAGGCTTCAAGACTTGGCTCATATACCCTTCCAGCTTCGTCTCTCACCATTCCCCAACTTGACTCCAGTGTCCACCCAAACAAACTGAACCACTAATTGTTCATTGAACTCACGGTATGCTCTCAGCCCTCAGCCTTTTACATGCTGTTCCCTCTGCCTTGACTCCTGTTCGCCATCTTGCACCACAAATCCCCTTTCACCTGTCAGTCTTCAAGACTTAATTTAGGTACTCTTCCTCCAAGTAGCTTCCCTGAAGCTCTTGGCTGGGTTAGGGATCTCCTGTAGATGCCAGAGCCATGAAACTCCCTGAGACAGAGACTGGGACTTCATTTGGCCCAGATTCAGAGAATTGCTTTCCATCAGTGTTGAAGGAATAAACAAATGCAAATATTTGAGGTGAAGCTGGAAAACAATCAGTCAGGAGTGCTTTAAAGGTGAGCGGAAGGTTTAATATTTCCAAATTTTAAGATTCAACAGTTCCCTAATTCTTGGCTGAAAATTCACACTTGGGCTCTCCTCCATCTGGAGCCCACTCTCCAGTTAGCCACATCCACTCTGTGCCCTCCAAGTGTTTGTTCTCAGCTAGGCACACACACATGTTCTGAACATAACCTGGAAAGCAATTTGCAAGGAATAATTGCCTCTTGGTCGATGCGTGCTTGGGAGCAGTTGTGAACTCAGGCTATTTCTGTCTGTGCGTCAGACCGCCTAGCATCCTTCCTCCTCTGCTGCCCTGCGGGAGGGGGCTCCCACTGCACAGGGTGGGCACTTTGTTTCCAGCTCAGGACTCAGACAAGCCAAATCCAGAAAGAGCCAGCTCTGAGGACTGAATTCAAGTAAAAGAAGCTGAACATGGAGGGTGGGGAGGAGCTTCATGCAGCCTGGCATGTGCCAGTCAACAAAGGCAGCACACATCCCCACCCCTTCCACACAGGCTCTTCTGGGGAAATTCTGCCAGGGCTTCGGTGGTCCTGGATCAGCAGCATTGGCATCATGTGGGGCTGGTTAGGTAAATGCAGATTCTGGGGATTTAGCAGATCTACTGACTCAGACATTCTGAGGTGGGAGAGAGGCGGCCCAGCAATTTGTGTTTTAACAAGCTCTCCAGCTGATTCTGATGCAGGCTGAAGTTTGAGAACCACTGCCTTAGGCCACTGATAGCCCTTGAGTTTTTACAATTTACAGATTATCTCCCACACAGACCAAGAGCAGCCTAAAGGCAAGCGCAGTGTTGGATTCTTCCTTGCAATCTCCCAGAAGGCCCAGCACAGAAAATGTTCAGGAAAAAATTCAGTCTTGCTGATGGGGGTACCAAGGAGAGAGACGGGATCTGCCCTGGGAAAGGTCACACAGAGCATCAGAGACAAAACCTCCCACTTATCACCCACTCTCCCTGCCCCCATCACTTCCCTAAGCTCCCTCTACAACAAATAACTTACAGTTCCTGGACTGTGCTACACTTTCTCGCTGTTTTTGAACATGTTGTACTCTGACCATAATGTCTTCTGACCTTGTCTCACCTGGAAACTTTGACTCATCTTTGATGATTCAGTTCAGACTTCACTTCTGCCTCCCTCACGCTGCATGAGAGGCCACCATTGGGCCCCCTGCCCTTTTGTGTTCCTACCTTGCCCTCTATATGAACCCCTTGAAGGTACCAGCTGTGGCTGATTCCCTGCTGTTTCTGTTAGCTGGCACAGAATAGACACCACTGAATGTAAGACAAAGGGACAACGGTGTTGGGTTTAGAATGTTGAAAATAATTCCCCGTCTTGCCAATGGGTTTCAGCCCCTGGCAAGTTCACTATGGATTCAGTGAGATCGAAAAATGACAGTAGAAAATTCTTGGGGTGAAAGGGTTTATACCCAACTTTATTCCCACAGTGGCAGGTCAATCTCTAGAATCCCATCCACTCAGAGCGAGTCCGCCTGCAGCAAGCCAGTCTCTGCCTCTGGGCCTCTCTGCCCCCGCAGCCGTCTCAGTCTCTGTCCTCAGCACTGCCACCATTCTAGTCTCTGCTCTCAGGCAGCCTTATAGCCCTGCAGCCATGCCACCATGTCGCCCAGAGCAGTGGGCAGAGCTCTTTATATAGAGTTCAGTATATTGCCCACACGTGTGTAGTCTGCTAGCCAAAACCAGGGCCAGGTGAGAATCCTGGCCACAGGAACCTTCACTTCCCCCCGCCCAAACTCCCCCACCGACCAAATGTACACAAGACAACAAATAAAGCAAGATGGAAACAAGGTCTCTTGACTTCCAGCCCAGGGCACTTTTGTGGGTGACTCACCCTGCCTTGCCACTCCATCAGGTGCCCTTGGCTGGCTCAGGTCCCTTGTACAGATGTCTAAGAGTGAATGGTGCACTGTTGCAGGTCATGTTACTATCAGAAATGTCAGGAGCTGCTTTCAGTGGCTACTGAGTCTTCCTGATCCTTGCCTTGCACGCCTAAGGCAAGCCTAAAGCCACTGCTAAAATTAAGATGAGGAGAACATCCAGGAAAGAGGGGTGGCTGTTGGCATCCTGCCCTAAGATTCCTTTGCTATCAGCTTAATAAAACAAAACAAAACAAAACAAAATAATAGCAAACACGTAGTGCTTTCTATTTGCCAACACTATTCTAAGTACTTTGCATGGACTAAGTAATTTATTCTTCCCCCAAATCCTAAGAGATAGGTGCTACGATTGTACCTGTATGGGTGAGAGAATGGAAGCACAACTGTTACCTAGCAGTTAAGGGCAGGGACAGGATTTGAAACAGGCATTTGGCTCTAGAGTCCCTGCTCTTTACTCACTATATTATACTGAAGAACACCCATCTGAAATAGTAAAGAAGTCTTTGTAGCACTTTCATATTTATGAAGGGAGTTCATATCTATCATCTCTTTGAACACTTGCCATAATCCTGCAAGGAAACTGAGTCTCAGGGACACTAGGGGACTTTATCAAAGCCAAGCAGGGTCAGAAAGTGGCTGTGTCCACACTGTGGGGCCTGTGTTTGGTCTGTCAACCATTCATT
Source organism: Manis pentadactyla (assembly GCF_030020395.1). Taxonomy (NCBI): domain Eukaryota; kingdom Metazoa; phylum Chordata; class Mammalia; order Pholidota; family Manidae; genus Manis; species Manis pentadactyla. The sequence continues at coordinate 42,385,645 of NC_080022.1, read as the reverse complement.
CCCTCACTCACTTGTTCATTCACTCTTCTATCCACCTGAGAGATGGAATGATATTAAACATGGTCCAGCCCTGTGTACTCCACACCCCTCTCATTCTGTTCTTTGGCAAGGGGCTCACTCCAGAGTGAGGCAGGGGTCACCTGCCTCTGGGTCCCAGTCATCCTCCCAGGGGATCCTGAGTATACCTGCTCTGCGGCAGGAAGACCCAGCCAGAGTTCTGACTCCCCAGGTTAGGTGAGGGGCTCCTCTGAGCCTCCCCAGGCCTTGGGCTTCTTCATGGTTGCATGGAGTGGTTACTGACCATTCTACATGGGACCCATGTTTAAATTCCCTTTGGTCCACAGGAGGCCAGGCAGAGCAGTACAGGTGGGTCCACAGCAAGGCCTGGGTAGGTTTGCTGGGAAAAGCCCTCATTTATCCCACTAGGTTCCAAAGTCCATTTGATCATCCCCACTCCCACCTTTCACTGAAAAGAGACTCCAGAAGAGGATGGTAAAGAGACTTTTATTGGATGTTTATGGGGCTGGGCCACATGAGTCTAGACTGGGGAGAGAATCCCCCTCAGGGCTGCCTGGAATGTTACTGGCAGTCACTGTGGCCATGAAGCAGTGCTGGGGAAGCTGTCTGGGTTCCACAGCCTGCTCCTCATTGTGGTCCAACTGTGGGATCAGGAAGAGGTGACTGCCTGAGCGAGCTCACTCCTGGCACCTCCACCAAACTGCCTGCGTTCCCACCTTGGCAGTCAGGGGATGCCTCCTCGTGGTCTGGAAAACAGCAAGCGAGGGCATGGGGTTTCCTCCTGTGGCCCCTCCTCCCAGGCTCATGCACCCTAGCTCACTTCTCTGAGTGCTTACCTTGGGCAGGACTGTGCTCAGAGTCTTAAATGTATCATTCATTTAACAAATATTTATTAACAATATATCACATCAACCACTAGGAGCTGTCAATGTTTTCAATGAACTTAAAGTTTAGTGGGGAAGACAGACAATAAATAATTGTTAGGAAATATGAAGAATTAACCATCATAAACCCATGAGGTAGATGCTATTAGATACTCATTTTTTTAAATTTTAGATACTCATTTTATATATGAGGCTATAGGCTACATGGCTAGTAAGCAGAGGAGTGCTGGAAATTTTTAAACATACATTATTCTCTTCTCTAAGAATAAATTCCATGACTTTTGTCATCTACTGCTTTATCCTCTCCTTTTATACCTGAACTTGAAAGGAGGTCCACTTGGTCTTACTATTTTCCACTTCCCTTCATGACTTATTCTGCTGAAATTTATTTAGTTCCTGCCCCCACATATCTTAAAATGTTTTGTCACTAAAATCCCATGATCACTCATAAATCCTTATTTCCTTGACTTATCAGGAGCATTTGATACAATTGGGCATTCCTATCTGTTTGGATAAAAAGTGTATCAAGTGTTTAAGCCAGAAATGTGAGTCATCTTTCACACCTTCTACCCCAGCCGCTTCTCAAAGCCAAGCAACATTCCAGGTCCTCCTGATTCCCCCAAATCACCGTCTGCCATATTCACCCATTTCTCTCCATCCTCAAGGCTACCACTCTCCACCAGGCTTTCATCTTCTGCCCAGACCACTAGAACAGCCTTCAGTCAGTCTCCCTAGCTCCAAGTCCATCCTCCAGACTATAGCCAGAGAGATCTTTCTAAAGTCAATGAGTCCATGTACTATTCTTTCTCAAAAGCCTTCAACATCTTCCCATTACCTGTGGTCTCTGAGGTAGGATTCAAGGGTCTTCATGTACTAGCCCTGTCCCTTCTCTTGAGCTTCATTACTATTACTCAAGAACTCTATGCTTTGTTACACTAAAATTTTCATTGTTCCCTGAATGGGTTCATTCCTTTATATCTCTATTTCTTTTCTTGTGCTATTTCTTCTGCCTGGAATGACATTTTACATTTTCTCTGTCTAGAAAACTCCTCTGCTTTAAGACTGATTGATGGAGGGTATCCAGGAAGAATGGTACCTCTGAAAACCAAGAGAAGAGTGAATTTCAAGAAGGAAGCTGTATTGGACATTGGAGTTGGCTACCCAACATCCATTGTGCCTCTTCCCACCTGGTAATAACAGCTATATTTGGATGGGCTTGGCCACATCCCAGCTCCAGCAGTGGGGCCTGAATTGATCTGAGCCAATTGGGTAATCCCATTCTTTTGCCACATGGATGAGCAATGTGTCCAAAGTACATCCTTGGGCACAGTGATTGTTTTAGGGGTGGGCACATGACCTAAAGTGTTCCAATCAGAGTAGAGCTCAGGCCTTTTTTTCCTGGTTGGAAGAAGAGATAGCTTCCTCTTTCCATTCTTGGCTAGAAGGAAACAAAAAGCACATAGTCCCAGGCACTGCTGGCAGCCAACTTACTACCATAAGAAAAGTCAGCTTGAGGAGAAAGCTCACACACTGCAGAAGGTAGTTGAGAGAATCTCAAAAGACGGAGCTACAAGCCTGAGAAAGTTGTGAACTATTCAAACCACGCCTTTAGCCCATCCTATTTTTAGACTTGTCACCTACAGACCCATAAATTTCCTTTTTTTGTTTGTTTTGTGTTGAACTTTCTATTTTTAAATAATTGAAGACTCATAAGAAATTACAAAAATAGTACAGAGGGTTCTAGTGTACTCTTCACCCAGCTTTCCCCAGTAACAGCATCTTACATAACCATGGAGTGATTTCAGAACTCAGAGACTGACATTGATACAATATGATTTACCAAACTACAGATCCTATTAAATTTTTACCAGTTTTTATATGTACTTCCTTTTGGTGTACAGTTGTGGGTAAACTGCAGTATTTCTAGACTCTCTCGCCTGGCCTTAATTACAAGGGTGAGCGAGGGCATATCTGAGAGGTGGAATGGGATCCCTTCTTCTGCAGCTGGGTCATGAGAGACATGGGAGAGCAGAAGTGGACAACTGCTTGTAAGCAAAAAATGGGTTTCTCCCACTTTATTTCTCCCTTAGACTGATTTCAGTTTCAAAGGTAATTTGCCCTGGGATTTTCCCCACTTCCCCCAGAGTTACAACAGTACTATGAAAGTGTGTCATATGTATAGACTTATATAATCACTGCTAAACAGTCAGGATAAAGAACTGTTTCCACAAAGTACCACAAAGAAACTTCCTCATTCTACTCCTTTACAGTCAGACCTTCCTCTTCAACTTAACTCCTGGTAACCACTAACCCATTCTCCATTACTATAATTTTGTCATTTCAAAGTGTTTATAAGTGGAATTATACAATATACACCCTTTTGAGATTGTCTTTTCCACTTTGCATAACACCCTTGAGATCATTTAAGTTGTGTGTAGCAACAGTTTATTCCTTTTCATGGCTGCATATATTCCACTGCATAGTTGTACCATTTGCCCATTGAAGTACATTTGGGTTGTTTCCAGTTTTTGTCTATTACAAATAAAGCTGCTCTGAACAGTTGTGTACAGGTTTTAGTACAGACATACATTTTCATTTCTCTAGGAGTGTGATTGCTGATTTGTATGGTCTATTGGACTGAATGGTGACCACCCAAGGATATCAGGTTCTAATCTCTGGAACCTGTGAATGTTACCTCTTATTAAGTTTTTGCAGCTGTGATTAAGTAAAATTTTTGAAGATGAGGAGATAATCCTGAATTATCTGGGTGGGCCCTGAATGCCATCACCAGTGCCCTTTTAAGAGAAAAGCAGAGGGAGACACTGGTGTGGAGACAGATGTAGAGAATTGAGGGATAAAGCTATAAGCAAAGGGATGCTGGCAGTCACTAGAAACTGGAAGAGGCAGGGAACAGACTCTTCACTGGAGCCTTTGATTTTGGCCCAGTAAAATTGATTTTTATAGTCCCCAGAGTTGTTCAGAGAATAAATTTCTATTATGTTAAGCCGCCAAGTTTGTGATAATTTGTTGCAATAGCCATAGGAAAATAACACATATTGTAAGTGTATGTTTAACTTTATGAAAACATCAACTGCCTTCCAAAGTGCCTGAACCTTTTTCATTTACTAGCATTTTATAGGTGAACCAGTTATTCCAAGTCCTCACTTGGTATTGTCAGTGTTTTTACTTTAATATTCTGATGGGTGTGCAGTGATCTCACTGTGGCTTTAATATTCATTTCCTTAGTGGCTAATGAAGATGAAACATATTTTCATGTTTGTATATCCTCTTCAGTGAAGTTTCTGTTTAAGTCTTTTGCTCATTTTCTAATGGGATTGTTTGTTTTCTTAATGTTGAGTTTAGGAGATTCTTTATTCTGGGCAGGAGTCCTTTGTTGGATATGTGAATGTTATTCTCCAGTATTGGGCTTGTCTTTTCGTCCTCTTAATAGGGTCTTTAGAAGCACAAAATTTTGAGTTTTGATGAAGATCAATGCCAGTCTATATTTTTTTCTAATGAGATTGTACTTTTATTGCCTAAGAATTCTTTGCCTAACACCAGATCATGAAGATTTTCTCCTGTTTTCTTCTAAAAGTTTTATTGTTTTATGGTTTTCCTTTAGATCTATGATTTATTTTGAGTTAATTTTTGTATAAGGGTTAGGTAAAAGTTAACTTTTTAACCTATGCAAGTCTACACCACTTATTGAAAAGACTTCTTCCCCCATTGTATTGCTTTTGCACCTTTAAAAAAAATCTTATGGACACATTTATGATGTGACTTAATTTCTGGACTCTGTTCTTGATCTATGTGTCTGTCTCTCCTCTGATAACAAACTGTCTTGATTACTGTTGATTATTATTGCTATATGGTAAGTTTAAAAATCAAGTAGTGATTTCCTCCAACTTCATTATTCTTTTTCAATATTATTTCAGCTCTACTCTAGCTCCTTTATCTTTCCATATAAATATTAGAATAAGCTTGTCCATATATACAAAAAAGCTGCTGCAATTTTTATCTTTATTATATTGAGTCTTTCACTTCATGAACATGGTATATCTCTTCATTTATTTATGTCTTTGATTTCCTTCATCATCATTTTATAGGTTTTATCATACAGATCTTGCACATGTTTTGTTAGCTTTATACATAAGTATTTCATTGTTTTTGGAGTGACTATAAATTGTTTTTAGTTTTTATTTCCTTTTTTTGTTTTTGATCTCAATTTTGGCCTCAACTGTTTGTTGCTAATATATATATAAATACAATTGATGTTTGATTCTGACCTTACTTACTGTGACCTTGCTAAGTGCACTTCTTAGTTCTAGGAGTTTTCTTTGTGTCTCTGTGTGTGTTCTGTAGATTTCTTGGGGTCCTTTTTTATTTAAGCTTGTATTTTAAGGCATTTCATTTGGTATAGGGGTTTAGTTCAGCCTTCTATTCGATGGGGTTTGTTGGGGGGGACTTGGTGAAGGGGTGAGTCTAGTAACCATAAGCTTCTTCATGTAATTGTAGATTAATGATAATAGAATGAATTTTTTAAAAAAGTATTGTGAGGATTAAGCATTGAATAAAAATCTATTTTGTCATTGAAAAAAAAAAAAAAAAAGAATCCCCTTAGGTGAATCTCATATTTAGCCTTTTCCTGATTACCTCCCAGGTTTGGAATACTTTTTTTTTAACCAAGAGTTCAAACTGATGAACCAAAGATAGCCTAGAGTAATGAGGGTGCTCTTTACAAGAGTATTTCAGGACTCATTCTAAGAAAGGCCCACCTTTATTGAAGCAACGTCTGTCTCATGGCACACACCCACAAATCCCAGCTATGTTCTCTGGCTTCTCACAAAATGTTCCCTCCTCATGCCCTAGGACAGCTTTGCAGAGATCTGAGGCCATTGGCTATGAGCCCTGAGACTCCTTTGCTCAAGGAGAAATGTCCCCAGCTCTTCAGCTGGTCCATATATGACCTGGTTCCCAGAGAGAGCTGGTCATCTTTCTCTGATCACCTCTTGCTTGGTCAAAGTTCCTCTTAAATTGTGGGGTTCTGAGAAGCAGGCAGTCAGGGTTCAGGAGAAACCTTGGGCTTCTAGGAGCTATAAAACCTTGGCTCACATCCTCATTCAGATATTAATCACTGTGCTACCTTGTGTTCATCCCTTCTCTCTGGATCTCAGTTACCATTCTACAAAACAAGGTAGAAAGTATGGATGGGCTCATTAGTCTATTCACTTTCCCTTGAATTCCATCCAAGTTTTAAAGTATTCTGTCTACATAATGGACTGCATTTATTAAGTAATAATTTTTTCCCAATTTCATATTAATCAGAGAGCTTTGATTAGCAGGAGAGAGCTGGTGCTAATTACCCCCTTGAACTAATACAGTTCTAGCTCAAAGCAAATAAATTTGGTCCTAGTAAAAGCTTCAAAATATTGGAAATTGCTCAAGAATCCTCATTGCTATATTTGGGAACCCTCAGATGACTGTAACCCAAAACTGGGAACCTGTGGAGTGGATACTAAAACATTACCTCTGAGATTTGCTGGCTAGTGTGTTGTGTCTAATTAGCAGTAAAGAAAGACCATTACTCTCTTGCTTCGAGACCCTAGACAACTGTTAATGCAACCTGGACCACACTCTCATTTTCTTTTTGGCAGAGGTATTATAATGATAGTTAATACTGAGCTTGTGGATTCACCATGTCTTATTTATATGACTCTCTTTCCAAGATCCCTGGGTTTCCCTCAAATGTGTGCTTCAGGACCTTCAATTCCACAATTCCCATTTTCCAGGGATACCAGCAGAACAGGCAGTTGTCCTACTCTCAGTTACATATATTTCTGCCTCTTTTGTTAGCATTTATAATAACAGTTATTCAAGTCCCACAATGGTGGCCTGCAGCCTGGGGAGGGAGTCACATCTTTGAAAAGCTCCTAGCCAAGAGGCACCTGGGGGAGGAGGAGAGGAAAAGATAACAAGTTCACATTCCAAGTTACAATAAGATTCATGTTTGGCTAAAACGCGCTGGTACAACAATCTGGTCTGATTCCCTGAGATGGGTATTATTATCCCATGTTATAGATAAACAATGGGCCCAGACAGGGAAAGTCAACATTGACATGGTTAGTAAGTATTGGATCCAGGGTGCACTTTCCATTCTGACTGATTTCAAAGCTTGGACTCTTTCCACAGAGCAAGAATTCCCTTAGCATAGGTTAGGGACTACCAAGGCATTTAAAACATAGTTCTTACCTTTGAGATATTAGCAGACTCTTTGAGGACACTAATATGTAAAAACCTAAATGCCTAATAATAATTAAATGAGAGCTATTAATTGTTAAAGGCCTACCATAGTCAGAGACTAATTAGCTGCTATGTAAGCATCACCTCCAGTTTTTACAACTTTCTTAGTAGATATTATTGTAGGTATTTTAGAGTAAATTGAGGCTGAGAGAGAAGTGATTTGCCTAAGGCCACATAATGAAAGTGACCAAGCCGGGATTAGAGCCAGGATCTCTGGTGACCCAGCCCAGGGTTGGACCTTTCCATGTTTCTCCAAGGTCCTCTGTGGCCAATCCCCCCATTGCCTGGGGTCTTCAACCCTGAACTTGGGACTAACTTGTGGTGAGCCATGAAAGGAGTTCTCAGATTCTCTCCCTGCTTGGAAATGAGTCAAAACTAATTGATCACTTAGGATAGTTTGGTTCAAACCTCTCATCCCCCAAGTGTGGTTAGTTAAAAAGCAGTGGGCTCTGGGGCAACTGAATCCTCTCTGGGAGGTAAGAGGGTCTGCTGTGGAGACAGATCCCTGGTCTAGGAGGAGAAGCTTGGTCACCAATTGGCTGGGTGACCTTGGGCACATGACTGTCTCTTTTGGGGCCTCAGCTCCCCATCTATAGAGTGAGAGCATAAGACTTAATTTCTAAGTGTCCTCTATCAATGAAAATGGCTCTTTAATGATCTTTCCACCAATACCTCTCAGAGGAGGATGAGACCTGAAATCTTGTCTATCATGCCCCTCCCCACACTTTTGGATTTCTTATTAAATGTACTTAGGTTGGAATATCCCAGCTGTACTTACCTCACTCACCTCTTCTGCAAAATAGGGTTGATAATTACTAACCACCTGGCAGAGTAGTTGAGCATTTGGTTAAATGGCACAAATTGGATAAGGCATTTAAAGCCTTTACCATAGCACTTGGCACAACAGGAGGAACATGGTCACCCTCCTGATCAAGCTGGTTCCTCACAAAGTACCAAGTAAAAAAGTTATGGTCTTTGTTGAATCCCAAATTTGGGGGATGTGGCGAGGGTGAAGGGACAGTACAGAATGCCTGAACAGCAGAAGAAGTCTGTTCTCAGAAACTCTGAGTCATTTCCACTCCATTCTTGCCAAGGCATTCCCCCCTGCCCTTGCCCACACACTCAGGTCTCTGAAGTACGGTGCAGTGATCACAGGCATTGGAGTCTGGGAGGCTGGGGCTGACATCCCAGAAACAAATGCTCACTGGCTGTGTGTACTTGACTATTTCACTTCCTTTGGCTGAACCTTGGTTTCCTTTGCTGTAAAATGGGGCTAATGATTTCTCTACATGTCCCACAAGAGTGGGAGGAAGCAAACAAAAATGAAAGTCTGTGTAAAGAGTAAAGCTCTGATGAATGTAAGATAGGGGGCTTGTAACCTGTCTCAGATAAGAACAAGAGGCTTCTGGGTTGATGCTGTGGGTTCAGTGGAAGGAGAGCACAGTACTTAATGAAGAAGGGGAGGAACTAAGAGCAGAGTTCAGGTAAAAGGCAGAAAGAGCTGAAAACTATCATTTAATAAAAGGCCAGGAAATGCATTTTTCCATCTTAAAAAAAGCCAAAAGCAAGGACACAATTTGTCTCAAACCCTGGTGACTGAATAATTGAATTGGTGACTGAGCAGTGAAAAGTAGGAGGGTGGTTTTCATTCACAGGGCCAAGGGATGAGCTATATTCCCTTTGAATCGGAAAGGGATGGGGGATAGGATAGGAGAAATGAGGCGAGCAGGATGCAAGCAGGAGAAGCCCACAGACTCTCTGTGAGGCAGGAAGATTTAGGACTTTGGAGGCAGAAAGATACCTGTATTTGAATTCCAGTTCCGTAATTTACAAGTAAACCCTTGGGCAAGTCAGCTAACCTCTTTGAGACCTGGTTTTCACATCTGTAAAATGGGTGATAATAACACCTACTTCACTGGGGTGGTTGGGCAAATTAGATGTATGTGAAGTTTCCAACAGTGTCTGGCACATAGTAGGGCCTTCTCTTTCACAGCACAGGGATAAGGAGAGGGAGGAGAATGGAGGTTGAGTTGGCTGTCACCCCCTCCTTGGGTGACTATGAGCTTCAGGTTCCTCACTGGTGAAATGGATAGTAGTAAGAACTATACTTTGCCCAGTTATTGAGAAAGCAAATGAGATGGTCTATTTAGAGCCAGTTCATCCCGTTTAACTTTGGTATCATATGTCATTATTCCTCTATTGATGGACATTTAGTTTCCAGTGTGACAAGCTATCATGATATCCATCTTTATAATATCTCTCCTAGAGCAACTTTTTCTCTAAGGCAGATGATTAGAAGTGGAAATAGAAGTGGGCTATAGGATATATATATATATATATTTTTTTTTTAAATATATATTGCCAAATTGCTCTATCAAGTGGTTGTACCAATTTATACTTTTTGTTGTTGCTGTTGATGTGTTTTTTAAAATGAAGTATCCAATTTATACTCTTACCAGTAGCATGAGAGTATTCACTTCCCTCACCCAACATTCTTACTATTAATATGATCAATTTTTGGATTTTTGCCAATGTAATTGTTTTTAAAAAAAGTATGTCATTCCTAAATTGTATTCTCCTGATTATCAGTGAGATTGAACATATTTCATGTATACTGGGCATTTGTAGTTCCTCTTCTGTAGATTATATTTCTCTCATTTGTTTAAAGCTATGCTTATAAATTCTAGATATTAATTCTGTCTCTATTTTAAATACAGTAGTTTGCAGTAGTTATGTTCTATAAACTTACCACAAACCCTGAATTAGTGAATTCAAAATCATTGCTCCCAGAGGAAATACAAGGTTAGGTTCCTGTGAGCCTCTGGCCACAACAGTTTTGTCAACCAATCAATGCATAAGTTTGTTTTGTGTGTGTTTCTGTTTAAAGACACTTTATTTAATACATATTGTTGATCCATTAATATTCAACTCATGACTAATAGCACTGTAACTACTGCCTAAACAAAGTTTACCTAACACATGTATTTTCTCCACAAAGCACATCACAGCTTTCTTGTGCTTAGGAACACTAGACAGAGTGTCAGCATTACATTTGGGGGCCATTTTGAATAGTTGATTTCACAACAAAAATCACAAAAAATGCAGAAAACATGGCATTAAATTTACTACAAAAAGGGCAGTATGAGAGCTGAAGCAAGAAGTCAGTGTCAACCTCAATGAGGACTGTGTATGATGGGACAGCTCAGATTTTTTTACCGCTCTGCACATATCCACATCCACAAAAACACTGTGAGTATTGGCTTTGAGGTTACAAATATATTGTAGCAAGTAGGCAGATTCATAAATGACAAATCTGCGAATAATGAGGATTGTCTCTATGTGGGTATTTAAATTTATGTTTATAATACCTTCACAGTCCATCACTTGTTTTTTTAACTTTATGTTTGGTGTCTTTTGTCTTATTTGTATTTGATGTAGACAAATTTGCCAAATTTTCCCCTTCATTTAAAAAAATTAAATGTTTTATTCAAATTCCTGTATTTTAATTAGTCCATTTCTGGACTCTCTATTCTAAAATTTCTTAGCATCTGCACTGTTGAAATTCTGGGTAAGATAATTCTTTGTTATGGGGTGCTTCCCTCCGTGTTGCAGGGTGTTTAATAGCATTCCTGGCCTTGGCCAATGGATACCAGCAGCACCCTTTCCCAATTGTGACAACCAAAAATGTCTCCAAGGGAGCAACTTTGCACCCTGTTGAAGACCAGTACATTGCCCAATTCTATCTGTCAATTTCTGTGTCAATATTTTTTTTCTGTGTCAATATTAAACTGACAAATTCTTATATCTTTTAAAAACATCTTGTTATCTGATAAGGCAAGCCCCTCCTCTTCTTTCTTTTCCAAAATTGTTTGTTTTTTTTTTTTTTGCTCTTCTGGCTTTACTCTTCTAGATTAAGTTTATAATTAATTTGACAAATTCCATGAAATATTTTGTTGGGATTTTATTTATAGGTTAATTTGGGAAGAACTGATGTGTCTATGATATAGAGACATATATGCTATGACCCACCAGATAGTCAGGTTCTGTTATACTTTTCATTAACTTTTACAACTTTTCCTATAAAAGTTGAAGCCTGGCCTGTCTCTGGTTTCCCTCAGGATGGGTCCATACTCTGGCTTTCTTCCTATACCCCTACCACTGCCTCCCAAGTCTTCCTGGCTGTAAGGGGAGCCAGATGAATCCTTCCATCTACAGAAGCCACTCCTCTGCTTTTCACTGCTTAGCCACAGCAGGATTATTCATAGTCATCAGGATCTGAGAAGGGTTCTTGAGCTGTTGTTTGTTACAAAAGTTTGCTGTTAAGTTGGAAAATTAATATTTTACAAATTTAAAAAAGCCCTCTCTGTCTTTCTCTGAGACAGCTACAACTCATACTGCCCCTTCTATCTCCCTGACGTTTGCCATCCTTGCTTCTTCTGCTGAGCTTAAATCCCTCTCCTATCCTGCCTGGCCTTATTTCCTATCATACCCCATGGCGAATGACCCTGTTACTGCATGGGGCTCACTGAGAAAGTCCCACATTTACCCATTATTTACCCTATCTTGGAATGTGTTTCCTCTATTTTACCTAACCAACTCCTTCACTAACTCAACATTAATTCAAGAATACTCTTCTTTTTGAAATGCTCCTTACATTAGGTATCCAGTAATTTTTACTTAACTATATACCAGCAGAGACCCAGGATGGTGGGCAGAAAAGCAAGCATGATTTAAGGCAAAAAGATGTGGGCTGAATTTTAGCCTTACTGTTTGTTGGCTGTGACACTTGAGTAAGTCATCTAATCTGTCTCAGCTTTAATTTTCTTATTTGTAAAATGGAGATAATACCCATTTTGAATGTTGTCTACCAAACTATACTGAAAGATCTTTTGCCAATAGGGATTTGTGTCTTTCACAGTACTTTGCAGAGGTTGTGACAAAGCATATAATAAAGACTTGTAAAGAAGCAACACTTATTTTTTCTGGCCCCTTAGAGGCTCTAGAAGGCCTATGCTAATGTAGGAAGGGGTAGTCTAAAACATCATATTATGGGAAAATACCTGTATGTAATTTCTGAATAAATTGATTTTGGGGAGCAGCAGATTTTTCATATTAATTCTATTTTGTTTGGGGTAATATTAAAATCGGTTTCCATACCCTAAATCCCTAAACCTAGAAATAAAACACTGTCTTAGAAAATCCACAAGATAGAATCATTTTTGTGTGACAAATATAATGCTGATAATATCAAATTATTTTGACAAATACTGAGCACATTAAGCATTTGGAATGGAAATGTTCAGATCATGAAACTCTTAGGAAATGTGCTTTTGCTTCTGATTATTCCAAATACAGTCATGAAGCAAATGAAGCAAAAAACATTATTTCTAAATATCTCCCCACTGTAAAGGTGCTGGCCTGCTGAATAGAAGGAAATCATGTGGACTCTTTCTTACCTGTAGTCTGTAGGCTTAAGCCCGGGTCCAACTTTGTGTGGGGCTTTGAGCTGAGGACCAGGTAACAAAGCACACAGGCAGTGATGATGAAGGCCAGGAGGACCACTGCTGCTATGGACAGGCCCATGAGAGCGCCAACACTGGGGAGAGAAAACCAGAAGGGGCTGAACGTCAGGAAGGGCTTGGGAGGCAGCACGTTGTATGAGAAGCATTGCAGGTGTCATAGGACTTGGATTCTGTTTCTGCCCGTCTGAAACAGGACTTCTGTGCTTAAGTATGGGAAAGGGTGTCAACTATATGCCAACGACTTGCCACATACATAACATGACATGCCTCAGGACCAGCACGGAGCTGGGCCTCAACATGTGCTCCCTTCTCCTTCCCGCCTTACCTTCCTCAACCTGCGCCCACCCCAGGGAGCAGGAGATGGTCTTAAAGAGCCCTCCCATATTGCTGTTTCTTAAAAATAAAGACCCATAGTAAGCCTCAGTTAGAATCTAGCTGTCCTTCCAGCCTCCAGGTGATTTCTGACCCACACTCCAGTGGGTCTCACGCCAGTATGGACTCCATGACTAGACTACCTACCCCCACTGGGTCCCTCACGCCCCAGCCTCACTGCCTCTGCTCCAAGTCACACCTCAGTCACCTGGGCTCCAGACAACTACCTCCTGGCTCATTTGGGGTCCATTGTCTTTCCTGTTTCACATGACCCCTCCCCATCATCACCCCACATCAGAATTTTACCTGGCCTTGAAGACCCATTTAAGTGTCTCCAGCTTCCTAATGCTCTCCTTGGTCATCTTCTCCTCTCCTTCCCTCCCCCTGCGCCGGGCTAACCCACCCAGGACACTGTACTGGGGCCCTCAGCACTTCCCACTGGGTTACACAGCCCAGTATGGTAGGGAAGGAGCCACAAGCTTTGGAGCCAGACCTACCTGGTTCAGAACCCAGGTCTGTAACAGGCTCACCATGAGAACTTGATGAAATTATTTAACCTTTTGAGCTTTAGCATCTTTGTCTAAAAAGTGAGAATGATCAAAACACAGCCTCTCACAGGTGGTAGTGAGGATGAATAATACATGTAATATTTTGGGCACATGGTAGATGTTCAGCATAAGAAAGACATTGGACCTGCTGTGATTTCTTTACTTTTCTGTTTCTCCTGTCCTTTCCACATTTTCCATAAAAAATTTAGTACATTTTAGTTCTTGTAAGAACTTTAAACATCATCTCTTCCTTTGAGATGTATTTACTATTTATAAGGCTTTCATCTGGGACACTTGTGCTCAGGCTGTGAACCTGCCCTTTACAGAGGACATCTGTGCACACCTGGCTGCAAAGGGCCCTCTAAAAGTAGAGGAGGAGGGAGTGAGAGAGCGGGAAAAAACTTAGATCGGTGGTCAGCCAGGGAACAGGCTCTCTCTGATGGTCTGTGTGGGGACAGAGGAACCAGCCCCCAAGGACAGAGCTGAGGACAGGGGTGGCTCCAAGGGGGAAAACCTGTGCTGAGTATAAGGTGAAATTTAAATGATCAGAATTGCCCCATGGTGAAGATACTGCCTAAAAAGAAGGTAAGTTCCCTGTTATTGGACAAGTTTGCACAGAACACCTAGATGAATGCACCTTTCAAGGAATTAGAGGTTCCTGCCCTGGGCAGGAAATTGGATTGAAGAGCTGCTAGTCTTCTAGGATTTCACAGACCTAGACGCTGAAAGATAGAGAATCCACTATGACTCTAGGAAAGAGGTGTGTGTTGGGGGGAGTGTCTAACATTTGATAGGGCTTTTCAGTCAGGCAGTTCTAGTTTCGAATCCTGGTTCTGTCACTACAAGCTGAAAAATACTTCATCTCTTGATCTTCATTTTCTTCATTTGTAAAGGTCCCTATCTCACTAGGTATCCATAAAGATGAAATGAGATACTGTATATACAGTGCATGACCACCAAGACATGTGACAGCACCTCCTGCTTCTCCACAGGGAGTCTTCACTTCCTGAGACACACTATTAAAGAGACAACTATTCCCCTTGAGCACTACCCAAGGAAACAGTGTTTATCTGGAGATTTTTATGTTTTTAATGGCCAGCTTTCATGTAAAGGGCCAGAGTCAAGGCAGCACAAGGCCTCTACCCTGTAGCCTAGAACCTTTTGGCTGCCCTTGGGGTCACAGAGTGGGAGCACACCGACCTGTGATATGACCTCAGAGATCACCCCATCCAACCCTCTATCTCATTGTCTGAGGCACTGAAGAAATCCACATGTCAAGAGGATCTAAGGCAACTGGAGGGACCACAAGAGGTATACATGGAAGGGGATGGTAAAAGAGGGGTGGAGTCAGACTGGGGGCTGAGGGGGTCACTAATACCCAATGGCCATCACAGTGACCAGAAAACAGTAGTGGGTCAGTGAGTCTTTCTTCAGGCAATTTGAGCAGAGCAGGTTATAGGAGAGCCAGACTAGACTGAGACAGTTGTACAGCAGGACAAGCCTGGGCTTGGGACCACATGGGCCTGAGTTTCACCCCAGCTCTGCCACTTCCTCACAGGGGCACTCCCAAGTAGTAACTTCTCCACTTCCAAGTTTCCTCATCTGTAACATGGAAAGCAGACATGCCAGGGTTGTGAGTGTGGGACTGCATCTAGCCCTTGGATGGTCCTAGGTAATGTTCTTTAAATCTCAGTCTGCTATGACACTGGTAGAAGATCTTGGACAATTCACTTTCCTACTCTGCACTTCACTTTTCCCACCTATGAACGAGAGAAAGGGAACTCCCCTTTATTGAACATCTACAATATGTACTAGTCACTTTCACATGCATTATTTCACTTAATCCTCTGAGAAATTCCATGAGATGGGTATTACCGTTGCTGTTTTAAAGATGAACAGACTCGGAGATAATTTGCCCAAAATCATATAGCTATTTAAGCAACAGAGCCAAGGTTTGGACCATGTTCTAGCCACACTGCCTCTACCCCAAAGGGAGGTCAGCACTATCATATTTCAGCACCCAGCTCAGTGGGTCTTAACCAAATATTCCATTGTTATACTTTAGGAGCATGTCATCTCTCTCTGAGTGGACTGTGACTTCCTCAGGGGCAGAGAATAATTGATTCTGTGCCCCTGTGTCCAGCATAGCACCTGGCACAAAACAAAGTCTATAATGAATGAATGACTATATAGATGAATAGAGAATAAATTAATGTAATTCCCCAAATTACAAATAACAGCTAAATGTGCAGGATTGGAGAACTTGGCCATCTGAAAATCCTTTAGAATTATGGATTGAACAATGTAGAAAAATAGATAATATTGTCCAGTGGTATGTGCCAAGTTGATTTCACCTCTTTATCTCATTTGGTCCTTGCTCTAGTCAGAAATCAGGGCACTGATTTATCATCCTTTCCATTTAGTAGATTAAAAGATAGAGGCTCAGAAAGGTTTCAGTGGTAGACTGTTCTTCCCACCCAGGGGGCATGCTGCCTCTAGTCACATATCTTCAGGGACAGGAAAATCACTGTCTACTCAGATGGCCTACTTTGTTTTTGCTGATTTCTGTTTCCCAGAGCAGGCTCAGGATCCAGGTGCTATTTTCTGGATGAGGCATTTGGAGACTGAGAGATTGAGACCTATTGTCCTTTGAGCCCCACAGTTTGGTTTCAGGAATGTCAGCGTTGGCCTAACCACCCCTTCCCTGAACAAGTGGGGAAACTGAGTTCCTGTGGGTGGGGATTTGCCCAAATTACACCTCTGTTAATATAGCCTGAGCTGCCTTCTGCCATGGCCTTATGCCATTGTCTCATGGTGAGCTTCAGATCTAATCCCCTGGTCTTCTGCCTTAGCTCAGGAGGGAAGTACAACCCCAGCATCCACCATAGGGCCTGGTCCAGCTAAGTGCACAGTAAGGGGTAGCTTAAAAAATGACTAAATATGAGGGGGAGAAGAGTTGAGGCTGGGCTGCTCCTGGGTTTGAGTTCGGGTGCAGCATCTGGTGAGGATTAAGGCTTGAGGCTGAGGTTTGGCTGTAGGGCTAGACAAGGCTTGGAGTCAGGGTAGGGGAAGAGAGCTGAGTAGACGTTGCCTGGAGAATTCAGAGGGAGGTTGGGGCTGGTGATAAAGTAAGGCTGGGATCAGTACTGGGAAGTGGGTAAAGTAAGGAAAGAGGCTGGGTTGATAATAGGAAGAGGACCCTGGTGGGCACTTGGATGAAGGTTGAGTTTGGGTCTCCTACGAAGGGAAGACTGTGAGTTTGCTGTCAGGGAGAGGGCTGGTATGTAATTTGGGGTTGGCTTGAGGGTGGTGGAGGATGGGTTAGGAGTGGGGAGGGACTGAGGGTTTTCAGGGTGGAGTTGGGGTGAGGTTCAAGCTTGGATCTGAGTAATGGTTCCGGTCAGGAGGGGGGAATGGAGCTGACAAGCACTTGCAGGGGGAGCTGGCTTGGTGACAAAGAGCAAAGGTGGGTATTGGGCCTGAGGGGCTAAAAGCTGAGGACGCTGTGGTGGGCGCTTGGGTAAGAACTGAGGGTTCAGCGCGCAGCTGGGTTGATGGTGGGGCGAGGGGCTAAGACTGGAGCGGGGTTCTCAGGGTTAGGGCCAGGGCCGGTACCTGAGCCACCACATGTAGCTGTGCTCGTAGGGGAAGAAGCTGTGCGGATCGTCGCAGCAGTACTTGTGATCGCGGAAGCCGCAGCAGAAGACAGCGGCCGCCTCGCCGCCCGGCCGCGGGCAGCTGAAGCCGCGCACCACCTCCTGCTCGGCGCTCACGTAGCTCGTGCAGGCGCCGCTCATCGCGCCCAGCGCCGGGCCCGCCGCCACCTCGGGCTACCAGACGGCCGGCGAGCGTGGGACAGACGCAGACAGAACTGAACCTGAGACGGACGAGGCGGAGAGGCGGAGAGGCAGAGTTACGCAGAGAGACAGAGACTCACAGAGACAGAGGACACGGCCGGAGACGCGGGGACGCAGCGGCCGGAGACCTGGGGTCCCCGAGCACCGACACAGGCGACCAGGTAGCGGGCAGGGCGCGTCAGAAGGGGACAGGGAGGGAGAAGAGGAGAGGGAGGAGGAGGGCCGCTAGCGGGGGGAGTGGAGAGCGGCGGCAAGGCGGGCGGGAGCCGGCGCCCGAGCGCGGAGCCGCGGGGGGAGCTGCCCGGGGGAGCCGCCTGGGTGCGGGTCTCTGCCCGCGCTTCCCTCGCCCGTTCCGCTGTGTTCCCGGCTTAGGCACTTGGGGCCTGGGTGCTCAGACGGACAACACGACATGCCCAGAGTGGCAGGGCGGGAATCGAAGCCACGGGCGTGGATTCCCCACAGGCACTGAGCACCCGCTTGGTGCCAGGCTTTGTGCTGGACGCTGAGAGTCTCGGGGTATTTCCGGGCTACTGTGGGACACAGGTGACCAGCCAGCGACCACATAGTAGGGTCAGTATGGGGTGATTAATAAACTACCTCAGTTAACCCTTGCAGCAACTCAGAGGGCCAAGGATTTTCAAACCCGTTTTATAAATGAGAGCTAAGGGTCTCAGAGAAAAGTCATTTCCCCAGCCCCTCAAGCCTGTGGGATTTTCACTTGGGTCTGTCTAGTTCCCAAGCCCTTGCTCTTTCTGGGGTTCTCACATCACTTCTTTTCCAGTGGACTTTTAAATATCTTCATCCTCTGGCTTCCTTGCCTCTCTCTTCCTTCCCTGAGCAGCGAGCGACCTCACACACTGACATGTTCACACTCCCTGCCACACTGGTTTACGACGGGGGTAAGTGGATGTCCCAGGTGGTAACCCCACCCCCTTGGAAGCAAAACAGCACAGCTTTCCATTCTTAGAAATTATTCCCAGATTACAAAGGGCAGTGTTCTCACTAGATTCAGTGGACTGCAGTCCGAACGAGCTATATGAAGCCCTTAGAGATTGCCTGTCTGTCCTTTCAAGGTACATTTGGGGAAACCTTCAAGGCTCTGAGAGGTTGGCCCAATCGCATTGAGCCAGACTAGGGACTCCTGAACTTAAACTGTCCATTCATTATGTGAATAATTTCCATTCAGCCAATCACAGGGTACTGGGGCTGAATAGGACCTGTGGGCCAGGTAATCAGTTGAGTCACAGCTGGGATTAAAAATAAATAAATAAATAATAAAAAAATAAAATAATAATAATAATTCGTGGAATAGAAAATGCATTTAGGAAATAAGTATTCTTTCACAAAATATTTGTTTCAGTTACATATGTATGTATGCATTATTAACCAGCTCACAATATAAAATGCTTTGAGTCAGGTCGAAAAGGTTTCAAAGGCACGGAATCTGACACCTCACATGGCACAGATGGGCAGAAGCTAGCTCAAGATTATAAGAAGCTAGCTCTCCTCATTTTTCACAGCAATGGCAGAGTAGCAAATATGCAATGCCTTGGGATTCCCCAATTCTTCCATCCCTTGCTTTGGATTTGTAGGGGTTAAACCATGAGTATCAGGAGATTTGGGCTCAAGTCCGACCTCTCCCCCTTTCCCACTTTTTCTCTCATTGCTTTCAAGTTTCTTTCTTCATCTCGGCCAGCTCCTAAGATGTTAATGTGTGCCCTGCCTTTGACCTGGGGACTGGAGCCCCTGAGAGGGGTCAGATCTGGGTTTTCCCTTGAGAAACACATAGGATGGTGAGGGAGTCACACAGATGGTCATCAGACAGGGCAGTGGAAGGGGAAAGGCAGAGACTGTGGCCACAGAGGGGTCACCATCTGAAGGAGCAAGGAAGTTTTGAGGGTGTTGTGTCCTCAAGGGTCACAGTAAGGTCAAATATGAAAACTGTAGGGAATTGTTATTATCCCTCAGAAAAACCCCTCCCCTGAGCTGTGGATCTCTGCAAACTGGGAGCTGGATGGTGTGGGCTAATGGAGGTGCATTTTGGTCTCCTTATTTATCAGACAGAGAGTATTGAGGAGGGGTAGAATCCTCCAGGAGAGAGGTCTCCTGGAGATTATGGGGTTCAGCTGGGAGGCAGAAAGCACTCACATCTGGCTTTTGACAAAATAGGGAAGCTGCCAACAGTTTCCAAACTTTTCTCACCAAGAATTTGTTCCTCCCAATTACCCTGTGGGGTGGGCCAAGCTGGGTAATTATGCCCCTGAGAGAAATGACAAGTCCAAAGTCATATAATAGTCAATGGCCCAGGCAGGACTGGTGCCCATGTCTGTCTAGCCAAGGATCCCCTTTGGCAGTGTGATGAAGACTTATGGACTCCTGTTCAGAAGATTTTTTTTTATTAAGGTATCATTGATATACAATCTTAGGAAGGTTTCACATGTGCAACATTATTATATTCACCTATATCAAGTCCCCCACCCCCAACCTGCCTCGGTCACTGTTCATCAGCATGGCAAGATGTACAGAATAACTACTTGTCTTCACTGTGCTACACTGCCTTCCCGTGACCACCACACACACCATGTGTGCCAATCATAATGCCCCTCAATCCCCTTCTCCCTCCCTCCCTACCCGCCCTCCCCCATCCCTTCCCTTTGGTAACCAATAGTACCTTCTTGGAGTCTGTAAGTCTGCTGCTGTTTTGTTCCTTCAGTTTTGCTTCATCGTTATACTCCACAAAGGAGTGAAATCATTTGGTACTTGTCTTTATCTGCCTGGCTTATTTCACTGAGCATAATACCCTCTATTTCCATCCATGTTGTTGCAAATGGTAGGATTTGTTTTCTTCTTATGGCTGAATAATATTCCATTGTATATATATGTACCACATCTTCTTTATCCATTCATCTATTGATGGACACATAGGTTGCTTCCATTTCTTGGCTATTGTAAATAGTGCTGTAATAAACATAGGGGTGCATATGTCTTTTTGAATCTGGGATCTTGCTTTCTTTGGGTAAATTCCTATGAATGGAATTCCTGGGTCAAATAATATTTCTATTTTTAGTTTTTTGAGGAACCTCCGTATTGCTTTCACAGAAGAATATTTTTAACTACAAAAAGTAAATTACTTAGGACTACCAAGGATACCAATTGTATAGAATCATTATCAAAATATTTATTTAGCAAATTAGCTCTTTTTAACATATTAAATAACAGGTCTATAGATTGGTCTATTAACTACCATAATTTTGAGGAAGCGAAGGAATGTAAACAGTATTACGGATATTGCTGCCATAAGGTAATACAAAAAGATCTATGATTTCTACTGGTGGTGAAGTGACTGGTACTGCTTATATTACTGTGATTTGTTGCTTGCATGCATAATAGAAGAAAATGCAAATTTCAGTTAGAGGTTTGTGAAAACAAGGATGTGATTTTTTCCATCCAACTTTGTGACTGCCTTCCTTCTCCCAGCTCTACCTGGGGACTCCCCGGGCTCTGTGGACTCTGCTAAGATCCTCTAGCTCTCCTGGTCAGACTTCTCTCCTGCTTGTTCTTTCAGCATGTGTATCATGCTCCTTCGTTGCAGATACTTATTGTAGATGTACTCAATGCCAGGAAGTTTCTTATCTTGATTATTACATAGTCCTTGAAAACTTCTTCTGAGCTAGGTGCTATTCTATTTTGCAAAGTAATTGAGACTCTGGGAGGTTAAGTGATTTACCCAAAGCCACACAGCCAGTAACTGGTCAGAGTCCTGTACCACTGACTCTTTCCCTCCCAGCTGAGGTCTGGGGCCCAGAGTCTCTAACAGCAGAAGGGAAGGAAAGTATATGAAGAAAGGGTATTCGGGGAGAACTCGTGTTTATGGAACTAGAAATTGTGCTCTGTGTTTTTCATCATCTCTTTTAGTCCTCACAACCATCCTGTGCAGTATTACTCTCCCCATTAAAGAAATTAAATAACAAAATGCATACATATTCATTATAAAGCAAATTAGAAATTACAAAGTAAAAGTAAAAATAAAAATCACCCATAATCTCACCACAGAAAAATATCTATTAAAATACTTTGCTATGGTGTCTTCCAGACATACACATACTCCACCGCTTTATGGATAAGAAAACTGAACACAGAGAGGTTAAGTAGCTTGTCCATCGGATATACAAGGAATAGTTCATCACCTGCGGTGTGACCTTAGGCCCGTCACTTACCCTCTCTGCTTTAGGGCAGTAGTTAGGATTACTGGAGATGCAAGAGCTGACTCCTGGCACCTGGCAAGCCATAACTGGAAGTCCCTTGTGCGTGGCTCTCAAAACAGTGCCTCTAGCCTCGGCAGCTCAGTCTTCTTAGAGAGGGTCTGGAAAGCAACGCCCCTCACTGTTGGGGGGCGAGTAGCCTTGGGACCTCAATCAATGCAAGCAGAGAACCTGGGCGCAGCCCGCAGTTGAGCACTCGGTTCCGCTGGCCCCGCTGGGCGGTGCGTGCTGTCCGCTGGGAGTCCCTGGACTCTGGACGCGGCGGAGAGCCAGCAGTTCCACTCCCCCGGCCCTACTGTCCCCTCTGTGCCTGCCCGACCTCCTCCAACGTCCCCCACCCCCATCCCCGACCCGGTTCCCCATGCCGCTGGGAAGCAGAGGCACGAAGCGCAAGGGCATTACGTCCAAGTGCCACTTCCTCTCACGGCTCTCCACTGATGCTCAGAACGTTTTCCCTTCTCTTCCAGAAGCGACTTTACCAGGCAAAAAATCAAATCTAGGGACAAATCAGGACCAAGGCTCAGCTCTCCTGGTAAGAGCTTTGCTCTTCTCGGATTTCGGTGACCACCCTTACGGTTTATGTTTTCATTAGTTTCCTTTTGTTTTAACTACGAAATTTTAAGACACACAAAACGACATAAAGGATAATACAAGTAGCCTCCACTCAATTTAAGAAATAAAAACATTGATCAATCCTGTTTGAAGCCCTCTGTGTACTCCTGCCTGCCCGCAATCCCCTCCGCCAGATAACTGCTCTCCTGAATTTGGTGTTTATCATTCCCATGCTCTTATTTGTGCATTTATCACATATTGATGCCTTTATCATATAGATCTTTGAGCAATCAATGTATGGAATTGTTTTGCATGTGATTTAATTTTAAGTAAAAAGCATCATACTGCATGTATTCCTATGGAACCTGAATTTTTTTCACTCCATCTTACGTTTGTGAGCTTTATCTTTACTGATGTGCATGCCCAATCTGGTTCATTCATTTTTGCTAGTTTTCCATTTAGTGAAAATATATTGATTTATCCCTTTATTTCAACTTTTAGGTTCTTTTTTTTTTTTTACTGCTATACAATGATGCTTCTTTTGAGGTTTTTCTTTTAAGATCAATTTTGTTGCAGTGTAATTTACAAACAATAAAATATGCTTATTTTAAGTGTACAGCTTAGTGAGTTTTGAGAAATGTATACGTTCATGTGACCACCACGACAGTCATCACACAGCACATTTCCATCACCATCCCTGTTGCCCCTTTACAGTCAGCCCTCTTCCTGGCTCCCAGCCATGCCTTAGACACTGTTCGGCTCTGTTCCTATAGATTGGTTCTGCCTGTTCTTGAATTTTTATGTTAATGGATTCAATTAGTAAGTCCTCTTTTGTGTCTGACTTCTTTTGCTCACCACAATGCCTTTGAGATACAGAGAAATTGTTGCATGTACAAGTAGTTCCTTCCATTTTATTGTTGCGTATATGGAAATATACTCATATATGTAACAATTTGTTTATCCACTCAACTGTTCATAGGCATTTGGGTTTCCAGTTTGAATAAATACAATTGCTATAAAATTTTTGCATATTTCCTTCCTTCCTTCCTCCCTCCTTCCCTCTCTCCCTCCCTTCCTTCCTTCCTTTCTTTTTGTGTGTGTGCATATGTTTTCATTTATCTTGGGTGAATATCTAAGAGTGGAATTTCTGGATAAATAGGGTAGATGTATGTTTAACTTTATAGGAAGTTACCAAACTGTATTCCATAATAGTGGTACCATTTTGCATTACACCAGCAAGGTATAAGAGGTACATCCTGACCAGTACTAATAAAAAATTAGCATTTTTTATTTTGGCCATTCTTATAGGTGTGCAGTGGTAGCTCATTGTGACCTTTAATTTGTTTTTTCCTAATGGCTAATGATGAACACCTTTTTATGTAATAATTAACCATTCATATATCTTTTTTGGCAAAATGTCTGGTTTGCTTATTTTTTAAATGGGGTACCTTATTGAATTATAACAGTTCTTACATATTTTGGATACAAATCCTTTATCAAATATGTTATTGTAAATATTTTTTTTCCCAGGTGTGAGTTGCCTTCTCATTTTCTTAAAGGTGATCTTAAAAAAGGAGGAATAAAAAATTTTGATAGTCCAGCTTACCATTTTTTTCTATTCAGATTAGGGCTTTCTGTGTTTTAGCTAAATAAAATTTTGCCTACCCTAATATGGCAAATATTTTTCTTTTGTTTTCTTCTAGAAGTTTTATAGGTTTAGCTTTTATGTTTATGTCTCTGATCCATTTTGAGTTAATTTTTGTGGCTGGTATGAAGCAAGAGTTGAAGTTCACCTATTTTTGTTTTCATATATATATTTATATATATATATATTATTGAAGTGTTATTGATATACAATCTTGTGTTGGTCTCAAATGTGCAATGCAGTGGTTCAACAGTTACCCACATTATCAAACCCTCACCCCCTCTAGTGCGGTTACTATCTATCAACATAGAAAGATGTTACAGAAACATTGACTATATTCTCCATGGTCTACTGCTGTCCCCATGACCAACTTATATTGTGATTGCTAATTATTGTTCCCCCTTATCCTCCTGCCCCTTTACCCAACACAACCTTCCCGCTTGGTAACCACTAGTCACTTCTCAGTATCTGTGAGTCTACTACTGTTTCGACTTTGTATTTTGCTTTGTTTTTATATTCCACAAATAAGTGAAATCATACGGTATTGTCTTTCTCTGCATGACTTATTTCACTAAGCATATTACCCTCTAGATCCATCCATGTTGTTGCAAATGGCAGGATTTCTTTTCTTTTTATGACTGAATAATATTCCATTGTGTGTATGTACCATCAATTCTTTATCCATTCACCTACTGATGGACACTTAGGTTGCTCCCATATCTTGGCTATTGTAAATAGTGCTGCAATAAACATAGGGGTGCATACATCTTTTTGAATCAGGCATCTTGTTTTCTTTTTTTTTTTAAATAATTATTTTTTATTGAAGGGTAGTTGACGCACAGTATTACATTACATTAGTTTCAAGTGTACAACACAGTGGTAGAACATTTATATACATAATTCTAGGTTCCAGCTATCACCCTACCAAGCTGTTACAATATCTTGACTATATTCCTTATGCTATACATTACATCCTGGTTACTTATTTATTTTACCATTGGAAGTCTGTCCTTTTTTTTTTTTTTTTTTTGTGAGGGCATCTCTCATATTTATTGATCAAATGGTTGTTAACGACTGTATAGGGGAGTCAATGCTCAATGCACAATCATTAATCCACCCCAAGCCTAATTTTCGTCAGTCTCCAATCTTCTGAGGCATAACAAACAAGTTCTTACATGTAGAACAAATTCTTACATAATGAATAAGTTACATAGTGAACAGTACAAAGGCAGTCATCACAGAAATTTTTGGTTTTGCTCATGCATTATGAACTCTAAACAGTCAGTTCAAATATGAATACTCATTTGGTTTTTATACTTGATTTATATGTGGATACCACATTTCTCTCTTTATTATTATTATTTTTAATAAAATGCTGAAGTGGTAGGTAGATACAAGATAAAGGTAGAAATCATAGTTTAGTGTTGTAAGAGAGCAAATGTAGATGATCAGGTGTGTGCCTGTAGACTATGTGTTAATCCAAGCTAGACCAGGGCAATAAAACATCCACGTATGCAGAAGATTTCTCTCAGAACAGGGGGGGTGAGGTTCTAAGCCTCACCTCTGTTGATCCCCAATTTCTCACCTGATGGCCCCCCTGCGACTGTGCCTGTCTTAGGTTGTTCCTTCCTTGAGGAATCTTACCCGTCTCTGGCTAACCAGTCATCTTCCGGGGC
This sequence comes from Manis pentadactyla, assembly GCF_030020395.1. NCBI lineage: Eukaryota > Metazoa > Chordata > Mammalia > Pholidota > Manidae > Manis > Manis pentadactyla. The sequence goes on along the minus strand of NC_080022.1, from coordinate 42,360,009 downwards.
CATACAGGGAAATGTGAAGTTGGTAAGTGAGAGGGAAGCCTTATTGTTTGAAAAGGTTAGCTTTTTACTTCTTTGCATATTTATGCCCTGTAGCTTCTATGCCTAGCATTTGTCTTGAGGTATCTTTACCACTTAGAAGAATTATGATACTCGGTAAATTTGATATGAGGCACGAATTCTATTTAAGGGTTGTAATTAGGAAGGAAGAAGAAAAGCTATAGAAGTAGCAGATGGAAGAAAACATGGGAAGATTGATTATTTCTTTGACATATCTTCTTGTAGAGTAACTTCAGCATATATAGGTTTTAAGCTACTACTTAAATTGCGCACACACATTAACATAATAGGAGTATAGTTACATAACCAAAGCATATCTGTAATTACCAGCCATCTCCAGTGAAACTAAGAAAACCATTAAGGCACCTTAGGCATTTGTGAAAACTTATCTATGATGTGGTGGATATTGTCCAACTGAACTTGAACAGTCTGAGAGAAATCAGACAAATTAAAACAACCCATTCCTGGGGACTGTTCACATGCCATATGTTCTTTTAACAGTAAATAGTCTGTAGTTGTAAGACTTTGGAGCACTACAATTTGCACTTCTCCTAATTCTTGGTTGAGTTCCAACAGTATAGATCCAGTCAAATTTGTTGTATTACTGTATGCACAGGCCGGCTTAGATATCTCCTTCCTCATTCCCATGGCAAGTCCAGGAACTGGTGGGATGAGTGCATCTACAGCTGTAGCAGTGCGTGGATCTTTGTTGGGGTTTTTTGATGATTATCTTCTGACATGAGTCTTCCAGAGAGTGCAGATGTTGGAAGTTCTTTTTCATATCGTATCTTAGTTCATTTTCGGGGTAGCCCAATTAGGCTTTGATCCTCTGTATAAACACAAACAGACCCTTTGCCTACACTTTTATATGCCCTTTATACCCTTGTGTAGAACTCGTTGGAGGTTACCACACAGGAACTGCCCTTTTTTTTTTTTTTTTTTTTTGCTTTGTTTTTGGTATCACTAATCTACACTTACATGACGAATATTATGTTTACTAGGCTCTCCCCTATACCAGGTCTCCCCTATAAACCCCTTTACAGTCACTGTCCATCAGCATAGCAAAATGTTGTAGAATCACTACTTGCCTTCTCTGTGTTGTACAGCCCTCCCTTTTCTCCTACCCCCCCATGTATGTTAATCTTAATATCCCCCTACTTCTCCCCACCCCTTATCCCTCCCTACCCACCCATCCTCCCCAGTCCCTTTCCCTTTGGTACCTGTTAGTCCATTCTTGAGTTCTGTGATTCTGCTGCTGTTTTGTTCCTTCAGTTTTTCCTTTGTTCTTATATTCCACAGATAAGTGAAATCATTTGGTATTTCTCTTTCTCCGCTTGGCTTGTTTCACTGAGCATAATACCCTCCAGCTCCATCCATGTTGCTGCAAATGGTAGGATTTGCCCTTTTCTTATGGCTGAGTAGTATTCCATTGTGTATATGTACCACATCTTCTTTATCCATTCATCTATTGATGGACATTTAGGTTGCTTCCAATTCTTGGCTATTGTAAATAGTGCTGCAATAAACATAGGGGTGCATCTGTCTTTCTCAAACTTGATTGCCGCGTTCTTAGGGTAAATTCCTAGGAGTGCAATTCCTGGGTCAAATGGTAAGTCTGTTTTGAGCATTTTGATATACCTCCATACTGCTTTCCACAATGGTTGAACTAGTTTACATTCCCACCAGCAGTGTAGGAGGGTTCCCCTTTCTCCACAGCCTCGCCAACATTTGTTGTTGTTTATCTTTTGGATGGCAGCCATCCTTACTGGTGTGAGGTGATACCTCATTGTAGTTTTAATTTGCATTTCTCTGATAATTAGCGATGTGGAGCATCTTTTCATGTGTCTGTTGGCCATCTGTATTTCTTTTTTGGAGAACTGTCTGTTCAGTTCCTCTGCCCATTTTTTAATTGGGTTATTTGTTTTTTGTTTGTTGAGGCGCGTGAGCTCCTTATATATTCTGGACGTCAAGCCTTTATCGGATGTGTCATTTTCAAATATATTCTCCCATACTGTAGGGATCCTTCTTGTTCTATTGATGGTGTCTTTTGCTGTACAGAAGCTTTTCAGCTTAATATAGTCCCACTTACTCATTTTTGCTGTTGTATTCCTTGCCCGGGGAGATATGTTCAAGAAGAGGTCACTCATGTTTATGTCTAAGAGGTTTTCGCCTATGTTTTCTTCCAAGAGTTTAATGGTTTCATGGCTTACATTCAGGTCTTTGATCCATTTTGAGTTTACTTTTGTATATGGGGTTAGACAATGGTCCAGTTTCATTCTCCTACATGTAGCTGTCCAGTTTTGCCAGCACCACCTGTTGAAGAGACTGTCATTTCGCCATTGTATGTCCATGGCTCCTTTATCAAATATTAATTGACCATATATGTCTGGGTTAATGTCTGGATTCTCTAGTCAGTTCCATTGGTCTGTGGCTCTGCTCTTGTGCCAGTACCAAATTGTCTTGATTACTATGGCTTTATAGTAGAGCTTGAAGTTGGGGAGTGAGATCCCCCCTACTTTATTCTTCTTTCTCAGGATTGCTTTGGCTATTCGGGGTCTTTGGTGTTTCCATATGAATTTTTGAATTATTTGTTCCAGTTCATTGAAGAATGTTGCTGGTAGTTTCATAGGGATTGCATCAAATCTGTATATTGCTTTGGGCAGGATGGCCATTTTGACGATATTAATTCTTCCTAGCCACGAGCATGAGATGAGTTTCCATCTGTTAGTGTCCCCTTTAATTTCTCTTAAGAGTGACTTGTAGTTTTCAGAATATAAGTCTTTCACTTCTTTGGTTAGGTTTATTCCTAGGTATTTTATTTTTTTTGATGCAATTGTGAATGGAGTTGTTTTCCTGATTTCTCTTTCTGTTGGTTCATTGTTAGTATATAGGAAAGCCACAGATTTCTGTGTGTTGATTTTGTATCCTGCAACTTTGCTGTATTCCGATATCAGTTCTAGTAGTTTTGGGGTGGAGTCTTTAGGGTTTTTTATGTACAGTATCATGTCATCTGCAAATAGTGACAGTTTAACTTCTTCTTTACCAATCTGGATTCCTTGTATTTCTTTATTTTGTCTGATTGCCGTGGCTAGGACCTCCAGTACTATGTTAAATAACAGTGGAGAGAGTGGGCATCCCTGTCTAGTTCCCGATCTCAGAGGAAATGCTTTCAGCTTCTCGCTGTTCAATATAATGTTGGCTGTGGGTTTATCATAGATGGCCTTTATTATGTTGAGGTACTTGCCCTCTATTCCCATTTTGCTGAGAGTTTTTAACATGAATGGATGTTGAACTTTGTCAAATGCTTTTTCAGCATCTATGGAGATGATCATGTGGTTTTTGTCTTTCTTTTTGTTGATGTGGTGGATGATGTTGATGGACTTTCGAATGTTGAACCATCCTTGCATCCCTGGGATGAATCCCACTTGGTCATGGTGTATGATCCTTTTGATGTATTTTTGAATTTGGTTTGCTAATATTTTGTTGAGTATTTTTGCATCTACGTTCATCAGGGATATTGGTCTGTAGTTTTCTTTTTTGGTGGGGTCTTTGCCTGGTTTTGGTATTAGGGTGATGTTAGCTTCATAGAATGAGTTTGGGAGTATCCCCTCCTCCTCTATTTTTTGGAAAACTTTAAGGAGAATGGGTATTATGTCTTCCCTGTATGTCTGATAAAATTCCGAGGTAAACCATCTGGCCCGGGGGTTTTGTTCTTTGGTAGTTTTTTGATTACCGCTTCAATTTCGTTGCTGGTAATTGGTCTGTTTAGATTTTCTGTTTCTTCCCGGGTCAATCTTGGAAGGTTATATTTTTCTAGGAAGTTGTCCATTTCTCCTAGGTTTCCCAGCTTGTTAGCATATAGGTTTTCATAGTATTCTCCAATAATTCTTTGCATTTCTGCGGGGTCCGTCGTGATTTTTCCTTTCTCGTTTCTGATACTGTTGATTTGTGTTGACTCTCTTTTCCTCTTAATAAGTCTGGCTAGAGGCTTATCTATTTTGTTTATTTTCTCGAAGAACCAGCTCTTGGTTTCATTGATTTTTGCTATTGTTTTATTCTTCTCAATTTTATTTGTTTCTTCTCTGATCTTTATTATGTCCCTCCTTCTGCTGACCTTAGGGCTCATTTGTTCTTCTTTTTCCAATTTCGATAATTGTGACATTAGACCATTCATTTGGGATTGCTCTTCCTTTTTTAAATATGCTTGGATTGCTATATACTTTCCTCTTAAGACTGCTTTTGCTGTGTCCCACAGAAGTTGGGGCTTAGTGTTGTTGTTGTCATTTGTTTCCATATATTGCTGGATCTCCATTTTGATTTGGTCATTGATCCATTGATTATTTAGGAGCGTGTTGTTAAGCCTCCATGTGTTTGTGAGCCTCTTTGCTTTCTTTGTACAGTTTATTTCTAGTTTTATGCCTTTGTGGTCTGAAAAGTTGGTTGGTAGGATTTCAATCTTTTGAAATTTTCTGAGGCTCTTTTTGTGGCCTAGTATGTGGTCTATTCTGGAGAATGTTCCATGTGCACTTGAGAAGAATGTATATCCCGCTGCTTTTGGATGTAGAGTTCTATAGATGTCTATTAGGTCCATCTGCTCTACTGTGTTGTTCAGTGCTTCCGTGTCCTTACTTATTTTCTGCCTAGTGGATCTATCCTTTGGGGTGAGTGGTGTGTTGAAGTCTCCTAGAATGAATGCATTGCAGTCTATATCCCCCTTTAGTTCTGTTAGTATTTGTTTCACATATGCTGGTGCTCCTGTGTTGGGTGCATATATATTTAGAATGGTTATATCCTCTTGTTTGACTGAGCCCTTTATCATTATGTAGTGTCCTTCTTTATCTCTTGTTACTTTCTTTGTTTTGAAGTCTATTTTGTCTGATATTAGTACTGCAACCCCTGCTTTATTCTCACTGTTGTTTGCTTGAAATATGTTTTTCCATCCCTTGACTTTTAGTCTGTACATATCTTTGGGTTTGAGGTGAGTTTCTTGTAAGCAGCATATAGATGGGTCTTGCTTTTTTATCCATTCTGTTACTCTGTGTCTTTTGATTGGTGCATTCAACCCATTAACATTTAGGGTGACTATTGAAAGATATGTACTTATTGCCATTGAAGGCTTTAAATTCGTGGTTACCAAAGGTTCAAGGTTAGCCTCTTTAGTATCTTACTGCCTAACTTAGCTCGCTTATTGAGCTGTTATATACACTATCTGGAGATTCTTTTCTTCTCTTCCTTCTTGTTCCTCCTCCTCAATTCTTCATATGTTGTGTGTTTTGTGCTGTGCTCTTTCTAGGAGTGCTCCCATCTAGAGCAGTCCCTGTAAGATGTTCTGTAGAGGTGGTTTGTGGAAAGCAAATTCCCTCAGCTTTTGTTTGTCTGGGAATTGTTTAGTCCCACCGTCATATTTGAATGATAGTCGTGCTGGATACAGTATCCTTGGTTCAAGGCCCTTCTGTTTCATTGTATTAAATATATCATGCCATTCTCTTCTGGCCTGTAGGGTTTCTGTTGAGAAATCTGACGTTAGCCTGATGGGTTTCCCTTTATAGGTGACCTTTTTCTCTCTAGCTGCCTTTAACACTCTTTCCTTGTCCTTGATCTTTGCCATTTTAATTATTATGTGTCTTGGTGTTGCCCTTCTTGGATCCTTTCTGTTGGGGGTTCTGTGTATTTCCGTGGTCTGTTCGATTACTTCCTCCCCCAGTGTGGGGAAGTTTTCAGCAATTATTTCTTCTAAGATACTTTCCATCTCTTTTCCTCTCTCTTCTTCTTCTGGGACCCCTATAATACGGATATTGTTCCTTTTGGATTGGTCACACAGTTCTCTTAATATTGTTTCATTCCTGGAGATCCTTTTGTCTCTCTCTATGTCAGTTTCTATGCGTTCCTGTTCTCTGATTTCAATTCCATCAATGGCCTCTTGCATTCTATCCATTCTGCTTATAAACCCTTCCAGAGTTTGTTTCATTTCTGCGATCTCCTTTCTGGCATCTGTGATCTCCTTCCGGACTTCATCCCATTTCTCTTGCGTATTTCTCTGCATCTCTGTCAGCATGTTTATGATTCTTATTTTGAATTCTTTTTCAGGGAGACTGGTTAGGTCTGTCTCCTTCTCTGGTGTTGTCTCTGTGATCTTTGTCTGCCTGTAGCTTTGCCTTTTCATGGTGATAGGAATAGTCTGCAGAACTGGGACGAGTGACGGCTGGAAGGACTTCCTTTCTTGGTGGTTTGTGGCCCTCCTCTCCTGGGAGAATAGCGGCCTCTAGTGGCTTGTGCTGCGCAGCTGCGCACAGACAGGGTTTCTGCTTCCTGCCCGGCTGCTATGTAGTTAATCTCCGCTGTTGCTGTGGGCGTGGCCTGGCTCGGGCAGCTACTCCAAAATGGTGGAGTCGCGTTGGAGCAGGAGCGGCTGGGAGGCTATTTATCTCAGTAAGGGGCCTCCCTGCTCCCTGCAGCCCAGGGGTTAGGGTGCCCAGAGATCCCGGATTCCCTACCTCTGGATTAAGTGACCCGCCCTGCCCCTTTAAGACTTCCAAAAAGCACCCGCCAAAACCAAACAACGCCCACCAAAAAAAAAAAAAGAAAAAAAAATTTTTAAATTAAAAAAAAAAAAAAAAGTTTTTAATTAAAAAAAAAAAAAAAGGTGGTCTTTCGTTTTTCTTTATTCTCCGGTGCCAGCCTCAAGCCTCTGCTCACCGGTCTTTTCTGCCCTGTTTCCCTAGTATTGGGGTCCCTATCCCTTTAAGACTTCCAAAAAGCGCTCGCCAAAACAAAACAGCAAAAAAGCAAAAAAAAATGGTCGCGCGCTTTTCTTATGCCCTCTGTCGCCCAGCCTCCAGTGCCTGCTCACTGTTCTTGCTGCCCTGTGTTCCTAGTATCGAGCGCCCTGCACTCTGGCCCGGATGGCTGGGGCTGGGTGTTCGGCAGTCCTGGGCTCCGTCTCCCTCCCGCTCTGCCTGCTCTTCTCCCTCCGGGAGCTGGGGGTAGGGGCGCTCGGCTCCCGCGGGGCCGGGGCTTGTATCTTACCCTCTTCGCGAGGCGCTGGGTTCTCTCAGGTGCGGATGTGGTCTGGATATTGTCCTGTGTCCTCTGGTCTTTATTCTAGGAAGGGTTGTCTTTGTTATATTTTCATAGATATATGTTGTTTTGGGAGGAGATTTCCGCTGCTCTACTCACGCCGCCATCTTCTGCCCCTCCTGCAGGATTTTTATGGGCATCTTGTTTTCTTCAGGTAAATTCCTAGGAGTGGAATTTCTGGGTCAAATGGTATTTCTATTTTTAGTTTTTTGAGGAATCTCCTTACTGCTTTCCAAAGTGGTTGTGCCAACTGACATTCCCTCCAACAGTATAGGAGGGTTCCCATTTCTCTGTATGCTTGCCACCACTTGTTATTTCTTGTCTTTGGGGTAATGGCCATCCTTACTGGTGTGAGGTGATATCTCACTGTGGTTTTGATTTGATTTGCATTTCCCCGATGATTAGTGATGTGGAGCATCTTTCCATGTGCCTGTTGGCCATTTGTATTTCTTCTTAGGAGAAGTGTCTATTCAGCTTCTCTGTCCATTTTTTAATCAGGTTATTTGTTTTTTAAGTATTGAGTCATATGAGTTCTTTATATATTTTGGATGTTAATCCCTTATTAGGTGAGTCATTTGTGAATATATTCTCCCATACTGTAGGCTGCCTTTTTGTTCTGCTCATAATGTCCTTTGCTGTACAGAAACTTTTTAGTTTAATGTAGCCCCACTAGTTCATTTTTGCTTTTGTTTCCCTTGCCTGAAGAGATGTGTCCAGGAAAAATTTGTTCATATTTATGTTCAATAGATTTTTGCCTAGGTTTCCTTCTAAGAGTTTTATGGTTTCATGGCTTAAATTCAGATCTTTGATTCATTTCAAGTTTACTTTTGTGTATGGAGTTAGACAATAATCCAGTTTCATTTTCTTACATGTAATTCTCCAGTTTTCCCACCACCAGTTGTTGAAGAGGCTGCCTTTTCCCCATTGTATATTCATGGCTTCTTTTATATTAATTGACCATATATGCTTGGATTTATATCTGGGCTCTCTATTCTGTTCTATTGATCTATGGGTCTGTTCTTGTGCCAGTACCAAATTGTCTTGATTACTGTGGCTTTGTAGTGGAGCTTGAAGTTGAGGAGCGTAATACCCCCAGCTTTATTCTTCTTTCTCAGGATTGCTTTGGCTAGTCAGGGTCTTTTGTGGTTCCATATGAATTTTAGAACTATTTGCTCTAGTTTGTTGAAGAATGCTGTAGGTATTTTGATAGGGATTGCATTGAATCTGTAAATTGTTTTGGGTAGGATGGCTATTTTGACAATATTAATTCTTCCTATCTAAGAGCAAAGGATAGAGTTCCATTTTTTTGGTGTCTACTTTCTCTGTGAGTATCTAATAGTTTTCAGGGTATAGGTCTTTCACCTCCTTGGTTAGGTTTATTTCTAGGTATTTTATTCTTTTTGGTGCAATTGTAAATGGAGTTGTTTCCCTGATTTCTCTTTCTGTTAGTTCATTGTAAGTATATAGGAATGCAACAGATTTCTGTGTATTAATTTTTTATCCTGCAACTTTGCTGAATTCTGCTATTAGTTCTAATAGTTTTTTGGTAGAGTCTTTAGGGTTTTCTATGTATAATATCATGTCATCTGCAAACAGTGACAGTTAACTTCTTCCTTACCAGTCTGGATGCCTTTTATCTCTTTGTGTTGTCTGAGTGTCATGGTTAGGACCTCCACTACTATGTTGGACATCCTTGTCTTGTTCCTGATCTTAGAGGAAAAGCTTTCAGCTTTTCACCATTAAGTATGATGTTAGCTGTGGGCTTTTTCATATATGGCCTTTATTATGTTGAGGTACATTCCCACTATGCCCATTTTGTTGAGAGTTTTTACCATGAATGGATGTTGAATTTTGTCAAATACCTTTCAGCGTCTATTGAGATGATCACGTGATTTTATCCTTCTTTGCGTTAATGTGGTGTATGATATTAATGGATTTAGGAGTATTATACCATCCTGGCATCCCTGGAATAAATCCCATTTGGTCATGATGGATAATCCTTTTGATGTATTTTTGAATTCAGTTTGCTGGTATTTTGTTGAGTATTTTTGCATCTATGTTCATCAGGGATATTGGTCTGTAATTTACTTTTATTTTTGTGGTGTCTTTGTCTGGTTTTGGTATTACAGTGATGTTGGCCTCACAGAATGAATTTGGAAGTATTCCTTCCTCTTTGACTTTTTGGAAAACTTTAAGGAGTATGGGTATTAGTTCTGCTTTAAATATTTGCTAGAATTCAGCTGTGAAGCCATTAGGGCTTGGAATTTTGTTTTTTCGTAGTTTTTGATTACCAATTTGATTTCATTGCTGGTAATTGGTCTGTTCAGATTTTCTGTTTCTTCCTGGGTCAGTCTTGGAAGGTTGTATTTTTCTAGAAATTTGTCCATTTCTTCTAGGTTGTCCAATTCATTGGCATATAAGTTTTAATAGTATTCTCCAATAATTTTTTGTGTTTCTCTGGTATCTGTTGTGATTATTCCTTTTTTTTCTGATTCTGTTTATGTGTGTACAGTCTCTCTCTCTCTCTTTTTTTTTTTTTGATAAGTCTGGCTACGGGTTTATCTATTTTGTTTATTTTCTCAAAGAACCAACTCCTGATTTCATTAATTTTTTTCTATTGTTTTATTCTTCTCTGTTTTACTTATTTCTGCTCTGATCTTTATTTGTCCCTCCTTCAACTAACTTTGGGCTTCTTTGCTCTTCTTTAATTGTGAGTTTAGACTGTTTATTTTGGATTGTTCTTGTTTCTTGAGGTAGACCTGTATTGATAAGTACTTTCCTCTTAGAATTGCCTTCTCCATGACCCACAGGTTTTGGGCTGTTGAATTTTGTTTTCATTTATCTCCATGCATTGCTTGATTTCTGTTTTAATTTGTTCATTGATCCATTGATTATTAAGAAGCATGTTGTTTAGCCTCCATGTGTTTGTAGGTTTTTTTGTTTTCTTTATGTAATTCATTTCTAGTTTCATACCACTGTGTTCTGAAAAGCTGCTTGATAGAATTTCAATCTTAAATTTATTGAGGCTCTTTTTTGTAGCCTAGTATGTGATCTATTTTGGGGAACCATTCCATGTACACTTAAGATAAAATGTGTATCCTGCTGTTTTTGGGGGGAATGTTCTGGAGATATCTGTTAAGTTCATCTGATCTAATGTATTGCTGTTTCCTTATTTATTTTCTGTCTGGTTGATCTGCCTATTAATGTGAGTGGTGTGTTACAGTCTCCTAAAATGAATCAGTTGCAGTCTATTTCCCCCTTAATTCTGTTAGTATTTGTTTTACATATTAGGTACTTCTATGTTGGGTGCATAGATATTTGTAATGGTTGTGTCCTCTTGTTGTCTGATCCCTTATTTGTCTGTTACTTTCTTTGTTTTGAAACCTATTTTGTCTGATATAAGGACTTCTACTCCTGCTTTATTCTCCCTATTATTTGCATGAAATATCTTTTTCTATTCCTTCACTTTTAGTCTGTGTTATGTCTTTGGGTCTGGAATGAGTCTCTTGTAGGCAACATGTAGATGTGCCTTGTTTCTTTATCCATTCTGCCCCTCTACATCTTTTGATTGGTGCATTCAGTCGATTTACATTTAAGGTAATTATTGACAGATATGTACCTATTGCCATTTTATTAATTGTTTTCTATCTGTTTTATAGCTCTTCTCTGTTCCTTTCTTCCTCTTTTATATTCTTCTCTTGTTATTTTATGTTTTTCTTTAGTGTTGTGATTGGATCTCTCATTTTTAAATTTTTGTATGTCTATTATAGGCTTTAGTTTTGTGGCTGCCAAAGTTCAAGGATAGCTTCGTTGCTATATAACAGCCTATCTTATATTGCTGATTATGCTAAAGGTACATTTTTTTTCTTCTTCTTCATCCTCCTCCACACTTTTTGTATTGATGTCATAATCTGCACTTTTTGTGTATCCCTTGACTGATTTTATAGTTGACTTTGTTTCTTTTGTTTTGTTTTAATTTCATACTTGCTTGGTAATTAATTGGTCTCCTAACTTTACTGTGGGTTTATTTTCACTGGTGAAAGCTATTTAGCCTTAGGGACATTTCCATCTGCAGCAGTCCCTTTAACATATACTGTGAGGCTGGCTTAGTGGTGGATGTTTCCTTCAACTTCTGTTTATCTGGAAATTGTTTAATACTTGCTTAAAATTTAAATGATAATCTTGCTGGGTAGAGGATTTTGATTGGAGGTCCTTCTGTTTCAGTGCATTAAAAAAATCATGCCACTCCCTTTCTGGTCTGTAACATTTCTGCTGAGAAGTCTGCTGATAGCCTGATGGAATTTCCTTTAAAAGTAATCTTTTTTCTCTTTCTGGCTGCTTTCATCACTCTCTCTTATCCTTGATCTTTGCCATTTTAATTATTATGTGTCTTGGTGTTTGTCTTCCTGGGGTTCCTTTTGTTATGGGATCTCTGTCCTTCCATGACCTGAGTGTCTATTTCCTTCCCCACATTGGGGAAGTTTTCAACAATTATTTCCTCAAAGAGACTTTCTATTCCTTTGTCTCTCTCTTCTTCTGGTACCCCTACTATGCAAATATTGTTTCTTCATTTTGATTGGTCACACAGATCTCGTATCATTCTGTCATTCCTAGAGATCTTTTTTCTCTCTGTTGTTCACCTTCATTATGTTTCTGTTCTCTAATTTCCATCTCATTCACTGTCTCTTGTACCTGCAGTAATCCACTCTTAAATCCCTCCACTGTATGTTTCATTTCAGATACTGTATTCCTCAGCTCTGACTGGCTCTTTTTCAGGTCTTTTTCTTCATTGAAGTCCTTGCTAAGATCTTGAATATTTTTCTGTGAGTATGTTTATAACTGTTATTTTGAAATCTTTATTGAGACTGGTGATCTCTGTTTCATTTAGCCCTCTTTCTGGGGTCCTGTCCTGTAGTTTTGTTTGGAACATAGTCCTCTACCTCCTCATTTTGTCAGGGTTTCTGTGTTTCTTCCTTTGTATTAGATGGCTCTGCTATGCTTCCTGGTCTATAGAGTAATAGCTTTATGAAGAAGGTGTCCTATGGTGCCCAGAAGCTCAAGATTCTTTACTCTCCAGTGCCTGGTTCTGCTTTGCAGGATACTCAGCTGTTGATATGCAGTAGGCAGGGCTGCCTTTCTGTCTGCCTTTTATAGTGGTCTGAGTCTGCTTCAAGCCACTGCCTTTGTGATCAGTGAAGTCTCTGCTGTGTTTGCTGTGGGTGGGGCTGCCCTCTGCCTGGCCTGCAGCAATGGCAGGGTTGCAGGGTTAATGGGGTGGGCAGGCTGATAGGCAGCTCTGCCAGGGTCATATGCACAGGACTGGGCTTGGACACCAGTAGGGATGAAGGAGCTCGTGGGGCAGGTACCTCTCTGGTTGGGATGAAATGGACCTGAGAAAGTTGGGAGAGTCTCCCTCTGCATGCTAGGCAGCAGAGTCTGATGCTGCTGCTGGGCCAAGTGGGTTGGCTGGCAGTGAGTGCAGGGAGGAGCCTTGGGGCTGCGTTGACAGAGAAGGGGTGGAGCATTGTCCACCTGTCCTTTCTCCTGAGGAGAGAGCTTTGTCCAACCCTCACCCCTCTGGAATCCCCTCTCACTGCTGGCAACTGTTTCAAACTACCGCCTCTGCTTTGGGTCTCAGGACTGGTGGGGCATGCCTGTCCTCCACAAGCAACTGGAGTCTCAGCCTCCCCATGTGTTCCACCTGTCCCTAGTGTCCAGCTGCACTAATCAACAGAACCCAGTGTAATTAATATGGGCTCATACTCTTGGAGCAGATCTCTAAGGCCAGATGTGCAGTGATCCTGGGTTCCTACACCCTCCCTACTCCATTCCTCTTTCTCCCACATGTAGGATGGAATGGGGGGAGGGTTTGGGTCTCACTCAATCATGGCTTTGCCACTTTACCCTTTTCTGTGTGGACTTCTCTTCTTCCACAATTGTAGGTGGTCTGTTCTGTGGTCTTCAGGTCATTTTCAGATGTAGTTGTATTTGCTGTATTTTCTTCTTTTATGTGATTTTTTGGAAAGAGGTTTCCACCTTGCCTTCCTACTCCACCACCTTTTTCTCTGCCCTCCCTCTGAAGTTCACTTTTTACATATGGATATCCAATTGTTTCAAAACCATCCTTTGGAAAGATTCTCTTTTTCCCATTGAATTAATTTGAATTAAACTTTGTCAAAACTCAGCTATCTATGTGTGGATTTATTTCTGGATTCTGGATTCTATTTTATTACTCTGAATCTATCCTTAAGCCAGTACCAGTCTGTCTTATTTTTCAAAATTTTTCTAGTAATTCTAAATTATTTGTATTTCAATATAAATTTTAGAGTAATCTTGTTAATGTCTGCCTAGAAAAGCCTGATGGGATTTTGCTTAGGATTACCATTGAATTAGTAGATGAGTTTATAGAGAATTAATATCTTACTGTTGAGTTTCCCAATCCATGAACATGGTATATCTCTTCATTTATTTAATTCTTATTTAATTTCAATCAGCAATGTTTTCTACTATTCTTTGTACAGGTCTTATACATATAGAAAAATTTATCCCTTTTTCTTATATTTGATGCTATTTAAATCACATTTTAATGTGATTTTCAATTGTTTGTTGTTAGTATATAGAAACAATTTATTTTTAATATTCATTTTACATTCTGAACACTTGCAAAATTCACTTATCAGTTCTAGTAGTTGTTTTATAGATGACAGGATGTTTTTTATGTTATACTGACATAAAAAATATAATCTATTCACAGATGTTTTACTTTTTCTTTCCTGTTGATGCCTTTTACTTCTTTTTCTTGTTTTATTATATAGTCTAGTATCTCCAGTATGTCAAAGATAATTCTTTTCAGTTTTGGTGCAAAATTGTGCAATTCATTTTTTTCCACACTTGATTCTTTCCCACCACACACTTATCAACAGAGATTATCTGAAGGCTTTAATTGAAGTGTTGAAGTAGCGCCAATGATTCCAGACTGACCTCTTAAAATCTGAACTTCCCCTACCTCTCCAACTATACTTGCCTCCTCTCTCCTATAGGAGGCCTGTGATTCAGCCAGTCTACTTGATAAAGGAGACTTCTCTCCTACGTTTATGCTTATGTAGTTCTCTGCTTTAGCTTATGTAAATCCTCTCCACTCTTCTAGGCCCCGCTTGAAGAAAACTCTCCTGCAGGAAGCCCTCTGTAACCAGCTCCCAGGGCACTGTTCCTTCCTGCAGTGTCTGTTGTCCTGACTGTGTGTATCACCAAGGGTCCACCTCTGTGTACCCTCATTTCACTTAGGAATCATATCTTGAGACTACAGCCTCTTCTAGGACAGAAGCTGTACCAGCTTTAGGCCTGGTTTCACTACACTCGGCCTAGGGCCTAGTTCTCAAAAGCACGGCTGCTGCTTTGTGCCACTTTTGTTTCTTTGCATGCCTTTATGCAAATCAGAAAAAGTGCCCCATCCTCTGGCCTGATGTAGCTCTATCTGGGTTATCAAGTCTGGGTTATTAGAGTTCAAGCTCTAGTGCAACTCCCACTCATCACTTCTGCTGGGCACCTTCAAAACCTGCATGGCTGTATAGGTCAGCCTTCTTCATGGGAGGAATTAGTAAATAAACAAATAATTCTGAAATAAGGGTATTTTATATACAAAGATATTGAGGTCCAGAGAGGTTAAGTTACTTACACAAGGACCCAGAGAGGAATGGCAGAAACAAACTGAAATTTCTCCTGGGTCTTCCAGTTTCCAAAACTCAAGGAAACACTGCCTTTGCCTACCTCCTTCTCTGGTCTCAATGTAAGTCCAGCACTTCACCTGTTATTAAACATTTTTCATGTTCATGGGACCTTTTCAGCCTGAGATCAGCCACTTCTTGAATTTACTCCAAGATTTTTAAAGGCACTGAATGTTCTGGCCCCTGCCTACCTCTCTTTCCCTTCTTCTTATTACTTGGCTCAAGGCAGCACTGGCTTCATCCTATTGAGCATCTTCCTTTCTTAGGGCCTTTGCTCAAACCACTCCATCTGCTTAGGAAGTTCCCACTTCTTTCTCCTAACTCTTATTAAAATTTCAGCTCACAGCTTAAATGTCATTCCTCAAAGAAGCCTTCTCTAAACTCCAGAATAAATTCAATGCCATTTTTATACAAGTTCCTGGCTTCTTGTATTTCTTTGTGGTATTTATCTTAACTGTAATTATATAATAATTGGTATAATTATTTGCTTAATGTTTGTCTTTCCCACTATTTTGTAAGCACCATGACAGCTGGTAACATGTGTTTTGTTCACTGGTATATCCCTAAAATTAGTGCAGAACTTGACACATAAACAGTGCTCAAGAAATATTTTTTGATGAAAGAATGTCCCTTCCAACTGTAACTTTCCAGGAAGTCCCCTCAGAGTCACCTCCACCTACATTCCAGCCCAGCTCAGACAAGTAAATAAGCAGTTAGGATAGGACCTCCCTTTCTCTGAAGATTTGGGACCAGTTGATGTTGAATGACAGTGGTGAAAGAATAGGTCAGCCAAACACAAAGGCCTTTATCATATCCATAGCCAGAAATGACCCATTCTCCAGACTCCTAACTGGTGGTCTCTGGCTTACTAATCTGCTCTAAACTAATAGCAGATAGCAAAGGATCAGTAATAAGATTTAAGCAGATAAATAAAATACTGATTAATAATTAAAGCTTGTCTAGTAGCTAAACTACTAAGTGCTAAGGAAAACCTAATAAAGTATTTGGCTTAAAAGTGTTAGAAGATAGTAAAAGTGTTAATAGAAAATAAAATATAAACTAGTCAGTGTTGATAACCACATGATTAATTTAAAACTAAGTTGTTAGCAGCTGCTGGTTAACCAATGACTAACATAACAGTTGATAAAGACTTAAAGTGAGATTTTTCCTAAGGGACTCTTGCACATTAGAGGGGACTTGGGAAAAGCAGAAAGCTGATGAAGCAATGAAGGTTTAATTGGGACTGTAAAATCTTCAGCTGGATTCTAAACTTCTGGGGAAACTATTTGTCCATCTTTGGTTTCCAGATAGGGTCTAGTCAGGGACAACATGGAGCTGGTGCTCAAAACACTTACCTTATAATTAAATTTACTCTGCTAAGGGCCAGGCACTGTGCTGAGGAGAGAATGGAGAGCAGTTGCTTTAACAGTGAATATACTGTGATGAGTAAACAAATGAGTGGTGTGTGAAAGGGAAGGCTTAAGGGGTTTGAGAAGGCCGGGTGGAAGGGAGAGATAATGAGCTTAGTTCTGGACACATTGAATTGAGGTATCTGTAGACAAGCCCAGTAGGCAGGTGGTATGAGTCCATCATAGATAGAAGGTAAAGATTTGGGTGTCATCAGGGCATAGATGGTTGTCAAAACCATGAGAAAAAACTGAGTTGACTGAAGAAGAATACATGGAGTGAGAAAAAGGACCAGCCTAGAATCCCAAGGAAAACCAACAGGGAAGGTGTGGGTAAAATTGTAATATTTCCAGAATATCTTGCCTAGCTTTAGTACATCTGCATATCAATAGGTGTTCAGAGGTGGAAAGAAGTATGGCTTTAGTGCATTTGCATCATTCCTCAGGGGGGGAGAGAAGTTCATCTCCATATCAATGGGTAATTACCTGGGCAAGGAGGGCTTCTCTGTGTCCCAGAGGTGAGAGGAGGGCCGGTTTTGCTTCTGCTGGAGCAGGAAAGAGAGAAGGCCCTAGACTGCAGTTTGTAAAGCAATAAACAGATTTTAAACTTTATTTCTCCCTTTGACTGATTTCCATTTTTAGAGGTATTTTGCCCCTGAATTTCCTTTCGCTGGACTTACAGAAGGAATGATCAGAGGAGGAAGGGAAATCAACAGACACTGAGAAGGAAGGAGCACTCAGAAATAAGGGAAAACCAAGAGAAGATTCAGTAGCAAGAATGCTAAAGGGAAAAGAATGTGTCAGGAAAAAGAGTATAGTTCACAATGTCAGGGGTGACTGAGTGGTCAAGCAGGATAAGCTAAGAGAGATGTCCATTGAGAATGTGGTTCTCTGGCTGCTTTCAACACTCTTTTGTCCTTGATCTTTGCCATTTTAATTATTATGTGTCTTAGTGTTGTCTTCCTGGGGTTCCTTTTGTTATGGGATCTCCATACTTCCATGACCTGAGTGTCTATTTCTTTCCCCACATTGGGGAAGTTTTCAACAATTATTTCCTCAGAGACTTTATCCTTTTGTCTCTCTCTTCTCCTTCTGGTACCCCTATTATGCAAATATTGTTTCATTTGTATTAGTCACACAGCTCTCTTATCATTCTTTCATTCCTAAATATCTTTTCATTTTCTGCTCCTCAGCTTCATAGTGTTCCTGTTCTCTAATTTCCATCTCATTGATTGTCTCTACTTGCAGCAATTTGTTATTCATTCCCTCCATTTTGTGTTTCATTTCAGTTACTGTATTCTTTATCTCTTTCATCTCTTTGTTGAAGTCCTCCCTGAGATCTTTAATACATTTCTGCAGATCAGTGAGCATATTTATGATTTTTACTTTGAAGTCTTTATTAAGATGATTGGTGATCTCCATTTCATTTATCCCTCTTTCTGGTGTCTTATCCTTCAGTTTTGTTTGGAGCATATTCCTCTGCCTCCTCATTTTGTCAGGGTTTCTGTGTTTCTTCCTCTGTATTAGATGGATCTGCTATGCTTCCTGATCTAGGGAGTAATGGTTTTGTGAAGAAGGCATCCTGTGGTGCCCATAAAGTCAGGACTTGCTGGGAGCCATGCTACTCAAGCTGTGTAGCAAAGCTCAGGCTGGAGGAAGACCCCCACAAATCAAGGGCCTTTGCAGCTGGCTCCCCCTATTACCCACCTTGATTTTGTTATTCTCCATTATACTATTGGCTTTGCTTTTGCTTGCATTTTTGCCAAAGACTAAGCTAACCTTTGATAAAGCAGCACGGAAAGGAGGAGAACATAAACCTCCCAAAAGCTTTTCAGGACAGTGGTCCTGAAGAATAGAACACGCAGGGGCCAGATGGCGATCTTGGCATAGAATACCAAAACCTGCAGGTAGCTAGTCAGACATTGACTACCCCATCTCCACCTAAGTGGGAATGCCCCCCTTTTCCTTATAATGTTAGTGAAATTAGTGGTGAGGAGTTTTATAAGAAAATTAGAGAAATAGAGTTATGAGGGAATATTGAATAGAATAACCCTGTTTGACACTTAATCCATCTTCTCATGTTTCCTTCCATCTGCTACTTCTATAGCTTTTCTTCTTCCTTCCTAATTACACCCTTTTACTAGAACCTGTGCCTCATATTTGGAATTACCGAGTACCATAATTTTTCCAAGAGGTAAAGATACCTCAAGACAAGTGCTGGGCCTGAAAGCCACAGGGCATAAATCTGCAAAGAAGTGAAAAGCTAACATTTTCAAAGAATACTGCTTCTCTCTCACTTACCAGCTTTACATCTTCCTGTATGGCCCCGGAAGATGGCTGGTTAGCCAGAGACGGGTAAGATTCCTCAAGGGAGGAACAACCTAAGACAGGCACAGTTGCAGGGGGCCCATCGGGTTAGAAAATGGGGGCCAACAGAGGTGAGGCTTAGAACCTCACCCCCCCCCAGTGTTAAGAGAAATTGTTTGCACCCATGGATGTTTTGTTGCCCTTGTCCAGCTTGGATTAATACCTAGTCTATAGGCACAGACCTGATCATCTACACTTGCCCTCTTACAGCACTAAATCATGCTTTTTCTCTATATCTTGCATCTACCTACTACATCAGCATTTTATTAGAAATGTAAAGGAGAAAATGTGGGATTCACATATAAAGTATAAAAATCAAATGAATAATCATACATCATATTTGACTTGATTGTTTATAGTTTAAGATTTGTAGTCAAAACAGAAACAGTTTCTATGATATGAATGCCCTTGCATGGTTTACCATGTAAAAAAACTTGTTTAGTCCCTGCAGTAGTGGAGTCATGGAGACCTGTGTATTATATATAGATTTTGGTATCCACACAGAAGAAAGAAATGTAGATAAGAAGGGGGAATTTAGTTTGCTGCTTACTGTGCCCTATAAAGCGGTGTATAATGAAGATATGAATTTATGATTTTAGATTGATTATAAATTTATTAAAGCCTCTAAGAATATTTTTGTGGGAAAGAATCATAGCTAACTGTGGCAGTAGGTGACCTGTATTTCACCCTGAGCTGATAGACTCCATAGTCACTGCTACATAGTGCACGCTCCTATGGTCACATGCACTACTTAGAAACTGCGTCACATAGAAACGTAAAACATAAAAGAGTACACGTTGCTAAGAAAGTTTCGGTCAAGGAACAGAAAACAATCACCTGTCTAAGACTTGACCAACCATGAATAGATTAGAAAGAAGAAGAAAGAAAAAAGCTTGCCTATACCTATTAATCAACTGCCTATACCAATTAATGAACAGAACAATAAAAAATAATCATATCCTTGTGCAAAATGGTATAAATAAAGCTGTCATCAGCACTTTGTTGAGAGACCACCTCCAGCTGACTCTGTGTCCTGTCTCTCCATGCACCGACTCGGTCTCATCCTTTTGGGCTTCACACCCGCCCCGCTGGAGCTGGACTCTGGCAATTGGTGCCTAACGTGGGTCTCGAAAGGTAAGATTGTCTGCGGGGACGGATAGGATCTTGTGCCAGGGTGCTGCAGACCCCTTTGTACAACGAGACAAAGTGAGAAAGGGCAAGGAATCCAGAAGCTATGGGCCATACTGAGTCTAAAGAAAGAGGACTCTTTATTGAAGTTTTAATGCATATGCTTGTAGGTAGAGGAGTAAGTCACCAACGGACAATTAGCAAAATTATTACATTTTGTCCAAGATTGTTGTCCTTGGTTTCCTGACCAAGGCACAGTGAGTCTTGCAACCGGGCAGAAGGTTGGAGAAGAAATGAAAACATTATGCCAGCCACGGATGTGAGAAGGTCCCTACAGATGCCTTTGCATTGTGGAATTTAATCAAGGAGGTTTTAGAACTTAAACAGCACAGATTTGATCAAAAGACTCCTACTGGAATAAGGGCTGCCTTAAAGCAAGCAGAACTAGAAGGAGACACAGAATTTATGTGTTACCCAATTATTTTTGGAGAATTTGATGATGAAAGTGTATCCTGGAAGCCCATCCCATATAAATTATTAAAAGAATTAAAGATTGCCTGCAAAGACTATGGTCCCTTGACACCTTACACTTTGACATTGTTAGAGACCTTATCTAATAGATGGATGACACCGCTACTCTCTGTAACAAAACCTTGAGTGATGCTGGCCTCTGCCTCCCCTTATGATGAAAGATTAACTCCAGAAAAAGAAGAGAATTTTGGAGAAACTGCAGCCCGATATAATCCTTTTAGAATAGGTGCTGCTCAACTAGTTAAAAAGCCTCCAGATTTTAAGGTATCTGTAATCAAGGAAGCTAAAAAGAAAGAAGACAATTGAATATTAGTAACTCGAATATTTGTGTCAGTTTGTCTGTCTGTGTATATGTTCTTTTGTGAAAAGTGTTGCTAACTGTAGTCATTGCATCTCAGTCTGTATGTTTGTGTGTCTAAGTGTGTAAATAGAAAATATTTTTTTAACCTCCAGCAAGGACTCTACTCTCCAGTCCCCTCTTCTCCTTTGCTTTGGAGTTGCTGTTGGCAGGCAATGTGTGGGGTCATCTTTATGTCTGTCTGTTGGCAGTGGTTTATCTCAGTCCATTGAAGCTGGTGGTTTGCCTCAGCCAGGCCTATGTGATCAGAGCAGTGGTTTCTGCTGGGATCATTGTGGGTAGGCTGCCCTCTGCCTGCTCTACAGCGATGGCAGGGCTGCTGGGTTAGTGGGTGGGTAGGTTGCTTGCAGGGCGAATTGCACAATGGTAGGTGGCATGGGCTTGCAGGGGTGGCAAGTCACCCAGTTTCAGACCCCTGGATGCTCAGCAGTGGCAGCAAGCCACATGTTGGGAGGGCATAGTTGTGCTTATGCAGTGAGTCACATGGTGGATGGGCCTGTGGTGGTGGCAACATGTGTGTTAGGAAGGGTTAGGGGAGGGGTGCGTGGACTAGTTGGGGGTAGCAAGTAGGGTGGTTGGAGGCTATGCCAGGCAGCGGATGCAGCTAGTCACACTGCACTGGCACACAGCTGCTGCAGTTGCTTGCGGGCACCCCCGAGCAGCAGTTGAGGCCTCCCATGGGAAAAAAGGAGCTTTTGGAGCTGGTTCATGCAGGTTTCTCCCCAGTTGAGCTGAATCAGGGCCATGAAAGCCGAGAAAGTCTCCCTGTCCTTGCCAAGCAGCAACGTCAAGTGCTGCTGGGTGAAGTGGACTGGTGCATTGGTGGTGCTCAGGGAGGAGCCTCGGGAATAAGCTGCCAGCGAGGGGGATGGAGTACCTGGAACTCCTGAGAGTGCTCCACATGCCAGGCAGGTATGGTCCACCTGCTCTTTCTCCTGCAGGGACAGCACTGTCCAACCCTCACCCTTCTGGCTCCCCTCCCACTGTCTTTCAAACTGCTGCCTCTGTGTTGGGTCTTGGCATGCCTGTCCTCCACAGGCAGCTGGAGTCTCAGCCTCTCAGACTGTTCCAACATCCCTGGTGTCCAGTCTTGCTAATCACCAGAACCCAATACAATGTGGACTCATGTTTCCAGAGCAGATCTCCAGGGTCAGATGTGCAGAGTTCCTGGGCACTTATCCCTTCCCCACTCCTTTCCTCTTCTGCCTGAGCCTGTGGGCTGGGATGGGGGAAGGGCTGCAGCCCCACTTGGCGGTGGCTATGCCACTTTATCCTTTTCTGTGTGGTCTTCTCTTCTTCCCCAGGTGTAGGTGGTGTGTTCTGCAGTCCTCAGTTTGTTTTCAGGCTTGGTTGTATTTGCTTTAGTCGCTCCCTTTGTATGTGTGTGGGAGGGGGTTTCCATCTTGCCTTCCTATTCCACCATCTTGAGGCACCTCCCTTTCCATTTGCATTACTTTTGTAATTAACAAACAATAGAGGAAAAGAACAACAACAAATAAATGTTTGACCAGGATTCTCACTGGCTGGAAATTCATGTTGGGTCCAAGTTTTTATTGATCACAGTTTAGTTTATAGGCAAAAAACATTTATTAAATGTCTCCTAGTTAGCTGGCACTGCTCTAGGCACTTTCGCAAGTCTTTTATCCTAACCCTCACAATAGCCCTGTGAGGTAGGAACTGGCCCCATTTTACAGAGTTCTTCGTAGGTAGGAGATTGTTGTTTGATACCGTTATTTGCCACATGTTTTATTGGACTAGAAGTCCTTATTGGCTGGCGATTCATTGGTCAAGAGCTCTCATTGGCCAGGAGTTCCTATAGGATGCCTTTAAGATTCAAATAATCAAAATACTAGAATTTCCCCCCCACAGGAGTGACGGTGTAAGTGGGGTAAGAGTGGAGGAAGGAGAGTCAATAGTCTCCCTCTGAAGCACCATTTGAGTTTGCTTTGGTCACCCATGCAAGGTCGGGGGAAGGGGACAGTGGGGGAGGAGGAAAAATGGTCATAAGTCTTCCCGCTTCTTCAGGATGAGCTTCCTCACAAGCGCTGTGATCTGGGGCCTGATCTCCTCTACTGACACGGTTGAGTCCCAAGCCCCTGCTACTTTTCCATCTGGGGTCACTAGGTACTTCCAGAAGTTCCATGTAGGCTCCTTCCCAGAAGTCTCTAGAGAAAAAGGAAGAAGGAGAGCAAAGTGTGTGTACCTGTGTATTCTCCCCTGGAATTCCACTATCAGTGTCCATCCTCCTCTTGAAGCAGTGGTTCTATTAGTTAGAATTAACTAGAGAGCCTTTTAAAATCCTGATGCCAGTCCACACTCCAGAACACTTACATCAGAATCTCTGCGGGTAAGACTCAGGCATTAGTATTTTTCAAAAGCTGCCCAGGAGATTCCAATGTGGTGCCAAGGTTGAGAACTACTGCTTTAGGATTCTGTGAAGTTAATAAAGCAGTATCAGATCCTCCTTTATTAATGACCATAAACTAAATAGTCTACACCCTATTCTCCAATGAAATCTTAATGGTCTCCAAATGTTAATCTATGGATTGGGTGCATGTGAAATCATTGTGGTGGGGGTGGGGATTGGGATGTGCTTAAAATAAACAGATTCTTGGGCCCTGCTTCAGTAGGCCTCAGGCTAATGCATTTTTAAGAGCTTTCCAGGTATTTCTAAAGCACGGCTGGGTTTGATCTATAACTATGGGAAGTAGGAGGGTACTAATAAAAACATACAGGAAAAAGGAACAAATATTAGGACTGACCCACAGGGCAAAAATCAAATCTGCCTCAGTAAGGGACCTTTTGTTTGCTGTTGTTTCTCATTTACTCTCCCAGGTGGATGGGTTGGGGACGGCAGTGAGGGATGTGAAGGCAGCCAGAAGCATGGAGTGGGAGAGGGTAAAATGGAGCCCCCAAAGGAAGAGAAGGGCCCGAGGGGGGAAACAGGACCATAGGACAAGCTTGGCCCATGACTCCATTTTGTGGTTCAGAGGCTCTGGGGCTGGAAAAGGGATCTATTTCTGAAATAATAAGATCTGGTATTTTAGCTCAGAAGTTTGCGTCCTGTGGCTTACAGACTTTGCCTCCAACTCAGGCCAGGAGATGCCTGTCAGCAGTCTTGGTCAGCCTTTTCCAGGCATGTGGTGCCTGTCTGCACCTGCAGTTTCATTCTAGGAGCCACTGTATATGAAAACCAGATCCTGGACAAGTCAGTGGGGGTGACTCTGAGGGAAAACTGCAAAGCCACAGGGGTAGAGATATTCTTAACAGGAATACCCCTCAGCTCATCCTCAAAGATTAATGCTGGAGCAGACCATCAGCCCACGTGCAGGAACCTGAAATGGGCCCCAGGTCACCCAGCTAGCCAGTGGCTTCTGTTGCCCAAGAAGCTACGACCTCAGCCAGCTGAGGGAAGGTGGGGGAAAGGATCAGGACTCACGTGTCAGATACTTGAAGGCAGGGTGGGCACCAGTGCCGATGACTGCAACCTTGCTAAACATGGGGAAAGAGACACTGTAGGTGTGGCGGGCGAAGCTCTCAATCTCCTTATTGCTGTCAGGCTCCTGCTGGCCAAACTGGTTGCAGGGGAAGGCAAGTACATTGAAGTGGTGGGGCCCCAGGTCCCGCTGGAGCTGCTGCAAGGCCCGGTAGTGCTGGTCTGTGAAGCCGCACTCACTAGCCACGTTCACCACCAGGGAAACCTGGATGGCAAAAACAAAACCCAGACACATACACAACTTGGTGAGAGGCATGTACTCATATGTGCTATGACATGGCCACATGTGACCCCCCAACAATTAATGCTCTTATACATACAAGAACACAATGTACACATATGTAAATGTGTGCAATGATCTCACAAATACATGCACACAGGCACAAATGAAATCAAATACACAGGGGCTTATACATGCATATACACACATGAACATTCATGAAAATAAGCATACAGTGCACATAAATGGGTATGCACATGCCCCATGATACAAAGATATGTTAACACACTCCATACATGCCCACGAACACACACAACACATTCACAGACAGAGGCACATACACTGATGAGCTCATATCAGGAAGTGATTTGGGGGAATAGAAAGGCAGACCTGGGTTCAATTTCTGGCTCAGTTAGCTGGCTTTCATCACACTACACTCTAGTTGCCTGTGTATGTGTTGGTCTCCCTTCTAGAATGTGAATTCATTGAGGGCAGGAGGTATGTCCACTTCATTCCTGGGCCTGACATATGGAAAAGTCTCAGTGTCTGCTGAATGAATAAATAAGTGTGCATACATACACAATCTCCTGTTTGGGTACCTAAGCAGATATGGGTTTTCTTGATAAAGGACCCAAGAGCCCCAGAGCAATCCCTTTTTCCCTCTCCCTGTACAGCAAATACCACTTTCTTCAGTCACTAATTTTTTAAAAATCTATTTTTTAACCTAATTTTTTATCCTTAAATTTATCACCTTATAATAATTTATATAAATTTATTGATTGCCTTTAGGTGATGGCACTTGATTATAATACTGCAGTTAGAATTTTGGCACCAATGCTATGTTTTTAGCTTCTAGTTATATATTATTGAAGGATTTTAAATCTTAGCCTATGTCTGGGCAGCCTAGCCCTATCTCTCTGGTCACTTTTAGAGGAGCTGTAATAATACCAGCTGGCTCCATAAAAAGGGCCACCTCCTGGGGTGGCCTGGGGCACTGGACATGCACAAGCAAAAACTACTTAAGCTAGACAGGGTTTCTCAACCTCAGCACTATTGACAGTTTGGGCCAATAATTCTGTGAGTGGGCTGTCCTGTTCATTGTAGGATATTTAGTGGCGTCCCTGGCCTCTACCCACTAGGTGCCTAGTCTGAACAATCAAAAATGTCTCCAGACATTGAGGGATGTCCTCTGGGGAGCAAAGTCATCCCTAGTTGAGAACTACTGGGCTACATGATGAGAACAACTGAGCTGTAATTCCCTCACCCTGCCTCCACCAGATGAGGAAGGACCCAGATCCTGGGACTCCAGGCTGTAAGAACAAACTCTCTCACTAGCATCAGCATATTTCTTACTATGCCTGTGGTGATGAGAAGCTGGGGTCCTTAACTCCCTTCCCCAGTTAGGGGTCTTCCTCTTTCTTTTCTGCTAGATCTCTGGGCAATGAGAGCATAAAGGTTGCTTATTTTTAACCTACATTATGCTTACCCACTCTTTTAGAAAGAGGGAAATCTTGCTTCTAGTTCCATGCCTGAAATCCCAAAGCTTATCACCATAGTGACCAAAATAGCCACACCCAGATACACGCAGTTAATTTACATTTATATATATATATATATATAAACACGGATAACCTTGAAGTACAGGCAAGCACATTCCCAGACAGTCACGCAGTTATCCATTCTCAACACTGGTCTAAATGACTGTCTTCCCAGTTAGCTTCAGGGCATAAACCATTTATCTTGCTCATGGCTGTGTCTCCAGGGTTGGACCCAGTGCCAGGCATGTGATGAGAGCCAGTAAATTTTTTTTTTTCAATTAAAAAAATTGTGGTATAAGACACAGAATGAGCTAGTAACTATTTGCAGTTGAATGAATGACCAGAGTAGCCAAGTCTCAGACCTGGCGTGGGTGAACACGTAGCCCATCATTTACAGCTTCCTTGGACTCACTGTTCCTGGCAGTTAAGGACAGGGGCTTTGGAGCTGGACTGCCTGGGTTCAAATTCTCACTCTACTTCTTAGTAGCTGTATGACTTTGTTCTTTCTTTTTTTTTCCAATTTCTCTCTGATGGATTTCATGGCCTCTTGCTCCCATGCTTTTTAGGATTTACCAGTGACCTGGAGAATTAAAACAATCCTGGGACTACTTCTCTGGGTACTTTTTCTCTAGGATTTCTTTTCCTCACATCCTGGATGCCTTACTTCTGAAAATAAATAGACATTGTTCCATTTTTGTCTTGGCACTTATTACTACTAGGAATTGCTTTCTTCATTTCTCTGTTCCTTATTATCTCTCTCCTCTCCACCTCATATAAGCGCTGTTGAAGTGGGAACTTGTCTGTTTTGTTCCCCACTGTATTGCCAAGGCCAGTCTAGTACTTAGTATACAGTAGGTTTTCAATTATAAATAATGAATTAATGAGCAGCAGAACTGCTCGACCTGGGGCTCTCTGGCAAGCTGCACTACAGGGAAGGAGAGGCCAGAATGGGAATGGGTCCTGCTCTTACTGGCTCTTTGCCCTGAGTCCTGCATGAGGTTCCTGCTGGGGCTCACCAAACGCTGGTTCAGAGCAAGGTGCCTGTGCAAGGTAGGCAGAGAGCCAGGCATGAGCAGGGAGGGGGACTTCAGCTATTGTTGACTTTGGCTGGTGTTTATATTCGTCTCAATGCTTGTTTACATCCTAAACATTCCGATACACTGTTCTCCTGGGATGTGGGGAGTAAGAATATATAGATAATAGGCCAGCCAAGACTGGTCCCAACATGGAGGAGAAGTTGACCCTGACTTCATCTCAAAATACATTATATGCTCATTAGTATACTAAAAATCACACCCCTTGGTATAATGACAGTTCTGAGGACCAAAAGAGGGAGTCACCCTATTTCCAGGAAATCCCATTCCTATTCGAAGTAAACCCCATTAATCCGGATGAATGTTCCATCCTGCTTAAACACTATCTATAAGACCCCACCCAACCCAAACCCCACCATGCTGCTCACCTTTCCAGCATGCCCGTACTCCTTCCCTGAGTGTGTACTTTTGCTTTATTAAAATACTCTTTGCTTGTACCTACTTGACCTGTGCATGAATTCTTTCCTGATCAGAGTTACGAACCTTCTTCTGGGTTGAAGTTTCACCTAGAGGGCAGGGAGACCTCCCTGGATTGGATTTCCTGACAATTTCACAATGTCATTTCCTTTGAAAGACACAATACTGTGGGGGACAGTCAGGAAAGAATTACTTTCTCCAGGACTTCCAGCATAATTGAGAATTTCAAATTTAGAAAGTACCTTATTCACTTAGGATGGCCTTGCTCTCAGAATAAGAATGCTAATAGCCATTTTTGTGTGGTCTATCCAAATCTAGATGCTGGGTCCACCTGTCTGTTAGAGCCCAAGTCCCAGCCTTCCCATACCAAGGCCCTAGGGCCATCTTGAGAAGTGGAATTGGATGGCTCTTCACTACACACAGTGCAATATCTAGGCCTCTGAATGCAGTGTCTAAGGCCCCTCTTGGTCACTCTCTACCCTCTCTAGCCTCATCCACAATTCCTAGCCTTGTGCTTTATACTATTTTGAGCACAACTGTTTAAAGTGCCCTCTATTCCTCCACTGTACCTTTCCTGCAGTTTGCTTCTGAGCCTTGGCATGGACAGTTCTTTTTGCCTGGAATGCTCTTCTTTGGCTCTCATATTTCATACACTCACCCAGGCACACTTCCTCTCTGAAGTCCTCTCTGAGCTGAGATTCCCTCTTGGAAGGGAGGTCACAGATAGCCTGGGTGACTCATTTCTTAGCCTGAACTGCCATCTGAGGAATTTGCCAAGAGCAGATCATGGACGGTTCTGTTAGGGGGGCGTTGTGTATTTTCCTGGGTTCTTGTCCCCACCACAACAAAGAATTGAAGGGCACAGACACAGTAGTGAAACAGAGTAAAAGTTTTATTTAAAGTTACTTAAATGGAGAAAAAGTACAGGCGACCTCAGGGAGGAGATGCACCCTGAAAGGTTGAAGAGAGAAAGTTTAAGGTTAAAAGGTTATGCACTTAGAAAGTGCAGGCAGCCTGAGAGGAGTGCACTGAAAGGTTGGGGGTTCCCCCTTTTAAGGACTTTTCAGGAAGGTGACAAAGGGCTAGGGGTATGGACTTGTTAAGTGGTCTCCAGATGTTTATCTTTGATGAGACATTAAGTTTCTTATCATTCCTCCAGGTAATTCTGCAAAATTAGCTTAGCACAATAAATTTACTGCTCTGATTCCCTCCTGGGATAGTTGCTTCCTGGTCTGGGAACATATCAAATAAGACTACCTACCGGGCCCCCAAGGTGGGCTGAGTTATCGTCTGTTTGCTAAAGATTAAGTTAAGAATCTTAACTTCTGGGTTTTAAAATGCAACCTTATCTTTAAGATGGAATCCTTCCTGCCTTTTACTATGTTGCTTACGGCTATGTTGTTTAGCTGTTTATGTTGCTGAATTCGTTGCCCACGTTGCAAATTACTTGATTAGAGCTGAAGGAGAAAAAACAGCATATAGGTAAAGTTAAAAAAATAAGCTGGGCCTGTTTGGGAAAAAAAAAAAGCTGGGCCTGCATGATTAACATAATAAAGACATGGGCTATGCTGAGATACCCTCCTTTATTTGGGGAATATTCAAATATTCCCAGGCCAAGTTGCTGCTGACCTTTTGAGCTTCAACTGATTAATTCATTAACTCTGGGTCTTCTCTGGCTCTCTAGTATTAACTGGTTAACTCTGAGCCCCTTGCAGTGGGCTTTACTGGCCTTAATTCTCTCTCCACCCCGCTCATATCTATTTTCCTGTCTAACAGTTCTCCTCCAGACTCTGCTTTCCAGCGCTGTGTGACCCTGGGCAAAAACATTCCTTCTCTGGACCGTGGTGTCTTCTTAAGGATGATCTGTGTAAGGTCCCCCTGACATAAAATGAGAACTCTCCCTTTCACAGTGTTCTCGTTGAACTCAGTATCCCCAACTCCCCCTGTTCCAGGCGGAAATGGGATAGGGGCGACCAACGCCGCAGGCTGCAAGGGTTACTTTTTCCACCCGTGCACGACAAAGGCTGGGCCAGGGTATCCAGCCTCTGGGGGAGGTCCGGACCTGCTGCCCCAACTCGCCGGGACGGAAATCTGCGCCAGCTGCGAGAGTTTCGGGTTTCACCGCGCGCCGGGGCTGCGCCACGTAGTCACGGGACAGACTCAGCGCAGGGGCGGGGGGCGCCGCGCGCGAGGTAAGTTCCTGGGTTGGGGTGAGGAGCCGGGGCAGGGCTGCCGGGCAGCCGGAGACCTCTCAACCGGAGCCACACGCGGCAGGTCCCGGGCCGCGGAATGCCCCCCATGTGGCCCTGCCGGAGCCGCGCCGAGGCCCCGCGGGCAACACTCACCGACCCGCGGTACTTCTCCAGCGACACCAACTTGCCCCGGATGTTCACCGCCTTGAAGTCGTAGAAGTCCCGCTCCCGCTGCGCGCAGGCCGCGGCCGACAGGAGCAGCCACGCCGCCACCAGTGCAGCCACCATGACTCGCTTCAGAAGCGGCGGCGTTGTGAGGGCAAAAACGAGGCGGGGGACCCGGCGTGGGGGGCGGGAGGAGGCGACTGCGGCGCCGGGCGGCCGGAGTCAGGACGCGCCCCCTTCTCCTCCGCCCGGCGGTGGAGCGCCAGGCTCTGGGCCTCAGTCTCCCCATTTGCACAACGGAGCATTGGACCCCGCGCCCCTTCCCGGACCCCACGGCCACGGTTTCAGGATTCTGAACCCCGAATCCAGAATTTGCTTCAGGGAGACTCCCCCTTTGTTCCAGGATGCAGGGTAATTGGCACGGAAAGGGAGGTGAAAACCTGCATCTGAGGGCTCAGTTTCTAAGGAGCGCTGTGCCTTTATGCTGGTCGCTCCTCTCTGGGCCTCGGTTTCTCCATCTGTTCAGTGGGGCTAGCCTCCCTTCCTGAGACGCCTAGACAGCATAGGAGTAATAGAAAAATGGGTGTGAAACACTTTATCAGCTGAGTGTTGCCTACAAACTTTAGGTGAATGAATTAACACCCCCTGAAAGGGATAGCATGGAGGAGGGGAAGAGGAGACCTGGGGCCTGTTCAAGGTTGGGTTCTTGGGAAGCAGATTTTGAGGTGGAGATTGCAGTGCAGGCAACACCGGAGGGATCAACACCTGTGGAAGGGAGGGGAGGGAAGAGGAGTGAGCAGAAGTCCAGAGCCCCATGCAGGCCCAAGGAGGGTCTTGGCTGATCCAACAGGGACTCGAGCTAGAATCACCCGTCAGAGTTGTCCCCAGATGAACTTAAATGGCTAGGGTGGCCTTTGTCGCTTATTGGACGTGGGGCGATGTAGTATGGCACAGGAAAGGAGCCAAGGTGGCCCTGTCCTCAGAGGGGCTAATGGTTGAAGGCTTTCAATTAACAGCACTCCCAGTAGCTGGCGTCCCAAGTCTTCACTGATAGGGGATCTGGGCAGCACATCACAGTGTCTCCCATACTCAGAAAAGCCCTACTGAGCCCCATTAAGTGTCAGGCATGGTGCTGGGTACTGATGCTATACTAGTTCTTCACAGGCTGCTATGAGAAGCCAGGTAAACTGTAGATTTCATGTAATATGGTTAGAGCTAAGCACTCCTACAATCATTCAACAAACACTTCTTGCACTCCTGTTCTACGCCAGGTTCTACTATAGGTGCCTTTTATAGAGTAATGAACAAGACGGCACGGTCCCTATGTAGGGGGAGATAGGTAATAAATAATTCATGAATAGCTCTAACATTACAGTTGTGGTAGGTACCACTTGCTAGCTTGGGTGGGGGTAGGACAAGGATGTTTTCCTAGAGGAAGGAAGGTCTTAGCTGAACTCTGAAGAATAAGTAGAAATTAGCCAGATTGAGGCAAGAAAACAAGTGCAAAGGTCCTGAGGGAGAGAGAAATATGGTGCATAGAGAAACAAGGCAAGTTTGGCTGGAGTAGAGAGAACAAAGAGTGAGATGGAAATGTAGAAAGGCAGGCAGGGGTGAGGTCACACAGAACTGAGTAGGCCACAGTAAAGATGGCCAAGAAATGAGTTTTTGTTTGTTTAAATCAGGGAGAAGCAGTGAGTCCTATGTTGTTCATTTGGCTGTTCTGTAGAGAACAGATAAGAAGGGGCAAGAGTAGATGTGCTCCAGGTGCTGGAGTAGAGGAAGCTCTGGGGTTTTGATGCCCACAGGCAGTTGCTAACCTAGCAGTCAGGAAAAGCTTCCTGGAGGTGGTAACGCTAGAGTCATACCTTCAAAGAGGAATGGGAATTCTCCAGTTTGGGAGGGCAAAGATGTCAGCCTGAGAGAGCAATGTCTGTGAAGGCACAGAACCTGAGAGAAGTGCTTGGCTGTTGGGGTGAGAAGGGGTGGGTTACAGCCAAGGTTGGTGGGGTCACTGGGGCCAGGTGGAGAAGGGTCTTGAATGCCAAGCCACTCTTCAGTCTCTAAGCTGGGCACAAGATCACAGTTAATAAGATTCAAACCCAGGCCTTCAGGTTTAGAACACGGAATCTTTCTGCATTACCACGGTGGCCTCTCTCTTCAGAAGCAGACAACATTGTCAAGGGAGATGGAAAACGGGAAGGAGAGCTCCAGACAAGGGCCAAGACAAATACGAAGTGTTCCGGGCATTCCTCCTCCTTCCACCTTCTCTTTGGGAGCCTGTAGCCTGTGATGGGTCCTGTGGCATTAAATGGGCCTCTCTGCTCTGCTCCTGTGAAGATGTTGATCTCCATTCCTGCCATCTGTCCCTGTCACTCAGAGTTTCCTTGTCTGTCCCAATAGCCAAGAGTTCTCAAATTCTTCTCCCCACGACTCGAGTTTTGCAAGCTTGCCCAAGCTATTTCCTGTTAGAATCCAAGTAGTGAGGTACTTCTATTAAGAAGGACAAAAAAGTTAGCTGTGAAACATTTCTCACTTGTAAGTTTCTCTCCTGGGCCCAATCCGCCTCCCCTGTTCATGCTCCAGAACCCAGCTCAGAAATTGTCCCTCTTCTGCCACTACACTTGTTGGCTCCCTCCTCCCTGATGCCTTCATACCTAGCACACTTTACTGTTAGTGGATTGATGATAATATTTGTGGTTGACTGTTTCCATGGCTATCTTCCCCACCAGAATGTAAGCTCCTTGGGGGCAGGCAGGAGTATATCTGAATCATCTTTGTGTCCCCTGGCACACACTACCTACTCAGTAACTATTCATTTTTCTTAAACCTTCTGTTAATTTTTATCACTTGTCTATGTTAGAATCTGATAGGAGATGCTGTCGATTTTAGCCATCAGTGTCATTTTATTTTCAGTCCACTATAAATTTCTGGTGTTTCTGAAAGAGGACAGTTATTTCCAGGTGGTCTATCTACACAAATGGGAGGGAAACACACACAATTCTCAGCTGAGCACCTGGAAGGGTAGATGACTCACTCCTGGATTTCCCTATTCCTCTTTTCCATAATAAGCTCAAAGAATATTTTTATTAAAGTATCATTGATATACAGTCTTATGAGGGTTTCACATGACCAACAATGTGGTTTCAGCATTCACCCATATTATCAAGTCCTCACCTCCCTGTGCAGTCACTGTCTATCAGTGTAGTAAGATGCTACAGAGTCATTACTTGTCTTCTCCATGCTATACTGCCTTGCCAGAGACCTATCTATGTTGTGATTGCCAAATGCCCCTTAATTCCCTTCTCCCTCCCCACCCACCCTTCCCAGTGCCTTCCCTTTGGTAACTGCTAGTCCCTTCTTGGAGTCTGTGAGTCTGCTGCTGTTTTGTTCCTTCAGTTTTGCTTTGTTTTTACACTCCACAAATGAGTGAAATCATTTGGTACTTGTCTTTCTCCACCTGGCTTATTTCACTGAGCATAATACCCTCTAGCTCCATCCATGTTGTTGCAAATGGTAGGATTTGTTCTTATAGCTGAATAATATTCCATTGTGTCTATGTACCACGTCTTTTTTATCCATTCATCAATTGATGGACATGTAGGTTGCTTCCATATCTTGGCTATTGTAAACAGTGCTGCGATAAATATAGGGGTGCATATTTCTTTTTGAATCAGGCATCTTGTTTTCTTCGGGTAAATTCCTAGGAGTGGAATTACCGGGTCAAGTGGTATTTCTAATTTTAGTTTTTTGAACCAATATACATTCCCACCAACAGTGTAGGATAGTTTCCCCTTTTCCACATCCTCTCCAGCATTTGTTGTTTCTTGTCTTTTGGATGGTGGCCATGCTAACTGGTATGAGGTGATACCTCATTGTGGTTTTAATTTGCATTTCCCTGATGATTAGTGATGTGGAGCATCTTTTCATATGCCTGTTGCCCATCTGAATTTCTTCTTTAAGAAGTGTCTGTTCACATCCTTCGCCCATTTTTTAATTGGGTTATTTGTTTTTTGTGTGTCAAAGAAGATTTTTATGGGTATTTAGAATACTTATAATGTTTTTCTCATTCAATAAATTGTTGAGCACCTACTATAAGACACTATATCAAAGGTTAGGAATACACTAGTTAATAAGACAGACAAAAATTCTTGAATTTACCTTCTAGTGGGGGGAAAAGGATAATAACTACAATTTACAATATGAAACATGTAGTACCTTACATGGTGATAAGCAGGGGAGAGGGATAGACAATGTAGTGGTGGGGTAGGAAAGGACTGCAATTTTAATTTAATAATCAGGAAGCCTGACTGAGAAAGTGGCATATGAGCAAAGACCAAAAGAAAGATAGAAAACAATGGGGAAAACTAAAGGAGCAACATTCCAGGTAAGGGAAACTAAGTACAAAGGCCCTGAGGCAGAAGCATATACGATGTTTGGAGAACAGCGAAGAGGTTACTGTGGATGAAGTGGAGTGACCGAGGGGAAGAGTAGCATGGGATGACATGAGAGAGGTAATGGGATGGGGCACAGATACCACTGGGTCTGACAAACCATTGTAAAGACATTGGCTTGAAATCTAAAATGGGAAGCCAATGAAGAGTTTTGAGCAGGGGACACAGCATTTATAATTTATATTTTAGCAGAATCACACTGACTATAGTATTGAGGTAAGGAGACCAGTCAGTAGCCTATTGCAGTAATCCATGTGAGGGAACATTGTAGGCTTAGACCAAAGTGATGACAATGGAGGTGATGGGAAGTAGTCAGATTCTGAATATATTTTGAAAGTAGAGGCAAAAGGATTTCTTGGTAGGTTGGATGTAGTGTATGAGAGAAAGAGAAAAATCATGGATGGCTAAGTTTTTTGGCCCGAGCAACTGGAGGAGCAAAGTTGCCATTAATTGAAATAGATACCTACAGGGGTAACAGGTTTGGGATGGAAAATCAAGAGCTCAATTTTGGACATGTTAGGTCTGAATTGCCTGTTAGCAGTGGTATTCTAATAAATGTTTAGCAACTTGCTGTCAAGGGAGAAAAGGGGTGTGTGTGTGTGTGTGTTTGCATACCCATATAAGTTTATTATAAAATTTACTGTTATAAATGATGCATAACACAATTCACATATAACAAAATGTACACATTATACTCATGATAAATTCCATATAGCCAATTTGTTCTCTTGGAGTGCTTTAATTGATTTTTGCAAAACATGTATCTATAGCAAACAAATGGTTGCAGTTGCTGAACAAGTATTCCAAGATGAATGTTGGTTGACATTTTCATTTACGTTAATAATATGAAAGTAAAATATTGAAGACATGTTGGAACTTCACTAGTCAATGACGCAAGTGACTTCTTTGTTGAATCAGATAGTAGCTTTCCAATACTGGAAGAATATTTCCTCAAGTTTTAAATATTGTTCATAATAGCTTTAGACATAGTACATTCTAAATTTAATTTGCATTATTAATATTTTTTCATCACTTTTTAAATATAGACAGTCAACAAAACAATAGATCAGACTCTGGTAGCATTTGCCAATTTCTGTGATGTAAAACTCACCATGGTTAGTTTTGGAGGTACTGGCATGATGTCACTGAACACAGAGTTAGGAAGAGATGAAAGAGTAGCATACCATTATGCAGTATTTCCACAGTACAGATAGAATAGATGTAAATAACCTTAAGAGCATAGAAAATAATCAAATATAGTGAAATATTATAAAATGACAAGTTTTGAATATTACCTTTGTTTTTAGTATAATTTACTTAATTTTAAGTTTAATAATTCAATTTTAATAATGCCTATGTTTAGTAAGAGCCTGGAAAATTTTCTGAAAATGTGACAATTGGTTCTCAGAGCCGGCTCCAGACATCACTCCTATGTCTATTTAGGTTCGATATGTGAGTCTGGACTTCAATGAGAGATGTCAGAAGTACAAATTTGGGAGTAGACAGCATACTTCAGGTTGGGCAGGGACATTGGACAAGCATCATGGTTACTTTTTCGTGCCTATGATGAAAAATGCCGAGATATAAATAGTATAATGAGAACAGGAGGGACTCCATCTTAAGGCTAAGATTCCATTTTAAAAACCAGGGAGTTAGGAGGTAAGATTTCTAACATACTTTATGGTAATCAGTCAATAACCTACCCTATCTTAAGGCAGGGCAAGTAGTCCTAAATGATATGTCCCCACTGCTTGAGGGTAAACACCATCTTGGAGAAGAACAGGATCAAGAAATTCCTTGTGTAAGTTTACCTTACAGAATATCTAGAGGACAGACTATGGTTGGTGACATAATGTCTCTAACTGGAGATAAACATCATGAGACCATGAGTCAAGCCTATGCACCCCCAATCCTAGCCCTTTGCCCCATTCTTGAAAGCCTTAAAAGACAGAGTTCTAAGCCCACAAGTGTGCCTTCCCTCTGAGGTTGCATGCACTTCCCTACTTTGAGTGTGCACTTTACTTTAAACAAAGACTTCTCACTGCTCAACTTACTGCATTTTGTCTCTGTGCTCTTCCAGTGGTAAGCGTCTTTGTTACTTCTCTATTTCATTCAATTTTCTAGACTTAAGCTAAGTCTTCACTTTCTCTGTTCTACTTCAGTCAAGTAGAGTGGCTTTAGGAGTTGGCAAGCGATCTGCCCTATGCCAAGCAGGACTTAAATGAGCTTCCCTTTCCTCCCTCTGCTCTTCCTTGCTCTCTGATGCCTGCATACCTGCTGCCATTTGCTGTTACTCTAGCTTTAATGAATTCCTTCCTTCCTTACACTTGTCTGACCTGTTTGAGAATTCTTTCTCATTCAGAGTCAAGAACCCTCCCCCATCCAGGCTGAGGTCTCACCCAGTGCACAGGGAGAGACCTCCCAAGATGTAGCTGCCAAACAACATACTGAATATTTAAACCCGTGATACTGGATGATGATTGAGAGTTGGTGTAGATAGGCGGGAGAACCAAGGACACTCCTTGGGACTCCAACATTCACCATCAAGGAAATGAAGACATCAGGGAAATGAAACAGAACCAAAAGAGGAGACTGAAAAAGAGTAGCCAGAGGAAGAACAAGAACCAAAGGGTTCAGTGTCATGGAGGCTAAGTGACAGATTTTTCCCAAGAAGGAGAAGGTGGTTAACTGGTCAAATGCTGTGGATAAATCCAGTAAGAGTAGGAGTGAGAACTGAAAACCAGATTTAGCAATTTGTCCTTCACTAATAAAAAGAATTAAACTAAGAAATACAATATTTTCATGTGTCTTTGCTGTTACTCATGCTGTTCTCTCTACCTGGGTTTTTTTTTTTTTCCTTCCTTATCTTTATAGCAAGCTCCCATCCTGCTTCCAGGCTTTATCAGTCAATAGGAAACAGATGACACACCCAGATGAGGAAAATTAGACCATGTTTTATGTACAAAGGGATTAATTTCAAACATGTGGGTGGAGTATAGAGGAAGACAAGGAAGAGTTCAAGAAAGTATCTGAGCTGTTAATGCCTCTTGACCTGAACTGGTGGTAGAGAGGGAGAGGAGAGATTACAGAAAGTGGAAGGGAGGGTTCTGCTCATTAGGCCTTCCTGAAAGGGTAGTAGTCACCTTCAGAGGAGATTCACAAACAGCCCAAGGCAAACTTGTAAGGAAGTAGCCAGGGAATTATATTACCCAGCCCTCCCTCTCCTCCCTCTCACCAATCTCCTGCAAGGGTGTTGGCCCATCTTCAAGTAGAAGCCGGGGAGCAAAGGAGCCCATTGACTAAATCTATACAGGTTCAATGTATTGGGCACAGTAGGTAGACTGTGGATCTCAAGGGCTAAGGTATCCAGCACATAAACCCTACTCAAAACAACTTTCTGAGGCTTTTCTCAATACAACTTTCTGAGGCTTTTCTCAATACCCTCAGGTAGTTAGGTGCAGCTCTTCTATGCTTCCCTTTAATGTAGCACTTATGCTTTATTGTAGTGATCCTCAATCTTGGCTGTACCTTAGCATCCCTTGGGAAGCTTTAAAAAATACTGATGTCCAGGCCCCATCCTAGAATCAGCTGAATAAGAAAGTCTGGGAACAGGGCCTCAAAATTAGTGCTTTTAATTGCCTCCAGGTGATTCTAAGGAGCAGCCAGGATTGAGAATCAGTACTGTACTGTCATTGTCTACCTATGTATTCAGGCTGTGAGAGCTCAGAGTGCAGGGCCATCTGATTAAACCTCTGTCTTTAACATGCAGCATGGGACCTGATACTGGGCAAATGCTCAGGACATGAAAGTCCACATTAATGAGTATGATGACAACATTTTGTGTAACTAGTAGGATTTATATTGCCTACAGCATTGTTCTTCATACTGCAACTTGCAACCCATTAGTAGGTCATAGGATCAGTTTAGAGACTCAAGTCAGCATGAAAAATAATTGAACAGAAAATATCAGAGTAGGTCCCATATAGTAAGGATTAGTGTAGTATTGTGAAACAGAAATGTGTGATCCAAATTGCAACATAACCTGTGTATCTACTGTGGGTTGCATTAAAAATGCTTGAAATCCACTGACCTAGGACAAATAATATAAATCACTATGCTTCTGTTCATTACCTTTAAAATGGGGATAATAATAGTATCTCCTAGAACCCTCCTACACTTTTGGTGGGAATGTAAATTAGTTCAGCCATTGTGGAAAGCAATATGGAGGTTCCTCAAAAAGCTAAAAATAGAAATACTATTTGACCCAGTAAGTCCACTCCTAGGAATTTACCCGAAGAAAACAAGATGCCTGATTCAAAAAGACATATGCACCCCTATGTTTATCACAGCAGTATTTACAATAGCCAAGATATGGAAGCGACCTAAGTGTCCAACAAAAGATGAATGGACAAAGAAGATGCGGTACATATCCACAATGGAATACTATTCAGCCGTAAGAATAAAACAAATCCTACCATTTGCAACAACATGGATGGAGCTAGAGGGTATTATGCTCAGTGAAATAAGCCAAGCAGAGAAAGACAAGTACCAAATGATTTCACTCCTTTGTGGAGTATAACAACAAAGCAAAACCGAAGGTACAAAACAGCAGCAGACTCACATACTCCAAGAAGGGACTAGCAGTTACCAATGGGAAGGGCTTGGGGAGGGTGAGTTGGGAGGGAGAAAGGGATTAAAGGGCACTATAATTAGTGCTCACAATATAGGTAGGTGTGGATAAAGTGAAGGTTCCTGTGGCCAGGATTGTCACCTGGCCCTGGTCGGCTAGCTCACTACACACACATATGTTGGCAATATGTTGCTATTGACTCTATATAAAGAACTCTGCCCCATGCTCTGGGTGACACATTGGCATGGCTGCACAGCTGCAGGGCTGCAGGAGAGCAGAGATTGGAGTGGTGGCAGTGCCAAGAACAGAGACTGAGACAGCTGCAGGGGTAGAGAGGCCCAGAGGTAGAGACTGGCTTGCTGCATGCAGACTCGCTCTGAGTGGACGGGACTCTAGTGACTGACCTGCCACCATGGGAATAAATGTGGGTATAAACTCTTTCACCCCAAGAATGTTCCATTGTTATTTTTTGGTCTCATTGAATACATAGTGAACTTTCCCAGGGCTGAAACCCATTGGCAAGACAGTAGATCACAGGGAAGGCAGTATAGCATGGAGAAGACAAGTAATGACTTTATAGCTTCTTACTATGCTGATGGATGGTGATTGCAATGGGGTTTGGGAGGGAACTTGATAATATGGGTGAATGTTGTAACCACAATGTTGTTCATGTGAAAACTTCATAAGATTGTATATCAATGATACCTTAGTAAAAAAAATAGTAGTACCTCCTACCTCATGGGATTATAATGATATTAAATGAACACATGTAAAGTATCTAGTACAGAATAATCAATAGTATCTATTGTTCAACAATGGGGACAGTTTTTATTTATTTTTTAAATTTTTATTCATTATTTTTATTATTTCATTTTGGTATCATTAATATACAGTTACATGAGCAACATTGTGGTTACTAGATTCCCCCTATTATCAAGTCCCCACCACATACCCCATGACAATCACTGTCCATCAGCATAGTAAGATGCTATAGAATCACTACTTGTCTTCTCTGTGCTATACTGCCTTCCCCGTGCCCCTCCCCACATTATGTGTGCTAATCGTAATGCCATTTTTTCCCCTTATCCCTCCCTTCCCACCCATTCTCTCCAGTCCCTTTCCCTTTGGTAACTGTTAGTCTATTCTTGGGTTCTGTGAGTCTGCTGCTGTTTTGTTCCTTCAGTTTTTGCTTTGTTGTTATACTCCACAGATGAATGAAATCATTTGATACTT
Organism: Manis pentadactyla; assembly: GCF_030020395.1. Taxonomy (NCBI): domain Eukaryota; kingdom Metazoa; phylum Chordata; class Mammalia; order Pholidota; family Manidae; genus Manis; species Manis pentadactyla. The sequence continues at coordinate 42,319,925 of NC_080022.1, read as the reverse complement.
GCCTTTCTCCACCTGGCTTATTTCACTGAGCATAATACCCTCTAGCTCCATTCATGTTGTTGCAAATGGTAGGATTTGTTTTCTTCTTATGGCTGAATAATATTCCATTGTGTGTATATACCACATCTTCTTTATCCATTCATCTACTGACGGACACTTAGGTTGCTTCCATTTCTTGGCTATTGTAAATAGTGCTGTGATAAACATAGAGGTTCATATGTCTTTTTCAAACTGGGCTGCTGCATTCTTAGGATAAATTCCTAGGATCAAATGGTATTCTATTTTTAGTTTTTTGAGGAACCTCCATACTGCTTTCTACAATGGTTGAACTAATTTACATTCCCACCAGCAGTGTAGGAGGGTTCCCCTTTCTCAACATCCTCACCAACATTTGTTGTTGTTTGCCTTTTGGATGGTGGCCATCCTAACTGGTGTGAGGTGATACCTCATTGGGATTTTAATTTGCATTTCTCTGATGATTAGCAGTGTGGAGCATCTTTTCATGTGCCTGTTGGTCATCTGAATTTCTTCTTTGGAGATGCGTCTGTTCAGATCCTCTGTCCTTTTTTTTTTTCTGCTGGTTCTCCACAGCTTTTTTTTTTTTTTTTGGTGTCATTAATCTACAATTACATGAGGAACATTATGTTTACTAGACACCCCCTTCACCAAGTCCCCCCCACATGCCCCATTAGTCACTGTCCATCAGCATAGTAAGATGCTGTAGAATCACTACTTGTCTTCTCTGTGTTGCACAGCCCTCCCCGTGCCCCCCCACACACTATACACTCTAATCGTAATGCTCCCTTTCTTTTTCCCCGCCCTTATCCCTCCCTTCCCACCCATTCTCCCCAGTCCCTTTCCCTTTGGTAACTGTTAGTCCTTTCTTGGGTTCTGTGATTATGCTGCTGTTTGTTCCTTCAGTTTTTCTTTTGTTCTTATATTCCACATATGAGTGAAATCATTTGGTACTTATCTTTCTCCACCTGCTTCTGCCCATTTTTAAATTGGATTATTTGTTTTTTGTTTGCTCTGTTCAGATCCTCTGCCCATTTTTTAATTGGATTATTTGTTGAGGTGTGTGAGCTCTTTGTATATTTTGGATGTCAAGCCCTTATTGGATATGTCATTTATGAATATATTCTCCCATACTGTAGGATGCCAGGAAGATAGTTTTTAAAAGCTGAATATAAAATTATATTTATCTTGTGATTACTGCTGTGTAATATTAGGCCCACAGATAGATAAGGGCTTTTCATCTTACTACATCAGATCAGTTACTGGCAAGCACTACGGCAATAAATAACCATTTACAAATAGGAAGCTGTGGACTCAGCCTCTTTCCGTTTCTTGATGCCAGGAATGTTGTAGGGCCTGACTGGGGTTGTGGAGGTGCTGTTTTAGATTCTGTCTGAAGCTATGTCTATTAATATCTCTACCACATTTGACCAGTGCATACAGGCTATCTCTGCACCTGCTCTTGGAAAATTAACACAGTTCTGTTTAGAGGCCCTGGGAGGAGGGACTCAGCAGGGCTTAGTTATTTCAGTATCCAAAGCACTTAGCCCTGTGGCAATAATTGTGGGCTACATAGAATTGATCTACTGATAACTATTGAGTGACCCTGATCAAGTCACATACTCTGGATGGGAGTTTCCTGTGAATAAAATAAAGGAAACTGCATTATAGATTGGAGGTAGAAGGCACCTCTGATTTTACAAGGGGGGAAGCTAAGACTCAGTTAGGTGAAGGCAGTTGCCCAAGTTCACACAAGTTAGCAGAGAGGCAGGTGTTATAGCGAAGTCTCTCCACCCCATGGTAGAGCACTTTCTATGGCATTGTATTGTCAATCCAGTTCTATAATCCTAGGGAGCAGTTAGAGACAACAAACTGAGATACATATTGATGTATCTGGATGTGTAGCCCAGTTCTGCCACTTTCTCTGGGGTTTTATGCAAGTTAATTAACCCCAATTGTACCTCTGTTTCCTCATTTGTAAATAGGAATAGTAGCATCTACTCACTCTATGGCTGGCAGATTAAATAAATTCAAACATGTAAAATACTTCAAGCAATGCCTGTCATGACAGGAACATTTTGCTATTATTGTTATTCCCAGGCCTTTGACCATTTGCATCCCATATAACCCCCCAGCCTCATTTCCTGCCTCTCCCTTCTTGTTTTTGATGCCAGAAAGGCTCTACCTCCTCAGCCCTGTCTGGTAGACTCCTACTTCAGTCAAAATCCCTTTCTTTAGGAAACCTTGCTTCAGTCCTCTTTCCACAGATGTGGTGGGGTTGATGGGAAGTCCTTTCTCCATGCTGGTCAGACCCCTGCGTATTTGTTCTGCTGTGTTGTAAATTTCTCTTCAAGTGTCTGTTTGCCTACCATATAGTGCCTGGTATACAGTAGGTATTCAATAAACATTCCTTTTCAAAAACTTTATTGATGAACAAAATACATATAACAAAATGAATATATCATAGCACACAGATTGATAAATTTTTGCAAACTGAACACACTGATGCGGGGTTCTTGTTCACGGAGCCAAAGAATGAACTTCGCAAACACTCAAGGTCGGAGAGCGAGGCAGAGGCTTTTATTTAGAGAGAAAGCAAGAGGACAGAGCTCCTGGCTCAGGCCAGGAGGGGACAAGAGAGTCCCAGGGTGGTGTGTCGTCTAGGGGTTTGGCTAGGGATGCATACCTGCTAAGTGGTCCCAAAATGTTTATCTTTGAAGAGACATTAAATTTTGAATTAGTCTTCCTGGTTATTTACAAGAATTTTACTGCTCTGATTTCCTCCCAGGATAGCTTCCTGGTCTGAGAGCATGTCACTCAAGGCTGCCTGCATTGCTCCCAAGGTGGGCTGAGTTATTGTCTGTTTGAAACTTACTTTTTAACTAATTGGGTTTTAAGATGCAATCTTATTTTCAAGATGGAATCCTACCTGTTTTTACCAGTTGTTTTGGGCTCGCCTGCTACATTGCCCAAGTTGCAAATCATTTGCTGGAGGAAGAAAAGCAGTACCTGGGTAAAGTCAGAAAAATAAGCTAGACCCCCCAGCAGGCCAAAGCAAATCTCACATTGGATTATCTTGCTTTGTTTTTTCTGGAGGCCCTCACCCTACTCTGTCTAAGCCCATGGCCCCTGTCTCAGCACCATATAACTTGTACCCGGATCTAGAAATAGAACATTTCCAGGACTCCAGAAGCCCTCCAAATGCCCTCTTCTGGTCACTACCTCCCAAGACGCCAATCCTGACTTCTGACAACATAGATTACTTCTGCCTTTTTTCATACTTTATCTAAATGGAATAATATAGAACGTACTTTTTCTATGTCGCTTATTTCACTCATTATATGTTTCATTCATCAATATCCATATTTTGTGTATAGTTATAGATTGTTCATTTTCATGCTGTATGTATATTATTAAAGTGTGCGAATATGCTGTAACTCATTTATACATTCTACTACTAAAGAACACTCAATAAATATTTCTTGAATGAATGAAGAAATCTGTCCATTCTGCCACATTATGATTTTCTTGGGGAAAAAGACAGGGTTTTATTCATCTCTAAATCCCAGGACCTAGCTCAGGGCCTGGCCCTTGGTGGGAGCCCAGTGAGTATTTGAGGAATGAACTGATGCACAATTCCCCTGAGACTTTGTAATTAAACTGGTCATATCCCCATCCTTGGAGGGGCCCCAGCTTCAGATCCCCGGGCATGCAGGTGAGTTGCTAGGCAACAGCATGAGGTTGGCTCTGGGGTCACAGTGGAGAGCGCTGTGGAGGCTGAGGCTGAGGTAATTGGAAACATTTCTATTCAGCAGACTCTGAACTGCTTCTGGTTTCTCCCCCACAGCCCATCCCCCACACAATTGCAGGAGGGATCTTTCTAAAACAGGCGTCAGACCACGGCACTCCCCTATTCTGAAACCTCTGGGCTCTCAGTTGAGGAAAGGAAGGTTCAGAGATTTGAAATAACTTGCCCAATGCTCGTGCAATAAGTAAAGTGCAGAGGTAACCCAAGCTTGTCTGATTCCAATATTTTGGTTTTGGATAAGTTGAATTTGGAATGCTCTTGGTCATCAGGTGGAGGGATCCCGGAGTTTGTGGGTCACATTGCTCCCCAATTATCAAAGGCTCCCATGAAGTGGATGTTTCAGCCACAAACACATACCAGAAGGCTAGGAAACCAGTTCCCTGTGGAAGAGAGAATAACCTTGAAGTTTCCCTCTAGCATGGTGTCTGGGGTTCCAATTGGTGGCTTTGATCCAGAGAGCAGAAACATCAGGACGCCAGAGCCTCTCTGTCTGACCTTACTGATCCCAGAAAGCACACCAGAGAGCTAAGCACTTGACTCTGACTGGAACAGAAAAGGGCTGTCAGGAAAGGATTCTAGGACCAAGGGGCATTTTGAACAATGAGTAGATGACCAGGTAGAGAGACAAGGGGAATGTGGTAGAGGGAGTTAAAATGGCTGGATGTAGGAGTTTAGGAGAGATTTAGTAATCTGGGTGAAGCCTACTTTTCTAGGTGAAATTACACTTCTTTTCAGCATTCATTCAATTATTCATTCCACAAATATTTCTTGACTGAGCCATATACCCTGTGCTTCAACCACACTGAACTTCTTATGCTCCTCACATAATAAACAAAAGCTCTATCCGTCTCCAAGCTTTGCACATGTACACAGTTCTGTGGGAAACCATGGCGGTAAAGTCCTGTCTAGATGTGGGATGGAGAAAGGACATGTAAAGGAAGGCTTCCAGGAGGAAGTGTTAATCCAAAGTGATGCCAGAAACATGTGGTGTTAGCCAGATCAGAAAGGGGGAACAGGGAACTGGTGTAGGCAGAGGAACATGTGTAAAGGCTCAGAGACAAGACAGCATGGTGTATCTGGACAACTGGAAGAAGTTTCTCATGGCAAATTCCTACACATTTTTCAAGTTTACACTCAAAGATGTCCCCTTTCCTTGTGAAGCCATTCCAAATTATGCCGGGGAGACTTGCATTCTCTCCTGTTCCCTGAAGCCTTACGATGTCTTTTCTTAGAGGGTTCATTACACTGTATTGTCATTTATCTGGATTAGAACATTTTGTGTATATTTGTTCTAAAGACCTTAAATTTCTTAAAGGCTGGGAACTATGTCTGATTCTGCTTTGTGAGAGCAACTAGTAAATAATCGCACTTAATAAATGTGATTGAATGACTGAATGAATCAACAAACTATTTACACGTCTTTCTTTTCCACTGAACCATGAGTTGCTCAAGGGCAGGGATCCCACTAATTCATCTCTAAGAACTCTCTTGGCTTTTTAGTATAGTGGAGAGTGCATGGCTTTCAGAGACCGCAGATAAAGGCCAAATGTCAGTTGAACCATGTGCTAGCTATGTGACTTGAACCTTTCTTGACTCCAGTTTCCCTGTGGTCAAGTGGGGCAATAATTCCACCCTCACAGGGTTTCAGTGAAAGCTGAATGAAAAAAATGCATATAAAGTACCTCACACAGTACTTGGCACATAATAAATGCTGGTTGAATGAATGGACAGGTAGGTGGTATAGCAATTTGAAGAAAAGATACAGAAGAAAACCAAGGAAGAGATGATTCCTTTCCATTCCCAAATGAAAGAAAATATTTCCCCCTATTCACTGGGAGAAGACTGAAGCACTGTCTCTCCCACTTAGGAACCCCAAATTCCAATTTAGAACCCACTAACTCGGTGTTGTGTGCTCAGTCCCCCTTAGACCTTCTTACTTCCCCATCCTTTTCTTCACTTTTCTTGTACCATCTGTGAGTACCAGTCCTTCTCCTCCCCAGACTGAAAGTCTTTGGAGAACAACAATCAGGGTGGATGAATACCACGGGCTCCTCAGTGTCTACCACAATACCCGGCACATGGGGAGTGGTTCGCATTAATCACATGTGAAGTAGAAATATCAAGAACAATAAACCTGAAAAATACATTCAGGGTGATTACAGACTCTAATTTAACTCAAAGTCATCCCATTAAAAAAAATTCTTTCCAGGTAAGCAATTTTCTATTTGTGACCAGTGACTTGGTTTATTGAAAGACTGCAAAGTGCTGTTAATCTTTTCCAAAGAAGGTTCAGAAAGCCTTTTTGTGGCAGGTACTCAGTCTTTTCTTTCTATTATGTCAGTTTCTTTAAACAAAAAAAAGATTTTAAAAATATTTTTAAATTGATTCTCTTGTAAATACTCAAAGAAAGAATGTCAGTCCTATGGCTGGGCTGTGACTGACTCCAAGAATAAGTGGAGGTCTCTTAATTGTAAAGACATAAAACATCAGAGCCTTCCCTCCTACACATTTAGTGTAATTGGCAATCATTTCCCCCTCCCGCACTCCCTGGTTGAGGGACAGCTCACTTTCTATTAGAAGAAAACCAGATCACTAACCTGGGAACCTGAGTCTTGGAAAGAGTTTATTTTACCAGAGCATGCTTCCAGAGGGAGTGGAAAGCCGGAAGTCTGCATTTTCTCTCTGCTTCAGTCCACCTGGTACCTGGACTTATCACCATGCTTGGGATTGGCCTCGGCTTTCCCCACCTCCCTCTTGGGACACTTTGTGGCCTTCGAAATACTTGGGCAGATGTTTCCTGTGGAAAATATTCCACAGGGCTGCCCTCTGTTTATATGGGTTTCTGGTAGAAGTATCAAAGGTTTGAAGCTGGGCCCCAAGTCAAGATACTAGGAAGTATATTGTGCTTATAAGGGATGTATTGTAACATTAGAAAACTCCTGAGTAATTTCTTTGCACTGCCAACAATTAAATCTCTTCTTTTCTTCATCAGGTAAACTTTGAAATTTCTTAGAGGCCTGGCCCTGCCCCTCATTAACTGTATTGTTTTCAACAGGTTGCTATTTCTGAAACACAGTTTCTTTTTCTGAAAAAATACTTTTTTTGAAAATAACTATTTCTACCTCCAAGGGATGTTATGAGGTTGAGAGAAAAGATATCCGAAAATCCAGGCACATAGTAATCACTAATAAGTTATAATTATTATTCATGTTATACCATAGAACCAAAGGCTCAGTTCTGCCCAGTTTTTGAGCCAATCCTGGCCAATGTAGGGGCAGGCTGCCTCACCTCTAGTAACAGAGGGGACCAAGAATTAGAACTGCTTTTAGATAGGTCACAAGTGAACCCTGGTTCACTTTATACAACCAGTCTTCAGCTGAAATTCTCCCACTTAATATACCTGTCCCATGGTGGTCAGCCTGTGTAAATCCTGCTAATCCTAACCTGGGTAGGGTGTGGGGATGGATCCTGCTCTTTATTTTTAACCACTGGCTGGCATATAGCTGTGAACAGAATGATAACCCAGAACTACAGTGTTCTGCCCATCAGACTCTTACTAATGTCCTTTGCTGCCTACACTCTGGCTGCCATATCCACCCGCTAAACTGGAGCTTCTTTCCACTCTATCTAGACCACAGCTGAGCTCATCACACTCTGAACATTGTTCATTGGCCCAAGAAAACCTTCAGCCTTTTCCTCACTAGGTCTCTACTTCTTCCCTCTTCCCCAGCCAAAAAACAGGAGGTTCACATTTATTAGATGTTAAGTAGTTTTACATACCATTGTTAATTTAATCCTAACAACTACATGACATAGGTATTATTTTTCATTTTCATTCCAAAGATCTGAAAACTAAGGCTCAGAAAGGTTGAGTAAGTAGCTCAGAATCACATAAAACTATGGGGTGAGGTTTTGAACTTGGATTTCTGCTGCCAAAATCCAGGTCTCCATTAGAGCCTAGGGACTCATTCTGAAACCCTCCATCTTGGGGCCCATATAAATAAATACTTTCACTGACGTTAGGGATTCCTCTCGGGTTCCCTTCCTACCTGCTGCTTTGCACCTTCTAGAGCATTCTATCCTAGGGTTCTGCTTGGTTTCACATCTTGACCCTTCCTTCTTTTCTTGCTTCATTTGAATACAGTAGTCTTGTTCCAATGTCTACTTTGTGACCAACCAGGAAATAGTTGATCCGTCATTAAATGCAGTCAGGGTGTGTATTAGTTTGTTAGGGCTTCCATAACCAAATTCCACAGACTGAATGGCTTAAACAACAGAAATATATTTCTTCACAGTTGTGGAGGTTAGAAGTCTGAGACCAAGGTGCCTGTAGGTCTGGTTTCTCCTGAGGCCTCTCTCTTTGGCTTATAGGTGTCTGCCTTCTTGCTATGTCCTCATGAGGTCATTCCTCTGTGTGTGCATCCCTGGGGTCTCCCTGTCTGTCCAAATTTCTTCTTCTTGTAATGACACCAGCCAGACTGGATTAGGGCCTATCCTTAATGGCCTCATTTTAATTTTATCACCTCTTTACAGTCTTGTCTCCAAATACAGTCACATTCTGAGGTACTGAGGGTTAGGGTTTCAACATATGAATTTTGATGGAGGGAGGATAGGAACTTCAACCCATAACAGGGTTCTAAGTAGTAAGCAACAGAAACTGACTCTTACTGATTTCAGCATAAAAACTAAAATTATTAAAAGGGCATCTATCATATTTCACAGAATAAAAGGGAAGTCTTGGAAAACAGGCAGGAATGAGAGAAGTGAAGCAATAAGTAACCAGCTCACAACTCAAATCACACCACCAAACCAGTCCAGTGATGACACTGCTGCCATGACCAGTGACACTGCCCTCTCTGGGTCCTGCATGCTGTTTCCATGGCCCCTGGAAAGTTGCCATGCCTGCTGCTGTTCCCTCTTTGCTACCAGAATGGATTCTCTATGGCCCCTGCTCTTCTGGGTTATCAGCTCCTGATTCAAAGTCTGGGGTGAGTATATATGATTGGAGGACACATGCCCTTGCTTACCTGCAAGGGAGGCTGGGGAAAAAAACCATATTGTATTTTCTGCTTCTGTGTTAGGCTCTTGTAGGCACCATTGGCCAGGTACTTCAGCCTCCTAATCTGAGGACAGAGACTAGACACAAGTTTCCACAATACAGAGACATATCCCATATGTATGGAATACATTCATTCCTTCATTAATATTCCCAATCTCTTTTGGAAGTTTCTAGAACTGCCTAGCCATATGATAGGCAGAGGTAGTAGATGAAAAAGAGACACCATTGTCTGTGCTCTTAAGGAGCTTATAATCTAGTTGTGAAGGAAAAAAAAGACTCACCAAAAGGCTAAGGATATGTTCCTGGGGAAGGTCAGCTGGTCACTCAGGCTCATGCCTATAGGCTGGCATTACCATGTATAAGGAAAATGGAAGGTCCTATGGCCAGGATCCTCATCTGACCCTAATCTACTTGATGATGTAATTGGCCTACTGTGTAGGCTACTGCTTGCACACCTGCTGGCAATGAGCCATTATTGTCAGTGTTACTGTATAAAGAGTTCTGCCCATTGCTCTACCCAGAGGCAGAGATGGAAATGGATTGTGGACTTTCCAGAGGCAGGCATGATTCTAGCACCTGAGCTGCCACCATGAGAATAAAGCTTGGCATAAACCATTTTACCCACAACATTCCGTTGTTGTTACTTGGTCTTGACGAATCCAGAGTGAACTTGCCTGGGGGCAACCCCCTCAGGTGAGGCATTTGATGTAGTTGGCAGGATTTGCTGCTGACCAAAAAACAGAATGAGTTGCCCTCATGGGAGGGGTACTTCAGCTGGCTGCCCCTGTGGTAACCCCCAGTGGACATATGGTCTGAGGTGTCTTGCCTCCTAGAGGAGTGGGCTCCTCCCCAGGACTGGGGTAAGGTGGAGGTGATGCCTGAGGCAGTAGAGGGGGCCCTCTGCAAAATAGGGAGGTCTGTGGATGAACAGAGTGCCCGCATGGCAGTAGGATCCATGGGCTGGCTATTCCTCACACTGTTAAGGGCCATAAAAGAGAAGAATGGGCTCCTATGAGAAGCATAAGAAGAGATAAAGGTCATGAAGGAGGAAAAAAATTGATGACTAAGAAGGCATCACTGCAAGGTGCTATGGAGACGGTAAAGGATGTAATGGTAGCACAAGAAGAGGCAGCCCAAGAACACAGGCTGTGAGGTATTGGGGCAGAAGTAAAATATTTGTTAAAGAATGAAATGGCATTGCTGTGAGTCACTGTGGAATAGGTAAAGGTCATGAAGGAGAAGGACATATACCTCTGAGAAGCATGAGAAGAGGTAACGTGAAAACGCAAGCTGCAAGGTACTGTGGAGGAGGCAAAAGAATCTTGGTGAATGAGATGGTGCCGCTGCAAGGCACTGTGGGAAAGGCCAAGCCAGGAAGAAGAAGGACATACTCCTGCAAGAAGCATGAGAAGAGGCAGCATACGAACGCCAGCTGTGAGGTAATGTGGAGAAGGTAAAGGATGTAGCAGAGGAGGTGCTCTGCAGAATGAGAAAGTTGCTGTCAGCCCAGGAAATGGTGAAGAAGCTGGAGGAGAACAATGAAGTAGAGATGGTGTGGGAGGCACCAATATCTCCTCTATTGAAATCCCACCTGGTTGTAGTCAAGAAAATTAAGGTGCAGCAACTGCAGGTTCCTCTGGGAGAGGTGCAGCCCCCACAACGTTCCACCCCTATACACAGGCAGAGCTGGTGGATTTAGGTTCCTGGTTTTGGCAGAAACCCTCAGAGTCCATATTAGCCTGGCTTCTGGCTTTCAACCTTTGGGATGTAGGGGTGAATGGGATCATTCTGTCTGTCTGGGGCAGAGATAGGAAAGCTGGCTTCCCTGACAACTCACCTGGCCTTGCAGAAGTGACTTCAGAATGCACACCAGATCACAAGAAATCATTCACTTCTCTAGTGGGTATGAATCAGAACTTTGCTCTGTATGGCCCAATAGGGTGACTTACTATCTTCTCGCACTAGATGGCAGATGTATGCCAAGCTCCAACAGGTGTTACAGGAGTTGGGCATAGAAAATGCCATTTATAACCCAGTAAATTATGGCCAGGATGAGGAGCTGTTTATGGCAGAGATGAGGGATATGGTGCTGCAAACAGTTTCTGGTTCCCTCTTTGGGCCCTTAGTGGCCATTCTTGCCCCTCACTTAGGGCAGCCCATAAATGTGGTTATAAACCCCTACTGTGGCAGATTTGGGGGAGGCTGAAGCAATACAAGCATGAAAGGGAGTGTGGTCTGCTACTGAGAAGAAGGGCTTGAAGGGCCCTGTGAAGGTCATGAGGATCCAGATGTGGGTTAATAATGCAGGAGCAGACAGAGAGAAATTGGGGAAGTCATATAGAATCTTACTGGCACTGTGGCAACAACTGAAGCTCGAGCAGTGATTTTGGCCAATAAGGACCAAGAAGTGGAGGCCAGAGACAGAGCCACAAGTCCAGCCTGTGTGTCTGCAAGACTTCCTGTTGGAGAATAAGTTGACCTCACCTGGACCCACACAGGAAGATGATTGACAATATGGTCTTACTAAGGGGAGGGTCAAGGCCCCTGCCTTGGGAGACCAGAGGTCACATGTTGAAATATCAAGTCATTGGTTCCCAGTGAATGCACAATGTGTCCTGACTCTGGTTAGACATGGGAGCTGAATGCTCACTAATTTATGGTAACCCTGTATGGTTTTCTGGGACCCTGACTATTATAGATGGATATGGAGGTAAGGCTATCAGAGTGAAACAAGCCCTAATCCTGTTAGGTATAGGGTGTCTACACCCAGAGGAGTATACTGTGTATCTCTCTCCCATCCCTGAATATGTTTTTGGGGATAGATGTCCTGCAGGGCATATGGTTGCAGACCACTGCAGGTGAGTTCAAACTGAGGATATGTGTGGTGCAGACAGTTCTGAGGGGACATGCTGAGCATCTGCCCATAGCTTTGCCTGTGCCTTGGTGGGTGACTAATATTAAGCAGTATAAATTGCCTGGAGGGCATTAAAAAACTGGAGAAATTCTAGGAACTGGAGAAGGTGGGTATTATAAGGCCCACCCATAGCCCTTTTAATTCTCTGGTGTGGCCAGAAAAAATCTGGACAGCTCCTGGCATATTATCTTGGATTACAAAGAACTGAATAAAGTCATACCTGCTCTGCATGCTGCTATCTCCTCTATTGCAGGCCTTATGGACACCCTCAGTTATGAACTAGGGACATATCATTATGTTGTAGATGTTGCTAATGCCTTCTTTTCCATTGACATAGCACAAGGAAGTCAGAAACAGTTTAACTTCACATGTGAAGGATGGCAAAGGGCTTTCACTGTCCTTCCACAGGGATACCTCCACAATCCCACCATCTCTCATGGGCTTGTAGCCCAAGACTTGGTAGCACCTGAGAAACTGCCAACAGTGTGCCTGTACCATTATATTGATGATGCATGCTTACTTCTGATTCTCTTACAGACCTAGAAGGTGAAGAACCTAGACTGCTGCAACATCTCCAGGAGAAAGGATGGGCTGTGAACAGCACCAAGGTTCAGGGACCTCGTTTGTCAGTCAAATTCTTGGGGGTTGTCTGGTTAGGTGAGATTAAAGTGATCCCAGAAGCAGTCATAGGTAAAGCCCAGGTCTTTCCTACCCCTACAACTGTGGCATTATTACATTATTTTGGGGTCTGCTAAGCTACTCGAGAGTGTTTATCCCACACTTGGCACAAATTCTGAAGTTCTTATACTGTTTCGTATAAAAGGGTGTCAGGTGGGACTGGGTTGAGACATATGCATTTGTTTTCACTGCTGCAAAATGGGCAGTCAAGGCCATGTTAGATGTCCATGTGACTGAAAATGGTTATGGCTGGGGTCTCTGGCAGTAGCTTGAATGAACTCGCTGACCTATTGAATTCTGGTCACAACTCTGGAAAGGAGCAAGGGTATGTACACCTTAAATGAGAAACAGTTGGTTGCCATGTACCACGTGGTGCTGGCTATGGAGCCCATCACCAGAACAGCCCTGATAAAAGTAATGACCACCTATCCCATTGTGGGGTGGGTATGAGACTGGACCCAAAAGCTGTGGAGTGGCATGGCACAGATGTCTACACTGGCCAAGTAAGGAATATATCTACAGCACTATAGCACCCTCTCTACTAGCCCCTTGAGTAAAGAAATCCAATGCCTACTGGGGCTGGTGACATCGATCAGTGAAAAGCAGGAAGAACCTGCTTTAGAGCATTAGTAGCAGAGAGCCTTTTTCAGGAGGGAAGATGCATGGTGTACAAAGGGCTCCAGCCATGGGCTGCCCCCAAAATGGAGGACTGTAGCTAAGACTGAGACAATATGGGTGTAAGAGTGTGAGGGGAAGAGCATTCAACGAGCAGTGTTGCAGGCATTATGGCTTGTGATCACCCAGGAGCCCTCCCCACTAGTTGTCTGCACTGACAGATGGGCCAACTATTGATGTTTGACTCTGTGGCTACCAACATGGTATCATGCCAACTGGATGGTTGGTCGCCAACCCCTTTGGGGGCAAGAGCTGTGGCAAGACTTATGGGCCTGCGGTCAGACTAAAACAATTATAGTGTGTCATGTGACAGGCCATTTGCTGCTGGCATCCCCAGAAAACAATGAAGCAGATTAATTGGCCTAGGTACACTGGCTAGAAGGAAAGCCTGCCTTGATGTGGCCTAATGGTTACATCAGTGTTTGTTGCATGTAGGGCAGAAGACAATGTGGACTCTAGCCTGCTGGTGGGGCCTGCCTTTAACCTGATTGCTTTTCCTGCATGTTGCACAGATCAGTGAATGACCAAAAGAGGCCTAGAGTGTGTCTTTGCAGCCTATGGCCAACTGCAGGTAATCAAAATTGATGAAGGAACCCACTTTACTGGACAACCACTGCAAGAATGGGTGCAGCACTAAGGGATAAAGTGGAAGTTTCATGTATCATATAATCCTACTGGACCAGGCATGATAGAGAGATACAATGGTTTGTTAAAATCTGGCCTGAAGTCAGACACCAATAGTCTATGGGGATGGTCATTCCACTTATGAACAGTGCTACGGTGTGTTGAATGAGAAGCCCTGGAAGGGGGCATTGAGCCCCATAGACATGCTAACACACATTGCTGCCTTCCCTATGCAACTGCAAGTTACCCTATAAACTTATTGGGAAGTTTTGTTTTATCTTTATTGCCAGTGCATGCACCTCCAGTAGCACTATACACAGACCCCTCTGTAACCCCTATAGAGAGAAGGGTAAAGGTATGGTGTGCTAGATATGGACAGGACCCCCTTCCTGCCATGGTCCTATCACAGGACCAACTCTAGCATGCATCCTACCTGATGGACAATATTTCCCTATGTTGGTGTCATTAAAACATGTTATCATCCTTAAAGGTTTATCTCCTCTTTACATCTTTGTGGACTGGGCACACACCCCAGCAAAAATTGCTACTTGCTGGGTGTACATGCAGCTCCCTGTCAGTTCTGCTACTGGCCTCCTGTGGAAAGTGTGAATTGTGAACTGGGACTGTTTTGAATACAGCTGCGATGACCACTTGATGGCAAGTAATCTCCTCAGGCTTGAGGACTACTATTATTACTTTAATTTTTGTTATTACAAGGCTCCAGCTTTTTTGCACAGGGACCATCACAGAAGACCGAGGACAAGTAGATTGTGAGGCAAGAATCCTGGAGGGGTGCTGTCTTGCTAATGGGTTTCAGCACCCAGCAAGTTCACTATGGATTCATTGTGACCAAAGAAAATTACAGTAAAAGGTTCTTGGGGTGAAAGGGTTATATCTAGCTTTTTTTCCACGGTGGCAGGTCAATCACTAAAATCTGTTCACTCAGAGCAAGTCTGCATGCAGCAAGCCGGTCTCTGCCTCTGGGCCTCTTTGCACAGCCATTCTCTGGGCCCCTCTGTTCTGCACAGCCATCCTCTGGGCCTCTCTGCCTGCACAGTCATCTGGCACAGCTGTCCTCTAGGCCTCTGTCCTTGGCACTGGTACCACTCCAGCCTCTGCTCTGCTCTCCTGCAACCTTGCAGCCGTGCCACCATGTTGCCCAGAGCACTGGGTGGAGCTCTTTGTATAGAGTCAATAGCAATGTATTGCCCACATGTGTGCAGTGAGCTAGTCAACCAGGGCTAGGTGAGAATCCTGGCCACAAGAACTTTCATTTTATCCACAGGTGTAGTGTAGGGAAAATGAAAGTTCCTATGGCCAGGATCCTCACCTGACCCTAAACTACTTGATGATGTAATTGGCCTACTGTGTAGGCCAATGCTTACACACCATTATTGTCAGTGTTACTATATAAAGAGCTCCACCCATTGCTCTACCCAGAGGCAGAGATGGAGGTGGGCTGCAGACTTTCCAGAAGCAGATGTGATTCCGGCACTTGACCTGCCACATTGAGAATAAAGCTTTGTATAAACCCCTTTACTCCCAATGTTCTGTTGTTATTCAGTTTCACCAAATCCAGAGTGAACTTGCCCAGGGGCAATGCCCCTCAGGTGAGACAACCATAGTCTAGCATCCTGACAGACTCGGAACCCTGATTTTGTGATACATAAAAAGTGGAAGCATCATTCAGATTATATATACACCTTCAAACTCATATTAACAAAGCTCACTGTGGCTGATACATAAACCAGAAACCCATTTATTAATCTAAAAAAAAGTATTATTTGCAAACCAATTTAATTTGCTAAGCAATCTAGAACATTCACATCAGAAGACCAGTGCATTTTCTCTCTCCCTCTGCATGTCACATGGGGAACCAAATATTAGAGGGTAGCCTGGTAGTCCTGGAATGCAAATGGTCCAAGTCAATCAAAAGAGACCTCTGTCAGTGAGCTTAGACATTCTACCCACCTTAGTTGTGTTTCTCAGCCCTGATTGCACATTAGAATCACCTGGGGAGAATATTCAAATGCTCATGCCTGGGGCCCACTCCCTTGAGATTCTGATTCAACTGGTCTGTGGTAACGCCCAAATAGGAATCTTTTTTTAAAATAAGATTTAACATGCAGCCAAGGGCTGCTCCTAGGTTTTGTCAAGTAAATCACAATGTTTATATTGCTTAGCTATGACTTTTAAACCTAGGAAAATGCCTGGGGAAACACCTCTGACTCCCTTTTTATGGCTGCATGGTTAACCATCCTGTCTTTCTATTCACACAGATGTTCTCCAAACAGAATATATTACAACTGATGTGGTTTCCATTTATTACCTTGAAGTCAGTTTCCAGGCCTGCAGCTTTAAGACTACTCCCATATCATCTTGATTGGAATTTTGAGTGTTCCCAAACTTCTCAGACACAGTTTTACATATGTCCTCTCAGTTCCTACAAATGGCCAATTTCTTTTATAGAGACTATATTTTATTTCAGGGGCAACCTTGTTTCCAGGATTTTAAGGGTGTCCCTTATTTATTATCAAGTATCCAGAGAATAATCCAAAATTGTGGAAATCCAAAGAGAAAGTTCAATTACAATGAGTCAACTCATATATACGGACATAGCAGTGGTTCAATGGGAATAATCTGAGAGGTCTGAGAACACATCTCAATTTTTACCTTTTCAGGGTATGTGACTGGGTAAAATGGCTTTATCACACTAAGCCTCATCTGTAAGTTGGGGATTATTATGCCTAGCTTTTATAATTGATGAATAATAGAGATACTGTATGAAAACTCCTTGGCATAGTATAGGCACTCAATGAAAGTAACTATTAATATTGGATTTTTGAGAAAATATGTTTCCCAATAGTTAGGGAACATATCCTCAGAACCAAACTCCCTCTCTCTTTAGTTCTTTTATAATAATAAGTTTATTGTGTTTTAAAAATTACAATACATGCTCATAAAAAATTCCAGTAGTACAGAAAAAATATGAGGAAGAAAGTAACAGATCACCCTTAATTCTAGCCCTCAAAATAAACATCTTTAATATATGGTGAAAATCATTCTGGACATCACTGTATTTATTTATTTAGCATAATCAATACATAGAAATAATTTCATATTGAGCAAAATATTTCAAATGAAATATTTACTGAGGTTTTATTGAAGTCAATTTAATAAACAAAACATAACTAAAGAGATTGATAAAGGATGAAGTTATTTAAAAGATGATGAAAATAATTGGAGTTGTCATTTTTAAAATATCACGTATTTTAATGTTAGGCAATATTGGCTATTGTCTATCATGGTGGTATAATTAATACTGTTCTACCTCTCCCATCTCTTCCCTCCTGCCTTTAATTTTTGTTGCTCATTATTTTTACTTTGCTAAGATTCATAATGTTTACATTTTTATTTTGCAACAATAATTCCTCTAGTTGTTTAGGTTTAGTTCTAGGTTTAAATTCAGTCTTTATTACCAATCCTTTATGATAGCTTCTTTATTTACATTCATATCTTCATTAGCTGTATTTCAACAAGTTTTTTCTAGGAGGAAGCTGGATTCCTTAAACGTTTTCAATTTCAATATTGTCTGCCTATTTCCTTTTTTTATTTAGATGACAACATAACTGTGTAAAGTATCCATGGGTTACACTTTTCCTCAGAATTCCATAAACTTTTGCTATGGAAAAGTCTGAAGCAAGTCTGATTTTATACCTTCTTATAGATAACTTGCTTTTTTCTGTTCTAAGAAAGAAGTTTTTGAAATTCAGTAATTTGACCAGGATTAATCTCTTTTTTGGTAGCATTGCTGGAGCATTTATTATTTGCCTATAATTTACTAGTGATCTCATTTTAAGGTCCTGTCACTCTCTGAGAGAGGCCCCATTTTTCTCAAATGTACAAATGTACGAAGAAGGTGATGAGTCTTTTCAGCTTTATCCATCTATGGTCCCCTGATTGGATTCAAGAATGAGCAAGCAGGTAGTTTTCATTTTGTATGGGCTATTAGCAAAAAGATGTGTAAAAACTGAGTTTGAAGAACTGCTTATGGAGGTTGTAGCAGGACTCCAAGTTATTGAGGGAAGGTGGACTAGAGCAAACATGTTCAAGGTATTTTTCCATCCCAGAAGTAACTCTAGGATAATGATGTCTTGGTTTGTTTCTGTGACCAGGGGTCCAGTTGGCTAAAGTCTGATGTTTCATAGAAGTTTAAAGTAGGAATGTATCTTTAACCCTTCTAACCCAAGGCCATCATTGTACACACCGGCAACTGGATGGATGCTCAGAAAGGGGATGACCTGTACAAGTTCACACAGTGAGTTAGTGGTACAGCAAGGACTGGAATTCAGACTTCCTAATTTCCAACATAGACTTTCTTTTTTGCAGTGTGGTATGATAATGAGACTTACGACACAGTGATCTAAATCCATGGTGAGCCCATCAGCTTGACACCACCTTGCCACTATCCACTGATGCCAATGGGTCATCTAGCTTTTTAGTGGGAGCCTCTAGACACTTCAAGTAAGAGTGGGGAGAAAGAATGAAATGGACAGATGCCTTCCTCTCTAATCAATTCCTTTCAAGTCTTACTCATCCTTAAAATGAAAGTCCAGTTTCTATGTCCTCTATGATGTTTCTGATGCAAGGGTTTAAGATCTTGCTCTCTTCTCCTCTCCATCCGTCCATCCATCCATTCAACCAGTTGTCCACTAATTTAAGAGCTACTCACTGAACATTTTTGTGCAAAGCTGTTAGCTGGAGACTCATCAATGAATCAGTCATGTTTACATTTTCATGGAAGTACCATGAAATAAATGGTACCAGGGCAGGAATAAAGGCAATTATGATGCAGTGAGATGAACAGATCTTCAATACCCTCAATGAAACCTGGCCATCTTCTCATTTTGTAGCTTCTCACATGAGCTCTGATGGTGATGAATTTAATTAAAATGAGGTGGTAAAATTTTAGATAAACCATAAAGTGACAAATTACAAAATTGTTGTCTTGTTAGTAGAAAAATTATAAAATTATATCATTTATATTTCTGCAGTATGTACTAGACTTATTGCTTTATCTAAATTTTTTCCTGAATGAGGTATCTAAATTTAGAAAATTCAGAGTAAATTTGAAAAATGACAAATGTCAAATTTCTTAAAAGGCAAATAAAACTATAGGGATAGTTAGAGATTGCAAAATGATCACAAAAGTAAGAAACTGCAAAGGACAACTATTATAAAGCCAACAAGAAATGCAGAAATATGAAATGGAACAAAGAAATAAAGTAAAAGAATACAGTTCACCATGTTGATGCACTTATACAACATGCAAGTATCATTCATAGAAAATTGTGAGTAGAGGAACAAAGCCGCTGGCTGTTCAACAAAACTCTCATACTGTGTTCTTCAAAAGAGGGAGTCACCGTATGAATGTGGGCAGTTATAATTTCCCAAAGTGTGAGCTGGGCAACCAACTTTGCTTTTTCCTTAGGAAACTGCCTACCACCTATAAATAACTAGGAATGACTAAGAATAATCTTTATGGTTGGCAGCTCTATGGTTCTTACAAAAAATACAGATGATTTATCATATAAAAGGCTACTATTAAGACAACCGTTAACATGAACAAACCAGAACTATATGCATCAATATGGGAAAATCTCAAATACAAATGTTGAACAAAAAAACCCTCAAGTTGCAGAAATATATTAACAGTATGAAACAATTTACTTAAAATAAGCATGCAAGGTATTAGTATTATCTCTTGCTTTTAAATACATATATATATATAAATAGATAAATAAATACAGATGTGTATGTTTATGTAGGTTAGTATACATAAAAATATTTCCTAGTTCTATCTGCTTAAAGGGACTAGAAGCAGTAATAACTCTATAGCAATGATCACACTTAGTGCCCAAATCTTGGTTTCTAAATACCAGTCTTCAAGAAAAAGAATCAGTGCTTTTTGCAGAAATGATTGATTCTAGGACTGGGGCAAGGAAAATACAAGATGAGCCTGGAGCATCTTGTGATGCCAAGACAGAGACATGCTGAAAAGACACAGAAGCCAATGAGAAGAGCTCCCAATGGCCAAAGCTGGAATGATTTGAGCAACAAAATAAATAATCATACTATTGGATTATAACCAAAGAATGAAATAAATACCATGATGTCCTTACTGATATAAACAAATGATTGAATAAATAAACAAGGGAGAAGGAACAAGTCTTCCTTACAGTAGAACTTTAATTAGTAAAAGTAGAAGGAGTTGGGGAATTAAAAAATTATCCTTAGAACTTCATAGTATTAATTGCAGCAGGCAAGATCCACCACTGAATGCTATAATTAGTAGATGAAAATTTAAGATGAAACAGGATATTTAAATAGTTTTAAATTATATCTCCTCAGATGTTATTTTTACAAAAAGAAAGAAAGGTAAGTTTACGAAGGAACCCAGCAGTCCCACCTTAACCAAGTGATCATGGTTAATATCACAAGTATTAAGGTGTATAGATATCATGTACCCCCTGATAGGATGCACTGAAAAGAATGCATAGCTTCTGTGATATTCTTCCCCCAAATCTATAGCTTTAATCCAATCACGATAAAACCTTAGACAAATCCAAATTGAGGAACTTTCTGCCAAATATCTGACCAGTACTCTTCAAAAGAATCAAGATCATGATGAAAGCAAAAACTAAAGAACAATTGCAAATTGAAGGAGACTAGGGAGACATGACAGCTAACTGCAGTGTAGGAGCCTTGGTGGGATTCTAGAATAGGAAAAGCATTAGTGGAAAAACTGGTGAAATCTGAATAAAGACTTTAATTAATAGTATTGCATTCATGTTAACTTCTTAGTTTTAATAATTTTACCATGATTGTGCAATATGCTAACATTAAGGAAGGTTGGGTACATGGAACTCTCTGTGTTATTTTTGCAACTCTTCTATAAATTTAGAATTATTTCAAATTAAAGAGTTAAAAATTTTGAAATAATAGTATTTGTTGTTTGGAAGTACAAATATGCATTGAAAGTCAAGAAGCATGCACAGGAATGAAAAACACCAAATTCATAATAGTAAATACCTCTGGATACTGGGGGAGGAGAAGAGAGAATTCAGCAACTGTAGAGGAGCATACAGGGTCTTCAGTTTTATTGGTAATGTTTATTTCTTAAATGGGTCATGGGAATATAAGTATTCCTTATATTATTTTCTATAATTTTTTGTTTATCTGAAATATTTCATTAAAAATGAAATATATAGTCCAATGCCAAAATGAACATTTATGACAAGGCCTTACCCTATTCCCTTATACAGATTTACCACTGAATAGCTAAAACTTGAGCTGTCCTTCCCTTGCCTCTGCCTTTGACTTAAGACCAGAAAGGTGAGTTGGGGGCAGATTGTAAAGGACCTCAAATGTTGCACTTTATCCTGAGAGTAAGGAGAAGCTGTTAGAAGGTTTTCAGCAGGGTAGAGATGTGATCAGATTCATGTTTTAATACTATGACTATGGCTACAATAGAGAGTTGAGTGGGGGTTGGGGATAGAAGCAAGGAGAGAAACTGAGAAGTTGTTGCAAAAGTCCAGAGGAGAGTCTGTAAGGTCTAAACCAAGACAGTGGTGGCGGGGGTAGGGGGAAGAGAAAGATAGAAGAGCTAAGAAGGAAATAGAAGCAACAAGACTTGCAGAATGATTGGATGTGTGGTCAGTAAGAAGAACGACTCGAGGATGATGACTCCTCTGGACTTTCCTCACAAATGCTCTCTATACATTTAAATGATTTGTTATTTAAGCATATACTGTATGCTATGGTTTTGTTTTGTTGGTTTTGTTGGTTTTGCTTTTTGTGTTTATCCTTTGTCTCCTCAATAGACTGGGAACTCATTGAGGGCAGGAACTGTCTGGTTTTTTTGCTCCTCCAACACCCAGTCCCTGGTCTGTGCCAGAGTTTACTCTAAAGGTAGGTTGGTAGGAGCTGAAGAGACATTGAGTAAGATGGTCTGGGGCCAGAAGCAGTGATATTCTGATGCTCTGGGAGCAGCTGTTGAGGACAGGTGAATACTGGGGCTGGCTGGATAGAGCAAGCCTTTGAAGAACCAGGAAGGAAGACCTGGAGTAAGAGATGAGTTGAAAACTGGAATAAGAAAAATGAACTCAGGAGGAGATTTTGATAGCAAGGAGAGGATCATCAGAAGTAGTTCAACAGCAGAGGAAGAAGGTGGTGTGCTCAGAGTCCATGTAAATTTTCCTGGACAAAGCATTGTTCCCCAACTGTTTGCTCTTCAACTGTTACAGGACAACAATCCTGATTGTTAACGGTGCATGGGAAATGCTTCTGATACTAAATGGTGATTTGTTGCTTTGATTTAATTAGATTCAATCCATCAGAGTCTCCTGAAAACTGAGGCACTAAAGTCGTACTAAAACAAATAATAACACTTTACTTTTTCAGTAACTTATTAAAAATATATTTTTAAAATTAAGGTATCATTGACAAACATCTTATGAAGGTTTCACATGAGCAGTATAGTGGTCTCAACATTCACCCATATTATCAAGTCCCCCAAACCCCATTGCCATCACTGTCCATTAGCATAGTAAGATGCTATAGAGATATGTGTCTTCTCTGTGCTATACTGCTTTCCCGGTGACCTACCTATATTGTGTGTGCTAATTAAAACACCTGTTAATCCCCTTCTCCCTCCCTCGCCACTCATTCTCCCCTACCAATTCCCTTTGATAACCGCTACACCCTTCTTGGAGTCTGTGAGTCTGCTGCTGTTTTGTTCCTTCAGTTTTGCTTCTTTGTTACACTCCACAAAGTAGTGAAATAATTTGGTACTTGTCTTTCTCTGCCTGGCTTGTTTCACTGAGCATAAAACCCTCTACCTCCATTCATGTTGTTGCAAATGGTAGGATTTGTTTTCTTTTTATGGATAAATAATATTCCATTGTGTATATGTACAACATCTTCTTTATCCATTCATCTACTGATGGACACTTAGATTGCTTCCATATCTTGGCTATTGCAAATAGTACTGCAAAAAACATAGTGGTGCATATCTTTTTGAATCTGAGAACTTGTTTTCTTTGGGTAAATTCCTAGGAATAGAATTCCCAGGTCAAATGGTATTTCTAGTTTTAGTTTTCTGAGGAACTTCCATATTGCTTTCCACAATGGTTGAACTAATTTACATTCCCACAGCAGTGTAGGAGGGTTCCCCTTTCTCCACATCCTCACCAGCATTTGTTGTTGTTTGTCTTTTGGATGTTGGTCATCCTTACTGGTGTGAGGTGATACCTCATTGTGGTTTTAATTTGCATTTCCCTGATGATTAGTGATGTGGAGCATCTTTTCATGTGTCTGTTGGCCAACCAAATTTCTTCTTTGGAGAAGTGTCTGTTCATATTTTCCACCCATTTTTTAAGTGGGTTATTTGTTTTTTGGGTGTTGAGGTGAGTGAATTCTTTCTATATTTTGGATGTTAATCCCTTGTCAGAAATGTCATTTACAAATATACTCTCCCATTCTGTAGGATGCCTTTTTGTTCTGCCGATGGTGTCCTTTGCTGTACAGAAGCTTTTTAGCTCGATGTAGACCCATTTTTTCATTGTTGCTTTTGTTTCCCTTGCTCAAGGAGATGTGTTCAGGAAGAAGTTGCTCATGCTTATATTCAGGAGATTTTTGCATATGTTGTCTTCTAAGAGTTTTATGGTTTCATGATTTACATTCAGGTCTTTGATCCATTTTGAGTTTACTTTTGTTTATGGGGTTAAACAATAATCCACTTTCATTCTCTTGCATGTAGCTGTCCAGTTTTGCCAATACCAGTTGTTGAAGAGGCTGTCATTTCCCCATTGTATGTCCATGGCTCCTTTATCATATATTAATTGACCATATATACATGCTTGGATTTATATCAGGGCTTTCTAGTCTGTTCCACTGGTCTATGGGTCTGTTCTTGTGCTAGTACCAAATTGTCTTGATTACTGTGGCTCTGTAGTAGAGCTTCAAGTTGGGGAGCATAATCCCTTCAGTTTTATTCTTCCTTCTCAGGATTGCTTTGGCTATTTGGGGTCTTTTGTGGCTGCATATGAATTTTAGAATGATTTTCTCTAGTTCGTTGAAGAATGCTGTTGATATTTTGATAGGAATTGCATTGAACGTGTAGATTGCTTTAGGAAGGATGGCCATTTTGACAATATTAATTCTTCCTCTCCATGAGCATGGTATGTGTTTCCATTTGTTGATATCTTCTTTAATTTCTCTCATGAGTGTCTTGTAGTTTTCAGAGTATAGGCTTTTCACTTCCTTGGTTAGGTTTATTCCTAGGTATTTTATTCTTTTTGATGCAACTGTGAATGGAATTATTTTCCTGATTTCTCTCTCTGCTAGTTCATTGTTAGTGTATAGGAATGCAACAGATTTATGTGTATTAATTTGGTGTCCTGCAACTTTGCTGAATTCAGCTATTAGATCTAGTAATTTGGGAGTGGATTCTTGAGGGTTTTTTATGTACAATATGTCATCTGCAAATAGCGACAGTTTAACTTCTTCCTTGCCAATCTGGATGCCTTTTACTTCTTTGAGTTGTCTGATTGCTGTGGCTGGGACCTCCAGTACTAAGTTAAATAGAAGTGGGGAGAGTGTGCATCCTTGTCTTATTCCTGATCTTAAAGGAAAAGCTTTCAGCTTCTCGCTGTTAAGTATAATGTTGGCTGTGGGTTTGTCATATATGGTCTTTATTATGTTGAGTTACTTGCCCTCTACACCCATTTTGTTGAGAAATTTTATCATGAATGGATGTTGAATGTTGTCAAATGCTTTTTCAGCATCTATGGAGAAGATCATGTGGTTTTTGTTGTTCTTTCTGTTGATGTGATGGATAATGTCGATGGATTTTTGAATGTTGTACCATCCTTGCATCCCTGGAATAAATCCTACTTGATCATGATGGATGATCTTTTTGATGTATTTTTGAATTTGGTTTGCTAATATTTTGTTGAGTATTTTTGCATCTATGTTCATCAGGGATATTGGTCTGTAATTTTCTTTTTTTGTGGTGTCCTTGCCTGATTTTGGTATTAGAGTGATGCTGGTCTCATAGAATGAGTTTGGAAGTATTCCCTCTTCTTCTACTTTTTGGAAAACTTTAAGGAGGATGGGTATTAAGTCTTCACTAAATGTTTGATAAAATTCAGTGGTGAAGCCATCTGGTCCAGGATTTTTCTTAGGTAGGCTTTTGATTACCAGTTCAATTTTGTTGCTGGTAATTGGTCTATTCAGATTTTCTGTTTCTTCCTGGGTCAGCCTTGGAGGATTGTATTTTTCTAGAAAGTTGTCCATTTCTTCTAGGTTATCCAATTTGTTAGCATATAATTTTTCATAGTATTCTCTAATAATTCTTTGTATTTCTGTGGTGTCCATAGTGATTTTTCTTTTCTCATTTCTGATTATGTTTATGTGAGTAGACTCTCTTTTTTTATTGATTAGTTTGTCTAGGGTTTTATCTATTTTGTTTATTTTCTTGAAAGACCAGCTCCTACTTTCATTGATTCTTTCTAGTGTTTTACTCTTCTGGATTTTATTTATTTCTGCTCTAATCTTTATTATGTCCCTCCTTCTACTGACTTTGGGCCTCATTTTTTCTTCTTTTTCTAGTTTCGTTAATTGTGAGTTTAGACTGCTCATATAGGATTGTTCTTCTTTCCTGAGGTAGACCTGTATTGCAATATACTTTCCTTTTAGCACGGCCTTCACTGCATCCCACAGATTTTGCAGTGTTGAATGATTGTTGTCACTTGTCTCCATATATTGCTTAATCTCTGTTTTTATTTGGTCATTGATCCATTGGTTATTTAGGAGCATGTTGTGAGGCCTCCATGTGTTTGTGGGCTTTTTCATTTTCTTTGTGTGATTTATTTCTAGTTTCATACCTTTTCGGTCTGAGAAACTGGTTGATACAATTTCAATCTTTTTGAATTTACCAAGGCTCCTTTTGTGGCCTGGTATATGATCTATTCTTGAAAATGTTCCATGTGCACTTGAGAAGAATGTGTATTCTGCTGCTTTGGGGTATAGAGTTCTGTAGATGTCTTTTAGGTCCATCTGTTCTAATGTGTTGTTCAGTGCCTGTCTCCTTATTTATTTTCTGTCTGGTTGATCAGTCCTTTGGAGTGAGTGGAGTGTTGAAGTCTCCTAGAATGAATGCATTGCATTCTATTTCCCTCTTTAATTCTGTTAGTATTTGTTTCACATATGTAGGTGCTCCTGTGTTGGGTGCATGGATATTTATAATGGTTATATCTTCTTTTTGGATTGACCCCTTTATCATTATGTAATGTCCTTCTTTGTCTCTTGCGACTTTCTTTGTTTTGAAGTCTATTTTGTCAGATACAAGTACTGCAACTCCTGCTTTTTTCCTCCCTATTAGTTGCACAAAATATCTTTTTCCATCCCTTCATTTTCAGTCTGTGTATGTCTTTGGGTTTAAAGTGAGTCTCTTGTAGGCAGCATATAGATGGGTCTTGTTTTTTTATCCATTCAGTGACTCTATGTCTTTTGATTGGTGCATTCAGTCCATTTACATTTATGGTGATTACTGAAAGTATGTACTTATTCCCATTGCAGGCTTTAGATTCTTGGTTACCAAAGATTCAAGGTTAACTTCCTTCCTATCTAGAGTCTAACTTTACTCACTTAATATGCTATTACAAACACAATCTAAAGGTTCTTTTCTGTTTCTCCTCCTTTTTCTTCCTCCTCCATTCTTTATATAGTAGGTATCATATTCTGTATTCTTTGTCTATCCCTTGATTGACTTTGGGGATAATTAATTAAATTTTGCATTTGCTTAGTAATTAGCTGTTCTACTTTCTTTACTGTGGTTTTATTACTTTAGGTGACAGCTATTAAACCTTAGGAACACTTCCATCTCTAGCAGTTCCTCCAAAATACACTGTAGAGATGGCTTTTGGGAGGTAAATTCTCTTAGCTTTTGCTTATCTGGAAACTGTTTAATCCCTCCTTCAAATTTAAATGATAATATTGCTGGATAAAGTAATCTTGGTTCAAGGCCCTTCTGCTTCATTGCATTAAATACATCATGCCACTCCCTTTTGGCCTGTAAGGTTTCTGTTGAGAAGTCTGATGTTAGCCTGATGGGCTTTCCTTTGTATGTGATCTTATTTCTCTCTCTGGCTGCTTTTAATAGCCTGTCCTTATCCTTGATCTTTGCCATTTTAATTACTATATGTCTTGGTATTGTCTTCCTTGGGTCTCTTGTGCTGGGAGATCTGTGCATCTCCATGGCCTGAGAGACTATCTCCTTTCCCCGACTGGGAAGTTTTCAGCAACTACCTCCTCAAAGACACTTTCTATCCCTTTCTCTCTCTTCTTCTTCTTCTGGTATCCCTATAATGCGAAGATCGTTCCGTTTGGATTGGTCACACAGTTCTCTCAATATTCTTTCATTCTTAGAGATCCTTTTTTCTCTCTGTGCCTCAGCTTCTTTGTATTCCTCTTCTCTAGTTTCTATTTCATTTATCATCTCCTCCACTGTATCTAATCTGCCTTTAATACCCTCCATTGTGCTCTTCAATGATTTGATCTCTGACCAGAATTCATTCCTGAGTTCTTGAATATCTTTCCGTACCTCCATGAGCATGTTAATGATTTTTATTTTGAACTCCCTTTCAGGAAGATTCATGAGGTCATTGTCATTTAAATCTTTCTCAGGAATTGTATTAATAATTTTACTCTGGACCAGGTTCCTTTGGTGTTTCATATTTGTATATGGTGCTCTCTAGTGCCCAGAAGCTCTACTCTCTGGAGCTGCTCAGCCTCTGAAGCCCTGTTGAGAGTCTCAGGGAAGTGGTATTGGCGCCTTGGGGGAGGAAACAGCTGTTTCCTGCTTCCTGGCTGCTATGCCTGTTTCCACTGTTCCAGAGCAGCTGGATATGGATCCCTGCTTTCCACAAGTGGCTGGAATCTCAGTCTCTCCAGAAATTCTGCCTATCTTAGCTTTCCAACCCCCTAATCATGAGAGTATCATGCAAGCACCATGAAATGTAGGTTTGTGCTCCCAGAGCAGATCTCCCGAGTTAGCTATTCAGCAGTCCCAGGCCTCCACTCCCTCCTCACTCCATTTCTCTTCCTCCCACTGGTGATCTGGGGTGGGGAAAGGGCTTGGGTCCTGCTGGACCACAGCTGTGGTACGTTACCCTGTTCCATGAGGTCTGCTCTGTTCTCCAGGTTTATGCCATCTGGCACAGTCTTCTTTCCTGTTGCTCTTTCAGGATTAGTTGTATTAATTATATTTTCATATTATATCAGGTTTTAGGAGGAAGACTCTGCGTTACCTCTCACGCCACCATTTTTCATCCAATGTCAGCACCACGCTCCCCATTCTCTTCTACTTTTTGGAAAATTTTAAGGAGGATGGGTATTAGGTCTTCTCTAAATGTTTGATAAAATTCAGTGGTGAAGCCATCTGGTCTAGGGTTTTTGTTCTTAGATGGTTTTTTTGATTACCAATTCAATTTCTTTGCTGGTAATTGGTCTGTTCATATTTTTCTGTTTCTTCCTGGGTCAGTCTTAGAAGGTTGTATTTTTCTAGAAAGTTGTCCATTTCTTCTAGGTTATCCAATTTGTTAGCATATAATTTTTCATAGTATTCTCTAATAATTCTTCATATTTCCATGGCATCCACAGTTATTTTTCCTTTTTCATTTCTGATTCTGTTTATGTGTGTACAGTCTCTTTTTTTCTTGATAAATCTGGCTAGAGGGTTATCTATCTTATTTATTTTCTTGAAAACCAGCTCCTGGTATAATTGATTCATTTTATTGTGTTATTTTTCTCAATTTTATTTATTTATGCTCTGATCTTTATCTCCTACTGACTTTAGGACTCATAAAAAATAATTTTTATTGAGCACCTCTTATCTTGCATGCTCTGTTCCAAGCACTGAATTGTGAAACTTATGATCTCCTGGAGAGACAATGAAGTATTTACAAGTGTGATGAATGACATGAATGAGAATACAGAGTGTTATAGGACCATAC
This sequence comes from Manis pentadactyla, assembly GCF_030020395.1. Lineage (NCBI taxonomy): Eukaryota > Metazoa > Chordata > Mammalia > Pholidota > Manidae > Manis > Manis pentadactyla. The sequence goes on along the minus strand of NC_080022.1, from coordinate 42,291,075 downwards.
AATAGTAGGTCTAAACTTGTCTTTGGGTTGGGGAAGCCTTCCTTCAGCAGTAGTGTTTAAGCTGAAATTTGAAGGACAAGTAGGTATAAGCTAGATAAAGAGTTGGGGAAATGAGTGGGAAGAGACAATGGGAATGGCATTGGCACCTGGGAAGTGCCAGATGCTTTAGGGAGCCAAACTTTGTTCAGGGAACTGAAAGGTGTATATTGGGGTGGAGCACAGAGAACAACACATGAGGCAAAGCAGAGAGACTGCCTGAGGTTAGTTCATTTAAGGCTTTATGGTCATGTTGGAGTATTCACAGATCCTCTCCCTGGGACTGGCTGTGTTCTGGGTTCTAGGTATTAGAACTAAATCAGATTTTAAAGCACTTCCATTCCAGCCAGGCCTTAAATTGCTCATCAGGTGAGGTAGAGACACCTTGACATTTGCAGTGCAGCATGATTAATATGCTGATAGAAGTAAGAAGAGATTTTCATGGGAAGAAATTCATAGGAGAGATACTTAAGGGATAAAATAATTTAATCAAATTGCATTTAAAATTATTTCATATCACTTCCAAACTTAGATCAGTCAATTGTAGAACTAAGTTTAAATTAATCTTATTTTTAGATAAACAGAAAAATACATTAGCGCCTTAGGCAACCAAGAAATGTCTAATATAATTCTTGCTTATGATCTATACTACATATTCCTTTCCTTTTCATAAACTCTCATTCATTCTTTAAAGATGCTGCTAAACAATCTCTTCACTTTACTCCAGGTAGAGTTAGAAATCTTTTCCTCTGTGTTCCTAAAGGACCCTGGCATATGGCCTGTTACAGCATTTTTTCACTATATACTATAACTGTTTATTTTCCTGTATTCCCACCATATTTTACACCCCCTCCCAATTTCTTAAGCATAGAGATTTTGTCTTGATCATCCTTCAATCAGTCATTCAACAAATATATTTCAAACACCTACTATGTGTTGGTCACCAGGCAAGTTGGTGTAGATTCAGTGATAACCCAGATAAGACTCAGTCCTTGCCCTCACAGAGCTTACAGTCTAGTGCAGAAGGCAGATGAGTAAATGGGCAAGAACAGTGATAAAGACAAATGCTATGTTAAGGAAAGTATAAAGTGCCATGGGGAGTCCAGAGCAGTGGCACCTAACTTACTTTAGGGAGATAATGGAAAGCTTTCAAAAGGAAGTAATTTGAGAACTGAAGGATAAGTCTGAGTTAGCCAAGCAAAGTGGCGGTCATGGGTGCAGAACTGAGAAAGAGTAGAGCACATTAAAAAAAACTGAAAGACATTCACAGAGCAGTGGAGTTTGGGGCAGGTAGTGGAGATTGGGTGCAGGGTAGCAGGGGAAGAGGGGAGCAGTTAAAGAGAGGTGTTTAACATGATGTGTACACATAGATAGCACTATGTAAATGTTTGTTGACTGATTCAATGAGCCATTCCCAAAGCTGAGGAAGTAAGACCCCTGGGAAAGCCAAGTTTGTGCGTGATTTTTTTGTTCCCTTGTTCTCTGGGGGGCATTGTAGTGCGTTGGTTAAAAACCTGGTCTCTGACACCAACTTCTTAGATTTGAATCCTAGCTTCAATAATTAGTAGCTAAGGTGACCCTAGACAAATTATATAACTTCTTTTCTGTCATTTGCCTTATCTGTTAAGTTAGAGATGATAATATCATTTCATAGGATTGTTGTCAAAATGAAATGAGTCAGTATTTGCAAAGCACTGGAAAAGAGCCTAGAACTAAGCACTGTGTATTTGCTAGTATAATTCCTCCATTCCTCAAAACACTTATTGGGGGTAGGTACTGTGCTAGATGCTGTGAACATAAGATGCGGCTTCAGCCATGGAGGAGGACCATAATATCTGGTGAGGGTAAGGTTCATTAGTAAGTAATTACAACACAATACCACCAAATGAAGTGATAGCGGTAGGTGCTCCAAGTGAAGAAGAGGGAGTGACTCATTGCTCTCTGAGGAGGCCAGTAGAAGTTTCAGAGTGAAGGATGCATTTAAGCTGAGAGATGCAGAATGAATGGTTTGCCAGCAAAGAAAGGCAATAGGGTTTATCAGGCCAAGTAAGCACCATGTTGCTAAGGCTTAGTTGGATGCAAACCTAAGGCATGTTTACGGGTGGCAAATTTTGCATTTGAGGATCTATTATGATCCAGGGTCTGTACTAGGCACTTTTTATAAATAATTTCTTTTACTTTTCATAAGGTCTGTTACCAGTGTACCCATTGAACTTAATGCTCATATAGTACTTACTGTTGCAGGCACTTTATATCCTATGTCTATGGTGTGAGATAGGTGCTATTATTATTCCTGTTTTACAGATGAGGAAATTGAGGCAAAAAGGTTAAGTATCTCATTCAAAGTCATACAGCAAGGAGATGGCAGAGCCAAAATACAAACCCATGTTTGATTCCAGAATCTGTGCCTTTAACCACTCTCTTATTCTACCCCCGGACCTGGCCTCTCATCTATTAGTTAGTTGTTGCTATAGACATAGAAACTGCATATCCCAAACTTGTTGTAAACTTGCATGTAAAGTAAGAGATGAAAGTCATTTTGGGGAGAAAAGTGCATGAACACTACAACTTGTACTGTCTGCACTACACTGAGTACAAAATGCTTAAAAATAACTCCTGCCCCTCTCTGACCCTTACAGTTGCTACAGCAAAGGTGGGGGTGGGGTGGATATTTACAGGATGTCTCTGGCCACTCATGTTTCTCTAGGGGTCTCATTTTAAACTTGTGTCCTCCAACCTGCAAGTTGCTCGTGTCTGGAAACAGGATAAAATACTCCTTTCACTGCAGGGGAGGATAGCAGTGGGTGGAAAATGCAACAGAGACAAGACATGACAGAGACAAGACTAGCTCTAGGATTATCTAGAGCTAAGCAGAACCATATTAATTCACTAAGAAAAACATCATTTTCGGGGACAATAAGGAATAAGAAGGGAGAGTTTTGCAGTCTTATTGGAGGAAGCAATTTCCTCAGAAATGTGACTGATTAAGACTGTACTTAAAAGTGATGCCTAAACAAATGCAACCATGGAGATTTGAATTAAGGACTCCAGACAAAAGAGAATCAGCAGAACTTGTTCAGTAAAGGAAGGAAAGTTCCAATGGGATCCGAGGAATTCACATTGGTTAAAAACTTTCCCTAATTTATTTAGAGAGGGGGAACTGAATGTTTAAACTAGAACATACTAAATGACCTTTAAAGATCTTTATACAGATATATGTGTAAATCAATGGTAATTACGTTGTATAACCTCACTTCAGAGCATGGGTTCAGTCTTTTTTAGTGAGCCCTTTTATGACCTTCATAAAGTCTCCCGTTAAAGAATCCCTCTGGGCATGACCGACAGATAGCAATCTGGATAGCTAGATCCTACCTGATGTGGAGTCAAAATTCTGATTCCCAAAGTGAGCAAAAGAGGAGAAAACCCCTTCTTTAGTCTGAGTGTAATATACAGAACACAAAACTTCCTGGCAGCTCTGAGAAGGTTCAGAGTTCTTGCTTGTGAAACTGCATGAGAACTGGATTCTGTATAAGGAGAATTTATAGCAACATTACGTCCCGGATTTTTTAGGACAGACCAAATTTCAAATATCCTGTCTTGTCGTAACTATAAGCATGCTTATAAACCTATGCTCTCATGTATCCTAATTTGAATAGAGAGGAAAATATGGGCATAATATAAGTGATATCTTCTTGGACTTTATGATAAGGATAAATACCAGAGGGAAGGCATGCTTGAGGGATAGAGGGATAACTGCTTCACTACAAGTATTCCTTGGTAACAGGGTGTAAAAAGGCTATCTTTGGTGTGAAAGAGGCTCTGAGAAACTCCTGCAAAATGGAGAATGCATGTGTGGCATTTGGAAAGAATAGAAAAGTCCAGGGGAGAGAAGTTTGGGGATAAAATGGAAAATGGCTGCTCTTAGTGAAGGTCAGCTGTGTCTGCATTGAAGGGGAGGAAACAGCTGAAAGTTTGAGAGAACCTGAAGGAGAGAGAGGGACAGTGAAAGGAGGTCACACAAAGGCTCAGAGGGAAGACAGGGAAGGAGAGATTGAGAGAGAGAATAGTATTAAAAGAGAAGCTTAGAGAGAAACTTAAAAGACTCAGGAGGGTGAGAGAGAAAGTGGAGGGAGAGAAGGAAAAGAAGAAAGACTAGGGAGAACAAGAGCAGAAAGGAGAGTGAGGATGGGGGACAGGGGCATGGAGCTAGAGTGATCAAGCCCTCGGGGGGCAAGACTGGCAAAGGGGAAGCTTGAAGTTTCTCTCAAGACTGTGGAAGTCTGGAGGTCCCTAGAGGAGCGTTGGGAGAGATCTACAGTTGGGAAAGGATTCTGCAACGGGACCAAGGGCTGCCCAAACAAGAAAAATTCAGAGCTGCATATACCATCTGCAAGAACTGGTGATCCCTCCAGGGATCCCTTAGAGAATCTCCCCTCCAAAGCTGTAAGTGATCTTGGGTCATATTCTCTGGGGAACTTTGGAGAATGAACGTTTTGTTGATGTTGCCTAAACTTAAGGAAATCTCTAAAATAGTGTTGGCTTTTAAGGTGGAGGTACTTACCTGTTTAACAGGTATGTTTCTCAGGTTCTTGTTGTGTATCAAAGTAAGTAAATTGTGGCAAGCCCCTTTCTCCCCAAATCTGGGACTTCAATGCTACTAGCCGTATTTATTTTTTGAAGGAAAATACATTTGTAGATACTAACTATAGCCTTTGCTCAGAGATCCTGAGAATCCTATCATTTTCAAAGCTTGAAAAGGTTTAGTTGGTTTTTCTCTCCCATATAATAGTGGAAGTGGAATTGAGGACAAACATTTAAAAATCAATTTGGCACTACATATGAGGAACCTTTTACATTTTCACTCTACTTGATATAGAAATCCACATCTGAGAATTTTCTCTGAGATAATAATTTTACATTGCTTTATATGTTTATGAAAACATCATTATAGATATTAGCAAGAAATTAGGAGTAGCTTAAATGCCTAACAAGGGATTGGTTAAGGAAACAGGCATTTTCTTGTAAGTAATATTTTGCAGCTGCTAAAACTGTATTTACAAAGAATTCTTAATGATTTGGAGAAACACTTGTAATAAAACATTAAGTGAAAAGTTATACACAAAGTGTGGGTCTTTTATGTTAAAATGAATTAAGAAAAAGGACTATAAGTAAATATGCCAAAAGTTTAGATTGGTGATTTTAATATATCAAGGGTATGGTTTATTGTTATTGTTATTTTCTTCTTTAGGTTTTCCTATCTTTTCCAGATTTTCTGCAAAGGGCATGTAATACTACTATAATCAGAAAAAATAAAAGTTTAGTTTTAAAAGGTTAAGAAATCAGGGAATGAAAAGTTTACAAACATAAAAGTCATTTAGTCAAAACTAATTTTACAGAAGATTTAGAAGTTGTAAACAGTGCTAAAGGAAATAAAACAAAATTCTTAGAAGGAATAAAATAAAACTTATTTTAAAAATATTTATTTTTATTTTATTAAAAATAAAACAATGTCTGAAAACAGAAGTGGTTATGAAGACTATATAACAATGAGAAATGCTTGATTTAAGGTTAAATGAAAACAAGCCAGAATAATTGAGATTACAGCTACCCAGTCTAACCCTGTAAGCAACTACACTCAGCCCACAATATACAGTAGGCAGCCAGTTAAAGGACTTTCCTATACATACTGCCCTCTTGCAGTGGCTAGCTCTTGAACCTTTCCAACCTTTGGACTCTTACCCTTTGCTTCCTCATTTAAAACATGTATTTCTAAGTTGGTTTTCATTTAGATTCTGCTTTGCTCCTTCCAAAATATGCTCAGAGACTACTTTTGGAAATGCCTCTCCACATTTGACCTAGCCTCTGGTACATTCCTATCAGCATAGGCCAGCTGCCTTATCTTAAAGAACTAACTGGTTAAAAAAGAAGAGAAAGACTGATTGGAAAGTCAGTATACCAAAATGCTAATAATACTGCAATGGGGTTATCAGTAATTTATGCCACTTTTCTTTGGGCTTGGACTTTTGCAATGTAGTTATGTCAGGTTTATAACAAAAAATACTTAAAGTTTGAATTAAAGTTACTCTCTGAGTGCTTTCATGGGTAAAATGAAATTACCCATTGAATTATCTTCCCCTTCATGATTTCCAAGGATGGATATAAAATTGATATTCCTTTAGCCAGGAAGATACTGGGTCTGAGATCCTATGTGAGGAGAAACTTCTCTCCATCTTTCTCTTTCCAAAGCAGACTGCACAGCCAAAATAGAGATATGAACATATTCTTCTCTTACTTCAAAACTTCAGATATTCCCCAATGCTTATGGGGTGAAGTCTAAGCTCATTAATATATTTCCCAAGACCCTTCACAATCTATTGCCATTCTACCTCTCAACTTTATCTCCCAGTAATCTGCTAACCTTTTTCTTTCTTCCTTACCCTGTGTTGTTATATTAGACTACTTGCCATACCCCTTCCTAGTCCATATTTACATCCCCACTCAGAAATAATCACTATACTGACTTCCATAAACAAAGATTTTTTTGCTTATTGAATTTTCAAGAATGGAAATACACATATTCTTTAAAACATACATAGCACTTTTTGTTTCCTCTGCCTGAGAATAGGAGTGTTCTGACATGGGCTAGTGCTTTCCCACTCTGCATCCATGCCAGGCATTACTAAGTCATTATTCTTTCTTATTGTGCCTAGATTGAGCTTTAGGCTCTTTTTCTAAACTGCACATCAGCAGCCACTACTAGTAGTTCAGAGATGACAGTAGTGAAACCTCAAAAGGAATGACCTACATGAGAGCCTTCATCTCTACCATGAGCAAAACACATTTAGTAAGTCAGTTAAATCTTGTTGATTCTATCACTGTCACTTCTCTCCAATTTGTCCCTTTTCCCCATATTTCTGCATATTTCAAGCTTTCACAATCTGTCACCTCATATTTTTACAACTATCCCTTATTGTTTTCCCTGCTGTCAGTTTTGGCTTCACTATTCTTTTCTACACACTGCTGATTAATCTTTTTTAATATCCAAATATGACTACATCATTCTTCTGATTAAAACCCTTTAATGAGTACCTTTCTGGTTAAGCCCAAGTGCTTAGCATGGTATTGCAGGCCTCATAATCTGACCCTGACCATCTCTCCAGAATCATCTCCTATACCCTGCCCTCCAGTATGCCAGCTGCTTGCAGGTTCCTGAAACATGCCCTGTCCCTTTTCTCTTCTACATCTTGAATGCTATTCCTCTCCTCTAGTTGGCTAAGGCTCACTCACCCCTCAAGGATATCTTGAGGTATTATCATTCTTTCCTAGCAAACAATCTCTCCTAGACAAAATTAATTATCCTTTATTTGGGTCCTCATAATATTTTATACATATCCTTATTATGGAAGTGATCATGTTGTACTATTATCTGCTTATATTTCTGAGAGCTCCTTGAAGGAAGAGAGCTTTGCAGCTCCAGAACTCATCAGAATGCATAACATTTTTTTTTACAATTTTTACAATTGTAAAATTTTAAAATTGTGGTAAAATACACATAACATAAAATCTATTATCTTTACCATTTTGAAATGTACAAGTGAATAGTATTAAGTATGCTCATATTTTTGTGCAACCATCACTACCATCCATCTCCAGAGCTCTTTTCATCTTGCAAAACTGAATCTCTATACTTACAAATTAATAACTCCTCATTCTCCACCCCCACAGCTCCTGGCAACCACCATTCTACTTTCTGTATGATTTTGACTGCTCAAAGTGCTTCATCTAAGTGGAATTATACAGTATTTGTTTTTTTTTGTGACTGGCCTATTTCATGTAGCACAATGTCTTCAAAATTCATCCATATTGTAGCATATGTCAGAATTTCCTTCCTTTTTAAGGCTAAATAATATTCCATCATACCACATTTTGCTTATTCATTCATCTACCAATGGACACTAGGATTGCTTTCACTTTTTAGCTGTTGTGAATATGGGTGTACAAATATCTCTTTGAGACCCTGCTTCCAATTCTTTTCAGTATATGTCCAGAAGGGTAATTGCTGGATCATATGGTAATTCTATGTTTAATTTTTTGAGGGACTGCTATACTGTTTTCCACATTAGCTGTATCATTTTTCATTTCCACCAACAGCAAACAAGGGTTCCAGTTTCTCCACAGCCTCACCAACACTTGTTTATTTTCTAGTTTAAAGAGTTTTTTATCATAGCCATCCTAATGGGTGTGGATGGTATCCCACTGCAGTTTTGATTTGAATCTCCCTAATGACTGGTGAGGTTGAGCATCTTTTCATGTACTTTCTGGCTATTTACATATCTTGGTATGTGTTGCAAGTCCTTTGCCCTCTACATCTTGAATGCTCTTCTTCTCTTCTAGATAGCTAAGTCTCACTCATCCTTCAAGTATATCTTGTTAACATTCACTTTTTAATCAGGTTGTTTGTTTTTTTGTTGTTGAGTTGTAGTTGTCTACATATTCTGAATATTAATCCCTTATTAGATATATGATTTGCAAACCTTTTTTTCCATTCTGCTTACTCTGTTTATACCACCTTTTGATGGACAAAAATTTAATTTTCATGATGTCTAATTTGTTTACATATTTTTTTGTTGCCTGCACCTTTGGTGTCTTGTACAAGAAATCATTGTTAAATCCAATGTTGTAAATTTGGCCCTGTGTTTTCCCATTGTTTTAGGCCTTACACTTAGGTTACATATTCATTTTGAGTTAATTATTGTATATGATGCTTCATTGTTTGGCATCTGTACAGCCAATTTTTTTAGCATCATTTATTGAAAAGACTATCTTTTCCCCATTGAAAGTTCTTAGCATTCTTGTTGAAAATCACTTGACTATAGGAGTTCTGGGTTGAAATGATGGCAGAGCAGGAAGACAAGGTGGAAACCTCCTCCCACATACATTGAAGGAAGCAACTACAGCTAACCCTAGTTAAGCCATTAGGATGGCTATGATAAAAATTTTTGAAACTAGAAAATAAACAAGACTGCAAATCAGGCCATCTACACCTGGTGAAGAAGAGAAGACCACATTGAGAAGGGTAAAGTGGCAGACCAGATTGATCAGGACCCAAGCCCATTCCAGCCCACAAGCAGGAGGGAGAGGAATGGAGTGCAGAAGGGATAAGTGCTCAGGAACTCTACACAACTGGTCCTGGAGATTTGCTCTGTGAATACGAGTCCACATTGCAACAGGTTTTGGTGATTAATGGGGCTGGACATCAGGGAGAGTTGGAGCATTCTGGGAGCCGAGACTCTTGTTGCTTGTGGAGGACAGGCACCCTCCATCGGTCCTGCTGAGACCTGAAACAGAGGTGACAGTCTGAAAGATTTACCAGCAGTGGGAAGTGTGCCAGAGGGACAGGAGTCAGAGAGAGAGCTCTCTGGAGGAGAAAGGGCAGGTGGATGATGCTTCCTCAGCCCTCCTTTAGCCCACTGGTCAGGCACTCATGGAAACCACCTCCAAATGCTCAATCTCCCTCATGGCTCAGCTCTAAGGTGCTTCCCTGTGAACCTGCCCCACCCTGCCTGCTCTGCCCAGCAGCAGTGTGACTTTGCTGCATGGCAGGTGGAGGGAGGCTTTCACAGCTTTCCTGGCCCTCCAATAGTGCAACTGATCAGGCATCAGTGGGAGCCAGCTCAAAATGCTCCATTTCCCTCACTGGTGGCTGAGCAGCATTTTGTGCTCCCCTGAACACCTGCCCCATGGGCCATTTGCTGCCCGGCAGGCAGAGGGTGGCCCTACCCACAGTGAAAACAGCGGGGGGCACCTCCTGGCACACAAAGGGTTGGCTGAGGCAAGCTGTCAGCCTCTCCTGACAGGATCAACCACTGCACACCAACAGGTAGAAAGATGGTGCTGCCCACAGCCCACCAACAGCAACTCAGTCTCCACTGCAAAGGAGAACCAGGTACCAGTGAGAAAAAAGTCTTGAGCCTTCTTCATAAAGCCACTACTTTCTAGACCAAGAAGCATAGTGGATCTCATACAAAGGAAGACACACAGAAACCCAGACAAAATGAGGGGGCAAGGAATATATTCCAAGCAAAAGAACAAGATAAAACACCAGAAAGAGGGTTAAATGAAATAGGGATTACCAATTTTCTTGATAATTTCAAAGTAACATTCATAAAGATGTTCATTGACCTGGGAAAAGATTGATCTCAGTGAGCACTTCAGCAAAGAGAAAATTTGAAAAAACTGAAGAATACAGTAACTTAAATGAAAAATATAATGGAAAGAATGAATAGGAGACTGCTGGAAGTAGAAGAAAGAATCAATGAGATGGAAATTAGAGCACAGAAAAACAACCAAGCTGAGGAACAGAGAGAAAAAAGAATTTCTAAAAATGAGAAGATGATAAGAAAGCTGTGTGACAACTCCAAATGAAACAATATCTGGGTAATAGGGGTCTCAGAAGGAGAAGGAGACAAAAGAGAAGAAAGTCTCCTGGAAGAAATCATTGCTGAAAACTTACCTAGTCTGGGGAAGGAAATAGACACCCAGGTCCTGGATGTACAGAGACCCCCTAACAAAAGAATACCTAGGAAGACAACGCCAAGACATGTTGCAATTCACATGGCAAAGATTAAAGATAAAGAGAGAACCTTAAAAGCAGCAAGGGAGAGGCAGACAGTTACCTATAAGGGAAACTCCATAGGGTAATCAGCAAATTTCTCAGCAGAAGCTTTACAGGCCAGAAGGCAGTGGCATGAAATTTAATTTACTGAAGGGCAAGAACCTACAATCAAGAATTCTCTACTCAGCAAAATTATCATTCAAATTTGAAGGAGAGATTAAAAGTTTCTCAGATAAACAGAAGTTAAAAGAAATCACCACCAGTAAACTGGACTTAACAGAAAATGTTAAAGGGACTACTGTAGATGGAAATATTCCTAAGCCTAAATTATTTTTCATCAGTGAAAACTACAGAAAAGGCAGTAGGCAAATTACTTACTGAGCAAGTATGGAGGGAAAAAAGTAGTAAAATCAATTATACACAAATCAGTCAAGGAACACACAAAAGATGTAGATTATGACATCTTATATATAATGGATGGATGAGGAAGGAGAATGAAAATGTAGTACTTTTAGACTGTGTTCAAAATAGAGAGACCATAAACTTAATATAGACTGTTATGTAGTTAGGAAACTATCAGTGAACCTTGTGGTAATCACAAACCTAAAGCTTGTAATAGATAAACATAAAATTAACAAAAAATAAATCCAAGCATAACACTAAAGAAAACCATCAAATAACAACAGAAGAGTATATAAGAAAGAAAGAAAGGAACAGAGAGGAACTATAAAAACAACCAGAAAACAATTAATAAAATGGCAATAAGTACCTACCTATCAAAAATTACCTTAAATGTAAATGGACTAAATACACTAATCAAAAGACATAGGGTGGCAGAATGGATAAAGAAACAAGATCCATCTATGTGCTGCCTACAAGAGACTTATTTCATACCTAAAGACATACACAGACTGAAAGTGAATTGATGGAAAAAGATATTTCAAGCAAATAGAAGGGAGAAAAAATCAGGAGTAACAGTACTTAGACAAAATAGACCTCAAAACAAAGAAAGTAACAAGAGACAAAGAAGGATATTACAGAATGATAAAGGGATCAGTCTAACAAGAAGATATAACAATTGTAAATATCTAAGCACCTGACATAGAAGCACCTAAATATATGAAACAAATAATAACAGACCTTAAGGGGGAAATAGACAGCAACACAATCATATTAGGAGACTTTAACACCCCACGTACATCAGTGGACAGATCAACCAGACTGAAAATAAATAAGGAAACAGAGGCGTTGAATGACACATCAGATCAGAGGGACTTGAACATATGTATGTAGAACATTCTACCCCAAAGCAATAGGATACACCTTTTTTCTCAAATGCACATAGAACATTCTCCAGAATAGATCACATATTAGGACACAAAAAGAGCCTCAAAATAGATTTAAAAATTGATACTGAATTAAGCATCTTTTCAGATACAGTGATATGAAACTAGAAATCAATTACATGAAGAAAACAAAAATCCACAAACACATGGAGGCTAAACAACATGTTTCTAAATAATCAATGGATCAATAACAAATCAAAGAGGAAGTCAAACAATACATGCAGACAAATGAAGATAAAAATACACAATTCAAAATATGTAGATGCTACAAAAGTGCTAAGAATGAAGTACATAGCAATACAGGCCTATCTCAAGAAATAAGAACAATCCCAAATAAACAGTCTAAACTCACAACTAAAGAAACTAGAAAAACACAAACAAGAACTATATTATATTATAGAATATAATATAATTAGATATAATAAAGATCAGAGCAGAAATAAAATAGAGAAGAAGAAAACAATAGAAAAAAATCAATGAAACCAAGAGCTGGTTCTTTGAGAAGATAAACAGCATAGACAAGCTTCTAGCCAGAGTTATCAAGAAAAAAAGAGGACACAAGTAAACAAAATCAGAAATGAAAAAAAAGTTTATGACTGGAACCACAGAAATACAAAGAATGATTAGACAATTATATGAAAAGTTATATGCCAATAAATTGGACAACCTAGAAGAAATGGACAAATTCCTAGAAAAGTACAACCAAGTCTGGCCCAGGAAGAAACAGATAATCTGAACAGACCAGTAATGAAATTGAAGTGGTGATCAAAAAAGTCCCAACAAACAAAAGTCAATAACTAGATGACTTCACAGCTGAATTCTACCAAACATTTAAAGGAGAGCTAATACCTATTCTTCTTAAAGTATTCCAAAACTAGAATAGAAGGGAATATTTCCAAACTCACTCTGTGAAGTCAGCATCACTCTAATATCAAAACCAGATAAAGACACTACAAAAAAAGAAAATTATAGACCAATATCCTTGATAAACATAGATGCAAAAATCCTCAATAAAATCTTAGCAAACTGAATGAAAAAAATACATCAAAAAGATCATCCACCAAGACCAAGTGGAATTTATTCCAGGGATGCAAGGGTGGTACAATATTCATAGATCAATCAATGTGATACACCACATTAACAAAAGGAAGGATAAAAACCATATGATCGTCTCTATAGATGCTGGAAAAGTATTTGACAAAATTCAACACCCATTCATGAAAAAAATTCTCAAGAAAATGGGCGTAGTGAATATGTACCTCAACATAATTAAGGTCATATGTGACAAGCCCACAGCTAACATCATACTCAATGGTGAAAAGCTGAAAACCTTTCCTCTAAGATCACAAACAAGACAAGGATATCCACTCTCATCACATTTATTTAACATGGTACTGGAGGTCCTAGCCACAGCAACTAGACAAGATAAAGAGATAAAAGGCATTCAAATTGGTAAGAAAAATTAAAATTGTCACTATTTGCAGATGACATGATACTCTATTTAGAAAATCCTAAAGATTCCACCATAAACTATTAGAACTAAAACTGGATTCGGTAAAGTGGCAGGATACAAAATCAATATACAGAGATCTGTTGCATTCCTATATATTAACAACAAAATAGCAGAAAGAAGAATCAGGAAAACAGTTTCATTTAGAATTGCACCAACGAGTAAAACACCTAGGAATAAACCTAACCAAGGAGGTAAAAGACCTGTACTCTGAGAACTATAAGACACAGATGAAAGAAATTATAGAAGAAACAAATAAATGTAAATCTATCCCATGTTCATGGATAGGAAGAATTAATATTGTCAGAGTGGCCATCCTGCCCAAAGCAATTTATAGATTCAATGCAATCTCTATCAAAGTATCAATGGCATTTTTCAATGAAATAGAACAAATAGTTCTAAAATTCATATGAAACCACAAAAGATCCTGAATAGCCAAAGCAACTGTAAGAAGAAAGAACAAAGCTGGGGAAATTATGCTCCCTGACTTCAAACTCTACTACAAAACTAAAGTAATCAGAACAGTATGATATTGGCATAAGAATGGATCCACAGAGATCAATAGAACAGAATAGAGAGCCCAGAAAGAAACCCATGTATATGTGGTCAATTAATATGATAAAGGAGCCATGAATATACAATGGGGAAAAGGCAATCTCTTCAATAACTGGTTTGGAAAAACTGGACAGTTATATGCAAGAGAATGAAACTGGATTATCATTTAACTCCATACACAGAAGTTAACTCAAAATGGATTAAAGACCTAAATATAAGACATGATGCCATACAAGTCTTAGAAGAAAATACAGGCAAAAATCTTTTAAACATAAGCATGAACAATTTTTTCCTGGACCCATCTTCTTGGGAAACAAAATAAAAATGAAGAAGTGGTACTACATCGACTAAAAAGCTTCTGTACAACAAAGGACACCATCAGCAGAACAAAAAGGCATCCTACAGTATGGGAGAATATAGTCACAAAGATTCATCTGATAAGGGGTTAACATCCCAAATACATGAAGAACTTACACATCTCAACACCAAAAAAGCAAATAACCCATTTAAAAAAATGGGTGGAGGTCCTGAACAGACACTTTTCCAAAGAAGAAATACAGATGGACAACAGGCACATGAAAAGATGCTCCACATCACTAATCATAAGGGAAATGCAAATCAAAACCACAATGAAATAGCACCTCACGCCAGTGAAAATGGCCACTATCCCAAAGACAAGAAATAACAAGCATTGCTGAGGATGTGGAGATAAGAGAACCCTCGTACACTTGGTGGGAATGTAAATTGGTACAGTCACTATGGAAGGTAGTATGGAGGTTTCTGAAAAAACTAAATATAGAAATACCATACAACACGTTAATTCCACTTCTAGGAATTTATCAAAAAAATCTGATTCAAATAGATATATCTACCCCTATGTTCATTGTCACATTATTTAAAATAGCTAAGATATAGAAGCAACCTAAGTGTCCATCAACAGATGAACAGATAAAGAATAAGTGGTACATATACACAATGGAATATTATTCAGCCATAAAAAAGCAAGAAATCCTGCCATTTGTAACAACATGGACAGACTCAGAGGGTATTATGCTAAGTGAAATAAGCCAGGTGGAAAAAGACAAATACTATATGATTTCATTTATTTGTGGAATATAAAAAAAAAAGCAAAACAGAAGGAACAAAACATCAGTAGATTGACAGACACTGAGAAGTGACTGGTGGTTACCAAGGGAGAGGGGCCAGGGTGGGTGGGTGGAGTGGGTGAGGGGGATAAAGAGGCACAGAATCTCAATCATAATATAAATTGGTCCTGGGGAATGGCAGTACAGCATGGAGAGTATAGTCAGTGGCTCTCTACCATCTTTCTATGTTGACAGATAGTAACTGCACTAGCTGGGATGAGGATTTAACAATGTGTGTAACTGTTGAATCACTGTGTTGTATTGGAACACTTGAAACCAATATACTATTATATAACAACTATACTTCAATTAAAAAGAAAGAAAATCACTTGACTATATATGTATTGGTTTAGTGCATGACATGTTTTAGGATACAAAGATGAATCAGAATATAGATTGTCCTAACACAGTAATTGGTCATAAGGCGACTGAAGAAAAGGAGGTAAGATTTGATCCAGAGGGAGGTGAAACAGCTGACCTAAAAGGAGTTCATGTCAGAATCATAGACCTTTAGACCCTTTCCCAACCCTAGCTCATCTAGTTCACATCCTTGTTTTTACAGAAGTAGAGAAAGAGGTTGGTGTTGCTCTTGAGGTCAGAATTACCAAAATATAAACATAGAAGGAAGATTTCAGCTCAATGAAGGAAGAACTAATATTCGGAACAGACAGATTTGGGAAGGAATGAGCTCTCTGTAACTACAAACAATTCAAATGGAAGCTGAATGACCATATGTAAGTTTTGCTGTAGAAGGAAGGTCTAATAATCTCTGCCTTGCTTGCAAATGTTCCACATGACCCATTAACTTTAGGATAAAGACCCACTTTTTAAAATGGCATAATTGCCTACATTATAGAGTCCTAGGTGATCTTTATAGCATCACCTCCTGCCATATATCTATGTTGATATGTATAGGCAACTGTATGAACTCTAATGTCCTCTCAGATATTATTCACATTAAAAAAAAAGCTCCACCTTAAAAAAAGAGACTGTTTCTAATGCTTTAAGAAAGTAGGCTAAAGGGTGTGGCTGTAGTTTAAAATTCCACACATAAAATCCTCAGAAAAAATTAAATGTAATCAATGGGCAGCAAGTACACACCTGTGCTAGTGTGGTCTAAGGACACATGAAATCCAAATTTTAAGGAGAAAGGAACTTAATTTTTGTAGAATGTTTATTGTGTAATAGGCATTTCAACATATTTTAGCTTATTTAATTTTAGGAATGCAAAAAGTCAAAGAGAAATAGATCCATTACACTATCTTTGAGGTGACCACTACATTCTGAGTCTTGGCCCTGCATACTGTTTGTAAGAATCACAAAAATGTTAACCTTTGAACTTTATAGACAACTTAGAATGTCAACAATTAATTTCTAGGTACTTTCTACTTATCAGGATTGTACTGGGTGTTGAGAATGCAAAGGTGGAGAAGACATGGTTAGCACCACATCATGGGTGTTGATGCACTCATTTTCAACTGGAACTCATCATCAACCAGGGTCTATAAAAGGTTACCAACCACTGAAGTCTTTCTCCTTGAAAAAATCAGGTATATGGCAGAAAACAATGGGGCTTAAAAGAAAACTTCAGCAGATCTGATCTCTCCCAAGCTTACAAATGTTCAGTGACTCCCCATTAACTATAGGATAAAGCCTTTTTTTTTTTAATGGACTACAGACCCCTTTATGATTTGTTCCCTTTATGATCTGCTGGCCAATCTACTTGGTTTGAGCAGACTTACCTCTGAGCTACCTTTCTTGTTCTGATTTAATTTACTCACCAAATCACCTTTCATCCAAGATTAGTTTTTTATATTTCTCATTATATATGATGAAATAAGATTTTTGCTGCAAATAATTTCCACCTGAGTTTGTATGAAATTGAGTTCCCAGAACTTCAAGATTAGAAGGCTAAATCTGGAGACTTAACTAGAATCATGAGGTCTTCCTTGCAAGTATCAAATAGGTCTTCAATGTATTTTTAACAGAGCAGACGTTCAACATTTTATTTCCCAGTAAGCTGTTTGTGATTCAATAGAAAAAACACAGGTCTGATATTCTAGTGACTTATTGTATGACACTGGCCCACTAATTAAGCCCTCTCATGCCCTAAGTTTCCTCATTCTTCACATATAAATAATACTCTATACATACTTTGTTGTGATAAAACTATAGTTACCAAAAATTTCAACTCAGCAAGTATGCAGGCATTATAAAATATACAAATATAAGTATTTGTGCTCAAGTTTATAATCTATTGAGGCTAGATTTACAACAAGTAACATGTAGCGATTCAGAGAATGGAGGGATCACATTCAGTTGAGTGGGTTGGTGATCAGGAAGATTTAGTAAGGGAGGTAGGAGTTGAGCTGGGTCTTGAGGAATGGGCAAGGGGGTAGAAGAGAGTTATGTGGAAAGGATAAGAGCAGAGAGGCACGGGGATTCTGTCTGGCTCCAGCTTTTGTTTCCACTCTCATTATCTTCTGCATATTCCAGACTAAATGATGTTCTTTGAATCACAGACATGTGTCTGGCGCAAATCAGGCAAACCTTCAAGGTCCAGTTCTACCTCTTCTGTTAGTTTCACCCAAGTGAAATTTATCACTCTCTCTGTATTAGCCTAGCTCTTTGTTCATGACCTATTGCTTTTTTTGTAGCTCAATGGAACCACCTTTCTCACTCAATGGTGAACTTTTTGGAGACAGGAATCTAGTTGTCTTTGTATCCCTCGGCACCTAACTCAGTGCTTTGCTCTTATTAAGTTATCAGGAAATTTTATTCAATTGCACTTGCTCCAAGGACACTGATCACTCACTAAAGTGAAGGACATGTTCATGTCTCTATAGGCTTTAGCGTTTGTGTTGAAGTTTTCCTTACATAATCCCTGTGAAGTAGGTTTTTTGCCTTTAAAAATTTGTAGATGAGGGAACTCAGAAGGTACATTTGTCCAAAGTCATCCAGATGATTAAGTGTTGAAGCCAGGCAGGGCTCTTTTTGCCTTTAAATCCACAATTCTATGCACTATACGGTGGCCCTTTGGAATCAGACACATAGGAGTAAAATGCAGTTATTCTCAGAAATTTAGTTTTCTTACTTGTAAATGGGAGTAATAGTACTGACCTCACGGGATTCTTATGAGGATTAAATGGTGAAATATTTGACGTCCCTACCTCAATACCTAGCACTTAGTGGGTAATGTTTGTTCTCTTCTCACGGAGCTTCAGATTCACATAAACATAAACAGATAAATTAACAGGTATGCAGTTATTGCATGTAGTAGGAAGTAGATGGAAATAAACTCTTACAGGTTCTAGTCTGAGTCATAAGAAAATTTATAAGGTAGTATCTTATAAATACTTAAAATTTAGCATCTTCCCTCACACCCCATGTCCACCCTTTTCGTATCCTTTTCCTGTCTAGCATGTGTCAAATCCAAGGATTTTTTATTGCGGTTGTGTGATTTGTTCAGCTTTGAGGTCAGAGGTTAGTTGAATAATCTCCAAGGCTGGGCTCTTAAAAAAACTAACCAAACCATAAATCCTGTCGGATCGTGCCTTTAATACAATTATTAAATTGTAGGAGAAACCTAACAATAAAAGCAAGGTGGGTGTAAGGGTCCCATGGATGGTATAGCTGATTCCAAACCTGCGTCAAAACTACAGAAATGACTTCTAAAATCTTTTTGTGGGAAGATGCTCTGGAAAGTTCACTGCTGAACTCAACTTCAGAAGTGGCTGCATTTTAAAAAGAAAAAGACTGGACTTTGGTGGGTTGGTGGCAAAGGTGAATAGGTCGATCCCGGAGGCTTCCTCCGTCTAGCTCCCCGCTGGTGCTCAGAAGCCCGCACAAGCCGCCGAGGTTCGGTGCCCCAGACCTGAGGGAGCATGTCCAAGGCCGGGCTTCCTTCCCCGAGGTGACAGCTTTCGGAGAGAGGCGCTGAGGCGGCTTTCGGGCCCTTCTTCCCGCTTGGGGGCCTCAGCAGAGCGGCGCGGTCGTGCCGGTGACCCCTGCCTCCTGAGGCACGCCGACGTCCTCCCGCTACTCCCCAGCGAGGCCCAAGCCGCTAGCGGGACCTGGCGACCCCCGCTCGGGTGGGGGGCGCTCCCCACTTCCCCAACGCTAGAGGGCCCCGCCCCCTCCTCGCGCGCACGCCCCTCTCCTCAGCCGGAGTGTGATTGCGCTGCCCTCCCACCTTCGCCCCCTCCCTATTGTTTCTTGCCGCCACTACAAGGCCCCGAACGGAGCCCCTCCTCCCGTCAGTTTTTACTCCCCCCGCCCCAATTTTACCGATCCTAGGGCCCCCAAGACGAAGGGAGGGGGCACCCGAACCCTTCCCTCTGCGCCTCCTCTCCGGGCTGTCCTCCGCATCCATCCCCTCCCCTGTCCCCCGCCCTCGGGGTCAGGACACCCTTCCGGGCTCTGCCCCTCTTTCCCCACCCCCTCTCCCCCCGGCTGCCCCTCTGCTTCGACCCCCTCCCCTCAGCGGGTCCTCCTCTTTCTCTCCCTCCGCCTCCCCCATCTCTTCCCTTCCCCCCACAATGCAGTTCGCGGCGCGGCGGACATGGCGGTGGAGTCCTGAGCTCGTCGTGTCCCGGCCTCCAGCAGCGGCGGCGGCGGTGGTGACGGCGGCGGCAGCGGGAGGCGGAGGGGGAGCGGGAGCCACTGAGATGAGGAGGCGCCGCGCGCGCCTGTAGCTCGCGGGCCTGCAGGTACGGAGGTTCCGGCCGCGGCGCAGCACCCTGTGCCGAGGGGGTGTGCTCGGGGAAGGCCGGGCGGCCGCCTGTTAGTAGCACTCCTCAGGTGCGGTGTCTCGCAGGTGTGGTGGGCCTGGCCCGAGCGCGTCTCAGCCGCCTCTTGCGAGCCTGACACTTCTTTCTTTGCCGGAATGGGCTTCGGGTGTCCCTGGGGGAAGGCAGAGATGAGGGAAGCAGGGGCGTCGGCCCGAGGAGGGCATTGGGACGCTTTGGGGCCGAACTCCACAGAGGCTGGAACTCTTGGCCCCGGGCCGAAACCTGTAGACCCGGGCGGCGGATTTTGAGTTAGCGGGATTGGCGTGAGCATTCTTTCGTGTCGGTCATGTGTGGCTCGTTTTCACCCACGCTTAGACATAGACGTACATATGTAACAAATATATACATGCATGTAATACATAATAAATATTTTCTCTGGGCTTGCTCTTATGGGGAGGAGAGAAGGCAGAGAGGTGTGGCTGTGGTTTTCGTTTCTTGCTCTCGCTGCCTTCTCTGTCCCCCGTCCTCCGTCCCCCGGTGTAGTGGTGGTAATGAACGCTTTGACGTGGGAAACTGAGATTCGTATTTGTAAACAGACAGCACTAGCCGATTGTGTTCCACGCCTCTGCGAGAGGTTTCAGGTCCTTTTGGTATCTGGATTGTAAGAGAATGAGATATTTAGACCTGAAACAAGCACATTGAGATTTCTAGAACCTGAATGGGATGAATTACTGTGATTGTAACAACGTTGATTAAACATTTTCTTTTCAGAAGATTATCAAATGGTTAATCAGATGAATTTTTTACCTTGAGCGAGATTTTAGTTTCGGTATACCAGGTTTCTTCGTTACATATTTTTTGATATAAAAATAGTTTCTGACACGACATTCTCTTCCTTTTTGTGCTCTTAGTGTCCAGAAATGCAATTTGAATTGTGTATTGTCGGCATGCATTTAGTAATTACCTGGAGTGGATCAGATTACCTTTTGTTTCCAAAGATTTACCCCCACCCCCAAGTCTTACAGTAGCGAAATGTGTAACACTTGGTGAAGCGGAACATACCCTGTTTCTGTTTTTAAAGTAATGAGAACTTTTACCTAATAAAATTGGATAATCCCAACTGGATAAAATAATTTAGAGAGAATGTCCCTTCAGGGTGGTGAATTGTGGCATGCTTTAAAAAAAAAAAGTTTAGCTTTTTTTATATTAGTGTATTTTGTATGAGTAAATTGTACGCTGGAATTTTCTTTATGCCCTGAACCCTTGTATTGTTTTCTTAGAAATCGCTGTGCTCCCCTGCATTCTAGTACTAATTAGTCACAATTTGTAAAATTATGAAATATTGATTCATTTAGAATGCTGTGCTGAAGATAATTAATGAATAAACTATTAGTGTGCTGTGATGCTTTTTATAAACATTTTACAGTGCTTAAAAACCGTATACTTTGGAGATTAGAATTTTAAGTCGTTTTGTGCTTTAAAAACATGACATTTAATATAAACAAAAAGTTGCTTTTAAAAAAAGCTCATTTAGATATTTTCCTGCTGTTTGCAGTTTTTCATTCGACCAGTGTGCACACTAGAAAGTGAAAAAAAAAGCTTCCTTGAAATAGTACAGAAGTGGAAGTGAAAGTTGACATTCAGCATTTTACGTCTAGTGAATATCTAAATACAAAAAAGAAATGAAAGTCTTTTCATTGTCCTAGGTCAAGTTGTTAGTAATACAGATAAATTAACAAGATGTTATCACCGTAAGTTTAGTCCAATTTTGTAAATCCTAAGTCACATCCAGAATTACACTTATTTGTGGTTAATTTAACTCGAACCTACATTACAATTTTAGACCTTTTAAGTGAAAATTTATAATTTTAGTTATAAATATGTCTGATTAATAAAAAGCTGTTTAAAGAGAAGTTTTATAAGTTCTCAGAGTAGGTTCAGTTTAGTAAGTGTAAGCAAACTTTTTTTGACTTCAGAGTTAACCTTGATGTGTATAATAAGCACCACTAATTATGCTGTGTTCTTTATGGAATGTCAAATCAGGGTCTGTGGGTAGAGAAAGGTGTTTGAATTTATTTTCTGTAGAAAGTTTCTGGTTTCAGAGAAATAAGCAAGACTTACCAGTAAAAGCTGATGCCAACAAATGTTTATCCTTAAAAAAAAAATCAGCATTTTGATAGAACATAATTCAGTGAGATGTGTTACTTTCTAAATTACAGATGCTTACAAATTCATGAAATAATGTTACAAAATTCACTTAAAGTCAACTGCAGGAACATGTTCTAAAAAAGAACAAATCTAGAGAACCCCAAAACAGGCAAGGGGAAAGGACACTAGTTTAAAGCAGGATAAGTAGACTTTTTTCTTCTTAATCTTAGAGGAATTAGGATAGTTTACACTGAACCAGGTGAATTAAAATTGTTTATACTAAACTAAATTTTAAATGTAGAATCCTAGATAATTGCATAATTTGGGGAAATGTTTAAAAACCAGCAGATGTCCCCATGTGTTTCTTACAAATCTAGAAAGAAGAAAAGGTACATAAATAAATGCAAGGATGAACTGTTCAGATTTTTTCCCCGTTAGTGAGAGATTTAATTTGTGTGATGTGTAATGGTTTCCTGATTGTTTTCATATCAAATGATCTCATTGGATATCGTAATTATCCTGTGAATTAAAGGGGAGAGAAAAGGGAACTAAAATTTGAGTACCTGTTTTGTTCTAGGTATTGTGTTAGATATGTTTATGTATTTTTTAATTTGTTCAGTGTAACAATTTAGTGAAACCTGTTTTATAGATGAGGAATGTAACAACTCTATGAAACCTGTTTTTTGGATGGGGAAAATAATTTGCCGAAGATTCAGAGTTAGATTCAAAGCAGCTGTGTGCTCTATTATATAGGCCATATTGCTTCTCAGATGTATCACCTATTCTCTCAACTTTATAAGAGGAGCTGCACAAAGTTTCTAATTCATTTGTCATTTAATCTTTAATTTCATCAAATATTTGCATTTGTACTTCATGCTAGACACTTCTAGGTTTTAGAGATACGAAATTAATGAAGACAGTCTCTCCCTTTGGGGAACTCAATCTACATATAATACAGATAGATTACAACATTATTAGATTATGGAAATTCAGAAGGAAGAAACTGGCTTTTGAAGGATGAGTAGGAGTTTGGTAGGTGGAAAAGGGAAAGTCTGGAAGCCATTCCAGAGCTTAAGAATAACATGCAAAGATGATATAAATTGTTTTGGGGCTTGGTGTCTGGGGAAGAGTGAGAAATGCAGTGTGGCAGGAATTGAGTTATGGATAGAGTGGTGAGAGAAATGGTTGGAAGTAGCAGCCTTTGAGGGCTATTTTATTATGTGTGTTAAATTAAGGCATTTGATATACACACTTATGAAGATTTCACAAGAAAAACTATGTGGTTAATACATTCACCCTTATCGAGTAACTCCCCATACTCCATTGCAGTCACTGTTCAGTGTAGTAAGATGCCACAGAGTCCCTATTTGTCTTCTCTGAGCTACTCTGTCTTCCCCGTGATGCCACACATGCTATGTGCCACCAATCATGATACCCTACAATTCCCTTCTCCCTCCCTCCTCACCTGCCTTCTCCCACCCCTCCCCTTTGGTAACTGCTAGTCCCTTCTTGGAGTCTGTGATTCACCTGCTATTTTGTTCCTTCAGTTTTGCTTTGTTGTTATACTCCACAAATGAGTGAAATCATTTGGCATTTGTCTTTCTCTGCCTAACTTATTTCACTGAGCATAATACTCTCTAGTTCCATCCATGTTGTTGCAAATGGTAAGGTTTGTTTCTTTCTTATGGCTGAATAGTATTCCATTGTGTAAATATACCACATCTTCTTTATCCATTCATCTACTGATGGGCAATTAGGTTGCTTCCATATTTTGGCGATTGTAAATAGTGCTGCAATAAACATACGGGCACATATGTCTTTTTGAATCTGAGAACTTGTTTTCTTTCAGTAAATTCCTAGGAGTGGAGTTCCTGGGTCAAATGGTATTTCTATTTTTAGTTTTTTGAGGCACCTCCATATTGCTTTCTACAATGGTTTAACTAGTTTACATTCCCACCTGCAGTGTAGGAGGGTTCCCCTTTCTTTGCATCCTCACCAGCATTTGTTATTCCTAGTCTTTTCTATGTTGGTCATCCTAACTGGTGTGAGGTGATACCTCAGTGTGGTTTTAATTTGCATTTCCCTGATAATTAGCGACGTGGAGCATCTTTTCATGTGCCTGTTGGCCATCTGGGTTTCTTCCTTAGAGAACTGTCTATTCAGCTCCTCTGCCCATTTTTTAATTGGATTATTTGCTTTTTGTTTGTTGAGGTGTGTGAGCTCTTATATATTTTGGATGTCAACCCTTTATCGGATCTGTCATTTACGAATATATTCTACCTTACTGTAGGATACGTTTTTGTTCTATTGATGGTGTCCTTTGTTGTACAGAAGCTTTTCAGCTTGATATAGTCCCATTTGTTCATTTTTGCCTTTGTTTCCCTTGCCCGGGGAGATAGGTTCAGGAAGAGGTCACTCATGTTTATGTCTTAAGAGATTTTTGCCTATGTTTTTTTCTAAGAGTTTCGTGGTTTCATGACTTACATTCAAATCTTTGATCCATTTTGAATTTACTTTTGTGTGTGGGGTTAGAGAGTGATCCAGTTTCGTTCTCTTACATGTAGCTGTCCAGTTTTGCCAGCACCATCTGTTGAAGACACTGTCATTTCCCCATTGTATGTCCATGGCCCCTTTATCGAATATTAGTTGACCATATATGTTTGGGTTAATGTTTGGAGTCTCTACTCTGTTCCATTGGTCTGTGGCTCTGTTCTTGTGCCAGTACCAAATTGTCTTGATTACTGTGGCTTTGTAGTAGAGCTTGAAGTTGGGGAGTGAGATCTCCCCCACTTTATTCTTCCTTCTCAGGATTGCTTTGGCTATTCGGGGTCTTTGGTGTTTCCATATGAATTTTTGAAATATTTGTTCCAGTTCACTGATGAATGCTGTTGGTAGTTTGATAGGGATTGCATCGAATCTGTATATTGCTTTGGGCAGGATGGCCATTTTGACGATATTAATTCTTCCTAGCCAGGAGTATGGGATGAGTTTCCATTTGTTAGTGACTTCTTTAATTTCTCTTAAGAGTGTCTTATAGTTTTCAGAATATAGGTCTTTCACTTCCTTGGTTAGGTTTATTCCTAGGTATTTTATTGTTTTTGATGCTATTGTGAATGGAATTGTCTTCCTGATTTCTCTTTCTATTAGTTTATTGTTAGTGTATAGGAAAGCCACAGATTTCTATGTGTTAATTTTGTATCCTGCAACTTTGCTGGATTCCGATATTAGCTCTAGTAGTTTTGGAGTGGAGTCTTTATGGTTTTTTTTATGTACAATATCATGTCATCTGCAAATAGTGACAGTTTAACTTCTTTACCAATCTGGATTCCTTGTATTTCTTTGTTTTGTCTAATTGCCGTGCCTAGGATCTCCAGTACTATGTTGAATAACAGTGGGGATAGTGGGCATCCCTGTCTTGTTCCCGATTGCTGAGGAAAAGCTTTCAGCCTCTCGCTGTTCAGTATGATGTTAGCTGTGGGTTTATCATATATGGCCTTTATTATGTTGAGGTACTTGCCCTCTGTGCCCATTTTGTTGAGAGTTTTTATCATGAATGGATGTTGAATTTTGTTGAATGCTTTTTCGGCATCTATGGAGGTGATCATGTGGTTTTTGTCCTTCTTTTTGTTGATGTGGTGGATTATGTTGATGGATTTTGAATGTTGTACCATCCTTGCATCCCCGGGTAAGGGAAACAGGCAAAAATGAACAAATGGGACTATATCAAGCTGAAAAGCTTCTGTACAACAAAGGACACCATCAATAGAACAAAAAGGTATCCTATGCAAAAAGGTATCAATAGAACAAAAAAGGTACCAAAATGAATCCCACTTGGTATGGTGTATGATCCTCTTGATGTATTTTTGAATTCGGTTTGCTAATATTTTGTTGAGTATTTTTGCATCTACGTTCATCAGGGATATTGTTCTGTAGTTTTCTTTTTTGGTGGGGTCTTTGCCTGGTTTTGGTATTAGGGTGATGTTGGCATCATAGAATGAGTTTGGGAGTATTCCCTCCTCTTCTATTTTTTGGAAACCTTTAAGGAGAATGGGTATTATGTCTTGTATGTCTTATAAAATTCTGAGGTAAATCCATCTGGCCCAGGGGTTTTGTTCTTGGGTAGTTTTTTGATTACCGATTCAATTTCGTTGCTGGTAATTGGTCTGTTTAGATTTTCTGTTTCTCTCTGGGTCAGTCTTGGAAGGTTGTGTTTTTTTAGGAAGTTGTCCATTTCTCCTAGGTTTTCCAGCTTGTTAGCATATAGGTTTTCATAGTATTCTCTAGTAATTCTTTGTATTTCTGTGGGGTCCGTCATGATTTTTCCTTTCTCTTTTCTGATTCTGTTGATGTGTGTTGACTCTCTTTTTCTCTTAATAAGTCTGGCTAGAGGCTTATCTATTTTGTTTATTTTCTCGAAGAACCAGCTCTTGGTTTCATTGATTTTTTTCTATTGTTTTATTCTTCTCAATTTTATTTATTACTTCTCTGATCTTTATTGTGTCCCTCCGTCTGCTGACCTTAGGCCTCATTTGTTCTTCTTTTTCCAATTTCGATAATTGTGACATTAGACCATTCATTTGGGATTGTTCTTCCTTCTTTAAATATGCCTGTATTGCTATATACTTTCCTCTTAAGACTGCTTTTGCTGTGTCCCACAGAAGTTGGGGCTTTGTGTTGTTGTTGTCATTTGTTTCCATATATTGCTGGATCTCCATTTTAGTTTGGTTGCTGATCCATTGATTATCTAGGAGCATGTTGTTAAGCCTCCATGTGTTTGTGAGCCTTTTTGCTTTCTTTTAACAATTTATTTCTAGTTTTATACCTTTGTGGTCTTAGAAGTAGGTTGGTAGGATTTCAATCTTTTGGAATTTACTGAGGCTCTTTTTGTGGCCTAGTATGTGGTCTATTCTGGGGAATGTTCCATGTGCCCTTGAGAAGAATGTGTATCCTGTTGCTTTTGAATGTAGAGTTCTGTAGATGTCTGTCTACAGATTCAGTGTCTCTTGTCCTTACTTATTTTCTGTCTGGTGGATCTGTCCTTTGGAGTGAGTGGTGTGTTAAAATCTCCCAAAATGAATGCATTGCATTCTATTTCCTCCTTTAATTCTGTTAGTATTTGTTTCACATATGTTGGTGCTCCTGAATTGGGTGCATATATATTTATAATGGTTATATCCTCTTGTTGGACTGAGCCCTTTATCTTTATGTAATGTCCTTTTTTATCTCTTGTTACTTTCTTTATTTTGAAGTGTGTTTTGTCTGATACTAGTATTGCAACACCTGCTTTTTTCTCTCTGTTGTTTGCATGAAATATCTTTTCCATCCCTTGACTTTTAATCTGTGCATGTGTTTGGGTTTGAGGTGAGTCTCTTGTAAGCAGCATATAGATGGGTCTTGCTTTTTTATCCATTCTGTTACTCTGTGTCTTTTGATTGGTGCATTCAGTCCATTTACACTTAGGGTGATTATTGAAAGATATGTACTTATTGCCATTGCAGGCTTTAGATTTGTGGTTACCAACGATTCAAGGTTAGCTTGTTTACTACCTTACTGTCTGACTTAACTCGATTATTGAGCTGTTTTAAACACAGTCTGATGATTATTTCTTTCCCTTCTTTTTCCTCCTCCTCCATTCATCACATGTTGGGTGATTTGTTCTGTGATCTTTTTAAGAGTGCTCCCATCTAGAGCAGTCCCTCTACGATACCCTGTAGAGGTGGTTTGTGGGAGGCAAATTCCCTCAACTTTTGCTTGTCTGGTAATTGTTTAATCCCTCCTTCATATTTAAATGATAATCATGCTGGATACAGTATCCTTGGTTCAAGGCCCTTCTGTTTCATTGCATTAAATATATCATGGCATTCTCTTCTGGCCTGTAAGGTTTCTGTTGAGTAGTCTGATGATAGCCTGATGGGTTTTCCTTTGTAGGTGACCTTTTTTCTCTCTCTGGCTGCCTTTAATACTCTGTTCTTGTCCTTGATCTTTGCCATTTTAATTATGTGTCTTGGTGTTGTCCTCTTTGGGTCCCGTCTCTCGGGAGTTCTGTGTGCCTCTGTAGTCTGAGCAACTATTTCCCCCCCCAGTTTGGGGAAGTTCTCAGCAATTATTTCTTGAAAGACACTTTCTATCCCTTTTTCTCTCTCTTCTTCCTCTGGTACCCCTATAATGCGGATATTGTTCCTTTTGGATTGGTCACACAGTTCTCTTAATATTGTTTCATTCCTGGAGATCCTTTTATCTCTCTCTGTATCAGCTTCTATGAGTTCCTGTTCTCTGGTTTCTATTCCATCAGTGGCCTCTTGCATCTTATCCATTCTGCTTATAAATCCTTCCAGAGTTTGTTTCACTTTTGTAATCTCCCTCCAGACTTCATCCCTTAGCTCTTGCATATTTCTCTGCAGCTCTGTCAGCATGTTTATGATTTTATTTTGAATTCTTTTTCAGGGAGACTGGTTAGGTCTGCCTCTGCAGATCCTTTCTCAGGTGTTGTTTGAACTGTCTTGGGCTGGACTAAATTTTTTTTGCCTTTTCATGGTAATAATGGTGGATGTGGGCAGGTTGCGGGTGTGTAAGCTGGGAGAAGAAAGTCCTTTCCTGCTTGTTGCATGCCTTGCCCTTCTCCGCTGCCTGTGACGGTTACCCGCACTCCTGGAGCAGCCACCGGGTTAGTCCTCTAAGCTGCTGTGGGCGGGGTCTCCGTCAGAGCAGCGTGGAGCCCTGCGGGAAGTGGCAGGCACACCAGGTGTGCTCCTCTGTGCTAGTGGTGACCCTGCCAGGCAGCTCTGTGCCAGCAGCAGCCTTTGGGTATGGCCTGGGCAGCTGTGCCTTGGGCTGGGATTCCGGTCAGCTGCTGGGAGCGTAGTGTGCCTGCTCCCTCTGGCTCTGCTGCAGGTGCGCGCGGGCCTCTACCGGGCTCCTCTGGCTCCACTGCTGCCGGTGCGCGCGAGCCGCGCCCGGGCTGTTCGGTCACACTGCTGCGGGCTTGCATAAGCCTCTCCTGGTCTCCTCTGGCTCCGTTGGCGCATGGATCTGCTCCCAGTCCCTTCCGGCGCCGCTGTCCCCGGTACGTACTGCCACTCTCCTGCTACTGGGGTGGTGTGTCGGGGTCCGCGCCAGTTGGAGGAACAACTGGCAGGCTGCTTGGTGCTGTGAGGGGCTTCAGAGCTGCACTGTCTCCCTGGGGTTTAGGGCCCCTAAGTTTCCCCGGGATTCCCAGCTGCTGGCTAATTGTGCCAGGACAACTTCATCCAGCTATGGGGTCCCTGTCTCTTTAAGACTTGCAGAAAGCACTCGCTTTTCTTTTGTCTCAGGGGTGCTGGTTGTGGGGAACTGCCCACAGGTTTTGCTTTTCCGTTTCTCTAATATCCAGCACCCCGTGCACCTTGTGTCTGCGTTCCGGGTGCGGATTTCTAGAGCTGGTTGTTTAGCAGTCCTGGGCTTTCACTCTCTCCCCGTTCCAACTCCTTTCTTCCTGCTGGGTTTCGGGGTTGGGGGAGTGTTTGGGTCCTGCCTGGCCGCGGCTTGTATCTTTCCCCCTTTGTGTGATGTTGAGGTCTCACAGATGTAGATGTATCCTGGCTGTTGTACTGCATCCACTGGTGTCTCTTTTAGGAATAGTTGTATTTATTGTATTTTCATAAATATATATGTTTTGGGGAGGAGATTTCCTCTGAACTACTCATGCTGCCATCTTCCTGTGATCCCCTGGATGTTGAATTTTGTCGAATGCTTTTTTGGCATCTATGGAGATGATCATGTGGTTTTTGTTGTTCTTTTTGTTGATGTGGTGGATGATGTTGATGGATTTTCGAATGTTGTACCATACTGCATCCCTGGAATAAATCCTACTTGATCATGATTGGTCTGTAATTGTGTGTGTGTGTGTGTGTGTGTGTGTGGTGTCAAGGCACAAGGCATTTGGATTTTTATTTTGTAAATCAAGTTCACCAAGTGTTTTGGATTTTTATTTTGTAAATCAAGTTCACCAAGTAATAATCATAGTGGTTGAGCTGTGATTAGAAGTGTTTTCTAGTAGTTCTTTCTTCTTGGATTCCTTACCAACAGATTTTACCCCGGTTTTCAGTATATGCTTAAGCCGTCTTTTCCATGACACTCTCCTTTCTTCTCCCTAGTTGTATTCCAGACTGGTTTTTTTGAGGATCCTGTGATCCAGATCTTAATTGTCTAAGAATATTTAGTTTCTCAAAAGGTTCTTTTGAGATTAAAATACTTCTGGGAGAAATCACCTTGTTAGGGTTACTCAGGAAGTTTTGTCATTCCTTGGCTTGGATTAATTGACTATGTTCTAGTTTAGCACTAGAAAGCAATAGGATAGGGCACTGGGGAGTGTGGGCTTGGAAAGAAGCAGCATTTCATTCATGCAAGTGCAGTGTTCATCAGTAAAGTTGAGCAAAGTCCTGATCTTTACACAAAGGACCCTGTACTTCCAAAAAGAAATAGGCATATTTGTAAGTCACACAATAGCCTGATAGTTTTAATCGGGTATTTGATTTACAATGATAATAATTAAATTAACAGCATAGTTACTATGTGCTAATGTCTTTGTAAAGATTTTATAAGTATTAAGTCACTCCTTGTAACAACCTTTTTCATATTACCCTCATTTACTTGCAAGGAAAGTAGGTGTAGAAGGGTTAAGTACCTTGGATAAGATCTCACAGTGTGCTGCAGTGTCAGGGTTTGAACTCAGGTGTCTGAGTCTAGAGTCAGAGCTCTTAACCATTTTACTATGTTGCACATCAAGTTTAGGCTGTCAAAATTTAGTATACAGAGGATGTTAAATTCAGTATAGTTACATAGGTTGTCAAATATTTTCTAAGAACATGAAGTATGAATTTTAATAGTGAAGTCTGATTGCATTTTTGTCAGTCTTAGGAGTATGCTATAGTTTAAATTTAATTTTCATTAAAATTAAGCAGTCATTAACTATTTAAGCTCCAATATTGTGCTGAGTATTAATTAGTTTAGGCCAGTGATATTCAAACTATGTTTGGGAATCAGTGGTGGGAGGTCTCTTGAGTCACAATTGTTTTTATAGTAATATATACATATTTTCGGAAAGCAAGGCAGAGGCTTTTATTTAAAGATGAAGAGAGAGGACAGAGCTCCTGGCTCATGCCAGGAGGGGACAAGAGAGCCCCATTGTTTTCATAGTAATATTGAGTTGATATTTACCTTTTCCCCTCTCCTCTCATCTGTAATGTAGAGTGATGTCTACAGGATACGTGAAAACATTATTGCTTTGAGGCTAATGGAATGTGTAATAGTGTATTCTTTTCTTTTCTTTGAGATATAATTTCAATACGATAAACTCACCCTTTTAAAGTATACTGTTAAGGGTATGTTCCTTAAGTGTACATAACCATCAGTACTATCAACACATTTTAATCTTCTCGTAAAGAAACCCTGTGCTCCATTAATAACCCTTCCTCCCCCACCCCACCCCAGCCTTTGGCAGCCACTAAGTTACTTTATGTCTGTGGATTTGCCTATTTGGGATATTTAATATAAATGGAATTATATAACGTGGCTTTTTGTGCCTGAGTTCTTTTACTAAGCATAATGTTTTCAAGGTTTGTCCATCTTGTATCATGTATTAGCACTTCATTCCTTTTTTATGGTTGAATGATACTGCATTTTGTGGAATGTATTCTGTGGAGATAACCATGTTTTTTTAATCCATTCATCATTTGATATACTTTTGGGTTATTTCCATTTTCTGGCCGTTATGAATAATGTTGCTGTGAACACTAATGTAAAGGTTATGTGGGTGTATGTTTTCATTTCTCTTAGATATATACCCAGGAGTGGAAAAGCTTGGTGTTTTGTTACATTTGTGTTTAACTTTATGAGAACATGACAAAGTATTTTCCCAAGAGGCTATCATTTTATATTCCCATTAGCAGTGTATGAGGGTTCTAATTCTCCACATCCTCACCAACACTTGTTATTGTCTGTCTTTTTTATTATAGCCATTCTAGCAGGTGAAGTAGTATCTCATTGTGGCTGATTTACATTTCCCTGATGATTAATAATGTTGAGCATCTCTTCATGTGCCTATTGGCCATTTGTGTATATGATTAGGAAAATGTCTGTTCAAATCCTTTGTCCATTTAAAAAATTGTATTTTTTGTTCTTTTGTTGAGTAATAGGTGTTCCTTATGTATTCTGGATGCTACAGCATTATCAGATACATAATTTGCAAAAATGTTCTCCCATTTTTTGGGTTGTCTTTCATTTTCTTTTTTAAAGTTTAAAAAATTATAAAATTTATATAACAGAATTTACCATTTTAACCATTTTTAAGTTTTTATTTCAGCAACATTAGGTAATTCCCAGTGTTGTGCAACAATCACCACCATCTATCTCCAGAACTTTTCATTTTTCCAGAAACTCTGTCGCTGTAACCATTAAGCAATACTTTCTGTTCCCTCCTTCCCCAGCCCCTAGTAACCACTGTTGTACTTTCTGTCTGTATGCATTTGACTACTCTATATAGTTAGAGTCATATAGTACTTGTCCTTTTGTGATTGACTGACTTCATTTAGCACAGTGTCTTCAAGGTTCTTTGATGTTGTAGTATGTGTCAGAACTTCCTTTTTAAGGCTGAATAATATGCTATTGTATGTATATACCACATTTTGTTTATCCATTCATCTTTTGATAGACACTGGGATTGCATCCATCTTTTAGCTATTGGGTATAATGCTGCTGTGGTCATGGGCATAGAGATATCTGTTTCAGTCCCTGCTTTCAGTCCTTTGGGTATATATCCATAAATGGAATTGCTGGAATCATACAGTAAATATATGTTTAATTTTTGAGGAATTGCCATGTTGTTTTTTTAATTTTCTTGAGTATGTTTTGAAGCACTGAAGTTTTCAATTTTGATAAAGTCCAATTTATGTATTTTTTCTTTGGTTGCTTGTGCTTTGAGACTCATACCTAAGAAATCATTGCCCAATCTCAGATTACAAAGATTTATATCTATGTTTTTTTTCCTAGCAGTTTTATAGTTTTAGCTTTTGTATTTAGGTCTTTGATCCATTTTTAGTTATTTTTTTTGTGGTGTGAGGGAGAGGTCCAATTTCATTCTTTTGCATTTGGCTCTCAGTTGTCCCAGCACCATTTTTCTTCAAGACTATTCTTTTCCTTGTTAAATAGTGTTGGCATCCTTGAAAATCAGCTGACCATAAATGTGTGTGGTTATTTCTGGATTCTCAATGGATTCTGGATTCTCCATTGATCTGCATGTCTGTCCTTAAGCTAGTACCACCCAGTTTTGAATACTGTAGCTTTGTAGTAAGTTTTGAAATCTGGAAGTGTGAGTCCTGTGACTTTTTTCTTTTTTAAGATTGTTTTGGCTATTTAGGGTCTCTTGTAATTTGATGTGAATTTTAGAATCAGTGTGTCAATTTCTGTTAAAAAGGTAGCTGGAGTTTGGAAAAGAATTGTGCTGAATTTGGTTATTATTTGGAGAGTATTATCATCTTAAGTCTTCTAATCCATTAATATGAAATATTTTTCCATTTACTTGCATTTCCATTAAATAGGCTTTCACCTATTTATTTCAACAATATTTTGTTCTAAGTATTCCTTTTGATAGTACAAATAATCTGATAATACAAATAATTCTATTTGATAATATAATTCCTAAGTATTCTTTTTGATGCTACTGTAAATGGAATTGTTTTCCATTTCATTTCATTTTTGGATTGCTCATTGTTAGTGTGTAGAAATAACTGAGTTTTGTGTATTGGTCTTGGATAGCAACCTTGCTGGACTTACTTATTAGCTTTACTAGTTTTTTTGTGGATTACTTAGGATTTTCTGTATATAAAATCATATCATCTGCAAATAGAAATTGTTTTACTTCTTCCTTTCCAATTTGGGTGCCTTTTCAAAAATTTCTTGCCTAATTGCCCTGGCTAGTACAATATTAAATAGAAGTGAAAACAGCAGACACCCTTGTCTTTTTTTGCTCTTAGAGGAGATGTTTAATCTTTCATCATTAAGTATGATGTCACTGTAGGTTTTTCTTAGATGCCCTTTGCCAGGTTGAGGAAATTCTTTCCTATTCCTAGTTCGTTGGGTGTCTTTCATAGTACGGTGTTAGATTTCATCAAATGCTTTCTTGTCTCTGTTGAGATGACTGTGTGGGTTTTGTCCTTTATTAATATGGTGTATTGAATTTATTTACATATGTTAGAACAATCTTGCATTCCTGGGGAGATACTTGGTCCTGGTGTATAATCCTTTTGTTGCTAGATTTAGTTTGTTAGTATTTTTTGAGGATTTTTGCACCCTTATTCATAAGTAGCTTTGGTCTTCATAGTTTTCTTGTCATGTCTTTCTTGTTTTTTTGTATGGTTTTGGTATTAGGGTAGTACTGTCCTCATAGCATGAGTTAGTAGTATATTTTTGTATTTGAAAAATTCCTCAGTTTTAATATTTAATGAGATAAATATCAATAGCTAGAACTCACAAAAGCAAAAGTTCTTTGGGTCTTTAATAATTTTTAAGAGTGTAAATGCATCCTGAGATCAGTAAGTTTGAGAACCACTGGTTTAGGCTAAGAGACGTATCATCCTATTACCTAAGCATTGGACCAAAAATTGGAACTCTTGTTTCTTGTAGTCATAAACCAGTTCCATTTGTGTCACTTTAGGCAAGTCGCAAACTCAGAGTGCCTAATTAATCTATAAAATGGAAACACTACAAGATTGTACTTACTCACAGATGTGTAAAGATAAATGAACGAGCATTCTAGTCATGAAATAACATGCTGTATCTCCCCCAATTTTTTTTTTAACTGAAAATGTGTTAAGAGTATTGTTATGTGACAGTATCTTGACTTCTGTTACATAGTTTAAAAATTGTTAGTTTGTGCTTGGAACTTGTGTTTAAGCTTTCTGTAATAGTACCAGTTTTAAGCCACTGATTTTTTACACTTCCTTAGGAAGGCATTTCATAATCATTTTGGGTGGCCTTATAAACCAATCACAGTAATCTCTCCTCACCCCCCATTCTTGTTTTTCTTTTTCTTTTTATTGTAAGTGTATTCTATTTCTCAGACACGTTGGAACAGAAAAAAGATTGAGAACCATTATTCTAAATACTCAAAGGGATTTAGTGTATTTCCCTCACCCATTTCCTCAAAGCCAGGAAACCAGACCTGTGTTTTTCTGCATATAGTCTATTTATTCTGCTGTCCTCCTTTATAATAATTATTCTTTTAAGATTGATGTCCTGCTGAATGTTTCTTATTTGACTTTGTCATTTCAATCCAGGAACCTCTAGGTCACTTCCTTGTATTTCCTGATATTTTGGTATAGTTCTGGACATATTGGGCAATTGGAAGCATAACATTGAAGGCTGGTTACCTAACACATTCACTTAATTTTTCCTTAATTTCTATATTACAGTGGTATTCAACTCTACTTGACATACCTCACTCATATGGTTCAAAAATGGTTTTACTTTTGACCAAAATCTCCTAATATCTCTATGTGTATCTTATTTCTTTGGTTTCCTCATCTGTTTAGTTTCTTTATCTATCCCTAATATCTCTGTATGTAGCCTCTTTTTGGCTTTATCCCTTCCCTTCACCAGTACCATTACTGTTGTGTTCCCTTACCATATGGAAGTATTCATTCTGTTTATTCCTTACACAGTATGAATTTAAGTATCTGAAAACGATATAAACTAGTAACTGGTGTTTTATATATTTAGTTAGGTCTTTAACACAGCTTGGCAATATTTTAGATTTCTGTTCCTCACAGTTGCTATTGTTTTATCCCTGTCTTAAGCCCTCTATTGCCCTCTGCTTTTCTCACTTAGTGCTGGCCTTCTCTTTCTTACAATGTGTTACAAAAGTTGTATTTCTCATAGTTCTTTAAATACTGATTGGTCATCCTGGCAAAAGAGGCTTCTTTGGTCATATAAATCTGGGAAGTCACAAATTATCTCTCTCAGAGAGTTACAGTGTTTATTAGCATAGTGAAGAGTCTGAAAGGTCCTTCTGGAAAAAATACATTTAACAGCCTCCCCCAGCCCTAACCCACAAAAATCGCCTGTGATAAGACCATAAATATTTATTTACTGCTACTATTTACTGTCTCATCTCCTTTTCCTCTCCACTGCCTTCCTGTTCTGCAGAAGTTAACTTAAAAAAGAAATTGTGCCACTCTTTGCTTTAAATCCATAAGCTTTTGTTTGCTAAAGTCTAAATAGACTTGGTATGCAAATGTGTGCACCACTTTACACTCCCATTTCATCTACTGTATTCATCTTTATGCTATTATTCATGCTATTTTATGGCCCTGGAAAACTTGTCAAAGTTCTGTAGTTTTTAAATACATTTTGCTTAGTAAATATATCTAGACCATAAACACATTTGGTTTAGTACATCTTTTAGGACTATTCCTTCTTCCTTTCCCAAGTGGGAAATTCTTTCTCAACTCAACTATTACCTCCATGATGAAGGCTTTTAGGTGCTTTCTCAGGGTTTCCATAGCATGCTTCACATAATACTGTCATTATTTATTTTATATGACTATCTTCCCATTTAGATGTGACCTCATTATTTATCTTTGTATCTCCAGCTTTTAACCCAGCACTTTACAAATAAATGTTGACAACTAATCTTTGTTAAATAAATTCCAGACTTATATTTGTTTACCTGAACAAATACAGGCCCGGGTACATAATTTGCAGGGCCTAGTGCACAATGAAAATTCAGGGCCCCTTGTTCAAAAAGCAGGAAAAAGTTCTGTTAAAGTTACTGAAATATGAAGCTTTTGCCTTTCTTCTGTGATTTTTCTCTCAACTTGTGTTTTTGTTTACTTCTTAATGTCATTCTAAATAAAGAACAATTAACATTATTAAGGATGAATTTACTGTTCATCTTTATATTGTGCAGTACTACTTTTAAATGCAAATATAAGAGCATTTAACTCTTATGTGGAATTGCTGGTATTTCATAGCATGTACATATATGTTTAATTCTTACCAAAACAGGAGGAACACTGCACAAAACTTACTGAAGTGTTTTTATTTCACTTATGCTTGCACATCTACCAGCAGTGTCTTTGACTTTGGCAGGACTAAGGAAAAGGAACTGTCGTTTGCTCTGTTTTTCTCTTTCCTTCTGTGTCATCACTTTTAGCATAGGTGATTGGTTAATACAGAGAAGTCACATGAGTAAGAAAAGATATGACAGTTGTTTTTTTTCGGGCAGAGGTGTCATTCATGTTTGTTAGAATATCACCACTGTCTTTTGTGATTGAAACAAATTATGGTTCAAACAGAAAATGTGACTTCTTGACCTGTTAGTACCCCTGCTTGCTTAAGTGTAGACAGCATGCTTATCTTATATTCACTTTGAGTCTTGCTGAACTCCTATACGTTGTGGATCCACTGGAATTCTATGCTCATGGGGCATCACCAAAGCTATATGAGAGGAGGTGGAAAGAGTGGTAGATCTGCGTCGGGCACACATGCATGTTCCATTGTTGTCCCATCAGATTTCACTATAAAACACAATTCAGAGATAAAATTATTAAGAATTTGAAGATGATGACAGTGGAGCTTTAAACCAGGCATAGGTCTTTCTGAGCATGAAGCCCAGTGTGACTGCATTGGTCACATGCCCATGAAATCAGTCCTGAACAAAAGGATTGGAGAGAAATAGTAACATCCATTGAGACAAAGAGGCTGCCCGTTTTCACCTTGTATTAATATGGTATGCATTGTTAACTACTTCTTTATTTTGAGGCATTCTGAGGGTTGTGTTCCTCATTGCTTTGAAGTTAGGTAGAGCCATATGACTTGTTTTGGTAAATGAAAAGTGAACAAAGGTGACCCTGTTTTGTTGATGGTAGCAGGTAACATAAGATTAAATAAAGCAGCTTGGAATGCTGAGCCAGTGCATGAAGGACAGCTGCCTTGGAGAGTCACCTGAAGTCACAGAAAATTTTGCCTGAGTTGATAAATCAATTGATGTTGTGATAAGCATTGAGTTATAAGGGGTTGTTATTGCAGCATCACCTGGCTTATTCCGAGTGATAGAATTTGTGAAATTTCAAGATGAGTGCGGTGTTAGAAGCACAAGCCTTGTAGTACCTGCACAATTATATATCACAATTTTTGTGCTTATGGGACATACTGGGTATCCCTGACAAACAAACCCATCAAAAAGTCTTAGGTACATTATTATAAATAAACACTCAGGAGCTGCTTGATTAATGGAAGAATCAAGAGCTTATCTGTGTAGCTTGTATCACAGAACTTTCATATATAGAATTAGTTCTTGATTATTTGTTCATAAAGAAGAGGGGGAAATGTGGTTTTGGTAACTTGGGAACCCAGATCTCCACATCTCATCAGGAAAAAACCCCAAAAAACAATTGGCAATCTCAGGCTATTTCATTTATTTATTTATTTATTTTTATTTTGATATCATTAATATACAATTACATGAGCAACATTGTGGTTACTAGATTCCCCCTATTATCAAGTCCCCACCACATACCCCATTACAGTCGCTGTCCATCAGCATAGTAAGATGCTATAGAGTCACTACTTGTTTTCTCTGTGCTATACTGCCTTCCTGTGCCCACCCTTCTCAACATTATGTGTGCTAATTGTAATGCCCCTTATTCCCCTTAGCCCTCCCTTCCCACCCTTCCTTCCCAGTCCTTTTCCCTTTGGTAACTGTTAGTCCATTCTTGGGTTCTGTGAGTCTGCTGCTGTTTTGTTCCTTCAGTTTTTGCTTTGTTGTTATACTCCACAGATGAGTGAAACCATGTGGTACTTGTCTTTCTCCACCTGGCTTATTTCACTGAGCATAATACCATCTACCTCCATCCATGTTGTTGCAAATGGTAGGATTTGTTTTCTTTTTATGGCTGAATAATATTCCATTGTGTATATGTACCGTATCTTCTTTATCCATTCATCTACTGATGGACACTTAGGTTGCTTCCATTTCTTGGCTATTGTAAATAGTGCTGTGATAAACATAGGGGTGTATATGTCTTTTTCAAACTGGGCTGCTGCATTCTTAGGGTAAATTCCTGGAAGTGGAATTCCTGGGTCAAATGGTATTTCTATTTTGAGTTTTTTGAGGAATCTCCATACTGCTTTCCACAATGGGTGAACTAATTTACATTCCCACCAGCA
Source organism: Manis pentadactyla (assembly GCF_030020395.1). Taxonomy (NCBI): domain Eukaryota; kingdom Metazoa; phylum Chordata; class Mammalia; order Pholidota; family Manidae; genus Manis; species Manis pentadactyla. The sequence goes on along the minus strand of NC_080022.1, from coordinate 42,251,788 downwards.
GTGTAGGAAGGTTCCCCTTTCTCCACAACCTTGACAGCATTTGTTGTTTGTCTTTTGGATGTTGGCCATCCTAACTGGTGTGAGGTGATATCTCATTGTGGTTTTAATTTTCATTTCTCTGATGATTAGCGATGTGGAGCATCTTTTCATGTATCTGTTGGCCATCTGAATTTCTTCTTTGGAGAGGTGTCTGTTCAGATCTGCTGCCCATTTTTTAATTGGATTATTTGCTTTTTGTTTTTTGAGGTTCGTGAGCTCTTTATATATTTTGGATGTCAACCTCTTATCAGATATGTCATTTATGAATATATTCTCCGATACTGTAGAATGCCTTTTTTGTTCTACTGATGGTGTCCATTGCTTTACAGAAGTTTTTTAGTTTTATACAGTTGTACTTGTTCATTTTTGCTTTTGTTTGCGTTACCTGGAGAGATATGTTCATGAAGAAGTTGCTCATGTTTATGTTCAAGAGAGTTTTGCCTATGTTTTCTTCTGAGAGTTTTATGGTTTCATGACTTACACTCAGGTCTTTGATCCATTTTGAGTTTACTTTAGTGTGTGGAGTTAGACAGTAATCCGGTTTCATTCTCTTACATGTAACTTTCCACTTTTGCCAACAGCAGCTGCTGAGGAGGCTGTCATTTCTGCACTGTATATCCATGGCTGCTCCTTTATTGTATATTAATTGACCATATATGCTTGTGTTAATATCTGGACTCTCTGTTCTGTTCCACTGGTCTATGGGTCTGTTCTTGTGCCAGTACCAAATTGTCTTGATTACTGTGGCTTTGTAGTAGAGCTTGAAGCCTGTGAGTGTAATTTCCCCAGCTTTATTCTTCCTTCTCAGGATTACTTTGGCTATTCAGGGTCTTTTGTGGTTCCATATGAATTTTAGAACTATTTGCTCTAGTTGGTTGAAGAATGCTGCTGGTATTTTGTTAAGGATTGCATTGAATCTGTAGTTTGCTTTAGGCAGGATGGCCTTTTTGACAGTATTAATTCTTCCTATCCATGAGCATGGGATGTATTTTCATTTATTGGTATCTTTAATTTCTCTCATGAGTGTCTTGTAGTTTTCAGGCTATAGGTCTTTTCACTTCCTTGATCAGGTTTATTCCTAGGTATTTTATTCTTTTTGATGCAATTGTTTTCCTGATTTCTCTTTCTACTAGTTCATTATTAATTTATAGGAAAGCAACAGATTTCTGTGTATTAATTTTATATCCTGCAACTTTGCTTAATTCAGATATTTGATCTAGTCATTTTGGAGTGGATTTTTTAGGGTTTTTTATGTACAATATCATCATCTGCAAACAGTGACAGTTTAACTTCTTCCTTGCCAATCTAGATGCCTTTAATATCTTTGTGTTATCTGATTGCCGTTGCTAGGACCTCCAGAACTATGTTGTGTAGAAGTGGGGAGAGTGGGCATCCTTGTCTTGTTCCTGATCTTAGAGGACCAGCTTTCAGCTTCTTGCTGTTAAGTATGATGGTGGCTGTGGGTTTGTCATATATGGCCTTTATTATGTTGAGGTACTTGCCCTCTGTACCCATTTTGTTGAGAATTTTTATCATGAATGGATGTTGAATTTTGTCAAATGCTTTTTCAGCATCTATGTAGATGATTATGTGATTTTTGTCATTCTTTTAGTTGATGTCGTGGACGATGTTGATGGATTTTCGAATGTTGTACCATCCTTGCATCCCTGGGATTAATCCTACTTGATCATGGTGTATGATACTCTTCATGTATTTTTGAATTCATTTTGCTAATACTTTTTGAGTGTTTTTGCATCTGTGTTCATCAGGGATATTGGTTTGTAGTTGGTTTTTTTTTTGTGGTGTCTTTGCCTGATTTTGGCATTTAGAGTGCTGCTGGCTTCATAGAATGAGTTTGGAGGTATCCCTTCTCTTCTATGTTTTGGGAAACTTTAAGGGGAATGGATATTGTGTCTTCTCTAAATGTCTGCTTAAATTCAGTGGTGAATTCTTCTGGTCTGGTGTTTTGTTCTTGGGTAGTTTTTTGATTAGTGATTCAATATCATTGCTGGTAATTGGTCAGTTTAGATTTTCGGTTTCTTCCTGGGTCAGTCTTGGAAGGTTGTATTTTTCTAGAAAGTTGTCCATTTCTTTTAGGTTATCCAGTTTGTTAGCATATAGTTTTTCATAGTATTTTCTAATAATTCTTTGTATTTCTGTAGGGTCTGTTGTGATTTTTCCTTTCTCATTTCTGATTCTGTTGCTGTGTGTAGATTCTCTTTTTTTCTTAATAATTCTGGCTAGGGGTTTATCTATTTTGTTAATGTTCTCAAAGAACCAGCTCTTGGTTTCATTAATTTTTTTTCTATTTTATTCTTCTCTATTTTATTTATTTATTCTCTGATCTTTTTTATGTCTCTCCTTCCACTGACATTGGGCCTCATTTGTCCTTCTTTTTCCAGTTTCAGTAATTATGAATTTTGACTACTCATTTGGGATTGTTCTTCCTTCTTTCAATAGGCCTAGATTGCTGTATACTTTTCTCTTAGAACTGCCTTCGCTGTGTCCCACAGAAGTTGGGGCCTTGTGCTGTTGTTTTCATTTGTTTCCATACATTGCTTGATCTCTGTTTTAATTTGGTCATTGATCCGTTGAGTATTTAGGAGCAGGTTGTTAATCCTCCATGTGTTTGTGGGCCTTTTTTTTTCTCTTTGTACAATTTATTTTTAGTGTTATACCTTTGTGATCTGAGAAGTTGGTTAGTACAATTTCAATTATTTGAATTTACTGAGGCTCTTTTTGTGGCTTAGTATGTGGTCTATTCTGGAAAATGTTCCATGTGCACTTGAGAAGAATGTGTATCCAGCTGCGTTTGGGTGGAATGTTCTATAGATGTCTGTTAGGTCCATCTGTTCTAATGTGTTGTTTAGTGCCTCTGTCATTACTTATTTTCTGTCTGGTGGATCTGTCCTTTGGAGTGAGTGGTTTGTTGAAGTCTCCTAAAATGAATGCATTGCATTCTGTTTCCCTCTTTAATTCTGTTAGTATTTATTTCACATTAAGTAGGTGCTCTTATGTTGGGTGCATAGATATTTATAATGGTTATATCTTCTTGTTGGACTGACCCCTTTATCATTATGTAATGTCCTTCTTTGTCTCTTGTTAGTTTCTTTGTTTTAAAGTCTAATTTTGTCTGCCTCAAATACTGCAACACCTGCTTTTTTCTCCCTATTCGTTGCATGAAATATTTTTCCATCCCTTCACTTTTAGTCTGTGTATGTCTTTGAGTTTGAAGTGAGTCTCTTGTAGGCAGCATGTAGATGGGTCGTGCTTTTTTAGCCATTCTGTATTCTGTGTCTTTTGATTGGTGCATTCAGGCCGTTTACATTTAGTGTGATTACCAATAGACACGTACTTATTGCCATTGCAGGCCTTGGATTCGTGGTTACCAAAGGTTCAAGGGCAGCTTCTTTACTGTCTAACGGTCTAACCTTAAGTCACTTATTGCACTATTATAAACACAGTTTAATGATTATTTTTCTCCCTTCTTTTTCTTCCTTGTCCACTCTTTATATGTTAGGTGTTTTATTCTGTACTCTTTGTGTTTCCCTTGACTGATTGATTTTGTGGATAGCTGATTTTATTTTGCAATTAGTTAGTATTTAGTTGGTCTACTTCCTTTGCTGTGGTTTTATTTTCTCTCCTGACAGCTATTTAGCCTTAGGCATTCTTCAGTCTAAATCAGTCCCTTTAAAATACACTGTAGAGATGGTTCTTGGGAGGTAAATTTCCTCAACTTTTTCCCAGACAGAAACTCTACCCATTAAGAAATAGTTCCATATTCCCTTCAATTCCCAAATCCTGGTAACTTCTGTTCTACTTTCTGTCTCTGTGAATTTGCTTATTCTAAATACATACTTGGAATCATACAGTATTTGTCTTTTTGTGACTGGCTTATTTCATTTAGCACAATGTCTTAGAGGTTCATCCATTTTGCAGAAAGTGTCAGTCTTTTTAATATTCTATTGTATGTATGTACCACATTCTGTTTATCCATTCATCAGTTGATAGACACTTGGGTTGCTTCTACTGTTTGACTGTTATGTTGTAGTGAACATGGGTGTACAAATATCTGAGTTTCTGCTTTCAGTTCTTTTGGATGTATTCCTAGGAGTAGAATTGTTGGATCATATGGTAATTCTATGTTTAACTTTTTGAGGAGCTGCCAAACTGTTTTCCACATTGGCTTTATCATTTTATTCCCACCAGCAGTTGCAGGAGAATTCCAATCTCTCCATGGCCTCACCAACATTTGTTATTTTCTGCTTTTTTTTTTTTTTTTTTTGATAATTATTTTTTATTGAAGGGTAGTTGACGCACAGTATTACATTACATTAGTTTCAAGTGTACAACACAGTGATAAAACATTTATATACATAATTCTAGGTTCCAGCTATCACCCTACCAAGCTGTTACAATATCTTGACTATATTCCTTATGCTATACATTACATCCTGGTTACTTATTTATTTTACCATTGGAAGTCTGTCCTTTTCTTTTTTTTTTGTGAGGGCATCTCTCATATTTATTGATCAAATGGTTGTTAACAACAATAAAATTCTGTATAGGGGAGTCAATGCTCAATGCACAATCATTAATCCACCCCAAGCCTAATTTTCGTCAGTCTCCAATCTTCTGAGGCATAACAAACAAGTTCTTACATGGAGAACAAATTCTTACATAATGAATAAGTTACATAGTGAACAGTACAAGGGCAGTCATCACAGAAACTTTCGGTATTGCTCATGTGTTATGAACTATAAACAGTCAGTTCAAATATGAATACTCATTTGATTTTTATACTTGATTTATATGTGGATACCACATTTCTCTCTTTATTATTATTATTTTTAATAAAATGCTGAAGTGGTAGGTAAGATACAAGATAAAGGTAGAAAACATAGTTTAGTGTTGTAAGAGAGCAAATGTAGATGATCAGGTGTGTGCCTGTAGACTATGTGTTAATCCAAGCTAGACAAGGGCAATAAAACATCCACGTATGCAGAAGATTTCTCTCAGAATGGGGGGGGATGAGGTTCTAAGCCTCACCTCTGTTGATCCCCAATTTCTCACCTGATGACCCACCTGCGACTGTGCCTGTCTTAGGTTGTTCCTCCCTTGAGGAATCTTACCCGTCTCTGGCTAACCAGTCATCTTCCGGGGCCATACAGGGAAATGTAAAGTTGGTAAGTGAGAGAGAAGCCTTATTGTTTGAAATGGTTAGCTTTTTATTTCTTTGCATATTTATGCCCTGTAGCTTCTATGCCCAGCATTTGTCTTGAGGTATCTTTACCACTTGGAAGAATTATGATACTCGGTAAATTTGATATGAGGCACGAATTCTATTTAAGGGTTGTAATAGGAAGGAAGAAGAAAAGCTATAGAAGTAGCAGGCGGAAGAAAACATGGGAAGATTGATCATTTCTTTGACATATCTTGTAGAGTAACTTCAGCATGTATAGGTTTTAAGCTACTACTTAAATTGCGCACACACATTAACATAGTAGGAGTATAGTTACATAACCAAAGCATACCTGTAATTACCAGCCATCTCCAGTGAAACCAAGAAAACCAGTTAGGCACCTTAGTCATTTGTGAAAACTTATCTATGATATGGTGGATATTGTCCAACTGAACTTGAACAGTCTGAGAGAAATCAGACAAATTAAAACAACCCATTCCTGGGGAATGTTCACATCCCTTATGTTCTTTTAACAGTAAATAGTCTGTAGTTGTAAGATTTTGGAGCGCTACAATTTGCACTTCTCCTAATTCTTGGTTGAGTTCCAACAGTATAGATCCAGTCAAATTTGTTGTTTTACTGTATGCACAGGCCGGCTTAGATATCTCCTTCATTCCCAAGGCAAGTCCAGGAGCTGGTGGGATGAGTGCATCTACAGCTGTAGCAGTGCGTGGATCTTTGTTGGGGTTTTTTGATGATCATCTTCTGGCATGAGTCTTCCAGAGAGTGCTGATGTTGGAAGTTCTCTTTCATATCGTATCTTAGTTCATTTTCGGGGTAGCCCAATTAGGCTTTGATCTTCTGTATAAAAGCAAACAGACCCTTTGCCTACACTTTTATGTGCCCTTTATACCCTTGTGTAGAACTCATTGGAGGTTACCACACAGGAACTGCCCTTTTTTGTTTTGTTTTGTTTTGTTTTGTTTTTGGTATCACTAAACTACACTTACATGATGAATATTATGTTTACTAGGCTCGCCCCTATACCAGGTCCCCCTATAAACCCCTTTACAGTCACTGTCCATCAGCAGAGCAAAATGTTGTAGAATCACTACTTGCCTTCTCTGTGTTGTACAGCCCTCCCTTTTCTCCGACCCCCGCATGCATGCTAATCTTAATACCCCCCTACTTCCCCCCCTTATCCCTCCCTACCCACGCATCCTCCCCAGTCCCTTTCCCTTTGGTACCTGTTAGTCCATTCTTGAGTTCTGTGATTCTGGTGCTGTTTTGTTCCTTCAGTTTTTCCTTTGTTCTTATATTCCACAGATAAGTGAAATCATTTGGTATTTCTCTTTCTCCGCTTGGCTTGTTTCACTGAGCATAATACCCTCCAGCTCCATCCATGTTGCTGCAAATGGTTGAATTTTCCCTTTTCTTATGGCTGAGTAGTATTCCATTGTGTATATGTACCACTTCTTCTTTATCCATTCATCTATCGATGGACATTTAGGTTGCTTCCAATTCTTGGCTATTGTAAATAGTGCTGCGATAAACATAGGGGTGCACTGATCTTTCTCATACTTGATTGCTGCATTCATAGGGTAAATTCCTAGGAGTGCAATTCCTGGGTCAAATGGTAAGTCTGTTTTGAGCATTTTGATGTACCTCCATACTGCTTTCCACAATGGTTGAACTAACTTACATTCCCACCAGCAGTGTAGGAGGGTTCCCCTTTCTCCACAGCCTCGCCAACATTTGTTGTTGTTTGTCTTTTGGATGGCAGCCATCCTTACTGGTGTGAGGTGATACCTCATTGTAGTTTTAATTTGCGTTTCTCTGATAATTAGTGATGTGGAGCATCTTTTCATGTGTCTGTTGGCCATCTGTATTTCTTTTTTGGAGAACTGTCTGTTCAGTTCCTCTGCCCATTTTTTAATTGGGTTATTTGTTTTTTGTTGAGGCGTGTGAGCTCTTTATATATTCTGGACGTCAAATCTGCAAATAGTGACGGTTTAACTTCTTCTTTACCAATCTGGACTCCTTGTATTTCTTTGTTTTGTCTGATTGCCGTGGCTAGGACCTCCAGTACTATGTTAAATAACAGTGGAGAGAGTGGGCATCCCTGTCTAGTTCCCGATCTCAGAGGAAATGCTTTCAGCTTCTCGCTGTTCAATATAATGTTGGCTGTGGGTTTATCATAGATGGCCTTTATTATGTTGAGGTACTTGCCCTCTATTCCCATTTTGCTGAGAGTTTTTAACATGAATGGATGTTGAACTTTGTCAAATGCTTTTTCAGCATCTGTGGAGATGATCATGTGGTTTTTGTCCTTCTTTTTGTTGATGTGGTGGATGATGTTGATGGACTTTCGAATGTTGTACCATCCTTGCATCCCTGGGATGAATCCCACTTGGTCATGGTGTATGATCCTTTTGATGTGTTTTTGAATTCGGTTTGCTAATATTTTGTTGAGTATTTTTGCATCTACGTTCATCAGGGATATTGGTCTGTAGTTTTCTTTTTTGGTGGGGTCTTTGCCTGGTTTTGGTATTAGGGTGATGTTAGCTTCATAGAATGAGTTTGGGAGTATCCCCTCCTCCTCTATTTTTTGGAAAACTGTAAGGAGAATGGGTATTATGTCTTCTCTGTATGTCTGATAAAATTCCGAGGTAAATCCATCTGGCCCGGGGGTTTTGTTCTTTGGTAGTTTTTTGATTACCACTTCAATTTCGTTGCTGGTAATTGGTCTGTTTAGATTTTCTGTTTCTTCCTGGGTCAATCTTGGAAGGTTGTATTTTTCTAGGAAGTTGTCCATTTCTCCTAGGTTTCCCAGCTTGTTAGCATATAGGTTTTCATAGTCTTCTCCAATAAGTCTTTGCATTTCTGTGGGGTCCATCGTGATTTTTCCTTTCTCGTTTCTGATACTGTTGATTTGTGTTGACTCTCTTTTCTTCTTAATAAGTCTGGCTAGAGGCTTATCTATTTTATTTATTTTCTCGAAGAACCAGCTCTTGGTTTCATTGATTTTTGCTATTGTTTTATTCTTCTCAATTTTATTTATTTCTTCTCTGATCTTTATTATGTCCCTCCTTCTGCTGACCTTAGGCCTCATCTGTTCTTCTTTTTCCAATTTCGATAATTGTGACATTAGACCATTCATTTGGGATTGCTCTTCCTTTTTTAAATATGCTTGGATTGCTATATACTTTCCTCTTAAGACTGCTTTTGCTGTGTCCCACAGAAGTTGGGGCTTAGTGTTGTTGTTGTCATTTGTTTCCATATATTGCTGGATCTCCATTTTGATTTGGTCATTGATCCATTGATTATTTAGGAGCGTGTTGTTAAGCCTCCATGTGTTTGTGAGCCTCTTTGCTTTCTTTGTACAGTTTATTTCTAGTTTTATGCCTTTGTGGTCTGAAAAGTTGGTTGGTAGGATTTCAATCTTTTGGAATTTTCTGAGCCTCTTTTTGTGGCCTAGTATGTGGTCTATTCTGGAGAATGTTCCATGTGCACTTGAGAAGAATGTATATCCCGCTGCTTTTGGATGTAGAGTTCTATAGATGTCTATTAGGTCCATCTGCTCTACTGTGTTGTTCAGTGCTTCCGTGTCTTTACTTATTTTCTGCCCAGTGGATCTATCCTTTGGGGTGAGTGGTGTGTTGAAGTCTCCTAGAATGAATGCATTGCAGTCTATATCCCCCTTTAGTTCTGTTAGTATTTGTTTCACATATGCTGGTGCTCCTGTGTTGGGTGCATATATATTTAGAATGGTTATATCCTCTTGTTTGACTGAGCCCTTTATCATTATGTAGTGTCCTTCTTTATCTCTTACTTTCTTTGTTTTGAAGTCTGTTTTGTCTGATATTAGTACTGCAACCCCTGCTTTCTTCTCGCTGTTGTTTGCCTGAAATATGTTTTTCCATCCCTTGACTTTTAGTCTGTACATGTCTTTGGGTTTGAGGTGAGTTTCTTGTAAGCAGCATATAGATGGGTCTTGCTTTTTTATCCATTCTGTTACTCTGTGTCTTTTGATTGGTGCATTCAACCCTTTAACATTTAGGGTGAGTATTGAAAGATATGTACTTATTGCCATTGAAGGCTTTAACTTCGTGGTTACCAAAGGTTCAAGGTTAGCCTCTTTAGTATCTTACTGCCTAACTTAGCTTGCTTATTGAGCTTTTATATACACTGTCTGAAGATTCTTTTCTTCTCTCCCTTCTTGTTCCTCCTCCGCGATTCTTCATATGTTGGGTGTTTTGTGCTGTGCTCTTTCTAGGAGTGCTCCCATCTAGAGCAGTCCCTGTAAGATGTTCTGTAGAGCTGGTTTGTGGAAAGCAAATTCCCTCAGCTTTTGTTTGTCTGGGAATTGTTTAATCCCACCGTCATATTTGAATGATAGTCGTGCTGGATACAGTATCCTTGGTTCAAGGCCCTTCTGTTTCATTGTATTAAATATGTCATGCCATTCTCTTCTGGCCTGTAGGGTTTTTGTTGAGATATCTGATGTTAGCCTGATGGGTTTTCCTTTATAGGTGACCTTTTTCTCTCTAGCTGCCTTTAACACTTTTTCCTTGTCCTTGATCTTTGCCATTTTAATTATTATGTGTCTTGGTGTTGCCCTTCTTGGATCCTTTCTGTTGGGGGTTCTGTGTATTTCCGTGGTCTGTTTGATTATTTCCTCCCCCAGTTTGGGGAAGTTTTCAGCAATTATTTCTTCTAAGATACTTTCCATCTCTTTTCCTCTCTCTTCTTCTTCTGGGACCCCTGTAATACGGTATTGTTCCGTTTGGATTGGTCACACAGTTCTCTTAATATTGTTTCATTCCTGGAGATCCTTTTGTCTCTCTCTATGTCAGCTTCTATGCGTTCCTGTTCTTTGATTTCAATTCCATCCATGGCCTCTTGCATTCTATCCATTCTGCTTATAAACCCTTCCAGAGTTTGTTTCATTTCTGCGATCTCCTTTCTGGCATCTGTGGTCTCCCTCCGGACTTCATCCCATTTCTCTTGCGTATTTCTCTGCATCTCTGTCAGCATGTTTATGATTCTTATTTTGAATTCTTTTTCAGGAAGACTGGTTAGGTCTGTCTCCTTCTCTGGTGTTGTCTGTGTGATCTTTGTCTGCCTGTAGCTTTGCCTTTTCATGGTGATAGGAATAGTTTGCAGAGCTGGGACGAGTGACGGCTGGAAGGACTTCCTTTCTTGTTGGTTTGTGGCCTTCCTCTCCTGGGAGAACAGCGGCCTCTAGTGGCTTGTGCTGCGCAGCTGCGCGCAGACAGGGCTTCTGCTTCCTGCCCGGCTGCTATGGAGTTAATCTCCGCTGTTGCTGTGGGCGTGGCCTGGCTCGGGCAGCTACTCCAAAATGGTGGAGTCGCGTTGGAGCAGGAGCAGCTTGGAGGCTACCTACCTTCGCAAGGGGCCCCCCTGCTCCCTGCAGCCCAGGGGTTAGGGTGCCCAGAGATCCCCGGATTCCCTACCTCTGGATTAAATGACCCGCCCTGCCCCTTTAAGAGTTCCAAAAAGCACCCGCCAAAACAAAACAACGACCACCAAAAAAAAAAAAAAAAAAAATTTTTAAATTAAAGAAAAAAAATTTTTTTTAATTAAAAAAAAAGGTGGTTGCTCGTTTTTCTTTATTCTCCGGTGCTAGCCTCAGGCCTCTGCTCACCGGACTTGCTGCCCTGGTTCCCTAGTATTGCGGTCCCTATCCCTTTAAGACTTCCAAAAAGCGCTCGCCAAAACAAAACAGCAAAAAAGAAAAAAAAAAAAAATAATGGTCGCGCGCTTTTCTTATGTCCTCCGGCGCCCGGCCTCCAGTGCCCACTCACTGTTCTTGCTGCCCTGTTTTCCTAGTATTGAGGGCCCTGCATTCTGGCCCAGATGTCTGGGGCTGGGTGCTCGGCAGCCCTGTGCTCCGTCTCCTTCGCGCTCTGCCTATTCTTTTCCCACCGGGAGCTGGGGGGAGGGGCGCTCGGCTCCCGCCAGGCCGGGGCTTGTATCTTACCCCCTTCGCGAGGCGCTCGGTTCTCTCAGGTGCGGATGTGGTCTGGATATTGTCCTGTGTCCTCTGGTCTTTATTCTAGGAAGGGTTGTCTTTGTTATATTTTCATAGATATATGTTGTTTTGGGAGGAGATTTCTGCTGCTCTACTCACGCCGCCATCTTCCGCCCCTCCTCTCCCCAACTTCATTCTTTTGAACATAGATATCCAGTTTTCCCAACATCATTTGTTGAAAAGAGTATCATTGAATACTCAGCACTGTTGTCAAATCAATTGACCATATGTGGGGGTTCATTTGTCAGCTCTCAGTTCTGTTTATGTCTTTTCTTTTGCGGGTTCCATACTGTTTTGATTACTGTAGCTTTTTAGTAGGTTTTGAAATCAGGAAGTGTGAACCCCCAACTTTTTTTTCTTTTACTAGATTATTTTGGCTTTTCAGAGCTCCTTGAAATTCCATATGTCTTTTAGGATTTTTCTATTTTAGGCTTTTCTCTTTCTGCCAGAAATGTCATTGGGATTTTGATAGTTATTGTGCTGAGTCTGTGTAGATCACTTTGAGTAGTATTGACATTTTGACAATACTGTTAACAATGTGTTAGCATAACTTAAGTGAAAGAAACAAGTGAGTGAGTACACAGTCGGCTGCAATTCATAAATTCTGCCCAGTCTCAGCCTTCAGGAACTCTGGGAAAGTATCCTAAAGAATTCTTGGGATTCTTGAGTTTAATAAGAACAACCAAGGGCTTAATCCTTTTAAGTGAATGATAAACATTGTGAAAGGTGTATCTTCCAGCTGTCCATTCCCTTGAGACTGTAGGTCACATGAGCCTTAAATACTTCCTGATTCCCAGCTTCCAGATAGCTAGAGGCAGTGATGAGAGTCTAAAAGGGGAACAGCAAGGAAGAGGTAGGCAGGTAAAGTATACTGGAAGAAATCCATGAACACAGGATGTTGTTCCATTTATGTTTAATTTCTTTTAGTAAATGTTTTGTAGTCTTCATTGTACATATTTTTCAACTTCTTGGTTAAATTTATCTGAAATATTTTGTTCTTTTTGATACTATTTTAAATGGAATTGTTTTCTTAAATTTTTTTATGGAGTGTGTGGTTAAGGATTACTGCTAGTGTGTAGAAATAGACCTGATCTTTGTGTGTTGATTCTGTATTGTGTGATTTGGTGAATTTGTTTATTAGCTCTGTTTTTAAAAATGCATTATTTAGAGTTTTCTTACATATAAGATTGTCATCTGCAAGCAAGTAATTTTACTTTTTCCTCACCAATTTGGATGCCTTTTATTTCGTTTACTTGCCTAATTGTTTTGGCTAGAACTTACAGTCCTATGTTAAATAAAACTGGCAAAAACAGACATTCTTGTCTTAATCCTGATCTTAGGGGGAATGTTTTCAGTCTTTCACTATTGAGTGTGATGTTTGCTGTGGTCATTATTTTTGGTTTTGTTTTGTAGATGACCTTTATCATGTTCCTCTTACTAGCTTAGTGAATGTTTTTGTCATAAAAGGGTGCTGGGTTTTTGTCAAATGCTTTTTTCTGCATCAGTTGAGGTGTTCATGTGTTTTTCTTTGTCTTCAATTTATTAATGTGTTAGGTTGATTTATTTTCATATGTTGAACTATGCTTACATTCTCAGGATAAAATCTTGGTTATATTACCTCTCAATATGTTGCTGAATTTGGTTTGCTAGTATTTCACTGATTATTATTTATTTATTTACTTTATTAAGGCATCATTGATACACAATCTTATGAAGGTTTCACATGAGCTGTCGCGCGCCTCGTCCTCGCCGGCAAGAACAGCACGCAACAACAGCAGGATTCTTCTGCAGAAAGCTTTAATCTTCAGCTCTTTTGTGATACAATCATCAGGGGAAGGACCCAAAGGGAAAGACTGGGCTAGCTATATAGTTCTCATGCTCCAAGCTGATTGCGCGCTGTCTGTGATGCTTCATTAGCATAGCTGTTACGATACGCCAATTGGCTAGTAGGTGAAGGTCTAATTAGCATGTGGTATGCGGCCAGGAAGTGGCGGGATTATCCAGAAGTAGTCTTTGTTTTGCCTACAACTTTTTCTCAAGCTGGGCGCCATTTTTAGGTGCGGCAGGTATGGCTACCAACATCTCCCCCTTTTTTGTTTTGTTGAAACTCAGGGTGGAACTTGTCAGCTGAGGTGGAGATAGAGACCTGATCTCCAGAAACATTTGATGTCCTATTTTTTGGAGAGGGGTTTGTAGACATCCACCCCTATGCAATCAGGCATGTCTCTCAGAGGGGCCCATGACCTCTTGCAGTGCAGTGCCTCGCACCCTCTAGCTGATGATGGGACTGCCCGGTACAAAGGGCTTGGGCCTGTGCAGTGACCCTCTTGTACCGAGTTTCGTATGAGAAGCTTCGGGTAAGCGAACAGGTACCTTAACCTGGTGCAATGCCACAAGGGCTCAGGGTGCAAGGGCTACCTCAAGCTAAAGCTGAGCTTCTTTATTGAGCATGTTGAGCCATACTTGGGGAGAGGCGCCAATATCTACCGCCATCAAGGCTTGAGCAAGGATCACTTTATCTTGCCTGTGTTGGGCACGGAGCCTGCATAACAACCAGAGTAGGAGCATGAGACCTCCAAGCATGAATACACCTATCCCAGCCATGCCCGCCCACTCTTTAACGTGGGAGAGAGCTCTGTGGAACCAGGAAGAGAGTCCTTCTGCTACGGAAATATCTAGCCGGGTGGAGTTGATGTGGGTTATTTCTTGCCGTAGCTCTTCTAACGTTCCATCAAAGTCTTGGGACCAGTTTCCTGAAAGATACTGGGACAGGCTTCGTGACAGATTAGCTGCTCGCGTAAGGTTTTCATATTGTATGCTAGTAATGCAGAGAGCGCGAAACTTTCGCTCACATCCCAATTGGGCTAACTGCCAGAGCACATCTAGTTGCTCTTCCACTAGATCTACTCGCTGATTGAGGACCATAATTCCTCCTTTCATCTTTCCATCAAGTGAGGATTGGCGGTCCAGAGCAGTGGCTACTGAATCCGCAAGATTATTCAATTCTGCAGCCGCTTTAACAGAGGTGTCCAAGGCTATGGCAGCTGCAGTGGCAGCCACTGCAGCCAGAGATATTAGAGCCACTATGGCGGCAGTGACACCAAAGTCACGTTTCTCACGAAACAAGGTCATGGAATCAGGTGAATCCACTGGGACAGGGACCCAGCGAGGAATGCGGGCCACTAAAGCATTGGAATGGACAGTTATATTCCAGCACTGAGACAAGAAACAGGTGTCATTGGAGCAAGAGTCAAAACTGTTATTGGATAAGATAAATAGAAATGGGGGATACACGCATACCGGAGTAGGTGGGTATTGGGCAGGGGCTGGTGCAACTCTTTGACATGAAATATTATAAGTAGTCTTATTCACCTGGTATACAGTTTTGCCATCTAAGGTTGGGCTTGTAGCTTCATAGGTACAGGAACTATCAGACATCCCAATCCCTCCCCCTTGTAGGACAATAAAGGGAGAAAGGTCTGAACATGAACCATTAACTCCACACAGCAGCCATTTATCGAAGGGGTTCCTGCCTACATCTTGTTGGAACTCCCCTCCTTCTGCCACCCTTCTATAAACGCTGCCGGAAATTTCCTCCATATCTGGGGACAAGGAAAATTTGTGTCCCTCATCTGCCCAGGTTGTTGCATGTGACTGGCAATCAGTCCAGGGCCATTGCTCTCCCTCATAATCTCCCACACAATGGGGAGCATATTTGGGTTGACGGGGACGGTAAGGGAAGAATATGTTGCTATAGTTAATCTGCTTAATAGGAGGTTTCACAAATGTACCATTGATCCAAAGGACCATTAGGCTTACTACTGCATTAGTGTAGGTCTTATTCTCACGAAAGGACTGACTAAATTCACCCGATTTTCTATCACGGCTAAACCACCCGTACATATGCTGTTTAAGGGACAGGCAATTTGAGTGGTTACGAGTGGTGAAGCACAAAGATCCATCGGTTTCAAAGGTTCGGTTTTCTCCTAAAGAAACTGCTAGAGAATCTAATGGTAAGTAAGGCAGGTTCATGCTAGAGTTAGTAGTAAAAAAGCGTGGAAAAACTGCTGCATTATAGCGAACAGGCATGGGCTTAGGGAAGACTGACAATATTCCCCATCTCAGTACTCCCTGAGTCAGGATTCCCATCGACAAGATCAGGATCCACAGGCACAGAGACGCCATCTCCTTTGTTCAGGACTTTCCTGGTCAGGCGTTCCGGGATCCAGAAGGGGTTTTCTTCACCCTGGGGAAAAACACATACAGCCCCCCTGGATCTAATTATAATTGGATCCGGGCCTTTCCATTGGTTAGATAGTACATCCTTCCATTTTACTAGTTCTTGTGGGTCTTTTGGCCATTGATGATGGCGGTCCGCCGCTGTATGGCCTTGAGCATCCAGGTTTAAAAAATTGAGAGTGAAAAGTGCTAGGGCTATAGCTGTTTTGGGCATGGGGGGTATGTCCTCAATTCCCCCTTTTTGTTTAATTAGATAGGATTTGAGAGTGCGGTTCGCGCGCTCCACAATCCCTTGGCCCTGTGGGTTGTAAGGAAGACCAGTGATATGTTTAATTCCCATGTGATGACAAAATTGAGCAAATTTGGCAGAAGTATAGGCGGGACCATTGTCTGTTTTGAGGATTTGGGGTAACCCCCATGCGCTCCAAGCCTCAAGACAGTGGTGAATGACATGGGAAACTTTCTCTCCAGACAATGGGGAGGCAAAGATGACTCCCGAACATGTATCCACGGATACATGTACATATTTCAGCTTCCCAAAGGAAGAAATGTGTTACATCCATTTGCCAAACCTGTAAAGGCTTAATACCTCTAGGATTGATCCCAACATGAGGTGTGGGAAGAAAACTGCAGCAGTGTTGGCAGCTAAGAACAATGTTCCTAGCTTCGGCTCTGGTTATGCTAAACCGCTTGCGCAGTGTATCAGCAGTGACATGAAATTGTGAGTGGAATTTTGAAGCAGTGGCGACAGGGTCTAGCAGAGGGAAAGCTATACTTCTAGTTGCAAGGTCTGCTAAGTGGTTGCCTTGGGTCATAGGCCCGGGAAGGCCTGAATGTGCTCTAATGTGGGTCATATATAAAGGAGAGCGTCTAAAGAGTAATTGTGATTGTATTTGTTTGAACAGGGTAGCTACCGAACTTGATGCTTTGATCAGCCCAGCTACTTCTAGGGAATTAACTGCATTAACAACATAACTAGAGTCTGACACAATATTTAAAGGCCCATGAAAGGTTTGTAGTACTTCCAAAACTATATGGCACTCTACTATTTGAGGAGTATTGGGTGTATACCTTTTTGTCACTATATTGCCGTTATGGACATAGGCACCTGTACCTGTCTTGGATCCATCTGTATAGACTGTGTCTCCGTGCGGTAACGGGGTGTGGCTAATGATTCGAGGGAATACTAAAGGATGAGCTTTAGCAAAATTAAGGAGAGGATGCTTAGGGAAATGATTATCAAATGTTCCTGAAAAGCTGTAAGCAAGTATTGCCCAATCGTCATTCATGGCGCATAATGTTTGTATTTGCTCTTTGTTGTAGGGTGTTATGATTGTATTTGGAGCTTTTCCAAAATGTGTGACTGAGGTTTTTATTCCCTTTAGAGCGAGACTGGCTATGGTAGCAGGGTAATATTCTATAGTTCTAGCCTGAGAGGCCTGGGGATGGATCCAGATCAGTGGTCCTTGCTGCCACAAGACTGCAGTTGGCAGTCCCGGAGTAGGAAGAATGCATAATTCAAAAGGTTCATTTGATTGTATCCTACTCAATTGTGCTGTCATTAAGGCCTGTTCTACCTTATGGATAGCTTGCACTGCCTCAGGTGTAAGGGAACGCGGAGATGTTAGTTGTGAGTCTCCTTCTAGGGTTTTAAACAGTGGTTTCAAGTCAGTGGTAGGTATCTTTAAAAACGGCCGCAACCAATTAATGTCTCCTAGGAGTTTCTGGAAATCATTCAAAGTTCGCAGCTGATCATGTCTTATCTCAAGCTTTTGGGGGCAAATTACATCTGTATAAATGGTGGCTCCTAGGAATTTGCTAACACTAGATTTTTGGACCTTCTCACTGGCTATATTCAGTCCCCAAGTCTCTAGGGATTTAGTGAGCTTTACATAGGCCTCTTCTACTTCTGCTGATTGTGGGGAGCAGAGAAGGATATCATCCATGTAGTGAATGATTTTCAGTTTGGGGTAGTTTTCGCGAATTGGTGCTAGCGCTTGCTGAACATACAGTTGACATATGGTGGGGCTATTTGCCATCCCTTGAGGGAGGACTTTCCACTGAAATCTGGCGTCTGGTTGCTCATGATTAATAGCTGGCAGGGTGAAAGCAAACCTTTCTCTATCTTTGGTGTTTAGGTGTATGGAGAAGAAACAATCTTTGATGTCTATTATGATTACTTTCCATTCTTTGGGTAGAGCAGAGAGAAGTGGCAGTCCTCGCTGGACAGGTCCAAATAGCCTCATTTGAGCATTTACTGCTCTCAAGTCATGAAGCAATCTCCATGATCCTGACCTTTTTCTGATTATAAATATGGGCGTATTCCATGGAGATACAGAGGGTTCTAAATGTCCTAATTGGAGCTGTTCTTGTACTAAATGGTGAGCTGCTTCTAATTTCTCAGAGGATAGGGGCCACTGAGGAACCCATATGGCCTCCTCTGTAAGCCAAGGTATGGGCATGGCGTCTTCAATGGCCCCTACGAAAAACCCAGGCCATGACGGTCATTTTTTACTTTGGGAAGGATAGGCCCTGTGCGTCCCTGTTGGTGTTTCCCTAGTCCTTTACCAGGAATATATCCCATATCCATCATCATGCCTTGGGCAGGGGTGGAGTATTCATTAATAAGTTTAAGGCCTAGGCCCTGCATAACATCTCTCCCCCACAAATTGACTGGCAGTGGGAGCACATAAGGGGTAACTGTACCTTTTTGCCCTTCAGGCGCCTGCCATCTCAATGGTTTGGCACTAATGGTAGGACTAGACTCATACCCTAAACCTTGTAAAGAGTGTGAGGACTGTGTTATAGGCCATTTGGAGGGCCACCAGGCTGCAGAGATAATACTTCTATCTGCTCCAGTGTCTAGGATTCCTTCAAAACCTTTTCCCTCTATTTTAAGGGTCAATTTTGGTCTGTCTGCTAAATCTAATACTATAAAGGCTGAGTTATAATTAGAGGAGCCAAAACCCTTTTCTCCTCTCTCCGTGGTGGCAGCTGGATAATTGGCATGGAGACTAGGCAACACTAAGAGTTGGGCTATGCGGTCTCCTGGGGATATAGGGTAGATTCCTCTGGGGGCTGAACACATGATTTTTACCTGTCCCTCATAGTCTTGATCAATAACTCCGGGGTGGACTACAAGGCCTTTCAAGGTAGCAGAAGAGCGCCCCAAGAGCAACCCTACTGTTTCTGGTGGTAAGGGGCCTTTGAAGTCTGAGGGGATGGGTTGAACTCCCATCTGTGGAGTTAACACTATTCTGGTGGTGGCACGGATGTCCAATCCTGCTGAACCTGGAGTAGCTCTCCTTGGGGGGCTGTGCTGCTCCTGAAGGACACTGGTGTGCTGGCTGCCCCATATATTTGCGGGCCCTGGCGGCGGGGGCCCCTCTGGGAGTTTTTTGGCGACTCTAAGGGTTTCCCTTCTATGTCTTTAACAGATCGGCATTCCTTAGCCCAATGTCTGCCTTTCTTACATCTCGGGCACACTCCAGGGGTTTTCTGGGCCGTCTGTTCGAAGTTTGGGCCTCTACAGTCTCTCTTCATATGACCTAGTTGTCCACATTGAAAACACTTAACATTCCTATTAAGGGTTTTTACTTGTTTATGGCTTTGCAATATAGCGGCGGCTAGGCCTGCATTGGTGAGGGGCCCTCCAATCTCCCTGCAAGCTTTCAGCCAAGCAGTCAATCCTTTCTGTTTCCAGGGGGTAATTGCCTGTCTGCATTCTCTGGTGCATTGTTCAAACACAAGTTGTTGGACAAGGGGCATGGCCTGTTCTTGATCTCCAAACACTCGGCCTGCAGCTTCCATCATGCGAGCGACGAAGTCTGAGAATGGCTCGCTTGGTCCCTGAATTATTTTTGTTAAATTACCTGACACTTGTCCTTTATTAGTGAGGGCCTTCCATGCCTTAGTAGCACACGCATTTATCTGTGTGTACAATGGTACAGGAAAAGCGATCTGGTTGGCTACCCACTGTCCCTGGCCTGTCAACATATCATAGGACCAATGACACGCGGGTTCCCCCGCAGCAGCGTTATCACGCGCCTGGGTCATGCTTATATCATGCCATAGTGCCTTCCACTCTATATACTGTCCCATGCTAGAAAGACAAGCTTTTGCTACATATTGCCAGTCTGAGGGTGTCATAGCTGATTCCGCCAGCCTTTCAATCTGCGCTAGGGTGTAATTAGCACTGACTCCATAGGTCCGAACAGCCTCTGCGAGGTCTTTAACCTCTTTATGGGTAAGGGGTTGATGGGCACGTGCTCCATTGTCTTCGATTACGGGGAACATCTGTCTAATTGCCCTTAAATCCTCTGGAGCACAGAAGGAATGTGCGCCGTTCGCATAGGGCGGCGGGGCTAAGGGCGATGAGGAGCGTCTCACTTTCATTTTCCCTTTGGTTTGCGTCTCCGTTTTGCTGGCATCTGTACTTTTGCACTTAGCAGTTCTAGAGACTCTGGTCTCTTCCTCCTCTTCCGAGGACATTAATTCATCTTCTGATTCCCTATTGGAAAGTTGGAGTTCCCTCAACTCTTTCCAGGGGTATTTGCTATTTTCTCCGAGGCGGTCGTCACCTGCTTTTCGGGGCTCTTTCGCTTTTGCCCTGGACGGGCTCTCTCCCTCACTCTGGGGCTTTTTAACTTTCGTTTTAGCGGCCCCTTTTCGGCCGCGAGCTAGCTCTGTCTCCCGTTCCGTTTCTGACATACTTTCTTGGATGTCTGACAAGGCTCTCTGACCTGCTTTTATCACCTTTTCACACTTTTCATCCTGCAGGCAAGCTCTAATCAGTTTCCATAGTGGTCTAGTGCCTCCTTTCAAGTGTCCCTCTTCTTCTTCTCTATCAAGATCTTTCCCTAACTTGTCCCAGCTCGGGATGGAGAGGGACCCTGAACAGATAAACCAGGGGGCAACACGGTCTACTTCTTTTACAAATGATCCTAAAACTTTGGTGGAGACCTTCAAATTTCGCTCTTTGAGAACTGCCTGTAATGCTGAGACTAACGATGGTGCGTTTCCCATGGTGCCTCTTTATTTACAGAGAACCATCAGCCACCACCCTTAAAAGCGCGTCTCTCGGAACTTACCTCTCCGGGCTATCTCTGCAGTTCTGAATCTTCTCCAGATGTCTGAAGGGTCCTCCCGGTGCCGGTGATGTTCTGGTTCCCGGGTTTCGGCACCACTTGTCGCGCGCCTCGTCCTCGCCGGCAAGAACAGCATGCAACAACAGCAGGATTCTTCTGCAGAAAGCTTTAATCTTCAGCTCTTTTGTGATACAATCATCAGGGGAAGGACCCAAAGGGAAAGACTGGGCTAGCTATATAGTTCTCATGCTCCAAGCTGATTGCGCGCTGTCTGTGATGCTTCATTAGCATAGCTGTTACGATACGCCAATTGGCTAGTAGGTGAAGGTCTAATTAGCATGTGGTATGCGGCCAGGAAGTGGCGGGATTATCCAGAAGTAGTCTTTGTTTTGCCTACAACTTTTTCTCAAGCTGGGCGCCATTTTTAGGTGCGGCAGGTATGGCTACCAACAATGAGCAACATTGTGGTTACTGCATTCACCCATTTTATCAAGTCCCTTCTACACCCCATTGCAACCACTGCCCATCAGTGTATTTACCCTTGATTTTTTGCATGTATGTTCATGGTATTAGGGTAATACTGGCCTCATAGAATGAGTTAGAAAGTATTATCTCCTTTTTAGTTTTTTGAAAGAGTTTGAGAAGGATTCGTGTTAATTCCTTAAATATTGAGTAGACTTCATCAGTATAGCCTTCTGTTTCTTGCCTTTTTGTTGTTGGAAGGTTTTTTGATAACTGATTCAATCTACTTACTTGTTATAGGTGTATTTAGGTGTATTCAATTTTTTATTTGTTCTTGACTCAGTTTTGGTACCTTGTTTGTTTTTAGGAATTTGCTCATTCCATCTAGGTTATCCAGTTTGTTAGTGAGTGCTTTTGCATAGTTTTCTTTTATAATCCTTATTTTAAAAAATCATGTGAAACATCCCTTCATGTCCATTTTTAAAAATTGTGGTAAAATATGCATCATTTTCATTTGTCTCATGGTATTTTCTAATTTACCTTGTGATTTCTTATTTGATTGGTTGGTTGGTTAGTTGAGTAAATTGTTTAATTTTCACATATTTTTTTTTTCTGTTATTGACTTGATTTCTGATTTCATTCTATTGTGATAAGAAATATATTTGGTATGATTTTGATCTTAAATTTACTAAGACTTGTTCTGTGGCCTAACATAATGATCTATCCAGACAATGTTCCATGTGCATTTGAGAAAAATACATATTCCATTGATGTTGGATAGTCTTCTGAATATATGTTAGGTCTGACTGGTTTATAGTGTTGAAGTCCTCTATTTCCTCCTTGATTTTCTGTCTGAATTTGCTCTATCCATTATGAAAGTAGGATATTGAAGCCTCCAACTTACTTTATTTATTTGTTTGTTTGTTTGTTTATTTATCATTAATCTACAATTACATGAAGAACATTATGTTTACTAGGCTTCCCCCTTCACCAAGTCCCCCCCACACACCCCATTACAGTCACTGTCCATCGGCGTAGTAAGATGCTGTAGAATCACTACTTGTCTTCTCTGTGTTGCACAGCCCTCCTCATGACCCCCCCGCCACTTTATACATGCTAATCATAATGCCCCCTTTCTTTTTCCCTGCCCTTATCCCTCCCTTCCCACCCATCCTCCCCAGTCCCTTTCCCTTTGGTAACTGTTAGTCCATTCTTGGGTTCTGTGATTCTGCTGCTGTTCTGTTTCTTCAGTTTTTCTTTGTTCTTATACTCAACATATGAGTGAAATCATTTGGTACTTGTCTTTCTCCGCTTGGCTAATTTCACTGAGCATAATACCCTCTAGCTCCATCCATGTTGTTGCAAATGGTAGGGTTTGTTTTCTTCTTATGGCTGAATAATATTCCATTGTGTATATGTATCACATCTTCTTTATCCATTCATCTACTGATGGACACTTAGGTCACTTCCATTTCTTTGCTATTGTAAATAGTGCTGCGATAAGCATAGGGGTACATCTGTCTTTTTCAAACTGGGCTGCTGCATTCTTAGGGTAAATTCCTGGAAGTGGAATTCCTGGGTCAAATGGTATGTCTATTTTGAGCCTTTTGAGGAACCTCCATACTGCTTTCCACAATGGTTGAACTAATTTACATTCCCACCAGCAGTGTAGGAGGGTTCCCCTTTCTCCACAACCTCGCCAACATTTGTTATTGTTTGTCTTTTGGATGGTGGCAATCCTTACTGGTGTCAGGCGATATCTCATTGTGGTTTTAATTTGCATTTCTCTGATGACTAAGTGATGTGGAGCATCTTTTCATGTGTCTGTTGGTCATCTGAATTTCTTCTTTGGAGAACTGTCTGTTCAGCTCCTCTGCCCATTTTTTAATTGGATTATTTGTTTTTTGTTTGTTGAGGTGTATGAGCTCTTTGTATATTTTGGATGTCAACCCTTTACCAGATCTGTCATTTATGAATATATTCTCCCATACTGTAGGGTACCTTTTTGTTCTATTGATGGTGTCTTTTGCTGTACAGAAGCTTTTCAGTTTGATATAGTCCCACTTGTTCATTTTTGCTTTTGTTTCCCTTGCCCAGGGAAATATGTTCATGAAGAAGTTGCTCATGTTTATGTCCAAGAGACTTTTTTTGGCCTATGTTTTTTTCTAAGAGTTTTATGGTGTCCTGACTTACATTCAGGTCTTTGATCCATTTCAAATTTACTCTTGTATATGGGGTTAGACAGTGATCTAGTTTCATTCTCTTACATGTAGTTGTCTAGTTTTGCCAGCACCATCTGTTGAAGAGACTGTCATTTCCCCATTGTATGTCCATGGCTCCTTTATTGTATATTAATTGACCATATATGTTTGGGTTAATGTCTGGAGTCTCTAATCTGTTCCACTGGTCTGTGGCTCTGTTCTTGTGCCAGTACCAAATTGTCTTGATTACTGTGACTTTGTAGTAGAGCTTGAAGTTGGGGAGTGAGATCCCCCCCCACTTTATTCTTCCTTCTCAGGATTGCTTTGGCTATTCAGGGTCTTTGGTGTTTCCATATGAATTTTTGAACTGTTTGTTCCAGTTCGTTGCAGAATGTTGTTGGAAATTTGATAGGGATTGCATCAAATCTGTATATTGCTTTGGGCAGGATGGCCATTTTGATGATATTAATTCTTCCTAGCCATGAGCATGGGATGAGTTTCCATTTGTTGGCCTCCAACTTTTTTTGTAGAGTTGTCTGTTTCTTTTTTTTAATTGTTAATTTTTACTTCATATATTTTGGGGCTCTCTTACTAGATTTGTATATATTTATAATTGCTATGGATTGAACTTTTTACCAATATATAATGTCCTTCTTCATTTCATAACTTTTTTGACTTAAAGTATATTTTGTCTGACAACTATATAGCCACTCCAGTTCCCTCTTGATTACTATTGGCGTGGAGTATCTTTTTCCACCCTTTTTCTTTAAGCTTTTTGCTGCTTTGTATAGATGGATCACATATTTTTTAATCCAGTTTGCTGATCTCTGCCATTAATGAAAATTTAGTTCACTTACATTTAAAGTGATAATTGATAAAGAAGATTATTTACTTCTGCCATTTAGTTCTTTTCTGTATGTTTCATATGCTTTTTGTTCCTCTGTTCCTTTATCACACTGCCTTTTAACAAAGTTGATTTTTCTACAGAGTATTTTAATTCCCTTTTGTTTTTCTGTTTGCAGTTGAAAAAATTTTCCTAGTGGTTGCTGTGGAAATAACAATGTAACTAATATCTTAAATTATAACAGCCTAGTTTGAGTAATACCAGCTTAGTTTCAGTAGTGTACACTGTGCTCTTACGCTTCTCTGATATCGCCACAGATTACATCTTTATACATTCTGTGCCCATTAGTATTGTTTTATAATTGTATTTTTATGCATTTGCCTTTTAAATCACATAAGAAAAAAAAGAAGGGTTACAAACCAAAAGTACAAAATACCAGTTTTTATATTTACCTATGCAAATACCACTACTAGTGTCCTTTATTTCTTACACCTTTGAGTTACTGTCTAATGTCCTTTCATTTCAGCCTTAAGAACTCCCTTTAGTTATTTCTTGTAGGGGAGGTCTACTGGTGATGAATTTTCTTAGTTTTTGTTTATGTGGAAATGTCATAATTTCTCTTACATCCATAAAGGGTAGTTTTGCCACAAGGTTACAGAATAGTTTATTGGTTGACAGTTTTTGTCTTTTCAGGACTTTCTATCATGTCATTGCCTTTTGGCCACATGGTTTATGATAGGAAATCAGCTGTTAATCTTATTGTGGATCCTTTGTGCATGAGAAATTGCTTCTCTCTTGCTCCTTTCAAAATTTTCCCTTCATCTTTTGTTTTCACTACTTTAATAGTAATGTGCTTTGGTGTGGATTTCTTTGTTTATTTTTCTTGAAGTTCATTGAGCTTCTTGGATATGTATATAATTGTGTTTTTCATCAGATTTGCTAAGTTTTCAGCTATGTTTCATATGTTTTGTTTCATTTATAAAAAATATTTCTTAAAATATGTTTTGTCCCATTCTCTTCTTTGGAGACTCTTATGCACATGTTAATATGCTTGATAGAAAAGAAAGCAAACAAGGAACTTATGAAACAATACAGAAAACAGAAAAAGAAGTCAGAAAAACTAATGTTCTTAGAAATAAGAGATGATAACCATGAGAGATTAAAAGAGCCAACTGAATGTCCAGCAAGAGAAATGAAGAAATATCTGCACTAAGGCTTATTACTTGGAAATTACAGAACACTGAGGTAAAGAAAATATTGTAAACAGTTCTATAAAAGAAAAACGGTTTAGTAAAAATGATGGAGGATAAGAATGGCACAATTTTCTCAGTAGTAACACTAGAACCTAGAAATCATTGAAACAATACCTGTAGGATTTGAGCGAATGATTTCTAACCTAGAATTTTAATACCAGCTAAACAAAATGTGAAGATAGAATAAAGACATTTCAGACTTGCAAAGTCTTATAAAATTTACCTCCAGTTGGAACTTAAGGGGGCCCAATAAATAGCACTCTTTTTCTCTTCTTGAATTCTGAACAAATTGGGAGAGAACAATGGAAGCATATGGAGACCAGAATATCATGTTTATTATGGATAAGGTTCACTTTGGAGAATGTGACTTATATTTCCAAGCAATTTTCTTGGAACCTCAGTGTGCCAGAATTTGGCATACTTACCCACTGAGGCACAGGCAGAGGTGAACAACTACAGGCCCTATGTGGGGCTTCATCTATAAATATTAAGAATATGAATAAGAGAATGGAACTTTCTTTCCTGTGAATAGCTGGATGTAAAAAGGAAGGAAAAGGTAAAATGGTAAGTTTTACAGATGTTTGTCCAAATTCACTGATGAACATGTTACTCTTCTTAGGAAAGGAATGAATGAAGGGAGTGGAAAGAAGTCAGAAATGTTGTAATAATGGATGTCTCTTTACATAGAATGAAATGTTAGAGGGAGGGGCATAATTATTTTCTTCAATACTTTTTTGTTTCCTTTCTTAGAAAGCTACTGGAGGATGTGCTTCACCAAAAAAGAGAGAGTAAGTCATGGAAGAGGAAAATAGAAGAGTCAACACAAGAGGGTAGATGGAAATTGGTAGGATGATCAGTTCTACCATTGGTCTTATGGTGACAACTGTGGTGGAAGTCTAATTGTGACTAGAAAGCACCAAAAAACAGATGTCTAGGGAGAGAGCAACAACAACGAAACAAACACATAGATTAGTTGAGGTGTCAACATACTGAGAGATTTACAGTTCAGTCAATGAATTATTGATAGGTATATAAAAAAACTAAAGAAAAATGCAGTAATTTATTCCAGGTAAAACTAAAAAGTATACCAAAAGGGAAATGTGATTATTGTATATGTATTACTTAAGTCAAAAGGCTATGCTACTGTGACAAAGAGATCCAGTAATTAGTGGCTTAAAAATTTCTCTCTCATGTAGTAGTTGCTAGGTGAATGGTCATCAGACCCAGAGGAATAGTTTATTTGTGTAGTCATTCAGGGACCCAAGATCCATTGATGATGTTGTCCAGCCAAAACTTTGGCCAAAGATTAGTAGTGTGGACTTTACCTGGTGTCTTGTCTGAGAGTTTCATCCCTTGGGAAGTTCACTATAGTTTCAGTGAGGCTGAGAAATGACAATGTTAAGTTCCTAGAGTAAAAGGGTTTTCACCTGACTCTATTCTCCCTGTGGTAGGTCAGGTACTGGATTCATTTCTGCATCCAGCAGTCTACAGGTCTA
This sequence comes from Manis pentadactyla, assembly GCF_030020395.1. Taxonomy (NCBI): domain Eukaryota; kingdom Metazoa; phylum Chordata; class Mammalia; order Pholidota; family Manidae; genus Manis; species Manis pentadactyla. The sequence continues at coordinate 42,224,930 of NC_080022.1, read as the reverse complement.
TAATCCACCTCTGTCTCTGCCTCATCCCAGAGCACTGGGCAGAGCTCTTTATATAGTGACTCAGTCAGTAATAGCTTATTACCTTCAGGTGTGGAAGCATTAGCCTAGCAGTAAGCCAATTATATTACATCATCAAGTAGTTTTGGGTCAGGTGAGGATCCTGGCTATAGGAACTTGCATTTTCCCCACACCTGGGCTCTTTATAACTGCATAATGTCAGTCCTCACTCAAGACCTACTGATTCAGAATCTGCATTTAGGAACTAGCTGATTCCTATGCACAAAAGTTTGAGATTAACTGGTCTGGATTAGAACGTAATCATTGGATATATGATGGAAGGTGGATGATGGAGAATTTTATCTAGTGAGAAGGGGAGAGCATGGAAGATGTGACAGCTTGATTTTAAGGACACACTTAACTGCAGGGAAGGCTGGGAAATGTAATCTAGTCATATGTCCAAGAAAAAGGAGAAAGAGTTTTGATGGACCTCTAGAGAACTCTATTCTATGGTATAATATTTGGCTCAGCCATGAATAATATTGCCATATCAAAATCATCCTGGGGGGATGGCGGTGGGATGGGAACGTGTGTGTGCAATTCTGTCTGTCTCTAGGGGGAGTGAGAGACAGCCAAATTCTTACATAGTAGGAAGTCAGTAGATAATATCTAAGCTAAAATAGAATAAGAACTGTCAGTATAGGCATGTAATTTAGAAATAGGGAAAGAAATCTCAGAAGAAAACACTAAAAGAATTGAAAGTAGTTGCTTCTGAGGAGAGAGATTGGTAGTTGCTAGGAGAGTACTGCTTTGTCTTACAGTGAGTGCTGTTGACCTTTTGAGCTGTTGTCTTGCCAGTGGGTTTCAGCCCCAGGCAAATTCACCATGGATTCAGTGTGACCAAAAATATTGACAGCAAAATGTTCTTGGGGTGAAAGGGTTATACCCAACTTTATTTCCAGGTGGCGGGTCAGTCACTAAAATCCTGTTCACTCAGAGCGAGTCTGCATGCAGCAAATCTGGTCTCTGCCTCTGGGCCCCTCTGTCTGCACAGCCATCCTCTGGGCCTCTCTGCCTGCACAGCCGTCCCACACAGCTGTCCTCTGGGCCTCTGTCCTTGGTGCTGCCATCACTCCAGCCTCTGCTCTGCTCTCCTGCAGCCTTGCAGCCTTGTGTGTTGTGCCCAGAGCACTGGGTGGAGCTCTTTATATAGAGTCAACAGCCATGTATTGCCCACAGGTGTGCAGTGAGCTAGTCAACCAGTGCCAGGTGAGAATCCTGGCCACAGGAACTCTCATTTTATCCACAGCTGTGTAAATGTATTTATTTTATAAAAAGCAGATTGAAAAAAAAATCCCAGAGTCCAGTAGGATGTAAATGCCTGATAAGTGTTAAGTGGTAATTACCTTAAGAAAGGTTAAGAACAAAATTCATAGAGACTTATCAGAGCCTAGCCTGGGCGGTGATAAGAGGTGGGGTGGGGGATTGAGGGATGGATTAGGGAAAGCTTTCTGAAGGAAAGACATATTCTAGTTATGTTGTAGACAATATTAGGTTTTATATAATTAAACATTGTGGATAAAGTGATGGTTCCTATAGTCAGGAATCTCACCTGGCCGGCTAGCTCACTACACATGTGTGGGCAATATGTTGTTACTGACTCTATATAAAGAACCTCTGCCCAGTGCGCTGGGAGATAGGGTGGCGGCTGCAAGGCTGCAGGAGAGCAGAGACGAGACTGGAGTGGTGGCAACGCCAAGGACAGAGACTGAGATGGCTGTGCCGATAGAGAGGCTCAGAGGCAGAGACCGGCTTGCTGCATGCACACTTGCTCTGAGTGGATGGGATTCTAGTAATTGACCTGCCACCATGGGAATAAAGTTGGGTATAAACCCTTTCACCCCAAGAACATTCTACTGTCATTTCTTTGGTCTCATTGAATCCATAATGAACTTGCCTGGGACTGAAACCTGTTGGCAAGACAAACATCTTTTGGATTTAGTTTGTTTTAAAACTCAATAATTAAAAATAACTTAATGCTAATTTTTCAGTAATCCACTTAACACATTTATTGAGTGCTTACTTTGAACTAGGCATTGCAGTAGGCACTGAAGATGTAATGGTAAGGAAAATCAGAAATGGTTACTTACATCTTGGAGCTTATGGTCTAGTGGGGTGACTGACAAATTCTTCATTGTGTGTAAGACTGTAGGGAAGAATATAGTTTCCCTTGACTTCTACTTTCAGACCACTCCTTAGAGCAGTGATTCTTTAAGTGTAGTCCCCAGTCTAGTCACATGGGAATCACCTGGGAACTTGTTAGAGAGATGTAAATTTTCAGGCTCCATTCCAGATCTACTGAACCAGAAATCTGGGAATGGGAACCTCCAGGTGGTTCTAATGATTGCCAAAATTTGAGAACTTCTGCTTTAAAGGTAATCAATATTTTACTTGGTGTACTACTAATAGTGTATTTCAGTGTTAATAATAACTAATTACATATGCCAGATTATATAATTAATAATCATTTAATGACTTTTAAAATGTTTAATAATATATTCATTTAGAATTCAGCACATACCATGTATAGTAATTCAGCCTCTGGAGTCCTAGTTTATGTGGATTCCTTCTGCTTAATAAGCTTTTTTCTCCTGTAAGAGAGTATTATCTACAAATGCTGTCTTTTTTTTTTAATTTGAAGTAATATTGAAATCTAATATATTAGTTCCAGGTGTGCATCATTGATTCAGCATTTGTATAAATTGTGAAATGATCACCACAATAAGTCTAGTTAGCATTTGTACAAATACTGTGTATTTATGGAGACTGGGAGGTCCCTGGTAATTTTCTGTAACTAGTAAAATTATCAGAACCAATATAATGGTAACCAGTATAATGGTAAAACACCAATATAATTTATGTTTCAAGGATTTGCATAGAATCATAACATTATAATTGGAGTAGACTCTAAAGATAGGCTGGTTCAGCTACTTGTTTTATAGTATGTAAAATTTTTAAAAAGCAGTAGAAGCTTCTGATAACTTTATGTAATTATGCCTTCAAAGAGTTTCCCTGTCTGTCCCTTGGAAGGGTTACTTGAACGGTAACTGTTCCTTTGATTAGCATCTCCATTAGTGGTGCAACAGTTATTTCAGGTAAACTTTCTTAGCTAGTGTTTCTTTTCAATTCTTTAAACCCTTAGGCCCAGGACTTGTAGGCCAGACCACCAGTTGAATGATGGATAATTATAGAAAGGCATAAAAAACTTTTCTTGAAACAATTCTAGTTTTCTGATGAAGACCAGTTTACAGCAGGAAACGGAATGTGGAGACCTCAGTCTGGAGTAATATTCTTTTTTTTTCTCTATATTATTATTATTTTAAAAATTTTGATATTGTTAATGTACAATTACTTGAACATTATGGTTACTAGACTCCCCTATTATCAAGTCCCCCCAACATACCCCATTTGGAGTAATATTCTATTAATTGCTAGTGATTTTGAATGTCTGCTAAGTACCTAGCATTGTGGTAGGCAAGAGAAAAGTAGAAAACATGATTAGAACTGAAAGTAGGAAATGGACTGATGTCTTAATGATTTATTTAAAAATGAAATGGAATGCATTCTAAATGCTGTAGTTTTATATTCAAACACCTTTTCAAGAAATTCATTAAAAATTATTTGTATTTTCTTTATGCTAATTGGTTATTTAAGGTTAAGATTTCATTTAATACTTACTTACCACATTCTGAAAATGCAACCAGGAGTTAAAAAGTAGGTCTGTGTTTTTCTTTGGTTCAACCAGTTTTACCATCGGTGTGCCCTGGGAAGCAATGAACCTTATTTTCTAAACCCTACCTATCTCTTCAGAGAAAACTTCATTTCTAGGAATTGTAACTTTTTTGGGAAATTTTTATGCTGCTGATAACCTTAAAAGAAAATGTTAAAAAAAAATAGCAGTTTTGCTATAAGATTACTACACCTTTTTTTTTGAGGCAATAGGACATTTGCTACTCTTACAAGAAAAGGTGGGGATGATTAGAAAATGAGTATAGTGTGTTTTTTTCTTAGTGCATTGTTTCTATTAAAACCTTTAAATGTACTTTTAGTTATATGAAACAAGTTATTCATTTAAAGTGAAAGCTGGCAATTTTCTGAGTCTTGAACTCCTCACTAGCATTTATATATATGAAGTATATTGATTTTTAAAATCTTTATAGCTTTTGTTTATATGTACAGTGGAGAAATAGTGTGTCTAAAAAGTTTTATAAATAGAATTGTGGGTCCGTATTGCTATATCTAGTCTTTATGGCTTTTGTCATTAAGATGACATCTACAAATATTAAAGAGTCATTAGCATAGAATAGCATTAGAAAGTTAAAAATACTTTGGTTACTGGTTAAGGTGAAACTAATCTTTTAGAAATAGAACAGTTTTTATTTTAAAATTAGCTTATGGCAGTTTCTACAAGGATTTATGTGTAGTCATATATTTGACAGCTGTTTTGACAGTTCTGTAAAACACCTTATCAAGAATAATGAAAGCAAAATGTGTTAATTAAATAAACTCCAATATCCAAAACCAGTAGCAAAAACATTCTTTTGTAGATTAAAAATGCTACAGCTTTTTACTGGAAAATAATGTTAGTCAAAAATTGGTGCTGAAAATCTAGTATGGTTCTGACTTAAATTTTAATAATCATAATTTCTTGAAATATTACTTTATAAAATAATTTGGAAAGAAGAACCCATAAGGTTTCTTTCTTAATATAAGTAAAAGGCAATATTAATCTAGACAGAGATCAAGGCAGAGGATGTAAACTACCACAAATAGGAATTTTAAAAGCTAGATCCTAGTTGAGTAAGATATGCCAGTGGAGCCATAAATAGGTAAGTTTATTCCCCCCCTCCTTTTTTTAAAATATGCTTTAGCAACAACTCAGGTAGTTGGAAGTAAGTCAGTGTGGGCAAGATTTTGCTAATTTAGGCTTCTTTAAACCGATTACCATTTGTATATATATTGGTATTCTTGTACTTTCTTTGTTTCATTTCCTTTTATATTAATTGTGGCGCATGAGTTGCAGGTTTTTATTTACTTTTTAGTTGAAATTTTGAGTTATGTAATACATTTTTCTAAAAGTTCCTTGTTTTGATGTCATATTGCCATAATTACATTAGAATCTTCTTGTAAGCATTTGGCTTTTACTAAGTGAGCTTTAACTCCTCATAAAATTTTTAGAGTTTTAAAAAATTTTACAAATTTTTAAAGCTTTTTTATGTCTCATAAATTTAAAAAATGGCTTTTGCACTTGAAGTAACTTTTTTTTTTTTTGACCCAATAGTTTGCTTGCCTAAACTGGATTTGAAGTAATTCAAACAACTGGACATCTGCCATTTTACACTAACACAATTGGAAAGAAGCAGGTTTTCAAATAATGGAAGAGTCCACGACCTCTAAAAATGAAAATCATGAACCAAAGAAGAATGCTTGGGCTCTTTCTGAAGAAAGCAAAGCAGTTAAAATTATAACTAATAAGACTTTGAAAGCTAGAAATGATAAATCAATCAGAGAAATTGGGACCAGTTCTCCAAATAGGAATAGTAGTAAAAAAAATAAGCAAAATGATATTTGTATAGAAAAACCAGAGGTTAAATCATCTAAAGTAAGTGCTGCCCCTCTTCCAGGACCTAAAGACTTGGGGTTTGTCCTTCGAGATCAAAGTTACTGCAAAGCAAAAAAATTACCTAATTCACCGGTGAAAGCAGAAAAGGTACCTGTTTCACAGGCAAAAGGAGAAAAGGCAACCAGTTTACAAGCAAAAGCAGAAAAATCACCAAAGTTACCTAGGTCACCTGTGAAAATAGAAAAGGCACCCAGTTCACAGGCAACAGCAGTGGAAAAGGCACATAGTTCCCAGAGGAATGCAGAAAAAGCTCCCAATTCTCAAATGAAATCAGAAAAGATGCCCAGTTCACCAGCAGAAGCAGAGAAGGTACCTAGTTTGCTATTGAAAGAAAACTTGAGGAAGACAGAATCACAGCAGACTGGAAAAAAAATCCCAAGCTCCTTTACTTCTGTGGACAAAGTGAATATTGATAATGTAGAGGGAGAAAAATCTGCTCTGGAAAATTCACTCCGACCTCATAAGCAACAAACGTGTACGGAGACTACTGGTGATTCTGATGATAGTGCTTCTGGAATTGAAGACATAACGGATGATTTGAGTAAGTATAAGTTAGATTATCCCACAAGTCACATTTTTGGAGGGACTTTGCTATATTAATGTTCTTTAGATTATTCCTAGTTTAATTTTAACTACTTTAGTTATAAAAGGATATTAATAATATGGCTCTTTAAGTTGAAAAAAATAATCTTTATGTTTATTATGGTAGTTAGAAAGCCTGTGCAAATGGAAATTTAGTGGCTTCTCTATTTGGTATGTACATGAACGCATGCATACATGCTCTTTATTTGGTCTTGGTAATACAGTGCTCATACATTCACCAAACACATATGTATTAAGTTCCTATTATATGCTAAGCATGTGTTTATAGTGGAAAACTAGAAAAACATAGTTCCAGACTTCAAGGAGGCTTCCATTTAGATGGGGGTGATACAGATAACTACAGTGTTAATTTAGTTCAGTGCCAGAAAAGAGTTTGAGAAACTACATGATTTAATTGTGGAATTTAGACTTTGGGTTAGGGAAATGCATGATATAAATGTGAGACTGTGAGTATAACTGAGATTCAGTATGACTAGAACAGGGATTGAGGGGGAAAGTGGCAGTAGATGTAGCTGAATAGGCACACAATGATTGGAGAATAACGGGCCCTTTAGGACATGATAGTTTAGACTTTGACTGTTTTGAGAAGCCACTGAAGAGTTTGCTTGCATGATCAGATATGTGTACATAATTTAAAAATCTTTGACTATGCAGCTATAAATTCTTTGACAGGAACAAAATAGATTGCTTAGGACACTGTTGAAATTTTACTTGAGAACTGTTGATGTAAAATTCACTTTCTTCTGGTATCTTGATCTTAGCTTTAATTACTTGTTTGTGTTATCCATGTCTTTTGAGTACTTTAATCCTGATTTTGTTTAAATTAATGAATTTTCCTTGACAGTCTTTTTTCTTGATGTTTCTGTGACAAGAAGAATAAAGCCTTTCCTTAATGTATAAACAGTGAAAAAACTATTTCTAAATCATTGTTTACCATACTTTGGAACAAACACTGGGAAAGAGTTCAGAAATAGCTTTTTTTCTGGTGGTACACAGATGATGGAATATTGATACAACTTTAAAAAAATTTTTAATAGAGGTATCTTTATGTGTATAAGAAAAAAATATCAATATCATAATTTTATAGATATGACTTAGGACAAGGCCAAATATGGAAGTCAATTTAAAAATAGTATCAAATAAATAATAATATCAGTAATGTTTAGATATGACAAATCCTAACATGATAGTACCTGAAAGATTGAAGTTGAGAAATAACTGGCGCATAAGATCACTTGTAAGGGTGTGATTTTTCACTAATTCACTTGATTTAGTGAAAATCCTGATTTACAGATTTTTTTTAAAAAAAGTAACAAAATAAATGTGACAGTGAGATGGTTAAGTGTCTGGGTTCTGGATTAGAGTTTCATAGGTTTTGAATCACATCGTCCCTACCTAATGACTTTGTAATCTTGGAATAAGCTGCTTACCTTTTAAAACATGTCTCAGTTTCCTCATTTTTTAAAAAGTGGAGATGCTTCTGCTTGTGTTAGGAAGGTTAAGTGAAATAATCCAACAGAGTTGTATGTAGTACCTGACACAGTAGGTATGCAATGGCAATGAGTATTCTTTGTTATTATTTCTATTTTTATATTGAATGCAGTTATTTGTTAACATGGAGAACAAGTTGAACGAGCTGAGGAAGCTAGTAGATCAAGTCTCCTTTTGGGGGACTTGGTTTAATAAATTAGTAAGAATAATTTATAGTATAGAAGTGATTTTTTAGGCAGTCTTAAATAAGTGCTTCTCATGTTTTAAAGAATTCTCTTCAATATGTAAAATATGTGCCTTGAAGTCATGTTCATAATTGTTTAGCACTTTTTTTATACGAAAAAATCTAAATTAATAATAGTTGAGTGAATGATTTCTCATTAGACATGAGTGATCCTCAGTAAACTAAACACAATAAAAATTTCATCTTTAACTCAGTCTTATATGGACTTAATAGGCTTTATAGAAGTTTGATTAATCTCAGGCCCACCTGAGATTAGTAGATTACTCTCCATTAGGTCCAACTTTAGCTCCCATCTAACACTTCCATCTTTTTCTTTTGCCATTCACTCATTCAATAAATATTTTTTTTTGGTGTCTGCTATATGTCTAGTACTGATCTAGTCATTAGAAACAGAGCAGTTAACAATATGCAACATTGTTCTTATGGAGTTAATCTACTAGTGGGAGGAGACAGACAACACATAATAAATAATGAAAGTATATAATAAATTAGGTGGTGATAAATCTTACAAATAAAATGGGATGATGTGTCTGGTGGTGCTGGTGGTTCAAATTTAAATTGTCCCTGAGAAGTTGACATTAGAGCAAATACTTCAAGGAGAAGAGATGAGAAGCGTGAGCCTGCTGAATATTTGAGTGGAGACTATTCTAGATTTGGGTGTCTCAAACTTTAATATGCATATGAATCACCTGGAATTATATGTAACTACAGGTTCTTGGGCTCCATTCCCAGAGATTTTTTGTTCACAAAGTCTAGAGCAGGGCCTGAGATAATTGGATTTCTAACAAGGTACTGAGTGAGGTTGATGCTGGTCAGGATCATGTTTTTGAGCCACATGACTGAACTCTTTCCTTACTTTCACTTACACCATCCTTCATTATGTTAATTATTCAGATCACATTACTACTGTTCAAAATGTTTCAGTACTTTCCCGTAAGTCATAGTAAAGGCTAGTGTCCTTGCAATGACATAGGGCCCTACATGATCTGTGCCACTCCCCCGCTTCTCTGCTCTTACTCATCTACTTCTCACCCTTTTCTCTGTGTGCTCAAGCTTCAGTGGTTTCCTTGCAGTTCTCAACTGTGAATGCAAATGTCCACCTGATGGCTTTCACATTTGTTTTTTCCTCTGCCTGGAACACTCCCCAGATGTCCATATGGCTCTCTTCCTTCACCTTCTCAGTCTTTTGCTGGGTCACTTATCTAAGATTTATAACCCTCACCTCCACCTCTGACATTTCCTATTCCTTTTACCTGTTTGATTTTTCTCCATAGACCTTATCACTATCTATCATATTTAAAAAATTTTTAATTTACTTTTATATGTGATAGTTTTAATGAGATATAATTCACATGCCATAAAATTTGCTGTTTTAAAATATACAACTTAATGGCTGTTCGTATATTCACAGAGTGTATAGACATTGCCACTATCTGATTCCTGAATATTTTTATCACCCCAAAAAAGAAACCATACCTGTTAGTTGTCACTACTCATTATCCCCTCCTTCCAGCCCCCACCAACTGCTAGTCTACTTACTTTCTCTGTAGCTTTGCCTATTTTATATAAATTGATTCATATGACGTGTGGCCTTTTGTGTTTGGCTATTTTCACTTAGCACAATGTTTTTAAGATTCATCTATGTTGTAGCATGTTTCAGTACACTATTCCTTTTTATTGCTGAATAATATTCCATCACATGGATATATCACCTTTTGTTTATTTTTTCATCATTTGATAGATATTTGAATTGTTTCCATTGTTTGGCTGTTATGCTATGAACATTTGTTGAAAAGTTTTTGTGTGGATATATGGTTTCATTTCTCCTTAAAATATATGTAGGAGTGGAATTGCTGAGTCATATGGTAACTTAATTTTTTTGGTGGTAAAATATATATAAGATTTATTATCTTAGCTGTTTAAAAATGTACTACAGTTCAGTGGCATTAGGTCCACTTACAGTATTGTACAGCTCTTTCTAATTGCAGAACTTCTTCATCACCCAGAAGGAAACCCTATATCTATTAAGTCATTCCCAATTCCACCCTTCCCTCAGCCTCTAACAACCACTAGTATGCTTTCTGTTTCTATGCATTTGTCTGTTGTAGATATTTCATAGAAATGGACTCACACAATAAGAGTTTTTTTGTGTCTGGCTTCATTCATTAAACATTGTGTTTTCAAATTCATTCATGTTATCGTATGTAACAGCACTTCTTTCCTTTTTAAGAGTATAGACTAAATTGTGTCCTCTTAAATTCCTATGTTGAAGCCCCAACTCTTAATGTGATTATATTTGGAGATGAGAGCTTTTAGTATGTAATTAAGATAAAATGAGGTCATAAAGGTGAGGTCCTAGTCAAATGGGATTGGAGGCTTTATAACAAGAGGAAGAGAGAGGTCATCACTTTGCGTGCACTGAGGAAAGGCCATGTGAGAACACAATGAGAAAATGGTTGTATGCAGTCCAAGGAGAGAGCTATCATCAGACATCAACCCTCCTGGCACTTCGATCTTGGATTTCGCTGCCACCAGAACTGTGAGAAAATAAGTTTCTATTGTTTAAGACACCCAATCTATGGTATTTTGAGCTAAGACAGCTTAATAATATTTTATTATATAAATATGCCACATTTAAAAAAATTCATTTTTTCAGTGATGGACTGTAATGAATAGGGCTGCAGTGAGTATTCATGTACAATGTACAGTGTTTTGTTTGAATATGATTTTTCAACTTCTGTTGTTTTGTGAGAATATTAACATCTCACAGAGCTATGACTCTATGCAACAATGTTTGGGAAGTTCTGCCCGATGTTATTTTACTTTTATATTGATTTCAGAAAATTAAATAATTTCATTTATTTCTGACTTTTAAAGAAACATATATAGCTTTCTCTGATTCTTTATATTGGCAGGAATGATAATTTTACAGGAGTTGTGATGTAGTTGCCTTGTCATGCGGGGCAAGTTGAACATAAAAAAAAAGGTTAGAATAGTATGTTGTCTTGCTATACTATCCTTTTCCATGAAATCTAGAAATAAAACTAGGATTTCATCTTTTACATTTCCATCATAAAATGATTACTAAAAAAACTGAAATTATTTTTCTGTTTGAATCCTTTTTATAACATCTTTAAGACTTTGGCTTCCTATTACAGAAACTTCTGTGTTCTTGTGGTAGGAGACACATCACCTCTGGGAGCACACCATTGCTTCTTTGTTCAGAAATTAAGTGCTATCAAAAGGCAGAACTGACTGTCAGAGTTCTTGTAGGTGGTAGGTTCTTTTGAGGGTACAGTGGAGAGATTTGTTGATTTCTATGAGCATTTACCTTTAGAATTGCTTTTAGATATATCACAATTATTTATTCAATACACTTTCTTTAAATGTTTTCTTAGGTCAGGCATTGCATTCAAATCTGAAGGTACAAAGTTAAAATAAGACCTGATCATTAGCATCAAGGAATTCATCATTTAATGTAGGAGATAATGAATACAGATTACATTTACTATGCAAATATGAGGTAATAGAGGGTACTATGAGAATATAAAGAATATCAGCTGTCTTCTGAAACAGGTGATGCTTAAGTTGAATTTTGCAGAACAGATTAACTTAACTAATTGACATGGAGAGGGCTGGGAGGGCCTTGATAATAGAGGGAACAGCATATGTAAAGACATTGAGACTTGAAGTAGCAGTGATCTATTCTAGCACATTTGGTATGAAGTGAAAAGTGTTAGGGGAGGATATAAGGTTAGAGATAGAGGCAGCTTAGCTCTTTTTCTTGAAGTCTTGGCATAAAAATCTCAGAGAAGCCTTCACTGACTCCTGTTGGTCTCCTTCTCAGTCATTTGCTTTTTTCCTTTATAGCACTTACTGCAACTTGGAATTGCTGTATTTATTTCATTTACTGCTTTCATGAGGGTGAGGACTATGTTATGCTAGAGAATTTAAATTTTATTCTGAACTCTTTGAAAGCCTTTTAAGTAACTTAAATAGGAGGATAGCATTGATTCAATTTGTATTAAAAAAGTCACATTTGAGATGGAACCTACTGTGTTCCAGGTACATATTGCTAGGTGCTGGAAATACAAGGTGAAAGCACATAGTCTATACCTTGAAGAGATTATGATCTAGTTAGGAGGCAGAGAAGCAAAGAAAAAAATATTGATGTGCTGGAGATAACCCAAGAGTTAAATGAAAGCAAAGAAGGAGCCTGGTATGGTTTTGTGGTCTGGAGTATGTATGTTCTTTTAGTAGAGTGATAGAGTCACTAATGTGACTTTAGTACAGTATCTTTTCTTGGGACTTAAAATAGCTTTTTATCATATTACTTACAAAGATTCTACAAGATGGTTATGTTAGCCTCGTGTAATGTGTCTCAGTCATTTTTGTCTCTTTTGATAGGTAGGTTGGAAGAACAAGACTGTCATTTGACCCATGAAGTTGATTTTTCTTTGTGTATTCTGAAACTCTCTGTATCTCTTACTAGTATTTTACATAGGTATACCAGCTGTACAACCAAGGAAAATATGATATATTTTCTGTATGTGTGTGTATAAATTCAATGTCTGCTTTTCATTAAAAACTTTTAAAATTTACCAGTTCTGATGATGGTAACTAAGTGATTGCTTCCTTTTCTAGGTAAAATGAAGAATGATGAATCTAATAAAGAAAATTCTTCAGAGATGGACTATTTAGAAAATGCTACTGTGATAGATGAATCTACATTGACACCTGAGCAGAGGCTAGGCTTGAAACAAGCAGAAGAACGCTTAGAAAGAGATCACATCTTTCGACTTGAAAAAGTATACTATGTTATTTTAGTTATTTGGAGGAAAATGTGTTTCATAACTTTGCTTTTTCAAGTACAGCTTTAAAAATCTTTTCTTCCATTCCTAAGGCAGAGCTAACATTCATCTTTACTTCCTTCTTCTCTCCCTCTCTTCTTCCTTTCCTTCCTTTGTTAGCCAATCCTTACATCTGTGAGTCTGACTTCATTCATTCACCCCAGGGGTCGACAAACTATGGCCTTATGTGGTTTGTTTTATTCATTCATTCATTCATTCATTCATTCATTCATTCTTATTTATTTATTTATTTATTTATTTATTTATTTTCTGTGTGTGTGTGTTTTTAATTATGGCAAAATACACCTGGCTCCCTGTTTTTTTTTAATTGAAGTAAAATTCCTATACAGTCTTAATTGGTTTCAAGTAATACAGCACAGTGGTTTAACAGTTACCCATATTATTAAATCCTCATCCCAACTTGCGTAGTTACTATCTGTCAATATAGGAAGATGTTAACTGAATCACTGACTATATTCTCTGGGCTGTGCTATCCTTGTGACCAACTTATATTATGATTGAGAATTTTTGTGCCGCTTATCCCCCTCACATTCCCTATCCACCCACCCCAACCCTTCCCCCATGGTAACCGCTAGTCACCTTTCTGAGTCTACTGTTGTTTTTTTTAATTCTGTTTTGCTTTGTTTTTACATTACACAAACAAGGGAAACCATAGGTATTTGTCTTTCTCCACCTGGCTTATTTCGCTGAGCATAATACCCTCTAGGTCCATCCATGTTTTTGTAATTGACAGGATTTCTTTTTTTTTATCCTAGCCCCTTGTTTTTGTAAGGGAAGTTTTATTGGAACACAGCCATGTCATTCATTTACATATTATCTATGGCAGCCTTCTTGCTACCATGGCAGAGTTGAATTGAGTAGTTGCTACAGAGTATATGGCCTACAAAGTATAAAATATTTACTAGTTACCAAAGCATAAAATATTTACCTAAATATTACTGTGTCCCTTTACAGAGGAAGTTTGCTGACCCCTGATTTATTCTTTTATTAAATGGATACTGAATGCTTGTTATATTCTAGGAACTATGCTGCCAGGCACTGGGGATATATTGTTGAAAATGGCACACTTTCTGCCCTTTGGAAGTTAAGTTCATTCAAAGTGACAGAAATAAATTAGCAAATACTGCATGATGTATTAGACTTCTACCTTTTATCTTTGCTTTTCTCTTCCCCTTTCCTCCTTTTTCTCCCCTATTCACTGGATATCTACTGTACATTAGGAACTGTTCTAGCCACTAGTATCTTGTTCCTGAGTATTAATTAATAATCTGGAAGAGCACATTCCTAGTCTTAAGAATAAAACACTGCTAGGTATTAAAGGGTAGAATTATAAATCATGTATTCACAAATAGATACTTGAGATATTTGTGAGTATACATATAAGAAAATAGGTCATCATTCTTGATAAATAAGAAAGAGAAACAGTATGGTTTTGTATAGTTTATAAAAATGAGGTCATATCTAAATTGAAGAAGGAAATCCCTGGGTTATTAATAGAACTTATGAGAGAGTAGTTACCTTATAAAAATAGAAAGGAATGTAAAGGAGTAGAGACCCATGACATAGGAGAGAGGTTTGTGTTGTATAGCTAGTCTCAAGAGTCTAGTTAGAAGGAAGTGTTTTTTTGCAATTTGCTGTTTCACTTTGTTCTGTCTTTCCTTTCACTTTCTCTTTTCTAAGCCTGAAATTAGTAGGTGTTAGGGATCTATCATAGTCAGGGTAAATATTGAGTGAGTGTCTTTCATGTGCCATGATCTGCTGCTTAAAGTTGAATTGGGGCATACATGGCATTTTAAAAAACGTGATACTGCTTTGCTAGGAGTTTACTAACCAGAGAAAAACATGTAAGAGAATAATAATAGTAATAATACTGTTGTTTGAAAATGTGGTCTTTGAGATGGGACCAACTTGAGTTGGGGCATTGAAGGCCTCGTTTTTGGGATGCTTTATAAGGAGGCAACATTGGAACTGAGTTTGAAGGAGTGGCTAGAAGTTGACCAAGTGGTTTGAGGAAGGGTGGTATAGGTGATGGCATGTGTAAAGGAAGTGTGAAAAATGTATTTTTGAGGAAAATAAGCAGGGAACTGAATGGGAAGATACGTAGAATATGAAACAGGAAAGTTTAGTCTTGGGAGAAGGAAGAAGTTGGGGTGGAATGGATATTTGATATTCGTAGAAAAGAGTGGCCTGGGGTGAAGGAAAAGCTAGGAAACTTGGAAGACATTTTATTTGTTGTCAGTTTAGGCAACAGTGATGTAAAATAGGTGTGCCAGTACTAGCATAGATGTCTATAATTCCTTTCCTTTTAGTTACCTCTTTGTTTCTCAATGCCCTTCAACCTCTTGTTTTCAATCCAGTATACTCTTAATAACATTTTTCTTTATCAACATTAGATGCTCATTAGGAATAGTCTTATGTACTTGCTTTTGATTTCATCAGGTCCTTTGGTTCATAGTGTACTCATAGATTATATAATTGAAGAGTAAAAATGTAAGTTTTCACCAAGAAAAGAATAAATCCAAATTATTAGATCAGAGGGTAAATTTTCTTAGAGTAACTAGGAAATATTTAGAATTTCCATGCCCAGAAATCTTTATTCTAGCTGGTCTGCAGAAACTTTAAAGTTTTATTAGTGTTTTTGATTAATGGTAAAATAAAATCTTATAACTAAAATAAAATAATAAAAAGTAAAATATAATGGTAAAATAAAATATAAAGGAATTAAAAAAATATTTTTCATGCATCTCTTCTGTGAAACTAGAAACTTCATGATGGTGAGAACATTTTTTGTGTTACTTGATGTTGTGTCTGATACAGTGCCTTGCACACAGTAGTTGGTCAGTAATTAGAGGTAGTTTGCTTAGTGGTTAAGTATAGGTTTTCAAGTCACTGGGTCTAGTTCTGCCCCTTACTGGTTGGGTAACTGGATAAATTATTTAACCTCTTTAAACCTCAGTTTCTTTATCATTAAAATAGAGTTGATAAAAATGACACCCAACTTATTGGGCTGTTATGAGGATTAAATAAAATGATACATGTATTTTGGCACAGTGCCTTATATTTAGTGAGCGCTAAATAAAGGTTAAATTCTTGTGGAACTGATTGTTTTATCAGGTAGGGCAATTTTTGTTAAGGATATAGAAGCAGGTTCCAATGAGTGTCAGTTGAGATGTCATCCCAAACCTTCTGACTCCCCATACAGTATTAAGCTCTTTTTATTAAGAGAATCCAGACATATCCTTGTAATTGTAACATTTTACAATTGGAAAATTCATGTGAGTGATTTCATGACTCCCTTAGTGACCTCATCCATAGTCATGGTTTTAGATATTCTGTATTTATGTTTTCACCTCCTGAGTCTGATGTTTCTTTTTACTTCCACCACTTTTACCCTGACCATGCCAGCATTATCTCTCTTCCACATTATTGGAGTATGCTTATGGTAGCAATAAGCTCTTCCTGATTCTATTCTTAATACAGATAGCAAGTGATCCTTTTAAAATATAAATCAGATCTTGTAATTCACTGCTTGTAAACCTTCAGTGCCTTCCCCTTACACTTAGAATAAAAGCCAGAGTTCTTATGTGGGACCTTGTGATCTGGCCACCATTACCTTTCTCTTCCAGTCATACTTGCCTCTTTGTAGTTTCTCAAACATATTAGGCAAATTTCTGCCTCAGGACTTTAACATTCACATTTCCCTTTTCATGCAAAGTCTCTTCCCAAATATCCACACAGATCAATCCTTCACTCACTTTAAGTTACTTTATCAATAAGGTATTAAGTGATGACACTAATTTAAAAAAAGCAGTTAATAATGTCCCCACTCCTTTTTATTTGTGCATTTGTTTATTATCTATCTCCCTACACTAGAATATAAATTTCCTAAGGATAGAGATTTTCATTTGTTTCATTTACTTTTGTTCCCAGCTCCTAGAATAATGTTTGACATAACAGTACATGCTCAGAAAGTATTTGATGAATTATAAACTAATTGTGGTTGGAAATTAAGAGGTAGAAGTCTCTGTAAGGACTTAATTTATTCCCCAATAAGGACAGATTTGAAAGAATTTTTATACTAAAGAATTGGGATGACTAGATTGAGATTAATTTTTTATTTGTTGCTTTGGGCAAATTATTTAATCCTTGAGACTTAGTTGCTGTGCCAGTAAAATGGGGAATCCTAATAGGGTTGTTATAAGGTTAATAGATAATCTATAAGTGATGGCATTATTTATTTTGGGGGGCAGGGCTGTTGACAAATTTGGGGTAGGTTTCTCATTTTAAAAAAATCATGAAGTAAGAATCTTTTTGTCAAGAGTTGCAGCCTATTGAAGATCAATCTAAGATAAAAATTAAGCAGTGCTGCATTTGTGGTGAATATATTAGAAATAACATTTTAAAATTCATCATGTATTTACTGTGTTTTTGTAATTTTTTATTGTGCCATCTTGGGTAGAGTGTTGACTTTAAATTCAAATATACATGAATTTAAATTCAGCATCTCCCACTTAATAGTGTTGTATCCTTGTAGAAGTTGCAAGCTCTATGAGCTTTTGTTTTCACATCTATAAAATGAAGATAATACCAATCTTAATTGGATTCTTATTAGAATGACAAATTGAATGACAAATTAGAAGCACTTTGCATAGGTACATAACAGGAACTTTGGAATTCAGCTTTTTAAAGTTATTTCAAGAATACATATATAAAGTATGACTTTAAGTACTGTGACTGAGAACTTCCATGTGTCACAATTGTTCCATTTAGAGTAGTTACCTCAAGGGGGTTGTCCCTTTATTCCTATGAGGTGATTGATTGGAATTTTTTCACAAGCAGCTTATTGGACTTGTCTTCCATATTTGCAGTTCATTTTTTTTGAAATACCCTATTAGGAGTGTGGATTTTATTTCATTTTTTATAGTAATCAAAAAGACAAAGTTTGAAACCAGTTTTTCAGACAGCATTGAAATAAGACTAAGTAATAAGACTGCCTTTCTTATCTTCTGTTGGATTCTAAAGACTTTATGTTAGATAAGTCTCAAACACATTTAGCATTATCATGATATTGTTGGAAATTGTATGATATTGTTGGAAATTATATGATCTCTTATGATGACTATTTTAAAAAGGGACAACTCTCTTGTATATATAAGTACTCATTTATTAAAAACTTACACCTTCAATGTTTATTTTTTTCTCTACATAATTATATCACTCATATATATATATGGTAAAATATTTACTTCTAAAGTTTCCTGAAAAATTGTTTTTCTGAAAAAAAAATGCGTTTTTTAACTTTACAGCGCTCACCAGAATATACCAATTGCCGATACCTATGCAAACTTTGCTTAATTCACATTGAAAACATCCAGGGAGCTCATAAACATATAAAGGAGAAACGACATAA
Organism: Manis pentadactyla; assembly: GCF_030020395.1. NCBI lineage: Eukaryota > Metazoa > Chordata > Mammalia > Pholidota > Manidae > Manis > Manis pentadactyla. The sequence continues at coordinate 42,206,631 of NC_080022.1, read as the reverse complement.
GAAAAATATTCTGGTAAGTTCTTTTAATAAAGTACATATTTTTTGAGTGATCAAACTATATCAAGTATTTTTTATTTATGAAACTAAAAATGAGGTGTTTTGTCCAGTCTTATATTTAGTAACAGAACTGATAGCTTTAAAAACTGTAATTGCCCTCTTTATTTTAGGTGGTCAGGAGGGGAACCAAGACCAGTTTGCTCATCCTAAAGTAAAACTGTTTAAAACTGTCAGGTACAGTTAGTTAGCACAACTGATATTTATTGAATTCTTAAGTGCTAGGTCTAGGCAGTGGTAAATAACACATCCATGGTTCTTTCACTCAGAGTTTTTAAAGTATTGGTGAAGACATATTGAATAAGGATTTAAGTATGATGAATTACGTTAAAAGGGGACATGTGATGCTAAGGAAGTCCTAAGGATATTTTACTTAGTCCAGAAGAGGCATGGTATCTCTGAGAAAGTGACATTTGAGTTGAACTTTGAAGGAGTGGTTTAAAAGGCAAAAAGGTAAGTGGCATAGAGGGGTAAGCTGAGAGCATTTTACACAAAAAGCAGTGTGAATAAAGGTCTCTAAGTCAGAAAACGGCGTGAGATAGGGGGAACTGAAAAAGTTTAGATTGGATTAAAGAGAGCTGGAAGGAAAGTGATATGAGATGAAGCTGGAGACATCTAGACCATACAGGGCCTTATAAGCTTCAGACTTTGGGAATTCTTTATTTTTCAGTTATTTTTATTAGAATATTTTATAGACATAAATACAAGTAGAATGTTTTTCTTTTTAAATTGTATGTTAATTATACTATATTAGCTATTTAATTTATTTTCCAAGTTATAATATTAATACTATGTAACTTATTATCCCTAAGTTTTTGCTATATTTTCTCTGAGAAATACTCTTAACTGACCTTCCCAATGAGTCTGAGTTAGGTGCTCCTCCTCTGTGCTCCCATAACAGCTTGATCAGAAAACATAATGCATTATATTACAAATGTCTGCACTGTCTCCTCTTCTAGACTTCAGTATCCAGTATTCTAGAGGGCAGGTTTAATTTCTTACTTATTTTTGTTTATGCATCACTTAGGATAGTGTCTGACACATAGCAGGTTCTCAGTATATATTTTTTTGAAAAAACAAATGCATTGAAAAAGTCAGGAACTTAGACAAGAAATGATTCAAAATTTACTAGCCTATTATTTTGACTGATTAGAGCTCAGAAGACTTAACAGAGATAAACTGGCAGTTCAAGAGATACAATAACAGAAATTTCAAGAAATATTGGAAGATGCTGATCATTAGTTCCAGAAGCTCAGGGAATTCCAAACAAGAACCTTAAAAAAAAAAGCCAATACATATTGTATATATTGCAGGGAAATTTTAGAGCATTACAAAACCAACCAAACAAAAAACCTTACACGCAGCCATACTGGACTTCTGCTTTTGGTAAAGTTCCAATAACAGATTGGATTTACTTTCTTTTTGAAATAACCAAAAAAAAAAAGACAAAAGTAGCTAACAGTGTTTTTTAGGCAGTGAAGGACAGGCAAAGCATGGAAAACAATTGATATGAGTCCAGTGATTACTCCAGTTTCGGAGAATATCCAGATTGTACTATTGGAAGAGGAACCAAAGGATTCCCCGAGTTGGGTCCAGAGAAGTCCATGGTGGCTGGAATCCTAAAAAGGAAGGAAATTCTGATATGCAAAACATAGATAAACCTTGAGGACATTATGCTAAGTAACATAAACCTGTAACAAATACTGTATGGTTCTATTTATATGAGGTACTTAGTCAGAATCATAGAAAGTGAATGGTGGTTGCCAGGGCCTGGAAGAATGGGGGAAAGGGGAGTTACTGTTAATGGGTATAGAGTTTAAGTTTTACATGAGGGATGGTGGTGATGGTTGTACACAATATGAATGTACTTAATGCTACTGAATTATACACTCAAAAATGCTACTGAATTGTTAAGACAGTAAATTTTAAGTTAATGTATATTTTATCACAATTTTACAAGTTGGATAAAAGTTATGTCCATTCTTACCACTTCTATTCAATGTTGTATTAGAGGTTTTAGGCAACACAGTCAGGCAAGAAAAGAAATAAAAGCCATCCAGATTGGAAAATAAATAAAACTATATTTGTAGACGATATAATTGTTTATGTAGAATATTCAGTGAAATCTAGAAAAGAGTTCATGTAACTGAGTTTATCAGGGTTGCAGAATACAAGATGAATTTGCCAAAAAATTGTATATTTATATGCTAACAATAAACAGTGCAAAATTGAAATATAAAAACTATTTACAGTAGCATCAAAAATATGTAAAACTTATCACAGAAAGCTATAAAACATTCCTGAGAGAAATTAAAGAAGAGCTAAATAGATGGAGAAAAAAGCTTTGCTCATGTACTGGAAGAATTGGTAGTATTAAATGTCAGTTCTTTCCAGACTAATCTAGAGATTCAATACAGTCCCAACCAAAATCCTGAGTTGAAAAACTGATTTTAAAATTCATATGGAAATGCAAAGATCCTACAAGATCCAAAACAACTTTATAAAAGAACAAAGTTGGAGGACTAACACCACTTGATTTCTAGACTTAAAAAGCTGCAGTAATCAAGACAGTGTCTACTGTCATTAAGTAGACAAATAGATCAGTGGAACAGAGTGAATCTAGAAATAAGCCTTCACATGCATGAACAGCTGATTTTTGACAAAAAATCAAAGGGAATTTGTTGAGAAATGATAGTCTTTTAAAATATGGTTCTAGAATAATTAGCTGTCCATACATAAAGAACTTGTGTCCATACCTTGCACTATATTAAAAAAAATCTCAAAATGAATCATAGACCTGAACGCAAAACTTAAAAGTATAAAATTTCCAGAAGAAAAAAATAGAGTATCTTTATGACCTTGCATAATTTCTTAGATAGGACACCAAAGGGAAAAGAATCAAAATTATAAACTTCTGCTCTTTGAAAGATACTGCTTAAAGTGTGCACAATATTCATTACAGTGGGAGAACATATTTGCAAATTATATATCTGGTAAATCATTTCTATCTAGAAAATATAAACAACTTTCAAAATTCAGGAGTAAGTAAACAATCCGGTAGAGACATGGGTGAAAGATTTGAGCTGATGCTTCATTAAAGAAGACATACAGATGTTAAATACATGAAAAAATGCTCAACATAATTTGTCATTAGGGAAATCGCTACACTTATGAATAACAGCTAAAATTTTTTAAAAAGACTGAGTGTACCAAATGTCAGACATGAAGGAACTGCAAGTCTTAAACAGTACTGGTGGAAATCTTAAATAGTATATCTAGCCTTCTTAAAAGATTAATTTTTAAATTAAAAATTGAGTTATAACACTTGACACATAACACTATTATTTTTGGTTGTACAACACAATAATTCAATATATATTTATTTTGCAAAATGATTCCCACAGGAAGTCTTGACATCTTACACCACACGTAAGTATAATTTTTTTTATTGAGATGATAACTTTTAAGATTTACTCTCAATAATTTTCAAATATGCAATACAGTATTACTAACTATATTTACCATGCTGCACAATAAATCCCCAGGACTTATTTTATAACTGGAAGTTTGTACCTTGACTACTTTCACCCATATTCTCTACCTCTCACTCCTGACCTCTGGCAACTACCAGTCTGTTGTTCTCTGTATCTGTGAATTTGGTTTATCTTTTGGTTTTTGTTTTCTTAGATACTACATGTAAATGAGATCATATGGTATTTGTCTTTCTCTCTCTGATTTATTTCATGTAACATAATGCTGTAGGACCCATTCCTATTGTTACAAATGGCAGAATTTCCTTTTTTTTTTTTAAATGGCTGAATTCATTGTATATCTAGATCACCTTTTCTTTATCCATTCATTCATCAGTGGGCATTTAGGTTCTTTCCATGGCTTGGCTATTGTAAATAATGCTTCAGTGAGCATGGCAGTGCAGGTATCTTTTTGAGTTAGGTTTTTTTTGTTTCCTTGGGCTAAATACTTAGAAGTGGAATTGCTGGATCATATCGTAGTATATCCAATTTTGAAAATATTTTGGCATTTTTTAAAGTTTAAATATATACCTAATATAAAATTCAGTCTTGCTATTCCTGTTTTACCCAGGAGAAGCAAAAGCATATGTCTATACAAGTAATTGTGTATGAATGTTCATAAAAGCTTTATATACAATAATTAGCCCAAAAGTGCAAACAAGTCAAATGTACATCAGTGGTATATACACAAATTGTGGTATACTATTCAGCTTATAAAGGAATGAACTATTGATTTACACAACACTATGGAAGATATGTTTAAATAATTATCCTGAGTGAAAGAAGCTGGACATTAACAAGTATATCCTGTGTGATTCCATTTATAGAAAACTGTAGTAAATGGAAACTACAGTCATAGAAATCAGGTCAGTGGTTTCCTGAATATGGATGTAAAGTGGATAGGGAGTGACTACAAAGGAATATGAAGTAATTTTTATGTGTGCTTGATAATGTTTATTATTTGACTGTGGTGATTTTATGATTGTATACATGTGTCAAAAATTAACCAAATTGTAAACTTTAAATATGTGTATTTTATTTTATGTCAGTTATATGTCAGCAAGGTTATTTTTAAAAAGCAGCCAAAATGGAAAGTTTGGGTTACTCATAAAGGTGCAGCAGTTTGGAATGTGGCTGACTTATCAGTAACAGTAGAAACCAGATGATAGGTGAATAATATCTTCAGAGTTCTGGGGGAAAAGGGGGAACCTGTCAACCTATATTTCTATATTAAATGAAGTTATCTAATGGTAATGAGCACAGAATATATTGATGGACATATTAAATGAGAGCATTAATCTTCAAAAGACCCTCAGTAAAGGAAATGATGTATTTTAAACTAAAGGAAAATGATCCTTAGGAAACATGAGAGAGGCGAGAGGAAATGAGAGTTAAATATGTATTGGTTGAATAACTGTACAGCAACAGTAACAACAGCATTCAACTTGTTGGGGAAAAAAATAGCAGGCTAGAACTAAAATACTCAACAATTATAGGATGTACTTTTGAAGAGGGTTATCATTGTTAAAGCTTTCTAAACATTTCTGATTTCGGGGAAGAATAAAGATACTGGTTTATATTAGATAATGTTGGGTTAAGCATGTATGTTGAAACATTTAGGGTAAGCAGTAAAAGAGTACTGATAGAGTAACTTCCCAACTAGTAGGTAGAAAGATTGAATAAGATAATGAAAAAACTTCTGTCCTAAAGAATGGGTAGGTGGGCTGATGGTTTCAGGAAAAGCAGATCAAAAAGCCCAATCAAAATTCACCTTACACAAACCCATAAAGACAAACTATATTTTCTAGTTAAAACACTAGGATAAAAAATATTTTTTAAGTATCATTGATATACAATCTTAAGTTGGTTTCAAATATATAACACAGTGGTTCAACAGTTACCCATTATTAAATCCTCACCCTCTCTATTATGGTCACCATCTGTCAACATAGTAAGATGTTACAGTCATTGATTGTATTCTCTGTGCTGTACTACTGTCCCTCTGACCAACTTACATTGTGATTGTGAATTGATTATGCCTCCTCAGCCCCGTTGCCCTCCCCGACAACCTCCCCAACCCCTCTCCCTTGGTAAACACTGTCCCTTCTCAGTGTCTGTGAGTCCACTGCTATTTTGTTCCTTCTATTTTGCTTTGTTTCTATACTCCATGTATAAGTGAAATCATTTGGTATTTGTTTTTCACCACCTGGCTTATTTCACTGAGCCTAATATCTTCTTGATCCATCCATGTTGCAGATGGCAGGATTTCTTTTCTTTTTATGGCTGAGTAATATTCCATTGTGTATATGTACCACCTATTCTTTATTTGTCTACTGATAGACACTTAGGTTGCTTCCATATCTTGGATATTGCAAACAGTGCAGCAGTAAACATAGGGGTGCATGTAGCTTTCTGAATCAGGGATTTTTTGGGGGGGCTGGGAGGTAAATTCCTAGAGGTGGACTTACTGGGTCAAATGGTATTTCTATTTTTTAGTTTTTTGAGGAACCTCCATACTGCTTTCCACAGTGGTTGCAACACTCTGCAGTCCCACCAGCAGTGTAGGAAGGTTCCTGTTTCTCCACACCCTCGCCAGCATTTGTTATTTTTTGTTTTTTGGATAGTGCCCATTCTAACTGGTGTGAGGTAATATCTCATTGTGGTTTTAATTTGCATTTCCCTGATGATTAGTTATATGGAGCATTTTTTCATGTGCCTGTTGTCCATTTGTATTTCTTTGGAGGTCCACCCATTTTTTGATTATGTTATTTTTTTTTTGGGTGTTGAGGCATATGAGTTCTTTATATATCATGGATGTTAACCCCTTATTAGATGAGTCATTTACAAATATAGTCTCCTATACTGTAGGTTGTCTTTTTCTTTTTTTGATGGTGTCCTCTGCTGTACAGAAGCTATTTAGTTTGATAATAGCCCCACTTATTAATTTTTTATTTTATTTCCCTTGCCTGAGGAGATGTGTCCAGGAAAAAATTGCTCATGCTTATATTCAGGAGATTTTTGCCTATGTTTATAAAACTTCTGAGAGTTTTATAGTTTCATGATACCTTCAGGTCTTTGATCAATTTTGAGTTTACTTTTGTTTATGGAGCTAGACAATAATCCAATTTCATTCTCTTACATGTAGTTGTCCAGTTTTCCCAGTGCCAGTTGTTGAAGAGGCTGTCATTTCCCCACTGTATATTCATGGCTCCTTTATCATATGTTAATTGACCTTAGATGTGTGGTTTTTATCTGGGCTCTCTATTCTGTTCCATTGGTCTGTGGGTCTGTTCTTGTGCCAGTACTATACTGGTTTGATTTCTGTAGCTTTGTAGTAGAGCTTGAAGTCAGGGAGTATAATCCCCCCAGCTTTGTTTTTCCTTCTCAGGATTGCTTAGGCTATTCAGGGTCTCTTGTGGTTCCATATGAATTTTAGAACTGTTTGTTCTAGTTTGTTGAAGAATGCTATTGGTATTTTGATAGGGATTGCATTGCTTCTGTAAATTGCTTTGTGCAGGATGGCCATTTTGACAATATCCATGAGCATGGGATAGATTTCCAGTTATTGGCGTCTTCCTTAATTACTCTCATGAGTGTCATATACTTTTCAGAGTATAGGTCTTTCACCTCCTTGTTTAGGTTTATCCCTAGGTATTTTATTCTTTTTGATATAACTGCAGTTGGAGTTGTTTTCCTGATTTCTCTTTACATTGGGAGCCTAGCCATTCTGATACAAATAAGATCCAGCTCCTGTCCTGGAGGGGCTTTACAGTGCAGCTGGCAGGGAGGGATTAGTTACAGGACCTTGGGGGAAGACTTTTGGGGATGGGGTAGAAACACTGGAGCCAGCTTCTAGGAGGAAGATTTAAAGATAAAAAGGCTTGCCTCAGAACCCTTGGGGCACCAGAATCAGAACTCAGACACTTGTGCCCTGATTTCCATCCTTGGTCATTGCTACTGTTTGCTTCTGGCACAGGAGGCAGACACCGGGAAGGCTGCTAGCACTGAGTGGCTCTGATGGTGAACTTTTGTGCAGGAGCACCTGAACTCGAACAGAGGTGGGAGGTCACACCTCCTTCTGATGTCCTCCAGGATTCAACCCCATGTGGGAGGAGACCCAAGTGTTCATGGTGCACATGCCTGAGATCGTGCTGGTATGCTTCCTTATCTGAGATCATGACCCCATCGAGTGTGACTTTATTGACCAGAGGACACTGGCCTTCAGCAGCATGATGCTAGGTGGGTGTGAGGCCAGTGGGGGGGGGGGCAGAGCCCAGGGCCAGCATCCCCTGCTCAGGCCAGTGTCCCCCATAGAGACCAGTATCTCCCACTCAGGCCAGCTGAGAGAACTCCAGGGCAGTGTGGGCACAGCTTTCTCTTGGGAGTTGGCTCTTCTCTTGAGTGGCTTGGGGACACAGAGGAACTGTTTCTTCATTTTGTTTTGTTCTGATTTCGTACTTGCTCGGTAATTTGTTGGTCTACTCTGCTTTCTTATCCAAAGAGTAATAGCTTTATGAAGAACGGGTGCTATGGTGCCCAGAAGCTCGAGATTCTTTATCCTCTAGTGCCTGGTTGTATTTTGTGGTGGCCCTAACTTTTGGTGTGCCATGGGCAGGACTGCCATTCTGTCTGGCTTTTGTAGTAGTCTAAGTCTGGGTGGGCAGTTTGCTTGAACTGCTACCTTTGTGATCAGCTCAGGATTCTCTGTTGAGTTCGCTGTGGGCGGGTCCACCCTCTGGCCTGTAGGAACGGCAGGGCTGCAGAGTTAATCCAGTGGGCAGACTGATGTGCCTTGGCTGGGTGTGCAGCACGAGGGTTGGACACCTGCAGCAAGGAGGGAGCTCTTGGGGCTGGCTCCTCCAAGCACCTCTTTGGCTGGGCTGAAATGGAGCCATGCAAGCTGCGAGAGGCTCCCTCTGCCTGACAGGCAGGGAAGTCTGATGCTGCTGCTGAACAAAGTGGGTTGTTTGTCAGCAGTGCACATAGGGAGGAGCCTTGGGGCCGCATTGTCAGCAAGGCGGATGGAGCATCTGGGGCTCCCTAGATTTCCCCATCTGTTGGGCCATGGAAAGGCTGGGGAAGTACCCTCCACCTTCCCTTTCTTCTGGGGATAGTTCTATCCAACTCTCGTGCCCTATGGCACCCTTCCCACTGCTGGGAAGTGTTTCAAACTGCCACCTCTGCTTTGAGTCTCGGGACTGGCAGAGCATGCCTGCCCTCCACAGTCTCTGGAGTCAGCCTCCCAGAGTGTAATGTCTACCCCTGGGTCCAGCTCTGATAATTACCAGAACCAAATGTAATGTGGGCTTGTGCTCCCATAGCAGATCTCTAGGGCCAGGTGTGCAGCACTCCTGGGCTCCTGCCCTGTCCCCACTTAGTTCCTCTTTCTCTTGCCTGTGGCCAGAGTGTAGGGGGTGGGGCTTGGGTCTTGCTTGATCTTGGCTTTGCTGCATCACCCTTTTCTGTGTGGTCTTCTCTTCTGCCTCAGGTGGAGGGGGTCTGTTCTGCAGTCTCCAGGTCATTTTCAGGTGTAGTTGCATTTGCTGTATTTTCCTCTTTTATGTCTTTTTTGGGAGGAGATTTCTGTCTTGCTTTCCTATTCTGCCATCTTTAATCCTCTCCTCCCCACCTATTCATTTTTTATTATGTTTCTGTTGCCCAAGGAGATGTGTTCAGGAAAAGTTGATCATGCTTTTATTCAAGATATTTTTGCCTGTTTCTTCTAAGAGATTTACAGTTTTATGACTTATATTCTGGTTTTTGATCCATTTTGAGTTTACTTTTGTGTATGGAGTTAGGCAATAATCCAGTTTCATTCTCTTACATGTAGCTGTCCAGTTTTGCCAACAGCAGCTGTTGAAGAGGCTGTCATTTCCGTGCTGTATATTCATGGCTCCTTTATCATATATTAATTGACCATATGTGTGTAGTTTTATATTTGGGCTCTCTGTTCCATTATCTGTGGAACCAGTATACATTTTTAACTCATAAATAATTTATTGTTTATCTTTAGCTTCTGCTTTAGGCTATAGAGATCTAAAACAAATAAAGTACCATAACCTGTGGACATAAGGAGTTCACAGGCACTGGGAGCAGGCACATAAGCAAATGTTTGAAAAAGAATCTGGTGTCATAGCAGGTGGTTATTAGAATATGCTGTGACCGTAGATTGGGACTTATGTAACAGAGTTAGTGTAGTAAGTTAAAGAAGGTAAATAGAGAATCGAATCCTGGCTCTTAAAACTTTTGGCAAAATAAAGAAATTAGAAAGTGTCTTTATAGAAGAGAGACGAGCATGTATAGAGTTTCTGAAGTGAGAAATGGCACATTGTGTTCAGGGAACAACTAGTAGTTTAGCGTAACTGAAGCAAGCTGGCCAAGAAGAGGATGAAATACATGCCAGTTGGCCAATTGGGCAAAAGCCTGATTATGAATGAATGATGTGTACTATGTTAGAATGTTTGGATTTCATTTTGAGGTTTATGGAGCTTAGTGACATGTATTTTCTCAAGATCAGTCACCCTGGCTTCTGTGTGAAAGAAGCCTTTGAAGGGTCTAGGTTTGGAAGACTTATTAGTCTTCATGATAATCTAGTCAGGCAGTGATGCACGTTTGATATGAAGTAGTAGTTAGTGAGAATGGACTTGAGGTTAGATCTTTAAGAGAGGTTTAGGATGCAGAATTGGAGAGGTGGAGGCCTATAATGTCTAGAATGATCATACGGCATCTAATTTGAGATTTTACTGTGATTGTAGTGGTATTTACTTAGAGGAAATACAAAAAGAAAAATGTTTTAGAACATACTGAGCTTGAAACACTTGTAGGACATATCAAGTAGAGATGTTTACCATTTGGTAGAATATAAGGATCTGGAATTTACATTAGGAGCTGAATATTCAGGTTTGGTAATCTTCAGCATATTAAAGTCATGGTTATTGATGAGATCACCCAAAAGAGTGAGAAGGAGAACAGATCAAAGAACACAAATGCTTAAGGGCCAAGTAGAGGAATATCAACCGGTAGACTGGAAAATGATCAGAAAAGTAGGAAGAATAAAGAGGAAGATATCACAAAAGCTAAAAGAAAGGTATTTCAAGATGATAGTCCAAAGTGTATGATAATACAGATAAAAATAATCTAAATGTAAAAATATCTGATTTGTCAACTAAGGGGGTTTTGATAATCCTGGTAAGAGCAGTTGCTGTTTTAGAACTAATGACATAGTTTTGAGTGAGCAGGTTAAAGAAAAGGCATATAGGCTCAACTTCCAGAAAGTTTCATTGTGAAAGAAAGGAAGATTGATAGCTAGAGAAGAGGTACACAGGATCTCTTTTGTTGTTGTCAATACCTCAGAACAGTTCATAGTTTAAATTTTTTATTAATTTGAATAACCATTTGGATTTATCTTTATCTTTCTTGACTGTAAACTACATGAAGGTAGGGATTATATGCATTCTTTTTTTCTCATTTAACTCCATATGTAGCACAGTGCCTGGCGTTTTGTTGCTCCATAATATTTGTTGACTCATTACTTAAATGGAAGTAGAAAGAGAATAAGCTTTGGAGTTAGATCTAGATTTAATTCTCAATTCCCCCCTGTAATTGTAGAAAGATATTTAATACCTCTAATCCTCAGTTTTCTTATCTATAAAATGATTTTGATAGTATCTACCTAGATTGTTGTATAAGTTAGGTGACATAACATCTGTTATGTCCCTGGGACAGTGCCAGACCCATAGGAGTACTCAATAAATTGTGGTGGTGGTTACTGTTAATGTAGAGGTGGAGAGTACTTACTCAATAAAACACATACCAGTAGATGGGGCAGTGTTTAAAATGAGGAGGAGAGTGAATTGATTACCTGAGAAGGTAAAAAATTTTAGGATCATTTTTTTCCATTTCTGCAAAAAAATGTCACCAGTATGTGATAAGGATCATATTGACTCTTTTGATCACTTTAAGTAGTTTTGACATCTTAACAATTTTGTCTGCCAATCCATGAACAAGGGATGTCTTTCTCTTTATTCATGTTGTCTTTAAGCAGTGTTTTGCTGTTTGAGTGTAAAGTCTTTCATCTCCTTGGGCAAGTTAATTCCTAGATATTTGTTGTTTTTGGTGCTATTTTAAATGGAATTGTTTTGTTTTCTTTTCAGATTCTCATTGTTAATGTATAGAAATGCAAGTGAATTTTGTGTGTTGATTTGTATCCTGAGTTTGTTTATTCGTTCTAACACTTTTTTTGGAATCTTCAGGGTTTTCTACATACTAGATTGTTATCTGTGAAAAGGTAATTTTATTTACTTACTTCCAATTCGGATACCTTTATTTCTTTTTCATTCCTAGTTCCTCTGGCTAGAACTTCTCATAATATGTTGAATAGAGGTGGTGAAAATGGGCCTTCTTGACTTGTTCCTGATCTTAGAGGAAAAGCTTTCAGTGTTTCATCATAGTATCTGATATTTGCTGTGGGTTTTCATATGTGGTCTTTATTATGTTGAGGTAGTTTCTTATTCCTAGTTTGTTGAGTGTTTTTACCCCAAAAGGGTGTTGAATAGTGTTAGATGCTATTTTGCATCACTTGAGATCACTTGAGATGATCATGTCACTTCTGTCCTTTTATTGTGTTAAGGTGGTATATTACATTGGTTGATAATTGTATTTTGAGTACCATCCTTGCATTTCAGGAATAAATTACACTTGATTGTGGTGTATAATTATTTTAGTCTGCTGAATTTAATTTGCTGGTATTTTGAGGATTTATTGAAAGTTTCTAAGAATAACTGGTAGGGATGTGAGGTAGGATGAAGGTCCAGAGACTGGAAATTGGAGGCTAGTTAGGATGCTCTTGTCTCTTGGGCAAGTTTCCCTGTCCTAAATGAATTCTTTCTAGAATTTCCTGCATCTCAGTAGAAGGCACCACTTACCCAGTTGCTTTGGACAAGCACCTTTGAGTCATCTTTGATTCATCTGTTTTACACCCCACATTCAGCCAATTATCAAATTCCATAGAATTTACCTCCAAAATATTGTGTATTCCAAATTTAGTCATCTGTCACACACCTCTAGTCTTTCTCTTTTAGTCTAAGCTACCACCATCTCTCACCTGGACTATTTCTAATTTACCCCTCTTCCTGTCTCTCCCACCCCCAGTCTGTTCTTCATTTAGCATCTAGGATGTTCTCTTAAAATATGTCATATCATATTACCTGCTGCCCATAGCCCTTCAGTGACTTCCCAACTTAGAATAAGGTTCTAAGCTCATATCAACTTTAATAAAGTCATATAATATTTGGCTTCTAGTTAAATTTTCAACCCCATCATCTTTCAGAGTCACTCCTCACTAAGCTCCAGACACACTGATCTCTTCAAATAACATTATGTACTTTCTTACCTCTCAGTCTTTGCATTTGTTGTTTTCTATGTCTGGAATGCTCTTTCCTCCAGAAATTTAAGTTTCTCTCTCCTTCACTTCTTTGAGGTCTCTGTTGAAATATTACTTTTATAGAGTGTTTTCTTTCTCTACCCTATTCTAAAATAACAGCCCATTCCCATCAGTCTGTAGCTTCTTACCCTGGTTTATTTTCCTTCATAGCACTACCTGACATGATTGTATATGTTTATTTATTTATCTGTTGTCTTTTTCCTCTAATTAGAATGTAAGTTATATAAGGTAGGGATTTCATTGATTATATTTAATGACAAAGGATATATGGGTCTATCAGGAGAACATGAAGATGATCAGTGATATGAGGATACAGTGAGAATGTTTGGTGGAACAACATTCTAAAGGAAGTAGAATAGGCTTATTAATAGCATAGGTAGAGGAGTTTGTTCATTGATTTTCTTCTATCTTCTTATTTCCATGATAGTCTAGCAATACAGTTCAGAACATTTTGTGGTACTTCTCTGTATATCAAGATAACTTTGTTGGGGGTGGTGGGCAGAGAAAAAGATGGCAAGAGTAGGAAGGGAAGGTGGAAAGTTTCTCCCAAAAACACATAAAAGAGGAAAATACAGCAAATACAACTAAATCTGAAAATGACCTCAATATTACAGAACAGACCACCTACACACATGGAAAAAGAGAAGACCACACAGGAATGGGTAAAGTGGCAGAGCCACGATTGAGTGGGACCCAAGCCCTCCCCCAAACTTAGCCTACAGGCAGGAGAAAGGGGAACAGTGGAGGGAGTTGGGAGGAGCCCCAGGAGCACTGCACGCCTGGCCTGGGAAGTCTTCCTCAGGAGCCCAAGCCCACATTACAGTTGTTTCTGGTGATTTAACAGGGTTGGACACCAGGGACAGGTGGAACACATGGGGAGGCTGAGACTCCAGCTGTTGTGGAGGACAGGCATGCTCTGCCAGTCCTCAGACCTAAAGCAGAGGTGACAGTTTGATACACTTGACAGCAGTGAGAGGGTGCCAGAGGGGCAAGGGTTGGATGGAGCTCTCTCCTCAGGAGACAAGGCAGTTGGAGGATACCTCCCCAGCCCTCTCTCAGCCAAGCAGGTCTGGAATTCTCGGTAGCCCCAGATGTTCCATCCCCATCACTGGCAACGCAGTCTTGAGGCTCCTCTCTGTGTGCACTGCCAGCAAGCCAACCCACATGGCCCAGCAGCAGAGTCAGACTTTGCTCCCTGTCAGGCTGTGGGAGATGCTCCCAGCTCTCTTGGCTCTCTTTCAGCCCAACTGGAGATGTGCCTGCAGCCAGCCCCAAGAGCTCCTTCCTCCCCATGATTGTCCAAGCCTGTTGTGGTGTATCCCGACTTGCCCCAGAGGCTTATGTAGGCCCACCCACCCCATTAACCCAACAGCCCTGCCATTGCTGCAGGCCAGGCAGAGGGTGGTCTTGCCCACAGCTATCCCAGCAGAGACTTCAGCACTGATCACAAAGGCAGTGGCTGAAGCACATTGCTGGTGCAGACTCAGACCCCTACAGAAGACAGAAAGAAAGGTGGCCCCACCCACTACACGCCAACAGCTGGGGTTCCAGCAAAATAGAACCAGGCACTGGGTGTAAAGAGTCTTGAGCTTCTGGGCACCATAGAACACCTTCATAAAACTATTATTCTGTAGGCCAGGAAGCATCACAGAGCCACCTAATACAAAAGAAGAAACACAGAAACTGACAAATGAGGAGGCAGAGGACTATGTTCCAAACAAAACTACAGGACAGGACACCAGAAAGAGAGCTAAATGAAACAGATCACCAATCTTCTTGATAAAGATTTCAAAATTACAGTCATAAACATGCTCACAGATTTACAGAAAAATATTCAAGATCTCAGGGAGGACTTCAACAAAGAAAAAGAAGACCTGAAAAAGAGCCAGTCAGAACTAAGGAAATACTTAATCTGAAATGAAACATATAGTGGAGGGATTTAAGAGTAGATGACTGCAGTTACAGGAGACAGTGAGTGAGATGGAAATTAGAGAACAGGAACACAATGAAGCTGGGGAACAGAGAGAAAAAGGGATCTCTAGGAATGAAGGAATGGTAAGATAGAGCTGTGTGACCAATCCAAATGATGAAACCATATTTGCATATTAGGGGTACCAGAAGGAGAAGAGACAAAAGGGATAGAAAAGTCTCTTTGAGGAAATAATTGAAAAGTTGAAAACTTCCCCAATATGGGGAAGGAGATAGACACTCATGTCACGGAAGTGCAGAGGTCCCCTAACAAAAGGAACCCCAGGAAGACAAACACCAAGACATATAATTATTAAAATGGCAAAGATCAAGGATAAAGAGAGTGTTGAAAGCAGCCAGAGAGAAAAAAAAAATTTGCTTATAAAGGAAATTCCATCAGGCTATCAGACCTCTCAGCAGAAACATTACAGGCCAGAAGGGAGTGGTATGATATATTTAATGTACTGAAACAGAAGGCCCTCCAACCAAAAATCCTCTACCCCAGCAAGATTATCATTTACATTTGAAGTAGTTATTAAACAATTTACAGATAAACAGAAGTTGAAGGAAATTGCCACCACTAAGCCAGCCTCACAGTATATGCTAAAGGGACTGCTGCAGATGGAAATGTCCTTAAAGCTAAATAGCTTTCACCCGTGAAAATAAACCCACAGTAAAGGTTGTAGACCAATTAATTACCAAGCAAGTATGAAATTAAAACAACAAAAAAGCAAAATCAACTATGCACAAAATCAGTCAAGAGGTACACAAAACGTGCAGATTATGACATCTAATACAAAAAGTGTGAAAGGTGAAGAAGAGGAGGAAGAGGAAGAAGAAAAAGTACCTTTAGCGTAATAAGGAAGCTATTCTTGAACCTTTGGTAATTAAAGCCTACATTAAATACAGAAAAATTTAAAAATGAGAGATCCAATCACAACAGTAAAGAACAACATCAAATAACAAGAGAAGAATATAAAAGAGGAAGAAATGAACAGAGAGGAGCTATAAAACAGCCAGAAAACAATTAATAAAATGGCAGTAGGTACATATCTGTTAATAATCACCTTAAATGTAAATCAACTGAAAGCACTGATCAAAAGACATACAGGTGCAGAATGGATAAAGAAAGAGACCCATCTATATGCTGCCTACCAAAGAATCATTTCAGATGCAGAGACAAAGCACAGACTAAAAGTGAAGGGGTGGAAAAAGATATTTCATGCAAATAATAGAAAAAAGCATGAATAGCTATACTTCTATCAGACAAAATAGGTTTCAAAACAAGAAAGTAACAGAAAAAGGATATTACATATTGATAAAGGGATCCAACAAGAGGATATGACCATTAATACCTATGTATGTAACATAGAAGTATCTGAATATGTAAAACAAATACTAACAGAATTAAAGGGGGAAATAGATTGCAACACATTTATTTAGGAGACTCTAACATACCCCTTACATCAACAGACATATCAACCATTTAGAAAATAAATAAGGAAACAGAAGAACTGAGCTGTATGTTAGATCAGATAGATGTAGTTGATACCTACAGAGCATTCCACCCCGAAGCAGAAGTATACACATTCTTCTCAAGTGTACATGGAACATTTTCTAGAGTAGATCACATACTAGGCCACAGGAAGAACCTCAGTAAATTTAAAAAGATTGAAATTGATTCAAATTGGTAATACAAAAAATTCTCCAAAAACAAAACACCAGGTCCAGATGGCTTCACAGCTGAATTCTACCAAACATTTAAAGAAGAGCTAATA
Source organism: Manis pentadactyla (assembly GCF_030020395.1). Taxonomy (NCBI): domain Eukaryota; kingdom Metazoa; phylum Chordata; class Mammalia; order Pholidota; family Manidae; genus Manis; species Manis pentadactyla. Next base: position 42,189,859 of record NC_080022.1, on the reverse strand, counting down.
CCCATTCTTCTTACAGTATTCCAAAATGTAGAAGTGGAGGGAATACTTACAGACTCATTCTGTGAGGCTCTAATCCATCTAATCCATCATCACTCTAATCCCAAAACAAGACAGAGACACCACAAAAAAAGAAAATTACAGACCAATATCCCTGATGAAAACAGATGCAAAAATACTCAGCAAAATGTTAGCAAACTGAATTAAAAAGTACATCAAAAAGATCATCGATCATGATCAAATGGGATTTATTCCAGAGGTGCAAGGATGGTACGATATTCGTAAATCTGTCAATATCATACACCACAGTAACAAAAAGGACAAAAACCACACGATTATCTCAACAGATGGTAAAAAAGCATTCGACAAAATTCAACATCCATTCATGACAAAAACTCTCCACAAAATGGGTTTAGAGGGTATGTACATCAACACAGTAAAGGCAATATACGAGAAACTCACAGCCAATATCATACTTAATGACTAAAAGCTGAAAGCTTTTCCTAAGATCAGGAACAAGGCAAGGATGCCCACTCTCACCACTTTCATTCAACATAGTACTGGAGGTCATAGATCAGTCAGGCAAAACTGGATAAAAGGCATCTAAATTGGTAAGGATGAAGTAAAACTGTCAGTATTTGTTAATGACATGATTCTATATATAGAAAATCCTAAAGTCTCCACCCAAAAACTATTAAAACTAATATCTGAATTCAGCAAAGTTGCAGGATACAAGATTGAAGCACAGAAATCTGTTGCATTCTATAGACTAACATGAACTAGCAGAAAGAGAAACCAGGTGAACAACTCACAATTACAGTTGCATCAGGAAGAATAAAATATCTAGGAATAAACCTAACCAAGGAGGTTAAAGACCTATACTCTGGAAACTGTAAGACACTCACTAGATTAATTAAGGAAGACACCAATAAGTGGAAATCTATCCTATGCCCATGAATAGGAAGAATTAATATTGTCAAAATGGCCATCCTGCCCAAAACAATTTACAGATTGAGTGCAGTACCTATCAAAATACAGCATTTTTCAATGAACAAATAGTTCTAAAATTCATACAAAACCAAAAAAGACCCCAAATAGCCAAAGCCATCATGAGAAAGAATAAGAAAGCTGGGGTGATTATGCTCCCTGACTTCAGCTCTACTACAAAGTTACAGTAATTTAAACAATTTCATACTGGCACTAGAACAGACTCATAAATCTCAATTGATCAGAATAGAGAGCCCAGATATAAATCCTTGCCTATGTGGTCAATTAATATATGATAAAGTAGGCATGAATTTATAATGGGTGAAAGACAGCCTTTTCAACAACTGGTGTTGGGAAAACTGGACAACTACATGTAAGAAAATGAAACTGGACTCTCTAATTCCATACACTAAAGTAAAGTCAAAATGGATCAAAGACCTGACTATAAGTCATGAAACCATAAAACTCTTGAATATAAGCATGAAGAATTTTTTCCTGGGCACATATCCTTGGGCAAGGGAAACAAAAAATGAACAAGGGGTACTACATCAAACAAAAGCCTCTGTTCAGCAAAGGACACCATTACCATGGGAAAATACATTTGTAATTGACTCTTCTGATAAGTGATTAACATCCAAAATATTTAAAGAATTCATATGCCTTAACACCAAAAAAAACAAATAACTTGATAAAAAATGGGCAGAGGACCTGAACCAACATTTCTCCAAAGAAGAAATACAGATGGCCAACAGTCATGAAAAGATGCTCCACATCGTTAATCATCAGGGAAATAAAATCAAAACCACAATGAGATATCACCTCACATCAGTTAGGATGGCCACTATCCAAAATACAAGAAATACAGAGAAATCAGAACCCTCCTACATTGTTGGTGGAATGTAAATTGGTGCAACTACTGTGGATAGCAGGATTGAAGTCCCTCAAAAACTGAAAAAAGAAGTACCATCTGACCCAGTAATTCCACTCCTAGGAATTTACCTGAAGAAAACAAAATCCTGGATTCACAAAGATATATGCCCTGCTATATTGATCATCATACTATTTGCAATAGCCAAGATACGGAAACAACCTAAGTGTCCATCAGTAGATGAATGGATAAAAAGATAGGTGGTACATATACAAAATGGAATATTATTCAGCTATAAATAGTAAAATCCTGCCATTTGCCACAGCATGGATGAATCTAGAGGATATTATGCTCAGCGAAATAAGCCCAGTGGAGAAAGACAAATACCATATGATTTCACTTATTTGTGGAATATAAAAGCAAAGCAAAATGGAACAAAAAACAACAGTAGACTCATAGACCCTGGGAAGTGACTAATGATTATCAAGGTGGAAGGGATAGGGTGGGTGGGGAGCAAGTGTCAGGGTAACAGAAGGCCACAATAATTTGCAATCGTTATGTAAGTTGGTCAAGTGTAGGGTAGTACAGCATGGAGAACATAATGATTCTGTAACATCTTTCTATGTTGGTAGATAGTAATCACAGTAGAGGCTTTCTAATAACATGGGTAACTGTTGAACTCCTATGTTGTACATTTGAAACCAACTTGACATTGTGTATCAATGATACTTCAATTACAAAGAAAAAGATAACTTTGTTGCATGTTAATCTTTTATCACTCATTAAGTAAGCTATTATTAATAACTTAAGTGAATCCTACAAAAATGTCCTGAAAGCTTAGATGTTCATCCAAGACTTAGATTATTATTAATATTGTAGAAATAGTCACAAAAACCTGTAAAAATGAGATTGTCTTACCTCATATGTTTGATTATTCTGTGCCTTAGGTCACCTTTACTTATGTTAACACTAACTATGGCAACAATGAATGAGGAATAGATCAAATTTATTTAACTATATTGGGGAAGGGGGAGAAAAACTGCTTTTGATTGTTAGAGATATTGGATGCCTCCATGTCTCAAAAAATAGATTGTTTTTGACTGAAATGTCATAATAGAAAATGCCTTTTTAAAAATATTAACTAAAAGAAATGATAGAATCTCATTTATGTTAAAAAGATGAAATAGCATGTAAGATTGTGGGTGATTTTCTTCATCTTTGCATTTTCCTATATTTATGTAGGTTTTGCAGTTAACAGTTTTTTAAAAGAAATCACAATATAAGTTAATTTTAAGGTCATTGTGTATATGTAATAGAGCTCCTCTTTAGCTCCTTAGTTTAAATTGGCTTACAAGCTTTTAATGGAAGAGAGGGTTTTTGAACATTTTGCCTGGTGTTGGGTAAGATAACAGAGAGAGTGTTAGGCAGTTTATCAAATATGGTGATAGTCCCTATCAAATGGATGTTTTCCTGTGACCATTTATTCTGATTGGGTATGTGCTGACCAGAGATGATTCAAGATGTTCTGCTACATCTAAAATCTCTCTTTTCTGCAACTAAATTGTCAGCTTAGTGTTGTACTTACGGTAGGTATTTTGACTGTGATTTAACATCAGAATTTATGCAGACATTAAAGTAGAACAAGACGGTAAAGTAGAACAAGTTTACCTCTCAAACATTCAGTCCTGCTTCGCAAAAGCAAGAATCTCTATCTCTTGTTTTCCTACATACCTAGCTGTTGTGGATCTCGCACATTTTTGTTCAGTTAATATATTTCTACCCTTTTCTGCTAAATATAAGAACATTAAAATAGGAATCTTTTTTTATGTTGTTGTTAAACATTTCACTAATAGGAAAAACAGGAAGAAAGTGAGCTTCGTTCTCTGCCGCCTCCTTCCCCTGCCCACTTGGCTGCTTTAAGTGTTGCTGTTATTGAATTAGCAAAAGAACAAGGAATAACAGATGATGACCTCAGAGTCCGTCAGGAAATTGTGGAGGAAATGTCAAAGGTTATAACAACATTTTTACCAGGTACAAAAATATATTTTATAATTATTTTTTTAAAGTGATACAATTCTTCCTTTTGCTTCTTCTTGAACTTAGGATAAATTTCTTGATGTTTTCTTTCTCATTTTTTTTTTTTTGTATCTTTAAAGTAGGTGAATTTAATTGTTTTATAAATGACTTTTTTAGGAAATATTTCAGAAAAGAAAAATGGAGAATTATGGCATAGCATCATTTTTATAATAAGAAAAAAAGATTAAAGAAATGTCAGATACAGTATAATTTATTAGTGGTCAACTATTATATTTTATATTAATTTTCAGTATCGAGTTATGAAGGGGCATTTTAGTTATGTTATTTTCACTGTATACATTCCAACCAGTCACTGAATAAAATTCCTTTTGCCCCATAGTGGGGGAAACTTAATTTCTTTTAGGTAGGGACATTAGAGATAAAATTGACAATTATCTCTTTTTGACTGTTTTCTTTACAGAAAGCTTATGTTTTTGGTCCAAGGGGAGTCTGGGCAGGTTTATTACAGACACTTGTGTGTAGATTATTTGCTTAGCCATAGCATTTTTTTGCATCAGTACTGAGTTTAAGTAAATGTATATTAAATAAGACTTATTTCTTACCACCAGAAAGACTTTGAACAGTTGATAAATTATAGTTTCATATGGAGCCATTGTGAGATTTTAAGAATATGTAAAGTTGAAATTTAAAAATGGAAATGGAAAGCATTTTATTTCTCTTTATTAATTCTGTAGTAATGTGGTTTTCTATCTGAAATACCTTGAATGCTAATTTAATTATTTATATAGAAATTTCACTATTATAGTACAAATGAAACTTATGATTTCAATGAGTTGGATGATTTTCAGACATTTTGTGAACTTGGAAGTAGATTTTTACATATACAACTGAGTATGAACTTAACACTTTCTAAAAAACTAAACCTGCCTGATCAGTCTCAATCGTGTTATTTTTCAACTTGCCTTCTGGTGAGCTCCTTTTAAAATTTGCCACCTTATGATTTTGAAATAACATAATTGATACTCTGAGAAAGATGTGTAGGTAGTATGTTCTTGTTGCTGTTTATTTTGTTCTGTAAATTCTTGAAAGCCAGTTTTTTTGGTTTTAGATTTGCAGTGACAATTGCCTAGGTTTCACTTTGCATTTTTAAAGAGCATTGTCACTGACTTCCTCATTTAAAATGCTGTATCTTGCATAAGTATCTAAAAATAAATAAATGTGTGACGGTAGCTTTAGCTAGGTTAGTATATTATTTACTGTTACATATTAAATGCTGAATATTAATTTAATATTAAATACCAAATTCTAAATGTTACAGAATAAATGACTGAATATTCTAGTCTTTCCTAAATAAACTGTTACTAAAGTACTGAGCTTTTATGAGTAATTTCTTCTTTCTCTGTTCCTGAACCCTATATCTGAGAAACATATTTTATTATTTTGTAGATCAGTTAGAAGGATGTCATTCTTCTATAATTGTTGTACTAGAATTGGAAGGTATAGAATTGAAATATATGGAAACTTCCTATTACTATTTTTTAAAGTTCCCATATTTGCATGCTATTTCATGCTTTGATATTTTTCCTTTATTTCCAGAGTGTTCACTTAGGTTGTATGGCTCATCTCTGACTAAGTTTGCTCTGAAAAGTAGTGATGTTAATATAGATATAAAATTCCCTCCCAAGGTAAGTAATTAGAAAAGAACCTTTCCTGTGTGGTTCTTACTAGTACTGGTATTATTTATTTATTTATCTTTTTAAAAACTCTGGCTTTTAGAATGTCACATTATAATTAAACAGTGCTTTTGGAAATGACTAGTAGGTGTTAGATATAGTTGGGATAAAAGAAATAAGGGACAGGAGGAAAAGGAGGCAGAGGAAGGCAGTAAAAAAAAATGCCTTTATTTGAGCATGTTGAACAGTTATTGCTTATGCTAAACAGTATAGAAAGTGGAAAGAACTTTGAAATCATTCATCTGTGTTCAGATCTCAGCTGCAATGAGCAATTAATTGACCTTCCCTAATTTCTAGTAGAGATAACTTTTATATTAAATAAAGTAATACATATCAGGTATTTTATATAGTGCCTGGTACATAATGGGTACTTTTAATAGGTATCAGCTAAGTACCATTAGCAAAAGTACCAATATTGTTTAACACTGCTAACATTGCTAATTTATTGGCATAAAACATTTAAAATCATCAGCTGACATTTTATGTGTTTTAAATTTGTGACTAGTTTATGTTCAAGGAAGTTTGACTTGGGTGAAAATTTGATGTTTTCATTTTTATTTTAATGCAGTCATTACAGTTATTAAATACTTTTAAATAGCAGCCAAGTACAAATTATAACTTAAGCATTTTGACAAGCTTATTTAAAGTAGTATTTAATCTAAGCCATACTGCCAGTTAACAATATCCCTTAAATTTCTGATCTCAGCAACTTTTCTTCAACAATCATTTGGTAAACTAATTTCCTTCCTATTTGTTTTGCTTGTGAAATTCCAGAATCTTTTCATAGCACTAATTCTAGGAGTTTTTCTGGAATACTACTACCTGATTGATTAGATTTTACTTCCATGAACAAGTTAATGTAAAAATAAAACACTATTCTATTTTCATTATTTTAAAGCATAGAGCATGATTTTATTTAAATGTTTAATGAAATTGAATTCTCTTTGAAGTTCTACAACTTGAACTTTGAAATTAACATATGGATTTAATTTGAAACTTTTTTAGATGAATCATCCAGATCTTCTGATACAAGTGCTTGGGATTTTTAAAAAAAGTGGTGAGTTTTTAAAATTTGTCTAGAGAAAATTCTTTAAAGGTACATGCACTGTGTTATATATGGCTAACAAGGTTAAACTAAAACTAGCATATTTGAGTCATTATGTTACATATAGGTATATGTGTATGTATGTATATACACACATATACATATATTTGCTTAATAGATACACTAGAAAGTTTACATGTCATTAGGTCAAAAGTATCATATTTAAAATTGGTATGTAAAAAACTGTTGGGTAATTTAAAAATGTTAGCTTTGAGTATTATTGGCATTGTGTAAAAGAAGACAGAAAAGCCACAATCATTAGGTGATCATTGATGAAGGAATATTTAGGGAGAGATGGGAAAAAAGTGTGCATGTATTGGTATTTTTTTCCACTTAAAACAATTAACAACTTGTATTACATTAGATAAGCCAAATCCTACCTAGTTTTTCCTATGTGTCTTATCTGTCTGGATTGATTTTGATGTAAGAAGTCATTCATATAGGTAGAAATACTTATAAAATTAAAAATTAAAAATTACAGTTGTCTCAAACCAAACCTTAGGTCATATGGTAACAATCTAGAATATTATATTTTTTTGGTTTTTATTTATTCCTTTTTGTTACAAAGTAAATGGTTACGAGCTCAGGATCTGGAGCCAGACTTTCTAGGCTGAAATTTTAATTTTACCACTTACTGGTTGTGTGTCCTTTGACAAATTACTTAAGTGTTAATGTTCAGTTTTCCTACCTATAAAATAGAAATAATACAGTATCTTTTTGATGAGAAAGTTGTGAGGATGAAGTAGGTTAAGCCATAGTTTATTTAGAAAAGTGCTGGTATATAGTAACATTAAATTTCTGCTGCTGGGATTATTATTATTATTACTATTGTCATCTTAAATTTTGTGAGTCAGAAATATGTGGTAAAAACAATTGCAGTTTGGCTTAGAAGATACAGTTTATTGATGTTAGCCCCACCCTTTCGTTGGCTATAATGTCAGTTCTAAACATTTTTTTCTCTCTCTGTCTGCCTCATCAGCTTCCCACTATTTATCAGATTCTTATTGGCCATTTTCCTGGAAAATTAGTTTTTAAGGGATTAATTTGGTCCAGTTTATCCTGTAAAGGGATTTTAATAATTTCTTAAAAATACTTCTCTCTAATGGCACAAACACTCTAAAGCATATTAAAGAGGTAGATACAGAGCTTTTATCTCTTTAGACTCACTGAACAGTATCAACTTAGCAAAAACATTTAAAATATGTCTTTTCCACTAACATACATGAATAGATCATCTTAAATCACATAACATAGGTTTACAAAATTCAGTCTGATTATAAAATTGATTATTCCCCTCTTTATGCCTTCATTGTACTTTTTAAAGACCTTTATCCTATAATCTACAAGATTTGTTTGTTGACATATTTGTTTTCTAAATCCCTAACTGGGCTCTTCTGTCTGATTTATTGTCACATCTACCATATATAATGCAATTCCCAACATGTAGTTTTCAGCACATAATTTTTGAATAAATTAATAATTTCAACAATTACTACTAAGAGATTTTCTTCCAACTTCAAATGAAATAAAGTTAATCCATCTATTTTTATTTAGCTTTGACATGGATGGCATGGGGCCTATCTTGGAGATGTAGCAAAAGACTTCAGAGTGGAATTGTGCTTCACTATTAGCCCTTCCTTAGGAGCTTTGATTGGGTGGACAAACTCTTCATATATTAACAGAAAATGGGGCCAGGAGAGTTAGCCTTTACTTGCATGGATGACTTAAAAGAACTAAGCTGTCAAAGCATTGTTGATTCTCATTTCATAACTCCAATGGATATAGCCCTCAGAAGTAAATGGTGTCCCCTGCTTGCTGTAGCTATGAAGGTTTAATAACTTTGACTAGGTTAGGTACTTACTTGGTAATATTCGGACTTTCAGGGATGTTAAAACCTCTGTTCTGAAGGTGATTATAATTTTTGGACAATATTTTGGGACTGTTACTGTGGTCTGTGATATATAGCAGATGACACCACAAGAAGTAAGAGGTTCTGTTGGGTTGATGCTCAAATGAGAAAGTGGATTATCCCACAGAAGAAATGTGAGTTTTTTTTTTGAAGGAAACTGTTACTTAATGTTTACCATACAGTAAACATTTGAGAGATTTCAACATTAGCTTACTTGTTTTATTTTTTTCCTTGTTAGTGTTATATGTAGATGTGGAATCTGATTTTCATGCTAAAGTTCCTGTTGTGGTGTGCAAAGATCGGAAAAGGTTGGTAACAGTGAAGAAAAATTAAGTATTATTTAAAATAAAAATAACCATATATTCAGTGACCATTTTCAAGAGAGAAAATTTTTGTTTTACATTCCTCCTTAGATTAATATGACTAAGCTAATTTCTGTTTATTTAGAATAGCAAGCTTAACAAAAGCATGTGAAGAAGAAGAATTAACAGTTGAAAATAAAACACTCAAATGCAAAACTTCATTTTTTTCCCCCAAGTTCATTCACCCACAGTATTGAGCATTTACTGTATGTTAGGTACTGCTTTGGTATAGGGATACAAACATAAGTAAGAAATAACCTCTCTTCTCAAAGGAGCTCACAGTCTATTAGAATCTAGCTTTTAGTTTACTGAAATTGAATAAGTCATTGAAGACTAATATTGGCTTTCCGGTCACATGTCTGAGAGAGCAAAGTGCCTTTACAAAAGGAAACAGATAATCCTATTTGCGATCAATGGGAGAGACATGGAAACAATACAGTAATAATAGTGTTCTTTTATTGTTTATTAACCTGTATTTCTTATATTTTAAGATTACTATATTTTCTTATTCAAAGATAGAAGGACCTGTGGAGATCTAATTCACCTTCTTTATTTTCTAAATTAGGAAATTGAGACCTGGAGGCATTAAGCATTTTATCTAAATTCCCATCATTTAGGGTGAAATTAGAATTGGAATTTAGGTATTCTGACTTCAGTTTTTTTCCTATCATGTTGTGTCAGATTACCTCTCTGTGGCAACCTCGATACATTCTCTCTGCCACTGAAATATCTCTACTGTCTGTCACCCCATTTAAGGTGGCTACTTTATTCACTTACATATAAACATTACTTGTGGGTTAATATGTAAATCCTTTCTAAACTCTAATCTGGAAGTTGTATATCAATAAAATCACGAAAGCTTAGATGGGAAAAATTTAGAGTCAAGAAGTAGCTAGTCAGTTCAGTATTTCATTTTTTGTTTTTGTTGTGTGCAAAGCAAAAAGAATGAACTGGGGAGGTATATTGCACTATTTAACATGGGTGAAATCAGTCTTTTCTCTTATGTAAGTCACATTTTGGTGAATCATAATGTTGCTCTTGAAATTAATTTCTCATGAACTTAAATATTAAATGAGGTTGAAATTTATTTCTGAAGTACAAATGAATATTTAAAACATTTTTAATATATATGGAACTCTAGTGATACAAATATATAATTTTCACTTAGCTCTAAGTTATTAAAGCATTTGTATTTATTGTGACTTCTTAGATAGTAAAATACAGTGATTGGAAATAATAGCCACAGGGTTTGAAATATTCTAGTCTTTTAAGGTATTTATGCAATAAAATTTGTTTCTCATTCACAGTGGTTTGCTTTGTAGAGTGAGTGCAGGAAATGATATGGCATGCCTCACTACTGATTTACTTGCTGCTCTTGGCAGAACAGAACCTGTCTTTACTCCCTTGGTGTTAGCCTTTCGCTATTGGGCTAAGGTAAGTGGAATGGAAGAAAAAAGTACCTAATCTTTAAGATAACTCGGGCTTTTTCTTGGATTACCATATAACATAAATCATAATATATGGGGACAGAATACTCATTTGTGCTAGACGGAAAGTGGTATGGTAGGTTCCAATTATAGACATGAAAATACAATGTCATAAACATATAGAGTTATTGATATATTTTAGAATTTTTAATGATCATACTTGTTCTCCATTTATAGTATAGAAGCATTTTCTTTCACATCTTAATATATGAGGCTTAAGTTTTCACTCATATTTTATAGGTTAAATTTGTAAAGTTGTAAGATACGGTTATGCAAGTTAAGTTCTTTTGTTAGCAGATTTTTTTCATAGTCTCTATCTTAGAACATTATTGTGTTGATAACATGCAGTGGTTTCTGATGGGGCAACTGCTAAGGATTAGTTGTTTAAGTTTCCTATATTAGAATTAATTTATATTCTTAAAGGCTTTGGTTCACTCTGTGCTCATTTCTTTGGTATGGAAATAGTGAGCAGTGGTAAAGTAATTGCCAGTATCAATCCAAATGACTATAGGAGATTTTAGCTTTTTTGTGTGTATTCTTATCCTATCAGTATAGTATCCATTACTTGTTAGACCAATGATGAGTAGATTCTTAGTCTTATTATACAAAGAAGATGGATTAAGGGGGTAATGGTGGAGTGATAAATTGAGAGCAGAAACAGAGGATTCTTTCTGGAATTTTTTACTTGGACTCCGATTAGAGGATTGTTGATGTGATTGGAGCAGAACCAGCTAGCAGAATATGAAACAGCTTGAAAAGTAAGGAACAGTCAGAAAACCTAAGGTTGGGGCTTCTTCATATTCAAGGCCACTGTATTTGCTGTCCCCTTCATGTAGAGTATTCTTACCGTACATATCCACAATGCTCACTCTTCATTTTTCAAGTTTCTCCTCAAATTTCACCTTACCAGAGTTTCCTAGAATACTCTATATAAAATAGCATTGTCTTAGTCGCTGTCCCTGCCCTTGCCCTGCTTTATTTCTTCATGACACTTACTACCACCTGCTATACTTACATTTATTTGTTTGTGATCTCTTTTCTTCCATGAATTGTAAACTCTGGGAAAATAGGGATTTTAATATGTTATATTTGTTCAGTCAGTGCTTGTCCCAGTGCTGCTTATTTTACTATGCCACACATAGTAGGCATTTAATATTTGTTAAAGACATGGTCTAGTTTCTTCAGAAAGGAGATTTTTAATTCTTGGAAATGACTGGGAGCTGTGAACCAGGCTGATGGAGGGTGTGTACTACTTCTTACTTGATTATATTCCACTTAGTACAATGCTGGCATATGGAAGAAATTTAGTGGCTATAAAATGAAATGAACCAACTTCAATTCTGGTTTTTGTGCTAAGTATTTATGTGATTTTGAGCAAGGCACTTCACCTGTCTGAGGCTCAGTTTTTCCATCTGGGGAGATCATTTAGAAAGTGATATGAGATAATGGATGAGAATATACTTTGAATTCTAAAATGCTGCAAAAAAATTTTTTAATTGGCAACTGAGATTATTTAAACAGCGATAAGTCAACAGAAACAGGAACTGGTGCAACAACCTTAGTAATCAAGGTTTCTCCAAGTGTGATATGAAACTGATAGATGAGGCCTATCACTCAGGAAACTCCGTATGTCAACTCCAGGAAGGTGAGTGGTGTCAGAAGGGATGAAGGAATAAACGGCTCCTTCTGGATAGTACCTCCAATTATGCCCTATGTTTTTAGTGGTCATAAAAATAGTGTCAGTATTCTTTTAAGTAGACTGTGGTAGAAGAGTATAAATGATAACTCAGAAAAGTTGCTTTCATTTTGGAAAAAATTGTGGCCTAGAAACTTTGTTTCCTAACATGACTCTTAGAAAAGATTGCTCAAAAGATTACTCAAATACTGGTTCTGAAATTACCAGTCAGTGAAGGAAGGATGCTAACATGTAAACATGTTAACCAAGTTGGCTGCAGAGTGATGCCTTTGTGTTTTCAACAGAACACTGTGTCTCATTTTTGGTACCTGCATTTGTTGCAAAGAGCTTTTTTCCACAGTTTTCATTTTCTGAGTTTATTGTGAGAGACCTAGAGATAATTCCTGGTGTGTTTTTCCTTTCAAAGATTTTTTTTTTAATAACTTTGTTTTTCTTAAGTTTTAAGCCACGTTGCACATTATGTAACAAAGCACTGATTTCCCATGATTTGAGGGTTCAGAAAAATTCTAGAATATGAATATAATTTATTCTTATAACTGATATCATGAAATTCCTGTTGACTTCTCTCTTGTAGTTATATTCTTAGGATTCTAGCTAGGTAATAGTTTTCTAGTAAAGTGTCTTTACTCTGGTGTCAAAACTCTGATAAAGTCCATTATAGTCAAGTTTCCTGACTCAGCCATTTTTTGTGCTTAACATAAGAATTAATTTTAGCAGTATTTGACAAATAAAAAAGAGCCCTGAGTTTATATTTTATTTTTATGTTTTATTTTATCTATTTAAGATGTACAACTTGATTTGATGTATGTATACATTGTGAAATAATCACCAATCAAGCTAATTAGCATATCTTGCCTCACATAGTTACCTGTTCTGTGTGTATTGGGAGAACACTTAGAATCTATCCTCTTACTAAATTTCAGATATTTAGTACCATACTGTTACCTGTAGTCACCATGCTATGTGTTAGATCACCAAAAATTACTTATCTTGTATAACTGAAATTTTGTACCACTTGACCAACATCTCTCCATTTTCCTCTCCCCCAGCCTCTGGTAACCACCATTCTAGTCTCTCCTTCAATGAGTTTGACTATTTTAGATTCCTCACATAAGTGAAATCATATAGTATTTGTTTTTCTGTGTCTGGCTTATTTTACTTAGCATAATGTCCTGTAGGTCCATCCATGTTGTTGGAAATGGCAGAATTTCCTTCTTTTTAAAGGCTGAATAACATTCCATTTTATTTATATCTATTTTCTTTATCCATTTGCCTGTTTATGGACATTTAGGTTGTTTTTCATATCTTGCTTGTGAGAGCCTTGTGTTTTAAGAGCTCTCTCTTAAACTGCCTTAATGTTATTCCTCTGTGAGATGTCTGATAGTGGTAACAAAATGCATGAATAGTTTAGAATAGTTTGTTAAAGTTGCAGAGAGGTGTTCGGTTAACTTGACTTAACTCATCAGGCAGCATACCCCTTGCCTTAATACTCTGGATAAATGAGAATTTATTATAGTGAGTATTTCAAGCTCTTTTTATAAGTGTAATCCTCCTATTTTTAATTGTATTCTTAAATTTACTAAGCTATGTGATTATTAGTGATTACGCTAGCTGTTATCTAAAGAAGAATATAATAATAAAAAAATGCAACTGTAGACCAATCTTTTGTTGAAGAAAATGTCTAAATAAAATATAAGCAGGAGGGGCGGAAGATGGCGGCGTGAGTAGAGCAGCGGAAATCTCCTCCCAAAACAACATCTATCTATGAAAATATAACAAAGACAACCCTTCCTAGAATAAATACCAGAGGACACAGGACAATATCCAGACCACATCCGCACCTGAGAGAACCCAGCGCCTCGCGAAGGGGGTAAGATACAAGCCCCGGCCCGGCGGGAGCTGAGCGCCCCTCCCCCCAGCTCCCGGCCGGAGAAGAATAGGCAGAGCGGGAGGGAGACTGAGCACAGGGCTGCCGAACACCCAGCCCCAGCCATCCGGACCAGAGTGCAGGGCCCTCGATACTGGGAAAACAGGGCAGCAAGAACAGTGAGCAGGCACTGGAGGCTGGGCGACAGAGGACATAAGAAAAGCGCGCGACCATTTTTTTTTTTTGCTTTTTTGCTGTTTTGTTTTGGTGAGCACTTTTTGGAAGTCTTAAAGGGATAGGGAGCCCAATACTAGGGAAACAGGGCAGCAAGACCGGTGAGCAGAGGCCTGAGGCTGGCGCCGGAGAATAAAGAAAAACGAGTGGTGACTTTTTTTTTTTTTTTTTGATTTAAATTTTTTTTTTTTCTTTTTTTTTTGTGGTCATTGTTTTGTTTTGGCGGGTGCTTTTTGGAAGTCTTAAAGGGGCAGGGTGGGACACTTTATCCAGAGGTAGGGAATCCGGGGATCTCTGGGCACCCTAACCCCTGGGCTGCAGGGAGCAGGGAGACCCCTTACGGAGATAAATAGCCTCCCAGCCGCTCCTGCTTCAACGCGACTCCACCACTTTGGAGTAGCTGCCCGAGCCAGGCCACGCCCACAGCAACAGCGGAGATTAACTCCATAGCAGCCGGGGAGGAAGCAGAAACCCTGTCTGCGCGCAGCTGCGCAGCACAAGCCACTAGAGGTCGCTGTTCTCCCAGGAGAGGAGGGCCACAAACCAACAAGAAAGGAAGTCCTTCCAGCCGTCACTCGTCCCAGCTCTGCAAACTATTCCTATCACCATGAAAAGACAAAGCTACAGGCAGACAAAGATCACAGAGACAACACCAGAGAAGGAGACAGACCTAACCAGTCTTCCTGACAAAGAATTCAAAATAAGAATCATAAACATGCTGACAGAGCTGCAGAGAAATACACAAGAGAAATGGGATGAAGTCCGGAGGGAGATCACAGATGCCAGAAAGGAGATTGCAGAAATGAAACAAACTCTGGAAGGGTTTATAAGCAGAATGGATAGAATGCAAGAGGCCATTGCTGGAATTGAAATCAGAGAAAAGGAACGCATAGAAGCTGACATAGAGAGAGACAAAAGGATCTCCAGGAATGAAACAATATTAAGAGAACTGTGTGACCAATCCAAAAGGAACAATATCCGTACTATAGGGGTCCCAGAAGAAGAAGAGAGAGGAAAAGGGATGGAAAGTATCTTGGAATAAATAATTGCTGAAAACTTCCCCAAACTGGGGGAGGAAATAATCAAACAGACCACGGAAATACACAGAACCCCCAACAGAAAGGATCCAAGGAGGACAACACCAAGACACATAATAATTAAAATGGCAGAGATCAAGGACAAGGAAAGAGTGTTAAAGGCAGCTAGAGAGAAAAAGGTCACCTATAAAGGGAAACCCATCAGGCTAACATCAGATTTCTCAACAGAAACCCTATAGGCCAGAAGAGAATGGCATGATATATTTAATACAATGAAACAGAAGGGCCTTGAACCAAGGATACTGTATCCAGCACGACTATCATTCAAATATGACGGTGGGATTAAACAATTCCCAGACAAACAAAAGCTGAGGGAATTTGCTTTCCACAAACCATCTCTACAGAACATCTTACAGGGACTGCTCTAGATGGGAGCACTCCTAGAAAGAGCACAGCACAAAACACCCAACATATGAAGAATTGAGGAGGAGGAACAAGAAGGGAGAGAAGAAAAGAATCTCCAGACAGTGTATATAACAGCTCAATAAGCGAGCTAAGTTAGGCAGTAAGATACTAAAGAGGCTAACCTTGAACCTTTGGTAACCACAAAGTTAAAGCCTTCAATGGCAATAAGTACATATCTTTCAATACTCACCCTAAATGTTAAAGGGTTGAATGCACCAATCAAAAGACACAGAGTAACAGAATGGATAAAAAAGCAAGACCCATCTATATGCTGCTTACAAGAAACTCACCTCAAACCCAAAGACATGTACAGACGAAAAGTCAAGGGATGGAAAAACATATTTCAGGCAAACAACAGCGAGAAGAAAGCAGGGGTTGCAGTACTAATATCAGACAAAACAGACTTCAAAACAAAGAAAGTAACAAGAGATAAAGAAGGACACTACATAATGATAAAGGGCTCAGTCAAACAAGAGGATATAACCATTCTAAATATATATGCACCCAACACAGGAGCACCAGCATATGTGAAACAAATACTAACAGAACTAAAGGGGGATATAGACTGCAATGCATTCATTCTAGGAGACTTCAACACACCACTCACCCCAAAGGATAGATCCACCGGGCAGAAAATAAGTAAGGACACGGAAGCACTGAACAACACAGTAGAGCAGATGGACCTAATAGACATCTATAGAACTCTACATCCAAAAGCAGCGGGATATACATTCTTCTCAAGTGCACATGGAACATTCTCCAGAATAGACCACATACTAGGCCACAAAAAGAGGCTCAGAAAATTCCAAAAGATTGAAATCCTACCAACCAACTTTTCAGACCACAAAGGCATAAAACTAGAAATAAACTGTACAAAGAAAGCAAAGAGGCTCACAAACACATGGAGGCTTAACAACACGCTCCTAAATAATCAATGGATCAATGACCAAATCAAAATGGAGATCCAGCAATATATGGAAACAAATGACAACAACAACACTAAGCCCCAACTTCTGTGGGACACAGCAAAAGCAGTCTTAAGAGGAAAGTATATAGCAATCCAAGCATATTTAAAAAAGGAAGAACAGTCCCAAATGAATGGTCTAATGTCACAATTATCGAAATTGGAAAAAGAAGAACAGATGAGGCCTAAGGTCAGCAGAAGGAGGGACATAATAAAGATCAGAGAAGAAATAAATAAAATTGAGAAGAATAAAACAATAGCAAAAATCAATGAAACCAAGAGCTGGTTCTTCGAGAAAATAAACAAAATAGATAAGCCTCTAGCCAGACTTATTAAGAGGAAAAGAGAGTCAACACAAATCAACAGTATCAGAAACGAGAAAGGAAAAATCACGACGGACCCCACGGAAATACAAAGAATTATTGGAGAATACTATGAAAACCTATATGCTAACAAGCTGGGAAACCTAGGAGAAATGGACAACTTCCTAGAAAAATACAGCCTTCCAAGATTGACCCAGAAAGAAACAGAAAATCTAAACAGACCAATTACCAGCAACGAACTTGAAGCGGTAATCAAAAAACTACCAAAGAACAAAACCCCCAGGCCAGATGGATTTACCTCGGAATTTTATCAGACATACAGGGAAGACATAATAGCCATTCTCCTTAGAGTTTTCCAAAAAATAGAGGAGGAGGGGATACTCCCAAACTCATTCTATGAAGCTAACATCACCCTAATACCAAAACCCGGGAAAGACCCCACTAAAAAAGAAAACTACAGACCAATATCCCTGATGAACGTAGATGCAAAAATACTCAACAAAATATTAGCAAACCGAATTCAAAAATACATCAAAAAAATCATACACCATGAACAAGTGGGATTCATCCCAGGGATGCAAGGATGGTACAACATTCGAAAGTCCATCAACATCATCCACCACATCAACAAAAAGAAGGACAAAAACCACATGATCATCTCCATAGATGCTGAAAAAGCATTTGACAAAGTTCAACATCCATTCATGATAAAAACTCTCAGCAAAATGGGAATAGAGGGCAAGTACCTCAACATAATAAAGGCCATCTATGATAAACCCACAGCCAACATTATATTGAACAGCGAGAAGCTGAAAGCATTTCCTCTGAGATCGGGAACTAGACAGGGATGCCCACTCTCTCCACTGTTATTTAACATAGTACTGGAGGTCCTAGCCACGGCAATCAGACAAAACAAAGAAATACAAGGAGTCCAGATTGGTAAAGAAGAAGTTAAACCATCACTATTTGCAGATGACATGATACTGTACATAAAAAACCCTAAAGACTCCACCCAAAACTACTAGAACTGATATCGGAATACAGCAAAGTTGCAGGATACAAAATCAACACACAGAAATCTGTGGCTTTCCTATATACTAACAATGAACCAACAGAAAGAGAAATCAGGAAAACAACTCCATTCACAATTGCATCAAAAAAAATAAAATACCTAGGAATAAACCTAACCAAAGAAGTGAAAGACTTCTACTCTGAAAACTACAAGTCACTCTTAAGGGAAATTAAAGGGGACACTAACAGATGGAAACTCATCCCATGCTCGTGGCTAGGAAGAATTAATATCGTCAAAATGGCCATCCTGCCCAAAGCAATATACAGATTTGATGCAATCCCTATGAAACTACCAGCAACATTCTTCAATGAACTGGAACAAATAATTCAAAAATTCATATGGAAACACCAAAGACCCCGAATAGCCAAAGCAATCCTGAGAAAGAAGAATAGAGTAGGGGGGATCTCACTCCCCAACTTCAAGCTCTACTATAAAGCCATAGTAATCAAGACAATTTGGTACTGACACAAGAGCAGAGCCACAGACCAATGGAACAGACTAGAGAATCCAGACATTAACCCAGACATATATGGTCAATTAATATTTGATAAAGGAGCCATGGACATACAATGGCGAAATGACAGTCTCTTCAACAGGTGGTGCTGGCAAAACTGGACAGCTACATGTAGGAGAATGAAACTGGACCATTGTCTAACCCCATATACAAAAGTAAACTCAAAATGGATCAGAGACCTGAATGTAAGCCATGAAACCATTAAACTCTTGGAAGAAAACATAGGCAAAAACCTCTTAGACATAAACATGAGTGACCTCTTCTTGAACATATCTCCCCGGGCAAGGAAAACAACAGCAAAAATGAACAAGTGGAACTATATTAAGCTGAAAAGCTTCTGTACAGCAAAAGACACCATCAATAGAACAAAAAGGATCCCAACAGTATGGGAGAATATATTTGAAAATGACACATCCGATAAAGGCTTGACGTCCAGAATATATAAAGAGCTCACACGCCTCAACAAACAAAAAACAAATAACCCAATTAAAAAATGGGCAGAGGAACTGAACAGACAGTTCTCCAAAAAAGAAATACAGATGGCCAACAGACACATGAAAAGATGCTCCACATCGCTAATTATCAGAGAAATGCAAATTAAAACTACAATGAGGTATCACCTCACACCAGTAAGGATGGCTGCCATCCAAAAGACAGAGAACAACAAATGTTGGCGAGGCTGTGGAGAAAGGGGAACCCTCCTACACTGCTGGTGGGAATGTAAGTTAGTTCAACCATTGTGGAAAGCAGTATGGAGGTACATCAAAATGCTCAAAACAGATTTACCATTTGACCCAGGAATTGCACTCCTAGGAATTTACCCTATGAATGCAGCAATCAAGTATGAGAAAGATCAGTGCACCCCTATGTTTATCGCAGCACTATTTACAATAGCCAAGAATTGGAAGCAACCTAAATGTCCATCGATAGATGAATGGATAAAGAAGAAGTGGTACATATACACAATGGAATACTACTCAGCCATAAGAAAAGGGCAAATCCAATCATTTGCAGCAACATGGATGGAGCTGGAGGGTATTATGCTCAGTGAAACAAGCCAAGCAGAGAAAGAGAAATATCAAATGATTTCACGTATCTGTGGAATATAAGAACAAAGGAAAAACTGAAGGAACAAAACAGCAGCAGAATCACAGAACTCAAGAATGGACTAACAGGTACCAAAGGGAAAGGGACTGGGGAGGATGGGTGGGTAGGGAGGGATAAGGGGTGGGGAGAAGTAGGGGGGTATTAAGATTAACATGCATGGGGGGGTAGGAGAAAAGGGAGGGCTGTACAACACAGAGAAGGCAAGTAGTGATTCTACAACATTTTGCTATGCTGATGGACAGTGACTGTAAAGGGGTTTATAGGGGGGACCTGGTATAGGGGAGAGCCTAGTAAACATAATATTCGTCATGTAAATGTAGATTAGTGATACCAAAAGGAAAACAAAACAAAACAAAACAAAACAAAAAGGGCAGTTCCTGTGTGGTAACCTCCAATGAGTTCTACCCAAGGGTATAAAGGGCACATAAAAGTGTAGGCAAAGGGTCTGTTTGTGTTTATACAGAACATCAAAGCGTAATTGGGCTACCCTGAAAATGAACTAAGATACGATGTGAAAGAGAACTTCCAACATCAGCACTGTCTGGAAGACTCATGCCAGAAGATGATAATCAAAAAACCCCAACAAAGATCCACGCACTGCTACAGCTGTAGATGCACTCATCCCACCAGCTCCTGGACTTGCCATGGGAATGAGGAAGGAGATATCTAAGCTGGCCTGTGCATACAGTAAAACAACAAATTTGACTGGATCTATACTGTTGGAACTCAACCAAGAATTAGGAGAAGTGCAAATTGTAGCGCTCCAAAATCTTACAACTTCAGACTATTTACTGTTAAGAGAACATAAGGGATGTGAACATTCCCCAGGAATGGGTTGTTTTAATTTGTCTGATTTCTCTCAGACTGTTCAAGTTCAGTTGGACAATATCCACCATATCATAGATAAGTTTTCACAAATGCCTAAGGTGCCTAACTGGTTTTCTTGGTGTCACTGGAGATGGCTGGTAATTACAGATATGCTTTGGTTATGTAACTATACTCCTATTATGTTAATGTGTGTGCGCAATTTAAGTAGTAGCTTAAAACCTATACATGCTGAAGTTACTCTACAAGAAGATATGTCAAAGAAATAATCAATCTTCCCATGTTTTCTTCCGCCTGCTACTTCTATAGCTTTTCTTCTTCCTTCCTAATTACAACCCTTAAATAGAATTCGTGCCTCATATCAAATTTACCGAGTATCATAATTCTTCCAAGTGGTAAAGATACCTCAAGACAAATGCTGGGCATAGAAGCTACAGGGCATAAATATGCAAGGAAATAAAAAGCTAACCATTTCAAACAATAAGGCTTCTCTCTCACTTACCAACTTTACATTTCCCTGTATGGCCCCGGAAGATGACTGGTTAGCCAGAGACGGGTAAGATTCCTCAAGGGAGGAACAACCTAAGATAGGCACAGTCGCAGGGGGGTCATCAGGTGAGAAATTGGGGATCAACAGAGGTGAGGCTTAGAACCTCACCCCCCCGTTCTGAGAGAAATCTTCTGCATACGTGGATGTTTTATTGCCCTTGTCTAGCTTGGATTAACACATAGTCTACAGGCACACACCTGATCATCTGCATTTGCTCTCTTACAACACTAAACTATGTTTTCTACCTTTATCTTGTATCTACCTACCACTTCAGCATTTTATTAAAAATAATAATAATAAAGAGAGAAATGTGGTATCCACATATAAATCAAGTATAAAAACCAAATGAGTATTCATATTTGAACTGACTGTTTATAGTTCATAATGCATGAGCAAAACCGAAAGTTTCTGTGATGACTGCCCTTGTACTGTTCACTATGTAACTTATTCATTATGTAAGAATTTGTTCTCCATGTAAGAACTTGTTTGTTATGCCTCAGAAGATTGGATACTGATGAAAATTAGGCTTGGGGTGGATTAATGATTGTGCATTGAGCATTGACTCCCTTATACAGAATTTTATTGTTGTTAACAACCATTTGATCAATAAATATGAGAGATGCCCTCACAAAAAAAAAAAAAAAAAAGGACAGACTTCCTATGGTAAAATAAATAAGTAACCAGGTTGTAATGTATAGCATAAGGAATATAGTCAAGTTATTGTAACAGCTTGGTAGGGTGATAGCTAGAACCTAGAATTATGTATATAAATGTTTTATCACTGTGTTGTACACTTGAAACTAATGTAATGTAATACTGTGCGCCAACTACCCTTCAATAAAAAAAATAATTATCTTAAAAAAAAAATATATATATATATATAAGCAGATGGAATATATCATTGTATCAAATTGTAACATGCCATGACAATGTAGGATTTATTTCAGCACTAAGAATCGTTGAATATTAGGAAATCTGTTAACATAATTTAGTATCACAATAATTTGAATAAATTGAATAATTTCTCAATAAATTGAGAAAAACATCATAGATGCCAAAAAGAGATGTTCTTCCTAAGAATAACTCTTTTGTAAACTAGAAATGAAGGTAAATAATAAAAACTATTTACAAAAAATGAAACAATAATGGAAGATGAATTAAACAGTGGATTGCTCAAGCCGTATGTTAAAATTAAGACTATTACAGAGATGTTCACCAGTGATACTGTACATTGTTTTAGAGATTTAAAAAAATGCAGTAAGAAAAGGAAAATGAAATAGTGAATGCAAATATTGTAAAAACAATAAAATTTTTTCTTCGCTAATTACATGATTGTGTGCCGGAAAAACCTAGTAAAGACTACTAGGATTAATAAGAGAGTCTGTAAGATGACTAAATATATTATAAACGTGCAAAAACTAGTATCTTTTCTCTGTCATGAAAATAACCCAATAGAATAGCAACAGAGTAAAATATTACCTTCATGACAGTGACACAAATTATAAAATACTAAAGAATACATTTAATAAGAAAAGTACAGGAAGAAAATTATGTTATTGAAAGGTGAAAAATATGAACAAATTGATTCATTCAGCAAACATTTATTAAATACTTCCTATGTGCCAGACACTGTTCTAGGTGCTGGAAACATCTAACAAGACACACAGAGTCCTTCTGTCATGAAGCTTACATGCTTGTGGTAGAATCAGAGTAAACATATATATAAATAATACAGTATGTGGTAGAGTTCAGTGCCTTGAAAATGAGATGATGGGATAAAAAAGTGTTATTACATTGTATGGTCAGGGAAAGTCTCTTTGAGGAAGTGATATTTTAACTCAGACCAGCCACTTGAAAGTCTGAGGGAGTAGCATCTAAGGAATAACTAGTACAAAGCAGACTACCTGAGGATGAGAAAGAAAGGCAAGAGTGGCTGGAATGAAGTGAATAAGAGGGAAAGTTGGAGAAGATGAGGTTAGACAGACAATTCCTATGGTAAAGAATTTGGATTTTAATCATAATGAGGCATAAGAAGGGTTTTAAAAGCAGTGGATGTCTTGATGTGATTTATGCTTTGAAAAGATCTTTTTGGTGTAAAGAGTAGAAATAGGGAGCCTGTGCTAGGAATAGTAGACATCACAGGCTGCTGTGGTAGATCAGTCAGAGATGATAATGATCTGTGCTAGGTTAGAGTGAATATGAAGCAAAGGAGACGGATTTGGGATATGTTTTGGAGGTAGAACTTGCAGAGATACTAGATATGAGAGTTGAGGGGAAGTAATTGATCACAACTCCTAAATTTTCAGAAAATGCAAAGACACCAAGTTCTTGAATAGGAGGATATTATCCCTAAAATGTAAAATTGCTTTATTTTAATTTCAAATGTGTAGATGAGATTTTAATGTATGAAAATATCAAATATTTCATTTCAGAGATGAAACAGTGGTTTACTTAATTTAGTAAGTGGTGCTGTCACAACTGTATGTCTTGAAGAAAATAACTTTAAAATAGTAAATACAAAATAAATTCTACTTACATGAAAAACAAAAATTTTAGAAGAAAATTTAAGAGAAAGTATATGTAACCTATGATTTGGGGAAACCTTTCTATCATGATAGAAAACAAGCTGTGCAAGATAAGCATATTTGACTATATAGATGCTAGTACATTTTATATTATAAAAGGTATCAAATAATGTCAAAAGAAAAACAGATTGGGAAAAATAATGTATTTCAAATGCATATGTCAGATATAAATGGTTGTTATCTATAATGTGAAAAGAAATCATGCAAATTGATAAGTAATTAAAAATAGAAAAACTGGCAAAAAGATTTAATAAGCAGTTCAGAAAAGAGCAAATCCAAATGATTAGTAAACATGAAAAATTGCATAACCTCTTAACATCAGAGAAATGTAAATTGAAGTAACTATTAGGTATTACATCTTACCCATCCCATTGACAGTTTTTTAGAAGTGATAATACTGGTGTGTTGGAAAGCATGTGTATGATGTTACTGGTGAAAAGAGATATTTTTATAGTGATTTTGGATAAGAAAGCCAAAAGAAATTTTATTTATTAGAACTCAAATATACACATATTTTTAAATCTAGCAAACACATTTTTGGGAATATAGCTCACACAAATAAGCACCAATATGTAGGAAATATATATAAAGATAAATACAGTATTGTTTATAGTGGCAAAACTGGAATAAAGTATGAATGTCTTAGGTGGGGAAACTATTGAATAACCATCCAGATCATAGACTAATTAACCATTTAAAAGAATTTGTTTGATCTGTACTAATTGACTTAGAGGAACTTTCTTGGTGTATTGTTAAAGGAAAAGAGTAGTATATACAGACAGATGTCTATAATAAACAATTTTGGTAAAACAGTGACAAAAATAAAATTCTCCCAGTATCTAAATAGAAAATAGAAATAGAAATGCATGTATATTTGTATATTGTTATTTGAGCATAAAATAAGGCATGGGAGAGTAGATAGAATATTAACATTGAGGTAGAAGTAGAGCAAGATAAAATACTTTAGAAAGGTTTCCACATATAGACACTATGTATGATATGATTTCATTTAACTAAAATGTATGTTTATGTTTATGTGCAATAAAGAATGAATAGAAAAATGGTAATCAGTATGTTAATAGTTATTTCAGGGTGGTGAGATTTTAGGTTATTCCTTATGTTTCTCATTGAACATTTACAAAGATTGTGGTAGGAAAAAACAAGCCTCTTCTATTGTGAGGAGAACAAAGAAAATTAAAGAAAGCTAAAGGTGGTACTTTTTTCTCTTTGATTTTGCAGTTGTGCCATATTGACTCCCAGACTGATGGTGGAATTCCTTCTTACTGTTTTGCTTTAATGGTGATGTTTTTTCTACAACAAAGAAAACCCCCTCTTCTGCCTTGCTTACTTGGAAGTTGGGTAAGCATGAGTTTGTAACATACATGTACATGCATGTGTATATGTAGTTTGCTCTTGCAGAGTCTTCTGTTCAAACATTTAAGCTGGAATTCTGGTTTGTCTGTTTGTCCATCTTTTTTTTTTTTTGAATAAATTTTCCACTACCAATTTGGAATGCCTTTTTATATAGATTGAAGGCTTTGACCCAAAAAGAATGGATGACTTTCAGCTGAAGGGCATAGTAGAAGAGAAGTTTGTGAAGTGGGAATATAATTCAAGTAGTGCAACTGAGAAAAACTCAATTGCTGAGGAAAACAAAGCTAAGGCAGACCAACCAAAAGATGATTCCAAGAAGAGAGAAACAGACAACCAAAGTAATGCCATGAAGGAAAAACATGGCAAAGTAAGCTTGTTTTTGTTTTTGTTTTTGGCTTTTCTATCTGTAGAATCTGTGATGCCTTCGATTGAAGCTATTTGAATAGTAGATTGACTGACCTTGAGTAAACCTCTTGGCCTCATTTTCCTCATCTGTAAAGTGAGGGGTTGATCTGGTTTAGTTTTTTAGTACCGAGATTATGAATTTATATCTCATTTTGGAAGACTTGTGTTGTTTGAATCATGCCAAGGTAATCTTATATCTTTTTCATTCAGACGAGAAAAATTTCCTTCAGGAGTTGGGCTGTGAACAAAACTTTAACATAATAGGAATTATGTTGCCAGATTGGTGGAAAAATAGACACTGTGCTTCTTTAGGGTGTGGCTTGCTTATTTAATCATTTAATAAAACGGTCACTTACTAAGGACCAGCTAGCTATGTGCCAGGCATTATCTTGAGTGCTAGAGAATCAAAGATGAATATGCATGGATTATGTCCTCCAAAAGTATGTAGTCTTCTGAAATAGACATTACAGAAATGTGAACATCACTGAAATCATTGCTGTAGTTCCCTGAACGTATCTTCTAGTCCATTCAGTTCTCCCACTTGTCTAGACTACCAGCTACCCTCTCCTCAAACCATCAGTATTGTCAGTTAATGATCTTGCTTATTACTTCACTTAGTAAACTGAAGCAATCAAAAGAGAACTTCTGCACAATCCTACCACCATTTACCACTATCTGCCCTCACATACTCTATCTTACTGTCTGTTTTCATAAAGGACTTCCCTTGTTATCTGAAGTCATTTTCTGCACTTGTGCATTCAGTCCCCTCTTGTCTCTTCTAGAATATTGCTCTAGCAATTCTTTCCCTCCAGTTACCAATTTTTCATTCTCCACTAAGTCAAACATGCTATTATTTCTTCCATTTTAAAGAAAAATCTTGACACCCCTTCCCAGCTATTCCTTTGTTTCCTATCACAGTAAAATTTCTTGAAAGAATTGTCTATATTCATTGTTTCCAATTTGTTTCTTTTAATTCACTCTAATCAGGCTTTGACCCCCATCAGTCTTCCAGAATTTGTATCGTCAATGTCACTGCCCTCCACATTGCTAAATCTAGTGGTCATTTTGCAATTTTTATCTTTTTTGACTTATCAGCAATGTTTGCCAGTTGACAATTTACTTCTCTGAAAAACTTCTTAATTTAGCCTTCAGGATGCCACACCCATGGCCAATTATTTCTTTGCTGGTTCCTCTTTTCCTCTCTAGTCTCTTAATGTTGGAGTGCTCCAGGACTTACTCCTTGATAACTTTTTTCTGTTTATACTTCCTTGGTGATCTCACCCAATCCCGTGGAGTTTAAGTACCATCTGTATGATGACGACTCCCAAATTTAAATAGTCATCCAAACCTCTCCTCTGAACTCCATCTCCAACTGCCTAGTTAGTTTCTACTTAGATGTCTGATAGATGTATTAAACTTAATGTGTCTAAAACTGAGCTACTGGGCTTCCCCTTGCTCCACATGCAGTTTTCCCATGTCAGTTGATTCCATGCTGTCCTTTCAGTTGCTTAGACAAAAACCTTGGAGTCTTCCTTTACTTCTGTATTTCATGCACCATATAAGTCTGTCAGGAAATCGAATCATCTGAACCTCAAAATACATCCAGAATTTGACCACCTCTGCTGTTACCATCCTAGTTCTAGCCACCATCCACTCTGGCCTGGATTATTATCATAGCCTCCTAATAAGTTTCCCTGCATCTGTCCTTGCTCCTTATAGTCTATTCTCAATACTGCAATTAAGATGATTCTTTTAAAACTTAAGTCAGATCATGCCTCCCCACACTCAAAATACTTTAGTTACTCCTCATTTAATTTAGAATAAAGGCCAAGGTGGTCTTACTGGCTAGCTCTTTGTTCTCCTTTTCTCTTATTCCCCTCTCTCTACTGTACTAGCTTTCTTGGTTTTCTCTTTAAAGCTAGTTATACTTCTACTTTATAGAGTGTTTGCTCTATTTGTTCCCTATTCCTAGAACACTTTTCCTCCTCCTTCACATCATACCTGCTTAACAAGACCTATTCTGACCACTCTGTTTAACAATGGAACCTCCTTCTGCTTCCATACTCCCATCCCCTTTACTAAATGTAATCAACATTTTCTTATTTCCATGGCATTTTTTCCAACTTACTATAACTTAATTATTAAGTTTGTTGTTCATTGTTTTCTTCCCCTAGAAAGTAAGCTCCACTAAGGCAAGGAACTTTGTCCCTCCCTGCCCTCCATGGTTATATCCCAAGTACCTGGCACATAGTAGGCATTCAGTGAATAGTTGTAGAATTGAGTGAATGAATAACTGTTTCATGCCTTTATGCTCCTTAATGTTTACTTTTAGCTAGTCTTCATCTAGCCAATTCCTTTAGAATTCAGGTTTTACATCTTCTTTTAGGATCCCTGGATTTAGAGGTCCATTTCGTCACATAGCTTTTACCATATTTGTTGAATTGTCTCTTCTCTCCTAGTAGTCTGTGAAGTAGGACTTCATCTTATTTAAGTGGCAGTATGGTATAGTGTTTAGCAACATGGACCCAGTAGCCAGAGGTCCTGAGTCATATCCTTGCCCTATAGTGTCTACTACACAGATGTGTTAGAATTAATAGTTACTATATGTACAGCACCTTAGAAGAGTGAGTGATGCATGGTGAACATTATGTATCAGTATGAGCTTTCATTATTTTTATATACCTACCAAAGTGCCAGGGACATAGTAGGCTCTAAATAAACATTTGCGGAATGAAGAAATTAACTTTTGAAGGCCCAGGACATATACTTAAATTTTAAAAGTAATTACTGCAGTTAGGAGCTGTAGTAGTTGTTACGCAGTGGTTTGCAAACTTGGCTGCACATGGGAATCACCTAGGGAGCTTTAAAATCTCAATGCCCAGTCTGTAGCCTAGATGAATTAAATCAGAATCGTGGGAAGGGTGTGTATGGGAGACAGAAGTGTTGTGGAACTCAGATATTATTAGTGTATTTTAATGTTCCCACTGTGATTCTAATGCACAGCCAAGGTTGAGAATCACTGGTTTAGTGGAAAGAACAAATTCTAGGAGTCAGTAACAGACTCTGTTCCCCAGCTGTGCCACAAAATACTTTTTGGCAAGTTGCTCTGTTATGCTTCAGTTTTGTAAAGGTGATCTCGAAGGTCTTTTTAAACTGAAAATTCAGTGATTCTATAGTGGTGAAGCTTTAATGAAAAGTATTTTTTCTTTTCCAGTCTCCTTTAACATTGGAAACACCAAATCAGGTATCCCTGGGACAGTTATGGTTAGAGCTGCTAAAATTTTATACACTGGATTTTGCTTTGGAGGAATATGTCATATGTGTACGGATACAAGATGTTTTAACACGAGAAAACAAAAACTGGCCTAAAAGGAGAATAGCCATTGAAGGTGAGATAATGTATTTCATTTGGGGAATATTTTTTTTGTATGCCACTCATTATCTATTACTAATACAATGTTACAAATTTTATCCCTTGGCTTTGTAGCACTATATATGCCACTAGGTTGTCATTGTATTTTATTATAGAGAAATTCTTTATCAAGTCCATGATAGTTTATAGAAATAATATTTATTTAAAACTTCAATCTGTGAGTATGTTGGTTGGAGTTATTAACTTATTTCCATGCTTTCATTATTATTTTTAATTATGTTAAAAAAAAGAAAATGAATAGTTATACAAATAAGATATTTTGAAATTGTCAAAATTTTGCTTAAAATTAAATTAAATCTAGTTTTTCATTGCCTTCTAAAGTTAAAGGCAATGAAAATGTGGCTGGCTAAGCTGAAGAAAAAGTACAGTTGATGTTGACAAACAAGGTTTCACATCATATCCCAAGAACATTAAGATCTTTAGAGATACAGAAATTAATAGAATGACTTCTAAATTCTTAATAAAATATTTAAATTACACAGTGTTTCACTCATTTTTTTGATGATAGGAAATTGAATTTCTGTTGATCATTTTAGTCTGTTGAAGCTACATATTCTTTTGTTCCCTCAGTCTTCTGCTGACCTTCTCTGCTGTGAGTTGGATCCACAAATATTCTCATACACTCAAACATGTACTTACGTCTTGTACTGTTAGTATAGTAAAGAAACAAGCTCTGAAGCCTGCAACCACTGTAATTTCTCTCTTTTTTTTTCCTTTTCTTTTATAAGGGGAAAAAAGGCTAGATATAGTAACAGCAAAAAGTAACAGTTGTCCCAACCTTAACAATCTGAAAAGCCTGGTCTACTAATCCTTTTACTTAATGATCTTCAATAGTGGAGAAAATACTGTCTTTTGGGTGGCACTATTCTTTTTTCCTATGAAATATTTGTATTTAAGGCTTATTAAATCCAAAAACCCATAAACATTTTCAGAAGTCTCTCATATGTTCTTAATAATGAGAATGCAGTTGATGAAGCCTTTTCAGCGTAACCATTTTAGACTGGATCAAAATTTAAATTTTGTTTTAATTTTCACTTTCTTAGGTACCTCTATTTCTTCTTTTCTATTTCTCTTTAATTTTCTGATCTCACTAAAGTTAAATCTTAAAAGCAGTATTTTGTTTAACTTGAAACTTTGATAATTTTAGGCTGTTTTCTATTTGTTTAAATTGCAAGGAGCATATAACTAAAGAATATACAATGACAAGAGGTGAAAATTATTAATGGATTCTGGAGGTCAAAAAATTTCATTCAGTGGTAATATAGGGAGGCATATTGGCATAGCTTTTTCTAGCAATTTCATCATTGAAACTTTGTTAATTACTGAGTTGGCTTCCTCAGCCATCCTTTCATCAGTTACCTTATTAGTATGTATTCTTTTCTCTCTTTTACTTTAGGCTTTTTATTTTATGACACAAAGAAAAAGATGTTGCTGTTGTATTTCCCCTATGTAGTTTGCAGGAACTCTTACTGGGACCTAGGTTAGAAAAACTTTGGGAACATGTACTTTGTTGACAATCTAGTGGTTAAGATGTGTTTATGTAAGCTTGGAAATGTAGTCTGTTAGTAGATACCTAGCTATTGACTGTTTCCTTTTTTACCAGATCCATTTTCAGTCAAGAGGAATGTTGCACGGAGCTTAAACAGCCAGCTTGTTTATGAATATGTTGTGGAGAGATTCAGGGCAGCTTATCGGTATTTTGCCTGTCCTCAGAGGAAGGGTGGAAATAAATCTACAGTGGATTCCATGAAAAAAGAGAAGGGGAAAATAAGCAATAAGAAACCAGTGAAGTCTGACAATATGGCATCCAATTGTTGCAACTTACTTCGGGAAAGTCCAGAAAAAATACATGCAGGAAGAGTTCAACCTGATAAATATGAAAAGGAATGTACATCACAGAGATGTATTACTGAAGGTCACAATTTGTTGGTAAAAGAACTGGATTTGGCTGAACGTAGACAGGAATCTTCATCTCTTTCTACCAGTGAAGGCACTGAATTAGAGCCAAAATCAGTTAACAAACAAGATGACTTATCACCTTCAAAAACTTGTTTTAAAAAGGAGCCCAGCCAGTGTAATTGCACTGATTATAAATCCCCTGACCCAGGTGAATCTGCTGGTACAGACTGCAGGTCAGATTTAGAAAGAAAGTGTTCACATCAGGTTGTGTGCCCTAACACATCTTCTACCTCTTGCAACTGCAAAGCTGCAGAAGATGCTTCTGACCTTAATGATGATGATAGCCACCCTACCCAGGATTTATATTATGTGTTTGATAAGTTTATTTTGACCTCTGGCAAGGTAGGATATAGTTTGTAAACAATCTGTAAGATTTTGTGTTTGTTGTATGATGTTGTAGTTATAGTTTTTTTAGATTCAGAAATGTAAAAGTAGCTTCTATGATGGTAGACTGTTGTTTTAGAATGACATTTTGGTGTATATTTTTCTTTCTTTTTGTATTTTTGCCTATAGTTGCCTTTAAAGAATGTATATTAAAAAATCAAGGAGTTTTAGTGATCTGTTACTAATTAACTTGCTTTACTTTCTCATATATGGAAGGATTAATCAGATATTTTATGAAAATCAGTTTGGCAAAGGCAGCTTATAGTTTAAATTTTGCCTGTTTTTTATACAAATATCTATTTTTTCTTCCACAAAGGAGAATTACAAGGTCTGTAAACTCTAATAGTATTCTGTTTTAAAGTTTTTATTTGGTGTGTCAAGGTAGGGTATGTATAAACTTAATAAGAATACTTGAGTGAAAACTAAGATCAAGAACCAAAAGAATGAGGAATCCAGATTCGGCCTCTGCCATTGAACTTCTCTTTGGATTTTGGCATATCCCTTATAAATTACAGGAGTCTTAACTTTTCTACTTTTGAAGTAGGCTAGTCTAAACTTTAACTTGATAAATTATAGGAAATAAAATATCCCAATGAACAGAAAATAAGCAGTAACAACTTTGTTAATAAAAGAAATTTTTAGCTAAGTCATATTGCATCAAGTACAGTATAAATATTTGAAATATTATCAGCACCCAGGGTGAAAAAATGGTTATATAGATCATGTGTAAACCAAGTAGAATTTTTTTTTAAAACCTTGAAAGTCTTCAAGCTTTATTGTTTCCTCAAAAATTACTGACAAGACTTAAAATTCTTGACCTATATTTTAAGCTGTGTTCTTCATTCTTTCTTAAGGACACATCTGTCATATTTTGTTTAGGTTGCAGTATTTAGGGCAAGTGAACTATTTAAAGGATGAAATAAGTGGCAGATTTTTAGAAAAGCCCCTTATTATATAACTGCAGTTTGCATTTCTTGTACTTTAGACTTTTTTCCCCTGAAAGCTAACTTAGGATAACTATTTAAACTTTTTCTAATTACCTGTACTATTTTTCTAGAATTGCTTGTAAATGTCACTTTAAAAAAAAGAGACCTTTGTAAGATGATAGAAACTCCTACGGTACTGTTAGCTCACCCATAACACAGCATTCCCATAAATAGAGGCTTCTGTATATAGTTTGCATCAGAGTTCAGCTAGGTAAATGTTCAGGCCAACCCTGGAGGAAGAATGTAACTCTAGGATCTAAGCATTTTACCATAAAGAAAAGAGTAGTGCTCTTCCTTAGCAATGTATTTTTTTCCAACTAGTTGGGATAAAGGTCTGTTTTAGCTGTCTGGTAGTCCATTAGAATACATTTAAAATGGTGGTATAGGGCTTGAAGTTAAGTTTGTAGCTATTGCATAAGAGTTTCTCCTTGTATGAAGCTAATTTAGTTTGAGAGTTCAGCCCTAGAGTTTAGTTTATTGAGTACCATGCTAATGTAATAAATTGAACCAACTAGTCAGCGAGGGTTCTGTAAATGGTTGATTCTAAAGATAGAAAATGTTTGGAGTGAAATGAAAGATGCCTTTTGAAATTTTCTTAAAATTTACTTCATTAAAGATCTTAGTGGATTAAAATGTAATGTATGTATTTCATCTTGGGAGCTGATCAGACAGTTTGAATTAATTTATACCTTTTGCATCTCCTGATATTTCCTGTATCTTACATCTTCAGGTAGATCTAATCCTTAATAATACTGTCTTAGTGGGGAAAAAAGTAAAAAAACAATGGTTGGCTCAAAAGACATTTCTATTAACTTTCTAGTTCTATTAACATATTTTAATTTTTTTAACATCCTGAAAAGCCCAGGTTATCAGAACTGAGGTATATAAAAGATTCTTTTGGGACTTATTTTCTAAGTGATGATGAAGTCCCTCAATAGTTCATTAGATTATTAGATTGTTTTTTTACCTTTGTATAGCCACCAACAATAGTATGCAGCATCTGCAAAAAGGATGGCCATTCAAAAAATGATTGCCCAGAAGATTTCAGGAAAATTGATCTGAAACCTTTACCACCAATGACAAATCGATTTCGGGAAATACTTGATTTAGTATGTAAAAGATGTTTCGGTAAGTCTTTTATTACTAGAACTACTGAGACTAGATGTTTTTCATAGATTTGGAATATTTGTAACTATTACTTAAAATGTTATTTGAAAATATTTTGCTTATATTTTGTTTTGTTAGAGGTTTTTGAATAGTTTGGAGACCCAACCACAGATACTAACTAAATGCCTGCTTTCTGCAGGGCATTGTGAAAATGCCAAGGGAAATAGAGTCTGTATATGTTGCTTTTGAGGAGCTTACACTCTAGATCTGTGCTGTTGGATATGGTAACCATTAGCCATATGTGGCTATTTAAGTTTAAATAAATTTGAATTAAATAGAATTAAAAATTAAGTTCCTTATTTATAGTACCACATCTCAAGTACATGTATGTGGCTAGTGTCTGATGCATTGTATAATCTAGATAGAGAACATTTCCGTCTTTGCAGTGCTCTTGCATAGCACTGCTGTATGTGGATATGTAAGATGTGCATGAAAATTACTGTAAGTGGAAGAGGAATGTATTACATTGTATAAGTAGTAAAAATGCAGTACAAACACAATTTTAATGGGGGGGAGGGAATCAGAGGAATTGGAAATAATGATGTGGCACTTTGAAATAGATGAACTTTGAACTACATTTTCGGAGATGGGAGATTATGTATTAAAAGCATAAGGTATATAATTTTGGGGAGAATAATTGCCTTAGATTTGGTTAAGGGAGATGAGGCTTTAAAGCTGTTTTGGGGAAAGTCTTATGTACCTTTATTCAATAAACATGGTATAGCTGTGATAAGTCTTCATTTAGCAGACATTTTTTAAATTACTTGCTGTGTCTTGGGTAAGATAAAATTTCTGATGTTATAACATTGGTGGCCGATGGTAATCCCTTCCTCCTACTCTTCTTTATCCCCATTGCCTGCCAGGCAACCTCTTGTCTGCTCACCGTAGATTAGTTTACATTTCCTAGAGTTCTATATAAATAAAATCGCATAGAATGTACTCTTATTTTGAGGGGTGGGTGACTGTCTTCTTTCACTTGGCATGATTATTTTGTGGTTAATCCATGTTGGGTCTATCAGTCGTTCATTCCCTTCTTTACTGAGTTGTATTGCATTGTATGGGTGTGCCACACTTTACCATTAACCTGTTGAAAAATATTTAGCTTGTTTCTAAATTTTAGTTAGTACAAATAAATGTGCCTATTCATATATGCATTTGGGTATGGACATATGCATCAATTTCTCTTGGAAAAATAACTAGTTCAATGACTAGATCATGATTTTTTTTTTTAAACAGCCTAATTAAGATAAAATTCACCTCATTTTTTTTACATACTCAGTCATTTATCTTGGTGTGGACTCAGGGATACTTTATACTTTGGGTTATAATCTAATAATACTTTATTGCTCAAATTTTTCCTTATTTGGCTATTGGGATCTCTTTAACTTTGTTCCTTTGCCCCTTTGATGTACTCCCATCAGTGTGAGGGGGTTTTTGTTTGTTCATTTTTTTTTTAAGCACTCACTTGCTTTATGGTACTACAAGATGCTTCAGTCTCATCATGTATTTTTCCTGCCCAGCCTTAAAATAGACATTTCTCTAAAAGCCTTGGTCCTTTTTATTGGAGAATAGAAACCAAGACCTGGATGCTTGGGTGCTTATTGATACTGGGTGTTGTTGATTCTAGGCCCTCTCTGAGGAAGAAAATTTGTGTGTGTATACTAACATACATTGTGTGTGTGTGTGTGTGTGTGTGTATGTGTAGTTATATATATTACATGCATATATATGTATGTAATATACATGCATGTGTATATATATATATATATAACTACACATACACATCTATATTTCTATATGTGATCATCTTGTCTGTATTAAGCTAAACATAACTTTGTACTGTTATCTTCAACTATAATACATTACCACATTTAAGCCTCTTCTTCCTACTTATCTATAAATTTCCCATTTCAGTGAGAAATCTGATGACTTCTGCTTTCTGCTACCCATTTATTTAATTGTTCCATCTAAGTACACATGTATAGCATTATCAGAAGTGTTATCCTGTATCCCTATGGGAAACAATTTTATCAATTAGAGTACAGTACTTCTGTGCAGTTCCTTTTGCCCTTAGTTTTATGAGACACCGCTCATTTTCAAAATTACTTAGGTTAGCATCTTTTCTCCCTCTTCTTGATGTAAATTGTTTTATATATTAATAATACAGGGATACTTTGTTGTGTTGTGCTTTGCTTTATTGCCCTTCACAGATACTGCATTTTTTACAAATTGGTTTGTAGCAACCCTGTGTCAAGCAAGTCTGTCAGTGCCATTTTCTAACAGCATTTGGAATGTCTCTGAGTTTTATTTTGGTAATTTTTGGCAGTATTTCAGACTTTTCATTGTTATATTTATTCTGTGATCAGTGATCTTTGATGTTACTATTGTAATTGTTTTGGGGCTCCACAAAGCATGCCCATTTAAGATGGCAAACTGAATAAATGTGTGCTGACTCCTCCACCAATGGGCTGGTCCCCTGTCTCTCACCCTCTTTTCAGGGCTCCCTATTCCCTGAGACACAAAAATACTGAAATTAAGCCAATTAATAACCCTACAATGGCCTATAAGTATTCAAGTGAAAGGAAGAGTTGAACGTTTCTCACTTTAAATCAAAAGCTAGACATGATTAAGTTTAGTGAGGAAGGCATGTTGAAAGCTGAGATAGGCTGAAAGCTTGACCTCTTTTACCCAACAGTTAGCCAAGTTGTAAATGCAAGGGAAAAATTCATGAGGGAAATTTAAAGACATACATGAATGAATGAATGAATGAATGAACGAACGAACGAACGAATGAACGAATGAACAACGAACGATTAGACAAACGAACGAATGAACGAATGAATGAACACATGAATGGTAACAAGGTAAAATAACCTTATTGCCAATAGGAGAAAGTTATGGGTAGAAGATCAAACCAGCCACATCATTCCCTTAAGCCAGTCTAATCCAGAGCAAGGCCCTAACTCTCTTTAATTCTATGAAGGCTGAGAGAGGTGAGAAAGCTACAGAAAAGTTTGCAGCTAGTAGGTTGGTTTATGAGATTTAAGGAAAGAAACATCAAAGTTCAAGGTGAAGCAGCAAGTTTTGATGTAGAAGCTGCAACAAGTTATCCAGAAGATCTAAGATAATTAATGAAGGTAGCTACACTAATCAACAGAGTTTCAGTATAGATGAAATAGCCTTGTATTGGAAGAAGATGCCATATAGGATTTTCACAGCTAGAGAGAGAAGTCAATGCTTGGATGCAAAGCTTCAAAGGACAAGGCTCACTTTCTTGTTAGGGGCTAATAAAGCTGGTGACTTGAAATTGAAGCCAGTGCTCATTTATTTACCATTCCAAAAATCCTAGGTCCTTTCAGAATTATGCTAAATCTACTCTACCTGTGCTCTATAAATGGAACAACAAAGCCTGGATGACAGCACATCTGTTTACAACATGGTTTACTGAGTATTGTAAGCCCACTCTTAGAGACCTACTGCTCAGAAAAGAAAGATTCCTTTCAAAATATTACTGCTCATTGACAGTATACCTGGTCACCCAAGAGCTCTGATGGAGATTTTCAGTAAGATTAAGTAATGTGTGGTCTTATTTGGAAAAATAAGATGTGTATAAATGAAATAATTAGAAAACTGAAAGGACAGTATAAACTAAACCAGCAAGAGGTTTGGAAAACTAAGGAAATTCAGTTAAGAATTGGTCATTGAAAGAATGTTATTGGGCAGAGCAGCTTACAAGGAAGATAAAAATCTTGATAATTTGAGGGAACTGTTAGATGTGATTGGGTCAGGTGCCTAGCATAACAATATGTGTATAGCTATAATATAACTATAGTGTAACTATAGGGAGAGAGTAGAATGTCTAAAGAAAAGAATATTAAATAATTTGAGAGGTGTAAATATATTTTGTAGGTATTTCATAGGGAAAATAATCATGTGAAATGTACACAGATCTACAAAGATTAGTTTTTTGCAGTCGCTCTGCCCCTTCCTTCCTCAGTAATATTTATGGTGTTAGAGTTAGAGAAATAAAAAATGAGGAGGAAATTTTAAGTTTTTAGGGTAAGAAATTGAAGACATTTTCAGATTCCATTTTCCTTACTTTTCTTTTTCCTTTTTCTTTTTTCAACTTAGATGAATTATCACCACCATTCTCTGAACAACACAACAGGGAGCAAATTTTAATTGGCTTGGAAAAGTTTATTCAAAAAGAATATGATGGTATGTCATATATTAAAAATTGATTGCTTTTGTTATAGTCACCTAGTTTGGGTTTCATTCACTTATTTTAAAAGTGTTTATTAGGTAATAATCTAGGTGCTGGGGATTCCATGCTAATAAAGAGGTGAAACCTGTTTCCATGAAGCTTATATTAAAGGGGAGACACATAGTTAACTAACAAATAAGAATATAATGTACTATCAGGAAATAATTAATGCTGTTAAAGTGCAAGAGTTAATAGGATAGTTATGGAATATTACTGTAGTCTGATAAGGTGACATTTGAACAGAGCCATGAATAATATGAAGGAGCAAGTTAGATGAATATCCAAGGAGAGAACATTCTAGAGAGAAGAGTAGCAAGCACAAATACCTCAAGATTAGATTATATTTGACATGTTTGAAGGCTAGCCAGGAAGTCAGTGTGGCTCGAGTGGAGTGTGTGAGGTAGACTAATAAAAAGATAAGGTCAGAGAGGTAGTCTAGAGATTAGATTATTAGGGTCTTATGGATGTTACTAGAACGATTTTGAATTTTATTTTGAGTGACTAATGAGAAGCTTCTGGAGGGTTTTGATATTTAAGTGACGAGATCTGAAAGAATAGAATATATTTTCATAAGAATGGAAGCAAGCAGAACATTTAGGAGGATGTTGCATAAGTTCAGATGATTTTGTAATGGTGATTTGGAAGAGTAGATGAGAAGTGGCCATATTTAGGATATGTTTTGAATGTAGAGCCAGTGTTAGATGTGAGAAATAGAAAGGAGTCAAGGATGGATATGTTTTGAATGTAGAGCCAGTGTTAGATGTGAGAAAGAGAAAGGAGTCAAGGATGGATATGTTTTGAATGTAGAGCCAGTGTTAGATGTGAGAAAGAGAAAGGAGTCAAGGATGGTTTTGAGGTTTGTACCTCAATAGTTGGGTGGTGCTAATATTGAACTGAGATGGCAAAAAATAGCAGAAGGAACAGGATTTAGGCATGGGGGTGAAGAATCAAGAGTCAAATGTTTTAGAAAAGGGTAAAGAGTGGATTTGTAATGTAAATGAGTTTTGTACTTTTAGAAAACAATCTGTTACACGTTAAAGTCTTCCATTTTTTTATTTGATGTTGTATAAAATACTGACAAATCTAAGTCCTTATTGTATTAAGTTTGAGCACACTTTATTTGCTGATGAACATGGCATCTTTTATGTCTTTCAGTTGTCATTGAAATTTCATGTGGGATATTAGAAGTGAATTGGGAGATTAAGTTTTGAAAATACAGAATTTGTTATCTAAATATGTAGTCTATTAGAATTAAAAGGGAGAAAAGCCAATCCTATTAGCCACAGCTTGTCTGAAGTGGCACCTGTCATTGAATGGCTTTAAGAATGATAATTTATATCAAGAGAATTAATCACTCACTCTGTAGGAGAATTATTTCTATGTGCTATCTGCAACACTACTTGAATTGTGCCTTGAAAAAAAACTAGTTTATTCCAAAAAGTAAATCTCTAAATACTCATCTTAGCTATTGGTAGTGATGTTGAGAATTAATAAAAGTTGATGAATTATTTATGAGAAGGTTAAGTTGGTGACTTTGGATGTGGAAGTTATTCTTGAGATAAGAACCTACATATATTTCTGATTTGGGCAAATGGGTGGATGATAATACTATTTGCTGAGTATAGGAATAATAGATTTCAGATGAAGTTGATGGTTTAGTTTTTACTTGATGAATTTATGATGTCTGTGGGAAAATGGAAAAAGCAGTTAGATACATGAGTATGGGAACTTGGACCAAAGATCTGGGCTTTAGATGAGTGTTTTAAAATTTCTCAGTGTATTTGCCAATGATAGGTAATTTAAGCTGTAGAAGTAGACAGGATCATCTTATGTTAGTTCATTAGGAGATAATAGAAGACTCTTCTTTCCTGCTAATTATAAAGCTTTTGACTTTTGTTTTACTGTGCTTAGAAAAGGCAAGATTGTGCTTATTTGGCTCTTCTAAGAATGGATTTGGATTTCGTGATAGTGATCTGGATATTTGTATGACCCTGGAAGGCCATGAAAATGCCGAGGTAAGAGTTATATTTGGAAAGGGATGTGGAAGTTTATTTCTTTCAATGATGAATCTATTTTTAATTTTGTATATAGTGTTGATAAAAATATATGGTGTCACTCTTTGTATAAATCTATTAGCAGTGTTTGAAATGTAAAAGTATTAACATTATCATTTTAGAAGACATTCAAATATTAAATAAGTTTACTGTTTCAGTAGCTTTTAATGGAAAAACTATGTCACTGAGAGTTACAGTGCTCTAA
This sequence comes from Manis pentadactyla, assembly GCF_030020395.1. NCBI lineage: Eukaryota > Metazoa > Chordata > Mammalia > Pholidota > Manidae > Manis > Manis pentadactyla. The sequence goes on along the minus strand of NC_080022.1, from coordinate 42,149,904 downwards.
TGAATTTTTGGAAAAAGTTTATACCATAGAGTTGGATTTTTTTTTTTTTTTTTCATTAGAACCAAGGAGAAGCTGATGATTCAGTTTGGTAGCATTGATCTCACTCTTTCTTTCATAGCTCTTCTTTTAGGCGATGTCTTTGTAACACTAAAGGTGGAAAGTAAAAGTGGACATCTCATTTATAAATGCGTTGTGTTGTGCCAGTTAATTGTAATATTTGGATACTCAGAACACACTTTTTTCTATATTAGCAATGTTATAAATGACATGTTCTAGGATAACTTTTAGAAACTCATTTTGGGTGGGGAGGAGAACTAACACTTATTGAGTCCCCAGATTTCACTATTACATACATTATCTCATTTTCACTCTTAAAACCACTTTTGAGGTAGATAATTTCCCCCATTTTACAGATGAGGAAGCTGAGGCTTTGAGAGATAAACTGACTTGCCCAAGTTCACACAGCTAGTAAATGTTGGAGCCGGGATTCGTACCCAGGTCTGTCTGACTCCAGAGTTCATGCTCTTTCTCATTGCTTCCCTATAATTTATTTAATCCATAATGTAGCTGAAATATAGTACTAATAGTACTGTAGAACCTAACCACTACTTTGTGAAATTGAAAACTTTCTGAGTTCTGCCATGAAATGTCAGGAGCAGACCTTCCCCCAGAGCAGTCTCAGCAGTGAGAGTGGGTACTTAGACTTTCCTTCTTTGTGCACAGTCCTCAGCAGTGGGATGAGATTGTCCAAGTTCCAGTAAAGAAAGGGACTGATTGGACAAGGAGAAATGTCTCAGGCCTTCCTAGCAGCAACTAGAAAGGGGGGGATACCTGTGGTTGCTCATTCCTTTACCAGCATAGCTGTTGATAATTACATTTCAAAATCAGGGACTGCTTGCAAGATTGGGGTGAGGCCAAGCTTCTGGCATCTGTAGTGGTGTCAGCATAACCTCTGTTGTATCATGAAAAGGATTCAGCAGTGTAATATACCTGTGTGTTTCTGAAATAGTTTCATCAAAAGGTGTTTTTAAAATTTTGGAACCGAATTAAAGATGGAAGTGATGCTTGGTAGATCCTTATTTCTGGCCTTGAGAAATCCTTAATTCTGGTATTAATTAACATCCTGTTCTATAAAGAAGCTGAAAAGTTATAAATATCTTCTCCTTAACTAACTTCTATTTAGTCCTCTACTTGGAATAGGCTGCTCCTTTCCATTTTGAAGAGCAACAGTGGAGGGAATAGGAAGTGATTTTTACCTAGGGAGGAGGTTAGAGTTTTAGATATCTTCTATGTAAAATTTATTAAGTAGGCTTCTGATCATCAAGGGTGTGTATATTATATTTAATCTATGTTATTCACACTGGGAAGTTGAAACAAAAAAAAGACATAAATTATTTTCTTCCAGATGAGCCATAATTGAAACTTACGATTTAGCATACACTGTATCCTTTCATAATAAAGAGAAATTCTCTCTTTATTATATGTCAGTTAGTATCTAAAGATTCTTTTGAAACCCCCAGGTTAAGTTAAAATGGCTACTGCTCTTTTGTAGCTAAAAAGAGCATGTTTGGGATGTGCATTAGTGATTTTGGTAGTAAGTGTGGGCAATGATGTATATACCCTTCAATTTAATCCGTTAATTTATAATGCCATTATCTTCCCTGTTCCTCATATTATGGTTATTGTTACCGTATCAACTCTGCTGTCTCTGGTTTTTAAAAAACCAGGATGTTTAAATTTGCTGAGGTAAGAATTTCCTTGAAGGAAGTAAGTGCTGGTAATAAAAAGGTTATTTTTTCTTTTCCTGATCTACATAATAATAGCTCACAGACTTAAAGTGCTTATTTTGTGCTAAGCATGCTGCTGGATGCTTTACATACATATGTTATGTAATCTTTCCAGCTACTCTGTATACAGAGTAGGGGTTTATGATTATCTTAATTATATTATAGAACAGCAGTGTGAGGCTCAGAGGGGTTAAAGATCTGGTCAAAGTCACACAGCTAGTCAGTACTTAGTTGAAGATTTGAATCCCGGTTTGTTTAAATTCAGAGCCTATGTTCTTAATCAATATACTGTTTTGTCTTCACCAAACCCATCTCTAGTTGTTTATTCACATATTAAAAACATTAATTTCCTGTCTTTGTGCTTCTCAGACTTTAATGTGGATGTGAATTACCTGGGGATCTTGTTAATGCAGAGTACGATTTCAGTAGACTTGGGGTGGGGCCTGAGATTCTGCATTTTTGTTTAATTTTCAGATGGTGCTGATGCTGCAGGTTAACAGACCACATATGAGTAGCAAGGTTATATAGAGCTTACGACTGGAGATTTTAATTGCTAGTATTAAATGCTTAAAGTAGAATTTGGCCAAGACCAAGTTGAGCTAACTTTAATTTATTATTTATTTCTTTTGTTTTTCTCTTTTAGAAATTAAATTGTAAAGAAATAATAGAAAATTTGGCGAAAATTCTTAAGAGACATCCAGGTATGAATTTTAAATTACAGCTTTAAAACAAAAGAAAATACATTTCAGCTTTATGAAAATTACTTAACCTAGTGAATTTTTTCTTAAATCAGGTTTAAGAAACATTTTGCCTATAACTACTGCCAAAGTGCCTATTGTAAAATTTGAACACAGACGAAGTGGTTTAGAAGGTGATATCAGTTTATATAACACATTGGTAAGTTTCTCTTTCTGTATAGACACAGGTATGTTTATACTTGTTATTTAAAAAGTTTATAGAGCACTTACTATGTATTCATGTTCAAAACTTTCAAATGTGAGCAAAATAAGTCAAAAACATTTTATCAATCATCTTGATATTTCCTTCAGATTGAAAATTAGTTTTTGTTTGACTCACAAGTATTTTAAGTTTTACATTCATATACTATTTGAAGTGTATTATATTTTTTTATCTGATTTGTAAGTTCAATTTTAATACATTTTAAATGCTTTCAAGTATGTAATTATTTTTCAGGCTCAACATAACACAAGAATGCTAGCTACTTATGCAGCTATTGATCCCAGAGTGCAATACTTGGGATATACTATGAAAGTGTTTGCCAAGGTATGTATGAAAAAGTTAATGGTGTGCTTTGTTACAATAACTAATGATAGTTAAAGTGAAACATACTGATGTCAGACTTGTGAAAAACATTTTCTCAGTTTTGTTTACCTGAACTTTTAAAAATAAACATTCAGTATCAAATGGTTTAAATTTATACCTATTAGAGTAGGGTGATTCTTAGTTTTTCTCTTGTGTTTTCCATGTGCAATACTAGTCAATTTCTCAGTAATAATATTTCTCAATGCAGTAATGATTTCTAGCCTCAGATATGGGAGTTGCATACCATCCTAGTTAAGAATCTCTGGGTTAGGAAATCTGGTATTCGGGTGTAATGATAAATTTTTCTGGCCAAGAAAATAAACAATACCAATAAAATGTTAGGTCTGCCTATTATAAACTTACAATACTGAATTCTGTTCTCTTGTTTTTTTGCTAAGTGTGTAAACTCCATGAGGTGGAGACCTCTGCATCCCTAGTTCAATGTATGCCTGCTTTATGTTGTAGCTGCTCAGTACAGTGAATAGTTCATTTTGTGAATGTGTTAGTGGAAGGGTTTTAGTAGGGGATTCACTCAGTCACATTTTCATTTCATAAAGGCCACACTTCCAACATGGAGAGAGATGTATTTGTTCAGATACTCCTTTCCATGTCTTTGTGGATGGAGTTCATCTTAGAAAAGAAAGGCATCTAGCTCCATATTGGATACAGTACTTTTCTAGATGCACCTCATGAAATAACTCCCAGCATGGTGGTTCCATACCCCCATGGAGTGTTGGCAATAGATACTGGAAATTATTTCCTATTAGTATCTAAGAGCTTCCTTGTTCTTTTCAATGGCTATGTACTATTCTGTTGTGTGGCTAGTCATCAAGTTTTTAAACTTGTGCTGTATCAGTGAGCCTTAAATTGTTTATGACTTTTTTCTATTAAAACAGTGCTGCAGTAAAAAAAAAACTTAATTCAGTCATTTCACGTATTTTTTGGTATATTTGCAGGATAAATTCTTAGAATTGCTAGGTTAAAAGAAACGTGCTTTTGTAATTTTGACATTGTCAAATTGTTTCATGGATTTTATGCTAATTTATGCTGTCATCTGTAATATATAAGAGTGCCTGTTTACCTATACCCTGTATTATAGTTTGTTGTGTGCCAGTTTAATGGATTTTAAAAAATGATGTCTGAAAGTAGTCAGTACTTCTGCATGGAATAAGATTCTGAAGTTTGTTTTCAATTATGTTGTTTCTTTAGCGATGTGACATTGGAGATGCTTCCAGGGGAAGTTTGTCTTCATATGCTTATATCCTTATGGTGCTGTACTTTCTGCAGCAGAGAAAACCACCTGTTATCCCAGTTCTACAAGAGGTAGGTATATAAGAAAACTGTAAAGGAGTTTTTTGTGAAAACTGAACACGATAGATCTTGCTCAGTTTATAACATCATGATGGATTTTTCCATCATGGATGTCCTGAGTTTTCTTCTTCCATTAATTCTATAATAAAGCAATGAATCTCTTGAAAATTTATTATGGGAGAATATAGACTTACAAAAGAATATTAGATGAGCAGAGCTACTGAATATCTTTTATAACATTTTTTATATTTCACAGTCTTAGAGTATTATAGGTGATTATAATATTCTTGTAGCCATCCATGAACTCTTGTTCTCTTAGATACAAACACATGTTTCTTCTTTTCAGACTATTCTCCCTTCTGCCTGACAATGAAGTTTGATTTATGTATGTGTATACTTTGGTCAACTTTGTGAATTTTGATTGAGAGAAAACCCAAGAAAATTCTTCCTCTTCTCTGTAAAGTCAGTTTTTTGCATTTAAGCACAAGAATGTACATAAAAAGGAACAGATTATACTCATATTCACTCAGATTTGGTGACTCATAGGTTCACTTTTTGTAGCCAATTTATACTGTGTAAAAACAGGTACAAAGGAGTTCTTAATCATCCGTTTCTCCTCATTCTTGGCACAGTGGATTTGCAAGTTATAATTAGGATCTGGTTCTAATTTCTTAGAAAGACGGTTATTTTGAAGTAGGAGAGAAGCATCAGAATTGATTAGAAAGTCACATTCTGATTTCACATGAACTTTGATAGTCATGGCAATGAAGAAAATCACAAAATAGCAAGCCATATGATAGTGGGTGTCAGATGGCCTTAGTTAAGTTTTAAAAAGTTTTAATGAATGCTGTATTGTTTTAGCAGCATCTTCCCTCTTTAAACAAATACTGGAAGAGAAATTAAAACTTTAAATATCCTTTCCTAGCAGAAAATGTTAAGTTACTGAATCTATGTTGATTGATGTATTTTTAAATAACATTGTTTATTATGGGATATTTAAAAATTAGCATGAATTAATTAGGCCTTTCAAGGCCAGGATCATTCTCTGTTGTTTTAGTCTAATTATTGTTAGGCTTTAAATTTGGGGATCTTTTTTTTTTTTTTTTAATAATTATTTTTTATTGAAGGGTAGTTGATGCACAGTATTACATTACATTAGTTTCAAGTACACTGTGTACAACACAGTGGTAAAACATTTATATACATAATTCTAGGTTCCAGCTATCACCCTACCAAGCTGTTACAATATATTGACTATATTCCTTAGGCTATACATTACATCCCGGTTACTTATTTATTTTACCATTGGAAGTCTGTCCTTTTTTTTTTTTTTTTTTTTGAGGGCATCTCTCATATTTATTGATCAAATGGTTGTTAACAACAATAAAATTCTGTATAGGGGAGTCAATGCTCAATGCACAATCATTAATCCACCCCAAGCCTAATTTTCATCAGTCTCCAATCTTCTGAGGCATAACAAACAAGTTCTTACATGGAGAACGAATTCTTACATAATGAATAAGTTACATAGTGAACAGTACAAGGGCAGTCATCACAGAAACTTTCGGTTTTGCTCATGCATTATGAACTATAAACAGTCAGTTCAAATATGAATACTCATTTGGTTTTTATACTTGATTTATATGTGGATACCACATATCTCTCTTTATTATTATTATTTTTAATAAAATGCTGAAGTGGTAGGTAGATACAAGATAAAGGTAGAAAACATAGTTTAGTGTTGTAAGAGAGCAAATGTAGATGATCAGGTGTGTGCCTGTAGACTATGTGTTAATCCAAGCTAGACGAGGGCAATAAAACATCCACGTATGCAGAAGATTTCTCTCAGAACGGGGGGGTGAGGTTCTAAGCCTCACCTCTGTTGATCCCCAATTTCTCACCTGATGGCCCCCCTGCGACTGTGCCTGTCTTAGGTTGTTCCTCCCTTGAGGAATCTTACCCGTCTCTGGCTAACCAGTCATCTTCCGGGGCCATACAGGGAAATGTGAAGTTGGTAAGTGAGAGGGAAGCCTTATTGTTTGAAAAGGTTAGCTTTTTAATTCTTTGCATATTTATGCCCTGTGGCTTCTATGCCCAGCATTTGTCTTGAGGTATCTTTACCACTTGGAAGAATTATGATAGTCGGTAAATTTGATATGAGGCACGAATTCTATTTAAGGGTTGTAATTAGGAAGGAAGAAGAAAAGCTATAGAAGTAGCAGGCGGAAGAAAACATGGGAAGATTGATTATTTCTTTGACATATCTTCTTGTAGAGTAACTTCAGCATGTATAGGTTTTAAGCTACTACTTAAATTGCGCACACACATTAACATAATAGGAGTATAGTTACATAACCAAAGCATATCTGTAATTACCAGCCATCTCCAGTGAAACCAAGAAAACCAGTTAGGCACCTTAGGCATTTGTGAAAACTTATCTATGATATGGTGGATATTGTCCAACTGAACTTGAACAGTCTGAGAGAAATCAGACAAATTAAAACAACCCATTCCTGGGGACTGTTCACATGCCATATGTTCTTTTAACAGTAAATAGTCTGTAGTTGTAAGACTTTGGAGTGCTACAATTTGCACTTCTCCAAATTCTTGGTTGAGTTCCAACAGTATAGATCCAGTCAAATTTGTTGTTTTACTGTATGCACAGGTCAGCTTAGATATCTCCTTCCTCATTCCCATGGCAAGTCCAGGAACTGGTGGGATGAGTGCATCTACAGCTGTAGCAGTGCGTGGATCTTTGTTGGGGTTTTTTGATGATCATCTTCTGGCATGAGTCTTCCAGAGAGTGCAGATGTTGGAAGTTCTTTTTCATATCGTATCTTAGTTCATTTTCGGGGTAGCCCAATTAGGCTTTGATCCTCTGTATAAACACAAACAGACCCTTTGCCTACACTTTTATATGCCCTTTATACCATTGTGTAGAACTCGTTGGAGGTCACCACACAGGAACTGCCCTTTTTTTTTTTTTTGCTTTGTTTTTGGTATCACTAATCTACACTTACATGACGAATATTATGTTTACTAGGCTCTCCCCTATACCAGGTCTCCCCTACAAACCCCTTTACAGTCACTGTCCATCAGCATAGCAAAATGTTGTAGAATCACTACTTGCCTTCTCTGTGTTGTATAGCCCTCCCTTTTCTCCTACCCCCCCATGCATGTTAATCTTAATACCCCCCTACTTCTCCCCCCCTTATCCCTCCCTACCCACCCATCCTCCCCAGTCCCTTTCCCTTTGGTACCTGTTAGTCCATTCTTGAGTTCTGTGATTCTGCTGCTGTTTTGTTCCTTCAGTTTTTCCTTTGTTCTTATATTCCACAGATAAGTGAAATCATTTGGTATTTCTCTTTCTCCGCTTGGCTTGTTTCACTGAGCATAATACCCTCCAGCTCCATCCATGTTGCTGCAAATGATTGGATTTGCCCTTTTCTTATGGCTGAGTAGTATTCCATTGTGTATATGTACCACATCTTCTTATCCATTCATCTATCGATGGACATTTAGGTTGCTTCCAATTCTTGGCTATTGTAAATAGTGCTGCAATAAACATAGGGGTGCATCTGTCTTTCTCAAACTTGATTGCTGCATTCTTAGGGTAAATTCCTAGGAGTGGAATTCCTGGGTCAAATGGTAAGTCTGTTTTGAGCATTTTGATGTACCTCCATACTGCTTTCCACAATGGTTGAACTAACTTACATTCCCACCAGCAGTGTAGGAGGGTTCCCCTTTCTCCACAGCCTCGCCAACATTTGTTGTTGTTTGTCTTTTGGATGGCAGCCATCCTTACTGGTGTGAGGTGATACCTCATTGTAGTTTTAATTTGCATTTCTCTGATAATTAGCGATGTGGAGCATCTTTTCATGTGTCTGTTGACCATCTGTATTTCTTTTTTGGAGAACTGTCTGTTCAGTTCCTCTGCCCATTTTTTAATTCGGTTATTTGTTTTTTGTTTGTTGAGGCATGTGAGCTCTTTATATATTCTGGACGTCAAGCCTTTATCGGATGTGTCATTTTCAAATATATTCTCCCATACTGTAGGGATCCTTCTTGTTCTATTGATGGTGTCTTTTGCTGTACAGAAGCTTTTCAGCTTAATATAGTCCCACTTACTCATTTTTGCTGTTGTTTTCCTTGCCCGGGGAGATATGTTCAAGAAGAGATCACTCATGTTTATGTCTAAGAGGTTTGTGCCTATGTTTTCTTCCAAGAGTTTAATGGTTTCATGGCTTACATTCAGGTCTTTGATCCATTTTGAGTTTACTTTTGTATATGGGGTTAGACAATGGTCCAGTTTCATTCTCCTACATGTAGCTGTCCAGTTTTGCCAGCACCACCTGTTGAAGAGACTGTCATTTCGCCATTGTATGTCCATGGCTCCTTTATCAAATATTAATTGACCATATATGTCTGGGTTAATGTCTGGATTCTCTAGTCTGTTCCATTGGTCTGTGGCTCTGTTCTTGTGCCAGTACCAAATTGTCTTGATTACTATGGCTTTATAGTAGAGCTTGAAGTTGGGGAGTGAGATCTCCCCTACTTTATTCTTCTTTCTCAGGATTGCTTTGGCTATTCGGGGTCTTTGGTGTTTCCATATGAATTTTTGAATTATTTGTTCCAGTTCATTGAAGAATGTTGCTGGTAGTTTCATAGGGATTGCATCAAATCTGTATATTGCTTTGGGCAGGATGGCCATTTTGACGATATTAATTCTTCCTAGCCACGAGCATGGGATGAGTTTCCATCTGTTAGTGTCCCCTTTAATTTCTCTTAAGAGTGACTTGTAGTTTTCAGAGTAGAAGTCTTTCACTTCTTTGGTTAGGTTTATTCCTAGGTATTTTATTTTTTTTGATGTAATTGTGAATGGAGTTGTTTTCCTGATTTCTCTTTCTGTTGGTTCATTGTTAGTATATAGGAAAGCCACAGATTTCTGTGTGTTGATTTTGTATCCTGGAACTTTGCTGTATTCCGATATCAGTTCTAGTAGTTTTGGGGTGGATTGTTTAGGGTTTTTTATGTACAGTATCATGTCATCTGCAAATAGTGACAGTTTAACTTCTTCTTTACCAATCTGGATTCCTTGTATTTCTTTATTTTGTCTGATTGCCGTGGCTAGGACCTCCAGTACTATGTTAAATAACAGTGGAGAGAGTGGGCATCCCTGTCTAGTTCCCGATCTCAGAGGAAATGCTTTCAGCTTCTCGCTGTTCAATATAATGTTGGCTGTGGGTTTATCATAGATGGCCTTTATCATGTTGAGGTACTTGCCCTCTATTCCCATTTTGCTGAGAGTTGTTAACATGAATGGATGTTGAACTTTGTCAAATGCTTTTTCAGCATCTATGGAGATGATCATGTGGTTTTTGTCTTTCTTTTTGTTGATGTGGTGGATGATGTTGATGGACTTTCGAATGTTGTACCATCCTTGTATCCCTGGGATGAATCCCACTTGGTCATGGTGTATGATCCTTTTGATGTATTTTTGAATTCGGTTTGCTAATATTTTGTTGAGTATTTTTGCATCTACGTTCATCAGGGATATTGGTCTGTAGTTTTCTTTTTTGGTGGGGTCTTTGCCTGGTTTTGGTATTAGGGTGATGTTAGCTTCATAGAATGAGTTTGGGAGTATCCCCTCCTCCTGTATTTTTTGGAAAACTTTAAGGAGAATGGGTATTATGTCTTCCCTGTATGTCTGATAAAATTCCGAGGTAAATCCATCTGGCCTGGGGGTTTTGTTCTTTGGTAGTTTTTTGATTACCGCTTCAAGTTCGTTGCTGGTAATTGGTCTGTTGAGATTTTCTGTTTCTTCCTGGGTCAATCTTGGAAGGTTATATTTTTCTAGGAAGTTGTCCATTTCTCCTAGGTTTCCCAGCTTGTTAGCATATAGGTTTTCATAGTATTCTCCAATAATTCTTTGCATTTCCGTGGGGTCCGTCGTGATTTTTCCTTTCTCGTTTCTGATACTGTTGATTTGTGTTGATTCTCTTTTCTTCTTAATAAGTCTGGCTAGAGGCTTATCTATTTTGTTTATTTTCTCGAAGAACCAGCTCTTGGTTTCATTGATTTTTGCTATTGTTTTATTCTTCTCAATTTTATTTATTTCTTCTCTGATCTTTATTATGTCCCTCCTTCTGCTGACCTTAGGCCTCATCTGTTCTTCTTTTTCCAATTTCGATAATTGTGACATTAGACCATTCATTTGGGATTGCTCTTCCTTTTTTAAATATGCTTGGATTGCTATATACTTTCCTCTTAAGACTGCTTTTGCTGTGTCCCACAGAAGTTGGGGCTTAGTGTTGTTGTTGTCATTTGTTTCCATATATTGCTGGATCTCCATTTTGATTTGGTCATTGATCCATTGATTATTTAGGAGCGTGTTGTTAAGCCTCCATGTGTTTGTGAGCCTCTTTGCTTTCTTTGTACAGTTTATTTCTAGTTTTATGCCTTTGTGGTCTGAAAAGTTGGTTGGTAGGATTTCAATCTTTTGGAATTTTCTGAGGCTCTTTTTGTGGCCTAGTATGTGGTCTATTCTGGAGAATGTTCCATGTGCACTTGAGAAGAATGTAAATCCCGCTGCTTTTGGATGTAGAGTTCTATAGATGTCTATTAGGTCCATCTGCTCTACTGTGTTGTTCAGTGCTTCCATGTCCTTACTTATTTTCTGCCCAGTGGATCTATCCTTTGGGGTGAGTGGTGTGTTGAAGTCTCCTAGAATGAATGCATTGCAGTCTATATCTCCCTTTAGTTCTGTTAGTATTTGTTTCACATATGCTGGTGCTCCTGTGTTGGGTGCATATATATTTAGAATGGTTATATCCTCTTGTTTGACTGAGCCCTTTATCATTATGTAGTGTCCTTCTTTATCTCTTGTTACTTTCTTTGTTTTGAAGTCTATTTTGTCTGATATTAGTACTGCAACCCCTGCTTTCTTCTCACTGTTGTTTGCTTGAAATATGTTTTTCCATCCCTTTACTTTTTGTCTGTACATGTCTTTGGGTTTGAGGTGAGTTTCTTGTAAGCAGCATATAGATGGGTCTTGCTTTTTTATCCATTCTGTTACTCTGTGTCTTTTGATTGGTGCATTCAACCCATTAACATTTAGGGTGACTATTGAAAGATATGTACTTATTGCCATTGAAGGCTTTAAATTCGTGGTTACCAAAGGTTCAAGGTTAGCCTCTTTAGTATCTTACTGCCTAACTTAGCTCGCTTATTGAGCTGTTATATACACTGTCTGGAGATTCTTTTCTTCTCTCCCTTCTTGTTCCTCCTCCTCGATTCTTCATATGTTGGGTGTTTTGTGCTGTGCTCTTTCTAGGAGTGCTCCCATCTAGAGCAGTCCCTGTAAGATGTTCTGTAGAGGTGGTTTGTGGAAAGCAAATTCCCTCAGCTTTTGTTTGTCTGGGAATTGTTTAATCCCACCGTCATATTTGAATGATAGTCGTGCTGGATACAGTATCCTTGGTTCAAGGCCCTTCTGTTTCATTGTATTAAATATATCATGCCATTCTCTTCTGGCCTGTAGGGTTTCTGTTGAGAAATCTGATGTTAGCCTGATGGGTTTCCCTTTATAGGTGACCTTTTTCTCTCTAGCTGCCTTTAACACTCTTTCCTTGTCCTTGATCTTTGCCATTTTAATTATTATGTGTCTTGGTGTTGCCCTTCTTGGATCCTTTCTGTTGGGGGTTCTGTGTATTTCCGTGGTCTGTTCGATTACTTCCTCCCCCAGTGTGGGGAAGTTTTCAGCAATTATTTCTTCTAAGATACTTTCCATCTCTTTTCCTCTCTCTTCTTCTTCTGGTACCCCTATAATACGGATATTGTTCCTTTTGGATTGGTCACACAGTTCTCTTAATATTGTTTCATTCCTGGAGATCCTTTTGTCTCTCTCTATGTCAGCTTCTATGCGTTCCTGTTCTCTGATTTCAATTCCATCAATGGCCTCTTGCATTCTATCCATTCTGCTTATAAACCCTTCCAGAGTTTGTTTCATTTCTGCGATCTCCTTTCTGGCATCTGTGATCTCCTTCCGGACTTCATCCCATTTCTCTTGCGTATTTCTCTGCATCTCTGTCAGCATGTTTATGATTCTTATTTTGAATTCTTTGTCAGGAAGACTGGTTAGGTCTGTCTCCTTCTCTGGTGTTGTCTCTGTGATCTTTGTCTGCCTGTAGCTTTGCCTTTTCATGGTGATAGGAATAGTCTGCAGAACTGGGACGAGTGATGGCTGGAAGGACTTCCTTTCTTGGTTTGTGGCCCTCCTCTCCTGGGAGAACAGCGACCTCTAGTGGCTTGTGCTGCGCAGCTGCGCGCAGACAGGGTTTCTGCTTCCTGCCCGGCTGCTATGGAGTTAATCTCCGCTGTTGCTGTGGGCGTGGCCTGGCTCGGGCAGCTACTCCAAAATGGTGGAGTCGCGTTGGAGCAGGAGCTGCTGGGAGGCTATTTATCTCCGTAAGGGGCCTGCCTGCTCCCTGCAGCCCAGGGGTTAGGGTGCCCAGAGATCCCGGATTCCCTACCTCTGGATTAAGTGACCCGCCCTGCCCCTTTAAGACTTCCAAAAAGCACCCGCCAAAACAAAACAACGACCACCAAAAAAAAAAGAAAAAAAAATTTTTTAATTAAAAAAAAAAGTTTTTAATTAAAAAAAAAAGAAAGAAAAGGTGGTTGTTCGTTTTTCTTTATTCTCCGGTGCCAGCCTCATGCCTCTTCTCACCGGTCTTTCTGCCCTTTTTCCCTAGTATTGGGGTTCTTATCCCTTTAAGACTTCCAAAAAGCGCTCGCCAAAACAAAACAGCTAAAAAGCAAAAAAAAAATGGTCGCGCGCTTTTCTTATGTCCTCTGGCGCCCAGCCTCCAGTGCCTGCTCACTGTTGTTGCTGCCCTGTTTTCCCAGTATCGAGGGCCCTGCACTCTGGCCCGGATGGCTGGGGCTGGGTGTTCGGCAGCCCTGGGCTCCGTCTCCCTCCCGCTCTGCCTATTCTTCTACCGCCAGGAGCTGGGGGGAGGGGCGCTCAGCCCCCCCCGGGCCGGGGCTTGTATCTTACCCCCTTCGCGAGGCGCTGGGTTCTCTCAGGTGCGGATGTGGTCTGGATATTGTCCTGTGTCCTCTGGTCTTTATTCTAGGAAGGGTTGTCTTTGTTATATTTTCATAGATATATGCGGTTCTGGGAGGAGATTTCCGCTGCTCTACTCACGCCGCCATCTTCTGCCCCTCCCAAATTTGGGGATCTTATACATAATTGCCCCAGTAATAATATCATAGCAACCATTTACTATGACTTTGACAGAATACTATGATTAACCAAAATGGAACACAAAATTTGTTTTCATGGTGGTTTGTCTGTTCTCTCTCATTATATTATTTCCCATGGATGAGGATCCATCTGATGTAACAGAAAGAGCAGGGCATGATTTTGGAGCCAGAGATAACTGGTTTGAATTCTGATTCTGAACTTGTGGACTTCAACAAGCTGCCTGACTGCCACTAGTCTTGAGTTTTATCATCAGCAAAAATGTAATAATAGTAGTAGTATTTCAGTGTAGATACAAGGAACAGATACAATGAATTTCTTTCACTTTGGTCCTAAAGTAGGCACATAAATGGTCATTGCTTTTTTATTATTTTTATCATTATATTATTATATTACTATGATTAGCAGCTTTATTAATATTATTTTTGGAAAAATTTAGGTAGGATTGCTGTAGCCAACTTCAAGAACTCTCCCATTATCTGCTTAACAGACAGTGATTGATGAAATGAGAGACAGTCCATGGAATGGTTTCCATCATAATGAGCTCTGATTTTGGGGGGCTTTGTGATACATATAAACTGGTGATGTATGGATGTTTGCTTCTGGACTTTTTTGCTTATCATATGGGACCCCGTTGTCCATTGCTCTGGATCATTTAAGTGTTGGTCATTGGCATCAATCAACTTTTAAGGGTAAGGATATATTTAATGAAGCTGATGGTCTGGACTCCATTTGTAATTGAATCTAGACTTTAAGTGACTGGGTATATAAGTAAGGCTCTGCTAAGACTGTTTTTCATGGTCAACAATTTGAAGTTCTTCAGGTCAAAAGGAGTTTTCTTAAGCAGAGTGATTTTGCTGTATTCTGGTAAATCATCATGAGTAAAAGTAAATTTTCACATAAAAATGAAAACCAGAAGAGAATTAGGGAGTGTTATACACACTTGATATAATGAACTTCTATGTTTTCTTAGCTTTTACCAGCTTAAAAATTGAAGTTGAATGGATAAATCTTGTGGACATTATGCTAAGTGAAATAACCAGTCACAAAAGGGTAAATACTGTATGATTCCACTTACATTGAGGTAGTCAAATTCATAGATAGAAAGTAGAATGGTGGTTGCCAGGGGCTGGGAGGGGAGAGGAGTGGAGGAATTATTGTTTAATAGGTTCAGAGTTTCATTTTTGTAAGATGAAAAGAATTCTGTGGGTGGATGGCGATGATGGTAGTACAAAAATGTGAATGTACTTAATGCCACTGAACTATATATACTTAAAAATAATTAAGATAGTAAATTTTATGTTATGCATATTTTACCACAACTACAACAATTGCAGTTTAAATATGGCAGTAGATATAAAAAGATTACAATAAAATAAATAGGGAAGTGAACAGGGTCACTCTTTGTACAGTACGATTGACTTGTTTGGTGAGGTTTTAGAGGGAGGACTGAGTGCTTGACTGGGGGATGATTGGTATTGAGAGAAAGAGAAAAAGTAGAAGAGAGAAACAGAGAAAGTATAAATGTGTGTATATGTGTAAGAGAAAGAAGATGGCATTAGTGCTTTCTAATGCAGAAATAGTGGAAAGTTAGGCACTGTGAAACATGAGAGTTCATAAACATAGGCAAAGCAAAGGTCCCGCTTTACTGTGTTAACAGCCAGTGTAGTTGGGTTTGGATTATGGTTGTTACTCAAAAGTAAGAAAGGTAGTTTGTATTATTTCTATGTACTACTTATAATAGCATCCTAATCTGTAAGGGTGGAATATTATACTTTGGCTTCTTAAAAACCTTTATTTCTTTTTTTTTGAGGGGAAGATCTCATGTCTTTTTGTTTGACACTGATTTCTGTAATTGCCATCTTCTCCCTTTTTTGTTTTATAGAATGTCAGAATTTGTGCCAGATGATTCTTGGTAACTATATTTGTTTAAGTTACATGTAAATATAAAAAGCAACTCGCTAGCTAAAGTCTCCAGAAACTTGATCTTTATATAAACATGCTTACAGAGTAAATATATTCATTCAACGAACATATATTAGATATTCTTTATATGGCAGGCTTTGACATAGTAGGAATTTTGGCTCCACCAATAATTCATAGTCCTTGCTCACAATGATCTTAAACCTCAGAGTGAAATTAGAGGGACCAGACATGTTATTAATTTTGTAAATTACTTTCCCATCTAAAAACAGAAGGGGCCATGGGAACCACCTTATCTACTGGTTTTAAAATATATTCTGGGAAACTCTAGGAGCTAATTAGTATATATGTGAGGAGTGGGGTAAGGAGAAGATGGGGCATGTTTTCTCTATCAGAGTACCTTCTGCTTTATCTGTTTTCCATATTGAGCTTCCAGGAAGGTTCCATTTTAGGAAAGGGTAAAATTTTTTTTAAATTTTGGTATCATTAATATACAATCACATGGGCAACATTGTGGTTACTAGATTCCCCTCATTATCATGTCCCACCCACATACCCCGTTACAGTCACTGTCCATCAGCATAGTAAGATGCTATAGACACTTCTTGTCTTTTCTGTGCTATACTGCCTTCCCCATGCCCCTACCCCCACATGATGTGTGCTAATTGTAATGCCCCTTTTTTCCCCTTCTCCCTCCCTTCCCACCCCCACTCCCCAGTCGCTTCCCTTTGGTAACTGTTAGTCCATTCTTGGGTTCTGTGATTCTGCTGCTATTTTGTTCCTTCAGTTTTTCCTTTGTTCTTATACTCCACAGATGAGTGAAATCATTTGGTACTTGTCTTTCTCCACCTGACTTATTTCACTGAGCATAGTACCCTCTAGCTCCACCCATGTTGTTGCAAATGGTAGGATTTGTTTTCTTTTTATGGCTGAATAATATTCCATTGTGTATATGTACCACATCTTCTTTATCCATTCATCTACTGATGGACAGTTACGTTGCTTCCAATTCTTGGCTATTGTAAATAGTGTTGTGATAAACATAGGGGTACATCTGTCTTTTTCAAACTGGGATCCTACATTCTTAGGGTAAATTCCTAGGAGTAGAATTCCTGGGTCAAATGGTATTTCTATTTTGAGTTTTTTGAGGAACCTCCATACTGCTTTCTACAATGGTTGAACTAGTTTACATTCCTACCAGCAATGTAGGAGGGTTCCCCTTTCTCTGCATCCTCACCAGCATTTGTTGTTCCTAGTCTTTTCTATGTTGGCCATCCTAACTGGTGTGAGGAGGAAAGGGTAAAAAAATTTTTTAATTGAAATACTCTTGATATACAATTTTGCACTGATGTTAAATGCACAACAGAGTGGTTCAACAGTTACCCATATTATTAAATCATCACCCCCACTAGTGTGGCAATTATCTGTCAACATAAAAAGATATTATAGAATCATTGATTATATTCTCCATGCCGTACTGCTATCCCCATGACCAGTTTACATTATGATTGACAATTTTTATCCCCTTTTTTCTCCCTCCCCCTTCATGTTCACCCATCCCAACTCCTCCCTAATTGTAACCACTAGTCACCTCTCAGTGTCTATGTTTGCTCCTGGTTTTTTTTTGTTCATTTTGTTTTGCTCTGTTTTTAAATTCCACAAATAAGTGAAATCATATGGTATTTGTTTTTCTCCGGTTTATTTCACTGAGCACAATAAGGAAAGGGTAAAATATTATACTTTGTCCTCTTTAAAACTTTCATTTCTTTTTTCGAGGGCAGGATCCCATGTCTTTGTTTTAGCTACTGATAAAATAAAATTTGAAAATAGCTGACCTGATTCACCTAGTCTCTGATTTTCATTGGGAAAACTGAGGATTTAGGAAGATAATTATCTTGCATGGAATCACTGCTTGGTAAGACTAAGACTAGAAATGAGGCTTATTGACTCTGAACCTGTAGCAGTTTTTTACTTTATTGCATCTCTCCTATGGAAAATAAGCCTCAAAATAGCTTGTAGAGGTTAGTTGTACATATGCAGTCATCTTACAGGATACTTTTCTTTTAGTAAAGTAATGTTACTCCCCCCCCCCCAACTCCTTCATTGAGACAGTGAATTATATTCATAATTAATCTTTTTCAATATGTCAGGGAAAACTACCTAGTTTTCTGTTTAAAAATATCAGTGTCCAAGAGCTTTTCAGCTCATCTGTTAGAGATAACAGATGAAATGTATTGGACCCGTTCCCCCAAACAAATAGTTCCATTAATTTCTTTAGTGTACACTATCAGTAGGTATTACCTATGTTACATATTTCTGCACCGATGATCCTTTAGTGAAAATGCTATTTTCACTTTTTCCTTTAGTTTTGCTTCACTGAATCTTGGGCTTAATGTGTTTGGATAGGCCAAATAGATAACATCAAATGTGTTACTTGGGAGAATCTGATGCTTTGGTTTTTCTGGCTTTGGTTTTTTTGGTCTTTGATTTTATTCATTAATGACTTGGCACCACACCACCTCGACGTGTTCCTTTTGGAAGAGTAATTACAATATGTCTATTATATATTTCTAAAATGATATGAGGGTATTAGGCTTTTGAGCTGAATGAGCTGAAATCTAATAATAATATTCTTTTATACAGATCTTTGATGGGAAACACATTCCACAGCGAATGGTTGATGGATGGAATGCTTTTTTCTTTGATAAAACAGAAGAACTGGTAATTTTTTCATATTCTTTATGTTATAGAGTGCTCACTGATACATGTTAGATTTTGAATAATTTAGTCGTTTTACTTGGATTTGGAGACCGTATTTTGGGAGCTATTGATATTTCTTTCTCTCTCACCTGTAGAAAAAGCGTTTACCTTCACTTGGAAAGAACACAGAAACATTAGGAGAACTTTGGTTGGGACTCCTTCGCTTCTATACTGAAGAATTTGATTTCAAAGAATATGTAATTAGCATTCGGCAGAAAAAGCTGTTGACAACTTTTGAGAAACAGTGGACATCCAAGTGCATTGCAATTGAAGGTAATCATTTAAGTGATAATGATTTAGGAATAAAACAAAAAGAGTTTCATTTGGCCAAGGAAATTATGGGGAAAAATGAAATACATTGGAATATGGAAGATTTTTCCTCTTGATTTTTTATCAGTTTCTATCCTTTAATCTGTAATTTTAAAAGAATGATTTGCTGGTTTGGATAGTCTTGAGTTACATAGTATTAGATTATAGTTATGGCTACTAAGTATATTTTATGTTACAGTAAACACAATTCTTAATTAAAGAACAAAACATTTGTTTTCTAGACCCTTTTGACTTGAATCATAACCTTGGTGCTGGAGTTTCTAGAAAAAGTAAGTCTTAAATATAGCAATTCCCCATTTTAAAGCTCTTATACATTAAGGTCTGTATCTTTATTGTTTTCTTCTTTCTTCGATAGTGACCAATTTCATCATGAAGGCATTTATCAATGGAAGGAAACTTTTTGGTACCCCTTTTTATCCACTTATCGGCAGAGAAGCTGTAAGTAGACATAATTGAATTCTGAATCTTTTTCTTTTAGAACTTTGTTTTATGTAGTACAAGAAACCTTGTTTCCAAGTTGATGTTAGGAATAGGAAGATGGTTCTAACTCTCTGTATTTTTTCTTATTGCACTTATCATAGTCCATAATGAGATACCTATTTATTAAATTTTATTTGTCTCCCCTACTAGACTACAGCTCCATTAGGACAGTGTCCATGTCTATAACGTTCACCATTGTATCTCTGGTGTCTATTATAGTGTCTGGCACATAGGATGTACCAAATAAACATTTGTTGAAAGAATGAGGGTGGGTAGTCAAGACTCAGGATCCTTAAATTTTGAATTTGAGGTACTGCCCATGGCCTCTTACATTTCTAGAAATCTTGATGAAAATAGAGAGGACAACACCTAAGAAATACTTCTTTAATTTTGGTGTAGTTTTAGTAAGCTGAATTAGATGGTATGGAACTAAGAGGATTCCTTTCACCTGAACTGGGTGGCATAAGGCCCCTGTTTGTTTTGGTCTCATTCTTATTTTGCTTGCTTTCTGATGGGAGGGGTCTCAGTTTCACAGAGGAAGAAATTTTCAACGGAAAATGTCTCGAGAGAAATCATGTCTCTACTATTGCATAATGAATGTACTTAAACGTGTTCAGTCCATTTTCAGCATTCTTTCCTAGAGGTGTGGGGTAAGAAAAGCAAAGAGAAGTCTAGAACATTTTTCCCTTGGAACACTGGTTTTCAGGAATTTTGATTGTCTTGCTTCTTAGAGAGGGGTGCTATAAATAATAATGGAGAGAAAAAAATAAATTGGAAACAACACAAAAGTCATGCAAGAACAAAATATCTCACAAAAGGAAAACCCAATAATAGTTTTACTAACATATTAATTAAGATAGCAATAAATGAAAACAACAGTCAAATCAAAACAAATCTGATGATACACTGATAAAGCACTTTACCAGAAAATTATGAGAATTCCAACTCTTAGTGTGTATTCATGCATATGTTCAGTGGGAAGCTAGCAATTTCATGCATTCAGACTTATTTTTTATTTTGATATCATTACTGTACAATTACTTGAACAACATTATGGTTACTAGACTCCCCCTATTATCAAGTCCCCCCCACATACCCCATTATAGTCACTGTCCATCAGTATAGTAAGATGCTATAGAATCATTACCTTTCTTCTCTGTATATACTGCCTTTCCCGTGTTCCCCCCCCACTAGTTATGTGTGCTAATCGTAATGCCCCCTTTCCCTCCTTATTCCTCCATTCCCACCCATCCTCCCCAGTCCCTTTCCCTTTGGTAACTGTTAGTCCATTCTTGGGTTCTGTGATTCTGCTGCTGTTTTGTTCCTTCAGTTTTTTCTTTGTTCTTATACTCAACATATGAGTGAAGTCACTTGGTACTTGTCTTTCTCCACTAGCTTATTTCACTGAGCATAATGCCCTCTAGCTCCATCCATGTTGTTGCAAATGGTTGGATTTGTTTTCTTCTTATGGCTGAATAATATTCCATTGTGTATATGTACCATATCTTCTTTATCCATTCATTTACTGATAGATACTTAGGTTGCTTCCATTTCTTGGCTATTGTAAATAGTGCTGCGATAAACATAGGGGTGCATAAGTCTTTTTCAAACTGGGCTGCTACATTCTTAGGGTAAATTCCTAGGAATGGAATTCCTGGGTCAAATGGTATGTCTATTTTGAGTTTTTTGAGGCACCTCCGTACTGCTTTCCACAGTGGTTGACCTAATATACATTCCCACCAGCAGTGTAGGAGAGTTTCCCTTTCTCATCCTCGCCAACATTTGTTGTTATTTGTCTTTTGGATGTTGGCTATCCTAACTGGTGTGAGGTGATATCTCATTGTTGTTTTAATTTGCATTTCTCTGATGATTAGTGATGTGGAGCATCTTTTCATGTGCCTGTTGGCCATATGAATTTCTTCTTTAGAGAAGTGTCTGTTCAGCTACTCTGCCCATTTTTTAATTGGATTATTTGCTTTTTGTTTGTTGAGGTGCATGAGCTCTTTATATAATTTGGATGTCAACCCCTTATCGGATATGTCATTTATAAATATATTGTCCCATAATGTAGGATGCCTTTCTGTTCTACTGATGGTGTCTTTTGCTGTACAGAAGCTTTTTAGTTTGATATAGTCCCACTTGTTCATTTTTGCCTTTGTTTTTATTAATTCACCATATGCTTGGGTTAATATCTGGGCTCTCTATTCTGTTCCACCTGTCTATGGGTCTGTTCTTGTGCCAGTACCAAATTGTCTTGATTACTGTGGCTTTGTAGTAGAGCTTGAAGTCAGGAAGCGTAATTCCTCCTGCTTTATTCTTCCTTCTCAGGATTGCTTTGGCTATTCTGAGTTTTTTGTCTTTCCATGTGAATTTTAGAACTATTTGCTCTCGTTCATTGAAAAATGCCATTGGTATTTTGATAGGGATTGCATTGAATCTGTAGATTGATTTAGGCAGGATGTCATTTTGACAATATTAATTCTTCCTAGCCAAGAGCATGGGATGAATTTCCATTTATTAGTGTCCTCTTATAGTTTTCAGGGTATAGATGTTTCACTTTCTTGGTTAGGTTTATTCCTAGGTATTTTATTATTTTTGATGCAATTGTGAATGGAATTGTTTTCCTGATTTCTCTTTCTGCTAGTTCATTGTTAGTGTATAGGAATGCAACCGATTTCTGTGTATTAATTTTGTATCCTACAACTTTGCTGAATTCAGATACTAGTTCTGGTAGTTTTGGAGTGGATTCTTTTGGGTTTTTTATGTACAGTATCATGACATCTGCAAACAGTGGCAGTTTGACTTCTTTCTTACAAGTCTGGATGCCTTTTATTTCTTCGTGTTGTCTGATTGCTGTGGCTAGGACCTCCAGAACTATGTTGAATAAAAGTGGGGAGAGTGGGCATCCTTGTCTTGTTGCTGAACTTAAAGGAAAAGCTTTCAGCTTTCACTGTTAAGTATAATGTTGGCTGTGGGTTTGTCACATATGGCTTTTATTATGTTCAGGTGCTTGCCCTCTATACCCATTTTGTTGAGAGTTTTTATCATGAATGGAGGTTGACTTTTGTCAAATCCTTCATCAGCATCTATGCAGATGATCATGTGGTTTTTGTCCTTTTTGTTGTTGATGTGGTGAATGATGTTGATGCATTTTCGAATGTTGTACCATCCTTGCATCCCTGGGATGAATCCACTTGATCATGATGGTTGATCTTTTTGATGTATTTTTGAATTTGGTTTGCTAATATTTTGTTGAGTATTTTTGCATCTATGTTCGTCAGGGATATTGGTCTGTAATTTTCTTTTTTGTGGTGTCTTTGTGTAGTTTTGGTATTAGAGTGATGTTGGCTTTGTAGAGTGAGTTTGGGAGTATTCCCTCCTCTTCTACATTTTGGAAAACTTTAAGAAGGGATGGGTATTAGCTCTTCACTAAATGTGTCATAAAATTCTGCAGTGAAACCATCTGATCCAGGGATTTTGTTCTTAGGTAGGTTTTGATTACCAGGTAAATTTGTTTGCTGGTGATTGGTCTGTTCAGATTCTCTGTTTCTTCATTGGTCAGCCTTGGAAGGTTGTATTTTTCTAGAAAGTTGTCCATTTCTTCTAGGTTATCCATTTTGTTGCCATGTAATTTTTCATAGTACTCTGTAATAATTCTTTGTATTTCTGTGGTGTCCGTAGTGATTTTTCCTTTCTCATTTCTTATTCTGTTTATGTGTGTAGACTCTTTTTTCTTGATAAGTTTGGCTAGGGGTTTATCTATTTTGTTTGTTTTCTCGAAGAACCAGCTCCTGCTTTCATTGATTCTTTCTATTGTTCTATTCTTCTTAATTTTATTTATTTCTGCTTTAATATTTATTATGTCCCGCTTTCTACTGACTTTGGGCCTCATTTGTTCTTCCTTTTCTAGTTTCATTAATTGTGAGTTTTGACTGTTCATTTGGGATTGTTCTTCTTTCCTGATGTAGGCCTATATTGCAATATATTTCCCTCATAGCACGGCCTTCACTGTGTCCCACAGATTTTGTGTTGTTGAATTATTGTTGTCACCTGTCTCCATATATTGCTTGATCTCTGTTTTTATTTTGTCATTGATCCATTGATTATTTAGGAGCATGTTGTTAAGCCTCCATGTGTTTGTGGGCATTTTCATTTTCTTTGTGCAGTTTGTTTCTAGTTTCATACCTTTGTGATCTGAGAAGCTGTTTGGTACAATTTCAATCTTTTTGTATTTACTGAAGTTCCTTTTGTGGCCTAGTATATGAACTATTCTTGAAAATGTTCCATGTGTACTTGAGAAGAATGTGTATCCTGTTGCGTTTGAATGGAATGTTCTGTAGATGTCCATTAGGTCCATCTGGTTGTTCAGTGCCTCTGTCTCTTTGCTTATTTTCTGTCTGGTTGATCTGTC
The DNA here is from genome assembly GCF_030020395.1 of Manis pentadactyla. Taxonomy (NCBI): domain Eukaryota; kingdom Metazoa; phylum Chordata; class Mammalia; order Pholidota; family Manidae; genus Manis; species Manis pentadactyla. The sequence continues at coordinate 42,126,314 of NC_080022.1, read as the reverse complement.
CTTTGGAGTGAGTGGTGTTTTGAAGTCTCCTAAAATGAATGCATTGCATTCTATTTCCCCCTTTAATTCTGTTAGTATTTGTTTCACATATGTAGGTGAGCCTGTGTTGGGTGCATAGATATTTATAATAGTTATATCGTCTTGTTGGACTTACCCTTTTTATCATTATGTAATGTCCTTCTTTGTCTCTTGTGAATTTCTTTTTTTTGAAGTCTATTTTGTCTGATACACGTAGTGCAACTCCTGCTTTTTTCTCACTATTAGTTGCATGAAATATCTTTTCCCATCCCTTTACTTTCAGTCTGTGTATGTTTTTGGCTTTGAAGTGAGTCTCTTGTAGGCAGCATATAGATGGGTCTTGTTTTTTTGTCCATTTAGTAACTCCCTGTCTTTTGTTTGGTGCATTCAGACCATTTACATTTAGGGTGATTATCGATAGGTCATGTACTTATTGCCATTGCAGGCTTTAGATTTGTGGCTACCAAAGATTCAAGGGTAATTCCCTTACTGTCTAACATTCTAATTTAACTCACTTCATATGCTATTACAAAGACAACATAAAGGTTCTTCCTCGTTTTCTTCCTACTCCATTCCTTGTATGTTATGAATCATATTCTGTACGCTTTGTCTATCTGTTTGGTGACATCTATTTAGCTTTAGGAATACTTCCATCTATAGGAGTCCCTCCAAAATGTATTGTTAGGGGTGGTTTGTGGGAGGTAAATTCTCTCAGCTTTTGCTTATCTGAAAATTGTTTAATTCCTCCTTCAAATTTAAATGATAACCTTGCCAGATAGGGTGTTCTTGGTTCAAGGCCCTTCTGCTTCATTGCTTTAAATATGTCATGCCACTCCCTTCTGGCCTTTAAGGTTTCTGTTTAGAAGTCTGTTGATAAGCCTGATGGGTTTGCCTTTGTATGTGATCTTTTTTCTCTGTGTAGCTGCTTTTAAAAGTCTGTCTTTATCCTTGATCTTTGCCATTTTAATTATTATATGTCTTGATGTTGTCTTCCTTGGATCCCTTGTGTTGGGAGATCTGTTCACCTCCATGGCTTGAGGGACTATCTCCTTCCCCAGATTGGGGAAGTTTTCAGCAGTTTCCTCCTCAGTGACACTTTCTATCCCTTTTTCTCTCCTTTCTTCTTCTGGTACCCCTATAATGCGAATATTGTTCCGTTTGGATTGGTCACATAGTTCCCTCAATATTCTTTCATTCTTAGAGATTCTTTTTTCTCTCTGTGCCTCAACTTCTTTATATTCCTCTTCTCTAATTTCTATTCCATTTACCATCTCTTCTACTACATCTAATCTGCTTTTAAATCCCTCCATTGTATGTTTCATTTCAGATATGGAATTTGTTAATGATTGAATCTCCAACTTAAATTAGTTCTTGAGTTCTTGAATATTTTTCTGTACCTCCATAAGCATGTCTACAATTTTTATTTTAAACTCTCTTTCAGGAAGATTGGTGAGTTCAGTTTCATTTGGCCCTTTTTCTGGGGTTTGTGAGATTTTGGTCTGAACCATGTTCTTTGGACATTTCATATTTCTTTGTGGTGCCAACTATGCCCAGAAGCTCCGTCTCTGGAGCTGCTCAGCCCCTAGAGTGAGGTTGGGGGTCTATAGGGGAGCGGAGCTGTTGCCTGGGGGGAGGAAAGATCTGTTTCCTGATTCCCGTCTGCGGTGCCTGTCTCCAGTGTCGGAGTCAATGGGCCAAGCACACTGGTGTAAGCCTCTGTGCTTTGTGTCTCTAGCTGTTGTAGGTGTGGCCTTCTGTGGCTGGCCTTACGCCAGCGCAGTGACTGCTGGTTTGTGAACTGGTGCTGGCAGGCTAGGAGGAAGGCACAGCAGGCTGCATGTCACAGTGAAGGGCCTCAGAGCTGAGTAGGCAGTCAGGGGGATGGGTCGCCTGAAGCTCCTCAAAGTTCCCAACCAGCAGGGCAGAGCATGCCCCGAGAACCTTGTCCAGCACTTCCTTCTCCCATGCAGCAAGCTCTGTCCAAACCCCGCTCCTTCAGCAGCCCTCTCACTGCCAGGAAGCCTCTCAGACTGCCTGCCTTTCCTCTGACACAGAGTGGTCAGACGTGGATCCCCTCCTCCACAAATGGCCGGAATCTCAGTCTCTCAAGCACTCCGTCTGTCTGAGCTCCCCAACGTCCAGAGCACCACACAATAATAGGTTTCTGCTCACAAAGCAGATTTCCAGGGCTAGGTGTTCAGCAGTCACAAGCTTCCACCCACTCCCCGCTCCATTTCTCTTCCTCCTATCTTGAGCTGGGGTGGGGAAAGAGCTTGGGTCCCGCCTGATTAAGGCTTTTATATGTTACCGTGTTTCGTGAGGTCTGTATGCAGTCTGGTGCAGCCTTCTTTTTTGTTGCTGTTTTAGGGTTAGTTGTATTAATTAACTATATTTTCATACTATTTGTGGTTTTGGGAGGAGTTCTCCGTCTCACCTCTCACACCGCCACCTTGAATCGTAAAGCTGTAGTCTTGTATCTTACTTCCTTTTTTTAAAAAACACTTTTGTGTCTTGGTCTCCTTTCTATTTGGATTAAAAAATTAATAGTGATATTTTTCTAGTAAATTTGTATTTTCTTCGTAGGAATACTTCTTTGATTCCAGAGTATTAACAGATGGAGAACTGGCTCCCAATGATCGATGTTGCCGTGTGTGTGGAAAAATAGGCCACTATATGAAAGACTGCCCTAAAAGGAGAAGGTTGGCAAATGATTATGTATCAGCATTACAGGGAAAATAAATGTGAAGCCATTTTAGCTATCATTGTGTTCAAATATGTTTAAGTGAGAATGTTTAGGGCTTTAAACTGGACCTTAGGTAAATGTATATTTGAATGGAATTTTGTAATGAGTGAGATTTCTTTGTGGTACAGTGATGTCTCATAATGTTTATTTGTTCATTTACTCATTAATTCATTTGGGGTTTTTTTTTAATTGAAGAAGCATTTGTTGACACCTACTTTGTGCTGGGAACTGTACTAAGAAAAAAAATCACCAAGATATGGGGTTCTTATTGAGGACCTCAAAATCATGCAAACCAATAATTAAAATATAATTAACTGAATGTTTTGAGGTATATGCTGTGAGGTATACCTACATAGTAGATACCTTGAGCAATATATATTCTTTACACCTCCTGAAAATATATCTATAAAATTTACTTTTCTATATGATCTATATACTATGTTTAATAGGCCAGGAAAATCCCTTTTTCAGTCATCAAGTCTTGCCTAATATAAAGAACTTAGTAGAACTTTTCAGATAGAACAAATTCCTAATTTCCATCACCCCATTTACTGACTCTTAAATGTAGGCCAGACACCTTCTCTAAGCCTCAGTCGCTTCTTTTCTTCCTCTGTAAAATGGGGATAATAAATACCAACCTCTGAGGATTGTTCTAAGATTAAAATTCAGTACTAAAATAAAACAAATTTGATTCTGTATTATAAAACTACTGATATATCCAGTTTCTGTCATATGAGTAGGTGTGCTGTAAATGTGAGTTCCTTTGCCTTCAAAATCATGCATGAAATAATGGGCGAGTTTACTGTGAGACTCTTACATAGTTTAGTTTGTCCTGTGATTCACTCAGTTTACAAGTCCCTAGCCCCACATTATTGGTATCAGCAGTTTACTGTTTAGACTAAAGAAGAAAGACAGTGAAGAAGAGAAGGAAGGGAATGAAGAGGAGAAAGACTCCCGAGACCTTCTTGACCCCCGAGACCTCCACGACGCTCGAGACTTTAGAGACCCCAGAGACCTCAGATGTTTTATATGTGGAGATGCAGGACATGTACGAAGGGAATGCCCAGAGGTCAAGCTGGCCCGTCAGAGGAATAGCAGTGTGGCAGGTAAATAGAAAAGGCTGAAAATAGTTCTAGTGGAAATAAAATCATTTATGTTGATGTTATTCTAAGGACCCTGATACCTCTCTATTCCAAACCTAGCTGTGTGATATTGGTTGGACCTTAATAATTTCTTAAAGAGATAATTTAGACAGGCTTCTATTTAGAATAGTACTTGGATATATTCACAATCAAGGTTGTAGTAATCTGTTGCATTCATTCAACTCCCTCTAAGTATTCTTTGGATTTGAGTCACATGCTTTATTTCTGTCCCTTAAGATGGTAACTTTTTTTCAAAAGTTAACGAGAGGATTTTTTCTGGGAACATAAAGGAGAAATTATATTTATTCCTACTGCTGTTGAGAGAGGGAAATCTATTCCTGTTGTATTTCATAAGGAATTTTAAGAATTAGAAACCCAAATGAGAGTTTATTGAAAGAAAAAAACCAGAATATTTTAGAAGTAATGATTACCAGTTATTCAGAGTCTTATTGCAGAAGGTATTTTGTTAAATAAATGCATTGTGTCCTTTAGGAAGGCAGTATAATATTCAATTATTGTTTCTAGGACCAGTGAAAAACTGCTTTAAAAAATGGCTTTTATAGCCTTTCACTAGCATAATCATAGTTTTAAAAGTCTTAAGTTTATAAAATCTCAGATTTGAGACTCTTTTTTAAGAAGAAGTGAATTGTCATTTCTCTGCTGTTTCCTTTATCTGTTGATTTCCTTTCTGATGTCTTCCTTAGCAGCCCAGCTGGTCCGCAACCTTGTAAATGCCCAACAAGTGGCTGGTTCAGCCCAGCAACAGGGTGATCAGTCTATAAGGTCTAGACAGTCCTCAGAATGTGTAAGTATTCTGCTTGTATATGGTTAGTCTTGGCAGGATGACAGCACTGTCTTTGATGGGTGATAGGGTTGGTCTTTTAAGATGGGCAAATAGAATCTTTCAGATGATACAGTGCTTTGTAGAGGTGTCCTTGTTGGGCACATGAGGTGGAATGACCATTACTTTTGGAGTATTGTAGATCTGGATTTATATTGATGGACAAGCTACTTAACTTCAGTGAGTCTTCTTCCTTATTTGTAAAATAAGGTAACAACTATCTAATAAGGTTGTTGTTTAGATTGAAATAAGTAATGACGTTGGGATTTCAGGCTTTGCCTAGTGAAAAACTGTCCGTACTATTAAAAAATAACAGACACAAAAATTGAGACATATTAGGGCTTTAGTACTATTAGGGCAGTACATGTATTGCATTTCACTTGCTTGAAGCTTTTGTTTGTCTTTTCATAGCTAAAGTGGATACCTGACGAAATTGTGCCTTGTAAAAGACTAACAACTAGAATTCAGATTCATAAGTTTCATATTAGTTTTGCTGAGTTGCTTTTTACCTTTCTTTAAGTCTGTATTCACCTTGTACTTCCTAACTTAATTAAATTCAGTACTAAATGAAAGCTTCTAAACCTGACACTGTGCTTTACTGCCTCACACTTACCAAATTTAATTCTTTGAGTGGCTATGTAAAGTAGTAGGTTATTATTATGATCAAATTTTACAAACTGAGAAGTTGGGAAAGAGAGAAAAAAATCGAACCCAGGTCTATGTAGCTTCAAAGCTGGTAACTTTTATACATGGTAATCTGAAGTGATCTGTATTTTAGAAAAACATACTCGAACATTTGAAGAGTAGTACAGGGAGAGTCTCAGAAAAACATTTAGAAGCCCACTAACCCTCCCCCAAACATCTTAATACCTACTGTGAGGCTGACAATTTCATAAATGTTACATAATAACAATGATATTAACTAATATTTGTTGAGTGCTGTGTGCTATATAAGCATTCTTTCCCCCTATTTATTATAAAATATTATTAAAACATTGAAGAAGTATTTAAAATAATAAACATCCATGTACTACCACCAGGCTTTAACAATTTGTAACATTTTGTTATTTTTGGTTTATTAAAAAATTACCCATAATTGACAGCCCTTATACATTCCTCTTGGATGCTATTCCCATATTAATGGGAAACCTCAGAGTCATGACTTACTTTTAATCTAAACAACAGCCTTAATAGGTAGTCTCCCATCCCTTCCCTGCTACTAAAATGTATCTACTGTCCTGAATTTGGTTTCTATTTTCCACATACATTGTTTAGTTAATTTTTACAAAAAACTGTTAGATTCTGTTATTATTTATACCTCACAGGTGAAGAAACTGAGTTTGTGTTTCTTGCCTGAGGTCAACAGACACTTGGAAGCAGAACTTGAACTCTCAGACTCTGTCTCCAAAACCTATGATATAACCACTTTCCTATGCTACCCCTCACTTTCATACTTTTTTCTCTCACCTAAGATTTGGGTAAGAGTCTGTCTAATGGACATGGCCATTCTGATGTCTCACAAAGCACTTCAGAGTCAACATGTCTGGAAGGTAGCTTATATTTCTCTCCAGCTCCCCAGACTTGCCTCTCCTCCTCCTTCAGTGGTCTCATTCTCTGTTTAGTTTCCAGAACTACTCCCTCTCCTTCAACTCCCTCATCCAAACACTCATGAAATCACGGTGTTCCTATCTATAAAAAATTGTTCACAGCTGTTTGTTTCTCTTTTGTTTCCAGTATTATATTTCCCTAGCCTAGGCTACCATCATTTTAGAATTATTGTGTTAGAGCAGTCTTTTAATCAATTAGTCTCATCAGTCTTTTTTTTTTCTTTTTAATATTCTCTATTTCATTCCTAGTAAACTAGAATAGTTTTTCCTTAACACCGAGTGATTATGTTCCTGGCTTGTTTTTAAATCCCTTCAGCAGTTTCCTAATGCCTTCCAAGTCTAAACTGTAAGGCCTATAGGACTTCATTATCTTGTCCCTGTTTAGTTTTTCAGCCTTGGATCTGCCATTCCCCAGCTTTTGCCCTTGTACTCTAGTAATATTAAACTTCTTTCAGATTACAGTTACTTTAAAATGCCATGTGTTTTTATGCCTACAGACCTTCAATTCTGTTCCTTTGTTTCAAACACTTCCCTTCCTCTTTACCCTCTTTTGTCAGACTGGTTTCTATTTACCCTTGAGTCTCAGCTTAAAGGTCATTTCCTCCTAGAAGTTTCTCTTGATTTCCACTTTCCTTCATCTTGTCTACCCTCCTCCCAAAGTGAGTTTAGGGATTTCGTTACGTACTATACCCTACATGTTCTTTATCATAGTAATCATTGTACTTTACTGTGATTGCTTATGTAATCTTAACCTGGTCCTCCACCTTTCCCCCATGAACTTGAAGCTCCATGAAGGCATTACAAGTTAGTGTTGTGTTTTGAATACCTAGAACAGTGCCCAGTACATAACTGACACTCAGTAAATACTATTGAGGTACTGAACCAAAGTGACTTGAGATATTTAGGTGTAAATTTCTAGTTACAATTTGAAATGTGGATCTGCATGAAGGGGATGATGTCTGGGCTCACTCTTCTTTGGACAGTAAAAAGGCTTATGAGGTAATTTCTATGTGAGAGAGGGTTTGAGGACCTTGGGAAAAATTCTACCTTCATATAAAATGAGGTTCTATTATTATTTATTCACATTATAGAGTTCTGTTTATATGTTCTAATTAAATAACTCCATGATTTTGTATTTTGGTAATCTCTGCTTTTATAAAATTAAGATGTTTATAAATTAATCTTAAAATGTATCTTTTTTTCTCTGCAGTCTGATTCACCATCTTACTCTCCTCAGCCCCAGCCGTTTCCACAGAACTCTTGCCAATCAGCTGTCATTACCCAGCCTCCATCCCAGCCAGGATCCCAGCCCAAGCTTGGCCCACCTCAGCAGGGAGCCCAGACCCCCCATCAGGTCCAGATGCCTATGTATAACTTTCCCCAGTCACCACCAGCTCAGTATTCTCCCATGCACAATATGGGATTGTTGCCAGTACACCCCCTCCAGATCCCTACCCCATCCTGGCCTATTCATGGCCCAGTGATCCACTCTGCGCCAGGCAGTGCCCCCAGCAATATTGGCCTGAACGATCCCAGCATCATCTTTGCACAGCCTGCTGCTAGACCCGTGGCGATCCCTAGCTCCTCTCATGATGGACACTGGCCTCGTGCTGTGGCTCCAAATTCCCTGGTGAACAATGGTACAGTGGGGAATTCGGGTAACCCTTCCTTTTCTTCTTTTCTGTCTGTCTATAGAAAGGTTGGGTGATTGGTATTACTGGTTGAACCTGGGGAAATAAATATGAAGAAATGGATAGCAAGCAATATTGTGGAGAGACAGTATAGGATTAGATAAAGGTAAAGAGTATGGTCTGTGGATTCAGACTGCCTGGATTTGGATTCTGGCTTTGCCACTTATTATATGGTATTGGACAGTTGCTTAATAGTTTTGTGCATTGGTTTCATCTGTAAAATAGGGATACTAATAGCATCTAACTCACAGGAATATTGTGAATATTAAATGAAGTAATACACGTGTTAATTATTATTTAAAATTTTCACAACAATCCTGCTTGGCATAGGTATTATTTGCACTCATTTTACAGTTGAGGAAATTAAAGGGTTAAAAAACTTAACTATCATGCAGTCATAAATAATTATAGTAGATTTAAGATTTAAACCAGTTTCTTTTTTCAGACTTGTGCCCTTTGCCCTAGACCCTTACTTTCTCCCAGTAAGAAACAATTCTTTAAAAAGATATTAGTAGTACTTTGTAGCATTAAAAAAATAATAGTTTTTTTCTGATACCTAAGTGATACATATTTATTATAGAAATTTGAAAAAGTTATCCATAATCTCAACTCCTAGACATAACTGTGAAGTAATATTTTGATGTATTACTGTCCAGTCTTTTTTTATTTGCATATTTAAAAATAATTGATATATGCAATAAATCTAGTTCTATATCCAGCTTTTTTGGGATATTTTTATTTTAAAAAATTTATGGAAAATTTTAAATGTACACAAAAGGAGAGTAAAGTATAATGAAACCCCCCATTGGCCCAATTTAAGAGTTAACAATATTGATGCTATTCTTTTATCTCAACCCTTCACCTCATTAAAATTTTTTTTTGGCTTCAGTAATTTAATCAAATTTCAGACGTTGGATCAAATTTGCTTATAAACTTCAGTTTTTATCTCTTTAAAAACATAACAAGACTGTTACCATATCCAATATTATCTAATACCCAGTCCTTGTTCATTTTTCCCTATTTCTCTAAAATTATTGTCATTGTTGATTTATTTGAATCAAGATTCAAACAAAGCCCATACATTGTATGTGGTTTTTACATCTTGTAAGTTTCCTTTAATTATAACAGTTTCCCCTATGTCTCCCCCCATATTAACTATTTGTTAAAGAAACTAGAATTTCCCCTATTCTGGTGTTGGCTGATTTTATCTCTGTGGCATTGTTGTAACATGTATTTCTGCCCCTGTATTTCCTTTAAGTGGGTTGTTGGGTCCAGAGGCTGGATTAGATTCAGGGCTTTTTTTGTTAGCAAGAATCTTACTTCTTGGTTGGTCCTGTATGTTTCCTATTCCCTCACTTCAGAGGGAACTTACTATGTGGTGGTTCCTCTTTTAGTGACTTAAGATTGATCAGTGAGTTAGGTGATGTCAGCCTCTTCCATCCATTATAAAGTTCTTCATTAGTTTTACATTATAGTCTTAGCCACCATTGATAATTATTGCTGATATCCATTATTTCAGCAGGGTTGTCAAATGATGATTATTTACTATTTGTGTTTCTTCCATAAAGACCTTTCCTTATTACTAGTTAGCTTTCCTGAAGTATAGTTTGCATAGGAAATGTAGACTGAAAGCTTGAATCTTTTCCTTTATAAACTTTCAAATGAATTTTAGTGATAATTCTAAGTTATTCCTTAGAGCACTGTGATAGAGGAGGCATCTCTAACCTTTTTTGGAACAATACAGATAATGTATTTTGCTGAGCAGAAATACCAGACTGTGGGAACTCATTTAATTTCCAAGATAAAAGGCTATGTGGCATACATGGCCATTCTAATGTGGCCTCTGCTTCAAGAAATGTTTTTTTACCTGTATGCTATGATGTACACTATGATAGTTACTGAGTTATATAACCATAACAACAGATCCAGTGTCTTAACCTTTTATGTTTTGGCTCCACTTTTATAGTTTTAAGTCTTTCCTGTCCCTACCACTATTTGATCCCTGTTTCAGCCTTAAATAACTAATTAACATTTGATCAACATACTGTATACTGTCTTTTACCCCCCTGATGGTTTACCTAAGTTGTTCCTTCTGCCTGGAATATCCTCTCTATTACTTCTCCTGCTCACTCTCTCCTCCTCTTGCTTTGTTCCAAAGCTTGACTAACTTACTTATCCTCCATTTTTAAATTTAGATCACTTTCTTTAGGAAAAGAGATCAGCCTTTAACTCTTGCTGATCCTGTCCTCCAATTTTATTATGTATTCTTTATCTCCCCCATGATTCCTTAATATCCATATCATATCACTTGCCTTACTATGTTGAAATTGCCTGTTGGCTTATCTGCATAACCCATTAGACTTCTAGAGGCTATGAATTATTTCCTGTCATTGTCTCTCTGGTGTTCAGTATATTGCCTGATGTATGATAGATACATTATTTGTGTAATATTCTATTATATATTATATAAACTGTTACTCAGTAAATATTGATTGTTTGGATGGGTATACCACTCCTAATTAATATTACAGCTAAAATTAATACTGTATTAAAAATGGAAGGACTGGATAGGAATATATTAAAATGATAATAGTTGTATTAGAGAAGGAGATTGTATGAAAAAATACGAATTTTTCCATGTTTTCAGAATTATCTTTAATAGGGTTATATTGCTTGTATTATGAAAATATTTGGTTGTGGAAAATGTCCAAGGGAGATTGGAATATACTCTTAAAAATACCCTTTTATGTTAAAACATAATTTTGCAATTGGTCAGGACCACAACATACCTACCCAGTCTCATTTTTTATAAACTCTGAACCCTGCAACTTTAGCTCTTAGCTGTAACTTAGCTGTATGAACTTTCAGTGAGCCAGGGGCTTTGTTTTCCTGGTTACCTCCTGAGTTTGTGAGAATGGGGCTAGTATGGATTTTAGTTTTATTGCTCCCTATGCTCCCTATCCCACACCTCCTAATTTGAGTTCCTGCTAGGAAGTTTAGTGGATAAAGGTAGTGTCTTTCAGATTATTTCATGTCACATTGTGATCCTAGATGAGAAAAGCTACCAAAAATGATGCATAAGATTTAGGGCATACTGCACTTTGAAAAATGTATTTAAAGATACATCTTAAAGGAAGTAGATTGGTTGGGGGTGGTTTGCTGTAGAAAGAATAGGACTCATATTTTTTTTTGTTCCTACTTATACACCAAAACTTGTATAAGCCAGTTTACTTTTATTTTATCTAATTTAATCCTTACAACAACCTTGAGGTTTTTAAAAGAACCTTAGTAATTCTTGGAACTTAGACCCATTGGCTCCAAAGCCTAAGTTCTCAACCATTATACCACCATGTGTCAGCTTTTAATAGGATCTCCTTCAAGGACAGGATGTAATTAGCTCTAGGCTACTTGGCATCATCTTTAGGATAAAATATAAGCTCCTTAATGATATATCTAATGTTCTTCGAAATATAGATCATACCTACCTGTTTGTCTTTTCTCTTACCACTTCTTCCCTTTATCCCTACCTTTAGACTGCTGACTATTTTGCAACTTCCCAAACTTGCTGTACTTTCCAGCTTCCTGGCTTTTGTATATGCTATTCCTTCTGTCTAAAATGCCATCCTTGCCCCATTTTGCCTAACTCGTTCCTTGTCCCATAAAATTCAGTTTAGTCAATCATAGGAAAACCTCAATCTTTATACAACTAGGTTAGCCCTCACTTTAGAACACCTTCCACTGATCTGTTAACAGCAATTACCACATATTATTATATATGTCTAATTATATATGTGTCCTTTAGGAATCATTTGAGCACAATTAGTGTTTGATTCTTAAATTTTTTTGTATCCTCTGCATTTAGCATAGATCTTGGCCAGTGGTAGGTACTCAGTAAACTGTGCAGAATGAAGAAATATTTGAATGAAAAGACTTATGTTTTAAAATGTCTTTTTTGTTGAAATGCAGAACCAGGCTTTCCAGGACTAAATCCTCCAATTCCTTGGGAACATGCACCGCGTCCCCATTTCCCTCTTGTCCCAGCTTCGTGGCCTTACGGTTTGCATCAAAACTTCATGCATCAGGGAAATGCCAGATTTCAGGCCAACAAACCTTTCTATACTCAAGGTACCATCCTTACAAATTTGTTAACAGACTGGGTGGGTTTTGTTCTGGGACAAGGAGCCTTTGTGAAGGCCAGGATCTGGGAGTGAAATTCATGCATTCAGTAAATGTTTGTTAACAGAATATACTGTGTGTTAGTCAGACTGTGCTAGTTGCTTGTTGCTCAAGCAAGAACTAAATAGAACTCTCCACACTTAATGCATATTTTATTATTAGAGCCAGGCATGTAAAATAGACATAGACAAGAATAGAAGCTTAGAGAAATCAGCTGTTACCCTAGCAGAGAGAGCAGGCAGGATATGAACACCAGGCATCAAATCAAACAATGTTTTGACATTTGAACCAGATATTCAAAGAGATAAGCATTTTTTTCCCTAGAGATTTGTAGAGAATGGAAGGGAAGAATGTTCTTAGCTGAGGGAATAATATATGCAAAGACACTGAGTTTTGCCTAGCATAATATGAAAAAAAATAATAGGACTAAAGGATGAGGTAAGTAAGATGTGTAGGTGATTAAGCTAAAGGTAGGCAGGCTGAGGCTGTATCATGGAACTTGGACTCAGTGTAGTAAGCAGTGGGTATCTAACAGAAGTTTTTGAGTTGAGTAGTGGCACAGTCATATTGTTTTTTTAAAACTGAACTTGAATGACACTGGAATTCACTATATTTAGTTGGTACTGATGTACCAGTAGTGGCTTTGAAGTAATGACTATTACAAACTAAGGAAAAGTTCAAGGAATTTGTAAGCATTTTATCTAGCCTACTTGCCTCAGAGACATCTCAATTCTAGTAGGGAATATCTGAGTCTGGCCTTTAGCTCTAACCTAGGAGCTCAAAAAAACTGGAGTAAATTATTACAGTTAAACTAGGAGTTCAAGAAATTAAAGAAAGGCACTCAGGAAATGCTGACCTAATGAAATGGTAATAGAAGTGGGGGGGCCCTTGTATGGGTCTCAGGCTTAATAAATTTAAGCCTTCCTACCTAAACTATCCATGTCTGGCTGGGGCATCCCTTTATTATAGAGAGGCAGAACCTTGAACTGTGGCTGGTTTATTCTGCTGAGCAAAGAGCTAGGGCTGAGGGAAAGTTACTATTGGTCATATAGGCCCTTTTGGTGGTTGGGGGAGTTTGAAGTTCTTCCCTGGTGGGTTTGTTCCCTTTGATTCCTCCTCTCCATCTCTCTCTCATTTCTTTCATGTACAGTCCCTACCCCACCCTTCTCCCCTACTAAATGTTTTGAAGTGCTTCATCTCCTCTTTACTAAATGAACAGAAAAAAGAAAACTAGCTACTAGTTAATTCTAAGGGGTTGTCAGATAAATAGGCACAAGCCTTTCAGTTTCCTGTCTGTGTTGTGTCCAACAGACAGATGTGCCACCCGTCGGTGTAGAGAGCGTTGTCCCCACCCACCAAGAGGAAACGTGTCGGAGTAATGCGAGTCCATTTTCTTTCAGCTGGTCTACCGATGTACAGCAACCAGCCAATCCTGCTGTCTCAAGGGTATCCGTACCTCAATGTCAGTTACATTCAGCAGAAAAAGTGACATTTAATGGAAAGCAAAACAAATCAGGTCCTGATTTAAAATTTTAACACGTTTAGATAGCTTATTTAAATTCTAAGACTGTTTTTAAAGACTGTATTATTTGTATATAAATATGAAGTATAGTTTTTACTAGTATCACCAAATTGAGTGATACAAATTTCATCTATTTTATTACCCTATTTTTAAGGGAATTTTATGTTTTGTTTAACCTTGATGAATTGTATAAAGAGAGAATTTAAAAATGACATTCTTTATTTTCTATTAGCTGTATTCATACTTTGGTTGCTTCAGACTTTATATATATTGTTCTTAAGAATTAGGAAAGACTTTCATGTGTTTTAAATTTGTCACTTCTATTCTTTACAGAATCTTGTAGTGCCAAAAACTTTTTAAAAGGTAAAAAAAAAATAAAGTAAAACTACAACATGAAGATTCAGAATTTTTTCTTTTATATTCTTTGTATATTGATATTCAAAGAAACAAAATTGCTTTTGTCTGTATTTGAAGTAATTCTATTTTAAGTTAATAAATCTTTGACAAGAGTCAAATTTGGTTAATTCATCTAGTTGTTTAGACAGTGGAAATACAGTGTTGACAATTCGGAGAGATGTTTTAACTGTTAGTGAATATTCTACATCACAGGCTTAGTTAAAAAAATCCAAGGATTTTTTTCATGTCCTTTATTTTACTGGATCTTCACAACACCTGTATGAAGTGGATAGAAGCATTTTATCATTGACGAAACTGAGGGACAAAACAATAAAGTGAGTTCTAAAGGTGATACATGTTGGATATAAAATTGAAACATCTTTTGAAGCAGTTTTTAAACACTGAGATTGATACTGGCAGTTAAAGTAGGGAAGAGATGATTGTTATTTTCTGAGGAACAAATATGTGTCAGACTTATCCATTTTGGCATAGAATTCCTGTACTACCTGGAAAACCATAGTAGTGTTTACCAATAATGCCTGTGGTCAGTGATTATAGTTGGGGAGTTCAAACTTGTATTGTTGGTGTTAGGTTTTTTAGCTGTTTTTGGTACTATACACTGAAATGAGGTAATTTTGTCTAAACCCCTCAGAGAGATTTACCAAGACTTATGCTAAATGATGCCATAGATTAATTTGGAAATATGCAGAATAAGTAAATACAAATGTATTTTAAGGATAGTTATTATCTTTGTACCGCTTCCTCAGATATACATTACTTAAATAGGAGACTATCTGGGCTCTTGCCATATGTATCCTCCAATGTGGAAGATACTTGAAATACATTGCAGGAGGTTGAGGGTTTTTCTACCATATTTACAACCTTGGAAAGGTATTTATTAAATGTTAATTCATGAGCAGGTGTATTTAGTTAGCTTTTCATATTAAAGCGTTGGCATCCCTCAGGATCCTACTTAAGTGGTGTAGTTAGCTCATTTGTTTTATTAATGAATACCAAAGTCAGCTCTTTTATTAAAAAATGACTTGGAGCATTCAAATATTTCATCTCCTTTCAGGTCTTGGAGAACAGGTGATGAGGTGTGTAAGGTGTTCATTTTACTGTTCTACTTTTGTATATATTAGTAACTTTCATTAAAAGAAAACTGCAACAAGAGACTGCCCCCAACTCAGCCATCCTTCCTAAAGGCAGTATATACCACATGGCCAAAGGTATTTGTGGGGCAGTAAACCCATCACCTAGGTTATACTTACATAAAAGTGTTACATATAGTAATTTTCATCATTTCACTTGTCCCTCTTTCAGCAATTGCCAGTGTTCAATAACTGGTAAAACTATTCCAAGTTGAAAAGTAGAATACTCTTAGTTTGTAATTTATACAGTACTTCAGTTTTATAAGTTTGCAAACTTTTCATAGAAGTTGTAAATTTTATTATGAATTCATTGTAAAGCAATTGGGAAGTGCAGAATTGTTTTATGTATACACACACTCACAAAAAGATCACTATTTTGAAATTTTTTGAATAATGTTAATGACTGAGGGATTAATATTTTCCCTTGCCGTTAAAGATTATTCAAATATATGAGCACTAATGATGTTCTACATAATCTATTCATACCCCTACAGATGGACATTTTTGCCATTTCCAGTTTTTCTCATATATAAAAAATATATGTAAAATGATGGGATAAATCTAAGTGTATATTTGTTTTGTTAATGGCAAATTCCTATAAATGGGATTACTGTGTAAAAAGAATAAAAGCACTAAGGTTCTTGTTACATATTGCCAAATTGCCCTCCAGAAAAGTGGCTACCAACCGGCAGTTCCAACAAACAATACATGTGTTGGAAGCTTATAAAAAAGCTTGAAACTCCAAACAACTCATTTTTTTTCCATGTGAAGGATAATCTAAATGTTTATTAAAAAAGAAAAAAGCACTAAATAAAAATCACTCAGAAGTGCATCAACCAGAATACTATCTGGTGAATTTCATTCATTCCAACTACCTGTCCTAAATACATGTAAGTTTTACAAAAGTGGGCTTATATGCTATATTTAATAAATAAAGCAAATTAATTTTACTTGGATTTATTAACAAAAGGAAAAAAATGTGAAAGTGAAGTAATGTTAACAATACTTGAAAATTTTTTTCTCTAAGAGAATCTAGTTCTAAAAGATTCCTTCTAAAATAAAGGATAGTTACAAAAAGCATTAAAGCTCTGGAGTCATTTTTTTCTAGCTTCATGTATGTTAATTAGAGATAGCATATGACTCCTGTTATGAAAAATAAAACCACACCTAAGAGTTCTTATACTTGGTTTTATTATTCCTATATAGACAATATTCAAATATTTAATTTGCATCTCATAGTCATTCCCCATTATTCTTGAGTTTCTAAAAGGTTTACTTTTCTTGAACTGCTTTCTTCCTGTCCGGTGAATTTTGTAATCAGGTGTTTTTTCCCCTGGTGATTGTATACTTGTAAGTTCTTGCATACTTCAGAATATCTATGCCCTTTATCTTTTAAATACAACTTTTTGTGGGTAAAAAATTCCTGGTATTTTCCTCAGACCTTTGGGAGCCTTTTGCTTCACTGATTTATGAATTTGCTACAGGTCTGAGATGATCCTTTTTCCCTCACTATGTATACATGACTTGATTTCTCTGCTTGGATGCCCATAAAGTTCTCTTAATCAGGACCCATTTCTTGATCGATTGTTTTTTTTTTTTTCAGGTAATATTCTATTTGAATTTTTAAAAGTTTGATTTGCTCAGTTCTCTTCAGGGCTATCAATTATGCATATCAGAATTCTTTTCATGTGTCTTATTATCTCTGGAGCTTTAAGTATTTTGTTATTTTTCCATTTTAAAAGTTTCCTCTAGCTTGTTTTCTGCATGGCTTCTGTTTTCTGTTTTTTCTAATAAGGCTTTCATTTCTCCAGTTTTTAAAATCTTCATTTCTTAAGCTCTGCCAAGCATAGTTTTCAGGTCTTTTAATCTCTTCTTTGAACTTACATACTTCCATTTTTAAAAACAGATCACTTTTTTTTTTTGCTGTGTCTTTTTTGCTTCTATGGAGAACTTGTTACTTAAACCTTACTGGAGGAGTGGCCAGCATCTGTGATCATTCTTTTCTGATTAATGCTTGCTTAAACTTAGGTCAGTTTACTGAAAATAATGGAAAAGGGCTAGGGAAATGAGCTTTAAATTGTTATAAAGGAAGCTTTTCAGAAGTATTTCCTTTGCCCTGAAAACACATCTCCCTACATAACATACTACGGTTATTTGTGCACTATGGCAAAAATTTTATTAAGGACAGTATAATTCAAATTATGGGAAATGAAATCAATTTAGTGGTTTGCACCCAACATTGAAAACTGATACTGTATAGGAAATACCAGCATATGTCTTGCATAGGGAGTTTAAGAATTTTTTCCTTAAATTTTTTTCGGTACAGAATATATGTATAGAGGCAAAATGTAAAATGTGTTTAATATAGCCTGCAGTCAAGTTTTAAAGCTACAATTCCAAGGTCTCGTCCATTTAGACTAGCATTTAGATGACAGAAATGGCCCTTCAGCAAGGTTTGTTGTTGAGCTCCATCTCCTCTGTAATTCTGCAGTTTATAGAAACTATCTCGAGAGGTGTTGGACTTGTTCCACTCACTGCTGTCTCTGTGATAATGAAAAGAACAGGGATAACAGTCTGCTTCCTGTTATAGGTTGGTTATGCTTCCCCAGTTTGGTCCAGATTTCACTGTATGCCTAAATAATATGCTTCTTAAGTTTTTGTTTTGGGAGGTTTCTCTGCTATAAAAATTGTTGGGTTGTAAATTTATTTAAAAATGTGCCTTAAAATAAAAATTTTATTTTAATGTACTGGATGACTTGGTTGATCCATAGGTCATTTAGCCACAAGACATTTTTCTCTATCTGCATCACTTTCTTTGGTAAAGAAGTAAATAGACTTAACTTTTAAAGGGAGTCCTATATATAGTTGTATGATGAACCATAATGACTCTCAGAATAGGAATCACTGAAGAATTGAAATCTCAGATATGATCCAGAAGTGCAGTATTACTGCAAAACCCCTTCAGTTTAACAGCAAGCAATAGCATGCTTATCCTAGCATCAGATACAACTTTCCAAGAAACTGGATCCTGTGCAGTTGGTCTTCACAGTTCTTGTTGGGGACAGAGCTGCAGGAAGTCATTCAATCACTTGTTCCTTTTTAGAGGGATGGCAAGTAAAGGTAGACAGAACTCTTCTAGCAAAGACCCCAGCACCCTCTTGATTATCAATGCCCACTTTTCAGTCCTTATTTTGCTTCTACATTCTTACCCCTGTCTTCTTTCACCTACTCATAATTCTGCCTGAGAGGTTCGTTTTTGTTTTAAATCAGTGATTACACTGCTCTCACCAGTGTTGGGGTTGCCTATGATTCTGTTGAATTTTCTTACAGATATCTTCCACAATTACCTAAACACTGTCAATTCCAGGCTAGATCATTTAGCTCCACTCCAGTCCCTATTTCCAGCTGCATGGGCTTTATCTAAATATACCATAACTGTCTCAAATTTAACTTGAAGTTGGTGAATCATTTTCACTATTACAACTCACCTGCCCTAGACTCTAAAACCTAGTGTCTTCCTTCTGTATTTCTGGCTTTGGGAATGACACTATTGTCCAGCAATTCAGGTAAAAACCCTGAGTAGTAGTAGATAACTTTTCTTTCCATGAAACCTTTTCAATCTTGTTGCCTTACTGCTTACTGAGTAGACTTGATAATGTTAATACTTGTAAGATAAAGGCCAAGTGCCTTACCCTGGAATTCAAGGCTTGCGGGGGAAGAAGAAAACTATGTAAGAATGCTGCAGAAAATGTGTTAGGTTTTACTGTTTGTGGAAATGCAACTGGATTAAATAATCCAGTAGCAGCCTTACTCTGAATGCATTCTTTTCTTACAAAGCTACTGCTCACCAGTTTTCATGCTTTTCACTTACTGCTGCTGAACAAAAAAAACCCCTGAACTTTGAACTAATATGTTTCACTGATGTGATCTTTGAATATAAAAGCAGCAGCACAAAGCTCAGGATTCTTAGAACAGTTCCAATCATGGAGCAAGCCAAAAACCAAACCACAGAAAAATGGGAAATGGGTGTATCAAATTTAATAACAAAAGGATCACTAGGTGGCCACATCCTCTCCTTGTCATTCATACTCTCCACCTTTCTACCCTCATAAATTTTAAGTACAGTCAAGGTTGGCTGTTTGTACGAAGGCAGCCCTTGTGGGAAGCATTATCCCCCAAACATGGACTGCAATTCAAAAAGAGATAAAAAACTCAGCACCTCTTTCATTAAAAAAAAAAATAGAAGTTGAGAAACTTGGTAAGAAAGAAAAAAGCAGATATTCTCATAGCTGCCTGGGGAGTAGGTCTTAATCCTTCCACATAGACAGATGCCTTCAACTCCATAGGAGGCCATTTGGACTAAAGCCAAACTGAGTCCATTACTCATTCCCTCTCCGGCTCTTCTTGTGGCTTTTCTTCGACCTGAAATGGGCAACACATACAAATAATTTAGCAGCTGTTGAAAGAGCTGGGCACAGACTTCTGAAGAAGACTGGGGTATGCTGACACTGATGGGGAAGGAGATGAAACCCAATATTCATTATTTGAGCTTTGTGTTTTATGTCTCAAAGCAATACCGAGTCAGGCATTAAATATCCAAAATTTACCCTTGAGGAAATGACCTCTGAGAGGTTAAGAGTGTACCTAACAGTATATAGCATATAGCAGTTAGGAAGCTTATCAAATGAAAAGTGACTTGTCTAATGTTACTCAGCTGTTAGGTGTTAAAAGTTGGGACTTAACCCCAGGTCTCCTGAGACCAAAGCTCATGCCCTTACCACTATCCAAAGCTGCAAACCTACAAGGAAAAATAAAACAACATAAAACAGATGTACAACTTCAGTAATTTTCTGGGAAGTAGGCCAGCTTTTGTCCTATAAAGGAGAATTCTTAAATACCCCCATGAAAACAAAATTTCAGGTCCAATTAGTTGTGATTGGGACTTTAATTTTTGAGTTAAGAGTGAAACTCTTAACTCACAATAGAGGTCAAATCATACCTTTCAGGAGACTTTGAGTGGCTCCTGTGTCTGTGACTACGGTGATGACCTAGAGAAGAAAAGTCCATTGGATGAGTGAGATTCTACACTTCTACTATTTCATCTTCCCCAATCTCTAACTTCGGCTTAATATTTTGGCCTATGCAAGGAACACCTCCTGTTGGCAGCATCTCTCAGAACTGGTTTTGTGTGTGCTGTGTGTGTGTGTCTATGTCTATGTTGGGAAGAAGGGAACAGAACTCACTTTAAAGGCATCAGAGCTTTATGACTAATTTCAGAAACATCACATTGAGTATTTACCACTACTCTGTTAGGTCTTACTCATATAATTTCAGATAGAAAAACTGAAGCTTATTATCATCAGCAAAGCTTATAAATGAGAGTTAAGATAGGCAATAATACAGAGGCACTCCTGTATTGCAGGAGCCTAATTTTTTGTTGGATAGAATTATAGAGGATAACAAATAGCAAAAGGCCCAAATGTTATACCTGGGGACTTGGAGCGGGATCTGTGCCGTCTATCTCTGGACCTGCTGCGGTGACGTCTTGGACTCTTGCTCCGATGCCTTTCTCGGCGAGGGGAGGGGCTGTGGAAATGACTAGTTAAGACTTCCAAATTTGACCGACAATATACTCACAATAGCACCCTGCTTCCCTAAATCCCTGTTATTCATCAGAAATCACTGGAGGCTTACCTTCTTCTTTTGGGAGACCGACTCCGCCTATATGGAAAGAAAAGAAGAGCCTTAGTAGGTATGGTGGATGCTGTAGATTATAAAACTGCCCCAGTTCTTCACCCACCTCTGTTGTCTGTGCCCTTTGCTGTGTAATTTTTTTTAGCACCCTTCTACTCCCAAGTCTAGGATTCTGCATGTGACTTGCTCTGGCCAATGGGATGTTTGTAGACATGACACAGATACCAGAAAGATACTTGCCTGACTAGGCTTGTTTGCTTGAGTTCTACCACTGCCAAGAGAACATGCCTAACTTAGCCTAGAATAAGACACAGAGAAGAAATGATTTACCCCAGACATCCTGGCTAAAGGCTTCCTGTACTAGCCAACAGACAGCTGGCTGCAATATAGGTGAGTGAACATTAACTTGTATTTTAAAAACTACCTATCCAAGCCCAGCTTAAATCACTGACTGCAGACTTGTGAACTAAATAATTACTGTCTGCCACTGAGGTTTGGCTGGTGGTTATTTTGCAGCAACTAATACATTGGGCAGGCATTCTCCATAGGCTGGCATTTTTCCTTCCCTGAAGTCCAAACTTCTATGCTGCAATTCTAAAAGTCTCCTTGGAAGAGACCAATGACTAGGGCCTTACCTTCTGGGAGACCGGCTCCTACTCCTCCTGTAGCGCAGTGTGGGAGAGCGACGGGGCTTGTCCAAGTCTCGGTAGCTTCTCCGGCGGTGATCAGGTGATGGCACTCTCTCCAACTAGAAAAGATATTGATGGGTCAGTGATAGACACAGGCTTAGAGCCATCTAGAAACACTGCATACGCTCCCCTCCCAATTCTGTCCTATATTCCACTATTCCACTCCAAGTGACTTTAAAACATGGTAATTTGAATATATAAGAAGGATAATCCTAAGGACAAAAAAAACTGAAATAAAAACCTATTTCCAATAATCCTAGTACTCTTTTAGTGCTGGTACCATTATTCTGGGACTGTGTGACAGCAGTGACAGATAGTTACACTTATCTCCTTAAGTTGGATTTCCAGTGTGTAAGAGAAGAGATACAGATGTACCATCAGTAAGGTTAAGTACAAATTCATGGTGTACTTTAATCTTAAAAATTATTCCCCTAGCTCTGCCAACTATAAAGGCCTAGAAGCACTGGCCAAACCTGTCGCAGTGAGCACTGACAGTACCCAGATTGTGATATCTAAATACTGTATCCCAGAGTAAATGAAACCAAAGGCTTTTAGGAAAAATGGCTAATTCTAGGTTGGAGGCCAAAGCTAGTAAGAAATGATTAGAACATACCATGTTAGAAAGCAAAGAGGCTGAGATCACTATGACCATATAAAAAATGTCTTATGAGTCAAGCTTAGGGGCCCTCACTGGCCACAGATGAGATGATCTGAGCAATTTGACAATACACTCATATAATTTGACAATATACTCAGAAAAGTCAACAAGGACAATAATGGTTCAAAACATCAAATATGCTTAAATCCATGAGTTCACAATGTTACCAAGGACCAAAGAGTACTTACTTATCACTTTGGGAGGATACTATGGAATCGACTCATTATTTAAAAAACTATAAGAGAAATAACCAAAAATTTATCTTGCTTTTCCTATGTAAACTATGTATGAAAAACTAAATGTTCATTTGGGAGGTTTCTCCTTATAGCAATGTCACAGGTAACACAATGATGAAGAAATAAGGAACTAGAATACTACCATTTTATAACCTCTAATGGATACAGGCATAGATCATCAGTGGCTCCTAACGTTACAAAAAAAGAGACAGCCAGACTTCACTCATCGTGGGGGAGGCACACACCAATATCTAGAAATCTGTACTGCTTCACTCCAAAGGGCATGAAAACCCCGAATCCGATTAAGCTCTAGACTTAACTAGTTTATAGGAAATACAAGGGACAAATGAACATGTTAAATGACACCACAGGGACACAATCAGGAAAATACAGACTAAAAATCTATAGTAGTACAATCCGATACACTAAAACTGCAAGAGAAAACTACAAGACCTAAGAGGCATAAAAATGAATTACAGTTCATGCTAACTTCTTTGAATACTAATTCAAACTAAAAAATACAGGACAGTTGAGAAAAAACATCGGATATTTGATGACACTGAGTTTTTTGGGGGCTGATGATAGTATCATGATTATGCTTAAAAAGGGAGCCTTTTTTGAAATATGAATGAAATATGTGATGGTTGTAATCTGCTTCAAGATAACTGGTGGAGGTGGGCAACTGGGTATAGATATAGAGAAAACAAAATGGCTATGAGTTGTTCATTACTGAAGCTAGATAATGGGTAAATGGAGGCACACTGTCCTTACTTTGGTATGTGATTAAAATTTTACCATTAAAAAAATACTGCCTACTTTTTGTTCCACTCATCACAGAAGAGCACCTTAGCCTTGCAAGGCTTTCAATTCATGAATTACTGTGCTTGCTTCTGCACTCACCTTAAACTTAAGTACGTACCTGCTCTGAGGTACATGCCAACATGTCTCAGTATCTGTAAGCCAGCATCTGTTGTATCTCCCCCCTAGCATCTTTCTATACATATATTGTTACTTACATAATTTTAATCACAAATGTTTTTTAGATCCTCCTTTTTTAACTTCCCACAGGTATTTCCATATTACCACAGTTCTAAGAGGAAGGTATTATCTTTGCTTTAGAGAGGAGAAAACAGATTATGTAGTCTGTACAAGATGAAACCACTAGTAAATAGCAGAGCTAAATATGAATCAAAGTCTATTTGATTAAACTCATACTCTAAATATTGTATTTTCTGGTTTATGTTAAAAATTAAAGTTTGAAAGCAACAAAAACAGGACCATTCTCATTCTCATCCCTCATAAGTATTCCTCCTCCAACCCTAAGCTCCCAGGTTCCTGACCTTCTCATCCTCCTCTTCTTCCTCTTCACTGGACTCCACGTCATCCATGTCCTCTTCTAGAGCACTAACCCGAGGCTCCAGCTGCTCAGCTTCCTCTAGCACATAGCGTTTCTTCAGAGAACATAAAGAGAGTTAGGGGGCCTTGCTAGCTCTTCTATAACCTGAATTCTCAATACCAGTTTCTGGGATTGACAGAAAAACCATGGTGCAACAGCTGAGGCAATTTCATTTCAAAGATCTCTTAGTTCAAGATATTCCTACAGAGTTTAATGTACTGGGAGCCTATATTCTTTCAATATCTTGTGAACAGATAAATACAAAGCTTTAGGGAACACCTTCATTTTCTATTGGCTCTATTCCCTGTGATCTTATACTCTAAGGTCATTGGAGTATCAGTGTAAATGTAGCCTTGAATAAAAAAACGTGGGCTTTATATACAAGGGCCAATTAAATTAACTTTATAGCTGAGACTGTGCTGGCTGGTAGTTCCTCCAGGAGAGAGGCTCAAACCAGAATCTACCCAAAGAGATCCACTGAGGCTCAGTCCAATTGGAGGGCTGAAGAATGCCCTGGCTGCTGCTCCACAGTAGTACCAACCCTTTACTAGCCCCGGGATGTAGAAAGCTGTCTATAGAGTCATGCATTCTGAACAAGGCACAAGATAAAAACAACCCAATCTCCTGATTACTTTTCTTCTGGATGTGGCTTAGGAGTGATTATCGAGTTACTAAGGAATTGGAAAGCAAAGATGAGTTCAAAACTACCAAATAAACTGGAGGGTGCATAAGATCCCTTACCATTTAAAAAAATTTTGATATTGTTAATATATAATTACATAAGCAACATTGTGGTAACTAGAATCCCCCCATTATCAAGTCCCCACCACATACCCCATTACAGTCACTGTCCATCAACATAGTAAGATGCTATAGAGTCACTACTTGTCTTCTCTGTGCTATACTGCCTTCCCTGTGCCCCCACCCCCACATTATGTGTGCTAATCGTAATGCCCCTTTTTCCCTTTATCCCCTCCCTTCTCACCCATCCTCCCCAGTCCCTTTCCCTTTGGTAACTGTTAGTCCATTCTTGGGTTCTGTGAGTCTGCTGCTGTTTTGTTCCTTCAGTTTTTGCTTTGTTCTTATACTCCACAGATGAGTGAAATCATTTGGTACTTGTCTTTCTCTGCCTGGCTTATTTCATTGAGCATAATACCCTCTAGGTCCATCCATGTTGTTGCAAATGGTAGGATTGTTTTCTTCTTATGGCTGAATAATATTCCATTGTGTATATGTACCACATCTTCTTTATCCATTCATCTGCTGATGGACACTTAGGTTGCTTCCATTTCTTGGCTGTTGTAAATAGTGCTGCAATAAACAGAGGTGCATATGTCTTTTTCAAACAGGGCTGCTGCAATCTTAGGGTAAATTCCTAGGAGTGGAATTCCTGGGTCAAATGGTATTTCTATTTTGAATTTTTTGAGGCACCTCCATACTGCTTTCACAATTGAACTAATTCACATTTCCACCAGCAGTGTAGGAGTGTTCCCCTTTCTCCACAACATCGCCAACATTTGTTGTTGTTTGTCTTTTGGATGGCACACCTAACTGGTGTGAGGTGATACCTCATTGTTTTAATTTGCATTTCGCTGATGATTAGCGATATGGAGCATCTTTTCATGTGCCTGTTGGCCATCTGAACTTCTTCTTTGGAGAAGTGTCTGTTCATATCCTCTGCCGATTTTTTAATTGGATTATTTGCTTTTTGTTTGTTGAGGTTCGTGAGCTCTTTATATATTTTGGATGTTAACCCCTTATCAGATATGTCATTTATATTCTCCCATACTGTAGGATGCCTTTTTGTTCTGCTGATGGTGCCTTTTGCTGTACAGAAGCTTTTTAGGTTGATATAGTCCCGCTTGTTCCTTTTTGCTTTTGTTTCCCTTGCCCAGGGAGATATGTTCATGAAGTTATTCATGTTTATATTCAGTAGAGTTTTGCCTATGTTTTCTTCTAAGAGTTGTATGATTTCATGACTTACATTCAGGTCTTTGATCTATTTTGTGTTTACTTTTGTGTATGGAGTTAGACAGTGATCCAGTTTCATTCTCTTACATGTAGCTGTCCAGTTTTGCCAACACCAGCTGTTGAAGAGGCTGTCATTTCACCATTGTATATCCATGGCTCCTTTATCGTATATTAATTGACCATATATGCTTGAGTTAATAGCTGATCTCTCTATTCTGTTCCACTGGTCTATGGGTCTGTTCTTGTGCCAGTACCAAATTGTCTTGATTACTGTGACTTTGTAGTTGAGCTTGAATTTGGGAAGCGAGATCCCTCCTGTTTTATTTTTCCTTCTCAGGATTGCTTTGGCTATTCGGGGTCTTTTGTGGTTCCATGTGAATTTTAGAAGTATTCGTTCCAGGTATTTTGAGAGGCATTGCATTGAATCTGTAGATTGATTTAGGCAGGATGTCATTTTGACAATATTAATTCTTCCTACCCAAGAGCATGGGATGAGTTTTTATTTGTTAGTGTCCTCTTTAATTTCTCTTAAGAGTGTCTTGTAGTTTTCAGGGTACAGGTCTTTGACTTAGTTGGTTAGGTATTTATTCCTAGGTATTTTACTCTTTTTGATGCAATTGTGAATGGAATTGTTTTCCTGATTTCTCTTTCTGCTAGTTCATCATTAGTATATAGGAATGCAACAGTTTTCTGTGTATTAATTTTCTATCCTGCAACTTTGCTGAATTCAGATATTAGTTCTGGTAGTTTTGGAGTGGAGTCTTTAGGGTTTTTTATGTACAATATCATGTCATCTGCAAACAGTGACAGTTTGACTTCTTCCTTACCAATCTGGATGCCTTTTATTTCTTTGTGTTGCCCCTTACCATTTTCTTTTGTCAAGGATGTAAGACTGTCATTCTATAATGGTTGAGAAAAATGAGACAAAGATGCCACCCCTTGGAAAGCCAATCCGTTGGAAAAGGGCTCTCAGTCACAGAATCACCAGTCTGGGAACCAGGAATGTATTGAACAGGGCACCCAGAACACCAAATGCTCACCAGACTCAGAAGTCACTAAAGTCAATATATTATTTCATAATATCTATGTTAATTGAAAGTGGAATTCATTACAGAGCAGCTCTTTGCCAAGGTAAGGGCATGTCAGAAGCTAAACTGACAAACTGAAAAGCACAATCAGAGCAAAAGGTAGTCTTGAGTGGCATTTCATTCAGGGCATACAGAGGCCTACAGCAGAACACACCTTGGTTATATAACACATTACTCAGATTCCAATTTCCGTCTCCTCAGTGAGGCTTGTGTGATCTTTCCTTCTAGACTCAATGCAGACCACCTCGTTTACATCAGTATTCTTGCTTAGAGCTGAATGGGCTTTAGAACCCTTAGCCACAACTTGCTTGCACTTAAACATATTTCATTACTTGCAGTATTTTTAATAATAATAATCAGCTGAGGATAATAATAAAAACAGTAATAACAGCTAATGTGATCCACAGTGAGTTAGTGTGAGAATTGGGCCCTGAAAGCAGGTTTTCAGATTTGAGGTGATCTCACTATGTAGTCTAAGTAGCCAATATGGAACAGGAAAGCTATCCCACACTCATTTTCAGGGTTTTTATTTTATAGGATTTCCTATAACTGGGTCACTGTGGAGGGACTTGGTTCACTGCATTTAAATATGAGTACTCATCTACTAACCACTTTAGCTGGTTTGCTACCTTAAGCAAACTTACCTTACCTATTCATCAGGTATCTGCAGTCCAATCTATTTCCTACTTTGAAGTTTTTCAGATCCCTTTAGGCTGTTTTTTATTGAGATGCAATTCACAAAACATGCAATTAACCACTTTAAATTGTATGATTCAGTGGTCTTTAGTGTATTCACAATGTTATGCAACCACAACCTCTCACTGGTCTGAAAACTTTACCACACCAAAAAAACCCACATACCTATTATGTAATCAGTCTTCATTCCCCCATTCCCAAATCACCTGGTAACCACTAATCTCTTTTCTGTCACTATGGATTTGCTTAGTCTGGATATATCATATAAAAAGAATCATATGCTATGTGAGCTTCCTTTGATCTCATCAATTATCCCTTTTGGTTTATATTTAGCAAGGAAACAAATACCTCAGGACAGACAGGTGGAATACAGCAAATTGTTTCAAAATTATTGAGCTGTAGTAGTATCAAAAAGGAAAAGGGAAGTAGTGGATCCTCCCAGTTGGGATTTTTGTGGTTGCTTAAACCATGTAAGAATCATGTCTACAACACTGTCTCTGGGATCCTTTAGTTAATGATACCAATTCTTACACAGACATACAGAATCAGAGAACAGAAGGGCACTGCACACCAGGGGCTCTTAGCCTGCATCTGTTCCAGCTTTTTTTCCTATGCTTTTTAAAAGTTTCATTGAGGTATAATTGACATACAGTCATCTCCACATTTTTAAAGTATACAATTTGATAAGTTTTGACATATACAAATATAAAACCATTACATCAACATAATGAATACATCCACACTCAGAAAGTTCATTTGTGCTCCCTCGTATCCTTTTCTCTCTCCTCCCCTCTTTTCACTCTGCACCTAAGTAACCACTAATCTTTTTTGTCACCATAGTTTACATTTATTAAAATTTTGTGTAATTATACAGTACATATTGGTTTTTGTCTGTATTTTTTCCCTCAGGACAATTATTTTGTGATTCATTTATGTTGTTGTCTATCAACAGTTTGTTTATACTGTTGAGTAATACCACTGTATAGACAAAACACAATTTGTCCACTCACCTGATGGGCATTTGGATTGTTTCCAGGTTCTTGCCATTACAAATAAAGCCATCGTAACTATTTGCACATAAGTCTTTGTATGGGCATATGCTTTCACTTCTTGAGTAAATACACAGAAGTAGAAAGGCTGGATTGTATGGTTAACTTTCTAAGAAACTGCCAAACTTTTCCAAAGGGTTGTATTTTATATTATCACCATCAATGTATGGAGACTTACAGTTCCTCTACATCCTTGCCAACACTTGGTATGGTCAGTCTTTCTGATTTTAGTATATATTACCATGGTTTTAATTTGCATTTCCATAATGACTAATGGCACTAAGGATCTTTTTATATGCTACTGACCAACTTCATATTTTCTCTGGTAAAATGTCTGTTAGAATCTTTTGTTCATTTGTCCAATTGATTGTGTTGTTACTAATCTGAAGAGTTTATATAGTCTAGACTCAAGACTTTTGTTGGATATATATTGTGCAAATATATTCTTTCAGTCTGTGGCTTGCCTTTTAGTTCTGTAATGGTGTCTTTTGAAAAGCAAGTTTTTAATTTTTATAAAGGCCAATTTACTGATTTTTGATAAGTAATTCCTGCTTTTTATGTCTTGCTATAGACTTTTATTGAAGTAGAGTTTATATCCCATATTGCATTTTTTTCAGAGGAACAATTTAGTGATTCATCAATTATATACACTACTAAATTGGTAAGTATAGTTACCATCAGTCACCATATAAAGATATAATATTATGCTATATTCCCTATGCTATACTTCCATCCCTGTGACAATTTAAATTGTTTTATAATAGGAAGTTTGGTACTTCTTTATCCCCTTCACTTGTTTCACCCATCTCCCCCTCCCATGGTAACCAACTATCCTCTGTGTTTGTGAGTCTATTTCTGTTTTGTTTGTGCATTTGTTTTGTTGGAAGTGAAACCATATGGTATTTATCTTTCTCTGACTGACTTATTTTATTTAGTATAATACCCTCCAGGTTAATCCATGTTGTCATAAATGACAAGATTTATTTCTCTTTTATGGCTGAATAGTATTCCATTATATGTATCTACCTCTATCCATTCATCTACTAATGGGTACTTTGATTCCTTTCACATCTGGGCTATTGTAAATAATGCTGTGATAAAAAATACACAGGGGTGCATTTATTTTTTCAAATTAATGATTTTTATTTTCTCTGGGTAGATTCCCAGAAATGGACTGAGTTGTATGGTATTTCTGACCTTAGTTTTTTGAGAAACCTTCATACTTTCCAGAGTGGCTGCACCAATCTGCAATCCCACCAACAGTGTACAAGGGTTCCCATTTCTCCACATTCTCTCCAACACTTGTTATTTCTTGCTTGTTGATACTAGCCATTCTGATTGGTGTCAGGTGGTATCTCACTGTGGTTTTAATTTGCATTTCCCTGATGATTCGTGATGTTGAACATCTTTTCATGTGTCTGCTGGCCAATTGTACATCTTTTTTGGTAAATTCCTATTCAGAGCCTCTGCCCATGTATGACAGAAATTTTTGTTGAACCCAAGGTCACTAAGATTTTCCCCTATATTTTCTTTTGGAAATTTTATAGACTTAGTTTCTGTAATTATCCCCTTCAAGTAAATTTTTATTCATGATGTAAGCTAAGGGTAGAGATTCTTTGTTTCCTACATAGTTATCAATTATTTCAGCATCATCTGTAGAAAAGATTATTCTTTCTTAGTGGTACTGCCCTGACATCTCTTCAGAAAACCAACTGACCACATATGTACACTTATTTCTGGTCCCTTAATTGTTCCCTTAATCTACTTGTCTACCTTTATGCCAATACAACACTGTCTTGGTTACTACATCAAGTCTTAGAAAAAAAAACCAGTTTGTCCTCCAGTTTTTTTTCTTTTTAAAAGTTGTTCTGTAACATCTTTCTATGTCAACAGAGGAACTACACTAGTTGGGGTGAGCATCTAATAATAATGTAAATAAGTGCTAAATCACTATGTTGTATACTTGAAACCAATATTGTATATCAACTATACTTCAATAAAAAGTTTTAAAAGTTGTTTCAGATATTCTGAATATTCAGGTAAGTTTTAGAATCAATTTGTTCTACCGAAGTCTACTGGGATTTTGACTTGAACTGAATTGAGCCTATGGATTAATTAATAAATAACAATTCTAAGTCATCATGGCATAAGATATACAATGGACACAATATATCTCTCCATTTATTTAAGTTTTGTTTAATTTCTCTCAGTAATACAGTTTTGCAGTTTCAGTTTTGCAGTTTTAAGTGTAAGTCTGGCACATCTTTTGACAAAATTATCCTTATTTTATATTTTTTATGCTTTGTAAATGCTATCTTTTTAATAAAATTTCAAATTCCAATTTTATTGCTAGTGTACAGAAATTCAACTGAGTTTTATAGATTGATCTTGTATCCACAATTCTCCATAAACAGATGAATGGGTAAACAAATTGTGGTATAGCCATACAATGGAATACTATTTAGCAATAAATCAAAATAAATAAACTACTGATGGCTGCAACATGGATAAATTTCAAAGTAATTATAATGAGTGAGAAAAGACAGACAAGAAAGAGTATTATATTAATTCCCAAAAGCAAACTATTTTGTGATAGCATTTTAGTGATTGCTTATGGGTGAGTGAGGGGGTGGGGGAAGGTGAAATCTGGGGACATGATGGATATGTTTACTATTCTTGATTGTGCTAAGAGTTTCAAGAGTGCATAAAGATGTCAAAACTTACCAAGCTGTACATTTTAAATATGTAGTTTATTATATGTCAGTTATACCTTAATAAAGCCACTTAAAAGGGAAAAAAAAGCCCTTGATCAAATGAAATATCTTAAGCCTAGTATGTAACATAGAGAAGAAGGAGCTGCCCTGATTGGAGTATGTGTAGCTGTCTCCTCTTATTCCTTTTAGTAGCCCAAAAATAAGCCCACAGGGAAGTCTAAAGAGTACTGAGATAGTTTAATTTCCCCATTTTATAGATGGTAAAATAAGGTCATGTCCCAAGGCTAGTTAGCTATAACAACCCAGAAGCCTAGGTCTCCTAATTCTTTGTTCAGTCATCTCTCCACTAGAGACCATTCCCTTTCTTATTAGGCTACTCACTCCATGTTTTCCCTTTGTATTTTACAACAGTTTTAACATCATACCCTGAAAAACCCATTTCTGAAAAGTGCTTCATGAACAATCAATCATTTATCACTGAGAAAGGGAAGCAGGATAATAAAGGTTATATTTAAGGAGTTACAGTCTCAGTTTCCCACTCTTGGCCCTCCTTTTATCTGTTTTATATCCCAGATTTTTAAAGATCAATTTGAAAAAAGCTACTCACAAAGCTTAAAAACTTACTCTAGCTACAATATCCTTGATATAACATTTTAAGGAAGTTTTCTTGTGTTAATTCTTTACTTTTAAAGCCCAACCCTTCAAATACTTTATATTTTCCTCTTATTCCCAAACCCCTATATTTTTCATAGACATGATGACCACGTATTAAGATGACTCCTGAGACCCATGGGCTTTGGTATTTTCTGTGTGTTTGTGTGTGTGTGTGGCTGCCTACCTGTCTTGTGGGAGAGACAGGTGACTCTGCTGTGAGACCTTTCTCTCTTACCTGTAGCCGGGGCAGAATGATATCACAGACTCTCTCACTGTGCAGTAGTTCATCGATAAACTCATCAACATGCAGTAGTTCAAACTCTGAAAGAAAAGTCATAAGCTCAAGCAACCTGGGAATAAATTTAGATAGCCAAAAAGTAAAAGAAATTTAAGACTCTATATGTAAAATATCTAAAGAATACTTGGTACAGAAAGTGTGACTTCTCTGCAGCTTTCCTTTCCCTGCAGTCACCAGTAAATCTATCGTAGTTTGGCAGTTACACAGAGGGGACTACTGTCAACCCTGGACCAAAACTACAGCCCATTCATAACCTTGTCTTCACTACTTATCTTCATTCATTCAGCTTACCTTTATTGAGGCCATCTATGCACCAGGTCTCTTCTAGGAGCTGGGGATAAAGGGATGAATGAAGCTGTCCCAGTGAGCAGGAGAGACAAACACAAAAGCAAGCACAAAGAGTCCTGCAGTGTAGAGGGATGATGTTCTTGACTAGATGATAGAACGCAAGGGCTATTTCTCATGTGAATCCACTATGTTCCTGAATATAGAACATGTATCTTATATAGTAAATGGAGCAATGGCTTTTCAGAATTCCTATACTAAAGAGTACCTTAGTTCAGTGGTTTTTGTAATTGATGGGTGGTTTTGCTCCCCACAGCTAGTGGGGGTGCTATTAGCATCTAGTGGGTAGAGGCCAGGGATGCTTCTAAACATCCTACAAGGTGCTGAACAGCTTCCTGCAATAAAGAATTATCTGGCCCCAAACTATCAATAGAATGAGCAATCCTATCTTAGTTTAATGTAATATAATCATAGATAAGTAATTCCATGTTGGCCATGTTACGTCCATCTTGTTCACCATGTTATTTCCAGTACACAGCACAGTTACCTGACATGACACTGGCACTTGATATGTATTTAATAAATTAATTAGTAAGTTAATGAAAGTTGATAGTATCAAATTTGTATCTTCTACTGTTTAATGTTACACATAGAGGGGAAAGGCAAATGTTACTAATTCTTTGTTATGACACTGAGAAAAGGTTTTGACTGCATTATCTCAAATTCCCCTTTACAACAACAAGTATCTCTTTGTAACAGGCATGGAGCTGTCCCTCTTAGATAGACTTACTATTTTTCAGTGGGATTCCCACATAAATTTGAGCGTGTTTAGTCTATGTACTGCCGTGCGAGGTAAAGTGCTAGAGGAAAGGATAATAGAAAGAACTGTGCAGTTGTAACATTGAAAACTAACTTTGGGGAGGTTTAGGGAAGAATTTTATGGAGAAGGTCATTCTGGAGCTAGATTTTATGGGATGGAGCACAGGACACAAGGTAGGGATTAACCTAAGATGCAGAGGGTAAGGTAGGCAGACAGGGGGAGACTAGGTAAGGCCAACAGAAAGCTAGTAGTCTAATGGAGTATTCCCCATGAGGACCTGGGTGAAAACAGTAACAGATGAAGAGGAGCAGTTACAATGTATATGACAATATGAGGGATAGATGATGGCAAAATAACAACTGGCTTAGGGATGAAGGTCCAGACACTTGGCACTATACTCACCCCCATTTCTGTTCTGGCTCTTGATTTTTCGATAGTCATTGTACAGGGGCTCCAAGTACTTGTAGCAATCAATTGCAGTACCTGTCAACCTCATGTAAAGTGCTCCCAACATGCGGACATACCTGACAGATAGATGACAGTGAAATGACATGCCATCCTAAAAAGCTCCTGAGTTTTATGACAGCCTGTTCTCATGATAGCAGTAAATAAATAAGTTCTTTCTTCTCTTTGGCATGAGAAAGCTGCAATTTCAGAGGCAGTATGGGGCAGTAGAAAGATAGCTAACTATGGAGAACTTGGTCCAAGTTCCCATTCTACCACTTACTGGCTGCAGTAATTTAGGACATGTTGCTCAACTTCCAGAGTCATATGTAACACTAGACAGAACCTATTTATGTCACAGGATTATTATAAGAACCAAATGAAGTACTCAAACTCAAAAACAAAGTATAAGTTATATTTACTAATAATATAAAAATGAATACACATAAACAATAATATATAAATTCTTGCTAGGCAACAGAATGATGGTTTTGGAAAAAAGTGAAAGTCTTCTGGGTTCAACTTCTTCTTCCACTATTTACTAACTTTGTTGACACTGGGCCAGTTCCTTGTTTTCTCAATCTTTGTGAAATAGAGATGATAGTGCTTAATTTGCTGGCTTGGTGTAGTAAGAAAGAAATGTGTATAGTGCTAAGCACAGCATATAGCCCATAGTAAGTGCCTAATAAGGATAGCTATTTTCTAGCTGTTAATGTTTTCTAAGATTCCTTCCTTTTCCCTTTCTCCTACAGCAAATTACCCATTCAGACTTCCACTTGAATTACCAGCAGGCATTTGAAACTAAGCAGTTTCTTTATATGACCAACAGAAATACACAGCAAAGAATATAGACTCTGAAGCCAGCTTTGCCACTTATAGCTGTTTGACCTTGGGGAAATCACTTAATTTCTCTGTGCCTAAGTTTCTTCTCCTGTATAAAGAAGGTGATAATTTTACAGGGTTGTTATGAAAGTTTAATTATTACATGTAATCCTTCTATAGAGAGTGCCACATAATAAGCTATTATTGTCTCTCTCCTATACTTGTCTGAGTACTTTGATAAAGGATAATAAAATAAGAGCAGCTGACATTTTGGGGGTGTCTACCATGCAACAGGCACTGTGTTGTGAGATTTATAGCATTATGTTCTTTAACTTGCACATGAGTCCTGATTTGGTGTACTGTATCCATTTTACAAGTAAAGGAAGTAAAGCTTAGAAAATCAAGTACTTCTCCAAGGTCACAGTTACTAAATACAGAGTCTGGGCATGAACCTATACCTAACATTAAGCTTATCTACAATACTATGTTGTTTTCTTCATCCTTGAGTGTCCAGTGCTACTAACATACTAGGTGCTCACTTCTGCTTAATATATGTTCAGTGAGTTTGTGAAATAGTTGTTTTGGGGAAAAGTTACCAGGACTGAGAAAGTAAGACCAGTACAATCAGAACTGACAAAATATGAGCTCAAGAGCAAATTCCTAGAATGGAATCTCTGTGGAAATGAGATACATTGTTTCCACTCCTCTTAACCAAAGCCAAATTCTGAACCACTAAAATTAAAGCTTTTATATTAGCTCGTCAACATTTCACTCACTTGAAATCTTCATTTTTGATAAACTCTACAATGATATCCTTCTCGGGTTGAATCTGAAGCATCTTCAATGTCAAACACAGAAAAGGAGTTGGCTTTATGTTGCCACCATAGACACCACCCACAAACCTTAACTCCATGGCTTTGTCGACTACAAGTTCAGCTAAAAAAAAGCAAAAACAAAAACAAAAACAAGAGTGGCATCTCAAACATATTAGGACCAAACCACAAAAACGGTTTGAAGTTACTTCAAAGTTTAGTGCTCCTGAATACTCATCAGCAATTTAATATTAGGAGAACAAGTGTATATTATATATATGGGTAATAATAGTAGCTAACATACACTGAAGGATTACTATATGCCTATGCTGTGTTACAGGTATTCTGCTAAGCATTTCACATTATTTCACTTAATCTTCACAACGACCCATAAGGTGAGTTCTAGCACTGCCCCTGTTTTCAGCTAAGAAAAATGAGGGCTAAGAAAGGTTAAGTGACTTGCTCAAGGTCCACAGCTAGAAAACAGAAAGGCGTAGCTTTAAATCTAAGCAGTCTAACCTCAGAGTCCACATTTGTCATCATAATGTTAGGGGAACAACTGACAGATTAGGAGTTTAAAGAAACAAAACAATAACAAACAACTCTTCAACAGCTCCATAACCTTGAGCAAATCTCTTCTACAAAACGGGAATAATAACCTCCCAATATCGAAATCAAACACTAGCTGTTTCATTTCATCTCTCTCTGAGTCTGTCAGTTCAAATTTGATTAATATATATAAAGTATAAAGTTTAAGGGCTATCTGAGAACCAAAATGAGACCATACAAATGCTAATACCTACCTGACACTCAGCAAATAATAAATGTTGGATACCATTAATAGGAAATCGTTTCATAAATCAGACTTCAAGTTCCTTCAGGATAAATTCTATATTAATTCATTCAACATTACAGCTGACAGCTTATAGTAGCTAGGTGCTAAGTACTAGAGATACAGGTCAAGGGATAAAGAAGAGGGACATAATTACTATTAGGGAGTTTACAGTCTGGCAAGGCAGAAAGCATTGAAAAAAAGTGTGATAAGCAGTTTAAAGAAGATGCTGAACGCAATGCAAATATAAAGGGAATAACCTAGTGTTGTGGGGAAAAAAGTCATGAGCTTACTTTTGGACCTACTGTGTTGGCATATCTTGGAATTAAGAGATTTAGATCTGAGAGAGATACGAGCTGGAGAAATCAATTTTAAGGTACTACGCACAGGATGTACTGTGGCATGGAGTTGATCATCCAAGCAGTGAGCTATGGAATGAGAATGGCCCCAAAAGTAAACCTCACACGACTCCAAAATTCAATGGTGACTCAGAGAAACAATATGACTCATCCAGGGACACACAGGTAGGAGTAGGGTAGCAGCACTGACAGCACAGGACAGTTAACAGCAGTAACAGCGAGCACCACATTACCACAGCACGCTGAGAACTTTTTGTTAATATATACCTGTAACTATACCAAATCTTCGGATACATTATTGCACTTACTGTTTACAAGAGCCCTTTGAGGTGGGTGTTACTGTACTCGTTTTACAGAAGAGGAAGCCATGAGGAAACAGCTACTGAAAAGGGGATGCAGAATTTCAACAAAGATTGAAAGACTATCTGAAAGACTTCTTTGAAATATTCATGTTTCTATTAGGACCCGAACAAGGCAACACTGCAAATGGTCCAGATTTACGGACAGTAAGGTCATGAATCCGGTTTCGGGTATGCTGATGTACCTTTAAGACCTCTAGGGTCCCTGAGCTTAACCCTGCATGTTATCACTAAACATGGAATGCCTCAAAGAACCCAACTGAGGACACCTTTCAAAGTAAGTCCCTATCATATTCATTTGCCTTCCCCAAGCCCAACACAAGATTAGGCACATAGTGGGCGCTCAGATTTTTCTTAATGACTGACAGACTGTCCTCCAGTCTCACTCTCAGGGAGCTAGTCCTACCGGCGCCCAGTCAAGATAACTGGGCCACAAGGCGGCCGAGGGGGGTTGCCGCGTTCCCGCTCACCCGTAAGGCCAAAGCACTCCTCCTTCCAGTACTTGGACTCATAGATTCGCGTCCGAATGATCTTTTCCACCAGATATTGAGGGTTGGTGCCATGGATGCTATGAGCATCCTTCACTGTTCGGTTCGCCATTTTAGAACGCCTTCAGTTCTACTTCCGTCGGGCACTTTAATGCGTCACATCCAGGTTAAAAAATCCTGAAAGGGAGGCAGATACGTAGACGAACTCTTCCCGTTTAAGGGACTATCTTGAAACCGGAAATGCTGTAGCATACGGAACTTCCTCCGCGTACGACGCCGTTGACCGAATCAATGATGGCTGCTGCACGCTTGCGGAGTACGTCACGCGCTTTCCCTTAGGTGGGCGGGGCGGGAAGGCTGGCTGATGACTGAATGGGGAGACAGCCTTGGGGTGGGGCCACGACGTTTGGCGCGAAATTTTCTTTCCTCCATCTCTTTTCCATTCCTAGGGAGGTGCCTGCCCGGCTGTTGAGTAGGCGAGTGGCTGTAAGAGGAGTGCGGCTGGAGCAGGTTAGAGTCGCTGCAGTCCACGAACTCCTGAAGCGGAGAAGGTAGGAAGCGGAGGGCTTGCGCGTAGCGCGAGAAAGCTTCGGCGCGCGGTGAGTGTGGCCCTCGGTGAGTGGCGTCCTGAGCCGCGGGGACTGTGGAAGTTGTTCTCTGTAGACTCAGTCAGTATTCATGCAGCAGATTTTACTAAGCGCCCGTTTCTGCCAGGCACTGTTCTAAGTCCATTAGGAGCCTTCTTCTTTTGTATATCCCGATTTCTAAAGGCTTCCCGCTCCGCCAGGGCTGCGAGTTTGCAGTGGGGAAGCCGGAAGCCAACAGCTGAGAAGCGTGAGCGTGTTGCGGTCAGCGCCCTGAGACTCTCAGTGCCGGTCTCAACCATACCTTCCATGTGCACTGTCCTTGTGAAGCATTCGAATCTTTACCTCCTTCGGGCCGTAGTGTAGCAACTAAGTTGGAGCAGCAGAAGTTATTACCCCGTTTTACGGATGCAGCGGTTGCGACCAGAGACAGGTCGCTTTTTGTGACTAAAAGGCCTGGGCTCCTTCCCTGTTCTTTTTTCCCCAGATGAGCGGCCCTTAACTGCTGTGCTTTCATGCACCTTTCCCCACCCCCTCGTCCCCATTTATTTATTGATTTTTTATTAAGGTATCACTGATATACACTCTTATGAAGGTTTCACATGAAAAGCATTTGGTTACTACATTCGCCCATATTATCAAGTCCCCGCCACACTCCCCCACCCCCACCCCCACTGCAGTCACTGTCCATCAGTGTAGTAAGATGCCAGAGTCACTACTTGTCTTCTGAGCTACACTGTCTTCCCTGTGATCCTCCCCACACCATGTGCACTAATCATGATACCCCACAATCCCCTTCTCCCTCGCTCCTCACCCACTCCCCCCCACTCCACTTTGGTAACTGCTAGTCCCTTCTTGGAGTCTGTGAGTCTGCTGCTATTTTGTTCCTTCAGTTTTGCTTCGTTGTTATACTCCACAAATGAGAGAAATCTTTTGGTATTTGTCTTTCACTGCCTGACTTATTTCACTGAGCATAATACCCTCTAACTCCATCCATGTTGTTGCAAGTGGTAGAATTTGTTACTTTCTTATGGCTGAATAGTATTCCATTGTGTATATGTACCACGTTTTCTTTATCCATTCATCTACTGATGGACACTTAGGTTGCTTCCATATCTTGGCTATTGTAAATTGTGCTGCAATAAACGAAGGGATCATGCACCTCTTTTTAAGAGAAGTCTTATGGCCCCTCTTCTACTTCCTCTAGTCTGACCCCAGAACAGAAGGGCCTTCTGTTATGATGGTTGGAAAAACACTGAACTTAGGGGCAAAAGACACGAGATTCTTCTGGGCAACATCTTCAAAACTGCAATATGTCAGTTTTTTATTTTACTTATCTGTAGAAATGGTACCTTCATCCCTTCTGTACTGGGTGCTTTTGAGTGGCAATGGAGGTTGCCCATGTGAAAGCATGGCTTACTAAGTACCTCTACAACAGTTTCTAACCTAACAGAGGGCAAAATGTGGAGTTTAGAAGGTTTATGAATCCCCTGAAATTGAATGCAAATTTTATATGAATTGTATGTGAGCTTCATAACATCAAACTTTTAAAGTAAAGCAAAACAAAATGAAAACCATTGTCCCTTAAAGATAAATGCAAGGGATTAAGGAGTGGAGAAGTGAATTTACCATTTGCATTTTCTCAGTCTTCAGTATTCTAAGTGATTAATAAATCATAGTTGATATTAATAAATCATGGGTAAGTAACGGGTGATTAATAAATGTTGGTTGAACAAAGGGAAGATTCTATTTTTATCCCCATCTTGTAGGTAAAGAAATTGTAGCCTATCTGACCTCTTAGCCAGTGGCTGGGAAGCCTGACTAAATTTTAGGCACACCAGACTCATGCTCTTTAAGACATATATTAACATTATCCATTTCCACCCAAGCTGTTTTAAGGTAAAGTGCTTAAGAGCACAGTCTTTGGAATCTGGCGGCTCAGGGTTTGAATCAAGGTTGTTCTGTTCTCTATGACACTTGTACAAGTGATCATCTTGCAGTGCTAATAGCTTCTGCCTTTCATTCAGCAAGTATTATTGAGTGCCTACTGCACATTTAGTATGTACTAGCAGTTTTTAGGATTATTGTAAGGATTATATATGAAATAAATATATCAAGAGCTTTGGTTCCATCTTCTGTCATATTGGCTCAGTAAATATCTGCTGTAATTTTTCCTGCAAATTCCTTATCTGTTTTCCTTGGGTGTGGCTAGTGTGGACTGGGTAGTGTGTGTGTTTCAGATTGCTCTATCTGCAATACTGAGAGCCTGTAGTGGGTATCTCCTAGAAGCCAAAGCTTTTGCATGGTGAAGTCAGGCAATGAGGTGAAATTCTGGGTCAAGGGTAAGAAAGTGGGATAAAAGTACAAAGAGGCCTGGCATCTACTGATTTCCTTATGCTACCTCTTCAGAAGGACTCTTGATTAATTTTTTGAACTCTTCATTGAAAAATAACATACATACAGAAAAGTGCACAAATCATAAATGTACAACTCAATGACTTTTCTTAAAGAGAGTATATCCATGTAACCAGCATCTAGTTCAAGAAACAATATGACCAGCATCCTAGAAACACTCCCTCTTCCACCATGCTCATTTTCAGTCACTTACATAACCTTCTAATCTGACTTGTAAGACCGTAAGTTACTTTTACCTGTTTTTGAACTATATGTAAATGGAAATCAATACTGTATGTATTCTTTTGTTGTCTAATTTCTTTAGCTCATAGTTATTTTGTGATATGTTCCCCATACTATGTGCTCTTGTAGTTTAATTTGCCCATGTCTTTTGATGATGTATATGTTTTTCTGTTGGGTATATTCTATTGGAATTGCTGTGTCAGAGAATATGCTTATGTTCAGCTTTAGTAGATAATGCTGATTTTTCAGAGTGGTTTTGCCAATTTACTTTACTCCCACTAGTGTATGAGAGTTCTGGCTGCTCTACATCACATACTACACTTGGTTTTTTCCTAATGATTTTTTTTTTTGGTATCATTAATGTACAATTACATGAGCAACATTAAGGTTACTAGACTCCCCCCATTATCAAGTCCCCACCACATACCCCATTACAGTCACTGTCCGTCAGTATAGTAAGATGTTATAGAATCACTACTTGTCTTCTCTGTGTTATACTGCCTTCCCCATGGATTATTTGCTTTTTGTTTGTTGAGGTGCGTGAGCTCTTTATATATTTTGGATGTCAAACCCTTTATCGCATATGTCATTTATGAATATATTCTCCCATACTGTAGGATGCCTTTTTGTTCTGTTGATGGTGTCCTTTGCTGTACAGAAGCTTTTCAGCTAGATATAGTCCCACTTATTCATTTTTGCTTTTCTTTCCTTTGCCCGGTGAGATATGTTAATGAAGGAGTTGCTCATGTTTATGTCCAAGAGATTTTTTGCCCATGTTTTTTTCTAAGAGTTTTATGGTTTCATGACTTACATTCAGGTCTCTGATCCATTTCAAGTTTACTTTTGTGTATGGGGTTAGACAATGATCCAGTTTCATTCTCTTACATGTAGCTGTCCAGTTTTGCCAACACCAGCTGTTGAAGAGGCTGTCATTTCCCCATTGTATATCCATGGCTCCTTTATCATATATTAATTGACCATATATGCTTGGATTTATATCTGGGCTCTCTATTCTGTTCCACTGGTCTCTGGGTCTGTTCTTGTGCCAGTACCAAATTGTCTTAATTAGTGTGGCTTTGTAGTAGAGCTTGAAGTTGGAAGCAAGATCCCTCCTGCTTTATTCTTCCTTCTCAGGATTGCTTTAGCTGTTTGGGGTGTTTTGTGGTTCCATATGCATTTTAGAACTATTTGTTCCAGTTCATTGAAGAATGCTGTCGGTATTTTGATAGGTATTGCATTGAATCTTTAGATTGTGTTAGGCAGGATGGCCATTTTGACAATATTAATTCTTCCTATCCAAGAGCATGGGATGAGTTTCTATTTGTTAGTGTCCTCTTTAATTTCTCTTAAGAGTGTCTTGTAGTTTTCAGGGTATAGGTCTTTCACTTCCTTGGTTAGGTTTATTCCTAGGTATTTTATTATTTTTGATGCAATTGTGAATGGAATTGTTTTCCTGATTTCTCTTTTTCTGCTAGTTCATTGTTAGTGTATAGGAATGCAACTGACTTCTGTGTATTAATTTTGTATCCTGCAACTTTGCTGAATTCAGATACTAGTTCTGGTAGTTTTGGAGTGGATTCTTTAGGGTTTTTTATGTACAATATCATGTCATCTGCAAACAGTGACACTTTGACTTCTTCCTTATCAATCTGGATGCCTTTTATTTCTTTGTGTTGTCTGATTGCTGTGGCTTGGACCTCCAGTACTATGTTGAATAAAAGCGGGGAGAGTGGACATCCTTGTCTTGTTCCCAATCTTAGGAGAAAAGCTTTCAGCTTCTCACTGTTAAGTATAATGTTGGCTGTGGGTTTGTCATATATGGCCTTTATTATGTTGAGGTACTTGCCCTCTATACCCATTTTGTTGAGAGTTTTTATCATGAATGGATGTTGAATTTTGTTGAAAGCTTTTTCAGCATCTATGGAGATGATCATGTGGTTTTTGTCCTTTTTGTTGATGTGGTGGATGATAATGGATTTTCGAATGTTGTACCATCCTTGCATCCCTGAGATGAATCCCACTTGATGATGATGGATGATCTTTTTGATGTATTTTTGAATTTGGTTTGCTAATATTTTGTTGAGTATTTTTGCATCTGTGTTCATCAGGGATATTGGTCTGTAGTTTTCTTTTTTTATGGGGTCTTTGCCTGGTTTTGGTATTAGAGTGGTGCTGGCTTCATAGAATTAGTTTGGAAGTATTCCCTCCCCTTCTGTTTTTTTGAAAACTTTAAGAAGAATGGGTATTATGTTTTCTCTAAATGTCTGATGAAATTCAGCAGTGAATTCATCTGGTTTGGGGTTTTGTTTTAGGTCGTTTTTTATTACTGTTTCAGTTTCGTTGCTGGTAATTGGTCTGTTTAGATTTTCTGTTTCTTCCTGGGTCAGTCTTGGAAGGTTGTATTTTTCTAGAAAGTTGCCTCTTTCTTCCAGGTAATCCAGTTTATTAGCATGGGTTTTCATAGTCTTCTCTAATAATTCTTTGTGTTTCTGTGGTGTCCATAGTTATTTTTCCTTTCTCATTTCTGATTCTGTTTGTCTGTGTAGATTCTCTTTTTCTCTTACTAAGTCTGGCTAGGGGTTTATCTATTTTGTATCTTTTCTCAAAGAACCAGCTCTTGGTTTCATTAATTTTTTCTATTATTCTTCTCAATTTTTGTTTATTTTTTTTTCTGATCTTTGTTATGCCCCTCCATCCTCTGATTTGG
Organism: Manis pentadactyla; assembly: GCF_030020395.1. Lineage (NCBI taxonomy): Eukaryota > Metazoa > Chordata > Mammalia > Pholidota > Manidae > Manis > Manis pentadactyla. Next base: position 42,082,735 of record NC_080022.1, on the reverse strand, counting down.
GGCCTCTTTTGTTCTTTTTCCAGTTTCAGTAATTGTGAATTTAGACTGTTATTTGGGATTGTTCTTCCTTCTTTAAATAGACCTGGATTGCTATATACTTTCCTCTTAGAACTACCTTCGCTCTGTCCCACAGAAGTTGGGGTGTTGTGCTGTTGTTTTTATTTGTCTCCATGTATTGCTTGATCTTGGTTTTAATTTGGCCATTGATTATTTAGGAGCATGTTGTTAAGCCTCCATGTGTTTGTTAGCCTTTTTGTTTTCTTTGTACAATTTATTTTTAGTTTTATACCTTTGTGATCTGAGAAGTTGTTTGGTAGAATTTCAATCTTTTTCAATTTACTGAGGTTCTTTTTGTGTCCTAGTGTGTTGTCTATTCTGGAAAATGTTCCATGTGCACTTGAGAAGAATGTGTATCCTGCTGATTTTGGGTGTAGAGTTCTGTAGATGTCTGTTAGGGCCATCTGTTCTAGTGTGTTGTTCAGTACCTCTGTGTCCCTACTTACTTTCTGTCTGATTGATCTGTCCTTTGGAGTGACGGGTGTGTTGAAGTCCCCTAAAATGAATGCATTGCATTCTATTTTCCTCTTTAATTCTGTTAGTATTTATTTCACATATGTAGGTGCTCCTGTGTTGGGTGCATAGATATTTATAATGGTTATATCATCTTGTTGGACTGACCCCTTTATTATTATATAATGTCTTTTTTTGTCTCTTGTTACTTTCTTTGTTTTGAGGTCTATTTTGTCTGATACAAGTACTATAACACCTGCTTTTCTCCCCCCTATTGTTTGCACGAAATATCTTTTTTCATCCCTTCATTTTTAGTCTGTGTATGTCTTTGGGTTTGAGGTGAGTCTCTTGTAAGCAGCATATAGATGGTTCTTGCTTTTTTTAATCCATTTTATTCCTCTGTGTCTTCTGATTGGTCCATTCAGTCCAGCTACATTTAGGGTGATTATCAATAGATACGTATTTATTGCCATTGTAGGCTTTGGATTCATTTTTACCAAAGGTTCAAGGGCAGCTTCTTTACTATCTAACTGTCTAACTTAACTCACTTATTACGCTGTTATAAACACAGTCTGATGATTCTTTATTTCTCTCCCTTCTTTTTCTTCCTCCTCTACTCTTTATATGTTAGGTGTTTAATTCTGTACTCTCTTGTGTTTCCCTTGACTGATTTTGTGGATAGCTGGTTTTATTTTGCATTTAGTTAGTATTTGGTTGGTCTACTTTCTTTGCTGTGGTTTTATTTTCTCTGGTGACATCTATTTAGCCTTAGGAGCACTTCCATCTAGAGCAGTCCCTTTAAAATATACTGTAGAGATGGTTCGTGGGAGGTAAATTCTCTCAACTTTTGCTTATCTGGGAATTGTTTAATCCCTCCTTCAAATTTAAACAATCATCTTGCTGGATACAGTATTCTTGGTTCAAGGCCCTTCTGTTTCATTGCATTAAATATATCATGCCATTCTCTTCTGACCTGTAAGGTTTCTGCTGAGATGTCTGATGATAGCCTAATGGGTTTGCCTTTGTAGGTGATCTTTTTTTCTCTCTCTGGCTGCTTTTAATACTCTGTCCTTGTCTTTGATCTTTGCCATTTTAATTATTATATGTCTTGGTGTTGTCCTTCTTGGGTCCCTTGTGTTGGGAGAACTGTGGACTTCCATGGTCTGAGAGACTATTTCCTTCCCCAGATTGGGGAATTTTTCAGCAATTATTTCCTCAAAGACACTTTCCATCCCTTTTTCTCTCTCTCCTTCTTCTGTTACCCCTGTAATGTGAATATTGTTCTGTTTAGATTGGTCACACAGTTCTCTTAATATTCTTCCATTCCTAGAGATCCTTTTATCTCTCTCTGCCTCAGTTTTTCTGTATTCCTGTTGTCTGATTTCTATTTCATTAACAGTCTCTTCCATCTCATCCAGTTTGCTCTTAAATCCTTCCATTGTTTGTTTCATTTGTGTTATCTCCCTCCGGAATTCTTCCCTTAGCTCTTACATATTTCTCTGTAGCTCCATCAGCACGCTTATGACTTTTATTTTGAATCCTTTTTCAGGAAAATTGGTGATTTCGGTCTCACCAGGCCCTCTCTCTGATGTTTGAGAGATTTTGGACTAAACAAGTTTCTTCCGACTTTTCATGGCGATGGAAGTGATTGCCTGTGAGTGGTGTGTGTGTTAGCTGGGAGAACCAAGTCTCTTCCTGCTTGCTGGTGGCCTTGCCCATCTCCGCTGCCTGTGCCGGTCATCTGCACACAGGGTTAATCCCCTGAGCTGCCATGGGCGGGGCTGTCCTCTGGATTGCCAAGGGAACTCGTGGTGGTTGCAGGCGAGCAGCACATGTTCGCCACAAGATCAGAGCCCCTACATGCTTCCCAGACTCCGCGGCAGTTTCCTCTGCCTGTGCCAGTCAGGCGAGTGCAGGGGGCAGCTTCTGGGTTAATCCCCTGAGCTGCCATGGGCGGGGCAGCCCTCTGGATGGCCTAGGGCACTTGGCAGGGGTTGTAAGTGAGCAGCACATGTTCGCCCTGAGAATAAAGCCGCTTTGCCTTCCAGACTCTGAGCTTGTCTCTGCTGTCTGTGTCGGTTAACTGTGGGCAGGGACCAGCCTCTGGGTCTGGCTTGGTTAGCCGCACGCTGGGAGAAGCCTCTGTGTGGTTGCTGTGGGCGGGGCTGTTCCCCGGTTGCTCCGCAGCAATCGTGGGTAGTCTGGTTCACTTGCTGTGCCAGTGGGGGGGTGACTGAATGGCAGACTGCTTATCACCATGAGGGGCTTCAGTGCTGCGTTGCCACCCAGGGGGTTTAGGGCGCCTGGAGTTACTTAAAGTTCCAAACCTGCTGGGCTGAGTGTGCCGGGATGATCTTGTCCACCTGTTAAACCCTTGTCGCTTTAAGACTTTTAAAGCTCCTGCTTTTCTTTTTTCCCACAGCAGCCGGCTGTGGGAACCTGTTCACAGTCTTAGTCTAGGATTTTACTTGTCCTTCCCTCTAATATCCAGTGCACCATGCAATGTGTGTCTGTGCTCCCGGGGCAGATTACTAAAGCTGGTTACTTAGCAAGTCTGTGCTTCCACTCCCTCCCGATTCTAATTCTTTTCCTCCCGCCAATGAGCTGGGATTGCGGGAGTACTCGGGTCCCGCTGGGTCACGGCTTTGTATCTTACCCTTTTCGTGAGATGTTGAGTTCTCGCAGGTGTAGATGTAGCCTGGCTGTTGTACTGTATCTTCTGGTCACTCTTAGGAATAGTTATATTTGCTGTATTTTCAAAATATATATGGTTTTGGGAGGAGATTTCCACCACCCAACTCATGTCGCCATCTTGAGAATCTCCCCCGGTAATGATTTTTAAAAGCAGTTCATAGTTTGTTCATTCATTCATTCATCTATTATGTGCCAAGTCCTAACCTAGGTCCTGGGGATGCAGTTATGAACAAGATTGACAAGGTCCTAAGATCACTGCTCTTTTGAAAGTTAATAGTCTAATGTAGGAAGCACAGTAAATAAGAGAGTAATATAATGGTTATTGCTTTGGTAATAGGGTGGTGTTATGGAGCATGACCCTGAGGAAAAGTCTAAGGGGGTAGGAGGTAAATTTCCATTGAGTGTCAATGAAGGCCTAGCTAAAGAAGTTTCATCGGAGCTGAGACCTGAGCCATCCTTGCAAAGACATGCAGGAAGAGAGACCAGCAATTGCATGAGTGTGAGGGCACTAACAACTGTGGTACGTTTCAGGTTTGGAAAAGCAGACCTGGAGCAGAGTGGTAGACCAAGGAGAGGCAGGTTATGTGTCCAGGCCCAGATAGCCTTCCTTTTGATACAAGTGCCTGCTCAGCCTGGTATAAATCACCCACCCTTGCACACATATATATGCATATGAACTGATCTTATTATTGAACGTAGCTCATGATCTAGAAAAGGAATGCTAAATTTTATCTTGGTTTGGTTTTTGAAGGAGGATGCCTGCTTTATAAAAGCTAAAATATGGTATGGATTTAAAAGTGTTGAGAGCATGGATGTTCTTGATGTTCTTAGGTATACATGAACACTTACAGGTATGGAGACAGTACTTCAATATGCCAATTTTTGGTTGGAAAAATGACACAATTGTGCCAGTAGAACCAAATATTATAGTCAAAGTGACAAATCAAGCCATTTATCCTACAGTGACTTTATTCAAGAATGGTAGAAAGTTTCCTGGGAGATACCAATTTGCTACAAAGTACTCTCAGGATAACTACAATTTTTAAAAATGTCACAGCTTAGCAAGTATTGAGATGTACTTGCATCTTTTGTCTGTTATCTCAGTAGCCTATTTTGCCTGATTTCATTGTGTAAAGGTGAGAAGTTCCAAGTTTTGTTACATCATCCATTAGAAAGAACATATTGAAGGTAAGTTAGTGTTACATATGTTCTTGAAGTAAGTATTTCTGAATATTTAGTTTCTTTTCTCCCACATCAACCCTCCTGTTTCCCTGGATGGGAAGAGGTAACCACAGTACATATTGTACAGAGGTTATGCTAAATTGCCCATGTTCAGTTTACATAGAATTTGACTTTTTCCTCCAAGAAAATGTTTTCTAAGTCTAAAATGTGTGAGTGTAGCAGGGGCAGAAAAGAAGGCTGAACTCATTGAAGGCAGGGACTGTGTCCTAGAATCCATCAGTCAAAGTGTTGTGCTGTTAACTCAGACTTAGTAACTTTTACACCAGAGCTATGGTGTACTACCCTACAAGGCTGAACACCAAACATATTCATGGATTAGCAAGTCATTGCTGGATCAAAAATTGCAGTCCCGAACCTACAAGTGAGTGATGGAGTTCTTTGGTTTCCTGGAAATAATAGCTTCTCCAAGCTAAACTGTGAATAACTTGTATCCAGCTTGTCTAGTTACTACAGATGGAGCATTGAGGGACAGTTAATATTTAATTGAGGGACAGTAAATATGGGGAAAAAATGTTTTGTTTGATGCAAGATGATGGTAGCAAATAATACAGCAGTTAGTGACAGAAGAGGACGTTATGTCGGAGTAATAAATTTTGATGTGTATGATTTTTTTTTTTTAAGTGGCTTCTCTAATTCTGCATGATAACAGGATGTTGTTACTATGTCCTCTCTGTTCTAGAAATCTCAGAATAATTTGGTATAATTGGGCAGTTTTCATGCCTTGGGGAGCCTTTTTGTTTGTTTTTGTTTTTTTCTCAGTAACTGAGAGAAGTTGGTATTTATATTAAATCCTCTGCATTAATCATTCAATCCATTTCATCTACTCTTGTTTATGACTTTATGGGTGAATTTGTTTCCTCAGCGGAGAATTGGTCAGGAAGTAGACTATCTAGGGGATTTTCCAGTTGGAGAGCACTTCTGTGCTCAGGTCTGAAGAGCTCGGTCCACCCTTAATTGATTTCCTAACATGTTTCTCCTTTATTTCCTAGAGAAATGAGTGTGAAAATAGAAGGTTGCTCGACTGAGATCCACATCCAAGTTGGTCGGTTTGTGTTGATTAAAGGGGATGATGATGAAAATCCGTATGTTGCTAAGTTGGTTGAACTGTTTGAAGATGGTGAGTTTGCGGCTGAATTAAAGCTGTTCCTTGTTATGAATGATTGGGAAGTGCTAGGTGGTGGGTAAGAGAGGTGGTTGCTGATTCCTGTGTTCACAGCAGCATGTGGAGAATGAACCACTGATTCTGAGGTGGAGGGTCACTTAAGCACTAGCTGTACTTTCTTCCATCTATTGAACTTCTTAACTGACTAGAGCAGTATTGGGTAAAAATGGGATTGGGGGTGCTGGAGAATTTACCTTTTCCATTGTTTTTAGGAGTGGCTAAGAAAGGCAGGATTTTTTGGAATGGAGAGGAAAGATGAATTCAGAAAGGGTCAAGAAGAAAATAAGTGATTTGCACTGTAATAGAGATGTGTCCTCTGGTTTTGGCATGAGAAAAATGAATTTTGCAAATGCAACTTCTTTTACAAGGGAGGGAGTAAGTTGGGTTGGGAAGGTGTATCAGTGGATCAGCAGTCAGGAAAACAAAAACCCTTTAGGTGTTTTACCCAGTGGGATTTGAGTATAAATGTTGGAAAAAAAAAAGACTGGAGGAACAAAAGTGGTGTTTCCCAGAGATTGGTGAATGCAGAAAACCACTACTGCCCCTAAGGCTGGAGGAAGAAAGGAAGGGTAGTCCTGCAAGTCTGTACTCACAGCCTCAGCTGATTTTCTGAGCTTTGACCCTCTGCAAAAGAGAAGAATACAGAAAGGCAGGAATGAGGCAGAGTTTCTAAAGGAGGCCTGAGAAGATCGAGATTTGAAGCTATACAAAACTGCCTCTTCGAAGAGCTAGGAAAGAAATGATGTGGCATTTAGTCCTGTGGCAGTCTATGTGCCTAAAAGAAGGAACTGAGAATGTGTGGGTAAGGAGGTTTTACATTAGGGAGATAGGAAGGATATTTGACAGTGCAGAGGAAAACCTCATCAAACTAACATCCACAAGTGGGGGCACATTGGCACTGTGGGCCTTTGTGCTTAAGGTTGGGCCTCTGTGTATAGATTTTAGAATCCTTGTGCTCCATTGGATGGTTTGTGTCTTTTTCTGAAGAGAGCTAAGGAAGAGATGAGGTGATGATAATGCACTAGTGAGTGTATGTCCTTTCTCATGGACCTAATGGTGGTATGGAGTGACATTAATGGTATATTACAATGATAAAGCTGAAGGTTGCAAGTATGTTTGCCAGAAGTCATTTTAGTGGCTGATGCTCTGACTGTTGCCAGGGTTTTTTTTTTTTTTTTTGCTTATGTTTGAGGCTCTTTATAATTACTGATGTGCTAGATTTGCCCAGTACCTGTGATCAGACTTGCCCCTCTGAGGTTCCTTTTCTAATTTCTGTGATGACTACTGGCACCATTAGGAAGTAGAGCAAAGTGAAAAGAACAGGGGTGCTGGGTGGAGTCAGATTGCTGCTGGTTGGTCATGACCTTTGACGAGTTATTTAAGGGCCCTGTAACTTGATTACTTTGCCTATAAAAGGGAGATAGCTATAGTACCTACCTTGAAGGGTATGGTGAGAATGTAAGATTATATGTTAATCAAGTATGATCAGGTGCTTAGCACAATCTGGTACCTAGGAATTGTTTAATAAAATGTTCTTGTATCTTCTTAACCTTCTCTTTTCCACCTATCCCTCCTAGATTCTGAACCTCATTCCAAAAAACGTGCTCGAGTGCAGTGGCTTATCCGATTCTGTGAAGTCCCTGTCCGTAAACAGCATTTGCTAGGCCGGAAGCCTGATACACAGGAGATATTCTGGTATGATTACCCTGCCTGTGACAGCAACATTAATGCTGAGAGCATCATTGGCCATGTGCAGGTAGGTGATGCCTTGATCCTCAGTTCTATCTTGAAGCTTGTTTCTAGCAGCCTCCTAAACTGTCTGACCTCAATTAGTGGCTCTAATTTACCCCAGGGAAATAAATCTTTCCTATTCATCGTCTTCTCTGCTTGCCTGCTTACTTTATCTCAAGAAATATTTTTTGAGAGCACTTACCATGTGTAGGAGTCTCCTGAAGGAAGTGACATTTAGGTTGTGACCTGAGGGATAAGCAGGAATTAGCAAGTGTATCTCAGTGGGAAAATATATTTAGCTATGACTGTAGCACACGTAAAGCATTTTGAGGCTAGATATACTTGTTTAAATGAGGACTTCACCTTGAGTAAACCAGTACAAAGAGTGCTAGTTGCTTCAGGCAAATGTGTTTTATAGGATTTTATGATAAATCAGGTTCCAGTGAACTGTAGGCTCAGTTGGAGCACTGGTTTGGAGACTAAAATACAGGTTATTTCTCAAGCTACTTCAGGCCTCCAAAATGGGAGTAGATCATAATGTGAAGTATGGTGGCACAGTGATTAGGTGGTTGGTTTAATGGTGTAGGACTCAGAGACCTTGGTCTGGCGTGACTAGATTCAGAGTTTTCTAATCTGTTTGCCAAGTATAACATGCCACAATTTATCTTTGAGTTAGTGAAGGAGTGAAAGGCAGGTGTAGAAGTTGAAGCAGTAAGATGGGTAGATTTAGAAAGGCAGACAGGCAAGAGGGTGGTTAGGCAGGGCATGATGGTGGAAGTGGGCAGAGCTGTGACAAGCCAAGCTCAAGGAGTGATGGAAGGCCATTTTGAAAAGTACTCAGGAAGTAAAGTGGGGTCAGATTTTAGAAGACACTGAAAATCAGTTTAAGTAATTGGATCTTGCTCTAGTGGGGAGCCATGGAGACTACTGATTAGGGGAACATACTTAGATAAATATTTGTGGGGAAATTTCGCTTAAGTGAATAGAATGGACTGGAAAAGAAAGCAACGTTGGGTATGGATATCAGTGAGGTGGAGTCTGTGGAAATATGCTATACCATATCTGTACTTTTTTGAAAAAGTGAAGTTCCAGGTAAGGATGCAGACTTAAATGCCTTTTAATCATAGCTCTCATGGAGCATTCCTTGGCTCTTCTGGTTCTTATTTCTTCCTCTTCACTTACTTTTTAAATTCAGGTTGTGGCTTTAGGCCCAGATGAAGTGATACCTATGCATCTGAAAAATAAGAAGACACTCTTTGTGAAACTATCTTGGAATGAGAAGAAATTCAGACCACTATCCCCAGAAATATTTGCAGAGTTGGATAAGCTACAGGAAAGCAGCCCTCGATGCTGGAAGCCCATGGGAGCCAAGACTAAGAGCACAGAAAGCCCTTCTTGGACCACAGCAGAGTATGCGGTCAAAAGGATTGAATCAAGGCACTCCACCTCCAAATCTCGCCGAACTCCTTCCCGTCCTGTCACCCCAAGGGCAAGGAAGAGACTGGAGCTCAGCAGTAAGTGTGAAATGGGTCACAGTGGGCATATTGAGCCTAAAAGAATATCATAAAGTATTAATTCATGCTACAGTATTGAGTTATTACAGCCGTGGGCCAGATAAGGATTGGACACATGTTGAAATATATGTAACCTAAAATTAATCATTTTATCATTTTTAAGTGGCATTAAGTGCATTCATTGTTGTACAACTATCATCACCATCCTCTTCATCATCTCCCCAAACTGAAACTGCAGCCATTAAATAGTAACTCTCCTTTCTCACACCCCATCCTCTGACAACCACCATTCTACCTTCTGTCTCTGAATTTGACTACTGTAGATGCCTCATGTAAGTGGAATCATTTGGTATTTATCCTTTTCCATTTGTTTTAGTTTAATGTCCTCAAAGTTCATCCATGTTACATATGTATTTAAATTTCCTTTTTTAAAATTGACGTATACTTGACATATAACATTAGTTTTAGGTATACAGCATAGTGATTTCATATTTATATATATTGTAAAATGATCTCAGTAAGTCTAGTCAACATGTCACCACACATAATTAACACATTTTTTTCTTGCAATGAGGACTTGTAAGGTTTACTTTTTTAACAACATTCAGATATGTAATATAGTATTAGCTGTATAGTCTTCATGCTGTACATTATGTCCCATGACTTACTTATTTTATGACTAGAAGTTTCTACTTTTTGATCCCCCTTCACTTGTTTTATCTATCCCTTCACACCCCACCTCTGGCAACCACCAATCTGTTCTCTGTATCTATGAGCTTGTTGTTTTTTTTTTTTTTTAATTTATATTCCACATATAAGTGAGATTATATAGTATTTGTCTTTCTCTGTCAGCCTTATTTCACTTAGCATAATGCCCTGGGGGTCCATCCATGTTGCAAATGGATTCCATTTTTTTTATGGCTGAATAATAGTCCATCATTATATATCAAGTTTTCTTTACCCATTTATCCATCAATGGGCACTTAGGTTCTTTCCATGTCTTGATTGTAAGTAATGCTACAGTGAACATGAGGGTGCATATGTCTTTCAGTTAGTGTTTTAATTTTCTTGAGGTAAATACTCAGAAGTGGAATTACAGGGTCATATGGTAGTTCTATTTTTGATTTTTTGAGGAAACTCCATACTATTATCTGTAGTTGCTACACTAATTACAATCCCACCAACAGTATACAAGGATTCCTTTTTCTCCACATCCTCCCCAATACTTCTTTTTTCTTGTCTTTTTGATACTAGTCATTCTAACAGGTGTGTGGTGATACCTCACTGTGATTTTGATTTGCATTTCCCTGATGATGAATAATGTTGAGCCTCTTTTCATGTCTCTGTTGGCCATCTGTATGTCTTCTTCAGAAAAATGTCTATTTAAATCCTCTGCCCATTTTTTAATCAGATTGTTTTTTGTTGTTTGGTTGTATAAAGTTCTTTATGTATTTTGGCTATTACCCCTATCAGATACATGATTTGCAAATATTTTCTCCCTTTCAGTAGGCTGCCTTTTCATTTTGTTGGTTTCCTTTGCTGTGCAGAAGCTTTTGAATTTGACATAGTCCAATTTGTTTATTTTTGCTTTTGTTGTCTTTGCTTTTGCTGTCAGATCCCAAAAAAACTGCCACGACTGATGTCAAGGAGCTTACTATGTTTACTTCTAGGATTTTTTTTATGTTCAAGTCTTTAATCCATTTAGAGTTAATTTTTGTGTACAATGTATGATAGTGATGCAGTTTCACTCTTTTACATGTGGCTGTCTATTTTCCCCAGTACCAATTACTGAAGAGACTGTCCTTTCCCCATTGTATATTCTTGGCTCTTTTGTTGTAAATTAATGGACCATATATATGTGTGGGTTTATTTTGGACTCTATTCCATTCCACTGACCTATGTGTCTTGTTTTCATGCCATAACCATACTATTTTAATTACTATAGGTTTGTAATGTTGTTTGAAATAAGGGCGTGTGATGCCTCCAGCTTTGCTCTTTCTCAAGATTGCTTTGGCTATGTGTGGTAAAATTTCCTTTATTTTATAAGCTGAATAATGGTCTATTGTATGTATACACCATAGTCTTATTTATCCATTCATTTGTTGATAGACACTTGGGCTGCTTCCACCTTTTGGCTATTGTGACTAATGCCACAGTGAACATAGGTGTACAAATACCTGCTCAAATTCCTGCTTTCATTTTAGGAATATAACCAAAAGTAGAATTGATGGATCATATGGTAATTCTATTTTTAATTTTTTGAGGAATCACCATACCGTTTTCCATAGCAGCTGCATCATTGTACATTCCTAGCAACAGTTCATGAGAGTTCCAGTTTCCCACACCCTCACCAATACTTGATATTTCTATGTTCTTGATAGTAGCCATCCTAATCGGTGTTAGGTGGTATGTCATTTTTGTACTTCCCTAATGATTAGTGATGTTGATTGAGCCCTGTAATCAGGTATTTCCATTAAGAGCTCTGCTACCAAGGTAACACTGTTTTTAGATCATTAGTGGGAAAGCTAAGAAACACCTATTTTAAAACTCTTTAATTCATACTGATACTTTTAATCTACACCACAAGGTTCTTCACCACTTTCCCATATTCCACAATTGTATCTCCCTTGTTCCGGAAGAGCCCTGGTTTCTAGGACCATTCCTGATAAACACAAAATAAGTCACAGTTGCTATTCTGATACTACTACCAGCAGTAAACTTGTTAAATAAAATTCAGAATTTATTTGCAGTTCCTTATGCCTTTAGAATATATTCCATTGAGGGAGAAAAATTACTCTGGTAAAAGTTTTTCTTCTGATAGTTATATTATTGGAGATACAGTTAGGTTCATTCTCTTACTTCTGCTTAATTTTAGGACTTTTCTGATCTTTGATTAATTTTTTTAAACATGTGCAATGTTAGCATAGTTTGTCAAAACTATTTAAAACAAGTGTGCTCAGAGAAGCTCCATTCCTTTCTTTACCCTCATACCCTGTTTTTACCCCATCTTTTTTTAAGTAATCAGTTTTATCAGTTTCTGATTTATCTTTGCTTTGTTTTTTGCAAAATTCAGCAGATGTATATAAACACATATATACACACTCATTTACATATATACAAACATACACACAATTTTATTTCCTGTTCTTTTTTACCCAGTAGGGTAGCATACTGGATATATTCTTTTCTGTCTTACTTTTTTCACTTATATCTGAAAGCCACTCCATGGAGGTTCTGAGAGCTCATCCTCACCCTATAATGGGTCATTGGTTCTTTTGAAATTTTTTATGTATGTGCCCAGTTATTTGTATTCTTGATAGTTCCTTAGTACAGTGTGTGTTCAGGAGCCAAATAAAAATATATAAAACATTTGGGAAATACAGAAAAATCATGAAAGAAGTAATTGGTAATATCACCATTTAGAAATAATAGCAGTATTTTTTTACTGTTAATTTTGCAGGATATTGAAAGTCAGAATAAGAAATTTAGACTTGACACACTTGCATAATTAGAGGTGGGAGGATGGATACAATGGAAACATTTTGGATTGTTTCTGACAAAGATGGGAAAATGAGGTATGAGGGGGACCAAGACATTGGGGCATTTTTATATTCATCTAGACATGAGTTGCTCTCATATTTGTCACTCAGTACTAGTAGGCTTCTCTCACCTTACCTGCAGGAATTAATTCCCTGTATACCATGTGCTATGATTTAAGTGAACACCTCTTTTCAGCCTTGTTGCTTCAGCTCACATTGATCTCATTTATTCTTCTCACATATTCCTCCTCCTTTCCCTTTCAACTCTGTTGAAATTTTGCCTGTCTATCAAGGTCTGTCTCAAGAGCCATATTTATTAGCACTTAGGTGCTTTAGGACAATTATTTTACTTCATATTGTAGACATTTATGTGTATCAGATCCCCTCAGGCTATTTTGGATGGGGGCAAGGATTGGGTCTCATTCAACGTTTTTTGTTTCCTTCTAGCACCTAGCACATATCTTGCCATTTCAGCAGCTCAGTTGGTATCTGTGAATGAATGGCTAGGATCTTGGTTCCTTTGGTCATAATGAGAAAAGAGAAAATTCAAATGTGGGTCTGTGTATTCATGGAACCCAGTCTCTTGCCTCAGGGATCCATCTTCTATCTATGGATAGATATAATCTGGGTTGAGAAATTTCTAGGCTTTGGTGTTAGCCATTGGTGTTAATTTTTTCCAATGTTGTTGAATGGGGGCTGAGAGTGTACATTCTGGCTGAGAACCTCTCTTCTGTAGATTACTTCAGGGAAGTCTGATTGCTGAACATTTTTACACAAAAACTGATTGAATAGTCAACTTATTGTTCTAACTAAGAGAATCACCCATGGAATTTAGGAAAGAGACTGAAAATAGTAAGAGCTATCTGACCTGGGGAAAGAAAGCATGGGAGAATTCTAACTATGGGTAATGTAAGTCTTTGTATAACTTCAGTAGATGAATTTAGCTATAACAAGATTAAGGGGAGTATATAGTGCTAGTTATAAAATTCACTCATTATTTATGGTGATTTCTCTTGGGCTTAGGTTTCCCTAGGACCCCTAACACTAGGATTTCCCAGACGACTTCACAGGACTCATTGGATTCTCCTGGAAAAACTAAACGGAAAGTGGCCTTCTCGGAGATCACCTCACCTTCAAAGAGGTCCCAGCTTGATGGACTTCAGACCTTGTCTCCAGCTCTGAAAGCCCCACAGAAAACTGGAGACATGCAACACTCGTGTGCCAAGGATGATAAGGCTTCACCTGAATATCAAATGATCCTAAGAACACGAGTCCCAGCTTTGAAAACCACAGAGATTAGTGAGGAAAGTACACTTATCCCTGTCAGAGCGGGACGGAGATCCTCGATGGCTTCTATGGTTCTGAAACCAGTGTACATCAAAAAGAGGTGACTGGGGATGTTGCCCTGCCTCCCACAGAGCAAATAGAGGTCCTTCACATGATGTGAAATGTGTAGGTCACAGTCGATAAAGTAAGAGCAGTGAGTCACAAATCTGACTGTGTGTTACAGAATAACCTGGGGGGGCTTTCCCAAAATACAGATTTCGGAGCCTCTTTCTAGACTTAGTGAATTAATCTCCAAGTGTTGGGCCCAGGAATCTGCATTTTTGAAAAGCTCTTTGAATCCTTGTGATAAACCCAACTGTCCTTTGGGGAATCATTGTTGCAGAGGATAATTTCCCAAACCAGAATTGATTTCCTAAATCCAGTCCTAGATTTCATTTGCTATGGCTTTTTGCCACTTTAAAAAAAATTTTTTTTATTTTGGTATCATTAATCTACAATTACATGAGGAACATTAGGTTTACTAGACCGCCCCAATCACCAAGCCCGCCCCACATACCCCACCAAAGTCACTGTCCATCAGCGTAGCACGATGCTGTAGAATCCCTACTTATCTTCTCTGTGTTATACAGCCCTCCCCATGCCCCCCGCCCCACATTATACATGCTAATCATAATGCCCCCGTTCTTGCCCACCCCCTTTATTTCTCCCTTCCCACCCATCCTCCCCAGTCCCTTTCCCTTTGGTAACTAAGTCAATTCTTGGATTCTGTGAGTCTGCTGCTGTTTTGCTCCTTCAGTCTTTTTCTTTGTTCTTATACTCCACAGATGAGTGAAATCATTTGGTACTTGTCTTTCCCTGCCTGGCTTATTTCACTCAGCATAATACCCTCTAGCTCCATCCATGTTGTTGCAAATGGTAGGGTTTGTTTTCTTCTTATGGCTGAATAATATTCCATTGTGTATATGTACCACATCATCTTCTTTATCCATTCATCTACTGATGGACACTTAGGTTGCTTCCATTTCTTGGCTATTGTCAATAGTGCTGCAATAAACATAGGGGTGCATCTGTCTTTTTCAAACTGGGCTGCTGCATTCTTAGGGTAAATTCCTAGGAGTGAAATTCCTGGGTCAAATGGTATTTCTATTTTGAGTTTTTTGAGGAACCTCCATACTGCTTTCCACAATGGTTGAACTAAGTTATTACATTCCTACCAGCAGTGTAGGAGGATTCCCCTTTCTCCACAACCTCGCCAACATTTGTTGTTGTTTGTCTTTTGGATAATGGCCATCCTTACTCATGTGAGGTGATATGTCATTGTGGTTTTAATTTGCATTTCTCTGATAACTAGCGATGTGGAGCATCTTTTCATGTGTCTGTTGGCCATATGAATTTCTTCTTTGGAGAACTGTTCAGCTCCTCTGACCATTTTTTAATTGGATTATTTGCTTTTTGTTTGTTGAGGTGCATGAGCTCTTTATATATTTTGGATGTCAACCCTTTATCAGATCTGTCATTTATTATTCTCCCATATACTGTAGGTTGCCTTTTTATTCTGCTGATGGTGTCCTTTGCTGTACAGAGCTTTTTACTTTGATATAGTCCCACTTGTTCATTTTTGCTTTTGTTTCCTTTGCCCAGGGAGATATGTTCATGAAGAAGTTGCTCATGTTTATGTCCAAGAGATTTTTGCCCATGTTTTTTTCTAAGAGTTTTATGGTTTCATGACTTACATTCAGGTCTTTGATCCATTTTGAATATACTTTTGTGTATGGGGTTAGACAATAATCCAGTTTCATTCTCTTACATGTAGCTGTCCAGTTTTGCCAACACCAGCTGTTGAAGAGGCTGTCATTTCCCCATTGTATGTCCATGGCTCCTTTATCGTATATTAATTGACCATATATGTTTGGGTTAATATCTGGCCTCTCTAGTCTGTTCCATTGGTCTATGGGTCTGTTCTTATGCCAGTACCAAATTGTCTTGATTACTGTGGCTTTGTAGTAGAGCTTGAAGTTGGGAAGTGAGATCCCTCCTGCTTTATTCTTCCTTCTCAGGATTGCTTTGGGTATTCGGGGTCCTTTGTGGTTCCATATGAATTTTAAAACTATTTGTTCCAGTTCATTGAAAAATGCTGTTGGTATTTTAATGGGGATTGCACTGAATCTATAGATTGCTTTAGGCAGGATGGCCATTTTGACAATATTAATTCTTCCTAGCCAAGAGTATGGGATGAGTTTCTATTTGTTAGTGTCCTGTTTAATTTCTCTTAAGAGTGTCTTGCAGTTTTCAGGGTATAGGTCTTTCACTTCCTTGGTTAGGTTTATTCCTAGGTATTTTATTATTTTTGATGCAATTGTGAATGAAATTGTTTTCCTGATTTCTCTTTCTGCTAGTTCATCGTTAGTGTATAGGAATGCAACAGATTTCTGTGTATTAATTTTGTATCCTGCAACTTTGCTGAATTCAGACATTTGTTCTAGTAGTTTTGGAGTGGAGTCTTCAGGGTTTTTTATGTACAATATCATGTCATCAGCAAATAGTGACAGTTTGACGACTTCTTTACCATCTGGATGCCTTGTATTTCTTTGTTTTGTCTGATTGCCATGGCTGGACCTCCAGCACTATGTTGAATAACAGTGGGGAGAGTGGGCATCCCTGCCTTGTTTCCGATCTTAGAGGGAAAGTTTTCAGCTTCTTGCTGTTAAGTATGATGTTGGCTGTGGGTTTGTCATATATGGCCTTTATTATGTTGAGGTACTTGCCCTCTGTACCTATTTTGTTGAGAGTTTTTATCATAAATGGATGTTGAATTTTGTCAAATGCTTTTTCAGCATCTATGGAGATGATCATGTGGTTTTTGTCTTTCTTTTTGTTGATGTGGTGGATGATGTTGATGGATTTTCGAATGTTGTACCATCCTTGCATCCCTGAGATGAATCCCCCTTGATCATGGTGTATGATCCTCTTGATGTATTTTTGAATTCGGTTTGCTAATATTTTGTTGAGTATTTTTGCATCTGTTTTCATCAGGGATATTGGTCTGTAATTTTCTTTTTTGGTGGGGTCTTTGCCTGGTTTTGATATTAGAGTGATGCTGGCTTCGTAGAATGAGTTGGGAAGTATTCCCTCCTCTTCTATTTTTTGGAAAACTTTAAGGAGAATGGGTATTATGTCTTCTCTATATGTCTGATAAAATTCAGCTGTGAATCCATCTGGCCCGAGAGTTTTGTTCTTGGGTAGTTTTTTGATTACTGTTTCAATTTCGTTGCTGGTAATTGGTCTGTTTAGATTTTCTGTTTCTTCCTTGGTCAGTCTTGGAAGGTTGTATTTTTTAGGAAGTTGTCCATTTCTTCTAGGTTTTCCAGCTTTTTAGCATATAGATTCTGATAGTATTCTCTAATAATTCTTTGTATTTCTGTGGGTTTTGCCACATTGTAACAGTTTCTTAGTTTTTAAAAAAACTGGAAACTATTCTCACATATAGTACAGTAAGGTCATGTATCTAGAGTAAATTTTGCAGTTTGACAGTAGACAACGTTTGTAAGTAATGGGCTTGCACATATATGATAAGCCAGAAAGTACATATCAGTGTTTATTGCTCAGATATCCCAGCACCTGGCCCATAATAGGTTTGCTTAGTAGATACTTTGTGTTGAATATATAGCTGCATCAGAAACAAAAAGGACAAGAAACTCTGCCAGGGATTAGTATATTCTGGTCTCCAGTTAGGGAAGTGGTGAGTTTGATTTAAAACTTCAATTTCTGGGTTTGAGTCAAACTTCAATTATAAACTTTTTAGCAAAGTGTGATTAGCTAGATCCTTCCAAAGTGGCTGTAAAAACAGTGCCTAAAACAGCTTCCCATAACCTTCTGTGATACCTTGCAGGGAGGCAAAAGAACCAGAAGTTCAGGATGAAGCCACCTCTACACCCCACTGTATCCGCAGAAAGACTTCTCTCTTGACTATGAATCGGATTAGGCAGCATCTTCGGTGAGACTGCTTCTTGGCAGGCAGAAAAAACATTTGTCACTGCCAACTTTGTATTTATAATCTTATGTCTTCAAGCCTCTTATGTTCCTCGATTATTGTTTGCTATTCCATTTAAATTCACCTTTTACCTAGTATGTCTGGAATTATATTAATTTCACATAAATGTCATCATTTCAAAAAGACAAGAAACATTGCCCTGGGCTAAGGTGTCTCCCAGGACCTTTTAATCATCACACTTACCAAGGTTGTTATTGGGGTGCCTAAAAGCATGAACTTTAATTCTGATAGACTTGGATTTGAACCTGACCTTTGTCATTTAGCACCTAGGTTACACCTTTGTAAGATTATTTAACCTTTCCAAGTCTCAAGTTTCCTCATCTATAAAATGGGAATAATAATATACAAGTCAAAAAAGTGTTGAGGGATTGAATGAGATAATATAAATTAAACTTTTAGTAGAGCATCTCAGTAGCAAGGGTCCAAGAAGAGGAACACATCCTATATTGCTTGGTTGCAGGAGAGACTCTACAATGCCTCTAATCTGCACTGACCTGTTAGGGAACGTCTTATTTAGACTTAAAACACTGAATTACCAGAAATAATGTGTCCCACCATTCAGATTTTTAGGCAATAGTAAAAGTGACCAAGAGGAGGAGGAGTTTCTCCCAGCAGCAGAGATTTCAGATTCTGAGAGTGAGGAGGAAGAGGCTTCTACACCACCCCTTCCAAGGAGAATGCCCAGAAGGGTGTCCAGGAATCTGCGCTCTTCCATGAAGTCATCCTTACAGACCCCTTCCAAGACACCAAAGAAAACTGTAAGGTTCTTTTAGGTGTATTTTCCAGTGAAGCATCACTCTCTCAGTTTAAAAATTGTGGTGGCTGAGCTCACATCATAACAGCTCATTCTAAGCATAGGTCTGTCATATTCAGAGCTATTCTGCTTGACATGTTTATGAAGGAAAGCATATAAGTGAACCCCAGGGCTGAAAATGAATTCAGTACATAGTGATTTTTAAAAATTTTCTAGACTTTATATATATATATTTGAAATATAGTTGATATCCAGTATTGTTTCAACTGAGCAAAATGTTTCATCAGTTATGTACATTACTAAATGCTAATCACCATACTTGTAGCCACCATCCATCAACATACAAAGATATTACAATATTATTGACTATATTCCCTATGTTGTACTTTCAGCCTTGCGACTAATTTATTTTAGAATTGGGTATTTATCCATTTCACCTCTTTATCCATTTCACCTTTTCTCCTATGGCAACCACCAGTCTTTTCTGTATTTATAAGTTTCTGCGTGTTTGTTCATTTGTATTTTAGATTTCACATATAAATGAAATCATATGGTATTTGTCTTTCTCTGTCTGGCTTACTTCATTTAGCATAACACCCTTTGAGTCCATCCATGTTGTCACAAATGGCAATATTTCTTTTTTTTTAATGTCTGAGTAATATTCCATTGTATATATGTATCACATCTTTAGTCATTCATTTATTGTTGGACACCTAGGTTGCTTCTGTATCTTGGCTATTATAAATAATGCTGCAATAATCATAGTACATACATCTTTTCAAGTTGGTGATTTTGTTTTCTTTGTGTAAATTCCCAGGAGTGGAATTACTGGGTCATATGGTATTTCTATTTTTTAGCTTTTTGAGAAACCTCCATATTGCCTTCCATAGTGGCTGCACCAATTTTCAATGCCACCAGCAGCATAAGAGGGTTCCCTTTTCTCCATATCCTTTCTACATTTGTTCTTTTTTTTTTTTTGATAACTAGCCATTCTGACTGGTGTGGGGTGATATTGTGGTTTTGATTTACATTTCCCTGATGATTAGTGATGTTGAATATTTTTTCATGTGTCTGTTGGTCATCTGTATTTCTTATTTGGAATAATGCTTATTTGTGTCCTCTGCCCATTTTCTAATCAGAATTTTTTTTAATCAGATTTAAAATTTTTTTTTTTAGTGTCAAGTTGTATGAGTACTTTATATATTTTGGATATTAGCTCCCTATTATTTGCAAACATATTCTCCCATATAGTACATTGCCTTTTCATTAAATTGATGGTTTCTTTTTGTGTGCTGAGGCTTTTTAGTTTGATGTGGCCCTGCTTGTTTATTTTTGCTTTTGTTTTCCTTGCCTGGCAAGATATATCTAGAAAAAAATTATAATGCTGATGTTCAGGAGTTTACTGCCTATGTTTTTTTTCTAGGAGTCTTATTGTTTCAGGTCCTGTATTTAGGTTTTTAATCCATTTTGAGTTTATTATTGTGTATGGTATAAGACAATGGTTCAGTTTCATTCTCTTTCAGGTAGATGTCCAGTCTGTCTTTTCCCCATTGTATATTCTTGCTTCCTCTGTCACATATTAATTAACCATATAAGTGTGGGTTTATTTCTGGGCTCTGTATTCTGTCCTTTGATCTGTGTGTCTGTTTTTGTGGTAGTACCATACTGTCTTGATTATTAGAGCTTTGTGATATAGTTTGAAATCAGAACATGTGATACCTCCAGCTTTATTCTTCTTTCTCAAGGTTGCTTTGGCTGTTCAGAGGATTTTGTGGTTCCATACAAATTTTAGGATTACTTGCTCTAGTTCATTGAAAAATGCCATTGGTATTGTTGATGAAAAATTCAAAAAATAACTTTGAAATAAAAGAGTTTTATATGAGCCAAAGTTTTAGCTCTAGACCCAGGAAGGTATAACTCATATAGGTGGGGTAGGAGGTATGTTTCAAAGAGCCCAAGTTATACAAAGTTTTTATATCCTAGAGGAGATGGGCAAGAGAAACAGAAATTCAAAGGGATACATTTTATTTACATAAGATGTGTTATGCAAAGAAAAGAGTTGGGGGGCAATCCACATTCTGGTGGGCACCTAGCACCAAAGAAGATGAAAAGGTAAGCATTTTGCTTATTCTTCAACAGAAATGCAGATACCAATTGTTTAGTATTTAACTTAGTTTTTTTTTTTAAGTTTTTCATGGGTGGCCATTTTGAGACTTCCAGAATTAATGAAACCTTTAATACTTAGGCCTTAGAAATCTGTTTGATGGTTCCCTAATACATTGGTTAGCTTATTTCTTAGTGTTTTGATAGGGATTGCACTGAATCTTTAGATTGCTTTGGGTTGTATGGCTATTTTAACAATAGACAGTGAATTTGAGTTCAAGTTCCTTTTAAGATACAGAACCAAATGGTCAAGTGCCAACTTTCTGAGGGAAAGACAAGAATTAGCTCCTTATCTTTGCATTTCCTGCCAAAGCTAGTCAAGTGCTTTGGACATGCATCATCAGTGCTCAGTGGGTATTGAACCCAGGACTGCTGAGCCATGTTGTTGACTTTGTTGTGCCACTAACACACCTGAGAAACAAGGAGCCTAACTTAGGTGTTGGTAATGAATTGTGTAATAGTGAAATGGATGAGATAAATGGATGTCTCTTCTGCTTCCTGTGGAACTTTAGCAGAACACTGAAAGCTATTAAGAAAAGAGGATCTTCCTGGGTTCAATTACTCTTGAGAAATGTTTGGATTAAACAAAGTTAAGATGGTTTCATGATTTCTCGAGGCCATTAATTTATTAATGTTATTGTGACCTTCCAAGAGAGATTTAGCATGTGTCTTTGACCAGCAAGTTTTTTCATGGAGGATATTGTTCTTTAGAACACAGTTTGGAAAAGCCTTATTAGGAGACTTTCTAAAGCTGATCTCCATTTTTCCATATCAAGAAAAGTGACTGGGTTTGGAATGAAGTCAAAGAAAGACCTCTAGGGAAGGAAATCCAACATCACATTTGGACTAGTGGCAATCTTTCCTGGTGTTTCTTATTATGCAAATAGTTCACCGGGTTCTGGTTTGATTGCATCTCCTGGGTCCCACCCAGAGGAAGGGATATAGGGTGCAAGGGCATCTTTAGTATAATAAAAGAGACTTGTAGTCCACCAACTTTTTTGATACCTTCTCAGCAAAGTTTTGTTATACTTTTCCTGTTTTATCCTAGGTAATAGATGTAGAACCATTAAACAGGGTCTAAATGCATTCTGCCTGAGGAAGGGGTGGAGACATTATTATCACTTTATAGTCTGACAGGAAGCAGAGGGTGGGTAGGTTAAGTGCCCCCATAGAAAGGAGAACTTTTTGGAAAAACCATGAAGATGGGGTGGCAGGCCTGCTCTAGAGAGCCAGTAGCCAGGAAAAAAAGAATAGGGTTGTTCTATACCGAAGAGTTGTTCTAGACAGAACAGTAGACCTTGGAGTTTATAGTGAAAAATCTGGTGAGGTTTCTCCAGGTGCTGTATTATGGACTATGGAAGTCCTGAGCTAAAGTTTGACCATATTTTCAAACAAATCTAGCAGAGGATCCTATGACTCAAGCCCAGTTTATGCCTTCTGCTCTACCCTATGTTTGAACAGAGTAGTTAGGATTTCTTAATAATTGCTTTTATTTCTTTCAAGATAATAACTTACTTTTAAGTAGTATTTAATCCATACTTTAATTTATTCTTTATTCATATTGACATTGTTTTTAAAGCCTAATACTGTATGTAAATTAGAAAAAAAAGAGATTATGTTTGGAATATGAACAAAGTGTATGTGTAATGTGAGGAGAGAGAGGAAGAATCATGGTACTTTATATAAAAGGAACAAAGAGGAATTTACCACCTTTTTCTTTTTATCAGATAATCATAAATCAGTTTTGCTGATGTGAAATGGGTTTTGCTTTGTTTTTTATTTCTGAAATATGTTCTCTTTTTTTTGAATATAGCCCAAGCCAAGAACACCACGTCACGGCACCCCCCAGATCCGAAGCCGAAACCTGGCTGCCCAGGAGCCATCCAGCATGCTTGAGGAGGCCCGGCTGAGGTGACACTGCTTGTGGGGCCCTTTCAGAGAGGCAGAAATGGCCTCAGCTTTCATTCACACAACATGGGAGTAATTTGCAGTCATTCGTGTACATGTTAAAGGTGGAGAGTAAAATGAATGCGTTTACATTAGAAAAAACCTATCAAGTAGTGTCTGGGTGCACTAACATGGACAGATTCTGTCACCATTTTCTCAGAGAGGGAAAGTGATTCATCAGGACACCTCTCAGTTATGGTACCTTTTAGAACTATGTGGGGACTTGTTCAAAGTACATAAGCCTAGATCCTGCCAGAAATCAGCTGAATCAGAATCTCTTGTGGGATGAGGTCTAGCCATGTGGTTTGGGGAAAGTTCTCCAGGTGATATGTACCCTTGATTGGCGATATGTACCCTTGATTAGTACCACTGAATTGGGTGGTTTAGGTGGAGAAAGATTCTGAGGTCAAGTGAAGATATTTGAGAATGAAGGCATTCTCTTGGATTCGTGATTGAGGTTTCATGTAGAAACTATAGACATGTCTTTTCCATTTATTATTGAGTAAATGGTGAAATGCTTCTAAGGTCCCCCTTTTCCCTCATTTACCACCAACTGTAGGCTGCATGTTTCTGCTGTACCTGAGTCTCTTCCCTGTCGGGAACAGGAATTCCAAGACATCTACAACTTTGTGGAAAGCAAACTCCTTGACCATACTGGAGGGTGAGTCAGGCTGAGGCAGGCACGATGGTTGGGGGAAAGGCCCCTGCTAGTATACCACCTCATGTGCATTGGTTCAGCCAACAGTCTTTCCCCAGCGTCAGGAGAACAGACAAAACTGTTGCTGAAGCCCAAAGATTCTGAAGCAACATTTGGTGTCAAAGTAATTCTATAGAAATTGGAATTCTGTCTTTTAGAGAAAATGAATCTGGCCTTCTTTGGGTAGGCAGTTTGCATGTAGCATTGCTTGTGGGATGAATGATTCTATATAAACACGTCCTGCTTCGACTAGCTTCCAAGGATGGGTCTGACTACACCTACCTCCACATTTTAGGGGTTTTGGTTCTTCCTTCAGTATACGTTCCCACCCCTCTTACTGGTGATAGTGTGAGACTGCTGACACAGACCTAATTCATGGGCTTCCCTTCTTGTACTAGATGCATGTACATCTCTGGGGTCCCTGGGACAGGGAAGACTGCCACTGTGCATGAAGTGATACGCTGCCTGCTGCAGGCAGCCCAAGCAAGTGATGTTCCTCCCTTTCAATACATTGAGGTCAATGGCATGAAGCTGACAGAACCCCACCAAGTTTATGTGCAAATCTTACAGGTGAGCAAAGCTGTTTGGGCTTTTTGGAAAACACAGTTTCTTGGTGGCACATAAAGAGGGAAAGATTCACTTAATTTAGTACATATTACATGTTTATTACATGACAGGTATTGTCCTTTATGTAGAGGTAACAAGGACAGTGAAGGCTGAACTCTTAACTCTCAAGGACTTTAAAGTCAAGGAACTATATATAATTATTGGAAGCCAGGACTTATTAACATGGTGAAACTATTTGCACACAGGGCCAGTGTCACAAACTGGAAGAGGGGTTAGAGGTAGGTCAGGGTTTGAACCTCGCTCTTGCAACAGGTAATGCCCAGTTATAAATAGTTTTGTAGCTATTATCTTGCAACAGGTAATGCCCAGGTATAAATAGTTTTGTAGTAATGATTGTGGAGGGCCTTCTGGGAGGTGTTGTGGCTTATTTGCATTTCAAATCCACAGACTTTCTTTGTTATCTCTTGGTACCTTTTCTTCTCCTTCCAAATTACAGTTAAGACTAGCGTAGATGGCAGTTTAGGATAGTGAAGTCCTCAGACTAAATAATTTACTCTACTTGCAAATTTAACTTTAAGCCCAGGAAAGTAAAATCCTTACAGTTTAGCATACCTGTTTTTCCCTCCATTGTAGAACCTGACAGGCCAAAAGGCAACAGCTAACCATGCAGTAAAACTGCTGGCAGAGCGGTTCTGCTCCCAAGGGACCTCTCAGGAAACCACTGTGCTGCTTGTGGACGAGGTAAGGAGGTGCCCTTGGAGGACCAGAAAAGTGGGGTTCCTCACCATGATGTTCTCGGAGCCAGTGCTGGGTGGGCAGGAAGTCCTGGCTCCCGTTATCATTTATCTGGTGGGAAGAGGCCTGTGTCCGTCGACCTCCTTGGGCTTTCATGAAGTGACCTGAAGCACATGCAGCTGAAGCAGTGGTCATGGGTCTTCACTCTGGGCCTTGGCTCAGTCTCTGTGGTTGACACTGCATCTCTCTCCACTCTCCCTGGCAGCTTGACCTTTTGTGGACTCAGAAACAAGATGTAATGTATAATCTGTTTGACTGGCCCACTCACAAAGAGGCCCGGCTTGTGGTCCTGACCATTGCCAACACCATGGATCTGCCAGAGCGCATCATGATGAACCGGGTGTCAAGCCGACTGGTAAGTCCTAGGGCCATTCTCAAGCTGTTCTAACAGATCCACAGGCAGGGCCAAGGAGTCTGCATAAGTGAATACACAGCAAACTGAAAGGGGAAAAGTAAGAAATGTGGTTTCTAAAATTTCTTATAATCTCTATGTTAGATTTAAATACACCACTGCTGCATGACTCTTGGCAAACATACCTTCTTGGTGTTCTGCTCCCAGCATACTCTTGCAATGCACAGAGCCCTGCAGGTTTAATTATTTTTTAAAAAATATGTAGGTACTCATTCTTGCCAGGCAGTGTTAGATGCATTGGAGTGTAGCAGTGAAAGGCAGGTGTGGCCTCTGCCCTTGTGGGCCTTGTGGTCAGCAGGAAGCACAACACAGGTGTGAGGAGTGAAGCCAGGAGTTGCCCCTGTGCATATTGCAGAGCCGAAGATCCTCCCACCCACTCTGAGTAGAGCACCTCTGCTTTCATCTACTCTAAATGATTCTGGTAGAATAAACGTTTCTTTTAGGCTAAATGAAAAAAGAGTTAAGAGCTACTGCCCCACAGGACACACTGGCCATTGTCAGTAGTGAAAGGAGCTGGAAGCAGTGGTAGTTCCAGGATGAAATGTATGAACTGTTACATGGCACTTGAAATCAGGTTTGGGGACTTGAGGGTGGCTTTCTACCAGGACCATCAGTGGGCAATCAGTGAACTTGTTTCTCTGTCATCTTGGCTCCCTAGGGTCTTACCAGGATGTCCTTCCAACCCTATACTCACAGCCAACTGCAGCAGATCCTAGTGTCCCGACTCAAACATATAAAGGCCTTTGAGGATGATGCTATCCAGTTGGTAGCCAGGAAGGTAAGTCAGCTTGTGAGGAGCTCCTAGCTGCACCCACGAACTAGTCAGCAAGTCTTGCTGAGTACCTGTCAGTGTGAAGCCTTGTGTTGGGTACTCTGGAGATGAGAAGTTTAGGAAGTCCTATAAAAACACAAAACACTAGAAAAAAAATTCCTTACCCCTCTTATTATATAACTAATTACAAGGCTGTGAGTATGGTGGGCTTATCTGCAAATGGTGGTTAATTGGTTCAGGGAGTAGGAAGCTTGTATAATGAAAAGGGCGGTATAGTCGGTCAGGTAGACAAAGCTGGTTTGAATTCTGGCTCTAACACTAAGAAAGTTACTTAAAAACTTTCTGAGCTTTAGTTTTCTTCTCTGAAAAATGGAAATAGTAATAGCTACTTCACATGGTCATTGTGAAGACTAAAAGAGATCACATTTATAGGGTGATCCATGGTCTGCCCTCCAAGGTAGGTCTGAGGTGTTGGGTACTTATGTCTTCCAAGCGCATGGGAGAGTGCCAACTCGGATTCATGAGATAGTCTCCAGGGCTGCTAAGGAACCTGTCAGATTAGGGAGGGGCTGCTGAGATGAGTAGTTAAATATCTGCCTCAGGCTGAACATAAGAAGCCACACACCCACAGTATTTCAGCACTTAAATGAATTATAAATTTATTTCTAGTTTCTTCTTGCCCCAAATGCTGTGAACTCTGCATGCCTGTAGCAGCAGCACACATAACACCTGCTCAGAGGTGGGTGACAGTATTCGGTACTAGGGTGAGAGGTGAGCCAGATAGGGTGCTTGTCTCCTAGCTTTGCTTCTTAAAAGTGAGATCCTCACAGTTACCATCTAATCCTTTTATTGGGTAGAGTTTTTCAATTCTATCATGTAATTTCTTTTTTCTGAGTGGCCCTTTTTTATGCTATCTTATTTATTTGAGCTTTTTTCTCCCTTTTCCTCCAAGATGCTTTGGCCTGTTGGTTTTGATCTCTATCCTGCGTTATTAAATACTTGCCTCAGATGCCTTGGTTGTCTACTGCAGCATAAAAGTGGGGATTGAAAAGCATTTTGGGAGCTCTGAGCACAAGAGTGGGGCTTTTTCACTCAGAGCTTCACTGTGGGATAATCTAATTGGGACAATTTCAGGATCTTCAGTTCTTCTGGGATAGTCTGATTTCCCATACCCTGGCATCCCACTCCTGCATCCTAGGAGGGCAGTATTCTGGGAGTGGGGGTCAGCGTCAGAGAGGGCGGAGTTCTTCAAATTCACCATGTGAACACTAGCCATCTATATTTAGTAAGAGAAATCCCTGCAATGATAATTAGTGTCCCCCTGTCCAGAGATTTTTTTTATCCTTGCTTGAGAATAAATCTTTGGTCTCCTGCCATGGCAGAAGACAGATAATCTCCAGGGCAAGGAGTTTTATGGAAACAGTACAAATTACCAAGGCAGAAGATTTTCTCACAAGCCCTACACTATCTCTCAGTGGCCTTGATGTTCATTCAACAGCACAGCATGAGGTGGGGGGAGGGACCTAGGGTCAGCAAACTTGTTTTATGAACAGCCAGGTAGTAAATGTTTTAGGCTTTGTGTCCATAATGGTCTTTGTCACCACTATTCGACTCTGCCCTTGATTGTAAAGGCAGCCATTCACAGTATGTAATGAATGCACAGAGCTGTGTTCCAATAAAACTATAAAACATAAGGTGGGCTGAAGTTTGCTGACTCCTAATCTAGAGCATCAGTTTCTTAACTTGCAACCAGTCCTCCTTATTTTAGCCAAACATACCTCCAGTTCCAGTACCACTAACAGCTGAGCATTTTGAAAATTTTTAATGTAACTTAAATTTATTCTGGAATTCCTCATTATTGGCTCAGGAACTGGCTTTCCCCAGTCTGCTAAGTCAACTGTTACTCTGCCATGTCTTTTCAACTTGCAGAATTTTATTGTTTACTCCTCTCCTGTTGCTTCCCTTTTCAGTTTCTTGGTCTTTTAATAAGGTTTCACAAGGCATCAAATTTGGATGCTGTGTTTACCCAAAACTCTTGCCTGTAATTTCAAGTCTCTCATTTCTTTGTGTTTGGAAGGAATTCAGTTCAGAGATGCAGGGAAGTCAGAGGTGAAGAAGGAATTCATGACAGCAAGAGTAGCAGGGAACTTGCAGGCAGCAGAGAGTAAGAAAGAACAGAGGGAGGAAAGGGAAGCTCACTGAACTCGAGTCCCTTGCCAACTCCTAAACCAAGAGTTGCTTGACTCTGCACAGCATGGAAACTAAGTCCCTACCACCCCAGGATTTGGGGGAGCTGCAGAGCACTGGATGGAGTGAGATTAAGTTCTGAGAACTTCCCAAAGGCAAAGAAAGGAGATTTTCATGTTGGCTACTAAAGAGCACAATCGTGCAGCTGCAGTCTGGTCTGGGTCACCCAGGCGATGGGAAATTGCAAGCCCGGAGCTCAGAGCTCTCAGCAGCCCCTCCCTACTTATCTGAATTAGGACAGAGACGCAGTGAAGACCAGTGCTTAAGTCTGGAGAATAGGATAAAATAGCAAAGCAACAAAGACACTTACAACTGGAAGAGCACAGAGACAAAACATAGTAAGTTGAGCAGTGAGAAGCTTTTATTTAAGGCAAAAAGGTACACACTCAAAGAAAGGGGAGTACGGGCAACCTCAGAAAAGAGGCACCCCTAAGGGTTTAGGGTCTGGGGTTTTATACGGCTTTTTGGGTAGGATTCAGCATAAGGCATTGATTGAGACAGGGACCATGGGCTTAGACAGAGTAGAGTGAGGGCCTCCGGAAAAAGCAAGGCAAGATACTTACAGTCAAAGCAATGTAACAATGTAAAGTCCCTAATCCAAACTCTGTGTTCAGCATTATGCAAAGTCAAGGTCACACTAATTCTCTAGGGTAAAGATACTAGACTAGGAATATAGACATCCTCAGTGAGATCAGCTAATTAACTCATTTACACTGTGAGTCTTTTTTGGCTGGCTGGTTTTATCTGGTTAACTCTTTGAGTCCGTTTTAGTGAGCTCTACTGGCTTTATTCTCCCTCTACCCCTCTAATGTCTGTCTTTCTACCTAACATTTACATATAAAGAAACTTTTATGTTTTCTGTATGTTTTAAGTATGATATCAAGTCTTTGTTGGTCTGATTCTATTGATTGCTGGTTCTCATGCATTTGTGGCCTTGTTTCCTTGTTTTTGTGTATTGATTTAAATGTTTTTTTCCCTGTATGCTCCTGTTTCTTAGAACTTTGCAGATTAAAGCTCTGGTTGAAGTTGAGTTAATTTGGAATTTGTTT
Organism: Manis pentadactyla; assembly: GCF_030020395.1. Taxonomy (NCBI): domain Eukaryota; kingdom Metazoa; phylum Chordata; class Mammalia; order Pholidota; family Manidae; genus Manis; species Manis pentadactyla. The sequence goes on along the minus strand of NC_080022.1, from coordinate 42,053,602 downwards.
TTGCTTCTGTCAGTTACCAAGGATCACTACCAACTTTTTCAACAAAAGAGTTTAAAAAATGGACCATTTTTAAACAAATTCTCCACTTGTAGTTTTTAAAAGACATAATATAAATTTGGGCTACAAATCCATGTGTGAGCTTGTGGTTGTAAAGACTCCGTTTTTTTCATTCTATACCTTTCTAGCACCAAGGTCAAAAAAGGCCGTTTTTCTCCCTATCCCTTCTGCATGACGGATCTCTCATTCACACTCATATTGAAGCTGTAGTGGAGGTCGGGTCCTAAGTTTATGCAGGCTCTTCTGTTAGATCCATGTTGGGTGGGTCCCAGCTTTTTCTTCTGCCTCCCTCATCCCAGCAGCAGTCAGAAAGCTTGTTTACAAATCACCAAGACTCTTGAATGTCCTCAGGGAGAGAACTGCTTTGGGTGTTTTCTTGCTTCCCAGGGTTCCCTTATTCACTTTTGTTTTTAGGTCTCTGCAGTAGCTCTTGAGTCCATGTTATTAACCACTACATACTGCTTCACAGGGCAGTCAGTGGTAATGGTGACAGGAGGCAGAAGTGATAGGGCAGAAACATCACAGGATATCCATACCAATTGGATTTGGGAGATTAGAGAGGGGAAGAATTACTTCAGTTACTAGAATCTTCAGTTACTAGAAAAGTGACTTTTGTTTTGAATGTCTTAAATATGAATTCTGAAAACAAATATAAAGAAAAAATTTAAAAACTCCTTAATCCCACTTCCCAGAGATGACTACTTTTAATGTCTTGGTATGGTGTTCGTGTGTGTGTGTGTGTGCGTGTATGTGCACATATATGTATATATACAATGTGCCTTTTTAAACTTAACTGTAGCATGAATCTTGGAAGGAAATAACCAGTTCAGGATGTTGTCAAGCAGGGTATCAGTGGTGTTCAGGCAAATGGTTGGGATCATTGGCAGGCACTAGGAATACTGAGGGATCCTGGCGGGCTGCAGTGAGTCTAAAAATTCCCTCAGTGAAGTTTACAGTGCAGAGGGCCTTCTAAATCAGCCTGGATGAGGGTACAGTCATTTCTGTGAACAGAGCCCAGGAGCCTCTCAGCCTCTGTGTACTTGGAAAGAAAGGAGCAACAGTGGAGTCACTGGCATTGTGGGTTGGTTTCATCCATCTAACCATGTTCTTCTGGGTCCTCCAACTTTGTGGCTTCCTTCCCTCTTGATTCTGGTTCATTGAGCCATTACTGAGGCAGCCTCTGAAACTCATCACATGCTGTGAGGGATGCTCAGGCTGACAGGCATTATCTCCAAAAAAGACTGGACCTCAGCCTCCTGGTTTTGGCTGACTGCTTCTGGGGCACACTGACTGTCTTCACACAAGGAACAAGAACCCTTGTTTCCAGGTTATTTGATAGTGGTCTTGGGCCAAGGGTCTCTTCTTTAAGATTTCATTTCCCTAATATTAAATAAAGCTGAAAATTTCTGCCTTCTCTGTTGTGCAGTTATCTGTAAGTCCAAGGCAAAGGTTTAGACTCAGGAAAGAATCCCAGGCAAGTGTAATAATTGTATCTGGGCTTCCATCAGGTTCCCACCTGGGCTAAGTACTTCAGGCTTAAGTCCACCCCCAGCACTCTTTTCCCTTTTTTAGCAGAACCCAAAATCTGCTGGTTTTTCTCCTGGGCTGAAATGATAAACATACCTAAAATGTTCCTTCTTGTAGGTAGCAGCGCTCTCTGGAGATGCACGACGCTGCCTAGACATTTGTAGGCGTGCCTCAGAGATCTGTGAGTTCTCCTGCCAGAACCCTGACTCCCCTGGCCTAGTCACTATAGCCCACTTACTGGAAGCAGTAGATGAGATGTTTTCATCGTCATACATCACTGCCATCAAGTAAGATGCTTCTAATGAATATAAACAATATTGTACTATAATTATGTAATGTGATAAGTAGAGCTACAATGGCAATCATATTACAATATATAAATGAATCAAAGTAGCATGTGGTATACCTTAAATTCACACAGTGTTAGATGTCATATATATTTAACTTTAAAAAAGGTAAGATGCTTTTGCTTCCCAACCCTGAGCCATGGTAGACCAGAGGGGTCTACAGTCTGGGATTGACCATGAGAGCTTGTTGCCTTTCCTAAGCTTTTACTCCTTCAGCCTACATTTAATGATGACATTGTCCTTTTTCTTAAGAAGCATAGTCTATAGGGAGACAGAAATGTAAACCTAGTACAATAGGAGAATAATTACTATTTATTGAACTGTAGGAGTTCAATGAAATAAAGTGCTATTCGAACAAGAAGGAAGCCGCTACTTCTCACACACTGATAAACTTGGCTCATGAAATGAACATGCTGGTACCTTTTCAGTTGTAGCTGCTGTATTCTCTCACTTCCAAAGTGGCATTTTCCATATCATTTTAAGATTTGGGGGGATCCTTGCTGAATAATATAGGAGAGAGTATTTCCAAGTTTTTTTCCTCTCTCTTCTCTAAAGATACAGGAAAGTTTTGTTTGGCTTTCCTCTGGGCTGGTGGTACAGATACTTCTGAGAATTCACATCTCATTTTCTTTAAGAAATTCCTCCATTCTGGAACAGAGCTTCTTGAGAGCCATCCTTGCAGAATTCCACCGATCAGGACTGGAGGAAGCAACTTTTCAGCAGGTAATTGATTTCCTTTTTTCAAATCCTAGATTTTAGTCTGACATCTTTAAAATATGTGGAAATTTTGATTGCTATGTAACAGTTCTCTCTTTTGTGCAAACCTGATAATACTAAAGAATGTCAGACCATCCATACTTATGCAGTATTGAGTTGCATGAGAAGAGACCTTTAGCAACTGGTTCCTGCATTTTAAACTGAAGGTTTACTATGTACTGGATACTGTTCTAGCAGTGGGAGATGCAAAGATGAACAAGACAAAAGTTACTGCTATAACCAGCTTACTATGTAGTGGAGATGTAGCTTTAAGAATGAGCCATGTTTAAAAACAAATCATAAAGATTAATGCAAACACCCTTTGAACATAGTTTCAGTTATATTGAGTAAAAAGTCTCATTAGGGCTTGTGCCTTAGAGGTTTATTTAAAACCAGTGTTCTTAGGTAATGAGCTGCCTTAGAAGATGAATTGTTAAAGGTGTTGGAGTGTGTATACCTACATGTGTGTATGAGTATGTTTTAGACACAAATTGAGAGGTCAGGGAAACATTTTCCTTCTACGTACTAATTTGCAACCTTTCAGGTTTTCTTTACTTCTTTAAATTCTTCTTTTTAAACATTTAGTTGCTGATTATGCTTTGCTGTTAATTTTTCTCCTTCTGGAGCCTGAGACAGCTCTTCTGCAGAGAGTGACTTTGATTTTCATTTGTAAACATTTCCTGAACATATACAATGTGCCAGTAACAGTGAGGTGCACTGGGAACCCTAAGCCGAATTGGTTAATATCCCTGCTCCTGATCATCTCCCAGTCTTGATGAAGAAGAGTGTGGGGTATAGACTTATAACTGGTTAGAACAGAAAGTGACCAGGAAGCACTACAGAGCCTGGCCCATATGCGGGAGGGGGGAGGGGGAGAGGGGCCTTAGGAATGTGTTTCCAGCTATTCTCCTGCCTCTCTTTAGTCAGATTCAGTATTCTCTGTGAGCCTTTGTGCTTTTCTAAAGGTCGTGCCTTGGCACCTGTGCACTGTATCTGCTGAGAAAAATGCCCTTGCAGCAAAATTTAACTTAAATTACGACAATCTCAATTGGAACTCTCAGCTTGTGGAGACTAGGACTGTTTATATAATAGTGACAGTTATTAGACATTTTAAATATTTGAGGAAGGTGGTGGTACATTTAAGAGAGAAAACTGAAGCTCAAAAAGTGAAATAACTTGCCCAGGTCACTTCTTTAGGTAATTGGTAGAACCAAGCAAGATTCAGACCGGCTGTTCTCTGTTTCCGAGGCCAGTATTGCATTCTGTCCCTGCATTTGTGCCCCATTGGGGGACCCACTGATGCCTTCCAAGGCATTGAGGATCCTGGACAGGAAGTGTCTGGTTTTCCAGATGAAGAAATAAATGATCAGATACGGCACAGGACTACCCTTCCCCTTAACCTTTCCAGCAGTTGACCTGGGATTTGCTTTTTTATTTCCAGGTATACCGTCAACACGTGGCACTGTGCAGGATGGAGGGACTTCCATACCCCACCATGTCAGAGACCATGGCAGTGTGCTCTCACCTGGGCTCCTGCCGCCTCCTCCTTGTGGAGCCCAGCAGGAATGACCTGCTGCTTCGTGTGCGGCTCAATGTCAGCCAGGATGATGTGCTGTATGCACTGAAGGAAGTGTGAAGGGCTTCACAGGGAAGAACTGTGATCTGCTGTTTCTCAAGAGCCCAAGATCCTTTTTATAAGCACATGGAACTGTTGTAGCAGAGTACACTGAATGAAAATGGTGGTCTTGTATTTTGGAATTTTCCATTAAATAATTTGATTTTTCCCAAGTGTTTGGGAAGTTACAGTCATTATAGAACATCAGATTATAAAAACAAACCGTTCTTTCTACAGTAGGCCTTCCTGCTAACTTTCATTTCTGTTAGTGGCTCTGGCATTTATTTAATGGTAACATGTTATGTATATAAATTATGTGTACACAATAACTTGTATATATAAAACAGTTCTAGGAGAACATGTAAGAAATTGGTTATATTGGTTGCTTCTGGGAAAGAACAGGGTAGGTAGGGTCAGGGTTTAGAGGAAGATTTTCACTGTATCTTTTAACTTTTGAACAATGTGAATGTAACAATTATAGTTTATAAAAAAGAGCTGCTGGAAATAATATGTGACAAACAATGCCTAGCAACAAATAGCTAGAAAATATAATTTTTAAAGAGGAACCATTTATCATTAAGAACAAATCTTTAAATAAAAACCCTGTGACAGAGAATATAAATTATGTAGGAGTACATCTAATGAAAATATATAATTAATCCCTAAATACAAATCAATTCTAGTCAAAACCTTGCAGGGTTTTTGCATAACTTTGCAAGTTAATTCTCATATTTAGATGAAAACCAGCAATTGAACAAACTGATACCCAAGGCCTCCCTATGTCAGGCACTGAGAAAAAATATCACCCATGTAATAGTCCTGCCAGAAATGCTTGACCTGAATCTGTTAATAATCAAATAAAATTGAGAGAAAATATTCTGCAAAGCAACTGCTTTTCTTAAAAAATATCACTATCACAAAAGACAGAAAGAAAACCCAACATGGAGGAACTATTCTAAACTAAAGGAGAACAGAGATGTGAGAGCTAAATAGCTAAATATACTGTGTGAACCTTAATTGGGTCATGAATTTAGAAGATACAAATATTATTATGGGCTATATTCATATTAGGTAATAGTATCATGTGAATATTAAATTTTGTGTGACAAATTATTTTGGTTATTAGAATGCCCTTATTAAGAGAATCATCATGAAATATCTGAGTATAATAAAATATCTGCAACTAATTCTCATAGTTAAGAAAAAAATGTGTAGGTATTATATACAAATATTTATAACTACATATAATGGGCTAAGGATCAGTATCAGTATTTGAAAGCATTACACAGTAAAGAAAAGAAAAATAGGTAAATAAGTTATCCACAGAATAAGAAACATGAATGACCAACAACATGGAAACAGTAAAAAAGGTCTACAAGTCAACCTTTCACATTTATTAGAAAATCTTTCCATGATGATATGCAACAGTTGGAACCCAAATTTCCAACTGATGGGAATGTAAACTGGAACTACTGCTTTGGAGATAATTTGGGTAATAATGAGTCTGGAAAAAGAAACCCTATGTATGAGCCAGGAATTCCACTTCTAGGCAGATGCTGTAGAGAAACCCATGTGTACACCAGGAGGTGTGTTGAATGTTCATAGCGCTGTAATTATGGCAAGCCATTAGAAAAGTTATTTTCATACTATGAAATACCATACAGATATGAAAAATAATTAGATGTATAAGTATCAATGCAGATGAAGCTTACAAACAGGGTTGAGTAGAAAAAGAAATTGAAGAATATATGCCGGGGATACCAAAGATAAAATGTTACAGCTTCCAAAAAAATAACTATAGGTTGCTTCAGGATATATACCTATTAGAAATAGAAATGCTCAGGAATAATGAACGCCAAATTCAATAAAGGGCTATTGTCTCTGGGAAAGGGTTGCAACATGAGAGGGCTTTAACTGTATTGTATTTTTTTTTTTCTTAAACTTACAGTAGGTGCCTATGTTTTATGTTAATTCACACAAGAAATAGGAACCCATGCACTAGTCTAGACACTGGCGATAAGAGAACAAAACAAAAACTGCCTTTATGGAGCTTGTATTCTAGCAAATGTGAAATACTGTATATCTTTGTGTATATCTTAAATACTTCATTATACGGTAAAAAAAAATTTTATGAGAAGAAATACGGAGTGAAACTTAAATTTTAAAATGGTAAAGTCGGTTTCTTTGGGAAATCACCCAAAAAGTTTGTTCAAAAAAACTGTACGATGTTTGAAACCGCTAACTACAAAACAGTTAATTTAAACGTTTAAGGAGCTAGGAATGAGTTGCAAGATTTTAGATGGTAGCGTCTCTTGAACGACCCTCCCACGCCGTTTTACTGCCCTGCTGGGCAGGGGGTAAGAATTTGATGTTAAGCTGTCGGAAATGACTTCAGGAAGAGGTGTAGAGAGCACTGTCATATTTTAAGTATTCAGTCCGCGTTCTGATTGGAAAAAGCACATTCAGGTGCGGAATGATTTAGAAACACAGTCCCATTTTCCTAGAGAACCGATTATAAAGCACACCAACAAAGCGGTACGCGGAGAGATGCCTCCAATAGGGTGGGGCGTGTTGTAGCCCTGACCCCACGCCGAAGGGGCAGGGCGAGGATGCGAAGCTTCCTAGGCCGGGCGAACGTGCCCCCAGGACCCTCGGAGTGGGAAATATAGGGGTAAGCTTGGCGGGGTAATTGTAACTGTGCGAGAGAAGGGGGCGCACCTTCGGTATTTATACAAGCAGCGGGACCACTCCCACAACAATCCTCAGCGAGCCTCATACTACCAGCCTGCAGTCGCCTGCGCGCCGAGAAACCCAGCCTTGGGAGTCACCTGTTGGAACGCCACGCCCGCCTCGTCTTGCGCATGCGTGCCGCGCGCCTCTGTGGAGTCACGTGGTAGGGCGCGAGCCGTCTCCCGCGGGGTAGCTTCCTGTCACAGCCGCCGCCGCGGCCCGGGCGGTGCCGGGTGGGACAAGGCCCGGGTTGTTTTTGGAGCAGCCGTGAGGTATGCAGCGTACCCGTTCCCCGGTGTGGGGAGAAACAGGGTCGACCGGGTCGATGGAGGCGGCTGGGGCAGGGCAGGGCGGTGCGTCCTGCCGCGCGGGAGTGGGCCCTCCGGCCTCGCCTCCCCTGCGCTCTGCGCTGCCTCCTCCTGTGAGTCCGCGTGTGGTTCCAGCACCGATGCCGCCGCCCGGGGCTCCCGGAGCCGCAGACCTGCGTGGTTGGCCGACCTCGTTTTTCCGTGAGCCCGCTCTCTCTTCGGCCCCCGCTCAGCTGACTCCCGCATTCACCCAAGTCACCGAAAGCTGACGCTCGGAGTCACCCTGAGCGCCCCCTCCCGTGCGCCCACATCAGTTAATCTTGGAGCCCTGTTGACTTTACCCCCTAACTCTGGAATTCATCCACTTCGCTCCATCCCCAGCGCTACCCCCATCTTTCGCCAGACGGTTGCAAGACGCACACTACCGAGGCGGCTTCCAGCCTCCATTCTCCCTCCTACCTCCTTCCCTTCTGCAGCCGTTGGCATGTTTCAGAATCGCCAACCTGGCCCGTCACGTCCATTGCCCTCAAAATAGTGTCCCAACTCCTTTAGGCTTAAAGGTTTTTCTGTTTGCCCTTTGCTCACATTTTCAACTTAGCTTGTTCCTTTACTTGTCTCACACTTTATGCCCCCAGTACCTCTGGTTCTTTAGTTTCCTTGTGCAGGCTATCTCGGAACCATTATCAGGTGGTTTTCTCTGTTTGGAATCCCTTGCCCTTTCTTTCCTCCAAATTCTAAATGACTCAGCACAGACGCCACCTTCTCCAAGAAGCCTTTTCTCTGTGTGCCGCATATGTGGCCTCCCCTGGAGCAGCCCTGTGTGGGTTGTGTCCATTCGTCAACGGCTATCACCACCATTGTATCTCCAACATTTCCTGAGGGCTGAGACCGTGTCAGATTAATTCCTATTCTCCCAGTGCCAAGCACAGGGTGTGACACCCATTAGGTCCTGCAGATGCTGTGAGATCTCTAAGAGAAGCAGAATGCTGAATCAGATTTCTCCAGAAAAGAAGTGTCTCATATTCGTGCTGGCCAATGGTAGCCACTAGCTGAGGAACAAAAAAATTATATTAATTTAAAAGTTTATTTTTAAAATTCGCTAAAAATAAATTTTAATTTTAATTTTAATTTTAATGGCCACATTTGACTACCGTATTTCACAGCACAGCTTTACAGCCTTTCTGAATCCTACCTAGCCTAGGACCCACCCTGTACCTAGAGTTATTTCCCTGAATTTGACTTCCTAGGGCCCCCCCAACCTCTTGGTTTTAATCCAGATTTGGCAGTCACTTAAGTAACTCTTTGTTGTATCCACACTCCCCACTTAAACCCATGAAAGATAGTCTTCATCCCTTCCATTTCCATGTTGCTTACTTCAGTGCTACAATTAGTATTTCATCCTTTGTTAAGCATTGCCTTCTGTCTCTGATTTGGAGTTTACTAACTACCCCTTACAACAGGTAGCATTTGTAGGCTGTTTCCGTCTGAGTCTCTTCCACTGCCCACCAGACAGGTATTTAGGCTGCCAAGATGCCAGGGCCAAGACCTCGGAAGGGCCCTCATTCCAGTGGCCAGGGTGTGGCAGCTGCCAAACAGGTATGGATATAGCCTCCTTCACCCCTGGGCTAGGCTGGGGTGGGGGTCTCTAGGCAGGTTGGGCACACTGGGTCACCTGTATGGGTTTCCGCATTAGTCCAGAAGCTTTGAGAGTGCCTCCTGAAGTTGGCAGAGCCCTTCAAGACCCTCTGACTAGCCCCTTCCACATACATGTGGGAGAGGAGGCCTGAGCTCTCCTGTGTTTAAACCCAGGTATCCTCCTGCTAAGGCCACCTCCATAGTAGTGATCTGGAGGTTTCAAGAGCCAAAGTGTAGGGTGTTCTGATGGGGCCTTGATGCTCTTAGGGGTTCTTCATTTAGGTCCCCACTTTTGCTTGCCAGCCAGATGCCAGAACTTGAGGGCTGTGACCACTGGGAAAGTTTTGCTGCTTAGGGACTAGAGGGCTGTGTGGCCCAGTTGGAGGCTGAGGGGGTCAGTCTCTAATCTGCTCCCCTTATTTTTTCTGGGCCCAAGTCCTAAGATTTCTTAGTCCATTTTATTGCCTTAAAAAAGAGGCAGGTAATGGAAGGTGGGATAAAGGACATAGACTCAAGTCACAAGACCTTTATTTTAAATTCTAGCTCTGACACTTACAAGGCAGCCTGTTTCATCAGATCATGGAGATAAAAATAGGGCCTACCTTTACCTAGAGTAGTCAAATTCACGGAGACAGAAAAGAGAATGGTGGTTTCCCAGGGGCTAGAGGGGAGGAGGAAAAGGGCAGTTGTTTAGTAAGACGAAGAGTTCTCTGGGGAGGGGGTAATAGTAATGCAATGTGAATGTACTTGATGCCACAGAACTCTATACTGAAAAATAGTTAAGATAGTAATTTTCATGTTATGTGTGTCTTACCACAATTAAGAAAAAATAGAGCCTGTCTCTCAGGATTTTGAGAATTAACTAAGGTGATCATGTGGAGTGCTAAGTACAGGGCTTAGTAGCCAGGGCTCTTACTGTTGTAACAGTAATGGCAGTGGAGTCCTCCTGGGTTCTTTGTAGTGTCATCAGGGAGAGAAGTGTCTCAAAGGGTCCTGTTGTGGGCCTCAGTTTCCCTTTCTGCACACTGGACCTCAGAGTCAGTGAAGGAGCCACTGAACACCAGAGACCAGCTCTGGGGCTGGGCTGCACCCCCTGCCTCATTTTGCAGCTCCTATTAACCCCTCTCTGCTCTCAGCTGGGGCTCTTTATGGAGTTCAACCCTGAGGACATGCTGCTGGGGACGGAGGAGCCTGAGGATGATGGGGACCTGGAAGCTGAGCTGCTAGCCCTCACTGGGGAAGCAGGCACCATAGGCACAAAGCCAGCACCCAAGGGGCAGGGTGAGTCTGTGGCACTGGGCTGGCTTGGTGGTAGGGCCAGGTGGTGGAAGAGGAGAGGTTCCTCTTCTCTCAGCTGGGAAGAGCCAGCCAGATCACCTGGGCCTTCTGACATCTGTCCCTTTTGCAGCATTCCCACCAAGAGCCATCTTGGCCTGCTCACATACCCGTGTGACTTTCCTGACTACACCCTGTCTCCACCCCCATTTCAGACAATCAGCAACCTGCTTCTCAGACTGACTGAGGTCCCAGTCCTTAGCCCTAGCCAAGGCCTGGTATGGAGTAAGATCCTGGTATGGAGTAAGAGCTCAGCACAGACCAAATTAGACACATAAGAAATGCATAGACATTGTGTCTAATGAATGAATAAATGGAATTTCCCTCCCCTGAATATCTAAATCTTCCTCTCTTCTTACTGGAAACCCTCCTAGAGGACCACCTCCCATCCCATGTGCCCCTTAGTTGAGGACAGTGGTGGGGATCTGGGAAGGGGTCCACTGGGGGAACCATGGCTCTCACTTCTCTCAGTCCAAACCTGCTTTGGGGTTAGATAGCTTGTGTTTGAATATTGGGTCTGCCACTCACTGGGATTACAATATTGGGAAAATTAGTATTGGTAGTTCTCAGTTTACTCATATATAAAGTAGGAGTAACATTACCTATCTTGCAGAATCATTGTGATGCTCAAATGGACATTGAAAATCTTTACATATGTGAAAGGTATGCTTAGGGGGAGTGGATACATATGTCCATGAATAACTACTACAGCAGAAGTGCTAAGAGAGCAGCTCATTGCCTGTTGGAGGGCCCAGGAAGGTTTCCCTGCTGAGAGGCTTTCAAGCTGGGTGATAAAGGAAGAGCAGTTTTCCTGGTGGGACCTCAGCTGTGGAAGGGAAGGAGGATTTCTACCAGCACAATGGATTGAAGACCCTCCTCATGGACCTTAGAATTTTGAGTTGCCCTGACCCTCTGTGCCTTCTTCCCCAGCCCCACTGCCTATGGCCCACATTGAGAAGTTGGCAGCAGACTGTATGCGGGATGTGGAGGAGGAAGAGGAGGAAGGGCTGGAGGAAGATGCAGACTTGCTGGTGCGTCTGCTGGGCTGGTGTCCAAGGGCTCTGGTCACGCCTGTGTGGGAGGCCTGGGGTGTGTCCTGTGTGCTCTGATGGTGAGGGAGTGCCTTGCCCTTCTTGGGCCTGTTTTCATGATTAGACAGCATAAGACTACTCTCCTTTGATACCTGCTCTGAGCTCTGCACTTGGGGATTCTCAGATTTGGAGTTTTCTCTGTTTTCAAGGCTGTTCTTGGTTATACTAAAGAACTATTTTGCTAAAGGGGACTTTAGGCACAGGACTGATGTTGCGAAATAATTGCTGGGAAGGGGGTCTGTTATTGTCTTATCCGTCGTGGGCATGGCCATGAAGTTCCGAAGCTTCTGGGATTTCTGTCTCCCTAGACTGAGCTGCAGGAGGTCCTGGGTACAGATGAGAAGGCTGGACCCCTGGAAGGCAATGAGACAGCCAGCCTGGGCGGCTCTGAGGAGGAGAAGGGACAAGAAAATACTGAATCTACAGTGCAGGCAACTCTCATGACAGCTTCAGTCCCAGTGGCTCAGGTAGGTGCCAGAAGGACCCTATGTGTCCCTGTGTAACATGCACGTGGTTAGCTTGCATAGGCAGGTTGCAGGATCCCTTTCCAGGGCCCTCCAGCAGCTGTCCCAAGCAGAGACTGAGCACGAGAAACTCTGGTGGCTGGCTGGCCTCAAAGGCCTCTCTGTTCTCCCAGGCCAACCCCTGTAGCCATTTCTTGGCCTCTACAGATTGTCTGGGCCTCTGACATGGTCACTAGCCCCTCCACTGAGTCTTTGCCTCCCATCTTGAGGCTTAAAAGCCTCAAGGCTCTTCTTTCTCCTTGAATCCAAGCTCTGTTTTCTGAGGCAGCATCCTTGCAGGAAGGGGGTAGCAAGGGCCTAGTTGGCCCTGGAGTGCCCAGGCCCTAAACTGAAGTATCTACAGGCTGGAGGGTCTCGAGGACTACAGGCTCTGCTGGAGGATCGAATCCACAACTACTGGGAGGCTGTGGCTAGTGCCAAGGAGGCAGGTGAAGCAGCCAAAGCCAGACGCTGTGAGCGTGGCCTGAAGGTGGGTTGGGCCTGGTCAGACAGCAGGGCTGGAATGAGTGAGCTGAGGGCAGTGGGTAAAACATTAGGAGGCTTGGCCAGTAGAGGGGGTGCTTTCCCACTAGTCCTATGGAGGTGAAAGATCCCTGGCCTGTCTTTAAGCAGGGTCCAGGCCGAGATGACTGGCTGGGTTTCTGGTTCTTCTCTCCCTAGACTCTGGAGTCTCAGCTGGCTGCTGTGAGGAAAGGCAGGAAGATCAGTGAGGATGAGATCCCACCTCCAGTGGCCTTGGGCAAGAAGCCCATGGCCCCCCAGGAAGCAGCTAGCAGGAGCCCTGAGGAAGACTCCCCAGCTCCCCCCACCTTGAAGCCAGGTAGCTGGAGACACATCCTCCCTTGTTCACAAGGTCAGGGTCCATGGCCTGCCTCCCTGTCTTGCTATTGCCCATTATCAGGAGTTGCACTTGCCCTGAGAGGTTCTCAGGACAACCAGACCTGTGGGTGCTGGGAACCCAAGGTGTGCTCCTTCTGTGATCCTCGTGCCCTGTCTGTAGGCTTTTTGTTTCTTCATAGACAGTCTCTCCCGGCCTGAGACGAGCCTCTTGGGCAGTCCTGGTATTTCTGTCCCACATGATCCAGACTCCGACCCATGGGCGCTGCTGTCAGCCCGACAGAGAGAATACAAGGTGGCTGCCCTGAACGCCAAGCGGGCTGGAGACCTAGACCGTGCCCGAGAGCTCATGAGGATTGGGAAGGTACAACATTTGGTTCAGAGGCCATGTGTCCAATCCCTCATTCCACAGATGGGCCAGTGACCTGCTCAAGGTCATGCAGCTAAACGGGACTCAAGTGAGACTGGAAGAAACTGAAGTTTTTTCTGCCTGGGTTCTTGGGGTTCCCTGGCTTATGTCCACACCTGCTTTTTTTCCTGCAGAGATTTGGAGCCGTCCTGGAGGCCCTGGAGAAGGGGCAGCCTGTGGACCTGAGTGCTATGCCCCCAGCACCTGAGGGTCAGCATGGGGATGGTGGGGGAACCAGCCGAGACTGGAGCTGGGTTTGGGGAAGAGTTTCAGGGCTGGGGCTGGTGCGGCAATCCTACCTACACCTCTGTTCTGGGGCCTTCAGACTTGAAGCTCCTCCCACAGGCTTGTAAGGCTCCCACAGCACCCTCAGTCGTACCCCCAGTAGTGGACCAAGTGCAGCCAGTGATGGCCCCTTCCAGCCCAGCAGCCCCAGGTAGGATGGGATGGTGGAACTATGAAGTGGGGACCTAGGGAGAGGCAGGCAGAGCTGATGCCATCTCCTTCCTCCTTTTAAGTGGCCTCTGCTGAGCCACAGACAGTGCTGGATGTCCTGCAGCAGAGGCTGACCAGGTACCAGGAGGCAGGCATCCAGGCCCGGGGCAGTGGTGATGAGCGCAAGGCCCGGATGCACGAGCGCATTGCCAAGGTGGGCCCACGGCCACACAGTCCCAGCCTGTGTCAGCCTCTCTCCTTGGCTGGCTGTCCTGTATCTGCCTGTTCCCACAGCTAGCCCTGGTCTTTGAGTTTCTGTGTTTCTGTCTGTCTGTCTCTGGAGCTCTTGCTGCCAGGGGCAGTCCTCCCTCCTGGGGCTGCTTTCAGCCTTCCTCTCCTGGTCTCCCCCCGCATGGAGCCTGCAGACTGCCACCCACCACAGGTCCCTCCTGTCCTTCCCTTGCAGCAATATCAAGATGCCATCCGAGCACACCAAGCAGGGCGGAAAGTTGACTTTGCTGAGTTGCCTGTTCCTCCAGGTGAGTGGCTTGGCCTTGGGGGTGATGAGGAGGTCTGAGCAAGGTGCAAGGCTGGGGAGATGATCTTTCATGTATGTGCCTGCACTTTGTGGGAGCCACCCATCCCAGCAATGCCCAGGAAAACCCAGCGAGGGCCCACAGAGGCCTAGTGCTTACCTGAAACTACCTACCCCTCTCACGCGCCCATCTCTCTCTGACAGGATTCCCCCCAATCCCTGGCCTGGCGCCCCCTGCAGGCACTGAGGAGGATGTAGTGGCAGCTGCCCGGAAACTGGCCTCCTTGGCGGATACAGCCCTGGCAGAGAAAGATGGGGATGAGGACGAGGTTTGGCTGAGGGCTGGAGACTCCAGGGTTTGGTTGGGGGAAACAGCACATGAGGGGTAAGCCCAAACCCTGTTGTTGTCCCTACTAATAAGCCCAGCAAGGTAGGTAGGTATTCTTTCTTCAATTTTACAGAGAAAAAATGTGGCTAAGGGCACCCAACTAGGAATTAGCAGAGCTAGAGTCAAACCAAGGTCTTTCTGACTCCAGAGCCCAGGTTTGATCCCCCTTACCCTGCTGTCTTCTGTTGGGGAGGTTAGCTCAGAGAGCTTTTGAGGCTTCTAGCTCAGATTCTCTAGAGCCCACAAGGGGAAACCATTTATCTCCGATCACACAGTGAGTTAGTACAGCCTTAGGAAGAGAGCCCGAGTCTGGGAGCTGCCAAGGCCAAGGTGGGGAACAGATTCCTTGGGACAGCCTCCTGGGCACTTGCAGGATGAGCCCCCAGCCCGGGCCCCAGTTGCCAAGAAGCCAGCACAGCCGCTGGTCCCTTCATCCCGGCCCCTGCCTGAGCCCAAGGCCTCAAGTTCTAAGGAGCCACTGAGTTCCTCTGGTGAGTTGGGGAGAAGAGGCTGGAGGACTGAAGCATCTGGTGAGGGGCAGGCATGGCTCTAAGCGGTGTCCTCCTTTCTCAGCGCGGGAGCAGCTAGCACTTCTAGAGGCACGGAAACAGCAGTACCAGCGGGCAGCCCTGCAGGCCAAGCGTGCCCAGGACCTGGAGCAGGCCAAGGCCCATCTGCGGGTGGCCAAATGCCTTGAGGCTCAGATCACCCAGGTCCAAGCTGGCCAACCTGTGGACCTCTCCAAGGTGAGTCTCACCTGGTGAAGCAGCAGGCCTTTTCAGGCAGAGGCATGTGGTAGGCTTGATGGGCAGGGATGTAAATGAGGCAGCTTCTTAGAGAAGGCAGAACTTGGATAGGACATACTGATAGCTGGGAAAGAGCCTTATGCTTATGCATGCATCTCTCTATCCCATGGCCCCAAAGAGGTCAGGGAAGGCCAAGTGAGCTGCCTGTGGTCAGAGATGACAAGGCAGGACAAGGCCAGTAGAAAGCAGAGCATTGTAGCAGCCTGGATAGAATGGGGGCAGTGAGTTTCCATCACTGGAGGTTAGTAGAAACTGGAAAAACATTTGGTTTGGATTCCTGCGTGAGGCTCTGTAAAGAAGTAATCTCTTGGGGCCCCTGGGGGGGCTTGTGACCTGGGCAGGTACCTTCACCCTTGACGGACGAGGAGGGTGACTTCATCCTCATTCACCATGAGGACCTGAGACTCTCCCAGAAAGCTGAAGAGGTGTATGCCCAGCTACAAAAAATGCTTCTTGAGCAACATGAGGTCAGTAGACTGCACGTGTATCCTCCCCTTTCCGTGCCCACACCTTCCCTTTGGGGAAAGGCATGGGGCTCAGACCAGGTAGGCCTGGATTCTAATTCTGGCTGTTCAGCTTACTGGCTATGTGACCTTGGGCAAGCCACTTTTCTTCTCTGAACCATATTTCCTTATGTGTAAAGTGGATGATTAATTCCCTTCTTTCAGGGTGGTTATGAAGTTCAAAGAACCGAATGGAGGGAAAAGTACTTTGAAGATAGGAGGAAGAAGTGTTAGGGGAGACAGATAAATAATGCATATATACAATTACTTACCCATGTTTGTGTATGTGTGTATTTACATTAACTGCTGTCTGGGAGTCTGCCTTTTGAAGTGATGTTTCTGGCAGGTTTTGAAGAATAGGAGTTTGCTAAGTGAATTTTGGGGTATGGCTGTCCTCAGGAGAGAAAGCAACAGAAACTTAAGCAGAAAAGTATGATAGGAGGAGTTGGGAACAGTGATCTTGGGGTATGGGTTAGGGAAGAAGGGTGAGGCTATAGAAAGTTGGGGCTTTCAGAAGTCAGGCCTCCAGTGCCAACCTAGACAGGTTCTGCTCTGGGCTCTGGAGTCACTCTGAGCCCCCGTTTTCAGAAGTGTCTGCTGTTCTCCAAGCAGTTCATGCACCAGGGCAATGTGGCCGAGACTGCCCGGTAAGTGAAAGGGCTGGGGCTTGGGCTTATGGGGTAGGGAGCAGAAAATAAGCCCTGCCATGCTGACATGTGCCCATCCCTCTCAGGTTTGAGAAGCTTGCTCAGGACCGCAAGCAGCAGCTTGAGATCCTGCAGCTGGCCCAGGCCCAGGGCCTTGACCCTCCCAGCCACCACTTTGAGTTGAAGACATTCCAGACTGTGAGGTACCAAAGTCTAAGGGAGACAGTAGCCCCAGGCAGGGATGGGGCAAGAGGCTGGAGACATAGGCCCCTTTAGCAGCTTCCCAGGCTTGGCCCTGCTGTAGACACCAAGGCTGAGATGTAATAGGACATGGTGCCTGCCTGTGAGGAGTTCAGAGCTGTGTGGTGACTGGAAGTTCTCACCTGGGGGCTCAAGGACCAAGGTCTGTGTGCCGGCTCTGCCTCTGCGGGCCCAGATAAGCTTTGCCTTCCTGAGCCCACTCTCCTCCCAGCCACCATCTGGCTAGGCAGGCAGGCACTAGAAGGGGGGACTTTTTTCCATTGCTGTCCTTTACTTTGTGCTCTTTCTCCTTGCTTCATGGCTATAGGATCTTCTCAGAACTCAACAGCACAGAAATGCACCTGATCATTGTCCGGGGAATGAACCTCCCAGCCCCTCCAGGTAGCCTTAGGGCCAGCCTTCTCCAGGAGACTAGTGGCCAGCCACTCCACCCCCAGCCAGTAAAGAGGCACTGGCTCTATGGCTCTGTCCACATCAGGTGCTGGGCTCCTGGCTACTTCCTGTTACCCTAACTCCCATTTCTCCTTCATAGGGGTGACCCCTGATGACTTGGATGCCTTTGTGCGGTTTGAGTTCCACTACCCTAACTCGGTGAGGTTCAGGCAGGGGTAGGATCTTGCGAATCCCGTTCCCCTTCCAGGACCTTGTGTTTACCTTCTCCCCATCCCTGGGAGGTCTATCTACAGGGAGGAGTTTGAAGACCTCTGGGCCCACTCCCTACAAGTGTCACTTCCCTCAACACTGACTTAGCTTAGAGTTCCTAGCCCTATATATCTCTCTTTTTTCAAGCTGTCCTTGACTTCTCGCTTCTTACTGCTTTAGGACCAGGCTCAAAAAAGCAAAACAGCTGTGGTGAAGAACACAAACTCTCCAGGTGAGGGCTGCTTTCTCTTTTCTCACTCTGATATATGTGGGCAGCTCTTGTGTTTTCAAAGTGCTTTCAGATCTGTTGCCTTACCTGGTCTACTCAACCTGGGAGATAAAGGCAGGTATTACCACTCCTGTATTATAAATGGGGGAACTGAGGCTCAGAGAGGTAAAGGGACTTGCTGAAGATTAGTGGTGGAAATGGGACCTCACTCCAGATTCCAGGTCTTTCCAACACTTGTGTATAATTTCTGTCTGTCAAGCGTATGAATACTGGCCGAGTGGACTTCAAAGCCAGGACCTAGACTCCCTACCATCCTCTGGTGGCAGCCACTCTGAATTGCAGGCAGTGAGATCAAGCTGGGAGGCCAGTCCTGGGCCTCTTCTTTCCACTTCCTTAAGAAGTTTGTGGGAGCCAAGCCCCTTCTTGTCTTTTCCACCTCCTGCAGAATTTGAACAGCTCTTCAAACTAAACATCAACCGAAACCATCGGAGCTTCAGGAGAGTGATCCAAAGCAAAGGAATCAAGTTTGAAATCTTCCACAAAGGGTGAGGTGCAGCTGTCTGTCGTACTGCTCAGGTGGGCTGAGCGGAAGGGTGACCTCTCTTGCTGCGGCTGCCCTTGCTACAACTCTGTTTTCCCTGATCACTGGGGCCCGCCAGCTCATTCCTGCCTACCCTGAATGCTGACTCTTGGCTCCCCAGATCCTTCTTCAGAAGTGACAAGCTGGTCGGTACAGCCCACCTGAAACTAGAGCGGCTGGAGAATGAATGTGAGATCAGAGAGATTGTGGAGGTAGGGTGGGCAAATCGGAGGACTTGGCAAGTGAAGAGCCAAGGTTAATTGACCATCAGTCCCTATGGTAGTTTATTTGTGTCTAAAAATACTGGTTAGCATGCTTCAAAGTAAGTCGTCTATTCCCATTTCAAATACAAAGAGATTCAGTGGAACTGAGAAAATTTCATATTGCCACCCAGGCAGGAAGTAGCTGTACTCTTTGTACAGGACTCGGCCACTCAAGTTTCCAGTGATGGGTCAGAGGGCCCTTGAGGTATCTGTCTATTGTGTCAGCTTGGCACACACAAATTCCTAGGTTTTGGTGGGCCAAGTTTTATTTGGGGCAGTTTCCTGGCAACATGATAAAGTGGAACAAGCCCTGGACATAAAGTTGATGTATTTCCAGACCAGGAACCCAGCAGAACACAGCCAGTCTGTGTTTAGAAATCAGTCCCAGATAGACAGCTCCTTAAGCTTCCATGAACTCATGGAATTTCACAGGCAGGGACTTTGAGCTTGTGTCTGGCAGATGAGAAAACAGGTCCAGTGAGGAGAAAGGTGTTACCCAAGTTCATACATTGTGTCCCTGGCAGGGCTCGGCTCAGACCTTGCTGATGCCTTGGTAGGCTGAGATTTTCCCCACTGTTGTGTGCCTGTGCCCATCCTGTCTGTGGGAGTTGTTCTCAAGTAGGGCCTGCTCTGCATTGCCCCCCCCCCCCCCCCGCCACCAACAGTGGTCGAACTTCTCAAACCTATAGCACTGGTTTGCACTCCAGCTGCCCCCTTTCCAGGCCTGGCCCTGTCATGTGGTGGCTGTGTGACTTTATCATCTACTTCTCACTGGGCCACCTGTGTGGGTGAGAGTTTGGGCTTAGTGGTTTTAAGGCTGCCCCCTGAACCAGAGCATTTTTTCCAGGAGTTGTCGTGGGAAAACTGAGTGAACAGAGCTCCCGGTTTCTCATCTTAACTCAGAGCATTGATCCTTATTTGGATTTGTGTATTACTTTTAAAATAAAACTTCCCTAAAATCACCACCACCAAAAAGCAGGGTAGGCAGGGTTGTCATGAAATAGATGCCCCTGTATTGACCCTGTAGGAAGCCTTAGCTCCTCTCATTCCTTACCTGTGAGCATAGGGAACTGTCTGTCCCCAACCCCCACCACTCAGTTACATCTCCCTCTCTGTGGTCTTCACAGGTCCTGGATGGAAGGAAACCCACTGGGGGCAAACTGGAGATTAAGGTGAGGCTGCGGGAGCCTCTGAGTGGCCAAGAAATGCAGATGGTCACCGAGAACTGGCTGGTCCTGGAGCCCAGGGGCCTCAGAGGTGGGCAGCTCTCTGGGCCCTCAGAACCTCTGCCCCCTGCTCAGGCCCCAAAGGGACCCCTCCAGTACTCATTTCATAGCTGGAGAGAAAGCCTAGGAATTTCTCATCTGTGAAGACCATTAAGAGGCAAAACTTTTAGGTAGGGCTTGGGCTGCTTTTCTCATGATCCTCAATAGAACTGAGGAGGGAAATTAACCTTACCAGATCTATCTTCAGGAAATCTTTCCTAAACTCTATATATTCATGGCAGTTTAGATTGACTTCCTGTGCTTTGTGCCCTTGTGTGCAGATGGTTAATGTCTGCAGAGGAGTCAGGCCAGTGGCCTTGTGCAGGAGCACACTCTTCCTGCTTTGCTGACTATAGAAGCCCTTGCACGTAAGGGAGCTGCTGCTACTCAAGCACCAAAGACCTGTTCAGTACGTGCATTACTGACCACAGCCCTGATCTTTCCTGTTGCTGGCCCCTCTGTCCAAGCAAGCTGGATTCCAGGACGGACCCACACCCCCAGTGCCCCCCACCTCCTTGCTCTGGGTGAAAGCCCGGAGAGCCTCATTCCTCTGTGGTGTGGAGTCTTGCAGCCCCTTAACCCGTGTATACCAACTGTGTGCAGCTTACCCAGCCCCCAGTTGCAGCATTTCTGGATGTGCCTTTAAAAGATAGACCTGTAGGGATAGAGAACTTGATGGTGATCAGGAAAGCCCCCTGCTGGGGGGGGGGCAGGGTTCTGTGACTCCAGTTGGTCACTGGTGGCCTATTCCACACAGCTTGGTCTATCACGCCGTGCCTGTGCAGCTCTGCCCTGGCCTCCCTGCTTCCCAGTGCTCTCAGTGGAAGAGGGACTGTAGTGGGCAGGAAGGGAAAGGCAACTTATATCTTGGGTTTGGTTCATAAATCTGAGACTAAAAGACTGTTAACTAGAGGAAAAAATATATATATAAATATATATATATATACACACACATATATAATTTCATGTAGCTGTTTTTATTTAACAAACTAGGTCTAATTCATTATAGGAGTTTACACTGTACACACAGAGTAACCACCAGAGTCCTAAACTAAAGCCGTGCTCTCTGTCACCTTTTAAAAGCCAGAGCAGCAGTAAAACATTTGTTAATTGTTAACTGACAAACTGCTGCTATGGCTTCTTTTGAGAGAGGGCCAGGGACACCTTACCTCTTCAGCTGATCATCTAGGGAAGTCTTAGTTCTTTCCCAAAAAATTATTATCCTTTGGCTTTGTTTTCTGAATGGATGGAAACAATGGGGGGATTTATAATTTCAATAGATTTAATATTCAAAACTGCAATATTCTACATTTCTTGGAAATAAACTTTAACATCCCATTTTTTTCCCCTTTGCATTTGACTTTAAATTCAACAAAGCATTCCTCAAGATCGTTTTTAAAAGGCTGTTAGGGAAGCAGATACATTCAGTTTACTAGTCACTATGGTATTGCATAAGCACAGCTCAGGGATTGAGCTTTTGTGTGTGTGCCTTTTTCCAGGATAGGGCCGGACCATGCTTCCCTGCCTTTAGGAGCAGAGCTTTAGTGGGTAACAGAGCAGGATTGACTTTTTTCCAAGAGCTTTCTGGCCAATCCTACCTATCAGGGTGAACTAGCAAAATTTCCACAGATTGAGTAATTGCAGTCACATCTGTGTGTCAAACATCTAGAATGAAAAGGAGTGTTGTTAGCCTTAGCCTTCATAAGGTAGCCTAGAGCACAGAGGGGTGGCTGGCCCAACCTGTCTCCCTCTCAGGTTTGTACCCAAACCAGTGCTTACTAAGATGGTTAGGACGGTTGTGGTTATTCTCGAAGTTCCAACCAGCCCTAGGAATTTCTAAACTCAAGCCTCTGTTGAATATGCCCTATTTCAGTTTGACAGGAAGTTTTCTGTGGCTCAAAGATTACCCCTTTGCAGCCTGATCATTTCAGTCTGCTTCACTGCTCTTTGCTTTTTTGGAAAACAACCTCCAGGCTGAAGGAGGCAAGACAAAGCTGCCCACTGGACTTGGAGACGGGGGTTCTTAAAAGGCCTTTGTTGGAGCCAAGGCATGCAGGGGTCACTGGTAGTGGGAGGAGCTTGGCCAGCCACATCTTGTCTGAAGATATTTCTGAAATGCCACAACCAAACACCAGAGATTAGTGACTCACACAGCAGGCAGCTGGAAACCAGCCATGACCCAAGTAATTTAAAATTTTTAAATTCTCCAATCTGATGCAAGGCATGCTTTCTTCTGAATTAGTGAACTGAATGTGGAAGAAATTTATCTTAGAACCAGGAAGTCTTGCTCACAATTAAAGGGCAAACTATTTTTTGACTTTTTAACATTATTTTCCTTTCTTACAGCACCATTCTGAAACTTGCATTGTTGCTTACAAATTATAAGAGCTTGTTTTTCAAATACTTATGGGTAGCTACTAAAAGATCATGTTCCTTAAGTAAAGAGAGCTCATTTTAGGATGAAACTGGTAGGCTGAGACTGGAAGAGCCAGGGAATTTACACCTGGTTCAGCTACATCAGATTCTTCCCTCTCTGGGCTTCAGTTTCCCAAGCCCTAAAATTGGCATTATCATTCCTGCTCTACTCCTTAGCCCTTCTGGCTACATATACAATCCTTAAAAATCCCATTAGTGGTATTATTACAATTATTATTTTAGCATTATTATTAAAACAGAAACCACTATCAAAACTTACAGAAACACAATGTTTAGCACATGGCTTGATGTCTGAAATGCATTAAGTCATAAATTATTCCTAGATGACTAGTTATGATAGAAGTTCAGTTGGAAATTTAGGGTCCACCAGTGTTCAGGAACCATTGTGGATGAGGGAAGACACTAGATAGGAACTTTACACCAGGCAAATTCCTATAGTTCTATAGCCCTCAAGCCCATTTAGGTGCTCACAAAGCATTGGTAAAAATAAATGGAGAAAGTATATTGCTTGGCATTTGTTAAGGATTCAATAATTTTAAAAAATTTAATTTCTACTTCTCTTTAATTTATAAGAATAGTCCTCTTTATACGAATCTATACCTCAATTCTGTTCCTCTCTGTAAGAATCTCTATACCTCAATTTTTAAAGTTAACATTCTAGAAATAGTTAACTGACTTGGAAATGTGATGTGTCAGCCCTCCACTTTATATAATTCTTACAATATACAGTGTATAAAAACAAGGGAAAAAAGTAAACTATAGCCTTAGTTATTATATGCTCAATTTTACAAAGTGATTTTACTTAAAGGACATTTCATGCAGTTGAGAATGGACCTGACTGTGCAGGGCCAGAGTTTATCCTTAGAGGAAGCATTAAAAGCTTACACTGATCCAGAAGAAATCTATACATTTGGAAGATGTATTTACCCAAGCAAGAATAAATATATAACCTTTAGAGAACCAGATCCAATTCCTGTAGGAGCTCCAAATTTCTGAGGTGTATTAACACCAAGCTGGATGTTACACCCAAAATGCCTGCCCTGCTAACCAATTTCCTATGCCTGTTGGGGTAGGGGTGGGGAGCGGGGAGCGGGAGGCAGTCTCAGTATTCAGTCCTTAAAAGCTTGTGTTTTGTGGGATCTACTTTTTTTCCTCATAGTAGTTCCAAGTACCTCTGAGTCTGTGGGAAAGGTCATCAATCACAGTTCTTGCGGCCACCATCAGCAAAGCCTGTGGAGAGACCAATGTAGAATGTGGACCCCTGACGTAGTGAAAGGGGGTAAACCTAGTTAGACACACTTCAAAGACCAGGCCTTTGAGAACGTCTAGTTGCCGTAACAGCCTGTAATTGCCAAGTGCTATGCCCAACTCTAGCCACTGGGGGGCAGCCTCTCACTGTCTCGGAGGCGTGCATTAGCTTCCAGGGAATTCTTGGAGCTGTGCTTTTTACTGCAGAGGGACTGACTCCCTCCCTGGCCTGGGCTCTCAGATGGCAGTGACAAGGGACCGAGTTGCCCTCGAGCAGTGTTTTTTCAAACTGTGAGTTGTGAAATCCATTTGGTCCATGACCAGAATACATTTTAAATGAAGGAGAAAATGATTGGAAGACATTACATGTATCGTGGGTAAGCCAAATCTTGGCTGATTCCAAGGCTGCGGCAGGGTAAGCACAAAATGATCCCGGAGCATCTTGTTAGGCCAGAAAAGGAAGTGTTCAAAAAAAAATTATAGGACCTAGGAAGGGGCGCTCTTGGCCAGAGCTGAGACCATTTAAACAACCAAAATAATTAAGAGCTGTTCAAAATGGAACCCACAAGTCCTAATTAAATGAACAAAAAGGAAAGAAGAAAGAAAGGGCTTTTGCTTACAAATGACCAAGTACAACTGGTAAAGGTGGAGGGAGTGCTGGAATTGAAAAGTCACTTTGTAGCCATTGGAGTAAAAGATAAATAAGAAACATCAGTGGATGCTAAATCTAAAGGGAAATTTTGATAAGATACTTGCATCATCTGAAAGTGTGTCTACAGATACTGGTTACTCATTCCAAGGGGGTGTACAGTAGGGAAGGTGGGCACTTTCACCAGCTGATCAGAATTTACCATCGTCAGTGAGGGGCAGGTGACAAGTGACCCCAGCTGTGATGCCCTAAAGAGGACACAGCATCACTTAGGTAGAATTCTGGCCAGGAATGCATAACCTGGTTCTAAGAGGAAACACCAATCAAATTCAAAATGAGGTATTTTGTATTTAAAAATGGGGGAACCTATATTCATTCACCCAAAATATTGATGATATAAAAGTGAGTCAGGATAGCCACTTGCCTTGTCTGAGCCTAGGCTGGAAGCTCCTGGAGGGGAAAAATGTCATAATAGGATATTGGACAGATACTAAGTTAAAGTACATCAATGTTAAATAGGAAAAAAAAGTTAACTCTCCTGCAGTTGTGTAAGACAATGTTCTTATTTTTAGGAAATAAGCATTAAAATATCTAGGGGTAAACGGTCATGATGTATGCAGCTTACTCTCAAATACCTCAGTATTTAAGGGAGAGAGAAACACTGATAAAGCAAATGAGGCAAAACATTAATATGTGAATAATAGGTGGATTGAGGTAAAGCATACATAGGTTTCTTTTGTGCTTGCAACTTTCTTGGAAGTTTTAACTATTTCTCAATAAAATGTTTTAAAAATACTCTCACCATATATTATAACTAAAAATGTCTTGGGTGTATTCTGTCAGCTTTCACAATTCACTACTTGCCAACTGACTCAGGCAGATCTTGAGCAATCCTGGGCTCGGCTGTGCTATCCAAGTGACCTCATTTATACTGAATCGCCCTTCATTTGATAAAAGAAAGAATCTGTTGGGTCTCTGATTCACTTCAATGAGTAATCCAGTAAAAACAAAAAATCTAAGTGGGGCTACCTGAAGTCAGTGTGATGTAACTGTGACAAGATTATTGTGGAATTCTCCTTTTTATGTCAATTCTGTACAAAGAGTACAAGGCTGATGCTTCATTTTTTATTTCCCCTCTGCCCTCCCACCCCACCCTTAGTGATGGGTGTTACCCATTTGAGCGTTTCTGAGCACAAAGACGGTAAGTCTTCAAACAGGAGCAGACTTTTTGTCTAAACAGTAACAGAAGGGGGATTAGCTGCAAAGATAGCCTAACTGTTGTGCAGTAACAGAAGCTGCCCAGCTCTTCTTGGTGAACAATGCATAAAAGACTTAGAATTATGGAACATCTGTTCCCCGACCACCCTTTCCCTCCCCTGCCCCCAAGCCCCCACTCCCACCCCATCCCATCCCTCCATTAATAGTGTTAACAAAAGCTTAATCTTCCAGTTCTAAAGTGCAAATGATTTGGGTATGACTGCTGTTGCAACAGATCTGAACAGAAAAAAAAATGAAGTCCTTTGTTTATGCGATGTTTTCCAGAATATAAAAGGTGAGTTCCATGATGACGGGGCCCTCATTGAGCTGACAGGCCCCTCCGTGGATCACCGGCACCAAAGCGCTGTCCAGGTCGTTCATGTACTGCGAGGGAAGGGGCTGGCCGTTGCTCCCTGCTTGGTAGCCAACCTACACCACAGAGAGAAAGGGGCAGGTTACTGGACAGAGATCTCTCCAGAGGGCTATGGGCCAAGGAGACAGCAGGAAAGGCAATGTGAACACAAATTTCTCCTTTTCTTCCCTGAATTGTCATTTATCATCCTGACCATGCCACTTGGTAGCTATGAGACTTCAGGCAAGACACTTAACCTGTTAAGGCCCGTTTCCTGGGAAATAGGGGGAGGGAGGTTGGTAGGCACTACAGCGAGGTATGGCATGTCAGAAATAATACCTAACCTTTGGTTGTGAAGAGTAAAGTGATAAATACACTAGGTACAACTCCCTAAAATGGCGGGAACTGAACATTTGCTCTTCCATCCACCCATTCATCCATACATCTGAGCACTTAATTCATTCATACATCTGAGCACTTAGAAACACAGGAATTCAAAGATAAATTGCCCCTGCCCTCAAAAGGCTCACACGTTCAGAAAAATGCTTGTTGTTCAATTGTTTTATGTAAGATAATTCTCTCTCCAGTTGGGTTATCAGTGTCATTTGAGAAAGTTCCATGATACTCCTGGTGTTTTACTCTGATAAGCTTAGTACAGCATTGGGGAAGACCTTAATTAGGAAGTAAATCCTTGTTGACTGAAGACTAATCAGGAAAGGGAGCCATACACATAACCTTCCACATACTCCCTGATGGTGACACAACTGCACCTGGGCAGGAGCACCGGGACATTCACAAGGATCCGAGATCCAAAAGTAATACAGGGAGATCCAAGTGCCAGGCTATAGGACAGACAAGGAATTGGGGGGGTGAAGGGTGCATGCTGCGAATGGATCATTACTACAGACAGAATATAAAAAAGGAAAACGAAGGGAAGCCTGGCCATGGGAGACCTGAGCTGACAGGAAGTTTAATGGGGACATAGCTCTAGTCCTAGCTAACTAGCATGGGAATGCTGACAGTAAGAAAAACCTAAGAAGCAGGAGCTACAGAGGCCAGTAGTCAGATTAAGAGCAGGATATGGGACAGCTCGGGACTTGCCCTCGAAGGGTAGCAGAATGATTCCTGAAGGGTGGGGCCTGGGTGGAGTCCCAAGGGAAGCACTGACACCATTCCCACGGGCAGCAGGTCCTCACACCTCCCTTCCTTACCCCACACCAAAAAGAAAACCAAGTCCTTGAAAGACATTCAGGTAAGGAAGCCATGGTTCAAATGGTTCAGAGACACTGATAAAGCAGCACAGCCAAGTATATTACTAAGAGAAGGAAGGCCAGGATACTGCACTGGTCAGGCCAGAAGGCCCAGAGATTTAAGCTCTCTGGGTTAACACAGGAAAAGTCACACTGGAACATACTGACATTGGTCAAGGCCAGCTTCAAAGGCTACCTAAGACTCTTCTTACCTGATCTGAGTCAAGAGTTACACGTAGTCCCAGTTTAGTCATCCCATCTTCCTTCAGAAGCTTCAGGTGGGGACAGAGAGCAAGGCAAAAAGCCTTGGCAACATGTTCGGTCAATCGGCTATGATCTGCAGGATCACTCAGGCAATTGTGCTGGTCATCATTTTCTAGAAAATACACCTGTTCCCAAGTAAGAAAGACTTTGAACCTTGTGCCCAGGAGATGCAGGAAGAAGCAAGTGTGTCAGCTCACTGTGTAAGAACACCCCAAACACCTTCTTCCCCTGCAAGAAGACCTGCCCTGCCTGTCTCCCTGGTCTGGGTCACAGTCAGAATCATATGTTCTACTCAGAATTGCAAAGGGCTTACATTTTGCATTGTGTACTTATAAAAGGTAATCCTTATATGTGGACAGTTTTCTTAGGAAATTATCTTAGAATCTAAGAGAATGGGCCTTTTAGATTATGTGACCCAACCCCTTCATATTACAGATCACGCAGAAAAGGGAAGTGACTTGCTAAAGTGCATAGACATACTTAAGAGAAAGAGGCAGGGCCAAGCCCAGAATCGGAGTCTCCTGCTCCCACCACAGAGCTTTCCTGCCCCTGCTGAGGCCAGAGCTATGTCAGCGTCCTTGCACCAAGTTGAGCACTGCCCTGGGCACAGACCGAAGCACAGCAAACTTGGAACAGAGAGTCCTGAGTCCCAGTCAGAAGAGGATCATGAGCAAGTCCTTTGACTTCTTGATCCCCAATCTGCATTTGTAAAATGGGAAGCCCCCGTCCTTTCTGGTTATTGTAAAGAATAAATTATAGAAAAGCATAATATAAGAGATAGAGATATACAAATGCACAATGTTTATAAATACTATCCCCTAGCTTACTGCTCAATAAGCAGTTTACACCAAAAATACATAGGGGGAGGCCTGAAGCCCTGTACCTGGTGTGAGAGTGGCCCCATGAAGTGATGGGAAGAGCTCTGGAGTGTGAGTCAGGAGACCGAGGCCCCTGCTCTGCCAGCACCAGCATCAGGAAAGTCACAGGCCCTCTCTGAGCCTGTTTTCTCATTATGAAAACAAGATGGGCTGCTTCCCTACCTCACTGGATTACTGGGGAGCAAAAAGGAGGGAATGTAGGTCTAATGACTTACAAGTGACAAAGAGTTTTATATGTTCCAGTCTCTGCACTACTCAAAATGTGTCAAAGGGAAATTCATAACAAAGCAAGCAGCTAAGACCACTGCGCTGCAAATGAAAACATCAAGCCTGATATGAAGCATAAATTACTTGGAAGCAAAGCTCAAGAACAGGAGAACCAGGTTCTAGTCTCTTGCTATCAGAAACCAGCTATGTGAACTTGGGTAAGGCACTTAACCTCTCTTGGCCTCAGTTAACTTGGGTGTAAAATGGAAACGTTAGAAGTCACATAACTTTTTAAAAAATTAAGACTTTTAAAGCTGCAAGGAATCCTAGAGATCTTATAATTTAGTGCTCTATTTTATAGATGGGTATAAATGAAGTTCAAAAGAAATTAAGAGCCCTAGCACCTACTTGTTTATTCTCAAAGATTACTTCTTGATTTGTTTATGTCCCCATATAGGGTCCCTGCCCTGCTCCTCTCATTCCCAGATTAGCCTCTAATACAGCTTTTCAATTAAGGAACACTACAGTAGGAAAGAGCTTAGGAGTTGGCCAGATCTGGGTTTGAATCAGGCCTGTGTCATTACTTATGTGCCTTGTGCCATCTTGGACAAGTTATTTAGTCTCTGGACTTTGGTATTCTTTTTTTTTTTTTTAATGTAGGCTTTAGGATTCTTACTGGTGCAATTAGAGCTTACTTTTAAAAAACAGTATTATCTACAATAGTTTTAAATGTGAGTAAAGCTGGACTAGTCCGGCTTTCTGAAAAATATAGCAAGGATGGTATATACCATTCAGAGATGCACCCTCCTTGAACTCCAATGCAAACAAAGCTCTAAAAGCTAGCTCCTAGGAAGGAGGGGACATCAGATTGCTGGAGGCTGTACTTAGCGGCATTTCTTCCCCGTGATCTAGGATCAGACAGACCAGAGGTAATAGGAGTATAGAAGATAAACAGGTTTTTTTCTTATCCTCTTTATCAGCCCAGAATGTATCTCTAGGACTAGCAAAAAGTTATGCTCAAAGGTGGTGAAGGATGCCAAATTTCATTTCCTTACCTCTGTCCATCTGATGACTTTTCCATTTGCTTTATACTCTGATCCATGGAATATCTTCACACTTGTAATAGACTCCATGGACTTCCCATCTATAGGACTTATAACACTAAAATAGCGGTAAAGGAGAGATGAAAGCATTGCTTGAGTTAGAAGAACTCTTACCAAGTCTTGCTACTAATCACACTGGGAGCCTTGCTGAACACATCTGTCTAACACACCACAGCAAGGAGGAGCCACTGCACAAAAATGCACATAACAAAGCTCTTACGGATGGGCCTATGCACTGAAAGAATTAAAAGAACACATACTAAAAAGGAGTCATGATTCCAGGAGCTGGTTCATTTAATGTAAAGAAATTCTTTACTCAAACTTCAATATCAAGATTGACTTCATTCATTTCAAGTAAAATTATTTAAACAATATTAAGTTTAATTTCTAACTCATCAGACAACAATCCTCTCTTTTGAGAGAGGATACCTAGATACTGAGCAATAAGCGGGAAGACAGTCCATTTACACACTACAACTGAAACTGAGTTCGAGAGTCTTCTCTGCCTAGTTCTTGTCCTGTTTTCTCAGATACTGCCTATGGTACTTGTAGGAGGGACACCTGCTTGTTGTTAGTTATCTATACCTTATGGTCTTAGATTTTTAGATTATCAATTTTTTGGTCCTGATAACCATGTTCACTTCCAACTACAATAGATAATTAAATGCAAATTGATTTTGAAATGAAAGTTTCCAGTGAGGTATGGAAGATAAAGGGTTATTTGTAAAATAGGCAAATGCACTAACTGATTTAGAAATTGCTTCTTTTTGCTCAGTAATAAAAGTCATAAAAATTTCTTTTTAATCTGGTGTGTTTTGTTGTAAATGCCCCCAATCTGCCTCTGCTTCTGCTGTTCTCTCAGACTGGAAAGCCTGCTGCGTCTCAGCTATGTGGCAAGTACCTACTCATCTTACCAGATTGAACCCATGTCTCTGAAGTTCTTGAATACTGCCCTGCCACCTCTGCCAACCTTTCTCTTATCTCCACTGTATTCCACAGAGTTTTCTATGAGCAGCTGCCATACTTTGGTACACTTATTTATAACTATTCAAAATCAGACTAAGCTCCTTGTCATCAGGGACCATGTGGAATTCATTTTGTATTTTCAGGGGCCTGCATGGAGAATTACTGCCTGAAGGATGGAGAGATGGAGGGATCGATGGTAGAAAGCTTAAACCAATGAAGTATGATATATTCATTCATTCACTCATTTTTTTTTTTAAAGTACCTACTAGATGTCAGACAGTATTTTAAGTGCCAGGGATACAGCATAAGTAAACCAGACAAAACCCCCTGCCCTCATGGAGCTTACATTCCAGGGGCAAAATAATAAATAAGTAAAAATACATATTGTATGTTAGTGTTGTAAGTGCTCTTGAGAAATATAATGCAGAAAAAGGGGACAGGAAGTACTGGGGATAGGAGGGAAGAAATGTGTATGAGAAGGTTATAGTTCAGATAGGTTAGCCAGGGAAGGCCTTACTAAGAGTGACATTTTAGCAAAATCTTTAAGGCAGTGAGGGAATAACTCACATGGCTACCCAGGGGCAGAATATAAACTGAGGGAACAGTAAGCACAAAGGCCTGAGGGCAGCACACAAGAAGGCAGGTGCTGCTTCTGAGAAGTAAGAAGGTGGGCAGATTGTATAAAAGGCTATAAGGACTTTGGCTTTTACCCTGAGTGATACTGGAAGCTGGAGGTGGGTTTTGAGCAGAGAAGTGACATTGCTCTGGCTGTTGTACTAGAAACAGGATAGACTGGGGGGAAGGAGGAGGCCAAGACAGCAGTGGCAGAGGTAGTGAGAAGGAATATGGTTCTGGAAATACTCTGAAGTGAAGCTTTAGATTAGACGTAGGGTGTGAGAGAAAGAAAATTGTCAAAGAGGAGTTGAAGCCATCAGAACAGAGCTGTCATGTACTTGGAAAGAATATAGGATTTGAAACCCAAGGAGGTGGTTTTAAGTCCCAGCCCTGCGAACTCCCAGCTCTGTGGAGTCCTTTAGCCTCTTGTCCCTTGTTTACTCATCTGTAGTATGGGAATAACAATAATTATTATGTCAAATAAAACAATATTAGCAAAAGTACTTTGTAAACTATAAAAGGCTTAGGTATTACTATTATCTCAATAACTTTAGATGGATTGTTTTGTTTCACCACTCCTTCCCACCACTCCCTCAGAAATTAAGCCAAGAAACCAGGAATTTAAAATTGTGTGCTATATATGCAAAACAGTCCTTTCCCTCAGGCAGGGCTTCCAGTAATGTTATACAACACCAGTGTAGACAAAGCCCAGAACTAGTCCATAAACAAATGCCACAAGTGGGGGGAGTTTGCTGTGTCTACCCCTTGTTGACGTCCTTGTCGTCATCCACCCACTGGATGTGGATGTGCTCCTGGGGGTCCTCAGCATCTGCTTTGCCGCAGGTGATGGTGAAGTCCTTCATCTCTCGCAGCGCCTGCCTCAAGGCATCCATGTTCTCTGCAGTGATCTGGACCATTACGCCATCTGAGAATCGCACCAAGATAATACAGATGGAGACAACACGAAGCCAGGGAGAGGCTGATGAAACAAGGTGGCTGGCATCGTGCAAACCCCTCTAAGATTAAATGTAAGACTTTGCCCTCTAAAGCTGACAGATTAATTTTGTTCTTTTAGCTGTACCTCTTTCTTACTGAAGGTGCCATGAGGAGCAAATGCCAAGGTGTGTTCTGCTTAAAACACTTACCCATTGATTTCACTTCAAATACAGCTAAAAGTTGTCTTAAGCCATTAGGATCTGGATTAATTTGTTACACAAGAGTAACCAGATCAAAATACAGTGAAGTATACTTGACAAAGAAACAGTATGCTCATTCACCTTTCATTAACACTCATTTAATTAAATTTTGTCAGTGTATATGCCATGTCTAGTGATGGCAAACCAGCAGCAAGCACATGTCATTCTGTACCCCAAATGATGACTGTGGCATTTTGTGGGTAAGAGGGAGTGAACTTCATCTACACATTTACAGATTTGCACCCAATGCTATATTTGAACTCATACTCTGTCCCCTAGGATACCTTATCCTAGGGTTCTGAAAAGCTCTCTCTTAATTATGTCACTATCCCATGGTATTTACTCCCTTATTTGGAGAACTAAGCCCCCACAGGACAGTATCAATTGGCTGAAGAGTGAGATGCTACTGAGTAAATAATAGAAGTCAGAAATCTAAGGCAAAAGTGTCAAGGCTCCCTTAACACCCCTTGCTTTTCAGTTGTACAATTAGGACTGCTAATGTACATGCAGTAAATAACTCACTCTTTACCTTCCACAATACTAGACTTGGCAAGATATCCTGAAGAAGATTTC
The DNA here is from genome assembly GCF_030020395.1 of Manis pentadactyla. Classification (NCBI taxonomy): domain Eukaryota; kingdom Metazoa; phylum Chordata; class Mammalia; order Pholidota; family Manidae; genus Manis; species Manis pentadactyla. The sequence goes on along the minus strand of NC_080022.1, from coordinate 42,020,883 downwards.
AGAGCGCCACTGAACACAAAGAAACTGGCACCAGTCACTAAAATAGCAACAGAAACAGAAACAGTTTAGTGAAGACAGACTCTCAGATGTGGGGGCTGAAGACAATAATGAAATATTTGTTAGTTGGGAATTCCACCCATCATCATACAGAAAATATAAAATGCCAACTCTATATACCACAATATACAAGTAAACAATAATTCTGATACTTGTGATAGCTTTAGGAATGAGGCATTAAGATATACTCCTCTGTTTTGTTTTGCTCTTCCTCCAATCAAGAATCAAAGAATCTTCAAGCGAAGATCTTAGCGATCAAGGCTAGGGCTTGGCAAACTCCAGCCTGCTTGGCCTGAGTCTGTTTCTGCAAATAAAATTTTATTGGCACACAGCCACATCCCTTCATTCACACATTGTCTGCAGCAGTTTCTGAAGGACCTTAGTTGCATGACTGGTGACAAAGGCCACAGGCCTGCAATAACTAAAATATTTATATCTAGCCATTCACAGAAAAAGTTTGCTGACCCAATCCATTGGTTTCCAGGTTTTTTTATGTCAAACATATTTTGAAGATGGGAGATATGGCCAGCATATTTTTATTTACCAAGTGTAGTTATTTTTAAAAACTGACATTTATTTAAGACGAATACCTGTTACCATCATCTCTTCATAAAACAAAGGACATTTAATTACATTTAGCTTTAAGAAAACTTTACTCCACTGTCTTTATTTCTCCACATTTTGAACGGTACGGAGCAAATCCAGCTCCCTGTCCATCAGCCCTGCAGTAGCTCTAACCGGCGGACACGTGGCCTTTGTTACGGACACAGAGCCCACAGAGCACGAAGCAGGCCGTTCTTGTGGTTGATCTCAGTACAATTGGAGCATGCCTTCACCCTGGGCCCAAATCTAGATCCCTGTAACTTCCACCTGCTCGGGCTTGTTCTGGCCTTTTGTAGCTAGAGAGAATAAGTTGAATTTTATTTCCACATAATAGAAAACCTTAAAATAGAGATAGCTATTTTTCACTCTCTTCCAATCTATACTTTTCCAGGTTAAACATTTATAATTTATTCACGAGGTCTTCCTTTGACTTAGTTTCCACATTTCTCAAAGAGCTTGAATCATCCTCTTTAGACATTAGATAATTACATTAATGATATCCAGAACTTATTCAAATATTCTATATATGATCTAATAGGGAGCATTGTGGAATCACCACCTACCTTATTTGGGATATCATATTTGAATATATATATGCTAAATCTTCTATGCCTTTACTGAATGACTGATTTAAAAAATATATAGAAGAGAGTGACCTACAGTATATCTACTGAAGAAATGTTTTATAAAGCATAGTAAAGAAAGCTAGTTTTTGGGGGAAAACTAGATTGATGGTTCTAAGGGAAAAAAAGATTGATGGTTAAAAAAATTTGGAAAGGACTAGGCACTATCCTCCTTTTGGAAAATCATAATACGTACTAGCTTGTTAAAGGCTCTAAAAATGTCCTAGAAGAAGAAATCTATTTAAATTTAACCAGGATTTCTCATTAAGGTATTATGCAATAATTTTATTTACTTATGTGAGTTTTTTGAAAACCATAACACCTGATGAGACACTTTATGAAATGCCACCTTGAGTTGTGTTTCTTAAATTCTAATGTGCATTTGAATCACACAGGGATCTTGTTAAAATGCAAATTCTAATTTAAGCAGATCTGGTGTATAGATTCTTCATTTTTAACAATCTCCTAAGTGAAGAGACCACATTCTGAGTATCATGAATCTAGAAGCCTTCTTTCAAAATCCTTTCAAAATCAACTATTAATTAACATTCTTTGGATACCTCGTCCAACCAGCTTCAAATCTACATAAGCATATTCTCACTATGGGGCCTGGTCTCCTACCTTCAAAAACCAGTGTGGGCCCTGTCAATATCCTGAGGCAGTTTCAAAATGCTTCCCTCAGTAATAGAAATCTATTTACAACTCTGAGTCTGGCTACCTCAGGAGTAGATATAATCCTGGAGAATAAGCTTGGAAAGGTTTATTTACTCAAATTGTTTGTGGTCACCTATCTAGAAAGTAAGTGGTGAGGGGCTGAGATACCCAACTCTCCAAGTCCAAAACTACCTTCCATTCCCATCATCTCAGTCAGCTCAAATACTCACCCTTTCTTGGCTGATTGTGAATGCTGATGGCCTGGGTCTGGTAGTTCCCATCGTCGTTCTGCACGCACACGAGGTGAGAGTCTGCCCGCTCGCTGAAGCAGGCGCCTCCCGCCAGGACATGCTCATTGGACTTGTTCATGGCTTTCATCATCTGCAGCCAAAGAAGAGGATTAACTTTCTTCTTCTGCCAAGAATAGGCTTTTTTGTTTTCTGTCTGACATAGCACAACTCCTTCACCTTCTCAAAGGCAGACAGAATATTATTATTTATTAAATGATAAGGTAAGTGGCTACCAAATGAGAACAAAATGAAAAAAATCAGTCACCATTAATAAAAAATCAACATATACAAAAATTCCCTATCTAGTTAATAGGTGCTCTGTATTACAACCTAAGCACCTGACACATTTTGTATTCATTTTTTTTCTTTTTCCTCCTGCACTTTGAACTCAAGTCATTAAATTTAGTTGAGCTAATTACAGTAGTTTCTCCTAGACACTGGATTCTCTGAAAATATATATACAATGAAATTCTAAGTCAAAAGAATGTCCCATATTTAAGTGCATCTGTCTTGTCTTTCCACATCCATACAAAGGAGTGAGGTCTTTCCTCTAGAAATGTGTGAACTCCACTGCTTCTTAGTTTTACTAACTTATGTTGAACTCTTCGATGAAACCACTTACTAATATGTTGCTTTGTTCTCATCTAAAGATTTAAGATGACAATTCTGATCTCTGATATGATCCTAAAAACACTCACAGCCCACCATTTTGTATCTAATAAACAAATCTGAACTTATCTTGATAAGTCTTAGCTTCTGGTTGAAATAGGCTCATGATTTATTTCCCATTTTTTCCTTCATGCTATTCCATTTGTCCAATTTTCTGATCCAATCCTTTAAAATAACTTTAGTCTTTTGAAAACCTAGTTCAAAACTTTTGTTTTGTTCCCCTCTTCTTCTTTTCAACTGCACTACCACAGTGTGAAAAATGCCAGATGAGTGTTCTGAAACTTTTTATATTCATGTATCAATATACTCAAAGGCATTTATTGAGATGAAATTCACATGCCAAAAAATTAACCATTCCAAAATGAACAGTTCCATGGCATTTGGTACATTCACAATGGTTGTGCAACCACCACCTTTATCTAGTTCCAAACACTTCCATCATTCCAGAGCAAAATCCCTTACTCATTAACCAGTTTCTCCCCATTTCTCCCCTCCTGTTTTTTGTCTCTATGCATTTATTTTGGATACATTGTTTAAATGGAACCATACAATACGTGACCATTGTGTCTGCCTTCTTTCACTTAGCATGATGCCATGGAAGCTCATCTTTTTTTTTCATAGTGAATGAACCATTTTACATTTCTACCAGCAACGCAGGTTCTAATTTCTCTACAACCTTGCTGACACTTGTTATTTTCTGTTGTTTGTTTTGTAGCCATCCTAGTAGGCATGACACAGTAGTACCTCATGTGGTTTTGATTTGCATTTCCCTAGTGACTAATGGTGTTAAGCATCTTTTCATGTACTTGTTGGCCATTTGTATATTTTCTTGGAGAAAACATCCATTCCCTTTGCCCTTTTTAAAATTTGATTGTCTTTTGTTGTTGAGCTGAAAGGGTTCTTTTTATATTCTAGATACCAGACCCTTATCAGGTAAGCAATTTGCAAATATTTCTCCTATTGTGTACACTGTCTTTTCACTTTCTTGTTAATATTCTTGGATGCATAAAAGTTAATTTTTATTAAGTCCAATTTGTCTACTTCTTGGTTACTTATTATGTTTGTGGTGTTGCATGTTATGATTCCATTCCAAACCCAAAGTCATGAAAAATTACCCTCATGTTCTTTTCTAGAGCTTTATGGATTTAGCTCTTATATTTAGGTCATTGGTCCATTTTAAGTTCTACATGCTGTGAACTAGGGGTACAATTTCATTCTTTTACATGTGGAAATTTAGTTGGCTCAGCACTATTTATTGAAGACTTTTCTTTACTATTGAATGGTCTCGACACCCTTGTTAAAATCAATTGTTCATAAATGTGTGGATTTATTTCTGGACTATTAATTTCATGCCAGTCCCACACTATTCTGATTACTGTAGCCTTGCAGTAAGCTTTGAAATCAGGAAATGTGAACCCTCCAATTTTGTTCTTTTATAAGATTATTCTGGCTTCAGGGCCTCTTGCAATCCCAGGTGAATTTGAGTATTGGCCTTTTCTTTTCTGCAAAAAAAAAGGCTATTGGAATTTTGATAGGGTTTACACTGGATCTATAGATCACTTTTAGTAATATTGACATCTTAACTATATTATCTTCCAATCCATGACTATGAGATGTCTTCCCATTTATTTAGGTCTTCAATTTCTTTCACCAATGTTTTGTAGTTTTCACAGTAAAAGGCTTTTACCTTCTTGGTTAAATTGATTTCTAGGTATTATATCAATACAATTCTAAGATGACATCACTCCTGGCTTTACTTTGTTATGATTATAACTCTTGCAAAGTTAATATATACAAAGTTTTAGTATATTATTATATTACTAAAGGCATCCAAAAAATAACTGAATATTATTTTCACACACATTTATCAACCTCACTAATCCAAATCATTTCTTTCGGATTTTTCCAAAGATTACTTTTAATTAAGTCTTTTGCAAGTTAAGTCAGTTAGAAAATTCCTACTTAGCAAAGTCAACTGATGGGCTAATTAGGTTCTCATTTGCAATTTACATTTATGTCACATGAAAGAAACTGATATAATCACATAATTTAAAAGAATGTTATATCTATATCATTTCTTCCAATCATTAAGCTAAAGTGGCTTCTAATTTTGTCTAAACTAAGCATAGCAAAGAGATAAACTTCATATTTCTTTAGAAATGACTTTTTTCTCTTAAAATCATGTTCATTATACCAAGAGGAGAGTTTCCCAGACATTCAAAGGACTTTACTGACCATAAATTTAAACTTGTCATATGATATAAATACTTGACTTGCCTGTTGTGCTACTTCTCTGCTCTATCAATTCAACTTCTGTTCTCTCTCTTTTATCTAACCCTATCTTTACCATAATTCAAGGTCTAATTACCTCTTTTCCAGACATAATAATAACCTCATAACTAGTGTTCCTGCAGTCTGTCAGTTCTGTTAGATTTATTCCAAACAATGTTTCCTTATTCACCAAAGGATAGCTCTGATCATGCCCCATCTCTCTACCCTGTCCTCCCTCCACTTGTAATCATAAATTTCCCATGCTAGCCCCAAACCAAGTTTCCCTGTCTTGTTTCCTTTCCTACCTTATTCTTATGTGCAGAACTACTTCCTGATGAGTGACCATTTCCCATCTCTGAGCTTTTACATATACATTTAGCCTCTTTTCTTAGAAGAAGCTCCTGAAAAGGATAACTCCCAAAATCAGGGCTTAGTAATACCTGCATGTATCTTCTTTAATTCCCAACCAGACAATAATTTGACCACTCCCTTCCTTGAACTGCCATAGCACATTTGTATTTTTTACATGGCATTATCCACATTCAGCCTTGGATTATGATTAATAGCAAGGACTTAAGCCAGGTTGCTGCTTTTTTTTTTGCTACTAACTGGGTAAGTTACTTGATATCTCTGTCCCAGTTTCCTCCTCTGTAAAATGGGATAATAAAAGTAGCCATTTCATACAGTTATGAGCATTAGATAATGTTTATAAAGTGCTTAGAACAGCACCAAGAACACCATTAGCACTGGTTAAGAGTTTGTTACATAAAATTTGTATGCCTGTCTCCTCCACATTGCTTATAAAATTGTAAAGCAACTTTAAAATCAACAGCAAATAATCCAACCAGGTACCTCTTATGAGATAATGGGATTCAGACCCTTCCTAAGAACTCACAAATTAGTGACAATGACATACTGACAAAAGGCAGGGTAACAACTGCTGTACCAACAGTGTATGTAAAACAGCTGACTTCCATGGAGTGCCCACCTTGGGCCAGACATTGAGCTGAACGCTACAATGGTCTCTGATTGAAAGAACCATTTTAACATAACAAGTGAAACAGTACAGAAGCTTTATCTTCCTGTGTTTCCCACTCCCAAAGTCTAACAATCCATGAGAATCACAAGAGTTAATTAAAAGAATATAGTTCTAGAAATGACTATGCTGGAGCAATGGGTGAGGAGTTATAGCATCTAATCGACCTCTGAATTAACACACCAAGCTCTTCAATTTCCTGAGATCTCATTTTAAAAAGACAGTTTATTTAGCCTTTTGATTTGAAGTGGAAAGGATTGTGAGGTAAGTTTGAGTGAGGCCTCGAGGAATAACTACAATCTGTATATAATGTGCAAGGCTTAGCAGAGACTTGCTCATGGCAGGTACTCAATACATATTTGCTGAATTTGCTGAGTAAGCCATATGAGTGGGGAGGGATTTGGAGGGTTTGTCTTATTCATAGAGTTATACTGAGAGCAAATATTGTTAGCACGATTTAAAACAATTTTTGGCTCACTTATAATTGTAATGTCACATAGATTAGGTATCTCATAAAACAGGTTTTAACGATTTATTTCTATAAACATTTATCAAATGATTGACAAAAATTTTAGGTAGGAACATCCATTGCAGAGGAATGGAAAAATCTATGAAAGCAAACGACGGCATCATGGATACAATGAAAAAGGAAAGACATCCTCCTCTGCCCTCAAAGGGATCAAAATTCAAGCAGGAGGGGATTCATATTCATAAGCTACACATGTTACATGAATAAAGAAAGCTGAGAAAACAGAAAAGAAAGACTGATAATGTCTGGGGTGCAGGGGGAGATTTCTGGGAAGGATTCCTAAAGGGTGTAACATTTGCATTGGCTTTGAAATCAGTTACAAAGCAAGAATACTTTAGATAAAGAGAAAGGTATGAGTGAAGGAACAGAAATAAACTGAGAAAGGAACACAGAGCTGAATAATGATGAACAGGTGGAGGGATATCCTTTCCTGGATTTATTTAGGAAAAATATAAATATTTATCTTTCCAGTTGGCTGACGTGTACTTGTATCCAGAAGCTAGCTCCCACCTGTCCTATGGGTCTAATATCATTGACTATGAACTTTCACTTATTCATTTAGCAAATACTGATTGAGCAACTAAATATGTACCAGGCACTGTGTTTGTATTTGGTTTATTCAGTAATGAACAAACAAATCCCTTCCCTCCTGGAACTTACATTCTTGTGTGTGTAGGAGGAGGAAACAAAAACAAACAAATAAGTAAAATACATAAGAGGTTAGACACTGATTAAGTGCTACACAGAAAAGTAAAGCATGGATAGAGGACGAGGAATACTTGCAGCTGACATTTAAAACAGGACAGTCACAAGAGGCCTTCCTGGAAAGTGGGGGAGAAGCCACGGGCATATCTAAGGAAGAGCCTTAGGAAGTCTTAAGGAAGGCATTTAGAAAATCTGGTCTAATGGCCCTGAGGTGGTAGCATGGGCAGCTTCACAGAACGTTAAGGACAGTGTGCCTGTTAACTAAGTGACAGGAAAGGAAGAGGTGCAAGAAATTAGGTAAGTGTGGTAATGTTAAGGAGGACAGATGGTATAGAGGACTTCAGTTTTTATTCTGACTGGGACAAAAGATCTTTGGAACATTGTGAATAGAGGAATGACATGATTTGACTTAGTTTTAATGGGATCACTCAGGCTGCTGTGCTGAGAATACTGATGGGGAAAAGGGTACCAACAGGAAGACCAATTAGGAGGTTACTGTACAAATCCAGGACAAAGATTATGTTAATTTAGACCAAGATTGGTCCAAGCATTGAGAGGTGGTTGGGTTCTGGACCTATCTGAAAGGCAGAGCCAGCAGAATTTCCTAATAGACTGGACGTGAGAGAAAGAAGACTTAAAGATGACTCCAAAGTTTTGGACCTCGCAACTGGAAGGCTGGCACTGCTGTAACTTAGGGAAGGCTGTATGAGGAGCAGGTTTTGAGGGAAGATCAAGAGGCTGGAGTTAAACTTGCTAAGCTTCAGACGTTTATACAAGTAGAGATGTCAAGTAGGCAGTAATACACTCAAGTCTATAAAACATCAGGGAGATTCATTTGGAAGGTATCAGTAAAGAAACATATTTAAGACCAGAAGACTCAATGGATCACCAAAGAAATATATAGAGACAAATAAAATTTACAAGGACTAAGCCCTTGGGTTTTCCCAAATGAGTGAGAAATGGGGTCAGAAAGGGGAATGTATACATAGGTATATGAGTGTACAGATGGGCATAGGAATTAAATTGTTGGAAGTGAGAGATGCCGAAGGAGCCCAGGGTTTCTTGTGGCTTGAACATAATGAGATTAGAGCTATGGTCCCAAGGCCGAAAGTGTCAGCAGCTTTGAGTGTTAGGAGACAGGGGAAGCTAGGAGTTTGGCTAGAAGCAGAGTGTCCTGGAGCCACTGTTCACTCCTATCAACAGGCATTCAGACATGGGGGAGGGGACAGTCTTATTCTTGGTATGCACAGTTCAGCTGTGACCTCCTGTTGCGGTTACTGGAGGTATAGTGACTGGGGATCCTTTTGTTTTAATTTACATCTGTGGTTGAATATTGTCTTCTACATATAACACTAAGAACAGCTATACCAATAATCAATGGAACATCACCTCCCTTCTCTGCACTATTCTCCAAGTACCTTTCACCAACTCCTTTCATTATTTTAAAAAGAGGACTGTGAGTAACTCTTCCCTGAAGAGAAAAGAAATGTATTCCTTGAAGGCCAAAAAACAAAACATTTCTCAAATAGATTTTAGGGCCATCTGTTCTTGCTAGTGCTACAATGAACCTTAGAAATTATGTTTTTGTCACATCACATTTTTCTGAGGAGTATGTGTATCTCTGAATTAAAATAAGTCCAAACTCCTATTTTAGACTCTTAGAGTAGGAAAGAATCTCAAGGAGCCATTCAGCCTAAGTTATACAAGATGAGGACTTGTAAAGATATATGATTTAACAGATTCTTGCATTATATCACAACCAACATAAACTGTATTCCTTGGTTTTGAGTAGAGAATTAATAAAATATCGTTCCTTTTTACATGAGACTTTGCTGTTAGGTTAATTTTTTGGCTCTATTTCCCCAGTGACCTGATAAAGTTTGAATGCCCACTACATTACTATAAAAAAATGCTTTTTTAAAGTTACATTTAAAGAAATTGACAAAAATGTACATATTTAAGGTGTACAATTTGATGAATTTTGAAATGTGTATATACAGATGAAGAGAGCACCTGAAATAATTTTATTCTGTTCCACTGATCTATACAAATATATTTACACCAGAACAACACTGTCTTCATCAATCTATCTTTAAAATAAGCCATTTCATCAGGTAGGACAAGTCCTTAAACTATGTTCTTCTTCAAACTTGTTTTGGTTCTTCTAGGTTCTTCGTATCTCCATTTAAATTTCAGAATCAGTATCTCAATTTCTACTAAAAAAGCCTACTGGTAGTTTAATTGGGATTGTGTTGAAGAAATGGACCAATCTGGGGAGAACTGACATCTTAACAATATTGGGTCTTCCAATCCATAAACACTGCATCTTTCCCCATTTATTTGGGTCTTCTTTTAGAATTGTTTTGTAATTTTCAATGTACAGATAGTACAGGTCATTTGTCAATTTTATTGCTACATATGTCATATTTTGAGGCTATTATATTGTTTTTAACTTCTAATTTCTGAATGTTTATTGTATATATAGAAATACAATTGAATGTTTATTGTATATATAGAAATACAATTGATTTTTACACAATGATCTTGCTAAAATTCACTTATTAGATCTAGCAGCCAATTTGTAAATTCCTTAGGATTTCCTACATAAACGTATTATCTGTGAATGAAGATGATCCTACTTTTTTCCAGTCTGTACTCATCTTGTTTTCTTGCTTTATTACACTAACTAGAAGCTCCATTGAAATATTGGATAGAAATAAGAGTAGACATTTTTCCTTATTCCTAATCTTTAAGAGGATGCATTCAATCTATAACCATTAGATATATCAATTGTAGGTTTTTCACAGATGTACTTTTTTGCCAGAGTTCTATCCTTAGACTGCAAGATACACACACACACACACACACACACACCTGAATGGAAGTCAGATCTCATTTGTTATCCATTTATACTACTATCTTCATAAGGGAAATTGGTCTGTAGTTTTCATTTCTTGTAACTCTTTTTCTGGTTTTGTTATTAGTGTAATGCTGGCCTTGTAGAATGAGCTATCCTCCTCATTTATTTTCTGAGTGTTTGTACAAAACTGGTGTTATTTTTTCCTTCCTTGTTTGGTACAAGTTACCAGTAAAATCATCTGTACCTGGACTTTGTGGGGAGGTTTGTAATAATCAATTTAATTATTTCAATAGAGGCAGAGCTGGCTATTCAGGTTATCTATTTCTTCCTGAGAGTTGTACAAAACTTGATGTTGAAGGAATTCGTCCATCTTGTCCAAGTTGAACATGCACTGGCATAAATGTCATAATATACCCTTATTGTCCTTTTACTGTCTATAGGACCTATAATGATATCCCCCTCTCTCATATCTCATAATGGTAATTTGTGTTTTCATTATTTATCTAATCAGAATGACTAGAAGTTTCTCAATTTTATTGATCTCAAGAACCAGCTTTTGATTTAACTTTTCTTAATTATTTTTGTCTTCTATTTTGTGAATTGCTCATCTTATCTTTATTATTTCATTTGTTCTGCTTACTTTGTGTTTTATTTGTTTTTCTTTTACTAATTTTCTAAGGGAGAAGAGTAGGTCATTGATCTGAGACATCTTTTTTTCCCTAATATAAAAGTTTCATGCTATTGATTTCTCTCTAATCACTGTTTTAGCTGCATCCCACAGATTTTGATATGCCGCCTTCCCATTTTCAGTCAGTGCAAAATATTTTCTAATTTCCTTTAGATATCTTCTTTGACCCATGGATTACTGAAGAGTGTGTATTTTATTTCCAAAGATTTGGAGGTTTTCTAGAATCTTGCTGGTATTGATTTCTAATTTAACACTATTATGGTCAGAGATCTCAATCATTTAAAAAATTTTAAGACTTCTTTTATACCACAGAATATGCTCTATCTTGCAAATGTTCCATATGTACTGGAAAACACTGTGCATTCATTTTAGTGCTGTTGGGCAAAGTGTTCTATAAAGATCAAATCAAATTGATTGATAGTATTAAGTTTTCTATATCCTTGATGAGTTTCTACTTCTATCAATTATTGAAACAGGGTTATTGAAATCTCCACATATACTGTGGATTTGTCTGTTTATCCTTGTACTTCTATCACTTCTTGTTCTATGCATTTTGAAGCTGTTATTAGATGCATAAATGTTTAGGATTTTTTTCAGTGAACTAATCCCTTTATAATTATGGAAAGTGACTCCTTATACCTAATTTTTATTCTGAAATACACTTTGATATTAGCTTATCCACTCAAGCTTTCTTTTGATTAGGATTATTACATTTTTCCACCCTTTTATGTTTAAACTTTTTGTGTCATATTTCAAGTGGTTTTCTTTTTCACAGCACATATTTGAATCTTTGCTTTTTAATCCAATCTGACAATCTCTGCCTTTTAACTGAGGGTATTTAAACAATTTATACTTACTTACTGATATTATGAGGTTTAAATCTAACATCTTGCTATTTACTTTTTATTCGCCTCATGTCTTCTTTGTTCTTTTTCTTGTTTCAGCCTTTTTAAAAAATATGATTCTAGTTTATGTTTGTTGGATTAGCCACACCTCTTCATTTCCTCTTCCCTGGCCTTTGTGGTTTTGTTGTCAGACATTTTGTTTCTACATATGTTACATACTCCACAGTATGTTGTTCTTATTTTTGTTTTAAACAAATATCTCTTAAAGAGATTTAGTATCTACCATTTCTGTTGCTCTTTACTCCTTTGCACACATCCAGATATCTAATTTTTGGTATTTTCCATGAAGGACACTTCGTTTCTTGGGGAATAGATCTGCCAGGTATACATTCTTTTAACTGTTATATTTTTGAACAGGCACTTTGTCTTCATTTTAAAAATATTTTTACTGAGTATAAAATATAGGTTGACAGGTTTTTTTGTTTTTTTAGTACTTCAACAATTTTGCTGCAACATCTTGAATTGTTTTGATAAATTTGCCATTATTCTTATATTTGTCCCTCAGGATATAATGTGGATTTTTTTTCTCTAGTTATTTTTAAGATTCTTCTCATTGGCACTACTGTTAAGCAACTTGACTATTTGATTATAATGTTCCTTAATGTAGTTCTCATCATGTTCCCTGCAGCTGGAATTCACCAAGCTTCTTGAATTTCTGGGTTTATACTTATTATTAAATTTATAAAATTTTTTATCAATTCTTCAAATTTTTTTTTTCTGTCCACTCACCTCTTCTCTGCTTTGGGGACTTCAGTTACAGAGTGAGGCTACCTAGTATTTTCTACAGCTCAATACTACACTCTTCATTTTTCAGTCTTTTCTCTCTGTTCTATTTTGGATAGTTTCTATTACTGTTTTGAGGTTTACTAATTTTTTTCAGCAGTGTCTAATCTGCCATTAGCTCATTCAATGTATTTTTCACCTCATTGTCATTTTTGTTTCTCAAAATTGGATTTGGGTCTTGTTTATATTTTCTATGTCTCTCCTTAACATGCTCATCCTTGATCCTGCTAAAGCTTTCTTTTAAGCTTGTTAGGTGTGATCAGAGCAGCCTGAATTCATGGATGACTTGGATCACTGGGGTAGCTGGCTGCTCTTCCACTCTAGCTGGTGAAAATAGAAACTATACCTGGCCGTGTTAGAATCGTTCTACCTGTTTCTTTCCAATGCTTTTCTCACATGAATGCACTGACCTGTCGTCAGCTGAAGGCAGGAGGACCTCCTGCAAAAGTTCAGGGGTCTCTTGTTCCCAGTGATCTGTCTTGCAGATTCTACCCTCATGGTCTCCCTATATTCTCAACTCTGTCCGTCACTCAGGAGACCTCCAGGCTCAATCTGGGATCCCCTTATCTGAACTATGGCCCGGCATCTCCACACAGTAAGGCGCGGTAATCATAGGTCTCACCTTCATTGCCCAACTGCTCTTTTTGTTTTCTTTATATTTTTTGTCTTGATGGTTAGCTGTTAAAGGTGGACTGGTATGTTAGTGTGCTAAAGCTGCTATAAAAAGTACTATGGACTGGGTGGTGTAAACAAAAGAAATTTACTGTGTCACAGTTCTGCTAGAAGGCTTAGCCTGCAAATCTGCAATCAAGGTGTTGGTAGGGTTGGTTCCATTTGAGGACTGTAAAAGATGGTTTGTTCTGGGCCTCTCACCTTGACTTGTAGATGGCAATCTTCTCACTGCATCTTTTCATCTCTTTATGTGTGTCTGTGTCCAAATTTCCCCTTTTAAAAAGACCACCAATCATACTGGATTAGGGCTCACCTTAATGATGCCATTTAAATTTGACTACATCTATAAAGACACTATAAACAGCCCTGCAACCAGATTGGTAATTTTAAAACTGATATCTATAAAAATCAGGTTTTTTTTTGAACTGTAATGGACATATGTGGGGTAAATGGAAGTTTTCACTCAGAGTTTCCAGAATTTCCCACCTGGCCTTAGTCCATTTATATACAAATGTGTTTACCACAGCAGAGCCTCCAGTTGATCTGGGGCAAGGGGTGGAGAGAAAATGTCCATTCTCTTCCTCCCTTCCGTTCCTGGTACCTAATTGGTCTGGTGCCAGTCAGTCACCACAGCCCTGCCCATGGAGTTCCTGCAGGAAGGGCTGGGCAGGGGGTAGAGCGCATGTGCTGCTGTCAGAGAGGACAGACAGAGCTGGGCCTGGCTAGTGAACTTGAGCAAGCTATGAGCAATAAAATCTCTTTCTCCCAAGCTGTCCCTCCCCCCTTGTCTTCCTTCGGTTTTACTGGATTCATAGGGCACTTGTCCCAGGAGAGGAACTCCCTTACCCCTAGAGTTACAACATACAATATTATATTGTTTTCATGATTATATTGGTGTACAACACAGTGATTCATTATATACATTGCAAAACGTCCACGAGGATAAGGGTGATTATCAACTATCACCAAAAATATTATGCTTTTATTGACGATATTCCCTATGCTGTACTTTTCATCCCCATGACTTACTTATTTTATAATTAGAAGTTTGTCTTTCTTTATCCTTTTCACTTATTTCACTTATTCCCCATCGTCCCCTCCCCACCATGGCAACCACTAGTTTGTTCTCTGTGTTGATGAATCTATTTGCTTTACTTACAAACGTTAGTATAGTGGTTAAGAGTGGGGACACTGGAATCAGAATGCCTGGGTTCGATTCTAGCTCTACCATTTGCTAGCTCTGTGCCTTAATTTCCTCATCTGCAAAAAGGTACTTACCATAGCCATTTCATAGAGTTAATGCAAAGATATGTATATGCTGAGAATAGCACCTGGCACATAATAATCCCTCAGGAAATTTTTATCGCAATGCTCAAAATAATCTCATTATTAGCACTTAAGTAGGATTACCTAAGCCAAAAGAGATCTTGAATGGCCTTGATGAAGGAGATTAGAAAATTTATGTACAAAGATTACTTCATTTATTAAGTTTTCCACCTGTCAGAAGTACTGTCTTCTAGCTCCTAAGCTTAAAGTCTTTCCTTTGTGGCCCCCTGTCTCTACATTTTACATAGGCCAAAACTCAGTTTCCTAAAACCCTCCTTTCATTAAGTCACCTTTCAGCTTTAGAACCTGTAAAACCCCTTTACAAACTATCATATTAAAGTCTAGATTCTCTTGTGTGGTTTTTGAAGGCCTCTGAAAATCCAGCAGTCTCTTTGGTACAACTGTACCTCCCAGTCTGCTTTAAAAGGCCTTTTCTCCACCATGTAGGCTGTTGCCTTCCACCCTCCCCACAAGACATACTCATTCTTAGTGCTTTCCTGCATTTGTTTGGGCTGGTATCTATCTACCTGTTCACTTGTTATTTTCCACCCTTCTCTTTCTAGTGTTTAAACATCATTCACTGCCCATTTCAAATCCTTCATTCACTTGCATTTACATGACATTTATATTTACAATGAACATTTGCAAACATCTCCTGCATGGAACATGCTGCTCTGGCTGTTAGGGATTCAGGATCAACAGGAAAATGAACATTCCTGACTCCTCCATTTATCAGAGCTCTCCCTTCTCTGAACTTTTAGTAAACTTGCAATAAGTTTCAGTACTTGTTGTCATATTGTTTTATCTATATTAGTTCTGTTTCATGTTTTCATTCAATAGATATTTCTTGTGCAATTTACTCAACATTACGTAGTTTGCTAATGATACAGTGGTAAATAAGACACAGTCCCTGACAGAATAAAAAGAGAAAATAGGCACTGAACAAGAAATTGCAAACACAGTGCTTATTACATATGGAGTGTGTAGGATTCTACAGATGCCTAAAACAGGTAAAGTTACCCCAGGTAGGATTTAAATGAAAGCTTATCTGAGAAAAATGCCATATAAGCTGACACCTAAAGAATGAGTGACAGTTAAAAGAATAGAGGAAGTGTGCATCAATAAAGAAATAGCCTGTGCAAAGGCTATAGAGCAAAAGAGAACATAGTTTAGAAAATGATAAGACAGATTATGGGTATAAACAAAGAAAAATGAAGAGAGGAAACATGGAATATTGTGTGATTAAATGAAATAATGTATAAAACATAAGAAACTGAGTTGAAATAAACAAAATATAAGTTGAAATAAGAATTGAATTAGAAGGAAAGCCAATCTGCTAAATCAGTTAAGAAAAATAAGTGATACATATTTACAAGCTTTACTGAAAATGAAATATAATTAATGAAAGAAATATAGTTACTCATTTTGAACAAAGATTTCTGAACCTTCATGCAATAGAGGAGGCAGAATTCAGATAAAGACAAAAGGCAGCTGTTGCCATGAATGTTTTCAGTCAGACGTGAAATAACTATGGAGGGGCCCTGACAGCTTTTATGGATACTCTTGTACAAACAGATCCAGTTTCAAACGTGAGGCCCTATCTTGCAAACACCAAGGATAGCAATGTATATTTATCTGCATGGGGATGACATCTGATCATCTTACTTCTGGACACTAAGATTCCAGAAGGCAAACATGTTCTTACTCATCTTTGTATTTCATATCATAGAACATATTTAATAAATATTTATGAAACAGATTATGAAATTCCAAATTTGAGAAATAAATATTCAAGGCATAGTCTCACTTAAGACTACTCAGAGCACAAATGACACAAAAATAGTTTACTTTGAGGATTTGACTTTACCTCGGCTAGTCTGTTACTGTTTGATATAGGGCTATCTAACAACTAAAAAACTGCTAATAGTATCCCAGAAAAAATAAACACACATACTAACTATATTTTCTACTGTCTGGAAAAAAGCCACTGCATGGAAAGCATGGTAAAAGCTGTTCTCACATAGGTCATTCTCATAATAATGCTGAGCCCTGGGTTTGTAAGTCCAGTAAGACGTTTCTGTGATTCTAACTTCAAGTACAAAATGATCATTGAATGTACAAATGAATAAATGAATAAATGGCTGAATGAAGAGACAAAAAGAGGAAGAAAGGAAAGGAAGAGAGGCAAGGAAGAAATTATTTTATACCAAGAAATAGTGGAAGAAGTAATTTGGGAGTTACCATCCTACCTCATAAACAATAAATTTTAACCATTATTATATCAAATGAAGTGAAAATAAAATTTCTCTTTTAAATCCCAATGATGACTAATGGACATTTTAAAACTGATTTTAAGAAATTTTTGAATTCAAGAAAGACTTCACATGGAAACTAGGCAATGCGCACTGTTTACATAATTCTGTTAATATGTGTATATCATGTACAGTTTGACTTTAGGTATACAATATAGCTTAATTCAAAATGCAATCATTTGTTCTTAGAATCCTACTTAAATGTCATTTGGGAATGTAAAGTGAGCTATGCTTAAATATTAAGTCAAAGTAATATATATTTACAGTAAGATAAAAAAAATGAAAAAATCCTGTTAGTAATATTATAAAGTTAACTGTATACCTTTATCAAAATACAAATCCACCACTGATCATCATAGTATCAGAAGGTCAAAATTACAACCAATGACTAAATAAATCATGAATGTAATATCTTGCTTGTTATGAAATTCCCCATTGTTGATCTAAGTCATATAATATTATAAAATGATATGAATAATTAAAAAATAAACTTATATGTAATCATGTATTTTTCATCTGCATTTATATATTAAACTATGAAAAATATGCCTTCTTGGTAAATCTTACCTCATTGTATCTGTTGCTGGGAATTTTGATGCTGGTTTTCTGCACTTCCATATCAACTACCAAACCTTGAACTACTGGCAATGTATATTGGTAATTTCTGAAGTCCTAGGCAAAAGCAGATTGAAGTGGAATAAAGAATTCATCAATGGCAGGATCTGATTTATTGTAATAAAATTAGCACAAATGGAAAGAATGTCAAAACTAAAAGATGTCACTTATGTAAATAAGGAAATGTATAATGAAAGCCCCACATATAAGCTTTACTGAAAATCAAATACAATAAATATACTGTAGCTGTCCAATTAGACTGTAAACTCTCATAAGGAGTTCAGACCAGTTTCATATACCTTTATATATATTATATATATAAATATATTAGTATTAAACAAATATTTGAATGTTTACTCTATTTCATCACCACTTAACATTTTCTATATATGTTAACTGTCTTCTCCCTCAAAGGTAAACTCCAAGAGGGTAGTGACTCTTACTTGTTTTGTTTTTGTTATATTCCAAATGCCTGGAACACCCTAGGCACTCAATGAATATTTGTAGGATAAAGCATATACACATACACACGCCACATCCAGTGTAGCTGAAGCAGTGAGAAAGAGCAGAAAGAGTCCAGGGCAAAGTAATAGCATATGGCTAGATTTCACAGGGTCTTATAGGCTACCATAAGGACCTTGGTTTTTACACTGAGAAGGATTTTGACTATTTTACCAGATCTCTCTGGATTCTCCCTAAAGAATACATGGCAAGGGAGCAAGGACAGAAGGAAAGAGATCTGATAAACATAATAATCCAGGAAAGAGACAATGATAATTTGGACCAAGATAACAGTTCAAAAGGTGATGACAAGTCAGATTCTTGATATATTTTGAAGAGAAAAAATGACAATATTTGCCAATGGACTGGGTGTGGAATGTGAAAAAAAGATAACAGTCAAAGATGACTATGAATTGTATGGAATGGGCAATGACAAGACCAGAACTGAAATTTATTGAGATGAAAAATATGATGGGAAGGAGAAGGCTGCAAGTAAGAAGGCCAGGAGAAGACCTGAGAAAGAAGGGGATCCTAGAAGCCAAGAGAAGAAAATATATAGATTCAGGAAGCTACAGGAAGGCAATATGGAAATTGTCTTCTGATTACTTTTATGTGCTCAGGAAAATGGGGCTGGGCCATCAGCAGAAAACGAGTAAAAGACAGGCAGTGGGAATTTGAGAAGAGTAAGGTACAAACAGTCATCTAGGTGAGCAGGAATGTGTCATGGACCAGGAAAGACTGTCACATAGATCTGAGAGCTTCCTTAATGGTATTGACCATGAATCCAAACTAAGACCAGTGAGTATGCTTCTCTTTTTCTCTTCACTCACATTCAGGCTTGGATATAACTTAAGAATGAAGGAAGATTTATCCAAAGGAAAAAAGATGCCAGATTCAAAAAGACATAGGTATTGGATTCAAGATGGCAGCATGAGAGGTGAGAGAGAGACCTCCTTCTAAAACCACATATAATGCGAAAATATAATTAATACAACTAATCTTGAAAGAGCAACAGGAAAGAAGGCTGTACCAGACCGCATACACCTGGAGAACAGAGCAGACCTCATGAAACAGGGTAATGTACCAAAGCCTTGATCCGGTGGAACCCAAGCCCTTCCCACACCCCAGCTCACTGGCAGGAGGAAGAGAAATGGAGCAGGGAGGGGGTGGAAGCCTAGGACTGCTGAACATCCAGCCCTGGAGATCTGCTTTGGGAGCACAAACCTACATTACATGGTGCTCTGGAGATTAGTGGGGTAGGAAAGCTAAGACAGGCAAAATACTTGGACAGACTGAGAATCCAGCCATTTGTGGAGGACAGGGATCCACATTCAGCTGCTCTGGGACAAAGGAAAGGTGGGAAGTCTGAGAGGCTTTCTAACAGCAAGAGGGCTGCTGAATGGGTGGGGTTTGCACAGAGAATGCTGCACGGGAAAAAGGATCGGTAGATACAGTTGTCTGGATGTGCTCTGCCCAGAAGGTTGGGAACTTTAAGGATCTTCAGGTGCTCCATCCCTCTGGCTGGCTACTCAGCTTTGAGGCCCCCCACTGTGATACACAGCCTGCTGCGCCTTCCTCCTGGCCTGCCAGCACCAGCTCGCAAACCGGCAGTTCCTGCCCTGGCATCAGGCCAGCCAGAGGGAGGCCCTGCCTATGGCAGCTACGGACGCAAAACACACATGCTTACACTTGTGTGCTCGGCCCACATGTTCTGACAGTGGAGACAGGCACTGCAGCCAGGAAGCAGGAAACAGTTTCTTTCTCCCCACTACGCACCAGCGCCGCTCCCCTGCAACACCAGGCATCACACCAGGGGCTGAGCAGCTCAAGAGGCTAGAGTTTCTGGGCACTGGAGGGAGCCACACACCAAAATGAAATGTCAAAGGAACCTAGCTCATACAAAAATCTTGCAAACACCAGGAAGAGGGCAAAATGAAATCGAACTCACCAATCTTCCTGAAAGAGAATTCAAAACAAAATCATAAACATGCCTATGGAGGTACAGAAAAATATTCAAGAACTCAGGGATGAATTTAGGATGGAGATTCAGTCATTAAGAAATTCCATATCTGAAATGAAACATACATGGAGGGATTTAAAAGCAGATTAGAAGCAGTAGAAGAGATGGTAAATGAAATAGAAATTAGGGAAGAGGAATGCAAAGCTGAGGCACAGAGAAAAAAAGCATCTCTAAGAATGAAAGAATATTGAGAGAACTGTGTTAACAATCCAAACGGAACAATATTCGCATTATAGGGGTACCAGAAGAAGAAGAGAGAAAGGGATAGAAAGCGTCTTTGGGGAGGTAATTGTTGAAAACTTCCCCAATCTGGGGAAGGAGATATTATCTCAGGCAATGGAGGTGCACAGATCTCCCAACACAAGGGACCAAAGGAAAACAACACCAAGACATTTAGTAGTTAAAATGGCAAAGATCAAGGATAAGGACAGACTATTAAAAGCAGCCAGAGAGAGAAAAAAGATCACATGCAAAGGAAAACCCATCACGCTATCATCAGGCTTCTCAGCAGAAACCCTACAGGCCAGAAGGGAGTGGCATGATATATTTAATGCAATGAAACAGAAGGGCCTCGATCCAAGAATACTCTACCCTGCAAGTTTGTCATTTAAATTTGAAGGAGTGAATAAACAATTTCCAGATAAGCAAAACCTGAGAAAATTTGCCTCCACAAACCACCTCTACAGTGCACTTTGTAGGGACTGCTATAAGTGAAAGTATTCCTAAGGCTCAATAGTTGTCACCAGGGGAAATAAAATCACAGTAAAGAAAGTAGAACAATTAATTACTAAGCAGATACAAAATCAAATCAACTACCCCCAAAGTCAATCAAGGGATAGACAGAGTAAAGAATATGATACCTAATATATAAAGAATGGAGGAAGAAAAAAAAAGGAGGAAAAATAGAAGAACCTTTAGGTTGTGTTTGTAATAGCATACCAAAGTGAGTTACATTAGACTGTTAGATAGTTAGGGAATTACCCTTGAACCTTTGATAATCACGAATCTAAAGCCTGCAATAGCAATAAGTTCATACCTATCGATAATCACCCTAAATGTAAATGGACTAAATGCTTGAATCAAAAGACAAAGAGCCACTGAATGGATGAAAAAACAAGACCCATCTATATGCGGCCTACAAGAGACTCACTTCAAACCCAAAGGCATACACAGAATGAAAGTAAAGGGATAGAAAAAGATATTTCATGCAACCAATAGGGAGAAAAAAGCAGGAGTTGTAGTACTTGTATCAGACAAAATAGACTTCAAAACAAAGAAACTAACAAGACACAAAGAAGGACATTACATAATGATAAAGGGGTCAGCTATTATAAAATCTATGAAATCAACACAGGATCACCTACATATGGGAAACAAATACTAACAGAATTAAACGATGAAATAGAATGCAATGCATTGATTTTAGGAGGCTTCAACACACCACTCACTCCAAAGGACAGATCAACCAGACAGAAAATAAGTAAGGAGACACAGGCACTGAACAACGTATTAGAACAGATGGAACTAACGGACATCTACAGAATACTCCATCCAAAAGCAACAGGATACACATTCTTCTCAAGTGCACATGGAACATTTTTAAGAATAGATCGGACACTAGGCCACAAAAATTGCTTCAGTAAATTGAAAAAGATTGAAAGTGTACTAACAAGCTTCTCAGATCATAAAGGTATGAAACTAGAAATAAATTACACAAAGAAAATGAAAAAGCCCATAAACATGGAGGCTTAATAACATGGTCCTAAATAATCAATGGAACAATGACCAAATAAAAACAGAGATCAAGCAATACATGGAGACAAATGACTGCAATAATTCAACACCACAAAATCGGTGAGACGCAGCAAAGGCTGTGCTAAGAGGGAAGTAGATTGCAATACAGGCCTACTTCAGCAAAGAAGAACAATCCCAAGTCTAAACTAACAATTAACCAAAGTGGAAAAAGAAAAAATGAGGCTCAAAGTCACAAGAAGGAGGGACATAATAAAGATTAGAGCAGAAATAAATATAATTAAGAAGAGTAAAATAGAAGAATCAATGAAAGCAGGAACTCATTCTTTGAGAAAATAAACAAAATAGATAAACCCCTAGCCAGACTTATCAAGAAAAAAGTCTACACACGTAAACAGAATCAGAAATGATAAAGGAAAAATCACTATGGACACCACAGAAATAAAAAGAATTATGAGAGTATAGTATGAAAAATGATATGCAAACCAACTGGATAACCTAGAAGAAATGGACAACTTTCTAGAAAAATACAACTTCCAAGGCTGACCCAGAAAGAAACAGAAAATCTGAATAGACCAATTAACAGCAAGGAAATTGAATAGGTAGTCAAAAGACTACCTAAGAAAAAAACTGCTGGACCAGATGGTTTCACTGTTGAATTTTATCAAACATTTAGTGAAGATGTAATACCCATCCTCCTTAAAGCTATCCGAAAAGTAGAAGAGGAGAGAATACTCCCAAACTCATTCTACAAGGCCAACATCACTCTAATACTGAAACCAGGGAAATATACTAAAAAAAGGCAAATTATGGATGAATATCCCTGATGAACATAGATGCAAAAATACTCAACAAAATATTAGCAAACCAAATTCAAAAATACATCAAAAAAATCATCCATCATCATCAAGTAGGATTTATTCCAGGGATACAAGGATGGTATGACATTCCAAGATCCATCAACATCATCCACCACATAAACAAAAAGGACAAAAACTACATGATCATCTCCATAGATGCTGAAAAAGCATTCAACAAAATTCAACATCCATTCATGATAAAAACTCTCAACAAAATGGATAGAGAGGGCAAGTACCTCAACATAATAAAGGTCATATATCACAAACCCACAGCCAATATTACTCTTAACAGCAAGAAGCTGAAAGCTTTTCCTTTAAGATTGGGAACAAGACAAGGATGCCAACTCTCCTGACTTTTAAATTCAACATAGCAGTGGAGGTCCAAGCCATGGCAATCAGACAACACAAAGAAATAAAAGGCATACAGGGGTAGACGAGCCAAGATGGCGGCATGAGTAGTTCAGCAGAAATCTCTTTGCAAAAACATATATACTTTTGAAAATACAACAAATACAACTATTCCTAAAAGAGACACCAGTGGATACAGTACAACAGCCAGGCTACGTCTACATCTGTGAGAACTCAGCATCATAGGAAGGGGGTAAGATACAAACTGTGGCCTGGTGGGAACCGAGCAACCCCCTACCCCAGCCCCCTGGTAGGAAGAAAGGAGTTGAAGTGGGGAGGGAGTAAAGGCCCAGGACTGCTAAACAACCAGCTCTGGTAGTCCGGACCGGGAGTGCAGACACACAGTGCATGGTGTGCTGGATATCAGAGAAATGGAAAAGAAAAAACCTGCAAGCGGGTCCCCGCAACCAGTGCCCCTGGGACAAAAGAAAAGTGAGTGCTTTTTGCAAGTCTTAAAGGTACAGGGACCTCACAGCTAGACAAAGTCAACCCGGCACACTCAGCCTAGCACCTGAGAATCCCAGGAAACTCTAGGCGACCTAACCCCCTGGAGGCAGTGCAGCTCTGAAGCCCCTCACAGCGATAAGCAGCCTGCCAGTCATTCCCCCAACTGGCGCGGACCCCAACACACTGGCCCAGTCGCGGGAGAGTGGCCGCATGCACTGGCGGTTGCAGCGCCAGAGGGGTCCAGGTGAGGCCTGTGTGAACCTGCAGCGGCAGTGGCTGAGTGACATGCACATGCCGGCAGCAGCAGCGCCAGAGGGGCCCGAGAGCGGCCCGCGCGAGCCTGCGATGGCAGCGACTGAGCGGCCTGGGAGGGGTCCACGCACACCAGTGGTGGCGGCACCAGAGGAGCCTGGGAGCAGCCCATGGGAGCCAGTGGCGGTGGTGGAGGAGCGGCCCAGGAGTAGCAACGAACCCAGCAGCCGCCCAGAATCTCAGCCCAACGCACAGCCACCTGAGCCAGACCCAAAGGCCACAGCCAGCACACAGCTGCCCGGTGGAGTCACCACTTTCCCAGGAGAGCACACTCGGCATGCCTGCCACTCCCCTCAGGAATCTGCCCTGGACGGAGACCCCACCACAGCAGCTTAGGGGATTAACCCAGAGGCTGCTCCAGAAGTGTGGGTAACCAACACAGGCAGCAGAGAAAGGCAAGAAAACCAGCAAGCAGGAATGGACTTTGTTCTCCCAATTGACACACATGCTACCTGCCTACAGCTGCCTCTATCACCATGAAAAGGCAGAAGAATTTGATCTAGTCGAAAATTACCCAGACAACCCCTGAGAGAGGGCCTGGGGAGACAGACTTCACCAATATCCCCCAAAAAGAATTCAAAATAAAGGACATAACCATGCTGATGGATCTGCAGAGAAATATACAAGAGCTAAAGGAGCAAGTACAGAGGGAGAATACAGAAATAAAACAATCTCTGGAAGGACTTAAGAGCAGATTGGATGAGGTGCAAGAAGCCGTTAATAGAATTGAAATCAGAGAACAGGAATGCAGAGAAGCTGATGGAGAGAGAGAGATAAAAGTATCTCTAGGAATTAAAGAATATTAAGAGAACTGTGTGACCAATCCAAATGGAACAATATTCGCATCATAGGGGTACAAGAAGAAGAAAAGAGAGAAAAAGGGATGGAAAGTGTCTTTGAAGACATAATTGCTGAAAACTTCCCCAAACTGGGAGAGGAAGTAGTCTCTCAGACCACGGAGGCCCACAGAACTCCCAACACAAGGGACCCAAGAAGGACAACACCAAGACATATAATAATTAAAATGGCAGAGATCAAAGACAAGGACAGAGTATTAAAGGCAGCTAGAGAGAGAAAAAAGGTCACCTACAAAGAAAAACCCATCAGGCTATCATCAGACTTCTCCACAGAAACCTTACAGGCCAGAAGGGAATGGCATGATATATTTAATGCAAAGAAACAGAAGAGCCTTGAACCAACAATACTGTATCCAGCACGATGGTCACTTAAATATGACGGAGGGATTAAACAATTCCCAGACAAGCAAAAGTTGAGGGAATTTGCCTCCCACAAACCACCTCTACAGGGTATTTTAGAGGGACTACTCTAGATGGAAGCACTCCTAAGGCTAAATAGATGTCGCCAGAGAAAATAAAATCACAGCAAAGGAAGCAGACCAAATACTAACTAAAGGCAAAAAAAAATAAATCAATCAACTACTCACAAAAGGAGTCAAAGAAAACACAAAACAGCACAGAATAAAACACCCAACATATAAAGAATGGAGGAGGAGGAATAAGAAGGGAGAGAAATAAAGAATCATCAGACTGTGCTTATAATAGCTTAATAAGTGAGTTAAGTTAGACAGATAGTAAAGAAGCTAACCTTGAACCTTTGGTAACCACAAATCTAAAGCCTGCAATGGCAATAAGTACATGTCTTTCAATAATCACCCTAAATGTAAATGGACTGAATGCACCAATCAAAAGACACAGAGTAACAGAATGGATAAAAAAGCAAGACCCATCTATATGCTGGTTACAAGAGACTCACCTCAAACCCAAAGACAAACACAGACTAAAAGTCAAGGGATGGAAAAAGATACTTCATGCAAACAACAAGGAGAAAAAAGCAGGTGTAGCAGTACTGGTATCAGACAAAATAGATTTAAAAACAAAGAAAGTAACAAGAGATAAAGAAGGACGTTACATAGTGATAAAGGGGTCAGTCCAACAAGAGGATATAACCATTATAAATATATATGCACCCAATACGGGAGCACCAACATATGTGAAACAAATACTAACAGAATTAAAGGAGGAAATAGAATGCAATGCATTCGCTCTAGGAGACTTCAACACACCACTCACTCCAAAGGACAGATCCACCAGAAAGAAAATAAGGACACAGAGGCACTGAACAACACACTAGAACAGATGGACTTAACAGACATCAACAGAACTCTACACCCAAAAGCAGCAGGATGCACATTCTTCTCAAGTGCACATGGAACATTCTCCAGAATAGACCACATACTAGGCCACAAAAAGAGCCTCAGTAAATTCAAAAAGATTGAAATTCTACCAACCAACTTCTCAGACCACAAAGGCATAAAACTAGAAATTAATTGTACAAAGAAAACAAAAAGGCTCACAAACACATGGCGGCTTAACAACATGCTCCTAAAAATCAATGGATCAATGACCAAATTAAAACAGAGATGAAGCAATATATGGAGACAAATGACACCAACAGCATAAAGCACCAACTTCTGTGGGATGCAGCAAAAGCAGTTCTAAGAGGAAAGTATATAGCAATCTGGCCTATCTAAAGAAGGAAGAACACTCTCAAATGAATAGTATAAAGTCACAATTATTGAAACTGGAAAAAGAAGAACAAATGAAGCCCAAAGTCAGCAGAAGGAGGGATATAATAAAGATCAGAGAAGAAATAAATGAAATTGAGAAGAATAAAACAATAGAAAAAATTAATGAAACCAAGGGCTGGTTCTTTGAAAAAATAAACAAAATAGATAAGCCCCTAGCCAAACTTATTAAGAGAAAAAGAGAATCTACACACATCAACAGAATCAGAAATGAGAAAGGAAAAATCACGACAGACCCACAGAAATACAAAAAATTATTAGAGAATACTATAGAAATCTATACGCTAACAAGCTGGAACACCTAGAAGAAATGGACAACTTCCTAGAAAAATACAACCTTCCAAGACTGACCAAGGAAGAAACAGAAAATCTAAACAGACCAATTACCAGGAACGAAATTGAAGCAGTAATCAAAAAACTACCCAAGGAAAAACCCTTGGTCCAGATGGATTCACTGCTGAATTTTGTGAGACATATAGAGAAGACATAATACCCATTCTCCTTAAAGTTTTTCTAAAAATAGAAGAGAAGGGAATACTTCCAAATTCATTCTATGAAGTCAGCATCACTCTAATACCAAAACCGGGCAAAGATCACACCAAAAAGAAAATTACAGACCAATATCCCTGATGAACATAGATGCAAAAATACTCAACAAAACATTAGCAAATCGAATTCAAAAATACATCAAGAGGATCATACACCATGATCAAGTGGGATTCATCTCAGGGATCCAATGATGGTATAACATTCGAAAATCCATCAACATCATCCACCACAAGAACAAAAAGAAGGACAAAACCACACGATCATTTATTTCCATAGATGCTGAAAAAGCATTTGGCAAAATTCAACATCCATTCATGATAAAAGCTCTCAACAAAATGGCTATACAGGGCAAGTACCTCAACATATTAAAGGCCAAACCCACAGACAACATCACACTGAACAGCCAGAAGCTGAAAGCTTTTCCCCTAAGATCGGGAATGAGACAGGGATGCCCATTCTCCCCACTGTTATTCAATATAGTACTGGAGGTCCAGCCATGGCAATCAGGCAAAACAAAGAAATACAAGGCATCCAGATTGGTAAAGAGGAAGTCAAACTGTCACTATTTGCAAATGACATGATCTTGTACATAAAAAACCCTAAAGACTCCACTCCAAAACTACTAGAACTAATATTGGAATTCAGAAAAGTTGCAGGATACAAAATTAATACATAGAAATCCGTGGCTTTCTTATACACTAACAATGAATTAAGAGAAACAGAAATCAGGAAAACAATTCCATTCACAACTGCATCAAAAAAAATAAAACACCTAGGAATAAACCTAACCAAGTAAGTGAAAGACCTATACTCTGAAAACTACTAGACACTCTTAAGAGAAATTAAAGAGGACACCAACATATGGAAACTCATCCCATGCTCTTGGCTAGGAAGAATTAATAGAGTCAAAATCGCCATCCTGCCTAAAGCAATCTACAGATTCAATGCAATGCCCATCAAATTACCAACAGCATTCTTCAACGAACTGCAGCAAATAGTTCAAAAATTCATATGGAACCACCAAAGACCCTGAATAGCCAGAGTAATCCTGAGAAGGAAGAATAAAGTGGGGCGATCCCACTCCCCAACTTCAAGCTCTACTACAAAGCCACAGTAATCAAGACAATTTGGTACTGGCACAAGACCCACAGACCAGTGGAACAGAGTAGAGAGTCCAGATATTAACCCAAAAATATATGGTTAATTACTATATGATAAAGGAGCCATGGACATACAATGGGGAAAGGACAGCCTCTTCAACAGTTGGTGTTGGCAAAACTGGACAGCTACATGTAAGAGAATGAAACTGGATCATTATCTAACCCCATATACAAAAGTAAATATGAAATGGATGAAAGACCTGAATGTAAGTCATGAAACCATAAAACTCTTGGAAAAAAGCATAGGCAAAAATCTTTTGGACATAAACATGAGCGACTTCTTCATGAACATATGTTCCTGGGCAAAGGAAACAAAAGCAAAAATGAACAAGTGGGACTATATCAAGCCAAAAAGTTTCTGTACAGCAAAGGACACCATCATCAATAGAACAAAAAAGCATCCTACAGTATGGGAGAATACATTCATAGTTGACAGATTCGATAAAGGGTTGCCATCCAAAATATATAAAGAGCTCACACACCTCAACAAACAAAAACCAAATAATCCAATTAAAAAATGGGCAGAGGAGCTGAACAGACACTTCTTCAAAGAAGAAATTCAGATGGCCAACAGACATATGAAAAGATTCTCCACATCAGTAGTCATCAGAGAAATGCAAATTAAAACCACAATGAGATATCACCTCACACGAGTAAGGATCGCCACCATCCAAAAGACAAAAAACAACAAATGTTGGTGAAGTTGTGGAGAAACGGGAACCCTCCTACACTGCTAGGGTGAATGTAAACTAGTTCAACCACTGTGGAAAGCAGTATGGAGATTCCTCAAAAAGTTCAAAATAGAAATACCATTTGATTCAGGAATTCCACTTCTAGGAATTTACCCTAAAAATGCAACAGCCCAGTTTGAAAAGACAGATGCACCCCTACATTTATCGGAGTACTATTTACAATAGCCAAGAAATGGAAGCAACCTAAGTGTCCATCAGTAGATGAATGGATAAAGAAGATGTGGTACATATACACAATGGAGTATTAGTCAGCCATAAGAAGAAAACAAATCCTACCATTTGCAACAACATGGATGGAGCTAGAGGGTATTATGCTCAGTGAAATAAGCCAGGTGGAGAAAGACAAGTACCAAATGATTTCCCTCATATGTGGAGTATAAGAACAAAGAAAAAACTGAAGGAACAAAACAACAGCAAAAACACAGAACCCAAGAATGGACTAACCATTATCGAACGGAAAGGGACTGGGGAGGATGGGTGGGAAGGGAGGGACAAGAGGGGGTGAAAGAAACGGGCATTACGGATAGCATGTATAGCATGAATAATGTGTCTGGGGTCATGGGGAGGGCTGTGAAACACAGAGAAGACAAGTAATGACTCTACAGTATCTTACTATGCTGATGGACAGTGACTGTAATGGGTTTTGTTGGGGGGGACTTGGTGATGGGCGGAGTCTAGTAAACATAATTTTTCTCATGTAACAGTAGATAAATTATACCCAAAAATAAAAAATTAATTTGAAAAAAAGACATACAGACTGGCAACGAAGAAGTTAAACTGTCTTTGTTTGCAGATTACATGATATTGCACATAAAAAACCCTAAAGAATCTACTCCAATACTACTAGCTCTAATACCTGAAATCAGCAAAGTTACAGGAAACAAAATTAATACACAGATTAATTTAGACAGATGCACCCCTTTGTTTATTGCAGCACTATTTACAATAGCCAAGAAATGGAAGCAACCTAAGTGTCCATCAGTAGATGAATGGATAAAGAAGATGTGGTACATATACACAATGGAGTATTATTCAGCCATAAGAAGAAAACAAATCCCACCATTTGCAACAACATGGATGTATCTAGAGGGTATTATGCTCAGTGACATGAGCCAGGCGGAGAATGACAAGTACCAAATGATTTCACTCATATTTAGAGTATAAGAACAAAGAAAAACTGAAGGAACAAAACAGCAGCAGAATCACAGAACCCAAGAATGGACTAACAGTTACCAAAGGGAAATGGACTGGGGAGGATGGGTGGGAAGGGTGGGGTAAAAGAAAGGGGACATTACAATTAGCATGTATAATGTGCAGGGGTGGGGGTCTGTGCAACACAGAGAAGACAAGTAGTGATTCTACAGCATCTTACTACGCTGATGGACAGTGATGGTAATGCGGTTTGTCTGGGGGTACTTCGTGATGTGGGGGAGTCTAGTAAACATAATGTTCTTCAGGTAATTGTAGATTAATGATATAAAAAAAAAAAGAAATCTGTTGCATTAGGACACACTAATAATGAACTATCAGAAAGAGTAATCAGGAATCAATTCCATTCACAAATGCATCAAAAAGAATAAAATACCTAGGAATAAACCTAACCAAGGAAATGAAAGACCTATATCCTGAAAACTACGAGACACTCATGAGAGAAATTAAAGAAGATACCAATAAATGGAGGCATATCCCGGGCTCATGGATAGGAAAGCATTAATATCGTCAAAATGGCAATCCTGCCTAAAGCAATCTACAGATTCAATGCAATCCCTATCAAAATACCAACAGCAATCTTCAATGAACTACAGCAAATCGTTCTAAAATTCATATGGAACCACAAAAGACCTCAAATAGTCAAAGCAATCCTGAGAAGGAAGAATAAAGTGGGGGAAATTATGCTCCCCAACTTCAAGCTCTACTACAAAGCCACAGTAATCAAGACAATTTGGTACTGGCACAAGAACAGACCCATAGACAGATGGAACAGACTGGTGAGCCCAGATATAAACCCAAGCATATATGCTCAATTAATATACAATAAAGGAGCCATGGATATACAATGGGGAAATGACAGCCTCTTCAACTACTGGTGTTGGCAAAACTGGAAAGCTACATGCAAGAGAATGAAACTGGATTATTGTCTAACTGCACACACAAAAGTAAACTGGAAATGGATCAAAGACCTGAAAGTAAGTCATGAAACCATAAAACTCTTAGAAGAAAACATAGACAAAAATCTCTTGAATATAAACATGAGCAACTTTTTCCTGAACGCACCTCCTCGGGCAAGGAAAACAAAACAAAACAAAAGAACAAATGGGACCGCATCATGTTAAAAAGCTTCTGTACAGCAAAGGACACCACCAATAGAACAAAAATACATCCTATACTATGGGAGAATATATTCATAAATGACATATCTGATAAGGGGTTGACATCCAAATAATACAAAGAGCTCACGCACTGCAACAAACAAAAAGCAAATAACCCAATTAAAAAATGGGCAGAGGATATGAACAGACACTTCTCCAGAGAAGAAAGTCAGATGGCCAACAAGCACATGAACAGATGCTCCACATCACTAATAATCAGAGAAATGCAAATTAAACAACAATGAGTTATCACCTCACAGCAGTTGGGATGGCCAACATAGAAAAGACTTGGAACAACAGATGTTGGCGAGGATGTGGAGAAAGGGGAACCCTCCTGCACTGCTGATGGGAATGTAAAATAGTTCAACCTTTGTGGAAAGCACTATGGAGGTTCCTCAAAATCTGAAAATAGAAATACCAATTGACCTGAGAATTTGACTTCTAGGAATTTACCTTAAGAATGCAGGAGCCCAGTCTGAAGAAGACATATGCACCCCTATGTTTATCGCAGCACTATTTACAATAGCCAAGAAATGGAAGCAACCTAAGTGTCCATCAGTAGATGAATGGATAAAGATGTGGTACATATATAAAATGGAGTATTATTCAGCCATAAGAAGATAACAAATCCTACCATTTGCAACAACATGGATGTATCTAGAGGGTATTATGCTCAGTGAAATAAGCCAGGCAGAGAAAGACAAGTACCAAATGATTTCACTCATATGTGGAGTATAAGAACAAAGAAAAACTGAAGGAACAAAACAGCAGCAGAATCACAGCACCCAAGAATGGACTAACAGTTACCAAAGGGAAGGGGACTGGGGAGGATGGGTGGGAAGGGAGGGATAAGGGCAGGGAAAAATAAAGGGGGCATTATGACTAGCATGCATAATGTGGGGGGGCGCATGGGGAGGGCTGTACAACACAGAGAAGAGAACTAGTGATTCTACAGCATCTTCCTACGCTGATGGACAGTGACTGTAATGGGGTTTGTGGGGGGACTTGGTGAAGGGGGGAGGCTAGTAAACATAATGTTCCTCATGTAATTGTAGTTTAATGATACCAAAACAAAAACAAAAACAAAAACAAAAAAACTGAAGGAACAAAACAGAAGCAGTCTCATAGAACCCAAGAATGGACTAACAGCAGGCAAAAGGAAAGGGCCTGGGGAGGGTGAGTAGGAAGGGAGGGAGAAGGGGAAAAAGGGGCATTATGACTAGCACTCATAATGAACAGGGGACATGGGGAAGGCAGTATAGCACAGAGAAGACAAGTAGTGACTCTATAGAATCTTACTATGCTGATGGACAGTGACTGTAATGGGGTATGTGATGGGGACTTGATAATGGGGAGAATCTAGTACCCACAATGTTGCTCATGTGATTGTCTATTAATGATACAAAAATAAAAAAATACATTTTAGCAAATGCAATAAGGAAAGTATTTTAAGTAATCCATATTACTGTTGGTGGGAATGTAAATTTTGCAGCAACTATGGAAAGTAGTACAGAGGTGTCAGATCACTATCTTTTGCACCTGAAACCAATACTATATTGTATGTTAACTATATTTCAGTAAAATAAGTAAATCAAAAAAAAGAAGGACAGACACAGGCACTCCTGTGTTTATCACAGCACTATTTACAAAAGCCAAGATATGGAAGCAACCTAAGTGTCCATCAGTAGATGAATGGATAAAGAAGATGTTGTACATAAGAAGAAAATAAATCCTACCATTTGCAACAAAATGGATGGAGCTAGAGGGCATTATGCTCAGTGATATAAGCTAGGATGAGAAAGACTAGTTATACTCCACAAATGAGTGAAATCATTTGATACAACAGAACAAAGCTGAAGGAACAAAACAGCAGCAAACTCAAAGACTCCAAGAAGGGACTAGCGGTTACCAAAGGGAAGGGGTTGGGGAGGATGGGTGGGAAGGGAGGGAGAAGGGGATTGAGCAGCATTATGATTAGAACACATAATATTGGGTGGTCATGGAGAAGACAGTGTAGCACAGAGAAGACAAGGAGTGATTCTATAGTATCTTACTACACTGATGGATAGTGACTGTAGTGGGGTGTAGGGGGTACTTGATAATATGAGTGAATGTAGTAACCATAATGTTGCTCATGTGAAACCTTCGTAAGATTGTATATAATAAAAAAAGAATGAATGAAGAGATAGAGCCATGCAGATATGGTCAATTGACTTTTGATACAAGTGCAAAGGGAAGTAGACAAAGGTTACCTTCTTGACAAACAGTACTGGAACAACTGGACACAATGCGAAAAAAAGCTTTATACAATGTCTCACAATTATAAACAAAAAATAATTAAAAATAATTATAGGCCTAAATATAAAACATAAAACTATAGACTTTCAGAAGATGACATGGGAGAAAATGTTTATGATATAAGTGTATTCAATCAATTCTTAAGATACAATATAAAAAGCATGCAAAAAAATTAATAAATTGGACTTCAACAAAATTAAAATTTTTGTTCTGTTGAAGACAATGTTAGACAATGGAAAGATAAACCACAGCCTGGGAGAAAATATGTATAAATGATACAAATCTGCCAAAGGATTTATATTCAGAATGCATGAAAAAAAATCTCAAAACTCAACAATTGCAAAATAACCACCATTTTTTTTAAATGGGCAAAAATCTGACCATTCACTAAAGAAGATAAAAAGAGGTCATATAAGCACATGAAAAAAATGCTTTAAATCATTTATTACAAAGAAACATAAAAATTAAAACCACTAAACTCCTTTTGGAATGGCAATTTTAAAAACAAAAAGGGAGAAATAACAAGTGCTGGGGGGAAAAAAAGAGAGCTCTTATGATTACTGCTGAATAAAAAATACTGGAGGCACTGTGGAAAACAGTTTCACAGTTCCTTACAATGTCAGATATACAATATGGGACAACTATCCCACTCCCAGATATTTACCCAAGAGAAATGAGAACTACACAAAACTGCATACATGATTGTTTATCGCAGCTTTATTCATAGTCACTAAAAACTAGAAACACTCAAATATCCATCAACAGGCAAACAGATAAACTGTAGTTCACACATACAATTGAATATTACTCAGCAGTGAAGATGAATGAACTATTTGATACTGAAGGGTAACAGAATACACCACCCTAAATGTGTCTCTTGTTAATCCATCTTTGACCAGTCTAATTTATACAGCCCCAGCCCAAGAACCTAAGATGAGCAGAGGAAAAATATTTTATTTCCTCCCCAACAATACATACAACAACACAGATGAATCTCAAATGCATTATGATAAATAAAAAAGCCAGAATGAAAAGGCTACACACTGTGCAAGCCAATTATACGACAGTCTGTAAAAGCTGAACACATAGGGATAGGAGATCAGTGGACACCAGATGTTAGCAGAGCATCAGCAAATTTTCTGGAATGACAGAACTGTTTTGTACCTTGAATGCAACACTGGTAGTAACATATCTCTATATACATTTGTCAAAACTCTTGAAATGTACTCCAAAAAGGGTGAATTTTACTGTATATAAATTTTTTTAAAAAATATTTAAAGAGGTAGATTTAACCAGGGTTTACATTTTGTCAGGCCACCACAACAGTGGGTAAAAGAGACAAAGGAATTAGAATTATACAAAAAAGTGACTTAATGAAACTGTGGAATCTTTAAGATCAGTAGAGAAAAGCAAAGGGAATGAGAGAAAGTAGAAAGCTGTTGGAGTCAAAAGACTGTAAATTCTGGTAAGCTAGAGGGAGAAAAGATAGCGATAGAGAGCAAGATGCTTCAGGAGATAATCCAATACATATTTATGTAAATTGACAAAGGCCATAAAAAATTGGCTTCTGTTATTAGATTACAGGATAAATATCTCCTTTTCACTCCAAAGCAGATTACAATCACTAAGAATAACTGTCTTGTCAAAAATGTGACTAAAAACTACAGTTACTAGGGAGGGATAAAGGGAAGGGGGTTAGCATATTAGGTAAAAGAGAGATCTTATAGGTTAAAATATAATTTAAAAATTTGCACTTCTAGCCAAAATGAAGAAAAGGGGAACAGATTTACTCTCCTGGCTGAAACAGCAAAAAAACTGCACAAAATACATGAAACAATTATTTTCAAGACACTGAATCTTAGGCAACAAAAGATCCCTGAAAGAAAGGAAGCAAAGATGCACTTTCATGCCTTAAGAAAGCCTCCAGGCTCAGGCACAAGGAACCCTAGCAGAGGCTGGCAGATTTCCTGTGCTGAGGAGATGAAACAGACTCCAGAAAAACCAAGGTAGTGGGAGCTTACAGGACAGAGTTTCAAGAGGAGAAAACTGCAAAGACAGAACTCCAAAGATTTGCAGAGGGTCCCTTTCCAGTATTCATCAGAGTTCTGATTAGTAAATGTGTGGGGGGAAACTTTTGAGGTCAGTGAAAGAACTGCCTGAAGTGATGATTGAGAACATTACCTGATACACAGGTCTGGGAATAGTCATATTCCCAAAATCCAAATAGGAAAACCTTGAAAGTCTGGAGCATTGGGTAGAATATTATTGTATTATAATGAATTCGGCTGCCTTTGCTTCTGGTTCCTGGGAAGTAGTCTCCAAACCCCTGGAATTTCCTGACTGATAGGAGGGTATTTGTTATTCATGGTGGGCCTCACTGTCCATGTATCTGGTGACTCATGGTGGGCCTCTACACAGTCCATGCTAACCAGATGACTCAGGGTGAGAGCTAGCCATGCCAGAAAGATCAACTATGTGATTAGAAGTTGGGACAGATGTTAGATAAAGATAGGAAGAAAGGACCAGAGAGGAACCACAAAAACAAACCAAAAACAATTAATAAAATGGCAATAAGTAAATACCTATCAAAAACCACCTTAAATGTAAATGGACTGAATGCACCAATCAAAAGACATAGGGTGGCAGAATGGATAAAGAAACAAAATCCATCTATATGCTGCCTACAAGAGACTTACATCAGCACTAAAAGCATACACAGACTGAAAGTGAAGGGCTGGAAAAAGATATTTCATGCAAATAATAGGAAGAAAAAAGCAGGAGTGGCAGCACTTGTATCAGACAAAAAAAGATTCCAAAACAAAAAACACAACAAGATACAAAAGAGGATATCACATAATGATAAAGGGATTAGTCCAACAAGAGGAAATAGCAGTTATAAATATCTATGAACCCTACATAGGTGCACCTCCATACGTAAAACAAATACTAACAAAAGAGAGAAACAGACTGCAACTCAGTTTTATTAGGGAACTTTAACACACCACTCACATCAATGGACAGATCAACCAGACAGAAAATAAATAAGGAAAACAAGGACACTGAACAACAAATTAAATCAGATAGACTTAATAGACATCTACAGAATATTCCACCCAAAAACAGCAGGATACACATTTTTCTCAAGTGTACATGGAATGATATCCAGAATAGACTACATATATTAGGACATGAAAAGAGCCTCAATAAATTTAAAAAGATTGAAATTGTATCAAGTATCTTCTCAGATCACAATGGTATAAAACTATAAATAAATTACACAAAGAAAACATAAAACTCCATGACACATGGAGACTAAACAATATGCTTTTAAATAATCAATGGATCAATGAACAAAAAAGAAATCAAATAATACATGGAGACTAATGAAAACAAAAACACAACAGTTCAAAATATGTGGGGTGCTGCAAAAAAGGTTCTAAGAGGGAAGTAAACAGCAATACAGGCCTACCTCAAGAAATAAGAACAATCCTAAGTAAACAGTCTAAACTTACAATGAAAGAAACTAGAAGAAGAAGAAATGAAACCCAAAATTAGTAGAAGGAAGGACATAACAAAGATCAGAGCAGAAATAAATGAAATAGAGAAGAATAAAACAATAGGAAAAAAATCAACGAAACCAAGAGCTGGTTCTTTGAGAAGATAAAATAGATCAACCCCTAGCCAGACTTACCAAGGAAAAAAGAGAGTACACAAATAAATAAAATCAGAAACAAAAAAAGGAATAGTCACAACTGATATCACAGAAATACAAAGAATTATTACAGAATTCTATGAAAAATTACATGGCAATGAATTGGACAACCTAGAAGAAATGGAAAAATTCCTAGAAAAGTACAACCTTCCAAGACTAACCCAGGAAGAAACAGAAAATCTCAACAAACCAATTACCAGCAACAAAATTGAATTGGTAATCAAAAAACTACCTAAGAATAAAATGCCTGGACCAGATGGCTTCACAGCTGAATTCTACCAAACATTTAAAGAAGACCTAATACCCATCCTCCTTAAAGTGTTCCAAAAAGTAAAAGAGGAGGGAATACTTCCAAACTCATTCTATGAGGCCAGCATCACTCTAATACCAAAACCAGGTGACACCACAAAAAAGAAAATTATAGACCAATATCCCTGATGAACATAGATGCAAAACAAAAATCCTCAACAAAACATTAGCAAATTGAATTAAAAAATATAGCCAAAGGATCATCCATTCCAACCAAGTGGGATTTATTCCAGGGATGCAAGAATGGTACAATATTCATAAATCAACGTGATACACGACATTTAAAAAAAAGGATAAAAGCCATATGGTCATTGCAATAGATGCTGAAAAAAGCATTTGACAAAATTCGACATCCATTCATGATTAAAACTCTCAACAAAATGGGTATAGAGGATACATACTTCAACATAATAAAGGTCATATACAACAAACCCACAGCTAACACCATACTCAATGGTGAAAAGCTGAAAGCTCTTCTTCTAAGATCAGGAACAAGACAAGGATGCCCACTCTCACCACTTATATTCAATATAGTACTGAAGTTCTAGCCACAGTAATCAGACAAGATAATGAGATAAAAGGCATCCAAATTGGTAAGAGAGATGGAAAACTATCACTATTTGAACATAACATGATACTATATATAGAACACCCTAAAGACTCCATCAAAAACCTATTAGAACTAATAAATGGATTCAGCAAAATTGCAGGATACATATCAATATACAGAAATCTGTTGCATTCCTATATATTAACAATACAATTGCATCAAAAAGAATAAAATACCTAGGAATAAACCTAACCAAATATGTGAAACACCTATACACTGAAAACTGTAAGATGCTGATGAGAGAAATTAAAGAAGACACCAATAAATGGAAATCTATTCAATGCTCATGGATAGGATGAATTAGTATTACCAAAATGGCCATTCTGCTCAAAGCAATTTACAGATTCAATGCAATCTCTATCAAATGCCATTTTTCAGTGGACTAGAGCAAATAATCCTAAAATTCATGTGAAACCACAAAAGACTCCAAAAAGCCTAAGCAATCCTGAGAAAGAACAAAACTAGGGGTACTACACTCCCTGACTTCAAGCTCTACTACCAAGCTCAAGTAATCAAAACAGTATGGTACTGGCAAACTAACAGATCCATAGATCAGTGGAACAGAATAGAGAGCCCAGATATAAACCCATGCATCTATGGACAATTTTATATGATAAAGAAGCAATGAATATACACTGGGGAAAAGTTTCTCCAATAACTGGTGTTATGAAAACTGGACAACAGCATGCAAGAGAATTAAACTGTATTACTGTCTAATTCCATATACAAAAGTAAACTCAAAATGGATTAAAGACCTACATGGAAGACATGAAACCATAAAACTCTTAGAAGAAAACATAGGCAAAAATCTCTTGAATATAAATATTAGCACCTTTTTCCTGAACACATCTCCTTGGGAAAGGGAAACAAAAGCAAAAATGAACAAATGGGACTACATCAAACTAAAAAACTTCTGTACAGCAAAGGACACCATCAATAGAACAAAAAGGCAGCCTATAGTATAGGAGAATATATTTGTAAGTGATTTATCTGATAAGGGGTTAACATCCAAAATACATAGAGAACTCATATGACTCAATACCAAAAAAAACAAATAACCTGATTTTAAAAATGGGGCAGAGGACCTCAACAGACATTTTTCCAAAGAAGAAATACGGATGGCCAACAGGCAAACGAAAAGATGCTCCACATCACTAATCGCCAGGGAAACACAAATCAAACCACAGTGAAATATCGCCTCACACCAGTTAGAACGGTCACTATTCAAAAGACACGAAATAACAAGTGTTGACGAGGATGTAGAGAAAAGGGAACCCTCCTACACTGTTGGTGGAAAATTAGTGCAGCACTGTGGAAAACAGTATGGAAGTTCCTCAAAAAACTAAAAACAGAAATACCATATGACCCAGTAATTCCACTTGCAAGAATTTATTCAAAGAAAACAAAACCTCTGATTCAAAAAGATATATGCACCCCTATGTTTATTGCCGCATTGTTTAAAATAGCCAAGATATCGAAGCAACCAAAGTGTCCATCAATAGATAAATGGATAAAGAAGATGTGATACATATAAACAATGGAATATTATTCGCCATAAAAAGAAAGAAATCCTGCCATTTTTGACATGGCTGGAACGAGGGGGTATTATGCTAAATGAAATAAGCCAGGCAGAGAAAGACAAATACAGTATGATTTCGCTTACTTGTGGAATCTAAATACACAACAAAACAAAATTAAAAAAAAAAAAGCAGTAGACTCACAGACACTGAGAAGTGACTGATGGTTATAGCGGGGAATGGGTGGGAGGGGTAAGTGACAGTGTAAGGGGAATAAAGGGGCACAAAAATTCTCAGTCATAATATAAGTTGATCACTGGATGGACGGTAGTTCAGCATGAGAGTAGAGCCAATGATTTTGTAACATCTTTCTATGTTGACAGATAGAAGCTGCACTTGTTGGGGTAAGGATTTCATAATGTGGGTAACTGGTGAACTACTGTGTTGTATACTTGAAACTAATATTGTGTATCAACTATAATTCAATTTAAAAAAAGCTCAACAAACTCTAAGCACAAGAGACATGAAAAATGAACTATATCAAGGGACATAAACTATTCCACACCAGTGATAAAATGAAAAAATGTTTAATTAAAAAAATTTGAACATTTATGTTTTTAAAAAAATTTAAAGGCAACCAGAGAAGGAACAAATTATGTAGAGAGAACAAAAACAAGAAGATTTCTCATATGAAGCAATGCAGAGGAGGGGCGGAAGATGGCGGCGTGAGTAGAGCAGCAGAAATCTCCTCCCAAAACAACATATATCTATGAAAATATAACAAAGACAACCCTTCCTAGAATAAAGACCAGAGGACACAGGACAATATCCAGACCACATCCGCACCTGAGAGAACCCAGCGCCTGGCGAAGGGGGTAAGATACAAGCCCCGGCCCAGCGGTAGCTGAGCGCCCCTCCCCCCAGCTCCCGGCTGGAGAAGAATAGGCAGAGCGGGAGGGAGACGGAGCCCAGGACTGCCGAACACCCAGCCCCAGCCATCCGGGCCAGAGCGCAGACACAGTACGTGCCCAGGGGGCCCTGGATGCTAGGGAAACAGGGCAGCAAGAACAGTGAGTGGGCACCGGAGGCCGGGCGCCAGAGGACATAAGAAAAGCACGCAACCAATGTTTTTTTTTTTTGGCGAGCGCTTTTTGGAAGTCTTAAAGGGATACGGACCCCAATACTAGGGAAACAGGGCAGCAAGACCGGTGAGCAGAGGCCTGAGGCTGGCACCGGAGAATAAAGAAAAACGAGCGACCACCTTTTTTTTTAATTAAAAAAAATTTTTTTTTTTTTAATTTAAAAATTTTTTTCTTTTTTTTTTTTTTGGTGGCTGTTGTTTTGTTTTGGCAGGTGCTTTTTGGAAGTCTTAAAGGGGCAGGGTGGGACACTTAATCCAGAGGTACGGAATCCAGGGATCTCTGGGCACCCTAACCCCTGGGCTGCAGGAAGCAGTGAGGCCCCTTAAGGAGATAAATAGCCTCCCAGCCGCTCCTGCTCCAACGCGACTCCACAACTTTGGAGTAGCTGCCCGAGCCAGGCCATGCCCACAGCAACAGCGGAGATTAACTCCATAGCAGCCGGGCAGGAAGCACAAACCCTGTCTGCGCGCAGCTTCC
Organism: Manis pentadactyla; assembly: GCF_030020395.1. Taxonomy (NCBI): domain Eukaryota; kingdom Metazoa; phylum Chordata; class Mammalia; order Pholidota; family Manidae; genus Manis; species Manis pentadactyla. The sequence goes on along the minus strand of NC_080022.1, from coordinate 41,979,485 downwards.
CAGCACAAGCCACTAGAGGTCGCTGTTCTCCCAGGAGAGGAGGGCCACAAACCAACAAGAAGGGAAGTTCTTCCAGCCGTCACTCGTCCCAGCTCTGCAAACTATTCCTATCACCATGAAAAGGCAAAGCTACAGGCAGACAAAGATCACAGAGACAATACCAGAGAAGGAGACACACCCAACCAGTCTTCCTGAAAAAGAATTCAAAATAAGAATCATAAACATGCTGACAGAGAGCAGAGAAATACGCAAGAGAAATGGGATGAAGTCCGGAGGGAGATCACAGATGCCAGAAAGGAGATCGCAGAAATGAAACAAACTCTGGAAGGGTTTATAAGCAGAATGGATAGGATGCAAGAGGCCATTGATGGAACTGAAACAAGAGAACAGGAACACATAGAAGCTGACATAGAGAGAGACAAAAGGATCTCCAGGAATGAAACAATATTAAGAGAACTGTGTGACCAATCCAAAAGGAACAATATCCGTATTATAGGGGTCCCAGAAGAAGAAGAGAGAGGAAAAGAGATGGAAAGTATCTTAGAAGAAATAATTGCTGAAAACTTCCCCAAACTGGGGGAGGAAATAATCGAACAGACCACAGAAATACACAGAACCCCCAACAGAAAGGATCCAAGAAGGACGACACCAAGACACATAATAATTATAATGGCAAAGATCAAGGACAAGGAAAGAGTGTTAAAGGCAGCTAGAGAGAAAAAGGTCACCTATAAAGGGAAACCCATCAGGCTAACATCAGATTTCTCAACAGAAACCCTACAGGCCAGAAGAGAATGGCATGATATACTTAATACAATGAAACAGAAGGGCCTTGAACCAAGGATACTGTATCCAGCACGACTATCATTCAAATATGAAGGTGGGATTGAACAATTCCCAGACAAACAAAAGCTGAGGGAATTTGCTTTCCACAAACCACCTCTACAAAACATCTTACAGGGACTGCTCTAGATGGGAGCACTTCTAGAAAGAGCACAGCACAAAACACCCAACATATGAAGAATCGAGGAGGAGGAACAAGAAGGGAGAGAAGAAAAGAATCTCCAGACAGTGTATATAACAGCTCAATAAGCGAGCTAAGTTAGGCAGTAAGATACTAAAGAGGCTAACCTTGAACCTTTGGTAACCACGAATTTAAAGCCTGCAATGGCAATAAGTACATATCTTTCAATAGTCACCCTAAATGTTAATGGGTTGAACGCACCAATCAAAAGACACAGAGTAACAGAATGGATAAAAAAGCAAGACCCATCTATATGCTGCTTACAAGAAACTCACCCCAAACCCAAAGACATGTACAGACGAAAAGTCAAGGGATGGAAAAACATATTTCAAGCAAACAACAGCGAGAAGAAAGCAGGGGTTGCAGTACTAATATCAGACAAAATAGACTTCAAAACAAAGAAAGTAACAAGAGATAGAGAAGGACACTACATAATGATAAAGGGCTCAGTCAAACAAGAGGATATAACCATTCTAAATATATGTGCACCCAACACAGGAGCACCAGCATATGTGAAACAAATACTAACAGAACTAAAGGGGGATATAGACTGCAATGCATTCATTTTAGGAGACTTCAACACACCACTCACCCCAAAGGATAGATCCACTGGGCAGAAAATAAGTAAGGACATGGAAGCACTGAACAACAAAGTAGAGCAGATGGACCTAATAGACATCTATAGAACTCTACATCCAAAAGCAACAGGATATACATTCTTCTCAAGTGCACATGGAACATTCTCCAGAATAGACCACATACTAGGCCACAAAAAGAGGCTCAGAAAATTCCAAAAGATTGAAATCCTACCAACCAACTTTTCAGACCACAAAGGCATAAAACTAGAAATAAACTGTACAAAGAAAGCAAAGAGGCTCACAAACACATGGAGGCTTAACAACACGCTCCTAAATAATCAATGGATCAATGACCAAATCAAAATGGAGATCCAGCAATATATGGAAACAAATGACAACACTAAGCCCCAACTTCTGTGGGACACAGCAAAAGCAGTCTTAAGAGGAAAGTATATAGCAATCCAAGCATATTTAAAAAAGGAAGAACAATCCCAAATGAATGGTCTAATGTCACAATTATCGAAATTGGAAAAAGAAGAACAGATGAGGCCTAAGGTCAGCAGAAGGAGGGACATAATAAAGATCAGAGAAGAAATAAATAAAATTGAGAAGAATAAAACAATAGCAAAAATCAATGAAACCAAGAGCTAGTTCTTCGAGAAAATAAACAAAATAGATAAGCCTCTAGCCAGACTTATTAAGAAGAAAAGAGAGTCAACACAAATCAACAGTATCAGAAACGAGAAAGGAAAAATCACGACGGACCCCACAGAAATACAAAGAATTATTAGAGAATACTATGAAAACCTATATGCTAACAAGCTGGGAAACCTAGGAGAAATGGACAACTTCCTAGAAAAATACAACCTTCCAAGGCTGACCCAGAAAGAAACAGAAAATCTAAACAGACCAATTACCAGCAACGAAATTGAAGCGGTAATCAAAAAACTACCAAAGGACAAAACCCCCGGGCCAGATGGATTTACCTTGGAATTTTATCAGACATACAGGGAAGACATAATACCCATTCTCCTTAAAGTTTTCCAAAAAACAGAGGAGGAGGGGATACTCCCAAACTCATTCTATGAAGCTAACATCACCCTAATACCAAAACCAGGCAAAGACCCCACCGAAAAAGAAAACTACAGACCAATATCCCTGATGAACATAGATGCAAAAATACTCAACAAAATATTAGCAAACCGAATTCAAAAATACATCAAAAGGATCATACACCATGTCCAAGTGGGATTCATCCCAGGGTTGCAAGGATGGTACAACATTCGAAAGTCCATCAACATCGTCCACCACATCAACAAAAAGAAAGACAAAAACCACATGATCATCTCCATAGATGCTGAAAAAGCATTTGACAAAGTTCAACATCCATTCATGGTAAAAACTCTCAGCAAAATGGGAACAGAGGGCAAGTACCTCAACATAATAAAGGCCATCTATGGAAAACCCACAGCCAACATTATATTGAACAGCGAGAAGCTGAAAGCATTTCCTCTGAGATCGGGGACTAGACAGGGATGCCCACTCTCTCCACTGTTATTTAACATAGTACTGGAGGTCCTACCCACGGCAATCACACAAAACAAAGAAATACAAGGAATCCAGATTGGTAAAGAAAACGTTAAACTGTCACTATTTGCAGATGACATGATACTGTATATAAAAACCCTAAAGACTCCACCCCAAAACTACTAGAACTGATATCGGAATACAGCAAAGTTGCAGGATACAAAATCAACACACAGACATCTGTGGCTTTCCTATACACTAACAATGAACCAACAGAAAGAGAAGTCAGGAAAACAACTCTATTCACAATTGCATCAAAAAAAATAAAATACCTCGGAATAAACCTAACCAAAGAAGTGAAAGACTTATACTCTGAAAACTACAAGTCACTCTTAAGAGAAATTAAAGGGGACACTAACAGATGGAAACTCATCCCATGCTCGTGGCTAGGAAGAATTAATATCGTCAAAATGGCCATCCTGCCCAAAGCAATATACAGATTTGATGCAATCCCTATGAAACTACCAGCAACATTCTTCAATGAACTGGAACAAATAATTCAAAAATTCATATGGAAACACCAAAGACCCCGAATAGCCAAAGCAATCCTGAGAAAGAAGAATAAAGTAGGGGGCATCTCACTCTCCAACTTCAAGCTCTACTATAAAGCCGTAGTATTCAAGACAATTTGGTACTGACACAAGAGCAGAGCCACAGACCAATGGAACAGACTAGAGAATCCAGACATTAACCCTGACATATATGGTCAATTAATATTTGATAAAGGAGCCATGGACATACAATGGCGAAATGACAGTCTCTTCAACAGGTGGTGCTGGCAAAACTGGACAGCTACATGTAGAAGAATGAAACTGGACCATTGTCTAACCCCATATACAAAAGTAAACTCAAAATGGATCAAAGACCTGAATGTAAGTCATGAAACCATTAAACTCTTGGAAGAAAACATAGGCAAAAACCTCTTAGACATAAACATTAGTGACCTCTTCTTGAACATATCTCCCCGAGCAAGGAAAACAACAGCAAAAATGAGTAAGTGGGACTATATTAAGCTGAAAAGCTTCTGTACAGCAAAAGACACCATCAATAGAACAAAAGGATCCCTACAGTATGGGAGAATATATTTGAAAATGACACACCCGATAAAGGCTTGACGTCCAGAATATATGAAGAGCTCACACGACTCAACAAACAAAAAACAAATAACCCAATTAAAAAATGGGCAGAGGAACTGAACAGACAGTTCTCCAAAAAAGAAATACAGATGGCCAACAGACACATGAAAAGATGCTCCACATCGCTAATTATCAGAGAAATGCAAATTAAAACTACAATGAGGTATCACCTCACACCAGTAAGGATGGCTGCCATCCAAAAGACAGAGAACAACAAATGTTGGCGAGGCTGTGGAGAAGGGGAGCCCTCCTACACTGCTGGTGGGAATGTAAGTTAGTTCAACCATTGTGGAAAGCAGTATGGAGGTACATCAAAATGCTCAAAACAGACTTACCATTTGACCCAGGAATTGCACTCCTAGGAATTTACACTAAGAATGTAGTAATCAAGTATGAGAAAGATCAGTGGACCCCTATGTTTATCGCAGCACTATTTACAATAGCCAAGAATTGGAAGCAACCTAAATGTCCATCGATAGATGAATGGATAAAGAAGAAGTGGTACATATACACAATGGAATACTACTCAGCCATAAGAAAAGGGCAAATCCAATCATTTGCAGCAACATGGATGGAGCTGGAGGTTATTATGCTCAGTGAAACAAGCCAAGCGGAGAAAGAGAAATACCAAATGATTTCACTTATCTGTGGAATATAAGAACAAAGGAAAAACTGAAGGAACAAAACAGCACCAGAATCACAGAACTCAAGAATGGACTAACAGGTACCAAAGGGAAAGGGACTGGGGAGGATGGGTGGGTAGGGAGGGATAAGGGGGGGGAGAAGTAGGGGGGTATTAAGATTAGCATGCATGGGGGGGTAGGAGAAAAGGGAGGGCTGTACAACACAGAGAAGGCAAGTAGTGATTCTACAACATTTTGCTATGCTGATGGACAGTGACTGTAAAGCGGTTTATAGGGGAGACCTGGTATAGGAGAGAGCCTAGTAAACATAATATTCGTCATGTAAGTGTAGATTAGTGATACCAAAAACAAAACAAAACAAAACAAAACAAAAAAGGGCAGTTCCTGTGTGGTAACCTCCAATGAGTTCTACACAAGGGTATAAAGGGCATATAAAAGTGTAGGCAAAGGGTCTGTTTGCGTTTATACAGAAGATCAAAGCCTAATTGGGCTACCCCGAAAATGAACTAAGATATGATATGAAAGAGAACTTCCAACATCAGCACTCTCTGGAAGACTCATGCCAGAAGATGATCATCAAAAAACCCCAACAAAGATCCACGCACTGCTACAGCTGTAGATGCACTCATCCCACCAGCTCCTGGACTTGCCTTGGGAATGAAGGAGATATCTAAGCTGGCCTGTGCATACAGTAAAACAACAAATTTGACTGGATCTATACTGTTGGAACTCAATCAAGAATTAGGAGAAGTGCAAATTGTAGCACTCCAAAATCTTACAACTACAGACTATTTACTGTTAAAAGAACATAAGGGATGTGAACTTTCCCCAGGGATGGGTTGTTTTAATTTGTCTGATTTCTCTCAGACTGTTCAAGTTCAGTTGGACAATATCCACCATATCATAGATAAGTTTTCACAAATGCCTAAGGTGCCTAACTGGTTTTCTTGGTTTCACTGGAGATGGCTGGTAATTACAGATATGCTTTGGTTATGTAACTATACTCCTATTATGTTAATGTGTGTGCGCAATTTAAGTAGTAGCTTAAAACCTATACATGCTGAAGTTACTCTACAAGAAGATATGTCAAAGAAATAATCAATCTTCCCATGTTTTCTTCCGCCTGCTACTTCTATAGCTTTTCTTCTTCCTTCCTAATTACAACCCTTAAATAGAATTCGTGCCTCATATCAAATTTACCGAGTATCATAATTCTTCCAAGTGGTAAAGATACCTCAAGACAAATGCTGGGCATAGAAGCTACAGGGCATAAATATGCAAAGAAGTAAAAAGCTAACCATTTCAAACAATAAGGCTTCTCTCTCACTTACCAACTTTACATTTCCCTGTATGGCCCCAGAAGATGACTGGTTAGTCAGAGACGGGTAAGATTCCTCAAGGGAGGAACAACCTAAGACAGGCACAGTCGCAGGGGGGCCATCAGGTGAGAAATTGAGAATCAACAGAGGTGAGGCTTAGAACCTCACCCCCCCTGTTCTGAGAGAAATCTTCTGCATATGTGGATGTTTTATTGCCCTTGTCTAGCTTGGATTAACACATAGTCTACAGGCACACACCTGATCATCTACATTTGCTCTCTTACAACACTAAACTATGTTTTCTACCTTTATCTTGTATCTACCTACCACTTCAGAATTTTATTAAAAATAATAATAATAAAGAGAGAAATGTGGTATCCACATATAAATCAAGTATAAAAACCAAATGAGTATTCATATTTGAACTGACTGTTTATAGTTCATAATGCATGAGCAAAACCGAAAGTTTCTGTGATGACTGCCCTTGTACTGTTCACTATGTAACTTATTCATTATGTAAGAATTTGTTCTCCATGTAAGAACTTGTTTGTTATGCCTCAGAAGATTGGAGACTGACGAAAATTAGGCTTGGGGCGGATTAATGATTTTGCATTGAGCATTGACTCCCCTATACAGAATTTTATTGTCGTTAACAACCATTTGATCAATAAATATGAGAGATGCCCTCACAAAAAAAAAAGGACAGACTTCCAATGGTAAAATAAATAAGTAACCGGGATGTAATGTATAGCATAAGGAATATAGTCAAGATATTGTTAACAGCTTGGTAGGGTGATAGCTGGAACCTAGAATTATGTATATAAATGTTTCATCACTGTGTTGTACACTTGAAACTAATATAATGTAATACTGTGCGTCAACTACCCTTCAATAAAAAATAATTATCTAAAAAAAAAAGAAGTAATGCAACCCAGAAGACAGTAGAGCAAGATTTTAGAAACACTCAAAGAATAAAACTGTCAACCTAGAATTAGAATTCTACATCTAGGAAAAATATCTTTCAAATGAAAGGTATAGTAATGATGTTGTTAGAAATACAAATAGTGAAAGAATTCTCATCAGGAGACCCACAGTACAAAAATGTTACAGGAAATCTTTCAGGCACAAGGAAAATGACACCATATGGAAATACAGATTTACACAAAGGAAGGAAAAGCACTAGAAATGTTAACTACATTGGTAAACCTATAAGAGTTTTTCTCATTGTTTAAATCTCTTTAAAAAAAACAACTGGAACTATAACTGCATGACACAGTGAGGAAATAAACAAATCCATTCCTCAAAAAGCAATTTCCAGTCCTCAAAAAACTGGGGAAAAAGTTTTTTAAAAAACAATTATTTCAGTGCTCTGGAATTAGACCAAAAGCATACACCACCCTGAGATGTGTTTATGAAAACTACTGAACTTCAAGTAAGAACAGCGGAGTTGAGTTTGTGATCTTGTCTGTGTCTGCCCCTAACCCTGCTAGGCAGCTCAACCAGGACAAGGTAATTTGTGAGAGCAATAAGCTTTGCTACTTGAAGGGTTTTGCTTGAGTTGAACTGTTGTCAGTTAAAGTAGTGATCTAAGTGGCTAGTGAAGAGGGCCAGCAGCTCTGTTGGCTTGATTTGGCTAGACTGTCTGGGGCAAGTAATGACAGACAGACAAGTCAGAGATTTACTTAACAAGGTGTTCTGGGAGGTGAAACAGCCAGAGAGAGCTTCATCAACTCTCCAAATACCCAGGATTGATCTTAGTCTGTGCATACATGCAGCAGAGATCTTAGTAGGCCAAGCCAACCAACATCCTTGGTCAACAGAGTCAGAGCCTACGCATGGGCAGAGGAGACATATGAGAGCCCACCGGAAAGAAAAAGAATGAAGTCTGAATCCCAGTCCACACACAAACCTGTCAGGGAAGAATGGATGTCTTTCTGGCTTGAGGTATTTGAACACAATCTCTGACCAATCTTTGGCTAAATGTTAAGCTATACAGATCACCCCGGGGATGCCAGGCTTAAAATAGAAACAAGAAAGAATGCTAGCTGCTTTAATTATACATTACCTCTAGTCCTCGCAATAATCCTGCAAGGTCACTTAGATAGTAAGTACATAGTCAAGGACTGGAATCCTGTACTATTTCACTCCAAAGTTCCATATACTTTTCAAAGAATATGTATGTTCTGTTCTTTTCCTCCAGCATAAATCTTCACCTGCCTGAAGCGGCAGGAGTATAACTATGAACAAAATAATAAAATTTCTCTTTTCCTTCTCCCATACAAACCCAGTAAGGAAAAAAAAAAAAAATTCCCAACTTACTGCAAGAAGATTCATGATGGTATGTCCCGTCTCTCCAAATAACGGCTTCCGAAATCTGACACTGAACAGTGGGCATGGATAAACTGTGGAAGTGAGAAATGATCAGACTAAGTTTAAAACTCTGATAAAGTTTAAGATCAGCTTAAAACTTTGGTAAATGAAACATTATGGTTCGTAAGTTTTCAAAATATAATTGTAAATGGCTTATCAGAACATATGGGATTCAGGGCTCAAAAGTATTTAGCATGGGGGGTGGGAGAAAGGGGAGGGCTATGCAACACAGAGAAGACAAGTAGTGATTCTACAACATTTTGCTATGCTGATGGACAGTGACTGTAATGGGGTTTGTGAGGGGGCCTTGGTATAGGGGAAAGCCTAGTAAACACAATATTCTTCATGTAATTGTAGATTAATGATAACAAAAAAAAAAAAAAAGAAAAAGAAAAGGGGGATTACTCCCTGATAGGATAAAACTAACTGCAAATCAATGATTAATGCATGCTTTACATATCCTTAATTTTGATCTTTCAAAGGGTGTCAGATGATCAGCTATGGAAGTACATTTTTCTGATAATATTCCTTTCTCTTAAAAAAAAAAAAAAAGCAGTTCCTGTGTGGTGATCTCCAATAGGTTCTTCACAATGGTATAAAGGTCATATCAAAGTGTGGGCAAAGGGTTTGTTTGTGTTTATACAGAGGATCAAACCCTAATTTGGCTACACAGAAAATGAATTAAGATATGATATGAAGAACTTCCAACATCAACATCCTCTGGAAGAGTCATTCCAGAAGATGAACATCAAAAAACTTCAACAAAGATCCTGGCGCTGCTGCAGTTGTAGCTGCAGTCATCCCACCAGTTCCTGGACTTGCCATTGGAATGAAGAAGGAGATATCTAAGCTGGCCTGTGCATACAGTAAAACAACAAATTTGACTGGATCTATACTGTCGGAACTCAACCAAGAATTAGGAGAAGTGCAAGTTGCAGTGCTTCAAAATCGTGCAACTATAGACTATCTACTGTTTAAATAACACATGGGATGTGAACAGTTCCCAGGAATGTGTTGTTTCAATTTGTCTGATTTTTCTCAAACTATTCAAATTCAGTAAGACAATATCCATCATATCATTGATAAGCTTTCACAAATGCCTAGGGTACCAAACTGGTTTTCTTGGTTTCACTGGCTATGGCTGGTAATTGTAGGTCTGCTTTTGTTATGTAGCTATATTCCTATTATGTTAATGTATGTGCGCAATTTAGTAGTTTAAAACCTATACATGCTTATGTTACTCTACAAGAAGATATGTCAAAGAAATAATCAATCTTCCCATGTTTTCTTCCATCTGCTACTTCTATAGCTTTTCTTCTTCCTTCTTAATTACAACCCTTTAGTAGAATTAGTGCCTCATATCGAAAATTACCAAGTATCATAATTCTTCCAAGTGGTAAAGATACCTCAAGACAAATGCTGGGCATAGAAGCCATAGGGCATAAATCTGCATAGAAGTAAAAAGCTAACCTTTTCAAACAATATTGCTTCTCTCTCACTTACCAACTTTTCATTTCCCTGTATGGCCCTGGAAGATAACTGGTTAGCCAGAGACGGGTAAGATTCCTCAAGGGAGGAACAACCTAAGACAGGCACAGTCACAGGGGGGCCATCAGGAGAGAAATTGGGGACCAACAGAGGGGAGGCTTAGAACCTCACCCCCCCTGTTTTGAGAGAAATCTTCTGCATCCATGGATGTTTTGTTGCCCTTGTCTAGCTTGGATTAATACTTAGTCTATAGGCACAGACCTGATCATCTACATTTGCTCTCTTACAGCACTAAACTATGTTTTCTACCTTTATCTTGCATCTACCTACCACTTCAGAATTTTATTTAAAAAATAATAATAATAATAAGGGAGAAATGTGGGATTCACATATAAATCAAGTATAAAAATCAAACAAATAATTATATATGACTTGATTGTTTATAGTTCATGATGCGTGATCAAAACAGAAAGTTTCTGTGATATGACTGCCCTTGCACTGTTCACCATGTAAGAACTTACTCACTATGTAAGACCTTGTTCACCATGTAAGAACTTATTTGTTATGCTTCAGAAGATTGGAGACTGTTGAGATATAGGCTTGGGGTTGATTAATGACTGTGCATTGAGTCCCCTATACAGAATTTTATTGTTGTTAACAACCATTTGATCAATAAATATGAGAGATGCCCTCTCAAAAAAACAAAACAAAACAAAACAAAAAACAGTATTTAGCATGGTGGCACCTGGGTCTTTTACAAACCACACCACAGTAAGTCCTTCAACAACCAGGATAAGGCTTTTGATACAGCAGTTTCAAAAAGGAACAAGGTCGTAGGGAAGCACTCTTCTTCAAAGTGGACTAATATGAAGAGGAAACAAATATCTCCCAATTCCTCTGTGTTCAGTAACTCTAAAAGAGTTTGCTTGTACCCATCTCCCAACGAGGACCCTCCTCAGAAAAGCCAAACAGGAGGTGATTCTATTAGTTGGCTCGCTCCTTTACTTTACGGTTTGAACTGCCTGTACAAGACAGGAAGGTATTCATGTGGTTTCATCTGCATACAATTCTTTCCTTTCCGTACTTCATTTACTGACTCATATACCCCTTTCACAGTTCAGTCCAGAAGCATCTTGGTCTAAATGTTTCCTATCCAACTCTTTAATTCTGGGTGAAATAAGAGCCCATTTTGAGCTCCCAAAGAACTTCATTAATTCTGATCGTGTGTTTTAACACAATATACTACTTTAATTGTGGTATCTGTTATGTCTTCCTTACAAAGGCTCTCAGGAGCCTATCAACATGTCTCAACCATTTCTGAATTCCCAAGATTTATTACACATGGTAGGCCTTTATTAAAATTCTTGTTGAAGGAATGAATATGTAAATGAAAGAATGAAGTTGACTTGCTGAAAACATATAGTACACTGTTTCATGGTTTATAAAATAATTTTTCATTATCTCATTTGATCCTCTTAACAATCCTATGTAATATAAAAGGTAAGATTATTATCTCCAGTTGCAAAAGAAACTGATAATCAGACAACCTGAGTGACTTGCCCACCAGTCAGGGGTACAATTAAGAACCTTATTCAAGTGTTCTGAATCCTAGACCAGGGCAATTTTGATTAGGTAACAATATAAAGTTTAAAACAAAGCTTGCATTTATACCTTAATGTCTCAAAAAAAAAATCACAACTTAGCTGTACTGCTACAGCCATGGGAAAGCAAGCTTCTTTGTTGCTTACTTTACCAAGTGACAGTGATCTCTATAATCACTAGCTTCCAGTATGTTATGTAAAACATAATTCATTATAACTATTTTACATAACCAAGTGATAAAAAAATATGCTTGCTATATATACTATAAAAATAGTTAACTGTTGAGTTCCTATTCATTTTTTCTGAAGATGATCATGCATCTATCAATGAACTATAAAACCAGTACATTTATAAGTAATAAGTAATCACAAATTTCCTCATTTGATATTTTTATTCCTACTCATTACAGCCAAAGGAAGTACAGACAATGCTCAAATCTAGCTTAGCTATTTCAACAGACTATTGCTGTTGAATTGTATCACCAAGGGAGCTCGGAATAGTTCAGGCCTTTACTTAGTCTTCATGTCTTGGTCAGATGACTTAGAATAAGGTATTTTACTACTTACGTCGATATTCAGCTCCAAGTCTCAACATCAGTCGGATAGGAAATACTTTAGCCCAAGGAGTTTCCCACTTCTGGATGAGAATCCCAAACAAGTAAGGTGGGGTTGGCAGTACTAGGTCTTGCAGTGACTGGTAGGTAGATGTCACATATATGAATCCACCATGTTCTTTACTGCCAAGGAAACTTTGGCTGAAGAATGAATGTCCCAAGTTGCCCACAACATTCCCTAAAACAAAAAAGTTCAATGATTACTGTCTGTTAATAAGTCAATCATATTTTTAATAATCATTATTACTCAACAATGGGCTAGACATTATCAAACACTAATTTCCAACCTTTCACTATGGAAGATAAATCTTTTTATGGTTTTTTAATAAAAGGTATTTATTAAATGAAAATTTGTTTTCCAATTTTATCACGGCTTTTGGTGAGCATGAAATAGCTTGTGTTAACACAGAAGTCTGTCTATATAGAAGCGAAAAATACTGATGCCTTCCTTAGACTGTGCAGCTTTAGTGCATGCATTACTTCAGAGGTCTCAGGATAAGTATTGCCTCAAAGGTCATAAAAATATTAAGATTAGGTATGTTCTCTCACAGAGCTTACAATCTCATTGGGTGAATAAAGTCAATTCATAAACATAATGAATTCAGACTGCAAGTTTGAGACATTGAGGGCAGAAAATTTATGAAAATAGTGCCACAGATAGCATTTAGTCTTTGTAATTTTGGTTGAGACTAATATGATACATGAACTACTTAGGGCTTATTTTAATTCATACTAACCAGGGTTTTTTTTTTAAGTTGAAAATGCCCTTTAATAAGCACTTGCTCATTCAAAATTTTTTTAATGAAAGAGTAACAAATAAGTCCTTCATTAAAGGAGACTTTTTCCTCAGTTTAGAATTACAAAAGAACTTCCTGACAAGAGCTGCTCAGTAATGGAACAGCAGATATGTTCACCAAACATGTGCAAGCTTCCTTTGATACCTCTGAAAGAAATAACAGCAAATACAGAAATCTCCAGCAGGAAAGTTAACGTTTACTTTCCTTGAAAACTAGAGTCAGTGCGCAGAACAGTTCAGTGATGGGTCATGGAATCCTTGTTGAGTGGGAAGCTACACTGATAGGAAGTTCCACAAGTGAAGGGAACACCTCCCCACAAAACTCAGAGAAGCTTTGTGGCTGAGCCATCTCATAGCATATCTGCTGGATACTTTCAGGGGTAGTCCTCTTGAGCCAGAATTAACCAAATCTGGCTGCACATTTAAACTTCTAGGCTAGATCTATAAAGCCAAAAAAGCCCCATTTAAGGAAGCAGTATGATATTTTGAAAAAAAAAAAAATCACAGATTTTAGAGTCACAGACATAGGTTTGAATACAAGCTCGATTATTCATTATTATGTGATTTGGGGGCAAGTTACTCGACTTCTATGAGCCTGAACATCCATGTGTAAAATGGGGGAAATTATACTGAATTTCAGACCTGCTGTGAAGAATAACCGATAGGATATATATAAAAAGTCTAACACTGTGTTCTCAAAAAACTGTAACTCTTATTGCCACAATGCAAATATACATGTAATGATCAGCCAAACCATTATAGGATTTTCTTTGCTTTATTAAAGATTTTAGGGTAAGATTTATATAAATTTTCATCTTTTTATGGTCAGGAGGGGAAATAAAAGGGATGAATTTTTTTCCCCTCCACAATGGAGAGTACAAAATAGCATTCCTCTAAAACTCAAATGAGAGCATAATATTTATGTTTCATAAAGTTGCCCTCATGAATACAGCTCACAGGTGAAAATTATGTTGGCTTGGTACTAAAGGTATTCATTCAGTATTCCTTTGGGACTTCCCAAGTACAAACTAGAATCTACTACTGGTTATTCTCCACAGATATTGATCACCTTTATGCTTCTACCTCACGACACTCCCCTCTCCATCCCCATCACACTCAGATTCATTCTTCACTATGTCCCCTTACATTATTAAATATCTTATCCTTCAAGCACTTGCTTTCTTAAAAAATTTTTTTTAAGTAGATCGCTTATCAATCCTAACAAGTGATTTAGTTTAAGCTGCCATTCAACATCTCCTCTACAAACAAGTAACATTCCACAAGTACAGATGATAGCAAAAATAAAGCCCTTTTTTTGAGATGAGAATTTGACAAAGGAAAGCTTTCATTTGAACACAACCTAGGGCTCTTGAACTAAAAAAATCTGTTATATACTTATTTATGCAGGCATTTCTCTATGAGAACATTCAATACAATGAATCCACTGGACAAATTCTGTATATCCACTGCAAAATCCATATAACTAAAATAGACAGCAACTGTTGCTTCTGAGCTTAAATGACCTGGCAAAGGTGTCAAATGATTTATAGCAATAAATTATAAGGCAATTTTGCATGGCAATAATCAGGTAATCATCAGAGCAGTACCACTAGGTTAACAGAGCAGGTACCACTTCCTTGAATTTTGGAGATTTATTTTACAGATGAAGAAATTGAAGCTTGGAGATACAGGTGAAGTGACTGACTCTCAAAAGACATGGGGTAAGTAAGTGGCAAAATAAGATCTGGAAGACAGATCTTTCAATCTCCTAGTCTTTTCATAGATCACATTGCCTTAATATATATAAAATATACATATATAGTAACTTGTTTACTATATATATATATATATATAAAGTGTATATGTACATTATATATATATAAAATATATAGTAATTTGCCATTTTCTATCTTAAATTTGGAACTTAAATTTTGTTTTTCAAAGTGCTTGCAAATAGCCATTTTTAAGTTCAATTCAAATATAATTTAAATATCTATATGACAATAGCTTCCTTTTGTTTCTAAGCAAATTTATCAATTTTCACATCAACTCAAGTGGAACAATTTACAAATGGTTCACTTATTTTACAAAATACTAATTTTTTAAACCATTAATATTACTAAACCTCAAGTTATCAAAAGAATTTAAATAGCACCTTCAAGTTATCTGTAATATAATAAACTGCAGTTAAGCAAGAATATTTCATAAAAGGCCCTTCCTTAGTTTAGAGCATCTGTGAGATTTACCACGTAACTTCAAAAAGCTGAAGAGACAGTTTACTGCTCCTTATAGTTCAAAACATGGGACTCAGAGAAGACACAGCTGAGTTCAAACATGGTTCAGCCACTTACCAGCTATGTGTGTGATCTTGGGCAAGTTACTTACGCCCTCAGTGCCTCTCAGTTTCCTTATACGTAAAATGGGAACAAGAACAGTATGAATCTCATAGAGTTGTAGTTGAGAGGTGAAATAATGCACATAAAGAAATGAATACACTGCCTAGCATGCAGTGAGTGCTCAATAAATATTAAGCTATTAGTTTTACACCACTTCTTCATAAATAATTCCATATTACTTTCTCATCAATTGAAAAAATTACTTTGCAAAAGCAGCAATACCATGGCTCCTTTGCTCACAGAGAGATATGAAATAAATTTAATTTACCAAAAATGTTCACAATTAATTGGAAAAATAAAATAAAAACCTGAGCCATGAGATAAAACTTTTAACTGGAAAAACAATGCAAGAAAATTATTGATGACAGTGAAAACACCAATGACATTCCTCTTTCCCTGGAAACACATTACTTAGGAAACTTTTTATTTTCTTGTTTTACAGATAAAAAGTGACTTGCTTCAGAAATACTAAAGGTTATAATAAGCAGTGTAATTTCTCAGGCCGTGAGAAAATAATGACAAGCTACTAAAATCTGTTTTATGTTACCAGGGTATTGATTGATCAAGCATTTACTATACGATAAATGCTGCTAGATACTGACTCAAAAAAGATACATGTGTTCATATTTTCTAATACACATAAAACCTGAGTTTCAGTCATTCCACAAGCAGAACACCGATCATGTTTTTATAAACATGCTATCAATTTTTTTATATTGTTTGAAAGACTACTTTCTAATAATCTCTTTTTCCCTCTCCTCTAGTTCACAATAGTTTTTCTTCTAAATACTTGGGACAGAAAATGGCCAAGAGGTGGTGGCTTAAAATATTCTAAATATATGTTTTCTAAGTTAATAGTGAGTATGACTATTTACTGTTAAAAAAACATAAGGGATGTGAACATTCCCCAGGAATGGGTTGTTTTAATTTGTCTGATTTCTCTCAGACTGTTCAAGTTCAGTTGGACAATATCCACCATATCATAGATAAGTTTTCACAAATGCCTAAGGTGCCTAACTGGTTTTCTTGGTTTCACTGGACATGGCTGGTAATTACAGGTATGCTTTGGTTATATAACTATACTCCTATTATGTTAATGTGTGTGCGCAATTTAAGTAGTAGCTTAAAACCTATACATGCTGAAGTTACTCTACAAGAAGATATGTCAAAGAAATAATCAATTTTCCCAGGTTTTCTGCCGCCTGCTACTTCTATAGCTTTTCTTCTTCCTTCCTAATTACAACCCTTAAATAGAATTCATGCCTCATATCAAATTTACCGAGTATCATAATTCTTCCAAGTGGTAAAGATACCTCAAGACAAATGCTGGGCATAGAAGCTACAGGGCATAAATATGCAAAGAAGTAAAAAGCTAACCATTTCAAACAATAAGGCTTCTCTCTCACTTACCAACTTTACATTTCCCTGTATGGCCCCGGAAGATGACTGGTTAGCCAGAGACGGGTAAGATTCCTCAAGGGAGGAACAACCTAAGACAGGCACAGTCGCAAGGGGGTCATCAGGTGAGAAATTGGGGATCAACAGAGGTGAGGCTTAGAACCTCACCCCCCCGTTCTGAGAGAAATCTTCTGCATACGTGGATGTTTTGTTGCCCTTGTCTAGCTTGGATTAACACATAGTCTACAGGCACACACCTGATCATCTACATTTGCTCTCTTACAACACTAAACTATGTTTTCTACCTTTATCTTGTATCTACCTACCACTTCAGCATTTTATTAAAAATAATAATAATAAGAGAGAAATGTGGTATCCACATATAAATCAAGTATAAAAATCAAATGAGTATTCATATTTGAACTGACTGTTTATAGTTCATAATGCATGAGCAAAACCGAAAGTTTCTGTGATGACTGCCCTTGTACTGTTCACCATGTAACTTATTCAGTATGTAAGAATTTGTTCTCCATGTAAGAACTTGTTTGTTATACCTCAGAAGATTGGAGACTGATGAAAATTAGGCTTGGGGTGGATTAATGATTTTGCATTGAGCATTGACACCTCTATACAGAATTTTATTGTTGTTAACAACCATTTGATCAATAAATATGAGAGATGCCCTCACAAAAAAAAAAAGTATACACTTCCAATGGTAAAATAATAAGTAACCGGGATGTAATGAATATAGTCAAGATATTGTAACAGCTTGGTATGGTGATAGCTGGTACCTAGAATTGTCATGTATATAATGTTGAATCACTGTGTTGTACACCTGAAACTAATGTAATGTAATACTGTGTGTCAACTACCCTTCAATAAAAAATAATTACCTAAAAAAAAAAAAAAAATAGTGAGTATGCACCTATATTATTAAACTGAGATAAACTTACACATTAAAAAATGAAAGACCAAACTCCATTGTATTTGGACTTACAATTTTATTAATAACATTATTAATAAAAATAAAATTCAAAGATGAATGTAATTTATTAATAACATACAAATCAGTAATATAGTGCTCTAAAATTTCCATTGCCTTTTGATAAATCTATATAAGAAAAAAAATTAACCAGAAATTCATCTGGATTAACACAATTTAAAGGTAACAAATAAGGAGGACTTTAGAATGAGAGTAGGTGACAAAAACAAATAGTAAAAAGAAAATGATCTTTGAAAGATCTGAAATTATAAACTTCCCAAGTGACATGCTTGAGCTACCCATGGTATTTCTTTCTCAGGGACCAGCGACATGGGGTCTCAGAAACACCCTAAGGCTGACTAATTTTTTAAGGCTGACTAGTATTTTCTGTGTCTCCAAGTCCCAATGCAACAAGAAGTCAGGAATAACAAGCACAGCATTTTTATTAACAGAAGTATTCTCTCAGGACCTTCCTTTCCTTCAGTTGCTTTTCTGCAAGTAGCAGAAAATGCTTCTTAGTAGCACCACGGCAGTTCATTAATTCCTTCAATACACAGGTTTTTTTATTAAGCCTCTAAAACATTGTTGTCAGATTATTTGTTGTTCTAAGGGCTGATACACAGAGTTGAGCCATATAAAAATCTTGCCTTTACAAAGCTTACATTCATAATGTAAGGAGGAAGACAAACAACTTTAGTTAGTAAAATTAGTGATAAATGTTTTGAAGAAATAAAACAAGGAAGGTAATAGGAAAAATTGATGGGGGCAGAAGAGAGAATACTTCTCAGCCAAGAGGACTAGGGAAAATCCTCTGAGGAAGGAAGAACTGAGAAGAGACCTGAAAGAAGAGAAGAAACCAGACAGTAAAGATCTGAGAAGAATAATTCCAGTTCTGGAAACAGTAAGTGCAAAAGCCATGAGTTGGAAATTAGTTGATGGGTTCAAAGGTCATGAAGATAGAAATATTAAGAGCTAAGGTCAAAGAGATCTTTAGGGACTAGAACACATAGGACTGAGTTTCGAGTTTGTTTTAGTTGCAGTGACAAGCCCCTGGAAGGTTTAAGGCAGTGTCAACAGTGTCCTCATACCTACCCATCACTATGTCACTGTACACTACACAAATGTGCTCTCAATTCACAAGGATTAGATTTAGGATATCCAAGGAATAGT
Source organism: Manis pentadactyla (assembly GCF_030020395.1). Classification (NCBI taxonomy): domain Eukaryota; kingdom Metazoa; phylum Chordata; class Mammalia; order Pholidota; family Manidae; genus Manis; species Manis pentadactyla. The sequence continues at coordinate 41,960,382 of NC_080022.1, read as the reverse complement.
TGAGAGAACATGAATGTGTCTGCAAATACAAAAATGCAGATGACTGAAAGTAATTTTCAAATATAAAAACAATTTAACTTGCAAGGTTAATATTTATGTATTTATAATTGTCTTCTTGCTTTGTTCAGAAGGTAAATTTACAAGTTTAAAAATAAGTGTAAGCCTTATTATGCTCTATTTCTCTTAAATAAGTAATTTTCTTGAAGAAATATTAAATTGTAAGAATTCAGTGAAGAATGTACCCTAGGATCCAGCACAAAACAGCAGAGAGAAAAATTATACAAAAGAGTAGTTAAGATATATCAGAGACTGATTTTAGAGTCTCCAACATGGAAAAGGAGGTCCAAAAGAAAACAATGTTGGGAATAAAATAGAACTAATATTCAAAGAAATAATAAATAAGAATTTTCCAAATTAAAGAAAGAAATGTTTTAGATCAAAATTACACTTTCAGTACTCAACAGTAAAAATAAAAATAAATCCACATATGTACACATAGGCCAGTGGAACATAATAGACTCCAGGAAGCCACCCATACACAGAAAGTAAACTATGCTAAGGTAATTCAATAGTAAAGGGATAGTATTCTTAACAAATGGTGCCAGAACAATTGGTATCCTTATGCCAAAAAAGAAAGAAAGGAAGAAATGGAAGGAAGAGAGAAGAAGAAGAAGAAAAGAACTTGGAGCCTTACCTCATGCCCTGTACAACAATTAACTCAAAATGAATCATAGATCTGTATGTAAGAGCTACAACTATAAAACTTACAGAAGAAAATAGAGGAGGAAATTTTGTGACTTTGGTTCAAGGCAAAGATTTCTTACGAAACTAAACTATAAAATAAAAACTGATAAACTATACTTCATCAAAATTGAAGACTTCAACTCTCTGAAAGACAGTTAAGAAAATGAAAACACAAGCCATGAACTGGAACATAACATCTGTAAAATGCACTATCTGATAAAGGATTTGTATCCAAAATTTATAAAGTACTAAAAATTCATAAAGAAAACAACCCAATTTTTAAGGGCAAAAGATGAACTACAGATGGAAAATAAGCATGTGAAAACACATTCAATATCACTGGGGAAATGCAAATTAAAACCATAATGAGATACAGAAAAAACTCATTAGAAAAGTAAAAATTAAAACAAAGCAAAACAAAACAAGGCAATACCAAGTGCAGCAAAGATCCAGAACAACTGGAACTTTTCACGCATTGCAGGTGAATGATAAACTAATTATAGTACATCCATCCACCCACCTATATGGATGAATATCAAAAGCATTATGCTAAGTGAAATTTGAGTCAAACACAAAAGTGCAATTCAATTTATATAGCCTGCTGGGAAATGCAAAACTATAGGGTCTCAAACCAATAATTGCCAGGGGCAGAGGTTTTAAGGGGAAAGGATTAAATACAAAGGAGCTTGAGGCAAAGTTTAGAGATGATGGAAATACTGTCAATCTTGATTTTGGTGGTGGTTACCTACTTGTGTCTGTTTGTTTAGACTCATTTAGCTATGTCTGAAAAGATGAATATTACAGAATAAAAATTATACCTCATTAAACCTGATTAAAAAAACCTCCCACAACAAACTTTAGTAGTGGACCTGAAGAAAATCAAAGATAAAGAGAAAATCCTAAAAACCAAAGAGAAAAGACAAATACCTATTAAAAAAAAGAAAAAGAAAAAAACTAGACTGCAGGAGATGCCTGAAGACAATGGAATAATATCTTAAGAGTACTTGCTAAGAAGAGATAAAAAGAAGAAAAGAAGGAAATAGAAAAAGAAGGAAAGAAGGAAGAGAGGGAAGGAAGAAATCTGTTAACCCAGAATTCTATAACCAACTAATTATTTGAGTGATGGCAAAATTAAAAAATTTCAGATGTACAAAGACTAATGTAGTTTAACCAACTAAAGACTTTTATTAAGAAAACTAATAAAAAGGTGTATTCCAGCAAGAAAAGCAAGTCCAAATGGAAATACAGGATACTAAAACAACAGATATGGTGAAAGTATAACAGAAAATTTAATTAGTAATTATGACTGAATTGAATATTGATATTGATTTTTAATACTGACACTGAACATTGATAATTGAATATAAATAAAAACTTTGTTTTTCTTTTACAAAAGGTATAACAAACTAGAGGCAATAGTTAAGACTGGTGAAGGTATTAAACAAGCAAGTATGCTAAGGTCTGTGGCATGTTTGGGAAGACAGCCATCCTGTGTGGTTGACAGAATTCTCCTGCCTCCTGGTACACATGCCTTCTTGAATTCCCTCCTCTCAAGTGAGGGCAGCCCCTCTGAATATGATGGGATGCCACTTTCATGATTAGTTTACCAATCAATGTACTTTGATTAGTCAATAGGGAGATTATCAGGGTGCGCCTGACATACAACCTTTAAATATACTCTAGTGGTCACAGATTCAAAGCAAAGTGATACCCTTGTTGGCCTGGAAGAAAGGAAACATCCACGTTGTAAACTTCCCATGCAGCCACAAGGCAAGGAACTACAGGCAGCCTCTTGGAGTCAAGAGCATTCCCCAGCCAACAGCTATGAAGAAATGGGGATTTGCAAGGAACTGAATTCTGCCACCAACCTGAGGATCCTGAGCTTCAAATGAGAACCCCAGCACAGCTGTCATCTTGAGGCACCTTGAACAGAAGATTAAGCTAAACTGTGCCTGGACTCCTAACCCAGGCACATAAATTGTGTTGCTTTAAACTACTAAGTTTGTGAAACGGAAATACAGAAAACTAGTACAATACTGAATAACTTAACTCAGGACAAGTTCATAGGTGAGTAGTTAAAAAAAATTAAAGAAATCCCCAAGAGAATACAAATATAATAGAAACTTGGATGAAGACATAAACAGGGACATATTTGTCACAGAAAACAAAATATACACGGCCAATATGTATACAAACATGTGCTCAGCCTCAATATTCAGTGACATATAAATCAAAATGAGACAGAATTTTATACCCACCAGATTGGCAAAAATGAAAACTCGGATAATATCAAATACTGGCAACCCTTATATACCGGTAGTGGGAACAGGTAGATATGAAATGGTAAACTACTCTGGGAAACAACTTAACATTACCTAATAAAGTTGAACATATCCATACCCTAAAAACCAGCAATTCTACTCCTAAGTACACATGTACAAAAATTTTAAAGAAAATGTCTGAATAACAATAAGCTTGTAAGAACAGCAAACTGCTCATCAGAAGATTTAATAAATTGTGGTACATTTATGTAATGAGTATAAAACAGTTTTATACTCTAAGTCTTACTTACACTCTTATTCACTTCTAGTGTATGAAAATGAATTAATTAGAACCACTAGAACTATGAATGAATGTCAGAAACATATGGTAGAATGAAAAAAGCAAACCATGTAAAATATATACAGTGTGATATCATTTGCAAAAAGTTTAAAAACATGCAAAACAATGTATTATAATCCTTAAAGATGCAAACATTTGTGATAAAATTACAAAGGAAGAAAAGTGTATCACAAACTTGAACATAGTGTTTACCTAGGGATTGGGGATGGGAGGTAGGGAGGTTTAGAAGGAAGATGTAATCAGGAAAGTAAAGAATGTGTCATTGGATTTGTCATTTTTATTTCCCAACAAAAGTTGAGTATTTTGTTTATGGTTGATTGTTTTGTTCTTATGCTTTACAACCTGCATAATTATTTTAAATGTATATATATATTTATATACTTTCACATATACCAAATATTTTTTTAAACATAGGTAAAGGACTTCTATCTGGGAAGAGCATCAGGAAAGAATTCATGGAGAAAGTGGTTTTTGAGCAAAACTTAAGAGAGAATGGGTAGGATTCAGACAGTTGGTCTGCAGGGAAACAGCATGGTTGGGGCATGTGATGATCATAGATAAAGAAGTAGGAAATCATCAGACTATATAAAGAACAAAGGAATGCTTAGCTTGGCTACAATGGAAGAATGGGGAGAATACTAGTGGAAAATGAGACTGGAAATACAGGATCAAGTTATGTACAGTACTGAATGTTAGACTATGCAGTTTTTCCTAATGGAAAAATAAAGCCAATAAAGGTTCCTCACTAAAAGGAGAAACAATCAGAGGTTACCTCCAGAAAAAATAATCTGGTAGATAAAATTGCCATTGCATTCAAATTCATGTTCTGAATGTTTGCAAAAAAATAAACACAGAACATGGAGGAAGAAAAGAAATACAGGGGAATCTAGAATCTACCATGATTCCAAAATGGTCAGAATGTCATTTCTCACAAAATACAATTTTCTCCCTCACTGTGGAAAGCACAAACTGCATAAGAAGGGGAAGTGATTCAAGATGGAGGTGTGAGAGGTGAGACAGAGATGTCCTCCCAAAAGCACATATAATATGAAAATATACGTAATACAACTAAACCTAAAAAAGCAATAGGAAAGAAGGCTGCACCAGACTGCATACACCTGGAGAACAGAGCAGACCTCATGAAACAGGGTAACGTACCAAAGCCTTGATCTGGTGGGACCCAATCCCTTCCCACAACCCAGCTCACCATCGGGAGGAAGAGAAACGGAGCAGGGAGTGGGTGGAAGCCTAGGACTGCTGAACACCCAGCCCTGGAGATCTGCTTTGGGAGCACAAACCTACATTGCATGGTGCTCTGGAGATTAGTGGGGTGGAAAAGCTAAGGCAGGAAAAATACTTGGACAGACTGAGAATCTAGCCATTTGTGGAGGACAGGGATCCACATTCAGCTGCTCTGGGACAAAGGAAAGGTGGGAAGTCTGAGAGGCTTTCTAACAGCAAGAGGGCTGCTGAAGGGGTGGGGATTGCACAGAGGATGCTGCGCAGGAGAAAGGATAGGTGGATACGGTTGTCTGGATATGCTCTGCCCAGCAAGTTGGGAACTTTAAGGATCTTCAGGCGCTCCATCCCTCTGGCTGGCTACTCAGCTCCGAGGCCCGCCATTGTGATATGCAGCCTGCTGTGCCTTCCTCCTGGCCTGCCAGCAACAGCTCGCAAACCGGCAGTTCCTGCCCTGGCATCAGGCCAGCCAGAGGGAAGCCCCGTTTATGGTAGCTACGGACACAAAACACAGAAGCTTACACTTGTGTGGTGGCCAACTTGCTCTGACAGTGGAGACAGGCACTGCAGCCAGGAAGCAGGAAACAGCTTTTTCCTCCCCCTAGGCACCAGCGCCACTCCCCTGCAACACCAGACCATCACTCCAGAAGCTGAACAGCTCCAGAGGCTAGAGCTTTGGGGCACTGGAGGGAGCCACATACCAATATGAAACGTCAAAGAAAAATAGTTCAAACAAAAATCTCGCAAACACCAGAAAAAGGGCAAAGTGAAATTGAACTCACCAATCTTCCTGAAAGAGAGTTCAAAATAAAAATCATAAACATGCACATGGAGGTACAGAAAAATATTCAAGAACTCAGGGATGAATTTAGGATGGAGATTCAATCATTAAGAAATTCCATATCTGAAATGAAACACATATGGAGGGATTTAAAAGCAGATTAGATATAGTAGAAGAGATGGTAAATGGAATAGAAATTAGAGAAGAGGAATACAAAGAAGCTGAGGCACAGAGAGAAAAAAGGATCTCTAAGAATGAAAGAATGTTGAGAGAACTGTGTGACAACCCAAAAAAGAACAATATTCACATTATAGGGGTCCCTGAAGAAGAAGAGAGAGAAAAAGGGATAGGAAGTGTCTTTGAGGAGGTAATTGCTGAAAACTTCCCCAATCTGGGGAAGGAGAAAGTCCCTCAGGCCATGGAGGTGCACAGATCTCCAAACAAAGGACCCAAGAAAAACAACACCAAGACATATAATAATTAAAATGGCAAAGAACAAGGATAAGGACAGACTTTTAAAAGCAGCTAGAGAGAGAAAAAAGATCACATACAAAGGAAAACCCATCAGGCTATCATCAGACTTCTCAGCAGAAACCTTACAGGCAAGAAGGGAGAGGCATGATATATTTAATGTAATGAAACAGAAGCACCTCAAAACAAGAATACTCTATCTGGCAAGGTTATCACTTAAACTTGAAGGAGGGAATAAATAATTTTCAGATAAGCAAAAGCTGAGAGACTTTACCTCCCACAAACCACCTCTACAGTGCATTTTGGAGGGACTGCTATAGATGGAAGTATTCCTAAGGCTAAATAGCTGTCACCAGGGGAAATAAAACCACAGGAAAGTAAAACAATTAATTACTAAGCAGATGCAAAATCAAATCAACTACCCCCAAAGTCAATCAAGGGATACACAAGTACAGAATATGATACCCAATATATAAAGAATGGAGGAGGAAGGAAAAATAGAAGAACCTTTAGGTTGTGTTTGTAATAGCATACTAAAGTGAATTAAATTAGACTGTTAGATAGTAAGGGAATTACCCTTAAACCTTTGGTAACCACGAATCTAAAACCTGCAATGGCAATAAGTACATACCTATAGATAATCACCCTTAATGTAAATGGTCTGAATGCACCAATCAAAAGACATAGAGTCAATGAACAGATAAAAAAACAAGACCCGTCTATGGCCTACAAGATACTCACTTCAAACCCAAAGACATACACAGAATGAAAGTAAAAGGCTGGGAAAAGATATTTCATGCAACCAATAGGGAAAAAAAAGCAGGAGTTGCAGTACTTGTATCAGAGAAAACAGACTTCAAAACAAAGAAACTAACAAGATACAAAGAAGGACATTACATAATGATAAAGAGGTCAGTCCAACAGGAGGATATAACTATTATAAATATTTATGAACCCAACACAGGATCACCTACACATGGGAAACAAATACTAACAGAATTAAAGGCGGAAAGAGAATGCAATGCATTCATTTTAGGAGACTTCAACACACCACTTACTCCAAAGGACAAATCAACCAGACAGAAAATAAGTAAGGAGACACAGGCACTGAACAATGTATTAGAACAGATGGACCTAACAGACATCTACAGAACACTCCATCCAAAAGCAACAGAATACACATTCTTCTCAAGTGCACATGGAACATTTTCAAGAATAGATCGTATACTAGGCCACAGAAAGAGCCTCAGTAAATTAAAAAAGACTGAAATTGTATCAAGCAGCTTCTCAGATCACAAAGGTATGAAACTAGAAATAAATTACACAAAGAAAACAAAAAAGCCCACAGACACAGGGAGGCTTAATAACATGGTCCTAAATAATCAATGGAACAATGACCAAATAAAAACAAATCAAGCAATGTATGGAGACAAATGACAACAATAATTTAACACCGCAAAAACTGTGGGATGCAGCAAAGGCAGTTCTAAGAGGGAAGTATATTGCAATACAAGCCTACTTCAGGAAAGAAGAACAATCTCAAATGAACAGTCCAGATTCACAATTAACAAAACTAGAAGAAGAACAAATGAGGCCCAAAGTCAGTAGAAGGAGGGACATAATAAATATTAGCGCAGAAATAAAATCGAGATAAACAGAATAGAAAGAATCAATGAAAGCAGGAACTGCTTCTTTGAGAAAATGAACAAAACAGATAAACTCCTAGCCAGACTTATCAAGAAAAAAGAGAGTCTACACACATAAACAGAATCAGAAACGATAAACAAAAAATCACTATGGACACCACAGAAATACAAAGAATTATGAGAGAATACTATGTAAAGTTATATGCTAACAAACTGGATAACCTAGAAGAAATGGACAACTTTCTAGAAAAATACAACCTTCCAAGGCTGACCCAGAAAGAAAAAGAAAATCTGAATAGACCAATTACCAGCAAGGAAATTGAATTGGTAGACAAAAAATTACCTAAGAACAAAATTCCTGGACCATATGGTTTCACTGCTGAATTTTATCAAGCATTTAGTGAAGATCTAATACCCATCCTCCTTAAAGTTTTCCAAAAAGTTGAAGAAGAGGGAATACTCCCAAATTCATTCTACAAGGCCTGCATCACTCTAATAACAAAACCAGGCAAAGACAACACAGAAAAAGAAAATTACAGACCAATATCCTGATGAACATAGATGCAAAAATACTCAACAAAATATGAGCAAAGCAAATTCAAAAATACATCAAAAAGATCATGTAAGCTAGTTCAACCACTGTGGAAAGCAACATGGAGGTTCCTCAAAACACTAAAAATAGAAATACCATTTGACCCAGGAATCCCGCTCCTTGGAATTGAAAAATACAAGCTCTCAGATTCAAAAAGACATATGCACCCCTATGTTTATCGCAGCACTATTAACAATAGCCAAGATATGGAAGCAACCTAAGTGTCCATCAGTAGATGAATGGATAAAGAAGATGTGGTACATATACACAATGGAATATTATTCAGCCATAAGAAGAAAACAAATCCTATCATTTGCAACAACATGGATGAAGCTAGAGGATATTATGCTCAGTGAAATAAGCAAGGTGGAGAAAGACAAGTGCCAAATGATTTCCCTCATCTGTGGAGTATAACAATGAAGCAAAACTGAAGGAACAAAATAGCAGCAGACTCACAGAGTCCAAAAAGGGACTAGTGGTTACCAAAGGTGGGTGTGGGTGCGGGAGGGTAGGCGGTTGGGGAGGGAGAAGGGGAATGAGGGGTATTATGTTTCATACACTTGATGTGGGGGGGTCACAGGGAAAACAGTGTAGCACAAAGAAGGCAAACAGTGAATCTGTGGCATCTTACTACATTGATGGACAGTGACTACATTGGGTATGGGTGTGAAATCTTTATAAGAGTGTATACCAATAATACCTTACGAAAAAATTAAAAATAAAAAAATAAGATCATCCATCATCATCAAGTAGGATTTATTACAGGGATGCAAGGATGGTACAACATTCAAAAATCCATCAACATCATCCACCACATCAACAAAAAGAAGGACAAAAACCACATGATCATACACATAGATGTTCAAACAGCATTCAACAAAATTCAACATTCATTCATGATAAAAACTCTCAACAAAACAGGTATAGGGGGCAAGTACCTCAACATAATAAAGGCCATAAATGACAAACCCAAAGCCAACACTATACTTAACAGTGAGAAGCTGAAAGCTTTTCCTTTAAGATTAGGAACAAGACAAGGATGCCCACTCTCCCCACTTTTATTCAACATAGTTCTTTCTGGAGGTACTAGTCATAGCAATCCAACAACACAAAGAAATAAAAGGCATCCAGACTGGCAAGGAAAAACTTAAACTGTCCCTGTTTGCAGATGACATGATTTTGTACATAAAAACCCTAAAGAATCTACTCCAAAACTACTAGATCTAATATCTGAATTCATCAGACTTGCAGGATACAAAATCAATACACAGAAATCTGTTGCATTCCTACACACTAACGATGAACTAGCAGAAAGAGAAATCAGGAAAACAATTCCATTCACAATTGCATCAAAAAGAATAAAATACCTAGGAATAAACCTAACCAAGGAAGTGAAAGACCTATACTCTGAAAACTACAAGACACTCATGAGAGAAATTAAAGAAGATACCAATAAATGGAAGCACATCCTGCGCTCATGGACAGGAAGATTTAATATTGTCAAAATGGCCATCCTGCCTAAAGCAATCTACAGATTCAATGCAATCCCTATCAAAATACCAATAGCATTCTTTAATGAACTAGAGCAAATAGTTCTAAAATTCATATGGAATGACCAAAGACCCCAAAATAGCCAAAACAATCCTGAGAAGGAAGAATAAAGTGGGGGGGGGATCTCACTCCCCAACTTCAAGCTCTACTACAAAGCCACAGTAATCAAGACAATTTGGTACTGGCACAAGAACAGACCCATAGACCAGTGGGACAGAATAGAGACTCCAGACATTAACCCAAGCATATATGGTCAGTTATATACGATAAAGGAGCCATGGACATACAATGGGGAAATGACAGCCTCTTCAACAATTGCTGTTGGCAAAACTGGACAGCTATATGCAAGAGAATGAAACTGGATTATTGTCTAACCCCATACACAAAAATAAACTCAAAATGGATCAAAGACCTGAATGTAAGTCATGAAACCATAAAACTCTTAGAAGAAAACATAGGCAAAAATATCTTGAATATAAACATGAGCAACTTTTTCCTGAACGCATCTCCTTGGGCAAGGGAAACAAAATAAAAAATGAACAAATGGGACTACATCATGTTAAAGAGTTTCTGTACAGCAAAAGACACCATCAGCAGAACAAAAAGGCATCCTACAGTATGGGACAATATACTTGTAAATGACATATCTGACAAGCGGTTAATACCCAAAATATACAAAAAATCCACATGCCTCAACACCCAAAAAAGCAAATAACCCAATAAAAAAAAGGGTGGAATCTATGAACAGACACTCTCCAAAGAAGAAATTCAGATGGCCAACAGGCACATGAACAGATGCTCCACACAATTATTAGGGAAATGCAAATTAAAACCGCAATGAGGTATCACCTCATAGCAGTTAGGATGGCTAACATAGAAAAAACTAGGAGCAACAAATGCTGGCAATGATGTGGAGAAAGGGGAAGCCTCCCACACTGCTGGTGGCAATGTAAAATAGTTCAACCATTGTGGAAAGCAGTATGGAGATTCCTCAAAATCTGAAAATAGGAATACCATTTGACCCGGGAATTCCACTCTTAGGAATTTACCCTAAGAATGTAGAATCCCAGTTTCAAAAAGACATAATTGCCCCTATGTTTACTGCAGCATTATTTACAATAGCCAAGAAATGGAAGCAACCTAAGTGTCCATCAGTAGATGAATGGATAAAGAAGATGTGGTACATATACACAATGGAGTATTATTCAGCCATAAGAAGAAAACAAATCCTACCGTTTGCAACAACATGGATGTATCTAGAGGGTATTATGCTCAGTGACAAGCCAGGCGGAGAATGACAAGTACCAAATGATTTCACTCATCTGTGGAGCATAAGAACCAAGCAAAAACTGAAGGAAAAAAACAGCAGCAGACTCACAGAACCCAAGAATGGACTAACAGTTACCAAAGGGAAAGGGACTGGGGAGGGTGGGTGGGAAGGGAGGGAGAAGGAGAATAAGGGGCCTTACGATTAGCCCACATAACAAGGGGGGCGCACGGGGAAGGCAGTATAGCACAGAGAAGACAAATAGTGACTCTATAGCATCTTACTATGCTAATGGACAGTGACTGTAATGAGGTATGTGGTGGGGACTTGAGAACGGGGGGAATCTAATAACCACAATGTTGCTCATGTGACTGTATATTAATGATACCAAAAAAAACTGTATAAAACAAAAATAGAAATTACATATACTAAATAAGATACACATATAGCCACATACATATAGACACACACATACTAATACTAAACACATGCTGTTTAAATAAAAAATTCCTAGGAAATTATAAAGTTCATTCGTGGGCTTCTAAAGCTTTTTGAATATTTTCTGACAGAGAAACCACTAAACAAGAGATGGAGTATTCAAGTTTTCACACTGAGGGGAAATTGAAGATACAATTTGCCAATTCCACATAGTATGTTACAGAAAGGAGAAAAATAATAAATCAGGATCATTTTAGAACACATAAAATATGTTCCTATTTATTAAAAAATCAAAATGATGTATCAAGTTACTATCTTGATTATCTAAAGACAGGAGTCTTAATAAAACAGTCCTGGTACACAAAAAATGTGTCTATCTGTTTTTTTAAAAACTGCTGTATTACTAATAATACACACAGAGTCAACTGATATAATGTAAAGAATACTCATCTGGGAGCTTTCAGTCCTAATTCTGCCACTAACTAGGTCTGTGACTTAGGCAAATGAGTAACACCTCTAGATCTCATTTTGCTCATCTAAAAAATGAAGTTTGTACTAGATGTTCTAAAATATCTTCTAGTACCAATATTTTATGAGCTGTGAAATGATTCTTTATCCAAGGAGAGACTCTTATAAGCTCACTTATTTATGCTTTTGAAATGTTACTTAGCTATATAGGTACGTGCCCTCATCCTGTATTTCTTGCTGACAACTGCTTTTTAAAAATGAACTCTAAAATAACAAGGGTTGGCAAGGATGTGGAGAAAAAGGGACCCTTATACACTGTTGATGGGAATGTAAATTGGTGCAGCAACTATGGAAAGATGGAAAGCAGTATGGAGGTTGCTCAAAAAATAAAAATTAGAACTACCGCATGATGCAGCAATTCCACTTTTGGAATTTACTCTAAGAAAATGAAAACACTAACTTGAAAAGATATCTGCACCCCACCATGATCACTGAGGCATTATTTAAAATAGCCAAGACATGGAAAAAACCTAAGTATACACTGACCAGGTGAATGGATTTAAAAAAAAAGCAATATATGTACACAGTGGAGTATTATTCAGCTATAAAAAAGAAAATTTTGTCATTTGCAACAATATGGATTGACCTGGAGTGCATTATGCTAAGTGAAATAAGTCAGAGAAAGACAAACACCATATAATCACACTTCTATGTGGAATCTGAAAACAAAAACAAAAAACAAAAGAAACCACTGAACTCACAGATACAGAAAACAAGACTGGTGATTGCCAGACACAGGGAGTAAAGAGGTAGGTGAAATGGGTACAAGTAATCAAAAAGTACAAACTTCCAGTTATAAGATAAGTAAGTACCGAGCATGTATGTGCAGCATGGTGACTATAGTCACCAATTACTGTATAGTGTATTTGAAAGTTGCTAAGAAAGTAGATCTTAAAAGTTTGCATCACAAAGAGAAAAATTGTAAGAATTGTGGTAATGGATGTTAACAAGACTTACTGTGGTCATTTTACAATATGTAAATATATCTACTGAATCATTGTGTTGTATACCTGACACTAAAATGTCAATTATATCTCAATAAAAATTTTAAGTCAATTTTACTGATGTACAATTTACATGCAGTAAACCCCCCAGATTTTAAGTACAGGGTTCAGTGAACTTTGACACATGTAAACACTATCCCAATCAAGATGTAAGAACATTTATATCATCCCAGAAAGTTCCCAGGACAGCCCTGTAGTCAGTCCCAGCACTTGCACTCCCATCTCTCCCCAGGCAAACACTGATCTAATTTCTATCACCACAGATTCCCTTTGCCTATTTAGAGAATCATATAGATGGAATCATATGACATGTACTTTTTTGTGTCTGGCTTCTTCTGTGCTGCATAATGTTTGTGAGATTCATCCGAAAAGTAGAATTGCTGCATCTAACAGTAGTTTGGGTTTTTTTGATGAACAGTATTCTTCTAGTGCTTATCCACTGTAATTCTGTTTGTTTAACCACTGTACCTTCTTCTTGACTGGTACCTGCCACCAGGCACACTAACTTTGACCCACATTCACAATGCTTCTAGAGTCATCTTTCTAAAATGAAAATCTGATTATGTCACTCATTTCTTTCAATGGTTCCTCACTGCCTACAGAATAAAGACGAACTTTTAAACAAGACACTGATGAACCTCCCATGCCCTAATCCCTGATGTCCTCTCAAAACCCACATGAACCACAAGTACTTGGATCCCCAAAGCCACTTCTCTGTTGAGTTTTTATATATGAATACATTCAAATTGAAGAGAAAAGTGAATGTTTCGGTCATTTCTGGAACTAAACATAGGTCCAGAGTGTTATATGGTCTAGAGGCTCTAGATGACTTCAAATTAGCTCTATCATTTTAGAACTGACACAGTAAATACTGAAGCATACTTCACAGGTATCATGCAGTCCATTTCCAATGTAATTGCCCTCATGTACTATCACACCTAAATTATCATAGAGACTAATTAAGACATAAAGGTATAATCTTTAATGCATAAGCTATAATCACCATAGACGCAATTTTATATCCTGCTTTTGTACTTATTTCAAGAGCATTTCCCATGTTGTTACATTCTATTTACAAATATTACTTTTAATGGCTTTAAAAAGTTCTAAAAAAGATGCATCTAACAAGTGTAATGCAGTTAAACTTTTCACCTAAAGCTGAGCATTTAGATTGTCACTTAATTTTTATGTTAAGTTTAACTAATGCTATAATAAACACCTTCATGTACAAAGTGTATTTTACATTTTAGATAATTTATTTGGCATAGAATCCCATAAGGGGAATTACTGCATTCAAAAAATATGAATAATTTATGCTCTTAATATACTTATAAATAATATCAAATAATACATGAAAATAATTTTAATACCCTGGTCACTCTCACTGCCCCCTCACAAGTCTTGTTCCTCAGAGACAAGTTGTCTTATTATTTATCTGTTTTAGTTCCTATACTTATACTACTCTTTCCCTATTTATCAATTACAGATATTATTTTGGTCTCCTGTTACGATAAATGAGAATTTAGCTCAATTACACCACTTCTTACCTCCTCTGTAAAATAAGGGAGATTTGAGGAATATCAACTTTGTAAGGTCAAATAATACACACAGAAATATTTCTTCTTTCTCAACTTTTAATAGTATGTCTTCATATTAGTATCCTTAATAGCTATGTGTTTACTTTTATATTGTTACAGTTAATAATACTTATAGTTTGTTTTGAAACCATAATAAAGTTATCCATGCTAGTGGTTTTTGAAAGTTCAGAATTAAATGAAGAATATTTGTATTATGATTATATAAATATTGTTAACTGAAGAAATAAGTAGTAAACTATGATTATGCTTCCTTCTACCAAATACCAGTATCAGGACCCCTAAGCCACTCCAACAAAAATATTTTTATGTCATGGCCATGGATTATCTTACAACTTTGATTCTAGCCTTTTTATAAAATAATAACAACCACACCAAGTAAATTACTAAAATTTGTAATTTCCTAAAACCGTGGCAAGTTCTAACTTGCCACTAACACCAAAGTCCAATGCCAGGTTTCCAAATTAAAACTATTATTTCGCATCCGAGTCCATTTTTATCACTTATAAAGCGTGCAGAGCAAGTCATAAAGCAACCCCACCTGCCAGAGCATCCCGATACAGCTGCACAAAGTGATTAAAGATGTCCCTTGGTAAACACTTTTCATCTGGTAGACACTGCAGAAGAATGACTATCTCAGACTGCCCCACTGCATGCATTCCCTTGGTTGTGAAACACCAGCACTTCCTGTTCACATCTACAGAAGGAATAAAAACATAAAAACAAAGACATTCTTGTCAATCCTTAATCTTAAAAAATGTACAGAAATTTATTATAATACAGCAAAATATAAAATATATCATAGTGAGTCTGTATAATTCAATTATGAACTGTCATTGCATTAGGCCAAAGAACTACTGTAGAAGTTAAAAATACACAATGCCTCTGGCTCTAAGCAAACAGAAAAACAACTGAAAGGGAAGTAAAAGAAGCAATGAAAGAAAATGTACTTAACACTTTTAACTACAATTATTAAAAGAAACAACATTCTAGGTTATCCTTGGTTATAATAATTAAAGGATATATCCCCCTACCTATATTTTTTAAAGTCACATTACCAAGGGAAACAATTGCTTATGTAAAACTAAACAACAACAATAAAAGTCAATATTACAGCTTTGGATTCAGGTTGTAGCCTAAAGAAAATATACTTTATGTCCATTTATTAAATTTAATCTATGAAAGATTCTAGTTATTTTATAGTCCTTTCTGGAAGAAAATTCTAGATAATCAGAAATATGACTTTACTTGACTTCATGCTATAAAAAGTGGTGAAAGGATGGTTTCTCTGGACTATTTATTTCCACTTTTCATTTTCAGCCTATGTAGAATCCCAAAAGCACAAGCCATATGTAGTTAAAAATAATGTTCAATACTTGACACTTTTATCATTTTTATTCCAACACAGTGGGATCCCCAAAGGAATTGAAAAAGGATTCAAATAAATTTGTGGATATCACGGTGTAAGGCAAAACTAAAAGAAGATCCATTTCTTTCACTTTGGAAATTGTTATTTTATATAACTAAACAGGGGGTGCCCAATCCAACTATATTAAGATGGTGTATATTTCAGGAATTCTAAGTTACTATTTTCTAAGAATAACTTATAAACCAGACTTGGTAAATTTAAATTTTAAGCTGGTCCTAGAAAGAAAGGAGGTAAGCATTAATAACTAGCAAACATACAAGGGTGTGATTAACAAGTAAATCAGAAACCTACATTTCATTAATGTAGAACCGCTAAGGATATGATCTATACGTGTTTCTGGTTTCCAGGGTCAACTTAAAACAAGTATACAGTGGGAACTGAAGGACTGTTCCCCAGGGCATCCTTTCTCCAAAACTCTGCCTGTCAACATTCATCCAGGATAAATGTATTCTCTATTTTCCAATACCATCTTGGAATCAAGATTCTAAGTTACTGTCCTCTCTTCCATTTTTATAAACAAGAATAACCAAGGACTGGGAAGTTTTTTCTGGATCTTGACTTACGATGCACTGAAGCTTTACTATGTGTTATTTAACTCACACTTCTCCCAAATAGTTTTGTACTATGATTAGGACTTTTAAGACTTAAACCTAGCATGTAAATTGTTTGACCCTCCTGGATAATTTATCTGCCTCCAGTTATTCTGGTGGTGAGTGATGACTTTGCATACTCATCTCGTGAAGAACTCAGATCAGTTTTGTTTGGCTTTCTTCCAGCAAGAATTCACCTATCTAATCCCCATGACTAAAAGCAAGAGTTTCAGGTAGCCCCACAGTTGTACTCAGATATATAGTTTAACACAAGGGAACTCCTTCAGTACTCAGTTTTCAGTAAGATGTGGCTCCATATGAAAATACTTACGTGTAATGAATTTGAAACGTATATTTATTATCTACAAGTCAGTAAAGTACCTCATTTTAGTTTTAAAAAACAAGTTTCTCTAAGCCAGGTGGAGAAGGACAAGTACCAAATGATTTCACTCATTTGTGGAGTATAACAACAAAGCAAAAACTGAAGGAACAAAACAGCAGCAGACTCACAGACCTCAAGAAAGGACTAGCGGTTGCTAAAGGGAAAGGGGGTGGGAAGGGTGGGTGGGAAGGGAGGGAGAAGGAGAATAAGGGGCCTTACGATTAGCACACATAATGAGGGGGGCGCACGGGGAAGGCAGTATAGCAGAGAGAAGACAAATAGTGACTCTATAGCATCTTTTGTTTGGCTTTCTTCCAGCAAGAATTCACCTATCTTATCCCCATGACTTTAATGGGGTATGTGTTGGGGACTTGATAATATGGGGGAATGTAGTAACCACAATGTTGCTCATATGAAACCTTCGTAAGATTATATATCAATGATACCTTAATTTAAAAAAAAGACATAAAACAAAAACAAATTTCTCACTCACAATTTACAATTTTAACCATTGACAACAAATTTGCATTTAAAACAAATACAAGTGGGTCAGGGCCACCATCCTCCAAATGCTGCATAACTGATATCTGTGATGGTTTCTCTTCCACAGCATAGTCTGTAAAGGGAGAAAACAAGGTAAGAAATTGGCTAAAGGGACATATCAAGAAAGAAATCTAATGGAGGAATTGGATAATTATTCACAGGAAAGTGACAGGCATTTGATTTATAGCTAGGGTGACAACAGATTTATACCTTCTGTCACAGGGTCATGTTAACAGTGCCTCTTTCATTCTCAAAAGTGACCCAGTCCAATTTGGACGATAACATGGTTATTCTATGTATAGACTTCTTCATGAAATGGTTTGTGCCACAGTCTAAAGACAACCCTTTTATTTAACCAAAATTCTCCAACTATCATAAAAAGAATTTCACATAGAAGTACTAAGACCAGCATTTAAAATAATCCATGATAAACAAGAAAGTGATAATACACTAGTTACCTCTGAGAAGGATGTCATGGGGTTGAGGTAGAAGGAAATCTTTTTTACTTTTTATTCTATATTCCTTTTGTACTTTTGAAATTTTTACCACTAAAAAGTTAAAATTAAATATATACCCGGAAAATAAATTAAAAGTATCATAAGTGACTGGTTGCATGAAACAATTCCTGTAAGTATAAATCAAGACTTCAATACATGTATCACCAAAATCACCAGTAAATCACACATCAGATTCTGAACTTGTGTAGTACTTGAGACTGCAGGGAACTCTTCCCATTTAATCCCTGCAAGCACCATATAAAATGTTCAGCCATCCCATTTTGAATGATGGTAATCCTCTCACTTGTAAGTAAAAATTATGGGTAATAGCCACTATAGAATCTGAAGATATGGGAAAGGAATTAAAAACTTAAAAGCTCCATGTTGTTTGGGTGGTTTTACATAAAATGCATCATTAAGGGACAGCCAGGCAGAACAAAATAACACCATTTGCCACTGACCAATAGAAACCAAAAAACTATTTTTTGGATGTAATGGGAAATGTGTACCGATTTATCAATGAAAATATTTACGGGAAAAAGTAGTACTAAGTGACTTCTATTTTTAAAAAGAAAAAACTTTCATGAAGTTATTCCACTGGAATACAAAATTGAAAATTCTGGTGAAGATTTAGTAAGTAATATGGTTTAAGTAAGTAAACACAGATAACTAGCTGTTTCTTGGTAGGAGAGGATTTGACAACAGATTTAAAAGGATGTGTCTTTTAGTGAAAATGGAACCCTGCAATTTTATTTATTTTAACAACAGAGTAGGCCAGTTTAATTTCTTATTAACCTAAGATTTATTAAAATGAGCAGAATTTGAAATCTAAGTAGTACTTTTACTAACAAAAGAATATGTTTAGGGGGTTCTAGTAAAGAACCAAAGGCATTATACAATCAAAAGAATGTTTAACTTTGTGCAAGTTCTCTGTTCCACTGTCTGGGACATAGCTGAATGACAGTACCATCAGTACATTCAGCCAACTTTGCTAAAAGCCTGCACTGTGGCCCCAGCACCATGCTAGGAACAGAAGACACAAACGTGAATTAAGACTGAAAGAATTCATGGTCTAAGTGAAATAATTAGATATCAAATATCTAAATTACAATGAGAAAAGGGTTAATGAAGTGATAGTCTATAACAATTTCTGTTAGTACAGAGATGAGGATGCAAAACACTACTATGGAGGCAGCCTAAGGGAAGATGCAGAGAGGAGTTTTCCATTCATCTGGATTTTGAAAGGTTGAGGAATGTAGAAGGTAAAATAAAGGAGAAAAAGATTGAAGGTAAGGAGACCAGGTAAAGAGAGGAGAGATTATTGATAAAATATCTCCTGAAAATGTACTGACTGGATGCTAATCTGATTTTATCAACAACAAACACAAACATTCTTTAGACTGGATAGTAATTTTACTTCTTACCAAGACACTTAAAAATATTTTTAACAGTAAAATTTCTATTTAAGTTCAGTGCTTTCCACTTATTATATGTACATTTCTGGATATGTATTATACTTCAAAACAAGAAGTTAAATTAATGTACTGACTGTATCACATGGGCCAACCACAGAACCATAAGCAGCTTCAGAGTATTATGTGTTCTGAAATATAAAGAAACAACTCCTAATGAACTACATTTATATTATATCCTTCCAACAAATGAAATGACATTATAATATGAAAATATAAATATCTACTTTAAAATAATCAGTAACAGGAACAGTTTTTTCATGGTATTGAGTAGTTGCTTTTTTTGTTGGAGAGAAGGGTAATTATCACTCAAGTTCCATTTCATTCCCTTAATCAGAAGGCAACATTTGGCATATATAACTATCCCTACTTAAAATAAAAGTTCATATACCTCCTTTTACACCAGTGGAGATGAGAATGGGAGGAAGGCCATCTTCAGGAATAAGATTCATTGCACTGCCAACAGGACTTCCAACCTGAGTTATACTCCCAGAAAATAGAGATATATCCATCTAGGAAAAGCAAATCAGCAAAGGAGCATTACAGAGAGTTCAAAACTTTGGCAGAATATAGTCAAGAATATAAATGGGAATTTAAGTGAAAATTTGGAATTCATATTTTGAAAGATAGCACAAGATACTCATTAATTTGTGGTTTCCTAAAGGACTGGGTTTACACTATGAAAATGTTTCTAATGATACAGTTTTTCCCTTTGGCATTACCAAATCATGCTAATGAGAGAAGAGGATTTATAGCCTGGGTTAAAGCTTCTTTTACTCAGGTTTCTTTTGCCATAAAAGAAAAATATTTTTAAAAAGATGCAGTAGCAACAGAAACAAAATTTTACTATTGTCTCAAATATATTTGCTTTTACAATTAACTTTGAGAATAATGGTGAGACAGTTACAATAATATGAATATACTTAATAGCACTAGATTGAGCACATAAAAATGGTTAATATAGCAAAGATTAGGTACAAAGTTTTACTACGATAAAAGAGAAAAAATAACTTGGATAAAATATAGAAATTAAAATAGGGTGTTTTCATTTAGTATATAATGAAACCAAACATCAAGTTCATTTTTCTTTGCATTAATATGAAAATCACATCAGCTGCATTTAATAAAGCATAATGTTGCAAACACATTTTGGGTGGCATTAAACCCACTAAATTAAGGAATTAAGAGGATATGCTCAAAGACCTATTAAAATGATGTTCTCTCTGTATTTTCCATAACTTAAGAAAAAAAAGAAACTTTAAAAGTTCAACGAAAAGCATTTAAAAACCATTTTTTAACATGTATAAGAATTTATAGAAGCTTTATTCATAACAGCCAAAGACTGAAACAATCCATAAATTCGTTAACAGGAAAATAGATAAATTGTAGTATAACCATCTGAGAAATACTATTCAGCAATAAAAAATTTATTTGCACACAGCATGGATAAATCCTAGAAATAGTAGTTTAAGAAGCTAGATACAAAACATTATATACTATATGATCCCATTTATATGAAATTCAAGAATAAACAAAACTAATCCATGATGATACAAGTCAGAATTACAGTTACCTTGGGGAAACGGGGGCAGGTATTGGTGGAAAAAATCTATAAGGGAACCTTTTAGAGTGACAGAAGTGTTCTGTATCTTCACCTGGGTTATATGCCAAGTATGTGTGTGTGTACATACATACATATCAAGTTGTTTCCTAAAGATTAATGCTCCTTAAGCTCTTTGCTATATGTGACTTATACCTGAATAAAGATTAAAACTATTATTTAAAAGTATGCTGTTTTGTCATGCCTTTGTCTCTAGTATCTGTAATTTAGAACTTTAAGTGTTTAGAACGTTTTCGCTAAAATTTTGCAAAGTTCTTAGTATATCATCATATAAGGAAATTTGGAAAATTAGTAAACTATCACTAACTGACTTGAAGGCCTAGTATAAGAAATAAAGTATGTATAAATGAAAGCTATAAAGAATACTATTGGGACAATTTGGATAATCTGAAATGGACTGTATGTTAAATATTAGAATTATATGTTAAATGTCTTTTTCACATGCTAATTATACTTATGCAAGAAAATGACTTATTTTTAGGAGACAAAAGTTGAAGTACTAACTTTAGTGATGAAGTGCTACTCAAATGGTTCATCAAAAAAAAAATGATGTGTGTGTATATGTTTACATAGAGGCAAAGTAAATGTGGCAAAATGTTAACAATTGGTTAAACAAGTAAAAAATATATGTGTGTTCACTGTACTATTCTTGCAACTTTCCAGTGCATTTGAAATTTTTCCAAATAAACAATGGGAGGAAAAAAGAAGAAACTATCTTGACAAAGTCATTGCACAGGTACAAATAAAAATAAGACAGAGTCCTGGCTGTTATTCTGCAGCCACAGAAAAATCCCAAAAACAATATTTGAAGACAGGTATGACATGGTTGAATGTTCCTTTGCCAAACAGGAAATTTAGCTCTGTATATGTCAGTAAATCTAATCATAATAATATGTAACTTCAATTATAACCAAATCCAAAAATTATGTAAATTTCTGAAAAATATTATTAAACATAAATATAAATAAATAGTAACTAACAATTCTAAGAAAACTTCAAAAGTAAAAACTTTACCCAAACTTTGATCCTTTTATTTAAAAAGAAGAAGAAAACAGGACACAGGACATATACACTTAGTTGGAATTAATGGCCCTGTTATAATCTTGACCACTAAATTTGAGAGCAATCAGCAACAGAAAGGGACCACTGTATAAAAGGATCCTATGTGTATACTTTCTAATTTTGGTCCTTAGAGATTCTGTTCTCTCACTGACTCCAAAAAAAGTAGCTGGTATTTGTCCCCTTCTGCAATTAGGCCCCAAGGAAAGAAAATCCCATTAGCCCCCAGACTGCCACCAGTATATCCTATAGAAATGAGGTGGAGGTGACAACACAGTATGAGCTATTTTCCTTATGTAAATTATATGAGTGTTCAAGCCATTAAGTGTGTGGTTTTCAACTTATTTTTAAGTTTTTTGATCCTTCTAAAAAACTTACATGGAAACCCAACAGGTAGAACAGCAAAAAGCAGAGCCGCCTGGGTTGAAGAGAAAGGAATAGAGGATTCCTCAGCCACCTTCATTTGCCTGGCCTTTCCTCACCACGGCATCCTAAGGGGCTGGGGAAGCATCAAGGTGCCAGGATTCTCTCTAGCACAACTTCTGGCTATAGCGGTAGCCTGAACTCATCTGAGAACAACTTTTATACAAATCTTTCTCCTGAAAAAACTTCCAAATACAGAGCACACAGAGAAAAACTGATTTTGCTGCATTTATTTTACCCCTAGACACACACACATGCAGTGAACTATATCCAAAACCTATTAGAGTCCACAGAAAGGTTACTCAACTAAGAAAAAGACAAGACAGGGGCAGTACAATGCTGAGCAAAGTAAGTACTCACTTTTAGCTGCTGTTATGTTTTCTTACCTCTGCTGGTAGAGGACTGGTAGCTACTGGCTTGACTGGGTCATGTGACACAGCCAAGGTTCCTGCAGAGGAAGTGCCATTCACTGTTAATTTGGCTGCATCAGCAACTTCTCCATTAGGCAAGATCCCGTCAGCAAACCAAACTCGCCTCTGCTCTCTGGGCTGAGCCACTTGAGAAGCCGGAAAAATAAAACAAGCATCAATGTGACATTGGTAAGGTTTCTAATATCAAAGAAGAGAAGGTCACCAATTCCAGATGTACAAAGTAATCACTATTTAGCTTCTTGTAATTACAAATACCAGAACTGTAACTGCGTGTAAAAGAGACTATGAATTAATTTTAAAAAATACACATTTAAATATATTCTTTACTTCTATACCTTATATGTAAAGATTTAAAACATTTGCTTTAAAATATTAAGAATTCTTAAATACACCTATGATTATGTTGCATACTCTGTCCCATATCACTGACAGAGAAACTAAGGATGATGTTTTAAGTGCCTAGGAAATAATAGCAGAGAAAAAAATGTCTAGCGATAGACATCCACATCTCCTAAAAGCTTGAGGTTTCCACAGGAATTAAGTATCTAGAATAGTGGTGTGGTTATTTTTGAAGGGCAAAAGATGCCCTGAAGATGGTGAAGAATTGTTAATTAATAAGGGAGGAGTTGGCACAGATACATAAGAATGGGGAAGCAAACTGACTAAAGTACAACTGAAGAAGAAAAAGACTGATCTGGCAGGGCAAAATGGTTTTAGTAAAATGACAAGGGAAAAGCTGGAAAACTGAGTCTGATGAAATGATCTCTTTAAATCCAGTTTTAGAAATCAATTCAAACAAGCCAGAACAAAGAGAGACTAGGGAAGAACAACAAAAACGACAAATGAAGTAAAGAGAATACAGATTTTAAGAAAGCAAGCCTGAACTCATAAAAATACAAGGAGTATGACTAAGGGACAATCTGAAAAGAGGAGAAAATGGGGAAGAGTATGATAATGTTAATAGAAGTCTTTGATCTTCAAAAGGAGAGGAAGGATGTTTAACAAGGGGAAGGGAATATTACTAAACAAAAAGACATAAAATTAATGAAAGAAGACTTATTTTAATTATCACAGGATATGTCTGGAAAAGATCATTTTAAGGAAATATTTAGTTGCTATTTTTACTATTGATAACCCTCTGAATTTACAAAATTCCTTTCATCTGACAATATCATACTCACAAAGATAAAATAAAGTTGAGCCTGTAATGTTCTACCTATCATATGATACAATCAAAATTAAATTTCTGGATTTTATGAAGGGCTGTGTACCTAACACAGTATTTTCATATTTGCATATGTATAGATTAATATTGAAAAGAGAAAATGGCAATGTATAAACCAAAAAACAACCCTAGAATGGGCTGGTCAGAAGAAAGAACTCTCATTTTCATCACTTACTAAATTTCTTCAAAGAACATTAAGGTAGGCAGGAGGCTAGGATTTTAAAGGCTGACTTCAAATTCTGCATCTCTTTTCAAATAGAAGCAATGTGATTACTCCATTCTTAAGGTGGAGAGGGTACTGGCATATTTATAGAGATGCCTTCAAAATAGCAGGCAACACAATATTCTTCTTTACTTGCCCAGAAATAGTCTCAACACATTTCTCACCTTGTTCTTCCACTTAATAGCTACCCAAAGGGACTTATTTGCAATGTTTTAGAAACATGTGCTGTAAAATCACATCAGCACCTTTTCAGAGGAACTTGATGAAGAAAGAGAGAGAATAGCACATGATCCCCTACCTTCTGCTCCAGGGTGCTTTAAAACTCCCACAGGTACCATCACAGTGGGAGGTGGAGAGCTCAGGGCTCCTGAGGCCTGAGCTTGCTGCAAGGGAGGGATAGTAGAACAGTATTCAGCAGGATTGTTAGGGTTAGGGCTCTGGCTTGAGGCACTCATCATGTTCTCCCAGGCTTGAGCTAAAGCAAATACAGACACAGTAAATGTGAATGGATTGCAAAATATGGACATCAAGACCTCCACAATATTGGGTAAATAATGTAGCTCCTCCTCATTAACATTCATAGTATGTCTCTCTTCTAGCTCATGAAGATATTAAGAAGATAGGTGATTTTATTCAATAAAAGAGACCATTTAGTTAAGTAAACTATTTGGAAGCAACAAATAAGAAGTATGTGATACTTCTGGTACAGACTGATAATAAATTGGTCTGAGATTAATGACTAGGTCCCTGGCTTTTTTAAAGGAGACCATAACACTCCCTTAAGAGGGAGTGAAACAACATCAAATTTATTAAGGATTTGCAACTGTGACAGCATTGAGACATTTCTGTGGGTGAGGGACAGGTTAATATTCAGTGCACTTTATTAAGTCCTATCAAAACTAAAAATCAGGGACTAAACTAGAATAACTCCATTATGTGATATTTTTTATTACATTTCTAGACTTTTAGGATCTTCTTAGTTGAGGCAAAATCTCTTTAAAAAAATTGTGAAGCCTAAAGCTCAGGAGAACGTATCTCAACATTTCTGTGAATTCTGCTTTTGTGCAATCATCACCCTGTGTAAAAGTATCCAGCAAAAACAGCCATTTCACATCTTTGGTGTGTCTCAAAAGCACAGAACCCATTTGAACATGAAAATGTGCCAATATCATATAAGTGCCATCATCCAATATGACCACAAATGTGTAAGGTTCTGTTTACTCTGTAATTTAACTAACTAAATACTGATATATCAACTATTGTCTTTAAAATAAAAAGGATGAAAGATGCTACAGAAAAGAAAGATATCAGATTTTATCTTCTAGGTTCAGGTAATATCACATGTCCAGAAATGGAAACCACCCAATTTTTTGAGCATCTTTTAAAAAATCTCATTTAACATCAAAGAATGATCTGTAAGAATATTTATTGCCTCCAAACTTCAGGACAAGGCTAGAAACAACAGCTATGTTCTTTTGAAAGCACTGGCAGGAAGAAGGGAGGAAGAGAATAGGAGAAAAGGAAAGAGGAATAGGAAACACTGAAAAGCATCAAATTAAATATTCAGTAAAAGACCAGGCTAAGCCATGCAAGAGGAAAGATGCTGGAAAAACCAGGAAAAGAGATTATTTTAGGATTCCCTGTTAAGGGCATCCTTGGCTTAATAAAAAGTATGTGTCCCATTTGAATCCTCTGCCATTTCCTTCATCTTTAGCTATGTCAAGTTTAAAAAAATAAAGCTATCAAGTTGGAAGACCTCATCAGATAAAAGAGGTATTGGGTACTGTAATTAAGCAACATGCTTTTATCTGTGGATATACATCTGAAAATGACAGCAGGAATAAAAAACATCAATTGAGCAACTGAGTGAAATAACCACCATCTAAAAAATGATCCTAAGAGTAGAGAGAATGAATTCATATTTGATCAAAATTGTAAGAATTCAGAAATGGGAGGAAATTGGGTGGATCATAAGAGATGAGAACAGATCAGATTAACTGACATGCAATAGGTTTATAAGCCAGCAACAGGAAAACATCACTATAAGCAATGCAGACAGACAGAGCAGGAAGAGACTTGGGCAAGTAAACTCGCAGCCTCCAGGAGGCATGTTATCCTGGCACAGGCAGCAGTTCAACATTTTGTGTCTATTAGTAATTGTTCTGGCAACTGTACAAAGATGCACTTAAAGAGAAAATACTACAGCCTGATCAATTTTATTGTATCTCTTACAAGAATACTCTGGGTTTTTTTGTTTTTTTTTACTAAAATGTCCTTGGATTCATTCCCAATCCCACAAAAGTGAACACTGGATAAGCTATATTTACCTTCTCCTGGCCATATTCTTTTAGCATATAACTAAATTCAAAACCATTATCCTCATAGCAAATCTAGATAATATTCAGGAGATAACTGGTAGAAAAATGCAATTACTGTTTGATCCTAAATGCTAAAATATTTACTTTTAACAAAATGAATGAAAATAGATGTTAAGAAGAATATATTCTAAGTTAATGAAGTATTCCCTAGAAAGAGCTTCCCTTGAAAGGAAAACCTTAGCCCCATTTTAATATTTCATCATCTACATGGCCAATATTCCCTACCCTCTTCACACTCCAGTCATTTCCCAGGAACATTAACAGCCCATAGTGCCAGATTTCCACAAGAACTTCCATTCTTCTTGCAAAACTTACCTGACTTTAGCATTCATTCATTAAATTAGGCACAGGAAATCTGAAATGCTAAGATTTTTTCAAACCATGGAAATTTAGCTTAACATTTTTAGTGAAAGTTATGACATATGAGAAAGTAAGCAACCCATAGAGAAAGGCAGGAAAAAATAGTAAGTCTTTTCATAGGAATTATCTTGTTCTGTCTCAATAACTGTGAATCAACCTGTTTTAATACTTACCATTCATTAACACTGAATGGCAGATTACACATACTCTAGCTTCTTTTCTATCCATGTATAACAGTTTACATTTCAGGCTACAGCAGGAAGCACAGAAAACCTGCAGGAAAAAGAACAAACTAAATTTACTTAGGATCAGAGTACAAAGGGTGTAAACCAATACTGACCAACACTGACTAACAGGGAACCTTATTACCACAACACTAAACACTTCAAGGGAAAAATGCAGTTGAGGAAGCTGGGCACAAGCAAACCCAATTCAAAAGCAAGAGTGAGATTACACGTCTGTCAGCAATAAGGAAAGTGAAAGTGCTGGCTGAAAATAAAAATCTTAGCCAAGATCAAACAGCAAACACATAGCAGGGGGAAAAAAATCTGAGCTGCCCTTTGGCAAAATTCCTATACACAATATCATATAACACTGGCATTTAAATACAGTTAACATCTGCTATTTCTGTTTGGAAAGGCAATACAGCAGGGTGAAATAAACAAAAACTGGAATTCTGGGTTTTAACTTCTGTTTTGTACTATCATTATTTGTGGAATAATAATACCAGCTGTTTTCACTGGTTTGCTAGGAAAGCCAGGAAAGATCAAAATATACCACTCAACCATAAATATTGGCAAGGCCCAGCTACAGGAAATCAGAGCAGGTAACCAAAAGTTGGCCATGCCAATTTCTAACACCTTATTTCCACCTTCCAGTGTTGCTTCCTGATAATCTTACTTTCTTCTTCCCACAACACCAGGCAATAAGAATCTCCTTAGCAACCTGCTAAGATTTATTTTCTTGAGAACTCATTAGTCACCTATCACAGAAAGGTTCATACAGGCAGAAAACAGTTCCCAGTAGGGTAAATTTTACTGGTCCAGTTTTTATGGTCAAGAAGTATCCTATGTCTTATCAAGATGAACCAAGACATAAGGTTATATTAAAGACAAAGTGAGAGAAATCATATTCTCTCCTGCCAGGCATAACTAATGTATCTAGCTACTATGATTTCCAATTTAGCTTTCACAGGCTTTACATTCTCAAAGTTAACTCTGTGGCATAGGAAGAACAGGGGATATATTATCTTTATTTTCTATCAGAAGAAACTGAATTTGGATGGTTAAATGACATGCTCAAGTTCACAGAAAACTGTATGAAAACTAGACACTTTACATATGTTACCTCATTTAACCCAAACAATTCTATGAAGGCACTCATTTATAATTAACAGAGTAAAATAAACAAGTGTTAAGTAAAAATGGTCAGTCCTACGGCTAGTAAGTTACACAAATCTCCAAAGGCTCTGTCACTACTAACCACAGTATGTAACACTACCTCATACTAAATGACATATTTCAGTTTAATTTGAGACTTGACTTTTTCTTCTACCTCACTGTGACCACATCAAGGCAGTCACTAAGTCCTGTTGATTCTCCCACAATACCATCTCTTCCTTTCCCACACTTATGCTGGGCCTTTATTCAGGCCTCTGTTATCTAAGGCCTAGAAGATCATCGTAACCAATTATTTGTCCTCCTAATCTCCAGATATATCTTTCTCACTTGTCTTTCACACAAATACTAAAAAACAGAACTTCCTAAAATGTAATCTAATCAGCTTAGTCTTCTTAAAATCCATCAATAATTTTTCTTCTAATCAAGAGGTAAAATCAAGAAGCCACTCATTTATTCTACAAATATTTGAGCCACAACTATGTTCAGGGTGCCAGGATACCACACAGGATACACAGTGAACAAAAGAGAGATGATCCTTAATGGCATCTAACCATACTACATTTGACTATATCAAATTAGAATATTTCTGCACAACAAAGAATTGCTGTACAATTTCAGCAAATGAAATTGTAACCTACTATATGGGGGAAAATATTTGTGAGTGATATATCCACTAAGGGGTTAATATCCAAAATATATGAAGAACTTTTACAGTTCAACATAAAAAAAAAAAAAACCAAATAATCCAATTAAAAAATAGGATGAGGACCTATACAGACATTTTTCCAAAGAAGGTATCCAGGTAGCCAAAAGACACGTGAAAAGATGTTCAACATCACCAGTCATCAGGGAAATACAAACCCAAACTACAATGAGATCACCTCACACCAGTCAGAATGGCCAACATCAACAAGACAAGAGATAATAAATGTTGGCGAGGATGCAGAGAAAAGGGAATCTTCATACACTGCTAGTGGGAATGTAAATTGGTGCAGCCACTATGAAAAGCAGTGTGGAGGTTTCTCAAACAACTAAAACCAGAAATACAATATGACCTAACAACTCCACTTCTGGGAATTTACCTAAAGAAAACAAAATTCAAAGATACATACACTCTTATGTTTATCACAGCATTATTTAGAATAGCCAAAGTATGGAAGAAGCCTAAATATCCATCACACATGCATGGACAAAAGATATATGTACACTATATATATACACACCCACACCCACATATATACTGCTGTATGCATATCTACAATGGAATATTACTCAGCCATAAAAAAGAATGAAATCCTGGCATTTGCAACAACATGGATGGACCAAGAGGATATTATGCTAAGTGAAATGAGTCAGAGAAAGACAAGTACCATATGATTTCATTTGTTTGTGGAATCTATAAAACAGAATAAGAAACAAATACATAAAAACAAAAAAATAGACTCATAGAGAACAGACTGGTGGTTGTCACTGGGGAGAGGGGTAGGGTGATGGGTGAAATAGGTGATGTGGGAAAAATATTAGTGAGAATGTTTAATATCCTGATTCTGGGTGATTGTTACATGAGTATATACTACACATCAAAATTCACTGAGCTGTACACCAATATTTGTGCATTTTATTTTATGTACCTAATTTAAGAAAAAAAGAAACTAAAGGGAAAAATATCTACCAGACCTGAATTAAAAAACTAACACACATACACAAGGTACCTTTTTAAAAAGCAAGCTGGGGGCAGAATAATGGAGTTAAATGGAAAGACCCAACAGTATCCATACTTCCCAATATTCAGTGGGCCTGACTATAGTTTGAAGGAGATCCTTTACATTTCCAATGGGATTAGAGAAAGGACAGAAGTTAGATAAGTGGATGATTTGCCAAGAGATTACCTAGAATGACCAGGAAATCAGAGACAGGCAAAGAGATTTATTCTTGTGGGATTACCCATGCCAGAGAACTACCTGGAGTCAAATATAACATACACCACAAAACCACCACTGGACATTGTCTAAGACCAACACAAAGTACCACAATATAAAATAGAAGAGACCTGGAAATGCTGGCCCTCATTCTCAAAAAGACAGAGACTATAATGTAATAAGTTCCTCAGGCCATTAGAATTAGTACCATGGAAAAGATGGGCAGTGTCTAGGAGATTTGAACCAACTGAGAATAGCTGAATAATCCTGGATTGTAAATTAATGGATAATACTGAATTTGCCTGAGAAGACCAAGATGAAGTCGTCTGCCATGAGCCAGGTTACTCAGTGTTTCTCAACAGCACTCTTGGCATTTAGGGTGGGCCGGTTCTTCACTGGGCAGCAGTATCCTGTTTAACATAGGATGTTTAGCATCCCTGGTCCCTGATTATTATTAAATGTCAGTAGCAAATTTCTTTTCTTGTGATCAGAACTTTTAAGATTTACTCTCTCAGCAACTTTCAAATAAGCAATATATTAACTATAGTTGCCATGCTGTACATTACATCCCCATGGCTTGTTTATTTTATAGCTGAAGTCTGTACTTCTGACTCCCTTCACCCATTTATCTTTCCACCCCTGCCTCTGGCAATTACCAATCTGTTCTCTGTATCTATGAGCTTGGCCTTTTTTGGGTTTTGTTTTTCTTAGATTCCAAGCATGAGTGAGATCATGAGGTATTTGACCATTTGTGTGTTTTACATGTAACTTCCTTTAATGTGGCACTTCTGGGTTCTAATCACAACCTTATTATTCCTCAGCCAAATGACTCAGTGGGAATAATTTAAACTCTCTGAGCCTCAGTTTTTCCAAATACATAAAGTAGAAATGTTAATATTCTCCTTGGAAAGCTTTTTATGAAGATTAAATGAGATATTACATGTAAAATGCAGCACATAACAGGTACTGACTGTATGATAGTGTCTTATTTCCCTTTCCTTTTACTTTTAAAATTTCCCACTTATGGCTTTCCACATAGCAAATCTTACTGCCAACTTTATGAAAAAGATTTTTAGTTAAGTGTCATTTGTGCCCATTTATACCCCTTACAGTGTGAATAACATGTTCTCCTTTGCAATTCTTGAAAATTCAAATCAAATGCTCACTTATTTCTTTCCAAATCAGAAAGTGGAAAAAGTGATGTCCCAGGTCTTGAAAAAGCACTGCAATTATGACAAAAATAACTGCCTTGCAAGACCAAAAAATTGGAAATAGCTGGAGCAATATCCAGCTATTCAGGAAGATCACTAACAGTAACAATTTGTAAAAGTTCTTAAGTGCAGCAGAGTACTTTATCCTTGTTTTTTATTAGTAAATACCAAAATCAATGTAGTAAATACTAAAGCTGTTCAATCAGACTCCACCCTCCTGCTGTCCAAACACATGTTCCAGCTTGTTATTAACTGAAAACAATAATAATTGTCAGAATCATTTTAAGAGTATATTATTATAGAAAAGGCTACAAAGGATCTCTAATTTAACCTTTCTACTTTATTTCTGAGAGGCTATCACAAAAAGATACAACTAAAATTACAAGAAAACATTTAACATAAAACCATAAACTTGTTTGAAGTTATCAGACTCATTTCCTCAAATATACTGTGAATTAATTTTTTATATATCCTGTTAATACCTTGTAAATGACACACTTGTTTGTTGTGTAAGTTCTATGTATGGGTTAAACAGTGCTATTCTGTAAAAGACAAGCAATTGAAAACATATCCTTCTTTTTGTAACTGTATTCTGGTCAGTCTTCATTTTTAAAACTCTTTATTATAGAAATTTTCAATCATAAAAGTAGACATAATAGCATAAAACAAACATGCCAGTGCTCATCACCCAGGTTAAACAATTATCAAGGCCAACCCTTGCTCACTTCTCCCCCAGTTAATCAGATAACATTCTATCTGTAAATATTTCAGTATGTATTTTTGAAACATAGGTACCATTTTAACAAAATAATCATAGCTTATATCATATCTTTAAAAATTAACCATTTCTTAATATCAAATATCCAAGCAGTGTTAATATTTTAAACATATTTTTAATGATTTTTTATTTAAAGCAGTTTTGGGTTCACAGTAAAATTCAGTAGAAGGTACAGCACTTTTCCATATACCCCTATCCCTACACATGCCTAGCCTTCACCATTATCAACATCTTCCATCAGAGTGGCACATTTGTTATCAATGAACCTACATCATTACCAAAGTCCATAGCTTACATTAGGGTTCACTCTTGTGGTGTACGTTCTATGAGTTTTGGACAAATGTATAATGACATATATGAATGATTATAGTATCATACAAAGTAGTTTCACTGCCCTAAAAATCCTCTGTGCTGTTTATTCATCTCTCTCTCTCTCCACTAACACCCTTTAATCCCTGATCTTTTTTACTGTCTCCATAGGTTTGCCTTCTCCAGAATGTCATTTAGTTGGAATCACACGGTATACAGCTTTTTCAGAGTGGCTTGCTTCACTTGGTAACATGCATTTAAGATTCCTCCGTATCTTTTCATGGCTTGATATCTCATTTCTTTTTATTGCTGAGTAATATTCTATTGCCTGGATGTACTACTACAGTGTATTTATCCATCACCTACTGAAAGGTATCTTGGTTGCTTCTAAGTTTTGACAATTATGAATAAAGCTGCTACAAATATCATGTCAGGTTTTTGGGTGGACATAAATTTTCAACTTATTTGTATAAATATCTAGGAGCATGACTGCTGGGTCATATGGTAAGCCTATGTTTCTCTTTGTAAGAAACTGCCAAACTGTCTTCCAAAATGGCTGTATCATTTTGCATTCCCATCAGCAGTAAATGAGAGTTTCTGTTGTCCCACATTTTCACTAGTATTTGGTGTTATCAATATTCTGGATTTTGGCCTTTCTAAAAGGTGTATACTGTTCTCATGTTATCTTAATGTAATTTCTCTTACGACACATGATGTGGGCATCTATTCATAGCTTATTTGCCATCTGGAAATCTTTCATGATGTGTCTGTTTGGTCTTTGGCCCTTTTTAAAATTGGGTTTTCTTATTGTTGAGTTTTAAGAATTCTTTGCATATTTTGGATAACAGTTTTTATTGGAAATGTCTTTTGAAAATATTTCCTCCCAGCCTGTGGCTTGTATTTTCATTCTCCTGACAAGGTATTTCACAGAGCAGAAATTTTTAATGTTAATGATCTCACTTATCCATTCTTTCCTTCATGGATTGGGCTTTTGTTATCTAAAGTCATCACCAAACCAAGATCATCCAGATTTTCTTGTCGTCTTCTAGGAGTCTTACATTTTTCATTTTACACTGAGGTCTGATCTATTTTGTGTTTGCATAGGATGTAAGGTCTGTGTCTAGATTCAATTTGTTGCATGAGGATGTACAGTTTTTCCAGCACCATTTGCCGAAAAAATTATCTTTTGTCCATTTTACTCCTGTGTTCCTTTGTCAAAGATAAGTTACCTATGTTTACATGGGTCTATTTCTGGCTTCTATCTTCTGTTCCATTGCTCTATTGGTCTATTGATTTGCCAATACCAAAGTCTCTTGATCACTACAGTTTTATAGTAAGTCTTAAAGTCTGGTATTGTCAGTTCTCCAACTTTGCTCTTCTTCAATATTGTGTTGACTATTCTGAGTCTTTTGACTCTTTAAAAACTTCAGAAACAGTTTGTGGATATATACAAAATAACCTGCTGGCATTTTGATTGGGACGGCACTGAATCTATAGATCAACTTAGAGAGTCTGACATTTTGACAATTGAGTCTTCCAATCCATAAACATGGAATATCTCTCCATTTATTTGGTTATTTGTTTCATGTTTTGTAGTTTTCCTTACATTGATCTTATACATACATATTTTGTTAGACTTATACCTAAGTATTTCATTTTAGGGGTGCTAATATAAATAGCATTGTTTTTAATTTCAAATTCCACTTGTTCAAGTAGTGACTCTGTGGCATCTTACTACACTGATGGACAGTGACTGCGGTGTGGTGTGTGTGGGGGACTCAATAATATGGCTGAATGTAGTAACCACAATGTTGCTCATGTGAAACCTTCATAAGATTGTATATCAATGATACCTTAATTTAAAAAAATGTAATTTAAGTAAAAAAAATATTTTCTACTTGTTCATTGTTGGTATATAGGAAAGCAACTGACTTTTGCACATTAAATTTGTCTCCTGCAACCTTAATATAATCACTAATTGGTTCCAGCAAATTTTCTGTCAAATTTCTCAGATTTTCTATATAGGCAATTATGTTATCTATGAGGAGAGACAGGTTTTTTTTCCCTCCCAATACGTATACCTTTTATTTCTTTTCCCTGTCTTACTGCCATAGCTAGGATTTATAGTGTGAATGTTGAAAAGCAGTGGTAAGAGGAGACTTGCCTTGATCCTGATCTTAGTGGGAAAGCTTCAAGTTTCTCACCACTAAGAATGATGTCAGCTGTAGGTTTTTTGTAGAAGCTTTTTGTCAAGTTGAGGAAGTTCCCCTCTTTTCCTAATTTACCAAGAGTTTTTGTCATGAATGCATCTCAGATTTTGTCAAATGTTTTTCCTGCATCTATTGATGTGATCACGAGATTCTTCTTTAGCTGCTGATGTGATGGATTACCTTAATTAATTTCCTAATGTTGAACCAGCCTTGTATAACTAGGATAAATCCCATTTGGTTATGGTATGTAATTGTTTTTACACATTGTTGAATTCAACTTGCTAATATTTGGTTGAGGATTTTTGCATCTAAGTTCATGCAAGACAGTGGTTTGTACTTTTCTTTTCTTGTAATGTTTTGTTTAGCTTTGGTACTGGCCTGATAGAATAAGTTAGGAAGTATTCCCCCTCTGGTTCTATCTTCAGAAAGAGATTGTAGAGAACTGGTACAATTCCTTCCTTAAATGTTTGGTAGAATTCAGTAGTGAACCCATCTGGGTTTGCTGCTTTCTGATTTAAAAGGTTATTATTATTTCAAATCCTTTAATAGCAATAGGTCCATTTACATTGTCTATTTCTTCCTGTGAGTTTTGGTAAATTGTATCTTTGAAGGGATTGGTCCATTTCTTCTAAGTTATCAAGTCTGTGAACACAGATTTGTTCATAGTATTCCTTTTAATGGAATGTGCGGTGAGGTTCCTTCTTTCATTTCTGATATTAGTAAGTTGAATCCTCTCTTTTTCTCTTTTTTCTTAGCCTGGCTAGAGGCTTATCAACTTTATTGATCTTTTCAAAGAAACAGCTTTTGGTTTCATTCACTTTTCTCTACTGATTTCCTAATTTTAACTTCAATGATTTTTGCCCTAAGTAATTTTTTTTCTGCTGCTTACTTTGGATTTAATTTGCTCTTCTTTTTCTAGTTTCCTAATGTGGAAGCACAGATGGTTGACCTTAGGACTTCCTTCTTTTCTAATACATGCATTCAATCATGTATTAATCTTGTATTTTTAACATACTGTTTTTATTGTTTTTATGAATATACTTAAATTTTTTTCTTATTTAGCCTTTTAAACTTATGCTTGAATCCATGAACATGGGATATTTATTTATATCTTTAATTTTTTCAACAATCTCATTATAAGCCAACAGACTTTCTTAATGTGTTTGTAATTCAGGTTCTTACTAAGGTTATTCTGCATTCACTCCAAAATTCTCAAGTCTTAAAACCAATGGTAACACAAATAATTCAAAGTAAACTGCAAATAATTCAGCAAATAACTTTAAAGTAAAAAATTGCCATCTAATAAAATAGATACCAGATATTTTTCACCTTTCTTTTTAAAGTAAAGATAAAATTTGCTTTGAAGACATGGTATAAATGCAGACATTCCTGTCAGGAATGCTAGGAAAACAATATAAAAATCACCATAAAACCTACTGAGTTGTTTTATTTTTACCCTCTCAATTATATTTATGGGAAAAATACATGAGGTATACAGCCAAGAAAACTTTGATTCTTAGTTCCACCTTCTCAGTTTCTTCAACTGTAAAATAGGGGTAATATCACCTTTTGCATAGGAAGGCTAGAAAGATCAAATTAAATAAAAAACAAATTACAGAGTATTTACTAAACAAATGACAGTCCTGTTTCCCTCTCAGCTGACTGCCCAGGAACTGTGTGGTCATCATCCAGGTGTTGCTAGACAAGTGACCCTTTCCAAGGATCCCATTTTTTAAAATCCCTTATTCTCTGTTGTCCTGACACCACTGCATATTGCTTTGGAGTATGGTTCTTTAGTAGCCAAAGATCCTGATTTTGAACCCCAACTGTACTTATTGGCTGTGTGATTTTGAACAAGTTACTTAAACTTTCTAGGCCTATTTTATCACTTATGTGGATTATAACATTAGCTACCTCAAAGGGTGTTACATATATAAAATAAGCACCACTTAGAAAGGTGTCTGGGACATAGTAAACATTCAATAAATATCAGCTATCTCATTCACACCACCACCACTACCATTACCATCATCAGCTATCTGCTTCCCACTAAGTAGCATTTGCAGCTTTGTAATTGTTTTGTTATTTATTTCATATATTTAAGTTTTGTCATCTATAGAAATATGAGCCATGTATTTTTTTTTTTAGATAATTATTTTTTATTGAAGGGTAGTTGACGCACAGTATTACATTACATTAGTTTCAAGTGTACAACACATTGATAAAACATTTATATACATAATTCTAGGTTCCAGCTATTACCCTAAAAAGCTGTTACAATATCTTGACTATATTCCTTATGCTATACATTACATCCCGGTTACTTATTTATTTTACCATTGGAAGTCTGTCCATTTTTTTTTTTTTCTGTGAGGGCATCTCTCATATTTATTGATCAAATGGTTGTTAACGACAATAAAATTCTGTATAGGGGGGTCAATGAACAATGCACAATCATTAATCCACCCCAAGCCTAATTTTCGTCAGTCTCCAATCTTCTGAGGCATAACAAACAAGTTCTTACATGGAGAACAAATTCTTACATAATGAATAAGTTACATAGTGAACAGTACAAGGGCAGTCATCACAGAAACTTTCGGTTTTGCTCATGCATTATGAACTATAAACAGTTCAAATATGAATACTCATTTGGTTTTTATATTTGATTTATATGTGGATACCACATTTCTCTCTTTATTATTATTTTTTTTAATAAAATGCTGAAGTGGTAGGTAGATACAAGATAAAGGTAGAAAACATAGTTTAGTGTTGTAAGAGAGCAAATGTAGATGATCAAGTGTGTGCCTGTAGACTATGTGTTAAACCAAGCTAGACAAGGGCAATAAAATATCCACGTATGCAGAAGATGTCTCTCAGAACAGGGGGGGTGAGGTTCTAAGCCTCACCTCTGTTGATCCCCAATTTCTCACCTGATGACCCCCCTGCGACTGTGCCTGTCTTAGGTTGTTCCTCCCTTGAGGAATCTTACCCGTCTCTGGCTAACCAGTCATCTTCCGGGGCCATACAGGGAAATGTGAA
The DNA here is from genome assembly GCF_030020395.1 of Manis pentadactyla. NCBI lineage: Eukaryota > Metazoa > Chordata > Mammalia > Pholidota > Manidae > Manis > Manis pentadactyla. The sequence goes on along the minus strand of NC_080022.1, from coordinate 41,922,405 downwards.
GTTGGTAAGTGAGAGAGAAGCCTTATTGTTTGAAATGGTTAGCTTTTTATTTCTTTGCATATTTATGCCCTGTAGCTTCTATGCCCAGCATTTGTCTTTAGGTATCTTTACCACTTGGAAGAATTATGATACTCGGTAAATTTGATATGAGGCACGAATTCTATTTAAGGGTTGTAATTAGGAAGGAAGAAGAAAAGCTATAGAAGTAGCAGGCGGAAGAAAACATGGGAAGATTTGATTATTTCTTTGACATATCTTCTTGTAGAGTAACTTCAGCATGTATAGGTTTTAAGCTACTACTTAAATTGCGCACACACATTAACATAATAGGAGTATAGTTACATAACCAAAGCATATCTGTAATTACCAGCCATCTCCAGTGAAACCAAGAAAACCAGTTAGGCACCTTAGGCATTTGTGAAAACTTATCTATGATATGGTGGATATTGTCCAACTGAACTTGAACAGTCTGAGAGAAATCAGATAAATTAAAACAACCCATTCCTGGGGAATGTTCACATCCCTTGTGTTCTTTTAACAGTAAATAGTCTGTAGTTGTAAGATTTTGGAGTGCTACAATTGCACTTCTCCTAATTCTTGGTTGAGTTCCAACAGTATAGATCCAGTCAAATTTGTTGTTTTACTGTATGCACAGGCCAGTTTAGATATCTCCTTCATTCCCAAGGCAAGTCCAGGAGCTGGTGGGATGAGTGCATCTACAGCTGTAGCAGTGCGTGGATCTTTGTTGGGGTTTCTTGATGATCATCTTCTGGCATGAGTCTTCCAGAGAGTGCTGATGTTGGAAGTTCTCTTTCATATCATATCTTAGTTCATTTTCGGGGTAGCCCAATTAGGCTTTGATCTTCTGTATAAACGCAAACAGACCCTTTGCCTACACTTTTATATGCCCTTTATACCCTTGTGTAGAATTCATTGGAGGTTACCACACAGGAACTGCCCTTTTTTGTTTTGTTTTGTTTTGTTTTGTTTTGTTTTGTTTTTGGTATCACTAATCTACACTTACATGACGAATATTATGTTTACTAGGCTCTCCCCTATACCAGGTCTCCCCTATAAACCGCTTTACAGTCAGTGTCCATCAGCATAGCAAAATGTTGTAGAATCACTACTTGCCTTCTCTGTGTTGTACAGCCCTCCCTTTTCTCCTACCCCCCCATGCATGCTAATCTTAATACCCCGCTACTTCTCCCCCCCCTTATCCCTCCCTACCCACCCATCCTCCCCAGTCCCTTTCCCTTTGGTACCTGTTAGTCCATTCTTGAGTTCTGTGATTCTGCTGCTGTTTTGTTCCTTCAGTTTTTCCTTTGTTCTTATATTCCACAGATAAGTGAAATCATTTGGTATTTCTCTTTCTCTGCTTGGCTTGTTTCACTGAGCATAATACCCTCCAGCTCCATCCATGTTGCTGCAAATGACTGGATTTGCCCTTTTCTTAAGGCTGAGTAGTATTCCATTGTGTATATGTACCACTTCTTCTTTATCCATTCATCTATCGATGGACATTTAGGTTGCTTCCAATTCTTGGCTATTGTAAATAGTGCTGCGATAAACATAGGGGTCCACTGATCTTTCTCATACTTGATTACTACATTCTTAGGGTAAATTCTTAGGAGTGCAATTCCTGGGTCAAATGGTAAGTCTGTTTTGAGCATTTTGATGTACCTCCATACTGCTTTCCACAATGGTTGAACTAACTTACATTCCCACCAGCAGTGTAGGAGGGCTCCCCTTCTCCACAGCCTCGCCAACATTTGTTGTTCTCTGTCTTTTGGATGGCAGCCATCCTTACTGGTGTGAGGTGATACCTCATTGTAGTTTTAATTTGCATTTCTCTGATAATTAGCGATGTGGAGCATCTTTTCATGTGTCTGTTGGCCATCTGTATTTCTTTTTTTGAGAACTGTCTGTTCAGTTCCTCTGCCCATTTTTTAATTGGGTTATTTGTTTTTTGTTTGTTGAGGCGTGTGAGCTCTTTATATATTCTGGACATCCACCCTTTATCGGATGTGTCATTTTCAAATATATTCTCCCATACTGTAGGGTTCCTTTTTGTTCTATTGATGGTGTCTTTTGCTGTACAGAAGCTTTTCAGCTTAATATAGTCCCACTTACTCATTTTTGCTGTTGTTTTCCTTGCCCAGGGAGATATGTTCAAGAAGAGGTCACTCATGTTTATGTCTAAGAGGTTTTTGCCTATGTTTTCTTCCAAGAGTTTAATGGTTTCATGACTTACATTCAGGTCTTTGATCCATTTTGAGTTTACTTTTCTATGTGGGGTTAGACAATGGTCCAGTTTCATTCTCCTACATGTAGCTGTCCAGTTTTGCCAGCACCACCTGTTGAAGAGACTGTCATTTCGCTATTGTATGTCCATGGCTCCTTTATCAAATATTAAATGACCATATATGTCAGGGTTAATGTCTGGATTCTCTAGTCTGTTCCATTGGTCTGTGGCTCTGCTCTTGTGCCAGTACCAAATTGTTTTGATTACTACGGCTTTATAGTAGAGCTTGAAGTTGGGGAGTGAGATGCCCCCTACTTTATTCTTCTTTCTTAGGATTGCTTTGGCTATTTGGGGTCTTTGGAGTTTCCATATGAATTTTTGAATTATTTGTTCCAGTTCATTGAAGAATGTTGCTGGTAGTTTCATAGGGAGGGATTGCATCAAATCTGTATATTGCTTTGGGCAGGATGGCCATTTTGACGATATTAATTCTTCCTAGCCACGAGCATGAGATGAGTTTCCATCTGTTAGTGTCCCCTTTAATTTCTCTTAAGAGTGACTTGTAGTTTTCAGAATATAAGTCTTTCACTTCTTTGGTTAGGTTTATTCCTAGGTATTTTATTTTTTTTGATGCAATTGTGAATGGAGTTGTTTTCCTGATTTCTCTTTCTGTTGGTTCATTGTTAGTATATAGGAAAGCCACAGATTTCTGTGTGTTGATTTTGTATCCTGCAACTTTGCTGTATTCCGATATCAGTTCTAGTAGTTTTGGGGTGGAGTCTTTAGGGTTTTTTATGTACAGTATCATGTCATCTGCAAATAGTGACAGTTTAATTTCTTCTTTACCAATCTGGATTCCTTGTATTTCTATGTTTTGCCTGATTGCCGTGGCTAGGACCTCCAGTACTATGTTAAATAACAGTGGAGAGAGTGGGCATCCCTGTCTAGTTCCTGATCTCAGAGGAAATGCTTTCAGCTTCTCGCTGTTCAATATAATGTGGGCTGTGGGTTTTCCATAGATGGCCTTTATTATGTTGAGGTACTTGCCCTCTATTCCCATTTTCCTGAGAGTTTTTATCATGAATGGATGTTGAACTTTGTCAAATGCTTTTTCAGCATCTATGGAGATGATCATGTGGTTTTTGTCTTTCTTTTTGTTGATGTGGTGGATGATGTTGATGGACTTTCGAATGTTGTACCATCCTTGCATCCCTGGGATAAATCCCACTTGGTCATGGTGTATGATCCTTTTGATGTATTTTTGAATTCGGTTTGCTAATATTTTGTTGAGTATTTTTGCATCTACGTTCATCAGGGATATTGGTCTGTAGTTTTCTTTTTTGGTGGGGTCTTTGCCTGGTTTTGGTATTAGGGTGATGTTAGCTTCATAGAATGAGTTTGGGAGTATCCCCTCCTCCTCTATTTTTTGGAAAACTTTAAGGAGAATGGGTATTATGTCTTCCCTGTATGTCTGATAAAATTCCGAGGTAAATCCATCTGGCCCGGGGGTTTTGTTCTTTGGTAGTTTTTTGATTACCGCTTCAATTTCGTTGCTGGTAATTGGTCTGTTTAGATTTTCTGTTTCTTCCTGCGTCAGCCTTGGAAGGTTGTATTTTTCTAGGAAGTTGTCCATTTTTCCTAGGTTTCCCAGCTTGTTAGCATATAGGTTTTCATAGTATTCTCTAATAATTCTTTGTATTTCTGTGGGGTCCGTCGTGATTTTTCCTTTCTCGTTTCTGATACTGTTGATTTGTGTTGACTCTCTTTTCTTCTTAATAAGTCTGGCTAGAGGCTTATCTATTTTGTTTATTTTCTCGAAGAACAGGCTCTTGGTTTCATTGATTTTTGCTATTGTTTTATTCTTCTCAATTTTATTTATTTCTTCTCTGATCTTTATTATGTCCCTCCTTCTGCTGACCTTAGGCCTCATCTGTTCTTCTTTTTCCAATTTCGATAATTGTGACATTAGACCATTCATTTGGGATTGTTCTTCCTTTTTTAAATATGCTTGGATTGCTATATACTTTCCTCTTAAGACTGCTTTTGCTGTGTCCCACAGAAGTTGGGGTGTAGTGTTGTTGTTGTCATTTGTTTCCATATATTGCTGGATCTCCATTTTTATTTGGTCATTGATCCATTGATTATTTAGGAGCGTGTTGTTAAGCCTCCATGTGTTTGTGAGCCTCTTTGCTTTCTTTGTACAGTTTATTTCTAGTTTTATGCCTTTGTGGTCTGAAAAGTTGGTTGGTAGGATTTCAATCTTTTGGAATTTTCTGAGGCTCTTTTTGTGGCCTAGTATGTGGTCTATTCTGGAGAATGTTCCATGTGCACTTGAGAAGAATGTATATCCCGTTGCTTTTGGATGTAGAGTTCTATAGATGTCTATTAGGTCCATCTGCTCTACTGTGTTGTTCAGTGCTTCCGTGTCCTTACTTATTTTCTGCCCAGTGGATCTATCCTTTGGGGTGAGTGGTGTGTTGAAGTCTCCTAGAATGAATGCATTGCAGTCTATATCCCCCTTTAGTTCTGTTATTATATGTTTCACATATGCTGGTGCACCTGTGTTGGGTGCATATATATTTAGAATGGTTATATCCTCTTGTTTGACTGAGCCCTTTATCATTATGTAGTGTCCTTCTCTATCTCTTGTTACTTTCTTTGTTTTGAAGTCTATTTTGTCTGATATTAGTACTGCAACCCCTGCTTTCTTCTCACTGTTGTTTGCTTGAAATATGTTTTTCCATCCCTTGAGTTTTCGTCTGTACATGTCTTTGGGTTTGAGGTGAGTTTCTTGTAAGCAGCATATAGATGGGTCTTGCTTTTTTATCCATTCTATTACTCTGTGTCTTTTGATTGGTGCATTCAACCCATTAACATTTAGGGTGACTATTGAAAGATATGTACTTATTGCCATTGCAGGCTTTAAATTCGTGGTTACCAAAGGTTCAAGGTTAGCCTCTTTAGTATCTTACTGCCTAATTTAGCTCGCTTATTGAGCTGTTATATACACTGTCTGGAGATTCTTTTCTTCTCTCCCTTCTTGTTCCTCCTCCTCGATTCTTCATATGTTGGGTGTTTTGTGCTGTGCTCTTTCTAGGAGTGCTCCCATCTAGAGCAGTCCCTGTAAGATGTTCTGTAGAGGTGGTTTGTGGAAAGCAAATTCCCTCAGCTTTTGTTTGTCTGGGAATTGTTTAATCCCACCGTCATATTTGAATGATAGTCGTGCTGGATACAGTATCCTTGGTTCAAGGCCCTTCTGTTTCATTGTATTAAATATATCATGCCATTCTCTTCTGGCCTGTAGGGTTTCTGTTGAGAAATCTGATGTTAGCCTGATGGGTTTCCCTTTATAGGTGACCTTTTTCTCTCTAGCTGCCTTTAACACTCTTTCCTTGTCCTTGATCTTTGCCATTTTAATTATTATGTGTCTTGGTGTTGTCCTTCTTGGATCCTTTCTGTTGGGGGTTCTGTGTATTTCTGTGGTCTGTTCGATTATTTCCTCCCCCAGTTTGGGGAAGTTTTCAGCAATTATTTCTTCTAAGATACTTTCCATCTCTTTTCCTCTCTCTTCTTCTTCTGGGACCCCTATAATACGGATATTATTCCTTTTGGATTGGTCTCACAGTTCTCTTAATATTGTTTCATTCCTGGAGATCCTTTTGTCTCTATGTCAGCTTCTATGCGTTCCTGTTCTCTGATTTCAATTCCATCAATGGCCTCTTGCATTCTATCCATTCTGCTTATAAACCCTTCCAGAGTTTGTTTCATTTCTGCGATCTCCTTTCTGGCATCTGTGATCTCCCTCCGGACTTCATCCCATTTCTCTTGTGTATTTCTCTGCATCTCTGTCAGCATGTTTATGATTCTTATTTTGAATTCTTTTTCAGGAAGACTGGTTGGGTGTGTCTCCTTCTCTGGTGTTGTCTCTGTGATCTTTGTCTGCCTGTAGCTTTGCCTTTTCATGGTGATAGGGATAGTTTGCAGAGCTGGGACGAGTGACGGCTGGAAGGACTTCCTTTCTTGTTGGTTTGTGGCCCTCCTCTCCTGGGAGAACAGCGACCTCTAGTGGCTTGTGCTGCGCAGCTGCGCGCAGACAGGGTTTCTGCTTCCTGCCCGGCTGCTATGGAGTTAATCTCCGCTGTTGCTGTGGGCGTGGCCTGGCTCCGGCAGCTGCTCCAAAATGGTGGAGTCGCGTTGGAGCAGGAGTGGCTGGGAGGCTATTTATCTCTGTAAGGGGCCTCCCTGCTCCCTGCAGCCCAGGGGTTAGGGTGCCCAGAGATCCCCGGATTCCCTACCTCTGGATTAAGTGTCCCGCCCTGCCCCTTTAAGACTTCCAAAAAGCACCCGCCAAAATAAAACAACGACCAAAAAAAAATTTTTTTTAATTAAAAAAAAAGGTGGTCGCTCGTTTTTCTTTATTCTCCGGTGCCAGCCTCGGGCCTCTGCTCACCAGTCTTGCTGCCCTGTTTCCCTAGTATTGGGCTCCCTATCCTTTTAAGACTTCCAAAAAGCGCTCGCCAAAACAAAACAGCAAAAAAGCAAAAAAAAAAAAAAAAGAAAATGGTTGCGCACTTTTCTTATGTCCTCCGGCGCCCGGCCTCCGGTGCCCGCTCACTGTTCTTGCTGCCCTGTTTTCCTAGTATCCAGGGCCCTGCACTCTGGCCCGGATGGCTAGGGCTGGGTGTTCGGCAGCCCTGTGCTCCATCTCCCTCCCGCTCTGCCTGCTCTTCTCCCGCTGGGAGCTGGGGGGAGGGGCGCTCGGCTCCCGCGGGGCCGGGGCTTGTATCTTACCCCCTTCGCCAGGCGCTGGGTTCTCTCAGGTGCGGATGTGGTCTGGATATTGTCCTGTGTCCTCTGGTCTTTATTCTAGGAAGGGTTGTCTTTGTTATATTTTCATAGATATATGTTGTTTTGGGAGGAGATTTCTGCTGCTCTACTCACGCCGCCATCTTCCGCCCCTCGAGCCATGTATTTTAATAGGGCTCCCATTCTTTTTTTTTTTTTTTTTATCTTTTTGGTTAAAAACAGAACATTAAGGAATAAGTAAATGCTCACTGACTGAATCAATGAATGGACAAATAAATGGAAATGGATGGACAGATGGCAGCATAGATCAGCCCTAGAGAACTTTTCTTGCTTCTCCAATCCAAATTGCTTATGTTGCAAAGATAATAAAACAAGCTCACAATGTCTCCAAAGACAAAAGCTGACTCTGTCCCATGGAGTCAGGTCTGGACTAGTATAAACTGAAAGTATGATACCAAGTCTCACAGGGCTCCCAAAATTTCATTTCTCTGTTATGCTTTACTTTCCCACGCCAAGGTAACTATCCCTCTGTTCTCAAATCTTCATTGCCTATCCCTATTTCACTTTCTCAATGTTTGTATTTTCTATATGAAGTATAAGCCAAGCAGATGTAAATTTCTTCATGCTCTTACCACTAAATCCATAAACCTACCTTTATCTGTCCTCACCTTCTCTTCCTTCCCCCTGCTGAAGACCAAACCTTCAACATGTGTATATAGATCCCATCCCTTTGGCCTTCTCAAGGATTTTTCTCTTCCTTTAACCAATCCCCCCTTACTCCTAAAACATCTTGCTTAGAAGATCATTTATTATATAAATACAACAGTATCTCCTACCCTAAAAATAAATGTATCCATAACAACCATCTTTATCTAATAATTGTTCCAGTTTTTCCTGTTCTCCCTCACAGCAAAAATTTATGAAAAAGCCATCTCTACCTCTTAACTTCTTATTCTACTTCCAACATTTTCAACCTATTCGGGCTTCTGTATCCACAGCTCTACCAATTCTGCTTTTATCAATGACCCTGAAGCAGCCAAGTCCAATGGTCCCTTTCCTGTCCACATTTTATTGAGCCCCCATCAACACTTTACATAGATGATAACTCGTCTCCTTTACAAACTACATTCTTCTTTTGCTTCCAAGACACCACATTTTCTGGGTTTTCTGACTACGTCTCTGTCCACTCCTTCTCAGTCACCTGTACTAGGCCCTTCTTCATTTGATCTCAGTGGTTCAGCCCTGGAACCCCCTTCCCTCTGTATACTCTTCCCTCTGTACACCATTCCCATGGTTTCTCACTAAACTCCTTAAATGATGGGCAAAGCCCTACATGATCTATTCCTTGGCTTTCTCTCTAGGCTCTTTTTATGTAACTCTTCCCTTACTTGCCATACTTTAACCACACTGAATTCCTTTCAGTTTCTTGAATAGGTACTTTCCTACCTCAGAGGCTTTGTCCATGCTGTTCTCTCTTCCTTAACATTCTTCTCTCTGTTCTCTGAATGACTAACACCTCAGTGTTCACGGATCATCTGAAATAACACTTCTCAGAGAAAGATCTTCCCAGACCTTCCTCTCCCTCTCCACTTTTATTATCTCTTTTTTCATATTCCTCCATAGCCCTTATCACAATTTGTAATAAACAATACAAAACAAAAAAATTTTTGTTATTCCCATGAATCTTTACACAAGGGTGGGGATCACAATGTCACCAGTGTAAACTCAGCACCCAGCACAATGACAAATAACAAGCACACAATGTTTGTTGAATAAATTAATGATCTGGGACACACTTATTCATTTATTAATAAACATTTCTTGAGCACTTTGTAGGTGATAGGTACTATGCCAGATGCTGGGGATGTAAAAACAAATCAGAATCAATCTCAAGATCATTATAGCCCAATGAGGGAGAAGGACAAAGACAACACAGTGTGATAAAGTGCTATGACTTGAGTGAGGCAGACTTTCAGCCAACATAGCCTTTTGAAGGGTGTGAGTGGAACACATTTCCCTAGCTTCATTAGGACCTAATTTTAATCCAAATGTTGATCCTGTTTTACTACACCAGAATGTTTCAAATCCTGTCAATAAGACAGATAGGCTTTCAGGCAGAGTATAAGTGAAACTGAAAATGAATTACTGAGCAATTCTCTATTTAAAGCATCCATTTCCTATTCTCACATATGTTGATTCCCATCAGTAGGTAAGTAAGTAAATAGGGAATTGGGAAAATAAACTTGTATTAGTTTGAATCTGTCCTTAAATAGGAAAAATATATATAACTAATTGAAAATATTTTGCAAAGTTTTTACATTCAATACATTCTTAATTTGATACCATCATCTAAAGACAAGATATTGCATAAAAAGATGTAATGTTGCATTAAGAGACAGTATTCATTCATTTCATTGTTTATCCAACAAATATTTAGTAAGCACCCATTGTATGCTAGGACTGAAGACACATCAATCAAGGCAGAAAGATTCCTTACCCTCATGGAACTTTAGATTTGAACTGGAGAGACAAATAACAAACAATAAAATAAAATCATTATGGAAAAGTCAATAGATCATTCCTAAAATTAACAATGAAGAAACAACTAAGTAATTCTATTGATTTATTATTTAGAAATGTATAGTTAAATAGCCAGAGACACATCTAAAGGAATTAAAAGTGGATATATCTAAGAGAATGAAAGGAACATAGACTGGTAGAAAATGTTTACAAAACACATATCTGATAAAGAACTTGTATCTAACATATAAAAAGAACTTACAAAACTCAACAAGAAAGTAAACAACCCAATTAAAAGAGGGGCAAAAGATACAAACAGAAACCACACCAAAGATACATGGATGGCAAATAAGCATATGAAACAATGCTCAACATATGTCATAAGGGAAATGTAAATTAAAACAAAAATTAGAAACTACTACACATCTATTAGAATGGCTAAAATCCAAAACAAACATCACCAAATGCTGACGAGGATGTGGAGCAATGTGAACTCTCATTCATTGATGATGGAAATACAAAATGACACAGCTACTCTGGAAGACAGTTTAGCAGTTTTTTACAAAGAGAAACATAGTGTTACCATACAATCCAGCAATGATACTCCTGGGCACTCATACAAGTTGAAAACACGCCCACACAAAAACGTGCATATGACTGTTTATATCAGCTTTACTTCTAATTGCCAAAAACTGGAAGCAACCTAGATGTCTTTCAATAGCTGAATGAATAAACAAACTGTGTTACACCCATACAATAGAATGTTATTCAGCAATGAAAAGAAATGAGCTGAGGCCTCCTTGGCACATGCATGGCCATACTCTCCCTGTGCCATCACATGGTCAACCCTCTGTGCATGTTTGAATCCTGATTGCCTTTGCTAAGGACATTTGTTTAGGGTCACTCCAGTGACCTCATTTTACCGTAATTACCTCCTCAAAGGCCCTATCCCCAAATACAATCACATTCCGAGATAGTGAAGGTCAGGACTTCAGCATATGAATTTGGGGGACACAATTCATCCGAGAACAATAAGATAAGCCCAAACACAAGAACAGTTTACAAAATACACAACCAGTACTCTTGTTTGAGAGTTTCAATGTCATGAAATAATAGGAAAGAACAAGGGACTTTCACGCATAGACGAGACCAAGGAGACATGGGTGCTCAGTGCGGAGTGGGGCCCCGGGCTGGGTGCTGGAAACAAGAACCGGTACCAGTTGAAAAGCTGGGAAAACTATGTGAGCTCTACAGTTTGGTTAATAGCATTAAATCAATTTTAATTAGTTAGCATTTTATAATTATACCACTATCATATAAGACACTCAAACTGGATTGGATTAAAGATGGCGGCGTGAGAGGAGAGACAGAGGCTGCCTCCTAAAAGTGGATACAATTAGAAAATATAGTTGGCGCAACTAATCCTGAGAGAGCAAATGGAAAGAGGACGGCGTCAGACTGCACACACCTGGAGAAAAGAGCAGACCTCACCAAACGGGGTAACATACCAGAGCTGTGGCTCCGCGGGACATGAGCCCTTTCCCCACCCCAGCTCACGGGTGGGAGGAAGAGAAACGGAGCAGGGAGGGAGTGGAAGGCTTGGGACTGCTGAATACCTAGCTCCGGAGATATGCGCTGGGAGCACAAACCTACATTTCAAGGTGTTTTCATGAGACTTGCATGACTACAGGGTTGGAAAGTTAATACAGGCAGAGTTCCTGGGGAGACTGGGATTCCAGCCGCTTGTGGAAAGCAGGGATCCATATCCGGCTGCTCTGGGACAAAAACTTATACCTGCATGCCCGGCCCACTGGCTGAGGGAGTGGAGACAGGCACAGCAGCCGGGAGGTGGGGAATAGCTCTTTCCTCCCCCTAGGCACCAGTACCGCTCTTCTGTGACCCCTGACATTGCTTCAGGGACTGAGCAGCTAAAGAAACTACAGCTTCTGGACTCTAGAGGGCGCCATATACAAACATGAAACGCCAAAGGAACCTTGTCCAGAAAAAAATTATTAATACAACTGCCGAGAAAGATTTAAATGATATGGACCTCGTGACTCTTCCTGAAAGGGAGTTCAAAATAAAAATCATCACTATTCTAATACAGGTAGGGAAAGACATCCAAGAACTCAGGAATGAATTCAGGTCAGAGATCCAATCGTTAAAGAACACGATGGAGGGTATTAAAAGCAGGTTAGATACGGCAGAGGAGACAATAAATGAAGTAGAAACTAGAGAAGAGGAATACAAAGAAGCCGGGGCACAGAGAGAAAAAAAGGATCTCTAAAAATGAAAGAATATTGAGAGAACTGTGTGACCAATCCAAGTAGAACAATATTCGCATTATAGGGATATCAGAAGAAGAAGAGAGAGAGAAAGGGATAGAAAGTGTCTTTGAGGAGGTAGTTGCTGAAAACTTCCCCAATCTGGGGAAGGAGATAGTCTCTCAGGTCATGGAGATGCACAGATCTCCCAACACAAGGGACCCAAGGAAGACAACACCAAGACACATAGTAATTAAAATGGGAAAGATCAAGGATAAGGACAGACTGTTAAAAGCAGCCAGAGAGAGAAATAAGATCACATACAAAGGAAAGCCCATCAGGCTCACATTAGACTTTTCAGCAGAAACCTTACAGGCCAGAAGGGAGTGGCATGATGTATTTAATGCCATGAAGCAGAAGGGCCTGGAACCAAGATTACTTTATCTGGCAAGATTATCATTTAAATTTGAAGGAGGGATTAAACAATTTCCAGATAAGCAAAAACTGAGAGAATTTACCTCCCACAAACCATCTCTACAGTTTATTTTGGAGGGACTACTAAAGATGGAAGTGTTTCTAAGGTAGAATAGCTGTCACCAGAGGTAATAAAACCACAGTAAAGAAAGTAGAACAGCTAATTACAAAGTAAATGCAAAATTAAATTAACTATCCTCAAAGCCAATCAAGGGATAGAAAAAAAGTACAGAATTTGATACCTAATATATAAAGAATGAAGGAGGAAGAAAAAGGAGGAGAAATAGAAAAGAACCTTTAGATTGTGTTTGTAACAGAATACTAAGTGAGTTAAGTTAGAATCTTAGATAGTAAGGAAAGTAAACTGGAACTTTGGTAACGACAAATCTAAAGCCTGAAATGGCAATAAGTATATACCTATCGATAATCACCCTAATGTAAATGGACTGAATGCACCACTCAAAAGACACAGAGTCACGGAATGGAAAAAAAACAAGACCGCTCTATATGCTGCTTACAAGAGACTCACCTTAAACCCAAAGACATGCACAGACTAAAAGTCAAGGGATGGAAAAAGACATTTCATGCAAACAATAAGGAGAAAAAAGCAGGTGTTGCAGTACTAGTATCAGACAAACTAGACTTCAAAACAAAGAAAGTAACAACAGATAAAGAAGGACTTACATAATGATAAAGGGCTCAGTCCAACAAGAGGATACTACCATTGTAAATATATCTGCACCTAACACAGGAGCACCAGCATATGTGAAACAAATACTAACAGAACTAAAGGAGGAAATAGAATGCAATGCATTCATTTTAGGAAGCTTCAACACACCATTCACTCCAAAAGACAGATCCACCAGACAGAAAAGAAGTAAGGACACAGAGGCACTGAACAACACAATAGAACAGATGGACCTAATAGACATCTATAGAACTCTACACCCAAAAGCAACAGGATACACATTCTTCTCAAGTGCACATGGAACATACCCCAGAATAGACCACATACTAGGCCACAAAAAGAGCCTCAGTAAATTCAAAAAGATTGAAATTCTACCAACCTACTTCTAAGACCACAAAGGTATAAAACTAGAAATAAATTGTACAAAGAAAGCAAAAAGGTTCACAAACACATGGAGGCTTAACAACATGCTCCTAAATAATCAATGGATCAATGACCAAATTAAAATGGAGACCCAGCAATATATGAAAATAAATGACAACAACAACACAAAGCCCCAACTTCTGTGGGACGCAGCGAAAGCAGTATTAAGAGGAAAGTATATAGCAATCCAGGCATATTTAAAGAAGGAAGAACAAACCCAAATGAATAGTCTAACATCATAATTATCAAAATTGGAAAAAGAAGAACAAATGAGGCCTAAAGTCAGCAGAAGAAGGGACATAATAAAGATCAGAGAAGAAATAAATAAAATTGAGAAGAATAAAACAGCAGAAAAAATCAATGAAACCAAGAGCTGGTTCTTTGAGAAAATAAAATAGATAAGCCTCTAGGCAGACTTATTAAGAGAAAAAGAGAATCAACACACATCAACAGAATCAGAAATGAGAAAGGAAACATCACGACGGACCCAACAGAAATACAAAGAATTATTAGAGACTACTATGAAAATCTATATGCTAACAAGCTGAAAAACCTAGAAGAAATGGACAACTTCCTAGAAAAATACAACCTTCCAAGACTGACCAAGAGAGAAACACAAAATCTAAACAAACCAATTACCAGCAAATAAATTGAAGCAGTAATCAAAAAACTACCCAAGAACAAAACCCCTAGGCCAGATGGATTTACCTCGGAATTTTATCAGACATACAGAGAAACTATAATTCCTATTCTCCTTAAAGTTTTCCAAAAAAAGAAGAGGAGGGAATACTCCCAAACTCATTCTATGATGCCAACATCACCCTAATACCAAAACCAGGCTAAGACACCACAAAAAAAGAAAATTACAGACCAATATCCCTGATGAACGTTAGATGCAAAAAATACTCAACAAAATATCAGCGAACCGAATTCAAAAATACATCAAAAGGATCATACACCATGACCAAGTGGGATTCATCCCAGGGATGAAAGGATGTTACAACATCTGAAAATCCATCAACATCATCCACCACATAAACAAAAGGGACAAAAACCACATGATCATCTCCATAGATGCTGAAAAAGAAATTCAACATCCATTCATGATAAAAACTCTCAACAAAATGGGTATAGAGGGCAAGTACCTCAACATAATAAAGGCCATATATGATAAACCCACAGCAAACATCATACTGAACAGTGAAAAGCTGAAAGCTTTTCCTCTGAGATCGGGAACAAGACAGGGATGTCCACTCTCCCCACTGTTATTCAACATTGTACTGGAGGTCCTAGCCACGGCAATTAGACAAAACAAAGAAATACAAGGAATCCAAATGGTGAAGAAGAAGGCAAACTGTCACTACTTGCAGATGACATGATATTGCACATAAAAAACCCTAAAGACTCCACTCCAAAACTACTAGAACTGATATCAGAATACAGCAAGGTTGCAGGATACAAAATTAACACACAGAAATTTGTGGCTTTCCTATACACTAACAATGAACTAATAGAAAGAGAAATCAGGAAAACAATTCCATTCACAATTGCATCAAAAAGTATAAAATACTTAGGAATAAACCTTACCAAAGAAGTGAAAGACTTATACCCTGAAAACTATAAGACACTCTTAAAAAAAATTAAAGAGGACACTAACAAATGGAAACTCATCCCATGCTCTTGGCTAGGAAGAATTAATATCGTCAAAATGGTCATCCTGCCCAAAGCAATATACAGATTTGATGCAATCCCTATCAAATTACCAACAACATTTTTCAATGAACTAGAACAAATACTTCAAAAATTCATATGGAAACACCAAAGACCCTGAATAGCCAAAGCAATCCTGAGAAGGAAGAATAAAGTTGGGGAGATCTCGCTCCCCAACTTTAAGCTCTCCTACAAAGGCACAGTAATCAAGACAGTTTGGTACTGGTACAAGAACAGAACCACAGACCAGTGGAACAGAATAGAGACCCCAGATATTAACCCAAACATTTATGGTTAATTAATATATGATAAAGGAGCCATAAACATACAATGGGGAAATGACAGTCTCTTCAACAGATGGTGCTGGCAAAACTGGACAGCTATATGTAAGAGAATGAAACTGGATCACTGTCTAACCCCATACACAAAAGTAAGTTCGAAATGGATCAAAGACCCGAATGTAAGTCATGAAACCATAAAACTCTTAGAAAAAAACATAAACAAAAATCTCTTGGACATAAACATGAGCAACTTCTTCATGAACATATCTCTCCGGGCAAGGGAAACAAAAGCAAAAATGAACAAGTGGGACTATATCAAGCTGAAAAGCTTCTGTACAGCAAAGGACACCATCAATAGAACAAAAAGGTACACTACAGTATGGGAGAATATATTCATAAATGACAGATCCGATAAAGGGTTGACATCCAAAATATACAAAGAGCTCACACACCTCAACAAACAAAAAGCAAATAATTCAATTAAAAAATGGGCAGAGGAGCTGAACAGACAGTTCTCCAAAGAAGAAATTCAGATGGCCAACAGACACATGAAAAGATGCTCCACATCGTTTGTCATCAGAGAAATGCAAATTAAAACCACAATGAGATATCACCTCACACCAGTAAGGATCACCACCATCCAAAAGACAAACAACAACAAATGTTGGCAAGGTTGGGAGAAAGGGGAATCCTCCTACACTGCTGGTGGGAATGTAAATTAGTTCAACCATTGTGGAAAGAAGTATGGAGGTTCCTCAAAAAGCTCAAAATAGACATATCATTTGACCCAGGAATTCCACTTCTAGGAATTCACCCTAAGAATGCAGCACTCCAGTTTGAAAAAGACAGGTGCACCCCTATGTTTATTGCAGCACTATTTACAATATCCAAGAAATGGAAGCAACCTAATGTCCATCAGTAGATGAATGGATAAAGAAGATGTGGTACATATACACAATGGAATATTATTCAGCCATAAGAAAAAAACAGATCCTACCATTTGCAACAACATGCATGGAATTAGAGGGTATTATGCTCAGTGAAATAAGCCATGCAGAGAAAGACAAGTACCAAATGATTTCACTCACATGTGGAGTATAAGAACAAAGAAAAACTGAAGGAACAAAAAAGCAGCAGAATCACAGATCCCAAGAATGGACTAACGGTTACCAAAGGGAAAGGGACTGGGCAGGAGGGGTGGGAAGCGAGGGATAAGGGCAGGGAAAAAGAAAGGGGACCTTACCATTAGCATGTATAATTTGTGGGAGGGCATAGGGAGGGATGTGCAACACAGAGAAGACAAGTAATGAGTCTACAACATCTTACTATGCTGATGGACAATGACTGTAATGGGGTTTGTTGGGGGGGACTTGGTGAAGGGGGGAGTCTAGTAACCATAATGTTCTTCATTTAATTGTAGATTAATGAAAATAAAATGGAAAAAAAAAAAGACACTCATACTACAGAAAGTTGAGTGAAAGCTACCAAGGCACTATCTGTAATATCTTTGAAATTCTTCTGAAAGTCTAACATTATTTCCCAAAACAGCTGAAAATTAAAAGTTACCCCTACCTTCAAAAAAAAAAAATGAGCTATCAAGTCACAAGATTCAGAGGCTCCATGACATTGGTCCTAGCAATCATTTTTTGGGCTTGATATCAAAAGCAAATATATCAAAAGCAAAAATAGACAAGTGAGACTATACCAAATTAAAAAGCTTCTGCACAGCAAAGGAAACCCTTAACAAAGTGAAAAGGGAGAAAGATCTATGAAATGGGAGAAAAATTTGCAACTCATATATATTCGGTAAGAGATACATATATCTAAAAGCTCATACAACTCAATAGAAAAAAAATTTTTTGATTAAAATATGGACAGAGGACTTGAACATTTCTCCAAAAAGACATTCATGATGGCAAACAAGTACATGAAAAGATGCTCAATATCATTAACCATTAGAGAAATGCAAAGCAAAACCACAATGAGAAATTAACACACATCTGTTAGAATGGCTATTATCAAAAAGAGAAGAGATAACAATTGCTAGTGAAGATGTGAAGAAAAGAGAACCTTTGTGCACTGCTGGTGGGTATGTAAACTAATGTAGCCACTTAGGGAAAAAAATGGAGGTTCCTCAAAATATTAAACATAGAACTACTGTATGACCCATCAAGTCTACTTTTGGGTATTTACCCAAAAAAAATGAAAACACTAACTCAAAAAGATATCTGCACCCCCATGTTCACATGCAGCAAAATACGGAAATAACCTAAGTGTCCATGGATGAGTGAATAGACAAAAAATATATATATATACACACACATATACATATATACATATACATACAATGGAATGTTATTTGGCCATAAAAAAAGACAATCTTGTCATTTGCAACAACGTAACATGGATGGACCTTGAAGGCATCATGCTAACTGAATCAGACAAAGAAAGACAAACACCATGTGAGTAAACATATGTGGAATCTTAAAACAAAAAGAAAAGAAAAAAAATGAGTTCATAGAAAGAGAACAGATTGATGGTTGCCAAAAGTGGGGGACAGGGAAAGGGCGAAATGAGTGAAGATGGTCAAAGGTACAAATTTCCATTTATAAAACCAGTCATGGGGATGTGATGTATGTATGGTGACTATAGTTTACAGTACTGTATTGCATATTTAAAATCTTAGAAGTTCTCATCACAAGAAAAAAATGTGAATCTATGTATACTGATGGATGTCCACTAGACTTACTGTGGTGATCCTTTCACAATATATTAAATTATCAAATTATTATACTGTACACTTGAAACTCATATTCTATGTCATTATATTTCCATTTTAAAAAAGACCTGGAGGAACTTTAAATGCACATTGCTAAGTAAAGAAGCCAGTATGAAGATACTATATACTATATGATCCCAACTACAAGACATTCTGGGAAAGACAAAACTACAGGGACAGTAAAAGTATCAGTAGTCATCAGGGATTCAAGGGGAAGGAAAGAGGGATGCATAGGTGGGGCACAAAGGATTTCTAAGGTAGTACAATTATTTCTATGATACTCTAACAGGACACATAATATGCATTTATTGAAACCCACAGAACTGTACAACACAAAGTATAAACAAACTATAGCATATATTTTTTTATGACCAGTTAGTAACAATGTATCAATATCAGTTAATCAATTTTAACAAATGTTCCACAGTAATGCAAGATGTTAATAATGGGGTCAGATAGAAGAATACAGGAACTTCACACTTTCTGCTCAGTTTTTCTACTCTAAAAAATTGTTAATTTTTTCAAGTGGCTATGTCTAGAGAGCCACACTAGGGATATGTTGAGATAGGCAGGAGGTTGCTATCTTGCAATATATAAATATTACTGTTTTAAAACAAAAGTAAGACCTTTCACCCCATCTCAAAATGTGCTTCATTGTCAATTTAAATGTGAACAGTTATTTTTAATATACTTTAATTCTTTCTTTTTTCACTTAAACTAAAAATGTGGTATGACATAAATACCAAAAATATTAAATAGTTGAGAGAGGAAAAAGATGGCAGTGTCAGAAGTAAGGCAGAAACCTCCTCCCAAAATCACATGAAACACGAAAATACAGCAAATACAACTAACCTTCAAAAAGTGACCTGAAGACTGCAAAACATCTGGGGAAAAGAAAAGACCTTATGGAAAAGAGTAAAGTAGCAAACCCATGATGTGGCAGGACCCAAGCCCACCTTCCCACCCCACCCAAGGTGGGAGAGAAACACAGCAGGGATGGAGTAAAATCTCAAAATGGCTAAACACCCAGCCCTGCTCAGGGAGCACAAACCCACACTACATGGTGCTCTGGAGATTAGTGGGGTTGGAAAGCAAAGATGGGTGGAATACTTGGAGAGACTGAAATTCTGGCTGATTGTGGAGAACAGGTATGTACAACCAGCCTCCTCGGACAACGAAACATGGGGAGTTTGAAAGACTTACCAGTAGTAAGAGGGGTACTAAAGGGGCAAGGGCTACACAGAAATTGCTGCTCAGGAGAAAGGGCAGGTGGACAAAATCATCCCAGCACACTCAGCACAGCAAGTTGGGAACCCTCAGGATCTTCAGATACTCCATTCCCCTGGCTGGCAATACAGCCCCAAGGCCTCCAACTGCTGCAACATGCAGCCTGTCACTCCTTCCTCCCAGCTGGCACTGATCCTGCACACCTGCTCCCCCTGCCATTGTGCCAGGCCAGGTGGAGGGTGGCACCACCAATGGCAGCTACAGGGGCATAGCTCCTCCTTGTCTGCTTGGCCCATTGGAACTGGCAGTGGAGGCAGGTGCTATAGCCAGGATATCAGGAAAGAGCTCTTTGCTCAGGGCAGGTGCCAGTTCCACTTGTCTGTGACCACTGCCATTGTTACAGGTGCTCCACAGCTCCAGACAGTAGAGCTTCTGGGCACTAGAGGGCACCATCTACACAGCTATTATTCCATATGAATCCCTAAAAATGTGAAATGGCAAAAGATTTTTGCCCAAACAAAACTACAGGAAAAGATGCCAGAAAGAAGACTAAGTGAAGTTGAAATCACCAATCTTCTTGACAAAGATTTCAAAATAAAAATCATAAACATGCTCATGGAGCTACAAAAAAAATATTCAAGATCTCAGGGAAGACTTCAAGAAAGACACAGAAACTTTGAAAAGTACAGTATCTGAAATGAAACATACAATGGAGGGATTTAAAGGTAGGTTAGATGAGGTAGAGGAAACAGCAAATGAATAGAAATTAGAGAATAGGAAAACAAAGAAGCTGAGGAACAGAGAGAAAAAAGAATCTCTAGGAATGAAAGAATAATAAGACAAATCTGCAAGCAATCCAAGAGAAACAAAATTGTTATAATAGGGGTACCAGAAGAAAAGAGAGAAAAAGAGATAGAAAATCTCTTTGAGGAAGTAATTGCTGAAAACTTACAGAATTGGGGGAAGGAAATAGCTCTCAGGTCATGGAAGTGCAGAGATCTCCCAACACAAGGGAACCAAGGAAGACAACATCAAGACATATAATAATTAAAATGGCAAAGATCAAGGACAAGGAGCACTCATAAAGGAAAACCCATCAGGCTATCAGTAGACTTCTCAGCAGAAAGCTTACAGGCCAGAAGACAGTGGTGTGATATATTTAATTCAATTAAACAGAAGGTCCCCAACCAAGGATACTCTACATGACAAGATAATCATTTAACTTTGAAGCATGAATTAAACAATATCCAGATAAAAAAAAGCAGAGGAAATTCACCACCTACAAACTGTGTCTACAGTGTATTTTAAAGGGAATGCTCTAGATGAAAGTGCTCCTAAGGCTTAACAGATGTCACCAGAAGAAAAAAAAATACAGTAAAGTAGACCAATTAATTACCAAGCAAATGCTAATCTAATCAATTACTCACAAAGTTAGTCAACGATACACAAGAAGTACAGAATATAATAACTAATACATAAAGACTGGAGGAGGAAGAAGAAGGAGGCAAAAAAACAGAACCTTTAGACTGTGCTTTAAATAGCACAATAAGTGGGTTAACACAGACTGTTAGAGAGCAAAGAAGCAGTCCTTAACCCTCTGGGAACCACAAATCAATGACAATAAGTACATATCTATCAATGCTGACCCTAAATGTAAATGGACCAAATGCACCAATCAAAAGACACAGAGTTCCAGAATGGATAAAAAAAACAAGACCCTTCTATATATGCTGCCTACAAGAGATTCACTCCAAACCCAGACATACACAGACTAAAAGGGAAAGGATGGAAAAAGATATTTCATGCAAATAATAGGGAGAAAAAGACAGGAGTAGCAGTATTGTATCAGACAAAATATCTCAAAACAAAGAAAGTAACAAGGAACAAAGAAGGACATTACATAATGATAAAGGAGTGAGTCCAAAAAGAGGATATAACCATTATAAATATCTATGCACTCAACATGAGAGAAACCAAATATGTGAAATAAATACTAACACTTAAAGGGGGAAATAGATTGCAAAGCATTCATTTTTGGAGACTTCAACATACCACTCAGACCAAAGGACAGATAAATTAGAGAGAAAATAAGTAAGGAGACAGAGGAACTGAATGACACATTAAAACAGATGGACCTAACATATCTACAGAACACTCTACCCAAAAGGAGAACACATATTCTTCTCAAGTACACATGGAACATTTTCAAAAATAGATCACATACTATGCCACAAAAAAAAGCCTCAGTAAATTCAGAAAGATTGAAATTGAACCAACCAGCATCTTAGACCACAAAGGTATGATACTAGAACTAAATTAGGCAAAGAAAACAAAAAAGTCCACAAAAGAAAGTCCTAAAAAAAGGCTTAACAACATGCTCCTAAATAATCAATGGAACAATGACCAAATAAAAACAGAGATCAAGCAATATATGGAGACAAATGACAACAATGATTCAACAACACAAAATCTGTGTGATGCAGCAAAGGTCTAGCTAAGAGGGAAATATATTGCAACACAGGCCTATGTCAGGAAAGAAGAACAATCCCAAATGAACAGTCTAAACTCACAATTAATGGAACTAGAAAAAGAAGGACAAATGAGGCCCATAGTCAGTAGAAAGAGGGACATAATAAAGATTAGAGCAGAAATAAATAAAATCGAGAAAAATAAAACAATAGAAAGAATCAATGAAAGGAAGAGCTGGTTCTTCAAGCAAACAAACAAAATAGATAAACCCCTAGCCAGACTTATCAAGAAAAAAAGAGAGTCGACACACATAAACAGAATACAAATGAGAAAGGAAAAATCACTACGGACACCACAGAAATACAAAGAATTATTAGAGAATGCTATGAAAAATTATATGGTAACAAACTGGGTAACCTAGAAGAAATGGACAACTTTCTAGAAAAATACAACTTTCCAAGGCTGACCAAGGAAGAAACAGAAAATCTGAACAGACCAATTACCAGCAAGGAAATTGAATTGGTAATCAAAAAACTACCTAAGAACAAAATACCTGTCCCAGATGGATTCACTGCTGAATTTTACCATTTAGTGAATGAAGACTTAATACCCACCCTCCTTAAAGTTTTCCAAAGTAGAAGAAGGAATACTTCCAAACTCATTCTATGAGGCAAGCATCACTCTAATTCCAAAACAAAGCAAAGACAGTGCACAAAAAGAAAATCACAGACCAATATCCCTGATGAACATAGATGCAATAATACTCAACAAAATATTAGCAAACTGAAATTAAAAATACACAAAAAGATCATCCACCATGATTAAGTACGATTTATTCCAGGGATGCAAGGATGGTACAACATTTGAAAATCCATCAACATCATCCACCACATCAACAAAAAGAAGGACAAAAACCACATAATCATCTCCATAGATGCCAAAAAAGGATTCAACAAAATTCAACATCCATTCATGATAAAAACTCTCAACAAAATAGGTATAAAGAGCAAGTACCTCAACATAATAAAGGCCATGTATGACATACCCACAGCCAACATCATACTTAACAGCAAGAAGCTGAAAGCCTTTCCTTTAAGATAGGGAACAATACAAGGACGCCCACTCTCTCCACTTTTATTCAACATAGTTCTGGAGGTCCTTGAAACGGCAATTAGAAAACGTAAAGAAATAAAGGGCATCCAGACTTGTAAAGAAGAAGTTAACCTGTCACTGTTTGCAGATGACATGTTTTCCTTAAAACCCCTAAAGAATTCACTCCAAACTACTAGATCGAATATTTGAATTCAGCAAAGTTGCAGGATACAAAATCAATACACATAAATCTGTTGCATTCATATACACTAATGATGAACTAGCAGAAAGGGAAATCAGGCAAACAATTCCATTCACAATTACATCAAAAAGAATAAAATACCTAGGAATAAACCTAACCAAGGAAGTGAAAGACCTATACTTTGAAAACTACAAGACACTCTTGAGAGAAATTAAAGAAGATACCAATAGATGGAAACACATCCCATGCTCATGGATAGGAAGAATTAATATTGTCAAAATGGCCATCCTGCCTAAAGCAATCTACAGATTCAATGCAATCCCTATCAAAATACCAACAGCATTCTTCAATAAACTACAGCAAACTGTTCTAAAATTCACATGGAACCACAAAAGACCCTGAATAGCCAAAGCAATCCTGAGAAGGAAGAATAAAGCTGAGGGGATTATGCTCCCTGACTTCAAGCTCTACTACAAAGCCACAGTAATCAAGACAATTTGGTACTGGCACAAGAAGAGACCCATAGACCAATGGAACAGACTAGAGAGCCCAGATATTAACCCAAGCATATATGGTTAATTAATATATGATAAAGGAGCCATGGACATACAATGGGGAAATGACACCCTCTTCAACAGTTGTTGTTGGCAAAACTGGACAGCTACATGTAAGAGAATGAAACTGGATTATTGTTCAACCCCATAAAGTAAACTCAAAATAGATCAAAGACCTGAATGTAAGTCATGAAACCATAAAACTCTTAGAAGAAAACATAAGCAAAAATGTCCTGAACATAAAAGCAACTTCTTCCTGAATGCATCTCCTAACAACAAATGCTGGCAAGGATGCCAAGAAAGGGGAACCCTCCTACACTGCTGGTGGGAATTTAAGGTAATTCAACCACTGTCGAAAGCAGTATGGAGGTTCCTCAAAAAAACTAAAAATAGAAATACCATTTGGCCCACGTATCCCACTCCTTGGACTTCACCCAAAGAACACAAGTTCTCAGATTCGAAAAGACATATGCAGCCCTATGTTTATCGCAGCACTTTTTACAATAGCCAAGATATGGAAGCAACCTAAGTGTCCATCAGTAGATGAATGGATAAAGAAGATGTGGTACATATACACAATGGAATACTATTCAGCCGTAAGAAAGAAAGAAATCCTACTATTTGCAACAACATAGATGAAGCTGGATGATATTCTGCTCAGTGAAATAAGTCAGGTGGAGAAAGACAAGTGCCAAATGATTTCTCTCATTTGTGGAGTGTAACAACAAAGCAAAACTGAAGGAACAAAACAGCAGCAGACTCACAGACTCCAAGAAGGGTCTAGCAGTTACCAAAGGGGAGGGGTGTTGGAGGGCGGGCAGGAAGGGACGGAGAACGGGACTGAGGGATATTATGCTTAGTACACATGGTGTGGGGGAGTCATGGGAAAGCAGTGTAGCACAGAGAAGGCAAATAGTGAATCTGTGGCATCTTACTACACTGATAGTGACTGCAATGGGGTATGAGGGGACATGATAATATGGGTAAATGTAGTAACCACATTGTTTTTCATGTGAAACCTTCATAAGAGTGTATATCAATAATACCTTAATAAAAAAAATTAATCTAGGTTTTTCAATATACCACTTTGACATTATGTATATCATCAAGGTGTTTTTTTCTGTAAGTGATGTAGATCTTGTGTGCCTAAAGGAATTTTGAAGAAATTAGTATTAAGAATTAATCAGAAAAAAAACAGTAAATGCAAAACACAACCCTTTAGTGTAGCCCACTTACCTGGCACTTAGATAAATAGCATTTAAATCTGAGATGACTTCCAGAAAACACACTTTCAGCATAGCACATTTCACAGTGTTTACTGGCATACTCTTACAACCAAGTGACCTTAGCTAATTAGTAAGTTTAGTAATAATTTTAAGGAGATAAATCAGTGCTAGCACAAATCTTTCCATTTCCTTTTGTTTGGAAAATTTTTTTAAAACCCAGAAATTCACACAAACTTTCAGAGCTGCAAGGAAAGAGAGATAAAGTCTACGCAATCCCCTCCTTTTACAGAAAGGAAACAGAAGCCTGTAGTTTTGTTCACTGCCATTACAATGCTCTTTTCTACACTACCTCTCCCTACAGCTGTCTTTTCTGTTCTGTGTATTCACACCACTAATGTAGTAAAAATTAATCCATTTTAAATTATATTTTTAAAGTCAACTGAAGTGGAAAAAAATAGTGAGTAAACTGGAGTGGTATATATTACTGTCACTAAATCTCTCCTCATTCAGTACTCAGTGCCTATATTGTTCTTTTCCTATTTAGTAATTCAAGACCTGATAAGGTGAAGTAAAATTCAAAATCCTACTAAGTTGGTTAGGCTCCCCCATCACCTGATAGCACCAATCACTCACCATATTTGGCGTCTTTAAAAAGTCAAATACTCAAATTCCAAATCCTTTACTTCTGCTCAAAACTACTGTTCACCCAACGACAATTACATATCCTTCTAGTAAGCAATTAAAGTACAGATAAATTTTTTTGTTATGTGTAGTATAGTAGAAAGAGCATGGGGCATTGGAATCAGAGAAATTTAATTTTGCTAAAATCTATGCACTCTCATTTACAAACTCTGAGAATTTAGGCAAGTTACAACCTTTCTGAGCTGCATTTTTCTCACCTGTAACCATGTCTCAGAGAATGCTAGATAAGCCGAGCTTAAAGTGGACGTGTTCAAAATGTTATGCCATTCTCATCTTTCACACCTTCCAAAACAAATACAAAAAATCTAAGTTTTAAGTATTAACATCTAGAAGACTTACTTTTAAAAGCTATTTTTATGTCTACTTCTATCAAATGGTAGATAGAACAGAATCACTAACCAGCTGGCACCTAGTAAGTAATAACCAGCCACATCAGTGACAGTAATGGATAAAGTGCGACAAAGTCTTGCAAATGACCAAATAAACAACATTTTTCTTTCAGAAATTCTTTTCCACTTTCAAAAAATTCCTCTTTCCTTTCCTCTTAAACTCAATGGTTTTCTTAGGTCTTTGAAGTCAAACGATCAAATAAAGAGATCAAAATGTTCATGGCAAATGAAGCTTGACAAAGAATGAATAACCATGTCTGCTGGAATCAGTAATTTCCATAGGAAATTAACATCAACATACGATAATGGTGACCATTTGAACTTAGCACTTTTTGGGGAATAGGCTCTGTGTCTTTTTTTAAATTAATTAATTGTTTGTTTGTTTATTGTTTATTTTGGTATCATTAATGTACAATTACATGAGCAACATTGTACTAGATTCCCCTCATTATCAAGTCCCCACCACATACCCCATTACAGTCACTGTCCATCAGCATAGTAAGATGCTATAAAATCACTGTGTCTTCTCTGTGTTACACTGCCTTCCTCGTGTCTCCCCCCACCCACCATTATGTGTGCTAATCATAATGCCCCCTTTTCCCCCTTATTCCTCCCTTCCCACCCACCTCCCCAGTCCCTTTCCCTTTGGTAACTGTTAGTCCATTTTGGGGAGTACTCCTTTTATTTTGTGATTTATTACCTACCATACAGAAGGAGTATGGATTATGCTGTTTTATGAAGCAATTATCTAAATTAATAATGTGTGAAATCATAAAACATTTGCTGAGCACTTAGAATGTGACATCCTTTTCCAATTAACAATGAAGACAGAATAGAATCCAGATGCTTCATCTCCATTATAGCAATACAGAAATAAGCTGTCATTATCGTGACACTTTTATAAATTCTAGTGTAATTATTTTATATTCTGCTTATTTTATTATACCAAAGTGCTGTAACAATTATACTATCTACTATTTATCAAGAACTGAATGAATATAAGCCCTATACTATGCTAAATAATTTCCTAAGATTTTCTATAACTCCTTCTATATTTATGTGTCTTGACTTATTTTATCTTTGACCCCTTCTTCTGTAAGAGGAATTTATTTCCCTTTCCCTACTGCTAAATCTCCACCTGGGCTCTGATGTGATCCCATCCTTCTCACATAATTCAGAACTTTGTCCCACTTTTATATCCACTTTTTTATTATCTCCCTCACCAAATAATCATTTTTTGTATCATGACTTTCCTGACTCCCTCTGCCATTCTTAGCAGAATTAAGCTGGCATTCCTCAATGATCGTAAAGTATTTAGTTCATAGGGCTAATGTGAATGAGGAGACATGCTGGAGGAAGCAGTATGACTGAAGGAAAGAGTACTAGCTTTAAAGTTGACTTTAGCTCATTCAAGCTGTGTGACTGTGGGCACATTCCTTGACCTAAGTCTCTGATTCTTGATCTGTCAAATAGGAAAAAATTAACAACCCAATCTATAAGATCATGATGGGGATTAAATGAGAATGTATATAAAGTGCACATAACTGGCTCTCGCTATACTGTAATTTGTGTGGAATTTAGATCAGTGTTTCACAATTTTTTTTTAAACTCCAGGAAATCCAGATACTACTCTCCCCACTCTGTGAAATCAGTGCCCTTGATTATAAACTCCATGAGTAATATATCCTAATTTGTCTCCTCTGAATTTCCAATACCTAGCCCAGAACGTTTCATGTGTTAGATGCTTACTATATGCTTGTTCCAGTAAAGAGAATTTAACTGTAGCTATTAAGCACAGAAATCACTGGACATGCTTACTTTCTACTAGAATGGAATAAACTAATTTCTTCTTTCAACAGTAAATATTATTTTACAAAATCATATTACTTGGGGTATTTTTCTAGCTGCATTTACAGTATAATCTGATTAATATCTAGAAAATGTATATCTATGTTTATAAGCCCTTTTCTTCTGAGAGGTGCTAGGATTTTTAGACATTATCTCATCAATCTCTAGAATATTCCTGAGGTAACTGGAGAGGAAAGGGAAAAAAATGGAGTATGACATATAATTCATATGAATCCATAAATTCATAAAGTTCACAAATTCCATCTAATTTTTCAATTTATGTGTATTTCATCACCATTTTCTTTCTGAATCCACTTAAGTTACCTATTTACTCATTACATTTGGATATGCTGGTCTGGAGCATAAGTGTTTTTATTATTTGCTTAAGAAAGAATTTTCAGAAAGTGTTATACACAATAAGCAACACACAGAACAACAGAAAAATGACAAGTCTTATACTCTAACAGAAAACTGACTATTCAGGTTTACCCCAAGCTGCAAAATATTTAGGAATTAGACACATTATTTTCTTCAAATTTTAATACTTAGAGACTAATAACATAGCCACAGCTTTAACTTCTTTCTGCTCCCCATCATTTGATTCTTTTATGCCAGGACCTTATAGTAGCCCTTGCTGATTGCCACCCAGGAACCATTCTCTCTCTTTTCCTTATTAGCAGAACCCCGCGTTTGTTCAGGCAACATTGGGCTCAGTCCCAGAAGATGAATCATGATTGAGTTAGCCAATTCTGGAAATCCTGGCAAAGTTCCCCTTTCTCAGTAATTGGTTTAATATTGGATCTATAGTCTAGAACTAGGCAATCAATTGAGAGAAGTTGCTGGGAATTCTTTCCTCCCTGATGAGAGGGTGGCAAGGGCTCTTTTGCACCCCAAACAGTTTCTTTGTCATTGGGAAGTTGTCAAGTTGGACTTGATGCTTAGAGTTACGCCACTATCTTGAGACCATGAGGGAAAGACCAAGAGAACTTCAGTGATCCTGACTCTGCACCCAGACACAGGTGAGTCTCTCCTCACAGGCCTTTTGTTATATGAAATAAATGTTATTTTTGTCTAAGCCAGTGAGAGTAGATACTCTGTTCCTTGAAGTTGAAAGCATCCTAATTAATACAGGCAGACCAATAAATCAGGCAAGAGGTTATATAGAGATTAATTACTGAACACTTACTATTACATCTCTAAGCTTATCTAATCTTCACAACAGCCCAACAAAAATGATTAATCTTTTTTGTTTTGGTAAAAAAAACTAAGGCTTAATAAAGTTATACAAATAATAGTAACAAAGCGGAAGTTCAAATCCAGGCCTGATACCAAGCCTTGAATTCTTTTTAAAAATAAAAAATGCCCTCTGTCCTTGTTTACAGCTTTGTTGAAAAACAAACTAATAAGCTGATGTGTTACTAGCTAGCAGAACTTAGGCAGTGCTAAGGAATATCAACTATTCTTACAACCTTGTCACAAGGATCTATAGCTTTCGATTCTATTTTGTATCAAAGTTATATGGAGGAAAAGACAAAAATAAGTGTGTGTGTATTAAAAGTTCCAGATGTCTAGTACAATGGTAAAAATCCTACAGCAAAAACTGAGATGGATTCTAAGTATAATATTCAACTTCTCAAGCATTAAACAATATGAAGTCAATCACAAATACTTCTTAAATAGAAAGAACAACTTCCTTATTTCAAACTATTACATTAACCAAGTATCTATCAATATAGAAGCCACAAAGTTAACACTTCCTCAATTCTCATCCGTTCAAGAAAACCGATTCAGCTTAACTCTTGGCAACAAAAAAATTACATAAACACTAAGAATCAGTGAGGTCATTTTTTATTTAGAAATTTACTAGAATTGGGTGTTCAAAAGCTATTTATAATATCATCTCAACCAGAAGTATGCTCACCTTATGCCTTTATTAATTTCTAATTGAGCATTATAAAACAGGCATGCAAGATTTCTGAGCTGATACAGACAACTTACCTTCCCACAGGCTCTGCAATGATGCCTCCTTTTGGTGAATGTAAACCTGGCTTCACATTTCATGCAATTTGGAGCCTGAGAATCTGGAACCCATACTGGAGCCACCTCACCCAGAGTGGTAAATGGCTTTCGGGCAGAAATTCCAAACTGACCAGCTCTGAGATCATTATCTGGGCTCTCTGAAGCTAATACAAGGCACGGTCTACTGGATACCCCAGACTCATAACTTTCTAAATGTTCTCCATTTGTATCAGTGATAGAATTGATTCCCAAAGAGGCACTGCATACACTGGTTGTTGAGTTTTCCCCTAATTTTGCTTTCCCAAGAATATCATTTTTGTTTTTAATATTATTTCCATTGTTTGCAGGAAGGTCATTTTGTAAATGGTCTGATAATGGCTTTGGAATTTGAAGTTTAAGATTAGAAGGTTGCTTGGGTCTTGCACCACCAAAAGGAACACTGATAGACTGCAGGTTTGCTACTGTCTTGGGTGAAGATTGCCCAGGCACTGATGGAACCTGGCCACAGAAACTGTGTAAGTGATTTTTTTTCATTAGGTCATCAGTGCTGTTTAAAAGTAGTCCACTCCCTTCTGTGGCTTCATTTCCTCTCTGTTCATAAATATTTGAGTAGCATTCTGACTTGCTCTCCTCTATTTCCTTTTCTTCTGTTACTGAATCTTCTTTGGAGGGTAAAGTCTTTGGAACAAAACAAACAAGTGGGCTCTGCATTCCATAGGAATCACAACAATTAGATAGAGAATTTGCTGCTGGTGTATCTCTAACAGTGGAGAAATCACATCCTTCACTTTCATCCATACAAATTCCTTTTAAATCTAGGCCTGCTTCTGCCATTCTATCACACTCCCCTCCACTATCACTGTAAGTGTCCTCAGGCTGATTTATCTGCAGAAGCTTCTCATCTTTATTTTCTTGGCTGTCATTCATCTCATTTAGTTTAGTCAATTTCCAGTTATTTATCTCCTGAGATTCAGAGAAATGCTCTGTCTTATTACGAAGTTCTGTGATGCCAAGATTTTCTTCATGTTCACAACCTTCACTTTCATCAGCTCTAACTTCACTGGACACAAGGCAATCTAAAAACTGTTCACAATTATCATCCCTTCCAGGCATGTTTGGTTTGAGAAGCAAAGGTAAACAAGATTGGATGGATTCTTCAGTTGTTCTCTCCTCTGCTGGCTCTTTTTTCATCAAAATCCCCTCATTCAAGTGACAAAAGGAGTTTGGACCTAGATATGTCCTAGGAGAGCTGGCTTTGAGTGTGAGAACCTCATCTGATATGTAATTCTCTTGCTTTCTAACAGCAGAATCTTCATCTGTTTCCTGGGATGAGATTACTGAATCAATAAGTAAACTTGTCATCACAGACATGGAGGGGTCTCTACCTATATTTTTATCATCCTTTAATTGTGAAGAGGAACAGACACTGGCTAGATTATCAGGTGAAGTAGTACATCTATCTTTAACAGAATCCCTCTCGGCATTTGGTCTATTCAACAGATCCATTTGTCTCTCTGAGTTCCTATCTTCTTCCGCGGACCCATTTAAACTAAAACTAAACTGATCAGTTTGTCTGTTTTCATTATCCAGTGAACAGCTACAAGCATCCACGACAGACTGACTACTATAATCATTACAGTCCTGCAAGTCACTTTGTAATGTCATTTCATCACAGCTATGCATGACAGCTACAACAAGAACATTCTTCTCATCTGGCAGACTAGCGAGGCTTCCACATTTCTCTCCTGCTTCGACAGTACTGCACTGATCATCTCGATCACAGTTCCTCTTAATTAACTGATCTTCTGCAACAGCATTTTCATCAATCCACATTTTGTTGACCTCTGGATTCAGACTAGAGTCCTGTCCATTAGCACAATGGTTCTCTCCTTCTGTGGTTAGAGGAACTGAATGAGCCAGGGAGAAGACTTTCAGTTGTGGCTGTGACTCATTAGAAACTACAGGTTCATTCACATTAGCCAATGGAGAGTTAAATGACAGTCGGTGAGAAGGGGGATCTAGAATTTTATTCCACTTTGTATCCAATAAAATAGGAGAAACTGTTTCATCTGAAAAAATAAATAACTACAATAAGTTTGCTGGTAACACTGGAAAAGCTAGGACTAAGTTAATCAACTACATCTGCAAATATACTCTAAAAATAAAATATTCCTAGGATATCAGAAAATAGAATATTCCTAGGATATGATGTTTCTAATTTTTAGCTAAGAATAAGAAAATATATTTAAGATTATTCCCTGTATTACATGTCACCAAATAGTAGTACCCCCAAACATTCCAAACAACAAAACAATTCTACCTCAATTTACTAACATAACTAGAGTGGCCCACAGTCTGTGCTTGGGGCAGCCGAGGGGGAACCAGCAAGGGAGAAGGCCTTGGACTAGTCAGGTACAATGTGGAGTGGCGATTAAGTTAAAGCAGAAGAAAATCACAACAGTGATGAGAATGTGGTAAATGAATGGGAAAAAAAACAAAGAAATTTTCTGTGGAGACAGAATGCTCTATAATCTACACCATAAGTAAGATGTGGGTTACACAGATATATCTGTTTGTCAAAACTGTACAATTAAGACCTATACATTTTAATGTATGTAAATTTTAATCTTAAAAAACTTAAAAAAAAAGCAGGGAGGAGCAGATGAAAATACAAAAATACTGCATGTTAATCACTTGCTGAAGCTGGGAAATGGCTGCACTAGAATTTATTACACTATTCTTTCTACTTTGTATATACAGTTGGCCCTTGAACAATGTGGGAACGAGGGGTACTGACCTGACCCTCCACGCAGTTGAAAATCCTAAGTAACTTTTCTGACTTCCACAGAACTTAATTACTAATAGTCTACTGTTGATTAGAAGCCTTACTGATAACATAAACAGTATATTAATGTATATTTTGTATATTGTATGTATTATATAATGTATTCTTACAATAAAGCTAGGGAAAATAAATTTTTTTTTTCAAATTGCAACAAATCTCCAAAAGATTTTCCAATGTGTTTATTGAAAATAACCCACATATAAGCAGACCTGTGCCGTTCAAATCCATGTTGTTCAGGGCCATCTATATAGCATCTGCTTACAAAAAATTACTCCTTAATTCCTTTAGAAGGAGAAGAATTTCAGGAGCCAGTTTCTTGTTTGTAGCTATGTTGCTCATTTGTTTTGAAGTATTATTTTTTAATATCAGTAGAAGTTGCATTAAAACTACCAAAGATAGGTTGGTACTTTTCCAAGTATATTTTAAATAAAGTGATTTCTCATTTTGTACTAATTTACTCCTTTAAATGATAAATATGCCACAAAGACTGGGATGACACTAGATAAAGAACATTATGCCCAGGAAATAGGTAAACAATCAAATTTTTAATACTTCATCATTCTTATTGGAGTATTATTAAATATTCTAGTAAGAGGCAGTATTTCATTTATTTCCATGAACCAGCTTAGAAATGTGATTTATTTTTAAAGGATGTTACTAAGTCTCAGGTCCCTGCTGGCCCAAATTTGGTCAACTCAGGATTTAATACTCAGAGGATACTAAGACCATTCTCCACACAATCTGATGTTCTATGGCCTTTATGATGTATTATGGCCCTTTCTAGCTTCCTTTCATTACTTCCTTAGACCAGTTTTTTTTTAATCCAAAATGATTTACTTACTGCTCTCCCAGATTATTGTGTTTGGGGCTATACTTTTCTTGTTCCCCTCTTATGAATGCTCTTTTCCAAACTTACATAAAATTGTATTTGAAGCCTAGCCCATTTCCTCCTGCCTCCATGAATTCAAGCTTACATCTCAGCCTGTAAAATGTCTTTCTCTTCTGAATTTGTTCTCTACTGCTGTTTCTAAATACTTATGCTAACCTGTACTACTGCTTAGATATTCATATATATTGTGCCTATTTCTTATTTTTCCAACTAGATTATGTACTTTTGGAGGCCAGAACTATCATTTAATCTTCATGTTCCCCAAGCCCAGTGCTTTTACTAGGTAGGTACTCATTAGCATTTACTTATTGTGTACCTACTAAATATCAGGCACTATGCGAAGTAGGGGCTTACATTGTTGCAAAGAGATGGTTTCTGCCTGAAAAAGTCAGGTAAATAAGCCAGTGCAGTACAGTGTACTAAATCCTTAAGAGAGGTATAACAAGGTGCAAAGGGAGCATTAAAGATTAATGTTACTCCTGAGGGGGAAATATATCTGCATAATTTCAAGACTATGATTATCAGATTTTCTATAGGAAGAAAGCAGGAAAGGTACAACTCCATTATTTCTTATTTCTCTAATTGAACATACAGATAGCACTATAACGCAGGAAAATAGCCATCATGGTTATAATCTTTAAACAAGTAAACAGAAACATTAAATGAAATTATGCTTGGCAGACCATAAGTAGTTGATTTAATAAGGTAAATAAATGCTTTCTGCCAAAATGTCTGCACACAATAATGTAAATATGAACCTAAATAATAATATATTGTGACATAGTTATTAGTTATAAGCAGAATTTCATATACTATAGAAAAAGTTTTAAAACTTTTTATTATGGACAAATACAGCTGACCTTTGAACAACATGGGTTTGTACTGTGTGGGTCCACTTATATGTGGATTTTTTTCAATATACTGGAAAATTTTTGGAGATGTTATAATTTGAAAAAACATTTTATTTTCTCTAGTTTACTTTCTTGTAAGAATATATTATAGAATACATATACAAAATATGAATTAATCAGCTATTTAAATTACCATTAAGGCTTCTGGTCAACAGTAGGCTATTAGTAGTTAAGTTTTGGGGGAGTCAAAAGTTACACATAGATTTTCAACTGTGGGGGGTTTGGCACCCCTTGCCCCGTGTTGTTCAAGGGTCAATATTATTATCAAATTAAAATAACAATTTCTACTGATTCAACACAAATGTACTGAAAATCAACTATATACAAAGTACCCTACTAGAATCTACAGAAATAAAAAAGATTAATATAATGAACTAATAGTTTTATTAAACTCAAAGATATTCTAGAATTATAGTACACACATGATTAGATGTAGCACCTGTGTACATATTTCATGACAAGTAACTATGATACATAGAGGGCCAAACCAAAAAAAAAAGGAATGAGAAAATACCTGTACAAATCATTAAAACTGAGAGGATAATGCATCTTCCACCTTGGTATGTGTAAAATGCACATAGATGCAATAAAATTCCAAATGATTAGGTTTCACTTTGATAGGAATCAGTAATGACTTTAGATTATGGGTTAGCTTTGGGTCATTAATAGTCAAATATGAGACGAGCAGGTCATTTCAGATGCCCTTCCTCTCCCTTTTCCTGCCATACTCCCTGATCTCATATTCTCTTTAAGTTTCTTCTATAGTAGATCCAAAGCAACAAAATCAAAACTAATCTCTCTCCCTAACTGCTATCAAAGAACAATTTGAATCACTGGATATAGGAAAGGTTTGGAGACGATTACTAAAATCATGGACTTTAGATGGAAATATTTCACTTTGTAAACTTGTTACATGCAATTTCCAGTTAGAAACAGAGAACACCAGGTAAGGTAAAAGGTAAATTGTTAAATTATGGCTTGTCCATTCAAGTCAGTCTGAGAGGGGAATTCAAGGAAAAGTTTTGCCTAAATAAAGTGAATCTTAAGCAGACATTTTTAGACTGAGCCTTGAGAACATATACTTTATTAAGCATTTTGGCATTTACTTAAAAAAATGTAAATCTTTTAAAATTAGGTTTAAAATCTACCTTTACTTTACTGGTTAATCAATATACAACAAACTATTTTTCTTAGTTTAGGAAATATAACCACACATTATAAAGCTTTCCTTGACCATAAATTGGTTGCACAGAGTAGAGACAGCTAAGGCTTTAGAATCATACTGCCTGGATTCTAATCCTGACACTTATTAGCAAAGTAACTTTGGGGAAGTTGCTTAACCTCCTGTGGGTAAAATTGCAATATTTCCAGATACTCTTGCCTGGCCTTAGTGCACCTCCATATCAATAGGTGTTTCCAAGGGGTGGAGAGAAGTAGTCTATCTCCATATCAATAGGTGCTTACAAGAGGCAGGGAACAGCAAGCAGGCACCTGGACTGAAGAGGTATTTTTGGGTTTCTTCTGAGCCAGGCTGGGGAGAGACACAGGCGAGCAAGAGTAGACGACTTCTTGTAAGCAATAAACGAGTTTCTCCCATTTTATTTTTCCTTTGACTGATTTCGACCTCTAAGGTTTATTTGCCCCAGGCTGGGAACAGATTTCTCCCCCACCCCAAGCCTGTCCCACCAGAGTTACACCTTTCTGTGCCTCTATTCTCATCTGTAAAATGTAGATAAGATCTACTTACATTATTACTATTTTAATGATTAAATGATACAATACATATAAATGGTTTAGCATAGCATCTGTCACATAATTCGTGCTAAAAAAAAGTTAGTTCTTCCTCTGGATATTAATATGTACTATTATTATCACTACATCAATGGACCTGATTTTATTTTTTTTTAAGTCCTGCACCCTCCTATAACTCCACATTCTCTATATAACAAATACATTCAAATAGACTCACCAAAGTAAATTCTCACCTTCGTTTTGTTCAAATTCATCTAAAACCTTGTCCAGGTTGTAAGCTTCTGCTTGGAAGTAATTCTCCATCAGTGAGGAAATACCACTCAAGAGACTTGTTTGAACCTAGAAAGTAGATCAAATTTGTATTACACTTTCAATCATTACAGTATAATTTATATATTTTACAACTGACACAACAGAAATACAAAGGATCATAAGAGACTTCTATGAACAATTATACACCAACAAATAGGAAAACCAGAAATAAACTGGTAGATTCCCAGATACATACAACGTACCAACACTGAATCATTTAGAAATAGAAAATCTGGAGAGACCAATTAATAATAATGAGACTGGATCAGTAATTAAAACAACCCAACATAGAAAAGTTCGGGACCACATAGCTTCACTAGTTCTACCAAACATTCAAAGAATTAATACCAATCCTTCTTAAACTCTTCTAAAAACAGAAGAGGAGGGAACACTTTCAAGATCACTTTACAAAGCCAGCATTACACTGGTACAAAAACCAAAACTACAAGAAAAGAAAACTACAGACCAATATCCCTGATAAACAGATACAGAAATCCTAAAACAAAACATTAGCAAACCAAATTCAACAATACATTAAAAGGATCATGAACTATGATCAAGGGAGATTTACTCCAGGGATGCAAATGTGGTTCAAGAGCCACAAATCAATCGATGTGACACACTACTTTAACAAAATGAAGGGTAAAAATTGTATGATCATCTCAACAGATGCATAAAAAGCATTTGACAAAATTCAACATCCATTCACATTAAAAACTCTCAAAAAAGTATGTACAGTAGGAATGTATCTCAACATAATAAAGGACATATAAGGCAAGACCATAGCTAACATCATACTCAACAGTAAAAAGCTGAAAACTTTTCCTTTAAGATAAAGAACAAAACAAGGATGTCCACTCTTACCACTTTAATTCAACATAGTTCTGGAATTCCTGGCCAGAACAATTAGGCAAGAAAAATAAATTAAAGGTATCTGAATTGGAAAAGAAAAAGTGAAACTGCCTCTATTTGCAGATGACATGATATTATATAGAGAAAACTATAAAGAATCCACAAAACTTAGAATAAGTGAATTCAGTAAAGTTGCACAGCATAAAGTCAACATGCAAAAATCAGTTGCATTCCTATACACTAACAGTGAACTATCACAAAGAGAAGTTAAGAAATCAATCCCATTTACAGCTGCATCAAAAAGAATAAAATACCTATGAATAAATTTAACCAAGGAGGTGGAAGATCTGTACACTGAAAAATGTAAGACACTGATAAATAAACTGAAGACACAAATACACAGAAAAGTTTTCCATGCCCATGAATAGGAAGAATTAACATTGTTAAAATGTCCGTACTACCTAAAGCAATCTACAGCTTCAATCCAAGCACTATCAAACTTCCAATGGCATATTTCACAGGAAAAAAAAAATACTGAAATGTGTATAGAACCACAAAAATCTCTGAATACCAAAGCAATCTTAAGAAACAATAAAGCTGGAGCTATTCTTGATTTCAAACAATATTACAAAGCTATAGTAATCAAAACAGTATGGGATTGTCATAAAAACAGACATATAGACCAATGGAACAGAATAGAGAGGTCAGAAATAAACCCACCCATATATGGTCAGTTAATTTACAACAAAGGAGCCAAGAATATACAATGGGGAAAGGACAGTCTCTTCAAATGATGTTCGAAAGCTGGACAGCTACATGCAGAATGAAAACAGACACCTATCTGATACCACAGACAAAAATCAACTCAAAATAGATTAAAGACTTGAACATAAGACCTGAAACCATAAAAGTCCTACAAGAAAACATAAGCTTGATAAGCTTCTTGACATCAGTGTTGGCAATGTTTTGTTGGATCTGACACCAAAAGCAGCAAAAGCAAAAATAAACAAGTGGGTTTACATCAAACTAAAAAACCTCTGCAAAGCAAACCATCAACAAATTGAAAAACCAACCTACTGAATGGAGGAAATATTTGTAAATCATGTATCTCATAAGGGGTTAATATCCAAAATATGTAAAGAACTCATATAATTCAAGAGCAAAAACACAAACATTCTGATTATAAAACAGACAGAAGTTCCAAACATTTTTCCAAAGATGTAAAGATGGCCAACAGACACATGAAAAGATACTTAACATCACTAATCATCAAGGAAATGCACATCAAAACCACAATGAGACACTACCTCACACCTGTTAAGACAAGAGAGAACAATTTTTGGTGAGGACGTGGAGAAAGGGAACCCTTGTACACTGTTGCTGGGAATGTAAATTGGTGTACCACTAGGTTAAACACTATGGAGGTTCCTCAAAAAATTTAAAATACCACTACCACGTGATCCTACAATTCTACTTTGTGGTATACATCCAAAGAAAATAAATTCACCACCTTGAAGAGATAGATGCACTTCTATGTTCACTGCAGCATTGTTTACAATAGCCAACAACAATGGAAACAATGTAAAAGTCCATCAGCAGATGAACTAAGAAAGAAAATGTGTAGACACACACACACATACACACACATAATGGGATATAAATTTAATAAAATTAATTAGTTTTAATTAATATTCCTTTAAAAGGAAATAAATGCTGTAATTTGCAAAAACATGAATGGACTCTGAGAGCATTATGATAAGGGAATTAAGTCAAAGAAAGACAAGTACTATATGATCTCACTTACACATGATATCTAAAAATCCTAACTCGCAGAAACAGAGAATAGATAGATGGTTGCCAGAGACAGGGATGAACGGTGGGGGTGAGGGAAATGGGTTTAGGTGGCCAAAAAGTACAAACTTCGACTTGTAAGATAAATAAGTTCTGCAGATGTAATGTATAACTTTGTGAGTATAGTTAACAAATCTGTATTATATATTTGAAAGCTGCAACAAGAAGATATATCTTTTTTTTGGATCATTAATCTATAATTACATGAGGAACATTATGTTTACTAGACTCCCCCCATCACCAAGTCCCCCCCACATAACCCATTACAGTCACTGTCCATCAGCGTACTAAGATGCTATAGAATCACTACTTGTCCTCTCTGTTGTACAGCCTTCCCCGTGCGCCACCCCTACATTATGTCTGCTAATGGTAATGCCCCATTTTTTCCCCCTTATCCCTCCCTTCCTACCCATCCTCCCCAGTCCCTTTCCCTTTGGTAACTGTTAGTCCATTCTTGGGTTCTGTGAGTCTGCTGCTGTTTTGTTCCTTCAGTTTTCTCTGTTCTTATACTCCACAGATGAGTGAAATCATTTCATACTTGTCTTTCTCCACCTCGCTTATTACACTGAGCATAATACCCTCTAGTTCCATCCATGTTGTTGCAAATGGTAGGATTTGTTTGCTTCTTATGGCTGAATAATATTCCACTGTGTATATGTACCACGTCTTCTTTACCCATTAATCTACTGATGGACACTTAGGTTGCTTCCATTTCCTGACTATTGTAAATAGTGCTGCCATAAACATTGGGGTGCATACGTCTTTTTCAAACTGGGCTGCTGCATTCTTAGGGTAAATTCCTAGGAGTGGAATTCCTGGGTAAAATGGTATTTCTATTTTGAGTTTTTTGAGGAACCTCCATACTGCTTTCCACAATGGTTGAACTAATTTACATTCCCACCAGCAGTGTAGGAGGGTTCCCCTTTCTCCACATCCTCGACATTTGTTGTTGTTTGTCTTTTGGACGGTGGCCATCCTCACTGGAGTGAGGTGATATCTCACTGTGGTTTTAATTTGCATTTCTCTGATGATTAGCGGTGTGGAGCATTTTTCATGTCTGTTGGCCATCTGAATTTCTTCTTTGCAGAAGAGTCTGTTCAGATCCTGTGCCCATTTTTTAATTGGATTATTTGCTTTTTGTCTGTTGAGTTGCATGAGCTCTTTACACATTTTGGATGTCAACCCTTTATCCGATCTGTCATTTATGAATATATTTCCCGATGATGTAGGAAACCTTTTTTTTTTGTTGTAGATAATTATTTTTTATTAAAGGGTAGTTGACACACAGTATTACATAACATTAGTTTCAGGTGTACAACATAGTGATTCAACATTTATATACATGACAATTCTAGGTACCAGCCATCACCATACCAAGCTGTTACAATATCTTGACTATATTCCTTACGCCATATATTACATCCCGGTTACTTATTTATTTTACCATTGGAAGTGTGTACTTTTTTTTTTTTTTATTGTGAGGGTATCTCTCATATTTATTGATCAAAAGGTTGTTAACAACAATAATATTCTGTATAGGGAAGTCAATGCACAATGCACAATCATTAATCCACCCCAAGCCTAATTTTCGTCAGTCTCCAATCTTCTGAGGCATAACAAACAAGTTCTTACATGGAGAACAAATTATTACATAGTGAATAAGTTACGTAGTGAACAGTACAAGGGCAGTCATCACAGAAACTTTCGGTTTTGCTCATGCATTATGAACTATAAACAGTCAGTTCAAATATGAATACTCATGTGATTTTTATACTTGATTTATATGTGGATACCACATTTCTCTTTATTATTATTAATATTTTTAATAAAATGCTGAAGTGGTAGGTAGATACAAGATAAAGGTAGAAAACATAGTTTAGTGTTGTAAGAGAGCAAATGTAGATGATCAGGTGTGTGCCTGTAGACTATGTGTTAATCCAAGCTAGACAAGGGCAATAAAACATCCACGTATGCAGAAGATTTCTCTCAGAACAGGGGGGGTGAGGTTCTAAGCCTCACTTCGGTTGATTCCCAATTTCTCACCTGATGAA
Organism: Manis pentadactyla; assembly: GCF_030020395.1. Taxonomy (NCBI): domain Eukaryota; kingdom Metazoa; phylum Chordata; class Mammalia; order Pholidota; family Manidae; genus Manis; species Manis pentadactyla. The sequence goes on along the minus strand of NC_080022.1, from coordinate 41,881,024 downwards.
CCCCCCTGCGACTGTGCCTGACCTAGGTTGTTCCTCCCTTGAGGAATCTTACCCGTCTCTGGCTAACCAGTCATCTTCCGGGGATATACAGGGAAATGTAAAGTTCGTAAGTGAGAGAGAAGCCTTATTGTTTGAAATGGTTAGCTTTTTACATCTTTGCATATTTATGCCCTGTAGTTTCGATGCCCAGCATTTGTCTTGAGGTATCTTTACCACTTGGAAGAATTATGATACTCGGTAAATTTGATATTTAAGGGTTGTAATTAGGAAGGAAGAAGAAAAGCCATAGAAGTAGCAGGCGGCAGAAAACATGGGAAGATTGATTATTTCTTTGACATATCTTCTTGTAGAGCAACTTCAGCATGTATAGGTTTTAAGCTACTACTTAAATTGCGCACACACATTAACATAATAGGAGTATAGTTACATAACCAAAGCATACCTGTAATTACCAGCCATCTCCAGTGAAACCAAGAAAACCAGTTAGGCACCTTAGGCATTTGTGAAAACTTATCTATGATATGGTGGATATTGTCCAACTGAACTTGAACAGTCTGAGAGAAATCAGACAAATTAAAACAACCCATTCCTGGGGAATGTTCACATCCCTTATGTTCTTTTAACAGTAAATAGTCTGTAGTTCTAAGATTTTGGAGTGCTACAATTTGCACTTCTCCTAATTCTTGGTTGAGTTCGAACAGTATAGATCCAGTCAAATTTGTTGTTTTACTGTATGCACAGGCCAGATTAGATATCTCCTTCATTCCCATGGCAAGTCCAGGAGATGGTGGGATGAGTGCATCTACAGCTGTAGCAGTGCGTGGATCTTTGTTGGGGTTTTTTGATGATCATCTTCTGGCATGAGTCTTCCAGAGAGTGCTGATGTTGGAAGTTCTTTTTCATATCGTATCTTAGTTCATTTTCGGGGTAGCCCAATTAGGCTTTGATCCTCTGTATAAACACAAACAGACCCTTTGCCTACACTTTTATATGCCCTTTATACCCTTGTGTAGAACTCACTGGAGGTTACCACACAGGAACTGCCCTTTTTTTTTTTTGGTATCACTAATCTACGAATATTATGTTTACTAGGCTCTCCCCTATACCAGGTCCCCCCTATAAACCCCTTTACAGTCACTGTCCATCAGCATAGCAAAATGTTGTAGAATCACAACTTGCTTTCTCTGTGTTGTACAGGCCTCCCTTTTCTCCTACCCCCACATGCATGCTAATCTTAATACCCCCCTACTTCTCCCCCCACTTATTCCTCCCTACACACCCATCCTCCCCAGTCCCTTTCCCTTTGGTACCTGTTAGTCCATTCTTGAGTTCTGTGATTCTGCTGCTGTTTTGTTCCTTCAGTTTTTCCTTTGTTCTTATATTCCACAGATAAGGGAAATCATTTGGTATTTCTCTTTCTCCGCTTGGCTTGTTTCACTGAGCATAATACCCTCCAGCTCCATCCATGTTGCTGCAAATGATTGGATTTGCCCTTTTCTTATGGCTGAGTAGTATTCCATTGTGTATATGTACCACTTCTTCTTTATCCATTCATCTATCGATGGACATTTAGGTTGCTTCCAATTCTTGGCTATTGTAAATAGTGCTGCGATAAACATAGGGGTGCACTGATCTTTCTCATATTTGATTGCTGCATTCTTAGGGTAAATTCCTAGGAGTGCAATTCCTGGGTCAAATGGTAAGTCTGTTTTGAGCATTTTGATGTACCTCCATACTGCTTTCCACAATGGTTGAACTAACTTACATTCCCACCAGCAGTGTAGGAGCCAACATTCTCCACAGCCTCGCCAACATTTGTTGTTCTTTGTGTTTTGGATGGCAGCCACCCTTACTGGTGTGAGGTGATACTTCATTGTAGTTTTAATTTGCATTTCTCTGATAATTAGCGATGTGGAGCATCTTTTCATGTGTCTGTTGGCCATCTGTATTTCTTTTTTGGAGAACCGTCTGTTCAGTTCCTCTGCCCATTTTTTAATTGGGTTATTTGTTTTTTGTTTGTTGAGGCGTGTGAGCTCTTTATATATTCTGGACGTCCACCCTTTATCGGATGTGTCATTTTCAAATATATTCTCCTATACTGTAGGGATCCTTTTTGTTCTATTGATGGTGTCTTTTGCTGTACAGAAGCTTTTCAGCTTAATATAGTCCCACTTACTCATTTTTGCTGTTGTTTTCCTTGCCCGGGGAGATATGTTCAAGAAGAGGTCACTCATGTTTATGTCTAAGAGGTTTTTGCCTACGTTTTCTTCCAAGAGTTTAATGGTTTCATGACTTACACTCAGGTCTTTGATCCATTTTGAGTTTACTTTTCTATGTGGGGTTAGACAATGGTCCAGTTTCATTCTCCTACATGTAGCTGTCCAGTTTTGCCAGCACTATCTATTGAAGAGACTGTCATTTCGCCATTGTATGTCCATGGCTCCTTTATCAAATATTAATTGACCATATATGTCTGGGTTAATGTCTGGATTCTCTAGTCTGTTCCATTGGTCTGTGGCTCTCCTCTTGTGCCAGTACCAAATTGTCTTGATTACTATGGCTTTATAGTAGAGCTTGAAGTTGGGGAGTGAGATCCCCCCTACTTTATTCTTCTTTCTCAGGATTGCTTTGGCTATTCGGGGTCTTTGGTGTTTCCATATGAATTTTTGAATTATTTGTTCCAGTTCATTGAAGAATGTTGCTGATTGTTTCATAGGAATTGCATCAAATCTGTATATTGCTATGGGCAGGATGGCCATTTTGACGATATTAATTCTTCCTAGCCACAAGCATCAGATGAGTTTCCATCTGTTAGTGTCCCCTTTAATTTCTCTTAAGAGTGACTTGTAGTTTTCAGAGTATAAGTCTTTCACTTCTTTCATTAGGTTTATTCCTAGGTATTTTATTTTTTTTGATGCAATTGTGAATAGAGTTGTTTTCCTGATATCTCTTTCTGTTGGTTCATTGTTAGTGTATAGGAAAGCCACAGATTTCTCTGTGTTGATTTTGTATCCTGTAACTTCGCTGTATTCCGATATCAGTTCTAGTAGTTTTGGGGTGGAGTCTTTAGGGTTTTTAATGTACAGTATCATGTCATCTGCAAATAGTGACAGTTTAGTTTCTTCTTTACCAATTTGGATTTCTTGTATTTTTTTGTTTTGTCTGATTGCCGTGGCTAGGACCTCCAGTACTATGTTAAATAACAGTGGGGAGAGTGGGCATCCCTGTCTAGTTCCCGATCTCAGAGGAAATGCTTTCAGCTTCTCACTGTTCAATATAATGTTGGCTGTGGGTTTATCATAGATGGCCTTTATTATGTTGAGGTACTTGCCCTCTATTCCCATTTTGCTGAGAGTTTTTATCATGAATGGATGTTGAACTTTGTCAAATGCTTTTTCAGCATCTATGGAGATGATCATGTGGTTTTTGTCTTTTTTGTTGTTGATGTGGTGGATGATGTTGATGGACTTTCGAATGTTGTACCATCCTTGCATGCCTGGGATGAATCCCACTTGGACATGGTGTATGATCCTTTTGATGTATTTTTGAATTCGGTTTGCTAATATTTTGTTGAGTATTTCTGCATCTACGTTCATCAGGGATATTGGTCTGTAGTTTTCTTTTTTGGTGGTGTCTTTGCCTGGTTTTGGTATTAGGGTGATGTTAGCTTCATAGAATGAGTTTGGGAGTATCCCCTCCTCCTCTATTTTTTGGAAAACTCTAAGGAGAATGGGTATTATGTCTTCCCTGTATGTCTGATAAAATTCCAAGGTAAATCCATCTGGCCCGGGGGTTTTGTTCTTTGGTAGTTTTTTGATTACCGCTTCAATTTCGTTGCTGGTAATTGGTCTGTTTAGATTTTCTGTTTCTTTCTGGGTCAGCCTTGGAAGGTTGTATTTTTCTAGGAAGTTGTCCATTTCTCCTAGGTTTCCCAGCTTGTTAGCATATAGGTTTTCATAGTATTCTCTAATAATTCTTTGTATTCCTGTGGGGTCCGTCGTGATTTTTCCTTTCTCGTTTCTGATACTGTTGATTTGTGTTGACTCTCTTTTCTTCTTAATAAGTCTGGCTAGAGGCTTATCTATTTTGTTTATTTTCTCGAAGAACCAGCTCTTGGTTTCATTGATTTTTGCTATTGTTTTATTCTTCTCAATTTTATTTATTTCTTCTCTGATCTTTATTATGTCCCTCCTTCTGCTGACCTTAGGCCTCATCTGTTCTTCTTTTTCCAATTTCGATAATTGTGACATTAGACCATTCATTTGGGATTGTTCTTCCTTTTTTAAATATGGTTGGATTGCTATATACTTTCCTCTTAAGACTGCTTTTGCTGTGTCCCACAGAAGTTGGGGCTTAGTGTTGTTGTTGTCATTTGTTTCCATATATTGCTGGATCTCCATTTTTTATTTGGTCATTGATCCATTGATTATTTAGGAGCGTGTTGTTAAGCCTCCATGTGTTTGTGAGCCTCTTTGCTTTCTTTGTACAGTTTATTTCTAGTTTTATGCCTTTGTGGTCTGAAAAGTTGGTTGGTAGGATTTCAATCTTTTGGAATTTTCTGAGGCTCTTTTTGTGGCCTAGTATGTGGTCTATTCTGGAGAATGTTCCATGTGCACTTGAGAAGAATGTATATCCTGTTGCTTTTGGATGTAGAGTTCTATAGATGTCTATTAGGTCCATCTGCTCTACTGTTTTGTGCAGTGCTTCCGTGTCCTTACTTATTATCTGCCTGGTGGATCTATCCTTTGGGGTGAGTGGTGTGTTGAAGTCTCCTAGAATGAATGCATTGCAGTCTATTTCCCCCTTTAGTTCTGTTAGTATTTGTTTCACATATGCTGGTGCTCCTGTATTGGGTGCATATATATTTAGAATGGTTATATCCTCTTGTTTGACTGAGCCCTTTATCATTATGTAGTGTCCTTCTTTATCTCTTGTTACTTTCTTTGTTTTGAAGTCTATTTTGTCTGATATTAGTACTGCAACCCCTGCTTTCTTCTCGCTGTTGTTTGCTTGAAATATGTTTTTCCATCCCTTGACTTTTAGTCTGTACATGTCTTTGGGTTTGAGGTGATTTTCTTGTAAGCAGCATATAGATGGGTCTTGCTTTTTTATCCATTCTATTACTCTGTGTCTTTTGATTGGTGCATTCAACCCATTAACATTTAGGGTGACTATTGAAAGATACGTACTTATTGCCATTGCAGGCTTTAAATTCGTGGTTACCAAAGGTTCAAGGTTAGCCTCTTTAGTATCTTACTGCCTAACTTAGCTCGCTTATTGAGCTGTTATATACACTGTCTGGAGATTCTTTTCTTCTCTCCCTTCTTCTTCCTCCTCCTTGATTCGTCATATGTTGGGTGTTTTGTGCTGTGCTCTTTCTAGGAGTGCTCCCATCTAGAGCAGTCCCTGTAAGATGTTTTGTAAAGGTGGTTTGTGGAAAGCAAATTTCCTCAGCTTTTATTTGTCTGGGAATTGTTTAATCCCACCGTCATAATTGAATGATAGTCGTGCTGGATACAGTATCCTTCGTTCAAGGCCCTTCTGTTTCATTGTATTAAATATATCATACCATTCTCTTCTGGCCTGTAGGGTTTCTGTCGAGAAGTCTGATGTTAGCCTGATGGGTTTTCCTTTATAGGTGACCTTTTTCTCTCTAGCTGCCTTTAAAACTCTTTCCTTGTCCTTGATCTTTGCCATTTTAATTATTATGTGTCTTGGTGTTGTCCTCCTTGGATCCTTTCTGTTGGGGGTTCTGTGTATTTCTGTGGTCTGTTCGATTATTTCCTCCCCCAGTTTGGGGAAGTTTTCAGCAATTATTTCTTCTAAGATACTTTCCATCTCTTTTCTTCTCTCTTCTTCTTCTGGAACCCCTATAATATGGATATTGTTCGTTTTGGATTGGTCACACAGTTCTCTTAATATTGTTTCATTCCTGGAGATCCTTTTGTCTCTATGTCAGCTTCTATGCGTTCCTGTTCTCTTGTTTCAGTTCCATCAATGGCCTCTTGCATCCTATCCATTCTGCTTATAAACCCTTCCAGAGTTTGTTTCATTTCTGTGATCTCCTTTCTGGCATCTGTGATCTCCCTCCGGACTTCATCCCATTTCTCTTGTGTATTTCTCTGCATCTCTGTCAGCATGTTTATGATTCTTATTTTGAATTCTTTGTCAGGAAGACTGGTTAGGTCTGTCTCCTTCTCTGGTATTGTCTCTGTGATCTTTGTCTGCCTGTAGCTTTGCCTTTTCATGGTGATAGGAATAGTTTGCAGAGCTGGGACGAGTGACGGCTGGAAGGACTTCCTTTCTTGTTGGTTTGTGGCCCTCCTCTCCTGGGAGAACAGCGACCTCTAGTGGCTTGTGCTGCGCAGCTGCGCGCAGACAGGGTTTCTGCTTCCTGCCGGGCTGCTATGGATTTTATCTCCGCTGTTGCTGTGGGCGTGGCCTGGCTCGGGCAGCTACTCCAAAGTGGTGGAGTCGCGTTGGAGCAGGAGCGGCTGGGAGGCTATTTATCTCCGTAAGGGGCCTCCCTGCTCCCTGCAGCCCAGGGGTTAGGGTGCCCAGAGATCCCCGGATTCCCTACCTCTGGATTAAGTGTCCTGCCCTGCCCCTTTAAGACTTCCAAAAAGCACCTACCAAAACAAAACAACGACCATCAAAAAAAAAAAAAAAATTTTTTTTAATTAAAAAAAGAAAAAAAAGGTGGCCGCTCGTTTTTCTTTATTCTCCGGCGCCAGCCTCAGGCATCTGCTCACTGGTCTTGCTGCCCTGTTTCCCTAGTATTGGGGTCCCTATCCCTTTAAGACTTCCAAAATGCGCTCGCCAAAACAAAACAGCAAAAAAAAAAATGGTCGCTCGCTTTTCTGGTGTCCTCCAGCGCCAGGCCACCGGTGCCCGCTCACTGTTTTTGCTGCCCTGTTTCCCTAGTATTGGGGTCCCTATCCCTTTAAGACTTCCAAAAAGTGCTCGCCAAAACAAAACAGCAAAAAAAAACAAAAAACTGGTCGCTCGCTTTTCTTATGTCCTCCGGCACCCGGCCTCCGGTGCCCGCTCACTCTTCTTGCTACCCTGTTTTCCTATTATCTAGGGCCCCCTGCACACGTACTGTGTCTGCACTCTGGCCCGGATGGCTGGGGCTGGGTGTTCGGCATTCCTGGGCTCCGTCTCCCTCCCGCTCTGCCTATTGTTCTCCCGCCGGGAGCTGGGGGGATGGCGCTCGGCTCCCGCCGGGCCAGTGCTTGTATCTTACCCCCTTCACGAGGCGCTGGGTTCTCTCAGGTGCGGATGTGGTCTGGATATTATCCTGTGTCCTCTGGTCTTTATTCTGGGAAGGGTTGTCTTTGTTATATTTTCATAGATATATGTGGTTTTGGGAGGAGATTTCGGCTGCTCTACTCACACCGCCATCTTCCCCCAAACTCATTCGTAGGATACCTTTTTGTTCTATTGGTGGTGTCCTTTGCTGTACAGAAGGTTTTCAGCTTGATATACTCCCACTTGTTCATTTTTGCTTTTGTTTCCCTTGCCCAGGGAGATATGTTCATGAAGAAGTTGCTCATGTTTATGTCCAAGAGATTTTTGCCTATGTTTTTTTCCAAGAGTTTCATGGTTTCATGACTTACATTCAGGTCTTTGATCCATTTCAAGTTTACTTTTGTGTATGCAGATAGACTATAATCCAGTTTCATTCTCTTGCCTGTAGCTGTCCAGTTTGCCAACACCAGCTGTTGAATAGGCTGTCATTTCCCCATTGTATGTCCATGGCTCCTTTATCGTATATTAATTGACCATATATGTTTGGGTTAATATCTGGACTCTCTAGTCTGTTCCACTGGTCTGTGGGTCTGTTCTTGTGCCAGCACCAAATCGTCTTGATTACTGTGGCTTTGTAGTAGAGCTTGAAGTTGGGAAATGAGATCCCCCCTGGTTTATTCTTCCTTCTCAGGATTGCTTTGGCTATTCGGGGTCTTTTGTGGTTCCATATGAATTTTAGAACTATTTGTTCCAGTTTGTTGAAGAATGCTGTTGGTATTTTGATAGGGATTGCACTGAATCTGTAGATTGCTTTAGGCAGGATGGCCATTTTGACAATATTAATTCTTCCTCTCTATGAGCACGGGATGTGTTTCCATTTATTGGTTTTTCTCTTTAATTTCTCTCATGAGTGTCTTGTAGTTTTCAGAGTATAGGTCTTTCACTTCCTTGGTTAGGTTTATTCCTAGGTATTTTATTCTTTTTTGATGAGAATGTGAATGGAATTGTTTTCCTGATTTCTCTTTCTGCTAGTTCATCATAAGTGTATAGGAATGCAACAGATTTCTGTGTGTTAATTTTGTATCCTGCAACTTTGCTGAGTTCAGATATTAGATCTAGTAGTTTTGGAATGGAGTCTTTAGGGTTTTTTATGTACAATACCATGTCATCTGCAAATAGTGACAGTTTGACTTCTTCTTTACCAATCTGGATGCCTTGCATTTCTGTGTTTTGCCTGATTGCCTTGGCTAGGACCTCCAGTACTATGTTGAATAAAAGTGGGGAGAGTGGGCATCCCTGTCTTGTTCCTGATCTTAGAGGAAAAGCTTTCAGCTTCTCGCTATTAAGTATGATGTTGGCTGTGGGTTTGTCATATATGGCCTTTATTGTGTTGACATACTTGCCCTCTATACCCATTTTGTTGAGAGTTTTTATCATGAATGGATGTTGAACTTTGTCAAATGCTTTTCCAGCATCTATGGAGATGATCATGTGGTTTTTGTCTTTCTTTTTGTTGATGTGGTGGATGATGATGATGGATTTTTGAATGTTGTACCATCCTTGCATCCCTTGAATGAATCCCACTTGATCATGGTATATGATCCTCTTGATGTATTTTTGAATTCAGTTTGCTAATATTTTGTTGAGTATTTTTGCATCTGTGTTCATGAGGGACATTTATGTGTAATTTTCTTTTTTGGTGGGGTCTTTGCTGGGTTTTGGTATTAGAGTGATGCTGACTTCACAGAATGAGTCTGGAAGTATTCCCTCCTCTTCTACTTTTTGGAAAACTTTAAGGAGAATGGGTATTATGTCTTCTCTGTATATCTGATAAAATTCAGCGGTGAATCCATCTGGTCTGTGAATTTTGTTCTTGGGTAGTTTTTTGATTACTGACTCAATTTCATTCCTGGAAATTGGTCTGTTTAGATTTTCTGTTTCTTCCTTGGTCAGTCTTGGAAGGCTGTATTTTTCTAGGAAGTTGTCCATTTCTTCTAGGTTTTTCAGAAGAAGATAGATCTTAAAAGTCCTTATTATGAGAAAAAAATTTGTAACTATGTGAGGTGATGGATATTGACTTATTTTGGTAATCATTTCACAATGTGTGCAAGTATCAAATCATTATATTATACACCTGTAGGGAAAATGGAAGTTACTATGACAAGGATCCTCACCTGACCCAAATCTACTTGAAAATGTAATCACCCTACTGCATAGGCTGATGTTTACACACCACTGACAATAACTCAACATTGCCTGTGTTACTATATAAAGAGCTCTCCCCAGTGCTTGCAGCAGAGCAGAGGCTGGAGGCCAAGGCAGAGCCTTGAGAGGAGAGCAGAGACTGGAGAGCAAGAGAGCAGGAGAGTGCAGAGGCAGAGAGAGAGACAGGCTTGCTACTTGTAGATGGCTGGGTGAAGATAGGATTCTAGTGCTCGACATACTGCAGTGAGAATAAAGCTTGGCATAAGCTCCTTTTTACCCACAACATTGTTATTAAGTCTCACTGAATCCAGAGTGAACTTGCCTGGAGCTGAAAAACCCTCTGGCAAGATACCATCTTAAACTGATACAGTGTTACATGTCAATTATATCTCAATAAAACTGGAAAAATACACAGATTCATGGATAAAAAATATATAATTTATAAATCCTAAGTATACAAGGGTAAAAGCTCTTATAAATATATTCAGACCATGGTAAAACCTGTTATTCCACTGGATGTATTGTACAATCTTTAAGCTAGTAAGTCTAGAAATCTGTAAGCTGAAAATCACCAAAATGTAACTAACTATAGAAGACAGATGTGGTGATCATTTCAATAAAATAGGCTTCAAAAGATAAATTTCAGATGCAGAAGGAGTAATCATTTTCTGTGGGATAAAGCTATATTTCAATTAGAAAAGATAGCTTGCAGAATTTGTTTTCAAATGGGAAAGGACAAAGTTTAAGCAAGTATGGAGGTGAGGGAAATTAGTTTCAAAATGCTATGATGGCTCTGACTTGATTATTCTTTTCAAATTTCTTCAAGTACCATTTCTAGGTCTTTCTTTGTGTTAACAGATTTAAAAGCATCCTGTGTGCATTATACACTAAGTGTGACAACTATTTAACAGAATTCTAAGAACACATAGTAGTTGTTAAACAAATATTATCCCATTTTTCCTTGCTATTATTGTGATCCCCATGCTTATCTATATCCTAAATTTCTCAAAATTTTCTTTTCAAACTGAAAATTCCACTTGCATTTTTATTGCTATCTATGGAGGCAGATGGGAGGGGAGATAAAATTACAATTCTGAGTAAACGAAGTCTGAGTCAGGAAAAAGTCTGAGTAAGGAAAACACAAAGAAGACAAAAAATAAAAAATGTAATACCCACTATTACAAACTTTAAGTCAAATATAAAAAGTGGTGTATTTTCTTTGATTTATAAAGATAATGTCTATTCATCTCTAAAGAAGTGTCAGTATTATTCTGCATATGTGGATGTTTTATGGCCCTTGTCTAGCTGTACTGAGCTGATGCTGGGAAGCACTCCTTCCCACCCTAAATATAGAAATTCTAGACAAAGTAGATTGTTTTTAAAGGTTTATACAGTCAAATTCAAAAGCAAGAAAAGGAAATATGCAGATGCTATAAACCAAGAAGAAACCAAGCCACAGCAATGAGAACTGAAGGTTATTAAGTTGGCCAGCAACCTTCAGACCTAAGATCTGAAAGCCAGCAGGGATGACGGAAATTACTGGCTGCAAACCTGGCCTCTGAATAAAACTATGAGCTGGGGAACTTCCCCAATTGGTCCCATGATTCAGCAATAAAGCAGGATGGAACAGAGTGCCAATTAACTAAACCTTCAGATATTTGAATTCCTAGCCTGCCCCTCACTCGGGATTGGGAATGATATTAAATCTTCCCATTCATGAACATAAAATGATTTATCTCTATACTTACTCAGCTCTTCCTGTGACTTATAATGTTTTTTATTATAAGAAGTCATTAAATATGGGATAGTGGGACAGAAGAGTGCATGTGACTATAAAGGAGTAGCATAAGGGAAATCTGAGGGGACAGCATTGTGCTATGTCTTAATTTGCAATGGTGGTCACACAAATTTACACATGAGAAATGGTAGAGAACTGCATATATTCATGAATAAGAATATGATCATAGAAGCATTATTCAAAGCAGCCAAAAAAAGTGGAAACAACCCAAATATCCAACTGATGAATGGATGTGATAAAATGTGGTATGATACATTAACAAATGGAATGTTACATGATAATAAAAATGAATGAAGTACTGTTATATGTTAAAACATGGATGAATCTTGGAAAGATTATGGTAACTGAAAGAAGCAGTCACAAAAAGCTACAGAATTATGATTCCATTTACATGAAATTGTCTAGAAAAGACAAATCCACAGAAACAAAATAAATTAGTAGTACAAGAGGGTGGGGGGAATCAGAGGGAAATGGGTAATGACTGCAAATGGATACAAGGCCTCTCTTTGGGATGATAAAAACGTTCTGTAATTAGTGGTAATCACTGCATAAATCTGTGAATACATAAAAAACACTGGACTATATACTTTTAAGAGGTGAATTTTATAGCATGTGAACTATATTCCAATTTTAAAAAAAAGAGCCTTGAACATCTTGTGTTCTGGAAAGCAGAGAAGTACTCCAAGAGTGATGAGGACATGTCAAAACTAGCTTGCAGTACAAAACAAAAATCATGTGCAACTGGACAGTAAGAACTATCTGTAAGAGAAGTGCAGCCAAAACACTATTGCAGGATCTGTCAAAATCAACAGCAAGATAAGTCCCAAATATCAACAGTGATGGCTATTAGGGACACATGCTGAGCAACTGAAACCTTTGAGAGAAAATGTGGTGGAAGAAAAAGGGTAGCTTGGGAGCACTATGTTAAAAAACAAGAAGACATTGGTTACATAACTGTACTCCTATTATGTTAATGTGTGCGCACAATTAAATTAGTAGTTTAAAATCTATCCATGCTGAAGTTACTCTACAAGAAGATATGTCAAAGAAATAATCAATCTTCCCAGGTTTTCTTCTGCCTGCTACTTCTATAGCTTTTCTTCTTCCTACCTAATTACAACCCTTAATTAGAATTTGTGCCACATGTCGAATTTACCGAGTATCATAATTCTTCCAAGTGGTAAAGACACCTCAAGACAAATGCTGGGCATAGAAGCTACAGGGCATAAATATGCAAAGAAGTAAAAAGCTAACCTTTTCAAACAATAAGGCTTCTCTCTCACTTACCAACTTAACATTTCCCTGTATGGCCCCGGAAGATGACTGGTTAGCCAGAGATGGGTAAGATTCCTCAAGGGAGGAACAACCTAAGACAGGCACAATCGCAGGGGGGCCATCAGGTGAGAAAATGGGGATCAGCAGAGGTGAGGCTTAGAACCTCCCCCCTCCTGTTCTGAGAGAAATCTTCTGCATACGTGGATGTTTTGTTGCCCTTGTCTAGCTCAGATTAACACATAGTCTACAGGCACACACCTGATCATCTACATTTGCTCTCTTACAACACTAAACTATGTTTTCTACCTTTATCTCGTATCTACCTACCACTTCAGCATTTTATTAAAAATAATAATAATAAAGAGAGAAATGTGGTATCCACATATAAATCAAGTTTAAAAATCAAATGAATATTCATATTTGAACTGACTGTTTATAGTTCATAATGCATGAACAAAACCGAAAGCTTCTGTGATGACTGCCCTTGTAATGTTCACCATGTAACTTATTCACTATGTAAGAATTTGTACTCCATGTAAGAACTTGTTCGTTATGCATCAGAAGATTGGAGACTGACGAAAATTGGGCTTGGGGTGGATTAATGATTGTGCATTGAGCATTGACCCCCCCTATACAGAATTTTATTGTTGTTAACAACCATTTGATCAATAAATATGAGAGATGCCCTCATAAAAAAAAAATATATATATATATATATATATATATATATAAACACACTTCCAATTGCAAAATAAATAAGTAACCGGGATGTAATGTATAGCATAAGGAATATAGTCAAAATATTGTAACAACTTGGTATGGTGATAGCTGGTACCTAGAATTATCATGTATATAAATGTTGAATCACTGTGTTGTACACCTGAAACTAATGTAATACTGTGTGTCAACTACTCTTCAATAAAAAATAATTATTCAGGAAAAAAACAAAACAAGAAGACAACCAAAGGCCAAACATGCACATCATTGCTGGTAGAGTTGGTTCAGGTGCAGAGAAAGAGGAGGATGCCTCTACACACCCTGATTTCTTCCCTGATGGCCGTGCAGGATACCAGTCAGCCCTGTAGAGATCTATGCTGGGAAACAGGTACTGTGTCTTACTACAGACAATGAACAAATGGAGAGAGAAGGCAGCTGAAGAGCTACTGGATCTACAAATGGCTTATAACACCAAGCAGAGATGGCCACCTGCATGCTGTCCAATGTAAGACAGGAGGAGTCATATCCCTGGGAATAAGCATTTATTGTGCACCATTATTGTTTCAATGCTCTGCCAGATGTTTTATAAACACTAGCTTATCCATTCCTCATAAATTCTTGGGTAGGTAAAAAAAAAAAAAAAACCAGCTTGCAGGAGCTCCCGCAGACCAAATCAGAGATAATTTGAGCATCAGAACAAATGATGATAGTATAGGATTATAACCCACTGAATAAAAAAGAAAACCATGAATCTTTACAACACGAATGAATCCCAAGTGCGATGAGAAAAGGGATAGTTACACAGTTTCAAAGTTCCTCTCCACAAAAATACTAATTACCAAAGAAAAAAAGTGACTTCAGAGCCACAGCCTGGCAGATAACACCCTTATGCAAGTAATCAAAGTGAACATTATCGGTAATCGGACAAATGGAAATCTGTGCTCCCTGACAGGTTGCTATGAAAAGGACACAGTAACACTGGGGGAGGCTTGGGGTAGGAATGTAGAAACAGGAGGTATATGGGAACTCCCTGCACTTTCTGCTCTATTTTGTTATGAACCTAAAATTGCTCTAAAAAATAAAAATTATTAATAAAAAAAAAAAATAGTGCCACTTCTATGATAGTCCCACCAAAAATGCATAACCTGAAGCTACTCTTAAGGAAACATCAGACAAACCAAAATTGAGGAACACTCTTTAAAATAACTGGCCTGCAATTTTTAATGTCAAGGTCAAGTAAGTCAAAGACTACAGAACTATTCCAGACAAAAGGAAATTAAAAAGAAACATGACAACTAAATAAATGCAACATGTGATTCTAAACCAGATCCTCTAGATATAAAGGATGTTATTTGCACATCTGGAAAAACCTGAATAGGTCTGAGAATTAGATAGTGGTAATGCAGCAATGTTAATTCCCTTGTGGTTATATAGGAGAATGTCCCTGCTTGTAGGAAACACACAGTTTCAAAGGTGATGGGGGGCATACCACACAGCTGGCAACTTACTCTCAAGTGGTTCTAAGAAAAAAAGTTACTGGTACTATACTTGCAAATTTTCTATCAGCTTGAGATAGTTAAAAATATTTTTTTAAATACACCAAAAGTGTCTATCATATTTTTAATTTCCAGAGCACTTCCTTTGTCTAATCCTTTTTATGACATCTTGATTTTATTTCATGGACATAATTTCTTCTCCTGCCTCTCTGATGTAATTACCTAGAGTCTAATTTGGTTTGGTTGTTTGTCCTTCAAACCTCTTCTGTTTCCAATATTGTATCTTCCAAGTTCCTCTTTTATACTTTTGTGTTTTGGTCTCTTTTATATTGAAGGCTTCCCCCAAATGCCTATGCATTGAACAAATGAGTACTAAAAGCCAATTAGGAACTCTGAATGTGTGGCTTCTCAACTAGGAGGTTTCCAGTGCATGGTAATTTGATGGGAACACAGACATGTCACCGGGAGAACTCCAAATGTCTGTATAAGTAGGTTATTTATTTATTTATTTATTTTGGACTCCAGAGAAGACTCATATAATCTCCTGTAAGGGGATGAAGATGTAAAAGCAGGCACTCACCTTCCAAATAGAAGAAGGAGTGAGGGAGAAAGGCCTCACTTTTCAGTATATAAGATTTCCTTTAATCCCCTTGCTATCACTATGGTGCCTCATCCTTGATCTCTGTTATATCTAGTGCCCCCAAGTCTTGAGCCTCTTCAGTTTCACTTTCCAGAGAAAAAAACTGAGGTTTCCTGAGAATCTGAGAGAGAGGCAGTCTTCTCAATGCATAAGCTGGGCCTGTTAGATGATTTAAATCTTATGTCAGGATTCTTTACTTACCTTCTTATAAAAGCACCCATCTCTTATTCAAAATAAAAGCCACTAAATATTTCACATATATATCTCAAAGAGGAATATAATTATTTAATTCAGTACAGTTTCTTCCTAAGGACCTCCTCTTTTGTCTTTGGGCTTCTAGACCTCTTCTTCATTCTGTTGACCATAGTCCTTTGGACACTCTCTTGAATCTCAGTCTTAGGGATCCTACTTTTATAGCACTGATCTGATTTCTCCTTTTATGTCTCTTTCACAGGTATTTCCTCTTTATGTCATACAGTAATTACAATGAATATATGTACAATCATGCATCAAACGTTACTGAGCATCTACTATGTACCAGGCACTGCCCTAGTCATTAGGTTTACAATGACAAGTAAGAGAATGTCCTTACATAAGGGTGTCCAACGTTTCATGGGGTAGATGATGAGTTAACTTAAAATATGAAACACTGTAGTATGTACTAATTGATACATGTACTGGGTGCTATGGAGTCAAAGAAGAGGTGAATCCAAATCAGCCTGGGGTAGTGGTGTGTTATTTGGGGTAGGGTAGGCTACTGTAACAAATATTCCAATAATTTATTATTGCTGATTATTTATTATTATTGATAGTTTTTGCAGTGCGATGAAAACTTCCTAAAGAGGTGATGCCTAAAGAATAAGATTTTGCCAAGTGAAGGCAGAGAAGGGTACTCCCTTCTCACACTATCAAGTGAGAAGTCTAGGAGACAACAAATACCTTGCCTACTCTACTGCAGGCCTAGACATTTTGGTGAGGGAGGCACTGCTGCTAAGTGCCTTGCTCCATTCTCAACTGAAGAGAAAAGGAACTCAGTCCCCTACCCCAAACTGTCAGACACATGCCTCTATCGTCTAAGCTTACATGGAAAATCAGAAAACTCAGTATGCAGCACCCCATTCGTGAATGGCATAATCAGTTTCTAAAGCCAATCTTGCCCACACACCCTCCACCCCCACCACCATGTCTACACCTTAAATAATCATAAGACTTGAAAGCAATCACACATGATTCCTAGTCAGGAAAAAGTAAATGAATCCTGCTGTATAAGAATGAATAAAATATTTCCAATTTTCTGCTGGAAAGTACTGCTCTTCACAACTAGTATAGAAATATAAAATAACATAATTAGATCTATATTTCTAACTGCCCACCCCAAATTAGCTTTAATTGTTTAGCTCTTACATGGTGACTAAGAAATATAAATGACATTAATTGGGTAGATACACCACTAATTTCTTCTTAACAATATTGCTCAAATCCATTTTCTTCCTCATGCAAAAATTACCCTCCTCTGCTCAAGGTAGAAGTTGATTCTAAAAGAGAGAAGACAAGCACTGGTAGAGAAATTTGCACTCTGACATAATTCAATAATAACTAAAAACATCTTTTTTGCTCTGAATTTAAGTAAAATCTTTCTTAAAAACTATACTCCTGACTTAACAAGAGGCAATGTAACGAGTGAAGCAAGCAACATATATACATGAGTGTTATTTTCTATGGATCTAATTGTTTTCTTAAGTTCAATCTGCAAGAGAAATAACAGCATTGGTGTTCTTACCTTTTGTCCCTTACACATGTGATAACAAACAGTTTTCTCTGTGCTTACTCATGATGCTTGCTGCACCACCAGCCAGTCCTGCTGATTCAGTATGCTCTGTTTGATCCTAAAGAAAAAACACATTGCTCATTACATTTGCTAAAGCAATAAGCCCTGATTTTCCTCATTTAAACCTATCATAGCCAGACAAATAAAAGCTATGGGGCTTAAACAATAAATTACAATTACATCTTCAAAAACACGGCCAGCATGGAATGCAGCAGCAGATACATTTTATTGTCTAGGAAGGCCAAAAGCTAAACATTTCAATAAATAGTTAAGAATTTTTGCACACTTATTTTCACTAAGTAATACGAAGTGAAACATCAAAGGCAGGCACTTTCTATCCAATGACTTCAATTCGTAAAAATACCACTTATTTTATATTTTAGTACACCCTCCAAGAATCCAAAGATAACAAAACTGCTGTACTTTACAAGATTGTCTTCTGTTAGTGTGATTTTTTTTCTTCACATACAGAATTCTTAAATTGAGATTCTAAAGCTTCCTGCTGAGATTTTTATTGCCAAACAACTGTTTCTCCTCCAAATGGAGTCTCTTATGATTCCAGTACTCCTCCAGAAGTAATAGATCTATTAACCCAATATTAACCTTTACATCAAGTGTATGCAGAAGACAAAGTTTCCTCAAATGTTATTTCCTTCTTTTGAATTTATGACAATATCCATGAAGTTACAGTAGTCCAATTTAAATGCCTGTATAGCTGCTTAGAGATAACTTGAAATTCTTTACGAACCTAATTTAGTCTCGAATAAGATTAGAAACTAATCAGAACAAAACCAAGAAACTCATATTATCTGCATAAAATATCTAACAAATAATCACAGCATTTCCAAAGCAAGAAAAAGTATCTTAGATATGATCTAATGAATATCACATAATTTTAAAGATAAACTGAGGCAATGAAATTTTCCTGATATTACTGTAAATATAATTTCATTATCTGAGGTGACAATGAAGTGCTTACAAAAAAATAAGAAAGTATGTAAAAGGCCTAAAATTCAAGTTTCCAGAGACCAATAATATATATGGAATGAAAATCAATGGTGAAAGATTTTCCTGTCCTGAGAACTTGAAAAAGTATGTACATACCATATACTCTAAATGAGAAGAGCTACTGATACTAAGAAGGGAATTTATATCTGTCAAATAAAGGACTGAATTGTAACAGAAGAATGAAAGGGTTATACGGGATAGAAGTACCAAGGTCAAAATGAGAATGAGGTAAAGGGAAGGTCCTCACCTTTAATACTTCACTAAATGAAGATTTTTTTTAACACACAAAATTATAGATTCAAAGTCAAATTCTGCACATGTGTGTTGTGTGTATGTCTATTTTAATGTGTAAGGCAATCCAACAGTATTATGTAACTATTTCAAACATTGTAAGTTTTTCTTCTGGAATTGTATCTCTAGCCTAAGCTGGCAAAGCCTCAAGCCTGGTTAAATCTAACGTTTTACCTACAGCATTTTACTGGAAGTCTACCATACACTCCCTGAAGCAGCTTAAATGTGGCTAGACGAAAATCATACAAGATGGAGATTACTCTCAACTTTACATGTATGACTTTACTCTACATTTTTCTTAGCCAATCTACTTTCAACCCTGCAACTCATCCCCACCTTCTGATATGCCTGAATCCCTCCATTCAAAGCTTTCACAGATCAGTTCTCTCAGAAAATAAATCTCTTGTCTCCTGCAATACAAGAAGAAAGTCACTTGGTTACATAAGATAGGGTACAATACCTACAAAACTAACGCTCCTTGTATAGACTTCAACCAATCTGTTCAGCACCACACCTCACCAAAGCATTTAGAGATTGCTAGAGCCTGCACATCACAAGTATCTCTAAGGAGATACTAGACTTCTGTGGAGGCACTGACTTTCTTCTCCTCACAACTCACTCTGCAGGCAAAAATAGTTTATTGCTTCTTTAGTTCTAAGACTTTTGTTTACTTTTTCCACTAGTTGAAGTCTCCCATACACTGTTATCTCCTCTTCTGTTGTTTCTTCTAATCATTGTAGTGGGGTTTCAGGGAAGAGAGAGAGAGAGAGAGAGAGAGAGAGAGAGAGAGAGAGAGAGAGAGAGAGAGAGTGTGTGTGTGTGTGTGTGTGTTAGTGTCAATTCATTTCTGTTATCTTTCTTTGAAAACTTACGTATAATGGAATAAAATATGGCATTCTTTCTTCAAAGTAGCCCAGAAGTTCCCAATGCCCTTATAAATAAATAAGTAGTTTAGAAAAACAAGGGGAAGGAGAGAGAGATAAAAAGATAAGCAGCAGGTATGCCTTGCCTCACACAGAAAACATGCTTTCCAGATAAAAGACAAGTAATCTAGTTTTTTTTATCCAGAAAGGTCATTTTAGCATAATGGACTTTCTCTGGCTTTTTTGGAATGGATTGCTTTTTGGAAGGAACAAAAGTTTAGTAAATGCATAGAAAATACAGCATAAAATACAGTATAAAATGCCTTAAATATGGCTCAAGATACACAGACAACAGAATTTCACAGAACTCCTTCAATATTCTACTCGATGTCATTCCCCAATGTGAAATTAATAATTAATCACTTAGTTCTCTAAGTTCTCATAATACCTTTACATATATAATGCTTTTCACATTACATGGTAATTTCTCTCTTTACAAATATGTTGCACCACACTAAGCAATAAGCTGCTCAAGGCAGGAAACCTTTTTTATTCATCCCTTTATCCCCAAATCCCAGCACAGTGCTTGCCATATAGAAGTTATTCAAAATATGTGGAATGATTTAATCCAGTATAGCATATAACAGATGACCATGGCAAGGGTTTCTAATAAATAGCTCCTAATTTCATCCCCCTCCTTCTACATTTACTGTAACTATAGCCTTAGTTTAGGCCCTCATCAGTTCTCACCCAGATTGATCCAATATCATTTCCAAACTAGTGCACTGTCTCTATTTCTCTTAAAGTATATCCTTTTATGTCTCACCAAAATAGCTTTCTAAAAGAAAATCAGATCATGTCATTCTTCTGCTTAAGGATCCTTAAATAGCTCACTATCTCACCTACTTAATGGATCTACCTCTGGAGGTCACAGTGATGGCTCCTCATTTGTCACCACATATACTACCTAGACTGATTGTGCTTTCTAGCTAACTGAACAGACCCCTCCTCCTTCCTTCCCCCAAGAATGAAGTATAATTTTTCAGCATGGCATAGAGCTACCTGCAGAAATTGGTCTCTGCCTCTTTTCCAACCTGTTCTCCCACTACCTCTCTAAGCTCCAGTGGCACCAAACTACCAGTATTTCTTGTGAAATGCTCAATTATGCTATCATTGCATGTTTTGTGCCTATGTTGGAATACTCTCACTTTGCTTTGCCTCGCTAACCTGCATTATCCAGGGTTCAACTCATTCTCAACTCAACCTGGGAAGTGTTCCCTGATTTCTACAGGCTATTTTAGGAGTCACCTGGTGCTCATGTCATGCCTCTCTCTACTAACGGCAGCACTTATCAAATGAATGTTCATTGTCAGTATGCCTGTTTATCTCCTCAGTGGACTGTGAGTTCACTGAGAACAAGGATTATTATATTCATTCTCAGTCAACCAAGGTATTGCACACAATGTTTAACAAATGTCTCATGAAGAAATAAATTCAATGAAATTAATTAAGCTCATATTTAAGTAATCAACCTCATGATGAAGATATCTTCCCAAGAAATAAACATTTGTGAATGTATGTGTTTTAAGAGAGATGGACAGTAAGCAAATGCAAAAGAGAAACAAAAAACAGAGAAATTCTCTAGTGAGAGAGAAAAAAAGTGACAAGGATTTAAATAACTGGGAAATTTTATCATAATGTAAACAAAGGCCCTCTGACATAATAATTACCCTTCTAGAGATTTATCTTAAGGAAATAATTGGACAAATAGAAAAGACATGGAAATAGGTTAACTGTTAGACTGATGTTTAAAATAGTAAAATACCGGGAACAATCTAAATGTCAAATAAACGGAGAAATTTTCAAAATGATACAAATGGTAAGACCCCATTCTGGGGAAAACTTACAAGTCTTAAAAAATATAAAACAAAATAT
This sequence comes from Manis pentadactyla, assembly GCF_030020395.1. Lineage (NCBI taxonomy): Eukaryota > Metazoa > Chordata > Mammalia > Pholidota > Manidae > Manis > Manis pentadactyla. The sequence continues at coordinate 41,859,717 of NC_080022.1, read as the reverse complement.
AATAGAGAATCTCTTAACAGTGTTGGGTGAATTATACTCTTTTCAAGCTTCTCTGTAGGTTCCCACTTTTCTTAGGATGCATGTATATTATTTGTTAATAAAGGGAAAGAGGATTGAGGATACATCAATTTTAATTAATAGAAACTCAAGCTACTTAAATTTTTGCTTTCAAATATGAAAACTAAAAAAGGAGAGGAACAGTAAAAACAAGAATTTTAAAATATTATCTCCCTAGGATTATAACAGAAGACCAAAATTTTAATTATAACATGCGGAAAGAGAAAGAAGAATTATCTAAAATTAAGAAACAAAGATTTTATTTTTTTTTCTTTCCCCTTGCCCAAGATTTAATTTTTTAAAATAAACTTACAAGGAAAAAACACAGGAATAAAGACAATGTTTAGAATATAAAATGCAAACAATTTATAGGACTCTCTCATGTGGACATATTTATAACATAAGAGATTTATGAAGGTAAGACAAATCTTCCTTGAATCAATAAACCCATCATTAGTTGAAAATGCACTTAATACACCTACCCTGCCGACCATCATAGCCTAGTCTACCATAAAAGTGCTCAGAACACTTACATTACTCTACATTTGTGCAAAATCATCTAACACAAAGCCTATTTTATAGTAAAGTGTTGAATATCTCATGTAATGTACTGAAAGTGAAAAACAGGATGGTTGTATGGGTGCAGAATGACTGTAAGTATATCAGTTGTTTACCCCTTTGACAGCATGGATGACTGGGAGCTGCAGCTTGCTGATACTGCCCAATATCAGGAGAAAATATCATAGTACATATCACCAGCTCAGGAAAAGGTCAAAATCCAAAATTCAAAGTAAGATTTCTAGTGAACATGTATCACTTTCACATCAGTGTGAAGTCACAAAATTGTTAAGTTGAATCATTGTAAGTCAGGGGTCATCTGCAGTTTCCAAAATCCTGGCTAAAGGTTAAAAAAAAAAGGAAAAGAGAGAAACTAAAATGAGGAGGATAAACAAAATATTCTCAGTTAAATATCGTTCCCTATCTTGGCTCTGATTACACTATTCACCATGGAATAAATTCAGTATCTGCTTAATAACAAACTTCTTAATAATATTTCCACCAGGAAGTCTAACAAGGAGTTAAACTTTATATGTACAAAAGTGCATTCAATGTTCCAAAGTCCTCTTTCTTGGTTCCTTATCCTAGTCTGGGCAGGGTTCTCAAGGTAGGTGTGGCAAATTACATTTCCAAAGATGGCTGTTGCAACATCTCCTATCCCACATCATCTTTTTTTTTTTTTAAATTAAAGTATCATTGCCACATGATCTTTTTACACAAGTGGTGAAATCTATGTCTCATTCCTCTAAACCTGGGTAGACATTCATGACCATCTCAACTAATAGAGCAAAACAGGAGGGACACAACATAATTTCCAAGGGCAGGACATAAGAGGTAATACAATTTCTCTTGAGACATCACTCTTTAAATCAAGTTATCACGCCAGAGACCACATGGAAAGGTCACATGTAGATAGATGATGTGACCCAAGAACATTCACATACATGAATGAGCAAGCGTCAAGATGACTCTAGCCCTGGCTACTGTCTGACTACTTCACAAAGACCCTACATGAGACCAGTCAAGCCCCAGAACCACAAGAGATGATAATTATTGCCTTAAGTCACTATGTTTTGATGTATTGTTACATAGCAATAGATACACGTAACAGTAGATTATTAATCTGATACTCTTCAATCCAATCTCATATAAATATTCTAAAGAAGAGTAAGAACCATAAGAGGGACAGGTTAAAAAGAAGACCTACTGAGCTATTTAGCTCTGACACCAAATTTGCATATCCCACTCAATAAAATAGGCTTTGGGCTTTTTTAGAGTACAGTTTAGGAAATACCCCCATTATTCCAGTGAGAAGCTAGGTGAGGTGGCAGGGGAAAGTCTTGCTTCTTTTCACAGAAGCTTACCAAAGTTTTCCTCTAAAACAACATATGGTACACTACTAGTAAAGAGTTCTGATAAATGCATTTTTTATTTCATTAACTTTCCATTGCCATTTCAGTACTCCTTATAGATCAGCACCTGAAGAATTCATCTACCTAAGCCAGCTCCTTAATGAGTCTATGCACCATTATCCACTTGGCTCACCCATCCAAAAACCTGCGTGCCATTCCAGATACCACCTCTCCTTTCCCCTGCCTCACACCCTACACATTCAGTCTAACACCAAGTCTTGTCAATCTGCCTTTTAAATCTCTCAAATCCATCCACTTCTCTCCATTCCCACTGCTGTATCCCATACCACCAATATCTTCGTTGCCCAGGTTTTTGTAAGGATCCTAGTCTCCCTGCCCACCCCCCACTTTGTGTCCATCTGGTCTATACCCTACACAAATCTGATTATATTATTTCCATACTTAACACCATACAATGATATCCTATTTCCCTTAGAATAAAGGCCGTACCTCTATACCTTAGCTCTGATTTAGTTTCTGCATCCTCTTTATATATTATCATCTCAATTCTCAAGTTTTTGCTCTATGCATCGGTCATCCTGATCAACTTCACTTTCAATTCTCTATCTTGGCCATCTCCATTCCTCAATGATGCATGCTAAAATATGGATGAAACTTGAAAACATTATGCTAAGTGAAAGAAGCCAGTGACAAAAGGCCACATATTGTATGGTTCTACTTATACGAAATGTCCAGAAAAGGCAAACAGAAACAGAAAGTATACAGAAAATGGATTAGTGATTGCCGGAGTTTGGGAAAAGGAGTGAAGAGGGAGTGACTGCTAATGAATACACAGCTTCATTTTTGGGTGAGGAAAATGTTCTGGAATTGGATGGTGGTGGTTGCACAACTCTGTGAATATACTGAAAACCACTTAATGTATTCTTTAAACAAGGAATTTTATGGTATATGAATGATACCTCAATAAAACTGTTTTAAAAATAAAACAAAACTAACCTTCACATACTATTATTTAGCCCTGAAATAATCTGCCCCTGCCACTGTTACATTTTTTCCTGATCTTTAAAACAGAGCTGTTTAGTGTATGATGCAATTATGAGTAATCAATTTTCCCCGAGCTTAACTGTAGTCTAACAAATAACCTTTCATTTATTTTTTTTAATTCTTTTTTTCAGAGTGATTTAGGGGGACCATCTTCAAACTATTGTATCTTATAAATAATACCTGACAGTTCCCTAACCAACTGAGTTTGTTTTTTGTTGCATAATAAATCACCTCACAACTTTCAGCAGGAAAAAAAAAACACTATATTTGTATAGTAAAGTCATCACCCAACGAATTAGGGCACAAAGCCTGCTTTAAGTATTTCTTTGGGGGAGGAGACACCACATTTTACTCAATTTAAGAGAAACATTTTTACAACCCAGAAATCTTTAATTTTCTTCCACACCTATCAAGCTATGAATTCATAGGGAATGGGTTTCAGGCCCCTTTCCATTTGTCCTCAGAGTGTGCTTCTCTGGGTGGAGCAGGCTGGCGCTTCAGTTGAACCCAAGTAACTTTCTCTTTGGCTTCCTTCTTTTTCTGATCATGTTCCTTCACAAGCTTCAGGAAGCTATCTTGGCTCTCAGAATGCTTAATATGCTCAATACACACATTAATTCTTTTTGCAAGAATTTTGCTTGCCTTTTACTTGTTTGTTCACAACAATGCCAACAGCCTGCTGGGTAACATCGTAGACTCTTCCAGTTTTGCCACGGACACATTTGTGGGTAACATTCCTTTTTGAATAGTGCCCGTTCCCTTGATGTCTACTATATCACCTTTCTTGTAGATTCACATGTATGTGGACAAAGGAACAACTCCATGTTTTCTAAAAGGTCTAGAAAACATATAGCAAGTGCCTCTCCTCTTTCCCTCTGTGTTGGTGATCTTGACAAATTCCTGGAAGATGGCAGTTCTGGCCCAAACGCCCTGCCACTGTTACCTGACTGATTCTTACTTAGCCTTCTTATCCTATCATACATATCACATCTTCTGTGAAGCCCTTCTGATCAAGGGCTGGGATACATGCTCCTTTTTCTGTATCTTTTACTCCCTCTTTCATAGCACTTATCAACTCCATTATCAATGTTTAAAAAACTGTCCCCCCATTCCAGGCTATTGATGTTTGTCAAGATAGGGACTGCTTCTGTCTTTTTAACATTGTATCCCTGGTATACAGCACTGTTTGGCATTTGGCACAGAGTAAGTACTTACTAACCATTTGTGATTAGTAAGTAAAAATTAGTAAGTAAAATAACTAAATAACTAATTTTCAAAGCACCTCCTCCTAGGAAATGTTTCCATACAAAAGATCTCAAGAGTTGTGCTGAGACTCCTAAGATTTTACTACATTTACTATTCAAACAGCTCCTATTCGTTTGATGACTTTCCTTGAAAGAAAGGCAAAATGTGATTCAAGATTATCTTTGAATACAATGATGGAATATCTAGCAAAACTGGGATTAGAATTTCAAATCAACCATTATCAAAATATAACAAATTTGCTTCTCTGATATTTAATCCAAATGAACAATTTTTTATTAGTAGTCAGTGGAGTTTGGTAAAACAGCACTTGGCTCGGGACTCTGGCAAACTAGGTTTGAATTCATGCTCTTGTATTTAACATTGCTGTTGAGCAAGTTATTTAACCTTTCTGAATCTTAGTTTCTTTATACTTTATATGAAAAGTATACTTTGCAGGATGGTTTTAATAATGAAAAAGAATGTGTTCATGTAAATTGCCTGGCTTAGGTATAATATATAAGTGCCCAATAAATGGTATCCCTTATTATTCATCATCAAAAAACAATTTGTATGAAAGAATTATAAGAGAAAGGCAGAGAGTGATATTGACCATAAAGCCAACCAGTGGACTGGCTTGTTTATACAATTAATAATCCATCAGGGTCACTGGTCTTAAGTGATCAAGTCTGAACAGAGAAAATAAACACAGGAACAAAAAGTAATCTGAATGTTCAACTTTCAGAAGAGGCTAAATATATTTGCTCCTTTAAAAACACCTCTGAATATGAAAACCCTCACTCATAGTGGCAGAAAAAAGAAATGAGATCATCTTTGAGAGGAATTTTATTCCTGCAGATCAAGACCAAAGTACATTGAGAGCAAGATCTGGGAAGGTGACATTGTTGCTAGCCAACATTCACATAGGGTTTCAGGGCCTAGGATATCAACTTGGCATCTTTCACAAACATTGAATTCTTGGTCAAAAGCTATTAGAACTAGATGTTATTTTTATCTAGTATACACTAAACAAAAAGCACAGTTTAACATATATTGGGAAATGTGATAACAGATGTATCAAATACACATGCATTGAAACCTATAGACAATAACAGATTTCAGATTGTTCCTAAAACAAGAAATAAGTACAATTCCCATGTCTGGAGTAGTAAGACTCAAGACCATATGAACAAATTTGTGTACATATGGTAAAAGACTAGAAACTATTCAGATGATACAACTTCCTAAAGCAGCAAAAAGACTGTCCATGACTGGAACCATGATCATTATATTTGTCCAAGTCCATTATCTTTAATTTCTAGATATTAGGTATCTATTGGATTATCTTTACCAATAAAATTCTAGAATTTCTCACCTCTCACTCCATACACACACATAAATTTTTATTGCAAGATAAAATACCACGTTTCGGGGTAACCTATCAACCTATCTAGTTTATCAACCTGTGTGACCTCCTGATCTAAGCGGAATGAATTACAGATCTTCTACACTACAAAGTTGGAATCCCTGCCTTTGAGGGATACTCTAGTATCCTTACAAAACCCTTTTTTTCTTAAGTATGCTCCAGTTGGTTGCTTTGCCTTGCAACAAGAGTAAAAAATTTAAAAAAAACAATAGTATAAGATGATATCATACCAATAGTATGATATAAATTGAGACAAATGATATCAAAATCACAGTTTCAACCTTAACTGCATACATAAAATTTGAAAGATCAAATACTAACTCAAGTATTTTATGATCTACAAGTATGTAATAAACAAGAGACAAATTCACTGGGGAGAGGTTCTTATCTTTTAGATCATTCTAGGTAGTAGACTGTCAGGGATACAAAATTTGTATACCACAAAAATCATATGCACCAAGAGTAATAATAAGACTATATGTGAAGCAGGGTTATAACTCACACTATTTCAGTCACTACAAGTGACATATTTCACATACAAAGTACCAACTACTGAAAAATTAGACAAATTGGTAGGTTCATAAAATTGTTTACTTGCAGTAAAATTATATACTATGTATGCTCCTGTTTTGACAACTTTTTGAAAGCATTTAGAGAACTGTATCTTAATTTTAACAATGTCAACTTTAAGAAAAGCAAGACCTGAAATGTTTCAGCCAAAGCTTAGGATACCTGAGTTGGATGCAACAAGTCCATGCTCAAATTACTTGTATTATGAACACTACAAAGTTATTTAATGACAATCCAAAGAAAATTTCAAACTGTAGGCACTCTCTCAGTTCTTTGGCTCCCTTTTTTTCTAAAGTCTTCATCTACCATCTCCATGTGAACGACTTTTAGATTTCTTTAACCCTCACCTCTCTCTCAAATTGCAGGGCCACAGCTTCATCTTATCTGATATACAGTACTTCTCCATCTGGATGTTCCAGTATACCTTAAATTTCAAACAGTGAACCTTTCACACTCAAGAGGAATATTTCTCAGAAGAGCTGTCTACTCTCAATTGTTCCCTTTCACCTCCCATGGCACGCCACTAATCTTTTCTGGCTTCTTTGTTCATCTTACATTAAATTGTAGTAAATCATATCCTCTTCCTTTATGAAACACTTCTTCCACAACTTAGGTGACACTAAAAATCCTGATTTTCCTCTACTTCTTTGACATATATCCTCTTACCCTCATCCCAGACTCCTGCTTTTCTACCCAGTCTTAAATGTTGAAATTCCTCAGAGTCTGCACTCAAGTCCTCTTCTTTTTTTTGTTTTATATTCTTTTCCAAGGGAATTCTATCTACTACCACTGCCCCAAACACCATCTGTTAACAAGTCCCAATTTCCTTTTCTCCACTTCAGACCTCCTTTCTCGGTTCTAAACCTATAGATACAAATGTCTATTCAATGTCTCCATGTCTCACACACATCTCAAACTCAATATGCACATCTCCTCTCATACTAATCAATGCTGTTTCTTCTTTCCTACATCATCATCTACCCAGTTGCTCATGATATACGCATTCTCTATCTCTCCTTCTCCATGATGCTCATTTCAACATTCGATCATCTCCTAAAATGGGTGAAAATATATTTATTCTGTCTACAACCACTACCTTGGTCCAAGCCACTATTATCCCACATCTGTATTACTGAAATGATCTCTTCAATGATCTTCTCATATTACTTTTGCCACCTACTCTCCCAATCCATTCACTACTCAACAGTTAAAGTAATCTTAAAAAGAACTAATCATTAATCTTTAAAAAGAACTAATCAAGAATCAACAAAGAAACCAAAAGAGAAATAAAAACTACCTTGAGACAAATGAAAATGAAAATGGAACATACCAAAGTTTATAGGACACAACAAAGCAGGTTTAAGAGTAAAGTTCGAAAACAATAAATGCCTACCTCAAAAAACAAGGAAAATTTCAAATGCACAATCTAACTACCTCAAAGAACTAGAAAAGAACAAATGAAGCCTAAAGGAAAGAAATAACAAAGATCAGAGCAGAAATAAATGAAATAGAGACTAAAAAGACAACAGAAAAGATCAATGAAACCAAAGCTGGTTCTCTGAAAACAGCAACAAAATTGATGAACCTCTAGCTAGACTCACCAAGAAAAAAGACAGGGCCCAAGTAAATAAAATCAGAAATGAAAGAAAAGTTACAACTGACACCACAGAAATACAAAGGATCATATGACTACTATGAACAATTATAGCCCAATAAATTGAAAGCCTAGAAGAAATGGATAAATTCCTACAAATATACAAACTTCTAGGAATGACTCATGAAGAAACAGAAAATCTTACCGATTACAAAGAATGAAACTGAATCAGTAATTTAACAATACCCCACAAGTACAAAGTCCAGAATGATATGGCTTCACAGGTGAACTCTATCAAATATTTAAAAAGTAAAAGACCCTACCAAACCCACTTTACATGGCCAGTGTTACCCTACTAACAAAGCAGAAAAAGATACCGTAAAGAAAGAAAATTATAGGCCAATTCCAAAATCAAAACTCCCTAAAAGCAAAAGTCCAGGACAAGATGGTTTTACAGGTGATACCAAATGTTTAAAAAGTTAATACCTATCTCTCTCAAACTATTCCAAAAAATAGAAGAGGAAGGAATGCTTCCAAATTCATTCTATGAGGCCAGCATTACCATGACACCAAAACTAGACAAAGACACTACAAAAAGAGTGAATTAGAGACCAATATCCCAGATGAACATAGATGCAAAAATCCTCGACAAAATATTAGCAAACCAAATTTTTAAATCTATTAAAAAAATGTTGATTCATGATAAAAATTCTCAACAAAGTAGGTATAAAAGGAACATTCCTCAACATAAAAAAGGCCATACATGATAAGACCACAGCTAACATTCTCTATGATATACCATACTCAACGGTAAAAAGCTAAAAGCTTTTCCTCCAGGATCAGGAACAAAACAAAAATGCCTACTCTTGCCATTTTTATTCAATGGAATATTGGAAGTCCTAGCCAGAGCAATTAGTAAACGGGGGGGGGGGGGGGGGGGGGAAGGCATCCAAACTGGAAAGAAGCAAAGATGTCACTATTTCCAGATGACATGACAATATATGTAGAAAATCCTAAAGACCCCATCAAAAATGTTAGAATAAACAAATTGAGTAAAGTTGCAGAATACAAAATCAACATACAAAAATTGTTGCAATTTCTATGTACTAATGAGTTATCAGAAAGGGAAATTAAGAAAACAAACTCATTTTCAATTACATTAAAAATAATAAAATATATAGTAAATTTAACCAAGGAGGTGAAAGACATATACACCAAAAACTGTAAGACAGCTATGAAAGAAATGAAGAAGACACAAATTAAGCTATTTCTTGGTAACAGATTATAAGAATAAATAATGTTAAAATGTCCATACTACCCAAAGCCATCTACAGATTCGATGCAATTCTTATCAAAATTCTAATGGCATTTTTCACAAAACTAGAATAAATAATCCATAAGTTTGAATGGAACTGCAAAAGACCCTGAATAGCAAAAGCAACCTTGAGAGAAAACAAAGCTAGAGACATTACTCTTCTTGATTTCAAACTAAATTACAAAGGCATAGTAAGCAAAGCACTATGGTATTGGCATAAAAACAGACACACTGATCATTGGAAAGAATAAAGCACCCAAAAATAAATCCACACATAAATGGTCAATTAATTTAATTTATGACAAGGGAGCCAAGAACATGCAATGGGAAAATGACATTAATAATATCCTCCGCAATAAATGATGTTGGGATAAACTACTGTCTTACACCATACATAAAAATTAACTCAAAATGTTTACAGACTTGAACATAAGACATGAAACCATAAATATCCTGGAAGAAAACATAGGTAGCAAGGCCCTTGACATCAGTCTTGGTGATGATTTTTTTGGCTCTGACTCCAAAAGTAAAGGGAAAAACAGCAAAAATAAAAATGTGGGACTACATCAAACTCAAAAGCTTCTGCACAGGAAAGGAAATTATCAACAAAACAAAAAGGCAACCTGCTGAACTGGAGAAAATATTTGCAAATTATGTATCTGATAAGGGGTTAATACCCAAAATATATAAAGGACTCATACAACTAAATAGCTAAAAAGTAAATACTCCAATTAAAAACTGGGAAGAAAATCTAACAGACATTTTCAGAGAAGGCATCTAGATGGCTAACAGGCACATGAAAAGGTGCTCAGCAACACTAATCACCAGAAAAATGCAAATCAAAACCACAATATCACCTCACATCAGACAGAAAGGCTAGTATCAAAAAACAAGAAATACCAAGTATTGGTGAAGATGTGGAGAAAAGGGAACCCTCCTACACTGTTGGTGGGAATGTAAATTGATGCAGCCACTATGGAAAGCAGTAAGGAGTTTTCCCATAAAACTAAAAACAGAAATACCTTATGACCAGCAACTCCACTTCTGGGAATTTACCCAAGGAAAACAAAATCACTGACTCAAAAAGATACACGCAAAAGTTAAGGAGGCGGAGCCAACATGGCGGCGTGAGTAGGACAGTGGGAATCTCCTCCCAAAAACATATATACTTTTGAAAATACAACAAACACAACTAGCCCTAAAAGAGAGACCAGAAGACGCAGGACAGGGGCCAGACTGCAGCTACACCAGCGAGAACCCAGCGACTGGTGAAAGGGGTAAGATACAAGCCCCCGCCCGGCGGGACCCAAGCGCCCCTCCCCCCAGCTCCCGGCGGGAGAACAATAGGCAGAGCGGGAGGGAGACGGAGCCCAGGACTGCTGAACACCCAGCCCCAGCCATCCGGGCCAGAGCGCAGACACAGTACGTGCCCAGGGGGCCCTGGATCCTGGGGGAACAGGGAGTAAGACCTCTGAGCGGGTGCCGAAGCTGATGCCCCTGTGACAAAGAAAAGCGGGGGCTTTTTGAAAGTCTTAAAGGGACAGGGACTTAACAGCTTGACGGAAACAACCCAGGTCACAGTACAGCAGCTGGAAATTACAGGGAAAACCGGGTGCACTAACCCCCTGGGCAACAGCTCTGAGACCCCTCTGAGACCCCTCACGGAGGCAGACAGTCAAGCAGCCCCCCCATCCATTACCCCACCGGGCGCTGCGAAAGCAGAGAAGCAGCCTGAGACAAATTCCGCCCACAGAAAGGGAAATTTCTCCCTTCCGGCCAGGCAAGACACAAAGACCCACTCTACATGCAATTACCCAACACAAGCCACTAGGGGTCGCAGTTGTCCCAGTAAAGAAAGGCCAGTAGGAAGTGAAAATTTTGGCCTCCCAGCTGACAGTCAATAGCACCTGTCAACATGAAAAGGCAAAAAAATATGATCCAGACAAGACTAACCCAGACAGCTTCGGCATCTGCTACATCTTCCCCTGAGAAGGAATCTGGGGAGATAGATTTAGCCAGTCTTCCTGAAAAAGAATTCAAAACAAAAGTCATAACCATGCTGATGGACTTGCAGAGAAATATGCAAGAACTAAGGAAGGAGAATTCAGAAATAAAACAAGCTCTGGGAGGACTTCAAAACAGAATGGACGAGATGCAAGAGACCATTAATGGACTAGAAAACAGAGAACAGGAACGCAGAGAAGCTGATGCAGAGAGAGATAAAAGGATCTCCAGGAATGAAAGAATTTTAAGAGAGCTGAGTGACCAATCGAAAAGGAACAATATAAGAATCATAGGTATTCCAGAAGAAGTAGAGAGAGAAAAGGGGATAGAAAATGTCTTTGAAGAAATAATTGCTGAAAATTTCCCCAAACTAGGGGAAGAAATGGCCTCTCAGACCACAGAGGTACACAGAACTCCCATGACAAGGGATCCAAGGAGGGCAACACCAAGACACATAATAATTAAAATGGCAAAGTTCAAAGACAAGGACAAAGTATTACAGGCAGCCAGAGAGAAAAAAAAGGTTACCTACAAAGGAAAACCCATCAGGCTATCATCAGACTTCTCAACAGAAACCCTACAGGCCAGAAGAGAATGGCATGATATACTTAATGCAATGAAACAGAAGGGCCTCGAACCAAGACTACTGTATCCAGCACGAATATCATTTAAATATGAAGGAGGGATTAAATAATTCCCAGACAAGCAAAAGTTGAGTGAATTTGCCTCCCACAAACCACCTCTACAGGGCATCCTACAGGGACTGCTCTAGATGGGAGCACTCCTAAAAAGAGCACACAACAAAACACCCAACATATGAAGAAGGGAGGAGGAGGAATAAGAAGGGAGAGAAATAAAGAATCATCAGACTGTGTTTATAATAGCTCAACAAGCGAGTTAAGTTAGACAGTAAGATAGTAAAGAAGCTAACCCTAAACCTTTGGTAACCACAAACTTAAAGCCTGCAATGGCAATAAATTCATACCTTTCAATAATCACCCTAAATGTAAATGGACTGAATGCACCAATCAAAAGACACAGAGTAATAGAATGGATAAAAAAGCAAGATCCATCCATACGCTGCTTACAAGAGACTCACCTCAAACCCAAAGACGCGCACAGACTTAAAGTCAAGGGATGGAAAAAGATATTTCAAGCAAACAACAGAGAGAAGAAAGCAGGTGTTGCAATTCTGGTATCAGACAAAACAGACTTCAAAATAAAGAAAGTAACAAAAGACAAAGAAGGACATTACATAATGATAAAGGGCTCAGTCCATCAAGAGGATGTAACCATTATAAATATATATGCACCCAATACAGGAGCAACAACATACCTGAAACAAATATTAACAGAACTAAAGGAGGAAATAGAATGCAATGCATTCATTCTAGGAGACTTCAACACACCACTCACTCCAAAGGACAGATCCACCGGACAGAAAATAAGTAAGGACACAGAGGCACTGAACAACACATTAGAACAGATGGACCTAATAGACATCTACAGAACTCTACATCCAAAAGCAACAGGATACATGTTCTTCTCAAGTGCACATGGAACATTCTCCAGAATAGGCCACATACTAGGACACAAAAAGAGCCTCAGTAAATTCCAAAAGATTGAAACCCTACCAACCAACTTTTCAGACCACAAAGGCATTAAACTAGAAATAAACTGTTCAAAGAAAGCAAAAAGGCTCACAAACACATGGAGGCTAAACAACACGCTCCTAAACAATCAATGGATCAATGACCAAATCAAAATGGAGATCCAGCAATATATGGAAACAAATGACAACAACAACACTAAGCCCCAACTTCTGTGGGACACAGCAAAAGCAGTCTTAAGAGGAAAGTATATAGCAATCCAAGCATATTTAAAAAAGGAAGAGCAATCCCAAATGAACGGTCTAATGTCACAACTATCAAAATTGGAAAAAGAAGAACAAATGAGGCCTAAGGTCAGCAGAAGGAGGGACATAATAAAGATCAGAGAAGAAATAAATAAAATTGAGAAGAATAAAACAATAGCAAAAATCAATGAAACCAAGAGCTGGTTCTTCGAGAAAATAAACAAAATAGATAAGCCTCTAGCCAGACTTATTAAGAGGAAAAGAGAGTCAACACAAATCAACAGTATCAGAAATGAGAAAGGAAAAATCACGACAGACCCCGCAGAAATACAAAGAATTATTAGAGACTACTATGAAAACCTATATGCTAACAAGCTGGGAAACCTAGGAGAAATGGACAACTTCCTAGAAAAATACAACCTTCCAAGACTGACCCAAAAAGAAACAGAAAATCTAAACAGACCAATTACCAGCAACGAACTTGAAGCGGTAATCAAAAAACTACCAAAGAACAAAACCCCCGGGCCAGATGGATTTACCTCGGAATTTTATCAGACATACAGGGAAGACATAATACCCATTCTCCTTAAAGTTTTCCAAGAAATAGAAGAGGAGGGGATACTCCCAAACTCATTCTATGAAGCTAACATCACCCTAATACCAAAACCAGGCAAAGACCCCACCAAAAAAGAAAACTACAGACCAATATCCCTGATGAACGTAGACGCAAAAATACTCAACAAATTTTAGCAAACCGAATTCAAAAATACATCAAAACCATCGTACACCATGACCAAGTGGGATTCATCCCAGGGATGCAAGGATGGCACAACATTCGAAAGTCCATCAACATCATCCACCACATCAACAAAAAGAAAGACAAAAACCATATGATCATCTCCATAGATGCTGAAAAAGCATTTGACAAAGTTCAACATCCATTCATGATAAAAACTCTCAGCAAAATGGGAATAGAGGGCAAGTACCTCAACATAATAAAGGCCATCTATGAAAAACCCACAGCCAACATTATATTGAATAGCGAGAAGCTGAAAGCATTTCCGCTGAGATTGGGGACTAGACAGGGATGCCCACTCTCCCCACTGTTATTTAACATAATACTGGAGGTCCTAGCCACGGCAATCAGACAAAACAAAGAAATACAAGGAATCCAGATTGGCAAAGAAGTCAAACTGCCACTATTTGCAGATGACATGATACTGTACATAAAAAACCCTAAAGACTCCACCCCAGAACTACTAGAACTGATATCGGAATACAGCAAAGTTGCAGGATACAAAATCAACACACAGAAATCTGTGGCTTTCCTATATACCAACAATGAACCAACAGAAAGAGAAATCAGGAAAACAACTCCATTCACAATTGCATCAAAAAAAATAAAATACCTAGGAATAAACCTAACCAAAGAAGTGAAAGACTTATATTCTGAAAACTACAAGTCACTCTTAAAAGAAATTAAAGGGGACACTAACAGATGGAAACGCATCCCATGCTCATGGCTAGGAAGAATTAATATCGTCAAAATGGCCATCCTGCCCAAAGCAATATACAGATTTGATGCAATCCCTATGAAACTACCAGCAACATTCTTCAATGAACTGGAACAAATAATTCAAAAATTCATATGGAACCACCAAAGACCCCGAATAGCCAAAGCAATCCTGAGAAAGAAGAATAAAGTAGGGGGGATCTCACTCCCCAACTTCAAGCTCTATTATAAAGCCATAGTAATCAAGACAATTTGGTACTGGCACAAGAACAGAGCCACAGACCAATGGAACAGACTAGACAATCCAGACATTAACTCAGACATATATGGTCAATTAATATTTGATAAAGGAGCCATGGACATACAATGGCGAAATGACAGTCTCTTCAACAGATGGTGCTGGCAAAACTGGACAGCTACATGTAGGAGAATGAAACTGGACCATCGTCTAACCCCATATACAAAAGTAAACTCCAAATGGATCAAAGACCTGAATGTAAGTCATGAAACCATTAAACTCTTGGAAGAAAACATAGGCACAAACCTCTTAGACATAAACATGAGTGACCTCTTCTTGAACATATCTCCCCGGGCAAGGAAAACAACAGCAAAAATGAACAAGTGGGACTATATTAAGCTGAAAAGCTTCTGTACAGCAAAAGACACCATCAATAGAACAAAAAGGAACCCTACAGTATGGGAGAATATATTTGAAAATGACACATCCGATAAAGGCTTGACGTCCAGAATATATAAAGAGCTCACACGCCTCAACAAACAAAAAGCAAATAACCCAATTAAAAAATGGGCAAAGGAACTGAACAGACGGTTCTCCAAAAAAGAAATACAGATGGCCAACAGACACATGAAAAGATGCTCCACATCACTAATTATCAGAGAAATGCAAATTAAAACTACAATGAGGTATCACCTCACACCAGTAAGGATGGCTGCCATCCAAAAGACAAACAACAACAAATGTTGGCGAGGCTGTGGAGAAAGGGGAACCCTCCTACACTGCTGGTGGGAATGTAAACTTGTTCAACCATTGTGGAAAGCAGTATGGAGGTACATCAAAATGCTCAAAACAGACTTACCATTTGACCCAGGAATTGCACTCCTAGGAATTTACCCTAAGAATGCAGCAATCAAGTATGAGAAAGATCAGTGCACCCCTATGTTTATCGCAGCACTATTTACAATAGCCAAGAATTGGAAGCAACCTAAATGTCCATCGATAGATGAATGGATAAAGAAGATGTGGTACATATACACAATGGAATACTACTCAGCCATAAGAAAAGGGCAAATCCAACCATTTGCAGCAACATGGATGGAGCTGGAGGGTATTATGCTCAGTGAAACAAGCCAAGCAGAGAAAGAGAAATACCAAATGATTTCACTCATCTGTGGAATATAAGAACAAAGGAAAAACTGAAGGAACAAAACAGCAACAGAATCACAGAACTCAAGAATGGACTAACAGGTACCAAAGGGAAAGGGACTGGGGAGGATGGGTGGGTAGGGAGGGATAAGGGGGGGCAGAAAAAGAGGGGTATTAAGATCAGCATGCATAGGGGGGTGGGAGAAAGGGGAGGGCTGTACAACACAGAGAAGACAAGTAGTGATTCTACAACAGTTTGCTACGCTGATGGACAGTGACTGTAAAGGAGTATATAGGGGGGACCTGGTATAGGGGAGAGCCTAGTAAACAAAGTATTCGTCATGTAAGTGTAGATTAATGATTAAAAAAAAAAAAAAAAAAGCAGTTCCTATGTGGTGACATCTAATGAGTTCTACACAATGATATAAAGGGCATATAAAAGTGTAGGCAAAGGGTCTGTTTGTGTTTATACAGAGGATCAAAGCCTAATTTGGCTACCCCGAAAATGAACTAAGATACGATATGAAAAAGAACTTCCAACATCAGCACTCTCGGGAAGACTCATGACAGAAGATGATCAGCAAAAAAAAAAAACTCCAACAAAGATCCATGCACTGTCACAGGTGTAGATGCACTCATCCCACCAGTTCCTGGACTAGCCATGGGAATGATGAAGGAGATATCTAAGCTGGCCTGTGCATACAGTAAAACAAAAATTGGACTGGATCTATACTGTTGGAACTCAACCAAGAATTAGGAGAAGTGCAAATTGTAGCACTCCAAAATCTTACAACCACAGACTATTTATCGTTAAAAGAACATATGGGATATGAACAGTCCCCAGGAATGGGTTGTTCTAGTTTATCTGAATTATCTCAGACTGTTTAAGTTCAGTCGGACAATATCCACCATATCATAGATAAGTTTTCACAAATGCCTAAGGTGCCTAACTGGTTTTCTTGGTTTCACTGGAGATGGCTGGTAATTACAGGTATGCTTTGGTTAGGTAACTGTATTCCTATTAGGTTAATGTGTGTGCACAATTTAATTAGTAGTTTAAAACCTATCCATGCTGAAGTTACTCTACAAGACGATATGTCAAAGAAATAATCAATCTTCCCAGGTTTTCTTCTGCCTGCTACTTCTATAGCTTTTCTTCTTCCTACCTAATCACAACCTTTAAATAGAACTCGTGCCACATGTCGAATTTACCGAGTATCATAATTCTTCCAAGTGGTAAAGACACCTCAAGACAAATGCTGGGCATAGAAGCCACAGGGCATAAATATGCAAAGAAGTAAAAAGCTAACCTTTTCAAACAATAAGGCTTCTATCTCACTTACCAACTTAACATTTCCCTGTATGGCCCCGGAAGATGACTGGTTAGCCAGAGACGGGTAAGATTCCTCAAGGGAGGAACAACCTAAGACAGGCACAGTCGCAGGGGGCCATCTGGTGAGAAAATGGGGAGCAGCAGAGGTGAGGCTTAGAACCTCCCCCTTCATGTTCTGAGAGAAATCTTCTGCATACATGGATGTTTATTGCCCTCGTCTAGCTCGGATTAACACATAGTCTACAGGCACACACCTGATCATCTACATTTGCTCTCTTACAACACTAAACTCTGTTTTCTACCTTTATCTCGTATCTACCTACCACTTCAGCATTTTATTAAAAATAATAATAATAGAGAAATGTGGTATCCACATATAAATCAAGTTTAAAAATCAAATGAATATTCATATTTGAACTGTGTATAGTTCATAATGCATGAACAAAACCGAAAGCTTCTGTGATGACTGCCGTTGCACTGTTCACCATGTAACTTATTCACTATGTAAGAATTTGTTCTCCATGTAAGAATTTGTTCGTTATGCATCAGAAGATTGGAGACTGACGAAAATTAGGCTTGGGGTGGATTAATGATTGTGCATTGAGTATTGACCCCCCTATACAGAAATTTATTGTGGTTAACAACTATTTGATCTATAAATAGGAGAGATGCCCTCACAAAAAAAAAAATATATATATATATATATATATATATATATATAAACACACTTCCAATTGTAAAATAAATAAGTAACCGGGAGGTAATGTATAGCATAAGGAATATAGTCAAAATATTGTAACAACTTGGTATGGTGATACCTGGTACCTAGAATTATCATGTATATAAATGTTGAATCACTGTGTTGTACACCTGAAACTAATGTAATGCAATACTGTTGTCAACTACCCTTCAATAAAAAAAAAAAAAAAAAAAAAGATACATGCACTCCTCTATTTATTGCAGCATTATTTCCTAGAGCCAAGATATGAAAGCAACCAGCGTCCATCAGTAGATGAATGGATAAATGTGGTACATATATGAAATGTGGTATTACTCAGCCATAATAAACAATGAAATTTTGCCATTTGCAACAATATGGATGGACCCAGAAGATATTATGCTAAGTGAAATAAGTCAAAGACAAATATCATATGATTTCACATGTGAAACCTAAAAAGCAAAAGAGAAATAGACTCAAAGACAGAGAACAGACTGGTGGTTGTCACAGGGGAAGAGGTTGGGGGATGGACAAAATAGGTGAAGGGGATAAAGAGGTACAAACTTCCAAATATAAATTAGTCATGAAGATGAAGTACAGCATATAGTCAATAATACTGTAATATCTTTGTGTGTTGACACTTATCATGGTGACAATTTAAATCATTTATATAAATGTCAAATCACTATGTTATACACCTGAAAACCAATTCAAAATCATATATTAACTCTATTTCAATTTTAAAATCACAAGATATCACCTCACACTATCAGAACAGCTATTATCAAAAAACAAGAAATAACAAGTGTTGGTGAAGATGTAGAGAAAAAAGAACACTTGTGCACTGTTGGTGAGAATTTAAATGGTGCAGCCTCTATGGAAAACAGTAAGGAGGTTCCTCAAAAAATTAAAAATAAAACTGCCAGGAAACGACTTAAGTGTCTATTGATGGATGAATGGATACATATGTACAAAATATGTATGTACAATATATATATATGTAGTATATACAATACATATGATATATGTGTAAATGTTATTTAGCCATAAAAAAGAATGAAATTTTGTCATTTTCAACAACACAAATGGACCTTGAGGGCATTATGCTAAGTGAGATGTGAAATAAACCCCAGTTCACTTACATGTGCAATTTAAAAAACAAAACAGAACACCAAGCTCATAGATACAGAGAATAGATAGTGGTTGTTAGAGGTGAGAGGTGGGGACAAAAAGGGTGATGAGACTTAAAAGGTATGTAAGTCATGGGGATGTAATGTACAATATGGTGACTACAGTTAATAATACTGTACTGCATATTTGAAAGGTGTTGAGAGAGTAGATCTCAAAATACCCCATCAAAAAAAATTTTTTTGTAATTGTATTGTGATGTATGTTAAGTATCAAGTAGACTTACTGTGGTGATATTCTCACCATATATACAAATACTGAATCATGTTGGACACCTAAAAGTAGTATTTATGTGTCAATTATACCTCAAGATTTAATCAACTGATTCTTCAATCTGAAACTCTTGTTTTCCACTGCACTTAAAATATTAAAACTCCTTAATATGACCTTAAAAAGCCCTGCATAATTTTACCCCTGCCTATCTCTCCAGCTTATTCTTTTGCCACTTTCCATCCTATTTCTCTCCATTCACACTGACATCTTCTTATTCCTCAAGAGTGTCACGTTCTTTCCCACCTCTGCTCCTTTATCCATGCTGTTCCCCCTCCTTGAATTGTTGTTTCCCACTCTTTTCTTCTGACTCTGTCCTCCTGGCTAGAACAAACTCACTCAACCTTCAGGTCTCAGATGAAATTTCAATTCCTCAAGGAAGTGCTCCTTTGACCCCCAGACTAGGCTCCCTACGCAGCTATCTTACAACTCTATAATTACCTTTGTAACATTGTAAAATATCAGCTGTATGAGGATAGGTTCCATGATACCTTGTTCACCAATGTATTGACAGCACTTAACATAACACCTGGAAGGCAGTAAATAAACATTTGTTCTATGGATACATGCTGAGGTTTTGTAAATTCACAAATTAATAAATGCAACTACAACATTTAATTTGTCCTATTAAGTGTCATCCAAGTGTCAATCCTCTCAAGTTTCAATATTTATGATGACCTTCAACTTACTAATCTAATTTATTGATCCTTACCCTCTTGATTTCTCTACCATTTTCATTGAGACTCCTTAAAAGAACCACTGTAAATTTTGCACTTTAACATCCACCACACTCAAAATGAGTAGAACACTTGTTGGCTGAGAGCTTTTGCAACATGGTATGATAAGGTTCACTGGCCAGTAGTTTACAGCACAATCTGCCAAGTTAGAGCTCAGTGATTGAAAGTGTATGACAGCATCCAGAGTGTGGACTATACTGAAATAGATTGTTTCATATATCCTTTAGAATCATTGTTTTTAACAAAAATTTCCATGAAATAGTTAATAAATCAATACTCTATGTATCTATTTTCTTGGGGGGAGGGAGAGAATAATAAGGGTATTATTTTTTGTCCACTTACTATGTACCACACACTGTTCCAAGTACTTCATAGGCATTAAATCCTTAATTCTCTTAACAACACCTCAATAGTAGGTATAGAATTAAGCCCTCCAGCATGTACATACACTACAAGAGAGCAGGAATTTTTGTCTTAATCTTCCTTGTTTTATCACTGGCATCCAGAATAGTGTCTGGAATTGTAAGCACTCAAACAGTTGTTGAGTGAATGAGGAAATGGAGGCAAAAAGAAGTTAAGTAACTGTACAGTCACACACAATGGCAGAGCCAGGATCTGAACCCAGAAAATCTGACTACATGTAAGAGAATGAAACTGGATTATTGTCTAACTCCATAAACAAAAGTAAACTCAAAATGGATCAAAGACCTGAATGTAAGTCATGAAATCATAAAACTCTTAGAAGAAAACATAGGCAAAAATCTCTTGAATATAAACATGAGCAACTTTTTCCTGAACACATTTCCTCAGGCAAGGGAAACAAAAACAAAAAGTTCATGAACATGTGGGATCAAATCAAAAAGCTTCTGAAAGCAAAGGACACAATATTCATAAATCTGATAAGGGGTTTGACATCTAAAATACATGAAGAACTCAAATGCCTCAACACCCAAAAAACAAATAACCCAATTAAAAAATGAGCAGAGGACCTGAACAGACATTTCTCCAAAGAAGAAATACAGTTGGCCAACAGGTACATGAAAAGATGCTCTACATCGCTAATCATCAGGGAAATGCAAATTAAAACCACAATGAGATTATCACCTCACATCAGTTAGAATGGCCATTATCCAGAAGACAAGAAATAACAAATGCTGTGTGGATGTGGAGAAACAGGAACCTTCCTACACTGTTGGTGGGACTGCAAATTGGTGCAACTGCTGTGGAAAGCAATATGGAGGTTCCTCAAAAAACTAAAATAAAAATACCATTTGACCCAGTAATTCCACTCCTAGGAATTCACCCAAAGAAAACAAGATTCACTGATTCGAAAAGATATAAGCACCCCCATGTTTATCGCTACACTATTTACAATAGCCAAGATATGGAAATAACCTATCAATAGATGGATGGATAAAGAAGCTGTAGTATATACATACAATGGAATGTTATTCAGTCATAAAAAGAAAAGAAATCCCACCATTTGCAACAACATGGATGAATCTAGAGGGTATTATGCTCAGTGAAATAAGCCAGGCAGAGAAAGACAAACAACAAATGATTTTTTTTATTAAGGTATCATTGATATACAATCTTATGAAGGTTTCACACGAGCAACATTGTGGTTACCACATTCCCCACTATTATCAAGTCCCCACCACATACCCCATTATAGTTACTGTCCATCAGCATAGTAAGATGCTATTAAGTCACTACTTGTCTTTCTGTGCTATACTGCCTCCCCTGTGCCTCCCCTATATTATGTAACACTAAATGATTTCATTCACTTGTAGAGTATAAAAACAAAGCAAGGGGGACTCGATAACATGGGTGAATGTAGTAACAACATTGTTTTTTTGTGTGAAACCTTCATAAGAGTGTATATCAGTGATACCTTAATTTTTAAAAAAATGCAAAACAGAAGGAACAAAATTGCAGTAGATTCATAAGACACCAAGAAGGGACTAGTGGTTACCAAACGGGAGGGGTTGGCGAAGGTTGAGGGGGGAGGGTGTGTGAGGGTGAAGGAGATAAAGAGGCACAATAATTCACAATCATGATATAGGTTGGTCATGGGGATGGTAGTACAGCATGGAGAATACAGTTAATCATTCTATAACATCTTACTATGTCGACAGATAGTGACAGCACTAGAGGGGGTAAGGAGTTAATAACACGGGTAAATGTTGAACCACTGTGTTGTATATTTGAAACCAACATAAGATTGATATCAATGATACTTCAATAAACAAATAAATAAATAAGGCAAGGGGAGAAATGAGAAGTTTACTATGATTTTCTATGATGGAGCTCAGGGATTCCATTAGAGTGCCTCCTAATATTGCAATATCCAGTGATAAAATTAATGGGAGACTATAGAAACCCCACATATAGTTAGGAATGCCAAGGCCTAGACCTCTGAGGAAATAGCTTTGGATCACCCCACCAAAACAGACAACTGTGACCAGCTGAGCACAAAGAGAACTTGGAGAATGTTATCAATGCCAACGATAATCTCAGGAGCACTCGCAGAAATGAAAATTGTTGTTTCTGCTCATGTTTTCTTCCTTGTTCTTCTATGTATATAATAATATATTTTTTCTTCTCTTGTCTCCATAGTTTTGAAAAAATTAATAAATATTAATTTTTTAAAATTCCTATAAGTTCTTGTCATTCCTGGGTATTATAAATCTTTGCCAATCTCACAGGTAGGAAATGGGACTTGATTTTTTTAATTTACATTTTTAAGAAGTAAAACTGAACCAGTATTATATCTTTCATGTTCATTGGCCTTTTAACAAATTAACCATATATATGATATATATATCTCATGATTAGAAGCTTTGTCCTAGTTTAATGTTTGTTCTTTTTTTCTACATAGAAATCTTTCATTATTATGCAGTCATATTCATCAATCTTCTTTATGGCTTCTACATTTCACATCATACTTAGAAAAGCCTTCCTTATTCCAATATTATAAGAACATTCACCCATGTTTTCTCTTCTATTCTCATGACTAATTTAGTTTGTTTTATTCTCTTATCAGCTGGAATCTATTTTGGTAGGAAAAGTCGTATAAACTTGCTTCTCTCATTCAGTAATATGTTCTAGATACCTTTCCAGATCAACTATTTTGTTTAACTGTGCACAGAGTATTCTAAAATATACCAATATCATAGTTGTATTTAATTATTTATATTTAACAGTTATATATAACTACATATAACTAATTTCCATATTAGTCATTATAGCACTGATAAGCATTTACATTTTCCGCTACTTTTCCACAATTATCAAGAATGCTGCCATGATTACTCTTGTACATGCCTCCTTATAGACTTTTTTTAAGATACGTATTAAGATATGGGTAACTGTTGAACCACTGTATTGTACATTTGAAACCAACATAAGATTATATATCAATGATACTTCAATTTAAAAAAAAGAGGCACAGACAAAAAAGATATGTATTAAGAAATGGAATTGCTGAGTCATTAGTGTCCATTTCGATACTGACAAATAATCCTCCAAAACGATATGCCTAATACATTTTCATTTTAAGAATTCATTCAAATTGTTGTTTCTTCTCATTTTCTTCCTTGTTCTTCTTTGTATATATTACATTCTTTTCCTTGTTTCCCTAGCTTTAAAAAATTAATAAATATTTTATGTCAAAAAAATTCATTCATTCAAATATTTAAGTGCTTTGTAGCAGCACTGTTCACTGTTCTTAGAGGCTGAGTATACAGCATAATGGTAACCAACTCAGACAAGCACACTGCATTGGTGATTAAGGGTGTGGGCTCTAGAGACAGACTGCCTAAGCTCAAATTTGGTCTCAACAAGTACTAGATGTCTGACCTTTGGCAAGTTACTCTATCTTCATGCCTCAAGATCCTTATCAATAAAACTGTAATAATAATAGTACTTACCTAACAGGAATGTACGCCTGACATAGAGAAGTACTCAATAAAGTTTTCTTAGCATTTTTATTTAAATTTGCTATTATCGCCTGAGGGGGTAGAAGATGGCGGCGTGAGTAGAGCAGCGGAAATTTCCTCCCAAAACCACATATATCTATGAAAATATAACAAAGACAACCCCTCCTAGAATAAAGACCAGAGGACACAGGACAATATCCAGACCACATCCGCACCTGAGAGAACCCAGCGCCTCGCTAAGGGGGTAAGATACAAGCCCCGGCCCCGCGGGAGCCGAGCGCCCATCCAACCACTCCAGGCGGGAGAAGAATACGTAGAGCGGGAGGAAAACGGAGCACAGGGCTGCCGAACACCCAGCCCCAGCCATCCGGGCCAGAGTGCAGGGCCCTGGATACTAGGAAAACAGGACAGCAAGAACAGTTAGCGGGCACCAGAGGACATAAGAAAAGCGCACAACCATTTTTTTTTTTCTGTTTTGTTTTGGCGAGCGCTTTTTGGAAGTCCTCCAGGCCGCTCCCCCTTCAACGCGACTCCACCACTTTGGAGCAGAGGCCCGAACCAGGCCACGCCCACAGTACCAGCGGAGATAAAATCCATAGCAGCCGGGCAGGAAGCAGAAACCCTGTCTGTGCGCAGCTGCCCAGCACAAGCCACTAGAGATCGCTGTTCTCCCAGGAGAGGAGGGCCACAAACCAACAAGAAGGGAAGTTCTTCCAGCTGTCACTCGTCCCAGGTCTGCAAACTATTCCTATCACCATGAAAAGACAAAGCTACAGGCAGACAAAGATCACAGAGACAACACCAGAGAAGGAGACAGACCTAACCAGTCTTCCTGACAAAGAATTCAAAATAAGAATCATAAACATGCTGACAGAGATGCAGAGAAATACACAAGAGAAATGGGATGAAGTCCGGAGGGAGATCACAGATGCCAGAAAGGAGATCACAGAAATGAAACAAACTCTGGAAGGGTTTATAAGCAGAATGGATAGGATGCAAGAGGCCATTGATGGAATTGAAACCAGAGAACAGGAACGCATAGAAGCTGACATAGAGAGAGATAAAAGGATCTCCAGGAATGAAACAATGTTAAGAGAACTGTGTGACCAATCCAAAACGAACAATATCCGTACTATAGGGATTCCAGAAGAAAAAGAGACCGGAAAAAAGATGGAAAGTATCTTAGAAGAAATAATTCCTGAAAACTTCCCAAAACTGGGGGAGGAAATAATCGAACAGACCACGTTAATACACAGAACCCCCAACAGAAAGGATCCAAGGAGGACAACACCAAGACACATAATAATTAAAATGGCAAAGATCAAGGACAAAGAAAGAGTTTTAAAGGCAGCTAGAGAGAAAAAGGTGACCTATAAAGGAAAACCCATCAGGCTAACATCAGACTTCTCGACAGAAACCCTACAGGCCAGAAGAGAATGGCATGATATATTTAATACTATGAAACAGAAGAGCCTTGAACCAAGGATACTGTATCCAGCATGATTATCATTCAAATATGACGGTGGGATTAAACAATTCCCAGACAAACAAAAGCTGAGGAAATTTGCTTTCCACAAACCACCTCTGCAAAACATCTTACAGGGACTGCTCTAGATGGGAGCACTCCTGGAAAGAGCACAGCATAAAACACCCAACATATGAAGAATCAAGGAGGAGGAATAAGAAGGGAGAGAAGAAAACAATCTCCAGACAGTGTATATAACAGCTCAATAAGTGAGCTAAGTTAGGCAGTAAGATACTAAAGAGGCTAACCTTGAACCTTTGGTAACCACGAATTTAAAGCCTGCAATGGCAATAAGTACGTATCTTTCAATAGTCACCCTAAATGTTAAAGGGCTGAATGCACCAATCAAAAGACATAGAGTAACAGAATGGATAAAAAAGCAAGATACATCTATATGCTGCTTACAAGAAACTCACCTCAAACCCAAAGACATGTACAGACTAAAAGTCAAGGGATGGAAAAACATATTTCAAGCAAACAACAGCGAGAAGAAAGCAGGGGTTGCAGTACTAATATCAGACAAAATAGACTTCAAAACAAAGAAAGTAACAAGAGATAGAGGAAGACACTACATAATGATAAAGGGCTCAGACCAACAACAGGATATAACCATTCTAAATATATATGCACCCAACACAGCAGCACCAGCATATGTGAAACAAATACTAACAGAAGTAAAGGGGGAAATAGACTGCAATGCATTCATTCTAGGAGACTTCAACACACCACTCAACCCAAAGGATAGATCCACTGGGCAGAAAATAAGTAAGGACACAGAAGCACGGAACAACACAGTAGAGCAGATGGACCTAATAGACATCTATAGAACTCTACATCCAAAAGCAACAGGATATACATTCTTCTCAACTGCACATGGAACATTCTCCAGAATAGACCACATACTAGGCCACAAAAAGAGCCTCAGAAAATTCCAAAAGATTGAAATCCTACCAACCAACTTTTCAGACCACAAAGGCATAAAACTAGAAATAAACTGTACAAAGAAAGCAAAGAGGCTCACAAACACATGGAGGCTTAACAACACGCTCCTAAATAATCAATGGATCAATGACCAAATCAAAATGAAGATCCAGCAATATATGGAAACAAATGACAACAACAACACTAAGCCCTAACTTCTGTGGGACACAGCAAAAGCAGTCTTAAGAGGAAAGTATATAGCAATCCAAGCATATTTAAAAAAGGAAGAGCAATCCCAAATGAACGGTCTATTGTCACAACTATCGAAATTGGAAAAAGAAGAACAAATGAGGCCTAAGGTCAGCAGAAGGAGGGACATAATAAAGATCAGAGAAGAAATAAATAAAATTGAGAAGAATAAAACAATAGCAAAAATCAATGAAACCAAGAGCTGGTTCTTCGAGAAAATAAACAAAATAGATAAGCCTCTAGCCAGACTTATTAAGAAGAAAAGGGAGTCAACACAAATCAACAGTATCAGAAACGAGAAAGGAAAAATCACGACGGACGCCACAGAAATACAAAGAATTATTAGAGAATACTATGAAAACCCATATGCTAACAAGCTGGGAAACCTAGGAGAAATGGCAACTTCCTAGAAAAATACAACCTTCCAAGGCTGACCCAGAAAGAAACATAAAATCTAAACAGACCAATTACCAGCAATGAAATTGAAGCGGTAATCAAAAAACTACCAAAGAACAAAACCCCCGGGCCAGAAGGATTTACCTCGGAATTTTATCAGACACACAGAGAAGACATAATACCCATTCTCCTTAAAGTTTTCCAAAAAAAGAACAGGAGGGGATACTCCCAAACTCATTCTATGAACTAACATCACCCTAATACCAAAACCAGGCAAAGACCCCACCAAAAAAGAAAACTACAGACCAATATCCCTGATGAATGTAGATGCAAAAATACTCAACAAAATATTAGCAAACTGAATTCAAAAATACATCAAGAGGATCATATACCATGATCAAGTGGGATTCATTCAAGGGATGCAAGGATGGTACAACATTCAAAAGTCCATCAACATCATCCACCACATCAACAAAAAGAAAGACAAAAACCACATGATCATCTCCATAGATGCTGAAAAAGCATTTGACAAAGTTCAACATCCATTCATGATAAAAACTCTCAGCAAAATGGGAATAGAGGGCAAGTACCTCAACATAATAAAGGCCATCTATGAAAAACCCACAGCCAACATTATATTGAACAGCGAGAAGCTGAAAGCATTTCCTCTGAGGTCGGGGACTAGACAGGGATGCCCACTCTCCCCACTGTTATTTAACATAGTACTGGAGGTCCTAGCCACGGCAATCAGACAAAACAAAAAAATACAAGAAATCCAAATTGATAAAGAAGAAGTTAAACTGTCACTATTTGCAGATGACATGATACTGTACATAAAAAACCCTAAAGACTCCACCCCAAAACTACTAGAACTGATATGGGAATACAACAAAGTTGCAGGATACAAAATCAACACACAGAAATCTGTGGCTTTCCTATACACTAACAATGAACCAACAGAAAGAGAAATCAGGAAAACAACTCCATTCACAATTGCATCAAAAAAAAAAATACCTAGGAATAAACCTAACCAAGGAAGTGAAAGACTTATACTCTGAAAACTACAAGTCACTCTTAAGAGAAATTAAAAGGGACACTAACAGATGGAAACTCATCCCATGCTCATGGCTAGAAAGAATTAATATCGTCAAAATGGCCATCCTGCCCAAAGCAATATACAGATTTGATGCAATTCTTATGAAACTACCAGCAACATTCTTCAATGAACTGGAATAATTCAAAAATTCATATGGAAACACCAAAGACCCCGAATAGCCAAAGCAATCCTGAGAAAGAAGAATAAAGTAGGGGGGATATCACTCCCCAACTTCAAGCTCTACTATAAAGCCATAGTAATCAAGACAATTTGGTACTGGCACAAGAGGAGAGCCACAGACCAATGGAACAGACTAGAGAATCCAGACATTAACCCAGACATATATGGTCAATTAATATTTGATAAAGGAGCCATGGACATACAATGGCGAAATGACAGTCTCTTCAATAGATGGTGCTGGCAAAACTGGACAGCTACATGTAGGAGAATGAAACTGGACCATTGTCTAACCCCACATACAGAAGTAAACTCAAAATGGATCAAAGACCTGAATGTAAGTCATGAAACCATTAAACTCTTGGAAGAAAACATAGGCACAAACCTCTTAGACATAAACATGAGTGACCTCTTCTTGAACATATCTCCCCGGGCAAGGAAAACAACAGCAAAAATGAACAAGTGGGACTATATTAAGCTGAAAAGCTTCTGTACAGCAAAAGACACCATCAATAGAACAAAAAGGAACCCTACAGTATGGGAGAATATATTTGAAAATGACACATCCGATAAAGGCTTGACATCCAGAATATATAAAGAGCTCACACGCCTCAAACAAAAAACAAATAACCCAATTAAAAAATGGGCAGAGGAACTGAACAGACAGTTCTCAAAAAAAGAAATACAGATGGCCAACAGACACATGAAAAGATGCTCCACATCGCTAATTATCAGAGAAATGCAAATTAAAACTACAATGAGGTATCACCTCACACCAGTAAGGATGGCTGCCATCCAAAAGACAGAGAACAACAAGTGTTGGCGAGGCTGTGGAGAAAGGGGAACCCTCCTACACTGCTGGTGGGAATGTAAGTTAGTTCAACCATTGTGGAAAGCAGTATGGAGGTACATCAAAATGCTCAAAGCAGACTTACCATTTGACCCAGGAATTGCACTCCTAGGAGTTTACCCTAAGAATGTAGCAATCAAGTATGAGAAAGATCAGTGCACCCCTATGTTTATCGCAGCACTATTTACAATAGCCAAGAATTGGAAGCAACCTAAATGTCCATCGATAGATGAATGGATAAAGAAGATGTGGTACATACACACAATGGAATACTACTCAGCCATAAGAAAAGGGCAAATCCAACCATTTGCAGCAACATGGATGGAGCTGGAGGGTATTATGCTCAGTGAAACAAGCCAAGCGGAGAAAGAGAAATACCAAATGATTTCACTTATCTGTGGAATATAAGAACAAAGGAAAAACTGAAGGAACAAAACAGCAGCAGAATCACAGAACTCAAGAATGGACTAACAGGTACCAAAGGGAAAGGGACTGGGGAGGATGGGTGGGTAGGGAGGGATAAGGTGGGGGGAGAAGTAGGGGGGTAATAAGATTAGCATGCGTGGAGGGGTAGGAGAAAAGGGAGGGCTGTACAATACAGAGAAGGCAAGTAGTGATTCTACAACATTTTGCTATGCTGATGGACAGTGACTGTAAAGGGGTTTATAGGGGGGACCTGGTATAGGGGAGAGACTAGTAAACATTATATTCATCATGTAAGTGTAGATTAGTGATACCAAAAAAAAAAAAAGGGGCAGTTCCTGTGTGGTAACCTCCAATGAGTTCTACACAAGAGTATAAAGGGCATATAAAAGTGTAGGCAAAGGGTCTGTTTGCGTTTATACAGAGGATCAAAGCCTAATTGCGCTACCCCAAAAATGAACTAAGATATGATATGAAAAAGAACTTCCAACATCTGCACTCTCTGGAAGACTCATGCCAGAAGATGATCATCAAAAAACCCCAACAAAGATCCATGCACTGCTACAGCTGTAGATGCACTCATCCCACCAGTTCCTGGACTTGCCATGGGAATGAAGAAGGAGATATCTAAGCTGGCCTGTGCATACAGTAAAACAACAAATTTGACTGGATCTATACTGTTGGAACTCAATCAAGAATTAGGAGAAGTGCAAATTGTAGTGCTCCAAAATCTTACAACTACAGACTATTTACTGTTAAAAGAACATAAGGGATGTGAACATTCCCCAGGAATGGGTTGTTTTAATTTGTCTGATTTCTCTCAGACTGTTCAAGTTCAGTTGGACAATATCCACCATATCATAGATAAGTTTTCACAAATGCCTAAGGTGCCTAACTGGTTTTCTTGGTTTCACTGGAGATGGCTGGTAATTACAGGTATGCTTTGGTTATGTAACTATACTCCTATTATGTTAATGTGTGTGCGCAATTTAAGTAGTAGCTTAAAACCTATACATGCTGAAGTTACTCTACAAGAAGATATGTCAAAGAAATAATCAATCTTCCCATGTTTTCTGCCGCCTGCTACTTCTATGGCTTTTCTTCTTCCTTCCTAATTACAACCCTTAAATAGAATTCGTGCCTCATATCAAATTTACCGAGTATCATAATTCTTCCAAGTGGTAAAGATACCTCAAGATAAATGCTGGGCATAGAAGCTACAGGGCATAAATATGCAAAGAAATAAAAAGCTAACCATTTCAAACAATAAGGCTTCTCTCTCACTTACCAACTTTACATTTCCTTGTATGGCCCTGGAAGATGACTGGTTAGCCAGAGATGGGTAAGATTCCTCAAGGGAGGAACAACCTAAGACAGGCACAGTCGCAGGGGGGTTCATCAGGTGAGAAATTGGGAATCAACAGAGGTGAGGCTTAGAACCTCACCCCCCCTGTTCTGAGAGAAATCTTCTGCATACGTGGATGTTTTATTGCCCTTGTCTAGCTTGGATTAACACATAGTCTACAGGCACACACCTGATCATCTACATTTGCTCTCTTAAAACAATGTTTTCTACCTTTATCTTGTATCTACTTACCACTTCAGCATTTTATTAAAAATAATAATAATAAAGAGAGAAATGTGGTATCCACATATAAATCAAGTATAAAAATCAAATGAGTATTCATATTTGAACTGACTGTTTATAGTTCATAATGCATGAGCAAAACCGAAGGTTTCTGTGATGGCTGCCCTTGTACTGTTCACCATGTAAGAACTTATTCACTATGTAAGAATTTGTTCTCCATGTAAGAACTTGTTTGTTATGCCTCAGAAGACTGGAGACTGACGAAAATTAGGCTTGGGGTGGATTAATGATTGTGCAATTAGCATTGACTCCCCTATACAGAATTTTATTGTTGTTAACAACCATTTGATCAATAAATATGAGAGATGCCCTCACAAAAAAAAAAAAAAGTACACACTTCCAATGGTAAAATACTAAGTAACCGGGATGTAATGAATATAGTCAAGATATTGTAACAGCTTGGTATGGTGATAGCTGGTACCTAGAATTGTCATGTATATAAATGTTTAATCACTATGTTGTACACCTGAAACTAATGTAATGTAATACTGTGTGTCAACTACCCTTCAATAAAAAATAATTATCTAAAGAAAAAAATTTGCTATTATCAACCTTTATTTTTGCCATTGAGAGAGGTAAAAATATTTCATTATTTAATCACCATTCATTACTAATAAGATTGACAAATTTTTACCTTTTGTATTTCCTATTCTGTTACCTCCTGTTCAATTCCTTTGTCCATTTTTTTCTGTTGGGATATTTGTCTTTTTCTTAATGATTTGGCTATTAAATATGATGCAAATATTTTCTATTATGAAATAATAGGTACCTAAACTATGATGAATAGGCTATCAGGTTCTATTTGTGGCCAAATCACAAGAACAACAGAACTGACTTCTAGTTTGCAAAGAGAATTTCAAGTCCTGCTCTTTATTTTAAAAGGTTTCTTTTAAAGAAGACCTGGGAAAGGAGATAAGGAAACTCCCAGCAATGTAATGTATCAGCTAAAGTCTTAGTGGCAGTTTCTATCTTACCCATTCTTGTCTCCTAACCACCTGATAGAGTGTCTGGCACATAACATACTCTGGATGAACAAGCATTGTTTGAATGAATGCAAAATTTCCTTCCTAGGTTACAAGCCCTATGTGGGCAAGGACTGTGTCATACTAACACTGGTATTATTTACAAAATGCATAACAGTGCTTTTACACAGAGGAAGCACTCAAATGCTTTACTGAATAGCTTACTATCTCTGTAACTGCATGAAAGTATCTGAGATAATCAATTTAAAACAAGCAATCCCTTCCTCATACAAAGATTACACTCTGATTTGCAGTTACAGATAGCTCTGTACAGAGTTCGGTGTTGTTTGGATCTCTTTGTCTCAAATTCACTGTTTCAAGTCTTTGTATGCCACTGGCAGTTACATGCTGCTGACACCATGTCTGTGCAGTATTCCTCATGTTTAAGTCTCTCGTTAAGCCATTTCTTTTCATTGCATTATTTAAGAATAAATCCATTTCAGAACATAAAACACAGCTATTTGGGTCACCTGATTCTTCTTCCCACATACCTGGGTAGAGCTCTCCTTTGCTAAGTGATGCTATGCTGGTTACTTTCCAGGATATCACTCTTGGTGATTTCGGCTTGCAGTTTCATGCGAAACAATGAGACAATATGGTATAATGGAAGAAACACAAGATTCCTGGAGCCAGATGACTTGTGTTTAAGTAGGAGCTCAGCCCTTTTTACAAACTATATGACCTTACTATTCCTAAATCTTAGTTTCCCTCAGTTTTCAAATGGGGATAATATCAATAGTACCTAATGCACCTGGGTCAAAAGACTGCAATAAGAATTTTAAAATAGATAATACTACATAAATATTTTACAAAGAATTCCACAAATAGGTGTCACTACTATATGAAATAAGGCTGAAAGACTCAGTAAAAAGATTCCACCAGACAATTCACTTCATAAGGGTAAGGATCATGTCTGACTGGGTTATGGCTACATCTCCAAAGTCTGGCATATTTGAATGAAGATTAAAACAATGATATAAAATGACAAGAGCACTCACCAGTGATCTTAGTCAAATTAATAAATCTCTGAGTTTTAATTTTCTGATTTATAAAATAAGACCACCACCCACATCAAAAGATTGCTAGGAGGATTAAAAATAAATAATATCCATAGAACATAATACTTATCTATTTGCTCTTTCCTCCTAGGCCAAATATTGTTTTAGGACTTGGATGTACAAAAGGTAGATACTGTTAATAGTTTAAATAATAATGGATACTGACTCAAATTATTCTAGGGACAGTCAGGGAACACTATGCTATCATCTGCCCTTTAATCTCTATAAAAATTAATACACTGGCAAAGTCATTATTTAAGAACTTCATCTTAGCTGTTTAAACTGCCTCACTGAAATTGTGACTCATATGCACATAAACTCTTGCAATGAAAGACTACCAGTGAAGTTAAAAATGTCTTCTCAGAGACAAACACTCCTTTATGTAATATAGACATAACAATATACTGTTAGTCAAAATTATTTAAAGCATCAAAGCCATATCAAAACAAAGTCACTTATTGGGCACAGCATATAAGATGGGAACAATGTTTTATTTAGTTCTCAATATGTTCACCTACATAGAATCCAATCCATATTACGCATCAGACTTAAAGCTAGAGTAGCTATCAACAGACCCCCAAAACACAGGAAGATCAAACAGGACTGACATGAGAAACAGACAATTCAACAATAATACTTGTAGGTTTCAATACCCCATTTTCAATAATGGAGTAAACAACTAGGCAGAAAATTAGCAAGGAAACAGAAAACATGAACAACACCATAAGCCATCTAGACTTGACAAACACCCACTGAACACTCTGCCCAACAGCAGCAGGGGGTATACATTCTTCTCAAGTGCAGGAGCCAGGTGAAACTACACACTAAGCCATAAAACAAGTCTCGATACACTTAAAAGGACTGAAATCATGCAAAGTATGTTTTCTGACCACAATGGAATGAAATTAGAAATCAGTAACAGAAGGAAATTTGAGAAATTTAAAATTTGGTGGAAATTAATACACTAAATAACCAACAAGTCAAATAATAAATCACAAGGAAAATTGGAAAATACTTTGAGATGAATAAGAAAGCAAACACAACATACCAAAACTTATGGGATGTATCAAAAGCAATGCTTAAAGGGAAATTTACAGCTATAAACACCTACAATTTTATTAAGTAAAATTTCAAATAATAACCTAAATCTCCACCTTAAGAAACTGGAAAAAGAGGAGTAAACCAAATCTAAAACAAACAGAAGGAAGGAAAAAATAATGATTAGAATGGAAATACATAAAATAGAAAAAATAGAGAAAATGAGCAAAACCAAAAACTGTTCCTTTGGCAAGATCAACAAAATTAACAAACATTTAGCTAGACTGACCAAGTGAGGGAAAACTCAAATTACTAAAATCAGAAATGAAAGTGGGGGTATTACCACTGACTTTACAGAAATAAAAAGGATTGTAAAAGAATGCTCTGAAAAACAATAGACCAATGAACTGGACAACCTAAATGAAACAAATTCTTAGAAAAAAGTAGCAAAACTGACTCAAAAAGAAATAAGCACTCTGAACAGGCCTATAATTAAAGAGACTGAATTATGAACTTAAACCTTCCCACAAATTGAATTTTATTTTTAAATAAATTTTATTGAAGTATAATTCACATATAAAAATTAATTTTTAAAATGTTTTTATTGAAGTACATACAAAATGCACAGATCTTAGTGTACAGCTTAATACATTTGGACATATGTATACACTCATGTAACCATCATCTGGACCAAGATATCAGACATTCTAATTTTTTTCCCCTCACCTACTTCACCCATCCTTCCATCTCCCTCACCTATGGCAACCACCAATCTGTTCTCTGTGTCTATTGTCTATCTTTGTTTCTACAAATTATATTTTAAAACTTCCCACCCAAGTTCCAGGTAGTTTCACCAGTGAACTTCAACCAAATATTTAAAAAACAAATTAATACTAATATCTTCCACAAACTCATCCAAAACAACAACAGAAAAAAACAGAAGAGAATACTGTCCCACATTTTGGATTGGTGTATTTTTGTTTTCATTTGTCTCCAAGTATTGCCTGATTTCTTTTTTGATTTGTTCATTGATCCATTGACTACTTAGAAGCACACTGTTTAGCCTCCATGTGTGTGTGTGTGGGGGTTTCTTCATGTAATTTATTTGCAGTTTCATGCCACTGCAATCTAAAAAGATGATACAACTTCAATCTTCTTGAGTTTGCTGAAGGTCTTTTGTACCCTAATATGTGACCTATTCTAGAGAACATCTCATATGCACTTGAGAAAAATGTGTATCCTGCTGCTTTTGGGTGGAATGTTCTGGATATCTGTCTGTTAAGTCCATCTGATCTAATGTGTTGTTCAGTGCCTGTTTCCTTCTTTATTTTCTGTCTGGTTGATCTGTTCATTGATGTAAGTGGTATGTTAAACTCCCCTACTATAATTGAGCTGCAGTCTTTCTTCCTTTAGTTCTGTTAGTATTTGTTTTATATATTTAGGTCTTCCTATGTTAGGTGCATAGATATTTTTAACTGTTATATCCTTTTGCTAGACTGATCCCTTTATCATTCATTATGCAATGTCCTTCTTTGTCTCGTTACTTTATTTGTTTTGAAATCTATTTTGTCTGATATAAGTACTGCTATTCCTGCTCTTTTTCTCCCTACCATTTGCATGAAATATCTTTTCCATTCTTTCACTTTCAGTATATGTAAGTCTTTAAGTCTGAAATGAGTCTCTTGTAGGCGGCACATAGATGGGTCTTGTTTCTTTATCCATCTGCCACACTGTGTCTTTTGATTGGTGCATTCAATCCATTTACATTTAAGGTGATTAATTATAGGTATGTACTTATTGTCATTTTGTTAATTGTTTGCTGATTTGTTTTTGCAGTTCCTCTCTGTTCCTTTCTTCCTCTCTTATACTTTTTCCTGTTATTTAATGGTTATCTTTAGTGTTGTGATTGCATTTAAATTTTTTGTGTATCTATTGTAAATTTTAGGCTTGTGGTTACCATAAAGTTCATACATAGTTTCCTAAATATATAACAGTCTATATTTAGTCACTCTATTTTGAACAAAGTCTAAAAGTGTTTCTTTTTTATTCTTCTTCCTCCTCCACACTTTTTGTACTAGATGTCACAATCTGCAATTTTTTGTATTTCCCTTTACTGATTTTGTGCATAGTTGATTTTACTACTTTTTTTTAACTTCATACTTGCTTAGTAAGTGGTCTACTACCTTTACTGTGGGTTTATTTTCACTGAAAAATATTTAGGCTTAAGAACATTTCCATCTACGGAAGTCCCTTTCTTCTTCAGCAGATGTAGATAAACTGTTCTGC
This sequence comes from Manis pentadactyla, assembly GCF_030020395.1. Lineage (NCBI taxonomy): Eukaryota > Metazoa > Chordata > Mammalia > Pholidota > Manidae > Manis > Manis pentadactyla. The sequence continues at coordinate 41,822,906 of NC_080022.1, read as the reverse complement.
AGTCCTCAAGTTATTTTCAGGGTTAGTTGTTTTTGCTAAGTTGCTCCCCTGGTATGTATGTGGGAGGAGGTTTCTGCCTTACCTTCCTGCTCTGCCATCTTTTTCACCAGAAGATAATTGTACATTTTAAATGGGTAATTTTTATGGTATGTGCATTATGTCTCAATAAAGCTATTTTTATATGAATTAAAATTAGAAATAATCATTTACAATCTGCCTGACCTTAACATGTCCATCAATCTACCAAATAAAAACCATTTTAAAAAATCTTCAGTTGTAAGAGAAATATCAGCAATCAGTCCTCTCACAACAAATTCACTAACGACACAAATCTATTTTTTGTACAAAACTACAAATCTATTGTTTTTAATGAAGTTATATTTTTCAAAACACTCATCAAATGCCAACTATAACTACTGAAGAAACTAAGCAATTTTATTTTTAACAAAGGATTTAAAAATACTTAGCAAAGCTGTATATTACAACCTCCAACTCAATAAATAGCATACTTCATTTGTTTGGTTTGTTAATCAGGGACTAATACTCTATAATTGCCTAGCAAAGCTAAGCAACAAAATTTCAGACATTCCCGAACATTTCCTAAGCTTGTAATTTCATGAAAAGTACCTACACTAAGTGTTGATAATTTTGTCAGAATAAGGCTTTCCACATGAATTTACAGTCTTTTACTATGGTGTGGCCTTACAAAAGTTGCTTGACTTCTTTTTATCTGTTTTGTTCCTCCTCCTAAATAGGGATAATAAAAATACCCTAACCCTTTATTTGATGCTATGAAAATCAAAACAGAAAGCACTCTGGAAGGTGTAATTATTACTTCCTCCTAAATGAAAAGGCTGGACAAGTAGACAATTAAAATATCGAACACATCTTAAGAAGAGCATAAACCTGGGATGGGGTGGGCATGTGGTGCTGTACTAGGGAAACACCCCTAAAGGTTTCACTCCCAAACAACAAAAAACAGTATGCCATTGGGCTTGCAAAGCTTTTTATCATTCTTTTATCTGAACGTCAATAGCTCTTTCAACCTAAGGGATCACTATCAGGGATAATCTTCCTGGGCAGTGAAGAATGAATTTTTTTTGTGCAGGACAAAAAAAGAAAAAGAAACGGCTGACTTCAAAATTATTTTTCTTAAAGCTTTTTAAGTAGTAAGTCACAAAAATGTCATGTTGACCTGTCTAGTGTTATTTTTTAAATACTACAAATAATACTTGAGCAAAAGTAACACTTTCTCCAAAACCAACTCTAAACAAACTATAAGAACACCATGGTAGAGAGGCATCCACACTTGTTAATTAAACACCAAAAGGACACATAGGACCATGAAATAAATCTAATTTAAAGCTGCCAGTTAGAAAGGTATATTCCTAGGGGATAAAACCTTCAAAAAAGCTAGTATAATAAATTTGGAGGCTGAGGGTAAACAACTCAACAAATGCATATGATTATGATGCTTCAAAGTGGACGAGGGTGGCTATACCTAATTACTGAAAAGAACGCTCACAAATTCAAAGAGTGCTGAAACTCATCCAGACCAAGAGTGCTACACCTGCAAGTATAGAAGTTTTCTTCTCTTGGACACTAGTAAATGTACACATGAACAGAAGGACAGCCTATCTTTTTGTCCAGCTTATGAATTCTTCAAAGCATACATCTATCCAAGAATATATTTAGTGATCACCTACTATGCATGTTCGAGAGGTATGCTTAGAGCTCTGAAAATAAGAAACTTCCAGCCCTTGTGGGGAGGGACCAACAATGACAGAAGAGAGCTCAGAGATGCAGAATTTAATTCAGCTGAGAGGAAGAAAGAAATATTGAAGGAGATATTTGAGGTGAGTGTGGAATCTAAGAAGTGAGTCAGGTATATAAGTCACTATTTTTAAGGTTCTCAAGTTGACTTGCCCAGACTTGGTATTTTTTCAAGTCCCAAGTAATTAGAATATCTTAAAAATTGAATGTATTTTACCTAAACAAGCATATGCATAACAAAAGAATATTCCTGAAAAAGGAAATTCAAGTACATAATCTTACTTTAAATAATTTTAGATAAAATTAATAACTTCAAAGTACCAACTTAGAAAGACCTATACCCTGAAAACTACAGGACACTCATAAGAGAAATTAAAGAGGACACTAATAAATAGATATTCATCCCATGCTCTTGGCTAGGAAGAATTAATATTGTCAAAATGGCCATCCTGCCTAAAGAAATCTACAGATTCAATGCAATCCCTATCAAAATACCCACAGCATTCTTCAATGAACTAGAGCAAATAGTTCTAAAATTCATATAGAAAGACAAAAGACCCCGAATAGCCAAAGCAATCCTGAGAAGGAAGAATAAAGCAGGCGGAATTATGCTCCCTGACTTCAAGCTCTACTACAAAGCCACAGTAATCAAGACAATTTGGTACTGGCACAAGAAGAGACCCATAGACCAGTGGAACAGAATAGAGTCCAGATATTAACTCAAACATATACGGTCAATTAATATATGATAAAGGAGCCATGGACACACAATCAGGAAATGACAGCCTATTCAACAGCTGGTGTTGGCAAAACTGGACAGCTACATGTAAGAGAATGAAACTGGATTACTGTCTAATCCTGTACACAAAAGTAAACTCAAAATGGATCAAAGACCGGAATGCAAGTCATGAAACCATAAAACTCTTAGAAAAAAACATAGGCAAAAATCTCTTGGACATAAACATGAATGACTTCTTCATGAACATATCTCCCCGGGCAAGGGAAACAAAAGCAAAAATGAACAAGTGGGACTATATCAAGCTGAAAAACTTCTGTACAGCAAAGGACACCACCAATAGAACAAAAAGGCATCCTAATGGGGGAATATATTCATAAATGACAGATCTGATAAAGGGTTGACATCCAAAATATATAAAGAGCTCACGCACCTCCACAAACAAAAAGCAAATAATCCAATTAAAAAATGGGCAGAGGCGCTGAACAGACAATTCTCCAAAGAAGAAATTCAGATGGTCAACAGACACATGAAAAGATGCTCCACATTGCTAGTCATCAGAGAAATACAAATTAAAACCACAATGAGATATCACCTCACACCAGTTAGGATGGCCAACATCCAAAAGACAAACAGCAACAAACATAGGCGAGGATGTGGAGAAAGGGGAACCCACCTACACTGCTGGTGGTAATGTAAGCTAGTTCAACCATTGTGGAAAGCAGTATGGAGGTTCCCCAAAAAGCTCAAAATAGAAATACCATTTGACCCAGGAATTCCACTCCTAGGAATTTACCCTAAGAATGCAGCAGCCCAGTTTGAAAAAGACATGCACTCCTATGTTTATGGCAGCCCTATTTACAATAGCCAAGAAATGGAAGCAACCTAAGTTGTCCATCAGTAGATGAATGGATAAAGAAGATGTGGTACATATACACAATGGAATATTATTCAGCCATAAGAAGAAAACAAATCCTACCATTTGCAACAACATGGATGGAGCTAGAGGGTATTATGCTCAGTGAAATAAACAAGGTGGAGAAAGACAAGTATCAAATGATTTACTCATCTGTGGAGTATAAGAACAAAGAAAAAACTGAAGGAACAAAACAGCAGCAGACTCACAGAACCCAAGAATGGACTAACAGTTACGAAGGGGAAAGGGACTGGGGAGGGATAAGGGGGGAAAAGGGGCATTACAATTAGCACACATAATGTAGTAGGGGGGACACGGGAAAGGCAGTATATACAGAGAAGACAAGTAATGATTCTATAGCATCTTACTACACTGATGGACAGTGACTGTAATGGGGTATGTAGGGGGGACTTGATAATGGGGGGAGTCTAGTAACCATAATGTTGTTCAAGTAATTGTGTACATTAATGTCAAAATAAAAAAATTAAAAAAAAAGTACCAACTTAGGTCTGAATTCACTCATCTATCCAATGATGGGATTAGTCTAGAAAATCTGTGTACTCTGACTTCTAAAATTGAGTATTCTATTTGTTGGTGGTTGCTGTTCTAATAAATTACAACAAAATTATATCCTAAATATGCATATTTAGTCAACTGGAATAATTTATCTCCCATATACACAGTAATATACACAATAATTAATTTTGAAACTAATCTACATTCCAACTGAGTGTCTATGCCCTGTCTTTTCAACTTCTCCCTCTCATGGTCTATAAATATCTTCAAATATCTTTTAATAACAGATACCTTTTAATTTTTTAATAACACACATTAAAACCTCTCCTTCCCTCTTGTTACTGATTTTTCCTTCCTTTTGCAGCCAAGTTTAAAAAAAAAAATTTACTGATCCACGCTCTCAAATGTTTCAATCCACTGCAACTCGTCAAATTCATCAATGACTTTCTAATTGTCAAGCCCAGTAGACACTTTAAATCCTCATCTTCGCCTATCCACAGGACCAACACGGCTGACCACTCTTTGAAAACTCTCCTCCCTTTCTTCTACAAAACTTGTTATCTTCTACTTATTTTCCTCCATCATTTTCTTCTTTGTCTTTTGTGGGCTTTCCTCCTTTGTGTTTCTTAAATATGACTTTTATCCAGTCATGTTCTCAGACCTCTTCTCTTTTCACTCTATTTGTTCTCACTGGATAGTCACATCCACTCTCATGGCTTTAACTATTTCTCCCTAAAAGAGGTTGTATCTCCTGCATTCCCTCTCCTAAGTAAAGGTTTCACCATACATTAAAAAAATCCAAGGTCAGGCGCTTAGGGACCATTCTCCTCATTAACCACATCCAATCAGTCCTAACAATTCTAACTCTTTTTAAAATTTTATCTCTTATATCTATCCTATTTTTCTTTATCAGATATTATTACTCTACTTCATACTATGATTAATCTTGGGCTTTGATTTCTTCAGTAGTTTCCCAAATGGTATACCTGTATCTATTCTGGCTCTCAACCAGCCCATCTGCAACACCGACACCAAAATAATTGTTCCAAAAGCTCAAATGACCAACTGGTCTACTACTTTTAACTCTTCATTGATCCCCCATGCCCTATTTTTTAAAAAAAATCTAAGTCCTTTAAATCGCATATGAAGCTTTTCATCATCTGACTCCATGTGTAGGTCTCTAACTCACTTTTTACCATCCATCACTCCTTTCAACCTACAAAAATGCTATGCCACACTATTTGCAGTTCCTCAAATAAGACATGTTTCTCCACATACTTCCACACGGTTGTGCCCAAGCTTCTTTTGCTTAAAATGTCCCGATTTTGTTATCCTCCTGGCAAACTCTGGCTGACTTTCAATAATGAACACAAGCATCGCCTTTTCAGCAAAGCTCTGGCGGAATGGAGCATCCTCACTGAATCTGGTACATTTACTTATTTGCCTTCCCATCAGCCTTTTAATTCCTTGATAGCAAGGATGTCTTATTCCTCTATCATCACTTACCTAACCATAATCTTGCCAGAGTAAATGTGTCAATAACTGTTGTTTCATGAACAAATAAAATGAATGAACATTAAGCACTTTACTAGGCTCTGCTAAAAAAATAACACAACTTTCCCTTCTCAAAAAGTTTACAATATGTAGTGGAGGATTAGGAAGACATATACTCATGAAAAGCTAGGTAACAAGTCAAAAAAGTCAGAATTCAGAAAAACTACATATTAAAATGCATTATGTGCAAATATAAATATAAAAAATTCAGATGAAGCAAAAATCATCACAGTTTGAAAAATCTGAGGATGCTTAAAAGAAAAGCTTTGAAATGAGTATTAAACTAGAGTAAGATTTGGAAGAACTAGAAAAAAAGAGGAAAGAAGTATTTTTTTTTAATCTTAAGTAAAATTTGTAAAAATCCAAACTAATCCTGGGCTATTTCAGTGTATACAATTGTTATATCATATAACAAAAATATGTTTCTACAAAAAAAAAGAAACTGAGTTTACCTGATTGACAAATCCATTCAATAACTATATATCTGAGTTCATTACAGACCAAGATCAAACTGAGAACAGAGGATAGGGAGCTAGGATACAGACTTCATAACAGCAAACTTTTGGTCAATTCTCATTACAATGAATGTAATTACAATAAAAATCTCCACATAATTCATATTTATATGATATAACTAATCATTTAACCAATGCTTCAGTTCCTGCTGTGTTCCTGGCACATGTCTCAGCACTGGGGATAAAACACCAAGTAAACAGGCCCCTGGCTCCCAAGGAACTTACGTTCTAACAGATGGTAATGGATAATAAACAACACAAACATGTAAAACATATGGTATGCTAGATAATACATGCAAAAGAAAGAAAAATTTTTTAAAGGAAGGGAAGATTGAGGATTACAATTTTAGATACGGCAGCCAGAGAAATATCACATTTATGTCAAGACCTGAATGTCACCAAACAACTCTACAAATATCTACGGGAAGAATATTCCAAGCAGAGGGAAAAGCAAGGACAAGGAGCAGGTTAAATGAGGAGAAGAATAATATATGAGCAGAAGGGGATCATGAGGGGATATCAAATTAAGGTTGGACAACTGCCAGTTATTTCCAGCAAAAATCAATACAATAAAATTTCAATATACTAAAAGAATCTTTATAGTCCATCTAGAATTTGCTATTAGGCAATATAAACTGTAACACAAATTTAATTTGTTTCTATTTTCAAATTTCACTTATGAATTTATGTAAGTAATTTATATAAGTAATTATATAAGGTAAAGCTCAGGTTACTTGAAAGCATCCAAGCACAAAATGGGATGAGTTTAGATTATTCCAAGTGGCTCTCAAAGTGAGGTCCACAGATTCCAGGAGATGCCCAGGACTCTTCCAGAAAGCATATGAAATCACATCTATTTTCAAAAAACTAGAGAATCATTATGTTGTACTGAACTGAAACTAATATGTTATGCCAATTACATCTCAATTTTTGAAAACTATTTTTATAATAACACTAAGACATAACATCTTACTATGCCTTTTCCACTGTGTTGACATTTGCATCAATGGACATATTTGCACATTGTAAAATAAATAGTGGGTAGAACTCCTTGCACCTTAGCACAAGTAAACGCAGACACACCAAACTGTACTATAATTCATATTCTTCATTGCCAAGCACACTTAGTTCAAAAAAAAACTGCCAGTTTCACTTGATTGGTGAGGCAATAAAAATTATTAATTTTGTTAATAATCTGAACTCTTGAATAAGTCTTTTTAATATGCTATGTGACAAAATGGAAGGTATGAATAAGGCACTTCTGCTGCACACCAAAGTGTGATTGTTGTCTCACGAAAGCACTTGCACACATTTGATATGTGACCTCAACTAGTCACTTTTTCCATGGAACATTATCTGTTCTCCAAAGAAAGAGGACATTAAAAGGAGAGCACAAGTATCAGAAGGGGATGCAAAGAAGAGAAGATAGGTAAAATACAAGATATGATATTACCCACCAGTAATTGACAGCCTAGCATAGAAGAGAAGTTTAACATTATTTATTCACATCTGTTCTTCTTTTTTTTTTCTTTGGTATCATTAATCTACAATTACATGAGGAACATTATGTTTACTAGACTACCCCCTTCACCAAGTCCCCCCACATACCCCATCACAGTCACTGTCCATCAGCACAGTAAGATGCTGTAGAATGACTACTTGTCTTCTCTGTGTTGCACAGCCCTCCCTGTGCCCCACACACACATTATATGTGCTAACTGTAATGCCCCCTTTCTTTTTCACCCCCCTTATCCCTCCCTTTCCACCCATCCTCCCCAGTCCCTTTCCCTTTGGTAACTGTTAGTCCATTCTTGGGTTCTGTGAGTCTGCTGTTATTTTGTTCCCTCAGTTTCTTCTTTGTTCTTATACTACACATAGGAGTAAAATCACTGGGTATTTGTCTTTCTCCGCTTGGCTTATTTCACTGAGCACAATACCCTCTAGCTCCATCCATGTTGTTGCAAATGGTAGGGTTTGTTTTCTTCTTATGGCTGAATAATATTCCATTGTGTATACGTACCACATCTTCTTTATCCATTCATCTACTGATGGACACTTAGGTTGCTTCCATTTCTTGGCTATTGTAAATAGTGCTGCCATAAACATAGGGGTGCATTTGTCTTTTTCAAACTGGGCTGCTGCATTCTTAGGGTAAATTCCTAGGAGTGGAATTCCTGGGTCAAATGGTATTTCTATTTTGAGCTTTTTGAGGAACCTCCATACTGCTTTCCACAATGGTTGAACTAGTTTACATTCCCATCAGCAGCATAGGAGGGTTCCCCTTTCTCCACATCCTCATCAACATTTGCTGTTGTTTGTCTTTTGGATGTTGGTCATCCTAACTGGTGTGAGGTGATCTCATTGTGGTTTTAATTTGTATTTCTCTGATAATTAGCGATGTGGAGCATCTTTTCATGTGTCTGTTGGCCATCTGAATTTCTTCTTTGGAGAACTGTCTGTTCAGCGCCTCTGCCCATTTTTTAATTGGATTATTTGTTTTTTGTTTGTTGAGTTGCGTGAGCTCTTTATATATTTTGGATGTCAACCCTTTATTGGATCTGTCACTTACGAATATATTCCCCCATACTGTAAGATGCCTTTTTGTTCTATCGGTGGTGTCCTTTGCTGTACAGAAGCTTTTCAGCTTGATATAGTCCCACTTGTTCATTTTTGCTTTTGTTTCCCTTGCCCAGGGAGATATGTTCATGAAAAAGTTGTTCATGTTTATGTCCAAGAGATTTTTGCCTATGTTTTTTTCTAAGAGTTTTATGGTTTCATGACTTACATTCCGGTCTTTGATCCATTTCGAATTTACTTTTGTGGGTTAGACAATGATCCAGCTTCATTCTCTTACATGTAGCTGTCCAGTTTTGCCAATATCAGCTGTTGAAGAGACTGTCATTCCCCCATTGTGTGTCCATGGCTCCTTTATCATATATTAATTGACCGTATATGTTTGAGTTAATATCTGGACTCTCTATTCTGTTCCACTGGTCTGTGGCTCTGTTCTTGTGCCAGGACCAAATTGTCTTGATTATTGTGGTTTTGTAGTGCAGCTTGAAGTTGGGAAGTGAAAAGCCCCCTGCTTTATTCTTCCTTCTCAGGATTGCTTTGGCTATTCAGGGTCTTTTGTGGTTCCATATGAATTTTAAAACTATTTGCTTCAGTTCATTGAAGAATGTTGTTGGTATTTTGATAGGCATTGCATTGAATCTGTAGATTGCTTTGGGCAGGATGGCCATTTTGACAATATTAGTTCTTCCTAGCCAAGAGCATTGGATGAGTTTCCATTTGTTAGTGCCCTCTTTTCTCTTAAGAGTGTCTCTATAGGTCTTTCACTTCCTTGTTTAGGTTTATTCCTAGGTATTTTATTCTTTTTGATGCAATTGTGGGTGGAATTGTTTTCCTGATTTCTCTTTCTGTTAATTCATCATTATTGCATAGGAAAACAACAGATTTCTGTGTATTAATTTTGTATCCTGCAACTTTGCTGAATTCAGATATTAGTTCTAGTAGTTTTGGAATGGAGTCTTTAGGGTTTTTTATGTACAATATTATGTCATTTGCAAACAGTGATAGTTTGACTTCCTCTTTACCAATCTGGATGCCTTGTATTTCTTTGTTTTGCCTGATTGCCGTGGCTGGACCTCCAGTACTATATTGAATAACAGTGGGGAGAGTGGGCATCCCTGTCTCGTTCCCGATCTTAGGGGAAAAGCTTTCAGCTTCTGGCTGTTCAGTGTGATGTTGTCTGTGGGTTTGGCCTTTAATATGTTGAGGTACTTGCCCTGTATAGCCATTTTGTTGAGAGCTTTTTTCATGAATGGATGTTGAATTTTGCTGAATGCTTTTTCAGCATCTATGGAAATAAATGATCGTGTGGTTTTGTCCTTCTTTTTGTTCATGTGGTGGATGATGTTGATGGATTTTTTAATGTTATACCATCATTGATCCCTGAGATGAATCCCACTTGATCATGGTGTATGTGTATGATCCTCTTAATGTATTTTTGAATTCGGTTTGCTAATGTTTTGTTGAGTATTTTTGCATCTATGTTCATCAGGGATATTGGTCTGTAATTTTCTTTTCGGTGTGATCTTTGCCCGGTTTTGGTATTAGAGTGATGCTGGCTTCATAGAATGAGTTTGGAAATATTCCCTTCTCTTCTATTTTTAGAAAAACTTTAAGGAGAATGGGTATTATGTCTTCTCTATATGTCTCACAAAATTCAGCAGTGAATCCATCTGGACCAGGGGTTTTTCCTTGGGTAGTTTTTTGATTACTGCTTCAATTTCGTTCCTGGTAATTGGTCTGTTTAGATTTTCTGTTTCTTCCTTGGTCAGTCTTGGAAGGTTGTATTTTTCTAGGAAGTTGTCCATTTCTTCTAGGTGTTCCAGCTTGTTAGCGTATAGATTTCTATAGTATTCTCTAATAATTTTTTGTATTTCTGTGGGTCTGTCGTGATTTTTCCTTTCTCATTTCTGATTCTGTTGATGTGTGTAGATTCTCTTTTTCTCTTAATAAGTTTGGCTAGGGGCTTATCTATTTTGTTTATTTTTTCAAAGAACCAGCCCTTGGTTTCATTAATTTTTTCTATTGTTTTATTCTTCTCAATTTCATTTATTTCTTCTCTGATCTTTATTATGTCCCTCCTTCTGCTGACTTTGGGCTTCATTTGTTCTTCTTTTTCCAGTTTCAATAATTGTGACTTTATACTATTCATTTGAGAGTGTTCTTCCTTCTTTAGATAGGCCAGATTGCTATATACTTTCCTCTTAGAACTGCTTTTGCTGCATCCCACAGAAGTTGGGGCTTTATGCTGTTGGTGTCATTTGTCTCCATATATTGCTTCATCTCTGTTTTAATTTGGTCATTGATCCATTGATTATTTAGGAGCATGTTGTTAAGCCGCCATGTGTTTGTGAGCCTTTTTGTTTTCTTTGTACAATTAATTTCTAGTTTTATGCCTTTGTGGTCTGAGAAGTTGGTTGGTAGAATTTCAATCTTTTTTAATTTACTGAGGCTCTTTTTGTGGCCTAGTATGTGGTCTATTCTGGAGAATGTTCCATGTGCACTTGAGAAGAATGTGTATCCTGTTGCTTTTGGGTGTAGAGTTCTGTTGATGTCTGTTAAGTCCATCTGTTCTAGTGTGTTGTTCAGTGCCTCTGTGTTCTTATTTTCTTTCTGGTGGATCTGTCCTTTGGAGTGAGTGGTGTGTTGAAGTCTCCTAGAGCGAATGCATTGCATTCTATTTCCTCCTTTAATTCTGTTAGTATTTGTTTCACATATGTTGGTGCTCCTGTATTGGGTGCATATATATTTATAATGGTTATATCCTCTTGTTGGACTGACCCCTTTATCACTATGTAACGTCCTTCTTTATCTCTTGTTACTTTCTTTGTTTTTAAATCTATTTTGTCTGATACCAGTACTGCTACACCTGCTTTTTTCTCCTTGTTGTTTGCATGAAGTATCTTTTTCCATCCCTTGACTTTTAGTCTGTGTTTGTCTTTGGGTTTGAGGTGAGTTTCTTGTAAGCAGCATATAGATGGGTCTTGCTTTTTTATCCATTCTGTTACTCTGTGTCTTTTGATTGGTGCATTCAGTCCATTTACATTTAGGGTGATTATTGAAAGACATGTACTTATTGCCATTGCAGGCTTTATATTTGTGGTTACCAAAGGTTCAAGGTTAGCTTCTTTACTATCTGTCTAACTTAACTCACTTATTAAGCTATTATAAGCACAGTCTGATGATTCTTTATTTCTCTCCCTTCTTATTCCTCCTCCTCCATTCTTTATATGTTGGGTGTTTTATTCTGTGCTCTTTTGTGTTTCCTTTGACTGCTTTTAATTTTTGCCTTTAGTTAGTATTTGGTTGGTCTGCTTTCTTTGCTGTAATTTTATTTTCTCTGGTGACATCTATTTAGTCTTAGGAGTGCTTCCATCTAGAGCAATCCCTCTAAAATACCCTGTAGATGTGGTTTGTGGGAGGCAAATTCCCTCAACTTTGGCTTGTCTGTGAATTGTTTAATCCCTCCTTCATATTTAAATGATAATCGTGCTGGATACAGTATTCTTGGTTCAAGGCCCTTCTGTTTCATTGCATTAAATATACCATGCCATTCCCTTCTGGCCTGTAAGGTTTCTGTTGAGAAGTCTAATGATAGCCTAATGGGTTTTCCTTTGTAGGTGACCTTTTTCTCTCTCTGGCTGCCCTTAATACTCTGTCCTTGTCTTTGATCTTTGCCATTTTAATTATTATGTGTCTTGGTGTTGTCCTCCTTCCATCCCTTGTGTTGGGAGTTCTGTGGGCCTCCATGGTCTAAGAGACTATTTCCTCCCCCAGTTTGGGGAAGTTTTCAGCAATTATTTCTTCAAATACACTTTCTATCCCTTTTTCTCTCTTCTTCTTCTTCTGGTACCCCTATAATGCGAATATTGTTCCATTTGGATTGGTCACACAGTTCTCTTAATATTCTTTCATTCCTGGAGATCCTTTTATCTCTCTCTGCCTCAGCTTCTCTGTGTTCCTGTTCTCTGATTTCTATTCCATTAATGGCCTCTTGCACCTCATCCAGTCTGCTCTTAATTCCTTCCAGAGACTATTTTATTTCTCTATTCTCCCTCCCAACTTTATCCTTTAACTCTTGCATATTTCTTTGCAGATTCATCAGCATGGTTATGACCTGTATTTGGAATTCTTTTTCGGGGAGATTGATTAAATCTATCTCCCCAGGCCCTCTCTCAGGAGTTGTCTGGGTAATTTTGGACCGGACCAAATTCTTCTGCCTGTTCATGGTGATAGAGGTAGCTATAGGCAGGTAGCGCGTGTGTCAGCTGGAAGAACAAAGTCCTTTCCTGCTTGCTGGTCGCCTTGCCCTTCTCCACTGCCTGTGTTGGTTATCCGCACTCCTGGAGCAGCCTCCGCATTAATCCCCTAACCTGCTGTGGGCAGGGTCTCCATCAGGGTAGTGCAGAACCCTGCGGGGAGTGGCCGGCACACTGGGTGTGCTCTCCTGCAAGAGCGGCACCCCCACCAGGCAGCTGTGCATTGGCGGCAGCCTATGAGTCTGGCCCAGGTGGCTGTGCACCGGGAGGAGGTTCTGGGTGGCTGCTGGGGGCATGATCACTCCCAGGTTGCTTGGCCACCGCCACCGCAGGCTCGCACGGGCCATTCCCGGGCTGCTCGGTTGGCCACCGCCGGCTTACATGGGCTGCTCCCGGATCCCTCGCTTGGCTGCCGCTGGCTTGCGCACTACTTGACCAGTGTGTTGGGGTCCACGCCGGGCCGGGGGAAACAACTGGATGGCTGCTTATCGCCGTGAGGGGCTTTAGAGCTGTGCTGCTGCCTAGAGGGTTAGGTCGCCTGGAGTTCCCCGGGATTCCCAGGTGCTAGGCTGAGTGTGCTGGGATGATTCCATCCAGCTGTGAGGTCCCTGTCCCTTTAAGACTTTCAAAAAGCATTTGCTTTCTTTTGTCCCAGGGGAGCATGTTGTGGGGACCAGCTCGCAGATTTTGCCCTTCCATGTCTCTAATATCCAGCACACCATGCACCGTGTGTCCGCACTACCGGTGCGGATTACTAGAGCTGGTTGTTTAGCAGTCCTGAGCTTTCACTCCTTCCCGCTCCAACTCCTTTCTTCCCACTGGGGATCTGGGGTTGGAGTGGGGGCGGGCACTCGGGTCCCGCCAGGCTGCAGCTTGTATCTTACCCACCTTGTGTAATGCTGAGTTCTCACAGATGTAGATATAGCCTGGTTGTTGTACTGTATCCACTGGTCTCTCTTTTAGGAATAGTTGCATTTGTTGTATTTTCAAAAATATATATGTTTTTGGGAGAAGATTTCTGCTGAACTACTCACACCGCCATCTTGGCTCCTCCTCCCACGTCTGTTCTTTAATGATTCTTCTTATAATCTCAGTCATCCTGCTATGTTCTAGGACCTATGCAGACTACTAACTACTGAATTGAACCTGAAACATTAAGCTCTTCTGTTGAAAGAATCCGCAGGGCTCTAGAGCAATGTGATACAATTTACAGCAGACTTCAACAGCAACACATAGAAGAGTAAACGCTCCAACTGAAGTTAGCAGCCAGATGATCGCTGCAGATACACACCTCATGAATTCACCCTGGGTCTCCCCTTACATATTCCCAGTAGTGATTCTGTGGACCTCACTGATCTAAATCATATTTTTTTTCCAGTTTTCAACTGATTTATTCTGTTTCCTTCCATGCAAGCAGAGAGGTATATATACAGACACACACCCAACACCTTCCTGAACCCTCAGGGCTCTCATACTCTTCCCAGTGGGATTTTTATTTCTCTAACAGAGTCAAAGGAGGTCAGTGGGGTCCCTCCATCAATTTGCTTTTCTTTATTTCCCCCCATGATGTCTTTAATTTCTCTTATAAAATTACAGTGCTAGTTCCTCCAAAAGTGGTGACAATGGACATTTTATTTTATTTCTAACTTTAATGGGAATTGTTTTAGTGCTTTTCCATTAAGTGTGGTATGGGTCTTTTATTATATGTATGTAGTTAAAAACAAGAAGCCACTAGCTTCTTCTTATAAAAAACAAAAGAGGCCAGTAGCTACCTAGCATTGTTGTTATTATTGTTCAATATTGGCCTTTTTTTTTAATTGTGGTAAAATATCTTTAACATAAAAATTTATCATTTTAACAATTTTTAAGTGTACAGTTCAGTGGCACTAAGTAAATTCACATTGTGCAACTATTATCCCCATCCACCTCCAGAACCTTTTCATCTTCCCAACCGAATCTGTTTCCAGTAAAAACTAACTCCCAATTCCTACCTCCTTCTAGCCCCCAGTAACCACTGCTGTATTTTCTGACTCTATGAACTTGCCAATCATATAATTTTACTAGTAAGGAATCTCAAGTCCTGAAAGACTAAGTGACTCTCCCAAGGTCACCTGGCTGATTTCTGTCAGATAAAAGTAAAAGTAAGCATTTACTTAGCAAAGTGGTGATCATCTATCTATAGCCAAACAGATTTGCTTCATTTCCTTATTTGTCTCAGAGCCTAGTCTTGGTCTGCTGGGTTTTTGCAAGGTATTTCTTTGACAAAGTCGCTTATCTTTTAATGGACAAATGTTAAAATTTGAGTCATATACAGATAAGGTTAATAAACTCCTAACAGGCTAAACAGTGTTAAGCATAAATACCTATCAGTCTGAAGGCACATCTTTAATGGCATGGCCTACAGCTTGATTCTTGGTCCTATCCTATTCAACATGTTTAAATTACTTGGAGGTGGCCATTTGTGGCCCAATGATGAAATCTGTTATATGGTAATGAAGAAAGCTGGATCTGCTAGAACCAAAGAATCAGTATTCAAAAGATCTAACTGAATTAGAATTGTAAATTATATCTACCTAACATGAAGCTTTATAGAAATACGTGGTTCTATATTCACATTAAAAAAGACCTATTTAATTATGTTAATAGAAAAAAAAGTCACAGGAAGCAGGCTAATGTAATCTCAGGATGCAGGATTACAAATATCCAAAAGGAAGAGGTTGAAGGGTAGAGGTGAGGATTACACATTCCTGACTGTACTGATCAAAAGCATGGTTCATCTCAACCAACATTCACTGAGCACTTATTATGTATCAGACCAAACTTGAAATACTGTTTTCAGTTCCAGTTTCAAGCACAGGACTCATGTCTCACCTTGATAAACAGAAGATAATTATAACAATAATATCTAACAATTTACTTAGCACTTATGTGTGGCAGTCATTGGAGGTCTGTGGCTTGTATCTCCCTTCAAGAAAAATTTGCTAATCAACTGCTAGGCACGCAGTTAGCCAACAGCCTCCAAGCTGCAGTCCCTTCAGGATCCCTAGCTCTCATGCTGAGACTACGCTCTTCCTGGGCAGCTCCAGCCAGTGACTGATCACTGCGTGATGCTAACGTCTAGCCATTTCTGTCAAATGCAGGACTCTGATGAAAATTTTTGCTCTGGAGTCTTCAGACTATCAAATCTGAATCAGACTCCGAGGCTCTCCCTGACAAGTCTGTTTCCAGCCACATTTCCTTTCATAGGAGTCTTCCCCCTCCCCCATACACCTCTTGTATTCTTAACTCTGTCTTGGCATCTGCTTCCAGAAGAACTCAAATTGGCACAGTTGGCACCACAAATAGATTGAGAAAGCAGAAGATAAAAATGGGGCTTGATAACACTTCCTGTCCAATTGGCACTGAGAATCTCATCCTGGGTGGTGTCCATAGTCCACTGGCCCACATAGCAGTCATTTTCCCAGGCCCTGAATAAATAAATAGGATTGGAATACTTGGCAGTTGGGGTAACCCCCACCCTAGGTCCTTGGCCTATGGAGTAAGAATTATCAAAGGGGAAAAGGCCAAGTGAAACCTGAAAATGTCTCTCTACCCCTTGTCCAAAATAGTAAATCAAAAACAGTATTATGTAGGGGGTGGAGACAAGAAAATGAGAGAGATTAGTGCCACCTTAAGGATCTCAAAGAAGCAGGGGTAGTGGTCCTTTTTATGTGTGTGTTTGATTTACCAGTCTGGCCTCTGCAGTACCCATCTGGATCCTGGAGAATAATTAGAGACTACCACAAGCTCAACCAAGTAGTAGCCATGCCAGATGTACTGTATTTGCTACAGCAGATAAATATAGCCTCAGGTACATGGCATGCAGCCATTGATTTGGCAAATGAGTTATTTTTTATCCCAGTCAGAAACAGTTCCTTTCACATGGAATAAACAATAGGATACATTCACAGATTTGCCTCAGGGTTATTATATTAATTCTCCTACTGTGTCATATAGAGTCTGGAGAGATATGGACTCAGAACAGCACACTGATGCATTAAATCAATGATATCATGTTGATCGTGCAAAACAAGCAAGAGATGGCTAGCATGCTAAAGGATGTGGTAAGATACATGTGCTCCAGACGGTGGGAGAAAAACTCTACAAATATTTGGGCATCTGCCATTTCAGTGAAGTTTTAGGAGTCCAGTGGTCAGAGTCATGCCAACAATACCCTCCAAAGCAAAAGACAAATGGCTGATTTTGCATTCCCCACTACAAAAAAAAAAGGGAGGCACAACATCTAGAAGGCTTCTTCAGATTCTAGAGACAACACATTATAAGTACAGGAAAAATGAACTTAACATTTCCCTGTATGGCCCCGGAAGATGACTGGTTAGCCAGAGACGGGTAAGATTCCTCAAGGGAGGAACAACCTAAGACAGGCACAGTCGAAGGGGGCCATCTGGTGAGAAAATGGGGAGCAGCAGAGGTGAGGCTTAGAACCTCCCCCCTCATGTTCTGAGAGAAATCTTCTGCATACATGGATGTTTATTGCCCTCGTCTAGCGCGGATTAACACATAGTCTACAGGCACACACCTGATCATCTACATTTGCTCTCTTACAACACTAAACTCTGTTTTCTACCTTTATCTCGTATCTACCTACCACTTCAGCATTTTATTAAAAATAATAATAATAGAGAAATGTGGTTTCCACATATAAATCAGGTTTAAAAATCAAATGAATATTCATATTTGAACTGACTGTGTATAGTTCATAATGCATTAACAAAACCGAAAGCTTCTGTGATGACTGCCCTTGTACTGTTCACCATGTAACTTATTCACTATGTAAGAATTTGTACTCCATGTAAGAATTTGTTCGTTATGCATCAGAAGATTGGAGACTGACGAAAATTGGGCTTGGGGTGGATTAATGATTGTGCATTGAGTATTGACCCCCCTATACAGAGATTTGTTGTGGTTAACAACTATTTGATCAATAAATATGAGAGATGCCCTCACAATATATATATATATATATATATATATATATATATATATATATATATATATAAACACACTGCCAATTGTAAAATAAATAAGTAACCGGGATGTAATGTATAGCATAAGGAATATAGTCAAAATATTGTAACAACTTGGTATGGTGATACCTGGTACCTAGAAATATCATGTATATAAATGTTGAGTCGCTGTGTTGTACACCTGAAAAAAAATAATAATAATAAGTACAGGAAAAATGCTGTGATCCATGTGAAAGGCTGCCAGCTTTAAGTGGTGGAAACTGCTCTGCAGCAGGTCCATTTTGTAGTGCAAGCAAGTCCCTATGCTGCCGGAGGTATACATAGTAGGGAAAAAATGCAGTACAGAGTTTATAGCAAGCCACATGGGAGAGCCACAATGTAGGCCCCTGGAGTTCTGCGGCAAAGTCATGCTATTATAAAATAGCTCTTGTTGGGCTCTGGTAGGAGACAGAATGCTTGACAATTGGGTACCATATATCTGGCCTTAACTGCCCATAATGAGCTGGGTTTAATAGGACTCTCCAAGTCATGAAGTCAAATAAGCTCAGCAACTATCCATTATGAGATGGAATTGCACACCAAAAATCAAACCCAAGCAGAACCAAAGGGCACAAGTAAATAACATAAATAGGCAGCCAAGAGTTCCCTGACACCAACCACAGTTGTACCAGCACCCTTTCCTCAGATCTATCCGTATTTGGAGGATCCTATATGACCAACTTAGGGAGGAGATAAAAGCCAAGCTTGGCTAATAAATAGGTCAGCTCAGTATGTGATGCAAACTGAAAAAACAACACTTCATTACAGCCATGCTTAGGGGTGACTCTGACAGTGGAAAGGGAAAATCTTTTTAAGGATGGATCTTCAAGTGATACACCTGTCATGGACTTTGTATAGAAAGAAAAGTGGCCTGAGGTGAGAATACAGACTCATGGACAATGGCAAATGGACTGGCCAACTGGTCAGGGGCTTTTAAGGAAAAAGATTGTATGACAGATGCACTTTATGACTGTATGATGGATGGTATGGATGGAGGCAAATGAACAAACATACGGGAGTGGATATAAAGTGTGAAAATCTTTTTCATGTGTTAATGCCCACCAGACAGCATTCAATGCAGAAGAGACATTAAGTAACCACATAGACAAAATGACTCAGATAGCTGACATTAGTCACCCCAGAACTAGCATGATGGGGACATGAACAGAGAAGCCACTGTGGCAGAAATGACAAGATGAGGAAGTGAAGGAGATATGGATTCCCACTTACAAAGCCCCAATCAGGCTACTGCCCCCTCTGAGCATCCAACTTACAGAGACCAACACTAGGCATCCAATACAGCATTATGCCTCAGGCTGACCAACGGGCTACCAGGTGACAAGCTGACCACATCGTGTCCTTCCATCTTGGAACGTTCAGGAGTTGATCCTAGTCTCACAGGTATTTAACAGATACTTATTCTAGGAATGGTTTTGCCTTTCCTGACCACATAAGAAGGGCATACACAATACCAGATCTGCCCAGATATGTAATCCCACATAATACAGCATCCAACCAACGGAGCCAACTGCACAGTGAAGGAATTGTAGCAGTGGGCCTATAATCATGGGATTCAGTGGTCTGATCACATAACAACACCATACAAAAGCAGCCAGCCTTATAAAGTATTGGAATGGCCTACTGAAGACACAGCTGATGCACCAGCTCAGAGACAAGAATGGTGTGCTGTCCCTAAGATACAGTATATGCACTGATTTAGAA
The DNA here is from genome assembly GCF_030020395.1 of Manis pentadactyla. Classification (NCBI taxonomy): domain Eukaryota; kingdom Metazoa; phylum Chordata; class Mammalia; order Pholidota; family Manidae; genus Manis; species Manis pentadactyla. Next base: position 41,803,278 of record NC_080022.1, on the reverse strand, counting down.
CTATGTTCCCAAAAGGAAAAACACATGGATCCAAGAACCAAGAGGTAGAAGCAGAAACAATCTGCCCATTTACCATCACTCCCAATGATCTACTAGCACTCTGCACTTTCCATTTCCACAATGGGTTCTACAGAGTTATAGGTCCTGGGCACACTTTTACCAGGAGACACATCAAGGATCATACCAAACTACAAGTTACAGCTGCAGCCTGGGCACTTGGGCCTCTGTGTCCCAGGACCAGGAGGCAAGAAGAGCAATCACCATCATTACAGGATTAGCTAATCCTCATGCTTAGGAGGAAGCAGGGCTGCTGTTACATAATGGGAACAAGAAGGAGTATGTGTGGAACTCAGACAATCCATCTGGGAACCATTTTATGCTCCCCTGCCCAACTGTGACTGAGAATGGAAAATGCACCCACTCCAGCCTGAGAAGAATATGGTTCTCAGTCCCCTCAGAAATGAGAGTTGGATCATACCACTAGGCAAACCAACAGGAATGGCAGCTAAGGGCATGGGGAATTTAGACTGGTTAGTGAAGATGAAAACAGTTGCAGCCCTGAGACCAGCTACAGCGATGGGGGCCAAAGCCTGTCTCAGCAATCTACCTTTAAGTTTCCCATCAGGAAGAAAAGCCAATGGAAGCTTATAGAAGCTGCTGTCAGAAAGTATTTGGAGACAAACATCCATGCAGCACAAGAAATGGACTGCCATCAATAGATGAATGGATAAGGAAGATGTAGTACATATACACAATGGAAAATTATTCAGCTATAAAAAAAAGAACTGCCATTTGCAACAGCATGGATGGATCTACAGGGTATTATGCAAGTGAAATAAGCCAGGCAGAGAAAGACAAATGGCATATTTCACTTTTTTGTGAATATAAAAACAAGGCAAAACAAAATGAACAAAATAGTAGTAGATTCATAGACACTGAAAAGTGACTGGTGGTTACCATGGGGGAGGGCTTGGGGTGGTTGGGTGGGGAGGGTGAGGGGGATAAAGGGGCACAAAAATTCTCCATCTAATGTAACTTGGTCACAGGGATTGTAGGAAAGCATGGAGAAAATAGCCAATGATCCTGTAACATCTTCCTATGCTGACAGATAGTAACTGCACTAGTGGGAATGAGAATTTAACAACAATAGTAAGTTGAAACACTGTGTTGTGTATTGGAAACCAATATAAGATTGTGTATCAATGACACCTCAATTTAAAAAAAACAGTTTTATGGCTCCATTCTTAAGAAAAAATAAAAAAAGAAGGAATGGACTGTGATAATCACTTGGATCTTCCTTCAAAGCAGAACTTGCATTAAGAGGCAAGGAATATAGTTAACTAATAGCCTCCAGCTGTAGCATGTACATAATTCATCTCAGCTTTCCAGTTGAGGCCATACTCTTCTTGGGCACCTCCTAGTCAATGACTAAACCAGAGCAGGTGTTGCTACAACCTGGCCATTTCTTCCCAATCAGAACTCCTCTAACAGGCCATTTTTGCTCTCAAGCTCCTCTTTAGGTTGGCTGAGTTTTGTTTCAGATCTGCATCACAGACTGAGGCTCTCCTTGGCAAATTCTGCATCCTCTCCCTTTCCTTTCACAGGCATTCCATTATCTATTCCCCCAGAAAATCTCTTACACTCATGACTCCATCTCAGTATCTGCTTTCCAGGGAACCAAACCAATACACTAGGTAATTAATTAGCTCTTTTATGGATCATCTCATTTAACCCACTTAAGTATTATTGGTATTCCTATTTTACAGATAAGAAAACAGAGGCACAGAAAAGTAAATTAACTTGCCCAAGATCACACAGTAAAAGCAGTGAAACTAAAATTTGAACCCATGCATTCTGACTCCAAAGCCTGAGCTTATATAATCACTATGGTAGGGAGAACAAGATACTATCTTGTCATCTTCAGATATTAAGATGAGAGTAATTATTTATTCTGTATAATTTTAGAGTAAAGCAGCACACACAAAAGGATAGATATTAAAGAAAAGCAGATCTTTGGCTAAACATAAAAGACATTTTCCTAATAATCAGCAGTAACCTACAACAGAATGAGGTCCTTCAGGAAGTAATCAGGGCCTATCACACAAGGATTCAAATAGTCATGTATATTGTAAGGGTAAGACTTTATAAAACAAATAAAAGTTGGCCTAGATCAGTAAAAGGTGTACTACTAAGCAATATGTGGGAAAAAAGGGTTCTAAGACAGTAAGTCCGGGTAATATACTGCTGAACAAAATTGAACAAGTTTCTTTACTTTTACTCCTCAATTTTTAAAATACTAATGTGTGTTTGCAAATCTGAGTGATATACATAGTACACTGAAAAACCCAAACTTATTGACTAAAGGACACTTCCTTATTCCTGGCCCAGTTTCTATCCGAAGTCAAGATTCATCACTGATCCAAGGACTCTAGAAGAAGCTAACAATAAAAAGAATGACATCCTGTCCAAAGCAGTTTACAGATTCAATGCAATCCCCATCAAAATACCAATGGCACTTTTCAATGAGCTAGAGCAAAGAATCCGAAAGTTTATATGGAACCACAAAAGAACCCAAGTAGCCAAGCAATCTTGAGGAAAAAGAGCAAAGCTGAGGGTTTCATGCTCCCTGATTTCAAGCTATACTTCAAAGCCACAGTGATTAAACCTGTATGAGACTGGCACACAAATACATACATAGATCAGTGGAACAGAACAGAGAGCCAGAAATAAACTCATGCCTATATGGTCAATTAATACATGACAAAGGCAGTCTCTTCAATAAATGGTGTTGGGAAAACCGGAAAGCTACATGCAAGAGAATGAAGCTAGATCACTGTCTTACACCATACAGAAAAGCAAACTCAAAATGGATTAAAGACCTAAATGTAGGACATGAAACCATAAAACTCTTGGAAGAAAACAGGCAAGAGTCTCATGAACATCAGCATGAGTAATTTTTTTCTGGATATATTGTCTCAGGCAAGGTAAACAAAAGAAAAACAAGTGGAACTACATCAAACTAAAAAGCTTCTGCACAGAAAAGGAAAAAGGCATGAACAAAACAAAAAGGCAACCTACTGTATGAAAGAATATATTTGCAAATGAAATATAAGGGGCTAATATCCAAAATACATAAAGAAAACACAGCTCAAAACCAAAAAATAAACAATCCAATTAAAAAATGGGCAGAAGACCTGAATAGACATTTTTTCCAGTGAAGACATCTAGATGGCCAACAGACACATGAAAAGATTTTCAACATCACCAATCATCAGGGAAATGCAAATCAAAACCACAATGAGATATCATCTCACACCAGTCAGAATGGCTACTATCTAAAAGATAAGAAATAGCAAATGTTAGTCAGGATGTGAAGAAAAAGAACCCTCCTACATTACTTGGAATGTAAACAGGTCCAGCCACTGTAGAAAACAATATGGAAGTTCCTCAAAAACTAAAAACAGAACTACCATACAACCCAGCAATTCATTTACGGGAATTTACCCAAGGAAAACAAAACCACTAATTCAAAAAGATGTATGCACCCCTATGTTTACTGCAGCATTATTTACAACAGCCAAGTTATGGAAGCAACCCAAGTGCCCATCGAAAGATGAATGGATAAAGAAGATGCACAATACATATACACAATGGAATATTACTCAGCCATAAAAAAGAAAATCTTGCCATATGCAACAACATGGGTGGACCTAGAGGGTGTCATGCTAAGTGAAGTAAGTCAGATAGAGAATGACAAATACTATATGATCTCACTTATATCTGGAATCTAAAAAATACAAAACAAACAAAAAAGAAATAGACCCATAAATACTGACGAGACTGTTGGTTACCATAGGGAAGGGGGTGGGAAGATGGGTGAGATACATAAAGGAGATGAAGAGGTACAAACTTCAAATTATAAAATAAAGTCACAGAAATGGAAGTACAACATAGAGAATATAACCAATAATGTTGTAATATCTTGATATGGTTATGGGGTAACTATACTTACAGTGGTGAGCATTTAGTAATGCGTATAATTATTGAGTCACTTATCTTATACATCTGAGGCCAATATAATATTGTGTGTACATTCCAATAAAAAATCACAATTTTCTAGGTGGTTAACAATTTTCGAACTAGTCAAAACATCACCTATTTCTACGTCAATATCAGCATCTCTAATACCTTGAAGGCAAGAAGGCTATATAAAAGTTTTGTCACTAAGATGCATTTCACCCTTTTTGAATGCAAAACATGCCCTCCTTTGCTTTATCAACACTCTCTGAAGATCTAAGAGTAATGGATCCACATTTTAATTACTGAATTTTCACTTCATGAGCAATATGAAAGCTTTAATTGTTTCATGTGTGCTACTAGTGACCTCATTACATTCATATAACATAGTCCAGACCCATTTTTCTCAAACAAGAAAGAGCAGAAGGAAACCGCTTCAGTCGCAAACTACTCATCCAGCTAATTTCCAGATTTCTTTGTTTTTATTCAGAAATATATTCTCTTTATTTACTAAAGGGAAAACTTTTATGTAAACTACAATCCCTTGGTCTTAATATCTTCTATATCCTATCAGCCACCACACACAGCCCACTAACCCCATTCTGTTACTTCATTAATGATAATGTCACCATGGCCTAGAGTTTCCTACATCTATCTTTTCACTCAGTTCTTTTTTAGATATATTTAATAGAATACTAAATGTAGGATAGGACTTAACATCTAGTCCACCACTCATTTTCAGATTAGAGAAATGAGATCCAGGGATCAATTATATTTTTCTAATCATAAAGCAGGCATTTATCTACTTCAAATGCATATGTGAAACTTTTCATAAATTGAAATTCCCAAAACACACACATACACACTTCCTTTTCTTATGCACAATGCTCTATGCCAGTAGTATACCTCAAAGGCAAATATCTATAAAAGTCAATCAATTAAAGTTGTGTTCTCCTAATATGAATACTTCCTTAAACCACTATGGAAAACCTTAAGATAAAGCAAACACAGAACATATGGGGAGGTTCACACGATGAAAAAAAGTGTGGACTTTGTAGTGAGAGATACATGGTTTGAATCATGGATATGGACTTAGGAAAGTCAATAAAACTCTCCAAGCCTTTTAGTTCCTTCAGCTGTAAAACATGGATGACACTATGCACATTATAAGGTCATTTTAAGAATTAGAAATAATATACATGAATACCTAGCAGAAACATGGCACACTGTTGGTAAAGCTTTTATAGTATACAAGAAAGTAATCTAAGATAAAAGAAATCAAGGAAAACTTTATAAGTCTTGGAATCTTGGAAGGACTGCATAGTGGGGCAAACAGAAACAGGAGTGAGGAATGATCAGGTTGGAACCAAATCATGAAAGGCTAGGCCAGATTAAAGAATCTCAACCTTGTTTTTCAGACATTGAGCAGAAATTTCTAAGAGTCACCTCATAAAAACCTCAAAAATAATTTACTTTAGCTACTAATTAAAAACAAAAAACTATGTTCATCAGGGATATTGGTCTGTAATTTTCTTTTTTGGTGGGGTCTTTGCCTGGTTTTGGTATTAGGGTTGGCTTCATAGAATGAGTTTGGGAGTATTCCCTCCTCTTCTAGTTTTTGGAAAACTTTAAGGAGAATGGGTCTTATGTCTTCTCTGTATGTCTGATAAAATTCCAAGGTAAATCCATCTGGCCCAGGGGTTTTGTTCTTGGGTAGTTTTTTGATTACCGCTTCACTTTCTTTGCTCGTAATTGGTTTGTTTAAATTTTGTGTTTCTTCCTTGGTCAGTCTTGGAAGGTTGTATTAAAAAAAAAAAAAAAACTATGGGCAGTTATTATAACACCAGAATCACAGAAAAGGTCTAGATGATGTATTCTTAAATTGTAAGGTTTTTCTCAAACTGGCAGTGTTTTACTTAAATTAATTTGTAGGAGTTGTTTTGCTCAAATGGTTACTAAAATTTATATAAAACTTTGACAGTGTTTTCACAAAATTTTGATACTGCTTGCTCTTTATTTTAATAGAGAATAATTCGAGATAGGTTCTGTTGTGCTTTGAGTTAATAATAAAAACATACATCATTTACTTTACTTTAATAAGACAAATTCTGGAAGATAAACTACCAAGCCTTAACCATGAGAGGTTAGAAAAGAACCATATTTCAAACAGAAATGCATACCTTTTCATTAATCCCTGCAAAAATGCTCTACAACTGCTGTTTTTTGCAACTTTATATAGCATTTATGACATCCAAAGCAACTAAAATATTTTATAACAAACCAGTGGAAGGCTTTCAGTTCAAAGTCAGCATTAAAGGGTTTAAAAGTGATCAAAATCAAGTGGGAAAATACTGTGGGTGATCCACTACATAGAATGAAGGCCCAAAACTTGCAGGTTACTCAAACAATGGTTACCTGAAGTATTTCCTAACCAGTTTGAAAAATATTTTAGAAATATTAACAGGGCATTATTGTTGGCTTTAAACTATGTCCTACAAAACATCATAGAAAAGCTTTAATACCTTGAATGGGAACAAAAATAGGGGACTATACTACGTGTAAGAATAAGGAAACGTGACTAACCTTTTATTTATACAGAATTATATATCATGAAGAGGTAGTGGCAATTCTTAAAATCTGTCAGACCTGAGGGCTTAGAAATGTTAATAGGTAAATATGCAATTGGACTCTAAGTTTTTAGGAATGTTTTAGCAGTTAAAGAATTGCCTTTTGTTAAGAAATAGTCTTAGAAAGCAATCTTTTAGTTGAACTACCCATACCAGTATCTCCATTACCAGATGAACTGTTTATTAAACAGGAAACTAGAAAGTCCACAGCTTTTATCCTCAAGCTAGAAAGACTCCCCTTATCATCAAAGAATCTGGCACTTTATCTGCAAGTAAAAGTTACAACAGTATACCTAATGGTTGTAAATAAAAGTTATAATCATCAAATAGAGCCTTACCTTACCACTTCATACCCAGAAGGATGGCTATAATAAAAAAGACAGATAATTACAAATATTGGTGAGGATGTGAAGAAACTGGAACCTTCATACATAGCTGGTGGGAATGGTACAGTCCCTCATTAAGGTTTTAACAAAGACTTACCATTTGACCCTGGCAATTCCTCTCCTAGGTATATATCCCAAGAGAAAGAAAAACATTGTACAGGAAATATTTGTAACATTATTCATAAAAGCCAAAAAGTGGAAGTAACCCAAACTAATGAATGGATAAATAAAATGTGATAGATCCACACAATAAAATGTTATTCAGCAGTAAAAAGAAATGAAGTAATGATACATGAGGCATGGACAAATGTCCATGAAAACATTATGCTAGGTGAAAGAAATCAATCACATAACCTATGATACTACTTACATGAAATGCCCAGAATAGAAAGGCAAATCCCTAGAGGCAGAAGGTACATTAGCAGTTACCTGGGGCTAGGAACATGAGAGGAAATGGGAAGTGACTGCTAATTAACAACAACAACAAAAAAAAATAGGGTATGTGTTTCTTTTTGGATGAAAATGTCTAAAATGAAATAGTGATGAGATGTTGGCAAAATTCTTTGAATATACTAACAGCCATTGAATTGTACACTTTAAATGGGTGAATTATATGGTATTTGAATTATATCTCAATAAAGCTGTTGTTTTAAAAAAAGAGCCTTACCTAATATTCTAAATTTATTTGAAAATATGTGTTATTCACTTCACATTTTAAAGCTCTATACAATTAATATTATTTCAAACTACCACAGGAACCCAGGACTGAATATACCCAAACTTCCCCTAATTAATTAAAAATTCTAGACCCATTTTACCATTTCCTTAGGTCTTACTTCCTGAAACTCCTACCCTCCAAAAAAACACTTTGCCATTTAAGTTTAATTAATTTTTAAAATCTGGGACGTGGATTTACTACCTCTGTATTTTAAAAATGCAACAGTACTACCATCATAGATATTAAGTCACATATCCTGAAGAATATATTACCATAAATAATCAGAAAGGAGAAAATATGATAAATCACTGCAGAATTAGCACCTAAAGAAATTATAATAGTCAAAAGCCTAGGGCCACAAAAACATTTTTAACCTTAAACAAAGGTAAATTTTTTTAACTAAAAGACAATTTACAGAAAAAACTTTTAAGATTTTTTACAAATAGTTCTATAATATAAAAATCCCAAGTGCATCAAGATCCCCATCAACATATATTTAGATTTTTCCCTTGTCCAATATGAATTCACTGACTTTTTCTTGGTTTCAATGTGTCCAAAGAGATTTCTTCTTATTTATCCTATTTTATTAAAGGCTCTTAAAGAGTATTTCATAAATACACAACATTATATACTGTTCTAATTTTTCCAACAGTTCAGTTCTGTTAATAGGCTATTTATAATAATTCAAAATAAAGAAATTTTAAGTACTACTTAATTTGTAAGATAGAAAATATTTTAGAAATGGCATTTCCAAATCATTTCATTCAATAAAATATATTGAGTATTATAAAGTATAAGGCATTCTACTAACTATACAATTAAATTACTAATTCTGATACTTTGGTTTCTCCTTAATTTAGCAATCTCTAATACTCCAAAATTAATCATACTGATTTTATTTCTTAGTAGTAAACTGTATACATAATAACCTTCCAAGCTCTTTCAAACAGAAGTGAACAAGAAGTATATTTTCCACTTCCAGGGTAACACGTCATGACGTACCAGGACTCATGGAACTGAATGCAGTCTGATTTACATGTATCATTTAATCCTTATAATAATCCTATAAAGTGGGTATTATCAACTTCATTTTATAAACTAAATTGAGGCTTAAAGAGGATAAGAAACTGGTCCAGGGTCATATAGCTTTTAAGAAAAAACTGGACCCCATATCGACAGGTTATAAAAATCTAGTTCTACTGCAGTTGGTAAGGAAAAGACTATGTTTTGAAGACTACAGTTCTTAAATAACATAAGTTTAATACACTGACAATGTTTTTTGAAAACTATATGAACTCTTTCTATTCAGTAATAGCAACTACATATCTTTCATTTTACTATATACTAAGAATGTTGCTCTATATAATGCATGTCAGGTACACACAAGTGAAATCAAAGATCCTGTAAAATTCTGAAAATGAATAATAGAAAATGAATCAAACTGAAAATGTCAACAGGTGTACCTTATAGAGAGAGAATATTAATTTATTGGCTAACAATGAAATGGAAATATGTTTAGATAAAAATTGTTTCTATCAAAAAATTCCAAAAGTAGACTCAGACTCATTCTCTACCCTGTGAGGGGTATTAGTATTCCAATAGTATGTAAGAAGAAACTCAAGATCTAAATGTCACACAGCTGTTGAGAGTCATAGTAAGGATTCCCGTCCACATTTGCCTCCATACCCTGTACCACATCATGCAATTAACAGCCATAAAACACACCACACACACTATCCCTTTGGGAACATGGGAATTTAAATTAAAATCAGGCATTTATCTCTTAAACAAGCTTTGTGCCTTGCAACTAGTCTGTAGCCAGCATATATCAGCGGCCAAAGAAAAGTTTACTGAATGGAATGAACAGTGGTAGCTCAGCAACAGAGGAAGAAATAGGATCATCTCCACTCATTCTGTCTCCCTAAACGACTTGAAACTATTGTTTACCAGGTAACATACACAATTTTCCCCTTAAAGAATAAAATACCAATCAAGACTTAGAAAAGAATGACTATAGAAAATTAATATTCTTAAAAGGCAAGCTACTGGATTAAACATAGAAGGCTTAAAGAGGGATCTAGCATGTTTCATTCAATTACAACACTTTTGACCCTGCCTTATAACAGCTAATTAAACATGTTCTGCTTCCACAACTAGCTAGTTGCTTGCAGAAATCCTGGTCATTTTTGTGTTTCCCAGAACACCACAGACAAGACTTAGCACTTAATATTAATAGCTAAAATTTTATAAAGATCTCTTAGATTACAAAACTTTTCAGATGTATTTGCCCTAAAAGCCTTGCAAGGTAACTATAATAACCATCTGCATTTTACAGACAAAAACACTGATGTCCAAGGAGATTAAGTGCCAAGATAAGTAGTCAGGTATCCTTCCATAATACCACAGCTACCAGGAAAGGTTCTTAATAAATGTTTGTTGATTAAATCAGTTGTCCCTCGAAATACCATTTTTTTTCTAAGCATATAACACCATTATCTGTTGCTATGAAAAATGTTTGTATTGCCATTTAAGATTGATAGCTTTAGTAGAAAACGGTACTTTCATTCAGCATTTAACTTTACATACACTTAACATACATTTCATTTAATGTTAAACTTTTTATATCAGTGATTTTCAAATTTTAATAAGACTAAGAACTGGGGAACTTGACAAAAATGAAGATCCTTGGGCCACCATCATCCCTACAAATTCTGAAAAGGGGCAAGGAATCTGCATATTTTTATAAGCACTCTCAGCTGATTCTAATGTTGGTAGTCTTCAGGGACACAGAAGAACTGAATTAGACTCTTTAAACCGAAGTTAATCTAACCCAAAAAAATATTTTAATCAAGCCAATTTTTTGCAGTTATAAATATTTAAGCAAAAATATTCCAAAACAATACAAGGCTACAGCATCTAACAAGATAGGTCCTCAAAAATGTTTTCTACAGGAAACCTCCCTAGCCCTCAGGAGCTTCCCATGCTGCACAGGAGGTAAAGCAGGGAGGGATCTTTTAGGTGGTTACCCATGTTAATTGTCTTAATTGATGAACTCAACTGATTGCAATGTAATTTAGTAAAACATCTGTAAAGGTCTTATACAAATGACTGGATGTTAAACTGTAAAATGGAAGTCAGTTAACTTTGAACCTAATATGGAGAAATAATAATTAAAAAATCACCAAGAGTACAAGCCCTGTGAGATTATAGGTGTGACTTTTTCTCCATTATTATTTACTGAATTGACACAGTACCTTTCTCTACTTTCCAAATTTTCTACAATAAGCATTTTTTTCATGATTTTAAAAGTTTTAGGATTACTTATTAATCCTACAACCTTCACATACATCACAGGAAAACAAGAATAACCTGTAATCACATCGTAAACACCCCAATATCTGACTTATAGCATCAAACTAAAGGCACTTTTTTTTTACATTAACACCAGAACCACTAGACTTCTAAAATTTAGAGTATGTCCCGCTTGCGTCAGGTATCTGTTATTAGGATAGTTAGCACGACTTTTTAAAATCCTCTTATCATCCATTCTATGGACCTATTTAGGTGGAACATTTTTGTACCAAGGACTGAGAGGCATTAAAATATTTACACTCTCTTACTGGGGGAGAAGGCGAAACACACCTCTGTTTGAAAAAAGTATATGTGTGTGTGTTTATAATTGTGTATTCATCTAGGAAACTTACTAAAAAGCTGGAATGAGTCTTTCTCCAAAGCGGACAACGCTTAGATGCAAAATGTAATAGAGGACGGCAGAGATCAGCTACCGGCAGGTGATGAAATTTCACCTCAAATAAGATGCAAAAGGTTGTCTTCAACCCAGTGAGATCGGGGAATGACACTTCAGGAGTACTAGGGACTGAGGGCCCCGCACTTTCTGCGCTCCAGTTCTCACCCAGAACTCCCCCCTAACCTGCCCCCAACCCTGACTATGCGGGACTCAGTTTGGGGCGCGGAAAAGCCGAGACTGTTTGCAAACAAGCGTCCTCTGCCTCCCCCCGGGATATACGTGCAGGGTCCGGGGTAAGAGGCTGCACTCGGCCCCAAGCCGGGGTCAAGCCGAAAGGTGCCAGTGCCTCCTCCAGCCCCACGATCCACACACCGGGCCGCGCCGGAACCGAGGCCGGGCGAGCGCTTTCCAGCGGCGCGGGGCCTAGCTGCCCCCCACGCGCCGCCAGCCTCCCGCGGGAGGGCTCGGGGAGGAAGAGCTGAGGCCCCAGAACCGCCGGGTGGATGAGGCGCCGCGGCGCAGGACACCCCATTCGCCCGGCCTGAGGGCGGCCACCGGGGCCCTCCCCAACGGCCGCAGGCCAGAGACCCCGGAACCGCGCCGCGCCACACTCACCTCCAGCAGCGGCGGCCGCTGCCTCAGCATGGCCGGGGGGGGCCGTCCCTGAGCCGACAGCCTCCTCCTGAGGGCACCGGCGCGGCCCCAGGCGCCGCCGCGAATCCTCCCACTCCTGAAGGGGCTGTGGTCGCCGCTGCTACTAAGGCCCAGCGCCCTCCGAGCCGCATCGGGCTCCCGGGCCGCCACAGCCACGCGGATCCCGGAGGAGCGCCGCCGAGCTGGGGCCGGGGGGCGCAAGGCTGCGGCGGGACGACCGAGGTGCTGCAGGCGGGGATCCTCGGTGAAGCCTCCAGCGTCGCCGTGGCCGCTCCTGCCGCCGGCGCCGCTGGGCCACAGCGCCCCCTGGACCTCACGCCCGGCAACGGCGCCGGGACTGCGGCGGCCGCCTGGGCACAAGCCGCAGGGAACGCGAGCGAGGGCAGTTTGGGGATGGCGGGGGCCTAGCGCTCCCCGAGCCACCTTTGGCCCCCGGCCCGCCCCCGACAACGCCTCCCGGGAGCCGGAAGCCCATCGGTCCCCACCAGCCTTAGCGGGTGCACCCCCTACTCCCCAGTCCTCAGGCCCTGAGCACCTTTGCAGCTTTTCCTTCTCTCCAGAAGTATGCGAACGTTCTGTCATTCGGACACTCACCTGAGAGCAGGAGTGTGAGGGAATCTCATCAGTTTCAACTGTGGGGTTGGGATTGGGGGGGTCCCTTCTCGCTTCAGTGTGCCTGGGTGTAAGAAAGTGACCCGGAACCAACCTTTTTACACACACACACACACACACAATCCTCTCCTCTCACAATAAATATTCTCTCAATAAACAGATGTAGGAATATAGTCTTTGACCTTTTTTGGATCTACTGTCCAAATCATTACAGAAATTTCCTATAGATACCAAACCCCTAAACCCCCACTCCACCCCAAAATAGAAAAAAACATTAACTTGCCGAGCAAGCATAGCCAACGTGTTGTCCTGAAATTCATAAACAAAGGTAAAAAAGAATCGTCTTTTCTAACTAACCCCCTCCTCCACACCACCTCTACTCTTTCAACACTACCTGCCCCCATCCCTGCCAAATCCCAGGTCAGGCTCTGAAGGAAGTTGTTGTATTGCAAGGGCTATAGAGTCATTTTTACAGATATCCCATATTCGATCCCATTCAAACTCTAGAGTGCAAACATCAGGACCAAAAACATTAGAAACAGACTCTCAGATGGGAAGTAGGGAATGAAATTCGCCAAACCTTCTGGTTCCAAATTTTTCCACATACATTATTTTATCCTAGAAGTAGTAAGTAAATGAGCAGGGACTTTGGTGGCAGTCAGATCCCGATATTACCAATTCCAGCTCTGTCGGGGTTGGCTTTGTGACCCTGGGCGAGTTATGTAATATTTAGGAACCTCGGTTTCCTAATGCCTACCTTGCCGATTGTTGTGAAGATTGGAGATAGTTTATGTAAAGGAAGCAACCCATAGAAGGTACTCAATAAATGTTAGTTCCAATTATTGTTGGTTCCAAAACACCCTCTCAGTCTTTCTTAGATTCAAGATTGTTCCCATCTGTTTTTTGTTCTTTTTCTCTCAGTCTGTGTGTATGTGTGTCTTTTTCTCTCAGTCTGTGTGTGTGTGTGTGTGTGTGTGTGTGTGTGTAAATGTATTCCAACAAAAGATGGATGCAAAAAGAAATAAAAATAGATGCATCATTCTTCAGTATCCTTGGTCTGGGTAAAATCCCCCTAAATTTCTCTAATGGATTTATGCAACATCCCTCCACTGAAGAATAATAGAATAATAAAACCTAATACACTGGATCTTATGACATTCTGTTGTACAGCAGATTCAGCATAGAACCAGTGTATTTTTCTGCATAAAAAAAATTTTCAGGCGGTCTCACCTTACCTTAGGTTATGTCCTAAAAATAATAAAGCTTAATGAGAAAATTACATAAGGTCTCTGGGAACTTACAAATAATAATTGAGCAGCCACCTTAGAGAAAATATAACCTAACAGCTCTCTTCCAATCAATGAAAGCTGTTGCTATACAATCCTGAGTGTGCCTTCACCACCTACTTCTGAGTCACATTACAAAAAAAATCACTATAGCCTGTTGATAACAAGAGAAACTGGAGCTCAGAGGAAAACTATGATTCATCCTCTCAACAGCTCTGTGAATTAAGTACTATACTACCACCATTTTACATGTGAAATACATTTAAGCTAAAGAAAAGTGGGAAGTAGACCCTGAGATTCCTTCAGTCTCCCATCAGATGCAGTAACAGTTCTTTCCGCAATATTCAGAAAAGGCTGCAGGAGTGAGTTACTGCTGCTAAAATTTTCAATCCAGAGAAATGGGTCCTTTAATTTAGGTTATTTGGCAACCTAACATTAGCATTGTGCTTTCCAAGCCTAGTTCACTACCACCACAGGAAATCTGCATTTGCTTATGAATAATCATGCTACCCAGGGTGTAGCTACTACATGAAGATGATTCATTTTTTCCCAGAAAGTTTCCTCTTGCTTCACACTCTCTCCCTTTCTATTCAAATTATGGTTGCTGAAAAAGGCTGCCTTTATCATCACTACCACTTCTCTGTGGTCCACTTTAAATCCTTTCATCTAAAATTTCTTTCCATTATTTTTCCTACCCAGTTTTCTCTCTGCTCCTGAAATGTCTCTCAGCTGTTTTTCTCTCCTCTGCTGTAAATCTTTTTTTCATTTTAATCTACCTTGACCTGCTATCATTTGATTTGGTTACCCACTCTCAATTTTGTATTGATTTCCACTATTATCCAGTGACTCTAAAATATCCACTTATTCCCACCTGGTACACCTTCCCACCTTTCATATTTATACCATATACATCCCATAGAAAATTAGTATTCTAAGAATGGTTTCTTCAAATAAATTTAAGGTGTAGCCCAGAAACAAAAATTTCTTTGCTTTTCAAAATTTGTTCTTTAAAATTCAGGCCTTTCAAGAAAAAGTAAAAAAGGCATACTGATTGAAAACAATTATCTTAAGTGGAAAAGGCATATATACTGTATGACTTATCTTCTTATATAAAATTCTAGAAAATGCAAAATAATCTATAGTGACAGAAAACATATCAGTGGTTACAAAGGTAATGGTTGAGGGGAAGAGTACAAAGGAGAACAGAAAACCTCTTGGGGATGATGGATATATTATCCTAATTATGGTGATGTTTTCATAGGTATATACATTGAACACCTTTATAAATGGCACACTTTAAATGTGTCTTCTATTTTTTACAGCTTGATAAAGCTGATAAAAGGGGGACTTAACAGAAATAACAAACTAATCAAAAAATTTTTAGGTATGAAAAAAGTCCAGGCCCTTTATTTGTCAATTATATCTCAATAAAGCTGGAAAAAAAATTTCAGTCTTAAAGGATATCCATTTCCTAGTTTGGTGAATGGCACAGGAGTCATCCTACTCTTGTATTTCTTTCCTGGACAATTAGTGACTAAACCTGATAAATCCTACTTCTTGCTTTTATTGGATTTCTCTCCTCCTCTCCAACTCCACTGCTGACACTTTGTTCTAGGGTATATGTGCAATAAATTACAGGTGCACTGCATGAAAAGAAGGAAGGCAGGGAGGGAGGAGGAATGAATAAATTACATCTGTGTACAAGAGTATATTCTGTAGAAAAGTTTAAAAGAAGGCACAAAACCTCCTCCATGTTCCTAATAATCCCTGTACTTCCAAACCTGTAAGTGCCCACCACAGCGCTGTCACTATCTGTTCACTCATACATCCCTATGAGATCATGAGCCCTGTGAGCCAGGTTCAGTGTTTGATTCATCTCTGTGTCTGCACAACCAGTCTCAGCACAGAGTACACCTCAGGGAATGTTAAGCTGAACTAACCCGTGGCTCAGCACCTAATGTGCATCAGGCTAGTGCATCCCAACCACTCTGACTTTTAGGCCCTCCCTGTTAACTCTGGGCCCACCAAAGAGTAACACTTTTCAACAGGTGATTGTGCTACAGCCCAGTACTGCCCCCAGCCTGCCTGCTTGGTCTCCTATGCTCTCCTCTGACCCTCTGCAATCACTAGCCACAGCCAGGAGTCAAACCCGGAATTCACAGTTTGTTACCAAATAGGTAAGCCCTGAATCAGGCCAGAAGTCCATAGAGCAGCACAAACTTAAAAAGGAAATAGGGGATGTTTGGGATCTTGTTAGGTCACTTGAGTCAGTTAAAAAAGAGAAAAGCAATTACCACTTTAGGAATGAAGTATAAGGAAGTAATCAAATATGTGAACAAAGAAATATACCAAAAGATGTTTGTTATCTATTTTATACTGCACCTTTATAACATAAAAATGCGAGAAAAAGTTAAATAAGTGACTACTGTACCTCCACAATAGAAATATTATATATCCACTAACAACTGTGTTTTAAAGAATTTTAAATGACATTGAAAGCTGCTCATGATTATCAAAAACAGTGGCAAGTAAAAAAGACTATTGTATGATCCCAATTATGTTTTGATATATCTCTAAGAAGAATATTGTGCAAAATATAATATGTCGGTGGGATTTTTTGACTTTTCATTTTCAAATAATTTCCAATTTAAAGAAAAGTTACAAAAATACTATTAAAAAATCCCATATATCTATCACCCATAGGAAACCATACTTGCTTTATTATCCTCTCTTGTGTGTGCATATGTTTTCGTTCTCACTCTTTCTTCTACCTCTGCAGAGATATAAATAAATATATATTAGAAAAACTATTGTAATTATCTTCTGATCCAATTATCCATAAATATTTTTCAGTGTATTTCACCAGAACAGTGTACAAATATAAGTATCAAAACCAGAAATTTAACATTGATACAGCACTGTGAATATAATCTTATCCAAAGTTTGCCAACTGTCCCACAAATTTTCTTTTATTGAAAAAGAAAATAATTCTTCTTACTGTCCAGGATCTGCTACAGGATCACACTCTAGAATAATTTGTCAAATCTCTTAAATTTTCTTTAATCTGGAACAGTTTCTCAGTCTTTGTCTTTCATGACCTTGATTCTTTTAGAGAACACAGGTCATTTATTTTGTAAAACATAATTTGAGTTTGTGTTTCTTCATAATTAGATTCAAGTTACACATTTTTGGCAGGAATGCTACAGAATCGATGTCATGTCCTTCTTAATGCATCAGGATGCATGTGATACCTGTATGTCCCATCACTGATGATACCAACTTTGTTCACTTGGTTAATTAAGGTGGTATGTGCCATATTCATCCAGTGTAAAGTATCTGTTTTGCTCTCTGTAATTAAACAATATCTGATGGAGAGAGAATTTGAGACTACCCGCAAGTTTTAACATTCATTGATAATTTTTGCTTAAACAATTATTACTACAGTGGTTGTCAGGTGGTAATTTTCTAATTCCATCATTATCATTCCTTCTGCATTTTTTTTATTTGTCTTCCTACTGTATAGGGGAGCTTTTTGCTTCTCCCCCATCTATTCATCAGTTTATTGATATACATCAGAAAGAGCTCATCAATTTTTACTTTATGAATTATACATCCATTACCATCAGTATTTATTTTAATGTAAAAATTGTCTCATATCTGGCTGCTTTTATTTTCTTTTATCACCTCATCATCACTTTTTAAATATTTCCCTTGCTTTCTGGCACTACATCCAGGCCCATCTTGTACTTTCCAAGACCTAGGCCAGGAATCACCCATTTCTCCTAAAAGCCCTAGTTCCATTTAGTGGAGAATGCTATTTAGAAATCAAGATCTAGGTGGCAGGTATTCTCATTGCCATTAAGTGCCACTGTTTCAAAGTTCTCTCAGTGTGTAGAGCTAGAAAACACACACATCAATTTTATTTGAACATAATTTTTACTTTAAATACCACAGGTAAACTATGGTTATTTGTTGCAGACATCTTCTAGAAAATGAACAAAGTGAGCCCATCAGTTCAAGGAAAATAATTAACAGTATTTCTTGCCAATAATAAAATTCAAGCTTTCAATAAATACTAAAGTTTTGAAAAACTTGTATTCATTACACCAGGAGCTTGAGAGCTTCCCAAACTTCTCTGAAGAGATGGGTGATAATATTAACAATGTGGAGGGTTTTTTTTTAATTGTGTAATGATTGTGTCAATAGTTGGAAGATCTGAATAACTCAATGAACTACTACTTTTTCAAATGACCACATGCATGATATTACAAAAACATGTGCATTAAATATGCTTTAAAAGTGTAACATAGATCAAAGGATTTTAATGGAATAGAGTACAAAAAGTTCATTAATATGGTTTCAGATTCTGCATTGCAACTAACCTTTAAGAAATTATCACTTGTCAAGTTTTGATGTAGTGTCAAAGAAAATATCCACAAGTATCTGAAATGACTATTAAAATCCTCCTCAGTCTTCTATCTTCATATCTTTAAGGACAAAATTTTCTTCATCTACATCAACTAAAACAACATATCCCAATAGATTGAATCCAACTGTCTTCTAGCAGACTGACTTCAAAGAGATTTGCAAAAATGTAAATAATGCCATTCGTCTTCCTGCGTATTTCGTTTTGGAGACCATAGCTATATTTCACTAAAATAAGTTACTTATGTTAACATATAATGAGTTCACTATTATCACTTTAAATAAATGAATAAATAATGTTTTAAATGTTTTCTCACTTTTAATTTTTAAGGTGACAAATATCAATAGATATAATCCACATAAACTAAAGACCTCTGGGGTCCTCAGTAATTTATAAGAGAGTAAAAAGAGCCTGAGCCCAAAATGTCTGAGAACCATTTGTAGTTTATTCAACCATTTGCATTACAAATAGTGTTGAAATGAAATAAGGTTGTGCATTTGTGTTTTTCTAATGTTGTAGATGTACCTTTAGAGTAAATTTTTATAAGCAGAATTTCTGGGTCAAAAGATAAATGTGTATGTAGTTTTACTAGATATCACCAAATTTTCCTTCCAATAGACTGTGCCTCACTGCTACCATTGTCTCTCTCACCTATAAACACATATTTTCTGTCAAACCTAATACAATAAGAGATATAACACTTTCAAAACTACATAGTAGGAAAAGCTCTGGAACAAGACAGACCTGGCTTCAAATCCTAAGTAACTACTGGGCATGTACAGAAGGACCTATTTCCTCATCAAAAAAAAAGAGGCTAATGTCTTCTACATATATAAGGAATTGGCACATCATTAGATGGTACCCATTGTTATTATCCGCATGTCCCTGTGTCAGTAGGAGTGGTAGTCACTGTTGACCTGCAGAGATTCCTGGATTCCTTGAGGGTAAAGAATGAACTATCCTATTTGGAACTGCAGAGGATATTGACAATAAAAGTATATACAGAGTTGAAAGTCTTCTGAGTTATCTAGGGTGTAAGAAGAGAACAGGTCATCTAAACGAGAAAAGAGGGCTAGAAGCAGATGCTGAAACCAAGGGTACAGAGCCAGGGGTCTAGATGGTGAGAGCAGAGAACTGTTCATTAATGCAGTCACTCAGTCAAATACTTATTGAAACACTATTATGTACTAGGCACTATGCTCTGTAGAAAGCACCTATCTCTGCCTTTAAGGAGTTCAAACTTTACTGGTGGAAGCAAATGAGAAAACAGTCAATTATGATTTTAGGAGGTAAGCACAATGTGCTATAAGAATATAAATTAAGGGCATCTGACCCAAACTTAGGGGATGGACAAGACTTTTAAAGGGAGTGGTACCTAAACTGAGACCTAAATAATAGCTAGGACTTAGCTAGGTTCATTGGGTGGAGAGGCAAGAAGGGAATAGATAGGGAAAGATTGTCTTCCAAGCAGCAGGAATAGAATGTGCAACATCCAGAGGCAAGAGAAAGATTGATGTGTCTGAAGAATTGAGAACAGTTTTGGCTGAGGCAAAGAGGACGAGGTTGGGGAGCAAATCAGGAAAGGCCTCATAATTCAGATTAGGGACTTTGGATTTTATTTTACTGGTGATTTGAAGCCATCAGAGCTTTTAAGCTGGTCAATGGCATTAACAGGTTTGATTTTAGAAAAGATTGCTTTGTAGAAAATAGATAATAGGGAGCAAGTTTAGAGACAGGGAAGCCATTTATAAGCATCCAATGTAATAACCCAGGCAAAAGTGATGGTGACCTGAATTAGGGTAGAGTAGGGAGAGTGAAGATTTAAGGAGGTAAAATCATCAAACTCATAATTGGATTGGTATGTGAAAAAGAGCTAGAAATCAAATGTGACACTTGGGTTTCTGGTTTGGGCAACTTGGTAGGTAGTCCATGCTATCAAGCAAGGAGACATCAAAATGGAAGGAGCAGGTTTGGGAGAATAAATAATGAGTGCTGTTTCAACATGGTGACAGACTAGGAAACTGAGGTTCAGAGAGGTGAAATTATTTGTCCAAAGTGACTGTGAGTGGCAGAGCTAACACTCCAACCCAGGTCTATCTGACTACAATAGAAAGGAAAGGAGCAACACACAGCAGCAATTCACCAGAGAATTCCGCTTTATTAGGGAAAGGTGCTGGGTTATATAGGAAGGGGCATGGGGTGATTGTGGTGTCACTTCTACGGGGCTGGTGGCTATTGGCTAGGTGCTGGGATTAGGGGGGCGAGGGGTGATTGGGCTTCAGGTGGCGCCGGCGGGAACCAAGGACCCGGAAGAGAAGCAGGAAGTTCGCCATCTTATGGGTGGGGGCCCTTCATTCCCCCCTTTCTCCTCTATGGGGTTGTGGACGTTGCTTTCTCTCTGACTGCTTCCTGCTGAACGGGGGCTGAGAAGGGAGTGAGGGCTTGAGGACTGGGAGGAGAGGCTTGATAGGACTCCCCACAGTAAGGACGAGTAGATGTGGACTTCTTCAGGTTGGAAATCAATGAAGGTTCCCTGTAACCATAGGTCGAGGACTTGTTGATTCTAATGGTGCCAAGAGGATACGGGTGCCAGAAGCCAGGCGTCTGCGGCCATTGTTTCCAGGAACAGTTTCCAGTGGAGAGAGGGGTCCATCTCAGCGTGTGGTGAGGAGGTTACGTGAGGGTGAGGGATCTTCTGTGGCTAAAAGCTGGTAGTTCCTGGGTAAAAGCTGATTGAAAGTTTGATTAGAGATTTTACCAACTTGGGATTTGATAAACTTTACAAGGCAAGAAGAGACAGGCGAGGACAATGATTATGATAGGGCCTGCAATGGGCCAAAGCCAGGTGAGGAAGGGGTTTGTTAGTATTGAAGAGAATGGGTTGGAGGAGTAATACTGTGGGTACCGGGAGTTACCCATGTAGTGAATGGCAGAAGACCAGTAGGGACATCTCTGTAGGTGTCTGGCCATCGCCTGCAACAGGCTTGTTTTTGGTCATAGAGGAAGCAGAGGTAGGGAGAATAAAGGTAGCTGCTAGGGAACACTTCGGTGAAGGGAGGGAAGTGGAGGTATAAAGGCTCGGAGCAGCCTTTCAGAGGGCAGTCCGATGTGGCAATGAGGGCAGTAATTTTTGTTTGATGCTGTGTGTAAGTCTGTCTGACTTTGAATCGCCATACAAAGGAGGCTGGGGTGGCGGGGAAGACAATAGGAATGAGGAAAAAAAGTGAGAGAGAGCGAGGGAGCAGTAAAGGAAGAAAAAGTCATGATTCGGGTATGGATGGCAAAGGGGGTGAACAGGATTTTGGAGGAAAGAGGACAGTAAGGTCAGGAGTCTGGAGGGAGGGAGAGTCTGTAAACTTTTGTAGGTTAAGAGGTCTTTTAGGTGATGTGGGGACAGAATGGTAAGGGGTGCCCCAAATGTCAGTTTATGAGCTTCCTTCTGCAAGAGCTGTCCAGCGGCTAATGCCCGTAGGCAGGGGGCCCATCCCCGAACTGTGGGGTCTAATTGCTTGGAAAGATAAGCTACTGGGGCAAAGGATGGGCCAATAATATTGGCCTAGGACTCTTAGAGCTTGACTGGACCTCTCATGAATGTATAATGAGAAGGGCTTCGACAAATCAGGAAGATGGAGAGCTGGGGCTTCCACAAGGGCTTGACGGAGCTTAATGAAGGAGTGCCGGGGTGAGGAGGATAATGGTTCTTCAGGGGGGCCCTTGCTGAGGTCGTATAGGGGTCTTGCCAACAGGGAGAAGTTAGGGATCCACGCTCTAAAATACCCAGCCAGGCCTAGAAAGGAAAGGATTTCTGTCTTGGTTTTGGGAACAGGCAGGTCAGAGAGGAGCCGTTTTCTGTCT
The DNA here is from genome assembly GCF_030020395.1 of Manis pentadactyla. NCBI lineage: Eukaryota > Metazoa > Chordata > Mammalia > Pholidota > Manidae > Manis > Manis pentadactyla. The sequence continues at coordinate 41,780,949 of NC_080022.1, read as the reverse complement.
AAGGTAATGGACTTTCTTTGTTGAGATAGAAGGAATCCGAGGTAAGTGACAAAAGGGGAAGAGATTTGAGCTTTGACGGGGGATACCCGGTAACCTCTGGAAACTAGAAGGTTAAGTAGGGAGGCAGTGTCAAGTTGAGACTGTTCCCACGAGGGACTGCAGAGTAGAAGATCGTCCACGTATTGTAATAAGGTGGACTTGGAGTGATCATGATGAAACTGTTTGAGGTCCTGAGCTAGGACCTGTCCAAAAATATGGGGACTATCTCGGAAGCCTTGTGGCAAAACTGTCCAAGTGAGTTGTTCAGAATGTCTTGTGTATGGGTCTGTCCAGGTGAAGGCGAAAAAATCTTGGGAGGGGGATTCCAGAGGGATAGAAAAAATGCATCCTTGAGATCTAGGACTGGGAAGTGGGAGGCCGAGGCAGAGATCTGCAATAAAAGGGTGTATGGATTTGGGACTAAGGGATGGATAGGGATGATGGCCATGTTGATGAGGCAAAGGTCTTGGACGAGGTGGAAAGATCCATTGGTTTTTTTAACAGCTAATATGAGGGTATTAAATGGGGAGTGAGTGGGTCTGAGGTAATTTTTGTTTAAAAGATCTTGAATGATGGGTTGAAGGCCTATGAGGGCTGAAGTGGTTAGGGGGTATTGGGCCTGACAGATATACTGAGAGGGGTCATGTAATTTGATAGAGGCAGGAGGACATAGAGCCACGGAGGGGCTTGTAATGTCCCAACCTTTGGGATTTACAGGGTGTATGAGGACAGAACTGGAGCTTTCATTGGGTAGAGGGGGGTCGTCAGCTATGAGGGCCATCAGAAAGGGAGTACTGGGGGCTGTGGGAGTGGATATAGTTATGGAAACATGGAGGAGAGAAAGGATGTCCCGTCCTAGTAAAGGGATGGAACACTGGGGCATAACCAGGAAGGAGTGGGAGAAAGGCATGGGATTGTCTTGGATTGTGCATAAAAGGGGGGGGTTTTAATGGGAAAATCTGTTTACCTCCTACCCCGACTATAGAAGTAATGGCAGGCGTGGTAGGGCCCCGGTATTCTCACAAGACTGAGAAGGTGGCTCCTGTATCTAGGAGGAAGGAGATGGGGCGACCGTCTACTATTAGAGTAACCCTGGGCTCCTGTTTGGTGATGGAAATGGTTGGGCGAGAAGCCCCCGGGCCCCGTCAATCTTCTTCTACCAGCCCCACTATGGCGGGCTTAGGATGGGGGTTGTTCGTCCAGCCTCCCCTTCAGGTGGTTGGGCAATCAGACCCCCAGTGGCCCTTTTTGTGGCATCTGAGGCATGGGGTGGTAGAAGATCTGGGGGAGGGGCATGACCTTGACCAATGTCCCTCTTTTCAGCACTTGAAACAAGCTCCTGGGGGGCGCTTGTTTGTAGAAGGGCGCCCAGGTTGTGGTTTTATCAGCTGGGCCAACATTTGGAAATTGGCCTGATCAGCCTTTTGTTTACAGCATTCTTTCTCCTCCTCCCTGTTATGGAAGACTTTAAAGGCCACTGTTAGGATCTCAGTCTGTGGGGTAGTGGGGCCCTGTTCTAACTTTTTGAGTTTAGCTTTAATGTCGGGGTAGCCTTGAGCTAGGAAGTATGTCATAAGGACATGTCTTCCTTCAGGCGTTTCTGGGTCCAGGCTGGTAACTGTAATAGGGCTTGGGTGAGTCTCTCTAAGAACTTGGAGGGAGTCTCCTCCCTTCTTTGAATTATGTCTTGGGGCTTTTGAAAATTGACTACTTTACGAGCTGCCTTTTTCAGACCTGCTATTAAGCAGCAGGCGAAGATATCTCGAGAGCGGAGACCCATGGCGGTGGGGGACTGAAGGGTTCTGGCTCAGTCTGTGGGGGAGAAACAGGTGATGGGGGCAAAGACAGAGGAGGCTCTTGGAACTTAGTTAGAGGGGGGCTGAAAGGCTCAGGCTTGATCTGCAGGGGGGTGAGGTGGGGGAGGAGATGGTGGGGAGGAAGGGGAGGGGCTGTTATAGGAGAGGAGGGGGAAGGGAGTGAACAGGAGGCTTCTGCGGGGGAGACGGCTTGCAGGCTAGGAGAACTTGGGGGGAGGCAGGGGGGCGGGAGGAGGAGGCGGAAAGCTTCGGTATAGGAAATCTCCTTCCATTTTTTCAGGCACTGGCAGTAGTTAAAAGATTGCGAGTGATGTTAGGATCAAGAGTTCCCCCTGCGGGCCATTGGTTGTTATTGTTTAGGGGGTATGTTGGCCAATCTTGGGAGCAGTATTTATGGAGAAATTTTGGTTTTATATCAAGCGTCAGGGAGAGGGTGGCTAGATGCTTGAGCAGGCATTCAAGAGGTGAACTTTCAGGGAGGGATGAGGAGGCTCCCATGGCTAAAGGACAGAGAAGGAGACAAACAGGGGAAGACGAACAGAGATCCTCAGACTGGGAGCAGACCGCAAGGAGACGAAGGGCGTCCCCGATGATCCTTGGGGGTCTGCGGAAACTCGTATACGAGTCGGTTTCTCAGGAAGTGTGGGTCGTCACCCAGACCTCTCTAAGAAGGCAGAGTGCCGGAGTCACAAGGAACCTAGTACTAGGAATTTTTGGCGGAAGGAATTTTCGGCAGAAGGAACAGAAGGAGGAGGTGGGGGGAGAAGGGAGCGTTCTCATCCGCAAAGGAGTCACCTCGTTTATGGCTGTTGGAGGAGGGGCCTGAGGGTCTGCTGCAGCCGTGAAGGCCTAAGGCGGGGAGAGTTCCCTCCTCGTCGGGGAAGAGTGGCCCACTCCGGGGGAAAACTTACCCAAAGGCCAGAGAGGAGTGGTGAGTGTGAGGAGCCAGCGCCGGAAAAAGAGGACGAGGGCAAGCTGCTGCTGGTGTTGGGGGAATTCGGGGCCCAGTTGGGGTATCCCGTCTCCGGGTTTTGGCACCAATGAAAGGAAAGGAGCAACACACAGCAGCAATTCACTGGAGAATTCCGCTTTATTAGGAAAAGGTGCTGGGTTATATAGGAAGGGGCATGAGCTGATTGAGGTGTCACTTCTGTGGGGCTGGTGGCTATTGGCTAGGTGCTGGGATTAGGGGGGCGAGGGGTGATTGGGCTTCAGGTGGCGCTGGCGGGAACCGAGAACCCAGAAGAGAAGCAGGAAGTTCGCCATCTTATGGGTGGGGGCCCTTCAACAATCTCCTTGTGGCTTCAGCAGTACCACACCTACTCCCACACGCAGAGTGGAAATGTACATTGATGACCAGGGAGGGGGAAACAACAGGAGCATTTATAACGTGAGTGCAATGCCTACAAAAAATCAAATTTGACTGAATAATAACACGAAAGGTTATTTCCATAAGCATAATTATTACTATTAACACTCTGTCCATGATGACTCATGCTGCCGTTCTCTTGTCCTAGAAGGAAAATATTAGATATGCTTGATAATGGGGAATATTTATGATGTTTATCATAAGAATCACAGGTGAGGTAGCATGGCATGTGTGGTACAACATAAAGACCCTGGGTTAGGGACTGGACACCTGAGTTCTAATGATGTAGACATGGACTGGACTGAGGAAAGTTGTTATTTAGGCATTTGAATCTCTGGGTCTTACCTCAGGGTGTGCAATTCAGTCAGGGCTCCTTTAGTCCTCTAGCCTATTCCATACAAGCCACCATGGTAGAATAAAAGAACCTGTGCTTTGGAGTTAGCAGATCTGAATTCAGTTCACACCTCCACCAATTTCAGGCTATTTGACTGCAGGAAGTCACTTATTCTTTTGTTTTTCTCACGTGTATGGTACATGATTGTAAGAGTTACCTAGTAAGTGCCAGGTACATGGTAAGCACTCAAAGTTAATTATCTTCCCCTTGCCTTTCTCATCTTTTTAACCTCAAACATTGCTTCCTAACTCTATCCCTACAGCTCTAGGAAAGAGTTAACTGCTTCCTTATACCTTTTCTTATTTTTTCCAGTGTACATGCATTCTCTCATAATTAGAAAAACAAATAACAAAGAAATAATTGGGACACAAAGTAGACCAGCCAAGTAGTCAGCATTCATTACAGCTTGATGACTCACAAGGTTTATTTGATTTGGGCAATCTACATCCCAACTGTACTTATGAACAAATAATATGAATTTATGTGTGCATTCTCATGTGAATGTGAATTCACCTCAATTCTGGAAACACTGAGCCCTGTCCAGACTCTGCAGGAATACAGAACTGGGGACAAAAATAATATTTTTGCTTAGTTTTGGATGTATTTATATTATGTGTGTGTGTTTTGGCTAAGGCAAGGAAGGATTGGATTCACAGAACTGAGGAATATATGAGCTGAAAGCAATGATGGGCTACAGTCAGCTTGTATTGGTTCATGAGAGCCAATTGTTAAATTTTAAGAAACTTTTTGAGCCAGCTGTAAAACACAGCCATTTTTAAAAAGTCAAATTATATGAACTTATAATTAAATTTTATTAAAAGCAGAATTAATAAGTACAGGCAGCCCTTGCTTTGCACAATTCTGAAATGTGCAAATTTTAATTACCATGGTTTACTTAAATAACATCAGTCCCCCAAAAGCACAATTCAAGTTTCACCTATCACAGTATATTAACTGTTAATAATGCACAAAGTACAAACTTTCTTCCAAGTACAAAGCTATTTCTTCAGTACACAAATCACTATGTAAATAACATATGCACATTGATTGAGGATAAAAGATGGCATGAAAGGTGAGACAGAAACCTCATCCCCAAACCAAATATACTTTGAAAATACAGCAAATATAACTAATCCTGAAAGAGCAACAGGAAAGAAGGCTGTGGCAGACTGCCTACACCTGGGGAACAGAGCAGACCTCATGGAAAAAGGTAAAGTATCAAAGCCATGACCTTGTGGAACCCAAGCCCTTCCCCCACCCCAGCTCACAGGGTGGAGGAACAGAAATGGAGCAGGGATGGGGTGGAGGCCTAGGGCTGCTGAACTCCCAGCCCTGGAGATCTGCTCTGGGAGCACGAACCTACATTACATGGTGCTCTGGAGATTAGTGGGGGTAGAAAGCTAAGACAGGCAGAATACTTGGAAAGACTGAGATTCTAGCCTCTTGAAGAGAGCAGGTATCCACAACCAGTCACTCTGGGACAAAAGAAAGGCAGGCAATCTGAGAGACTTCCTAACAGTGAGAGGGCTGTTAAAGGGGCAAGGATTGCACAGAGCTTGCTGCTCAAGAGAAAGGACAGGTGGACAAAATTGTCCCAGCGCACTCAGCCCAGCAGGTTGTGAACTTTCAGGAGCTTCAGGTGCTCCATTCCCCTGGCTGGCAACATAACTATGAGGACCCCACTACTATAAGAAGCCTGCTACTCCTTCCTCCCAGTGGGCACCAGCTCAGAGACCAACTGCCCCCACCATTGTGCCAGACCAACTAGAGGGCAGCCAGGCCTATGGCAGACACAAGTGCATAGCATAGAGGCTCCTCCCTGCATGCTCGGCCCACTGGCCCTGTCAGTGGAGGCAGACAGTACAGGTGGGAAGTAGGAAACAGCTCTTTACTCCCGGCAGGTACCAGTACTGCTCCCCTGTGACCCCTGTGATTGCTCCAGGGGCTGAGCAGCTCCAGAGAGTAGAGCTTCTGGGCACTAGAGGGTGCCACATACAAATATGAAATGTCAAAGAAACCTGGTTCAAATGAAAATCCCACAAACACCAGAAAGAGGGCCAAGTGAAACTGAACTCGCCAATCTTCCTGAAAGAGATTTCAAAATAAAAATCATAAACATGCTCATGGAGCTACAGTAAAATATTCAAGACCTTAGGGAGGAATTCAAGAATGAGATACGAACATTGAAAAATACAGTATCCAAAATGAAACATACAATGGAGGTATTTAAAAGCAGATTAGATGAAGTAGAGGAGAGGGTAAATGAAATAGAAATTAGAGAAGAGGAATACAAGGAAGCTGAGGCACACAGAGAAAAAAGGATCTCTAGGAATGAATGAATATTGAGAGAACTGTGTGACCAATTCAAATGGAACAGTATTTGCATTAGAGGGATACTGGAACAAGAGAGAGAAAAAGGGATAGAAAGTGTCTTTGAGGAGGTAACTCCTGAAAACTTCCCCCATCTTGGGAAGGAGAGAGCCTATCAGGCCATGGAGCTGTACAGATTTCCCTACACAAGGGACTCAAGGAAGACAATACCAAGACATATAATAATTAAAATGGCAAAAATCAAGGACAAGAACAGAATATTAAAAGCAGCCAGAGAGATTAAAAAGATCACATACAAAGGTAAACCTATCAGGCTATCATCAGACTTCTCAGCAGAAACCTTATAGGCCAGAAGGGAGTGGCATAATATATTTAATGCAATGAAAGAGAAGGGCCTTGAACCAAGAATACTCTACCCGGTAAGATTATCATTTAAATTTGAAGCAGGGATTAAATAATTTCCAGATAAGCAAAAGTTGAAGGAATTTACCTCCCACAAACCATCTTTACAGTATATAGATGGAAGTTCTCCTAAGGCTAAATAGCTGTCACCAGAGAAAATAAAACCACAGTAAAGGAAGTACACCAATTAATTACCAAGCAAATGCAAAATTAAATCAACTTCTCACAAAGTTAGTCAAGGAATACACAAAGAGTACTGAATACAACACCTAATATATAAAGAGTGGTAGAGGGAAAAAAAGAACTTTTAGACTGTGTTTGAAATCATAATAAGTGAGTCAAGTTAGACTGTTAGATAGTAAAGAAGCTGCCTTTGAACCTTTGGTAACTACAAATCTAAAGCCTACAATGGCAATAAGTACATATCTATGAATAATCACCCTAAATGTAAATGGACTGAATGCATCAATCAATAGACATAGAGTCACTGAATGGATAAAAAAATAAGACCCATCTATATGCTGCCTACAACAGTCTCACTTCAAACCCAAAGACATACGCAGACTAAAAGTGAAGGGATGGAAAAAGATATTTCATGCAACTAATAGGGAGAAAAAAGAAGGAGTTGCAGTACTTGTATCAGGCAAAATAGACTTCAAAAAAAGAAAGTAACAAGAAACAAAGAAGGACATTACATAATGATAAAGGGGTCAGTCCAACAAGAGGATATAACCATTATAAATATCTATGCACCCAACACAGCAGCACCTACATATGTGAAACAAATACTAACAGAATTAAAGGGGGAAATAGAATGCAATTCATTCATTTTAGGAGACCTCAACACACCACACACTCCAAAGGACAGATCAACCAGAGAGAAAATAAATAAGGAGACAGAGGCACTGAACAACACATTGGAACAGATGGACCTAACAGACATCTACAGAACACTCCACCATATGAACAGACAATTCTCCAAAGAAGAAGTTCAGATGGCCAACAGGCACATGAAAAGGTGCTCCACATCGCTAATTATCATGGAAATGCAAATTAAAACCACAAAGAGATATCACCTCACACCACTTAGGATGGCCAACATTCAAAAGACAAGGAACAACAAATGCTGGTGAGGATGCAGAGAAACCTCCTACACTGCTGGTGGGAATGTAAATAAGTTCAACCTTTTTGGAAAGCAGTATAGGAGTTCCTCAAAAAGCTCAAAATAGAAATACCATTTGACCAAGGAATTCCACTCCTAGGAATTTACCCAAAGGAAACAAGATCTCAGATTCAAAGAGACATATGCACCCCTATGTTTATTGCAGCACTATTTACAATAGCCAAGATATGAAGCAACTTAAGTGTTCATCAGTAGATGAATGGATAAAAAAGATGTGGTACATATACACAATGGAATATTACTCAGCCATAAGAAGAAAACAAATCCCACCATTTGGAGCTCGAGGGTATTATGCTCTGTCAAATAAGCCAGGTGGAGAAAGACAAGTACCAAATAATTTCCCTCATATGTTGAGTATATATAACAACGAAGCAAAACTGAAGGAAGAGAACAGCAGCAGACTCACAGACTCCAAGAAGGAACGAGTGGTTACCAAAGGGGATGGATGGGGAAGGGTGAGTGGGGAGTGAGGGAGAAGGGGATTGAGGAATATTATGACTGGTACATATGGTGTGTGGGGGGGGGTCATGGGAAAAACAGTGTAGCACAGAGAAGACAAGTAGTGACTCTGGCATCTTACTACGCTGATGGACAGTGACTTCAATGGGGGGGACTTGATAATATGGGTGAATGTAGTAACCACAATGTTTTTCATGTGAAACCTTCATAAGAGTGCACATCAGTGATACCTAAATAAAAAATTAAAATTAAAAAATAATTAACAACATAGGCACATTATGATCACTGATCAATCACATCACTTCTTTCAAAGTCTTTGATTAGTCACTGTACATCTGTTACTCAATTTCTGCACAAACAATGAAGTGTATCGTATGTTGCCTTTTTCAACCAGTGATAAAATCTACTTACCTTTTTTAACCAGTGATACCATTTTGTATAGATAAATAATCAAAATATGAAATTGGCAAAAAAAATCAAAGGAAGCAAAAAAACAAAAAATGATAAGGCGGAGGTGCAACTTTAATTGAACATAAATGGATTTATAGAAGAAATAGTTTAACATGGGAATATTGACACTCCTTCAATTTGAAAGACTCTAGAGGTACAGCCAGAGAAACTTAGTGGAGGTAAACTTATTTATTTAAATAAGGAAAGTGGTTGTGACCAAAAGAATTAAGATATCTTAGAGAAAATAACCCCAGCAAACACTTCACATTAAAATTGTTGTAGATGTTTGCACAATGTTCAAAGTGCAAAGAATAAAATGTTGAAAGCTGATCCAAACTTAGAAAGAAGTAGGACTACTTTCCAAGCATAGAAAAATTGTCCACTCATATTCTACAACAAGGAGGTAAACACTCTTGAAAAGTTCAAATTACTCTCGATAATTTTTCAAAAATAAATAAAACACTTTAATTCTTAGTATTTCAAATCTTTTAAATTATAGTGTGCTGTATCACTTAATAGGGGAAAGTATAGTCTTTTCAACAAATAGTGCTGGGACAACTGGATATCTACATGCAAAAGAACAAAGTTGAACCCCTACCTCACACCATATACAAAAATGAACCCAAAATAGATCAAATACTTATATGTAAAAGCTAAAACTATAAAAGTCTTAGAAGGAAACATAGATGTAAATCTTTGTGACCTTGAATGAGGCAGTAGTTTCTTAGATATGACACTGAAAGTACAAACACTGAAGAAAAAAATTAATAAATTGTACTTCATCAAAGCCTTAAAAACTCTTTGAAACTGGCCATGGTGGGAATATTTATGCCACAGAAATAACCAAATGCTACATATCAAGACTTGTTCTGTTAATTGTCTAGCCTTAAGAAAGTGATAGAGCAAATATTAATGCAGATTAAATATAAAATTGTGTTGTATTTATAACTGTTAACATTGTGAAAAGCACAGCAAAAATTGAGGAAATATTCTTCTAGCATTTGAAAACTATTATCTGATTTAGCAAATAAGTAAGTCGCTCGTATTATTGACAAATGAGTGAAGTTCCAATAGATGTCATCGTTTTTTCACTTCTATCTTAATCATTAACATAAACAAAAATATTAACCAACAAAGTATACTCAGAGAGCTGGTAATTAAACATTTATCAGCACACCACTGGCTGAAAGGGACATCAATGATCTTAGAATCCAGCATCTCTTACCATTTTTCATGGTACAGGCATGAAGCCCAGGACCTGTCCAAGGTCACAAACAAATGAATGGATGGATGGTCAACATTTGAATCATGTGCTGTTACTTTACATTTTAATACCACCTCCATGGGTATCCAGGAAAATGTGTTTTCCATGACATATCAGAGTGAGGATGGACAGTGAAGATGTGTGAAACAGTTGTCATCAGTATAACTAGTAAAAAGCTCTTCTCTCCAAGGTTCTAACAATACCTGCTGTATAGCTGCTCTGGAAGAGGAGGAGCCAAAAGAATCAGGACATGAGAGACCTGCCAGTTCCTTCTCCCTCTCTGGACAGACAGCAGTAGGGCAGGCAAACAAGCCATATCTTATTTTTGGACTTTTCTCTCCTTACACCCTTAGGCATTGAAGTGATTGGAGAGATATTCAGGATTCTTCTTCCATCTGAGATTAAACAGAGACCTGGCCTCGTGGGAGAGGATCAGATTTTAACTTGGCCTCCAGACCAAAGCTCTCTTCCTGGCCTCTATCACTTGGAACATCACTTCAATATTACCTTACTTGCTCAGTTTTCCTTGGGAAGTGAGCCAAGGATTATTATTAATAATAGACCTTTACTTTTACATACAGCCTTTTACAATTTATGAGGCCTTCATACATGCACCACTCATAATGGCCCTATATGGTGAGTTGGGTAGGGGTTAGTAAACTCATTTTACAGAAGAGGAAGTGAGGCCAAAAGAGACAGGGTGCCCAAATTCATGGAGCCAATTTCAAGACTGGACCCCAGGTATACTGACAGAGAATTTAGTTATCTTCCATGGCACAAAAATACTACAACACAGGCCTAGAAGTATTCAGAGAATTATTATTAATGACAGTTATTAATAATAAAAATTAACTACCATTTAAAAAGACAACTACCATTTATGAGCACTTTTATTAAGTGCTCACTGCATGAAGCACTTCATATACATTCTCATTTAATCTTCGTAACTATCTTTTGAGGTTGATGTTAACTTCTCCATTTAGTAAGAACCCAAGGTTAGAAAAGTTTAAGGAACCTGTCCTGGGTCATACAGCAGAGTGACAGAGCAAGGATCTGAACCCAGATCTCAGTTTCTAAAGATCATACTCTTAAGCTCTTAAGATAAATGAATGGCCCTGGCACATGCAATAATATTTTTCTTAGCTGTGGAATATTTTATTAAGTGTGTCTGGTAATAGTATAATACATGAAAGAAGGAGAAAGCGAAAAAAGGAAACTAACTGAGCATCCACTCTTCATTAATTTAATAGATATTCCCTAACAACTGTATGTATCTTCAGGATTGTGCCAGGTCCTAGGAATGGAGGGGTAGAAGAGCAAACTTGGTCCCTACACTTAAAATACTTATTTTTGTAAAAAGATACAAAAGGTTAAGTAAACATAAATAAGCATATAATAATAAACTGTGGTAAGTCCTGTTATATTATGAAATTTTCAGGAAAGAGAATAATGGGGGCAGGGAGCTCTTTTAGAAACAATTATTTAGGTTGGTCCAGGAAGCTCTGTTTGAGGAAGTGACATGTAAGTTGGGACCCAAAGGCCAAGAAGCAGTCAGTGAGGAGACAGTGTGCCTAGAAAGGACCCTGGGGACCTGAGAGCCAGCCAGTATAGCTAGAGTGCCCTAAGCAAGGAGTGAGTGGCAAGAGATGAGACCAGAGACACATAGGCAAATGTCAGAGCATCAAGGACTTGTAGCCTATGATACAGATTTGGTATTTTCTCTCAGTTTCAATGGGAGGGAGGTTTTCCAATCAAGATGGATGTGATTCGATTTATGTTTAAAATATCACTGGCTGCTGAGAGGCAATGGAATTGCAGAAACAAGATTTGAAATGGGACAGGAGGCTCTTTCAGAAATCCAAGCAAGATGGTGGCTTGGCCTATGCCTCAGGTAATAAATAGCAGTGGTGATGGACAACTCTGAGTGGTTAGATTTGAAATATGTGCTAGATGCTGTCAAATATATTTTCTTATTTAAGCCTCACAACAATCCAGTGATATTGATATTTTATGGATTTTACAGATTTTTTATTTCATAGATAAGGGATCAGAGATTCAGAGAGGTTCAGTTACCAAGTCATGCTCCCCTCTGTATGACAGCAGTCATTTCATCTGCCAAGTGAAGAAACTGTTATGCAGAAGCCAGAGTAGGTGTCAGGGTGATTACATGATAAAGCTCCTGTCTAAAAGTCTTCAGTCTTTTCCAGATGAAAGAGGTCAGTCTACTGAGGGAACTTCTGTGGTTGGTTATCTCACCGAGGGAACTGTGTGTGACTTAGCACAGGATCAGGCCGTCAAGACCCCTAGATTCCAGTCGCTGTAGAGCTTTCTATTGCCAGGCAACATGAAAAATTTAGGTTCTAGAAAGACGTAACTGTAGATTGATAGTGTAGAGTTCGAAAGACTCCTTACAGATAGTGGGATGCAAATATCCCACTTCACAGATGATAAAACTAAAAACTAAAGTTTGGAGATGGGGAAGGGCTTGCTAGGATCATCCTATAATGATAGTAGCAGAGGCGGGGCTAGAACCAGGGCTTCCGAATCCCAGTCCACAGTTCTCACAAACTGAGCTCTGCCCTTTTCTCAATGGGCCCAAAGATCCTTTCACATTGGGATATTCCAGATCAAATAAATTCCACGTGGGAAAAGTATGCTTTTGAGTAGAGGAAGGAGTGGGAGGAGCACAAATCTCACTCCTCCTAGGAGGTTCCTGCTAAAAACACAAGAGTCACTATCTTTCAATTTAACCTTTTAAATTCCCAAACATGCCCAGCTTCTGAGAAAGCTGGAGAGGAGGCCAGCATGGTCCCCAGGACTCTAGGTTCCTACTCCTCCCCCTCTATCTCCTTCCTCCTTCAGGTGCTCTCTTTTCTCTTAAAAGCACACTTTGGGGAAATTATCTTCTATCAGTCACTTTCAATTTGGCATAAATTAAAGAGAAGCAGATCCCAGTAAGGCAGGGGCCCTAAATTTACCTTTTACTACTGTGTGACCCTTGGGCAGATCACTGCTTCTCTCTGGGCCTACTAGTTCTGCACTTATGGAATCAGAACTTAGTAGCTTCCACAACTCCAGGTATCTGGCACAGAACAGATTTCACCAGAACTCTTGGCTATCTGGTGAGTGAAGCTCATCACATGGGAAGTCATCATCTGCTGGGCCCTCCCTGCTTCCTTGCCTCATCTGCTGCCCCCCAGTCTCAGCGGATAACTGGAAGCTCCCAGGATTCAGATTCACTTTATTCTCCGCATTCTAGAGAGGAGACCCAGCTCCCACCCTTGGTCCTAACACTCATTCCCTTTGAGTATAATTCAGGGGAGGCATCTTCCTGCCTTAAAATATTCCCTCCATTCACTGAGAGGAAATGAGATGCTGATGAAAGAGCAAGAGATTTGGAGTAAATAGACTTGGGTTTGAATGTTGGCCCTGCAGTTTTACCAACCCTATGACCTCGGGCATGTTACCCTGCCATTCTCAGATCCCTAGGCCCTGTGTGTGTTAGAGATAATGTCTGTAAAATACCTGTGGAAGAAAAGCATATAGCCTCCTTTCCATTCAGGGAAATAAATCATACTAAAAATAGTAATAGTAAGAGAGCTATCCCTCTGTTTTCTTCCTATGAATTTTTAAAAAATGAGATGATGCCATCTAACAGTTTATTTTCTAAAAACAAAATGCAATACAAAGTCTTTCTTTCACATGCCTAATACTTAATTACTGCTCAATACATTTTTATTATCATTGTAATTGCAATTGTTGGTTTAAGTCCAGTGATTCTACTCAGAAGGTTTTTAATTCTCTCTAAAATTGAAATCTGATTCACAACTCTCTTCTCTGAAAAATCTTCAATGGCTTGCCATAGCCTACACAGTGTAAAGTCCAAACTTCATACTGTCATTCAAAGTTCTGAATACTCTGGTCCCAATCTGCTTTTGCAGTCTGGAGTCTCTGGTATAGTTAAAAAAAAGTATAAGATTTGGAATCCCACATTAGGCACTCAACTGTTTTCCTCCTCTGAAATACTGAGATAGTAATTTCTTTTTTTTTTTTGTAGATAATTATTTTTTATTGAAGGGTAGTTGACACACAGTATTATATTACATTAGTTTCAGGTGTACAACATAGTGATTCAACATTTATATACATGATAATTCTAGGTACCAGCTCTCACCATACCAAGTTGTTACAATATTTTGACTATATTTCTTATGCTATACATTACCTCCCGGTTACTTATTTATTTTACAATTGGAAGTGTGTACTTTTTGTTTGTTTGTTGGGTTTTTTTTTTTTTTGAGAGGGCATCTCTCATATTTATTGATCAAATGGTTGTTAACAACAATAAAATTCTGTATAGGGGACTCAATGCACAATCATTAATCAACCCCAAGTCTAATTCTCAACAGTCTCCAATCTTCTGAAGCATAATGAACAATTTCTTACATGGTGAACAAGTTCTTACATAGTGAATAAGTTCTTACAAAGTGAGCAGTGCAAAGGCAGTCATCACAGAAACTTTCGGTTTTGATCACGCATTATGAACTATAAACAATCAGGTCAAATATGAATATTCGTTTGATATTTTTACTTTATTTATACATGAATCCCACATTTATACCTTATTATTGTTATTATTATTATTATTATTTTTAATAAAATGCTGAAGTGGTAGGTAGATACAAGATAAAGGTAGAAAACATAGTTTAGTGCTGTAAGAGGGCAAATGTAGATGATCAGGTGTGTGCCTATAGACTAAGTATTAACCCAAGCTAGACAAGGGCAACAAAACATCCACGGATGCAGAAGATTTCTCTCAAAACAGGGGGAGTGAGGTTCTAAGCCTCACCTCTGTTGATCCCCAATTTCTCACCTGATGGCCCCCCTGCGACTGTGCCTCTCTTAGGTTGTTCCTCCCTTGAGGAATCTTACCCGTCTCTGGCTAACCAGTCATCTTCCGGGGCCATACAGGGAAATGTTAAGTTGGTAAGTGAGAGAGAAGCCTTATTGTTTGAAATGGTTAGCTTTTTACTTCTTTGTATATTTATGCCCTGTAGCTTCTATGCCCAGCATTTGTCTTCAGGTATCTTTACCACTTGGAAGAATTATGATACTCGGTAAATTTGATATGAGGCACGACTTCTATTTAAGGGTTGTAATTAGGAAGGAAGAAGAAAAGCTATAGAAGTAGCAGGCGGAAGAAAACATGGAAGATTGATTATTTCTTTGACATATCTTCTTGTAGAGTAACTTCAGCATGTATAGGTTTTAAGCTATTACTTAAATTGCGCACACACATTAACATAATAGGAGTATAGTTACATAACCAAAGCATACCTGTAATTACCAGCCATCTCCAGTGAAACCAAGAAAACCAGTTAGGCACCTTAGGCATTTGTGAAAACTTATCTATGATATGGTGGATATTGTCCAACTGAACTTGAACAGTCTGAGAGAAATCAGACAAATTAAAACAACCCATTCCTGGGGAGTGTTCACATCCCTTATGTTCTTTTAACAGTAAATAGTCTGTAGTTGTAAGATTTTGGAGTGCTACAATTTGCACTTCTCCTAATTCTTGGTTGAGTTCCAACAGTATAGATCCAGTCAAATTTGTTGTTTTACTGTATGCACAGGCCAGATTAGATATCTCCTTCTTCATTCCCATGGCAAGTCCAGGAACTGGTGGGATGAGTGCATCTACAGCTATAGCAGTGCGTGGATCTTTGTTGGGGTTTTTTGATGATCATCTTCTGGCATGAGTCTTCCAGAGAGTGCTGATGTTGGAAGTTCTTTTTCATATCGTATCTTAGTTCATTTTCGGGGTAGCCAAATTAGGCTTTGATCCTCTGTATAAACACAAACAGACCCTTTGCCTACACTTTTATATGCCCTTTATACCCTTGTGTAGAACTCATTGGTGGTGACCACACAGAAACTGCCTTTTTTTTTTTGTATCACTAATCTACACTTACATGATGAATATTATGTTTACTAGGCTCTCCCCTATACCAGGTCCCCCCTATAAACCGCTTTACAGTCACTGTCCACCAGCATAGCAAAATGTTGTAGAATCACTACTTGCCTTCTCTGTATTGTACAGCCCTCCCTTTTCTCCTACCCCCCCCATGCATGCTAATCTTAATAACCCCCTACTTCTCCCCGCCCCTTATCCCTCCCTACCCACGCATCCTCCCCAGTCCCTTTCCCTTTGGTACCTGTTAGTCCATTCTTGAGTTCTGTGATTCAGCTGCTGTTTTGTTCCTTCAGTTTTTCATTTGTTCTTATATTCCACAGATAAGTGAAATCATTTGGTATTTCTCTTTCTCTGCTTGGCTTGTTTCACTGAGCATAATACCCTCCAGCTCCATCCATGTTGCTGCAAATGGTTGGATTTGCCCTTTTCTTATGGCTGAGTAGTATTCCATTGTGTATATGTACCACATCTTCTTTATCCATTCATCTATCGATGGACATTTAGGTTGCTTCCAATTCTTGGCTATTGTAAATAGTGCTGCGATAAACATAGGGGTGCACTGATCTTTCTCATACTTGATTGCTGCATTCTTAGGGAAAATTCCTAGGAGTACAATTCCTGGGTCAAATGGTAGGCCTGTTTTGAGCATTTTGATGTACCTCCATACTGCTTTCCACAATGGTTGAACAAGTTTACATTCCCACCAGCAGTGTAGGAGGGTTCCCCTTTCTCCACAGCCTCGCCAACATTTGTTGTTGTTTGTCTTTTGGATGGCAGCCATCCTTACTGCTGTGAGGTGATACCTCATTGTAGTTTTAATTTGCATTTCTCTGATAATTAGTGATGTGGAGCATCTTTTCATGTGTCTGTTGGCCATCTGTATTTCTTTTTTTGAGAACTGTCTGTTCAGTTCCTCTGTCCATTTTTTAATTGGGTTATTTGTTTTTTGTTTGTTGAGGCGTGTGAGCTCTTTATATATTCTGGATGTCAAGCCTTTATCGGATGTGTCATTTTCAAATATATTCTCCCATACTGTAGGGTTCCTTTTTGTTCTATTGATGATGTCTTTGCTGTACAGAAGCTTTTCAGCTTAATATAGTCCCACTTACTCATTTTTGCTGTTGTTTTCCTTGCCGGGGAGATATGTTCAAGAAGAGGTCACTCATGTTTATGTCTAAGAGGTTTTTGCCTATGTTTTCTTCCAAGAGTTTAATGGTTTCATGACTTATATTCAGGTCTTTGATCCATTTTGAGTTTACTTTTGTATATGGGGTTAGACAATGGTCCAGTTTCATTCTCCTACATGTAGCTGTCCAGTTTTGCCAGCACCATCTGTTGAAGAGACTGTCATTTTGCCATTGTATGTCCATGGCTCCTTTATCAAGTATTAATTGACTATATATGTCTGGGTTAATGTCTGGATTCTCTAGTCTGTTCCATTGGTCTGTGGCTCTGCTTTTGTGCCAGTACCAAAATGTCTTGATTACTCTGGCTTTATAGTAGAGCTTGAAGTTGGGAAGTGAGATCCCCCCTACTTTATTCTTCTTTCTGAGGATTGCTTTGGCTATTCGGGGTCTTTGGTGTTTCCATATGAATTTTTGAATTATTTGTTCCAGTTCATTGAAGAATGTTGCTGGTAGTTTCATAGGGATTGCATCAAATCTGTATATTGCTTTGGGCAGGATGGCCATTTTGACGATATTAATTCTTCCTAGCCAAGAGCATGGGATGAGTTTCCATCTGTTAGTGTTCCCTTTAATTTCTCTTAAGAGTGACTTGTAGTTTTCAGAGTATAAGTCTTTCACTTCTTTGGTTAGGTTTATTCCTAGGTATTTTATTTTTATTGATGCAATTGCGAATAAAGTTCTTTTCCTGATTTCTCTTTCTGTTGGTTCATTGTTAGTGTATAGGAAAGCCACAGATTTCTGTGTATTGATTTCGTATCCTGCAACTTTCCTATATTCCGATATCAGTTCTAGTAGTTTTGGGGTGGAGTCTTTAGGGTTTTTTATGTACAGTATCATGTCATCTGCAAATAGTGAGAGTTTAACTTCTTCTTTACCAATCTGGATTCCTTGTATTTTTTGTTTTGTCTGATTGCCATGGCTAGGACCTCCAGTACTATGTTAAATAACAGTGGGGAGAGTGGGCATCCCTGTCTAGTCCCCGATCTCAGAGGAAATGCTTTCAGCTTCTCGCTGTTCAATATAATGTTGGCTGTAGGTTTATCATAGATGGCCTTTATTATGTTGAGGTACTTGCCCTCTATTCCCATTTTGCTGAGAGTTTTTATCATGAATGGATGTTGAACTTTGTCAAATGCTTTTTCAGCATCTATGGAGATGATCATGTAGTTTTTGTCTTTCTTTTTGTTGATGTGGTGGATGATGTTGATGGACTTTCGAATGTTGTACCATCCTTACATCCCTGGGATGAATCCCACTTGGACATGGTATATGATCCTCTTGATGTATTTTTGAATTCGGTTTGCTAATATTTTGTTGAGTATTTTTGCATCTACGTTCATCAGGGATATTGGTCTGTAGTTTTCTTTTTTGGTGGGGTCTTTGCCTGGTTTTGGTATTAGGGTGATGTTAGCTTCATAGAATGAGTTTGGGAGTATCCCCTCCTCCTCTGTTTTTTGGAAAACTTTAAGGAGAATGGGTATTATGTCTTCCCTGTATGTCTGATAAAATTCCGAGGTGAATCCATCTGGCCCGGGGGTTTTGTTCTTTGGTAGTTTTTTTATTACCGCTTCAATTTCATTCCTGGTAATTGGTCTGTTTAGATTTTCTGTTTCTTTCTGGGTCAGTCTTGGAAGGTTGTAGTTTTCTAGGAAGTTGTCCATTTCTCCTAGGTTTCCCAGCTTGTTAGCATATAGGTTTTCATCATATTCTCTAATAATTCTTTGTATTTCTGTGGGGTCCGTCGTGATTTTTCCTCTCTCGTTTCTGAAACTGTTGATTTGTGTTGACTCTCTTTTCCTCTTAATAAGTCTGGCTAGAGGCTTATCTATTTTGTTTATTTTCTCGAAGAACCAGCTCTTGGTTTCATTGATTTTTGCTATTCTTTTATTCTTCTCAATTTTATTTATTTCTTCTCTGATCTTTATTATGTCCCTCCTTCTGCTGACCTTAGGCCTTATCTGTTCTTCTTTTTCCAATTTCGATAATTGTGACATTAGACCATTCATTTGGGATTGTTCTTCCTTTTTAAAATATGCTTGGATTGCTATATACTTCCTCTTAAGACTGCTTTTGCTGTATCCCACAGAAGTTGGGGCTTAGTGTTGTTGTTGTCATTTGTTTCCATATATTGCTGGATCTCCATTTTGATTTGGTCATTGATCCATTGATTATTTAGGAGCATGTTGTTAAGCCTCCATGTGTTTGTGAGCCTCTTTGCTTTCTTTGTACAGTTTATTTCTAGTTTTATGCCTTTGTGGTCTGAAAAGTTGGTTGGTAGGATTTCAATCTTTTGGAATTTTCTGAGGCTCTTTTTGTCGCCTAGTATATGGTCTATTCTGGAGAATGTTCCATGTGCACTTGAGAAAAATGTATATCCTGTTGCTTTTGGATGTAGAGTTCTATAGATGTCTATTAGGTCCATCTGCTCTACTGTGTTGTTCAGTGCTTCTGTGTCCTTACTTATTATCTGCCTGGTGGATCTATCCTTTGGGGTGAGTGGTGTGTTGAAGTCTCCTAGAATGAATGCATTGCAGTCTATTTCCCCCTTTAGTTCTGTTAGTATTTGTTTCACTTATGCTGGTGCTCCTGTGTTGGGTGCATATATATTTAGAATGGTTATATCCTCTTGTTGGACTGAGCACTTTATCATTATGTAGTGTCCTTCTTTATCTCTTGTTACTTTCTTTGTTTTGAAGTCTATTTTGTCTGATATTAGTACTGCAACCCCTGCTTTCTTCTCGCTGTTGTTTGCTTGAAATATGTTTTTCCATCCCTTGACTTTTCGTCTGTACATGTCTTTGGGTTTGAGGTGAGTTTCTTGTAAGCAGCATATAGATGGGTCTTGCTTTTTTATCCATTCTATTACTCTGTGTCTTTTGATTGGTGCATTCAGCCCATTAACATTTAGGGTGACTATTGAAAGATACGTACTTATTGCCATTGCAGGCTTTAAATTCGTGGTTACCAAAGGTTCAAGGTTAGCCTCTTTAGTATCTTACTGCCTAACTTAGCTCGCTTATTGAACTTTTATATACACTGTCTGGAGATTCTTTTCTTCTCTCCCTTCTTATTCCTTCTCCTCGATTCTTCATATGTTGGGTGTTTTGTGCTGTGCTCTTTCTAGGAGTGCTCCCATCTAGAGCAGTCCCTGTAAGATGATCTGCAGAGGTGGTTTGTGGGAAGCAAATTCCCTCAGCTTTTGTTTGTCTGGGAATTGTTTAATCCCACCATCATATTTAAATGATAGTCGTGCTGGATACAGTATCCTTCGTTCAAGGCCCTTCTGTTTCATTGTATTAAATATATCATGCCATTCTCTTCTGGCCTGTAGGGTTTCTGTCGAGAAGTCTGATGTTTGCCTGATGGGTTTTCCTTTATAGGTGACCTTTTTCTCTCTAGCTGCCTTTAAAACTCTTTCTTTGTCCTTGATCTTTGCCATTTTAATTATTATGTGTCTTGGTGTTGTCCTCCTTGGATCCTTTCTGTTGGGGGTTCTGTGTATTTCCGTGGTCTGTTCAATTATTTCCTCCCCCGGTTTCGGGAAGTTTTCAGCAATTATTTCTTCTAAGATACTTTCCATCTCTTTTCCTCTCTCTTCTTCTTCTGGAACCACTATAATACGGATATTGTTCCTTTTGGATTGATCACACATTTCTCTTAATATTGTTTCATTCCTGGAGTTCCTTTTATCTCTCTCTATGTCAGCTTCTATGCATTCCTGTTCTCTTGTTTCAGTTCCATCAATGGCCTCTTGCATCCTATCCATTCTGCTTGTAAACCCTTCCAGAGTTTGTTTCATTTCTGCGATCTCCTTTCTGGCATCTATGATCTCCCTCCGGACTTCATTCCTTATCTCTTGTGTATTTCTCTGCATCTCTGTCAGCATGTTTATTATTTTTATTTTGAATTCTTTGTCAGGAAGACTGGTTAGGTCTGTCTCCTTCTCTGGTGTTGTCTCTGTGCTCTTTGTCTGCCTGTAGCTTTGCCTTTTCATGGTGATAGGAATAGTTTGCAGAGCTGGGACGATTGACAGCTGGAAGAACTTCCCTTCTTGTTGGTTTGTGGCCCTCCTCTCCTGGGAGAACAGCGACCTCTAGTGGCTTGTGCTGGGCAGCTGCGTGTAGACAGGGTTTCTGCTTCCTGCCTGACTGCTATGTAGTTTATCTCCGCTGTTGCTGTGGGCGTGGCCTCGCTCGGGCAGCTGCTCCAAAGTGGTGGAGTTGCATTGGAGGGGGAGCGGCTGGGAGGCTATTTATCTCCGTAAGGGGCCTCCCTGCTCCCTGCAGCCCAGGGGTTAGGGTGCCCAGAGATCCCCAGATTCCCTACCTCTAGATTAAGTGTCCCACCCTGTCCCTTTAAGACTTCCAAAAAGCACCCACCAAAACAAAGCAACAGTCAAAAAAAAAAAAAATTTTTTTTTAATTAAAAAAAGGAAAGGTGGCCGCTCATTTTTCTTTATTCTCCAGCACCAGCCTCAGGCATCTGCTCACCGGTCTTGCTGCCCTGTTTCCCTAGTATTGGGGTCCCTATCCCTTTAAGACTTCCAAAAAGTGCTCGCCAAAACAAAACAGCAAAAAAAAAAAAAATTGGTCGCTCGCTTTTCTTATTTCCTCCAGTGCCCGGCCACCGGTGCCCGCTCACTGTTCTTGCTGCCCTGATTCCTAGTATCCAGGGCCCCATGCGCATGCACTGTGTCTGCAGTCTGGCCCAGATTGCTGGGGCTGGGTGTTCGGCAGTCCTGGGCTCCTTCTCCCTCCCGCTCTGCCTATTCTTCTCCCGCTGGGAGTTGGGGGGATGGGTGCTCAGCTCCCACCGGGCCGGGGCTTGTATCTTACCCCCTTCACGAGGCGCTGGGTTCTCTCAGGTGCTTATGTGGTCTGGATATTGTCCTGTGTCTTCTGGTCTTTATTCTAGGAAGAGTTGTCTTTGTTGTATTTTCATAGATACATGTGGTTTTGGGAGGAGATTTCCGCTGCTCTACTCACGCCGCCATCTTCCGATCCCTTCTGAGATAGTAATTTCTAGAGATTAAATAATAATAGCTTATGTTACCTACTAATTATTGCAATTATTAAATGGTGGGTAGTGTATAAGAATTTGACAAATTCATTTTATCCTGACTGGAACGCCATGACATAGATACTTGAAATTTCAGAGGAGAAAACAGAAACTTAGGTTGAATAATTATCAACTATAACACACACTTAAACCCAGGTCTAGCTGCCATCACAGTCCATGTGTCAACCATTGTGCTACAAAGCCTCCCTTGAGGGTATATGTTTAAAAGAACTTTGTATACAGGAGGGCTGTGAACACTGGCTATTAATCACCTCCTCCTTCCTTGGGTCCAATGCTCCGACTACACAGAACACTTTACAACCCTCAAAGGCAGTTTTACAGCTCTGGAGCTTTGCTCAGATTGTTCCCTCTGCCTGAAGTGCTCTTATTTCCCTCTTAAAATTATACTCCTTCCATAAGACCCAGGTGGGAGACCATCTACTCTGTGCACACTGGCATATCCTTTATCCCCTCATCAGTAGCCATTAAGACTTCTCCATCTTTGCCACCTTGGCCGCGTTTCACTTGGTAAATGTTCAATGAACAATTTTTGAACTAATTAATCTTAAGTCACTTATTATAAATTCAGTGAAACTAGTCAAGAGAGTTTTCTTTCTCAAGGATCTTCAAGTACACCAGAGAAAACCTAAAGTGATTGTTGGAAGATACCTAGGAGAAAAATAGAGTGTAATTCAAGCTACAACCAACAGGTGGCATAGTAGTCATGTTCAAAGCAGCTAGGGAAGTGTTCCTTTGAAAAGGGAGAAGGAAAAAAAAGACTAGTGTTTTCATAATGTTCACAAAGCTCTTTTACATATATTATCTATATGAATTTTTATCCCCATCCTACAAATGAAGAGGGAAATGATGCAACTTTTCCAAATCCCAGAATCTTTTCAAAACATTTTATCAGTCAGGTAAGGTGATTTCAAGGATCCCCCAGATGCTCTGTGATTTTCCTTCCAAATTACCACCCTCATTTCTTGAAAATTTACATAACGTACTTTTGGAGTAACATTTTGGCTGAGGCTTTATATTTTAAATACTTATATGGAGAAGAGGGAAGGGAGAATGTATGAAATATTTTAATTCATTTGCACTTTAGTGTAAGAAGTTCCAAATATATTCTTAAGAACCATTTGACCTAAGGGGGTTAGATGGCTGCAGTGAGAGTGCATAAGGACACTGGGGACTTGAAGGAGAGCCACAGAGTTGAGATGGTGTGTGGGGGAAAGAAAGGGGAGCTGTAGGAAGTTTCACTGACTAAACAATTTTGCCACGAGCCAACCAGTTTTCCCTACTGCTGTCACCATTGCCAGAGGACTCCATTTGTTAAGGTATTCATTACCCCAAGAATTTGAGAGCACAATTGGGGACTGTGTATAATAAAGCAGTAATGCCTATGAAATTCTCAAGAAACCTTTGTCAACAATCTGTAAATAGAAGCTAGAAACTAAGGGTCAAATCTAGGGTTATAAGAATGAATCTGGAATAAAACGGTAAAAACTGCAATTCCAAGTTTGAGACCTGTAGTTCAGTATTAGAATTTCAGACTTTCATAGAAATTAGAGGTCAAAAGTAAAATATAAAAGTCATAGATTAGAATTTGGCATTCTAAATATAGAGTCTTAAAATTATTGAAATTCCTAAAGTAGAATTTCTGGGTGTGACGGTGGAATCTAATTGTAGAATTCAAGTTCAGTGAGTAGAGCCTATACTTTCAATAGAATTTTGGGTTCCAAGTAGCAACTGAGAGGTGGAGCCAACATGGCAGCATGAGTAGGACAGTGGGAATCTCCTCCCAAAAACATATATATTTTAGAAAATTCAACAAATACAACTAATCCTAAAAGAGAGACCAGAAGACACAGGACAACAGCCAGACTACATCCACACGTGCGAGAGCCCAGCGCCTGGTGAAAGGGGTAAGATACAACCCTCGGCCCGGCAGGACCCGAGCACACCTCCCCCCAGCTCCCGGCGGGAGGGAGAGGGAGCCCAGGACTGCTAAACACCCAGCCCCAGCCACCCGCTCCAGAGCGCAGACACAGTGCATGCGTGGAGGGCTGGAAACTAGGGAAACAGGGCAGCAAGACCTCTGAGTGGGTTCTGAAGCTGATGCCCCTGTGACAAAGAAAAGCGAGTGCTTTTTGAAAGTCTTAAAGGGACAGGGACGTAACAGCTGGACAAAAACAACACAGGTCACAGCCCAGTGGCTGGAAATTACAGGGAAAACTGGGCGCACTGACCCCCTGGGCAACAGCTCTGAGACCCCTCACGGAGGTAAACAGCCAAACAGCCCCCCCATACATTACCCCTCCAGGCGCTGCAGAAAGCAGAGAAGCAGCCTAAGGCAGACCACGCCCACAGAAAGGGAGATTCCTCCATATCGGCCCGGCAAGACACAAAGACCCAGTCTACACGCATTTACCCAACACAAGCCACTAGGGGTCGCAGTTGTCCCAGTAAAGAAAGGCCAGTAGGAAGTGAAAATTTTGGCCTCCCAGCTGATAGTCAATAGCACCTGTCAACATGAAAAGGCAAAAAAATATGATCCAGACAAGACTAACCCAGACAGCTTCGGCATCTGCTACATCTTCCCCTGAGAAGGAACTTGAGGAGATAGATCTAACCAGTCATCCTGAAAAAGAATTCAAAACAAAAGTCATAACCATGCTGATGGACTTGCAGAGAAATATGCAAGAACTAAGGAAGGAGAATACAGAAATAAAACAAGCTCTGGAAGGACTTCAAAACAGAATGGATGAGATGCAAGAGACCATTAATGGACTAGAAAACAGAGAACAGGAATGCAGAGAAGCTGATGCAGAGAGAGATAAAAGGATCTCCAGGAATGAAAGAATTCTAAGAGAGCTGAGTGACCAATTGAAATGGAACAATATCCGCATTATAGGGATACCAGAAGAAGAAGAGAGATAAAAAGGGATAGAAAGTGTCTTTGAAGAAATAATTGCTGAAAACTTCCCCAAACTAGGGGAAGAAATGGCCTCTCAGACCACAGAGGTACACAGAACTCCCATGACAAGGGATCCAAGGAGGGCAACACCAAGACACATAATAATTAAAATGGCAAAGATCAAAGACAAGGACAAAGTATTAAAGGCAGCCAGAGAGAAAAAAAAGGTTACCTACAAAGGAAAACCCATCAGCATATCATCAGACTTCTCAACAGAAACCCTACAGGCCAGAAGAGAATGGCATGATATGCTTAATGCAATGAAACAGAAGGGCCTTGAACCAAGACTACTGTATCCAGCACGAATATCATTTAAATATGAAGAAGGGATTAAACAATTCCCAGACAAGCAAAAGTTGAGGGAATTTGCCACCCACAAACCACCTCTACAGGGCATCCTACAGGGACTGCTCTAGATGGGAGTACTCCTAAAAAGAGCACAGCACAAAACACCCAACATATGAAGAAGGGAGGAGGAGGAATAAGAAGGGAGAGAAATAAAGAATCATCAGACCGCGTTTATAATAGCTCAACGAGCGAGTTAAGTTAGACAGTAAGATAGTAAAGAAGCTAACCCTGAACCTTTGGTAACCACAAACTTAAAGCCTGCAATGGCAATAAGTACTTATCTTTCAATAGTCACCCTAAATGTTAATGGACTGAATGCACCAATCAAAAGACACAGAGTAATAGAATGGATAAAAAAGCAAGATCCATCCATATGCTGCTTACAAGAGACTCACCTCAAACCCAAAGACGCGCACAGACTTAAAGTCAAGGGATGGAAAAAGATATTTCATGCAAACAACAGAGAGAAGAAAGCAGGTGTTGCAATTCTGGTATCAGACAAAACAGACTTCAAAATAAAGAAAGTAACAAAAGACAAAGAAGGACATTACATAATGATAAAGGGCTCAGTCCAACAAGAGGATATAACCATTATAAACATATATGTACCCAATACAGGAGCACCAACATACCTGAAACAAATACTAACAGAACTAAAGGAGGAAATAGAATGCAATGCATTCATTCTAGGAGACTTCAACACACCACTCACTCCAAAGGACAGATCCACCAGACAGAAAATAAGTAAGGGCACAGAGGCACTGAACAACACACTAGAACAGATGGACCTAATAGACATCTACAGAACTCTACATCCAAAAGCAACAGGATACACATTCTTCTCAAGTGCACATGGAACATTCTCCAGAATAGACCACATACTAGGCCACAAAAAGAGCCTCAGTAAATTCCAAAATATTGAAATCCTACCAACCAACTTTTCAGACCACAAAGGCATAAAACTAGAAATAAACTGTACAAAGAAAGCAAAAAGGCTCACAAACACATGGAGGCTTAACAACACGCTCCAAGTAGCAACTGAGTTCTAATGATAAAATGCTTAGGTTCAGAGACTAGAACCTGAATTCAATAGTTTAAATACTGTTCAGTATTCAAATATTAGGCTCTGAATTTGGAGCCTGGAGTTCTAATAATAGAATCTCAAATTATGAGAGAAAAATCCAGAGGTCCAATAGTAGAATTTCAGAGACAGAACCTATAGTTCCTGAGCTAGGTAGAATCTGGGGTTACAATAATAGAACATGGAATTATATTATTAGAATGTTGGATTTTGAAATTGGAACTTTAGGGTTCCAATAAAACACTATTGAAGTTTGGAATGCTTAGCCTGAAATACCAGTAAAGAATGTAAGACTCAGGGAGCACATCTTGGGTTCCAGTAGAGAATCTTGAAGTGCCATAGTGGAACCTTAAGGTAAAATACTAAATTATGAAATTCTAAAATTGTGAATATGGAATGTTATATTAGTATTAGAATCAACCTTCAATAGTAATATCACTAATGGCTAATGTTTATTAAGTGCTTACTATGTGCCAAGCACTGTTCTAAGTGCTTTACATTTATTATTATTATCATTGTTACAGTTAGTGCTCACAAAAAAACCTACCAGGTGAGTACTATTATTATTATTCCTCTTTTAGAAATAAGGAAACAGAGGCACAGAGAAGTTAAATAACTTTGCAAAGGTCATACACCTGGGAAGCACAGAGATGCTATCTGACCATAAGCAGTACACCTCCAGAGCTCATGCTTTTTATCACTATGACAAGTACCTCTAGATTCTAGGGTCTGGAAGAACTTTAAATTCCTATGTGGGCTTTAACAAATAGGGCCTGGAGTTAACCTAATAAAAACTATAGTTCCAATAGCAGCATCTTGAGTAAACTTTATGCCCAATAATAGAATGAGGGTCTCACACAATAGAATCTGGGGTTCCAAAAGTGAATTATCATTTCTGAAATTAGAATTCAAAATGAAGAACCTTGATTTAATCTCAATAACTGGAGTCCAAAATTGTACTACCAGAACTCCATTGCCAACTCTGAACCTTCAGGTCTAATCCCAATAATGGAGTCTGAGAGTAAAACATAAGTTCCTGTAGTAGAATTTTAGTTTCTGAGTGTGGGACCTTGATTTTTAGTAGTCTTCTGGAGATAAAAAGACCTCGGGTTTTAATGGGGAATCTAGAATTATTAAAGTATATCCTTAAGTTCTAAATTGGAAATTGAGATTCTAATACTGAAAATTTAAATTATAATGGTAGAATGTAAAGTCCAATGTTAAGATCCTGGTTTCAGAGAGTACAACATTATGTTCCAAAAGTAAGATATGTGATTTCAAGAATAAAATCTGGAGTTCCAGGGTTAAAATCTGGGATCTTGACAGTAGAGTCTGGGGTTGCTAGAATATTGGGGAATAGACTCTGGAGTTACCAAAATAGAAGCTCTAATCCAAAAGCAGCATCTTGAGCTTAAATAGCGGCATCTATTTGCCTTATGGGAGAACATGGGACTCACAGAACACAAACTGGAACTCCAAACATAAATTATTAGATTCCTAGAGCAGAATCTTCAGTCCAATAAAATAATGTATAGACTGATAGAGGAATATGGACTTCTATTACTAGAAT
Organism: Manis pentadactyla; assembly: GCF_030020395.1. Lineage (NCBI taxonomy): Eukaryota > Metazoa > Chordata > Mammalia > Pholidota > Manidae > Manis > Manis pentadactyla. Next base: position 41,753,043 of record NC_080022.1, on the reverse strand, counting down.
CAGATATTCTTAGAGTACACCTGGAGGTCGAATTATTAGACTCTGCAGTTCATAGAATAGAAAATGGTGATTCCAGTAGGACAATCTAGAGTTGCAATTGAAGAATTAAGGGACTGAAAGTAGAACTTGGAGTGATAATGGTGAGCCCTTGATGTGGTTAGCTTTCTTCTCAGTTTTCAACCCTTATCTTGTATTATCCTATGAATTTATTGTGCCTCAGCAAAAATCAGTTTCCTGTTCAGTGAGGGAAGGGTCTTAACCCAAAAGTAGGATTCTACTATCACTCTCAGAAGTGCATGGAATTGAATGTAAACCTCCCAAAGTTACTGAAAGTTACTGAAAGTTATTTGGCTTTAGATGAAAGAAGTCATCCAATCAATGAACCATGTGATTAAGTCTGTGTTATGTGCTCTGAGATATTTCAAAGAGAAGCCCCTGTCCTTGTCGTGAGAAGCTAACCATGAGTAAGATGATACAAGCCCAGGATAGGGCAGAATGTAATCCAGGGATAAAATATGTGGGCTGGCATTGTTCAAAAGAGTGGAAAGAGTTTGGTGCAGGCCCAACAGTCAGGGAGGCACCACAGAGGAGGCATTTCAAAGGATAGATAGAGGGCATTTCAGGTGGGAAAATACTCAAATAAAACATGGAAGTAGACTCTAATATGGTATACTTTAGCAGTTTTTCAGCAAAGAAATATTTATGAAATACGTTCTAACCAGGCACGATGTAGACCCTATGGAAATAAAAAGAAATCACAAGTAGTTTCTGCCCTGGAGGAAACCGTGTCAAAAAAACAATTACAATGACTTCATTGTTAGACATCCCTGGGTTTAAAAAGGAGGCTCATTAATTTATGTGCTGTCTGACTAAGCAAGCCCCTTTATATATTTAAGCTAGTCTCTTCATTTGTGCAAAAAGGATAATGATACTTTCCCTGAAGCACTGTTGTAAGGATTTATGATATTCATGATTGTATGTATATGTGTATAAAGTGGCACTTGGGGGATGCTAGTGAAAATGATGATGATAATGACATGCTCAGAGTTACAGTGTTAGGAGAATACAGAGGAGGTGACATTTGAGCTGAGTCCTGAATTCTGGCAGGATCCATCTGACAGTCAGAGAAGGGCAAGGGTATTTCAGGTAGAGGAAACAGAAATTATAAAAATATAGAGGTGTAAAGTCAACAAGTGTTTTGGAAGACCTGTTCATTGATGAGGCTGGAGTAAAGGGTTTTTAATGCCAGGTTAATGGCCTTTAGATGACTGTGGAGCATTAAAGTATTGTTAATAGGGTATTCATTCAACAAAAATATATTGAATAGGTTCAAGGCCTATTGAATAATAGACCAGTTTAGGAGAGAGAGTCTCTACTTGCACACACCTTATAAAAATTTAGCTGGGAAGAAAGCACACACAAATATGTATCAAAATTACCCTCATTTACTGACTCCTCTTTCAGTCTGTGAGCCCCTTGAGAATAGAGACTATGTCTCTTCCCCCAAAGCTCTTTTCTGTGGAAAAATTTATGCATACAGAGAAGTTTGAATAAATACCCACATACTCAATTTCTTAGGCTCACTGATCAACATTTTGACTTATGTGTGCTGTATTTTTAAACTATATGAATATAAGTTGCAGACACTAACACTCTACCACTAAATATTTCAGCATAAATTTCCTAAGAATTAGGATATACACCTGCAGCACCATAATGTCATTAGCACACCTAATAAATTAAGAGTCCCTAATATCATCTATAATCCAGCCCATATTTCAATATTGCCAGGTGTCCCTAAATGTCTTTTGTAGTTAGTTTTGTTTGAATCAGTTTTCAATCAAGATTCACACTACATTGGATTATTGTACTCCTCACATTTCTTTTAATTTACAACAGTTGCTCCATTTAAAAAAACAATGACTTTTTAGAAAGACGAGGCCTGTTGCCTTTAAGAATGTCCCACATTCTGGATTGTCTGGATTCTTATAAAGCATTTAAAGACTTGATTACATTTAGGTAACACATTTTTGACAAGACTATTTGGTAGGTACTACTTTGAACTTCATGTTGCATTATATTGGGAGGCACATATTATCAAATTGGCCTACTCTTAATGATGCTAAACTATCATCAGTGCCAACCACCTAACTATGCTCATCACCAATCTGCTATACTCATCTTTGCAATAAATGAGTAATGTATGGAGATACACTTTGGCACGACACAACAACCTTTCACCTAATAGTTTTATTATCTATTGAAAGGCCTTGTATGAGTCAGTTACTTCACTGGTGGTTGAAATATGATTTTCAAATTCTATCATTCCTTCTGCATCTATCAGCTGGAATTCTTTTGAAGAGAACTTTTTGCTGCTGACTGGGAATGAGCTAGCATTCTTCCTTAAAAAGCATGATCAAATGTTTAATTCTTTTCCCCCTTTACCAATTTTTCAAGTAAGAGTTGATAAAATAGTTACCCCCAATTGTGGCAAATAGATTTTTTTCTTTTACTTTTGTTTTTATGATATCACTGTAGGCTTGCAGTTTTTTATTTATTCAATATTCTATAAACAATGACAACTGCATTTAGTTTCCCGGTATTTACTTTAATGCTCAAATTGTCCCAAACGTGGCCAGTGCAAACTCCTTCAAGCTGCCTCCTGTATAATTTTGATATGTCTCCATCATTCTTTGAGTATTTCCTTACTTTCTGGAACAAAATTATCCCAGGTTCACATTGAACTCTTTCTGCCCCATGCATGGAATCGGCCATTTTTCTGGGGGAGCCCTAATTTCTTTCAATGGGCAATGATACCTAGAAACCAAGATCTGGGCACTAAATATGTTTATTGCTACTTAGGTGTTACTGATTCTGGGCTTATTCAGTGGTCAGAGCTAGAAAATTTATATTTTAAAAATCATTAAATAATATTGATATTTCCAATTAAAGCTTAAGTGTTTTCTTAAGTTCTATTATATTTGAATCTGTTTTTTCTTAACATGAAAATCATGATTTCTTGTAACATTACCGTATTTATTGATTTGCCTTACCCTACAATATACATGACATAGTTTAGAAGTCACAATACCAGTAATTGTTAGTAAACAATAAGACTAGAATAAATTTAAGATTTGTTTGCATTTCTTCTTGTCCTTAGACACTGTCCCACATCCTCTGTAGGATATGCAGTCAGTACTCTGTTCAGAAGACACTTGAAATAATTCTTTTCTCCCCAGTAATTGATGCAGTTAGGTCCATTTCCTTTATTTGTTTTCAGATGTGGTGTTTGCTTTTTAAATAACATTTTGAATATGTAACATTTCAGAAAGCTTAAAAGTCAAAATATTTTTGAAGGTATATTTATAGAAATCTTTATTTCCTCTTCACCCCATTTTCCTCTCTTGATAGAGCTTCTGAAATTCTTCCAGTGTTTGTGTTTATTTCTTCTTTCTTTTTAAAAATCATTTACTTCAAAAAAGTCCAAATCTATGGAAAAATTGAAAGAAGAGTTTAGTGAAATATCCTTCACCTAATGAATCTATTATTAACATGCCTCTATTTGATTTCTCTTTCCATAGTATTGGTGGTGTAATTATTATTCTTTGCTGAACCATTTGCGAATAAGTTGCAGACATCATGAACCTTTACTCCTAAATATTTCAGCATTCATCTCCTAAGAAAAAGGATATTTTAGAATATATTATAATATAATTACCAATTTCAGGAAATTTAACATTCATTCAATATTTTCTTCCAATGTATAGTCCATATGTAAATTTCACTCATCATCCCACTCATCTCTTAGGTCAAGAAACAACTCTCCAGAAATATTTTCACATTTCTGCATGGTTAGGGCTTTCTGAGAAAAAAACTCTGGCAACCTGGGTTAAAGTGTGATTGAATAGCAATGCTAAAGATAGAGACTTCTGGAGAGATAAAAGCCTTATCTCTCTTTGGAGCCATTTGTTTTCATTCCACCAGGCAAAGCAGAGAGCTTCCTCCTCCCTTCACCACAAGCCTTCATCCCCATCCTGATTTGTTTACATTCCAGAGCAAAGATCTCTCCGTCTCTGGAAGGATGGGCAGCTGTGAAGGTCATTCTAGATAAGTTCTGAGAGTAATAATTTTGGAATTTCTCTTATGCAGTACAAACTCCACTGTATGTGCAGGTGATACCAGGCTCTCTTTCTGTCACTCCACAGGAAAATAGGGCATAGGAAACTGGTGCTAAGATTGTTATGTCAAATACCAAACGATTTCACTTATTTGTGGAATATAACAACAAAACAAAACAAAATGAACAAAATAGCAGTAGACTCATAGATGCTGAGATGTGACTAGTAGTTACCATGGGGGAGGGGTTGGGGTGGGTGATGGGGTGAATGAGGGGCTATGAGGGCCCCCAAATTCTCAATCATAATATAAATTGGTCATGGGGATAGTAGTATAGCATGGAGAATATAGTCAATGATTCTGTAACATCTTTCTATGTTGATAGATAGTAACTGCATTAGAGGGGATGAGGATTTAATAATATGGGTAACTGTTGAACCACTTGAACCAATATAAGATTGTTTGTCAATAATAATTCAATAAAAAACAAAGATTGCTATGTCAGTAAAACAATTTTATCTCTGGTCCAGATCCAGAGGTTTCGTGTGTGTGTGTGTGTGTGTGTGTGTGTGTGTGTGTGTGCAAAACAGTGAAAATGGGGTAACATCTCAGATCCTTTACAGTTTAGGACTTAACATTTTGTAGCTTTTTTCCTTTCCAGATCCAGGACCCTATGGGGGAATCACATATCACATTTAGTTCGTCAAATCTGTTTAGGGTCTTTGTTTGTCCTTTAACCTTTCTTTTTTATTTCATAGTTCTTTTCTTTCATACACATAAAAAAGTATACCAAATGCATATATATATATATGTATATATTTACTCTGCTACATCTTGCTTTTTCACTTACAAATATATCCCAGAAATTATGCTCTATCAGCATATTGAGATCTTCCTTTCTTTCTTTATGCTGCTTAATACTTTGTTGGTTGGATATCCTGTTTCCCTAGCATATAGCATATACAGTAAGTACTTAGTGTTTGTGATGAAGTGGATGTTTCAAGGAAAAGAAAAAAAGAAATAACTTAAAGGGGAACAATTGAGCAGAAGAACAATGCATGGCCTGGACAGAAAAAACTTTAGAGTAAGATAGACTTTTGGGATACATATCCACCTCTCCTGGCATTAGGCAGTTTGGCACAGTGGTTAAGGAAGCAAGTTGTGAAGCCAGAGTACCTAGGTTTGACTTCATTTACTTATTTGTGACCCTTTAGGAAGGCTACTACACCACTTGTGCTTCAGTTTCCTCACCCTGAAAATGGAAATAAAAAGAACATCTTCTTCATAAAGTTATTGTAAGAGCTCAATAAATATTAGCTGTACTTTATAGTTGTAATTTTTCCTGACCTGTTTCTTCATATGAAAACTAGGGCTAGTAATACCCATTCAACTAGAGGCTGTTGAGGACTAGGCAGTATAATGTCCATAAGGCACTTAGCGTAGTGACTAGTTCAGAGAAGCAATCAATAAATGGTAGCTATTATCTGGGCTGGTGGGCAGAGGAGGAACGTGATTACTAGGAGGATTATTGGTCTTGTAAACTTCCTGAGGATTGGACTGTTTATCTTGCTCACTAACTCAGACCCCAACGCAACACCCGTCACACTGGCTTTGGATTTAGACTAACCTCTTTCTGCTTAAATTTCAGCCAGGACATGTTGGAATGTGTGATCTTGGACAAGTTACTCAAACTTTTGATACTATTTTCCTCATTAATAAAACAGGGATAATAGTAGTGCCTATCTCAGTGTTGTTGTTGAAATAAAATAGAATGATGGGGTTTGTGGAGTATAACAATGAAGCAAAACTGAAGGAACAAAACAGCAGCAGACTCACAAACTCCAAGAAGGGACTAGCAGTTGCCAAGGGGGACGGGTGGGGGAGGGTGGGGGGGGAGGGAGGGAGAAGGGGATTGAGGGGTATTATGATTAGTTCACATGGTGTGTGTTGGGGCGTTGTGGGGAAGACAGTGTAGCACAGAGAAGACAAGTAGTGACTCTGTGGCATCTTACTACACTGATGGACAGTGACTTCAGTGAGGTGGGGGGGGACTTAATAATATGGGTGAATGTAGCAACCACATTGTTTTTCTTGTGAAACCTTCATTAGAGTGTATATCAATGATACTTAATAAAAAAAGTAGAATCATGGGTGTAAAGCTATCTTATCTCACCTTAGATGATAATTAAAAAGAAAAAAAGTAAAGCAGATACCTGCCCATATATGTGTGCACTATAAAATGTTTTTTTGATTATCCCCTGTGGTGGCCATAAGAACATGACTTGCAGACCTCCAACTACAGGGGTGGTAACTGGCCAATGCTCTAGTTGCTGAACTATGAAATTCATCTCTGCTTTTGTACAGAGGCCGTGCCTCCGATGGGCTGCCCCTGTCTGTTACCGAGCGCAGGAGGAATACTAAGGCAAACCTGTTTCTGGGAGATGGGGAGGGGACTCTTCTGATCACTGACTTTGGCCTGGGGAGTTCCATGGTGGCTTTGCCAAACCTTCTCCCAACTACAAGGCAGTCTAGGGTGCTTCCAACCCTTATTTTCTCCCTCTCTCTTTCACTTAAGTTCAGACTTGCATGGAAGTCAGACAGCTCTTTCAGCCTGTTTCAGTTCCCTGTCTATTTTCTCATACACAGGAATATCCCTAATAAAATCTTTGCATGATTAATACCACCTTGGATTCTTTGAGGACCCAGACTAACACATCTCGCCTGGAAAAGGAGCACTTAAGGATACTGATGTGTGCCTTTTTAAATGCTACAGTTCATGATGAGCGTATTTTAGTCCAGATATTAGCTGAGAATGGTTTTGGAACAAAGTCTCAGAAAAGAGGGGAACACTATAAAAGGTGTGACCCTATCACCCCTGACTGGTCCTACTCCTTTTCTCTTTCATCCTCCCCAGATGTTACCCTCAATAAAGTTATTGCATTTTACCTCTGTTTGTGTCTGCTTCCTGGAGGACTCACACAGACACAGCCATCCAAAGGCAGAGAACTCCTGGCTCTCAAAAGATGTTCTGTCTAGAGCTAGGGAAAAAAGCAGGAGTCAGGGTGGATGAGGGTGTACGTACAGATGGCCTAATAGTGCTTTCTAAACAGGACTTTTAAAGTGCCTAGAGATCAATATGTGCAAACCTGAGAGTAGAAATAAGCCAAAATCAAATTCTTCTAATTCATTGAGCACAGTCATCAGTGACATAAAATGTGACCGTAGTTTAGTAAATTAGAGGTCGTGATTGGATGATGTTCTGGGGGAATTTATCTTCCCACAATCAAAGTTGTGGGAAACTTCACACTCTTATGCCTTGGATTTTATTCTACTTTATTAGGCCTGGGCAATAAGGTTAAGGAAGTGACTCTTACAACCAATTACCAGATGAGTTTCATTGTTCTGCTTTATTGCCACCACTCCAAAACATCCCTCAGTCTCCTGAGGGAAGGAGAAAAGGTAGATAAAAGGCAAAATAATACAAGTGGTGAGCTAAGAATCCTCTCGTATTCTTTATGAATGTCAGGACTGGATGGTCCTGGGTGCAAGCAACTGGTGCCTTGGTCAGAGAGAGGCAGAGAGCAGAAAGTTTTATTGAGGAAGCAATGCAACACAGAGCCATCTCTGTGTCCTATTTGCTGTCCCATTGGTTCCAGGAGTTGGGGGTAGGCAAGATAACCTAATATCACTCTAAGGTCTAATTAGATTAAATGAGCATTGGAAAGTTTATCAGTGGCCTAGTTTCTGGCTCCCTGGATTCAGTCATGATCAAGATAACCTGACCTTGGTGATCAGTTATTCAAAAATAATTCAAATATTCAAAAATACAAAATATGAATGTTCTTATATTCATTAGGTAAAATGAAAAAGTCACGTTTTCACAAACTTTTTGTCATCTACAGAAAGGAACATTATTTTTTTTATTACTTGTATATCCTTTGCAAAAATTAAGAAGACACATATTAAAAACCAACATATAGTGTCCATTCATAATAAAAGCCCAACAGTCAAAATAAAAGCATGACATTTAAGGACCAACTTTTACCCTATATCTCATATCTCACAGCAACATGGTCTCTTTGTATGTTATTGAATGAATGAAGTAGGAAAAACCAGATTTGAATTTACATCTAAGTCCAAACCCATTTTCTTTTGACTTGCCACAATGTACTTATAAACAGTCCTTTCTCAATCCCATGTAAATTAGTGTAGAGAGAAATAAATGGTAATTAAGTAAAATATAAAGCTGCCATTGTTTGTGCAAGCTAAAGCACAGACCTCTTTAATTTCTCTTAAGAGTGTCTTGTAGTTTTCAGGGTATAGGTCTTTCTCTTCCTTGGTTAGGTTTATTCCTAGGTATTTTATTCTTTTTGATGCAGCTGTGAATGGAATTGTTTTCCTGATTTCTCTTTCTGCTAGTTCATCGTTGGTGTACAGGAATGCAACAGATTTCTGTGTATTAATTTTGTATCCTGCAACTTTGCTGAATTCAGATATTAGTTCTAGTAGTTTTGGAGTGGAGTCTTTAGGGTTTTTTATGTACAATATCATGTTATCTGCAAATAGTGACAGTTTGACTTCTTCCTTACCAAGCTGGATGCCTTTTCTTTGTGTTGTTCTGATTGCCATGGCTTGGACCTCTAGTACTAAGTTGAATAAAAGTGAGGAGAGTGGGCATCCCTGTCTTGTTCCTGATCTCAGGGGAAAAGGTTTCAGCTTCTTGCTGTTAAGTATAATGTTGGCTCTGGGTTTGTTGTATATGGCCTTAATTATGTTGAGGTACTTGTCCTCTATACCCATTTTGTTGAGAGTTTTATCATGAATGGATGTTGAATTTTGTCGAATGCTTTTTCAGCATCTATGGAGATAATCATGTGGTTTTTTTTCCTTCTTTTTGTTGATGTGGTGGATGATGTTGATGGATTTTCGAATGTTGTACCATCCTTGGATCCCTGAGATGAATCCCACTTGATCATGGTGTATGATCCTCTTGATGTATTTTTGAATTCAGTTTGCTAATATTTTGTTGAGTATTTTTGCTTTTATGTTCAGAGGCAGGTGTTTTAAGAACACAAAAAACTTACTTGCAAGTTAGCAACCGAAGGACAGAAAAAAAAAAAGCTAGCCATTTCTGACACTGTTCTCTCTCTAGGGTTGTATGCTGTATACTTTCTGCCTCATTCTCACCAGCTTCCACTGCTTGCATATGGTTCAACGTTAGCGCTCTTCCCTCATCCTACTTGACCTTTCAGTTCAAGGGTCCATTATCAGATGATTCAGTCTTTTTTTTAGTACAAAATCTTTATAAATGAATGGACTGGCCCAACTTAACCTGTGGATCAGATCTGGGATCAGTGTTCCACCATTGGTCTGAACACTTATAAATGGGGTGGAGTCACCCTGAAAACATGGCTATCTGGAGTTGAGTAGGATCTGTGGTGCAAAACCATTTCAGAGCTGGTGTGGGCTGGGCTTAATATACTGCGGTAATGGCTTTGTCTTAGAAAACACAAAGACTGTATGAATATCCTCTTCTGTACATTTAAACAGAGTCCATAGCACTTACCTGATCTGTGGTATGATCTTTTATTTTTTATGTTTGTTCTAAGTTAACTTGGGAGCATCACAGAGGCAGGGATTGGCTCCTGTCTATTTCCTGCCCCTCAGAACCTATCTAAGGGCTCTCAACACCGTGGCCTTGGGAACAACTTGATGCTGAAGTGAGTTGTATCCACAGTGCTTGTGATGGGATATTCTTACCTGCTGTTGCATGATTTCTTGAATATGGGGTACTGAGAGGCATGCTGACAGTTTGACTTTTTTTCTTTTTATTGTGGCAAAGAATACATAAAAGTTACCATTTTAATAATTTCGAGTATACAGTTCAGTGGCATTAAGTACATTTACCTTGTGCAATCACCACCACTATCCATCTCCAGTACTTTTTCATCATCCCAATCTGAAATTCCTTACCCACTAAACAATGACTTCTCATTTTCCTCTCCTTCCAGCCCTTAGTAACCATTGTTCTGTCTCTATGAATTTGACTCTTCTAAGATAACTCAAATAAGTGACATCGTACAATATCACTGGCTTATTTCACTAAGCATGTATTCAAGGCTCATCCTTATTTTATCATACATCAGAATTTTATTTCTTTGTAAGGCTGAATAACATTCCATTGTATGTATATACAGCATTCTGTTGATTCTTTCATCTATTGTTAAACATTTAGGTTGTTTCTACTTTTTAGCTATTGTGAATAGTGTGCTATGAACATGAGAGTACAAATATCTGTTTGAGTCTCTGTTTTCAGTATAATCTCAGCTTTTGGGTGTATACTTAAAGGTGGAATTGCTGGATCATATGTTATTTCTGTTTAATTTTTTGAAGAACCATGATACTGTCTTCCTTAGTGGCTGCACCCTTTTATATTCCTACCAGTAATGCACAAAGGTTCCAATTTCCCCACATTTTTGTCAATAGTTGCTCTTTAAAAAAAAATCCTAATAGGTGTGAAGTGGTAGTTTACTGTAATTTTGATTTGCATTTGCCTGATGTTTAGTGACATTGAACCTCTTTTCATGTGCTTGTTGGCTATCTGTATATCTCCTTTGAAGAAATGTCTATTCAAGTGTTCTGCTCATTTTTTAATTAGGTTGTTTATTGTTGCTGTTGAGTTGTAGTTATCTATATTTGTGTATATTAATCCTTTCTGAGCTATATGATTTGTAAATATTTTCTCCCATTCTGTGGTTTTTCATTCTCAATAGTGTCTTTGATGCACAAAAGTTTTTAATTTTGATATAGTCCAAATTTATTTTGTTCTTTTGTTTTCTGTGCTTTCAGGGTCATATCTAAGCAATCATTGCCAAATTCAATACCATGAAGTCTCCTCCTGTGTTTTCTCCTAAGAATTTTAGTTTTAGTCTTATGTTTAGGTTTTTTATCTGTTTTATTTTTCTAGTTTTATTACATGTTTTTTTAATTAAGGTATTATTGATATAAAATCTTATGAAGGTTTCACATGAGCAACATATGTGATTATTACATTCACCCATATTATCAAGTGGCCTCCCACACACCCCGTTGCAGTCACTGTCCATCAGCATCGTAGGATGCTATACAGTCACTACTTGTCTTCTCTGTGCTATACTGCCTTCCCCATGACCCCCTTACATTATGTGTGCTGATCATAATGCTCCTTAATGCCCTTCTCCCTCCCTATCCACCCATCCTCCCCCACCCTACCCTTTTGGTAACCACTAGTCCCTTCTTGGAGTCTGTGAGTCTGCTGCTGTTTTGTTCCTTCAGTTTTGCTTCATTGTTATACTCCACAAATGAGGGAAATCATTTGGTACTTTTCTATCTCCTCCTGGTTTATTGGACTGAGCATAATACCCTATATCTCCATCCATGTTGTTGGAAATGGTAGGATTTGTTTTCTTCTTATGGCTGAATAATATTCCATTGTATATATATGTACCACATCTTCTTTATCCATTCATCTACTGATGGATACTTAAGTTGCTGCCATATCTTGGGTATTGTAAATAGTGCTGTGATAAACATAGGGATGCATATGTCCTTTTGAATCTGGGATCTTGTTTTCTTTGGGTAAATTCCTAGGAGGGAATTCCAGGGTCAAAAGGTATTTCTATTTTTAATTTTTTGAGGATCCTCTATATTGCTTTCCACAATGGTTGAACTAATTTGCATTCTCACCAACAATGTAGGAGGGTACCCCTTTCTCCACATTCTCGCCAGCATTTGTTTTTCCTTGTTTTTTGATCTTGGCCATCCTAACTGGTGTGAGGTGATATCTCATTGTTGTTTTAATTTGCATTTCTCTGATGATTAGCGATGTGGAGAATCTTTTCATGTGCCTGTTGGCCATCTGAATTTCTTCTTTGGAGACGTGTCTGTTCAGATACTCTGCCCATATTTTAATCAGATTATTTGCTTTTTGGGTGTTGAGGCATGTGAGTTCTTTATATATTTTGGGCGTTAACCACTTGTTGGATATATCATTTATAAATATATTCTTCCATACTGTAGGATGCCTTTTTGTTCTACTGATAGTGTCCTTTGCTCTACAGAAGCTTTTCAACATGACATAATCCCATGTGTTCATTTTTGCTTTTGTTTCCTTTGCCCAAGGAAATGTACTCAGGATAAAATTGCTCATGTTTATATTCAAGAGATTTTTGCCTATTTTTTTCCTGAGAGTTTTATGGTTTCATGACTTACATTCAGGTCTTTGATCCACTTTGAGTTTACTTTTGTGTATGGAGTTAGACAATAATTCAGTTTCATTCTCTTGCATGTAGCTGTCCAGTTTTGCCAACACCAGTTGTTGAAGAGGCTGTCATCTCCCCACTGTATATCCATGGCTCCTTTATTGTATATTAATTGACCATATATGCTTGGGTTTATATCTTGGCTCTTTATTCTGTTCCATTGATCTATGGGTCTGTTCTTTACCAATTTGGATGCCTTTTATCTCTTTGTGTTGTGTGATTGCCATGACTAGGATCTCCAGTACTATGCTGAATAAAAGTGAGGAGAGTTGGCATCTCTGTCTTCTTCCGGATCTTAGAGGAAAAACTTTCACTGTTAAGTATGATGTTGGCTGTGGGTTTGTTGTATATGGCCTTTATTATGCTGAGGTACTTCCTCTCTATATCCATTTTGTTGAGGATTTTTATCATGAATCGGTGTTGAATTTTGTCGAATCCTTTTTCAGCATCTATTGAGATGATCATGTGATTTTTGTCCTTCTTTCTGTTGATGTGGTGTATGATGTTGATGAATTTTTGAATATTTTGCCATCCTTGCATCCCTGGAATAAATCCTACTTTATTATGATGGATGAACTTTTTGATGTGTTCTTTAATTCAGTTTGCTAATATTTGTTGAGGATTTTTCCTCAGAGATATTGGTCTGTAATTTCTTTTTTTGTGGTGTCTTTATCTGCTTTTGGTATTAGAGTGATGTTGGCCTCATAGAATGAGTTTGCAAGTATTCCCTCTTCTTCTACTTTTTGGAAAACTTTAAGGAGGATGGGTATTAGGTTTTCACTAAATGTTTGATAAAATTCAGTGGTGAAGCCATCTGGTCCAGGATTTTGTTCTTAGGTAGGCTTTTGATTACCAGTTCAATTTTGTTGCTAGTAATTGGTCTGTTCAGATTTTCTGTTTCTTCCTGGGTCAGCCTTGGAGGATTGTACTTTTCTAGAAAATTGTCCATTTCTTCTAGGTTATCCAGTTTGTTAGCATATAATTTTTCATAGTATTCTCTAAAATAATTCTTTGTATTTCTGTGGTGTCCATAATGATTTTTCCTTTCTGTTCTGTTTATGTGTGTCAACTCTCTTTTTTTCTTGATAAGTCTGGCTTGGGGTTCATCTATTTTGTTTATTTTCTGGAAGAACCAGCTCTTCATTTCATTGATTCTTTCTATTTCTTAATTGTTCTTGATTTTACTTATTTATGCTCTGGTCCTTATTATGTCCCTCCTTCTTCTGACTTTGGGCCTCATTTGTTCTTCTTTTTCTAGTTTCATTAATTGTGAGTTTAGACTGTTCATATGGGATTGTTCTTCTTTCTTGAGGTAAGCCTGTATTGCTACATACCTTCCTCTTTAGAACTGCCTTTGTTGCATCCCACATATTTTGGGGTGTTGAGTTGTTGTTTTCATTTGTCCCCATATATGGCTTGATCTCTGTTTTTATTTGGTCATTGATCCATTGATTATTTAGGAGCATGTTGTTAAGCATTTTTTTTTAGGACTTTCTTTTGTGGACTTTTTTGTTTTCTTTGCTTAATTTAGTTCTAGTTTCATACCTTTGTGGTCTAAGAAGCTGGATGGTACAATTTCAATCCTTCTGAATTTACTGAAGCTCTTTTTGTGGCCTAGTATGTGATCTATTCTGGAAAATATTCCCTGTGCACTTGTGAAGAATGTGTATCCTGTTGCTTTTGGGTGGAGTGTTCTGTAGATGTCCATTAGGTCCCTGTTCTAATGCATTTTTCAGTGCCTCTGTCTCCTTACTTATTTTCTATCTGATTGATCTATACTTTGGATTGAGTGGTGTGTTGAAGTCTCCTAAAATGAATGCATTGCATTCTATTTCCCCCTTTATTCCTGTTAGTATTTATTTCACATATGTTGGTGCTCCTCTATTGGGGGCATAGATATTTATAATGGTTATATACTCTTGTTGGACTGACCCCTTTGTCATTATGTAATGTCCTTCTTTCTCATTGCTTTCTTTGTTTTGAAGTCTATTTCATCTGATCCAAGTACTGCAACTCCTGCTTCTTCCTCCCTACTCGTTGCATGAAATATCTTTTTCCATCCCTTCACTTTCAGTCTGTGTATGTCTTTGGGTTTGAAGTGAGTCTGTTGTAGGCTGCATATAGATGGGTCTTGTTTTTTTAACCCATTCTGTTACTCTATGCCTTTTAATTGGTGCATTCAGTCCATTTACATTAAGGGTGATTATTCATAGATATGTGCTTATTGCCATTGCAGGCTTTAGATTTGTAGTTACCAAAGGTCCAAGGGAAGTTTCTTTACTATCTAACAGTCTAACTTGACTCACTTATTATGTTATTTAAAACACAATCTAAAGATTTTTTTCCTCCCTTCTTTTTCTTCTTCCTCCACTCTTTATATGTTAGGTGTCATATTCAGTACTCTTTGTGTATCCCTTGACTGACTTTGTGGGTAGTTGATTTACTTTTGTGTTTTCTTAGTAATTAATTGGTCTACTTCCTTTACTGTGGCTTGATTTTCTCTGGTGACAGCTATTTAGCCTTAGGAGCACTTCTATCTACAGCAATCCCTCCAAAATACACTGTAAAGACAGTTTGTGGGAGGTAAATTCCCTCAACTTTTGCTTATCTGGAAATTGTTTTATCCCTGCTTCAAATTTAAATGATAATCTTGCTGGATAGAGTATTTTTCATTCAAGGCCCTTATGTTTCATTGCATTAAATATATCATGCCATTCCCTTCTGGCCTGTAAGGTTTCTTCTGAGAAGTCTGATGATAGCCTGATAGGTTTTTCTTTGTATGTGATCTTTTTTCTCTCTAGCCATTTTGATTTTCTGTTCTTGTCCTTGATCTTTGTCATTTTAATTTTTACATGTCTTGATGTTGTCTCCCTTGGGTCCCTTGTGTCGGGAGATCTGTGCACTTCCATGGCCTGAGAGACTATTTCCTTCCCCAGATTGGGGTAGTTTTCAGCAATTATTTCCTCAAAGAACCTTTCTATCCTTTTTTCTCTCTTTTTATTCTTCTAGTACCTGTATAATATGAATATCATTCCGTTTGGATTGGTCACATGGTTACTTAATATTCTTTCATTCCTAGAGATCCTTTTTTCTCTCTGTGCCTCAGCTGCTTTGTATTCCTGTTCTTTAATTTCTATTTCATTTACCTTCTCCTCTACCTCATCTAATCTGCTTCTCAATCCCTCCATTATATGTTTCCTTTCAGATAGTGTATTTTTCACTTTCTATCTCTTTATGAAGTCCTCTCTGTGGTCTTGAATATTTTTCTGTAGCTCCGTGAGCATGTTTATGATTTTTATTTTGAAATCCTTATCAAGAAGATTGGTGATTTCAGTTTCATTTAACCCTCTTCTGGTTTTTGAGGGATTTTGGTTTGTACAAGATTCTTTTGCCATTTCGTATTTCTAATGATTACTATGGAATAATAAGCTTGTGTAGGCAGCACCCTCTAGTGCCCAGAAGCTCTACTCTGTGGAGCTGTCCAGCCCCTGGAGTGATCGCAGAGGTCATATGTGTGTGGCCCCAGTGCCTGCCAGGAGGAAAGAGCTCCTTCCTGCTTCCTGAATGCAGTGCCTGCCTCCACTGCTGGGGTCAGTGGTTTGAGCACACAGAGAGGAGCCTCTATGTTATGCCCCTGTAGCTACCATAGGCAGGGCTGCCCTCCTGGTGGCCTGGCATGATAGCAGTGGCAGCAGGCTTGTGATCCGGTGGTGGCTGGGAGGAAGGTGTGGCAGGCTGCGTATAGCAGTGACAGACCTCAGCGCTGTGTTGCCAGCCAGGGCAATGAAGCACCTGAAGCTCCTGAATGTTCCCAACCTGCTGGGCTGCATGTGCCAGGACAATTTTGTCCACCCACCTGTCCTTTCTCCTGAGCAGCAAATTTTGTGTAATCCTTGCCCCTTTAGCAGGCCTCTCACTGTTAGGAAGTCTTTCAAAACGCTCACCTTTTTCTGTCCCACTGCAGCCAGTTGTGCATACTTGTTCTCCACAAGTGCCTGAAATCTATCTCTCTGAGTATTCTGCTTGTCTTTGCTTTCCAGCCCCTCTAAACTCTAGAGCACCATGTAATGTGGTTTCATGCTCCTGGAGCAGATCTCCAGGGGGTGTGTTTAGCTGTCCTGGGCTTCTACTCCCTTCCTGTTCTCTTTCTTTTCCACGTGTAAGCTGGGGTGGGGGAGGGCTTCAGTCCTGCCAGGTCATGGCTTTGCTACTTTACCCTTTTCCATTAGGTCTTCTCTTTTCCCCAGATGTAGGCCATCTGTAGCAGTCTTCTTCCTGATTGCTCTTTCAGAATTGGTTGCATTTGCTGTATTTTTGTGTTATATGTAGTTTTTGGGAAGAGGTTTCTGCTTCACTTCTAATGCCATTTTGTTTAATCCCTCTTTGATCCATTTGGAGGTAATTTTTGTCTATTGTGTAAGGTAAGTGGCTAACTTCATTCTTTTGTATATGGATGTCCAGTTTTTCCAATATCCTTTGTTGAAAAGACCATCCTTTCTCCACTGAATGGTCTTGGCACTCCTTTCAAAAATAATTTGACTATACATATGTGAATTTATTTCTGGGCTCTCTATTCTATTCCATTGGTTTAAATGGCTGCCTTTATGCCAGTACATTGTTTTGCTTGCTGTAGCTTTGTAGTTAAGTTTTGAAATCAGGAGTTCTTCAAACTTGCTCTGGTTTTTAAAAAGTTGTAATTGACATACAATATTAGTTTCATGTGTACAACATAGTAATCTGACATTTTTATACGCATGAGGAAGTGCTTACCATACCTGTAATGCCTATCATCTGTCACATACGTAATTATCACAATATATTCCCTATGCTGTAATTTACATTCCTGTGATTTTTCAATTTTATAACTGGAAATGTGTAGATCTGAATCATTTTTACCTATTTTGCCCAACCTCACCTCTGGCAAACATGTTTGTTCTCTGTATTTATGAGTCTGTTTCTATTTTTTGTTTTGTTTTTCAGATTTCACATATAAGTGAAATCATGCAGTATGTCTTTCTATGTCTGGCTTATTTCACTAGGCATAATAGCCTTTAGGTTCACCCATGTTGTCATAAATGGCAGGATTTCATTCTTTTTTTATGGCTTAGTAATGTTCCATTTTCTATATATACCACATTTTTTCTTCATTCATCTATTGATCCTTAGGTTGTTTCTATATATTGGCTATGTAAATAATGCTGCATTGATTGAATATAGGGTGCATGTATCTTTATGAATTCATGTTGTTTTCTTTGGGTAACTACCCAGAAGTGGAATTGCTGGGTCATATGGTATTTCTATTTTTAGGTTTTTTGGGAAACCTCTATACTGCTTTCATAGGGACTGCACCAATTTACATTCCTATCAACAGTGTAGTAGGTTCCCTTTTTTGTCCACATCCTCAAAAACACTTAATTCTTTTATTTATACTAGCCATTCTGACTGGTGTGAGGTGATAGCTCATTGTGGTTTTGATCTGCATTTCCCTGATGATTAGTGATGTTGAGCATCTTTTCATGTTTTGATTGGACACCTGGATGTCTTCTTTAGAAAAATGTTTATTCAGGTCTTCTGCCCATTATTAAATCAGATTGTTTGTTTTAGTGGTGTGTTTTATGAGTTCATTATATATTTTGGATATTGGACTCTTTTTAAATTATATAATTTGCAAATATATTCTCCTGTTCAGGAGATTGCTTTTTCATATGAATGGTTTCCTTTGCAGTGTAAAACTTTTTAGTTTGATGCAGTTCCAGTTCTTTATTTTTGCTTTTGTTGCCCATACCTGAGGATACAGATATAAAAAAATATTGAAAAGACCAGTGTCTAAGAGTTTACTGCCTATGTTTTCTTTTAGGAGTTTTATGTTTTCACCTCTTACATTCAGGCCTCAAATCCAGTTGTTCTAGTTCTGTCAAAAGTGCCTTTGGTATTTTGGTGGGGACTGCACTGAATCTGTAGGTTGCTTTGGGTGGTAGAGCAATTTTAAAATTATCAATTCTTCAAATCCATGAACACAGTTTATCTTTCCACTTATTTGTGTCACATTCAGTTTATTTCACAATGTTTTATAGTTTTCAGAACATAGGTCTTTCATCTAGTTGGTTAAATTTATTCCTAGGTATTTTATTCTTTTTGATGCAGTTGTAAATCAATTGTTTTCTTAAATTCTCTTTCTGCTAATTTGCTAGCATATAGAACACAACAGGTTTCTATATATTAATTTTGTAACCCACAACTTTACTGAATTCATTTATTAGCTCTAATTGTTTTTGGGTGGAGTCTAAGGTTTTCTATGTCATGTCCTCTGCAAGTGGTGACAGTTTTACTTCTTCCTTACCAGTTGGATGCCTTTTCTTTTTCTTGTCTGATTGCCATAGCTAGGACCTCCAATATTATGAGTAAAATTGGTGAGAGTAGGCATCCTTGTCTTGTTCCTGATCTTAGAGGAAAAGCCTATACATTTGGTCACTTTATGTTTTTTGATTGGAGCATTTAGTCCATTTACATTTAAAGTAATTACTGACAGGTACTACTTACTGCCATTTTGTTGTTTTGGTAGTTATTCTCTCTTCCTTTTTTCTTGCTCTCTTCCCTGGTGATTTAATAGTTGTCTTTAGTGTTATGCTTAGATTCCTTTCTCTTTATTTTTGTGTATCATAATTTTTTGGTTTGTTACCATGAGGTTCATATATAACAGCCTATGTATATAGCAGTCTAGTTTAATAGGGTGGTTGCTTAAGTTCAATAATATTCTAAAAGCACTACATTTTTACTACCTCCCTCATGTTTTATCTATTTGACATCATATTTGATATTTTAATTTTGTGTTTCCTTCAGTTATAGTAGGTATAGTTGATTTTACTACTTTTGTCTTTTAACCTTCATACTAGCTTTATAAGTGATTGATCGTCTATCTTTAGTATGTATTTGCTTTATCAGTGAAATTTTTTTCTTTCATAATTTTCTTACTCCTAGTTATGGCCTTTTCTTTTCTGCTTGACGAAGTCCCTTTAACATTTCTTTTAAGACCAGTTGAGTAGTGATGAACTTTAACTTTTGTTTGTACAGTAAACTCTTTTATCTCTCCTTAAACTCTGGATGATACCCTTGCTAGGTATTCTTGGGTGTAGGTTTTTTCCTTTTAGCACTTTGAATAAAGCATGCCACTCCCTTCTGGCCTGCAGTGTTTGCATTGAAAAATCAGCTGATAGCTTTTTGGGCATTCCCCTTTATGTAACTAGTTGCTTTTCTTTTGCTGTTTTAGAATCTTTCTTTAATTTTTGACATTTTCATTATTATGTGTCTTGGTGTATCTTGTTTGGGGCTCTCTGTACTTCCTGGACCTGGAGGTCTATTTCCTTCCTCTGGTTGGGGAGGTTTTCAGTTATTATTTCTTCAGATAACTTTTCTGCCACTTTCTCTCTTTTCCTTTCAGGACCCCTATAATGCAAATGTTAGTATGCTTGATGTCTCAGAGGTCACTTAAGGTATCCTCATTTTTAAGAATTTCTTTTTTCCACTATGTTCTGAATGTTCTGATTTCCACTACCCTGTCTTCTAGATTGTTGATCTGCATCCTCTAATCTGCTGTTGATTCCCTCTCATGCATTTTTCATTTCAGTTATGTTCTTCAGCTCTGATTGGTTCCTTTATATACTTTCTATCTCTTTGTTGAAGTTCTCACTGAGTTCATCCTCTCTTTCCCCAAGTTTGTTTCACATCTTTACTTTTAACTTTTTTTTTCAATGTCCATCTATTTAGTTCTGTTTTCTGAAGTTTTGTCTTGTTCTTTTTGTTTGGAACATGTTCCTCTATCTCCTTATTTTGACTCCTTGTAGTCAGCATAGTCTCCCAAAGATAGTGGTCTTATGTATAAGGTGTCCTTTGGGGCCCAGTAGCATAATCCCTACTAGTCACTACATGTGCAGGATGCCCCCTATATGGGCTGTGTGTATCCCCTTGTGACTGACCCATGACTCCTGCAGATGTGCTGGTGGGCAGGGCTGGCTGAGAGGCCTGGCCAAAACTGTTGTGGACATGCTGGTGGGTGGCACCCCAGGGCAGAAGCTGCTTTGCTGGGGTGCCTCCTAGGGTGGGCAGATTGGATGGGTTTGCAGAGAGTGCTGGGGCAGGGTGAGTGGTAATAAGGTAGAGAGTGTCAGAACTGGTGCCCACAAGCACTGGTGTCAGACCAGCTAGGCTGAAAGAGGGCAAGGAAAATGGTGCCTGCCAGCAATTCTGGTCATGAAGTTCCTACAGATACCTATCCCTCCAAAACATGCTCTAAAGTCATTCAGTAAATCTCCTCTATGTATGGTTCAAGCACTTTCCAAACTGCTGCCTCTGTGTGGATCTTGAAGCGTGCAAGAATATGGGTGAACCCTTTAAGAACAGTGTTTCCTACAGCCCTCTGGCTCCCCTGGAATTAAGCCTGTTTGCAAAGCAAGACTCTACGACTGCTCATCTTACGAGTGAAGATCCCCAGAGTCGGGGGTATCCAATGTGGTGCTTGGATCCCTTGCTCCTCAGGGAGGACCTCTGCACCTGCAGTATCCCTATATGGGTCACCACCACTAGGCACTTTTCAAACTATATTTTTTGTGTGTGTCCCAGGTTAAATAAGACCATAGGTGAGCCCTTCAAGAGAAGAATGTTTCTTGCAGCATTTTGGGACCCCAGGACATTAGCCCTATTAGTTTTCCAAGCAAGATGTTCAGGGAGTTTGTTTCCAGTGCATATCCAGAGGCTGGGAAGCCTGATGTGGTGGACCAACCCCTCACTTCCCAGAATTGCCTCCAATGAGGTATCTCCCTATTGTGTTACCATGCCCAGGGTGGGGTGTTTTGCAAGATGTCTCTGCCTCTTCTACCTGTCTTGATGTGGTCATTTTATCCTTTGTTGCAGAGAGCAGTTCATCTTGTTTCCAGATGTCTTTCAGAGGGAAATGATCCCTGTGTAGCAGTAGATCTGGAACCCCCCGTTTCTCCTGTTCTTCCTTTTCAACTGTTTTGGTGGCCCTTAATATTGGGTAAGAATTTCAGGATGGGTTTTTCTATTTCCACACAAAAAAATGTTGCTGGGGTTTTGATAGGGATTGCATTAAACCTGTAGATTACTTTGGGTAGTATTTACATCTTAACAACATTGTCTTCCAACCCATGAATGTGGGATATTATTTCATTTACTAATTTCTTAATTTCTTTCAGCACTGTTTAATAGTTTTCAGTATATAAGTCTTTTGCCTCCATGGTTAAGTTTATTTCTAAGTATTCTTTTTGATGCTATTGTAAATGGAATTTTTTAAAACTTTTTTGGATTGTCCATTATCATAGAAATTTATTTTTGTGTGTTGGTTTTGTATCCTGCAACTTTGCTGAATTTGCTCTTTAGTTCTAACTTTTTTGTGAACTAGTTTGGTTTTTTTTTTTTTTTTTAGAGGGCATCTCTTATATTTATTGATCAAATGGTTGATGGTTGTTAACAACAATAAAATTCTGCATAGGGGACTCAATGCACAATCATTAATCAACCCCAAGCCTAATTCTCAACAGTCTCCAATCTTCTGAAGCATAACGAACAAGTTCTTACATGGTGAACAAGTTCTTACATAGTGAATAAGTTCTTACATGGTGAACAGTGCAAGGGCAGTCATATCATAGAAACTCTCGGTTTTGATCACACATCATGAACTATAAACAATCAAGTCAGATATGTTTATTCATTTGATTAGAAAAAGGCAACTTTTAAGTGTAGGCAAGGGAACCATTTAGCAGCCCCTGGGTTCTGGCTGAGGAAGGTGTACGGGTTTGGGACCACCAGGTGTAAAGAGACAGTCACTTTGTTAATGGCTTGCAGGTCTTGAATAGCCAGTACCCTCCTCTTGGTCTTTTGACTGGAAGAAGCAGGGTGTTCCAGGGCGACTGACGCTTGATTAGAATGCCTGCCTCTCTGAGTCTGATCAGGTGTTCCTGGATGCCTGCTCTCACCTCTTGTGAGAGGGGTACTGCCGCTGTCTTTGTGCCTCCGAGAATAGTTGCAGTCTTGTTACTGAAGGGGGCTATAGGGAGGTGACTACAGAGTGTTCTGCCCCCATGTCAACTATAAAAGTCATGTTTTGGCCCCCCCATTTTTATTTTGACCATGGGCTCCTGGGGGCCGAGAGTGAGAGAGCCCGTCCTTGTCAATCTGAGTTCGTGCTTGCCAAGCTAATGAGCTTTCCCTTGTGAGGCTCCTCTCAGTAGCGACTGGGCTTTGGGGCTTTGTCTCGGTTGGGGCATTCGTTCTTCCAGTGCCCCTTCTCCTCACAGTAAGTGCACTGGTCCCTGGCTAGGGGGGTCCTACGCCTCCCTCCTCTTGGTGGCCTGTTTTTCTCTGCTTTTTGGTCATTTCTCTTTCTTTTAGGGTGGCGGCCAGGAGGCTGGCCTTTTTCTTCATTTTTCTTTCAGCTTCTCTGTCAGCCTGAACTTCTCTGTTTAGATATACTTTGTTGGCAGTTTTAATTAGTTGAGTGATATTTATCCTGGCAAAGCTTTCAGGTTTTGGGAGCTTTTGTCTGATGTCTGGGGCAGCTTGAGTTATGAATGAGGTGTTGACCATGTTGTTGGCTCCCTGGTGACTCAGGAGGGAAGGGGGTGTAGATGCGATAAGCTCCACACAGTCTTTCATAATAGTCCCTGGGAGACTCTCCTGGTTGTTGAGTGACTGAAGATACTTTGGTCATGTTCATAGCCTTTTGGACCCAGCTTTGATCCCCTGGAGGAGGGTGTCCTGATATCGGTGGATCTGGTGCTGTCCCTCAGGGGTGGTGAAGTCCCACTCAGGGCACTCCTTGGGGACAGAGATTTCAGCCCATACACCCCTATCAAGGACCCCGACTGCCTCCTCTCTTCTGTTGTGAACAGGGTGCGGAGAAGCTGCTGACAGTTTTTTTAGGTTGGCCGATGTGTTTGGAAGAGGGCTTTCATGAGATCAACCAGGGCTTGTGGCTTTTGTGACAGGGTGTTTTTTTAATTGAAGAGGTTAGTCGTGGAGAAGGGTTGATAGCAAAGCATGGACCAGCCAGGCTGGATGGTCCTGTCTTTATTACGCCTTTCAGGCTCATGCATCTCTTGCACTGGCATCTGAAGGGTGCCTGTTCCTGGCCGAGGGTGCAGTCTGGCTGCTGGTCTAGGGGAGAATGGGTCCACTGGTTCTGGAGTTGGCGGGGAGGCTGACAGCGGCAGGGTGTCCGGGAGTGGGGGGCTGGGTGCTGATGGCCTTGGGGGCACATAAGGTGGGGACAATATTGGCTCTTTCTCTGGGAGTTAATTTTACTCCGTAGTTTCCTGAAAACTCTTTCCTGAAATTTTTGATCATGGTGTTGAGAACTGTGGGTTTGCTGTGCCCTGACTCTATGACATGTTTGTGTAACAGTGCCACAACAACAGGCAAGGGAGGGGTGCCCCCTCTAGAGAGGAGACCAGTTAGATGCCCGTCTGTTCATGCTCTTCTTGAAGACTTTGGTCAGCCTTGACTAAGGTGCACTGTGTAAGTCCCAGGCCAGGTCAGCCGAAGCTGAGTCACCGTTATGTCGTGGTGGCCAACCATGAATAAGGCCAAGAGCTCACTCAGATTCCGTAGCATAAGTGGATTTGATGCCAAGCTTCCTTGAGTCTGCGGGAACAGCAGAGTAGGGCTGACCCAGGGTAACTGGGCAGAGACTTGACAGCTGTGTTGAATATTTTCCTTATCAGTACAATCCCAGATGCCCCTTTGCAGGCCCCGCTCTGCAGCCTCAACTGATCTTGAAGGCTTGGAGCTGCTGGGTTTTGATCTGGACAAGAGCCGATAAAAGGAATTCTAGGTGGGGGTAGGGGGTGGCTGAGAGAGCCAGGACCACCTCCTCGCTCTCCTGCTGATTCACCCTCACCCCCACCCCCATCCCAAGGATCTCCCTAGCGCAGGGATGTGCACTTAAGCTCCGTGGCTTGTTTTCTCCTAGGGACCAGCAGGCAAGTAGGAAGCAAGAGGCTGAAGAGCGGCAGCCTCTGCCAGGGTGTGGAGAAGACGCGGGCTTTCCACACAGCCAGGGCTCCGAGACAGTCACAGGCCATCCCGTGCCGCGCAGAGCCCACCGGGCTAGTTCCCTGACTCCTTGCGAAACCAGGGCGAGCCCCGGAAACGGCCTGGAGGTAACCGGGGAAGGGGAGGGCGCGGCGGGAGGCCGGGGATCCGACCGCTTCCAAGGGGTCCTCATCCCGGGCCCCCTTTCCTCCCGCAGGAGGCGCTGTGGCTGCAGGAAGTCTCCAATCTGTCCGAGTGGCTGAGTCCCGGCTCAGGGCCCTAAGACCGGCTTCCCCGTGGCCAGCCCCGCGGTCGCGGGAGTTGCATTGTCTGCGATTCAATAAACCTGCTCCGCACGCGCCGTGTCTGCTTCAGTGTCTGGGCTAGTTTGGTTTTTAAACACAGAAAACATGTGGCAGGATAAATTCATCCCCATCTTGTTCAAGTTATTATATTTTTTACAAGGTATGCCTAAAAGGTGGCAAATTTTTGAGAAGAAACATCAGTGTCAAGATCAATATACACAACTTAAGAATTGTTGCCCAAATATCAAATACCCTGCCCCAGGTATGCAAAATATCCAACTATTTTTTGTCAACTCCTAAACATACACAAATTAAAATCCTACTTAAAAAAAAAAACTCTTCAAGTTTTCCTGAATAAGACGGGTTTGACTTTCAGGCTAATATTGTGATATTTGAATATATGAGGATATCTGTCTAGAGATCACATGCACATTTTTATTTCAGTAAACTTTGAGTATTGCAGGGCATTGTTTAGTTTTGACTGTAGAATTTGATATATCTAGATTAGAATCCTGGTTCTCCTACCAATCAGTTACGGGACTTATATCAACTTCTCTAAACCATTTTTTGTTCCTCTTTCAAAGTGGGATTATAGTATCTTCCCCACTGAGCTGAGTTGAAGGAGGTAATTCCGTATTCAATAGTAAGTATTCAAGTGTTAGTTATTACGATCATAAGTAGACTTCATGTTGGGCATTATGCTAAATGTTGGAGATAAGAGATGTGTGACACACCATCTGCCATCAAAGTGCTCATTATTTATATGGTTAAAGTATAAAGAAAATAAAATCATCTTAATATTGCACTTTAGTGAAAATATGTGCAAAGGAATGGACACTTGAAACAGTAAGGTATCTTGGAGAAAATATAAGGCTGACATGCTTAGATAAGAAATTTAGATGTTTGGCTACTGTGTAGAAGATGGATTAGGGGAAATGATTCATAGGCAAGATCAGTAAGGAGGCTATGATAACCCAAGAAAAATCTACGTGGCAGAGCAATACAGGTTGAACTAGAGAGTGGCTGGGTAGAATAGAGCCTTGCTGTGCCCAGAACAATGAGCTCCTTTTCCCATGGCTTGGGAGGTATCACACTTTAGCCATTTTTCATCTTTACCTTAATCATTTAGGGATCTATTTGACTCAGGGACCATTTTACAGAAAACAGGCTCAGAGAGCAAGGTCACTATTACACTATTATAGGAGCACTATTCACATTGGATTCTATGAAAATGATGCCCTGGAACACAGTATGAATGGTGGCCCCTAGAGTTGTGCCCTGCAGCACCCCTGCTGGAAAAGTTACAGCATTGTAGATTATGGAGCGGATCTCTATGCAAAAACCTGTGCATTTCTTACTGTACCATACTGTATCTAACCATGGTATCTTACTTATGGATATATAGCATACTTAGGGTTAAACACTGAATTAAAGAAACAAATCAAACATCCCAATTATGGGTTTTCATAAGAACTTAGTACACTTTTTAATGGAATCCTATAGACACTAATTACTTAACAACAAATGAAGGTGCTCAACGTATTTTCAAACCATTACTTAATAGGAAAGATAAGGACAAAACAAATTTAAGGTACCATTTACTTTGGGCTTCCCCCAAACAGGTAAATCACCTTTACAAAAACAGAAAGTACTAGCCATAAAAATTAAGCCCATGAGCAGATTTTCTGTAGATGTTTCTTAAATTATCCCCAAATTTTAAGGTGAATTTCCCTAGAAAATCCTTGTATAGTTATTTTGGCAATAAATACATCACCTTAGTAAAATGTACCTATTTAATAACTACTTCATATATTTAAAAAACTATATAATTCATACTTTTGTCAAGAACACTACAATTTACAGAAGTTTCATCCATACTCTTACCTATGCCTACTCACTCTTATGGCAGGAACATTTTTTTTGGTTGAGTTAGGATCTCAATATGCTTTGTCTAGGAAAGGAGAAGGTATGAAAATTTAAAACAGAAAATTGCTCACTGCACACGAGTAGCCAACCATTGCAAGTTGTTGTCAATAGGATAAAATATTGACCAGAGCTCCTGTGTGAGTAGTTAAAAAGTGATTTAAAGGGAAAAACAGTAAGTATATGCACACAAGAAAGTTTTATGGTATTGATAAAAACAGACATGTCTCAGAAGATGGTAAAACCATTTCCTTGAGAATTTTCAGAAATGAGAATAACAGAACTGCAGGAGCAGAAGAAATGTTAAGATTTAAGAACATCTCATTTGGCCAATAATGAATTTTAGAGTACTTAGATGATCTGCCCAAGATAACATAGTTAATGCCAGAGTCTGGCCTAAGACCTAAATCTCCAGACTTCCAGGTAAGTGCTCTTTTCTTCATTTGCTATACTACCTATCTCTTATATGTCCCTGACCACTTGAAGTTCCCCTAATTCTGATCCACATTATGCTCCTTGGTAAAGTCAGATGAATAGAATTCTGGACTTTGTAGACTGTTTAGAGCTACTGATCTAACAGTGGATGAAACATTCTTCAAATAACAAATAGGGTGAAATTCATTTGGAGGTGGGGAGTATATAAGAAATACAAAAGTAAATCCTGTAGACAATAAGAAAAACACAATAGAAAATATCCTACTTTGTTATTTTATTACCTTTATTTTATTTTGCAGTTAAGTCCATATATTATATAAAACATAACAGGAAAAATGAACAAATTTATAAAATAAATTGAGGTGTCTAGATGAAAAAAACACAAGCGCTTTGCCTTCATGTCTATAGATCTCTTGATATGTTGCTGGTTTTGCACTTTAGATATCAAATGAAGATATCAAACTTGAAACAAAAGTTGATATGCTGCAAGGTTAAGCCACAGTTAGTTTGATGGGCCAGGAAATGATAGGTTTTCTAAATCTTATCCTTAAATATTGGCTATAACAAATGCTGATATAGCAAAATGCAAGCTTTCACCATCAGACAGCAAGAGGAAAACTTGAAAGAACATATGCAACTTACCTCCAAGTCCTCTGAAAGGAGGTGAAAAAATAAGTAGTGTTTTACCAGTTTTCCCCCCAAAAGCGTTACTCTAAGCATGCAGGAGGATGCTGTGAGCAGCTTTAATAGTAAGACCTAATCCAGAGGTAGGTTCAAGGCCAAGAGTAGGAGAGTAGTTGAAGAAATCCTCCTAAGGCCAGTACCATTTCACAGAATGACCATTTGTGCTGTGGGATGAGTCTACAGCCTATTTTTTTTCTGATTCAGAAGGACATTCCCAATTTCAACCTTGTTGAAAAAGAGGCATTTTTACACCTGCTATTAAGAACAGCTAGGATAAAGGATAAGGCTGGCATAAAATTATTTAGCAAGCACATGCTAGCTATTCCAGTTTGAAATCTACCAAGCTATAAAATCAAGGGGGAAATAAAAGGTTGAAGATGGAGCTGTTTTTCCTCAAGAAGAAGGAACAAAGTTGCCAAAGAGGGATTGGGCACTCACTAAACTCTATGGAGAACATCCATCTCAGGCTAGGTGGAAGATAAGGAACAGTATCACCACAGGCTGACCAAGCCATTTGGAGACCAAGAGGAGAGGGAAAGAGGCATTTAGGAAGAGAGCTAGTAGAAGAAATATACATTATGCCAGCATGAAGCTGGTGACAAAATACCTCAAGATATTTTAAACACAGAGAAATGAATGAAAAAATGTTAACCAAGCAAATTAAAACCAAACTGCCAATGGTAAAAGCTCCTCAGATTAGAAATCCAAGATATTCACTTTTCATTAATTCTGCGCATTGTTAGAAAAAAAATAAAAGTAACAAATGTAAAGACTTATTTTATTTCTACTGGGGGAAGGAGCAGGATAAATAGAACTGTTTTCCAATTTGCTCTCCACTGTATACACACATACCCACACGCATACAAACACATACACACACCAAAATATCCCCCCCCCAAAAAAGAATCAAAAACCAAAATACCCTCAAACTGCACCAATACTTCGTATTTTGACCAAAAGAACAGATCTTGGGAGTAAGTGCAAAATGCAAAATAAATGACTGAAAAATGCTGAACAAACAGCATCATTAATATACAAAATATTTATATTACTGAACTAGTAACAGTTGATGTTCTCCATGTCTGTAAAACTTTGGAACCACATAGCTGATTTGTTAAATCTAGTCCATGCCAGCTTCCAAAAACCAGAAAAGATTTTAGTTAGCTTCATTCTTTGATGCCTCATCAAAATTTTCTACAAGATCTGAAAAAAAAAGTAAATGAGTTAAAAAAAAAAAATACACAACATTCCTAACTTCTAACCCCAATAAAAATCAAATTGTTGCTACTAGAATTAGACTGAAAACATACAGGGCAAGAAGCAGAAGTGAACTGGTGACATTTAACCATAACACTTCATTTATTTGCTTAAAACAGTAAACCTAAGGAAATAATTGTCGTTTTTTTTGTCTATGCAAACTAAGGTGATCAGCATTTTCCCATGTCAATCATAATTCCTACAGAAATGTTATAACAATAACTATGCAATTTTATAATCACGTGATTTTAATTTAATAAATGCAGGCTGCACAACTTTGTGTGAGTTTCTGATTTTACGTTTTAAATGGGATGGCTTTTATTCTTTTTCACTAGATCATCTCCATACCACTGAGAATCAATTTAATTCACTAGCTCACCATCAACAAAAAACTGAAAGTCATTATGCAATGGATTAAATGGAATAAATAGGATGCTAAAAAATCTTAAAGCCAAAGAAAAGTCACTTATACCTGGAACATCATCATCTTCTTCATCAATATCTTCTGGCTTTGGTGCTTTGCTATCCAAAACTACAAAAAGTTTATTTTAAAATTACTGAGAACAAAGACCTTTACATAACACTTAGAATGTTTACCCTTTTTCCCTGTCTGAATCTTACACAGTTGTTCAGAAAAAGCTAAATATTGTCTAATTTAATGCCATACTTTTTAATACTAAAATCAATAAAACTTTAACTTAGTTAAATATACACTAAATACAGCTGGCAATTTCAGTGGGCAGTAAAGATAAAATTTTTACACAAAATGGAATAATTTAGATGTACCTGAATAAAAAGAAGTAGTAATTTATTCTCTAAATTCCATACACTCCACATCAAAAATCAGTATTCATGATTTTTTCCATCTTCTTTGGTGTAAGAAAGTACCTAGCTATACAGTATGAGCACTGAAAAAATAGGCTGATTTATAGGGGTAACTAGACACATTTTTAAACTACAGGACTATTTTGGAAATTCAGGACTTACGACTGGTGCCTCTATAGTACGATCAACATAAAAAAATATATAGTTCTGTGATAACACTATCTTGTCATTTGTCAGAAGTGAATATCAAATTAACTGTTTATAAAATGTGACCTGCAGATCCTGACACTTTATTTTTAGGTAATTGCCTCTGAAATCCTCTATATTAGACTAAAATGTATATGAATATTCTATATGCTACACTGCATAATTATTAAAGAAATAAACTAACAGATTTATGAAACATATAAATAACATCATAAAAAGTACAATTTATATACAGGCAAATTCTTCCAGTATAAAAAGGAACACCTTTTAAGTTATTAGGTTCTTTAATTAAGGTAGGGAGAGAAGAGGTACTAAATTGAAATACATACCTTGCCGAGGGAACTGTTCAGCTAACTTTCTAAGACTTGTTAAGCTATCAGCACCAAGTTGACTTAATATTCCAGGAAGCATTTCTGTGATTGGTTTTGCTTCTGCATGGCCAGTAATTGCAAAGGTATTAGCAGAAAGGGAAGCCTGGACTTTGGGATTGTTGAAATGAATAACTGTCCCATCATCTTTAATCATGTTCACCTGTATGATCATGGAAGAAAAATGTACTTCACATATATGGTGCAACTAAAACAATATGTTTAAAAAACAATTTAGCCAATTATGTTTTTTTTACTTGGTAGTTACACAATCCCAGGGTAGTAATTATCTAACTAAGCAGTGGGTATGGGTGGAAAAAGATGCTAGCAACAAAGTAAAATGGTGGAGATGGCACAAATGACTAGAATGGTCAAGAAACAGTCACTTTATTATAGAATCTAGATTTTAAATTCAAAGACTTTTATGAGAAAGAAGTTCATGCCCACATTAAAAAAAATGGAATTAGCAGCCAACAACTGGCTTCTAAATGAAATTACCTATTATTTTATTCAATTTACACTATCAAATTAAATCAGTACAGACACTATTTGGTAGGGGACCTTACTTAGGGGACAGGCTCTAAGGTGGTAATAGTGTACCTGCAGTACAAATAACCACTGAAAATCTATAAAGAACACTCAGAAATTTAATCAGCCAGGTGTTTCACTCCTTTAAACATTTATTACAGTTTAAAAAATTTCAGCCCGTTCTCATCATGCCATTCTTTGTAGAGGATTTTGTCAGTTCCTCTAATTCTTAAGTGTAGCTTCTCAACAATCAGTAACATTTGTAAATGTCAATGTATCTCTCCCAACCCACTTGCCCCGCTACCTGAATGTGCTTTATCAATTACTGAGAAGTCTTTAAAACCATCCTCACATTCTTCCGATAGCATTTACCAAATTGAATTAACTGTTTCAGATTTGATTTCATCCATTACTGAAAAGGAAGGTTGAACATAAGTTTTTTAAAAAATTACTTTTCTTTCTCAGTCATATACTTTGTTTCTGTGTTTTAGTAGAGTTGAATCTGAGTAAGTTAAATGTGCAAACAATGTGATTCCACTATGTAGTTGATTCCACTGGGTAAGTTGACGGTAACATGCTTACTATATAAAAAGTTTAGGGGAGTTAATCTTGTCTACTTTGGAAGTATTTCATTGATCCATCCAAAAACTGCCCTTGTCACAATCAAGCAGAGATGCTGAGTGTTCTCCATAGTCAGTGCAAGTGGGCTTTTTCTTCCTTAGAAGTGATTACCACCACTGATTATCACCAGAAAAGGGAACGGAGAGGGGCTTCTAAATTTCAGGCAAGACCTGAAATACAAAAAATAAAAGGCATATCCCCTGGAAAATTATATCTAAACACTACAAATCATTTCCCAAATTTGGGGGAATCACGATTTCACAATTCTATATCACTATTTCACAAAAATCACTATTTCAATTCTATACCCTTCTCTCTCAGTATTGTAACCTTAATATATTATACCCAGATAGAGATTGGATTAAAGATGACAGCATGAGAGATGAGACAGAGACCTCCTCCTAATACCACATATAATATGAAAATATAATTTAATACACTAATCCTGAAAGAGCAACAAGAAAGAAGGCTGTACCAGACTGCATACACCTGGAGAAAAGAGCAAACCTAACGGAACAGGGTAATGTACCAAAGCTGTGACCCGGTGGGGCTCAATCCCTTCCCCAACCCCAGCTCACCAGTGGCAGGAAGAGAAACAGAGTGGGGAGGGAGTGGAGGCCTGGGACTGCTGAACACCTAGCCCTGGAGAAGTGCTCTGGGAGCATGAACCTACATTGCAAGGTGCTCTGGTGATTTAGTGAGGTTGGAAAGCTAAGACAGGAGGAATACCTGGAGAGATGGAGATTCCAGCTGCTTGTGGAAAACAGGGATTCATATCTGGCTGATCTGGGTAGGCAGTCTGAGAGACTTCCTAAAAGTGAGAGGGCTGCTAAAGGGGCAAGGATTGCACAGACCTTACTGCTCAGGAGAAAGGGCAGGTAGACAAAATTGTCCAGGTGCACTCTGCTCAGTAGGTTGGGAGCTTAAACTGTCTTCAGGCGCTCCATCCCCTTGGCTCTCTATGCAGCTCCAAGGCCCCCCACAATGATACGTAGCTTGCTGTGTCTTCCTCCTCCCAGCTAGCCCGCACCTGGCTCAGGCTTGCAAACCAGCAACCCCTGGCGTGGTGTCAGGCCAGCCAGAGAGAGGCCCCACCTATGGCAGCTACAAAAACAAAGCACAGAGGCTTACACCTGTGTGTTCGGCCCACTGGTTCTGGCAGTAGAGACAGGCATAGCAACCGAGAAGCAGGAAAAAGCTTTTTCCTCCCTCCAAGCACCAACACCGCTCCCCTATAACCCCCGACATGCTCCAGGGGCTGAGCAGCTCCAGAGAGTAGAGCTTCTGGGCACTAGAGGGCACCACAAATCAAAGGAACCTGGTTCAAAGCAAAATTATGAATACATCTGAGAAAGATTCAAATGAAATTGACCTCATGACTCTTCCTGAAAGAGAGTTCAAAATAAAAATAATTAACATGCTCATGGAGGTACAGAAAAATATTCAAGAATTCAGGAATGAATTTAGGATGGAGATACAATCATTGAAGAACACAATGGAGGGTATTAAAAGCAGATTAGATATGGTGGAGATGATAAAAGAAATAGAAATTATGGAGGAGGAATACAAAGCAGCTGAGAAAGAGACAGAAAAAAGGATCTCTAAGAATGAAAGAATATTGAGAGAACTGTGTGACCAATCCAAACGGAACAATAGTCATATTATAGGGGTACCAGAAGAGAGAAAAAGAGATAGAAAGTGTCTTTGAGAAAGTAACTGCTGAAAACTTTGCCAGTCTGGGGAAGGAGATAGTCTCTCAGGCCACAGAGGTGCACAGATCTCCCAACACAAGGGACCCAAGGAGGACAACACCAAGACATATAATAATTAAAATGGCAAAGATGAAGGATAAGGACAGACTATTAAAAGCAGCCAGAGAGAGAAATGAGATCACATAAAAAGGAAAACCCATCAGTCTATCATCAGATTTCTCAGCAGAAACCTCACAGGCTACAAGAGGGTGGCAAAATATATTTAATGCAATGAAGCAGAAGTGCCTAGAACCAAGAATACTTTATCCAGCAAGATTATCTTTTAAATTTGAAGGAGGGATTAAACAATTTTCAGACAAGCAAAAGCTGAGAGAATTTAACCCCCACAAAAAATCTCTACAGTGTATTTTTGAGGGACTGCTATAGATGGAAGTGTTCCTAAGGTTAAATAGCTGTCACCAGAGGTAATAAAAAGGGACAGACAAAGAGTATATAATATGATACCTAATATATAAAGAATGGAGGAGAAAGAAAAGGAGGGGGAAAAAAAAGAAACTTTAGATTGTGTTTGTAATAGCATACTAAGTAAGTTAAGTAAGACTCTTAGATAGTAAGGAAGTTACCCTTGAACCTTTGGTAACTACGAATCTAAAGCCTGCAATGGCAGGAAGTACATACCTATCGATAATCACACTAAATGTAAATGGACTGAATGCACCAATCAAAAGACATAGTCACTGAATGGATAAAAAAACAAGACCCAACTATATGCTGCCTACAACAGTCTCACTTCAAACCCAAAGACATACACAGACTAAAAGTGAAGGGATGGAAAAAGATATTTCATGCAACTAATAGGGAGAAAAAAGCAGGAGTTGCAGTACTAGTATCAGATAAAATAGACTTCAAAACAAAGAAAGTCACAAGAGACAAAGAAGGACATTACATAATGATAAAGGGGTCAGTCCAACAAGAGGATATACCATTATAAATATCTATGCACCCAACACAGGAGCACCTACATATGTGAAAAAAATACTAACAGAATTAAAAGGCAAAATAGAATGTAATGCATTCATTCTAGGAGACTTCAACACGCCACTCACTCCAAAGGACAGATCAACCAGACAGAAAACAAGTAAGGAGACAGAGGCATTGAACAACACATTACAACAGATGGATCTAACAGACATCTATAGAACTCTCTACCCAAAAGCAGCAGGATACATTCTTTTCAAGTACACATGGAACATTTTCCTGAATAGACCACATACTAGGCCACAAAAAGAGCCTCAGTAAATTCAAAAAGACTGAAATTCTATCAACCAAATTCTCAGATCACAAGGGTATAAAACTAGAAGTAAATTGTACAAAGAAAGCAAAAAGGCTCACTAACACATGGAGGCTTAACAACATGCTCCTAAATAATCAGTGGATCAATGACCAAATTAAAACTGAGATCAAGCAATATATGGAGACAAATGAAAATAACAGCACAACACCCCAACTTCTGTGAGATGCAGTGAAGGCAGTTCTAAGAGGCAAGTATATAGCAATCCAGGTCATTTAAAGAAGGAAGAACAATCCCAAATGAATAGTCTAAATTCACAATTATTGAAACTGGGAACAGAAGAACAAATGAGGCCCAAAGTCAGCAGAAGGAGGGACATAATAAAGATCAGAGCAGAAATTAATAAAATTGAGAAGAATAAGACAATAGAAAAAATTAATGAAACCACGAGCTGGTTCTTTGAGAAAATAAACAAAATAGATAAACCCCTAGCCAGACTTATTAAGAAAAAAAGAATCTACACACATACAGGATCAGAAATGAGAAAGTAAAAATCATGATGGACACCTTAGAAGTACAAAGGATTATTAGAGAATACTATGAAAATCTATATGCTAACTAACTGGATAACCTAGAAGAAATGGACAACTACCCAGAAAAATACAACCTTCAAAGACTGACCCAGGAAGAAACAGAAAATCTAAACAGACCAATTACCAGCAATGAAAGTGAACTGGTAATCAAAAAAGTACCCGAGAACAAAACCTCTGGATCAGATGGATTCACTGCTAACTTTTACCAGATATTTAGACAAGACATAATACCCATTCTCCTTAAAGTTTTCAAAAAAATAGAAGAGGGAACACTTCCAAAAACTCATTTTATGAAGCCACCATCACTCTAATACCAAAACCTGACAAAGACCCCACAAAAAAAGAAAATTACAGACCAATATTCCTCATGAACATAGATGCAAAAATACTCAACAAAGTATTAGCAAACCGAATTCAAAAATACATCAAGAAGATCATACACCACGATCCAGTGGGACTCATCTCAGGGATGCAAGTATGGTACAACATTCAAAAATCCATCAACATCATCCACCACATCAACAAAAAGGACAAAAACCACATGATCATCTCCATAGATGCTGAAAAAGCATTCAACAAAATTCAACATCCATTCATGATAAAAACTCTCAACAAAATAGGTATAGAGGGCAAGTACCTCAATATAATAAAGGCCATATATGACAAACCCACAGCCAACATCATACTTCACAGTGAGAAGCTGAAAGCTTTTCCCCTAAGATCGGGAACAAGACATGGTTGCGCACTCTCCCCGGTTTTATTCAACATAATACTGGAGGTCCTAGTCATGGCAATCAGAAAACACAAAGAAATAAAAGGCATCCACATTGGTAAGGAAGAAGTCAAACTGTCACTGTTCGCAGATGATGACATGATAATGTACATAAAAAACCTTAAAGAATCCACTCCAAAACTACTAGAACTAATATCTGAATTCAGCAAAGTTGCAGGATACAAAATTAATACACAGAAATCCGTTGCATTCCTATAAACTAATGATGAACTAGCAGAAAGAGAAATCAGGAAAACAATTCCATTCACAGCTGCATCAAAAAGAATAAAATACCTAGGAATAAACCTAACCAAGGAAGTGAAAGACCTATACCCTGAAAACTACAAGACACTCTTAAGAGAAATTAAAGAGGACACTAACAAATGGAAATTCATCCCATGCTCTTGGGTAGGAAGAATTAATATTGTCAAAATGGCTATCCTGCCTAAAGCAATCTACAGATTCAATGCAATCCCTATCAAAATACCAACAGCATTCTTCAAGGAACTGTAGGAACTAGTTCTAAAATTCATATGGAACCACAAAAGACCCCGAATAGCCAAAGCAATCCTGAGAAGGAAGAATAAAGCAGGGGGGAATCTTGTTCCCACTTCAAGCTCTCCTACAAAGGCACAGTAATCAAGACAATTTGGTACTGGCACAAGAACAGACCCACAGACCAGTGGAACAGAATAGAGTCCAGAGATTAACCCAGGCATATATGGTCAATTAATATACAATAAAGGAGCCATGGATATACAATGAGGAAATGACAGCCTCTTCAACAGCTGGTATTGGCAAAACTGGACAGCTATATGTAAGAGAATGAAACTGGATTACTGTCTAACTCCATATACAAAAGTAAACTCAAAATGGATCAAAGACCGGAATGTAAGTCATGAAACCATAAAACTCTTAGGAGAAAATAAAGGCAAAACTCTCTTGAATATAAACATGAGCAACTTCTTCATGAACATATCTCCACAGGCAAGGAAAACAAAAGCAAAAATGAACAAGTGGGACTATATCAAGCTGAAAAGCTTCTGTGCAGCAAAGGACACCATCAGTAGAACAAAAAGACATCCTACAGCTTGGGAGAGTATATTCATAAATGACATATCCGATAAGGGGCTGACATCCAAAATGTACAAAGAGCTCATGCACCTCAAGAAACAAAAAGCAAATAATCCAATTAAAAAATGGGCAGAGGATCTGAACAGATACTTCTCCAAAGAAGAAATTCTGATGACCAACAGGCACATGAAAAGATGCTCCACATTGCTAATCATCAGAAATGCAAATTAAAACCACAATGAGATATCACCTCACATCAGTTAGGATGGCCAACATCCAAAAGACAGACAACAAATGTTGGGGAGGATGTGGAGAAAGGCGAACCCTACTACACTGCTAGTTGGAATTTGAATTAGTTCAACCTTTGTGAAAAGCAGTATGGAGGTTCCTCAAAAAACTCAAATAGAAATAGCCTTTGACCCACCAATTCCACTCCTAGGAATTTACCCTAAGAATGCAGCAGCCCAGTTTGAAAAAGAGATATGCACCCCTATGTTTATCGCAGTGCTATTTACAATAGCCAAGAAACGGAAGCAACTTAAGTATCCATCAGTAGATGAATGGATAAAGGAGATGTGGTACAAATACACAATGGAATATTATTCAGCCATAAGAAGAAAACAAGTCCCACCATTTGCAACAACATGGATGGAGCTAGAGGGTATTATGCTCAGTGAAATAAGCCAGGCAGAGAAAGACAAGTATCAAATGATTTCTCTCATCTGTGGAGTATAAGAACAAAGAAAAAACTGAAGGAACAAAACAGCAGCAGACTCACAGAACCCAAGAATGTACTAACAATTACCAAAGGGAAAGGGACTGGGGAGGATGGGTGGGAAGGGAAGGACAAGGAGAAAAGGGGGCATTATGATTAGCACACATAATGTATGGGGTTGGGAGCATGGAGAAGGTAGTATAGCACAGAGAAGACCAGTAGTGATTCTATAGCATTTTACTATGCTGATGGACAGTGACTATAATGGGGTATGTAGTGGGGATTTGATAATGGGGGGAATCTAGTAACCACAATGTTGTTCATGTAAGTATATATTAATGATATAAAAAAAAAATATGTATATATTATACCCAGAACACATCTAATCCAGCTGTTCTGAGCAAGTATAACTTTGAGATAAAGATAACTTAAAAGGATGAAATATGTGGTTCTTAATTTAGGTAGAAAAGTATAATGTTAAAGTGGCTGAAAGTCTGGGAGGGAATTCACTTGAGAAGGACATAGCATAGTGGATATGAAATGGAATGTTGCTCTGTCTTATAAGTATGGGAAAAGAATAAATATATTGTTGAAATGTATTTTCCAAATCAAGACCAAATCACATAACTTATAAAGGATTTGATTTCTACAATACTTTCAGGTGTCAAGGGGTCTTAAGTATTGGAATTTGAGATATATTTTATTTATAGATGATAAATGCACAAGAAACTTGAAATCAATGTTGTTCCCCAAAAGCTAGGCCACATATTTGTTGACCTTAGAAGTCATCTAGTTCAAGTCCCTTGTTAAAGAAATAAATACTAAAGACCAGAGCCTTCAGTTAAGCAACATATCCAAGGACAAATAGCTGGTTAGATGCAATTCCAGAACTTGAATCTATGTTTCCCAACTGTTTAGTTTTTTCTTATGATGTCATTCTCATTGTTAAAACTATTTGCCTATAAACACTCAATTCTGTGGCCTGATGAACACTTGTCACAGAATTATTTATCTCAGAATATAGGTTAACTAGAGAATGCAAATAAAAACAGCACATATATATGGATAATATATATCTTACTGGCCACAAAATAAATAACAGGCTAACGTGAGGTCAAAAAAAATAAACAAATTCATGAATTTTCCTTCTGTTCAAGCTTCTTTCCCAAAGGCTACATATTTAGCCATATTTTATATACTGATGTAGGTCTTTGCAGTGTGAAATACACTGAGTTTAATGTGAAATGAAAGATGAATTCCATCTCAAACTGTGAAACAGAAATAAATTTACTAAGGTTTTAAATGGGTTTGTAGAAAAGATATACCTGAATAAATAGATCCAGAAAGGTTGGAGAGTTTACTTAATTTTATAACAGAAAAAATGAAATACTAGAAGTTAAAAAGTCCAGAGTATTTTATTTCTGTCTCACATTCCTTCTTCTCAACTGTGTAAATGACATGGTTATGTAAGGCTCCTAGACACAAACTATTAGAATCGGTCACAAGATGAACTGGACTGAGCTAGATCAGTTACACACTTCCCCCACGAGTTTGGAGACAAAAGAAGGGATAAGAAACTGGTTAAATTCACAAAGAAAATTGTATGTATTTCTTTTTTGTTGTTTATGTGTGTCTGTTTCTTGTATGCATTCATTCGGAGACTTCTTCAATTCTTCCAGTGATTTTATTGCTGTTAGGTCTAACTAAGTCATACAATCTATATATAGTATAAGACAAAGTAAACACAGACTATTAACCTAGCTACATACTAGCACTCAGGTCCCTTTTCAATCAATCAAACATTCCCTTTGTCAAAATGCTTTTTCCACTTAACAGGGAGCTGAAGGTAAAGGATGCTACTGGAGCTATGGGGGAAGAGGTATTTTTGAGACCTCAGTCCAAAACACCAGATGCTGTTGCTCTTATTTTTTGTTCTAACAATACTGACATATCTTGTAGTTGTCAGAAAATATTTTGTCCTCTAATGCCTAGTATGTTTACATTTGCTGTCTTCACTGTTGAGAAGAACATCTGCCTGCTTCTCTACCTTGCAAATTCCAATTTATCCAAGACTTGGCTCAGACTCTTTTTTCCCTGTGAAAACCTTAAGTGGTTTATTGCACCTTCTGCACCTCATGGGTACTGCAATTATGCAGAATTGTCTTGTAGTATAATTGTGTTGGCAATTCTTTGACCTTACTAAATAGATGAATTCCTTGAAATCAGAGACCATGCCTTACTACAGTATGCCCCCAAGTGTCCAGCATATAATAGTCACTCAAACTTGCTGAACAAATAGAAACTTCCTATACAATTTATTCTAAAATCTTAATTGCTATCAGACTTCAACTGCCCAAATGATAGATGAGGGGCTATCTCAAGTTTTAGAAATAGCACCAGTCGTGCCCCCAGTAAAGATGCCCAGACCTCCTGTGCCATACCTTGGGCCTGAGTTTTCCTATTGTTCTGACCTTTCAGAATCAGCTCAACTGCCTACAGAATTCAGGGCCATTTTAAATCATTCTGGCATTATGATGCTATTAAAACCTTAACAACATTGCCTTCCCTGGCCTCTGAGTAGGGCACATGTATTAATCACAGCAGTCTTTTATCTGGTAAGTCTGATTCTTGCTCTATTTCTACATAGCAGTAAGTTTTTATGGCTATAGGAGGCTCACAAAATCATACTTCACTCCATAGCTTTTTCTGGTAACAGCCCTCTCAGTTTGGAGAGGTTTAAGTTCTGCTGAGATTTTTTTTGTATCCAAGTCCCCACTAGGCCACCTAGCTACAGTTCTGAGAAGTAACAGTTGTCTTAAAATCAAGTTTCACTGTCACTCTTTCCTGTATGTAGTGGTGCTTAAATTTTTATCATGACGTTTATCTTTTATTGCCTTCCTCATATATCATAATGGGGTAAAATAATAGACATTTTAAGAATAAGACACCAAGTGTCTGGGGTTTTGTGAGTCTAAGGGATGTCAGATTTTGAGGATTATGGGTTTTGCACATGCCCCTGTAAGTCAGTATCTTTCATATGCAATCCTTCTAAGCTCAGCACCTGCTTGTTTCTAAAAGCTAGTATGAAGTATAACCTATTATTGTTGATATGAGCTAAAACTAACAGCTGTCATTAGACTATATGATATGCTTGGATCACTTTCTCTTATGCTCCAGTGGTAAGAGTATGATGAGATGGATTCTCTACAGCCATGGTATAGAAAGTACAAAATGGATATCCTTTCTGTAAAGAAACCTGGCAATATGAATGAAAATGTTCATGCTCTTTCAGCTAGTAATTGCATTTCCAAAAATCAATCTGAAGGAAATCAGAGATGAAGATAAATATTTATTTATGTATATAGAAGTTTATCATGTGATTTTTAAATCAAAGCATTATAATATACAATAAATAAATGTTAAATTATGGTATATCCCTATATTGGAATATATGTGGACATCTAGACTGATAATTAAGGAGTTTTTTAGTGATATGAAACAATTTTTATAATGTTATTTGGAAAAGAAAAAGGACTCCAAATTGTACATCTAGTTACAGTCTCAAATATATTAACAATATATACATATAAAGAGGGGAAATATAAGATTTACAGTAGTTATTTCTGGGCAGTGGGATTATAATTAGACTGTTAATATAGTCTTCATATTTCCTGTATACTCTTAATTTTCTATAGAGATAGTGTATTTTTAAATGGTGGGGGAAAGCTATTTTAAGAACAAAAGATGTTCACCAATAGATGAATGGATGTGGTATTATTCATACAATGGAATATTATTCAGCTGTAAAAGGAATTAAGTTCTGATACATGTTAAACATGGATGAACTCTAAAAAATTATACTAAGCTAGATATGAATGAACAAATATTTCTATGTATGATTCCACTTACATGAGATATCTACAATAGGCAAATCCACAGAAACAGAAAGTAGGTTAGAGGTTATCAGGGACTGGAGAAGAGGGGAACAAGAGTTATTCCTTAATGGGTATACAGCTTATGTTTGGGATGATGAAAAATTTTGGAAATAGATAATGGTAGTGGTTGCACAATACTGTCATTGTAACTAATGCCACTGAATTGCACACTTAAAAATGGTGAAATAGCAAGTTTTATGTTAAAAAAACAGGATCTTAAATGATAAAGTAAGGTTGTTGTGGAATGAAAGGTGAATGGGACATGGTGCTTCCCATTTACTCTCCTATACACAAGAGCTGTCCACTCATCAATACCTGAGGCTCTAGTTGGAGAAAAAACTGTGGTAAAGATCAACCAATAACATTAGGTCCTCCTTCTGCACAAGTGGGTCAGGAAACATAATCAGAAAGAGGAAAGTATAAACAGCAAAACTTATGTGTACAGTTATAAAACTTTCATCCCCAGCCCTATGCTTTCTCCTGAACCTACCTCCCTATTGTTCTTGCAGAGCAATTCCATTTAGAATAACCAGTATCTCTTAAACTTAATAGAACCAAAACAAGCTCATCATGGGAATCAGCATGCTACAACTATAAACAATGATTTAACATGGTCCCTGCAGTCAAGACTCTTACAGTCTACTGAAAACAGATTACTTGGTTAATAAATAACCATTACAACCCAGCATATGATGTTGCAATAATAAATTTATTATAGCAGAGCAACTTAAGCAAAGGGCACCTGAAGTACAGAGAAAAGGTTGATTAGCTATGCCTGGAAAAATAGAAGGTTTCACAGAGGCAGATGTATATACCCCAGTTAAGACAGAAGCTGTCCTCTGAATATAACAGTACAACTATGAAGCAACTAGGCCATCTGAATAAAGATTCATATTTTTGGTGACATTTCTTACCAAGTAAATCTATAATATACACTGTTTCTGAGAAATGGAACAGGTCCCATTGTTGATAGATTATTATCAGGGGAAGACAGGTGCACTGGATATGAATATAGTGTACTCACTATATTCAATTAGATTACCAAATAAGCACATCCAAATATTTTTAAATGTCATAGAACATAAAATATTTTCATAAATTTAGTTCTGCAATATACTCTGAGTTTGTCTAGGAATTCTTTCCTAAAACCTGATTATTTAGTTGGATTTTGTATGAAACAGTCTCTAATATCCCCTTACCCTTGACTTTTTGACAGCTTTGGATTTCTGTCTTTGGTAACATGTAAAAGAAATCTATATATGATTACATTATTACACCAAATCAACAAACTAATAAATACATGAAAAAACAGAGAAGCTTGTCTTAATCCAAACAGCCCTTCAGTTTTAAAAATTGCTAAATATAAATTAAGCTTTGGGAGGGGCAAAAAATCACCATTCCTTAGAGCCCTAGAAAGTAAGATCAGAACTTTACTTGGCAAAAGTACATTCAAGGAATTTTGAAACCCCCTACTGATCTCCCTGATCATCGGTCAAACTGAGTACTTTCTACTTGTTTGATATTTTGAATGTCTAAGTATAGAAAACATAGTAATATTATTTTTTGGTTTTAGAACAGTGGCAATGATGTCTTCTCTTTTTGAAGTTTTTGTTTTTAAACTGCCAAAGAACAAAAAGATAGTAAATTCCTGAGTTCAGTTTCAGAGTTGAAAAAATTTTAAAACATCCCAAATTAAAATAACAAAACTGTAATTAATGTTTCTTCTA
Organism: Manis pentadactyla; assembly: GCF_030020395.1. NCBI lineage: Eukaryota > Metazoa > Chordata > Mammalia > Pholidota > Manidae > Manis > Manis pentadactyla. The sequence continues at coordinate 41,709,610 of NC_080022.1, read as the reverse complement.
AGACATATATATTTTTTGTATCTTGGTGTTTCCAAAAACTATACATTTTCATATTTGTATTTACTGCAGTTTCTTTTTTCCCCTCCAAGAAACTCTTTTTTATGCCAAGTGTGTGTCATTTTCTTAAAAAAAAAAAAAAGAAAGAAAAAAGTTGAAAAAAAAAATCAACTTTAAATATAACAACACAAATAATGTCTGAGGCCAGCCAGCGAGTATACTAGATATTCCTAAACAAAATTATTTTAGTTCTGTAAAGTGTTATAAAAAGTACAAATATTTCAGTTCTCAAAAATCTATTTTAGAAGGAGGAAAAGAAGGGAAAAAAAACCTTCCCATCTTAGGTTCAAATACTCAGGAATTTTACAGTTATTACCTTGCATTGTTAATTATCTTTGCGTATTTTCTCTGTACAACTAGTCTGAGGGTTGGAAGACACCAACCATGTGCGGGCGCGCGCGCGCACACCCACACACCCACCCACCCACCCACACCCACCCACCCACCCACCCACACACACACACACACACACACACACACACACACACACACACCCACACACACACACACACACACACACCCACACACACACACACACACACACACACACACACACACACACACACACAGGGGTACAGGTGAAATGAGAGTGTGTATGTGCCTATTATATTTGCCATTAATTTTCTGTGTGATGTTTTGGAGCTATGACTCCTCAAAAAGTTAGAATTGCACTGGCAATTAACTAAAAGAAATTTACAATGCAGTTTAATAAATGCTATAATAAAGTAAATACAGGGCATTATAGAGGCACATAGGAAAGTCATCTAATGCTTCTTCGCACAAATGTGTATGTGTTACATACACCCAGGAAAGCTTATGGGAGGAAATAATGCCTGCATTAAGACCCGTAAAAGGAGAGACAGCAGTGTCCTTGGAAATACTGATGGGTATTTTTTTATCTATAATGGCATAAAAAATGAATTCTACATGGTAGGTACTCAGTAATACAGAACATAAGGCAGGTACTTTCTCTTTTTTTTGGTGGGGAATAAGGAGGACACAGAAGAGGGAGAGGCAGGAGGAAAGAAAAAGGCCAAGAGTGGGTATAAGAGAGTATAAGGACAGTAAATAAAGAATTATGTGCTTCCAGTGTTGAGGTGGTTGGGGTTGGGGTGGGGAGTCAAGAGTTACCTGGTTCTAGTGCTGAGATGTTTGGGATTGGGGTGGGGAGTCAGGTAGAAAAGTAGGCAAATAAAAGATTGCCTAAACACTTATAAGTAGCTTAGGTTTAACATTATGAGAGTTCGTGTCTATTACTGCGACTTACTCTTTTTTTATCAAGCTTTGGATTATTTAGGAGAGGATTAAATTTGTTTTTGCTCAAATATAGCCCTGATAAAGAGAATGATCTCTCTGAAAATTATTTTAGGTCAATGAAAATACGTAAAAGCTTTCACCAGCTCAGAAAAAGAAAATGCATATGAAATGCTTAATTTCAAGACTTGAAAACGAAATTCTAATCTTCACCAGAGTAAAAACGCATAGCCACATCAAGCTGAAAGATACATGTGGCTTACATTTTCTATTATTTTATCAGTATATTGACTTTGAAAATACAAAGCAGATTCAATTGTGTTAACATTCATTTATATATGCATGGTGGAAGGAACATGTGGCATCCTGCCATTTCACTGACTTTTCTTTGGTTTGGTATTTCTTTATTAGTGATCTCCCCTCCACATTATTTCTGATCTATATTTTATAGCACTTGTGTATTACTCTGTTAAAATTGTGAAGTAGTACCACACATAGCAACGATATAATTAAATCTAACTTATGGCAGTGAAAATTAAAATACTGATTACTTTCAGAAATGGAATCAGGCAGAAGTGGACCTAGATGGTAACATGACTAATAGTTGATAATTTTGTAATTTTTGAGTATCTTTTGAAATAACATCAGTCTTTGGCTTCATTTGAAAAAAGAAGTATCATCAAAACATTACTAAAATGGTTTTTAAAAATTTAACCAATAATTTCTGAAAGAGATCTAATAAGAAATCCAATCCACGTAAAGGTACTGCTAAAGCTTCTTGACTGAAATAATAATTAGAATTTGCAGAGTAGAAAGGTGCTATTATGGGAAAAAAGTCCATTTTATTTTAAGAAATCTCAGTTTATTTCTAAATTATTAGAAAAAATATCTCATTTTACATTAAAATTCAAGAAGCAGTTCCATAATTGTCATACATGCAAATACTTTGAATCCAAAAAGTATGATGAATTCCTGTACTAAAATCATTTTTTTGACAATCATCCAATTTTATACAATAAGCAAATTCAACAACTACAGTCCTTCACAGACCTCTGAGTAGACAGTATCAGATTCTTCTAAGCTAATATTTTACATTTAAAAAGCGGGTAACTATTTGTGAATGTGTACTTGTCTATGTAATTTAACAATTTACAAAATGATCATACCTCTTCAATACCAGCTATATTATTCACAGCCAGTTTTTTTAGAGAACTCTGAAGTTTTTTGTCATCAGCTGTAGCTGTTCTATGTACCACCTTCTTCTTTCTGCGAGCTGTACCCTGAAAAATAACCAAAGAGGAGTGTTAGCATGCCTTGCATCTGGCAACTGCAATCACGTATCTTTCTATCCACAATACTCTTAATTAAAACCACATTAAGAAATTGCTGACCTAATAGTATTGATTAATAAGACTGCTCAGAGTTATGATTGTCAACCTAACCCAGATTTTTGAAGGTCAGTTTGAGCTGGTTCTTATTCTTTCCAATTTCCAGCCTTAATCGTTTCAACACATCATGTTTCAAAAGTGCTCTAATAAAAAATAATTTGGACTTCAGGACAATTCAGTGTGCTTTATAAAAACTTTCAAATATTACAATGAATGCTTTTTTACAGTACCTACCACCCCTGACAATAAAATTAAGCCTAAAGATATTTTCCTGGAACTTTGGAGATGATGACATAATTAAGAATCAAATGCCTACTATGTGAGTGTTCTAGAGTCCTAGAATCCAGGAATGAAAAAGATCAAGTTCTTAGTTCAAGGAGTATACATGACAGTAGGAGGGAAAAATCAGTAAGTATATAAACAAATTAGATAATTTCAAATGGGAAAGGGGTATTGAGGGAAAATACATAGTACAGTGATAAGAGTACATGTGTACCCCCACTACTTCATTAGAATGTTCAGGGAAGGCCCTCTGAAGAGGTGACATATGAGCTGAGACCCATGGGAAGGAAGATGTAGGGGAAGAGTGACCCAAGCAGAACAGACCAAGAGTGAACCTGTTGTTTCTAGAGAGAGAAAGCAGGCCAGTATGGCTAGAGCAGAGTGAATAATGGTTAAGGACGTGGAAAATGAAATCAGAAAAACAGACAGGGCCAGATCATGTAGCCTAAAATGCCATGGCAGGAGTTGGATTTTATTCCAATTGCAATAGGAAGCCATTGGAAGGTTTTAAGCATGTGGATGACTTGACTTGATTTATGATTTTAAAAGATGACTGAGGTTGCTATGGAAAATGAACTGTAATGAGATCATTAGGAAGCTACTAGAGCAGTCCTGAAAGAGATGAGGGCTATGGCAGTGGAGATGGTGAGAGCTCAGACTGTCAGAAGAACCAACAGGACTTGCTAATGGATTGAATGTAGGATATGAGGAAAAAAGAAATCTAGAATGATGTTTAGAATTTGGGCCTGAGTAAATAGGTTAAATATTATACTATTTACTGAGATAGAAAAAGCTCATTTCTAAAAGGATATTTTGAAACTCTAAATACGTATTTCCATTGAAAAACTATTTAAAATAATGGATTAAATTCCTGGGCCAATTTCAAAAATGTAACCAAAAGCAGAGTTGAAACACTACTGAAAGCAGCCTAAGTCTTGAGGGCTAAATCTTTCTGAGAACTGGCATAGAAGGTTTCAATGTTTGGGTAGCACCTGCAGTTGTACTCAGGGAATCAGACTTACAGAAGCTAAGCAGAGGCTTCAGTTCAGCAACTCTAGTGGGAGTGGAAGAGAGTTCTGTGAGTAGCAGTACAGGTTGTGATGAAATCCAGATGCTGAAGGATGTACTAGTAGTGACTATTTACATAGATGATCACTTATTTGTAAAGCATTACTGACTCAGGGATAGCTCAATCGCTTTTTGGATACTTCAACTCAAATGATCCTTAGGCAAATCTGACATGTCTAAAAGTTTAACAGTCCACCAAACTAATTTTCCTATATATATTCTAAGTTTTGTGGCTTATGGTACCATCATATACCCAATCTCTAAAACCAGAAATCTGAGGACCATCCCAGACTCTTCTCTCCCCTCTTTATCCCCCATATTCCATCAGTCATTATGTCAATTCTAACCCCTAAATTTGTGTCCCATATACTGCAGCAGTAGCCTCTTGATTCTTTTCCTCTACACCAAATTTCTATTTCATTCCATTTCTACCTGGCAGCAGTTACCTATCTAAAATAACTTATATTTTTCTTAAAATAATCCTTCAATAGTAGCCCCTTGCCTATAGGATAAAATCTAAAATGCCTTAGTGTAGCATATAAAACTATGATCTAGTTCCAATTTACCTGGCTGTTTCATTTGCACCTATCATTCCTTATCTGTTACATACTCGAAGCTCTAGCTGTTACTAAATTAGAGCAAGCCATTCCATTAAGCACCATGCTATCTCATCATCCTATGTGTATTTGCATATGTGAGAACAATCACCCTTTTACCCTACCCACTTACCCTGTGATAACTTCTTGTTTATTCTTCAAATCTCAGCTCAGTGATGACTTTCTTGTCTCTCCTAGGCAAGAGTACCTTGTGCTTCATTTTAATATTTCTGATTCTGTAGTGTAACTGTCAGTACATCTCTCTTCCAAGCTGAGCTGTGTCAACAGGAGGAAACCTTGATTTGTTTATCTACTATGGTTATAGTAGGTGCTCAACTAGCTAAATGAATGAATGAGCCCACCTGGTTTAAAATATTTAATGGTAATGTACTGCATCAAACTCTTCCAGGTATATTCTGTGGTTCTTGAGTATCTCTAGTTTTTGCCTTAGTAAATTACTTTATACTTGATGCTACAATGTAACACTTTGGTTACATGAATGTATTAATATGACCCCAAAATCATATAACTGTATCGCTATGAAAGGAGGAGAAAGTACTAGTCACTTTTTTCCTTCCCCTTTTCCTGTCCCCATCCCCAGGAGCTGTGGTTATCATCCAAATAAACCACACAATGGTGCTGCTACATAGTATCCTACCTACCCCCTCCCCGGTCTAAGGTGAGTATTATTCTCAGTTTTCCTTTTGCAAAGACTGTACTGGGCAGAGAAAAAGGCAGAATGTTCTCCTACAGCCTGGGGCCAGAGCTGAAGAGAATTTAAGATTTTTGGTACTCAGAGCTAGCTCTTCTTTAGGTGTCAAAGTTCATGTTGCTCATATTCAGCAACACAGAAGAATAGGCAGGAATTTGGAAGGAAAACCTAGCAATGAACAAAATGTAGCAGCTCCAGCTAAACTAATGGTAAACCTAACTGTAACGGTAAGTGTATCAAGTGAAGATGAGGTAACCTTAACACCTGGGATGCCCTGCAGGTGAGTCTAACATAATAATTATCATCATTTATTAAACATCTACTCTGTCCCAAACACGTTAGGTGTTTTATATATATTACTCTAATCTTTAGAAGCATCTTATCTAGGATTATTTCTATTTTGCAGATGGAAAAAATGGAAGCTTAATGAGGTTGGGTAACTTGTTCATGTCACATAACTATAAGCTATTAAGAGGATTCACACAAAGTTGACTACTTCCATTGCACCATCAGAGAGAGGTCTTCTAGTTACCTATTTAAGGTTTAGACAAGTTATTCTAAAGTTGGAATGTGGTTTGATCTTGATTATTGAAAAGATCTTAGATTTTCAATGACCACAAATCCAAAATAACGATACTATCTGGTAATAATACATTCTCCTATCAATTTTTCTTATGCCACACTCACCTTGCCCCCTATCCGGACCTGAGCCTGAAGTTTGGCTAACTTTTCTTGATTCATGCTGTTGGTAAATCTAGGGGGGGAAAAATAGATTTGTTAAAGTCACTGTTTTACCAAAATAAAATAACTGTTTATGCAATAATACCTTCTGGTTCACTGAGCTTGCAATATGTATCACCATTATGATCATATTAATATTGTCTATATTCTTAATAAATATAATTTATTCTATCTTCATAAACCAGACATTAAAAAAAACAAAATTAAATAATACCATGAGGAAGCTGAATATACAAACAGAAAACAGAATGGGATTCAAAGTTACCTATTTGAAGATCCCTCCTTCAAAGCATGATTCAGTACTTTGGCATTCAGTAAAATGTAACCAATTATAAAACCTCTGCAGGCAAGCCAGTTTTTCCCCCAAAGATGTTTACAGCAGAAAGCTGTTACCAAATGTTATTAGCACAACCTTTCAGTAGACTTTTTTCTTCCAAATTACATAGGTATTTCTTGTAAACCATAAAAAAAAAACCAACAACAAAACTGGACAAAGAAGAAATTCAACAATAGGCTGTCTAGTTCTTAAGGTCTGAGGTAGTCACATCTTCTATTCAAGGTCAGATGGCATGTTAGTAATAGGGAAAGAGAAACAGATTTCCAGACACTCAGTGCTTCTGCAGCATTTTCCACAGAGCTCACTCACTATCTTGCACTGATATAGTACGTCATACTTTTCAAGATATACAGGGTATATATTTGCATACAGAGTAAAATGCCTCACTGCATAATTTGACAAAAACATGTCTGCTACATTAATCCAAATTTTTTTGAGGAGAGAGACTTTTAAAAATGAGATTTTTAAGGATAATCTTGATTTTGAAAATTCTAAGAACGCTAAAATCTGAAAACTAGTCTGGTTAATGATATTCCTACTAAGGAAGAAAAGTTTTTAAGTTTATAATGGATCAAAATATTCCATATTATATCAACAATAGCCAGTGTTAAAAGTCTTGTTTTACTTGTTCCGTGGATTAACAAATCATTACTGAGATGTGAGAGAGAGATGTAGAGAAGGCTACTATCAAATCTTTTTCAGCCAATTCTTTAACTTCTTTATCATCAAGTCAGATGAAAAAGATACTGTCTCCATTTGAGAAGAGATTCAGACTGTGTATTAACCATTCTGTATTCTGACGCTGTACTTAAGCACTAACCTGTATATATCTCTGCTTCAAGTCCAAAGAAAGTCCAATTCCCAAATAACATTTATGTTTCCTCAATCTCTGCTCTGTATTACAGCACTGTACCACCATACTCAAGTACCTAAAAACACTCTTTTATAGGAAGTGTGATTAGAATACAAAACCAGAAGGCTTAGGTGTGTGCCAGTCTCAGCCACAGACTTAGTCAATGTAATCCCAATCTCTATACTCAACTATCCACAAGAAAGGGACCAACATTAAGTTTTCTCAAAGGAATGTGGTCGTGAAGGTATAGTGAACTAACAAAGAACCTAAGGAATTTTTTTCCAAAATAGGAGGTAAGTGAAAATATTAGAACTAGATTTAGGGTAAGCATTTTGGGGCGCTTCAGAATTTTGAAGTAATAATTCTCCCCAAAAGAGACGGAAGAGAAGAGACAGAGGTCAAGATAAGAGTTCTGACTTGTATGAAATAAAAGCAAGAACAAAAGTAACTCTTTATATCAATGTGTAGATGAAAGAATAGATGCCATTCCAGTTAACCAGGACAACAGAAAACTTGTTCCCAAGGAGTAACTCAGAGACAGCATTTTAGGGAGGTTGGAAGCTTAAGGGGCAGGGGAAGAGGGGTAGTCCTTTGTCTACTAGTAGGTTGGTGTGTGTGGAATTTAAGTAGGAAAGAGTACTGTACTCAGTCTGTAAGAGAAGAGATGTCAAGCTCAGATCAGACTAGACCTCAAAGATCACCTGGTTTAACTTCCTATTCCCCAGTCAACCTTTACTTCATGGTACCTATTATTCCCGTCTTATATGTGAGATCATCTCAAATACCTGCAAGCAGCAGTAGGGTATATATTGTAAGTAAATAAAACAGTTCAACTCCTTCCCAATTTAATATATTTGGACATGAGGGCCCAGAAGGGAGAAGTCACTTCCTAAGCCCGTATGATCAATGTGTTCTTCCTTAGGGAATCCCAGGATCTTTTAGCCCTTTCCTCAAGGACTCAAGAAAGGGTACATAATGAGGTTCTAATCAGTATTTATTGAGTGCCTAAGTTCTAAGTATTATGGTAGGCACTTTCATCATCTTCACGTATCATGTTTACACAGAGATAAAATAATTTCAACCTTTAGTCCTGACTTTTTAATATGTGAATTTCTCTAAAAGAGGCACAGACTTTGGAATAACTAGGATCAGTTTCCACCACTTAGGGCTTTGGAAAGGTATTTAACTTCTCTGAACTTGTATTCCTTCTATACTGTAAAAGGAATACCACCGCGCACCACAAGGTTGTCTTAAGTATTAAAGGTTAAACTATTAAGCACAGGGTAGGGCTCACAGTAGATACTCAAAAACTGGTAACTATTGTTGCCACTCGAGGCGACAGCTATGTTACAGTGAAACAACGTGGGAACGAAGTTGAAACCGCCATTCACTAGCTGTGTTACACCCTGCCTGTCGGTCAAACATCAATTTCCTGACAGCCTACTCTGCATCAGGCAGTAATAAAGGGGCTATAAAGATGGGTAAGACAATGCCTCAGAGAGGGAGGCCGGCTTGTAAACAAATACTGCCATTACGCGATGAAGAGAGCAGCAACGGAATTAGGTCCCAAGCACTTGAGGGCCGGGGGCTGCTTACAGTTCCCTGATCTGTAGAGTGGGAGGATCAAATGAGATGACAACAAATAGGCTGTACAAAGCTCAATGCTCACAGCATTGTTGTGGTGAATAATGAACTGTAACAGAACACAGGCGGAGGACCACCCGCCTCCTGGGACCGGATCTTGGCGGCAACAGCGCGGGGCCTCTTGTCCCCACAGGAAGCAGTGGTGCTGGGGTCCTTCTCTCCGGTGCCGACCCCCAGCTGCACCGCTGGTAACCGACAGGCCAAGCCAGCCGCCTCCGCCCCGACTCGGTGCGCCACGGCGGAAGTGGCAGCCCGAGCGGCTGGCGGGTGTCGGAAGAAGAGGGCGGGGGGAGACCGTGCGCAGCGGCCTATGGCCGTGGAGTGGCGGGACCGCCGGGGGTCTCACCTGAAGCAGGGAGGTTCTTCCAACACCAGCACGCGGCAAGAGTAAGATGGCTGCCTTAGTGGAGACAGAGAAAGACAGCGGCGGTGGCGGCGGCGGCGGCGGGAGCGGGGCCCACGTGACACCACCGGCTCCGCCTCTCTCTCGGTCCCGCAGAGCCGCCTATCCGCGGAGCGCAGGGACGAACTACAAAGCCCAGCCTGCTCTGCGCCTCCCAATGGAGAGCCCGCAAGGGCAGGCTGCCGCGCTACATTCTGGAGCTTGCAAGTCTCCTGAGCTTTCCATTGTGTTCGTTCCTTCAGTTTGTAGGGAACCTGAAGGAACGGTGTGTGTTTTTGTTTGGATGTGTACTTTCGTCGGATGTCTTTCTGGAGGCATTAAATAGGCGCTGGCAGACTCAACTGGTGCGGATTCACAAGCGTGGAGACAAAACTAGTCTCTACTCAGGAGGAAAGGGGAAATTTGGATCTGTTATGCATCAGAGAGGGAAATTTGAGAAATACTCAACCCACAAAGTGAAAAACAAAAACAGATTTAACTAGAAGATGTTTTACACTTTAAATGGCGGCACCGACTAATGTCCTGGTTCCCTGAAGAGCTAGGTCAGTTTTGCAATAAACGATCCCGAGTTTGGTTTTCTCGGAGCTCGCATCACTTGGTTGCATCATCACTGACTGGATAAGGTCCAGCGCTCTTTCTACAGCAGGAAGAGACATTCTTGCAAGGCACAAGACCATGCACCGCAGAACAGTTTTGGCAGATCTCGAGACCCGAGCAGAAACTAAAAATGAAATCCGGTCTAGTCCTTTTTATTTGCGAAGGGGGCAGCGGGACCGGAGGCCAGTGGGTAACGTTCCCACTGTTAACAGCGGCGGGTGACTTCACCGATCAGTCATTTGCTTTGTGAATATTAAGTGCTGCGGTTCTTTGGGGGAGGGGCTAGCCTGCTGGCGGACGCAACCAGCAACGGTTCTCCCGAACCTCCTCCCCACCCAAACCCTCACTGTCTCGCCCCACCTTTTCCCTCTCGATCCTCTGAACATGCAGAATCCCGCTTGTAAGCGACAACGGCCTACGTGATCTGCACCTTTAAACTAACTCCAACCCAAACCGGACCCGGGAGGACCACCCACATCCGTCTGACATCACTTCCTTCAGGCTTAGACACTCCCCGCCCCCCCCGCAAAAAGGAGAAACAAACCTGGGAACGCTCTGGGGTTAGGCCGCACAGCATTTGAGGAGCCGTGCAGACCTGTTAGGACTCCGGCCTGCGTCTAGTCAGCCCCGTGGCCCCGCGTGTTACCACCATGGAGATGCGGCCTCGTCTCGGGGCCACCTGTTTGCTGGGCTTCAGTTTCCTGCTCTTCGTCACTTCTGATGGACATACTGGGCTTGGAAAGGGTCAGACCGCGTTCTTATGTTAATTTTTACTCATCCTGGGCCCTAGCCCAGTATAACCCTCTTCCTTGTTCTCACACGACCTCTCTCCCATTCAATCTCCTAGGCCATGCCAAATTTCTTTTTATCCTCTGTAACCACTTTTGGAGTTTAAGGAGGATTTCTTTGGGTTAGAGAGTAGCGTGTCTGGAGAATTTTGAGATAGGGAAGTGGCACTTGAGGCCTCCCTAAATGTGCGGGTTGGGGTAAGGAATGGCGATTAAATTAGGAAGAAGTGTGTTTAGGAGCCGAGCATAGTGCCTAGCACTTCGTAGGTCCTCAGGAATGGCCACCTTACCTCCTGGGAGAAATAGGGCTTTTGGGGACCTGAATATGCAGAGACCCTTGCCCTGGGTCTGAAGATTCCCCTCCTCACTCTTTCCTGAAGAACTAGGTTACTGCCTCCCCTTCCCCTGGGGAAAAGCACCTGCATCACAGGGAGGTGTGGTTGGCACATAAGGAAGGACCAGATGAAGGGTAGAAAGTGTGATGTTAGAGGGTCACCAGCAATTGCCCTTGGTGTGGTTCAGTCAGTGTGTCTTAAGAAACTGAATTATTTTCAGTGAGGGAAGAGTCGTTAGGAATGGAGGATAGGAGGTGTGACTGCCCACCCCCCTACTCCATTACTTACATCTTCATTCAAACTCAGGATTTATGATTTCCTAAGTCTGTGAGTGGTAGCATGGATTCCCCTGCTCTTTCATTTTTTTGTACTGACCTTACTATATAGAATTACTATGCTGCAGTCCTGATATTTTAAATTGTTTTTTCTTATTCTCCCTGTTTGCACACTTATTGGTGGGTGATGAGATTGGGTGGACTTTGAGTGTGCCTGAATGCAGTCACTCCTTTATTCAGTAAATAATTTTTGATCATCTACCATATTCCAGAGAATGCCCTAGGCATGAGGCATATAGCAATGAACAGGGCAGACAAGGTTCCTGCTGTGATGGAGCATATGTTCCAGTCAGACAGAGTAGACATGTGAATAAATTAATAAATAAGACAATTTCAACTAGGGATCAGTGCTGGAAGAAAATTAAACTGATGGACTAGAAAGGCTGGGGAGGATGAGTGAAGCAATTACTTGAACTAGGAAAGTCAGAGAAGGCTTCTCTGAGAAGGTAGTATGTGGGTTTCCATCTCAGTGATAGAACTACACAGTGAATTCTATTGACCAGAATGATTAAATACTGACAAACCTCCATTTTAAAACAGATTGCTGTATATTTAGTATAAAATTTAAAGTACCAAGAGAGACAGAAGAATATAATGTTAGGAGTGTGAGTTTAGATCTGAGATTTAATTTATTCTGCCACTGACCAGCTGAGAGGCCTAAGGCAAGTTGCTTAACCTCCCAGAGTTCAGTTCCTCATCTGCAAAATGGCCATAAAATAACTACTTTAAACACTCAACAAATAATTTACTCTGTTCTGTTTACTGTGTTAGGTCTAGGCAGTTATATATTCAGTATCGTTATTCCTTGTTGGACATTAAGCTCTGTGTGGTTGGTCCAGTTACTACTGCTGCATAATAAACCACCTTGAAGTTTAGTAACATAAACAAATTATTTTATTAAGCTCATGATTCTCTGGATAAGGAACTCAGACAAGGCATAGTACAGAAGGTATGTCTCTTGGCCTCAGCTGAACTGGTTACTTCTCCATGTGGGTTTCATCACAGTATGACAGCTGGATGCTGGATTCCAAGAGTGAGCACCCCAAGAGAACAAGGTAGAAATACATAGTGTTTTTATCATCTAACCTTAAACAAGTCACATAGCATCACTTCTACTATACTCTTTATGGACATGTTCCAAGGGAAGGGACATTAACCACTCCCCTTTCTCCCATCCCTATGGGAGGAATGTTGAGGTCAAGAGGAGTGTGTGGAATGGGAGAGACTTTTGCAACCATCTTTGGAAAGCATATTCTGCCCCAGTAGGTCAGGACCATTTCTGTCTTATTCATGCTCAGAAATATTTGTTGAAAGAAGAAATGAATGATACACATGATCATTGAGTTCCCTGCATTTCTTTTCAGCTTAAAGTTTGAAGACTGTCAAGACAAGTAAGCAGGCATTACATGACACTGATATGAATTGTGAGAGGGTGATTTGAGGCAGGGAGGCTGTGTTAGGATTAAATGAAAAAGCAAAAGGCACTTAATATTGTATCACACTCCTAGAAAGTATTTAATGTTTATTATTATGTCTGCCCAAGGAAGAATATTTGATTGTTCCTGAAAGGAATTAGTATTTCAAACTTCTGTTCAAAAAAGTGCTACCTGGAGCAGTGGTTCCTGAAAATCTTAAGTAAGATTTCTTCCAGGATGTTTAAGGGACTCTGGCTTTTTCTAGAAGATGGCCTAGGGGTTTGCAGGGAGGAGAGACTGAGTGACCCTATTGTTTTCACTAAGAGGAAGTACAGTGGTGTGATGTGAGCACTGGATAGGAATCAGGAGGTCTGGATTTTAATAATGGGCAGAGCATATAACCAGCTCTGGTCTTTCCTGGAGACCATTTCTTAAATGAGAAAGTTGGAGTAGAAAAGATACCTAAGAGTCCTCTAACATTATAGAATTCTATAATAATTTTGTTTTCTGCATGCTGAAAGTTTAGAATAGATCACCTATGGGGAGAAGTGTAATGACTAATGTTTACTGTACATTTAGTATATTCCAGGCACTGTTCTGTGCATTTTTCAGGTATTGACTGGTTGACTCCTCATAATAACCCTCTGAGATGGCTAATATATTTTTTTATCATCCCATTTCACAGATGAAGAAAATAAAATGGGTCACAGGAGTCACAACTAGTAAGTGGACTAGCTGAGATACAAATCCCAGAGCCAATTTTCTTAGCAGTTCCCCACTCCTGCCTCTGAGAGCAGAAGCTCTTTTGAGGACTTTAAAGGAGAAATGAGAAAGCAGTCAGTGGGGGCGGCTCATGTGCTCTCTTGCCTGAAACAGAAACAGATGACTTTGTCAAGTCTCTGGAATGAAAGTTTGGCACTGACACATACGGAGTGTTTACCTTCCACCCTGTCCTTTTCACATTCACAGTAACCCTGTGGGAGAGAAGTTTTTGTTAGCCATATTTTGCATTTGTGGGAACAGTAAGTGACTGAACTCTGATTCCAACCCACGTCTATTTGCCTGAAGACAGACTTTATTTAGCCACTATGTTACTATACCTCTCAGGTTCAGTGTTCCCTGGTATAGAGGTTTGGCTGCCAACTCTGACACTTGATCTTTTGTTTCACCAGCTGGGAGGGGTAGATTGTACTTTTTGGATGTCTTTAGCTACACAGTCAGGGAAACAGTTTTAGCATTAAGGGCATAAGAATTCTGATATAAATACTGTATTTAGAAATGGTCACTTCCTGCCCTCACTCCCCTATTTCAAATTGTTTTAGGGAAAGAGCTGTCTATTTGGGAAACTTAAGCTCACACTGCAGATAACTGGCATAAATTAAGTGGCTATACAGGTGACACTTTAGGAAATTGGACTGTCTTCAGATATTCCACATTGGCATGGGTGTAGGTATGGGTGGTATTGGGGAATAGATGATTTTATACCAAGGTAAACACTGTACCCTTTCAACTTATTTTTGAAGGGAAACAAAAAGACCCAGCTTTTCCAGATCTGAAGTTAGTGTTTTCATTCTGCTTTGGTGAAGCCATCCATATTCCTTCATTCATTTACTCATTTAATCTTGCCTGGAGAAGCAAGAAAAGGTAATGAGTGGTTAAACTACAGACTCTGGAACTCTGTTACCTAGGTTCTCATCCCAGCTCTGCCACTTACTAACAATGTAACCTTGGGCAAACTATTTAACTTCAGCTTCCATATCTGTAAAGTGGGGATAATTAGACCTCTTAAGTTTATTGTGAGGATTAAATAAGTTAGTACATGTGAAAGCATGAAAAACAGTGTATGGTGTATAGTAAATGTCATATGAGTGTTAGTCATTAATATTGCTGTTATTATATTATTGTAATTATCTTCTAAAGTAAGCACTTAGAAAAGCATGGTGATGATTATTACCACTCTGAAAGATTCCAATGTACTTTTTAATATGAGTTTTCAAAGAAATTTGTACATGTAGTAAACAGTTTCAAATTATACTTCAAGACTTACCCTTAGAGATAATGCAGTAGGGCAGCTAGGAAAGTGTTGGGGTACTAGACAAACAAGTTAATTAGGAATCAGGAGACCTAGATTCTGGTTGTGGCTTCCCTTGTGGTCTCGGGTAGCCTCTTCCTTTTCTAGGCCTTTGTCATATGAGAGGATTGGACTTATCTCTATGTTTGTGCTGTGCAATGCAGTAGCACTAGACACATGTCATTCTTAAATTTTAAATTAACTGAAATCAAATGAAATTAAAAAACTCAGCTCCTCAGCTGCATTAGCCACATTTCAAGTACTCATTACCCACTTGTGTCTGGTGGCTACCTTACTTAGAGCAGTAACAGAACATCTCCATCACTGCAGAAAATTCTGTTGAACAGTGCTGCTCTAGTGTCTGTTGTAGCAATAACCTCCAATGGCTGTAAGCTTTGTTAGCTTCTGAGTAGTCCACATTTACAGATACATTTTATCTGACATTAATCTAGGTTCCCTGACTTTCTTTTGGTTGACATTTGCCTGGAATATCTTTTTCAGTCATTCTACTTTTGACTTTTATAACTCCTTGTTTTAGGTGCTCTTATGAACACTGTAAAGGAATGTTTTTTAAGACAATTTCTATCTTTTAACCTTAATTGGCAATTTTAGTCTACTTACGTTTATGGTGATTATTGACAGAGTTGGTCTTAATTTCTTTCATCCAATTTCCATTGCTTCTATTTTTTTTCTATGTTTTTTTCCTCCTTTTTTGCTCTTTCTTTGAGGGTTATTTGCTTGTTCTTATTTTATCTCTTTTATTAGTTCAGAAGTTGGCACTCTAGTTCTTTTCTTTTAGTGGTTACTTCTGAAATTTTACTTGCATACCTAACAAAATCTAACATTAATAGTAAGAGGGCCTTAGAACGTTTTAACTTCAGTCACTTCCTCTTTACTTATAAGCAATTGTCCAGTATTTTAGTTCTGTCTTTTTAAAAACTCTATAAATTAAACATTAAAAATTTTTATGCAGATAACATTTAGAGTTATCAACATGTCTACCAGTTTATTTGCTCACTGTTCTTTGATTCTAGGTTTTCTTCTAGAATCACTCCCTTCCTGAAATGTGCCCTTTATTTATACTTTAAATTAAAAAGTTCATCTCTCTTAGGGGAATATTTCCTATTTCCTCTTATCTTTTCAAATCTCTAATACTTCCACCATAATCCTTGACCTCAGCTGGTGACTATGCTTCCTATTTAACAGAAGATAGAAGGACTCGTAAGAGGCCTTTCCAAAGTTGTCACCACTTTTACCCACCTTCTATATATACATTCTTCTTTCCTGTCTTTTGGGTAACAGTCAGTACTCCTGGCAAAGACCAATCCCTCAGCTGCTTGAGTACTAAATCTCATCTCGTTTCATCTACTTGAGGTATTTCTTACTCTCCCTTCTTGGCCTGTATTGTCAATTTTCCTACCTTTGTTATATAATTCCTATTAACTTCAACATCCTATATTGTCCTCCACATTGAATAAAAACCCTTCCTCAGTTCACAGCTCCCTCTAGCAATTGCCCCCTATACAGCAAAATTCTTTGAAAGAGTTCTATGTACTTATTCTCTAATTCTCTAATTCTTCCCTTTAGCTGTCTTGATCTTACTCTAATCAGGCATTCATCCTTACTACTCTACTGAAACTGGTCTTGTCAAGGTCAGCATTATTCTCAGTTGCTAAATGCAGTGGTCATTTCTGATTTAACAGGAGCATTGGAGTCACTTATTCTAGGACTCCTCGTGCTGCTGGCTTTCTGCCGATCTCACTGGCAGTGCCTTCTCCTGTCCTTGACTGGCACTTTATCTGCTCTCACCTGGGAGTTCTGTGTGGCTCTTGGACTCCCTCTCCATCTATTCTCACTCACTTGGTGATCTTACTCAGGATCAGGCTTTGAATAACATCCATCTGCTGATAACTCTCCCTTGAATTCCAGGCTTATTCAGAGTCTCTAGTTGCATGTCTAGTAAACATTTAAATATGAACATATCCAAATCCAAACTCCTAATGTTTCTTTCCAAAACTCTCTCCACCTCATATCATCCCCCTCTTTGTTAATGGCAACTCCATTCTTCCAGTTGCCCAGGCCAAAAGTCTTAGAGTCATTCTTCTTAATTTTTCTCACTCCATATCCATAGCAAGATCCTTTAGATTTTTGCCTTCAGGATATATCCTGATAGTATCTGTATATACAGAATCTGATAGTATCTTACTCCTCTGCCAGCACAGCTGGTCCACACCACTGTTACTGCTGGCCTGTATTACTGCAGTAACCACTTTACTAGGCTCTTTTGCTTTTGCTTTTCTCTCCTGCATTAGTTTCTTAGGGTTGCAGTAACAAATTACCGTAAACTGAGTGACTTAAACAGCAGAAATTTAGTGCCTCACAGTTCTGGAGGCTGGAAGTCTGAAGTCAAGGTATCAGCATGATTGGTTCCTTCTGAAGGCTGCTGAGGTAAGGATCTGTGCCCTGGTCTCTCTCCTCTTAAATGGCTGTGTTTTTGTGTGCATGTCTGTATTCACACTTCCCCGTTTTGTATGGAGATCGGTCATACTGAGTTAAGGGCCCAGACTGATGACCTCATTTTAACTTGATTACCTCTGTAAAGACCCTGTTTCCAAATAAAGTCACATTCTGAGCTACTGGCATTTAGGGCTCCAACATATCTTTTTTGAGGGGACACAGTTCAACCTGTAACACTCCCTATATTCTCTTTTAAGCTCAGAAGCCAGAGAAATCCTATTAAAACATAAATTACATAATGTTACTACTGTGCTCAAAACCTTCCAGATACTTGGTAAAAGCTAGAGTCTTTACAGTGGCCAACCAGGCCCTGCATTGGCTGTTCTCTCCCTTACGTCTTTGTCTTCACTGCCCTCTACTTTTGAAGGACAGCGCTGTTTGAAAAAGCAAAGAGCCTGGATCCTGACTGCTTGGGTTCATCTCAGCTCTAATACTTTCTAGCTATGTGAACTTTGCAGTCACTTTATGCTTCGATTTTCTCTGTAAAATGGGAATAATAAGACCATCTACCTCCAGGGTTGTTAAGAGGATCAATATTTGTAAAGTACTTAGACCAGTGCCTGGGATATTATATTAATAACAAATACTTGTAGCAATTCTCCAGTCCCAGGATGCTGTTTCAAGTTCTTTAATGTATTCATTTATTTAATCCTCACAGCAACTCTGTGAGGTAGGTGCTGTTATCCTCATTTACAGTTGAAGAAACCGAGGTTAAATAACATGCCCAGAGTCACATAGCTAGTAAGCTGCAGAACTAGGATTCAAACCCAAGGAATCTAGATCCAGAGTCCATGCCCTTAACCACTAACTAATACTGCTCAATCAATATGTATTAAAATAATGAGTGGTGAATACCAGATACAGAAAGATACCTCATTTAAAAAAAATATCTATTTTGTCCTTGTTCTTGAAAGATAGTTTTGGTAGGCACATAATTCTAGGTTTAGAGGTATTTTCTTTCAGTGTTTTCAAGGCATTCTGCTGTCTTCTGCTTTCTAGTTTGCTCCTGTCAGTCTAATTATCAATCCTCTGTAGGAAATATAAAGTCACTTCTCTTTGGAATGCTTTTAAGATCTTAATGTTTTTCTTGTCCTGCAGACTCATTCACAATCTAAGTGTGTGTATTTTGCTTTTGTAATTTGCAGATTTGTTATTCATTGTGCTTCTAATGTCTGCAGATAGATGTTTTTTTCTCTGTTCTTGAAAATTCTTCGCCATTATCTCTTCTTTTTAAAAAAATGCAAATGTATTTTTTTTTTGTATCATTAATCTACAATTACATGAGGAACATTATGTTTACTGGACTTCTCCCATCACCAAGTCCCCCCCACATACCCCATTACAGTCACTGTCCATCAGCATAGTAAGATGCTATAGAATCACTACTTGTCTTCTCTGTGTTGTACAGCCCTCCCCATACCCCCCCAACATTATGTTTGCTAATAGTAATGCCCCCCTCCTTTTTTTTCCGCTTATTCCTCCCTTCCCACCCATCCTCCCCATTCCCTTTCCCTTTAGTAACTGTTAGTCCATTCTTGGGTTCTGTGAGTCTGCTGCAAATGTATTTTTAAGTAGGTAATATGTTAACATGGTTTAATACTTTAAAGGCTACATATTTCCTCCCACACTTTTTCCCAGTCACCCAGTGCTCCACCCCAGTGATAGTATCTCTTCAAATATGTCTTTTTTCTTCACTTTTTCATTTGTAAACTCCAATTTTATATATATCAGTCTTTCTTACTCTACCCTATTAAGAAATGGCTTTTTCTCACATTTTCTATCGCCTTATCTCGCTGTGCTGCATTCTGGATAACTTCTGATCTTTCTCCACCTGTCTCTAATTTACTGTTTTAATCTATCTGTTGACTTTTAAAAAACGAATTGAGTTTTGTTTTTTTTTTGAGCAGTTTAAGGTTTACAGAAAAGTGAGCAGAAAATAAGAGTTCCCATGTAAGCCCTCATCCCTTCACCTTCCCCCACCCTGTTTCCCCTATTATTATGATTTTGCATTAGTGTGGTACATTTGTTATGGTTGGTGAGCCAGTATTGATATGTTATTATTAATTAAAGTCTACAGTTGACCTTTAGGGTTCACTCTTTGTCCTGTACACTCTGTGGGCTTTTAAAAATGTATAATGACGCATATAGTAGTTTGCTAGGGTTACCATGACAAATACCACAGACATGGTTAAACAGCAGAAGTTTATTTTCTCAAAATTCTGGAGGCTAGAAGTTCAAGATCAAGTGGTTGGCAGGGTTGGTTTCTTCTTGTCGATGACCATCTTCTCTTTGTGTCTTGAGGTGGTCTCTCTGTATTTGTCTGTGTCCTCACCTCTTCATAAAGACACCAGTCATATTGGATTAGGCCCACTCTAATTACTTCATTTTAACTTAATTACCACTTTAAAGATCTTGTCCCCAAATACATTCACATTCTGAGGTACTGGGGTTAGGTTTCCACATAAATTTGGTGGGGAGACACAATTCAGCCCACTAACAACCTACATCCGCCATTACAGAATCATACAGAATAGTTTCACTATAAAAACTTTGTTCTCTGCCTATTCATCCCCCACTCCTCCATGAACCCTTGGTAACCCCTGATCTTTTTACTATCTCCATAGTTTTGCCTTTTTCCAGAACATCATATAGTTGGAATCATACTTTATATAGCCTTTTCAGATTGGTATTGTTCACTTAGCAATATACATTTAAGGTTCTTCATGGCTTCTTGTGGCTTAATAGCTCATTTCTTTTTATCACTAGATATCTATTGATTTTGTATTTCAACAATTATATTTTAAATTTCTAAAGGTTCCATTTGATACCTTTACAGACCAGCCTATTTATTTTGTGTGTTACTGTGTGCCCATTTTTGTGATCCCATGTCTTATTTCTTTAAACATTCATACATAATTATTTTTGTATCTTGTGGCTGATAATTCTAATATCTGAAGTCCTTAGGGGTCCAAATGTATTTGCTGCTTCTGCTGACTTGAACTTGTGATTTGTTTTCTTTTGTGTTTGGGGATCTATTAATGGTTGCTCATCATTGGCTTTCCTGGAGGCATAAAGAGGGGACTACATTTCTCTAGAAAGGTTTGATTCATCTGAAAACCAGGGGGTACTACTGACCCAGGATCACTGAAGTCTCTTTTGGCAGTTCGTTGAATATGAAGTTTCAACCCAGTTTCATCTTTATTTTGCCCTGTCAGTTGCTTTCAGGTCAGCTTTCCCTTTTGCTTGTTGCTCCCCGTTCCTCATCTACTTTTAGCTTACTTTGTGTTTGTGTTTGTTTTTCTTACTGTGAGCCCAGTAAGTACATTTTGAAAGTTTGTTTTATCTAGGATTTCATTGTTTTGTAGGTTGGCATCCCTCCAGACTGTCTAGTTAGGCACCCTGCCAGCAATATTCAGTTGCCTGAGTATAGGTTGACAGGTAGAATGACGGTGATCACATTAGGCTCCTTCCAGGTCTCCTGGGCAACCTCCCAATTTCACTCTCACTTAATCATTCACTCTTCGGGATTAGACTGGGCCCTAGACAAGTGACACATTGTCTCTTGGCCAGCAGCCGTGCAGTTGGGAATGAAAAGTGATGATGGTTGGTTTGAATACTGCCTCCATGTGCTAATCTGGATGAGCTTATTTATTTCCCTCTGGTAAAACTGATGGAAACTTGAATTTATTTCTGGGAAAGGACCTGAAAGATAGTATAGCAATCAAAAAGTCATAAAATTTAAGTTTAAGTCCCAGTTTGGCCATTTACTGGCTATGTGACCTGGTACAGGTTATATAATCTCTCTGAGCCTCAGAAGTCTCAGCTGTGAAGAATAACAAAAGCTGCTGTTTACTGATCATTTTTATAAAGTGCTAGTAAGCACTGTGCTAAATTGTATATACATACATATATATATATATGGTGTATATAGTTGTTATTCAGTAACAATGTTCTGAGATATAGCTATTACATGTATTTTAATGGTGAGAAAACAGAATTATAGAGAGTTTAAGAAAAGAGAGATAAAAATTTAAATGAGATAACATGTGTTGTGCCAGGCACATATAAGGTGGTCAGTAACATCTAATATTGTTATGGTCACTTACATTTTCCAGATATAAAATTAAGTCATTTATGTGATATGACTTCAATAAGATTCATTTACTCAATAAATATTCAATGGAGTACTTACTCTTGCCATGTGTAGTGTGAAAAGCTAGGGAAACAGGAAGGAGTAAGAGATATGGTCCGAGCCTTTAGGGAATTCTAGGTTTAGGCATAAAGACAGATTTGGAGGTACAAGCAAAGACAGAAGAAGTGGTGATTATGAATACTGGAGGGGAGATGCTGCATATAAGGAAATTAAATTGTATATGTAGGATTTTCTGCAAAAGGGTAAAAAGTGAGACTAAAGAAGCAGGCATGTGCCATAATCTGAAAGACTATGTAAAGTTCTGCTACAAGAGTTTGACTTTTCTTTTTAGTGCATTAGAAAGCCTCTGAAAGGTTTTACCTAGCAGAGACATGATTTTAAAAGATCTCTCTGGTATAAAACTAGAAATAAATTGTACAAAGAAAACAAAAAGGTTCACAAACACATGGAGGCTTAACAACATGCTCCTAAATAATCAACAGATCAATAACCAAATTAAAACAGAGATCAAGCAATATATGGAGACAAATGACAACAACAGCACAATGCCCCAAGTTCTGTGGGATGCAGCGAAGACAGTTCTAAGAGGAAAGTATATAGCAATACAGGCCTATTTAAGGAAGGAAGAACAATCCCAAATGAATAGTCTAAATTCACAATTATTGAAACTGGAAAAAGAAGAACAAATGAGGCCCAAGTCAGCAGAAGGAGGGACATAATAAAGTTCAGAGAAGAAATAAATAAAACTGAGAAGAATAAAACAATAGAAAAAATCAATGAAACCAAGAGCTGGTTCTTTGAGAAAATAAACAAAATAGATAACCCCTAGCCAGACTTATTAAGAGGAAAAGAGAATCTACACATATAAACAGAATCAGAAATGAGAAAGGACAAATCATGATGGACACCATAGAAGTACAATGAATTATTAAAGAATACTATGAAAATCTATATGCTAACAAGCTGGATAACCTAGAAGAAATGGACAACTTTCTAGAAAAATACAACCTTCCAAGACTGACCAAGGAAGAAACAGAAAATCTAAACAGACCAATTACCAGGAGCAAAATTGAATTGGTAATCAGAAAACTACCCAAGAACAAAACTCCTAGGCCAGATGGAATCACCACTGAGTTTTATGAGATATTTAGAGAAGACATAATACCCATTCTCCTTAAAGTTTTCCAAAAAACAGAAGAGAAGGGAATACTCCCAAACTCATTCTATGAAGCCAGCATCACTCTAATACCAAAACCAGGCAAAGACTCTACAAAAAAAGAAAATTACAGACCAATATCCCTGATGAACATAGATGCAAAAATACTCAACAAAGTATTAGCAAACCGAATTGAAAAATACATCAAGAGATCCAGTGGGATTCATCTCAGGGATGCAAGTATGGTACAACATTCAAAAATCCATCAACATCATCCACCACATCAACAAAAAGATGGACAAAACCACATGATCATCTCCATAGATGCTGAAAAAGCATTTGACAAAATTCAACATCCATTCATGATAAAAACTCTCAACAAAATGGGTATAGAGGACAAGTACCACAACATAATGAAGGCCATATATGACAAACCCACAGCCAACATCATACTTAATAGCGAGAAGCTGAAAGCTTTTCACCTAAGATCGGGAACAAGACAGAGATGCTCACTCTCCCCACTTTTATTCAACATAGTATTGGAGGTCCTAGCCACAGCAGTCAGACAAAACAAAGAAATGCAAGGCATCCAGATTGGTAAGGAAGAAGTCAAACTGTCACTATTTGCTGATGACATGATATTGTACATAAAAAACCTTAAAGAATCCACTCCAAAACTACTAGATCTAGTATCTGAATTCAGCAAAGTTGCAGGATACAAAATTAATACACAGAAATCTGTGGCTTTCCTATATGCTAATGACAAACTAGAGGAAAGAGAAATCAGGAAAACAATTCCATACACAATTGCATCAAAAAGAATAAAATACCTAGGAATAAATCTAACCAAGGAAGTGAAAGACCTATACCCTGAAAACTACAAGACACTCAAGAGAAATTAAAGAGGACACTAACAAATGGAAATTCATCCATTGCTCTTGGGTAGTAAGAATTAATATTGTCAAAATGGCCATCCTGCCTAAAGCAATCTACAGATTCAATGCACTCCCTATGAAAATACCAACAGCATTCTTCAACGAACTGGAGCAAATAGTTCTAAAATTCTTATGGAACCACAAAAGACCCCAAATAGGCAAAGCAATCCTGAGAAGGAAGAATAAAGCAGGGAGGATCTCGCTTCCCAACTTCAAGCTCTACTACAAAAGCCACAGTTATCAAGATAATTTGGTACTGGCACAAGAACAGAGCCACAAGCCAGTGGAACAGAATAGAGAGTCCAGATATTAACCCAAACATGTGGTCAATTAATACACCATAAAGGAGCCATGGATATACAGTGGGGAAATGACAGCTTCTTCAACAGCTGGTGTTAGCAAAACTGGACAGCTAGATGTAAGAGAATGAAACTGGATCATTGTCTAACCCCATACACAAAAGTAAATTTGAAATGGATCAAAGACCTGAAAGTAAGTTGAAACCATAAAACTCTTAGAAAGAAACATTGGCAAAAATCTCTTGGACATAAACATGAGCGACTTCATGAACGTATCTCCCCGGGCGAGGAAAACAAAAGCAAAAATGAACAAGTGGGACTATATCAAGCTGAAAAGCTTCTGTACAGCAAAGGATACCATCAGTAGAACAAAAAGGCATCCTACAGTATGGAAGAATATATTCATAAATGACATATCCGATAAGGGGTTGACATCCAAAAAATGTAAAGAGCTCACGCACCTCAACAAATAAAAGCAAATAATCCAATTAAAAAATGGACAGAGGATCTGAACAGACACTTCTCCAAAGAAGAAATTCACATGGCCAATAGGCACATGAAAAGATGCTCCACATCACTAATTATCATAGAAATGCAAATTAAAACCACAATGAGATATCACCTCACACCAGTTAGGATCGCCAACATCCAAAAGACAGACAACAACAAATGTTGGTGAGGATGTGGAGAAAGGGGAACCCTCCTACACTGCTGGTGGGAATGTAAATTAGTTCAACCATTGTGGAAAGCAATGTGGAGGTTCCTCAAGAAACTCAAAATAGTAATGCCATTTGACCCAGGAATTCCACTCCTAGGAATTTACCCTAAGAATGCAGCAGCCCAGTTTGAAAAAGACAGATGCACCCCTATGTTTATTGCAGCACTATTTACAATAGCCAAGAAATGGAAGCAACCTAAGTGTCCATCAGTAGGTGAATGGATAAAGAAGATGTGGTACAAATACACAATGGAATATTATTCAGCCATAAGAAGAAAACAAATCCTACCATTTGCAACAACATTGATGGTGCTAGAGGGTATTATGCTCAGTGAAATAAGCCAGGCGGAGAAAGACAAGCATCAAATGATTTCACTCATCTGTGGAGTATAAGAACAAAGAAACTACTGAAGGAACAGAACAGCAGCAGACTCACAGAACCCAAGAATGGACTAACAGTTACTAAAGGGAAAGGGACTGGGGAGGATGGGAGGGAAGGGAGGGATAAGGGTGAAAAAGGGGCATTACGTCTAGCAGACATAATGTAGAGGGTGTCACAGGGAAGGCAGTACAACACAGAGAATACCAGTAGTGATTCTATAGCATCTTATTTCGCTTATGGACAGTGACTGTAATGGGGTATGTGGTGGGGACTTGATAATGGGGGGAGTTTAGTAACCATAATGGTGCTCATGTAATTGTAATTAATGATACCAAAATAAAAGAAAGAAAAAAAAAGATCACTCTCGCTGAAGTGTAGAAATAATAAGATTAGCCTTAAATACATTATCTTACTTTACCCCTTGCACCCGAACTTGGAGGTAGGTATTATTATCTTGATTTTACAGATGAAGAAACTGGGACTTGGAGACCCTAGTTCATTCATAAACTTCACAAATTTAAAAGAAGTGTAGTCAGGCACCCATGTCTCTCTGACTCTAAAAGCTATTTTGTCTCCAACTAGTAAAGATTTGTTATGACCTGCTTTATGTTTACCTCGTGGAAAATTGACATTCATTTCTATAGTATTATTTGCATAGTCTTGTATTAGTTTACAAAGCATTTCACAGCGATTATTTAATTTCCTTAAAAACTATGAATTAGATGATGTTCTCTTTTATAGGTATTAAAACTGAAGCATGAGGTATGGGACTGTCCATGGTCCCAAACACCTATTAAGTGATGGAGCTGGGAGAACCACACTTTTGACAGAGGAAAGCCTTTGTTATGGGTATCTTGTGAACATGCCATACTTCTTTCTTGGGTCTTTACTCTTTGTTCATGTGTGAATATTTATAAGCCTCTTTCCTTACAGGTTTTGGAGATCACATTCATTGGAGGACACTAGAAGATGGGAAGAGAGAAGCAGCTGCCAGGTATAAAATATGTTTTTAGGTTATTTATGGTGGCAAAACACTTTCCAGCCATCAATTTAGCACTAATTCCAGGTTAAGGACTGAGTAGGTGCCTGATAACAGCAACAATAATACTAACGTCCAGTAAGTGTTTACTATGCACCAGACAGTGAATTTTGTGAATGCATTGTTAATTCTTAGAGCTTCTTTGAGGTGGGTCCTGTTAATTGTCATTTTTAGAGATGAAAAAGGTAAGGCACAGAGCAGTTAAGTAACTTGCCCAAGATCACACAGCTAGTAAGTAGTAGAGCCAAGATTTGGACCCAGACACTCTGCTTCAGAACCTGCACCCGACCAGTAAAACCATATCGCTTAATAGCTTCAAGTTGAATAGTCTTATATTCCAGGTAGGTTTATTCTATGCATAGACAACTGATATAAAGAAAGAGGAAAAGGCATAGTAGGTGGAGAGGCACACTGATCTAAGTGCTTTTCATGCCTTCATTTATTTAATCCTCACAATTTAGGAGGTTTGTTCAGCCTGTGAAATAAGAACTGTTGTTATTTCATAGGAGAGGAAATTGAGATACAGTATGATTAAATAACTTGTCAATAGTTTATACAGCTAGTAGGTGGCAGAGCCACTACTTGAATGTCCTTTCCTATACTGTACTGGAGAGATCAAAGAACCCAATATATGTGAAACTACTTTATACACACACACATAATTGCATAGAAACGCACTTCTGCATCTACCAAACTATAGTGCTGTTTTTGCTAGAATAGATTCTATAGCTTCGTGGCCCTGAGTCTCTCACCTTATGTAGGAGTAGGGTTGCTAGATTTAGTAAATAAAGGATGCCCAGTTAAAGAAGAAATTCAGGTAAACAATAAGTAATTTTAAATATGCCCCATGCAATATTTGAGACATAACTGCTTTAAAACTTTTTTGTTGATTATCTGAAATTCAAACAAGGCATCCTATATTTTATCTGGCAGCTTTACCGAAAGAGAAAATTTCCTATTAGTTTTTCAAGTTCGAAATCAAATGATTATTTCTAGATAAAATTTCAGCAATATTTTGAACAATCTTTTTCTCTTCCGTACTTTTACAACCTGACCTACATCTGTGCATTATAGTGTATGTTATTCTGCTTGTAGGTGTCTAACTCTTCCCAGTCAGACCCTTGGGAACTGTTTTATGTTCATCTTTGACTCCCCAACCATGGATGTGTTCAATGATTGAAATGGTTATTGAATAAATAGTTATGAGAGTCAGTCACTGGGCGTAAAGAAGGGTGATTAGCATTTGTGCATTGTCTTCTATATGCTAAATACAGTGTTGATTGGTTTGCAGTATTAATGCAGACTCCATTATAAATGGATGGGCATAGTCTTTGACCGCAGGGAGATCACTTCTATAACATCCGCCACTCTGGTCTCCATCTTCTTTCTGAGACAGCGGGACCTGGGTTTACCTGGCAAACTCCTGTTTCCATAGCAACAAGAGGTCCCTTAAAAGTCAAGGTGCGCGTTTCCGGTTTGCGTCGCAGACGCCGACAACCCGGAAGTTGACGCGGCGCGGTTGCTCATGGCCGCACCCTGGGAGGATGCCGCTAGTGGTAGTTTGCGGGCTGCCGTACAGCGGCAAGAGTCGGCGCGCGGAGGAGCTCCGCTGCGCGCTGGCGGTCGAGGGCCGTGCGGTGTACGTGGTGGACGATGCAGCAGTTCTGGGCACAGAGGATCCGACAGTGTACAGCGATTCGGCCCGGGAGAAGGCGTTGCGCGGGGCCCTTCGAGCTGCGGTGGAGCGGCACCTGAGTCGCCACGATGTGGTCATCCTCGACTCGCTTAACTACATCAAGGGCTTCCGCTACGAGCTTTACTGTCTGGCTCGGGCGGCGCGCACCCCGCTTTGCCTGGTCTACTGCGTACGGCCCGGGAGTCTGAACAGGGATACTCGGGTGGCGGAAGGGGAGGAGAACCGGAGCCGGAACGTCAGTGTGAATTGGCGGCCGCGGGGTGAGGAGAGTGGGAGCCCTCTGGCTGTGGGCACCAGTGTCCTCAGAGAGTCGCAGTCAGTGGATTCAGAAGTAAATGGCAGAGCCCAGGTAGACATACCTAAGAATCTGGAGCTGGAAGAAGCCAGGGCGCCAAATCTTCCAGCTCTCATGACTCCGGAATTGGAGAAATCTGTAAATCATATGCCCAATGCCTTTTACCCTCCCGAGCTTTTGGAGGCCCTAAAGCTGCGCTTTGAAGCTCCGGACTCTAGGAACCGCTGGGACAGGCCCCTGTTCACCATGGTGGGCTTAGAAGAGCCTTTGCCCCTGGCAGAGATCCGAACTGCCTTGTTTGAGAACCGGGCTCCCCCACCTCATCAGTCTACACAGTCCCAGCCCCTTGCTTCCGGCAGCTTTCTGCACCAGCTAGATCAGGTTACCAGCCAGGTGTTGGCAGGACTGATGGAAGCGCAGAAGAGCGCTGTTCCAGGAGACTTGCTTAGGCTTCCTGGCACCACGGAGCACCTGCAGTTTACCCGGCCCTGGACCATGGCAGAACTGAGTCGCCTTCGTCGCCAGTTTATTTCCTACACCAAAATGCACCCCAACAATGAGAACCTGCCTCAGCTGGCCAACATGTTTCTGCAGTATCTGAGCCAGAGCCTGCACTAACCAGAGGGGGTCGCGGGAAAGGCATAGCTCTTTGTCTAACCTCTGCTACATTCTGTTTCTCTGGGAAGAATAATCAAGGTCTGCAGAGCATATTGATGTGATACTGGAACTCTTGTGACTGATTGACCCCCACTTTCCTGAATGCCTCTATACCAGGCCTTCAGTTTACAGCATAAATTGAGACTAAAGAGAATGAAGAACTAGCTTTGAGGATCTTGGCAAATTTCTTCAGAGGACAGAGCTTAGGTGGATACAGCTTGCTTAAATTGGATTCTGCTTACTACATCACATTTTGTTGATTTCCCTTATCTGAACTGTGGTGAAGCAGACTGGATGGGTGAATTGTTTTAAAACAATTAGGAACAAAAACTGAATGCAGCACAATCTGCACCTGCACTGGCCCTTTCATACCACAATTTTTTGAGTACTGTGCCTACGATTTTCTAGTATCAATCCTGGGGGTCACAGGGCAATCCACTGGTTTCTGTCCTTGGAAAACTTTGGTTCTAGTGGAAGTGAAAGATATAACCAGTGGTTAATTTCATCTAATAAAATCTTTTAGAAGAGGAGTCTGCTGGAATCTCTTTTCACTTAATGCAATTTAATGTTCTTTATGTAATTACTGTAACCTTTTAGTTACATGTTATCAATGATATATGCCTTTAACTGAAATAGTGCTTAGTGAGAGACTAGATGTTTTAGTCTAACCTGAAGTGATTATATTGTGACAACTTCCATAATTGTGCTTCATTCCTGTATTGAAGGCATATGTCATTTTAAGCTTTCATTCTTTCATTGATTTCATTAAACAAATGGTAGGTATACCTACCTTACCAGTGCTTATAATTTTTCAAAGATGAATTAGATAGTCTTTGCCTCTGAGAAATTAATAGTTTGGTGAGGAATACAGACAAGTAAAAAATGATTACAGGATGAAAGTGGCTAGTGGTTAGAGGCTGATGACAGAATATTTTGGGAGTCCAGAGGTGAAAAGGACTGACTAGCTGTTGAAAGAAGGTGGTTTTAGGACGGCTTCAGGGGTGCAACTGTCACTCTAGAACAAGGGTCAGCAAAGGGCCAGATAGGAAGTATTTCAGGCTTTGTGGGCCATTGGGTCTTTGTTGCAGCTTTGCAACTTCTCCATTGTAGCACAGAAGCAGCATAGATAATTATATAAATGAGTGTAAATGTGTTTTGATAAAACTACACTGAAACGTGAATTACACTTTTAATATATCAGGAGGTATTCTTTAGATTTGTTCTACAACTGTTGAAAAAACATTTGTATCTCACAGCCCAACAGAGGCAGGCAGTGGGCTGGATTAGTCCTCCAGACCATAATTTGCTGAACTTTGCTCTAGAAGGATGAATAGGAGTTTGCTGGGGAGGAAGGAAAAAGCAAGACATTCTAAACTGCTCTGTAAGTGTATTGAACTGTTAAAAGGATGGGCTGCCTTTGTTGGTGATATATTTCTTGATCATCAGGCATCTGGACTACCACCCTTTTCTGATAACATGAGAGCGGGTTCCTGCATGAAATGGAGGTTTGAACTGTGCAACCTGTAAGGCCTTTTCCAACCTTCATCCTTTGATTCTAAGTTATTTGATAATTGGTTGAGTAGGGTTTAAACCTACAAATCCCAGATTGCCATTTTAAATTGAAGTAGACTATAATGGTCAGAAAGAATAAGTTTTGGAGTCAGACTCATGAATTAGCTAGTAAGTAGCAGTTCCCAGATTTTATGTGGCCAAATATTTAATTTATTGGGAGTCTCAATTTCCTCATTTCTATTATGAGACCATTAATAATATCTACTTTAGGATGATTGTGAGGGTTTAAATGAAATGATGCATATGAAGCACATAACACAATGTCATAAAATAAATGTTGAGCACATTTTGGCTACTATTATGGTTGCCTGGATCCCACTTCTCACTTAAGCTTCCCCTGCTCTTTTAATTTATAAACTTTTACAAGTATTAGAGTCACAAATCCATCCTAGATTTGTAGTAGGCCTATGGTGAGGGAGCTAAGTAATTCATTTGACACTTATTAAATTCATTAATTTATTATATTTAGAATTGTGCATGGTATTTAACAAATGCTCTGTAAGTGTTTGCTATCACTAATATTCTGTGTGCCAGATATAGGAGACATAGAAAACTAAGTGTTTCTTGCCTTGGGAAGCTCCAAGTCTAGGGCAGGGAAATGGGTAACTAATAGATTAGTTCACTGTGGTAGTGCTGTGGTAATACACAGCATATAGTGGTGTGGGTTGGGTAATGGAGAAAGCCAGTAACTGTTTACAAAGGACCCTCCTACAGGTTGGCGTTTGAGCTCCAAGAGTTTAAGAGCTTCAGCAGCCCAAAACTGGTTCAGGTGTACTATGTTGCTCATTATTTTAAAAAGGAAAAAGCTTTTTTCCCTGGATGATAAAGATTGCATTTAATTGTAGAAAAACTGTAAATACAGAAAAAGTATAATAAAATCCATAGTGTCATTATCCAGAGATAATTACTATTATGTTTTGATGTATTTCCTTTTAAGCTCTTTATCTGTACATATTTGTATAATTGAAACCAAACTATAGGTAGTACTTTTATATTCTAGTTTTTAATTTAACGTTACACAGATGAAAAATTTTATTAACATATCGATGGTTATATGACCATAACATTTAGAAATACTGTAATTTGATGTTTTCTTCTACAATTTTCTCTCCCTAGCTTTAAACCTAATTTTGTATAATTTATAAGAATGTCAGAATTTATTACCAATAATTTTGTTACAATAATCTATTAATTGAAAATTTAGGTTATCTTAAAAATTTCTCAATTGAAATCATGCTACATGAACATCTTCGTACATTCACCTTTGTCTTTATAACTTGATCATATTATTAGGGTAGATTTAAATAATTGGAAATACTAGATTATAACTTTTTTGTTTTGTTTTTAAGTGGATTACCTTTGATGGTGATTATCCATAAGTCCTGGTGTGGAGCTTGCAAAGGTAAGTACAAATGATCAAACCTCAGATGTGTCCTCAAACATTAATATTTAAAAAATATTAGCACTGACTTTGGCTTAGTACCACTGGTGGCTTTAAAGAATATTAAAGAAATACATAATATAGATTCCCTGCCATCAAGAAATTTGTACTGTATTTGCAAGGGGTTAGAGGGTGACACAATTAAGATACATATATGTAGAGTATGGGATTAAGTGCTACAATTTCATATGGACTGTCAATAGAGGAAGCTGAAATGTATAGAAAGAGACAGGAGAAGTGGTTAGAGAAGTCTTCCTGGAGAAGGTGGGAACCAAATTGGAGCAGTGGTTATCTGACTTTGTAGCATGTATTCTTCTGCTATAACACTCTGCCACTTCCCTGTCAGGTTTTTTCTTTTGTTTGGTATATTGCACTTCATAAAATCCTAGTTGGAAGAGGGGTATAAAATTAGTGTAATGATGTATATATAAGTGGTAGAGTATTGTTACTCTTTTGTCTATTACTTCTTCAGTAGAAGTTATTGAAATGTGGCCATGAAAAGCAAATAGTAATAATTTTTTCATTTGTATTTCATTATCTGTATTTTATAAATGAGGTATAAGTGTCATATAAATGAAGTCAGTTACTCAAGGTCTCATAGCTATGTGAGTAAATGGCAGAAACAGGACCAGAATTCAGGTATCCTATTTCTGGTTCTTAAAAGTAAAAGAATAAAGGTTCAGTTATTTAAGTCAACTCAGCCAATTAGTTTTCATATGACAATGATATTTTCTTCTATTCCAAATCTCTCCCCATCCCTCAGCTTTAAAGCCCAAATTTGCAGAATCTACAGAAATTTCAGAACTTTCCCATAATTTTGTTATGGTAAATCTTGAGGTAAGACTTTGAGTTTCTCCTTTCTGCTCTGATTTTCAGTCTACTATTTTAATATTAGCATCATTAATAGTATAAAATCATATACAGCAGAGTTGGCTTTTTGTGTATGTGTGATTTTCTGTTGACCTCTAGTACTAAGGCTTGTGTCAGATGTGATAGCCATCCAGCCTCCACTTGGGGGGAGAAAATGGAGAGGAGGGATTGGATAAAATGACTAAATTTTAAGGTCCCTTCATGTTTTACATCTTCTTGTAACTGAACAATAAAGGTATAGTCACACAGGTAGGCCACAGCTCCCTGCAAAATATGACTCAGTTGAGTATCTAGTGCTGGGCTTGTATGTACAACCTTCCTGCCTCTTCATTAGATGTCCTTTATGTATTTTACATAGACTATAGGTCTTGAAATCCCAAGCCAGAATATCAGATATTAGAGTTAGAAGGGATTTTTAGGTGATTGGTACTATCCCCATTTCATAGAAAGAGCATTTTAGGCCTGATGGAGTTAGGTGATTTAGTCAAGGTCATAGAGCCTAATAAGTGATAAAAATAGGTACTATGACCTAAATATGCTGCTTTTATGCTATATTCTTTAAGTGAAGGGTGCTTAGCTGCTCTATGATGGTATTTCTAGCCTTAAGTTTCTATAAAGGCAATGTTTACTTAAACATAGGACTGTAAATCTTCTGAACACATTAACAATTAACATTGAAGCAGCTAAGGGCTTGCTTATATTGCTACTGGATAGTCTGAATGCTGATGAACCTCATTCAAGGCAAAATTATATTACAGTGTGAAGAAATGACCCCATTTAACTCCTGAATTGAGAGCCACACACACAATTACTGTTGACTTCCTATACATAGGAACTTACACTTTCTAAGTTAGAATCAATGCTCATAGGAAACAAATGTCTTGAGTGAGCATTCTCCAAATTTGGAAATTTCTTAGAAAGCTAATTGTGTGGTTGTATTTCCTGGAAGGGCTATAACTCCACAGCTGTAGCTACAATGTCAGTCTCATTAATTCATGCACTCAAGAAATACTATTGCAAGTTAGTAGTGTAGGTATTAGGAATCAGCAATGAATGAAACACAAAATTCCCTGCAGAACAGACAATAAGGTAGTAAACACTATGGCTAAGAATGAAGGGTAGAGGGAATAATTTAACAGTTTTTAATAGGTGTTTAGAAAAGAAGGTGACATCTGAGCAAGGATTTAAAGTGGAAAAGGGAGTCAGCCATGTCACTAATAGTGGAACTATATCCAGGCAGAGGGTAAGAATAAGTACAAAAGCCTGAGTGAGGTACGTGCCTAGTTGTTTAATGACAGCAACAGCAAGCAAGTTAGTGTGGTTGTAAGAGATTGAACAAGGGGTAGGACATCAAAGTAGAGAAGTGCCCAAGTGGCAGATTATGTAGGGCCTCTTAGGTCCCTGTAAAGACCCTGAGTGAGAGGAGAAGCCTCTAAAAGGTTTTGAAGAAAGAAGGGACATGGTCTGACTTAAGGTTTTACACTTAATAGGACGAAGAGGAGCCCAAGGATGAAGATTTCAGCCCTGATGGGGGTTATATTCCACGAATCCTTTTCCTGGGTAAGGTGAAAGATCTTAATCTGGTGATCCATGATGTGAAAGGAGAGAGAAATGAATTAAGGTGCTAACTCTACCTAATGAAACTATGCTGGGTTGGCTAAAGACAAAATCAAACAAAAACCAGATTCAAGAGAGAGTAGGGGAGTTCTGAATGTCAGAACTTCAAGTCTAAAGGAAAACTTTTCCCATTAATAGCTTTTGTGAGGAAAGACAGAGTACTGATCTTTCCTTCAGCAATCATTTTGTGTCAGCCATATGTCAAACACTGTATTAGGCACTACAAGAACAGTGAAGCCATAATTCCCACCTTTGACCCCATAGTTCAGCTGAGGCAGTGGAGTACTATAACTAGACAATGTCTCTCTACCACCAATTTTATAAAAGATATTTAATGACCATCTAATTTTCAGCATATTTTGCTACATTCTGTGAGGGATACAAAGAAAAATACAGGATCCCACCATCATCAAACAGAAATGTAACATGCTAGGAAGATAGAAGAACATATGCCAAAAGCATGGGAGGCTTGTGTTCAGGGAACTGCAAGGAATTCATTGCAACTGCAACATAAAGCACAAAGGGTAGAGTGGTGAGAAAATGGGTTACAAAGCTGGGCTGGTACCATAGGTACCACTGTACCATACGGTATTTGAAGTACCTCTCATAATTACTGCAACCCCTTTTGCCATTTTGTGTACAATAGATCCCAGTGGCAAGGTACATCCTGAAATCATCAACGAGAATGGAAACCCCAGCTACAAGTATTTCTACATCAATGCTGAGCAAGGTAAGCTATGTTGAAAAAGTGGAGGAAAGATTGCCGCTAAGTTTAACTAGGATGAACCATATGTAGAGCCAAATCAGATGTTAGCTGAGCATCTCCTGCATGACTATCTAGAGGAGAAAGAAAAGACTGAGCCCCTTCCCCAGATACTTAGAATCCCATTGGGAGCTAATTGACCCATAGGATACTGAAGAACTGAGACTCACAGAGATAGTCACTTGCCCATGGTCTCACAGTAAGTTGCAGAACTAGGACTTCAGTCCAGAACTTAGTTTTTTTTCCACTGTACTAATACTGCTCTTCCTATAAGATTTCAAAGGAAGGGAATACTGTTAACTGATCAAGTCTAAAAGGTATCATAGATTGTAAACTTCAGCTGGACCTATAAGGATGAGAATTTCTTTCTATGGACAGATATGAGGAAGACATTTCAAGCTGCATAAACTTGGTAGGTGGCAGGTGGTTAGTCCAACATGGAGAGTCCAGAAGGCTTGCCAGAGGAAATGACTGGATTGATTCCTGAAGAATGAGACATAGCCAGCTGAAGAATATGAAAAGTATGCTCCAGGCAGAAAGAACAAGATCAGCACAAATAGCACATACTCTTAACTTCTAGAATAGGGAGAGGAAAGAGATCTGGAGAAGTTATCATCTCCTTCCCATGGGTCAGGAGAATGTCATCTTCCTTACCCAAATGCAGATCCCTGGAGGTTGGTATTAGAGGGGAATTTTCTACATGGAGAAGGACAGCTGGATTTTAGGTGCCTAATTCCTAACCTTTGAGATTCACCTTCCCTTTAGAATGTCATCCAACTTACCACTCTCATCTCCACACTGCCACCATCCTTTAACATGTTATTGCAAACATGGACATAGACCTTTGCCAGAATCCCCCATGGCTCAGCTGACATGAAACTGGAACATTCAAACCTGGTTTTACTCAAGTTTTAGGCAAAACAAAAGAAACATAAACTATACTACCAGGCTCTTAAGAGGTTATGGACTTCTTTTTTTTGAGGTTCACAGACTGACTCAACCTAGCTCCTGGCTTGCCATTGTACAGGGAGCCTGTACCAAGATAGCTGCTCTCCTTGAATTCTAAATCCACAAGACAGATGCCCTGAGATAGATAAAAAGTTTCATCTCCCATCTATCTAAGGTCCTTCTAGGTTTCTCTTTTTTTTTTGCCTGAGAATTTGGCTTCTTCCCTGTATAATTGAAACTAGAATTGATCACCTCCTTCAGTGAAGACTGTCACTACTCCTAGCACATGCACACACTCACGTGGTAGTGTAACCTTTAAACCCCACAAGAAGTGAAGTAAATGAAACATCTATCCAAAAGATAGAATGGGGGATAGTAGGAAGGTGTTTTGTACGCCCTTAATGTCAAGTGAACATCTACAGTCTAGGACAAGTGTTCAGCTCTAATCCTGGAGGGTAAGCTAAAGTAGTCACTAACATTTTTGTAATACTTTATAGTTTATAAAGCTTTTTTTTCATTCTCTCATTTAATTTCTATAATCTGTGTGAAGTATATATGTGTTACAGGTGAAGTGTGTGTGTGTGTATATATATATATATATTATATATACTTTACACATATATAGTATATACATGTGAAGTGTATATAATAATCATTTTATAGATAAGGAAACAAAAAAGGTAAATGACTTTCCAGGACTAAAATCTAGAACCAGACCTTGAGTCCAGAGCCTGTGTTCCTCTCATATTTCTCCTAAAATATAAAATTCTATATTGGTTGTCAAATATGGAAGACCTACTTCATACTTTTCCCCCCCCCGCAAACCTTTGTTTCACAGTTGTTCAGGGTATGAAGGAAGCTCAGGAAAGGCTGACAGGTGATGCCTTCAGAGATAAACATCTTGAAGATGAGTTGTAACATGAATGTATCCCTGCTTTCATCAAAGTTCCTGTTCTGGAAGGAAAGCAGCAGGGGACTGATACTGAGGAATCACTGAGAACAATGAAATGAACCAGGAAACCTTGCTCCTGCTTACACGGGAAGGAGCTCTGTCACTGTGGAAGAGTTGTGCTAATAGAAGCTGATCTCAACATTTGTGGGTCCAGCAGAGAGAGGCAGATTTCCTTTTCCTGCCTCCTCTCACCTATATGTCTGTCTGTCATTGAATATAAAGAATGACACCTTTTGACACAACACTTGAGCCATTTGGAGGTTTACTCCTTTTACTTAAGTATTTGAATCTTTTTTCCATTTTCTCTTCCTTTATTCACCTTGGTGGTAAAGGAGACCAGTAGGATCTTTTCTGCAATGTTAAAACTGCAGAAATAGCTTATCATTTAAAACAACAAATCCTAAATGTGTATCAGTAATTTTATCCCCACCAAAGAGACCAGCTTGTTTCTTCCTTTTTTTTTTTCTCCTGGGAATAATCTTGGACTTCTTCCTGAATCCCTGCAACTTCCTCTTCTGCTTGGGCTGCCCTGTTTGCACGCATGCGTGTGCAGAAATGGCTGTGTTCTTGGACTCAGCCCCAGCTGGAAGCATGCTTTCCCCTCTTACTGTAGGAGAAACTCAAACCTTCAAGCCCTAGATGGAGCCATTTTTGTCAGGTTGTCAACTGTATTTTTGTACTGGGGTTAACAAAAAATTTTTTTAATATTGTTGCGTTAAACTTTAATAAAAAACTTTTAAAGGAAAAGTGTTGTGATGGCCTTTTTGTTGTTGGAGAATGGAGGGGTTAGGATGAGATTACTTTAATAAGAAAACTAACCTTGAGGCCTGATTTAGGACTCTTCCTGTTCCATTATCTTCCATTGAATATGGGCATCAGAGCTCATCTCACCTACTTTTTAAAAGGCTGAATTCCCTCCATCCTCACTATCACTGTTTTAGCACAGTGCAGGCCTTTCTATTTCCTAGACTACTTCCTGTGACAGCTTCTTAACTTGCCTACTCACCTTCAATATTCTCTCTTGCTATGATCCACCCTCCTTGCTTTCCCCAGAGTGATGTTCCCAGAATACAAGTGGCAGAGTCATAGGAAATACTTGGGCCTCAGTATGTACCAGGCACTCTTCCAAGTGCTTTGTGTTACCCCCCTTTTTTGTCTTTAGTCCTAACAGCCCTGTGAGAAAAGATACTTTATAACCCCCCGCCTTTCTACAGAGGAATCTGAAGTAAATGATGAAACCAAGGCTCAGGAGAGTCAAGGTCTTTACCATGGCCTTCATGAAGCTGCCTACTTCTTCAACCTCATTTGTTCCATTCATGGCTTTGCATTTTGTGTTTTGACACTAAATTGCTTCAAATTGCTCTCACAACATGGCTCTTCCACACATTTGTTTTGCTTGGCTTGCCATCTGCCTGAAACTTCTTTTTATACATCCTTCATATTTTTTTTTTTTTTGTAGATAATTATTTTTATTGAAGGGTAGTTGACACACAGTATTACATTACATTAGTTTCAGCTGTACAACACAGTGATTCAACATTTATATACATGATAATTCTAGGTACCAGCTATCACCATACCAAGTTGTTACAATATTTTGACTATATTCCTTATGCTATACATTACATCCCGGTTACTTACATCCTTCATATTTTAAGCCACCTTTTCCAGAGAGTCTTTTCTGACCTTTCTCAAGAGGATAAGATGCCACCTCCACCCTCCAACCCATACATCTCTTGAGGCCCTGCACCACTTTCTATTGTTACCTATTTGCACAACTGTGGCTGTCACCAGGTGGCCATACTCCTCAAGGGTAGAGGCTATTCCTATGTCCTGGGTACCAGGGCCCCCAAACAACATACTTTCAAGTGAATTGTCAAGTGCTATGGTAGGTTCTTTTTACCCATCCTCTCTATATCCCATCAATGGTCCTACAGGATAGGTATTATTAGCCTCATTTTATGGAAAAGGAAATGTAAGGGAAGTGGCTTGCTCTCAGTGTTCAGATTAAATAAATACTGGATTCTAATGACCCCTATCATACTTGAAACTCACACTTTTTCTACCATACATTGCATTATCTCCTGTATGTTCCAAAGTTGACTCTGAACAGGAGTTTTCAATCTGGGGTACATAAAAACTATAAGAAATACATGAGCACAGAAACTTCAGTGAATTGATACAAGATCTTGATTTTTGTCAAAATTGATTTCCTAGGGTTCCTCATGATCCACAAATTCCACATCTGGGTATATACCCAAAAGATTTGAATGCAGGGACTTGAATAGATATTTGCACATGCATGTTCTTAGCATTTTTCACAGTAACCAAAAAGTGGAAGCAATTCAAATGTCCACTAATGAATGAATGGATAAACAAAATGTGTATACATGCAATGTAATATTACTTAGCCTTAAAGAGGAAGAAAGTTCTGACATGCTTCAACATGAATGAGACTTGAAGATGTTATGCTAGGTGAAATAAGCCACAATGAGGTACTAGTCATTCATAGAGACAAAGTAGAATGGTGGTTACCAGGAGCTGCTGCTGACTGGGTTGCCAAAAGAATTTCCATTGGGAAAGAGGAGAAAGTTCTGGAGATGGTGGTGAATGTTGTATAAGAACAATATGAACCTACCTAATGCCTCAGAGCCATAACATTCAAAAGTGGCTTAAATGGTAAATTCTATGTTACATGTATCTTACCATGATTGAAGAAAAAAGATTTCCCAGAAAATGTCAAGATAGTTCTTTTCCATCTCCCTTTTCACTATTCACCTTTCCTCACTTTACTGAAAAAAAGGCGTATCTCTTGCCCTTAATCTTAATATGGTGCGTTGCTCTATTATGTAAAACTTCTGGGGTATGAAATAAAGGGAAACTGAAATAGTACTAAGCTTTCTTGAGTAAAGGCTTTTTGTTTTATACATGGTTCCATCTTAAGCATAGTCTGTCAAGAGCAAAATCTGACCTTAGAAATGGGCAGTTTGCACCATTTGGAGGTGTTGAATTCAGACAGGTTGTATAGTGGAAGTGATGAGAATTTGCTTCTCCCAATCCCCAATTATTAAAGATGTCTCTCGTGGGGGAGAGTTTTAAGAGAGCATAGAAAAAGGTTTGAAGTCATACAGGTGATAAACTCATGACAAGTCTTCACCACTTAGAATTTGGAATTGATCTTAGAAATGGGAACTAAGTTGTCATAGAGATTCATGTTAATGGGTTTATTTGAATCGAAAATGGAGTTATAATATTGCCTCTGGGCAAAGACATGAACAGATACTTCACAAAAGATACATGAATGGCCAGTACCTACATGAGAATGTGTGATATTATTAGGCATGAAAGAAATGCAGATTAAAACTTGAGATAACATTTCTCACCTGCTTATTAAGCTAATTAAAAAGATTGATGATACCAAGTGTTGGAGAGGATGCGGAGCAACTGGAACTCTCATATATTGCTGGTGGGGATGTAAAATGGTACAATTTTGGAAAACAGTTTGGGAGTATTTCATAAATATATACTTAACTATGTAACCCAGTAATTCCAAGATTATATGACTATATGGGTTACATGAAACAGATGTCCACAAAAACCAAAACCAAAACAAACAACCAAACCCAAAAACTTGTACAAGAATGATCACAGCAGCTTTATTCATAATATCCCTAAGCTGGAAACAACCTAAATGTCTATCAATCAATAAATGGATAAATTATGGTATAGTCATACAAAGTCATACTCAGAATAAGAAAAGAATAAACCACTGATAAAATGCCACAACATGGATGAATCTCAAAAAACTATGCTCAGTGAAAAGATAGCCCAAAAAGAGAGTACATTTATATGAAGTTTTAGAACAGGCGAAATTTATCTATAGCCTGAGAAACCAAATCAATCATTACCTGGGATTGGGGGTAGGGATGAGAGGGAATCAACTGCAAAGGCACGGATGGGAACTTTCTGTGGTGATGGAAATGTGGATTGTGATGGTTATGTGGGTATATACATTTGTCAAAACTCATGGAACTGTTAAACTAAATCTGAGCATTTTATTGTGTGTAATTTATACATCAATACATTTTATTTTAAAACACTTATTCCAACCCTCCAAAATGGAATCTTTCTGAGAGAAGGTCTGATGCAGCTGGTTTACAGTGAAGACTGACATGGCCAATTAGGCAATATAAAAGACTTTCCCCATAAATTGAATGAAAACGAAGTGTTTAATTAAAATATCCTTAAAGTACATAATAAGATAAATACATTCCATCAAAGCACATTGTATTGGCAAATTTTTTCTTAACCCTTTCTGAGGAATTTGGGTTATGCAATACCCTCTTAAGGCAAGTGAAAAAGTCTGAGACATAGTTAATAAGTATTTGATAAGTCTTTGTGGTGTACTCCCCAGATATTGAGAAAGTGATGACTCTAATGAATAGGCAATAAATTCTTTTGCAAGGAAGGTGTTTTCTATTTCTTTGCTTACAACATAATCAAAAGAGGATGCAATTGAATTTCAACTGATGTATCGTTTAAAATATTTTGTTACATCACTGATTTTTTGGCATAAAACTCAGGAGTTCAATGCATTTAATGCCATCGGAATAACAAAACTCCTTCCATTTCCATTGCATCTATTTACATGAACATTTCTCAGCACTTACACTGCTAAAAGAAATAACCAGTGTTAAGAAAGATTGATCAAAACTTTTAATGTCATTGTAACAAGCCTGCCTAATGGATTATCTGACTTTCCAAGAAAATATAACTTCATTTGATCTATTCACTATTACTTATGGTACAAACATTTTACAGCTCTATAGAGTTACATATCACCTTATAAAATCTAGTAAGATACAAATGTTTTCTTTCCAGAGAGAAGATAACCTCAAAGATTATGGTTTTATTGCCTTTAGGTGATTAACCAATTTTGTATCTGATTTAGCATTCTTATTTCAGGATTCCTGTTTGTCACTAACAATATGTATGTACATTTCTTGTATTCTACTTTGAACTGGTTTTGTCATCCTGCTGGTCCTCATTAATGAGTTAATCAAAATTTTGGCATATTCTCAGAATCTGAGAATTAAGTTTTTAATATTTTGAGAATACTTTTGATATAAAAATAGAGTTAATGCTGAATCCTAATTCTAGCCATAATATTCTCCTTGCAGATAACATGACATGTTTTTAAAAAGTCATATCACTGAGACGCATTTTCAATAAAGTTTTATGTTTAATATTTACCAGCATTTGCAATGTTGTACTTTTGATTGACATACTAATAGTTTTTATAACAATAATGGAATCTGGAAGAAAAATCTTAATTTATTTAGCTTAGGTTTTCCTAAAAGTAGGACCTGATATAAGGCTTTCTGTACAGGCCATATATTTCAGGAAGAGATTCTAGGAACAGGAGGGAAGGCTTGGGGAGAGTGAAGCATGGGAGGAATAGGCAAAATAGAATTTATTATTGAGCTGGTTATCCACATTGGTCAAGATTGCCTCAGAGGTCTTAATTTCCTGAGAGAACATAACACGCCAAGGTGCAGAGAAACCTTGAAGCAGAAAGCAAGAGGTAAAGGAATGCAGTTATAGGGAGGTGTCCTCAACCTCCAAATGCAGCTGATTACCACAGCAATGGCCAAAGGGGAAAAAAAGGTCAAGAGGCTATAAGATAGGGTACACAAGTTATCAAACATTACCTAGATTCTTGCAGTCATAGGAAGTTTTAACATTTAATTCCAATTAAATACATATTTTTACTATAGAGAAGTATGGCATAGTGATCAATAAGGACTTTTAAGCATATTTTAAACGCATTACATTAAGTTAAAATTCTGTGAGTTGAGAATAATCATAATTGACCTGATTGTTTATAGTTCATGATGAGTGATCAAAACCGAAAGTTTCTGTGATGACTGCCCTTGCACTGTTCACCATGTAAGAACTTATTCACTATGTAAGAACTTGTTCACCATGTAAGAACTTGTTCGTTATGCTTCAGAAGATTGGAGACTGTTGAGAATTAGGCTTGGGGTTGATTAATGATTGTGCATTGAGTCCCCTATACAGAATTTTATTGTTGTTAACAACCATTTGATCAATAAATATGAGAGATGCCCTCTCAAAAAAAAAATCTGTGAGTTGAGTGAGAGAAATAGGAGTTCAAGAAAAAACAGAATGATGTAAAATTTCCACTGTTAAGAGGAACTCTTGCATGTCTTAGTTTTAAGTGAATGAGGTGAGTATAAAATTTCTGTGGTACTTAGATTCTAGTGGATACATTCTAAAAAGTAACATAACAGCTTTATTTTTAATTGTTAATATTTATAATATTCTAGAAATTATGTCCTTGGCAGTTATTAATTATTTTTTGATGATTTTATTGAAGTATAGTT
Organism: Manis pentadactyla; assembly: GCF_030020395.1. Lineage (NCBI taxonomy): Eukaryota > Metazoa > Chordata > Mammalia > Pholidota > Manidae > Manis > Manis pentadactyla. Next base: position 41,666,317 of record NC_080022.1, on the reverse strand, counting down.
GATCTATAATATTATATTGGTTGCAAGTATACAATATAGTGATTCAGCACTTTTCTACATTATTAAATGCTCACCCCAACTAGTGTAGTTAACTATCTGTCAACATAGAAAGATGTTACAGAACTATAGACTATTCTCTATGCTGTACTTTCTTCCCTGTGACTAATTTATATTATGATTGAGATTTTGTGCCTCCTTATCCCCTTCAACTATTTCAACCACCCACACAACCTTTTCCCCATGGTAACCACCAGTGATTTCTCAGGGTCTATGAGTTTACTACTCTTTTGTTCATTTTGTTTTGTTTTGTTTTTAGAGTCCACATATAAGTGAAATCATACAGTATTTGTTTTTCTCTGCCTGGTTTATTTCACTTAGCATAATACCCTCTAGGTCCATCCATGATGTTGCAAATGGCAGTATTTCTTTCCTTTTTATGGATGAATAATATTCCATTGTATGTATGCACTGTATCTTTACCCATTCCTCTATAGACAGACACTTTGGTTGCTTCCATATCTTGGCTATTGTAAATTATGTGGCAGTAAACATAGGGATTCATGTATCTTTTCAAATCACAGATTTTGTATTCTTTAGGTAAATTCCTAGAGATGGAATTACTGGGTTGTATGGTATTTCTATTTTTAGTTTTTTGAGGAACCTCCATACTGCTTTCCACAGTGGTCACACCAATTTACAGTCCCACCAACAGTGTAGGAGGGTTTTCTTTTCATCCTTGCCAACACTTGCTATTTCTTTTCTTTTGGATAGTGGCCATTCTAACTGGTGTGAGGTGATATCACATTGTGGTTTTGATGTGCATTTCCCAATGATTAGTGATGTAGAGCATCTTTTCATGTGTCTATTGGCTATCTGTATGTCTTCTTTGGAAGAATGTGTATTCAGGTCCTTTGCCCATTTTTCAATTGGTTATTTGCTTTTTTGGTGTTAAGTTCTTTATGTATTTTGATGTTAATCCCTCATTGGATAAATCATTTACAAATATATTCTCCCATAATGTAGGTAGCCTTCTTGTTTTGTTGATTGTTTCCTTTATTGTGCAGGTTTTTAGTTTGATGTAGTCCCACTTGTTTATTTTTACTTTTGTCTCCCTCAACTGGCAAGATGTGTCCAGAATAAAATTACTCTTGCTTATGTTCAAGAGGTTTTTGCCTATGTTTTATAATAGCTTCATGATTTCATCTCATATTTAGGTCGTAAGTCCATTTCAACTTTACTTTAGTATATGGGTACTTAGATTTTTAAAAGATCAGACAGTAATCCAGTTTCATTCTCTTACATGTAGCTGTCCAGTTTTACCAACATTTATTGTAGAAACTGCTTTTTGCTTATTGTATATTCTTGTGTCCTTTGTCATATATTAATTGACCATATATGTGTGGGTTTATTTCTGGGCTCTCTATTATGGTCCATTGATCTATGGGTCTATTCTTGCACAGTACCATACTGTTTTGACTACTGTAGCTTTGTAGTACAGCTTGAAGTCAGAGAGTGTAATTCCCCAAGCTTTGTTCTTCTCTCTCAGGATTGTGTTGGCTATTTGGGGTCATTTGTGGTTCCATATAAAGTTTAAGATTATTTTCTCTAGTTCATTGAAAAATGCCATTGGTATTTTGATAGGGATTGCATTGAATCTGTAAGTTGCTTTGGGAAGGATGGCCATTTTGACAATATAAATCTTCCTATCCATGAGCATGATATAAATTTCCATTTAATTGTGTCTTCTTCAGTTTCTCTCATGAGTGTCTTATAATTTTCAGAGTACAGGTCTTTCACCTGCTTGGTTAGGTTTATTCCTAGGTATTCCATTCTTTTTGATGCAATTGTAAATGGAATTGTTTTATTGATTTCTCTTTCTGCTAGTTCATTGTTAGAATATAGGAATGCAACAGATTTCTGTATATTGATTTTGTACCCTGCAACTTTGCTGAATCCATTTATTAGTTCTAATAGTTTTTTGATTAAGTCTTTAGAGTTTTCTATATATAGTATCATGTCATGTGCAAATAGTGACAGTTTACTTCTTCCTTAGCTATTTGGAGGCCTTTTTCTTGTCTGATTGCCATGGCTAGGACTTCCAGTGCTATGTTGAATAAAAGTGGTTAAAGTGGATATCTTTGTTTTGTTCCTGATCTTAGAGGAAAAGTTTTTGGCATTTGTCATTGAATATGATGTTACCTGTGGGTTTGTCATATATGGCCTTTATTATTTTGATGTATGTTCCCTCTATACCCATTTTATTGAGTGTTTTTATCATGAATGGATGAATTTTGTCAAATAATTTTTCAGCATCTATTGAGCTGATCATATCGTTTTTATAATTCCTTTTGTTTATGTGGTGTACCACATTGATTAATTTATGAATATTGTACCATCCTTGCATTCCTGGAATAAATCCTACTTGGTTATGATGGATGATCCCTTCGATGTATTTTTGAATTCAGTGTGCTAATATTTTGTTGAGGGCTTTTGCATCTATGTTCATCAGGGATATTGGTGTGTAGTCTTTTTGTTTTTTGTAATGTCTTTGTCTGGTTTTGATATTAGAGTGATGCTGGCTTCATAGAATGAATTTGGAAGTATTCCCTTCTCTTGTACTTTTGAGAATACTTTTAAAAGGATGGGCATTAGCTCGTTAAATGTTTGGTAGAATTCAGCTATGAAGCCATCTGGTAATGGAATTTTGTTTGTTGGGAGTTTTTTGATTACCAATTTCATTACTGGTACTCTATCTTTCAGATTTTCTATTTCTTCCAGGGTCAGTCTTGGAAGATTGTATGATTCTAGGAATTTGTCCATGTCTTTTAGGTTGTCTAGTTTATTGACATATACTTTTCCATAGAATTCTTTTATAATAATTCTTTTAATTTCTGTGGTATCCGTTGTAACTTCTCGTTTTTCATTTCTGATTTTGTTTATTTGTGTCTTCTCCCTTTTTTTCTTGGTAAGTCTGGCTAGGTCTTTGTCTATTTTGTTTATCTTCTTGAAGAATCAGCACTTGGTTTTATTGATTTTTTTCTATTGATTTATTCTTCTCTATTTTATTTAGTTGTTCTCTGATCTTTATTATGCCCCTCCTTCTATTAACTTTGGGCTTCATTTCTTCTTCTTTTTCTAGTTTTTTAAATTGTGAGTTTAGACTGTTTACTTGGGATTGTTCTCATTTCTTGAGGTAGGCCTGTATTTCCCACTTTTGCAGTATCCCACATATTTTGAACTGTCGTGTTTTTATTTTCATTTGTCTCCATGTATTGTTTGATTTCCTCTTTCATTTGTTTATTGATCCACTGATTATTTAGAAGCAAGTTGTTTAGCCTCCATGTGTTTGTATGTTTTGGTCTATTTCATCTAATTGACTTCTAAGTTTCATATCATGGTGGTCTGAAAAGATGCTTGATACAATTTCAATTTTTTAAAACGTATTGAGGCTTTTTTATGTCCTAATATGTAATCTATCTATTCTGGAGAACATTCTATATACAGTTGAGAAAAATGTGTAGCTGCTTTGGGGTGGAACCTTCACAGTTATTTAAATGATGAAATTTTTGGTGTCAATTTAAAAGTGGCAACTTAAAAGTAATAGTTTTCCAGAATTCTTTCAGGAATCATGCAAGCCAAGATGTTTCAAGACTAGTGATTTCAGACATTCCTCACCTGATAATGCAAATATTTATATAGCTCCATGTACCAGGAATTGTTCTATAATTTCCAGTTTTATATTTAATACTAACAACAACCTAATGGATTTGCTTCTATTACCATCATCACCAGTGATTTACAGATAGGGAAACCAAGGCACACAATGGCTAGTTGGTATCAGAGCTGGGACTTGAATATGTACAGTTGGCTCATGAATTCATACTTTTAACCACTGTATCATGCTATGCAATTTGTATTCAAGTCAATCAATTCAAGGAGTGCATCAATGCCTTATGCTGTGTAGCAGGTATACATTTTCAAGCCAATTACCAAACTAATACAATTACCAAAAAAAGGGAACATAATTGTATATAACAATTGCAATTTTTTTCAGACCTCCATTCTGTCTAAAAACAGAGAAGCCTTTGATAGTCTAGTCAAAGGTTCTTCCTGTATTTGAGGTTGAAACTCAGTTAACCAGGATTTTTTCCCTTCTGCTTTCTCATTCCCTAGGTGTATCTAAGTCTCAGAGAATTCTACAGGGTCATGACATCAGATAGGAGACACTGTTCATGTTGGCATATTCTGAGATGCAATACTTTCTACCTGCTTGGCACATCCTTTCATGAAGGCATCTGCTGAGATGTCTATTTTCCTATCAGCCTCCAGTGGTCAGTTCACTTAGTCTCTCCCCTATCTGTCAACAAGGCTCCTCCAGGTCCATCAGCCCCTGAGCACCACTTCTATTCCCTTCAGTGGGCAGGAAAATTTGGCTGCTTTCCTGGAGCACTGTACAGCATTAGGGTCCCTGCTCATAGTCATGCAGGCTTTCCAATGCTGGCACTGTTGGGTCGCCTGGCACTACTGAGTCAGCAGCAGTGGACACTGAGTCTCTGGACTTGGTTCCACGACCCAGAGGCTCCAGCCAGGCACCTGGAGTCAGTCAGATTACATTAGATATCTTCCATCATGGATGAAGCATTGATTTGACTTTACTGAAATAGAGTCTTCATTTGGATTTTCTCTCACCAAGCTTCTGATATAGTACCATCATCCATGGATTTACAGACTACCTTATTCACCAGCATGCTATCTCACTCAATATTGCCTCTGAGCAGTGAACTCACTTTACACTGATGCTTTCATGTGAGACCTGAATTGGTAACTGTCGGGGAAGAGTTGGCACAGTGTGAGGCCTCCATGTGCGGGCATGAACTTACAGGTGTGACATGGCTCTGAAGCTAACAGTTCTATCAGCAGCCTCCTGATCCCAGGTTGCGGCTATGGCAATGTGTTCCATGAGAACAATGGCTTCCTTATTTCCAGATTGTGGCCAAGGTTGTATGATCCTGGAACCAGAACCTGGGAGAGAAGATTCGTGATTCCCCACTTTCCCAGTTGATGTAAAGCTTTCTTCTCTCTTGTCAGGAAAGCCTTCCAGCCCAGTATCTGTTCCTCTAGTCTCCCAATGATTTTTTAAATTCCTAGTTCTCTGTATTAAATGTTTTCTGATTAAAATAGAATGGCTTCTATTATCCACAACAGAACCTTGCTGGTTATAGCGGTGAATTTCCTAATTAAGATATCATATATACAGATGTGATTCTAAGGTAATCAAATAGAGGTTCTAGATTTTTAACTGGATGTAGTAAATGACACTTTGGGTCACACCATTTTTAGTAGTGGGTACTTGTACTCTGTGTTGCATTATATTAATTGAGTTTTTTTGGAAGAACAAATGTGGGGGAAAAGGATATAGTTCATGTAGAGCTAAGAAATTAGTTGATTATGTTGACATTTAAAAACTCTTCTTGGCCACTTCATTAAAATCCCCTTCTTAAAATTATAATACCATTCACAAAAATTTTGCAGGGTGGCCGAGCTCCCTTTCCATTTCAGAACTTGGAAATACCAGATAATTGCTTTCCTAGCCTCATTTGCAGCTAGACTACAGGCACATGACCTGGACTCAGCCCATCAGATACACCTTCCAAAGACTTCTACAGCAGAGACAACAGCATCTGATTGAGTTCTTGGGCAGTGGTGGTTGAGTGTCCATGGAGATGTCCAGTGTTGGAGGCTAGTGGTGTTGATTAGTTAGGATGGTCAGACTAGATCTTCTGATATAAGTACAAACTCAGTGCTTAGTGGTGACAGCAGTGCTGTCTTCCTGAGCATATCTGCAGCATGAACCCCTAAACCTGGTTCTCTAGCCTCTCTGGGTATTTTATGGTTTATTCAAAGTTATTTAATACATTATTTTCTTCCTTAAATAAACCAGAGTAGGTTTCTGTGGCTAGCCACTTACTGTGACTGATATAGTAAGTAACCACTGTTTAACAAGGTTATAGCAGTACCTTCCAAAGTATATTCCATGGAACTTTAGTCTACCAGAAAAGGATTCCATGATTCAACAAGTTTGGATAACAATGAAGCTCTTGGAATGATTCATAATTCAAATATTTTAGAAATTCTGAGAACTCACACAGGAAAGGTTTTTACTTGCTACTAGAATGAATGTGGAGGGGGGGGATTTATTTAGAAAACTGCAGTGAAACATGGCTGGAGCCAGTGGATTAAGTCAACCTTGAGTTCCACTTTGTTTTTTGGACTTGGAGATACATGGGGTAATATTCCCCCATATTTAAACCAACTGAAGTTCTGCCTTCCCATTTCTTGTCATGGAAAGCCATGAAAAACATTGTCTAACATCTTGGCTTCTCATTTATTAGACTTCCTCATGACCAATGACTGCCACTCTGTCTCAGCCACCTGCTCTTGAAATCTTGAATTCAGTAATTTTATTCTGTGAACGCAACCACCTATTTGTGCTTTCATCCTAACTGATCAACATCTTCCATTATACTTTGACCTTATCAAGATCTTCTGATAGAACTCCCTCAACTTAACACTGTTAAATCTATAGACCTTCCCTACAACTGTCCCATCCTCTTCTCCTTCCCTCTTGCTCAGTGGAAAAGATGGCTCCTACTAATTTTTCCACTGAGCTCTGGAGCTATCTTCTCCTTGTCCTCAGATTTTCTTTTTTAATCACAAATGTTTCTTTCTCTTTTATATTAGTCTCTCAATCTCTATTGGATCATTGCTATGTAAATTTAAATAAGCACTGCTTTTCTCATCTAAAAACAGACCATCTGTGGACTTTATAGGGCTTTGAAGCCTGACGCATGCTGTCAATCTTTCCTTAACTCTTATTCCCTCTTCAACCTTCTGTATATTCCACCTTGGCTTCTGCCTTCATACTCCAGCTAAATGGCTTATGTTAAGATAATGGGAGGAGATATGGGATTGGGAAGTGAGGCTCATAAAATTATTTTTGAAAGTTCTCTTTCTAATTCAGACTTGCATGGATAATGCAAGCTAAGAGAGAAGCCTTAAGAAATCAGCCCTGATCTCAGACTTCTCACCTCCATAACTGTGAGAAAATAAATTTCTGTTGTTTAAGCCACCCAGTCTGTGACACTTGGTTATGGCAGCCCTAGAAGACTAATACTCTCCTCTTCATACCTACCATACCACCCTGGTCTAAACCATCAACATTTGTCATCTAGGTTTTTGCAGTATAAGATCCATCAGGGCAGTGCTTTTATATACCTTGTTCAGTGCTGTATCTTTAAAGCCTAAGAGAATCTGGTGCACAGTGGGCATTCGATAAACATTAATGAAATGGCTAAACAAATGAATAGCTATTTAGGTGGTTTCCTTGCATCCATCTTTGCCCCTATTTCCAACTTTTCTCCACAGGGACTACTCTACAATATAATTCTGGTTATATCACTTCCCTACTTGAAACTCTTTGTTGTATTTTCTCCATTACTCTCAGGATAAAGTCCAAAATCAATAATATTATTTAAATGGCTGGTATGATTTGACCCCCTACTCTCTCTCCAGCTTCATTGCATGTTATTCTGTCATTCTATCCCATATTCCAGCCACAATTGGTTTCTTTCCATTTTTCAAAGTTCCTCATGTCCTTTATACATGCTGTTCCCTCTATTTGGAGAGTTCTTCCTCATATTTTTGCCTAACTCATTCTTCAGAAATCCTAAATGTCACTTTGTGAAACCTTCCTTGATCATGTCTCCTAAACGGCTTTTACTTTTACATCTCCCACTGCTTCTTCTTCACAGCAGTTACCACAGTGACAATTAGTTATTGATGTGATTACTTGTTTAATGTCTGATTTCCTCATCAGAATATAAGTTCTATGAGAATAGGGACTGTGTCTGTTATGCTCATTGTTGCATTTCTAGTGCTCAGTACTTGCAACCATACTTGTACACCATAAACAAATAACTGTTGAGTGAAAGCATAGGCAGTGTTAATTTCCCAGGGATGAACATTTTTCTTTAGCCATCATGTACCAACGGCAAGCCTACATCAGAAGTAGTCCAAAAAAGAGAGAGGTAAAATTCTCTCCAAGCAAGAAGGATGGGATGAAGGCAAGATGAGTAAGAAGGAGTCTTCTAGACAATGGAAGGGTACTGAGGGAGGCGCTCATGTTAGAGACAAAAGCCTGTGCAAAAATGCTGAGGTCTAAAGAGTTTCTGGGAGCTACAAGTTGTTCTCTGTAGCCAGAAAATAAGGACCAAGGGGGCTAGAGGGTAGATAAAGCTAGAGAGAAAAGTACCCAATCAATTTGCTAAAGAGGTTGGATTTTATTCTACAGGTCGATAAACATCACTGATTTTTTCCAATTCTTTATTTAGGTCTGCTTTGTCTCTTATCCATGGATATTTGGAAAAGTCATTTAATCTTGCTTATGAAAATTATATCATGAATGGAAGCCACTTCAGAAGGCTCCAGGAATATAGCGAATACTTATTAAATGTCAGTTCCAATCTTTTCAGCCCCTATGCTCAGGTTGATTTCAACATGGCTACTGGTCAGACAATGCAGTTCCCATTTAGAGCACAAGGGGGAGTATGAGACTGAACCTTGCGAAGGGTCGCAGGGCTAACTTAACAGCCTCCCATAGCAAGCCCTCTGGGAGAGAGGAAACAGGGGAGTTCTTCCAAAATTAGAAAAGCAACCTGATTTATTTTATAGACTGTAAGTGAGTAGTAATTGTTCTTCAGGTCCCTGGACATGTATCTGAAGAGGGAAACCGTTGGCAAACATGAAGGATTTAGTTTTAAGGTTCCTTAAAGTAGCTGATGTTTTTGAATATGTGTTATGCATCACCTATTTTATATACAATATCACCTTTAATTCTTTCAAGGAGCCAGTGAAATAATTCTCGTCCGTATTCTACAGATGAGCAAGCAACCTATGTGATCAAGAGAAACCCAGTCACATATCTAACAAATGGTGAAATTTGGATTTGAACCAAGACCTCTCCGATTCAAAAGTGATATCCTTTTGATTATCTTGCACAGGCTTACCTTATTTAATTCAATTCTGTTATTTAACAGAGATGGTTCAGAAAAGGGATTGGTCAGTGTTGAATAACTGATGAGACCAAGGGGGGACTTGTGTCCAGGGTGAGTTTGTGGACATGAGGACCCCTGACCACAGACCATAGTTGTCCCCATGCCACTGCTGTATAAATACCCTGAAAGAAAGAGAGACTTTAGATTTGGTCATTTAACCATGGTCTCACCCTGGGAGAATTGCCTGTCCCCTCTGTTCCTTAACTTCCTCATCTCTAAAATGGGCTGACTTCTCCTCTATCAGGTCTCAACTCAAATGTTACTTCCTCAGACAGGCTTTTCTTGTTTAACCCTTCTAAAATAGCCCCCTCCACTAGTCACCTTCTATCCCATCATCCTATTGGAATATTTCCTTAAATGTGCTCATCGATAACTAAAATTCTCTTGTATTTTGTTTACTTATTTGTTTGTCTCCCTTCCTAGGATTCATAGCTTCTGTGTGAGCAGAGGTTCTCTGTCTGTTTAGCTCGTTGTTTGTGCACTCCGTCCCTAGAATACTAAGTGTTGGCACATACTAACTGATCTACAGATCTTGTGGAGTGAATGCATGAATGATAGAATGATGAAGAACTCAGACCAGAGGGTGAAAACTCCAAACAGGCATATTTCAGTAAAGAAGAGGTAGTCTCCCATCCTTGGAAGTGAGCATGCCAAGGCTACAGAGGCGTCTCCCATGTTGGATTGGTGGCAGGGGAGGGGTGATTTGAGTTTCCTTTGGCTTCTCAGTAAAATCTTCATTAGGTTTGGAATGAAAACGCTGGTGACAGGGTGCTGTCTAGTTATGATCTTTGTTAAATTATAGACTGGGTATTTTCTCTATCTAATAACTAGAGAAAGAGAGGCCCAGAGGGTAGGGGAGGCAGAGAGAAAGGGATTAACAGTGTTAGATTCTGCTTCTGGGTGCTGTGGGAGAGGCCTAAGATGCTGGTGGGCTTGCTTAAATTTCAGTAAAATAAATGAGAGTTATGGCTAATCATTTCGAGCTCAGTTGCTGTTTTTCCTCTGGTCTCTTGTTGCCTGCTTCTGAACCCCACCTGCCCCATGGCTGTCCCTTCTGTTCCCTTTCTCATAGGGAATGGCACCACCCAAGTCAGAAATCTCTCCTAGTTGCCTCAATTTCCATTCTCCCCATCTACATCCAGTCACCAAATCTTGTCCTTTTCATCTCCTTAATGTCCCACTGCAGTTCCCAGCTCAGGTCTCATAATCTCTTTTAAAGTCACTGCACCAGTCTATCCTTGTCTCCTTGAACCCTGTAACTTGGAACCTCCAATCCATCTCCCCTCATATAGGCTGAGATCTTTCTAAAGCATGAATACCGCCAAGGCTACACCCTGGATAAAGCCCTGTAACAGCTCTGCATTGCTCTGATCACTGAGTCTATCATCCTTAGCATGGCCCCCAGGCCCTGGCTGACCTCTGGCTCTGACTTGCCCTCCCACCTCACTCATCACCTGCACTGTGCCTATCATATTATGCTTCCAGAGACTCACAACCCCTGCAGTTCCCTGAAGGTTTCATATGACTTCACACCTTTGGGCCTTTGCTCATGCTGGCCCATCTGCGTGGGTTTCTTATCTACAAGTTTAACTCCCACTTTTCCTTGAAGGCTCAGCTTAAGTCACTACTCTGCATCCTAGGACCTGCATCCCAGCATGAGGCCCAGCCTAACTCTCAGGCTCCTTTCTGCTGATGTGTGCCACAGGGAGAAAACAGCCATATCTTGCCAAATTCATGAATGTGGCTGATTTTAGACCTGCCTTTCCCCTATGTTCTGGAGCTAAGAAACCATGGACTAGTTATCTCTTCCTCACATCCAACATGGTATGAGCCAGTCTCCACTTCAAGTTTTACCGTGAAAGTCAAATGAGATAGTGGATCCTTTGTAAATATTCATATGCCTTTTTATTCAGCAAATATCCCCTGACCCTTGCTAAGAACAATCCAGGAGGCATCATGTTGGGTAGTTGTGTGGCCTTTGCCCTTGAGGAACTCTAACTAGTGAATCTTATGCCTGCTCTCCTGCACTGGACACTGAACAACTTTGGGTCAGGGACTACTTATTCACCCTGTGTCTGGTGGGTACTCGGGGGATATTTTCTGTGTGAGTGAGTGAATGAATTAATGCATATATGAGTGAATAGTGTTCCAGGGAGAGGGAGAAACTTGTGCAAATTAATGGAGATGTTAGGGAGCAGGTCACATACATATGGGAACTGCAAATAGTTAAATGTTGTTGGGGCTTAGTGTATAATGGAGGAATGTCCAATAACAAGGCCTGAAGGTAGGAGAAGGTAGTGGGTGAGGCCACAAGGGGCCATATGTGCATATAAAACAGATGGGCTTCAGAGCAGGGGGAGGATTTTAAACTGGGTTTAGGAGAAGTCTTCTGCTGCAGCATGCATTACAGGTGATGATGGGAGGCTGTCACAGGGGTAGGACAGTGAGGAGGCGGTGGCCATGGAATGGAGAGCTATCAGGAGGTAGAATGTGTCAGCTTTGGCAAAGGACTGACAGGGTAGATGAGGAAGAGAGAGGGGTTGGGGGTGCTTTGGGTTCTGACTATTCACACATTGAATGTTCCCCTTGTGTGTGTCTTAGGTTGCCTTGGTGACTGCCTTGGTGATGAGGCAATGTCCTCAAAGTGCATTTTAACCATTTTCACCTCAGAAACCGATACCAGCTGGGGAGAATGGTCCTTCACTCTCTGTTTTACAAGTGAAGAAACTGAAGCACAGAGAAGAAGGAATGACTAGTGCATGAGTGTCAGTGGAGAGACTCATTACACAAATCTGTTCCCATCCCTGTGGCAGACTGGTTGAAGGCCTAGATTCCTCTGTTCCCTGTATCCATGTACCTTAGTGATGTGACTTTGCTCTTTTTCCCAATCAAAGGGGGAGTCTATTTCTCCACTCCTTTGAATCTGGGCTGGGCCTGTGACTTGATTTGGACAACAAAATAAAGTATATGCTACACAATTTCTGAGGTGAGGCCTTAAGAGATTGTATCTTCTTTATTTATCCTCTTGGAGTGCTGTCCTGAGACACCATGCAACCGGGTCTAACATACTGGATGAGAATGTGGAGAAGAGCCATGGCACCAAGGCCTCAGCCAGTACCAACTGCCAGAACTATGAGTGATGCCGTCTTAGACCTTCCAGTCCAGCTGAGCTTCCAGCTGAATGCTGCTCACCAGTGATCCCAGGTAAAGCCAGCAAGGGATTCAGCCACCCGTAAATTGTGAGAAATAATAAATCACTGCTCTTCTAAAGTACTGAAATTTGGGGAGTGATTTGTTATGCAGCAATAGATAGCTGAAACAACTTCTGAGCTCCCATTATCAGTAAATGGTTTCACTGTCTACCTGGTTGTTTATGCCAGTTCCGTTTTCCTCATATCTCACATTCAAGCCATCACCAAACCTGGGAATTTTACCTCCTAAATACATATCAACTCTGTATACTTTCCACTTTCCCCAGTACTATGATGTGATTTCTGATCCTCTTCATCTCTCACTTGGACTGTTGGAGCAATTTCTAACTGTGTTCCCTACCTCCTGTCTTTGGGCTCCCTATCCTTCCCATCCAACCTGTCATCCTACCACAGTCAGAGCTATCTTTCTTATATGCATATGTAACCATGTTATTCCATTGCTTAAGATCTTTTGCTTATAAGGTAAATTCTCAAATCTCTAACATGATACATGAGGCCTTAGACCACCTGGCGCTTGTCTCTATTTCCAGCGCTATATTCAACCACTCTTCTCATTGACCTCTATTTTTTAGAGCTGTTCACAGAAGCTTGTTCACCTTCTCTTACTTGTTCCAGTTCTCCCATTGCATTAAGGTAACCCACTGAAGGTGTCAGATGAAAACACTTGACCGGTCAACACATCTAAATTCCTAGGCTGGCTGTGAGGGATTCACACCGGCATAGATTTGAACCTTGTAAAGATATGAACATACCAAATGACATCCACACTTAAGCTAATATGTTTTCTAACTGACTAAGTCTCATTCAACAAAGAGTATTAATTTTATATTTCATATAAAAACCGGGAGCTGGAGAAGACTGATTACTCAGGCAACTAGAAAAAGATTCAAGGAAATTTTGTTTGAAAGGCTCTTAATCACAATGGTGTTCACTTAGAGCAGTCACTATCACATAATTTGATTTTCTTTGTTCATCTTTCTGGCAGGTCACTTGCTAGTCAATAGGGAGGTAGTTACTGGGGGCACAAATGATACAGACAAAATACAGTCCCAGAGGACTACAAGAGAAGTCCTGAAGGAGGGTCAGTTTCAGTAAAGGCACAGAAGTAATTGAGTACTCTCAGAAGAAGCAGAAGCTATAGGAGAGTTTGGAGGAGGCTTCTAGGGGGCACAGTGACAAGATCTGCCAGGGAAGTGGACAGTGGGAAGAAGAGTGAAAGTGAGGAGTGTGGAGAAGCTCACAACTGTATCAGATAAGTCAGAGAGAGAAGTCAGACAACCAGAGAGACTGTCCATTGGGTGGTTTCCTAGGTTAGAAAAACAAATTGTAAATAGAGTCATAAGGGAACTTGTGGAAAAAATGGTTTTGGTATCTGACTCAGACCTCAGATTTAGGATTGGGAAGAGTGTGGAAAGGACAATGATTCTAAACCAAAGCTGGCAGCTAGCTCCTATGACCCTAGGAAGACTTGAAGTGAAGTCCAGGTCAAGATGGGTGGCAAGTGCCAATTGCCTCCTCTACCTGCCTCCCCTGGCAGAGCTGGGTCTTCCTAATGACTAGGCAAGAACATTTCCTCACTCCAGGCTACTGCTGGTAATGGGAAGCCATTGAAAGTTTTTGTTTTGTTTTGTTTTAACTAGGTTGATGGTAATATGGTGACACTCAGGCTTCTGGTGTAGAGGGTGGATTGGAGAGTGGAGTCAGGGAGACCCAGTAGGAGGCTGTTTCATTAGGCCACGCAAGAACCAGGGTGAGAGCAGTGGAATGGAGAGGAAGGGCCGGGATAGTATATGTTAAGGAGGGGTTATTAACTTAACTAATGGGATGTGGTGTGCGAAGGAGTGCATAGGGTAGAGCACAGTGCCCAGGTTTCAGTTTAGTTTCCTCTTGTAGTAAGAGGTCCAGGTTCTGCCTCTTTCCCTGGGCTTTTGTGAGGATGAAGTGACATAAAGGACAGGAAATAGCAAGGCTGGATACCCACTATCATCTACATTATCATCAAAGCTCTCTGATCACCCTAGTAAGTTCGGTCTGCGGAACGAGGCGTGAGAATTGAGATAAACCACAGTAATCACTCAGGTATCGGGGAGCTCGTGGCCCCAGGATGTCTCGGATTCCCTGCACCTGCCGGTAGCTGGGGGGCCTGGGCGGGGCGAACACGGACTCCGCCCCTAAGCGGGGCGGGGGTGGGGCCTGCACGAGGCAGCGGCGGAGCCGAGCGGCAGCCGGAGCCCCAGCCCTAAGTCGCCGCGGTGGGCTCCAGACCTGCCCCGCCCCGCCCTGCTCCGCGACCCCCCTGCGCTTTCCGCCGCCCGCCGCCAGCCCCTCTGCGCTGCCTGGGAGCGAGCAGCTTGTCCGGCACCCGGAGTCCCAGGTAAGGGGCGCGGCCCCGGCACCCCGCCCCGCGGGGATGCGGGACCCATCCCCAGCTCGGGGCGCTGAGGAGGAGCGCAGGGCAGTGGAGGGGACGCCAAGGCGAAGGGGCAGCAGGAGGCAGCCAGGGAGGGGGCTCGCGGCGGTGAGGGAGGCGCGCCTCCTGGGGAGCGGGCGCCGAGCGGGGTCTAGTCGGACCGCGAGGCCGCAAGCGGAGCTTCAAGGGCGGGGGCCAGCGGGAGTGAGGGGCGAGAAAGAGGGCGCCCGGGCTGAGGAAAAAGGATGAGCGGCAAGCGGAGGGCAGTGAGAGACTGGGGGCAAACGGGGCGTTGGGGGCGGGGAAGCCGAGAGGGGCAGTGCGGGAAGAGGGTGCAGGCGGCGGAGCGGGTGCTGAGGGGAAGGGCGAGGAGAGCGAGGGCAACGGGGGGCGAGGAGCCACGGGGAGGAGACTGGACTGGTAGCGTGGTTTTTGAGCGGGAGAGAAGTGAGGTGGAGGGGAAGGGGCTTCAGGTGGGAGCGGGTGCTGGTCCGGGAGAGGATAAAGGGGCGAGGCGATGTGAGCGCGGAGAACTGGGAGCGAAAAGGGTGCCGGGTCGGAGCCCAGCTAGGTACGGCAGGGGGGTAACCGTGAGTGGGGGGCTAGGGGCCGGCCTTGGAGTCGGGAAGCTTGGAAGAATGGGAAGGTGGGAGGCCAGGCCGGGTCTGCCCGGACTGCAGAGGAAGCGGGCGGGGAGCATGGAGGCAGAGGGTAGTGGCCTCGGATGTGGGCAGTGGGCACCTGAGTTCTGGCCCGGGGTTGGAGGGCTGGACAGGCATTGGAATAGAGCAAGGGTCTGGCGTCTGAGGGTGTGGGAACCGTCAGGAAGCTTGAATTTAGGGTGAAGGGTGTGCTGGGTCAGGTTGCGAGGGAGGCCGGTTGTGGGTTGTGAAGTGAGACCGGAAAGATAATGGGGACCTGGAGAGCATAGCTGTGTCTCAGCTACTCAGAAGGCTGCTCCAGCACTGGACCCACCCTTCCACCTCGGATAACAGACAAGGAGAAAATGGTGGAGAATTCATCCATAGACTGACTGTTCTGGAGTCCAAATGTGTGAAGGCACTTTAGGGAGGGCAGGGCAGCAGCCTCTGTACGCTAGTGGAAGCTGGGAGAAAGACAGGGCCCTCCATCCCAACTTCCTGGAATCCAGATGGAAAGGGGTGGGGACAGTAAAAGGAGTAGATGTGTGTGTACACAGGTGGGCGCCCACCTGTTCTTCCTATATAAAGGGAGGAAGACAATAGAAGTCGGTGAAAAACCCTATCTGTGGTAGTGGTAGTTCCTGGCACTGTGTTGGAGGAGAAGCGTTTTGCTGGAAGAGGATGGGTCAGGGACAGCTTCCTGGTCATGAAGGATTTAGCTAGCAGCAGAGGAAAGTATATTCCAATCAGAGGACATCACCTCAGGAAAAGGCAAAAATCTAAAATGATCCTCAGTCCAAGAAATAAATCTCCAGTTTCTTAAGGGTTGATATGAAGGGAGGCATTAGTAACCTGTAGATGTTTAAAGCAGTTTCCAAGCTCAGAACTCCTCATGGCTCCTCTCCATTTCTCCAGAGTGCAGTTCAGGGCCTGGCTCGCAGTGGGTGCTTAGTGAATGTTGATTGAATGAGCAATTGACCTGTGGTAGTGCTTCTACCTCAGTATCCTCATCCACTCACGGAAAGAGCTTTGTAAATGACGAAGCACTGTACAAGAGGCCATTAGTATTATTTATGCAGGTGTGCCTACATTCTGTGCATGGTAGAATGCATTGAAAGCGCTGGTAGAGTGCCTGGCATTTAATATGTGCTCAATAAATGGCAGCTATTATGATACGATCTGTGGCTCCAAGAGACCTGAGGAAACAATGAAGAGGTGGGCTAGGCTGGGCTGGCAGTGATGAGTTGGCAGTGGGCAATGGTCTAAAAATGGTTGAATTAGAATATTTAGTAGATTATGGCTTTAAGGAGTAGGTTGCATACAGTTGGGTGAGGTCTACATGCGGTAAAAGAAAACATGAAGCACACAGACAAAAAAAAAGTTTTTAAGTGGTTAATAAAGCACTGAGAGAGTCAGGGTTCACCCCAGGTCTCTCTGAGTCAGTTTCGTGCTCTTTCTGTCAAAAGAGAAGTTCACCCAATCACTTCTTCACTATGTGTATAGAGTTGATATCTTTTTGTTGGATTTTAGGACTCTCTCCTTCTTTCCCACCTCTTTCCTGGCTGAAATTTCCTTAGGGGCTTATTTCTACTGCCTACCAGCCTGAAAGCATTATTTGTTTTTCACACCAACCATTTGAGGGACCATTTTCTTCTTTCCCCCAGCCTGGGACTGGGGATAACTTCCCAGATGGTCCTTGGGCCTTCATCTGTATTGCTTGTCACAGAGACAGCAAACTACTCAGCTCTAGCATTTATGTGACTGTCACAAAAGAGAGGGAGGATCTGACTGATAGTTATCTTACAAATGTGGTTCTGCACACACCACTGTGCAGAGACCTGTCTGCTCAGATCTGCCTCAGGTGGCTGCCTGCTGGGATGCTTTTTGCCTCCCTTCCAAATGTCTGTGTAGCCCTTTCTCTCATCCTGAGAAGATCCCTTTGTGGGCTTCCATCTAAACATGCCTTGCCCTGTTTTCACAGCACCTTCCGGGAAAGCTATCCTGTGTGCACATAACAGGTGCTGCCAGTACAGTATGGCAGGTGCTAGGAACAAGATGCTCAGAGTGCCAGGGTTGCTTATTTACTCACCCTAAAGTTGTAGCTTTTATTTTCCCCAAGCCCAGTCCCATCTGGTCATCATTAGGTAACAGAAGTTCTAGCCATAATGCTCCAACCGACCTGCTATATGACTTTAGACAAATCACTTCTCTTTGTGGAGCCTCAATATTTTACCAGTAAAATGAATGGGAATGGATCAGACAGGAATTGAAACTATTTTTTACTCTTGCCTCACTCCTCACTCTCACACCTGTGACAGACACAGCAGGCCCTTTTCCTGCTGATTCTACATAAGGCCACATGCATTTTTCTTAACGCAGTGTACGAAGCACACTTATATACATCCTTTTATTTAAAATTCACAGCAGCCTTCGGAGGTAGGTAGGTAATATTATCATACTGTAGTTAAGGACCCTGAGGCTCAGCATCTAAGTGACTTGCCCAAGTTCAAGCATTGAATTTTTGGAAAAGCTGGGACCAGAAGCTAAGCTTTTAGTTATGATAAAGCTGACACTCCAAAATTCCTTCTAATTCCAGAAATCTAAGA
Organism: Manis pentadactyla; assembly: GCF_030020395.1. NCBI lineage: Eukaryota > Metazoa > Chordata > Mammalia > Pholidota > Manidae > Manis > Manis pentadactyla. Next base: position 41,648,335 of record NC_080022.1, on the reverse strand, counting down.
GTGTAAACAGCTGCATCAGAAACATTAAGGCCAATAATATGACATTTACATTGATAATCTGGCACATGGCAAATGCTCAATAAATGTTTATTGAAAGGAGTTACATGCTCTGAGGATTTACTGTAGGTCTATTGTTGACAGGGTATAAGGTAAAACTCATCTGAATTCAGAAGGGGTGGCAGACAGTTATGTAAAACAAGCTCAAGTAATGGAGCCCACATCAGGCAGAGGGCAGTTGAACAAAATTTGACTGCAGAAATGAATGAAAGGGACCAGTGAAATAATATTTATTGAGTACCTCCCATGGGCCAAGAAACCATGTCAGCTTATTTACATGGGATAACTGCTCATTCTATTTGTACCACAGCTCTGTGAAGTAGGTGCTAATTTCTCTATTTTAAGGTAAAAATGCTGTGGTTTAGAGAGGCAGTATGATTTGCCCGAGAATTCAGCTGAGGAATAGAGCAGGGACTTTGAACTTACCCATAACACTGGGTAGTACTAGGTCTAGTCTCACCTGTTAGCAGTGAGGCTTGGGCAAATCCTCTTAATTTCTGACTCTCCGTTTCCTTCTTTACTAAATGGGAATAATAATATCTGTCCGTCCAATTTTATCTCCCAGGTTTATTTAGAGGGTAAAATAAGATAAAGGATATGAATTTGAGATAAGGATCAAATTTGTATTTCGGTAAACTTACTCTTCGACCAGCAATTTCATTTCTAGGGACCTCTCCTAAGGAAATAAATAGGAAAGTGAACAAATATTTATGTAAAGAAATGGTCACTGCAGTTTAGTTTCTAACAATTGAGAGTAGAAGAATAACTTAATGTATAATATTAAAGATTTGGTCATATGACACATCCATTGAATAGAATATAGTCAGCTGAGATGACACTTATAAAGAGTTTTAGAACTCTCAGTAAAATATTTATGATATGTTAAGTGAAAAGGAGCATAAAAACTAATGAAAAGTAAAAAACTATTGAAAATATGAGCTCAGCTATTAAAATATACATAGAAGATATAGACTAGAATGTATGGCATGTTATCATTTGTATATAGATAAAAAGAACAAAAAGACCTGTATGCTTATTATGCAAAGACTATCTCTGAAGAATACATAAATTAGTAACATGTTTGCCTCTGGGGAGAGATTGGGATTCAGGGACGGAAGTAAGATTACTTTTCACTGTAAGCCTTTGGTTCCACATTACTTACTTTTTATGGTGAAAGTTAAGAAAATAATGCAAACCACAGAGGATGATAAAGTAATACTACAAATAGTAAAAGTTTGTTTGAATTATTTTAATGTGTATATTACCTTATAAGTAAACAAATTGATGGCACTGTGTTACATGAAAAAATAAGGGAGGAAATACACTTAAAGTGTTCACAACAGCAGTTTCTGACTGGATGATATGTCTGGTAATTTAAAATTGTCTCTTTTTCACTCTTGTGTTTTTTCTAATGAATATACACTTTCAAAGAAATTTTCTTTTGTTAACAAACACAGATGACAGGCAGCACAGGGGGTAGGGTACATGATGGTTGTTGTTTCTTCTCTTGTTTTAGGTAAAAAAAGAAAACGAAGCATAATTCCCTTGACTCGCCAGTTCTTGAAACAGGCTGTGCATCTTATACTGTGAAAAATGGAAAAGTCAGGGCTATGGAACAGTTTAAGCAGGCAATGGCACCGTCACCTCCAATTTCACTTTCTTCCTTGTAAATGCTACATCTCAGTGTCCAAGTGTCCTGGGTCTGTTCCACACCTACCTAGTGAGTTTTGTCATGGGGCAGATTGATGCAAGCATGGGGCCAGAGTCTCAGACGAAAAGGGTCACAGATAAAAAGAGAGCTGGAAGAAAAGAGAAGGAAGAAGAGGCCACCAGAGGCTAGTGGTGGCATATTTAAGTATTATAAAAGGGCTGCTAATAATCCCATGTATTTGTCTAACTTTTCTTCAAGTGAGCTTTAAACTTTCTACATTTTTCAGCACTTGTCCTAACCTGAAAGGCCCATTGAGCTAAATCCACCAGTCTCTCTATCTCTTTCTTTCCCTTTGGGGAAAAAAGCAGGAATTCTTTAAGAGTGAAACCCTGGATATTATCTCACTTCAGGGCTATCCTCTGACCACTCACCCAGCCCATCTGATTACCTGGTGCTGAGCACAAGGAGAGATTGCAGGTGGAGAAGCAGGGTACCTGTGGCTGGTAGAATGTACAACAAGCAGTTAAATAACTCACATTAAACTATAGGATCAAGTGCTCGATTATGGGGCTCAGATACAAAGTGTTCTAGGAAAGGAGAGGAAGATAGTGGTCTGAGAGAGCTAAGGCCTCAGGGAAGGCCTGGCATGTAATAAATACTTGCTCAATGAATGAATGAGCAAATGAATAAGCAAAGGATCTAGGCTCTAAAGGATTTGGAATAATAATGACTTATGTTCATGCTTCTGAGGGATTTACTCCTTTATTAAAGTCTTACTCATTGTTATCTCATTTGAGTCTTGCAACAGCCCTATAAGAAAATCAGGGCAGAAATTATTCTTCGCATTTTTCAGATGATGAGATTGGGCCCCAGGGTGATGATGTGACTTGTATTAATTCAGCACACATTCACTGAGTGCTGATTATGTCCTAGAACTTCAGCTAGAATCTAGAGAGGCAGAGATGAACTGCATTAAGTCACAGATGCTTGGCCTAAAGAAGGATCTGCAACAGGGAACTGTTCTGAAATGATACAAGTGCTGTTAGAGTGCTCTGGGAGCATAAGAGCAGGGTGCCTACCTCTGCCATGCACTGGGGAGGTGAGACTTCATTGGGACCCACAAGAATGAATAGGAGTTTATTAGGAGGAAAAGAACATTGTAGGCAGAAAGAAGGAATAGGTGTCTAAAGGGATAAAAGCAAGACATACATGGCATATTTGGAGTAAAATGTAATTTGGTATCAAAGTAGTACAGGTTGGTGGGGAGAAGGCTTATGGGAAGATTAAGTTTAGAGAGTTTATTCATTTAGTTGGTTCTTTGTCAAGTTGAACAGTCTAGGCGTGATCTTTCGAGCTATGGGGAGCCATAATGGTCTTCGAAATAAGGGAATGATAGCCCTGTACTAGGTCTTTTCTGGAATGTATACGTGTTTTCTATTTTGCCTTTATTTTTCCTTTTCATTTCAAAACTCAGCTTGGGAGCTGCCTCCTGTAGGGTACTCTCCTTGACAACCATGCTTCTGGGATGAGTTAGATGCTTCTGGTGGGCATCTCAGCCAGGGCTTCCCTCTGTCTTATCATTTATCTACTGCTTTGGTATTCTGTGTTTACTGCTCTTTTGCTCTAATTTGTGGCCACTCAGAGGTCAGACTCCATGTCTGATTCATATTTGTATTCCCCATGCCCAGCATGGGTCTTGACCTGGAGCAATGTGCTTAGTAAATATTTGCTGCAGGAATGAATGGGAGGAGCTAGGTTCCACCCCAATCTGAGACAACAGTTGGGGCAGGTGCAGTGAAAGGGTGATTGTGAGTAGTGTGTGTTTCCTCAGTGATGCTGGGGTAGGGAATGAGTATGTGAATGACAGGGTGATCATTTAAAGGTTGGTGACTCAGGGTGACACTGGAGGTGTGTCCCTGAGTGACCACGGGTCTCTCCTGCAGATGGCTTCAGTGACTGATGGTAAAGCTGGAGTCAAAGATGCCTCTGACCAGAACTTTGACTACATGTTCAAACTGCTCATCATTGGCAACAGCAGTGTTGGCAAAACCTCCTTCCTCTTCCGCTATGCTGATGACACCTTCACCCCAGCCTTTGTCAGCACCGTGGGCATTGACTTCAAGGTAAAGACCGTCTACCGCCATGAGAAGCGAGTGAAGCTGCAGATCTGGGTGAGTCTCAGACACCTTGGGCAGGATTGTCCTAAGAGGTGACTAGTTTGCTATTACAAGAGCTGGGAGTTGGGGCCAGTTTGGAACTCCTGGGTCTTATGGCATCAGGCACCGATGCTGTTGCAGGTCTGGCCCCTGGACTGCCCCTTGCTGGTTTTATATAAGTTTGTTCTCTTCTGGGGGCTCAGTTGCTTCTGCTGCTTCACTGTCCAAGAAGCTTTATCCTGCCTGTACAAATGAGTGACCAAGAATCTGGGCTTTGGAGTTAGAGCTCTGGATTCAAATTCCAGTTCTGCTACTTACTAGTCATGGGACCTTGATTAAATTGCTTAAACTCTCTGGGCCAGCCTTTCCTCTTTGAGGTTTGATTATAATAGCATCTACATTGTAAGGCTGTTGGGTGTTTATCATAGTTCGTGGAACACTGTAAATGCACACTAAATGTTAACTACTGTATCCATAATCTATCATTGCATGACAAATCCCTTGAAAACTTAAAGGGCTTAAAACAGCAATAATAATTCATTAGCATATAGTTTCTGTGTACTGGACCTGTGAGAGTGACTTTTTTTGTGGCTTGAGCCTCTTATGAGGTTGCAGCCAGATGTTGGTTTGGGTTGCAGTCATCTGACAGCTTGAATGGGGTTGGAGGATCCCATTCCAAGGCAGCTCACTCACGTGTCTGGTACTGGCTGTTAGCAGGAGACCTTAGTTCCTTCCCATGTGGTTCTCTGCACAGAGCTACTTAAGTGTCTTCATAGCATGGCAGCTGGCTTCCCCTAAAAGAAAAGATCTAAGAAATCAAAGAGGAAGTGGCAATGTCTCTTATTACTTAGTCTTAGAGTATTCTGTTGTTCCCTGATTCAATGTAGGAGGAACCTATGCAAGGATATGAATCCTGGGAGGTGAGGATCACTGACGACCATCTTAGAAGCTGGCCACTACAGCTACTATTACTGATATTTACCAGTGATACTATATATATATATATATATGTGTGTGTGTGTGTGTGTGTGTGTGTGTGTGTATTTGAGATGAAATAGCAACATTTAGATCATATACTTCTCAATAATGAATTAGCACTAGGATTGGAACTTTGTGATTTAAAGTATTCAAACATGTATTATTTATTATCTGTCTATTCAACTTGTCAAATGTACATTAATACATTGTGCATATATCTTACTGACATAGGCTATATGCAGTACTTTTCTTTTTACAAATTATTTCTGTTTATTATATTATCTTACAATTAACCCCATGAGGCAGATGTTATTTTAATACAGTCCTATTTTGCAGAAGAAAAAAATTCAGACTTAGAGAGTAATTAACTTGCCTTACAACCACAGAGCTACAAACTAGGATTCCAACTCAGATCTGATTCTTAATTATGTGCTCTTTTCTCTACACTGTACGTGTTAGATCTTATAAAGATCATACTTCCATTTATATAATGTTATAGAATTATTATATACATATACTGTTAAGTATTAATTGATATAGAGATAAAAGTTCATTTTGTTCATTTAGCCTCTATTAAAAACATAGAGGAATTATAAATCATTAGAAATGAGAGAAGCTATACAGACCATTTAGTTCATTGGTTCTAGAAATGTGGCCTCCAGATTAGTAGTATCAGCCTCACCTGGGAATTTGTTAGAAACACAAAATCCGAGGCCCCTCTTCAAATCCACTGAATCAGAAACTCTGGGATATGGCCCCCAAATCTGTGTTTTAACCAACCAGCCTTCCAAGTGGTTTTGAGGCAGTCTAAAATTGAAGAACCACTGATTTAGTTTAACTACCTCATGGTGAGAATCAATAAGCATTTATTAAGTACCTATTATATGTGAAGTGTTTCCTCTTTTATTATCTGACATCCTTCTTGTAGCCAATGCACAGAGGGAGGTGAGAACACAGGATATTTGGGGCATGGTGAGCAACACAGAGAAACTGGAGCAAGGCTGTGAAAGTGCAGGGGGAGGCTATCAGGTACAATTTGGGGGTCAGGGAGACTGCACCACAAACAAAAGGCTCTTGCCACGGGCCAGAGGGTACATGCCTGATGACTCATAGGGAGCTGAAGAAATGACTAGAGTTTATTTTTTGTCTATGAATATAAAATAAATGTGTACTAACATTTTATTATATGGATTGACACAGATATTTTCATTTGATCACCATATATCCTATACTTGAAAAATCTTCAGGTAGGAGGAGACATTCTTGCCCTCTAAGGAGCCAGTGGATGGGGAGTCCTTCTCTCCATTAATTTTCAACCCATTTTGAGATTTTGCAGTTTTGCTATGCCTGATTAAGTGGATTTATTGATTATACTACCTAATTTTAATTAAATGAGCCCTCAGAGTGGATATGTAGCTTTAAAAGAGTCCTGCAAATACACCTCTGATTGAAGACCATACTAATTATAGTAAGCCCAAGTGAGCCCAGAAAATGACTGAGCTGATGTTTACCCAATCCTAGCATGAGTTCACTGTCAGTTATGTTTCAAGGTAAAATCAATGACAATCTAATTAGATCTGACATAGTCAATCACATTACTTTTGCTAATATATATATTAGAAAAAGGGTTTGTATGTGTGTGTATGTGCTTTTCTGTAGCAAAAAATAAAATCTTCTGTTTTCATTAACACATTAAAATATAAACATGTAAATAGTATTTGTCATTTGACATCTTTTGTGTACAGAAGTAGATATGTATGGATGTATAATCTAAGTACATATACAAATATTATGGGTGCTGTGCCTACATTTTTCTTACAGGGGTATAAATTGGAGACCACTACCATAGGTACTGGGGAGCCATAGATGGGTATTAACAAGGTCAGATTTGCATTTTAGAAAAATCTCTTGCCTCAGTTTGGAGGGTAGATGGAAGTGAGGCAAAGAAACCAGTGGTTTGGGTAAATTATAAGGGCCTAAACTAAGTGTATTAGTCTGCTTGGGCTACCATAACAAAATACCACAGACAAGTTGCCTTAAACAACAGAAATTTATTTCCTCACAGTTTTGGGGACTGGAAGTCCAAGACTGAGGTGAGAGTTCTCCCCTTGGGTTGCAGATGGCTGGCTGCCTTCTTGCTGTGTGCTCATATGGCCTTTCCTTGGTGTATATACGTGGGGAGAGAGAGTAGCTCTCTGGTGTCCCCTTATAAGGACTCTAATCCTGTCAGATTACGGCCCCACCCTTACATCCAGTGTACTTTAATTACTTCCTTAAAATCCCCATCTCCAAATTTTGCCACACTGGGAGGTAGGGCTTCAAAACATGAATTTTGAGAGGACATAAGCATCTGGTACAAAACACTAGGACAATGACAAAATGACATTTCGAGATGGAAATGAGGAAAGAGACTTGAGAGATTTAGGACTAGAATTTACTGAATTTGGTGATCAATTAATTGCACAGGGAGAGGGAGGAGCACCTATCTACTTATATATATTTACTTGTATAAACAAAAGTTCTGTGAGTTTTTTTTTTTTTAAGCTGGGCAAGTTTTGGTAAGCCACTTCTACGAATAGATAGTCCTCAACTGTAAAAGTCTCACAGGTTTGTTGAGGGGGAGCTACATGTAATAACGTAGCATTGTGCCTGGCACATGTTAGAACACAATAAATGTTCTTTCCTTTCTTTGCTCCTGATCCACATGCAATGAGTGATTGGGTCCACTGCCAAGGTTTCCCACTGGTGGTTCCAGGAGTGCTGAAACAGCATCCAGGGACTCACAAGCACTGTATGACGTGTTCAGTTAAATTTTTTTAACCCATTTGATCTTCCCAGGGGATCTCAGAAAGCCATTGTTAGGGTGGAAGGTGGAGAGAGGGAGGAAGGGTGATTATTAGCATCACTGAGCAAAACCATTCACAGAAGGAATTTCTGTCATCTCTGGGGGATGTTGGATGATGAGCACGTTGGTAGTGCCTTGTTCCCTGGGGTCCCTCAACACATGAGTCCCTGAGGGCCCCCCTTTGTTTCCTGAGAGATTACTGTCGGTCAGAGAAGGGAATCTTACTGGAGGGGTGAGTGTAGGGGAGCAGTCTCATTAATAGAGAATGAGAGCATGCACAGGTATGTGGCGGGGAGACTCCGTTACTCCACAGCAACAGACCTGACTAGAGGCCACTTACTGCTGGGTGCTGGTGGCCAAGCAACCCCTGGAGATCTGTGTGAAGATGGGAGCGGCAGAGGGCTTTCCACTACCTCCATGGGGCACCCATTGCAGGGGCTGTTGGGTCTGGTTCTGGTCAAGGGAAGGATCCAGGGGTCTATGGGAGGACTGAGGTGAGCTAGGATTGTGTTCTAGTCCTGGGTTCTAGTCTTGGCTCTGCCTTGCAATTGTTGTGTGAGCTAGAGTAACTTTCCTCCTTTATGGTCCTATCAAATAGAGAAAATAATCCTTGCTCTTCTTGCTTTATGGGTTGTTGTGAAGATTAATGAGGAAATGGAAAGGAGAGCCCAAAGAAAACTATGAAGCCTTGAGTAGATCAGAAGGACTATGGATATTGTCAGCCATGTGAATTCTTCTTGTATGTGTTTTTAAGAATTCTCTGTGGCCTTCACACCTACCCTCTGACACAGAAAGTTAGGTATCTCATTGAAGAATGAGTATTTGAGGCCGCAGATATCAAGTTACTTGAGCAGAGTGAAACAGTAAACTTTATTTTTTCTTTAATTCCATAGACATTTATCTGGTGCTCTCTCTGTGCCAGGCACTGTGCTAGCTATGGGGAAGCACTATTCCTGCTCTCATGGAGTTTATACTTTAGTAAGGGAGACAGTATGTGAATACAAAATACCTGATTTCATCTGTGGAAGGGCCCTGAAGGAAAAGAATAAACTAAGTTTATGACGTACTTAGGCACTTGGACTCAGAGCTCAGGAATCACTGAACTGGGACTTAGGTCTTATTCCTGGGCTTGCAGCTGGGGTTGAGGCTCAGTCCCAGTCACATTTTAATAGGCTAGCTTAGCTGATGAATGTCACCACACAAGCTCAAACCAGGCCTGGCTTCTGTCAGGGGACATGGTAGCATGGGCTTCCATTATGGAGACAGAATCTCTTCCTTCCTATTCCACCAGTGAAGCTTTTTTGGTGACTTGCATGTCAAGAAGACTTTAAAGATAGGAGCATCTCATGAGTCCAGGGTTATTTGTATAAAGATCAGGGAATGGACTGGCTGGCCTGTCCAACATTATTCTACTGAAAGTTCAAGAATTCTGTGTTTTGTGAAGGATTTATAGGCCAGTGTCTTTACTCCTGGGCCTGACCTGGTATTGCTCACTGTTCACCATCTTCTTTCTTTCTCTGTAACTCCCTCCTCTGAAGCCCGTACTCACTTCAGTGCTTGCATGTACCTCTATTATTCTACTTGTTTTGTTGTGTTGGTGATGGTTTTAAAAAGATAAAGTGTATAGAGCACCCACATAGTACCTGTAAACACTATTGTTGATTAAACAATAAATAGTAGTTTTTATTAAGGTTCTAGAGAGATCAATAAATGATACTCATTTCCTTCCCCACATAAGTTGGAATCAATTGATGGATAGATGCAGGAGTCAGAGAGATGGGGAGCAATGTGATTGTCTTACTACTGATGAAAGCTAGGCTGAAGCACGTGGCCCAAGTCTTCAGAGAGGTGGAGCTTGCTAATACTTCACTCTAGAGTCAGATACACATACAAACCCAATCACAGGCGAGGAGCTAAGAGCGAGACTAGGGTGAAATGGGGCTGTTGGGCAGCCATCTAGGTTCACTCACTAGCCACCTGCCTCATCTCACTCAGCTGCCTTAGAATTGAGGTTACCACATGGCTCTGGAGTCACTTATAATATTAAAACTAGTGAATATTATTAGATCTGGGATATCAAAGACCTATATCTCAGAACCACTAATGAATATAATAAAAGTATTATAAGAGCATAATAAAATATAATGGGGCTAAGGAATATGGGGAAAGATAATCGAATTTAGACAAAGGAGGATTATGGCTTTTAAACAGTAATTTAACAAATATTTACTATGCCAGGTACTGAGGATAGAGAAATTAATATGACTATGACACGTTCTCTGTTCTCCAAGATCTAGTGAGACTGACTTTACCTCTGAGCTTCAAAAGTGGAATAAAATGAGTAGCATAATTCTCTTGCTCTGATTAAGGGAAGCAAACTAGGACATCAAGAGAGATTGACTTTTCCCTAATATTTAAGAATATAAATAATGGATTATTATATGAGATTGGGCAGCTATCTAAGGGGTATTAGTCTTCTCTTGCTGTTCTAACAAATTACCACCAACTTAGTGGCTTGGAACAACACAAATTTATTATCTTAACAGTTCTGAAGGTCAGAAGTTCAAAATGGGTGTCACTGGTTAAAAATGAAGGTCTTTGCAGATCTGTGTTCCTGAGGCTCTAGGGGAGAAGTCATTAACTTGCCTTTTCCAGCTTCCAAAGGCTGCCTGCATTCTTTTGCGTGGGCCCCTTTTCTCCATCTTCAAAGCCAGCAGTACATCTGTCAACCTCTCTCTGACCTTCCCGCCTTTCTCTTATAAGGAAACTTATGATTACCTTGGGCTCACCTGAATAACCCAGGGGTAAACTTCACATCGCAAGATCATAATTTAATCACCTTTGCAAAGTCCCTTTTGCCATATAGGGTAATATGTTCACAAGTTCTGGTGATTAGGAAGTAGATATCTTTGGTGGGGGGAGGGTGGTCATTTTTCTGACCACTGCAGCATTTATTAATAACATGGAAAAGATTTAATATAAATTCTCCCTACCCTTCTAGGCTCTAACCCAAGTTGCCTCTCCTCTGTTGATAGCCCCCTCCGCTAACTACCTAAAATAGGTACTGTGTCTTAGGTGCACACTGCCTGCTGAGAATGTCTATCACCTGGTTAAAGACTAAAGCATCCTATTTTAGACACAAGCATTTCATTTTAGACATGAAGAGACTGAGGTCCAGAGAGAAATGTGGATTTTATAAGGTACCACTGCAAAGTCTCCTAATACATCCTAGTGCTCCTGCTGCCACCTTTAGGAAGGTGCTGTCTGGCCACCTTCATATAAGCTGGGAGCCCACAGAAAGAGCAGTGGGCAGCACAGAAGAAGCTGGAGACTGAACACGGACACTGTGACTCTGACAGGTCTCTGTGACTCCAGGAATATGGAGACAGTTCCTGAGTGCACATCCCATACTTAGTTCTTATGATAATCAGAATTGATTTTTCTAAGCAGCAAGTTTCCTGTGGCTGCAGAAACATGTTGACACTTTCATCTCCCCAAAACCTGTAGGAAGCAGCTGCTAAAGAGGTTTAATCTGATTCTTAAAGTCCCAATAAAGACTATGGGAAGCCAAATGAGAATTGCAGGCATAGTCTGATTTGTAATTGCACATGAATTAACAAGCAATCCTGACTGGCTTTTCAAGGGGCCTCTATTCTTTGGGGCCACCACCCCTTCTCTCTACCTAAATTAGCATGGGAGAAAAAGAAATGACCTACATGCCATTTGCACATTCATTCATTCAATTAACTTGTGTCATGTAGCTATTATGTGCCGGGTACTGTCAAAAGAGGGCAAATAAACAGCTACAATACAATACAAGTGACATAATAAAAGGATGAAGAAAATGCTGTGGAACACAGGAAAAAGAGCTGGTACCTCTGCCTGAGAAAATTATTTTAGGCTTCACAAAGGAGGGGGCATTTAAGCTGGATCTTGGTAAATGAGTCAAGAGTTTTTCAGGTTAGTGTTGGGGAAGATCTTTACAAGCAAAAGAAAAGACATTTGCAAACACCCGATTGCTTTTAATGACCCATTATGTGTCTGTCTGTGGTAGGCTCTGAAGGGTTTGGTGAGACATCGTCCCTATCTGTAAGGGGCACTCAGGGTAATAAGAAAGATATAACATGCACACTAATATCAATGATGCTACAGATATGAATGTCTTGAGGGAAGTACAGAAAATTTTAATGGAGTTCAGAGAGGGAGTGATCCTTCTCAGCTTGAGAGCACCAGGGAGGGCTCCATGAGGGAGGTGGCCTTATGGTAATGGGAGTTGGCTGTAGCAGATAACATCCTCAGAGGCAGGGCTGTCTGTCTCATTCATCTAGCTCTGTGGTCTAGGTTGACCTCAATTTTTGATTCAGCAGCAGTGTGCTGACATCCCCTGCAATGATTTGTGTTCAGGAAGCAGTGCAGCACGTGATTAGGAGCACAGTTTTTGGAGTGAACCAGACCTATGCTCCAAACCCATCACTGCCACTATCACTTTCTTCAAGTCTTATTACCTCCATATGCTTCACTCTTTTCTTTCTAAAATAAGGATAATTTTAGAAACAACTACATAGTGTTGTTGAGAGAGTGCTTAGCCTATGCCTGGTAAATGGTCATTAACCAGTAGCCTTTATAATTATTACCTGTTACTCTCAAGGGTTGATTTGTGGCAACTGGGAGTCTGGATATCATCTAAGCTAGACTCTGCATCCTTCTTAGGACTTGATGAACATCTACCTAAATTCTTTCTCTGAGTCCTGAACTGAGTCTGTAGTGGTTGGTGGCTGACCCTTTTGGCAGAGCCGTCCTGCCCTGATGGCACATGCAGTTTAGCTAGAGAGATAAAACAATTTACAAAACCATAAAGAGCTAAAATATGTGGTGCTAAGTGAATGCAGTGGAAGTTTAAATGACAGAGTTCATGTAGCTGTGCAGTTTTCCCAACAGCATTTGTAAAAATATGGTCTTTTCCCCATTGTACATTCTTGCCTCCTTTGTCATATATTAATTGGCCATATAGACATGGGTTTATTTCTGTGCTCTCTATTTTGTTCCATTGGTCTATTTATCTGTTCTTGTGCCAGTACTAAACCATAGTTTTGTAGTTTAGTTTGAAATTAGGGAGCATGATATCCTCAACTTTGTTCTTCTTTCTCAAGATTGTTTTGGCTATTCAGTTTTTTGTGGCTCCATATAAATTTTAGGATATTTGTTTTAGTTCATTGAAAAATGCCATTAGTATTTTGATAGGATTGCATTGAATCTGTAGATTGCTTTGGGCAGGATGGCTATCTTAACAATATTAATTCTTCCTATCCATGAGCATGGGATAGCTTTCCATTTATTTGTATCTTCTTCAGTTTCTTTAACCAGTGTCTTATGCTTTTCAGAGGACAAGTCTTTCACTTCCTTGGTTAGATTTATTATTCCTAGGTATTTTATTCTTTTTGATGCAAATGTAAATGGGATTGATTTCATAATTTTTCTTTCAGTTATTTCATTATTTGTGTATAGAAATGTAACAGATTTGTATATATTTATTTTGTGTTCTGTGACTTTACTGAATTCATCTATTAATTCTAATAGTTTTCTTGTGGCGTCTTTAAGGTTTTCTATATATAATGTCTTGTCATCTGCAGCCACTATGGAAAGCAGTATGGAGGTGTCTCAAAAAACTAAAAATAGAGATTCCATATGACCCAGCAATCCCTCTTCTGGGAATTTACCCAAGGAAAACAAAAATCACTAATTTGAAAAGATATGTGCATTCTATGTTTATTACAGCATTATTTACAACAGCAAAAATATGGAAGCAACCTAAATGTCTATTAATAGATAAATGGATAAAAAAAGAAGAGGTACATATAAAAATAGAATATTACTCAAACTAAAAAAGGATGAACTCTTGCCATTTGTGACAACATGGATGGACCTGAGGATATTAGTCTAAGTAAGATAAGTCAGACAGAGAAAGACAAATGCCATATGATTTCACTTACAAATGGACAAATAAAACAGACTCATAAACACAAAGAAGACACTTGTGATTACTACAGGGGAGGAGGGTAAGGGGAGAGGTGAAATAGGTGAAGGGGTAAAAAGTTAGTGAGAATGTTTGTGTCATGATCTGAGTGATGGCTGCATGAGTGTATACACATGTCAAAATTCATCAAGCTGTACACTAGGATTTGTGCATTTTATTTATGTACCTCAATATAAAAAATTTTAAAGACTTCAGTTTGGGGTAGAGTGAGTTAGAAAAGCCTCTGGAAGAAGGCAGGGGCCATTGCAGGATGGGAAAATAGGGAGTAATGTAATAGAGGCATTATAAGCAAGGGGATTAAGGTTGGAGGCAGACATTAAGGGAGGGGGTGAGTTGTTCTTTGTGCAGTGTTCTTCCTGTGAGGTGACTGGACTCCTTCCATATTGCCCAGTCACAGCTCCTGCCTCTGTGTTACATACTGTGTGGTGTAGCCATTCCAGCTACACCAGATGTCTATGTGTTTGTTCATTTATTTATCTGTTAATTCAACAATATTTCCATTGTGTGCACCAAGTATTATTCTAGGTGCTACAGATAACAGCAGTGACAGTAACAGACAAAATCCTCTATGCCATATTCCCCTGAATTTAATAAGGGAAATCGGCAATAAACAAGTAAAATACACAGTATGTTCTATGATGGTAAGTGCTCTGGAGAAAAATATAGCAGGGTAAGGGGAATAGGAAGTGGAGGAGTGTTTATAAATTTAATCAGGGTGGTCATGGTAAAAGTCACTGAGCAGAGGACTTTTGAGTAAAACTGAAGGAAGTGTGGGGTATTTGGGGGAAGAATATCCCAGGCAAGTACAGAAGCCCTGAGGTAGGGATATGCCTGGCACATTTCAGGACTAAGTAGAAGGCCAGTGCAGCTGGAACAGAGGGAAAATAGGGAGATGAGGCCAGAAAGTTAGTGGAAGGCCCAGATTGTAGTGAAGGGCCTTGGATACCTTTGTAAAGGTTTGGGCTTTATTTATTTATTTTTAAATAGCTTTTTTGAGGTATAATTGATATATAAAAAATGTACATATTTAATATATACAACGTGATGAGTTTGGACATATGCCAACACCTGTAAAACCATCACCACAATCAAAATAATAGACATATTCATCACCTCCAAAGGTATCCCCATTTTTTTTCCAGTGGTAAGAACACTTACTATGAAATTTAACCTATTAACAATTTTTAAGAGCACAATACCGTATGGTTAACTATAAGCACTATGATATACAGCAGATCCCTAGAACTTACTCATCTTGTATACGTGAAACTTTATACCAATTGAACAACTCCCTGTTTTACCTTTCCCCAGTCCCTGGAAACCACTGTTCTGTTCTGTGCTTCTATGAGTTTGACTATTTTAGATATATCATATAAATAGAATCATGCAGTATTTGCCCTTCTGTAATTGGCTTATCTCACTTAGCATAATGTCCTCCAAGTTCATCTATGTTGTTACAAATGGCAGAATTTCCTTCTCTCCTAAGGCTTTATAAATATTCCATTGTATGTATTAACCACATTTTCTTTATCCACTCATCTATCAGTGGACATTTGAGTTATTTCTATGTCTTGGCTATTGTGAGTAGTACTACAGAGAACATGGGATTGCAGATATCTCTTTAAGATCCTGATGTCAATTCTTTTGGGTACATACCCGGAAGTGAGATTGCCCAATCATATGGCAGCCCTAACAAAGAACCTGAATAGGCATTTCTCCGAATGAGACATACAAATGGCCAACAGATACATGAAAAATGTTCAGCATCACTAATCATCAAGGAAATGCAAATCAAAACCTCAAGATATCACCTCACACATGTTAGGATGGCTATTATTTAAAAAATAAAAGATAAGTAGTGTTGGTGAAGATGTGAAGAAATTGGAACCCTTGCACTGTTGATGGGAATTTTAAATGAATGGTGTAATCACCATAGAAAAGAGTACTGAGGTTCCTCAGAAAAATTTTTAAAGGTTTTGGGTTTTACTCTAAAGGAGATAGGAGGGTTCTGGGCAAGGTTTTGGGTTTTTCTCTGAAAGAGATAGGAGGGTTTTGGGCAGGGGAATTACATGATCTGATTTACATTTTTAAAAATAAAATTTAGTTTTGGATATTTTTAGATTTATAGAAAATTTGCAATGGTAGTATTGAGTTTCCATACATCCTTCACCAGGTTTCCCTAATATTACCATTTTACGTAACCATAGTGCATTTGTCAAAACTAAGCTGTTAAGATTGGTACATCACTGACTCAACTCTAGACTCTATTCTGATTTCACCAGTTTTCCAACTAATGTCTTTTTTGCTGTCCCAGGACCCAATCCATATTACATTTAATAACATTTTTAAGTTGATATATACCTCATATATCATAAAATTCACCCTTCCAAAGTATACAATACAGTGATTGTTAGTATTCATAAAATTATGCAACCATCACTACTGATTCCAGAACATTTTAGTGACTTACACTTTAATACTTAACAGGGTTGCTCTGGGCAGAACTATGTTGGTTTCAAGAATAAATTATAAACAGGCAAGGGACAGAAGCAGGGAAGATCAGTTAGGATTTATAATAATCCAAGCAGGGAATGATGGTGGCATGGAGTAGGGAGGTAGCAGTGGTGGTAGTGAAAGTGGTTAGATTCTACATGTTGAAATGTTGCTGACAGGGATTGCTGATTAATTGGATGCCAGGAGAGAAGGTGGGGATGATGCCCAGGGCTTTGGCTGAATGACTGGAAGGTTTCATACGCCTCTGACTGAGATAAGGAAGATTGCAGGGAGAGCAGGATTAGAGAGACAATTGGGGACTGAGTTTTGCTTGTTTTAACTTTGAGATGCCTATTAGATAATCGAGTAGGCTGCTGTATAAATGAGTTTGCCATTCAGAGCAGAGTCTCTGACTGGAGATGTAAATTAGCAAGTCATCAACATATAAGTGGTATTTAAAACCATGAAGCCAAAAGAGATCAACAAAGGAGGGAGAGAAGAAAGAAAGAAGAAAATTTTAAGGAATGAGCCTAGAGACATTCCAACATTAAGATATTGGGAAGATGAGGAAAAATCAGCAAAGGAGACTGGAAAAGAGCAATGGAAAAGGGAAAGTGAGGTGTCTTTGGAGTCAAATAGTTTTACAAAGAAAGTAGAGATCAACTGTGTCAAATGTTGCTGCTATATCACGAGTATGGCGACTGAGAATTCGCTACTGGATTTAGCAACATGGAGCGTGTTGGCAGCCTTGAGACAGGCTTTGGTGGGGTAGTAGTTAAGCCTACTCAGAATGGAGAAAGAGAAATTGGAGACATCCTGTGTATATGGCACTTTCAAGGATTTTTGCTCTTAGGAAAAGGAGACAAATGGGTAGTAACTGAAGGTGAAGGGGGAAGTGAGTTAGAAGAGGTCTTGCTTTTTGTTTTTTAAGATGGGAGAAGTAGCAGCATGTTTTGTTTGTGTGCTGGTGGAACAATCCAATGGAGATCAAGAAGCCATGCAGCCAACAAAGCAACAAAAACAGCAAAACTGACACTGTAGGAGAGAGAGAGAAAAGTGCTGGGACAATATCCTTAAGTTGCTGAGAGGGGATGGGATTCACAGACAGAGGATGAGTCCTTGCTCAGGGCACAGATTGTGCACCCACATTAAAGGGAGAGAGCAGAGGGTATGGGCACAGGTGCAGTTAGGGGCTACATGTGCTGGTGGGAATTCTCATGGATACAGTTTTCTGATGATGCAGAAAGCAAGGTCATCAGTGGAGAATGAGGATGGGGGAGGAAGTGTAGAGCTTCAAGGAGAGAGGAGAATGTCATCTAGGAAGGTGGGAGAGTGAATAGACTAGGGATACGTAATTTGATTGCTAATTAGCATTAAGGGTCCACTTGAAATTAGTGATCATAAATTTAAATTCATGAATTTAGAGCATGGTTGTGGGTTTTTCTCCATGTTTTCCTCTCTGGATACAGTCAAAGAAAATAGGCTGGGAATTGGCTTTAATGAAAGTATTGTTTTGCTGAGTGAGTATGACAAAGCATTAGAGGGCCAAGGGAGCCAGGGAAGTCATTGTCATAATTGACCATAGAATTCAAGCTGCACAGAGAGGGAGGTGGTGAGGCTGGTGGGTAGAGGACAGTGAAAAGATGGAAGGGCTTTGAAGACTGTTGAATCTGGGAATCTAGAAGGAATAGGTTAGAAAAATCATAGTGATCTGAGAGTGGGAGGCTTAAAATTACTATTAGTAATAACAAGATGCAGGGTATGACTGTGAGAGTGAGTGGCTGAGGTCGGGTTAGATAGAGATCAAGAGCCCTGGAGAAGAGGAGTTGGAGGAAATGAGAGTCCAGCATGTTGGAAGGCTCACCTCTGTGGATACTGAAATCACCAAGAATTAAGCAAAGAATAACAGTGAATCAAGAGCCGTTCACTGGTCAGTAGGGGGATAAGTGGGTGGCATAATCTCATGATGTGAGATTCAAAGCTGGAGGTGTTTCGTTTTTTGGAGGAGGGAAAGAGAATGATCTGAAAGCAGGGATGAAAACAGCAACATGGATCCCACCAACTGGTCCAGAGATTCAAAGGTGGTGAGAGAGGAAGCAATCAAATCAATTTGGAGGTTTTAGGAGAAACCCAGTCCTCAGGGAGAGCTATGTTTCAGTCACAGCAGGGAAGTGAAGAAAGTACTCAGACCAGCGGTTGAGGAAAAAGACTTTTCTGAAGACTGACTGTGGGCTTTGGAAGGTCCAGGGAAAGTTTTGAGTAGGGAGGGGAGGAGATAGGGTTGGAAATGAGGATGCACAGAGCTGCATGGGAATCAGCATCCAGTGGTCAGGGATGGCCTGAGGACTTGGGCTTCTCACCATGACTGTCATGAACAGAGATGGAAGTGCAACCAACAGATTCTAACACAGACAAATTGCACCAAGACAGAGAGGGGTTTTGTGGGAGCCACTGAAGGAAGAGTAAGGGCCTTGCCTCTTCTTGATACATGCTTTTAGAGGCCCAGAGGCTGTGGAGGTGTCATTCTTACTTGGAATACCTCCCTCTCAATTTCACATATCATTAATTATTGTGACAATAAACAGCAGCTACCGTTTATGTAAAATATCCTCACTTCTGTAATGGGGCTAGTGATACCTCCCACGTGTCAGCATGAGCTGCCAGTGGCCCTGGCTAATGCCAGCACCTGGCCAGCGCTTTTGTCAGCTCATTTCATCCTCACAACAGCCCTGTGAGCTAGGTATGCCATTAGTCCCATTTTACAGATAAGTAAACTGAAGTCCAGGGAAGTTAGGTAGCTTCCTCAGATTAACACAAAAGTGTCAAAGTTGCAGAGTCCAGATTTGAATCAAGGTCTATTTGACTTCAAAACTTATGTATGCCCTGTGCCCTGTGCCCTGTGCCCTGCACCTCTACCCTCCCTGTTATAGCTTCACATAGGTAAGGGCTTAGGTGATTAATAGTGAAATAGAGGGTAAAAATGTTAAGAGTCATAATTTATTGGTCAGCAACTATATATTGTACAGGTGCTTTGCATGGATTTAAAAAAAATTTATTTAGATATTTAATTCAGCCCACTTTACATGCATTTTAAAAATTTAATCATCATAATTATGCTGCACAGAACAGATGAGAAAACTAAGACTCAGAAGATAAGGAACTTGACCAAATCTTAGTAAGATTAGTAAATAGCACAGCTGGGATTCAAAATAAACGCTGTCTGCACCAGAGCCTGCATTCTTTTCATACCTAACTGCCTTCCCTACTCCTCCCACTGCCCTGTGATACCCCAGAGACCTCACATGGGGTTGAGAGTCAGTGTCACACTCCAGAGCCTCCAAACACTCTCAGAAAGGGATGGCTTACCTGTTGTAAACTATCTCCTGTCAACTTTCCAGCTCCCTTCCCTTCTATAAGCCCTCTTCTCCCTCTACCCTGCTACAGCTTCACAGGCGATTCTTCACAGATGGGCAGCCAAGGTTATGCAACACTGGTACATAGGTATGTAATTAAGTGACTGTGCACATAATGTAGTGGCCTGTAAGGAGCTGCTCCATGTACTGGTATAGGGTGAGAGGAGGGGTGGGGACTTGGCTAGCTGAGCTGGGGTAGAAGTGGAATGAAAACATGACAGCAGCAATGTGACAAGTAATGATGTCTCTGA
The DNA here is from genome assembly GCF_030020395.1 of Manis pentadactyla. Lineage (NCBI taxonomy): Eukaryota > Metazoa > Chordata > Mammalia > Pholidota > Manidae > Manis > Manis pentadactyla. The sequence goes on along the minus strand of NC_080022.1, from coordinate 41,628,457 downwards.
ACCTCAGTTTCCTCAACTGTAAAATAGGAATAATAGTAATACCTACTTGTTAGTAGTACAAGTATAAGGAAAGGACCTAGCGTGCTGCCTGTAACATACTTGGTGCTCAATAAACTTGCCCAAAGTCACACAGGGAGGGGTAGAGCCAGGATAAGTTCTTGAGCATTCTATCATTCTGTACCATTGTGACTGATTTTGGTTACTATCATTTTAAAATTTGTGAGCCATGAGTTTGTAGGGTAGAGTTAATCAGCAGGGAAATTGTATGAGTAATAGACCTTTTACCCTCATTTTCATGGGTGATAGAGAGAGCAGCAGTGCTCTGTCCCTGAAGATGCCCAGTTGCCTTTGAAGGCAGGGGGTTCTCCTAGCTAGCTTGGGTCTGCTTGGTGTGTGCTAAGGGCAGGGGCAGGAGTAGAGAGGCCATTCAACTGAGGATTTATAATTCCTTCCTTGAACAGACTCCTTGCTCCCCCACACCATTGCCCTGCACCTTAGGTTGCCAGGTGACAGCTGGAAACTCTGATCCTTTCTGTATTTCTGTGCTTCTCACCTTGCTCTGTGAAGTCTGTCGACTCTGTGCTAATGACGCAGGGACTCTGAGCTCAGGCCTGGACTGAAAGTGGAGGAGGGCGATGGACGGGAGGTGAAGTCCAAGGGGATGCCCATACTCCCTCTTTTGAGCATCCCAACCACTGCCCCCAGCTCAAAACTGAGCATCCTCCTGTGTGCCTCTCAGCCTTTGTCCCACTCACCCAATTGTTCACAAGAACTATCAATTCCATTTCCCAAATTTCTCTTGAACACATTTTCTCCTCAGTTTTGTTCCATAAATGTTTATCGAGGGGCCAACTGTGAGCCTGGATCTCCCTTCTGCTCCTTTTCTACCTCTGATTCTTATTATCTCCCTCTTAGACTGTAGCAGCAGAATGGATCTCCCTGCCCTCAGTCTTGCTGCCTCCACATGCTCTCTGATCACTGTCACTCCACAGCTTAAAACCCAGGGAGGAATGTCCATTGATATCAAAACGTTCCTCTGCCTATCTTTCCTTTCCAACTCCACCTTCACTCACCTTTCAGGCAGTCCACATGCCACCCACGTGTTCTTCAAACACTCAATCTCCAAACACAAGATGCACTAAAAAAATGCAAAACTTTTTTTCAAACAGTTTTAGGTTTACAGATTGCAAAGACTGTACAGAGAGTTCCCATTTACCCCATACCCAGTTTCCCCTATTATTACTCTCTTACTTACTAGAATGTAAGTTCATTCTAGAACAAATGTATACTATTTTTGTTCTAAGTAACCAATATTGACACTTTATTATTAATCAAAGACCATAGTTTATTCAGATTTCCTTAGTTTTTAACCTAGTATCTCTTTTCTGTTCTGGGTTCCCATCCAGGATACTGGATTGGATACATATTGCATTTAATTTTTCTGTCTCTCAGCTCTGAGGATGATTTTTTTTGTTGCTTCTTGCTTTCCCTTCTACCTAGGGATTATCCCTACTCCCCATTTCCCACCAGCAAACTTCCATTTGACTTTAAAGACTCAGTTCAAGTTTAACCTCCTCTAGGAAACCTTTCCTGACCCACCTCTGCCCCAACCTGGGTTAAGGGCCCCTCCTTTACTTCCCACTCTTACCAGCTACCTTGCATGTGTCTGGCACTTGTCTGCCTTCCTCCCAGACTGCAAGCTCCCTAAGGGCAGGGACCAGGTCTGATTCATATCTACCGTTCCAATGCCCAGCACAGGTCCTGGCAAACAGTAAGCGTTCAGTGGAGGCTGGCAAAATGAAAGTGCTCAGGCTGTGACTTTATACCTCTCAAAGTCAAGTTCAGCCATTCTCTCTGCACCTGTCATGTCTGAGCCTTCTCTTGGTCCAAGATCAAGTTTTGTCTCCCTCAGGAACCTCATCTGGTCAGTTCTGCTGAGGCCCCTGGGGCTCCTCTCAGGTTAGCCTCTGTAGGATGGGCATGCTGTTTTCTTACCACTTTTCTCTCAGAGCCATGGGACACCAGCCCAGTCAGATTATCTGATGCATCTGTGATATCATTTGATCCTGAGAGGCAGTCTTGTCACCCTCATTATACTCATTATATGAGGACATTGAAGCCCAGAGAGGTTAAATGTTTGTACTTTACCACAGGTCACACAGCTGGAAGATGGTTTAAGTGAAGACTTGAACCCAGGCCTCGTGACTCACCTCCAAGCCTGGGCTCTTCCCCCTGGACCACACTGTTTCTGCATATAAAAAGTGAGACTTAGCCACAAGGAACAATTAAGTGCTATCCTGGAGCCATTCCAGTATATGCTAGCCTTTTGTGCAGGGACTGTTTTAAACAGGGACCCCTAGCTGAACCCACAGCAATATAAACTGACTGAATCCTTTGGTTTCCTCAGCTGGCACTTGGGGAAGCAGAGATAAGTGAGGTAGGAGAGAGGAGAAAGAGTGAATAGAGAAAATCAGAGGTGATTCTAAGATTGGACATTGTGTCCAGGCTCCCATAAGGTGCCATTTTGTGAGGAGAGAGAATATTCTCTCAGGATACTGCCCTTCCCCACCAGTGAGCTGCTCTGTCAACTGATTGAGCCCAAACGCCGGCCTGGAAATTTACCACCAGCAGAGGCATAATTAGTCCTTTAATTTCCTTCCAGCAGAAGTTTGCTCCCGCAGTTACCAGCCCTGTTTTCTTGGGTTCCTCCCTCTTTGCACTTTCCTACACCTCCAGTTCTTGAGGAATCTGAGGCCTGTTCTGGCTGTGGTACCAGGAGAAAGGTAGCAGATTATTGAGGGCAAGCTGTAAATCGAGTGAACATGACTAATGGTTATACAGAGCTTTACAGCTGGCCAAGCACTTATCTCATTTTATCCTCCCAGCAATACCAAGAAAAGGATATTATTATCAAACCCATTTTGCAGTTAATGAATTGTCTCAGGAAGTCAGCTAATTGGTCCAAGGTCACATGCCAGGAAGTGGCATTGCTGGAATTTAAACTCAGAGGTATATGACCCCAAAATCCATACTCCTACTGATGCCCCCACAGTACCCACTCAGATGCTTATGGTGTTTAATTAAATGACAAATAAGTCCTGAAGGGACAGTAAAATTAAGAAAATAATGAGAAAGAGGATTTTAAGAGGCTTCTTGAAGTAGGTGATCCCACCCCTGAGATAAGAAGAGAAGTAGATGGTAAGGTATAGAATTTTTTAAAAAAATATTTTTGTCTTATTCCCAAAGGGATTTGAAGTGGTAGAGAAAGATCACAGAATGAGGGACTTCATCTTTTTCTTTTTTCCAGTTTGGTTGTAACTCTAGCCTGATTTAAGGCAAGTACTTGACCTCTTTGTGCCTCAGTTTCTTTATCCTTCCTCTCTCAAGAGCTGGCTATGAGGATTGATGAAGTACTGTATGAAAAATCCTTGTTGCCTGACACTTAGTAAATATTTAATTCATGCTAGCAATTATTGTTATTTAGGCTCTTTAGAGCTAGAAGGGGCCCTAAAAACATCATCTAGTATACTATCCCTTAAGATGGAAGATGGTAAACCCAAGGCTCAGAGTGGGGGATATTCATAAGTCCACAAAGCAAATTAGTGGTAGAATTAAATCATACCCAGGCCTCCTGACTCCCAGCCTGTACCATGTGGCTCCCTGACTATTGTCAGTCTGCCTCTGACGGGTTCCCTCACCCTCTTCAGATGATTGTCCCCGTTCCCTTACAAGTAAATTTCAAAGCATTTGCTTTGTGGAGCTGGGTGTTTATCGTATTTTTAGAATCTGCTGGCACCTGTATGCAAATGATCCTCAGGGGACTTGTCTGCTATAGTGACTCAGGCCAACTCCCAAAAGAAAGCAGCTATGAGACCAATGGGAAAGCAGATCCCCGACTTTCTTTCTAGTGAAGTCTTGGAAGTCCTGGGGAGTTCATTCTAATCTCTTACCTGCCCTGTGCATGTTAACTCCTTGTGTCTCTGGAAATGGGATCAAAGGTAGGTTGCTGGGCCAGGCTCCCCGCTGAGGTTTGGGGCCTTGGAATGTCAAGTCAGAAGCACTATGGAACCCAGGCCTGTGGACATTCACAGCAGCTGTTCACCTATGGTACTGGCTGAATGGAGACAAACAACTTTTTCAGACAACCCAGTGGTTCTTCCCTGTAGAGCTGGAGAGACCTGGATGATGATGAGAAGAAGAGGAGAGGAGAGCAAGGCCTCAAACACTTCTCCTGGAGAGCCAGTTTCCCTGACTCCTGGCATAAAGCAGTGTTCTGATTCCCAATGGCCTCACCGTTTCGCACATGCTTACCGAACGTCCTCCAGGCAAGAGGCCCTATATTGGGTGCCACTATGTTGGGAACCCCTCACTGGTTCCCTATTCTCTGCAAGACAGTGTCTAAGCACCTGGCCTGGCACTTAAACCCTCTGTGATCTAGTTCCAGTCTCACTTCCTACTTCCTCCTCCACTTAGTATTTTTAAATACTGTGTTAGATTGCAGAGAATGTAAAATTCTATTGATTGTAAGATACATGCTTATTTCAGAGATGCTAATATGAAAAAGTGGACACTCTAGAATCCACAAAACATGATATTTTACAGTGAAATGAAACTGCTTGTACTCTTCCCAGAGCCATGCTGTTTCAGGCCTTATGTTTTTTTCTTTTTAACTATTTATTACAGAAAATTTCAAACAATCACTCAGATAGAGACTAAACAATATATGCATCCCTTCATCCATCTACAGTTATCAACTTATGGTTTGTCCTCCATGTTTTCCCCATATTTCCTTTTCCCTGAACTATTCATGGTAATAATGATTACTGGTATCCACTGTGGGCTTAGATTTTCTTAATTGTAAAAGTAATATATACTCTTTAGAAACATTTTTGAAATTACATCCAAGCATGAAAAGGAATATATTATTGACATTTTGGTTGGTTTCTTTCCAGTTTCTTTTCTATAAATTTTTAACTTAATTGAAGTCTTACTCTATATTCAATTTTATTTATATCCTGCTTTTTTAATGTAACATTATAACCTAAGTAAAACTAACATTGTTGGAAAACCTTTTTGAATATATTTTTAAGGACTTCATTGTCCTTTATAGGACATTAATCCATTCATTCATTCATTCATTCATTCATTCAACAATATGTGTTGTGCTTACTGTGTGTTAGGTAAAAGAATGAGGCACAATCTCTGACTTCTCAAAGCTTAGGTTTTCTTCATTGTTTCAACATTTAACTGCTCTTTAGTTTTGGCTGCTATGAAGTGTACTCCAAGAAGGGACTAGTGGTTACCAAAGGGGAGGGGTGGGGGATGGTGGGTGAGGAGGGAGGGAGAAGGGGACTGAGGAGTATTATAATTGGTACACATGGTGTGTGAGGGGGTCATGGGGAAGACAGTGTAGCACAGAGAAGACAAGTAGTGACTCTGTGGCATCTTATTACACTGATGGACAGTGATTTCAATGGGGTATGGGGGGACTTGATAATATAGGTAAATGTAGCAACCACAATGTTTTTCATGTAAAACCTTCATAAGAGTCTTTATGAATGATACCTTAATAAAAATAAATAAATAAATGAAAATAAACAAACAAACAAATAAATAAATAAATACTGCTGCAGTGATCACTGGTTATCCTTGTGTGTAAAACTTTTCTTAGGTTTCATATTATTTCCTTTGGATAGATTTTCAGTACAGGAAAACCTTGTTTTGTGCATTTACTTTATTGTGCTTTGCAGATACTGTGTTTTTCACAGATTGGAGGTTTGTGGCAATGCTGTGTCAAGCAAGACTATTGGTACCATTCTTCTAAAAGCCTTTGCTCACTTTGTGTGTCTGTATCACATTTGGTAATTCCTGAAATATTACAAACTTTTTCATTATTATTACATTTTGTTATGTTGAAGTATTGTAATTATTTGAATTATTTGTGGTCGCCATAAACTGTGCCTGTATAAGGGCAAACTTAATTGATAAATGTCGTGTTCTTACTACACCACCACTGGCCATTCTCCAGTTTCTCTCTCCCTCTCCTCAGGCCTCCCTATTCCCTGAGATACAACAATATTGAAATTAGGCAGGTTAATAATAACCCTACAGTGGCCTCTAATTGTTCAAGTGAGAAGAAGAGTTGCATGTCTCTCACTTTAAATCAAAAGCTGGAAATGATTAAGCATAGTGAGGAAGGCATATCAAAAGCCAAGACAGGCTTTAAGCTGGGCCTCTTGTGCTAAAAAGACAAGATGTGAATGCAAAGGAAAAGTTCTTGAAGGAAATTTAAAGTGCTACTCTAGTGAATGTATGAATGATAAGAAAGTGAAAAAGCCAAGGGGTTCAAGGCTTTATTTTAGTGAGCTGGGTCAAACCAGACAGAACATTCCCTTAAGCCAAAGCCTAATCCAGAGCAAGGCCTTAAGTCTCTTCAATTCTGTGAAGACTGAAAGAGGAGAGGAAGCTACAGAAGAAAAGTTGGAAGCTAGAAGATGGTTTGTGAGGTTTAAGGAAAAAAGCCATCTCTATCACATCAAAGTGCAAAGTGAAGCAGCAAGTTCTGATGTAGAAGCTGCAGCAAATTATTCAGAACATTTAACTAAGATCATCAATGGAGGTGGCTACACTAAATAACAGGTTTGCAATGTAGACCAAACAGCCTTCTATTGGAAGATGATGCCATTTAGGACTTTCATAGCTAGAGAGGAGAAGTCAATGCCTGGATTCAAAGTTCAAAGAACAGGCTCTGTTGTTAGGGGCTAATGAAGCTAATGACTTTAAGTTGAAGCCAAGTCTCATTGACCACTCTGAAAATCCTTCAGAATTATGCTAAATCTATTCTGCCTGTGCTCTATAAATGGAACAACAAAGTGTGATCACAGCACATCTGCTTACAACATGGTTTACCGAATAGTTTAAGCCCACTGCTGAGATCTATTGCTCAGAAAAAGGGATTCCTTTCAAACTATGACTGTTCGTTGATGATGCATCTAGTCACCCAAGAGCTCTAATGGAGATGTTCAAGGAGACTAATGTGTTCATGCCTGCTAACACAACATCCATTCTGCAGCCCATTGCTCAAGGATTCATTTAGACTTCAAGTTTTATTATTTAAGAAATACATTTCACAAGGCTATAGCTGCCATAGTGATTCCTGTGATGGATTTGGGCAAAGCAAATTGAAAACCTTCTGGAAAGGATTCACTATTCTAGATGTCATTAAGAGCATTCACGAAACGTGGGAAGAAATCAAAATATCAACATTAAGAGGAGTTTGAAAGAAGTTGATTCCAACCCTCATGGATGACTTTGAGGGGTTCAAGACTTCAGTGGAAGAAGTTATGTGCAGATGTAGTGGAAATATCAAGAGAACTAGAATTAAAAGTAGAGCCTAAAGATGTGACTGAACTGTTGCGTCTCATGATCAAACTTGAATGGATAAGGAGTTGCTTCTTAGGGATGAGCAAAGAAGGTGATTTCCTGAGATGGAATCTACTGGTGCAGGTGCTGTGAAGATTGTTGAAATGACAATGAAGGATTTAGGATATTACATAAACTTAGTTTATAACGCAGTGGCAGAGTTTGAGAAGATTTACTCCATTTTGAAAGAAGGATAAAATGGTATCAAACAGCATGGCATGCTACAGAGAAATTGGTTGTGAAAGGAAGAGTCAATTGATGTGACAAACCTCTCTGTTGTCTTATTTTAAGAAATCGCCATGGCTGCCCCAGCTGTTAGCAACCACCACCCTGCAGTCAGCAGCCATCAACATCAAGGCAAGACCCTCCATCAGTAAAGAGATTACAACTTACTGAAAGTTCATATGATAGACAGAATTTTTTTAGCAATAAACTATTTTTAATTGTAAACCTTAGTACTTTTAAATAATTTAAAAATTATATATCTTATATGCATTGATTTTTTTAAGACATAATGCTATTGCACACTTAATAGACTACAATATAGTAGAAATATAACTTTTGTGTGCACTGGGAAACCAGAATATTCATTTGACTCACTTTTATGCAATATTTTCTTTATTGTGGTGGTCTGAAACTGAAACCCCAATATCTCTGAGGTGTGTCTATAGTGAGATTCCCATTTCACTCTCCTTTTGCCAGCAATGAAGATTAGTTTAATTTTAGCTAATTCAACAGCAGAAAGTGCTATCTCACCTTTTCAAATTGCATTTTTCTGATTACTTATTGAACAATAATCCATTTATTTATTAAACATTTTTTTCCCCCTGTGAATTGTCTGTTTGACAAGTCTCCTATTTTATCACTGGCAAATTCTCAGTACAAGGTCTGACTCTTCATTTCCTCTTACTTGCTTTGGCCTGAGGATCTATTAAGTATAATCTTGTTCCAAGCTTCTTTTTTTTCCTCCTAGTTCTCTCTCACCTCACTTCTTCCCCCACCTCTTCCTGTCTTGAAGGGGAGTTGGATGAGTCACGGAAAGGGTACAGCAGGTGGCAAATTAAGTGAATTCCCCAGAGAGACTTCTCAGAATGCTCTGAATGGTGCTGATGTCAATTTGGAGGCAAGAGTAGTGAAGAGGAAATGGGTTGGCAACCCTGATGCTATATTTTTCCAGACCAAAGCAATGGGGTGTTATAGATGATGGTTCTTTCTGTAGGCATCTTCAAAATGTCTGCTATGTGTCCAGACCTGTACCCAGTGCTGATGAGGGCTTTTTAGCTAGAGAATACACAAATGAAATAGGTCGTAATTAATACTCAACTATGTACATGTCAAAGGTATTCACACTAGGTGGAGATGTTCAGCAAACAGTTGGAAACTTCTGTCTGAAACTTGGAAGTGAGGGACACAGAGGAGAATAAAGAACCAGCATAAAAGACAAAGCAGGAATAGGAGGAGATGAAGGGGAAGCCCTGGTGAAGTGAAGTCTCACAAAAGCTGAGGAAAGGAGGGTTTCTAGAAGAGGAGTGTGTGTTTGGGGGATGTCATCTTAGTTAGAGCAACAGAGAGATTACTATCCACAGGTCTCCCATTCATTAATTCCTTTGTTCATTCAGTATTTTTGGAATACCTGCTAGGTGCCAGGCATTGCTCTGGACATTTCTGAGGGTACAGAAATGAATGTGATCCCCTAATTCAGTCTAACTGAGGAGCTATGGATGGGAGTAGAAACATATTTGGTACAGGTGCTATTACCCATTCATTAAAAAAATATTTATTGAACATCTAATGTATGCCAGATACATTGAGGAACAATGAAAAGAAGCCCTAGAGCCTTTAGTTTATCTGTCTGAAGTAAAATGTAGTGTCTATGTCTTAGTGGAAATCATGGAAATCAATAGTCATATCCATGAGAGGTTTTGAGTTTTGCATTTTTGAGGGTTTTATGTGAGAGACTTAAGGCCAAAAATAAGAACCCAGGGCCCTCATCTCTCTGGGCCTTGGTTTCCCATCTGTAAAATGAGGGAGTTGACTCTATATGTACTGATCATAAGATTTGTCACATGTGAGGTAACCTCCCTGCTAGACTGAATTCCAAGGGCAGGGCTCACACAGGTCTTTTTTACTTGCTTAGTAAATATTTATAGAACTGATTACTCTTGTATGTATTCTGTGCCCTGCTGTCACTAAAGTAAAGGCCTAAGTACATTTTGTGTAAGTCCAGAAGGAAGGATGATGAATTTTGATGCTGGATCCCAAAGAACTTCCCAGAATAGGTGCCCTTTGACCTGGACCTCAAAGGTTAGATAGGATAACAGAAGGCTGAGAAGTGTTTTATAATCCCCAGTCCTGGATTCCAGTGACCTCTTTCCTACACTCTGCCCTCAAAGGTCTACCAGTTACTACCTATGTACCCTTGGACAACAGTTTTCTCACCTGTAAGTCAAAAGTGACAATAATACAAGGTATGCTGGAAAGAAAATTACGTGGAGTCAGACTATTTGGATTTGAGTCCCAGACCACCCAAAAAGTAAGTAGCTGTGTGATCTCGGGAAAGTCACTTTCCCTCTCTAGGCCTCCATTTTCCTACCTGCAAAATAAAGGAATCCAACTGGATGAGTTCAAAGATTAATTTCTTTTGTCTCTAAAAAGTCTGCACCACAGGATCATTTTTAGGATCCAATGAGATGATGCAACAAAACGTGTATAAACTGTGGGATGCTGTAGAATGTGGTCTGTACTACTGAGGACAGATGGGTGTGACATCAGGGCAGCTTCAAAGGAACACTCTCTCCATTCCTCAGTCCTCTGCTTCTCCCAGATTCCTGAAAAGGTCTCCCTCTGGTTTCTTCCCATTCTATGGGACATAATGTCTGGACTCCCAGATGCTGCAAAATACAAAGGGCTTGGAGCTTGGCAGCTGTGGGTCAGATGGTGGGGCATGGGGAGAGCCAGCCCCGAAGCTCTGGTTACCTGCCTCCCTGGAGCTCATGATCCCTACCTGCCCCCAACCTAGACTAGAGGGATTGAGTTGAAGAGGAAGCAGGGAGGAGTCTGGCTCAGGGAGTAGGTATGCAGCAGCACAGGACCCAGGGATAGAGTCCCAGAGAAAATGTCTTACTAGTTGTGTGACCTCTCAAATTCTGTCACTGCTCTGGGACTCCCCTTTTTGTTTATAACGTGGAAAGGGGCCAAAAAGAGGAGATGGATTGTATGATCTCACAGACCCTTTTCCAACCAATCCTGAGGTTCTAAATGAGTTTTCCTACTTAACACATAGTCAACCCTTGAGTTTCATTCACCAGCATCCTTATTAGGTGCCTACTATGTGCCAGATGCTGTGGTTGTATTTCGCTAAATATAAGATTGGGTCTCAAGATGCTCATCATCTGAAAGAGGAGACAGCTAAATAAACCAGTAGCTATAATAAATGTGATGTGTGTATTAATGTAATGCCAAACTGTAAGAGAGCAGAGAAGGAAATTATTCCTTTGAGAGATGGTCAGGGAAAGCTTCAGAGGGGATGTGACCTTTGAAAAGGGTTGTGAATTATAAAAGAGAAGGGGATTCCAGGCAAAGATCAGCAGATCAGCATAAGGCCTAGGGGTATGAAGGAGCAGTGTATTTAGGAAACCACAAGTAGTTAGACAAAGCTGGAACTCATTGGTTCAGTGGAGGAATGAGAGGGAAGGAACTTCAAGGAAAGCTTGAGTTAGATCCTAGTGTCAGTATGTTCTACGGAGAAGCTTGTACCCCCAGCATGTGGGCTGTGGGAAGCTAGGGAAGGGATTCAGGGAGATAATGAAGTTGGATTTTAGGAAAACCCATCTAACATTAAGTGCACTCTACTAAAAATGTTGCAGAAACCCAATAAATCCATCCTTTCAGCAAAAATTTGTTGGAAATCTCCCCTACATTCTGTGCCTGTGCAGTGCCAGGCACCGAGACACAATAGCAGGAAAAACCAGACATCCTGTTCTTTTGGCACTTGCAGTTTGGCAGGGGAGACAGACCTTAATCAAATAATTACACAAATAAATACAAGACTACAGTGCGGATAAGTGCTACAAAGCAGAAGCACATGGTGCCAGGAGACCCTGTAATTGGAGCATTTGACTTTGCCAGGATGGTCAAGGCAGCTTCTCTGCTGAGCTGGGTTGCAAAGGAAGAGTGTTGTCTCAAGGACAGGCACTAGGAAGTTTCTGTGGGAATGGGCCTCTCCTGCTTCAGAACCCCCATCCAATATGTGTTTGCCTTCTACAGTAAATAGGCAAACAGGTGTTGTGCCTATTCATCCATTGATCTTCAGGACCTAGCCAACACTTGCCACAGAATCAGCACCCAGTGAAGATTTGAAGGAAAAGAAGGAAAACACATGAGGTACTTTAGATGTGTGAAGATAGTACTATTCCCCAGAACACTAACCATCTTCCTTCCTGCAGCTGTTCCTCCCATGATACAGTTTCAAGTTCCTATCACTGTTCTGGTCATTCTGCTAATTGTCAAGGTCCCTGTGACAGATGATACAAATCATTACAGATGTAGCCTTGTGCAAAGAAAATTGGTCTCTTGGAACCAGAGAACCTGATTTTATTTAAGCTCTTTTTCATCATTCACTGTCTTTCACCTCTTCAAGCCTCAGTTTCCTCTTTTGTGGAATGGGGATGCTGGTCCTTCTCTCACAGGATTTCTCTGGGAATTACTCAGATAATAAGAAAAAACTCTGTAAACTCTAAATAAACCTAAGTTTTAAATACTTGGAGGGAGGGCTGCCACATGAGTGAAAAATTAGATTTATTCTTTGTGTCCTAGAGAACAGAATTAAATCAATGGACATACCACATGCAGATTTCAGCTCATCAGAAGGAAGAAATGTCCTAACAATGAGAGCTGTCCATCAGTGGAATGGCTGCTTTTTAAGGTGGTAGGCATCCAACACTGGAAACACTCAATACAAGTATGCTGTAGAAGGAATTCCCATTTTGAGTGAGAGGGTAGGTTGAATAACTTGTAGGATTTCATTTCAACTTCAGAATTCAACAATCTAATAGTCATGGAGAGGGCATATGTGGCAATGAGAGTAGCACAAACAGAAATATGGAGCGGAAATGGGTATGGCATATGTGGGCAGCCATGTGGAAATTCCAGAAGGAAACAAAAGGTCTGTGTTGGATTGATGATCAGTGGAAGGTAGAGAAGATAACTAATCTTGGTTGAGCACCTGTGTACCAGACACATGTGATTGTAGTGGGTGATTTCCGGCCTTACCCTCTGGTGGAGGAGAGAGTGTTGGCCCCAGGAAGCCTTAGACATGATTGGAGGACCTACCTGGAGGCTACAGAGTGGGCTGGATGTTGGAAGCAGAAGAGGAATGAGAATACACAGTGTGGTTGGGCTGTTGGCTGTGTTGAAAATGCATAGACTTTGGACAAAAGACAATCTGAATCCTGACTTTTTCTCTTTATAGCTTGTGACTCTAGCAATTTACTTAGCCTCTCTGACCCTTAGTTAATTGGCATATAAAATGGGGTCTCAAACTTGTCCTGCTTCAGGCTGATGTAAGAAGAGAAGTGATGTAGAGTAAAGGGCATCCTGAGAAGAGCACAGGTTTTGGGACCAGACAGACCCAGGGTTGAATCTCAAGTCTGCCATGACCTGGTTACAAGATCTTAGGCAAGTTATTTAACTTTTTTCCAACTGGTAAAAGAAATAGTAGTATTTACAAGGCTGTTTAGAAATTACATAAAATAGGAAAAGTGTTTAGTAAAGTGCCTAGTATATAACAATGCTCAACTAGTGGTTTTACTTTGTTATCACAAATAGTAAATGAGATCTCATATATAAAGCATTTACCAAAGTGCCTGGCACATAGTAGGTGTTGAGTTGATGTTATCTTCCTTCTCCCTCGCCCCTCTGTCTGTCTGCCACACTGAAGCGGCTGCTGAAGTTCAGGGCAGAGGCTTGTTCACTCTGTTGTCTATTCTTTGGTATAATGCTCTGCCCATAGGAAAAGCTCAACGAATGCCTGTTTGATAGAAATAAATTGATTGCTCTTGATGTCATGGTCTCCTTCCTCAAGTGGCCAGTGAGTCATGCCTCTTCCTCTCTCCTCCTTCCTGTCTCCTCTGTGGTTCTATTTCTGACTCTCATTAGTGGGAGAGGAATCAGTGTTTGTCAAAGTGATTTTAAAAAATAAAAGAGAGTGGGAGGTTCAGGAGTGATTCTCTGGGCTACTTTCCATTGAGCACAGGCTAGTGAGAGCTGGATTGTTGTTTTCAAACTTGCTTTTGTATAAGTGAAATAACCATAACAATATCAGCAATAAGAGCAGCAGCCACTATGAGTTTTTTGAGTACCTACTATGTATGCTTTGCCAGGCTATCCCCGTACATTATCTCTAATCCTCACACAATCACTTCAAGATTACAATGTTACCAGCACTTTACCTATGAGAAAACTAAGTCTTAGAGAAGTTAAATAATAATTAAGTGCTAAATACTCTCATATTTGAGTACCTATTATGAGCTAGACACTTAATATACATCTTAGTTAATTATAAACATGCAACAAAGTAGGCATTATTATTTCCATTCCAGATTTGAGAAAACTGAGCCTCAGAGAGTTAGATAAACCAAGGTGTCCAAAATCACAAAGCTGATGAATGGCAGGTCTGGGAGTCAAGGCCTGTGCAACTCTTATACTTGTCCATTCCCTTTCTGTCAGGCTGTTTTCTACTCTTTGCAGAAAGTATCATATTGACACTGGCTGGAGGCAGCCCTTGAGTGGGAAGTGACATACGGCATGAGACTCATTCCCTTCAGTTGAAGACCCTGGGAAGCTGGCCCTGCTCTTGGGATTGGCTCTGGAAGTGCAAAAAATAATAACTGATGCTTATATGGCACTTACTATGTACTCTGTGCTAGGAAGTGTTTCAAGCATTTTAGATATAATAACTTAATCTCCACAATAACTTTGTAAAGTAAGCATTGTTATTATTCCCATTTCATAAACGAAGAAACTAAGGCCTAAACAGGTAAATTGCCCAAGGAGGAGATTTACACAGGAGCATAAATATCAGGAGTCAGTGATCACTAGGAGCCACTGCAGAGGCTGCCTACCATAGTCACATAGTAAGTGGTAGAACAGGAATCACACCCAGACGACCAGCTCAAGAGACCATGTTCTTACCCTCAAATCTATGTGGCCTTTTTAACAAGTGGCGATTGAATCCCTACTGTGTGCACAGCCTTGCACTAGACACTGAGAATATAGAAATGAAACTGATTCCACATACAACCTTATTTATTATCATACCAGGATTCCCAATTAATTGAGCATCAATTGGGTGATATGTCTCTTCTATCTAGAGCTGGGGTACGTACAGGGCCTGGCTCCAGCCAGAGATGGGGGACTAGAAACTCTCACAGAGAAATGGTAGGACTCAGGCAGAGTGAGAAGAGTTGAAGCAGTGCAGTGGTTCAGAAATTTTGCCTGGGCTTCTAGATCACGAGTCTGCAAGGGTGGCTTCATTGTAAACCCTACAGGACAAGCTTTAGGGTCTGATCCTATAGCTGGGTGGAAAGAGTCTTGTCAGTGGTGTTGTCTCTGAGGAACTTGGGAAAAGAGGCAAGGGCATGGAAGGGGTGGATCAAACACTGCTGCTATGTTTCATAAATAAACAAACAGTGCTTTTGTGTAGATATGGCAAAGAGTGAATATTTCTCTCATAGTGCCTAAGATTCCCAGTGTTATATGTTTACTCACTGACTCATTCATCCATCTCTTCATTCATTCATTCATTCATTCACTCACTCATTTTGTGAGCTGGAGAAAGTTGTAATTGCCAGAACTCTTAGGGAGAAGTACTATATGTGCTCAGAAGGAATACTGTGATAAGCTGCTTGAGGTGAAGAGTAAGACATCCAAAGACTATGCTCAATGAACAGGAGATGGTGACTG
This sequence comes from Manis pentadactyla, assembly GCF_030020395.1. NCBI lineage: Eukaryota > Metazoa > Chordata > Mammalia > Pholidota > Manidae > Manis > Manis pentadactyla. Next base: position 41,613,073 of record NC_080022.1, on the reverse strand, counting down.
AGCATGGTGAGTGTGTTAAATGTGATTTTGTTTTGCTGAGTAAGGTTGTACCAGTCTGGGCCAGAGCTGAATTGCTGAGGACATGGAGAAGCTGAGTCTTGCCAGAAACATAACTATTATCTTTGATTTCTCAACTTTCACATTTAATCTGTCACCATGCCTTATAATTCACCTCTTCAATACCTCTTGAATCTGTTTCTATTCCATCTCTGTTGCTACCACTCTAGATGAAGTCCTTATTGGGTCTCACTTGAAGCACTGCAAAGAGCTTCTAACCAGCCTTCCTGATTCCCATCTCTCTTCTCCCTCCAGTTCATTCTCCATATCACAGCCAGAGAGATCTTTCTAAAATTCAGATCTAATTATGTTTATCTCTGCCTCAAAATCTTTGCTCCTGAAAGATAAAGTCCAAACCCTGTAGCACACCATTCAAAGCTCCTTCTAGCTTCATTGCCTACCCATTTTCCATTTCCCACCATTTCTTAAGTTCTTCTGGAGTACTCGCTGGCAAAAATTCTTCCTTCTGCTAAAATACCTTTCCTTCACTTCTCTGCTTGGAAAATTCTTTAGAAAAGTCCCTGTTATCCTCTTTCTATTACCAGATCAGCACATCTCCAGGCGATGCTTGTGGGCTTGGTGCATATTGCGCTAGGAGGAGTCATATTGTCTACCACATTTCTCCTCCTGAGCATGTTATAAATTGCACTTTCTTGGATGCGCATGACTTGCTTTGGCTAGTGGAATGGGAAAAGCAGAAGTTTTAAGAGCCAAAATATGACTCACATACTTTCTTTCCTTCTGGTAGGTGCTCTATCCGTCTTTATCCTGGAATAAGGAAGACAAAAAGCTAACTCTTAATGGATATGTAATAATAGTGAAAAATAAAACATTGTTTAAGTTGCTGAAATTTGGGGACTGTGTGTTAGTGACTAATTCAATATATCCTAACTGATATACTATCTCTGTTTTGACCTTCCAATACTACCCCAAACTACCATGTTTCTACCTTATCTGACTTGCGTGACACATTTTCTTAATACTGCTTATGTGGTATTGATGACATATTGTCACATATTGCTAATTATCATTTCAATGGTCTGTCTTAACCACCTCTACACCTTTACTGAGGCATCCCTGTGGGCAGGGATGGTGCTTATTCCATTTTTATACCACACAAAGTGTGGTTCAAGGCTAAGGCAATATATTATAATGGGTATAGGAGTCAGACAGACTAATTTTAAATTCTAATCCTGACATTTGGTGGGCAACATCTTTGAATCTCAGTTTCCTCATCTATAAAATGGAGTAATAATACATACCCTACAGGTTTTTTTTAAGTTTATGGATAACAGGTGCAACATTATTACAAATAATGGCATGCTGTAATTGTTCCTATTACTTGTTTTTATTATTATTATTGGTGGTGTTCAGTAAATGTGGATAAATTTTTCATTGATTGAGGTGCAATGGTATGTGCACTGAACTTGGAATCAGAAGTCCTAGATTTAAGGCATAGCTCTTATCACCATCTTTTTTACCTTGGGAAAAACCACTTACCTTGTCGGCATTTTTGCATTCTCAACTATGAAATGTAAATACTAATAACACCTACCTCACAGGGATTTCATAAAATTTATATGAACTAATATATGAGGTAATGTTTTATATATGTTCAAGCATCACACATCTAAAACTAATGAAAGAGAGAAGATTGGCTGGTCTTTCACATGGGGATTGTGTGGACATTTGTGAAGCATGCACATGTGCTCCAGTAACACTGAGCTGTTTGTCTTGTTCTTTGCTTGCTTGCTTACGTGTTTGCCTTTCTAACTACACTGTGAGCTGTTTGAGATAAAGAATTGTCTTGGTCATTTTTTTTAGTGAGAATGTTTATTTCTTCTTATATAAGAGTAATATAAGCATATGTAGAGAAAATAAAAATACATGAGGAATATTAAAATCTCTGTACTTCTTGTCTCTCATACAGAGATAATCACTATTAACCTTCTGATGTGCTTCTTTCCAGTTTTCTTCTCTGCATGTATATCATTACAAAATGGATACCATATCACATATATAAGCATTGTTCCATGTCATTAAATATTCTTACCTGAATAAAAACACAAGAATTCTTGTATTTTAACCCTGCTCCTATTATTGAATATATAAGTTGATACTTTTTCACTGTCTACATAAAGTGGTAACAAACATTTTTGTACTTAAGTATTTGTCTGATTTTGTAACAGGACTTTTTAGAAGGAAAGTTGCTGAGTCAAAGGGAACAAATATTTTAGTGCTCTTGAGACTTCCAAACTGACTTCCAGAGAGACTGAACCAGGTTCCACTCCCATGAGCAAGGCATGAGGTTGTACATCTCACTACTTCCTCATCTGTAATGGATATTATAATTTAAAATAAGCTTAAAACCTTTTTATGTAATAGTTATCTGTTTACATTTCTTCTGTGAATTGTTCTTTCCTCTTGTCCATTTTTCTATTGGGATTTTAATTTTTTTTTTTACTAATTTCTATTAGGTTTTAAGAACCATTTTATTCTAGTCACCAAGTACAACATAAGACATGTTAATAGGTGCTCCTTAAATGTACCTCGGATTATTAATTAATTGTTCTGGGGACTTTTTAAGAATAAAACGATTTTCTAGGAGGATGACTCTTTCCTTTTCCCACCCAGGACACAGCTGGGCAGGAACGGTACCGGACCATCACCACAGCCTATTACCGTGGGGCCATGGGCTTCATTCTGATGTATGACATCACCAATGAGGAGTCCTTTAATGCTGTCCAAGATTGGTATGAGATTCATTCATTAATTCATCACACTTTCATGAAAACCCAATGTATGCTAGGTCCTGTGCTGTGTGCTAGAAATCAGGATGAAGCAGACATGGCTCTTGTCCTCAAGGAATTCATCGATGAGAGGAGAGATCAATAAGCAGGCAGGGAAAATATCGTGTGACAGGCACAGTGATAGAGAGAGGCACCAGGGCTGTGGAAACCCAATGGAAGACTCTGACTGAGCTTGGGGCGCCAGGGAAGGTGTCCAGGAGTTGCTGACATGTATGTTGCATTTTGTAAGATGGACAGAGTTAACAGAGAGTGAATGGATAAGAATGTTCCAGGAAAAGAATCCAGATGTACAAAGGTGAGAAGGTAGGTACGGGGTTGTGAAGAGCAGAGGTCATGAAGGATTTTGTGTGCAGGGTAAGGAGTTTGGATTTTATCCCATAGATGACTAATCTGAACCAATAGGTTCAGATTAATTTTTAGAAAGATCATTCTGGCCATAGTAGTGAGTTGAATCTACATACTGCTTCTCTATAACATATATCTCTAGGCTGCACTAGGGGTCCAAGAGCACATCTGGTCCAAGTTCATAAGGATTCTGTATACATTGAAAATCAACACAACCCCTCAGAGATAACAACCTCTGAACAATTTACATCTTCCTTCCTAGAGCCGAACTCACAGGGAGAGGTGAGAGGGAGGGGCCAGGACCCTGTGCCCATAACCAGTGGAAAGGATGAGAATGGGGGAAGCTGGAACACTTGTACTGTGGGTATTCTTCAAAATCAGAGAGCTGAGCAGGCTGGACACACAGCAGCAGTGTTGGCCAGTGCCAAGCTTGTCTCCTGTTCCCTTCTGCCCAAGAGCTACCCTTCGAGGACTTCTCTTCTCCTAAGGAACAGTTGCCATGCATCTTTATGAAGCACTGTTGGTGTCTTGGAGCCTTGATCTGACAGTGACCTTGCAGACGGCCTGCTGCCTCCCTGTTCTGAACAGCAGTCCAGGGTGCTGTCCTCATGCCATCACTCATGGTGATCTGTGTTCTCCTTTGCAGCCTCCCGGTCATCCTCTTCTTCCTCCTTTCTCCCACTTCCCTTTTAACAACTCTCAGCCTTCCCTCTTTCTCCTTTCCTCCCATTCTTTTCTCTCTATTCCCCCTTTTTCTCATCCTTTTCCCCTTTCTTATTCCCTCTCCTCTCTCCAGTTATGATATTTCTTCCCTCTTCCCCTCTCCCCCCACCTATTACCGTGGAGTGATTAGCTCTTTTTATAAATGTATCCGCACTTATTCCCTGTTGGACTTGACTTCCTTCCTTTTCTCCATTAGTCCCTGTTCCTTCTGCCTCAGGAACACAGCAACTTTAACACCTGGTGATGATTCCTCCAAGAATAGCCTGAGTTGCTAATCTGAAAGCTGGGAGAGGGTGGGGTGGGCAGAGGGGCAATGACAAGAAGAGTAGCATGGAGAAATAGAGAGTTGGCTCCAGTTACCTGCCTTGAGGCTGAAGATTGAGTGTCTGTCTCTCCCAAGCCCTGTCCTTTGAGTTTTGCCTCTGAGAAACTTCACCCCAGCTTAGCCCTCACCTGCATCTAAGCCCCAGTACCCCGGCATGGAATCTGGCTCTTTGATGAACCCACAACAAATGGTGGCTGGGTGAATCCCATTCTTTGAGGGAATAACTTTTTACCCTTAATGAGAAATTTGGTGGTGGGATTAGTTTTAGGAGCAGGGTTGATCCTGGCTGCAGTTAAGGTTGAGTTAGATTGAGTGTAAGTGTCAGAATAGGGTCAGATTTAAAATCTGCTTCAGGATTAACAATTTGCTGGTTTATTCATTCATCAGCTGTTCACTCATACCTTCTCTGCTCTGAGGGTGCTGAGGACTGGCACCCTCAAGATGAATAAGTCTGTCCCTGCCCTTGGGGAGAGATAGATAAATTCATCCAAATGTAACATGTGCCACAATAAAGTTGTAGGCAACAAAAAGGGGAAATAATCTTTCTACCTGATGGAGTAGCTGGGGACAGAGTTAGGCTCATCCCTGCAAAAAGATGTCTCCACAATACAAGGATCCTATTTTATTCCCTCTGTTAAAATTTTGTTTCTCATCATAGAAGTAATGCATACTCACTTTCAAAAATTTGAAAAGTGAAGACAAGTATTTTTAAAGTTTCATAATCACCCCACATGAAGGAAACCACTGCTGACATTTTGGTTTCTACAATTAAACGTGATCTGAGACCTCAGTGGAGGTTCATGAATCACAGAGGAGGGAAAAGCTAGCTGTGCCTGGGGAAGCTTGAGAAGGCTTCCCCAAGGAATGGTGGGAGCAGCGCTGGGTCTTGGAGGATGAGTTAGTGCAGGGAAGGGATTCCCAGTTTAGGCAAAGGCATAAGCCATGGAAGAGCATGTGGGGAATGGGTGAGAAAGTTTGTGAAGTGGGAGGAAGGATGAAGAAGCGAGAGAGACAAGACATGAATGGCCTTCAAGGCCTACCTGAGGGATCTAGACTTCATTGCATAGCTAGTTGGTAGCAGGGCAAGGGGTGTAGAGGGTGGGCAGAGAGAGCTTTTGGGAAAGGACTTATCATGGTCAGATAGATGTTTTAGGAAGACATCTGTGCTCAGTGTGGAGGGATGGGCAGGTGCATTACAAGAGGACTCTGAAGAGCTGACTGAGATTTAAAACCAGGACTTAAGGGATCAGCATCTGTGACAGCCAGCAGGGCAGGCATCTGTCTGTTTTCAGCTGAATTAATTGACAGTGACATAACTTGGGTGTTGCTAGCCCTGTGGAAAGGAAGCCATTTCTTTGAGCTTTGCAGGGTCCATGCCAACCTAGGAGGGTGTCATTAACATAGTCTTCTCTCTGTCTCTTTTTAGGGCTACTCAGATCAAGACCTACTCCTGGGACAATGCACAGGTTATCCTGGTGGGGAACAAGTGTGACATGGAGGAAGAGAGGGTTGTTCCCACTGAGAAGGGCCAGCTCCTTGCAGAGCAGCTTGGTATGTGCACAAGTATGTGTGTGTGTGTGTGTGCATGCACGTGTGCATGGGTGTGTAATGTTAAGGATGTGTTGTGATTGTGAATTATGTACATGTGTGCTCTGTGTGTATTTTATGTTTGTGTGGCATACATATGGGCTTTGAGATAGTGAATTTTAAGTAATTTGTTATGTGACATGTATACTTACATTGAATATAAAGTAAAATTTAAATTTATGAATTTTTTGACCAGATCCTTCCATAAAGGATTTGAGGTGTCTTTTAGAAAACTTTTAGTACATCAATTTAAAAAAATAAATGAGAAAATTGGAGCAAAGGGAAATAAGGGTAGGGGAAAATAAGAGGAAGCCAGGAGTGACCTAAGTATGTATGTTTTAAGTTCTTGGGCATGTACAAGAGTTGAGTCAAAATATTGGCTTTGAGCTTCCTAGCAACCATTGCAAAGAGAGAAGCATATTAGTTACATGGTTCAGAGATTGTTCCTAAAATAAAAACAAACCCATTATTACAGAGAAGCACTACTCTTCATTGGCAACTATAGAGCAGTCTCTATATGCTGCATGTGATGATATCCTTAATATCAAAGATTCTTACAGCAGCCACAACATTGCAGGCTGTGTTTTATAATCTCTCAATGTAAACTGACACTTCCTCACCAAAACACAATTCATGACAAAGTAATTCTGTGAAGGGATAAAATGATGATGTTTAAGTATGTAGCTCCGTGAAGCCCAGGCTTTTTCCAAGATTAAAGCATCTTGATTCTTGAGCTCCACTGAGACCCAGGTGCCTCCAGTGTGTCTCAGTGGCTTCACAGCAAGACTCCCACCTATACTTGCTTTAAACAGCAGCTTGCTTCCTTCCCTTACTTTCCCTTCCCTGTATTGGTGTTTGTTGTAGGATTTCCTTGAATAAAATTTCCTCTAGAAGAAAGTATGCATTGCTTATATTTTAGCCAGTCTCCCTAAGTATTTCTCACAACCTAGTGTTGCATGACTGAAGAGTATGAAGTTTGAAGTTTTACTCTCTGACAGTTTCTTAAGTACAGATATTTGGGTGTGTAGGTGGGTAAATTGTATAAGTATGAATGGTGTTTGGTACATACCTATATTATTTAGTATGAATACATGTGTGGAGGGGTGTCCTATACTTCTTTCTCCCTTCCTCTATTCCCCAGAGTGCCCTAGAATAGAAATTAGCAAACTTTAGGTATTTAAGCAGTAGGGAGGTTGGGATATCTTGGGTCTTGCTGTTCTTACTCCATCACAGAGTTTCTCAGGGTCCAGAAAGTGCTTCCGCCCATTCCCATAGTTCATAAAACTTTAAGCATGTGATGAAGCTATACTTGGTGACCTCAGGCTATCTCTTTATGCCTTCAACCTGCTGTCCCCAGGGAGATTCCCAGCACTCTCCCTAGATTGGCTATGCTCCATCTGTTCAGAACTCCTCTGTTCCCCACCCGCTACCCTAATCCAGCCACTAACCCCCATACAGCTTTCAAAACAGCTCATTTCACATCTTCTGTGAAGACTTTCATGCCCTGAGCTCTTTTTTTTGTGCCCCCACTTAATGTGCCCTATGCACACAATAGTCACAGTACCCATCACACTTGGGAACACTTGCTTACTTACCCATCTCCCTAAAACTCCATGAGGACAGAAAATGAATCTTGTTTATCTTTGTACCCACAATGCCCAGCAAATGGCCTGGCACTGAGTAGAAACTACAAAAATAGGTTTTGATTAATTCTTATTATATTAAATATTTGGCTACTTCATTTTACTTCAATCCAGTTAAGGCTTCCTGAGCACCTGCTATGCCAAGTACTATGCTGTGAAATAGGATACATTCCCTCACCTGAAGGACAGAAACAGTGATACCCCAAGTGATCAGTGTTGTGACAGAGGGATGTGCTGGGGGGTTGTGGGAGCCCAGAGGATGTACCTTAATCACTGGGGGCCAAAGGACATGATACCCAAGCTAAGTCTTGAAGACAAGTAGAAGCAGCCAAGTGAGGGAGAGGTAAGGACATTCCAAGCAGGGGGAATCACACTGGAAAGGTCAAGGAACAGCACTGTATGTTCAGGGAACCACAGATCATTGGAGTACCTGCCTAGAGTAGAATTTCCCAAAGAGAAAGACTTATACCACTGAAAGTGTGCATAAGATTTTATGTATACATTTTTATGTGTATTAGAAACAATATAATCAACATGTCAAGTCTTTAAACAAAACTAAGTTTTGAAACATAAATTAGTTTTATATTAGGAAGAAAATATAGCCAGCATGCCAAGCCCTTATGAGTAAGATTTTAAAAAGCCAAGTTGGTTAAATATTTATTAAGTGTTTGTTATATGCCAGGCACTATTTGGAGTGTTTTATTTAAGTATTAATCTTTTAATTTAACCCCCCTAGAGCCCTCTGAGATATATAATTTTCTTATGTCCAAGTTGCTTTTTTGTCTTAAGATGAGAAAACTGAGGCTCAGAGAATTTTAGTAACTTTCTTAAAGTCACACAGCTAGAGTTGGAATTTGAACCTAAGCAGTAGTCTGGCTCCATATCCTGTGTTCCTAACCACTTAACCTCACTATACAGCAAATATGGTAATATTAGGTGATGTATATAGCAAGCCAGACAGACAGTATATGAAATGCTTTGAATTAATTATCTCATTTAGTACTCACTATAACCTTTCAAGATAGGTACTATCAGGCATATCCAATACCCTGAAAAATGAAGTTCAGAGAGGTTAAGTAACTTGTTCAAGTTTACTCAGTTAAGAAGTAGTGGAGTCAGTATAGATGTATCACGTTTATGTAGAAACAGTTGAAAAGTGAGATTAATTCTTAATACAGGGTTTAGGGAGGCACTTGAAGAGGGCCTCAACAAATTGGTCATATTTGGGCAGGTCAAAGCAACCGATTTCTGTCCTACACAATGTCCCGAGCTTTCCTCTATTGTTTATAGGAACCTGCTGGTTTAGATGTCTATCTCTCTTGTGAGACCTGGAGAGTAGCTGGGGTTATGCATGATTTGTTTCATTATCCCAGCCACCCAGCAGAGGGTAGATAATCATTCACAATACACTTTTTCTCTTATTCATTGAAAAATATTTATTGAGCACATATTCTGAGCTAGGTGTTGTCTTGGCACTTGGGATATAATGGTAAACAAATGGCTACGATCCTTATTGTCATGGAACTAATGGGGAAAGAGACATTAAACAAATTATTATATAAATAAGTATATAATTAAAGAGGGTGTAAATGGGTGAATTGTATGGTATGTGAATTATATCTCAATAAAGCTATTAAAAATTGTGGTAAGTTTCTGCATGAATTAGACTCTCATTATAATAAGTAATAAAATCCCAAATCAAACTAAGCTTTAACTTAAAAAAATGTAATTTATTAGCTCATGTAACTGGGAAGTTCACTCAACCGAGGACTCAGTTGCACTCTCCATTTCTCAGCTTTGCTCCCTTCAGCCTCCTTCTGTAGCCAAAATCTGCATGAGGAGTAAGATAGAGGATGGTAAGCTCCAGATTCCTATCTTCCCAACTCTTGCAAAATGAGGTCTTTTCTCTCCCAACCACCGTGTATCAATCTCGGGGAAGACTATGGTTGGCCACCTGTGAGTCATATGCCTGTCCCAAGGGCTGGGGGAGGCAAGTATTGTAACCTAGAATCCCACCAAGACCATTTAAAATAGTGGCTCCCTAAAGGAAGGAATGGTGGACAGATAAAAGTAACATAAGGTACAAGTGCTGTGAAAAAAGTGAAAAACAGAGACCTAATTTTAGACTGGAGAGACAAGATCTGAGAAGGTAACACTTAAACTGAGAATTAAAAGATGAGAAAAAGTTAGCCAGGCAGAGTGAGGGTGGGTGGGGGGAGGGTGTGGCAGAGGGGATGTTCCACATCAGGAATGGTCCTAATGTAGGGTAGAGCTTGAAACACTTAAGAGATTGAAAGAAGGCCATGTTGCAGGGACTAAACAATCAAGGGGAGAATGGTGTTAAGTGGGAATGGAGAGCTAGGCAGGAGCTGTATAATGCAGGGTTTTCTGGACCACGTTAAGAATTTTGCAAGGATGTGATCAGATCTGGGAGCAGCCCTCCTCATCCCCACCTCAGACCTATCCCTCATTATGCCAGCATTTAGTAAGTTTCAGTGCTCTTCTTGCCACTGCAGGAGTGCCATTCTCTGCTTTATGGGATTTCTCTTTAGGATACCCTTTCCTTTAGCTTCTCTCAGCTCACTCAACCAAGACTCTTGATAATGATCAGCAACTAGCATTTATAAAGTTGTGAGTAGCAACAGGTCTTCTATATCCTCAAAGTTCCTGGGGCATAGGTGAGGCTGTAAAGACACTGAGGCGAGTGGATCTTTGGGAGGCAGAGGAGTTTCAGGGACTCCTATATCAAAAAGCAGAACATTTTAGGGTGTTGGCCTCCCTGTGCCCCTCAGAAAGGGGATTCTTGTCCATTCCCTGGATCTGACTGGGAATGGCTCAGGGAGGCTAGTAAAAGAGAAATGCACTTTTGCTTACAAGAGAAAGAGAGACCCATTTAAAATGTGGTTTTGAAACACACACATACACTCATTCCACAAAGTATAGTGGGAGAAGCACCAGCCTAGGAGTTAGGAGACTGAGGGTTGTATCCTGCTTCGGCAGTTAGTTTACTGTGTGATCATGGGCATCTTGTTTCCTGTTTCTAGGCCTCAGTTTGCCCCTCTGAAAAAGAGGAGATTTGGATTAGTTGAATGGAAGGGTTTGGTCAGCTCTGTCCCTTTTGGGTTCTTTGATTTCAGTTCACACAATTCTCCACTTACCCCTGAGGCCACACCAACCCCTGTACACTGCCTTGCTTATTTTAGGTGCTTGATAAATATTTTTTGGATTGGGATGACAATGGAAACCTTGTATCACTGAGCCTGGTTGCAGAGAAACAAAGACCTCCTCAGCATTGATGGTACTAACTTTGGTGCAGTGACTTATGTTCACAATGTGCTCTCACAACAAAAGTCTTGCGATTTTCACTCTCACTCCTAGCCTGGAAGGTGGTATCATCGTCAGCTCCATTATACTGCTGAAGAGGCTGAGTCCAGACCTCTGTGTTTTCTTGTGTACAATGAGCTGTACCCCACTTCTTTGTCTTTATTTTTTCAGTTAAAGATTATGTAACTTGTCTAAGCTATAGAGGTAGGAGGTGGCAGGCCCAGTACTCAACTTCAGCCTTTAGAATCAAAATCCAAATGCTCCCCATATATTATTACCCAATGTTGTTTTTCCAAAAGCTTGCCATGGTTTCTGTTCAAATTTCCACCCTCAGTCACAGTGTTAGTGAGATTTCTAACACATAACCTGAGTCCAGAGCCTAGATAGTAAAGGTTTATTCTCACTTACACTCCATGCCAACGGCAAGTCAGCAGCTGCAGCTCTGTTCCGTGTGTCTTCTTACACTGGGATCCAATCTGCCATGGATAAACCATATGAAGTCTTGTAAAGCTTCTGCTGGCTCTTGGAATGCCCACATCCATTGGCCCAAGCAAGTTAGTTATGTGATCAAATCTAATATGGAGGGAGTGGGGAGATATAGGAGGCACTGCAAGCCACTTGGCAATGGGTGGGGATATAATATCCTCTACAGGGTGGGCAGTGAATAATCTGCCACAATCACTGAACACGTGATGAACTCTGGGGACCCTAAAGTGAATGGGTTTCTTACCCTCAAGGTGCCCTGTTGACCAGGCAAGCAAAATAGCAGAGAGCTAATTTCAGCATCCTTTGAGTGGATGTCTGTGTTAGCCCTTAGCCTGTTGGCTATCATTCTTCACCCTTCTCCTGCTCTGTCTTTCTCCTACAGCACCCCCTGGGGGTTGACCTTTGCAGGCTGTGTTTCCCAGGCTCCTGTAACAGTGGCTTCTGGATTTAGCCGAGGAGAGACACTGGCAAGCAACTGGAGGTGGGGAAAAGGGAGAAACCTGAATATCCCCCCTCTTGGTGACTCTTTCAGTCAGTAGAGGCTGCTCCTCTTCTCTGAATCCTGCTCCTATGGTTCTAGCATCTTTTGGCCCAGTAACAGTGTTTATTTTTGTTGTTGATAATCTCTGAGTCACCTCATTATTATATTTGGCCTCTTGATTCTTATATCAGCTACATAACCAATTCCCTCTGGCTTAAACATTAAGAATAGTTCCCATTTTCCTGTTCAAATCTGACTGGAACAATAGGGTAAGGCACCATGGGAGTATAAGAGAGAGGTACGTTGTCTGTTCTGAGTGGGGCTGGGGTGGGAAGAGAAAGGGAAGGAAGGCTCTTTGGAATCAGTGATTCCACAGCTGAGTAATGAAGGTGATTAGAAGGAGCTGCTACAGAGTAATAGCAGGAGCAAAGGCACTAAATAAGAAAGTGTTGATGTTTCTGGAGTGTGGTATGAGCCAGGAAAAGGAGGCTGGGGAAGTAGACAGAAGCCAAGCCATACAGGATCTTGGATACTGTATTAACTAGACCTCTTCTGTTCCAGTGACTTAAATCTAAATCTAGATAGCTTGTTATAAGCACAGGGGCATAGCTAAAGCAAAATAGAAGAGAAAGTTGCTGTGAATGAAATGGTCAAGAAATTAAGAGCAGGGTGTTAGATAGATTGTCCACATGAAACCCACAGTTCCTGAGAATGAGAGCAATCCTGGGTGGAAAGGAAGACAGCAATTCCCCTTGCCAGAATCATCAGTGACCAGAGAGGTGTGAGCTGAAGATGGATACATTACAGAGATGAGGAGGTATCAGAGAATCAGAGGATGGAGAAAGGATTTGAATATAAAAGTGGAGAAGAAATATTCTGGGGAAATATCAGGATAAGGAGAGGTGAGTTTAGCTGTTTGTGAATTTCTGAATAGAATTCTTAAGTCAAATTCAGAAGCAGGCAGTGTGGACACTATCTGTGAAGTCTATGGGTCTGTGACAGCTGCCTTTAGGCAGAATAGGTAAATATGATCATTTTTGGGTTGGGGGGATCATCTCAGATTCAGTTAGGAATTGGACCCTATGAAAGACAGCAGAAACCCCCTTGTTCTAAAGCCAATTAGAGGGAGAAAAGGACAGAGGGCTAGTCTGGTTAATTGGCTGTCATCTTGACCTCACTAGATTCTCAGGAGCTGAGAAGCCTTACTAATGAGCCTGAGGAAAAGGTTACCTTCTGGGCCTACTAATGAAGACCTTTCCAGGAGTCTGACAGTAATTGGGTGGGAGAACATTTAGTTTGTTCTGCTAGCAAAAGAGACCCATGGCTAGGACCATGAGCTGGTTACTTGAATCAGAGTTCTCATGCCGTGGGTACCTTTGAGAGGATAGTGACAGCATCTCCTTGGCATGGTATATGAGCTCTCCATATTTGGCCACTTGCTGCCTCATTTCTCACCACTTTGAGCTTTCTGCTCTAATGAAAAGAAAATGCTCTGGTCATTCTGACGTATGCCAACATTGTTTTTTGCCCCTATCTATGTTCATGTTATTTCTCCTGCCTGGTGTGCTCACACACACATGTTCACACATACACTCCTGATTGTATGTCTTTATCTACCTGATCTCAGCTCAGGAATCAGCTTCTCCAAGAAGACGTCCCTGACCTCCAGGCTCAGGGAGGTACATCCTCTGTACCCTGGTAATCCCCTTGCTTCCTACCATTCAGAATTTATCACTATCATATTGTCAATATGTCTCTCTCTCCCACTAGACTAGGAGCTCTCCAAGGGTAGAAACCATGTGATTCACCTCAGTGTCCCCAGAGCCCTGCAAAGAGTCCTCCATGCTTGTTGAGCCGAGCTCTCATGACCCTCACGGTCCGCATCCCCTCAACCACACCCTCCTGCTCCTTCCCACCTCCTCCATTCATGTCTTCATCAGCCATTACTCACTCACCAAGCAGCTACTCCTCTGGCTAGTGCTGGTGCTTAAGATGAATGCTGTGGCCCCTGCTCAGGGATCTCCTTGAGGTCAAATGGACTTGTACCATGCAGGTTAACACAATGTTAGACAGAGGGAAGCATAGAAGAGAATGAAAAGGCCGTCTCTAAGCTGAGTCCTGAAGAATGAGAAGTTATTTAGGTAAAGAATTTTGGCTAGTTTTAGCCTTAAAGTATCCCATCTCCACTAATATCTGGAAGCCTCCTCCCCATCTCCTCCCCAGCCACTCTCTCCCTCCACCACATTCCTGCATAGCCTCTACTTTGCTCTACCTGGGTTAGAAATGTTATAATATATTCTGTCACTGATCCAACTGAGAGTGACACAAGGGGGCATAAGGCATAAGAGCCACGGTTCATGCCCCGTCTCTGAACCTCGTTTTCCCTGTCGGTGAGTCATGAGTGATGATCCTTGCCTTGTCTCACCCCTCAAAGGTTGCTTCAAAATTGTATTTGTGAACTGTTAAAGACTATGTACATCTGAGAGACTGGCATTCTTATTAGTGTGTCTTTTCTCCACAATTAGGTTTGGTCTCCCTTTGTCCCTAGCACATAACACAAGACCTGGCATGAAATCAGTATTCAGTAAAGACCTGGTTTATTGATTGAACCTGAATGATGAAGGAAAAGAGGGATTCCCTAAAGTCCTGGGAGCAAGGGAGCTGAGACTAAAGTGGACTGGTAAAGGGAATTGCTAGGCATTCCACATGCCAATCCTTTCACACATTTTTGTGCATTTAATTCTCACTACCACCCTATGAGGTAGACTACCCCATTCCACAGATGAGGAAACAGGATGAGAGATTTGCCTGTGGTCACACAGCTAGTAGCTGTCAGAGACTATATTCAAATCCAGTCTGTATGACTCCTGGGCCTCTTCCCAGTGCCCACGGGTACAGCATGATAAGTATTCCCCTCAGTGCCAATTCCTCAGACTGAATTTGTGTTTGTGGCCTTGCCCTGTGTTCTCATCTTCATCGAAACTGGTGTTAAAACCTTACTTCTTTACTTGTTTGCATCTTTCCTAGGCAAGTCACACATGCCTCTCCTCCTCCCCAAACACTGTTCACTTGTGAGAAGCTAGTCAATGGCCAGAGAGTCAATTTTTATGAAATTCATTAGGGAAAAGCTGCATGCTGGAGGGTCTCTGAAGCCTACTGGGTTTCTATGGCCTGAGGATAATGAGCCAGCAGTGGTCTCCTTCATGACATGTCTGCAATTAGTGCACACTTCTGCAGCAGCTTGCCTTTCTCAGGTCTGGAAATGGGCCACAGGAGAGACTGTCAACCAGAGGTGGGCTGGAAGGAACTGTAAGTGCCTTCAAGCTGGGATGGCAAGGGGAAGAGGAGCCCTCTTTGTACCTGGGGGCTTCAGCCCTCTCTGTGAACAGTGGGAAAATAGGGAGAAGGAAGGAGGAGGAAAGAGACCCCGTCCTTTGTGGAAGAAGATGATAAAAGAGGGAGGAAGGGATGAAGAGGAGGTGAGAGGAGCAAAATGAAAGAAGAACAGAAAGAAACTGTCATTGTAACAGGTAACTTTTGGCCAGCAATGTATCCATTGTTTCACTGAATCCTCCCAACCATTCTCAGCAGGAAGACACAGTCGTTAATTTCTATTTGACAGACGAGGAGTCTGAGACTCAGAGAGGTTAAGTGACTCAGAAAGGTGAAGTGACCTGCCCCGATTCAGACACTGTGGTGGTCAGATAAAAGCAAAGGAGGCCAAAGAGACTAAAGGAAAAAGCCAATTTGGTCTGGAAGAAAAAAAGGAAAGTGGAAGTGAAAAAAAGGAAGAAATAGGAAGCAAGGTATATGTGGACTTTGGAGCCGGCCAAACTCAGATCTAAACCCAGTTTCCATTAATATAGCCACGTGACCTTGTGTTAGTTATGTAATCTCTTGGAGGCTTCCTTTTTCATTTGTAAACTGGAGATGATTATATTTACCCAACAGGCTGTTGTGATGATTAAGTAAGATGGTATTTCTAAAGTTACTAGCATAGTGTCTGGCCTACAGTAGGTGCTCAATAAATATGGGATTCCAAGGAGAATGTGTGGGGAAACATAAAGGGAAAACAAGGAGCTAAATGAAAAAAAGGGAAAAGAGAAGCTTTTGAGGATTTGGAAGGAAGGGAGAGGAAAGTATGCAGACAGAAGAGGAGGGGTGGGGCAGGGACATGAGGAGAAGGTAACTTAGGCTTCTAAGGGCTGCCACCAACCTGACCAGGATTCCTCAGTTGGGAAGCAGCCACTTCTGTCTGAATCAGGAGGGCCTTTCTTGTAGCTCTTGAGACAATCGAGTTCTGTTCATTGTCTCAGAAAGTGTCATTAAGGATCCTATAGTACAAAACAGATGAGAATGTCTCACACTTCAGGAGCAATTTTTCCCAGGGTCTTTTATTGGGTATGTGTGGAGAGGGAGAGATAAAGAGAATTCTGGGGAAATTCATGGAGGAGGACCCCCATTGAATGGAGATAGCCAGTGTGTCTATGCGTGGAAAGGGCAAATGAAGCTTTGCTTTTTCAGTGTTGCTCTTGAGGTATCTCCCAGAGCCCAGACTAGAGCTGCCCAGGCTGGGGTAAGTGGGAGGCATCGGAAAGGGGAGGGAAAGCTCTGGTCAAAAAGGCCAAACAAGCCTGGGTTTCTCATACTGGTGCCTTGATTTGTCTTGGTCAAGTCAGCTTATTTCTCTAAGCCATGGCATCTAGTTAGTGAAATGGAGAATCTGCCTGGACATTCCCTCCCCAGGGGTAACATAAGGATCAAATAAGACAATGGATGTGATAAATGCATTGGAAACTGTGAAGTGCTGTGCACACATACTAAAGTATTCACTCTTTCAGAAAACACCTAATGTGTAAAATACACCCCTGCCCCCACCATGTCAGGCACAGGGCTATACATGTTACATGCACTATCTTATTTTATTCTTGAAATAATTCTATGAACTAAGTTAAATTATCACTACTTATAAACCAGAGAATTGATTCATAAATAGGGTAGGTGACTTGCTGGGGATTACACTGCTGGTCAGTTGTAGAGCCAGGATCTGTCCACCTTTAAATAAAACCAATACAACTAATCCCTGCCCTGTACCATCTCCTTAAAGCAGAATCTTCTGCCCATAACATTAGGCCTCTTTGCTTCACTCCTGAGCATTGGCTGTATTAATCCAGAGTGTTCTGGCCAGGAATATAAAAGGGAAGGAAAAAATCCTTACCTGTATCTCTTTTCTCTCTTCAGGATTTGACTTCTTTGAAGCCAGTGCCAAGGAGAACATCGGAGTGAGGCAGGCCTTCGAGCGCCTGGTGGATGCCATTTGTGACAAGATGTCTGATTCCATAGACACGATCCCCTCTGTGTTTCGTGCCCCCAAGAATGCCCGTCTCTCAGACACCCCACCACTGCTGCAGCAGAACTGCTCATGTTAGGCAAGGTCCACCCTCCTGATCTCCCGTTACTGTGGCCCCACTCCCACTCTGCCTTCCCCATTACACTCTGTCCATTCCTAGCCCTGAGCAAGCTGAGTTCCTGCTGTTTTTTGCCTGCAGCAGAGATGGAAGAATGCCCTGGGTTCTCTGCAGATGGCCCCACTTACAGATACTCAGCACTAGACTAATAGCCAGGTCACAACGTGGGTGGAGATGCACTGTACAAAAGAAGGCTCCGTTTTATGAAGGGGATTCACTACAAGCATGTTGTAGCTTTTCTGTCTTTAATACATGATTTCCTCCCCTTATCAAAATTTGACACAACACACTTTTCAGGACCTGGCCAACTGTGTAATGTGAGGCCTACTTGCACAGCTAATCCTATTAAAGAAAACCTCCCCGTGCACAACATGCTTGTTTCATACCAGGCTCCCTGTGGGAATTCCTCTCACTTCAAGTCAAGCTTTGGCTCTCAAAGCCCTATGCCTGTTACCACGGATGCCCACAGGGCCTGGGCAGTTGCTGTGGCGACAGACCAGAGCTAGTCTCCAGAGAGTTCAGACTCTCCAGTTGAAGGAGCAAAGGCTGAGTAAGAAACACACTTAAAAGAAAGATTTTCCCTTGCAAAATGGCAAAGGTTCCTCCTGTATGAAAGAGCAAATGAGTGAGTTTAAGAAAGACGAAAAAAAAAAAAAGATAAAGCTAAAGAAGAGTTAAAGAAACAGGTCATGAATTTCTGATTTTGCTGCTTCCCAGCTGGTTCTTAACTGTGGAACTTCATGAAATCAATCATTGGATTTAGACTTCCAGAATCTGAAAAATTTTGAGTTGGTAGGATCTCATATTTTACCTAGTCTGACTAATCAATTCCAATCTTCGTATCTCTGACAAGTGGCTTTCAGGCCTCACAACCAAATCTCTTTCTTCTATGTGTACCTTCTAGGCAGGTACAAGGGCTCTATGTCCACACCGTCTTTGGGGAGCTCTCATAATCAAAAAAGTTTTCTTTGCTCTAAGCTGAAATCTGCCTCCTGGAGATTCTTCCTCTTCCCACCCCAGCTGTACCAGCTCTGCCATCAGAGACCTTATAGTCTTTACCTCTTCTGCCCCTTGACACCGTCAGATGGTTTGAGAACAGAAATCATAACCCTGGGATCTGCCCTTTCTCTAAGTCAAGTAGTTCTAATTCCACTTGCCATTCTTTGTAGGATCTTGTCCCCAACCTGCCCTTTTCCTTCAACCCATCTTTCAATCACTCCTGATTAGTCTGACTGGGAAATATGATTCAAAGCAGAATAAATGTAAGGAGGCATAACCCTGAAAAAATTGGTAAAACTGAACTGAGCGGTCTCAATCCCAAACTCATTCTCCTGGCAGTAAAATCGTAGTTTCTACGAAAGAGCAGATGTGAAACCACTCCTGGTGAGAGCTGCTTACTTAAACACCTAAAGAAAAACAAAAAAAACCCTCTGACATGAGAAACAAACTGAATGGATTTGCTCATGATTCTAGCTTGTTTAGATAAGGCACATTTTTGTTTTTTTCTGAAATAATGACATAGAAGTAGCAACGATTTCTGAAAATCTTTCCTTCTAATCCTGACCTGAATCTCCAGCTTCCCTTGCATTAATGTGCCATCTCAAAAGTTCGTTGGGGTAGGTGAGAATCTCTCCCAAGTTTTCTCTCATTTTCAAATGCAGCTTGCTCATTGTCCTAGCAAAGTTCATTAACTAACGACTTTGTAGGTAGGTCCAGCACTACCTACAATGACCCTCCAGAGTCAGCCCAAAGGATGTTGCTTTTGTTATTGTAGTGCAGAGAACGGAGCTTTGGACTTGGAATCAGGAGACCTAGATTGTATGACTCTGGACTCCATTACTCCACATCTCTGAGTCTTGATTTCCCACCTATAAAATAAGGGGGGTTATCTGGATAAACCTTAAGGTCCCTTAATAACTCTTCGACTCTTTTTTCACCTTCATCATTTCAGTTGATCTGCAAAATAAAACTGAGAGATGAGAATTATTAACCCCAATGTTATTGTAGCCAAACTGGCATCACGATTACTCTGTACTAGGCATTGTTCCAAGCACTTTCCATGTTTAAACTCATTTATCTTCCCAACACCTTTGTGAGGGAGGCACTATAATCAACCTCATTTAAAGATGAGAAAACTAAAGTACAAAGAGGTTCTCTAGCTTGCCTAAGGTCACATAATGAGTAAATGGTAGAGCCCGGGGGTCAAGCCCAGGCAGCAGGCTCCAAGGTCTGCTCTTCACCACATTCTATACTACATTTCCTATAAACTGTGATCCCAAGAGGTAAGAGACTTGGCCAAGATCACACAGCTAGAGGATGTTAGAACCACATTAGGATTCAGTCCCAAGGCCATTGAACTTTAAATCCACTGGACAAAAGATTTATGCCTCTAATCTGTTAAAAAAATTGCTCAACTATTCAGATTAATCTGAGGTGATGTGATATGGAAAGGAGTGAGTCTCTGAAGCAACCAGGTCCCACGAATCTGAGCAAAAAATGCCCTGTGTTTTTTCTCAGGCCCAGGCACCGGCTTTTCCTGTG
Organism: Manis pentadactyla; assembly: GCF_030020395.1. NCBI lineage: Eukaryota > Metazoa > Chordata > Mammalia > Pholidota > Manidae > Manis > Manis pentadactyla. The sequence continues at coordinate 41,593,283 of NC_080022.1, read as the reverse complement.
TCTGCCTCTGTCAGACAATTCTTATCCAGTTCTCAAGCAGTGCTTTCAGCAGCTACCCTGCTCCAACAATGGAGGATTTGGGAGGAGTGAATTGATTAATTTCTCTGATGACAGAAAAATGTGGTCCTTTCACAGGGACCCCTGTATGGTTCTGGATGTCCCATACAGGTCAGGAATGTTTACTGTTTTTCTGGGCAGTAACACTCATATAGGATTAGGATTTCAGACTGAGCTCCTCATGATCCCGGGATATTTAGTACATCTATCTAATAATCTTTTCCCTCCTTCTGAGTATCCGAACGAAGGTTGAAATTTTTACTTTAAAACCTGTCAAAATTCTTTAAACTTCACTCAGGAGTCAGTTCAAGGGAGCAAACATCTTCACAGCAGATGGAATCAAGAGTTAAATGTAATAGTGGCAGACTCTTCTACTGGGCAACAAACAGACCTGCTTGTTAGATGGCAATTCCCCAGCCTTGCTCTGCGACCTCATTTTTGCTGAGTGGAAGGCAGCAGCTTCCAGCCGATTGCAGTGCAATGTTCATCAATCACGGTAATAGTGCAATTAGCCACCAAGGTTCAAGCTGCACAATATGTGTTAGCGGCAGCTTGTCCTGGTTTTTACCTTGCTTAATCCAAATAAAAGAAGATTAAAAAAAACTGTTGACCTCTAAAGAGGCAAATGTAGGCCAAAAGTGCAATACAGTATTGTAGCTATTTACAGAATCTGTTTTAAATGCATGTTTATTTGTAAATATAAAGTGATTTGTGACTTAACAGTGTCTCCTCACTCTGTAGCGTTATTAACTTCTAGGAGCAGCAATGGGATACAGTATGCAGAATGGTCATAAAATCATCAAATGTTAGATCTGGATGGGAGCTGAGTGAGAGAAAGCCTTGTTCAGGCTCCTTGTTTTACAAACAGGAAGGCTGAGTTCCAGGGAGGGAGAGGTAATTTCTTAAGGTCACACTGAAAATATATTAGCCAGGACTAGATCTTGGATCACCTCCAGGGAGAAATTCACCTCTTCTGTATCTACTATGGGACTGGAACTATTAAACACTGGATAAATATACATGAAAACAAATGATCTCTGCCTGCAACATACCTATAGCCTAATGGAGGTGTTGTTCCTTAAATAGTATTACCCCGATTTGGCCGGTGTTGGGATAGTATTATCCCAACATAGCCTTGGAAAAACTAAAACGCCTAAGTTACTCACTGGTATCATTTGAACCCAACTCTGACTCATTAGCTTTCAGTTTTTCTCTTCAGACTGTGTTTCAGATGAAGGATATATAGGGTGGTGGTAGTGACAGATGCCCAAGGATTCTCAGAGTTAATTAAACAACCTCAGTTGGGACATTGGTTTCACAATTGCTTTGTGACTGCAGCCTTGTAATGTCCACAGAATGGTAGGAACATCCTCCAGACCTGACTTTCCCTCTCACATCACCTACTGCCCCAAACCTCCTTGCTTGGATATCAAGTTTCCTAGAATGTCTTGAAGAATGATTATTTGAGTTTGTTTGCTGCAAGTTTGGGTAAGAAGAAGATATTACAGCAGCCAGTGTCCTGGGACCTCACAGATTTCAGATTCCCCACCCTAAACCTATACATGATTACTTGCGATAGCTGGACAATCAAGTAACAGCCTGTAATTGGGAATGCATGCAAGGGGCAGGCCCATGAGATACAAATACCGCTAAATGATGTTATTGAAGGCCTGGAACCCTTATGTGGAGTAGGCAAAGCTCAAAAATATATTAATTCAACAAATTAGTGTCTAGTATGAGCCAGGATATAATCAGTGGCAAAGTAGACACAGTCCTTGCTTTTATGAAGCTTACTGTCTAGTTCCTTGTGGTTTAGTCCAGACATTGTAAAATAATCACCCAAATATAATTACAAAGTGCCCTGAAGGAAAGGTACATCATTCTATGAGAACACATTACTGGGAACCTGAATCACCTTTGTGGGGCTGTTTCAGGGGAATCTAGGAAGATACCACTGCCCCCAAATATCTCCACTACCAATTGGCCATTGCCTTACACTCCTCAATTAAGTCTCATCTTTTAGTTCAAACCCTTGATGGCTGGTCAAACACAAATCCTCCAAAAAGAATAAGGGTGAGAGAAAGAATACCTGTACCTGTGCAACATTTTTAGATGGCCTGGGTCAGAGTTAACTGTTGTCCTCTGACATAACAAACCACTCCAAGATTTAGTGAATTAAAACAACAAGCATTATTATTTCTTATGATTCTGTGGGTTGGCTGGGTGGTTCTTCTGGCTGAGGCTGGATGGGTACACTCACAAGTCTGGGGTCCCAGCTGAGATGACTAGGGTGATCGAGGGCTCTCTCCATGTCTTCTCATTCTCTAAGAGGCTGCCCATACTTGTTCACTTGGTGGTAGACATTTTCTCAGTAGCAAGAGAGGGCAAACCCCAGGCAGAAGCTTTTTCCAAGCCTCTGTATCATGTTTGCTAAAGTCCCACTGCCCATGCAAGTCACATAGCTAAGCCCCATTTTAAAGAGTGAAGAAACAGATTCCATCTTTTGATGGGAGGAGTTATGAAATATTGTAAGCATTTTTTTCAATCTACCAAAGGAAGCAACCCTAAGTTATCTGAAACCAAGTTTGGTAAATTTCCCTGGGGCTTAAAACCTGGCTCTGAAGATATCCCCAAAGAGAGATGTCAAAATGGTTTTTAGCAGGGCAATCTCATCATTTGTTTAGTTGTCCAAAGGATCTGTTTTGGAGGAATAAAGACACATCTGGATGGAGTTTTAATGCTTGTTTAACAGTTCATTGGATACTTCTTAGCTACCCCCTGGGGGTGAGCCTGACTTCTCATTCTAAGGGATTCACTGTAATAATGGTTGTGCTTCCCACCTGAAGTTTGTGGCCAGAGCCAGCAAAAGGATTCAGTATATACGCAGGAAAGATGGCCCAAAGAATAGCTGGGCCCTCTGCTCTAGCTATGCTCTCTTCCTTGGAGAGCTCATCTAGTCCTGTGGCTTCAGAGGCCAACTCTGGTAATGCCATGTATACAAGTGCCTTCTAGACATCTCCATGTCTCACACTTAACATATCCACTTTGGCATTCTTGATTCTGCTCCAAACTTATTTCAATTGCAGTCTTCACAGAAATCTTAGTTTTATTCTTAATTCCTTTTTTTTCTTTTTTCTTAGTGTCCATGTCAAATACAGCAGCAAGTTATATGATTCTACTTCTAAAATAAACCTCAAGTCTGCCTGCTTTTCTCCATTTCCATTGCCCCAATATTGTCCAAGCCACCACTGTTTCTTCTCTAGAGAGCTATCACGGAGCTCTTACCCAGTGTCCCTTCTCCACACGTTGTCCTACAGTCCATCCTCCACACGACAGCAGTCTTTTTAAAATATAAATGAAGAGCTCAGCAACACCGAGGTTTATGTCAATACCACACATGAAAATAATCCAGAGGCTTTCTTTATTATTAACAAAAATTATTTTTTCAGTTCTGTTTCTAGCTTGAACCTGTTCTTAACATGTAGGACCTCTGGTAAATCATTCCCTGTAATAGCCAGATATCACTTCTCCCTGAATTTCTTCTGGAAATAACAAACTCTTCTTTTGCAGTACCAAACCAGGTGATTCTAGTGAAGACTGTCAGTAATGGGGACATGTGATCAAGTGAGGCCAGACTCCTTCCCTAGGATTAAAACGAACCAAACAAAACTGGAGCTATTTTCTTTCCTTTTGAGTGGCAAATATGTGAGGATGTGTGCTCTAAAGCTGTGTTTACCCATCCCCAACCCATGTGTAGAATACTTGTCTGTGGTAAGAGAAAACAAGACCATCATGCAGATAGAAACATAGACAAAGGTGAGAAAATATATCCTGTGGCTTTCTCAGCCCTGATTTTGGCTTCTTGAGGTTTGGCCAGTCACCTCTTCCTTTGATTCTGTTGGATACCTTTGTGAATATTTCTAATAAAACCTCCATTTAGCTTTGTTCATTGGAAGTGGGTTCTTATCACTTACAACCAAGTATATATTGTCCCATCTTTGGTTCTCAGCTTCTTCCAGCTCCAAAATGAATAATGCTAATTTTTAAACACAGAATCTTTCAGAAAATCCCATTTCTATGGACTTTCTGATCAAGACTTTGGATAATCTGGAGTAATACTGTCTTCACCATTTTTTCTTCATGTACTTGAAGGCGTGAGGAGGAGTCATTTTCAAGGCGAGAAGCACTTCTCTGTGAAACTGGTGACGGCACAGGCAAAGGTTCTTACAATTAGGTCAGACTATTGTCTGGCTTCCCAGGTACTCAGAAGCTACACAAAACAGCTAACAACCCTGCTGCTCTTTTCTCGACATCTGTTCCTTTATCTCTGCCCACTTGGTGACACACAATATCTTGAAAGAATGCCATTGACTGGACTGAGTTGTGTGACCTTTGCTTTCACCTGCTTCTTGTCTATCATTTTGAAGTGGCCAAACAGCAAATGCCCAAATAAATCTCTGGGAGATTTGAATATAAATATTTCCTTTGCCTGGTACAGAATCATGCCATAAAAACGCTAATATCAGGCAAAGAAAAATCAGCAAGTCCTTGAGAGGCCTGATTAGAATTCCCAGATCCCTTCAGGTTCTAATGCATCTCTTCCTGGGTTTTACCAAAGGACTGGGATAAAGCTAATAGGCTGTTCACCCTTGATTAAGTCACTCCCTATGTCTGGGCTTCAGAAGCTTAGACCAGGTGATTTCTGTAGGCCTTTTTGGTGCTTATGCTCTGTGGTCCTATGCCTATGTTCTATAAGAACTGCAAGTGACAAATAAGATTTTTACAGGAATCCTTTCATTATGAAAGACTCCTTTCTTCTTGGGTACAACAAAAACAGCCAAGGCTGTGTGACTGCTTCATCACTCAGCTAGGCTCGTGGCTCTCTGGTTTCTGAGTCTGCCAGAGAGCATCTTAGCAATTAAGTGCCTTTGGATCATCCATGCTTACTGTCCCAGGCCAGAGGTAACAAGAGGAAGAGGAGAAACAAGAGTTCCTGAGAAGACTTGTTGAGAATGGAGCACAGATCCATGTGTTTCAGAAAAGACACCACACAGCCATGTTTGAGAGTCAGAGGAAATGCATTCCAGTCCAAGGAGAAGTTAGTTTATTGAGGACCAAACTTGTGCCAAACTGACCTGGGTGAGATCTTCCTGAGAACAATCTCTGCCATGCAGCTGAAAGCCTGGAAATTAAAGGGCTGAGGGATTTGCATGTGCTGAACTATCTTCTAACCCCTCTAAGCATCAGACCACAGGATAAGGACTGAGAAGGTAGTGTGGCTGTGTGGTTAAGAGCAGAGGGCTTATAGTCCCACAGATCTGAGTTCAATCCTTAGATCTTCATCACTAACTAGTTGTGACTTTGAACAAATTACTCTTGGAGACTCAATAACTTCATATGTGAGCTGAAAAATAATATCTACCTCAAGAGATTGAGAGAATTAAATGTGAAAATGGGTATAAACCTTTAGTGCAGTACCCGACACACATAGTAGATGCCAAACATGTGGTGTTGACTATTGCACTACACAAGGTCATCCCAATCTGGCAAAACAGGGAGGCAAATCCAATCCAGGATCTTTATAAGGGTATGACGAACAGAGATTGGAGAGAGCCAGTTTAAACACCTTGAGCAAAAAGTAATAGAAGGGGGTTGTAGGAATGAGGTGGAACCTGGACTTAGAAAGTGAATCATGATAAGAATCTTGTCAGGAACAAGGGAGGAGAGTCCAGGAAAATGGCCTTGAATGACTCTATTGCATCACCTTGTTGGGCTGGCTACCACCAGACACCTGACAGAATGATACCTCATGTACTTTCTCCTTCCCTCAAGAAACCAGCCTCCAGGAGTAAGGAATGAACCAAAAAGGAAGTTTTAGAAAGTTCTGGAGCCTTTGTTAAAGGTGCCCTCCAGTGCTCAGAAAACCAGTATTGTGGAGATCTGGGTTTGAGTCCTAACTGGGTTGATATATTAACGGTGTGACCTTGGACAAACATATTTGCATCTGTAAAAATAGATTAATAATCTTCCCTACTTCACAAAATTGTGAGAGTCAAACAAAAGTGCAATTTAGAAACTATGAAATGTTGTGGACATATAAAATGGAGCCACTGTGAAGGGCCAGTTGTAGGTGGCATTCATCCCAGACCCAGAATGAAACTGAGCATAATCTTCCCAGAGCCATTGGAAAGGGTCCCCTCCACCTTCTATCTCCTATCTCCTTTCCACCCACATTTTGGTCCCAGGAATGGAACCTCACATAAAATCATTAGGTCTTATACCCAGAGGTTTGACTGGCTTCAGAGAAACTTCCAAAGGTTAAGAGCAGCCAAAATGAATCAGCCAGTATGTGCTAGTATTGGATGAATAGAGCAGTGAGCTGTGATGGAGTTGGGGCTGGGGCCCAGGAGGCACAGACAGTGGAGTTCATATACACTGTGATTAACTTATCATAACAAAAATCATCAAATATGCATTTGGTATTTTACAGTTCCCAAAGCACTTTTTTATTGAAGTCCCAGTGATCTTTGATACAACCCTGTGATGCAGGTTTTATTATTCCCAGTACTTAGATGAAGAACTAAGGCCTGCATCAGTAAAGCAACCTCCCCAAGACTATGTAGAGAAGGCAGCAAATGGCTTGATGGGTCTCAGAACAAGGTAGGGTCTGCCCCCAAGAGTGGGCAGTCCTGACTCCAAACCCTGCCTCTTGGGAAGAGGAGGGCAGCTGAAGAGAAAAACCTAAGGATCTGTTATATGTACATTTGCTCCCTTTTTGCTTGTGAGAGAGAAGACAGGAGAGGAACACATACTCCCCTCACCACCCCCATACCCTTAATAAAATTAAACCTTTAAAGCAGAGGCTTTTTTCCTATCACAGGGCCACAGGCAGATGATCCCTGCAGTCACACAGAGAAATGTCACCTTATTCGGTTTGCACACCATCTTCAATTTCCCCAATTGTTCTTTCTAATTTATTCAACTAGGGATCAGGCTGTTCTCATGCCAGCCGAGAAGATGCACCCTAACAGACTGAGCCAAATTCCTCAGGAGAAGCAATTAGCAAAAACTGGAGTTGTCCCTCTATCTTGTGAAGATTAAATGTGTTAATGTAAGAGCTTAGGTTAGTGCCTGGCATGTAAATGACAGTCAATATGAGCTAGCACTTATACTGTGGTTACTATATACAGTTCCAGGCACTGTTCTAAGCCCTTTACATATACATAAATTTAATCCTCACAGCAACCTTATTGGATGGGTTCCATTAGTATCCATATGAGATGGGTTCTATTATTATCCCCATTTTATAGATGAGGAAACAGAAAAGGTATTTAACTTTCCTAAGGCTACACAGTTTGTGAATGCAGAGCAGAGATTGAAACTCCAGAGTCCCTGCCCTTAACCACACTGTATTCTTCTAATAGAAAGCCTTTTTGAATAAACAATATTACAAGATAATGGAAAGAGATGGGACTAGAGGGCTGGCTCAAAATCAAGAGAGTATTGAAAGGGAGTGGTGGTTTGGGGTCTGTGAGACCGTGATACTGGAATTTGCATCTATTCTGTCCTACTGCGGGCAGGCTTGTGCCTGGGGACATGGCTGTGAGAGTCAATTTATAAAGCAGTAAGGAGCAAGGTCATTCTTGGCTGGGTGTAGCACTGTGTGATATGGTGTTTTCTTTCTTAACATCCTGAAGAGCTTCTGAAGCCTGGTCAGGGATTTGCACTAGGGGCAAGAGCAGGGACTGGTGCTGGAGACCCAGCCGCATCACATCACGTGGGATATACCCAAAGCAGCCCACTCCAGCAGTAACACAGGCAAAGGAGAGGATTTTTCTCAACTGCCCATGTTTTAGGCCTTTAGCTTTGGCAGCTGTTCCAGGGCCAAATGGGAAACTACATGATGGTTCTTTAAGAAATAAACTGTTATGGGACCCAGCCAGTTTGTCTTTGTTACCACTAGAGCGTGAGATCTTGGAGGTCAGGGAAGGGGATTTATTTATTTCTCAGTCCCTAGATCCCCAACAAGTTCCAGCACATAAAGGGCGGTCAATGGCTGTTTGTTGAAAGAAGAGAATTGAATGTTCGTTCTGAACAGGTGGGATGATGCTGGACAAGGCTATTGCAGATATCTTAGATTTTTAGCTGAAGGGTGGTGGTGGTGATGGTATTGTTTTTTTTTTTCCTGGGAAGTCTTTTTTTTTTTTTTTTTACATGGAGAACAAATTCTTACATAATGAATAAGTTACATAGTGAACAGGACAAGGGCAGTCATCACAGAAACTTTCGGTTTTGCTCATGCATTATGAACTATAAACAGTCAGTTCCAATATGAATACTCATTTGGTTTTTATACTTGATTTATATGTGGATACCACATTTCTCTCTTTATTATTATTATTTTTAATAAAATGCTGAAGTGGTAGGTAGATACAAGATAAAGGAAGAAAACAAAGTTTAGTGTTGTAAGAGAGCAAATGTAGATGATCAGGTGTGTGCCTGTAGACTATGTGTTAATCCAAGCTAGACAAGGGCAATAAAACATCCACGGATGCAGAAGATGTCTCTCAGAACAGGGGGGGTGAGGTTCTAAGCCTCACCTCTGTTGATCCCCAATTTCTCACCTGATGACCCCCCTGCGACTGTGCCTGTCTTAGGTTGTTCCTCCCTTGAGGAATCTTACCCGTCTCTGGCTAACCAGTCATCTTCCGGGGCCATACAGGGAAATGTAAAGTTGGTAAGTGAGAGAGAAGCCTTATTGTTTGAAATGGTTAGCTTTTAATTTCTTTGCATATTTATGCCCTGTAGCTTCTATGCCCAGCATTTGTCTTGAGGTATCTTTACCATTTGGAAGAATTATGATACTCGGTAAATTTGATATGAGGCACGAATTCTATTTAAGGGTTGTAATTAGGAAGGAAGAAGAAAAGCTATAGAAGTAGGAGGCAGAAGAAAACATGGGAAGATTGATTATTTCTTTGACATATCTTCTTGTAGAGTAACTTCAGCATGTATAGGTTTTAAGCTACTACTTAAATTGCGCACACACATTAACATAATAGGAGTATAGTTACATAACCAAAGCATATCTGTAATTACCAGCCGGCACCTTAGGCATTTGTGAAAACTTATCTATGATATGGTGGATATTGTCCAACTGAACTTGAACAGTCTGAGAGAAATCAGACAAATTAAAACAACCCATTCCTGGGGAATGTTCACATCCCTTATGTTCTTTTAACAGTAAATAGTCTTTAGTTGTAAGATTTTGGAGCGCTACAATTTGCACTTCTCCTAATTCTTGGTTGAGTTCCAACAGTATAGATCCAGTCAAATTTGTTGTTTTACTGTATGCACAGGCCAGCTTAGATATCTCATTCATTCCCATGGCAAGTCCAGGAGCTGGTGGGATGAATGCATCTACAGCTGTAGCAGTGCGTGGGTCTTTGTTGGGGTTTTTTGATGATCATCTTCTGGCATGAGTCTTCCAGAGAGTGCTGATGTTGGAAGTTCTCTTTCATATCGTATCTTAGTTCATTTTCGGGGTAGCCCAATTAGGCTTTGATCTTCTGTATAAACGCAAACAGACCCTTTGCCTACACTTTTATATGCCCTTTATACACTTGTGTAGAACTCATTGGAGGTTACCACACAGGAACTGCCCTTTTTTTCTGTTGTTGTTTTGTTTTGTTTTGTTTTTGTTATCACTAATCTACACTTACATGACGAATATTATGTTTACTAGGCTCTCCCCTATAACAGGTCTCCCCTATAAACCCCTTTACAGTCACTGTCCATCAGCATAGCAAAATGTTGTAGAATCACTACTTGCCTTCTCTGTATTGTACAGCCCTCCCTTTTCTCCTACCCCCCCCATGCATGCTAATCTTAATACTCCCCTACATCTTCCCCCCTTATCCCTCCCTACCCACCCATCCTCCCCAGTCCCTTTCCCTTTGGTACCTGTTAGTCCATTCTTGAGTTCTGTGATTCTGCTGCTGTTTTGTTCCTTCAGTTTTTCCTTTGTTCTTATATTCCACAGATGAGAGAAATCATTTGGTATTTCTCTTTCTCTGCTTGGCTTGTTTCACTGAGCATAATGCCCTCCAGCTCCATCCATGTTGCTACAAATGGTTGGATTTGCCCTTTTCTTATGGCTGAGTAGTATTCCATTGTGTATATGTACCACATCTTCTTTATCCATTCATCTATTGATGGACATTTAGGTTGCTTCCAATTCTTGGCTATTGTAAATAGTGCTGCGATAAACATAAGGGTGCACTGATCTTTCTCATACTTGATTGCTGCATTCTTAGGGTAAATTCCTAGGAGTGGAATTCCTGGGTCAAATGGTAAGTCTGTTTTGAGCATTTTGATGTACCTCCATACTGCTTTCCACAATGGTTGAACAAGTTTACATTCCCACCAGCAGTGTAGGAGGGTTCCCCTTTCTCCACAGCCTCGCCAACATTTGTTGTTGTTTGTCTTTTGGATGGCAGCCATCCTTACTGGTGTGAGGTGATACCTCATTTTAGTTTTAATTTGCATTTCTCTGATAATTAGCGATGTGGAGCATCTTTTCATGTGTCTATTGGCCATCTGTATTTCTGTTTTGGAGAACGGTCTGTTCAGTTCCTCTGCCCATTTTTTAATTGGGTTATTTGTTTTTTGTTTGTTGAGGCGTGTGAGCTCTTTATATATTCTGGACGTCAAGCCTTTATCGGATGTGTCATTTTCAAATATATTCTCCCATACTGTAGGGATCCTTTTTGTTCTATTGATGGTGTCTTTTGCTGTACAGAAGCTTTTCAGCTTAATATAGTCCCACTTACTCATTTTTGCTGTTGTTTTCCTTGCCCGGGGAGATATGTTCAAGAAGAGGTCACTCATGTTTATGTCTAAGAGGTTTTTGCATATGTTTTCTTCCAAGAGTTTAATGGTTTCATGACTTACATTCAGGTCTTTGATCCATTTGGAGTTTACTTTTGTATATGGGGTTAGACAATGGTCCAGTTTCATTCTCCTACATGTAGCTGTCCAGTTTTGCCAGCACCACCTGTTGAAGAGACTGTCATTTCGCCATTGTATGTCCATGGCTCCTTTATCAAGTATTAATTGACCATATATGTCTGGGTTAATGTCTGGATTGTCTAGTCTGTTCCATTGGTCTGTGGCTCTGCTCTTGTGCCAGTACCAAATTGTCTTGATTACTATGGCTTTATAGTAGAGCTTGAAGTTGGGAAGTGAGATCCCCCCTACTTTATTCTTCTTTCTGAGGATTGCTTTGGCTATTCGGGGTCTTTGGTGTTTCCATATAAATTTTTGAATTATTTGTTCCAGTTCATTGAAGAATGTTGCTGGTAGTTTCATAGGGATTGCATCAAATCTGTATATTGCTTTGGGCAGGATGGCCATTTTGACGATATTAATTCTTCCTAGCCACGAGCATGGGATGAGTTTCCATCTGTTAGTGTCCCCTTTAATTTCTCTTAAGAGTGACTTGTAGTTTTCAGAGTATAAGTCTTTCACTTCTTTGGTTAGGTTTATTCCTAGGTATTTTATTTTTTTTGATGCAATTGTGAATGGAGTTGTTTTCCTTATTTCCCTTTCTATTGGTTCATTGTTAGTATATAGGAAAGCCACAGATTTCTGTGTGTTGATTTTGTATCCTGCAACTTTGCTGTATTCCGATATCAGTTCTAGTAGTTTTGGGGTGGAGTCTTTAGGGTTTTTTATGTACAGTATCATGTCATCTGCAAATAGTGACAGTTTAACTTCTTCTTTACCAATCTGGATTCCTTGTATTTCTTTGTTTTGTCTGATTGCCATGGCTAGGACCTCCAGTACTATGTTAAATAACAGTGGGGAGAGTGGGCATCCCTGTCTAGTTCCCGATCTCAGAGGAAATGCTTTCAGCTTCTCGCTGTTCAGTATAATGTCGGCTGTGGGTTTGTCATATATGGGCTTTATTATGTTGAGGTACTTGCCCTCTTTTCCCATTTTGCTGAGAGTTTTTATCATGAATGGATGTTGAACTTTGTCAAATGCTTTTTCAGCATCTATGGAGATGATCATGTGGTTTTTGTCTTTCTTTTTGTTGATGTGGTGGATGATGTTGATGGACTTTCGAATGTTGTACCACCCTTGCATCCCTGGGATGAATCGCACTTGGTCATGGTGTATGATCCTGTTGATGTATTTTTGAATTCGGTTTGCTAATATTTTGTTGAGTATTTTTGCATCTACGTTCATCAGGGATATTGGTCTGTAGTTTCTTTTTTTGGTGGGGTCTTTGCCTGGTTTTGGTATTAGGGTGATGTTAGCTTCATAGAATGAGTTTGGGAGTATCCCCTCCTCCTCTATTTTTTGGAAAACTTTAAGGAGAATGGGTATTATGTCTTCCCTGTATGTCTGATAAAATTCCGAGGTGAATCTATCTGGCCCAGGGGTTTTGTTCTTTGGTAGTTTTTTTATTACCGCTTCAATTTCGTTGCTGGTAATTGGTCTGTTTAGATTTTCTGTTTCTTTCTGGGTCAGTCTTGGAAGGTTGTAGTTTTCTAGGAAGTTGTTCATTTCTCCTAGGTTTCCCAGCTTGTTAGCATATAGGTTTTCATAGTATTCTCTAATAATTCTTTGTATTTCTGTGGGGTCCGTCGTGATTTTTCCTTTCTCGTTTCTGATACTGTTGATTTGTGTTGACTCTCTTTTCCTCTTAATAAGTCTGGCTAGAGGCTTATCTATTTTGTTTATTTTCTCGAAGAACCAGCTCTTGGTTTCATTGATTTTTGCTATTGTTTTATTCTTCTCAATTTTATTTATTTCTTCTCTGATCTTTATTATGTCCCTCCTTCTGCTGACCTTAGGCCTCATCTGTTCTTCTTTTTCCAATTTCGATAATTGTGACATTAGACTATTCATTTGGGATTGCTCTTCCTTTTTAAAATATGCTTGGATTGCTATATACTTTCCTCTTAAGACTGCTTTTGCTGTGTCCCACAGAAGTTGGGGCTTAGTGTTGTTGTTGTCATTTGTTTCCATATATTGCTGGATCTCCATTTTGATTTGGTCATTGATCCATTGATTATTTAGGAGCGTGTTGTTAAGCCTCCATGTGTTTGTGAGCCTCTTTGCTTTCTTTGTACAGTTTATTTCTAGTTTTATGCCTTTGTGGTCTGAAAAGTTGGTTGGTAGGATTTCAATCTTTTGGAATTTTCGGAGGCCCTTTTTGTGGCCTAGTATGTGGTCTATTCTGGAGAATGTTCCATGTGCACTTGAGAAGAATGTATATCCTGTTGCTTTTGGATGTAGAGTTCTATAGATGTCTATTAGGTCCATCTGCTCTACTGTGTTGTTCAGTGCTTCCGTGTCCTTACTTATTTTCTGCTCGGTGGATCTATCCTTTGGGGTGAGTGGTGTGTTGAAGTCTCCTAGAATGAATGCATTGCAGTCTATATCCCCCTTTAGTTCTGTTAGTATTTGTTTCACATATGCTGGTGCTCCTGTGTTGGGTGCATATATATTTAGAATGGTTATATCCTCTTGTTGGACTGAGCCCTTTATCATTATGTAGTGTCCTTCTTTATCTCTTGTTACTTTCTTTGTTTTGAAGTCTATTTTGTCTGATATTAGTACTGCAACCCCTGCTTTCTTCTCACTGTTGTTTGCTTGAAATATGTTTTTCCATCCCTTGACTTTTAGTCTGTACATGTCTTTGGGTTTGAGGTGAGTTTCTTGTAAGAAGCATATAGATGGGTTTTGCTTTTTTATCCATTCTGTTACTCTGTGTCTTTTGATTGGTGCATTCAACCCATTAACATTTAGGGTGACTATTGAAAGATATGTACTTATTGCCATTGCAGGCTTTAAATTCGTGGTTTCCAAAGGTTCAAAGTTAGCCTCTTTAGTATCTTACTGCCTAACTTAGCTCGCTTATTGAGCTGTTATATACACTGTCTGGAGATTCTTTTCTTCTCTCCCTTCTTGTTCCTCCTCCTCGATTCTTCATATGTTGGGTGTTTTGTGCTGTGCTCTTTCTAGGAGTGCTCCCATCTAGAGCAGTCGCTGTAAGATGTTCTGTAGAGGTGGTTTATGGAAAGCAAATTCCCTCAGCTTTTGTTTGTCTGGGAATTGTTTAATCCCACCATCATATTTGAATGATAGTCGTGCTGGATACAGTATCCTTGGTTCAAGGCCCTTCTGTTTCATTGTATTAAATATATCATGCCATTCTCTTCTGGCCTCTAGGGTTTCTGTTGAGAAATCTGATGTTAGCCTGATGGGTTTCCCTTTATAGGTGACCTTTTTCTCTCTAGCTGCCTTTAAAACTCTTTCCTTGTCCTTGATCTTTGCCATTTTAATTATTATGTGTCTTGGTGTTGTCCTTCTTGGATCCTTTCTGTTGGGGCTTCTGTGTATTTCTGTGGTCTGTTTGATTATTTCCTCCCCCAGTTTGGGGAAGTTTTCAGCAATTATTTCTTCTAAGATACTTTCCATCTCTTTTCCTCTCTCTTCTTCTTCTGGGACCCCTATAATACGGATATTGTTCCTTTTGGATTGGTCGCACAGTTCTCTTAGTATTGTTTCATTCCTGGAGATCCTTTTGTCTCTCTCTATGTCAGCTTCTATGCGTTCCTGTTCTCTGATTTCAATTCCATCAATGGCCTCTTGCATTCTATCCATTCTGCTTATAAACCCTTCCAGAGTTTGTTTCATTTCTGCGATCTCCTTTCTGGCATCTGTGATCTCCTTCCGGACTTCATCCCATTTCTCTTGCTTATTTCTCTGCATCTCTGTCAGCATGTTTATGATTCTTATTTTGAATTCTTTTTCAGGGAGACTGGTTAGGTCTGTTTCCTTCTCTGGTGTTGTCTCTGTGATCTTTGTCTGCCTGTAGCTTTGCCTTTTCATGGTGATAGGAATAGTCTGCAGAACTGGGACGAGTAACGGCTGGAAGTACTTCCTTTCTTGTTGGTTTGTGGCCCTCCTCTCCTGGGAGAACAGCGACCTCTAGTGGCTTGTGCTGCGCAGCTGCGCGCAGACAGGGTTTCTGCTTCCTGCCCGGCTGCTATGGAGTTAATCTCCGCTGTTGCTGTGGGCGTGGCCTAGCTCGGGCAGCTACTCCAGAGTGGTGGAGTCGCGTTAGAGCAGGAGCGGCTGGGAGGCTATTTATCTCTGTAAGGGGCCTCCCTGCTCCCTGAAGCCCAGGGGTTAGGGTGCCCAGAGATCCCCGGATTCCCTACCTCTGGATTAAGTGTCCCACCCTAACCCTTTACGACTTCCAAAAAGCACCTGCCAAAGCAAAACAACGACCACCAAAAAAAAAAAAAAAAAAAAAAGATTTTTTTAATTAAAAAAAAAGGTGGTCGCTCGTTTTTCTTTATTCTCCAGTGCCAGCCTCAGGCCTCTGCTCACCAGTCTTGCTGACCTGTTTCTCTAGTATTGGGGTCCCTATCCCTTTAAGACTACCAAAAAGCGCTTGCCAAAAAAAAAAAAAAAATTTTGCTCGCTTTCCTTATGTCCTCCGGCACCCGGCCTCCAGTGCCTGCTCACTGTTCTTTCTGCCCTGTTTCCCTCGTATTGGGGTCCCTATCCCTTTAAGACTTCCAAAAAGCGCTCGCCAAAACAAAACAGCAAAAAAGCAACAACAACAACAAAAAAAAATGGTCGCGCGCTTTTCTTATGTCCTCTGGCACCCGGCCTCCAGTGCCCGCTCACTGTTCTTTCTGCCCTGTTTCCCTAGCATCCAGGGCCCCCTGGGCACGTACTGTGACTGCACTCTGGTCCGGATGGCGGGGGCTGGGTGTTCGGCAGTCCTGGGCTCCGTCTCCCTCCCGCTCTGCCTACTCTTCTCCCGCTGGGAGCTGGGGGGATGGGCGCTCAGCTCCCGCAGGGCCGGGGCTTGTATCTTACCCCCTTCGCGAGGCGCTGGGTTCTCTCAGGTGTGGATGTGTTCTGGATATTGTCCTGTGTCCTCTGGTCTTTATTCTAGGAAGGGTTGTCTTTGTTATATTTTCATAGATACATGTTGTTTTGGGAGGAGATTTCCGCTGCTCTACTCACGCCGCCATCTTCCACCCCTCGGTGATGGTATTTTGAAAGGACATTGAGAGGATGGAAAAATCACAGTCAAGCTAGTTCTGGGGAGGTCCCTGAAGGAAATGGTTTGCTTAGGTGGTCACAAGTTCAAGTCCCATCATGGCCAACAGTCTTATTTAAATCCTTTCATAAAATTTCTGCAGTCTGCTTAATTTGGAGAACCTTGTATTCCCTATTTTTCTTCAAGAATACATTGGCTACAGTATCAGGAGTTCACTACCAGGTCACCAATAGGGAGCTGTTTTTCCAAGCTCCTAGCTTTTGCAGGAGCTGCCTGGATCACAGTTCTGACTATGGAAGGACCTCTATGACTTCCTTAATGGTATCTTTCTGCCTTTCATAGTTGATGTATAGAATGCCTGTGAATCAGCCGGTAACTATCTAAATTAAATAGTTAGGCTGTCTATGCATGACTCAATAAACTGATTCCTTAAAAGAATAGCTAAAAATAACAGTAGCTCTCTCTGTACATATATATATATATATAAAACATAGGTATATATGGAGAATTAATTTCTGTTGATTTAAGCCCCCCAGTTATGTATAAAACATTATATATATTTCATTATATATTATATATAAATATTTATTATATATGTTTTACTCATCATGTAAGATTTCTTTACCTTATATTGAAAATATGATTCTAGAAATATTTTCATGCTACAAACCTGTTCGTCCTTAGCAGATTAGATCTGATAAATATTCCTTGGCTCTAGGATCAGGGTCATCCTCTTTATTTTCCTTCCTCTTCTCTCTATTGCACAGGGCACCACTTTTCAGGTAACCAGTGTCCCTGTGCTGCCTTCGAGCCTGGTCCTCCTTCCCCTGACATTAAAGTGACCACACCCTCAGATCCTGTTAGATGAAAGATACTAGTAAACTATTCTCCCATTGAGAAGACTTGAAAATTAGTGGCCTAACATATCATTTTAGGAGAACTAATGTTAAGTAAGTTTTCAGGAGCTCAAGTCCCTAATGGTAGAATCTCAGGCACTCCACCAGGCTAGCAGAATACACAGAGAATCCAAGAAAAGACTAATACATATATAGAAACAACATTTTTGTCACAGGAAGTATCTGTAGATCAGTTGGGAAAAGATGGGCTATTCAGTAATTAGTTATCTATATGGAAAAAAATTAATTTGATCCCTGTCTTACACCATACATAAACATCAGTCCCAGGTAGATTTAAGGCTTAAATATGAAAGACTTAAAAATTATAGCATAATGTAAAACAATGGAAATTCTAGAAAACAAAATAGGAAATATATTTATGACCTCAGGGTAGAGAAGGATTTCTTAAAAGGGTTGGAAAAGTGCAAACCATGAAGGAAAAAAAGTATAAATTCAATTACATTAAAATTAACAACTTTTGTGCACCAAGATATATTGTGAGCAAGAAAACAAGGCTCTAAGCAGGGGAAGATACTTATAACACATATAGCTAACAAAAGAAAGGCAGAAAACCTCAGTATTTCTATTGAGTTTTTCAATGAGCAAAAGAAAAAAATCATCATATATATGGCTAATATGTATATGGAAAGATGTCCAACTTTGTTAGAAACAAGGAAATCAAAATTAACACACAGCAATATACTCTTTCTCACTTAGCAGACTGACAAGAATTAGAAAGTCTGATTATACCAGTGTTGGTGAGATTGTGGAGTGACAGGAACCCAGAAGAGATATACACCAGAATGTCCACAGCAACACTGTTTGTGGAAACAAAAAGCTGGAAGCAGTCCTAATGTCCATTAAGTGTAGAATGAATAAATACATTGTAGTAGATTCATCCAATGAAATACTATACAGAACTGAATATGAATTAACTACATCCCATACTCTAGTGAAAAAGTGAAAAAGGCAAGTCACAGAAGAATACATACTGTATGATTTCATTTATATAAACTTAAACAGATAAAACTAAGCAATGTATTTTGGCCAGTTGTCTTCAGTTAACCCCTCCAGATACACTCTCCATGCTTATATGTTTAGGAGGCTGAGCTACATTGACTGAATCAAAGGGCTCTTTTGACTTCTGGCTTCTGGTCAGGTTTGGCTGATGGTAGGCACCAGTGGAAAATTGAGAACTAGAGAAAAGTGGGGTCTGGTATTGATTTTCTGGTACTCTGACTGTGGTTGCTGTGGGTAGGTTGGAATCCCTCCACTGATGATCTCGGCTACCATCAGGTGGTTTTCTCCACACAGCCCACTGTTTCTGACTTCCAGTAACCAGTCCCACCTCTTCCCCGTTCAAGCTTAGGGTGATAACGAGCACTGTTACTAGCTTCAGGATAATATCTTATTGCTGTGTTCTTACTATTCCCTTACTGCACCTTTGTAAATAGTTCCTTTAATAAACTCTCCTTAAACTATCCTGATTTGAGTGTGCCATCTGTTTCCTTCCAGGACCCTGACAGATGCAATATTGTTTAGGGATACACAGACTCTGGTAAAACTTATAAAGAAAAGCAAGGGAATCATTAACACAAAATTCAGTATAGTAATTACCTCTGTGTGTGGGGGGAAACATGATATAAAATGACACATGGGGGACTCATGATGTATTAGTAATGTTCTATTTCTTAAGCTAGGCTGTTTGTAGATGTGTATTTGCTTTATGATTATACTTTAATATGGTCCCATATGTTATAGATAACCTTCTGTATGTATATGGTACAATAAAAATAAAATATAATGAACTCCTACTAGAATGAAAGGTTGTGAGGCAGAGATTTTTGTCTTGTTTCTTTGCTAGAATGGTGTTGACACATAATAAGTATTAAATAAATATATGTTGAACATTTACTGAATGGATATCTAACTTTGGCCCAGGATTTCCCCATCCATGAGATGGAGTCAGCGAATCTTCACTCAGACTTTTTTAAAAATCCTAAATCCCACTGCACAATCCAGGAGGAGCTTCCTTTTTTCTGTCTTTCTTGCTTCCAAGCACGACAGACTCTGCCTACTTCCTTCTCTTCTTGGTGGCTACTACCACACACTGTGCATTTGGGGAATTCTACCACCCCTCTCCCCCAACTCCCCCTCTCCCTCCTCAATGTGGTTGTGAAATTAGATATACTCTCTTTTCATTTCTCTTCTTTCTTAGCAAGTTCAAAGAGTCATTTTGTTTAAAGGATTTTATTATCAATAATTTTTTGGGAAATAGAAAAGGTTAAATAAAAAACAACCAGAGGGGCGGAAGATGGCGGCGTGAGTAGAGCAGTGGAAATCTCCTCCCAAAACAACATATATCTATGAAAATATAACAAAGACAACCCTTCCTAGAATAAAGACCAGAGGACACAGGACAATATCCAGAACACATCCGCACCTGAGAGAACCCAGCGCCTCGCGAAGGGGGTAAGATACAAGCCCCGGCCCCGCGGGAGCCGAGCGCCCCTCCCCCCAGCTCCCGGCGGGAGAAGAGCAGGCAGAGCGGGAGGGAGACGGAGCCCAGGACTGCCGAACACCCAGCCCCAGCCATCCGGGCCAGAGTGCAGGGCGCTCGATACTAGGAAAACAGGGCAGCAAGAACAGTGATCAGGCACTGGAGGCTGGGCGACAGAGGACATAAGAAAAGCGCGAGACCATTTTTTTTTTGCTTTTTTGCTGTTTTGTTTTGGCGAGCGCTTTTTGGAAGTCTTAAAGGGATAGGGACCCCAATACTAGGGAAACAGGGCAGAAAGACCAGTGAGCAGAGGCCTGAGGCTGGCACCGGAGAATAAAGAAAAACAAACGACCACCTTTTTTTTTTTTTTAATTAAAAACTTTTTTTTTTTTTTAATTAAAAAATTTTTTTTTTCTTTTTTTTTTTTTGGTGGGCGTTGTTTTGTTTTGGCGGGTGCTTTTTGGAATTCTTAAAGGGGCAGGGCGGGTCACTTAATCCAGAGGTAGGTATTCCGGGATCTCTGGGCACCCTAACCCCTGGGCTGCAGGGAGCAGGGAGGCCCCTTACGGAGATAAATAGCCTCCCAGCCGCTCCTGCTCCAACGCAACTCCACCATTTTGGAGTAGCTGCCCGAGCTAGGCCACGCCCACAGCAACAGCGGAGATTAACTCCATAGCAGCCGGGCAGGAAGCAGAAACCCTGTCTGCGCGCAGCTGCGCAGCACAAGCCACTAGAGGTCGCTGTTCTCCCAGGAGAGGAGGGCCACAAACCAACAAGAAAGGAAGTACTTCCAGCCGTTACTCGTCCCAGTTCTGCAGACTATTCCTATCACCATGAAAAGGCAAAGCTACAGGCAGACAAAGATCACAGAGACAACACCAGAGAAGGAAACAGACCTAACCAGTCTCCCTGAAAAAGAATTCAAAATAAGAATCATAAACATGCTGACAGAGATGCAGAGAAATAAGCAAGAGAAATGGGATGAAGTCCGGAAGGAGATCACAGATGCCAGAAAGGAGATCGCAGAAATGAAACAAACTCTGGAAGGGTTTATAAGCAGAATGGATAGAATGCAAGAGGCCATTGATGGAATTGAAATCAGAGAACAGGAACGCATAGAAGCTGACATAGAGAGAGACAAAAGGATCTCCAGGAATGAAACAATACTAAGAGAACTGTGCGACCAATCCAAAAGGAACAATATCCGTATTATAGGGGTCCCAGAAGAAGAAGAGAGAGGAAAAGAGATGGAAAGTATCTTAGAAGAAATAATTGCTGAAAAGTTCCCCACACTGGGGGAGGAAGTAATCGAACAGACCACGGAAATACACAGAACCCCCAACAGAAAGGATCCAAGAAGGGTAACACCAAGACACATAATAATTAAAATGGCAAAGATCAAGGACAAGGAAAGAGTGTTAAAGGCAGCTAGAGAGAAAAAGGTCACCTATAAAGGGAAACCCATCAGGCTAACGTCAGATTTCTCAACAGAAACCCTAGAGGCCAGAAGAGAATGGCATGATATATTTAATACAATGAAACAGAAGGGCCTTGAACCAAGGATACTGTATCCAGCACGACTATCATTCAAATATGACGGTGGGATTAAACAATTCCCAGACAAACAAAAGCTGAGGGAATTTGCTTTCCACAAACCACCTCTACAGAATATCTTACAGGGACTGCTCTAGATGGAAGCACTCCTAGAAAGAGCACAGCACAAAACACCCAACATATGAAGAATCGAGGAGGAGGAACAAGAAGGGAGAGAAGAAAAGAATCTCCAGACAGTGTATATAACAGCTCAATAAGCGAGCTAAGTTAGGCAGTAAGATACTAAAGAGGCTAACTTTGAACCTTTGGAAACCACGAATTTAAAGCCTGCAATGGCAATAAGTACATATCTTTCAATAGTCACCCTAAATGTTAATGGGTTGAATGCACCAATCAAAAGACACAGAGTAACAGAATGGATAAAAAAGCAAGACCCATCTATATGCTGCTTACAAGAAACTCACCTCAAACCCAAAGACATGTACAGACTAAAAGTCAAGGGATGGAAAAACATATTTCAAGCAAACAACAGTGAGAAGAAAGCAGGGGTTGCAGTACTAATATCAGACAAAATAGACTTCAAAACAAAGAAAGTAACAAGAGATAAAGAAGGACACTACATAATGATAAAGGGCTCAGTCCAACAAGAGGATATAACCATTCTAAATATATATGCACCCAACACAGGAGCACCAGCATATGTGAAATAAATACTAACAGAACTAAAGGGGGATATAGACTGCAATGCATTCATTCTAGGAGACTTCAACACACCACTCACCCCAAAGGATAGATCCACCGAGCAGAAAATAAGTAAGGACACGGAAGCACTGAACAACACAGTAGAGCAGATGGACCTAATAGACATCTATAGAACTCTACATCCAAAAGCAACAGGATATACATTCTTCTCAAGTGCACATGGAACATTCTCCAGAATAGACCACATACTAGGCCACAAAAAGGGCCTCCGAAAATTCCAAAAGATTGAAATCCTACCAACCAACTTTTCAGACCACAAAGGCATAAAACTAGAAATAAACTGTACAAAGAAAGCAAAGAGGCTCACAAACACATGGAGGCTTAACAACACGCTCCTAAATAATCAATGGATCAATGACCAAATCAAAATGGAGATCCAGCAATATATGGAAACAAATGACAACAACAACACTAAGCCCCAACTTCTGTGGGACACAGCAAAAGCAGTCTTAAGAGGAAAGTATATAGCAATCCAAGCATATTTAAAAAAGGAAGAGCAATCCCAAATGAATGGTCTAATGTCACAATTATCGAAATTGGAAAAAGAAGAACAGATGAGGCCTAAGGTCAGCAGAAGGAGGGACATAATTAAGATCAGAGAAGAAATAAATAAAATTGAGAAGAATAAAACAATAGCAAAAATCAATGAAACCAAGAGCTGGTTCTTCGAGAAAATAAACAAAATAGATAAGCCTCTAGCCAGACTTATTAAGAAGAAAAGAGAGTCAACACAAATCAACAGTATCAGAAACGAGAAAGGAAAAATCACGACGGACCCCACGGAAATGCAAAGAATTATTGGAGACTACTATGAAAACCTATATGCTAACAAGCTGGGAAACCTAGGAGAAATGAACAACTTCCTAGAAAAATACAACCTTCCAAGATTGACCAAGGAAGAAACAGAAAATCTAAACAGACCAATTACCAGCAACGAAATTGAAGCGGTAATCAAAAAACTACCAAAGAACAAAACCCCCGGGCCAGATGGATTTACCTCGGAATTTTATCAGACATACAGGGAAGACATAATACCCATTCTCCTTAAAGTTTTCCAAAAAATAGAAGAGGACAGAATACTCCCAAACTCATTCTATGAAACCAACATCACCCTAATACCAAAACAAGGCAAAGACCCCACCAAAAAAGAAAACTACAGACCAATATCCCTGATGAACGTAGATGCAAAAATACTCAACAAAATATTAGCAAACCGAATTCAAAAATACATCAAAAGGATCATACACCATGACCAAGTGGGATTCATCCCAGGGATGCAAGGATGGTACAACATTCGAAAGTCCATCAACATCATCCACCACATCAACAAAAAGAAAGACAAAAACCACATGATCATCTCCATAGATGCTGAAAAAGCATTTGACAAAGTTCAACATCCATTCATGTTAAAAACTCTCAGCAAAATGGGAATGGAGGGCAAGTACCTCAACATAATAAAGGCCATCTATGATAAACCCACAGCCAAGATTATATTGAACAGCGAGAAGCTGAAAGCATTTCCTCTGAGATCGGGAACTAGACAGGGATGCCCACTCTCTCCACTGTTATTTAACATAGTACTGGAGGTCCTAGCCACGGCAATCAGACAAAATAAAGAAATACAAGGAATCCAGATTGGTAAAGAAGAAGTTAAACTGTCACTATTTGCAGATGACATGATACTGTACATAAAAAACCCTAAAGACTCCACCCCAAAACTACTAGAACTAATATCGGAATACAGCAAAGTTGCAGGATACAAAATCAACACACAGAAATCTGTGGCTTTCCTATATACTAACAATGAACCAACAGAAAGAGAAATCAGGAAAACAACTCCATTCACAATTCAATCAAAAAAAATAAAATACCTAGGAATAAACCTAACCAAAGAAGTGAAAGACTTATACTCTGAAAACTACAAGTCACTCTTAAGAGAAATTAAAGGGGACACTAACAGATGGAAACTCATCCCATGCTCGTGGCTAGGAAGAATTAATATCGTTAAAATGGCCATCCTGCCCAAAGCAATATACAGATTTGATGCAATCCCTATGAAACTACCAGCAACATTCTTCAATGAACTGGAACAAATAATTCAAAAATTCATATGGAAACACCAAAGACCCCGAATAGCCAAAGCAATCCTCAGAAAGAAGAATAAAGTAGGGGGGATCTCACTCCCCAACTTCAAGCTCTACTATAAAGCCATAATAATCAAGACAATTTGGTACTGGCACAAGAGCAGAGCCACAGACCAATGGAACAGACTAGACAATCCAGACATTAACCCAGACATATATGGTCAATTAATATTTGATAAAGGAGCCATGGACATACAATGGCGAAATGACAGTCTCTTCAACAGGTGGTGCTGGCAAAACTGGACAGCTACATGTAGGAGAATGAAACTGGACCATTGTCTAACCCCATATACAAAAGTAAACTCAAAATGGATCAAAGAACTGAATGTAAGCCATGAAACCATTAAACTCTTGGAAGAAAACATAGGCAAAAACCTCTTAGACATAAACATGAGTGACCTCTTCTTGAACATATCTCCCCGGGCAAGGAAAACAACAGCAAAAATGAGTAAGTGGGAGTATATTAAGCTAAAAAGCTTCTGTACAGCAAAAGACACCATCAATAGAACAAGAAGGATCCCTACAGTATGGGAGAATATATTTGAAAATGACACATCCGATAAAGGCTTGACGTCCAGAATATATAAGGAGCTCACACGCCTCAACAAACAAAAAACAAATAACCCAATTAAAAAATGGGCAGAGGAACTGAACAGACAGTTCTCCAAAAAAGAAATACAGATGGCCAACAGACACATGAAAAGATGCTCCACATCGCTAATTATCAGAGAAATGCAAATTAAAACTACAATGAGGTATCACCTCACACCAGTAAGGATGGCTGCCATCCAAAAGACAAACAACAACAAATGTTGGCGAGGCTGTGGAGAAAGGGGAACCCTCCTACACTGCTGGTGGGAATGTAAGTTAGTTCAACCATTGTGGAAAGCAGTATGGAGGTACATCAAAATGCTCAAAACAGACTTACCATTTGACCCAGGAATTCCACTCCTAGGAATTTACCCTAAGACCGCAGCAATCAAGTTTGAGAAAGACAGATGCACCCCTATGTTTATTGCAGCACTATTTACAATAGCCAAGAATTGGAAGCAACCTAAATGTCCATCGATAGATGAATGGATAAAGAAGATGTGGTACATATACACAATGGAATACTACTCAGCCATAAGAAAAGGGCAAATCCAATCATTTGCAGCAACATGGATGGAGCTGGAGGGTATTATGCTCAGTGAAACAAGCCAAGCAGAGAAAGAGAAATACCAAATGATTTCACTCATCTGTGGAATATAAGAACAAAGGAAAAACTGAAGGAACAAAACAGCAGCAGAATCACAGAACTCAAGAATGGACTAACAGGTACCAAAGGGAAAGGGACTGGGGAGGATGGGTGGGTAGGGAGGGATAAGGGGGGGAGAAGTATGGGGGTATTAAGATTAACATGCATGGGGGGGTGGGAGAAAAGGGAGGGCTGTACAACACAGAGAAGGCAAGTAGTGATTCTACAACATTTTGCTATGCTGATGGACAGTGACTGTAAAGGGGTTTATAGGGGAGACCTGGTATAGGGCAGAGCCTAGTAAACATAATATTCGTCATGTAAGTGTAGATTAGTGATACCAAAAACAAAGCAAAAAAAAAAAAAGGGCAGTTCCTGTGTGGTAACCTCCAACGAGTTCTACACAAGGGTATAAAGGGCATATAAAAGTGTAGGCAAAGGGTCTGTTTGTGTTTATACAGAGGATCAAAGCCTAATTGGGCTACCCCGAAAATGAACTAAGATACGATATGAAAAAGAACTTCCAACATCTGCACTCTCTGGAAGACTCATGCCAGAAGATGATCATCAAAAAACCGCAACAAAGATCCACGCACTGCTACAGCTGTAGATGCACTCATCCCACCAGTTCCTGGACTTGCCATGGGAATGAGGAAGGAGATATCTAAGCTGGCCTGTGCATACAGTAAAACAACAAATTTGACTGGATCCATACTGTTGGAACTCAACCAAGAATTTGTTGAAGTGCAAATTGTAGTGCTCCAAAGTCTTACAACTACAGACTATTTACTGTTAAAAGAACATATGGCATGTGAACAGTCCCCAGGAATGGGTTGTTTTAATTTGTCTGATTTCTCTCAGACTGTTCAAGTTCAGTTGGACAATATCCACCATATCATAGATAAGTTTTCACAAATGCCTAAGGTGCCTAACTGGTTTTCTTGGTTTCACTGCAGATGGCTGGTAATTACAGGTATGCTTTGGTTATGTAACTATACTCCTATTATGTTAATGTGTGTGCGCAATTTAAGTAGTAGCTTAAAACCTATACATGCTGAAGTTACTCTACAAGAAGATATTTCAAAGAAATAATCAATCTTCCCATGTTTTCTTCCGCCTGCTACTTCTATAGCTTTTCTTCTTCCTTCCTAATTACAACCCTTAAATAGAATTCGTGCCTCATATCAAATTTACTGAGTATCATAATTCTTCCAAGTGGTAAAGATACCTCAAGACAAATGCTGGGCATAGAAGCCACAGGGTATAAATATGCAAAGAAGTAAAAAGCTAACCTTTTCAAACAATAAGGCTTCCCTCTCACTTTCCAACTTCACATTTCCCTGTATGGCCCCAGAAGATGACTGGTTAGCCAGAGACGGGTAAGATTCCTCAAGGGAGGAACAACCTAAGACAGGCACAGTCGCAGGGGGGCCATCAGGTGAGAAATTGGGGATCAACAGAGGTGAGGCTTAGAACCTCACCCCCACTTTTCTGAGAGAAATCTTCTGCATATGTGGATGTTTTATTGCCCTTGTCTAGCTTGGATTAACACATAGTCTACAGGCACACACCTGATCATCTACATTTCCTCTCTTACAACACTAAACTATGTTTTCTACCTAGTAGAAAACTATGTTTTCTACTAAACTATCTTGTATCTACCTACCACTTCAGCATTTTATTAAAAATAATAATAATAAAGAGAGAAATGTGGTATCCACATATAAATCAAGTATAAAAACCAAATGAGTATTCATATTTGAACTGACTGTTTAGAGTTCATAATGCATGAGCAAAACCGAAAATTTCTGTGATGACTGCCCTTGTACTGTTCACTATGTAACTTATTCATTATGTAAGAATTTGTTCTACATGTAAGAACTTGTTTGTTATGCCTCAGAAGATTGGAGACTGACGAAAATTAGGCTTGGGGTGGATTAATGATTGTGCATTGAGCATTGACTCCCCTATGCAGAATTTTATTGTCGTTAACAACCATTTGATCAATATTTATGAGAGATGCCCTCACAAAAAAAAAAAAATGGACAGACTTCCAATAGTAAAATAAATAAGTAACCGGGATGTAATGTATAGCATAAGGAATATAGTCAAGATATTGTAACAGCTTGGTAGGGTGATAGCTGGAACCTAGAATTATGTATATAAATGTTCTACCACTGTGTTGTACACTTGAAACTAATGTAATGTAATACTGTGCGTCAACTACCCTTCAATAAAAAATAATTATTTAAAAAAAAAAAAAGAACAACCACCACCAAGAAGTATTTACAAAGGTCTTGATGACCGTACTCTGGTTTGTCTTCTCTGCAGGAGATCAGGTTAGATTTTAGCCCTTCCCTTTTTCATGGCTCTTCCTTTAGGCTTGGTCACTTCAACTTCTTATTCTGGATTAATTATTGAAGGAACAAACTTGGTGGAATGACAGTTAACGAAATGATAGTCCTTTTTTCTCTGTGGACCTTCAAGGAGGGTCATTCCTTACGGCAGGAATGACGCATTTGAAGAATTACTTAACATGCCCCATTCTCCCTTCTTCAAAGCTTTTTCTTCAACATTCATCCAGATCCTGATAGTGGGTAATGGGATAGTTAAGAACAGGCTGAGCAGGATAAGAAAAACAAAATGATAAGCTTTTTCCAAAAAATACTAGTATTGTAAGACTATACACTGCAGAAAAAAAAGTGGGGGATCCTATGGTCAAGCAAGTTTGGGAAATGCTGCATACTGTCTTGTCCTCCTGGAGAATCAGACTATATGTTAGCCAATTAAAGACTGAGAATAACCCTATGTTTCTCAAGCTTATTTGACCATTGAACAACCTCTTTTCTGCACCTCCATTATTATTCTGCTGAAGTTCTACCGAACACACTTTGGAGAAATTCTACCCTCATTAGAAAGTGTACCATGGTCTGTTTTAGTCTTTTAGAGCTGCCATAATAAAATATGACAGACTTGGTGGCTTAAACAACAGAAGCTAATTTTCTTACAGTTTGAGAGGTTTGAAGTCCAAATCAAAGTGTCAGCAAGTTTATTTTTTGAGGCCTCTCTCTGTGGCTTGCAGATGGCCACCTACTCACTGTGTCTCATATGGTCTTTTCTTTTTTTATTAAAGTATCATTGATAAACAATCTTATGAAGGTTTCATATAAACAACACAGTGGTTTCAACATTCACCCATATTATCAAGTCCTCCCCACCCCCGTTGTAGTCACTGTCTATCAGCATAGTAAGATGTTATAGAGTCATTAATTGTCTTCTCTGTGCTATACTGCCTTCCCTGTGACCTACCTATATTGTGACTATGAATTGTAGTGCCCCTAAATCACCTTCGCCTTCTCCACCCATCCTCCCCAATCTCTCCCCTTTGGTAACCATTAGTCCCTTCTTGGTGTCTGTGAGTTTACTGCTATTTTGTTCCTTCAGTTTTGCTTTGTTGATGTACTCCACAAATGAGTGAAATCATTTGATACTTGTCTTTCTCCACCTGGCTTATTTCACTGAGCATAATACCCTCTAGCTCCATCGATGTTGTTGCAAATGGTAGGATTCCTTTTCTTTCTTTGGCTGAATAATATTCCACTGTGTATATATACCACATCTTCTTTATCCATTCATCTATTGATGGGCACTTAGGGTGCTTCCACATCTTGGCTATTGTAAATAGTGCTGCAATAAACATAGGGGTGCATATGTCTTTTCAAATCTGGGATCTCGTTTTCTTTGGGTAAATTCTTAGGAGTGGAATTCCTGGGTTAATGGTATTTCTATTTTTAGTTTCTGAGGAACCTCCATATTGCTTTCCACAATGTTTGAACTAGTTTACACTCCCACCAGCAGTGTAGGAAGGTTCCCCTTTCTCCAGATCCTCTCCAACATTTGTAGTTTCTTGTCTTTTGGATATTGGCTATCCTAACTTGTGTAAAGTGATATCTCATTGTGGTTTTAATTTTCATTTCCCTGTTGATAAGCAATGTAGATCATCTTTACATGTACCTGTTGGCCATCTGTATTTCTTCCTTGGAGAAGTGTCTGTTCAGATCCCCTGCTCATTTTTTAATCAGTTCTTTTGTTTTTTGGGTGTTGAGGCATGTGAGTTCTTTATATTTTGGATGTTAACCCTTTGTTGGATAAATCATTTATGAATATATTCTCCCATACTGTAGGATGCCTTTTTGTTCTGCTGATGGTGTCCTTTGCAGTACAGAAGCTTTTTTTTGGTGTGATGAGTCCCACTTGTTAATTTTTTAGTTTGTTTCCCTTGCCCAAGGAGATGTGCTCAGGAAAAAATTTGCTCATGTTTATATTCAAGAGATTACTGCCTATGTTTTCTTCTAAGAGTTTTATGGTTTCATGACTTACATTCAGGTCTTTGATCCATTTTGAGTTTACTTTTATGTATGGGGTTAGACAATGACCCAGTTTCATTCTCTCACATGTAGCTGTCCAATTTTGCCAACATTAGTTATTGAAGAGGCTGTTTTCCCATTGTATATCCATGGCTCTTTATCACATCTTAATAGGCCATATATGTGTGGGTTTATATCTGTGCTCTCTATTCTGTTCCATTGATCTATATATCTATTCTTGTGCCACTACCAAATTGTTTTGATTACTGTGGCTTTGTAGTAGAGCTTGAAGTTAGGGAGTATTATTCCCCCATCTTTGTTCTTCTTTCTCAGGATTGCTTTGGTTATTGAGGGTCTTTTATGGTTCTGTATGAATTTTAGAACTATTTGTTCTAGTTCGTTGAAGAATGCTGTTGGTATTTTGATAGGGATTGCTTTAGGCAGGATGGCCATTTTGACAATATTAATTCTTCCTATCCATGAGCACAGGATAGATTTCCATTTATTGGTGTCCTCTTTAATTTCTCTCATGAGTGTCTTATAGTTTTCACAGTATAGGTCTTTCACTTCCTTGGTTAGGTTTATTCCTAGGTATTTTATTCTTTTAGATGCAATTGTGAATGGAATTGTTTTCCTGATTTCTCTTTCTGCTAATTCGTTGTTAGTACATAGGAATGCAACAGATTTCTGTGTATTAATTTTGTATCCTGCAACTTTGCTGAATTCAGTTATTAATTCTAATAGTTTTTTGGTGGAGTCTTTAGGGTTTTCTATGTATAATATCATGTCATCTGCAAACAGTGATAGTTAACTTCTTCCTTACCAGTCTGGATGCTTTTTATCTCTCTGTGTTGTCTGGTTGCTGTGGCTAGGACCTCCAGTACTCTGTTGAATAAAAGTGGTGAGAGTGGGCATCCTGTCTTGGTTCTGATCTTAGAGGAAAAGCTTTCAGTTTTTCTCTGTTAGGTATGAAGTTGGCTGTGGGTTTGTCATATATGGCCTTTATTATGCTGAGGAACTTACCCTCTATACCCATTTTGTTGAGAGTTTTCATCATGAATGGATGTTGAATTTTGTGAAATGCTTAATCAGCCTCTATTGAGATGGTCGTGTGATTTTTGTCCTTTTTGTTGAAGTGGTGTATGATATCAATTGATTTTTGAAAATTGTACCTTGTATCCTTGTATCCCTGGAATAAATGTCATGATGGATGATCTTTTGATGTATTTTTTAATTTGGTTCACTATTTTGTTTTGGTTCACATATTTTAATTTGGTTCACTAATATTTTGTTGAGGATTTTTGCATCTGTGTTCATCAGGGATATTGGTCTGTAATTTTCTTTTTTGTGGTGTTTTTGTCTGGTTTTGGTATTAGAGTGATGATGGCCTCATAGGTTGAGTTTGGATGGATTCCCTCCTACTTCTTGGAACACTTTAAGAAGGATGGGCATTAGTTCTTCTTTAAATGTTTGATAAAATTCAGCCTTGAAGACATCTGGTTCTGGGATTTGTTCTTAGGTAGTTTTTTCATTACCAATTTGATTTCATTACTGGTAATTTGTCTGTTCAGATTTTCTGTTTCTCCCTGGGTCAGTCTTGGAAGGTTGTATTTTTCTAGAAAATTGTCTTTTCTTCTAAGTTGTCCAACTTGTTGGCATGTAATTTTTCATAGTATTCTCTAATAGTTCTTTGTATTTCTCTGTTGTATCTTTTGTAAGTTTTCCTATTTTGTTTCTGATTCTGTTTATGTGTGTGCAGTCTCTTTTTTTCTTGGTAAGTCCTTCTAGGAGTTTTATCTATTTTGTTTATTTTTTCCAAGAATCTGCTCCTTGTTTCATTGATTCTTTCTATTGTTTTATTCTTCATTTTATTAATTTCTGCTCTGATCTTTATTATGCCCCTCCTTTTACTGACTTTGGGCCTCATTTGTTCTTTTACTTGTTTCCTTAATTGTGAGTTTAGACTGCTCATATGGGATTGTTCTTGTTTCTTAAGGTTAGCCTGTATTACTATATACTTTCCTCTTAAAACTGCCTTTGCTGCATCCCACAGGTTTTGGGTTGTTGAATTGTTGTTTCATTTGTCTCCATATATTGCTTGATCTCTGTTTTAATTTGGTCATTGACCCATTGATTATTTAGGAGCATGTTGTTAAGCCTCCATGTGTTTGTAGGCTTTTTTGTTTTCTTTGCATAATTTATTTCTAGTTTCATACCTTTGTGGTCTGAGAAGCTGGTTGGTACAATTTCAATCCGTCTGAATTTACTGAGGCTTTTTTTGTGTCCTAGTATATGATCTATTCTTGAAAATGTTCCATGTACACTTGAGAAGAATGTGTATCCTGCTGCTTTTGGGTGGAGTGTTCTGTACAAGTCTGTTAGGATCATCTGTTCTAATGTGTTGTTCAGTTGCCTGTGTACTTGCTTATTTTCTGTCTGGTTGATCTACCCTTTGGAGTGAGTAGTGTGTTGAAGTCTCCTAAAATGAATGCATTATATTCTATTTTGCCCTTTAATTCTGTTCGTATTTGTTTCACATATATGGGTGCTCCTGTGTTGGGTGCATAGATATTTATAATGGTTATATCCTCTTGTTGGACTGACCCTTTTATCATTATGTAATGTCCTTTTTTGTCTCTTGTTACTTTCTTTGTTTTGAAGTCTGTTTTGCCTGATGCAAGTACTGCAACTCCTGCTTTTTTCTCCCTGTTAGTTGCATGAAATATCTTTTTCCATACCTTTACTTTCAGTCTGTGTATGTCTTTGGGTTTGAAGTCAGTCTCTTGTAGGCAGCATATAGATGGGTCTTGTTTTTTAACCCATTCAGTGACTCTATGTCTTTTGACTGGTGCATTCAGGCCATTTACATTTGGGGTGATTATCGATAGGTATGTACTTATTGCCATTGCAGGCTTTAGATTTGTGGTTACCAAAAGGTCAAGGGTAATGGCCTTACTATCTAACAGTATGTCTTAAATCTCTTATTACTCTATTTCAAAGACAATCTAAAGATACTTTTTGTTTTTCTTTTCCTTCTTCTTCCTCCTCCACACTTTATATATTAGGTGTCATATTCCACACTCTTTGTGTATCCCTAGACTGATTTTGTGAGTAGTTGATTTAATTTCATATTTGCTTAGTAATTAATTGGTCTGCTATTGTACTATGGGTTTATTTTCTCTGGTGACAGCTCTTTAGCCATAGGAGCACTTCCATCTAGAGCAGTTCCTTTAAGAGATCCTGTAGGGATGGTTTAGTGATGATGAATTCCCTCAACTTTTGCTTATCTGGAAATTGTTTAATCCCTGTTTCAAATTTAAATAATAATCTTTTCAGGCAGAGTATTCTTGGTTGGAGGCCCTTCTGTTTCCTTACATTAAATAAATAGTGCTACTCCCTTCTGACCTGTAATGTCTCTGCTGAGAAGCCTGCTGGTAGTCTGATGGGGTTTCTTTTATAAGTGATTTTTTTTCTCTGACTGCTTTCATTCCTCTCTCCACCCTTGATCTTTGCCATTTTAATTATTATATGTCTTGATGTTGTCTTCCTAGTATTGTTTGTGTTAGGAGATCTCTGCAATTCCATGATGTGAATGTCTATTTCCTTTCCCAGACTGGGGAAATTTTCAACAATTATTTCCTCAAAGTGACTTTCTATCCTTTTATCTCTTTATTCTTCTTCTGGTGCCCCTATAATGTGAATATTGTTCCATTTGGATTGGTTGCACAGGTTTCTTATTATTCTTTCATTCCTAGAGATCCCTTTTTCTCTCTGTTTCTCAGCTTCTTTGTTTTCCTGTTCTTTAATTTTTATTTCATTTACAATCTCCTCTACATCATCTAATCTACTTTTAATCCTTCCATCATATGTTTCATTTCAGATACTGTATCCTTCAACTCTGAGTGGTTCTTTTTCAGGATTTCCATCTGTTTGTTGAAGTGCTCCCTGAGATCTTGAATACTTTTCTGTAAATCTGTGAACATGTTTATGAGTTTTATTTTGAAATCTGTATCAACAAGACTGGAGATTTCACTAATCCCTCTTTCTGGTGTTTTTTCTTGTAGTTTTGATTGGGCCAATTTCTTCTTCCTCTTCATTTTGTTAGTGTTTCCGATAGAATAATAGCTTTCTGTAGGAGGCACCCTATATTGCCCAGAAGCTCAATTTCCTGTGTGGGAGCCACAGCTGTTGGTGTGCAGTGACTGTGGCACCTTTCTGTCTTGCTTGTAGTGATTTAATTTCAGGTGGGCTGTGTGTGCCATCAGCTGATCACATGAGCAGGGAGAATTTCTGGGCTGTGCTGCTGGAGCTGCTGTGGGTGGAGCCACCCTCCCTCCAGCCTGTTGCAATGGTGGGGGCTGCAGGCGAGGAGCTCTGCTGGGGCGCTTTCCTGCCTTCCTGGCTGTAACACCTGCCAGGTCAAGTGGGCCATGTGCACAGGGAGGAGCCTCGGTGTTGTGCCCCTGGAGATGCCATGGGCAGAGCCACCCTCCGGCTGGCCTGCCATAATGGCGGGAGTGGCAGGTGAGCAGGACAGGTGCCTGCCTGGAGGAAGGAGTAGCAGGTTGTGCACCACAGATGGGAGCCTCATGGCTGTATTGTCAGCTAGGGGGATGGCGCTGTCTGAAGCTCCTGAGAGTTCCTAACCTGCTGAGCTGAGCAGATCAGGAAGGTATTTTCCACCCGCCCTTTTTCCTGAGCAGAGAGCTCTGTGTAATCTTTGTCCTTCTAGCACCCATCTTGCTGCTGGGAAGTCCTTCAAACTGCCAGCTTTTTTTTTTTTTTGTCTTGGGGGAGCTGGTAGTGTGTACCTGTTCTCCACAAGTGGCTGGAATCTCGGCCACTAATCTCCGTAGCACCATGTAGTATGGGTTTGTGTTTCCCGAGCAGATCTCCAGGGCCACCCGTTCAATGGTCCTGGGCTTCTACTCCCAGCTCTGCTCCTCTTCCTCTCACCTGTGGGTTGGGGTGGAGGGAGGGCTTGGGTCCTGCCAGATCGTGGCCTTGCCACTTTACCCTTTTCTGTGAGATCTTCTTTTCTTCCCAGAAGTAAGCAGTCTGTTCTGCAGTCTTCAGGTTGTTTTCAGGATTAGTTGTATTTGCTGTATTTTCATATTTTATTTGATTTTGGGAGGAGGCTTCTGCCTTGCTTCTCACAAAGCCATCTTTTTCCCAGAATCTCACATGGTCTTTACTCTATTGTATATGCATCCTTGGTGCATCTCTTACCTTATAAGAACACCAGTCATATTGGATTAGGGCCCCAACTTTATGACTTCATTTAACCTTAATTATCTCCTTAAAGGCCCTGTCTCTAGATGCAATCACATTGGGAGTGAGGGCTTTCACATAAGAATTTTGGGTGGACACAGTTCAGTCCATAACAGAGTTATCCTTTTTCTTTCATCTCATATTTATACAGTTCATCACATGACTAAATCATACTCCCGTGTCTTAGTGTTTATCCATTACAGCAACAAAATCAAGAACTTGAATCACACTATGTAAGAATTTGTTCACCATGTAAGAACTTGTTCGTTATGCTTCAGAAGATTGGAGACTGACAAGAATTAGGCTTGGGGTGGATTAATGATTGTGCATTGAGCATTGACTCCCCTATACAGAATTTTATTGTTGTTAACAACCATTTGATCAATAAATATGAGAGATGCCTTCTCAACAACAACAACAACAAAAAAAGAACTTGAATCATCAGGCCATGATTCAGTTATACACCTGTTGAGTGCCTACTTGGTGCAAAGTATTTTGCTAGGTATTTCAGGGGACAACGACAACAAAGATGTTCGTGACAAAGGCCAGATATGGCTTTCAGGGAACTAGAGCTTTCACCAAGACTATCTCTAAAACAGATGTTTTTTTGTTTACCACCATACTATTCCTATTCTTTAACAGAAACTCTGGGTCAGAAAACTTAGACCATTAATTTTTTAGTCTAAATATCACATGGGCTCCTTAGTTTCATGGAGACCAAACACTCACAACAGGGTACAGGTTTGGAGTTAGTTATGAACTTTGTGACCTCAGCCCTCTTGGTTCACTGATACAAGATGCCCTTCTGAAAAATAAACTTGGCAAAACTTATTTTTCATGAAAATAATTTAATCCAAAAGCAGTGCTTGAAGGAAGCAAAGATGGACAAACAAGGACTGAGGGAGGTTGTTTTTCTCAGAATGGGGAGGAGAGAGACGTACAACTGAGATGGCCAAGGAGGACTTCTGAGGAGATACATGTAATGGACCAGGAAGGGTCTGAGCTAAATCTTGGTGGATGGGAAGGATTCAAATAGGAAAAAGCTGAAGAGAAAGAATTACAGGCTGAAGAACTAGCAAAGGTGAGGGGATGGAAATTATGTCTGGCAGTGAGCAGTGAGGAGACATCTGACAAGAGCAGACGATATTATACATTGGCTTTGTAGCAGATAATGAGAAACTGAAACTTAGGGCTAATTGGGGTCAATTCTGGAGAAGTAGGAAAAGCTCAGTCCAGGGTCA
Source organism: Manis pentadactyla (assembly GCF_030020395.1). NCBI lineage: Eukaryota > Metazoa > Chordata > Mammalia > Pholidota > Manidae > Manis > Manis pentadactyla. The sequence continues at coordinate 41,557,158 of NC_080022.1, read as the reverse complement.
AAGATAGGGTGGCAATCTCAAGCCAATTTCAACTAACAAGTGAATCTAAGGGACTAGTGCAGTGTTCCTCAAAATGTGGGCCTAGGAATCTGTATTTCTGACTTTTAAACTATACCCCTAATTATTTCTTAAGTCCTCTGAAGTTTGAGACTTATTCATTTGCCTAATGTTGAGGAGGCCAGACTCATAGTAAAGCCTGCATTATGTGGCTTCACATAATGACTTTTTAAAAAAGAAACAATGGATGGTGGACCCATAGTGTTTCCCACCCTCAGCACAGTAACAATTGTTATTGTGGATAACAATTGTTAAGCCCTCATGATGAGCTGGCCAGAATGATCTCATTTAGATCTCACAATTCTTTTATATCTATGAGACAGGTTTTAGTATCCTCCTTTTACACATGAGGAAACTGAGGCACATTGAGAATATGTAGCTTGCTCAGTGTGTCATAGCATTAGAAGCAGGATTTGAATCTAGCTTGTTTCACTCCACAGCCTCCACTGTGTTAAGCTGCCAATTCTCTGTAATTGCTTGGTATTCCTTCATTTATTTAACAAATATTCTCTAAGCACCTAGTGTGTGCCAGGATTTGTGAATAAACAAGAAAAGTAATCAATAAAGCAGCAGAGTAATTTTCCTCATCTTCTTGACATCAGGACAGGCCAATTGAGATAAACTCAGGAAATAATTTCCTAGAGGTATTGAGTTATTCATTCAACAAATATTAGTGTTACTCTGTGTTACATATTATAGTAGTAAATAAGGATAGGATATGAATGTAGATTCTAAGACCCTATTCCTGACTAGTGGAGCTTGATAGGGCAGAAAAGTATATAAACCACTAAATCTAACAGCAGATAGAGTTAAAGCCATGCCATAAAGATGTCCAAGTACTGGGGCCACCCAAAGAAAGGAAAGGTCCAACTGTTTGTTGTTGTGAATAGCAGGACTTACTTTCTTTTTATGGCTGAATAATAGTTCATTGTATATACATAACCACACATATATATACCACATTTTCTTTATTCATTCATCCATCAATGGAGTAGATTATTTCCATGTCTAGACTATTGTGAATAACGTTAAAATGAATGTGGGGGTGCAGATATCTTTTCAAGTTAGTGTTTTCATTTCCTTTGGATAAATACCCAAAAGTGGAATTGCTGGATCATATAGTAGTTCTATTTGTAGTGTTTTGAGGAATCTTCATACCGTTTTCCATAATGGCTGCAATTTATATTCCCACCCACAGTGCACAAGGTTGCCTTTTCCACGTCCTCCAACACTTGTCATTTATGTCTTTTTGATAATAGCCATTTTAACATGTGTGAAGTGATATCTCTCATTGTGATTTGGATGTGTATTTCCTTGAAGATTAGTGATGTTGAGCATTTTTTCATGTACTTGTTGGCCGTCTTCTTTGGGAAAACACCTCCTCTGCCCATTTTTCATTGGATTGTGTGTTGGATTTTGCTATTAAGCCATATGAGATTTATATATAAGGTGGATATTAACCCCTTTTCAGATATATGATATGCAAATATTTTCTCCCATTCCTTAGGTTGCCTTTTCATTTTGTTGACAGTTTCCTTTGCTGTGCAAAAGCTTAGTTTGATGTACTACCGCTTATTTTTGCTTTTGGTATAAAATCCAAATAATCACTGCCAAGACCAATGTCAAGGAGCTTAGCCCCTGTGTTTTCATCTAGGAATTTTATGGTTTCAGGTCTTACGTTCAAGTCTTTAATCCTTTTTAAGTTGTTTTTCGTGTATGATGTAAGATGGGGTTCAGTTTCATTCTTTTGCATTTGGCTGTCCAGTTTTCTCAACACCATTTATTGGAGAGACAATTCTTTCCCCATTGTATATTCTTGGCCCCTTTGTTATAAAATAATTGACCATATATGCATGGGTTTATTTGTGAACTCTCTAATCTATTCCATTTATCTGTGTGTCTTTTTTATACTAATACCACACTGTTTTAATTATTATAGCTTTGTAATATAGTTTGAAGCCAGGAAGTGTGATGGCTCCGATTCTGCTCTTCTTTCTCAAGATTGATTTGGCTATTCTAGGTCATATGTGGTTCCATACAAATTTTAGAATTATTTGTTCCATCTAGTTCTGTGAAAAATACTATTGAAATTTTGATAGGAATTTCTTTGTATATTGTGGTGGACATTTTAACAACATTAATTCTTCCTAACCATAAGCTTGGGGTAGTTTTTCATTTATTTGTGTCTTCAATTTCTTTTATCAATGTCTTATAGTTTTCAGTGTACAAGTTTTTTTAACTCCTTGGTTAAATCTAGTCCTAGGTATTTTATTCTTTTTGATGTGATTATAAATGGGATTGTTCTCTTGATTTCTCTGATAGTTCATTATTAGTGTATGGAAATGTAACTGATTTTTTTCATACTGATTTTGTGCCCTGCAGCTTTACTGATTTCATTTAGTAGTTCTAACAGCTTTTTAACAGTCTTTAGGGTTTTCTCTGCATAAAGGAATATCATCTATAAGCAGAGACAGTTTTACTTCTTCCTTTCTGATTTGTATGTCTTTTATTTATTTTCTTTGCCTAATCACTCTGACTAGGAATTTCAATACATTGTTTAATTCTTATAGCAGCTCCACGAAGTAGGTGTTATTGGTCTCATTTCACAGATGAGGAAACTGAAACCCAGAAAGGTAAAGTGATTTATTCAAGATCACCCAGGTAGTAAGATCCAAAACATGAACCTGGGTCCATCTCATTCCTAAACCAATGCATTTTGTTGCCTCTTGATTCAATTGATCCTCAAAATTATGCTGGAATTAGCAACCATAAGTGAGTGGGTTTCTTTGTGAACTCTCTGATCTGTTCCGTTGATCTATGTGTCTTTTTTTATGCTAATACTTATTGTGCTATGTCTATTAAATCTTTCACTTCTTTCTATTCCACCACAATTGCTTCAAATTAAAACATCAACTCTTATCTCACCAAAGGAGCATAGTGGTTAAGAACACATAGATTCTGGAAACAGACTGTGTGGATTAAATTCTGGCTTAGCTCCTTACTAGCTATGTGACTTTGGGAAAATTACAAAATCTCTTATAACCCAGATTTCATATCTGTAAAGGAGAGATACTCCATAGAGTTGCTATAACATTGAATTAATATATTTAAACTGTTTAGGAGAATGACTGAAATATAATAAATATTAGCTATCATTATTATTACTCGTTTCTTTCTATATTAGTTAGAGTCCTGGCAGGAAATAGGTGGAACATGCAAACTAGATAATTTTCAGTGTGTTTACGAAAGGAATTATTAACAAAATATGTACAGGCTTTAGGGAGACCAATATGGGATATAAGGTTCCTCTGGTACTAGCAACAGTGGGAATCTTTACTAGCCAAAGTCCTGAAAGGATAAGGGGAGAGAGTGATTACCAGAATCTGAAGAGAAAAGTTGTACAGAGAGTGCAGTCTGTTAAGACCTGTCACCTTAAGTGAAAGGAAATATCCTTAGGGAGGGAGCTGGGGGATTAAAATTGAGACCCCTCTTTCCTCCTGACTTCTGATCTCCTGCAATTATTTCCCAATGCTGGACTCAACCATAATCCAGACAGGGGGGCCTATTGAAAGCTCATACAGGTCAAACTTCTGGGACACAGTATAAGTGAAGTAGGGTCCTGGAGACAGTACCTGGACAGACAAATAGAATATATCAGCACACTTTCCATCTAGTCTTGCTTTCCTCTATTCTCTAGCAGCCAAAATGATCTTTCTAAAGTATCAATATGATCTTGTCCTGCCCCCTTTGATATCCTTTGGTGGCTCCACATTTCCATCAGGTAAAATCCATACTCAACATAAAATATAGATTCTAATGATTTATCTCCAGCTTATTCCTTCAGTTTTAACAATTGTTATTCCCCTCCAACTTTCACTGTTGAGCCGTATGTAATTAGTTTAAAACCTGTAAGTACATTGATTTCTCTTCTTTGACCCTTTGCATGTCCTGAACACAGCTTGGAATGATCTTTCCTCTTTCATTCTCCTTCATTTGGCTAATGCTTATTCATCCTTTATTTATACATAGAAACAAAGAGGTTTCTCCTATCCAGTTAGATTTGGGTATAACCTAAGCTGTTCCTATAGTGATGCTTGTTTGCATCCTAAAAGAATGGCCCTTGAAGGTTGGTATTTGTTAGTGGACCTTATGATTTACTTGAGATTCTAATTATAATAGAAGCATAGCCTGTAAAATCATGCCTGAAGGTAATGAGAGTTGAGCTTTTAATGAGCTTTTCAAAATATACCTTCAAAGTGATCCTCTGTGAACAACTGAAGCCCAATCTATCTCCTGAGAATCATGGGATACTAAGATAGACTTCTAGAACCCCTGCCTTCATGGGGACCTGATGGGCGTCTTGGGAGAAGTTATAAGAATGCCTTTTGGAGCAGAGTGTAGACAAAAATCTGCCTGTGACCTACAGACTAAACCAAAACAAATCAAAGGTTTTCTTTTATAACTGTACAGTCATCCCCTCTATATCAGATCCAATATTTTCTTCAAGTGGAAGTAAAATTCACATTATTAAATGAAATTTCTACTGAAATTCTGTTCTCCTTTGTCTGTCCGACTCTCTCTTTTCGAAAAACAAAAACCAAATAAACAAAAAACCCCAAAGACTGTCATGATGGAAGAACATTGAAGGTGGCTTAAAGGGAGACAGTATCTGTTCTATCAAGATCCAGATGGAAATGCTACTTCTCCATAAACTAAAAATTCTTGTTCAAGAATACATTCCTGTGTCTCTAACTCCACCTTGTGGTTGATTAATAAACCACCCATTCCAGAATCAACAGGTGGATTAGGTTAAGAAGCCATCAGGATCTTTACATTTTCCAACAGTTCTTGAACATGCACTTTGGGCTAGGCTTTGCCATAAATGCTCTTCAGGAATTATGGCATTTCATGCTTACTTGTCAGGGGAGATACTATGGTTGTGAAGGTGTTTTTCCCAGGGTGAGCCTTATCCATTGCACTTTGGATATGCTGACCCCTGTGAGTTCTCCAAATGGGGAAACTTGACTGCATAATTTGTGGTAGTGGGAGACTGCATTCATGCTTTCTCCAATTAAAAAAAAAGAGTTATGGCATTTAATCTTCACAAAAACCGCTATGAAGGATTATTTTTTAGATGAGAAGACCAAGGTTAAGAGAGTTTACCAGAGTCTAGGACTCACCTACAATCATACAGCTAGCAGAATTAGGACTTGATCAAGCCTCTTCTAGGTCTTTCCTTTGTTTCACAACTGTCAGCTTATACACTAATGCACTCATCTATCACATGTGTTTTTTCCCCCTTTATAACACACCTCTACACCCATCATTTTATTTAATCTACTACTGGAGGGAACTGCATTAGTCCTTTTCTGCAGAAATTTGCATTTTCAAGTCAGTCCATGCAAATTGGATGATCCCAAGGAAAAAATTATGGTTTAAATCATAGGCATTAGATTAGGGACCTAAATTTGAATTCCCACTCTGCCACTTACTAGCCATGTGTCCTTGGTTAAGTTACTTAATGTCACTGGCCTCAATTCCCTTATTTGTTGAATTAAGAACCAGTGGACTCAGAGAACACTAATTTTTGTAAATCAAACTCTGGCTTATTTTTCCAGGAAACCAATTTCTAAAAGTTAATAACTATCAATAAATAAAGTGTACTGTTGGGATCTGATAACTGATATTTAGTAGATGGAAGAACCATTCACATCCTGAATTAAGATGTTGAAGTGCTCACTGGATCTTGGGGAAGTGAACCTTTGAAGGACGTGATAAACAGAAGAGTGTCCCCCCCGCCGCCAAATGTCCATATATTAATCCCTGGGATCTGTGAATATGTTAGGATACACAACAAAGGGAAATAAAGGTTAGAGAAGGTATTAAGGTTGCTAACCAACTGACCCTAAAATAGGGCAATTATCTCGGATCATCCAGTGTTTGGGAAGAAGAAATTTCTTCTGCCCCTTGAGGTTCTTCTAGCTGGCCTAAGAATCAAATTGATATGAGATAGATTTAGTAGGAGAAAAAACTAAAGTTCAATTATGTATGTATGGAGGCCTAATAATATAATTGAGACCTGAAGAAATGACTAAGAAATGGAGTTCTTATGCATTTTAGACAAATAAATATAAATCTATGAGGAACTGATGGGACAAAGAAAACTTAGGTTTGGGCACTTTAATTAGTAAAGAATTTTAAAAGTATTTGGGATGGACTAGAAAATTAGTAAAAAGTAGCAAGGTTTGTTTACATAGGTTTTTTGACTTTGAATTCCCTGTCTATGATGAAAAAGACATCTCTTGACCTCCAGGAGCAGAGAGGGTACCTTCTATATGGGAGATCTATTTCCTGGTTTCCAGGCAAGGAGTCCAGAGGGGAGTCAGAATCTCTCCTGCTTTTGCTGTTTTTCCAGTCCTTTCAAATCAAAGTAATCAATATGCCAAAGTGGCATATTTTGGGCCAGCCTGGCCTTGGTCCCTACACCAGGTAGATCCAACTCAATCACAAGGGTTCTTATAAGTGGAAGAGAGAGACAAAGGAAGATATAATTATAGAAGAAAGGCACAGAGGGATGTAGTGTTGCTTGCTTTGAAGATAAAGAAAGAGGTACACAAGCCAGAGAACACCAGCAGCATCCAGAAGCTGGAAAGGGCAAGGAAATGGATTCTCTCATATAGTCTTTAGAAAAGAATGCAACCCTTACGACTCCTTAACTTTGGCCCAACAAGGCTTGTGTCAGACTTCTATCAGAAAGAATTGTAAGATAATGTATTTGTTTTGTGTAAGCCAGGAAGTTTGTGGTAATTTGTTACAGCAGCAACAGAGAACTGATATATATGTATGACCATCAGCGTGTCCATCAGTGTGTTCAGACTTGCTGTCTCCTATGGTGGTGTGGAATAAACACAGAATTTGGAAGCTGAAGACCAAGGTTGCCATCCTAGTTCTGGTATTAAATAGCTGAGTGATTATCAGTAAACCACAGCTCTTCTCCAAGCATGTTTATCATGTGGCAGCACCTTCCTCAAAATGAGATAATGGATGTGTAGGTACTTCAGAAATGTAAAGCATTCTATATATGTAAGAAATTATTATTTACAGCACCTGATACTTAGTTGGGATACAAAAAATTTTTGCTAAGTGTGATTAATTATTCTTTGGTAATCCTTGGGATATGGAAATGTAGTTAGAAAACAATGTGAGGTACTTTGGGAAGAAAAAGAGATCATGTGTGGTATCTGCTTCTAAGTTGATTACAACATAACTATGGAGATAACATATTCATTGGAAGATTTAAATAAGAACTCAAAATTTATATAAGACAACAGTACAAAAGAAGTCACAAGGTTATTTATGATTAAGTGCTAAGAAAGAGATGCAAAAAATATGTATCCTGAGTTCATACATGGAATGGATGATAATGAGTGTGGGCTGGGAGGGTCAAAGGAGGCTTTTAGAAGGAGGTAGGTATTGAGCAGGATATTGGAATTGTGGTAGAATAATTGCTACTATTATACACACAAAGTTCTGTTTTCTACCCACAATTCCAGGACTCGTATTTTACATTTAAGACACTGACAGTTCCAATGTTTCAAATGGCATTCTTTTTGATCCTGTTGCTAACATTTTTTCCTTTTTATCCTAAAAAAATTCAACTTAATAGGAAATTTGTAAGAAGAGTACAAAGACTTCTTTCCCCTGAACCTTTGACAGTAGGTTGCCCATATGATGCCTCATCACACACAAATTATCAAAATAAGGAAATTAACATTGATGTATTACTATCATCTAACCCACAGTCTCCAAGTTTAACCAATTGTCCCAATAGTGATACATTTAATTATCATATATAATTAGTCCTTAAACAAAACAGTTCCATAGTCTTTGATTTTCATGACCTTGCTACTTCCATAAATTATACTCAGTTTGGGTTGGCTGATGTTTCCTCTTGATTAGATTCAGGCTATGCATTTTTAGCAGGAAGAGCATAGAAGTGATGCTGGGTTTCCTCATTGCATACCATCAGGTGGTAACACTTTCAATTTGCCCCATTACTGATGTTAACTGTGTTCACAAATTGAGTGACTGCAACATTTCTGACACCAAATGAGATGGTGTATTTTTTCCGTACATATATGTATAACAGTAACAATATTATACACCTCAGTAATAGTAGAACTTCATTTGGGTACCAGACCCAATTCCAATGTGTAAATATGTGAGAGGGGCTCTTCCCACACATACTTACATCAGGCAATTCCTGAACACCAGCAGGGTGTTGGAGAACTCAACTCAATTCTGGAGCTATCTGCCCAGAAACAGCACCAGATTCCCAGGTTAAAGGTTCCATCCTACAAGACTGTCCCCCACCCCCAACTCCAGATGTGGGTTGCAAGCCCCAGGCAGGTACCTGTGCTTCTGACCTAATGGCTATAGATTGGAGGGTCCCATGACCTCTCCTTTAGGTTTGATTAATTTGCTAGAGTGGCCAACAGAACTCAAGAAAACACTTACATTTACCAGTTTAATAAAGGATACCATAAAGGATACAAGTTAACAGCCAGATGAAGAGAGGCCTAGGGCAAGGTCCCAAATAAAGGAGCTTCTATCCTTGTGGAGCTTGGGGCCTGGCTCAGTGGCAAGTGGAGGCATTCTGGTTCCCAAGCAAAGAAGCTCTCCCCAAGTAAGATGCAAGATTCAACTGAGCACAGCAGGCAAAGCAGAGCAGAGAGAGCTCTTCTCATCGTTTTTTGTGAGGGCTTTATTGCATAGTCATGATTGACTAAATTATTGGCCATTGGCTGATTCAACCTCCAGCCCCTGCCTTTGGGTGGGGGTCCAAAAGTCTCTCATTAACCCTATTTTATCTTTAAGACTCTGCAGTGTTTTCAGGAATTGTGGATGAATACCAAATATACTTGGGAAACATATATTTGGTCATAAGAATGACCAAATATGTATTTCTTATAACTTACTATATCACAGTGGCATTTGCCAGGTTTCTCCACTGTAAAGTTATTCTTTTCCCCTTCTTAATAAATATATTGTAGGGAGGTGTATTTATTTATTAAATATATATCTTTGAGACTGTAAATATCCCATTCCTCACCAAATTTTCAACAAGTAGCTTAGCATATATAGATGTTTCTTGGTTGAATTAATTATTACTCTTCTGGTTGCCAGATGGTGAGTTTCTAATCCCCTCTTCCCTTCTACATTCATTGTTGGCCTTCCACTGTAACAAAAAGCTTTCTTCTCTTTTTGTATATATCAGTTTAGATGATGGGTTCTTATTTTAAACAATGGAGTGTAATCTATTGTACGATTATTTATATTGATTCTCAAATTGTCCCTATACTGGTCCTGTGGGGGTTGTGGGAGCCCCTTCAAGCTGGCCTGTGTCCTTTTGACATGTCTTCATTCTTTGACTACTTCCTTATTTTTGGCATATGAGAGTCCAGTTTCATCTTGTACCTTTCCTGCCCTTGGAATCAGCCATCTCTCAAGAAACCCAAGTTCCTTTGAGTGGAAAATGATTTTTTAGGTAGAATAGCATTTAGAAACCAAGAGGGAGGTGTTAAGTAGCTCATTGCTATTAGGGTGTCACTGCTCCCAGGCCCTCTCAATGAACATGGCTTGAGAACATATGTATGTATATACACACCCACACATGCATACACATGCCCCACCTAAGCAAACGTCTTTTAGACATAATCATTCAGAAAGGAAGGCTGACGGGAAGTCAGATGCTTACTTAATGATAGTTATGAACTGACTTTTGGGGGTATGTAAATCATGACATTTGTTACTTTGCATATTGTGTGTAAAAACTAGATTGAGGGTTAGCCACAAAGGAATATCAATGATCTAATTAATAAACTAGAAGTCCGTTTATTTTAGATATTTGGCAGGCAGCAGGTAACAGACAAAAGAGTAAAATGTCTGGAATTAGAGAACACAGTTTCCAATTTCTGTGTGATTTTGTGCAAGTTTATTTAACCTCTTTTAACCTCAGTTTCTTCATCTGTAAACTGTGAAGAGCAGACTTAGGTTGCTGTGAGGGTTAAATGAATTAATGTAAGATGCTTGGCCCAAAGTTTAGTTACTCAGGAAACGAAAACTACCAACTGGGCTTGGCTTCAACTTGTGTGAAATTTAAACAAACTAAAAGCAAATAATTTATTTACTGATTCCCCTGGAAACAGGACCCGTCACTATCTATCCCCTCATTTCCAACATTGACTTTGTATCACATTTCAAACAGAAAATGGAGGCCATGAACTTTCAGACAGTAACTCTCTTTGTTTTTTTTAAAAAGGTAAAACAATGATGACTTCATACTTCATTGTCATTTTGAGCTTTTATTTCATATTATTAATGGATCTCTTTTAAACTTATTTAGGCATGATTTTTTTATTAAAGTATCATTGATATACAGTCTTATGAAAGTTTCACATGAACAACATTGTGGTTTCAACATTCACCCATATTATCAAGTCCTCACCGCCCACCTCATTGCAGTCCCTGTCCAGCAGCTGTAGTCATTACTTGTCTTCTCCGTGCTGTACTGCCTTCCCTGTGACCTACCTATATTGTGATTGCTAATTATAGTGCCCCTTAATCCTCTTCTCCCTCCCTCCCCATACACCCTCCCCAACCTCCTCCCTTTGGTAACTGCCAGTCCCTTCTTGGAGTCGGTGAGTCAGCTACTGTTGTGTCAGGAACTCTTTTTAAATTCCTGTTCCTTCCTTCCTCCTAAGACATTTAAAATCTTTGCTGCTTCTCTTTCCCTCCAGGCCCAATGATAGAGGCATTCCTTTCTAATTTAAGGCTAATGCCTCTCTTCTGCCTTCCTAGGAACCTCACAACTTCAATTGCCCCCTTTATTCCTGCATCATTCATTCATTAATTTAAAAAGTAGTTATCAAATATCTACTGTATACAAGCCACTATTTTTGATGCTGGGGATATGGTGAGGAACAAAACAAAATACCAACTCTTTAACAGACCTTATAAAGTAGAGAGGATATATATAGATACAAGCTAATTGACAAATAATTTCATATAATGAATACTGTTTTAGATAGAATGGTAAGAGAATGCCTCACTTAAGAGGTGACATTTGAGCTGACATATGACTGGAACTAGCAATGCAAAATATAAAGGAAGAACAGTCCAGGCACAGGAGAAGATGTAACAGCCTTAAGACAAGAACTACCCTAGTGTGTTGAAGGACATTGAAGAAAGCCAGTGTGAATGAAGCAAAGAGCAGAATGGTAGATGAGATTGTAAACATAGAGGAAGAACAGAAATCATAAGTGAGCCTCATAGGCTATGGCAAGCAGCTAGATAAAATTACTTAAAGTGCAAAGAAAAGCCACTGGTGGGTTTTATAAATGGTATGATCTGATTTCTGATTTAAATATTTTAAATATCATTTTGTGTCTTCACATGGCCCCTTCCAGGCAGAGTCTCAAAATCTGTCTTTAAATCAGAGATGAGGAGCACTTAGTTGATAGAATAACCTTTTATTTGCCATAAAGTATTTTTTATAGTCATTTCTATTTTATTTTGAAATTTGAATGCCAAATTCTTCCTAGAAGTATGTTTATAGTACAGGAGAAAACTATTTTTTATGGTTACACAAATTCCTGGGTTTGTTGTACATACATTTGGTCTCCCAAGAGAAGACTCTGTAAGAACATGCCTACTTCTTGACCTCAATACAAAGCTATCAAATGTGGAGAGCAATCAGTGGTAGAAGGACATTTAAGTTCCAAAGGTATAATGTTTAGAAGCAAGGGCCCAGGACAAAATTCTAAAGTAAACAGTAATTTTTATTGTTTCCTTCCTCCTCTTTCTGTGTCTTTCCTCCCACATTTAGCAACTCTTAACCCATCCCGGTTTCAGTGTGATCTCAGGTTACCCACAACATGCTTCAAAAGAAGGAAAATAAATCCTTTCACAAAATGGTGCTAGTTTTTCACTCCTTTCAAGTATTATTGACATTTAAGAGGAGTTTTAAAGAGGACAGGAATCCCTAATGTGGGAATTTTAGACATTAAAATAAGACAGATAATTTGGGGCTTGAGAATTTAATGGGCTCACAGCACTCCCAATCTATTCAACCCTAGAATCAACATCCCACACTTCTGACTTATCCTGACTCTTAAATATAAAGGCAAGTGATGGGGTTAATAAAATAATTTACCTTCGTATTTTTAGAAACAGAGCTCAGATTTGTCCCTCTGGGAGGCAGACAGCCATTGCATTGACTAAAATAACTTTGAGAGGCAAGTATCAAATACAGAAATGAGATGTTTTTAATTTTCATGATTTCTGATCTCTTATCAGAAAAATAAGGAGAGAAGAGTCACTGAACCACATAGGACTGAAATTGGTGAGGTAAAAATGAGGAGTATAGGGTGGCTGAAGATGGAAAAAAGGCACATAAACACTCAAAGAGAATATGGGTAACAGGCTAAAAATTATAATCTGTGCTCCTCAACTTCCTTGGGTATCTCAAGATCTTTTCAACTTTCTAATCTCTCAATTTCCTATAAATGGCAATAGCTTACTTTATCTGTTTTCTCTGAGGAATACTCTTTATGATAATTATGAATATTCAAATGGAGGATGACAAATTTCTGAATTATTTTAAAATAGGAAAACAGTATTTCTGGCTTGGAAGTCCTGGCTGCGCCACAGGTCGCTTGTGAGCCTTGCCTCTCTGGATAGGTATTTCTCTTTATATCTGAAGAGGCTAGATTAAAGTATTTCTGTGATCCCTTGCTGGTTCTCATATTGTATACATCTAATCTGACATTTCTGATGTTTGCTATGGTTAAGAATTGTACTGGGCCAAGCCTCAAAGAGGTATTTTTCCTGTAATATTACATTCTTCTGGTTTTCCTCTTATCTCAACAAAAGTTCCTGTTCAGTCTCTTTTAGGAATTCTTCTCTTCATAAGTTCCTCAAAGCTTGGTCCTTAGGCCTTTTTCTCTTTTTCACTTCACAGTCTCAATGTAGGTGATTTCATTAAATAGGATTTGGTTACCACATATAAGCCGATAAATTTCAAATTGACATCTCCAATTCAGGCCTCTTTTCTGTGCTCCAGACCTGACAACCTTCCTTTTGCATGGCAAATGAATGCCTCAAATTTAACATATCCAAAACTGAGCTTATGCTTTTCTCCTCCCAAAACTGTTCCTCTTTCAGAATTTGTTTTCTGAGATACTGTCACTGACATTTATCCACCCAGAAAAACAGACACTTAGAGAGTTATACTTGATACCACTCTCTTCTTCATTCTTCAGCATCAAATAAATCAATTGCTGTCCGAGAACAGTCAAGTCTACTTCCTAAGCTTATGGCATATGTGTATACATCTCCATCTCCACTATTGCTCCTCAAATCCAAGTTATCATTTTCTAGAGCCTTTATTACTTGAATACCTTTTTAATTGCTCTCTCTTATTTCCCATCTTGCCTTACCCCATACCATCCAATCTATTTTTTACACATCAACCAGAGTGATCTACTTGGAAAACACTTGTGATCATGTCTTCCTGTTTCATTTGTTCAACCATTATTTCATGAGTTCCAGACAATATTCCAAAAGCTAGGAAACCAGTGATACACAATATAGACGAGGTAATAACTTTGTACTCTTAGAAAAGGTCTATAGGATCTTTGCCACCGATTCCTTCCCCTTTGCTCCCAGATTACTAGTTTGACTATACTGACTTGCTTTCTCAGAGCTTTTGAACTAGCCTATTCCTATACATTCCTATACCAATTCCTATACATTTTTCAAATATAAGCTTAAATGTCTCTTATTTAGAGGAACTCTTTAGGTCTTTTTGTATTTCTCCTTCTAGAATTATTCAATGATAAATTTAAATATTTATGTGCTTATTTACTCTCTCCCCCACCAGTTCTCTAGTAAGCTCCAAGAGAGCAGGGAAATTTTTCATTCATTTATTAATCTCATTTCCACTGCCCGGCACATATTAGGAGCTTAATTTGTTGGTTGGATGAATAAAAGAATACCTCACTGTAGAGTATTATCGTATCTCTACAGTTTGGTGACCTTTAAGATTCAGAGGTCTTTTTTAAATTTATATATATATTTTATTATGGTATCATCAGTATACAATCACATGAGTAACATTGTGGTTACTAGATTCCCCCCATTATCAAGTCCCCACCACATATTATAGTCACTGTCCAACAGCATAGTAAGATGCTATAGAGCCACTACTTGTCTTCTCTGTGCTATACTTCCTTCCCCATGTCCCCCCTATATTATGTGTGCTAATCATAATTCCCCTTAATCCCCTTATCCCTCCCTTCCCCAGTCCCTTTCCCTTTGGTAACTGTTAGTACATTCTTGGGTTCTGTGAGTCTGCTGCTGTTTGGTTTCTTCAGTTTTTGCTTTGTTGTTATACTCCACAGATGAATGAAATCATCTGGTACTTGTATTTCTCCACGTGGCTTATTTTACTGAGCATAATACCCTCTAGCTCCATCCATGTTGTTGCAAATGGTAGGATTTGTTTTCTTCTTATGGCTGAATAATATTCCATTGTGTATATGTACCACATCTTCTTTATCCATTCATCTACTGATGGACACTCAGGTTGCTTCCATTTCTTGGCTATTGTAAACAGTGCTGTGATAAACATAGGGTGCATATGCCTTTTTGAATCTGTGATCCTGTTTTATTAGGGTAGGTTCTGAGGAGTGGAATTCCTGGGTCAAATGGTATTTCTCTTTTGATGTTTTTGAAGAACCTCCATACTGCTTTCCACAATGATTGAACTACCTTACATTCCCACCAGCACTGTAGTAGGGTTCCCCTTTCTCCACATCTTTGCCAGCATTTGTTGTTGTTTGTCTTTTGGATGTTGGCCATCCTAATTGGTGTGAGGTGATATCTCATTGTGGTTTTAATTTGCATTTCTCTGATGATTAGTGATGTGGAGCATCTTTTCATGTGCCTGTTGGCCATCTGAATTTCTTCTTTGGAGAAGTGTCTGTTCATATCCTCTGCCCATTTTTAAATTAGATTATTTGCTTTTTGTTTGTTGAGATGCGTGAGCTCTTTATGTATTTTGAATGTCAACCCCTTATCAGATATGTCATTTATGAATATATTCTCCCATACTGTTGGTTGCCTTTTTGTTTTACTGTTGGTGTCCCTTGCTGTACAGAAGCTTTTTAGTTTGATCAGAGGTCTCTTTTTAAAGGGAAAACTGATGGGCCACACTTTAGAGATTTGGCCTTTGTTTCTAGTTAGAAAATTCTAAATACTGACTGAATTTAAGGTATTTTTACTTATGGTGTTATTGCTTTGGAGAGTAAAAAAGCCCTGAAACCCTAAAAATGTCACAAATTCAACAGCAAATAGTACTGACTGCTTTACAATGTACTGGGAAAGTGTACTAAGGACTCGAAATAACAGGGAGAAAACACTGCTCTGGAGGGCAGTCTAGTGGAGCTGCTTAGTTTAAAATTACAGGTTCTTGAAAAGATGTATGAAAGCAAAAGGAGTATTTGAACAGTATTTTTCAATTAATTTCACCTGCATCCCTAGTTCAGGTTTTCACCATCTCCTACCTAAATCGTCGTACATCCCATCTCCTTATTCTCCTCTCCTGCGTTATTTGTCGTTATAGCTTTGTTTTTAAAATACATTTACTTGCCCGTTTCTCCCCATTAGAGTGCAAGCTCTATGATGGCAATGATTTTTTGTTTTGTTCATGATTGTATTATTCTGTGTCTGGAGCTCGGGAAGCTTCGAAAAATTTAAAAGCTTTATAACCTATTTATTCCATTTAAATGCCGGGATCTCTTGTCCCATTGTGTCAGTATTGTATCTTATTCATGAGTCAGTTAGTGTTATTTTTCAAGTCCATCTGTTTCAGTCACATTTTAGATGATTGCCCACCAAAGGCTATTACTAGCAGGAAAAAAGCCTTTGGGAAAAGGGACTTGAGGGCACTAGCCTGACGAGCTGTAGCTGCTTAATAAAAGTTGGCTGAACTTCTGACCAAAGGCTGGCAGATCAGGTGAAGCTCAACAGCTATTTGCAGCGTGCAGCTCAGCAACACTCATCAGGAATTTCCATCCGGCAGCGAAAAATACTTCCGGAGTCCAATTTTACGTGCTGAGTCACAGCCAAGACTCCGCCCCAGGCCTGAGAGGGCAGGATGCACAAAATATTTCGTGATTGGGGAAAAAACGGGAATTCATTTTCTCTACTCGCTTCTCAGTTTCTCATCAAGGAAATATTTTTCTCTAACCCGCGTAACACTACCCAGTGACGTTCTCAAGCCAACTCCCCGCGTACGTCACAAACGCGGCCGTTCCCTACAGCCGCACTCCTCCCGTCGTCCTCCGCGCCACTCTCTCCGCCTCTTCTTACTTGCTCCGCCCACCCTAGGTTTCAAAGCGCTCACTGGGTGCTCCGAGAATCCGGCCGGGTCGCGTTGGTTCTTTTATTCACCGCTCCCAATGGTTGATTATGTGCGCGTGACTTCTCTCTTGCCTTATGATTGGCTAGAATCAGTGTCATAGGCGGCAGGGCGGGCCTGGGGGATAAGGGAAATTGGCGAGAGGGAGACGGGGTTGAGGTAGGGCTTCAGGCCTGTCCTCCCCAGCGGCAGCGGCAGCACCATCGCAGACCGCCGCCGCCTCGGGAACGCGGAGGAGGAGGAGCGGCTGGAGGAGTAGGAGGAGGAGGTGGGCCCTGGCGAGCGGGATGTCCATCGCTCCGGCCGGGTGGTGAATGCTGAGGAGAGTTACGGTTGCTGCAGTTTTTGCCACCGGGAGGAAGTTGTGTGAGGCCGGGCGGGAGCTCGCGGTGCTGTGCTCGCGGGAGCAGTGCGAAGACTCAGCTGCTGCCAGACCCTTTCCTGCTGTGACCATGCCTGGAAGAAACAAGGCGAAGTCTACCTGCAGCTTCCCTGATCTGCCGCCCAGCGGACAGGATTTGGGCGAGAGCAGCCGAGTCGCCCGTCTGGGAGCCGATGAATCTGAGGAGGAGGGACGAAGGGGGTCTATCAGTAATGCCGGAGACCCTGAGATCGTCAAGTCTCCCAGCGACCCCAAGCAATACCGGTGAGGGAGGAGGCTTGGACCGGGCGGAGAGCTGGGTGCGGGTCTCTCTGTTCTTTACGCCGTCATTTCTTGTCCCCTTATGTCCCGAAAGAGCAACAGGGGCACACTTTACACCCTAAATGCTTCCTTGGGTGGAGGTGACAAGGGCAATTAGGGGCTTCCCAGCGAGCGTGTCAGGTGGACAACTGGGAAATCTTGGGTTCCGCAAGGAATCAGGGTGTCAGAATGGGAAGGATAATTAGTGTAATTTTGACATTCGCTGAAGCAAGAATGGAGGTTTCTTTGAGGAAGGCATGCTGGCTGGTGAGGGACGCTTAGTGTTATGAGGAAAGGTTGAAGGAGTGGAGATACAATTTTGGAGTAGGTGTTTAAGAGGCATATTACCCCTATCCATAAATATTTTTAGGTGCTTTTAATTGGAAGAGGGGTAAAACGAATGGGTACAATGTACTACATGATGGTGTAGCCTTCAGTAAAAGAACTTAGGTATCATAGTTGGCCTAAGATAAAGTGTCTTGTTTCCAAAAACCTCATTATTAGAATGATTGGGTCACCTCTTCCAAGACTATATTAAAGAAGACTTGGATCTCAGTTGGGTGAACCATAGAAAATTTGTAAGGTTTCTTATAATCCTGAAATTGTCTACTTTTAGTTTATGCCAGAATCCTCTATAAACATCTCTGATAACTGGTGGCTTAATCCCCACCTGAATATTTCTTTAAGAGGTAGCCTATGATGTATTTTAAAGAGATTGTGTTGCCCGACAACTTGATTTTACAGGTTGAGAAAATTGAGATCCAAAGAGTTTGCCTCTTACTCAGACATTCTTACTCAGAATTTTCTTACCAGCTAAATAACAGAGCTATGCTATGAAAACCCTGTCCATCCAGTGCACTGTTTACGGATTTTTATAAATTTCTTCCTCATACTGACTTGAAAGCTGAGGATTCTAGGTCCCAATTTGTTACAAGCTCTTACAGTGTTAGAGCAGGAAAGAACCTTAGAGAATCTTTTGCATTCCCCAACGCCCGCATTTGACTGATGACTGAGGTCTAGAAAGAAGTGATTAAACCCCAAGTTTAAGACTGGCCTAATTTCTCCTTCCACTGTCAAGTCTAGAGATTAAACAGTACACAATTCATTGTGCTGTTTTTCCTAGGCTGCAGGGTCAAGAGGTCTTTATGGATGTGCTCAATTTTCTCTTCAGAGATGTTCTTGTATTAGTAATGTGTACAGGAGCAAATTGAAACCTTGATAAAAGGTTTTTGCCTTCCGTGTTAAATGTTCAGTAATAGCTTAAGTTTTTTCTGCCTATATAAAGTCACATTAAAACAGCTAATGCTTACAGAGTATACACTGCGTGTCAAATACTGTCCTGCTTTAGATGTATTATTTAATGACCTCATTTTGGCAAGTTCATGTGACAAGTACTAAGTCCTACTGTGTGCCGGTGAGCTATCTTATAAATCTTTTCTGAAACTTCATCGAATGTAACTTAATAAATAACATTTTATTCTGGGTGCTGAGCATACAAAGATGATTAAGACAGTCCCTGCCTTCAGGGAGCTTCAATGTAGTATAGGGACACAGACACATAAAAAAGGTAAAATTAAAGTATTAAAGATTTATAGAGGCCATAGTATTAAGTATATACTAGTTATATTGGGAAATAATATAAGGAGTGGTAAATTCCACCTGGAGAGAAAGTTAGGAAAGACTTCAGAGATAAAATAGTATGTAAGAAGTATTGTTTGAATAAGTTGCATTTCTCTTTATGTGGTCTTTTGTCAAATCATTATCCTCCTGTCTGTTTTCTTAAAGTGATTGGAAACTTCCTTTCCTTTCAAAAGAGCAGGTCCACTTTTATCCACTTTATATACTGAAAGTTTCAATTAGACTTTTAAAGAAAAGACTTTGTTACATTAAAATAAAGATGGAAAGTCTCAGTACTAAATGGTCTTTAAAGACTTACTCAACCTAAAGCTAAATTCTGTGATTTTTTTGTAACCAGAAACAAACATGAGGCATCTGTAGCTCAGTGAGCTGAATTGTCCTTCCAGTACCATCTTAGGTGTTACCTCTGTGAGGTCGTTCTAGGAAGAACTAATCTCTCTTTTCCCTGTAGGTTCCTAGGTTCATTACAATACATATCCATCATATTATAATGATATGTCTTTTGAATGTGTGAATAAGCACCAGAGGCGGACTTGGTTAAAGGAATATTATAGTGAAATAATGCCTGGAAAGGTTTGCCAGTGCATTTATTAAGTAATAGGCCACGGAATTTTACTTCATGTATATGCATAATTTGTATTCAGCTTTTTGAAATGTTAAGCATACCTTCAGGATATAGTCTGCCTTCTTAGAGGTCTGAATAAATGCTTGGTAAGTGTTGATTCCTTCTCTTCTAGAAGGATTAAGGGACTGCAGACTGGGAATGATTGTTCAAATCTTTATTGGTGTGAAGTGGAAATTCTAAAATGGGCAGGGTTAGGGTAGGGCAGTCTAAATAATCAATTATTTTAATAATGAAGATTAGGAAGTTTGGATTAACATAAGTATAAGACATTTTCCATGTTTAACTGGTTTGTACAAGGACCTGTATTTCTGTGCGGGAGGGGAGAAGAACATATGAAAAGGCATATAAACTTCTGAAGGGCAAACCCTTTAAATTTTGGTCAGTCTGTTAGAAATGAGGAGATGTTTATCGTTATAAATTCTCAGTATACTATAGAAAATAATGGATGCATGCCAAATAAGATACAGGTTATTTTTGAACATTTATTATGTTTGAACATTTATTATGTTTACATGAACAGATGCCTGTTATGCTCTGATGAACAGGAGGAGGTTCACAAGCCAAGGGAACAGGACAGCTGCTTTGGGAACAGTAGTATCTGCTGGCTTCCCAAATATTTAGGAGTGGGGTGACTCATTGTTAAACAGAAGCTTTGGGAAATCTCATGCAACTGAAGAACAAACATCAGAGAACACTTTCTTTTGTGTTGGATGGGAAGAACATGGATTTATTTGTTGGTCTTTTCAACTAAAACCCCTGGTTTTAGTTGCTTTTTCAATATATAAGGCAGCAATTACATTTGCAGTATATGTACACAGTAATGATAAGATGGTGGAATCTCAAAGCTACAAAAGAAATAATGTACTTACATGTATATGAATTTTAGGAATTTGACATCATCCAATCCCTTGGCTTGATACCTGAATCCAAAAGTCAATTTCAATTAACCCTATTAGCTCTGTAGAGACAAACTTATGTCTTACCTTGTGAGGTTCAAGCTAACTTAACAAAATGAGCGGCTTTTAAGGTGAAATTGTCTGAATACTAATCTGACTTTAATAAATGTGTCTTTGTTACCATTCCTTAGACTGATTTTTTCGGTGTGGGCTGATGGGCTGGTAAGGATAGGCAGAACATTATTATTATTTTTTGTAGATAATTATTTTTTATTGAAGGGTAGTTGACACACAGTATTACATTACATTAGTTTCAGGTGTACAACACAGTGATTCAACATTTGTATACATGATAATTCTAGGTACCAGCTATCACCATATCAAGTTGTTACAATATTTTGACTATATTCCTTATGCTACACATTATATCCCGGTTACTTATTTATTTTACAATTGGAAGTGTATAATTTTTTTTTTTGTTGTTGTTGTTGTTGTTGTGAGGGCATCTCTCATATTTATTGATCAAATGGTTCTTAACAACAATAAAATTCTGTATAGGGGAGTCAATGCTCAATGCACAATCATTAATCCACCCCAAGCCTAATTTTCATCAGTCTCCAATCTTCTGAAGCATAACGAACAAGTTCTTACATGGAGAACAAATTCTTACATAGTGAATAAGTTACATGGTGAACAGTACAAGGGCAGTCATCACAGAAACTTTTGGTTTTGCTCATGCATTATGAACTATAAACAGTTCAAATATGAATACTCATTTGATTTTTATACTTGATTTATATGTGGATACCACATTTCTCTCTTTATTATTATTATTTTTAATAAAATGCTGAAGTGGTAGGTAGATACAAGATAAAGGTAGAAATCATAGTTTAGTGTTGTAAGAGAGCAAATGTAGATGATCAGATGCGTGCCTGTAGACTATGTGTTAATCCAAGCTAGACAAGGGCAATAAAACAACCACGTATGCAGAAGATTTCTCTCAGAACAGGGGGGGTGAGGTTCTAAGCCTCACCTCTGTTGATCCCCAATTTCTCACCTGATGGCCCCTCTGCGACTGTGCATGTCTTAGGTTGTTCCTACCTTGAGGAATCTTACCCGTCTCTGGCTAACCAGTCATCTTCCGGGGCCATACAGGGAAATGTAAAGTTGGTAAGTGAGAGAGAAGCCTTATTGTTTGAAAAGGTTAGCTTTTTACTTCTTTGCATATTTATGCCCTGTAGCTTCTATGCCCAGCATTTGTCTTCAGGTATCTTTACCACTTGGAAGAATTATGATACTCGGTAAATTTGATATGAGGCACGAATTCTATTTAAGGGTTGTAATTAGGAAGGAAGAAGAAAAGCTATAGAAGTAGCAGGCGGAAGAAAACATGGAAGATTGATTATTTCTTTGATATATCTTGTAGAGTAACTTCAGCATGTATAGGTTTTAAACTACTAATTAACTTGCGCACACACATTAACATAATAGGAGTATAGTTACATAACCAAAGCATACCTGTAATTACCAGCCATCTCCAGTGAAACCAAGAAAACCAGTTAGGCACCTTAGGCATTTGTGAAAACTTATCTATGATGTGGATATTGTCCAACTGAGTTTGAACAGTCTGAGAGAAATCAGACAAATTAAAACAACCCATTCCTGGGGAATGTTCACATCCCATATGTTCTTTTAACAGTAAATAGTCTGTAGTTGTAAGATTTTGGAGCGCTACAATTTGCACTTCTCCTAATTCTTGTTTGAGTTCCAAGAGTATAGATCCAGTCAAATTTGTTGTTTTACTGTATGCACAGGCCAGCTTAGATATCTCCTTCTTCATTCCCATGGCAAGTACAGGAATTGGTGGGATGAGTGCATCTACAGCTGTAGCAGTGCGTGGATCTTTCTTGGGGTTTTTTGATGATCATCTTCTGGTATGAGTCTTCCCGAGAGTGCTGATGTTGGAAGTTCTTTTTCATATCGTATCTTAGTTCATTTTCGGGGTAGCCCAATTAGGCTTTGATCCTTTGTATAAACACAAACAGACCCTTTGCCTACACTTTTATATGCCCTTTATACCCTTGTGTAGGACTCATTGGAGGTCTCCACACAGGAAATGCCTTTTTTTTTTTTTTTGGTATCATTAATCTACACTTACATGATGAACATTATGTTTACTAGGCTCTCCCCTATACCAGGTCCCCCCTATAAACCCCTTTACAGTCACTGTCCATCAGCATAGCAAATGTTGTAGAATCACTACTTGCCTTCTCTGTGTTGTACAGCCCTCCCCTTTCTCCCACCCCCCCATGCATGCTAATCTTAATACCCCCCTTCTTCTCCCCCGCTTATCCCTCCCTACCCACCCATCCTCCCCATTCCCTTTCCCTTTGGTACCTGTTAGTCCATTCTTGAGTTCTGTGATTGTGCTGCTGTTTTTTTCCTTTAGTTTTTCCTTTGTTCTTATATTCCACAGATAAGTGAAATCATTTGGTATTTCTCTTTCTCCGCTTGGCTTGTTTCACTGAGCATAATACCCTCCAGCTCCATCCATGTTGCTGCAAATGGTTGGATTTGCCCTTTTCTTATGGCTGAGTAGTATTCCATTGTGTATATGTACCACATCTTCTTTATCCATTCATCTATCGATGGACATTTAGGTTGCTTCCAATTCTTGGTTATTGTAAATAGTGCTGCGATAAACATAGGGGTGCATTGGTCTTTCTCATACTTGATTGCTGCATTCTTAGGGTAAATTCCTAGGAGTGCAATTCCTGGGTCAAATGGTTAAGTCTGTTTTGAGCATTTTGATGTACCTCCATACTGCTTTCCACAATGGTTGTACTAATTTACATTCCCACCAGCAGTGTAGGAAGGTTCCCCTTTCTCCACAGCCTCGCCAACATTTGTTGTTGTTTTTCTTTTGGATGGCAGCCATCCTTACTGATGTGAGGTGATATCTCATTGTAGTTTTAATTTACATTTCTCTGATAACTAGCGATGTGGAGCATCTTTTCATGTGTCTGTTGGCCATCTGTATTTCTGTTTTGGAGAACTGTCTGTTCAGTTCCTCTGCCCATTTTTTAATTGGGTTATTTGTTTTTTTGTTTGTTGAGGCATGTGAGCTCTTTATATATTCTGGACGTCAAGCCTTTATTGGATGTGTCATTTTCAAATATATTCTCCCATACTGTAGGGTTCCTTTTTGTTCTATTGATGGTGTCTTTTGCTGTACAGAAGCTTTTCAGCTTAATATAGTCCCACTCGTTCATTTTTGCTATTGTTTTCCTTGCCCGGGGAGATATGTTCAAGAGGTCACTCATGTTTATGTCTAAGAGGTTTTTGCATATGTTTTCTTCCAAGAGTTTAATGGTTTCATGACTTACATTCAGGTCTTTGATCCATTTTGAGTTTACTTTTGTATATGGGGTTAGACAATGGTCCAGTTTCATTCTCCTACATGTAGCTGTCCAGTTTTGCCAGCACCATCTGTTGAAGAGACTGTCATTTCGCCATTGTATGTCCATGGCTCCTTTATCAAATATTAATTGACCATATATGTCTGGGTTAATGTCTGGATTCTCTAGTCTGTTCCACTGGTCTGTGGCTCTGCTCTTGTGCCAGTACCAAATTGTCTTGATTACTCTGGCTTTATAGTAGAGCTTGAAGTTGGGGAGTGAGATCCCCCCTACTTTATTCTTCTTTCTCAGGATTGCTTTGGCTATTCGGGGTCTTTGGTGTTTCCATATGAATTTTTGAATTATTTGTTCCAGTTCATTGAAGAATGTTGCTGGTAGTTTCATAGGGATTGCATCAAATCTGTATATTGCTTTGGGCAGGATGGCCATTTTGACGATATTAATTCTTCCTAGCCAGGAGCATGGGATGGGTTTCCATATGTTAGTGTCCCCTTTAATTTGTCTTAAGAGTGACTTGTAGTTTTCATAGTATAAGTCTTTCACTTCTTTGGTTAGGTTTATTCCTAGGTATTTTATTTTTTTGATGCAATTGCGAATGGAGTTGTTTTCCTGATTTCTCTTTCTGTTGGTTCATTGTTAGTGTATAGGAAAGCCACAGATTTCTGTGTGTTGATTTTGTATTCTGCAACTTTGCTGTATTCCAATATCAGTTCTAGTAGTCTTGGGGTGGAGTCTTTAGGGTTTTTATGTACAGTATCATGTCATCTGCAAATAATGACAGTTTCACTTCTTCTTTACCAATCTGGATTCCTTGTATGTTTTTGTTTTGTCTGATTGCTGTGGCTAGGACCTCCAGTACTATGTTAAATAACAGTGGAGAGAGTGGGCATCCCTGTCTAGTTCCCGATCTCAGAGGAAATGCTTTCAGCTTCTCGCTGTTCAGTATAATGTCGGCTTTGGGTTTATCATAGATGGCCTTTATTATGTTGAGGTACTTGCCCTCTATTCCCATTTTCCTGAGAGTTTTTATCATGAATGGATGTTGAACTTTGTCAAATGCTTTTTCAGCATCTATGGAGATGATCATGTGGTTTTTGTCTTTCTTTTTGTTGATGTGGTGGATGATGTTGATGGACTTTCGAATGTTGTACCATCCTTGCATCCCTGGGATGAATCCCACTTGGTCATGGTGTATGATCCTTTTGATGTATTTTTGAATTCGGTTTGCTAATATTTTGTTGAGTATTTTTGCATCTACGTTCATCAGGGATATTGGTCTGTAGTTTCTTTTTTTGGTGGGGTCTTTGCCTGGTTTTGGTATTAGGGTGATGTTAGCTTCATAGAATGAGTTTGGGAGTATCCCCTCCTCCTCTATTTTTTGGAAAACTTTAAGGAGAATGGGTATTATGTCTTCCCTGTATGTCTGATAAAATTCCGAGGTGAATCTATCTGGCCCGGGGGTTTTGTTCTTTGGTAGTTTTTTGATTACCACTTCAATTTCGTTGCTGGTAATTGGTCTGTTTAGATTTTCTGTTTCTTTCTGGGTCAGTCTTGGAAGGTTGTAGTTTTCTAGGAAGTTGTCTATTTCTCCTAGGTTTCCCAGCTTGTTAGCATATAGGTTTTCATAGTATTCTCTAATAATTCTTTGTATTTCTGTGGGGTCCGTCGTGATTTTTCCTTTCTCGTTTCTGATACTGTTGATTTGTGTTGACTCTCTTTTCCTCTTAATAAGTCTGGCTAGAGGCTTATCTATTTTGTTTATTTTCTCGAAGAACCAGCTCTTGGTTTCATTGATTTTTGCTATTGTTTTATTCTTCTCAATTTTATTTATTTCTTCTCTGATCTTTATTATGTCCCTCCTTCTGCTGACCTTAGGCCTCATCTGTTCTTCTTTTTCCAATTTCGATAATTGTGACATTAGACCATTCATTTGGGATTGCTCTTCCTTTTTTAAATATGCTTGGATTGCTATATACTTTCCTCTTAAGACTGCTTTTGCTGTGTCCCACAGAAGTTGGGACTTAGTGTTGTTGTTGTCATTTGTTTCCATATATTGCTGGATCTCCATTTTGATTTGGTCATTGATCCATTGATTATTTAGGAGCGTGTTGTTAAGCCTCCATGTGTTTGTGAGCCTTTTTGCTTTCTTTGTACAGTTTATTTCTAGTTTTATGCCTTTGTGGTCTGAAAAGTTGGTTGGTAGGATTTCAGTCTTTTGGAATTTACTGAGGCTCTTTTTGTGGCCTAGTATGTGGTCTATTCTGGATAACGTTCCATGTGCCCTTGAGAAGAATGTATATTCTGTTGCTTTTGGATGTAGAGTTCTATAGATGTCTATTAGGTCCATCTGCTCTACTGTGTTGTTCAGTGCTTCCGTGTCCTTACTTATTTTCTGCCCGGTGGATCTATCCTTTGGGGTGAGTGGTGGTTTGACGTCTCCTAAAATGAATGCATTGCAGTCTGTTTCCCCCTTTAGTTCTGTTAGTATTTGTTTCACATATGCTGGTGCTCCTGTGTTGGGTGCATATATATTTAGAATGGTTATATCCTCTTGTTGGACTGAGCCCTTTATCATTATGTGGTGTCCTTCTTTATCTCTTGTTACTTTCTTTGTTTTGAATTCTATTTTGTCTGATATTAGTACTGTAACTCCTGCTTTCTTCTCGCTATTGTTTGCCTTAAATATGTTTTTCCACCCCTTGACTTTTAGTCTGTACATGTCTTTGGGTTTGAGGTGAGTTTCTTGTAAGCAGCATATAGATGGGTCTTGCTTTTTTATCCATTCTGTTACTCTGTGTCTTTTGATTGGTGCATTCAGTCCATTAACATTTAGGGTGACTATTGAAAGATATGTACTTATTGTCATTGCAGGCTTTAAATTCGTGGTTACCAAAGGTTCAAGGTTAGCCTCTTTAGTATCTTACTGCCTAACTTAGCTCACTTATTGAGCTGTTATATACACTGTGTGGAGATTCTTTTCTTCTCTCCCTTCTTATTCCTCCTCCTTGATTCTTCATATGTTGGGTGTTTTGTGCTGTGCTCTTTCTAGGAGTGCTCCCATGTAGAGCAGTCCCTGTAAGATGTCCTGTAGAGGTGGTTTGTGGGAAGCAAATTCCCTCAGCTTTTGTTTGTCTGGGAATTGTTTAATCCCACCATCATATTTGAATGATAGTCATGCTGGATACAGTATCCTTGGTTCAAGGCCCTTCTGTTTCTTTGCATTTAATATATCATGCCATTCTCTTCTGGCCTGTAGGGTTTCTGTCGAGAAGTCTGATGTTAGCCTGATGGGTTTTCCTTTATAGGTGACCTTTTTCTCTCTAGCTGCCTTTAAAACTCTTTCCTTGTCCTTGATCTTTGCCATTTTAATTATTATGTGTCTCGGTGTTGTCCTCCTTGGATCCTTTCTGTTGGGAATTCTGTGTATTTCCGTGGTCTGTTCAATTATTTCCTCCCCCAGATTGGGGAAGTTTTCAGCAATTATTTCTTCCAAGATACTTTCCATCCCTTTTCCTCTCTCTTCTTCTTCTGGTACCCCTATAATACCGATATTGTTCCTTTTGGATTGGTCACACAGTTCTCTTAACATTGTTTCATTCCTGTAGATCCTTTTATCTCTCTCTATGTCAGCTTCTATGCATTCCTGTTCTCTTGTTTCAATTCCATCAATGGCCTCTTGCATTCTATCCATTCTGCTTATAAACCCTTCCAGAGTTTGTTTCATTTCTGTAATCTCCTTTCTGGCATCTGTGATCTCCCTCCGGACTTCATCCCATATCTCTTGCATATTTCTCTGCATCTCTGTCAGCATGTTTATGATTCTTATTTTGAATTCTTTGTCAGGAAGACTGGTTAGGTCTGTCTCCTTCTCTGGTGTTGTCTCTGTGATCTTTGTCTGCCTGTAGTTTTGCCTTTTCATGGTGATAGGAATAGTTTGCAGAGCTGGGACGAGTGACGGCTGGAAGAACTTCCCTTCTTGTTGGTTTGTGGCCCTCCTCTCCTGGGAGAACAGCGACCTCTAGTGGCTTGTGCTGGGTAGCTGTGCGCAGACAGGGCTTCTGCTTCCTTAAGCAGAACATTATTAACTGAAATGTTTCTTTTGGAAATAAGATTTAGCTTAAAAAGATCTCTGTCTTTGAAGAGCTGAACAATGGTAAGAGATCTTTTCCTTCAGAGAATTCTAGTCCATTGAGACACCTGGTAAAGTCAACAAGAAGATAGTAAAGCAGAAATGCATTAAATGTAGTAAGTGCTGGAATGTATAAAGTACGCATTTTAGTCATTTGTGTGTTTAATTTCCCATCTCTAGTTATGTGACCTTGAGCACATTAGTCTCTCTAAGGCTAAGGACCGTTAAAGACACAAAAGAAGAGTAACCCATAAATCATTGAAATTGAAAACGAATAGTCAAGAAGCAGGAAAAAACTAGATAGTCTTTTTTAAAAATGAAGAACCAGTGGAGAATGCTTTAAACAAGGAGTTTAAGGAATGATTATTGTTAGATTATGCTATGTCAAATAATATAAAAACTGAAAACAGTTTTTTGCACATCCAGTAAGTTATTCATCTCAGGTGAAAGCAGTTCTAAAGGAATGGTAAGGAGGTAGAAGCCATATTGCAGTGAGCTGAGTGATGAAAAGTTAAAAATTTTAGATAGCATGGTAGACATTTTTAAAGAAGTTTGGTTTTAAAGGGGAGGGGAAAAAAGAGGTTTTAAGGTAAAGCATTATATGGAGTCATGAAAGAGTTTTTTCAAGATAGAAGAGACATAAGCATGTTTTATTGCCCAAGGAAAAAAGAAACTGGAGAGGTTGAAGATTAAGGAGATAATAGATGGGACAAGATCCTTAGGTGGTAATGAGGTGACAGGATCAAGAATATTCACAAAGGAATTAGTTTTAGAGGGATGGAAGAGAAGATCTCTTATTCACTGAAGGTGGAGAAAGGTGTCATGAAGAGTGTGGATGCAGGCAGTGAGGTATTGAAAGCATTCCTGCTTTATAGACTTTTTCTGTGAAGTAGGCAATGAAGTTTACTAACGTCCTTTAAGAAGTTGTAGGGGGAATTGTGGGAAACAGGAAGCCTTCAGTGGTGAAGGTTTGAAATAGCTAATGTAGAGGATAGGTAAAGTATACTTGGGAAATACTAAGAGAAGTTGTGGGTTCTTGAGCATGAAAATGACATAAATATAAAGCAATGTTTTAAGAAGATTAATTTGAAGGTAGTAGCTTAGGTCCATAGGATGTGGCAAGACAAGAGAATTGTGTTTTGAGTGGTGTGCACTGATAGATATGGTACTAGTCTTTCTCTAATTGATGCTCCCATTTTCACTTTTCTGTTTTGTTCCCACTTGTTAACTCAATTTAACAAATGTTAGCTAGGCTAAAAACTCAAGTGTGGAGACATATCTGTTTTGTTCACTCAGTGCCCAGCACATAGTAGGTTCTCAAATAACATTTATAGAATGTATAAATGCTCGAGTGCCCATATGCCAGGTATTTTCATGGAATTCTGGGGGATAGTCTTCAAGAAACTTTCAAGATCAAATTTGTATCCTGGCCAGATATAAAAAATGATTACTTGGTTTTTAGATAAAACTAGTGTGAATAGGCAGGTTACAGAAGAAAAAATATAAATTATACAAATAGTAATAATATGTATGATAATATTGTATATTTAACTCATGTAGAAACTTGTGCTTGGCACATAGTAAGCACTCAAATGTTAGCTGTTTTAATATGTTCACAATTACTAAGTGATATATGCAGCACTGTTTGTGATAGCAAAAATGGACAACTTTATTGTCGATTGGTTGGCTAAAGATGAAGTTATATAGTTCTCTAATGAAATAGTATATAGCTTAAAAAATGATGGTTTTATATGTTGATATGGAGAGGTGCCTTTTGATTTATTGTTCAGTGGAAACAGTTGCAAACCAAAATATGTTGTATAATTCCATTTTTAAAAAGAACCCCCCCAAAAAACATTTCCCATTATATTTACCTTTTTTTTGTTTAGATATGTACAGAAATGATTAGGAATGATACTTAGCAAGGTTATTTCTCTAGGGAAAGGAAGGAGAGATTTGAATCGTATTATTTGCTTTTTAGCAATTAAAAAATATCAATAAATAATTTTATGGTCATAAGAAATTTAGATAAAGTTTTTAAAATCCCTATAATCATTACACCCAGCATTAGTCACTCATCATATTTTTTATAATATGTTGCTTTTTGCTATCTATACACTTGTCATTTATGTATTTTGAAAATGGTAAAATACCATATTTAATGATGTCAGGAAATTTTTCCTACTGTTTTCCAATATATTTTGTCTACCTAGAAGTCCATTGTGTAGCCATGATTTAATCATTATCATTTTACAGAATATTTAGCTTGTCAAATTTTTTTTACCTAATAAAGCCTATAGTTCCCAACTTAATCCCTTGAATGTGGACCCAGTCATAATGGGTTTGATAGATACATAGGGTAACCTCTGGTGATGTGGTCTGTTTCTATGAT
This sequence comes from Manis pentadactyla, assembly GCF_030020395.1. Taxonomy (NCBI): domain Eukaryota; kingdom Metazoa; phylum Chordata; class Mammalia; order Pholidota; family Manidae; genus Manis; species Manis pentadactyla. Next base: position 41,526,837 of record NC_080022.1, on the reverse strand, counting down.
ATTTTTTAATTGGGAGACCTTGTAGACAGAAAGATAGTTTATTCTCGGACTTAGACTCTGACATAGTTCTCATGTTCATATTGTTTCCCTGAAGAGAAAGAGAAGTCGGTATTTAAGACTATCCAATTTACAAAAAACAGAGCAGTTTATAATCCTTTTTTAGTTAGTTAGCTTGTTTCTTGAGGCAGGGGACTAAGTTATATGGTTGAACCAGAATTCAATTGTTTTCAGAAGGGTTAGAAATAGATTATAGTTTGGAAAGTTCACTTGATCCTCTGGAGAGGTGTTTAGAGTTTTTTTATTGCCAACAACAACAATAGTCTTCCTTATAATAGCCATTATTTTTGAGTGCTAAATGTATACTAAGTACTGTTCTAAAGAGTTTACATAGAAGATTTCATTTAATCTTTGCAGTAACTTTATTAGATGGTGCTCTTACTACATGATAGCCTAAAATGCTCTTCTGTGAAATCACATTACTGAACAGGTATGGAGCTCTAGTTTAGAGTGTAAATGGATAGTGTTCTTTCATTTCTTTCTAAGCAGACTTCTGACCTTGGCAGATAAGGTCCAAGGCCATCCATTTTTCTGTTTCTTAACTTACTAGCTTCATCATCTGTTGTGCAGTTTTGTGCTCCTTTTCTTGGTACATGCTTTACTCCTATAGTCATACTTGCCTTGCGAATTCAAGCATTACATCCTTGGTGAATCTTTACTAACCTTTTTCCTTCAATATTCCCTGCCCATATGTGAGTTATTCACACTTTTGTGTGCCCCTGTACAATTTTTCCCAAGCTATTTCATATTTTTTTAAAGTTCAGTTTGTCTTTCCTGCCTATTATGCTGAAATTTTTGTAGGGAGGGACTTTGAGCCTTTGCATGCCTTCTCTTCTGTTACTAATAAATCCATTGTCTGTACTTCTGTATAAGACCCATCTCTCTATTGTGCTCTAGATCCCATCCCCTCTTTATTGATGACATCCATCAATTATTCCAGTAATTGTTCCCCTTCTATTCAGCATCATCACTTTCCCCTTTTTACCGGATCATTCCCAGGAGCATACAGATATGCTGTTTTTCTTCCTATCTTGGGGAAAAACATTTCTTTATTCCACATCCCTTCTGAGCTCTGTCCTTCCAGCTACTCATTTATTGGTTTTCTTTATTGCAAAACTTGTTAAAAGAGTTTGTACTCCCAATTTACAGTTCATCTACTCCCATTATTTCTTGAACTCAGAGTGAGCTTTTGCCACTAATTGCTGTACCCAAATTGCCATTTTCAAGATCACCAATAGCGTTTACAATTGATTTGTTCTCAAGTTCTTATCATACTTGACCTTTCGATATCATGTGACATAGTTGACCATTCTTTCCTTCTTGAAATACTTCCAGGTTAACCCTGTTCTTAGTTCTCTTTCTGTCTCATTTGCAGGTCCCTTCTTACCTCCTTGACCTCTAAATTTTGAAGTGCTAAGGGCTCAGTCTTCAGACCTCTTCTTTCCCCTTTCTTCCTTTGCACCTTGTGTTATTTCATTCAGTCTCATGGCTTTCGATAGCATGGTGTATAAAGTAACAGTTACACTCAGGTACCCCACCCCTATACTCTTTCTTATGCTTGTGTTTCTCCATAGCATTTATTATCATTTGATATTCTATATATTTTTGTTCATGAGAGCAAGGACTTTGTTTTGGTCACTGCTGTTTCCCTGGTGCCTGGAATAGTGCCTGTTCTGTAGCCTTGCTTCCATCTCTGACTCCTTCATCCTTTTGTCTTCCAGCCTGATTATTATATAAGGGTAAGTTTTTCAATTTTTTTTTATATCATTAATGTACAATTACTTGAACAACATTATGGTTACTAGACACCCCCCATTATCAAGTCCCTTCCCACATGCCCCATTACAGTTACTGTCCATCAGCGTAGTAAGATGCTATAGAATCATTACTTGTCTTCTCTGTGCTATACTGCCTTCCCCGTGACCCCCTACATTATGTGTGCTAATCGCAATGCCTCATTTTCCCCCTTATCCCTCCCTTCCCACTCACCCTCCTTAGTCCCTTTCCCCTTGGTAGCTGTTAGTCCATTCTTGTGTTCTGTGAGTCTGCTGCTGTTTTGTTCCTTCAGTTTTTTCTTTGTTCTTATGCTCCACAGATGAGTGAAATCATTTGATACTTGTCTTTCTCTGCCTGGCTTATTTCACTGAGCATAATACCCTCCACTCCATCCATGTTGTTGCAAATGGTAGGATTTGTTTTCTTCTTATGGCTGAATAATATTCCATTGTGTATATGTACCACATCTTCTTTATCCATTCATCTACTGATGGACACTTAGGTTGCTTCCATTTGTTGGCTATTGCAAATAGTGCTGCGATAAACATAGGAGTGCATATGTCTTTTTCAAACTGGGCTGCTGCATTCTTAGGGTATTCCTAGGAGTGGAATTCCTGGATCAAATGGTATTTCTATTTTGAGTTTTTTGAGGAACCTCCATACTGCTTTCCACAATGGTTGAACTAGCTTACATTCCCACCAGCAGTGTAGGAGGGTTCCCATTTTTCCACATCCTCGCCAACATTTGTTGTTTGTCTTTTGGATGTTGGCCATCCTAACTGCTGTGAGGTGGTATCTCATTGTGGTTTTAATTTGCATTTCTGATGATTAGCGGAGTGAAGCATCTTTTCATGTGTCTGTTGGCCATCTGAATTTCTTCTTTGGAGAAGTGTCTGTTCAGTTCCTCTGCCCATTTTTTAATTGGCTTATTTGCTTTTTGTTTGTTGAGGTGCATGAGCTCTTTATATAATTTGGATGTCAACCCCTTATCAGATATGTCATTTATGAATATATTCTCCCATATATAGGATGTCTTTTTGTTCTACTGTTGGTATCCTTTTCTGTACAGAAGCTTTTTAGCTTGATATAATCCCACTTGTTCATTTTTGCTTTTGTTTCCCTTGCCCGGGGAGATATGTTCATAAAGAAGTTGCTAATGTTTATGTCCAAGAGATTTTTGCCTATATTTTTTTCTAAGAGTTTTATGGTTTCATGACTTACATTCAGGTCTTTGATCCATTTCGAGTTTACTTTTGTGTATGGGGTTAGAAAATAATCCAGTTTCATTCTCTTACATGTAGCTGTCCTGTTTTGCCAACACCAGTTGTTAAAGAGGCTGTCATTTCCCCATTGTATATTCATGGCTCCTTTATCATATATTAATTGACCATATATGCTTGAGTTTATATCTGGACTCTCTGTTCTGTTCCACTGAAGTTTTTCAATTTTTAAAGTCATTTTATTTCTTCTGTTTCAGATCAAAAAAAATTTTTTTAAGAAATAAAAATGTCTGTACAGTTGTATACTGCCCTTTATATCTTATTCCCTACCCTCTTTTTCCAGTGTTTAGTCATTATCTGAATTTGGTATATACTGTTTCTATGTGTATTTTTATACATTTTTATTAATTATATTAATCTGTAAACAGCATATATTGTTTTTGTGTGTTTTAAGACATTATATAAACAGAAATTTTATCATATTAGATGTCTCATAACCTTTTATTTATTTTAGTTTAACCTTGCTTTTAAATTTTAATATTTGTCTGTGCTATTTAAGTGTAATACTAGTTATTTGTGTTAAATACTTTGTCATAATATCTTGTATGAATATATCATAATTTATCTGTTTTCCTATTACTGGTCGTTTAGATTATTCCCAACTTTCTGTTATACTTTGTTTTATGATTATGCCACAATTTAGCTTTTGTTTGACTTCGAACATTTCAATTGTTCCAGTGCTTCAGTGATCATACTTAGAATGACCCTTATAAACACATTTGAGTTTTATCTGTATACTTATAAGCATATGCCTCTAAGTATGTACCTGTAAGTGAAATGACTTATTTTTAACTTTACTAGGTGTTACCATAGTACTTTTACAATTGTATCAATTTTACATTTAAACAAAAGAGCATTAGAGTACCTGCTTCTAAACATTTCTGCCAACTCTTGATATTGTTAAATTAAAAAAAAATTGTTTAGACGCTTATTTGTGGGAAACATTTTTCTCTTTTAAAAAAATATATTTTTTTAAAATTTGTGTTTTCCCTTATTACTAATACAATTAAGCATTATTTCATGTTTCCTGACTATTGGGTTTCTACTTTTATGAACTGCCTATTTTCCTGTTGGGTTGTTTTGTTTACCTTTTTTAATTAACTTGTAAGAATTCTGTACAGATTTTGAATACTAATCCTTTGTTGGTTTATGTGAATTGCAAATACATTTTTTAAGTCTAACTTATCGATACCCTTTGTTTATAAAGTCTTTTCATTCATTTTTTGATTTATGGTTTGTGCTATTTTCATCTTACATATTTCTTCTAGAAGTTTAACAGTTTTGCTTTTTACATTTGGGTAAAGATTTAATGTATTACTGTTTTTAAAAAAATATGGACAAAAGTTGTCCAAGCATACCTTTTGAAAAGTCTATATCCCAGGAGTCACCAAATGTTTTCTGTAAAGAGCTAGATAATAAATATTTTAGGCTTTGTCAGTCAAGAGGCAAATTACAGATATTATGTAGGTACTTAAAATAAACACAAATTTATTTTATTTGAAGAACACAAATTTCTGCAAATTTTTCATAAAATTTTTAATTAAGATCAAAATATAATAGTACTTTTTTTGGTAATACAGGTCTACCAGTGAGAAGAATGGAATTCTTATTATTGGGATAACATTTGGCCTTTTAGGGGTTCAAAGTGTTCCCTGTTATCAAAGTTGATTGCAAGTGTTCATCTGTTAATATTAATTTGTAATGAGATTTTACATATTTCATGCTTGAAAATGAGTTTTCACACTGGCACACTACCAAATACTGATATCCATTGTATTGTTGATATATAATCTTATATTGGTTTCAAATGTACAACACATGGTTCGGCAGTTACCCATATTATTAAATCCTCACCCTCTCTAGTGCTCTCACTATCAATGTAGAAAGATGTTACAGAATCATGGACTATATTCTCCATGCTGTACTACCGTCCCCAAGACCAGTTTATATTGTGATTGTGAATTATTGTGCCCCTTTATCCATGTCACCTTTCCCCCAACCTCAATCCCTCTCCCTTGGTAACCACTAGTCATGTCTCAGTGTCTATGAAGTCTTTTGTTGTTTTGCATACGCATATGATTCTTATTGAGCCTGTTCATCACATGGAAGGCATTTTATAGAATTCTATAAGGTTATTCTATGATATCTTTGCTTTTTAGCATGTCATTACATTGTAATGACTTATACTGTAATGTACATGTCATTACAAGTGTAATGACACTTGTGATTGAAAACTAGGTGGAAGCTCCTAAACTGCAAAGTTGAAAGGACAAACTGCAAAGTTGAAAGGACTTTGAAATAGGGAAATTTCCTTTTTGCTTGCACCAAGGTCTGAAAAATACTGTAGTTTGCTTGGAAAACATACAGATTGCAAATATGTGTGATAATTGAAAATATGACTTCTTGTTTTAACTTTCAACAGCATAGGAAAATTATAAAGTGGCTTGCCATTGCATGTGATGCAGAAAACATTGGTTGTTGAAATTGCTTTACCATAAGAAAAGTTTTGTTAAGTGCTGTTTTGTAATTTTGGGTTGAATTCAGTAAGAAACATTATCAAGTCTGTAGCAAAAGCTAATATCCAAAGCTGTTTATTTAATAATAATGGTTGAAGGCTGTTGTTTTTCATAGAAATTTCAGTCTATGAAATTTACTGCTCAAAAAGCAGTAAAATATTCCCATTGCTAAGCCATCAAACTGCTCTACGATTAAAGGCAATTCAGCTTCTGTTTCTGACAAAAATTGATGAACTGATGATTGTAAAGTTTGCAAGAGTAAATGACACTACTGGTTCACTAATATATTATAGATTCATATATTTTCCACAGAGTACTGAATAAATCAGTGAATAATCATAGGCTTTGAAATACTTGACAGAAGGTAAATTTGTCCACTTAAACCGTTATTTCTGCTCCATAGATATTTTTATCAACAGTAGTAACACAGATTCCATTTAAGATTGTATTGTATTCATATTTTCTCATCTTCTTTAAAAATAGTCTCTTGTTTTTTGCATGCAGAATATATATAAAGGCTAATTTCTCAGTCACTTCAAACTTGGAACTGATTGTTGGAATAAGCAACAACTGAGCAGTATTGGTAACCTGTTAACACATCAAGAACCAGCCTTGGAATAAATTGCCTTGTTTTTAATTGATGACTGATACTGTTACTAATGTCCACAATTCTTGGACCAGTAGTTCTCACTGAAAGGCTAATAGTCTTAAGCAAGTTTATTTTATCTGGATAAATTTCTTCAGCTGCTACACACAAACATCCATAACTGTCCATTAGTAAATAACTTTTCTTGCTTGTCTAACAAATGAGCCACTCTCAGGAACTTACTTTGGTTGCAGTCTCATTTTCAGTTTTTATGAAGTTCAACTGTAATGAGATTATTCATTTAAGTTTCCTAATTCTAATTCTAATTCTAATTATTGTTTTCCTGTGAGTTGGGAATATTGTGATGAGTGCTTAGTTTGGTAATAACATTTTATTTTTTTAGCACTTTATAGTTTGGTAATAACATTTTATTTTTTTAGCACAGCAATGATATTACATAACAAACACAGTGCTTTGTTATTTAATTTGATAACAAAATCTACACAAAAAGGGTGGCATTTGAATTTCACTTTTTCCTTCCTTATTTGAACATGTTGGATATGCACTGCTGTTAAAAAAAACTTGCAGCACAGTGATACTGGTGGCCCTCAGAATACTGTTGAGTTTAAGTACATTGCTACAATTTTTAGGGTGTCCAGCAGCAGTGCATGGCAATCAGAATGCCACAGATGGTGTCTGTCAAAACTACTAAACTGCAGTTTTAACATGAAAGCAATCATAGACAGTAAGATGCCTTATATTTTTGTTTAGCGCTCTCTGTGATCTAACATAAATTTTACCCTCGTTTTCTGTCAGAGCTTAAAAAATTCTCTGTGGCCAGATACATCAAGTAATCTATCATTTCAACTATTTCTTGTATCTTCATTACTCAATGTAGAAGGTACATTGTTCAGTTCTAGGAAGTTTTCTTGATTTTTTTTTGCTAATTTTTCCCTTTTTTTTTTTTTGAAACTGTAATATGGGAACAGTGGTTCAAAGTGGGGGGACTTTACTATGGTAGCACTCTCAGCTTCATTCTTTACCTCTTACTCCTGTTCACAGGAGGAGAGACTTACTTGATGAGTGAATGCAGTAGAATGACCTGGAGCATGCTCAGTTTGACCTCTTTATCTTTTTCTTCAGTCCAGCCTTCAAACAGTATTTTGGCATATTCTTAGTAGTACAATAAATTGAGTGCAGGACAAATCCTGCCTTTTTGGAGAAAAATAGTTCTGTTATGGTGGTTAACTTCAATTCAGAGGGTGTTACCAAGCCATTTCCAAACCATTTTTAGACCATGTTCTTTAATCTACCTTTTTATCAAAGGTGAAGCTGATGTTTTCCTCTTCATTTGTCTGTTCCCTGTGTCTTTCTCTTGTTTGATTCTGAAATCAAGTGGGAAAGAGAGGTGCTGTTTTTTTTTATTGCAGTATACTATATACAGCAAAATTTACCTTTTTAACAATTTTTTAAATGTATAGTTCAGTGGCGTGAAGTACATTCATGCTGTTATGCAACATTCACCACTGTCTATCTTCAGAACATTTTCATCTTTTCAAACTTAAACTCTGTACCCATTAAACAAATAACTCTCCATTTCCTCCTCTCCCCAGCCCCTGATAAGACCATTCTACTTTTCATCTGTGAATTTGACTACTTTAGGTACCTCATATAAGTGGAATCATACAGTTTTGTCTTTTTGTATCTGGCTTCATTTAGGATCATATCTTCAGATTCATCCATGTTGTAGCATGTGTCAGAATTTCCCTCCTTTTTAAAGCTGAATAATATTCCATTGTGTGTGTGTGTGTGTGTGTGTGTGTGTGTGTGTGTGTGTGTGTGTGTGTGTGTGTGTGTATATATATACCATGTTTTGTTTATCCATTCATCTGTTTGGGTTGTTTTCACCTTTAGCTATTGTGAATAATGCTTCTATGAATATTAGTTTACAAATCCTGTTCAAGTCTCTGCTTTAAATTCATTTGGGTATGTTTCCAGAAGTGGAATTGCTCAATCATTTGATTTCTCCCAATGTATTAGTATTGCTGTGTAACCATGTACCTCAAAATTTAAGTGGCTCAAAGCAACAGTGACTTACTATTTCTTACAATTCTATGGGATGGCTGGGGATTTTTTTTGCTGCTCTTACCTGGGTTCACTTGTGTGGTTGCATTCACTTGGTGGCTTGGCTGGAGCTGGAGTGTCTAGATGGCATCAGTCACATGTCTAGGGCCTTGGTGAGAATAACAAGAAGGAGGGCCTTCTGTCTGCCTAAAATTTCTCCTCATTTACAGTCTATTTTGAATTTATATACATGTCAGCTGATTCCCAGGAGAGTGAAGACAGGAGCTGCAAGACATCTTGAGGCCTAGGTTCCAGAACTCATATATCAATTTCACTACAATTTATAGAACAAAATTTAGAAAGTTAGCCCAGATTCAAGGGATGGGGAGAAATAGACTCCAATTCTTGCTGGGAAGATCAATCAGGTCACATTGGGGCCATTATTAAAATGATAAGTCACACCTAATAACCTAACAGCAGGTCCACAGATGAAGAACCCTGAGACAGTCATTGGGGAAGACTTCCATTTGGGGAGCAAAATGGGCTTCTGGTGAATCCTAAATGGGGTGGCCTGGTTTTATGTTTTAGCAAGTAGAGAGGCCTGTGGATTTTTTGAGCTTGGTTATTTTTAGGGACTATATTGTACTATGCCGTGAGTTTTTGTTGTTGATGTTTTTTCTTTATTCTTTTTCTTAACAAAATTGTGTAGTTAGCCTTAAACTCATGTAGCTTGGGTGAGAAGGCTTTAGCTGACTCAGGCTGGCCATACTGGCTTTACTGTGTGGGCTGTTTTAACTCTGGAGATGCAGCTGGGCTAGAATTACAGGCAAAGCTAAACAGGGATTTGATTTTTTTAATGCTTTGGTAAGCAAGCATTATTTGATGCTTTTATTGACTTCTTAAACCAGGTCTGCAGCTTTAAATGCAAAGATGTCAGAAGTTCCAAATGTGCTATAGAATAATTAATGACTAAGGCTCTAACCTTAAATTGTTAATTACAGGTCTAAACTGACAGTTCTAAATCTTTTTACATTAAAAAGGAGGTTCTTGGGGGACTTACTTTGTAATTGTGTGCCTTGTCACCACCCCTACCATGTGGTCTCAGGAATTTTTGGATTTAACTACATTAGCTCTAACTCTGGTAATTTTAGTGACTAAAAGTGGCTTCTTCAGAAAAGGTTGGTTTATTTTATTAAGGAACAAAAATGAGTGGGTGGGCACTTTATTATAAAGAGAATAATATATTCTTGATTCTTGGACATGGTTTGAAAATCTACTTCAGTCTTTATTGTTAGTGCAGGGACAATGGGAGAATGAAACCAAATAAAGGAAGACAAGTTGAATAAGCTAGAGGAAAAGTTTTCTTAGACCAAGACTTAACATCTTAGAAGAGCCCCACCTCTCCAAAAAAATTATGTTACATAAAAATATTTGAGACTGCATGGTTTGGGGGGAGCCAGTGACAATTTATGTGATTACAAGGTTAGTCCCTCAAGTACCCTCTTTTGACCTAAAATGATACAACACTACCTAAGCCTAGAAATAGCAATTTTAAGGCTAGAACTTGAGTCACTAATTATTTTCTACCTATATATGAAAATATATAGAGGTCTTGAACGGTATGTGTAGTATGCAATGGTATGACTATAGGATAATTTATTTGTATATTCTATCTGTGGACATATGGGTGATTTCCAGTTTTTCTCTAATAAAACACTTGTGGCTTCTGTGAACGTTGCTGACATATTTTTATGTAGGTGTGTGTGAATATTTCCATGAGATACCTAGAAATGAAAAATTACTGGGTTTAAATGTATTCAGAGTTTACATTTAAAATAATAGATATAGCCATATGATAAGAAAGTGAAAGGATCTTATTGCTGATATGGAAAAAGTTTTAGTTGTCTGGATAGAAGATCAAACCAGCCACAACATTCCTTTAAGCCAAAGCTTAATCTAGAGCAGGGCCCCAAAACTCTTAAATTTTGTGAAGGCTGAAAGAGGCAAGGAAGCTGCAGAAGAAAAGTTTAAAGCTAGCAGAAGTTGGTTCAGGAGGTTTAAGGAGAGATGCCATCTGCATAGCATAAATGTGCAAGGGGAAGCAGCAAGTGCTGATACAGAAGCTGCAGCAAGTTTTTCAGAAGATTTAGCTAAGGTAATGAAGGTGGCTACACAAAATAACAGATTGTCAGTGTAGACTAAACAGCCTTCTATTGGAAGACTATGCTCTCGACTTGATAGCTAGAAAGAAGTCAATTCTTGGCTTCAAAGCTTCAAAGGACAGGCTCTCTTATTAAGGGCTAATGCAGCTGGTGACTTTTAAGTTGAAACCAAGGCTCAATGACCACTCTGAAGATCCCAGGTCCCTTAGAATTATGCTAAATCTACTCTGCCTATGTTCTGTAAATGAAAAAACAAAGCTTGGATGACAGCACATCTGTTTACAGCATGGTTTACTGAATAGTTTAAGCACATTGTTGAGACCTATTGCTCAGAAAAAAAGGATTCCTTTCAAAATACGACTGTTGACAATGCATCTAGTCAGTCACCCGAGGGCTCTGATGGAGATGTACAAGGAGACTAATGTGTTCATGCCTGCTAACACAACATGCATTCTGCAGCCCATGGCTCAAGGATTTATTTCAACTTTCAAGTCTTATTATTTAAGAAATGTATTTCACAACATGCATTCTGCAACCCATGGCTCAAGGATTTATTTCAACTTTCAAGTCTTATTATTTAAGAAATGTATTTCATTTCTTAAGAAATGTATTTCACAACATGCATTCTGCAACCCATGGCTCAAGGATTTATTTCAACTTTCAAGTCTTATTATTTAAGAAATGTATTTCATAAATTTTATATAGCTGCCATAGATAGTGAATTCTCTTGTTCTGGGAAAAGTAGATTGAAAACCTTTTGGAAAGGATTTACCATTTAGGTACCATTAAGAATGTTTGTAATTCATAGGAAGAGGTCAAAATACGAACATTAATAGGAGTTTGGAAGAAGTTAATTCCAACCCTTATGGATGACTTTGAGGCATTCAAGACTTCAGTGAGGAAAGTAACTTCAGATGTGGTAGAAATAGGAAAACTAGAATAAGAAGTGGAGCCTGAAAATGGACTGAATTGCTACAATCACATGATAAAACTTGAATGGGGAGTGAGTGCAGATTAAGATTCAAGATGGCAGTGTGAGAGGTGAGAGAGAATTCCTCCCAAAATCACATATACAACAGGAAAGAAGGCTGCCCCAGACTGCATACAGACCTCACGAACAGAGCAGACCTCACGAAACAGGGTAATGTATGAAAGCCATGATCCGGTGGCGCCCAAGCCCTTCCCCAACCCCAGCTCACCAGTGGAGGAAGAGGAACGGAGCAGGGAGGGGGTGGAAGCCTAGAACACCCAGCCCTGGAGGTCTGCTTTGGACCACAGACCTACATTGTGTGGTGCTCTCGAAGTTGCTGGAGTTAGGGAGCTGGGACAGATGGAGTGCTTGAAAGACTGAGATTCCCACCATTTGTAGAGGATGGGGATCCACATCCGGCTGCTCTGGAACAAAGGAAAAGTAGGGCTGTCTGAGAGGCTTCCTAGCAGTGAGAGGGCTGATATGCAGCCTGCTGCACCTTCCTCCAGAAGGGAGTGGAATGATATATTTAATGCAATGAAGCAGAAGGGCCTCAAACCAAGAATAATCTACCGGGCAAGGTTATTTAAATTTGAAGGAAGGATTAAACAATTTTCAGATAAGCAACAGCTGAGAGAATTTACCTCCCACAAACTGTCTCTACAGTGCATTTTGGAGGGACTGCTATAGATGGAAGTATTCCTAAGGCTAAATACATGTCACCAGGGGAAATAAAACCACAGAAAAGTAGAACAATTAATTACTAAGCAGATGTAAAATCAAATCAACTACCCTCAAAGTCAATCAAGGGATAGACAAAGAGTACAGAATATGATACCTAATATATGAAGAATGGAGAAGGAAAAAAAAAGAACCTTTAGGTTGTGCTTGTAATAGCATACAAAGTGAGTTAAATTAGACTGTTAGATAGTAAGGGAATTACCCTTGAATCTTTGGTAACCATGAATCTAAAGCCTGCAATGACAATAAGTATATACCTATCGATAATCACTCCAAATGTAAATGGTCTGAATGCACCAATCAAAAGACATAGAGTCACTGAATGGATAAAGAAACAAGACCCATCTATATGCTGCCTACAAGAGACTCACTTTAAACCCTAAGACATACACAGACTGAAAGTGAAGGCATAGAAAAACATATTTCATGCAACTAAAGGGAGAGAAAAGCAGGAGTTACAGTACGTGTATCAGACAAAAAAGACTTCGAAAAAAGAAAGTCACAAGAGACAAAAGGACATTACATAATGATAAAGGGGTAAGTCCAACAAGAGGATATAATTATTATAAATATCTATGCACCCAACACAGGATCACCTACATATGTGAAATAAATGCTAACAGAATTAAAGGGGGAAATAGAATGCAATGCATTCATTTTAGGAGACTTCAACACACCACTCACTCCAAGGGACAGATCAACCAGACAGAAAATAAGTAAAGAGACAGAGGCACTGACAACACATTAGAACAGATGGACCTAACAGACATCTACAGAACACTTCATCCAAAAGCAACAGGGTACACGTTCTTCTCAAGTGCTCATGGAACATTTTCAAGAATGGATCATATACTAGGCCACAAAAAGAGCCTCTGTAAATTAAAAAAGATTGAAATTGTACCAACCAGCTTCTTAGATCACAAAGGTATGAAACTAGAAATAAATTACACAAAGAAAACAAAGCCCACAAACACATGGAGGCTTAATAACATGCTCCTAAGTAATCAATGGATCAATGGCCAAATAAAAACACAGATCAAGCAATGACAATAATTCAACACAGCAAAATCTGTGGGATGCTGCGAAGGCCGTGCCAAGAGGGAAGTATATTGCAATACAGGCCTACCTCAGGGAAGAAGAACAATCCCAATGAACAGTCTAAACTCACAGTTAATGAAACTAGAAAATGAAGAACAAATGAGGCCCAAAGTCAGTAGTCAGAGGGACATAATAAAGATGAGAGCAGAAATAAATAAAATCGAGAAGAATAAAACAATGGAAAGAATCAATGAAAGCAAGAACTGGTTCTTTGAGAAAAGAAACAAAATAGATAAATCCCTAGTGAGACTTATCAAGAAAAAAAGAGAGTTTGCACACATAAACAGAACCAGAAATAAGAAAGAAAAAATAACTATGGACACCATAGAAAAATAAAGAATTGTGAGAGAATACCATGAAAAATTATATGGTAACAAACTGGATAACATAGAAGAAATGGACAACTTTCTAGAAAAATTCAGCCTTCCAAGGCTGACCGATGAAGAAAAAGAAAATCTGAACTGACCAATTACCAGCAAGGAAATTGAATTGGTAATCAGAAAACTACCTAAGAACAAAAGCCCTGGACCAGATGGTTTCACTCCTGAATTTTATCAAACATTTAGTGAAGACTTAATACCCATCCTTCCTAGAGTTTTCCAAAAAGTAGATGAGGATGGAATACTCACAAACTCATTCTACGAGGCCAACCTCACTCTAATACCAAAACCAGGCAAAGACACCATAAAAAAAGAAAATTACAGACCAATATTCCTGATGAACATAGATGCAAAAATACTCAACAAGATATTAGCAAACCGAATTCAAAAATACATCAAAAGGATCATCTATCATGATCAACTGGGATTCATCCCAGGGTTGCAAGCATGGTACAACATTCGAAAATCCATTAACATCATCCACCACATCAACAAAAACAAGGACAAAAACCACATGATCATCTCCATAGATGCTGAAAAAGCATTTAACAAAATTTAACAACCATTCATGATAAAAACTCTCAACAAAATGGATATAGAGGGCAAGTACCGCAACATAATAAAGGCCATATATGACAAACCCACAGCCAACATTATACTTAACAGCAAGAAGATGAAAGCTTTTCCTCTAAGGTTGGGAACAAGACAAGGATGTACACTCTCCTCACTTTTATTCAGTGTAGTTCTGGTGGTCCTAGCCATGGCAATCAGACAACACAAAGAAATAAAAGGCATCCAGATTGGTAAGGAAGAAGTGAAACTGTCCCTGTTTGCAGATGACATGGTATTGTATATTTTTAAAAAGCCTAAAGAATCCACTCCAAAATGACTAGATCTAATATCTGAATTCAGCAAAGTTGCAGGATACAAAATTAATACACAGAAATGTTTCATTCCTATACTCTAATGATGAACTAGCAGAAAGAGAAATCAGGAAAACAATTCCATTCACAATTGCATCAAAAAGAATAAAATACCTAGAAATAAACCTAAACAAGGAAGTGAAAGACCTATACTCTCAACTGCAAGACACTCATAAGAGAAATTAAAGAGGATACCAATAAATGGAAACACATCCCATACTCATGGATAGGAAGAATTAATATTGTCAAAATAGCCATTCTGCCTAAGTCAATGTACAGATTCAATGCAATCCCTATGAAAATACCAACAGCATTCTTCAATGAACTAGAGTAAATTGTTCTAAAATTTTTATGGAACCACAAAAGACCCTGAAGAGCCAAGGCAATCCTGAGAAGGAAGAATAAAGAAGGGGGAATTATGCTCCCCAACTTCAAGCTCTACTACAAAGCCACAGTAATCAAGACAATTTCGTACTGGCACAAGAACAGACCCATAGACCAATGGAAAAGACTAGAGAGCCCAGATATAAACCCAAGCATAAATGGTCAATTAATATATGATAAAGGAGCCATGGATATACACTCGGGAAATGACAGCCTCTTCAACAACTGGCGTTGGCAAAACTGGACAGCAATATGTAAGACAATGAAACTGGATTACTTTCTAACCCCATACACAAAAGTAAACTCAAAATGGATCAAAGACCTGAATGTAAGTCATGAAACCATAAAACTCTTAGAAAGAAACATAGGCAAAAATCTCTTGGACATAAATATGAGCAACTTCTTCATGAACATATCTCCCTGGGCAAGGGAAACAAAAGCAAAAATGAACAAGTGGGAATATATCAAACTAAAAAGCTTCTGTACAGAAAAGGATCACCACCAGTAGAACAAAAGGACATCCTACAGTATGGGAGAATATATTCATAAATGACATATCTGATAAGGGGTTGACATCCAAATTATATAAAAAGCTCACATGTCTCAACACCCAAAAAGCAAATAAGCCAATTAAAAAATGGGCAGAGGAACTGAACAGACACTTCTCCAAAGAAGAAATTCAGATGGCCAACAGGCACATGAAAAGATGCCCCACATTGCTAATCATCAGAAATGCAAATTAAAATCCCAATGAGATACCACCTCACAGCAGTTAGGATGGCCAACATCCAAAAGACAAACAACAACAAATGTTGGTGAGGATGTGGAAAAATGGGAACCCTCCTGCACTGCTGGTGGGAATGTGAACTAGTTCAACCATTGTAGAAAGCAGTATGGAGGTTCCTCAAAAAACTCAAAATAGAAATACCATTTGACCCAGGAATTCCACTCCTAGGAATTTACCCTAAGAATGCAGCAGCCCAGTTTGAAAAAGACATGTGCACTCCAATGTTTATCACAGCACTATTTACAATAGCCAAGAAATGGAAATAACCTAAGTGTCCATCAGTAGATGAATGGATAAAGAAGATGTGGTACATATACACAATGGAATATTATTCAGCCATAAGAAAAAAACAGATCCTACCATTTGCAACAACATGGATGGAGCTAGAGGGTATTATGCTCAGTGAAATAAGCCAGGCAGAGAGAGACAAATACCAAATGATTTCACTCATATGTGGAATATAAGAACAAAGCAAAAACTCTAGGAACAAAACAGCAGCAAACTCACAGAACCCAAGAACAGACCAACAGTTACCAAAGGGAAAGGGATTCGGGAGGATGGGTGGGAAGGGAGGGATAAGGGGGAAAAGAGGGCATCATGATTAGCACATATAATGTAGTTGTGGGGGACACAGGGAAGGCAGTATAGCACAGAGAAGACAAGTAGTGATTCTATAGCATCCTACTACACTGATGGACAGTGACTGTAATGGGGTATGTGGTGGGGACTTGATAATAGGGGGATTCTCCTAACCATAATGTTGTTCATGTAATTGTACATTAATGATAGCAAAATAAAACAAAATACTAACAGAAAAATAAAATTTAACTGGTGAAGAGTTGCTTCTTAGGGATGAGCAGAGGAAGTGGTTTTTTGAGATGGAGTCAATCCTGGTGAAGATGCTGTGAAGATTATTGAAATGACAACAAAGGATTTAGAATATTACATAAACTTAATTGATAAAGCAGTGGTAGAGTTTAAGAGAATTTACCTCAGTTTTGAAAAACACTCTACTGTGGGTAAAATACTATCAGATAGCATGGCATGCTACAGAGAAATTGTTTGTGAAAGGAAGAGTCAATCAATGTGGCAAACTCCATTGTTGTCTTATTTCAAGAAATCGCCATGGCTGCCCCAGCCATTAGCAACCACCACCCTGTTCAGTCAGCAGCCGTCAACACTGAAGCAAGACCTTCCATGAGCAAAAAGGTTACAATTTACTGAAAGTTCAGATGATAGATAGCATTTTTTAGCAATAAAATATTTTTAAGGTATGTACTTTTTTTTTGACATACTGCTATTTCACAATAGACTACAGTATAATGTAAACATCTGCACTGAGAAACCAAAACATTCATTTCACTTGGATTATTAGTGGTCTCAAATCAAACTGATGTTGCTGAGGTATGCCAGTAAGCATTTTGTGCTTTGGTTTTGTTTATGATGCTATGGTTTTGGAAAGTTTTAAATTATAATAATAATCTTTCCATTTTCTTACACTATGAACTTTTGAATTTTGTGTTTTGTTTAGCACAGATTGCCTTCACCCCAATATTATAACATAATATTACAAATATAAAAAAAAAAGTTTAAATAGTTAAAACGTTTAAAAACAATTTTGTTTTTCCTTTTAGCCCTTTAATGTCCCTGTAAGTTGTATGTTGAGTGAAGGTAGAGGTGGCTATGTTTTTGTCCCTAAATGAATTACCTATGGTTTCAGCATCATTTACTGAATCATAATTCAACAGTAATATAAACACTGTTCTCTTTCAGTGGTCTGTAGGTGTTCCTGTACCAGTATACTGTATAATTTCAATTGCTTCATAATTGGTAAGGCAGTTTCCCATCATTGTTTTCCTTTTTTCAAAATCTTCTTGGAATTTCTCTGTTTCTCTTCCACAAGAATTCTAGAATTAGTATGTCAACTTCCACAAAAAAATCTTGTTGGTTTTTTTTTTATTATTGGAGTTGCCTTGAAATTATAGATTAATTTTAGGGAAGAATTTGATCTTTGAAGTATTGGGTGTTCTCACTCAACAGCATGGTATGACAAGTCAGGTCTTTTGTTTTTTCCTGTAAAGTTTTATAATTTCTTCATGTTGGCTATGTTCAATAGTAGCGAAAAGAATAGGTTCTAGTGCCATTTGGGTTCAGTCCCTGCTAAGGTCAGGCAAATAAAAAACCTTTTCTGTGTATCTGTTTTCTTATCCATAAAAATGGGAATAATAACTCTTTAGGGTTGTGAGGATCAAATGGGTTAAGATATGTAAGTTAATACATTTAATATGTGAGCTACTGTTGTAGGTATGTATTTCATAGTTTCAGTTGCTTTTGTGAATAGGATCTTTTATTTAAATCTCATTTTAATCGGTTACCATTTGTATACAAGACAATTCATGATTTTTTAAATTGCTCTTGATTTGGGTAGTTGCCTGAACTCTGTTCAGTATGAATAGTTTTGTTTTTCAGTTTTCTTGTATTCTGTAAATAATCACATATTTAAAAAAAATTTTTATCATTAATTTACAATTCTGTGAAGACTGTAATTACAATTCCCTTCACCAAGTCCCTCCCACAAACCCCATTACAGTCACTGTCCATCAGCGTAGTAAGATGTTGTAGAATCACTACTTGTCTTCTCTGTGTTGCACAGCCTTCCCCATGCCCGCCACCACATTATACATGCTAATCATAATGCCCCCCTTCTTTTTCCCCGCCCTGATACCTACCTTCCCACCCATCCTCCCCAGTCCCTTTCCCTTTGGTAACTGTTCGTCCATTCTTGGGTTCTGTGATTCTGCTGCTGTTTTGTTCCTTCAGTTTTTGCTTTGTTCTTATATTCCACATATGAGTGAAATCATTTGGTACTTGTCTTTCTCTGCCTGGCTTATTTCACTGAGCATAATACCCTCTAGCTCCATCCATGTTGTTGCAAATGGTAGGATTTGTTTTCTTCTTATGGCTGAATAATATTCCATTGTGTATATGTACCACTTCTTCTTTATCCATTCATCTACTGATGGACACTTAGGTTGCTTCTATATCTTGGCTATTATAAATAGTGCTGCGATAAACATAGGGGTGCATATGTCTTTTTGAGTCTGAGAAGTTGTATTCTTTGGGTAAATTCCAAGGAGTGGGATTCCTGGGTCAAATGGTATTTTTATTTTGAGTTTTTTGTGGAACCTCCAAACTCCTTTCCACAATGGATGAACTAGCTTACATTACCACCAGCAGTGTAGGAGGGTTCCCCTTTCTCCACATCCTCACCAGCATTTGTTGTTCTTAGTCTTTCGATGCTGGCCATCCTTACTGGTGTGAGGTGATATCTTATTGTGGTTTTAATTTGCATTTCCCTAATGATTGGTGATGTGGAGCATCTTTTCATGTGCCTGTTAACCACCTGAATTTCTTCTTCATATCCTTTGCCCATTTTTTAATAGGATTATTTGCTTTTTGGGTGTTGAGGCATGTGAGATCTTTATATATTTTGGATGTTAGCCCCTTGTCAGATATGTCATTTACAAATATATTCTCCCATACTGTAGGATGCCTTTTTGTTCAGTTGATGGTGTACTTTGCCATACAGAAACTTTTTAGTTCGATGTAGTCCCATGTGTTCATTTTTGCATTTGTTTCCCTTGCACAAGGAGTTGCGTTGATGAAGACGTTGCTCATGCATATATTCAGGGGATTTTTGCCTATGTTGTCTTCTAAGAGTTTTTTGGTTTCATGACTTACATTCAGGTCTTTAATCCATTTTGAGTTTACTTTTGTGTATGGGGTTAAACAATCATCCAGTTTCATTATCTTGTATGTAACTGTTCAGTTTTCCAACACCAGTTGAAGAGGCTGTCATTTCCCCACTGTATATCCATGACTCCTTTATCATATATTAATAGACCATATATGGTTGGGGTAATAGCAGGGCTCTCTAGTCTGTTCCATTGGTCTATGGGTCTGTTCTTGTGCCAGTATGAAATGGTCTTGATTACTGTGGCTTTGTCATAGGGCTTGAAGTTCAGAAGCATAATCCCCCCAGGTTTATAGTTCCTTCTCAGGAGTGCTTTGGCTCTTTGGGGACTTTTATGGTTCCATATGAATTTTAGAACAATTTTCTCTAGTTCATTGAAGAATGCTGTAGGTATTTTGATAGGGATTGCATTGAATCTGTAGATTGCTTTAGGCAGGATGGCCATTTTGACAATATTAATTTTTCCTATCCATGAGCATGGGATGTGTTTCCATTTATTGGTATCTTCTTTATTTTCTCTCATGAATGTCTTGTAGTTTTCAAAGTATAGGTCTTTCACTTCCTCGGTTAGGTTTATTCCTAGGTATTTTATTCTTTTAGATGCAACTGTGAATGGAATCATTTCCCTGATTTCTCTTTCTGCTAGTTCATTGTTAGTATATAGAAATACCACAGATTTCTGCATTTTAATTTTGTGTCCTGCAGCTTTGCTGAATTCAGTTATTAGATCTAGTAGTTATGGAGTGGATTCTTTAGGGTTTTTTATGTACAATATCATGACATCTGCAAACAGGGACAGTTTGACTTCTTCCTTGCCAATCTGGATGCCTTTTATTTCTTTTTTGTTGTCTGATTGCCATGGCTAGGACCTGCAGTACTATGTTAAATAGAAGTGGGGAGAGTAGACATCCTTGTCTTGTTCTGGATCTTAAAGGAAAAGCTCTCAGCTTCTTGCTGTTAAGTATGATGTTGGCTGTGGGTTTGTCATATATGGCCTTTATTATGTTGAGGTACTTGCCCTCTATACCCATTTTGTTGAGAGTTTTTATCATGAATGGATGTTGAATTTTGTTGAATGCTTTTTCAGCATCTATGGAGATGATCATGTCGTTTTTGTCCTTCTTGTTGATGTGGTAGATGATGTTGATAGATTTTCGAATGTTGTACCATGCTTGCATCCCTGGAGTAAATCCTACTTGATCATGATGGATGATCTTTTTAATATATGTTTGAATTCGGTGTGCTAATACTTTTTTCACTATTTTTGCATCTATGTTCATCAGGAATATTGGTTTGTAATTTTCTTTTTTTGTGGTGTCTTTGCCTGGTTTTGGTATTAGAGTGGTGCTAGCCTTATAGAATGAGTTTGGCAGTATTCCCTATTCTTCTACTCTTTGGAAAACTTTAAGGAGGATGGGTATTAGGCCTTCATTACATGTTTGATAAAATTCAGCAGTGAAGCCATCTGGGCCAGGAATTTTGTTCTTAGGTAGTTTTTTTATTACGAATTCAATTTTCTTGCTGGTAATTTGTCCGTTCAGGTTTTCTGTTTCTTCTTAGGTCAGCCTTGAAAGCTGTATGTTTCTAGATAGTTGTCCATTTCCTCTATACTATCCAGTTTGTTACTATATAATTTTTCATAGTATTCTTTCATAATTCTTTATATTTCTGTTGTGTCCATAGTGATTTTTCCTTTCTCATTTCTGATTCTGTTTTTGTGTGTAGACTCTCTTTTTGTCTTGGTAAGTCTGGCTAGGGGTTTATCCATTTTGTTTATTTTCTCAAAGAACCAGGTCCTGCTTTCACTGATTCTTTATTGTTTTATTCTTCTCTAATTTATTTATTTATTTTCTAATCTTTATTATGTCCCTCTGACTACTGACTTTGCACCTCATTTGTTCTTCTTTTTCTAGTTTGTTTAATTGTGAGTTTAGACTGTTCATATGGGATTGTTCTTCTTTCCTGAAGTAGTCCTGTACTGCGATATACTTTACTCTTAGCTAGGCCTTCGCTGCATCCCACAGATTTTGCGGTGTTGAATTATTGTTGTCATTTGTCTCTATATATTGCTTGATCTCTGTTTTTATTTGTTGATTGATCCATTGGTTATTTAGGAGCATACTGTGAAGCCTCCATGTGTTGTGGGATTTTTCATTTTCTTTGCGTAATTTATTTCTAGTTCATACCTTTGTGGTCTGAGAAACTGGTTGATACAATTTCAATCTTTTTGAGTGTACCGAGGCTCTTTTTGTGGCCTAGTATATGATCTATTCTTGAAAATATTCCATGTGCACTTGAGAAGAATGTGTATTCTGTTGCTTTTGGGTGTAGAGTTCTGTAGATGTCTGTTAGGTCCATTTGTTCTAATGTGTTGTTCAGTGCCTCTGCCTCCTTACTTATTTTCTGTCTGGTTGATCTGTTCTTTGGAGTGAGTGGTGTGAAGTCTCCTAAAATGAATATATTGCATTGTATTTCCTTTTTTAATTCTGTTAGTATTTGTTTCACATATGTAGGTGCTTCTGTGTTGGGTGCATAGATATTTATAATGGTTGTATCTTCTTGTTGAATTGACCACTTTATTATTATGTAATGTCCTTCTTTGTCTTTTGTTACTTTCTTTGCTTTGGAGTCTTTCTTGTCTGATGCAAGTACTGCAACTCCTGCTTTTTTCTCCCTATTAGTTGCATGAAATATCTTTTTCCATCCCTTCACTTTTAGTCTGTGTATGTCTTTGTGTTTAAAGTGAGTCTCTTGTAGGCAGCATATAGATGGGTCTTGTTTTTAATTCATTCAGTGACTCTGTGTCTTTTGATTGATGCATTCAGACCATTTACATTTAGGGTGGTTATCGATAGGTATGTTCTTATTGCCATTGCAGGCTTTATATTTGTGGTTATGAAAGGTTCAAGGTTAACACCTTTACTATCTGAGAGTCTAATTTAACTCACTTAATATGCTATTACAAACACAATCTAAAGTTCCTTTTTTCTCCTTTTTCTTCCTCCTCCATTCGTTATATATTAGATATCATATTCTGTACTCTTTTCCTATCCCTTGATTGACTTTGGGTTAGTTGATTTAATTTTCCATTTGCTTTGTGATTGTTCTACTTTCTTTAGTGTGGTTTTACCACCTCTGGTGACAGCTATTAAACCTTAGGAACACTTCCATCTATAGCAGTCCCTCCAAAATACAGTGTAGAGGCGGTTTGTGGGAGATATATTCTCTCAGTTTTTGCTTATGTGGAAATTGTTTAATCCCTCCTTCAAATTTAAATGGTAATCTTGCCAGATAAAGTATTCTTGGTTCCAGGCCCTTCTGCTTCATTGCATTAAATACATCATGCCACTCCCTTCTGGCCTGTAAGATTTCTGCTGCAAAGTCTGATGATAGCCTGATGGGCTTTCCTTTGTATGTGATGTATTTTCCCTCTCTGGCTGCTTTTAATTGTCTGACCTTATCTTTGATCTTTGCCTTTTTAATTATTGTATGTCTTGGTGTTGTCTTCTTTGGGTCCCTTGTGTTGGGAGATCTGTGTGCCTCCATGGCCTGAGAGACTGTCTCCTTCCCCAGATTGGGGAGGTTTTCTGCAGTTACCTCCTCAAATACGCTTTCTATTCCTTTTTCTCTCTTCTTCTGTTACCCCCATAATGCGAATATTGTTCTGTTTGGATTGGTCACACAAGTCTCTCAATATTCTTTCATTCTTAAGAGATCCTTTTTTCTCTCTGTGTGTCAGCTTCTTTGTATTCCTCTTCTCTAATTTCTATTTCATTTATTGTCTCCTCCACTGTATCTAATGTGCTTTTAAAAGTTTCTATTGTATGTTTCATTTCTGATACTGTGTTCTGAAATGATTGTATCGCCAACCGGAATTCATTCCTGAGTTCTTGAATATTTTTCCATACCTCCATGAGCATGTTAATGATTTTTATTTTGAAGTCCCTTTCAGAGAGATTCATGAGGTCAATTTCATTTGAATCTTTCTCAGGTGTGTTCATAATTTTACTTTGAACCAGGTTCCTTTGGCATTTCATGTTTGTGTATGGCATCCTCTAGTGCCCAGAGGCTCTACTCTCTGGAGCTGCTCATCCCCTGAAGCAATGTCAGGGGTCACAGGTGTGTGGTATTGGTGCCTTGTGGGAGGCAAGATCTATTTCCTGCTTCCCGGCTGTTATGCCTGTCTCCACTGCCTGAACCAATGGGCCAAACACACAGGTATAAGACTCTATGCTTTGCATTTGTACTTGCTGTATATGGGACTTCCCTCTGGCTGGCCTAATGCCAGGGTAGGGTTTGCTGATTTGCTGGCCAGGTAGGGCTGGCCAGGAGAAAGGCTCAGTAGGCTGCATATCACATAGGAGATCCTTGGAGCTGTGTAGCCAGCCAGGGAGCTGGAGCACCTGAAGATCATTTAAGTTCCGAACCTGCTGTGTAGAGTGCACCCGGACAATTTTGTCTTCCTGTCCTTTCTTCTGAGCAGTAAGGTCTGTGAAATCCTTGCCCCTTTAGCAGCCCTCTTGCTGTTAGGAAGTCTCTCAGACTGCCCACCTTTCTTTTTTTTGCAGAGCAGCCAGATATGGATCCCTGCTTTCCACAAGTGGCTGGAATGTGTGTCTCTCCAGGTATTCCACCTGTCTTAGCTTTCTGAAGACCTAATCAGGAGAATACCATGAAAGCACCATGAAATGTAGGTTTGTGCTCCCAGAGCAGATCTCTAGAGCTATGTGTTCAGCATTCGCAGGCCTCCACTCCCTCTCTGCTCCCTTTCTCTTCCTCCCACCGTTGAGCTGGGATGGGGGAAGGGCTTGAGTCCCGCTGGGCCACAGCTTTTGTTACGTTACCCTGTTCTGTGAGGTTTATTCTTTTCTCCAGGTGTATGCAGTTTGGCTCAGCCCTCTTTCCTGCTCCTCTTTCAAGATTAATTGTGTTAATTATATTTTCTTATTATATGCGGTTTTAGGAGGAAGCCTCTGTCTCACCTCTCACACCGCCATCTTTAATCAGGATTTTATATTTTATTTTAAGTATGATGGGAAACCACTAATGGTTTTTGAAAAGGGAAATGGCCTTGTATTAGCTTTTTAGTGTTGCCATAACAGAATACTACAGACTGAATGGCTTGAACAACAGAAATCAATTTCCTTATAATTCTGGAGGCCAGAAGTCCAAGATCAGTGCATCTGTGGGTTTGGTTTCTTCTCAGGCCTCTCTGTTTTGCTTGTAGATGGCCTCCTCCTTTGTCCTCACATAGCCGTACATCTGTGTGTGCATGTCTGATATCTATGTGTCCAAATTTCTTCCTCTTATTAGGACATTAGCTAGGTTGGATTATGGCCCACCACAATAGCCAAATTTTAACTTAATCACCTCTTTAAAGGCCCTGTTTCTAAATATAGTCACATTCTGAGGTGCTAGAAGTTAGGGCTTAAATATATGACTTGTGGGAAAACATGTAAAATGCCTGATCTCTTTTCTTCAAGCTCTCGACGATAGAATTGATGTATGTGTGTGGGGTGTGGGTGTGTATGAGTTGGGGTTATCGAGTTTGAAATGGATGGGGACCATTTGGGAGGTTATGAGATAGTGACAGCATAGACTAAGGAAGTACCACTGACCCCTGAACATGCAAGGTTTAGTATTATCAACTTCCCCAATACGGTCAAGAATCCATGTATAACTTTGGATTCCCCCAAAACTTAATTACTAATAGCCTGCTGTTGATTAGAAGCCTTACCAATAACATAAGTAGTTGATTAACACATTTTGTATGGTATATCTATTATATACATCTTATATTCTTACAGTAAGCTAGAGAAAAGAAATTTTACAATATATTTATTGAAATATAAGTTTGCAATATATTTATTGAAAAAAATCTCTGTATAAGTGGACCTGCACAGTTTGAACCTGTGTTGCTCAAGGGTCAGCTGTAGCTGTGGAGTTGATGAAAAGATATCGGTATTGTAATTTATTTTGAAAGTAGAGCACATAGGGTTATTTTGAAAGTAGAGTGCCTTAGCATTTTTCCCCCGTGCTCTTTTGAGAATTTTAAGCTAGTAGAAAAACATGCTTACAAAGGCTGAGCAGGATTCCTTTTCTCCATTTTTATAAACCTGTCTTTATGTTTGCCTTTTTCATATTCTGTGTCTCTAAAATTCATCCTAGAATTCATTTCTGGGCAGATTGTTCACATTATTTGAAAATAACTCTTTGATTTTTAACATGTCCTACTGCTGTTGGGTTGATTATTTGGCATGGAGGAGCATGGCCTGACTGGCCTATTTACTACTGAATGAAGTTCCTTAATTATCACTTAAGAAACCTGTAAGACTGTAATATTTGGTGTATGCAAAATAAAACATGTGACTTTTTTGTAAGTGGTGGATAATAAACCCCCAAATGAATAACCTATCATTCAAAAGTAGGATCTACTTCAGTGTTCTTCTCTATGCTCTCTCTGTGTATCCTTCCATTTTGCTCCCACAACTACAATTCTGAATTTTGTTTTTAATCATTCTTTTGCTTAAAATATTTTTTTTATCACATGTATATCTGAACAATACACTGTTTACTTTTTGTTTTTTGGCTTTATATAAATGGTATTCATATGGTATGTAGCTTCTGTGATTTGGTTTTTTCATTAAGTTTTTAAGATTCACTGCCTTGTAGCTTTTTGTTACAATATGTATTTCCCTGTTTTGTAATACTCCATTAAGTGAAAAAAAATTGCATTGTGTGAACATAGCATGGTTTTTCTGTCTAGCTGTCAGAAAACATTTGGTTTGTTGGCAGGACAATTAATAACTGAGAATCTTGTACTGAGGTTCTCACTACTCTTTTCATGTCTTGATCTGGAACTTAGACTTTGTTCAAGTGTTCTTGAGAAAAACTCTTATCACATGTATTTCAGCCTGTGGTTCTCTTCTATTTTTTCCATTAATCTGATTAAAATTATATATTCTAATCATTTCCAAAAACTGGTCTGCTAACAGTGTCCTTTACTATTTTCTAAATCTGCCATGATTTTATTCTCAAAACCAAAACAAAAAATAACCACAACTTTTTCCTGTTATTTAAATGAGATTTTTGTTCAGAAATGGGATAAACCCACATCACATCTTGAGCCAGAAGCTCCCTTCCTTGTCTTTCTTTGCATGTTATTCTTCCCAGTTTCTGCTAGATGTTTTTCTTTTTTATTGAATGAATTTGAACATAAAACATGATATGTGTTACTTTGATACATTTATATATTGTAATATGATTGCTAATGTAGTGATATCACATTACATAATTATACTGCAATATCGTTGTCTATTCATTATACTTGCATCAGACCTCTGTGACTTATTTGCTACTTGTTGTAAGTATGTACCCTTAAATACCATCACTCTTTTCCTCTCTACCACCCATCCCTTGGTAACCACTGTTCTACATTTTATTTTTACAGGTTTACATTTTTTAGATTCTTTATATAAGTGGTATCACATAGTACTTGTCTTTCACTGTCTGACTTATCTTGCTTAGCATAATGTGCCCAAGATCTGTCGGTGTTGTTACAAATGAAAGGATATCCTCCTTTTACATGTCTGAATAATATTCCATTGTGTATATATACCTTATCTTTTTTATCAGTTCATCCGTTGATAGATACTTGGGTTGTTTCCATATCTTCCAATAAGGCTGTGATAAGCATGGGAGTGCATGTATTTTTTTGAATTCCTGTTTTCATTTCCTTATATATCCAGAAATAGAATTGCTGGATCATATAATAGACCTATTTTTACTTTTTTAAGGAACCTCCGTACTGTTTTCCAGAGTGGTGGGATGAATTTAAATTCCTACCATCAAAGTCTAATGGTTCCCTTTTCAGCACATCCTTGCAAACATTTGTTGTCTTCCATTTTCTTGATGATAGCCATTCTCACAGGTGTCAGGTGTTATCTCATTGTAGTTGTGATTTGCATTTCCCTGATGACTAGTGATGTTGAGCACCTTTTCGTGTGTCTCTTTGGTACTTTGATATCCTCTGTGAGAAAATGTCTATTTAATTTTACCCATTTTTTAATTGGATTGTTTGGCTTTTATGTTACTAAGTTGACTGGGTTCTTTATATATTTTGGTATTAACCCCTTGTGCATTGTTGATTGGCAGAAATTTTCTCCTAGTCTGTAGGTTCTTTTCATTTTATTAATTGCTTCTTTTGTTGTGCAGAAGCTTTTGAGTTTGATGTATCATATCTGTTAATTTTTCCTTTTGTTGTTTGTGTTTTTAGCGTCATGTTCAAAAAAATCATTGCCAAGACTAATATTGATGACCTTCCTTATGTTTTTTTCTAGGAGTTTTATGGTATGAGGTCTTATATTTGTTTTTGATCCATTTCCATTTAACATTTCAGTAGTGTGAGGTATGGTTCCAATTTCATTGTTTTGCATTTGTTTCTCCAGTTTTCCCAGTACCATTTGTTGAAGACACAATCATTTCCCCATTGAGTGTTTTTGGCGTTGTTGCAGAATATTAGTTGACCATATATATGGGGATTTAGTTCTGGGTTCTTTATTCTGTTACATTGGTCAATGTGTCTGTTTTTGGGCCAGTACCATACCGTTTTTATCACCATGGCTTTGTAGTGTAAATTGAAATCAAGAAGCATGGTACCTTCAGCTTTGTCCTCTTTTCCTCAGGATTGCTTTGGCTCTTCAGGGTCTTTAGTGAAACATAGATTTTAGGATTTATTATTCTCTTTCTGTGATAAATGATATTGGTATTTTGATGGGGATTGCATTGAATCTCTAAGTGGCTTTGGGTAATGTGGCCATTTTATCAACATTAATTAGTCCAGTTCATGAATGGGATGTCTTTCCACTTGTTTGTGCCATTTTCTTTCAGTGAAGTCTTGGAGTTTTCATTGTACAGATCCTTCATTTCCTGGTTCAGAATTATTCGTAAGTATTTTACTGTTTGATGCTATTATGAATGGGGTAGTTCTCATTTTTTAAAATTAAGGTATCATTGATATACACTCTTATGAAGGTTTCACAAGAAAAACAATGTGGTTATTACATTCACCCTTATTATTGAGTGCCCCCACATACCCCATTGCAGTCACTGTCCATCAGTGTAGTAAGATGCCAGAGTCCCTATTTCTCTTCTCTGAGGTCCACTGTCTTCCCCGTGACCCCACACACACCATGTGTACCAATCATGATACCCCACAATCCCCTTCTCCCTCCCTCTCCACCCGCCCTCCCCCACCACTCTCCTTTGGTAACCACTAGTACCTTCTTGCAGTCTGTGAATCTGCTGCTATTTTGTTCCTTCAGTTCAGCTTTGTTGTTATACTCCACAAATGAGGGAAATATTTGGTATTTGTCTTTCTCTGCCTGACTTATTTCACTGAGCATAATACCCTCTAGCTCCATCCATGTTGTTGCAAACGATAGGATTTGTTTCTTATAGCTGAATAGTATTCCATCGTGTCTATGTACCACATCTTTATCCATTCATCTACTGATGGACACTAAGGTTGCTTCCATATCTTGGCTATTGTAAATAGTGCTGTGATAAATGGGTGCATTTGTCTTTTTGAATCTAAGAAGTTGTATTCTTTGGGTAAATTCCTAGGAGTGGAATTCCTGGGTCAAATGGTATTTCTAATTTTAGTTTTTTGAGGAACCTCCATATTGCTTTCCACAGTGGTTGAACTAGTTTACATTCCCACCAGCAGTGTAGGAGGGTTCCCCTTTCTCTGCATCCTTGCCAGCATTTGTTGTTCCTAGTCTTTTCTATGATGGCCATCCTAACTGGCATGAGGTGATATCTCATTGTGGTTTTAGTTTGCATTTCCCTGATAATTAGTGATGTGCAGCATCTTTTCATGGGCCTGTTGGCCATCTGAATTTCTTCTTTGAATAAGTATCTGTTCATATCCTCCACCCATTTTTTAATAGGGTTATTTGCTTTTTGGGTGTTGAGGCGTGTGAGTTCTTTATATATTTTGGATGTTAACCCCTTGTCGGATATGTCATTTACAAATATATTCTCCCATACTGTAGGGTGTCTTTTTGTTCTGCTGATGGTGTCCTTTGCTGTACAGAAGCTTTTTAGCTTGATGTAGTCCCATTTGTTCATTTTTTATTTTGTTTCCCTTGCCCAAGGGGATGCATTCAGGAAGAAGTTGTTAATGTTTATATTCAAGTGATTTTTGCCCATGTTTTCTTCAAAGAGTTTTATGGTTTCATGACTTACATTCAGGTCTTTGATCCATTTTGAGTTTACTTTTCTGTATGAGGTTAGACAGTAATCCAGTTTCATTCTCTTGCATGTAGCTGTCCAGTTTTGCCAACACCAGTTGTTGAAGAGGCTGTCATTTCCCTATTGTGTATCCATGGCTCCTTTATCATATATTAATTGGCCATATATGCTTGCATTTTTATATGGGCTCTCTAGTCTGTCCCATTGGTCAGTGGGTCTGTTCTTGTTCTAGTACAAAATTGTCTTGATTACTCTGGCTTTGTAGTAGAGCTTCAAGTCAGGGAGCGTAATCTCCCCTGCTTTATTCTTCCTTCTCAGGATTGCTTTGGCTATTCGGGGTCTTTTGTGATTCCATATGGATTTTAGAACTACTTGCTCTAGTTTGTTGAAGAATGCTGTTGGCATTTTCATAGGGATTGCATTGAATCTGTAGATTGTTTTAGGCAGGATGGCCATTTTGACAATATTAATTCTTCCTATCCATGAGCATGGGATGTGTTTCCATTTATTGGTATCTTCTTTAATTTTTCTCATGAGTGTCTTGTAGTTTTCAAAGTATAGGTCTTTCACTTCCTTGGTTAGGTTTATTCCTAGGTATTTTATTGTTTTAGATGCAATTGTGAATGGAATTGTTTTCCTGATTTCTCTTTCTGCTAGTTCATCGTTAGTATATAGAAATGCCACAGATTTCTTTCTGTTAATTTTGCAACCTGCAACTCTGCTCAGTTCATATATTAGATCTAGTAGTTTTGGAATAGATTCTTTAGGGTTTTTTTAATGTCCAATACAATGTCACCTGCAAACAGTGATACTTTAACTTCTTCCTTGCCAATCTGTATGCCTTTTATTTCTTTGTGTTGTCTGATTGCCATGGCTAGGACCTCCAGTACTATTTTGAATAAAAGAGGGGGAATGTGGATTTCCTTGTCTTATTCCTGATGTTAAAGGAAAAGCTTTCAGCTTCTCGCTGTTAAGTATAATGTTGGCTTTGGGTTGGTTATATATGGCCTTTATTATGTTGAGGTACTTGCCCTCTATACCCATTTTGTTGACAGTTTTTATCATGAATGGATGTTGAATTTTGTTGAATGCTTTTTCAGCATCTGTGGAGATGATCATATTGTTTTTGTCCTTTTTGTTAACGTGGTGGATGATAATGATGTATTTTCAAATGTTGTACCATGCTTGCATCCCTGGAGTAAATCCTACTTGATCATGATGGATGATCTTTTTGATGTATGTTTGAATTCGGTTTCCTAATACTTTGTTGAGTATATTTATATCTATGTTCATCAGGGGTATTGGTCTGTAATTTTCTTTCTTTGTGGTGTTTTTGCCTGGTTTTGGTATTAGAGTGATGCTGGCCTCCTAGAATGAGTTTTGGAGTATTACCTCTTCTTTTACTCTTTGGAAAACTTTAAGGAGGATGGGTATTAAAGTCTCCACTAAATGTTTGATAAAATTCAGCAGTGAAACCATCTGGTCAAGGGATTTTGTTCTTAGGTAGTTTTTTGATTGCCAATTCAATTTCTTTGCTGGTAATTGGTCTATTCAGATTTTCTGTTTCTTCCTGGGTCAGCCTTGGAAGGTTGTATTTTTCTAGAAAGTTGTCCATTTCTTCTAGTTTGTCAGCATATAATTTTTCACAGTATTCTCTCACTATTCTTTGTATTTCTGTGGTGTCCATAGTGATTTTTCCTTTCTCATTTCTGATTCGGTTTTGGTGTGTAGACTCTCTTTTTTTCTTGGTGAGTCTGGCTAGGGGTTTATTTATTTTGTTTATTTTCTCAAAGAACCAGCTTCTGCTTTCATTGATTCTTTCTATTGTTTTATTCTTCTTAATTTTATTTATTTTTGCTCTAATCTTTATTATGTCTCTTCTTCTACAGACGTTGGGCCTCATTTGTTCTTCTTTTTCTAGTTTCATTAATTGTGAGTTTAGACTGTTCATATGGTATTGTTCTTTCCTGAGGTAGGCCTATATTGCAGCACGCTTCTCTCTTAGCATGGCCTTCGGTGCATCCCACAGATTTTGCGGTGTTGAATTATTGTTGTCATTTATCTCCATATATTGCTTGATCTGTGTTTTTATTTGGTCATTGACCCATTGATTATTTCGGAGCATGTTGTTAAACCTCCATGTGTTTGTGGGCTTTTTTGTTTTCTTTGCATAATTTATATCTTGTTTCATATCTTTGTGGTGTGAGAAGCTCTTTGGTAATATTTCAGTCCATCTGAATTTACTGAGGCTTTTTTTGTGTCCTAGTATATGATCTATTCTTGAAAATGTTCCATGTACACTTGAGAAGAATGTGTAATCTGCTGCTTTTGGGTGTAGAGTTCTGTAGATGTCTGTTAGGTCCATTTGTTCTAATGTGTTGTTCAGTGCCTCTGTGTCTTTGCTTATTTTCTTCCTGGTTGATCTACCATTTGGAGTGAGTAGTGTGTTGAAGTCTCCTAAAATGAATGCATTGCATTCTATTTTGCCCTTTAATTCTGTTTGTATATGTTTCACATGTATGGGTGCCTCTTTCTTGCATGTATAGATATTTATAATGGTTATATCCTCTTGTTGGACTAACCCCTTTATCATTATGTAATGTCCTTCTTTGTTTCTTGTTACTTTCCTTGTTTTGAAGTCTGTTTTGTCTGATACAAGTACTGCAACTCCTGCTTTTTTCTTCCTATTAGTTGCATGAAATATCTTTTTCCATTCCTTCACTTTCAGTCTGTGTATGACTTTGGGTTTGAAGTGAGTCTCTTGTAGACAGCGTATAGATGGGTCTTGTTTTTTTATCCATTCAGTGACTCTGTATCTTTTGAATGATGCATTCAGGCCATTTACATTTGGGGTGATTATTGATAGGTATGTATTTATTGCCATTGCAGGCTTTAGATTCCTGGTTACCAAAGGTTCGAGGTAATGGCCTTACTCTCTAGCAGTCTAATTTAACTCACTTAGTGTGCTATTACAAACACAACCTAAAGGTTCTTTTTTTTCCCCTCCTTTTTCTTCCTCCTCCATTCTTTATATATTAGGTATCATATTCTGTACTCTTTTTCTATCCCTTGATTGACTTTGGGGGTAGGTAGTTGATTTGATTTTTCATCTCCTTAGTAATTAATTGTTTTACTTTACTGTGGTTATATTTCCCCTGGTGACAGCTGTTTAGCCTTAGGAATACTTCCATCTATAGAAGTCCCTCAAAATGCACTGTAGAGGTGGTTTGTGGGAGGCAAATTGTCTCAGCCTTTCCTTATCTGAAAATTATTTAATCCCTCTTTCAAATTTAAATGATAATCTTGCCAGGTATAGTATTCTTGGTGTGAGGCCCTTCTTTTTCATTGCATTAAACATATCATGCCAGTCCCTTCTGGCCTGTAAATGTACGGTTTGTGTTGAGAAGTCTTATGATAGCCTGATGGGTTTTCCTTTGTATGTGATCTTTTACTCTCTCTAGCTGCTTTTAAAAGTCTGTCCTTATCTTTGGTGTTTGCCATTTTAATTACTATATGTCTTGATATTGTCTTCCTTGGGTGCCTTGTGTTGGGAGATCTGTGCACCTCTGTCACCTGAAAGACTATCTCCTTCCCCAGATTGGGGAAGTTTTCAGCAATTACCTCCTCATAGAGACTTTCTATCCCTTTTTCTCTCTATTGGTCTTCTGGTACTGCTATAATGTGAATATTGTTCCATTTGGATTGGTCACAAAGATCTCTCAGCATTCTTTCATTCCTAGAGATCCTTTTTTTCTCTGTGCCTCAGCTTCTTTGTATTCCTCTTCTCGAATTTCTGTTTCATTTAACATCTCTTCTACTACATTTAATCTGCTTTTAAATCCCTCCATTGTATGTTTCATTTCAGATTTGGAGTTTCTTAATGACTGAATCTCCATCCTAAATTCATCCCTGAGTTCTTGAATATTTTTCTGTACCTCCATGGGCATGTTTATGATTTTGTTTTGAATTCTCTTTCAGGAAGATTGGTCAGTTCAGTTTCACTTTCCCCATTTTCCAGTTTTTGTGAGATTTTGCTTTGAACCATGTTCCTTTGACGTTTCATAATTCTATGTGGTGCCCTCTAGTGCCCAGAAGCTCTAGTCTCTGGAGCTGCTCAGCCCCTGGAGTGATGTCAGGGGTTGCAGGGGAGTGGCTCTGATGGCTGGGGGGAGGAAAGAGCTGTTTCTTGCTTCTTGGCTATAGAGCCTGTCTCCACTTTAAGAACCAGTGGGCTAAGCAAACAGGTGTAAGCCTCTGTGCTTTGTGTTTGTATCTGCCATAGGCAGGCCTCCTTCTGGCTGGCCTGACACCAGCGCAGGGATTGCTGGTTTGCGAGCTGGTGCTGGCAGGTCAGGAGGAAGGCACAGCTGGCTGCGTATCACAATGGGTGGCCTCGCAGCTGAGTAGCCAGCCAGGGGGATGGAGCAGCTGAAGTTCCTGAAAGTTTCCAACCTGCTGGGGAGAGTGCTCCCAGACAACCTTGTCTATGTATCCCTTCTCCTGAACATCAACCTCCATGCAATCCCCACCCCTTCAGCAGCCCTCTCTCTGCTAGGAAGCCTCTCAGACCGCCCTCCTTTCCTTTGTCCCAGAGCAGCCAGATGTGGATCCCTGCCATCCCTAAACAGCTGGAATCTCAGTGTATCCAAGTATTCTGCCTGTCTTAAGTTTCCAACTCACTAATCTCCAGTGCCCCATGCAATGTAGGTTTGTGCTCCTAAAGCAGATCTCTAGGGCTGGGTCTTCAGCAGTCCTAGGCTTCCATTCCCTCCCTTCTCCATTTCTCTTACTCCTGCCAGTGAGCTGGGGTTGGGGAAGGGCTTGGGTCCTGCTGGATCAAATCTTGACATTACCCTGTTTTGTGAGGTCTTCTCTGTTCTCCAGGTGTATGCAGTCTGGCACAGCCTTCTTTCCTGTTGCTCTTGTAGGATTAGTTGTATTAAGTATATTTTCGTATTATATATGGTTTTGGATGGGTTCTTTGTCTCATCTCTCATGCCACCATCTTTAGTCTTCTATCATTCTCATTTCGTTTTCAGTTGCTTAAGATGAATAGGAGTGGTGAAAGTGGGCATCCTTGGCTTATTTCTAATTATAGAGGAGATGCTCTCAGTTTTTCTCTGTTGAGTTTAATGCTAGCTGTGGCTTTGTTGTACTAGGTCTCAATTATTTTGAGGTTTGTTTCTTCTTTACCCAATCCCCAACATCATGAAAGGATGTTGTATATTTTGTCAAATGCTTTTTCTGCATCTATTGAGATGATCATTTGATTTTCATCTTTTGTTTTATTGATGTGATGTATTACATTGATTGATTTGAATATATTGGACATCCATGCATCCCAAGGATAAATCCCACTTTGTCATGGTATATAATCCTTTTAATGTGTTCTTGAATTTGGTTTGCTAATATTTTGTTGAGTATTTTTGCATCTCTCATCAGGGATATTGGTCTGTAGTTTTCTTTTCTTATGGTATCCTTATCAGGTTTTATCAGTAATGCTGGCTTTGAGAATGAGTTTGAATGTGTTCCCTTCTTTTTGATAGGTTGTACAAGTTTGAGGAGGATTGGTGTTAATTCCCCTTTCAATGTTTAGTAGAATTCTCCAGCGGAGCTGTCTGGTCCTGGAATTTTCTGTGTTGGGAGTTTTTTTGACTATTGAATTCAATCTCTTTTAATTGTTATTTGTGTGTTCAAGATTTTCTTTCTTCCTGATTTAGTCTTGGTAGTTTGTGTGTTCCTCTTAGAAATGTATTCATTTCTTCTAGGTTATGTAATTTGTTGATGTATAATCATTTGTAGTAGTCTCTGATGATTCTATGTATTTCTGCAGTATCAGTTGTAACATCTACTCTTTCACTTATAATTTTACTTATTTGACTCATCTTTCCTTTTTTCTTATTCTAGCTTAAGGTTTGTCAATTTTGTTTATCTTTCCAGAGAGCCAGCTCTTAATTTTGTTTATCCTTTCTATTATTTTTCTGGTCTCTTATTTCATTTATTTGCACTCTGATCTTTATTATTTCCTCCATTCTAATAACTTTGGGCTTACTTTATTTTTCTAGTTCTGTGCAGTGTAAAGGAACTAGGTTGTTTATTTGAAATCATCTTAATTTTTTAATATATGCTTTTTTGGCTATAAACAGTGAGTTTCCTCATAGAACTGCTTTTACTGTGTCCCACAATATTTGATATGTTGTATTTCCATTTTCATTTTTTCAAGATATTTTCCTTTTGATTTCTTCTTTGACCCAATTGTTTAGAAATGTGTTGTTTAGTTTCTATATATATGTAGATCTTCTTATTTTCTTCTTGTTGATTTCTAGTTTCAGACCATTGTGGTCAAAGAAGATAGTTGGTATGATTTCATTCTTCTGAAATTTGCTAAGATTTGTTTTGTGGCCTATCTGGATCTGTTCTGGAGAATGTCCCATGTGTATTTGAAAGGATGTATATTCTGCTGCTGTTGGATGGAATTTCTGTATATGTCTATTAAGTACATTTGTTCTAAAATGTAGTTCAATTCCAACATTTCCATGCTGATTTTCTGTCTTGACAATGTATCCACTGCTGATAGAGGGGTATTGAAGTCCCCTATAATTACTGTATTGTCTATTTCTTCTATTTCTGTCTACCTTTTTGTAAGTTGGTGCTTTTCCATAATGATTTTCTTAGTCTCCTCGTTTTTTAATGTTTGATGCCTCTGCTCTAGATTTTTGCTTTGTGGTTACCATGAGATTTACATAAGACATTTCATAAATAAAATAGTCTTTTTTCTGCTGATAGCAGTTTATCTTCATTCACCTATAAAGGTTCCATTCTTTTACTCTTCCTCTTTTCTATTTTTGATGTCACAAATTGTCTCTTTTCATGCTGTGATTTCATTACTAAGTTGTAGCTTAGCTAGTTATTTTTAAATGCTCTTTTCCATTATCTTTATGCTATAATTAAAAGTTTAATATACTATTTTTTTTTGAGAGGGCATCTCTCATATTTATTGATCAAATGGTTGTTAACAACAATAAAATTCTGAATAGGGGACTCAATGCACAGTCATTAATCAACCCAAGCCTATTTCTCAACAGTCTCCAATCTTCTAAAGCATAACGAACAAGTTCTTACCTGGTGAACAAGTTCTTACATAGTGAATAAGTTCTTACATGGTGAGCAGTGCAAGGGCAGTCATATCACAGAAACTTTCGGTTTTGATCATGCATCATGAACTATAAACAGTCAAGTCAGATATGATTATTCATTTGATTTTTATACTTGATTTATATGTGAATCCCACATTTCTCCCTTATTATTATTATTATTATTTTTAATAAAATGCTGAAGTGGTAGGTAGATGCAAGATAAAGGTAGAAAACATAATAGTGCTGTAAGAGGGAAAATGTAGATCATCAGGTCTGTGCCTATAGAGTAAGTATTAATCCAAGCTAGACAAGGGCAACAAAACATCCACAGATGCAGAAGATTTCTCTCAAAACAGGGGGGGTGAGGTTCTAAGCCTCCCCTCTGTTGATCCCCAATTTCTCTCCTGATGGCCCCCCTGCAACTGTGCCTGTCTTAGATTGTTCCTCCCTTGAGGAATCTTACCCGTCTCTGGCTAACCAGTCATCTTCTGGGGCCATACAGGGAAATGTAAAGTTGGTAAGTGAGAGAGAAGCAATTTAATATACTATTTTTTAAAAGTCAGTTTTCTAATTATGTGTATCACTTTAATCAGAGTTCTGTGTACTTCTGTCATTTTGGTTCAACTTGAAGAGCTCCTTTCATCATTTTTTGTAAAGCAGGTCTAGTGATGGTGAACTCCCTCAGCTTTTGTTTGTCTAGAAAGCCTTTATTTCTCCTTCATATCTGAAGGATAGCTTTACCAAATAGAGTATTCTTGGCTGAGGGTTTTTACGTTTCAGTATTTTGAATATGTCATTCCACTCTTGTCTGTTCTGTAACAGTTCCTGCTGAGAAATCTGCTTATAGCCTAGTGGGGGTTCCTGATGGCTTACTGTCTTTTTTCCTCTGTCTGCAATTAAAGTTCGTTTTTTTTTTTCAATGACTTTTGACAGTGTTAGTATAATTTATCCGAGAGAAGGTCTTTTTGTGTTGAGATGATAAGGTGTTCTATTAATTTTATGGACTTGTATATCCAGTTCCTTCCCCAGGTTTGGGAGGTTCTCAGCTATTATTTTGTTAAATAAATTCTCTGTCCTCTTCTTCCTCTTTTCTCCTTCTGGAATACCCACTACTTTTATTATTGTCTTTTCTAATGTAGTGTGATAGCTTTCATTGGGTTTCTTCACTTTTTAGAAATCTTAGTTCTCTCTTCCACCTGAATTATTTCTAGATTCCTGTCTTCCAACTTGCCATTTCTTTTCCATCTGTTCTTCTCTATTTCCAGTGCTAATACATTATTCATCTCATTTATTGAGTTCTTCAGCTCCATAATTTGTTTGGTTCTTTTTTAGAATTTCAGTGTCTTTGGTGAAATACTCCTCTGCTCATAAATTTTTTCCCTGAAATCATTGTATTGCCTTATTGAGTTTTCTTGTAGTTCACTGGATTTCTTTCTAATGGCTATGTGGACTCTTTGTCAGGTCACAATATTCCATGTCTTCGGGTTCAGTTGCTGGAAAATTGTCATTTCTTTTTGTGATAGAATATTGTTGTGATTTTTCATAGTGTTTGATGAAAAGTGTTTCTGCCAGTACATTTGAAGTAGGGAATACCTTTCTTATTTAGGCAATGCTTTGTTTACTTTAATTCTAACAGTTCACAGGTTGATGATTAGGCACCTTCTTTTTGTTTTCCTTAAGGTGGCACTATAACACATTTTTGGTTTCTCTTACCAGAGCTAACTC
This sequence comes from Manis pentadactyla, assembly GCF_030020395.1. NCBI lineage: Eukaryota > Metazoa > Chordata > Mammalia > Pholidota > Manidae > Manis > Manis pentadactyla. The sequence goes on along the minus strand of NC_080022.1, from coordinate 41,488,244 downwards.
AATGAATGCTAAGATTGGGGGCATGTGTGAAAAAAAAACATCAAAAGGAAATAAAAAGCACTGTCAGTGGGGGAAAAAGGTGGCAGTAGAGTGGGGGCAAGTTTGTACTTAGCACTTGGGGTTCTGGGTGTGCTCACCCACCTGTAGGGGAATCCTTGTGAGGGGGAGGGCCCCAGAGGTGTGTGGGCAGACAGAGAAACTTCCCTTTAGTTCTCATTGTCTGCTTACTTTTCCTTTCCTTCCTTCTCAGTTATTATAGTCTTTAAGAGAGGGCAATGGGTCCCCTCAGCAGAACACGCCGAGCAGACCCTCACTTACCACCTTTACCCTCCACCTCAGGATGCTCTGTCCCACTGCTGGACCTGCCACTGTTGGCTCTGCAGCCTCCTCCCTTGGGCTAATCCACCCACTCTCAGATGTGTGGTTAGATGGGTTTCTTAGGTGTTCTGGTATGCTGTATAGAGGCACTTTTTTTTGGAGATGGATGTTGGATTAGTTGAACGGAGAGAAAAAAACTCATACCACATGTTGCTGATGTCATTCCCCAATTAACTTTTTAATCTCAAGTTAAAGTTCAAAGTAAGTGTACTTGTCTTGGGGTATTTTCTGACTAGTTCCTTCTTTCAAACATTCTATGTTTAGCTCTATCATTCTATGTTGTACTGGCTTAATTGCATTGTATTGTACTAGACAGTGAGTGCCTGATGATGAGGAATGTTCTTTTTATCCTTAATGTTAGATGTCATCTGATACATTAAAGGCTGCTGATTAAATGCTTATTGGATAATACATAACAGAATGAGTATAACTGGGGTGAAGTTTGAAGTAGGCACCCACTCATAAAACTGGCACAGCAGCTTTACTAAATAGGATAATACTTTTTCCTGTAGGGCTACTAGTGTGTGGGACTTCATTTTCTTGGAGATGCAGCCATTTTTTTAGTCCATAAAACTATGTTTGTTGCTTATGTTTAACTTCTAAAATTTGGTTTTTTGAATGGGTAAATAGTTTTCATATTTCAGAATGCAAAAATACAAACAGTGAAGCATCTCCCTCATCCTTCCTCTTCAGCTATTCAGAAACTAATAAGGTTTTGAGGTTTCCCTCCCCAGAAGTAACCAATTTTATTAATTCAAAAGTAGTGTTGGTTTTGTGTGTGTGGGTACGGATTTGGATTTAAAAAAAATTTTTTTTTTTTTGCTAAGCTGATAACTTGTGTTTGTGTAGTGTAATGAATAGCTGACTGAAAGTGTTGTGTGATTTATTTATTTTTTTCAGATACATCAAATTACAGAATGGCTTGCAGGCACTTTTGATTTCAGACCTAAGTAATATGGAAGGTAAAATGGGAGATGCAACAGATGATGAAGAGGAAGAGGAAGGGGAAGGGGAAGAGGAAGATGATGATGATGATGATGATGATGAAGATTCTGGAGCTGAAATCGAAGATGATGATGAAGAAGGTTTTGATGATGAAGAAGAGTTTGATGATGATGACGAGCATGATGATGATGATCTTGATACTGAGGATAATGAATTGGAGGAATTAGAAGAGAGGACAGAAGCTAGAAAGAAAACCACTGAAAAACAGGTGTGAATCATGTCTTTTATGTCTTTTTCTAATTTTGGAACTCTTTGGGATAAGTTCTAAACTCATGTTTTATTTTGTAATGGCAAAGGGGAATTATGTATCTTTTGATTTTCAGGAAAGGTCTATTCTGTATAAAAATTACATTTTAAAGACTTTTCTGATTGTAAAAGTGACAAATGACTAATGGAAAGTAAGGAAAAAACAAAACATAAAAGTCACCCATAATCATAACTCTCAGAGGTAGTCACTGGTAATATTTGAATTGTGTATTTATACACATTCTGTGTTTTAAAAACAAATGCTGAGAGATAAGAATCTGCATTATTCTTATTCTGGGGTAGATGAATAAGAGAATGTATTGTTCTTGAGGAGAGACTGGAGAAAAAAACACGGCCAGTATAGAATCCTCACCTGGGCCTATGGATCTACGAGTCCTCCGGGGTAATTTCTATCTAGGTAATTGAATGTGATTTATCTCACATTTAGTTTAGTACCAAAGGTCTGGATAAATAACAAGTAAATAGGAGGAATCGAAATAGAAATGGGCATTTGAGCTTAGTGAAATATATTGAAATTATATAATGAGTTAGTGAAATACATAAAAATCAATGAATATATAAATAGGGCTTGATAGGGAGAATTTCCCTCTCTAGGTATCTTTTAAAGAATGCCTCCATTTTCCAGTAGGGAGTACATGTTGAGGGTAATATTGTGGAAGCATTACAGTGGAATTGATCAGCAAATGTTAAAGTGAGTTTCTTGAATACTGACAATACATTCAATATGGCACAGTCTACATACAAATGAATTAAAGTTCAGATTATTAAGACTAAAATCTAAATGTCAAATGTATTATACTATAGGGTGGTCATCCCTCAAGGATGTGAAGATGTGAAACTATCAAGTAATAGATATATTTTAAATAAATCCTTTGATAATCACTCTTCCTAGAAAAAACTATTTTTCAAAGAAGATTGTGCCAGTTTTTTCACTTTGTTGGGGGTATTGAGAATGTTTCTAAGAAGGTATTTGGCTCTTGCTATTCAGATTATGAGTGATGCCTGTTTTGGGGTAGCATTAATATAGTCAAGGGTTTTAGCTTGGGAAGTATTAGGGATGAAAAGCAAAATAATGGGGGAAAGAAGTATATATATGCCACCATAGTCTATACTAAGGTCCTTATAAATTGGAAATTAATAAATACACATGATTTAAAATAGATCTCATAATTCCAAATAGAACAATAACAGAAAAGAAGAAATTATAAAAGAGTGGAAAGAATTGACAGGAAACCTGAGGTTTAATTCTGGCTCTGGCCCTATCTTTCTGGGTGATCCTAGGCCTTTTCATTTTTTTCATTTTTAAAACAAGAGGATTAGATCACATAATTTTAAGGCCATTTTAACTTTTAGTCTGGTTGTGTTATAACTTCATAACTGAATATATCCATCTATAAGTTTCTTTCTCTGTCTATATTAGTAGCTTTTCCCATCCTTTAGACTTCTTTATATCTTCTATTAATGATAAGTGAAACTAAGGTTAAATTTAAAAATTGTTTTGACAGTCATTGTTATTGTCAAGACATAATAAAATACCTTAGATTTATGCAACATTTATAATTTTAGCAAGTGAAGATTTGCATCCAGTATTTTTACCCATTTTATTTTGCTGAAGGGGATCAAACTCCAAATGTTTACCTCTTTTAGAAGTAGCAAGTTCAAACTAGTGATCATTAAAAAATGCCTGAGATGCTGCCTTTTTTTTCTGAGAATTCAGTATGATATATTCCCTCATATTGATACCTAAATTTCTAGATCATATTAGAAGGGAATGAAAGAACCTAATGTAGTTCGAAGAGGAGATCAAATTGTTTGATTCAGATGCAAGGGTTATACACTAGTGAAAGGAAAGATCTCATGGTTGTAACAATGGAAAATGGTTTATATTCACTGAAAGAATAAGTGTCTGCAAAAGGGAAGTAAAGTAGGTAGTCTAGATAAGAAGGGACTTAAGAGTAGTATAAAGCTTTGCAGTGGTTTTAATGCCGGGGTTCTTGTTCACGGAGCCAAAGAATGAACTTCGCCAACAGTCAAGGTAGGAGAGCAAGGCAGAGGCTTTTATTTAGAGAGAAAGCGAAAAGACAGAGCTCTTGGCTCAAGCCAGGAGGGGACAAGAGAGTCCCCTAGGTGGTGCGTTGTGTAGGGGTTTTATAGGCAGTTGAGAGACAAAGGGCTAGGGATGTACACCTGCTAAGTGGTCTCAAATACCTTTGAAGAAACACTAAGTTTCTTATTAGTTATTTACAAGAATTTTACTGCTCTGATTTCCTCCTAGGATAGCAGCTTCCTGGTCTGGGAGCATATCACTCAAGGCTGCCTGCTTTGCTCCCAAGGTGGGCTGAGTTATTGTCTTACTTTTTAACTAATTGGGTTTCAAGATGGAATCCTTCCTGTTTTTTACTATGTTGTTTTGGGCTTGCAGTAGTTTTGGGCTTGATTGCTACATTGCCCAAGTTGCAACAAATTATTTGTTTAGGGCTGGAGGAAGAAAAGCAGCACTTGGGTAAAGTTAGAAAAATAAGCTGGGCCCCCCAGCAGGCCAAAGCAAATCTCACAATGGTTATCTTGCTTTGTCTTTTTCCAGAGGCCCTCACCCTACTCTGTCTAAGCCCATGGTCCCTGTCTCAAGTTTGATTTAATTTTTGTTTGAAAACTGTGAACCTAATTTAAGGTAAACATGAGAGTTAATAAAAAAAAGTAGGAAGAAATAAGTTTGGGTTTTTGGAGAATTACCTAAGTAAAAGGTTAACTACTTTTCAGAGGTATCGTTTTTATTACCCTCCATTTTGTTCCTCCCAAAAGGAAGTTGTTCTTGATTTGAAAGGTTTGATAAATCAACAAGATTGAAATTTAAGTATGATGTATACCAAATTAAGATTTGTTTAGGACTTTCTTAACTCGATTCTCAAGTATAAATTTCTCAAATATTTCTTGGGTAGATAATTTTCAAGTATGAATTTCTTTTCTAGCAATTGCAGAGCCTGTTTTTGCTGTGGTCAAAGCTGACTGACAGACTGTGGTTTAAGTCATCTTTATACAAAAATGTCTTCAAATTGCTGGTCGACACAAGAAATCTTTATGGGGTAGTTGGAGCTGAAAGCAGGTTAGGCATCTATTAAACATCACAGAACAGGTTAGACTGTTGTGGCTTAAAGAAGTGGATATTCCTCATGGTTTAACTGAGTTATGTGCCTAAGTCTTCAAAATGGGATTTATAGTATCAAGTGGGGCTGTTGGTTCTTCTAAAAATGTCCCAGTTTTCTGGCACATGGTTAGATTTTACACCAGGTACATGGTGTTTTTTAAACTCTCTAAGAGGGTAGCCATTTACCAAACAGTCTGTGTCACCAAATATATTAACCCTTTAAATTGACATTTGTAAAATTAGGGAAAGTTAATAATTCAACTTCCTGTCCTCAAATATTCGAATTGACTGTTTTTTCTCCTTTTTTGTGTTTTTTAATTTAGTGACATAAATGTATGCCCTAATTATTTTAAGTGCACAGTTTGGTGTACCTTTTGACCATCTATTTTGTTAAAAACTAATTATCCCTTGGCTTTGGGAGAATACTGAGAAGTAATGTCTTCTGTAATCATCAATAAGAAGTGAAGAACTAAAAAGCCTCTTTAAAGTTCTGTAGTTTTTAATAGTTAAAGATTTTGTTTTTTAACCATTTATTATCTTGTTAGATGTTTTCCTGACATGTTATCTTAATGCCATTTTAATGAAAACAAAATTTTCTGATTAACATATTGAGAAGCTTGACATTACTAACTGAGTTAATGAATACAGACTAATTGCTTAGATATCTTTAGAGATAATCTACTTAAGATATATTACTTCTACAGATTTCCAAAATCTAATAAATCAGGAAACATAAAATGCTGAAATGCTGACACGATATGATATTTGGGTGGGCTGGCCAGTACCCCTTCCCTTTTTTTCTGTTTCTGCTTTTTCCTTTAGGTCTGCACCTGTTCAGCATTTGGCAGGATGGCAAGAGGAGGAGCAGCAGGGTGAAACTGACACAGTTCTGGTGAGTTTCACTTTGCTGCTCCTCCTGATTCTCAGGGAAGGAATTTTGTTAATTTTCTGTTGGAAAACTCCATCTCCAAGTGAATCCTTAAAATGAGATAACAATATTAGCCCTTTGGGATTGACTCAAAATTTGTATGTGTTCTACTTATTCCAGTCTGCAGCAGCTCTTTGTGTTGGAGTTGGGAGTTTTGCTGATCCAGATGACCTGCCCGGACTGGCACACTTTTTGGAACACAGTAAGATCTTTGTAAAATATAATTCCTGAGTGTTTTGTTTTCTTCCAAATTTGTATGACTTGATTTCAAAGATCAATAACTAATTTGATAGAAGTATGATATGTTTAATAAGAGATAAGGCTAAGAAAAAGTCCCGATGAATATCATGGGGGAAGACAATCTCATTGAATGTACTTACTTGAGGATTAGAATGAGACCACTTAGAAAATGATTTTACAATGTAGGTTTTATTATTACTCAGTTACGGTAAGGCCAATAGATCAGGAGACAATTGGCAATCTCAATGAATCTGGGCTATGGCCTTGGGAGGGGCAGTTTCTTCCAGGGTTAGCAAGGTCCTAAGATGTCAAAGCATCAGAAATACAGAAAATAAAAATGCATGATAATATCAAAACAAAACAGAACATCTTCAGTTTAATTATGAGTGTACCCAAGTAAAATCTGTTTGGATGCTATACAATGATACATATTTAAATCTGTATTTATATTTGCTTTCCTGAATTACTCATTTTTTTATATTCTGGCTTTCTAAGCTATTTGAGGGTAAACTTCATCTCATGAGTTTTTATAATAGCAATAAATTTACATATATTCTTATGTTTGCATTTTAAACTTTTGCAAATCATTTCTTTTTTAAAAAGTGTAGTTTTTTAGTATAAAAGTAATATATGATTATGGAAAATTATAAAAGCAGAAGTGTAATGAAAGTATTATCCAGACATAACCATTGTTAATGTGTTGCTGTATTTATTCCAGTTTTTTTTGTATGTGAAAAATTTCACCCATGATGATAAAAACGTTTTCTATGTCTTTGTGTTCTGTGACTTTGTGTTCTTTCCACTTAGTGGTATTTATGGGTAGTTTGAAATACCCGGATGAGAATGGGTTTGATGCCTTCCTGAAGAAGCATGGGGGTAGTGATAATGCTTCAACAGATTGTGAACGTACAGTCTTTCAATTTGATGTCCAGAGAAAATACTTCAAGGAAGCCCTGGATAGGTAACTAACTCAAAATATATTTTATTTTAATCTTCTGATGCTACCTTACAAATAGACATGTTCGTGGTGCTATGGTATTTCTCTTCAAGCAGTATTCTAATTCTATAGAATTGTCGTATTTTATTTGGGAAGAAAGAACAAACTATTGAATACCTTGGCTCTTGTTCTGTAATACTTAGTTTTTGTATTTAAGATTAAAACGAAACCCTTAAACACCTTTTGAGTTTTGTAAATAATGTATTCTCTAGACTCATTATTGCAATTATTTTTTCTCATTTAGTTAGAAAATATGGAAAACCCGAGAAGCAAAAAAGGGATAAGATTGCTTCTAACTTTACAATCTAAAGCTAACCATGGCTAGCATTTTGGTATATAGCCATCTATATTTTTAAATGTGCATGGGGTATATTATTCATATTCTTTTATATTTTAAAAATGATACATTTATATAACTTATAAAACATGATTTTAAGTGGTTGTGGATTATTTTCATAGAGGTTCCATAATCAGGTCAATGAGTCACGTATTAATGGACAATTGTTTCCAGTTTTGTAGTATTTTAATACTGTGATGAATATTCTAATCTTTGTGAATATCTTTAATTACTGCTTTTAGTTAAACTTAAAGAATTGAGTTTGCTGAGTATATTTGCGTGTATATCTTTAAGACTTAAAAAAAAAAACAACTTTTGATACTCACTGCAAAATTGCTTTCCAGAAAGTTTGTCAGTCTACTAATACAGTTTTGATGTCACAAGGTTGCAGACCAAGATTTACATTACTAAAAAGGAGTCACTTTATCCCAAATTCTAGATATAAGTAAGATTGAAATATAAAAAAAAAAAATCTTGAGTTTGGCCAGTATAATGTAAGTCCCTAGAAGGCAGAAATTTTTGTCTACTTTTTGTTGGTATGTTTCCTGCATTAAGAATTTGGTAGATACTCAGATATTAAATGAATTAATCCATTTCTTTATAGAAAAAGTACCATAAAATCAAACCATAAATGACCAAAAACTTCTCAAAACATGAGAAAGTTCCAGGTTTCTTAAATAAATTGTCATGTTCCTTAAAAGATTATTTTTACCCTGAGAAATCTTTTGCAAAAAGTCCCATAAGTCAAAGCATATACCATTAATTTCAGTGGAATAAATATTTGTGTGCTCCTAAATCCTCAGATTAACAGCCTTTTGGCTAAAGGTGGCTTTTCTTCATTAATCTGTATAATATGGCTGTCTACCTGTTTTCAGCGAATTATTTATTTATTTATTTATTTTTGATATCATTAATGTATAATTACTTGAACAACATTGTGGTTACTAGACTCCCCCCATTATCAAGTCCCCCCCACATAACCCATTACAGTCACTGTCCATCAGCGTAGTAAGATGCTATAGAATCATTACTTGTCTTCTCTGTATTACTGCCTTTCCCATGTCCCCCCCCTACATTATGTGCGCTAATTGTAGTGCCTCATTTTCCCCCTTATCCCTCCCTTCCCACACACCTTCCCCAGTCCTTTTCCCCTTGGTAACTGTTAGTCCATTCTTGGGTTCTGTGAGTCTGCTGCTGTTTTGTTCCTTAAGTTTTTTCTTTGTTCTTATACTCCGCAGATGAGTGAAATCATTTGATACTTGTCTTTCTCCACCTCGCTTATTTCACTGAGCACAATATCCTCTAGCTCCATCCATGTTGTTGCAAATGGTAGGATTTGTTTTCTTCTTATAGCTGAATAATATTCCATTGTGTATATGTACCACATCTTCTTTATCCATTCATCTACTGATGGACACTTAGGTTGCTTCCATGTCTTGGCTATTGTAAAAAGTGCTGCAATAAACAAAAAGTGCTGCAAAAAAATAAAAGTGCGTATGTCTTTTTCAAACTGGGCTGCTGCATTCTTAGGGTAAATTCCTAGGAGTGGAATTCCTGGTCAAACGGTATTTCTATTTTGAGTTTTTTGAGGGACCTCCATACTGCTTTCCACAATGGTTGAACTAGCTTACATTCCCACCAGCAGTGTAGGAGGGTTCCCCTTTCTTCACATCCTCACCAACATTTGTTGTTTGTGTTTTGGATGTCGGCCATCCTAACTGCTGTGAGGTGATATCTCATTGGGATTTTAATTTGCATTTCTCTGATGATTAGCAATGTGGGGCATCTTTTCATGTGCCTGTTGGCCATCTGAATTTCTTCTTTGGAGAAGTGTCTGTTCAGCTCCTCTGCCCATTTTTTAATTGGCTTATTTGCTTTTTGTTTGTTGAGGTTTGTAAGCTCTTTATATATAATTGGGATGTCAACCCCTTATCAGATGTGTCATTTATGAATATATTCTCCCATACTGTAGGATGTCCTTTTGTTCTATTGATGGTATCCTTTGCTGTACAGAAGCTTTTTAGTTTGTTATAGTCCCACTTGTTCATTTTTGCTTTTGTTTCCCTTGCCCAGGGAGATATGTTCATAAAGAAGTCGCTCAATTTTTGCCTATATTTTTTTCTAAGAGTTTTATGGTTTCATGGCTTACATTCAGGTTTTTGATCCATTTTGAGTTTACTTTTGTATATGGAGTTAGACAGTAATCCAGTTGCATTCTCTTACATGTAGCTGTCCAGTTTTGCCAATACCAGGTGTTGAAGAGGCTGTCATTTCCCCATTGTATATCCATAGCTCCTTTATCATATATTAATTGACCATATATGCTTGAGTTTATATCTGGACTCTGTATTCTGTTCCACTGGTCTATGAGTCTGTTCTTCTGCCAGTACCAAATTGTCTTGAGTACTGTGGCTTAGTAGTAGAGCTTGAAGTCAGGGAGCATAATTCTGCCTGCTTTATTCTTCTTTCTCAGGATTGCTTTGACTATTTGGGGTCTTTTGTCATTCCATATGAATTTTAGAACTATCTGCTCTAGTTCATTGAAGAATGCTTTAGGTATTTTGATAGGGATTGCATTAAATCTGTAGATTGCTTTAGGCAGGATGGCCACTTTGACAATATTAATTCTTCCTAGCCAAGAGCATGGGATGAATTTCCATTTATTAGTGTCCTCTTTAATTTCTCTTAAGAGTGTCCTGTAGTTTTCAGGATATAGGTCTTTCACTTCCTTGTTTAGGTTTATTCCTAGGTATTTTATTCTTTTTGATGCAATTGTGAATGGAATTGTTTTCCTGATTTCTCTTTCTGCTAGTTCATTGTTAGTGTATAGGAAAGCCACAGATTTCTGTGCATTAATTTTGTATCCTGCAACTTTGCTGCATTCAGATATTAGATCTACTAGTTTTGGAGTGGATTCTTTAGGGTTTTTTATGTACAATATCATGTCATCTGCAAACAGGGACAGTTCGACTTCTTCCTTGCCAATCTGGATGGCTTTTATTTCTTTGTGTTGTCTGATTGCCATGGCTAGGACCTCCAGAACTACACTGAATAAAAATGGGGAGAGTGGGCATCCTTGTCTTGTTCCTGATCTTAAAGGAATAGCTTTCAGCTTCTCGCTGTTAAGTGTAATGTTGGCTGTGGGTTTGTCATATATGGGCTTTATTATGTTGAGGTACTTGCCCTCTATACCCATTTTGTTGAGAATTTTTATCATGAATGAATGGTGAATTTTGTCAAATGCTTTTTCTGCATCTATGGAGATGATCATGTTCTTTTTGTCCTTTTTGTTGATATAGTGGATGATGTTGATGGATTTTCAAATGTTGTACCATCTTTGCATCCCTTGGATGAATCCCACTTGATCATGATGGATGATCTTTTTGATGTATTTTTGAACTCGGTTTGCTAATATTTTGTACTTTTGCATCTATGTTCATCAGGGATATTGGTCTGTAATTTTCTTTTTTTGTGGTGTCTTTGCCTGGTTTTGGTATTAGAGTGAATTGGTGTTGGCCTCATAGAATCAGTAAATTATATAATAGCTATTTTCAATTGCATACTTAAGGACATGCTTGCAGCACATACATTTGATATTCAGTACTTATGTAATTAATTTAATTCTAAAATAACAGAGAATAGAGGCAAAAGGAATCAATGAAAGCAAAGCAAATAATGTCAAGATTATCTTTACTATGAACTTAGAAAACCAGGAATACTGGGGATGACTTCATATTTGCCCTTATTTCAAAGTTCTTAACTCTTAAGATTCACAAAATCCAAACAGGTCTATTATATGTGAAGAAGTTTTAAGAATTAGACAAACTGAATTCTCATGACTTTATTTTTGGTTAAAAAACAAACCAAAACAAACAAATACAAAAAATCCTCCCAAAGCCCTATATTTGACTATGTCCAAATATAAAGAAGGAAAACTTTCTTTGGAAAAAAACAAGAAGCAAAGGATATGTTGAATAAATTCTGACCACCTTGGAGATGCTGAAATTTGGTATAAAGTCTAAAGAACTTTTTTCGTTTCTTTTTAAAGAGGTTCTATATATTTTGATCTAAGGACTGCTTCAGGAAATCAAGATATTTACATATTTATTAAAAATTTATACTTAAAAAGAACCTTTCAGAATTAAGAGGAATGCTACTGTATTAATAGGAGAAATTAATAAGAATGGTAACATCATAAATGGTAGATAGTGGTACAGCATTAAGTATTGCATATACTATAATAAATATACTTTTAGAATTAGTAAGGAGTAATAAGTCTTTGGGTCATTTAGAAAAATATAGCGTATATCAAGTGTCAGTATTATTTAAATAGGTCAGTAAAATCCAGTTCCTTCACACAGGTAACATTGCTTATCAATATCTTGGATAATTTAAGTAAAAATGACTGAATTTTTACTCCATAAGTAAATAAAAATGGAAGCTGCTTTTGTCTGGGTAGTATTTACTAATTTCATTAAATTTGAACTTTGCTTTACTAGTATTCCAGGGTGAAGGTGAAGGCAAGAAATACCAAAGCACAAATGTCCACAAAGTGGGATGTCTCATAGGAGCTCCTCCTCATAATCAGTTGGGTCTCCAAAAGACTTCACCCTTAGGTTCAGGAAATGGATCAGCCAAACTAAGAAATTATAGTCTACTTTCAAAACATCTGAGTCTTGAATGTCAAGCCATGTTGTGATGTAACGTGGTTCAGAACTGGTAGTGTTATCAGATGCATGAGAGGAGCAAGCACAAATCCTCTCAGAAGGAAAATGCTTCATCCCAGGTCTTAAACTGTTCCTATAGTTTTTCAAGTAAAGTGACCAGCATTTGGCCAAACTTAATAAACAAGCACACAAGAAAACAAGACAACGGTGAGTGAGAAAAGAACATAGGAAAAAGATTTCTAGTGCCGTAGCAATCTTAAGACATTGGAATAATTAGATACAAATTACAAAAATGATTAGACTTTGTTTTTAAAGAAATAAGGACGAGTTTGAATACAGTTGCAAGCTGAATATTTAGGAAACTAAAATGTGACCTATGACATTTGAAAATTAAAAAGAACATCTTGAACTTTCATCATTAAAATTGAGAAACAAATGGACAGGTTTAAGTAAAGAGTAAATATAGCTAAAGAAATAATTAGGAACCAGAAGACAGGCGAAAAGGCATCTCAAATACAGGAGAAAGAGGGAAAGAAGCTGAAAAATAGAGAAAAAAATAGAAGAGGCATAGAGGATAGAGTGAAGACTTAAAGTCCTAGAAGGAGGAAAGAGAAAAATGTAGAGGACAGAATATTTGAAGAGTAGGTCACTAGAAATTTTCCAGAACATCAAGTTGGATTAGAGAGGTCTGACAAATTCCAGAAGTATACATTAACAGAAATCCACATGTGGAAAAACATAGTGATGGTAAAGGAAACTGAATATAGAAAATCCTTGCCAAATAAAAGGGCAAAATTCCTTTAGAGGACTATTAGTTATTAGATGGATGGATGACTATTTCACAGCAGTAGTGGAAGCTAAAGGACAGTGGGATATCTGCTATAGCCTGAAAAAAAAAAAGCTCCCGACTGCAGTCTACACCATGCAAAAATTTCTTTAAAGAATGATTGTAAAATAGATCATCAGACTCATTTGTAGGTGTGTAATCAACTGACTTACTAAAGGAAATTCTAAATTATTTCTGGCGGAAGGAAAATGAAGTTCAGAGATGAAAAAAAGAAGAATGAAAGTAATTTTATGTTAATAAATTTAAATGCACATGGATTATTTAAAACAATTATATTTTAAAGGTATATGAAAAATACATACATATATTTTTAATTTAAAGAATTACAAAAATAGCTTATCAGGAGTAAGGGTAAATGGAGAAAAAAGGTTTTTTTGTAAGGCATTGATGAGTTAAAGGGATACATATAATATTTTCTAGGTAACTTTTAAAAGAACAAAACTTGAGTGTAAAAATTCCAAACCAGTATAGGGAAACATTTAGAATAATTTTTTAAAAAACATTTAATAAAGTGCTAAATTGAATGGCACCTATTCTAAATTCTAAAGGAGCTGACTAGAAAGATGGGAAGTAAAGGGAGGGTTCATGAAGGAGATTATGTATTCTGGAACAGAAGGTAGAGTAGGAACTGGCTTAGGCTGGAGACAGCGCACAGTCCAGTCCCCTTTTTAATGACTATGATGGAGACTACTAGCTTTCTAACAGATTCCCTTCTCAATTGATAAGAGTTGCAGCTGGGGTGTGGCTGCCCACCTTGAACTGAAATTTTCAGCCTCTGCTGCAGCTAGGTGTACAGCCTGCTTTGAAGATAATTTCTGGCCCTGTACCTTAGCAGGAAAGGCAACAACTGATGGAGGTCATGTGTTAAAAAATAATGGAACCATTTGAAAGTCCCAGTATAGGAGAGCTGCCTACTAATCTGGTTCAGTTATCCTAGACTGTCATAGGTGCAAGAAATAAACTTCTCTCTTGATCGAGTCATATATTTTGTCCTTTGATACAGTGCTAACATTACCCTAACATATGTTTATGCATATGTATAAATACACCACTTTTACAAAAATGTAAGTGTACTAAACAGTACATTTCACCAATGGATATCTTTCTATAGTTTTTCAACCTTATTTTGAAAAACTTCAAATATACAGAGAAGTTGAAAGAATAGTACAAATAACACCATTACACTTTATCTTGCCAATTTGCTTTATCTATCTGTATTTGTCTAAACAATTTCAAAGTGACTAAACTTAATGATACTTCACCCCTAAATATTTCAAATGCATGTCCTATGAAAATAGACATTCTCTTACAAAGCCACAATACCATTATCTTACTTAAGAAAATTGAGTAGTTCCATAACATTATCTAATATGTAGAGATATTCAAATTGAATTGTTCCCAAAATGTAGCTATTTGATTTTTTCTATGATCCAATCAAGGTACTTGCATTGCTTGCAGTTATTATATCTTTTAGTCTTTAGTTCTCTGCCCTTTTTGCTTTTCCATGATTTTTACTATTTTGAAGAGTTATAGAATGTCTTATATTCTGAATGTGATTACTTCCTCACAGTGACATTCAAGTTAAAACATTTCTTAAAAAAATAATAACTTCAAAGAAGATAAAAATGAAAGACAAAAAATAGGACAAAGACATATAGTACAAAGTAGGATAGAGGTAGATGTAGATCCATATATATTATTAATTTCCATTAAATGTATATGAGCTAACTTATGACTAAAAGACAAGCATTGTCAGACTGGGTTTTTAAGCTAATTAAGTAGTTCTCAAGACTTAGATATAAACATAAGAATGCAGAAAGGTTGAAATTAAAAGGGTCATAAAATATACCTTGCAGATACGTATAATGATGTGAAGAAGGCCAATGTAGTTCTATTGACATCATGAAAAAATAGACTTTAAGGGAAAAAATATATTGCTGTTCAAGAGGCTGAACAAAATTTACTGGTAAAATATAACTAGAAAGACATAATTGTCACATAGCACAGCCTCAAAACATATCCCTTATTAGGATAATGCACAAATAACCAACCACAATAGGAGATTTAATACTTCTCAGTAATTGACAGAAAAATTGCCAAAAATTGTCAAAATCAACTTCCTAAGAACTCTGAAAATACCAAAAGCTTGCAACAATCCAGGGGATTGCAATTTACTTAAGCAAGTGGCTGAATCTAAGTAAGAACAGTCAGCTTTGTGGTATTTTAACTTGCCCTTTTCCCATTTACCTCTACCCAGCTCCACAGTAGTCTTGCAAACTAACAGTTCCCACAATCACAGTAAAAGCCATCTAACAGCTACTCATAGAGGCTGGATGGATTTGGAGCTTTCTAAGAACATCATTCTGGAGAATTGTCATTATTTGACTTGTCTGACAGTTCCCTGGAAACCAGTACTTACAGGATTTTTCTGTATGTAACCTGAGTGAGCTCAACCATTGAAAAAATCTTTTTTCTCTGGAGGTATATGTCCAAAACATTTAGAGGCAGTTGTTTATCTTTGTGACTGCCTAAGGCAATGGATAACAGTTGGGGCAAACAGATAAACTATCGAAAAATCTTTAAAGGAAAAACTGGGAAATGAGATGTACAAAAAGGCTTTGAAAAGCTTGAACATATTCCTGGGGATCTTGAAGTCCATATACATGCATATGGCTGTGCGCATGCTCAAGAAAAACCTGAGGTCTTTAGTCTCTCAGCTTGGCTAATCTCTGTGCAAACAGGATATGGTGGCTAAAGCAGGGTTGTAAATTGCCTAATTGAATGCTGAAGGCGTAGCACAGTATGCACATAGAGGCCCTTGGAAAGGCTGGGAGACTTACTGATTCCAGTCATTTGAAGAAGTCTCTGTGCAACCAGAGATTACCACTAAGCTAACCAAGCAGTGGTTATACTTGTCAAAGAATACAGACTTTACAGAATTAGTTGAAGAAAGTTTGTAAATAATCAGTAATAACAAACCCTGAGGAGGGAAAAACATCTTGATTTCCAAAGTTGTGACATACTATCTAAAATATTGTTTTCAACAGAAAATTATGAGGGCTACAAAGTAGGCCCATACACGGGAAAAATAGCTGTCAATAGGAACTGTCTGTGAGCCCAGATTCGAGACTTCCTAGACAAAACTTTAAATCAACTCTTTAAAATTTGTTAAAAGAACTAAGAAAATTAAGTCTCAGAACTAAAGGTAAGTGTGATAATGATGTCTCATTAAAAGAGAATTATCAGTAGAGAGGTACAAATTATTAAGTAGAACCAAGTAGAAATTCTGGATTTTTAAAGTACAACTCAAATAAAAAATTCACTAGGAGGGCTCAATAGCAGATTAGAGATAGCAGAGGAAAGAATCAATGAACTTGAATTTAGGTCATTTGGGATTATCTAGTCTGAGGGATAGAAAAAAAAAGAATGAAGAAAAAACAGAGCCTCACAGGTATGTGGGACACTGTTAAGCACACTAGCATTGTGGGAGTACTAAAAGGAAATGAAAAAGAGATAGGAATAATTCTTGAAGACATAATATGCAAACTTCCCAAATTTGATGAAAGACAAGAATCTGCACAGTCAAGAAGCTCACCAGATTCCAAGGAGGATAAACATAATGGCATCCATAACAATGACATCCACAAAAAGATGCATTATAGTTAAATTTTCAAAAGCCAAATACTAAAGGAGTCTTGAAAGTAGCAAGAAAGGAGCAGCTCTTCTCATACAAGATAATCTCAATAAGGAAAAGATAATCTCAATAAGGAAATTAGCTGATTTCCCATCAGAAACCATGGAGGCAAGAAGGCAATGGTATGACATATTCATAGAAAAACACTATCAACCACGAATTCTAAATCTGGCAAAAATATCTTTCTAAATGGAAAAATTAACACATCTTTGGAAAAACTGAAACCTAAGTTTGTCACTTGATCTTCTCTATATGACATTAAATGGAGTCTTTCAGGCTGTAATAAAAAGAAATTCAAATCCATATGAAGAAATGAAGTGGAGCTAATAAGATAACTCGTATATTAGGTAAATATAAAAGTATAAATACACTTTTTATTAGTAAACTTTTTCCTATCTGATTTAAAAGACATCCACTTGTATAAAGCAAAAATTATAAATCTTTGTTACTAGGCATATGATGTATAAAGATATGATTTATATGACAATAGGACAGGAGGGGTGGGAGAACAGACATATAGAACAAAATTTTTTTAATACTAGTGAAATTAAGTATGTTCTGATTCAGAATGGATTGTTCCAAGTTAAGATGTTATGGTTTATTCATAGATACCCTTTCTTAGTTTGAGGAAATTCAAAAAATGTAGTAAATAACAAAGGAATTAAAATGGTACACTAGAAAATATCTATTTTAACAAAAACAATTCAGCAGTGCAAAACTGGGGGGCAAAGATATGACTTATGGAAAGCAAATAGCAAAGGTAAGGGAATCCTGCCTCATTAGTAATTAAATTAAATATAAATAGATCAAACATTCCAATTAAAACACAGATATTGGCAGAATGGACAAACATGATTCAACCACATATGGTGTCTGTTAAGAAACACACTTTAGATTACAATAAACACTATATTGGTAATGAAAGGATGAAAAAAGATACACCATGCAAATGGTAACTAAAAGGGAGCTGGAGTGGCTATGCTGATATTAGACAAAAGAGACTTTAAGGTGAAAATTGTTATTAGAGACAAAGGAATTTTATAATTATAAAAGGGTCAATCCACCAAGAAGACAGCAGTTATAAATATACATTCTTCTATCAAAATAGCCACAAAATACATGAAGCAAAACTGACAGATTGAAAGTAGAAATACATCATTTTATAGTAGTTGGAAATGTAAATATCCCACCTTTAATAAAGTATAGAACAGCTAGATACATCAGCAAATACAAGACATGAATAACAGTATAAACAAATTGACATCTGTAGAACACTCCACCCCAGCTAGACACAATGCACATTCTTCTTAAGTGCAGCATGGTTGTTCTCCAGCATACACATGTATTGGGTCACAAAAATTCCTAATAAACTTGGAAGGATTGAAATACAGTGATTGTTCTATAACTATAATGGAATGCACTTAGAAATCAATAATAGAAGGAAATTTGGGAAATTCTACAAATCTGTACAAATTAGTACACTCCTAAATAATCAATAGGTTAAAGAAGAAATCACAAAGGAAATTCAGAAACACTTAGTGACTAATGTAAACAATATACAAAAACTCCTGGGATGCATCAAAAGCAGTGCACAGGGATAAATTTATAGTAAACGCCTCCATTAAAAAAGAAAGATCTCAAGTCAGTAACCTAAACTTTCACCTCATTTGTCTAGGTAAAGAAAAGCAACCTTAACCCAAGTAAGCAGAAGGAAGGATATAATAAAAAAAAAAGTGGAAAGAAAAATAGTAGAAAACAATAGAGAAAATAAACAGAAATTGGTTGTTTGAAAAGATCAACAAATTGACAAGACTTTCATCTACATTGGCTGAGAAAAAGGAAGACTCATAATCTGAAATGAAAGTGTGAACATTACTATGATTTTACCACAATAAAAAGGACTGTAATGGAATACTGTGAACAGTTGTATGCCAATACATAACCCTGATGAAATGGACAAATTATCTAGAAAGATAAAAACTACTGAAACTGACTGAAGAAGACAAAAAATCTCAATAGACCTGTAACAAGAGATTGGATTAGTAATCAGAAAACCTTCCAGTGAGACATGTAGGTATAGATGACTTCATTGGTTAATTCTACCCAATATTTAAGGGAGAATTAACACTAATGCTTCATCATAAATTATTCCAAAAAGGAGGGACACTTCCTAATTTGTATGAAGCTAGTGTTATTCTGATACCAAAATTAGACAGTGATGCCAAAGGAACACTACAGACTAATATCCCTTATGAATATAGATGTGGAAATCCTCAACAAAATACTGTGAAACTGAATCCAGCAACATATGGAAAGAACTATATATCATGACCATGTGGGGTTTATCCCAGGAATTCAATGTTAGTTCACAAAAATTAACCAATGTAATATGTCATGTTAATAGAAGGGACTTCCCAAATTGATGTACAGATTCAACTTAGGACTTACCAAATTTTAACTGCCTTTCTTGAAGAAATTGATGAGCTGATCATAAAATTCATATGGAATGAAAGAGACTACAAATATCTTGAAAAAGAACAAAGGTGTATATGAGAAACCCTACAAATATCTTGAAAAAGAACAAAGGTGTATATGAGAAACCCTACAAATATCTTGAAAAAGAACAAAGGTGTATATGAGAAACCCACAGCCAACATTATACTTAAGAGCGAGAAGCTGAAAGCTTTTCCCTTAAGATCGGGAACAAGACAAGGATGCCACTCTCCCCACTTTTATTCAACATAGTTCTGTAGTTCCTAGCCACAGCAGTCAGACAACACAAAGAAATAAAAGGCATCCAGATTGATAAGGAAGAAGTCAAAATGTCACTGTTTGCAGATGACATGATATTGTACATAAAAAACCCTAAAGAATCCACTCCAAAACTACTAGATCTAATATCTGAATTCAGCAAAGTTGTGGGATACAAAATTAATGCACAGAAATCTGTTTCATTCCTATACACTAAAGATGAACTAGCAGAAAGAGAAATCAGGAAAACAATTCCATTCACAATTGCATCAAAAAGAATAAAATACCTAGGAATAAACCTAAACAAGGAGTGTAAGACCTATACCCTGAAAAATACAGGACACTCTTTAAAGAAATTAAAGAGGACACTGGACACTAATAAATGGAAATTCATACCATGCTCTTGGCTAGGAAGAATTAATATCGCCAAAGTGGCCATTCTGCCTAAAGCAATCTACAGATTTAATGCAATCCCTATCAAAAACCTACTGCATTCTTCAATGAACTAGAGCAAATAGTACTAAAATTCATATGGAATGACGAAAGACCCCGAATAGTCAAAGCAATCCTGAGAAGGAAGAATAAAGCAGGCGGAATTACGCTCCCTGTCTTCAAGCTCTACTACAAAGCCACAGTAATCAAGACAATTTGGTACTGGCAGAAGAACAGACCCATAGACCAGTGGAACAGACTAGAGAGTCCAGATATAAACCCAAGCATATATGGTCAATTAATATATGATAAAGGATCCATGGATATACAATGGGGAAATGACAGCCTCTTCAACACCTGGTGTTGGCAAAACTGGACAGCTACATGTAAGAGAGTGAAACTGGATTATTGTCTAACCCCATACAGAAAAGTAAACTCAAAATGGATCAAAGACCTGAATGTAAGTCATGAAACTGTAAAACTCTTAGAAAAAAATATAGGCAAAAATCTCTTGGACATAAATATGAGCAACTTCTTCATGAACATTTCTCCCTGGGTAAGGGAAACAAAAGCAAAAATGAACAAGTGGGACTATGTCAAACTAAAAAGCTTCTGTACAGCAAAGGATACCATCAGTAGAACAAAAAGACATCCTACAGTATGGGAGAATATATTCATAAATGACAGACCTAATAAAGGGTTGACATCCAAAATATATAAAGAGCTCACACACTTCAATAAACAAAAACCAAATAATCCAATAATAAAATGGGCAAAGGATATGAACAGACACTTCTCCAAAGAAGAAATTCAGATGGCCAACAAACACATGAAAAGATGCTCCACATCACTAATCATCAGGGAAATGCAAATTAAAACCCCAATGAGATATCACCTCACAGCAGTTAGGATGGCCAACATCCAAAAGACAAACAGCAAGAAACATAGGCAAGGATGTGGAGAAAGGGGAACCCACCTACACTGCTGGTGGTAATGTAAGCTAGTTCAACCATTGTGGAAAGCAGTATGGAGGTTCCTCAAAAAACTCAAAATAGAAATACCGTTTGACCCAGGAATTCCACTCCTAGGAATTTACCCTAAGAATGCAGCAGCCCAGTTTGAAAAAGACATATGCACTCCTATGTTTATTGCAGCACTATTTACAATAGCCAAGACATGGAAGCAACCTAAGTGTCCATCAGTAGATGAATGGATAAAGTAGAGGTGGTACATATACACAATAGAATATTATTCAGCTATAAGAAGAAAACAAATCCTACCATTTGCAACAACATGGGTGTAGCTAGAGGATATTATGCTCAGTGAAATAAGCGAGGTGGAGAAAGACAAGTATCAAATGATTTCACTCATTTGTGGAGTATAAGAACAAAGAAAAAACTTAAGGAACAAAACAGCAGCAGACTCACAGAACCCAAGAATGGACTAACAGTTACCAAAGGGAAAGGGACTGGGGACGATGGGTTAGAAGGAAGGGATAATGGGGAAAATGGGGCATTACGATTAGCACACATAATGTAGGGGGTGGGGGCATGGGAAAGGCAGTGTATACAGTGAAGACAAGTAATGATTCTATAGCATCTTACTACACTGATGGACAGTGACTGTAATGGTTTATGTGGGAGGAACTTGATATTAGAAGGAGTCTGGTAACCATAATGTTCAAGTAATTGTACATAAACTATATCAAAAAAAAAAGAAAGAAAGAAGAACAAAGGTGAAGGACTCATGTGTCCAATTTCAAAACTTACTCAAAGTTATGGTAATTTTGACAACATGGTTCTGGCGTAAAAGCAGACTTACAGATCAGTGGGACATAATTGAGACTCCAGAAAAACAGTTACATTTACAGTCACTTGCAAGGGTGCCAATTCAATGGGGAAGAATAAATTTTCAACAAATGCTCTGCGACTACTGGATATCTACATGCAGAAGAATGATGTTAGATCCTTTGTGCACGCCATATACAAAAATTAACAAATTGAGTCATAGGCTTTAAGATAAAAAACTATAAAGCTCTGAAGAAAACACACATTGCATGGTGTACTGGATAATAGAGAAATGGAAAAGTAAAATCCGAGATGGAGACTGCAAGTGGGAACCCACAGTCAGCTCCCCTGGGACAAAAGAAAAGTTAAACATAAGAGTTACTGTATGACCCTGCAATTCCACACTGAGTACATACCCTAGAGAACTGAAAACATGTCTGCATAAAAATTTGTGTATGAATGTTTATAGCATTACTCATAATAGGTCAGAAGTGGAAATAACCAAAATGCCAGCAAGTAATGGTCTAATCAACGGAATGGATAAAAAGTGGTTATTCCATACAAGAGAATATTACTAGGCAGTAAGAAGAGATTGAAGTCCTGATTAAGTGCTGCAACATGAATGGATCTTATCTTGAAAACATTATGCTGTGAAAGGTCAGACACAAAAGGCCCCATAGTGTGATTCCAATTACATGAAATGTCCAGATTAGGCAAATCCACAAAGACCAAAGGTAGGTAAGTGGTTGCCAGGGGCTGGGAGAATGGGGAATGACTATTAATGGCCACAGGGTATATTTTTGAGGTAATGGAAAATTTCTGAACTTAGTTGTCATGGTTGCACATTCCTGTGTATGTAGTAAAATACACATAACTGCTATAAAAGGAGATATCTCATAGTATGTGAATTATTTCTCAGAAAAAAATGAACAGGAGTTTAAGAAAGCTAAATTTTGTTTCTTTGAGGAAACTGATAAAATTGATAGACTGGTCAAGGGAATGAGAGAGAGTATGTGCAAATATCAATAATGAAAAAGAATATGACTTACGATCTTGCAGATATTGTATAAAGTATTTTGAACCTATGCCAGTATATGAATAATATTAAGTGCATAAATTCTTAGTAATACAGTTCACAAAACCTGTACAAGGGAAATTATAATTAAAAGTTTGAGTAATTTATAACCATTAAGAAATGAATCAGTAGTGGAAAATCTCAAAAATAAACATTTAAGGGAGATTCTCAAGATGGCGGCATGAGTACGGTGGTGGAAATTTCCTCCCAAAACCATACACATTTCGAAAATACAGCAAATCCAACTATTCCTAAAAGACCAGAAGATACAGTACCACAGTCAGGCTACATCTATATCTGCAAGAACTCAGCATCTCATGAAAAGGGTAAGATACAAAGCCATGACCCGGTGGGACCCGAGCACTCCCCCCACCCCAGCTCACCAGCAGGAGGAAGAGAATCAGAGTGGGGAGGGAGTGGAAGCCCAGGACTGCTAAATAATTTAGCCCTAGTAATCTGCACTGGGAGCACAGACACATATTGCATGGTGTACTGGATATTAGAGAAATGGAAAAGTAAAATCCAAGATGGAGACTGCGAGTGGGTACCCACAGCCAGCTCCCATGGGACCAAAGAAAAGCAGGCATGTTTTAAAAGTCTTAAAGGGACAAGGGCTCAACAGATGGACAAAATTGTCCTAGCACACTCAGCCCAGCAGGCTGGGAATCTTGAGGAACTTCAGGCCCCATAACCCCCTAGGGGGTAAAGCAACCCCGAAGCCACTCACAGTGATAAGCAGTCTGCCTTTCATTCCCCCTGGCCGGCACTGCAAGTAAACCGGCTGACCCACCACAGCTGCAGAGCAACTGGGGAACAGCCCCGCCCACAGCAATCACACAGAGTCTCCTCCCAGCGCACAGCTAACCGAGACAGACAGAGAAAGCCAGAGCAAGGTCCAGAAGGCATGAAGCGGCACCATTCTCACAGGAGAACACATCCGGCATGTCTGCCACCCCCCGCAGTGCACTTGGTTATCCCAAGGGCCGCCCCGCCCACGGCAGCTCAGGGCATTACCCCAGAGACTGTTCCCAGTGTGTGGGTAATTGGCACAGGTAGCGGAAACCAGAGCATGGTCCAGAAGGCATGAAGGGGCACAATTCCCACAGGAGAATGCACACGGCATGGCTGCGACTCCCCGCAGTGCTCTAGGCTATCCTGAGGGCCACTTGGTCCACGGCAGCTCGGGATTAACCTGGAGGTTGCTTCCAGTGTGCAGGTAACCTACACAGGCAGCAGAGAAGGGCAAGGTGACCAGCAAGCAGGAAGAGACTTTGTTCTCCCAGCTGACACATAGACCACCTGCCTACGACTACCTCTATCACCATGAAAAGGCAGAAGAATTTGGTCCAGTCCAGAATTACCCAGACAACCCCTGAGATAGGGCCTGGTGAGGTAGATATAACCAAACTTCCTGAAGAAGAATTCAAAATAAAGGTCATAACCATGCTGATGGACCTGCAGAGAAATATCCAAGAGCTATGGGATGAAGTCAGGAGGGAGAATACAGAAATAAAACAATCTCTGGAAGGACTGAAGAGCAGACTGGATGAGGTGCAAGAGACTGTAAATGGAATAGAAATCAGAGAACAGGAATAAAGAGAAGCTGAGGCAGAGAGAAATAAAAGGATCTCCAGGAATGAAAGAATATTAAGAGAACTGTGTGACCAATCTAAATGGAACACTATTCACATTATATATATATATATATATATATATATGAAGAAGAAGAGAGAGAAAAAGGGATAGAAAGTGTCTTGGAAGAAATAATTGCTGAAAACTTCACCAAACTGGGAGAGGAAATAGTCTCTCAGACCATGGAAGCACACCGATCTCCCAACACAAGGGACCCAAGGAGCACAACACCAAGACATATCATAATTAAAATGGCAAAGATCAAAGACAAGGACAGAGTATTAAAGGCAGCCAAAGAAAGAAAAAAGGTCACTTACAAAGGAAAATCCATCAGACTTCTCAACAGAAACCTTACAGGCCAGAAGACAATGGCATGATATATTTAATGCAATGAAACAGAAGGGCCTTGAACCAAGAATACTGTATCCAGCACGATTATCATTTAAATATGAAGGAGGGATTAAACAATTCTCAGACAAGCCAAAGTTGATGGAATTTGCCTCCCACAAATCACCTCTACAGAATATTTTAAAGGGACTGCTCTAGATGGAAGCACTCCTAAGGCTAAATAGATGTCACCAGAGAAAATGAAATCACAGCAAAGAAAGAAGACCAACCAAATACTAACTAAAGGCAAAAAATAAAATCAACTACCCACAAAAGCAGTCAAAGGAAAGACAAGAGTACAGAATAAAACACCTGACATACAAAGAATGGAGGAGGAAGGGAGAGAAATAAAGAATCATCAGACTGTGTTTATAATAGCTTAATAAGAGTGTTACAGTTCGATGGTTAGATAGTAAAGAAGCTACCCTTGAACCTTTGTTAACCATGAATCGAAAGCCTACAATAGCAATATGTACATATGTATCAATAATTACTGAAAATGTAAATGGACTGAATGCGCCAATCAAAAGACACAGAGTAATAGAAAGGATAAAAAAGCAAGACCCATCTATATGCTGTTTACAAAAGACTCACCTCAAACCTAAAGACATACACAGACTAAAAGTGAAGGGATGGAAAAAAGATATTTCATGCAAACAACAGGGAGAAAAAAGCAGAAGTTGCAGTACTTGTGTCAGACAAAACAGACTTCAAAACAAAGAAAGTGACAAGAGATAAAGAAGGACATTTCATAATGATAAATGGGGTAGTCCAACAAGAGGATATAACCATTATAAATATCTATGCACTGAACACAGGAGCACCTACATATGTGAAATAAATACTAATAGAATTAAAGGAGGAAATAGAATGCAATACATTCATTTTAGGAGATTTCAACACAACACTCACTCCAAAGGACAGATCCACCAGACAGAAAATAACGAATGACACAGAGGCACAGAACAACACACTAGAAGAGATGGATCAAACAGACATCTACAGAACTCTACGCCCAAAAGCAGCAGGGTACACATTCTTCTCAAGTGCACATGGAACATTTTCCAGAATAGACCACATACTAGGCCATAAAAAGAGCCTCAGTAAATTTAAAAAGACTGAAATTCTACCAACCAACTTCTCAGATCACAAAGGTATAAAACTAGAAATAAATTGTACAAAGAAAACAAGGCTCACAAACAAATGGAGCCTTAACAACATGCTCCTAAATAATCAGTGGATCAATGACCAAATTAAAACAGATCAACCAATATATGGAGACAAATGAAAACAACAGCACAACACCCCAACTTCTGTTGGATGCAGCAAAGGCAGTTCTAAGAGGAAAGTATATAACAATAAAGGGCTATTTAAAAAAGGAAGAACAATCCCAAATGAATAGTCTTAATTCACAATTATTGCAACTGGATAAGGAAGAACAAATGAGGCCCAAAGTCAGGAGAAGGAGGGACATAATAAAGATCAGAGAAGAAATAAAATAAAATTGAGAAGAATAAAACAATAGGAAAAAAATCAATGAAACCAAGAGCAGGTTCTTTGAGAACAGAAACAAAATAGATAAACCCTTAGCCAGACTTATTAAGAGAGAAAGAGAATCTACACGCATAAACAGAATCAGAAATGAGAAAGGAAAAATGACAGACACCACAGAAATACAAAGAATTATTAGAGAATACCATGAAAATATATATGCTAATAAACTGGATAACCTAGAAGAAATAGACAACTTCCTAGAAACATACATCCTTCCAAGACTGACCAAGGAAGAAACAGAAAATCTAAACAGACCAATTACCAGCAATGAAATTGAATCAGTAATCAAAAATCTACCCAAGAACAAAAACCCCAGACCAGATGGATTCCCCACTGAATTTTATGAGACATTTAGAGAAGACATAATACCCATTGTCCTTAAAGTTTTCCAAAAAATAGAAGAGGCGGGAATACTTCCAAACTCATTCTATGAAGCCAGCATCACTCTAATACCAAAACCAGGCAAAGACACCACAAAAAAAGAAAATTACAAACCTATATACCTGATGAACGTAGATGCAAAATACTGAACAAAATATTAGCAAACCAAATTAAAAAATACATCAAGAGGATCACACACCATGATCAAGTGGGATTCATCTCAGGGATGCAAGCATGGCACAACATTCAAAATTCTATCAACATCATCCACCACATCAACAGAAAGAATGGCAAAAACCACATGATCATCTCCATAGATGATGAAAAAGCATTCAACAAAATTCAACATCCATTCATGATAAAAACTCTCAACAAAATGGGTATAGAGGGCAAGTACCTCAACATAATAAAGGCCATAAATGACAAACCCACAGCCAACATCATACTTAACAGTGAGAAGCTGAAAGCTTTTCCCCTGAGATTGGGAACAAGGCAAGGATGCCCACTCTCCCAACTTTTATTCAACATAGTAATGGAGGTCCTAGCCATGGCAATCAGACAACACAAAGAAATAAAAGGCATTTAGATGGGTAAGGAAGAAGTCAAACTGTCACTATTTGCAGATGACATGATACTGTACATAAAAAAACTGTACAGAATCCACTCCAAAACTACTAGAACTAATATCTGAATTCAGCAAAGTTGCAGGATACAAAATTAATACACAGAAATCTGTTGCTTTCCTGTTGCTAACAATGAACTAGCAGAAAGAGAACTGAGGAAAACGATTCCATTCACAGTTGCCTCAAAAAGAATAAAATACCTAGGAATAAACCTAACCACAAAGTGAAAGACATATACCCTGAAAACTAGAAGACACTCGAGAGAAATTAAAGAAGATACCAATAAATGGAAATTCACCCCATGCTCTTGGTGGGAAGAATCAATATTGTCAAAAAGGTCATTCTGCCTAAAGCAACCTACAGATTCAGTGCAATCTCTATCAAAGTACCAATAGCATTCTTCAACGAACTGGAACAAATAGTTCTTTCATATGGAACCAGAAAAGATCCCAAATAGCCACAGCAGTCCTGAGAAGGAAGAATAAAGCAGGGGGAATATAGCTTCTCAACTTTAAGCTCTACTACAAAGCCACAGTAACCAAGACAATTTTGTATTGCCACAAGAACAGACCCATAGACCAGTGGAACAGAACAGAGAGTCCAGATATTAACCCAAACATATATGTCAATTAATATACCATAAAGGAGCCGTGAATATACAGTGGGGAAATGACAGCCTCTTCAACAGCTGATGTTGGCAAAACTGGAGAGCTACATGTAAGAGAATGAAACTGGATCATTGTCTAATCCCATACACAAAAGTAAATTCAAAATGGATCAAAGATCTGAATGTAAGTTATGAAACTATAAAACTCTTAGAAAAAAATATAGGCAAAAATCTCTTGGACATAAACATGAGCAAATTCTTCATGAACATTTCTCCCCTGGCAAGGGAAACAAAAGCAAAAATGAACAAGTGGGACTATATCAAGCTGAAAAGCTTCTGTACAGCAAAGGACACCATTAATAGAACAAAAAGGCATCCTACAGTATGGGAGAATATATTCATAAATGCCAGATCCGATAAAGGGTTGACATCCAAAATATATAAAGAGCTCTCGCACCTCAACAGACAAAAAGGAAATAATGTAATTAAGAAATGGGCAGAGGATCTTAACAGACACTTCTCCAAAGAAGAAATTCAGATGGCTAACAGACACATGAAAAGATACTCCACATCCCTAATCATCAGAGAAATGCAAATTAAAGCCAAAATGAGATATCATCTCACACCAGTTTGGATGGCCAACATCCAAAACACAAACAACAACAAATGTTGGTGAGGATGTGGGGAAAGGGAAACCCTCCTACACTACTGGCATGAATGTAAATTAGTTCAACCATTGTGCAAAGCAGTTTGAGGGTTCCTCTAAAAACTAAAAGTAGAAATACCATTTGACCCAGGAATTCCACTCCTAGGAATTTACCCTAAGAATGCAGCAGCCAAGTTTGAGAAAGCTGTATGCACCCCTATGTTTATCACCACACTATTTACAATAGCCAAGACATGGAAGCAACCTAAGTGTCCATCAGTAGATGAATGGGTAAAGAAGATGTGGTACATATACATAATGGAGTAGTATTCAGCCATAAGAAGAAAACAAATCCTACCATTTGCAACAAGATGGATGGAGCTAGAGGGTATTATGCTCAGTGAAATAAGCCAGGCAGAGAAAGACAAGTATCAAATGATTTCACTCATTTGTGGAGTATAAGAACAAAGAAAAAACTTAAGGAACAAAACAGCAGCAGACTCACAGAACCCAAGAATGAACTAACAGTTACCAAAGGGAAAGGGCCTCTGGAGGATGGGTGGGAAGGAATGCATAAGGGGGGGAAATTGGGGCATTGTGATTAGCACACATAATGTGGTGTGGGGGGCATGGGAAGGCCGTCAATACAGAGAAGACAATTAGTGATTCTATAGCATCTTACTGCGTTGGTAGACAGTGACTGTAATGGGGTATGTGGTGGTAATTTATAATAGGGGTAGTTTAGTAACCATAATGTTGCTCATGTAATTTTGCATTAATGATACCAAATTTAAAAAAAAAATGAAATGAGCCAGTACACACAGCAACATGGATGAAGCTCAAAAAACTATGTTAAGTGAAAAAAGCCAGATATAAAAGTATATAAATATGATTCCATTCTAGAAAAGGCAAAACATTTCTATTACGAGCAAAAATCAGAATGGTGCCTAGGGCCAGAGGATTGGGGACCAACTGGATAAGTAGAGGGAACTCTTTGGGATGGCAGGCATGTTGTATCTTCTGTGTAGTGTAGGTATGCTTATCAACTGTACATTTAAAATGGATGAATTGTATTATATATTCATTATATGAAATAAAGATTAAAAGGAAAAAATAAATAAACCTTTTAGTTTAGAGTTCTACAAAAAAACTTAAGTAATAATTCCTCTCTCATTTATGAAGATAACCTGACCTTGCTGTAAGAATGTGTAATATAAGAAAAATTACAGACTTGATTCACTGAAAAACAATATATAATGGTGATAGAGCAATACTGAGTTGGATTCATCCTCGAAATTAAAGGTAGGATTAAAAAACCTACATTAGAAAATCAGTCAATGCAGTTTGTCACATTACCAGATTGAAGGAGAAAAATCCTATCAGTATATGTAGAAAAAAATTGTGTGATGAAGTCCAGTATCTCTTCATGAAGATAGCAGAGCAAAGGTAACTTTCTCAGTGGGACATATATTTTAAAGAAATTTATATTTAATGGTGAAACCTTTTATTTAAATTTATTGAGTTTTAAATAGACAAGCTAAGTCTAAAATTTATAAGGAAAAGCAGAGGGCTAAGTATACCCAATGTACTTTTAAATTGGGTTGAAATAGTGTTTGACATTATAATGGTTTGTGGTCCTCCAAAGCTTAACCCCACCTGGCAGTATTTTTAGTATTTAATTTCTCTGAGTTTTCTTGAATATTACAAAAGCACCATTTATACTGACATTGAGTTTGTGGAAGGTATACAAAGCGTATGTAAGGTCAGTGCTACAAAACTGGTAGATAGGTCATTGGAGGATTTTGAGATGACTAATTGATCTGGAAGTCATCAGTAGAGGTAGTCTATACATGCCAGTAGATTGCCATTGGCTGCCTTTTGATTTTGTTGTTGATGTTTGATACTTATGCTTTTGTATGTGACTTCGTTTTTTAGAATTAAATAAAAATATCCTGTTTTATTCAATCAAATAAAAATTATTCAACCTGTCAGTTATGTTAAGTACTGAAGAGAAAGAAAAAAGGTCAACAATATCTTAATGAATATCTGGCAGCTAATTAATTTAAAAGTTTCTCAAATGATGCAAAAGTTGAAAGTTTACAAAATACTGTAGGAAACTAGTTTTTTCAGTTGTTTTACTTGGCTGTTAAAAGTAATTTTAATTTCTTAAAAATGTGCTCTTATATTAATGGAAAATTTGCATATATAATTTGATACAGCACAGTTTATAGAAGTAAATTATATTAAAAAGCAAATAGCTAAGTGAAATATTTATAGACTGAAATTTTAACTTTTAACTTAAAATTTTATTTGGTCATTTGCAACCCTGTATTGAATAAAAAGTAGACTTTATACACTTTTAATATATAAAATCACAGATATACATACAGTATATAAACAGTATACTAGTGGTACTAAAATTTCATAAGGGAGTGATAAGGAGAAAATATCTGAAAAGGCTATTTAGGTGGATAATGGAAGAAAGAAAAGCTAAGAAACACTTGTCTAGAAATAATATATATAAAGGTGGTAAAACTATAAAGAAAAGCAGAGAAGTGATTACCATAACATTCAGGATTACCACATTTACCTCTGGGGAAAAGGTAGGTGCTCAGTGCTTCTATAGTTTTGAGTGTGGTCTGTTTCTTGACCTGCGTGGTGGCCACTGAGGTGTTAACCATGTAATTAAGCATTAGTCTCTGTTGATCTTTCATGTACTTTTTTGTATGGTTATTATATTTCATGGTGAAAAAAAGTAGTTTGTAGACTTTAAATTGTAGAAATGCAGAATATTATTTAGATTTTACATATGCATGATTAGGAACTAAAATCCCCAACTTGGTAAGATTTCTTAATTAAAAAATAGATGTTATATGATGAAAAGCTTTTATGAACAAAACAGAAAGTGACACTTTTTTTTTCTCAGGTGGGCCCAGTTCTTCATCCATCCACTGATGATCAGAGATGCAATTGACCGTGAAGTTGAAGCTGTTGATAGTGGTAAGAGAAGTGCTTTATGTATTGTAACTACTTTTTCTTTAATTAAACCAGGTATTTAGCACATTTATTATTCTTTATCACTAGACCATTTTATCTCTGTATCATAAAGGGTTATATTGAAATAGATGTGTCATGTTTATTCCTAAAGCCATTAAATGTCTACTTCAGTATAGATTTGAAATAAATTAACCAGATGGTAGATTATCGTTTTTTCAGTCTTTGTTTTTTGAGGGTTTTACCATAGTCACTAATCTTTTACAGGACTGTAGCCTAGTTTTTAAAGCTAATACTGGGTGTTAAAACTTTAAAAGTTCACATGCTCCTTTCGCATTCAGAGACATTTTCCCCTGAGGCTTTAAATACAACCCTGATATTGAATAGTTTATCCTTTGTTACCTGTGTACACACACAGGTACTTTTTGGCGTGAATTTCGGTAGTTCTGAATACAATTGTGATATATTTATGGATGAAGAAACTAAATTCTTGACCAGGAAATGCATTTAATTTTATTTTTTGACAGTTTCTCTTATCCTTTGGGATTTAAAGAATGAAGACAATAATGAACTGTGTGCTTATATAGGGCAAGGCTTCATTATAGAGCTGTGCTATAAAAACCCTTAATTACAATAAAAAGAACCACTGCTTGCCTTGTTTTAGCATTAGAAATAGTAATAGTAGGCTTAGGGGGACTACAGTTCACCACAGTTCATAGGTTAGGCTTGGCTTACAACAACTGAAAAGGCAAGGGCTCTCTACTTGTTCTTTTGTCACATTTTTCTCCTTGGCTTGATTTAGTGTCTAGTTCTAATAATGACTTAATGCATTCACTAGGCTGAGTAAACTGCAGATGGCTAGAAAGAGTCATCTGTCTGAAAGTTAGCAGACTTTTGTTTTAGCTGTTGAAAAGTTACTGTGGCCCTCGGTTTATTTGTCAAAGTGGGTGGGATGGAGTTATATTTCTTCCTAGCTCAAGGAGCAGCTTGTAATCAAGGATTTATTTTCTTCATTATTGTTACTTGCCTACCACAGTGTCTGTTTTATCATAGGCCCAGATAAAAATTTGTTGAGTGGATGAAAAACCAAACTAACCAAGGAAAATTCTAAAAGCCTTTCCTACTTGAGACCCAAGAACTATTCTCTGTCTTAAATGCTTTCATGTATGTTTTTCTTCATACAGTTTCTAGAGTGGGTTGCAATTGGTATTTAGAAAATTTAAATATTGAATTTGATTTTACAAGTTGAAGTCAAAATATATTTTATTGTATTTTGAAATATTATGCAGAAGTACACGTACATACGTATACATATGTGATGTATAATAATGTACATACACATACAATAAATAGTTTGGATTTAAGATGAACTTAAAGGCTCTGTTTTTGTTTTTGTTTTGTTCATTTGTTTCTTTTTAATGATAGGAGACTTCAGTTTGTTATCTGATACAAGTAGCTAGGTATGTTCTTAGTCACTTAACCTTTTAAGTATGCAGGATTTACTTGAGACCAGGAAGCTGTAACTGGTGTAATAAATTACTTTACTATTCATTTACCAGTTTTGAAAGCACATTAATCAGATGTGTTTTCTTCTCTTCAGATGTGATAGTCTTTTGTTCTATCTTGTCTCATTCACATGTTTTTAGTTGCCTGGATGCTTGGATGGCCTATTCCATGTAAGAGAAGTTGAAGGGAGGTTTAACTGTCCTGGCAGATTCATTTTCGTTTTCCTTTACTCCTCTCCACTTGCTTATGGAAGAGATTCTTTCTTTCCTGGTTTTTAAATTTATTATCTAGTTCTAACTTCATTACTTTATCACTGTGCCCTGAATTGACAATCTGTTTCTGGCATACTCTTTCAGTGGAGTGATTATACACATGCATATACAAATGCATTTATAAGCATTTATTTGCACAACACAGATAGGTCTGTTTGGTGTTTTACAGTTTTCTTAAGAACACTTAATACTTGAAGCTCATGTAAGTGTCTACAGGGTAGGTTTTAAAATGGGATTAATTAGTTGCTGAAGAAGACTGTAGAGAAAAAAATTATTCCTAATGATAAGCTCTTTACTCTCAAATGAGCATGTGTAATTGCCTACATAGTATGTCCTAGTGATTGAGATTGAGGATATGGCCAAAGCCCTTTTTTTTACCTAATCCAGTAGCAGAGAGTGCTGTGTTCTGGTGTTTATATCCTATTTTTATCAGTTTTAGGGGTAGTAAATCACTTCCTATGAATATGTTTACATATTCTGGCCTATTACTTTCCTGTTCCTGCTGTAATGAACTGCCAGAAAGTTAGTGGCTTGAAATAACAAATTAATTTTCTTAAACTTGGGGGTCAGAAGTCTAAAGTATCCTTTTAGAGCTTTATTCTTTTTGGACGCTCCAAGTGAAAATCTGTTCCCTGGCCTTTTCCACTTTCTAGATACCACCTACAGTCCTAGGCTGTGGCTCCTTTCTCTATGTTATGAGCCATCAGTTTAGAATCTTCTCTCTTCTCTTACCTCTGCTTCTGTCCTTATATTTTTCTTTGTTTTCCTTTACTCCTCTCCACTTGCTTATGGAAGAGATTCTTTTGATCCTGTTTCTTCTTTCTTATAAGGAAATATGTGATCACTTTGGGACCATGCAGATAATCTAGGATGATCTCTCCTCAGGATCCTTAATTTAATCATACCTGCAAAGTTCCTTTCACCACATAAGGTAACATATTCACAGGTTTTGGAGATTAGGACGTAGACATCTTTGGCGGGGGTCATTATTCAACCTACCACACTTAATAATGGAATTGTTTCTCCTGTGTTAATAATATCTTCATATTGTTGATTTAGACTTTATGGCATATTCAAGTATTTTACTGAGCATGCTTACTTCTCTTTCTTTCCATCCCTACTATCATCACTTCAGTTTCAACTCTCTTCACCAAGTGTAACAGTGATGACTTTTGCTTCCCTTAAATCTCTTGCAACTGGAATGGATTTACCAAGTCCAAATCTGATAATGTCACTATCCTAAATATCTGCAATGCCTTACCATTACTCCTATGATAAATAAATAACATTTATTGAGCACTTTTTGTGTGTATTATTGTGATTGTCACTATCTCATTATCCTCATTTGACACATAATGAAACTGAGGCTTAGAGGGTTTAAATAATTAACCCAGAGTCCAGAAATTCATTTCCCCAAGGACCCAAAGTCAACAATGATGCCAACCGTATGATACCAAGGTCTGTACTTGTACACATGAAGTATTGCCTCCCAAAGGTCTTACTAGGCTCTTTCAAAAATGGTTCCTTCTTTATATCTCCAGCCTGATGCCTTGCCACTCCTTTGATTCTGAATGTTGTTCAATCACATTGACAGTCCTTCTGTTTTTCAGAGGTGCCATATTCTCCTCTTTCAAATTTTTCTCTTGAGAATGTTCTGCATATTCCCATTTCTCCCTCCCTATTCCCTAGAAAACTCCATTTGTCTCTCAAGGCTCAGCTTAAGTCACTCCCTGAGAAGCCTGTGTCCCTGAGCCCACCCCCCAAAGTAAATTCATACACGAAAATAAGACAAAATTAGGTTAAGTGACAGTCTTTTTATATTCTCATAATACCCTGTGTTATAGCACTTAACTATAGTGATCTATAATTTCTACTAGGCTCTAATCTCCTTTTAAACAACTCCACTGGCCTCTTTGCCATGTTTGAGTTCATGTAGGTATTTCTTGTAAAGCCTTTGAATTTATAATTTCCATATGTGGGAACCTTCCCCCAGATATTTTTATGAAATCATCCTTACTTTATTTGGATTCTGCTCACTTGTTACTTCCTCAGAGAGATCTTCTGTGATCACCTGCCACCACTCTTCTTTCCCTTACCAGGTTTATTTTTCCTTATAGCACCCATCACTGACTAACATTGTTAAAATCTATTTGTTGGCTTATTTATTATCTCCCCTGCTAGAATGTAAACCCCTTGAGGGCAGAGAATTGGTCTGCCAATAAAAGGGAAAATTGGTCCCTTTTATTCACATTTCTACTTCTAACAACTAGTTCTGTAGTACCTGCCACATAGTAGATGTTCAGTAAATATTTGTTGAAGGAATGTATCTTATTTAATCCTTATAAAAATCCTATGAACTAGATGCTAGTAACTTCATTTTATAAATGAAGAAATCGAATCAGGGGAGTTGATAATTTCCTTGAGGTGGTACAGCTTAGTTAATGGCAGAACTTGGATTCTAGCCAAGATATTTCTGACTTCAAAGTGATTATTAACCACTAATATACTTTATTATCAACATAGTTGGCTTTGGGGAAAGTTTAAATAATATATATGACAAATTGCCCAGATAATAAGGAATTTGATTTAATATTTTATTAGCATTTTCATCAATAAAAACTTGGATATAGCATCCTAAGAGTTAAATCCTTTCAGATCATTAAACTACTTTGTTTCATTTGAAAATAAGGGAAAACCTCTAGAAAGGTGAACTGACTACCCAAAGTTACAGAATATTTTAAGTCATAGAGCCAGGCCTAGATCATTGCATTCTCTACTTCAGTCTTATACACATGATTCATAAAATTAATATTTGTTACTTCCTTACTTTCAGTTCTGTAAACTTGAACTCCCAGATAGAAAAGCAGATATTGAACTTCATTTTATTAAAAGGGTTTCTTTAAAACTAACAGAATATCAACTTGCAAGACCTTCTGATGCAAACAGAAAGGAAATGTTGTTTGGAAGCCTTGCTAGACCTGGACATCCTATGGGGAAATTTTTTTGGGGTAAGATGCCAAATACTTATTTCATATTTTCTAGTTAAGGAAGATAGAGAATATGAAAGTTGATAAAGAATGGAAGGTTATAAAGGTAGGGCACTAGGTGTTTTTTACTTTTTAGGGTAGGTAGGTAGCTTTTCAAATAGAAAGTGGGTGAGCATGCCTATATTTGGTTCTCTAACATTGGATATATCAAGAATAGCACCTAACAATAATATTGTGAATGCTTTTTGGGTACCAGATGCTCTGCTAATACTACATGAATTATGTCATTTGATCATCATAGCAATGTTAGGAGCTTGCTACCATTATCTGTATTTAAAGATAAATAAATAAGCTCAAGGAAGTTATTTAATTTGCTTAAATCACACAATGATAAAGGTGGGATTTGAACCTGTTGTAAAGTCTGTGCTCTACCCCAACCTGATATTTCCATTTATCAATAGAGATTCAGCAATGATTTCTCTAATAGTTTTTGAGCTATGACCTAATTTTGTATAACTGGTAAGCTGTTTAAATGGTATCTGTTTTTCATAAAAGGCCTTTCTTAATGTTAGAATCCAGATATAGTTTCTTATTAATCCTCTTGACCGTAGAGTTGAATCTGGGAAGAGTTGATCTAAACAGTACTTCATTCAAAGGATGTTTGCTTCCCTGTAAATTTTTTGCTGTTATATGCATTTTATATGACATCCTTGCTTTATGTGGTTTATTTTTAACAATTATACAGAATATTATTTAAAAATTCTGAGATAAACCTGAATTGAATACTAAACTAATTATTAAGAAAGGAAGCTTAAGGCAATTACTGTTGTTGAGGTATTATTAACTGGACATTAATTCCTTATGTGCTAAAACATATTTCAGAATTGTTTCTTGTGATTTTTTTTGTCTTATATTGATAAATTATCACTATTATTGTACACTTGTTCAATATTGAGTCACTTGGGTTACTTCATTAGTTTAGTAGCAGAGAATGCATTGTTTATAGAAAGTTTTACAAAGTAAACTTAGTTATTTCTATAATCTTGTTCATCTTTTTACAGGAAATGCTGAGACTCTCAAACATGAGCCAAACAAGAACAATATTGATACACATGCCAGGTTGAGAGAATTCTGGATGCGTTACTATTCTGCTTGTTACATGACTTTAGTGGTTCAGTCCAAAGGTAATATTAACTGCTATGGCCTTTAGAATTATTCTGAAGTAGTGCTTTCTTAGGATTTGTTTGCCTTGATTAGTATTGCAGTGCACTATTACTTTAATGCCTGACCCTAACACAAACTAAAGGAAATCAGGATTTGGAAAGGTCACACAGCAAGTGGCACAGCTAAAGAGAAGCACATAATCATCTGATTCTCAGGCAAATGTTTTTTCTCTTATAGACATAGGTCTGATCTCTAGGCTAGTCTGTGAGTATACAAAAATATTAATAGGTCATGAATTGATCTTTTAAGCCGCATTGAGCTGTTGCCTCTCTTATCTCTGGTTTTGCATTTAATTTGTATTGATCATAAACTCTAACAGCGCAAAGTGTCTGTCTTTTCATCCTTACATAGGGTCCAGTAAAATGGTATGATTAATTGAAATCCATCATGGTGATGATAGCAGAAGCATGTTAAGTGTGAAATACTGATTAATACTACTACTCTTTTCCTTCTTTTATCATTATCTCCAGTAACTGATGTTAATGCTTTCTCATTAAAGAAATCATTGTAGCTTTATTTTGTTTTCTTTATATTTCAGTCTCCTTAGGCTATTTTTTACAGTCAGTCAGTTGCTGAACTATTCCTTTTGACATACCTTAGAGTTTGCACATTTCTTTTTAAATAAGTAATCTTCTCACCCTAATAGGATTCTCCTTCTTATATAGTTTTGTTCTCTCATTGTCAAAGTTAAGATCAGAGCTGACTTGGCACTTAAATATAAAATATTTTTGCAATATTAGTCCACTGAAATTGACTTGAGTGTAAAGTCATGGATATGGTATGGTGGGTTCTTCTGTTGAAACTATAGATGTGCTTCTAGATTCCTTGTACAACACATTAAAATTAAGCCATTCCATATTCAGTATGTAATACTAATTTGTAATTTTTACTTACCATTTCCAAATCTATCATGAACATGCATTTTTCTTCAACCTAGGTACTATTTCTTTTGCATTCTCTTCCTCTGTGGTGACAAATATAAGAGCATATTAATGCTTGTTGCAGATTTCTAAAGTAAGCCCCAGATACTTGATAAGAGAATCTTGCACACTCTAAATTCAGTTGATTTTACTTGAGCATCTATTTTACCATTTAAGAGTTAAATATCTATGTAAATAGTATAGAATAAATTTAGAACTTGGTTTGTCTAATTTGCATCTTGCCTATTACATAACTGGGGCATCTCTTTTGAGAATTAATGAAACTTGTGTTTGGTACTAACAGATACTATCTAGTGATGTAATAAGTCACGGGATAAAACTAACGGTTTCCTTTTTTTTTTTTCACTTGGATCTGCTTTACGAGAAATGTCAAAAGAATTTCTTATAAAAAAAAAGAGCCAAAAGAAGATAGAAATCATATATATATGAAACCTAAGAGGAAGATGTATTAAAACCTAAGGAAGTATAAATTAATATAAAACAAATTGAGTATAAAGGTACTAATGAGCTATCGAGGAGAAGGGTCTGTGTAGTGTGGGTTAATTGGGAGAAACCTTCCTAGAGAAAGGAAGTTTTGGAATGGAGTAGGAGGATGATTGGTGTATTCCTATCTCTTTGCCCTTCACACTAAACTAATGATAAACAAACTTTTTTTTTTAACTTGTGTGCTTTTTCTAACTTTACCAGGTAAAAATAAAGGAGACTAACAAAATTATATGTGTCTTAAAGTTTTCTTTGTTATTTTTCCTGTTTCTTATTACTGGTTAAGAAGTGGCAGGTAATGCCCAAATTAAAGTATTCCTTTGTTGTATAGCTAAAGATCTGTGAGAAATCTAATTGTGTTTCTAACTTGACATTGCGTTTCCCTATCTCCTCCCTGCCCTCTCCACAAGAAACACTGGATACTTTGGAAAAGTGGGTGACAGAAATCTTCTCTCAGATACCAAACAAGTAAGACATTTATTTTCATTAATAATACACCTTTAAATAGGCATCTTCTTGTAAGAGTCTCAAAAGTTTTTTCTTTCGGCTTATTTCTTAAACATGTGAATAAATTAAGACCTCATGTGGTTTAGCAAGATCACACAGCTTTTGAGTGGGAAAACTGAGATAAGTCGAATTTCCATAGTTTCTGTAGTTCAGAATTTACAAGCTTATAAACTTACAGTAAGCAGTAATTCTGAAGAATTTAGGACTCCTTTTACATTTATTCAGAGCTTTTTTCTTACTGTGTACTGTTTAAAACTGATGCAAAAGCAAGTATTGTATTGAGAGGCTTTTTATTTATTTATATGTATTTGTATTTTTTGTATTTTTTGTATTTATATGTATTTTTATTTATATGTTTATTTATATGTATATTTATATAATACACACACACACACACATATATATATATAATATGCACACATATCCTCTGTCTTAAAGAAATTATGTTTCTAAGTCAGTTATTTGGAATTTGGAATGTCCCATAAGAGAAATAATTCTGTACATGATGATTGACTTTGTATACTTCCCAAAAAGTCTATTTCATATAATTGAACCAAATTATTTATTATTAGAAACTGTATATAGGGTTCCAGTTCAGAAAGCTATTTTTTGTCTACTTTAAAGTTATCAAAATTGCACAGTATTTAAAAGACACTTCTTTGTTTTATTTTTGTTACAAAGATTACAAAAAATTTAATTCTGAAGCAATTAAGTCTTTCTTCCCACTCCTAGCAGTTTGCATTTTAGTAAAATAAGTGAAATCAGATTTTTTTTCTTGCCTCAGGTGAGTAAGCTAGATGTTTCCCAGTTCTTCATTCCAAGGCATAATTTATTTTAAATTTATGAAAGAAAATTGGCTTTAAAGTATTAGAATAATTTGTAGTAACAACTGATTAGTTATTATTGTCTTGGCTCTCTATATAAATTTCCACTGGTAATTAACTACTTTTTATGTGTAAAATGATAATGAAAGCCATGCCAGAGTCCTGGGGTTGTTTTACGTGTTTTTGTTTGTTTTTGTTATGAAATGAATATGAACAATGGAAATGTCAAATGGCAAATTGAAACATGTTTCATTGTGAAATTTTACTGATAAAATCAGAGGTGTACTGCATAGAGGGATTCATTATTAGGTCCTATCAATCCCTGATGAACATTTTTAAAAAACCTTTTAAATACTGTTCACTAATAATTTTGGTTCCTTAATCAGACAGGTTAAAAGGTCTAGGTATTTTAAAGTGAATTCATATTAATTCTTAGAAGAATTGTTAATTATAGTATCTTCAACCAGATAAGAAGCTTCTAGGAGAGTCTGTATTATTTAGGTACCACAGTCCCTAATACAGTGCTTTATACCTAATAATCAATTCATATGTATTGTTGAATTTTTTAAAAATCTCTGGTATAAATTTTCTTTCCAAAATGGCTTTATATAGGAGGAGAACTGAAGATCTTATTGGGCTGATAGAGGCAGTAAATATTGGGAGGGAGGTCCCTTCAATTCATTGTTTTCTATCTCTTTTGAGTTTTAAAGGTATTTGAGTTATTGGGACTAAGATTAAAAATAGGTTGTTTAGTTCAGGATTTTGTGGCTTTGTTGCCATCTGTTCACGTATGCCTAAATGCTTTTCAGCCAGAAATATGTAGAATAGATTATAAATACCTTTCAGTTAGGCATCCCTAAAGATACTGCTTATAAAGGCTTTTGCCAATTAAATTTTAATGTATTTGTTTTATTTTCAGTGGGTTACCCAAACCAAACTTTGGCCATTTAACGGATCCATTTGACACACCAGCATTTAACAAACTTTATAGAGGTTCGTGAACCAAAGGTTTAAAACTGTTTGAAATAACTTTAGCACATTCTCTAAAACTTAATTGAGACTGCCAATTTTCTTTGAAAATGAGAACACAACAGAAAGTACAGCTGGATTGGAAAGGGAGTAGATGGACAGTGGAGATTCAGTTCGTGACAGATAACAGGCCACTAACTAGCAGCAGAATTGGTTGCTCTAGTACGCTGCTGCTACTTGAGTCTGTTTCATGCTTTCTCCCTGTTTCCCCTTGTTCCCTTTTGTTCTTTGGTTTTTTGTTTCTTTCTTATTTTATCTATATCCTCTTTTTTACCTTTCAAAAGAGAAAAACAGAGAAGGGGAAACCATTTTGGAGACCACATTTCCTCTTATCTTCCTTATAAAAGAAGTTTTTGTTAGATGAAGAAAAATTTAATTTGTAAAGAAATAGGGGGAGAAATCACCCTTAAATCTTACCATCCAGAGAAGTCATTTTGGCAAATTGCCCTTTGAATTTATGTAGGTATGTTTTCTTAATGTAGTTGAGATTATAAGATTATACACTTCTCTCGCCTTTTTCATTTAATATTATATTTGTAATAATTGCCTAGTGAGCCATCACATGGTTATGCTATAATATACTTAACGATTTGCCCATATGAATAATGCAGACATTCTTAACTCACCATTTCTCTTTGTTCCCTTTTTTATCATGGCAGATTATTTTCTCTTTCTCTTAATTGCCTAGGTATTCCGTTCTCCTCTTCCTTCACCCAATTGCCAGTCTCTTTCCTCTTCCCCTCCTCTAATCAATGACTGTTGCACCCTTATCTGCTGCTAGTTCCATTCTATTTTAGCCGACTCTTCCTAGAGACAACTTACATTCAGTTGTATTCTTTCTGGCCATAGATTTTGTCTTCATAGAACCATAGAATAATAGTGCTGGGAAGAATCTTAGAGCTACTTCAGCCTAACTAATTCACCATACAGTAAGAAAACAGATACAGAAAGATTTAAATGCATGTAATTTTCTCAAGGTCATATAAACACTTAGTAAGATAAAGGTAGAGCTGGATTTCGACTATGGGTCTCCTGATTCCTAGTCCTGTATCCTTTCTTGTAAGAAGGGATCCATCCTCAGGAGCATTTCATATTTTCATAGTTCTTTTATCCATGTTTTCTCTACCTATGAAATCAAATTGAAAAGAAATTTATAAAAATTGCATTATTCAAACTGGAAAATTGGCAACTTGAAATAATGATTACACTGTATTTAACCTTCCCTGTTTAGTTGAGGATGAAATATATTGAGTTTTTAAAAAATTTCATGTAACATAGTAAAACTTATGGAGGAACATTTATATCTATTTTTCTGAAAAATATTTTTGTTTAGTTGTTCCAGTCAGAAAAATTCATGCTCTGACCATCACATGGGCACTTCCCCCTCAACAGCAATATTACAGGTAAGAGTTCAAGGGCAAATTTACTCTATTTAAAGTACTCTAACAGTCTTATTTTTAAAGCATACTAAAAGGTTTAAATTTGAGGGATCTGGATTTATAAACAAAGGTAATGTGGTGAACTGGTAAATTACTACTGATTTTTCAAGCCCTGTTATGTATTTTAATATCTTTTTGTTTATTAAAAACTAGGGCAATTAGTTATCTTTTCTGAGTCTTTGAAATTCAGTATCTTAGTATGAATGCTAACTTTTGTAACTATTTTCTTTAGTACTTCGAGTACAAAAATGTATTAGCTTGTGATTTATTTGTTACTAGTGACCATTTAGTTTGATCTTGTCTAATTAAAGTTAAATAATTTTGCACCTGGAATATGACTGCAGTATAAATCTCAAGGGCTTACTCCTTTGACTTAAGAATGAGTGAGAGAAGTTTTATACAAATTAGGAAAATATTCAGCTTGTTTATATAGTTATCTTACATGAACAATATAGCATGGACCAAGAAGCTCTTTCAAGACGGGGGTCAGTCAATGTCTACAAGTACATTTCTATATATATATAAATAAATGCCAAAGAACTGATAAAAATTTAACTTAGCTTTTTAAAACTATTACCAACAAAAGCATGAAGACACAAGCGGAAGACAGTAATTTGTATTGCTTATATAAGCTCAGTAAAATGCTTTTTTTAACATTTATGTTAGAATATTAGAGTAAGTCTTATGAATTTAACATGAACAGTATTACCACCAATGAGAAAGCAAAAAACATGTATATTGTTTGCTTGCCTTCGATGCAAGGATAATATAGGAAAAAGTAGTACATACTTATTGTATAGTTATGTTAGAGTATCCCAAAAAGTGTTGAGTTATTATACACATATTTATAAGTTTATTCTGTTTGCCTTAAATTTTTGCTATAAAAATAATACATGCTTTTAAAATACTAAAATAGGACAAAAGAGTTTTCAAAGTAAAGCCATGCTTTTCCTTTTGTCTCTGTCCTCAAAGATGTGCCCAACATTAACAGTTTCTTACATATATCCATCAGACATTAAAACAATGATTATTAAACTTCTTTTTTATGGAAATCAAACTATTCTATGTATACTATTCCTTTTTTTTTTTGGCAATGCTTATTACTTAATAAAGCCTTGCTTATTCTCTGATTGATTACTAAGGTACATGAATTCCTAGTAAATTCGCTTTTTTTGGGGAGCCATTGTTTACAAATAAGAAAATGTTTATCCTTTCAGAGTTACCAAATATAGTACAGTTAGTTTTGTTCAGATGCAAATGTTGGATGACCAACTGGGTTTACTCTTCAGCTGATTTGTTCACCTATATCAGTCTTAAATATAAATATAATTCAAATTCAAATTTTAAACAATGTGTGGGCTTTGGGGATTGTTTAACATAGTTGAAATCATTATGTCTTTTAAGACTTTACTGAACATAGTTCTGTAAACTCATTTTAAGTTTTAAGAATGTTTAGATTTGTAACCTAATTTTTCTGTATATTTTTATTTTGGTAGGAATACATTTCCAAAGTTATAGTAAAAGCCAGTGGGAAGAGACAAAATAACATACACTACTCAGACTATTAAATATTAAAGTATATTATTATATAGTAAAGCATTTTTACCACTTACTGGTGTCATGAAAACCCTTTAAATAAGTAGTTAGGCAAGTGAAGAGAAAAAGAAAAATACAGTGAGGCTTTCTCTTGCCAAGATCATGCATTTATTTAAAGGAAAAAGTAAAAC
Organism: Manis pentadactyla; assembly: GCF_030020395.1. NCBI lineage: Eukaryota > Metazoa > Chordata > Mammalia > Pholidota > Manidae > Manis > Manis pentadactyla. Next base: position 41,443,931 of record NC_080022.1, on the reverse strand, counting down.
TATAAGCCAGATTTTCTGACATATAAAGCAGCACATTTCAGTTTACTATAGAGTCTGATGGAACACTGGAAGCTTTTACAGATGCAGAGTGATTTATATCTGTATTAGACTCTAAAATGATACAGAATCTATATTATTTCCATTTCGGGTAAAACAAAAATGAAAGATTTTACCGTGAAAAGAATTAAGTTTGGTGTCTAAGAGAAAAAGTAATAAATTTTGGAGTGATTATACTATTCAGTGATTTTGGATGAAGAAATTAAATATTCCCATGTTTTCTGTTTTTATCTTGCTGCTATAAAATTAATTATTTCATGTGAATGGAATTTATATGAGAGAAAGTTTATAATCATATTCTCAAATATCAGTCTTAGTAAAATTTCCTGGTATACTTATACCTTAATTATTTTTATTTCTGACCTTAACTTTTTTTTTTTAAGGGTGAAGCCACTTCATTATATCTCTTGGCTCGTTGGACATGAAGGCAAAGGCAGCATTCTTTCTTACCTTAGAAAAAAGCAAGTATTCAATTAACAAGTGCTCTCAGTGTAGCAATCTCTGAAAAATTAGAGATAGTAAGTGTTGTATAACCCTTCTTTTCTGATTTAGCTTTGTCTGCTAGGAAGCCTAAAATCAAATCTAATGCTTAATTGTAGTCATTTTAATGGCCATATTTTATTTGTGTATTTTTTTGGAAGCTGCCTTATGTTGAAAGTAGTTGTACACAAAAGTTTTTAAAATCACGAACTAATAGATTCCAGAATTACATAAAAGATTAGTTCTAATCAAGAATTTAGATTTGAATAGTAAATAAGTGAATTATTTAAATGCTGTGGATCTCTAGGCTTTCCCAACCCAAGAGGGAGACTTTAATGAAAACTTACCATTGGGCAGATTAATCATAAGTATGTGGGACTATGAACAGTATATGCAACCGTGTCAGCAGAAAGTTTCCTAATGCATTTAAGCACTTGTTGAAGTTGCTTAGCCACATAACAGAACTACAGCTTTAGAACGAGGACCAGTACTTTTAAGTAATTCCTTATTTAATTTTCTATACACTAATTCAAGAATGGAAAGGTCAATGAGAAATTTAAGTAAATACTTTAAAACATTGATGTGTACTAGAACATTCAAAGAAGTTGAAAGGGCAGGGTTATGAAAGAATAAACTAATGATACTAGGTTTCAGATGTGCACAACCTTTCTGCCTTACTAAACTTTATTAGAATTTCAAGTTCTTCATTCTGGCCACCTCCCTTCTTATTTTAGACTACTAGATTATTCTAGTCAGGAAAAGATACAGTTTCACTGCTTCTTTCCTAGACAACGTATGTAGGTTAACTGATAGTTTCAAAGTGCTCACTTGACATTGTAAGTAGGCATGTATCTGAAGTGTTTTAAGGCTTCTCCTGAGAGACAGGTTCTAAAAGGGATGAGTGCTGTTCTCTTCAACAGAAATTACTGTGGCTTCATAAAACTGTTATGTTTTACTATGCTGTAATATATATTAATGTATCCATTAAATAAATACAGCTATTATTTCCTTCCGATGATTCTTGCATGCACAGCAGTTCTTGGGAGGTCTTGTGCTCTTAAACTTTGTACTTTTAAACTTATTGTTGGAAAGCATGTTTACAGCAAAGTCTGAACTCCCCAAATTTCATACAGAAAGCCTACCTATTTTGTTATTTTGAAGTATTTGTAGATTATTAAGACCAAGATCTTGATTGGGTTATTTTTCGCCCCCCCAAACTGTAGGTGCTGGGCTCTTGCATTATTTGGTGGAAATGGTGAGACAGGATTTGAGCAAAATTCTACTTACTCAGTGTTCAGCATTTCTGTTACATTGACTGATGAGGGTTATGAACACTTCTATGAGGTAAATAGTTAAAATGAAAGTTTTTTTATAATATAGATATCACTTTATGCAAAAGTGTAATCAGATGTTTTGTTTCAGGTTGCTCATACTGTCTTCCAGTATTTAAAAATGTTACAGAAGCTAGGCCCAGAACAAAGGTAATACTTACTTATTAGAATTGGGCCTGGAGTTGATCCAGGATGTTTTAACCTTCAGGCTACCAAAAGGCATGCTTTAGTCCTGTCTTGATAGTTTTTCAGGCATTTCCTAATTTAATTTCCTTTACTGGTGCTATATCCTTATTCCTCTACATGTGAGTACCCCATGTGAATCATAAAACATTAAGGGTTTACATTTATGTAACCAGTCTGTCTGTCTATATGCTTCTCTTGCTGATGATTCTAATGACAAATTTAAATATGTATTCTAGTTTTAAATTTCTTCTTTCATAGGATTTTTGAAGAGATTCAGAAAATTGAGGATAATGAATTTCATTACCAAGAACAGGTACTGAAGTCAAATTCTTTTTTGAATGTTATCTGTGACCAAGTTGAACCAGTATGGACATTGTTCCTCTTTTTGGAAGTGTCACTGGAGTTTTAATTCTGCCACTCTCTGTCATGTGAGTCTCAAGATGGCCTTGAGGCTATCTGAAAATTAACTCTTGTGTTGAGTAGCAGTGAGAGGATTAGGCAGATTGACACAGATCATAATTGTGTGACAATCATATTATCTATGTAGTCATCCATCTGTCTATCCTTTTGATAAACATTCATGGGAATTAACATATTGTGAAGACATTCAACAAGAAAATCTGTGGTAATGACCACATAGAATATTAGAAACAGTGTGCTTTGGGATTTCAGGTCAGGAAGAGCATTTGCCTTGACTAATAAGATCAGCGAGGCTTCATGGATGTGGCATAAGATTTACATTCTAAGTAGTGGGAAGCACATAAATAAGGAACTCCCGGGGTATTGTGAGAAAGTGAATGATCCTGTGTATTTGTATTGTAGGCTATATGAAAGGAAGGTATTGTATGAGACTGAAAGGTACAGAGTTTAGAGCAGGATTTTTTTAAAACCCCTTTTGTGCCTTGGATTCCTTTGGGAATCTGTTGAATCCTATGGACTCCTCAGAATAATATTTCATCCCTCCAACTTTTTAAATTTACAAAAAATTGCTGTAGTAATAATACGCTTAATTCATCACTTAATTTCACTAATTGGTAATATTTTGCGACATTTTCTTCTCTCTCTCTTTCCTTACATATGAATGTCTGTGTGTCTTTGTGTTTTTCCCCCCCAAAATATATGAGATTTAATTACATTTACTTCACTCCTAAATGTTGTTTTTAGCATATATCTGCTATAAACAAATGTATCCTCTTGTATAACCTCACTAAAGTTTCACACTCAGGGAATTTAACATTGAAACAATACTTTTAAATATTATGCAGTCCATAGAATAGTGTTTTTAAGTGCATAAAATACAGTAGTTTACAAAGGAATATTGAAATAACTCAAAATAATAAAAATTAGTAATATATGTCTATGAATAACAAAATCTAGCAGTACATCTTAGTTTAAGTAGCAATGAGTGATATTTTGAGATATCTGCAACAACTATATTGTGATTTCTATTGGTTATAGTCATAGTACTCATACAGCTGTGGTTTGTTGCCTATATTCATATTTGAATAAAAATTGTTAGAGGTTAGTGAAAATTTTTAAAAAAAGTAATTTCTTCCCACTCCAATTCATGTACTCATTCCCTCCCCCAACTTGCCCACTGTATCTTGAAAGAGATGTCTGAGAACCTTCAATTAAGATCCCTGATTTTAGAACAGTTCATAGAGAATCTTGAAAGGTGCCTTTTTTGGATTATCACCAGAGACAATTCCCTGAATATCTACTACAGGTAGAGAAGATGAAGTACATGAGGACAAAGTCACAAAAACTATAAACTTCCTGTTGTTCTTGACTCCTGTGTAATCTGCTCTGTATACCTGAAGTCATTAGAGATTGAAATAGAAATCTTTTTCTATGAAAACAGAAAGACTGCTGTGACTTATGTTAGCTATTAGAGGTTTTTTTTAACACTTGTCCCTATAACTAGATTGGTATGTGTAGAACCCACAAGATATCTTACCAGGAGTGGTTTTGTTCAGTGTCCTTATTAGCTGTGGTGGCAATATGTGGGCCAGCACTGTGGCAGGGAAGGAGTGGGAGCAAGAACTGAGGACTACCGTCACACATAAGTGATACCCAAATTTCTTTTTTGGGGATCAGCTTTTTACATTGGTTGAGTGAATGACATTTTCTTTCTTTCTGCTCATCCAATTCCTTCTTAGCAAGACATTCCAAGCTATCTGTTTACTGTCATCTCCCTATTTGGCTGCTCCTTATTTTTTTCACCTTTAGCAATATTCATAAATACTTGATTTTAAAACACAAACCCAAAATATCTTAGATTAAAACCTATCCAATGCAAAGGTCTGTATCTCTCTGTGAACTGCTAAATTAATTCAAGTAGCTCAGCTTATTTTGACTTTATTATAGATTTCTTTTTTCTTAACAAAGTTGGAATGTCACATCTTCAGATTTCTGGTTTTCTTCAGTAAAGGCAGATGGGAATGCCCTTTTCAAACTATTCAAAGCAGTCTTTTTTAATTAAGAAATTTGACATTTAAAAAAAATTTCACATAGGAACTTGGACTCAGTATGTCTTTTATATCAACTATTCGAACTAGAGAAAAGCTGTATAAGTGCTTTTCTGTAGGCAGAAAAACAGGAATAAATGTAACGGTAATGGAAGTCCAGTGAGAGTTTGTAGACAATATTAGAGGATAGAAAATAACAATTGTTGGAGAAGATGTAGAGAAACTGGAACCCTCATATACTGCTGGTGAGAATGTAAAATGGTACAGCTGCTTTGGAAAACAGTTTGGTGGTTTCTTAAAAAGTTAAACATAGTGTTATCATATAAGCCAGGACTGACACTCCTAGGTATACACCCAAGAGAATTGAAAACATGTATGTACACAAATTATATTCATTATAGTCAAAAAGTGAAGACAACCCAAATGTCCATCAGCAAATGAATAAACAAAATGTAGAGTATGCACACTATGGAATGTTACTCAGCCATAAGAAGGAATGAAGTACTGACTGATGCTGCAACATGGATGCACCCTGAAAACAGGATGCTAAATGAAAAAGGCCAGTCACAACAAGTCACCTGTTTTATGATTCCATGTATATGAAATTCCAGAATAGGTAAATCTATTGAGATAGGACACAAATGGTGGTTGCCAGTGGGTGGGGGGGTGGTTAACGGGGAGTGACTGCTTAATGGGTGTGGGGGTTTCCTTTGCAGGTAATAAAATATTCTGGAACTAGATAATGGTGATAGTTGCACAACTTTGTGAATACAAAACCACTCTATTGTACACTTATTTTACTGATGTATCGATGCACAATCATATTGGCTTCAAGTGTACAACACAGTGGTTCAACAGTTACCCATATTATTAAATCCTCACCCCCACTAGTGTAGCTACTGTCTTTCAACATAGGAAGATGTTACAGAATCATTGGCTACACTCTTCATGCTGTACTATTGTACCTGTGACCAACTTATATTATGATTGAGAAATTTTGTGCCCTTTTCTCTCTCCCTCCTCCTCCCCAACCCCTCCCCCACAGTACCCACCTGTCACTTCTCAGGGTCTATGAGTTTACTGCTATTTTGTTCATTTTGTTTTGTTTTTATATTCCACAAGTAAGTGAACTCATACGGTTATTTGTCTTTCTCTGCCTGTCTTATTTCACTGAGTATAATACCCTCTGTCTGGGTCCATCTGTGTTGTCAAAAAATGGCAGGAATTCTTTCTTTGTTATGAATGAATAACATTCCACTGCATATATGTACCACATCTTCTTTATCCATTTCATCTATTGCTGGCACTTTGCTTGCTTCCATATCTTAGGTATTGTAAATAATGCAGCAATAAACAGGGGTGCATATATCTCTTTGAGTCAAGGATTTTGTTTTCTTTGGTTAAATTCCTTGAGGTAGAATTCCTGGGTCAAATGGCATTTCTATTTTTAGTTTTTTGAGGAAACTCCATACTGCTTTCCACAGTGGCTGCACCGATTTACACCTCCACCAACAGTGTAGGAGGGTTGCCTTTTCTCCTCATCCTGTCCAAAACTTGTTATTTCTTGTCTTTGGATAGAGGCCATTCTAACTGGTGTGAGGTGATATCTCATGGTTTTTATTTTCATTTCCCTGATGATTAATGATGTGGAGCATATTACTCTGTTGGCCATCTGTATTTCTTCTTTGGAAAAATGTCTGTTGAGGTCTTCTGCCCATTTTTAATCAGGTTATTTGGGGTTTTTTGGTTTTATTTTTTATTACATCTTAAATAATTTTACACTTTAAAAGTGTGAATTTTGTGGTATATGAATTATGTCTTTAAAGAAATTGAAAGATAGCATTTTAGTGTTTTTCTTGGTACTTTCTCCATTGTCTTGGCACCAAAGATCTGCTTTTAGAGTCCTTAGCGTATTTTCATAGGAATTTTTTTTTTTTTAGTATGCATTACTCTATTTCATCCTCAAAATAAAATCTATATTTTCTTCATTACAGAAGCAAAAGCCATTCCTACAGGTTTTAGTACATCACTTAAAACGTTATAAGAAATATTTTTGATTCACTCAGTTTTGTAGCATACTGATTAGAGCAGTTAATTTACAAATAAGTAACTGGTGAAAATAACTAAGAAAATTTGAACAGAGTAGGAGTTTAATTTATCATTAAGCAATAATAGCACTTTAGCTATTCAACTTGATGATTCAGGAATGTTTTCTGAAGTGGGGCCAAAAAAGCTAACAATGAATCTTTTCTTAATTTTTTCTTGCTGTGTTTTTATGTGCTAATGGATTAGGTAACATGTATCTTTGGTCTCTAGTTTGATGTATGTGTGTCTCTTTTCTTCTCCATGAATGCAGTAACCTTCACTTGTATCCTGCCTTCCATTAGATGAGAGAACACCCACATTGTCTAGTAAGGGACTGGACAGTGGTATTCTGGAAAGACTATTCACTGCTACATTCAGAGGCCTGAGTTCTAATGTCTACTCTGCCTGTCACTGTGCACTCACTCTGTGACCTTGGGCAAGTCACCAATTAATCTGAGTATATTTACTCATTGTAAAATGTGGGAATAGAACTACTTGATACCTTAAAGACTTGTCAGTTTTAAGATTCTATGCATCTGGGTGCTCAATAATACTTGAATTGAGTGTTATTTCCATTTCAGAAGTTCCATTGAGAAGTATTTCCATTTCAGAAGTTAGAGGGCTTGTCGTCTCTTAGTTTAAAAGTGATATAATGTACTGATTAACTTACAGTTTTATCTAATGAAAAATTTTGATTTCTATATTGATTTGATTCATGTCTACAAATAATTTTTAGGTGACAGTGTTGTTCTGATAAAATGATGAAGACTCTGTCTTCAGGAACCTCATAGTCATGTGGGGCACTTGACATGTAAACAAGCATGTATGGTTCAGTGTTGTAATTACTCTTATGAAGAGTCTGTGACATGATTACAGCCTAGCGTGTTGTGTAGAGCTAAGGATGGGGAGATTGGAGGGGTGCTCTGGCTAAATTTTCTTAGAATCCTGAGCATCAGATTCTTAAATTGCAATTATATCTCATTATATCTGTTCAGATGCTTTGGTTTCATTGTTTGAAAAGGAGAAAAAGTATTTGTATTTTGTGGCAAATTAAAGATAATAATGGGGAGTTTCTGATGTGAAATAATTTTACTTCTTTACAGACAGATCCAGTTGAGTATGTGGAAAACATGTGTGAAAACATGCAGCTGTACCCACTGCAGGATTTTCTCACTGGAGATCAGCTTCTTTTTGAATACAAGCCAGAAGTAAGGAGGTTTCCATTTCTAAACTTACTTTTAGAGAAAGAAGAGGGTGAGAAAGTACATAGATACATTTTAAACTGTGAGAATGGAGAAAACTTGGTTATATTTAGTCAAATTTTTTGTTTGTTTATACAGAAGTATCAAAAGTTTTGTGGATAATTTTTCATGATTTTTGGATATAGATTATGTTTTAATATGAGGAGAAAAATCAAGTCCTCCTCTTAAGTACTATTCTCACTATTTTTCAAGTGTTGAAACATATACTAAAATAGTTAAAGTGGATCCTAAAAATTCTGTGCTTTAACTGTTAAGCATTCTTAGAGATTTGTTTAACTTACCTTTTAATTCAATTGGAGACAAGACAAATCTTAATCATTTGAAAATATTTACAAGAAAAATATAAGATTCTCTGAATTTGAAACATATGACTTATAGGTAATATTACATACATACAAATAGTTTGTCAGGGTCTTCCCTCCACTACTACTGGGGAATAAGTCATTTTGTTCCATATAGGGTAGCAGTTCTCAACCAGGTGTGATGTTTTCCTACAGGGGCAGTCTGTTGGTGTCTGGAGACATTTCAGTTGTCACAAATGGAGGGAGTTGGGGGAGGGGGTTCTTGGCATCTACTGGGCAGAAGCCAGAGATGCAGCTATACATCCTATGGGACAAAAGGTGGCACCCTGCAACAAAGAATTACCCAGCCCAGGACGTCAGCAATGCCAAGGTTGGGCAACTCTGACACAGTGTATTCCAAAACTACTAATTTTAAAGAGGGTAGGGGAAAGTAAGAGCAGCAGCGGCTGCGCAAACTTGTCATCCCCCTAGGATGGTTGTGCCAGGGGTCCAAGCGTTTTTTTTTTCTGAACCACCATTTACTGTTTTTTCTCAAAGAAATGGTGTTTAAGTGGTAGTTAGGATCTCAAATCTAACTCACAAAATTTTCTGTTTAGTCTTTATCATGGTCCTTATTGAAAGAGTCCCTATACTAGGATTATTGTATTGATTCTTGGGTATGAGGTGTGGTATAGTATCTAAGGTTAAGAGCATAGTCTTTGGAATCATGTACAAACCTGGTTAGAACTGCATTTTTGCTACCTCTAGTTGTGTTGTTCTTTGCAGATTACATATTATTTAACCTGAGCAAACTACTTAACCTTTAACCTCTGAGACCAAGTATTCTATTAACAGGATATACCTTAAGGTTGTTTTTAGAATTAAATGAAATAACATGTTAAACACCATCTGGAACATAGTAAAAGCATAATAAATGATAGCTGTTTTCTGCTGCTAATACTGTTAGTACTCTGTAGGATTTGAGATGAGCACTGTTTATAGCATTATCAGGAAACATTGAAACAATTGATAGAGGAATGAAGGTTTGTAAATTAAGGGTTCATGGACTATAGATAGTTTCATGAGCATCTAGATGCTAGAGTCTTGGGGTTGTCTCACATAATGTGGTTTTAACTTTTTAACAGATATATTTGGTAAAGTTGCTGTGTGTGTCTCCCTGCCCCCCACCCCCACACCCCCGTCCCCCAAATTAGGTCATTGCTGAAGCCCTTAATCAGCTAGTTCCTCAAAAAGCAAATCTCGTTCTGCTGTCTGGTGCTAATGAAGGAAAATGTGACCTCAAGGAGAAATGGTTTGGGACTCAGTATAGTGTGGAAGGTAAAGTATTTTAACAACTGTCTTACATTTAGGTATATTGGACTCAACTGGGAATTTCTATTCCTTAATAATTTGTCTGATGGTTTCTGTGGGAAAAAAAGTATATCACTTTTTAGAAGTTTACTTTGAAATGAAAATTTTTCATACTACTTTGCAAGAAATCATTTTCTGCTATGTTCATATTATTAGCTAGTGAACAAACCCTGTTGTCTTTGGGGGTAGGTTTTGACTGTTCTTAGAAAAGTACTTCTCAAACTTCAGTGTGCATATGTCACATGGAGATCTTATTAAAATACAGGCTCTTATTCAGTAGCTCTGGGGTAGGGCTTGAGATTCTATATTTCTAATAAGCTCTCAGGTGATACCAGTGCTGCTGAGACCACACTTTGAGTAGCAAGTATCTACAATGCCTGGATATGTCACTTACAGTTTTCCTAAAAAAGGAGAATTGACATGTGAAGGCCAGTTGTTGACTGGATTGTTATTAAGAGAATTCTGAACATTGCATTATTTAGTGAATAAATTTGTTTTACATCACTGCAGATGTTGAAAGCTCTTGGGCTGAACTGTGGAAGACTAATTTCGAATTAAATCCAGATCTTCATCTTCCAGCTGAAAACAAGTACATAGGTTAGTAAAATAGCAATCATTACACATAATCCATCCATGTACTATATTGATAAAAAACTAATAGCATTTGTAAAGTATACTATATTTTACAGAATATCATTTAGATTCATATTTGAGTTTCCCAGTAATGCTCTGGAGTAGGCATTACTATTTACTTGTCCCAATGAGAAAACTGAAGCTTGAAAAGCAAAGTGACCTGTCCTAGACTATTCAGTTGGTGAACAGAGGAAACAGGACCTAAACATAGACCTTGGGACTCTCAGAAGCATTTTTTTTTCTTATATTTCATAGCCATTCCTTTCATAGCAGTGTCTATAGGAATTGCCATTATCTTGTCTGGTTGTTCAAGTGTTTTTCAGACTATAGGTTGCAACCCATTAGAGGGCTGTGAAATCAGTGTAATGGGTTGTGAGGTCAGTGTAATGAATTATGAAAGCTTTAAAAATATTAATTAAAATGGAAAATAGCAAAATGTTTCATTGCATAAAGAAAGGGTATTATTTCAAGAACTTATTTTCCAGATAGGTATTTATGTGTATCTGACTACTAGCTTGCAATGGAAAACATTTTTAATTGTGAGAAACACTGGTCTAGGTCAAACTTATGCACAGTTGTATATAACTAACTTACTCAGAACACCATTTTCCCCAGCAGTTCAACTCCTAGGTATATACTTAAAAGAACTGAAAACAGGGGCTCAAATAAATACCTGTACATGAGTGTTCACAGCAGCATTATTCACAATAGCCAAAATGTTCAAACAGCCCAAATATCCATCAGTGAATGAATGGTTAAACAAATTATAGTATATATATATGATGAAGTATTACTCAGTCATGCTACAACATGGGTCAACCTTGAAAACATTTTGCTGAAAGAGGGGGTCACATAATATGTGATTCCATGTATATGAAATATCCAGAATAGGTAAATCTATAGAGCTAGGACACAGATGATTGTTGCCAGTGCTGGGGGTGTGGTTAATGGGGAGTGACTGCTTAACTGGGTGTGGGGGTTTCCTTTTGGGGTGATGAAAATGTTTCAGAACTATGGAAGTAGTGGTTACACAACATTGTGAGTGTACTAAATGTCCCTGAACTGTTCACTGTAAAATAGTTAATTATGTATTATGTGAATCTAACCTCAATTAGGAAAAAAAGCCTTTTTAAAAAAGTCTTACATATTTTAGACAAATTCAACATCTTGAATTCTTCAAGTATCTAAACAACCCAGTTCTTTATAGTAAATATAGCAAGTACTTTTTTTGTTCTTAAGTTTTTCTTAATGTAGCTGTTTCTCACCTACATATTGATGAAACAGTTTATATTTTCATTAACTTAGAGGATGTATTTGACTTTGTTTGAGCAGAACTATTTTGTGAGCTTTCAAACATCCGTAAAGTTGGTAGAAGATATTCTTGTTCCATAATGGATTCGTTTGTAAATTCATTTATACAACTGTCCTGACCAGAATTTCCTCTCACAGTTAAGATCGTCTTTTGAGAAAGGGATTGATGCAGAATATGAGAGATTCAGAATCAACCCTTGGGAAATTACAGATCTTCAGAGTTCAGTGTGTTTAGGCCAAGAGAATTTTGTTTTCAGTATTGTCTAATTTACTGCACTCCAGCATTTGAATTTGGCTTATTTTTGCCACAAAGAGGAAATTAATTAGATTTCTGAAACCAAGATCAGGTTGCTGGAAGTCCTATTGATATACCTGAATGAATTATACTCTTTTCTTTTGTTAGCAACAGACTTCATGTTGAAGGCTTTTGACTGCCCTGAGACAGAATACCCTGTTAAAATTGTGAACACGCCACAAGGTTGCCTGTGGTATAAGAAAGACAACAAATTCAAAATCCCTAAAGGTAAAACGTTTCCCTCCCAAAAAGGAGTGAAACAAGTATAGCAACTCTTTCTCTACTTCATAGCAACCTTTCTTCCCTGCCTCCCTGTCACCTCCCTCCCTTTCTCCTTCCTCTTCCACTTGAAGGCCTTTCCTAGGCTTATCTATCCAACCTGTACCATGCTCCTGTGCTATCACAGAAATCTTGTAGACATTACAGATTCCAGGAAATAAAGATTCGAGCCTAAAATGAAGTTGTTTTCAGGGATTTTCCTCTCAGCTAAATGAAAGCAGATCCAGGTGTTTAGCTATCTTAGGGAACAGGTGGTATTTTTTGAGCATTATTTTTAAAAAGAGAAAAGAGTATGCTGAAGGAAATTATTCTTAGACATAACAGATGTAGTCTAGCATTAATCTTCCATCTGTCTCCCTCTGCCATTTTGTTCTTTAGAATAAAGGAAGCACAGTATACAGTTAACACCAAAGTTCTTGGCTTCAGTGTGTTAGCCCAAACTGTATTGCCTTTATTTTCTGTTCTGTGCATAGGAACTTACAGAAGCAACTCGGAATCAAAGGCTGAGTACTCTTGGTTGCCATTTAACTCATATCCCTAAACTCAACACAACCATACTGTAGCTCTGAAGGATTCTTGAGTTCATTGTGAAGGTGTTCTTTAAATAGCTTGTAAGAGTTTCTAAAACTGTTCATGTTTATTTGGCTTCTTTAGGAAGGGTCTGCTATAATTTTATGTGAACATTTGGATTGTTTCCTTAGTGTTCCTGACATATATGCTATAAACATTTTTCCTGACCAAACCTGTTGATGAATATGAGTGTTCATAGACTTCTCTCTGTATCTTCCTATATATCTGGTGTTCTGTAGACTAAAGTGTGCCCTCTGGACACTATGTAGAATGGTAAATAATCACTTTTTAAAGGACCCTTAAGAATAATTAGGATTTAAGGATTAATAGGTTTTTTTTTCAGAATCTGTAAAATACACACACACATGTAGGTACAGTATGAGGGGAGAATAGCAGATGTATAAAATATTTGAGGCTTCTGGCCTGAATTTTCTTACTTTTGGTCTTTTTTTCTTTCAGCATATATACGTTTCCATCTGATCTCACCTTTGATACAGAAGTCTGCAGCAAAGTAAGCAATCATCCTCTTCTGGAAAATATTTTTTTATTATTGAAAAAATGTTTTTTTCATTCTGAATCACTCTATCATTTTCTCTGTCAGTACTTGAGCTGTGCTACTGATTTATGTATTTGTTCTGTGCCCAAAACAAATTATTTGTATCGATAGTAACATTAAAGTGGAATGTGGCTGCTCCCTCTCCATTTGTAAAACAGACTGAGCAGTTTACCCTAACTGTCGTAAAACTACTGGACTGAAAAAGCTCCTTAGAGATGACTTTGGGTTAGCTTCCAGTCTACAATAAGGACTAATGAAACTCTTGATCCTATATTTAGGTACTGCTAAGGAATCTGATTACATTTTGTTGTTAGTAAATTACATATATGTTTATGTAGATGCACCATGGGAGGTCAGAGAACCTAAAATGTGCCTGAAACCTAGGGAGGTGCTAAGAAAATGTGAGCACACTTCTTCCTTTCCTTTGCCACTTGAACTGTAAAAGCCAACCTTAAAATGACAAGTAGCACTAACATTTATTAATATCCTCTTAAAAAATGCATTGCCCTCCTCCCTTCCCTCAGATTTTTATGTGTCAATCAGAAAACCTAGGCCATAGGTATAGCCAGAGCCTTTAGGCCAGTTGTCTTTGATGCCTTTTACACTTATCCCATCATGCATTATAAATATTATCATTCTCTGCATGTACTTGACATGACAAGGATTGGGAAGCACTGCTGAAGGGAGGAGTTGTATAACGCCCCTGGGAAACTGAGTCCTGGGTGAGCGGTATTACATGTGGCTCAATTAGTATACAGTTTCACATTCTGGATTAGTGAATTAACACATTTCTAAAAGTGAAGGTTCTTACTCTAAATCAAAGCAAATATATCCATGTCTCTTTCTTGCCAATTAATGACCCTATTTACATTTTATACTCTCAGTGTCGTCCTCTTTGATATCTTTGTCAATATCCTTACCCATAACCTTGCGGAACCAGCTTACGAAGCGGATGTGGCACAGCTGGAGTATAAGCTGGTAGCTGGAGAACATGGTTTAATTATTCGAGTGAAAGGATTCAACCACAAACTACCTGTAAGTACAAATACTCTGTTTTCTTCATAGAGAGCTTTAGAATTTTGTATTTATGTTTGTTGCCCCTGTAGCGCCAAGCATAGAGGCTTGTGCATGGGTGGTGTACATAGAAATTATTAATACGGATTTATCGTGTTTTCTTGGCTGATGACAGTTATTCTAACTTTGGCCACACATAAGAGCAACGTATATTCATTAATTGCTTGGCAACGCATATAACACAGCGTGTGTCCGGGCTTGATATCACTTACCTTTGCTGTCAGCTTCTCTGCCATCAGGACTGGCATTTAAGACTCGTTTGAGCTTGACTTCATACTGTACAGCAGTAATGGATTTAAAGCACATTGCCTGAAATGGAGTAGAACTCAAATGTGTGTGTCCTTTGTCTCTTCTTTCATTCTGTCTCTTTGTTTTAAGTATGTGTGTTTTGTTTTCCTTCCAAGTTTATGAGCCTATAAAAACTGGTTTGTATCTTGTTAGTAATTTGTCTTTTGTGTAAGGAATGTGTTTCAGGGTCACTTTGTCAAAAATTTTATAAACAGAGAAAGAAATAATATGGAATGCTAGCTAAGAGGGTTAGACCATCAAATACCAGGTAATGTAATGTACCCAACAATAAATTTTATATCTTGATTTCTTGGGTAGAACATGTATTTTAACATTTGTGAAACTGGGTTCATACGGGAAAAAATCTGGAGGATGTGGCCTGGCAGAAGTTAGAACCGTGCTTAGAGGAGATAGCCTCCACATCTTAGCAAAGACCCTAAAGAAGTCACTCATCACAGTGAACAAAGATTGGTTCTAGCAGGAGACACCATGGAGTATTTTACTTTTGTCAACCTTCAGAGGCCTTATAAATAGACTGTAGCTTAAGAACCAAACAGATTAAAATCTAATACAGTGGCTATCATTTGGGAGGTAATGTTTTAAAAAACACAAACCATAGAAAAGTACTTGAGGTTCTTCATTTTATGAAGCTCACCTGGCCTTAATATTAAAACCTGCTATTTTAATATATGTGTAAAACTAGAGACTAGTTTCACCTACAAAATATAGATGAAAACATTCTAAAACTTTGAAAATTAAATGTAGCAATATAACAAAAAGAGTAATTCACCATGTTCAAGTGCCAGGAATGCAGAGGGTTGATTGTTAGGAAGCTGACAAACATAAATCATCATAGCACACACAGGTCAAATGAGAAACGCTATATTAATATGGTGATAAATGACAAAAAAATCATTCAATAAATTTGGGCATTCCTAATAAGTAGGTATGGAGAGAAATTACTGACACACAATAAAAAACCTTAATTCAAAAAACAGTAACAGCAAATATTACAGTAACTCATGAAATGTTGAACATTAAAGCTAGGAACAAACCAGGCTGTGACAACTACAGTCACCTCTGTTATTCAGCATTATTTTAGAGGTTCTGGCTACTACATTAATAAATGAAAATAAAAACACTTGGAAAAGAAAATGGTGTTTTGTTTTGTTTTGTTTTTGTAGATGATATCATTAAATTCTTAGGAAGCTAAGATATTGCTAAATTTAAAAAAATAACAGGATATGGCTGATCACAAGATCTGAATGTCAAAATCAGTGGCTCTTTTTTGCTATAGTAGCAATAACCAGTCAGAAATGGATGGAAAAAATCATTCATTTATAATATGGACTAAACAATAAAATACCTAGGAATAAATAAAAAAGCACAGACCCTATCTAAAGAAAACTGGAGTTTACTGAAGCATATAAAAAAAGATTTTAAAGAAGGGAGAGACTCATCATGTTTCTGGATAGGACAGCTTGGTAGAAAGTTGTTATTCCTTATAAAATTAATATATAAATATAATATCCTCCCAATTAAAGTCACATTTAGGGACAGTAGGGATGCTAGATAAAATTATTTTTAAACTCATTTAGAAAGAAAAATGTTTTAAGAATACCTATGGAAAACTACAAAAACAAAAAAAGGGAATCATTGCTCCAAATTTAACAATTATTAAGAATGTTAGCCCCTGACGATAGTATTTGAGTCATCAGTACTTCTCTTTTATCTCCCACAATGCCTACTACCATGCTGGGCTCCTGAAAGAAAGACAACAGGAGACATTCCCTTTCCTAAACTTTAGTGGATTTTCGTGTTTCTCCACTTAAAAGTTCTTCTTTCTTTTCTTTTCAGCTACTGTTTCAGCTCATTATTGACTACTTAGCAGAGTTTAGTTCCACACCAGCTGTCTTTACAATGATAACTGAGCAGTTGAAGAAGACCTACTTTAACATCCTTATCAAGCCTGAGACTCTGGCCAAGTGGGTATACTTGAGATTAGCTTATAACTTGAGGGCCTGAAAGTATTTTCCTTCTAAGGGTGGGTGTGGGGAATGAGGCTATAGTTTCAGTGCTTATTTTCACACATTAGAGTTGTGCTGTGGTTTAGGAAAGCAGTCCACAGGCTTTCTAAACCCAGCTTAAGTAGCTGCTTGTGAGTAGGACTGAAAGTAGCCTTTGTACTTAATTAGAAGTTAAAGGTAAAAAAGGGTGTTTTTCCCAGTTTGTAAGTAAATGACAGTTAAAGAAGTGCTGGCTTTGTCACAAGTGTATCCCAAAATTTCTTACTGGTGATTTTTAGTGTCTTGGATATTGTGGTAAGAAGCTCAGTTAAACTGCTTAATACATCATTTAAGTGGCAACTGCAACTATCTAGAATTCAACCAAGTTTCCAGAAGAG
This sequence comes from Manis pentadactyla, assembly GCF_030020395.1. Lineage (NCBI taxonomy): Eukaryota > Metazoa > Chordata > Mammalia > Pholidota > Manidae > Manis > Manis pentadactyla. Next base: position 41,427,000 of record NC_080022.1, on the reverse strand, counting down.
AGCAAAAAGGCTTCTGGACAGTCTGTATAATAAGGCTTTCCTCACTAATAGGCAACCCTTGGGCCTTTCTCCAGAGCCTGCTTTTGTCCGGGGCTAATGGTAGCCTATTGGGTACCTTTGTGTGAGCCAGAAGAAAGTACCCCCTGGATGTACCCTCCTTCAGCAGGTGGGAGAGAGAGAATCGTCACCTTTGAGCAGGCACAGCCCTTTGTGCACATGCCTTGTAAGCCCCTCCTTGACCTCCTTGTTGGGCATCTATAAATGGTAAACAAATAGCACAACTTTATTAGGAGCCCTGATTTTGACAGTTATAATGAGCACAGGTAGTAGGGGAAAGAACAGTTCAGAGTCAGAGATGTAATAATTGAAAATCTGGTCACAAAAAGTCACAAAAACTTAACCAAGTAAAAGTCAGAGAGTTGTCTCAAACTATTGATCTGATGAAAAATAGCCTTGTGTATCAGTTAACTCCTCAATACCACTTTATTAAAATGTAGTAAATTAGAGTATCTATATTGAAGATTTGTTAATGTGCTAGATCTAAGAACTTCACATATATTTGTTTTATTTACTTCTCACCAAAACCCTGTAACGGTTGCCATTATTTCTCCTATTTTACAAATAAATAAATTAAATCACAGATGTTAGCTAACTTGCCAACTTCAGGCAGTTTAGTGTGGGGAGGTGGGGAAGCCGTTGAAGGACAGGGGTTAGTCTGATTCTGACGTGGAACCACTACCTGTACTCTATTGTCATTGCAGTAATAGATATCCATAATGGTGACCCCCATTAATTAACAAAATGTTAGTAAGGTTTCACATCAAAATAGTAATAATTCTAAATTGGCATGTGACTCATCTGGCAACTTACATGAAATATTTTATTTTGCAACTGAGATAAGTGAGTTGTACCAGTGAGCAGATCTATGTATAAATTTGTATATGCAATTTTAAATGCTTTTTGGTGATCATGACATTGTTTCCCTATCTTAAGTTGTGATACAAATTATCTCTCCTTGGGAATATATCATCTATAGAAGCTTAACCAAATCTTTACCCTCAAGAGTCATTCCTTACAACAAAACTTCATTTTCTGTCCTCTGTACAGAGATGTGCGGCTTTTAATCCTGGAATATGCCCGTTGGTCTATGATTGATAAGTACCGAGCATTGATGGATGGCCTTTCCCTTGAGTCTCTGCTGAACTTTGTCAAAGAATTCAAATCCCAGCTTTTTGTTGAAGGCTTGGTACAAGGAAATGTCACAAGCACAGTGAGTGTGAGGTGCTCTGTTGCTCCTGGCCAGGTCTGAATGCTGATGTGGGCTCTGGAATTACTTTAGTTCTTGCCTAAAGGGGAAGCTCAGTAGTTTTGGCTTTGTCACAGCACAACCCCTATGATGTGGGCAAGACTTTCTTATGAAGGAGACTGCTGGTAACAGGACATTGAGTGGATGGGTTTGGTAAACATACAGTGTTGGTGATGTCGAAGACTGTGGAAACCACAGTTTAATTTAGAGATTAAAGTGGGAGGTGGGGAGTGGTGAGGGATATAAACACACACATTTGCATACTTAGGCAGAACTTGTATGTCAAGCTAAGAAGTCAAGCTGAGATCTTGGGCTTTATCCTCTAGTAGATGTAGAATCACTGAAGGATTCAAAAAAGAATTTGTCATTAAGAAAATCCAGAGACCAGTTGACATGAAGTATGATTCCACTATATGAAGTGTCTAGAGTAGTCAAAGGCAGAGAAACTGAAAGTAGAATGGTGGTTACTGTGGGTTGGTGGAGGGAAAAAGGGGAGTTGTTTTATGAGTATAGAGTTTTCAGTTTTGCAGATGAAAAAGTTCTGGCGTTCAGTTTCACAATGTGAATATACATAACAGTTTGGAAATGTGCACTTAAAAATGGTCAAGATGATAAACTGATGTGTTTCTGCCACAATAAACACTGTCTGAGGTTAGGCAAAATACGTGAAAAAAAAGTGCCTTAGAAATGAAGAGGTATAGAGGATGGCCACTGCTCCGTGAATGGGTGTGGGGGTGAGGGAGCGGCGGGGGTCTAGGAAGATGTCCAAATTTCTTGCTTGAACCAATGGGTTGGCAGAGGAGTAGGAATAGTAGGTTTGGGGGCAGATGAAGGGTTTGTTCTTATACATAGTGAGTTGGATGTGTCTGTGGAACCTTGTGACTCTCTGAGGCTTCTTCCAGCCGAGTGCTTATTTGGGACTCTCCCTCAAATGTTTGGCTGTTGACCATCTCCCTGCATAGCCTCCCCATTTTCTCAGGACTGGCCTTTTGATGGAATATATGAATGGCCACTCTTGAGATGGGCTGCTGTCCTCCCCACTTCCTCTCAGTCTTTTCCCGCCAACCCCAAAACCAGCCTTCGTCTCTGGCCTACACACAGGAAGAAGTTTAAAAGCTTCAACCCACATAGAAAATAGTAAGAATAGCTACTTGCTTTTCTGAGCACAGTAGGAGTACTGGGTAGAGGTCCTTTTCGTCCAGAGAACTTTGTACCATGAATTGCTCCAGGTAACCGTGGAGATGAGCTGACCCTTCCACTTCTCTCTCATTTTAAAGAACAGAAGTTCTTTAAGAAGTGGGGGGGTGGGGGGCGTGCAGCATTCATTCAGTGTTCATGTTCCTCTGTTACTCTGTACTCTGCTGTGTATGAGCTTTCTCACTCACAGCTGCAGCTGTCATACAGGGCACAGACTAGGGGGGTAAACCGAACAATTATGTTTGATCCAGTGGAGAAAGTGTCACAGTGTGCAGGTAAACAGAGTGCCTTGGGAGACCAGAAGAGTATTCAGTAGACATATCAGATCCGTGAATGATGCATCCAGTCTGTGAATGACTTGCCCAGCATTTTGGGTGACAGACTATTATCTGCTTTCCTAATGCTATCCAGGGCTTCTCAGTCAGTCAGAATATTGATATTGGTTCTGGGAGAAATCAAAACCAGAAAAGCTTGATGTAATTGTTTTCTCCTCTTTTGCCTACTAGGAATCTATGGATTTCCTGAAATATGTTGTTGAGTGAGTATTCGTTTTTTTCTCTGTAGGGATTGTGTGTCCTTACCAACAGGAGGGCCTCAAGCCACAACTCAATTGTTACTAAATCCACAATGGAGAAGCTTTTTGTGCTAGGTTTTCTTGAGGATAGTTATGTAAGCAAAGCAATTCAGGAGGGTCTGTGGAAGGCCTGACCCCTTCTTCAGTGTTTGGTTGGGGTAGGAGGATGAAGGCACTGCCTCAGTGACCCACACTGACTCTTTTGCAGCAAGCTGAACTTCACGCCTCTGGGGCAGGAGATGCCGGTGCAGTTCCAGGTGGTAGAGCTGCCCAGGGGCCACCACATATGCAAAGTGAGAGCTCTGAACAAGGGAGATGCCAACTCTGAAGTCACTGTGTACTACCAGGTCAGTTGGCACCTTTCCACTCAGCCGTTCCCCAGCTAAGCACCTTAGGGGCACTAAGCCCTGGTGGAAGATACAGAATACCTGGGAATACTGTCCCTGTACCTTCAAGGCCTTTTTTGCAGTTATCTCTGTTGTTTTATGTTTAGGGTCACTGGCCTCTTAAAGCAATCTGCATTTAAAAATTGTTCCTGTCAGTGAAATGGATCCTTTTTCAATCACAGTGCTTCATTAATCACCCAACCACTAGTCCAGAGGGACAGAGACTGAAGTGTGGCTGGAAATTCCTACACACTCCTGATAGAACAATTTACTGATAGAACCCCGAGCAGCAGGAGGACATTTGCTAAAAGGGCAGTTTTAAAAAAGACGAAAGTAAACATAGCTAAGCAGTCAATATATAGCAAAAGAATTACTATCAGAGTCATAATTGAAGGTTTCGGAGCTCCTAGGAGAAAGAATTTATCAACCGTATATTATGGATGATGAATCTGAGGTCAAGTCCCTTTGCTGAGGTCCTAACAGCTGTGACTCAAATTTATTCCTTCTGTCCTCAGATCCTGTGTTCCTTCCACACCATTCTGGAGGGGTGGGATGGGGCTGAAGTAAGGAAGAGCTCTGCAATGATCTTAGCTGGCCCGTAGCCTACTTTAGCCTGTGGGTAGCCCACCTGTCCAGACTGATCTCTGGTATCCTGAGCTCTGGGACTCCTCTGCTGACTTCTGCTGTGGACCTGGGTTCTCTGCATGAGGGAGCCATTCCTCTGTCAGACCCTGTGAAGATCCCTGGTCTGGGCTTTGGGCAGGTCTGCATGGCCTAATTATCACCTTGTCCTTTTACTGTTTCTGGCCCTGGGCCTGAGTCTTGCCCTAGAGGCTGGCTTGTCTGCAGAGCTTCTTCCCCTCTGTTTTTTTCTGCAAGTTTTTTGTTTTTTTGTGGGGTTTTCTTGGAGTTTTTTTCTAGGTTCTCAATGTAGTTGAAGCTGAAATGACCAAACTTCATTAATGATATGGTCTGGCCTTGCTTAGTCCTGTCCACATTTCCAGTGCTTCTGACTGCTCAAAACCCATAGCAGTACTTCCTAGTTTAAGGCAGATTCATATTGTAAGGCCTGTCTGTTGAGGTGCTTTCTATTTGATCACCTCTTAGCACTAACTTCCGATACCAGCTGCTTCCTTTAGGGAACCACTTCCCTCTTCCCAGAGACCATTTTGAACAGCACTTGATAGTTTTGATTGGCTTTGTTGCAGTCCTTTTAGAGGCAAACAGGGAATCTCCGTTGCTAACTAAACAGGGCTTTAGTCTCTTCCTCTGGCGAGGTTGGAAGGAATAGGAATGCGTCTGTGTCAGGAGACATAAGAACCTACTGAGGGATGCACTAGCAACATCCTGCTTGTTGGCCTCCTGCTCTCCCTTTTGAGCAGCATTATTTTGCCAGTCTCCAGGACAGCTAGGATATGGTCTTTCAGTGTGGCATCTGCCTCTTAGGCATTTTTCTTATCCACTGGTTTTTGTGTTGCTGTGTGGCTGCAGAAGCTCCTGTTTCTTTCTCTCTCTCCATCTGAGGGATAGGTCTAGATACCCTTCACTGATCCCCAGATATTTCCTCCATAGGACCTTGAACTGCCAAGTACTTGATTTTAGGTCATGTCTTCTGGGTCCTTTGGCCAGGAGGTGGCAGGTTAGGGATTACTGGATTCACCTCCATGTCTGTCTGCAGTTAGTTCTGTGCTAGGACTGAGAATACAAACGATCAAGCATGATTCATGCCATCAGACCAGACCTTTAGTCTAGTGAAAGGCAGATGTGTAAACAGAATTGTGGAAATTTTGGCAGTAGAGGGTGTGATCACTTCTCTTTGGTGAAGAATGCCTGAATAAATGATTGCCAAGAATAGCGGGATCGTTAAAAAGCCTGAAAGCCATTGGGTTTTCAGTTGGTCTAATTTCTCCTCTCAGTCAGGTACCAGGAGTCTGAAAGAATACACTCTTATGGAGCTGCTTGTGGTAAGTTGTATAAAGGAGAGTCACGGTGTTCAGAAGCCCCTGCCCCAGCATGAGGATGGGTTTTTCTGCCTGGGCACTAGGAGCTTGGGAGTGGTCAGAGACCTGTGATTGGTAGGTGGGATGGTGTGTGAGCATGGACAGGGGGCCTGGGCGATTTAGGAAAAAGGCAGTAAGGGAGGGTGGACTTTGGGGATATGTGGAACACTTCTGGGGGAAGAAATGTAGGTTTCTCTGCCAGGGGGAGTTGGGCTGATGGGTAGTATGTTGAATTACAGATGCACATGGAGGAGCCTTGTTTTGACTTCCTTCGAACCAAGCAGACCCTTGGGTAAGTCTGCTGGCAGAAGCACTGAGCTCAAGTAAGAGTCTGGGGCTTACTTTGTGGGCTGAGGTTTGTAGCTACCCTGACTACCCTCAGAGCTCTTGGTCCTTCCATGCCTTAGTCATACTTACTGGTCAAAGCTTCTGGCATCTGTGTCTCTGACCATCATCAGGTTCTGTTTGGTCAAATTTCATGATTATCAAGAGCGAAAGCTAGCCTGTGATCCTCAAAGAAAGGAGTGGATGCCCTAACCTGAGAATGAAACAGATGCATACATATTTATGGATATTCTTTCAGGACCTCCAGGTCCAGGAAGGATATGCAGATATCCTTCACACTCATCTTTAGCACCTCTGAGGCCAGGGTCCAGATGACCACTTGAGCTTTTCACTCACATCTTCTCACTCTGGCTGTAGGTACCATGTCTACCCTACCTGCAGGAACACATCTGGAATCTTAGGATTCTCCGTCACCGTGGGGACTCAGGCAACTAAGTACAAGTGAGTAGGTGGGGCCAACTGCTACTACTGTTCTTGGCACAGAGAGTAGGAGCTGTAGGTGCTCATTAAACCTCAAGTAACTGACCAAACAGGGTTTGCTTCATTTGGTTACAGCTGCAGGGGTTACAGGATGGAGGCCAGTTCACAGACAGCCTTATCCAGGACTGATCAGTGGTCCCAGTGATCCTGTGAGGTTTGCCTCAAAAGTCCTGTAGCCACTGTGCATGGCTTGCCCGTACCTCTGGGCAGACCTGAGGGACAAGCAAGGTGGAGGTGCCTCACTGGCATTCCTGTTAAAGCAAGACCAGGGCCTTGGGCTCTCCACTTCAGGGTGTCAGGCATGGCTTCACTGCTTCTGTACTGAGGATACCAGGAAATGGGCTGGAGAGGCGGGTAGGGTAGGTTCTTCCCTGTTCTCTACTCTTCCTTTAGCTCAAGGGAGAGTATGAAGGTCTGGGAAGAGTGGACTTCAGTCTCTTTCCTGGAAACATGCCTTAGCTCCAAGTCTCTCCATTGCCTTCTACTTGAGACCAGGTCTCTGATGACTTTTAATTGAAGATGTTTTGTTTCAGTTCTGAAGTTGTTGATAAGAAAATAGAAGAGTTTCTTTGTAGCTTTGAGGAGAAGATCGAGAACCTTACTGAGGATGCATTTAATACCCAGGTAACTGTTTTCTTTGGTTCCTTGGCCCCACAGCCCTCAAGAATACACACTAGTCTTAGTGCTATGTGCTGGCCATTTTTTGAGCTTTGTAGCCCCACCTTAATCTGACCATAATGTCCTAGTTTCATCCTTCCCCATCATGTTGGCAGGTCCCAATGGAAGGGACCTTATCGAGTCATCACAGAGCAGATGGGAAGGACCAGGTGTGTTCTGGGGGAACTGGTGTGATGCCTGATGGTCTTTTCGGTGGAAACAGGTCACAGCTCTTATCAAGCTGAAGGAGTGTGAGGACACCCACCTCGGGGAGGAGGTGGACAGGAACTGGAATGAAGTGGTGACACAGCAGTATCTGTTTGACCGCCTTGCCCATGAGGTAGTAAAACGGCTTTCATATTGATGGCTCTGACAGGATTTTGTGATTTAATAGGAATTGCAGTTCCAAGAAAATCAGTATCATGTGGTTATTATTTACTTGCCTGTTCCTTGATTTGATTAATCAAATCTTTGAGTTTCCAAGACTGGCTCTAGCACTTCAGGTGGCTGAGCAGGCTGCTCATCTTTACCACCCATCCCACAGCCAACACCACTAATTTCAATCAGAGCAAATCCATTTTTGTATTATACTGAAGTTCACTACAAGGTATGTGGAGGGGAAAAAAAACATTCTGCTTAAAGAAAATTAAGAACTGGTATTTACAGAGTTCCTCTTCTTGGATTTAATGATTCTGGGTGCAGATCTTTTGACAACTTCTAGCACAAAGTAATAAAACCCAAGAAAAGAGCTCTGGGTCCTACAAACCAGGGCTCTTTCTTTCTGATAATATAACACTATATGGTGGATTACCAAGGGACACTGAGGCAAAAGGGTTATTAAACAAGGTTTCAGCCCAACTCTAAAAGACACTCAAGTTTTCCTGTTTGTTAGAAGCAGGACAGGTACAGTTCTCTTCACGTTTCAGTAGTTACTGTACAAGCCAGAGTACACAGTTAGCATGTACCTGAGTGACATTAAAGTGGTGACAGATTTGGCTCTGTATAGTGCTCTGCCATAATCACACCATCTGCGACCCTCTCCTGCTTATCTGTGAGGGTTAATCTTTGCTATGAAACATTGAGGGGTTGTGTGTGTAACAGAGGCTTATTTCCAGCCTTCTCTTGGGGTAAGCTGAGACTTGGAAGAATAAAATGGTCTGCCTAGGGTGTTAAGAACTCCTTTTTCCAGAAAGTGCATTGCTAGCCTTTTATAGCTTGCTTTCTTTTCCTCTCTTCCCTTCCCTCTGTAAGATTGAAGCACTGAAGTCATTCTCAAAATCAGATCTTGTCAACTGGTTCAAGGCTCACAGAGGACTGGGAAGTAAAATGCTCAGCGTTCATGTGAGTATGGTTAAGAAAGCTGCAGCTTTGTCCTTTCCAGAGTTGTTGTAGCCGTTACCATTCACTGAGTTTGGGTTGCTATGTCTTTGGCCCCATCCAGGTTGTTGGATCTGGCAAGTATGAACTGGAAGAGGATGGTACCCCTTCTGGTGAGGAGTCAAACTCTTCTTGTGAAGTGATGCAGCTAACCTACCTGTCATCCTCTCCTCTGCTGGCAGATTCTACCATCCCCATTACTGATATTAGGGCTTTCACATCAACACTTAACCTTCTCCCCTACCATAAAATAGTCAAATAAACTGCAGTCTCATTGGCCTGAAGCATTGTGTATTTTAAAAATGTGTTTGTATTTTATGAAGTTACACTACTACTGCCTTAGGGCTTCCATTGAATTTTTGCACTGGCATCATAGAATCTGATCGGCTCCCCCCCCAGCCCTGTCTTCTGTTGTGACTAACAAACTGAGGATCACTGTAGCAGCTGGCAGTGGAATTAGCAGGGTGACAGGAGCAGTTTGTGAGGCCCTATGTAACTGATGTCTTTTAGTACCTAAATGCTAGGTGCTAATACTAATACCTGTTGATTTTTAAATGTATTTTTAAATAAAGATAGTTCTGTATTGCCCTTCAGAATGAGCCATTTGCTGCTGTGGCATTCTTTTGTTATATTTTGTTTCAGCATAGGGTAGGAAGCTGTAAAAATATTCTTCCCAAACCTCTACGGCAATAAAATATTTTTGGATAAAATGTTGGGAGCCCTATGTGTGCTATATAAAGTTTAATGAAAACTTTGGAGAACAGCATGGTGGGAGCTAAACACATAACTGTAAAGGGAGGGCAGTCCTTGTGAAAAGCTAGCTAAGTCCTGTGTTCAAGGTTGCAAATAACTGGCTCCAGGTTTAACCATAAAGATAATAAAAGAAACACATTTTAAAAAAAGGTTGGAAAAATCACTTTATGAAGCCCTAAGAAGCACTGAGTATAATTAAACTGTAGTCCAGTTAGATACAATTTAATAGTTCAAATCCAAAACAAAGTTATTGTAGGTGAGGTTGTGAAATTTCCCAGCACTTGATTATAATACATCACTCTAATTTTCTAAAACTCAGAGGAACCAGTATTTATTTACAGTACATGGAGTACTTATGAAAAATCTGGCATCAGGTATATACGTACGTGTGTGTGTGTGTGTGTGTGTGTGTGTGTGTGTGTGTGTATATATATATATATGTATATAGAACCCAAGATTATATGAACTTAAACAGATGTGTATCTCAGCAGCAGTACTAGAATGCAGTCTAAGACTGGGATTTATAAATGCTTTTCAAAGGATGGGGTTTGGAAAAGAAGCAGACATCTTGCTTTCAAAACCTGAAGTTTTTCTCAGGACTGATGTCAAAATTGTAACTGCTACAGAAGAGGAAAAAAGGGAAGTTTTTCTCATTTATAACTGTTCATATGCATCAGAAAGTCCAGTATCCCTGAGATAGGAACCACTGCAATAAGATGGGAGTGAGTAGGTTCTCCCAAAGGAAGAGTGTTGCTTAATTATGCCTACTGCCCTGGGCATCAGGTATAAACTCTGCGTTTCCCAACCTAATGCTTGGCAGCACCAAGACGTTTCAGTAGTGGTTCATCATAAACCCAGCATTCTCCATCTTCATGAAATAACTGTAAGAGAAATGGGGAGAATTCAGTTACACACTTGCTTTATACTTCTATAATATACTTAACTATTTTATGTCTTCTCCCCTCATTACACTGAAATGAACTTCAGGTGGGGACCAGGGTTGTTCATCACCATGCTAATTTAATTTAAAACTGTTTGGTACTTAGCTTCAACATTCATTGAGTGAATGAGTTACAGCTCAGAGTATGGGGGACGGCAGTTGGGAGGTTGGGGCAGCTCCGCGAAGCAAGCTTACCCTTGTCTCCCACTGAATTTCCTTCTCTTTCCTTTCTCGGGCTTCTGCTCTTTGTCTTTCTTCAAGTCGATGCTTGGCTTCAGTTGCTGCATCAATGTCTCTGATTTTTAAGTTGAAGGTGACATCCTTCCAAAGGCTAGAGAAAAGTAGTCAAAGTGCTGAGTACTACGTGGACAGAGTTAGCAATCTTGAGAGAGAGAGGCTAGAGCCACCCTGAATGTAGCATAGTAGTAGTAAGTCAAATGGCTTTAGGTGCTGTAGTTCACAGACTATATCTCCTTAAACTGGCAGCAGGGCAATGGAGTAAAGAATAGAAATGGACTCAGATGATTCCACTACTAGTTGCTAAAGGATGGACAGAAAGCTGGATATAGGTAAGGACAACAGAGGAGAGAGCAGTGAGAACAGAGACCCAGTATTATACTCCTGGCTCTACCTCTACTTGTACAGCTTTGGGGGCATCCAGGGCTTGAGTGTCCTTTACTGTAAGTTCAAAGGGTTAGAGCAGAGGAGCTGAGAAGTTCCACTTCAGAAAAACTCTTGGATTTAACAATGAGATCTTGAGAAAACAGTTTGAATAGATGAGTAAGGGTCAAGAGGTGAACTGCAGAGATGTTAAGGGTAAGAGATTTATTTGGCTTCCTCTCAAGGCTTGGAAAATTATGACAGATCTTGTCCAAACATGTCACTCTGCAAGTGAAGACTCCTACGCGCTAGAGAAGTGGCCATGCCTAATATCCCCTTGCGTTGAATAGCAGAGAATAAATTTCTACAGATTCCATTTATAGGCAGGTAGTCCAGCCAAGCTTTTAAAAACAGCAGGGTAATGATTTGTAAGATCCCCTTCCTTCACTTAAATCCCTTACTATGCTGAACAAAGAACCTTAGTGCCTAACTCATCATACAACTAAAGATCCCAGTTTTATCATGCAAATGGAAGAGAAAAAACTGACTTTTGAGACTTACGATAATTGAGTAACAATTAGATATTTGATGATGTTACGGAATTGACAGATATTTAGGCACAGAAATGATATTGTAGTTAGTGTCTTTAAAAAGTCATTTTGAAATACTTGGGGATTAAAATTAAACAAGACCTGAAGGTGCTGTATACCTCTCAATTGGGAGGTCACTGCCTTCTCTTATAAGTCTCCATGATGGTGATAAGCCAATGTACACTGAGTATTACTGTGTCCCAAGTGTCATATATACTACGTGTGATCTCATTTAGTCCTCACCAGCTGTGAGGTAGTTCCCACTTCAGGGAAGAAGGCAAAGAGACGCTAGGTTACAGTCATGTTTACAAAGCTAGTAAGTGGTGGTGCTCCACAGGAACTCAGGCATTCAAATCTAAGCTGTGCTGTTAGGCTCTGCTGTACTGCCTCCCCGACCAGCCTGTGCCTCCGCCTGGCCAGCAGAGGGCTCTAGTGAGGTTGTCTCCTTACCAGCGGGACTCATACTCATTCTGATCTTCCAACTTTCTCACTTTCTTCTTGATTATAGGCAACTTCTTAGTATCTATAAAAACTGCATTCTCCTAGAAAAAAGAAGAGGGAAGCAGATGTTTTATTATTCAAACAATTCTAAGAGGAAAAGTCAATTCTTCATTCCCAAATTTTAGTTAATAGATTTAATAATCAAATCCCACATATGAAGATGTAGACAACAAATTTCACTCATAAACAATCTACAGCCTAAAACATAGTGGTGTGTCTGAAGTCTTAGCAGAGGCTTAAATCCAACAGATGTTTTCAACGTGGCTATGTGCCACCTGCTTGGGATGTAATCTTTTGGGAAGCTAGACACATAAAGGACTAGTTGTAATGAAGTGCATTTTACATTTCAAATTCTTTCATGTCCAAAATTTAGCTTATTGGCTCCTCCTTTTAATCCCATGCCTACCACCTTCCTTAATTAGGTATTGCTCACAAGTTTGTTGAGGACAAGGACTATCTTACTCACTTCTGTATCCCTGGTATCAGGAAGTCAATACAATTCTTACACAAAATCAAATTGTGAACCAAACACACACAAAATAGCACTTCATGTTATGAAATACCATACCTTCTGATGATACAGCTAACGCTTCCCGGCTTACTATGTGCCAAGCATTTGTTATATACATTCCAGGCTTACCTCGTTTTATTGTGCTTTGCAGATACTGCATTTTTCATAAATTGAAAGTTTGTGGCAACCCTGTGTCAGACTAATCTATTGGTGCCATTTTCCCAACAATATTTGCTCATTCTATGTGTCTATCCCATTTTGGTAATTCTTGCAAGATTTGTGTGTCATGATCTGTGATCAGTGATTTTGACTTACTAAAGCTCAGATGATGGTTAGCATTTTTTAGCAATAAAATATTTTTAAGTTAAGGTATGTACATTGTTTTTTAGACATAATGCTATTGCACACTTCACAGACTACACTGTAGTGTAAATGTAACTTCTGATAATGCACTGTGAAACCAAAAACTTCATTTGACTCACTTTACTGTGATTATTGCTTTACTGTGGTGGTCTGGACCTGAACGAACCTGCAATGTTTCCGAGGTACGCCTGTGTTCTTAAGTGTTTTGAGAGAGGCAAGTAAACATCATTTACCACCTGTACTGTTGAGGTAGAGGTGGAGGAAGGAAAAGGCTTGCCCTGGAGAGACGGCATTAGAGCTGGCCTCAGTGATTACATTTCCTGAAGAAGGACGCCAGAGTAAGGGACAGGCTGTAACTCAATAAAGCCTGAAGCGAGTGGCAAGATGAGGTTCTTACCCCTGTTGTATATTTTGCATACATTACACCATTCCATTCTCCTTCAATTGAGCAAAAAGACTTCTTATCACTTGGAGAACTAAACAGAAAAGAAACATTTGTTAGCCCTACAGTGAAAATTACCAAAGTTCTGGTCAGTGTGGCCTACCTACACAACAGAGCACAGAAAACAACTGTGAGAACAACCATACAGACAGCTTGCTTAATAGAGCTGGATTTCCCAAGCCAACTCTAAGAATAAAGGCCCTAAGCAGATGCTAATGAACTTGAAATCCCATGGACAGTGGGCACTGAGATAACCACCAGAGCCTGTGCCTCTACGGTGCTGGGCCACAGGAGACTAGACTCAGCCCCTGCCCTCAAGTTGTTCACAGCTAGTGGGGAGAGACATTGCCACTGAGGTTCCAGCCAGTACATGCTCTCTGGATCTACGTGAGCACTGGAGATGAGGGGCAAAAACTGCTGGGATGAGGGTCAGGGGAGATTTTATTTAAGGATATGCTGCTGAAATGAGGCTTGCATCCTCAGGCTGAAGGCACCTCTGAGTTAAATGGCTTGACCTCTTTTCCTTTCATCAAAAGCAAGGATCCTTTCTTTCTTTCATCAAAAGCCCCAATAGGCCTCTAGTTGGACAACAGTGATATTTATGGCAGGTATGGAATTTGGGAAGATAAACAAGGACAGGTTAGGAGGGAAAGCCTAAAAGGTAAGAGAAAATAAAAATACATAGTAGAGAGAAGGAAGCTGCCATCACTGGACTGAAACATTTCCTCTGATTGAGGGGCTTTGGGGGAAGGGGGACAAAGGGAAAGAAAAATGGTGGGATCCCAGGATTAGGAAGTCATTGTGCACTGGTTCTCAAACAGTGGTCTGGGGACCCCTGGGGGTTACCAAGACCTTCTTAGGTCAATACTGTATTTTTAACAGTGACACACTGATTTCTCACAAGCGTACCATGTTTCCTGGAGGCTGTGTGATAAATAGCAATAGACTAACTGCAAGCAGCAGACAGGAGAATCCAACTGTTTTCTATTGTACTGGAGATTTACAAAATTCAGAGAATGTACAATGCCAATCTTTACAAATATTTAAATAGATTTGGAAAAGATTTTTCATAAAAATGCTATTTTTGCCATTTGTAAATGAATTTATATTTTTAAATCTAATTTCTAATGAGAAATATCAATGCATATAATTGACATGAATAAAAAGCTCTCTGGGGTTCTTAATAATTTTTAAGTGTGAATGAGTGTAGAGACAGAACACTTGAGAACCCTCTCATCTAGGACCATCCTTCATCTGACGCTCAAATTCCTAATTACAGGAGCCCACCAGGCACTCTTCCAGCTCATAGCTTTACAGGCAGTCTTTCAGTTATATATGGCTGTGGCTGCTGGAGGATTCTGAGGGACAGCCATTTCCGTTGGTGCTGGTTACCCCTAAGGGACGAGAAGCAGGCCCACCCAGGTCTTTGTTGTGGACACCCTCTCTACCACCCACCCATTCCATGAGGGCAGCTACATTTACAGTGGTAACTTGTGTTGCTCTCTAAGCTCTGCCTGCATTTTCTGACAGCAATGATTTTTGGGATACTGAGCCTTAGTAAACTTTATCTTGTGCTCATGGTTCCATCCAGCTCAAGACTTTTTGGATGCTGATTCTGTCATCCAAATTAAATTCTCCCTCTGGAAAACTGGTTAACCAGTCATGTGTCTTCCATCTGCAACACCTCCCAATAAAGCTTCTGAGTGCAGAGAAAAATTCTAGATATTCCTCTTCCAGTCAGGCTCTGAATCCACCATGTGATTGTTACCCAAACAGCACAGCTGTCTTCATCTGACCCCACAGTGTCTAACAGAACCAAGCCAAGATGTGATGGTTACTGTTTCTCCCCAGTAAAGGCACAGAAAAAAAGGACTGTGAGGACTTGGGGACACTCAGTGGGAGTCACAGAGTCTACTGTGTGCACTAGCTCATGGTCCAATCCAGTGATAATGAGTCAGGAATCCATGACCTGGGTGAGCCAGGTGATCTAGGAAGACTCTTTTCAGTTCCTGCTGGCAAGGCAGTTCCTAGGAAGAAAATCCCACCAAATGACCTTTGATTGTTCTGAATCCAGATTTTAGGTCTCCTCCTGCTCAGGGATATTAGGGAGAGTGTGAACACACAAAATGTGGAACTAGTTTACAAGGACAGAACCATTAAAATGGCCAATTCCTAACAAGAAGTTATAGTTCAAGACAAAAGGAAAAGTATTTCAGAGAAGCAGAAAAGCACTGAAGCAGGAAAACAAAATACCTACAAAATCTCGGCAGTAATTCTGTGCTTCTTGCCCCCATAGAAGGGCTTAGTGTGGAAGACGATACTTGCACTATAACCAGTTTTAGAACAATTAATACTGCATTCTCCACCTAGTTCCACCCAGGGCACTGTGAGGATAGACCTGCAACATCAAAAGTTTTCAGGTAAGGCTGACAGTTCAAAATCAGAAGAGAGGAGGGGTGTGGCTTAAGGAACAGCAGGGTCTGCTGCCCAGAGGCAACGGACACAGCTCTACTTGCCTTCCATAACCATTGGGGAATGTGAGAATGTAATGCTCATCGTGGTCTAAACAGGAGACACAGCCTGTGGAGAAAAGAGAGAGAATCTGAAGATTAACACCAACTGGCCGTAAGGCTTTGCTGTCTGGTCGATGGACACTCCTGTCAATTAAGGGAAAGTGAGTCTTGCATTCCACCATGGTTCTCACCCCCAATACAAACGCTTACATGCAAACAATGACAATCAGTCTAGCCTTCAGGGGCCATGTCCTCTTACTAGACAAGCTACCAACACATATTAGAAGGACACAGAATTCTCCTAGTAAACTGGAGCCCACCCAATGCCCAGACTTACCTTGCCCAATGTTATGCACCCCAATGGACATTCCAAGGAATTTTGATTTGGTCCAGATATGAGCATTGAATTGTATCTTCTTGTTAAAGCACTCAGCATAAAAGGCTGAAACTGAATGGAAATTGTTTTCATTAGTACACTATCAAGCCACAACCACCTCTCCAATGCCCTTAGCCTGGAGAAAGAACGAGTTCCATGGGGAAAACCCTCTACCCCTCTGAGAACAGCCTCAAATGAGGCCAGGAATGTAACTGTCTTTGAGCCTGTTTCCCCCAACACAGGCAACCATTCAGGGCCATGTGGGCAGGAACTTCCCTGAACCACGAAGATGATCAAGGTCTATCCCAGAGGCTTAACATCAAAAGGTCTGTCTGTCCTTCTGGTTGGCCATGTTCTTCCCCCAGCCCCAATATGGGCCCATCCAGGATTTCCAGTCTTATTAACACTGCACTGAGCAAAGATGTTGATGATATTTTGCTCCACTATGCCAGAAACACACTGTGCAGAAGCACATCTCATTTATATAAATTGTCTCCAAGTTGCTGAGGTTCCTAGAGCACAGCACATTATGTGTAAGGTGACTTCAGAAGCATCCAAAGTTGCTTTCCAAAATCCTAAATCCCTTCTTTTTATACACAATTAATCAGTGAAGTTTAAAGTCTTTGGCACTTATACAAGTAACAGGTACACAGGCAGCCACAAAACTGGTCACATAGTGACCTCAGCTATGGTGCTTTAGACAGAACAGTTTGAAAATGGGTGCTGCAGAGGAGCTCTGTCACTTACTGGGTGGATGATGGGAAACCTGCTCAGCCACGAATGTTACACTGTTTTTGGAAACCCAAGGGACTGGTCCCTCTGAAACTAGCTCCTGCAAACAAATAAAACATTCATTTTTCTTTTGATGTACAAACACAAATGACACCAGAGAGTGTAGTAACTGGGGTCTCTGCCTCCCCAGGTGGTTGACTGCTCCCCCCACTACCTACACACCCAAAGCACCTCACTCATACTTTTATTATGGTGTTTAATTACCCTGCTGGAATTACTGCTTTGTGCCAATCTCCCTGAGCAGGTCTCTGTAACTAAGACATTCTTGAAGGCAAGGACCTTGTGCCTAACTGAAGGCCAGGCCTGGCACAGAGCAGGCACTTACAGTGCTGCCCAATGAGCACAAACAGAAACATACTGCCTGTCTCCAGTCAGGACAGCCTGAACACAGCACTGGAAAGGTCAGGACACGGAGAGCAGTATTCACTGAGGCTCTTCTGTGCCGGCACTGGGGGCTTGAGGCGTCGTTTTCATCTTCAGAGGCCTTTTAGTTGAGTCCTCGCGGGCGGCTGCCTTCTGCACACTAAGCTCTGAATGTCGGAGCCCTGGGGCTCAGGTCTGGGTTACCTGCTCTTCTCCAGCTATGCTGTCTTCCTAGATGATGTCATTCACTCTCAGTGCTTTACAGGCTGCCTAAATACACTAAAATCTCTGAAAGCCCACTTCCATCCTAGACCTCTCCCTTGAACTCAAGACTCTTGAAACTCTAACTCCCTACTTGAGAGCTCCATTTACATGTCTAACAGACCCTCATTACTTTGTATTTCAAATTAGGGTTCTCGATTTTTCTCTCCTCAAACCCAATCTTCTCCTTTTTAGTAAAAGGCATGAACCAACCACTAAAGCCCACATGCAAGGACTCCATACTGCCTGCCCCTCCTTTACCTCCCCCAATCCGTCCATCAGGTCCACCTCCCAGTACAGCTTCCATCAACCATGTTTCTCCTAGAATAATGCCAAGCTTCCTCAAGGGTATCTTTGCCTGTATAATTTTGCCCTTTCCAATTTGCCCTTTCCAAATGTTTTTCACAAAATCATTATGATGATCTTTTCAAAAATGTGATTCTGATAAGCTGTATTATGGTCCACAAGGCCTTGCATGGTCTGATTTCTAAATTTGAATCTCTATCATCATCTTATGCCACTCTTTCCCCTTGGCTCACTATATTCAAAATATGTGAATGTAACAAGGCTGTTCTATGGGTGGTGAACATCTTTGCTCATTGTTTTTATCATTATCTGCCCCCAAACAAAATGAAACCCTCAATCAGTGCATGAGTTTAGATTATTAAAAACATAAGGGCAGAACTCACTGCATTCTCCTCAGTATCATTTGGTAATGTCCAATGACACTGAAAGATCTCACCCAAAATAGGGTTGTATGGCTTTTTGGCAACTGATCCTTTCCTTCCGGCATGAAAGGCTGAGAGGTACCATTTCACAACCTGAACCATTCGCTCTCTGGCATCCTTCTGGTCACTAATGCTGCAAAGGATAAAGACAACATTTAATGTTCTGCTTCCCAACAGTATACAAGCTGATGTAACAAGCCTCAACATGGCCCATCAACCAGGCCAAGGGGACCCAGGACCAAGAGCCACCTCAAAGTTTCTTTTTAGAATTGAGGCACAGTGTGCATAATTAAACACACCCGCCTTAAATGTTTGGTTTGGTCAATCTGACAAATGTATATATCCATTTAATTCATCATGATATGATCAAAATACAGAACATTTCCATCACCACCAAGCTCTTCCTATGCCCCTTTCCAAGCAATCCCTACTCCTCACCCCAAGGCAAATGCTGCTTCTGGTTGCTGGCACCATATATTAGTTTAGCTTGTTCTAGAACTTCATATAAATGCATTGTTTAATTGACAATCAGTTTTCCTAGGTATACCTGTTTTATTGATCTCTAATTTAATTACTTCATGGTCAGAGAATATTGTTTGATTCCAGTCATTTAAAATTAAGTCTTCCCAGCATACGGTCTATTTTGATAAAGGCTCCATGTATACTTGAAAAGACTGCGCTATACAAACTGTTTAGTAGTGTTGAGAAAGGTCAAATGGATCAAGCTGATTGACCGTGCTATTTCAGTCTTCTGTAGCATTACTGATTTTCTTGGGGGAGCAGGGATGGGGAAAGTGGCAGAGCACACGTAGGGAGCTACTGTTCAATCAATTCATGAGGGAGGAATTTCCAATCATGATCATGTATTTGTGTACTTCTCCCTTTAATTTTGCTGCATGTATTATTTTTCAAGCTGTGTTAATAGGTACCCATTTAGGATTATTATCTACTCTTGATAAACTGATTCTTTTATCATATGAAATATCCCTATTTGTCCCTGCTTCTTGTCTTAAAAAGTCTACTTTGTCTGATACTGATACAGTGACACCAGCTTTGTTAATAATTAGAATTTTGCATGGTTGACTGTGTCTGTTCTTTTACTTCTAACCAATCAGTGTCTTCATGTTTAAACTCTCTCTTGTAAATAGCATATAGATGGATCCTGTGTTTTTATCCACTGTGAAAATCACTGCCCTCTTAAATGTAATGCAATTTACATTTAATGTAATTACTGATATAGCTGGGTTTACCTCTATCATCTTTGTATCTGTTTTTTCTTTGCCCCTTTGAGCATTTTTAAATGCCATTTAATCTTACCTATTGGCTTTTTAGCTATACTTTTGTATTTTTTAAGGGGTTCCTCTAGGGACCTCAAGTTTACATTTTCATCATAAAAAATATCCTTAATCTCAAATCTAAGAAATAACTGGTACTTTCCATCTTTACTTACACATTATCAATAAATGTTTATATTTTATTTGTTCATTATGTATTAAACAGTAACATATTTATTTAAATTTCTGCCATTTGGCGTTGGTTAATGATTCTCTTAAATCTTCAAGAAGTAAAGATATAGATCAGTGTCAGCCAATGTGCCTACCCACTGTGAAACCTCAGTAATTTCTATTTGACTTCAGTAAGCGACAGTCCAAGGCCAAGGAATGCAATCAGAGGAGACAGATTAGAACACCCCGGTTAAAAAGAAAACTTTCTTGCTTACCACTGAGAAGCAATGTGAACTCACCTCCTTATGAGTTAATCCCACCTTTAGATTACTTCTGTCCTTTGTAAATATATCTAATATAGCAAGCTATATATTTAAATTTTATGAACCAGTCTAATCTGGACACTAAAATCTGAGCTCCTCAAGGACAAATACTGACTTTTTGTTTCTCCAGCTCATAACACAGTGCCTTGCAAACAACCGATGCTCTAGAAAGGTTGGGTGAACTCAGTTAACTGGTCATCATCAGCATATGGTGCAAATAATTTAACAGTGATTACCAACCCTGGATAAACTAAGCTTACAGTCTCAGCTCTGTAAATGCTGGCTATCTATTAGTAGCCTCTCAAGATTTTTAAAAAGTGCTTAACTTGGCTGCCTAACAATATCACTACCATATAACCTAACCAAATAGGCATGTAATATAAACCATATATACAATGCCACTTTTCCCCAGAAATGTTTGAAAAACAAAAAGGAGTCTATCTATCCTGCAAAGGCAGAAAGCTCTGGAGTAACATCTTAAAAAATTGGTAACTACTGTATTTGGTCAAATACCTCACAAACAGGTCCGGATGTGCAAAAAAGTCTGCATACATTTCTAAAAGAGATCTTCTTTCAAGAATAAATGTTGGAAGAACTACCTGAAAAACATACATATTTGATCCTTGAAGATCAAATTCCACTACAGATAAACAGATTGCTGAACTAAAAAAAAACGAAAACAAAAAAACTCATTCCAATCATAGTAACACCCACCAAGTACTGTCCAGGCATGCTTCTGATACCTACTTCCCAAACTGCTCTGATGCAGAAATGCCCCTTAACCTGCCCAGCAGATGAGAAAAAGAGAACAGGTTTTGAGTGTTCAAATGTTGCTTCTCGGTGCAATTTCCCTTTAGCTCCCTGATTCAGTATGACAACTACTCAATAGCAACCCTTTGATGCCTACTACCTGCTGGTAGTAGGTTATTGTGTAATTACATACACATTATCTTACTAAACTGTACCATAATCCTGTTATGAAAAAATTATGATCTCTATTTTATAGTAAAGAAAAATGAAGCTCAAAGAGGGTGAAAAATTTTCTCACTGCTCCATTATTAAGGTGAAATTCAAAATTTGCTCTGTCTGGCTTTGGGGCAGGGGGCTCTGTGCACTGTCCTCTCGACTCATGCTTCTCTAACATCATTAAGTGCATTACAAAATTCATCTGCTTACTGTGCCCTCAAATAAACAAAGAACATCTAGAATGCAATGACTACACACTTCATTCATACCTGCATTCTTGGCTACTGTTACATGGTGAGAAATTTTTACATAAGCATTTGAAGGAATAAACAAAAAGAAGAGAATAAAGATGGGAATGAATGAACTCTTTCTACCATGGGGTGGAGCCCATGAAGAGGCTGGGAATGGGGCAAAGGACAAAGTAAAAAAAAGTAGGAAATTGGAATATGGCATGAAGAAATGAGAAAGGTTAGGAATAACCACTAAAAAAAGTAAGAATTTCATCGGAGTATGGAAGAGTTTTTGAAATGTTTATTAGATTATTAATTACTCATCATGGAACACCACAGTAAGCAGACATTTCTTTAAATCTAGTCATGACTGTGTATCTACCACATCCAAGATTCTGTGTCAAATGCTAAGAAGGAGGCAAAAGTAAGTATGAGAGATTACTGGCATTTAAATTTTAGGTAGAATGTGAAAATACCATACAAGAGATGCTCCAAGTGCCCTGGAAATTCAGGAGAGGTAAGATTACATTCTGTTTAGGGAATAAGAATGTGGTCAGAGCTGGAAAACGATTTATTGAGATGGCACTAGAGAAAAGCCCTGGAGAAGAATAAGGCTGCAAAAGAGAGAGAAGAAAACTGAAGAACAGGACATGGGTATGGGAGGGAAAAAAAGGACATCGAGACAGGAAATGGGGTGTGACAAGGATTGACGATGGACCAGTGTAGATGGGAATATAAAGAGTATAATGGGGCTGATGGAACACAAGCTTAGAAAGGGAGACAATGGCTACAACATTTAGAATATGTTTGTTATCAGACTCCAGAGTTTAAATTTTAAGTAAACATTTTCTTCCACAGGACACATACATTCATAATCTAGTATCTCAAGTACTGACTTAGTGCAACTTCCTACCACTCTTAGAGAACACGGAAATTATAAATTGTCATATTCGACTGCTGAAGAACAAACGGGTAAATACCTTTAATATATAAACAGCTCTTACAAATCAACAAGAAAAAGATTACTATTGACAGCAGAAAAATAGACAAAAGAAATGAACAGGCAATTCAAAAAAAGAAACAGTCAAAAAACTTAAAATTTGATTTGATGTGTAATCAAAACTTTTTTCTCTCTACATAAAATTTTTGAGAATTCTCATTCAACAGATCTCTTCAGTGTTATGTTTAGCACTATATTGATACATGTCATTATGTGAAGCTCCTGGAACAATGATGATAGTGAGGTAGGCTTGGCTGTCTTTGAACTGGCTTCAAGTACTTATTCTGCCACTTCTTAGGTGTAGACAGCCCTGGGATATTAACTCCTTCTCTAAAAGTTTCTGAAAAAGAGGTTAATTACATGTCCTGCTTATATCTTAGGATTGTTTTGAAAACCAAATAAGGTAAATGGGATGTGACCTTATAGTATTTCCAAATACTACAACATATTTTGGAAAATAACTCTTTTTAGAAAGTATCTGAAGTGAGAAATTATTTTTACAAATAGGAGAATGAGATACAAATTTAATTAAGGCATTATTGTAATATTTTGGAATACATGAAAGGAATCAAGATTTAAGAATCTATTGGCAATCATAGCCTTTTGTTTGTGCCAATAAAGATTTCTAAAATAGCTATTTTTTAACACATTTGGTAAAAAAAACAATTATTATATATCATTCATAATGTAACAAGCTTTTAGTGGCTATGGACCCAAATATGGATTATCTGGCTGAGGAAATCATGTGAGGCAAGAATTAAACTTGGTTGTGGCAGACACTTTTGGTTGCCTATGCCAAGTCCTGTTTCATCCCCAGTAACAGAACTTTGATTCAGTTCAGGTTCAGACTATGGGAGTCATGAGAGTCCATGCAGATCTCAGTGGGTGAATGTGGATTAATCTAAACCAATCATTTAACCTTTGCCAATTGACTAGCTCTGGCTCCACTTATGGAAAAGAATGTCCTTCCTAATAACAACAAAATCCTGGTAACAATTACTTTTCTGCCTCTTAACATATCTGTATAAGGATGATGATGATGGGCAGAGTGGCAGCCATTTCACACTGACAGAGAGACAAGACTGAGTGTGAGAGTCGGCAAGCTAAGGATGGCAGAACACAGAGACTGAAGGAACCTAGGTCTCTTCTCACATTGATGACCTACCAAATTAATCAATCCTGGAACTACTCTACTTCCAGACTTCTCATTGTGATACAATAAATGTAGTATTCAAGTTACCTTTAGGTGGGTCTTCCATTACTGGAGACCAAAACCAATCAAGGTGAAAGATATAGAAAAGAAATATATTGTAGATGTCAACATTACAACACTAAAAAATTAAGGTATAACTTTCAAATTCAAAGTGAAAATTTTGTTCCAGCAATTATGCAAGCTAATGATCACTGAAAAAACTCTGGAAGTAAATTTCTGCAAATATTCTCTCACCTAGAACATTCCTGGCAAATACACCGGGTTCTACATATTAGTGTGATCCTTTTGTTTCTCATTTACATTTGGGGTAAAATTTTTTATTACAGAGACTTATTAGAAAGTATTAAAGATCAGCTTTTTTCTTAATAGCCCTCTAACTCCAAAACCAAAATGAAGTTGTGACCGACAAAGACTACAGCACTGAACTGTCTGGTCACAGCAAAAGTGAGAATCCTAAATTTTATTAACCTTCTGAAGTTGGGTAGAATAGTAATTTAACCAATATGAAGTCTTTTAAGACAAAGATTACAGGTTTTGAAATCCCAGGCCATATTAGAACCTCCATTCTGCCACTTACTAGAACTTACCAAGTTACATAACATCTGTAAGTTTTAGTTTCCTCACCTGTAAAATGGAGTTAACAAGAACATTCACTTTTGCAGTGCTACGGTGAGAATAAAGTGCAAGGATGAGGCTTCTAGCACAGTGGCAGGGATATACAAAGGCACCCTTACACCAGTCTCCTAAATCAAAAGGGCATTCAGTTTAGAGCACCAAGTTTAAATTCAAATTCAAATCCAGGCCACAATAATTTTATGTGTGTCATACAATTTCCCATTCAATCCCTGTTCCAATCTTTACAATAGCCCTGAAGTATTTTGCGTATGAGAAATGTAAAGACCACAGAGGAAGGGACTTGCTTGAACAGAAGAAGCAGGATGCAAATATAGGCCCCCTAATCCCGAGTTGAGAACTCTGCTCATTTTGATTCTGTGCACATTACACTACTCTCTAGGTTTCATCTGAACTACTAACCAATACTGCCCAATATTGTTCAATACTACTAACTACTGTCCAATACTGCTCTTTGTTCACCCCCAAGATAATCCAAATCTTAGTACAATCCATACATATTATCTCTATGAAATTATTCTAGCTTTACTTATTTCATCCATTAATACAATTTTTCAGTTTACTCTTCTACATACATATTAAATCACAAGACAGAAGTATAAACAGAAGTTACGTCATCATGCTACATTCACAGGCACACTTACCACTCAGCACTGAGAATCCACACATATACATTATAGGCTTACAATGAACACCAAAGTTGATTCCTACCTTAGTAAGATCCATTCCAAGCCTAACCTGTGACAGGAGATGCATGATAACGCTCTTGTGCTCTTCCACCGACCCTGCCTCGCCTTCATCATCTCTATCATCATGTGAATCAAAAAGATCTACAACAAAACAGATCTTCATAAAATGGTGCACAACTGGGCCAATCTGTGCTGCTACCAGTTGCAATTTTTTTCCAAACCAATGTTCTTAAGAAAAAAAAAAAGTTAAATTGTCAAAGAAAGGTCACTTACCAGCATCACTTGTTCCATTGGACATAGAAGAATTAAGTGATTCTGTGGTATCTGGGCGCTTTAGACTATTTCCTGAGCTGCTGTGTGTCAAGACTGAGGCAGATCCAGAGGAACTAAAAAAAACATTAATCACTTTCTTAAGGTTTTGAAGGAAATTTAGAATCATAGTAAGACATTAATTAACCAATAAAGTTATTTAAAACACATAGGTGAGATACCCGAGAGCAACAAACCAGACTCTTCGGGTTAGCTGGGTACGTACATACGTGTGTACACTTTCCAGCTCTTTCTCTCACCCTCACCCTGAGGCTATAAACTGTAACGTCCAATGACTAGGTATCTTGTCTTTTGCTTTCTGCATAAGCCATGCTGACAGGTTGTCAAAAATCAGTAAGATTTTGCCTCTGTTTCTAAGTTTAAAATTAGAGTTAATGTAGATAATGGCAAGTCAATTGCTTAGTCTCAGTAGGATGGCTTGTCTATATTCTGAGATCTTTTGGTAAAAGCCCACATTAGTATTTAACACTCTTCCCACTACTTAAAAAGCTGTATTTAAAGTTACAGAATAAAAAGCATACTACCTTTCACAAGTGAATCTATGGTTACTGGTACTATGAGCTGGTAAAAGCTTCCTCTATTATATTATTATACCTGTGATTATAATACCCAGGATTAGTATTTGTATATTAATAAAGGAATATTCAAAGGCACAGTTTATTTATTAAGTGTAAAAATAGAAACCATATTTCTCACACTGCAGATATTATTTATAAAATGGCACATTCATGTGATAATCAGTCTTTTACTACAAATTTATTGATGCAAAACATGATTCTAATTTAAACAGTTTGCCCTGATTACTTACCTTTGATTACTTAATTTATTATTTTAGAGAACTTTTAGGTTCACAGCAAAACTGAGCAGAAAGTACACAGTTCCCACTTGTACAGCACCTCTCCCACTATCAGCATGGGCACCAGAGTATTACACTTGTAGCCACGGATGGGCCTACACTGATAGATCATCACCTAAAGTCCACAGTTTACCTTAGGATTCACTCTTGGCATTGCCCATTCTCCAGGGATTTTGAAAAACATATACTGACAAGTATCCACCATTGTAGTATTATAGAAAATAATTTCACTAACCTAAGAAACCTCTGTGCTCTGCCTATATTAGAACATTAGAGTATTATAACATTCTAATATTAGAATTTTAGAGCACTATGTATTCTAATGTAAACAGTTTGTCCTGGCTACTTACCTTCTTTCAATCTACTTTTCAAAAATCCCTAGGTAACTAAATATTGCTTCTTTGATAATTTAGTAGTATATATCACAAGGTACTGTAACTAATGTCTACCTCACCAGTTTTGAGAGCCAATGGAAAATATGAGTAAAAGACCTAGGTAAAAGAAACCAAATTATCATTAAATAAAAGAGCTGCATGAAAATTATCTTCAAAATGTCTTGTGGCTCTTTGATACATCATCAAAATAGAGTCAGTCCTTAAAATCAATTGGTCAAAAACCCCCAAATCCTTTAACACATGTACCTTACTTTAGATGCAATTTCAAAGGTCAGATCTATTTATGCTGTGCTTTTCCTTCTCACTCGGATTAGAAACCGTGTCTGGATCAAGTGAAATGCTCAAAATGGAAAAAATGAGATAAATTCTCATTTATCCACTTTATAATTTACCTCATTTGTGAAAATAATTTAAAGACTAAAAAATAACAGCAACACTGACAAAAATGGTAAGCATACAGGAAAGGTTTATCAACCATAGGCTAATATGTATGGAATTTAATCATAAGATCATAAATAAAGGCAAAAAAGTAAACTCTGAACTTAACTATAATAACAACAATGAAATCCAAAGTTTTACTAAGTACCCAACATGCGCTGAACACTGTGTTTATCTCCTTAACGATCTAACCTTCATAACAACCCTACAAAGTACACAGGATTTTTCTCACCATATACAGATGCTCTGAGTTTCAGTGACTGACTCAAGGTCACACAGTTGGTAAGTAGTGGAGCCATTTCAAATGCATGTCTGGCTCCAAAGCACAAATTCTTTTCCAACACGCACGTTCCTCTAGTTTGAAATGTGCCAAACCATACTGTAGTAGTTCTTTAAAAGCTGAACAGTGAAAGGAGTTTAGCTTTTAAGTTTTCTTCCTTCAGACCCAGAGAAACAGTAGCTTCAGAAACTTGACCCGTTAGAAAGCTAGTAGTAACATGTAATGACCAGCAGGTGTCACAAGCCCAGTGCCTGCAGTGGCCGGGAACAGGCCAGGTCATGAAACAGTGCACACCTGCAGTCAGCACACTTCATTTGAAGGGGTTTAAGGCCATAGTCAAAAAAAATTTAAATGAAATAAAAAGTAAAAACAGAAAAAGTCAACACACATTCTGCTGGCCAAATAAAACACCTGTAGTCTCTACCAGTTTGAGGACCTAGATCAGGGCATGTAAAGAGAGCACGAAATTAAGGGAGAAAAGGAAACCAGAGTGAGTGAGTTGGACACAGACCTTAACTCTTCAAATACGAGGTTCATAAGCTGTGTTTTTTGTGGGCCCTGAGAGAGCACAGAGAAGGAAGCTTATAAGAAGAAGAAAAGAGAAAAGTCTCAGGAGCCTGCAGGTGGCTTTTTAGACATGCCTGTTACAGGTACAACTGATAAGCATTAAAATTTTTTCTGTTTCATAAAAATTTCAGGAGAAGTCCTGAAACTGGGGCAAAGAGTATCAGTAATGTTATGAGTAGGATAACCACATATTCTCAAGCTTTTACTGAGTGTAATTTTATGCTTCTAGAGAGGATAGACAGATGAGCCCACTTTGACATTCAAGTGTACTTTGTTTAGAATAACAGTTAATGTTCAGTGTTAAGAGACTGTCCTTAGATCTGTTTAAAGAAAACTGATGGAACACTTGAAACATCAAAAATAACCTTTACTCTAGAATTTTCTTCTAAATCCTTTTCTTTGAAGCCCTACTATCATGAAAAAATGTATTTCAAAACTAAAAAAAAAAGTGAAATTTCTATTGGCAAACTGCTAATAATGGTTTCTCAATAGTTCATTTCCCACATACAACATTAAGAAACAAACAAGCTAAACCAAACCCTTTCTGCTAAACTGGCCTTCTTGAGTTGTGGGTTGAAATCTCTCCTCATTAACTAAAATCTCATGTCTTAACAATGTGTGTCTACCTAATCACACATATTTCACTTTTTCCCATATTCAAAAGCTGAATTTGCCCTCCGTCATTAAGTCACAAAATTTCCTGAACCAATATAGTAATTTCCCTTATAAATTTTGAGATTTTGAGCAGTTCTGATACAATTATATATGAATGCTGTGTTTCTTAGTTCATGTGCACACAAGAGAACTACAGTTCTACACAGTATTTATTAAAAGAAACCACGTTCAGGGTCTAAGGACTGGTTGATGGTACTAAGCTTGCAAATTCACATACAATCATTTTTTTTGCTTGCAAATTCACATACAATCATTTCCAAATTCGTAGTCTCATGAAAGCAAAATTCATACTGTAACAACAGTACCAAATCCTGAGAAAGCAGTAGAGCTGGGGAAAAAAAAAAAACCCAACAAAATCTAAGCCAACTGTACCTACAACAAACACAAGTAACATTGAAGCAAATAAATATTAATTTGCTTTCTACAACAGCTATCTCTTATTGTGTGCTTATTACATGCTGGACACTACATTAAGCACTTGACATTATTCTCATTCAAATGTTCATAATGACCCCTTCAAGTTGAAACTATTACTATCCTCATTTGTAAATGATGAAACTGAGGATTACATAGGTCAAAAAATTTTTGAAGCAAAACAGACTCAGAACATAAATTTCTGAGATTCCAAAATCCAAAGTCTTAACCACAGCAACCTAAATAGCAGTAGGAATAAAAAGAATTTTGCTTATTAGCTATTATGTAAATGACTTTAAATGTAAAAGCCTTTTCTGTACAATGCAATATAGCTAGCTTTAATTCAATGGCATAAAATAGGACAAGTGTCCTCTAATGAGGGAAAAACCTATCATCAGTATCTGTTAAAATCTGCCTGCTTAGTATCTCTGGAATCCACACTCTCTCCTCCATCCCCATGCTATTACCTTAGATCAGACAATCAACATTTTTCTATTTACAACCCAGCTTTGGCTGCTTTCCCTACCTAGCAGCTCCCACTGCATGCAATTCTATACAATTTAGGCAAATCTATTTTTCTAGAATGCAGACTTGGCCAGCAATTGCCATCATTTGTTCAGAATGTGTAAAAGACTAAAGATTCCCAACATACTTGTAACAACTTCTTCTATATCATTTTTTTAAACCACTCCTCCAACTTATGCTACAGCCACACTCAACAACTTACAGCTCCCCAAAGAAACCAAGCTCCTCTTGCCCCCAGATCTTTCTTAATAGAGTTCCATCTCCATGAGAACACTGCCATTTCTCCTCTCCTCTTCTCACCCCCATGTCCGTTCTCACTTCTTATCTGCATCTCCCCTTGGAACCATATCCCCTCTCTCCTCTGTGAATCCTTCCCTGACCTGTCAGGACTTCAAAATGCTCCTATGGCTTTCTGTGCTTGTTTTTACCACAGCATGTACCCTACTGGGTTATAAATGTCTTTTTTTTCCCCCAACAGACTGCAAGTTCCATGAGGGCAGGGCCTGGGTCTTTTTTCACTTCTGTGTCATCCTTCCACCTAGTATAGTGCCTAGCTTACAGATGTTGAATATCTCCACTCTAACACAAACAAAAATAATCTCTTATTTGTATAACACTTCCTAGCTTACTATCATTTTACCCTTTCCTAATGTTGGTGCTACAGAACAAATGCCCAGAGTACAATTAACAACAATGGCATGTTACTATATAGCTGATGCTAATTTCTTCCATTTAAGTCAGAAGTAAAATCAACATTCTTACAGGCTTTGCTCAATAAACCAATTAAAAATAAACTTTTGTTACTTCCCAAATAATAACTTATAACTGTCATTTACACTAGTCTCAGTATCAAATTACATTTTTAAAGATCAGGAGATTGTTTAAATACAGTCATATACTTACTCTATTAAGCGCTTTGGGGATGAGCCACTTTGATGGAATTCATCAGCATCATAGAATTCATCTTCACTGCTGGAATACGAGAACTCTGGGACTGTATTTGGAGACAAGTTGACATGGCTTGGAGAAGTGAGACTGCTACTAGGTGGTGAATGCCCACTGCCTAGGAAGTTAGAAAGTTTTTAATTAGGGACCAATTGGTAATACAAGGGAAGAAATTGGAAGATGGGATGAAATCAGACCTTTCTAAAATTAAGAGAGGTAAGTTGGTAGAAGTCCCTATACTATTTGTAAAGAAAATCAACATTTAAACTAGACAAAGAAAAAGGCAAATCACATTACAGATTTAGACATAGCCTTTTAAATAAATGAAAAAATGCTATGTCCTCATTCTATAATTACCTACAATTAGGAAGGGAGCTCTTTTGATTATAATCACAGTGTGTCAGTTCTGGTGTTAGAAGTCCCACAATAGGTATCAGTACCAGTGGGAAGCCAAGGTTCTCATTTTACACTGTAGATCAGATACCTAAAAAATGCAGTAGTGAGCCACTGCGAATGGAAAATGGAAAGAATATCAAAGACCACATGAATGTTAAAATATTGTTCAGGACAACACATTCATATTAATCAGTATGTTTTGACAGCCAAATGAAAACACAAAAGCTCTGCACATAGCCCTGAACACTCACCATCTAAACTCCTCTTTTTTTCCACCTAAGTCAAGTGCCCAGGGCTCAGGGCCAGAGAAAAATATGAGCGGTACAAACATGGAAAAGGAAAGGGCTAGAAGGAACATCTTTCTATTCCTAAATAGTCTAAGAAAACGGCAATTAACAGGGTTCCAGAGAAAGAAGACTACCACCTAATCTCTGATGACCATCTCATTTTTGTCTGTTAACAAAGCAGTAACACTCTACCAAACACAACAATGGACTACTACTATTAATTTAACAAGTGTTTATGGAGCATCCGAGGGCTCTCAGGCAATTATGCCTAACTGCTACAGATACCTGGTAGAGACTGAATTTAATTAAATCACTCTGGCAATCCAAAAGCCAAAGCCACAGTTCTAGAAGAAATTGAAAAGAGCAACAATAAAAATGAATCCAGAGCTACCTGTGAATTTCTAGCCCATTCCAGTGTCTATGCTCCAACGGTTAGGGAAAGGCTGAGAAGACTTACACTACCTGCCACACTTAGTTGTCATGCTCACAAAGATATGTCTAAAACATAACACAAAAAGTTTGCTGCCTAAAAAGGTAATGCTAGGCAGAGAAAGACAAACACCATATTATTCCACTTATTTGTGGAATATAAAAAATTAAGCAAATGGAACAAAACCGCATTAGACTCATAAGCACTGAGAGGTGACTCAGTGGTACCAGGGGGTAGGGGAGTGGGCAGGGGAGGTGAGGAGGGAAGGAGGACTGTTGAACCACTGTGATGTACATTTGATAACTTTAAAAAAACAATTAGATCTTTAAAAAAAAGGGACACTAATGATATAGCACTGTCAAATTTTGCCTCATTAAAACTCTGTCAATTCAAAAAAAAAAAGGTAATGCTTATTGTGGAAAATCCAAAGATAGTTCATCTTAGCAAATAACCTTAAATTCTCTTCCCTGCTCCCCACTAGCAGTAATATGCTGGGAAAGAAACTTCTCTTACTGAAATACATAAAAAAAGACAAAGGATTACACATGATTACTCGAGGTGATCAACTGAAAGTGTGACCAAGAAAATGAGTTTCGATGGTAACTACAAATAAAAGAACTGAGTTTCCTTTATGAGAGCAAACAATATTATTTTTTTCATCAGTTGTTTTTTTGTGAGAGGTAAAGATAGAGACCATGCTACCCCGAAAATGAACTAAGATACGATGTCAAAAAGAACTTTCAACATCAGCACTCTCGGGAGGACTCATGCCAGAAGATGATCATCAAAAAAACCCCAACAAAGACCCACGCACTGCTACAGCTGTAGATGCACTCATCCCACCAGCTCCTGGACTTGCCATGGGAATGAAGAAGGAGATATCTAAGCTGGCCTGTGCATACAGTAAAACAACAAATTTGACTGGATCTATACTGTTGGAACTCAACCAAGAATTAGGAGAAGTGCAAATTGTAGCACTCCAAAATCTTACAACTACAGACTATTTATTGTTAAAAGAACATATGGGATGTGAACAGTCCCCAGGAATGGGTTGTTTTAATTTATCTGAATTCTCTCAGACTGTTCAAGTTCAGTTGGACATCATCCACCATATCATAGATAAGTTTTCACAAATGCCTAAGGTGCCTAACTGGTTTTCTTGGTTTCACTGGAGATGGCTGGTAATTACAGGTATGCTTTGGTTACATAACTGTACTCCTATTATGTTAATGTGTGTGCACAATTTACTTAGTAGTTTAAAAACTATACATGCTGAAGTTACTCTACAAGAAGATACGTCAAAGAAATAACCAATCTCCCCAGGTTTTCTTCCGCCTGCTACTTCTATAGCTTTTCTTCTTCCTTCCTAATTACAACCCTTAAATAGAATTCGTGCCATATATCGAATTTACCGAGTATCATAATTCTTCCAAGTGGTAAAGACACCTCAAGACAAATACTGGGCATAGAAGCCACAGGGCATAAATATGCAAAGAAGTAAAAAGCTAACCTTTTCAAACAATAAGGCTTCTCTCTCACTTACCAACTTTACATTTCCCTGTATGGCCCCGGAAGATGACTGGTTAGCCAGAGACGGGTAAGATTCCTCAAGGGAGGAACAACCTAAGACAGGCACAGTCGCAGGGGGGCCATCAGGTGAGAAATTGGGGATCAACAGAGGTGAGGCTTAGAACCTCACCCCCCCTGTTCTGAGAGAAATCTTCTGCATACGTGGATGTTTTATTGCCCTGGTCTAGCTTGGATTAACACATAGTCTACAGGCACACACCTGATCATCTACATTTGCTCTCTTACAACACTAAACTATGTTTTCTACCTTTATCTTGTATCTACCTACCACTTCAGCATTTTATTAAAAATAATAATAATAAAGAGAGAAATGTGGTATCCACATATAAATCAAGTATAAAAATCAAATGAATATTCATATTTGAACTGACTGTTTATAGTTCATAATGCATGAGCAAAACCGAAAGCTTCTGTGATGACTGCCCCTGTAATGTTCACCATGTAACTTATTCATTATGTAAGAATTTGTACTCCATGTAAGAACTTGTTCCTTAAGCTTCAAAAGATTGGAGACTGATGAAAATTAGGCTTGGGGTGGATTAATGATTGTGCATTGAGCATTGACCCCCCTATAGAGAATTTTATTGTTGTCAACAACCATTTGATCAATATGAGAGATGCCCTCACAAAAAAAATGTATATATATATATATATATATATATACACGCACTTCCAATTGTAAAATAAGTAAGTAACCGGGATGTAATGTATAGCATAAGGAATATAGTCAAAATATTGTAACAACTTGGTATGGTGATAGCTGGTACCTAGAATTATCATGTATATAAATGTTGAATCACTGTGTTGTACACCTGAAACTAATGTAATACTGTGTCAACTACCCTTCAATTAAAAAAAAAAAAAAAAAAAGATAGAGACCATGAAGAAATTAGGTTGAAAAAATATCAAACCAGACATAAATCACACACTAATTTTTAAAATTTCTTTAAATCTACCTACCCTAAAATGTTGTATTTTTGAAATACCTTATTCTGAAATAATTTACCCTTATTATTTATAGCTAATTAATTATCCTAAAGTTAACATACATAAGGAAAAGCTTTCACTTTTTCAAAATTTCTAACTAGCTTATTTCCAAACAGACAAATTTTGGCTATTTCAAAACTCTGACATAATCCCTCTTTGTAAAAAAACAAAAGAAAACATAGGTATTGTTTTTCAAATGAACAAGAACTGACATAAATAATGACATATAGAAAAAAATCAGCCAATTCATTTCAGCCTCAAATTGCTTATCAGCATCTTCCCATGAGATTCAAGTAAAAGCCATAGTTGCTTTCTTTCCTTCAAAATTAGAAGGTATCTATCTGTCCACGCTGTTAAATATTAAAGATCAAGGTAATAGCATCAGTACTTTTACTAAATCTAATTTCAAAACAGGCTAAAATCACTAGGTAATATTCATTAGGACACAGGAAAAGTCCTGCCCAGGAAAGCAATCTGTGGGGCCACAGCAGGAGCTTCTCTCTCACCTCCTGAAGAGTGCGTTTGGTTTTGGCCTTAGGTATAACAGGGTCAAAAGCACTTAACTGCTCCCATGAGTTTGGTTCAACAGACAACTCAACATAAATCTAACAGCTTTTAAAACAAGAAAGAACATAATACTGGGAGCATCCCTGTAAATAAGAGCAAAAATAAAGACCATAAGTGTAAGTGAATTAAGAAAAGATGCAATTAAAAATGAATCAACCTTTTTTTGTCCATAAGATGGCAAAAATGTGAAAGATTGATAAATCTATCCTAAAAATACATGTGCTAAAAGTTGATGTACAAGGATATTCACTGAATTATTGTTTATAATAGGAAAAGACTGCAAACAACCTAAATGCCCTTTAGAAAAACTGGTAATAACACTCAGGCAGCTGTATAAAGAATGTTGTAGACTTAACTGTATGAACAAGGAAAGCTAACTGTTCTCTGCTAAATGACAAGAGAAAAGTCACAGAAACACATGATCTCATTTAAAAGGTTAAAACAAAAACAATTAAAAAATGCAACATAGGTATATATGCACATACATGTATGCAAATTACAGGGGGAAGAGTAAAGATGACTTTCAGCTTTTGTTTCCTACACTTCTGTACTGTCTGATTTCTTTACCGTAAGTAAAGAAAACTAACTTAAGCACATTTTTTTAAAAAGCCAAGATAGATCTTTAAAATAAATCTTGAGGTAAACAAAATCCTGCAATATTTTATTTAAATTATAGTTATTACCAAAGTATCTGGTTCAGTCACAAAGCTAACTACTTAATGTGTGGAACTGTTAATGACAAAACTATGATACCTTTGACAAAAATATACAACACATCTCTCCACCCTTTCCCCCTTCAGTAATAAAATACAAATCTTTAACGTGAGTGGGAAGTCATAGGAATCACACAAATCTATACCTGTACTATTTGGTGTTGGAGTCTGATGATGTCCCAAGGTAGCTAACACGGGTCCAACTGGTAGAGAAGATGGACGTTGCTCTGACTTACACAACTGAGCAGGTTCTAGATTTGAATACGTTAAATGTTAGTGAAAAAAGCCAAACACAGCTCTGTTAAGTGCAATTGCGTGGGATCCAAAATCCTAAAAACCAGTAGTTTTTAAACTATAGTCCATTAAGTGAAGCTCCACACTACTCCTTTTTGATCTTCAATCCCCTTTTAACTCAATGATATGCTACTGAGTACTGAGACACTTGGTAGGATACTAAGAGACTAGTCCAAGTAGGCCAATACCTCAGTTCAGCTGCTCTGTAAAACCAGCAAGTGCTTCTGATAAAGTGTTTCCAAAAAGTAAACCACATAAAATCATTTTACAGTGGGGCACAGTACTTCCTCTTTAGCCCCATGAGAGGTATGAATAAACTCATTCTTTTAAGGAACAAAAATTCACAAAAGGATTTCCCATAAGTATTTTAAAAAGGATTTTCCTTTTACCAGTACAATTTCTGACTTAACTACATCATCGAGAACATAGAAATGTTGGATGCAACAAAAAGGTAAAGGAATCAGGGTAGCTAGGTGTTGGTCCTAAGCCCTCCTCTGCCAGTGGAAAAAAATATACTGTTTATTACTCTAAACTTAAAAATACCTATGTCTATCTTATTAGTAGGCATCACAATTGCATCCTTCCCTTTCTCATTATCTCAAAGTCCAATGAAGAAACCAACTATTTTTTTCAGAGCTACAAAAATACCCAAAGACAGAACATTCCTAGATTACCTCAAAGTAAATCAAAACATATTAAGTTTTCCTTGGTAGCCATGACCTAGATCATAGGATTCTGTCCCACCACATAATCCAAGTCTTAGTAACCACGTTTATCTTCCATCTTACTTGGAAAACCAAAAGCCCTTTCATTGTACTTAAAAAGCTCCAATATCAAAAATACTTTCATCTTGTTCATTTTTGGCTATATTATTCTTTTGTGATTCCTTTTACTTACTTACTTATTTATTTATTTAAAAACAGCCCTTCAAGATTACTACAAGAGCCATAAAAACTGAGTTTCTCTCATCTATAAATGTGTATTACATTTTTTCAAATACTATACCTGGAGGTAAGACAGTCTGGGAAGGCATTGTGTTGATCACAGGTTCCAAAGGACTAGGTTGATATATTGCATCTACAGGATTAATAGTGCTCTGAGATAAAGAAACACAATATAGTTATTTTTAACTAAATGCTCTGCTAGTGCTGACCCTCCCAGCAAAGTCCTGAGGGTAGCTATATAGACATGTTGGTCAAAATGCAAAGAAGAAATGAAACACTTTTACTATACATAAGTCTAATAACTTATTTTTTAAAAAAAGCAGCAGCAGTAGCATAGTAAGGAGGGAAAAATGAGTGAATCTCTGTCACACAGAAAGGTAAAGCTAAATGGAAAAACTTTCAAAGAGTTGTAAATGCTGTGGGAAGATTTTAGAAAGCCAAAACAATAACCTCTTAATTCAGTTCTGTGTTTCTCAAATTCTTAACCACAAACATTGTTTCTCTATCAATGATAGAGAAATGCTCTTTCTTGCTTTGGTATTAATAAATTACATCTATGACTGACAATGTACCTGAACCACCGGGATCTTATCTTTCTGTCCCATACTCTTGGCACCTCCCATCACTGTATATTTCATAGTACAGACATCTTGTTTTATAGTCACTAGAAGCAAAGAGATGTATCTTCTAATTAGAGGGTGTGCAGAAAAAGGCTTTCTTTTTGAGGATTTAGAAGAAAAAAATAAATGTAGTTACAATTTTCGAGGGAGAAAAAAGTCTAGATTTTTCTGAGGCCAAGCTAAGACATTATTTTGCTAGTATAACATTTTAAAAACAAGACTCCATAGCTTACTGATGCTTTTTTATTTGGGTGGGGCAGATAAAACCAAGGTCTTTGCCAGAGTAAAGTTAAGATCCACCATTTAGAAGCCTATACTAGATAAAATCCAAGAAATAAAAACAAGTTCTTCAGCATTTTTTATTTGGAAAACTAAACTTTAAATATATATTAGGTAGAGCTTATAAAAGACTGAAACAGAATTAGAGAGAAATTCTGATGAATGAGCCCCAAAAATATTTGTAAAAAATTAAAAGCATCTAATGGAAATTGAAATAATGGGGAAGTTTTTGTAGAATTCTCATTTAATGTCTAAGTTAAATTTTCTACTTCTTAAACCATCTCTCTGCATAAATAGCTAAAAATCACTAAATCAGATCTCTTAAATCAACTGACTTGAACACAAGAATTTTAATTCTTGTCACTGTAATAGTCTGTCTACCATAAATACTGTAACTGGAAAATAAAGGACACTCAGAGTAGAAACTCTGAAAACAGTTATCAAAAACATAGTAAAGCAAGTGGCGAAGGTTCTCGAAGCATTGGGAAAAGCACAGAAATAGAGACTTTTAGTTCCTTAAAACCCTCGGTCTACCAAGAACTTGGCAACTCTCTTATCTGCTGTGGGATGAATCTGGAAAATGAAGACATATCTGGATTATATGGTCCGTAAAGACTTTCTGGTTATTACTTTATGGTCCCACTTTCAGATACTGGACCAGGCAGATAATAACTAAACAAGTGTCTCAACAGGTCCTTACATAGTGGCTTTCTGCAAAGGACTCCAAGTGCTTTTACAAAGGCAAAATCCATTAATACTCTGATCTATAGGAACAAGAATTTATCAGTTCCTTATTTCCACCTACTATATATGAAAAATTGTAGAAGAGACTAAGAAATAAAATAACTATGGAAAAAGGGACCAGAATTCTACCATTTAAATGTAACCTTTTGTTTTCCAGATGAAATGTTCTAAATCAGGCTTGTCAATCAAAGAAAACATTCAGACTTTTTTGCATGTATATTAGAATTACCAAATAATTTTTGTTAACAGAAATATAACTATTCTGCACTTTTCTACTATCCTTGGTTAATTAACTTCAGGCCAAAACCTGTCAAATTACATTCTACACCTTGCTTTGAAGATGAATGTTCAGAGCTTGAGAATGCAAACAATTATCTGTTATAACATTAATAAAATTCATGTAGTACAATTTTATAATAAATTATATACACATGCATGTTTGTATAGCTAACATTTATTGAGTACTATGTGGCCTCTCTGTGCCTTACAATAACCTTCTGAGGTAGAATTAGTCACTTTTCTTTATAGATGAGGAAACTAAGACTTGAAGATTAAGTAACTTGCCTAAGGTCACAGCTATTGAGTGGCCGCGAAGCCCAAGGCCTAAACCATGAACATTTCGTTTATTCTTTAAAAATAAAAACGCTCAAGGAAAAAATGCTAGTCTCTGATCAAATATTTTGAAATAAGTTTGTTTTCTATAAATTTAGATCTTCTATGAGTATCACCTGTCTAGATGTTTTTAACTACAAATGGTCAACATTTTTGGTATGCTTTCTAAAACTATGCCCATGTCTTAACATAATCAAATGTAACTAATCTTGCTTTGTAGGCACAGAGGTAAAAATATTTGCCAACATGATTTTCCTTAGGGCCTTCTGGGACAATGGAATGCTAGACAACATATACAGTCTGTTTCCATGACACATAATATCTCTTCCTGAGATACCGATATCAATTAAGATTATATAATATTATATTTGTACTGTATATATTATATTGTTTATAACTGAATTATATCACCAGGCCTCAAACTTTGAACTCATGCTGTGAAGAGAAATAAACTTCCATGTGTTTAATTCAAATTTTAAAATGCTTCCATTATCTTAGCCTTAAAAAATATGCAAACATCCTACTTAACTTCTTTTTTAAATTTTTAATCAAATACAAAGATAACACGCTCATCCTTTCAAGTATAATCATGAGATGGTTTTGAGGATTTACAAAATGAGTTTCCAGATCTCAGACAAGCTGGCATTATAAAGTCTCAGGACAAAAAAAAAGAGAGGCTGCCTCCTGCCTCAGAAATACAGCTTCAACCGAAGTCACTCAGTTACGATAAAACTAAAGCAGCTCCAACTACAAACCTTCCAACAGTTGCTTCCAGCTAGGAAATACTAAAGAAATTTTCTTTTCTTTTTGGGAGGAAGTTGAATATAAGGGAAGAAAAAAAGCCACGGGGGAGGGAAGAATAAGAAAATGGCTACAAGAATTCATGTTGCAACTTGTTCCAACAAAAATGCAGTATATCCCACAGCAGTGATGACAGTTAACACAATACACGATGTCAATATTGTGCTGTCCTCCCCCCACTTTCATCTGAGAGAAAAAGAAGTTTGACAAGAAATGTAGCATTGCGTTATGCCTTATTTAGTCATAAAAGCTGCATTTTCATACAATGATTAACCCTTCAAGTTAACACATGCAAAGCATTTCAATCTGAACCAATGCTTAGAAAAAAATTTTAATGGAAATTTCCCCCACATGATTGCCGGAAGATAGACCACTTCAGGAGCTCAAGGAAAATTGCAAGAGTTGACAACAATAAGCAGTGAGTAGGTGAAAAGAGGAATTTGTGTTGAAAAATGAGTAGAAATTCAGGCTTCTCCTGACATGACTGGTTATAATTCTCTGCAGAAGTAAAGGGAAACAAAAAGATTAGATTAAACTTACTATAATTCCATCTGCGTGCTTCTCCGCATTACACTGGTCCTTAAGGAGAAATGTTAAAAACATTAACTTCATTCTTTCATTTAAGTAACCCCTTGTGTACTTTCTTCCCTACTAAGAAAGCTTATATTACTAGGTAAGTAACAACGTTAGAAAATTATTTCTGCTTCCATTAAGATTATAATTCCATTTGCACATTCCTAGCCAAACTTAATTCTATCACTGGCTACACAACTACCAACACTAACAGCATGGCAAGTATTTTTCTATGTGGGCATTAAATTAAGTGTACTGTAGAAGTATCCTTTTGAACTGTGTAGTTACATTGGTACCAATGACTAAAAGCAGATATACTAATTGACGGTTGAAGACCCTAAATATTTTCTCAGTTTAATTTTATAGAAAATTATGCCAACTCCCCACAACCCCCAAATTCTAACAGTATGACAATCATATAGCCTTAAAAACTCAGGACAGATACAATTTTCCATATTCTGACTGCTTGCCTCAGATTTATACGTTACTTTTCAAAACAGATGATCTGATTTTGGGTTCAGTAATCACTATATCTTTGGAACGATTATATAGGGGTTAATACTACCTGGCAGGTATTTTACATATATTAATTCATATATACAACCAATAACTCTGTAAGGTAGGTACTACTACATAATGGTCAAGTTATATCTCATTTATCTGTAAGTTCTTTAACTACTGGGCTTACTCAAAAATTCACATATTGAAGGGTCAACAAAAAGTATTTTTGTATTTGGGGGTAATTTTTTTTGAAGTGCAGGTATAGAAAAGAATTAGTATAGCAGGCCTGAAATACCTATCCTTAGAAAAACTTGCCTGCAAAGTTGGCCTTTGGTTGGTGTCTGGGACCCAGGAGGATTCCCAGCATCCTAACAGGTAAGGATGGCTCACTGTGCCTGACTATTTAAGCAAACAATATGGTTTATGTTGAACAACTGCCTTCCTTTTCAAAGTGTGGACTTTTGATAAATGCTGGACAAGCCCCTAGTAAAAACCTCAGGTGTTAAGTCTATAATGAGCTTCCCTAGCAGACAACATTTCACATGTGCTGTCATAATTTGTTGCTGGAGGAATTAAGCACATCCTGTAGAACTCCACTGTGGAAGATTCTTAGAAGCTTGTGCCTAGTTTCTTCTGGATTTTGACCAATGAGTATTCCCTTTGCTGATTTTGCTTTGGATCCTTTGCTGTAATAAATCATAGCTATGAGTATGATTATTTACCAAACCTAGGGGTAGTCTTGGGACTCTCCAACACAGTGCATATTCTTTGCATACCCTGAGAATCAGTGCATTTTGGCATCTAAGTAATTCATATTAGGACTGCCCCCTTCATTTGCACAACTGAATTAACTATATTTAGAATATCCAAAGTGTCAATAATTATTAAGAGACAACTGAAAATAAATTATTGAGAATTATAAAGGAAGAGAAATTTAAGTTTCTTGTTCAGGTATTTTAGTTTACTTTTAGTTATCCCCTATTAATTTCTAAACATTAAATTGATTTTTCAAAAGGATTTCTTACAAAGAAATTATATCATGTGGTAGATTAAATTTTCCAAAAATGGCCCCAACAAGAGTTTCACGTTCCTTACCTTTGAACCTAGGCAGGCCTTTGTGATTCTGTATCTCTACCAAGTAAGTATAGCAGAAGTGACTATACATGTGACTTCTGAGACTAGGTCATGGAAATGCCACAAACTTCTACCTTGTTTAGTTGGAACCGCTGCAACCACTATTGACTATTTGAGAAAACCCAAGAAGCTGTGGAGAGAACTATATGGAAAGGAACCTAGGCCCCCAGTCCGACTTCCCAGGCATGTGAGTGAGCCATCTTGACAGGGGATACTTTGGCTCCCCAATCAAGCCACCACAAGTGACACTGCATGAAACAGACACAAGTCATGAGGCTTACCTGCAAATCTGTCAGCACAATAAATGACTGTTCTATTTTAAGACACTCTAGTTAGGTTAGTTTGTTATGTAGCAATAATTACTGACATAGTATATTATCATTTCTAATTCTGATACAATTTAAAATAAGCTTAAGTATCTGACAAATCTTTGCCCAAAATGTTCTCAACTAATAAATGCATGCTATTTTAAATAAGGGTTTATTATTTTTGTTACTATTGTGGTTTGTTTTTTAAGGCAAGTCAAATCTAGATGAACCCATAGACTATTAAATGCCTTACTATCAAATCCATTCCCATCATGAACTTTAGGGATTTTGTTATATTACTTTAAAAAGGATTATTACTCATCACCAGCCCCCCATATTTCTTTTTTTTAATCTTTAAAAAATTCATGAGTAAACCACAAGTTGCCTTTTATTAGGGTCAGTTAAAGCTAAATCTCAGTAACTATAGAATCAGAGATTTGACTGAATTCAATATAAGTATGTTAATGATACAAAGAAAGGGCCTAATGTCACTTCCTACTAAAGTTATAGTTAGTGTGTTCATCTGGTTATAAGTCTCTCATTCCTTATTACAGTGGTGACCTATTTTCTTCTCTGAACATACCAGCATGACTGAGATCTGGAAATATAACAGTGAACAAAAACAGCAGCAAAACATAATTTAGGAAGACTTCGGACAGAATTACAGAGTCAAGTATTTTTAAAACCATGTACCAATAAAATATATGAAATACTTCCCAATTTTTCTAATGAGGCAATATAGTCCAGGGAAAACTCTCTTAATTATGGGCCTATACACTTAACTAATTATATGAAACAAAAAATAAACACACCATGGTATTGACAGAAAATTTATAATTCAAGTCTGATGAGATTCAACAAATGGGCTGGGACAACTGAATACCATATGCAAAAAAATGAATCTGGACCCCTTTTATCACATCACAAAAATTACCTCAAAGTGTATCACAGACAAATGTAAGAGTTAAAACTATAAAACTCTTAGAAGAAAACACAGTAATAAATCTTTGTTATCTAGGATTAGGCAATGATTTCTCAGATAAGCCCCCAAATGCATAAGCAACAGAATACTGATAAATTGGACTAAATCAACATTAAAAATGCACATGCTTCTCAGGACACTATCAAGAACGTTAAAAGACAATCCACAGACTTAAAGAAAAATTTGCAAATCATTATCTGATAAAGGCTTATATTCAGAATATATAAAATCACTCCTACAATTCAGTAAGATAAAAAAAAGCCAGCAAAAAAAAAAAAGGGCAAAGAATTTGAACAGACATTTCTCCAAAGAAGATATATGAATGGCTAATAAGCACATGAAAAGATTCTCAACATTAGTATTAGGGAAGTGTAAATGAAAACCACAATGAGATACCACTAGGTTGCCTATAATCAAAAAAGACAATCACAAATGTTGGTGATGATGTGGAGAAAATGGAACCCTCAGACATTGAGAGTGGGAATTCAAATGGTGCAGTTGCTTTGAAAAACAGTTTACCTTCTCAAAAAGTTAAACACAGAGCTACCATATAATGCAGTAACTCCACTCCTAGGTATATACTTAAGAGAGATGAAAATACATGTCCACACAAAAACATATGTCGATGTTCACAGCAGCATTATCC
Organism: Manis pentadactyla; assembly: GCF_030020395.1. NCBI lineage: Eukaryota > Metazoa > Chordata > Mammalia > Pholidota > Manidae > Manis > Manis pentadactyla. The sequence continues at coordinate 41,383,613 of NC_080022.1, read as the reverse complement.
ATAATAGCCAAAAAGTGGAAACAACCTAAATGTTCAACTGATGAATGAATAAACACAAATTCAATGGTGTATTATTCAGAAGTAAAAAAGTAATTAAATCCTGATATATGCTACAACATGGATGAACCTTGAAAATATGCTATGTCAAAGAAGCCAGTCACAAAGACTCCACCTTGCATGACCCTAAATATATGCAATGTCCAGAACAGACAAATCTACCAAAAAATAGATTAGAAGTTACCCAGGAATGCAGGAATGGGTGGGGGCAAGGGTAGCAAGGAAAAGAGATATAGGGAATGACAGCTTATTGGAGATAGACTTAAAAATGCTAAAATTAAAATATGGTGATGGTTACCAATTTTGTAAATATACTAAAAACCACTTAAGTGTACTGTACACTTTATATAGAGTCAACTTTATGGTATATAAATCATATTATCAATAAAGCTGTTTTAAAATCTGATGAGAAATCAATGAATACTGATGAAAACAAAAAGTCCATGCAGAAAATGTTCTGGGAGAGAACCTGGGACTCAAGAACAACTTAAATACACAATCTACTTTAAAAGCATCTATGGTCAGAAACCTTTGAAAGGATAATCTAGAACTGTGCTCTGCACACTTTGGAAGCCACTAACCACATGTGACTATTGAGTACTTGAAAAGTGGCTAGTTCAAAGTGTAAGATACACACAAGATATTGAAAACTTGGAGCAAAAAAAAAGAAAAATACAGAACATGAAATATCTCAAGAATGAATTTTTATACTTGCTTATTGATTTCACTTCCTTATAATGACTTGTGGCTATGGTCTTACTGAGGCAGGGCAGGGACATGGGACAAGCATCATGATTTAGTTTTCCTGCCTATGAAAAAAATGCCAAGATATAAACCATAGAGTAAGAACCGGAGGGACTCCATCTTAAGGCTGATTCCATTTTAAAAACCAGGGAGTTAGGAGGTAAGATTCCTAACATATTTTAAGGTAACCAGACAATAATCCACCCTATCTTAAGGCAGGGCAAGTAGTCTTAAATGACATGTCCCCAATGCTTGAGGGTAACCACATCTTGGAGAAAAACAGATCAAGAAATTCCTTGTGTTAAGTTTATCTTACAGAGTATCTAGAGGGCAGACTATGGATGGTGACATAATGTTTCACACTAGAAAGAGACATCATGAGACCACATGTCAAGCCTATGCATCACCCCCATAGCCCACCACCCTTTCCCCCTTTCTTGAAATCCTAAGCCCTTAAGTGTGCCTCCTCTCTGAGGCTGCCCACACTCCCCTTTCTTTGAGTGTCTGCTCTACCTTAAAGACTTCTCACTGCTCAACTTACTGCATTTTGTCTCTGTGCTCTTCCAGTGGTAAGCATCTTTGTTACTTTGCTATTTCATTCTGTTTTCTAGACTTAAGCACAAGTCTTCACTCTCTCTGTTCTACTTCAAACAAGTAGGGAAGAGCTACTAAGATCTCTGATTTGGGCTTGCAAGGTCCCATCATCTGTATGACCCAGACAGGCCTGTAGCTGTATGATCATGTTCTTGAGTAGCCTGCCTGAAAAATCTTCCTTTGCCTTTGGTAAGTTCTCAGAACATAATCTCAATTCATCCAGTGCTCTGTGGCTCCCCAAAATCCTGGGGTGAAAAGGGCTTACTTCCCATGCTGTGCAGATTCAAGTGGACACTGGATGCCATGGCTTTAGGAGTTGGCAAGGGATTTGCCCTATGCCGAGCAGGAGTTCAACAAGCTTCCCTTTTCTCCTTCTGCTCTTCTTGCTCTTTGGAGAGCATTCCCTGCTACTCTTGCTTTAATGAATTCCTTCCTTACCTACACTCGTCTGATCTGCTCAAGAATCTTTTCTTTTCAGAGTCAGGAACCCTTCCCAGTCCAGGCTGAGGTTTCACCTAGTGCACAGGGAAAGACCTCCCCAGGTACAGACCTGCTGGACAACATTACCATCTAATCTTGATGAAAAACTGGTCAAGTACCCATCTATAGGGGCCTCCCAGATTTGCTCTGCTCTGCTCCCCCACTTCTCACTTCCTCTGCTGCAGTTTCCCATGAGTGGAAACTAGCTCCATCTATGGTACAAAGGAACAACGAAGTCTTCTGAACTAACACAGCCACCACCAGAAAATCCCAATAACCAAATGGTGCCCAAACTTTGCTGTGCATTAGAACACCCTGGAAGTTAAAAAATCCCAATGCCAGGTATAGTCCATAGCAATTACAACAGAATGTCATGAAGTGGGAGCCAGGCATCAGAACTGTTAAAGATCCCCACCTGATTTCAAAGTGCAACCAAGGTTGGGAATCAATGCTCTAATCATTTAGGCAGGAGGGAAGTTTTGGGGAGTGGGAATTAAAAGCAAATAATCAAAACTGGAAGGAATTTAAAATCCTACATATAGAATGCTGCCTCTAAGAAGCTCATACTAAATCAAGGCAAAACAGGAAAGGTATAATTACCTATCTTTTTATATACCGTTGCAGGTCTCAGGTGGCAGTTATCTTTCTCAAAGCAGCTGACTCCAATATTTTATTAACCTGCCAGTGAAGAATAATCTTCCAAGGTGACTATAACAATTTATATTCCCATCAGTATTGAATGGAAGTTCTCCATTTTTACCTATATGTGATATTGTCACTTTAAAATGTATGCCTTCCTAAAATTTTTTTTTTAATTTAACAGATACTTATTTAGGACTTGTTATATGCTTGGTACTAACAGCATTACAAACACTAATTCATTTAAGTCTCACACTGGCAGTAAGAGTCCAGACACTATTATTATACCCATTTTATATAGGCGGAAACCAAAGCACAGAGAGGATAAATAAACTTGCTCAAGTGGTAGAGCAAGAATTCAGACCCAGTCTGGCACCAGAGTCCATGCTCTTAAATATAATGTAACACTGCCTCTCATTATTACTTAAAAGCCTTATATCTTAATCACAGATTAGATTTAGCCAAAGAATTTATGTGGATCATCATCACAGCACCCCAAAAGAGGTGACTAAATAAAAGTTATATATACAATGTAAATACTAAACCAAACAACCATTAAAAGCTATGTATTAGAAAAATTCATTCAAAATCCACAATTATTTATTAGGCCCCTCCTATGTGGCAGGCAACTGTTTTAAGTACCGAGGATACAGTGGTGTTATGGAGGGAATGTTTGTGTCCCTCTTGTCCCCCACAAATTTAGATATCGAACCCCTAACCTCCTAGTGAGGCTGTATTTGGAGACAGGGCCCCTAAAGGGAGTAAATAAGGGCCTAAGGGTGGGACCCTGACCCAGTAAGTGTTCTTACAAGAGACGCTGGAGCTCCCTCGCCCTCCTACTCCTGTGTGCGCGCACCCCCAGGCCAAGATAAGGCCTTGTGAGGACATACTGAGAAGAAGGCCGTTTATAAGCCGGAAAAAGAGCCCTCACCAGAAGCTGAATGGGTAGGAACCTTAATCTTGGACTTCTAGCATCCAAAACTGAGAAAATAAAATTCTGTTGCTTAAGCTACCCAGTCTGTGGTGGTTTGTTATGGCAGCCTCAGCAGACTGACACGAATGGTAAATGAGACAAAGCATGACTCTACCATGCTCCATAAAAACAGAACACTGGAGACTACAGTCAGGTGCAGAGGGACAATAAACATGGTATCATGTAAATCTGACTAGTGATGCAAGGCCATGAAGGAAAAGACACGAAAGTGAGGTGGAGATTATTTTAGAAAGAGTGGTCACGAAAGTCTCTCCAAAGAGATTTCATGTGGGCAAAAATTTGAGTAAGGTGAGAGAGGTGAGCCCTAGAGATCTGGGAGAAATCCTTCCAGGCAGAGGAGAAAACAAATACAAATTCCTGAAGCAGAAACAGCTTGGCATGAGAAAAGGAAAACAGGTCAATGTTAGAATGGTGTGATCACGAAAGGGTCCATGAGCTGAGAGAGTATTAAGTTCCGGTAAGCAGTTTAGATTCCATTCCAAAGGAAATGGGAAAGAAACCACTGAGGATAGCAGGCATGACTGATTTACATTTAAATTAGGTTTAAAGATACAGAGTTCCTATAGGGCACATATATAATTTAAAGGGATGTACATAAAAGGACTTAACAATAAAACTTTTCTGGAAAAAATTAAAAAGCCAAATTCCATTTACTTAATCCATGTTATCCATTCAGAAGGAACTTGAAATGACCTTCAAGCTGGACCCAAAAAAAGACTAAATTGTAGGAATTTTGTGAAAGGAATTTTAGCAATTTGAATTGTAACTCATTCCAAAGACAAAATACCAAAAATGTACTTGATGTACTTCTAAAGGGTGAGCTACTGAAAGAGACCAGGCTGCCATTTACAACTATCTCAAGTACTGAATGGTTTGCAGACATCACCTAAACTGGTCTAAATACTATCACCTCTTCTACTTCCTCAATCTTCTAAAGTAAGCAATGTGAATTCCTAAAATACCTAGCTACTGGTACTAGGCATGATGTAGTTTACTGGTTATCTATACCTAGGCCTCTGGGTAACTGTAGTCAGCCCCAGCCCCCTCCCCACCTACCCAGTAATTTCATTCAAGAGAAACAAAACAAAAACCTTAACCCTTTTATGTCTCCAACTCTGTCCTCCCTTAATCTTTAGAATATATTTTGATGCACCAAAGTAGATGAAAGATTTAGACACATATATAGGAAACCAGGCATAGTGGTCAAAAATACCTAGATAGTGAACACAAGCACTTAGGTTTTGACACTTTAATATTGAATACAGCCTCAAAAGAAAATGACATTGCCCCACTTTAAATTATAAGCTGAATATCCTTAATATCTAAGCACAGACAGGTTGTCCTATACTACTGTGTCATAAACAATGCTAGGTTCAAAAATGCCCACTGTTGGGCAAACAAATACAAGCAACTGAGTAAATGAAATACCAGTAATTAAAAACTCACACAAACATCATTTCTAAACTTGACTGCTGAAATGGTTGCCCACTCCCTTCTAGCCAGGTACAGTCAGGTAGAGAGAGTGGGGGAAACTTTTCTTTTTTAATTTTAATTTTCAAACACTAAAATTCTTGCTTCTCAAAGTATCACTCAATCAAATTACATATTTAGGTTAAATACACCAAAATTTTCAGAAAAGCAGACAGTATCCATGAAATTTTTAACCTACAATGATAATTCAAAATATTTTTCATTAATAAGGAACAGCAATTAAAGCAGTGGTTTGTTAATGTAGTTCAGTACCAGAAAAAAATTTTTTTAACAAAATTAAAAAATACATATGTCTATTATACTCTTCATTATGTATGAGAAAAAGAACTCTAGTAAAAGTGAATTCCTTCTTCCCAACAAAAACTTTTTTTGTGAAAGGTCTTGCAAAGTAAGCCTCTGTTTCAAGCAGTGATAATGGATAAAATGGAAGGAAGGGGTGAGTCATTCCAATGTGTCCCCCTCCCTCACAGCCACCATCAGAAATTACCTTATCAAAAGCAGGCACATGCTTTAAAGGTAACATCCAACACAATACTTGTTCAATAGTACCAGGAAACCCACAATACAATTTACTGTAGAATGGTGGTATGTTTCAGAATCTAGTTCTTTTGGCTATTAAGTAAAAGTAAAATTTACTTACTTTAGCAATCTGCAGCAACACAATGCAGTGTTTAATTGATTCTACCATGCTCTATAAAAACAGAACACTGATTTTAGGATCTTGCCCTGAATAAAAGTCATACAATATTAAAGCTTAAGGTACAAAAATCAATTCAAATTTACAGGGTTTAAGGCTATACTACACAAGAAATACCCTCTCCGGGTCGCCAGTGGATTCAAATATGTTGCTGGTGTCAAATGAATTATAATGATCAATTCTATGAATTGTTAAGGAACAGCAAGAAATTGTTAATTTATACTGAATAACATCTAAATGGTTTTCAATACTTAAACAGAAATAACTCCAAATTCTTAAATCAACATCGGGCAATCTCAATGTAAATTCCTCAAACATCTACTCAAAACTTTAACACAATTATAGAGTAAAAAATCCTATCAAAAATACTGGCAAACGTGGAATACTATTTTGCCTGTTTTTAGAATGCTTTTATCAAGATACAACTCTTATTAGTACCCCATTATATAATGTCAGAAGGCCAGTGTATCAGAAAACTTGAATCTCAATGTTTCAATTATAAGTGAGTATTATACCCTATACACAGATGACACCTTTTATCCAAAGATCTCAGACAAGAACAGAAACAGATAAAAGTGATAAAGGTAGTCAATTTCAATTAGAGGAATTATTCTATTCATTTAAATCCCTTTAGAAAATAATATAATTCTTAAATACCCTAGTAAAAATTCATAAAAATTAAAGTCTCGATTGTTTTTTAGTAATACTCTCAGCTTAAAATAGAAATTACATCTTAAAGCACTTTCTAAGGCAAAGCTAGAGTTTAATCAAACATATAACTTACATTTGTTGTCTCTTTGAGAGTTTCAATTTTCTGTGAAAAATAGTAAGTTTAATCAGAAATCATCAAAAACACAAAGAGATACTGCTGTTTTTTATTGGTTAGTCATTTACAGAATTTTACCGAATGTACTCATTACTCTAAGTGAATGTAGGCTGGCTAGAAAGAGAGTACTTTCTATACTTTGTTTTTTATTTAAACCAAACATTTAGAAAAATTCAGACATTTTTATGGATTATATCCTCAAACAGAATTCATGAGATTCGATTCAAGATCTGTAAGAATAACATAAAGCATTCTCATTCCACACCTGAAAACAAGTTTTCTCTTTTCTACAGACTATGTGATTTTAAAATGCTTATTTTAGAATCACCTTAAATTTTGCTATCACGTTTAAAAATGACATGGAACTAAACTAAATTTCACAACTAAGAATGGAAGGCGAGCTAAGCATGAGTCACTACTACTATCAAATGTAAAGGAGCCAAAATGCAAAGCTATGGTCAACAAAAATGCAAAACAAACAAACAAACAAAATGATGCTACATCAGAAAATCTAGTCAAGAAGAAGACAAATGTTAACTGAAAAAAGAAAACACTGTTCAAACTACAAAGTAGTAGTCAGAAATCCAAAGGGGGAAAAATGGTAGCAAGACTATAATTAAAGCAACACTCATTTTGTTTCCTCATTTGTGGCTTCTTGTTTATTCTGAAAATTCTTGCCAGTTGGTTTATTAATATCTGAAGTGACCACATGTGAATTTAATAAAATAACTTTCTACCTTCAACATGACACCTGAAAAGAACTTTACTCCTAAGGAGGTGGTACTTTCAAAAAGGGTATCATTAAAATTTTGCACATTATCCTTTTGCTTAACTATGGACCATAACAGAAACTCACCAGAAAACTCCCCTTGAAGTCTATGTAGCAGCACTATGACAACAGAGCAAAGTGCCATTATAATAGTCACAACACTGAGGTTCTTCTCGTATTTCTCCAAAATTCTCTTGGTTTTAAAAATGTAAAGGTCAAAATCATGATTATAGAGATTACCTTTCTCTGTTCATCATCTTTGCAGTTTTGAAGTTTGTCATCAAAAAGCTACAGGATAATTAAAAAAATGATTATAGAATCAGGCCACTTTACTACAATTGTTCTATCAAGATTTACAGCTAAGTTTATTTACTAAACACAGAAAAGCAAGCTTTAGTTCTTAAAACACCTTACAGGGATAATTTATATGTATTATTAAGACAACATGTATTTTTTTCAAAGCATTATATCAAGTCAAATTCCACTCAATTATTTTAAATAGTCAAGATCAAATACTCTGATAGAATTACAAGCAACAGATGACTTTTAAGAACTTAAAATGTCAATTTGAACCTAAGTTTTTTCTGCTTTGTCATCCAAGTTTATTAACACTCCTTTTTCTTCCCAGGACCTTTGCTTGTAATTAATTTTTAAGAAAATTCTAGTAAGGATAAAGAAATTAAAGCACTCACCTTTCCCAACACCCCACTCTCCAAAATAGAAAAAAACAAGGCCTTAAAATGTACATTTCATAGAATTTTTAAACAGAATATGAATCTAATCTTGTCTAGATATTTGCCTTTTTTAAGTGCAAAAAAGTACATACATATGCTATTTACCAATATATTTAGATTAGAGATAAAGATCTTTAAATGAATCTCCCAGATCTTTTAATGAATCAGGTTTAAAAATTGCTGGAATAACGACCTAAGGGTTGTAAATTAACAGGTAACTTTTTATTCAAAATCAAGGTCAATATCATTTACTAATACTTTATATCAACATATAAATTAATGCCATACCTTCAATTGTTCTATCAAGATTTGCAGGTAAGCATCAGCCTCTGTAAGCTTCTTATCAAAGTCTTGGACACTAGGAACAAATCCTGAATCCAAACCCTAGAGAAAAAGAAAATTTGCAATAAATCTAAATATTGTTTAATAGTACAAAAGATACTGCATCTTTCATACATGACATTTCAATTTTTAAAGTAAAAATAGTACTTTTAATAAATAATAGGTCTATTTAAATTATCTAAATTCTCCAAGAATAGTGGTACATCAATCTCTCTTCTCATCAATTACACATGCTGCTGCTCAAATTAGGATTTAACCTGCTCTTCAGAATCACTTTCTTTTCTCCCCAAAAACCCCATCCATTATGGCCCCCAATCACCTCCAGGGCAACAGTAATTTAGCTAAAGGAACATAACACAAAACAAACTAGATTACCTCCGATATTCCCTCTACATTTTGTTTGGTTCCTTCCTCCAGTCGCTGAATCTTAACTTCATATTCTATTTAGTTCTTCTTTCCCTTACCCACCCCATTAGCTGCCATTTTCTTCCTCCTCCCTTAAAAAAAAGGGAAAAGGAACCTCAAAATTCTCTTCTAAGAGGGCCCTCTCTAAGTAAAAGTGACAACACTTCTGTCTTAAGTTCCCCTACTCACTTTCACCCTTGGCATGAATGATACACTCTGGGCGTGGTGTAAACATTTATTTATTTAGAGGGCCTACTTACTTCTCAGTTTAACAGTTCAGCATTTGCATGTCCTGCTTTTTGTAAACTAAAAATTTTAAGCTTCTATAGCATGGAACTTTTATGCTTTAATTTGACTCAAAAAGAAATCTTCAACTTCTTAATCATCTCTGACTGCAAAACACATCAACCCTGGGTGATAAAAACAAAACAGTTGGAGATTGAAAAGGACTACCAACCTGCCATATTTGCATGCCCAGATGTCCTACCTAAGCAGTGAAGTAAGGGTCAGGAACCACTAATGTCACAATGCCAATCCAACCACAAAACACTGTACCAGATGGGCGAAACATTGTGATTTAACATACATACTTGACGCTACTTGTCCTGTTTTTCCTGCCATTAGCCAAAACACGATCATTTTCACATTTGGCATTTTAGTAAATTGAGGCCAGAATTCATTTTATACTACACCTACACTTCATCTTTGCATACTTTATCTATACTAAGGAACTTTCACAGCCATTATCTCAAACACCAGATTGAGACTGTATATCATTATGGAAACAACAATGGGTTGGCAAACCTAGTTTCTAATTGCAGTTAAGCCACTAACAAGGTATTTTCTCTCTCTAAGCTGCTGTTTTCTTACCTGCCAAATACAGGCATCCACCTCCTCCTATTATGAATGTGGCAGCTACTGCCCCTACTAAAGTCAATTAGTAACACTATCAATTACTACTACTACCACTGTTGTTCTTCCCAAACTAAAATTCAAATTTTGAATAAAAATGTTAAAAACCTAAGTCTTAAGATAATGGCAAAATAAACTTGTAATGCATTTACTTTTTCAAATTCAAAGGCAATAAAACTGCCTACATTTTTGTTTTTAAATGAATGTAAAGAAACTGCTTGAAATGAGTATTGAAAAACCCCTTCCCAATAAGATGTAGTATATATAAAAACAAAGCTTAAGAAAGAAAAGTCATAATAAATAATGTATGTAAAATCCAGACATATTTATATGAAAATTGTGGTTAAACGTCTTCAGTTTTAAAGATAATCCAAAAAACTTCCTTTAGAAACACTTACTATGTAGAGTATAATAAAAGATATGGGAAAGGAAGGGAAAAATCCATTAAATTTCAGAGATACTATACTACTGCACTAAGAAAGAAGGGAGTAATTTTTTTCCATGTTACTGTACCACAGAAAAATTAGAAGGATTGCTTGGCTTAGTTTTATTTTTGTTTCACACAGTGATATAAAATAATTATCAATAATTTAGAAGATCTAGTTCAAATCAGCTAAGAGAACTGTTCTTGCTAAATATTAAAAAGATCAATGGCATATTCATGAACAAAAGGTGAAGCATCTGAATGAGGGAGAAAAGTGATCTTAAAAATTTTTTCCTCTTTTGAATGCATTTAGAACTACCACTATAAAAATCTGATCAACATATTCTCTTGAACAAATCACTATCTAATTTAAAATGCAGTGAAAAAATGGAAATAAATTAGATTTACATTACTGAGGTCTGAAACACACCTGTATGTTTTAAACCCCCTTTGATTTTGCTATAAACATATGAACCTCACCTTAACTCTTTTCTCAGAACTGCCTCTACTCTTCCACAACATTCCTTTACCTTTAGAATAAACTCCATACATCACAACATCCAAGTCAAAGATGTACTCACCAATCCATTTTTCTTTATATAATGTATAATAGGAAGGCTGTAACAACAGTTATTAGCTTAAAATCCTAGAACTGCCCTAAACTCCACTGCAGTAACCCTTAAATCTTTGGCATACTTAAGAAAATCTACATATACAGTTGCCCTATCTGCAATCAATAAAAATCTTCTTTTTTATTCTACATCTTTGTAGAAATTTATCAATAACACGGACAAGCAGTTGATAGTAATTGTTTTCTCAAATCTTTTAATAATGCACTAGAAGAAAACAAGTTTTCGCTGTAAATTGTGAGTTACAGTACGAAGAATAAAAGCCACCTAGTCCAATCTCCCACTCAAAAGCTACTTTTATGTCTTTGAAAGTCACCAAGTCTTTGCTTGAATATCTCAGGAGTAAGGAAGTCATTACCTTCTAACATAAACTATTTCATAAAAATCACCTTAAAGTCTTAACTTCTACTCTTTCCAGTCAGCATTTACAATATAGGGCACTACATTTATTTCGGTACTAGAGTTTTGTTTTAATGGAGTTTTATTTTAAAACAAATCGTAAAAATAGAATATAGTCTAGGATCTATGTATCCAGTTAAATATATACACAGAGAAAAGAGACATTTGGCCCAATTTAAAGGGAATGTCAAAGATAATACCCAGACTGGTGAAAGAACTTCAAACTGCCTCAAGATTACATATAGGTTGAGACTGTTCTCTATTCCTTTGAAAAGAACTTGAGCAGAGCAAACCCTTTAAGACAGAGCATGACTTCATACTTAAATCAGAGTGACATCTCAAAGTAGTTCTTGAGAACAAGCAGGTTGGGAGTCAAGCAGGTATGTATTCTTACACTCTATATTGCCTTATCCAACATCTATAACATTTTATAATTACATATTTAAGTGATCGTCTTCTCTGAAGGATTATAAGCTCCGTAAGGGCTAGAACTGTGCCATTCATCCGACACTGTATGCCTCCTCCAACCCCCGACTAGTTCAGTGAGGAGTGACTGTGGAACTGATTGCAGCATCTGGCAACTGCTGACATGATACTAGCTTTACCTAAGACCCCTTCTCCTCAGATTTCTCTGGTCTTTCTGTTCTCCTACTCCCTCACTCTCTTCTTCATGTCTTTCTTTTGTTCATGTCCTCCAGCAGGAACTGATGTGGTTATGTTGCATTTTGGCAGTCAGGAACACAGAGGTTGCTGCTCCCTAATTTACTATATTGACCAGCCGTATTTCAAACTTGATGATTTCTGTATGAATTCATTTAAAGTTTAAATACAACTATTATAGAAAAATAAAAACAAAATGGTCTGTGATGTAAAAGAAGTTAAACTAGAAAAAAATAAAATAGAGCTTAAATCTAACCATAAACTTAACAAGTTTATGTAAAGAAAGAAAAAGTACTTATGTGGCAAATACGCTAAAAACAAAATAGTCTCTAGTTTCCAAGAGTACTTTGCTAATAAAGAAAGCTAAAGTACATATATAAAGTCAAGAAACGTAACCCATAATTCTCTATCAGTCAGGATCTCTGGATCCAGTTTAAAATATGTACACAGAGAGAGGAATATCTGCCCCAATTTAAGGGGAATTTATAAAATAATATCTAGACTGGTAGAAAGATATCAGAATGCCTCAAAACTGTATGTAAGTACTTTCTACTATTTTTCTAATACTCATATTGAATATCATCACTTTTCTCAGAAGGCACTTCAAAGCTAACAAAGGTCAGCAAAATTAAATAAATTCCTATTAATGACTTCAGTTGGCATATTAAACACTATTTATACTTACTATATACATATAACCAAATGCTTCACCCCACTGCAAAGAAGCCTACTACAAGGGATGTCCTTAAAACTGTCAGATGTATGAATTGTAGCTGCTTTAGAGAGAAACTCTGAGTGAAACAGTACAGTAGGCAATTTTTGAGGCAGGGAATAAGAGCTTTTAAAGTAATTCTTGCTGACAGAGGAAGAGTAATGAACAGTGGAGGAAAAGGCAGTAAAAGGTGGTTTAAGGTCTCCTTGAGGTCACAATCAGGAAATCAGAAAATTATGGATAATTTGAGGAACTAAGGAAAATAATGTAGAACAGGAAGGGCTGTGGCTGAATAACACTGTAAAAAGAAATTCACAAATGAGTGATTATTTTCATATCAAACTTGTTTCACAGCAAAAACTTAAAGAACTAAGTACCCTATATTCAGTGTGTATTCTCTCACACAGTATAAACTAGTTGTAATAAAAACATGTTGCAAAAAGAGAAAAGGAAAATATATTAGAAATAAAGAAATTAGTTCATGTAAGTATCACAGAGAAGTTCAGAATAACAAGAAACCAGTATAGTAGAACTGTAAAAGGGAGAAAACAGCTTTAAAATTTAACTAAGGAAAAACACCAAAGAAAACAAGTCTCCTAATGAAAAATAAATGGCATGAATCCAGACAAAAGTAGATGACTCTTAAAAATTAGCAAAACACACACCCTGTTATTAAAATAATGAAAACGGCAGAAAAGTTATTTTATTTAAAACATGAGAGTATTTGGAAAGTTTATGTTCACAATTAGCAGTTTGAGATGACATGCATCACAGATACGCTTTTGTCCAATGAAAGAAGTATAGGGCATACTTACAATTGAGTAACTTACAATTATTTTTGAAAATTCAAGAACTGGAGAGATACCAGAAGACTGGAAAAAAGCAAGTGTAGTACTGATCTTCCATAAGGGTAAGGAAAAGAGAGAATAGAAAGTTACCATGCTGTGAGTCTGACATCGATAACAAAGGAGTAGAGAAAAACCTGTAACTACACAGAAGAAACTTAGGCACATGAGCAGCAAGTGGCAAGTTAAAAAAAAAAAAAAACACTCAAAAAAACTTAATGGCTTTTCTGTTCCTAAGAAATTTTTAGCGAATTAAGTTCTTTGAGAAATGACACAAGTTTGTCTCCTTACCAAATGACTTAAAAGTTGGCTTAGTGATAAACAAAAGTGTTACTAAAGAAACCAGAAATATTAGTAAGATCATGATTTTATATGGAATGTTAACCTGTGATTTCCTTAGATTACTGAAAATTTATAAATACTTATAATAAATAAGCATTGTCTGCATTTCATCCACTTCAACTAAAGGAAGAACAGGATTTAAAGGTATAGAGAAGTTCTGAAGTTAAGAATTTCTGTTTTTATTTTTTTATTGAAGTATCATTGATACACAATCAAAAATTCTTCCGTATTTTTAATCCTAAAGAATACTCAGCTATCAATTCTTTTGGAGGGAAAATTATCAATTCAAAAATGTCCATAAAACGGAGCCTATTATTAAACTTTTTCCTCTACTGTACCTTCAGGAAGGTATTTTCCACTTAGGTCAGCATTCTTATAATCCAAGTCTCCAAGTTTGATTCTATATGGTATCTGTAAGCTATCCTACCAGCACTGCCAGGTACCCCCAAGACTCTAAAAGGTAAGGTCTTTTTCTGTAGTTTTAAGTGAACAGTTCTAATACCATGGATGTACAATATAGACTAATTTTTTAAAGAGTATTAGGTCCTCTGTTAGATACTTTCCAAATTTTCTCATTTCATTATCATAGTATAGTAAGATAGATAGACATTAACCCTATTTTATAAGTTTTTACCCAAATCATCCAGCTGGGAATTTTTTAAATTGGTGTTTTAACCCAGTCCTATGATTTCAAATCCATTACACTTTTCTATTAAATCACAATGATATTTGAAAAGAATTCATAGCATATGAGCACTAAAATATAATCTAGAAATTGCCTGAAGGAGCTTGATGTAGTGAAAATGAGTACAAGCTTTAAGGTTAGACTGATCTAGCTCTAAATCCTGAGTGTGCAGCTTCCTAACCAATACCTGTATGACCTAGCCAAGTTATTTTTTCCACCCTACATTTTCTCATCTAGGAATGGATATAATAATAAACCAATGTTTACTGTTTTATAAATGGTTATAATCAATGCTGTTGGCTAGATAAAACAAAGAATATGTGTAAAATAACACAATAGTAGGTGTTCTACTTTCTCTTCGTATTTTGGAATCATAAGTAATCAGATTCACCACTGTATCCCCAGGCCCTCAACTAATGTATTACATAAAGAAGGCACTCAATGAATAGTGGATGGATAAAACAAAACTAATAACTAGAAAATACCATGAACTACATGCAATTTTAATAGAAAGCTGTAATAAAAAAGGGATATAAGCATAAGTTAAATTGTACTTAGCATTCTTTTAAAAAAGGAAAACAAACACTAAGTTGATAAACTCTGAAGAACATAATAGATAGTAGTAATAAAAAAGATATAAGCAATAGGCAGAATAAGTGATAAAATACAGCCTTGGAAAATAAATCAGAAAAAAAAGTTTCCATATGAGATGTTCAGAAAAGTATGGGGTATTTTGCCTAAACCACGAAAGGTAAACTGTACGAAATTACTATCTTGATAACAAACAATATAAAGAAAGCCTCTTTTTTTCCCCACAAAAGAATCTGATTTGCTTGTTTTTTGAAAAATAGAATGTTTTATCTTTAAATTTATAAAGAAGATACTTTATGCATAATATTGAGTTTCTGTTAAAAAAAAAGAAAAACCACAAAACAGATCTGAATTGCTCATATAGCTAGGACAAAAGAGAGCTGCTTCTTCAAACAGGAATCAGGTACAGACATCAGTGCCAGAATTCATGAACTTTAATCTTAACTCTTAGCACAACTGCTTACCCTTCATGGTATCTTCATCTAATACCGACACCGTTACATAACCATTAGAGAAGAAAACACTAATATTGATTCCATAAAGTGATCTTGTTACAATAAAGGTTTGGGATTTGTACCATTTTCCTGTATTTAAATCACTATAGCTTATCTTCCCAAAAGACTCTCCCAATTTACTCAATTAAGGTCACAGAAAATGTTATTGTCAAAACTAAATGAAACAAAGTCTGAAGTTTAAAAATAGGACGACCATATATATACCCTAGTTGGTCTGGGATAGTCCCTGTTTACGCCGGTTGTCTCAGCAAATTATCAGCAGCCTCCTTTACTGTTAAAAGTGCACCAGTCTGGACAATAAATGATATGGTCTCCCTTTCTATAAAGGATGTAACTAGCATTTTACAGCTATATCTGGAAGGCATGTAAGAGTGCCTCAGAGGTTTCAGAATGCAGCAAATTACTTTTAAAAAAATGTAAAATGCAACATGAGTTTACAGACTCTGAATGTAGAAAGCAAATTTATAAAAATAAAACAGACATCAGAATTCAAGTCAATTAATATTAACTAAGTTCTTACCTTATGCTAGATAAGTGGAGAACGAATAATATAGAAGTTAGATTTTTTAAAATTTATTTACACACACTCCTGAAATAAAATATACAAAACAAAACACATAAAACCTATATATTACTTCTAGGAAGTGGAATTGAGGAAAGGGGGCATCTGAGACAGGGACTCTTTTAATTTTCACTTTATACATTCATGTTCCTGATAGTTTTATTAAGTTTACATTTATTTATTCATTTTAAATTCAAAAGTTTCATGCAAAAATTGCTCCAAAACTGCAGGTCCTAAATATTTTTCAAAAATTTTATAACTATTTTGGTTTGCAAAATCATCAGCATTCTTTTAAAATTAACTACAAAATCCTAAAATGTCTCAAAAGAGTAGATTAGGCAATGTTGAAGCTGCTCAGATATACCTTTCCAAGCAAAATAAAATGTAGCATAACAAATTTATAACATGATTTACAGCTAAAAAGCACAAATTACCAAAAAAAAGCACTTAAAAATTAGAAATCCCCACTATAATGGAATAAATGCTGAGAAGAATAATGGCCAGTAAAACAAAGCAGAATACCTACATTTTTCCCACATCCTTCCTGCCAATAAAATGATCATGACTCAACATTCAAGAAAGCAAACTCATAAAAAACAGAACACCTACTACATTACTCCCCCTAACAAAGTATTGTTTAAACATGTAGTGTTGACAATCAGCCAAAGCTTTCCTTTTCACACACTAATTGGTCAAGCTACTGGAAATATCGTTCTTAAAAATCATAGATTAAGTCACTCCACAACCTAAGTGAGCTCTGCGTGGCTTACCAGTATGGGACAGAAAAAATACATTCTTCCCCTTCCCCTACCTCAGATTATCATTCAGCTTATCAGCATTTTGGAAAGCAAAATGTCTCAGTGTTTTTAAGGGTCCACCATGAACTATTAAGTTTCCTGGAAATGGCTCTAATGTAACTAGGAGAAACTCACACTGATCACACTGAACACATGAATCCTTAAAACTGAGTATTTTAGTAGTTCAAGTTTGGAGAACTGCAGAATTCTCATAGACCAGCATAATACCTGTTGCAATTGATTATGAAATATTTTAAAAACAAAACCTGATATATTCCTCTAACAAAACTGGCTTTCTCTGTATAGCAAAATATAACAAATTGTAAATTAAACAAAACCCAAAGGGAGCTAAATGATAAACCTGTCAGACCAACTAACAATTAGTACTAAAAGGCTTACATCTCACACAAACTAACCAAATAAAAAAGAACAAAAACAACCCTGAATTGAAAGAAGAGATGGTATAATTGGTCTGGCTGTTATCCCTTAAAAATTATATATACCAAAGCAGTTTTTATATATTTGATTTTAGCTGTCAATATCAAACAGTTGGAAGGAAGAAACAGGTTGTTTTTGTTAAAGCTCTTAAAACTGTAATATAAAATTACCCTGATTTAATCAAATTATTGCCAGAAATCTATGAAGATGGTCTAAAGTATGATTGAAATATAAAGGACAGGATTTGGTTTTTTTCTTAGCTGTATCTCCTAGGTTAGTACTTGGTTTGTAGCAAGTACTCAATAAAAATTTTGTAAACTAATGAATTAAAGAATTCTGAGAGGGGCGGAAGATGGCGGCGTGAGTAGAGCAGCGGAAATCTCCTCCCAAAACAACATATATCTATGAAAATATAACAAAGACAAACCTTCCTAGAATAAAGACCAGAGGACACAGGACAATATCCAGACCACATCCACACCTGAGAGAACCCAGCGCCTCACGAAGGGGGTAAGATACAAGCCCCGGCCCCGCGGGAGCCGAGCGCCCCTCCCCCCAGCTCCCGGCGGGAGAAGAGCAGGCAGAGCGGGAGGGAGACGGAGCACAGGGCTGCCGAACACCCAGCCCCAGCCATCCGGGCCAGAGTGCAGGGCCCTGGATACTAGGAAAACAGGGCAGCAAGAACAGTGAGCGGGCACTGGAGGCTGGGCGACAGAGGACATAAGAAAAGCGCGCGACCATTTTTTTTTTTTTTGCTTTTTTGCTTTGTTTTGGCGAGCGCTTTTTGGAAGTCTTAAAGGGACAGGGACCCCAATACTAGGGAAACAGGGCAGAAAGACCGGTGAGCAGAGGCCTGAGGCTGGCACCGGAGAATAAAGAAAAACGAACGACCACCTTTTTTTTTTTTTAATTAAAAAAAAAATTTTTTTTTTTTTAATTAAAAAAATTTTTTTTTCTTCTTTTTTTTTTGTGGTCGTTGTTTTGTTTTGGCGGGTGCTTTTTGGAAGTCTTAAAGGGGCAGGGCGGGTCACTTAATCCAGAGGTAGGGAATCTGGGATCTCTGGGCACCCTAACCCCTGGGCTGCAGGGAGCAGGGAGGCCCCTTACGGAGATACATAGCCTCCCAGCAGCTACTGCTCCAACGCGACTCCACCATTTTGGAGTAGCTGCCCGAGCCAGGCCACGCCCACAGCAACAGCGGAGATTAACTCCATAGCAGCCGGGCAGGAAGCAGAAACCCTGTCTGCGCGCAGCTGCGCAGCACAAGCCACTAGAGGCCGCTGTTCTCCCAGGAGAGGAGGGCCACAAACCAACAAGAAAGGAAGTCCTTCCAGCCGTCACTCGTCCCAGTTCTGCAGACTATTCCTATCACCATGAAAAGGCAAAGCTACAGGCAGACAAAGATCACAGAGACAACACCAGAGAAGGAGACAGACCTAACCAGTTTTCCTGACAAAGAATTCAAAATAAGAATCATAAACATGCTGACAGAGATGCAGAGAAATACGCAAGAAAAATGGGATTAAGTCCGGAAAGACATCACAGATGCCAGAAAGGAGATCCCAGAAATGAAACAAACTCTGGAAGGGTTTATAAGCAGAATGGATAGAATGCAAGAGGCCATTGATGGAATTGAAATCAGAGAACAGGAACGCATAGAAGCTGACATAAAGAGAGACAAAAGGATCTCCAGGAATGAAACAATATTAAGAGAACTGTGTGACCAATCTAAAAGGAACAATATCCATATTATAGGGGTCCCAGAAGAAGAAGAGAGAGGAAAAGAGATGGAAAGTATCTTAGAAGAAATAATTGCTGAAAACTTCCCCACACTGGGGAGGAAGTAATCAAACAGACCATGGAAATACACAGAACCCCCAACAGAAAGTATCCAAGAAGGGCAACACCAAGACACATAATAATTAAAATGGCAAAGATCAAGGACAAGGAAAGAGTGTTAAAGGCAGCTAGAGAGAAAAAGGTCACCTATAAAGGGAAACCCATCAGGCTAACGTCAGATTTCTCAACAGAAACCCTACAGGCCAGAAGAGAATGGCATGATATATTTAATACAATGAAACAGAAGGGCTTTGAACCAAGGATACTGTATCCAGCACGACTATCATTCAAATATGACGGTGGGATTAAACAATTCCCAGACAAACAAAAGCTGAGGGAATTTGCTTTCCACAAACCACCTCTACAGAACATCTTACAGGGACTGCTCTAGATGGGAGCACTCCTAGAAGGAGCACAGCACAAAACACCCAACATATGAAGAATCGAGGAGGAGGAACAAGAAGGGAGAGAAGAAAAGAATCTCCAGACAGTGTATATAACAGCTCAATAAGCGAGCTAAGTTAGGCAGTAAGATACTAAAGAGGCTAACCTTGAACCTTTGGTAACCACGAATTTAAAGCCTGCAATGGCAATAAGTACATATCTTTCAATAGTCACCCTAAATGTTAATGGGTTGAATGCACCAATCAAAAGACACAGAGTAACAGAATGGATAAAAAAGCAAGATCCATCTATATGCTGCTGACAAGAAACTCACCTCAAACCCAAAGACATGTACAGACTAAAAGTCAAGGGATGGAAAAACATATTTCAAGCAAACAACAGTGAGAAGAAAGCAGGGGTTGCAGTACTAATATCAGACAAAATAGACTTCAAAACAAAGAAAGTAACAAGAGATAAAGAAGGACACTACATAATGATAAAGGGCTCAGTCAAACAAGAGGATATAACCATTCTAAATATATATGCACCCAACACAGGAGCACCAGCATATGTGAAACAAATACTAACAGAACTAAAGGGGGATATAGACTGCAATGCATTCATTCTAGGAGACTTCAACACACCACTCACCCCAAAGGATAGATCCACTGGGCAGAAAATAAGTAAGGACACGGAAGCACTGAACAACACAGTAGAGCAGATGGACCTAATAGACATCTATAGAACTCTACATCCAAAAGCAGCGGGATATACATTCTTCTCAAGTGCACATGGAACATTCTCCAGAATAGACCACATACTAGGCCACAAAAAGAGCCTCAGAAAATTCCAAAAGATTGAAATCCTACCAACCAACTTTTCAGACCACAAAGGCATAAAACTAGAAATAAACTGTACAAAGAAAGCAAAGAGGCTCACGGAAATTCCGGACCCCACGGAAATGCAAAGAATTATTGGAGAATACTATGAAAACCTATATGCTAACAAGCTGGGAAACCTAGGAGAAATGGACAACTTCCTAGAAAAATATAACCTTCCAAGATTGACCCAGGAAGAAACAGAAAATCTAAACAGACCACTTACCAGCAATGAAATTGAAGAGGTAATCAAAAAACTACAAAAGAACAAAACCCCCGGGCCAGATGGATTTACCTCGGAATTTTATCAGACATACAGGGAAGACATAATACCCATTCTCCTTAGAGTTTTCCAAAAAAGAGAGGAGGAGGGGATACTCCCAAACTCATTCTATGAAGCTAACATCACCCTAATACCAAAACCAGGCAAAGACCCCACCAAAAAAGAAAACTACAGACCAATATCCCTGATGAACGTAGATGCAAAAATACTCAACAAAATATTAGCAAACCGAATTCAAAAATACATCAAAAGGATCATACACCATGACCAAGTGGGATTCATCCCAGGGATGCAAGGATGGTACAACATTCGAAAGTCCATCAACATCATCCACCACATCAACAAAAAGAAAGACAAAAACCACATGATCATCTCCATAGATGCTGAAAAAGCATTTGACAAAGTTCAACATCCATTCATGTTAAAAACTCTCAGCAAAATGGGAATAGAGGGCAAGTACCTCAACATAATAAAGGCCATCTATGATAAACCCACAGCCAACATTATATTGAACAGTGAGAAGCTGAAAGCATTTCCTCTGAGATCGGGAACTAGACAGGGATGCCCACTCTCTCCACTGTTATTTAACATAGTACTGGAGGTCCTAGCCACGGCAATCAGACAAAATAAAGAAATACAAGGAATCCAGATTGGTAAAGAAGAAGTTAAACTGTCACTATTTGCAGATGACATGATACTGTACATAAAAAACCCTAAAGACTCAACCCCAAAACTACTAGAACTGATATCGGAATACAGCAAAGTTGCAGGATACAAAATCAACACACAGAAATCTGTGGCTTTCCTATACACTAACAATGAACCAACAGAAAGAGAAATCAGGAAAACAACTCCATTCACAATTGCATCAAAAAAAATAAAATACCTAGGAATAAACCTAACCAAAGAAGTGAAAGACTTATACTCTGAAAACTACAAGTCACTCTTAAGAGAAATTAAAGGGGACACTAACAGATGGAAACTCATCCCATGCTCGTGGCTAGGAAGAATTAATATCGTCAAAATGGCCATCCTGCCCAAAGCAATATACAGATTTGATGCAATCCCTATGAAACTACCAGCAACATTCTTCAATGAACTGGAACAAATAATTCAAAAATTCATATGGAAACACCAAAGACCCCGAATAGCCAAAGCAATCCTGAGAAAGAAGAATAAAGTAGGGGGGATCTCACTCCCCAACTTCAAGCTCTACTATAAAGCCATAGTAATCAAGACAATTTGGTACTGGCACAAGAGCAGAGCCACAGACCAATGGAACAGACTAGAGAATCCAGACATTAACCCAGACATATATGGTCAATTAATATTTTATAAAGGAGCCATGGACATACAATGGCGAAATGACAGTCTCTTCAACAGGTGGTGCTGGCAAAACTGGACAGCTACATGTAGGAGAATGAAACTGGACCATTGTCTAACCCCATATACAAAAGTAAACTCAAAATGGATCAAAGACCTGAATGTAAGCCATGAAACCATTAAACTCTTGGAAGAAAACATAGGCAAAAACCTCTTAGACATAAACACGAGTGACCTCTTCTTGAACATATCTCCCCGGGCAAGGAAAACAACAGCAAAAATGAGTAAGTGGGACTATATTAAGCTGAAAAGCTTCTGTACAGCAAAAGACACCATCAATAGAACAAGAAGGATCCCTACAGTATGGGAGAATATATTTGAAAATGACACATCCGATAAAGGCTTGACGTCCAGAATATATAAGGAGCTCTCACGCCTCAACAAACAAAAAACAAATAACCCAATTAAAAAATGGGCAGAGGAACTGAACAGACAGTTCTCCAAAAAAGAAATACAGATGGCCAACAGACACATGAAAAGATGCTCCACATCGCTAATTATCAGAGAAATGCAAATTTAAACCACAATGAGGTATCACCTCACACCAGTAAGGATGGCTGCCATCCAAAAGACAAACAACAACAAATGTTGGCGAGGCTGTGGAGAAAGGGGAACCCTCCTACACTGCTGGTGGGAATGTAAGTTAGTTCAACCATTGTGGAAAGCAGTATGGAGGTACATCAAAATGCTCAAAACAGACTTACCATTTGACCCAGGAATTCCACTCCTAGGAATTTACCCTAAGAACGCAGCAATCAAGTTTGAGAAAGACAGATGCACCCCTATGTTTATTGCAGCACTATTTACAATAGCCAAGAATTGGAAGCAACCTAAATGTCCATCAATAGATGAATGGATAAAGAAGATGTGGTTCATATACACAATGGAATACTACTCAGCCATAAGAAAAGGGCAAATCCAACCATTTGTAGCAACATGGATGGAGTTAGGGGGTATTATGCTCAGTGAAACAAGCCAAGTGGAGAAAGAGAAATACCAAATGATTTCACTTATCTGTAGAATATAAGAACAAAGGAAAAACTGAAGGAACAAAACAGCAGCAGAATCACAGAACTCAAGAATGGACTAACAGGTACCAAAGGGAAAGGGACTGGGGAGGATGGGTGGGTAGGGAGGGATAAGGGGGGGAGAAGTAGGGGGGTATTAAGATTAACATGCATGGGGGGGGTAGGAGAAAAGGAGGGCTGTACAACACAGAGAAGGTAAGTAGTGATTCTACAACATTTTGCTATGCTGATGGACAGTGACTGTAAAGGGGTTTATAGAGGAGACCTGGTATAGGGGAGAGCCTAGTAAACATAATATTCGTCATGTAAGTGTAGATTAGTGATAGCAAAAAAAAAAAAAAAAAAAAAAAAGGGCAGTTCCTGTGTGGTAACCTCCAACGAGTTCTACACAAGGGTATAAAGGGCATATAAAAGGGTAGGCAAAGGGTCTGTTTGTGTTTATACAGAGGATCAAAGCCTAATTGGGCTACTCCGAAAATGAACTAAGATACGATATGAAAAAGAACTTCCAACATCTGCACTCTCTGGAAGACTCATGCCAGAAGATGATCATCAAAAAACCCCAACAAAGATCCACGCACTGCTACAGCTGTAGATGCACTCATCCCACCAGTTCCTGGACTTGCCATGGGAATGAGGAAGGAGATATCTAAGCTGGCCTGTGCATACAGTAAAACAACAAATTTGACTGGATCCATACTGTTGGAACTCAACCAAGAATTTGGAGAAGTGCAAATTGTAGTGCTCCAAAGTCTTACAACTACAGACTATTTACTGTTAAAAGAACATATGGCATGTGAACAGTCCCCAGGAATGGGTTGTTTTAATTTGTCTGATTTCTCTCAGACTGTTCAAGTTCAGTTGGACAATATCCACCATATCATAGATAAGTTTTCACAAATGCCTAAGGTGCCTAACTGGTTTTCTTGGTTTCACTGGAGATGGCTGGTAATTACAGATATGCTTTGGTTATGTAACTATACTCCTATTATGTTAATGTGTGTGCGCAATTTAATTAGTAGTTTAAAACCTATACATGCTGAAGTTACTCTACAAGAAGATATGTCAAAGAAATAATCAATCTTCCCAAGTTTTCTTCCGCCTGCTACTTCTATAGCTTTTCACCTTCCTTCCTAATTACAACCCTTAAATAGAATTCGTGCCTCATATCGAATTAACCGAGTATCATAATTCTTCCAAGTGGTAAAGATACCTCAAGACAAATGCTGAGCATAGAAGCCACAGGGCATAAATCTGCAAAGAAGTAAAAAGCTAACCTTTTCAAACAATAAGGCTTCTCTCTCACTTACCAACTTCACATTTCCCTGTATGGCCCCGGAAGATGACTGGTTAGCCAGAGACGGGTAAGATTCCTCAAGGGAGGAACAACCTAAGACAGGCACAGTCGCAGGGGGGCCATCAGGTGAGAAATTGGGGATCAACAGAGGTGAGGCTTAGAACCTCACCCCCCCCGTTCTGAGAGAAATCTTCTGCATACGTGGATGTTTTATTGCCCTTGTCTAGCTTGGATTAACACATAGTCTACAGGCACACACCTGATCATCTACATGTGCTCTCTTACAACACTAAACTATGTTTTCTACCTTTATCTTGTATCTACCTACCACTTCAGCATTTTATTAAAAATAATAATAATAAAGAGAGAAATGTGGTATCCACATATAAATCAAGTATAAAAACCAAATGAATATTCATATTTGAACTGACTGTTTAGAGTTCATAATGCATGAGCAAAACCGAAAGTTTCTGTGATGACTGCCCTTGTACTGTTCACTATGTAACTTATTCATTATGTAAGAATTTGTTCTACATGTAAAAACTTGTTTGTTATGCCTCAGAAGATTGGAGACTGACAAAAATTAGGCTTGGGGTGGATTAATGATTGTGCATTGAGCATTGACTCCCCTATACAGAATTTTATTGTCGTTAACAACCATTTGATCAATAAATATGAGAGATGCCCTCACAAAAAAAAAAAAAAAAAGGACAGTCTTCCAATGGTAAAATAAATTAGTAACCGGGATGTAATGTATAGCATAAGGAATATAGTCAAGATATTGTAACAGCCTGGTAGGGTGATAGCTGGAACCTAGAATTATGTATATAAATGTTCTACCACTGTGTTGTACACTTGAAACTCATGTAATGTAATACTGTGTGTCAACTACCCTTCAATAAAAATAATTATTTAAAAAAAAAAAAAAAAGAATTCTGAAATGAGCATACTTGTTAGTATTTAAACATAAAGAGTAATCAAAGAACAAAAAGTTCTTGCAGATTATAAATCAGAGTATCTGTGAAAAAATCATAAATAACTCATTTATCCTAAAGGTTTTATTATGAGTATGCAAGCTGAATTTTTTTTTATAATTAAAAGGTTTTAAGGAAAAAAATTGAGTAGAAGGAAAGACATTGTATTGTACAGGCAGTACAAGAACAAGAGCAGACAATGACTACTGACTTGTTTCTGAAAACTCCTTCTCATGCCAAATCTTCTCATGAGTAGTTTTATACATACAGGTATTCTGCTTTATGAAAGTTCACCACAAGCCACCTTGCTTTTATGAAATACCTACATTCGCACTTGTATTCTCCAATTGAAAGAGATCCAAAGACAATTTTCACTCTTATTCGTAATGAAAAGCGAAAATAGTGTTCAGCGCTTATTTTACAGGGAGCTGTTAGAAGCAGTGCACACCCCAGGCAGCAAGAGCTGCCTCCCTCAGGAACCACACTCAGCATCTCAGCCTCAAATCGCCAGAGCTTCGAACTGGGTCTGTGAGCTTTATCACACTTTATTCTGGCCATCTGTTAACAAGATGTGTCCTAAGATATCAGAAAATCCTAAGAGAAGTTATTTTTCAGGTCTGGGAATGCTCAAAAATTTTCTCATATGAGTTAGTGGTACTTGCTCTTTGCTTTATGCCACTTTGGCTTGCCTAAGGGTTTATAGCAACACTGTAGGATAGCAGGGGAAACCCGTACTACTCTAGGGTTACAATTCAGTGTTACAGTAATGATTTGTTCACTTGATATCTCTCAGGATTATGGCACTGTGCTGGATGCCAAGATGAAGCAAATAGAGACTCTGTCTTAAGAGTTTCAAATCTCTAAGAGTTTTGAGATAAACATTTGACTGCAAGTAACTGATCCAAGCTTGGTACAAGTGTGTGTTATGGAAAAGGTACTAAGAGATTCAAAGGAGAAAGCTGAGGGCAAGAGAAAGGTTTCACAGGTAGCATTTCAGAGTGCAGGACTTGGACAGAGATGAGGAGGGGGGGAGTACAACAAGCAGTGGGCTGGGCAGGGCAGGAAACCGTGTAATGAGATGGGATGTTTGAACTTCTCTTTAATTAAGTGACTAGACAAATGAGGGCAGAGTTAAGGAAACTAACAAGGGATGCTAAGGTACCCAGGAATAAGCAGTAAGGGGGAAGCCTTCTGGGCCAATAAGAAGAAGAGCTACTCAAAGGACACTCTAGTTGTAGGACATAGCCACTGCTAGAAATGCATCAAAACAGAGGAGGAGCAAGGGGAATAAATACCCCAAAGGTTCTCTCTTTCCTTCCTTCCATCTTCTGTTGCTGCCTCCCATTGGTTAAACCCAACCAGAAACCAGAGAAAAAAGGACACTTCATGACACAGGCTGTAAAGGTCAGCTGCCTGGAGTGGAGAGCAAAAAAGGCAGAAAATGAAGAATAACCACAAGAGACATACTCCCAGAATTAGGGGGTAATATAAGCACAAAGAGAGGCTAAAAAGCAAAGGAGGCCAAATGAGAACAATATTCTCTTGGAGAACTATGTAAGATGATTATTTTTCAGATCCAGATGCTGAATCTGAAAGGAAACCAAAATTACTGACTGAACTGGAAAAATTGCGAGGTGAGCAATAGCTGGAAAGCATCATCAGAGCAGTACTCCAATTCTCTCTAGAAATAATAAAAGAGCAAGAATCATAGGGCTATAGACCTGGTTATTCTTGTCCTTAACTGTGTGACCTTGGGCAAGTCACTTGGCTTCTCTCTGAGACTATTTCCTCCACTGTAAAAACAGTGGTTAAACTAAAACTTAAAGATCCCTTCCAGTTCTAGGATTCTGTGAAGCCAGTATCTCCGAGTCAATAATCATGTGCACCATATTGGAGGAACCTGGAGTCCACTTAACTCACTTGAAAAAAATTAATTTCACTTAAATAAGGACAATAAGAACTTAAGTGTTCCAGCTGCAGCCAAGTCCTCCACAGTATGACAAAGAATGTTAAAACATAAGCAATGTTTTTTCACCGAGAAAGACTAATGAAACCAGATTTTAAAACCTGCTCTGGAATGCAGAAAGTGTGAAGAAACAACTGAGTAAGCAGAATATTGGTTGAAGTGGCACATTTTAGAAAAAACAAAATGAGCTGCTCAGTCAGTACCGGAAAGAAGCAAAGTTCGTAGAGGTGCCTGCAAAAATAAATGAACACCAATGTGGAAGAGACTACAAAATCAGTTTGTCTGCCTCGTTCTCTCTTCCACACTCACAGAGCAAACAATACCATTCCTTCATGACACAAATATTCATGTATTACATGCCAGGTATCATCACTGTCTTCAAAGGACATCTTAAGGACAATACAGATAATAGCAAACATAATCGACGATTACCTAATCTTCTGGAATGGGTTCCAATTAACTTCACTCCTTCTAAGCAGTCTGACTTCTCTATCCATCAATATGCTCTTTTTTCCAATGATACCAACTACCACAGAACCAATTAGGGCTGGTACTGCTATTAGTTTTCTTTCAACTTTATTAGAGCTCATACAGACTAGGAAGAGGGAGTTTGCCTAGGAATCTGCACACCACTTAGAACCTGCTTCTAAACATTTTCTCTAAACCTGTCTCAGTGTGGCAGCAACCAGGGAGCTTGATGACTTAGGAAACATTTCTAATTCACAGGGATAAACCTAACTCTTAACTCAGTACCACTGAGCAAAACAAAGGTCTGCACACTTAGGACATTGTTAAAGCACGCATTTTGATCATTTAACAAACATCAACTTAGAAGGTGCCAAGCACTGGACTAATTAACGACTGAGGCCCTGGGGACACAAAGATGAGTGAGGATCTCTGATCTCTAAGAGATTATAGCCTAATGCAAGAATCAGATACGTAAACAAAAAATTTACAGTACAACCTAGTGACATCTGTAGTATAGAGATATGAACAAAGAGCTGTGTTAGCACACAAAAAACAAGAGTAATTACAAGTCACTCTGCCAGAAGAAATGAATCAAAGAAAACATACAAATGCATGTCAAATGAAAAACTGGGGGTTCATAACTTGATAGCATTCTGAGCAATTACAATTCCAAGAGGTAAAGGCTGTAAAAGGACAAAGAGCTATGATCAGCTATGAAATGTTCTAATGATTAACAGTTCTCAGCTAGGGCAAATGCCTTGGGTAGAGCAAGGGCAGCTGAGTTCAGACTCAAGAAAGATAAATAAGGACCAGGTTGTGAGGGTCTTGAAGAACATGACAGGCAGCTGTACTGTGGCAAACGGGAGCCAAAACAGATTTTTAAACACAGGAGAGACTCAGTCTTATTTGATTCTGGATAAAGAGTATGGGTAGAGGGAGTCCAGTGGACTGGGAGACTAGTTAGAAGATTTTGAAAGAATCTAGGTAAAAAAGTTTTTCTGAAGTCTATGTGAGAAATGATTAGGTCTGATTTAAAGCACTATCATATGGAAAAACAGAGGCCAAATTCAAGAGTTATTATGAAGGCATATTTAACAGGACTTGGAAAACAAGCGAGATGGAAAATGTCTTTAAATGACTAATTGCCTGTGTGTTGTGGAACTTAAAATAATTAAAATATTTAGGGAGAGAGATGTGGCTTAATCACATTTTCTACCTAAGAACCATTCTTTCAAATATAATTTGTTTCAACCCTCAATGAAAAATCTTCCTAAATATAATTTTAGGCCAAGTATATTACAGTAATCATTCTACAGAATTTCCATAAAGATCAGTTACCACTCCACACTATAAAGTTTATGTACTGATAAAACCCTACATATTCCAGGGGATATTCCAGAATTTCCATTTTAGAATAAAAGCCTAGATATTATTCATGTTTAATTTCCTGAATACAGCTAAAAGTAAATGGCTTAATCAACAAAGTAAAACCAAATGCTGCTTCAAATTAACAGAAAGATCTTTTGTTCAATGCATCTCTCATCCTTTTATATCAAAAATACTTGTGAAATACAGTATGAATGCCAAAAAAATACACGATTCAAACATGTTTCCTAGTCTACTCATTATACTCAATTCTCCGTAACTAAGCTGTGCTGAAAACCTAAACTTTTCCCTTCAGTATTTATGTGAACTTCACACAACTTATCCAAAGTTTTCAGTATTTTTGCACAAGGTACTCAAAAAGCATAAAATTACCTCTTCCCACAACTCATATTCATAAATAAGCCATAATTATTACACACAAAAATACTGGGCCATGCAAGAACACAGTGCCAAAAATAAAACAAGAACAGAAAATGTTTGGCCTGCCAACTAGAGTGTGTTATTAATGGGCAACTGGTCAAAATTAAGCTTTCACATAAGAGAAAGCTTGACTTTTGTGTTTAAAATAATTATCTGAGACAGCTTTCGAAAGGAAAATAAAGTTCCTCAAAAATGAATCGAAAAAGGGGAACAGACGCTTTCCACTCTGGTTTGGGGGCGAACAACCTCTCTGTGAACAAGAAGCCCCTAGCCTCAGCCTCCAACCCATCTCCGGCCGGGAAAGTGAGTTGAGCTCCCCGGGAATAGAGGGCATGGGCGGTCACAGAGGGCACGGAAAGGAGGAAGTGGGGGAGCGACACTCGCGCCCACGGCCCGGTACAAGACAGGCAGAAGGGACCCGAGGACTCAGGGGTGGGGACCGGCCACTCTCCCAGACCCTCGGGGTCTACTCACTCTGCAAGTGGCCAGCAAGACAGCCATTCGCCTAAGCTCCCGCCCTATGTGCCTCCAGGGCAGGGAGCCGGGGGCCGCTTCCGAGGCCCCCTTCCTCTCCCTCCCTCGGCCGGATCCCCAGGCTGCGGCGCAGTGGGTCCAGCCAGATTCAGCAGGTACCTCGGGACCCTCCCCTCACTCCTTGCCCCGCCCCGCTCCAGCCCCGGTCTAGGGGCCGCACTGATTGGCTGGTCCTGCCGTCTCCTGGCAAAGAGACCCCTAGTGATTGGCCATGGGTCACTGGCCCGAAAGGTGGTAAGCGACTGCCGATTGGCGGTTAAACCAATTTTGGAGAGAGCGGGAGGCAACGGACGGGCTCCCGGAGGGCTCGGCTCCCCAGCCGCTGGTCCCCGGCCCGAATCCCCTGCCCAGACCCACTTCGGCCTGGCCGCCGCCTCGCGGAGCACACAGCTGACCTTGGGGGCTGGGGTCTTCGCGCTCGCACCTGGTCCTAAGCTTCAGGACAGGAAGCAACAGCCTCCTGGAAAGGGAGGTCGTCGCTGCTGGAAGCTCCGCTAGGCTTCAGGGACCCTGCGGTCTTCCCCATAGGGTGGAGACTGGGGGAGGACCTGGTAACAGATGCAAATATGCTTCACCTACACTCCCTGGTTTCTAGTTGCCCATCCCCAATATTTTGGCAGCTGTGGAAACCAAGTTTCATCTTGATAACTGCTTTTGCTTACTTCCAGGAAGTTGTTTATGTTGCCTGGAGGGAGAATTAGGAGAGGAAGAGACAGTATATCAATAAAAGAATGGGTGTCTGTTTTATTTTACTAATCCAGGGAAGCGTCGTGGGCCTGCTGCTGTGGCACAGCTCCATAAGGAATGTAGGTGGCATGTGAAGATGTCTCAGGAATCCAAAGGCATAACTTAAAATCAGATCAAAAGTTTGGACTTAGAGGACCCGACACACATTCATCCAAAATGCAAGAAATTACAGACATAAATATTAATTTACCTGTAAGACAATGTCCCTGTCTGCTCTATTTTTCCTTATGGTTATTTACGTACTTGTAACAAACTCCTAAACATCTATTTTTGTAGCTCATGCCACTAGCACTGTGCACACTGCACAAAAGGCTCAATAAATGCTGAGCTCAGTGATAAAAGATATGGTCACTTGTTTTATGTAAATGTTTCCAAAATGTCCAATACCAAACACATTCTTCTCACACCCACTCTTCAAAACGTCTTCCAGTGCTCCCTACCATCCACTCTAATAGGCAAACTACATAACCAGCAATTCTTGACACCTCCCTCATTCCACATTTAACTCATCACCAAGTTGTCATTTTTACCTACTAATACATTCTCAATTCTGTCCACCTCTCTCCATCACCACTACTCAATTACAGGTCTCAGCCTCTTGGAACCATTTCTTTTCCCGAATCTACCCTAGCTCCTCCAATTCATTCCCAACACTATAGCCATCATAGTAGGTTTCCAAAATCAATTTAATTATCCCCTCATCACCCTACTCCACAACATATAATTAAAGAACTTCAATTGCTTTCCATTGTGCTTAGGATAAAATCAGTTTTTAACAATGGCCTGCAAGGTTTAGCCCTACCTACCCCTCTAGCTCCATCTTAAGACTTCCACTCCCTCATTTTCTGCCCTCCACACAATGGCCTTTTTCAAGTTTCTTCAACTTGCCATGGATCTTCCAACCTCAGGGCCTTGGCACATGCTGTTACTCTTATTACACTGTCCCCTTGACACCAATCCCCACCCTTCACTTAATTTACTTCTACTCATCATTTCCTCCCTGCCTAAGTGAATTCTTCCTATTATATTCTCATTGCCCATGCAACTCTCCTTTGTGAAACTTATCCCAGCTATAATTTTACATGTATTGGAGTTAATCCTTTTAAATAATTCATTTAGTTTACATATAATGAAATGCATCCTTTTTAGATGTAGAGCTCAATATGTTTTGATAAATGCACACATGTAACCACTATCATAAGACACAGAACATTTCCATCACCCCAAAATCTTCCTTGTGCCCCTCAAGTTGTCAACTGTGCCCACCACTGTTCTGCTTCCTATTCACACTATTCTTTGACTAATGGTTATGTTCACCACTAGACTGTAAGCTTAATGAGGCAAGGATTGATCTAATTTTGTTTAAACATCTGGTACTTATTAATATTCAATAACAGATTTCCTATAGTAACAGATTATATGAAAATAAACATCAACTCTATGATAAACAGCCATTAAACTATAAATAGTGAGGGAGGAAAAAAAAACATTAATTTTGCTGATGGACAAGGTCAATATCTAACAACCTCCACTAATACTCTTAAATTTTCCTTTAATATTTGCTTTTCTAGCAGTTAATTTTGTGCCTAAGCAGCCCAAAGGACTTAATTCAAAACTAGTTGA
Source organism: Manis pentadactyla (assembly GCF_030020395.1). Taxonomy (NCBI): domain Eukaryota; kingdom Metazoa; phylum Chordata; class Mammalia; order Pholidota; family Manidae; genus Manis; species Manis pentadactyla. The sequence goes on along the minus strand of NC_080022.1, from coordinate 41,351,120 downwards.
TCAAACAGTTCTCCAGGCCAGGAAGAAAAAAGTCTACCTCTCTAAATCTGTGTACTGTACTGTTAGACCCTATAAGAGACCTAACACTTATTTGTATAATTCCTGCTTAACCAGTTCTTTCATGTGCTATGTCTTATCTCCCTATTAGACAGAAGATCCATAGGGGGTCTTAAGGACTTTTTATTTAATACCACCTACCAAATCGTCAGATTTTTTTTTTAAGTGTCCTCCAAATCTCCCACCATTGTCATCATGGATCAACAGTTTCAAAATCTAATGCACTGTCACTTTTGACAGGATAATGTAAATAGTTAAGTTCAAGTAAAAATTTAGTGGCCCCAGTTATCATTGCTTTTCTTATTGATAGGCCTAAGTGTTAAGATTAGGGGCAATGATTAGGGCAATAGAGAATACAATTTATGACAGTCTTTTAACAATAATATTGAGTTTTCCTCAATTGCATATATAAAATTCTATGTTCTACTTACATAAAGAGGCTGCAGCTACAGTCCAAAGTCTACCTTTTAATAGTTACATACTAGAGGTAACTATTTGTTACAGACATACAGTTCTCATTTTCCTGATCATAGTGCAAAATTAGTGTGCATAAAAGATGTGTCATCTAAAATAAAAAGTAAATTACATAATACAAGGCAACTTTACCCATTTTATCCCAGGAAACTGTGGGACTTCTAAGCAAACTTGGCAGCCAGAGTGTTTTTAAAGAAATCTACCAGTTGTTTCAGAAGAAAATTAAGTGACTAATGCCTTAAACCATGTATAACAACTAATTTCCAACCCACACAGCAAAAGGATCTTCAATACTTATATCATAACTAAGGCAGTTAATTGATTAAATTAGTACTTACTATTTTTGTCCCAAGATAAAGAAGATTACAATACAATGATTAAGAAGTACAAAAAACAATCTGAGAAAAATCAAAACACTAAGGTTTATGATGAGGGTGTCTTTAAAATGGCAAGATATTAAGTAAAAAAAAAGAAAAAAAGAAAAACCAGCAACTTTATCTATAGCTATTAAGCTGAACAGAAAATTTTAGCTATACAGAATTCATGTACCATTTTCAAAAATATTATTTCTGCTAAAGAGCCCAATAGTGTTTACCTGTACATCTCATTCTGCTCTGATGTCATCTTAGTCATAGATGAAATACTTCTGGTAGCAATAGAAGAAACAGGAAGCAAAAACAGGGAAGAAAATCTAGTTTCTCTAGGAATTTGTACAGAAACTCAGGTCAAATGATTGGAGCATATAACACTAAGACAATTCTTAGAACAAGGATATACAGCTCCACTATTTTATCTGATCAGTATCCAGAAGTTTCAAAACTAAAGTCAGACAATAAATTTCCACATGGCAAGTGGCCATATGGAATAAATATACCACTTGTCATACGGTAGAAGTCCCTACCTATGATCAAGGTGACCATGTTTCAAAGTTTATAAACTATATGCAATTCTAATGCATTATCAAGCAAAAAAGAAATACCTGGTTCAAGGTTAGGAATAAACACCCTCTGTAAACCTCACAAGACTAGGATATTGCTGTATTCAACAGTGTATCTTTAGCATCTCCTCACATGGTACTGGTATGTATTAGGTGCTTAATAAATGTCTGCTGAATGAATGAAATGCCAGATACTATACAATGAAAATAGCAGTATAAACAGTTAGAAATGTTGAAAGCTAGTTTAGTAAGCAGAACAGAGAAAGAAAGAGGGCCATCGTTTTTCTACATAAGCCTTTTAGTACCATTTAATTTTAAAAAGTCTATTAGGTAAGTACTACTGCCCCAATTTTCACAGGCAAAATTTTGCATAACTTTCTTCTGAAACAACTTACTAATTTCATTGAAAACATATGAGTTGCCAAATTGGGTTAGAAGTACAAAGCAACTTGCTATAGGTTGGGTGAAATGGCTTTCTTTGTGTAACACTCTCTTCATTTTAAATGCTCCAGGTTTTATGCACTTTAATTTTACATTAGGATTAGGAAGTTAACCAATTGAGAACTATATGTTTACCTCTAAAGTGGGAAATAGCTTTGCTTTTATTTTATATACTTCTACATAGCTTCAAATTTTTAGGAGCATGATTTATTTATATCAGTACTTTATTGCAGTTTTTAAAAATTAAACCCTCATGATTTTTATTTCTTTTTTATACTAGATTGGGCTCCATAAAGACAAGGACAATGTGTTGCTTACTCATAATTATATCCTCTACAACTAATACAGTACGTGGACACATTAAGTGTTTGACAAATATTTACCAAATAAATAATTTTTCTGTATTCTCTGTATGTCAAAATTGAGCATGCAGTATTTTTTTTTAACTAGATGGTAGGAAAATACATAATAATAAGTTATGTAAGATTTCCACAAAAACACAATTAAAATAAAGTTCTGGCAGTTAAAGGAACAACCTTCAGCATCTATAAAACTGGACTACCTGTTCTTCATTGTTTCCCAAATTCAAGACAGGTCACACTACTAGTACAATAGAATTGTTTTAAAAAATGAATCCTGGAATCATAAATTCCAATTGAGCCAATAATCCATCAACCTTCTGTAATAGCAACTATGTTGGCAACAGCCCATAGGGGAATTGAATTTTCTTCTGTTACAAGAAGCCCAAGTAACTGGCTACTTCTCCATACCTCTTACCTGGGGAAGAACTGACACATCTATATTGCAATCATATCCTTTGGGAAACAAAGGGCATCAAGGGAGAAAAACAAAACACATTTATTTTTCTGCATGATACAAAAATAAAATCTAATGAGGCCAGGGGAAACAATAAAGTGGTAGTAAACAAATCTTTATATACTGAGAAATTGAAATGTATGCTCAAAAAGCTAATCTTCAGTGAAGTATTTTAAGAAAAATTCTCAGAAGATTTCTCTTAATCTTAGTTACCCAGTTAAACACATGAACCATTACAGAAAAAAGGGTAGCATCATGGCATTCTAATACTAAATATTAATTTCTCTGCAACTATCTTAAATTGTACCTTAAATATTAAATTTGGATTTGTCTATAATAACAAAAGTTTGGCAAATATGTAATTATCATATTCAAGTATCTAATTTTGAAAAAAAAAGCTTCAGAATATTTCTATTGTTTTTCCAGCCTCGATAATGATTTGCGATCTAGATTCTACGACAGCTCCTTGATACATAACAATGTTTTACCCACAGATTCAATGGCATTTCTAGTGAGGTTTCTACCAGCTCTCCTTATTCCCCTTAGCCATATTCTTATACAAGGATCAAGTCCTTTCTCTCTAGAAGCTTGAGCTTGAGCCAATGGACAGTGAACAAACACTAAAGGGCAAAAATTATAAAATAACAAAGGCAACAGCAATGAAATTGCAATATGATAACCACTAAGATACACTCTATAGTGGCCTACATAAACTTATACAGATGGGGACAATCACAGCCCAATTTCTTGGTGCAAAGAATAATCACAGAAGCCCTTTCGTTTAATAAATTTTTAAATATCAACTCATTTATAGCATAAAAGAAAGAAACAAACTACTCAATTAAATATCTACATGAGGGTTTTCAAATCGGGGTCTAGAAAAGTCTCTACACAATCTTCTGCATTTTTATTTCTGATAACCTATAAAAATTAGTGTAACCACCTGCTGGTGGGAATGTAAGCTAGTTCAACTATTGTGGAAAGCAATATGGAGGTTCCTCAAAAAACTTAAAATAGAAATACCATTTGACCCAGGAATCCCACGCCTTGGAATTTACCCAAAGAATACAACTTCTCAGATTCAAAAAGACATATGCACCCCTATGTTTATCACAGCACTATTTACAATAGCCAAGAAATGGAAGCAACCTAAGTGTCCATCAGTAGATGAATGGAGAAAGAAGATGTGGTACATATATTACAATGGAATACTATTCAGCCATAAGAAAGAAACAAATCCTACCATTTGCAACAACATGGATGGAGCTGGAGGAAATTATGCTCAGTGAAATAAGCCAGGTGGAGAAAGACAAATGCCAAATGATTTCCCTCATTTGTGGAGTAAAACAATGAAGCAAAACTGAAGGAACAAAATGGCAGCAGACTCAGAGACTCCAAGAATGAACTAGTGGTTACCAAAGGGGAGGCTTGTGGGAGGGCGGGTGGGGAGGGAGGGAGAAGGGGACTGAGGGGCATTATGTTTAGTACACATGGTGTGGGGGGGATCACAGGGAGAACAGTGTAGCACAGAGAAGGCACATAGTGGATCTGTGGCATCTTGCTGCACTGATGGACAGTGACTGCATTGGGGTATGGGTGGGGACTTGATAATATGGGTAAATGTAGTAACCACATTATTTTTTCATGTGAAACCTTCATAAGAGTGTATATCAATCATACCTTAATAAAAAAAAACTCTACAAAAAAAAAAATTAGTGTAACCACTCACCAAATCAGCTCAGTAACAACCTTAAATCCAAACGCTACCAAGTTATTTCATTGACCATGTTTTTGTTTATAATCAAAGTTGGCACTAAGTACTGCTATTTGTCAAAGAAGAACCCTGACCACGAAAATGACATAGCCTGAAGGCCAAATGACCTTATGGCATATGCTGTACAAACAAAGGTTTTCCAGTAGCCAAAACAGAGAAGAGTGATGGTGAGATGACAAGAGTCATCACATTCAGCACAGTAGTGTGTGCATGACAAACTTAAGAAGCACCTATATGCTAACAGTCAGTACCATTTTCACATTGTAAATAGTGACCCACTTTTAGCAAGACAGTATCATTCACCAAATTAATGTTTATTTATATTTTATTGCTTTATGTTTTGTTTGTATTTAATTTGCAATTTTCTTTTGGATGTCTAGTTGGTTCTATAAGATTTTAAACCTAAGAAATTTATATTTAGCTTTATGTTTGCACATATTAAATAACATTATAATATTTTAGACACTGGAACACTGGAACCCCGGGACTTGCAAAAGCTTTTTCTAAAGTGGACTTTAATCAAGTTTATGAAACTTATTTATGATTGTATGATATCCAGACAAACTACTATAATTCATTATACCCTGTATAATATAGGATGCATACTGCAAAACCTATAGGTGTAACATCCTGTTTTCTTCCAGTGATCAATTCCTTGCTTGACAATCTCTCAGCATTTCATCTGTATTAAAGTTTACTAGGGTAAATAAAGAATCTGAGGTTTCTCTCCATTAATCAGTATCATCAAATATCCACTGAAAATCTCTTAAAGGCTAAGAAAAGTGGATTAAAAGACTCAGCAGCCTGTCTGGCCTCTCTTGAAGGAGTGTCCTAATTTAGTTGGGTGTAAATACTGAAAAGATACCACAAACTAATGTACAAGTTTAGAATCACTACTGGAGTTGAAAGGAAAGAGAAGATTTTAGCTGTCTTCTCCCACCCTCAGACTATCCTAATTGCAATTTGCAGATACCCACAGAGAGCAGAAACAAGAGGAAAAGAACAGAGGAAAGATAGAAGAGATGCTCCAGATAAATTTAGTTGATCAGAATGGAAAGAAGAATGAAACTAACATTTATGACTACCTTCTATGTACAAGGTGTAACTATGTTAGAGGTATTTTAGTGTCTTACCACAACTACTTTATTGAGGTTTTACATCTATCTTTTGAGATCAGGAAAAGTTTAAAGAAGGTTTAAAAGAACTTAAGTACTCATTCCAGATTACACAGCTAGTAAGAGGTCAAAGCCAGGACCTAGATCTGCTCAGCCTGGCTCTAAAGATTTTCTACTATATTGCCTCTTAAATCATATTCAGAAGTTTGGACAGTGCCTGTTGGGCTTTGCACATGTTCTATGGAAAACACACTATCAATAAGATAGGTTCTCTCTCTAGCCTCATGAAATCTGTAATCTCAAGTGAGAGATGAGTTATATAATATTGTGTTATTAAGAGAGATAATCCATGTAAAGCCCACACAGGTCCCAGAACATAAAGAGGTGCTCAAATATTAGCTACTGTTTATTACTACAAAGCAGAATTTTCATGGGCTACAAGGAAGTAGAAATTTTAGCAGATGTTAAGAAGGTAAGAGACTACTTTTTATTGTAGTGATAAGAAGATAGAATGAAGAGGAAATGTGCACTGAGTCTTGAATAATTGAAATGAATCTAACAGAGGCAAATTTGAAAATTGGGAAAGGTGGGGTCTTGGAGTAGCATGAATAGAACCATGAAACAAGAAAAGATTTCTATGGGAGCATCAAGTATATGTAAGGGATAGGAGGTGGAAACATAGGTGGGGTCAAATCAAAAAGAAGGTGAAATCCCCTAATAAGTTTTACTTCATCCTACAGGCAAATGTAAACCATTAAAGGTTTTTCACAGTTACGGATGTCTTAAGATCATTAATTATAGGTGTTCATTTATAAGATGAAGAAGAGGATAAATTCAGGAATATTAGAAAGTCACCAGAAATAGAGCTGGCAAGATGTACAAATATGATAGACAAAGCAAGTGGAAGAGTGTGAGTGACTGAAAGGAGAAAGGAAAGGAGGAAGGGGAAAGGAAAAAAAAGGAAAGGAGAATTGGAGAGAAGGGGAAGGAAGGGAAGGAAAGGGGAGGGGGAAGGAATGAAGGAAGGAAGGGTGCTTATGTTTGTCAGGTTAGAAGAACTCTTGACTTTCAAACTTCAGTGGCTCAGAGAATAATGCTGTCATTAAGAGAAACAGAAAAATGAGATAAAGGACATGAGGTAGAAAGAGATGATAAGTTCAGTTTCAGCCATGTTGAGGTTGAGCTCTAGAGAGACATCTAACCGGCAAAATTCAAAAGGAAAGAATGTCAGATGAAAGCTAAATAACAAAAAAAGATATAAAGATTGGGGGGAGGAGGAGGTAATCTACAAATAAGTTTTAGCTAAATCCTTGAAAATGGTTGGGCCTGCTAGAGGGTGAGGGAGTAAGGTCACAATCTCATAGGAAACATCATGCAATCAACAGTATGGGTATCACATTAACTTTAGGAAAAAGTTAGAATATTTTGTTCTTTGAAATATGCAAAGCAGAGAAAGAAAATATAGTTGAAGTCAGTAAGAAATGTTAAAGAAGACAGACCTTTTTCTAAAGAATGGAGCAGGCTGAACACTAATAAAGATGCAACTGTGGGGATTTAATTAGAAATCAAAAAGTCAAAGACTGTTAAATAGTTATAGAGATCCAAATAAAGCTGACAAAATTTAAATTGTGATAGATGAGGCTATCTCAATTTTGTGACCTTTAACCGTACAGAAGCAGAGAGATCAGACAATGGGGCCCTGCAAGATGGAAATCAGAACAGTAAATACTATAAAACATCCAATGACAAGAAGTTCTAAGGGTGGTAGCAAAATCAATGTTGAAGAAGTAGAACATAAGCTCTATGCTGGACAATGAAATAAGCAAAACTAGAAAGGTAGTAAATGACCACAAAAAATGGAGAAGTAAAGTTCAGTCCAAAATGAGAGGGAAAAAGTTCACAAGTAAAGTGGTAGAAGAGGATGAAGGTAAGAAAACTGTGGTCAAAGCGAAAGCATTTTTAATTTCAGTATTTTGGAGGTGGTACAGCTCCTAGTAATGACAAGGCAAAAGCAGTATAGTTCAGTATACTGACTAAAACAGAGATGATAGTCAATGGAAGAGAAGACATGTAAATACCCGCTCACACCCATTTGCAAGAGTGCTCCATGGAGACTACTCCACAGTGCCTAAAGGTATGTTATTTCAAAGTACTCAATAAACAGCAACGGAAAACAATCTATACCTCATCTGTTTGTTTGTTAATTCCTTCAATTATTTCTTCACTTAACCAACAGTTATTGAGCATTATTTAGAATGTCAAGTACTGGGAGTGGAAATTGTTAAGAGTAGTTGCTGTTGTATTAGTAACGGCAGCTAACATTTATCAAGTTCTTACTATAACTAGGCATTATTTCAACAAATTTGCATTTAACTCTTTTAATAACCAAAAATCCCTATAAAGTAGGTACTTTTATTACCCTCATTGTACAGGATAAGGAAACTGGAACTCAGAAAAAGTAAGTTCAGTGTCAAGAGTTAAATTTAAATGGTGACACTGGGATACAAACCAAGACATTGAGGATACAAAGTCAAGTTCTTCACCACAATTCACTATTTTTGGGAAAATAATCTTTTTTGCCAGTTAAATTAACATTTAATTACATATTTCTAAATGTCCTATCTTCTGCACATATTAACTTTAGAAAGAAAATGTGAAGAACTCTTTTGTATTACATGTAATTTAAAATAGGAAAGCTATCAGAGTCTAAGACTTCTAAAAGTTATCTTTTCTTCTTGCTATACCCAAAGACATGTAAACTCTCTTCTTAGCAAAAGCTCATAAATTCCAAAATTGGATCAAATTAGGTGCCTAACCTTAAGGGGTGTCCATCCTAAATGGGTAGGAAGAAGTTATATATTATTTAAAAGATAAACAATAAAAATATGATAAGGACTTAGTGAATTGTGCAGTGAGTATAACATTCAAAGGGAAGGGATCACTCTGAGTTTGAAGGGTGGAGAAGGAGGGGTCAGTCAGGGGAGGCTCTGCAGAAGAAGTCAGTTCTTAACCAAGCTTTGAAGAAAAGGCAGAGTGGAGGCAGACAGCATTTCAGAGAGAACATCATGTGCAAGAGCAATGTGGAGACCAGCAAGTAAAAGATGTGCTCAGAGTAAAGCAGGTTAAGCAGCAGCACTCCAGTAGAAGGCTTATGTAGGAGTATAGTGGCAGAAATGTCTAGAAGGGGAGGCTGAGAATAGATCATAGGGAGACTTGAACGTGAATCTCATCTGTTAAATTCAGTCTAATATGATTCTTAAAACACTTATCTTCTTACTGGATCACAAATTTACTGAAACGATGGTACAGTCATTTATAAAACTGTCTAAATTTAAAAAGAAGCCAACAGAAATTATTAAGTTGCTTTTAAAAAGCATAGCTCAGAGTAACTTACATAGCTCCTAGTTCAACTCCATAGTCATTTCTTACAGTCTCCTGATAACCACATCCTTGAATAATGATTTTTAAGTCTCTATTTGAACACTTTCAAGTAATGGGGAGCTCACCATCCTGTAGGACCTGGGATGCCCTATACCACCCCGTCCAATCAAGGCAGTTCCTGATAGAAGACAAAGGTTAACTAGAGAGAAAGGGTTATAAAAACATGTTTCCTATAGTTCAATATTGCAAATCAAAATAATCAAAACAAAATCCTCTATATGCCACAATATAAGCTCTTTCATTGGAAAATAAGCATAGAAAACTATCTCCAATATGGTGCATTAGATGGTCGTCGTTTCTGTCACCAGCATCCTTTTTCCCTATTCTGACTTCGCTTGGAGGAGACAACCTTCCTACCCTACCAGCAATGTGTTTTTTGTGAAGCAGGTAACATCCCAGCTCCAGGAGTGGTGCATATACTGGTAAAATTGTGACTGGTCAGACTGGGAAAATGGCTGAAGCAAAGGTGATCAGCACTAATCCTATTAAACCCTATTAAAGTATAGAAAGAACAAGAGCCTCCTGCAGACATGCAGTTCCTACAGTGAGAGGCTGGAATTGCTGCAACCATCTTACCACCATAAAGGGAGAACCTATCTAAAAATGACACCAAACAAGAAGAAACGAGACCTAGAAATAGAGATGGGAATATGGGTCCTCATGACATTGTGTAAGTGCCTACTTCAAACCACACCTAATGCAGACTTGCTTTTTTTTCTTAAACCAGTTTGGATTTTTTCCTTTCACTTTCATGCCTACACACATCGTAACTGCCAAATTCTATAACAAGAAAAGAAACTCAACTTCTCAGCACTTATCTATTATCATGCATTGTGGTGTAATTTGGTTATATCAATAACCAGCTACACATACTAAATTCAAAAAACGAATCTGGCACATTTTAACAAAGCATTTCACTTTCAACATTGCCGTACACCATCTTATTTCTAGACAAAAATCAGTACTTTACCCTATAGAAAGCATAAGAAAATGACTATAACTTTACTATGTAACACTGTAAAGGCAAGAATAAGCAACTCAGAAATTAAAGGTTTTCCTTACATCATATCACAGTATTCAAAAAAAAGAAAAGAAAAACTAATGAACTATCCAGAAGCCATGTAAAGACTCTTACTTGAAGCTGAAGAGTATGTCGAAGAATTGTTTCTTCTAAGGCATGGATCCACTTCTCTCGCTCATCAGCATCACGAGCTGGAATAAAAGATGATAAAAATTAAAATCTTAATTTCCACAATATAACTCCATGTTTGAGTAAATATTTTAAACCACAATGCTAATAGAAAAGGCTTTTAGTTGTGCTATTTTCTTAACAGGTTGATCCTTCTATCCCTTCCAAATATGCAATCTACATGGTACAGCAACTTAGAACAAAGGGAGTGATTGTGTTCAAGCTACCTTCTCACTGAGCTTAATTAGAAAACTGGAATAATTATTAAAAAATTGGTTGAAGGCATCAGAAAACAGAAAGGTAGTAAAGGCATCCATGGAGGGTCTTAGAACATATGCCCCATGGACAAGGGGGGACTACTGTACTCCATGTCAAGGGAGAAAGTGGCATGGCGCATCAAAGCCCAAAGCAAGATGAGGAAATCTACACAATGGAAAAGTCCATCATGAAGAGTCAGTGCCCAAGAAAGTGAGAGGGGAGTCCACATTGCACGGGATGGAGTCAGTCTGAGGTCACAAGGTTTCTGAGGCTGAGTGGAATGAGGATGATATCCACACAAGGAAGTGGGTGGTGATGGGAAACCAATTACATACAGAAGTATTGATCAAATAAGTAAATGTAACAAAGACAAAGGTTTCCTCACTGTTGGAAAATAGAGTCACAAACATGGTAAGGGAGAAAACCAGAAGGATGTGGGGTATTAGACTAGAAATAGACATATCAACATGAACTCATGGTTTTTAATATATATGTAAGTAAATACACATGGAAATATGGACATGGACGCATATATGTGTACATATACACGTATATAACATTCATATGTGCCTTAGCTCTGAGAGGGCCTAGGTACCATGACACTCAACAGCAATAATGCTATTGTTAATCTAAACACTATTCTCCATTAAAAGGAACCAGGGCTCCTTGAAAATATGGTTGATTCCAGAACTAGGACAGGATAAGTAGAAAAAGAGCCTGAAACATCTTTTTTGTGTCAGAAAATAAGGATGGAAATACTCAAGAAAATGACAGGAATATGTAAAAAGAACACAGAAGTCAGCTTAAAGGGAATTCTGGTGACCAAACTGAGGTCAATTTTAGCAACAAAATGAAAAATGATAGTAAAGAATTATAATCTATTGAGAAAACAGGAAACTGAGTTACCACCAATACACATAAATTCAAAGTCTGATGAGGAATGGGATATAAGCATAGCTTCAAAACATCTCCCCACAACATTAATTAAGAAGGGGAGAAGATAAAATTTAACAACAAAAGACTGGCAGATACCACCTTTAAATAAATGTCGAAGTAAGTATCATCAGTAATGGGACAAATTGAAATTCTGTGATAAGAACAGAGAATCATTTCCATGATCTTGAGCCAAAGATTTGTCATCTGAAACAATTCATGAAGAAATATCAGAAAACAACAAACTGGAGGACATTCTACAAAATAGTTTATAATCAATCATTAAAAGTGTCAAGGTCATAAGAGTCAGTACTAAAGGAACTATTCCAGACTGAAAGAGACTAAAGAGACATGACAACTTAATGTAAAATGTGATTCTGAACCAGACCCACTTGTTATAAAGGATATTGTTGGGACACCTGGCAAAACTTGAATAGAATCTATGGATTAGATGGTATTAATGCATCAATGCTCATTTCCTGATTTTTAATGACCATATAGAACATATACATGAAAAATTCCTTGTTTGCAAGAAATATACATAAAGCATCCAGGGTGATGGGACATCCAATTTACAACTTATTCTCAAACAGTTCTGGAGCCCTGGGTCCCCAGAGGCAGGGGATGGGAGGGACTTTGTACTGTACTTGCAACTTTCCTATAAGTGGGATATTGTTTCAAATTTTTAAAGATTACACTTAAAAAACATTATTATGATACATCAAGGAAGACATAAGAAACGGAAATATCATTTCATGGATTGGAAGATTCAAAACTATAATAATATTCAAATTAATCTATGGATTAAATGCAATGGAAATTGAAATTCAAAGGCATCTTTGGAAAACACAAATATAAAATGGTACAAGAGGTACAGAGTAACAGTGTTTCTTGAAGAGAAACTTTCCTAGAAGGTTTACTCTATCAAATATAAACTCATTATAAAGCTACAATAAAGAAAATGTGGTATTGAAGCAAGGGTAGATAAAGCAATGAAACAGAACAGAGCCCAGAAGCAGGTCCATTCATATATTTGGACACTTGACTTGTGACAATGTGACACAAAAGAGCACTAAGAAACAATCTTTCAATAGATGAAACTAGGACAAGATAGGAAAATAATGAATCCTGGACCTACCTTGTACCACACACAAAAATCAATTCAGGTGTTTTCCTTAAACCTCAAATGTGAAAGAAAAACAATAAAGCTCCCTGCAGGTAAAACCAGAGACTATCTTCATAACTTTGGGATAGAAAGAGCTTCTTAAAAAGTATACAAAATTCGAGGGGCGGAAGATGGCGGCGTGAGTAGATCAGCGGAAATCTCCTCCCAAAACAACATATATCTATGAAAATATAACAAAGACAAACCTTCCTAGAATAAAGACCAGAGGACACAGGACAATATCCAGACCACATACGCACCTGAGAGAACCCAGCGCCTCGCGAAGGGGGTAAGATACAAGCCCGGGCCAGGCGGGAGCCAAGCGCCCCTCCCACCCAGCTCCCGGCGGGAGAAGAGCAGGCAGAGCGGGAGGGAGACAGAGCACAGGGCTGCCGAACACCCAGCCCCAGCCATCCGGGCCAGAGTGCAGGGCCCCCGATACTAGGAAAACAGGGCAGCAAGAACAGTGAGCGGACACCCGAGGCCGGGCGCCGGAGGACACCAGAAAAGCAAGCGACCTGTTTTCTTTTAGCGAGTGCTTTTTAGAAGTCTTAAAGGGACAGGGACCCCAATACTAGGGAAACAGGGCAGCAAGACCAGTGAGCAGATGCCTGAGGCTGGCACCAGAGAATAAAGAAAAACGAGCAGCCAACTTTTTTTTTTTTAATTAAAATTTCTTTTTTGTGGTCGTTGTTTTGTTTTGGCGGGTGCTTTTTGGAAGTCTTAAAGGGGCAGGGCAGGACACTTAATCCAGAGGTAGGGAATCCGGGGATCTCTGGGCACCCTAACTCCTGGGCTGCAGGGAGCAGGGAGGCCCCTTACCGACATAAATAGCCTCCAGGCCGCTCCCCTCCAACGCGACTCCACCACTTTGGAGTAGCTGCCCGAGCCAGGCCACGCCCACAGCAACAGCGGAGATAAACTCCATAGCAGCTGGGCACGAAGCAGAAACCCTCTCTGCGCGAAGCTGCCCAGCACAAGCCACTAGAGGTCACTGTTCTCCCAGGAGAGGAGAGCCACAAACCAACAAGGAGGGAGGTTCTTCCAGCTGTCACTCGTCCGAGCTCTGCAAACTATTCCTATCACCATGAAAAGGCAAAGCTACAGGCAGACAAAGATCACAGAGACAACACCAGAGAAGGAGACAGACCCAACCAGTCTTCCTGACAAAGAATTGAAAATAAGAATCATAAACATGCTGACAGAGATGCACATAAATACGCAAGAGAAATGGGATGAAGTCCGGAGGGAGATCACAGATGCCAGAAAGGAGATCTCAGAAATGAAACAAACTCTGGAAGGATTTATAAGCAGAATGGATAGGATGCAAGAGGCCATTGATGGAATTGAAACCAGAGAACAGGAACGCATAGAAGCTGACATAGAGAGAGATAAAAGGATCTCCAAGAATGAAACAATGTTAAGAGAACTGTGTGACCAATTCAAAAGGAACAATATCCTTATTATAGGGGTCCCAGAAGAAGAAGAGAGAGGAAAAGAGATGGAAAGTATCTTAGAAGAAATAATTGCTGAAAACTTCCCCAAACTGGGGGAGGAAATAATCGAACAGACCACGGAAATACACAGAACCCCCAACAGAAAAGATCCAAGGAGGACAACACCAAGACACATAATAATTAAAATGGCAAAGATCAAGGACAAGGAAAGAGTTTTAAAGGCAGCTAGAGAGAAAAAGGTCACCTATAAAGAAAAACCCATTAGGCTAACATCAGACTTCTCGACAGAAACCCTACAGGCCAGAAGAGAATGGCATGATATATTTAATACAATGAAACAGAAGGGCCTTGAACCAAGGATACTGTATCCAGCACGACTATCATTCAAATATGACGGTGGGATTAAACAATTCCAAGACAAACAAAAGCTGAGAGAATTTGCTTTCCACAAACCACCTCTACAGAACATCTTACAGGGACTGCTCTAGATGGGAGCACTCCTAGAAAGAGCACAGCACAAAACACCCAACATATGAAGAATCGAGGAGAAGGAATAAGAAGGGAGAGAAGAAAAGAATCTCCAGACAGTGTATATAACAGCTCAATAAGTGAGCTAAGTTAGGCAGTAAGATACTAAAGAGGCTAACCTTGAAGCTTTAGTAACCACTAATTAAAAGCCTGCAATGCCAATAAGTACATATCTTTCAATAGTCACCCTAAATGTTAAACGGCTGAATGCACCAATCAAAAGACACAGAGTAACAGAATGGATAAAAAAGCAAGACTCATCTATATGCTGCTGACAAGAAACTCACCTCAAACCTAAAGGCATGTACAGACGAAAAGTCAAGGGATGCAAAAACATACTTCAAGCAAACAACAGCGAGAAGAAAGCAGGGGTTGCAGTACTAATATCAGACAAAATAGACTTCACAACAAAGAAAGTAACAAGAGATAAAGAAGGACACTACATAATGATAAAGGGCTCAGTCCAACAAGAGGATATAACCATTCTAAATATATATGCACCCAACACAGGAGCACCAGCATATGTGAAACAAATACTAACAGAACTAAAGGGGGAAATAGACTGCAATGCATTCATTCTAGGAGACTTCAACACACCACTCACCCCAAAGGATAGATCCACTGGGCAGAAAATAAGTAAGGACACGGAAGCACTGAACAACACAGTAGAGCAGAAGGACCTAATAGATATCTATACAACTCTACATCCAAAAGCAACAGGATATATACATTCTTCTCAAGTGCACATGGAAGATTCTCCAGAATAGACCACATACTAGGCCACAAAAAGAACCTCAGAAAATTCCAAAAGATTGAAATCCTACCAACCAACTTTTCAGACCACAAAGGCATAAAACTAGAAATAAACTGTACAAAGAAAGCAAAGAGGCTCACAAACACATGGAGGCTTAACAACATGCTCCTAAATAATCAATGGATCAATGACCAAATCAAAATGGAGATCCAGCAATATATGGAAACAAATGACAACAACAACACTAAGCCCCAACTTCTGTGGGACGCAGCAAAAGCAGTCTTAAGAGGAAAGTATATAGCAATCCAAGCATATTTAAAAAAGGAAGAACAATCCCAAATGAATGGTCTAATGTCACAATTATCGAAATTGGAAAAAGAAGAACAGATGAGGCCTAAGGTCAGCAGAAGGAGGGACATAATAAAGATCAGAGAAGAAACAAATAAAATTGAGAAGAATAAAACAATAGCAAAAATCAATGAAACCAAGAGCTGGTTCTTCGAGAAAATAAACAAAATAGATAAGCCTCTAGCCAGACTTATTAAGAAGAAAAGAGAGTCAACACAAATCAACAGTATCAGAAACGAGAAAGGAAAAATCACGACGGACCCCACAGATATACAAAGAATTATTAGAGAATACTATGAAAACCTATATGCTAACAAGCTGGGAAACCTAGGAGAAATGGACAACTTCCTAGAAAAATACAACCTTCAAAGATTGACCCAGAAAGAAACAGAAAATCTAAACAGACCAATTACCAGCAACGAAATTGAAGCGGTAATCAAAAAACTACCAAAGAACAAAACCCCCGGGACAGATGGATTTACCTCGGAATTTTATCAGACATACAGGGAAGACATAATACCCATTCTCCTTAAAGTTTTCCAAAAAAGAGAGGAGGAGGGGATACTCCCAAACTCATTCTATGAAGCTAACATCACCCTAATACCAAATAGAGGCAAAAACCCCACCAAAAAAGAAAACTACAGACCAATAACCCAGATGAACGTAGATGCAAAAATACTCAACAAAATATTAGCAAACCAAATACGAAAAAACATCAAAAGGATCATACACCATGACCAAGTGGGATTCATCCCAGGGATGCAAGGATTGTACAACATTCGAAAGTCCATCAACATCATCCACCACATCAACAAAAAGAAAGACAAAAACCACATGATCATCTCCATAGATGCTGAAAAAGCATTTGACAAAGTTCAACATCCATTCATGATAAAAACTCTCAGCAAAATGGGAATAGAGGGCAAGTACCTCAACATAATAAAGGCCATCTATGATAAACCCACAGCCAATTTTATATTGAACAGAGAGAAGCTGAAAGCATTTCCTCTGAGATCAGGAACTAGACAGGGATGCCCACTCTCTCCACTGTTATTTAACATAGTACTGGAGGTCCTAGCCACGGCAATCAGACAAAACAAAAAAATACAAGGAATCCAGATTGGTAAAGAAGAAGTTAAACTCTCACTATTTGCAGATGACATGATATTGTACATAAAAAACCCTAACGACTCCACCCCAAAACTACTAGAACTGATATCGGAATATACGAAAGTTGCAGGATACGAAATCAATACACAGAAATCTGTGGCTTTCCTATACACTAACAATGAACCAACAGAAAGAGAAATCAGGAAAAGAACTTTATTCGCAATTGCATCAATAAAAATAAAATACCTAGGAATAAACCTAACCAAAGAAGTGAAAGACTTACACTCTGAAAACTACAAGTCCCTCTTAAGAGAAATTAAAGGGAACACTAACAGATGGAAACTCATCCCATGCTCATGGCTAGGAAGAATTAATATCGTCAAAATGGCCATCCTGCCCAAAGCAATATACAGATTTGATGCAATCCCTATGAAACTACCAGCAACATTCTTCAATGAACTGGAACAAATAATTCAAAAATTCATATGGAAACACCAAAGACCCCAAATAGCCAAAGCAATTCTGAGAAAGAAGAAGAAAGTAGGGGTATCTCACTCCCCAACTTCAAGCTCTATTATAAAGCCACAGTACTCAAGACAATTTGGTACTGGCACAAGAGCAGAGCCACAGACCAATGGAACAGACTAGAGAATCCAGACATTAACCCAGACATATATGGTCAATTAATATTTGATAAAGGAGCCATGGACATACAATGGCGAAATGACAGTCTCTTCAATAGATGGTGCTGGCAAAACTGGACAGCTACATGTAGGAGAATGAAACTGGACCACTGTCTAACCCCATATACAAAAGTAAACTCAAAATGGATCAAAGACCTGAATGTAAGTCATGAAACCATTAAACTCTTGGAAAAAAACATAGGCAAAAACCTCTTAGACATAAACATGAGTGACCTCTTCTTGAACATATCTCCCCGGGCAAGGAAAACAACAGCAAAAATGAACAAGTGGGACTATATTAAGCT
Source organism: Manis pentadactyla (assembly GCF_030020395.1). Classification (NCBI taxonomy): domain Eukaryota; kingdom Metazoa; phylum Chordata; class Mammalia; order Pholidota; family Manidae; genus Manis; species Manis pentadactyla. Next base: position 41,333,335 of record NC_080022.1, on the reverse strand, counting down.
GAAAAGCTTCTGTACAGCAAAAGACACCATCAATAGAACAAAAAGGAACCCTACAGTGTGGGAGAATATATTTGAAAATGACACATCCGATAAAGGCTTGACGTCCAGAATATATAAAGAGCTCACATGCCTCAACAAACAAAAAACAAATAACCCAATTAAAAAATGGGCAGAGGAACTGAACAGACAGTTCTCCAAAAAAGAAATAGAGATGGCCAACAGACACATGAAAAGATGCTCCACATCGCTAATTATCAGAGAAATACAAATTAAAACTACAATGAGGTATCACCTCACACCAGTAAGGATGGCTGCCATCCAAAAGACAAACAACAAATGTTGGCGAGGCTGTGGAGAAAGGGGAACCCTCCTACACTGCTGGTGGGAATGTAAGTTAGTTCAACCATTGTGGAAAGCAGTATGGAGGTACATCAAAATGCTCAAAACAGACCTACCATTTGACCCAGGAATTGCACTCCTAGGAATTTACCCTAAGAATGCAGCAATCAAGTATGAGAAAGATCAGTGCACCCCTATGTTTATCACAGCACTATTTACAATAGCCAAGAATTGGAAGCAACCTAAATGTCCATCGATAGATGAATGGATAAAAAGATGTGGTACATATACACAATGGAATACTACTGAGCCATAAGAAATGGGCAAATCCAACCATTTGTAGCAACATGGATGGAGCTGGAGGGTATTATGCTCCGTGAAACAAGCCAAGCGGAGAAAGAGAAATACTAAATAATTTCACTTATCTGTGGAATATAAGAACAAAGGAAAAACTGAAGGAACAAAACAGCAGCAGAATCACAGAACTCAAGAATGGACTAACAGGTACGAAAGGGAAAGGGACTGGGGAGGATGGGTGGGTAGAGAGGGATAAGGGAGGGGAGAAGTAGGGGGGTATTAAGAGTAGCATGCATGGGGGGGTAGGAGAAAAGGAGGGCTGTACAACACAGAGAAGGTAAGTAGTGATTCTACAACATTTTGCTATGCTGATGGACAGTGACTGTAAAGGGGTTTATAGGGAGGACCTGGTATAGGGGAGAGCCTAGTAAACATAATATTCGTCATGTAAGTGTAGATTAGTGATACCAAAAAAAAAAAAAAAAAGGGCAGTTCCTGTGTGGTAATCTCCAATGAGTTCTACACAAGAGTATAAAGGGCATATAAAAGGGTAGGCAAAGGGTCTGTTTGTGTTTATACAGAGGATCAAAGCCTAATTGGGCTACCCCGAAAATGAACTAAGATACGATATGAAAAAGAACTTCCAACATCAGCACTCTCGGGAAGACTCATGCCAGAAGATGATCATCAAAAAATCCCAACAAAGATCCACGCACTGCTACAGCTGTAGATGCACTCATCCCACCAGCTCCTGGACTTGCCATGGGAATGAGGAAGGAGATATCTAAGCTGGCCTGTGCATACAGTAAAACAACAAATTTGACTGGATCTATACTGTTGGAACTCAACCAAGAATTAGGAGAAGTGCAAATTGTAGCGCTCCAAAATCTTACAACCACAGACTATTTACTGTTAAAAGAACATAAAGGATGTGAACATTCCCCAGGAATGGGTTGTTTTAATTTGTCTGATTTCTCTCAGACTGTTCAAGCTCAGTTGGACAATATCCACATCATAGATAAGTTTTCACAAATGCCTAAGGTGCCTAACTGGTTTTCTTGGTTTCACTGGAGATGGCTGGTAATTACAGGTATGCTTTGGTTATGTAACTATACTCCTATTATGTTAATGTGTGTGCGCAATTTAAGTAGTAGCTTAAAACCTATACATGCTGAAGTTACTCTACAAGAAGATATGTCAAAGAAATAATCAATCTTCCCATGTTTTCTTCCGCCTGCTACTTCTATAGCTTTTCTTCTTCCTTCCTAATTACAACCCTTAAGTAGAATTCGTGCCTCATATCAAATTTACCGAGTATCATAATTCTTCCAAGTGGTAAAGATACCTCAAGACAAATGCTAGGCATAGAAGCTACAGGGCATAAATATGCAAAGAAATAAAAAGCTAACCATTTCAAACAATAGGCTTCTCTCTCATTTACCAACTTTACATTTCCCTGTATGGCCCCGGAAGATGACTGGTTAGCCAGAGACGGGTAAGATTCCTCAAGGGAGGAACAACCTAAGACAGGCACAGTCGCAGGGGGGTCGGGTCATCAGGTGAGAAATTGGGGATCAACAGAAGTGAGGCTTAGAACCTCACCCCCCCTGTTCTGAGAGAAATCTTCTGCATATGTGGATGTTTTATTGTCCTTGTCCTGCTTGGATTAACACATAGTCTACAGGCACACACCTGATCATCTACATTTGCTCTCTTACAACACTAAACTATGTTTTCTACCTTTATCTTGTATCTACGTACCACTTCAGCAATTTATTAAAAATAATAATAATAAAGAGAGAAATGTGGTATCCACATATAAATCAAGTATAAAAACCAAATGAGTATTCATATTTGAACTGACTGTTTATAGTTCATAATGCATGAGCAAAACCGAGGGTTTCTGTGATGGCTGCCCTTGTACTGTTCACCATGTAAGAACTTATTCACTATGTAAGAATTTGTTCTCCATGTAAGAACTTGTTTGTTATGCCTTAGAAGATTGGAGACTGACGAAAATTAGGCTTGGGGTGGATTAATGATTGTGCACTGAGCATTGACTCCCCTATACAGAATTTTATTGTTGTTAACAACCATTTGATCAATAAATATGGCAGATGCCCTCACAAAAAAAAAAAAAAAGTATACACTTCCAATGGTAAAATAATAAGTAACCGGGATGTAATGAATACAGTCAAGATATTGTAACAGCTTGGTATGGTGATAGCTGGTACCTAGAATTGTCATGTATATAAATGTTGAATCACTATGTTGTACACCTGAAACTAATGTAATGTAATACTGTGTGTCAACTACCCTTCAATAAAAAAAAAAAAAAAAAAAAAAAATCACAGATACATGCTAAGTAAGGCAGTTAATGGATTCAATGGAATCCATTCTTCCATGGAATTCACGGATTCCAATGAACAAGAATCTGAAGAGGTTATTACACAATTACATAAACAATGATTTGTTTACATTTGGGTATATGGAATGTAGTAATGTAGAAGTTTATTAAACTGCTTGCATTATTAAAAAATAATAATAATAAAGAAAAAAACAGCTCTATAAATCATTTCAATCCAAAGTCACAGGAATGTAACAGAGATTACTAAAGTTTTGGAGATTATTAAAGCATTTGATGATGATAAAAAAAAAAAGCATACAAAATTCATGATTATAAAGAAAATTATAGGTAAATTTAACTACACACTTCGGTTCATCAAAAAGACGATTTAGGGATTATGATGGTAAACACTGTGACATACGGAGTTTAAGAACATGGACTGTAATGCTGGAATGCCTAGGTTCAACTCTGAGCTTTGCTTTATTAACCACATGACTTGCAGCAAATTACTTAACCTCTTTAAACTTCAGTGTTCTCAATTGTAAAATGAGGACAGCAATAGTATACACCTCAGCAGGATACTGCAAAGATTAAATGAATTAATACAAATACAACACTTGGACAGGTAAATGGCATAAGGTAAGCTATTGTTCAGTAAGCATTAACTATTATTATTATTACTACTGAGCATTTATTATGACCTGGCCATGACTCCATGAAGCCACAATATTAGTAAAGAAGACAGATTTGTTATTTAGTTGTATAAATACATGGCTTATGCAACCTCCAAAGGTAGTGAGTTAAAAATGAGGAAGAGCTCCTTGAGGAGTTAGGTCTTTAAGAATTAGTTTGTTAAGCAGAGAAAGTTAAGGGCATCCTGAAAGAAGAAAAAACACTAACAAAGACACTGAGGTATGAAAAGGGTGCACTTGGGAAACTGGTTTGAAATGTATGTAGACATTGGGCTGATTTGGGGAGGAGGAAATGATAAAGATTAGGATTCCAGCCCAAGGAATATGAATGGACTTTATCTTAAGGACAATGGGGAGCTCCTGAAGAGTTTCAAGCACTAGAGTGACATGGTCGAATTCGCATATTAGGAATATCAATTTGGCAGCTATGTGTGGAGAATGCAAAATGGGACAAAATGGATGTGGCATCCAAGTTAGGAAGTGGCTTTACATAATAGTAAGTTGGAACTGAGAAGTGGCTTGGACATGACAAAGAGGGGCCATTCTCCCTGCCATCAGGGCACCAAATGGCAATCATCTTTAAATCTGTTACCTCTCACAAATGAAATCAGATACCAATTTTACCAGATTCTTCTTTCATATAGTCCTTTCAATTCCTACTAACAATGTGCTAGTTCAAGTATGTAGAGTTTCATGCCTTTAAACAAAATATCATTGAAAATGTAGTAAGTACATGCACTTAAGACTCCACTCCTTCAATGCAGCCTGCGTACTGCGTACTTCACTGAGATCAAGCTTATACTGAAATATTATTTCCATCAAAAACCTCAACCTTCTCTAATCCCCTACAGATTCACATCAAGAGGATCATACACCATGATCAAGTGGGATTCATCCCAGGGATGCAAGGATGGCACAACATTTGAAAATCCATCAACAACATCCACCACATAAAAAAAAAGGACAAAAACCACATGATCATCTCCATAGACGCTGAAAAAGCATTCGACAAAGTTCAACATCCATTCATGATAAAAACTCTCAAAAAAATGGGTATAGAGGGCAAGCACCTCAACATAATAAAGGCCATATATGATAAATCCACAGCCATCATCATACTTAACAGCGAGAAGTTGAAAGCTTTTCCTCTAAGATCAGGAGAAAGACAGGGATGCACACACCCCCCTGTTATTCAACATAGTACTAGAGGTCCTAGCCACGGCAATTAGACAAAACAAAGAAATACAAGGAATCCAGATTGGTAAAGAAGAAGTCAAACTGTCACTATTTGCAGATGACATGATATTGTACATAAAAAACCCTCAAGACTCCACTCCAAAACTACTAGAACTGACATCGGAATACAGCAAAGTTGCAGGATACAAAATTAAGACACAGAAATCTGTGGCTTTCCTGTACACTAACAATGAACTAATAGAAAGAGAAATCAGGAAAACAATTACATTCACAATTACATCAAAAAGAATTAAAAACTTAGGAATAAATCTTACCAAGGAAGTGAAAGACCTATACCCTGAACACTATAAGACACTCTTAAGAGAAATTAAAGAGGACACTAACAAATGGAAACTCATCCCATGCTCTTGGCTAGGAAGAATTAATATCGTCAAAATGGCCATCCTGCCCAAAGCAATATACAGATTTGATGCAATCCCTATCAAATTACCAACAACCTTCTTCAAGGAATTAGAACAAACAGTTCAAAAATTCGTATGGAAACACAAAAGACCCGGAATAGCCAAAGCAATCCTGAGAAGGAACAATGAGGTGGGGGGGGATCTCACTCCCCAACTTCAAGCTCTACTACAAAGCTACAGTAATCAAGATAGTTTGGTACTGACACAAGAACAGAGCCACAGACCAGTGGAACAGAATAGAGACCCCAGATATTAACCCAAACATATATGGTCAATTAATATATGATAAAGGAGCCATGTACATAGAATGGGTAAATGACAGTAACTTCAACAGATGGTGCTGGCAAAACTGGACAGCTACATGTAAGAGAATGAAACTGGATCACTGTCTAACCCCATACACAAAAGTAAATTCAAAATGGATCAAAGACCTGAATGTAAGTCATGAAACCATAAAACTCTTAGAAAAAAGCATAGGCAAAAATCTCTTTGACATAAACATGAGCGACTTCTTCATGAATATATCTCCCCGGGCAAGGGAAACAAAAGCAAAAATGAACAAGTGGGACTATATCAAGCTGAAAAGCTTCTGTTCAGCAAACCCCACCACCAATAGAACAAAAATGCATCCTACAGTATGGGAGAATACAATCATAAATGACAGATCCGATAAAGGGTTGACATCCAAAATATGTCAACCTGTTGAAGAGCTCACGCACCTCAACAAACAAAAAGCAAATAATCCAGATAAAAAATGGTCAGAGGAACTGAACAGTTCTCCAGAGAAGAAATTCAGATGGCCAACAGACACATGAAAAGATGCTCCACATTGCTAGTCATCAGAGAAATGAAAATTAAAACCACAATGAGATATCACCTCACACCAATAAGGATCGCCACCATCCAAAAGACAAACAACGACAAATGTTGGTGGGGATGTGGAGAAAGGGGAACCTCCTACACTGTTGGTGGGAATGTAACTTAGTTCAACCATTGTGGAAAGCTGTGTGGAGGTTCCTCAAAAAACTAAAAATAGAAATATCATTTGACCCAGGAATTCCACTCTTAGGAATTTACCCTAAGGATGCAGCAGCCCAGTTTGAAAAAGACAGATGCACCCCTATGTTTATCACAGCACTATTTACAATAGCCAAGAAATGGAAGCAACCTAAGTGTCCATCAGTAGATGAATGGATAAAGAAGATGTGGTACATATACACAATGGAATATTATTCAGCCATAAGAAGAAAACAAACCCTACCATTTTGCAACAACATTGATGGAGTTAGAGGGTATTATGCTCAGTGCAATAAGCCAGGCGGAGAAAGACAAGTACCAAATGATTTCACTCATCTTTGGTGTATAAGAACAAAGAAAAAACTGAAGGAGCAAAACAGCAGCAGACTCATGGAACCCAAGAATGGACTAACAGTTACCAAAGGGAAAGGGTCTGGGGACGATGGGTGGGAAGGGAGGTATAAGGGGGTGGAAAAAAGAAAGGGGGCATTATGATTAGCATGTATAATGTGGTGGTGGTGGGAGGCACGGGGACGGCTGTACAACACAGAAAAGACAAGTAGTGATTCTACAGCATCTTACTGTAACTGGGTATGTGGGGGGGGGACTTGGTGATAGGGAGAGTCTAGTAAACATAATGTTCCTCATGTAAGTGTAGACTAATGATACCAAAAGAAAAAAAAAATTGGGCAGAGGATCTGAATATACATTTCTCCAAAGAAGACACACAGATGGGCCAACAGACACATGAAAAAATGCTCATCATCACTAATTGTCAGGGAAATGCATATCAAACAATAATGAGTTATCACCTCATGCCAGTCAGAATGGCTGGTATCAAAAAGATGAGAAATAACAAGTGTTGGTGAGGATATAAAAGAAAGGGAAGCCTCCTACACTGTGGGTGGGAATGTAAATTGATGCAGCAACTATGGAAAGCAGTACAGAGATGCCTTGAAACTTAAAAATAGAAATACCACACAATGTCATAATTCCAGTTGTGGGTATTTACCCAAAGGAAAAAGATCACTAATTCAAAAAGATATATGCACTCCTTTTTATTGCAGCATTATTTACAATAGCTAAGATATGGAAGCAACCTAAGTGTCTATTGAAAGATGAATAGATAAAGAATATGTGCCATATATACCCAACAGACTATTAGCCAGAAAAAAGAATGAAATCTTGCCATTCAGGACAACATGGATGGACTTAAGAGGGAATTATGCTAAGTGAAAAAAGTCACAGAAAGACAAATACCACATGATTTTCCTTACATGTAGAATCTGGAAAACAGAACAAGAAAAACAAAAAAACAGAAATAGACACATAAATACAGAGAACAAACTAGTGGCTGTCAGACGGAATGGGGATGGAGAGGCAGGCGAAATAGATAAAGGGGATTAAAGCGGTACAAGCTTCAAATTTCTAGTTATAAAATAAATGTTAATGGATGAAAAGTACAGCATAGGGAATATAGTAAATAATATTGTAATAAATTTTGTACGTTGACAGTTGGCAACTGCACTTACTGTGGTGAGCATTCCATAATATGTGTAATTGTAGAATCATTGTGTTCTACACCTGAAACTAAGGTAGTACTATATGTCAACTATACTTCAATTAAAACTAAGAAAAGAATTTTTTAAATAAATCTCTCAGTTTTAATTTCTAACCTAGTAAATATCAATAGATACAACCCACATAAACAAAAGCTCTTTGGAGTCCTCAATAAGTTTGTAAAAGGGTCCGGAGATCAAAAGGTTTTGAGAACCACTGGTATGTAATACAGGTGACATCTTATTTTATTATTTATTCATTGCCTCCACTAGAATGTAAACTCCTAAAAAGCAGAAGCTTGTCTTAATCACTGTTGTATCTCCAGCACTCAGCAATGTGCCTTGCACATTTTGGAGGTACTCATTATATTTTTGTGGGTAGGTACATGATGAATAGCTGGACAGATGCTTAAAAAAAGAAAAAAACACACTCCACTTTGATAATTAGGTGGTTCAAAGTGTCACTGACTGTAATTTGTAACAAGTTGGGACAGGTTGAGTAGTCCGAGAGTGTTTTTTAAGGAAGGTAATAAAGATCTATAGAGAGAGAAAAACAAATTCAGATGACTGTAAACCTAAAATAATCTAGGTCAATATTTTTAATATTTGAAGGTTTAAGAGCCATAGTTTAAATAAACTGCTTATCATAATAAGAACAGTGCTGAGATCTGATTAGTGAAAGAAGGTCTGTGTGCCTTTTTGTATAGGCTTCTGTTGAAGCATCTACAACACTCTAATGCTCATTTGTTTACATCTTTTCCTTCCCTTGCACAGCAGTGTACTCCCTGAGGTCTGGAATGGAATCGGATGCAGATTTTCTTAAGTCTCAAGGCCTGAAATGTTCTTAGTGAGGTAGTGCAGGGAAATGGGACAAGGGTCATGCCTCTGTAAAACCTATTTAGCCTGCAAAAAAGGTCCAGCTTATTCTTTAACTTAACCTAACTCTTTAACTTAATCTATAGGCTGTTCTTATTCCTCTACCAACTTAATCAATTAAGTAACTCTGTAACCAGAACTTTGTCCAAAGTGTAAATGAACCTATGTGGACAAAGAATGCCAAGATCCAGGTCAACAGTCACCTAAATAACTCTATTCTTAAGACAAAACTTCAAAGGAATTATGAATCACCTGTATACACCATGCCTTATGCTGACTCTTACCCAAAAGGCCTTAAAAAACCCCAAACCCTTAAGCACATCTCCTCTCTGAGGTGGCCCACACTCCCTGTTCTTGAGTGTGCTATGCTCTCAGTTCTACTCCAGGTAAGTAAGGAGGGGCTACTGAGAGCTCTGATATGGGCTTGCAAGTTCCTGTCGCCTGGGTGACCTGGACAGGACTACAGATGTACGATTGCGCTCTTTAGTAGCCTGCCTGAAAATCTCCTTTCTTTGCCTTTGGGAAGTTCTCAGAAACTAATCTAACTCCATCCTGTGCTCTGCAGCTCCCCTAAATCCTGGGGTGGTAGGGACTTAGTTCCCACGCCATGCAGATTCAAGCAGACACTGGATGCCAGGTGACCGTGGCTTTAGGAGTTGGCAAGGGATTTGCCCCATGCTGAGCAGTTTAATGAGCTTCCCTTTTCCTCCCTCTGCTCTTCCTGCTCTCTGCTGCCTGCAAGGCAGCTGTCATTCCCTCCTACTCTAGCTTTAATGAATTCCTTCCTTACTTAGACTCCAACCTGCTGGATAATTCTTTCTTATTCAGAGTCAAGAACCCTCCCCCATTCAGGCTGAGGTTTCTCCTGGTGTTTCACCTAGGGCACAGGGAGAGAACTCCCCAGATGCAGCTGCCCAGCAACATTTGCAGCTAACTGATACTCATAATTACTGGACAAATGATAATTTGTCAGCATCTCAAATGATACCTTCTCAGTGAGGTACCTTAAACAGCATATACTGAAAACTGGCCCCCAACCCAGTGTTCCAATCCCCTGTATACTGGTCTTTTATTTTCTCCATTGTACTTAACCCTTCTAACATACATACATACATACATACATACATACATACATACATACTTATTTATTTGTTTGTTTGTTTATGTTTATTAGTTACTGCCTGTCTTCTGACACTGTAATGTAAATAAGCTCCACAAAGGCAAGGATCTTTATTTGTTTTATTTATTTATGTAACCCAACCCCTAGAATCATACCAGGCAAACATGTGCTCAATAAATATTGTTGAATGAGGACTAATGAGCTGTGGATTTCATTATTCAGTGTATGGCTCCATTTTTATATTTGGAATCTAAAAGTAAGTTGGATTGCCTAAAAAAATCATTATTTTTGCTTAGTATCTTTTAAAGCTGCACAACTGACTCCCTCAAAGACTTAATAGTAGTTTTTGCTGAAGTCTCCAAACTGTGACTAAAACACAAGCAAATATTTACATAAGTGTTTCTCCCCCACAACTTCTGCTTTGACTATCTGAAGCAATACTGTGCTTCTCCTGGACAGAGTAAGCATTGTATTCGGCAACAGGTTATTTCTGATTCAGTTAAAGCAGACGATGAAAATCAGATGTAGATTAACGGGTTCTTTTTAATTCATTCTTCAATCACATGCTTCGAGCTCAACTTATTCATAGTTAATGAAAACTCTCACTAAATTTATATGTGAACATATCCTAACACTTTTAGCTCCTGCAGAAAATGTTTCCAAACTACTTTAACCCCAGGTTTTAGTAAAAGGGCCACTATTTCTTAATCTTGAATTTAAGAAATATTAGAATTTGAGTTTTCAGTCTTTAAGAATTCTAACACTGAAGGGAGTAGAAAAAAAGTTAGAAAATAGGATGGTTTTAGAGCACTTACCTAGACAATAAGGAAGGTGATTTGGCAGAAGAGAAACCATTAAATGGGAGAGAAGGTAAAAAGTTTCATAGAAAGGATGAAAGTGAGAAATGATAAAGAACCTGGACTATGTCAGCAAGTTACAGAACAGAGAAAAGGTAGAATCTGGTAGACATGGTGACTCATTTGGTGTAGGGAGAATGTAGGGAATGTAGAAGGCTTCAAATCTGGTAACAGGGTAGATGGATTATCCCACAACATGGAGAATATAGGAGGAAAAACAGTTTGGGAGTAGTAGGCTGTGAATTTTTATTTTGGGTTTGAAGAGACTCAGATTTGATTAATCTTGAAATTTGGTTAACCTGACCTCCTGAAGAATCTTACTACCAAAAATTTTACTGAATTTATTAATTAAATTAGTATTCAAATATATGTTGCTAGAAAATACTCCCTTCTCCAGAAGCCAAAGAGTGAAATGAATCTTTAAAGCATCTGGGGGAACGGAAAGGAGAAAGGGATGAAAAGATGTAATTTTGTGACGCTGAAGCCAAATCTCAGTTCATGAGGAGAAATACAGAACTTCAAAAATACTTTAGCTGAAGCAGACTCATAGACTCCAAGAAGGGAGTATCAGTTACCAAAGGGAAGGGGTTGGGGAGGGTGGGTGGGATTGAGGGGCAAGATAATTAGCACTCACAGTATAGGTAGGTCATGGGGAAGGCAGTACAGCACAGAGATGACAAGTAATGACTCTATAGCATCTTACTATGCTGATGGACAGTGACTGCAATGGGGGCCGGGAGCGGGGCTTGATAATATGGATGAATGTTGAAACTACAACATTGCTCATGTGAAACCTTCATAAGATTGTGTATCAATGATACCTTAATAAAAAAAAAAACTTGTAGCTGATTACCAAGGTTAAGGGTTATTCAATAAGGAAGAATGATGTGCCAGAATCATTCACCCTCTGAATTAGGTAATGAAAGAGAGAAAAAAATTAATAGATGTTAGAAAATTCAAGAACTAAAGCAAGGCAAGTTAAAATACATCTGTTAGAAAAGAGAAATTGCTACTTAATTCTTTTGTCTACTTCCAAGGCAAACGATACTAAAATACATGTAACAAAGTGACAGAATCATAAGAAACTATAATGATTCATTTATGTTACTTTAAATAAAATGCTTAGAGTTTTCTGAAAATAGGTATTATTCCCTACACACTGAGGGTAGTAGGGAAGCCCTTTAGACTTAAAAAAATTTAAAAAGTAGCAAATATGTCTTCAGGGTATAAGGTACGATAGAGGCACTTTGGCTCTAAGATTATTATATCATACCATATTATATTACATTATATTTTTATTATATATTTAATATATATTAATTATATATCATATCATATCACATCATATCATATTGTTAATATTCCCAGTCAACAACCTTTCTGAAGACTTCACTCACTGCCCTCAGTAGCTCTCCAAGGAATTCTGCTCAGGGCAGAGAGCTAGCAGTAAGCTACCTCCGTCTTTCTCTACATTTAGTTGTAAGTTGTTAATATAGTATCTTCACCTTTCCTTAAGAAAGCATATATTTCCAGACCAAGACTGAAGTATAAACTCAGACAACCCCAGTACATTCCATAAACTTTTAACTCTAGCTTGTGAAATGCAATCTAGATATAGTAAAGTATCGGTGATTCAGCCCTCTCTACAATTTAGGATGTATACTTATACTAATTTACACCAAATCACTGTGCTTAATTCACTAAGGACAATGTATAAAAACATTAAAGAAACTGCTAATAATAATAAATCATGCAAAAAAAAATCAGATAATAGCTTAGTTCTAGTGTCCATACATAAAACTAGAAAAGCACATTTCTTTCCAGATAGCATGTAACTCAGATTTGCTTCTCTCTGCCCACCATGAACCAACCTGTCACATTACTAAAACTCAACTGTACACTGCATTTATGGCATCACCTTGATTTGTCTCATTAACTTAAAAAATGTAGAGTCTTAAAAGGAAAGGACTCCATTTGGTTCATATTCAAAAATTCTGCAAGATGGCTAGAAACTTCCATATAGAGAACATGGTCAGAATCAATTGATATACTTCAAATAGTCATACTGCACTCATTGTTTTCCCATTAAAAAACCAGAGAATATACCATGCAAGTGAAAGTCAGACACCACTCCCCACCTACCTGAGTACTTCTTTTCAGGCCTAAGTCGCTGGTCTCATGACTCTTTTTAAAATGAAGACTATTTTCTCAGGGATCTGAAGTTCTGAAACTTCCTTCAGTGCGATAACCCCACACATTTTTTCTAAATAATTGCATTTACCTCTTTGATATTTTGACATGACACTACAACAAAAGATTTACTGGGGGCTTATGTGTCCCCAGCAGGCAGCAATTGTGACACAGCAGTGAAAATGGCACAGTCTTGGTATTGTCCTCCCATTACTCTGTCAGAAACCCAGAGATAATTCTGAACTTCTTTGCTCCTACATCTTACATGCAGTTAGCTGCCAGATCTGTCTGACATACATATTTTGTGTTTAGCCTCTCTGGGGGCACTCTTAATGCCTTTGTTCAAGACCCCATCACCTCTCACCAGAAGCTCTGCAGGTAACCTCCAAACTGTACTCCTTGCCTCCAATCTCACTTTCCTCTAGAGCATCCCACAAACAGCTCCCTGTGCTCCTTTTAAGCCACAAATGTGACAATGACTAAATATACCTGATGGCTCTCCTTAATATATAGAAAAGGTAATTTAATTTATCACTCTGGTGTATGAGACCTTTAACACCTTGTTCCAGATTGAATTCAAGCCTCCTTTCCCTAACCTCTCATGTATTCTAAAATATACTATATTTCTCATATTTCATAAACAAGTCATCCTTTCTCATATTCCAAGCTTTTGCACATACTTTCCAGTCACCTGGAATGTGTTCCTCCTTTCTCTGAAGTTTGGTAAATGTTCTTTCACTTCTATGCTTGCCTATCCCCATGCCTTTTTCACCTCTCAAAACCTGCACCAAAATCACCCCTTCTGTGAAGCTTTCCCTGCCTCCATCAGTTCTCTCTTCTACAAGTCCACAGGTCCCTATCACATTTACATTGTACTGTAATTATTTGTTCTAAACTATGTACCTCGGATAAGTGATTTAGCCTTCTATGCCTCAGTTTCCTCATCACTGTCTCTTGGGGTTGTTGAAAGAGTTCAATGAAAAAACGCGAGTGTTTGGTACAGAACCTGCATCCAGCTGCTATTCTCATCATTGTCTTGCTAGAAATTTTCCAATAGGCATTCCTCCTATTAAACTGAGAGCTCCCTGAATAGCAGGGAATCAGCTTTATGTCCCTGGTACTATGCTCAGTGTGTGGCATTTTCAAGAACCTAATTTGGGTTATCTCTAGTCCAAACCCTAGACTAGAAAAAGGAGGGAAGGAATCCCAGAATTAGCACCAGCATGATCATCAGCAAAATGATGAAAAATAAAAAAAAAGAATAGCAACAGCTACTATTTTTTTAGCCCTACTACTAGCCAGGCATCATGCTGAATATTTATATGCATTTTCTCTAATCTCACAATTCTAGAGATCAGTACTGCCATCCTCATCTTACTGGTGATGGAACCCATACTCCATATTTAGGCTTCTTAGGTAGGCAGGACTTGTCTACAAAAGAGGCATATATATGAGAAGATCTGTTGGTTTGTTTGCCTCAACAATTTGGGTACACTCCCTCAGATGACATATTACAAGAACTCTGCTGTCAGAACAAGAATAAAATCAAGCAGAGTACATGTCAGTATTTGACTCCCTGACCTTTAAACCCATACAGGGAACATTCCTGGGTCTTTCTCCAGCCAGTCTTCCAAGTCTCCCGCACGCTTGGTGACCGATTACTCACCCTGTGCTTCATGCCATGACTCACACCAGTTTCTTCAGGCCAATATTCCATTTCCCTTGCCTTAGCTGGGCCCCTACACAAATCAATTTGAATATACACTGGGCACAGGATGAACTGCGACAACCAAACCACCTGATACTATCAGAGCCGGAAGTATGTTGTACTGTTTAGAAAAAGAGAAAACAGTAGTGACGCTAGAGCTGAAAGAAGCCAAGGCAGCTGGTGAAAAAAAGAAGTCAGTATAGCAAAGGGTAACAGAAGAAAAGCATGAATAAGCAGCACTATGTAATGAAAACAGCATGGGTTTGAATCCAGGCTCAGCCAATTCTTATATATGTTATCTTGGTTAAAAACTCCTCCAAGCCTGTTTCCTTATTTATAAAATAGGAATAAAAATATCTATCTCATAAGCATGTGTGGGGTACATGAAGATTACATTTCCCAGCACAACATTAACAACACCCTTAATAAGTGGTTGCTTCCTCTCTACCCCACTTCCTTTATTCAATTCATCAGAGGTTCACTCTTAAAATATAATCACCTCCTCCAGAAAAGATTTCCAATCATTCTCTTCAAGATAAAAAAAAAATCCCATTGATACCCATCCCCACTTGACTTAAATCACCCATATGCGAGGGCTTAGCTCAATTCTCTCTTAGATGATCCCGATTCCTCCCATTAGTCACCCAAAGCAGATGTCCTCATTAAAGCCAGTAACCCCAGCAAAGACACAACTTCTTTGTAGTTTAACTGAAGTCTAATCCTTTTTTCCCAGAGTATTAGTCAAATTGTCTTAGGTTTCTCCAAATTTAGTATTAAGAAAATGCAATGATGAAATACAACTTGAATTCATATGCTGGACCAATGTTAATATATATGGAGTATCTTGATTAAAGCATCATGATCATGAGAATAAATGTTCATAAACTGCATGTAGAGTTAATGAACCTTGGCAGAGTGAGCATTTTCTTAAAGACTTCACATCAGCTGGTTTGTTGCCTAAAGTAAAAACAAGGGTGAGTGCAATCACTACCAGAAGATAGACACTTAAATCAGGGATATTTCACCTGGAACTGTACAATGTGGAAGCCTCCCCTAGAATAATGATCTTCAAAATGTGAGATTTTTGAGGACAGGCACTTTGCTTTGCTCACTATACTTTACACTCAGAAACTAGCTTAGTGGCTGGTATACAATAAACACTCAAATCCTGACTGATAATGAAAATGAGTAGATGAAATAAATTTTAATACTGCCATTTTCTCTAAGTGCCTAGGGGCTGCCTGCAGCAGGGCTGTAGGCCCTTTACTCTCTCTGACTTCAACCACAGCAACTGTACTTTTCTCTGTCTCACATGTGGGCTTCTAAGTAAGACCACATTTGTAAAATGCTTTTATTAAAAGCTTGAAAACCATGGAAAATCTATCATTATCATTCCCTTCCATGAGCTTCTATTAAGCAGTTACAAGTACAAACAACTTAATGCTAAGTTGTCCCTCAAGTTATTTTTGAGTCCCTAAGGTTCCTTGAGGTATGGAGATGAACTTTACATAAGCAGTACTTGCTTATTCAGCTTTTATATAACCTGAACTTTCTTGAACACTGACTCTTCATAGAAAAATCTGAATTTTCTTTTATCAGGCAACATATAGATGTACTGCACCACCACATTGTGCAAAGCTTGCCAGGCAACAATTTAGTTCTTGCAGTATCTCTAACTCCATTTGAAGAACAGTGCTCTTGCAACTATTTTGATATATTTTGCATTCTACTCTATCATTCTTTTGATTAGTAGAAAAACAGAAAAATTAAAGGGCCAATAGAAGTGATAACAAATGTAAATTTTATAAACATAATATAACTGAAAAAATCATTAGGCATGCTGAAAACAGTAAATCTTTATCATCAATGGAACACTCGTTAAACTTTGGCCCATTGCCTATATAGCCATTTTTGAAGAAAAGGAATAAAACATAAATACATCTTGTGAATAAATATTACTCCTAAAAAGGCAAGGTGTCATTAAGGAATCTGTAGTACATTGAAAGAATACATCCCTCTCATACCCTGCAAGTCTTGTTCCTCACAGTCTACTTTCATGCATATTTTCAAATACATATATTAAATACATACTGAAGTAGGGAAATGCTTTTCTTTATATATTTTCATTTACTCTTCACAATAACAGCTACCAAACAATGTCTTTCAAATTGGACAAAAAGAGTACTTACTATACATTAGCAATTTCTCAGACGGTACACCTAATGAATGAGTCTAAAACTATTCCCTATTCCCTTTCAAAAAGGATATCAGGAAAAGATGGACAAAGGAATAAGTCACCAAACAAAAAATAAACACAATATTTTTGAAGGAGGGTATTTTAATTCATGTGCTGATGAAAGGTGCAGTAAAGCAGAAGGGAGTATAAATCAACACAATCTCTCATGAAAGCAATTAGGGAGGATTGTTTCAGTAATATTAAAAATACTTTTGTCTTTCCTGAATAGCCAAAGCAATCCTGAGAAGAAAGAACGAAACTGGAGGGGGGTGGGATTATGCTCCCCAACTTCAAGCTCTACTACAAAGACACAGTAATCAAGACAATTTGGAACTGGCACAAGAACAGACCCATAGATCAATGAAACAGAATAGAGAGTCCAGATATAAACCCACACATATGGCCAATTAATATATGATAAAGGAGCCATGGATATACAATGGGAGAAAGACAGCCTCTTCAATAACTGGTGTTGGAAAAATTGAACAGCTACATGTAAGTGAATGAAACTGGATTATTGTCTAACCCCATAAACAAAAGTAAACTCAAAATGGATCAAAGACCTGAATGTAAGCCATGAAACCATAAAACCCATAGAAGAAAACACAGGCAAAAATCTCTTGAATATAAACACGAGCAACTTTTTCCTGCAAGGAATCTTCTTGGGCAAGGGAAACAGAGCAAAAATGAACAAATGGGACTACATCATGCTAAAAAGCTTCTGTACAGCAAAGGACACCATCAATAGAATAAAAAGGCATCCTACAATGTGGGAGAATATATTCATTAACAACTTAACTGATAAGGAGTTAACATCCAAAATATATAAAGAACTCACACATCTCAATACCCAAAAAGACAAATAACCTGATTAAAAAGGATCTGGGCAGAGGATCTGGACACTTCTCCAAAGAAGAAATTCAAATAGCCAAGAGGCACATGAAAAGATGTTCCACATCACTAATCATCTGGGAAATGCAAATTAAAACCACAATGAGATATCACCTCACAACAGTAAGGATTGCCACCGTCCAAAAGACAAAGAACAACAAATGTTGGCGAGGTTGTGGAGAAAGGGGAACCCACCTACACTGCTGGTGGGAATGTAAATTAGTTCAACCATTGTGGAAAGCAGTATGGAGGTTCCTCAAAAAGCTCAAAATAGAAATACCATTTGACCCAGGAATTCCACTCCTAGAGATTTACTTGAAGAAAACAAGATCCCTGATTCAAAAGGACATATGCACTCCTATGTTTATCACAGCACTATTTACAATAGCCAAGATATGGAAGTAACCTAAAAGTCCATTGATAAATGGACAAAGAAGAGGTGGTACATAAACACAATGGAATATTATTCAGCCATAAAAAGAAAGCAAATCCTCCCACTTGCAACAGCATTGATGGAGCTATAGGGTATTATGCTCAGTGAAATAAGCCAGGCAGAGAAAGACAAGTACCAAATGCTTTCACTCATTTGTGGAGTATAACAACAAAACAAAACTGAAGACTCACAGACTCCAAGAAGGGACTAGCAGTTACTAAAGGGAAGGCGTTGGGGAGGATGGGTGGGGAGGGAGGGAGAAGGGGATTAAGGGGCACTATAATTAGCACACACAATATAGGTAGGGAATGGGGAAGGCAGTACAGCATGGAGAAGACAAGTAATGACTCTATAGCATCTTACTATGCTGATGGGACAGTGACTGCAATGGGGTGGTGAGGACTTGATAGTATGGGTGAAATGTTGAAGGTAGAATTTTAAAAACTGGGTATTTTTCTAATTATTAGTGTGCACTGTAGAGTGTCAAGTCTTCTATCAGGTTGAGATGGGTAGTATGAACTACTGCTACACAACTACTTTTGACCTATAATAACAGTACGTTCATATGGTTGAAGCTAATAGCTTTCACCCCAATCTCTTTATCACTCCTTTGAGCCAGCCTATCAATGGTTCCACCTAGTGTGATCCAAGGTTTGGTCTTCAGCCCTGTTCTTAGTCAGCTCTCCCAGAAGGTTCACACCTACTTCTACCATGGTTTTAGCCAGAGACTGGAAATACACAGAGGTTTAATCTAGCCCACAGTCACATTTTGTAGGCCTACATATATTTTTTAATCTGAAAACTTAACACACACATATTCAAATCTGAACCTACACACAATAAATCTGGGTTTCTGACTTCTGAAAAACCAGATGATCTAGCAACATTGGACAAGCCTTGTCAAAAACCTACAACTGTCTGGAACTAAGTAGCACTACCCCCTCAAACAGGGTGTAAACTCTCCAAATTGCTAATCGTTATTCGGCTTTACTCTTCATTCACCTAGCTCTTACACATTCACATTTTCAACTTCTAGTTCCACCTACCAGCAATATACTGACAACCACAAATCTCCATCTCCAGCCCAGACTCAGATCCAATCGCCATCACCATCTATACCTGTGTGTGGTCTCACAAACATAAGAAGTCCGGCACCATGCCTGTTCTTCTGTATTCTCTATCAGATGTGGACAACACACAAACAGTGAGTCAAGCCAAAAATGTCACCTTTAACTACTCTCATTCTCTCACCTCCCACTTCCAAGCAATCACCAGTTCCTACAGATTCACCTCTTAAAAATCTCAAGTGTAATTCCTCTCCTTTTTCCCCATTACCACTGCTTTAATCACCTCAGGGCCTTATAAAAAACACAGCTATTTGTCTAAAGCCCACGTCTCATTCTGTCTCTTCTCTTATTAAAACTTGGTTTCACTGGTTTTTTTTCCCATTACCACTGCTTTAATCACCTCAGGGCCTTATAAAAAACATAGCTATTTGTCTAAAGCCCACGTCTCATTCTGTCTCTTCTCTTATTAAAACTTGGTTTCACTGGCTCCCACAGACCTCAGGATAAAAATACAACATTTTTGAATTAGATGTAGGTCTCTCCCTATCTCTACAGCTTCATCTTCTCCCCACCGTTCTGACAGTACGAAACATTTATCGTTCCCTGAACACACTGGCAGCATCACATACCCACACCTTTGCACATGCTACAACATCCCTCAGCCTGGCAAACTTCTATTTAATCTTCAGAACTCTGCGAGAGAGAGGGGGTAAGGAGGGAGAAGGGAAGGAGAGAGCCTGGTGACAAAGACCTTTTAATTTTTACATCATATATTTCTGAGCAACTTGAAAATTTCAGTGCTAGTATGATTTCTAATTTTGATTATTATAAAAAGAAATACTTGGTAACAAGAAAAACATCTGTGAAACACAAAGATATTACCTCTTTTGCCTCTTCATGATTTCAATGCCCTATACACATTTCCACTACTACAGCATATATCACATTCCATCATAATTACTTCTTTATAAGCTCCTTGACACCATCGCCCATGTCTTACTTATGCATATACACTCAGTTCTTAGCATGGGGAATTACATGCTCTATATACAATAAATGTTTGAGTTCACCAGCTAGTCTAACACCAAAACTGCTTTCTGTACAATTCTAGTCAATAATCTACATGCAAACAACTTTGGCTGAGTGATAGGAAAAGGGATCATTTTTTGCCCTTATCCAAAAGAAAAGAGCTGGTTTATAAAAATAAATTGCAACTCTTTTCTTTTTAATTTCTGTAAAAGGATAGAATGAAATTGTACTTTTCAAACTTTTTAAAAGCTCTATTATGCTAGATGTGACTTCAATTATTGCCGGAAGGAAAAAAAAACTATAGAGAGTATTTGTTTCTTAAAAATAAAATTAATTTAAATTAACTCTGACCTGAGAATTTTATGGCATTTCTTTAAAAATTGTACATACTCTGAAATATCAAGTTACCAGAACTGGGAGTCACTGTAATGAAAATTATCTATTGTTTGATGAATTTGTTTTTTCCCGATACTAATAATCCTCTTTACTATAAAAAAAATGATGTTTCAGGATTCAGGACATGTAGGACTGCTAGAGATTAAAACCATGTGTGAATTTCCATACACTTGACATTTTTAGCTATTATGGATCAACTGTCCATGCTCCTATCAAAAGGCAATGCCCCACCTACACACTGGGTCCCATCTTCTCTTACCCTCTCAAGGATACAATCCAGTTATTCTCCTCTTTCTCTTTCGCATCATCAATGCTGCCAACAGCATAAAGCATGCAATTATTTCTCTTATCTTAAAGAGTTCCTTGCTCTTATTACCCCCTCTACTGCCATTTTTCCCACCTTCCCTTTAGCACAGAACTTCAAAGCACTGTTTATTCTTCTACCTTAAAACTGCTCTTCTCAAGGCTGCCAATAGACTCCTGACTGATAAATCTCATGATCATTTCTCAGCCCTAAGCTTACTTGATCTATCAGGACCATTTGACACAACTGTTGATTCCTCTTTCCTCCGAGAAATACTTTCTCTCCTGGCTTCCAGGTTACCACATTCACTTGGTTTTCTTCCTCCTTTTGACTGCTTCTTTTCAATGTCTTTTGCTAGTTCTGCCTCATCTCTGTACACTCTAAATAAGTGTTGGAGTTCTCCAGGGCTCATTACTTGGATCCCCTTTTCTCTACACTTACTCCCAAATTCTTGTGGCTTTACATAACATCTATATGCCAATGATTCCCAAATTTATTTCTCCAGTGTGAACTTTTCTCCTGAACTCCATACTTCAACAGCCTACTTGACATCTCCATCTGGATGTTTGATAGGCATCTAGAACTTATTTATAAACATGTCTAAGGCTAAACTCCTGATGCCCACATGCCCCCCCACACACACACACAAACTAGTTCCTCTTGCAATCTTCCACCTCCGTTAATGGCATCTCCATTCTCACTGTCTAAGCCACAGCTCTTGGTGTCAACCTAGACTCCTGTCTTTCTCTCACATGCTATAGTTCAACCTTCAAAATAAATACAATATGATACGACAGACTACTACTTAGCAATATAAGAGGAACAAACTACCAATACATGTAACAATAAGAGTAAATATTAAAAACATTATGCTGAGCTAAAATAAAGCCAGATGAAAAAGGAGTACATACTGTATAATTCCATTTACATGAAACTCTTCAAAAGAAAACTCCATAGTGATAGAAGTACAGCAGCAGTTGCCTGGGGCCAGGGGCTGGGGAGCTGGGACTGACTTAAGGAATAAGGAAATTGAGGTGACATAGAAATGTTCTAGATCTTGATTGTGGAAGCAGTTATATGGGTAAATAAACTTGTCAATACTCACTGAACTTTATAAAGTGGACACTTTATTGTATTTAATTATACCTCAATAAAGTTGATTAAACACACCTACATAATTCAACCACTTCTTACTACATCCCTACCCCCACTGCTACCATGTGAAAGCCCCCATCAGCTCTCTTCAGGATTACAATAGCCTTCTAACTAGTTTCTCCACTTCTGTCCCTGCCTCTTGCATTTTATTCTGTAGAGTGTTTCTTTAAAAAATCACATCGGGTAGCTCCTCAGCTAAAAACCTAATAGCTTCTCATCTTAGTAAAATTCAGTGTCCTCACCATGGAGTGTAAGGTCTCACATGACGGACCTCCCTGTTACTTCTTAGACCTCATCTCCCACCACCACTCACCATCACGGTTACTCTAACCAGGGCTGGCCTCCATGCTGGTCTTCAAATATGGCAGAACATTCTTTTGCACTTACTGTTGCCTCTGCCTAGAATGATGTACTTCCCAACATCATCCCCAAGAAAGCCTTTAGCTTGTTCCCTCACTTCCTTCTGGGCTTTCATTGAAAAGCACCATCCCAATGAGTTTTTCCCTGGCCACTCTAAAATCTACCAGCCCACTCCCCCCACCCACCACCTCATAAACAACCTCACTTCTTCTTCATTTTATTTTATTTTTTTCTCCCCTGGACTTAGCACTCTCTTATTTACTTATATTGTACTAATTGATTTTGTTTATTGGCTTTCTCTTCTTCCAGATTGAATGACCCAAGAGAGCAAGAAATTTTATCTGTTTTGTTCACTACTGTATCCCCAGAACTTAGACTAACGTCTAAAACAGATGTTGAATACATGAATGTATCTGAACAAATTACAGTTTTCCCTCTAATAGTTGATGGTAAGTAGAGATGCATCAACTGACACTTCACTTGCTTTCAAAAATTCTGTACATTGAAACTTCAACACATTTAAATACGTGCTAATATATATCAGCCAAATTTGCTTTCAATTATAATCAAGACCTATCAGGCATTGAGAACTTTTTATCAAATTTTCAGAGATTTTCTTATGAGAAAAGACCTATGTGAAATAACTCATTACTGCCAAAAATATAGTCTTACCAAATTCTTTACAAAAGCCAGATAATCTCATGTTGCCTTAGAATCTATAACTAAAAATAAACTAACCAATCTGACAGTCTCAGAACCAAGAATCCACTAAAAAAATACATATAACTCTAATTTATATTTGTCATGTAAATCATTTGTTAAAGGAATTACCTGTTTTAGAAGCAAGCCAAAGGGGAGATCAGTTTAGCATAAATAATTTGAAAGTAAACCAAAAGGCAGAGGTGCCTTTGCTCTGGAGCTCTGAGTCTCCTCTCCTTTAACAGGCAAACAATACAGCTTCTGGAAGTCCAAAGGAAGCGCCTCCTTAGTAACTGCAGAGGAGAAAATTCCATACTGCAGCCTTCACCTGCATCCAGCAGCTATTTTTTTGAAAAGCACTGAGGTATTCAACTTCACTCAAGTAATGAGTTCCAGTGTGTGGGCATTATCTAGTTTATAAGCAACACTATATACTTAATGTAAAAATAAAGGCCCTGGGCTTTCATAATAAGATTGAAAATGCTTCATGAAATTAAATATAGCAGAAAATTTCTGCTATAGGAGAGCATCATTAAGTTAAGCAGCTCTGAATAAAGACTATGTATGAACAAACACAGTAAATATTTTAAAGGCACTTTTTCCTAAAAGCATTACAGATATTACTGAGTACTTGATTTGTCTTTACTGTATATAAGCTGCATCTTTCATTTCTGTGTTCATTTCTTAAACAAGACAATGAAGAAAAATAACTGCAATATACTATCCTAGCACAGAAGGACAATAGCTGTCTTAACCTACCATATAACAATCTTAACACTGTGAAGACATCATAGCCAAAACATTTTTAAGCTACAAATCTATTTAGTATTTATCTGTATTGTATAGCTAGCATCTATCACAGTACATTATCATTTGTAGTACAGAGAAAGTGCTAACATCTCCAGATCTTCGCACTTATAAGTTCCTTGGACTGCTTTAAACATAAAATAGAGGTTATTCTGGACAGGCAAAATAACAAAAACATTTGTAATAAAGCTATTAAACACTCCTAACACATGAAAGGTACATTAGGACAGGATCGTTAAAATGAATTTTTATTTGCTGGTTTAGATTTTCAAAGCAAGATGAAATGAGAATGATCACACAGTACCTTATCCTTTCTACTGGTGAACCATAGCATGCAATGCTGAAACACAGCAGTGGCAGATGGCATTGGTGCTATTAACTATAAAAAGGATAATAGCAGAGAAATGACAGCTGGCAGACAAGACACAGAAATACAGGTAAAATGAATGCAAACTTGCAGTTGTTGAAGCGAAGCAAGCAAAACCTTTAATCCAAAGGTTGCCACCAGCTTCAATTTAATTTACATTTTGAGTTTTACACGGACAAAAACTGCAACCTTCACAGTCTTTAGACTCTTCATGCAGAAGCAGAACCATACTCCTCAAAAAAGAAGATCAGCAACCTTCTGTAAACACAAGCCAGCAGCAGCAGCCCATTACTCTCCCTTTTATTTTTTAATCTCCAATTGCAGCCAGATCCACAGTCGTTTCAAGTAGATCTGTATCCACTGCAGATACAAATCCTTGCCTAACCTGCAGTACCACTTCATCCAGAACGTTCCTGTGCACTCGTTCATGCAGTATCAGTTGCAAAATCATTCAAGTCATCCAGCAAACAACCCGAAAGAGAAGGAAAGCAGCAGTTGGGACTATGAAGAGAAAGAATCTCTTCTTTCAGCTCACCCTGGAAATGGAAGGTTTTCTGATCAACAGTTATTGTGAAGGTGCTGTCGTCCTCATCGTCTATACCAATCACTGCTCCCTGTGAAACAAAGAGCAAAATCCCAATAAGGCAAACAATGACATCAGCAATATTCACTACTGCTACAGCCCTGGAACGCTCAATGTACCACAACACTGCAAGCAGGCTAGACCCAGAAAAGGGCAATCTGAGTATCTACTTTTGATTGAGGAGGGAGAACTAAGAGAGAGGGGATGGCAGGGCACTGCAGTACTCTGCATGGTACTTTCAATCCTTGCATAGGAGGTATGGAGTAGTGGGAGGGGGAGGGGACAGAGAGGCTGAATCTAGGTTCTGTGTTTTAAGAGACAGTCATGGAGCCTTTCTGAGCTTTAGAATGCTCTCTAAAATGGGTGTCAGAAATCTCCACCTCACCAGGTTGTAATGAGGTTCAAAAAACACAGGTGCTCTTCATCAGGCTGCTTTTGTGTTATACTTGTTAGTGCAGAAATGCCATGACTTGCTTCAAAACACTGTCCAAGTCACTTTTTCCAGGTGTGCTCCCATAACCACTGTGATTATCTGTTTATATGTCTGCCTCCTCCTACTGAACTGCTATAAGCTCTTGGAAGTCAAGAACTATATTATTTATTTTAATATGTGGCACTCAAGTACACACTCAATGTTTTCTAGATAAAAAAGCATGAACAATTCCCCAAAAGTGTGGAGAGGAGACTGCTTGTAAGTTGTTTGTTCCAAGAAGGTGGATATAGTGAGTTTTAAATTTTTATTTTTTTGTATTCAGTTACATACAGCCTCTTAAGACAACAGGAATTAAGGGAAGAGACAGGTTGCTATGCAAAACAGAGAGTCTATTGGTCAGTATCCTTAAGAAATAGATGTCTTAAATATTCCAGAGAGAAAAGCTAGAGAACATGGAATCGATAAAATGCCCCAGGTTGGTGACAAATGAAGCAGTGTGCTAAAGACAAAACCAGGACCTTGAAAATGAGGTTGAAAAGACTCATGGGGCCAAAATACCTAATCCTATGAAAAAAGGCCACTGCTATCCCAGGAGGTAATAGAGCCAAACATTTATTCATTTCTTCCAGAAGCTGTCTGGATGAACCCCAACTCTATCCAAATCTTAGTTATTTCTCAGTTTTGGGTTAGCCAGGGATTTTTACCTCCATTTTCAGATAAGGAAAGTGTCTTCAGGAGTATAATGACTTACCCAAGGTTACACAAAGAATTAATGTCAGCACCAGAAACACTGCCATGGTGCCTACTTATTCCTAACAGCAAATATAGACACACCTCAGTGGTTAAGCATATGCGAGAGCAGCTTTCTGGTTAACTTAATTTTATGGTTAACAGTTAATCTTCTAAATTATGATTATCAAATATTTACTGAGTAATAACTCAATACAAAAATATATGCTAGATACATCTCTGGAATTTGTGACAGTAGTCCCAGCCCACAAGGTACTTATATTCCAGTGGAGGAGATAAAACACACAAAGAGATAAGTATAGTACATGGCAAAAAGTGATCTCTACATGGATGAACTTTGAAAATATAAAGTCAAAGAAGCTGGTCACAAAGGACCACATGTTGCATGATGCCATTTATATGAAATGCCCCAAATAGGCAAATTCATAGAGACCAAAGTAGATTAATGATTGCCTAGGGATGCGGAGGTGGAGAGGAGAAGAGGTTAAAATAGGGAATGACTGCTAATGCGTATGGGTTTCTTTATGAAGCAATGAAAACATTCTAAAATCGATTGTGGTGGTGGTTGCACAATTCTGTGATTATACTAAAAACAGTGAACTGTACTTTAAGTGAGATAACTGTATGGCATGTAAATTATATCTCAATGAGGCTGTTATAAATCACCCCAATCCCAAATGCCTCTTCTTTCTTTTGGGTCCCTTAATGTAAGTTCACCAGTTACCTAGTCAACTCAGATACCTAGTCAAACAGTTACCTAGTCAACTCAGAACCTAGAAACCTATAGGTTCTATACACATTCTCCTTCATTCCATCACAAGTTGCACTCATTGCACTTTTGAACTATAATCTCAAATCCAACTCTTCTTCGGCCTACAAATTACTATTGCCCTAAGGCAAGTTCATGTCACTTCTGGCTTGATAAAGTAATCTGTCTGCCTCAGTCTGGCCACCTAGAGTCCACAGTCCTTGCTATTGCCAGAGTAGTATTTCTAAATACTACTTTGGGGTGGCAGGGGTTGTATTTTTTTGGTACTATTCTGCACTATTTCTAAAGTACAGACTCTCACAGGAGACCCAGATGTTTAAAACCTTCCATGGCTTTCCATGAACTATTAGATAAAGTAAACATTTCTTCATAATGCCTTTCAAGCCTGTTCAAAATCTGGCCCAACCAACCTTTCCATTGTTATCACCCACCCTTTCTCCTCAAGTCACTGAGACCCTATATGTACTCAGCCTCAACATGTCTCCCACACATTGAAAAAAAACACAATTTCACTTTTTTTATGTCCTTCAAGCTCAATTACCCACCATTTCTTAAACAAAAGCAAACCTCATCTTTCCCCATTACTACCACCTACTTTCTCATTGCTTTCATAAAAGAGCTTTTTGAAAATTAGCCATACCTTAACCTTTAATTCACTCCCGCAGTCCAGCTTCCTTCCCCACCACTGCACCCATCTGTGCACTCATGTCTCCAATGACCAGTTTACTACTCTCTAGTCTTGTCATACAGTACCACTCATAAGCATTGTGGCTGCTGACCACTTCTTTCTTGACACTCTCCTTCAATGGTTCTTAACTACCTGTATAGTGCTTCAGAAATATTTCTACCTAAGTACCTTTGACAACCTATATCGGAGATAGCATTCTTTTCTGGTCCATTACACTTTTCCCCTCCTCTACCCAAATGCTTCTTTGAAGACTCTGGAACCTGGCAGATCATCTGCCACTCCAATCAGGTCTTGCCATTAACCTTGAGCGTTCTTCAATGTACAGAGGCAACTTACTGACACTGGAGCCCCCAGTTTCTTGATTTGTTCAACTCAAACTGTATTGCCATTCTTCTTTAGTCATTCATTCCCCATGGCAATACCCTGAACCTGCACTATCCAATAAGATAGCCATTAATCACATGTGGATATTTAAATTTTAATTATAGTTAATTAAACTAAGTAAAATTTATAAATAAGTTGCTTGGTCATTCTAGTCATATGTCAAATACTTAATAGCCACATGTGGCTAATGGTTATGGAACTAGACAGTGCAGATGGAGAACATTTTAGTAACTGAAGCAAGTTCTGTTGCACACTAAGGCACTAGACCTTGTCATCACAGAGAACTAAACCATAGTAAATAGTTAATATTGTCAATTACTGAAAAATTTCAATGAGCCAGACACTATTTTAGACATATTATATCATTTGAAAACAGCTTTACATATATACAAATCCCAATTGTACAAGCTCAGTGAAGAGATGCTCCACTTGCAGTCTTTCCAAATCATTAGCCCTGCCCTCCACCACAAAGGTAAACACTACCCTTACTTCTAACATTACAAATTAGTTTTGTCTTTGAACATTATACAAATGGACTCATATATATTTTCTTTTGTGTCTGGCTTATTTCACTCAACATAATGTTGTGAAATTCAGCGATGTTTTTGCAGTTCATTTTTATTACTATATACAGTCTTCCTTTGTATGGACATACACAATTTATTTATCAATTCCATTGTAAATGGATACTTAATGTTGTTTCCAGTTTTAAGTTATTAGAATTATGCTGCTATGACATTCTTAGTCATATCTTTTCTTATACATGTGCTTAGATACAATCTAGGAGTGAATTTGCTAAGTGGTAAGATATGCGCATACCAATTTTAACAGACACTTCATACAATTCTCAAAAACAGTTGTGCCAATTAAATTCCTACTGTGGTTTACGAAAGTTTAAATTGCTCCATATCTTCACTATTTTTTTACTTCAGTTATTCAAGCAGGTGAGTAATGGTATTGTATAGTGGTTTTAATTTACATTCCTGATAATAGTAAGGTTAAGTATCTTTTCATGTTTCTTGGCCATTTGAACATCCTCTTATGAAATTGTTCAGGTTTTTTACCTACTGACAAGACTGGACTACCATTTTCTAATTACTTGTAAGGGTTTTTATATATCCTGGATGTGAATCCTTCACTGGTTATGAATTAGGCAAGTATCTTCTCCCACCCTCTTGCCAGTCTTTGTATTCTCATAATGATGTATTCTCATGAAGAGTTCTTAACTTTAACATAATACAATGTACTGATTTTACACTTTGTAGTTAGATTTTCTGTGTCTTCTTTAAGTCTTTCCTAATCCCAAGGACATGAAAACATTCTTCTATGTTATCTTTGGTAATCCTTTACATTTGGAAATCAGGTGTAGAAAGTCCCCCAACTTTTCTCTCTTGGCCTTTATGAATTATAAATCTGTATCACTACCATAGCCATATTCAGGTCTCACTAGAATGGCAGGTGAGAACAACTCACAATTTCTACTGAGGTCTGTCTGTTGACTAAGAGGTAGAAATCAGAAGTGGGTATTCTTGGCCCTTTATTAATTTTAGACTCAGCTGAACACATTCTACACACACACACACACACACACACACACAAAGACATCGACTGATAATGAACTAGGACTGCCATTTATTTAAGTCTTCCTTTTTTATTTCAATAACGTTTATAGTTTTATGAGTATAGGTCTTGCCCACCTTTTCTGTCCATACAGAGGAAGTCTGTATATAGTAATAAAAGTCTGTCCATACAAAGGAAGACTGTATATAGTAATAAAAATGAACTATCCATACAAAGGAAGACTCTGTATATAGTAATAAAAATGAACTATTGCAAAAACATTGCTGAATTTCACAAACATTATGTTGAGTGAAATAAGCCAGACACAAAAGAAAATATGTGAGTCCATTTGTATAATGTTCAAAGACAAAACTAATTCGTAATGTTAGAACATCAGAAACAGTTAATGTTTCTGATGCTACTATAAATGTCTATTTTGAAAAAATCATTTCTAATTACCTGTTGCTGGTATATTGAAATACAATTTATTTTTGTATGCTGATATATCCAGTAATCTTGCTAAATTAACTTAGCTATTCTAATAGCACGTCTGTAGATTCTTTTGGATTTCTGTGAATAAGTTTAATTTTTCTACTCGAATCCTTAAACCTTATATATATTTTTTTCTTGCTTTATGCACTGGCTAGGACTGCCTGGTTTAAGACTGCTACTAGAGTGGCAGACAAGGCTGATGTAAGTAGTAATGGGGGCTTTCTTGTCTTGTAACTGGTCTGTCTCCCATTGTCCACTGTAGCTATTTAAAATCTTCTCTACTTTCCTCAACCCCCAACAACAACATAAGTCATCATCAGGCAGGAACTCTAAACCCACTAATGCCCTCCCACCTGAAGACTCACTGCACCTATACCCACCCTTGCTTCTTTCCACTTACCATAATGAAAAAGGGGCTCCACCCCCTCCTACCTTTCCTTAGGTCTCCTACTCTACCAATTTTCAGTTGTTCTCTTTCTCTACTGTCTCTTTCCCAACTGCATTTACACCCTCTGTTAACAACAACACTTTTAATTACACATCCTCATCTAGCCACTGGCCCACCTCTCTCACTCCCTACCAGGCAAGATTATTACTCAGACTAGTCCAAGTCTCCTGCCTCAAATTTATTTTAACTTCCCATTCCTTGTAGGATATGTAACCACATCAATGGTTCTTCTTCACCTTCAAATAAGGTGACCATATGACCTGGTTTGCCTAGGACAATTCCAGATTATTCCACTTGTTCTAGTATAATAATGAATAGAACCTCCTTTTATTCTCAGGAGTGTCCTGGTTTAGGAGACATAATCACTCAGCCATAGCCTAGCCTACAAGACACCTTGTGATTTGCTCTCATCTCTCATCAAATTCTACACTTGGGCAGCTTGAGGTTGACCAACTGCCCCACGCTCTCTTCAGCCAAACATCCTTCCTCCCCGCTTATCTGAGTTTATATTACTTATTTTTTTACATCTGGTAAAGCAAAACTCCCTTTGCTAACTCATATGTGGAACAGTATTCTACTGTTAAGCAGAGTTCTTTGTTATACTAAACCAGCAAAGTATCAAAGTTTTTATTTCAGCCTTGCTCTTACGACCATATGTATTTCAATGTCTTCTCATAATTTTTCTTCTGAAGGTTTCAGATGATCAACCTTTCAAGTTCTGTCAGTACTTGGGCCTTACCAAGGTACCCACTGCTGCAGTGTCACACTATCCAGGTTCCAGATACTAAGTACTAGAGTCTCTTGTGCAACCAGACGAATTTTCTGATATTCCCTCTTCTCCTTTCTTCTACAAACAAACATACTTTAGATATGAATCACAGTTCTGGTGCCAAAAACAGTTTTGTTCTCACGGTTTAGGAAAAGAAAACAGAATTCTAGCTATTTTAGGGCCAACCTTCCTTTGCAGGAAGAGAAAACTGGGCTAAACTGGTTCCAAAGATAATAAAAAAGGAATGGTGACTCCTCTGGGACACAGATTGCTCACACAGCTCCTAAAAGGAACACAGACAGTGCTAAGAATACACAGCACAGCTACTTCCACTGCAATCCCACAACCACATACTTTCCCTTACTGCTGAAATAGAAGTCTTATATTCATATAACACATTGAAATCTGATCTCTAAGATTTAGGCAGGACAGGTATTATTCTCCTTTACACATTAGAAACCTGAGGCTAAGAGAGGTATAAAAAAAATTTGAGACGTGGAGTAAAGATGGCAGCATGAGTAGAGCAGCAGAAATCGCCTCCCAAAACCACACATATTTTTGAAAATGCAACAAATACAACTCTCCCTAAAAGAGAGACCAGAAGACACAGGACAACAGCCAGGCTACATCCACACCTGTGAGAACCCAGCGCCACGTGAAGGGGGTAAGATACAAGCCCCGGCGGGGTGGGACCTGAGCACCCCCCACCACAGCTCCCGGTGGGAGGAGAGGAGTTGGAGCAGGGAGGGAGAGGGAGCCCAGGACTCTAAACACCCAGTACTAGCCATCCGCACCGGAGTGCAGACACAATGCGTGCGTGGGGTGCTGGAAACTAGGGAAACAGGACAGTAAGACCTGTGAGCAGGTCCCTGCAGCCGGCGCCCCTGGGACAAAGAAGAGCAAGTGCTTTTTGAAAGTCTTAAACGGACAGGGACCCCACAGCTGGACAGGAGTGTCCCGGGACACTGAGCCTAGCAGCTGGGAATCTTGGGGAACTCTGGGCACCCTAACCCCCTGTGCAGCAGGGCGGCTCGGAAGCCCCTCATGGAGATAAACAGCCTCCCGGCCGTTTCCCCTTTGAAACAGCTCCGCCATATCAGAGCAGCAGCCAGAGGCAGGCCACGCCCACAGCAACTGTGGAGTTAACCTACATAGCGGCTGGGCAAGAATCAGAGGTCCAGTCTGCGCGCAGCTGCCCAGCACAAGCCGCTAGAGGTCGCTGTTCTCCCAGGAAAGGAAGGCCACAAATCAACAAGAAGGGACGTTCTCCCAGCCGTCACTCGGCCCAGCTCCGCAAACTATCTCTATCGCCATGAAAAGGCAAAATCTGAGAAAGACAAAGATCACAGAGACAACATCTGAGAAGGAGATAGACCTAAACAGTCTCTCTGAAAAAGAATTCAAAATAAAACTCATAAACATGGTGACAGAGCTGCAGAGAAATATGCAAGAGCTAAGGGATAAGTCCGGAGGGAGATTACAGAAGTGAAACAAACTGGAAGGATTTATAAGCAGAATAGACAAGATGCAAGAGGCCATAGATGGAATAGAAACCAGAGAACAGGAACGAATAGAAGCTGACATAGAGAGAGATAAAAGGATCTCCAGGAATGAAACAATATTAAGAGAACTATGTGAACAATCCAAAAGGAACAATATCCACATTATAGGGGTACCAGAAGAAAAAGAGAGAGAAAAAAGGATAGAAAGTGTCTTTGAAGAAATAATTGCTGAGAACTTCCCCAAACTGGGGGAGGAAA
Source organism: Manis pentadactyla (assembly GCF_030020395.1). Taxonomy (NCBI): domain Eukaryota; kingdom Metazoa; phylum Chordata; class Mammalia; order Pholidota; family Manidae; genus Manis; species Manis pentadactyla. The sequence continues at coordinate 41,300,295 of NC_080022.1, read as the reverse complement.
TAGTTCCTCAGACTATGGAAGCACACAGAACTCCCAACAGAAAGGACCCAAACAGGACAACACCAAGACACATAATAATTAAAATGACAAAGATCAAGGACAAGGACAGAGTATTAAAAGCAGCCAGAGAGAAAAAAAAGGTCACCTACAAAGGAAAACCCATCAGGTTATCATCAGACTTCCCAACAGAAACCTTACAGGCCAGAAGAGAATGGCATGATATATTTAATGCAATGAAACAGAAGGGCCTTGAACCAAGAATACCGTACCAGCACGATTATCATTTAAATATGACGGAGGGATTAAACAATTCTCAGACAAGCAAAAGTTGAGGGAACTTTCCTCCCACAAACCACCTCTACAGGGTATTTTAGAGGGACTGCTCTAGATGGGAGAACTCCTAAAAAGAGCACAGAACAAAACACCCAAAGTATGAAGAATGGAGGAAGAGGAATAAAAAGGGAGAGAAATAATCATCAGGCTGTGTTTATAATAGCTCAATAAGTGAGTTAAGTTAGACAGTAAGGTAGTAAAGAAGCTAACCTTGAACCTTTGGTAACCACAAATCTAAAGCCTGCAATGGCAATAAGTAAATATCTTTCAGTAATCACCCTAAATGTAAATGGACTGAATACACCAATCAAAAGACACAGAGTAAGAGAATGGATAAAAAAGCAAGACCCATCTATATGCTGCCAACAAGAGACTGACCTCAAACCCCAAGACATGCACAAATTAAAAGTCAAGGGAAGGAAAAAGATATTTCATGCAAACAATAGGGAGAAAAAAGCAAGTGTTGCAATACTCGTATCAGACAAAATAGACTTCAAAACAAAGAAAGTAACAAGAGATAAAGAAGGACACTACATAATGATAAAGGGCTCAGTCCAACTAGACAATAACCATTATAAACATATATGCACCCAATACAGGAGCACCAATATATGTGAAACAAATACTAACATAATTAAAGGAGGAAATAGAATGCAATGCATTCATTTTGGGAGACTTTAACACACCACTCACTCCAAAGGACAGATACACCAGACAGAAAATAAGTAAGGACACAGAGGCACTGAACAACACACTAGAACAGATGGACCTAATAGACATCTATAGAACTCTACATCCAAAAGCAACAGGATACACATTCTTCTCAAGTGCACATGGAACATTTCCCAGAATAGACCACATACTAGGACACAAAAAGAGCCTCAGTAAATTCAAAAGGATTGAAATCCTACCAACCAACTTTACAAACCACAAAGGTATAAAACTAGAAATAAATTGTACAAAGAAAACAAAAAGGCCCACAAACACATGGAGGCTTAACAACATGCTCCTAAATAATCAATGGATCAACGACCAAATTAAAATGGAGATCCAGAAATATATGGAAACAAATGACAACAACAACACAAAGCCCCAACTTCTGTGGGACGCAGCATAAGCACTCTTAAGAGGAAAGTATATAGCAATCCAGGCATATTTAAAGAAGGAAGAACAATCCCAAATGAATAGTCTAATGTCACAATTATCAAAATTGGAAAAAGAAGAAAAAAATGAGGCGTAAGGTCAGCAGATGGAGGGACATAATAAAGATCAGAGAAGAAATAAATAAAATTGAGAAGAATAAAACAATAGAAAAAAATCAATGAAACCAAGAGCTGGTTCTTTGAGAAAATAAAATAGATAAGCCTCTAATCAGAATTATCAAGAGTAAAAGAGAGTCAACACACATCAACAGAATCAGAAACGAGAAAGGAAAAATCACGATGGACCCCACAGAAATACAAAGAATTATTAGAGAATACTATGAAAACCTATATGCTAACAAGCTGGAAAACCTAGGAGAAGTGGACAACTTCCTAGAAAAATACAACCTTCCAAGACTGACCCAGAAAGAAACAGAAAATCTAAACAGACCAATTACCAGCAACAAAATTGAAGCAGTAATAAAAAAACTACCCAAGAACAAAACACACGGGCCAGATGGATTTACCTTGGAATTTTATCAGACATACAAAGAAGACATAATACCCTTTCTCCTTAAAGTTTTCCAAAAAATAGAAGAGGAGGGAATACTCCTAAACTCATTCTATGAAGCCAACATCACCCTAATACCAAAACCAGGCAAAGACTCCACCAAAAAAGAAAACTACAGACCAATATCCCTGATGAACATACATGCAAAAATACTCAACAAAATATTAGCAAACTGAATTCAAAAACACATCAAAAGGATCATACACCATGACCAAGTGGGATTCATCCCAGGGATGCAAGGATGGTACAACATTTGAAAATCTATTAACATCATCCACCACATAAACAAAAAGAAGGACAAAAACCACATGATCATCTCCATAGATGCTGAAAAAGCATTTGACAAAATTCAACATCCATTCATGATAAAAACTCTCAACAAAATGGACATAGAGGGCAGGCAAGTACCTCAACATAATAGAGGCCATATATGATAAACCCACAGCCAACATTACACTGAACAGCAAGAGGCTGAAAGCTTTTTCTCTGAGATCAGGAGCAAGACAGGGATGCCCACTCTCTCCACTGTTATTCAACATAGTACTGGAGGTCCTAGCCATGGCAATTAGACAAAACAAAGAAATACAAGGAATCCAGATTGGTAAAGAAGAAGTCAAACTGTCACTATTTGCAGATGACATGATATTGTACATAAAAAACCCTAAAGACTCCACTGCAAAACTACTAGAACTAATAACGGAATTCAGCAAAGTTGCAGGACACAAAATTAACACACAGAAATCTGTGGCTTTCCTATACCCCAATAATGAACTAAAAGAAAGAGAAATCAGGAAAACAATTCCATTCACAATAGCATCAAAAAGAATAAAATACCTAGGAATAATCCTAACCAAGGAAGTGAAAGACCTATACCCTGAAAACTATAAGACACTCTTAAGAGAAATTAAAGAGGACACTAACAAATGGAAACTCATCCCATGCTCCTGGCTAGGAAGAATTAATATCGTCAAAATGGCCATCCTGCCCAAAGCAATATACACATTCGATGGAATCCTTATCAAATTACCAACAGCATTCTTCAGTGAACTAGAACAAATAGTTCAAAAATTCATAAGGAAACACCAAAGACCCCAAATAGCCAAAGCAATCCTGAGAAGGAAGAATAAAGCAGGGGGGATCTCGCTCCCCAAGTTCAAGCTCTACTACAAAGCCACAGTAATCAAGACAATTTGGTATTGGTGCAAGAACAGAGCCAAAGACCAGTGGAACAGAATAGAGACTCCAAACTTTAACCCAAACATATATGGCCAATTAATATACGATAAAGGAGCCATGGACATACAATGGGGAAATGACAGTCTCTTCAACAAATGGTGCTGGCCAAACTGGACAGCTACATGTAAGAGAATGAAACTGGATCACTGTCTAACCCCATACACAAAAGTAAATTCGAAATGGATCAAAGACCTGAATGTAAGTCATGAAACCATAAAACTCTTAGAAAAAAACATAGGCAAAAATCTCATGGACATAAACATGAGTGACTTCTTCATGAACATATCTCCCCGGGCAAGGAATACAAAGGCAAAAAAGAACAAGTGGGACTACATCAAGCTGCAAAGCTTCTGTACAGCAAAGGACACCATCAATAGAACAAAACGTATCCTACAGTATGGGAGAATATATTCATAAATGACAGATCCGATAAAGGGCTGACACCCAAAATAAATAAAGAGCTCACACACCTCAACAAACAAAAAGGAAATAATCCAATTAAAAAATGGGCAAAGGAGCTGAAAAGACAGTTCTCTAAAGAAGGAATTCAGATGGCCAACAGACACATGAAAAGATGCTCCACATCCCTAATCATCAGAGAAATGCAAATTAATACCACAATGAGCTATCACCTCATGCCAGTTAGGATGGCCAACATCCAAAAGACAAACAACAACAAATGTTGTCGAGGATGTAGAGAAAGGGGAACCCTCCTATACTGCTGGTGGGAATGTAAACTAGTTCGACCATTGTGGAAAGCAGTATGGAGGTTTTTCAAAAAACTAAAAATAGAAATACCATTTGACCCAGGAATTCCATTCTTTGGAATTTACCCTAAGACTCCAGGAGCCCAGTTTGAAAAAGACATATGCACCTCTATGTTTATCAAGCACTATTTACAACAGCCAAGAAATGGAAGCAACCTAAGTGTCTATCAGTAGATGAATGGATAAAGAAGGTGTGTACATATACACAATGGAATATTATGCAGCCATAAGAAGAAAACAAATCCTACCATTTGCAACAATATGGATGGAGCTAGAGGGTATTATGCTCAGTGAAATGAGCCAGGCGGAGAAAGACAAGTATTAAATGATTTCAGTCACCTGTGGAGTATAAGAACAAAGAAAAAAACTGAAGGACCACAACAGCAGCAGACTCACAGAACCCAAGAATGGACTAGCAGTTACCAAAGGGAAAGGGACTGGGGAAGATGGGTAGGAAGGGAGCGATAAGGGGGAAAAAGGGATATTATGATTAGCACAATAATGCAGCAGGGCGGTGACACAGGGAAGGCAGTATAACACAGAGAAGACAAGTAGTGATTCTACAGCATCTTACTACACTGATGGACAGTGACTATAATAAGGTATGTGGTGGAAACTTGATAATAAGAGGAGTCTAGTAACCATAATGTTGCTCATGTAATTGTAGATTAATAATAACAACAACAACCAAAAAAGGGATGTGTATCAGGAGTGATTCACAGAAGCAACCTTTGAAAAGTCTTTTAAAAGTTGAGCTCACCAGGTGAGGGCACAGAACATTCCTGACATAAGGAAAGATATGTCAGAAGCACTGCGAAATGCAGAAACACAGTGAGGGAACACAAAGAAATGTGGTTGGAACATAGGATAGGATGGTATGAAGAGACGAGGAGAGATCTATGGTGTGAGTCAATAATAGCTTATAAAGCTCCTTTGTAAGGTGGATGGTAGATGTATTATCTATCACCACCATCACCATAATCATCATCATCCAGAGTAGATATTATTTACCGGATGTGTACTATGTGCCAAACTCTGTACATATATAATTGCTAAGCCTCACAACAAACCTACAAGTTATATAACATTATCTTCATAAAGACTAAGAAATTTACCCAATGGCACTAGGTCAGTAAGGGTGGAGCTGAGAGACCCCCAGTCTCTCTGATTCTTTCTGCTACCACTGATCCTAAACTTGGCTGCACAACGCAATCACCTGGGGAACCTGTTTAAAAATAAAGGTTCCAGGCCCTATTGTAAAACAGCATGTCTAGAGAATGGGACTTGGGAACCTATATTGTAAACAAACTCTCCAGCTGTTTCTTAAACAGGAACCCAAATTCAGTCTAACTTTTTGAAAATACCACATAACCTCTTAAAACACAAACACACACATACACATGCATTACTCATTAACAGCTTCCATCTATGTGCCAGGTGCCTAAACCTCACAATATCCTGCAAAGGTATTATAATTTCCCACTTTAAAGAAGAGAAAATTAAAGCTCAGGAAGATTACAAATAGCTTCCATTTTCTACTCAACAAAGCAAAGGACAGTAGTAAGATGCAAACACAGGTACATCTGGTTCTTCTATGGTGCTGCATAGTAGGCAAAATCTGATGCCCCCCCCCAAGTAAATGACCTTTACCCCTGTGTCTTGCCAATGGGTTTCAGCCCCATGCAAGTTCGCTATGGATTCAATGTGACCAAAGAAACTGACAGCAAAACATTCTTGGGGTGAAAGGGTTATACACAACTTCATTTCCAGGTGGCAGGTCAGTCACTAGAATCCCGTTCACTCAGAGCAAGTCTGCATGCAGCAAGCCAGTCTCTGCCTCTGGGCCCCTCTCCCGCACAGCCATCCTCTGGGCCTCTCTGCCCAGTCATCCCACACAGCCATCCTCTGGGCCTCTGTCTTTGGTGCTGCCATCACTCCAGCCTCTGCTCTGCTCTCCTGCAGCCTTGCAGCCCTGCCACCCTGTCATGCCCAGAGCACTGGGCGGAGCTCTTTATATAGAGTCATCAGCCATGTATTGCCCACAGATGTGCAGTGAGCTAGTCAACCAGGGCCAGATGAAAATCCTGGCCACAGGAAATCTCATTTTATCCACACTCCATCCCTCCAGGATTGTCTCCTCTCAATCTATGTGCCGATAGTCCTCTGCAATGGTCCCTGTGCAAGGAAGCTCAAACATTGTTCTCCAGCCTCTCCAGCAAAAAGTCTTGCAGACACACAGGCCGGACTTGTGGCTTGGTCTCTGACCTCTGCCTCTTTAGTCTTAATAGCTTGAACTGCAGCTCTGGTTTCAGTTGTTGCCATAGCTCCAGTAAGATCCTGTTTGGCCTCCCGTCTAATATCCTTCCATCTATTCCTGACCGTATCAAATCAACCCACATCTGGGTCCTTGTAACCCTCACGAGGCCCCTCAAATTCATCCTGTGAGTAACAAGTCTTACTTCTTTCTGGGTTCTCGTTGCTTCAGCTACTGTACATGTCACCTCACATTTTGTAATCGCTGCCTCAAGGCGGGCTGCACTGTCAAGGAAGACAGCTTTCCCATCTCTGATCCCAACAGAACAATTCCATCCACCCCTAAGTCCCACAGCCACCAGCTCAGCCTGAGTATAGGGGTTGACCATAGAGTGCTCCACGACCTGGGGAGGGGGCTGTTCCTATCCTTGGGGAACTTTCGGCTGCTGGGTCTTCATTTTCTTTACAACCACTGGGCGTGCTTTCAATACAGGAGGGGCCAGTGCCTCCAGCACCACCTCTTCATCCTTCCCCAGCTCCTCTATTTCTGGGGCTGATGGCACCTTTTTCTCCCCTCCCCTGAGTGCCTCCTGTGCTACAACCTTTACCTTTTCTACTGTGCCCTGCAGCAATGCTACCTCAGTCTTCAGAAGGTTTCTTACCTTCACCTCAATGCTTCTTAGCTGACATTCTCGTGCCACCTCCGCCTGTGCTTCCCTTAGGAGGTCGTCTTTTTCCTTGATGGCCTCTTCCTTCTTCAGAACACCTGGCAGTGCTGCCATCTCGTCTCCAATGGCACCTTGCTGCCGGCACTCTCGTGCTGCCTCCTCTCATATCAATGCCATCTCTTTCTTCAGGGAATCCACACAGAAGTTTGCAGCTCACATTCTCGTGCCACCTCCTCTCACATCAATGCCATTTCCCTCCTCAGGGAATTCACTGAAGTCTGCAGCTCATGTTCTCGTGCTGCCTCTCGCATCAATGCCATTTCCCTCCTCAGGGAATCCACAGAAGTTTGCAGCTTGCATTCTCATGCCGCCATTTCTTGGGTCTCCTCTGTAGACCTTTTTAAGAGTGTGAGAACCAGCAAACCCATAGTCCCCGCTGCCTCACAGGGAGTCTGCTTCTCAAAAGATCTGCTTACTATACCAAGAGCCACTCCTACTGCCTCAGTGTCACCTCTACTTGCCTCCAATTCTGGGGTGGGGCCCAGTCCTCTAGGAGGCAAGCCACCTCAGACCACGTACCCATTGGGGGATGATCCACTGTCTCCCCATTCATAGGGGCAGCCCTCTGAAGCACCCCTCCCATAAGGGCAGCCTGTCTTTTTCCTTGGTCAACAATGAATCCTGACTACACCAATTGTCTTGCCAATGGGTTTCAGCCCCGGGCAATTTCACTATGGATTCAATGTGACCAAAGAAATTGAGAGCAAAACGTTCTTGGGGTGAAAGGGTTATATCCAACTTTATTTCCAGGTGGCAGGTCAGTCACTAGAATCCCGTTTGCTCAGAGCAAGTCTGCATGCAGCAAGCCAGTCTCTGCCTCTAGGCCCTTCTGCCCGCACAGCCATCCTCTGGGCCTCTCTGCCTGCACAGTCGTCCCACACAGCCGTCCTCTGGGCCTCTCTGCACAGTCGTCCTGCACAGCCATCCTCTGGGTCTCTGTCCTCGGCACTGACACCACTCCAGCCTCTGCTCTGCTCTCCTGCAGCCTTGCAGCCCTGCCACCATGTTGTGTCCAGAGCACTGGGCAGAGCTCTTTATATAGAGTCAACAGCCATGTATTGCCCACAGGTGTGCAATGAGCTAGTCAACCAGGGCCAGGTGAGAATCCTGGCCACAGGAACTCTCATTTTATCCACACCCTGTATAACCTCCTCCCCTTTTAATAAGGGTGGAAACTGTGAACATGGTATCTCTACAGTGATTATGTTACAGGATGAATTATCACTAGGATGATTAGAGATAGTGCAAAAGGGAGATCACCTTGTGGGTATAACCTAACCCAATCACATAAGGCCTTTTAAAAGCAAAGTATTTTCTGCAGCTGGTAGGAGAATGGCAAGTTAGAGAGACTCAAAACACTACGATGTAATGCACCTGTACACTGCTGACTTAAAGATGAAGGAGCAATATAACAAGGAGTAGGTGCTGCCTCTAGAATTTGAGAGCAGAACCGAGCTGACAGCCAGCAAGAAAACTTGCTGAGTTTCAACCTTAGAGCCACAGGAAGTGAGTTCTGCCAACAACCTGAATGAGCCTGGAAGCAAATTCTCCCTTGGAGTCTTCCCCGAACCTCCAGGTAAGAGCTCAGTGAGGTCATAGATTGCATCCTTCTGAGAGCTTAAGCAGAGAATGCTTCTCAGATGTTTGATCTACAGAACTGTGAGACAATAAATGGGCAAAGGTTTCTTAACTATAGTAAAATATACATAAAATTTACCATTTAAACATTTTAAGTGTTCGAGTCAGTGGCATTAAGTACATCCACTTTGTTGTGGAACCATCACACTGTCCATCTCCACAACTTTTTCATCTTCCCAAACTGAAACTCTGTATCCATTAAACACTAACTCCTCTGTCCCATTGCCCCCAACCCCTGGAAACCACCATTTCACTTTTCTGTCTCCATGAATTTGACTACTCTACATACCACATATAAGTAGAAGCATACAGTATTTGTCTTTCTGTGACTAGCTTATTTCACTTAGCATAATGTACTCAAAGTTCATCCATATTGTACCATGTGTCACAATTTCTTTTTGAGACTAAAAGATATTCCATTCTATGTATATACCACATTTTGTTTATCCATTCACCCACTGAATAGACACTGAGTTGCTTCAAATTCTAGACTATTGTGACTAATGCTGCTATGAACATGGTTACAAATATCTGTCCAAGTCTGCTTTCAATTCTTTTGGATATACATGAGTGTTGTTTTAAGTCAATTCATTATCTTGAAAACTGGGTAAGCAAAAGGAAATAATCAAGCATTTATCCTGTTCACTTGAACTATATCACCACTGGGTAACCAGAGAACAGATGAAGAGGAATGTCCTCTGATAAAACTATTTTGATAAAATTTACACGATAAAATATCATAATTGTGTAACCACCAAAAGAGTTAATGAATCTAGGTACTGAGCATCAATAGCTGCTAATATCAACAAACAGTAAAAACCAGACATTATGTGCCTCCTGATAAAAGAACAGAGCACCACCTGTTATAATGCTAAAGAGATCATACCTGAGTCTGATCCAATCTCTAGATCAAGTTTTTCCAATGTGTAGGTAAAGCAGAAGCAGAGAAACATGCTAAACTGTACCAGTATGCAATTGGTAACATCTACACTATGGAAATAGCCCTACAGATCAAAGGGTCTGGATCCTTCAAGATTAATTGCAAACAAAAGGTATCAAATTTTTTAGAAAGGGCAAGATAAATGTATAGAATTTAGTAATGTAAATCCAAGAAGTGATTACTATGATAGAATACTGGTTACTTTCGGAGACATGTAGGGAGCTGTAATTTGAATAGGGCACATATAGAGGCTTCTGGGGTAGCTGGCAAAATTCTACTTCTTAACCTGGGTAGTAGTCATAAGGGTTAATAATTAATTAAGCTATATTTAAAAGAAAAAAATTGTGCATTAACTGTAACAATGAGAGAGTGCCTCAAATCAAGATTGAATTCAACTTAAGAGCTTTCTTAGTACAGCTCTGCCAAAGTCTCACTACTAAGCCATCTCAAGCCAAGAAAGCAGTTAATACCAGACTGAATGGTGACTGAGGTAAATAATAGCAAGTGCTTAGGAAAGCAATTAAATCAAGAAGATAAAAGAGAAATCAAAGTACAGAAAAAAAAAACAGTAAACAGTATAATAAGTTAAATTTTTTTTTTAAATCTCTATGTTCACATATACACACCATCTGCTCAAAACAGGTCTGTTTCATTTCTGTAATTTCACCATACTTACTCCTATCTTAGCACCAGAATGTTTCCATTAAAATTTGATTTCAGGTTCTGGTTCAAGATGACATCATAGGAAGATCTTGAGCTTACCTCCTCCCACAGACACACTGAGCTTATAGCTACATATGGAATAATATCCTCTTAAAAAACCTGAAGGCTGGCTAAGTCACAACTACACATCCAACAAATAAGAAAACGACATCAAAATGAAGAAAAGCTGGGATACAATCTTGCCATACCTCACCCCCAGCACGGCATCCCACAACAGGAAGAAAACTCAAAACTCAAAACTTTTCCTTGAGAAGCAAAGGGTTCAAACCCCACATTAGGCATCACAACCTTTAAGATATTCACTTGAGAGACAAGCCCCACCCCTCACCCCAAACATCTAAGTTTGAAATTCATCCCAAGACCCACAAGATTCTAGGGATCTGATAAAAGGGTGTGCACACTAAAACCTACCAATCCCAGGGTCCAGTTCAGAGGCAGCCAATCATATCCTGACTTAAAGTGAAGTAGGCTCACCTGCTTATATTAAAACCTCAGCCTGAGGGGCAGGCATCTAATTTAACATCACATCCAGGATCCTAATGGAACACTCTCCAGGGACAGAGACTAGAGGGAATCATCTTCACACTCTTCCTCTGCCATGTTCCAGAGCACCAGTATCTCCTGAAAGGGAGTTTTTACATGCATCTGGTACCCCAGTTTTTGCAGCTATCACTTAGGGGGCACCACTTGATCACCTGGCTCTGAAGCCAGGGGAACATGTGTTCCTGGATCCATGAGACTGTAAATAATTGATGTCATCCCAAAAGCAGATCATATTCCTGTCTCTGGCATCCTGATTTTTGCAACTGCTGCCAAAGGACACCTCTACATCACATTGATTTGATGGCCAGTGGAGCTTATGCTTCTGGATCCCACAGGTCTGTAGCCAAGACAGAGCTACCACCCCCAGAGTAAAGCAAGAGGCAATGGAACCAGGAGCTCAGTCGTTCTGTGAAGGAGATCTATTAGCTTATCTTCATGACTTCAACTTAAGGGGAAGGCTTCTAATTAAACATGCATCTTGGGCTAACAGTAATCCCTCCCACAGAACTCTGAGAGCAGGTGCTATCTTTGCACACACCCTCTGCCACACTACACAGCACCAGTATCTCCTGGACGGAGGGGAGCATTAGAGGCACGTGGTGCCTTGATTTTTAATACCTGGTGCCCCTTTTTACAGCTGCTGCCCAGAGGATGCACCTTAATCACCAGGCTCTGGTGCCAGTGGGGCCTGTATTCCTGGGTTCCATGGACTGTGGCAATCAGAGAGACAGTCCTTGGTAAGCTACCACCCTCAAGGCATTACACAGACAGTAGACTGGAGTAAATGGAGACACACACTCCATTTTTTCTGTGAACAAAATTTCCTTGTCCTGGAGCTTTGGCCTGAAAGGCAAGCTTCCACTTTAGCACACATTTAGAGGTGGTCTCAAGGAATGTAGACTGTGGATGCCACCTTAGTGCTTTTGCTCTGCCTTGCTCCAGCTCACTGTTATCACTCAGAAAACACCTCGTGCACTTATCTGGAGCCCTGATTTCTGCAACCTCCAGACAGCATGGCTCCGGTGCCCAGTAGGGTTAACCTTGCAGTCCCACAAAGCTATATATATTTGCATACTTTTAAAAGCTGATGCCTGAGGGTTTAGCTTCCAGTCAATTAGAATCAAGGTGCTGAGAACCTCACCTTTGGGGCTGGTGGGTCTTGGCACATCCTCAACTACTGTGAACTATTAAAAAATAATACGCTACTTGGAAAACACAAAGATTTGGGAGAGAATCAAGAGCTGAGGAAGGGTTGAATGACAAGTTTTGTCACCTATATGAGGCCACTCTTAAAGACTGTGACAGGTAGTTGTTTCATCTACTGTACAGAAATGAACAGAGAGTCAAACAAAAAGAGGAAACAGAGGAATAAGTTCCAAATGAAAACTGATAAAACTTCAGGAAAAAAAAACCTTAAGGAAACAGAAACAAGTAATTTGCCTGATAAAAGATTTAAGGTAGATGAAGAAAGAGAGAGGATTAAAGCTAATAGATCTCCTTCACAGAAAGACTGAGCTCCTGGTTCCATTGCCTCTTGCTTTACTCTGGGGGTGGTAGCTCTGTCTTGGCTACAGACCTGTGGGATCCAGAGGCATAAGCTCCACTGGCCATCAAATAAAGACGTCACTCCCTTCTGGCCTTTAAGGTTTCTGCCTCCGTGTGAGAGAAGAGACAGAGGTTTCCTCCTAAAACCGTACACAATTAGAAAATATCGTTGGTGAAACTAATCCTGAGACCAACATGAGAGAGGATGGCGCAAGACTGCATACACCTGGAGAAAACAGCAGACCTCATGGAACAGGGTGACGTACCAAAGCTGTGGCCTGGCAGGACCCAAGCCCTTCCTGCACCCCAGCAGGAGGAAGAGAAACAGAGCAAGGAGGGAGTGGAAGCCCTGGGACTGCTGAATACCTAGCTACAGAGATCTACTCTGGGAGCACAAACCTACATTTCATGGTGCTTTCATGATACTCACGTGATTACAGGGTTGGAAAGCTGATACAGGCAGAATTCTGAAATTCCAGCTGATTGAGGAACGCAGGGATTTGTATCAGGCTGCACTGGGACAAAAGCTTATACCTCCATATTCAGCCCACTGGTTCAGGCAGTAGACAGAGGCATAGCAGCCGAGAAGAAGGGAACAACTCTTTCCTACCCCGAGGCATCAATACCGCTCCCCTGTGACCCCCGACATTGCTTCAGGAGCTGAGCACCTCCAGAGCAGAGCTTCTGGACACTAGAGGGCGCCATATACAAATATGAAACGGAAAAGGAATCTGGTCAAGAGTAAAATTAACATAACTCTGAAGAAAGATTTAAATGACATGGACCTGATGACTCTTCCGAAAGGGAGTTCAAAATAAAAATTATCAACATGCTAATGGAGGTATGGAAAGATAGCCAAGAACTCAGGAATGAATTCAGGTCGGAGATCCAATCGTTGAAGAGCACAATGGAGGGTATTAAAAGCAGGTTGGATATGGTGGAGGAGACGATTAATGAAATAGAAACCAGAGAAGAGGAATACAAAGAAGGCGAAGCATACAGAGAAAAAAGGATCTGTAGGAATGAAAGAAAGTTGAGAGAACTGTGTGACCAATCCAAATGGAACAATATTTGCATTATAGGGATACCAGAAGAAGAAGAGAGAGAGAAAGGGATAGAAAGTGTCTTTGAGGAGGTAGTTGCTGGAAACTTCCGCAATCTGGGGAAGGAGATAGTCTCTCAGGCCATGGAAATCAACAGATCTCCCAACACAACGGGCCCAAGGAAGACAACACCAAGACATATAATTATAAAACTGGCAACAGTCAAGAATAAGGACAGACTATTAAAAGCAGCCAGAGAGAGAAATAAGATCACATACAAAGGAAAGCCCATCAGGCTATCATCAGATTTCTCAGCAGAAACCTGAAAGGCCAGAAGGGAGTGACATGATGCATTTAATGCAATGAAGCAGAAGGGCCTGGAACCAAAATTACTTTATCCGGAAAGATTATCATTGAAATTTGAAGGAGGGATTAAACAATTTCCAGATAAGCAAAAGCTGAGAGAATTTACCTCCCACAAACTGTCTCTACAGTCTATTTGGAGGGACTGCTATAGATGGAAGTGTTCCTAAGGTTTAATAGCTGTCACCAGAGGTAATAAAACCAATGTAAAGAAAGTAGAACAGCTAATTACTAAGCAAATGCAAAATTAAATTAACTATCCCCAAAGTCAATCAAGGGACAGACAAAGAATACAGAATATGATAACTAATATATAAAGAATGGAGGAGGAAGAAAAAGGAGGAGAAAAAGAAAAGAACCTTTAGATTGTATTTGTAACAGCATACTAAGTGAGTTAAGTTAGACTTAGATAGTAAGGAAATTACCCTTGAACCTTTGGTAACAACAAATCTAAAGCCTGCAATGGCAATAAGTACATATCTTTCAATAATCGCCCTAAATGTAAATGGAATGAATGCATCAGTCAAAAGACACAGAGTCACTGAATGGATAAAAAAACAAGAACCATCTATAAGCCGACTACAAGAGACTCACCTTAAACCCAAAGATATATACAGACTAAAAGCCAAGGGATGGAAAAAGATATCTCATGCAAACAACAGGGAGAAAAAAGCAGGTGTTGCAGTACTAGTATCAGACAAAATAGACTTCAACACAAAGAAAGGAACAAGAGATAAAGAAGGACATTACATAATGATAAAGGGGTCAGTCCAACTAGACAATAACCATTATAAACATATATGCACCCAATACAGGAGCACCAACATATGTGAAACAAATACTAACAGAATTAAAGGGGGAAATAGAATGCAATGCATACATGATAGGAGACTTCAACACACCACTCACTCCAACGGACAGGTCCACCAGACAGAAAATAAGTAAGGACACAGAGGCACTGAAAAACACACTAGAACAGATGGATTTAATAGACGTCTCCATAACTCGACACCCAAAACCTGCAGGATACACATTCTTCTTAAGTGCACATGGAACATTTTCCAGCATAGATCACATACTAGGCCACAAAAAGAGCCTCAGTAAATTCAAAAAGATTGAAATTCTACCAACCAACTTCTCAGACCACAAAGGCATAAAACTAGAAATAAATTGAACAAAGAAAACAAAAACTTTCACAAACATATGGAAGCTTAACAACATTCTTCTAAATAATCAATGGATCAATGGCCAAATTACAACAGAGATCAAGCAATATATGGAGACAAATGACATGGAAAGCATAAAGCCTCAACTTCTGTGGGACACAGCGAAGGCAGTTCTAAGAGGAAAGTATATAGGAATTCAGGTCTTTCTAAACAAGGAAGAACATTCCTAAATAATAGTCTAAAGTCACAATTATTGAAATTAGAAAAAGAAGAAAAATGAGTCCCAAAATCAGCAGAAGGAGGGACATAATAAAGATAAGAGAAGAATAAAATTGAGAAGAACAAAACAATAAAAAAAAATCAATGAAACCAAGAGCTGGTTCTTTGAGATAATAAACAAAATAGATAAACCCATAGCCAGACTCCTTAAGAGAAAAAGAGAATCTACACACATCAACAGAATCAGAAATGAGAAAGGAAAAAATCACAACAGATCTCACAGAAATACAAAGAATTATTACAGAACACTATGAAAATCTATGTGCTAACAAGCTAAAAAACCTAGAAAAAATGGACAACTTCCTAGAAAACTACAACCTTCCAAGACTGACTAAGGAAGAAACAGAAAATCTAAACAGACTGATGACCTGCAACGAAATTGAATCGGTAATCAAAAAACTATCCAAGAACAAAATCCCCTGCCAGATGGATTCATCACTGAATTTTATCAGACATATATAGAGATGACATGATACCCATTCTCCTTAAAGTTTTCCAAAAGATAGAAGTGGAGGGAATACATCCAAACTCATTCTATGAAGCCAGCATCACTCTAATACGAAAACAAGGCAAAGACCCCACCAAAATAGAAAAGTACAGACCAATATCCCTGACAAACATACATGCAAAAATACTCAACAAAATATTAGCAAACTGAATTCAAAAATACATCAAGAGGATCATACACCATGATGAAGTGGGATTCATCTCAGAGATGTAAGGATGGTACAACATTTGAAAATCCATCAACATCATCCACCACATCAACAAAAAGAAGAACAGAAACCACATGATCATCTCCATAGATGCCTGAAAAGCATTTGACAAAATTCAACATCCATTCATGATAAAAACTCTCAACAAAATGGGTATAGAGGGCAAGTACCTCTACATAATAAAGGCCATATATGACAAACGCACAGCCAACACCATACTTAATAGTGAGATGCTGAAAGCTTATCTTCTAAGATTGGGAACAAGACAGGGATGCCCACTCTCCACACTGTTATTCAACATAGTACTGGAGTTCCTAGCCACAGCAATCAGACAAAACAAAGAAATACAAGGCATCCAGATTGGCAAAGAAGAAATCAAACACTCACTATTTTCAGAAGACATGATATTGTACATAAAAATTCCTAAAGACTCCACTCCAAAACTTCTAGAACTAATAGCAAAATTCACCAAAGTTGCAGGATACAAAATTAATACACAGAAATCTGTTGTTTTCCTTTACTCTAACAATGAACTAGCAGAAAGAGAAATCAGAAAAACAATTCCATTCACAATTGCATCAAAAAGAATAAAATACCTAAAAATAAATAAGTAACTGGGATGTAATGTATAGCATAAGGAATATAGTTAAGATATTGTAACAGCTTGGTAGGGTGATAGCTGGAACTTAGAATTATGTATATAAATGTTTTATCACTGTGTTGTACACTTGAAACTAATGTAATGTAATACTGTGTGTCAACTACCCTTCAATAAAAAATAATTATCTAAAAAAAAAAAAAAAAAAAAGAATAAAGTACCTAGGAATAAGCCTAAACAAGGAAGAGAAAGACCTATACCCTGAAAACCACAAGACACTCTTAAGAGAGATTAAATAAGACACTAACTAACAAATGGAAACTCATCCCATGCTCTTAGCTAGGAAGAATTAATATTGTCAAAATGGCCATCCTGCGTAAAGCCATCTGCAGATTCAAGACAATCCCTAACAAATTGCCAAAAGCATTCTTCAATGAAAAGGAACAAACAGCTCTAAAATTCATATGGAACCACAAAAGACCCCAAATTGCCAAAGCAATCCTGAGAAGGAAGAATAAAGTGGGGGAGATCTCACTTCCCAACTTCAAGCTCTACTACAAAGCCACAGTAATCAAGACAGTTTGGTACTGGCACAACAGACCAGTGGAACACAATAGGGAGCCCAGACTTTAACCCAAACATATATGATCAATTCATATACAATAAAGGAGCCATGGACGTACAATGGGGAAATGACAGCCTCTTCAACAGCTGGTGTTGGCAGAACTGGACAGCTACATGTAAGAGAATGAAACTGGATCATTGTCAAACCCCATACACAAAAGTAAATTCAAAATGGATCAAAGACCTGAATGTAAGTCATGAAACAATAAAACTCTTAGAAAAAAACATAGGGAAAAATCTGTTGGACATAAACATGAGCAACTTCTTCATGAACATATCTCCTCTGGCAAGGGAAAAAAAAAAAATGAACAAGTGGGATGATATCAAGCTGAAAAGCTTCTGTACAGCAAAGAACACCGTCAATAGAACAAAAAGGCATCCTACAGTATGGGAGAATATATTCATAAATGACATATACGATAAAGGGTTGACATCCAATATATATAAAGAGCTCAAGCAACTCAACAAACAAAAAGCAAATACTCCTATTAAAAAATGAGCAGAGGATCTGAACAAACACTTCTCCAAAGAAATTCAGATGGCCAACAGACACATGAAAAGATGCTTCACATCGCTAATCATCAGAGAAATGCAAATTAATACCATAATGAGATAACACCTCACACCAGTAAGGATTGCCACCATCCAAAAGACAAACAACGACAAATGTTGGCGAGGTTGTGGTGAAAAGGGAACCCTCCTACACTGTTGGTGGGAATGTAAATTAGTTCAACCATTGTGGAAAGAAGTATGGAGGTTACTCAAAAAACTCAAAATAGAAATACCATTTGACCAGGAATTCCACTCCTAGGAATTTACCGTAAGAATGCAGCACCCCAGTTTGAAAAGGATGGATGCACCCCTATGTTTATCGCAGCACTATTTACAATAGCCAAGAAATGGAAGCAACCTAAGTGTCCATCAGTAGATGAATGGATAAAGAAGATGTGGTTACATATACACAATGGAATATTATTCAGCCATAAGAAGAAAACAAATCCTACCATTTGCAACAACATGCATGGAGTTAGAGGGTATTATGCTCAGTGAAATAAGCCAGGCGGAGAAAGACAAGTATCAAATGATTTCACTCATCTGTGGAGTATAGGAACAAAGAAAAAACTGAAGGACCAAAACAGCAGCAGACTCACAGAATTCAAGAATGGACTAACAGTTACCAAAGGGAAAGGGACTGGGGAGGATGGGTGGGAAGGGAGGGATAAGGGGAGGGAAAAAAGAAAGGGGGCATTATAATTAGCATGTATAATGTGAGGGTGGGGTACAGGGAGGGCTGTACAACACAGAGAAGACAGGTAGTGATTCTATGGCATCTTACTACGCTGATGGACAGTGACTGTAGTGTGGTATGTGGGGGGGACTTGGTGATGGGGGTGTCTAGTAAACATAATGTTCCTCATGTAATTGTAGAGTAACAATACCAAAATATAAAAAAAATAACAAAAAAAAAAACTTAAGGAAAAGAACAGCAGCCGACTCACAGAACCCAAGAATGGACTAATAGTTACCAAAGGGAAAGGGACTGGGGAAGATGGATGCGAAGGGAGGGATAAGGGGAAAAAAAGGGGGGATTACTACTAGCAGATATAATGTAGGGTGGGGCACAGGGAGGGCTGTACAACACAGAGAAGACAAGTAGTGATTCGACAGCATCTTACTATGCTGATGGACAGTTACTGTAATGGGGTATGTGGCAGGGACTTGATGATGGGTGGAGTCTAGTAAACATAATGTTGCTCATGTAATTGTAGATTAATGATACCAAAATTAAAAAAAAAAATTTTAATCAGCAGTTGCATTGTCATGGATACAACATTAAATAATGTGCCAAAAGAATTGAGTTCTCATCCTTGTTCTAGCACAGACTAGCAATTATGCTGGAGAAATTAATTTTTCTCTCTGAGCTTCAGTTGCCTATACAATAATCAAGTAGGAAAAGTAAACCAATGCAATGACTTCTATGATTCCATCAAAATACGTATTTTTTCCATTCTGTTAAAATTAGTTCTCATAAAAATGAATAAAATACTCACTCTGAGTCTAACACATCCTCTGCGAGAGCCTCTCATCATTTTATCCTTGGACTAAAAGAAAAACAAAAACATGCAATGAATAAAAGATTAACAGTTTATTTTTAGAATAATATGGGGATACAGAGACAAAATTTATAATAATATTCCTCCCATTCACCCCCCCAAAATCACATAAGGATAGAAATTAGCTGGTTTAAAATGAAAATGTTTTTATAGTCTATACAAATAAACCTAGTCATAGATTTTTATGTGTTTTTAATGTAGCATATATTACACAATATTTTCATTCTTCTTTCATGTCCCTTAACTCTAGCACAGTTTCTCATATTTTAGTGAGTTTGAGAATCACCTGGAAAGCTAAGAATCGGAGGTCTAAAAATCACTAGCAATGATTCTGACTCAGGCAGACAGCAGACCACATTTTGAGAAACATGGCTTTCTTTAGCTTTATCTCTTTGCAATTTCCCAAATGGGTCACATTTTTTGCCTCTGGGATTTCTCATCCAAAGTTCCTCAGCTTAGAATATCCTTGACCCTAATTTTCTGCCTTGCTGTCACTCATCAAGCAACTTACCTTACCTCTCTGATTCGGAGTCTTGTCCCTGGGCTCCCAGAGTCTCCTGTTTTGGCATGCCCTGTGCTATAATGACTCACCCATAAGACTGCATTTCCTTAGGGAGAAAGAATTACATCTGACTCATTTTGTGCTTCAGAACAGTGTCTGGTACGCCTAAGGTGCTCAAGTACTATTTACTGATGAAACGCTGTTTACCCTGTAAATTTCCCCTACTAGACTGAGCCAAGCAAAGACCATGTTCTCCACAATAAGCCCTATGTTGATATTCAGTAAATATTCCTAAAATTAAATTAGTCATGTATGAAGTAAAACCTCAAATAACCAAAGTTTAAGGAATAGTTTATACTTTAACAACTGTTTTCTATACTCCCCTATGCAAGAACGAGGTAAAAACAAGCCAACAACATGGGGTTATGTTTTAAAGAAAACTGTCCCACTTTAAGCCACAAATGCTCTATATGCAATGTTCTGAGCAACAGGCAAACTTCCAGTAGTAAGAAGACTATATGGGAGTTAAAATACAGAATGATGTCTGTAGTTAGTTAACAATACTGTATTGTATATGTAAACTGCTGGGAGAGATCTCAAAAGTGATGGATGTACTACCTACCTTACTGTGGTAATAATGTTGCAATATATATCAAATCATGTTCTATACGTTAAATTTACACATACTATATGGCAATTATATCTTAATAAAGCTGGAAAAAATTAATTAATTAAATATTTGTTGAGGATATCTGCATGTATGTACATAAAGATCTGCCTCATTCCTTTCATTGACTACAGAATATCCAATGAACATAGCCTGTATCATTGTTTTTAGATTCTAAACTTAAGATGGTAACATATTACCATCAATCAAAGTTGACACTCCTCAAAAACAAATACTGAGTTACAGGAATTCATGTTCAGAAGTGAAAGCTGAGGTACTAAAGACAGTCTTATTTTTATTCCATTTAAAATACAAGAAGGACTCATATTTTATTAAATATTTCTCAACACTAAGCAGGATCAAAGAGTTTTTACTAACAATAGTTAGGAAAAACACAGTTAACAAAAATATTCCGTAAGTATTTAATATCCCTCTTACGTTACCTAATACTTATCTTCCCTCCAAAAGTGTCAAGGCAATACACAAAAACAATTAGATTTGAAAATACCCAATGAGAGTTAGAACACAATTCAAACAAAGTAAGAACCAACATGTTTATCCTTCATCCTCTTCCACTTTTAAAATAAGATTGTAGTAAATAGAAAAAGGCTAAGATAAGGCCTGATGATAGTACCACTGTGAGGGTTTTGAATTAGGAAACATCAAAAGAGATAAGTGAAAATAATCCAAAAATACATAACTAGGAAATCATCAGACGAATCCAGAATCCAACAAAATAAATGGCATGAACTATTTTAAAATGTCACACACAACACAAAAAGACTAGTATATAAACAGGCTTAAAGATGGTGGCATGAGAAGTGAGACAGAAACCTTCTCCCAAAACCACATACAATATGAAAATATAGCAAACACAACTAATCCTGAAAGAGAAACAGGAAAGGAGGCTGTGGCAGACTGCCTACACCTCGGGGAAACAGCAGACTTCAAGGAAAAGGATAAAGTACGAAAGCTGTGATACAGAAGGATCCAAACCCTCCCCCAACCCAACTCACTCATGAGAGGAAGGAAAATGGAGCCGGGAGGACGCGGAGGCCAAGGACTGCTGAACACCCAGCCCTGGAGATCTGCTCTGGGAGCACAAAGCTACCTTACATGGTGCTCTGGAGATTGGTGGTACTAAAAAACTAAGACAGGCAGAATACTTGGAGAGACTGAGATTCCAGCCACTTGTGGGAAACAGGTATCCATAACTGGCTGATCTGGTTCAAAAGAAAGGCGGGCAGACTGAGGGACTTCCTAACAACAAGACAGCTACTAAAGGGGCAAGGACTGCACAGAGCTTGCTGCTTAGGAGAAAGGACAAGTGGGGCAAAATGTCCGTGCATGCTCTACCTGGCAGACTGGGAACTTTCAGGAGCTTCAAGGCACTCCATTCCCCTGGCTGGCAGTGCAGTGATGAGTCCCCTCACCATGATACACAGCCTACTACTCCACCCTCCTAGAAAGCACCGGATCACAAAACAGCTGCCCCGACCA
Source organism: Manis pentadactyla (assembly GCF_030020395.1). Lineage (NCBI taxonomy): Eukaryota > Metazoa > Chordata > Mammalia > Pholidota > Manidae > Manis > Manis pentadactyla. The sequence continues at coordinate 41,278,304 of NC_080022.1, read as the reverse complement.
TTACACCAGGCTAGCCAGGGGGCAGCCCTGCCTATGGCAGCTACAACTGCATGATATAGAGGTTCCTCCCTGCACACCCAGGCCACTGGTCCTGGCAGTGGAGACACACACTGCAACTGGGAAGCAGGAAAGACCTCTTTCCCCCCAAGGGGCACTAGCGCCGCAAGCTGGCCACACTGGCCATCACTCCTGGGGCTGCCCAGCTCCAGAGAGAAGAGCTTCTGGGCACTAGAGGGTACTGACTACAAATATGAAACATCAAAGAAAACTGGTGCAAGAAAGAATCCCACAAACACCAGAAAGAGGGACAAGTGAAACTAAACTCATCAATCTGATAGAAAGAGATTTCAAAATAAAAATCATAAATGTGCTAATAGAGTTACAGAAAAATGTTCAAAAAATCAGGAAGGAAATCAAGAATGAGATACAAACTTTGAAAAATACACTATTTGAAATGAAACATACAATAGGGGGATTTAAAAGCAGATTAGATGAAACAGAGGAGATGATAAATGAAATAGAAATTAAACAACAGGAATACAAAGAAGCTGAGGCACAGAGAGGAAAAACAGAAAAGAAAGAATATTGAGACAACTGTGTGAATAATCCAAATGGAACAATATTCACATTATGGGGGACCAGAAGAAGAAGAGGGAGAAAAAGGGACAGAAAGTGTCTTTGAGGAGGTAATTGCCAAAAACTACCCCAATCTGGGAAGGGAGATAGTCTCTCAGGCCATGGAAGTGCACAGATCTCCCAACACAAAGGATCAAAGGAAGACAACACCAAGACATATAATTAAAAAAATGGGGAAGGGAGCCAAGATGGTGGCCTGAGTAGAGCAGCGGAAATCTCCTCCCAAAACCACATATATCTATGAAAATATAACAAAGACAACTCTTCCTAGAATAAAGACCAGAGGACAAAGGACAACATCCAAACCACATCCACACCTGCGAGAACCCAGCGGCTCGCGAAGGGGTTAAGAAACAGACCCCGGCCAGGCGGGACCCAAGCGCCCCTCCCGCCAACTCCTGGAGGGAGAAGAGGAGGCAGAGCGGGAGGGAGAGGGAGCCCAGGACTGCTGAACACCCAGCCCCAGCCATCCGGACCAGAGCACAGGCACAGTGCATACGTGGGGTCCTGGATACTAGGGAAACAGGGCAGCAAGAACGGTGAGTGGGTACCGGAGGCCTGGCGTTGGAGGACATAAGAAAAGCGAGCAGCCATTTTGTTGTTGTTGTTGTTGTTGTTGTTGTTGTTGTTTTGCTGAGGTGAGTGCTTTTTGGAAGTCTTAAAGTGACAGGGACCCCAATACAAGGGAAACACGGCAGCAAGACCGGCGAGTGGGTATCAGAGGCCGGCTGCGGGGAACAAAAGAAAAGCTAGCAGCCATTTTTTGTTGTTGTTGCTCTTTTGTTTTGGTGAGCGCTTTTTGCAAGTCTTAAAGGGACAGGGACTCCAATACTAGGGAAACAGAGCACCAAGACCGGCGAGCGGGGGCCTGAGGCTGGCGCCAGAGAATAAAGAAAAACGACCAGCCATTTTTTTTTTTTTTTTAATTAAAAAAAAATTTTTTTTTTTTCTGTGGTCTTTGTTTTGTTTTGGCGGGAGGTTTCTGGAACTCTCAAAGGGGCAGGGCGGGACACTTAGTCCAGAGGTAGGGAATCCGGGGATCTCCGGGCACTCTAATCCACTGGGCTACAGGGAGCACGGAGACCACTTACGGACATAAATACCCTCCCGGCCGCTCCCCCTCCAACGGGACTCCACCACTTTGGAGCAACAACCCGAGCCAGGACACGCCCACAGCAACAGCGGAGATAAACTCCACAGCAGGTGGGCAAGAAACAGAAGCCCTGTCTGAGCGCAGCTACTGAGCACAAGCCACTAGAGGTCGCTGTTCTCCCAGGAGAGGAGGGCCACAAACCAACAAGAAGTGATGTTCTCCCAGATGTTACTCGTCCCAGCTCTGCAAACTATTCCTATCACCATGAAAAGACAAAATTACAGGCAAACCAAGATCACAGAGACAACAGAGAAGGAGACAGACCTAACCAGTCTTCCTGAAAAAGAATTCAAAATAAAAATCATAAACATGCTGACAAAGATGCAGAGAAATATGCAAGAGAAACGGGATGAAGTCTGGAGAGAGATCACAGATGCCAGAAAGGAGATTACAGAAATGAAACAACCTCTGGAAGGTTTATAAGCAGAATGGATAAGTTGCAAGAGGCTACTGATAGAATTGAAACCAGAGAACAGGAACACATAGAAGCCGACTTAGAGAGAGATAAAAGGATCTCCAGGAATGAAACAATATTAAAAGAACAGTGTGACCAATCCAAAAGGAACAATATCCCTATTATAGAGGTACCAGAAGAAGAAGAGAGAGGAAAACGGATGGAAAGTATCTTGGAAGAAATAATTGCTAAAAACTTCCCCAATATGGGGGAGGAAATAATCGAACAGACCACAGAAATACACAGAACCCCAAACACAAAGGATCCAAGGAGGACAACACCAAGACACATAATAATTAAAATGGCAAAGATCAAGGACAAGGAAAGAGTTTTAAAGGCAGCTAGAGAGAAAAAGGTCACTTATAAAGGAAAACCCATCAGGCTATCATCAGACTTCTCGAGACAAACCCTACAGGCCAGAAGAGAATGGCATGATGTATTTAATGCAATGAAATAGAAGGGCCTTGAACCAAGGATACTCTATCCAGCATGAATATAATTTAAATATGATGGCAGGATTAAACCATTCCCAGACAAGCAAAAGCTGAGGGAATATGCTTCTCACAAAACACCTCTACAGGACATCTTACAGGGACTACTCTAGATGGGAGCACTCCTAGAAAGAGCACAGCATAAAACACCCAATATATGAAGAATCGAGGAGGAGGAACAAGAAGGGAGAGAAGAAAAGAATCTCCAGACAGTGTACATAACAGCTCAATAAGCAAACTAAGTTAGGCAGTAAGATACTAAAGAGGCTACCCTTGAACCTTTGGTAACCACGAATTTAAAGCCTGCAATGGCAATAAGTACATATCTTTCAATAGTCACCCTAAATATTAATGGGTTGAATGCACCAATCAAAAGACACAGAGTAACAGAATGGATAAAAAAGCAAGACCCATCTATATGCTGCTGACAAGAAACTCACCTCAAACCCAAAGACATGTACAGACTAAAACTCAAGGGATGGAAAAACATATTTCAAGCAAACAACAGTGAGAAGAAAACAGGGGTTGCAGTACCATTATCAGACAAAATAGACTTCAAAACAAAGAAAGTAACAAGAGATAGAGAAGGACACTACATAATGATAAAGGGCTCAGTCCTACAAGAGGATATAACCATTCTAAATATATATGCACCCAACACAGGAGCACCAGCATATGTGAAACAAATACTAACAGAACTAAAGGGGGAAATAGACTGCAATGCATTCATTCTAGGAGACTTCAACACACCACTCACCCCAAAGGATAGATCCACTGGGCAGAAAATAAGTAAGGACACGGAAGCACTGAACAACACAGTAGAGCAGATGGACCTAATAGACATCTATAGAACTCTACATCCAAAAGCAACAGGATATATTCTTCTCAAGTGCACATGGAACATTCTCCAGAATAGACCACATACTAGGCCACAAAAAGAGCCTCAGAAAATTCCATAAGATTGAAATCCTACAGACCAACGTTTCAGACCACAAAGGCATAAAACTAGAAATAAACGGTACAAAGAAAGCAAAGAGGCTCACAAACACATGGAGGGTTAACAACACGCTCCTAAATAATCAATGGATCAATGACCAAATCAAAATGGAGATCCAGCAATATATGGAAACAAATGACAACAACAACACTAAGCCCCAACTTCTGTGGGACGCAGCAAAAGCAGTCTTAAGAAGAAAGTATATAACAATCCAAACATATTTTAAAAAGGAAGAACAATCCCAAATGAATGGTCTAATGTCACAATTATTGAAATCGGAAAAAGAAGAACAGATGAGGCCTAAGGTCAGCAGAAGGAGGGACATAATAAAGATCAGAGAAGAAATAAATAAAATTGAGAAGAATAAAAAAGCAGCAAAAATCAATGAAACCAAGAGCTGGTTCTTTGAGAAAACAAACAAAATAGATAAGCCTCTAGCCAAACTCATTAAGAGAAAAAGAGAATCAACACAAATCAATGGAATAACAAGTAAGAATGGAAAAATCATGGCAGACTCCACAGAAATACAAAGAATTATTAAAGACTACTATGAAAACCTATATGCCAACAAGCTGGAAACCCTAGAAGAAATGGACAACTTCCTAGAAAAATACAACCTTCCAAGAGTGACCAAGGAAGAAACACAAAAGTTAAACAAAACAATTACGAGAAAAGAAATTGAAACGGTAATCAAAAAACTACCCAAGAACAAAACACCCGGAAAGGACGGATGTACCTGGGAATTTTATCAGACACACAGAGAGGACACAAAACCCATTCTCCTTAAAGTTTTCCAAAAATAGAAGAGGAGGGGATACTCCCAAACTCATTCTATGAAGCTAACATCACCCTAATACCAAAACCAGACAAAGACACCACCAAAAAAGAAAACTACAGACCAATATCCCTGATGAACGTAGATGCAAAAATACTCAACAAAATATTAGCAAACCGAATTCAAAAGTACATCAAAAGGATCGTACACTATGACCAAGTGGGATTCATACCAGGGATGCAAGGATGGCACACCATTCGAAAGTCCATCAACATCATCCACCATATCAACAAAAAGAAAGACAAAAACCACATGATCATCTCCATAGATGCTGAAAAAGCATTTGACAAAGTTCAACATCCATTCATGATAAAAACTATCAGCAAAATGGGAATAGAGGGCAAGTACCTCAACATAATAAAGGCCATCTATGAAAAACCCACAGCCAACATTATATTGAACAGCGAGAAGCTGAAAGTATTTCCGCTGAGATCAGGAACTAGACAGGGATGCCCACTCTCCCCACTGTTATTTAACATAGTACTGGAGGTCCTAGCCACGGCAATCAGACAAAACAAAAAAATACAAGGAATCCAGATTGGTAAAGAAGAAGTTAAACTGTCACTATTTGCAGATGACATGATACTGTACATAAAAAACCCTAAAGAATCCACCCCAGAACTACTAGAACTGATACCGGAATACAGCAAAGTTGCAGGATACAAAATCAACACACAGAAATCTATACCTTTCCTATACACCAACAATGAACCAACAGAAAGAGAAATCAGGAAAACAACTATATTCACAATTGCCTCAAAAAAAATAAAATACCTAGAAATAAACCTAACCAAAGAAGTGAAAGACTTATACTCTGAAAACTACAAGTCACTCTTAAGAGAAATTAAAGGGGACACTAGCAGATGGAAACTCATCCCATGCTCATGGCTAGGAAGAATTAATATCGTCAAAATGGCCATCCTGCCCAAAGCAATATACAGATTTGATGCAATCCCTATGAAACTACCAGCAACATTCTTCAATGAACTGGAACAAATAATTCAAAAATTCATATGGAAACACCAAAGACCCCGAATAGCCAAAGCAATCCTGAGAAAGAAGAATAAAGTAGGGGGCATCTCACTCCCCAACTTCAAGCTCTACTACAAAGACATAGTAATCAAGACAATATGGTACTGGCACAAGAGCAGAGCCACAGACCAATGGAACAGACTAGAGAATCCAGACATTAACCCAGACATATATGGTCAATTAATATTTCATAAAGGAGCCATGGACATACAATGGCGAAATGACAGTCTCTTCAACAGATGGTGCTGGCAAAACTGGACAGCTACATGTAGGAGAATGAAACTGGACCATTGTCTAACCCCATATACAAAAGTAAACTCCAAATGGATCAAAGACCTGAATGTAAGTCATGAAACCATTAAACTCTTGGAAGAAAACATAGGCAAAAACCTCTTAGATATAAACATGAGTGACCTCTTCTTGAACATATCTCCCCGGGCAAGGAAAACAACAGCAAAAATGAACAAGTGGGACTATATTAAGCTGAAAAGCTTCTGTACAGCAAAAGACACCATCAATAGAACAAAAAGGAACCCTACAGTATGGGAGAATATATTTGAAAATGACACATCCGATAAAGGCTTGACGTCCAGAATTTATAAAGAGCTCACACGCCTCAACAAACAAAAAACAAATAACCCAATTAAAAAATGGGCAGAGGAACTGAACAGATGGTTCTCCAAAAAAGAAATACAGATGGCCAACAGACACATGAAAAGATGCTCCACATCGCTAATTATCAGAGAAATGCAAATTAAAACTACACTGAGGTATCACCTCACACCAGTAAGGATGGCTGCCATCCAAAAGACAAACAACAACAAATGTTGGTGAGGCTGTGGAGAAAGTGGAACACTCCTACACTGCTGGTGGCAATGTAAGTTAGTTCAACCATTGTGGAAAGCAGTATGGAGGTACATCAAAATGCTCAAAACAGACCTATCATTTGACCCAGGAATTGCACTCCTAGGAATTTACCCTAAGAATGCAGCAATCAAGTATGAGAAAGATCAGTGCACCCCTATGTTTATCGCAGCACTATTTACAATAGCCAAGAATTGGAAGCAACCTAAATGTCCATCGATAGATGAATGGATAAAAAGATGTGGTACATATACACAATGGAATACTACTCAGCCATAAGAAAAGGGCAAATCCAACCATTTGTAGCAACATGGATGGAGTTAGGGGGTATTATGCTCAGTGAAACAAGCCAAGCGGAGAAAGAGAAATACCAAATGATTTCACTTATCTGTAGAATATAAGAACAAAGGAAAAACTGAAGGAACAAAACAGCAGCAGAATCACAGAACTCAAGAATGGACTAACAGGTACCAAAGGGAAAGGGACTGGGGAGGATGGGTGGGTAGGGAGGGATAAGGGGGGGAGGAAAAGGGGGGTATTAAGATTAGCATTCATAGTGGGGTGGGAGAAAGGGGAGGGCTGTACAACACAGAGAAGACAAGAAGTGATTCTGCAACATTTTGCTATGCTGATGGACAGTGACTGTAAAGGAGTATATAGGGGGGACCTGGTATAGGGGAGAGCCTAGTAAACAAAGTATTCGTCATGTAAGTGTAGATTAATGATAAAAAAAAAAAAAGCAGTTCCTGTGTGGTGACCTCCAAAGAGTTCTACATAATGATATAAAGGATATATAAAAGTGTAGGCAAAGGGTCTGTTTGTGTTTATACAGAGGATCAAAGCCTAATTTGGCTACCCCAAAAATGAACTAAGATACGATATGAAAAAGAACTTCCAACATCAGCACTCTCTGGAAGACTCATGACAGAAGATGATCAGCAAAAAAAACACCCAACAAAGATCCACACACTGCCACAGGTGTAGATGCACTCATCCCACCAGTTCCTGGACTTGCCATGGGAATGAGGAAGGAGATATCTAAGCTGGCCTGTGCATACAGTAAAACAACAAATTTGACTGGATCTATACTGTTGGAACTCAACCAAGAATTAGGAGAAGTGCAAATTGTAGCGCTCCAAAATCTTACAACCACAGACTATTTACTGTTAAAAGAACATGTGGGATGTGAATAGTCCCCAGGAATGGGTTGTTTTAATTTATCTGAATTCTCAGACTGTTCAAGTTCAGTTGGACAATATCCACCATATCATAGATAAGTTTTCACAAATGCCTAAGGTGTCTAACTGGTTTTCTTGGTTTCACTGGAGATGGCTGGTAATTACAGGTATGCTTTGGTTACGTAACTGTACTCCTATTATGTTAATGTGTGCGCACAATTTAATTAGTAGTTTAAAACCTATCCGTGCTGACGTTACTCTACAAGAAGATATGTCAAAGAAAAAATCAATCTTCCCAGGTCTTCTTCCGCCTGCTACTTCTATAGCCTTTCTTCTTCCTACCTAATTACAACACTTAAATAGAATTCGTGCCACATGTCGAATTTACCGAGTATCATAATTCTTCCAAGTGGTAAAGACAACTCAAGACAAATGCTGGGCATAGAAGCTACAGGGCATAAATATGCAAAGAAGTAAAAAGCTAATCTTTTCAAACAATAAGGCTTCTCTCTCACTTACCAACTTTACATTTCCCTGTATGGCCCCGGAAGATGACTGGTTAGCCAGAGACGGGTAAGATTCCTCAAGGGAGGAACAACCTAAGACAGGCACAGTCGCAGGGGGCCATCAGGTGAGAAAATGGGGATCAGCAGAGGTGAGGCTTAGAACCTCCCCCCTCATGTTCTGAGAGAAATCTTCTGCATACGTGGATGTTTTATTGCCCTTGTCTAGCTAGGATTAACACATAGTCTACAGGCACACACCTGATCATCTATCTACATTTGCTCTCTTACAACACTAAACTCTGTTTTCTACCTTTATCTCGTATCTACCTTCCACTTCAGCATTTTATTAAATATAATAATAATAAAGAGAGAAATGTGGTATCCACATATAAATCAAGTATAAAAATCAAATGAATATTCATATTTGAACTGACTGTTTATAGTTCATAATGCATGAACAAAACCGAAAGCTTCTGGGATGACTGCCCTTGTAATGTTCACCATGTAACTTATTCACTATGTAAGAATTTGTACTACATGTAAGAACTTGTTCGTTATGCATCAGAAGATTGGAGACTGACGAAAATTGGGCTTGGGGTGGACTGATGATTGTGCATTGAGTACTGACCCCCCCTATACAGAATTTTATTGTTGTTGTCAATCGTTTGATCAATAAATATGAGAGATGCCCTCAAAAAATAAAAATAAAAAATATATATACATATATATATATACAGATATATATATAAACACACTTCCAATTGTAAAATAAATAAGTAACCGGGATGTAATGTATAGCATAAGGAATATAGTCAAAATATTGTAACAACTTGGTATGGTGATAGCTGATACCTAGAATTATCATGTATATAAATGTTGAATCACCATGTTATACACCTGAAACTAATGTAATACTGTGTGTCAACTACCCTTCAATAAAAATAATTATTGAGGAAAAAAAAAAACTTAATAAAATATTAGCAAATCAAATTCAAAACTATATCAAAAGGATCATACACCATGACCAAGTGGGATTCACCCCAGGGATGCAAGGATGGTACAACATTCGAAAATCCATCAACATCATCCACCACATCGACAAAAAGAAAGACAAAAACCACATGATCATCTCCATAGATGCTGAAAAAGCATGTAATAATATTCAACATCCATTCATGATAAAAACTATCAGCAAAATGGGAATAGAGGGCAAGTACCTCAACATAATAAAGGCCATATATCATAAACCCAGAGCCAACATTAGACTGAACAGTGAGAAGCTGAAAGCTTTTCTTCTGAGATCGGGAACTAGACAGGGATGCCCACTCTCCCCACTGCTATTTAACATAGTACTGGAGGTCCTAGCCACACCAATCAGACAAAACAAAGAAATACAGGGAAACTAGATTGGTAAAGAAGAAGTTAAACTGTCACTATTTGCAGATGACATGATATTGTACATAAAAAACCCTAAAGACTCCACCCCAAAACTACTAAAACTGATATCAGAATATAGCAAAGTTGCAGGATACAAAATTAACACACAGAAATCTGTAGCTTTCCTATACACTAACAATGAACCAATAGAAAGAAAAATCAGGAAAACAATTCCATTCACAATTGCATCAAAAAGATAAAATACCTAGGAATAAATCTAACCAAAGAAGTAAATGACCTATACTTTGAAAACTACAAGACACTCTTATGAGAAATTAAAGGGGACACTAACAAATGGAAACTCATCCCATGCTCGTGGCTGGGAAGAATTAATATCGTCAAAATTGCGATCCTGCCCAAAGCAATATACAGATTTGATGCAATCCCTATCAAATTACCAGCAACATTCTTCAATGAACTGGAATAGATAATTCAAAAATTCATATGAAAACACCAAAGACCCCGAATAGCCAAAGCAATCCTGAGAAAGAAGAATAAAGTAGGGGGGATCTCACTCCCCAATTTCAAGCTCTACTATAAAGCCACAGTAATCAAGACAATTTGGTACTGGCACAAGAAGAGACCCACAGACCAGTGGAACAGACTAGAGTCTCCAGACATTAACCCAAACATATATGGTCAATTAATATTTGATAAAGGAGCCATGGACATACAATGGCGAAACGACAGTCTCTTCAACAGATGGTGCTGGCAAAACTGGACAGCTACATGTAGGAGAATGAAACTGGACCATTGTCTAACCCCATATACAAAAGTAAACTCAAAATGGTTCAAAGACCTGAATGTAAGCCATAAAACCATTAAACTCGTGGAAAAAAACGTAGGCAAAAACCTCTTAGACATAAACATGAGTGACCTCTTCTTGAACATATCTCCCCGGGCAAGGAAAACAACAGCAAAAATGAACAAGTGGGACTATATTAAGCTGAAAAGCTTCTGTACAGCAAAAGACACCATCAATAGAACAAAAAGGATCCCTACAGTATGGGAGAATATATTTGAAAATGACACATCCGATAAAGGCTTGATGTCCAGAATATATAAAGAGCTCACACGCCTCAACAAAAAAAAAACAAATAACCCAATTAAAAAATGGGCAGAGGAACTGAACAGACAGTTCTCCAAAAAAGAAGTACAGATGGCCAACAGACACATGAAAAGATGCTCCACATCGCTAATTATCAGAGAAATGCAAATTAAAACTACAGTGAGGTATCACCTCACACCAGTAAGGATGGCTGCCATCCAAAAGACAAACAACAACAAATGTTGGTGAGGCTGTGGAGAAAGGGGAACACTCCTACACTGCTGGTGGGAATGTAAGTTAGTTCAACCACTGTGGAAAGCAGTATGGAGGTACATCAAAATGCTCAAAACAGACTTACCATTTGACCCAGGAATTGCACTCCTAGGAAGTTACCCTAAGAATGCAGCAATCAAGTATGAGAAAGATCAGTGCACCCCTATGTTTATCGCAGCACTATTTACAATAGCCAAGAATTGGAAGCAACCTAAATGTCCATCGATAGATGAATGGATAAAAAGATGTGGTACATATACACAATGAAATACTACTCAGCCATAAGAAAAGGGCAAATCCAACCATTTGCAGCAACATGGATGGAGCTGGAGGGCATTATGCTCAGTGAAACAAGCCAAGCGGAGAAAGAGAATTACCAAATGATTTCACTCATCTGTGGAGTATAAGAACAAAGGAAAAACTGAAGGAACAAAACAGCAGCAGAATCACAGAACTCAAGAATGGACTAACAGGTACCAAAGGGAAAGGGACTGGGGAGGATGGGTGGGTAGGGAGGGATAAGGGGGGGGAGAAGTAGGGGGGTATTAAGATTAGCATGCATGGGGGGGTAGGAGAAAAGGGAGGGCTGTACAACACAGAGAAGGCAAGTAGTGATTCTACAACATTTTGCTATGCTGATGGACAGTGACTGTAAAGGGGTTTATAGGGGAGACCTGATATAGGGGAGAGCCTAGTAAACATAATATTCGTCATGTAAGTGTAGATTAGTGATACCAAAAACAAAACAAAACAAAACAAAAAAAAAAAAAAGGACTGTTCCTGTGTGGTAACCTCCAACGAGTTCTACACAAGGGTATAAAGGGCATATACAAGTGTAGGCAAAGGTTCTGTTTGCGTTTATACAGAAATCAAAGCCTAATTGGGCTACCCTGAAAATGAACTAAGATACAATATGAAAGAGAACTTTCAACATCAGCACTCTCTGGAAGACTCATGCCAGAAGATGGTCATCAAGAAATCCCAACAAAGATAAACGCACTGCTACAGCTGTAGATGCACTCATCCCACCAGCTTCTGGACTTGCCATGGGAATGAAGGAGATTTCTAAGCTGGCCTGTGCATACAGTAAAACAACAAATTTGACTGGATCTATACTGTTGGAACTCAACCAAGAATTAGGAGAAGTGCAAATTGTAGCACTCCAAAATCTTACAACTACAGACTATTTACTGTTAAAAGAACATAAGGGGTGTGAACATTCCCCAGGAATGGGTTATTTTAATTTGTCTGATTTCTCTCAGACTGTTCAAGTTCAGTTAGACAATATCCACCATATCATAGATAAGTTTTCACAAATGCCTAAGGTGCCTAACTGGTTTTCTTGGTTTCACTGGAGATGGCTGGTAATTACAGATATGCTTTGGTTATGTAACTATACTCCTATTATGTTAATGTGTGTGCGCAATTTAAGTAGTAGCTTAAAACCTATACATGCTGAAGTTACTCTACAAGAAGATATGTCAAAGAAATAATCAATCTTCCCATGTTTTCTGCCGCCTGCTACTTCTATAGCTTTTCTTCTTCCTTCCTAATTACAACACTTAAATAGAATTCGTGCCTCATATCAAATTTACCGAGTATCATAATTCTTCCAAGTGGTAAAGATACCTCAAGACAAATGCTGGGCATAGAAGCTACAGGGCATAAATATGCAAAGAAATAAAAAGCTAACCATTTCAAACAATAAGGCTTCTCTCTCACTTACCAACTTTACATTTCCCTGTATGGCCCCGGAAGATGACTGGTTAGCCAGAGACGGGTAAGATTCCTCAAGGGAGGAACAACCTAAGACAGGCACAGTCGCAGAGGGGCCATCAGGTGAGAAATTGGGGATCAACAGAGGTGAGGCTTAGAACCTCACCCCCCCGTTCTGAGAGAAATCTTCTGCATACGTGGATGTTTTATTGCCCTTGTCTAGCTTGGATTTACACGTAGTCTACAGGCACACACCTGATCATCTACATTTGCTCTCTTACAACACTAAACTATGTTTTCTACCTTTATCTTGTATCTACCTACCACTTCAGCATTTTATTAAAAATAATAATAATAAAGAGAGAAATGTGATATCCACATATAAATCAAGTATAAAAACCAAATGAGTATTCATATTTGAACTGACTGTTTATAGTTCATAATGCATGAGCAAAACCGAAAGTTTCTGTGATGACTGCCCTTGTACTGTTCACTATGTAACTTATTCATTATGTAAGAATTTGTTCTCCATGTAAGAACTTGTTTGTTATGCCTCAGAAGATTGGAGACTGACGAAAATTAGGCTTGGGGTGGATTAATGATTGTGCATTGAGCATTGACTCCCCTATACAGAATTTTATTGTTGTTAACAACCATTTGATCAATAAATATGAGAGATGCCCTCACAAAAAAAAAAAAAAAAAAAAAAAAAAAAGGACAGACTTCCAATGGTAAAATAAATTAGTAACCAGGATGTAATGTATAGCATAAGGAATATAGTCAAGATATTGTAACAGCCTGGTAGGGTGATAGCTGGAACCTAGAATTATGTATATAAATGTTCTACCACTGTGTTGTACACTTGAAACTCATGTAATGTAATACTGTGTCAACTACCCTTCAATAAAAAATAATTATCTAAAAAAAAAAAAAAAAAAAACTAAAAACAGAAATACCATTTGACCCAATAATTCATCTCCCAGGGATTTACCTGAAGAAAACAAGATCCCTGATTCAAAAAGACATATACACCCCTATGTTTATCACAGCATTCTTATAAAAGCCAGGATATGGAAGCAATCTAAGTGTCCATCAGTAGATGAATGGACAAAGAATATGTAGTACATAGACACAAGGGAATATTATTCAGCCATTAAAAGAAAGCAAATCCTCCCACTTGCAACAACATGAATGGAGCTAGAGGACATTATGCTCAGTGAAATAAGCCAGGTAGATAAAGATAAGTACCAAATGATTTCCCTCATTTGTGGAGTATAACCACATAGCAAAACTGAAGGAACAAAAAAGCAGCAGACTCACAGACTCTAAGGAGGGACTAGCGGTTACCAAAGGGAGGTTGGGAAGGGTGGGTGGGGAGGGAGGGAGAAGGGGATTAAGGGACTTTAGAATGAGCACACACAATATAGGCAGGTCATGGGGTAGGCAGTATAGCATACAGAAGACAAATAACAACTCTATAGCATCTTACTATGTTGATGGACAGTGATTACAATGGGGTGGGGGGGCTTGATAATATGGGTGTATGTTGAAACCACAATGTTGCTCATGTGAAACCTTCTTAAGATTGTATATCAATGATACCTTAATTTTTTTTAAAAAAAGAAAGCTCAAATCAATACTGTAAGTTATCAGGAAACTATACAAATCAATAACCTAAGTTCTAACTTAGGAAATACACAGAGTAGAGCAATTAAACCTAATGCAAGCAGAAGTAAATAATCAAGATTGAAGCAGAAATAAATAAGAAAATGAAAATAAAACAAAATCAATTAATAGAAAAGTTGTTCTATGAAACTACCAACAAAATGCACAATACTTTAGCTAGACTAACCAAGAAAGAAAGAGGACTCAATTATTAATACCAGGGATAAAAGAGAAGAAATTACTATCAACCTTTACAGAAATAAAAAGGTTTATGATTTCTAAACCTTAAGGGTTTAGATGATACTTTTCTAAGGGTATATGATAAACAACAAATTAGATAACCTAGATGAAATGGGAAAATTCTAATAAAGACACAACCTGCTAAAACTGACTAAAGAAGAAACTGAAAATCTGAATAGACCTGTAAGAAGAAAAGATACTGAATTAATAATATAAGCTTCTCACAAAGAAAAGCCTAGGCCAGATCACTGGTTTTTAACAAATGTTTAAGCAATTAACATCAAACTTTCACAGCTTTCCATAACATAGAAGAGGGAACACTTTCTGACTTTTTCTATGAAGATAGTATTATTCTGATACCAAAACCAAAAACTAACAAGAAAATACAAACATCTAATATAATATATAGATGGAAGAAGCCTGACACAATACTAACAAACCAAATCTAACAACACATAAAAAGGATTATGACACCATAACTGTTATTGTCTAAAATGTATTGTTATGGTCAAATGCAGTATGTTCAAATACTAACCACCAAAAGTGATGATGTTAGGAGGTGGGGACTTTAAGACTGTGGTGGATCATGAGGCTTAACACCTTCATGAATGGGATTAATGTTCTTATTTTTTTTAAAGCTAGGGAGAGCTCCCTTGTCCCTTCTAACATGTGAGGTTATAATGAAAAGATGGCTGTCTAGGATGAAAGCCTTCAACAAACACTGAATCTACCATGACTTGATCTTGGCACTTCCCAGCCTCCAGAACTGTGAGAAATAAATTCCTACTGTTTAAAAGCTACCCAGTCTATTGTATTTTTGTTATAGCAGCCCAAATGGACTTAGACAATGACTAAGTGGGACTTATCCCAGGAATGCAAGGTTGGGTCAAGTGATAAAAATCAATCGATATAACATGCTATATCGATAAAGCACAGAAATCACATTATCTCAAAAGACACAGAAATAGCACATGACAAAATCTAACATTCATGATAAAACCACTCAACTATTCAGAAATAGAAGGTAACTTCTTCAACCTGATAAAGGGCATCCAAGAAAACCCACAGCTAACATCCTACTTAATGGTAATGGACTAAAAAGCTTTACCTAAGAGCAAAAACAAACAAGAATGTCCTCTCTCACCACTTCCATTCAATATTGTACTGAAGGTTGTGTTGCAAGAACTGAGCGAACTATGTGCAAGGAGTTGGGACACTGAGACGTTTAGTGAGAAGCAGTTTATTAGTGCTAGCTCTGGCTCAGCAGATTCATATCCAAAGGCTGAGCCCCAAGCACAGTAGGGACATGCCTTTTATACATTCACTGCAAGGGTAAAGGAGAATCAGCCCCCAAGAATGTTGCAGTGGGAGCTGTTAGTGTACTATAGGTTCAGCCAGAATGCTAGTTATGTTTTAACCTACCTCAATAAAGGGTACCAGGATACTCTATTGTAAACTAACGGGCTAAGGTGACTATGATCAACATGCTGTTCCATATCACTGGATCCTGGTGGGGGGTATATCGTTACATTGTTTTAAATTCAAGCACCCTGGTGTTTCTCTGCGTTGAAGCCTTAAAGGAACATTGTCCCTTTTCTTGGTTTCCTACCACAGTTCTAGCAAGGGAAATTAGGTGAGAAAACAAATAAAAGACTTCCAGATTGTAAAGGAAGAAATAAAACTATCTCTGTTTGAAGAAGACAGGATCATATATACAGAAAATCCTACAGGACACACAAAAAAACTAATAGAACCTATAAGTGAGTTCAGCAAGGTTCAGACCACAAAACCATCATTAAAAAAATCAACAGTATTTCTAAACTCTTGGAACCACATTATACAAGTTTAAGAAAATTCCATTTATAATAATATCAAAAATAATATACTCAGTAATTAATTTTTAAAGTACAAGACTTGAAAACAGAAAACTATGAAACAGTATTGAAAGAAATTAAAGATGACCTAAATAAATGGAAAGACATCTCATGTTCATGGATCAGCAGACTTAACATTGTTACAGTGGCAATATGCCCCCAAACAACATATAGATTTAAAACTGATTCTATCAAAATGCCAGCTGTCTTTTTTACAGATTGACAAGATGAATCCAGAATAGGCAAAACAATTTTTAAAAAGGGAACAAAAGATACATACCTCTTAGCTTCAAAACAATACTAAGCTACAATAATGAACACAATATAATTAGAACAATGGAATAGTGCTGCGGGAACCATGGAAACCATGAACAAGGAGTCAGGACACCAAGACATTTGGCAAGAAGCACAGTTTATTAGTGCCAGCACTGGCTCAGAGGTTTCATATCCAAAGGCTGAGCCCTGAGAGCAGCAGGGCCATGCCTTTTATATGTTCCCTACAAGGTACAAGGAGAGTCAGCCCCCAGGAAATGTTGCAGTGGGAGCTATTAAATCACTACAGGTGTAGCCAGGATGCTAGTTATATTTTAACCTATCTCTGTAAACGTTACCCGGATACCCCACTGTAAACTAATGGGCCTACATGACTATGATTAACATGCTGCTCTATATCACCTGCTCCCAGTGGAGGGATACATTGTTACATTGTTTCAACCTCAAGCACCCTGTGATTCCTCTACATTCCTGAAGCCTCAACAAAAACTTTGTACCTTTCCTTGGCTTCCTACCTCAATAGAATTGGAAGTCTAGAAATAAACTGTATTAGATAAGCTAATACAGTTTATTTCTAGACATATCTATCTATAATCAATTGATTTTTGACAAGGATGCCAGATCATCCAATGAGGGCAAGAACAAAGGATGCTGAGGCAACTGTATATAACTATGCAAAATAATGAAGTTGGGGAAGTTAAAATAGATGGCGGAGTAGGAAAGCACGGTGGAAACCTCCTTACACACACACATCAAGGAAACAACTACAGGAAATAGAACTAGTAAACCTGAAAATGACTTGAAGACTGCAGAACAGATCATCTTCATTTGGTGAAGAAAAGAAGACCACACAGAGAAGGGTAAAGTGGCACTACCATGATCAATTTAAATCCAAGCCCTTCCTCCACCCCAACCCAGAGAAAGGAGAATGAGGAACAAGCAGGGAGGGAATAGGCACTCAGTGACTTTGCACACCTGGCCCTGGAGATCTTCTCTAAGAACATAAGTCCACGTTGGACTGGGTTTTGGTGATTAGCAGGGCTGGACACCAGGTAGGGTTGGAGTACTCTGGTAGGCTGAGACTCCAGCCACTTGTGGAAGAGAGGCACACTCAGGCAGTCCCACTGAGACTGAAAATAGATGTGGAAGTTTGAAAGATTTGCCAGCAATGGGAAGGGCACCAGACACGCAAGGGTTGGATGGAGATCACTCTGCAGCAGAAAGGACAGGTGGACAACACTCCCACAGCTGTCCCTAAGCTAAACAGATCAGGCACTTGCAGGAGCCCCAAACACTCCATCCCCATCACCAGCACCTCAGCCCCAAGGCCTCCCCTGCACACTGTCCCTACTGCCCACTGGGCCTGCTTGGTGCAGCATCATTACACTTTGCTGCATGTCAGACAGATGGATTTTTCCCAGCTTTCAACACCCTATCTCAGCCCAACTAGGAAGGCACCTGAGGAAGCCAGCTCCAAGGCTCCCTCCTGCAGGCAGCCCAGCCTAGTAACAGGAAGCCACAATACGCAACAACCTGCACCAGACCCAGAGCCACGTGACCACCCTGCCCATCCCATTAGCCCAGCAGCATGGCCACTGCTGCAGGGCAGGCAAAGGATGACCCCCAAACAATCCCAGCACAAGCACCTCTGCTCTTCTCACAAAGGGAAAGATGAAGCAAACTGCCGTTTGCAGTGAACTGTGATAGACCACTGACAGCAGACACAGAAAGACGGCTCTGCCCACTGCCCTCCAACAGCAACTGGGGCTCCACCATGAAGGAGAACCAGACACTGAAGAGTAAAGAGTCTTGAGCTTCTGGGCACCACAAGTTGGCTTCTTCATAAAGCCATTACTCTATACCAGGATGCACAGCAGATCTATCTAGTACAAAGGAAAAACATGGAAACCCTGACAAAATGAGGAGGCACAGCAATATGTTCCAACAAAAGTGCAGGATAAGACCCCACAAAGAGGGCAAAGTGAAACAGAGATCACCAATCTTCTTGATAAAGATTTCAAAGTAACAGTCATAAATATGCCCATTAACCTGCAGTAAAGTATTGAAGATCTCAGGGAGGACTTAAACAAAGAGACAGGTGAGCTGAAAAAGAGCCACTCAAAGCTGAAGAATAAAGTAACAAATGAAATATACAATGGAGGGAATGAATAATAGATTACTGCAAGCAGAGGACACAATCAATGGAATGGAAATTAGAGAAAAGACACACAACAAAGATGAGTGACAGAGAAAAAAGATTCTCTAGGAATGAAAGAATAAGAGAGCTGTGTGACCAATCCAAATGAAACAACATTTGCAGAATAGGGGTACCAGAAGAAGACAGAGACAAAGAGATAGAAAGTCTCTTTGAGGAAATAAAAATTGTTGAAAAAGTCCCCAATCTGGGGAAGGAAATAGACACTCAGCTCATGGGCACACAGAGAGCCTCTAACAAAAGGAACCCCAGAAAAACAAAACCAATACATATAATAATTAAAATGACAAAAATTAAGGATAAGAAGAGAGTACTGAAAGAGGCCAAAGAGAGAAAAAAGACAACTTATAAAAGAAACCCCATCAGGCTATCAGCAGACTTCTCAGCAGAAACTTTACAGGCCAGAAGTGACATGAAATATTTAATATACTAAAACAAAAGGACCTTCAACCAAGAATCTTCTACCCAGCAAGATTACCATTCAAATGTGAAGGAGAGATTAAACATTTCCCAAATAATTGAGAGCTGAAGGAACTTATAACCTGTAATTACATTACAGGACATGTTAAAGGGACTGTTGTAGATGGAAATGTTCCTAAATCTAAA
Source organism: Manis pentadactyla (assembly GCF_030020395.1). NCBI lineage: Eukaryota > Metazoa > Chordata > Mammalia > Pholidota > Manidae > Manis > Manis pentadactyla. Next base: position 41,258,811 of record NC_080022.1, on the reverse strand, counting down.
CAAATACTAAAATTTCACCAGTGAAAATAAACCTATAGCAAAGATAGCAGACCAACTACTTACCAAGCAAGAAAAAACTGAAACAAAAGTAGCAAAATCAACTGTACACAAAATCAGCCAAGGGATACACAAAAAATGAAGATTATGACATCTAATACATAAAGTATGGAAGAGGAGGAAGAATAAAAGATGTACTTTTAGACTATGTTCAAAATACAGCAATCATCAACCTAATGTAGACTGTTATACAGTTAAGAAGCTACCCATGAACCTTATGGAAACCACAAACTTAAAGCCTACAACAGATGCACAAAAAATCTGAAAAGAGAAATCCAATCACATAACTAAAGAAAACCATCAAATAACAAGAGAAGAATATGAGAGGAGGAAAGGAACAGAGAGGAACTATAAGAACAACCAGAAAACAATAAAATGGCAATAAGTATATGCCTGTCAGAAATTACCTTACATGTAAATGGACTGGAAGCACCAATCAAAAGCCACAAGGTGGCAGAATGGATAAAGAAACAAGACCCATCTATATGCTATCTACAAGAGACTAATTTCAGACCTAAAGACAAAGACTGAAAGTGAAGGGATGAAAAAAGGTATTTTGGCAAATAATAGGGAAAAAAAGCAGGAGTAGCAGTACTTGTATCAGTCAAAAATTTCCAAACAGGGAAAATAACGAGACAAAGAAGGACATTATATAATGAAAAGGGGATCAGTCCAACAAGAGAATATAACCATCATAAATATCTATGTACTCAATATAGGATCACTCAAATATGTGAAACAAATACTAACAGAATTACAGGGGAAATAGAAGGCAATGCATTCATTGTAGGACACTTTACCACACCACTTACATCAGCAGACAAATCAACCAGACACAAAACAGATAAGGAGACAGAGGCACTGGACAACACATTAGATCAGATGGACTTAAGAGATTTCTACAGAACTTCCACCTAAAAGCAGCAGGATACATATTTTTCTCAAGTCCACATGGAACATTCTCCAGAACAGATCACATGCTAGGCCACAAAAAGAGCCTCAATAAATTTAAAAAGACAGAAATTTTATCAAGCAGCTGCTCAGACCACAATGGTATGAAACTAGAAATAAATTACACAAAGAAAACAAAAAGGCCCACAAACACATGGGGCTAAACAATATGCTTCTAGAAAATCAATGGACCAATGATCAAATTAAAACAAATCAAGCAATATATGGAGACCAATCAAAATAAAAATACAACAGTCCAAAATTTGTGGGATGCTGCAAAAGCAGTTCTAAGAGGGAAATACACAGCAATATATATAGGCCTACCTCAAGAAACCAGAATAATCCCAAATACACAGTCTACATTCACAATTGAAGAAACCAGAAAATGAAAAACAAATGAAACCCATAGTACAAGGAGGGACATACTAAAGACCAAAGCAGAAGTAAATAAAATTGAGAAGAAAACAATAGGAAAAAAAAAAATCAATGAAACCCAGAGCTGGTTCTTTGAGAAGATAAACAAAATAGACAAACCCCTAGCCAGACTTATCAAGGAAAAAAGAGAATACACAGATAAACAAAACTGGAAATGAAAAGACTAATAGTCACAGCAGACACCACAGAAATACAAAGATTAGAGAATTCTGTGAAAAACTATATGTCAATACGTTGGACAACCTAGAACAAATGGACAAATTCCTAGAAAAATACAACCTCCCAAGACTGACCCAGGAAGTAAGAGAAAAATCTGAACAGGCCAATTACGAATAACAAAACTGAACTGGCAATCAAAAAACTCCCAAGAAACTAAAGTCCAGAACCAGATGGCTTCACAGCTGAATTCTACCAAACATTTAAAGAGCTAATACCCATCCTATCCTTCTTAAAGTATTCCAAAAAGTAGAAGAGGGAATACTTCCAAACTCATTCTATGAGGCCAGCATCACTCTAATACCAAGACCAGACAGAGACACTACTTTACCATTGTGGAGGGGTTGTGGTGGGTGAGATGGTGAGTGAATTAAAAGGCACAAAAAATCTCTATCATAATATAAGTTGGTCAAATGGATGGTAGTACACCATGGAGAATGTAGTACACCATACAGAATCAATGATTCTGTAACATTTTCCTATGTTGACAGACAGTAACCACATTAGTGGGGAAAAGGATTTAATAATATGGGTGTTGAACCACTGTGTTGGATAGTTGAAATCAATATAAGATTGTATATCAATGATACTTCAATTTTAAAAAGGATAGGCAGAGAAAGACAAATACCATATGATTTCACTTATTTGTGGAATATATAAAAACAAAACAAAACAAAACAGAAGGAACAAAACAGCAGTAGACTCAGAGACATTGAGAAATGATTAGTGGTTACCAAGGGGTAAATAAAATTAATTTATTTAAATGAATAAATTCTCTCTTTAAAAAAAAATTGTTGAACCCTTACCATACACCATATTAAAGTATTAAACTATTGGTAATAAGCTAAAACTATTAAATTCTTGGAAGAAAACACAGGCATCAATCTTTGTGACCCTGAATTAGGCCAATGGCTTCTTAGATATGACACCATAGCACAAGCAACAAAAATAAATACATTGAACATGACCAACCTTAAAAAATTTGTTTAAAAAGGACACTATCAAGAAAGTGAAAAAAGACAAACCACGGAATGTAGTATCTGCAAAATCACTTATCTAGTAAGGGACTAGTATCCAGAATATATAAAGAACTCTTACAATTCAACAAAAAGGTAAATAATCCAATTTAAAAATGAGTAAATGATTTTAGTATTTATTTCTCCTAAGAAAGCCAAATTAACAAGATGATTTCAGCTGGTGGTAAGTGTTAACAAAATAAACTAGAATGATGACTGTAAAGTTGTTGTGAGGGAGAGGGGTTCTATATTACTTGGATGGCTTGGGAAGTCTCTTAGAGGAGTTGATATCAGAGCAGAGATTTGAATGAGAGGAGTCAGTCAAGTGAAGAATCTGGGGGAAAAGTTCCAAGCAGAAGGAATGGCAGGAAATGATTAATGAGTAGGCTTGCTCTCACATTCTCAGCAAGAGATATTTCAAATTTCTTCCTCTCTCACCACAAACACTCTCCTTCAGCACATTTCCACTTGGCTTTCGCACAGGCATTTCAACTCATTATGTCTAAAACTAAGTCATTCTTCCCTCTCAAATGCTATCTGTCTCCTCTAACCAAAGTTTCCTAATTTCTGCTCCTAAAAATCTGCCAAATCCTTCCATTTAACTCCATCTCCACTATCACCACCCTAATCCAGACCTCAATAATCCATTCCCTAAACTGTCCCACCTTCTAACTCCTCTTTCTTTATCTACTCTCTCTCCTCTAATCTTCCTCCACACAGTAGCCAGAGGTATCTTTTCAAACCATAAACCTGAGCAAATAAGCAAACAAGCAAAAAAAAAACCTTCAATGGCTCTATATTGTTCTTAGGATAAAAACACAAATTTCTTAATTATTCTCTACAGAGACCCTGCCTGTCCTGGTGTTAGCTTACCTTTAAAGTCCCCACCATTCCTAGGTCCCAGCCACACCATCTTGCATTCCCTGAATGAGCCAATCACCTTAGGACTTTTACATGACTTATTTCCATTACCTAAAGTATCTTTACTCACCTACCTTCACTTTGTTAACTGGCTAATTCCTACTCATCCTTCAGTTCTCTAAGAAGAGAAACTTTACCTGAATCCCTAGACTAGATTATCTACTACTTGCATAATATTTTCTTGTAACACCCTTTTCTTTTATAGTACAGTAGGGAAATAAAACTTTCCTGGATTTATCAGTGTCCCTGTAAAAAGAGCCAACATTTCCACATACCATAAGGGTGAGATCTGTTGTTTTCCTCATCTGAAAGGATAATAAAAACTTTTATTTCCCAGAAATGACCCAAAAGGTTACAGCCTGGATTAGGTCCCTAAAATAAGCCCTCAAGGTACAAGTAAGAGGGAAGCAGCTAGTCGCTAGGTATTTACATGTAAAACAACAACAAAAAAAAAAAAAAAAAAACGAATCCCCAGAACTTGGAAATGTCTCTATAAAAGCAGAGCTCCACAATGCCATCTGGCTCCAGGAGAGATTTTATTTGTATACCAAAGGGCTGAAGTTAGGTTTTAAAGTTAGGTAATAAAGGCTTATTACCTTTCTAAGGGAATCCTCTCAGGAGGGGAGAAGGACAGTTGCCTCTTTACTCTTTAAAAACATAAAACAATCATTTTCCTCATTCCTTGCCTACAGCTATTCGGCTACCTGTGTCAGACAATTGTCTGGCTCTGAATAGGCATTGACCTAAGGGTAAGAACTAAGCCAGAGGCAGGCCAATACACTTATTACTTTGAAATCAGTCTCTGACCCAGAATATCGCATCTGTACATTCAGGATAAAATTAATAAAAATGAGTATTAAAAACCCAGTAAGTACTTAAAAGTATAAAAAATTCTGAAATTACTTAATGTTCATCAAATCCTTTCATTGAACTTCATCTCTACTATTGCCACCCTAATCCAGACCTCTATAATCCTTTCTCTAATACTCATTTCATATAGGTGTATGAAATTTATATACACTTATATACATTTCAGTATAGACTGAAAAAAATTGATGAATGAATGAAGAGATATCAGTGCTTTCATAAGCCCCTGCTGAGAAGTAATCTAGGATGGCAATAAGTGCCCAAAAGCTTTTCCTAATGGTAGAATAAAGGACTTTGTGGAGAAAACTACTAAATAAATAAAACCAGAAACAATTTTCCTTTTCCCATTAACAAATTTCTGAAAACGTTATATATGTCCATGAAAAAGAGAAATTTACCTTGCCAAAACCAATTGTACAAACTATTCTAGAACATACATTTTTTAGGGTCACTTAATGTAAGGGAGACCTGTATCCATAGAGCCAAATACCATCTCTCTCACTCCAAACCTTTCCACCGTTACCACTGTTAGAAGTAGATAGCTAGACTTGAGCAGGGAGGAGGAGACTTCAGCTGACTGGTTGTTTACAGTCTGAACATTGCCTGTACACTGTTCTCCAGGGATGTGGGAAGGGTACAAATAACAGATCAGCTGACACAGGCTGATTCCAATATGAAGAACAAGTTGGTCCAAACTTTAGCCCCCAAATACATTATACTCTCATTACCATGACAGTAGCAGTACAATTCTGACCCCCTTTGTGGGGATGACTGCCACGACAGCTCTAATGAAAACCAAATATTGCCAAAACTCCCCCCAGGCTCCATGGCCTCCACCCTCATCCCTGCCTGATATGAGGGTGGAGCAAGCCCAACCTCCAAGGAAACCACACCTGTTCCCTTTGAAACCCAGTCCCACTTAAGTGACTATTCATCTGCCTTTACATAAAAAAGCCTCCCTATTGTTCCCTGGGGTGACTCCCTCTGGTCCGCCAGAGCCCAACTGTTGGGTGTATACTTTTGCCTTTCTCTAAAGTCTCATTCTCCAAATAAACTCTTCCAAGGACCTGTCTCTGTGAACACACACACACACACCACACTAGCACACACTCTAAATGACTACTTTAGGGAAAAGGGCAAAAAAGCTCAGATTAATAAAAAGTACAAATTTTAAAAATTTTATCTATATGCTAGTTAAAAGTAAACTTCACTTTAGATACAAATCACTCTGATATTATAATCTCAATTCATCAGAAAGTTATCCATGAAGACTCCATTAAGTGACTTAAATAGAAAATAATGTAATTTCAACCTCAAGATGCTTTAAAATACAGGTCAATAATCACTGAAAGATGCTATTGAAATGTATTTTTAAATGAGCCTTCTAGTCTATCATCCTGCAGGGAACAAGGGGAACAATTTTTTCTTTCATCTAAGTACAGAATCATGCAAAAGTTGTTATAGAACATGGGATTTGATATTGGTTGTGAAATGAGTATTAGGAAACTAGTCTTTAAAAAAAAGGAAGACCCCAAAGTAACACTGATATGGTAACAACAACCTGCATTTCAAGAGAAAAGCACATAATCAATTCATAGAGTGGTCTGCCTGTTCTGCTTCATTTCCTAAATCCTTAGGAAAAGGATATTTTAAGTACACTAAGAATTACTGAGTTGAAGTCAGTCTTAAATGGGCTTAATGTGCAATAGCTTCTCACAAAGGGATTAACATAGCCTCATAGGGCCTTTTAATTGTTACACTCTGGTATGAGCTATGGAGTGAGAGATAGGATTTTGATTTCCATCCCTGCCAACTTGGTAGCGGTGTGACCTTGGCTAAATCATGTAAATTCCGTGAGCTGTATAAGTTTTCTCATTTGTAAAACTAGGGTATTCCTTACTCTCATAAAATCTGCAAATAACTTAATTCAAGTTAATCACTTAGCACAGCATATGGCATATAAAAGGCATGAGATTCACACCCCTTCCCTGCTTTCACCTTAAACAGCAGAGACTGGCAATCATTTTCTCTGAAGCTAAGCTGACCCTATTCCCATCAGGCCATACTTACTTTCAGGCATGTCTCTCTCCTACTATCAGCTTGGTCCCTCTACACACATTACGTATACTACACATGTGTGCGTGTGCGCACACGCGCACACCCACACACACACACAAATCTGTTTAGGAATAATAGACGGCCTCTACAAAAAACAAGCAATAGAACAAACCAAGAATATGTGTATTTCCCCCTTGATGCTCATACACTTCCTCTGTGGACCCTTTCCCAATCTAGCTCCTATGCTCAGGTACAATTTACTGCAATCTCCTCAATTTACAGATGTTGCTATTGTACTAGTTATTACATTGTATTATAGTTGTTTCTATGTCTATTTTCTTCATCAAACTGTGAGTATAATTCTTTTGTATTATTATTATTAGCATCCTATCTTCCAGAACCTAAAAAATGCCTGGACCTGGAAGGTATTAGATAACTGTCTAGTGAATGAATGGCCCCAGCCTTCTCTCCCAGGCCCCCAATTCACTCAGCAAACACAACTCAATCAAAATATGCCCATTCATTCCCAGTACAGACTGTTCAACAATTCTGAGTGAAACAGGAAACTTTTTTCCATTCTTGATACCTTTCCATTTCCTTTGAAGAAATTTTTACAAATGCACTTAAAAATATTACCACAGAGGGAGCAGAAGATGGCGGCATGAGGAGAGCAGCAGAAATCTCCTCCCAAAACAACATATATCTATGAAAATATAACAAAGACAAACCTTCCTAGAATAAAGACGAGAGGACACAGGACAACATCCAGACCACATCCACACCTGAGAGAACCCAGCGCCTCGCGAAGGGGGTAAGATAAAAGCCCTGGCCAGGCGGGAGCCGAGCGTCCATCCCCCCAACCCCCGGCAGGATAAGAACAGGCAGAGCGCGAGGGAGGCAGAGCCCAGGACAGCCGAACACCCAGCCCCAGCCATCTGGGCCAGAGTGCAGACACAGTACATGCCCAGGGGGCCCTGGATACTAGGAAAACAGGGCACCAAGAACAGTGAGCGGGCACCGGAGGCCGGGGGCCGGAGGACATAAGAAAAGCGCACGACCAATTTTTTTTTTTTTTCTGTTTTATTTTGGCGAGCGCTTTTTGGAAGTCTTAAAGGGCTAGGGACCCCAATACTAGGGAAACAGGGCAGCAAGACCAGTGAGCAGATGCCTGAGGCTGGCGCCGGAGAATAAAGAAAAACGAGCGGCCATTTTTTTTTTTTTTTTATATAAAATTTTTCTTTTTTTTCTCGTCGTCGTTTCGTTCTGGCGGGTGCTTTTTGGAACTCTTAAATAGGCAGGGCGGGACACTTAATCCAGAGGTAGGGAATCCGGGGATCTCTGGGCACCCTAACCCCTGGGCTGCAGGGAGCTCGGAGGCCCCTTACAGAGATAAATAGCCTCCAGGCCGCTTCCCCTCCAACGCGACTCCACCATTTTGGAGTAGCTGCCCGAGCCAGGCCACGCCCACAGCAACAGCGGAGATAAACTCCATAGCAGCCGGGCAGGAAGCAGAAACCCTGTCTGCGCACAGTTACCCAGCACAAGCCACTAGAGGTCGCTGTTCTCCCAGGAGAGGAGGGCCACAAACCAACAAGAAGGGAAGTTCTTCCAGCTGTCACTCGTCCCAGCTCTGCAAACTATTCCTATCACCATGAAAAGACAAAGCTACAGGCAGACAAAGAGCACAGAGACAACACCAGAGAAGGAGACAGACCTAACCAGTCTTCCTGAAAAAGAATTCAAAATAAGAATCATAAACATGCTGACAGAGATGCAGAGAAATACGCAAGAGAAATGGGATGAAGTCCGGAGGGAGATCACAGATGCCAGAAAGGAGAACACAGAAATGAAACAAACTCTGGAAGGGTTTATAAGCAGAATGGGTAGGATGCAAGAGGCCATTGATGGAATTAAAACCAGAGAACAGGAACGCATAGAAGCTGACATAGAGAGAGATAAAAGGATCTACAGGAATGAAACAATGTTAAGAGAACTGTGTGACCAATCCAAAAGGAACAATATCCGTATTATAGGGGTACCAGAAGAAGAAGAGAGAGGAAAAGGGATGGAAAGTATCTTGGAAGAAATAATTGCTGAAAACTTCCCCAATCTGGGGGAGGAAATAATTGAACAGACCACGGAAATACACAGAACTCCCAACAGAAAGGAGGACAACACCAAGACACATAATAACTAAAATGGCAAAGACCAAGGACAAGGAAAGAGTCTTAAAGGCAGCTAGAGAGAAAAAAGTCACCTATAAAGGAAAACCCATCAGGCTAACAGCAGACTTCTCGACAGAAACCCTACAGGCCAGAAGAGAATGCCATGATACATTAAATGCAATGAAACAGAAGGGCCTTGAACCAAGGATACTGTATCCAACACGACTATCATTCAAATATGACGGTGGGATTAAACAATTTCCAGACGAACAAAAGCTGAGGGAATTTCCTTTCCACAAACCACCTCTACAGGACATCTTACAGGAACTGCTCTACATGGGAGCACTCCTAGAAAGAGGACAGCACAAAATACCCAACATATGAAGAATAGAGGAGGAGGAATAAAAAGGGAGAGAAGAAAAGAATCTCCAGACAGTGTATATAACAGCTCAATAAGCGAGCTAAGTTAGGCAGTAAGATACTAAAGAGGCTAACCTTGAACCTTTGGTAACCACGAATTTAAAGCCTGCAATGGCAGTAAGTACATATCTTTCAATAGTCACCCTAAATGTTAATGGACTGAATGCACCAATCAAAAGACACAGAGTAATAGAATGGATAAAAAAGCAAGACCCACCTATATGCTGCTTACAAGAAACTTACCTCAAACCCAAAGACATGTACAGACTAAAAGTCAAAGGGTGGAAAAACATATTTCAGGCAAACAATAGCGAGAAGCAGGGGTTGCAGCACTAATATCAGACAAAATAGACTTCAAAACAAAGAAAGTAACAAGAGATAAAAAAGGACACTACATAATGATAAAGGGCTCAGTCAAACAAGAGGATATAACCATTCTAAATATATATGCACCCAACACAGGAGCACCAGCATATGTGAAACAAATACTAACAGAACTAAAGGGGGAAATAGACTGCAAAGCACTCATTTTAGGAGACTTCAACACACCACTCACCCCAAAGGATAGATCCACCGGGCAGAAAATAAGTAAGGACACGGAAGCACTGAACAACACAGTAGAGCAGATGGACCTAATAGATATCTATAGAACTCTACATCCAAAAGCAACCGGATATACATTCTTCTCAAGTGCACATGGAACATTCTCCAGAATAGACCACATACTAGGCCACAAAAAGAACCTCAGAAAATTCCAAAAGATTGAAATCCTACCAACCAACTTTTCAGACCACAAAGGCATAAAACTAGAAATAAAGTGTACAAAGAAAGCAAAGAGGCTCACAAACACATGGAGGCTTAACAACATGCTCCTAAATAATCAATGGATCAATGACCAAATCAAAATGGAGATCCAGCAATATATGGAAATAAATGACAACAACAACACTAAGCCCCAACTTCTGTGGGATGCAGCAAAAGCAGTCTTAAGAGGAAAGTATATAACAATCAAAGCATATTTTAAAAAGGAAGAACAATCCCAAATGAATGGTCTAATGTCACAATTATCGAAATCGGAAAAAGAACAGATGAGGCCTAAGGTCAGCAGAAGGAGGGACATAATAAAGATCAGAGAAGAAATAAATAAAATTGAGAAGAATAAAACAATAGCAAAAATCAATGAAACCAAGAGCTGGTTCTTCGAGAAAATAAACAAAATAGATAAGCCTCTAGCCAGACTTATTAAGAGGAAAAGAGAGTCAACACTAATCAACAGTATCAGAAACGAGAAAGGAAAAATCACGACGGACCCCACAGAAATAAAAAGAATTATTAGAGACTACTATGAAAACCTATATGCTAACAAGCTGGGAAACCTAGGAGAAATGGACAACTTCCTAGAAAAATACAACCTTCCAAGACTGACCCAGAAAGAAACAGAAAATCTAAACAGACCAATTACCACTAACGAAATTGAAGCGGTAATCAAAAAACTACCAAAGAACAAAACCCCCGGGCCAGATGGATTTACCTCGGAATTTTATCAGACATACAGGGAAGACATAATACCCATTCTCCTTAAAGTTTTCCAAAAATAGAGGAGGAGGGGATACTCCCAAACTCATTCTATGAAGCTAACATCACCCTAATACCTAAACCAGGCAAAGACCCCACCAAAAAAGAAAACTACAGACCAACATCCCTGATGAACGTAGATGCAAAAATACTCAACAAAATATTAGCAAACCAAATTCAAAAATACATCAAAAGGATCATACACCATGACCAAGTGGGATTCATCCCAGGGATGCAAGGATTGTACAACATTTGAAAGTCCATCAACATCATCCGCCACATAAACAAAAAGAAAGACAAAAACCACATGATCATCTCCATAGATGCTGAAAAAGCATTTGACAAAGTTCAACATCCATTCATGATAAAAACTCTCAGCAAAATGGGAATAGAGGGCAAGTACCTCAACATAATAAAGGCCATCTATGATAAACCCACAGCCAACATTACATTGAACAGCGAGAAGCTGAAAGCATTTCATCTGAGATCAGGAACTAGACAGGGATGCCCAGTCTCTCCACTGTTATTTAACATAGTACGGGAGGTCCTAGCCACGGTAATCAGACAAAACAAAAACATACAAGGAATCCAGATTGGTAAAGAAGAAGTTAAACTGTCACTATTTGCAGATGACATGATACTGTACATAAAAAACCCTAAAGACTCAACCCCAAAACTACTAGAACTGATATCGGAATACAGCAAAGTTGCAGGATACAAAATCAACACACAGAAATCTGTGGCTTTCCTATATACTAACAATGAACCAACAGAAAGAGAAATCAGGAAAACAACTCCATTCACAATTGCATCAAAAAAAATAAAATACCTAGGAATAAACCTAACCAAGGAAGTGAAAGACTTATACTCTGAAAACTACAAGTCACTCTTAAGAGAAATTAAAGGGGACACTAGCAGATGGAAACTCATCCCATGCTCGTGGCTAGGAAGAATTAATATCGTCAAAATGGCCATCCTGCCCAAAGCAATATACAGATTTGATGCAATCCCTATGAAACTACCAGCAACATTCTTCAATGAACTGGAACAAATAATTCAAAAATTCATATGGAAACACCAAAGACCCCAAATAGCCAAAGCAATCCTGAGAAAGAAGAATAAAGTAGGGGGGATTTCACTCCCCAACTTCAAGCTCTACTATAAAGCCATAGTAATCAAGACAATTTGGTACTGGCACAAGAGCAGAGCCACAGACCAATGGAACAGACTAGAGAATCCAGACATTAACCCAGACATATATGGTCAATTAATATTTCATAAAGGAGCCATGGACATACAATGGCGAAATGACAGTCTCTTCAACAGGTGGTGCTGGCAAAACTGGACAGCTACATGTAGGAGAATGAAACTGGACCATTGTCTAAACCCATATACAAAAGTAAACTCCAAATGGATCAAAGACCTGAATGTAAGTCATGAAACCATTAAACTCTTGGAAGAAAACATAGGCAAAAACCTCTTAGACATAAACATGAGTGACCTCTTCTTGAACATTTCTCCCTGGGCAAGGAAAACAACAGCAAAAATGAACAAGTGGGACTATATTAAGCTGAAAAGCTTCTGTACAGCAAAAGACACCATCAATAGAACAAAAAGGAACCCTACAGTATGGGAGAATATATTTGAAAATGACACATCCGATAAAGGCTTGACGTCCAGAATATATAAAGAGCTCACACGCCTCAACAAACAAAAAAAAAATAACCCAAATAAAAAATGGGCAGAGGAACTGAACAGACAGTTCTCCAAAAAAGAAGTACAGATGGCCAACAGACACATGAAAAGATGCTCCACATCGCTAATTATCAGAGAAATGCAAATTAAAACTACAATGAGGTATCACCTCACACCAGTAAGGATGGCTGCCATCCAAAAGACAAACAACAACAAATGTTGGCGAGGCTGTGGAGAAAGGGGAACCCTCCTACACTGCTGGTGGCAATGTAAATTAGTTCAACCATTGTGGAAAGCAGTATGGAGGTACATCAAAATGCTCAAAACAGACCTATCATTTGACCCAGGAATTGCACTCCTAGGAATTTACCCTAAGAACGCAGCAATCAAGTATGAGAAAGATCAGTGCACCCCTATGTTTATCGCAGCACTATTTACAATAGCCAAGAATTGGAAATAACCTAAATGTACATCGATAGATGAATGGATAAAGAAGAAGTGGTACATATACACAATGGAATACTACTCAGTCATAAGAAAAGGGCAAATCCTACGATTTGCAGCAACATGGATGGAGCTGGAGGGCATTATGCTCAGTGAAACAAGCCAAGCGGAGAAAGAGAAATACCAAATGATTTCACTCATCTGTGGAATATAAGAACAAAGGAAAAACTGAAGGAACAAAACAGCAGCAGAATCACAGAACTCAAGAATGGACTAACAGGTACCAAAGGGAAAGGGACTGGGGAGGATGGGTGGGTAGGGAGGGATAAGGCAGGGGAGAAGAAGGCGGGTATTAAGATTAGCATGCATGGGGGGTGGGAGAAAGGGGAGGGCTGTACAACACAGAGAAGGCAAGTAGTGATTCTACATTTGCTATGCTGATGGACAGTGACTGTAAAGGAGTATATAGGGGGGACCTGGTATAGAGTAGAGCCTAGTAAACATAATATTCGTCACGTAAGTGTAGATTAATGATACCAAAATAAAAAGAAAAGGCAGTTCCTGTGTGGAGACCTCCAATGAGTCCTACACAAGGGTATAAAGGGCATATAAAAGCGTAGGCAAAGGGTCTGTTTGTGTTTATACAGAGGATCAAAGCCTAATTTGGCTACCCCGAAAATGAACTAAGATACGATATGAAAAAGAACTTCCAACATCAGCACTCTCTGGAAGACTCATGCCAGATGATCATCAAAACACCCCAACAAAGATCCACGCACTGCTACAGCTGTAGATGCACTCATCCCACCAGTTCCTGGACTTCCCATGGGAATGAAGAAGGAGATATCTAAGCTGGCCTGTGCATACAGTAAAACAACAAATTTGACTGGATCTATACTGTTGGAACTCAATCAAGAATTAGGAGAAGTGCAAATTGTAGCACTCCAAAATCTTACAACTACAGACTATTTACTGTTAAAAGAACATATGGGATGTGAACAGTCCCCAGGAATGGGTTGTTTTAATTTGTCTGATTTCTCTCAGACTGTTCAAGCTCAGTTGGACAATATCCACCATATCATAGATAAGTTTTCACAAATGACTAAGGTGCCTAACTGGTTTTCTTGGTTTCACTGGAGATGGCTGGTAATTACAGGTATGCTTTGGTTATGTAACTGTACTCCTATTATGTTAATGTGTGTGTGCAGTTTAAGTAGTAGCTTAAAACCTATACATGCTGAAGTTACTCTACAAGAAGATATGTCAAAGAAATAATCAATCTTCCCATGTTTTCTGCCGCCTGCTACTTCTATAGCTTTTCTTCTTCCTTCCTAATTACAACCCTTAAATAGAATTCGTGCCTCATATCAAATTTACCAAGTGTCATAATTCTTCCAAGTGGTAAAGATACCTCAAGACAAATGCTAGGCATAGAAGCCACAGGGCATAAATATGCAAAGAAGTAAAAAGCTAACCTTTTCAAACAATAAGGCTTCTCTCTCACTTACCAACTTTACATTTCCCTGTATGGCCCCGGAAGATGACTGGTTAGCCAGAGACGGGTAAGATTCCTCAAGGGAGGAACAACCTAAGACAGGCACAGTCGCAGGGGGGCATCAGGTGAGAAATTGGGGATCAACAGAGGTGAGGCTTAGAACCTCACTCCCCCTGTTTTGAGAGAAATCTTCTGCATACGTGGATGTTTTATTGCCCTTGTCTAGCTTGGATGAACACATAGTCTACAGGCACACACATGATCATCTACATGTGCTCTCTTACAACACTAAACTATGTTTTCTACCTTTATCTTATATCTACCTACCACTTCAGCATTTTATTAAAAATAATAATAATAAAGAGAGAAATGTGGTATCCACATATAAATCAAGTATAACAATCAAATGAGTATTCATATTTGAACTGACTGTTTATAGTTCATAATGCATGAACAAAACCGAAAGTTTCTGTGATGACTGCCCTTGTACTGTTCACCATGTAACTTATTCACTATGTAAGAATTTGTTCTCCATGTAGGAACTTGTTCGTTATGCTTCAGAAGATTGGAGACTGACGAAAATCGGGCTTGGAGTGGATTAATGATTGTGCATTGAGCATTGACTCCCCTATATAGAATTTTGTTGTTGTTAACAACTATTTGTTCTATCAATATGAGAGATGCCCTCACAAAAGAAAAAAAAAAAAAAAGTACACACTTCCAATTGTAAAATAAATAAGTAACCAGGATGTAATGTATAGCATAAGGAATATAGTCAAAATATTCTAACAACTTGGTATGGTGATAGCTGGTACCTAGAATTATCATGTATATAAATGCTGAGTCACTGTGTTGTACACCTGAAACTAATGTAATGTAATACTGTGTGTCAACTACCCTTCAATAAAAAATAATTATCTACAAAAAAAAAAAAAAAATCTGTAGGGACGTTTTGTGATATAATTATATCTCAATAAAAGTAAATAAATAAATAGTATTTGCTAAATAGTATTTATTTGGGATGTAATTATATCTCAATAAAAGTAAATAAATAAATAGAATTGCACAACAGATACAGTACTTACAACATTACAAAATAAGAAATGACAGCAATCACACAAATTCCTATAGTTCCCTTTCTGTTTAGGAGAGCACAGACTCCTTAACCCATCCTGATAGTATCTCATGTACCACAGAGCCTTTACCAGAGCCTTTACTAGTTAATACTCTGTGGGCACTCAGTAGCCAAAAATGTCATCATGCCAATAGAAAGCTACACAAAAACGTTCAGTAATCACAGATCCACAATAATACAAGAATTTTTCCCATCATCCATCCCCCAAGTTATCACAGATACCCTCATCTTCTATCCACCCCTTCACTACCAAAGGCCTCATTGAGTAGATTTAGTGTCTATTTACACCACAGATAAAACCTCTGGAAAGTATATATTGAATCAACACACAGGTGAAAGTGATATTAGGGGTCTGTCCAAGATCCTGGGAAGACAGAAGCCTTCCTTTAAAGAAAACAGACATGTATCAGAACAGAGATACATACAAGACAATCTTTAAGAGCTAGAACAGCTTAGAACTATGACTGATAATACTTATGTGAGAATGTAGTAGTAGTAATAGAACTAGACTAAGAAAGCCAGACCAGAACTAGAAGGCCAGAATAGAAGTTCTGCTGATGGAAAGAGGAGACCTGTTTTGGTTCTTGTAATAGATGTATCTCTAACATGGGGACAACATATAACTCCCTTTGGTCTGCTTCTGCTTATAAATTTGTCATTCCATAGAGCCTGCTTTCAGAGAGTATATCCACTAATTCATTAAGCAGACAGTCTTATGTACAGTCTCCTTAACAGTTATACTTCCTATGAATTAATAAAATAGAACACTAGGTTATATAATAGTGACCACTAATGTACATTTATTAAATATGTCAAACATTGTCATAAACTAACTTTTTAAACATTTACTGAGCACTATATGCTAGACATTGTGCTAGAGCTTTAAATACAATATTAAAATATATATAAATCTGATGATAAAGCTTCTTTTATTATACCTATTTTTAAATTGAGGAAACAAAGGCTCAGAAAGGTTTAAGTAACTTGCCCATGGATCTCAGATAGCAAGTGGGGGAGACAGGGTTCCAATCAAGGTCTGACTCCAAAGATCATGCATTTCCACCACAGTCTTTACAATAAGTCTGGTTAATTGAAGCCTTCCTTAAATTTTGTTCTGAGTCACAAAGGCTGAATGTCAAATCAGCAATCTTCTGAATGCAATAGTGTAAACATAACCTTTAAGACCTCGCAGCAGTGCCTCAGAAGGCTGTACCCCTACCTTCTGAACCATCTCTGGCATGTAAACCTGTAGATCACTAGATCACAAATACAGGTCCACATCGCTTATCTGAGACCTTCAGGTCAGATGTGTTTTTGGAATGCACAATTTTGGAAAAATAATACACATACAGTATAGAAACTGTGTCATACAGTGAGGGCTAGAGTATCAAGCACTTAATTTCACAATCAAGCACATTAATGTTTCTATAGTACAACATATATTTACACTAAATATGATAAAAACTATAAATAGGCACTCAGTTCAAGATAAGCTTTACTTCCAAATGAGAATATAATAGATTTAAGGAAAAATCTTCTGGATTGGGGAGATTTCAGAATTCTAAGTAAAGGATTGTGGGCTTGATATAGTGACCTATTTATTACACTGTAAAGTCCCAGGCCTTTCACCATTTCTTAAAAAGGACAATTTTATCTTCTAGTCAGAATTTCAGACCAACAGATTACTGAAGAGAAATACGTTCACAAAGTTCATTTAAGCATACTATGTTAAATTTCGCATCTTTTCTAAATATTAAATACAAAATAGTAACTTACGTTCTGCAGATTTCTTAAAGCATGTTAATATATGCTGGACCTCAATATAGATTTTCTATTTTTGTTTTGTTTCTCAAATACTGCCCAAAATACTAAATTATAATTAATGCTATTTCACAAAAATGATCAGAAGAATGATATGGGTTTGTGTTGTCTATTAGTACTTCTCCCACCAAACTGTGCAGTGATAATCCATTATTATCATTCAACTTCACTTCTCTATAAAAAATTTCTCAAGGATATTTTTCCTTATTTGGAAAAGACTATCAGGGCCCAAAATAATGAAAAAATGAAAAGACAAACAGCAAGAAGAGCACAATAAAAATTTAAAGATGACTCACTTACCGACTTTATATTTCCCTGTATGGCCCCGGAAGATGACTGGTTAGCCAGACGGGTAAGATTCCTCAAGGGAGGAACAACCTAAGACAGGCACAGTCGCAGGGGGGCCATCAGGTGAGAAATTGGGAATCAACAGAGGTGAGGCTTAGAACCTCACTCCCCGTTTTGAGAGAAATCTGCATCCGTGGATGTTTTGTTGCCCTTGTCTAGCTCGGATTAATACTTAGTCTATAGGCACACACCTGATCATCTACATTTGCCCTCTTAAAGCACTAAATTATGTTTTCTACCTTTATCTTGCACCTACCTACCACTTCAGCATTTTATTAAAAAATAAAAATAATAATAATAAGGGAGAAATGTGGGACTCACATATAAATCAAGTATAAAAATCAAACGAATAATCATATCTGACTTGATTGTTTATAGTTCATGATGCGTGATCAAAACTGAAAGTTTCTGCCCTTGCACTGTTCACCATGTAAGAACTTATTCACTATGTAAGAACTTGTTCACCATGTAAGAACTTGTTTGTTATGCTTCAGAAGATTGGAGACTGTTGAGAATTAGGCTTGGGGTTGATTAATGATTGTGCATTGAGTCCCCTATACAGAATTTTATTGTTGTTAACAACCATTTGATCAATAAATATGAGAGATGCCCTCTCAAAAAAAAAAAAAAATTTTAAGATGGTAAACTGGTACAACATACAAAATAATCTAGCTATCAAGAATAGCCCAAACCATGGAATTTTGTCTTCTTAGGCCTAATTCCTAAGACTCATCCTATAGGTTCCAATTTAGAATGGGGCTATGCACCAAAAGCTCCTTTTTCAAATTTGGAGATTAGAACTCAGAACAAATTTTTGCACAAAAAAAAAAAAAAAAAAAAAACTATTCAAAATAATTTCCAGGTTAACTAGGAAAAGCACTTGAAATACAATATGTGAATAACAAAAAATAGGGGCAAATTTTTATAAATTCAAACATTAGCTAAGAAATTATTAAAGTATTTGTCTTGATGGTGCTTAAGGGAAACAGAATTATGAGAGAGAATAAGGAAGTAGGTCAAGAATTCAACAGCTATGCAAAGGACTTAAACTTTCACAGACATGGGAATTTAATGATCTGCAATAAACATACTTTACTTTCATGATCAGGAAAAAATACTTTTAAAAAGGGCAATTTAAAAACACTTAATCTTCATCAGGTCTAATTTTACTTCAAAATTCATGGGTTTCAAAATAAAATAATGGCAGAAGAGTTAACGTGCAAGCACAAAATTGTGGGTTAGTCACGTAGGATGTCACCTATAGAAATTTACACACTCTTCTTCACGGTGACTAAAATTTCAAAGCAATTTATCTTCAAGAATTTGCCACTACCTTGCTATGCTCACATCTTGTGACTATAAAAACTCATGAACTCTAAGACTTACTATCTGCTTCCCCTCCTCTTTTCCCCACCTAGTAGGCTTTCAGTGAACTGGAACAGGAGGCAGATTCTTGTGTTTATCCTTGGCATTTTAATAAGGATGATCTCAGTTCCTATCTTACATCCTAAATGTAAAAGGATTCAGTACTTTCTTATTTAATTAAGGTTATCATTGATATACAATCTTATGAAGGTTTCACATGAGCAACATTGTGGTTTCAACATTCACCCATGTTATCAAGTACTCACCACCCCCAACCCCACTGCAATCACTGTTCATCAGTGTAGTAAGATGTTTTAAAGTCATTATTTGTCTTCTCCATGCTATACTGCCTTCCAAGAGACCTGCCTATATTGTGCATGCTAATCATAATGCACCTTAACCCCCTTCTCCCTCTCTCCCCACCCACCCTTCCCAACCCCTTCACTTTAGTAACTTTTACTCCCTTTTTAGAGTTTGTGAGTCTGCTGCTGTTTTGTTCCTTCAGTTTTGCTTTGTTGTTATACTTCACAAATGAGTGAAATCATTTGGTACTTGTCTTTCTCCACCTGGCTTATTTCACTGAACATAATATCCTCTAGCTCCATCCATGTTGTTGCAAATGAGAGGATTTGCTTTCTTTTTATGGCTGAATTAATATTCCATTGTGTACATGTACATCTTCTTTATCCATTCATCTACTGATGAACAGTTAGGTTGCTTCCATATCTTGGCTATTATAAAGAGTGCTGTGATAAACACAGGGGTGCGTATGTCTTTTTGAATCTGGGATCTGTTTTCTTTGGGGAAATTCCTAGGATTGGAATTACCAGGTCAAGTAGTATTTCGGTTTTTAGTTTTTTGAGGAACCTCCATATTGCTTTCCACAATGGTTGAACTAGTTTACATTCCCACCAACAGTATAGGAGGGTTCCCCTTTCTCCACATCCTTGCAGCATTTGTTGTTTCTTGTCTTTTGGATGTTGGCCATCCTAACTGGTGTAAGGTGATATCTCATTATGGTTTTAATTTGCATTTCTCTGATAATTAGCGAAGTAGAGCATCTTTTGATGTGCCTGTTGGCCATCTGAATTTCTTCTTTGGAGGAGTGTCTGTTCAGATCCTCCACCCATTTTTTAATCAGGTTATTTGCTTTTTGGGTGTTGAGGCATGTGAGTTCTTTATATATTTTGGATGCTAACCTCTTATCTGATAAGTTGTTTACAAATATATTCTCCCATACTGTAAGTTTGCCTTTTTGTTTTTGTTCTGTTGATGGTGTCCTTTGCTGTACAGAAGCTTTTTAGTTTGATGCAGTCCCATTTGTTCATTTTTTCTTTTGTTTCACTTGCCCAAGGAGATGTGTTCAGGAAAAAGGTGCTCATGTTTATATTCAAGAGATTTTTGCCTATGTTTTCTTCTATGAGTTTCATGACTTACTTTTTCAGGTCTTTCAGGATTCAGTACTTTTTAATGATTAATCAATGCAGTGGGCATTTTAAAAGGGCCTATGCAGAATATTTCATTGTGATGATGATTAATTTATCACCTGTCAGCAGGCTAGTAATAACTTGGGTTTATAATCATTTAAAAATATCATTGCTAATGCAATTCAGTACCTCTGGCATAAAAGAACATTCTATTCGGAGTTAGAAGACTTGATGACACACATACAAACTACTGTGGGACTTCTTGATTCTCCCTTTCTTCATGTGTAAAGGAAATAATATCAACTACTTTGTTATTGGGCAGCTTCATCTGGGGAGGTCTCTGCATACTAGGTGAAACCTCAGTCTGGGTAGGGGAAGGGTTCTTGATGCTGATAAAGAATTCTCTATCAGGCTGGACAAGTGGAGGTAAGGAATTCATTAAGTGAGTGTGGTTGTAGA
This sequence comes from Manis pentadactyla, assembly GCF_030020395.1. Classification (NCBI taxonomy): domain Eukaryota; kingdom Metazoa; phylum Chordata; class Mammalia; order Pholidota; family Manidae; genus Manis; species Manis pentadactyla. The sequence continues at coordinate 41,237,941 of NC_080022.1, read as the reverse complement.
TGGTAGCAGCTGTGCACGCAGCACACATCAAGGAAGAGCAGAGGGAGGAAAGGGAAGCTCACTGAACTGCTGGGCATAGGGGAAATCCCTTGCCAACTCCTAAAGCCAGGGTCACCTGGTACCCAGTGTCCACTTAAATCTGCACAGCATGGAAACTCAGCCCCTACCACCCCAGGATTTGGGAGAGCCGCAGAGCACTGGATGGAGTGAGGTTATGTTCTCAGAACTTCCCAAAGGCAAAGAAAGGAAATTTTTAGGCAGGCTATTAAAGAGTATGATGGTTAATACAGCTGCAGTCTCATCCAGGTCACCCAGGCAATGGGAACTTGCAAGCACAAATCAGAGAGAGATCTTAGTAGCCCTTCTTAATTGTCTGAGGTAGAACAGAGAAGGTGAAGATTTGGCTTAAGCCTAGAAAACCGAATGAAATAGCAAAGTAACAAAGATGCTTACCACTGGTAAGTGCACAAAGCATAGTAATTTGAACAGCGAGAAGGCTTTATGGCAAAGTACATACTGGAAGAAAGGAGAGTGCAGAAAACTGCCTTTTAGAGAGCAAAAATGGAAACAAAACAGTTATGAGGTTTTTGTAAGACTAGGTGAGACATGATGGTGGTTTATATGACACAGTGGTAGCAAGGAAAAATGGGAGAGGTTGTGAGTTTAATGAGGTGATATATTTCACAATATTAGAAAATACCTAGAACAATAATAACATACAGTAAAGGCTTGTAGTAGATATTTTCAAAAAACGGCCTATGGTATTTCTCATAGCACAAGCTCTTCTAGAACTTTACCATTCCCTCATTAAGTGAGGTCTTTTATCTGTGGGTGGGTCTTTGTAAACTGCTTTAACTAAGTAAACAGTACTACCTAGCTGAGCAGATTCATGGTAGATAATAGACTATTGTATCTTCTCTACCAGCAACACAAACAGGATAGGACTTTTCATCTCCTAAAGTCAGATATCTGAGATATCATTAAGCAAAGATGAAAGAAAAATATCCTCTGTTCATTTTGCTGCTTGAAGAAATGCAATATAAATGGTACAACACAGAGAAAATTTGTAATAAAATGCTATTAAGTTGTAGAATATTATGTATAAAATGATTCCATTTATTTAAAATATACATACATGTGTGTATTTAAGGACAAAGAGTTGTTAGGAAAGCTTTTCTCTAAAACACAGATAGTGGGATTTCAGGCTAGATTTTCTCCCTTTTACTGTGTATACTTTTCACTAGTGTTTCAATTTTTAAAAATTAAGACTATGTTGTCATCTCCTCAAGAACAATAAAATCACTGTTCTGAAACTTCCAAGAATAGTAATCAATGTCATCAAATCCTGCAGAAATAGCTCTATTAAAAATACAAGAGGAAGTGAAATAAGCCAGGCAGAGAAAGACAAGTATCAAATGATTTCACTTATCTGTGGAGTATAAGAACAAAGAAAAAACTGAAGGAACAAAACAGCAGCAGACTCACAGAACCCAAGAATGGACTAAACAGTTACCAAGGGAAAAGGGACTAGGGAGGGTGGTTGAGATGGGAGAGATTAGGGGGAAAATGGGGCATTACAATTAGCACACATAACGTAGGGGGGATCACAGGGAAGGCAGTATACCATGGGGAAGACAAGTAATGATTCTAAAGCATCTTACTATGCTGATGGGCAGTGACTGTAATGGGGTACGTGAGGGGGACTTGATAATGGGGGGAGTCTAGTAACCATAATGTTCAAGTAATTGTACATTAATGATATCAAAATAAAAAAATAAAAGTGAAAAGCACTCACTAGGTTTAGCAAAAAAGTTATCATTGGAGACCTATGGTAGGATTTTCAATGAAATCTTTAGATGAAAAAGACTGCTGCAGAGCAGATGCAAGATGGATGAATACAGGCAGACAGTGTAGTTTCAATAGATTTACTTACTTATCTTAAAGAAGTAAAGTTAGGATGGTATTTCCAGGGAGACAGAATTAGCAGAGACAATTTTCAACTTGGGAGAGATATGATTATATTAATTTGTTAATGAAAAAATCAAGTAGATCCTAAAATTCATATGGAAATTCAAAGGACCAAAAGTAACCAAAATAATTTTGAAAAAGAACAAAGCTGAAGGACACACATAAAATATCTAGGAATAAAACTAACCAAGGAAGTGAAAGACCTATACTCTGAAAATTACAAGACACTCATGAGAGAAATTAAAGAAGACGTGGTACATATACCAATAAATGGAAACACATCCCATGCTCATGGATAGGAAGAATTAATATTGTGAAAATGGCCATCCTGCCTAAAGCAATCTATAGATTCAATGCAATTCCTATTAAAATACCAACAGCATTCTTCAATGAACTAGAGCAAATAGTTCTAAAATTCATATGAGCCACATAAGACCCCAAATAGCCAAAGCAATCCTGAGAAGGAAGAATAAAGCAGCTGGGATTACCAAGCTCTACTACAAAGCCACAGTAATCAAGACAATTTGGTACTGGCACAAGAACAGACCCACAGACCAATGGAACAGAATAGAAAGCCCAGATATAAACCCAAGAATATATGGTCAATTAATATATGATAAAGGACCCATGGATACAATGAAGAAAGCCTCTTCAACAACTGGCATTGGCAAACTGGACAGCTACATGCAAGAGAATGAAACTGGATTATTGTCTATCCCCACACACAAATGTAAACTTGAAATGGATTAAAGACCTGAATGTAAGTCATGTAACCATAAAACAACATAGGCAAAAATCTCCTGACTATAAACATGACCAACGTTTTTTTCTTAATGCATCTCCTCGAGCAAGGGAAACAAAAGCAAAAATGAACACATGGGACTACATCAAACTAAAAAGCTTCTGTACAGCAAAGGACACAATCAACAGAACAAAAAGGCATGCTACAGTATGGGAGAATATATTTGTAAATAACATATCTGACAAGCAGTTAACATCCAAAATATATGAAGACTCACACGCCTCACCACCCAAAAAGCAAATACCATGATTAAAAAAATGGGTGGAGGATCTAAACAGATACTTCTCCAAAGAAGAAATTCAGATGGCCAACAGGCACATGAAAAGATGCTCCACATCGCTAATTATCAAGGAAATGCAAATTAAAGCCATAATGAGGTATCACCTCACACCAGTTAGGACGGCCAACATCCAAAGACAAACAACAAATGTTGGCGAGGATGTGGAGAAAGGGGAACCCTCCTACACTGCTGGTGTGAATGTAAGCTAGTTCAACCACTGGGGAAAGCAATATGGAGGTTCCTCAAAAAACTGAAAATAGAAATACCATTTGACCCAGGAATTCCACTTCTAGGAATTTACCCTAAGAATGCAGCAGCCCAGTTTTAAAAAGACAGATGCACCCCTATGTTTACTGCAGCACTATTTACAATAGCCAAGAAATGGAAGCAACCTAAGTGTCCATCAGTAGATGAATGGATAAAGAAAATGTGGTACATATACACAATGGAATACTATTCAGCCATAAGAAAGAAACAGTCCTACCATTTGCAACAACATGGATGGAGCTGGAGGATATTATGCTCAGTGAAATAAGCCAAGTGGAGAAAGACACGTACCAAATGATTTCCCTCATTTGTGGAGTGTTACAACTAAGCAAAACTGAAGCAACAAAACAGCAACAGACTCACAGACTCCAAGAAGGCACTAGCGGTTGCCAAGGGGGAGTGGTAGGGGAGGGCGGGTGGGAAGGGAGGGAGAAGGGGATTGAGGGGTATTATGATTGGCACACATGGTGTGGGATGGATCATGGGGAAGACAATGTAGCACAGAGAAGGCAAATAGTGACTCTGTGGCATCTTACTATATTGTTGGGCAGTGACTGCAATAGGTTATGAGAGGGACACAATAAACGCATGAATGTAGTAACCACATTGTTTTTTATTTTTTGTTTTTTTTATTTTGTTATCATTAATCTACAATTACATAAAGAACATTATGTTTACCAGGCTCTCCCCTTCACCAAGTTCCCCCCCAACAAACCCCATTACAGTCACTGTCCATCAGCGTAGTTAAGATGCTGTAGAATCAATACTTGTCTTCTCTGTGTTGCACAGCCCTCCCATTTCCCCCACCCTCACATTATACATGCTAATCATAATACCCCCTTTCTTCTTCCCCACCCTTATTGCTCCCTTCCCTCCCATCCTACCCAGTCCCTTTCCCTTTGGTAACTGTTAGTCCCTTGTTGGGTTCTGTGATTCTGCTGCTGTTTTGTTATTTCAGTTTTTCTTTGTTCTTATATTCCACAGATAAGTGAAATCATTTGGTATTTGTCTTTCTCCGCTTGGCTTATTTCACTGAGCATAATACCCTCTAGCTCCATCCATGTTGTTGCAAATGGTAGGATTTGTTTTCTTCTTAGGGCTGACTAATATTCCACTGTGTATATGTACCACATCTTCGTTATCCATTCATCTACTGATGGACACTTAGGTTGCTTCCATATCTTAGCTGTTGTAAATAGTGCTGCGATAAACATAGGGGTGCATCTGTCTTTTTAAAACTGGGCTGCTGCATTCTTAGGGTAAATTCCTAGAAGTGGAATTCCTAGGTTAAATGATAAGTCTATTTTGAGCATTTTGAGGAACCTCCATACTGCTTTCCACAATGGTTGAACTAATTTACATTCCCACCAGCAGCGTAGGAGGGTTCCCCTTTCTCCACAACCTCGCCAACATTTGTTGTTGTTTGTCTTTTGGATGGTAGCCATCCTTACTGGTGTGAGGTGATATCTCATTGTGGTTTTAATTTGCATTTCTCTGATAACTAGTGATGTGGAGCATCTTTTCATGCGTCTGTTGGCCATCTGAATTTCTTTTTTGGAGAACTGTCTGTTCAGCTCCTCTGCCCATTTTTTAATTGGATTATTTGTTTTTTGTTTGTTGAGGTGTGTGAGCTCTTTATGTATTTTGGATGTCAAACCTTTATCAGATCTGTCATTTATGAATATATTCTCCCATACTGTAGGGTACCTTTTTGTTCTATTGATGGTGTCCTTTGCTGTACAGAAGCTTTGCAGCTTGATGTAGTCCCACTTGTTCATTTTTGCTTTTGTTTTCCTTGCCCAGGGAGATATGCTCATGAAGAAGTCACTCATGTTTATGTCCATGAGATTTTTGCCTATGCTTTTTCTAAGAGTTTTATGGTTTCATGACTTACATTCAGGTCTTTGATCCATTTCAAATTTACTTTTGTGTATGGGGTTAGACAGGGATCCAGTTTCATTCTCTTACACGTAGCTGTCCAGTTTTACCAGCACCATCTGTTAAAGAGACTGTCATTTCCCCATTGTATGTCCATGGCTCCTTTATCATATATTAATTGACCATATATGTTTGGGTTAATATCTGGAGTCTCTAATCTGATCCACTGGTCTGTAGCTCTGTTCTTGTGCCAGTACCAAATTGTCTTGATTACTATGGCTTTGTAGTAGAACTTGAAGTTGGGGAGTGAGATTCCCCCCCCACTTTATTCTTTCTCAGGATTGCTTTGGCTATTCGGGGTCTTTGGTGTTTCCATATGAATTTTTGAACTATTTGTTCCAATTTGTTGAAGAATGTTGTTGGTAGTTTCATAGGGATTACATCAAATCTGTATATTGCTTTGGGCAGGATGGCCATTTTGACGATATTAATTCTTCCTAGCTAAGAGCATGGGATGAGTTTCCATTTGTTAGCATCCTCTTTAATTTCTCTTAAGAGTGTCTTACAGTTTTCAGGGTATAGGTCTTTCACTTCTTTGGTTAGGTTTATTCTTAGGTATTTTATTCTTATTGATGCAATCTTTACCAATCTAGATTCTCTGTATTTCTTTGTTTTGTCTAATTTTTGTGGCTAGGACCTCCAGTACTATGTTGAATAACAGTGGGGAGAGTGGGCATCCCTGTCTTGTTCCTGATCTCAGAGGAAAAGCTTTCAGCTTCTCGCTGTTCAGTATGATGTTAGCTGTGGGTTTATCATATATGGCTTTTATTATGTTGAGGTACTACCACATTGTTTTTTCATGTGAAACCTTTATAAGAGTGTATATCAATAATAGTTTAATTAAAAAAAGGGAAAAAGGGCTGAAGGACACACACTTTCTAATTTCAAACTTAACTTGTGACACTAGCATAGGGATACACATAAAGATCATGGAATAGAATTGAGAGTACAAAAATAAACCCTCACATTTATGGTCAATTGATTTCAACAAGGGACAAAGACAAATCAATGGAGAAAAAATAGTCTTTTCAATTTATGGTTCTAGAATAACTGGACAGCCACATGCAAAAGAATAAGAATAATAAAAATAAAGAATTTTAAAAAATTTTAAATAATATACTCCTTAGCTCACACCATATACAAAAATTAATTCAAAATGGATCAAAGACCTAAAACATTAAGAACTAAAACTATAAAACTCTTAGAAGAAAACACAGGTATAAAACCTTGTGACCTTAGACTAAGCAATGGTTTTTCCGATGTCACCAAAAGCACAAATAACAAAAGGGAACAAATTAAACACAAATTTTAAAAGTTTTTTGCTTCAAAGGAAACCATTTAGTAAAAAGATAATCCACTTGGAGAAAATATTTGCAAATCATGTATCTAATAAGGGACTTGTATCTAGAGTATATAAAAAATTCTTATAATTCAACAATTAAAAAGACAAATAACCCAATTTAAAAACAGGCAAAGTATCTGAAGAGATATTTTTCCAAATAAGACATATGAATGGCAAACAAGCACATGAAAAGATGTTCAGCATCAACAGCCATCAGGGAAATACAAGTCAAAACCATAAGATACTATTTCACACCTACTAGGGTGGCTGGCTATAATCAAACTGACAGATAGTGACAAATGCTGGCAAGAATGTAGAGAAATTGGAATCTTTATATGTATACTCTAGTGGGAATGTAAAATGGTGCAGCTGCTCTGGAACGGTCTGACAGTCACTAAAAAGGCAGAATTATTATATGACCCAGTAATTCCACTCCTAGATATATAACCAAGAGAAATAAAAATATATGTCCTCATACAAATATTCACAGTAGCATTAGTCGTAATAGCCAAAAAGTCAAAACTCAAACGTCCATTAACTGATGAATGGATAAATAAAATGCGAAATCTGTATGCAATGGACTGCTCAGCAATAAAAAGTACTGGTATGTACTATAATATGGATCAACATTAAGAACAGTATACTAAATGAAAGAAGCCATATTAGAATTGTTTAAAGAACACTTTTATAACAAGATTCTATGTCTATGAAATGTCCAAAATAGGCAAATCTACAGAGACTGAAAATAGTAGTAGCCTAGGGCTACTATATTGGGGAGTGATTGTTAAGGGAAACAGGGTTTTGTTTTGTTCTGTGAATAGACTAAAACCATTGAACTGTATCCTTCCAATAGATGCATTGTGAATTTTATCTCAATAAAACTATTATAAAAAAACAAAAAGCAATAGACAACTCAAAGATTTTCTTACAATTTCCATATGAAATTATTATAAGATTTTTAGTTGTATTGCAAAATAAATATTGTTAAAATAAACAACAGAAGTCTATATGTAGAAAAGAAGAAGCTGAAGATACATGGGGTGGTGGGGAAGCAGATAATGGAAAAAACTCTATAGACTGAGGTCCTTGAAAAATCTGTGAGCAGATGGAATCCAGAACACCCAAGGATTACCTCTCCACCTATGATGGGAACTATGCAGGCAAGAACAGGCAGGAAAGTAGACAAACCAATAAGGAATTGAGAATATTCCCACCATATGGGCTATATGATATAGTCTCTGGGAAGCATGGCATCTTCTGAGTGATGGAGAAAAAGGAAAGTTGAGAGATTGTAGAGACAGCTGCCATAATAACAAAGCAAATATTCACCCAATATTTTATTTACCTATGTGCTATAACAGTAATGCTAAGATAAAATACAAGAAATGAAGTGGACAATCTTAGCATGAAGGCTTAATGTGAACAAAAAACACAGGAAATAGAAATCAACTTTCATTAATAATTTTAACATTGCCATGTGAATGGGAAAAGATTAATTATAAATACCTTGAAACTCCTTCCTTAAATATGATTCCATTTATATAATTCCACATAACATGTAAACTTAACTTTTGCAAAACAAGCAAATTCCTTTTTTTAAAGGAAGTTCAAACTAGTCTAACATAATCCTTTATAATCAAGTGAGAAGGAAAAAGATTGGGCTGGCCCATTTGTTTGTTTTTATCTATAAGTAGTGAAAGGGATTAAATCCTTAATCTAAAGCACTTGTGCATTGTTCTATCTTTGATTGGGATTATGTAACTATTTGAAAATCTAATCCTACGACAACTGTCACACATAGGAGTGGCATATTTAAGACACCTCTACTTTCTGTCCTTCCACAAATTATTACCATTAACAAAATGGCTTGCAACAGAGTCAAGAACTGACTGCTTCTCTGATATAACACTAAGCAAAAGATCCCACAGAGTTGTACAAGCTATAGATTAAACAAAAACCACTGTTAATATAAACTCAATCAGGTTTTACAGAAACCATGGAAATGCACATATTTGCTATCAGTATATTCTGCAAAACTTTCAAAGCTGTGTAAGCAACAATTCCAAAACAGCTTCTGCATCTCATCTCTAAGCCTAGTTTGAAGGGCCTTGGACATTCCATTTACAATGAGAACAGTGTGCCACATTGTAGGGTTTGAAGATTGTAATGCTCAGTACTGCCCTCAAGGAGTTGACAAACTTGCTGTACTAGATAAAGAATGTACTAGAGATATGGCTAGTTAATTATGACAGATGTAAAAGATTAAATACCCAAAAGAAGTATATGAGCAAGGCTCAAGTATTAAGACAGGGAAAAATCAAGGCTGGTGAGAGAATTTAGAAAAGCAAAAGATACCAAATTTCCACATATTCCCCACTGATACTACTTACCATTTTAGGAGTTTTCTTTGTTTTCTTTTCACGGCATTTAGATTCGATACAATTTTTCTTTTGTTCCTTTTACAATTCTAAAGCTATTTTATCAGATTTGAACTACTAATATGTACCATGTAATAAGGTTAGTATCACATTTGATATATTCAAGAACAGTTTATTTAGAAAAACAAAATTTCACTTTTGATTATTTGATGGGAATGGTGCTGATATCTTTCTAGGAGAATCTGAAACTACCATTTTTACATCGTTGCAAGACAAATTCATATACTTAAGCTCTTCTAAAACCTAAAATCTAAGAATTAGACAGCACATTTTATTCTAGATATTGCTAAGGACTGCCAAATGATCCTTAAATGTTTTGACTACCAGTGGTTTTGAAATGCAAAGTCATTTTGAGTTTCACCTAGTCAGTATGTAATAGCAAAGAATATATGATTTTCCTAGTGATTTATTTTACAGAGGATACCTTGAGTTGCCCTGTTAATTTACTATTTCACAGTTTCTTTCTCTCCAAAGTGTGACAAAAACAATACAAATCAAGAAAGAGTTAAACATTTTTGGGTAATGACTGAACAAATTTTATAATCTCAACTAGTTCTTCGTACAACCTGATTTAACTTATCCAGTTTTTCCTTTTTTCTTGTTCCCAAGGCCATTGATAAATCCTTACTACACTCCTTAAGTCCTGACTACCCCCATTTTTAATATGGACTTTGTTTCCCATTCCTGTAACATTTAAGCATACTAATTTAGAAGCCCTTTCCCTCAATTCCATGTCCCTCCCTACCTCTTTCACAATGATACATCTTGAATAATCCACTCTCACTTCCTCTTTTACCTAGTTTCCCCTTTGCTCTGTCATCTGTACACCAATCTGCCTTCCACATCCACTATTCCATAGAAACTGCTATCACTAAGGGCATCAATGATGTCCAAACTGATCAATTCAGGGGATATTTTTAGGACTTAATCTATTCAATTCCCTCAAAAGTATTCAAGCCAACTCAACTATTCCTGCCTTGCTGCTGTCACACTGTTCCAGCTTTTCTCTTACATCTCTGGCTGTCTGCGGGTTTTTTTTATCTGCCAATCCCTTAAATATGACGGTGGTTTAAAATTGGTCTATGAATTCTTCAACACTCCTTACAAAAGGCAGAGCCTCATTCCCCTCCTCATGCCAAAAGCTCCCATCCCCACAGCATGAGCTAATCTTAATGATTCATTTCTAATGAACAAAATAAGGCAGAAGTGATGCACTCACACTAGTTAATAAAAGGCACTGTGACTTTCTCTTTGTTCTCACTTGGATCACACCCTCTGGGTGAAGCGAGTTGCCCTGGCATGATGATACTCATGCAGCCCAACGGAGAGGCTAGCTGGTGAGGAACTGAGGCCACTTTCCAACAGCCAGCAAAGAACTAGAACTGAGGCTTTCTGCCAACAGTTGAGAAATGCATTTGAATCATCTTAGAAGAAGATCCTCCTGCTCCAGTCCAGCCTTTCGTGTGACTGCAACCCTAGCCAATGTCCTGCCTGCAACTTCATGAGAGACTGAGCCAGAACCACCCAGCTAAATCATTCTCACAATTCCCAGCCACAGAAACTATGAGATAATAAATGTTTGTTGTTTTAAGTTGTTAAGTTTGGGAGTAATCTGTTACAAAGCAATAGATAACTAATACAGTGGTGTTTCTCAGTGCCCTATCCAAACCCTTTTATTGTCATTCTCCCTCAACTCCCCAGATGTGTAAAACTAATATTTATCTATAACCCATGTTTTTTTCCCTTAATTCCAGACTATGACATCTGTACATCAATTTCAACAAGGCCCAAAGCAACTCCAACTTTCCTTTCTATCTTCCCTATCATCAATCATCCAGGTAAAATCAAAAAACCCAGGTTTCATCAGATTTCTCCCCTTTTACTCACATCCAATCAATCACTAAGTCCTGTCAATATGACTTGATTATTTCTCTGTGGCAACAGTATTCTTTAAAGAACATAAATTTCACTTGAAGCTATTGATCAATTTGAAAATCAGACAACCAGACATCATGTGCCACTTGATGCAATATGTTCCACCTAGTTAGTATCCTTGCACAAAAAAAAAAAAACTGAATTTGACTAAGCTTCTACCTTTAATTATGGATTTACAGAAAACACAAAGGAACACATTTAAACAAAGCACAAGAGTGTTTCCACCAAAATCCAGAAAGTGGAAAATTCTATAGAACATCTGGTTTCTTAAATAAATAAATGGCAAAGAAGAAAAAGGGAAAGGTGACTTGTTGATTAAAAGAGACTCAATTTTATGTGTGGATCTTGCTTGGAATCCCGACTCAAACCAACTGGTGAGAGAGAAGTTTGAGACAATCAGGAAAACTGAACCTTGACTGGATATTTGAACATGCCGATAAATTATTATTGTTGTTATTATGTAGCTGTAATAATGGTATTGTGATAACATTTTTTAAAAGAAAGAGACCTTAACTTTTAGTAATATATACTGAAATATTCACAAATGAAATGAAATGGTATCTGGGATCTACTTTAAAATAATCCAGTGAGGAAGGAAGGAGATGGGAGTATTAATAAAACAAGATTGGCCATATATTGATAATTGTACAAGCTGGATGACAGAAATTTATTTTACTATGAATTTATTTACTCTTTCATACATGGTGAAATTGTCTATAATAAAAGTACTTTCTATAATAAAAAGTGCTCACAACACTTAAACGACTTTCCACTGCCCTGAGGGTAAAGTTCAAATTCTTTAGGTCTACCAAGAAAGCCCTTCATTATCTGACCCCTGCTTTCCTCTCCAGCTCATACCACGACTGTCTACCTCACGGTTCCAAATCGAGGACTGACCAGTTCCTTGCTCTTGTCTTCTCCAAAAATATTTATTCCCTCCATCTCAAGCAGTTTTCCCTCTCCACTCACATGGTTGATCTCTACTCATCATTCAGGTCACAGCAAACCTTCTTCTTCTAGGAAACTTTCCCTGACCCCCAAATCTGAGATGAGTAACCCCTTTATGTACCCCCTAAACATTTTATGCTTCCCTTATCACAGCTCTCGCTTTCTGTATCCCCCAGGAGACTCTAGGTATCATGAGGGCAAGGTCTATTTCCATCTTACTTACCAATTTTAACCCCTCTTCCTAGCATAGTGCCTGGCACACATACAGTAGGTACTCCATAAATAATAAATTTGATAAATTTAAAAAAGTCATGACCTCCACTAACTTTCTGGCCTTCTGAGTCCTCACATATCTGTAACTCCCTCAATTTTACTTCCTTTCCCATCTTCCTTTGTGATCATGATGCACATAAATGGTTAACTGTTCACACAATGTCCCAGAGTTATATGTTGAGCCCTTCCTGAGCATCTCATCTAATAAAAATGCAACTAACAAATTCTGGGCTATAATCTAACATCTTCATCTCCAGGCCTGACCTAAAGCTCTAAATATCTTTTGGACTAGATCTCCTTCTATCTTCCATAAACACCTTTACACCAGAGCTGCTCAGAAATTCTCATTATCTTTTTACTGTACTTCATGTTCACACGGTTTCCAATTTGTGCACATCTCTCATTACCTAAAATACCCTTTTCTCTTCTGCCTTTAAGTCTCAGCTCCAGTGTCTCTCTAGCTTCTTCCAGGCAATGTTCCCACAGCAATCTATTCTTATTTCTATTGCAGAATGTATCATATTGTTTTGAAATTATGTTTAGGCATCTTGCTCTGCTAGACTGAGTTCCTGGATGGAAAGGACTCCCTCTTCTTCATGGTTGCACCTCCAGCATATAGTACAATGCTTATTACAAAGTCAACCCTAAATAAATGCCTGCTGAATGAATGACATTATATATTATCCATAACAATGTCTCTAATAGTTAAGAGACTAAACCAGAGCAGAACAGACTGCTTAAATCTACTTTCCTAAAGGAGGTAATCAATTTCTCTATTTCCTGCATTGGTCATAGTAGTAATGTATTAAGCTCTTTTTCAAAAACTGAAAATTCACAGATTATGAAAATAAACAAAGTAAAAGACCATTCCATTCCTGGAGGACAGGTTTGGGTCTGAGGAGAAGATACAGGCTGAGGCAAGGTTTGGTAAATCTATTCAGTTTACAGCAATCCCAGTGATCCTAAGGCAACCTTGAGATTAACCCAATATCAATTCTTAGTATAGGCCAACAAAAGCAAGCCCCACCTAACTTAGTTCAGGGTTTTCATGGCCACTCTAGAATAGAACTCACCCCAAAGCCAGACCAGAGCCCAAATGATTTTGGAAACAAGGAATAGAGTAACTTTATTGCTGTACATAAAAGACTGTGCAATTAATTTAGATGCTCTTCCTGGAAGATGTAGCTCTAAGTTATCAGCCACATGCAAGTCATTAAGATGTATCTTCAAATCCTTCCAAATCCTAATGTACTTAAACAGTGTTCAAGTGTACAGCATTCACTGCCAACATTCAATGTTTCTCCTACCTTCTCTTTAACTGAATACATATCTTTTTTCCCATCTTCATTTGACCTCCCCTAGTTTTGGATCAGTATCAATTTATTTTTACAAGATCATTTTATCTTACAATATTTCTCTGCTGTTTTCTCTACAAGTAAATGCTTTAATGCTGAAGAACTAGAAAAGAAAAAAAATTTTCTACATAGCCATTAGTGAGAAATATGATACCTTCTTCTGCTGGCAAGGATGATTTTTTTATAGTCTAGTCTCAGAAGGGAGGATAAGTATTAAGGTTGGGGAGTGGGAGGATAGAAGTTTAAAAACCTGTATTTAATCAGTAAGACTGATTTGTCAAGGTATTCAGATTAAAAGGGCAAGATGGCAGGAAAAGGACACACTGAAGGAAGAAAAAAAGGAAAAAGGAGGTTCCATCTGGGCTAGGAGCTCCAAGAACCCCAGCTTGTCCTAGATTCAAACCCACACAATTTGGGATTTGTAAATTCCATTGAGTCACTCATTGCAATTACTCTACCTTGAATAGGCTGGAAAGGATCCATGGGATTTTCTGATTATCACACCCACTGAGACATTACTCCTCATTTATTTGAGCCATGGTATTTCCTAATTCCATGGTTTCTGGATAAAATGTTCAGTTGCCCCTCTTTCATGGCTACACAAAGATAATCTTGAACAAGGTGTTTAAATTTCATTCGGGTTTGGTCTTTTTTTTCCCTTTAAAAATCAGATAGAGAAAGAAAACTATAGTTGAAGAATGTTGAAAGTTTTACTTTTTACTCCTGCAGGCTTTTACTACAGCAGTAACTCACAGTTTGTACTTTCCTCCTTCTTGCAGTGAAAAGTGAAGTGCAGCAGAAAGAGTCAGAAAGCCAGGAATTTGGAATCCTGATTACACCGCTTACTGCTAGCTCTGTGACCTTGAAAAAGTACTTAGAAGCCTGGAGTCTAAGACTCCAAAAACTGTAAATGTATATATATCTATATATATAGATAGATATATAGATATACACACACACACACACACACACACACACACACACACACACACACACATATATAATGGGGATAATGAATACCTAACTTGCAGACTTATTTTAAGTAAAATGAGTTAAGGGAACGACCAAATTAGAATATAAAGTCCAACGAAAAGGAATGCTGAGCATCTTCTCTGTTGATCTTTGCTCATAGGCACCTAGCCTAAAGCGGCAATCATAAATCCTGAGTGGGAGCTCAATAAAGATTTCTTAATGAACAAATAAATACTAGTGTCCCTATTTCTCTCATCAACATTAAATTAATCCTTCTTCCATAATCATAATTGTTTTCCTTCTGTCTTTTATAATTTTCTAAAGCCTCAGGACATTCTATTTTGTCCTTGCAAGTGGTTTCCTCCTTCTCACTGCCTATTATTAACTATACATCATTCAGAGACAGTACCTTTGTTCCACCCACCTTTCATTTCTAATGCGATAGGGGTGGAGAATAGTCAGAACATAAGATTCATAGCAATTCATGGACTTGGCCAGGGCGACTGATTCGTCTTTACAGAAGAGCCCTAAAGTCATCCCTCCCCAGAACACAACTTTCAGGAGACACAGCACTAGCATGAACCTCCTGTGTAGGAAATGCTCTCAAAAGTTAAGGCGTTGGTTATGCTCCCCTCCCGCTTAACAGAAGAATGCTCCCCGTGAAAGAGACATTCAAATTGCGCAGACGGGGGGATTTCGGACCCCTTCGTGTTGTCTGAGGACCAGTCACCTTAGGACCTAGCCAAGCTCATCGGACCACTGCTCGGGCAAAGCTGCGCTATTCAGTCCCTAGAGGGAAGCTAAGGGGCGCGGCCGTCCACAGGGCCTGGGGGCGACAGTGGTGAGTCCACAACGTGGGGAGACAACACGCACCGCGCGACCAGACCGTGACTATAATCAACCTCACCACCTACAACCGCGCCCGACCTTATCACTACTTAATACCGCTTAAAAAAGGAACGCGGCTCGCCCCTAACCCATTAATCAGAAAGCCAGCGCCCGCGTATTGGCTGCGCCAGCATCTCCTTCACCCTCATTGGCCATCCCGGAAGCAAAGCCCTTCCTCGCGAGGGAGCCCTCCCGTATGGCGGCACCCCCAGCCAAGCAACCCTAACCCGGCTACCAGAAAGCCCGGCCCTCACTCCACCCATGGGAGCGAGAGCCCCTAGCGCTCGCAGCTCTGCCCCGCGAGGACTCACCGTGTAGTAGGAAAGCAGACCTGCATTGTAGTCCAGCACGAACCAACGGTACTGCCAGCCCTTCATCACATTAGTCCATTTACTCAACGGCCCTTCCATGATAGACGCCATCTTGGGAGCCGCCAATAACAACAAACGGTCTGACGTCACTCGCCTATAAGGCATTCAGCATGCGGGGGCGGGGCCGCGGAGGGCAGGGGCGGGACTTGGGCGGAGCCAGCAGCTGCAGCTTCATTTGACTCTACCCACACCCCAAATTATCAACCTCAAACTCGCTTTTCCGGCGCCCGTTTTGTGTAGAATACCGTGACACGGCTGTGAGGACTATAAGCCTGAATACTGCTGTTAAGATCATTTATTAACATATAATTTACCACCCATGATGACACTGCACTTCCAAAATATTTCACATTGGGTACTCATTTATGTTCATTTCACAAATCCAATCACTTAATAAAATTTGCTGTTTTATACTAGATATCCTTTTAGGCTTTGGGGGATTCAACAGAGACTTCATGAGGGATAGAAGGGAATAGGCAATAAAATAAATAGTAGTAAACATTTTACTAATGTTTTGCTGTGGAGAAAAATTAAGCAAGCAAAGAGGCAGAGTAGGGGCTGCAATTTTAAATTCCCAAATAGGGAAGGCCTGAATGAGAAGATAATGATTGAGCAAAGACCTAAAGAACGTAAAGGAAGGAGCCTGGGGGAAGAGCCTTCCAAAGGGAAGCAACAGCAAGTGTAAACACCATGAGTCTGGCTTATTGAAGGAACAGCAAGGAGTGCAGTATGAGTGGAGCAATGAGCCAGGGAGAAACATAGTAGGAATCAAGGTCAGGGAAATAAGGACACATCACTTAGAGCCTATAAGGACAATGAATTATTGCCCTACTACATCCAGGCACTGTTTGAGGTCCTGGAAATGCAACAATGAAGTAGCCAGGCAATTTCTTTGCTTTCTAAGAGCTTAAATTCGGTGATGGAAAGCAAACACTAAACAAGTAAACAAGAAAAGTATCTAATACTCATAAACACCTTGCAGAGAATTTAAATAATTGATGTATCGGAAACCAATGGGTGGCTGTTTTATACTGGGTGATCAGGGAGGGGCCCCTCAGGAAATGGCATTCAAATTGAGATGTGAAGTCTAAGAAAGTTCCAGCCATGCAAATAAGAAGGGAAAGAATTAAAAAGGGAACTGATAAGTGTGCATTACCGAGAATAACAGTAAGGTAAAAGAGGTTTTGTCTTTTTTTTTTTTTTGGACTTAAAAAGTGTTTTGTTTATTCAGGTACTGTGTTATGAATCCCTTATCTTTGCTGATAACAGAAATTCTGGAAAAAATATCACTGAGAGAGCTAACAGAACCTGTTGGCTAGCTAATCAAATTAGATGAAAATCTAAGGTAAGGTTAAATTGATCATGCTTAATCTGTTTGATATCTTTTTTCCCAGTTTTAGTGAGATATAATTGACATATAACATTGTATAATCTTAAATTGGACAAACTAACCATTTGATATAGGTATATATTGCAAAATGATTACCACAGCAAGTTAGTTAACATCCATCATCTCACCCCACAATTTCTTTTCTTGTGATGAGAACTTTTAAGATCTACTCTATTAGAAGCTTTCAAATATACAATACAGTCACCATGCTGTACATTAATCCCCAGAACTTATTTATCTTATAAATGGAAGTTTTAACCTTTTGGCCACCTTTTAGTTTGATGTAGTCCTCATTTACTTTCGCTTTTGTTGCTTGTGCTTTAGGTGCCATATCAAAAAATTTCCAAGATCAAAGTCAAGAAGCTCTTTCCCTGTTTTCTTCTAGGATCTTAGGGTTTCAGGTCTTACAATTAAGTGTTTAATCCATTTCCAGTTAATTTTGGAGGTGGAATAAAATAGGGATCTAGTTTCATTCTTTTGCATGTGACTATCCAGTTTTGCTAGCACCATTTGCTGAAAAAACTGTCTTTTCTCCAGTGAATATTCTTGGCTTCCATGTCAAATATTAGTTGACTCTATATGCATGGGTTTATCTCTGGGTTCTTGGTTTTGTTCCATTGGTCTATGTGTCTGTTTTTAATGCTAGTATCATACTCTCTTGATTACTATAGTTTTGTAATATACAGTTTAAAATCAGGAAGCGTAATGTCTGCAACTTTGTTCCTCTTTCTCAGGATTGCTGTGTTAGTCAGGGTCTTTTGAGGTTCCAAACGAATTTGGGGATTGTTTTTTCTATTTCTGTAAAACCCCCTTGAGAGGGATTGAATTGAACCTATAGGTAGGTGGCTTTGGATAGTATAGACCTTTTAATGATATTAATTCTTCCACTCCATGGACACAGAATATCTTTCTATTTATTTGAATTTTTCAATTTCTTCCATTAATGTCTGACAGTCTTCAATGTACAGGTCTTTCACCTCCTTGATTAGATTTATTCCTAAGTATTTTACTGTTTTTGGTGCTATTCTGAATGAGACTGTCTCCTTTTTTCTCTTTCAGATAATGCTATTAGTGTATAAAAACACTACTGATTTTTGTATATTGGTTTTCTGTCCTGCAACTTCACCAAATTTATTGATTAGATCTAACAGTGGAATTCCACTGTTCTTTGTTGGAATCTTTAGGATTTGCTACAATAAAATTGTGTCATCTACACAAAGACACAATTTTACCTCTTTCCTCCTGATTCAGATGCCTTTTATTTCTTTCTCTTATCTGATTGATCTGGATAAGACATATTATAAAGGAATATGTTGAATCGGAATGGTGAGAACTGGCATCCTTATCTTGTTCCACATCTTAGAGTAAAAGCTTTCAATCTTTTGCCTCTGAGGATGATGTTAGTGGTGGATTTGTCATATATGGCCTTTGCTATGTTGAGGTATGTTCCTTCTATATCCGATCTGCTGAGAGTTTTTATCATGAATGGATGCTGAACTTTGTCAAATGCTTTTTCTACATCTATTGACATGATAATATGATTTTATCTTTCACTCTCTAATGTGATATGTCACATTTATTGACTTGTATGTATTGAACCCTCCGTGCATCCCAAAGATGAATCTCACTTGACTGTGGTGTATGCTCCTTTTAATTGGCTGTTGAATTTGATTTTAATAGGATATTGTTAAGAATTTTTGCATCTACATTCATGAGGGATATTGGCCTGTAGGGTGCTTTTCTTATAGTGTCCTTATCTGGCCTTGGTATCAGGATAATGCTGGCCTTAAAAAATGAGTTGAGTGTTCCCAACTCTTCCGTTTTTTGGGAAGAATTTGCATTAATTCTTCTTGGATGTCTGGTGAAATTCACCAGGGAAACTAGGAGCAGGGATACAGAGTAGTAATCCATAGTAGCAAGAGGGAGAGCAGAGAGTAAGGATTTAAATGCCATGGTTGGTAATTTGGTGGTAGAGAGATGAATGAGCTTCTATCTGCCTTTAGTTGAGGAGAGACTCAAAACTTAGTGTTTAAGAATGTGGACTCTGGTGTCTCAGTACGTGGGTTTAAATCCTCAGATTCATTACTTTGTAGCTATATATAGCCTTAAGCTAGTTTTCTGACTTCTCTGTGTGTCAGTTTCTCCATCTTTAATATATGAGAAATAACAGTAGGTTGTTTTGAAGATTAAAGGAGCTCATACAGTACCTAAGGACTTAATAAATATACTAAGGTCTTAATAAATATTAGTTCTTAGAATTTTCACAAAGAAAAGGGCATGAAAAAAACAGAGGAAGGTGTGAAAGAGCCATTTCAGAGAAAGAGAAAGCTATAGAAGTAGAGTAGGATTACAGTGTTGTATGCCTATTTAATATTTATGATCATAAATTTAAAGTAAGACCAGTCAATAGGGATAGCAGCTTTTCTTCACCAATATCATGCTGTTCATGAGTAAGCTCAGAGTGTATAGAGAGATGGATTTATCTGTGTAAGCTGAATAAGGGGAGAAAAGGACAGTGAAGTTCACAATGATATCCAAGAGTATGATTATAATTATAGACTATGATACCTAATTTGGGTAAGGAAGGAAGTGAGAACAGTAGGGAAAAGAACAATGAATTATAGATCTTATGAAAGACAAGAAAGTGCAGGTGTGAGAGTAGGTGACCTGGAAGAGTAAAAAGTGATGGTCTAAAGATGGGACACCTGAAGTCAAGATTTTGGAAGTGAAAACAGTTATGGATGAGAACAGAGACTGGGGAATGGCCATAGACATGAATGATTGAAGTTGGGTAGAGAATAGATTTAGGGATGAGGAGGACCAGAAACAGAGAAACAAACAAGCTTTAAAGTACTATCTGATAACATGTTGAGGTCACCCAGAATGATGACAGGAATAGTAATGTAAAAGAAGAGATAGGAGCTAAAATCACCATTGAATGAAAGCTAATGCCAGGAGGGTGGGTAGATGATGGCAACAAAGAAGAATAGCAGATGGTAAATGCAAGGACTTGAAGGAGCTAGGGCTTATGAAGGAGAAGAGAGGGGAAACAGTTTAGAGGCAGCAAAGGGGAGCATTTAGTCCTTACAACACATTGTGGGATGGATAGTAATACCCCATTTAGCTGATAAGAAAACTGAACCTAAAAGACTCCCCCAAATTCACAGTTTCTAAAAATAATGATGCTATAGTTCAGCACAGAATTATCAAGCCCTTCTCCTGTGCCAGGCACTGGACTAGACACTGATGTTACTCAAGAGAGTAAGATCCTCACCTAAACCTGAGGGGATCTAATAGAGAAGACAATATATAAACAACGGCAGGACAGTGTGATAGCTGCTTTACACTTCTTTCTCTAATCCAATGCTCTCTCCACTGAATTCACTCTAAATAAATACTTAGTTAGATAAATAAACAATCTAACCCAACATAAAAAATTATGGAAGATTCTGGAAGAGACACATAGTATTCTCTCCTATTTCAAATGTAATCTCCATGAGAATAGAGATATTGTCTGTTTTGCTTACAACTATATCCCCAGCAACCAAAGCAGTAGCTGAAATATGGCTGTGTTCCATAAATATTAACTGAAAAAATATGTTCCCTTCTTTTGCAAAAAGCTTCTGATCTAGTTCAGTTCAGCAATTCAGTGTATTAAAATTTTATGGAGTGAAGGACACTGGTTTATGAGTGTGTGGATGCAGTGCCTGTCCTCAGGGAATTTCCAGTCTGGGAAGGTTGGCCACACATAACAAAAGTCAGAGGAAAATCAAAGTCATCAAAGAGGTACAAAGAAAATGCAATTGAAAGTCATAGAAACAAAACCTGGTAAGTAAGGGACTTGAAATCTATGGTGTGTTCTACACCAACTCTTTTCGGGTTCTCAGGGATGATTCCAAAGCACATGTGTGGGAGGGGGTCTTTCCACACACAGCACCAAACAATTCTTAAACATCAGCAGGATGTCTGAAAACTCAACTCAATCCTGACGCTATCTGCCTGGAGATGGCATCAGATTCCCCAGGTTAAGGACTCTGTCCTACAAGCCTGCCCTCTGTGCCCTACTCCATTTATTAGTGGCAAACCCCAGGCTATATGACCTGTGCTTCCCACCAACCGGTTACAGATTGGAGGTTCCAACAACCTCCCCTTTAGGCTCGAATAATTTGCTAGACTGGCTCACAAAACTCAGAAAAACAATTATGTTTATCAGTTTAATAAAGGATATCACAGAGGATACAAGTTAATAGCCAAGTGAAGAGATACATGGAGCAAGATCTCAAATAAAGGAGCTTTTATCCTTATGGAGCTTGAGGCCCGGCTCAGTTGCACATGGAAGCATTCTGCTTCCCCAAGAGCAGAAGTCTCTACAACAGAGAAGCAGGATGCAAAAAGGAGATACACTCTGCTCATGGATTTTTGTGAGGGCTTCGTTGCATAATCATCACTGACTAAATCATTGGCCATTGCCTGAGTCAGCCAGCCCCTGCCCTTGGGTGGAATCCAAAGACACTCATTTCATCTTTAAGGCTCTGAAGTATCTTCAGGAACTGTGGATAAAGACCAAATATACCTGGGAAATATATATTTAGTCATCTGAGTGACCAAATATGTATTTCTTATAACTCATTATACTGTAGAGAGTCAAGCAACAGTGGTACTTTTTAGGAAAAGGCCATCATTGTTAAAGGCCTATCACCTAAGATGTCTACACTCAAGAGTCAGTCTGACCTACTGGCAATCTGAGTTCTTCATACTGTTCATTGCAAAATATAATTTGTCTTCTTGAAGGAATTCCATGAATTTCAAGATACATGAGGCATATCTTATTTCTCCTTATTTACATGACTTTTCAGTACTTTTCCACAAAAGGCAATGAAATTGTATAGAAAGAACTTGACTCTAGAATTAAAGAGATGAGGATGAGGTGTCCTGACTTTACCATTTTGGCTGTGGGGCCTTGGGGTAAACCCTAGTGGGACTTAAATTCCTTTTATAATTATGAAGGTAATCATCTCCATCTAAGTAAATAAGAATATATCTGAAGGGGATGGCAGCCAATGAAAGTTCGTTTCCAGTTTTCTCCCTCCTTCATTTTCTTTGGGATAGCCTCTATCCTGTAGATTATAGTTCATCAAACTTTGGTGAGAACAAGGCACATGTTTGGCACCTTCAAGAAAAAAGATGAAGAGAAGTTCTTATCTAGTAGCTAATCTGGGGCGTGAAACATGCATACAATTGAGCACAATACAAAGCTACTCTCTTTCCTTTGGATAACTTTTTTCTCATTAATTCTACCATTTATTGAGTATCTACCCTGTGCCAGGAGTGTTAATACCTTATCACATTTAATCATCACAATAACCCTGAGTATATTAGTGTACATATTTTACAAAAAAGGAAACTGAGGAGGGAGGGGCGGAAGATGGCGGCGTGAATAGAGCAGCGGAAATCTCCTCCCAAAACAACATATATCTATGAAAATATAACAAAGACAACCCTTCCTAGAATAAAGACCAGAGGACACAGGACAATATCCAGACCACATCCACAACTGAGAGAACCCAGCGCCTCGCGAAGGGGGTAAGATACAAGCCCCGGCCCCGCGGGAGCCGAGCGCCCCTCCCCCCAGCTCCCGCGGAGCAGGCAGAGCGGGAGGGAGACGGAGCCCAGGGCTGCCGAACACCCAGCCCCCGCCATCCGGGCCAGAGTGCAGGGCCCTCGATACTGGGAAAACAGGGCAGCAAGAACAGTGAGCAGGCACTGGAGGCTGGGCGACAGAGGACATAAGAAAAGCGCGCGACCATTTTTTTTTTTTTTTGCTTTTTTGCTGCTTTGTTTTGGCGAACGCTTTTTGGAAGTCTTAAAGGGACAGGGACCCCAATACTAGGGAAACAGGGCAGAAAGACCGGTGAGCAGAGGCCTGAGGCTGGCACCGGAGAATAAAGAAAAACGAACGACCACCTTTTTTTTTTTAATTAAAAAAATTTTTTTTTTTTAATTAAAAAAATTTTTTTTCTTGTTTTTTTTTTGTGGTCGTTGTTTTGTTTTGGCGGGTGCTTTTTGGAAGTCTTAAAGGGGCAGGGCGGGTCACTTAATCCAGAGGTAGGGAATCCGGGATCTCTGGGCACCCTAACCCCTGGGCTGCAGGAAGCAGGGAGGCCCCTTACGGAGATAAATAGCCTCCGAGCAGCTCCTGCTCCAACGCGACTCCACCATTTTGGAGTAGCTGCCCGAGCCAGGCCACGCCCACAGCAACAGCGGAGATTAACTCCATAGCAGCCGGGCAGGAAGCAGAAACCCTGTCTGCGCGCAGCTGCGCAGCACAAGCCACTAGAGGCCGCTGTTCTCCCAGGAGAGGAGGGCCACAAACCAACAAGAAAGGAAGTCCTTCCAGCCGTCACTCGTCCCAGTTCTGCAGACTATTCCTATCACCATGAAAAGGCAAAGCTACAGGCAGACAAAGATCACAGAGACAACACCAGAGAAGGAGACAGACCTAACCAGTTTTCCTGACAAAGAATTCAAAATAAGAATCATAAACATGCTGACAGAGATGCAGAGAAATACGCAAGAAAAATGGGATGAAGTCCGGAAAGAGATCACAGATGCCAGAAAGGAGATCGCAGAAATGAAACAAACTCTGGAAGGGTTTATAAGCAGAATGGATAGAATGCAAGAGGCCATTGATGGAATTGAAATCAGAGAACAGGAACGCATAGAAGCTGACATAGAGAGAGACAAAAGGATCTCCAGGAATGAAACAATATTAAGAAAACTGTGTGACCAACCTAAAAGGAACAATATCCGTATTATAGGGGTCCCAGAAGAAGAAGAGAGAGGAAAAGAGATGGAAAGTATCTTAGAAGAAATAATTGCTGAAAACTTCCCCACACTGGGGGAGGAAGTAATCAAACAGACCACGGAAATACACAGAACCCCCAACAGAAAGTATCCAAGAAGGGCAACACCAAGACACATAATAATTAAAATGGCAAAGATCAAGGACAAGGAAAGAGTGTTAAAGGCAGCTAGAGAGAAAAAGGTCACCTATAAAGGGAAACCCATCAGGCTAACGTCAGATTTCTCAACAGAAACCCTACAGGCCAGAAGAGAATGGCATGATATATTTAATACAATGAAACAGAAGGGCCTTGAACCAAGGATACTGTATCCAGCACGACTATCATTCAAATATGACGGTGGGATTAAACAATTCCCAGACAAACAAAAGCTGAGGGAATTTGCTTTCCACAAACCACCTCTACAGAACATCTTACAGGGACTGCTCTAGATGGGAGCACTCCTAGAAGGAGCACAGCACAAAACACCCAACATATGAAGAATCGAGGAGGAGGAACAAGAAGGGAGAGAAGAAAAGAATCTCCAGACAGTGTATATAACAGCTCAATAAGCGAGCTAAGTTAGGCAGTAAGATACTAAAGAGGCTAACCTTAAACCTTTCGTAACCACGAATTTAAAGCCTGCAATGGCAATAAGTACATATCTTTCAATAGTCACCCTAAATGTTAATGGGTTGAATGCACCAATCAAAAGACACAGAGTAACAGAATGGATAAAAAAGCAAGACCCATCTATATGCTGCTTACAAGAAACTCACCTCAAACCCAAAGACATGTACAGACTAAAAGTCAAGGGATGGAAAAACATATTTCAAGCAAACAACAGTGAGAAGAAAGCAGGGGTTGCAGTACTAATATCAGACAAAATAGACTTCAAAACAAAGAAAGTAACAAGAGATAAAGAAGGACACTACATAATGATAAAGGGCTCAGTCAAACAAGAGGATATAACCATTCTAAATATATATGCACCCAACACAGGAGCACCAGCATATGTGAAACAAATACTAACAGAACTAAAGGGGGACATAGACTGCAATGCATTCATTCTAGGAGACTTCAACACACCACTCACCCCAAAGGATAGATCCACTGGACAGAAAACAAGTAAGGACACGGAAGCACTGAACAACACAGTAGAGCAGATGGACCTAATAGACATCTATAGAACTCTACATCCAAAAGCAACAGGATATACATTCTTCTCAAGTGCACATGGAACATTCTCCAGAATAGACCACATACTAGGCCACAAAAAGAGCCTCAGAAAATTCCAAAAGATTGAAATCCTACCAACCAACTTTTCAGACCACAAAGGCATAAAACTAGAAATAAACTGTACAAAGAAAGCAAAGAGGCTCACAAACACATGGAGGCTTAACAACATACTCCTAAATAATCAATGGATCAATGACCAAATCAAAATGGAGATCCAGCAATATATGGAAACAAATGACAACAACAACACTAAGCCCCAACTTCTGTGGGACACAGCAAAAGCAGTCTTAAGAGGAAAGTATATAGCAATCCAAGCATATTTAAAAAAGGAAGAGCAATCCCAAATGAATGGTCTAATGTCACAATTATCGAAATCGGAAAAAGAAGAACAGATGAGGCCTAAGGTCAGCAGAAGGAGGGACATAATAAAGATCAGAGAAGAAATAAATAAAATTGAGAAGAATAAAACAATAGCAAAAATCAATGAAACCAAGAGCTGGTTCTTCGAGAAAATAAACAAAATAGATAAGCCTCTAGCCAGACTTATTAAGAAGAAAAGAGAGTCAACACAAATCAACAGTATCAGAAACGAGAAAGGAGAAATCACGACGGACCCCACGGAAATGCAAAGAATTATTGGAGAATACTATGAAAACCTATATGCTAACAAGCTGGGAAACCTAGGAGAAATGGACAACTTCCTAGAAAAATATAACCTTCCAAGATTGACCCAGGAAGAAACAGAAAATCTAAACAGACCACTTACCAGCAACGAAATTGAAGAGGTAATCAAAAAACTACCAAAGAACAAAACCCCCGGGCCAGATGGATTTACCTCGGAATTTTATCAGACATACAGGGAAGACATAATACCCATTCTCTTTAAAGTTTTCCAAAAAATAGAGGAGGAGGGGATACTCCCAAACTCATTCTATGAAGCTAACATCACCCTAATACCAAAACCAGGCAAAGACCCCACCAAAAAAGAAAACTACAGACCAATATCCCTGATGAACGTAGATGCAAAAATACTCAACAAAATATTAGCAAACCGAATTCAAAAATACATCAAAAGGATCATACACCATGACCAAGTGGGATTCATTCCAGGGATGCAAGGATGGTACAACATTCGAAAGTCCATCAACATCATCCACCACATCAACAAAAAGAAAGACAAAAACCACATGATCATCTCCATAGATGCTGAAAAAGCATTTGACAAAGTTCAACATCCATTCATGTTAAAAACTCTCAGCAAACTGGGAATAGAGGGCAAGTACCTCAACATAATAAAGGCCATCTATGATAAACCCACAGCCAACATTATATTGAACAGTGAGAAGCTGAAAGCATTTCCTCTGAGATCGGGAACTAGACAGGGATACCCACTCTCTCCACTGTTATTTAACATAGTACTGGAGGTCCTAGCCACGGCAATCAGACAAAATAAAGAAATACAAGGAATCCAGATTGGTAAAGAAGAAGTTAAACTGTCACTATTTGCAGATGACATGATACTGTACATAAAAAACCCTCAAGACTCCACCCCAAAACTACTAGAACTGATATCGGAATACAGCAAAGTTGCAGGATACAAAATCAACACACAGAAATCTGTGGCTTTCCTATATACTAACAATGAACCAACAGAAAGAGAAATCAGGAAAACAACTCCATTCACAATTGCATCAAAAAAAAAAAATACCTAGGAATAAACCTAACCAAAGAAGTGAAAGACTTATACTCTGAAAACTACAAGTCACTCTTAAGAGAAATTAAAGGGGACACTAACAGATGGAAACTCATCCCATGCTCGTGGCTAGGAAGAATTAATATCGTCAAAATGGCCATCCTGCCCAAAGCAATATACAGATTTGATGCAATCCCTATGAAACTACCAGCAACATTCTTCAATGAACTGGAACAAATAATTCAAAAATTCATATGGAAACACCAAAGACCCCGAATAGCCAAAGCAATCCTGAGAAAGAAGAATAGAGTAGGGGGGATCTCACTCCCCAACTTCAAGCTCTACTATAAAGCCATAGTAATCAAGACAATTTGGTACTGGCACAAGAGCAGAGCCACAGACCAATGGAACAGACTAGAGAATCCAGACATTAACCCAGACATATATGGTCAATTAATATTTCATAAAGGAGCCATGGACATACAATGGCGAAATGACAGTCTCTTCAACAGGTGGTGCTGGCAAAACTGGACAGCTACATGTAGGAGAATGAAACTGGACCATTGTCTAACCCCATATACAAAAGTAAACTCAAAATGGATCAAAGACCTGAATGTAAGCCATGAAACCATTAAACTCTTGGAAGAAAACATAAGCAAAAACCTCTTAGACATAAACATGAGTGACCTCTTCTTGAACATATCTCCCCGGGCAAGGAAAACAACAGCAAAAATGAGTAAGTGGGACTATATTAAGCTGAAAAGCTTCTGTACAGCAAAAGACACCATCAATAGAACAAGAAGGATCCCTACAGTATGGGAGAATATATTTGAAAATGACACATCCGATAAAGGCTTGACGTCCAGAATATATAAGGAGCTCTCACGCCTCAACAAACAAAAAACAAATAACCCAATTAAAAAATGGGCAGAGGAACTGAACAGACAGTTCTCCAAAAAAGAAATACAGATGGCCAACAGACACATGAAAAGATGCTCCACATCGCTAATTATCAGAGAAATGCAAATTAAAACTACAATGAGGTATCACCTCACACCAGTAAGGATGGCTGCCATCCAAAAGACAAACAACAACAAATGTTGGCGAGGCTGTGGAGAAAGGGGAACCCTCCTACACTGCTGGTGGGAATGTAAACTTGTTCAACCATTGTGGAAAGCAGTATGGAGGTACATCAAAATGCTCAAAACAGACATACCATTTGACCCAGGAATTGCACTCCTAGGAATTTACCCTAAGAATGCAGCAATCAAGTATGAGAAAGACCAATGTACCCCTATGTTTATCGCAGCACTATTTACAATAGCCAAGAATTGGAAGCAACCTAAATGTCCATCGATAGATGAATGGATAAAGAAGATGTGGTACATATACACAATGGAATACTACTCAGCCATAAGAAAAGGGCAAATCCAATCATTTGCAGCAACATGGATGGAGCTGGAGGGTATTATGCTCAGTGAAATAAGCCAAGCAGAGAAAGAGAAATACCAAATGATTTCACTCATCTGTGGAATGTAAGAACAAAGGAAAAGCTGAAGGAACAAAACAGCAACAGAATCACAGAACTCAAGAATGGACTAACAGGTACCAAAGGGAAAGGGACTGGGGAGGATGGGTGGGTAGGGAGGGATAAGGGGGGGAGAAGTAGGGGGGTATTAAGATTAACATGCATGGGGGGGGTAGGAGAAAAGGGAGGGCTGTACAACACAGAAAAGGCAAGTAGTGATTCTACAACATTTTGCTATGCTGATGGACAGTAACTGTAAAGGGGTTTATAGGGGAGACCTGGTATAGGGGAGAGCCTAGTAAACATAATATTCGTCATGTAAGTGTAGATTAGTGATAGCAAAAAAAAAAAAAAAAAAAAGGCAGTTCCTGTGTGGTAACCTCCAACGAGTTCTACACAAGGGTATAAAGGGCATATAAAAGTGTAGGCAAAGGGTCTGTTTGTGTTTATACAGAGGATCAAAGCCTAATTGGGCTACCCCGAAAATGAACTAAGATACGATATGAAAAAGAACTTCCAACATCTGCACTCCCTGGAAGACTCATGCCAGAAGATGATCATCAAAAAACCCCAACAAAGATCCACGCACTGCTACAGCTGTAGATGCACTCATCCCACCAGTTCCTGGACTTGCCATGGGAATGAGGAAGGAGACATCTAAGCTGGCCTGTGCATACAGTAAAACAGCAAAATTGGACTGGATCTATACTGTTGGAACTCAGCCAAGAATTTGGAGAAGTGCAAATTGTAGCGCTCCAAAGTCTTACAACTACAGACTATTTACTGTTAAAAGAACATAAGGGATGTGAACATTCCCCAGGAATGGGTTGTTTTAATTTGTCTGATTTCTCTCAGACTGTTCAAGTTCACTTGGACAATATCCACCATATCATAGATAAGTTTTCACAAATGCCCAAGGTGCCTAACTGGTTTTCTTGGTTTCACTGGAGATGGCTGGTAATTACAGATATGCTTTGGTTATGTAACTATACTCCTATTATGTTAATGTGTGTGTGCAATTTAAGTAGTAGCTTAAAACCTATACATGCTGAAGTTACTCTACAAGAAGATATATCAAAGAAATAATCAATCTTCCCATGTTTTCTTCCGCCTGCTACTTCTATAGCTTTTCTTCTTTCTTCCTAATTACAACCCTTAAATAGAATTCGTGCCTCATATCAAATTTACCGAGTATCATAATTCTTCCAAGTGGTAAAGATACCTCAAGACAAATGCTGGGCATAGAAGCTACAGGGCATAAATATGCAAAGAAATAAAAAGCTAACCATTTCAAACAATAAGGCTTCTCTCTCACTTACCAACTTTACATTTCCCTGTATGGCCCCGGAAGATGACTGGTTAGCCAGAGACGGGTAAGATTCCTCAAGGGAGGAACAACCTAAGACAGGCACAGTCGCAGAGGGGCCATCAGGTGAGAAATTGGGGATCAACAGAGGTGAGGCTTAGAACCTCACCCCCCCGTTCTGAGAGAAATCTTCTGCATACGTGGATGTTTTATTGCCCTTGTCTAGCTTGGATTAACACATAGTCTACAGGCACACACCTGATCATCTACATGTGCTCTCTTACAACACTAAACTATGTTTTCTACCTTTATCTTGTATCTACCTACCACTTCAGCATTTTATTAAAAATAATAATAATAAAGAGAGAAATGTGATATCCACATATAAATCAAGTATAAAAACCAAATGAGTATTCATATTTGAACTGACTGTTTATAGTTCATAATGCATGAGCAAAACCGAAAGTTTCTGTGATGACTGCCCTTGTACTGTTCACTATGTAACTTATTCATTATGTAAGAATTTGTTCTCCATGTAAGAACTTGTTTGTTATGCCTCAGAAGATTGGAGACTGACGAAAATTAGGCTTGGGGTGGATTAATGATTGTGCATTGAGCATTGACTCCCCTATACAGAATTTTATTGTTGTTAACAACCATTTGATCAATAAATATGAGAGATGCCCTCACAAAAAAAAAAAAAAAAAAAAAAAAAAAGGACAGACTTCCAATGGTAAAATAAATTAGTAACCAGGATGTAATGTATAGCATAAGGAATATAGTCAAGATATTGTAACAGCCTGGTAGGGTGATAGCTGGAACCTAGAATTATGTATATAAATGTTCTACCACTGTGTTGTACACTTGAAACTCATGTAATGTAATACTGTGTCAACTACCCTTCAATAAAAAATAATTATTTAAAAAAAAAAAAAAAAAAAAAAAAAAAGGAAACTGAGGTTCAAAGAGACTAACCAGTTTGCCCACGTACATAATAGTATTACTGGGTGAGAATATGAGTCCACATACTCACATGTCTGTCTTTTCATTATGCTACATGGCCTCCCCAAAACACACTATACACTTCTTTTAGAAACTTGATATTCCAGAAACACTATGTTTGTTAATTAACAGTTGTTAGGCAACAAATAAAACAACATTTACAAAATGCTGCCTCTTAAGGGAAAACATAGAAACCTCCCCAAACTTGACTGTCCTTTGCTGGCTGTAGAGGAAATAGAAGATCAAACTTAAATATGGGGAAAGCAAAACAAGACATAGCTTGTTTTGTTCACAAACAATTCCCAGTTTTCCCTAGTTAGAGAGCATGAAAGTGAAACGTCAAGTGTAGAAAAATGTGGCAATGATTTTGAGGCAAGGGGAGCTAGGAAAGGCAGAGAAAATATTTTAGGAAATCTAGGCTCTGTAAGTGTCCTAAGGAGAGAAAAGCACCCAGCTTTTGCTCTCTTCTAAGGTCCCCTTGGAGACCCACACCTTTGCTACCCAGGGCTTTAAACATTTCATAAATATCCTCCCTCCCTAGATGGAATCAAACCTTCATTCCCTTGGGTCCCAACTGCACCCTGAACAAACTTCTAACAGAGAGTCTGGGACACCTTATTGATCTGCTGGTTCACAGAGTCTGAATGCCTCTCTTGACAATGGGTTCTTTGAGGACTTGGTCATATGCTCCTCCTCAAACTCAGCCTGGTGCCTAATATGAGTAGTGAATGGTCGAAGCAACTTAAAAGCACCAAGCAATCTGGATAAAAGAGAGGGGAGGCTGCCAAAGCTGCTTTGCTGGAAACACAATTTATACTTATATTTTGTGTTTATTTGGGTTGGTTTAGAGGAGCTAATAGAGATTAGGGGGCTAAATCTCCTAAGCCACCCTCCTCAATACATGGTAGTCAAGGAAAGAATAGCTTCTCTAGACTATAATCTCCTTGAGGTCAGTGACTTACCCTTCTCTATATCCACAGTGTGAGAATACTGCCTGAGATACAGCAGCCCACACTGTTTGTGAAACTGATCAGAACTGAGCTCCTTGCCTTTCTCTTGTTATTCCCTCTTCCTAGAATGTCCTTTCCTTTCTCTGCCTTGGAAACTTTTTACTAATCATTGAAGTCTCATTCAAGTCAATTCCTCTTTGAGGACTTTGAATACCCCCCACCCTATGCCAAAAGCCAGATAGACCTAACCTTACCCTTTGCTCTGATCCAGTGGTTTACACACTCTAATACAGAGAGCAACTATCTCACAGTGTCCTTTATGAACTCAACCACAATGTACAGTGTATGTGATATTATCAGGATATGTTTCAGAAGGACAACTCTGTTTGCAGTGACAAGGATGGATGCTGTGCTGGAATCTAGAAGACCACAGTCTGTAAAAAGAGTCTGGAGAAGAGAAGATGAAAATTGTATTAAAGAAGGAACAGAAGGGATGAAAATGAAGAGGATGGATGGCTTAGAGGGCTTAAGAAAGGGAGGGATCAAGACAGACTCCAGATTTCAAGCTCCAAAACACAGGGTGGATTTTGGGAAATACTGATAAATGCAATGTTGGACATGTTGAATTTGAAGTATGTGGCACCTCTACGGAAATGGATGCTAAGCAGGCAAGTGGATATACTAATTTGGGGCTGAGGAAAGAAACCTGAGCTATAACTATAAATTTGAGAGTTTTAATTCATAGCTGGTAGCTGAAGGCATGGGAAGTACTGAAATCACCCAGGGGATGTAGACAGAGGGATGGTTCAGGACAGAATCCTGGAGGACAGCAACATTTAAAGGGAGAGAAATAGAGAAGTTAAGAAAAATGACTAAGAATGAACAATTAGAATAGAGAAGGAATAAGAGGATTTGGGGAAGTCAAGGCTAAAGAAGAATATTTCAATGTCATATGCATGAAATTAAGAGGCCTCCTCCTCAGTGGACTCTTATTTCCATGTGAATTAGAAGGTCATTGGCAAATAGTTGGGAAGTATGGGCATGGGGGTAGACAGGGAGTAGATTAGATAGTGAACTTTAAGAAGATGATGAAGTGTGAAAGACAAGAGGGAAGGGCCTTGTGAAATGAAAAAGGATTTCCAAGTAGCAATGAGGGCCTTGCTGAGATTAAGGACACAAATTATTAGTAGCATTTTCTCATCTGATTGTGGGATTTCTTTTTCCCCAGAAATTTTTAGCAACTTGACTATAGGAACAGAGAAGGCACATAATTGGAACTATTCAAGATTAGAGGAATTTAGAGGGTAGGTGTGGCAAAACTACTCGGTAGAAAAGAGTTGAGAGTATTGGTTAAGGGAGAGATCATGAGAAGAGGCTGATTATGTCAGAAACAGGACAGGTTAGGAGAAAGGTGTCAAGAGAATTGATAGGATCTGCTGTGAGGTTTGAGAGGTACAGTGGGATCTCAAGAGCTTGGAGAATAGAGGGTTCTGATCACCAAAAAGAGTTTCAGATTTCAGAGGTAGGATAGTCCTAGGTGATGAAAGGTTGAGGGTATGGACACAGGAGTGGAGGGCTGAAGTGTGTGTGGAGGTATAGATGACAGGAGCCCTGGAAGCCAAGGATTTGTGAGGCTGCTGTGCTGAATAATTCATTTGCATGGAAGTTGAAATTACCCATCTGATGGCAGGGGCTGGAGTTGAGAGGAAAACCATGTGACAGGTGCCACAACCTTAGTGAAGTTACTAAATGACAGTGATGACAAAAGGAGACACCTCTGTGACTCCCACACTTTCCCAGGGGCCTAAGCAGAAGACTAAAGAACCTAGGCTGAGTTTTATGAATTACCTGTGGGATTACCTATGGTATCTCTTCATGTGATCAGCATGGATATTCTCCAGTTGCTGCAGCAAAATACCATCAAGAACTTCTAGGAATGTATCAGTAAGGAAGTAATCTGAGATTTATGTGCAAGGATATGTTTCTAATAGTATAACCCTAGAAACAACCTAAATGTCCAACTATATGGAAAAGTTTAAGTGAATTATAACAGATCCATATTGTAGTCTAAGGTACAGCCATTAAAATTTGTTTGAATATAATGATAAATGAATAAATTATGATAAAAAATTATATATTTAAATAAGCATAAAGTGATTAAAAAGTATATATATATACTACAAGTCTAATGTTATAAAAAATGTACGTATTTTCCCAGAAGACTATAAGGATATATAGAAAAATATATGTAGTTAGTTTGTGGGATTATGGCTGATTTTATTTTTTTCTTTATACTTCTTTTGTATTTTGCAAATTTTCTACAAGTAACAGGCAATTGTGTTTACAATGAGAAAAAAATGCCATTTCAGTAGGAATTTTAAAGGAATGCAATGAAAAACATCACCAGGTAATTGTCAGCTCTGAATCTGCCAAGCATTTGCCTTTTATAATTGCAGCATGCCTGCCTCCTTGAGGAACTGGAATAAACAAGCCTCACAGTCCAAACAGTGATATCCTGTCATATCCCAATAGCTTTCTGACTCAGTCAGGAGGTCTGCAGAATTCCTATGCCCTCTTTCTCATTCTGTATCCAGCTAGGTCTCCATGTGAACTGACATTGCAATATACCAACTTTGCAAACTTAGAGACAAGTCATCACTGCCATGAATTTGCTGTGTATTCATTTATTTCTTTTCTCTGGAAGTAGCCTTTACTGAGCAGTGTTCTGCATCAAGCCCTGGACCAGGTGTGGAGGATAGAGATGCATGGTTCCTGTCTTCAAGGAGCTCAGAATCTATAGGGAAATATGATATATTGCCTCACAGGGTGAATCACGCTAAACCAGTGGTGAACAAGGGAACTTTGGGAGCACCAAGTAGGCACCTGAGCCGGCCTAGCCAGCCTAGGGTGGAGTGTATCAGTCTGCACAGGGAACAAACAGCATTTCCTTTTCATGTCCACAGCTACCACCTTGGCCAGAAAGCCACACCGTTTCATGCTTGGATCACTACAGTAGCTTGGGGTTATCAGCTCTACTATTGCCCCCTTCAACCTGGCCTCCATACTGACTGAGAAAGCCATTCAAATCTCCAAAGAAGAGATAACATTTACCTCCTTAGTTTCCAGCCCTACTTCTTGTGTCACTCCTCTCCCCACCTCCAAATATGACACTTGTTTCCTAAATTCATCTCATTGTTCATTTATGTTACATCTTGGCTATTTCTGCCTTCTGTATTGAATGTCTTTCCTCCCTAATGTTTGTCTAGAAAATCCCTACTCATCTTTCAGGGTTCATCTAAAGTGTCTCATCTCATATGAAGATTTTCTTGATTTCTCCCCCAACTAGTTAGAAATCACCATTCCCTCATATGAATGGTTACTGTAGCACTTGTAACACTTTTTGACATTTATTGGTTTACACCTCTGTCTTTTTCTTTAGATTTTAAACTTTTTAAGGACAGGAGAATAATCTTATTAATCTCAGTATCCCAAGCACTTAGCCTAGGAGTTGGTAAACATTTTCTGTAAAGTGCCAGATAGTAAATAGGCTTTGCTGGCCAGACATTCTCTATCACAGCTACTTAAGTCTGCCATTGTAGGGCAAAAGCATAAACAAATGGGCAGCTGTGTTCCAATAAACCTTTATTTATAGAAACAAGCAGCAGCCCCAACTTCAAGCTCTACTACAAAGCCACAGTAATCAAGACAATTTGGTACTAGCACAAGAACAACCCATATGCCAATGGAACAGATTAGGAAGCCTAGATATAAACCCAAGCATATATGGTCAATTAAAATATGATAAAGGAACCATGGATATACAATGGGGAAATGAGAGCCTCTTCAACAACTGGTGTTGGCGAAACTGGACAACTACATGCAAGAGAATGAAACTGGATTATTGTCTAACCCCATACATAAAAGTAAACTTGAAATGGATCAAAGACCTGAATGTAAGTTATGAAACCATAAAACTCTTAGAAGAAAACATAGGCAAAAATCTCTTGAATATAAACATGAGCAACTTTTTCCTGAATGCATCTCCTCAGGCAAGGGAAACAAAAGCAAAAATGAAAAAATGGGACTACATCAAGCTAAAACTTCTGTACAGCAAAGGACACCATCAGCAGAACAAAAAGGCTTCCTACAGTATGGGAGAATTTATTTGTAAATGACATATCTGACAAGGATTTAACATCCAAAATATATAAAGAACTCACATGCCTTAACACCCAAAAAGCAAATAACCCTATTAAAAAATGGGCGGAGGATATGAACAGACACTTCTCCAAAGAAGAAATTCATGTGGCAAACAGGCACTTGAAAAAATGCTCCACATTGCTAATTATCAGGGAAATGCAAATTAAAACCACAATGAGATATCACCTCACACCAGTTAAGATGGCCAACATAGAAAAGACTAGGAACAACAAATGCTGGCAAGGATGTGGAGAAAAGGGAACCCTCCTACACTGCTGGTGGGAACGTAAACTAATTCAACCATTGTGGAAAGCAATATGGAAGTTCCTCAAACAACTAAAAATAGAAATACCATTTGACCCAGGAATTCCACTCCTAGGAATTTTCCCAAAGAAAGCAAGATCTCAGATTCAAAAAGACATATGCACCCCTATTTTTACTGCAGCACTATTTACAATAACCAGGTTATAGAAGCAACTTAAGTGTTCATCAGTAGATGAATGGAATACTATTCTGCCGTAAGAAAGATGGAATACTATTCAGCCATAAGAAAGAAACAAATCCTACCATTTGCAACAACATGGATGGAGCTAGAAGGTATTATGCTCAGTGAAATAAGCCAGGCAGAGAAAGACAAATACCAAATGATTTCCCTCATTTGTTGAGTATAACAACAAAGCAAAACTGAAGGAACAAAACAACAGCAGACTCACAGACTCCAAGAAGGGACTAACAGTTACCAAAGGATAGGGTTGGGAGATGATGGATGGGGAGGGAGGGAGAAGGGGATGGACGGGTATTATGATTAGCTCACATGGTGTTGGGGGTATCATGGGGAAAACAGTGTATCATAGAGAAGACACGTAGTGACTCTGTGGCATCTTACTACACTGATGGACAGTGACTGCAATGGAGTTTCGGGGGGACTTGATAATATGTGTGAATTTAGCAACCACATTGTTTTTCTCTTAAAACCTTCATAGGAATGTATATCAGTGATACTCTAATAAGAAAGAAAAAAAGCAGGCCAGATTTGCCTTTGAACCATAGTTTGCCAATTCCTGATGTACTGTATTATGGACATACAATAAATACATAATGATTTATTTTGAGCATAGAATGAATTGGTACAAGCAGGATTTGTATTTCAGGTGTGTTCTTTCATACACAGCAACAATGATAGTATTATACACAGCATTAATAGTAGTATAATTCTGTTCGGGTTCCTGGACCTGATTCCAGTGTGTATAAGTATGTGGAAGGAGGTCTTCCCACACATAACATCAAGTAATTCTAGAACACCATCAGGGTGTCTGAGAACTCAACTCCATTCTGATGCTATCTGCCCAGAGATAGCCCCAGACTCCCCAAGTTAAGGGCTCCATCCTACAAGAATGCCCTCCATTCCCTCTCTCCAGAAGCCATCATAAGCCCCAAGCTGTTACCTGTGCTTCTAACCTATGAGCTACAGATTGGAGGTTCCAACGACCTCCTCCTCAGGTTTGATTAATTTGCTAGAGCAGCTCATAGAACTCAGGAAAACACTGTTTGCCAGTTTAATAAAGGATACAAGTTAACAGCCAGCTGAAGAGATACACAGGGCAAGGTCCCAAATAAAGGAGCTTCTATCCTTATGGAGCTTGGGGCCTGGCTTGGTGGCATGTGGAAGCTTTCTGGTTCCCCAAACATAGAAGCTCTGTCAGACTGAGAAGCATGATCCAAGAGAGCAGAGAGAGATAAGCTCTTCTCAGGGGTTACTGTGAGGGCTTCATTGCATAGGCATGATTGACTAAGTTATTGGCCATTGGCTGATTCAACCTCAAGCCCCTACCCTTGGGTGGGGGGTGTCCAAAGTCTCTCATTAACATGACAAGACACCCATTTCACCTTTAAGACTGCAGTGTTTTCAGGAACTGTGGAGAAAGACCAAATATACCTGGAAAATAAATATTTGGTCATATGAATGACCAAATATGTATTTTTTATGACTTATTATATCACAGTATTGCATTACATTCTATAGCAGACTCTAATGGTTTCTTGTCCATATTTTCTTGGCATTCACTTCTATACACTGAAGGCCACTTACAGGGAACATACCTATAACTCTTTGCCTGTGGTGTATTTATTTATTTTTCTTGGCCTGGGCACAGAACAACTTGGAAGTTTCAGAGATTTAATGTCGCCAAAAGCAGCCCTGAACTCGGTGATGGGTGGGGAGCTGATGGATGGTACCCTGGTTTCCTCATGCCTCCATTAGGATACCCTGAATGTGTCCTATACTGTTCCCCAGCATAGCTGAGCTCCAGTTAGCTACCATGGTAACTAGCTCAATAATGTATATAAATTTGACTTTCTTCACTCCCTTCTCATTACCCTATTCCCACCTAAGTTTCCTGACATCATAAGGCACATGTTCATTCTTCTATACCACAATGTTTAACCAGAAGACCCCTACTAAGATGTTTTTTTTTTGCCTGTAAAGAGTCATATATGATATTATAAACATATAGATTATTAGCGTCCTCTAAAACATTGGCATGGAATAATCCAGCTGTCATGAAAATAGAGAATAGGGCTCTTAAAGATGGGAATCTAGAATAGGTTCTGCTATAAAGCAGCTGTGTGACCTTGGGCAAAGCATTTAACCTCTGAAACAAAGAGACTTTGTACCCCTTCTGAGAAATAGAGGTAATATTACTCTCTTCACTGGGTTCTTGTGAAGATCAAATAAGCTAAAGTATTAGAAATGTCCCACCAAGTCTCCTAAATAGAGCTAGCTGTAAGATAATTATCTCTCCAACTCTAAAAGCCTTTGTCTCAGTTCTCTTTCTCCTTGGCCTCAGTTAATTTATTTTATCATGTTGGTATACAATGCTACCATTCCCAATGCTGTTTTGTTCATTATCTTTTTCACCTGCATGTAGGCTTGTTTTTTCATTTATATTTATATTGCTAGCTTCCCAGGGCAGGGACATTATCTTATGTTTATTTATAATAAATGAAGTTATATATTTGAAAATGGTTCACAGACTGCAAAGTACTTTATTATGCACTTTATTCCATCAACATGTTTTGAGTACCCACTGTATGGTAGTCATTGTGCCACACATTAAGGATACAGAGATAACCAAGGTATGGTCCCTGATTCAAGAGTTTCGTGAAGGAGACAGATTATGATGGCATATAAATTACCATACAATGAGACATGTATTAGGGTGGGGGTATAATGGAAAGGCTTAGAGAGTGCCAATAATGGAACTGATTTGCCTGAGACAGCCAGAAAGAAATGAATTCCAGTGCCACCTCCACCTTTTGCTAGCATGGGACATTGGCCAAGATAGTTAACTTTGAGACCTCAGGTTCTTAACCTGGGAACTGAGAATCATAATACCTTCCACACAAAATTTCCCTGAGGATTAAATAAAATGATACATGCAAAAAATCCATCACAGTGCCTCTATGTAACTGGTAACCAACTCAAGTGCATTCCTTTTCTTCCCTTATTTCTGGGGAAGGTAGGAAAGTCTTCCAAAGGAAATAGCGTTTATGTAAGCTTACCAACTTGAAAAGTTTGCTTTCTTACTCAGAGAGGAGAAACAAACACTTGTAGAGTAGCTACTAGGAATAGCTACTCTCTCTGGGGTTTCCAGAATGAAGAGGGGAAGATTTTCTGGGCAAAACAACAGTACAGGTAAAGAAACAATGTTTTGAGACTGTGTACTGTGCACTTGGAGAATGGCATATCCATCTGGATACAGTGGAGTAAGAAATCAGTCAACCCATGGTGGGAGATGAGGCTAGACAGGAAGACCTAGGTCAGATTGGATGACTCCTTGTAAAGTTCTCTTCCTTCAATATCTATTGTTTGGAGTTTAAATGTCCAACTAACCCTGCAGAACTGCAGCCACACTATGTTTAGACAGATGAAAGTTCTCACAGTCCACAGGATTTCAGCCTTTATTGGGAGCATATCAATTACAAAGATCTAACCTCCTATCTAATTCCCAAGACTACACAGTGATTTTGAAAACATGGGCCTTGGTGCATAATTTATACACTCCCTTTGTAGCTTTGTAATTAAATCCACAGAGGATTTGGAGATTCACGGCAATACCAGTACAACTCCTCGCATATATAAATACACTGTACAGAAGTGTAAAATTGGTGGTTTTCAACACTCCCCTTTCCTATCTATGTAGCTAGTGAGAGATTGTGTTGTGAATGCAATTAAGTGGACAGAGGGCATGGATTGCTGCCAAATAAAAAATTTAAGAGCATGCACTAACTGACCCCTACAATCCTTCCTTAACTAAATTCCTGTTTCAGTCAGGGTCTGTACCATACACCCCAGCTTTCTGACATCTATTATGTATGCCCTAAACTGCTCTCTAGGATGTCTGGTGAAAGAAATGTGATAGTTGTCAATTGTCTACTATATCCTGGCACTGTGTGGATAATTAAACAATAATAATTATTGAGTGCTTACTCTGTCAAGTGCTCTCAGTACACAGGAGAGAACAAATCAGACTTGGTTTCTGCCCTCATGCAGCTTCTAAGTATCTCAAGTAATCCTTATAACAACACTTCAAAACTGGAATTTTAAAGAGAAGGAAATGAGAACTAGATGAGGTCAGAAATTGGCCCCAGCACCAATTTACCCATTATTAGCATAGTAGGCACAGTGCTTAGGCCCATGAAAATGTTTTAATGTTAATTTCTTTCAAAAACAGAAGGAAAATGAATTTTATAATAATGAATCTAGCCTAGCTCCTGTGATTCCTGCCTTTATAAGGAAACTGAATTCAGGTTTCCATGATCCTAAATTAGTCTGTCTCTCCAGCTGGCGGTAGAATTCCTGGAGGGCCAGGATTGGGTTCTATCTTCCTTTGTCTCCCCAGAACAATGGTGATTAGCTGGATTGCAGTTTTGGCACTCCCTTTAAGAGATGACCCTGCTTAGGGGTTAAAAACCTAGAATTCTAAAGGCAGTTCTTCTGGAGCCAGCTGTGCTTTCCTTTGCTGGCTCTATTTTCTCCACCCACCTCCAGGGTTGGAGTTCTCCAGGGACGGGGTACTTGGCATGATTCTTGGCCAGTCACCTCTTCCTCTTAGATTTCATCTAGCTATGTGACCTAAAATATCACTTATATGCCTCCAAATTTGTATTTATGGCCAGCACCTCTTTGTGAGCTCCAGACTTGTGTATTTTAACTGTTTATGTGATATCCTCAATCGATTATACACTGACATTCTCAACTTATCACACAGCACCAGTGATATTTTTAAAATATGAATCTGAAGATGTCATTCCTTTCAAGGGCTGCCCTTTGCACCAGTTATACATCCTTCCCATGGCCTACAGGCCTGTTTGAGGTCTTGATTTCTCACCTCCTGACATTATCCTCCTTGCTCATTGTGCTCAAACCATACTGGCCTTCTTTCCAATGCTCAAATGAGACAAACTCATTCCCCTCCTCAGAGCCTTTTGTACTTGATGTTGCCTCTGCCTGGAGTTCTCGCCCCAGGATCAACACATGGTTTCCCATTCAGATCTCAACTAATGTCACCTCAAGGAGAACTTCCTTCTCTCTCCCAGCCTATCAGCTTTCCCCATCTCTCTCTAAGTCATAATTTGTTTTACTTTTTCAGAATACATATCCTTATCTGACATTTA
Source organism: Manis pentadactyla (assembly GCF_030020395.1). Lineage (NCBI taxonomy): Eukaryota > Metazoa > Chordata > Mammalia > Pholidota > Manidae > Manis > Manis pentadactyla. The sequence goes on along the minus strand of NC_080022.1, from coordinate 41,196,338 downwards.
TTTGCTTCCTTATGATTTTCCATCACTCCCACTAGAAAGCAAGCCCTGTGAGAGCAGACTTGTCAGCCTTTTCTCCACTGTACCCTTCAGCACCTAGCCCAGTGCTTAGCACATTGTAGGACCTCAGAAAGTACTGAGTAGATAAATAGTAGAATCAAGGTTTACTGAAGGCCCTGGAAAGCAGAGGCCTGAGTTCTAGTCGCTATTACATCTCTGTCACCTTGGCAAGGCACTTTGTCTCTTGGAACCTGTTTGTTTACCGGTAAAGTGAGCATAGCACTGACCTCATGAGACTGGTGTGAGGATCATATGATATAATGCACGGTAAGTGCCAGGAGCAGTACTCTGCACACAGTATGATGATCAACAAATGTTGGTGCTTTTCCCTGTTAGAGCCTCAGTTTCCTCACAATAGGGGAAAGAACACTGCATTGATTTGGGTTGTTGTAGAAGGGATATTAACTTACAGGCCTTACCCTCCTCTGGGTCTTTGCACATAGTATTCCTTTTGCTCCTCTTCCCCACACCTCGTTTCTTCCCCCTTGCTAACTCAGTGTCACCTCCTCCAGGAAGACTTCCCTGAGATCTCAGTGGATTAGGGCCCCTTCTGCCGCCTCCTCCCAAGGCCTCAGGTAAACAGACATCACAGTTGGTGTTCTGCATAGGCCCAGTGGATGGACGGATGGGTAGAGGGATTAGGGACAGAAGGATGATGGAAGGAAGCCTGTGCGAGCACTTTGAAGCCCACGACACCAACACTGAGCAGACTCGGGAAGCCACAGGCCAGCCTCAGCTGACCCTGCCACTCCCCCATCCCTAGGGATCTGGCGCTGTAGCTCCCTCAACGCTTAGTCGCCCCTCTTACCCCTACCCCCCCCTTCGGTCCTCCAGCACTCTCAGCGCGTGGTCCCCAGCCATTGGTTGCAGTCTTTATTACCCCCAAGGCCTCAAATGAGAGGCAGTCGCGTGCGGGGTGCAGTCCATCAGCCCCCGCCCCAGGGTGCGGGCAGAGGCGGCGGCAGCGACGCGGAGCACCTGGCCAGGGGAGCGGCTCTAGCAGGCGGGACGGGGGTGCGGGACGCGGGATGAGGGGGCTGCTGGGGCTGCTGGGCGCCAGGGCGCCGCGCCGGGTCCGCTTGTGGGAGGAGTTTGAAGACCAGGGTAAGAGGTCCGGCGGATGGCTGGGGTGCCACACCAGACCCTACCTGCCGCTGCTGGTTCCTTCCTGGCTGTGTGACTCTGGGCGCGTAGCTGACCGCAGTGACACGCTGCGCTTCAGTGTGTCTATGAAATGAGGACTTCAGTGTGCATCTGGCAAACTGTTTGAGGATTAAACGAGATAAGGTAAAGCATTGTCCCATTATATAGTAAGTGTGTGATACGTGCTTGTTCGCTGTCCTTCATCCTAAAAATACACTAAGTGAACTCTAGAGGGAAAATGTGAACACTAATTGTAATACTGAAAATTTTTGTGTTTCATAAAATATCAGAGGATCTTGGAGGTCACCTTGCCCAGCCCCCTCCCTGGAACACCTCAGGAACATCAGGGAATTATGGTAAAGTTCATTTACGTAAGGACAGATGTCTAATGGTACTGTGTCAGCCAGGAAAATTGTGTGTGTGTGTGTGTGTGTGTGTGTGTGTGTGTGTGTGTGTGTGTGTGTGTGTAAAACCTGATTAATTCTTTGAGAGTGCAGTGGATTGGGTGGGCATTTCCTAGCAATCAGAAGTTTTTGGATTTGAGGCCATGTTCACCTTGAAAGCCTGGATAAGCCCTCTGCCTTTCTTGAGACACAATTTCCCTGTGATACAAGCAGTACTGTGTTGAGAACAAGGTGCAGAGGTGGTGCAAGGTAGGAATGAATGAGCGCAGGCAAGGGGACTGGAGAAGGAGCCTTCAGGGAGAATGTGAAACCCGAGCAGCGTTTTGAAGGATGAATAGTAATTTATCAGATGATCAGGGAGAGAAGGGTGTTCCAGTCCAGGTGAACAACATGTACAAGGGTTCTAAGTAATGAAACAGCCAGCAGTGCATCTTCAGGACACTTGAAAACGTGAAGGGGAGGGCAGTTGAGAGGCTGGAGAGATAAGTAGCCAGGGGCTAGATCAAGGGGGCTGAGAGGCCTGGCCTTTCTCTGAATAGTGAAAAGGCACTTAAGCAAAAATATGGAGGAGATACTGCAAAACTGACCAAAGCTGAGATTGGAGACAAAAAAAAAAACAACACATCTGTGACACTATGGTAATCTTCTTGGTGAAAAGTTGAGAGGTCTGCATGGAGGTTTGGGGGGGGTGTGGGAATCTGTAATGTGGAGGTGGGGGCAAACAGGGGTGATGTTTAGGAGTTGGCTAAAGAGAGATGCAGGCAGTCCAGCTTCTCTGACTGTGGGGGGAACATTGTGAAGAGCACAAGTTTCTTCCAAGAGTAGGTTGGTGATCCCCCATTTCTCAGTTGACCTCAGCTGTCTTTTGCAGTGAGCCCTGTAAGGCTCAGCTTCTGACTGCTAGTTCCTGGACACACCCTCCTGTCCTGGATGGCTTTACTCACACCACAGTTCCTCCCGTCAGAAGGCAGAGAACACACCCAAACCTGCAGTCACTTCCCCAAGGACTGAACTCCTTGTACCCAATGTGGGAGGAGTGAAATCCCCAAGGATGTTAATTGAGAAGTATTTCTGAAATACGCCTTGGAATTGAAGGAAGAGGGGTCTTTGCATGTAGTAAAGACCCACCCTCCCAAACCCTCCTCCATGGTAACCACCAGTCACTTCTCAGTGTCTGTGAGTCTACTGCTATTTTGATCATTTAATTTTGTTCTGTTTTTATATTCCACAAATAAGTGAAATCATACAGTATTTGTCTTTCTCCACTTGGCTCATTTCACTTAGCATAATACCCTCTAGATCCATCCATGTTGTTGCAAATAGCAGGATTTCTTTTTTTTTTACTGAATAACATTCCATTGTGTATATGTACCATATCTTCTTTATCCATTCAACTATTGATGGATACTTCAGTTGCTTCCATATCTTGGCTATTGTAAATAACATGGTAATAAACATAGGGGTGCATATATCTTTTCAAGTCAGGGATTTTGTTTTCTTCTGGTAAATTCCTAAAAGTGGAATTACTAGATCATATGGTATTTCTATTTGAGTTTTTTGAGGAAGCCCTATACTGCTTTCCACAGTGGTTGCACCATTTTACATTTCCACCAACAGTGTAGGAGGGTTCCCTTTCCTCTACATCCTTGAAAACACTTGTTATTTCTTGTCGTTTGGATAGTGGCCATCCTAACAGTGTGAGGTAATGTCTCATTTGGGTTTGATTTGCATTTCCCTGATGATTAGTGACATGCAGCATCTTTTCATGCACCTGTTGACCATCGGTATTTCTTCTTTGGAAAAATGTTGGTTCAGGTCCTTTGCCCATTTTTTAATCAGTTTTTCTTTTTGGTGTTGAGGCATATGACTTCTTTGTGTATTTTGGATATTAACCCCTTATTGGATGAGTCATTTATGAATATATTCTCCCATACTGTAGGATGGATGCCTTTTTGTTCTGCTGATGGTGCCCTTTGCTGTACAGAACTTTTTAGTTTGTTGTGGTCCCTTTTTATTTTGTGGTCATTTATGTTGTGGTCATTTTAAATTTTATTTCCCTTGCCCAAGGTATCATTAATTGAATTTTGAAAAATGTATATACCTGTGTGATCACCACCACAATTAATAAACAGAACATTCCTATCACCCCCATGAACCTTTGCATGCTTAATTTTTTAGAATACTTTTCACTGTATGATATGTTTATTATTTGTATGTTTATTCATTGTCTTTCTCTGTCTTCACTATTAGCTGAGCTTCCTGAGAACATAGTGCTTCTTTGTTGCATTCGTGATTCTGTCTGCATCCCCTAGAACAGTGCCTAGAACAGGCATAGTGTAGGTGCTCAAAAAACATTTTTGTATAATGAATCAATCGCCCCAGGAAATAACCCTTTCCAGAGATCAGAAGGCTCAGTCTAGCCAAGACAAACCCTTCCTGGTTGTAAGGACCCAGGAAATCCAATGTAATGAGTTAGAAATAGAGCTTTATTGAATGCCTATTGGGTAACAGTGAATTTTTTTCTTGATATGTATTTTATTGAATCTCTCAACAGTCTTTTCAGGAAGATGCTATTATCACTCTTGTACCAATGATGAAATGGGTTCAGAGAGGTTGAATGACTTCCCAAGATTACACAGCTAGTGCCAAAAGTGGTTAGGAGGTCAAGTAAGGCAAAGTCTAGAAAGGATTCACTGCATTTTTTTATTGAAGCATAGTTGATATACAATATTATATTGGTTTCAAGTATACAACACAGTGGTTCAACAGTTACACACATTAAATCCTCACCCCAACTAATGCAGTTACTATCTGTCGACATAGAAAGATGTTACAGAACCACTGGCTATATTCTCCATGTTTACTCATCCCCAAGCATTCATTGCATTTTATAGTTAGGAGACCATTTGATGGCTCAGTGGAATGGTGGAGCTGGAAGGCTGACCATAATAGGCTGAAAGATGGATGAGGACCTAGGAATAAATAGAGCAGATGTGGGCTACATTTTGGAGAATTATGGCTGAGAGAAGAAACAGAATAAAGCTCACGTAGGTAATGGCCTCCTCCCCATTTGCAGATGAGAAAACTGAGGTCTGGAGGAGGGTATGACAAGGCAAGGCCATTTAATGGGTTTGTGACAGGGCTTGATTCAGACTCCTTTCTTTCTGCTATTACCCAGACTATTCCAGGCCACAGCAGCTCAGCAACTACAAGGTATATGCCAGGCCTTAAAATGCTACCTTCTTATTGTATAGAGGGGAAACTATAACCCAGAGAAGAGAGGTGGTTTTCCCAAAATCACACAGTGAGTCAGTGGCAGAGGTGTTTGTTGAATCCAGGTCTCTTACCTCCTTAAAAGCCACTGCTGCAAGCTGCCAAGTGTCAGGTGCCCAGCAGGTGATAATGCCGGAGGCCTCAGGGACAACGTGCACTTTCAGACAGATCTGCATAGGGACTGGCACATTAAAATACACAGGAATGTAGGTTGACTGAATTGGAGAATCATTGAATTGGTGATACAAACACATATAAGGGAAGGGTTAATGGTGATGGCAGTGGCCATTGTAAAAGTACAGAATCAGGCAATAAGGAACTGAAATTCAGATGGGGGTCTGAATGATGCAGAAGTCACAATGATGCAGATGTGTGTGCGTGTGTGTATGTGAATGTTAATTTTGTCAGCTCTCAGACTTGACCATAAAAACTTGGCCAAAGAAACATACTGAATCAAAGGGCCTCTGTGCTTAGCTGGCTCAGACCCGCTGAGGAACAGCCTGCTGCTCAAGCCTCCAACTGATAAGCGATTGGGACCGTCTGCGAATTGTGAATACTTGGAGCTGCTGAGCCTGGGAAAGAATCACCCTGGACAGATGCCCAAAGTGAAGAGGCCTGATCCAGCAGGCCCTTTTAGGTCTTAAGTACAAACTGATGGCAAGGATCTCTCTAGAGACTGATGGGATGTGGAGGCAAGAGCAGAGGCCATTGTTAACACAGTGGGGAAAAAGGTTAGAAGGAATTACATCAAAATGTTGATAATGGTCATCTCTGGGAGGTAGATTATAGGTGTTTTTACTGCTTACTTGCTTCCTCTAGGCTTTCTACATTTTCTACAATAAATGATTTTATTTTAAAAAATCAAGAAATATAAAATAAGAAAAGCAAACACTCTATTTGCCTGTCTCTCTCATTAGACTGTGGCCTCCTTGAGGACTTTAGGGCTTGGGGAATTATGTCGTTAGTACCCTGACGACTAGCACTCACACTGGTGCTGTATAGGTACTCTGTAAATATTTAAGTGAATGACTTGCATTCTTTTCTACCCCGAGCTCTTATTTAACACCCACTTTCTTAACAAAGTTGGCTCTTTGCTTCCTAGGGTACAGTTGATTAGAAATGACAACCTGCAAAATGAATGGAGGAACTTGAGAGGCACCCATTCAGTGACAGCAAATAAGTTAGTATTTTTAGTAATTATTATTAATCACTGTCATAATAATGATCTTAATTAACAATAATTATTATCCTAATTAATTTGGTCCTAATGCCAATCTATCATTCAACAGACATTCACTGAGCACCTACTATGCTGTTAAGAAAGGGCATAAAACCAAAATGTGATTTATTCCCAACAGGATGTTTAAACATTTTAACAGTAAGGTATTAACAAAGGGCCACATGGTGGAAGATGCTCAGGCTGAGAGTGGGGGTGGGGGTGGGGGGAATTGGTAAGGGCCTGGCTATACCTGTTTAAGTTTTTTAAACCTTCCAATAAAATTATGACATATGTAAGGGAAAGATATAACTGGCTTAGGCGATGTCCTGGAAAGAATGTGAACCTTGTAGTACTCAGCCAATGAGGAACCAGGGGAGGGACTCGCGCACTAGGAGATAAATTACTGGCACCAGTCTCCCCAGGTGTGCCTGCTCACCAAACACCCGATCTTGCAAGACCGTCATTAAAGCCTCGCTCTGCTGTTCTTTTTGTCTCCGTGTCCACTTATTGAATTTGGAGTGTGTTTCTCACATAGGCCAATGCTATTCCTTTCCTTAAAGAGTTTAGATATAATTCTTGTTTACAGATGACACAGATTCAGAAAAGTGACTGTCTCGAGTGATATACAGAAATAGATGGGAAGGCTCAGATTCTTATCCAGTGCTGTTCACCACCACCCCATCCCACCCCAGAGGCTTTTTACCAGTTGATAAAGATTTGAGTAACTATAGTCTGTGTGGCAGACATGCAGATAGAAGGCTGGCAGAAAGAAAGGAAAGTTAGCAGGCAGGTAAGCAGGAATGAAGGCCCACTGGTCTCATGAGAGCTGGGTAGGTTGCAAGAGGCAAATACAAATACACTGACCTTGGAGACATGAATGTGGCAGCAGAATTGGAACAGAAGAGACAGAAAATTTTCAAAGCAAACCTACACCTCTGCCATTCATGATGGCCTAATACAGAGCTTAAGTCTTCAAGAAACCTTACATTTTATTTAGAATTCCCTATATAAGAGGTCAGGGTCTTTTATAATGTCTACAAGTTTTCTGTTAAAAATGGTAGACAAAATGGTGGCACCTGAAAGCTTTAGTTTGTCTAGCAAGTTCTCTTTTGCAAAATACAGTCTGATGATGTTGAATAAATGCAGCAGATAATGTATTTTCATCTAATTATGCAGCACTTTCTAAAGGACTTATTCTGTTCCAGGCTCAGGACTAGGTGTTGGGGAATGCACAACTTTAATCTTCAAGGTTTTACCTTTGATATTCTGGATCTTTGTATACATCTAAACACATATGCAGATTCAGCTTCTAGGAGTATTTATTGAGCACTTAAAATGTGCCTGACACTGTTGCATGTTACTTCCCTTAATTCTCCAAGAAACTCTATGAGTCTCAGGGAGGTTAGAAATACTGTTGAAGCTAATGGCAGAAATGAGTCCCTAGCCCAGCCTTTTGATTTGAGCTACATTACAAACCACACATGTTGAGAGATGTATTGGGGAGATAAGTTCATTTGACAGAAGACTCATGGTTATGTGATCTCCTTGATACTGTCCATTTGGATATAAACATGTGCATTGGGTATGATTATGTGCATTTATCAGCTAGATGTGTCAGTTCCCAAACATCTGTTACATTTTGTTGGATGGATCTCTGGGGATGAACAATATTTGACCGATTGGAAGGAAATATTTAGCAGAGGAAAAAAGATTACATCCATGGTCATGTTACAAGTACAGCATGGAGAATAGAGTCAATGATCCTATAACATCTTCCTATGTTGACAGATAGTAACTGTACTAGTGGGGGTGAGGATTTCATAATATGGGTAACTGTTGAACCACTGTGTTGTATACTTGAAACCAATATAAGATTGTATGTTGAAGATATTTCAATAGAAACAAGTTTTGAAATAAATGAACAATTCACAGAAGAAATAAAAATGTAAAAAAAAAAATCCAACGTTGGTTAATACACTGCTCTCTTGCTCTCAGTGATTAAGAGCTCTCCTTCAGCTGACCCGTCTGCTCTGCTCTCCTCTCCTCTCCCCTGCAAAACCAAACAGTGCTGTTTGCATTTTCCTTGAAATACCAAGCTGTTTTCATGCCTCTGGAACTTGGCATGCACAAGTCATTCTGTTTGGAACACCCCTCCTCACCTTTTCTGTCTTTTCAATTCCTACTTCATCAGGCATGCCTTCACTGAAGTCCACCCTGACTCTGGGGGACAGTCAATGCTTCTCGGAATCTCATTTCTCAGTGCTATATGTCTGTGCACCTGGTGGGTGCTTGGCACAAAGTGAATGCTTAAAAACCATTTGTTCAATGAAGGAATAATGAGCCCAGAGCCATGGTGCAGATGAACTGGTTCTAGTTTCAGGTCTACAAGTGATAGTTATGTGTCCATGAGCAAGTCACTTCCTTCTCGGGGCTTCAGTTTCCCCATCTGTAAAATGAGGGGGTCAGATTAAGTGATCAATAAGGGTCACTCTGGCTTGAGCTTCTTATGTTGTTAAAATGTTGTGATGTTAAGAAGAAAACTATAAAATATTAAAGTGGAACTTTATTAACCATGTGACGTTATTCTAACAAGAAAGGGTCCTTATTTTGGGACATTTCTTTTATTTATTTATTTATTTTGGTATCATTAATCTACAATTACATGAGGAACATTATGCTTACTAGACTCCCCCCTTCACCAAGTCCCCTCCACATACCCCATTAGTCACTGTTATTTTGGGACATTTTAAATTGTGTCTGGTTTGATTTTCATCAGTACTATTCACCCAGAGAAATAATTAACAATAAAAAGTTCTGAATTCTAACCTCTCTTACCACAAAGTTCAAGGCCAAAGTTGTACAACTATCTACATGCTTGTTAGGCTCAATTAACATTTGTCAAATGGATTAATAAATGAATTGATTCATTTGTAAGGCTGAGAATCTTACGGTGAAGGCAAAAGGCATATGATCATGCATCCATTCAGTCATCCAACGAATACTTTGGTGATTAACTCTGGCCTAGATACTAGGACACAGTGGTAGGTAAAATAGTTATGGAACTTACCAGCCTAGTGAGGAAAACAGACATTATTCAAATTATATTTAAATAACTGTATTAATTACAAACCACAAAGTACTATGACTTTTACAAATATAAGAGTGATACAGGGTTTTTCATCCACATGACCTCATGGGAAGCCATATAGTATAGGGGTTAAAAGTTCAGATTTTGGTGTTGCACAGGCCTAGGTCTGAACCTGGCTTACCCACTTACTTACAGTCTGGGCTCTTAAACAAGTTTCTGAGCTTCACTTTCCTCATATTTTGAATGGGGGAAAAATAGGACGTTTGTCACAGAGCTATTATGAGAATGTAATTAGATAATGTATGTAAAGCATTCAATACAATGCCTGCATTTGGCTGCTAAACAGATGTTATTATGATTATAGAGCTTTTTGTTCTTCATAGCACTTTTCCCTCTATCTGCCTCTTCTTCCAGAGGAAAGGCAGTGTTTGAAATCAGACAGATTTGGGTCCATATCTAGGTTCACCACTTATTAGATGCAAAATGGAATTAACAACACCTATCTCATAGCATTGTCCATGGGACTGAGGTGACATTTTAAGGGACCTACAGAGAGCCTAACATATAATAAATCTTTTGGCTTTGGCGTCGATCTATCCTTATCCTTCATTGGGTTAACTGTGGTCAGGGAAGTGGTATTTACTTCATTAAAACCACAGCAACTTTAGGCAGAAAGAACCTGCTAGGGCCCCTCTCTGGGGAGCGGTGGGAGAGGTAGTCACTGAGACATCCTGGCCATCAAACATTGAGATCTCAGAAGAGGCAGGGGAAGACCACAAAAAGGAGGCCTACCCACTGGGCCTCATGAGGGGAGCTAGTTGAGTCAGGTGGTGTTATTGGATGTGTATTGATGTGGGATTTTCATGGGCAGAGCTGAGTCAATAACCCTAGATACTGGGTAGTGGGGTTTGAGAAATATCCATTCAGTTGCAGGGAGGAGGTGAAATAAAGGCAACCCCCCATGACTCTCCCATCCCAACCTGCCAGACTGCCCTATGAATCTGGGACCGTGCGGAGGCCCAGGAAGTGGAGTCAGCAACTCTAAGGCATAAAATCAGAAAGGCACTGAATGTTTGGGTGGAGTGCCAGGTTCCAAAAATGCCTTTTTGTCTCTCTGCTATTGATGCCAAAGCAAAACAAATCTATCAGCATCTTCTTGAAAGTGCAAGGGAGTGCTAAAAAGTTTAAGCAATATAACAGGGTAAATGGAAATTGTTTAATATCGTCATTATTAATTCAAGAAGTATTAGATGGTATGCTAATCTCTTTACTTGGTGAGCTGATTTTATTATTTTAGTTTACTAAATATAAATATGTGTAAGGGCTTAGTCTCCCTAACCATATTTTTCCATCTACTTTTATGAGAATGCTTCACATCTTTTAACCATACTTTCCAATGGTGGTTTTCAGGACTTATTTCTCTTAGTGAATGGTGGGATTGAGCACTGATGTGTAAGTGGCTCAACTATTTGATAGTGGAGCCACCCCATATAGTATTGCATGAATAACGGGGTTCAGGCATCAGATAGTGAGGATGATTTCAAGGATATTGGAGCTGTCCCCTGACATTCCCTTACTGTTCCTGTAAGGCTTGGTCAGCCTTAGCTGCATCTTACTATCTTATTATCTTTAAGAAACCACAAATCACTTCTGCATGTTGCTTTATTTTTTCTTTACCCCATAGACGGCTGGAAAAAATGATGGGTGGAATCTAAACATAGGCAGGATTATAGTAAATTTCAGCTCATTGCAGGACAATTTTATGGAGACAAAGAAAAGGGTAAAGGTAAATGCTGAAGAATATACTAATTGGGAAAATTCTGAATTTATACAATTGTTCTTTTCCATGATTACCAATTCATTTCTCTTTCATTGAATTTTTTTAAAAAGTAGTAGATGGAGAACAATGACTCTCCACAAAAATAATAATGTCCATTAACTGAAGAACAGGTATTCAAAATTATGACCTTAGATGCATTATCCTCATCAATCTTCCTAACAACTTCATGAGAGTGTTGCTGTTATATTCCCAGTTTTGCAGTGGGGTCCCAGAGAGGTTGGGTAATTTGCCCAAGGCTCTGTACACAGCTGGCAAGAGGCAGAGCTGAGATCTGATTCTAGGTCTGACTCCAGGACTCTGCCCATTACTGCTAGATGCTACTGCTTCCCCCAATCCTAGGATTTTTTATATAACCCTGCACTTGAAACAGGGAAAAGTACTATATAACCCCTAAATGCTGCTTTCCCCTAGAGCAGCTTGGTACAAAGGAGAGTGGAGCAGAAAGACCTAGGGTTGAGAGTTGCATTATTTGTATAAGTGTTTTCACTTCTCTGAGCCTAATATCGAGATAATAGGTGGAGATAATCGTCATCTGCCATGCTCATTAGACAGGTCTGCTGGAAGAGCCAAATAACATTATGGGGATTATGAAGAAAGGGGGAGTGCTGAGGACAAAGTCTACAGGCATGGGGTTTTTGCCTGAGAACGCTTTTGTCCTATAATTAGAATCCACTGATTGTCCCCTGGAGTGATTTCCCACATGCTCTATCCTGGCTACTGTTATGAATCTCATTTTCATGTTTATTAAAGGAGAGAATTACAAAATGGCTTGAACATTTAAAATCTCATTTACATCCACTCTGGAAAATTGTTTCCAAAGGAAAGAGAATCAGAGACTAAGTGACCTGTGGGACACCTGCTTCTTGGTGACTCTGAAAGTAGTCTCTGCACAGCCACCCATTTTGTAGTTTGATTTCTTGTTTGTTGCTCTTCACATCTCATCCCACTTGAGTTCATTAGGTTCCTCATAGTTGTTTTAGAAGGGCTCTTGGGTACAAACAAGGCTCAGAGATGGGGGGATTACTTGGGCTACAGAGCAAGTTTGGTAGAGCAGAGATTCAAAGCTTGGTCTTCTGCCAATGGGCTCAATGCTCTTTCCCTTGTGTGCACTCCCTCTGCATGAAATTTCCTCTGGTACTCTAGTCTCATGTGAGGCCTTTGGGGAAGTAAGCATATGCAAAAAAAAGAGACAGCTCTGAATGCGATATCAGACATAAAAGTGCTTAGTACAGATACTAGTGTGCAAAAAATGCTTGAGACATCTGAATCAGGACTTGTTATCCTTCTGTGCAATTTAGCACATATTTATTGAACATTTCCTCTGTGTCAAATCTTAGCCTAGATGCTGGGAATGTAAAGATGCCCCTGCTATTCAGGAACTTAGAAATTATTTAAAAAGAACAAAATAAACCTGATTGCAACCTCATATGACTCAGGGAAGTACAGAGAACTGTGGGGTCATGAAGGAAGGACCCTCACCAAGCATAAATAATGATAGTCCCTTGTATTTTATGTTCACAGTTTACAAAATGACTCTCTCATCTCTTACCCACTTGACTGTCATGGGAATCCTATGAGGTAGGAATAATTATCCACATTTTGCTGATAAGGAAACTGAGGCTCAGAGAGTTACAGTGACAGAGCCATAACCAGTGAGCTGGGCATCTGTAATCTTGTATGTCACTAGGCTTCCTTGGGGCCGTCCAGCTTTTACATAGCTCCAACCTTGAATCCAGTTTCAACATGGTTGATGTTAAAAAGCCAACAAACAACAAATTCAACTCCCAAAGCACTGAGGAAGAATTTGGATTTTACTGAATGTTTTTGTACAAAGTCAGAGGAAAGAGTTATGCTACACATCATACAGCAAAATTTCCTAAAACTTTCTCTAAACATTTCTTCTTTTCCCCAGAGGGCTTCAGATCTCTCTTTTCAAGCCTTTGCAAAAATTCTCCTCTTTAGTCTCTTTGCCCTTTTTGGGTCTGCATCCCCTTTTCCCAGCTCTCTTTCTTATCTTTCAATCTCTTTCGTATGTTGAGCATTATAGCACACTGGGTGTCTAAAACGTGTCTTTGCCCATCTCTATTTTTTCCAGAATACCCCCTTGTTACAAGGAGTTTATATGTGTATATATATGTGGTGGTTGTAGAAGGGAAATTGGGAGTAATTTTTTAAATGTGATTTTTTTTTTTTGCTTTTCATATGAATATTTAGTTAATGCTGAAAAAAATCCCAGCAAGTTTGGGCTGTTACCATCTCCATTTCACAGATATGGAAACAGGGGCAAGAAATATGACCAAGGAGAGTAAATAGAAAGCCAGAACTTAAACCCAGTGTGTTTGGCTTTAAAACTTGTGCTGTTTTCTACTCCACCCTTTTGCCTACTGTTTGCTGGGACACTGGCATGTGAATATAAAAGGCAGAATAACAGACACTTAAAAAAGGTATTGAAGTGCCACGAGATCACAAAAAATGGCACGACTCAGGTCCTAACTGGGGCTTTCTGGAGGAGGTATTAATTGTTCTTTGAAGAAAGAATTGTATTTTAATAGTCAGAGGAGATGGAGGAAATGTAATGAGGACAGAGGAAACAGTATGTGTAAAAGTTCAGAGGCATGAAATTCAAATGCAAGAGGAGAAAATGATGAAATCATTATGGCTAGAGCACAGTGTGTGTGGGGGCGGGGGAGGGTGTTTAGGAGTCAGAGAGCAATAACATGGGAGGTGAGGTTGAAAAACTAGGTTAAAAATGATTCTTGGACCTTTGTCAGGTGAAGCTCTCTCTAGGCTCAGAGCTGCTGATCAACAGTTCCCTCTAAAGTTTTCATAAAGCATAAAGAAGCCAGGGCTCTGTTTCTAGGAAGGCTTGGGTTGAATCCCAGTTGTTAGGCCTTGGGCAAGTTGCTTAACTTTTCTGAGGCACAATTTTCTCAGGTAAGAGTGGAGATAGCGACACCTACTTGTGAGAACTCAATGATACGGTATAAAGAGCCTGGCGCAGGAGGGGCTTCTGACTGTGTTTGGGCAATAGGAGCTGTGGCAGGAAGTCAGAGGGAGGGAAGAGGGTGTGTCCCTCATCTGAAAGTCACAGCTTCTCTCCCAGCTGCCCTCTCCACAGGATTCCTCCTTCTGGGTCTGGTAACCAAGCACTCTTTCTCCTTGCCCTTCAGGCCTAGGAGAAAGGGTGGTTACCAGAATAGCCAGTGGCAGGAATTAGCCCTACTACTGCTACCGTGGAGCACAGTACTATTTCTTGTGCTTTCTCATTGTCTTGCCCCCACATTTGTAAATAGTTCCTTTCTTAAATTCTCCTCGATTTGAGTGAGCTGTATTTCCTGCTAGGACCCTGATTAACACACAGGCTATGTCTATCTTGGCCTCAGACCAGGAAAACTATCTAAAAGTGATGTAAAATCATTTATTGGGGTTTAATGTCTAGGCCCTGACATCTGTGGCTTTGGCAACAACAAGGTACAAGTAATTCTTCATTATCAAGGGAAATACTATGAGAACAAAACCATCAAGTGCTGGGTAAGTGTGTGGGCTAGTCATCAGCCTGGAAAAGGATAAGCATTTTATGTATGTTATCTTCCTTAAGCCTTACAAAAACACCATAAATCAAATGTCATCTCCATTCTACAGATTAGAAAATAGACCTAGAGATGTGCTCTAAATTATAGGACTTCACATAGTGCTCTAAATTATAGGACTTCACATAGCCATCAACCTGAAAGCCTAGGAAGTCATAGAAGGTCCTCTTTTGGAACGGAGTTTGGCATGGACCAGTTTCCCAATATTAGATATTGAGGGGGTGGAGGAGGTGGGGAATGCTGGGCATAAATATGGGGGTGGGTTTATCTTAGTAACATCAGGTTAGAGAGATGTAGGTTGGCTGGAGGAAAATAGCTGGATTTCATCAGCAACTCAACAGGCATTCACCAAATGCCACTCTGTGCTGGACCTTGGGCTGGGGATAGAGTGAGTCAGATGGCCTCTGACCTCACAGAACTCAGAGTCCTGCGAAGGTAAGAGTCAAGGAAAGCAGAGTGACCACCTAATATGATCAGGGTCTGTAGGGG
Source organism: Manis pentadactyla (assembly GCF_030020395.1). Classification (NCBI taxonomy): domain Eukaryota; kingdom Metazoa; phylum Chordata; class Mammalia; order Pholidota; family Manidae; genus Manis; species Manis pentadactyla. Next base: position 41,181,235 of record NC_080022.1, on the reverse strand, counting down.
CACAGAAGAGGTCCCCCATCCAACCCTCTTCCCTCCATGCCTCTTTGGATATCAATATTTAGCTGGACACTTTGAGGGACTGATGCCCCTGGTTTCTGTTCTAGTGTCTCCAGCCTCCTTCTCCCATCCCCACAGCTGAGATTTTCCACCTGTTTCCCAGTCAAACACCCTCTAACCTCAGGTTTCTTATCTTCAGGATCCTCTATTTGCAGACGTTCATCCTATTCCTTGGTTTCCTGGCATAGGGGTCTTTTATCTTCCTGGGAGGTAGGAAGTCCCATTCATCTTCCAGATCCTCCAGATGGAGGCTTAGGAAATGCTTCCTAGAGAAGGTTCCCTTGTGCTGAGTTTTGAAAGACAAGCAGTCATTGGTCTTGTGAAGGAGAGCGACAGTTTAGTGAGGATTGAATTCCTGGAAGAGGTAATCACAGGAGAAAAATGAAGAAGACTTGAGAAAGAGTGGCACTGCAAGAAGTTTGGCACAGGAGTGTAGGGGGGAGGCAGAAACAGAGTGTTCAGGAGCTCATAGGCTCTGGGCCACTGGAGAGCTTGTGTCTAGGACCAAGGCCTTCCCTAGCAGGACTGTACAAGAGCTGTACACACAGGCGCTCCCTGAGGTCCTCCTCTGGGGTAGACCTTGTGCTGGAATCTGTAGACACAACAGATAAGTCAGACATGACCCCTGAATTTGACAAGCTCACAATCTAGTGGGACATACAGAAAAACAGACAAGATCAGAGAATGCCTAGAGCTGTGGCAGAGGAAGAATGGGAGCTAGGGGAGATCAGAGGAATGTGTACTTAGGAGAATGAGATCCAGAGTCTCTATTGGCTTAACCACAGAAATGGGATGAGGAATGTGGTGAACTGTGTTTGTAAATTAGCAGGGGTTTGCGGGGTGGCATCCAGGACCTGAGAGTCTGGTGTATTTAATACTTGAGGTCTAAAGGTGTCCCATTTGGAACTAAAATATTCCCCACTCTCTTTCTGGATCAATAAAGACACTCACCTGTACACTCTGATCATTCACCCAAATGCTACTTATGAGGTCAAAATCGACAACCAGCAACTGGCAGCTGGGGATCTGGAGGATGGATGGGACTTCCTACCTCCCAGGAAGATAAAAGACCCCTATGCCAGGAAACCAAGGAATAGGATGAACGTCTGCAAATAGAGGATCCTGAAGATAAGAAACCTGAGGTTAGAGGGTGTTTGACTGGGAAACAGGTGGAAACTCTCAGCTGTGGGGATGGGAGAAGGAGGCTGGAGACACTAGAACAGAAACCAGGGGCATCAGTCCCTCAAGGTGTCCAGCTAAATATTGATATCCAAAGAGGCATGGAGGGAAGAGGGAAGCAACTCACATTTGTTGAGGACCTATTGATCCTTCTGCCAGCCTCTGTGAGCAGTGTGCTCTGATCTCTATTTTATAAAGAAACTGGTGCTTAGAAAATGAACTGACTTGACCAAATACACATACATTAGATCCAAGATTTGAACCTGGATCTCTTTGACTCCAACATTATTTGTATGGGGAATGTGTGGAGTATGTACGTTGATTCACTGTCATTCACTTGAAAGCTGTACTGAATAAATCTATGAATATGAAAATCCAGAGACTGAGAAAACTCCTGGGATTCAGAATTTACTGGGGGATGCAGACAAGTATACACACAAGGTCACACTGTGTAATTAGTTCTGAGAGTTTGGGAAGTGAAAAACTGTGGGAGCCCAAAAGAGGTTCTTTACACTGCCTGAGTTAGGGTGGAGGCGGTAACTGTCTAGGAAAAAGGAGGCAATGCTTGCATCACTGGATTAATCTAGGGATTGGAAACATAGATTTGGGTCACACAGGTATGGGTTTGAATCTGAGCTCCACTGTCTACTAACTGTGAGACCCCAACTTACTAACAGTTTGACCTTGGGCAAGGAACATAACTGCTGTGAAAGTCAATTTCACACATAGGGATTAATCTAATAATAGAATAATTAGAAGGTTGTGAAAATTAAGTGAGTGAATATACATAATATAGTGTCTTGTATTATATATATAAGTCCTTAAATTATGGCATTTATATGTTAATAAAATGAATTTCAAACAGTGAATTCATTAGAGTAAGGGAAGCAACAAATTGGGTTGGAGGGAAGCCATTCCAGACCCAGGGAAGAGCAGAAGCAAAGACACATAGTTAGAAAATAATGTAGTTGTGAAAAGAACAGAAAGCAGCAGTTCAGTGTTTTAGGAGCATAAAGTTCAAGGTGGAGAATGGTGGGAGATGAGATTGGAAAAGTCTGCCGGAGCCAGGTCATGAAGGGCCTCACTTGCTATGTTGCTACCCCAGGTCACAGCAGTCAGTCTCATGTGGAGGAGATGCTTGGGGTTAAACAAGGGCAGCATGAGACCCAGCAGCTGGAATCCAGTCTCTAGGGAGAGTCCTGCAGAGAGGCAGGGAGATTCAGCAAAGGACTCCCATCCCAGGAGGAGGGAGGTGGAGTCAGGGAATTAAGGCAGATGATCAGGCAGTATCTGGGTCTTCTTGCAGGCCCAGCATACAGGCTCAGGGCAGCAAGATGGACTATGTACCTGATGCAGTCAGGGTTGGCTCAAGGCCTAGGGGCGAGAGGACAGGCTGTAGAGTGGAACTGGGGAAGAGGGAACTTAGTTAGCTAGTCAGGGCTCTATCAAGACTAATCACAAAGCAGCTGAGACAGCCCAGGAACCAGGGAACTTTCCCAGTGGCAATGCTGCTGAATGACTGAGAGTCTGGTCATCTTGGCATTGAAACCTTCAGTCCACCTGGGCAAATGGTCAGCACCAAGGTGAACTGCCTGGTAGACTGAGCAAAACTTTGGAGGCTCCACAGCAGAAGAAAGATGAAAATTGATGTAGGCTGTCTGTGGCTTGAAGCTCTGTTTTGGTAAATAGAAGGGACTGGGGTACAAAAGGAGGCCTCATACACGTCTGGGAACATCCTGGGTATAAGGCAGGTCACCAAGAGAGGTCTTCACAAAGAGAGACCCAGGCCAGAAGACCTGTTCTGACAATAGGGACACATGATTGGGAGAGGGGATAGGAAAGGGTCAGAGAAAGGGAAGTTAATATCTTATTTGAGTTTAAAGAATTCAAAGTCACAGTGACATGAACTTGAGGAGAGGATGGAGTTGCTTACAGGCTTTTTATCCTCTCCTGTATTGGGTTTGTTTGCAGACTCCTGAACTGGGCTTTCACTGGGGTGAGGACAGGAGGGTAGCAGGGGCAGAGCCACATCCAACAAGACTATACTCTAGACCCCAGTTTCATCCCAGACCACAGTTTGTCCTCATGGAGGAACATTTTGTTTTAGGACTGGGAGGACTTTGAGTACATCCCAGACCCAGATACCAAGAAACCAGATAACTGGGATGAAACAATGGATGGGGAGTGGGATGGGCCTCTGATACCAAACCTGATGTATAAGGTGAGGGGGTCTTTCTTTCCAATAATGACAAAGAGATGTAAGTTTTAACTTACAAAACAGAACTCAGATCCTGTGGTCATCCCCCTTACTCACCGTAAGACTGTACCCTCCTCATCTGGACCCTGACCTCAGGGCTGTGTCTAACCTGGGAAAGAGTAGGCTGCAAAGGTCAACAATGGGAGGCAAAGGGCCAGGCAGCCCTAGGTGAGGGGTTGGTCCAGAATGGTGGAAAGCAGCCAAAGGACCATGGTCAAAACAGGAAATGGTTCTGGGGTCAGGAGCCAGAAATCTCAGAAGTGGTCCAGAAAGGGAAAAGGCAGGACATGAGTGAGCCAAAGGTACGGGGGGATGGAGGAATTCTTCCTAAGGGCCTACTCCTGACCTTATCAGAAGGATGAGGGGACTGGAACTAAAGGAATGAGCTTAAAATGGTTCAGAGGTAAAACTGACTGAAGAGCAAGTATGATTTTATTGGGCTATGTTTTCTGTGGGACACACCAGAAGAGAGTGGCTCCCAGAGCCAGAGCCCTTAGTGTTCCCTGTGAAGCTACATTTTCTTAACTTCATGAACAAACTTATGCAGAGAGATGGGACCAGGCTCAGAAAGGGTCTTCTGACAGCTTGTTCTGCAACCTCTGGATAGAAAGGGGAATTTGGAAGAGTTTTATGCATTACCTCAAAGAAAGGGAAAGAAGCTCCAGGAATCCTGCCCTGAATCCTTATGTCTAATACACAACTGTCTTTTTTAATTGATTGGTCTTTCTGATTGCAGGGGAGAATGGAAAAATACTAATTCCATGTTCATTCTCTGTTTATTTGCTTAGGGACATTGGAAACCTAGGGATGTTGGAAACCTCGGATCATTGACAATCCCAATTACCAGGGGGAGTAGATTCATCCAGAAATAGACAACCCTAAATATAAGCCTGACCCCACTATTTGTAACTATTATAACATCAGTGTTCTTGGCCTGGACATTTGGTAGGTAAAGCTCTTTGGGTTCAAAGCCACTGATCAACAGTCCCTCTAAAGTTTCGACAAAGAAGAAAGAGCTCCAGCCTGGAAATCATAAGACTTAATGAGTCTTGATCTTTCTAAGCCTCAAACTGCTTATGTTTAAAATGGGTCAAGTTATATTCATCCTGATAATTATCATAGCTAAAATGTATTGAATCTCTACCATATACCCAGCACTGTATTAGAGACTTTATAAATACCATTTAATTCTTACTATGAAATCTCCTATTTGCAAATGTGAAACTGAGGTTCAGAAAATTAAATGATATGCCTGAAAACACACCTGCTAAGCAGAAAAGCTGGGATCGGAGGGCAGGCCCTGCTGAGGCCAGACTTAGGGTTCCAGTACCTTATACTGCCCTGCTGGTTCTACATGATTCCCAGGGGTGGTTCTGGGAATAAAAGGAATCAGAGATGTGGTAAAACTATGAAATATTAAAATCCCCAGACAGACGTTGATTGTCCCAGCCATGATGACAAGTCTTGACCTAGACTTCCTCTCTCTCCCAGTCATCTTTCCTGGCCCGATTGGAGGGGAAGCGAAGGGCTCAGTTACTCAGGCCTTCATAGTGTTTTTCTCTGACTCTTCACTGAGAACTATTATTGAAGATGAGGAGGATTCTTCCCCCAACTCAGGAGAAAAGAGAGCGCCTCAAGTGCCAGTCCCATCAAGGCTTTACCCTAGGGGGCCTTTTAGAAACTGCAACAACCTATGTTGTCTTGAAATTCCTTTGGAGAGGAAGGGAACTTACTTTTGTTAAACACTGGGCTGAGATCAGTGCATTACCTAAATTATCTCCCTTAACTCTCACAACTCTATGAAGTATTATTATCCCTTATTATTACTCCATTTTACATTTGAAAGAATTGAAACCGTGTGGTAGAGACAGGATTCAAAGGTCTGTGAGCCATTAAGTCCTTGCTTTATTGACTCTACCCACTATACAATAGAGCCTCTAGAAACCACAGCTGTTTGTCCTTGGGTGTATCCTGAAAGGTCCCAAGGTCAGGGAAATCGCTGTCTCTAGTGATTTCTACAGATCAGTGCCACCAAAGGTCTCCTGAACAGACAAACCCTACTTGAAGCATTCTTGGTTTATTTATTTATTTTCCACCTTATTTATTTCCACTTCTGTGGTTTCCTGGCTCAGTGAGACCAGAATAGGAGTGCAAGGAGATGATGTGTGTAAATCACCACCTACACAGTAGGGGTTCAGGAGAGAAGGGAAGGACACATTATGTCCCACTTTCCTTCCTCTCTTATCTGAAGAATGTGAATACAGTTTGCACAAGTTCCAACTGTTATCTGTTTTTTTTCAGTTGTTCCTGTTTAGTAAATAATAGAACTTTCCACATCTTGTAAATATGTAGTCATATTAATATGCCTAATCTGATTGTTTCCTTAAAATGCATTGGAATTTTTTTTTCACTGAAAACATTAAGGTATACATTTTTAACTGTATCTGTGTTCATTTACAGAATTTTAAGATTACTTGGCACCAGTTGCTTTGAGTTCTATCAACTTTTCCAAGCAGGCAAACCTTTCTATTTGGGAATTTAAACCAAATTTTAACATGCATATGAATCACTTGGGCATCTTATTAAAGCTCAGATTCTGACCTGGCAGGTCTGTGATGAAGCCTGAGAGATAATATTCCTAAAACTTCAGCATTATTTCTTTACCTTTCGTTTTTGGTGACAACATTCTGCACAATGTTGCAGGCATCCTTCTCCTCTAAGTTCTAATTGAGCCTGACACTCACAGATCCACCCTACTCACTCAGCCAACCCCACACACCCAGTTTACCACAGGGTCCCTGCACTTAGGGACTCAGTATTGAGGTGGGCTGGAATTCCCTCACCTGCTCCACCCAACCTGGTGTCCAGCCTTCAGATATTTTGTGAGCCTCATCAGCCTCCCAGTGGGTCCTAGGCTAGTTAAGCTGGTTAATTTTCTTATGCCTCTTGCTGCCTGCTCTCTGTTCTGACATCTCCATACACAAACCCTTTGCTTTTTTTTTTTTTTTTTTTGCTTAGGAGGAAATGATTGCATTCTTTCATCAGGACAGAGGCTGGGAGGAGATGGCAGTGACCAAAGAAAATTCTTTATCTTACTTTGGGGACACCTTATGATTTTGAAGGAATAGTGACACAAATGCAATAAATATAGCCTAGGCATAATGCATGTTCACATTCCTTAAGTCATATGGTCTGTGTCACACAGGATTTACCATCTCCATTTTATTGATGAGGAAGCCAAGGTTTCAGAGAGGGTGACTCAACTTGTCAAGATCCTGTAGCTAAAAATGTGCCCCAACCTGTGCTTTTTCCATTTTATGATTCAAGTAGGATAGCACAGGAAACCAGGTAACTTTCAGTGAATTAACTGTTTAGGCTTACATTCTAACAAAGCTCATTTTCACATGTTCTTTTCTTCTGACCACAGTATGAGGAAAGCAGGGGAGGTATATTTTCTTGCATTTTCCAGGTGAAAACATGGAGGCACAGAGGGGAAGTGAGTAGACCAAGGTCACTCCAGTAGTAAGTCTGAGGAAGCAGGACTGGCCTTCAGGTCCCAATTCTTATTTGGAGGCTGGGGGGCACAGAAGAGAATAGGGGAGATTCAGAATATTTCTCATGCAAGCAGGGAAAATGGAGGAGCCAACAAATGAGCAGTTCTCTAAGCAAGACTGCTGACAACACAAAAGACAAAAAAATCCCAAAGGTTAAAAGAAAATCTCAAAGTTGCACAAGGAATTATTAAAACTAATTTAAAAATGGTTCAGAGCAAAATAACATTCTCTATTCAAAGTGGCTATTTTGTCATTTACTTTTCTTTTGGGAGCAGGGTTGATGGGATGGTATAACCCAAATAAAGTCTTTCTTATTTAATAAGACATAACAAAACAAAACTTTTTCAAACCTGGAAGGAGGGACACATGATAACTCATGCTGCAAACTTTCTCTTGGTCATGCAACTGCTCCCACACAATTAACCTGCTGATTTATTTTACATATTCCTGAAGTAAGAAAAAAACACAGAATGACCCTCCTTTTTGTCCATTTTGAACCATATCCAGATACTGAAAAGTTATGATAACAACTATTGCCATTTCTTGAATGACTATTATCTGCTAGATACTGTGCTTTATATATATATAAATTCTAATTTTCATTAAGTTGTGTAACTTGCTCAAAGGAGCTGAGTTGAGTGATTTGCCCTAAGTCACACAGATAGTATGTGGTTGAGCTGGTCTAACTCCATGGCTTGCACTCTTTCTATTCCATTCCTTTATCATTAAGTAACAAACACTGAAATTATTACATACCATTGACTTAATTAATCTTTTCCTTTAATTGTAAATACTAAATACGTTATTTTAAGAAAATAGAGAAATGTGGTAGAGAATCTAAATTCTGCTCGCAGTTCTTGTCAAACCTTTTCCTTTCCTTCCTTTCCTTTAGTTTTTCTGATTATGTTAAGAAGAGAACCTTAAAAAATACCTATAAGTGGCATCAGAGGTATGTGCTGTCAATCTGAGCCAGGGCAAGAGCCACTGGGCAGCAATTTGGAGCCTAGCAGAGTGACGAATATTTCTTTACAACCCTCTAAATTATTAGTCAGAGGTTTGAGGAACACACAACCTTGGGAAACAGTAAATTAACTTCTTTTCAGAATGAGTCAGCTAAGGCATTAGAGCATTCTGGACCCTCTGTATTATTAATAACCTTTGTATTCACTCCGTCATTCCACCTTGATTATTGATTAAAATTGCTAGGCCTATGGCCTGAGAATCTGAATTTAGCAAGGATCCCAGGTAATTTTTTAAGCCCTTCAACCTAGTTCTAACCCTGTTGTTTTCATTTCAACAGATGAAGTCAAGCAGCATCTTTGAAAATTTTCTTCTTAGAAATAATGAAGTGTTTGCTGAAGAGGCTGGAAATAAGACCTGGGGTATAAGAAAAGTAAGATATTCCCCCACTCTCAATTCCATATGTCTGACTCCTCAGCTGGGCACTGTCCTTTGCATTGTAAAAGTCAGCCTTACAGTCATTGTCTCGCTTGCTGGGCACATGGTCCTAAAAGGTGGGGGAAAGAATTCACATTCATTGTATATCTACAACTTTGTATTCAACTCTGTGAGCACTTTCCAAAAGTTATCTGACTTAGCCCTTAAAAGGACCGCAAGACAGATATTATTCCAATTTTTCAGGTGTAGGAACTGAGATTCAGAGAGTATATACAAAGTGCCCAAGATCACACACAGCCTTTAACTTAGCAAGTTAGAACTCCCACTCCCTGTTCACAGTGTGGTGATCTGGAAGGGAGCCACTGAACATATTTCTGATGGGTGGCTTAGAGAAAGAAAGAAGGGTTATTTACCAGCTTCTCTGCTCTCCTAAAACCATTTTATGGGTGGAGTGATTATTGGGACAGTGGGTTTGTGACTTCCTGCCTCTGCATGAAGATCCATTCAAGCCGGTTTGCAGCCAGTGCTGGATTACCCGGTGGGCAGACTAAGCTCATGCTTAGAGCACCAGCAAAGCACAGGCACCAAAAAAAAAGAACTTTGATACTTGGTATTTCCAAAGAAACACTGGAATGGTCATCTTGAAAAAAAAATTATTAGACTTCTTAATACTTTCTAATCTTGTTTGGTTTTGTTTTTACATTGGGGTTATCATCTAATATTGTTTTGTTGAGGCAATATTACATATAGGTTAAGAGCATGAGTTTAAGAGCTAGATGTAAAAACAGGCTCCATCACTTCCTAGCTCTATGACCTTGGGCAAGTTATTTAACCTCTCTGATCTTTAGTTTCCTCATCTCTAAAATGATGATAGCATGCTGAATAAGTTCCTGGCTTATAATAAGTGCTTAATACATGGGTACCTATTATTATTAAATGATACATTCACTTGACAAATATTTGTTGAGTGCCTGTTCAAACACTGTTTTAAGTTGTTAGGGATATATCAGTGAAATAAATGGATTTCTGCCTTCATGGGGCTTATGTGCAGTTTGGGGAGACCAACAAGAAACATATGAAGAGTAAATATGTACATGTAAGATGTGATAATAGCTATGGAGAACAATAAAGCCATAGAGAAGGCTATAATCATGGGTTTTTAATATATATTGCTCTTTTATATAGGGGTGGTCAGGAGAGGCTATGTTGAATATAGTTAGGAGAATTGGAGGAAGTAAGGAGCAAGTCATGCAGATGTCTATAGAGGAAAACCCTAGGTAGAATGAAAAGTAAATGCAAAATCCATGAATTAGAACAAACTCTTGCTTTTTCAAGAGTTTAAAAGGCCAATGTGATTAAAGCTAAGCGAGAGAGAAACCATTAGGGCCATTGGAGCCATTTTTAGCAAAAGAATGAAATGAACTGGCTTATGGTTTAGAATGTTACTCTGGCTGCTGTATTGCAAAAGACTATAGGAATAAAAAAGACTATAGTGGAACAAAGGCAGAAGCAGGTGGTAGCAGTGGAGATAAAGGGAAATGCTCAGATCCATTTTGAAGGCAAAACTTACAGGAGTGATGATTAGATGCGGAATATGAGTGAGAATTAACAAGGATGGCTCCAAGGTTTTTGACCCAAGTGACTAGAGGATGGAGTTACGAGATGGAGAAGAAGAGGGAGTAGGGGGAGGAGACAGAAATTAAAAACATAGCTATTCAATGTTAAGTCAGATATGATTATTCAAAATCCAATCAAGGAGGCAATTGCATATGAGTCTGTATAACAGATATAAATTTGAGGGTCATCAGCCTACAGCTAATACTTAAAGCCCCAAGGAGCTGGATAAAATCCCCTAAGGAATGGGTATATATAGAAAAGAGATTCACAGATGAGCTTTGGGGCACCCCAATATTTAGAGATCAGGGAGATACAGTGGAACAAGCAAAGAAGACAGAGTAGTGAGCAAGGTAGAAAGAAAACCAAGACAGAGTAAATATCCTGGGGCTAAGTGAAGGAAGTATTTAAAGGAGAAAAGGAATGATCTGTGATGACAAATGGTGAAAAAAGATGAGGACTGAGAATGGATCACTAAGTTTAGTACACAGAATTCATTGGTGACTCAGACAAGAGCACTTTCAGTGGAGCAATACAGGAAGAAATAGGTTCAAGAAAGAATGGAATGACACACAGCTGACATACTATAAACATTTTTGGATTACTCAACAATTATATTCTCTATAAATTAACAATTAAATTCTCTATAAGTTGTAGTACCTTTTAGAGATCTGGCACCTAAGAAGATGGTTTTCCTTAGGAATACAGATATTTCATCCTTAATCACAGGAGTGAAGAATGACAATTTGAAAATAAATACAGGTAGGTGGGTAGTTGTGATGGTGGTGGGAGTGCATGTCAGTTGGAAGAATCTATGGGAGCAGGCACCAGGATAGAGCTAGAAATATAGGAGATTTATTGAAGATAATCCCTGGGAAAGATGAAGGATAAAGGGTGCGGCAAGGGGCAGGAAAGTCTGACACCTGTGAAAAAGAGGGGAAGAAGGAAGACGATTGGGTAGGAATTGCTGCTGAGTGCAGTGCACCTCTGAGAAAGTTACACTAGCCCAACAGGGCTCCAGGGCACAGATTGCCTGTAGAGGAGCACCGTGTAGGAAATGGCCAGACCCTAGAAGCTCCTCTATGCTCTGGCCAGACCCTAGAAGCTCCTCTATGCTCGGCCACTTTGGAACAGCATGTCCTGGGTTCAAATGCTGCAGCGGATCCCCAGGTACTACATCTACGGGCTACCAGCTCACTGCACTCCTCAAAACTGACTGACAGTCTTCTTCAAGGGAAATCCAAGTGGTGTACCTCCATGGCTGCCACAGAGTATGTGGAAAATTTATTCTGATTGTGAAATGGGAAGTAAGGCCAACAACTTAACATGAGGTTGGGAGAGAGGTGCTGGAAGTGTGAGAAGGTGGGAAATAGTCATCCAAGGAGGAGGAGAGTGAATCAATCACAGATATATAGCAGGATCATTGGTGAGTGCTAAGGGCTCACTGGAGTTTTGTTGTAATGTAAAATGAGATCAGTTTTGTTCTATTGTTTTCTCCAGCCACTTTCTCTGCTTAGGTGCAGGCATGGAGAGTTGTATTTAACCAGAGATGAGGGTTTGCCCAACTAGGAGGGAAAGGCAAGGGAGCTGGGGATGTTTGCAAGAGAGTGAGTCCACAAAAGTAAATAAAGAGAAAAGTGAGGATGTGAGTTGGTCAGGGCCTAGTGAAAAGGAGATAGGCTCAATGGATTGTTTAAGGCCCAGGTGGTGTTGAGGAGTTGGTGGTCTTTGGTTACCTTTAGCAAGAGTGGTTTTGGTAAAGAATGGAGAATGGAAACAGGTCAGTGAATAGAGCAGTGAGAGGAAAGTGAAGAAACAGAGACATTAATTGTAGCCAGTGGTTTCCAGGCAGAAGAAAATGGAAGACTGATCAAAAGACTTTTTTCCCTAATAATGTGGGAAACACAACAGGATGTCAGCCATTTGCTCCCAGCAGGATTCCAGAAGGCTCCAGTCTTCTGGGCATGCAGGTTCTCAGTCTAGCTTTGTCCCATAAGACTAGGTAAAACACCACTTGCCCTGGATGCTGTAGGTGAGCATGAAAGCCCTAGAGGAATTTGGATCATGTCCTTTCCTTTAGGCCCCTCTGAGCAGAAAGTGTGAAGATGGCTCTAGAGATCAAATTCTGGGACCTGGATGAACACATTAGAGAACACAGAAGGACTCCTATTTCTGACTTAATGGGAGTTTGTACTGGTCACAGTTCAAAGCAAATTCAGAGAATTCCATAAAGATTGTGGTACTGTGATATAGAAGAAAGAGGGCCAGACTCAGAGCCAAACAACCTGGTTTCTAATTTTAGTTCTACCTGTCACTAGCTATATAGCTTGGGCAAGTCATTTAATTAATCTGAACCTCAAATCCCTTATCTAGAAGGTGGCACTAGTAAGACTTACCTCATACATTGCTGTGAGAATAGAAATCATGTGTGTAGATTGTCTAGCACCATGCTCAGCAATGCTGTAGGCATTCAGTAAATTTTTTTGAATCTGAACCAATTTTATTTATGAACAAATCACACACACACACTTTTTTCCACTCCACACATACTGAAAATTTGTGTGTAAATAAACACATCCTGGAAATGTTTAGGAGTGTGGGAAGATGCCAAACATTTCTAAGAGTGTGCTAACTTGGTTTATACCATCTGTACATTATTTTGAAATTCCACATTCTAAACAGGACATGGAGAAGCAATGGAGAGAACGTATGAAGAAATGGAAAAAAGAAAACAGGAAGAAGAGATCAAGAAAAAAAAAGAAAAAGAGGAGGAACAGGGAGATGACATCTGGGGAACTGAAGAAGAGGGAAGTGAAGAAGATTCTGCTGAGGAGCCAGGAAACGACAGGCAGCTGAAGGAGGACGATGCTGAAAGAGTGTTTCAGGGTGAAAATGGAGAAGTCCACACTGACCAGAAGGATGGACTGTAACTGGGTATAAAATTGTTACACAGAGAGGCAAATAATGTTGCTTAAAAGGAAAATCTTCTTGAGGTTGGCAAAATCTGGGGAGCAAAATTAATTGCTCTTTTTGAATGAATTTTTGATTTGTATTTCTACCCCACTTTCTTTGCTCTGTATGACCTTGGGAAAGTCACATTTCCCCTTGGGGCTTCTGTTTCCTTGTCAATGGAAAGAGAATGATCATTCCTTTTTCCATGAGGTTTTTGTGGGGATTAAATGAGCTATGTGTGTAAAACATCTGATGTAAATGTATAGTCAACAAATAGTTGCTATTCTTACTATCATTATCATGGTGTTAATGAAGTTAATTGTTGCTAAGTAAGCTTCTGCATAAACTTGATCTTCACTTTCAGTTTATCCCAGTCCATCCAGGGAATTTCATTTTGTTTAAATATCTGTATTACTTACTATCTACTGAGCAGTTCTGATGGGTGGTTGTACTTGTGAGCAATGAGGTTTTCTTGCAGATCCATCAAGCACTTAAAAACAAAATCAGACTTCCTCTTAACATAAGGAAAAACACTTTGTGAAATTCCTTTTGCTTCTCTACTGTTTTGTGCCCTAATTTTTAAATAACTGTTACTTGTTTGCAGGTTTATTTCCACCTGCTCACATCATTATCATATGCATTCACACAGCTCTTTACAGATTGCAAAGCACTTTCCAATAAATTTGAGAAGCTCCTGTAATGTGCTCATTTAGCCCTCATAGGAGCCGCTGTAGAGGACACTATTATCATCTTCATTTTACAGATGCAGCCTCTGCTTAGAACAGGCAAGTCACTTACTCAAGGTTGAACAGCTGGTAAGAGGCTAGAATCTGAGCTCAAGTTCATCTGGTTCCAAAGCTTATACTTCCATTGCACTTGGCTTTTGACTGAGTGAGTGAATATCTAGCACGATTGAATACAGATAATAGATAACGTCCCATATAGAAGAAATACCCTTTTAAGGAAAATAAGCACAAAGTAATTCTCCTCTTTTAAAAATTTCCTCAAAAAACCAAACATACAAACAGGTGGTTGATTCTTGGCTCTATTTACTTGCCACCTATATTATCTTGGGAAAGTAAGCTAACTTTCTTGTGCCTCATTTTTCACATTTGTGAAGTGAGGTTAATAACAGGACCTACTACAAACTCAGCTGTGAGGATGAAGTGTTGACTTAATTGTATGTAAATTTGTGTTGCTTCCTTTGTTTTACTACATATACATCAAAAACTAATCCCAGTCTAGCTGGGCAGTCAGGCCCAGACACAGCTGTCATATGATGGCACAGGGACACAATATGGATCTGGAACATAGTAGGTACTCAATAAATATTAGCTGAAAGAATGAATAAAATGCTGGCTGGCGGTTCAGGGAAGATTTTGTGAAGGAAATGGCCTTTGAACCAGATCTTGAAGAACGTATGAGCCTGTCTGATGGAGAACGTGTGTGGACTGAATTTCAAGAGTGAAAGAGCTGGGTGCTTGATGACAGGAGTGGAGTGATGAAGTCAGAGAGGAGTAGCAAGAACTTCTTCATTCCTGTGGTTTGGTGCCTGGTGTAATTTCTGGGCCTTACAATCTTCTGTTTTGAGAAACTTGCCTTTGTAGAGGAGGAAAAACTTTACTTTCTTAGAGTCTTTAGTTGGGCCTGAGAATGGAATTGACATAAGACAGATTAACCGGAGAAATGTATTTGTTTTATGCCACACAGGGGCCACCATAAGAAATGAAGACTGAACCAAGCAGCAAAGCCTAAACACATTTACACTAGGTTGAACAAAGAGAGGCAACTGTGGAAAAGTAAAACATACAAGGAAGCAAAAGGAATTAAGAATTATTTTAACAAGGTCTTTTGTGCAGAATTTTCTCCCTCAATTTTCCATCTGTGGTGATAAGAATGTTTCTTTTTTCCTGGTAGATGGAGGGGAGCTCTCACATAGGAGTTTTATCACTTATATTCAGGGAGAAAAGGGGGAGATCAGAGTGTTCCTTTTTTATCTGCTCTTTTCCAAGAGCCTTCAGCTCAGAACAATCTGTATGCCAAAGTGGCATTTTTGGAGGTGGCATATTTTGGCTCCCTTCACCTTTATACCCATTTTGATACCATTAAGAGTCTCCCCGTCATGAAAAAGAGCAAGGCTTCAACTGTTGAGCCTGCGCATTGTCTGGGAGCTGGCAGGCTGATGTGGGGGGCGATCTGTTTTCTAGGGATGCTGGTCTGCTGTGAGCATTGTTGCTGACCAGTGTTCTCTGATTGGTCAGGCATATGTTCTTTCAATAGTTACACATTTTCAAATATCACCAGATAAAGATACTGATTTTCATGCAAAACTTGAGGGAAAGAGTAAACAAAGACTATCATTTAAGTGTTTTGTTAAAGCTGCTTTTACTTTTGTTAAATTTTTTGTTTTTATTTTTATTTTACAAACAAACATTATTTCAGAAATTAAGGTTACTTAACAAGGAAAAATGCATGCATGATTCCACCCATTGTGCACCCAGACTTGGAAATTTTTGTTTCCTTTCAGAACTTGTCTTTTGAACACCTCTGTCCTGCCACTGAACCATATTCCTCCAAATGAGGATTTTAAAAATTCTGATTATATATTTCATCTTAAAAAGTAACAGATGGTTTAATGTAAAAAAGTTGGAGTCTATGAACATATTAAGAATATTAAAATTGCCTATTGTTCCCACATCCAGAGACAACTGTGCAATATATATCTTTCCTTCCAGCTCTGTGTTCTTTTGTTGACTGGTTGGTTTGATTTTGAGTGAAGACAGTTTAGTTAATCACACTCCTCAGTACATGCACTTTATCATCTTAGGTCAGTGATTATACTTTAAAATTTTATTTGTTATTTACTTTTTCCTTTTTATTCCCTACCCCTTCCCCAAATAGGCAACTAAGTTCTATTTGGTGTATATCTTTTTGTTTTTATGTTTTAAAAATATATTTGTGTATATATATATATATTTATGTGTTTTTATAAAATGTGATTTTTCATTTTGTATGAATGTATTTTTAATTTATGTAAATGGTATAGTATTTAAATCTCACTTTGTCATGTTTTTCACTGAGTGCTATGTTTTTAAGAAAGTCCTATATATACACCCAAACCATTGTTTCTGATTGCTGCATAACGCTTCATGAATAACATATACCACATTTTAGCTAACTACTCTCCATTGGTAGCCAGGTTGCCTTCAAATCCTCACCATAATAAATAACTGCAAATAATTTAATAAACATTTGTGTGTTCTGTACAAGAATTTCTTTGGGTTGTATCCTGGAGCAGAACCATGGGCTCAGAGAGTACTTACTTTGCATAATTTACATCAGGTTGCTTTCCACAATGGCTATACCAGTCCCTACTCACCATGTGCAGAGTTCCAGCATTGCCACAATGCCACCAGCTGGTATTATCAAACATTCTGATATTTGTGGTTTAATAGAAACAAAAGGATAGGACATTGCTGTTTTACTTAACATTTATCTGATTTGTTTTGAGCCTCTTTTCATATGTCTTTCCATTTAAAAATTTCCTTTCTGAGTTTCTGTGATATGACTGCCCTTGCACTGTTCACCATGTAAGAACTTGTTCACCATGTAAGAACTTGTTCGTTATACTTCAGAAGATTGGAGACTGTTGAGGGTTAGGCTTGGGGTTGATTAATGACTGTGCATTGAGTCCCCTATACAGAATTCTATTGTTGTTAACAACCATTTGATCAATAAATATGAGAAATGCCCTCTCAAAAAAAAAATTTCCTTTCTGTTCACATCTTATACTCATCTTTTTCCTTTTTGTTATCATTAATCTACAACTACACGAAGAACATTATGTTTACTACAGTCCCCCCTTCACCAAGTCCCCCCAACAAACCCCATTACGGTCACTGTCCATCAGCATAGGAAGATGTAGAATCACTACTTGTTTTCTCTGTGTTGCACAGCCCTCCCCATTCCCCCCCGCCACATTATACATGCTAATCATAATACCCCCTTTCTTCTTCCCCACCCTTATCCCTCCCTTCCCTCCCATTCTTCCCAGTCCCTTTCCCTTTGGTAATTGTTAGTCCATTCTTGGGTTCTGTGATTCTGCTGCTGTTTTGTTCCTTTAGTTTTTCCTTTGTTCTTATATTCCACAGATGAGTGAAATCATCTGGTATTTGTCTTTCTCCGCTTGGCTTATTTCACTGAGCATAATACCCTCTAGCTCCATCCATGTTGTTGCAAATGGTAGGATTTGTTTTCTTCTTATGGCTGAGTAATATTCCATTGTGTATATGTACCACCTCTTCTTTATCCATTCATCTACTGATGGACACTTAGGTTGCTTCCATTTCTTGGCTATTGTAAATAGTGCTGCAATAAACAAAGGGGTGCATCTGTCTTTTTCAAACTGGGCTGCTGCATTCTTGGGGTAAATTCCTAGAAGTGGAATTCCTGGGTCAAATGGTAAGTCTATTTTGAGCATTTTGAGGAACCTCCATACTGCTTTCCACAATGGTTGAACTAATTTACATTCCCACCAGCAGTGTAGGAGGGTTCCTCTTTCTCCACAACCTCTCCAACATTTGTTGTTGTTTGTCTTTTGGATGGCAGCCATCCTTACTGGTGTGAGATGATATATCATTGTGGTTTTAATTTGCATTTCTCTGATAACTAGCGATGTGGAGCATCTTTTCATGTGTCTGTTGGCAATCTGAATTTCTTCTTTAGAGAACTGTCTGTTCAGCTCCTCTGCCCATTTTTAAATTGGATTATTTGCTTTTTGTTTGTTGAGGTGCGTGAGCTCTTTATGTATTTTGGATGTCAAGCTTTTATCGGATCTGTCATTTATGAATATGTTCTCCCATACTGTAGGGTACCTTTTGGTTCTATTGATGGTGTCCTTTGCTGTACAGAAGCTTTTCAGCTTGATGTAGTCCCACTTGTTCATTTTTGCTTTTGTTTTCCTTGCCCAGGGAAATATGTTCATGAAGAAGTTGCTCATGTTTATGTCCAAGAGATTTTTGCCTATGTTTTTTTCTAAGAGTTTTATGGTTTCACGACTTACATTCAGGTCTTTGATCCATTTCTAATTTACTTTTGTGTATGGGGTTAGACCAGTGATCCAGTTTCATTCTCTTACAAATAGCTGTCCAGTTTTCCAGCCCCGTCTGTTAAAGAGACTGTCATTTCCCCATTGTATGTCCATGGCACCTTTATCGTATATTAATTGACCATATATGTTTGGGTTAATGTCTGGGGTCTCTATTCTGTTCCACTGGTCTGTGGCTCTGTTCTTGTGCCAGTACCAAATTGTCTTGATTACTGTGGCTTTGTAGTAGAGCTTGAAGCTGGGGAGCAAGATCCCCCCCACTTTATTCTTCCTTCTCAGGATTGCTTTGGCTATTTGGGGTGTTTGGTGTTTCCATATGAATTTTTGAACTATTTTTTCCAGTTTGTTGAAGAATGTTGTTGGTAATTTGATAGGGATTGCATCAAATCTGTATATTGCTTTGGGCAGGATGGCCATTTTGAGGATATTAATTCTTCCTAGCCACGAGCATGGGATGAGTTTCCATTTGTTAGTGTCCTCTTAAATTTCTCTTAAGAGTGTCTTATAATTTTCAGGGTATAAGTCTTTCACTTCTTTGGTTAGGTATATTCCTAGGTATTTCATTCTTTTTGATGCAATTGTGAATGGAATTGTTTTCCTGATTTCTCTTTTATTGGTTCACTGTTAGTGTATAGGAAAGCCACAGATTTCTGTGTGTTAATTTTGTATCCTGCAACTTTGCTGTATTCCGATATCAGTTCTAGTAGTTTTGGAGTGGAGTTTTTAGGGTTTTTTACGTACAATATCATTTCATCTGCAAATAGTGACAGTTTAACTTCTTCTTTTCCAATCTGGATTTCTTGTACTTCTTTGTTTTGTCTAACTGCCATGGCTAGGACCTCCAGTACTATGTTAAATAACAGTGGGGAGAGTGGGCATCCCTGTCTTGTTCCCAATCTCAGATGAAAAGCTTTCATCTTCTCACTGTTCAGTATGATGTTAGCTGTAGGTTTATCATATATGGCCTTCATTATGTTGAGGTACTTGCCCTCTATACCCATTTTGCTGAGAGTTTTTTTCATGAATGGATGTTGAATTTTGTCGAATGCTTTTTCAGCATCTATGGAGATGATCATGTATTTTTTGTGATTCTTTTTGTTGATGTGGTGGATGATGTTGATGGATTTTCGAGTGTTGAACCATCCTTGCATCCCTGGGATGAATCCCACTTGGTCATGGTGTATGATCCTTTTGATATATTTTTGAATTCGGTTTGCTAAATTTTGTTGAGTATTTTTGCATCTATGTTCATCAGGGATATTAGTCTGTAGTTTTCCTTTTTGGTGGGGTCTTTGTCTGGTTTTAGTATTAAGGTGATGTTGGCTTCATAGAAAGAGTTTGGGAGTATTCCTTCCTCTTCTATTTTTTGGAAAACTTTAAGGAGAATGGGTATTATGTCTTCTCTGTATGTCTGATAAAATTCCAAGGTAAATCCATCTGGCCCAGGGGTTTTGTTCTTGGGTATTTTTTTGATTACCGCTTCAATTTCTTTGCTCGTAATTGGTTTGTTTCATTTTTGAGTTTCTTCCTTGGTTAGTCTTGGAAGGTTTTATTTTTCTAAGAAGTTGTCCATTTCTTCTAGGTTTTCTAGCTTGTTAGCATATAGGTTTTCACAGTAGTCTCTAATAATTCTTTGTATTTCTGTGGAGTCTGTTGTGATTTTTCCTTTCTCGTTTCTGATTCTGTTGATGTGTTTTGTTTCTCTTTTTCTCTTAATAAGTTTGGCTACAGGCTTTTCTCCTTTGTTTATTTTCTCAAAGAACCAGCTCTTGGTTTCATTGATTTTTTTTTCTATTGTTTTATTCTTCTCAATTTTGTTTATTTCTTCTCTGATCTTTATTATGTCCCTCCTTCTGCTGACTTTAGGCCTCATTTGTTCTTCTTTTTCCAGTTTCAATAATTGTGATGTTAGTCTATTCATTTGGGATTGTTCTTCCTTCTTTAAGTGTGCCTGGATTACTATATACTTTCCTCTTAAGACTGCTTTCGCTGCGTCCCACAGAAGTTGTGGCTTTGTGTTGTTGTCATTTGTTTCCATATATTCCTTGATCTCTATTTTAATTTGTTCATTGATCCATTGATTATTTAGGAGCATGTTGTTAAGCCTCCATGTGTTTGTGAGCCTTTATGTTTTCTTTGTACAGTTTATTTCTAGTTTTATACCGTTGTGGTCTGAAAAGTTGGTTGGTAGGATTTCAATCTTTTGGAATTTACTGAGGCTCTTTTTGTGGGCTAGTATGTGGTCTATTCTGGAGAATGTTCCATGTGCACTTGAGAAGAATGTGTATCGTGTTGCTTTTGGATATAGAGTTCTATAGATGTCTATTAGGTCCATCTGTTCTACTGTGTTGTTCAGTGTCTCCGTGTCCTTACTTATTTTCTGTCTGGTGGATCTATCCTTTGGAGTGAGTGGCATGTTGAAGTCTCCTAAAATGAATGCATTGCATTCTATTTCCTCCTTTAGTTCTGTTAGTATTTGTTTCACATATGCTGGTGCTCCTGTGTTGGGTGCATATATATTTATAATGGTTATATTCTCTTTTTGGACTGAGCCCTTTATCATTATGTAATGTCCTTCTTTATCTCTTGTTACTTTCTTTGTTTTGAAGTTTATTTTGTCTGATACTAGTATTGCAACACCTGCTTTTTTCTCCCTGTGGTTTGCATGAAATATCTTTTTCCATCCCTTGACTTTTAGTCTGTGCATGTCTTTGGGTTTGAGATGAGTCTCTTGTAAGCAGCATATAAATGGGTCTTGCTTTTTTATCCATTCTGTTACTCCGTGTCTTTTGATTGGCAAATTCAGTCCATTTATATTTAGGGTGACTATTGAAAGATATGTACTTATTGCCATTGCAGGCTTTAGATTCATGGTTACCAAAGGTTTAAGGTTAGCTTCTTTAGTATCTTACTGTCTAACTTAACTTGCTTATTGAGCTGTTATAAACTCTGTCCGGTGATTCTTTATTTCTCTCCCTTCTTATTCTTCCTCCTCCATTCTTTATATGTTGGTTGTTTTATTCTGTGCTCTTTTGTGTTTCCTTTAACTGCTTTTGTGGGTAGTTGACTTTATTTTTTGCCTTTAGTTAGTATTTGGTTGGTCTGCTTTCTTTGCTGTGATTTTATTTTCTCTGGTGACATCTATTTAGTCTTAGGAGTGCTCCCATCTAGAGCAGTCCCTCTAAAATACCCTGTAGAGGTGGTTTGTGGGAGGCAAATTTCCTCAACTTTTGCTTGTCTGGGAATTGTTTAATCCCTTCTTCATATTTAAATGATAATCGTGCTGTATATAGTATCCTTGGTTCAAGGCCCTTCTGTTTCATTGCATTAAATATATCATGCCATTCTCTTCTGGCCTGTAAGGTTTCTGTTGAGAAGTCTGATTACAGCCTGATGGGTTTTCCTTTGTAGGTGACCTTTTTCCTCTCTCTAGCTGCCTTTAAAACTCTTTCCTTGTCCTTGATCTTTGCCATTTTAATTATTATGTGTCTTGGTGTTGTCCTCCTTGGGTACCTTCTGTTGGGAGTTCTGTGTACTTCTGTGGTCTGATCAATTATTTCCTCCCCCAGTTTGGGGAAGTTTTCAGCCATTATTTCTTCAAAGACACTTTCGATCCCTTTTTCTCTCTCTTCTTCTTCTGGTACCCCTATAATGTGGATATTGTTCCTTTTGGATTGGTCACACAGTTCTCTTAATACTGTTTCATTTCTTGAGATCCTTTCATCTCTGCGTCAGCTTCTATGTGTTCCTTTTCTCTGGTTTCTATTCCATCAATGGCCTCTTGCATCTTATCCATTCTGCTTACAAATCCTTCCAGAGGTTGTTTCATTTCTGTAATCTCCCTCCAGACGTCATCATTTAGCTCTTGCATATTTCTTTGCAGCTCCGTCAACATGGTTATGACCTTTATTTTGAATTCTTTTTCAGGAAGATTAGTCAGGTCTATCTCCTTCTCAGGGTTAGACTCTGTGATTTTGGTCTGCATCAAATTCTTCTGCCTTTTCATGGCAATAAAGGTATTTGTGCGGAGCTGGCGCATTTGTCTGCTGGGAGAACATCCCTTCTTGCTGGTTTGTGGTCTTCCTCTCCTGGGAGAACAGCAACCTCTAGCGGATTCTGCTGGGTAGCTGTGCACAGACAGGGCCTCTGATTCTTGCCCGGCCACTGTGGAGTTAAGCTCCGCAGTTGCTGTGGGTGGCTTGGCTGCCTCAGGCTGCTGCTCCAATATGGCAGAGCTGTGTTGGAGGGGAAACAGGAGGGAGGCTGTTTATCACCATGAGGGGCCTCCAAGCTGCACTGTTGCCCAGGGGGTTAGGGTGCCCGGAGTTCCCTGGGATTCCCCGCTGCTGGGCTAAATGTCCTGGGATGCTTCCATCCAGCTGTGGGGTCCCTGTCCCTTTAAGACTTTCAAAAAGCACTCGCTTTCTTTGTCCTGGGGGCACTGGCTGTGGGGACCCGCTCACAGGTCTTACTGTCCTGTTTCCCTAGTTTCCAGCACCCCACGCATGCACTGTGTGTCTGCGCTCTGGTCCAGATGGCTAGGGCTGGCTATTTAGCAGTCCTGGGCTCCCTCTCCCTCCCCGCTCCAACTCCTCTCCTCCCGCGGGTCCTGCTGGGTCACGGCTTGTATCGTACTCCCTTCGTGAGGCGCTGGGTTCTCGCAGGTGTAGATGTAGTCTGGCTGTTGTACTGTATCTTCTTGTCTCTCTTTTAGGAATAGTTGTATTTGTTGTATTTTCAAAAATATATATGGTTTTGGGAGGAGATCTCCGCTGCCCTACTCATGCCTCCATCTTGGCTCCCTCTGTTACTCATCTTTCTTTAGAGATTGTTGCCCTCTTATTTGCAAAAATTTTGTGTATTAAATATTTCAAATATCTTTTCCCATTCTCTTATCTAGTTACTTTGTCCACAGTGTCTTTTGTTGAATGAGAATCCTTATAGTATATAATAATATTATTGTCTTACAGTCTGTGCTTTTGAAGTTTTGCCTTTCCCTTCTCTTCAGTCACAAGCTATAATAGTTTCCTTTTTTAGAATAATTTTACTTTTCACATTTACTATGTCTTTAATCCCCCTAGAATCTGACTTTGTATAAAGGTGTAGAATTGTTGAAATACTGTAATTTTACTATTCAAGATTTGTCAGTTTCTGAGAGAGAATATTAAAATCTTCAGGCACAATTATGCATGTACCTATTTCTCCCTGAAATTCTATATATTTTAAGACTGTATAATTAGGTGTATCACCTATGTTCTGTTGCATTTATGTGTTTGCCTATTGTTTCTTTTATGAAAATACAATTACTTTTTATTACTTGTTATCTTTTGAGACTAAAATTCATTTTTGACATAATTAAGATCACAACCCAGTTCATATTTTCCTGGTGTATCTGTTTTCATCTTTTATTTTTAGTGTTTCTTTTTCTTTATGTTTTAAATGTATCTCTTATAGATAATTTATTGTTGGATGAAAGATTTTAAAATCCAGTTGGTGAGA
Organism: Manis pentadactyla; assembly: GCF_030020395.1. Classification (NCBI taxonomy): domain Eukaryota; kingdom Metazoa; phylum Chordata; class Mammalia; order Pholidota; family Manidae; genus Manis; species Manis pentadactyla. Next base: position 41,157,618 of record NC_080022.1, on the reverse strand, counting down.
TTAATTTATTTTCACTTAATATAATTACATACAGTAAGATTTAATCCTATCATCTATTTAACATATACTCTTTTTTTTAATTTAACCTCCACTTCAACTTTCCATTGCCTAGGCTGAAGTTTCTTCTGTGGGTTTAAAATTCATACATAATATTTTTTTCTTGTGGTAGCTTTAAATGTCAGACTCATACCCATGAGTTTTAGAGAGTTCTGCCATCTCAACAGTTTAAACGAAAGTTCTAAGCTTGACATTCAAAAATCTGATGTATCATATATATATGTTGATCCAAACACTGTTGCTGAATGGAAAGCACTTGATTTCCAAAGGAAACGCTGGGTACCATTACCAAAAGAAGTAGGAATGGAGGAAGGCAGACCATAAAACAATATATGTCCACTTCTTCATATTAAATCAACTTCTTTAAGCTTCAGTTTTCTTCATCTGTGAAATGGCAATGATAATACCTATGTCAAGGGGCCAAATTGGGTAATAGATATGAATGTCACTTGGGAATCATAAAATACTGTACAAATTTATTTTTGCTCTTGCATTCCTCACATGGTATCATTTCTTTAGATGTTCGTATTTATCTGTATAGTTACATGGAAAATTATCATCCTAGTCAGTATTCTCTCTAAAGTGTGCTGATGTCTGATTTTTCCAAAGAATGATGAATGGGCAAGATGCAGTGTAACTCTGGGGGGAAATTCACAGGGCAAAATACCTTTGAAACCAAAATCAGTCAAAGGGAGAAATAAAATGAGAGAAACCTGTTTATTTCTTACAAGCAGTCGTCTACTTCTGCTCTCTCGTGTCTCTCACGACCTGGCTGCAAAGGAAAGGACTCCACCCAACTTTTCTGGTCCAGATATGCCCTCACGCGCCCTTGTAATTACCTATTGATATGGAGATAGACTACTTCTCTCCACCCCTTGGAAACACCTAGTGATATGAAGATGCTCAAAGGCCAGGTGAGAGATTCTGGAAATATTGCAATTTTACCCACATGCAGGATCATATTTGACATGGGTGTCAGCTTCTGCCCAAAGAGTCCTGAAGTTGCAGGCAGGGTGACTTGCTAGTAGACTCGCTAGACTATACATAGCTGAACGTTTGGTGCAATGGTGCGAAACTGGACTTCAGTTCCTTCTCTACCACAAATTAGATGTGTGACCTTAGGCAGATCATTTAAATCCTCTGAGACCGAAAAATGGAATCATAAGATTACATGTAAAATGCCCAGGCCTTGGAAAAAGTCTTAGGCTTGTCAGACACCAATTCAAATCTCTTTATTGAGCACTGCTCCTACATTATGGCTAGGTTGAATGCAGGTTCTTTCTCTTCTCTGAAGTACATTGAGATTCACTGTGTTTCCTTAGAGAACAACTGTTGTCCTCCTCAAGGCCTTCTATGTCTTTAGAATTTGGACTGGGAATACTTACCAACAGGATAGAGTCTCACAACAGATCCTGTTCTTTATAGATAACTGAAGTTCTAATTCTTCTTTTTTCACATGTGAAGAATTAGATTCAGTCTGAACTGAACGATGTAGCTGCTGTATTTACTGGAATAGGTTCTTCTACCACATCATTTTCATAAACCTCTAATAATCCCATGAATTAGGTACTAAGATCCCCATTTTACAGATAAGGAAAAAGAAGGTCACATAAATTCAGAAACCTGACTAAGGTGACATAGTAAATAAGGAGAAAGGAGTTAGGCTAGTGTAATGCAAGGTGGGTGGCCTTTAGAGTCAGACAGATCTAAATCAGGATCTCAGCACTGTCATTTACTAGATCTTGAACTTTGGCCCTGTGACCTAATTTCCTAAATCTGTTTCCTTGTCTGTAAAGTCAGGTAATATCTACCTTACCCAAATTTTGTGAGGTTGAATTGAAAGAGTGCCTGGCACATGGTAGGTGCTCTAAATCCTTAGGCACTTGACAGGTGCAGAGACTACGGAGCCCACCCACAGCACTGTTTTAGAAGGAACTTCAGTCATCATCCAGCTTCTTGAGAACACGTTGGGCATTCAAACAGTTGGCCTCACAAACTCTTGGGCTATGGTTCAAGATGACAGTCCCAGGAAGGAAAAGAGGCAGCAAGATACAAGGAAAGGAATCTAGAAACCTGGGATTTGGTGCAGGCTCTTATTTAGTGTGTGTGTGCCTTTGGGCAAGTCACATTACCTCTCTGAGTCTCAGTTTCCTTACTTGTAAAATGGAGATAATATTCTTTGCCTCACAGGGTTGCTGATGGTACAAATGCAACAGATGGATGCAAACATTCCTTTTTCAGTTTTAGAAAGGCTGTGTAAATATGAGTTTCAATCTGTGTTTACTATTCTCCTCAAAGGGAGAGTGACCAGAACTCAAGATTACCTGAGATCTGCCCCCTAAAGAGCAGTTGTCGGGGACCCGTCCTTCAAGTGAGGTCTGATTAACCACTCCTGCTGCGGCTGTGACCTGCGCTGTCAATCACCGCACCTGCTGCATCCTCAGCCCTGCAGAAAGGCAGTCACGCCCTGTCCAACACAGCTGTTTAGATCAGGACTGGGAATCTGACCCAAAGGCAAACAACCCATGAGCTTGCCAGTGACCCACAAGTATGTCCTGACTCCTAAAAAATGAATTGGACAAATCAGTATTCATCTCTTAATAATTCAAGTTGGGAAATGTGAGGTAACTGAGGCAATTAGTAGCAATAAAGTCTATGATAAAAGGCTGTAAAGAGAGGCTATGAAGTTGAATAGGGGTATGTGCAGGTGAAAATGGAGTCCAGGCTGTGACAAGCCAAAGTTACGAGGAAGCAGAAATCATGAGTAAACAGAAGCGATGAGTCAGAAAAAGATGCTATGTGTTTATTTAACAAATGTTTCTAGAGTTCCTTCTATGAACTAGACACTGTGCTAGGCTCTGAAAATACAAAAGTGACTAAGACAGCCTCTGCCTTCACATGGAATTGTGAAGATTAAATATATATATAAAGTACTTACACTTAATTTTAGTGGGAAAGAGACACAAAACAAGTAGACAAACAAATAAATAATTATAAATTATTTCCAGGGCTAAAAAGAAAACAAATATGGGGTTGAGGAAAATAAAAGAATCAAGACTGACTCCCAGGTTTCTGGCCAGAGCAACCAGGTGGATGGAGGTGATATTCACTGTGAGAGAGGAGCCTAGGGGAAACAGGTTTGGCAGGGAAATTAGGAATGCTATCTTAGATATGTTAAACTTAGTGAGAGATTCAGGTAGATGTCAGTCAGAGAGTTGGTTATGTTTGGAGACCAAAAAAGAGGTCTGGGATGAAGATAGGAATTCAGAAGTATAATCAGCATTTGAAGATGTAAAAATGTTCAGGTCATCTAGGAAGAGAGTATACACAGAGAAGTGAAGGGAGAACTGAGGAGCAACAAATTTTGGGGTTGTTGAATAGACAAGGAGAATTAGTCTGCAAAGAGAGAGTAAAACACAGAACTGCGTGTGGTATCAGAAACTGAGAGAAAAGTGTTTCAAGAAAATTGGAGAGGTCAGCAGAGTGTAGAAAGGTCAAATAAGGATAGAAAAATATTGATCACCAGATAAACATTACAAGAATACTTTCAATGAATTGGGGTAAGAGGGTGGCTAAGTAAACATCAAATAGGTTGAAAAATGAATTGGAGGTGTCCTTGCTTTGATAGCAGATATACTAAAACTGGAACAATACAGAGAAAGTTGGCATGACTCCTACATAGAGATGACACACAAATTAGTGAAGCATTCCTTATGTTTGTGTATGTATTTACTTTTGGACAATGTTAGCTTTTACCTATTCAAAGGAAAATTGAATCAACAAGAATGAAAGGGATCCTAAAACTGAACAAATAAACAAAAACAAATAAGCCTGACTACATTTAAATATGTAATATAAACACTTTGAAGGAAAATAAAAAACTGATCCAAATAACTGGAACATAGTACTTTGACTTTATACCCTTAGTTGAAAGACAAAACTGCAAACACATCTTGAGCCTTATTTTATAGATGGTTTTCTTTTGTGAAATGGTCATAGCAATGAAACTAGTTTGTGTGTATCATAACATTGAACAACTGAACAAAGACACTGATGCCTTTAGGAGTCAGAGTGCTCACTGTGGGAAGAGGGAGATGTAAATACAGAATGGGAGAAAGAACCCTGTGGTGTTGGATTGGAATTAGAGGTACCAGTAATGAATTCATGATTAAAAATAGTTGACCTGTATTAAGTTGCCATTTTTCCTCCTTGGCTCTGTTTACTTAAAGGGACTAGTAGCAATTAAACTCCAGATAGCAATAAGCATATCTAGTGCCCAGATCTTGGTTTCTAAATACCATTCCCCACTGAAAGGGGAGATCTTTGGAGAAATGGATGATTTTCAAAGTTAGATAGAGAAAGTAAAAAATAAACCTGGAACATCACATTATACTAAAAAGCAAGTGCTAAGAAAAGAGAAATGGGTATGTGTTAAAAGGACACAGGAGCCAGTTCTAAGGGGCTCTCACTAGCCAAATTTGGGACAAGTTGAACATTAAACTGAATAACGACAGTAATGGATTACAATCTCTTAAACAAAATAGAATCTATGAGTCTATACTGAACATTAAAGTGAATAATGAAAATAATGGATTTTAGCCTATTAAAGAAAATCCATGAGTCTATACTGTAATAATAAATATGTAACTAAATAAGAGAGAAGGGAAAGATTTTGCTTGTAGTAGACTGTCATCTAAAAAATGTAGATGAAATCATAAGAGTTATAAAATCACCATTTTGTAACTATCTGAGTAACTGATTCAGGCAAGAGTTATCAAGGAGTACTGAAACCTTTGAGTAAAAGTTGGAAGAGGAACAATATATTTACATAATCTCAGAGTACCTCTTCACAGATTACTCATTATTTACATAAAAAACTCTAACTTTGCAGTGAAAACAACCTGGCAGATACCACCTTAACCAGCTGATCAAAGTGAACACTATCAATAATGCGTTCATACTTGGGTAGTAATCCTGCCTCCTTCCTGCATCCTACCAAGAAATGGACAAATGTAAATCTAATCACAAGGAAACATGAGACAAAAACAAATAAAGGGAAATTCTATAAAACGCTGGTCTGTACTTTTCAAAAACCTCAATATCTTGAAAAACAATGAAGAACTGGGCTCGTTCTAGATTAAAGGAGACTAAAGAATCATGACAGTTAAATGCAATGCATGATTAAGGATCAGGCACTGGATCAGACCCTGCATCAGAGGAAAAACTGTTATAAAGGACTTCATCAGGCCAATTAGTAAACTTTGAATATGGACTGTATATAAGGATTACATTAAAATTAAATTTCCTGAATTTGATCATCATATTGTGGGGGTGATAGGTAGTTGTATGAGAATGTTCTTGTTCTTAGAAAATAAACACTGAAGTATTTGCGGCATTAGGGGTAAGTACCAAAATTCAAACAGTTCAGAAAAAAAAACTCCATACAGCCATAATATGCCTGCATGCATACGCATATGTACACACACACAGAGATAAAGAGATTATGGCAAGATATTAACTTCTTATGGATCTTGGAGAAGATTATATGGTAATTCTTTGTAACGTTATTGCAACTCTTCTGAAAATTTGGATTTATTTTAAAGTAAAATGTTAAAAAATAAATTGAAGAAGAAGTAGAAACAGTATGTAAATAATCCTTTTGAGAAGTTTGTGAAGGAAGCAGAGAAATAGAACTGGAGAGAGTCAGGGTTATAAAATAGTTCTTTAAGGATAGGAGAAATTAGAGTCAGTTTGTATGCTGATAACAATAATAGGCCTCAGCCCTACTTTTTTCAGTAGGAGAGATTGCATTAGATACACAGGCCCTCAAAGGCTCCCCTACCTCTAGACCCTGTGAGCTCCTCTGAAAACACATTTTATTTCTTAAACTGCCACCAGGAAAAGACATTGGAGCCACCTACCACTTGAGGGCAGCAGAAAATGGAGCTGCATGTCATTCGGTGGTTTTATTGTTTCAGTAGCTGGAAAAAACAAAGCTCTTTACATGATTGTCTCTCTGATGTGTTGTGTGACATAAAACCTCCTTCTAACATAGCACTTTTTTCAAATGTTTTAAACAAGAAAAACCCAGCGTAATTCTTAACGGGATTCAGGAAAGAGTAGGGGTGAGAAAGAGGGTCTCATGCTTGGAAAAATGCCTGGTACACATTATAAGTTTAATAAAGAGTAAATGACAACAGAAAATTTTAGGGCCTGTCAGAGTTGGAAGGGACCCTAGAGAAGGATGAATCCAGCTCCCTCATTTTATAGACAGGACCTTGGGTCCGGAGGAGGGAAAGGGCTTGGCCCAACCCACAATGACATAGAGAAGGTAACGGTTTCAATACTGACCCAGTTAGTCTATGAAGACAGAGGTTCTGACATTGTCAAATGACATCATAGATAGAGCCTGAAAAGAGATGGACTCCATCATTGGATTTGATACTGAGTTCCTGAAAACACTGTGACACCTCAGTTGTGAGACTGTTCCCCTTGTGTCTTCCTCTACCCAGGGAGGATATGACTACCACCTTTCACTCTTACCACTTCAACTAATCCTAGTGCTCTGGACAACATAGTTCTGATTGTATTCAACCTATTTCCCACCCTTCCTGGCAGGTACTTTCTGGCAGGACTATAAGGGGTCACATGTTAAATTTTCCTATCAACACTGGAGGATGGAGTTGAAGGCCACTGGAAAGGAAGTGAATGGGCATGTGGCAGTACGCTGTTTGGAAAGAAATAACAGTATCAGAGTTGTGATCTTAAAAGGACAATCAGAAAATCCTTGTGAAAATTAAAAACTCTAAATATGACTTAAGTACATCATGGAGAAGACTTAAGTAACTTTAGCCTGATCAAAATACAGAAACTAATTATGACTTCGTTCTGCTAATAAGTGGGCTCAATTACATAGATGGGCCTCTAACCTCACAATAACTACAGTAAAATGCTCAGACGTTAGCCTGGCATTTCAAAGATCTGCTAACCTGGCCCCAGCCCACACTCTGGTCTCCTGTCCTGCCATAGCTCCCACCCCTGGCTCCAACCACTGTTTTCTGAACACTGACTGCAATGGTTTAACTGCTATGATATATCAGGCTATGCTCTGCACTTGCTCCATTTTGAGGATCATCTCAATGCCACCTTCTTTGGATGATTTTCCTGCTCTAATCCTCACATTTACTTGAAGATTCCTTGTGGATCCCACAGACATTGCATATACTTATGCATTCATTTCTGCCTTGTCTTCCACACTACAAAGAGGGCACTAAAGAGAGCACAAACTGGGCCTTAATACCACTTATTTTAGGGATTATTTCCATTTATTAATAGTCTACCAAGAATTCCTTCTTATCTTTCTACCTCTTCTGTTTTTCTAGCTCACTCCTTCCAACAGCCCAACTCTAACAGTTCTGTGATTCCCCATAGGGCCCTATAAACCAGGATCCTAACACCTCTTCACCATTCCCCACCCATCTCCTATTTTCACTTCTCTTCCTACTCACTTAAATTCCAAGGCCCAGTATTATAATCGTTCCCTTGATATATCCACTTCTCTCTTGCCTCCTCTTGCTTTGTTATTTTGCCTTATAAAACCCCTATTCTGGACAATCTAACTCTTCACCCATGCTCTACCGTTGGGAAAGTAGATAATGAAAAATACACAAGAATGTCAACTAGACTCTTCAAATTCATCACCACTAACTCCAAGTGGGCCTTTTGTACTATCTGGTAATCACTTTATTTTTAAACATCCATCTGTTTTCCTAACTGATTATTTCATATCTTTTTTCCCCTTTCCTTTTCTTTACCTTCCTTTTTCTTCTCAGCAGATAACTGACCACCTGTATCCATACTTGCATATTTAGTCCTCTTTTGGGTACTCTGAAAGCCAATCCTTTCCCTTCTGCCCCAGCAATTCTCTCTCTTGCCTACCTACATCAGTATTTTGCTTTCCAAAGGGCCATTCCATCAGTTTAAAAAAGTGCTAAGATATCTCTCACCTTAAAAAGAGAAACCTCTCTTGACTGCATATTCCCTTATGGCTACCACACTGTTCTCTGTTCTTCATTTCAGCTAAACATCTCTAAATAATTATCAATACTCCTTGATTCCAAGGAATAGAGGACTCCAAGTCCCCTTTCATTCTCTCTTGAGCCCATTTAAATCAGATTTTACTCCTTCCTTTAATCGAAGCAGTTCTTACCAAGGTCACCGAAGACCTCCATGTTGATAAATCTGGAGATGAATTTTCAGTCCTCATCTAACTAGTTTTCTCATCATATTTGACATATTTGCTCACTCCTTTCTTCCTTCCTGAAGTATTTTTCTTCATTTGGCTCTAGGACAGACACCATACTCTCCTGGTTTTATTCTATATTCACTGTTGCTCCTTCTCAGTCTCCTTTGCTGGTTCCTCCTCATTTCTCTGATTTCTAACCCTGGAGTGGCCCAGGGCTCAGTAGTTGGACTTCTGGGTTCTATAGATACTCACTGTACAGATGGTCTCACCCAGTCTCCTGGTTTCCATGTCCCCATATGCTAATGACACCCAAATTTATATTTTCAACTAAGACCTCTCCCCTGAACTCCAGACTCTTATTCCAACTACATCCTTGACAATTCAAGTTGGATGTCTAAGGCTTCTCAAATTTAATTCAAGACCAAATTTCTGATGTTAATCTTTTGGCTATATACCTAGGAATGAATTGTTGAGACATATGGTAACTCTATGTTTAATTCTTTGAGGAACTGCCAATTGTTTTCCAAAGTGGCTGTACCATTTTGTATTTCCACTAGCAATGTGCCAACAGTAGATTATTACAACAATTTCAACAACTTCATTCTTGCATGTGGATGTTATGTTCATTTAAAAAATTACAGCCATTTTAGTGTTCATTGCAGTTTTGATTTGCATTTGCTTAAATATTAATGTTGAACAACTTTTATTGATGTATAGTTGATATACAATATTGGTTTTGGGCATTCAACATAGTGATTCAACAATTATACATATTACAAAATGTGCTGAGCATCTTTTTGTGCACTTTTTGGACATTTATATATATTCTTTGGGAAATATCTATTCATTATTTACCTATTTTTAATTGGGTTGTATTTTTATTGAGTTGTAAGAGTTCTTTATATATTCTGGATAATATACTTATCAGACATATGATTTGCAAATATTTTCTCCCATTCTTCAGATTGTCTTCATGTTTTTATGGTGTCCTTTGAAGCACAAAAGTATTTAATTTTGATGAAGTTCAATTCATCTATTTTTCCCTTTGTTGCTCATGTTTTTGTTATATCTAAGAAATCATAGCCTAATCCAAGGTTATGAAGATTTACATCTATGTTTTCCTCTTAGAGTTTTATAGTTGTATAGTTAAGAAATTTAGTTTCTTCTAAAAGTATTATAGTGTTACACTTATATAAACGTTCTATTTTAAGTTGGTTTTTGTGTGTGGTTTGAGGTGGTTTGAGGCCCAACTTCATTCTTTTGCATATGTGGATGTCCAATTGTCCCAGCACCATTTGTTGAGAAGACTAGTGTTTGCCTCATTGAATTGTCTTGACACTCTTGTTGAAAATAAATTGATTATAAATGTAAGGTTTATAGTTGAAGTCTTAATTTTATTCCATTGATTTATATTTCCCTCCTTATGTTAGTACTACAATCTCTTGACTGCTGTACCTTGGTGGTAAATTTGAAATCAGGAAGTATGAATCTTTCAACTTTGTTCTTCATTTTCAAGATTGGCTATTTTGAGTCTTTTGCAATTCCATATGAATTTTAAATCAGCTTATGAATTTCTACAAAGAAGTTACCTGGGATTCTGATAAGGTTTGTACTGAAGTTGTAGGTCAATCTGGGAGTATTGCCATCTCAGCAACCTGAAGTCTTTTAATTTATGAATATGAGAAGTCTTTCCATTTATTTAGGTCCCCTTTAATTTCTCTCAGTGGTGTTTTGTAGTTTATAGTTACAAGTCTTATACCTCTTCCATTATATTTATTTTTAAGTATTTTTTCTGTTTGATGCTTTTATAAATAAAATTGTTTTCTTATTTCCATGTTTGGATTATTTATTGTTAGTATACAGAAATACAACAGATACTGATCTTCCATCTTGCAACCTTGCTGAACTTGTTTATTCTAATAGTCTTTTGTTGTTTCTGTAGGATTTTCTACATATACAAGATCATCTTCTTTGTGAATAAATATAATTTTACTTCTTCCTTTCCAACGTGGATGCCTTATCTTTCTTATCCTTGCCTAATTGCCCTGGCTAGCACCTCCAGTACATTGTTGAAGAGAGTAATATTTCTAAAACACAATTCTAGATTTTTATTTCCCATCCTTGGAAATTTTCAGCGACTTCATATTGCCCTTAGAATAGATTTCACTTCTTATTTGCTTACAAAGCCAGTCTGCATCTCACCCTTGCCTTGCATCTTACAAAATCAACCCAGTTGAATTACAATACTTTTCTGAGCTCCTTGCTCTCCTGCTTCTGGGCCTTTGTGTACACTATTCCCTCTACCTGATACACTACCTTCTCCATCCATCCCTTGTTTTACCAGGGTAATTTCCAGGTAACACTCCAGGTCTTAGCTTACACACAGCTTACACCTGGAAACTTCCCATTGTCCTACAGAACAAATATTGTATTCCTCCAGTGTATTTCCACACCACTGGGGTCTTCTTTTAACTTTATTACATTGCATTTATAATTGTCATCTTACTTATCTGTCTTCTCTAGGCTGTGTGCTCCTTGAGTGTGGAAACTGTGTCTGATTTACTTTTGTAACTTCTCTGCCTTGCAGAGAGTTTGGGCCATAGTATACATATTAAAATGTAACTTGTTGAGTGAATGAATAAATGGGAAGAAGTCCATTGATCTGCTTGTTATGAGTCCCATTCTTCAGTAAACCTGTCCTTGGAAGTTCTAATCAAGTGGTGTGAAAATAAGCTAGGAGTTTGCAGGATATTGTTTAGTGTCCCATTATGGGCCTGAAGTAATCAATATAGTCATAATCAGAATTTATAATCTTGAAGTTTTAATCAGAATTTTCTCTGTTAAAGAGTAAGAAGAAATTTTTAACAGTATCCTTTGGGTGGATATACAATTATAGGGATAATGTTTTATATAGAATTTCAGATTTTTAAGCCAGTTCAAAAACAACTTCCTCATTTTTTTTTATTGAAGTATCACTGATATACAATCTTATATTGGTTTTATGTATACAACACAGTGGTTCAACAGTTACCTGTATTATTAAATCCTCATCCCCACTAGTGCGGTTACTATTTGTCAACATAGGAAGATATTACAGAATCATTGGCTATATTCTCCATGCTGTACTATCATCACCATGACTAACTTACATTATGACTGAGAATTTTTGTGCCCCTTTAGCCCCCTCCTTGACCCACCCCAACCCCTCCCCCATGGTAACCACCAGTCACTTCTCAGTGTCTATGCATCTACTGCTATTTTGTTCATTCTGAAAAATAACTTTTTCTTGAATCCAATTATTCAATACTGAGGATTTGCTAGACTCCCCTGCATTTTGATGTAACAAATATTACAAAAAAAAAAGCTTGTTGTATGCTCGTCGTATATCTAGCATGGTATTAAGAACTTTGTATAAATTATCATTTCATCTTTACAACTGCTCAGTAAGGTGGGGATTATCATCCCCATTTCACATGCGAGGGACAGAGTACCCAAGTAAATTGCCCAGGTTTCCAGGGGCAGAGCAGGATTCGAACCCAAGCCTTTTTTGACACTAAAGCCATACTTTTAACCATTTACTTCCTTCATTTTACCTATTTATAATGTATTGTTTTGCAAAATTCTTGAGGTTAAGCTTGACAGTCAGTAAGACATATTTTATATTGTCAAAATTATCCCCCCCAAATTTTTTTACTTATTCAGTATAATACACAGATACAGTATGTTTGAGTAATTTCAACAGAGCCAACTATTTTCATCAGACTTAGGTCAAATCCTTGCTTCTTTGGTTGAACATCAGTTGAAATCCTTCGCTTGCATATAGAGACAATATTGAAAGTTACAACAAAAATTCCTTTCTTTAAACACTGAGCACTGAGGGCATATAATTACATTCATTTACAGTTAAATGCAAACATGATGCCACTATTCTTTTTACATACTTCGATTTTCTGGACTGGGGATAGAGTGGAAGCACCTCCAGTGCAAGTATGTACTGTTTTTTGTATCTTTCAGTGCCAAGTATTGCTGTGAATTGGGACAGTCTCAGACTTTAAAAATTTGAGATATTTACTTCGTATCTCTGTTGGGGTGAGACAACAATGTTTATTAGTAAAGTTAATGAACAGGGACCAGTTATAAAGATAACTATATCCTTAATCATGATTGCCATAACCATTTGATAGTCTCCATTTTTTGAGCACTTATTCCCATGTACCAGACACTGTGAAAAGTGCTTTATAAGCATTGTCTATTTAATTTTCTTTATCATTCAGGTGCAGTATGCACAAAACTGAGACTCAAAGACTTTAATAATTTATCCATGATGTTATAACTTGTAAGTGAAAGATTTTGATTCAATCCCAAATTTGTCTGATTCCAAATTCCATTCTTTTAACTATTGTCCTGATGTTAGGGTTCATGGCTCATAACCCTGATTTTTGAAAGAATAAAATAGATTGCTGATTGTGTTTTTAAAAATCAAGGCCATTAGATTTGGAAATGCCATCAACACAGAACAATAATGGTGCCCTTTGCTTCCAGTAGTGATTTTCTTCTTTGAGACTCCAGACACATTTCTCTGTTTTTTCTGGCCCAGCCATGATTCCCTCTAGGTATTTCCTAACACTTTCTCCACTCTTCTCTGCTAGTTCTTTCCTTTCCCATCCCAACTATGCTCCATTCCACCAAATATCTCAGCATATTCAGAACATAATTACTCTTCTGTGCTTTGCTGATGCATAAATTACCTGGAAAGACCTGGCCTCCTTGTGGGTGATGGTCAAAAGTTTGATGTGAAGACCTGTAGGATTTAAAACAGGGAAATAATAAGATCTGATTTGTTTTATAAAGATCACTGTGTCTATGATAAGGAAAAGTGATGTAGGTGCAAACATTGAATTGGGGAGATTAGGCAAGGACCTTATCAGTGGTCTAGGAGAGAGGCAATGGTGGCAGTGAAGACAGAAAGGGTCAGATCTGGAATATATTTTGAAAATAGAATTTGAATTTCTGATATATGTTGGATGTTGAGCCAAAAAAACTTGCTGATAGTTGGACTTGGGTTATGAAAGAAAGCAGAGAATTAAGGAAGAAAAGTGATTAAGGCTTGAACAAGACATCCTCTATTTGTGTTACAAGATGGTCAACACAGCAGTCATCAGTTTAAACAGACACAACTGTGATTATGGCTTAGAAAATCTTTGACTGAAAGAACTGCCTATTTGCCATTATGTGTGTATGTACAGTGCCTTAGTTTTTTCCAACTACATGAACCTGCTAAGTGCAGGACACTGTGCTAGTCAGTTTCACAGAAGTAACATCATTTAACTTCCCCTAAAAGAATTAATATCCCCATTTACAGAGAAGGAAGTAATTTATGATTTTACTGGGATTAGACAGTTAATAAGGGGCTGAGTTGAGATTTGAAGTCAAATTTGACTCTAAAGCCCATTTTCTTGTCACTGCAATAACTCAAAGGCACAGAATCAGAATTCCCCAAACTTTTCTCCTCATTACTTGAAGCCTCTGTTGCCTCTCATGTGCCCTACTTTTGGAGCCCCAAGCTGGCAAACAGGACAGCTTTGTTCTGTCTGTAGCCCATCAGCTGACTTGTCTTGTGATTTAGGGCAAGCTTCTTAATTTGATGGTGTCTCAACATTCCCATATGTTAAGCAGGGCTAGTAATTAGTGGTGGAGACAGTGCTATGAAATCTGCAGATGAAGTGCAAATATGTTCTTTCCCAGGGTGTTCTTTTGATTTCTTATAGCTTCCAGTATCCTTCATAAGGAAAGGAAAAAAAACAAAAAAGAAAAGGAAGGAACTAGGACAAATGTAAAACTGCATTTGTTAGCTTACCAGAAGTCAATGGAACTTTTGGGACATAAATGTAATAATCTTTCTTACTTTATAGTATTCAGTAAGTATTCCTAATGGATGAATAAATTTTATTTAAAAAAACCACTAAGGTAGGCTTTGAAAAACCACTGAAGGTCTTTAAAAATGATTTCTATTTTATTTCTTAAACCCTAGATAGTCTCTAGTAGGAAGAAAAAGGAGTTACTGCATATCTACTGTCTACTATGTGCCAGGAATGAGGCTAACTGCTTTCACACGAAATCTCATTTAATCATCATAATAGCCCTATCAGGTAGGTGCTATTATTATCTTCAGTTTACAGGAGAGAAAATGATAGCTTGCTATAGTTTATTAACTTGTCATAGGTCACAAATAGGAATTTGCAGAGCCCAAGACTGGACTAAGCTGGGCCTTCCCAGTTCTAAATTCAGGCTTTCCCAGGACACCCCGTTGTCCTGAAAAATTAGGAATGATGACAATTTTGAACCATCCTATCACACCCTGGGTGTGTGTGGCATTTAAAAATCTCTTACTGCTTGTTCTTTTCAGTCCCTGGCACAGAAATGATTATTCGTGTAGCACAATTGTTATTATTGTGCAGCCTCACATATTCTGTCTGCCCTAGGCAAACATGAACAATAATGGACTATATTTATGAAACCAGCAGCTTGGAAGTATGAGCTCCAGATTACCATTACAATTGTAACATAATTTTTTTTTTTTGTCGCTTAGCACCATTTATATGGAAGGCCTTTCTCCAAGTCTCATGCAAAATAAACTGGTTCTTTGTATATTCAAAGAGCTCCTCACAGTTTTTATTTGTTTTTTCTTTCAGTTTCAATCAATCATCCTGCATTTCTAAATACTGACATCACAGATATTCTGTGTTCATGAAGAGCTGATGTGACAGTCACTTCCAAAAATTGGAAAATAAAGAGATAAAAGTAGCATGGTTTCCCTTAAAGATGGTTGGGAATGGGGAGAAGGAGTTAGAGTAGGACAGAAAGATGCAAAGATCAGCTGATGACCAAGTGGTTCATGGTCTCAGTTCTCCTCTTCAGAGTCATTTTGGGTTTAGGACTATTATGAATCCAGAGCCTAATCTTCAGCTTTCCATGGTCAAAAGCACCATTTTGTCAAGTCTTCTTGGGGTTGATCAATGTCTGCAAGACACTAACAACGTGCCCTAGTAAAAAGCACCTTTGAGTCAGAAGACGTGTGTATAATTCCTAGCCTTGTCACTATGAATTTGGACAAATTTATCTTCTATAAATAAAATTAATAATAATCCCTATAGGGTTGATTTGAGGATTAAATGAAATAATGTATATGAAATCAGCAGTTGTTGGTTATCAGTAATCCAGACTGAAGCATCAGCACAACTTTATCTAGGGAACACCTGCCTTTTCAATGACAGGTATACATGTGTCAGCTGTTCAAGGCACTCCTTTCTTTTTTTTTTTTTTTCAAGGCACTCCTTTCTTATAGCCAATGTATCTGCAAGAGTGATTTAGTAATTGGAAGGTTGTCTGAGGAATAGAGAGTTAAATGATGATCAGAACAATAGTATTCTCTTTTTAAAAATTTTTTAAAAATTTTATTTTGTTATCATTAATCTACAACAACAGTATTCTTATAGCTACCACTTATCAAACATCTATTCTAGGCCAGTCTCTTTGATATCCTATTTATTGCATGATTTCTAGTCTTTACACCATCCCTACAAGGTAGATATTATCTCCAATGAACCCATGAAGAATATGAAGCTTAGAGACCCACAGACATTAAGTTGCCCCAGAAAAAAACAGGTTAGGTCAAAAGGGGAAAAAAGATGGCAGGTAGGAAGGCAAGGCAGAAACCTCCCCCACCCCACACACACCAAGAAAGCAGCTACAGCATATACAACTAACTCTGCAATTGACCCGAAGACTGCAGAACTGACCACGTACACATTGTGAAGAAAAGAAGAGAACACAGAGAAGGCTAAAGTGGTAGAGCGACAATCCATCAGGACCCAAGCCCTTCCCAATCTCAGCCCACTTGCAGAAGGAAGGGGAACAGAGTAGGGAGGGGATAGGCTCTCAGGAACTCTGCACACCTGGCCCTGGGGATAGGCTCTGGGAACACAAGTCCACGTTGCACTGAGTTCTGGTGATTAGCAGGGATGGACACTAGGGAGAGTTGGAGCACTCTAGGAGGCTGAGATTCCAGCCACTTGTAGAGAGGACAGTCACCCTCCACTGTTCCCACTGAGACTCAATGCAGAAGTGGAAGTTTGAAAGATTTACCAGAAGCAAGAGGGGTGCCAGAGGGGTGAGGGCTGGATGGAGCTCCCTTCACAGGAGAAAGGACAGGTGGATGATGCTTCCCCAGCCTTTCCTCAGTTAGGGTGCTTGCAGGAGTCCCAAACACTCCACCTATATCACTGGTGCCTCAGCCCCAAGGCTCTTCCCTGTGCCCCCTATACTCCACCCACTCAGCCTGCTCTGCCCAGCAGTATCAGACTTTCCTGCATGCCAGGCAGAGGGAGGCTTTCCCAGCTTTCTCAGCCCTCTCTCAGCCCAACTGGGGAGATGCCTGTGGGAGCCAGCCCCAAGAGCTCCTTCCTCCCCACAGGTGGCTGTGGCCACAATGGCCAGCCTTCCCCACCCTATTGGCCCACTGATGCAGGGAAGGAAGAAGGCAGTCCTGCCCACAATGATCTCACAGAAGTGCTGCTGTTCTGCTCACAAAGGGCCAGCTAGGCCACAAAAAGAGCCTCAATAAATTAAAAAAGATTGAAATTTTATCAAGCAGTGTCTTAGACCACAATGGTATGTAACTAGAAATAAATTACACAAAGAAAACAAAAAGGCTCACAAACACATGGAGGCTAAACAACATGCTTCTAAATAATCAATGGATCAATGAACACATCAAAACAGAAATCAAACAATACATGGAGACAAATGAAAACAAAAATACAACAGTCCAAAATTTGTGGGAGGCTGCAAAAGCAGTTCTAAGAGGGAAGTACACAGCAATACAGACCTACCTCAAGAAACAAGAACAATCCCCAAAACACAGTCTAAACTCACAATTAAAGAAACTAGAAGATGAAGAACAAATGAAACCCAAAGTTAGTAGAAGGAGGGACATAATAAAGATAAGAGCAGAAATAAATAAAATAGAGAAGAAAACAATAGAAAAAAATCAATGAACCCAAGAGCTGGTTCTTTGAGAAGATAAATAAAATAGACAAACCCCTAGCCAGACTTACCAAAAAAAGAGAATACACAAATAAACAAAATCAGAATGAAAAGGAATAGTCACAATGGACATGAAAGAAATACGAATTATTAGAGAATTCTATGAAAAATTATATGCCAATAAGTTGGACAACCTACAAGAAATGGACAAATTCCCAGCAAAATACAACCTTCCAATTCTGACCCAGAAAGAAACAGAAAATCTGAACAGACCTAGTACCAGTAACAAAATTGAATTGGTAATAAAAAAATTCCTAGCAAACAAAAGTCCAGAACCGATGGCTTCACAGCTGAATTCTACCAAACATTTGAAGAAGAGCTAATACCCATTCTTCTTAAAGTATTCCAAAAAGTAGAGGAGGAGGTGTTTTTTAAAATCTATACAACAGGTGTTTTTTTAAATCTATACAACAATAATATTATTATACAGCAGTAATCATAGTACAACTTTTTTTGGGTTCCCAGACCCAATTCCAATGCATGTGTATGGTGGGGGGAGGGGGTCTTCCCAAACACAACAACAAGCAATTCTCAAACACCAGCAGGGTGTACAAAAATTCAACTCAATTCTGAAGCTGTCTGCCAAGAGACAGCACCAGATTCCCCAGGTTAAGTAAGAGCTTTGTCCTACAAGACTGTCCTCCTCCTTGCCATTCTAGATGCTGGTCATCAGCCCCAGGCAGTTACCTATGCTTCTGACCTACTAGCTACAGATTGGAGGTTCACATGACCTCCCCCTTAGGTTCAATTAATTTGCTAAAGCATCTCACAGAACTCAGGAAAACACTTATATTTATCAGTTTAATAAAGGATATCATAGAGGATACAAGTTAATAGCCAGGTGAAGAGATACATAGGACAAGGTCCCAAATAAAAGAGCTTCTGTCCTTGTGGAGCTTAGGGCCTGACTCAGTAGGATGTGGGAGCATTCTGGTTCCCCAAGTGTAGAAGCTCTCTTTGACAGAGAAGTAGGATCCAAAAGAGAAATATGCTCCTCTCATGGGTTTTTGTGAGGGCTTCAGTGTGTAGTCACGATTGATTAGATTATTGGCCATTGACTGATTCAACCTCCAGCCCCCATCCTTGGGTGTGGGTCCAAAAGTCTCTCATTAACATGCTCTGACAGGCATTTCACCTTTAAGACTCTGCAGTGTTTTCAGGAACTGTGGATGAAGACCAAATATACCTGAGAAATACATATTTGGTCATCTAAATGACCAAATATGTATTTCTTATGACCCACTATATTACAGGAGGGAATACTTCCAAATTCATTCTATGAGGCCAGCATTACTCAAATACAAAAAACAGGCAAAGACACTACAAAAAAAAAAATTTTAGACCCAGGATCGTAACAAAGCAACTAAGAGGTGGGGTGGGAGTTCTTAGAAGCCTTTTTGAAGTAGGTGGTGTATAAGCCAAGCCTTTAAAGATGAGTGTTTCAAATAACTGGTTGGTTATTCTAACCAAAGATGGCAGCTTGAGAAAGTGTAGGATGTTATATTTAACACCAGAAAGAAGGAAGGCTTTTATTGAGTATGTCCTATATGGTAGGGTCTGAGGATATAGAAATACATCAGAAACAATCCTTGCCATTGAGGAGCTCTAAGTCTAGAGGGATCAACACATGTAAACAGTCATTAGAGTGATGATAACTTCATAGGGTAGAAAAGAAATGTTAAAAAGAAGAGTGTGTAACTCTGACTTAGGGAAGTCAGGAGATGCTTTGCAAAGGGGATGATACTTGAGTTGCCAGTTGAGAAAGGAGGAGGAGTTTGCTAGGCGGAGTGGGAGAAGTTAGGAGTGCTGTGGGCAGTGAGCAGTCCCAGCACTCTTTTACTGAACAATCTAAGTGTGGCAGACAGCAAGTAGGCAAGGGAAGAATTTCTTCCCAAAGATTTTGGCTCCTGTTTTGAATGACGGTAAAGTCTTCTTTTCAATGTGACACCTTAATAGTAGATAGTTAAATGAAAAGTTCTGGACTCAGACCTGGATTCTCATCTGCCTATCTAATCATCTGTATAACCTTAGGTAAAATATTTATTTCTGTTTCTGTTTCCTCATTTATACAACTTCTTTGAGTCTCAATTCCTTCTGTTCATACAGTTCAAAAATAAAGTGCGTAGCACAGAGCCCGACATATACAAAGTGCTGTTATTTCTATCATTATGTCACTTAGTCCTCACTAAGCCACCTGGACTCAGGGTATAATTTCCCCCCTTTTTCCAAAGAATAAATTTGGAGTAGGTACGTTACCTGCGTAAAGTTTAAGCTGGATAAACTGGAGTCCCGTCCGCTTTAATTTTATATCCGCTCCGGATTTTCCCAGGCGGCCCCGGGGGCAGGCTCCTGTCCGGCAGCGTAAATCCGTAGCCAGTATTTGGGCACCGCCTCTGCCTGCGCCGGGTGGGCGGGGCCTGGAGGGGCGGGGCGGGCGAGAGGAGGGAAGTTGTCGAAGTTAGGGGAGACGCCCGCTCGCTCGCTCGGGCCTCGCCTTTGGCCGCTTCCTCCGCCTCCTCCCCGCCCTGAGCCCCCATCCGCCAGTCCTTCCTTCCCCTCCCGTGCATGATGGAAACACCATGGCTGCGGCGGCCCAGCTCTCCCTGACACAGGTAAAGCCGCCCGCCCTTCCGCCAGGCTCGGTCGGCTGGTGTCCCCGGCCCGGTCCCCTCCCCCACCGCCCTATGGCTCACTGATCCCGGCCGGTTTCTCTCCGTCCCGGACTGGGCGGCCGATGGTGAGAGCAAGAGCGAGTGTGTGTGACTAAGGGAGGGCGCCATCCCGAGCTGGTAGCTCCGCCACGGCCGCAGCAGCCCCGCCCCGGCTCGGTCGGCACCCCCGGCCCCGCCCCGCGCGACCCCCTGACCGCTGGCCCCTGCGCCCGCAGCGGAGTGGACCGTGTTCCCGGCCGGGTCTGCGGGTGCCCGGCCCTCCCGCTCCGCTTAGCTTTCACCCACCCAGGAGTTTGCTTCTCCAGGCCATGTGTACCCCAGGTGAGCTCCTGTTGAGCTCGTGCGGATCAGCCTCACCCCCGAGTAGCGCGCTTCCCCCAGTTAGAGTGACCTTCCTGAGCCAGACGCTCAGGACCCCCTAAAAGCCAGTCTCCTCTCTAAACCGTCATTTTCCCACTGAGTCCAACGAAAACCCTCCCTTCCACAGCAGTTTACTCCAGACACCTTTCCCAAAGAAATCTCATCCTACCCAAGTCCTTAACTCTGCTAGCGCATTCTAGAACTCAGCCTTTTACCGTCCTGATTAAGTTTCTTTCTGGGTCAGACCCCCGATTCAGTCTTAACCTGCCCAAGTTTGCTTCCATTCCCACCGTGTGGGCTCTCAATCGCTCTGCCAGCGGATAACAGGGAGACATCCTTTAACGGGAGTGATAGTTGCAGCTGTCTTGGTGCTGGGAACTACTATAGAGATTACTCGTCTCGGGGCCGTCTTCACCGAAATCTGTTCTCAGGGTCTTTTCTCTTGCTTTTCTATTTCCTTCAGAGCCCAGTCCTTGTGCTTACCAGAAAACTGTTAGGGAGCCTTGTACCAGCCCTTCGGTAAAGAAAACCAATTATAATCTTCCCATGTTGTCCAGGTTGACAAGCACCTGTCAGTCCCTTTTCGCTTCTCTGACCAAAACTCACCCCAACCTCACCGTCTCAGCCAGTTCTGTCCAAAGCCGGTGGCTAATGTATTTCCCCGCTGGGGCCCATCGGCAGCCTTTCTGCCTGCCTTTGTAGTTCCCTGCCACTTTGTGGTTTCCTTGGCCTGGGTTCTCCAGTACTTAACAAGGCTTTAACCCTGGGTTGGGGCATACACTCAGCGATAGATTTTTTCTGTGTTGGGGTCAAGAGGCTTTGAGGTGTTTCACCAGCACTCTAAGATAGACCAAAAAATATTTTCCGCAGAAACCAGGAGTCACATATAAACATGTGCCCCATGTAAACTAACTTTAGTTCACAGGAAGTATCAGTCTCATAAAAGTGAAATCTGTTTATTTCCCAGTTTACTTCCCTAATTTGACAGATAGATAACCGTGAAGAATCCTTGGAATGTGATGGTTTAGTCTTGATGGTGAATCTTTGTGAGGGTCCTCCTGAAACTCAAATTAGAGGAATGGCAACATTGACTTTTGGGTGTTCACTTTAATATGAGCCTAGTTAGTGATCTGCATTAAACATTATCCTGTAGGCAGGCTGTTGTTCTTCTGCTCTGTTGGCCAGTTGGGGCACGAGTTTGACCACCTTGAAGATTTTTGTTCCTTTGAAGTCTTCTGTAGACCTTCTTAGTTATGTGTGTATTTCATTCTCTCCCTGTGAAATACTGTTTGTTGTTTCTGTTTACTAGCATTCATCTTTGGGCATTTTCTTCAGGTTTTGCCAGTTCTATAGACAGTGAAATAATTTATGTACTTGTGGTTATATATATTAACATGTACGCAGTAAATACTGAATCAGGAGTATTATCCTTCAGTGTCTCATATGAGAGAACATACATGGATGGTTCATTTATGTTGATTATTCAATTTAGAATATTTTGATTTTAAGACATTAAGAGGAAGTAAAATTTTTGTAAAGACACAGGAAAAAGTATCTTACCAAGTGTTAATATACCATAATATATCTCCATGTTATTTTAAAACTTTGCTAATTTGTGTTTCTTTAATTTAACTTGCTAACTGCTTGAGGCAAACTGAGATAACAGTGCAACCTGGTTTCACATTCATTATGGATGTTCATGTCACCCTCACTCCTCACCCCCACCCCCAAAACGCACACATTTAGGCATAGGCATACTCAAGTGAGAGCTCCTCCAGGGCAGGGACATCTTTTAATCTACCTCTCTTCCTCAGTGCTCATCTGGAGGAAAGTGATTAATAACTGTCTTATGAATGACTGAAGATTCTAAAGGGCTCTATGACAGTTACAAAGATAAGCAGATGCTGAAGTTAGTTTCTGCCTCCGGTCATGAGATAAGGGTTTGTGTGTAGATTCATTCATTCAGCAAATACTTGTTAAGTACCAGTTGTGTGCTGGGAGTGTGCTGGATTGTCTTGTTTATAATTTTTTGCCTTTATCAGTTAAGCAAAACTGACAGTTTGGGGGAAAAATGTGAAAACTGTTTTAATTTACTCCTTCCTTCCTCTGCCTGCCAGCCAGCACTCCATCTCCTCAACCACCAAGATAAATTATCTAAATTATCATATTCTAATGTCTAGAGAGAATAGAATACTAGGCTAATGAAATGTTCGTTCCAGGCCCAGCTCTGCCAAGAGCTAACTGTATGGCAGTGAGTTAGGTCTCCAGGCCTCAGTTTTCTAAACTTAAATATTCATTCAACAAATATTTGTTGGGCGTTCACTATGTGCTAGGAATTATTCTAGGTACTGAGGATATACTAATAAACAAAATGAGTGACTCTTAGAGCTTGGAGACAAACAAAACATGGAGCTTGTATTCTAGTAGGGGAGTTTGAATTAGCTGACCTCAGGACCTCTCCAGCCAGCATTCTCTTTTTAGAGGTCATATTCTATGATTTGTAGATCTAGTGCTGACTTTCCCAGGGTACTTTAGGGCTGTGTAGCCTTAGTGTGCTCTAATTTCCATTGTCTTCACTAGATGTTCTACTTTCTTAGCAATATGAAGTAAAACTTGAGTGAGAAATATCTTGTGATTTTTGCATATGGTGGATTACAAAAAAGGTATAATACTTTCTCTTTTTAAGCTTTTCCAATTGTCTGTTTCTTCCTCAAGCCTGTATCCCTAATAATAACAATAATACATTAGCTTCCCTTTGGGTGTACTGTGAATTTTACCTCACCCAATCTAACACTTCATTTTGCAAACTAGGGAAGTAATTTCCATCAGCTAGTAAGTGGTAGATCTAAGATTTGAACCAAGATCTGTAGGACGTCACAAGCTATTTCACTACAGTTCTCTTGTGTACTAGATGCTTGGATATCCAATGCCCCTTTATGTGTTTTATTTTCTTTTTCAGATATACCCTAATTAGGTAGTAAAGTTCTGGCGGATGGAATCTGTGTCTTTTGTCTCTGAATCTCCAGTGCCTTTCATTGTATCTTGACAATATAATTGTGGGTGAACAAGTAGTGCTCTTGATGATGATGAAAATTTTATTTTGTTGAAATATGGCATGATATGAGTATTTTAAATAATTTCTAGCAGTTCAGCTTTATGCTGAAGTTTTCTTCTTTTAATTTAGCAAGGGTTCTTTTTTTTAATAATAAAAATGCCCTTAGAATGGGACTTAATTAAAAAAATCTTAGTATATGGTCTTTAACAATAAATGCTATAAGAATACTTTTAATGCTCTTTTTAATTGCAAGGGTCATGTAATAGCATTACAGAAAATCTAGAAATTAGAGGAAAAAATCTATAATTTCATAGTTTCTGGTGCTTGTTTTCAATTCATTTAAAAAAAAGGTATACAGTGTGTGTCAATAATGCATCCCCTTGTACTCTGATTTAAACAGTAAATACAAGGTAGAGTATGAAAATTACAACATGTTCTCAGAAGCAGAAAAGGGGTATTCATTCAACATGACATATTATTTGAGTTCTTACTGTGGGAAGGGCACAATAATGATTTTTTTTTTTTGCCTGCAGTTACTGTACAGTATACTCAGGAAATTGTACTTCCTAGAGTGATACCTAACTGTTCTCAAAAATGACTTGGAATGTTCAGCATTTCGGAGGAGTTGTCATAGTTAAAATTAATTAGGAACAGTTGGGTTTGTCCAATAAAGAGCCTTCCAGGAATAACCTGAGTGCATTCCTTTGTTTTCACTCTATTTGCAGACATAATGTTAGTAACAGACTAACATGTAGAGAAAGAGTGAGCATCTTTATTTAGTAGTGAATCATAGTTCTAATCTCCACTCTCACTAATAGTCTGATTTAAGGGCTCAATCTAAGGTATTTGACTTGCTCTTCAAGAAACTATAAACACAAATGTTTCTTTGTTTAGCAAGTTTTGCACATAATAAAATTGGAACTCTGGAAACCAAAAGCAGGAAAATGGGGGGAGTGAGAGGGAAGGGAGGAGATGGATGGTTACTTGGAGAACTGGTAGAAATGAATAAAAAGTTAATTCAGGCATAGTTCATTAGGCAAATCCATACACTGGAATTTCATTTGAAAGTGGTTGAATACTTATCAACAAGATAAAATGTTATGCCTTCATTAAAAATTATATTTATAAAGGAGTTTATAATAATCTGAGGGATGTTGTAACTTGAATGCTGTGTTATAGTAAAGAGGAAACATTTTTAGACGAATGATCTAACCCAATTAGCATGCATAGAAAAAAGACTGAAGAGAAAAATACCAAGATTTTATAATAGCACGGTTATAGTTTTTATTTGTCTTCTTTTCAACACCGAGCATGTTTTTCTTCTGTAATCAGCTGATTTGCCATTTTTAAATGACAACTTTTTTTGAAAATTTACTCTTTTAAATAGAAAATCAATAACTGTAAAATCAAAATCTGTGTTCTAAGATTGTATCTTCACTTAGCATTTCATTTTAAACAGTCGCATCTTTGGGTTTAGAGAAATTGGTTAGAAGAATGATAATAATTATTATAATTGGTTTGGAAAATTGTCAGAGGACTAATTTTTAATTTTGTATGCTGCTTTATAATTTACAATGCATATTATGCTCTGTCATTTGATCTTCACAATAACCAATGAGGTAGGCTGTTATTTTCATCCTTTCAAGTTGGAAAATACTCAGCCTCAGGATTTGTGATTTAAGTTTTACAGTCAGTAAATAAGCCAGCATAAACCCATGTTGAAAAAAAAATTCAGACAATACCAGTAAAGGTCCCTTCCTGCTCTGGGCTCTTCCTAGAGGCACTTACTCTTGCCAGTTTCTTGTGTGAATTCCTAGCAATAATCTGTGAGGTATATGAATATATACATATGTGTATACATATATGTATCTTATATTTTTCTTTTGAGTAAGCTGCATATTGTTTCAGAGTTTATTTACTTAAGCTTAATTGATCTATAAGATTGCCCTATACCAGCACGTTCAGATCTCCCTTATTATTTTCAAAACTTGAGGATATCCTTTATATGAATATACTGTAATTTACAGAACTAGTCACCTAATGATGGGCATTTATGGTGTTTTCAGTCTTACTACCAACAGTGCAGCAGTGAGTTATTCTAATGCTTTCATATTGGAGGTGCAATTAAAAAATAAAGGTTGGAACTCTTTTAAAAACTTGTTTTTATGTGATACAAATATACAAAGAAAAGTCTTACTTCCTACCTCTTTAGATTGGGGATTTCATAATGGACTTTAAAAATACCAGGAATTTCCAAACTTCTGAAATAATCAAATTGCTTATTTCTTATTATGTCTTCAATAAAAGTAAAAATCTGGCCAAGAACACTGGGGCAAGAACATACTTTTGGGGGAGAAAGCTTCTATTATTACAGTACTTTTTTTTTTCTTTTCGATTATGGTTTCTCAGCCTTGGCGCTACTGACTTTTGGAGCCAGATAATTGGGTGTGGGGGCAAGTCCTGTGCATGGTGGGATGTTTTGCAGTCTCTCCAGCTGGGGCAATCAAAAATATCTCCAGACAAGCTTGGATTAATATTTAGTCTATAGGCACAGACCTGATCATCTACATTTGCCCTCTTACAGCACTAAATTGTGTTTTCTACCTTTATCTTGCATCTACCTACCACTTCAGCATTTTATTAAAAAAAAAAAATAAGGGAGAAATGTGGGATTCACATATAAATCAAGTATAAAAATCAAACGAATAATCATATCTGACTTGATTGTTTATAGTTCATGATGCGTGATCAAAGCCGGAAGTTTCTGTGATATGACTGCCCGTGTGCACTGTTCACCATGTAAGAACTTATTCACTATATAAGAACTGGTTCACCATGTAAGAACTTGTTCGTTATGCTTCAGAAGATTGGAGACTGTTGAGAATTGGGCTTGGGGTTGATTAATGATTGTGCATTGAGTCCCCTATACAGAATTTTATTGTTGTTAACAACCATTTGATCGATAAATATGAGAGATGCCCTCTAAAAAAAAAATACCATAAGAGCAAAAATCTATTCGTGTAAAGACTTAAAAATTGTGTAAAAATGTTCATGTTCTATGGGGAGGCTACAAAAAAAGCAAATACTATTTTATCACATTTGGAAAAATAAATTATGTGTTATCTTCAAAAAAAAAATATCTCCACACATTGCCAAATGTTCCCTGGGGCACAAAATTGCCTCCAGTTAAGAGTCACTGGTCTAAATTTGTACTTTTCAAATTTAGTGATCTACTAACGCATATAGGAGATACAGAGCTATGTGCTTGCTATCTTAGTATAAGGATGGGGGAATAGTTTATCTTCATATTTTTATTCCTAAACCTGCCACAAGCCAGAGATGACGAATTGTGCATAGATATTGAGCTTAGAAAACTTAAATGGAAGACAGCCAGAAATTGTGAACTTAATTTTCTTTTTTGGTATCATTAATCTACAATTACATGAAGAACATTATGTTTACTAGGCTCCCCCCTTCACCAAGTCCCCCCCACGTACCCCTTCACAGTCACTGTCCATTAGTGTAGTAAGATGCTGTAAAATCACTACTTGTCATCTGTGTTGTAGAGCCCACCCCATAAACCCCCCCACATTATATATGCTAATTGTAATGCCCCATTTTCCCCCTTATCCCTCCTTCCCACCCACCCTTCCCAGTCCCTTTCCCCTTGGTAACTGTTAGTCCATTCTTGGGTTCTGTGAGTCTGCTGCTGTTTTGTTCCTTCAGTTTTTTTCTTTGTTCTTATACTCCACATATGAGTGAAATCATTTGGTACTTGTCTTTCTCTGCCTGGCTTATTTCACTGAGCATAATACCCTCTAGCTCCATCCATGTTGTTGCAAATGGTAGGATTTGTTTTCTTCTTATGGCTGAATAATATTCCATTGTGTATATGTACCACATCTTCTTTATCCATTCATCAACTGATGGACATTTAGGTTGCTTCCATTTCTTGGCTATTGTAAATAGTGCTGCGATAAGCATAGGGGTGCATCTGTCTTTTTCAAACTGGGCTGCTGCATTCTTAGGGTAAATTCCTAGAAGTGGAATTCCTGGGTCAAATGGTATTTCTATTTTAAGCATTTTGATGAACCTCCATACTG
Source organism: Manis pentadactyla (assembly GCF_030020395.1). Classification (NCBI taxonomy): domain Eukaryota; kingdom Metazoa; phylum Chordata; class Mammalia; order Pholidota; family Manidae; genus Manis; species Manis pentadactyla. Next base: position 41,130,021 of record NC_080022.1, on the reverse strand, counting down.
CTTTCCACAATGGTTGAACTAATTTACATTCCCACTAACAGTGTAGGAGGGTCCCCCTTTCTCCACAACCTCGCCAACATTTGTCGTTGTTTGTCTTTTGGATGGTGGCGATCCTTACTGGTGTGAGGTGATATCTCATGGTGGTTTTAATTTGCATTTCTCTGATGACAAGCAATGTGGAGCATCTTTTCATGTGTCTGCTGGCGATCTGAATTTCTTCTTTAGAAAAGTGTCTATTCAGCTCCTCTGCCCATTTTTTAATTGGATTTTTTGCTTTTTGTTTGTTGAAGTGTGTGAGCTCTCTGTATATTTTGGATGTCAACCCTTTATTGGATCTGTCATTTATGAATATATTCTCCCATACTGTAGGGTTCCTTTTTGTTCTATTGATGGTGTCCTTTGCTGTACAGAAGCTTTTTAGCTTGATATAGTCCCACTTGTTCATTATTGCTTTTGTTTTCCTTGCCCGGGGAAATACGTTCATGAAGAAGTCACTCATGTTTATGTCCATGAGATTTTTGCCTACGTTTTTTTCTAAGAGTTTTATGGTTTCATGACTTACATTCAGGTCTTTGATCCATTTCGAATTTACTTTTGTGTATGGGGTTAGACCAGTGATCCAGTTTCATTCTCTTACATGTAGCTGTCCAGTTTTGCCAGCACCATCTGTTGAAGAGACTGCCATTACCCCATTGTATGTCCATGGCTCCTTTATCATATATTAATTGACCATATATATTTGGGTTAATGTTTGGAGTCTCTATTCTGTTCCACTGGTCTGTGGCTCTGTTCTTGTGCCAGTACCAAATTGTCTTGATTACTGTAGCTTTGTAGTAGAGCTTGAAGTTGGGGAGCGAGATGCCCCCCACTTTATTCTTCCTTCTCAGGATTGCTTTGGCTATTCGGGGTCTTTGGTGGTTCCATATGAATTTTTGAACTATTTGTTCCAGTTCATTGAAGAATGCTATTGGTAATTTGATAGTGATTGCATCGAATCTGTATATTGCTTTGGGCAGGATGGCCATTTTGATGATATTAATTCTTCCTAGCCAGGAGCATGGGATGAGTTTCCATTTGTTAGTGTCCTCTTTAATTTCTCTTAAGAGTGTCTTGTAGTTTTCAGGGTATAGGTCTTTCACTTCCTTGGTTAGGATTATTCCTAGGTATTTTATTCTTTTTTTTTTTTTGAGAGGGCATCTCTCATATTTATTGATCAAATGGTTGTTAACAACAATAAAATTCTGTATAGGGGACTCAGTGCACAATCATTAATCAACCCCCAAGCCTAATTCTCAACAGTCTCCAATCTTCTGAAGCATAACGAGCAAGTTCTTACATGGTGAACAAATTCTTACATAGTGAATAAGTTCTTACATGGTGAACAGTGCAAGGGCAGTCATCACAGAAACTTTCGGTTTTGATCATGCATTATGAACTGTAAACAATCACGTCAAATATGAATATTTGTTTGATTTTTATACTTGATTTATATGTGAATCCCACATTTCTCCCTTATTATTATTATTATTATTATTATTTTTAATAAAATGCTGAAGTGGTAGGTAGATGCAAGATAAAGGTAGAAAACATAGTTCAGTGCTGTAAGAGGGCAAATGTAGATGATCAGGTGCGTGCCTATAGACTAAGTATTAATCCAAGCTAGACAAGGGCAACAAAACATCCACGGATGCAGAAGATTTCTCTCAAAATAGGGGGGGTGAGGTTCTAAGCCTCACCTCTGTTGATCCCCAATTTCTCACCTGATGGCCCCCTGCGACTGTGCCTGTCTTAGGTTGTTCCTCCCTTGAGGAATCTTACCCGTCTCTGGCTAACCAGTCATCTTCCGGGGCCGTACAGGGAAATGTAAAGTTAGTAAGTGAGAGAGAAGCAATATTGTTTGAAAAGCTTAGCTTTTTACTTCTTTGCAGATTTATGCCCTGTGGCTTCTATGCCCAGCATTTGTCTTGAGGTAGCTTTACCACTTGGAAGAATTATGATACTCGGTAATTTCGTTATGAGGCCCGAATTCTACTTAAGGGTTGCAATTAGGAAGGAAGGAAGAAAAGCTATAGAAGTAGCAGATGGAAGAAAACATGGGAAGGTTGGTTATTTCTTTGACAAGTCTTCTTGTAGAGTAACGTAAGCATGTATAGGTTTTAAACTACTAATTAAATTGTGCACACACATTAACATAATAGGAATACAGCTACATAACCAAAGCAGACCTACAGTTACCAGCCATCTCCAGTGAAACCAAGAAAACCAGTTAGGCACCCTAGGCATTTGTGAAAACTTATCAATGATATGATGGATATTGTCTAACTGAATTTGAATAGTTTGAGAAAAACCAGACAAATTAAAACAACACATTCCTGGGAACTGTTCACATCCCATATGTTCTTTTAACAGTAGATAGTCTGTAGTCGCAAGATTTTGGAGCACTGCAACTTGCACGTCTCCTAATTCTTGGTTGAGTTCTGACAGTATAGATCCAGTCAAATTTGTTGTTTTACTGTATGCACAGGCCAGCTTAGATATCTCCTTCTTCATTCCAATGGCAAGTCCAGGAACCAGTGGGATGAATGCAGATACAACTGCAACAGTGCCAGGATCTTTGTTGAAGTTTTTTGATGATTATCTTCTGGAATGACTCTTCCAGAGAATGTTGATTTTGGAAGTTCTTCTTCATATCATATCTTAATTCATTTTCTGGGTAGCCAAATTAGGCTTTGATCCTCTGTATAAACACAAATAAACCCTTTGCCCACACTTTGATATGCCCTTGATATCATTGTGAAGAACTTACTGGAGATCACCACACAGGAACTGTTTTATTATTTATTTATTTTTTTATTTTTTAAGAGAAAGGAATATTATCAGAAAAATGTACTTCCATAGCTAATCATCTGACACCCTTATAATGATCAAAATTAAGGATATTGAAAGCATGCATTAATTGTTGATTTGCAGTTAGTTTTATCCTATCAGGGAGTAATCCCCCTTTTCTTTCTCTTTTTTTTTTGTTATCATTAATCTACAATTACATGAAGAATATTATGTTTACTAGGCTCTCCCCTATACCAGGTCACCCTCACAAATCCCTTTACAGTCACTGTCCATCAGCAGAGCAAAATGTTGAAGAATCACTACTTGTCTTCTCTGTGTTGTACAGTCCTCCCCTTTCTCCTACCCACCCCATTATGCATGCTAATCATAATACCCCCTTTCTTCTTCCCCCCCTTATCTCTCCCTACCCACCCATCCTCCCCAGTCCCTTTCCCTTTGGGACCTGTTAGTCCATTCTTGGGTTCTGTGATTCTGCTGCTGTTTGGTTCCTTCAGTTTTTCCTTTGTTCTTATACTCCACAGATGAGTGAAATCATTTGGTATTTCTCTTTCTCCGCTTGGCTTATTTCACTGAGCATAATACCCTCTAGCTCCATCCATGTTGTTGCAAATGGTAGTATTTGTCTTCTTCTTATGGCTGAGTAATATTCCATTGTGTATATGTACCACATCTTCTTTATCCATTCATCTACTGATGGACACTTAGGTTGCTTCCAATTCTTGGCTATTGTAAATAGTGCTGCGATAAACATAGGGGTGCATCTGTCTTTTTCAAACTTGAGTGCTGCGTTCTTAGGGTAAATTCCTAGGAGTGGAATTCCTGGGTCAAATGGTAAGTCTATTTTGAGCATTTTGATGAACCTCCATACTGCTTTCCACAATGGTTGAACTAATTTACATTCCCACCAGCAGTATAGGAGGGTTCCCCTTTCTCCACAACCTCACCAACATTTGTTGTTGTTTGTCTTTTGGATGGTAGCCATCCTTACTGGTGTGAGGTGATACCTCATTGTGGTTTTAATTTGCATTTCTCTGATGACAAGCGATGTGGAGCATCTTTTCATGTGTCTGTCGGTCATCTGTATTTCTTTTTTGGAGAACTGTCTGTTCAGTTCCTCTGCCCATTTTTTAATTGGATTATTTGTTTTTTGTTTGTTGAGGTGGGTGAGCTCTTTATATATTTTGGACATCAAGCCTTTATCGGATCTGTCATTCACAAATATATTCTCCCATACTGTAGGGTACCTTTTTGTTCTATTGATGTTGTCTTTTGCTGTACAGAAGCTTTTCAGCTTAACATAGTCCCACTTGTTCATTTTTGCTGTTGTTTTCCTTGCCTGGGGAGATACGTTCAAGAAGAGGTCACTCATGTTTATGTCTAAGAGGTTTTTGCCTATGTTTTTTTCTAAGAGTTTTATGGTTTCATGACTTACATTCAGGTCTTTGATCCATTTTGAATTTACTTTTGTGTATGGGGTTAAACAATGGTCCAGTTTCATTCTCCTACATGTAGCTGTCCAGTTTTGCCAGCACCATCTGTTGAAGAGACTGTCATTTCCCCATTGTATGTCCATGGCTCCTTTATCAAATATTAATTGACCATATATGTCTGGGTTAATGTCTGGATTCTCTAGTCTGTTCCATTGGTCTGTGGCTCTGCTCTTGTGCCAGTACCAAATTGTCTTGATTACTATGGCTTTGTAGTAGAGCTTGAAGTTGGGGAGTGAGATCTCCCCTACTTTATTCTTCTTTCTCAGGATTGCTTTGGCTATTCAGGGTCTTTGGTGTTTCCATGTGAATTTTTGAATTATTTGTTCCAGTTCTTTGAAGAATGTTGCTGGTAATTTGATAGGGATTGCATCAAATCTGTATATTGCTTTGGGCAGGATGGCCATTCTGACGACATTAATTCTTCCTAGCCACGAGCATGGAATGAGTTTCCATTTGTTAGTGTCCCCTTTAATTTCTCTTAAGAGTGACTTGTAGTTTTCAGGGTATACATCTTTCACTTCTTTGGTTAGGTTTATTCCTCGGTATTTTATTCTTTTTGATGCAATTGTGAATGGAATTGTTTTCCTGATTTCTCTTTCTATTGGTTCATTGTTAGTATATAGGAAAGCCACAGATTTCTGTGTGTTGATTTTGTATCCTGCAACTTTGCTGTATTCCGATATCAGTTCTAGTAGTTTTGGAGTGGAGTCTTTAGTGTTTTTTATGTACAATATCATGTCATCTGCAAATAGTGACAGTTTAACTTCTTCTTTACCAATCTGGATTCCTTGTATTTCTTCGTTTTGTATGATTGCCGTGGCTAGGACCTCCAGTACTATGTTAAATAACAGTGGGGAGAGTGGGCATCCCTGTCTTGTTCCCAATCTTAGAGGAAAATCTTTTAGCTTCTCGCTGTTCAGTCTAATGTTGGCTGTGGGTTTATCATATATGGCCTTTATTATGTTGAGGTACTTGCCCTCTGTACCCATTTTGCTGAGAGTTTTTATCATGAATGGATCTTGAATTTTATCAAATGCTTTTTCAGCATCTATGGAGATGATCATTTGTTTTCTGTCTTTCTTTTTGTTGATGTGGTGGATGATGTTGATGGATTTTCAAATGTTGTACCATCCTTGCAACCCTGGGATGAATCCAACTTGGTCACGGTGTATGATCCTTGTGATGTATTTTTGAATTCGGTTTGTTAATATTTTGTTGAGCATTTTTGCATCTACATTCATCAGGGATATTGGTCTGTAATTTTCTTTTTTGGTGCGGTCCTTGCCTGGTTTTGGTATTAGGGTGATGTTGGCTTCATAGAATGAGTTTGTGAGTGTTCCCGCCTCTTCTGTATTTTGGAAAACTTTAAGGAGAATGGGTATTATGTCTTCTCTGTATGTCTGATAATATAACGAGGTAAATCCATCTGGCCCGGGGGTTTTGTTCTTGGGTAGTTTTTTGATTACCGTTTCAATTTCTTTGCTCATAATTGGTTTGTTTAACTTTTGTGTTTCTTCCTTAGTCAGTCTTGGAAGGTTTTATTTTTCTAGGAAGTTGTCCATTTCTTCTAGGTTTTCCAGCTTGTTGGCATGTAGGTTTTCCTAGTAGTCTTTAAGTATTCTTTGTATTTCTGTGAAGTCTGTCATGATTTTTCCGTTCTCATTTCTGATTCTGTTGATGTGTGTTGATTCTCTTTTTCTCTTAATAAGTTTGGCTAGAGGCTTATCTATTTTGTTTATTTTCTCAAAGAACCAGCTCTTGGTTTCATTGATTTTTGCTATTGTTTTATTCTTCTCAATTTTGTTTATTTCTTCTCTGATCTTTATTATGTCCCTCCTTCTGCTGACTTTAGGCCTCATTTGTTCTTCTTTTTTCAGCTTCAATAATTGTGACGTTAGACTATTCATTTGGGATTGTTCTTCCTTCTTTAAATATGCCTGGATTGCTGTATACTTTCCTCTTAAGACTGCTTTTGCTGCGTCCCACAGATTTTGGGGCTTCGTGTTGTTGTCGTCATTTGTTTCCATATATTCCTTGGTCTCTATTTTAATTTAGTCGTTGATCCATTGATTGTTTAGGAGTATGTTGTTAAGCCTCCATGTGTTTGTCAGACTTTTTGCTTTCTTTGTACAATTTATTTCTAGTTTTATACCGTTGTGGTCTGAAAAGTTGGTTGGTAGGATTTCAATCTTTTGGAATTTACTGAGGCTCTTTTTGTGGCCTAGTATGTGGTCTATTCTAGAGAATGTTCCATGTGCACTTGAGAAGAATGTGTATCCTGTTGCTTTTGGATGTAGAGTTCTATAGATGTCTATTAGGTCCATCTGTTCTACTGTGTTGTTCAGTGCCTCCATGTCCTTACTTATTTTCTGTCCGGTGGATCTATCCTTTGGGGTGAGTGGTGTGTTGAAGTCTCCTAAAATGAATGCATTGCAGTCTATTTCCCTGTTTAGTTCTGTTAGTATTTGTTTCACATATGCTGGTGCTCCTGTGTTGGGTGCATATATATTTAGAATGGTTATATCCTCTTTTTGGACTGAGCCCCTTATTATTATGTAGTGTCCTTTATGTCTTGTTACTTTCTTTGTTTTGAAGTCTATTTTGTCTGATACTAGTATTGCAACAGCTGCTTTTTTCTCGCTGTTGTTTGCCTGAAATATGTTTTTCCATCCCTTGACTTTTAATCTGTGCATGTCTTTGGGTTTGAGGTGAGTCTCTTGTAAGCAGCATATAGATGGGTCTTGCTTATTAATCCATTCTATTACTGTATGTCTTTTGATTGGTGCATTAAGTGCATTTACATTTAGGGTGACTAATGAAAGATGTGTACTTATTGCCATTGCAGGCTTTAAATTCGTGGTTACCAAAGGTTCAAGGTTAGCCTCTTTAGTATCTTACTGCCTAACTTAGCTCGCTTATTGAGCTGTTATGTACACTGTCTGGAGATTCTTTTCTTCTCTCCCTTCTTATTCCTCCTCCTCCATTGTTCATATGTTGGGTGTTTTGTTCTGTGCTCTTTTTAGGAGTGCTGCCTTCTAGAGCAGTCCCTCTCAAATACCCTGGAGAGGTGGTTTGTATGAGGCAAATTCCCTCAACTTTTGCTTGTCTGGGAATTGTTTAATCTCTTCTTCATATTTAAATGATAATAGTGCTGGATACAGTATCCTTGGTTCAAGGCCCTTCTGTTTCATTGCATTAAATATATCATGCCATTCTCTTCTGGCCTGTAATGTTTCTGTCGAGAAGTCTGATGATAGCCTGATGGGTTTTCCTTTATAGGTGACCTTTTTCTCTCTAGCTGCCTTTAAAACTCTGTCCTTGTCCTTGATCTTTGCCATTTTAAATATTAGGTGTCTTGGTGTTGTCCTCCGTGGGTCTCTTCTGTTGGGAGTTCTGTGTGCTTCCGTGGTCTGAGGAACTATTTCCTCCCCCAGTTTGGGGGAAGTTTTCAGCAATTATTTCTTCAAAGACAATTTCTATCCCTTTTTCTCTCTCTTTTTCTTGTACCCCTGTAATGCGGATATTGTTCCTTTTGGATTGGTCACACAGTTCTCTTAATATCATTTCGTTTCTGAAGATCCTTTTATCTCTGTCTGCATCAGCTTCTATGCATTCCTGTTCTCTTGTTTCTATTTCATTAATGGCCTCTTGAGTCTTATCCGTTCTGCTTTTAAGTCCTTCCAGAGATTGTTTTATTTCTGTAGTCTCCCTCTGTTCTTGTTCCTTTACCTCTTGCATATTTCTCTGCAGGTCCATCAGCATGCTTAGGATTTTAATTTTGAATTTCTTTTTTAGGTAGACTGGTTAAGTCTGTCTCTGCAGATCCTCTCTCAGGGGTTGTCTGGACTATTTTGGACTGGACTATATTTTTTTGCCTTTTCATGTTGATAGCAGTGGCTGTAGGCAGGTTGTGGGTGTGTCAGCTGGGAGAAGAAAGTCCTTTCCTGTTTGCTGGATGCCTTGCCCTTCTCCGCTGCCTTTGTTGGTTACCCGCACTCCTGGAGCAGCCACCGGGTTAATCCCCTAAGCTGCTGTGTGCGGGGTCTCTGTCAGAGCAGTGCAGAGCCCTGCGGGGAGTGGCAGGCACGCCAGATGTGCTCCTCCATGATAGTGCCACCCCTGCCCGGCAGCTGTGTGCCAGGAGCAGCCTTTGGGTCTGGCCTGGGTGGCTGTGTGTTGGGCAGCGATCCCGTTCGGGTGTGCGGAGCGTGGCTGCTCCCTCTGGCACTGCTGCAGGTTTGCGCGGGGCTGTCTTGTGCCCCTCTGGTGCTGCCGGCGGCGGCACGGGTGGGCTGCTCCTGGGTCACTTGTTCACTGCCACTGCAGGCTCGTGCGGGGCTCTCCTGTGCCTCTCTCGTGCCATGGTCCCCGGTGCATGCGGGCCTCTCCTGGGCCGCGAGGTCGACGCCGCCTTGGGTTCTCATGGGCCTCTCCCACGCCACTCGGTTGTTGCTGCAGCGGGCTTGCATGGGTTGCTCCCAGTCCCTTCTGCTGCCACCAGCCTGCGCGGGCTGCTCCCCGTCCCCTCTGGCACCACCGCCCCCGGTGTACGCTGCCCCTCTGCCACTACTGGGCTGGTGTGTTGTAGTCCGTGCCAGTTGGGGGAATGACTGGCAGGCTGCTTAGTGCCATGAGGGGCTTCAGAGCTGTGCTGCCATCCAGGGCATTAGGAGCTAATGTTTCCTGGGATTCCCAGCTGCTGGCTAAGTGTGCCGGGACGACTTCGTCCAGCTGTGGGGTCCCTGTCTCTTTAAGACTTGCAAAAAGCACTTGCTTTTCTTTTTTCTCAGGGGCGCCGGTTGCAGGGACCTGCTTGCAGGTTTTGTTTTTCCGTTTCTCTAATATCCAGTACCCTGTGCACCTTGTGTCTGCTCTCCGGGTGCGGATTTCTAGCGCTGGTTGTTTAGCAGTCCTGGGCTTTCACTCCCTCCCCATTCTGACTCCTTTCTTTCCGCCGGGTTCTGGGGTTGGGGGGCGGCGTTCGGGTCCCGCTGGGCCACGGCTTGTATCTTACCCCCTTCGTGTGATGTTGAGTTCTCACAGATGTAGATGTATCCTGGCTGTTGTACTGTATCCACTGGTGTCTCTTTTAGGAAGAGTTGTATTTATTGTATTTTCATAAATAGATATGTTTTTGGGAGGAGATTTCCATTGAGCTACTTATGCCGCCATCTTGGCTCCACCCTTGTAAACTTAATTTTATGTGTATTTCTCTGCCTGCCTTAGTGTGGTCTTATTGTAGTTGTGGAACAATTCTACCTAGTGGGCTAAAAATTAATGCAAAGATCCTCGAAGGAAAACATTCTTATGCCACTGTTAAGGAGGAAGAGGACTGATGTTTCTTAAATGCATTGTGAGCAGTAGGTACTTTTAGGTAATTGACATGTATATTTCATTTAATCTTCAAAGCCTTTCTATGAGTAGGAATTAATCTTCTATTACTTAGGGTTGTGTTGTAAGTGGTAGATTTGAACTCGGGTGCATCTGTTCTCAAGCACATTTGCTGTGCTGCTTCCGATAAACAGTTATTGACAATATCTCAGACAAATTTAGGAAAGACATTGAACATTTACATGCTATTACATTCCTCTGTTATGTAAAAGGAACACATTATTCAGAGTTTGGGTTCTTTGTATGTGAGGGGGAGAGAGAGGTCAATATTAGGATGATAATTATAATTCTTAGGGTGTGTCAGGCACTGTTTTTAATAATCTTACAATGTGATGAACTTTTAGATAATCCTTACAACCTAATAATTGGATCATCCTTATGATCTGTGTTTTACAACTAGAGAAAATTTAGGCACATAGGTGAAATAATTTGTTCAAGGTCAACTGCTGCTCAGTAGCAGGTCCAGAATTATAACCCAGGTAGTATAAACAAATTGAATGAATCTGTCTGTAGGGCAAAATAGCTCTGACAGAACTAATTATGGTGTCCTTCCTTGGTTATAACAACATATCTTCTAGGCTACATCTTCTTATGTGAAAATCAACTTATCATTGCATATACCAATCTCTAGAAAGTGATTATTGTACCAGATCATAGTGGATGGTTTTTGCAATAGAAGGCAGTTTTATATTTTGCAACCCAGGAACTTATTACTCATGAAAATCTAAGCCTGTCTAGGTTAGTATACACCATGCCAATATTTATTTTAAGCTAATATTCTCTTGGTCATGATAGTGTGGGCTTGGACTTCCTTCAGCATTTTATTGCTAAAGATGATACCATGTATCAGAAAAAAATTCCCCTAGAAACAAACTATTTTATTACATAAAATGAAGAACCACTAGGTCTAAGGATTTCTGAGAGTCCGGATATAAACATCATTGAGAGCTAGGGTAAGGTAGTGGGGGATCTTGGGCTTTACAGTCAGGATGTCTGAGGTTTGAATCCTTTAAACAGAATTAAATATTGTGTTACAAGTTTCTTAGACCCTCCTTTTTTTTTAACCTATAAAATGGGGGATAAACTTAACCTGCAGGATTTGTTGTGAAGACTATGTGAAATAATGGATATAAATGTCCAGGATCAGTTTAAATAGGGGCAGCTGTTAATAATAATAACAATAATAATAATTACTACCACCACTAGTTAGATATTTATAATCAGTGGATTTTAGTTATCTATAGGCTGTTAATTTTTATGAAATATTGCACTTAATTAGAATTTTCATAGACCACTGATACCAGGGATTATTGTTAACTTCATTCCTTCTTGTATTCTGTAGATACAATGCAGGCATGTCTTGCATACACTAAAAATATGAAACTTACATGCATTAAAGGTGCTTCCATAATTTATGCTGGTTGATCATCTTTTATTTCAGAAAACATTTACTGAATCCTTCCTGTGTGTCACTAATGTGTTGGGCTTTGGGCATACAAAGAGAGACCTAAACTCATACATACACAGAGTACCTTTTAGTCTTAGGGAGATGAACACCCACTCTCTGGGATAAGTACTAAGATAAAGGGCAATAGAAGTAAGGCACTGGGTGCTGTGGGATGAGTATCCTGTGATGGTGGTAGAACTTTTTGTTGTAATTTAGTTTTTAAGTTGATTTATACTGTAGATGCCATTTTAAATTATACTTAAAAGGACACAAAAATCCGTAGGAACATTTGACTGAAGTCAAATTGTATTTTGGTGCATAGGATCCACATTGGGGGATATAACATACACTTTCTTATGATTTCTTCTATATTTTTTCTTCTCTGCAATAAAGCAAGAATTTTTAACCTAGAGCATAGGACGTTCAGAAGGGGTTTCAAGGACAGGCTTCAAAGAATTGGTGACCTACCTTAAAACAGTATGTAAAACATTTAGAGTATCAAGATTTCTATCCCAGGGATACTGAGAGAAATTTTGTATAGCGGGAAGAACACTAGATGTAGTACAAGTGTTTTGAATTCTCCTGGATTTGAGTTTTCCTTCTACCTCTTGTATTCTCTCTTCTACCTCTTGTATTTTCTCTTCATGACCATGGCAAGTTACTTAAAGTCCCTGAACTTCCCTTCCCTTATGTGTGATGTATATACATTGTTGAAATATAAGGGACATTCAGTAAGTAGGAGTGCTGTTACTATTGGTGGTGCTTATATGCAGAACTCATATAAATATTACTTAAAATTTTTTCATTTTCAAAATTCTGAACTCATTAAAGAAAACTCGGAACATGCAGAAAATAACAAGAAAAAGCATGAATACTATTCACCCTGTTCTTTAAATTTTACTTTTCCTGTTTTTTTCTTTTCTTTGCATGTTTTTAAAAATGCAGTTGTAACCCCCTACTTTTCTCTCTCCCCTTCTCCTTTGTTTCTCTCTCTCTCTCTCTCTCTCTCTCTCTCTCTCTCTCTCTCAGACACAAACGTGTATACTTGTATTGTATTCGGTTTTCTTTAAGGTAACATTATAGGTGTTTGCCTTTGTGATCTTTGTAGCATCTTTTTAATGTCTTTAGAGCATATTTATTGATTGAATGTTTTATAGTTTATGTAATCAAGCCTTTGTGTATACAGGTAATTTATATGACAATTATTAATGCTGTTGCAAATAACCTTAGATATACCTTAGCTGAATTCTTTTTTATAGAGTTACAGATGGTACTACATAACTGAATTCTTCTATGTATACCTTTGAGTTTTGAAATTAAGTAAGTGATTTTTTTGTTTATAAGATCTTGAATGACAAAGCAGACAGCAGTTGTAATTTGCTCAGATAGGAGCAATAACTCAAAAATACTATTGTGAAGAATTAAGTGTATTTAATTTGGCTTCAAAGGCTATTTTTAGTTTGTAAAGTTCACTTAGCATAGGGAACTGGCATTAGAAGTTGTAAACATGAAGAAGATTGGATGATTTCAGTTTCCATACAGTTTTCATCATTCTTAGTAGGCAGAGTTCCTTTCATTCTTAGCCTGTTCTCTACATGCTGTTCCGTGTTTTTGTTTTTTGTTTTTTGTTTTTTTTCTGGCACATTTTAATGCAGGGCCTTGTAAGATCTGGGGGGTGGATTCTGGACCATCTGGTACTTTAGGACTGTTCAAAAATTTAACTCAATTGTACCTTTGAGCCAGACTTGCTTAAAATGTCTCTGTGCTTAGCAGTTTTTTTCTTTTATACCCTCACAGCTTTTTATCACTAATTTTATACTTATTTCAGTACAGGAATTTTACCAGTACCAGTGATCACAGATTAAAGTGGACAAGACTTGTTTTCCTATAAACTTACTAGAAAACCCCTTTATAAGGAAAACTTCATAAAACATTCTGTTTAATAAGTGCCAGGAATTCCACTCCTAGGAATTTACCCTAAGAATGCAGCAGCCCAGTTTGAAAAAGACATACGCACTCCTATGTTTATTGCAGCACTATTTACAATAGCCAAGAAATGGAAGCAACCTAAGTGTCCATCAGTAGATGAATGGATAAAGAAGGTGTGGTACATATACACAATGGAATATTACTGAGCCATAAGAAGAAAAGAAATCCTACCATTTGCAACAACATGAATGGAGCTAGAGGGTATTATGCTCAGTGAAATAAGCCAGACAGAGAAAGACAAGTATCAAATGATTTCACTTATCTGTGGAGTATAAGAACAAAGAAAAAAACTGAAGGAACAAAACAGCAGCAGACTCACAGAACCCAAGAATGGACTAACAGTTACCAAGGGGAAAGGGACTGGGAAGGGTGGGTGGGAAGGAGGGATAAGGGGGAAAATGGGGCATTACAATTAGCACACAATACAGCAGCGGGGGTCATGGGGAAGGCAGTATAGCACAGAGAAGACAAGTAATGATTCTATAGCATCTTACTAAGCTGATGGACAGTGACTGTAATGGGGTATGTGAGGGGGACTTGATAATGGGGGAGTCTAGTAACCATAATATTGTTCAAGTAATTGTACATTAATGAAATAAAAAAAAGTAAGTGTACACATGGTGTGTGGGACCATGGGGAGAACAGTGTAGCACAGAGAAGGCACATAGTGGATTTGTGGCATCTTGCTGCACTGATGGACAGTGACTGCATTGGGGTATGGATGGAGAGTTGATAATATGGGTAAATGTAGTAACCACATTGTTTTTTCATTTGAAACCTTCATAAGAGTGTATATCAATGATACCTTAATAAAAAATTAAAAAAATAAGTGTACAGTTGACATGACTTGTATACTTATACATGTTTAATAAATATGTAAAATATTTTAAAATTGAATAATTTTTAGGTGATAGTTAATAGTTTTTCATTATGAGACTAGATGGAAGGAAAAGCATATTCTGTATGTTGTACATTTACTGAGTTAATTTCTAGTACTAGTTTAAAAATGCTCCATGTGTCAGAATTAATGATGATTTTTTGAACTGTATCTGCATTTAGAAGTAAGAGCCATCAAGCACTTTTAAAACGTACTAGAGGGACTGCTCCTGACCTCTCGGGCTGCCCATTCTCTCTTCAAGTGTGTACTTTTTCCTTGCTAAGTAAAACTAGCCATCTTAAAAAAAAAAAATAGTGCTAAAGGTTCTAAATTTATAAAATGTTTTAAAAATTATTTAGTTGTTAAGAGATTTTCTTTGAGCTTCCTTCCCTATTTCTTTAAATTTTTCTTAATTTTTCTACTCTTTAAACAGCCTTATTGACATATAATCCACGTCATACAGTTTACTGACTTAAAATGTGTAATTCAATGCTTTTTAGTCTATTCATAGATGTGTGCAGCCATCTATCTCTAGTCAATTTTAGAGCATTTTTATCACCTCCAAATACCCTCTAGGTGTCAACCTTTTCTCTTCCATGCTTCCCCCACTGTAAGCAACCACTAATCTACTTTCTGTTTCTATAGATTTTCCTATTCTAGACTTTGTATGAATGGAATCTAAATATGTGGACTTCCGTGAGTGGCTTCTTTCACTAAACATAATGTTTTTGAGGTTTATCCAAGTTGTAACAAGTATCAGTACTTCATTACTTTTTGTGATTGAATAATACTCCATTATGTGGTTATATCACGTTGTTTATCCATTCGTCTGTTGATGGACATTTGGGTTGTTTCCACCTTTTGGCTACTTAAAAATAATTCTGCTATAAATATTCATGTACATGTTTTTGTGTGGGTATATGTTCTTTTTTTGCTGGATATATATCAGGTCATATGGTGACTTTATGTTTAATTGAGGAACTCCCAGACTATTTTCCAAAGCAGCTACATTTTATATTCCCACCAGCAGTGTATGAGAATGAGGGTTTCTCTACATCCTCTCCAATAATTGTTATTATCTGACTTTTTTATTCTGGCTATGTTAGTGGGTGTGAAGTAATGTCTCATTTGGTTTTGATTTACATTTCCCTGATGATGAATGATGTCCAGCATCTTTTCTTGTGCTTATTAGCCATTTGTATATCTTCTTTTGAGAAATGTCATTTGACCTTTTTAAATTGGGTTATTTGTTTTTTTTTGAGCTGAATGAGTTCTTTATATATGCAAGATACAAGTTCCTTATGAGATGTGATTTATTAGTACTTTCTCCCATTTTGTGGGTTGTCTTTCCACTCTCTTGATAGTGTCCTTTGCTACACAAAGCTTTTAAATTTTGATTAAGTCCAACTTACCTTTTCTTTTTCTTTTGTTACGTGTGCTTTTGGTGTCATATCTAAGAATCCTTTGACAAATCTCAGGTCATGAAGATTTATCCCTGTGTTTTTTTCTGTGAGTTTTATAATTTCAACTTGTACATTTAGGTATTTCATCGGTTTTGAGTTAGTTTTTATATATGGTATGAGTTAAGCATCCAACTTCATTCTTTTGCATGAATATCCAATTGTCAGCACCATTTGGCAAGACTGTTCTTTCCACATTAAAATCTTGTTAAAAATCAGTTGACCACAGATGCATGAGTCTATTTCTGGACTCTTAAATCTATTCCATTGATCTGTATGTCTATTGTTGTGTAGTACAACACTGTCTTGATTACAGTTGCTTTGTAGTGAGTTTTGAAGTTGGGAAGTGTTAGTCCTTTAAGTTTGTTTTTCTTTTTCAGGATTGTTTTTGCTCTTCTGGGTTCCTTGGAATTCCATGTGAATTTTAGAATTGAGTTGTCAATTTCTACAAAGAAGTTATTTGGAATTCTCATTGAGATTGCATAGAACCTGTACATTAGTTTGGGAATTATAGCTATCTTAACAATATTATATCTTCCAATCCAGAAACATGGAGTTTTTCCCAATCATATACATATAAATGGAATATAAATTTTGTTCAACAGTGTCTTATAGTTTTTAGAGTATAAGTTTTGTACTTTTTTTGTTCAGTTTATTCTTAAGTATTTTATTCTTTTTGATTTATTCTTAAGTTATTTGAATTGAATTGATTTCTCTTAATTCCATTTTCATATTGTACATTGCAAGTATATAAAAATATGATTAAATTTTGTATTGATTTAATATTCTGCCACCTTGCTGAACTCACTTATTAGTTCTAATAGAGTTTTAGTGGATTCCTTAGCATTATATATACACATAAAATATATTATATATATATATATTCGGTACCTTGGAGGTACCTGGTTCAGCCATTGATCGTTCAGGGAACCTAGTATTATTTGAAAGGGGTGTAAGTCACATTTTGATTATGTAGTTCAGGAATTCTTGAGAGTGGTGCTTACCTGAGAACTTCTTAGAAATGCAAATTATTAGACCTAACCCCAGTCCTACTCTGAATCAGAATTGGAAATTCTGGGGGAGTGGGGAATTTACTTAGCCTTTTGCTTGCATGGTGAATGTAGTTTATATTTTTAATGAAACTGGTAATGTTACTAAAATATAGGGGTTTAAGTATATGAAGCATATTAATATTTACAAAGACTGCTTGTAGTAGGTATTTTTATTTTTCTTTTACTTATTTTTTTAACATATGTGGAAACAATGCAGAGAGGTTGCTAATTTTCTATGCTTTTAGGCACTGGTAAAAAGTGAGCTTTGGCATTATATGGCATGGCTTGGAATTCTAGTTCTACTATTTACAGCTTTGTGAGTTTGGGCAAGTCATTTAATCTCTTCGTGTTTCAGATTCTTCATATGTAATAAGAGTGTCTACTTTATAGAGTGGTGAAGATTAGATGAGATGATACAAGTAAAGTGCTGAGAATATTGCCAGACCCATAAGTAAGTCCTTAATAAGTATAACTGTTTGCTGTTACAATTACTATTGGTCAAGAACATCCAGCCATGGCCCATTTTTTGTGTCCTCTATACATGTTTCTTGCTGTGCTTGAATTTCTCTTGCTCTCCTTTGCTTCATTCATTTGACAAATACTGTGTACCTGCTATCTGTAAAGCACTGGTGTCCATACTGTGACATACACAGTGAGCAAGACAGACAAAGTCACTGGCCCCATGGGTTAATATTTCTAGTGAGGGTGATCAACAGAAACAAATATATACTAAATATGTCAGATAGTGATAAGAGCTAGGAAAAAACAATAAAGCTGAGTAAGAGGAAAGAGTGCCTTAAGGTACAGCTTTAGATAGGGTGGTCAGAAAAGCCTCTCTGAGGAGGTTATATTTGATCAGTGATCTAAATGAATTAAGAGAGCTATATGAGTATCTATGGAAATTTTCTACATACAGGAAATTGCAAGGGCAGGGGCCTTGAGATGGAGTGCTCTTTATTATTGCTTGATCGGTTCCTTTAAGATTTAGTTTAAGAGTCAGTTGTAGGTGACTTCCTCAGTTTTCCTATATTAATTTGTTATGAGATAATTCACACATGACTTTTATTGGCTTTTCCTCTTACTGCTCCCTGAAATGTCTCTGATCCCATAGCAACTGTGTTTGCTGCTTCTTGTGCCACTTGTACCACAATGGATTGTGATTGTCTGTTTTTCCCACTAGACTCTGAGTTTTTAATGTCAGAGATTATGGTTTCTTACTTTAGTATTCCCAGTATCTGGGCATATAGATGTACAACAGACCACTAAATGAATGAGTAGTGAATGAACAAATAAGTTTTTTGACTTTATATTTCCTCAGTATATTTCTCTCTGTACTTTGTTTCTTTCTGCCTGGTAATAACAATAGTAGGCACAATTTATTTGACTACTTTCTTATTTGTATGGCAATCAGTTTAATACATCAAATACAATTTTATATCTAGCCATTTGTTGTAATTTCACTCTTTCTCTTTTTTTATTTCTATCTTTGGATTAAGTTCCAGGAAGATAAAGAAGTTGTCCTGTATGTTCATCTCTATTATCAAGAGTACTTCATAGAGTAACACATAATAGATGAGCAGTTGTGTGAATTAATGATGATATGTTAATATATTAATACATTGAGTCTTCTACTGAGTCACTTAGACTATATAGACTATGTAGTATAAACTTATTTACGTGATACTTCAACAGACCCTGAACCAGGAGCTTTAAACAATGTTAAGTCATTTCAGATATTCTTAACCGTCCTAGCTGCTTTCTCTCAGCAGTACCTTATCAAGTCTGATGTTCATGAAAGTGCTTCAACCAGAGTTACTATATTTCCTCAACTAGAAATTGAAACATATGATCCAATAATTATACAGAACACTTG
Organism: Manis pentadactyla; assembly: GCF_030020395.1. NCBI lineage: Eukaryota > Metazoa > Chordata > Mammalia > Pholidota > Manidae > Manis > Manis pentadactyla. The sequence continues at coordinate 41,111,595 of NC_080022.1, read as the reverse complement.
GAAGTTCAGTCTGGATGAATATTATCTCTGTATCCATGTACAAAAATTATCCCCTCCTACAATTCCATAGTAGACATTCTTTTTCCTAGTACCTTCTAGACAGAGGTTAAGCAATTTCAATTTCTGGCCTAGGTAATTCTCTGCAGAGTCTGCATGAGTGATCAATAGACAACCCCCCAGAGCAACATTTGCATTTTAAACATTTGCATTTAAACATTTGCATTTAAAAGAGGAGTTTGCTAAGTAGGTCAAATGGCAAATGGTGGAATGTGTATTGCTGAAGGTAGCTCCATGCTAGTGTTATACTAAACAAGGACTGAAAAGCAGTTGATCTTGTCACATTACAGTAGAGATAAGCTGACAGTATTTTTCCAAAGTTTCAATCATTTAACTGAAAAAGGATGCTTTTTATTTCCTGGATTTTGGATTTATTTCCAGGAAATAACAATGAAACGCTTGCAAGGATGATTCATCATATGAAAATCAGTCAATGTGATATACCACATTAACAGAATGAAGGAAAATAATAACATGATCATCTCAATTAATGCAGAAAAAGCATTTGACAAAATTCAATACTTTTTCATGATGAAAATATTCAATAAACTGGCAATAGAAGGGAACTTCCTCAACATGATAAAGGCCATATGTGAAAAACTCACAGCTGGCATCACAGTAAATGATGAAAGACCAAAAGTTTTTTTCCCTTGAGATCAAGAGGACAAAAAACTACTTCTGTTCGACATAGTACTGGAAGTTCTAGCCAGAGCAGTTGGCAAGAAAAACAAATAAAAGGCACCCAGACTGGAAAGGAAGAAGTAAAATTATCAGTTTGTAGGTGACATGATTTTTTAAAAATTTATTGTGGTAAATAACACATGATGTGAGATACACTCCCTTAACAGATTTTTAAGTGTACAGTACAGTATTGTTAATTATAAGCATAATGTTGTACAGTAGATCTCTGAGACTTTTCCATTTTGTAGTAATGAAACTCTATTCCTATTGAACAGCAACTCCCCAACCTCCTCCATCTCCTTCTTCTTCTCCTCCTCCCTCATCTGGCTGTCCCTAGCAAACAACATTCTACTTCTTTGCTTCTATGAGTTTGGCTACTTTAGATACCTTAAATAAGTGGAGTATTTGTTCTTCTGTGACTGACCTATTTCACTTAGAATAATTTTTTCAAGGTTCATCCATATTGGAGCATACACAGGATTTCCTTTTCGTATAGCTGAACAATATTCTGTTGCATGTGTGTACCACATTTTCTTAATCCATTTGTCTGTTGATAGGTAATTAGATTGTCTCTACTTCTTGGCCATTGTGAATCGTGCTGCAGTGAACGTGTGAGTGCAAGTGTCTCTTCAAGAACCTGATTTCAGTTCTTCTGGATAAATACTGAGAAGTGGGATTGATGGATCATATTGTTGTTCTATTTTTAAGTTTTGAGGAGCCACCGTACTGTTGTGACATGATTTTTTATATGTAGAAAACCCTAAAGATTCCACAAAAACAGAGCTAATAAACAAATTTAGCAAAATTGTAGAATATAAAATCAACAAAAATCAATAACATTTTTATACACTAGCAATGAATGATTTGCAAAGGAAATTAAGAGAACAGTTCCACTTACAAAAGCATCAAAAAGAATAAAATAGTTTGTAATACTTTAACCAAGGTTGGGGGTGGAAGACTTCTACAATGAAAGCCTCAAAATGCTGCTTTGACTAATGATGTTTCATTGTGATACTAGAGGAAAAAAGGTAGATGAATGTGTGCAATTGTGGGTTAATAATAACAAATTGTTCTTTTAAATCATCTACTTATTTTGATACTAAGTTATTTTAAATAGGTGACCCTCACAGCTAAAGGTGTCTTAGAATTGGAAAATGTCATGATACCTCTCTCAGTGTGGTGGAGGTTCAAATGATACAATGCATATGAAAGATGTTAGCAAGATAATGGTGTAGATAGCAACATTGATGATAGATACAACAAACCTAATAGTTAAGAGCAAAAGCCCTACAGTCAGAATTCTGAATTCTGCAATTCAGTTACTTGTCCCAACACTTAAATAGATGTGTGGCTTTGAGTCAGATACTCAATGTCTCATTTTCCTCACCTGTAAAGTAGATATAATAATATGTGCTTCCTCAGGTTAAATGGGCTTAACATGTCAAAGTGCTTAAAACTACTACTTGGTGTATAGAAAATGCTAGGTAAGGATTTAATATATGTTACTTATTATGAAGCTATAAAGCACTATGTGTATGATTTTAAAATGTACATTTAAGTTTATACTTTATAATTTAACTTACCTCTTTAAAAGAACAACATTTCATTGCTGATTTTTCTGGGTCTCTGGTACGCCATTACCCATGAAACTTTTTTTGTCTCATTTGTGCCGAGTTTATGTTTTTTTCCCTGAAAGAACTACTCTTCATTTGTTTGTATTAAATTTTAGAATGTTTGTTTACCTTCAACTAGTATAGGCCATCTCTTACTAATCAAATCTGTTAGTTCTGGGCTATTAATCATCCAGCTCAATTGAGTGTCAGTGGTAAAATCAGAGGGTTTGCTCAGTCAACCCCATTTTGTAAGTCATTACAGTGATGAAAATTCTTTTTACCAAATTCTTGCTGTTTTGGAAATAAGTACAACTAATTTAATTTTTTTCAGTTCATTTTAAGAAATTGATCTATTTAGTAAGTGATGTTTATTTCAAATTATACTTGAGATTTTAAAAGTAAGGTATTAAAGGGATGCAAGGATGGTACAATATTCAAAAATCCGTCAACATCACACACCACATCAACAAAAAGAACAAAAACTACATGATCATCTCCATAGATGCTGAAAAGTTGCAGGATACAAAATCAATACACAGAAATCTGTTGCATTCCTATATGCTAACGGTGGACTAGCAGAAAGATAAATCAGGAAAACAATTCCATTCACAATTACATCAAAAAGAATAAAATACCTAGGAATAAACCTAACCAAGGAAGTGAAAGGCCTATACCTTGAAAACTACAAGACACTCATGAGAGAATTAAAGAAGATACCAATAAATGGAAATACATGCTGTGCTCATGGAAAGGAAGAATTAATATTGTTAAAATGGCATCTCCATAGATGCTGAAAAAGCATTCAACAAAATTCAACATCCATTCATGATAAAAACTCTCAAAAAATGGGTATAGAGGGTAAGTACCTCAATATAATAAAGGCCATATATGACAAACCCACAGCCAACGTACTTAACAGTGAGAAGCTGAAAGCTTTTCTTTTAAGATCGGTAACAAGACAAGGATGCCCACCCTCCCCACTTTTATTCAATATAGTACTGAAGGTACTAGCCACGGCAGTCAGACAACACAAAGAAATAAAAGGCGTCCAAATTAGTAAAGAAGTTAAACTGTCCCTGTTTGCATATGACATGATATTGTACATAAAAAATCCTAAAAATTCCATCCCAAAACTAATAGAATAACTGAATTCAGCAAAGTTGCAGGATATAAAATCAATACACAGAAATCTGTTGCATTCCTATATGCTAACAGTGAACTAGCAGAAAAAAAAATCAGGAAAAAAATTCCATCAAAAAGAATAAAATACCTAAGAATAAACCTAACCAAGTATGCAAAAGACCTATACCCTGAAAACTAGAAGAGAAAAATGAGAAAAATTAAAGAAGACACCAATAAATGAAAACACATCCCGTGCTCATGGATAGGAAGAATTAATATTGTCAAAATGGCCATCCTGCCTAAAGTAATCTACAGATTCAATGCAATACCTTTGCAAATACCAACATACCAACAGCATTCTTCAACAAACTAGAGCAAATCATTCTAAAATTCATATGGAACCATGAGAGGCCCCGAATAGCTAAAGCAGTCCTGAGAAGGAAGAATAAAACTGGGGGAATTATACTCCCCAACTTCAAGCTCTACTGCAAAGCCACGGTAATCAAGACAATTTGGTACTGGCACAAGAACAGACCCATAGATTAATGGAAAAGATTAGAGAGCTCAGATATAAACCCAAGCATATATGGTCAATTAATATATGATAAAGGAGCCGTGGATATACAGTGGGGAAATGACAGCCTCTTCAACAGCAGGTGTTGGCAAAACTGGACAGCTACATGGAAGAGAATGAAACTGGATTATTGTCTAACCTCATACACAAAAGTAAACTCAAAATGTATCAAAGACCTGAATGTAAGTCATGAAACCATAAAACTCTTTGAAGATAACAGGCAAAAATCTCTTGAATATAAACATGAGCAGCTTTTTCCTGAACGTATCTCCTTGGGCAAAGGAAACAAAATAAAAAATGAACAAATGGGACTACATCATGCTAAAAAGCTTCTGTACAGCAAAAGACACCATCAGCAGAACAAAAGGGCATCCTATAGTATGGGAGAATGTATTTGTAAATGACATATCCGACAAGGGGTTAACATCCAAAATATATAAAGAACTCACATGCCTCAACACCCAAAAAGCAAAAATCCTATTAAAAAATGGGTGGAGGATATGAACAGACAGCATATTCCCTTCACCCCATTGTCTCTAACTGTAACGCTTCATGTAACTATAATACAGTACTAAAACTAGGAAATCAAATTGGCACAATTCACAGACCTTATTCAAATGTCAGTTTTATAGAACCAATTTGTGTTTGTATGTCCATAATGTATGCCTACACAATTTTATTGTATGTAGATTCATGTAACTATAACCACAATTGAAGAATTCTTCCATCACAGAGATTTTTCATGCTACTCATTTATATTAATGCCTACTTTCCTGTCCATTTTATTAATTTATTCACTGGCTATTCTTTGTATCATATGACCTTTGTGATTAAGGAAAAAGAGATTAGCATTAGATTTAGAGCATGTCTCTCTTGGTTTACCTTTCCCCACATTGTACTATAACCACTAATAATAAACCTGATACTATTAAAAGCTTCAGGTCATTTTGTGCACTGTGAAATCAGACTCTCAAAATCAGGTAATCTAGCATTTCACCCACAGGTAGCCTCCCAAAAAATGAGATTGAAGCAACTCTTGAAATTATTATTGATGGGATTAAAGATGGCAGCATGAGAGGTGAGACAGAGGCTTCCTTCTAAAACCACATATAATATGAAAATATAATTAATACAACTAACCCTGAAAGAGCAACAGGAAAGAGGACTGTGCCAGACTGCATACAGCTGGAGAAAAGAGACCTCATGGAACAGGGTAACATACCAAAGCTGTGGCCCGGTGGGACCCAAGCACTTCCCCCACCCCAGGTCAGTGGCGGGAGGAAGAGAAACGGAGCAGGAAGGGAGTGGAGGCCTGGGGCTGCTGAATACCTAACTCCAGAGAAATGCTCTGGGAGCACAAACCTACATTTCATGGTGCTTTCATGATACTCTCGTGAGGGGCTAAGCAGCTCCAGAGAGAAGAGCTTCGGGACACTAGAGGGTGCCAATACAAATATGAAATGCCAAAGGAACCTGGTTCAAAGTAAAATTAATATAACTCCAGAGAAAGATGACATGGACCTCATGACTCTTCCTGAAAGGGAGTTCAAAATAAAAATCATTAACATGCTCATGGAGATAGGGAAAGATATTCAAGAACTCAGGAATGAATTCCGGTCAGAGATCCAATCATTGAAGAGCACAGTGGAGGGTATTAAAAGCAGATTAGATACGGTGGAGGAGATGATAAATTAAATAGAAACCAGAGAAGAGGAATACAAAGCAGCTGAGGCACAGAGAGAAAAAAGGATCTCTAAGAATGAAAGAATATTGAGAGAACTGTGTGAACAATCCAAACGGAACAATATTTGCATTAGAGGGGTACTAGAAGAAGAAGAAGAGAGAGAAAGGGATAGAAAGTGTCTTTGAGGAGGTAATTGCTGAAAACTTCCCCAATCTAGGGAAGGAGATAGTTTCTCAGGCCATGGAGATGCACAGATCTCCCAACACAAGGGCCCCAAGGAAGACAACACCAACACACATAGTAATTAAAATGTCAAAGATCAAGGATAAGGACAGACTACTAAAAGCAGCCAGAGATAGAAATAAGATCACATACAAAGGAAAGCCCATCAGCCTATCATCAGACTTCTCAGCAGAAACATTACAGGCCAGAAGGGAGTGGCATGATGTATTTAACACAATGAAGCAGAAGGGTCTCAAACCAATATTACTTCATCCAACAAGATTATCATTTAAATTTGAAGGAGGGATTGAACCATTTCCAGATAAGCAAAAGCTGAGAGAATTTGCCTCCCACAAACCATCTCTACAGTGTATTTTGAAGGGACTGCTATAGATGGAAGTGTTCCTAAGGTTGAATAGCTGTCACCAGAGGTAATAAAACCACAGTAAAGAAAGTAGAACAGCTAATTACAAAGCAAATGCAAAATTAAATGAACTATCCCCAAAGTCAATCAAGGGATAGACAAAGAGTACAGAATATGATACCTTCTATATAAAGAATGGAGGAGAAAGAAAAAGGAGGAGAAAAAGAAAAGAACCTTTAGATTGTGTTTGTAAAAGCATATTAAGTGAGTTAAGTTAGAATCTTAGATGGTAAGGAAACTAACCTTGAACCTTTGGTAACCAAGAATCTAAAGTCTGCAATGGCAATAAGTACATACCTATTGATAATCACCCTAAATGTAAATGGACTGAATGCACCAATCAAAAGACACAGAGTCACTGAATGGATAAAAAACAAGAAACATCTATCTTCTGCCTACAAGAGACTCACTTTAAATCCAAGGACATACACAGACTAAAAGTGAATGGTTGGAAAAAGATATTTCATGCAACTAATAGAGAGAAAAAAGTGGAAGTTGCAGTACTTGTATCAGACAAAATAGACTTCAAAACAAAGAAAGTCACAAGAGACAAAGAAGGACATTACATAATGATAAAGGGGTCAATCCAACAAGAAGACATAACCATTATAAATATCTATGCTCCCAACACAGGAGCACCTACATATGTGAAACAAATACTACCAGAATTAAAAGGGGAAATAGAATGCAATGCATTCATTTTAGCAGACTTCAGCACTCCACTCACTCTGAAGGACAGATCAACCAGACAGAAAATAAGTAAGGAGGCAGAAGCACTGAACAACACATTAAAACAGATGGACCTAACAGACATCTACAGAACTCTACACCCAAAAGCAGGAGAATACACATTCTTCTCAAGTGCACATGGAACATTTTCAAGAATAGACCACATACTAGGCCACAAAAAGAGCCTCAGTAAATTCAAAAACATTGAAATTGTACCAACCAGTTTCTCAGACCACAAAGGTATGAAACTAGAAATAAATTATGCAATGAAAATGAAAAACCCCACAAACACATGCAGGCTTCACAACATGCTCCTAAATAACCAGTGGATCAATGACCAAATAAAATCAGATCAAGGAATCTATGGAGACAAATGACAACAATAATTCAACCCTGCAAAATCTGTGGGACGCAGCAAAGGCCGTGTTAAGAGAAAAGTATATTGCAATACAGGCCAACCTCAGGAAAGAAGAACAATCCCATATAAGCAGTCTAAACTCACAATTAATGAAACTCGGAAAAGAAGAACAAATGAGGCCTAAAGTCAGTAGAAGGAGGGACATAATAAAGATTAGAGCAGAAATAAATAAAACCAAGAAGAATAAAACAATAGAAAGAATCAATGAAAGCAAGAGCTGGTTCTTCAAGAAAATAAACAAAATAGATAAACCCCTAGCCAGACTTATCAAGAAAAAAAGAGTCTACATGCATAAACAGAATCAGAAATGAGAAAGGAAAAATCACTACAAACACCACAGAAATACAAATAATTATTAGAGAATACTATGAAAATTTATATGCTAACAAACTGGATAACCTAGAAGAAATGGACAACTTTCTAGAAAAATACAACCTTCCAAGGCTGACCAAGGAAGAAACAGAAAATCTGAACAGACCAATTACCAGCAACGAAATTGAACTGGTAATCAAAAACCTACTTAAGAATGAAACTCCTGTAGCAGATGGCTTCACTGCTGAATTTTATCAAACATTTAGTGTAGACAAAGTTTTCCAAAGAGTAGAAGAGGAGGGAAGACTTCCAAACTCATTCTATGAGGCCAACATCACTCTAATAAGAAAAACAGGCAAAGACACCACAAAAAAAGAAAATTGCAGACCAATATCCCTGATGAACATAGATGCAAAAATACTCAACAAAATATTAGCAAACTGAATTCAGAAATACATAAAAAAATCATCTATCTTGATCAAGTATGATTTATTCCAGGGATGCAAGGATGGTACAACATTTGAAAATCCATCAACATCATCCACCACATCAACAAAAAGAAGGACAAAAACCACACGATCATCTCCATAGATGCTGAAAAAGCATTTGACAAAATTCAACATCCATTCATGATAAAAATTCTCTTACAAAATAAGTATAGAGGGCAAGTACCTCAACATAATAAAGGCCATATATGACAAACTCACTGCCAACATTATACTTAACAGCGAGAAGCTGAAAGCTTTTCCTTTAAGATTGGGAACAAGACAGGTATGCCCACTTTCCCCACTTCGGTTCAAAATAGTACTGGAGGTCCTAGCCACGGCAATCAGACAACACAAAGAAATAAAAGGCATCCAGATTGGCAAGGAAGAAGTTAAACTGTCCCTGTTTGCATATGACATGATATTGTACATAAAAAACTCTAAAGAATCCATTCCAAAACTACTAGACCTAATATCTGAATTCAGCAAAGTTGCATGATACAAAATTGATACACAGAAATCTGTGGCATTCCTATACACCAACAGTGAACTAGCAGAGAGAGAAATCAGGAAAACAATTCCATTCACAATTGCATCAAAAAGAATAAAATACCTAGGAATAAACCTAACCAAGGAAACGAAAGACCTATACTCTGAAAACTACAAGACACTCATGAGAGAAATTAAAGAAGATACTAATAAATGGAAACACATCCCGTGCTCATGGATAGGAAGAATTAATATTGTCAAAATGGCCATCCTGCCTAAAGCAATCTATAGATTCAATGCAATTCCTATCAAAATACCAACAGCATTCTTCAACAAACTAGAGAAAATCGTTCTAAAATTCATATGGAACCACAAAAGACCTCGAATAGCCAAAGCAATTCTGAGAAGGAAGAATAAAGCCGGGGGGATTATGTTCCCCAACTTCAAGCTCTACTACATAGCCACAGTAATCAAGGCAATTTGGTACTGCCACAAGAACATACCCACAGACCAATGGAACAGACTAGAGAGCCCTGATATAAACCCAAGCATATATGGTCAATTAATATATGGTAAAGGAGCCATGGACATACAGTGGGGAAATGACAGCCTCTTCAACAGCTGGTGTTGGCAAAACTGGACAGCTACATGGAAGAGAATGAAACTGGATTATTGTTTAACCCCATACACAAAAGTAAACTCGAAATGGATTAAAGACTTGAATGTAAATCATGAAACCATGAAAGTCTTAGAAGACAACATAGGCAAAAATCTCCTGAATATAAGCATGAGCAACTTCTTCCTGAACACATCTCTTTGAGCAAGGGAAACAAAAGCAAAAATGAACTCATGGGACTACATCAAACTAAAAAGTTTCTGTACGGCAAAGGACACCATCAACAGGACAAAAAGGCATCCTACACAATGGGAGAATATATTTGTAAATGACATATCTGACAAGGGATTTATATCCAAAATATATAAAGAACTTCCATGCCTCAACACCCCAAAACCAAATAACCGAATTAACAAATGGGCAGAGGATGTGAAGAGACAGTTCTTCAAAGCAGAGATTCAGATGGCCAACAGACACATGAAAAGGTGCTCCACATCACTAATCATCAGGGAAATGCAAATTAAAACCACAATGAGATATCACCTCACACCAGTAAGGATGGCCATCGTCAAAAAGACTAAGAACAACAATTGCTGGCGAGGATGCAGAGAAAGGGGAACCCTCCTACACTGCTGGTGGGAATGTAAGCTTGTTCAACCATTGTGTAAAGCAATATGGAGGTTCCTTAAAAAACTAAAAATAGAAATACCTTTTGACCTGGGAACCCACTCCTTGGAATTTACCCAAAGAATACAACTTCTCAGATTCAAAAAGACATATGCACCCCTATGTTTATTGCAGCACTATTTACAATAGCCAAGATATGGAAGCAACTTAAGTGTCCATCAGTAGATGAATGGATAAAGGAGAGCTGGCACATATACACAATGGAATACCATTCAGCCATAAGAAAGAAACATATCCTACCATTTACAACAACATGGATGAAGCTGGAGGACATTATGCTCAGTGAAATAAGCCAGGCGGAGAAAGACAATGATTTCCCTCATTTGTGGAGTATAACAACGAAGCAAAACTGAAGGAACAAAATAGCAGCAGACTCAGAGACTCCAAGAAGGAACTAGTGGTTACCAAAGGGGAGGGGTGTGGGGGGGGTGGGGATGGAGGGAGAAGGGGATTGAGGGGTATTATGTTTAGTACACATGGTGTGGAGGATCACAGGGAGAACAGTGTAGCACAGAGAAGGCACATAGTGGATCTGTGGCATCTTACTGCACTGATGGACAGTGACTGCATTGGGGTATGGGTAGGGACTTGATAATATGTGTAAATGTAGTAACCACATTGTTTTTTCATTTGAAACCTTCATTAGAGTGTATATCAATAATACCTAAATAAAAAATTAAAAAATTAAAAAAAAAGAAATTATTATTAACCTATGAATTTCCCTAATAAAACCAGGACCTCTTTTTAAGAAATTACCTCATATGCTTTTTAAAAAAATTACCTGGTATACTTTGGTGCTAGATTATCTGTGTTAATTTTTGCTAGATTATACTGCGCTAAGAAGCAATCCAAAATATCAGTATGTTACAGTAACAAAGGTTTATTTATTGCTCACTGCCTTTTTTTTTTTTTTTTTTTGTCTTTGTTGTAGCCAAAATCACAGTGGCTTCAATAAGAGTTCAGATCCCACAAGTAAAAGTAAGTGGTATAGGGCTGATACAGAGCTTTGTGATAGTGTCAGGAACTTAGTTCCTTTTTTTTTTTTTTTTTTTTTTTTTGGCAACCATTTTTTCCATTTCTCAGTCTGGGCAGGCGTCCTAAGTTCTGCCACTGTATCTGCATTCTGGCTAGCTGGAGGAAGGTCTGGAGGTAGAAGGCATTCTCTTCTATAGGTGTACAGCTTGGGAGATGGACACATTATTTCCTTTTACATTCCATTGAGGAGAACTGGGATTTCAGGAGAGGCTGGGAAATGTAGTTCTAGCTAGGTTTAATCTGGTCTACATATCCAGTTAAAGCTTGGGGGTACTATTTGTTAAAGAAGGAATTTACATACTGAATTCAAATTTTTGGACTTTTATGTTTTTCCCCAAATTGAAAATTGCTTTATTTTTTAATTCTAAATAAAAGCAGGAGATATTTATAAAAACATTTTCAGAGAATACAGAATAGTACAAAGAAGAATGTGAAAATCATTTATAATCTCATTATCCATTTTATGTTACATTTTAACTATTCCTTTCAGGATTTTTTTCTCTGTATTCAGTATGGGTTTGCAGGGGTGGGGATCTAAAATGATCATATTTCAGTAAAAAAAACCACTGTTTGGTCATCTTGCTTAAGTGAATTGGCAGTTTGGATGGCTTTTTCCATTCTCACTTAGCTGTTTCGTATTTGCATAGTAATCAGCACAGGGTGTACTTTAGAACACTTAAGTGAGCTAGTGCTTTCTCAAATGTGTTTATGTAGTAACCAGTGAGTCTGCAATGCGGTGATTAATATAGTACAGTTTGGAGCTCAGAATTTCTTACTATATATGAGGATACTTTTTTTCTGAGTACTAAAAATTCAACTGAATTGTCTTTAAAAATTAACCTTTCATTATTGATGGAATATATTCCATTTGCTTTCTCTAGCAAAGTACATCCTTGTCTGTAAGTAAATACATAATTTTTCATTCAAACCAGGACATTTTTGAAAGTGAAAGGGACACCACAAATATTAAAATTCTAAAAGTTTTCCGAAATATTAATTTTTTTGGCCATCAAAATGTTTTATTACATGGAGATCAGTAAAGTAGTTCTATTCAAAGTCTGATTTCAAAAATAAAATTTCCTAAAACATTTGTCTGTAGTTCAACAATTAAAGTCTTTACAATGATTATCAGAATATTAAAAAATACAAACAGGATAGTTATTCTTGGTAGTAATATCAGTTTATTAGCCATACTTGTTTCTAATATTGAGTCACTAATACTTTGCTGAACAATGTAACTATTTTCCAACAAAGTTTAACTAGTTTTAATATTTTCATAAAACTGCAGTACTTTTCAGTTACATTTTATTGTTTGTGGTTGTTAACTCTTAACTATTGACTTGTCTATAACCAGTAGTATTTTTAATTACTAATATACTCTGTATATGTTGTGATGTACCTAGTTAGCTCTGGAAAAATTTTGCTAAGTGCAGAATACTCCTAATTCTAATTTTTTTCTTATTGAAAACTAAAAATTTATCAGCCCCAATATTTTCACAGACTGTGTCTTCTTGCCTCTGTTAAAGGTACTCTCTTTGACAAATACTTTTATAAGACAAATGATTTCATATAAATTGTGCCTATTTATGATTATTTTACATGTTCCACTAAATTTAGGCTTTCTGTTATTTCATTTAATTCCAGTGCAGAATATAATATATCTAGTTAAAAATAGGAAGATTGTTTTTGATGAAACTATAATTCATTACCAAGTGTAATTATAGAATTTCAAAATTAATTCTTGTATATTATTTGAGCTGTCATCATTTAATTTATTTAGTTCTTCCTGTGCTTTAGGGATATGCTTCAATGTCTTGGTAAACTTTGTTTATAATAATTGATATTTGCTAAAGGCTTCAAAAGCTAAAGTTTTTTTTGAACTTTATTCATTGAACTTTAATTTTGATTGAAGATGTCCAGCTGATTTTAAATAATATGCAACCAATTTTTACAGAACTTGTTATAAAGTCACTATTACAGATTCCAGCATTTAAAATCTGATGACAGGTTGCAAGTAGAGCACACATATTGCCATCTTAAAATATTTTTGTATTCAATACCATTTTAAGTTTTAACTGTGGATATATCAGTACATTTGTAGATTTTGACAGTTGCAGATAATTCATTAATGATATTATTAAAGTGCCATGGTAAGTAGAAATAAGCCTCAAAAGTTTTATGCAAATTGCCTGTGTCCATTTTCTAGGGAAGTGAAAATTCAGTACTTAATTTTTGTAAACATGCAGTTTCTTCTTTTAGCTCATTGCTCTTGAAATGGCTTATTAGATAATAAAAATTTATTGCCAAATAACAAAATAAATCAACAGTTGGAGAATTATCCCACACAATAAATGACAAAACCACGAAAACACCTCAAGAGTTTTCAGACTATTTATTGACACCTTGCACATACTTCATTTGCACCTAACCTGTAATTTCCCATTGTCTTAACTGGCCAGTGGCCTGGTGTATGCTGCAGGTCACTGGATATGTCACTGCACTGATTAGCATGCCAGATATGCAGCAGGAGCATCAGTGTCAAATACTTCTTCCACTATCTTTCAAGACTATAAGGAATTAATTGCCCGTGGTTGCTTGTGTGTGAGGATACCTTTCAATGAGTCTTCTGCGTGCTGTCGTTGAAAAGAAGGTGTTAGTCATGTTGTTATCTGTGAAGAATCAGGAAAAGATGTAATTATCCCTAGTCCTCTTTCAGGTTTCATTACTTGTTCAAGTGGTTAAAACACTTACATGCTACTAGTTAATACCTTGGCCAGAAGTTAGATGTATACAGTAGAGGTGTACTACATCCATCTTGGTTTATTTTAATGTAGTGATTAATAACAATAGTTCATTTAAGAAAGTGAGAAATCTCCATCAATAGCTGAATATATATAGAAGATGTGGTATGTATACACAATGGACTATTCAGCCATAAAAAAAGAAATCTGCCATTTGCAACCACATGAATGGACTTAGAGGTTATTATGCTAAATGAAATATGTTGGCAGAGAAAGACAAATACCATATGATTTCACTTATTTGTGGAATCTAAAAACAAAACAAAACAAAACAAAATGAACAAAATAACAGTAGACCCATGGACACTGAGAAGTGACTGGTGGTTACCGTCGGGGAGGTTGGGGTGGGTGGGTGAGGAGGGTGAGGGGGATAAAAGGGGCACAGAAGTTCTCAATCATACTGTAAGTTTGTCATGGAGATAGTAGTACAGCATGGAGGATATAGTCAATGATTCCTTAACATCTTCCTATATTGACAGATAAGATTTAATAATATGGGTAACTGTTGAATCACTGTATTATATACTTGAAACGAATACAAGATTGTATGTCAACAATGCTTCAATAAAGAAAAAAAGGAAAAAAAGAAAATGGGAATCGAGACAAATGGCAAATTAGATGACATAATGGGACAATACTATAAATCAAGGCTGTCCTGAGCAACCCAGGGCATATAAGAAGTAGCATGGTATTGTGAAGGAGCATGAAATGGGATAGAACAGCTTTAAAGTCCAGCCTTGCTATGTAAAACTTGGACAAGCGACCTCCCTCAGACTAGGTGTATTAGGGTTCTCCAGAGAAATAGAAACAATAGGATATATACACACGCTGATTGATGAATCTTAAGAAATTGGCTCATGTGATTGTGGAGGCTGGCAAGTACAAAATTTACAGGGACCCAGGGAAAAATTGATGTTACAGGTGAGTCTGAAGGCATTCTGGAGGCAGAATTCCTTCTTTGTGGGACATTAGTCTTTTCTCTTAAAGTCTTCAACTGATTGGATGAGGTCCACGGACATGGAAGGTAACCTGTTGTATTCAAAGCCTATTGACTTACATGTTAATCACATCTAAAAAATACCTTGATAGTAACATCTAGACTGGTGTTTGACCAAACAACTGGGTTAGCCTAGCCAAACTGACACATAAAATTAACCCTTACACCTAGTTTCCTCATTTGCCAATTGGGTTGAGCATGTGGCTCACAAAGGTTTAGTACAGTAGTATTTATAAAGCAGTTAGCATAATGTGTTCTCAGAGTAGGCACTCAATGAATGTTGGTTTCTTAATCTAGTTTTGTACCCATTAAGACTATAGGAGCAACCTTGATACTTGAATATTTTCCCCCTGCTTATCTTTGCACTTCTGACTAAAACTTCCCTGCCCCCTTTTCTACTTAATGAGCCCTGTCAAATCTATCTTACAAACTTTTCTTCAGACTATACCATTCTTTTCTGTCATTGTCAGTGTTCAAGTCTTCTACTGGGCCATTAAAATTATTTCGTAAGTTGCCTGCTACATTCCATTCTACTTTCCCTCTTCAGATATAAAGAATCACCTAGAACTAATACTAAGTTAATAACTTTCTTGAATTTGTTCTCTTTTTCCATCCTTACTTTCTTTATTTTTACCATGCCAGATGAAGCCCTCCATAAGTTGTCTTCTACAAAATTTCACAACCTTATCTCCAATTCCTGTTACAATTAGAGTTCCTTGCTCTTCTTTTCAAACATTAACAGAGCTTTCTATAACTTACATGCCTTTGTGCGTGCTGTTACCTCTGTGTAGAATAACCCCTGCCCAATACTTCACATTCCTGAACTGATGTCACCCCATGAAGCTTTCCTGGACTCCCTTCCTGGTTCTAGAATACTCGTACACTTTCATGTGCAGGTGAACCTGAGCCTTCGAACATTGATACTCCTAAGCTGCCTTTTAGACAAGGTAATGAATCTATCCATTAGCTGACCAAGGAACCCTTTGAATTGTAGTATAAATTGAATGGCACTCTCTGCCTACAAGCATTTCAGATCTGATGGTATCAATAACATCTTTTTGTATATCAGTTTGTGTATTTATTTGGGTAGAGAGAATGAATGCCTAAGAATTTGGGCCTTTCAACTGTCTTTAACCAAAGCATTTCACCCCAGTTTGTTACGTGTTGGGTTTCTGGGTAAAATTTTGCATGAGGAAGAGTTCTAATGTCAAATATAATTTAAAAATTCTTGTTTTATTTCTTGTTTGCTTGGTTCTCTTTAGTAATCCATATGGCTGCCTTTATTCACTACCCTTGCCAAAGAAACAAAACCAACTTTTTTGAAATCAAGGATGTTTTAATTTTATTTATCTTTGTTTCTCAGATCTTTTGAATGAATTTGAATGCAACAAAACAAGTTACTGAATAGCATTTAATATTTATTTATTTATTTATTTATTTATTTTAGTTATCGAGTGGGAATCCTGTATATGAAAAATACTATAGACAGGTAAGATTTTTATTTCTTTGTCTTTCTAGATTGAATATAAGATATACTTTTAATTCTCGATTGTATTCATGCAGATTACCAGCCAACTGAATAAATAACCTCCTGCTTTGAGTACATAATGCTTACATGAGCTTTCAAAAACATGAAGGAAAGATAATTAAGCCTGAATACTTAGTTGTCTTATATATCTATATCTATCTTTAAAAATCTGTAAACATTAGATGTATTCATCAGATAAAAATATCCAAATTAATTTATAAGCCAAATAGGAATTGCTGTTATGTTGTTTATAAGACTTACTGAAGTTTAATTTTCGCAAAGTTAAAACCATGACTATCATACAAGTATAAAATGAACATGTGTCAAGGATTTTATTCAACTTATTCATTATTGAGAGAATAAGATATAAAATAGAAATTATGAATTACAGAGATTTACATTCTCCACCAGACAAAATTCACATCATTGGTATGGACAGGAATCATTTACATGCTATCCATTTTCTATAATTTAACTTCTAACCCTACAGGATGTGAAATAGCCTCAGCAATGGAAAGTCAGTCAAGGGTGCATTTATAGATTAGATAATCTTCTGAGGCAATATTGTTTGCCTTTTTCCAAATATTGAATCAGTTTTCTGTAAAGTTGCCTCATCTTGTGATCATGATTACAGAAAAGGCTAGTCTCATTGAATTTGATCTGTCTGTCTATATAGTTGCAAAAAGTATTGGCGAACCATTGAAGCACCTCTTGGGTATGACTTCCAAATCTAGAGCCATACACTCACTATTTAACAACTTCTAAGGCTAGAGAATTCATTTCTGCCTAAAATTTCTAAAGAATGTCAGATTATACTTTTTAAACCTTTTGTTATTTGTTCGTTTATCTTGAGGCTAGGACCAAACCGTAGAAATTTTCTTCCCCACATTTTACCTGCAGTATATATAAATTAGAGTAAGTTTATCTCATCCAAGGTTTCTCATATCTGCTAAGGTTCCTAGCCTACTAAGTGATCTTGCTTCATTGCCTGAGAGGCTGGGACATTATAAAGCAGGTTGCTTGTCAGTTTTCTTGGGAGGTCTTTGTAGACATCAGCTCCACATAAAGTCAATCCTTTTTCCTTAGTAGTGGCTTGTTCTGTCTTAGTAAAAGAGTCATTTTCAAATGAGGCCTTGTTTTGCACAATCAGTGGACTCAATTATATCCTGATAAATAAGAGAACAAATTGTTACTGAACCTACATAATAACTATATTGCCATAAAAAGTAAGGACACTCAGTTAAAAGGATTTTTTTTGAATTCAGATACCATTGAAAACTGTTTCATTCAGTTTACAAAAGCAGAGCCCACTAAACTGAGAGTTAGTGATAGTGTAAGAAGAAAAAAGGCTTTTACACATATCCATTAAAATATAGAATATTAAAAATAATACCAACAATATTCCAAGTAAATAACTATAAATTTTCTTCAACAGTTCACTCAGTTCTGTGTAATTCAAGCTGCAGTTCTTGTTCTCCTACATCTCAGGACAGGAGCCTGCTTTCGCAAAAAAATCTACTACCGGACTGCATAGACTTCGAAATTCTGACTTAGTCTGCCAGTATAGTCTACAGTTTTGTAGACCCTGGTTACTGAAAGTTGTCTAAGTAATGTCAGTTCAGAAGTCTTTACCCAAAAGTCTGTTTTTAAGTTGTCATAATTCAGAGTAGGTGGTATGGTACTTTCCATGAGGCTCTGAGACTGCCTTTCTTTGTTGAAGATACAGATTGTAGTCTGCAGCTTATGGCAGAGCCTTTAGGCAAGCATGAAAATACAACAGAAACTGATTGGAGATGACAGATTAAATGGCTGTGTTTATTGTAGTAACCATAAGAATGGAAGATCGTAAAATTCTTTATTGGCGTACAGTACATAAACATTTCATAAAATTTAATTAGTGTTTTTCTGAGTGCCTCTGTATTTAGGCTATACTGTAGGCAAGTGTTCCTTTTTTCACCCACCCTGGTCCAGGAATGGGTAAGAAAAGGAGTTCTAGAGAATTCTAGAGACACGTTTCCCAACCCTTTTTGTACTTCCCTATTACCCCAAATTTGGATTGGGCAATTCTTTCTTCTTT
This sequence comes from Manis pentadactyla, assembly GCF_030020395.1. Taxonomy (NCBI): domain Eukaryota; kingdom Metazoa; phylum Chordata; class Mammalia; order Pholidota; family Manidae; genus Manis; species Manis pentadactyla. The sequence goes on along the minus strand of NC_080022.1, from coordinate 41,093,044 downwards.
GCTGAGTGCCTGATTTATCCTGTGTTCTAGAACTTGAAAGAAAGGATTTCTCTTTTGCTTCTTTGCTTGGATTGGCCTGTCTGGAATGTTTTGTACATGTTTATAGCACACTTAATCTTTTAACTAACCTGGAAAAACAGCTAGCATACAGTATCTTAGCATCATGTTATCTTTCCCATGACTTTCTAAAATTTACTTTTCATTTTTCCAAGTAGAACTTTAGGAAATCTTTACAGAAGTGAGAGTCACTATTTTTTTGAACTGTTTTCCTGCTCTTTGTGATCTCATTCTGCCTTAAAGGAAGGTCTCCATTAGTTAAAATGATGTTTCCCTTGACGTGCTTTAGAAACTAAACAGTTTTAAAAATGGTTTTTTAAGTTTATTACGGGATCACGGCTGGTTCTAGAGGTGATATTGCTTTGGCTTTTTTTTTCTTTAGTGTTGCAGTTTCTAAGAGTCAGCATAAAAGCAGAAGTTACTGATTTAAAGATGTTTGAAAAAACATGATATATGCAGCTGTGCACATTTGCTAGAAGACCTCTCAAGGAAACGCTGCTCTTTTCTTCCTATTGCCATTTAAGTTTATTGGAATTTAAATGGCAACTGTAGAAGACTTGGAGTCAGAAGATATGTGTTAATCTTATGACTCTGCTAATTTGCTGTATTTCCTCTGAGCTTCAAATTTCTCATTTGTGTAATGGGTGTGATAAAAAAGACTTTGTAAATTGCCAATGCTGTCTAGATGTATTCTATATGGCTCTCCACATATTCCTTGGCCTTTGTTGCTCAAAGGATTCCCACTCCCTTTTTGAAAAAAGGCAGTTTCAGATCACAGGGAGGAAGGCAGATAAATGATGAAAATTTGTCTTTGGGTTTATTGTTAATTTACAGTTTGTATCTTTTCAGGTTGATACTGGCAATGCTGGAAGAGTATTAGCTTCTGATGCTGCTGTTTTCCTGAAAAAATCAGGGCTTCCAGACTTAATACTTGGGAAGGTAGTATCTGTTCATTATAGCTAGATTATAATGAATATTTAGTAGTATTGATAAATTGGATGCAAATTCAGAAAGATACCATCAAGAAACTTAGAAGTTATAACTGAGTCATAAACCAGTTACAGTGATGTGATGGAGGGAACTTGGAGTCTAGTGATTTACCCTTTTGAAAAGTAAGGTGTTTTTCAGATTTTTAGAAAACATTACTCTTTAGTAGGAAGAAATGAGGAAATAATAGTACATTTGGGTATTGTGGGGAAAAACAGTGCAGACTGGGAACTTGCACCCACTCAGAGACTTGGCTCTATCCCTACTTCCTCTATTGTAACTGTCTCTAAATGTGTTTAATATGTGGTGAATAGAGTGGGGGATGAGAGACTTAGGACAGAGCTCAAAGAGGTGGAAAGTCCCTCTCCTGAACTGATCTCCTGGTGAATCCCTATATATGACATTGTTATGTATTCAAGTCCTGAAAAATGATCATTATGATAATTTATTCACAAATAAATATTGGCTATTTCAACGTGCCCATAAGAAATAAAATATCTAAAATCAAGGTAGTATGTTTTAGCAGAAGGAACATTGGATTTGGAGTGAGAGCTTGGGTTAGGAGGAGGCGTCAGACTGGAAGTCATAGCCTGGGTTTAAGTTCTTCCTCTGGTGCCTTGGATGTTCCCGAGGAAGCACTTCTCCTCGCTGAACCTGAGTGTATTTATGTAGGGTTGCACTAAATGATCTTTAAAGTTTCTTTCTTCTTTTAATTCTTCTTAAATCTGACTACCAAGAGGTTATAAATTGCAGGGATTTAATTTATATTTAAGATGATTTTTGTTTAAAATACAGGTTGATACTATTTTTTTCTCTAAATTTCAGATTTGGGATTTAGCTGACACAGATGGCAAAGGTATCCTGAACAAACAAGTAAGATTCAGAGATTCATATGACAAGTTTTTTGAATGATTCAGAATGAAAAATAGCCAGCAGTTTTATGTAGTTTTAGACTAAGTTTTAGACTAATTCTCACCAACATTAGGGTTTTGCAAGGGCAAGTGTTTCAATAATGAAAATATTTTCAATCAGTAGACATTTAAGTAGCTAATTCCCAAGGTTAGTGTTAGTTTGGTGACATAGTTGTCCTGCAGTGTCTTAGTCTGTACGGGCCACTCTAAGAAAGTATTGCAAACTGGATGACTTACAAACAGCAGAAATTTATGGCTCACAATTCTGGAGGCTAGAAATCTGAGACCAGGTTTCCAACGTGGTTGGGTGAGGGTGCTCTTCCAGGTTGCAGACTTCTTGTAGCCTCACATGTTAGAAGGGGCTAGGGATCTCTCTGGACCCTCTTTTATAAGGCATTAATCCCATTTATGAGGGCCCCACCCTGATGACTTAAGCACCTCCCAAAGGCCCTACCTCCTACCGCCATTATTTTTGGGGGTTAGGATTTCAACATGTGAATTTTAGGGGGACACATTCAAACAATAATAAGGAATTAATTTTTCTCATTCAGAGAGACTTTGCTCTGTGTAACTTACTAATTTCTTACATATACAGGGTTATAAATAGAAGTGGATTTTATTAGTTAAGTGCTAAGATGGTATTACCTTGTACATTTGAAAGGAAGCTCTTAGCAATCAAACCTGAGTACTCTGGTCTAGATCTTACCTCTGACATGTAAACTGAAAAATGGTTTATAGGTCACAAGTAAACCCCAGAAATACATGAAAGTGGTTAAGGTGTTGGACACTGTCAGTGTACTTCCACGTTCTGCTCATTGGGGATTGATTTCAGAGTTCTACAAAGTTGAATTCAAACTTGCTACATGTTGACACATTGGCTGAGCACTGCTATGCAAAGCTAATTCCCCCTTATGGGGATAGTTGAAGCAGGATCAAATGCCAAAAGTCAGAATACTGAGTCTTTTAATTATGATTTCAGGGCTAGATTGTAGTCCCCATTGAAGCTTCTGGGCAGAAGGGCCAGTTTGGTCCACCTGAGACAAAAGGAAGACTAAATTCATATGGGCATCCAGGGTGCTCTGTACTCAGTCAGCAAATGTTTGTTGAGGATCTGTTTTGAGAAAGGCTTCAGAAATGCAAGAGGTGAACATGATAGATGTCCCTATCTTCATGAGTTTATGGTATGATAAGTTCTTCACTGATATTCCTGGGCTTTGGATGTTGAGTTTGTCTTCATTTTATCCAGGTGGCCGGATTTATATGCCTGCAGTTAAACTTTGATGTTGGCATTGGAGGAATAGATGCTTTTTTGAATTAACATATGAAAGAAAGAAAATAGGCCAATACTTACTGAGTTTTTATGTGCCAAAAATGACAGCAGGTGCTTTCTTCCTAAAGTGTTTTTATTTTGTTTGTCATAATACATTGCAAGGTAGGTATTAGCCCCCCTTTTATAGAAGTTTTCTTTAATTTGCCCATGGCCTCACAGCTTTAAGAAGAAAAACTAGAATTTAGAGCCCATCCATACTATGGGAGTGGACCCTGATTCAATTAAGAATAATTGAATCTCACATAGAATGAGAAAAGAAAGAGGCTAATGTTGGAATATTTAAAATAGCATTTAAAAGTTGGACGATGCACTGACGCCAATAGAAGCAAATTGAAAGGTCAAAGGAGAACTAGGAGAGTTTTATGAAGCTGTGTTGGTGTAGGAGAGCTACAAATAGGATCATACTGTCCAGGCAGCAGAAAGAACAAGTAGGATGAGGCTTATTAAAAAAGAGTATTGTATTTGGTAGCTAGGAGTTTATTTGTTACATAGGCAGTAGTTTCTCTAGCTACTGGTGAGAATTGAAGTCAGATTTCATAGAAGCTTATGGAGTGAATGAAAAGAGAAAGGGAGATCTTGAAATAGCATTTTTCAAGGAATTTATGAGTGAAACCAAGGTATTGTGTAAAGCAGACAACTTGTGAGGTTCCAAGAATAAGGTTAGGAATTGGGTAAGAAGGGTGTAGATGAGAATAGATCTAAGAAAAGTAATGAAGGGTTGATTGTGTCAGCAGCTATACTAGAATATTGACAAGTTGCAAGTGATGATAACTGGAGAAGGGCTTTTGTTATGTCTATTCCCAGACCTGACTTTAATTCAAAACAGCTGAAAAACAGTTGGCTTCAACATCTTTGCATTTATCAAATTTTGGACTGAGGCTTCAAATGCCAAAAAATCCAAGGACCTTTGGGAGAGATTTACAAGTATTTTGAAGTCAAGGAGTTATATAATTGTTTTAGATGCTACAATGTTACTCTCTGTAGCTTTTCTAGAATAGCAATGATTGAGTCTAATGAATGATTGATCCAGTTCCAAAATTTTTAATCTTAAATCCAGAGATGACTTCTGATAACATCTAGGTATTATTTTCTTCTAGGCTTTTTCTCAGGTTTTTTCCCTCACTTAAATGATAAAAAGCATTTCTTAATATTATTAAATATTCTTTAAAGCATGATTATTAATTTTATGTATTTCTGTTAACTCTCACAGTTTAAGTATTTTCCCATTTTATATTGACATTTTTGTTGTTTATAATGTTAGGAACATCTTTGTAAATAGATCTCTCATCAATTTTAAAGCAAGTATTTTTCCAGCAAATGTGCTGCTGTATTTGTTGCTACTTAAAAAGTAATTGTGAATTGTTTTATATATTCAGATTTGAAGTATGTATGTAGACAGGTGGGTGGATGGATGGATGGATAGACAATGCTCTTAACATTCATACTCTTCTTTGTCAGGAATTCTTCATTGCTTTGCGTCTTGTGGCATGTGCCCAGAATGGATTGGACGTTTCACTGAACAGCTTGAACTTGGCTGTTCCTCCACCACGATTTGTAAGACATATTTCTAAATTTAAACTGATTTGAAATACCACCTCAGTTTTGTGCTGCATTCTCATATGGATTGTGGTTTCTTTCTGAGTTTTCCTGTTCTTACCCATTGCTATATCTGTGATCCATATGCTGATCTTACATTGTTTTAATTATCATGTTTTGTAATTTATTCTACATCTGATAGGGCTAGTCTTCCCCACTCCTTTTTTCATAAGTTTCATTGCTCATCTTGCTTGTTTTCAAATTCAGTACTTTAAAAGTATTTGATCTGAGTATTATGAATTTAACATCAGTTTCGAGAATTTTTGCACTTCTAAGTTTAGGCATGTAGCCAGAAAATTATTTTAGGAATTTGTTGCCTAACTATATTATTACAAAATTTTTTCAAATATATTCATCTGTCTGTACAAGCAGATAAACTTAATAAATTGGGCATGCTGTTAATAGGTTCATGTACTTGTAACTTAGAAATCTTAAATTGGGTTCTTGTTCTACTTTCTTTAAATAATGTTGTAAAACAGTGTCCTGTCTGTGTGCCTTGAGAGCCAACATTTTGTATGAATGTATTTGAATCTGTAAACCACTTTTTCTTCATTGTTTATTGATGTGAGAATTTCAAGCCATCCTGTGCTATATTTGCCTTTTTAGCATGATACCAGTAGTCCTTTGCTCATCAGTGGAACCTCTGCAGCTGAGCTCCCATGGGCTGTAAAAGTAAGTAAACTTAGTAACTATTCTCTCTTTACCTCTGCTTTGCTTCCTACCCACATAATCCTCTCCCCCTACTTCTAAAATGTACTGCACTCTGCACTAGACTTTCATTTTTACCATAAAGGAAATACCCGAAATCTTTTAAGGGATCTTACAGCTCTGTCAGTCATTTTTGTGACAATTAGTATGGCTTAATCTCATTTCTGTTAAATAGTATATGCTAAACATGGTGATTTCATGATCCTATACTAACTAAAGTATTTGATGGATAGGTAGTTTGCCCCACTGGCATCATTTTTGTTATTAAGGTATTATTGATATACACTCTTAATGAAGGTTTCACATGAAAAACAATGTGGTTACTACATTCACCCATATTATCGAGACCCCCCTTACCGCATTGCAGTCACTGTCCATCAGTGTAGTAAGATGGCATCATTTCTTGTTTGAAAATTCTATTTAACTATTTTCTTTATGGCTCTAAAATAATACTTTATGGAATCTTTTTCAAAAATGGGCATTTTGCATTATAGTTATTTGGAGGCATCACACTGGTTATAGCTATTTTGTCCGATTAAAAAAATTGTAATTTAAAACAGTATTACAATACAGCAGATCAAATGACCTTTAATAATATGTGTAGTTCTGTCAGAAAGCCATTTGGCTTGTCCATTTGTGCTGTTGTGCTATCAGCTAATTTTGAAAAGTGTAGGGATTTGGTCTTCCTTCACCTGGCAAGTCATGAAGAATATTTTTTTCTATTATTCAAGCATTTTTCCAGGATTTGAGGAAATGTGTTGTTATTGAATAAAAAAAGAAATCTTGCTTTGGGGAAAAATGGGAGAAATTTGATGTTTATCCTTATGGCAGTGATTTTCATTTAAAAATCTGAGTTTGAAATGTAATTAACACCATGTCTAGAAAGTCATAGAAGGTCACCAATTAGCTCTGTGTTCTTTTGAAAGTTACTTCCTTACTGTGGGTCTGTTCAAGTGAGGGGGTTGAATTAGATGCTCTTCTCAAAAGCCCTTCTATTACTAAAATCTTTTGATACTAACAATGCAGAAAAGCAAAGTATTCCAGCTACAAAAGGAATGGAGGGATTCTGGACTCGAGTGGAGTCTTTTAAATTACTATTTACTGTAATGTATTTAGGTGAAAGTGAAAAGTGTTTTTTAAACAATAGTTTTAAAAAATATTGTCCATTCTTTTGAGGACTTAATTTTTATATATGCAGTTAAATCTTTTCACCATTACTTAACTTGGGACCTTTTTTGTATTATAGTCTGAAGATAAGGCCAAATATGATGCCATTTTTGATAGTTTAAAGCCAGTGAATGGATTTCTGTCTGGTGATAAAGTGAAACCAGTATTGCTCAACTCTAAATTACCTGTGGATATCCTTGGAAGAGTAAGATATTATTAAATTCTCAATGTGATTTTTATGTATCTTGATTTTATATCTACCAGGAGCACTTATAGCTCTTTGTTAAAAAATACACAGATGATATTTTGAAGTTGTAGTGTTACAGAATTGTGTACTGACTTAATATGCAAAATTATTGCTAATTTATTTCTTTACTTGGTTATTGCCTCTAGAATACAAGTGTTTGAAATGAACTATATAGGTAAGCCCCTTACATAGGTTCTTTTTTCTTTGTCCTATATGCTCTGACCTCTTTTTCCGTGACTTAATTTCCAGAGACCATCAGTATTTTCCATCTGCCACATACCTCATGGCTGTATTATGGGGCTTTGTCATAAGGGATGGTTTCATCTCTGAAATAATAAATTCTACTCTCTAAAAAGAACTTCCTATCTTCCTAGAGCTTTTTCCTAGATATTTGCAAGACTAATTTTTTTATTTCATTAAGACCTTTAAGTCTCAGACTCCTTTACCTTCCCCATCTTTTGAATTTACTTTTTTCCTCATCCAACTTGTATTTTTTGGTCCGCAGTTTCATGTCAGTATCCTTAGATCTCTTTTCCATGTTTTCTAATTTCTCTCCTGCCTGGTGAAAATCCAGGTTTGTATGAAGCTAATTATTTGCCTTTTCTGTGGTTGCATATGGACTACTGAGAAAGTCTAGTAAGATTGGTATCATAATTTGATGATCATCAACTCAAGGTGGGCTTTCCCTACTGCTAGACATTCTTGTGCTATTTCCATAGTGATTGCTCTTTACTCCCCCTTCATATTTCAAACCTTGTCTACTCTCATTAAATCTCCAACACTTCCTTTAACCCTTGCTTAGTCAGACTACGTAGGGTTAAATCCTGGCAGTGCCATTTCTTAGCTATGTGATCTTGGCAAATCATTAGAAAACCATGTCTCAGTGTCTGATCTTTAAAATGAGCATGATTCCCAGTTTATAAGGGTTGTAAAGATCAAGTGTGATAATGTATGTAAAGTACTTAGCACAGTGCTTGGTACATACTCTTTGACTGCTAGCTGCCATGGTGATGATGGTAATGATAATAACTTACACCAAATCACCAGTAGAAGTACTACTAAATCAGGGTTTTATAGGCTAGGTGCTCAATAAATATTAATTAAAAAGCTGCTTTTTAGTATTGTTCCTCACTAATCATTTCTCCACTGTGTGGTCAGTGTGAGATTGCTAAACTATAAATAAAGTCCTGTTTTTTTCTTTCTTTCTTTTTTTTTTTTTTGCTTAAAACTAAACTACTTAGTAGCTTCTCATTGCATTTAAGACAGAGTCCAAACTCTTTTCAAGGCATTTAATGACCAGGGGCTTTCTTATCTCCACTCCTCCCTCTCATCAGTATATATTCTTTTCCTGCCCTAAGTACATTTTTGTTGAATGACTTAAATATATTCTTTTCAAAGATTTAACATAGTTTTAGAGCTGGTCTGTTATAAATTTAGACATAGTCTACCAAGACCTTATAGATGTTATTTTTTTCTTTGTAGGCCCTAGTTATTAGCTAGTTAGTGATTATTACAATATTCATTGGTTATTTCTTTTAGTTGATTAGATATTCTATAGTATAGGGAAACCAATAATGGACTTTAATTGGAAGTCTTCACATTGAAAATGGATTCTGTTACTTAGTAGTAGTTGCATGATACTAGATAAGTCATATAGCCTCATGTCTAAAACAGGATTGATAGGACCACATGCAGTTGTTGCATGAATTATTTGAGATGATGCTTGTGAATAAGCATTGTAGTTGTTTTCTTACTTGAAAGGAACAAAATATTTTCTTTAAAAATTTGTAAAGGAATTATTTAAAAAATACTTGGTTTTAACGATTATGACCCTTTTTAACAGTAATGTTAATATAGCATATAATATAGTAGTGATGTACTTAAATGATCAGCATAATTGAAATTTATCAGAGAAATAAATATTATAATGTTTAGGGAAATTTTTTCCCTCATATATGTATTTGGTCTTTAAAAGTAAAACATGAGATAAAAGAAAATTAATCTTTCTAATTTCTTTTCTTTTTCAGGTTTGGGAGTTGAGTGATATTGACCATGATGGAATGCTTGACAGGGATGAGTTTGCAGTTGTAAGTGACTTCATTCTCTTTAAGTCTTAAACATCTTAATGGTCTTCTCAGGTGAAAATTGCCCCTTTTAGTTCATGCTTAGAGGAAAACTGTATTTCCTAAGATTGTTGATATGAATATTTTTACCTAGGATTTATAGGTAGTCAATAAATACTTTTTAACAAATGGATAATAGAAAATGTATGCTTTGCCATGTTCATTTTATTTGACTTTAAGGTACCTAGGAATAAATGCTTTGGATAATGCACTGTAAAGATGTTGAATGATAGTAACTTTTCTGTCCCAGTCATCTCAGTATCTGTTTCTGCTATGGAATAATTTTACTTCAAATATACCCCCTAATTTTCACATTTATTTCATTAAAGAAAAACATGAATAACACTTTAGTTCCACTTCATTTAGGAAGGCAGAGAAAGTTTTGATGTCCTCTCTGAAAATATGTTACCTTTATTAATTAGATAGTTAATTTCAAATAGAGTTGTATTCATTTCTTCCTTAATTAAAGGTTAGATAAAGACTCTGCTATGACAGAGAAGACAAGTAGTGACTCTGTGGCATCTTACTACACTGATGGACAGTGACTTCAATGGGACATGGGGGGTACTTGATAATATGGGTGAATATAGTAACCACAATGTTTTTCATGTGAAACCTTCATATCAACAATACCTTAGTAAAAAAGTCACTTATTAAAAAAAAACAAAACAAAACTCTGCTGTGAACTCATGAATGGTACCCCTTTCACCTCTTATTTAGAAATTAGTCTGTTCAAATATTCTCTTCATTTTGCTAAGGACTTGTCCATTTCTTTGGCTTTCAAACTTGCATTATTACTTCACTATCTTCATTTTGAATTTGTGCTCCTTTCTCAATCCAAAGCTTATATATTTTTGTTCCTCTCATTTTCTGTTTAATTGGATTTTATCCATCTTATTGATCTTTAAAAAGAGCCATGTTGTGAATGAATTTATCCTATTATTGTTTGATTTTTTTCATTCTTCTCAGCTTTAATCTTAATTCCTTCTTCCTAGGTTTTTTTTTTTTTTTAACCAACTTTAGTATTGAAAGCATTTAAAGGACAACATATTTTCCCCTGAATACAGGCTTGGCTAGATTCCATAGATATTGGTACAAAGTATTCTCTTTTTGCTACTTCTTAGATTTCTTTGATCATCTGTCTAGGAGTATGTTTCCTAATTTCAAAGTTCTTAAGTTTGTTTTTTGTTAATCTTTGTATATACTTTTAGCTTGATTTGATTATGACTAGAGAATATGGTCTTTGAAATCTCTACTTAAAAAAATGTGTTAAGGTTTTCTTTATTGCCAAGCTCATGACCTGTTTTTACATATGTTCCCTGGATATGTCAACATTTCTGTTCAGAAGCTATTAGACTTCTGAAAATCCATTATATCGATTTTATTGATTATGTTTCAGTTTCTCTTTACCCTTACTTTTCTATTTTTTGCGTTTTCATAAATTTTATTCTGTTTATATTCCAAGATCAAAATTAAGTAGGCTAGGCAAAATACATATTACCACATTTGAAAAAAATACACAGAAATAGAAACTTGTTGATAGTCACAGGTCTCTAGTCATTTAATTTGGGTGATAGTTGGGAAATGTCAGGGACTACCCTCTCACAAGGGTGACAAAAGCTATCCCAGCTATATTTCAAAAGTTGAATTAGTTGTATGGGATGTTTTGGGGAGAGGTGAAATACTGAAGATGTTTGGCTGATGATGCACTTTCAAAGACTGTTAAACTCTATGTATTAACTTTTTATAAATGGTTTTTGGGTTAAGAATGTTGGTACAAAATACTTGCATTGGTAAGATGTGTAGAGATTTTTTTTTCTTATAAAAGACAAAAATTGAAAATTTCAAAGGAGAATTTGCATAAGCATTATTAGGGTAGGTGGAAGATAGTATTATCCTCATTTGATAAACAGTAGTCTATGTTAAAGCAAGTGAATAAACTGTTAATGATATATGCCCTGAAGCCTTTTCTTAGACAACTTATTCTTTTTTTAAATAAAAGTAAACCTTTATTAAAATAATTTAAGAATGAATAGCACATTTGTAGGGAATTACTACTTAAAAAAAATAGTGAATACCCATATACCTTCTCTTAGATTTACTAATTTTAACCATTTTGCCACATTTGATTTCTTTCTATGTGCATTCCTCAGAAGTTCTTTCCAACGTTATCATGCTTAGCGTATTTATGTTTGAATTCCAGCTTGTGTGATATTTATGCTATTTCTGCTCTCATTTTATTTGGCTCACCTGATATTTCTTATGTTTTAAATGTATCTCTTGAAAATGGCACATTGCTGTGTTAATTTTTTACCTAATTTGACAGTTTTTGTCTTTTAAGATAATGATGCTGGTAGATTTTATTCCTCCACATTATCTATTTATTTTACATTATTCTCCTTTTTTCTGTTCCATATTGTTGCTGTTTATCAAGTTGATTCACTCATTTTTCCCCTCTTATCATTGTATTAAAACTGTTTATACATATTTGCTATTTCTGTTGGGTTGTAAAAGTGAGAAGTCTTTTCCTTTTTGTATTTCGAGTATTTAGCACAGTGCCTAGTGGCTAGAAATTTCTCAATGAAGTTTTTAAAAATTAAGTTGATGAAGGGAGCTTGTATTACTTGGAAAACTCAGGAAATGCCCTTCTTCTCATCCCAGATTGCTATTTTTAAGAACATGTAACTGGCAGTTCAACTGATTAAATAAGCAAATAAAACTCCTAAGGAAAATCCTAAAGTACTGGTTCTCAGAGTATGGTCCTCCCCCCAGCACATCAGCATCACCAGAGAACTTATTAGAATGCAAATTCTCAGGCAGTGTCCCAGACCAACTGAATCAGAATCTCTGGGGTAGGGTCAAAAACCTGATGTTTTAGCGGGCACTCCAGGTGATTCTGATGGGCACCAAAACTTGAGAATTACTCCCTAAAATCATAAAGAATGAAAAAAATAAAAATAAAGAGAGCAGCTACTGGTAATTGACTGCAACAGTGAAACTAAATCCACTTTTCCCTGTTCTCCCTGAGTCAGCTTACATTTATTATTGGTGCTTTTACTTTGAAATCAACAAAAAAGATATTCTAAAATGCTTCTTAGATGGCCATCTCTAGTTGTGTAAATGCATTTCATTTAAAAACTAGTTGCCAGTCAGATTTTTATATTTATTTATTTCGGTGAGTATGGTGCACCATTTGATTTAAATTGTATTTCTTTCAATGGCGGACTTTGGTTAGGATAAAGTACAATATAATAAAATAAACAAAAATCACAGACCAGCAGTATACTGTTCACTTTTTCTGTTTCATTTGGTGGAAAATTTTTGACTTCAGTTTTGTCAGAGAACTTATTTTCTAGGCAACATGAAATTAATAATTTTTTTTAACTTTCAAAATATGTGCTGTCTATTGGCAGCAGATGGCTGACATAGCTTTTTTGCTTCTGGTGTCCGCTTTTCCAGGAAATGACTCCCATCTGCAGCAAGAGGAATGCTGACCTTTAATGTGCATGTTAGTCACTTCTTTTAGCTCAGTGCCAATCTAATATTACATATATTTTGAATTTGGTTGAAAGTATGTGCTAGCCAGATTGTTTTTCTTTCTGGAGTTTCAAGCTTTTGGTAGAAAGTATGTGTATTTCTAAAACTGAAATTGAATTCTTCAAGTGAATGGGAAGAGGAGACTCCTTGGTTCCAGTCAAATGATTAAATGTGGTTCCAGGACAAACAGCATCAGCATCACCTGGGATCTTGTTAGAAATATAAATTCTCTAGCTGACTCTTAGACTTAATGATTCTAGTGTTCTGGGAGCAGAGCCCAGAAATTTGTGCTTTTTTAAGCTGTCCGGGTAATTCTGATGCCTGCTACAATTTGGGTGTTAGTGGGTTGAAGGTTAGTTTTTTCACCTATAGAGGAGAGCACAGTATTGTTAAATTGCGTGTGTGCTCCTAATAAAGTTGACTAAATCTGAAAAAAATGAGCTTTGTAGCCGGAAGATCTTGGTTTGAACTCTACTCTCTCATTTCTTAAAAAGATAGCAGGTGAGTTATTTAGCATCTCTGAGCCTCAGTTTCTTCATTTATAAAATATTAATAATCATGGAAATCACGGATCAGTGTTACTATATTCAGTTCTCAATAAATACTGATTGGAAAACTCCACAAAACTTAAAATTAGAAGCAAACTTCTGTCTGGGGAGAATTACCATTTTCAATGAAAGAAAAGAAATTAAGAAGAAATACTCAAGCTTCCTCCCAATTGCTATTGGAATGTTTTTGGACATTCTGAGTTGCTTGAGTAATTTTATATGCTTGAAGATAGTCACAGGAACTTTTCATCTTTTGAAATGCTTAAAGGTGCCTTGAATTCTTTCAAATGAAGGAAATCTCCTAGAACAGTCTATATATAAGTTGTCCCACTTTGTGCAAGTGCTTTATGTTTTCAGTAGTTAAGAATACATTTTAATAGGTAATACATCCTCATGGTTCAGAAATCAGTACAATGTAAGAAGATATTCAGTGGAAAAAAATCAGTCCTATTGTTGCTCTCAACTGCTCGTTTTATACCTACTCTAACCAAATACTTAGTTTCTTGTTTATTCTTTTAGAATTTATTACTGCAAACATAAACAGTTAAAAATGTTGCACCCTTACCATGAAAGATAAAACACTATACACTTTGTCACTCATACTGCTCAACACTATATTTTTTTCATGTTTAATAGTGTGTCATGGATATCTTTTCATATTGAGAGCTCCATGTTTTTTTTTTTGCTCGCATGTACAGAACTACTTTACCATACAATGAATTGCACTTAAAATTTAAGTATAATTTGATGAGTTTTGACAGTTGTACTTGTGAAGGTACCACCATAGCTAAACAGAATGTTTCTCCTGTTTTTTGTTTCATAGTATTTCAAATTGTACCATAATTTTTTATGTGCCATAATTTTTTTTAACCAGTCTTTAAGCACTTAGGTGCTGATATAAACAATTCTATACTAACCTTTGTCACACAGCATTTCCTATGTAGACAGGTAAGTTTGAGTATAGACTGCCAGATGTGGGATTGTTGAGCCAGAAGGAAATAAATAAATTTGGTAGATGTTGCCAGAATGCCCTTCATAGTCTTGGTACCAGATTGAGCTCCCACTAGCAACATATTAAGAGTGTCTATTTGCCCAGTCTAGTTAACAAAATACATTACGAAATTTTGGGGTTTTGCCAGTAGGTGGAAAACAGTATTTTAATATAATTTTAATTTGCAGTTTTTGTGTGAGTGAAAGTGAGTATATTTTTATATGTTAGAGAATAGGCCATTTGTAGTATTTTCTTTTCTGTAAAAAATCTGTTCTTACTCTGTCCATTTTCCTATTGGACTTTGTTTTTTCTTCTGTTAATTTCTAGGAACTGTGTATATTCTGGAGATTAACTCTTTGCAAATATTTTTTTCCCAGTTTGTTTGCTTGCTTTTGACTTATGCAAGAACTTTAGTTGAAGGATGTGTGTCTAAGTTTTTGCTACTCAGGATATCTTCCTAAAAGTTGCTTAGCTTTGATTCATTTCCTTTTTTACCCTCCTTTCGTTCTCCCTCTTTTTTCCTCCTTTCCTTCCCAGTCTAATTTCTTAAAAAAAGAATTTGAGACAACTTGAAATGCTTTGTTATTAAGTAATAATCAATTCAATGGGTGGATGTTGTTAAATTATTTTAATATATATGACAATGGTTCATCTATTTTGAAGGCCATGTTTTTGGTATACTGCGCATTGGAGAAAGAACCTGTGCCAATGTCCTTGCCTCCAGCCTTGGTGCCACCTTCTAAGAGAAAAACGGTCAGTATACCAGGCTCTGTGTGGTTGACCCCATCTTCAGCATCAGCCAAGGAACTTTATCACTCCTTACCACCTGTAGGCATTTTACCTGCCAAAGCAACATTAAGACAGGTATAGACTTATTAGTGTTAAAGACTTTTTTTTTAAACAAAGTGCATGGCATTTTTTTTTAAACAAAGTGCAAACATTTTGATTGCTTGAATATTGAAGGAAAAATCAAAGGGATCAAAGATTTAGAATGCCCTCTGGTTGAACCTGCATAATGGGAGGTCTCAGAGAAGACAGATAATCCTTCTCCTTCATGTGGCCTTACTTAGATCATATGAATGTTTTATTGTTTTTGCCTTGACCTACCTGGAATTAAAGTTGGAGATACAAAATTCTCCATGCTAATCTAGCATGCTTGCCCTGGCATACTTAATGGATGTTTTTGTTTGTTTAATCTCTAGTTAACTCTTGATTCTTTGGGATCAAATTATCCAATTGTGGGTGGTCCAAGGCCTTTTTTCCTCCATCTTGCCTCTTGTCAGGTTGAGTAAAGGAAAATGATGACAAGATATGCACATCAGCCAGTTTGGCTACAGTTAAGAATGCTGAATGCAACTATAAAAAATGGAGATTGAGAATTATCTGAGTATCTTATTTACACAGACTCTCTCAACTACCCATATTGATATGGTCATTCATAAGTCAAGAGTTAACTGCTTGAATTTACCCATTACTTAAAAGAAAAAAAAGTAAAATGGGCATCTATAAATATAGTCCCAACTGAGCTCTATTTTTCTTCCTTAATTTTCTCTTCATAGCATGTCAATTGGGGTGTGATGGAAGTGATAGACTGTTGCTGTAGTTAGTGAGGTAGAATTGCTCAGACCTTTGTGGCAGACATTCTCATGGGTTAAAAAGTGGTGCTTCAAAGTTTGTGCTAGCATTACCTGTAACATTGTTGAATGTTTCCTATTCTGACATGTTCTTCATAGAATTTGGTTTGTGTGAAATAAACCAATCATGGTGACAAAAAAAAAAAGTTGGTTTCATTTTGGCAGAAATACTATATATATATTTTTTTCCTGTAGTGGGTTGTATCCCCTGCAGAAAAAGCTAAATATGATGAAATCTTCTTGAAAACTGATAAAGACATGGATGGATTTGTGTCTGGATTGGAAGTCCGTGAAATCTTCCTGAAGACAGGTTTACCTTCTGCTGTACTAGCCCATATTTGGTAAGATTTTATTTAAATTGACTTAAAAAGCAAATATGGTTTTGTATAACTCATTTTGTGTATTCTTATTTTTAAGCTTTTGTAAACAGGGTAGTTTTTGTTCCAGAATCCTTTGTAGAGGTCGTTTAAATCTGAGGATTTCTTCTGGATATTGGACAAAAGCTTGAGAATGGGTTACCTGAAATTTTATGAGACTGACAGTGTCAGTTAATGGTTATTAGAATGCTAAAATGCAGTTTATATCTGTTTATATCAGTTAAACTTAAATTTTTAAAGGGTGAATCCAAAAACCTGAAATTTAAGCAATATAAAAATAGTATCTTCAAGGCATACTCTTATAATTCTGAAGGGTATATGTATACTTGAATATGTTTCCATAGGAATTACACATCCAGTCCTTGAAAAAGACAAACTTCAGTGTCTCTAGTGAATTTCACACTAAATGAGATAATGTATATGAAAATGCTTCCTAGTGTGCCTGCCACCAACCCACGTGACTGTACCAAGGTGGTCTTGAGGCTTTCAAGAGGCCATAAACACCAGAAGTAGAACTACATAGTTGCAAAGAGAAACTTAGAACAAAGGAAGATGATAGATCTGCCTCAAAGGAACAAAAACCCAAGACTGGTAAAGATTAAATATGTGTAACTAATAATAGCTGCCACTTTCGAGTGCCTAGGTTGGGCTGTATGCTCAATAAATGACAGCTGTTGTGGGCTTGGCATTATGCCCAGATTTCTTACATATTTTGCCTTTAATTTTCATGGTAACCTTGCAAGATGGATGTTATCTCCACTTTAGATCAAGAAACTAAGGCTTGGAGAGGTTAAAAAATTTGGCCAAGGTCACAAGAAGAAATAAATAGAAAAGCTGGAATCCAAGATTTCTGACACCATAGCCCTTTGTATGTTCATCAGGCCACATTGGCTTTTAGTGAATCAGACAGATCAGGAGAGCTGAGCTTTTAAAAAAAAAGAAAGAAAAAGCAAATAGAATAAAACATTTGCTGTTTCTCTTCAAGTGATTTGTAAAGCTTTCCAGATTGCTGCCTTCTCTTCACATGTGATCTCCATTTGCAGCTGTTGTTTCTGCTCTGACTTGGTGATCCTTATATCCTCCTACTCTTAAGAGTTGGAGGAAGCAAGCCAAAATGGAAATTTTTGCTTGTTTTAGAATCATTTTAATGCCACTAATGAACCAAATTTGTTGAAACTTAGGTTTCATTTTTAACATCTTGTAATGTTGAGAATGTTGGGATTCTTTGGCCCACCACAGCTCTTACTATTGTAGTGGTTTTGCAAATTGATAAGAAAGCATAAAGATAACCAGATTAGAGGCCTCTACTCAGCATCAGGGTGGAAATTCTGTTTTTTTTAAACCATTTAGTTGATGTCTCTCTCCTAATATTTGAATGAGTTTTGGGCAAGCCACATGTTGATGTGACTTTCTTTTTTAATTCAACTGATCTTTTTTTTTTTTTTTCAATAGCTACACATTTCTAGTAGCTAACAAATTGAACAGTACAGGTACAGGGCATTGCCATCAGCACAGGAAGTTTTATTGAACAGCTCTGATGTAATTTATCATTAAATTTGGTACCTTAGAAAGTGAATGGGGTATTCATAATCACACCAGGACAATAGGCTTAAGCTGTGACTGTCTTGGGAAAACCAGGACATAGGGACACTTCAGCTAAATTGACCATTTTTGGAACTTTACTTCTAGTCTTTGTATCTCTTAGCTGACAAGACATGAGTAAAGCAGATGGTCTCAGCATCTCCAAGCCTATAGGTAGGTGTGGTAGACAGCCTCTCAGATGGTCCCTGATGAACCTCATTCTCTGGTATTCATTCCCTTTTGTAATTCTCACCTGTTGAGTGTAGGCAGGTTGTACTAACTTGCTCTAACAAATAGAGCAACTGATGATTTTAAAAAGCTACACAGTCATATTACTTTTCTCTGAATTTTTAGAATGATAATTGTGGCATTTATTTAAAGTTCATTTTGTTTATTTGTACAGGGCATTATGTGACACAAAAGACTGTGGGAAGCTTTCAAAGGATCAGTTTGCCTTGGCTTTTCACTTAATCAATCAGAAGTTTATAAAGGGCATTGATCCTCCTCATATTCTTTCTCCTGAGATGATTCCACCATCAGACAGGGCCAGTTTACAAAAGGTAAGACAACTTAAAAGAAAACCTAAGTGCATTAACAGAAAGGAACAAGTGCTATGTCAGATGACAGACTTAATTTGTATGGAATAGTGGAGAAAATATATCTGGCTAGGAGCAGAGCCATTTACTGTTTGTGGTTTAGTTTGTGCCTATAAAATATGCTTGAATGCCTTGTATGATATCCTTGGGCCATAGCTCATTTACCCCACCATTCATTACACATATGGTAACCATATTTTCCAATCTCAAAATTGGAAAAATGTGGTCTCATTTTTTTCCTCCTGAATTTGTGAATTAATTTTTATGAATAGGTTATAAAATTGAAATGAAATTTTAAAAATTAAATAATTGTGTTTTGTTTGATGACTCACTCTTACAGAAATAATACAAATTTAACCCCAAACCTAGGACATTATGATTGCTTGTTGTCAATTTTACATTAAAAAAAAACATTTTTGAGGAGAAATCTTGCATGGGTTTTGCCATATAGAAGACACTATTCCTGAGCACCTGGCCAAATTTCATATCTGAACAACTAGAAAGCAGGCTTTATCTGCTTTGGGTTTCTGGCCAGCAGTGGGAATTTCAGAACTACATTGTTTCAGCCATGTTGTGCTTTGATTTTTCTCTTCTCATCTAGAAACCTTTCTTAGTATAGTGCATTTACAGTATTTTGGCCTTAATAAAACTTGAAAAGGATTTGCATGCTCTAGTGGCTTACTTGCCTTTAAAAATACATACTTTGTATCTTTAAGTCTCTTGTGACCTATAACGTAACCAGTGCTGTAGTGATTCCTAGTTACATATAATAGGAGTTGCCAAATGTGGTATGAGAAGAGCTTCCTTTAAAATGTCAACAGAATATTTTGCATTAATTTGTCACATAGATTAAAAAATCCCATTTTAACAAACTTAATGAAAGTCAAAATTGGATTTTTTCTAAGTCAACTAATGGAAATTTATAGCCATCAGGTGTAAACATTTGATAAGAGTTCTTATCCTTATTTTTTAATAAAAAACGTATTATCTGTTCTGTGAATTTTTTGGGGGGAGCATTTTGTGAAATTTTTGAGATTCCTTGTGATATAGGAGATGAGTTCCCTAAGCTGTGGAGAAGGCTAAAAGTGATACGTGATACTATCCATAAAGATAAAGTTTACAAATTTGTATTTATGCCCTCTGCTATAACTGTATCTCAGTTATGGAATCTTGTATTGTTTCATCCTTTTTCTTTTAATATCTGTAGACTCTTTTTTTCCCTTGCCACCTTCATTTTATACTCAGAGTCTCCCACCAATACAAATTGCAACAGAACTTTCTGAAGCAAATGACATTTGTTCATTGAAGTCTCTGTAACGCTAGCAGACACTTCAAGTTGCATCTAATGTATAGTTTTTAATTTAATTGATTTGTCTGAAGTCCATTCATTAGAGCACAGACACCTTTGTCTATTCATGTCATAATCAGTATTATACATTAAAATGGGATTTTATCACTTGTCTTATCTATTAACCAAAATTTTTAACCTTAAAAATTAAAATTTGCATTTGTTTTGTCTTTCAAATAATCTCTTTATAATCTTATTTTTTTTAGAACTGCATTTTGTGCAGCTTTGACTAATCCTTTTTTGAATGTTGCTTTCCTTTCTGTGTTTTTTCTAGTTTGGACTATTTTTTCCATTCTGCAGCACTCTGCTTTTCGCCTTTCTTGTACTGTCAGTTTCTTAACTCTACTCTCTCAAGGTTAGAGCTTTACTTTATGCCTTTTTTAGCATTACAGTTTTTGATTTACAAGATACGTTTTGAAATTAGAGATTTTTTATGCAGCAAAGTTGATGCAGAGAAACTACCTAAACAGTGTGCTTTTGTCATGTGTCTGTTACTTGGTGCTTGTGTGCATTTTAACTTGCTCTTGTCCACTTAAAATCCCCAAAGTGGAATTTTTGTGTGATGCACAAAATAGGGTGAGAGGAAAATATTTTGAAAGAAGGGGACATGCTACCTTTTTCTTCATATGCCCTTCTTATACTTTATATAGTGTTAACTGAACTTTTTCCATGCTTCATCATTGCATGCCATTTTATAGCTTTAGAATGAGAATTTAATTTTGGTATCAACAATCAAGGAGTGACACAAGTGTACCAACTATACTATACTGATCTTCCTTCTAGAGTCATCTGTTGTATTACCTTATAACTTGTTTGAGGTCAAACTTATTTATCTCATTCTTCTTATTTGATATTTTTAATAGTGAAAGACTGTCAAATGTGTCACTTTTCAAATTAGAATGACCGAAGAGGTGTGGAAGTCATGAGTTTCTTGCACCTCTGAGAGCAAATTTCTCAGTAGCATTTAGGTGATGTAAGTTACACTTAAGTTACATGTTGGTGATAGAAATGAGACCAGATGCAGTTTTTCATTTTGTTCACCTGTAAAACTGTCTGGCCAGGCTTAGCTCAAAGTCAAGTTTATTCAGTTAAAAATCCTAGTGAATACCTGTCATCTTCAGAAATCCACTTTATAATTTCTAATTTAATTTAGGGTGATAAGAGTCTATGAAACATAGTTAAATAGTAAGAGGTATATTTGATATAAATATATAATTAATATAAAATTGAGGATAACATTAATTGAATCCTAATAGATGAGTTTTGGTATTACAGTCAAAACAAAACACCTGAGGACTAATAATGCAGTGTAACATAAAGAAATATAGAAGGAGTTACTTTCCAAATATTATTCATGTATCTGTTTATCCAGTCGACTTTTAGAGTAAAAGTTTCATTTCCCTAAATGATCGTGATATGCAAGTGCCAACTGGCAATAGTGTGAAATAGCACTTGAATTTCATCAGAAGTTTCTTGATCACTGTCTCCTAATAGCTGGTTCAACTTTAAGCAAGTCTTTTAATCTGTTTCCATCACTCTAAAATGTGGTTAATAATAATAATATCTGCCCTACTTACAACCTAGTTTTCAGATTAGTTTTGAGAATTGACTAATGGATTTTAAAGTGCTTAGTAAATTGTAAACCACCATACAAATGTGAGGAGATGAGAAGTTAACTTTTAGATTTCTTCCTCTGTCGTGTAAGTTGGTGACATATATTAAGTTCACAACAACATAAGTATCAATACTAAGTTTTATGTTTTGCTAATAAGGTCCTCAGTATAGCTTAATGGAATGGTTACCTTCTTGCTCCGACTTCAACCAGCTAATAAGGCATTAAAAATGGTTCACGAAGGTGATTGAGCCAGGTTGGAAGCAACTCATTGGGAGGCCATCTATCTTTTAAGAGCATATTCTGTTTAAGGAAGTTAGTTATAATAATAGCTTAAATTTATAAAATACCATAAAGTTTGTAGAGAGTTCACATACAACATTCGTTCATTTAATTGTTAAAGTGGGCAGGGCAGAGATTATTTCTCTGTTTGACAATGAAGATCATGCAGCTAGTAAAAGAGCAGAGCCCAGAATACACCCAGCTAGATTTTCTAACTACAAGCACCAGAGACCAATTTTGATATCTTCATTATTGAAAGAAAACCATATGTAAAGTATATCACATATGAAGACAGTTTGACATATGGAAGTATTAATATTTACTATGGAACATGCTGAGCAGTTAGTTTTTTTTTTTAAAACAGACACAGAAAAACCTTAACAAAAGCAAATACTTGTTGAACTGGATAAAATCAACCATCATTATAATTCTTGAGATTCAGCAAAAATTTGTGTACTTAACTCTGTGACAGGTAAATACAAATACAGATAAGCCACCATCCATCTCCCTAAGAAATTTATACTTCAGTGGAGAAAATAGTTTATAAATTTGATACCTGCTTTACTGTAAGGTTCTGGACAGGCAAGAGTCAAGGACATTAAGATGGGGCATGTTATAGAACAACAGTTTTTAGAGAATTTAAGGGAAAATGTCTTAGTATGTAACTGTGTGTGTGTATAAAATTGCACTAGAAATGGTTTTAAGTGAATTGTTAGTAATACCATAAAATATATAATGCTCTGTATCAGTATACTGCTTTTAAACATTTTGAATGTTTTGCCATATATAATTTTATAGTAATAATATTATAATTATGAACTTTTGTTTTTAGAACACCATAGGATCAAGTCCTGTTGCAGATTTCTCTGCTATTAAGGAGCTAGATACCCTTAACAATGAAATAGTTGACCTACAGAGGTATGTAAAGTTACAACTGACTATATAAATACACACACACACACACTCTTTTGTTTTCTGGTATACATCTTGGTAAATGCTACTTTATTTGGTTAAGTACCATGGTTCTTGAATTGGGGATCAATGTACCTTATTTCATCAAATCTAAGGCAGCTTTAATTGCAGAATGTACTATTTTTT
This sequence comes from Manis pentadactyla, assembly GCF_030020395.1. Classification (NCBI taxonomy): domain Eukaryota; kingdom Metazoa; phylum Chordata; class Mammalia; order Pholidota; family Manidae; genus Manis; species Manis pentadactyla. Next base: position 41,070,314 of record NC_080022.1, on the reverse strand, counting down.
TATGTATAATTAACCAAAGAAAAAATCACTGCCAAATAAGCAATGGCATGCCATCCACTTTAAGATACTCTTTCATGGCAGACAGTGAAAAATGTGTATGTTAGAATGAATGAAATATAGTTTTCTTTCAATTTTAGATATTTGAATAACATATTAAGAAAACATTATTATTTAATACATTTTATGGAAGGAATATTAAAAGCAGATACCATGCCAAGACTTTTTATAACATATCTCATTTAATCCTCACAAAAATCTTGTGACTTGAGATAGAGGTTATTGTTCCTATTATACATGTAAGGAGTTAATATACTTAGAGAGGTTATTTTCCCAATAGCAACATGTCAGCAGTAGAACTAATGCCTGATCTCAGGACTACTGATTTGGAGTTGAATCTTCTTTTTTATGCGTAGGTACTGTGTAGAACACTCTTGAATACAATTAGATTTGAATCTAAATACAGCAGGTATTTTTGATATTTCCTTAATTCCTTTGTTCCCTGGAAACTTTATGGTTAATATTCATTGTGAAAATGACCTCCTAAATTACTTTTTAAAAAGTGAGACCATTTTTCCAGACTTTGGATTTAAATATCACTTTATATTTACACAAACCTTTTTTTTTTTTTTTTGTAACTTTCACAACACTTTGAAGCAGATGATGGCTGATACTTTATTGATGGTATTGAGACTTAAGGAAATTAAATTTATCTGACAGAAAGTTAGGAATGAGTTTTCCTCATCCAGGAGGCTATATTAAGATTGCTTTAGAGAAGGTTAGTTGTTACGATTATTTTTAGTGTAAGAAAGAACTCAACCCAGGCTAACTTAAGGGAGAGTGAATTTACTGACTTGTGAAACTAAGACCACTTAGAGGTAGGGGTGGTTTAATGCCTAAGTGTCATATTGGGGCTCAAATGGTACAGTCAGTTATCTTGCTCTCTTCATTTCTTGTTTCCACTACCACTGGGTTGTTCTATTCTCAGATAGACTTTCCCATTATGTTTTCAAGGGGGCTGTAGCACATCTAGCCTCATGTATGTATAACATCAAACCTAGTATAGTGCCTCTTTTCTGACAGTTCCTGTAAAAGCTCTAAGATTTAATCTGATTGGACTGGCTTAGGACCCTGCCTACCCCTAATGTAGTCATTGGACAGGGATATATAGTTCATTGATTTGCTGTGAACTCTGTCCTGGGAATGATGGTGTGGGGGTGGTTTTCCACTAAGACCACATGGAGGAGGGGAGTGTTTCCACATGAAAATTCTGCCATGAGGAAGAATCAGTTCTCAGGAGGTAAATGCCTACTGAAGGCAGTATAACTTCAAATCCACAGTAATTTCAGTGATGGGCCTTAGTATCATCTACCTCTTTGAAATTTGACTTGACATTGATTTGATTTGACTTTTTGACATTCTGTAAACCTAGTCTGGGCACTTTTTAAAATGTTATTGTTTAGTTAGGAGCATATCTGCCTTCTACTAAATTCTACCAAATTCTTACTTCCTCTCCAAAGATTGGCCTTTGCCTGTTACATAAAGCCTCTAATACAAGAATCATAGAAAGTAAAACAAAACAAAACAAAACAAAACAAAAAATCCTTGGAGATTGTATAATACAATTTCTTACTTATGAAAAAAAGTCAGATCAGCAACAGTGTTGGCTGGCACCCAAACCAGGTTAAATTCTAGTTCTATATTCTTTTTATTATTTTATTACATAAATCTGCTTCTCATTAAGTTTTGAATATTTTTTACTTTGGTTTGGAATGAGTAAACATTTTGATTACTGAGTCTGTAATGGTGTATAGACTTTTCATTTTCATATGGTTCATAAATAGTCCATTAACATTTTGCTTGCCTTACATGTAGTACACATTGAATAGTAGATAGATTTGAAAATATTTGCCTTCTGTGCCTCTCAAGCCTATGAAAATAGACATACACCCCAATATTCCAGGACTTGCTTGACTTCAACAGTAGTTATTGAACATACGAAATGTTTTTGTAGTGAACTCTAATAGGAATAGAGCATCATACATAAAATGTTCTTGTATGTGAAAACATTTGTAATATTAGTTACATTTTGGTCAGCTGAGCTTTCACAAACTTCTAGTAACCATAGTGTTAAGTTGTACCAGTGGCAGTCTTGCATAGTGAATCACAACTAGCAACATAAAAAGAAAACATACCTAACATTTTGTGACTTTCTGTCTTAGACAATCGTAGAGCTCCACAAGCTTTGTAGGATTTAGATTGTAGTCATATTATAAATGTGTAGTACATTTATACATAATTTGACATTTGTGAAAATATTTTCCCTAGGCTTTTATTTTAGGTGCGATTGATACTGTAGGCAAATTTCCATCATCTGTCAACTCCAGTAATGTCTTAATGTGGCTTATCTACTCATGCTAAAATTATTGTTGTTAAAATTCACTTTTGTAAATGGTTGTATTAGGTCACTATCCCCAAGTCTTTGATATAGTACATTATGAACCTTGGCTTTTGTTATTGTGAATAACAAGTTTTTCTGTGCAGTGCTATTACTCTTCAGCCTTTAAATCTTCTATCAGTATATCAGGATATAATGTGTGTAACTACAAAACAGGAAAGAAGAATTTAAACATATTTTGTTTTTGGCTTTTACTAAAATTGTTATCTGAGGAAAGATTAGCCCTTTTTTATTTGTTGGTTCCCAGATAAAGATATTTAATTTTAGTCCAGGGACCAATCTGCAAATGAACAACACATATAATATGGACTTGAAAGGAGTATTTAATGAATGATGCTTTATAAGATTTGCTTTTTCTCCATTGATGATGCTTATAATACTACTTGTAAATATTTTAAAAATTTGGAAAATACAGAAAAGTATAATGAAGAAAAGAATATGTTTCTTAGAATAACATTTTGGTTTTGAGCATTGATATCAATGGAGATATGAAAGCTATGTATAACCTCAAGAGTTAGTTGGGTAAAGAATGTTCTTTGTTACTAGTCAGAAAAAGAGACATTGTTTTCATCTAGTTCGAGTTCAACAAATTGTTTCTTGTTGAAAATACAAGACACTGAGAGCTTGAGGCAGGTTGCTTGTGCCATTTTTTTCTTTAAATTTTTCATATGATTCCTTCAACATTTGATAAAGGGATTTAGGTCGGTCAATCAGATTAAATTGGTATGATGTTTTTAATTTAAAAAAGAAAAAGCAATGGTTGTAATACAGTAATCTCATCAAGTACCGGGATCTCTCACCTGAGCTCAAGGTGAGATTTTTTTTCATTGCCTACTAGTTTTTTAAAATTCATTTTATTATCATTAATCTACAATTACATGAAGAACATTATGGTTACTAGACTCCCCCCTTCACCAAGTCCCCCCCCTACAAACCCCATTACAGTCACTGTCCATCAGCATAGTAAGACACTACTTGTCTTCTCTGTGTTGCACATCCCTCCCTATGCCCCCCCACCCCACATTATACATTGCTAATTGTAAGGCCCCCTTTCTTTTTCCCTGCCCTTATCCCTCCCTTCCCACCCCTCCTGCTCAGTCCCTTTCCCTTTGGTAACCATTAGTCCATTCTTGGGTTCTGTAATTGTGCTGCTGTTTTGTTCCTTCAGTTTTTCTTTGTTCTTATACTCCACATATGAGTGAAATCATTTGGTACTTGTCTTTCTCCTCCTGGCTTATTTCACTGAGCATATTACCCTCTAGCTCCATCCATGTTGTTGCAAATGGTAGGATTTGTTTTCTTCTTATGGCTGAATAATATTCCATTGTGTATATGTACCACATCTTCGTTATCCATTCGTCTATTGATGGACACTTAGGTTGCTTCCATTTCTTGGCTATTGTAAATAGTGCTGCAATAAACATAGGGTTGCATCTGTCTTTTTCAAACTGGGCTGCTGCATTCTTAGGATAAATTCCTAGAAGTGGAATTCCTGGGTCAAATGGTATTTCTATTTTGAGCATTTTGAGGAACCTCCATACTGCTTTCCACAATGGTTGAACTAATTTACATTCCCACCAGTAGTGTAGGAGGGTTCCCCTTTCTCCGCAACCTTGCCAACATTTGTTGTTGTTTGTCTTTTGGATGGTGCATTGCCTACTAGTTTTTTCATCTGAACATCCAAAGGCACATGACTTCCTAATATTCCACTGACCACTATCCTTATTGCTTTTATTTCCCTTTCTCAGTGATACTACCATTCATCTAGTCACTGAAGCTAGAAACCTGAGATTTTTCTTCCTTTCATCTTTATTCTTCTATCTTTGAAATATTTCTTGAAGTCATTTCTACCTTCCATGTCCTGTGCCTGTCCAGCACCTCCTCATCCTTCCAATCTCACCTTAGACATTGTTTCCTCCAGAAAGGGAAGCCTTCTCTACTTTACCTCCCAACCCCTATACCTATCAAATCTTAAGAATCTGTCTTACATAGTTTTTATATTTAAAGTTGTTATAACATTTACTATATGTTACCGTTATCTATTTTATTTGGGTCTCTCAGGAGACATGTACTTCTTAAGCATGGGACTGTGTGCTTGTTTACTGTTGTATCCCTAGTGCTTAGCTTATATAATAGATGGGAAAATAATTTGTTTAGTATCTGTCCTATCATTCTACTGTTTCCTGTCATAGTTTTAGGCTTTACTTCTTATTTGTATCACTGCTATAACCTCCTAATTGACTAACTGCTTTGAGTCTCTCCTTCCTTCCTTTGGACCATCTTATCTCCAACTGATAAATAAAATACAGCTCAGATCCCTCAGTGATCCTATCCCCAACTGGATCCAATTCACTTTTCTGAGTATGGCATAAAGGTTCTTTGTGATGTTCCCTTGGCATCCTGACCATTCTTCTGCCACCTTCCAAAATAAAGTAGAATCATCTCCCGCTATGATGCTGTAACACTCAAGAGCAGGCACTTTGTGTTTGCTTTTGCATTCTCAGTGTTTGGCATAGTGCTCTAATCTACCATTTCAGTTTCATCCCTCTTAACCATCCGTATGCTGGGTGGGCTTAATAGCTCTCACCTCAGTGTGCCACTACTTTTCTATTCTTCTGTGCTTCTGATCCTACTGTTCCTCTTTACCTGAGCACACCTCTTACCTTGTAAGCTTTTACTCATGCTTCAAAGCCCATCTTAAATAGCATAATCCTTTGTCAAATCTTCCCTGAAACTTTGATTGCTAGTTGCTCTTTCCTTCATCCTTATAGAAACTTTACTCCTTTATAATAGTACTCACATTTTATAGTGAATTTTTTTTAATGTCCTTTTTTCTTTTTAATTTGAACTTCTTTAGGGTAGGAGCTATGTTTAATTCATTTGGATAGATCTAGAAATTAATCCATACAATGCCTGACACTACAGAATCTCAGTATGGGTTAGTTGGTTGAATGAATGTATTAGAATATTTGCCACACTTAATTCTGGCAAAGTTTTCAGCAGACCAGAAACCATGTGGTAAGTGATGAAATAAGGCAAAAGGTCTTCTGAATAATAGCTTATTTTGAAGACTATATATAATAGGATTCTATAGACAATGGGATTTTTAATTTTCACAGGGACATTAGGGTTAGTGGGCTGATTTTTCATATTTTGCCAACTTGTTTTTGTGTCAGAGATTTCTTTCAAGAAGCTGATGAAGGGTAGTATATTCTGCCCCCAGAAAGAAAGAACATGTATATCCATGTACACAATTTTTGCATTTATTTCAGGAGTTCCCAGACCCATAGAAACTATCCATGGACCCAGTTTTAAGAGCTCTTGATCTAAAGGTAAAGTAGCTCAAGAGGGTATTATGCTCATTGAAATAAGCCAGGCAGAGAAAACAAGTACCAAATGATTTCCCTTGTTTGTGGAGTATAACAATGAAGCAAAACTGAAGGAACAAAACAGCAACAGACTTACAGACTCCAAGAAAAGGACTAAGGGTTACCAAAGGGGAGGGGTGGAGGAGGGTGGGTGGGGAGGGAGGGAGAAGGGGATTGAGGGGTATTATGATTAGTACACATGGTGTTGGGGGGGGGTCACGGGGAAGACAGTGTAGCACAGAGAAGAAAGGTAGTGACTCTGGCATCTTACTACACTGATGGACAGTGACTTCAATGGGGTTTGGGGGGGACTTGATAATATGGATGAATGTAGTAACTACAATGTTTTTCATGTGAAATCTTCATAAGAGTGTGTATCATTGATATCTTAATAAAAAGAAAAAAAAAGTAAAGTAGCTCAGATAGAGAAGTTCCCAGCAGTGAAAAGGCAAATACACTGAGAAATTGCTTCAGTCACTTCATATGGTGGTCGTGATGAATTGTGCTGAGGCAGGAGTTAGTATTGATTTGTCTTCTACCAGCTTCCACTTCCTTCCTGTCTCTGTCCTTTCAGCAAGAACATCAGGAAGTAAGAGCTACATCCTGTCAGGCCAATTTGTTGTCCTGGTCTTGGGCCAGAAACAGGATAGATAATTATAATAACAGTTACTAGGTATTGTGCTATGCCTGCTTTATGTAAATTCTCTTTAATTCCTGCAACATCACTGACAGGCAGTTAGCTTTATCTCAGTTTTTCAGATGAAGAATGGAGAAGTCTTTTAAGAAGCTTTCTCTGATACCCACCTTAGCTCAGAGAGCAATTTCCTTCTCTCAGGAAACTTAAGATACTGAATTATATTTCTTTCCCCAGTAGACTCTGAGCTCTGTGTGATAGCACAGATTGTCTCTTATTTGTAATGAGGCAATATAACATAGTATTTGAGAGCATGGACTTTCTAACCTGGTTTGGTTGCCTGTTTTGACTCCTGATATGATTTAGACAAGTTCTTTAACTATCTGTGCCTCCATTTCTTCATCTGTAAAATGGAAATATGAATAATACCATGTAAAATACTTAGTACAGTTCTTAGAACATGGTAAATTCTCAATACCTGTTAGTAATCATCTTCATTTTCATCCTCTCTACCACCACCACCACCACCATCATCCCTAACACCCAGCTCAGTACTTGGAGCACAGCATTTACTGAATAGGTGCTCCACAGTTATGGTTGGAGTAACTGAATGAACACTTCTTTGCCTAGTAGAAGAGAGACTAGAACTATATAACTAGGTAGCCTGAATCTGTGTTCCTAAGTGTGTCGGTCTATACATTGATCATACTTAAAAACTGATTTTCTTAAAAATATTTAAGGCAATATTAGCATATGGCTTGAATATTTTAAAAATTTATGTTTCTGTGACTTACCTGATAAGGGGTTAATATCCAGAATATATAAAGAGCTTACATGCCTCAACACCCAAAAAATGAATAACCTGATTAAAAAATGGGTGCAGGATTTGAACAGATACTTCTCCAAAGAAGAAATTCAGATGGCCAACAGACACATGAAAAGATGCTCCACATCACTAATTATCAGGGAAATGAAAATTAAAACCACACTGATATATCACCTCACCAGTTAGGATGGCCAACATCTGAAGACAAGAAACAACAAATGCTGGCGAGGATGCAGAAAAAGGGGAACCTTCCTACACTGCTGGTGGGAAATAAACTAGTTCAACCATTGTGGAAAGCAATATGGAGGTTCCTCAAAAAACTAAAAATAGAAATATCAACCCAGGAATTCCACTCCTAGGAGTTTACCCAAAGAATACAAGTTCTCAGATTCAAAAAGACATATGCACCCCTATGTTTATTGCAGCACTATTTACAATAGCCAACATATGGAAGCAATCTAAATGTCCATCAGTAGATGGATGGACAAAGAAGATGTGCATAGAGACACAATGGAAAATTATTCAGCCATAAATAGAAAACAAATCCTCCTACTTGCAACAACATGGATGGAGCTAGAGGGTATTATGCTCAGTGAAATAAGCCAGGTGGAGAAAGACAAGTACCAAATGATTTCACTCATTTTTGGAGTATATAACAACAAAGCAAAACTGAAGGAACAAAACAGCAGCAGACTCACAGACTCCAAGAAGGAACTAGCAGTTACCAAAGGGAAGGGGTTGGGGAGAATGGGTGGGGAGGGACGGAGAAGGGGATTAAGGGGCATTATGATTAGCATACATAATGTAGGAGGGTCATGGGGAAGGCAGTATTGCACGAGCAAGACAAGTAGTGACTTTGTAACATCTTACTATGCTGATGGACAGTGATTGCAATGGGGTGTTTGTGGGGGACTTGATAATATGGGTGAATGTTGAAACCACAATGTTCCTCATGTGAAACCTTCATAAGATTTTACATCAATGATACCTTAATAAAAAAAATTTATGTTTTTGGTTTAGTTCAGTTTCAATACCATTAGAAACCTCATTCACTCTGGGGAAGAGCATTGCTTATACAGTTGACCCTTAACACAGGTTTGAACTCCATGAAGGTCCACTTACAAATGCAGTTTTTAAAAATAAATATATTGGAATTTTTTTTGACATTCGTGACAATTGGAAAAAACTCACAGATGAACTTAGCTTAGAAATATTGAAAGAATTAAGAATAAGGTATGTCATAAATACATAAAATATATGTAGATATTAGTCTATTTTATCATTTACAACCATAAAGTCAACAGGAGGCTATTAGTATTTAGGTTATTAGAGAGTCAAAAGTTATATGCAGATTTTTAACTCCATGGCGGGTCCACACCCCTACTCCCCACTTGTTCCGGGGTCTGTGCTATCAAATCTGGAGGTCCTTTCCTTATGTAATCCAACCTGATCTGTTTCTGACCCTGTAAAGATCTGTGGTACTGATACTAGAAGGTCTCAATTGAGACTAACTCAGGAATGACATTACTGATGGAATAATTGAAGCTCTAGGTTGTAGTGTGTGTTTTGTAGTAAGGAGGAAACTTAATTCATTTTCACATAAAGTACATAGATGATCCTTTAAAACCTCTGTTTAGGGAAACTTCCCTTATTTGAAACCCTCCTTGCTAAAGTCTGAGTCTGTCTGTGCTGTCTAATAACAGTAGCAATTAACCACATGTGGCTGTTGACCACTTAAAATATGGCTAATCCAAATTAAGATGTACTATTAGTATAAAATACACTGGATTTCAAAGAAGAATATAAATATGTTGTATATATTGCATTAAATAAAGCATTTTAAGATAAATTTCACTTGTTCCTTTTTACTTTTCAATATATGACATAATTTAAAAATACATATCTGGCTTGCATTATATTTCTGTTGGACTGCTCTGGTCTGAATCAATTGTATTCTGTAAAAGTTACATTTCATATAGTTGCATAATTTTATGGCACTGGTAGCTAATTAAGGAGCCCTTACCTTTTTTAAAAGAGATTAACATATCTTAACTTTTAAGATGTGTAACAGTCTATTTTTGGGTAACAACAATATCTACCAAGAAATTTCAGTTCCTCAAGGATTTAGGATTCAGTCTTTACCAACATATTTAAGTCCTAACTACCATCACTCTGGATCCTTGATTACAACCTCTCAAAAGGCTAGTAAATGGTGTACTTTATACTGGCAAACAGTATAAGGGTAATTAGCTGACATTCATTAAACATGTGCTAGGCATTGTGCTGAAATCTTTCTAGATGAAATGTAAATTAGTCCTCCCCATCAACTTTATTATCCCTATTTTATAATTAAGGAAAACTAAGGCCTAGTTTTACATTTCTTTTCTTTTAGTTTTTTCACCTTATTTTGTTTTGCTAGGTAAGTAGAATAAGTTAGTTACTGGGGGTTTGCAAAGTCATTTATTTCTTTCTTTAAAAAATAAACCATCTAATTTTGGATTCTGCCGTTGACAAGGCAGTGGTCATGTGAGCCACACCCCAAAGTCTATGTTTTTCCTGATTGTAGATAAGCTCTCTTTTTAACAGTTTATGCCCATGAATGTACTGTTTGACTTATTTTTCAAAAATAAAACTCATTAAGACAGCCTCTCAGAACTAAGTTTAGTTATTCCCATAGTACCATATTCACCTAAACTTTCACAGCATTTTTTTTTACGGTTTTATAATTAATGTCTATGATTATTTTCTCAGCAAACTATAGATAGGGGCTCAACTTGAATCTCGTTTGGCATATAGTAGGTATGCAGTAACTGTGTTGAAGGAATGAAATAATACATAGTCATGTAGAGACTGTATATTTAAGGCAACTTTTAGAGCAATTTAAAACTTAAGGTGTAAATCAATGTCTTTACTCTCAAACTTAAGTTTTTGTTAACTCACTATGAATTCTTAGGTTGGACGGTTGTTTAACTTTCAGACTGATTTGAATTAAATGCCAAGGCTTTTTCATCAACTGTCTGTAGTTACTGTAATCTAGCTCAAGACTTCTGGCAGTTCTCAAGATAAACAGAGTCAGAGTGTTTGATTGCCTTTCTAGCAATTATTAGTTTTCTGAACAATAAGCCTCTGCTTCCTCTCTTCCCCCTATAGAACAGAAGCTTGCAGAGAAACAGGAACTGTATTGCTAAATAATGCCGTTCATGGTTCAGAAAAAACAGCTCAGAAACCTTTTGGGACTTCCATTGCCTATATATTAAAAATCTGTGTATCTTTACATAGTACTGAAGTTCTTCCATCATCTTACCCTGATCTACCATTCCAGCACATACCAACTCTCCACCCTAGATAAATTAGTCTACTATCTAGAATTTTCCCACTTCTGTGCCTTGTTTTTTCTTTTTTCTTTTTTTCTTTTTGCTATCATTAATCTACAATTACATGAAGAACACTATGTTTACCAGGCTCCCCCCCTCACCAAGTCCCCCCGCTACACCCCACTACAGTCACTGTCCATCAGTGTAGCAAGATGCTGTATAATCACCACCTGTCTTCTCTGCCTGTTTTTTTTTCATTATTGTCTCCATTATTTTTTAATTGTAAAGTACACATAGCATAAAGTTTACCATTTTAGCCATTTTTTTTTTAAAGTTCAGGAGGGCTTCAATATTAGTTTCCAATGAATCAAACGCCTCATATTTTATCCCCAAAGTACTTAACAATGATTGCGAGATCTATCAAGTGGAAAAATGATACTTCCATGCCACCACACCTATGTTGATAAGACAGTCAGATGAACTAAAGAATGATCCTGGACTTGTTTTGTCATCATGACTACTGGTGTGATATAATATCTGTAGCCCTGTAGTTACGTATATCCAGGCAGTGTGGACTAAGGCTGGCATGGTCTTGATTGATAATGAGAAAAATATTTTCCTTAAAAGAATATGAAGGAATTTCGATTAAAGATGGTGGTGTGAGAGGAGAGACAGAGGCTTCCTCCTAAAACTGGATACAGTTAGAAAATATAGTTGGGGCAACTAATTCTGAGAGAGCAACAGGGAAGAGGACAGCGCCAGACTGCACACACCTGGAGAAAAGAGCAGACCTCACTGAACGGGATAACGTACCAGAGCTGTGGCTCCGCGGGACCCGAGCCCCTCCCCCACCCCAGCTCACCAGCGGGAGGAAGAGAAACGGAGCAGGGAGGGAGTGGAAGGCTTGGGACTGCTGAATACCTAGCTCTGGAGATCTGTGCTGGGAGCACAAACCTACATTTCATGGTGCTTTCATCATACTCTTCTGATTAAGGGGTTGGAAAGCTGGGACAGGAGTAGGTCCTGGGGAGACTGGGATTCCAGCTGCTTGTGGAAAGCAGGGATACATATCCAGCTGCTCTGGGACAAAAGCTTATATCTGTGTGCTCAGCCCACTGGTTCAGGCAGTGGAGATGGGCACAGCAGCCAGGAAGTGGGGAACAGCTCTTTCTTCCCGCCAGGCACCAATACTGCTCCCCTGCGACCCCCGACATTGCTTCAGGGGCTCAGCACCTCCAGAATAGAGCTTCTGGACACTAGAGGGCGCCATATACAAACATGAAATGCCAAAGAAACCTGGTCCACAGTAAAATTGTTAATACAACTCCTGAGAAAGATTTAAATGATATGGACCTTGTGACTCTTCCTGAAAGGGAGTTCAAAATAAAAATCATCAACATGCCAATGGAGGTACAGAAAGACATCCAAGAACTCAGGAATGAATAGAGTTGGAGATCCAATCATTGAAGAGCACAATGGAGGATATTAAAAGCAGATTAGATATGGTGGAGGAGATGTTAAATGAAATAGAAACTAGAGAAGAGGAGTACAAAGAAGCTGAGGCACAGAAGAAACAAGGATCTCTAAGAATGAAAGAATATTGAGAGAACTGTGTGAACAATCCAAACGGCACAATATTCACATTAGAGGGATACCAGAAGAAGAAGAAGAGAGAGAAAGGGATAGAAAGTGTCTTTGAGGAGGTAATTGCTGAAAACTTTCCCAATCTGGGAAAGGAGATAGTCTCTCAGGCCATGGAGATGCACAGATCTCCCAACACAAGGGCCCCAAGGAAGACAACACCAACACACATAGTAATTAAAATGGCAAAGATCAAGGATAAGGACAGACTGATAAAAGCAGCCAGAGACAGAAATAAGATTACATACAAAGGGAAGCCTATCAGGCTAACATCAGACTTCTCAGCAGAAACATTACAGGCCAGAAGGGAGTGGCATGATGTATTTAATGCCATGAAGCAGAAGGGCCTGGAACCAAGACTACTTTATCCGGCAAGATTATCATTTAAATTTGAAGGAGGAATTAAACAATTTCCAGATAAGCAAAAGCTGAGAGAATTTACCTCCCACAAACCATCTCTACAGTGTATTTTGGAGGGACTGCTATAGATGGAAGTGTTCCTAAGGTTGAATAGCTGTCACCAGAGGTAATAAAGCCACAGTAAAGAAAGTAGAACAACTAATTACTAAGTAAATGCAAAATTAAATTAACTATCCCCAAAGTCAATCAAGGGATAGACAAAAAGTACAGAATATGATACCTAATATATATAGAATGGAGGAGGCAGAAAAAGGAGGAGAAATAGAAAAGAACCTTTAGATTGTGTTTGTAACAGCATACTAAGTGAGTTAAGTATAGACTCTTAGATAGTAAGGAAACTAACCTTGAACATTTGGTAACCACGAATCTAAAGCCTGCAATGGCAATAAGTACATACCTATCGATAATCACCCTAAATGTAAATGGACTGAATGCAACAATCAAAAGACATAGAGTCACTGAATGGATAAGAAAACAAGACCCATCTATATGCTGCTTACAAGAGACTCACCTCAAACCCAAAGACATGCACAGAGTAAAAGTCAAGGAATGGAAAAAGATATTTCATGCAAACAACAGGGAGAAAAAATCAGGTGTTACAGTACTAGTATCAGACAAAATAGACTTCAAAACAAAGAAAGTAACAAGAGATAAAGAAGGACACTACATAATGATAAAGGGCTCAGTCCAACAAGAGGATATAACCATTCTAAATATATATGCACCCAACACAGGAGCACCAGCATATGTGAAACAAATACTAACAGAACTAAAGGAGGAAATAGAATGCAATGCATTCATTTTAGGAGACTTCAACACACCATTCACTCCAAAGGATAGATCCACTGGACAGAAAATAAGTAAGGACACAGAGGTACTGAACAGCACTCTAGAACAGATAGACCTAATAGACATCTATAGAACTCTACATCCAAAAGCAACAGGATACACATTCTTCTCAAGTGCGCATGGAACATTCTCCAGAATAGACCACATACTAGGCCACAAAAAGAGCCTCAGTAAATTCCAAAAGATTGAAATTCTACCAACCAACTTTTCAGACCACAAAGGAATAAAACAAGAACTAAACTGTACAAAGAAAGCAAAAAGGCCCACAAACACATGGAAGTTTAACAACATGCTCCTAAATAATCAATGGATCGATGACCAAATTAAAATAGAGATCAAGCAATATATAGAAACAAATGACAACAACAACACAAAGCCGGAATTTCTGTGGGATGCAGCGAAAGCAGTCTTAAGAGGAAAGTATATAGCAATCCAGGCATATTTAAAGAAGGAAGAACAAACCCAAATGAACAGTCTAATGTCACAATTATTGAAATTGGAAAAAGAAGAACAAATGAGGCCTAAAGTCAGCAGAAGGAGGGACATTGTAAAGATCAGAGAAGAAATAAATAAAATTGAGAAGAATAAAACAATAGAAAAAATCAATGAAACCAAGAGCTGGTTCTTTGAGAAAATAAACAAAATAGATAAACCTCTAGCCAAACTTATTAAGAGAAAAAGAGAATCAACACACATCAACAGAATCAGAAATGAGAAAGGAAACATCACAACGGACCCCACAGAAATACAAGGAATTATTAGAGACTACTATGAAAACCCATATGGTAACAAGCTGGAAAACCTAGAAGAAATGGACAACTTTCTAGAAAAATACAACCTTCCAAGACCAAGGAAGAAACACAAAATCTAAACAAACCAATTACCAGCAAAGAAATTGAAGTGGTAATCAAAAAACTACCCAAGAACAAAACCCCCGGGCCAGATGGATTTACCTCAGAATTTTATCAGACATACAGAGAAGATATAATACCCATTCTCCTTAAAGTTTTCCAAAAAATAGAAGAGGCGGGAACACTCCCAAACTCATTCTATGAAGCCAACATCACCCTAATACCAAAACCAGGCAAAGACCCCACCAAAAAAGAAAACTACAGACCAATATCCCTGATGAACGTAGATGCAAAAATACTCAACAAAATATTAGCAAACCGAATTCAAAAATACATCAAAAGGATCATACACCATGACCAAGTGGGATTCATCCCAGAGATGCAAGGATTGTACAACATTCAAAAATCCATCAACATCATCCAGCACATCAATAAAAAGGACAAAAACCACATAATCATCTCCATAGATGCTGGAAAAGCATTTGACAAAATTCAACATCCATTCATGATAAAAACTCTCAGCAAAATGGGTATAGAGGGCAAGTACCTCAACATAATATAGGCCATATATGATAAACCCACAGCCAACATCATACTGAACAGTGAGAAGCTGAAAGCTTTTTCTCTGAGATCGGGAACAAGACAGGGATGCCCACTCTCCCCACTGTTATTCAACATAGTACTGGAGGTCCTAGCCATGGCAATTAGACAGAACAAAGAAATACAAGGAATCCAGATTGGTAAAGAAGAACTTAAACTGTCACTATTTGCATATGACATGATACTGTACAAAAAAACCCCTCAACCTCAAGACTCCACTCCAAAACTACTAGAACTAATAATTGGAATTCAGCAAAGTTGCAGGATACAAAATTAACACACAGAAATCTGTGGCTTTCCAATACACTAACAATGAACTAATAGAAAGAGAAAGCAGGAAAACAATTCCATTCACAATTGCATCAAAAAGAATAAAATACTTAGGAATAAACCTAACTGAGAAAGTGAAAGACCTATACCCTGAAAACTATAAGACACTCTTAAGAGAAATTGAAGAGGACACTAACAAATGGAAATTCATCCCATGCTCTTGGCTAGGAAGAATTAATATTGTCAAAATGGCCATCCTGCCCAAAGCAATATACAGATTTGATGCAATCCCTATCAAATTACCAACAGCACTCTTCAACGAACTGGAACAAATAGTTCTAAAATTCATATGGAACCACCAAAGACCCCGAATAGCCAAAGCAATCCTGAGAAGGAAGAATAAAGTGGGGGGGATCTTGGTCCCCAACTTCAAGCTCTACTACAAAGCCACAGTAATCAAGACAATTTGGTACTGGCACAAGAACAGAGCCACAGACCAGTGGAACAGAATAGAAACTCCAGACATTAACCCAAACATATATGGTCAATAAATATATGATGAAGGAGCCATGGACATACAATGGTGAAATGACAGTCTCTTCAACAGATGGTGCTGGCAAAACTGAACAGCTACATGTAAGAGAATGAAACTGGATCACTGTCTAACCCCATACACAAAAGTAAATTTGAAATGGATCAAAGACCTGAATGTAAGTCATGAAACCATCAAACTCTTAGAAAAAAATGTAGGCAAAAATCTCTTGGACATTAACATGAGAGACTTCTTCATGAACACATCTCCCCGGGCAAGGAAAACAAAAGCAAAAGTGAACAAGTGGGACTATATCAAGCTGAAAAGCTTCTGTACAGCAAAGGACACCATCAATAGAGCAAAAAGGTATCCTACAGTATGGGAGAATATATTCATAAATGACAGATCTGATAAAGGGTTGATATCCAAAATATAAAAAGAGCTCATGCACCTCAACAAACAAAAAGCAAATAATCCAATTAAAAAATGGTCAGAGGAGCTGAAGAGACAGTTCTCCAAAGAAGAAATTCTGATGGCCAACAGATACATTAAAAGATGCTCCACATTGCTAGTCATCAGAGAAATACAAATTAAAATCACCATGAGATATCACCTCACACCAGTAAGGATCACCACCATCCAAAAGACAAACAACAATAAACGTTGGCGAGGTTGTGGAGAAAGGGGAACCCTCCTGCACTATTGGTGGGAATGTAAACTAGTTCAGCCATTGTGGAAAGCAGTATGGAGGTTCCTCAAAAAGCTCAAAATAGAAATGCCATTTGACCCAGGAATTCCACTTCTAGGAATTTACCCTATGCTCAGTTTGAAAAAGACAGATACACCCCTATGTTTTTTGCAGCACTATTTACAATAGCCAAGAAATGGAAGCAACCTATGTGTCCATCAATAGGTGAATGGATAAAGAAGATGTGGTACATATACACAATGGAATATTATTCAGCCGTAAGAAGAAAACAAATCCTACCATTTGCAACAATATGGATGGAGCTAGAGGGCATTATGCTCAGTGAAATAAGCCAGGTGGAGAAAGACAAGTACCAAATGATTTCACTCATATGTGGAGTATGAGAACAAAGCAAAACTGAAGGAACAAAACAGCAGCACAATTACAGAACCCAAGGATGGACTAACGGTTACCAAAGGGAAAGGGACTGGGGAGGATGGATAAGAAGGGAGATATAAGGGTGGGAAAAAAGAAAGGGGTCTTTACGATTAGCATGTATAATGTGTGGGGGGGCACAGGGAGGGATGTGCAACACAGAGAAGACAAGTAGTGATTCTACAGCATCTTACTACGCTGATGGACAGTAACTGTAATGGGGTTTGTGGCGGGGACTTGGTGAAGGGGGGAGTCTAGTAAACATAATGTTCTTCATGCAAAAAAAAAAAAAAGAAAAAAAAAAAGAATGTGAATTTCATGATAGCAGGATGTTTTACTCATTCAAGTACCCCTGCATATAGCATAACACCTAGCTCATAGCATGCCCTGAGTAACTGTTTAATAAACAATGGACTAAAAAAAAAAAAAAAAAAGAATATGAAGGCTTTAGCCAGTGGTAAAGAGTTGCTAAATGTAAAGTCGTGCCCATGAGACACTCTCAGCCAACGAACTGAGAGCAAATTGAAAGAAAAATGCTTTTCTCACTGTGTGATTCAGTGTTTTCATCCAAGGTCCAGTCCATCCAGGTCCTCTGGGAGCTCAGCTGCAGTGTGTTTCTCTTCAGTGTGAGGTCCTAACTGTGACACTCCATTTTCTCAGCTGAAAATGGAGATAACACCCTGGAAGCCAGGTGCCAATCTGGGGGCGAGTCATCCTGCCCTATGGAGTCTCTGTAGCACTGACCTGACTTGCCACCCCTACCCACATTCTGGGTCCTGAGGGGAATTCCAGCGTCCTTGCAAAGATATCATTGAGTTCCTGGGGCCTTCCATCTGCCTGGCCCCTGGGCCTCAGCTTCCTCCTTCTCGCCGACTTCTCCTTCTTCCTCTGGCGCCTGCAACAGCTTTCAGTCATCTTCGCTCTGGTGGGCATTCAGCCCCTTGCTGTGATTTCCAACACATACACAAAGACAAGGACACACAGACACAGACAGACACGAACTCACAAACATAGGCACATAAAGACGAAGCCACACCCAAGCACAGGTAGGCACAGCGATAATATACAGACTCACGCAGAAATACTCAAAGACACACAGAGACACGGACACACACAGATACACACACACACACACACACACCCTGAGACTCAGACAGAAACACCCACACGCTCACAGACACGCTCACAGATAGACAGACTT
Organism: Manis pentadactyla; assembly: GCF_030020395.1. NCBI lineage: Eukaryota > Metazoa > Chordata > Mammalia > Pholidota > Manidae > Manis > Manis pentadactyla. The sequence goes on along the minus strand of NC_080022.1, from coordinate 41,052,230 downwards.
ACACAGACACACACTGACAGACACAAGCACAGGCACACAGAGTCATACAGGAACATTCACAGAGAAACAGACACACACACAGGCCTACATACACAAACACAGACCAAGTCAGACACAAACATGCAGAGACACAGACTCAGAAACATTCACATAAACACACACACACATATGCACGCACAGATTCACACAGAGACATACAGACACAGACACACCGGACCCGTGCGCACAGTAGACTTTACTAGGAACTGGAGGTCTGGAAGGAGTTTTCAGTACAAACAACATGCAAACAAGGGTGAGGTATCTTCCTTCAGAGCCCCTGAGCATCCTTCCCTCCCTCCCTTCTTTTACTACCCCCACCAAATACTCCCCTCCACTTTTTTTCTTATCAGAACAATTAATTGCTTCTCAGCTCCCCAGTTTCGACTCTGCTCTGGATGCCCCCTCACACATCTCTTCTCTCCTGAGTGTGCTCTGTCAAGTCACAGGCCTTCTGTGGCCTCTTCTCACATGCGGTTTTGCAGGGGGAGACAGTAGCATAGAGCTCAGTTTCCCCACTGACGTGAACTATGTCCCACACCCTCACACAACCTTAAAATACTGGCTTGATGTCTTAGTCTGTTCAGGCTGTTATAACAAAAACACCAAAACTTGGTGGCTCCTAAACAACAAATACTTATTTCTCATAGTTCTGGTGGCTGGCAAGTTCAAGATCAAGGCGCAAATAGATTCAAGGTCTGGTGAGGACCCACTTCCTGGATCATAGGTGGCTGTCTTCTTGCTGTGTCCTCCTTGGTGGAAGGGGTGCAGGGGCGCCCTGGGGTCCCTTTTTTTTTTTTTTTGGTATCATTGATCTACAATTACATGAGGAGCATTATGTTTACTAGACTCCCCCCTTCACCAAGTCCCTCCCACATACCCCATTTGTCACTGTCTATCAGCATAGTAAGATGCTGTAAAATCACTACATGTCTTCTTTGTGTTGCACAGCCTTCCCTGTGTCGCCCCCAACATTATACATGCTAACCATAAGGCCCCCTTTCTTCTTCCCCCCCTTCTCCCTCCCTTCCCACCCATCCTCCCTAGTCCCTTTCCCTTTGGTAACTGTTAGTCCATTCTTGGGTTCTGTGATTCTGCTACTGTTTTGTTCCTTCAGTTTTTCCTTGTTCTTTTTTTTTTTTTAAAGCTCAATAAATGATTGATATTTATTAATAATTGATCATTATTAATGATTATTTTTCACATCTTTATAGAGAACCAATTAAAGTTTTATCAGAGACCAGCTATCAGAAACCACTGAGTTAGTCAGTTGCTCTTTCCTAGGCAGGCGGTTGATTTGGGCACTTCCCAAATTATGTTTTATTTTGTTGTTTGTTTTATAAGTATATGTATTTTATTCCTTTCAGAATGGCAGGTGTTTTATTAATAGCATCTATGTCGTCCTCTTTTCATGCTTGGCGTACATGAGAGATGCAGCTTGAGTGTTTTGAGCTTATGTGTGTTATTATATGTGCTGTTGGATTTGGGGGAATTTGGAGAGGGATTAAGGCTCTGAGGAGGATAATCAACAGGTGGAGGGGCTTGATGTGCTTCTAGAAAAACGCCAGTGGTGGAAGCTGAGTCTGTTTTGATGAGAACTAGGGAGTTGAAACATAGGTGACATAGAACATGTCCTACAAAAGACTCTGAACGTAATCCAAGTTGGATTATTCATGAAAAACCTGAGATCCTTAAATAGCTTTTTGACATATTTTTCACATCCCTCTAAGATTCAACTGAGTTTTTTTTTTTTTTAAGAACAAATTCTTACATAGTGAATAAGTTACATGGTGAAGAGTACAAGGGCAGTCATCACAGAAACTTTCGTTTTTGCTCATGCATTATGAACTATAAACAATCAGTTCAAATATAAATATTCATTTGATTTTTATACTTGATTTATATGTGGATACCACATTTCTCTCTTTATTATTATTATTTTTAATAAAATGCTGAAGTGGTAGGTAGATATAAGATAAAGGTAGAAAACATAGTTTAGTGTTGTAAGAGAGCAAATGTAGATGATCAGGTGTGTGCCTGTAGACTATGTGTTAATCCAAGCTAGACAAGGGCAATAAAACATCCACGGATGCAGAAGATTTCTCTCAGAACAGGAGGGGTGAGGTTCTAAGCCTCACCTCTGTTGATCCCCAGTTTCTCACCTGATGGCCCCCCTGTGACTGTGTCTGTCTTAGGTTGTTCCTCCCTTGAGGAATCTTACCCGTCTCTGGCTAATCAGTCATCTTCCGGGGCCATACAGGGAAATGTAAAGTTGGTAAGTGAGAGAGAAGCCTTATTGTTTGAAAAGATTAGCTTTTTACTTCTTTGCAGATTTATGCCCTGTGGCTTCTATGCTCAGCATTTGTCTTGAGGTATCTTTACCACTTGGAAGAATTATGATACTCGGTTAATTCGATATGAGGCACGAATTCTATTTAAGGGTTGTAATTAGGAAGGAAGGTGAAAAGCTATAGAAGTAGCAGGCGGAAGAAAACTTGGGAAGATTGATTATTTCTTTGACATATCTTCTTGTAGAGTAACTTCAGCATGTATAGGTTTTAAACTACTAATTAAATTGCGCACACACATTAACATAATAGGAGTACAGTTACATAACCAAAGCAGACCTATAATTACCAGCCATCTCCAGTGAAACCAAGAAAACCAGTTAGGCACCTTAGGCATTTGTGAAAACTTATCTATGATAAAGTGGATATTGTCCAACTGAACTTGAACAGTCTGAGAGAAATCAGACAAATTAAAACAACCCATTCCTGGGGACTGTTCACATCCCATATGTTCTTTTAACAGTAGATAGTCTGTAGTTGTAAGATTTTGGAGTGCTATTTCTTTGTTCTTATACTCCACATATGAGTGAAATCATTTGGTACTTGTCTTTCTCCGCCTGGCTTATTTCACTGAGCATAATGCCCTCTAGCTCCATCCATGTTGTTGTAAATGGTAGGATTTGTTTTCTTCTTATGGCTGAGTAATATTCCGTTGTGTATATGTACCACGTCTTCTTTATCCATTCATCTACTGATGGACACTTAGGTTGCTTCCATTTCTTTCATTTTAGTCATTTTTAACCTTATAACTCATCAAGTACATTCATGTTGTTGCGCAACTATCATCATTATTCATCTCTGGAATTTTTTGTCCTCCCAGACTGAATGATTTAATAGGACTTGATGTCAACTTCAGTCAATACAGAATTTATTCCTATGAGCTCTCTTATTGATGCCACAACTTACATTGTTATACACTGTGTATACAGTCACAATGATTTGTCATTATTTTTTATGCATTTGTTTTTTAAATCCTATAGAAAATATAAAGGGGAATTGTAGACCATAATTATAATAATACTGGTTTGGGTTTTTTTGTCCATGTATTTATGTTCTTGGGAGATCTTTTATAGCCTCATATGGCTGTGAGTTACTGTCTAGCAGCATCCTTTGGTTTCAGCCTGAAGGACTCCCTTTAGCATTTCTTGTAGCACAGGTCTAATGGCTTCAAAGTGTCTTAGTTTTGTTTATCTGGAAATATCTTAATTTTTCCCACCTTTTTGAAGGCCAGTTTTGCCAGATACAGTATTTTCAGTTGGCAGTCTTTTTCTCTTAGCATTTTATGTATATCATCCCACTGCCTTCAAGGTTTGTGCTGAGAAATCCAGTGGTATCTTACTAACAATCTCTTATATGTGACAAGTCTCCTTCTTACTGCTTTCATGATTCTTTCTCTGTCTTTCAACAGTTTGGTTGTAATGTATCCCAGTATGGGTCTGTCTGGTTTTCCCTGCTTGGAGTTTATTGAGCTTCTTGGAATGAGAGTCATGTATTTCATGAAATTTGTAAAGTTTTAGTCTTCCTCTTAATCTGCCATTTTGCTGACATCCTCTGTCCTTTCTTGTGTAAGCTCTCTCTTCCATTTGAAATGCCATTTTCTATGCAACATTCATTCATTCATTCATTCTTAGCTGACATTTCGTCTCCTTTTCAAAACTTTCCTAGGATGGAATACTTTCTGTTGATAAACATACCACTTAGGATCTGCACAGCTTATTTTGCAGCTAAACCTTTTGCAGGGAAGCCTTTTTTGAGTCATCTTCTATGTTCCTATAGCATTCTGTGCCTATCTGTTGTAGCACAGTACACTGCATTGCAATTATTTTTTAGTATTTTTCTCACACTGAATTGTGAGTTTCTTAATGGCAGTACGTGTCTCATTGTTTTTTTTAAATCTCTAAAGTGTAGCACAGTGAGAAGTATGTAGTTGGACTCAATATTTGTTCAATCAGTAGATAGGTCTTAAAGTTGCATTGAGATATATTGAGTTCCATTATGTATTTTTTCTTTCATTCCTCACAACAATCCCTACATGTAATATGTCATAGCTATTATCTTCAATTTATTTTAAGGAATTGGCTCACACAGTTAGGGGGCTGGCAAGTCTGAAATCTGTAGGACAAGCCAGTAGGCTGGAGACCCAGGGGAGAGTTGCTGTTGCAGCTCAAGTCCAAAGACAATCTGGAGAAAGAATTCCCCCTCCCTTGGGAACTTCAGGTTTTTTTTTCTCTTAAGGCCTTAAACTGACTGGATGAGCCACACCTACACTATGGAGGGTAATTACTTTAGTCAAAGTCTATTGATTTAAATGTTAATTTCATCCAAAAAATTGCCTTTACAGCAACATTGAGACTGGTGTCTGACCAATGGGTGCCATGGCCTGGCCAAGTTGGTACATAAAATTGACCATCACAGGGGGTGATAAGAACCAGGACCCAAGCCCTACCAAGATTCTCTATCTCCCTGCCTTTTGCTTCAACTTCTTTGTGTGAAAGTTTTATTATTCTTTATTCAGGGACAGCGAGTGCCAGCTGCACATGGACTCACGTTTGCCCATCTTCATTATTTCACAGGAATAATTTTTAGTAAGAATAAGTAAGATAATCCATATAAAGTGCTTATCACATAACCCCTATCATGTAGTAAATGCTTAATAAATGCTAGTTTCTGTAATTGGTGGTGGTGGTAGTAGTAGATATATGGTAGTGGTAACACTAGTTTTCTATTAGTTCCAAATAAAGGCAGCCTACATAAAGATTCTGACTCTTGGCTTTGGTCTTGAGCCCATTCAAGAATTAATCCCTTTGATTGTGAGGTGGGATAATTGTGACTGGTTAAGCTTTAGTTGGGAGTCAATCCCTGGCCAGTCATTGCTCAGAGAGGTTGAGTCTGTAAAAAGATGGTCTTCTACTTGAACTATATGGTAGAAAGGTGATAGTTGAGGGAAAGCAGTTTCCTAAAAGGATTGTTGAGTCCTAGGAGAATAGAAGGTCAGCCAGAAAGAATAGCTGTTTCTACAGTGATTTAACTAAGATGAGCTGTGGTGGTATTTGATTTCTGAACCATTTTATTCCAAATCTTATGCTTTGAAAACCATATAATGAGTTTGTAAAAGTAGAGAATAAATTATTTTGATTATTTGAGACAAGATTTTTGGGCACAGATTTCAGATTATATATTCTACACCTGTGTGTTAGATCAGTGTTTTCTAAACTTTTAGATAATCTATAATTTCTTTTAATAAATTTAAAAGTTATTCCATCAGTGTTATTTTAAATTCTAAGTAATGTTAATATTATGAGTAAAAAGCAACCATAGCATAAGCTCAAAGCCTGCTTTTTTCCTGATTACATGACATCTGTACATTTCACCTTACAAATCTTAAAATGGTAGAGAAGTTAGCATCTGCATAATTAAAAATAAGACTGAGGCTATGAAAGGTTATATGACCTAATAGAGTCAGTATAACTATGTCATGGCACAGGCAAATTAAAATCCAGGCCTCCAGTTTTTAGTCCCATTTTCTTGTGCCCCCCTAATACCCAGATGCCTTACTGAAGACTAAATAATGAGAATAGCATATTGTCCTATGCTTGTTAGAGAAATTTATTGGCAGTTAAAACTACTTAACAATAAGAGAATCATTAGGATCAAATGTACCCAAAAGGATTTTTGTAAATAAGTTTCAGGGTTAAGAAATATACTTTTGTAAGTCTCACAACTTTAAAGTTTCTAGAACTGATTTTTAGTTTTGTTGTTTTCTGATTGGACAATAATGGATGCTTATGTTCAGAAAAAAAGACATAAAGCTGTGTATTTGGGAAGGGCTTTGAAGGTGATTTAATCCTGTTTCTCTGACAATATTGGTATTATATCAAAATTAAGACACATGGTTCACTTCCTTCTTCCCATAAACGAGCCTGAGAAAATTGAAGTGAATAGCATGAATGAAGGTCTCTGAGCCTGGCTGTCCTTGTGAATGGCTTTTAATTACTTTATAGTAGGTTTCTACAGTTACCAACTTGAGGCTTCTGAAAGCCTACTTGGGCTTTGGTTCAGATACTAGGTTCCACTGAATCAAAGCAGTCAGCCTGAGGGACATCAGGATGCTTTCTTCCTGTCTTTTCTTTATGGCTTAGGTATTTGTGTATTCTTCCGGATGTACCAGCATCTTTTGGAGTGAAAAGGGCTAGAGAGAAGGGGCGTGCAGGTTCATTTCTTTTCCCCTATCTGATAGTTACTAAGGTGAAGGCAGTAGCTTTTCTGCTATCCAAGAGATGAGTAGTGCTTTAGATGAAATGCTCACACACCTATTTTTGAAATCTGTCTTTTATCTGTTTTATTCACATGTATTGGAAGGGCTCCTTAGGATACTGCATCTAAATATTTTTTACTGTGGCACAGAATCTTAGATAGAATTAAGTTTTTAAGTTACTAATATTAAGCAGAGTGCCTTGTATTAGTTATGCATGCATCACTTTTAGAAAAATAGGCATGCTATTTGAAAGAGGAGACTGTAAGGAATATGGCCAAGCATGCTTACTACACTTAAGTGTGTGTTTAGATTTTTCACTTGCCTGAAATAAGAAGAATAGCTATAGGGATTAAGAGCCTATGAATACCACAAAATAACAGTTTGGTATCTCTCAATAATTATAATCTAAGTTAAATGTGAAAATTATTTGCAGCCTGACTTAAAGGACAGATTTTCACTTGTAATATTTTTTATAGAAAGTAGTATAACTGGTCACTTTATTATTTTTTTAAAGTTTTCTCTTCAAGAATGTACTTTATTTACCTTGATTTTGATAATGAAAAATTATTTTGAGACCAAAGTTTTACTAGGTAAAAGTGGATCAAAAGTTAAAATTAATTGATCTCAGTACCATGATAAATTCTTGTCTAAAGATTCCCATACTTTATTTAGTTGGGAATGGTCTTCATGATATGTTTGGAGACATCACCACTGCTCCCCCAACTGCCACACCCAAAATGAAGAAAGAAATTTGTACTTTCTAAGCTTCCTCCATTTTATCCAAACAGACTGTTTGCTGGTTAGAGCTGAGTCCCTTTTAATCTGTTTTACTTTTTCACCAAGTGAGCTTCCTTCTTTTGCTCTCCCATTTTTCTGTCTTGGCTGTGTTAAGTCAGCTTGCTACCTTCTCGCAGCCCTGTTTTCCTGCATGCACACTTGATCTTATGAGCAGAAACTGTCAGTAACAGCTGTTAACAGTGGAGCAGAAAGGATTGAATACAAACATTAGTGTGTGCAATGCTGATCTGTGATACTGTGTAATGTTTTCAGTTTTTGTTACCCACTGTAGGAAACAAGGGGCTGAATTGACACTGACCTCGAGTGGAATGCCTCTGAGGATTTGGGAAGAGGGAGGGGGCTAGGTTTTCATGTGACTTATCTCTGATATGCTTCAACAGGACTGAAAACGCTCTTCTGCTCACGTAAGGGGGAAAGAAAACATTTCCAAAATTAAGCTTGCAGAATTTGAGGGGTATATTTAGAGTTTTCTTCCTGTGTTTTTCTATTTTTGATTTTACCTTATTTTATAAGGGTTGGAAGTGGGGATGACCTTTACATAATAAGTAGATTGACATATGGGAGGAATGGGCTTCAACAACAATTCACATGGTAAGGGACTGTTTAAAATCTCCCCAACACTGAGACCCATATTGTGACCCATCTGACAACCGGTGAGCTTCTTGGCCATCTCAAGTGTTCAAAAGTAACAGTATACAAACAGCTTTATTCTTGTACTTTTTTATCCCATACAAATCTTAAGAACATTGTACTTACATATCTAAGACAGTTGATTTTTGTCCACATTTAAAATTGCACAAAAAGATGAGAAATATAAATGTAGCTTGCATTTGTCACCTAAGTATCTGCTTTGGCCTAAGTTTCTCACTTTCCTCTGTGCTGCAGGTTAATGGAACTTGAGCTTATGTTTGGGTTATGTCTAGGGCAAAACTTGTCATAAAGATCTGAAGAGAAACTCTGCAGTAGTAGTCTGGAGGAATTTTTAAATGCCATCCTCCCTTTTTCATGTTGCCTTCTTATACCTTCCTCCCCACCTCAAAAATGTATTGCTGCAGAAATCTTTAGCTTTTTCTTTCATATTGTAGAAAAGAGAAGAAAGCAAAAGGAGCTGTGTGTGTGCATGTGTGCACATGTGTGTGACTTCAGAATAAATGGCAGTTACACTTACTACGTCAAAAGAAATAGCTTTATTTTGTAATTCTGAATCCAAGATTGTTTAGGATTCATTCTAGGAATCCAGTCCTGATAGAACCATGTAAGAATTTAAATAATGATGGTTCAAACAAGAAGTGGATCTTAGCACGTTTGATCCAAAGAGTATGGAAAGAGAAATGCTAATATGATTCTTTTTTTACTTAGTGTACATTATTTTATATATTTGATCAATTGGGATTGATAGGTGGTCCTATCAAATAGCTTTTTTGAGCAGATGTGATATTTGCTAGAGCAAATGACCTGTGTATAGATAATCTTGCCATTTTCTCTATGTTGTTTCATTCTGAAATTGACACACACAGTGATTTAAGGGGGAATTAACACCTCGGTAAATGTTCTTTTCCTTAATATTGTTGACTGTTTCTGTTGGCCATTTCATTTGATTTGACAGTGGTACTTAAGGGTTAAGCTCACAAAGCTGATGCAACCCCTCCTTTTTTCAACCAGCAATTTTCATTGGACAGCATTTCCATAGCAACAGTGAGATCAGTGAAACCTGAGTGTTTCATTGATTATTTTTCTCCTCTTATAATCTATTCCCTTTTCACCACATTTTAGTGAGAAAGCATTTTTTTTTTTTTTACAAACAGAGCTTATATTGATTTCTATTCCATAAATAATTAAAAGAGGGTAGGAAAATCTGCCCTTTGTTTAAAAATTGAATGTTTCACTATGTATTTAAAAAGCGACTCAGGATTAGGAGGATGGATAACCATACCAGCTGTAGCTGATGTTCTCAAATATTCTTGCATTGTTTGCTGGTCTTCTAGGGAAAAGAATAATGTGGAGCAGGACCTTAAGGAGAAAGAAGATACTATTAAACAGAGAATAAACGAGGTTCAGGTATGTAAACTATTAAATTCAGTATTCCATTTCTGATTTAGGAGGATTCATTTTAAATGAATAAGGTTATTTACTATGTGATGGTTGTGGTGTTGGTGAGCAGGTCAAAGGAATACCTATTATTTTTAATACAAATATCTATGTTTTGCAAAATGTTTTTCTCTGAATTTTGGCCTGCAAAGAATTCATTGCAATGAGAAAACAGTATTTTTCAGCATAAATTTCTAATTTTAAAAGTATTTTTAAGAGAATATTTACCTGCATATTATATCATTAGAGATAGTTTGAATGATTTATGATATTAAATACTATTACAGCAATAAAATTAAATGAGATCATCATCATAATTATCATCTTTACCACAAAAGTGCAAATTGCTTTTTCACAGATGTGAGATTTTTGTTAGCTAGGAGACCTAATATTTTAAAGTACTATTTCTGATAATACTGGTAAGGTGAGAAATGATATGGAACTATTTAAAATAGCATTTTATAAGTTCCTTAGAAGGCAGGATATCTTAAACTTTGGCATAAAGAGATTTAATTCATGTTCACTAAGTGCTGTGTTAAGGAGCTTCATTTTACAAATAGAAAAGAGTAAAACCTATTTCTGATTGGGAAATGATTCAAAAATATGAAAATTGGACAGTGTTGCATTTAGAGCAGTAAGCAATGCATGTGACCATGTTATTGGGGCACTGTTTCCTGAATGCTATACCAGCACATAGAGGATGTTGGATGTAGAAGCATTGATAGCATTTGCCAGTAAGAGCTAACAGATGGGCATTTCTTAACATGTTACATATATATTGGACTTCCCTGCTTGTCCTGATAGTTTTAAATGGGTGAAAGCTCTAAATCATTACATCCATTGTTTTGTTTTGATGTAGGACATTCACCAGAAATTGTCTGTCAGGTGGGCTATGCTAGGGTGGGGAGAATGATTACTGAGCTATTAAGAAAGAAGCCAGAGAGACTTCTTGTTAGAAGGTGATTCTCTTACTGGATGGCTGCATTTATTGTATGTACTGGAATTTTCCTAAAGGTGGTGCACAAGTCAAGAGATCATCACTAATAATATTTCTCTTGGTGGCAGTGAGATTTGGTGGTGGTAGTGGGTACCTTGATTATATTAGTTTTGTGCAGTTTTTGGCTTAAGAAGTGCAAGAGAGGCATAGACTTTATGCAGTAATTGCTGAAAATAGCTTAAGAATGGAAGATAAAATTATCTACAAAAGTTTTCTCAATCTGGAGAGACATAGTTACTGATACAATATTGGACAGCTTTCAAATTTAGCCAGATAATGTTTCAGTGTACAGAAAGGTTTTTTGTGAAGTCAGTATTTTTTTATTTGTATTCATGTATCTCCCTTTTGGTTTTTCTGTCCTATATCCTTTGAAGATGTGATTTTAAAAGGCTGGCTTGGAATAACACTAAAAATTTACATCGTTCCTGTCAGGGTAAATGGGCTACCATTGAATATTTGATTTCTTGTAATTATAGAAGTTCTATTGTCAGTATCTCTTTGTGATTTGCTTGTCCTTTACTTAGTGGTGATGGTAAGGTATATGTTAAACTGTAAGCTTTGCTAAATCCAAAATATTTGATTGGCACAGGATGTCTAAATCCTTGAATTTTTCTACACAGGGTGCTGTAAATAAAAGGTATCTTAGAGCATAGTTAGTAAGACCAAGTTGTAATGGTTAAACATAAGTGAAAAAGAAAAAAAAAGGTTTGCCTTAGTAGATTCTCCACACATTCTACTCCAATAGAGGTGTCTCTCTATCATCCATGGTAATGAGACATGAGACTAAGAATGACATAGATAATTGACATTTACAAGTAATTAAAACTTTTTATCTAGTGATCATTTTCAATTTTCTAAAGCACAGAACAACTTACCAGGAATGGTAATAAGTAGATTTCATTACCTGTTCAGTTAACTCTGATCTTCCCATTGGTAATGAGAAGCAGATTAGAAATAACTTGGATAATTAAAATCCATTAGTAACTCCAGCACCTAGTATTTATTTTCTAATGTCTCTGGCAAAAAGTAGTTTGCTGGAGGTATTAAAAAGTAGCAGAATCAAACAACTTCACTTCTTCTTTCTGATCACACTTTCTAAAATAGTTGTTAATGAAATGTCAAAATGCAGACATCAGGGGAGAAGTAAGGGAATTGTAACCAACTGTGGGTGTCTACCTAATCCAGACATGGCTTTTCTGAGTGTACTTGGCTTTTCTCTGTGTTCATGTTAGTGATTATACAAGCTCATATTATGATAGAAACCCAAATTTTCTAAGCCTCTTTAGATGTGACCAAAGTGCCAAGAGACTTGTTCTTTTCTATTTTGCAATTATATAGTCATCCTGATTCAGTTAAATTAGAAAATCTACTACATAATTAATTTCCAAGTTTTAGTTTCCTGTCTGTATTCCCACGAACTACCATCTTGAAAACTTTCAGTTCAAGAATTTTTTTCTTGCAAACTAAACAATTAGCTTCGAATTTTATTTCATGAGATGATCACTAATTCATATGAGGTACACTGCCAGCTTATCAGGTTCTATGGAGCAATTAGGCCAAAGTGTTCCAAGGGCAAAAAGCTATAAAAGGCCATTCTATTTAAAATGTTTTTGGTTTGAGCTTTTTTATTGTTAAGGGGAGAAGAACCACATTCTTTCCTACTTTAAACTGCTGACGTATGATTTCATTAAAATTTTTCTTCTGAGTAGTCAACAAATATTAAGGAATTCACCTTCATGTGTATGCTTTCCTCAGTTTTGCATAAAAGTTTATAGGAACAACTTAGTATGAAAATTGAATTCATTTCCTGGTTCTGGCTCTTCTGAGGTTTGTGATCCTAAGTAAATAATTTAACCACTCTGTGCATTAGTTTTCTCTTCTGTAACATGGGATAATAAAATTAATTAATTAATAAAAATACCAAACAGAGTTGCTGTAAGAATAAAATGATGTATGCAGTAAAATGCCTCACAGAGTGATTGGCACCGGGTAAATATTCTGACTGGTACTATGCATTGTTTTGTGCTCTGCTGTCTTCCTCATAACTCTCCCTTCATTGTCAACCTCTTTTCTTCTCTGACTTCTATCTTTACTCAGGGCTATCTGCACACAGGAATCACCAGTTTGAAAACACCTCTTTTTTTTTCCCCCTTCGTTCTGCCACTTTAGCTACCAACCTTTTTTTCTCTATTTTTGTTGCTTTGTGTGGTCATTTGTCCCTTTCCTATTCTTTCAGTAACCCTATTTAGTCTGCTGTTTACCCATACCATTCTGTTTTAATTTTCTCCTCAGGACCAGCAATAATTGTAAAGCCAAATCTATTGGACCTTCCGGTATTGGTTAATGCTTTCTTGGATTGCATTCTCCTAGATACCTGTCTCTGACCCTTTCCTTCTCTTGCCTTTACCAAGGATTGATTGACACCCCCTTCCCATTTTCTCTCCTTTTCTACACTTTTGTCATCCCTATGCTGATGATTCCCAAATATTTATAAGTCTTCAACTCTCCTGAGTGCCAGTCTGACATCTCTAATGAAATGTTTGGTTTTTATCATTTCAAAGTCAATATGTCTAAAATGAGTCTCATTTTGTTGAAAAAAAATGGCTTCAATTTTGAACTTTCCTGTTTCTGTTAGGGTTTTTCCTTCTTACTACTGCCACCTTTGTCACATAACACCTAAAGTTTTAAAGTCAGATTGTAACTGCTTACCCCATCTTCTTCTTGCCTTTCGTCCTAAACCAATTTTAATATCATCACTCTCAGATGTGAAAATCTTTACTGTTGCCCACTGCCACTGGTAGTGATGGAAGATGTCATACCTCATGGGTTTATTGGAGATAGAAAAAAATATCAGATACAAACCTTCCTTTTGTACTACTTATTTTTGGATTGTCTGCCTCTGAACTGTGTGCTATATACATTCTTTTTCTTATTCCCACCCTCAATACCTTTTGTTGTTGCAATCTAGAATGTTCCCTACCTCCCTGCTTATGTGAATTCTACCCATGCCTTAAAAGCCCAGCTCTAATCCCACCTTCTCTGTCCCAGTCTGTCCAGTCTACACCAGTCTTCCCTGAGTTGGAACTCTGAGAGGAGTGTGTATCCACTTATTTGGCATATCTAGTATGTGAACGTATTCTACTAGTTTAGTGCGTATGTTTACAGAGTCCAATATTTTCCAGACCATATTGTGAGCTCCTTAAGCTTAAAAATTATATCTTGGATCATATTTTTCACTATATTTAGTAATATGTTGTTAGACAGAGATAAATTCAAGGAACCTGTTGACAGTAGAAATGAATGAACCTCAATTTTGTATATGAAATTTAAAATAGGGACAAAACACACTAAGAAACCACAGACAGAAAGGACTGGGAGCATAATAGCTATCATGAAGAGTCAGACTTTTCTATATTGTTCATACTACCCTCATGTAAAAGAAGCTACCAATTATTTATACTTTACTAGTAAAGATGCAGTAATTCATTAGTAATTCTCTGTATTTTTTTCATTTTAATTGACTTAGTTGTTTTTTGTTTTCTTAGATGAAGAGAGATGACTTATTTTGGGTTAAAATAAAATTAGATTCATGAGCTCAACATTCTTTTCCTAGCAGTAGTGCTCTTAGAACATGCTGGGAAGCACGTAATTGGAAATTAAGGCAAGCTGTTACGTTTTCTAACACCTAGTTTAATAGACTCCCTTTCTGTTCTTTGACCTAAACATCTTTCTGTACAGTTAATACTTATTTTATCTTAGAAATGCCCCTAGAACTTCCATTTAGATAATTAGGTCAACATAATGAATGTACCTGGTTATTTCTAGTTTGGGATTAGTCTATATAGAGTTTTTTTTTATCAATTAAATAATTAGCATTTTCTGTAAAATATACTTTAAATTCCCCTCATTCTCTTTATTAACTCTTTAGGTATAGGTATAAGCACATGTCTGTATATATACTTTGTTTTTGTTTTTTTTTTAAGTGTTTTATTCATAAATTAGTGGCCTTTTTTGTTTATTTTTCCTCTGTTTTTATGAAACAAATGCAAACATGCATTGCTAATATTTCATAGGTTTAATACTTTTGTTTAATACTTCAGTGTATAACTGACTTAGGGTTCTGGATCTCTTAATATAACTAAGAGTTTTAATGTATTTGTTGAAATTTTATTTCCATTCCCCTCAAAGCACTTCCTGGGGTGTGGAGGGTTGGGAACAAGGTTATCATTTCAGTAACTTGTGTGATTTCTAGAGAACAGGATGTTTTCCTTGAAAATTCTTTTTAAATAAAACCGAGATCCCAGCTCAATGATCCCTTCAATCCTGGATGAGAACTGTGGATGTGGCTTGCTTTGGTATTTTTCTAAAAAAAACCTTGGTACTGTTTCACAGTAGTCTTGTTCACTTCATCCTTTTCGTTCTCTGATTGCTGCTGTCCTCCTTGTTTTTGCTGTTGGTGGCACAGGGAGGCCAGCAGAGCATGAGCATGAGAAGTAGAGCATATGTAGGAAGGCATTGCAGCTGTCTTTAGTCACTCACTTGATGGGATGGCATTTGAAAGTGCTGAGATCGTGTGCTGAATCAGAAGAATTTTCCCAAAAGGGCTACCTTAAGGTTAAGAGAAACTTACCCTACTTTAGTGGAAGACACTGTTTGCTAGGAGAACCTGCCACTGCCCTCCTCACGGGTCGGGAAGGGGTGGTGGATCTGTCACCTTTACACTCTCAGGAGAAGCAAGTCTTTATCAAAATAAAACAGCCAGACATATCTGGTTACTGATGTTGATGTGGAAATTACATTGCAGTGATAGTAGCCTTACAAGTAATTTTGTAGTGAATTTGGATTCTTATTCTTGTTAGGATATATGTTTGTATCTGTTCATTTTGATTTTGTGCATGTTAATAATTTTAAGGCTCCCTACTGAAAAAGAAGACTCTTTTGTGTATGGATTGGTGTGGGAATTTTTTTTTTAGAGAAGATCTTTCATATTTAGAAACAGACATGGGGAAACATTAATTATAATTAATTTTCATATGAATGTCTATTTAGCTTAAAATATATCATTAATGTGAAGTATTTTCTCAGTAACCTTTCCCTTAAGGCCTGTACTTTTTGAGTTACTACGTGGATTTTTACTACAGCTAAGAAGTAAGGCTGGGAAATTTGAGTGAATATGTTTGCTCTTTGGAAGAGAAAAGATCAGAAAAAGTAAATATTGTATTACCTTGTTTATTCCTTTTCCTCTTGCACAAACATATCTTCCAAGGGTGTTTTCAGCAGTTCTTACATAAAAATTCAGTCACATCTGAATATTTTTATATTAGTATGAAACCACCAGAGATATGTGGTACTTTAAAAACTGCAAACTTGACATTCTCTGATTATAAACGTTGTATGGGTAATCTTGTAAAATATAGAAAAGTATAAAAAGGAAAAAACCCCACAATTTCACATTCTAGAAAGAGTCATTGTTAACATTTTACTGTATTTTCTATGAATAGACGTAAGTGGTTTATATTTATTTGTGATCATACTATATGTGCTTTTATATTCAGCTTCTAAAAATTAGTATTGTATCCTAGACATTTTCTTGTATTATATGATTTTTTAAGGTAAATTTTATTTTTCTACTTGAATTTACAGTAAAAGAAGAAACATCAAAATTACATCTAATTATAAAGACTAGATATTATTCAAGATATGAAGTCCAAGATTTTTCTTTGGGGTTTGAGAAAGGGTAGGATATATATAGAATATTTGAGGATGGGAATAGGTAACAAATATTTTTCCTATTCCTACCTCTGAATACTTTTATTTAAAAGGAAAGAGGACAAAACTTCTTAAAAAGTGCTTTTTGAGCCAGCATATCATTATATATATAAAACCTATAGTAATTTTATGACCAAAGTAAGGTATTTACAATGAGTTATATTCCCAAACTAATAAAATAACTTTAGATCTGCAGGTAGCATTCTTTGAAAATGTTTTATAATTGAATTATAAGATATTTTCAGACCACTGTAGTTTTTCAAGCTACTGTGTTAAAATGAAGGTGTAATTCTGCCATCCTAAAGAGTAAGAATAACACATAATTCTGTGTAAAAAAACAAGTATTGTATGAGCCTAAATACACAAGAAAGATATATCACAGTGGCATGCTAAAGCAGTAAAGATTATTTCCATATAGTGGAAACTTTTTAAATGTCAGACTAAGAAAATGTTGAACCAGTGTAGAAATTTAGACATTATTTTAACAAAGAGCATGTATCATAGGTCAGTTTGAGGCTTGTTTTAATATTTAGCTATAGTTTAAATAGAGGGGTGCTTTTCCACTGTATGTTAGAAGACCATAAATACTTCCAATCTGTCACCCTCAGAAATATTGGCATATTTCCCAATAGTTTCTCCCAGATACTAGAATCCTTGTGATAGTTATAAATCATTGTTTAATTAACCATCTAAAATGTGCTAGGTATTATACTAGATTATGGAATTTCAAAAAAAGATGAGACATTGGCTTTGGCCTTCAGCAGTTTATTATTTACAGGTAATTAATACAGTGTAGTAAGTGTGATAATAGAGGTTAGATACAAACTGCTATAAGTACACAGGTAAAGGAAGCTCAAGATGGGTCAGAGGAGGTTAAATTTGGCTGGGCTTTGAAGAAGGTAGTGATAGTGTGGAAGGGCACTCAGGGCAAAGGAAATGGCTATGAAAGGCACAGGGACATTGAAGTATATTGTCTATTGGAGAAAGAAGAGGGTCTATTGAGGCTGGGGTGCAAGTGAAAAATGAGGAAAAGAACATTATAAAAGAGGAAGGAAAATGTAAGACCCAGAATTGAAGGTTCTAATGTGTTTTGGAGACAGTTTTATTATCTTACAGATAAAAGGGAACCATCATGTATTTTTTAAATAGCATAATTAAAAAATCTCCTTTGTAATGTTATTTTTCAAGAAATTTGGACATTGAAATAGGAATAAACAAAGGCAGAAAAGCAAATTGTGAATCAAGGAAGGGACAATGAGAACTAGTGCATAGTTATTGAGAGCCAGTGCCCAGTACATTATCTAAAGTTTTTTTTTATTCTTTTTTTTTTTAGATAATTATTTTTTATTGAAGGGTAGTTGACGCACAGTATTACATTACATTAGTTTCAAGTGTACAACACAGTGATAAAACATTTATATACATAATTCTAGGTTCCAGCTATCACCCTACCAAGCTGTTACAATATCTTGACTATATTCCTTATGCTATACATTATATCCCGGTTACTTATTTATTTTACCATTGGAAGTCTGTCCTTTTTTTTTTTTTGTAAGGGCATCTCTCATATTTATTGATCAAATGGTTGTTAACGACAATAAAATTCTGTATAGGGGAGTCAATGCTCAATGCACAATCATTAATCCACCCCAAGCCTAATTTTCGTCAGTCTCCAATCTTCTGAGGCATAACAAACAAGTTCTTACATGGAGAACAAATTCTTACATAATGAATAAGTTACATAGTGAACAGTACAAGGGCAGTCATCACAGAAACTTTTGGTTTTGCTCATGCATTATGAACTATAAACAGTCAGTTCAAATATGAATACTCATTTGGTTTTTATACTTGATTTATATGTGGATACCACATTTCTACATTATCTAAAGTTTATGTCCATTTTCATTATGGATCAATTAACAGAGTAGGCAAGGTTAAAAATTTAGGCATGAAAAAAACTTAAGCGTGCTAGTAAATTAATGATAAAGTACTAGTGGAGCTCACCATTTTGAATCTACCATCACATAGACTCATGGAACCTTAGCACAAGAAGTCTTTCATGATCATCCATTGTGTTGGCCCTTTCAAAGGAATTTTTTAAAGAAAGCAGCATGGATGTGTGATTAGTTTTGTCAGCCCAAACTCTCATGATCACTATTAAATACTGACAGCTCTGTGTGAACAGTGCATAACAGAGCATTGCCAAGCATGATTGGCTGGAGTCACTTGTGATCTGATCGGTCTCAATGTCAGGCGATGATACACGCTCACATGAAGAGTTCTACAGTAATGCAGTAATAGTTCCCTTAGGGAAATTGTAGTATTTGTTCATATGTATTTAAAGTTTTCAAAAAATAACAGCTTTATTTGAGGTGTAATGCATCTACCATACAATTTCCCAATTTAAAGTGCACAATTCAGGAGGGTAGGAGGATGGGTGATAATAGGTAAAGGGCATGAAGAGGTACAAACTTCCATTATAAAAAAAAAAATTAGTCATGGGGATGAAAATACAGCACAGGATATAGTCAGTAATATTATAATGTCTTTGTAGGATGACAGATGGTAACCACACTTACTGGATCGAGCATTTAGTGATGTGTATAATTGTCAGATCACTATGTTGTACCCCTGAAACCACTAAAATACTGTATTTCAACTATACTTCAATAAAAAAGTAAATGGCAAAAAAAGAAAGAAAATAGCATGGTAGTAGTTGTCTTTTTAGATTAATCAGTTGGTTGAGAAAATATAAGTGAAAAGCAGTCATTAAAAGCATTGTTCAGTGTTTTATTTAATCACAGAAGCATCTACATATATTTGAAAAATAATGGTGCACATGTAAGACATTGAATCTACAGACAGTATGTAGCATAGTGATTAATAGCTCAGACTTTGGAATCAGAACTTAGTTTGAATGCATTGCTTACTAACTGTAACTACGGACAAATTATTTGCCCATCAGTGCCTCAGTTTTCTGTAAAATGTGCATAATCGTAGTACCTACCACATAGATCTGTCATAAGAATTATAAATGAGTTAATACATGTAAAGAGCCTGGAACAGTGTTGAACACATTGTAAGCACTGTTCACAGTGTTTGCCATCATGCCACTGTGTCTTCAAGTTGTGCAACAATTCAGAGACCTGTTTTTCTTTTATTAGATTCTTGTTCTGATAAATGATTATCGGGGTCTTTGAATAGTTTATTATTGAAAAGATATTGTTATTTTTAGAAATTTGTGTTCACTATTTTACTTCATTCCTTTTGAGATCTCTGCCCACCTTCTGCCAACACATGCCTTAGAGTTATCAAATCCCTTCTTACTTCTCACCTGTGGTTCCTAGAGAGATTTAAGTCCTAAAAAAAAATTCTCTATGGAAACCTTTATATAGTATGAATTGAACATCTCTCCTGTGCATCTGCAGTGGTACTGTTATGTACTATTCTTTGGAGAATTAGGAAAATAGTCACTCAAACGATCTTTTGTGGTTCAGAAGATGAACCCTAATAGTCAGAGGATATATAAGTCAGGCCATCTTGGCTGCAACTTTTCATGATGGTAATGACAGTGGCAATGGCTGCTTTCATCTGCTTCCCAAAGTCTCCCTTGTATTTTTTTAATAGACTTTATTTTTTAGAGCAGCAGTTTAGGTTCACAGCAAAATTAAGCAGAAGGTACATATATTTTCCATTGTGTTTTTTAACTCTCTGTAGCCTTTATCATCTAGCATAAGATCTGGCATATAGATGAATAAACAAATACAACATTTTCAAAACATTTGTTTTTTTAAGAAATTCTTTCCTACACTGAGCTCTATATTTTCTTCTATACATTTTAAAGTTTTGTCTTTCACATTTAGGTTTATAATGTACCTGGAATTTATTTTTGTTTGGTGTGATTTAGAGACTTACTTAAATTTTTTTTTCTTTTTACCATATGGGTATGCCCAGCATCATCTACCAAATAGTTCTCTTTTCCTCAAATTTTAATGTCAACTCTTTGTATCATTTTTTTAATATGCCTAGGTCTGTATCTAAATGTTCTTTCCTGTTCCTTTGATCTTTTTGTTTATCTGTATCAACACCAAACTGTCTTCATTATTTTAGCTTTCCAATAATTCATAGTATCTAGTAGGATAAGTCCTTTCATATTTTGCAATGTTGTTAGGGTTTTTTCTTTGCTCTTCCAAATATGTTTTAGAATCAGCTTGTTAGGGTCCTTGGAAAACCTCATTGGGATTTTCATTGGAATGTGTAGATTAATTGGGAGAGACTCAACATCTTTATGATACCAGTCATCATTCACTAAATATTCATGGAGTACCTCTTACGTACTGGGAACTGGGAATATAGGAATAAACAAAGCTCACAAATACCCCTGAACTCATGGGGCTTACATTCTAGTAGAAGGAAATAGAACATAAATAAGATAAATAAATTATATGCTCTATTATTCATAATAGCCAAAAACTGGTAGCACTCTAAGTATCCATCAAATGTATATCCATAAAATGGAATACTACTAAGCAACAAAAAAGAATAAATTACTTATACATGCAAGAACACAGATGAATTTCAAAAATATTAGAAGCCAGATATAATAGCCTATATATTACATGGTTCCATTTATGTGAAATTTCTACAATAAGCAAAAATATAGAGACAGAAAGTAGATCATTGGTTGCCTGGAGCTTGAAATTGGAATAAGGATTGACTACAAAAGTATGAGGGAACTTTTTAGGTGATGGCTGTGTTAAAAAACTGGATTGTGTTGATGGTTACACAATTGTATATATTTATTAAAATGTATTGAGTTGTATACTTATAAGGGGAAGATTTTGTGGTATATAAATTATACCTCAATAAAGTGTTTAAAATGACCATACTATTTTTATGCCAACACAGATGAACCTTAAAACATGCTAAGTCACAAAGAAGCCAGTCACAAAAAAACACATTATATGTTTCCATTTATATAAAATATCCAAAATGGACAAAGCTATAGAGATAGAAAGTACATTGGTGGTAGCCTAGATCAGGAGGGAATAGAGAGAGAGTGACTTCCTAATGGATATGGGTATCTTTTGAAAAAAATTTTTTAAAATTTTGCTATCATTAATGTACGATCACATGAGCAACATTGTAGTTACTAGATTGCCCCCATTATCAAGTCCTCACCACATACCCCATTACAGTCACTGTCCATCAGTGTAGTAAGATGCTATAGAATCACTACTTGTCTTCTCTGTGCTGTACTGCCTTCCCCGTGCCCCCGCCCAACATGCTATGTGTGCTAATCGTAATGCCCCTTATTCCCCTTATCCCTCCCCACCCACCCTCCCTGGTCCCTTTCCCTTTGACAACTGTTAGTCCATTCTTGGGATCTCTGAGTCTGCTGCTGTTTTGTTCTTCAGTTTTTGCTTTGTTGTTATACTCCGTAGATGAGTGAAATCATTTGGTACTTTCTCCGCCTGGCTTATTTCACTGAGCATAATATCCTCTAGCTCCATCCGTGTTGTTGCAAATGTTAGGATTTGTTTTCCTCTTATGGCTGAATAATATTCTATTGTGTATATGTACCACCTCTTCTTTATCCATTCATCTACTAATGGACACTTAAGTTGCTTCCATTTCTTGGCTATGGTAAATAGTGCTGCAATAAACAAAGGGATGCATGTCTTTTTGAAACTGGGCTCCTGTATTCTTAGGGTAAATTCCTAAGAGTGGAATTCCTCGGTCAAATGGTATTTCTATTTTGAGTTTTTTGAGGAACACCCATATTGCTTTCCACAATGGTTGAACCAATTTACATTCCCACCAGCAGTGTAGGAGGGTTTCCCTTTCTCCACATCCTCACCAAAATTTGTTGTGATGTTGGCCATCCTATCTGGTGTGAGATTACCATCTCATTGTGGTTTTAATTTGCATTTCTCTGATGATTAGCGATGTGGAGCATCTTTGCATGTGCCTGTTGGCCATCTGAATTTCTTCTTTGGAGAATTGTCTGTTCATATCCTCTGTCCATTTTTTAATTAGATTATTTGCTTTTTGTTTGTTGAAGTGCATGAACTCTTTGTATATTTTGGATGTCAACCCCTTATTGGATATGTCATTTATGAATATATTCTCCCATACTGTAGGATGCCTTTTTGTTCTACTGATGGTGTCTTTTGGTGTACAGAGATTTTTATTTTAATATAGCCCCACTTGTTCATTTTTGCTCTTGTTTCCCTTTCTCATGGAGATATGTTCATGAAGAAGTTGTTCATCTTTATATTCAAGAGAGTTTTGCCTATGTTTTCTTCTAAGAGTTCTATGGTTTCATGACTTACATTCAGGTCTTTGATCCATTTTGAATTTACTTTTGTGTATAGAGTTAGACAGTAATCCAGTTTCATTCTCTTACATGTAGCTCTCCAGTTTTGCCAACACCAGCTGCTGAAGAGGCTGTCATTTCCCCATTGTATATCCATGGCTCCTTTATCATATATTAATTGACCATATATGCTTGAGTTTATATCTGGGCTCTCTAATCTGTTCCATTAATCTATGGGTCTGTTCTTGTGCCAGTACCAAATTGTCTTGATTACCGTGGCTTTGTAGTAGAGCTTTAAGTCGGGGAGCATAATTCCCCCAGCTTTATTCTTCCTTTTCAGGACTGCTTTGGCTATACGGGGCCTTTTATGGTTCCATATGAATTTTAGAACAATTTGCTCTAGTTCGTTGAAGAATGCTATCGGTATGTTGGTATTTGCAAAGGTATTGCATTGCATCTGTAGATTGTTTTAGGCAGGATGGCCATTTTGACAATATTAATTCTTCCTATCCATGAGCACGGGATGTGTTTCCATTTATTGGTGTCTTCTTTAATATTTCTCATTTTTCTCTTCTAGTTTTCAGGGTATAGGTCTTTCACTTCCTTGGTTAGGTTTATTCCTAGGTATTTTTTTTTATTCTTTTTGATGCAATTGTGAGTGGAATTCCTGATTTCTGCTAGTTTATCGTTAGTGTATAGGAATGCAACAGATTTCTGTGTATTAATTTTGTATCCTGCAACTTTGCTGAATTCAGATATTAGATCTAGTAGTTTTGGAGTGGAGTCTTTAGGATTTTTTATGTACAATATCATGTCATCTGCAAATAGTGACAGTTTGACTTCTTCCTTGCCAATCTGGATGCCTTTTATTTCTTTGTGTTGTCTGATTGCCATGGCTAGGATGTCCAGTACTATGTTGAATAAAAGTGGGGAGAGTGGGCATCCTTGTCTTGTTCCCAATCTTAGAGGAAAAGCTTTCAGCTTCTCACTGTTAGTATGATGTTGGCTGTGGGTTTGTCATATATGGCCTTTATTATGTTGAGGTACTTGCCCTCTATAACCATTTAGTTGAGAGTTTTTATCATGAATGGATGTTTAATTTTGTTGAATGCTTTTTCATCATCTATGGAGATGATCATGTGGTTTTTATGATTCTTTTTGTTGATGTGGTGGATGATGTTGATGGATTTTCAAATGTTGTACCATCCTTGCATCCCTGAGATGAATCCTACTTGATCACGGTGTATGATCCTCTTGATGTATTTTGAATTCGGTTTGCTAATATTTTGTTGAGTATTTTTGCATCTATGTTCATCAGAGACATTGGTCTGTAGTGTTCTTTTTTTGTGGTGTATTTGCCTGGTTTAAGTATTAGAGTGATGCTGGCTTCATAGAATGAGTTGGTAAGTATTTCCTCCTCTTCTATTTTTTGGAAAACTTTAAGGAGAATAGGTATTCCTTCTTCTCTAAATATCTGATAAAATTCAGTGGTGAATCAATCTGGGATGGAAGTTTTATTCTTGGGTAGTTCTTTGATTACTGATTCAATTTCATTGCTGGTAATTGGTATGTTTAGATTTTCTGTTTCTTTCTGGGTCAGTCTTGGAAGGTTGTATTTTTCTAGAAAGTTGTCCATTTCTTCTAGGTTATCCAGTTTGTTAGCATATAGATGTTCATAGTATTCTCTAATAATTCTAATTTGTATTCTGTGGTGTCCATCGTGATTAGTCCTTTCTCATTTCTGATTCTGCTTATGTGTGTAGATTCTCTTTTTTTCTTAATAAGTCTAGCTAGGGGTTTATCTATTTTGTTTATTTTCTCAAAGAACCAGCTCTTGGTTTCATTGATTTTTTTTCTATTGTTTTATTCTTCTCAATTTTATTTATTTCTTTTCTGATCTTTATTATGTCCCTCCTTCTGCTGACTTTGGGCCTCATTTGTTCTTCTTTTTCCAATTTCAACAGTTGTGAATTTAGACTATTCATTTGGGATTGTTCTTCCTTCTTTAAATAGGCCTGGGTTGCTATATACTTTCCTCTAAGAACTGCCTTCGCAGCATTCCACAGAAGTTGGGGCATTGTGCTGTTGTTTTCATTTGTCTCCATATATTGCTTGATCTCTTTTAATTTGGTCACTGATCCGTTGATTAGTTAGGAGCAAGTTTTTAATCCTCCATGTGTTTGTGAGCCTTTTTATTTTCTTTGTACAATTTATTTCTAGTTTTATACCTTTGTGGTCTGAGAAGTTGGTCGGTAGAATTTCAATCTTTTTGAATTTACTGAGGCTCTTTAAGTGGCCTAGTGTGTGGTCTTTTCTGGAAAATATTCCATGTGCACTTGAGAAGAATGTGTATACTGCTGCTTTTGGGTGTAGAGTTCTGTAGATGTATTTTTGGTCCATCTGTTGTAATGTGTTGTTCAGTGCCTCTGTGTCCTTACTTATTTTCCGTCTGGTTGATCTGTCCTTCAAAGTGAGTGGTGTGTTTAGTTCTCCTAAAATGAATGCCTTGCATTCTATTTCCTCCTTGAATTCTGTTATTTGTTTCACATTTGTGGGTGCTCCTTTGTTTGGTGCATAGATATTTACAATGGTTATATCCCTCTTGTTGGACTGACCCCTTTATGATTATGTAATGTCCTTCTTTGTCTCTTGTTACTTTCTTTGTTTTGAATTCTATTTTGTCTGATACAAGTACTGTAACACCTGTTATTTTCTCCCTATTGTTTGCATGAAGTATCTTTTTCCGTCCCTTCACTTTTAGTCTGTGTATGTCTTTAGGTTTGAAGTGAGTTTCTTGTAGGGAGCATATAGATGGGTCTTGATTTTTTTAACATTCTGTTACTCTGTATCTTTTGATTTGTGCTTTCAGCCATTTACATTTAGGGAGATTTTCGATAGATATGTACTTATTGCCATTGCAGGCTTTGGATTCGTGGTTACCAAATGTTCAAGGGCAGCTTCTTTACTAATAGTCTAACTTAACTCACTTCTTATGCTATTATAATCACAGTCTGATGATTCTTTATTTCTCTCCCTTCTTTTTCTTCCTCCTCCACTCTTTATATGCTAGGTGTTTTACTCTCTACTCTTTGTGTTTCCCTTGACTGATTTTGTGGATAGCTGATTTTATTTTGCATTTAGCTAGTATTTGGTTGTCCTTCTTTCTTTGCTGTTATTTTATTTTCTCTGGTGACATCTGTTTAGCCTTAGGTACTTCCATCTAGAGCAGTTCCTTTAAACTACGTTGTAGAGGTGGTTTGTGGGAGGTAAATTACCTCAATTTTTGCTTGTCGGGGAATTGTTTAATCCCTCCTTCAAATTTAAATGATAATCTTGCTGGATACAGTATTGGTTTGAGGCCCTTCTGTTTCATTGCACTGAATATATCATGCCATTCCCTTCTGGCATGTCAGGTTTCTGCTAAGAAGTCTGATGATAGCCTGATGGGTTTTCCTTTGTAGGTGATCATTTTTCCCTCTCTGGTTGCTTGTAATACCCTGTCCTTGCTTTGATCTTTGCCATTTTAATTATTATATGTCTTAGTGTTGTCCTCCTTGGGTCCCTTGTGTTGGGAGATCTGCGGACTTCCATGGCCTGAGAGACTATTTCCTTCCCAGACTGGGGACGTTTTCAGCAATTATTTCTTCAAAGACAGTTTCTGTCCCTTCTTCTCTCTCTTCTTCTTCTGGTACTCCTATAATGCAAATATTGTTCCGTTTGAATTGGTCACACAGTTCTCTTAATATTCTTTCATTCCTAGAGATCTCTCTCTGCCTTAGCTTCTCAGTATTCCTGTTCTCTGATTTCTATTCCATTAACAATCTCTTCCCCCTCATCCAGTCTGCTCTTAAATCCTTCCATGGTTGTTTCATTTCTGTTATCTCCCTTCTGAATTCATCCCTTAGCCCTTGAATATTACTCTGTAGCTCCATCAGATGCTTATGACTTTTTTTTTGAATTATTTTTCAGGAAGATTGGTGATTTCAGGCTCACCAAGCCCTCTCTCTGATGTTTGAGGGATTTTGGACTGAACAAGGTTCTTCTGCCTTTTCATGGCGATGGGAGTGGTTGCCAGCAAGTGGTGTGTGTGTCAGCTGGGAGAACAAAGTCCCTTCCTGCTTGCTGGTTGCCTTGCCTGTCTCCGCTGTCTGTGCCAGTTAACTGCATTACAGAGAGCAACCTCTGGGTTAATTACCTGAGCTGATGTGGGTGGGGCGGCCTTCGAGATGGCCCAGGGCACTGGCGTGGGTTGCAGGCCAGCAGTGTGTGTTCTGCTGCAAGAGTAAAGCCTTTTGTGCCCCCTGGTCTCCATGCCCATCTCTGCTGCCTTTGCCCATCAACCATGCTCAGAAAGCAGCCTCTGGGTTAATCCCCTGAGCTGCCCTGGTTAGGGGGTCCTTGGGATGGCCTAAGGCAGTGGTGGGGGTTGTGGGTAAGTAGTGCATGTTCTGCCATGAGAACAGAGCCCCTTTGTGCCTTCTGGACTCTGTGCCGGTCTCTGCTGTCTGTGCCCGTCAGCCACATGCAGGGAGCAGCCTCTAGGTCTGGGCTGGTCAGCCGGGCACAGGGAAAAGCCTCTGTGCTAAGCTGTGTGGTTGCTGTAGGTGGGGTTGCTCCCTGGGTGTTCCACAGCAATGGCGAGTCAGCTGGTTTTCTTGCAGTGCCAGCGGTGGGGAAGGAATAGCAGGCTGCTTATTGCCATGAAGAGCTTCGGAGCTGTGTTGCCACGCAGGGGGTTAAGGTGCCTGATGTTCCTTAAAGTTCCCAGCCTGCTGGGCTGAGCGTGCCAAGACGATTTTGTCCATTTGTTAAACCCTTGTCCCTTTAAGACTTTTAAAGTGCCTCCATTTCTTTTGTCCCAGGGCATCTGGCTGTAGGGACCTATTTGCAGTCTCAATCTTGGACCTTGCTTTTCCACTCTTCCAATATCCAGTGCACCATGCAATGTGTGTCTGTGCTCCTGGGGCAGACCACCAGGGCTGGTTATTTAGCAGTCCTGTGCTTCCATTCCCTCCCCACTCTAATTCCCTTCCTCCTGCTGGTGAGCTGGGGTTGGGGGAGTGCTTAGGTCCCACCGGGTCACAGCTTTGTATCCTACCCTTTTCTGTGAGATGTTGGGCTCTTGCAGATGTATACTGTATCTTCCAGTCACTCTTTATTTTCAAAGTATATATGGTATTGGGAGGAGATTTCTTCTGCCACGCTACTCACGCTGCCATCTTGAGAATCTGATATGGGTTTCTTTTTAAGGTGATGAAACTGTTCTAAAATTATACAACTCTGTAAATATATTAAAAACCATCCAATTGTACACTTTAAATGGGTGAGTTGTTTCACATGTAAATTATCTCATGCTGTTCTAGAAAATAAAATTATATGCTATACATGAAGAATTAGGGGAGGGAGGTGGTGGTGAGGAAGGCCTCACTGAGAAGCTAACAGTTGAATGAATACTTGAAAAGAAAAAATTGAGTCATGTGAATACCTGGAGGAAGAACTTTCTGGGAAGAGGGAATAATCAGTGGAAGAACCTGAGATGGGAGTATATCTGGCAAGTTGGAGGAACATCAGTGAGGCCAGCAAGGGAGAGAGTAGAAGGAAATAAAGTTGGGAAATGGACTCATATAGGGTTTGTAAGGACTTTGGTTTCCACATTAAGGGAGATGAGTCATGCAGAGTTTTGAGTTCGAGTCATGACATCATCTGACAGGTTTTTTTCAGAGGCTAGCTACTGTGCTGAAAATAAACTGAAAGGTAGCCTGGGTAGACTCAGGGAAACAGCTAGAAGGCAGCAATCCACAAGAAAGAGAAAAGTGACTTGGACCAAGGTTGAAGAAAAATGTGGTCAGTTTTCAAATATATTTTGAAGGACAAAATAAGATCTCTAAACAGATTAGAGATGAGATGTGAGAGAAAGTGTCAAAGAAGATACCATATTTTTTGGCCAGAGAAACTGAGAGGGGGAAGTTTGAGGATAAAGCAGATTTGGGGGAGTGGGAGAAGTGCTAGGAGTTCTGTTTCTGATGTGCTAGAGAAGCCTCTCAGATATCCAAGAACAGATTTGAGTAAGCAATTTGAATTTCTAAATCTGGAGTCTAGGAAGAAGTCCTCAAGTAAAGATTGTATTTAAAGCCACAAGTTATCCAATCCACCAACACAATAAACTTATAAGACCAGCCTTTATTTTTCCTTAAGAGATGCTTTTCAAAATTGTTAACTTAACCTTCCCCTTCCTCCAAAGAGAAAAAAATGTTCATTTTCTTGTATTTCAGGATCTTCAAGATGAAGTTCAAAGGGAGACTGCTAATCTGCAAAAACTACAGGCCCAGAAACAGCAAGTACAGGAGCTCCTTGATGGACTGGATGAGCAGAAATCCCAGCTGGAGAAGCAGCTCAGGGACGTCAGAAAGAAATGTGCTGAGGAGGCCCAGCTGGTAAAGCCTGGCTGTTTAGTGCTGCCTGTGTCTCTGTGTTAGTGCTTTTCCTGGCTTAGGTTGGAACATGATCTGCTTGTTGTTGATATTGGTTAAAGGCAATCTAATCAATAGCTTGGGCATATGAAGGAGATGAAGCACAGTGCATCCAGAAGTTAGGGGCCTATTTCAGGGAAAATAGGACATGGAATGTACTTTTTAACAAATTTCAGTTGGAGATATGTTACCTATGCCTTCAGCTCTGCTCTGTCTATCCCTTAATTGTTCTTTTCTACCGAAAATACACATTGAAACACAAAATAGTAAACCAAAATAAATATATTGCATTGTAACATTTTAATTACATGTCTCTTTTTAATCCCCCTTTCTTCTCATTTGCCTCCACATCATAGATCTCATCCCTGAAAGCTGAGTTAACTAGTCAGGAATCACAGATCTCCACTTGCGAAGAAGAGCTGGCCAAAGCTAGGGAAGAGCTGAGTCGCCTGCAGCAGGAGACAGTAGAGTTGGAGGAGAGCGTGGAGTCCGGGAAGGCTCAGCTGGGGCCGCTCCAGCAGCACCTGCAGGATTCACAGCAGGAAGTCAGTTCAGTAAGTCTTCGCAGCAGCAAGAAATAGACCCAAGTGGGCCCACATCTATCCTCATAGTAAATAATACTTTCTCAACTTCTCCTTCTCTCTCTGCCTAGTTTATTATTCATTTTGCAGCCATTTCATACAGATAGATCTCTTGTGATATAAGTTAAAACTATACTACACCTTGTACATCTGATAATTATCATTGGAGTTGTGGTTAAGATTGTGAGCTTTGTAGTTACATAGTTGAGGTGTAGTTGCTGGCTCTGCCACTTACTGCCTGAATCATCTTAATAGCAGATTCCTCATTTTTAAAATTGGAGAATGAATAGTACTGTACTTGTAGGGCTGCTGTGCTGAGTAAATGAGGCAAAACCTGTGAGACATTTTAATGGAGTGTTTGATACATAAACGCTGGAGATGTGTTACTTATTTTTATACCAGTGTCTTCCCTTTTGTGATTCTAATCTTAAAATCAGCTTTGCTCATTTGGAAACCTTTATTGTTTTAATTAGGGAATTGTTGTTTGTATAGACAGATGTGCAGTGTTGTGGGTCCAGAGTATAGATCCTTTGCTTTGTTACTCCTATGCTTCCATAAATGGAGAATAATATTTTATAGAATGACAGTTAAGGTCGTTACATACAGGTGGAGAGATCATGCATCTCATACCTTTCGTTTTGAATTTGAACAAACTGAAGCCAAGGACTCTTAAGTAACTTCCCTGTGGTTACATAGCCTTTAAAAAGAGCCACAGCCTAAAATCCAGGTCTCCTAAAACCTAGCCCAGTGATCTCCTAAAACCAAGCCTAGAATATGTAATGAAGTCCTTTTCCTTGATAGGTCAGTGCCTACACACTCATCTTGCAAGACTTAGCTTAACCTCTTATTTCTTTATGGCGTTTCATGAACCTGCCTTTATTACTGGACTCTGTACTTCTGTTATAGCAATAGTAACATTTTCCCCTGAATATTTGTTTATGTGTCTGTTTCTCACAGTGACTTAGCTTTTGGTCTAGGAACTTACACATTTTTTATTTCGTATCATCTAGCACAGTCTCATCCCAGTGTAGGTACTCAATAAAGAGGTAACCCAAAGGAAAAAGTTTTCCTAGTTGAGAGTGCTGCCAGATGAATGGATATTCTTTAAAACAGTTTTCTTC
Source organism: Manis pentadactyla (assembly GCF_030020395.1). Lineage (NCBI taxonomy): Eukaryota > Metazoa > Chordata > Mammalia > Pholidota > Manidae > Manis > Manis pentadactyla. The sequence goes on along the minus strand of NC_080022.1, from coordinate 41,021,448 downwards.
TTTGAGTTTTTTTTTAAGGCATATTTTACATGCCATAAAAGTCACAGATTTTATTTAAGTGTACAATTTAGTGGTTTTTCAGTAAATTTAGAGTTCAAACATCACAACCCAGTTATAGAACATTTCCATCACTCCCAAAATATCCCTTGTGCTCATTTGTAGTCAGTCCCCATTCTTACACCCAGGTAACCACTAATCTGCCATCTGCTTCTATAAATTTGCCTTTTCTGAGTATTTTGTATAGATGAGACATAAAACACTTTGTAATCTTTCTCGTTTGGTTTCTTTCACTTAGTGTAATGTTTTTGAGGCTCATCCATGTTGTAGCATGTATCAACATTATATTCCATTGCATATTTATAAAGTATTTTTTTATTTGCCAGTTAATGAGCAATTGGATTCTTTCTATTTATTGGCCATTATGAAAAATGCTGCCATAAACATTTGCATATGCTTCTTTGTGTAGACATGTTTTCATTTCTCTTGGTTATGGACTGGTTATACTGTAAAGTTATGTTTAACTTTGTTTCTTAACTTTAAAATGCCAAACTGTTTTTTCCAAAGTGACTGTACCATTTATATTGCCAGTAGCAGTATGTGAGGGTTCCAGTTTTTCTACATTTTTGCCAACTCTTGTTTCTGTTTTTTATATTATAGTCATTCTGGTAGGTGTAAAGTGGTATATCATAATTTTAATTCTCATTTCTCTAATGACTAGGGATTCAGAGCATCTTTTCAGTCATTTGTATATGGGGATTTTAGCATTTGTATATCCTCTTGGATGAATGTCTATGTAAGTCTTTCACCCATCTAAAAAAATTGGGTTGTTTTTCTTATTAAATTACAAGAGTTTTTAAAATAAAAAAATTCTGGATTTAAGTCCTTTATCAGATACTTGATTTGCAGATAATTTCTTCCAATATCTGGCTTGTCTTTTTATTTATTTATTTGTTTGTTTGTTTGTTTATCCACTTGTTCATCCATCCATCTATCTATCTATCTATTTATTTATTTATCTATTCGTTTGTTCATTCATTCATTCATTCATTCATTCATTCATTCATTCATTTATCTACCAGCTTTCTTGAAAGGGGACTTCTTTCAAAGCAAAGAGCATAAATGAGAGAAGTATAAAGGACTCTGGATATTATAAATTACCATTAAGAAAATAAAACAATTTTTGTGAATAAGGAAAATTGCCTCAGTAAACTGTACTACCAAGTGTACCACAGTATGTATACTTGGTATCTGTGGAAGAAATCTGACCTCCAAACCTTAAACATCAACATAACCATTTATTATATTTGACTCAGTGACTTCCGTGTCTTTCCCACAGAGGGCAGTATTTTCCCATGGGTATATAAAAATGAAAATCTGGTTGTAAATGAATCTGAGACTTTTATTGCTCTTTAAAGGTAAACTAAAGCTTGCCTGGAAAAAGGAATAACTGAAGAAAATTTTTCTGATTTGTAAACTTTTACCTTTATTCCTGACCTCATATTTTCAGCAAGAAAATGTAAAGAATCTCTGGCGTAAACTCTGTGTATCTTACCTGTACAATATATGCTATTTTATCCCAGTATTTCTGGCTTTCTAATAGCTTTATTATACTTCTCTTACACATTTTGTGAAGAGCTTGTGTTAGTTGTGTGACTTTTTTTTCTATGTCCTCTAAATTTATGCAGAGGCTAAGGAAGAACACAGGCTTAATAACAGGTATGTGACAGAGCCAGATATAGGAAACCTTAGTTTTGTTCAAGATTCTATTGATAGTTTCAGAAGTAACTGTAAGGAACAAACTGTCCTAAATAGAGCTCTTTGATAGGCAACTATTTCCGTACTTAAGTGCTTCATCTATATGATAGATACTATATTAGTGTTAAGTTTTTAAACTTTAGACTGCAGGGTTTTAGTTGGTATTAAAATTGATATTATGGACATGATGAAGATTTTTTTAAAAAATGAAATAAGAGAACAGAAAACAAGTACATTACATGTAGTAAGGAGTATTAATTCATGAAACTTGTTTCACTACTGTGCGTGTGTGTGTGTGTGTAATTATATATGTATCTACATTATTTATGTATGTTTATGTTTATACACACCCATAGACATATCCAAATATATACAGATATATTTACTGGGTTAGGATGTAAAGTATATTTCTTTCTATGGATTCAAGTAAAAAAAGTTTATAAACCACTGCTCTATAGCACTAGGAATATACAAGCATGTGCTGTGTGTTACAAATATGTACTATTTTTGGCTTGTTTATATTTTAAATACAGCAAAGTTTAGTAAATATATATGCTTACTGATGCCCATTGTTTAAGTTTATAAGTTCAATATTTGTATTCATCAGTGAACATATATTAAGCACTTACAGTGTACATCATTGTACTGGATGTTGGAGATACAAAGTTGGTAACTAAAGTTGTGGTTCTTACCCTCAAAGAGCTCAAGTCAAGGTCTAACTTTTTTAAAAAATGGAGTGAATTAGTGAAAAAGGAACAAAGGAAAACTTAACTGATGTAATAGAAACACAATGTGCTAGGCACTTTGACACACATTGTTCATCAATAAAGTTTATATTTTACGAAGTTATTTCAAACATATCTTGCTTCACGTAACAGCCATGTATGGAAATAGTTCTCATTCCCTTTATAGATTAAGCAATGGAGGCTTGGACATTACTTTGACTAAGATCACTTAACTAGAAGATGAGAGAGCTAGGTTTACATCTGTCTCCCAATCCAATATATTGTTCCCCAGGTATGACTCTGAAAAGACCTGTGGTAAATTACAGAATCCAAACTGAGTAACTTAAAAACCTTATGGGGAAAATAAGATTAACAGAATAGAACTGTGGTTTATGAAATGTCAATAGGCAATTTTTATACTTGCTAAAAACAAAAAAATATGCAGCATGCTAGTAAAGAGAATTCTAATGTAATTAAAAAATGTATATTTTATGAAAAATGGGTACTATTCAGTAAAATTCCTGGGGAATACCTGGGGAACAATATATTGGATTGGGAGATAGAAGTAAACCTAGCTCTGTCATCTAGTTAAGTGATCTTAGTCAAAGTAACCTCCAAGCCTCCATTGCTTAATCTATAAAGGGAATGAGAACTATTTCCATATATGGCTGTTACGTGAAGCAAAAGATATGTTTGAAATAACTTTGTAAATATGTAAACTTCATTGATGAACAATGTATGTCAAAAGTGCCTAGCACACTGTGTTTCTATTACATCAGTTAAGTTTTCCTCTGTTCCTTTTTCACTAATTCCATTAAAATTCCATTTATTATTCCTTTTCACTAGAAATATCTTTTGATTCTTCCCTCTCCTCAGTTTCTTTGAGATATTTATAAATTTGCTTTTCTTATTACAGATGTTGATATAAATGAGAATTTTCCTTCTACCTCTGGTACCCAACATTTTTATTTTCATATATATTACAACTTATTGAATTCTGCCTTCCATGTCCCATTATTATTCCAGGAGTATAAAGTCACTGGGATATTGGGATCAAAAATACTTTTGAGTATCCTTTATTTAACATGATTGGTATGGCTTAGATTTAGAAAGTACTTCCTAGGCCTCTGGCTCATTGGTAAATAATGCCAGAGCATAGGACACTAGCTCATTTTACCTTTGTCTTCAGCTTCTTTCCTTTCCAATAGAAGTATGGATGGCTCAAAGCCTTCCTTGTGTACTTTCCACCAACTTCCTTTATCTCTCCTACAGCTTCATCACAAGATCCTTCTCTTGCTTTGTCACTTTGCTTCTTTTTCATAATACCCTGACTCTTTTTCTAATTATACCTAAGGACTGCTGATATGCAGATATTTGAATGAAAATTCTAGGAGCTTTCAAAAGATGAACAAAAGGAAATCCTTATGTACTGGGATTTCAAGAGGAGAACTGGGGTGGATTACTGAAATCTTTTCTCTAAGTCGTGCAGCATTCCCAGAGGATTCTCCTTAATGGAAGCAAATTATTCTCTTTTTTATTGGAATAAAAGTTGATACACAATGTCATATGGGTTTCATATGTACCACATAGTGACTTGATAATTATATACATTACTAGATGCTTGCCATGGTAAGTGAGCTAATTATTCTTAGTCTAAGGGTACAACTATTTTTACATTGCATGTCTTTCTAGTAATAAATTCTGTTTTGTATTTTACTCTGTTTTGACAGATGCAAATGAAACTGATGGAAATGAAAGAGCTGGAAAACCATAATAATCAGTTAAATTGGTGCAGTAGCCCACACAGTGCTCTTGTCAATGGTGCTACAGATTATTGCAGCCTCAGCACCAGCAGCAGTGAAACAGCCAACCTTAATGAGCACGGCGAAGGCCAGGGCAACCTCGAGTCGGAGTCCATACACCAGGAGTCTCCAGTGAGTCCAGGAGTCCCCTACCCTATCTTTACTATCAACTGAAAAAATTGATTCAGATCAAGGTTTTGTTGACATCATACCTAATATAAACATAAATTGCCCCATCTAAGGACAATTGAGATTTTTTTTTTAGAAGGCAGAGAGTGGGTACAGATCCAACAGTTTTAACATTTTTAACAAGTATAAAAAGATAATTTTAACCAATATATTTGTTTTAGAGCATGTTTTCAAAACAATAGTTCTATAGATAGTAACTTTTTAAAACATTTAAGTATTCTCTTAAAAGTGATTATTTCATAACATTGGGGACATTTATTTATCGGTTCTTTAGAGAGCACCAGCTGTGCACTAGAGTGCTTCTGAATAATGTGTGAGAGCTACAGAGACAAAGGACCCCTCCCTTCAAGCAGGGGGTAGTCTAGTAGTAACTGTGTTAAAGCACTGTGGTAAAGGAAGCATGGGATAGTCAGGTAGGACAGCTTGGTGGGGCCCAGAGAAGATTTTGTAAGGAAAATGTTATAAGTGAGAGTCTAAGTGGGAATGGCTAAGCAAAGACAAGGGTGGTTGCTTCCTGGCAGAGAAAACAGCATTGGCATAGGTATGAGATGGGAGAAACCTGCTGCTACAGGTTCACAAGAAGTTTTCAAAGGCTCTCTTGTGACAGTAGGGAGAGTATTGGTAGGAGATGAGTCTGTCTGGTAGTGAGTACCTGGGTTTCCTCTGGTACTTAATCAAGACAGAAATATCTGCACCTCACTCCAAACTTGCTGAACTAGAATTTCTGGATTGGCACCACGTACAAATACTTTGACAAAAATTTCCATGGGTGATTGTAATGTGTACCTGGATAAAAATGATCCACTTGTAGGTCAAAAAAGAGCCAGAGAGTAAAAAATTTGGATTCTTCTTGAAGCATTGGGAGATTTATCTTGGTGCAGCAAGTAGCCATTCAAGAATTTTAAGCAAGAGGTGACGTGTTTACCTGTACCCTTTAGAAAATGTAGAAAATGGATTAGAGAGTGGAACTGGACACAGAGATATGTTAACAGACTATTGGAATGGTCTATGTGAGAGTTGTTTTAGCATTAACAGAAGAGATAGTGAGAAAGGTATAAAATTAACAGACATGATTTTATTTCAGCAGTGCAGTCTTAGATACATCACACAATATTCTGTTGAGCACAAAAGGCAAATAACTAGGTTGTCCTTTAAAGACATAGGGTGGTATGAAATGGAGGTTTCCCCTGCCACTTCTTAAGCCTTACTACCTACTTGCCTAAATCCAGAAAGCAATGGGAAGCCATTGAAAGGCTTCTAATCAGAAGGCTCATGATCAGATTCACATTTCAGATCTATTACTTTGGCTACTATAAGGAAGACAGATTGGAGGGGCACATACTAGAGAGGCAGGAGGCACAGTTGGAAGGTTAGTACAGTAATCTGGACTAGAAGTGAAGCTACTGTAAATGGAGGATAGTGAGAGTGACGATGCAGAGGAAGGGAAGGATTTAAGAAACAGGTGGGAAGTAGACTCAGCAAGATTTAAGATGTTCAGGCTGGCAAGGGGATGACCAAAGGGAAGTGGTTAGGGTGGCCTGGTTTCTGGCCTAAGTGACTTCAGTGCTTGGTGGTACCATTTTCCTATAAGAAAGGTTATAGGAGAAGTCATGCAATGAATATATTCTGCCTGTCCTTTTTCTTTTGGGAATTTATTGTTATCCTTTGTCAGTTTCCTTTGCCAAGCAGAAAATACATTGTTAGTCCATGTAGTATTAATATTTTGTAGGCAAGAAGTAGTCCTGAAATACTGCCTCCTGGTGTGACTGATGAAAATGAAGTGGTAACTGCAGTTGCCAATGAAAATATGTGTCCTGAATTTAACAGTGACAGACATTCAAAAGAGGTAAAAACAATTTTATGTTTAAATGTTCTTATCACTGGTTTCCTTAAATGGGTTATATACTCTTTAAGACTAAGGAAAGAGAAAAATGTGTTAAGTAGAATTTTTGACAACAGAAATATTTGTTATATGACTATCAGTTGATTTTTCATGTTATTTTAAAGTATGTTATTTAATTTTAAAATACTGCCTTTTAAAACTTTGGTTCCTAAAACAATATTTTTTTATTAAAATTATTTATAGGAAGATCCATTTAATGTAGAATCAAGTTCACTGACAGATCCAGTTGCTGATACAAACTTGGATTTTTTCCAATCTGATCCTTTTGTTGGCAGTAAGTACTCTTAACTTTTATATTACAGGTTTACCAAAAAATGCTCTTTATTTTATTTATTTTCATATCATTAATATACAGTTACATGAGCAACATTGTGGTTATTAGATTCCCCCCATTATCAAGTCCCCACCACATACCCCATTACAGTCACTATCCATCAGCGTAGTAAGATGCTATAGAGTCACTACTTGTCTTCTCTGTGCTGTACTGCCTTACGCATTCCTCCCCCACATTGTGTCTGCTAATCGTAATGCCCTTTATGCCTGTTATCCCTCCCTTCCTACCTCACCCCCCGCCCCCCGAGTCCCTTTCCCTTTGGCAACTGTTAGTCCATTCTTGGATTCTGTGAGTCTGCTGCTGTTTTGTTCCTTCAGTTTAGTTTGTTCTTATGCTCCACAGATGAATGAAACCATTTGGTACTTGTCTTTCTCCACCTGGCTTATTTTACTGAGAATAATACCCTTTAGCTCCATCCATGTTGTTGTAAATGATAGAATTTCTTTTCTTCTTACAGCTGAATAATACTCCACTGTGTATGTATACCACATCTTGTTTATCCATTCATCTACTAATGGACACTTAGGTTGCTTCCATTTCTTGGCTATTGTAAATAGTGCTGTGATAAACATAGGAGTGCATACGTGTTTTTGAAACTGGGCTCCTGCATTCTTAGGGTAAATTCCTAGGAGTGGAATTCCTGGGCCAAATGCTTTATCTATTTTTAGTTTTTTGAGGAACCTCCATACTGCTTTCCACAATGGTTGAACTAGTTTACATTCCTACCAGCAGTGTAGGAGGGTTCCCCTTTCTCCACACCCTCACCAGCATTTGTTGTTCCTAATCTTTTCTATGTTGGCCATCTTAACTGGTGTGAGGTGATATCTCATTGTGGTTTTAATTTGCATTTCTCTGATAATTAGCAATGTGGAACATCTTTTCATGTGCCTGTTGGCCATATGAATTTCTTCTTTGGAGAAGTGTCTGTTCATATCCTCCGCCCATTTTTTAATAGGGTTTTTTGCTTTTTGGGTGTTGAGGCATGTGAGTTCTTTATATATTTTGGATGTTAACCCCTTGTTCGATATGTCATTTACAAATATATTCTCCCATACTATAGGATGCCCTTTTGTTCTGCTGATGGTGTGTTTTGCTGTATGGATTTTTAGCTCTTTAGCAAGATGTAGTCCCATTTGTTCATTTTTTATTTTGTTTCCTTTGCCCAAGGAGATGCGTTCAGGAAAAAGTTGCTCATGTTTATATTCAAGAGATTTTTGCCTGTATTATCTTCAAAGACTTTTATGGTTTCATGACTTACATTCAGGTCTTTGATACATTTTGAGTTTACTTTTGTGTATGAGGTTAGACAATAATCCAGTTTCATTCTCTTGCCAAAAAAGGCTATTTAATTTACAAACTGTGCAAGAATTAGAGCTTCAGTTTTGAGAGCTTTTGTTGTAATAATAGTGGAGGGGAGAAGAGATATATAATGCTCAGGCTTGCTAGTATGTATTTTGAATCAACTGAATCCTGGGACTAACCTTTTGATTATGTCTTAGGAGCCCCTGAATAACAGTAGGTTTTTTTCTTAAGAATAAGGACCAAAATCTTTGAAAAAATAAACAAAATAGATAAACTCCTGGCCAAACTTTTCAAGAAAAAAAGAGAATCTACACACATAAATAGGATCAGAAATGTGAAAGGAAAAATCACTATGGACACCATAGAAATACAAGGAATTACTAGAGAATTCTATGAAATATTATATGCTAACAAACTGGATAACCTAGATGAAATGGAAAACTTTCTATGAAAATACAACCTTCTAAGACTGACCCAGGAAGAAATGGAAAATCAGAACAGACCAATTACCAGCACTGAAGTTGAATCGGTAATAAAAAAACCACCCAAGAACAAAATCCCTGGACCAGATGGCTTCACTGCTGAATTTTATCAGACATTTAGAGAAGATAAAATACCCATTCTCCTTGAAGTTTTCCAAAAAATGGAAGAGGAGGAAATACTTCCAAACTCATTCTAAGAAGCCAGCATCACTCTAATATCAAAACCAGGCAAGGACACCACAAAAAAAGAAAACTACAGACCAATATCCCTGATGAACATAAATGCAAAAATACTCAACAAAATTTTAGAAAATCGAATTCAAAAATACATCAAGAGGATCATACACCATGATTAAGTGGGATTCATCCCAGGAATGCAAGGATGGTACATTTGAAAATCATCAATATCATCCACTATATCAACAAAAAGAAGGACAAAAATCACATGATCATCTCCAGAGATGCTGAAAAAGCATTTGACAAAATTCAACACCCATTCCTGATAAAAACTCTCAACAAAATGGGTATAGAGGGCAAGTATCTCAACATAATAAAGGCCATATGTGACAAACCCACAGCCAACATCATACTTAACAGTGAAAAGCTGAAAACTTTTCCTCTAAGATCAGGAACAAGACAAGGATGCCCACTTTCCCCGCTTTTATTCAACATAATACTGGAGGTCCAAGCCACAGCAATAAGACAACACAAGTAAATACAAGGCATCTATATTGGTAAAGAAGAAGTTAAACTGTCCCTGTTTGCCAATAACATGATATTGTACATAAAAACTCTGAAGACTCCACTCCAGAGAAGAGAGAATTAAAGATGGCATGAGAGGTGAGACAGAGGCTTCCTCCTAAAACCACATATAATATGAAAATATAATTAATACAGCTAATCCTGAAAGAGCAACAGGAAACAGGACTGTGCCAGACTGCATACACCTGGAGAAAAGAATAAACCTCATGGAACAGGGTAACGTACCAAAGCTGTGGCCCAGTGCGACCCAAGCCCTCTACCCATCCCAGCTCACTGGCAGGAGGAAGAGAAACAGAGTAGAGAGGGAGTGGAAGCCTGGGGCTGCTGAATACCTAACTCCAGAGAAATGCTCTGGGAGCACAAACCTACATTTCATGGTGCTTTCATGATACTCTCGTGAGGGCTGAGCAGCTCCAGAGAGAAGAGCTTCGGGACACTAGAGGGTGCCATATACAAAATATGAAATGCCAAAGGAACCTGGTTCAAAGTGAAATTAATATAACTCCAGAGAAAGATGACATGGACCTCATGACTCTTCCTGAAAGGGAGTTCAAAATAAAAATCATTAACATGCTCATGGAGTAGGAGACTTCAACACTCCATTAACTCTGAAGGACAGATAAACCAGACAGAAACTCAGAAGGAGACAGAGGCACTGAACAACACATCAGAACAGATGGACCTAACAGACATCTACAGAACTGTACACCCAAAAGCAGCAGAATACACATTCTTCTCAAGTGCACATGGAACAATTTCCATAATAGATCATATACTAGGCCACAAAAAGAGCCTCAGTAAGTTCAAAAAGATTGAAATTGTACCAACCAGTTTCTCAGACCACAAAGGTATGAAACTAGAAATAAATTACGGAAAGAAAATGAAAAATCCCACAAATGCACAGAGGCTTCACAACATGCTCCTAAATAACCAATGGATCAATGACCAAATAAAAACAGAGATCAAGCAATATATGGAGACAAATGACAACAATAATTCAACACTGCAAAATCTGTGGGATGCAGCGAAGGCCATGCTGAGAGGAAAGTATATTGCAATACAGGCCTACCTCAGGAGAGAGGAACAATCCATATGAGCATTCTAAACTCACAATTAATGAAACTAGAAAAAGAAGAAAAAATGAGGCCCAAAGTCAGTAGAAGGAGGGACATAATAAAGATTAGAGCATAAATAAATAAAATCAAGAGGAATGAAACAATAGAATCAATGAAAGCAAGAGCTGGTTCTTTGAGAAAATAAACAAAATAGATAAATCCCTAGCCAGACTGATCAAGAAAAAAAGAGAGTCTACTCACATAAGCAGAATCAGAAATGAGAAAGGAAAACTCACTACAGACACCACAGAAATACAAAGAATTATGAGAGTATACTATGAAAAATTATAAGTTAGCAAACTGGATAGCCTAGAAGAAATGGACAACTTCCTAGAAAAATACAAACTTCCAAGGCTGACACAGAAAGAAACAGAAAATCTGAAAAGACCAATTACCAGTAACGAAACTGAACTGATAATCAAAAACTACTTAAAAACAAAATGCTGGACCAGATGGCTTCACTGCTGAATTTTATCAAACATTTAGTAAAGACTTAATACCCATCCTCCTTAAAGTTTTCCAAAGAGTAGAAGAAGAGGGAATACTTCCGAACTCATTCTATGAGGCCAGCATCACTCTAATACCAAAACCAGGCAAAGACACCACAAAAAAAGAAAATTACAGACCAATATCCATCATGAACATAGATACAAAAATACTCAACAAAATGTTAGCAAACCAAATTCAAAAATACATCAAAAAGGTCATCCATCATGATCAAGTAGGATTTATTCCACGGATGCAAGGATGGTACATCATTCGAAAATCCATCAACATCATCCACCACATCAACAAAAAGAAGGACAAAAACCACATGATCATCTCCATAGATACTGAAAAAGCATTAAACAAAATTCAACATCCATTCATGATAAAAACTCTCAGCACGTTGGGTACAGAGGGCAAGTACCTCAACATAATAAAGGCCACATATGACAAACACACAGCCAACATTATACTTAACAGCAAGAAGCTGAAAGCTTTTCCTTTAAGACTGGGAACAAGACAAGGATGCCCACTCTCCCCCCTTCTATTCAACATAGTTCTGGGGGTCCTGGCCATGGTAATCAGACAACACAAAGAAATAAAAGGCATCCTGATTGGCAAGGAAGAAGTTAAACTGTCCTGTTTGCAGATGACATGATATTGTACATAAAAAACCTTAAAGAACCCACTCCAAAACTACTAGATCTAATATCTGAATTCAGCAATGTTGCAGGATACAAAATTAATACACAGAAATCTGTTGCATTCCTATACACTAACAATGAACTAGCAGAGAGAGAAATCAGGAAAAGAATTCCATTCACAGTTCCATCAAAAAGAATATAATACCTAAGAATAAACCTAACCAAGGAAGTGAAAGACCTATACTCTGAAAACTACAAGACACTCATGAGAGAAATTAAAGAAGATACCAATGAATGAAACACATCCCATGCTCATGGATAGGAAGAATTAATATAGTCAAAATGGCCATCCTGCCTAAAGCAGTCTATAGATTCAGTACAATCTTTATCAAAACAGTGTTCTTCAATGAACTGGAACAAATAGTTCTAAAATCCAATATAGAACCACAAAAAACCCCGAATAGCCGAAGCAATCCTGAGAAGGAAGAATAAAGCACGGGGGATCTCACTTCCCAACTTCAAGCTCTACTACAAAGCCACAGTAATCAAGACAATTTGGTACTGGCACAAGAACAGACCCACAGACCAGTGGAACAGAATAGAGAGTCCAGATATTAACCCAAGCATATATGGTCAATTAATATACGATAAAGGAGCCATGGATATACAAAGGGGAAATGACAGCCTCTTCAACAACTGGTATTTACAAAACTGGACAACTGCATGCAAGAGAATGAAACTGGATTATTGTCTAACTCCATACACAAAAGTAAACTTGAAATGGGTCAGAGACTTGAATGTAAGTTTTTAAACCATAACACTCTTAGAAGAAAACGTAGGCATATCTCTCTTGAATATAAACATGAGCAACTTCTTTATGAATACATCTCCATGGGCAAGGGAAACAAAAGTGGTTAAGATGGCCAACATCCAAAAGACAAACAATAACAAATGCTGGTGAGGATGTGGAGAAAGGGGAATCCTCCTATACTGCTGTTGGGAATGTAAATTAGTTCAATCATTGTGGACAGCAGTATGGAGGTTCCTCAAAAACCTAAAAATAGAAATACCATTTGACCCAGGAATCCCACTACTAAGAATTTGCCCCAAGAAAACAGGATCACAGATTCAAAAAGACAGATGCACCCCTATGTTTATCCCAGCACTATTTACAAAAGCCAAGACATGGAAGCAACCTAAGTGTCCATCAGTAGATGAATGGGCAAAGAAGATGTGATATATATACACAATGGAATATTATTCAGCCATAAGAAGAAAACAAATCCGCTCACTTGCAACAACATGGATGGAGCTAGAGGATATTATGCTCAGTGAAATAAGCCAGGTGGAGAAAGACAAGTACCAAATGGCCTCATTCATCTGTGGGGCATAAGAACAAATGAAACTGAAGGAACAAAACAGCAGCAAACTCACAGAACCCAAGAATGGACTAACAGTTGCCAAAGGGAAAGGGACTCAGGGGTCAGGGGGTGAGGTAGGAAGGGAGGGAGAAGGGGAATAAGGGGCATTATGATTAGCACACATAATATAGAGGGTGGGGCACGGGGAAGGCAGTATAGCACAGAGAAGACATGTAGTGGTGGCTCTATAGCATCTTACTATGCTGATGGACAGTGACTGTAATGAGGTATGTGGTGGGTACTTGATAATGGGGGAAATCTAATAACCACAATGTTGCTCATGTGATTGTATATCAATGATACCTTAATAAAAAAATATGCCTGATAAAGTGAAAAAAAAAAAAAGAATAAGGACCAAAAGAAAGAGATACTATGGACCAGGAAAGGAGATTGGGCATTCTTAAGTCAGCCAGCAATTATTTACTAAGCAATTATTTACCAGAAGTGGCAACACCATTCTTTCTAAAACAGTGGAATCTACAGCAGTTAGAAGTCTGATCCCTGCCCTTAAGGTGCATACAGTCTTATTGTAGAAATGTAAGTTTAATAAGTTAAGATATCTGATGTCATTGTTAACTATGTTAAATGCCACTTGTATAAAGCTGTTGCTGCATTTTATTTATTTCTAAAATCAACTTGTAAAACTGATAGGTCAGTGTATATCAGTTTTAAGTATGGGAAACTGAGGCCCATAGATAAAATAATTTGTTTAGAGTCATGGCAAAAATAAGCCTAGATATTAAAACTCTCTAAAAAACACTTCATTGGGATTATAAAGTGTTAAAAGATATATAAACTGTACATTTAAAGTGTAAAATTAAATGGTTTTTAGTATCTTCACATAGTTGTATAACATCATCACCAAAATCTAATTTTGGAACATTTTTTATCACTCCATAAAGCAACTCCATCCCCACTGCAGTCATGTCCCATTCCCCTAACCTCCAGCTTCAGGCAACCACTAATCTACTTCTGTCTCTGTAGATTTGCCTATTTATGGAATTATACAATATGTGTTCTTTTATGTCTGGCTCCTTTCACTTAGTGTAAAATTTTCAAGGTTCACTCATGTTGTAGTATTTTCAGTACTACCTCATTCCTTTTTACTAATGAATAATATTCCCTTGGATGGATATATCACAGTTTACTTATTTATTGGTTGATGGGCATGTGGGTTGTTTCCACTTTTTTGACTGTTATGAATAATGATGCTACGAACATATATGCACAAATTTTTGTGTGGATATGTGCTTTAATTTCTCCTGGGTATATATCAGATCATATAGTAACTCTGTTTAACTGCTTGAGGAACTGCCAAACCATTCTCCAAAGCATTTGCACCACTTATATTACCTTCAGCAGTCTATATGGGTTACAATTTCTCCACATCCTCCCCAACACTTGTTAATATCTTTCCTTTTATTTATAACCATCCTAGTGGGTGTGAAGTGCTATCTCATTGTGAATTTCATTTGTATTCCCCTAATGACTGAAGTTTTCAGGCATCTTTCTGTGTGGTTATTGGCCATTCATATGTCCTCTTTGGAGAAATATTTATTCAAATAATTTATACATTTATAAATTGGATGGTTTTTCTTTTTATTGTTGACTTGTAAGAGTTCTTTACATACTCTGGATACAAGTCCCTTATCAAATATTTGATTTGCAAATATTTTCTTGTATTTTGTGTTGTCTTAATTTTGTTGCAGTCCAATTTATCTGTTTTTTCTTTTGTCACTTGTGCTTTTGATGTCATATATAAGATCCAAAGTCATAAAGATTTACTCTTATGTTTTTTCCTAAGAGAGTTGTAACTGTTACATTTGGATCTTTGATCCATTTTGAGTTAATTTTGGTATACGATTGGTGAGATATGGCACCAACTTTATTCTTTTGCATGTGGATATCCAGCTGTCCCAGCACTGCTTGTTGAAAATATTCTTTCCTCATTGAATTGTCTTACTGCTTGTTGAAAAGACTATTCTTTCCTCATTGAATTGTCTTGGCATTCTTTCAAATGACTGTAAGCGTAAGGGTTATTTCACAACTCCAATTCTATAAGAACTCTTTTTGCTTCAGTGTAATTCAGTGTTTGTTTCTAAAGTGGTAATGGTAATATGTATCCAGTACTCTTGTGAAGAGTAGAGATTTTGTTAGTAAAATTCTTGCTGTTGTGCCTGTCTTTTCCCCTCTATCTGTAACCTCTACTTTTGATCAAGGAGTAATTATAGTTGGCTCTAGTAAGATTTGCCTCTTTTATGAAGTGTATTTATGTTCAGCCTTTACTCTGTTATTTTAATTATGTTCTAAAGATGGATGGTGTTCATTATTTTATCTACTTTGAGATGGAGTTAATGAAGAAACCTTGCTTTTGTTTTAAAGTTATCCTTTAAGTAATGATACAACAACAGTAACTATTGTTATTTTGATTTTTGCTTATTTATTTTATCACAGGTGATCCTTTCAAGGATGATCCTTTTGGGAAAATTGGTAAATATATTATTATTGAGGTCCATCTTAGCATTAATTTGATTGTGCTTAATTATAAGTTTATATTGTATTTAGGAATGAGAGATCACAACTGGGTAGTTATAGGACATGGACTTCTTTTTATTCAGTTTTGAAACCGATTTAAGCTCCACTAAGATGTTGTGTGTGCTTGGCATTTTCAGAGAGTGATACTCTTACAAATTTGCTTAATAAGTATTAACTTTACTTTTAAAAAAATGACATTAAGTGTTTATACTTTGATGCTTTTAATACCTTTAGACTGATTTCTCCTTATTAGCTAATGATTAGATGAGTATAATGATTTATACTACTAAAGGGTTTAGAACTTTTGTTTTCCTAAGATTATAGCCTAATTGAATGAATGGGGGAAAAGGAAACATCTTAAAGAATTACTAAATGTCAGGCCTTTTAAGACATTTTTTTCTCTGGGATTTTTGCATTAGAATAAAATAAATCTTATATTACCATTTAGTTATGCTTCCCAAACCTGTTCCAAAAATAAGTTTATTAAGGGAAATACTCTATATCTATTTGCAAAACCACACAGGAATCTGTCGTCCCCCTAACTGTTACTTAGGAATTATTTTAACCTAGTATACAGGCAGCATTTGTGTAGTAAGTTTTGGAATTACTGATTTATTTTGGGTGAATGATGAACAGGTAAGAAAGAATGTTAATTAAAGTTATTTAATTAGATTTAACTGTCTATACTTTATTTTTTATGATCAATAGTCATAATACAAAGTACCTAACTTAGATTCTGCAGGAGTTCAAAATGTCTTTTAATTAAAGCATTTATCATGCCTTCAGGTGATAGGAAATGTAGCATCAAGTTTTAGTCTCTCATATTTGTGCTGTATTTTCTTAGATCCATTTGGAGGTGATCCTTTCAAGGGTTCAGATCCGTTTGCATCTGACTGTTTCTTCAAGCAATCTTCTGCTGACCCTTTCGCTACTTCAAGTACTGACCCTTTCAGTGCAGCCAGCAATAGCAGTAACACATCAGTAAGTAGGAGAGCTAAAAATTGTTATTAAATGGATAGCAAGTGTCCTACATGAGTTTCTTAAAATAAAACAGTGGTGAAAAAAAAATCCTTTTTTAGATCATTTCTGAGGAGCCATATATGATTTTCAGTCTCATCCAACCCACCTAGTTTTTCGTTCACAAGACTAGTATTTCACAGCTTGATCTCCCACTAGAAAATTACGAGAAAAGTTTGTTATCCAAAAATCAATTCCATCCTTCAAAGGATCAAATATGGTCCTGTTGCAAATATTTAAAATAAATGATTAGAAATCCATAAACCAGTCTTAAGGTTTTTGGAAATGTTTGGTATGTATTATTGAAATAATGAAAATCAATTTAAAAGGAGTAGCATTGATGTTTTAGAAAAAGTAAATCATTTACTTCATAGACATATGTGAAATGTTAATCTTCTAAAAAAATATAAATCCCCACTAAATGTCAGATTCTCATGGAGAACATGTATACTACAACAATCACCATTTAATAACCAAATACTATGATCCAGGTGCTTCTTTCTGTGTGCTTTACATTAATTTTTCTAACCTTCACATTGATCTCACAAAGTAGGTGTTGGTATTCCTGTTTTAACAATACAGACACCAGGACTAACATTCACATAACCTAACCCAAGGCCTTACAGCTACATGCTTTATCATCTGGAGGCTCTAATATTATGGATACTTAACATACACAAATTGGGTAATAAAACGAAATATTTTAAGCTCCATGTGTCCACCACCTGATTTCAATAACTATGAATGGTTTTAGAGTTCTTTGTTTTTTTTTAAATTTTTATGTGGAAGCAAGGATGAATTAAGTTTAAACCTTAGACTACAGTGGAGATGTAGTAGTTTTTGAGGTAGAATGTTTCACATCTATAAGTAAAACACTCAGAAAGGAATAGTTGATTGACAGGCATTTGAAGCAACATTTTGTCTTTTAATACTCCTAGATTAGGAATACTTCCTTAAAAGAGTAATTGATTCTTTTAAAGATAATAGATTTGGGTATTATTGAATTGCTTCCTTTACTGTATTTGGTAAAGAGCTTCTTTGCCAACAACTAGGTATTTTCCATTGAGGTGTAAAACTGAGCAAATGCCTCTGTAACTGGATATCTGAGGTTTCGACAGGCTACCAAATACTCTGTTTTCCTACAACACTTAGTTTGTAGTGTGGACTCATTTGCCAAATTCTCCTAAAATAGATTGCAGCCTGAATTCCCTTCCTTTTTTCTTGTTCTAGCTCTTATTTTCCACTCTTATTTATTTAAAAAGCAAGAAAGCAAAGGCATCTCTTCCTAATTTAAAAATGAACAAGTTTCTCCTGTTCTCCTATGGTAAAATTTTTCTATCATTTGTTCTTGCTTTTTCTCTTTTTTCTCCAGTTTTTTAAAGCAATATTGACCTTGCTGACTCTTGATTTCTCCATTAGAAACCCATTGAAAAACCAAATTGGCAATATAATATAATAATAGTTACATTTTATCTTATCTCATCTATGAGCCAGGCATGGTGCTAAGCTCTTCTCAATGTTACTTCACTTAATCTTCTCAATAATGCTATAAGGCTTATATTATCCTCATTTTTACTCTAAAGTGAATGAGGTGTAGAAAGGGTAAGTAGAAGTAAGTAAGTGGTAGAACTAAATTCAAACCCTAGTCTATATGAACAAAGTCTAAGGTTGTCACCACTGTAGTCTAAGGTTTAAACTTAATTCTTCCTTTCTGTTTTTTGTGATCTTCCCTTTTGTTCAAACAAGCCTCTGATGATGTTTCTGGACATGAATCTCTCCCCAAAAGTCTTTCCTATTTCCTCAAGGCTGGTCTCTGCTTTCAGAGGACTTAAGTTTAAAACCCAAACCAAAACTAAGCAAACAACTGCCATTTCCAAACACCACTGTCCTAACTGGTGTATGGTAGCTTTGTGTAGGCACTGAGACTGTCAAAGGGAGAGTAGATGGCTGATGTAGAAGAGAATTTCATAGATAAATTAGGTGGCCTTGTAGGGAGGATTTCAGAACATTAGTTCTATAAAATCATTCCATCTGAATTTTAGTTATGAAAATTGCTTCTCTCTACTAAATTGCCTAATTATCAAACTGAACATAACATAATTTTGTGGTCACTTATTCCTTAATGGTCTGCACAGTTCTGTTCCCCATGCTATCCCAGGGGTCTTAAGAGTGATTGCCCAGTGTATGATGAAGTAATAGAAGTGAAACCTGACATACACGTAGGCATGCTTTTTCTATACCTCTCTGTGACAGCAAACGAAACGTGCAAGCTATTGTTAAAAACAGGCCTGTTAGTTTTTCCTTCCCTCAAAGTCAAGAGAAGAAGCAGTAGTAGGTGGTGATTTAGGTTATCATGTCAGTGACTCTCTCATACTGGTATTTGGACTGTTATATTAGGAACCATGGAAAGCTGCTTTGCTATACAGACTACCTTAATGTTCTTCTTTGACTGTTATGTATTTTCATTCAGCAGATGTAATCAGAGTATAAGCTGGTGTGCTAGTATTAATAAGACCATTGGCATCAGTTCAAATAAGCACTATTATTTTCTTTTTGAAAGACTTCATTAGTATTAAGTACTTCTTTCTGCTAGTAGTTTTAATGGGTCCTCTTATATAAAGAGAGTTATATTTTGACTCCCAGTTAGCATTATTTTTGTCTTTTCAAATACATCTGTTTTACTTAGAAAATTATAAATTGAGCTCTGCAATATCCTTTGACATTCAAAGGTCATATCCAATTTCTTCTAAAAGTAGAGCCTGTATAATACAGATGACCCATTAATAAGCATGAATCAGAATGGGAGATAAATGTTCCAAAACTGTTTTCATGCCCCTTTCACCTGTGTACCAAGGCTTTCATCTGGCCTCTTAACAAGAGCCTCATGCCAGAAAGAGAAGGTTCCCTTATCTTCCTAAATATACAGTTTGTTTGACAAAGATTAAACACTAAAGAAAACAGTTCAATAGCAGGAATCTCTGGTTTCTGATAAAGTCCTTACACAAGGTAGCTACTCATCCTTGCCACTTGATCCAGATTTTTACATGACTTATTATTACTGGACATGGCAGGATATTTTTTTAGCAGAAAGCTGTATATCTTCTGTCTGAACATGTATACTCTTCTCTTGATCCCTCTTTCCTCTCAATCCCTCTTTTTCTTCCCTTCCCTTTCCTCTCCCTCTTACTTGTCTTCATGTTTCCTCCTAGGGGGAGAATGCCAGAATTATATTTAGGTGACAATTAGAAAATGGAAATCTAGCATTGCCTTATAGTAAATATGCATCCTAAATTCAACATACCATCTTGGAATAAGAAAAGGACATTAATGGGAGAACTGGTCAAGTCCAAATAAAGTCTATAGTATTTGTACCAGTATTAACTCCTTAGTTTTAGTGGATTTATATTAGTATGAGATACTAACATTAGAGGAAGCTGAGTTAAGGGCATATGGGAACTCTGTATTTTCTTTACAGCTATTCTAAAATCTAAAATTATTTCAAAATAAAAAGTCAAAATAGTGTGTATCTGTACAAGTAGCAAAATTATGAAGAAAAGAAGAGAAATGAATACCACCAGTCAGGAAACGATTACCTCTACAGAGGAAGAGGGGTGGGATTGTGATTGGAGAAGGGCACATGAATACTTTGTGTTGGCAGTTTCCTGGGAGGTGATTACAAAGGTGTTCGTTTGATACTTGTTAAACTGTACCTATGTTTCATATACTTCTCTGAATGGATGTTATATTTCACAAGAAAAGAAGATTGGAAAATTATATGTATGATTTCGATATAATAAGATTGCAAATCAGTAAGGGGAAACATTTGCTCCTAATGCTGTGTATTTCTTAATTTAGAGTGTGTAAAGAGTACTTCCTTTGATGTGGCAGTGAGGTTTCACTTAGAAAGTATTCCTTTTAGTCATGTTTTCTGCAATTTGTTTAGGTGGAAACATTGAAACATAATGATCCTTTTGCTCCTGGTGGCACAGTTGTCGCAGCAAGTGATTCTGGTAAGGAAATAAGTTACCAATTTCTTTGAACAGAAATGCTACCTTTTTCTTTAAGCTTCTTTGTTTGGTCTCCATAGACATTTGTCATGTTTACTTATTTATGGCTTTAAAAGTATTGTACAATTATATCCAATTATAATCTACCACTAATAAGTGTATATCACTTTCTGCTTTTATTATTCATTATTTATTGTTCATGTTGAAGATCATAGTAGGATATGTACTCTAGCCAATATCAGTGAAACCAGTATTAATTTTTCTTTATAAAAGGCAGTGTTGCTTAGCAGTTTCAAAGTCAACATTGCTTCTTAAGGATCTTGGCCTAAATTTAAAAATTAGTGGTTTCTAATAGGTGATGATGAGAACTTTACAAATAGAAGATAGGTTCTGTTAGTAATAAAAAGGAAAACTAAATCTTCTAGCATCTAGTCTTCATGCTTCATTTGTAGTATCTACTTTTCCATTTATCCTTTTAATAACCTTTTAAATAATAGTCCCATTTTAAAGATCAGGAAACTGAGGAACAGAGCATTAAGTAACTTGATCAAGATTATACGGTTGAGTAAATTTGAACCAGGTAAAGCCAAGATTCAGACCTAAGTCTGACAGAATCTAAAAGCTTTTTCAACTAAGTAACTTTGCTTCTTTGTTACTATTCATTTAAAAACAAAAAAAACAAACCAGCTATTGTGTAGAAGAGCAGGGTATTAGAGGGAGATTAACTCATCCTGAAAATAGGATGCTTTGTTTTTCCAGATGAAAATAGGGTGAGTTACTTAGTACATAATGTTGCTGATTGTGACAAATTGAAGATTATTAGCATAAAGATTAGTAGAAATGCCTTCACAATTTGGATTTTTTGTATTGTACAAGTTGTAATAAGAAATTTAGCAGTGTGCATTGTTTTGAGGTTGAAAATTACCTTCCAATATGAGTAGCAAAAGACGAATGTAAAAAGCAAATCTGTAGAAAACAAGATTTAATGTAGTGCTGGCTATTAATTTTATTTATTTATTTAATTGTTTTATTTATTTTTTATTAAGGTATCATTGATATACACTCTTCTGAAGGTTTCACAAGAAAAACAATGTGGTTACTACATTTACCCTTACTGTTGAGTCCCCCCCAATACCCCACTGCAGTCACTGTCCATTAGTGTCATAACATGTCACAGAGATTCTACTTGTCGTCTCTGTGCTACACTGTCTTCCCCGTGACCCCACACACACCATGTGCACTAATCATGATATGATACCTACCCCTCAATGCCCTTCTCCCTCCCTCCCCACCCATCCTCCCACACCCCTCCCCTTTGGTAACCACTAGTCCCTTCTTGGAGTCTGTGAGTCTGCTGCTGTGTTTTGTTCCTTCAGTTCTGCTTCGTTGTTATACTTCACAAATGAGGAAAATCATTTGGTATTTGTATTTCTCTGCCTGGCTTATTTCACTGAACATAATACCCTCTGGCTCCATCCATGTTGTTGCAAATGGTAGGATTTGTTTTCTTCTTATGGCTGAATAGTATTCCATTGTGTATATGTGCCACATATTCTTTATCCATTCATCTACTGATGGACACTTAGGTTGCTTCCATATCTTGGCTATTGTAAATAGTGCTGGGATAAACATAGGGGTGCATCTGTCTTTTTGAATCTGAGAACTTGTATTCTTAGGGTAAATTCCTAGGAGTGGAATTCCTGGGTCAAATGGTATTTCTATTTTTAGTTTTTTGAGGAACCTCCATATGCTTTCCACAATGGTTGAAGTAGTTTACATTCCCACCAGCAGTGTAGGAGGGTTCCCCTTTCTCCACATCCTCACCAGCATTTGTTGTTCCTAGTCTTTTCTATGTTGGCCATCCTTACTGGTGTGAGGTGATATCTCATTGTGGTTTTAATTTGCATTTCTCTGATAATTAGTTATGCATCTTTTCATGTGCCTGTTGGCCATATGAATTTCTTCTTTGGAGAATTGTCTGTTCATATCCTCTGCCCATTTTTTAATAGGGTTATTGCCTTTGGGGTGTTGAGGCGTGTGAGTTCTTTATATAGTTTGGATGTTAACCGCTTGTCAGATATGTCGTTTACAAATATATTTTCTCATACTGTAGGATGCCTTTTTGTTCTGCTGATGGTATCCTTTGCTGTACAGAAGCTTTTTAGCTGGTTGTAGTCCCATTTGTTCATTTTTGGTTTTGTTTCCCTTGCCCAAGGAGATGTATTCAGGAAAAAGTTGGTCATGTTTATATTCAAGAGATTTTTGCCTATGTTTTCT
This sequence comes from Manis pentadactyla, assembly GCF_030020395.1. Lineage (NCBI taxonomy): Eukaryota > Metazoa > Chordata > Mammalia > Pholidota > Manidae > Manis > Manis pentadactyla. Next base: position 40,998,692 of record NC_080022.1, on the reverse strand, counting down.
TTTGAGACTTTTATGGTTTCATGACTCACATTCATGTCTTTGATCCATTTTGAGTTTACTTTTATGTTTGGGGTTAGACAACAATCCAGTTTCATTCTTGCATGTAGCTGTCCAGTTTTACCAACACCAGTTGTTGAAGAGGCTGTCATTACCCCATTGTATGTTCATGGCTCCTTTATTGTATATTAATTGACCATATATACTTGGGTTTATATCTGGGCTCTCTAGTCTGTTCCATTGGTCTGTGGGTCTGTTCTTGTTGCTGGCTATTAATTTAAACCAAAACTTAGAATGACAGCAAATAAGATATCTAAAAGGCTTATTGTAGTAACACTGTTTAAATTACATCTTTCTAAAATACATATGCTTTTTTAGACTCGTTATTGACCTGATGAACTAATATATTGCTAGGAATATTGTATGATTAGAAAGAATAACATAAGAGAATAAGGCAAAAAGTTAATGTATGTATAATTCACTCTTGATTACCACACTAAGGAAATGATAAGTGTCATAAGAGTTCATTAAAGCTGCAAGAATTTAAAGGAAAAGAGATTGTCTCCACTTAGGATAAACATGAATGATTTCAAATTACATGGTGGCTTTTGTGGTATGCTGTTGAAAGAATGGGCTAGGAATTTAGTAAGTAGATACAGAAAGAGTATGTAAAGCAAAGAATGTAACATGAGCAAGGAATGGAAACAGGATATACAAGGCATGTTCACAGAAAAATAGACATTTTGGTAAAGCTTATTTAAAAATAAAAGAATAGTCAGGTAATGGCAAGGTTTCTATTGCCTTTGTTTGTCTTCTCTTTCAATTTCAGGCCCTAACTCATTTTCTGTGAAGTGTTAGAATAAATGACTATAATCACCTGGGAGGGAGCTAAGATTTATTGTTATTAATCCTTATAATAATAGATGCCATTTATTGAGCACTTGCACAATTCCAGCACTCTATGTGCTAACCATTTCCATACTTGGTCTCATTTAATACCCACAGCAACTACATGAGATAATTGGCATTATATTTAGTATATAGACAAGGGAAAGCAAGACATGGAGAGATGAAGCCATTTCACAAGGCTAAAAAAGTAGTAATAGACGGAACCACATTCAGATGAGGTCTCTGGTTTTCCATCAGCCTCTTTGGTCGTTCCTTCTGTGGCCTTTGCTGATTTGTCCTCTTTTCCCTAACTTCTCTGTGTTGTGTTGCTCCAGGTCTTAGGTCCTGGATCTCTTTTCTTTTCTGCCTGAACTCCATTGGGGATCTCATCTGGTTTCATGGCTTCACATATTATCTATATGCTGATTTATATTTCTAGCCACATCTTTTTTCCTGAACTCTAGACTTATATATCCAACCACCTGCTGACATCTCAGTTGAGTATCTGGTAGACCCACCTGATGCAACATATCTAACACTGAACATACCATCTTCCTCTCCAGATGCTACTCTTGTGTCTTAATTCATGTAATTGCATCTTTAACATTGGTAGGACCTAATACCATAGAACCCACCCTTATTTTTTCTTTTTCTCTTACTCTACCCCTAAGCTGTCAGGAAATCTTACCGACTCTGCCTTCAAATTATACCCTCAGCCAATCACTGTAGACTTCCTCTCTATCATTCCTCACTTCCAATAAATTGCCAAGTACTGTTGTTTTACCCCCATGTGGATCCTGATTGTCTGTTCCTCCTTATGCTCAGTCTTGTTGGGCCTTCATCATGTTTTACCTGGACTGTGATATTAAATTGCTTGCAGTCTCTTTACCTGCCAATTTGTCATCTGCATGATTGCCAGAATAGTCTTTCTTAACATTTGACCATATTGTTAAACCAAAAATATAAGTCACTGGCCCTGTGCTCTGGATATATGTATGTGTATGTTTATAATTTTTTTATTATTTGTATTATAATTTAATATACTGTTACATGTTATCTGTATTATATGTATAAATATTGATGGTTTTCTATTTACTGTGTCACAGGTATATATCTGAAAGTCATCTGCCCTCTGAAATATAAAACAATACTGCACATCTGGCTATCCCATGTCTATCTCTGTTAATATGGTACCATCTACTCAGTTATCCAAGCAGAGACCTGGAAGTCATCCTAGGTTGCTTCCCTACCCTCCCACCCCAGAGCTTCTGGGACATTTCAGAGGCTTACAGATTGACTGCTGAAGAAATGATGATTTGTCTCGAATCTGCTACATTGTCATAAGATTTTGAAGTGAATGGAAACATAAATAGCCTAGAGAGGGGTTGTTATGATTAGGGCATAGGTACTTGAGTACAACTACCAGAACTTGCTCAGATAAAATTTCTTAGGTTTTCTTAGTCTGAGTTCCCTAAACTAAAAATTTAGGTTAATTATTGTACTTCATGGGTCTGTTGGGTAGATTAAATGAGGTAATTTAGGTCAAAGTATTTATTGTGTTATGTATCACAGTAAATGGTGGCTGCTGTTACTAGTACTCCTCCTTCTCCTACTACTTCTTTTTAATGTGTGGTTCCCAAGTATAGACTGATATTACTTGTAATTTACCAAGTGAAATAAGAACAATGGGAAGAGAAACAGAGGGAGAGAACGTATGTGCATGTATGTATAAGTACTGCCAACTGTTTTTTCCTGGAAAGAATTATTTTAATCTAAGATGGTTTTCTCTTCTTTTTTTGCCTTTAAAGTCCTTTTGTTTGTGAAATGAAAGCTGGACGTTTTTTAGTTCTTATTGTTAATTTGTTTCCCCCTTACTTATGTATGTATATAGGTTCTTAATATATTTATTTAGCTTACTCATTCACAATATCCCAACATCTGGAAATCACTGAGCCTCAGAGAGGTGGCATTACATAGCCAAGTCACTAACATTTGCCTGCTTTACTCATGCCCCTATATCCCTGTCCTTTTTTCACCAGGAAGTTTAGTGTTCAATCAGAAAAAACATTAATCTCACAGAATAAGAAAACTATAGGCTTTCAAAATAAATTAAAAACACAAAGGTACATTTTTACTCTTGAAAGTTAAATGATAAATCATTCCACTCCTGCCTCTAAAGTATAGCAGTTAGGATAGAGACAGAAGGACATTAAAGATTTTTGATATTTTGCCTCACACTGGGGTCTTTTCTTTTTATTATTAAGGTATCATTGATACACAGTCTTTTCTCAGGTTTCACATGAGCAACATTGTGGTTACTACATTCACCCATATTATCAAATCCCCCCACAAACCCCATTGCAGTCATTGTCCATCGGCATAATAAGATGCTATAGAGTCACTACTTGTATTCTCTGCGCTATACTGCCTTCCCTTTGCCCCCCCATATTATGTATGCTAATCATAATACCCCTTAATCCCCTTTTCCCTCCCTCCCCACCCACCCTCTCCAACCCCTTTCCCTTTGGTAAATGCTAGTCCATTCTTGGGTTCTGTGAGTCTGCTGCTGTTTTGTTCCTTCAGTTTTGCTTTGTTGTTATACTCACACTGGGGTCTTTTTAACATTTGCTCCTGGTAGACACATTGCAGACTAAGAAAGAAAACTAAAGAAAGCAAATTCAAGTAACTTGGTCTCTACCCACACTTTATTTTGACTTGTAAAAGTTTTTTCCACTTCATCTTAAATGAGATTCGTTCTATGCTAGAAAATTGTTTGCAAGGAAAATTTTACTAACTCCTGACTTAGAAAATGTAGAATCTTTTCAACTCTTAATTAAAGCTTTATAAAAATATCCTGCAGATATAGAAGGGAGCTCGTGGCCTCCCCAGAGCATCTTTGCTTTAGTAGTGCCAAGTAGTTCTTCATTTTTACAGGCTATGACTGAAGCTAAGCATGCAGATGTTCTTATGTTTTATTATTCTTAACCTGTGCTTTCTTTCATGTTTCTTCTCTAATTTTCTCCATTTTCACAAACCACAGGCCTGTCCACAGGACTGTCTCTTCAAGTCCACTTAATTTTTTAATGGAGAAATGTGTATTTATGAGCAGTTTCTATTTGTATATTTTTGTATAGTATGTGTATGTCTAACTCTTTTTCTACCTCCTTTCGTTCCACAAGTAAAAGAAAGTGAAACCTTTTTTGTAAAGTCATCTTTGCCTCTTGCACATAAACGTAGGTGTTGCTTCTCCTACCGTTCCACAAAAGCACTAGGTTTGCTGTCTTTGAACTTGAACACAAACTGTGTAGCCATTGTGTACATGTGTATCTCTCAGTTATATTATGAGGTCCTTGAAGGTTGGTATTATTCCCTGCCAAATCCCTAGTACCTATCCTTGATCATAATAGATGCTTAGTAAGTATGAGTGGAGGAATGAGTGTTAATGAGTGAATGAATTGGAGACCAGCTTGAGAGATAGATCCTTTATTAATCACCAACCTCTACACCTCAGATTATTCATGAGTATCTCCTGAAGGTTTTCTGTGAGCTTGAATTTGATTATCTTACGGGTTATAAATAGGTATAGGGTAAAAAGTTTCTTCCTGCTCCCAGGATTCTCTGCTGGGCAGCTGTTCCTTAGGGATGGTGAACCTAAAACTCCTTTCCTTTGTTTGTTGTTGGTCAGTGGTTGTGCTAAGAAATGATACCTGTTTGGAAGACCCTTACTGAACAGATGGTTTTTGTCCCCATTTTTTTCTCCAATATTTTCAACAAATGTAAGTGTCATCTATCTACTTACCAGAGCTTATTCAAGGCCTTGAATATAAAATAGTTAAAACGAAGTTCCTGTCTTTGTAGAGCTTATAGGGGAAAGATAGGCAATAAAGAAATACATAATATGTCAGGTATGATGAATATTGTTAATTAAAAGCAAGGCAAGGGGATAACAAGTGACATGCCTAAAAGGTAGCTTTATCATTCACACCTCACAAAAAATCATATCAGAAGAGTATGATCTCAAATATGTACGAAAAAAATACCAGGAAAAAATGCTGTTAAGGAAGTATGTTAAATATTGGTTAAGGGTTATTTCTGATGAGATTATAGATGGTTTTTAAAATTGTGCTTTCATATATTTTTCCAGCGTGTTCATTACCTTTATTTATATTTATTTTTTATTATTTATTTATTTGTTTAATTTTGGTATCATTAATCCACAATTACATGAAGAACATTATGTTTACTAGGCTCCCCCCTTCACCAAGTCCCCCCACATACCCCTTCACAGTCACTGTCCATCAGCATAGTAAGATGCTGTAAAATCACTACTTGTCTTCTCTGTGTTGTAGAGCCCACCTCGTACCCACCCCCCACATTGTACATGCTAATTGTAATGTCCCCTTTCTTTTTCCAGCCCTTATCCCACCCTTCCCACCCATCCTCCCCAGTCCCTTTCCCTTTGGTAACTGTTAGTCCATTCGTGGGTTCTGTGATTCTGCTGCTGTTTTGTTCCTTCAGTTTTCCTTTGTTCTTATACTCCACAGATGAGTGAAATCATTTGGTACTTCTCCTTCTCTGCCTGGCTTATTTCACTGAGCATAATACCCTCTAGTTCCATCCATGTTGTTGCGAATGGTAGGATCTGTTTTTTTCTTATAGCTGCATAATATTCCATTGTGTATATGTACCACATCTTCTTTATCCATTCATCTACTGATGGATATTTAGGTTGCTTCTGCATCTTGGCTATTGTAAACAGTGCTGCAATAAACATAGGGGTGCATCAGTGTTTTTCAAACTGGAGTGCTGCATTCTTAGGGTAAATTCCTAGAAGTGGAATTCCTGGATCAAATGGTATTTCTCTTTTGACTTTTTTGAGGAACCTCCATACTGATTTTCACAATGGCTGAACTAGTTTACATTCCCACCAGCAGTGTAGGAGGGTTCCCCTTTCTCCACAACCTCGCCAACATTTGTTGTTGTTTGTCTTTTTGATGATGCAATCCTTACTGGTGTGAGGTGATATCTCATTGTGGTTTTAATTTGCATTTCTCTGATGATTAGCGATGTGGAGCATCTTTTCATGTGCCTGTTGGCCATCTGGATTTCTTCTTTAGAGAACTGTCTATTCAGCTCCTCTTCCCATTTTTTAATTGGATTATTTGCTTTTTGTTTGTTGAGGTGTGTGAGCTCTTTATATATTTTGGATATCAATCCTTTATTGGATCTGTCATTTATGAATATGTTCTCCCATACTGTAGGATACCTTTTTGTTCTATTGATTGTGTCCTTTGCTGTATAGAAGCTTTCTAGCTTGATATAGTCCCACTTGTTCATTTTTGCCTTTGTTTCCCTTGCCCGGGGAGATATGTTCATGAAGAAGTCACTCATGTTTATGTCCATGAGATTTTTGCCTGTTTTTTTCTAAGAGTTTTATGGTTTCATGACTTACATTCAGGTCTTTGATCCATTTGGAGTTTACTTTTGTGTATGGGGTTAGACAGTGATCCAGTTTGATTCTCTTACATGTAGCTGTCCAGTTTGGCCAGCACCATCTGTTGAAGAGACTCATTTCCCCATTGTATGTCCATGGCTCCTTTATCGTATATTAATTGGCCATATTTGTTTGGGTTAATGTCTGGAGTCTCTGTTCTGTTCCACTGGTCTGTGGCTCTGTTCTTCTGCCAGTACCAAATTGTCTTGATTACTGTGGCTTTGTAGTAGAGCTTGAAGTTGGGGAACGAGATTCCCCCCACTTTATTCTTCCTTCTCAGGATTGCATTGGCTATTCAGGGTCTTTGATGGTTCCATATGAATTTTTGAACTATTTGTTCCAGTTCATTGAAGAATGCTGTTGGTAATTTGATAGGGATTGCATCAAATCTGTATATTGCTTTGGGCAGGATGGCCATTTTAACGATATTAATTCTTCCTAGCCAGGAGCATGGGATGAGTTTCCATTTGTTAGTGACCTCTTCGATTTCTCTTAAGAGTGTCTTATAGTTTTCAGGGTATAGGTCTTTCACTTCCTTGGTTGGGTTTATTCCTAAGTATTTTATTCTTTTTGATGCTATTGTGAATGGAATTGTTTTCCTGATTTCTCTTTCTATTAGTTCATTGTTAATGTATAGGAAAGCTACAGATTTCTGTGTGTTAATTTTGTATCCTGCAACTTTGCTGTATTCTGAGATCAGTTCTAGTAGTTTTGGAGTGGAGTCTTTAGGGTTTTTTATGTACAATATCATGTCATCTGCAAATAGTGACAGTTTGACTTCTTCACCAATCTGGATTCCTTGTATTTCTTTGTTTTGTCTAATTGCCATGACTAGGACCTCCAGTACTATGTTGAATAACAGTAGGGAGAGTGGGCATCCCTATCTTGTTCCCAATCTCAGAGGAAAAGCTTTCAGCCTCTTGCTGTTCAGTATGATTTTAGCTGTGGGTTTATCATATATGGCCTATATTATGTTGAGATACTTGCCCTCTATATGCATTTTGTTGAAGTTTTTATCATGAATGGATGTTGAATTTTGTTGAATGCTTTTTCAGCATCTAAGCATCTATGGAGATGATCATGTGGTTTTTGTCCTTTTTGTTGACGTGGTGGTTGATGTTGATGGGTTTTCGAATGTTGTACAATCCTTGCATCGCTGGGATGAATCCCACTTGGTTATGGTGTATGATCCTTTTGATGTATTTTTGAATTTGGTTTGCTAATACTTTGTTGAGTATTTTTGCATCTACGTTCATCAGGGATATCGGTCTATAGTTTTCTTTTTTGGTGGGGTCTTTGCCTGGTTTTGGTATTAGGGTGATGTTAGCTTCATAGAATGAGTTTGGGAGTATCCCCTCCTCTTCTATTTTTTGGAAAACTTTAAGGAGAATGGGTATTATGTCTTCCCTGTATGTCTGATAAAATTCCGAGGTAAATCCATCTGGCCCGGGGGTTTTGTTCTTGGGTAGTTTTTTGATTACTGCTTGAATTTCGTTGCTGGTAATTGGTCTGTTTAGATTTTCTGTTTCTTTCTGGGTCAGTCTTGGAAGGTTGTATTTTTCTAGGAAGTTGTCCATTTCTCCTAGGTTTCCCGGCTTGTTAGCATATAGGTTTTCATAGTATTCTCTAATAATTCTTTGTATTTCTGTGGGGTCCGTCGTGATATTTCCTTTCTCGTTTCTGATTCTGTTGATGTGTGTTGATTCTCTTTTTCTCTTAATACGTCTGGCTAGAGGCTTATCTATTTTGTTTATTTTCTCAAAGAACCAGCTCTTGGTTTCATTGATTTTTTTCTATTGTTTTATTCTTTTCAATTTTATTTATTTCTTCTCTGATCTTTATTATGTCCATCCTTCTGCTGACTTTAGGCCTCATTTGTTCTTCTTTTTCCAATTCCAATAATTGTGACGTTAGACTATTCATTTGGGATTGTTCTTCCTTCTTTAAATATGCCTGGATTGCTGTATACTTTCCTCTTAAGACTGCTTTCGCTGCGTCCCACAGAAGTTGGTGCTTTGTGTTGTTGTTGTCATTTGTTTCCATATATTGCTGGATCTCCATTTTATTTTGGTTATTGATCCCTTGATTATTTAGGAGCATGTTGTTAAGCCTCCATGTGTTTGTGAGCCTTTTTGCTTTCTTTGTACAATTTATTTCTAGTTTTATGCCTTTGTGGTCTGAAAAGTTGGTTGGTAGGATTTCAATCTTTTGGAATTTTCTGAGGCTCTTTTTGTGGCCTAGTATGTGGTCTATTCTGGAGAATGTTCCATGTGCACTTGAGAAGAATGTGTATCCTGTTGCTTTTGGATGTAGAGTTCTATAGATGTCTATTAGGTCCATCTGTTCTAGTGTGCTGTTCAGTGCCTCTGTGTCCTGGCTTATTTTCTGTCTGGTGGATCTGTCCTTTGGAGTGAGTGGTGTGTTAAAGTCTCCCAAAATGAATGCATTGCATTCTATTTCCTCCTTTAATTCTGTTAGTATTTGTTTCACATATATTGGTGCTCCTGTATTGGGTGCATATATGTTTATAATGGTTATATCCTCTTGTTGGATGAGCCCTTCATCATGTAATATCTTTCTTTATCTCTTTATCTTGTTACTTTCTTTGTTTTGAAGTCTATTTTGTCTGATACTAGTACTGCAACACCTGCTTTTTTTCTCCCTGTCGTTTCCATGAAATATCTTTTTCCATCCCTTGACTTTTAATCTTGCATGTCTTTGGGTTTGAGGTGAGTTTCTTGTAAGCAGCATATAGATGGGTCTTGCTTTTTTATCCATTCTATTACTCTGTGTCTTTTGATTGGTGCATTCAGTCCATTTACATTTAGGGTGATTATTGAAAGATATGTACTTATTGCTATTGCAGGCTTTAAGTCTGTGGTTACCTTCTTTACTACCTTACTGTCTAACTTAACTTGCTTATTGAGCTATTATAGACACAGTCTGATGATTCTTTATTTCTTTCCCTTCTTATTCCTCCTCCTCCATTCTTCATATGTTGGGTGTTTTGTTCTGTGCTCTTTTTAGGAGTGCTCCCATCTAGAGCAGTCCCTCTAAGATACTCTGTAGAGGTGGTTTGTGGGAGGCAAATTCCCTCAACTTTTGCTTGTCTGGGAATTGTTTAATCCCTCTTTTATATTTAAATGATAATCGTGCTGCTTACAGTATCCTTGGTTCAAGGCCCTTCTGTTTCATTGCATTAAATATATCATGCCATTCTCTTCTGTCCTGTAAGGTTTCTGTTGAGAGGTGTGATGATAGCCTGATGGGTTTTCCTTTGGAGGTGACCATTTTTCTCTCTCTGGCTGCCTTTAATACTCTGTCCTTGTCCTTGATCTTTGCCATTTTAATTATTATGTGTCTTGGTGTTGTCCTCCGTGGGTCTCTTCTGTTGGGAGTTCTGTGTGCTTCCGTGGTCTAAAGAACTATTTCCTCCCCCAGTTTGGGGAAGTTTTCAGCAATTATTTCTTCAAAGACACTTTCTATCCTTTTTTCTCTCTCTTCTTCTGGTACCCCTACAATGCAGATATTGTTCCTTTTGGATCGGTCACACAGTTCTCTTAGTATTGTTTCATTTCTGGAGATCCTTTTATCTCTCTCTACATCAGCTTCTATGCGCCCCTGTGCTCTGGTTTCTATTCCATTAATGGCCTCTTGCATTCCACCCATTCTGCTTTTAAGTCCTTCCAGAGGTTGTTTTATTTCTGTAGTCTCCCTCTGTACTTGCTCTTTTAGCTCTTGCATATTTCTCTGCAGATCCACCAGCATGTTTATGATTTTTATTTTGAATTCTTTTTCAGGGAAATTGGTTAGGTCTATCTCTGCAGATCCTCTTTCAGGGCTTGTCTGGACTATTTTGGACTGGACTAAATTTTTCTGCCTTTTCATGGTGATAGTGGTGGCTATAGGCAGGTTGTGGGTGTGTCAGCTGGGAGAGGAAAGTCCTTTCCTGCTTGCTGGATGCCTTGTCCTTCTGCGCTACCTGTGTCGGTTACCCGCACTCCTGGAGTAGCCACCGGGTCATTACCTTTATTTTTGGGAAAAGGGGAGCTAATGAGGTCACATTTGCATTTAAAGCCTGATTGCACTGGCCTGTAGCTCCTGTGTGCATCAATAGGAAGAAAGCCACTTGCTGAGTTCTTCCCGTATTCTGGAACTCCTCAGTAGGTGTCTTACATATGATCTGAACAGGTACACTCTCAGTGAGTCCTTCCAGTTTATAGACAGGCCTCTGCTTCATATCAACCATGATCGATATCTGAAAAAGTTCTTGTCAAAGTCTTAATTTCAATTTGGGGAGAAGTGCTCTTTTGTTGCACAATGCGTTCCCCACTGTTTGGACCAGTGCTGGTTTGGTCATTTATTTGATGAATAAAGTATAGAAAAACTCTAGTAAATTACATGCAGCATATTCTTCATACACAAATGTTTTTTATTTATTTCACAGTGTACACTTCACAATATTTCAGGTAAACCTGACTTAACACTGTTGTCACATGTGTTATGACTTCTTGCAAAAGCTGTGGGACAACGGCAGAGAGAAAGCATGAAGCAGGTTTTTCAGTCCCTCTGGTACAGTGAGTCCATCTCCTTTTCCCCCATCACCCTCTACTAATCAGGATAGCATCTGTGCCCTGATTGTACCTCAGATGCTGTGGCACCAGGACTATCAAGAAGAGGAGGAGGAAGAAGGGGAAGCCTGGAGCAGCACCCATGGTTAGGCTGGGCCCCAGGCTCTGGGACTCCGCAGAAATGTAGTAATAACAAAGCACCTTTTAAAGCTAATGCTGCAGGATTTCCTATAACTCTGGGCTTTGAACATTCTCTTCAGACTCATTTTGTTGATATATCCTTAAAGGACTTAACTTTCTCTCCTTCCACTCACCCCGGTTGCCTACTTCCTTCACCCCATGACTGTCTTGGTGACAAAGCAAACAAAAATAATGTGTATCTTCCTTGCCCCTCTTTTGTTTACATCCATGGCATACTCATTTTGAGAGGTAAAGGCATACTTTACACAATTCAGTGGGTGGTTGGGCACACTTTTGTTCTAAAACCAATTATGATACAAAGATGAAGAGCTGAGCTAAAACAAGGAGAATTTCTCTGTGCCTCTTTGCTTGCTCTATCCTACCCCCCTTTTTTAAAAATTAAGGTATCATTGATATACATTCTTATGAAGGTTTCACATGAAAAACAATGTGGTTACTACATTCACCCAATTATCGTCCCCCCATACCCCATTGCAGTCACTGTTTTCCCCATGACCCCTTACACACCATGTGCACTAATCATGATACCCCTCAATCCCCTTCTCCCTCCCTCCCCAACTGCCCTCCCCTTTGGTAACCACTAGTCTCTTCTTGGAGTCTGTGAGTCTGCTGCTGTTTTGTTCCTTCAGTTTTGCTCTGTTGTTATACTTCACAAATGAGGGAAATCATTTGGTATTTGTATTTCTCTGCCTGGCTTATTTCACTGAGCATAATACCCTCTAGCTCCATCCATGTTGTTGCAAATGGTAGGATTTGTTTTCTTCTTATGGCTGAATAGTATTCCATTGTATATATGTACTACGTCTTCTTTATCCATTCATCTACTGATGGACACTTAGGTTGCTTCCATATCTTGGCTATTGTAAATAGGGCTGCGATAAACATAGGGGTGCATATGTCTTTTTGAATCTGAGAACTTGTATTCTAAGGGTAAATTCCTAGGAGTGGACTTCCTGGGTCAAATGGTATTTCTATTTTTAGTTTTTTGAGGAACCTCCATACTGCTTTCCACAATGGTTGAAGTAGTTTACATTCCCACCAGCAGTGTAGGAGGGTTCCCCATTCTCCACATTCTTGTCAGCATTTGTTGTTCCTAGTCTTTTCTATGTTGGCCATCCTAAGTGGTGTGAGGTAATATCTCATTGTGGTTTTAATTTGCATTTCCCTGATAATTAGCGATGTGGAGCATCTTTTCATGTGCCTGTTGGCCATATGAATTTCTTCTTTGGAGAATTGTCTGTTCATATCCTCTGCCCATTTTTTAATAGGGTTATTTGCTTTATTGGTGTTCAGGTATGTGAGTTCTTTATATATTTTGGATTGTCTTACCCTTTGTTTTGCAATTCTCTTTTCTTTGTTTCTTTCTGCTTTCCTATATCAAGCAACAATTCCTATAAACTTTCTTTGACTTTATTCATAGCTATTATGCCTGAATGGTGAAGCCTTTCTCAAAATAGATCTGTTCATTCCAGGCAAAAGCGTTAGTCTATGCATTATGATGGAACAGATAACTTCTCATGCCTGTGGGTCAGTGATTACACAATGGCTTTTGCTACTACTGTTCCTTCTGCCTGGAATAGCATTCTTTCCCCCACTTCCATCTATTTGGCAAACCCCATTCCTTATTTACCTAGTTTAAATGTAATGGCTTCTTTTTCTGATTTTCTGATTCTCTCAGTAGTGACTCCACTAAAGATTTTTCATACCTCTCCAATAGCTCATTTAAATTGTTTATTATTGTTTATTTGCATGTCTCTCTCTAGACTGTGAGCTTCTGGTGGGTAGCAGCTGAATTAGATTTGGCATATAGTCAACAAATGTTTTTTTATTTTGGATAAAACTTATTCCCTGTTTTTAAGGACCTTACAGTTTAATAAGAGTAATATACCAATCACAGATAACCACAGTACAAACTAAAATGCAGCAGTGCCACAAAGAAGGAAGAAATCACATCTTGCTGTGGGAATTAAGGACATCTAGGTTATTCCAGGCTTTGTGGATGAGGTAACATTTAAAGTGGGCCTTAAAAGATGAGTGTGGAATGTGAAAATAATGGAGCCCATCCTTTTTTACTTCTTGATGTCTTTATTACAAATAGTTTAATTGCATGGGAGCAATATGTGTTTCAAAGCCTTAAACATTTTATATAGAGTTTACCTGTTTTTGATCTTAAGTCATTCATCAGTTGATTTATACAAAGAAATACATGTTCTAGGAATATCAATTTGCTTACTGTCTTTGTAGACTTGAGCCATAAATTCAAGAACTCATACTTGAGATTAGATATTTTCCATCTGTCTGGATGTTATCAACCAAAAGAGGATGTGAAATTTGATGTCTTTCTGCCTTTCTGCATTGATTTTCTTTATTCATTTTAGCCACAGACCCCTTTGCTTCTGTTTTTGGAAGTGAATCATTTGAAGATGGATTTGCTGACTTCAGCACATTGTCAAAGGTAATCTGCAGTGGTTAGCAGGGGGATAAAATACACTGTCTCTACCACAGGGGCAATCCTTCCTTTCAGTCATTTAATCCTCACAGACACTGCATCTTGATTTCAGTAAGTCACAGCAACTCTTAATTTCAGACAGAAATGAAAGAGAACATGTAATTAAAGTAGACATATTTTTATACATAAAGACAATGGTGATGGTACTTATTTTCTGATAAGTTTGTCCAACAACTTCTTTTTGAGAGTCTAATGCCTTTTTAAACATGTTTCTTCCAATTGAACTACATTTTTTCCCTGTTGACAGTCTGGGTCAATAGCTGTAAAAGCTGGGCATTCATTCCATCCTCTCCACACTGGTTATTTGGTTTTATGTTCTGAGGCCATTAGAGTCAATATTAAGACAATTCACATACATAGTCCAGCATTATATGCTCACTATCTATTTTCCAGTGTAGTTCAATTGGTTCAGGCCCAAAGAGTAAATTAGAGTATATGTCAAAATGTCTGTATCATTTGTTCTCAACTGGGTGTTATTTCCCCTCTTCCCCACCCCCAGGAAACATTTAGCAGTGTCTAGAGACATTTTTGGTTGTCACAACTGGGGAAGGGGGCTATTCATATTTAGTGGACAGAGACCAGGGATAAAATCAACCATCCTACTGTCCACTTCCCCACGACACAGAATTCTGTCCAAGCCAAAATGTCAGTAGTGCTACTATAGAGAAACATTGGCCTAAATAGATCTAAAATCATTTGATTCATTATAGAAAAGTGACTCTTGCCTTATTCCACATATTAGAAAGGGAGGATTTATCATTCCATGGGATCAGTTTGCTTTAAAAAATAAACTTTCAAATTGTCTTTAATGTTTTTCAAGATGCCACTTTCCTTGGCATTAGTATTACATCTTTCCTATATTTAAGTGCATTGGCGAGTGTGGAATTTAAAAAAAGTATTTTTTCTTTGATTATCATTTGGATGAGATACTCATTTGAGGAAAGACATACAGTCCCTTTGAAATGGACCTCAGGTGGTTTTTTAGTGCCTGAAGCTTGACAAAGCTTTAGTCCAGAGTTGTCTTGTTTTGGTATGTTCTGTTGTTCTTGGTAAGTAGTGATGTTAAAATCACTACTCAAAAAAAAACAATTAAAAAAAAATTTCTTCCTTTTGGCTCTGATGAATGCAAAGACTAAAATGTCAGTGCTTTCCGCTTTGCGATAAAGTCACATAATACTGAAGATCATTCTTCCAAATGCTACATGAGCATATGTGGTTTGGTGAATATAATATACATAACCATGTATCAACATTTCTTTTCCAACAAAGGTCAACAATGAAGATCCTTTTAGTTCAGCCTCATCGAGTTCTGTCAGCAATGTGGTCTTTACAAAAAATGTGCTTGAGGAAACAACAGTCAAAAGTGAAGATATGCCCCCAGCACTGCCACCAAAGACTGGAACACCTACAAGACCCTGTCCCCCCCCACCAGGTATGAAAGCTGGAATCTTGCCTAAATCCACTAGATGATTTTTCTTTTGCTGAAAATATTGTGTAGATCTTATTTATAAACTTATATAAAGGGCCTTAAACAAATGAAAAAACATGGCAGAAGCCTGCTGCTGTCACCTGTTCTGACCTATTTTTTGTGAAAATACAGAATTGTATTTTTTCTGTAAATGTAAAACTAGAGAATTACAGATATGTGCTTAAGAAGCTAGCATATGTAACTGTCATAAACTACTTTTCTGGCAAGAGCTTATTTATTTATTTTATGTTAAATTTTTTAAGAGCTAATTTATTTTCAAATCATTTTAGAAAGGCAGTAAAGGGAAAAATGAAAGTATTGATGAAATTTGTTGCTTTTTGGAAGCTTACTGATGACCATTTGAACAAGTTTCCTGCATGTCAGTGTTTTAATTAATATCTGTATGAGAAGATTAAGTTGAAGTCCCCTTTCTTTGCAGCCAAATGTGAAGTCTTCCTTAAATCCTTTAATGTGAAAATTATGGTCTCTTTGGTACCCAGAATTCAGCAATATGGTGATTTAAAAGAAAGTATTCTTTTTCTTTAAGGAAAATATAATTTTACCTCATGTGATAGGAGACTCCTTAACTTTAGAAATGTAATTTTTTTTGCCTAAGAATGAATTCTTAATATTTTTATTTATTTTTATATGTTTGTTTTTAGCACTATACAGAGGAAAGTTTTTTTGTTTTGTTTTTAATGAAGATAATAAGGTTCATGAGAAGTGGCCAAAAAGGCAAATCTTCTGCATAGTTGTAATGCTGCTAGGCTGTTATGTGAGAGGATACATCTGGTACATTGTTGTTTTAATCATATATCTTTCATTGGTAAATTTTCAGCCACAGTAGTTGTAGATTATTATTCTTGCCATTTCATAATAATCTCCCTATGGTATTTCTTAGGCAGATTCTTTTTTTCTTCTTTGACTTAAAGAATTACATATACAATTGTTAATACTCAATTATCTGTTGAAAAATCAGGTAAACAAATCATGTGGTTTCTATGCTTTTAAGGGAATGTAGCCTGTAACATACATGGCTAGAGGGTAAGGTTGTCAATATATATTAAAAAACAAATAAGAGCTAATTTGCTTATTTAAGTTTTACACCTATGTGATGCCAATAGTGAAGTTATTTTTAAAATCTGAAAGAATGTACTTAAATATATTTAAGAATCTTCAGCAAAGTGAGTATATATCACTATAGAAAGATCAAGAAAAGAAGTGTGGTTTGCTCGAGAGCACTGGATTAGTTGCTTAAAGATTTGGGTTCTGGTTTCCTCTGACTAGCCCTGTGATCTTGAGTGTGTCATTTGCTGTGTCAGAGCCTCACCTGTCTGACGTGTTAGATGGTTGCAGTAATTCCAACTTTGCCTGCCTTCACAGGACTATTGGAAGGATCCATCGAAATATGAGATATGACATCTTTTGTAAGCTGCTACAGTGATGGAGAGAATCTGTTATGACTTATTACCAGCTTACCACATTTTAGGAAAAAATATGTATGAAGATATTTTAACATCTGTAGTTGTTCTTTTTCAAGAACTACTAAGTTTATGACTTTAAAATTAGAGAACTTGTTTGAAAATGGTGATGAGTTAATGAGCAACCATATGCTATTGTTTGGCCAAAGATTAGTTAATCAGCAACCATAAAGATTTAGGCCATGGGGTTCAAATTCTCTTTGTTCTTCAGTTTGAAATATTGTGGATGGCAAAAAGTCAGTGGGGCTTGCCAAGGTAATTTTTAATGTTATGCTCCCGGTTGTTGTATAAAGATCTGGAGAAAAATCATAAGAATATTGGTATTTTTCAAAGGTCATTTGCCCTTACTGCCACTAGTGAATAACTGTAACAGGTGAGGGTTTAACAGCACAGGCCATTTCTGTCTCTATTCTTTGTTATTCTCCTCCTGTTTTATCCTTTCCTCTCTCTCTTCTTGGGAACATGCTGCTTTGGGGAAGAAAGGGTTTATTCTCTGGGCAAAAATGTGATTCCTGGCCCATCGCCTCCTTTCCCCTTTGCTGTGTTTTCATTTAGCTACATAGAGCTGGAATGCATTTGAGAGGTTGTGTGTGAAAAATTTGAGGGCAGACTCTTGGTGTGGCCATGTAAGACAGTATTAAGAATGTGTTTTAGGCACTCACCTACCCCCAGTTCTTTAATGCTTCCTGTGTTCATGTGCTTGTGTGTTTGTGTTTGCCATATTTGCTGGTTGAGTTAATTGTAATGATTTTGATCCAGGGAAAAGACCCATCAACAAATTGGAGGCTTCTGATCCCTTTAAACTGAATGATCCATTTCAGCCTTTCCCTGACAATGATAGCCCCAAAGAAAAAGATCCTGATATGTTTTGTGATCCATTCACTTCTACTTCTACTACTACCACTACCAGTAAAGAGGCTGACCCAAGCAATTTTGCTAACTTCAGTGCTGTAAGTACTGTGAATGGGCTGTTTGGGGGAATATCTTTCCATTTACAATTTGAAGAGTTTTCAGAGATTACTTTGGAGTCTGCCAAATTTGCTCATTTCAACTAAATTTACCAACATACTAAAAATGACCATTATTCTTCCCCCAACCAAAATCTCTGTTTGATTCTGTTTTGATGGTTCCAAAATTATTCCATTGCACAAATGATTTTAAAAGTTCTTGTGATAGATACCAGTTGTTTTACAAGCCTGCCTCTTAGTCTTGGGAAACAATATCAATAAAATCCTGCCAGTTATTAGTTTGCAATTTATAATTGATGGTGAGCTATTAGAGAGTCATCTGCTGTCTGTGCACTGGATGAATAATGCCAATAATGAGCTTGTGTATTTGTAACTGTGAATGTGTGTTTGTGTATAAAGCTTTGATGATTTCTGGTGACCAGTCAGCAATTATTATATGAGAGGCTAGGGCCAGGAATTCTTTGACTAGAAAGTAAAACTCTGGTTTTATCTAGTAGTGTTCTTAAAATGTAAATGTCAGTTTTATGAAATAAATAAGATTGTCAAGAGCTAAACAGCTCTAATTATTGGGAGGGCTCTAATTCACTAGCCTTCTGTATTCATTCTTCATTCTCCCAGACCAGACTCAAATAAAAATAAGCAGAAGAGTAATAAAATGGAAGAACAGGGTAACCACCTATGAGGGCATCACTAAAGCAGTGCCATATAGTCTGTCATTATTCAGATAAAAACAAGGCTTTTTTTTTTTAATAAAATTTTTAGAGTAGCTAACAGTTTCGTTTTCCAGGACAACTTCTTTCAGACAATGGCCTACATTATCATTGTCTATGGAATATTTCTTTACCTGTCACCATGAGCCCTTGAGATGTTTTTGGAAATAGGAAATCTAGTGTTCAGGTGACCCCTAGAAAACTAATGTCTCCCTCAGTGTAGCATTAGATCACTCAGCCAGTCACTTTACCCCAGCAGCCATCTGTAGCTACACAGGAGAGAGGCAGGAGTCTGCATGTACCTAAGGCAGACAGAATTAGACAGAGCTACTCAGCTTTTGAATCTGCACTCGAAGTTTCAGTGGCTTCTTCTGAATGTGAAGGAACAGAATAGGAGTCAATATTTTAAATGGTGGAAAATGGAGTGGCAAAACTATACTAACTTAACTTCTGTTAGATGGAATTTGTTTCAAGCACAGAGTCCAGAATTACTCTTTTAGGACCTTATTATCCTCTTAATATAAAATAACCTTCTGGCAGTTTGTGGCATTAAATATCTTCAGCATGATTTCAGCAAGCCAAAACCTGGTTGTAATGAGTCTCGAACAATAGCTGGGGCTTTTGCTTATTTCATACTTCAAATTTTTAATATAATATAAAACAGCTCATACTAAAAATGACTTCCTTTTCTCATTATGAAAGATTTGTTAAGTTTCAAAGGCTCTCTAATTCCCTAGTAAAAAACTATGATTTTCAGAAAACCTGACACTTTCTGTCATTTCATCCTGTTGTGGTATTCATCTTATTACAGTATTCCTCTATATGACAAGACATGAAACCAAGTAGAATTCTTTTATTTAGTATCTTCCAAAGTTGCTGTTTGGGGTGGATACAAATAGTTGCCTGACCTAATAATTACCTGTGTTAAGGTTTTATTTAGACTGGATCAGAAAGTTCTCAGTACCTGCCAAAGTCTCTATAATGCATTTAAAAAGTGATTTGGTCCACATCTTGTTTAGTATACCCGGTACTCTTATGTTATGTATAGAAGAATCAGTATATTCTTGGCTTCATAGTTCTTCTCTGAAGAACTAAGGGCTAAGATAAGGTAGGACCTCACCAGTGGGATTAAGTTAAAATGATTTATCATGCAAGGATACTCACTAAAGTTGCAGTAGTAAACATTTTGCATTAGGTAAAAAGGCTAATATAATACTCTCCTATTTTTAAGTGTAATTCACCTTAACCATTTCTACTTTTTTTAATGATGTTTTAATGTTTTATAGACTTTCTATCTGTAGACTGCATTTATTTATTTGTTTGTTTATTTATTAATTAAGGTATTGTTGATATACAATCTTATAAAGGTTTCACATGAGCCACAATGTGGTTTCAACATTCACCCATATTATCTAGTCCCTCCATAACCCCATTGCAGTCACTGTCCATCAGTGTAGTAAGATGTTATAGAGCTTGCATTTATTTTTTAAATTAAACCACATTTAATAACTGGTAAAGCTAAACATGTTTTTGGGAAAAAAATTGAGCGAGTAATATATATGACTATTCCCAGAGTTCTTCATGAAACCAGTAGTAATGTCCTTTGTAAAAACTGTTTTTCCTTTTATTTTTGTTTTACTCATGAATTTTTTCATTTGTTCATTTGTCTTTTAAATGGCAGTATCCCTCTGAAGAAGATATGATTGAATGGGCCAAGAGGGAAAGTGAGAGAGAGGAAGAGCAGAGGCTTGCCCGACTGAATCAGCAAGAGCAAGAAGACTTAGAACTGGCTATTGCACTCAGCAAATCTGAGATATCAGAAGCATGAAGACAATTATCCTGTCTTTTGTCAACCATACAATACTCTTCTTCCTGAATACTGAAACTATTTACAATGTGTATCAAAACTACCTATGAGCATGGGAATATAAAAGGTTTGAGATTCCTGTAAATGTGACAAAAGTTCTTTTTTACTCTATTTCAGATTTGTCTTTTTTGCCCCCCCCACCACCTCGGCCCCCTTAAAAGCAGGACCCAGTCAGACAACATCACCTAGGCCCCTGTTCTGGTGTGCATTACTGTGAGCTTTTGCCTGCCTGTGCTGCTTTCACATGTAAAGCTAGAGCACCCAAGCTTCTGCCTTCCAGAATATAGAGAGATAGGCTCACCCCATGCTACCCTTATCCTGTAGTTACTCCGATGATGGCCAGTGGGGTTCTTAAAGTTTGCAGCAGAATTCTTCTGTGATTTGGATGTTTGAGGAAGGAGAGTGGAAAGAACATCCTATTTCTTCTATGGAAGTGCAAAATTGGCTAAAGTGCATGTTTGTACTTCCTTATAATCAAAATACTGTTCAGTTTGTTTTTTATAGACAAGGTAAAATATTTTGCACAAATTGACTCCATTATTGAGAAAGGGATGCTTTAGACTGACCCATCATAGCTTCAGACTCAATCTTTTCCTAAATAAAAATATTAAAGCATCATGTGTGAAGAATATTTAAAAAAAACCTTTTTTTGGATTTAAAGAATTTTAGATAAATAGATACCTCTCCATAATTTTAAGTGTGAGACAGTGGAGAAAATTTATCATCTAAAATATACCTATCAGTATAAAGTAAGCAAAAATCTTAACATGGCAGCCAAGGTATTTTGCCTTTAGTTCATGGTAGGTTTTCGGGTGTTTGGTTTTTTTTTTTTTTTTTTGGTACTTTTGCAGAAGAAACTTTTATGAGCTAGAACTGGAAGGTACTTCAATTTTTTGTATATGTATTTTTTTCCTTGTTTTCTTTAATGAAAGCTCAATTACTTGAAATGTAAAACTTCCACTGAATATAACTGAAAAAAAATGACATGTATTAAATCATATTACTGCTTTTTATCCATCTTTATGGTTTAAAATAGTTTTTTCTGTTGATATTTTTCACCTATAAAATTGGCAGGTTAGCAAAAAAAAATCTTGTCTTTTTAATTAGGAGGGGAGAGACGTGCTAAATTGTCAAAGCTCTTCATGTATTGAAAGCCTGTCTCCTATAAAACTGACCCAGCAGACAGTTTGAAATAGACTGTGAAGCAGGCTATAAACTGTAATCTTAATTTTTTTTAAACATCAGTTACTGACTTAGATAATGTACTAAATATCAAGATAAAGAAAAATACACCTATAACTAATTAAAAGTCTATGGTCACCAAGTCAAGCTGGTATTGATCTATGTTAATCAAAGTAATTTATTGCCTAGCCTATGAATAAATTCCAAAATATCTAATTCATTTCATCTTGAAATGGTGCTTTTTCCCCCCTCCACACACAATTGGACTGCTACAGTTTAAAACAAACTTAAACCACTTTCTTGCACTGCTAACTTTTTTCTACTTTTATAAATTGAAACATTTCAGCATAAAAGTCATACATGTGAAGCAAAGGCTGAATAATAACCATAAGGCTTTCATTTTGATAAACTAATCCAGTGACCTAAGGATATACTGCAAAAGTTGATGGAGAAGGTAGTGGGAGTTGTGATAAATAGTGTTTTTTGGGTTTTTTTTTCTTCCCCTTATACATCAGGAAAAAGGTAAGTTGACTTGAACAACTTTCTTTTGCACTGGGAAAATGAGTGGATGTTGGAAATGCTTTTAAAGTTTTCTTTTTTTAATTAAAAAAATTCTAAAAATATTAAAAATCTGTAACTTATAAACACCGACTTTCAATGTAATAAGCATACCCCAATCTTATATATGTTGAACTGGATTACATAGATTCTTATCTTTTGTTAAAATATGTACACTCAGTGGACCAATATAAAAGTATGTCTATATTATATAAATACATATATATCCATGCTCACTTGTGTAGGGTGAGTGTTGTAGAATTGTTTGTGATTATATTCTGCATTGTTGACTCTGGCTCCAGAGCCTGTGCTTGGAAAGGACAGATGAGTATTCCTGAGAGCTAAGTGGCACTACTTAGTCAAATTTAACCATCTTCTATATACTTATTCAGGGTTTTTTGGGCTTTCTTTATAGCTTTTCTCTTATGTTTCAAACTCCTAAATTGTAGCCGGTAATTATGAGAACAATAAACTTTCAGTAATAGTAACGCATACTGTCTGTCTGTACATCCTATTTAAATAGAGTTTTGCATGGTTGTCTGTTATGTCCATGCTGTGTCTAAGGTGGAGCAGGTATGCAGTCAGCATAGATTAGTATGTGTAAAGTGCCTGAGATAGTACCTGGTGTAGAATAAATACTCAGTATATGTTAACTGTTATTTTTAGTTTCAGGTCCTGTTTTTGTGAAAGACAGGAAATGTGCATGCTTAGAGACAGTGCCTAAAACATAGGGGGCTCTGTATGTATTTGTTGAATAAGGATTTGTGACATGGACTCCAGGAGAGCACTGTGGTTTAAAAAAATCATGCAGTCCTGGAATTGAATCCCTAGTCTGCCATCTTTGAGAAAGATGACTGTGAACATTAGCCTCCCTGAGCATTTTCCTCATTTAATGAACTTAATACCAAACTTACAGGATTGTTTTGAAGGATTTGACTTTGACAGTGTTTTAATAGTTGTTTTAATTAAACAAATTCAGCAATTTTATTATTAATAATGAAAATAGTGACTGCACATTATGTGTGAAGCACCATATTAAACACTGTGTGTTCTTGTTTAATCTTCACAACAACCCTAAGTAGTACTATTACTGTTTTAGAAATGGGGAGACTGAGGCTCAAACAAGTCAAAATAATGTACTTCAGATCATACAGCGGATGAGTGGATCAATAAGTGAATCAGCCATCAATAAGTGGATGAGCCAGTAATTGAACTCTGGTCTCTTGGTTTCTAAAACACGATCCTCTTTCTAGTTTGCCTTGCTATGTCTCATTGTGTGAAAAAAAACTGTTTATATGAAATGCTAGGAACAGGTCATGATAAATAGGAAACATGTATTAAACTCCAGGCAGGATCCTTAATGCTTTACATATAGTAATTCATTTAATCCTCACAACTTTTACCCTGGATTTATAGATACTATTATTGTCTCCATTTTACAGTAGAAGTGCCATAATTACACAGCTACAGTTGTCATACAGCCAGTAAGTGGCAGAGCTGTAATTTGAATCCAAGTAACTGGCCCCAGAGTTTTAACCACCAGTCTCTATTCCTGTTCAAGGTGAGAAGCCAGAGAAGAAATATGATAAATAGAATAATCCATGTAGTCTCTGCTCTTGCAGATTAATGAAATAGACTTCCTACATAGCACGTGGCATCTTTTTTTCCTTTTGCTTTTTAACTGAAGTATTATTGATATATAATCTTATATTGGTTTCAAGCATACTGCACATGGCATCTTATAAAACATTTTTCATCTCATTCTGTTTAATCCTTAACAAGATTTAGAGTAGTTTCTGACACATGCAAGCACTCAACCATTGTTAGTTATTAATATTATCTTAAGTGATAAATACGTATATAAGGGCAATGGCAACTTTGCTTTTATTAAAGAAAAGCAGATTATAAAACCACAAAGATAGCAAAAATGAAAAATAATCTATCAGTGCTAGCAGCGCTCTGGAAGGAATCCACAATAAGATAGGCGAAGAGTAGATTTTGAAGAGTTTGCCACACAAAGGTACGGGGCATTCTAGGGAGAGGCCACAAGTACGTGGAAGACAAGGGGTTAGGATGCTGTATAGTGCGCAGGTAAGCAGCGAGGACTGAAGTAGTTTGTTGGGACTAGACTTTAGGGCTGTCGGCCAAAGAATGAGATGGCTGTGTTTGTGTGTAAGACAGATCTCACTTGTGGTGGAGGAGTGCTTCAGGAGGAAAGTGGGAACGACAGGGAGAGCAGGTGAAGGCTGCTGGAGGCATTCGGGTGAGATGGTGCGGCTTAGATGTGGCTGTGGCTGAGGCCTGGGAGAAGGGGACCAAGGTAGGATAATTAACAGGCCTTAGAGTCTGATGGATGTAGGTGGTAAGGGAAAAGGAGTGGATTGCAGACATTAGCAAACATCAGGATCACCTAGAAGGTTGCTTAAAAATCCTGCTCTCCAGAGTTTCTGATTTCAGTAGGTCTAGAGTGGGACCCAAGAATTTGAATTTCGAACAAGTTCCCAGATGAT
Organism: Manis pentadactyla; assembly: GCF_030020395.1. Lineage (NCBI taxonomy): Eukaryota > Metazoa > Chordata > Mammalia > Pholidota > Manidae > Manis > Manis pentadactyla. The sequence goes on along the minus strand of NC_080022.1, from coordinate 40,974,288 downwards.
GCTAAAGTTGCTGGCCTATAGACCTCACTGTGAGAGCCAATGGAGTAGAGGCTAACTTCCACGTCTCTGTTCTTCACTCGGTTAGTTTGCAATGCTGTTGCACCCTGTCATTCTATACTTGACCTGTGGATTCTGCTTCATAGTGTAAAGTGCCTGCAATCTTTCTTGTGGAAAGAGTTTTAAAAAATAGTAATTGTAAGCTAACAGGCAGTGATTACTGTGTGCCAGTACTATTTATAACACGTTATATATACTGATTTATTTTAATCTCTGTAACAATCCTTTAAGTTAGGTGCTGTTACTCCCAGTTTACAGAAGAAAGGCTAGTAAATAACTTGCCCAAGGCCACAGAGTTTAAAAGTGCCAGAGCTAGGATTCAGGCAGTCTGGCTCTAGAATCCATGCTCAGTTACTCTGCTCTGCTGAAAAAAAAAAAACTTACATTAAAATACTTGTGATTCATGGATCTATAGTGTATCTCTTACTGCCGGGAGGCCTCACTTAAGTGGTATTCATTACTTTAGTGAATAGACCAAGGTCTGAGCTTCAAGTTTAAAACCTGAGTTTCATCGGTAAAACAGAGACTGAGTTCCTAATGAGCAAGTTCACAGGGACTGACGTAGAGACCAGAGCATCAGTTTCTAGTAAAAATTGCCATAGGACTTGGAATGCCCACAATTGATTGAACCAAGACTCCTCCCTTTCCAGTTCCTGAATGCCTCCTGCCTCCAAAGGTCCTCTCTCTCTCTCTCTGTAGCCAGGGTTGCCTGGGCCCCTCTGATGAACATGTTTTTTAGATTAATATGTTTAATCAGGTTACAGTCTGGTTTGGTAGCTATAATATCTCTTTGGGGTGACTTTGCATGTTTTTGCTTTCACCCATTGTATGGGGACTTTAACTTGTGAGGCTGACTTCTCCCAATTTCTGAGTTCTTAGTGAAGCATCTCAGCCCCTGGGCTCTAATTCTGCCTTTTCATTGGTTATATTTATTGAGTAAATATGTGCCAGGCCCCCCTGAACCATCCTCCAAACCATCAACATGTCCTAAAAATTCTGCCTTTTAAATCTCTCTCAAATCTGCCGTCCCCATCCCCAGTGTCACTGCCCAGCAGGCCTTCCCATCTCTCTTCTAGGCCTTTAGCAAAGCCTCCTAATCTTAACACCGATCTGTTTTTCTCTCTGCTTCCAAACCATCCTCCATGCTGCAGTCAGATTATTCTAGATTCGAAATCTGCTGCTATCCCACAGTAAATTATGGCACTGATGGCCATCATACTCAGGTTAAATCCTAACCCCTTAGAAGGCTTTTCCTTTTTAATCTTAACTTCTGGTTGGTATTTAATCAGTAACGGTTTGAACACGTAATCTGGCCTTTTCCCTTTAAACCTTGAGAAAATGCTACTTGAAGGAAATAAAGGTACATCTTATCTGTGAAGTATGGAATCCTTTTGAAATGTGCATAGTTTTGCTTTCTAATTTGATGTTTTTCAAAGAACAGCAGGTTGTAATACATTAGTGGGGTCGTAAAACCAGTTTTTGTGAATAGGGTAGCATGGAAAAAAAAGTAAACAGAGTAGTATATTAGAATGAATGCCCATATACCAATAAGCAACTTCAATAATTACTGATTTATATCTAGTTTAACTTATCTATATTCCTACCCACTTCCCCATGTCTTGCCTGAGGGTTTCAGCCCCAGGCAAGTTCACTAGGGGTTCCATGAGACCAGGAAATGGCAATGGAATGTTCTTGGGGTAAAAGGGTTTATACCCAGCTTTATTCTCACAGTGGTAGGTTGAGCACTAGAATTAAGTCTGCATCCAGCAGTCTGCAGGTCTTAATCCACCTCTGTCTCTGTCTCTGCCCAGAGTACTGGGCGGAGCTCTTTATATAGTGAATTAATCAATAATAGCTCATTGCCTACAGTTGTGGAGGCATTAGCCTAACAGTACGCCAATTACATCATCAAGTAGCTTAGGGTCAGATGAGGATCCTGGCCATAGGAACTTCGATTTTCCCCACACCCTTCATGTTACTTTGAAGCAAATCTGACACATCATTAAAAAATTTTTCAGTATGTTAATGAGCAGAATTTTAAAAATCATAAAGCAGAATTTGTTACTGAATATATACCAGGTCACAAGATAACATGTTTGAAAGCAATGATTTTTTAAGTGTTTCTTTTCAAGTAGGAAATGTAGGTCCTAATGGTATGTATGTAGGTTAATAATGTAAAAGATTATCTCATGGAGGTCATGTGTGTCTTTGCAAAAATACTCCACTTATTTTTTTCTTCCCTACCAAATAAGTGTACAGAATGTATTCAGATGCCCAAGACCTAAGAGCTTAATTTCAGCCTCTCTTGTTTCCTCAGGAGTCAGAACTTGAGAGGATGGAGTTATTTTGTGGAAAGGAAAAGTAGCTGACTCTTATTGAGGAACTTCTCTGAGCCTGGCAGTAAGGCTTTTAATATACATATTACCCTATTTAATCCTCCTAACACTTAGATAGGAAACAAGGTATAGAGAGATGGAAGTGACTTGGCCAAGACTCCCCAACCTAGTAGAAACCAAGCCAGGTTCCAGCCCCAGTGCCTTGGCTTGGAGACTTGCTCTTCCACCACACCGGGCTGCCTTCTCTACACCTGCCCTTAAAGGCAGCCCTTTAAGCCTAAGTGGCAGTAAGAGGTCAAACACAGCACCCTGGGCCCTAAACAAGAACTGATGTTCTCAAAGAACCCTGATTCATCACAGCTTCCTGAGAAGGTTTCTGGCCTACCATTTGCTGGCTGTGTGTTGAATAAATCTCTTAACCCAACACATAAACACATAACATACAACATATAACACACTATATATCCAACACTATTCTGTTTAGTTTGTATTAACTCATTTAGTCCTCACAGCCCTTGTGATATGTGCTGTTGTTATCCCCATTTTACAGATGAGAAAACTGAAGCACTGAGAGCATATGTAAGTTGCCTGAAGTCACACACAGCTATCAAGTGGTGATGCCAAAATTCTAACCCCAGGCAGTCTGACTCCAGAGCAAGGGGAAGAATAAAACCTGCTCTATCTTGGGGTGGTTATGACATTCAAAGTAAGATAAGCTTTGAGAAAGTCATTCATAAATGTGTCCTAAGAGCTTGTATGGTAGGCAGACTGGATACAAACTTGAGTCTGGTGGCTTGGGTTGAGTCCTAGCTCTGCCACTTAACTATCCTTTGTTGTCTTCTGCAAATTATTTAATCTTCTGTCTCACTTTTCTCAATTATAAAAATCGAGATAGTACAATGACATACCTGATTGGATTTTTTGAGGATGAAATGAGTTGGTACATGTAAAGTGTTTAGAATAATGCTTAACATAGTTGTAAACAAATGATGGTGATGACAGTGAAGAAAAAGATGATGAAGATGAAAAAAAGAGGAACAGGAAACCAGCCTGAAGTCTGAGAACCCTAGGATTGTATATCCCAATTCCTGATTTAATCTCGGGAATATTTCTAAACTTCTGACTCAAATATTCTCAAAACAGAGTTGTCCCTATTTGAGGTAGTGTATATAAAGGCCCTTAGCACTGTCTGCTACTGAGTAGAAACGGTAAATACTAGTTCTTTCTTCACTTACTCAACACTGAGTACCTACTATGTGTAGCCATCATGCTAGTCTCTATGGAAGGCACAGATGTGAAACATTACCTTCAGATAGAAATCTGAAGAGTGAGACTAATAATGGTCATCGATGACTAATACAAGGATTAAAAAATATGTATTGCTAAATGTGAGAGAGACAGATAAAAATGTAACCTCTGAAAAGGGAGAGAGCCCTCCTCCGGGGATAGAGGAAGGCTTGCTGGAGAAAGTGGTGTTGGCTGTGGGCTCAGGCTGAGCAGGACTTTAATCCCACTTGGGATTTGACTGGCCACTGGGCCTATAGGAGACCAGGCTTTTGAGGTCCTGTAGAATTTGTGCCTGTGGGTCTAGGAGGAAGTTTTTATCTGCAGTGCCCAGGGTTGCCGAACTGGGTGGAGCTCTGTGGGCTGAGAGGATTGGTCCCTGGGTGCACTGTAACTAGAATTTCCAGATTGGGAAGCCCTAGCTTTGGGGTCAGATAGGCAGCATTCTCAGGCCCTTGTTGATCTGCCAGGATCATGACATGAGTGCTCAGAGAAAGGGGGAAAGGTTGTATTTTCTCTACTGCCAACCAAGGAAAGGTGAGAGAAACTGTCCAGATAATCCTTGAGGTGTCTGCTCTCTGCTTTTCCTGGGCCTTGCACTTCATGCCAGGCCCCCTGTGGACTACGGGCAGGGTAGGGGACACACCAAATGGGCAGACAGACTGAGAGTAGGACCTGGCTCCATAGCTTGGTCCCAGGGAAGTCAGTTAACTCCTCTGAGCCTCGGTTTTTCATCAATTCTAAAATGGAGGTGAGTATTCAACAAGAAATTAAATGAGGATTTGTGTTAAATACCTGGCTCAGGGTTTGGCACAATGATAATGTCTCAGACTTGTCAGAATCAGTCACCATTTATTAGACACATGATTTTTGTTGCACACATGCCTAGGTTGCAGACCCAGCCCAAGAGGAGACAAAAATGGTCCCTTAGATAACCCTGCTCTTGTCCTGTGTTCAACTCCCATCCCCTCTCACTGAGGAAAGTCTCCAGGACCCCTGAATCCATTCTCCATGCTGGACCTGGAGTGATGCTTCTCAAATACCTCCTCAAGGTGCTCCCCTGCTCCTTGTCCTTAGTTGAGCCTCCCAAGGCGTCCTGCTGGACTGCACAAACGGCCTCACCTTGCTCCAGAGCTGAGCAGTCTACCTGTAAATGACCTAAGATGAAATATGGTGTTTCAAAGAAAGTTTGTTCTGGAGACAGTCTGTGGCTCATTCTCCTGTCCCACACTTCCCACAAGGGCTGGAGAACCAGAAGGCTGTGAACAGTCACGTTCCAGTGCCTTGCCTGGCCAGTAGCCTCCACTCGCAGGCCCAGGCAGCTCCTTCCTACCACCCTGCTCTCCTGCCTGGCCCCTGGCACACCTGCTCTGTGCCCTGCAGGCCCCTGACCCCATTCAGGTGCAGCCCTGGCTGGGCAGGTTCTGTGCTTAGGAGGGTGAAGCGCTGATGACAGCATTGCCAGTCGGTGCAGAATACGGGCTCTAGACTGGAGAGGCCTGGGGTAGGTCCTGGCGCTGCTACCGGCCCTCTGCATGGCCTTGGAACCAACCCCGGACAGTCCTGGGCCTAGGTTTCTCCTCGTGAGTAATGGTGGGTCTCGACAGCTCTGGACGGGAGACGGCTTGCCGTGGGGCCCCAGTTCTGCTCGGGACGCCGACGCCCTTGTCGGGCAGGGAGGCGCCCGGCCGCGCCGGGGAGGAGCCGCGGGTCCCGCCCACCACCTGAGCCGCCACTACCGCCGCCGCCGCCACGAGGGGCCGCCCGCGCCCCAGTCCGAGTCCGTCCAGCGTCGATGGCCTTTCTGACCGCCTGGAAGGGGGCGGCCTCCGGGAAAAGAGACCGCAGGTACCAGGCAGGCCGGGGACTCGGCGGCAGGCGCGGACCAGGCGGGGGGCGACTGGGGAACTGCCGAGGGGACACAGCGGGAGCCAGCAGTGTGCGGGGGCCGGGCGCGGGGAACGGCGGAGGGCCCGGGGAGGGGCGTCCAGCCCTCTCGCGCCGCATGCGCCCGCTGCTCGCGTCTTAGGGCCCCCAGCAGGGCTGGGCCTGGGGAAGAAGGTAGGACCAACTGGTTCCACCGAGCCCGGCTTCGGGAGCCGCAACGTGTGGGCCACCTGCGAGGGGCTGGGTGTCTGGTTTGCGCAGCGGCAGTTTCCTTCCGAGATGCCGCTCACGCACCTGTTCCTCCGCAGCTCCACATGAGCCTAGACGGGGCACACCGTGTGCCCCGACAGGTGACGGCAGGCACACTGTCCCCTTCCCCCCAGTTGTCCTCATCTTCTGGGTGATTGGTGTCTTCAGATGTGTTCCATGAGAAGGGAGAGGGACAGCCCTGACCTCCCTTCCGAGCTTTGACCCCCGATTCCTTTCCTTTATATGTTTTAAGTTGATCCTGCCACTCCCTGGAGAAGGGCAATCCAGCTGCCCTTCTAATGCCTCCATCTGACCGTCCTGTGCGCACCTCAAATCATGTCCTATATCAATCTTCACATCTGCACCCCAAAACCTGTTCCTCTTCCTGTGTCTCCATTTCAATGCATGGCATAGTCATTCACCAGTTACCCAAGCCAGGAATCTGGGAGTCATTCCTCTCACCTCTGTCCCTCATCTCCACCCCAGTCTCCAAGTCCTGCTGATTTTATTTCTTGGGTATCTCTCCCTTGGATTATTGCAACAGCCCCTACCTTTCCCTGTTCCTCCTGTCTCCCCCTTTCCATGCATCCTTCAGACTAGTCTTTTCTAAAGCACAAGCCAGATATGTCCTTTTCCTGCTTTAAAACTCTTCTATGGCTCTCTATCACCTAGAGGCTAAAGTTCAGAGCACTGGAGGGGAGAGGCTATGACCTGCCTAGACCCGTTTCCCACCACTCCCTGACCCTCACTCTCATCCATTAACACGGACTGGCCTTGTAGTGCTCTCACAACCCTGGTGGGGTACCCAGGGTTGCCTCTGCCTGGACTGCCATTCTCCACTCCTGACATTGACCCCATAAGATTCCACTTTAGGCATCCTATTTTACAGGGGCTTTCTGACCCCACCCTTGAGTCAGGCTCATGGGCTTTCAGGGCTCCAGCATCTCTGCTTGCCTCTCACGTCTCTCATTCATTCGTTCAACAAACACTGTTGAGCATATAGCATGTTCCAGGCATTGTACTAGGCGCTGCAGATATGCTATTCCTTCAGACAGGCAAGTCCCTGTCCTCAGGAGACCATGTTCTAGTGGGAGCAGACTAAACAAGTAGGCAAGTAAGTAAACCCTGGAAATAGATGCTGTGTAAGGCTTAAAATAAGGCCTTGTGATGGACAGTAAAATCAACATGCCCAGAATATTTGCAGCAGTGAGGATAACTCGTGTCAAAATGTGAGGTGTGTCTGAGGAGCAGAAAAGTGGGTGAGTCCTTGAGGATCAGTGCCTGATGGGATTCAGGAGGCAGGTTGCCCACAACAGGGCGAGGAGTTTGGAGTTCATTGTGCTGGGGAGCCACTAGAGGGCGTTAGGGAGGGAGGATTTTCATAGTTGAAGATGCCCCTGCTATCCCGTGGAGAAAGAATTTTGCTGTCAGACCATTTCAGCACTGGGTCATGGTCGCCCTTTTCTGCCTCCCCACTGCAGATGGAGAGGGGACAGGGTTCATCTGCACCCCCACTCCCACCCCGGCCCCTTCTTGCCCCCAGAGGCAGCACAGAATGGGGCTTAGAATGTGCTGAGGTTTTGATGAAGACATGCAGGGAATGATTTCAGAGGAGGGTGAGATCCCCTGGATGGGGTGGTGAGGAGTGGCTGTGTTCGGATGAAGTGTCCCACCCTGCCTGCGAGAGCCCAGGTGTGCTCTGTCCCGTAGTCACTGCGAAGCCTGCTGAGTTTCAGATGTGTACATGTTGCCGATGTCACTGTGTGGAGGGAGGCAGGAAGACTGGAGGGGAGGCTGGCATGCTGATCCAGGGCAGATGCTGGGGTATGGATTAGGAGAATGAAGGGAATGGGGGAAGAAGCTAAGAGGGAAGAAGTGGAAATGGTAAGTGGACAGGCTGGGACATGAGACTCAGAATCACTAATGATGAGAGGGAGGTGAGAGACAGTGAGGAGGAGGGGAAGAAGTGGGTCTCCTGCAAACAGAGGCCTCTGCCTTCCTTTGTGGGTCTGTGCGAGGGAGTGTAGGTGGGCGCCTGAACACATGCGCCCTCACACTTAAGCTGGAACTTGCTGGACACAAATACCCTGACAATTCTTTCCTCCCAGTTGCCCACACAAGGTCACACACCTGAGGCACAAATCAGGTCTCCATTCTTCATCCGGGGCCTGTGAGTTCGCCACCCTCACCCCTCACCCTCCTTGCTGCCTTGTCTCCTATAGTCTGGCCAAAGGGTGAAGGGTTTTGGGAGTGGTCAGTCCCTGCTCTGCCATTTACCTACCAGCTCTATGGCCTTGATCAAGCCATTTGATCTGTATGAGCCTCAGTTTACTCAGCTGAAAAATAAGTAAATGAGTGGTGGGAAAACCTAATGAAGTCACAGTGGTGAAGGGCCTAACAAACACTGCAGCGTATTCGGGGTCAGTCAATGTGAGTTCTCTTCCTCCCTGGTATGAGGTACTCTTCCTTCTAAGGTATTTCCATTGAAGAGAGGGGATTCTAAATGTTTGGGAGCCAATGGTGGGTAGCAAGGAACTGCCAGGAGAGGGAAATGATGCCCATTGGGGTCTGCCACCTACTCAGCCTGCAAGTAGGGGCCCTTCCCAGCCATATCAGTAGCTTCCACTCACGGCAGCCCCAGGGACAAGAAGGGAAGTGCAGGCAGGCAGATTGCTTCTGAGAGAGTAATTGTCAGAGCTGCTGCAGGAGGGAGGGGCCTCCCAGAGAATGGAGGGACCCAGCTAAGGAGGCTGGAGCTCGCCCAGCTGCTGTCCACATTCCTGCTCTTGGTTTGAGCGGGAGCTCAAGGAGCTCTCAGGTGCCTCCAGGTAGGGAGTTTCCAATTTGGTGACTGGAATTTTTGGATGGCATTGGGTCCCTTCCCTGGGACTGAATCTGGACTGAAGGTCAGTACTGTTTTCACTTCTGTGAGTCTCAGATCCTGTGAGTTGAAGCATTTGTGATTACCAGACTCATAGTTCTGTGAAAGTACCCAGATTCCAGGCTTCTATGATGTTGGAGCTTCCGATCCCAGGATTCTGATCTACCCACTGTTGCCTAGGGCACCTGCATGGGCAGGAGAGGGCTCTGGGGTTTGAGGCACCTTGTGGCCCCTCAGGTCCTCAGCTCCTGGTGAAGATACCATGGAAAACCTCCAAGTAACCTTTGTCCTTCTTTATCAGTTAGGGAAGGATTCTGACTTGGGACATTTTTGAGGTTCCAAGGACCTCTTTTGAGGTCAATGGGAAATAGATTATTTAGGTTACAATTTCACTTCTGCCAGCATGCCACCTTTCCTGAAGTATCTTCAAATCTGTGACTTTAGTTACTTGAGCTGCTTTGTCCTGCCCCTGAAAAATTCTGCCTCTCAGCTCAATTTCTTTCTATGGTCAGCTCCATTCTCTCCTAATGCTCACCTACTTCTCCACTCAGTGCAAGGCATGGTGACCAGCAACTTCCAAGCTCAAGTCCTGGGACAGTAAGACAAAGCAGTGAAAAGTGCTCTGGAGCCACACAGCCTGATTTTTTAAATCCCGACTCTGGGACTTTCTAGAAGCATGACTTTGGACAGACTGTTAAACCTGTGTGTGCTTCAGTGTGCTTCTCTGTAAAATGAGGGCAGAGGACCTGTCTTAGAGAACTGTTGTGAGGACTGCATGAACGTGTTTATGTAAAGCATGGAGAGCAGTGCCTGCACATGGCTAGTGCTATACCGAGGAGTGTTACTGATTCTCCTGATTAGTCTCTCTGGCCAGAAGAAGAACGGGCTTTTCCAGCAGCTCTAGTTTGAAAAAGCAAAAGGAAGTATTCCAGTTGGCCCTTCCTTCAACCAGTCACTGTGCCCTGAGAGGTAGAGTCCAGTAAGTAAGAGGATGCACCTCCCATTCAGCCAGAGTGGCTGGAGAGGTGAGAAGGAGAAACAGTTCTCTAAAAGTGAGTCAGGGTGGCATTTGGGGGTGGGGGGAAGCATAGACATAGCCACTGAGCAGGCCTTAAAATAAAGCCATAGTTCCATGAAGTAGCCAGATTATAATTTACTTGGAGCACCGGCCTATCCCTCTGAGCGTCTTCCAGCTGTTGTTGACACACTAGTCTCCCACTGGGGGCCTGTACCACCACCACCCTCCTGTTGTGGCTCTGCCAGCCTCACTCCCTTTTCTTCCTGACTACCACTACCACCATCCTGGTCTGGAGGGGGCTCAGGGAGCAGTCCCTGAGGATCTTTGCTTCACCACCTCATTCCAAGGTAGGACAGACCCTTCCCCTGATTCCTACCAGCTTGACTAGGACCAGGTTGTAACTTCAAGAGTGCCTTAGGAAGCAGGGACTAAGCAACAGAATTTTATGATTCTAAGGCCCCTCTTCCAAGCCCCTTAGCCACCCTGGAAGGAGCCTTCCTGCAGAACTTCCCCTTCTGGGAGGGCCCAGTATGTGTCTTCCACCATCTTCCTTCCTAGGAGAGAGGAGAAATTTCTCTCTTAACTCAAGACTCCCAAGCCTTCCTTTCCTTTCCCAAGTTCAGTCCTTCTCAGGTAAACAGCAGGGCAGAAATCTATTGCTTTCAGCTAAGACCCATTCCCCACACTACCAAGTGGCTGGTTTTGCCCATGTGCCCCAACAGGACAGTTATATTAGGACTTAGGAAAATGAGTGTGACACTGGGTGCCCTGTCCAGGTAGACCTGGGCCAGACACTCCATTTGTTATGGCTTCCCTTTCTTCTCCATGGGATGAAGTTTGCCCCTGCTTGTTCCCCCCACAGCCTCAGGTGTTCCCCTCACTCCCTGGCAGAGCTGGCTCTGGCAAGCTCCCATGCCCTGCAAGAATTCATCTCCAGCTGAGAAACACACCCTCCCCTTGATAGAGCATCTAAGTCTCAGACTGAAGGTGACTTTGCTATCTTTCCAAGAAAATGGGTAGATGGGGACTGGACTTCCTTCACACCCAGGTGACCGAAGGGCAACCTAAGCACTGTCCTTGAGCACAGGCCAGGCGAGTCAGAGGGGGTGACCTCTCCACAGGCTCAGTGCACAGCACTGCCCTCAGATTGTCACCCTTCTCCTCCTCTGCTCGCCTCTGCTTCTCCACCCCGGCTGCTCTCCTGGGTCACCCTGTGAACTAGGCCCTTGCCTCCAGAACTCCCCCATCCCCTGTTAGCCTGCTGCCTCAGTGATCTGTAACCACAGCAAGATCTGCCCTTGACTGTGCCTTGGCTTGATGTGTATCTTCACCCTTCAATACACCACGACTCTGGCCAGGGAGGTCTTATCTCCAATTCTAACTGATTCTAAGGAAATCAAGGCCTCCTTGTGCTTTCTCCAATGCATAGACATTAGTGTTTCCTCTTTTAGTACTGATTTTTATTCTGCTTTTTAAATATTTTCCCACCTGCTATAAAACCCATCCCATTCAAAAACATTTATTGAGCAACTATGTGCCAGGCACTGTTCTGGGCTCTGGAAATATATTAGAACAAAACTAAAAAAAAAAAAAAAAAAAAAAAAAATCCCTACCCTTGTGGAGAGTAGAATTTAATGGGGAGAGACAGAGAATAAGTGAATAAGCAAAATATATAAGATGTCAAATAAAAAATGCTATGAAAATAAAATGCAGGGCAAAAAACTGGGATGGTTCCTTTGAACCACATGGAGGGGAGGGTTCCATCTTAAATAGAATGGTCAGGGAAGGCCTAATGGAGAAGGTGACATCTGGTCAGGAGGGCCTAATGGAGAAGGTGACACCTGAGCTGTGATCTGGAGGACATATGAATATCTGCAGGAAGAGCATTCCAGGTGGAAGGAACAGCAAGTGCAAAGGGCCTGAGGTGAAAGCATACTTGGTATAGTTGAAGAAGAGCAAAGGGGCAAATGTGGCTGAATAAGAAAGCAGAGGGAGATGATGTCAGATATGGGGTGCAGGTCATGTGGATCTCATGGCCCTGTAAAGAGCTCAGCTTTTGCACTGAGCAACACAGGGTGCCAGTAAAGGGTTTTGAACAGAACAGTGACACGATCTGATCAAATGGGTCTATGGCTGTGTGGAGGACAGAATAAGAGGACAGAGGTAGGAGCAGAGAAACTAGTTAGGAGACAATGCAGTAATTCAGGCAAATAAATTCTCTGTAAACATAATTTAAACATCTGCAGGATAGTTCACCTGGAAAATTCACTGTAATTAATTGAACTAATTCCTTACTGATGGGCATTTAGGTTATTTTCAGCTGCCTTTATAATAGGAAACACTATGACAAACATCTTTGTACCATAAATCTTTGCGCCTCTGATTATTCTTAATACATGTTTGCTGCTTATATGTTACTGGGTCAGCTTTCAACCCATAATTCCAAGTATCTTTGGAAAGGTGGTGCCACTTTCTACTCCCATTAGCAGAGCATGAGGTAGAATATTTGTGCCAAAGGCATGTAGTGTCCAGTGGGTGTTACTCTATCCTTGTGGTCCTGGCCAGGTCTGGGTGCAGATCTTAGGGGAAAGCTCTCTTCTCCGGACAGCCTTGCATGTCTAAGACCCAAAGCTCTTTTTGGTCCATTTCCTGATTTGATACTTTAACAATCCTATTATCCCTGCTTTGTAAGTGAGGAAACTAAAACTCAAGAAGAATGATAAGGCCCTATTCCAAGTGTTTTATGACTATCACCTCATTTAATCCTTGCAACAAACCGGCAAGGTTGGTGTCATCATCACCCCCGCCTCAGAGATGAAGCCACAGGTCCAGGGTGGCACAGCTTGGGTGCAGGCCCTGGCTTGCAGGCTTGCTCTGTGAACCACTCCCTGCCCCACCTCAAGCTAGCAGGGCGCCTTGCTTGGGGCTGCATGGCTAGGACATGGTGGGGCCAGGAGTCCATCCAGGTATTCCTGGCTCTGCAGCCCAAACTCTAACCCTTAACGGGATGCCACTCAATGCCAGAAACCCCTTATTAGAGCTCTGCCTCTTTTTTTCAATAAAACCTGTTCTCGGTCCCTTATGCCTGACTGGAGCTCCTTCTTTAGACCCACGCTTGGCAGCTCTTGGAGACCAGACTTTGGCAGAAGAGCTCAGATTCCAGAACTGAGAACTTCAGAGTTGGGAGGGTCCTTGGGCTCCTGCTCCAACCTTCTCTCCCCTCTAAATTTGGTGGGAAGAGGAAGCCTAAGGCCCAGAGTGGGGCAGTAACTTGGCCAAGGTTACACAGCTAGTAGGGGGGCGAGTACTTGGGGAGAGAGGAGGCCAGCCCAGGGAGCAGGCCTAGGTCCTCCCAAAGGGCCCCTCACCAGGGAATATTTAAGAACAGTGACTGTACACAGCCCTTTGTTGGTGGGCCTGTTTACTGTGAATTATTAATGAGCCCAAGCCTGTAACCTGCTGGGTGAGGCTCACTCACTTTAAGAAAACCGCTTTGGAGAGGGCTCTGGAATCTGAGGGGGCAGTTCTGGGCTGGAAGAGACAAAGGAGTGGGGGTACGGGCGCTTCATGCCAGGGAAAGGCTTGAGGAAGGGACTGAGAAGGAGGATGAGGGGTCACCCAACTAATGCTCAGTAAACCTCACAGCATCCCTGAGAGGTTGGCACTACTATCCCAGGTTTACAGATGGGAAGACTGAGGTTCAGAGAGGTAGAGGCAGAGCTGACTTCACGGCTTAAGCTCTTTCTACAACGATGGCATCACTTTTCACAGGCTCACACCCTAATTTCTGTGACCCCCCTCCCCATTTCCACACACTTTCCCTATAGGACAAAGAGTCAAGGCCTGGGTTTAAGCTATGAGTAGATCAAATCCAAGTCACATTTGGTCCAAGCCTCAGTTTTCTCACCTGTAGGATGGAAGATGCTACCAGCTTTCTGGAGCACTGTGAAGGGGTTTCACTACACAGATATTTACTGAGGGTCTTAAGCTGAGAGAGGACAGTATAGGTGAAACCAGCCCATGGAGGTCCTCAGGGCCATTGAAAAGTATGGTGAGCCCAGTGATTTGTTCTTGCACGTGGGGTTTCGAAAATGAGAGGAACCAGGCCTGGCATCTACCAGGCACAAACCACTAGGACACAAGTCCTCTGGCCTGAAAGGAAGGGACCCAGGACTCAGGAGGCTCTCCTGGACCCCAGGGCGTGGCTGTTAGCTCGAGGCAGGGAGGGGCAGGTGACCTGAGCAGGGTCACCTGGGTTGGGAGGCGGAAACAATGGTAACTCACAGGCTCCCCAGGGTTGGCACTGGGACAGAGCTCCTGGGGGCCCGGAACTGCCTGGGTGGAGCCCTCCTGAGGGGTGGGCCACCCAGTGCTCTGACTCACCAGGTGAGTGGCTCTAGTGTCACTGCCGCTGTTATATAGGGAGAGTTCCAGCTCCAAAGGCAACTTGCCTGCTTACCTTGCTGAGCCTCAGTTTTCGTCTGTAGAGGGGAAGAATAATAGCATTTACCTCACCAGCACTACCGCCACCATCAGAGCACCTGCATAGCACTGCGCTACATGCCAGACACTATGCTGGCACATAATATATATGAATTCTTAATCCTCACAATCACTCTTTGAAGCAGGTGGGGTGCCATTTTACTGATGAGGAAACTAAGGCCCAGAGAGGTTGTTAAAAGTGTGCATTAAATGAGATAAACCACATTACATACTTAACATGTGTAGCACATAATTAGCCTTTGATGAACGTCAGTAATTATTATAATCATTACCTCAGAGCAAAATGGTAGAGTGTTGGGTCCAGTGCTAGTGTTTGGTGATTAGTTAGGCACTGACACAGAGGTGTCTGAGCAGGCCTGACCCTCCAGAAGCTTCCAGTGTGAAAGCAGACAGTCACAAACAAGCCTCATTCCACCACCTCCACACACACATGGTGTCAGCCCAGGGTGATTAGGGTAGATCAGAGGGGGTTAGGACAGTGTGTGCCCAGAAAGCCCCTGACCCAGCCAGGGATGGAGGGCTTCCTGAAAGAGGTAGCCTCTAAACTGAAATCTGCAGGGTGAGAGGAATTTTGGCATAGTGCAGGTTCTTAATAAATGTTGGTTGAATAAAGATTCACCTTGAAGCTAATATAGCATAAAGCTTCAAAACTCCTTGCTCACCTAGCCCCTCCCAAGGCTCCAGAAGGACCCTGCAATTTTATATTGGTTAAAAGTGTTTTTTTTTTTCAAAGAAGCCTTCCAATTGATAACCCCTGGTTAAATGAGTGAATAAGTGGCAAGGGAGAAGGTGTGTTCCAGGCAGAGGAAACAGCATGTGCAAATGCCTGGAGATTTGAAAGTGCCTGGCATGTGACAGGGCCCTCCAGCCTCATCACCCAGGCTGGTCTTCTTGCCAGCTTCACAAACTCCATTTGTCCTTTGCCCACTCCATGCTTTCATCCATGCTCTCCTCCTATCTAGTACATCCTTTCCAAACCTTCATTGTGTATAAATAATAGAAGCTTCAAGGCTCAACTCTATGCTCACCTTCTCCAGGAAAGTCCCTAGACTCCTCCAGCCTATGTATCACTCCCCCTTATCTGAATTCTTATAGCTGACAGAGGATGTCATCATAACCTGCTCCTTGTAGTTAATTATCTTTTTTCACCCAAGTCTAAGAATTCCAGAAGTGGGATGATCCTTGCAAGTGAGCATCTGGCCTCTGCTTACAAATGAGCAGGTAAGAACTCACTTCCCTCCCTGGCAATCTGCTTTTGGATTTAAATAATAATACCCTAAACCCTTTCCCCTCTGCTAACAGGCCCAATCTGCCTGGCTTTCCCTGGACCTAGTCCAAGCCCTCTTCCCATCATGACAGTTTCTACAGGCTCTTCCTGCTTCCTTTTCTGATATCCTGGAGATCAGGGCTGATCCAGGGGTGCTGGAGTCCCTCCTCCTTCTGTCCCCTGCCTTTGTGAAGGGACAGCTCTAATGGCAGCCACGTGATCTGATGAGTCATCGTTAAGAGCATCGGAGGCCTGGAGGTGGTAGCGGGTTAACTCCTCATGAGCCAGCGGCTCTTTCTGCCAGACCATGTCAGCTTCAACCCAGCCTTACATATACCTCAGTGTTGGGCACATGGTGGGCATGTGAGGAGTGTTATGGGTGACCCCCGTACTGACACTGGGGATTCAGGAGAGGGGGGCCAAGGAGGAAAAGGCAAGAGCGTGCACTTTAGAGTCAGGAGGGCTGGTTTCCCATCACAACTTGCCATTTACTAGGTGAGTGACCTTGAGCAAGTCACATGAGCTCTGTGGCTCAGTTTCCCTGTCTGTAAAATGGCAGCTATGGGGATTACTTGAGAAGGCAGTGTGAACTGCTGGCTAACAGTGAGTGTTAAACTGCACTGTTTTTCGCCTTCTTGTCTCCCGCAAACGCAGTCACTCGGTGGGCAAGTGGGCGGGATTAAAATCTAAGCTTCACTCTGGAGGCTGTCTGCATGAGTGCCCCCCACCAGCGCCCTGGGATGAGAAAGGGCTCAGGGGGGGTGGGGGTACTGGCTAGGCGGGAGCTGTGGGGGAGGGAGGAGTGGCAGGGGGCGTGGACCTCAGATCTAGAAGAACTTTCGGGCCCCAGATGGGGCTGGTGAGGAAGGAGCAGCTCTCGGTCCCGGGGGCGGCGCGCAGAGGGTACTCGGGCGGGGGTCCCGCAGACCTCGGGCGCCCGCGGCTCTTACCTGTCGGAGCTGGGGTGGGGGCGCGCTCCGCAGGCGGCCGACCCGAGGCGGTCCCCCGCCCCCGGCTCGGCCCGAATCTCCAGCCGCGGCCCCAGCGCGCGGGTGGGCAGACCGAGGCCCGGCCCGGCCCCGCCGCCTTCCCCGCCCCCGGCGCGCCCCTCCCCGGCCGCCGCGTCCGCGGCTCGGCCGCACAGCGCCCGGCTCGGGGTTTCGGCCGCAGCACCTGGGCCGCGGCAGGCGTCCGGCGGGGGCCCGCTGCCCGCCCCCTTCCGCGATGGCCACGGTCGGCGCCCCGGACGCCCTGCCCGCGGGGTAAGTGCGCGGAGGGGCGGCCCCTGGGGGCGGGCGCCGGGCCGGGCCTCCCCCGCGGGCTGCGGGCCGCACTGCGGCTTCCAGCCCCCGTCGCCGCCGGGGAGCGGCAGGAGGCTGCGGGAGAGCGGGGCGCTGGGGACCGCGGTCGGTCCCTCCCCTCCGGGTCCCAACTTTCTCACGAAGCTGTAGTAACAGCCGCGTCAGAGCCGCCTTCCTTCCCTCACGGCCTTTACATCCGTGGGTGGGCGCTCCTAACGCCTCCGTAACAGATGAAACAGCCTAGCTCCGAAGTGACTTGTCTTCGTCACCCAGAAGGTGAGAGGTGGGCCTGGGAGATGAACCCAGCTGTCTGATGCCGGAGGCCACACCCTCGTCTTCATGTTCGCAGGCGTTAAAAGGCTAAGCTCTGAGCCCACCTGGCCTACGGGGTGCAGCAGGACCCGGGGTAGTGAAGGTGCGTGTGGTCACTTTCCACATGGCTCTCCTGCCCACCCCCAACCACAGCCCGCTGCGGAGCCCCTGTAGGACCCCTACGCTGACCCTGTAGCAGTGGCAGCTGCTCACTGCTGGGAGACCTGGAGCAACTCTCTGCTTTTCCTGGGCTCCAGTGGGTGAGGGGCGGCTGCTGGGAGCCCCAACTGCTGGGGTTGCTGGGTGGAGCCTTGGCCCAGATGAGCTGGGAGGAGACCCGCCCTGCCTGGAACCTCACCACCAGGGACAATATTTGCCAAGGGCCTCAGGGCTAACACAGAAACCAGGAGGTGAGGAAGCTGGTGCCAGCCAGTCAGCTGTTGGCCTCCACAGGGCCTGTGTGTGTGTGGCCTGGGCTAAGGATGTGGAAGTTGGGCTGCTGGGGGACACCCTGGCCTAGGGGAGGGTTGCCTGGTGAGTCTTGCCTAATCCATTTTTGTTGTGTGATTTTGGCCAAGTCCTTTACCCTCCTTAGACTTCTGGTCTTCCCAAAAGAGGTCCCTGTTTGGGAAAATACAGTGAGGCTAGGCTGGCTGCTTCCTTCCTCCTCTGGGCTGAAGTCTG
Organism: Manis pentadactyla; assembly: GCF_030020395.1. Lineage (NCBI taxonomy): Eukaryota > Metazoa > Chordata > Mammalia > Pholidota > Manidae > Manis > Manis pentadactyla. Next base: position 40,956,509 of record NC_080022.1, on the reverse strand, counting down.
TAAATTTAGAACCTGGTTCAGTCTCTTCTGCCCAGCCCTGACTAAGCAGCTGACCCCACTGGGCCCAGAAAAGTGGTTTCCTGGAGAAAAGGCAGGCATGGAGCAGGGCACCTATCAAAGAATCCTGAACTCCATGCTAGAAGCCGCATTCAGCCCTCTTCTTTGCACGCTCACATTTCTGCCTGAGTTCCCTCTACAACTCCAGGCTCCTCTGTCTGCTGTGTGGGACTCCAGGGCAGCGAGCTCAGTCTTCTAGTGCTGGCAAGTGTTCCTCCTACTGAACAGATGGATACCTGCCTCCCTGCACACCCTCTAGGCTCGACTCTTCTTTGAGGCCACACAGGTCCATTGTCCCTGCCCCTGGTCAATGCCATTCTGTTGGAGTCTGAGCAATTTTGCCTTCACCATAGACACCCACTCAATCACTCAGCAAAACACTCTCAAGGCCTGCACTGGGGCTGGCCTCATGTATGAGAGTCAGTGGTGGACAAACCAAGCTTTAAATTTCCACCACTTTAAAAATGATGAAATATATTAAGCATTCAGAAAAATACAGCAAATAATAAAATGAACTTTCTGCCCTTGCCATCCAGCTTTTTTCAGATAGTAACATTGTGTCCCGTTTATTTCCTATTCTTTTTAAGAAATAAGCCACAGCAGAAACATACGAAGCCTCTGTGGAGCCCCTTGCCCTTCCCTCTCCAGAGATAATCACCGTCCTTTATTTTAGTTTAGTCATTTCTGTGTTTTTATTCTTTTGCTGAGTGTGTGTAAGTCTAAAAATAAATGTAGTTGTTCGTTTAAATTTTTATGTAAATGAAATTAAAAGGCACGACTCATTCTTCAGCTTGCTTTTTCTCACTCAACTTCAGGTTGTGGGATTTAGTCTTCTTGATCCTTGCAACTCTGGTCTCCAGTTGCTCGGATATATGATCTGCCACCTGATGCAAAAACCCCCATTTATTTATTTATCCATCTTCCTGATGGACACTGAGGGGGTTCCCAGTGTCTTGCTATTCAAACAGTGAATATTCGCCCAAGGTTATCCTTTGCACACATGTGAGTGTTCTTCTGAGTTGCCTTGTAGGAGTAGGATTGCTAGGTCTTGGGATATGTTCACTCAATATTTTTAAGTTATTTAGTTTCATTATAAAAGCAGTGCTGCTCAATAAAAAAGTGATAGAAATACATAATCTTAGGGAGAAAAAATTGTTCTTCACAACAACCATGGGAGGTAGATACTGTGTCATTCCCATTTCACTGATGAGAAACTGAGGCTCAGAGGTCAAAGAATCTTCCCAAGTTTCTCCAGCAATTCATTGCTGAGCTGCAGCTTGAGTCCAGGGTTGTCTGCTTTCACAGCTCTTGAAGACCACGCCACACTAGGCTGCATCACTCCATGCCACATGATACTCGCTTTATTCACAGTGAAGGGGGACTCTTTGGAAGCAGAGTCACAATCATATTTGCAATTTAGAAAGGTTGCTTTGGAAGCGACAGGTCCTGGTGTATAGGTGCCTCACCCTCTGAGCCAAAGTTCCCCCAGAATGGTGGAGCAGGGAGGAAAAGCCAGTTCTGACTCCAGTCTGCTCCCTGAATGACTTCCTGCCCTGCTTCCTCTGTCCCACACCCACTTCACCCTGACTGGGGTTAGGGTAGGAGAGTTTTCTGTCCCTAGTGGGGACTGAGGTTCCCCAGCCCCACCCCGCTCTGCCTATCAGGCACTAAGGCAGCAGTTTCCAGGCAGCTACAGACTACGTGGGGAGGTGGTGCCTGATAACCCCTCCCACCCTCCAGCTCCCTTCTTGCTTCCACCTTAAGCCTCCCAGCTGTGTCAAAGCTCCTGGCACTAGTCACCAGCTCTGTCTCACACTCCATCCAGCCCAGTGTGCCTCCTACCTCCCCACCATGCCTTGGTTTCCCCAAAGCACAGTGGAGAAGCCACCATCACCACTTGGGAGCTCTGGAATATATTGTCTTAGGCCAAGTGAGGTGGCTTGAAGCAAAAAGGCCTTGAAGACACAGGGACACCCTTTGCAGAAGAGGGGACTTCAGTGACAGGGTTGAAGAAAGGTTTGGTGAGGTTGCTCTTGTGGAAAGCATTTCTGTCTTCTCTCAGGCTCTTGGGAGGAGGGGTCTAGGCTCCCATCTTCACTCTCCTCACATCCTAATCTGTCAAATGCAGATAAGAGGCCTGCCTCTGGGGGCTGGTGAGAGGATCAAGGGCAATAATGCAGTCATCAATTTAGATAACTTGAAGTGATCATCTGTAGTGATGGGATGTTGTTCATGCTATTTTTAAGTCAAATGGGGCCAATGTCTCCAGCCTTTCTGAGCTCCCAGGCCAGCTGGACATCTCTGCCCCTGCCTCACCCCTCCACCTAACAGGCCTTCCAGAGCCTGTCTCTGACCCTGCCTTACAGCCTGGGCCTCCTCCTCACTGTGGTATCATGCCTCCAGCTTGTTGCTCAAGCTCGTTCCCCTATTTGGACTTCTTTTTTCCATCTTGTCCTCAATTCAGTTCCAACTTTTCCAGAAAGCTTCTTTGAGAGCTCCACCCCGCACTTCTGGGCCTCCTCAGCCCCCATTGATTCCCCTGATCACAGCCTTTATGGCCCAGGCTGTTGCTGGCTCTGCCTGCGTCTGTCACTCCTGTCGACCATGAGCTTCTCAAGGGCAGGCCCAGGTCTAGGTGGGCTCTGTGTCCCCAGGCTTGGCTCAGAGCCGGAGGTTAGTGGGTATTTGGTGGAGGGAAGGACAGAGGAAATCAGCCCCAGGGCTGCCCCAGAGCAGTTCCCAGTCTGGGGCAGTCACCCTAAAACCACCTCACTACAGTTAAGCAGAAGAGGTGCCGGGGCTGCAAGGGAGGGAATGTGTGCCTCCGAGATGACCGTTCATCTGCGCATCTTTCCAGGTGGACCAAGAGGGCAGAAACTTTTCCTTGATGGGGTGTGGGGGTGTGGGGTGGAGGTGGTGGGGGTGTGTGTGCAGAAATGGGAGGAGGGCTCTTGGCTCTGGAATTGTCTAGAGATAGATATAAACCAGGACAATGGACTTGGCTTCCTGGGGCCAAACTGGTGGGCACTGGCTCAGGCAGAAACTCAGGTTAGAACCCTGCTTGGGCATATGATCCTGGCACCACTCCTCTGTGCATCGGTCTTCTTATCTGTGGGGGACTGGGGAGCAGTGCTTATAATAACCCCACTTCCCAGGGCTTTCTGAGGGTTCAAGGAGGGGATGCCAGTTTAATTCCCCGGGGCAGGAAGCTCTCACTGCCTGTACACTGACTCATTCAGCAGAGCTGGGTGGACTGAACACCAGTCTCTAGGCTAAGCCCTGCACACAAAGGAAGACAATGCCCCACTTCTTGAAGAGAGGGACAGAGGCTGTTTCTGGTGGGGTCTTTTTAGTCATATTAAGGAAGTTGGTCTATATCCTAAGAGTAATAGGAAGCCAGCAAAGGATTTCCAGTCCAAAAGAGACATGGTCAGATTTGGTTTTAAAAAGATAACTTTGGCTATTATGAAAGGGACAGTTTAGAAGTCACAAGGCTTCCAACATTTTCCCTTATAAAAACTACCTAGAGACTGGATGGTTCACAACAAACGTCCTTTAAAATACATTCTTGAACTCTCACTGAATTAAGAAATCCTCTCAAGCCAAGAACAAAGAGGAAGCTGAAATCAGGTTGGTAAATGAGATGAAACTACAGCAAACCTGGCGTATTTACAAATTCCAGAAACCCAGCCCTCAAGGGATTGGAAGTATGGTTTTGGGCCTACCCAGTGACAGTATGAGGCATGGGAACTTAGCTCTCCTGCCACTACTGTGTAAATCTGAGATCTCTAAAGGGCTCTCCCTCAGCTAATAAGGGCACTGGCCACAAAGAAATATCCACCCGCCCACAAATGGAGATGAGCATTCTGGTGGGGAAAAAATGCTCCCTAGAAAACTATAAATATTGGTCTGTCCTCACACAAATTTTGGGTCTGAATACATACTCCCTTTGTGGTCTTGGAAATACAAAACTAAAAGGTACCAAGTGTCTGCAGGCAGTAGCCCCCAGGGAACGTGGCTGAAGTGAATGAAAATCCTCTCTGGAGGACATGAGATCCTCATCCTGAGATCCCCTTGGGATCAGTCAAATAGGAGCTCACGGTAAAATTACAAAACACACAAGGAAACAAGTCACTGTGAGCAATAGACACCAGAAGCATGAAATAGAAGAATTAATTTCCCTGAGAGTCTAAGATGTTAGAATTATGAGATACAGAATGTAAATGTGTTTAAAATGTATAAAGAAATCAAAGATGGACTTGAAGCAATAAGGAGGGAACAAAATACCACCCAAAATAACCAAGCAGATTTGAAAAAGAACCATGTGGAATTTCTGGAAATGAAAAATAAAACTCAGTACGGTAAGTGGCAGATTGGACACACTGAAAGAGAATTAGTGAAATGGAAAATTGAAAGAAATTACTCAGAACTTAACAGGATCAAAGAGATGGCAAAGAAGAAAGTTAAGAGACATGAAACAGAGTAAAATGGTCTAAAGGGAAGAGAAAAGAGATGGGAGGGGGTGGCAGGGGAAGGGGGAGTCTTCCTTCACACCTGGGTGAAGACGATGTGGTCCTCACTGGGCACAGAAGGGTGGAGTAAGAGTGTTCAGGAGGTAGAGCTGATAGGGCCGAGCGAGGGAGTAGATGACAGAGGCCAGGGAGAGGGATGTGTAAAGGACGACTATCAGATTTCTGGCTTGAGAAACTGGTAGAGAGGGGTGTTGTTTATTAAGATGGCAAAGACTGGGGGAGAAGAGATTTGGGAAAATGAACAAGAGTTCAGTTTTGAACAAGATGCATGCTTGGACTTGCCTGGGAGGATCTGCTGGTGCATCACAGAAGAGGAGACATTAGTGCTGGGTCTTAAGGTATGTGTAGGAGTTTACCTGGTGGAAAGGGACTTTTCCCAACTAACTTTTGGGGGAAAAGGATCTCCTGCCAGTGAGGTCATCGAGGCCCTTTTGGAACTTTCTCTCACTCAAAAGAGACTCCTTAAGAAGAGCCCGTCTCAAGACCATCAGATAGCATTTTTGGATTTTCGTAGTTTAATCTCTCATTTCTCAGATGGAGTAGCTTTCTGGGTAGGCCCAGAAAGGTCAGAGATTTGTTCTCCTAGCCTTAGGACATTCATTCATTCATTCACCTAATAGTTGTTCATTAAAAGCCCACTTTGTACCAGATACTGGTGCGGGGGATATAGCAGTGAACAAAGCAAAGATTCCTGCCCTCAGGAATCTTATATTTTAATGGAAGGAGACAGATAGTAAACACAAAAATAAGTAAAAAAAAATATATGTCAGAGGGTGATAAGAACTCTGGAGAAGCATGAAGACTGGAAGGGGGTTGGGTATACTGAAGGTCCTGGTGGGAAGATGACCCCAAGCTTTAAAAGCCCTGGGCAGCTCTTATAGGTCCCTGCCTGCTGCAGCCCACTGTGACTGTCTAGGGTTCTAGAGTGCAGGCCTGAGGAGGGGGAGAATCCCTAAAGAAGGAGGAGGAAGAAAAGGACTGAAGTGAGATTCAGTGGGTGGGCTGTGCCCCCGGGGGTAGGGGGCGCAGGAAAGCCCAATGGGTCAGAAGGGCCATAAAGACTCCCTTTACTCTTGTGAGGGCTAAACAATTTATTCCGGAGGTCTCCTTGTCCCCCTGCCCTCAGCCCTCCCCAACCCCCTCCACCAGATCTCAGATGACACCCCCATCCTGCCCTCCTGCCACCTTTAAAACACTCAGATGTGGGTCCAAATTGTCCTTGTGTCAGTACGGGGTGGGCTGCCTGGAGGAGCCCATGGCAGGTGTGCAAGGTCCTCCCGGGAGGCTGAGTGGGCCTCATGAGGTTCTGTTCCGGCCAGTAGGGGGTTGAGGGCTCCCGGTCACCCTCTGTCTCCCCCACCAGGACTCCTGTGAGCGGCCTCCATGAGGCCCTGGACCAGTGCATGACTGCCCTGGATCTCTTTCTCACCAACCAGTTCTCAGAAGCACTCAGCTACCTCAAGCCCAGGTGAGGCTTAAAGCCCAGTTTGGGCATGGGGGCCGGTGTGGGTGCGCGCGTGCATGTGCCTATGTGTGTGTAGGGAGGGGAGTGTCGGGTCATGAGGAACCAGAGCCCTTACGTGAGAGGAGCCCAGCGGAGCTGAATGCCTTCAGTGTGCTAGGTCACCGTGACCCTGCAAGTCCCATAAAAACGGCTCAGCTCCCCATTCCACAGCCATGACCACCAGGCCCTCCCCAACATCTCTGTGACTTCCTTCCCCTTTAGTTCTAACGGCCCCGTCCACTTTGATTTCTTGTTCCCACTGAATCCACTGGGTTTCTTCCCATCAGCTCTAACACTTCCCCAAAGTACTAAAGACTTGAGCTGCCCTTACCGATTACTTTTAGGGTAGTAATGACAGTCATTTAGCCATTTCGTCTAGTGTTTACTGCCTTATTTCTAAATAATATGAAAACACTGCTATTCCTTGTCACTATTTTCAGGTTTTCAAAAACAAATTAAATTGAGATATAAATCACATACCATAAAATTTACTTTTTTACTTTTAAGTTTTAAATATTCTGTTGGTGGGCAAGAATTTAGCTTTCTTATATCCCTGCCCCACTTCCCTTTCCTCATTCTCCTTTTGTCTTTATATCACAGTATTTGGCTGAATCGGTGATCAGTGTTTCCATTATTATAACTATGTAATCAATGCTCAGTACAGAGACAAATGGAACATTGTAAGATTACATTTCCTTTCTGGAGTTAATAATTGTGTTTTCATTTGCCTAATTTGCTGTGCATTCATCCTGAGCTCTTTATAACCACTCTACCAGATCATGCTATCATGACTTTTACCCTAAATGCTCAGATATATCAGGTAAGTGCTCAGCTCCTCCTTTTCCTGGAAATTTGTTCCCTGGAGGACAGACATGTGTACTGGCCACCTCCCAGCTGTCTCCTGGAATGCACTTTGCTTCTCTCCTGTTTCCTTGACCCTGCTTTTTCTCCCTCATATCTTCCCTCATTTTACCAAAGCATGTCCTCTAGAAATTTCCTAAGAAATACCGGCATGAATACAATTTTCCCCCTCAGAACTTTAAAGTCATTGCACCTCTGTTTTCTCTTGTAGCTACAGGAACTCCAATTCTTCTAACTTTGCATGTGGTCTTTTTCCTTCTCCAGAAATATTTAGGATCTTTTCCTCTATTTCTACAAATCTGAAATTTCACAATGATGTGCCAAAGTATAGGTCTTTGTATTTGATATTTTTATTTGGAGACTTTCAGTTCCAGGAGATTCTCTTATGTGACCCCTCCAAGTTGTGTTACCCTTTCTTGGGCTTTCCTGAGGTCAGATTTGGGTCTTCTGGGTCAGTGCTCTTTGAAGCCTCTTATCGGCCCCCCATTCACACTGGTTTGTCTTTTTTCTTCTCTGATTTTTGGGAGATTTTTTCAACCTTATCATTAAATCCTTCTATTGATTTTTTTTATTTTTCTGTAATCATACGATGAATTTCCTAGTACTCCTTGTTGTTCTCTGAATGTTTTTTTCCCTAAAACGTCTTGTTCTTGGTTTATGGGTACTCTTTGTTTTTATATCTGTATTTGAAATGTGAGAGTCCTAAGGACAGGGCCTGGCGTGTAATAAGCACTCTAATAAATATTTATCATTATTATTATCATAACAAAATATTATCTTTTTAAATGTTTTACTCTTTCCCACCGTAATCTCAGATTTCTACAAGTTCCCTTTTTCTGCTTAGTGGGGGAACCCTCTTGTGGGGCCTTTCCTCAAATGCAATAGTTCCTGGCTGGCTGGCCAGTCATATTTAAGAATCAGTTTACTCAAAGGCCAGCTGGCAAGTCTGAGCCAAGCATCCTTGTAATTGGTGGGGTCGGCTTTTGGATGGTTGTGTAGAAAGCTGGCCCCACCTGTCAGCTTCTCTAGGGAAGAATCGTTTGTTCAGCAGCCTGGACAGAGAACCCCTGGCCGCCTGATTTCTGGGACTGGGGAAGGGTGTCGGAACAGGGGTTTGATTATGCCTGCTGCCTACTCGCCTAATCCCCTCTTCTCAGCTCCAGGTTGTCCTCACCGTACCTAGTTCTCCCAACCCTCCAGAGAAAGCAAATGCTGAGGGAGGGGGCTGCTTTCCCCAAGTCCCCAAGCCTGACCTGTTCAGTATCTCTGGACTTGATTAACCCATCATTCTCCTGTCTGGGGTCACAGACCCAGGTCTGGGGGCAGGGATTCCAGGGCGTGATGGTCATGAGTCTCACAGTGAGTCAACAGTCCCTCTGGCAGCAGCTCCCACACCTCTGAGGGGTTCTGGGCTTGAGGTGGGGCTGGACCACATGTGTAGCCAGAGCGTGGCCACTGCCTGAGGCGGGCAGAGCCCCATCCTCCTCCATTACCAACCTCCAGATTCCCCTTGCAGTGCTTTTGGAAGGCTCCGTGACTGCATTTCCCTCCTGGTCATTATCTGTCCCTAAATGGACTCCTCGCGGCCACCGTTCCTCACTGAGGGGCTGCCTCACCCTCCCTCACCTCAGAGGGCCCTTTACCAGAAGTCGGGCAACTCAGACCCCTCAGAGGAAACACCTGCCCTGAAGGAGGCGCCACAGAAACCAGTCTCCCATGGGGCTTTTACCTCACACTTAAGGCAGTGTAGCTTCTCTTTATCTCAACCCCGGCCTCATTCCAAAAATAATATTTTCCTTCTTTTTGAGTTTAAGAGCTCTTTCCCCAAACAGTAGATGTCATTAGCACACACCCCAACCTGTCTTGTCACAACAAAAAAAGTTTCCAGAAATTGCTAAATGTACAGGATTGGGGCTGGGGAGGGGAAGGAACAATAAAAATACATTCCTTTCTCTGTTATGAACCACTGGTCTAGAGGAAATAATTCTTGCTCAAAAATGATCTCCTTCAAAGATGTTGGAGTCTAGTTTCATTCACTGTTCCTCATTGTACACATGGTGTCTCATTTAATTGTTATCCTACTTTGCTCTCAGCAAGTACCTGGGCTCACCAAGCACCCACTAACCCCGCCTTGGCATTTGCTTTGCATTTGCCACTTCTTTAAGTAGCTCCTAGTTTATTTTACTTTCTTAATGAAAAAGGTGGTAATGGTTGGTAAGTAGCAGAACAAGGATTCGAATCCAGGTCCATCCGGCTCACAAGCCACTCTCTGCCTCCTGGGTTGTCTTGGATCTTGAGCAGGTGGTGGATGGAAAGCCTCACCCCTGTCTCCTCCACCACACCGGAGTGAAGGAGGGAGAGCAGGTGTGTGTGTGGGTGGGGAGAGCACAGGAAGTACAGGGTGTGTCCATGTGGTGTCCTCCGATGGAAGAGGCAAAGTCCCGTGCTTAGTCTGGCTGAGTTTGCTGGGCCTGCTGAGAGTGTGCCTGTCTTGGTACCTGGCGGCTTCCTCCAGCATTGTGTGGTGCCAGCATGAAGAAAGCGGGCAGGTGTGCGGCTCCTGGGCCCAGTGCAACAGCAGGTTGGAAGGCTGAGCAGTTAGTATTTCCACCAGAGAGTGGCTGGAATGAGGAGGCTAAGCTGTGGGGGCGGGAGAAGAGGACTGGCTGGAGGTGGGAGGATGGGCAGTGGGGGAGATGAGTGAGAGAGCGGGATGACAGGGAGGCTGTGGTTGGGAGGGTGGGGGGTCCATGTAAGACTCCAGAACAGAGCCATTCTGTGGAGTGATGATGAGGTCAAGGTGCAATCCATGGCATGTGGTGGTTGGGCGCCTGTTGCTGGCGGGGCAACACCACGTGAATGCCCTCATGTGCCCAACAGTATACTGGGTGCTGAAGCTGCAGAACTGAGCTAGATGTGGGCTCTTTTCAGGGTTCTGCAGGGAAACTGACACAAGCAATAAGGGGTGGTACTGAGAGTTATCCAGGGACTCCAACTCATGTGGGAAGGGGCTGGTCAGGAACGCCTTAGGTCTGGCCACATAATTTCTGTGGCACATTGCAACATGAAAATGTGGGATCCTCTGTTTAAAAGTTATTAAGGATTTCAAGATGACGACAGCAGAGCAGTAAACAAGTATGAGGCCTTTTTAGGTGTGGGGCCTTGTGTAGCTGCACAGATTGTCACACACCCATGAAACCAGCTGTGGAAGGCTTCTTGGAGGAAGTGACATTTAAGCTGAGATAGGTTGATTGAGGAGTTAGCCAGATGGAGAGGGCATTTCCATGTAGAGGGAACAACCTGTGCAAAGGCCTGGCAGTGAAATGAGGGCCTCGGACTGGCTGAAGTGGAGAGAGTTAAGGAAGAGGGCAGGGTGATGGACATTAGACTGGGAATATGAGCCCCCAGAATGTGCTTGGGCTAGAGAAGAGGGTAGTGAGATAGGGTCTGAGAGGACCTGGAAGTAAGGGAGGCTTCCATGAGGATGAATGGGGGAAGCTTGGAGGCATAGGGCTGCCTCTCTGCCTTCCAGCTGTGAGCTGCTCCAGCCAGAGAGGCCCTCAGGGGGTGAGCCTTAGGCTGGGACTGGAGAGGGGTTCCCCAGGAAGGAGAGTGAGGGCTGATCAGTCAGAAGGCCCTGACAGCGGGGGCAAGGGCTGACAGGGCCTGAACCTTGGCTGCCGGCAGAAGGAAAGGCTGGAGACCCCTGGACTCAGCTGACCTCCAGGTGGCTAAGGAGTCCCAGCTCCCAGCACCCTGTCCTTCTGACGTCTCTTCTAGTACCATTCCTCCCGTGACAGCTAGTGGGCCCCAGTGGGCATTGTGTCACAGAGCTGGGTCTAGCTGAGAGGTGGCGGTCTGTTGCTCCCAGGGATCTGGATGCTGTATATGCAAATAAGAACTCTGTGGCATGCAAGTTAAACTTGGGGTGTCTGAGGTCTGGGGGTTGTCATACCTCTGCCCCCTGAATTCCAGGCCAGACCATAGCTGGGAAGGGGCCAGGATTCCCAGCTGCAGGGGCATGGTGGAGCCCTGGGTCTCAGACTGGAAATTCCACTTTGCCTGCCAGCTGCCCTCCTGGGCCCAGCAGCAGGGTGGGAGGGTGGGGCTGGGTCTGACCTCGGTGTGGGAGAGGAAAGGAAGAAAGAGGAAGGGGCTTGAGAGTTGGAGATTATCTGTGGGGGGTGGGGGGTGTCTGTGTGCTGCCAGGAAAACCCCTCCTCAAAGAGAAAGTTTTTATCCAGGACAGTGACCCTTGACTGTGGCATTTCATGAAGAGACTCGCATTTATTGAGCATCAGTGATGTAGCCATGGCCTAGGCAGCCTTTTTAAGCCACCCAAAGTCCTGGGAGAGAAGGGTTATTGTATCCATTCAACAGAGGATCAGTCTGAGGCTCAGAGAGGCTACAAGACTCAGCAGGATCACACAGCTGGTGGCTGGCAAAGCCAAGATTGCAGCCTGTCTGAGGGACTCTGCAGCCTGAGTTCTGTCCCCACTACAGGCCATGGCCTCCTCTCTACAAGCCGCTGCCCTCGGATTAAGCAGTTCTAGCAAAGACCTGGGAGGAGTCCTGACAATTCCCAGGGCTGCTGAGGGGTTTCCTTCAAAAAAAACTATGGTGGAAGCTTTGGTTTCCTTCAAAAACCTTTGATTTGAATGGATTATATCACCTGAGGGTCACCCATAAGTAAAAAGGCAACTTAATTCACAAAGGTGTTTCATGAAAGTTCAGAAGGCAAGAAATGGGTCAAGCCGCATGACTTCACGATAGAACCTTATGAACCTTAGTCATCTCTCCCTCTCCTGGAGTTCCCAGCATAAGCCTGGCACTGAGGAATTTTGTAAATAACTAACAAGGGGGTGTAGGGAAGGGAGCGAAAACTGCTATAATAACCTACTGTGTGCCAGGCAGGGGTAATCCCTAGCCAGTCCCACATGGACCCAAACAGGGCCACATTATTGTCCCCATTTTGCAGAAGCATAAATCAAGTCTGAGACATGTTGTGACTTTCCAAGGTAGACAGAAAGACTGGCACTGTTCCCATCCCTCCTTGCCTGCTCTTCTCTCCTTGTGTTAGGCTAAATGCCACCCCCACTTCCCCAGCACACCCTTTAGTTGAGAGGTCCTGGCTGTGGAGGAGCAAGGGAGTGGGAAACAGAAAGGGAAGCCTTCCTGAGGCCGGCTTGCTCAGCCCTGTCACACAGGTGCCCAGGACAGAGGCGAGCCCCACACAAGCTCTGTCCTTGAGGTGCCCAGAGTCTGGGGAGAGAGCCAAGCCTCTGCTGATGTGTGTTCAGTGTGGCCCATGCCTCAGTTACAGACATGCCCCCTGAGGAGGAAGCCCTGGATTCCCAGTGGCCCTCAAGGCATTTGAGGCCTTTTTCAGAAGGGTCAAGGGATGTGGGGGTAGAGAAGGGTATCTCAGCTGAGGGGCAGCGTGGGCAAAAAGGCCTGGAGGAGAGATTTTCTTGAGAGTGCATGTGGTTCCGTGTGGCCAAGGAATGTGACCTGATCATGGGGCAGAAGCAGGTGACCAGAAGGCCAGGCTGGAGAGGTGGGCAGGGCCTGCATCATTCTGGACCTCAGATTCAAGCATTACTTCTCGGGGTGCAGAAGCCAAAATGAGGGTGACTTGACCAGATAACGGGTCGGGGAGGGACAGGAGCTGGCAAGGCCAGTGAGGTCCAGGGAACAAGGATGGGGCTAGCCCAGGGTGGGCCTTGAGGATAGAAGACATCCCACAGACAGGACCTGGGCTCAGCCTGTGGGAGGAGAGGCAGAAGGCGAGACACAGGCCCTGGGCGCCTGAGTATGGCCTCGGGTCAGCATGCTGCTGTGCCTTTTGAGTCTTCACAGCAACCTTGCTGCTGCCATCTGTACAGAATGGATGAGAAACTGAGGCTCAGATTTTGAAAATCCCTTAGGGCCACTCAACAGGAAGAAGAGGAGCTGGGATCCATAGTCTTTTGGGCAGCAGTGCTTTTGAAGGGTCAGACCTGGCTGACCCTCAGGGGCTGTTACCTTGGGAGAGCCCCTTCTCTTCTCTGGACCTCTGTTTCCCCCCAGGCAGGAAGGTGGTGGGTGGTTGACACAGGGCTGGCTAGCTCTGATGTTCTAGGAGTTGGCACTCATGTACCTTCTCTCTGGCAGAACCAAGGACAGCATGTACCACTCATTGACATATGCCACCATCCTGGAGATGCAGGCCATGATGACCTTTGACCCTCAGGACATCCTGCTTGCTGGCAACATGATGAAGGAGGCTCAGATGCTGTGTCAGAGGTCAGGGCCAGGGGCCGGGCAGGGATGGAGGGTGATGAGGCCCGACTCTGTCACGTTGGCCTACCCCAGTGCCTAAAATGCCATATTAGTGATGTTGCTTTTGGCTAAGAGGATGGGTTTCCCAAGTGCTAAGAGCTGCTCCTGTCAGCACTGCCTCCGGAGCCTCATTGTCTGAGCCAGTCCCTGAGAGGCTTCCAGAAGCCAAGCCTGATAGGGAGAAGATAGATTCTGCCTGTGTTACATAAGCTCTTTGACCTTGGGCAAGTCCCTCTCTGGACTCAAATTTCCTTACCGGTAAAATGGGGATGACAGTCTATAAAATGCTGTCTTGTGGGGACCGAATGAAGACACCAATCACAATGCACAATACCAGCTTGAATGAATGAAGAAATAGCCCTCACTGTCTGTGCACAGGTGGTCACTGACTCATGCCTGCTCCCAGCCAGGCCCTGGACACAGACAGCGATAGCCCAGCATGATGTAGGGAAGCTCCTGGGGTCCTGGGGGTCTAGCCAGAGGAGCAGGAAAGGCTTCCTGGAGGAGGTGATGGCACAGCTGGGTCCTAAAGGGTGAATAGGAACTGGTTGGGACATAAAGAGGAGGGAAGAAGGCTCCACAAGAGGCATCGGCAGGGGAAAGGGTGTGAGGAAGCCAGGATTCAGGGGAGTTGCCAGTGTGTGTGTGGAGCCCTATAGAAGGGACAGGAGATGCAGTCCATGCCTGCGTGCTTACCCTCACTGAATGACTTGAGGTCCCCTTTTCTTTTTTAGGCACCGGAAGAAGTCCTCTGTAACAGATTCCTTTAGCAACCTGGTGCACCGCCCCACTATGGACCAGTTCACAGAAGGTGTGCTGCCTGGGATGTCCCCTCAACCCCACTGACCCCAGGCAGCCCGGCTCCAGCCCAGGAAGGGGCGGGCAGGGCAGGGGTCCTCCCAGCCATCCCCCTGAGGGGCCCGACCCTGGCCCAGCTGCTCGGACACAGATGGGTCAGACTCAGGGCCGCTTGAGGAGTGGCTCAGGTGAGGCGAGGGGCTGTGAGACTCGCTCACCTGACAGCATTACCTGCTGAGGACCTGGAAGTCGAGGAAAGAAAATGCTGTCACAAGGTCCTTGCTCTTCGCTGCTCAGGCCAGGGTGGACTTAGGATTATGTGTACAGTTAGGTTTACTAGTTTAATTACTATAGTGATCTCACATGCCCCGGAGAGGAGGGTGGTTTTGGAGGCTGACACACTGGAGTGAGATGGCTGAGAGCCATGGATGGCATGGTCTGGGCTGCCAGGGCCTGTGTGGCGTCTCCCTGCCATGGCCACAAGTGGATGTCCCGGAGGTGGCAGCTGCCAGCTGTGAGCAGCCTGGGGCTCTTCAGTGCAGCAGCAAACAGCCTGCCCCACCTCAAGGGCCCGTGAAGGTCCAGCATGGAACAGTGCGTGTGACAGTCCCACTCCCTCCATCATACCTTCCGTGGCTCCCTGCTGCCACAGGGCCAATCTTCAATCCTCCACCAGGGCTCAAGGTCTTTTGCAGCCAGACCTCCACCCCTCATCTTTCCCTGCCCCTAAATATCTCTCCACTTCACCCCATTTCAACCTTCCGTGGCTCAGCTGTCCTCAAACACCTGAGTTATTTGGCTTGCCTGGGTCTCTGCCTGGAAAGCTCCTCCCACCACACTTTCCATTCTTTTTTCAGCTGAGCTGCCCTTTCTTCTGGAAGTCTCCCTGACTCCCTGGGCTCTGTAAGCTCTCCTGCCCTTAATTACTTGCATAGCCCAAGGCTTCCCTGCCCAGCACTGTGGGGGCGTTGGTGCACAGCACCCGCAGAGGGCCCTGTGCTGCCATTCTGGGTGGTGGGGAAGCTCATCTGGGGCAGCGGTGAGTGCCACCAAGGAGCCAGAGCCGGTTATTGATGGGGCAGGGAGGGGGTGGGCGCTGACTCAGGCTCCCTTTGCCTTTTGGGAAGTGGGGGTGGGGAGGGTTTGGCCTAAGCCTCCTGCCATGAGTCCCAGGAGGCCACAGGGCTTTGGTTTTCTCCCTGCAGAGGAAATCCATGCTGAGGTCTGCTATGCAGAGTGCCTGCTGCAGAGAGCAGCCCTGACCTTCCTACAGGTAGGAGCCCTCTATTGTACAAGCAGTCTGGGGATTTCACCCCCTCACCATACGCATCTCCATGTCCCAGCCAGAAGGGTCTATAGCCACAATCAGCCCCTTTGTGGTTCAGGTGGGGACTAAGGCTCAGCACCATGAATGTCCCTTTATTTTGTTTATTCTGCTATCACACATAATAATTTAACAGACGCCGTGAGCCTTCCACCCAAGTGGAGTACAGAGCCCTCTTTGCCCTCTGGGCTCCTCCCCCTCTCCCCTGCCTCCCTTCACAGGGGGAAACCACTACCTAGAGTTTTGTGTTTATCATCCCCTCCCGTATTTTTGAAAAACAGTTTTCTCAGCTTGTTTCAACAGCATATTACGTTTTAGTTGGCTTTGAGCTTCTTAAGGCCTCAAGCTGTCTGGGACATGCTTTCTTCACTCAGCCTTATGCGTAATAGTCCTTCCTATGAATATACCTGTTTCCTCATCCTCTCTCCTGCTGAAAGACATTGGGATTGTTTCTGGTTGTTGGCTGCTTTGAACAGTGGTGCTAAGAACATTCTTGAAAGTGACATCAGCAGACCATGTCCATCCATTTTTCTTGGGTGAACACCCAGGATTGAAACTGCCAAGTGGGCTGTAGGTATTGGTGTTTTAAATTACAAATGTGATAAATACTTGCTTGTTGTAAAAAAACACAAACAGTCCAAAAGTGAGCATCTCTCTTCCTTTTCCTATACTCCTTCCCTAGATGAGGCACTGTTAACCCCTAAACCCCTAGGGGTGTCTCCTCCATGCCCTTTTCCAAGTACATAGTATGTGTACAAGCAAGGCTGGTAAATGGGGTCTGTGGTTAAGCCATGCATTTGGAGATTTTGTTTAGCAAGCAAGACCCTTATCTCAAGTCCCAGGGGTTGGGAGACCTGGTTTGACTGACCTCTGACACCATCCCCCAGGGCCCCTCATATGGCTGGGCCCAGGGAGGGTCAGTCTCAAGCCTGTGGCCACTCACCCAGGCCTGGCTCCTAGCATGTCTCCCTCCTGCAGGATGAGAACATGGTGAGCTTCATCAAGGGTGGCATCAAAGTTCGAAACAGCTACCAGACCTATAAGTAAGTGTGGCTGGCCTGGGGGGGCCGGGGGCCACAGAATCTATTGCCCTGTGCCCCTCAGGCTGTTCCGTCGGGGGAAGAGGTCTGGAGCCAGGAAACCTAGACCTCAGGCAGATTTCTGTACCCTCTCAGTTTTCTGGAATATTACTCCTGTGGTTTCCTGGGTACATCTGTTCATTTGGTTCTGTTGAGTGCTTACTCTGTGCTGACCCTGAGCTAGGGGAAACTAAGGCACAGATTCTGCACAAACAGCTGGGTCTCAAGGGACAGGGGCAAAGATACTCCTATACATACGTTAAGGCCCAGTCCAAATGCAGCTTTTCCCATGAAGCCTTCCTTGACCCCTCCAGGGCACAAGGATGTCCAAGCATACATATAACCCTCCCCAAGTTGGCAAAGGGCCTGATCATTTCCCTGCCATCTCAGCACTGGGCCAGGCATACGCCAGGTTTATGGATGAAAAAAATGAAGACTTAGTCCAAAACATTTTTACTCAATGTGGTACCACAATCCTTATCTACAATTCCAAAATCTAAAAAGCCCTGAAGGCCAGTTTTCCCCCCTAAGTTTTACGTTAAAACTCATTTTCCGTTAACAGTTGAATTGACTTGAGACTATTTATCATCTTTATTTTCTTCATTTAACATAACTATTTCCTTCTAGAGATACTGAGAATTTGATTTCAAGGTATTGCTGGGGTATGACCCTCCATGTAGCAATAGGCACCACATTACCTTGTGGATCTGTGCTGGGTATGTGTGAGGGAAAGCAGACCATATCCTGGCTCCTCCGGCCTCCCCACCAGCTGCCAGACGATGTTTCCAAGGCACGAACCTTGTCAGCCCACCCCCTGCCAACTCCCAAGGCTCTCTTGCTCTTGGAATAAAGTCCTGGGTCATTGCTGAATCGTTCCTGGGAGCTCCCCCGTCCTCCTGGCCTCATCTCCCTCCCACCCTTAAAGGAGGGGATTCATAGTTAGCAGTTTTGACACCATAAGACATTTGGCGATATCTGGAGCTCAGGTTGCCACAGCTCAGGGGAGATTGTTCCTGGCATCTAGTGGTTGGAGGTCAGGGATGCTGCTAAACATCCCTCACCCGAACAAAGAATTATCCAGCCTAAGATGTCAGTAGTGCCAAGGTCAAGAAACTGTTCTACAGAATGCAGAGCACTGACAAAAGCCTAGATGTTGGACAAGGCAGGTGTGCTAGGGTAGAGATGGCTGAAATTCAGGGGCATGAGTGTGTTAATACAGGGGAAGATGAGGTTAGAAATTGCTCAAATGCTCTGGATTGCCAGAACTGTTGTAAATCCGTCACCAGGGCATTCTGGTATCATCTGGGAGCTGGGGGCAACATGAGGCCCAGATGGAATGGGACCCAGCCCCCAGGGTGAGGCTGTAATGGGACTCTGCACCCCCCTGCAGGGAGCTGGACAGCCTGGTACAGTCCTCACAATACTGCAAGGGAGAGAACCACAGGCACTTTGAAGGAGGGGTGAAGCTTGGTGTGGGAGCCTTCAACCTGGTGAGTGGGGCCCTCACTTCCCTGCTGTACACATGGGCTGTGCTGGGCTGCTGGGCCAGCCCCAAACCTAGTTATAAAGCAGACATTGCCAGCCTGGGGGGCTCACGGCTGGGGTCGGGGTGACAGTGCATTTTTTCCTGAGTCATACTGAAGCTTGAAGTCTACCATGTTGGCAGTATGTATAGCTCCAGAAATGGACAAACATAATAAGTCAAAGCCTTTTCCACCCTGGAGAGCTAGTGTTTCAACAATGACCCATGGTAGGGAAGGAGTCAGGCCTGGAAACTGCTAATGATCCACAGGGAACAGAGAGCCAGGACCCCTTCCTGGGGGAGCTGGGGAGCGTTTCACGGAGGGGGTAGTATTTGAACTGGATCGAGAAGGATCTGTAGGCAGAGGAAGTTTTCCAGGCAGAGGGAACAGTGTGAGCCAAGGCAGGGAGGGTCAGATGAGCAGTGCCTGCTCCTAGGAGGAGGAGCTGCTTCCAGACAATTTAAATGTCTGATCCTGGGTGGGCAAGGACCCATCTGACAGTGTGGGTGTGGTGGGGGGCAGCTCTCCCCTCTAGGGAAGGCCTTGGGGCAGGAGTCCCTGCCCCACTCCAGGTTCCAGGTCATGTCTGGACTGTCATGGGTTCAAGTAGCTCCAACTTGGAGGAGCTGTGGGGCCTTGGACATGTCCTGTCACTTAATGCACCTGTGCTTCTGCATCTGTCACAAGGGTCAATACATGTCATCCCTTCTTTGCAGTGCTCTTCTGAGGATCAAATGCAGTGATAGCACCTGTGCAAAGTAGGGATCCAGTGTTATGGCAGTAAGAATGGCTACTGCTAGTGCAGGCCTCATTGCACACTTCACGTGATCCACCTGCACAGCACCCCTGTGGCAGGGAGGGGAGCTGGTATTTTTCCCATTTTACAGATGAGGAAACTGAGGCACAGAACGGCTATATAATTTGCCTAGCTGTGAGTAGTGAGACTAGGATTTAGACACAGTCCTCTCCCAGTTGTCCTGCTATAGTGCCTGTCTGTCTGAGGAAGCTGGCTTTCCAGGAAATGCAGTGCCTCCCTGTGGGCATTCTGAGAGAAGGCCTGCACCCCAGGACTGTCCCCGGACTCTGGGGGCTTGGGGAGTGGGAGGGGCAGGCTTTGCTCCTCCATGTACCCACCTGCCTCTGTTCCTGCAGACGCTGTCCATGCTTCCCACTAGGATCCTGCGGCTGTTGGAGTTTGTGGGGTTTTCAGGAAACAAGGTAACCACCTGACTTTTAGGGTTCCAGGTCAGGAGTTGGCTGGACAGGGGAAGGCTGAGGGGCTGTGGGGCCAGAGTGCCAGCCCTGGCTCAGTCCCCTTAGTGTATGGCCCTGCACAGGGCCCAAACCTCTCTGGGCCTCAATCTCCTCTCCAGTCAGTGAGGTCAGTGATTCCCAGCCAAGCCCCTCCCAGAGTAGAGAGGCTCTAGGGTAAGGTTGGGTGTGAAGGGCACCATGTTCAGTGGCCTGGGGTCATGCTTTGTGAGCCTGACAGGTGTCAGAAATCTAATCCTTCTCCCTTTGAGCAAGTTTCTTCCCCTGGGACCATTTTCTGGTCTGGGTGATGCCCAAGGGAAGCCCTGCTGTGCATCAGGCCTTGAGGGCAGAAACCAGGACTCAGGCACCCCCAGATGCTCTGCTGAGGGCAGGAACACGAGGGCCAGGTAGCAGGTGGGGAGGGCTCCCTGGTGGAGGAGGCCTGGTGCAGTACAAGGAGCACTGGCATGGAAGCCTAGGTCAGCCCAGCTTCATCCCTTTCTCCCTGTGACTCTGAGCAAGTCCCACCTTATTTTGGTCCTCTTTTCAGTAAGACAAAGGGCTTTTTTTTAGTGTTTATGAAACCTGGACTTTCTCTGACCCTTCTTGATTTTTGCTTTGTCCACAAACCTTTATATGATTATTTTTGCATTATTTTTCTCCAAAGTGGCTCATTTTCTACTTACATTTACTCATTATGACAGAGGAAACCCTTGTCATTTGGCACAGTAAGAATATAATCATAATAAATATTACAAGAACCAAGCAGTCTCTCAAAAGGTAGATGACGAGGTCTGCCAAGGCCATTTCTCTCTGAGAGAGGAGCTTAGAGCTAAGAGTGACGCTGAGCACACACCAGCCCTGAGGCTTTCTCCTGGTCACGGTCAGGAGGACAGACGGGGCACCGAGAAGGGAAGCCTCTCAAACTTGGGGCTCTGTGCCTCGTGCTTGTCCACAGACCTCTAAATCCCATGGCCCAGGAAACACTGGCCAGAGGCTCTGAAGGCCCCTTGCAGTGTTCTCTTCAGAAGGTCCTTGGCTCATGAGTAGGATTTTAGGATGAGGACAGGAGAGAAGAGCATGAGGAAGGTTGGGAGGCGGGGCAGTGTGGCCAGCCTGGCCAGGGAGAGGGTGGCAAGGCCAGAGTGGAGAAACCCCAGCACGAACCGGCTTCATCTTTATTCTGAAGGCAAGGGAGCTGTGGAGGGTTTCAGGCAGGGGTGAGGCAGGTCAGATTTGTATGCTAGAAAGAACAAGAACACCCTGGAGGACAGAGGGGCAGAGACCACAGGCAGGGACACAGGTGGGCCTCTCACCCCTCCCCACCCCGCCCCAGGCACTGGAGACTTCTCCAGGAAGCCTTCCCAGACTACAGGCCTTGTGGCCCCATCTGTGCTCCAAGCCTGTGCTTAAGATTATCTGCCTCCTTATTCCTCTTCCCCCACCAGACCTGGCCGCTTGGTGCCTCAGTGCCCACCACAGGCTGAGCAGCTGAGCCAGGGGCGGAAAGGGGAAGGGACTGCTGAGGTGGCGAGGCACACCTGGCCCCGAGGCCTTTGCCCTGGCCTTGGCAGCAGCGTCCCCTGCCCTCAGGAAGGCAGCTGAGGCACGGAGAGGGGCAGCCACCTGCTCAGGGTTGCACAGCCCGTGAGCAGCTGACCAGGCCCCCAGGGTTGCAGACTCGGGGCCCAGTGCTCTCCTGCCCCTGCCCCCACAGCGTGGGTCTCACAGCTGACTCCCAGGGTCCTGGCTCAGTGGCCTGGGGAGCTTGGGCCTTGCTGGCCTCAGCCTGTACCCCTTTGCTCCGCAGGACTATGGGCTGCTGCAGCTGGAGGAGGGCGCGTCGGGGCACAGCTTTCGCGCTGTGCTCTGTGTCATGCTGCTGCTCTGCTATCACACCTTCCTCACCTTTGTGCTGGGTAGGTGTGCCTCTGGCCGAGGCCTGGAGCCTGGGGATTTGGCTGGCTCTGAGGGCAGGGGGGTGCAAGGGCAAGTCCCTGCCAGGCTTCCTGGCCTGGGAATGGGGCACCTAACCCAGAAACCATGGAGCTGCATCAACTGTGATGGGCCTGGACTGCTGACCTTTCCCTTCCTCACAGGAAGACCAGGTTCCAGCCCAGTTTTCTCATCTGTGAAGTGGGGATGATCATGCCCACTGTGGAGAGGTGTGAGGACCCTGTAGGCAGGCCCTTGAGGTTCTGGGCACAGTCTTGGGGATATGGGCTCTTAGTTCTGAGCCGTGTGGTGTTCCAGGGGCAATAGCTGCCCTTATTTAATCCTCATGTTACCCTGGAGATAGAAGATTATCATCCCCATTTCACAGAGGGGGACAAGAGGCACTGAGAAGCCCCCAGTAGCTTGCTGGGTCACAAGAGCCAACGGTGGTGACACGTGGTGTTGTCCCTACATCCTTTAGGCACTGGGAATGTCAACATCGAGGAGGCAGAGAAGCTCTTGAAGCCCTACCTGAAGCGATACCCCAAGGTGAGCCCCTCTCCTGCCGGAGACCCCCAGCCCGCATGTGCCCTGTGGGCCCACACAGACAGGGACCCACGCGTGTGTCGTTACAGGGTGCCATCTTCCTGTTCTTTGCGGGACGGATTGAAGCCATTAAAGGCAATGTTGATGCAGTGAGTAATGGGGGTCCAGGCCAGTGCCAGAGGTGCTCCAGGGTCTCCCAGGCCAGCAGGAGGACAGGCACACAGACACACTCAGGGATGGCAGATTGGGAGAGGCAGGGAGAGGGCAGGGCGGGAGAGGCACTTCTGACTGGGACAGCCTGGGAAGAGGACGGAGGCAGCAGCGTTTGTGGTGAGCAGGACTGGGCAGGCAGTTGCTGGACTCCTGGAGAGGGAGGCCCCTGAGTCAGGCAGGGAGGTGGGAAGCCTGGCTCGCTGGGGGCATGAAATGGTGGTGCCAGGGGGTGAGGCTGGCTCCTGATGGCCTGGCTAAGGAGTCTGGGCTCCATAGGTAGGAGGGAGCCATCAGAAGGGTTAGACGGGAGGATACTGGTGCTAGCAGAATCCGCAGCACTAAGCCAGGGCCTAGGACATATTCCACAACGTGGAGTTCCTGGATGTCCATCGGGCCCTGGCCATGACTCCTCGGGCAGCAGGACAGGGCCTCAGGTCCAGGTCAGTTTGTAGGAGCCTCTGGAAGCTTTAGAGTTTGCTCTGAGGCATAGCCATTATTATGCTGCTTTAATATTAACACATTCCGTTGCCTGTTATCCCTCCATCCTCTTGGTTTGTGCTGAAAGACTAGACTAGAGGGACAGTAACTGGGCCCAAGGTCACGTGCAACTTAGTGGGCAGAACCAGGACTGGAGGCCAGAGCCCCTGTGTCCAGTGGCCTCCCTGCCCCCAGCCTGGTACAGGGCCAGACCACTGTGAGCAGGAGGGGCCGGGCCTGTGGGTGCAGAGGGGTCTGGGGTCTGGGAACGGGGCACCTGCCCGGCTGACCCGCGGTGCCCACAGGCCGTGCGGCGCTTCGAGGAGTGCTGCGAGGCCCAGCAGCACTGGAGGCAGTTCCACCACATGTGCTACTGGGAGCTGATGTGGTGCTCCACCTACAAGGGCCAGTGGAAGGCGGCCTACTTCTATGCCGACTTGCTCAGCAAGGAGAACTCCTGGTCCAAGGTAGGCAGGCACCTGTGTCCGGGCGCTGGGCGATCAGGCCAACCCAGGCGAGGCAGGAGCCACAGGCTGTGGGCCAAACCCTAACTTAGCTGGAATGGAAACAAAACCATAAATGCTGGGAGGACTCATGGTCAGAAGGGACCACATACCCTGAGGAGCAGAGAAACTTGAGAGCTATAATGTGTTGGTCAAGATTTTGAGTCACAGGGATGGAAGATGTTCTCACGGTCTAGGTGAGCTGCATGTAGGACTTTGTTGGGGCGGAGAAGGTCCACTTCTGCCACCCAGTGTGGTGGCCACCTGCCCCTTGTGCACACTGAGCACTGGAAATGTGCTCCTGCAATTGGGAAACTGGATGTTTTAGTTGTATTTCATTTAATTAATTCAAATTGTAATTTAAAAATCACATGGGGCTAGTGGCCACAGTATTGGATTATGGGGACCCAAAGCACAAAAGGTTCATTAGTTCATATAACTGAAAATTCTAGGCACATCTGACTTCAGGCAGGGCTGGAGCCAGGAATTCGGATTCAGTCATCTGGGCTTGGCTTTTCTGTCTGTGGCTGTGCTCTCCTCCTGGACACCTTTGTTGTGCAGGCAGGTGGCCTCCATGTGACTGGCACGGTGGCCATGGGCTGCCTCTAACGCACATCTGTCCTTTTGCTGTGACCAAAGTCCCACAACAGAACGCTGCTGGTCTGGCACAGATCGTTTGTCAATGCCTGGAAACAGGGGTGGGAAGACTCCTCATGGATTGGGAGTAGAAGAAGGCTGGTTCTCCAGAGGGAAAAATGAGGTGATGTCCTTAAAAGAAGCCTTGGGCACTGGGGAGGAGCATTAAAGAAATGGACATATGGACAAAGCAAAGCAAAACAGATACTCGCCATAGATGGAAACTTACATCATCACAGTAAGTGATGAAATAAGTGTTATCCATTATCATCACAGTAATGACAGCACAGAATTCTGAACCAGGAGTCTGAGAATAATCTAGATCATCAGAAAGCATCTAATCTGATATTGGCAAATACATAGCACATATGTCTCAGTGACCTTAATCCCTATTTCTTACTACCCTCCCCAACTCTACATGGAAGCACATTCTCAGTGGAAGGGAATTCTCCGGGTGGGGGCAGGCTCTCCTGAGCTCTCTCTGTGTGCCCAGAACTTGCCATTTCCTCCGCACCACACCCGGTGAGGTAGAACTTATCTCCACCGGGGCTGAGAGAGGGTATGTGAGCTTCCCGCTCACATAGCTGGCGCTGCCAGACGTTGGATTTGAGGACAGCTGGTGTGACTCAAAGGCCACAGCTTTCCCGCACTCCTCGAGTCCTCCCGAGGAGGCCTGCTTGCCCCGAGACCACCCCCTGCTGAAGCTGCTTCCTCAAGCCCAGGCCCTGTGGGCACAGCATTCATTCCTCATCACCGACCTCTCCCAACAAGAACACAGTCTCAGGGAGCCTTTTTGGACTAAAGTGACCTAGAAGCCTTCCTGTGGAGTAACGCAGTGGCGGGGTTCCTTACATGGGGAAGAGGAGGCCTTGGGTGACCACAGAGCTGCTCTGCTGTGAGGAACAGGGAGGGCCAGGCCTCCCAGGTGTCAAGAAGTCTGGCTGTGAGTCAGCTCTGCCCCCAGCTCAGTCTCTAGCTGGCTGTGTGACTTTGGGTGGTCAGACCTTCTCTCTGCCATGCTTTCCTCAGAAGAGTTTCCTGTGAAAGTGAGGGTTTCAGCACCCTGAGTTCTGGGCCTCATTCATTCCTAATCTCTAGCTCTTGGCTGCCACAGAGTCCACCAGAGTCCACCAACTTCCACCTCTGGGTCTTGGCCTGTGACCACTGCTGTACATGCGAGCCCCTCTGCTCAGCACCTCTCTGCTGGACTCTGCCCAGCCAGCGCTGTGCAGCCTTCATGTTCCCCCAGCGCTTGTCCCTTCAGGGAAGGCTTCTGGATGAGGAGACAACTGAGCTGAGTCCTGAGTGGAGGAACTGGGGTGGCAGAGTGGAGGAAGTAGAAGGACAGCCAGGAGGACAGCAAGGGCGAAGGCCCGGAAGCTAGGGTGCTGCTGCGAGGTCCTGGGTCACCAGGTGAGGGGCTGGGGGTGGGAGTACAGGGGGGCTTCAGAGGGACCTTCTCCATCCAAGCCACCCACTGTAAGCTTGAGGACAATGACTATCTGACTGCACAGACCCTGGTAGAGCAATCCGGCAAAATAAATGTGCGGAACCAATGGTCAAACATGACTTAGGGAGACAGGTCGCCCATCGGGGGTGGGGGCTGCTGTTTCCCATCAGTGTGGCCCCATAACGTCCTTGAGAACTTGGATGACCACAGGTCTCACAACCCCAGGTCACTGCCAGAGGGACAGCTCAGGCCTGGGGTGAGTTCAGGGAGTGATTGGGAAGGAATGGCAGAAAAGCAGCCAGAAAAGCAGGTCGTGGAGGGCCTCGAGTGGCTGAGCTTTAGTCCGACAGTGGGGAGCCCTTGACGCTTGTAGCTTAGATTTGTGCCTTAAGAAACCCTGCCTGCAGTTGCTGGGCACCTCTATAAGCCAGGCCCTGTTCTAGGCTGACATACAACAGAGCAAAGACCCACATCTCAAGGCTCATATTCCTGTGGGAAGAGAGAGAAGAAAAACAAAAACACATACAGTATCACATGTCAGGTTCCTGTAGTGCAGTAAAGAAAAACCAGGCCAGGTAAGGATGCAGGCGTGAAGGGAGGGGCTCTTTTGCACAGGGTGCTCAGGGAAGTCTGTCAGAGAAGATGCCAGAATGAGGGGAGGGAGCAAGACATGTGGATTTCTTAAGGAAGAGCGTTCTATGCAGAGGGCGCTGTAGATGCCAGGGCCAGGGCAGGAGGCAGCTGAAGCTGAGAGCCTTGGATGTGTTCTGAAAACAGCCCAAGGCGAGTGTGACTAGAATGATGTGAGTGAGGAGAAGCAGTAGGAGAGGAAACGGGGAGACTGGATACAGTTTCAGGCCACGACGGGGGGTTTGGATTTTATCCTGATCATGAAGGGATATATCATGAGGGGAGTTGCGGCAGGGACGGACATGGCCTGACTTAAAATGGTGAGAGTGGCGATGATGTGGACAGTGGCTGGCAGGGGACTGGAGTGGGAGCAGGGCTACAGGTTAGGAAACCATGTAGACTAGGACAGCAGGACATCCCAGGTGGCCTGGAGCAGGGAGACAGTGTGGAGGCTTGTGCAGTAACTGAGGTGGGCAGTAGGGCAAGGCCAGTGGGATTCCAGAGCTAGATAGAAAGTAAACTCATGAGGATCGGGTCACTCTGTGCCAGGGAGGGGAGGAGGCAATGAAGACACCAGGAAGTTAAAGATGGGATGGGGCACAGGTTTCCCCAAGGGGAGAGTCTTCCCATCACATCCCACAAGACCAGCTTTTCCCCATTTTGTGCAGGGCCAACCGAGGGCAGAGTGGAGTCAGGAGGAGCCCTGGGCTTCAGCAAAGGAGTGGCTGCCGGGTGAAGGCTGCTTTCTGCCTTCTCCAGAGGATGCCTTGCTCCCTCCCCTCCAGCACCCGACCTTGCTTTCTGGGATCCAGGGAGTAGCTCCTCCCAGCAGCCCCCAGTTGCAGGAGCTGTGGTTCAAGACTTGGCCACTGGAGGGCAGCACGCCAGCCAGGCCCCTCTGGTGCAGGACTTCTGGGGAACGGGCGCAGCTTTCCGGATGGATCCCTGGGGTTGGGGTTGGGGTTGGGGTTGGGGTGGGGTCTCTGCACAGCTGCATCTTCCCTGTCTGGCTGTTAATCCAGTAGGCAAGGGGCTATTGACCCACACAAACCTGGGGTCACTCCCAGCTTTGCCCCAGCAGGTCTGTGGTCCCAGGAAGCAGAGGTGGGGTACAGATTCTTTCCTGGCACTGTCTTTGGGATCAAGTGAGGTGATGTATGTAAAGTGCCTGGCACATAGTAAGGCAATCCCACCGAGAGACCTTGGACTGAGGCCTGACCCGGAGCCCTGCTCCCTCTGCTGGCCTCATTCCTTTATACACCCCATGCTTCATGCTGCCCATTGCAGCCTACTTACATGCGTCTCCGCCCTGCCCCTGCTTTGCTCTCGCTGTTCCCCTTGCCCAGAAGGTCCTTCCTCAGGTCTCTGTGAATCTTCAAGGGACCAATCTGAAGTAGTTGCTTCCAAGAAGCCCTTGCTCCCTGTTTTTGTGTCTCCAGCCCCCACTTCATCCTTGCCCTGTGCACCTACTAGCTTCCTCTCACTGCTTCGGGGTGGAGAGGGCAGCTGTTTGGATGTGGGCCCGTCCTGGAGTTGACTCCCAGCTCAGGACCTCACTCTCAGTTTCTCTCTGGGTGTTGGGGATGATGTTAGCTACTAGGCTGGGCCTTAGTGAGGTCCCAATGAGGAATTTGTGCCAGTCTGGGGCGGTGATTGGAGGACCGGTTGCTCACACCTGCCTGTTACTCTCTCTCACGCAGGCCACTTACATCTATATGAAGGCCGCCTACCTCAGCATGTTTGGGAAGGAGGACTACAAGCCGTTTGGGGATGACGAAGTAGAGTTGTTTAGGTGGGTCCTACCCTTGCACCCCCATTGTAGGCCTCAGCCAGGGTCTACCCAAAGCCACCCTGAGCTGTGGGTACCAGGGAGGGAGGTGGTGGCCTTGTCATCTGCCTTTGCCTTGAGCTCCCTGGCCTTCCCTGGGTTTGCCCCACATGCCTGTTATTCCCTCCCATCACCACCACCTCCTGCTGCTTTTCAGAGGTTTCTTTCATGAAAGTGGTTTTGGCAACCTCCTTTTCTCTTTCATCTGGCCAGTAGGATAGATGTGGACACTGAAGTCCAGAGAGGTCTCTCTGCTGAGTTAACCTGACACAACTCAGAGAACACAGTAGAGACTTGGAATCAAATAAACAGGATTACATCCAGCCTCTGGTATTTCTTAGCTCTCACCTTGAACAATTGCAGTCTATAAAATGGAAATAACATCCTCTGCCGCGGGATTTTTTGCGAATCAAACAGAGAATATATTTAAAGAGCCTGGCAAAGGTTCTGGAGGCAATGAGCAGGATGGCTGTTTTTCTTCTAACCTGTAACTGCTGTATTTGCCTCCTGTGAAGGGTCTAGAGCAGGGCTCAGCCTTAGCAGGCTTAGGATGGAGCCTTAGCAGGCTGAGGATGGAGCCTGAGGCTCTCCCCCGGTTGTGGTGCAGGTTGGCCCCAACTTGCACACCTGGAAGTGGCAGTAATGCAAGCTGCCTAGGCTGTGCTGTCACAGGCACAGAGTGTTCATCATGCACTGAGTGCCTCCATTTCTCCACCTTGTAGAACTCTTCCATGCAGCCTGTGATGGTAGGTATTTGTGGGAGAGGAAGGATAATTTTACCTCTACCTTTCTAGGTTCTTGGTTGAGACCTCCGTAATAAAAGATTAATAGGAGAAAAACAAACTGAAGTTTAACAACATGTACACCTCCTGTGTACATGGAGAGACCCAGGAAAACTGAGTGACTCTGAAATGGCCGAGCCATCACCTTAAATACCATCTCTAGTTAGAAAGAAGATGGCAGGAAAGCGGGGGGATAGAGCCAGCTATGGGAGGTTTTCAAGCAAAGCATGGTGAAGGAGGGTATGGTCGTTATGCAGATTTAAGTCTCTGCCTTCTCCCTTGATTAAAGTTGCTAGGGATTCAGCCATCCTCCTCTTCCTGGTATAGAGAGGGAGACACCCTTACAAATGGAGATTTGCCTTATAAAAGGAAGTGTTTCTTACAAAGGGTAACTTCTACTAGGTCTTCAGAGCTTTTCTTGTGTCTGATGTTTCTTAAAAATAATCAGCCTAAAATAACCTTTATGCAAGATATATATTTTGGGGTGACAAATTCTGCTCCCCTTCGTATCATTATCTTCATTTTAGAGATGAGCAAGCTGAGGCCCAGAGAGGTTCCACAGTGAATAAGCAGGGGAGGGGTCTAGCAGAGGACCTCACAACTAGGTCCAGCTATTGGCTGGTGCCAGCCTGCTCCCTAAGACTGGCAGAAACTGGAGGGTGGGATGGAGCTAGGCCAGTGAGGCCCCAGGTGTGGAGGCTTGCCTAGCTTCATACTACACTGTACTCGGCCCTTGGAAATTGCTGAGGAGGCCACAGTTCCCATGGCAAGAGTTTAAGTTTTGAGCTGTGTGGTCTTGGGCAGGTCCCTCCCCTTCTCAGGGTGTTAGTGTCCCCTGTAAAACCGGGGCCTGCAACCCACTGGGCCCTCGGGAAATGGGGCCTGGAAGTGGAGGAGAAACAACTAGAGGGCAGAGCAGGCCTGGTGCCTTTATGGACATTCTCACCACTGCCAGCTGGCATGGAAGAAGCCCCTTGCTAGCCCCCAGAAGTGGTCAGGTCTCAGGGCAGGGCCTGTGACATGAGGCCACAGCCACAGGCTCTGAGTCAAAACTCTCATCATACAGATGGGGAACAGGCCCAGACAGGGGCCAAGCAGCAGCTGGGCAGGCTGGGGACTCTCAGTCCTCACTAGCTTCTTCTCACCCTCCTCCACACCCTGCTCATCTCTTTCTCAGAGCTGTACCAGGCCTGAAGCTCAAGATTGCTGGGAAATCTCTACCCACGGAGAAGTTTGCCATCCGGAAGTCCAGACGCTACCTCTCCCCGAAGCCCATCTCATTGCCAATCCCTGCTCTGGTGGGTAGGAGAGTGTTGACTGGCCCTGAGCTCCAGTTTGGGATTGTGGGAACTAGCTGAGGGCCTAGAGTACAGCCACTGCTCCAGAGGAAACAGTTGAGGAAGAAAGACCTTCATGCCTCAGGGGCCTGGAGAAGATTTCACAATTTGCCTGGGACTGGTGGAGAGGAACACAGATGAGCCTGAGCCAGCCCCTGACTCTGAGAAAGTATTAGTCTACTGGTGGTAGGGGTGGGGAGACAGGTGAGCAGGCTTCAGATATTTCCAGGCAGAAAGAGTGGCCCTTCTAGACAGCTCAATGCCCCTGTCCCCAGGCAGAGGTGTCACTCAGCTGTTTGTGTTCCTACCTCTCTGTTTCAGTCTTGTCACATGATTTTAATTGTTGTTTACACTATTCACCTCACTGGACCAAGTTTTTCTGAGTTCTGGGACCATGTCACATTCAGCTCTGAAATAACAACACTAACAATAATAGCTGATATTGTTAAGAGACTTGCTACACCCATTTGCTTATTTGCCTGTTTGATTCTCACAACAGGTCTCTAAGTAGGGTAGGTGCTAGCCCCATTTTGCAGGTGGGGGTAATCAGGCCTAATAGATAACTAGAAAGAAAAAAGTAGAAGATAAACTATCTGGTAAGTAGATAAAATAAGTTGTCCAGGTCACATAGCTAGTGAGTCAGAAAGTCAGAAATTGAACCCAGGCAGTCTGATTCCAGAGCCCATAATCTGAACCGCTGTTAGGATGCTTAATTCCATGCATGAAGTGAGCAGGCATCAGGGAAGGTTCCAGTTTGTTAGGAATCCTTGTTGTTATTTAAACAATAGGGCACCTGGAAAAGCAGAAAGGGCACTGCTTCAGAGACCTTTTTCTGGTCCTGGTTTTACTATTTCCTGATTTTGTGACCTTGGATAAGGTCTCCTTTCCTTAATACAAAGTGGGAGTAATACGTATCTTGCCCATTTCATAGACCAGTAATGAGAATCATCTGATAAAATGTGCTAAACAATTTATAAATAAAAAATTTCAATATTATTATGGAGTTTATTTAAAGCTTGTATCCTGAACACCT
The DNA here is from genome assembly GCF_030020395.1 of Manis pentadactyla. NCBI lineage: Eukaryota > Metazoa > Chordata > Mammalia > Pholidota > Manidae > Manis > Manis pentadactyla. The sequence goes on along the minus strand of NC_080022.1, from coordinate 40,925,886 downwards.
CTAAACAAATTTTGAAATATTTTATAGTTTAAAATATACAGTAAAGCTATTATGGTCAAATTTAAGGAGTTGTATATGTTGTAAGGAACTGCAAGGGAAGCAACTATACCAAAAATTTAGGGAAGAATTTCCCAAACCAACCTGAAAAATGCTATTTATGCATAAGATGATTTCTATGATTAAATATATTTGGGAAAGACCTGCCTAAACAAAGTTAATATACTGCAGACCTTCTTGGAGCCTGTATATGCTAATCTGCATGAGAAGTCTCCAAGAATTGTGAAGATGCAGCTTTTCCCTCACTTATTTGGCCACAGAACTTTTTAAACAGAACATTCATTAACTTGGGACCAATTAATGACTGGAGAAATACTGGTCTAAACTTAAATGCCCTTCCTAGAACATAATCACAAGAGCCATAACAATATAATGTCTTTCTACAACTTTATGTATATAAATCACCTTCACATCCATTACCTGGTTTGATAGTCTAGGAAATGTAATCTAAGCTAACAGAATTATTATGAATGAAAATTTAATTTAGTATTCTGAGCTTTTAAAAAAGGAATCAGGGTATGTTTCCTAGTTCTCATGATGGAAACCTAAGCTTTGGGGGAGTATGAGAGAAGATGAGTCTTAAACTCTGTTAGAGACCCTCGAGTGCCTGAGTAAATTATGATTCCCCCAATATAGGAGGAGGCCCTGCCAGCTGGAGCAGGGAGGAGGACTTCCTGGAGAGTGTGGGCATGGCCTGGTCCTCAAAGGATGGGAAGAGTTTAGACACAGAGTGGAAGAGAGCATAATAGTGAATTCATGAGCAGAAAAGTAGCTGAAAACAATTCGTGGTTATTAACAGTGGGGGTGAGTGGGGATATGATCAGTCTTAAATCCTCACTGGTGTAAGGCAAGGTCTCACTAATAGATAAGTGATAAGGCTCCCCCTACAACCTCCTCAAGGCAAAGTGTCATAGGCTGGGCTGGGACTTGTCATGGAAGATTAGAGTTAGAAATGCCTTTAGTGATCCTCTGATCTGAGCTGCCCATTTTACAGATGAGGAAACTGAGGCCCCACTAGGGAGGAAACCTGGGACTGACTTGCTCCCCTGCCTTCAGGAAATGATGTACATTTGGAATGGCTACGCTGTCATTGGGAAGCAGAAGGAACTCACAGATGGGATACTTGAGATTATCACCAGGGCTGAAGAGATGCTGGAAAAGGGCCCAGGTAACTACCCCAAGGCCTTGAACCTGCCAGGCTGGGTCAGAGCACAGGTCTTTACAGTTGAAGCTTCCCGCTACCAAAAATGTCCTTCCTCACATCTCTAGCCTGGTAATTGTCCTTTGCCTTTCTAGATGGAGCTTTAATGGCAGCTCCTCCAAGGTACCCCAGGTAGGGCCACGGCCTCTAGGCTCCCTTCAGTCAGTCCTGCTCTCATCACGTTGTCACCGTCTCAGTATCTGTCTTTCCTTCCCAGATGTGTGGGCTCCCTGAGGACAGGGAGCATGTGTGACTCGCCTGTGTGTCCCCAGCACCCAGCACAGAGTAGGGGCTCCATGAGTAACTGTTGCAGGAATGAACAGGCCCGTCTTCTCCCCTCATTCCCGTTCTCAGAGAATGAGTACTCAGTGGATGATGAGTGCTTGGTGAAGCTGCTGAAAGGTCTGTGTCTGAAATACGTGGGCCGTGTCCAGGAAGCCGAGGAGAACTTCAGGAGCATCTCTGCCAAGTAAGTGCCTCTGTGGCCGCTCACGCTCCAGATGGTCTGCTCTGGGCCCTGGCCTCCTGGGGAGACCTTTCAGAGCTGCTTCTTCCTCAGGCATTCCAGTGCCTGACCCTAGCCCTCCCCCACTCACTGCCCACGAACTAGTGCCTACTCTGTGCCAGGATTCTTGCCCGGGAACAGATAATTCAGACCTGTCCTCCAGGGCCACCAGATTGCCCCACTACAGGAGCCCATCCACACTGAGTTTCTTGTGAATGGTGCCCCTTGGTGTTTGTAATTCAGCAACTCTGTCCTGGCCCTCGGGAAATGCAAATGTTACAGAAAAACAGCGACAAGGGACTCGGTCTGGTGTGATCAGGGCTGTGGTGGGGGAAAGCAGAGAGGACAGCATTGAGAAAAGGCTGTCCAAGGATGCCATATAAACTGGAAGTTTTATCAGGCAGAGAAAGCAAGAGAGGAGGAATTTTAAGTGGAGTTGGTACAGCATGTGCAAATTCCTGGACACAGGACAGACACCTGAGGTTGAGGTGACAGTGATTAGGTCTTTTCCTGCCCGAGTGAAGTTATAGAGGAAAGGCTTACAGATGAAATAAGGGGGGTGGGCCTAGACTGAGAAGGGCCTCAGTATTTGCTTACAAGGTTGAACTTCATCCTGAAGACAGAAAAAAGCCAGTAAGGATACCAGGCAGAGCAGAACTGGGTTTTAAAGGGATGTCTGTGGGCAGCCTGGAGGGTGGATCAGAGAGGCCAGATTGGAGACAGGAGACTCCCCAGCTTAATAAACCATTCAACCTGGAAAAGGGGGGTTGGGAACAGAGGTAGGGATGGGCTAGGACATGGCATGAGTCACTGGTTGTCAGGGAGGTGGTGCAGAATACTGAAGGCTAAATCCAGTCCTAAATCTTTCCAGGGACAGGTAATAGGAACCTTCCCACACTGGAAATCAGATGAGGAACGCCACATGGGGGAATGGGTTGGGCCTCCAGTTCAGGGGAAGGCTTGGAAGGAGGGGCCTGAAGCACATCTCAAGGACAGAGCCTGTAGACCATGTCTTCCTCTGTCTGGCAGTGAAAAGAAGATTAAATATGACCACTACTTGATCCCAAATGCCCTGCTGGAGCTGGCCCTGCTGTTTATGGAGCAAGGCAGAAATGAAGAAGCTGTCAAACTCTTGGAAACTGCCAAGTAAGGCTTGGTTAGCCTTGGTCTGTCCTTTGCTGGCCCTGAGCTCAGGAGCTTCAGGAGCCCAGGCAACAGTGAGGGAGGTCCCAGCAAGGGCAGTAAGGCATGCCTTCCAGAGGCTGGGTCTGTGTCCCTGGGGACCAAGCTCTCACATGATGTGGGGAGGCTTCTTCCTCAACTTACCAATGAGGAATTGGAATCCCAGAAGCCGGCAGTTACCCAGGGTCACACCTCAAGCCAGATGCAGGGGTGGTGTTAAGACCCAGGTCTCCTGCTTTCCAGCCCGTGGATCTACCTCTTAAAACTCCCTCAACTTGGGGACCCAGCAGAACCAAGCGTGGCTACAGAGGGTATGGTACCAGGGTGAGAGGGCACCCCTTTTCTGCTAGGCCCTATTGGGCAGGGCCCAAGCCTTTAAAAAATCTTTCTTGACTGGTGGGCTCTCACAGCTCAGACTCAGGGAAGAGCATTTCTTGGAGTGGCCTCAGGTGTTTGATTCTTTGGTCTCTTCTAGGCAAAACTATAAGAATTACTCCATGGAGTCAAGGACACATTTTCGAATCCAGGCAGCCATACTCCAAGCCAAGTCTTCCCTAGAAAATGGCAGCAGATCCATGGTCTCGCCAGTGTCCTTGTAGTTTTGTGACGTGTTCCTGGGCTGGAAGAAAGACAGCTGAACAGAGCTCCTGGAAACATTTCAAGAAGATCCCCTTTCCCCCTACCCTGCCTTTGGGGTCCACCGGTGCTCCAGTGGGATGGCACGACACGGGTGTCCCTGCAGACGTGAAGCCGGTATTTCTACCAGTGTGGCCAAGGACCTTTGTCAAGGGCACAGCAGGTGGAGCCCTCTGCCTGCCCTGTCACATGTACGGGTACTTGTTTTTCACTGTGATGTTTAAGAGAATGTATGAACAGTTTACATTTTCCTTAGAAATACACTGATGGGATCATAGTTGGGTTAAAAAAAAAACCACCAACCACCTGTAAATCTTCCTTTAGCCTATGTGGATCTGGAGGTAAATCTATCGGTTTTAAAGTCCAAATGCTTTTCAAACTTCAGCAAGGTCTCAGCTCCTGGGGCTGGAGGGGCCCTCAGGAGAGTCTACACCTCAGGTTTCAAGGCTTCTGGGGATTGGACATAGAGGTTGCCCAGACACCCATTACCTGACTTCTTACACTACATTTACACTTCCTTTGTAACTTTAGTTTAAAAAAAATCAAAGACATCTTTTTAGTGAAGTAATTTTCATTCGAGTCCATCTCTAGGTAAAAAAATCTGTCTCCACCAATGAGGAGTGTGGATGCTGAGGCCTGGTGGAAGGGGAGCTGTTGTAACCTTTTTTTGTGCCAAAGCCAAGTTTTGGGGGAGGTTCTCAGACACCAGTCTGCAGCCTCACTGTAAGCCAAACCCAAACCACTGGAACTAACTTAAGAAACATATAAAAACTTCTGTACTTCACCCCAAGGTACATTTACAGACAGCATTTCTCTCCTGGAATGGTTATCTTGGCCTATTGTTTTAGATTTTTCAGTTAAAAGAGATATTTAAGTAATAAAACTTAAATACTTAAGAGATCATGTGACAGCTATTTAAGTATAATAAGTGTTGCTTGAATTCTTCAGGTCAGAAAGTTTGGATAAGAAGCCATGTGGCCCAGGTGTATTTTATTTAGACATGATGTTTAAAAAATTTTTAGAACAAGTTATTAACATTTAAAAATGGGGAGATTTCACAAATCTGGTTTCTGGCCTCATTCCTCCAAAGCAACAAGGCAACAATCACTTGGAGCCAAGTAGAAGGTCCTTAAAGTACTTATATTACCTTTCTGGACCCTAAAAGCATCTGAATTTGCAACCTCTGGTGACTATTAAAGTAGGAACTCAAGTTCAGTGACCAACAGCACGTTTTACCAGCAGCATACTTCAGCATAACCATTTGCTGGGAGGAAAAGTCATGTACACAGTAAAAATATTCATCTTGGAAAATGTGACTCCTCAAATACATGAATGCAATTTCTGTATGGGAAGAACCACAGACAGTTCAATCTTCTAGCACTGCTGTGTTTAGAAAACACTTAACAGGGGCTGGGTGGGTTAATCTATTAATATACAGCCAACCACCTCCTGTGACAGATATTGAATGAAGCCCATGGGTTTTAGGTAAAGCATATTCTGATTAGGAAAACCAACTGTTATCCAAGATCTTCTTTAAACCTTAGTACTGTCAGCAAAAATATTATGAAAATAAAGATTCTCAGTTTGTTAGAACTAGACAAGAGAAAGTTTTCTGTAAGAGAGCAAGCCCTTTGCAAGCTCTCTCTCCTTCAAAGCCTGAATGCTAGGAGACTAGCCTGCTTCTAGTTTGTTAGGCAGGGCAGGTAAGAGGGGTGACTGGAGCCAGGCTGAATGAGGGTGGCCTTTTGTGGCTCTTGCACATACTGGAACGTGACCTACTGCTGTACAAAAGCAGTACTGGTCATGAGATGCCGAATGTATAATTTGCAGTTTACAAAAACTTCTATCTCAACATTCATTTTAGGTGCTTTTGCTTGTTTTTTAAAAATTTATGCCAGGGTGGTTTCCTTGTTGATGTTTGTTCTCTGATTTCCTGCTGCCTATGTCAACTTTACCTCTGCTGCCTGGGCTGTATCTGGCTGGTAAGAGAAATCAGTGGGTTTCATCTCCTTAATCTCACCTGTAGCTTAAGATAGTCTATCAAAAAACATTTATGTAAAGGAGGGTGAAGATGTTGGGTGTCTGACACCACCATATACTTGGACAGAGGCCCTAGAAGGTGAAAATCCTGCTGTAGGCTTCTCGTGTCTTCAGGTCACTTCTGGTCATTGCTTCTCTAATAGTGCATCTGCTCTGGGACACATCAGGTAGAGAGTTTTGACCTTAGAAATAAGACCTGAATTCTAGTCCCTGCTTTCCTACTGATTTTCAGTGACCCTGGGAAAATAAATCATGGACCCTCGAAAAATCTGTAATTTGGACTAGATTAAAGCTTCTTCCTGCTGTCAACAGTCCTAACTCTGGCTAAGTATGTTTCTGAGGTTTCATCTCCAAAATGAAGCCAGACACCTACCTCCCTACTGCCAAAGCCTTGTGTCCTCAAGCAATTCAACCAGAAATGACAGGCTTCCTCACTCAGGGCCACTACAGTAGCCCAGGACACCCAGGGAACAACCCTCATTTGGGGAAAGTCTAAGTCCACTGCTACACAGACAAACTCAGTTGTTAGGAAAGAAGCAACTGTGTAACATAATCTGAACAGGGTATTGGCAACATACAATCTACCTCAACCTCTCACTGGCCATAGGCCCTTAGACACGCAGGGTGGCTTCCAGCAGTGTTAGTCACTATCAGTTCTCCCATGTGTTGGCAGGATTCCCTATTCCTTATCTCTCAAGTCAGAGTGGGAGTGTTTCCAACAGCTGTCATCATTCACAGCAAAAAGCCATGACCTGACAGCAAAGCCAAGACCCTAAAAAGGCTAAATAAAGCCAACTCAAGACTTGGCTGAAGTCCAGGTGGGAGATTCCCAGCACCTGAAGAATGGCACAGGAGGTTTTCAGCCTGCTGAGTGCTAGAATCATGAAAATAAAATAAAAAACAAAATCCAAAGATTTTTCTCTGGAGTTACTCCCAAGTTTATTATTTTAAGATAATGGGGAGTGGACAACAGTCTTACTTGCTTTAATGTCTAACAGTATGACTTTTCAACAACTTTCCTTATGTTCTTACCCACCATCCTAATTCAGTCATAAAAAGAGAGGTGCCTGGATTCTGAAAGTCAAGCAGCAAATGAGAACTTTTTCCCTCACCCTCTTATGCAGCTTTCCAAGGTTGGAAATGCCCGAATGGATTAGCATAGCTCCTTTGAAATCTGGTACAAAGTTCATTACTGCCCAACAGGGTACATCTACAAGTAAGAAGCCTCATTTGAGGGCTTGAAAAATCAATTTCTAAATGAACAGTCCATGAATTGCTTCTACCGTAAAGTGAATTGTTAAGTGACAATGTGAGTGCCCTTCCTTTGGGAAGATACGGTTACTGAAATTTGCTATTGACGTCTTAAAGTTGACATTCATTTACTCAGACACATCACAGCTAACACCTTGCAAATGACCAGATTAGGTCTTATTTTTCTTCACATAAACATTTCAGAACACCAGACAGTGTATGTTCTTGGTGGAAGAAAAATGGCTAATATTAAGTTGCTCACTACTTACCAGCTACTATTCTAAGCACTTTATATTTACCTAATCCTCATCACCACACTATGAAGTACAGACTCTCATAGCCATTTCACAGATGAGAAAACTGAGATACAGCTTAAATAACTTGCCTAAGATCACACAACTATTATGGAGCAGAAAGATTTGAAGCCATGCTTTACTAAAACTTGCTGACCAAGCTGTAAAACTATCAGATAAAAGTTGGATCTGACATCGACTCTTGGGCCACTGTTACAGATGGAGAAAGTACTGGCTAATAACTCAAACACTAGACATCCTTGGCTTGGGACTCATGGAGCAGGTGTCTCTGTGGCATGGTTCCCCTGGGCCATTTGGCAAAATGAGGTAGTGATAGGTCTAATTTAGACAAAGCCAAAAGAAAAGCAACCCTTAAGCAGCAATGTTTGCTCATAAAATCACCAAGGATGTTGTAGGAAAAGGCATGATCAATCCCCAGCTGTAGTAGTTTCAGTCAGCTACTCCACGGGATGGGAAGTGAAGTCTGAATAGATGCAGAGGCTCAGGCCCTGACAAGCCTGAGGGGTATGCAAACCATATGTCAGGAAAGTTTGGCATAAGACAGTGAGGGGTAGAAACACTGGTAAACTGGGAATCCTATGATGCCAAAGGCACTCAAAGAATTTTAAGATTAAGAGTGCTGGTGGGCCAAACACATACCTGTGAGCCTAAGTGGTCCATGGGCTAGAAATCTATTCCCCTTGGCCAGAGCTGACTTTCAGACAACTATGGAAAAGAGGTTGTGAGCAAATTCACAGTAAGAAACCTGATCTTCTAAAGTATCAATTTTTAAGTTCTATTAATTCAAAGCAAAGACTGAATTCAAATTTAGTTGGAGTTACTTCAATGTGAGAATCAGTTTATTCTTTTGTAAAATGTGGCTAATGTCAACTGCTTCACAAGGTTGCTGTGGGTAAAATGATATGTAAACAAACTATATTAAGATAAGGTAAATGTACTGACCCACATATGCTGTGGGAAGGCAGTGTGTATGGCCTAGGGGATGAATGAATCAAGGGCTCTAGCACCTCTAGTCAGTAGGGCTTCTCCACATCTTGGTTTTACTCCTGTTATTCTCTCAAACTGGCTTCTCTGCATGGCAGTTCAGACCTCTCACATCCTTACAGTTTTGTGGCCAGAAAAGTTTTTCCTACCTCCAGTATGGGAAATCCCAAATACTCAATATGGTTTGGCTTGAATGTCCATTCTTTAGACCAGCAGTTCCCCAAATCAGCATTAGACTATTAGGGAATTTGTTAGAAATGCAAATGATCAGACCCCCCCTAAGACAGCAGAGGTGAGGCTGAGCAATCTGGATTTTCACAACCCCTCTAAGTGGATCTGATACACACTAAGTTTGAGAACCAATGCCTTAGTAAGGGAATCTTAGTACTACAATCAGTTTTATCTTGTGTCATATGCTCAGTTGGGGGTTATTCAAAAAGATGGGGTGCTGGGTGGGCAAAAACATGTTATCCACTCTTTTTTTTCAAAAGTTGATATACAGGAACTATGACCTGCCACATTTCAAGGTGAATGTGAGGGGGAGGATAGTGGGTGTAATTCGCAGTGCTGATAAAAACAAAGCTTATCAGAAAGCTGCCCACTCAATAACAGCCTTGTCTTTGCTCTGCTCCTTGCCACCCCTAAAACCTTATGAAGACTTGTAGTTTCCACTGGGAACCTCCTTCACAGTGGCTCCCTCTACATCAGAAACCCTCGGACTCCTTAGGGCCTCACTTCTTTCCCATTTTCTCCTTCACTTCCCTTAATATCTATTGAAGCATCTAGTGGTCCTGCTCTCATGGAGCTTAGTCTGGTAAGGAAGACATACAAGTAAATGAATAATTAGGGCCAAGGAGTAAATAAACAGGGGATGTGTTTGGTCCAAAGGATAAGAAGCCAGACCTGAACAATCTGAGGAAGTGAACTACAGGGCAGAAATTACAGCCTCAAAAGGCACAAGAAGAAAGTCTATGTGGCTAGAAGGCAGAGTACTATGAAAGGAGAGAGGCAGAAAGCCAGCTGTCTCCGTTAAGGAGTTTGGATTTTATTTTCAGCACACTGGAAAGCCATTAAAGTTCTAAGCAGGGGAATGACATCATCTAATTTACTCAAAATTATTCTAGCTGTTGTGTGAAGAATGGATTATATAGGGTTAAACATGGAATTTAAGAGGCTAGTGCCATGCCGAAGGCCTCCAGCACAAATTGCTTCTGCTTTGTGTGAGCTCCTGATACAAATCTTCCCTTCTCCAGTTACTAGAATTAGGGAGAAAAAAATACTTCCAATATGCTGTGATAATCAGGCTTTAAGAGTCAACGACTTGGCATTTCATCATCTTCCCTCTTCATGGGAAGTCAGAAACCAGCTTATCAAAACCTATACCTATAAACATGGTTTCTTACTTCAAATGTATCTTCAAAGCCATTAACTCAATGTTTAATAAATAAATAGTCCTGATAACAGGACTTCCAGTAACTACTCATCTGAAAATCCCTACTAGAGTAGCACCTGTCTCACTACCAGAAGGAGTATTTATGAATTCTTCCTCATGTCAAGATAACATTATAGATAGCGATTTATCAGGTGTAAGGGCAATGAAGACAAATGGTTTGTGAACAGCTTCCTTTCTTCACACACTGCACACCCTAAAATAGCAGCTATTAATTTATGATCTGTCTGCTGAGTTCAGCTACCCTCATGGAGAGGTCATTATTCTACTGTTTCAAAGCTTAGGGATTGGCAGAATGTAGCCTATTCCCACAAGCCTAGTATGAGAAGTGCTGGAAGCCAATCTCAATGTCTGACAGCATAGTGCAGGCTTCCCAATTCACATGACTAACACTTGCTTTTGGATTCTTAATGATTAATTACTATGAAGCCCCTGGGGAAAGCCTGGGCTCATTACTTTTGCAAAGTCAACCCAATCTTCTCGCAAGCAGCGTTCACCACTGTGACCAGACTCTTGAAGCAAACCCAGTTACCTTTTTCAACTTCTTTTAATCAGTGCCAAGAACTTGGGAGTCTACAAGCACTGATGTTCTAGAAGAGGTTCAAAGCAAACAGGTCTTGCTCCTCATTTGATCACAAGCAGTTTTAGATGCCTAAAATCTGTACCTTATTGATAACGCTGCTTCATTCATTCATTCATATGCACAGAAAACAAGCTTTCTGTAGAAAGCATCCAAAGATGAGTAAATCTCCCAGTGGACAATTACTTTTCTCAAGAAATGAAAATGTAAAGGAAACTATCCTAAAATTTCCTCAAAACTTTATGAATCAGTAAGTGGTTTTGGTTTATCAATAACATTAATCAGATGGATCTGGTTATTGTTCTGAGCTGATGCCTACTGTTCAGTGATAAAGCAAATGAACAGTGTGGACAATTGAAATGTGCAGATAAATCCAAACTCCTTTTGTAAAATTTCACTGATGCCTCTATAATGAAAACTTTATGGATCAGGAATGGTTTGTAAAGGGACTCATCTGGATTTTCTGTTTTCATGCTGAAGGGCAAGGAAATAAAGGATGAATGGAAAAGCTAAGTCTGAATACTTAAACACAGACAATCAATCTCTAAATAATCAACAAGCTCCCAGTATTGCTGTTATTTTTAATTTACACTGCCCCTGTATGGTTTAGAAGAGGACAAGTTAGAATTCAGTGGGCTAATCTTTTTTCTGTGGGATATTTTTAAGCCAAGAGGCTCTCAGAAAAGGAATTACAAAGTATATTTAATATTTCCAAAACACATGTGCCTCATATATTTATTAAATTCTATCTGGCATTAAATATAACCTTAAATATGTTGTAAAATAACTCTAAGGAGCTAAAAAAAAGGTTATATTTCCCTACTTAAAAATACTTTATATGCAGAGCTAACAAATAGTTCAGTTAACTTTCCTGAAATACATAAAACTGACCTACTATATCTTTCAAACCACTTAGAAAAGTACTATTTTAAGATGTTTACATAATACAAACATTTAGAATTACTCCACGAAACTCTTATGCTTCACTTGAATTAACAAAAACTAAAGCCCTGTCTAAAAGTGAATTGTGAACATCAAACCACTGCCTGACCATAGGCAAGTACATATTTTGATGTATACAGATGGAGAAAGAATTATTTCATCAGAGACCATTTTTTGATAGCACTCAGGAAAATGTCACCTGACAGTGGGTCAATCAGTAATTATATTCAACCACGGACATTTTGTAGTTGCACATTTTTGCTGTATACTTATTTAAAATTTAAGCACCTCAGTTTTATGTACATTTTCCTATGAAAAAAATATACTTAAAGATGCGAATGATGGATGCTATCTTTTAGAAGGCAGTCTAGCGAGTAATACTGATTGATTTCTGAAGAGAGCAGAAGCATCAAATATCCTTCATAAGTAAGAGGGGCATGAAGCTAATGGAAAAAGAGATCTCAATGGCAAAATACTTAGAAACTGCAACCAAGAGGGAAGAAATTAGAAGGAATTCAGCTAAGTCCCCAAAGGATTAATGTAATGCAAGTCAGAAGACTACTCAGGACTCTGATGGCTCTCCTGCTCATGCCTCCCATAATGGGGACATCCTGAACCAGGCCTTTGTCTTATAAAGTCTTAATAGAGTGTAAGATTGGAGCAGGCAGCTGTACAGGAATGGTGTAGGAGGGATTACAAACTATCTGTAAGGTAAATTCTAGCCGAAATAAGCAGGTGAAGAGAGGCAACAAAGGGCCAGGTAGTTTATTTGAATGCAAATACCTGGGCAAGATTTCCCCAGTCTATAGAAATGGAGGCTGGGAAATTTGCACGTAAGCAGACAGGCAGCGAGTTTTTAAAGAAGGTAGGGGGAGGCAGAGCTTAGATTTACAGCAGCACAAGGATTGGCTAGCCCAAGGCACATTTTTCAGGTTGGGAGGGGGCAACAGCCGGGGACTTTGGCACGTCATCAGTGTCTGATGTGCTTGCTCTTCCTATCAGTGCGCCCAGCCTTACATTTCAGCCTTTTGGTTATAATGGGCGCCGACTAGACCTGGCTACTTCCAGCTTAGGAGGGGCGACATGGGGGTGCGGTTTAAGGCTGGTTGATGGCAGGAGGCTCAGTCGGGAGGGGCGAGTACTTGTACAGCAACAGTTGATTGATTTTTATGTGTGTCATTTCTGCTATGCGCTGTTGAAGGAACTTAAAAACACATGGACCAATAAAGAGTATGAAACAGATTGCTGCAACAGGGCCTAGGAGAGGCACTAACCAGGCCATAATAGGGGATTGAAACCAGCTGTATGGATTATTACCTGATATGCCGGTTCCTTGGAGTTCCTTTTTTAGTTCTTGTAGTTTGTGAACATTCTGCTCTACGAGTCCCGACTCACTGATATAGTAACAACACTGTTCCCAGAGGGACAGGTCCCTCCCTTCTCTGCAGTAAGGAGGTCTAAAGTGCGGCAGTTTTGGAGGGTTACTTGGGCCAAGGAGGTGACTTGCTTCTGGAGGGATACCAGAGAGGCTGCAGATGCTTGGACAGCTACCTCGAGCTGTTCTAGTTTTTCTAGGGCCGTAATACCGTAACCCAGGGCACCAGCGCTCACTCCCATGGCTAGAATGGAGGAAGTGAGGGAGATCCCCGCCACTAAAGGCAGGAGGACTGCTCTCTTGTGATGGGATTCTAAGGCCCAGGAGTTGGTGAACTCAGCTCCCCCGTACAGGGTCAGCCTAGGGACTAGGGTGACTAGCAGGCAAGAAGCATTTGCAAAGTTGGTTTTGTATAGGGTCCCATTGCACCACAGGAAAGTGCCTGGTGGGGAGCAGAGAAAGGAAGGCTGCTTATAGTGATGTCTCGCGGTCACATTTGCTTCAGGTGTTTCAAATAACGGTGCCTCACCAATAAGTTTGGGCTTTGAGGGAGGGCTTGGGGGGCAGGGTAGGCTCTCTCTTGGTGGTATCTGAACTGCCACCACAGGGGTTTCTATAAGGGAAGTGCAGAGGAAGCACTGTGTCAAGGACGTACTGGGGAGGGTGTGTCGGAATAAGTCTAGCCCCTCTTTCAGGAGACTTAACCAAGAAAAGGGAAGGGTCTTAGCCTTTTGTTGTATGTGAGTCTGTAGGTGGAGTTCTTGAGTTTTAATGGCCTGTTGTACTTCTTTGAGATGTTTGGGGGCGCTTACCTCTAGGTATCAGCGAATCATGATAGTCTGGCAGGGGTATGCTTGAAAATTATTTAAATAAACACCTCCTGTAATGCCCTCATTCCAGTGATTATGTAAGGGGTCCTTGATGTTTAAATACCTCTTTGCCTGGGGTGCCCAGCGTTGAAAAGTAAGCATATGGCGGCTATCGCCTGGACAGCCTTCTACCATCCAATTCATGACACAGGAGGCCCAGGGGCACCCAAAATTTCCTTTGACCCACTGTGTTCTGCACTTTCCTGTTTGCTGAAAGGTGAAGCAGAGGGCCATGTGGGTAGGTGTCTCTCCATCAGGGCACCAAACTCGGTTAAGAGGGAGGGCAATTACGGGCTGACAATTGTCAACTTCACAAAAGGCTGTCCCAATCGTCTCTTCTACCCACCCATTTTTTATGGTGTATTGCTGGGTGGCTTCAAATCAATACCTGATGGGAGAGGGCAAGGCTACTCCACTATGTAGGAGGAGGAGTAGGACGAGGAGCCCTTCGGAGTTGGATCCATAGAGGTCCAACTTGTTCTGCTTGCCAAACATCATTGGGAAGGGGGGATCTTTTTAGTCGGGAAATATGGTACCATGCAGGGTGTCCTGATAGTTTGGCAGCAGTGAGGGTTGTGAGGATTACAGTGTATGGTCCTGTCCAGAAAGGCTGGAGCAATCGAGGCTGGAGTTCTTTTAGAAGTATCTCGTCTCCTGGCTGAAGGAGATCCGTGTCCTCTGGGTTGTCGGACGACGTGGGCTGGGGTAGGAGCTGGTCTGCGTGTTCTCTGAGAAGATGTCTCAACAGTGAAAAATAAGGAAGGTAGGAGGCTAAAGGAGGAGAGGCAGCAGGCAGGCTTGTGTTCAGTAAGAAGGGCCTGCCATACATTAGCTGAAATGCGCTTAGCCCAACAGGTTCCCGAGGGGCAGCATGCAGTCGAGCGAGAGCGATGGGGAGAAGATCGGGCCACGGGAGCTTTACCTCTAGAGACAGCTTAGTTAGTTGGTCCTTTAGGAGACTGTTAGCTCTTTCAACTTTACCTGACAATTGGGGATGATAGGGTATATGGAGGTTTCAGGTGATGTTGAGAGCCTCAGCTGTTAGTTGAGTGACCTGAGAGATGAAAGCAGGCCCGTTGTCCGACTGTAGCGAGGCAGGCAGGCCAAAACGAGGGATGATATGCACCACTAATGTCTGTGCCACTACCAAGGCTGTTTATTGGCTGGTGGGGAAGGCTTCAATCCACCCTGAAAAGGTATCAACCAGAACTAGTAAATACCGGAGGTTTTTATGCTTAGGCATGTGGGTGAAATCGACCTGCCAATCTTGTCCTGGGATCGTTTCTCTCATCTGGTGGAGGGCCATTCGGGTTTTCAGAGCACCTTGAGACGAGACACGATGACAAGAAGTGCAGGTTTGGTGCACCTGATTTATGGCCTTGCGGAGACCATAAGTGGCAAATATGGGGGAGAGAAACCGGTGCATGGCCTCCGGCCGGATGTGTAAGAACTGATGAATTTTGGATATAATATCTCTGCCTTGGGTTTGGGGGAGGGCAGTTCGTCCCTCGAGATATATCCATCCCTGATCTCCTAACACCCCCCCCCCCCTGATGTAGGAGCAGTCGCCGTTCATCATCGGGGTATTGGGGCAGTAGAGAGGAGGAAAGAAACAGCACAGAGGGTGGGCTAGACCCGGATGTTAACTGTCGGGCCGTGGTGTCTGCCAACGCATTACCTCTGGTTACTGGATCATTTCCAGTCTGATGTCCTTTACAATGCACGATGGCCACCTCCTTGGGGTCCTGTATGGCCTGTAGCAGGCAACTGATAGCCGTGCCATTGATGATTGGGGTTCCCTTGGTGGAAAGGAAGCCCCTTTCCTTTCAATTCGCAGCATGAGTGTGTGTAATTAGAAAGGCATATTTAGAGTCAGTATAAATTGTGGCCCTCTTCCCGGCTGCCAGCTGTAACGCCCGGTTAAGAGCTACTAATTCGGCTTTCTGGGAGGTGGTCCCAGATGAGAGTAGGTTTGCTTCTATCACTTGCAACAGAGTCACCACTGCATAGGCTGCCCTTCGCACCCCATCACTCCCCTTCACCAAGCTTCCATCTACGAAAAAGGTCAAGTCAGGGTTTTCGAGGGGCACGTCTTGAAGGCCCTCTCTAGGTTTTCTAAGAGCTTCTATAATCTCTACACAGGAATGAGTGGGCTGATCTACCTGATCGCTGACAGGAAGCAAGGAGGCTAGGTTAAGGGGTGGAGAGACTTGTAGGGTTACCTGTGGATGTTCAATCAACAGGAGGTGGAATTCTTGTACTCTTGAAGGACTCAAGGAGGCCAGGGATTTATGACTCAAAAGATCTTGTAACCGGTGTGGGGAATACACAGTAATGGGCTGTTGGAGTGTTAATTTCAGGGCTTCTCAGGCCAGACTTCCCGCAGCTGCCAGGGCTCGGAGGCAAGGCTGCCACCCCTGGTGGTGGTGTCCAACTGTTTGGAGAGAAAGGCAATGGGACGGTACCCTGGCCCCACTGGCTGTACCAGCACTCCGGTTGCCACTCCTGCCCTCTCTGCTGTATATAGGGTAAAGGGCTTAGTTAAGTCAGGGAGCATCAACGGGGGGGATGAGAGCAACACATTCTGCAACTGACTGAAAGCAGAAGCTACTTCAGTGGGTGAAGTTAGGGGCCCAGTAGGAGTCTCTGTAGCAGCCGCATAGAGCGGTCTGGCCAGAAGGGCAAAGTTAGGCACCCAGTGTCTGAAAAACCCCACTAATCCTAGAAAGGATAGTATCTCGGCTCCTGAAGTAGGTGGCAAGAGAGCTTTAATCGCAGCCGCTTGGTCTGCCGTTAGGGCTTTAGTGGTGGGAGTTAGAGGTATGTAACTTGGGGTACAGATAGCTGTGCTTTGGCAGGGGATACTCTGTATCCCATGTTTGCCAGGAAATTAAGAAGAGATGTGGTGTCTAGAACTGAGGCTTCTTTTGAGGGGCTGCAAAGTAAAAGATCATCTACATATTGGAGGAGAGTACTCTCGCCCGTTGAATGTTGCAAGAGATCTTCTGCCAGGGCCTGTCCAAAAAGATGGGGGCTATCTCTAAAACCTTGTGGTAGAACTGTCTAGGTCAGTTGTCTAGATCGACAGGTGTCAGGGTCTTCCCACGTGAAGGCAAATAGTGGCTGTGATTCTGAGTGGAGAGGTATAGTGAAAAAGGCATCTTTAAGATCTAGTACAGTAAAATGAGAGGTACTGGATGGGACCTGAGACAGAAGAGTATATGGGTTAGGCACTACTGGGTGTAAGGGGATAACAGCCTCGTCAGTTATTTGGAGGTCCTGAACGAGGCGATATGCTCCAGAAGGCTTTTTCACCAGCAAGATGGGAGTATTGCATGGAGTTAGTTGGTACTAAAAGCCCTTGCGAGAGTGGATGACTAACAATAGGCTGTAGTCCCCTTCGGTGAGCCTGCGAAATAGGAAATTGAGGCCGAGAAGGGAAGCAGGATGGGTCTTTAAGGCGTATTAAAACTGGGGTGTGGTGGTTTGCCACCACGGGGGTGGAGATGTCCCACATGAATGGACTGACAACAGTCCAGGGAGTTGGGAGACTCAGGTCTCTGTCGTCTAACTCTCCTTCGCTGACTAAAGCAATGAGGGAGTTTCTGGTGTCCTGTAAGCATTTAAAAGGTGGGAGGGAAATAGAGGCTCCTAAGTTATAGAGCAAATCCCCTCCTAACAGAGGGGTAGGACAGGAAGGCATGACTAGAAAGGAATGAGTAAACGGGATGCTTTGAAAGGTGCAGGCTTCTGGGCCCGTCTCTAAAGGCTTGGAGGAGGTTCCCATGACCCCAACTACGGAGACCTTGGCAGGGTATAAAGGCTCTTTAAAGGAGGGGAGAAGAGTAGGTAGCCCCCGTGTCCACCAAGAAGGAGATGGGCTTACCTGCTATCCACAGCTTAGCTCTGGGCTCGGCGAGGGTGATCAGGGTGTCCGAGTCCAGGCATCTTCAATCTTTGAGGATGCCCAGCAGGTCTGAAGGGTAGTCCTTTGAGGGCATCCACCCCCTGCGGGGCTC
Source organism: Manis pentadactyla (assembly GCF_030020395.1). Classification (NCBI taxonomy): domain Eukaryota; kingdom Metazoa; phylum Chordata; class Mammalia; order Pholidota; family Manidae; genus Manis; species Manis pentadactyla. The sequence goes on along the minus strand of NC_080022.1, from coordinate 40,908,481 downwards.
TGCCGCCGGGGGAGGACCACCCCTAATGGAGTCTACTTTCCAATGACCTCGCTTACCACAGCTGGGGCACAGTTTGGTCAGTTTGCATGGGTTAGGGCACTTCTGTGCCCAGTGCCCTTCTTCGCCGCACCGAAAGCAAGGGCCTGGACGTTCGAGTCGATCTTCAGGGACATCCCGACGATCTCCATGAGCTGGCCACAGAGCAGCTGTTATGGCATGAGTTTGTTCTGCCATGCGGGCAGCTGACCTCCTCTCGCTCTCATCCTCTCGGGCATGAAAAACTTTAAATGCCATATCTACCAGGTCTCCTAGAGGGGTCTGGGGACCATCCTCAGCCTTTTTAAGCTTGCGCCTGATGTCGGGAGCTGACTGAGTTATAAAATGCATGGCCAGGAGAGAGGAACCTAATGCTGAGGCCGGGTCAATCTTAGTGAAAGCTCCCAGAGTTTCTTTCAGGCGCTTGAGGAATTCTGATGGGTTTTCACCAGGCTTCTGGGTAATTTCTCTAAGCTTATCATAATTGATAGCTTTTTGGGCGGTTGAGTTCATACCTGCCAATAAGTAGCGAACCATGAGATCCTGGCATGCTTCACCCTCAGGAGATAATCCCATAGGGGTTCTTGTAGAGGAATAGCTTCTCTGCCCATAGGTTCCCGCTCATCTGTGGCATGGGCCTCATTGGCACAGTGCTGTGCCACCGCTGTGACACGGTCATATTCCTCCGGGGTTACAGTGGATTGGAGGACTACATGTACATTGTGCCAGGTGAGCTTGTAAGCTCAAGTGAGATATTTAAACTGTTTAGCGAACATTATGGGGTTGGAGGAAAAGGACCCCAATCACTGTTCTACTTGGGACAAGTCTGCCAGGGAAAAGGGAACGTGAACCTGCACTACCCCTTCAGCTCCTGCTACCTCTCTCAGAGGAGCCATCACATGAGCTTGAGACTGCTGTGACTTAGAGCGAGTTACAGGAGGGCTAGACTATTTGGGCGCCAGCCGTGGTGAGTAAGACGGTGGTGGGTTTGAAGGAGGGGACGGAGGAGGCGACCTTGGTAGTGGGGGATACAACCTAGGAATTGGTGCAGAACTTGAAGGCAGGGGACTAGGATATGGGGGAGTTTTATCCGAAGTGGAGTCGGCACCTGTGGAGCAAAATGGTGGCGTGACCGTAAGAGAAAGGGAACAAGGCGGAGGAGAGACCAGAAGAGAAGGAGAACAAGATGGAGGAGAGACCGGAAGAGAAGGGGAACAAGATGGAGGAGAGACTGGAAGAGAAGGAGAACAAGATGGAGGAGAGACTGGAAGAGAAGGAGAACAAGGTGTAGGAGAGACTGGAAGAGAAGGAGAACAAGGTGGAGGGGAGACTGGAAGAGAAGGAGAACAAAATGGAGGACATGAACAATGAAGAAGGGAGCTGGTCCCCGCGGTGGGCCTGGTGGAGCGGGAAGGGCGGTAGCCGAGATCCTCCACTGAGTCCGTCAGAGAAGAGCCTCCCAGTAATAGGAGTGGTAGAGATCGGTGGTCCTTGGCGGAGGCCTGGGCTAACAAAACTTGGGAAGGAGTACACTTAACACACAGATCTGGATGGGTGCGCAAAGTCCAAAAGGCCTTCACTCCACTTTCCGCTCCGGTGGCAATAATTAGTTAAGTTGGTGAGGAGGCCAAAATCGAAAGTTCCTTCAGGGGGCCAGTGAGATTGATTGTCCAAGGGATACTGAGGCCAGGCCTGAGAGCAAAGGAAGACTAACTTCGTTTGCAAACTTCCCGGGACAAATATAGAGTAGCCAGATTAGAAATGAGACACTGCAGTGGGGTCTGAGCCTCTGCTTTCGAGGACTGGTTCCCCATGTCTGCATCACTCCCCAACTAATCCCGCTGAGAGAAGCACCCAGCATCCCAAGTGCACCAAGTCAGGGGAGACAGCCTGGGAGCCTGGGTGAGGGATGTCTCCCACACCGCAGGGCCAGGGGTGGGTATCCTGGATACTCGCAACGGTTGGGCTGAATGCTCAGACCTGGATGTACGCACGATTTCTAACGGACCAGGTGAAATGGAGTTAGGAAGGGAAGCAGACCGGGGGAAACTGAGGGACTCACCAGAAAATAGTCCATGCAGTGGAGAGCAGGCTGAAGTCCTGGGTTGGGGAAGGAGGGGGCGGGGCCGCCGGTGGCTGGTCGGGTCCCCGCGCTCATGCTCCTTCCGGGGTTTCAGCACCAAATGTAAGATAAATTCTAGCCAAAATAAGCAGGCAAAGAGAGGCAACAAAGGGCCAGGTAGTTTATTTGAACGCAAATACCCGGGTGAGATTTCCCCAGTCTATAGAAATGGAGGCTGGAGAATTTGCACGTAAGCAGACAGGCAGTGAGTTTTTAAAGAAGGTAGGGGGAGACAGAGCTTAGATTTACAGCGGCGCGAGGATTGGCTAGCCCAAGGCACATTTTTCAGGTTGGGAGGGGGCAACAGCCGGGGACTTTGGCACGTCATCAGTGTCTGATGTGCTTGCTCTTCCCATCACTGCCCCCAGCCTTACACTATCTTCTCTGACTTTCTCCCCACCCAGTAAAAGAGTAGATGATCTTTAAATCCAGGTGACTAAATGTAATATTACTTCAGCAGATACTAACCAAAAATCTAGCTTTTTCTCATGCCCGCTTATTTCAAAATTTAAGGCTTAAAAAATTAGTTGAGGTTATTATATTGGCTATGATGCACCTATATGCAAGTGTAATCAGCTGCCTCTGAGAATCTAACTGCTAGCAAATGTTTTTGTAAGCAGAGGTAGCCAACAAACTGCCAATATTTCTGAATTATGCCAAAGAAACTTACCTTCTTTCCTGTTTACCATTTTCAGTCCCAGGACCATAGGCAGCTCCGCTTTTGGCTACTTTGTTACTCCTCTTTAAAAATGCATGCTTCCTGATGATGGATGGGGCTTTGTACACAGACAATTGGTTACCTCAATGCTCACTGTATTCTGTAAATTCATAGTGTTTCATATCACATGAACACAGATTGTAGGGGGAGAATCTTCTAATACCTGGCTTAAGATACTTCCTAAATAGAACACTCACAGAACTGAAAAAAAGTTTGTGGGAACCAAACCACAAGTATTTGAAAGTGTATCAACTTGTTGGGTTTACATTTAAAAGAATAAAATTCTTGTATTTTTTTTTTTTTCTGGTCAGGCTTTTTAGACATTTGAAATCCTATACCCAAGCTTGAATATGCCTTGCCAAGATCTAAATATTCTATGCCTACTATTTGGCTTTAGAAGATTTGAAGCTATCAAACTTCTAAATTTATGATTAGATAGTATTAAATGCCAAGCCATAAAAACCAATACTTCCAAAAAAGTATGTACCTGAGAGGTTTAAAAGTAATTAATTTATATACGTCTGTTTTAAAAGAAAGGATTAGATAACTGGGGAACAATCTTACCTAATCAACTCTAATTTTAGCCCTTTACAACTGTATTACAACTTTATTTAACTTAGTAGAAGCCAAAATTGATGAATCTTAATATAGTATGTGGAGATCACATTAAAGAATACAAAGTACCTTAAAAAAATATTCAGCTCAATACTAGTTTCTCAATATCATCACCAAACTACTGTGAAAGAAGCCTTGTAATAAATAAAGACTAAGAGCAACACAGAAGATGATTTAAAAAAAAAATTCATTTACCAATTTTAACAATCTAGGAAAAAAGAGTCTGACTATATAATACTTGATGACAGACATCATGTTTAAGTAGAAAACACAAGGATAAAAAAAAGTAGTATCGCTGAAAGTATTGCACAACTTCAGGTGTTTCCTCCAAATTTGCTTTATGTAATTGGATGGACATAAATTAATGAACAAAAACTTAAGTGAGATACATATAACAATTTAACAGAACCTGATAATCTAATTTCTTTCAGTTTTTTCCCAAATTCAGTTTTTAAGTCTTTCCATCATGGGCTTATAAGAAAATTAACCAACATATGGATACTACAGTCAACTGTCAAATCTTTATAAAGTATTTATGACATACTAAATTCCTCTATAATGCAATTATGAAGAACCTTCAAGATTTTTTTTTTGCATGTAGAAAAGTGTTAGAGTCAAATATTCAACTCAATATTTAAGAAACATTTCCAATTTGTTAGGTTGAGATTACTTCTTTTGCTAATGAATGATTTTTTAGCTGTAATATCACTGATCTGAACAAATACTTTGAGTACATAAGGAAAAATAAACACATGCTAAATGGATAAAACACTACAACTACATCTTACTAGACCATTTCTACCTCTAACACTTCAGAAGCTTAGAGATTCAGAGTGTTCTTACATTAACTTCAAGAAAAAGATAAAGGAGAAATTCCTTCTTTTGAGATCACAACTGTGAAGTCATGTGGTTATACAAATTCTGCATTTGTGTGCAAAACATGAAATATATTTCTCTTAATTCTCCCCTGCTTATTACTTAGACTTGTCAGTCACCTAGCAGGACTTTTCCTTTCCAAGAAACAAAGATGGAGATGTATTTTATATAACTTCAATAACCTCAGCACTACGATAATAAGAGATGCAGTATCCTTTTGCTATGGTTCAAGACAACAGGAGGTTACAGGAAAGAATAAATCAAAACTGATACAACTGAGAAACTTTTCAGTTTTATGGTTCCACTTTCATTTTTACCTAAGCATGGTGGCATTATCAAACTCAATAAATCAGAAATCTTAATACTTAAAACTTCACCTTGACTTTTAATTATCACCATATTAACAACGAAAATAATTAGATAAAACATAGGAAAGGGTAATATTAAACCCCACTTTATTAGTGTTGGTTTTCTGACATTAACTTATTTTTTTATAGAAAAGGGATAGTGCATCTCAGTTTGCTTACAAGCTAGGAGATCACTTTGAATTCTGCATTTCCTAACTGCAAACAGATATAGCACTTGTAACAGGTTATAAATAAACTGGTTTTCAAGCATAGAGCCAGCCCCAACGATAATAATACACTATTTAAAAAGACCTAAGGCAATGAATTCCATTTCCAATGGAAAAAAATAACTGTGCAAACAAGCTTAAAACTACTTTTTTTTTGTGCCAGTGTTATAAAATGTAGCTTTTAATAAAACCTTGACCCAAATGCCAGCAACTTCGGAAAAGAATTTGGGTGGCAGGGGTAAAAAGAAAGTTGTTTCATTTAGGGAAAACAACCACTATCTTTTTCCTAATCTTCAACACACACAATTTAAACATATACAGTTGCTGTAGCACTTTACACAATTCCTATGTACTGGAGCAATAACAAGATCTAAATACAATTATATTTTTAAACACTGGGTCAAGGCTTTACATAAAAATACCATCCTACTTTTCCCCTAAGTTTCTAAAATATGATGTACTTTCCCCCAACATCTGCAGCCATTCAGGAATTTTTAGGAAAACTTTTGTGCATGATCTTAATTCCTAATCCCTGGCTCTTTGGGCTCAGTGACAAAAGATCAAAACCACCAAAAATGATGGTTCACTTGAAGTCAGATGAGAGACCCTGGCTCAATTAGTCTCATAGGACGAAAGCAGTGCTGCATCAACTGGCTCCATGCAGGAGGGGCACGTGAAGGATCTCATCAACCAGTCATCTATACAGTCCAGGTGATAGATGTGCATGCACGGCAGAAATCGAATTGGGTCCCCATAAACAAAGTCCATCATGCAGATCACACACCTGTCGGGGGTGAGGGAGAGAAATAAGAAAGCTTTTTTAGGAGGTGATCCTTAAAATCCCATTACAAACAGTATTAATCTAATCTAAACAGATAAAAATAACTTGCCTGGCATCCTACTACCAAAGCATGCAAATCAAAATACCCTAAGTATTTGAAGCTTTGAGAGTAATCAACAGAGCCAAGAAAAATGGACCACATGGGGATCAAGTCCAGTGCTGGACCTATGCTAGTGAGACAGCTACATATTATAGAAGACACCTGAACGAGAATGTGATGCTTTAAGCAGCAAACCATCAGTTAGATCTATTTTGTTTACCTGAGTTTTTCAGTATAATCCCAGTAGTAAGATTGCTCATTTACAAATTGTATGTAAAAACAGAACCACTAATTTTTGCTTATGTACTGGGCTGTTATAGGCCAAAGTTCTCTTCATTAGCCCCGGTTTCAAGCTCACTGCACTTTATTCTACAGGTTCAAGAAACAACCCAATTCTGCAGTGTTTCAGAAGTCACATATTAGATTATGATCTTAAGCACTAGCATTAAATGGTGCTATGGCTCAAACAGCCAAACATCAACACAGTAAATTAGATTATGTGCTGGCAAGACTGTTCTGAAACTAAAAGGAGAATGGCTATCCTCATAAGGGATTCTCAGAAAATAATGAGCTCGGAGGACAAAACTCTACAGAAGCAAAATTTTGTATTCAACTCATCAGGCTTAACAAAATTACACAAGTTAAAAATGGACATAAGATTTTGCTCACATCACTAAAAACCTTTACGAAACAATTTTAATGGCTGTATAACCTCCTAAAGTATTCTGATACCACAATTTACTGAACTATATCTCTACTATTGTTTTTCACTAAAAATTTGGGTGAATCTCTGTGCATAAAGCTCTAGGAGTTGGAGTGTATTTGGGATACATCTGTAAAATTAACTGTCTCTAAAGTTATAGACCTGAAGGTTCTTCACATATTGCCAAACTGCTTTTCCAGCTAACACGTCCACCAGCAATGTTGACACTAGTTAACAGGTGAATCATTTTAACTGTCAACCAAATAAACACAGGCAACAAATAAAGTGGTCAGAATTCACACCATTATTTCTAAGCTATTTTTAAATGAAAATTCTGAATTGCCACATCTAAACATTATCTTGCATGAACTGATTACATTAAATATCCAACTTCTAAAATGCAGAATATTTTTTCAGAAGCAAATCTCTAATGATAGGTCTTTGAAACATGCATAAATTTATTAAAACTTACTCCCGGATCTTTTTTTCTGATCCATCTCTTCCAGGGTCATAAACTCCTTTAGGCAGATGTTGTATAAGGCCTATTCTTTGAGCTATCCTAATTTGTTCCTCTTCGGTCAGCTGAGTTGCTAGGCGAGTCTGACTAGGTGTTGGATGATAGACTGGAACTGGAACTTGTTCCTGTATTTTTAAAAATGGAGAAAATGATCATTTTTTAAAAAAATCTGTTTTTCTGGGGGAATGTTTTCCTTTTGTTTCTTTTTTTTTGGCTGGGGACTAGGGGGTTGGGGACCTTGGGGAGAGGTAGACTGGGCTAGCATGCAGTAGTATGAGATACTGTTTTACCTTGCCTTAACTTGCCAGCATATCTGACCTACTTTTAAAGGATATAAACACAAGCTTCACTGAAAAATTGTCACAGAATACTATTTGAAGTATTTCTACATGAAGTCCATATAACCCAGATATATTCATTCCTGATACACAAATAGATATATTGGTATAAATGGAGTTTGTGGCCTCATATACCATCACTGACATTAATACTGGCCATTATAGACTCTTCCTACTCACAAATTTTTTCTTTCCATACAGACAACAACCTTAAAATTAAATTTATTTGGAAAGACTGGAAATTGTAGAATTAACTTTTGTAAAATCCCTGTTAGGCTTCTGGGTACATATTTGGATATAACTGAATGAGTCAAATGAAGCCATTCTTCCTCTCAAATAGAATACATAAGCTTTTAGGATGCAAATAAAATAGCTAAATAATCTTTTTTTATAATTCATTTACTTGCTACATCACTATATAAAATATATTAATTTAGACATTTTTTCTTAGTTATGAATTTTATTCACTCTTTATACATTCTTTCAACAGATACTCATTAAATATGTTATGTGCCAGCTGATGGGGAATCCAGAGTAAACAAAATTAAGTTTCTAGAGTGATGGGGATATAAGTTTACATAAGATGCTCAAGGAACACCTCTCTTGATAAGACATTTGAGGAAGATAGTGCACCTTTGACCTACTGATTCCACTGTGGCTAGACCCATTTTTGAGTCATTTAATATGGTTTTCTAGAGAATATTTCTACTGAATTAACTGATTTAAACACAACACCCTGAATTTGTGTTTGAAGCTTGCATGGGAAATTTTATGACAAATCATAACTACCTATTCCATTAGAAAATTTTTCCATCCATCCTGTTGGATCAATCATGATCTCTTCGATTTAAGCACTTGTTTACAATGACAGCAAACATTTCCAATTGTGAAGTTATGCTGGCTCAAGGAATAATTACTAAATTTGTGATAAGCTTTAAAAAAAATTCTGGGACATGAACTCTCATCTAGAACTAGCATCAACTGAGGTTGTTTTTAGCTAATGGCTTCTGTAGTTCAAAATAAAATAACTGAGAGAGTACCCATGATAAGAGACTTTATAAAATAGGACTCAGGTATAAATATCCTTTAGAGAAAGTCTCAGATACACATAAATTTGGCTGAAATACTGAAATATTCAATTCAAGGAGAAAGACTTTATCACAGTATCTCCTAAAGTATGATGATGTCCCTTTAAATTAGCCTTATTCTTATAACTCTCCTCTCTGACAGTAGTTATTGAGTTTCTAGTCAAAGGCAGTTTGACCTAAGACTTTAAACATTCCTTTTCTCTGAGATTCAGAACAAATGTATAATTAAAGATCTCAGAACCCAGTAAATCCTTTATCAAATAATTAAGAATCTCTGACACAAGTAAGATGCCAGTAGCTCACTTTCATGTTTTATGAATTTCCACATAAAATCATTGATAGTTACTTTAAGTATTCTCATACTTCTATCTTATCATTTAAGAAATAATCAAGCATGTGAATGCTTATCAGAACTATATTCTTCATCCAAATATTTATTTAGTGCATAATTACATGCAAAGGAGACATCATGTTATTATGTATCGTTCTTGGATGCAGAAAACCTTGGGTTTAAGTTACTTCTCTGCCACTAACAGAGTGACCATGTTTTTAACCTATTTAAGATATCTGGATTAGATTAGCTCAAGCTCTGAGAATCTTTTATATACAACATGCATATTAAAGCCCTAGCTTATGCACTAGAAAAATAACTTTGTTGACCAGGCTTTATAGCAAATGTAAAAGTTATATGACTCCTTAGTTATTAATGATCCTAATTATGGCTGTTGACTTTCTGGTTTAGATATCCACCTCTTTAAGATTTTACACCTTGTAGGAAAACTCAATGTAGAAGTTTCATGGTTCAGAGTAAAGAATGTCTCTGGCTCTCCTACTTATTGGCTGTAAGGCCTTCACCAAATTATTTAACTTTTATGAGTCTAGTTTCTCCATGGGTAAAGTACCATGGCCACTGTAAGAATTAAATAGGAATTTTCAAGTGTTGTCCCTGGTACAGTATGAGACACACACATGAAAGCTCAATAAATGTTAGTTATTATTATTGCAATTCCACCCTTATATGACTATAGAACAGCATTTCAATGTTTAAGAAATGGATTGGATTTACATGTTCATTATACCTTAAAAAAGCTGGAAATTCAAACAAAATTTAATCGAAGGAGTGAGTAGGAGAAATAGATTAGATTACGGCAGAGGTAAATTAAACTTTCCACGAAAGAATCTTAGAATTCATCTAAGATGAACGTTCCCATTTTAGAGGCCCAAGCTTGCCTATAGTCCCAGAATAACTGACAGTGTTGGAATTAGAATTCTCGTCTCCCTCTTAAGTCAGTAATTTCTAATATACTAGTTTGGTTGTTGAATAGCTAGGAGATTCTATACATTAAATGATTTGGCTTTTCTCCATTTACATTACTTTGAATAGTGGTATTTTGAAAAGACATTTTAAGAAAGCCACCAAAATAATATGGGTAAATGTAGTAACCACATTGTTTTTCATGTGAAACCTTCATAAGAGTGTATATCAATCATACCTTAATAAAAAAATTTTTAAAAAAAGAAAGCCATCAAGATAAGGCATTTCTAGTAAACGGTTTTATGAAGTTTTTTCATCTGTGATAAAGGTTTATAATTTCAATAACTTCTAAAACTTAAGAATTTTCAAGGAATGCCAAATCCATCTTTAAATTGCTCCTATAAAATAGATTCTATTACTGATAGAATTTTAAATTCCAAAATCTCATCATACCTTTTCTGTCATTTGATTGGAATTCCTGTGGTTCACAGGTAGTTATTACTGTGAGGTTGGGAGATCACATTCTGCTTCTACCTAAGCTCAGGAAGTTGTTTCAGAACACTAAGGGACAAGCCATAAAAAGAAAAGAAATCCTGCCATTTGCAATAATATGGATGATCTACAGGATATTATGCTCAGTGAAATAAGCCAGGCAGAGAAAGACAAATACCATATGATTGCACTTATTTGTGGAATATTAAAAAAAAGCAAAACAGAAAGGACAAAACAGGATTAGACTCACAGACACTGAGAAGTGACTAGTTACCAAGGGGGAGGGGAGGAAGGATAAAAGGGCAGAATAATTCGCAGTCACAATATAAGTTGATCACGGGATTGTTGAATCACTGTGATGTACCTTTGAAACCAATATAAGACTGTATATTAATGATACTTTAATAAAAAAACCCACTAGGACAGTTTTCTCTTTGTGTTCATTTTGGGATTTCTGATCTCTGGTTGTCACTTTCTTATACTACCAGGTCTAAAAAGGTTTAACACAACATATGAATCTGTTGGAATTTTTTTAAGCAACAAAATTATCTTGTTCAGAGGAATTTTACTTATAGTCACAATATTTAAAACTGAGTTTCTGTGGTGGAACAGGGATGGGATTGGAATGTGACCTAGTAGGGATGAGGATCCCTATCCTCACTCCCTACCTGAAGTATCTGTGCAGAATCCTAGGGAATCACTGGAACAGTTTTTAAAACATTGCTATCTAAGAACATGGGATTTTAAGTTTGAAAAATTAAAAGATTTGTGTCTCTGCTACTTACTGTGGCTTGATTCCAAGTTTCCCATTATATCTGACTAAAGGCAGTAATAGCACCACTGTAGAGGGTGATGATACAATTATATAAGTACATCGAAGAGTTTTCTAAATGTCAACATTTGCAAGTTATTTTAAACCTTTGTTTTCTTCCCATCATCAACCAACTCTGGTTCGCAGACTTTAAGCTAACTGCTATTGTTCCTGGATTTGGTCCTGGCTTTCTGGCATGTCCTTAAATACAAAACACTCTTTGGCCTCTGTTGTGACCTCTGCCACCTCTGAGTTTGCAACCCATGGATTACCATTTTCAGTCTGAACTACCTTCCCCATCCTCAGTCCCAGGCTGGCTGACCAGTGCTGCTGAGCTACCATCCACACCAAGATAATGCATTTGAAGTCAGAACGGCAACAACCAGTGTAAGACTATGGGTAAGAAGGGACGCCAAAATCCTTGAACATACCTACTACAAGCAGAAAGAACTGTTTTAGAAGTAATAATCTCTTAGCATGTGCTTTAAGAGGCTATATTTCTTCAGCTTTGTGGTTCACATATGTGTACAGAGAACACAGAAAGCAGAACAGGAAAGCTCTGCTTTATGAAGAAACCTATAAATAGATATTGGGAAAAAAATCCTATCATTAATTATTCATATTATGGATGTATTTTCTTCTTTTCATTTTTTGTTAAACCAGAGGAAACCTCTAAGTACTACTATCTAGACATTTAATTTGTTTACATGCGACTCTTCAGAAAGCTATACAGAGAAGGAAATGACTAAGAACTCCTGATATTTTTTTTTTTGAAATGGAGAGTGTTTAATATGCATGCCTGCATTGCACTAGATATTCTAAATAGATGACAGTATTAATCTTTCATTGTAAGAAAAATTATAGTTTGATTTTTTTCAAGAAGCCAAAATGCAACCATTTTGTACTTAGAATTACAATTTTTTTTTCCAGCTATTTCCATTTATTTTATTTATTTATTTATATTTTGAGAGGGCATCTCTCATATTTATTGATCAAATGGTTGTTAACAACAATAAAATTCTGTATAGGGGACTCAATGCTCAATGCACAATCATTAATCCACCCCAAACCTAATTCTCATCAAGTCTCCAATCTTCTGAAGCATAACGAACAAGTTCTTACATGGTGAACAAATTCTTACATAGTGAATAAGTTCTTATATGGTGAACAGTAAAAGGGCAGTCATCACAGAAACTTTCGGTTTTGATCACGCATTATGAACTATAAACAATCAGGACAAATATGAATATTGGTTTGATTTTTATACTTGATTTATATGTGAATCCCACATTTCTCCCTTATTATTATTATTACTATTATTATTATTTTTTTTAAATAAAATGCTGAAGTGGCAGGTAGATGCAAGATAAAGGTAGAAAACATAGTTTAGTGCTGTAAGAGAGCAAGTGTAGATGATCAGGTGTGTGCCTGTAGACTAAGTGTTAATCTAAGCTAGACAAGGGCAATAAAACATCCACGGATGCAGAAGATTTCTCTCAAAACAGGGATCTGTTGATCCCCAATTTCTCACCTGATGGCCCCCCTGCAACTGTGCCTGTCTTAGGTTGTTCCTCCCTTGAGGAATCTTACCTGTCTCTGGCTAACCAGTCATCTTCCGGGGCCATACAGGGAAATGTAAAGTTGGTAAGTGAGAGAGAGGCAATATTGTTTGAAAAGGTTAGCTTTTCACTTCTTTGCAGATTTATGCCCTGTGAACTCCTGATATTTTAAAGATGAATGTGGCCTCACCCTTCTTACCACATACTTAATTTTAATTCCCATACTTTTAAAAAATGGCTTGATATCAGTTATTATTTAGTAACTAGAGATCCACTGGTATTTTCTAGATGGCAAAATGGAATCTTGTCTCTGATAGCTAGAAGACATTGAATGGAAGATTAGACAGAGATATAAAAACAGCAATTTTTGAAAGACCTAGACTCCAGGACAGTTCTCACTACACCCTAACTGATGGTTCACTGTACCTAAACTCCTTGCATAAACAATATGATTTATGCTGAACACCTGCTTTCCTTCTAGGAATCTGGAATTTTGGTTATGTGTTAGGCCGTGGATGCCTATGGAGTAATGAGGGCTTCCGTGGTAGACAACCCTTCACACATCAGCACAATTCAATGTTGGAGTAAACACATTCTGTGTGACTCCATTAGGAGAAGACTCTTAGAAGCTTGTGTCTGTTTCCTATGGAACTATGCACCTTTCCCCTGTGCTGATTTTGACTTGATCATATATAATTTTATTTTGGTATCATTAATACACACTTACATGAGCAACAATTGTGGTTACTAGATTCCCCCATTATCAAGTCCCTACCACATACCCCATTACAGTCACTGTCCATCAGCATAGTAAGATGCTATAGAGTCACTACTTGTCTTCTCTATGCTATACTGCCTTCCCCATGAACCCCCAACATTATGTGTGCTAATCGTAATGCCCCTTATTCCCCTTCTCCTTCCATCCCCCCACACCCATTCCCTTTCCCTTTAGCAACTGTTAGTCCATTCTTGGGTTCTGTGAGTCTGCTGCTGTTTTGTTCCTTCAGTTTTTGCTTTGTTTTTATGCTCCACAGATGAGTGAAATCATTTGGTACTTGTCTTTCTCTGCCTGGCTTATTTCACTGAGCATAATACACTCTACCTCAATTTACATTGTTGAAAACGGTAGGATTTGTTTTTTTCTTATGGCTGAATAATACTCCATTGTGTATATGTACCAAATATCCTTTATCCATTCATCTACTGATGGACACTTAGGTTGCTTCCATTTCTTGGCTATTGTAAATAGTGCTGCGATAAACACATGGGTGCATATGTCTTTTTGAAACTTGGAAACTGCATTCTTAGGGTAAATTCCTAGGAGTGGAATTCCTGGGTCAAATGGTATTTCTATTTTTAGTTTTTTGAGGAACCTCCATACTGCTTTCCACAATGGTTGAACTAATTTACATTCCCACCAGCAGTGTAGGAGGGTTCCCCTTTCTCCACATCTTCGCCAGCATTTGTTGTTCCTAGTCTTTTCTATGTTGGCCATCTTAACTGGCATGAGGTGATACCTCATCTCATTTTAATTTGCATTTCCCTGATAATTAGCAAGGTGGAGCATCTTTTCATGGGCCTGGTGGCCATCTGAATTTGATTCCTACTTTGGAGAAGTGTCTGTTCATATCCTCTGCCCATTTTTTAATAGGGTTATTTGCTTTTTGGGTGTTGAGGCGTGTGAGTTATTTATATATTTTGGATATTAACCCTTTGTCAGATATGTCATTTATGAATATATTCCCCATACTATAGGATGCCTTTTTGTTCTGCTGATGGTGTCCTTTGCTGAACAGAAGCTTTTTAGTGTGATGCAGTCCCATTTGTTCATTTTCTATTTTGTTTCCCTTGCCTGAGGAAATGTGTTCAGGAAAAAGTTGGTCATGTTTATATTCAAGAGATTTTTGCCAATGTTGTCTTCTAAGAGTTTTATGGATTCATGACTTCCAATCAGGTCTTTGATCCATTTTGAGTTTACTTTTATGTATGGGGTTAGACAATAATCCAGTTTCACTCTCTTGCTTGTAGCTGTCCAATTTTGTCAACACCAGCTGTTGAAGAGGCTGTATTCCCCACTGTATGTCCATGGCTCCTTTATCGTATATTAATTGACTGTATATGCTAGGGTTTACATCTGGGTTCTCTAGTCTGTTCCATTGGTCTATGGGTCTGTTCTTGTGTCATTACCAAATTGTCTTGATGACTGTGGCTTTGTAGTAAAGCTTGAAGTCGGGGAGAGTAACCCCCCCCACCCCCAGCTTTATTCTTCCTTCTCAGGATTACTTTGGCTATTCAGGGTCTTTTGTGGTTCCATATGAATTTTAGAACTATTTGCTCTAGTTCGTTGAAGAATGCTGTTGGTATTTTGATAGGGAATGCATTGAATCTGTAGATTATTTTAGGCAGGATGGCCATTTTGACAATATTAATTCTTCTTATCCATGAGCATGGGATGTGTTTCCATTTTGGGTATCTTCTTTAATTGCTCTCATGAGTGTCTAGTTTTCAGAGAATAGATCTTTTGCCTCCTTGGTTAGGTTTATTCCTAGATATTTTATTCTTTTTGATGCAATTGTGAATGGAACTGTTTTCCTGATATCTCTTTCTGCTAGTTCACCATTAGTGTATAGGAATACAACAGATTCATGTGTACTAATTATGTATCCTGCAACTTTGCTGAATTCAGATATTAGATCTAGTAGTTTCAGAGTGGATTCTTCAGGGTTTTTTAATGTACCATATCATGTCATCTGCAAATAGGGACAGTTTAACTTCTTCCTTGCCAATCTGGAGGCCTTTTATTTCTTTGTGTTGTCTGGTTGCCGTGGCTAGGACCTCCAGTACTATGTTGAATAAAAGTGGGAAGAGTGGGCACCCTTGTCTTGTTTCTGACCTTACAGAAAAGCTTTCAGCTTCTCACTGTTAAGTATGATGTTGGCTGTGGGTTTGTCATATACAGCCTTTATTATGTTGAGGTACTTGTCCTCTATACCCTTTTGTTGAGAGTTTTTATCACGAATGGATTTTGAATTTTGTCGAATGCTTTTTCAGCATCTATGGAGATGATCATGCGGTTTTTGTCCTTTGATCATACTCTTTTGCTTCAAAAAACCAGAGCTATGATTACAAGTCCTGTGAGTCCTCCTACGGAATCTGTGAACATTCTATATAATGTTCAAAGTGATGGATAGTGTGCACATCAACTCCTTTGTTTTCAAATAGCTTATTTGGCAATGTTCATTAGAAATGCTCCTTTGTGGAAAGGGGTGTTAACGGTGGTGGTTCAGAGAGTACTTGTGTTTTACTTTTCTCAAAGTATATTTAAAATGACCCCTTAAGGAACTAATATTGTGAATTTATTATTTAGCATGGAGGAAAAAAATTTTTAGATTATGTGTCATGGGCTGAGCTGTGTCTCCCAAAATTCATACACTGAAGTTCCAAATCCTAGCACCTACGAAATTGACTTTATTTGGAGTGACAAATGGGACTGTTTTGTTCTAGCCTCTTTTCCTGCCCTATACTTTTCACCTATTAACTATGCTCATGTTGACAGCTAAAATTGCCACCTAGATATAAATGGTTCACAAATTCATATTCTAGTCTAGATCTCTCTTTTAAACTCCAGGCTCTACTTGACAGTTCCAATTTCATGTCCCCAAAAGTGCTTCAAATTCAACATGTCCAAAAATGTACTCTCCCCACCCCCCAAAGCTGGTCCTCTTTTAGGCTTCCCTATTTCAATGAATGACACAACTGTCTTTCTAGTTCTGTAAGACAGAGACATCCTTGGCACCTCCTTCTCCCTTACCCTCCTATACTCAATATACCACCAAGTTCTAGTGAGTTTGTTTTCTACTGAAATACTGACAGACTTGTCATTTCTTTCCATGTCTACTGCCAGTACTCCAATCTAAGCTCTCATTTCTTCCCTGGTGTACAATACTAGCTAACAAAATCCCAATTTGTTCTCTACCTAGAAGTGAGAGCAATCCTTTCAAAACAAATTCAACCCTATGTCTTCCTCATACGTACCTTAAAACCTGTCCAACAGCTTCTCATTGCTCTTAGGATGGAAGCAAAAGTCCTTAGCAAGGCCGCCAAAGCCCTGCATAGTCTGGTGACCCTGTCTACCTACCAACAACTCACTGCTTTCTAGCCCCACTTGGCTTTCTTTCAGATATTTTAAAGAACCATGATCTCTACTATACAAAGAGAGTACACCGGCTGCACGAACTTTCTCCATCAAAACTCTCCTCTATTATCACAACTCTGCTTAAATAACTCCTTTTCTTCCTTCAGAGTTCAGTTCAACTTCTATGTTCTCAGAAACCTTCCCTAACTAACTATTCTCCTCTAGTATAGACTGTGTACAACCTTCCTCACAGCACTTGTCATAGTTGTAATTTTACAGTTTTGAGATCCATGATAAGAATTCTGTTTTTGCTCCTCACTGAACAGAGAGATGAATAAATGGTCCAATAAAAATGCTACCTACTAATGTTTAAAAGTAGTAATTCATTAACTTATTCCAGTGGTTCTTTTCACTTCAGTGTTTCTTTACATTTCTGGGAATCCCAGGCCAATTGTTAAATATTTAAAGTTAGTGTATATGCCATAACACTGGGATTATAGAGTTGTTTGTTTTGCTAAGTATATTCTTTAAGAATGAATGATAATAATGGTACCTACCTACCTCCACTGCTCCCCAACCATGTGAACCCTAATTTTGAAGACCTGTAGAAAATGTTTACAAATTAATCATTTCCAATGTACAAAAAGGCACTTAGTACGAAAAGGCATGCTATGAATCAGTTTATGAAAATCTAAACCACCAATGCACTAAACTGCTAATTAATATAAATGCTGGCACCTTCAAATGGGTCATCTAATTTGTTGCCCTCACTGCTAAATCTATGAATATAATTAGTGAGTTATTTTATGCTTGGGCTAAAAAGGTGTGTGCTTACCTGAGTGATTATTTGGTTAGTGTACTTCCTTATCACTAGACCATAAACTTTGTAAGGACAGGGGCTGTGTCTGTGTTGCCTACCAATGTATATAGTTTACTCATCACAGTATCTGGTACATAGTAGGGACTAAATAAACATTGATGAGTACTGACTTACAGCTTTCATGTTCCTGTAATCCATGCCATATATTCATTACCAGGATATTGTAAATATGCTATGAAAAAAATTACTAAATGATTTGGATTAAGCCAGTAAAACCAAAAGGAAAACTCAATATAAATTACAACCAACATTTCTTCTCCAAGTGACAATACCTGGTTTGTTGCCTTTTCCAAACTTCCCAAACTACCTACCTAACCCACAGAAACTTCAATCAAAATGACCCAAACTAAACTAATAATCTCTATTTTCATAATCCTTCTCAAACTCAGAATTTCTATGCCCAGTACCTAGATTAATGATAGAGAAGTAGCGGAGAGAGAACAGACATTTCATGGAATTTCAGCTCAGGTACTTATCATCAAAGTTACTTAACTTTAAGTCTAAGGTTTCTCATCAGAAAAATAAATAAAATATCTACCTTGAAGGAGTGTTATAAGGAAAAACTAAAAAAATGTAAAGTACCTACACCAAGATAGAAACTCAGTATCTGAGCCTTCCTATAATGACTAGATGTCATCTAAAGTATTCATCTCATCCTTTCTGATTCCTCTGACTTCCCCCTTCCCTTTATCCCCATCATCTACTTAAAAGTCTTATAATCTTAACTATCATTTCCTCAATGTTGTTAGGAGACACATGTACTTGCCCTGTGAGTTTAAATTCTGAGAAAGGGAATTCACTGTAAGAGAAGCAAATATATTTTAAATTAATTTAAACATTATTTTTCTTAATGTTTTAATTCTCCACATAAGCCTTCATGCAAACAAAACCAAAACAAGAGAATCCAAGGAAAAGTAGCTGCCTTAAAGAAAAGGAATAATTTAAAATTAAAATGTGCATTAGGAAAAGAAATGCAGCATCACTGAAGGGGATAGAAGAAAAAGGAAGAAAGGATTACAAAATATGCTGAGGCAGAGCAAAGGGAAAAAACAGGGTCAGTCATACAAAAAAGCAAGGTCTGACCTTCTGATGAGGAAAATTGCTGAAGCATTCCAGTTGTTTGTTAATAATAATGAAGCATCTACAAAATGATGAATGTTGTGAAAAATATAATAGGCTCCAGTATTAGGGAGTTTACAAGCCGAGAGAAACAAATCAAAGTGTAAACATGTCTATCTGAAAGTCACTGTATTAAAAAAGCTGGACCCAATTAACAAATATGATACAATTTCAGAAAGTAAACAATGCAGCAGGGAAGTGCCTAAATAATGTGCTGAGGCTGAAAATAGTACAAGTCTGGTTTGTGGTGAAGGAAAAATAAAGTCACTGCTAAAGAATGCAGCTTGTCACCAAAAGCTGTACCCTTTCCTCCAGTAGGAAATAAGAATCAGCCCATCTTAAGAATTTTCTCCTTACTGCCGAACAAGCTGCTGCTGGCACCACCCCCTCCCTAGCTGCAGTCTCCGACTGGCAATGTTTTTTCTGAATTTTGCCAGACTGAAATTTAAGGCCATAAAATGGAGGATTTGGAATGTACATTCTAACTCTGATGTTCATTTAATGACGCTTAACCAAAAAAACCCAAACCAACCAACCAAAACAACTGAAAGATTGGCACTAATGCAGTTCCTGACCATAAAGAATAACAATTATACATAAGGGGGGGAAAGACTTAGCATCCCACCTATGACACTAATAGATGATGTTATATTTAATGAGTTAAGTAAATAAATAAGAGTGATCTGCATAGAAAAACAGTACTGCTTCTATGAAGGTGGTCTGGCCTTTGTTTCTTAAAGAAATGAACAAGTTGACTTCTTTCCTTCCTTACATAAATATTCATTAAGCACTTATGACACACGTTATTTATACACAGTATCCTAATTGGGGGAGGGTTGGTAGGCATTACCGCCAGAGGAACTGTCCATTAGAAAGTCATTAGACACTTTTTCATCTATCTGATGCCCAAGACAACTGAAATCAAGGTCCCATTTTGAGCCTAGGCACCAATTACAGTATTTCTTGAATACCGAATTACATTTCAGATGCTGTTTTAGGCAAAGGAGATATAATGGTGACCAAGATGGGCAAGGTCTCTGTGCTTATAAAGCCTAATTACTCCACAGCAGGTGGATAGAGAGTAAACAAGTAAAAAGAAGAGAACTACCTCACTCACAGCTCCTACTATCCCTAAATTACCCATGACCTGGCAACTTCTGGGACAGGCAGGCATACATTCTAGTGGACCCACAGGGTAGCCAATATTTGATAACTTGCTGGTGGAGAGGTTGAACCAATCAAACTCTTCCTTTAGAATTGGAAAAACTGAATCAACTGACCTAAAAAGTCATGAGCAGCAAAAAGGAAGACTGTGTAAACTGAGGTTATGAGGAAACTAATGGTATCAGAGACAGAGTCCACAAATGAAAAACTCCTGTAGGCCCTTGGTAAGAGAAATGGGAGAGTGACTGTCGCGGCTCTTTGAAGCTTTCTGATTGTAATCCATGTGTATTACTAAAATAAAGCACCTTTTCTCTGAGTTAATTTTGTCTAACACAAGAGTCTCCTAAGCACCATCATCATTCTTTCCTAAATTAGACCTAAATCAGACTACCTTTTCCTTCTCACCAAACTAGCTTCCAGAAGGAAAATGGCACCCACTTACTGACAAAGAATTGCTTACGAGTGGGGCAGTTCTCCAGGGAAGTTGTAAGCTAAGAGACACCTCTGACTCAGGGCATTAATTACTGTTGGAACCACTTCCTTGTTACAGCCAAAAAAATACTGGAATTTTTCTCATTTAAGCATTTTACCTTTGAATTTTAGCAGCTCAAAGAATAAGAACATACAGTAATACACTAAAGAATTCTTTGCAAAACCAGAGCTGGAATATTTATAGTCTTTAAGGAGTTAAAAGATGAGAGCTTTAAAACAAAGGTACTAATTTCAAAAAAGAACGTCTGTAGCAGCCAAGGATTGGCTTTGGAGTTCAGGAATTCTGGTATTATATTTACTGCACTAAGTTCTCTTAACAGGAACCCTCCTCCCCTACTCTTTTTTTAAGCTGTTTTATTAAAGAACCCAGACTAATAAAAATTAATTTTCTCTTAAGACTGCTGAACTTAGGTTGTAAGAATTTTGCAAAACAATCTGTTAAGAAGTAGATTTCTTGGATTCTAACAGTTTTTGAGGCTAAACAAAACCAGCCTGTTAAATGTACACATCAATTGAAATATATATTGATTTCAAAAAGCACTGGAAAGTTTGAAAAAGTACATCCCAGCACTGAGGAAATATCATCACTGTAGGATAAAAGGCCTATACATTTAGAATAATACCTTTATTGAGATAAAATTCACACAATATATTAACCCATTTAAAGTACGCCATCCAATGACTTTTAGTAATTACCACAGTTATGCAACCATCATTACAATCACAGAACATTTTTATCACCCTCAAAAAAAACCCCCAATGTAACTGTAGATTAATGACACCAAAATAAAAAAACAAAAAACAAAAAAACCCATACCCTTAACAGTCATTTCCCCTTTCCTCTCAAAATCTCCAGCCCTAGGAAACCACTCATCTGCTTTCTGTCTCGATAGATTTGCCTATTTTGGACATTTCATATACATGGAATTATACTAATGTTTTTGAAGGCCTAAAACTAGGCGTGTTCTCAAAGATCACCCATGTTGTAACATGTATAAGTACCTCATTCCATTTATTGTTGAATAATATTGCATTGTATACACCGCATTTCATTTAGCTATTCAGCAGTTAAGCATTTAGGTTGGTTCCAACTTCTTGGTTATTACCAAAACACTGCTATGAGCATTCATGTACAAGTTTCTGTGTGGACATTAAGGTTTCATTTCTCTGGGTTATACATCTAGGAACAGAATTGCTGGGTCATATGATAACTCTATGTCCAATCTTTTGAGAAACTGCCAAACTGTTCTGCAAAACACCTGTACCATTTTATTCCCCGCCAGCAGTGTATGAAGGTTCCTTCCAATTTCTCCACATCACTGTCAAATGTTATTTTCTGTCTTTATTATAACCATGCTAGTGGCTGGGACACACATTTCCCTGATAGCAAATTAGGCATCTCTTCACATGTGTTGATTGGCCATTTGTGTATCTTGTAGAAATGTCTTTTCAGATCCTTTATCCTTTTTAAAATTGGGTTGTCTTTACTGCATTCTAAGAGTTCTTTATACATCCTGGACTCCAGTCCCTTATCAAATAAATGGCTTGCAAATATTTTCTTGCATTCTTTGAGTTGTCTTTTCACCTTCTTGATGGTGTTCTTTGAAGCATAGGTTTTTAATTCTGGTGATGTCCACCTTTTTTAGTCACTTGTGCTTTTGGTATCATAACTAGGGCTATGAAGGTCATGAAGACCTATTCTTATTTAAGATTTTCATAGTTTTAGCTCTTACATTTAAGTATATGAACTGAGTTAATTTTTGTATATGTGAGAAAGGGTCTATAACTTCATTCTTTGTATGTGAATATGCAGGTGTCCCAGTACCATTTATTGAAACTATTTTGAAATGCCTACATTTTAATGTGAGATTTTTACCCAAGAAGCCTAGTGAAATATTTTGGAGTGGAAGTGAAAGGAGTTTAGGATCTTATAAAAGAGCTGATCCGAAGCAACCTTGAGGATGCTTCTTGAGGGTCTCTTGAGGATGCTTAAAATTAGTCTGATCAAGTAGGCTTTCTATATCCTCTAGTCAGATCTCCTGCTAAAGCTTCTACACAGGTGGTTCCTATTTTCTAATGCACCCTTTATTCAATTATCATATCCCTAATAACTGCCTTCTAATTGTTTGTGTTATTTCACATAACATACCCTAACATAGGAAACAAGAAAAATTATAGTTGTCTATGGATGATCCTCTTTAAGATACAGACAAAAAATCCCTGGATCTCAATGTTGAGACTATATTAAATAAACAGTAAGATGCTAGTATTTGTCTACTAGCCTTGTAGGTGTCAAGTGTCAGTCCCTATAAGTCTGGAAGTAGAAAATCAGGTTTAGTTTTTGGACTCTTCCTCAAGCTGAATTCCAGAGTCATGTCATCAGCAAACTGTTTTAACTAATAGGAGAAATGGCAAATAGCAGGAATTCTATGGAAAACATTCATGGAATATAGAATGCTTAAGTCCTTTTGGTAATGAACTTAAAAAAACAGAACCTCCTCATTTGACCTAAACAGTAAAAATTCAAGTAAAACAAAGTGAAGATTACTAGGGTTATTAATCTTAGAACCCAAATGTAAAGTTCTACCAAGGCTACTTACCGATCAGCTAGCTATTTACAAGTTATTTTCAACTGAAACTGTAAGTGCACTACCTTTTCACAAAATGCTCCCTGGCACAAATTTCTAGATAAGAAACACACCTCATTATCTCCTCTACCTCTACTCCTATTAAGAATCAAGAAATTTACCATGGAATATCAAGAAATGGACATGAACTACATGTGCAGAATAACACAGACTTAATAGGAGATTTAATGGCTTTAAAGAATTAGAGCTTTAAAGACTGGCAATATGAAATAATACTTAAAAATGACATAAAGTAAAAATTAAAAGGATGCAAAAACATTAGAGTATTGTTACAACATGTTTAAAATATTTGCTTTTAGAAAGAAATATACATTAGAATGTTAACTATAGTTGCATTAGAGTATTACAAATATGAGTTATAATTATTTCTCTGTAATTATACTTAATTTACAATTTATTATAAAGATGGAAAGACAACTTATAAAGTTGGTATCACTAATAGCTAATTTTTAAAAATGCTGTTAGGAAATTCAATTTATAAACTGAACAGAAAATGATAGCAAAATAGAGACAAGTCATAATGCATACTTAATTCTGATAATATGACTTTTACAGCTGAGTCTAACTCCACTTCTTTCAAATTGAGGTGAAATTCTCATAACGTAAAGTTGACCAATTTAAAGAGAATAACTCAGTGGTCTTTAGTACATTCATAATGTTGTGAATTACCTCTACTTCCAAAACACTTCCATCACTCCAAAATAAACCTCTGTACCAAGTAGGTAGTTACCACACATCCCCCCTTTTCCCCAGCCTCTGGCCACTACCTATTTCTATGGACTTACCTATTCTGTATATTTTTTACAAATAAGAATCATACAGTAATGTGACCTCTTGTATGTGGCTTCTTCACTCAGCATAATGTATTCAAGGTTCATCCACACTGTAGCATGTATTAACTCCATTTTTAAGATACAGTGAATCAGTCTAATACATACACATATAATTTTTTAGTCTAATATTCTTTTTATTCTTTTGAGTGTTCCTTGCATGGAGGACATGACTATTAGCTAAACAATACTTGGTTTCAACAATGCAACTTGAGAAAGTACACAAATCAGTGGAAAGTAATTTTATTTTTTTATGCTTGAAAGAATAAAGCTGCCAAAAAAAAAGGATTGTTCACAAATTTCAAAATATCTTTTTCAAGTACACAAACCACTCTTATTAGAATTATGCAATGAAATCCAGTGACAGAACATGCTGTATATCCTAAGTCAGGAAAATGCGGCTCAGTATAGTTTCACAAAATAACTGCAGGACCTTGTCACATCCATTCAGTCAAATTTCCAAGAATATCAGACATTAAATGTTCTTAAATATTTGGACTTTATATGAAACAACAGGCACTGAGGAATCAGTGAAGACATATAAAGACTACATTGACAGTGGCAAACAAGATAGATACACTGAAGAAGGCCATGAAATAAAGCAGGAATAGACGTTTGATCAAAGGTTGTTAATCTGAGGTCCAGGATTTAAGGGAGTATATTAATTCCTTGAAATTGAATGCAAAATTCTGTGCATCCTTCTAGGAAAAAGAGGTTCAGCTTCTCAACAGTTAACAAACAAAGAAAGGGTTAAACATTTATGTGAACTTAGATGGTTGCCATAAAAGTAGAAAAACCATCTGAAGTATTAGGAAAAAAATCCAAACAGGGGAATAAATGTGGGAATGGGAAGGTGGTCTTGATTTGATACTTGAACACCCAGACCCCCAAGAAGTTCCTTGAAAAATTCTTAATCCAGACAGATCCGATAAAGGGTTGACATCCAAAATATATAAAGAGCTCACACACCTCAACAAACAAAAAGCAAATAATCCAATTAAAAAATGGGCAGAGGAGCTGAATAGACAGTTCTCTAAAGAAGAAATCCAGATGGCCAATTGACACATGAAAAGATGCTCCACATCGCTTGTCATCAGAGAAATGCAAATTAAAACCACAATGAGATATCATCTCACACCAGTAAGGATGGCTACCATCCAAAAGACAAACAACAACAAATGTTGGCGAGGTTGTGGAGAAAGGGGAACCCTCCTACACTGCTGGTGGGAATGTAAATTAGTTCAACCATTGTGGAAAGCAGTATGGAGGTTCCTCAAAATGCTCAAAATAGAAATACCATTTGACCCAGGAATTCCACTTCTAGGAATTTACCCCAAGAATGCAGCGCTCCAGTTTGAAAAAGGCAGATGCACCCTTATGTTTATCGTTGCACTATTTACAATAGCCAAGATATGGAAGCAACCTAAATGTCCATCAGTAGATGAATGGATAAAGAAGATGTGGTACATATACACAATGGAATATTACTCAGCCATAAGAAAAAAACAAATCCTACCATTCGCAACAACATGGATGGAGCTAGAGGGTATTATGCTCAGTGAAATAAGCCAGGCGGAGAAAGACAAGTACCAAATGATTTCATTCATATGTGGAGTATAAGAACAAAAGAAAACTGAAGGAACAAAACAGCAGCAGAAGCACAGAACCCAAGAATGGACTAATAGTTACCAAAGGGAAAGGGACTGGGGAGGACGGGTGGGAAGGGAGGGATAAGGGTGGGAAAAAAAGAAAGGGGGCATTACGATTAGCATGTATAGTGTGGGGGCGGCACGGGGAGGGCTGTGCAACACAGAGTAGACAAGTAGTGATTTTAAAGCATCTTACTATGTTGATGGACACTGACTGTGAACAGGATGTGGGGGGGGCTTGGTGAAGGGGGGAGCCTAGTAAACATAATGTCCTTCATGTAATTGTAGATTAATGATACCAAAATAAAATTAAAAAATTCTTAATCCAAAGTTAGCCCTCCCACTTCAACCCTTCTCTAGCACTTGTTACCCCTATGACTTCGTGCTGCTTCACGTTTATATCCTATACTTGGCCCATGGTACCTAACAGTGAAAGTGACATCACAGACCCACTAAAATTGCTGAAAAAATTATTAACCATTTGAAGGTGACTTAAGTCACTTTGCAAACAAATCTGAAATTTAGGCTTAATCAATTTTTCTATTTTGATTAAAATTATATGCTCCATAACTGAAAACAACAGTAGAAAATTGAAATTCTTTGGAAATTGGGCAGTAATGTCTAGTTTCTGAACCTAAAACACAGTCTTTGCCCTATAAAGAGGGCTTTTTGCCCTCTAGATGGGCTAGATTCATTTAAACCTAGAATAAAGGGTCCCAATTTGAGGCTACCGAACTAATCCTAATTCTTCTATTAAAAGATAACTTCTGAAAGTGATTTTTGAATGACAAAACATGTGGTTTCAGGAATTTTCCTGGCTCCTATCATCATCAAATAGGAAATAGGTTAGACAGAAAATGGCACTTGAAATAAATACTATGCAGCTTAAAAAATGAAGCTTTTTATGTACTGATAGGGAATAGCTTCAAGATTTAAAAGGTGGGGGGAAGCAAGGTGCAGAATTTTGTGTGTAGTGGGCAACTTTTTGTATAATGGGGTAGGGAAGAACTATTTTTATTTGCTTGCTGGTATAAAATCTCTTGATTCACAAAAACACTAACATTGGCTGTTTCTGGGATATGGAACTGAGTGGCTAGAGTACCGAAGTGGTTGGAGTCTTACAGAATGACCACATGAATGTATTACTTAGTACTTATTATTAAAAATATTTTAAGGACTTTGTTTTCTTTTATGTAGGCTAACCTTACTATCTCTTGATTCCACCCGTTTCTAATTTCTCAAAACCTTTCACTATGGATTTTTGCTGTTCTCCCTAGTCAACCTCTTCTTTTCACTTGTTTATAAACATGATTTAGTCTCATTAAAACAAACTGATCCATCTTCAATTCCATATCTCATTATTGCCCTATTCCTGTATCCCTGCATGGCCAATCTCCTCCCAAAACATTCTGTTCTTGAATGTTTCTATACCACAATCTCCAGGATACATTTTTTCCATACAATTCATTACTAAATTCTGCTGTTTTTGTCTCTTCAATATCAACAGAGTTCATCTATAACTTTTTTCTCTATTCCCAATACCCTAGTTATCAATATTTGCTAATGCAACTAGTCTTCCCATATCCACTATCCCCTTCCAGTTTGTTCTCAGGGATCTTTTTTTAAAATGGAAATTAATTTCCATCATCACCCCCAACCCCATCCTTTATTTGCTAGCTTCCTACTCCTTTAGGATAACAAAATAAGGACCTGGCACAAGTATCTTCATGACTATTCCCACTGGCCAAAGTACCCACTTCTCTAAAATGCTCTTTCACAGAGAGACAAGTTTGGACTCCTAAGAGATCTTGTTTGAGATGCTAGACATACAAAGTATTTTAAATGTATTTCATAATCTTGTCTTTCTGGCTCTACATCTTGGAATTTTTTCTAAACTGCAGATCATACCTTTTGTGGGTTGTGAAATCAATTCTAGAGGTCACAGTTAGGAATTTTAGAAAATGAAATACGATATACAGAATATATAGTATGGGTCAATACTGTTTTATGAAATTTGTTTTCATTTTTATAAGCTAAAGCATGGTATAAAATGGTTTTCTTATTTTAAGTTGAGAAAAATGAAATCCCATAGTCTCAGCAATTTTTTTGAGATTATCATGTTTTCCTTGTAATACAAAACTTTTTTTCATCTGTAAGAAATTCTACTCCAAGTTAACTTTTCAAATAGATTCCAAAAATTCAGCCGTTGTCAATGGCCTCATTTCATCTACCTAATCTTAAACGAGGTCTGACAATTTACCTAATTATGTTGCAACAGCAAAATTTAACTGAATTCCTATACCACACACCTATCAGAACTCTGTGGCTCAAGCCACAAAGGCTTTGTGGTATCTGGCAGGAGTGATATGAGCTCTTTACCTGTAACTCAGAGACTGCCTCTCAGGGATTAACCTTTGTGGCAAGAAGCCTTTGGCAATCTAATGAAAGTTATGGACCCCTTTTGACAGTGTTTTTGGATGAATACACAGGATTACCAAGGAAATCAATTATATGGAAATGCAGTTCCATCCCTGGTCCTAAATGGGTCTATGGACCTAAGGGTAAGTATTTATCAATCTAAAGATTACATTTAGCTTAAGAATTTATATCTTATAAGGAGTCCTAGCTAATTAAAGCCTATTTTAAGGGATAAATAAAAAGTATTTTGAGAAACAAATTCTAGAGAGAAAAATTCCAGACAATTAAACACAGTGAGGAAGGGAAAGGGACACATATGTGAAAAATGAAACACTGATAAGCATACCTCAATTTTAAGAAAGTTCCTTCCCTTTATTTTTCTACTCTCACACGCATGTGGAATTCCTATTAAAATTGACTTTACTTAAGCAAATTTGTACCAAGAAAATTTAAAAAATAAATCGTTTTAAGCTTAAAAAAAAAAGATGCCCATGTAACCAACTCCCAAAACAGTACTGCCTTTGGGAATCTCTTTATTGGTAGTTGCCAAGAAATATTATGAGGGGCTTGATTATCTGGTTTTCTAATATGCAGATTAGATGAGGTACTGCAAGGGTAGATGCACTAATAGCAGATGAGGAACCATCTGACAGTGGGAAAATACAGTGAGGAAAAAAATGATAAAAAGCAGGTAGAAGAATTAAAAGCAGAATAGGCTTTACCAATAACACAAATAGTCCTACATAATTCAAGACTTTGAAGGCACCATTCTACTACCTCTAGTGTATAGTAAACTAATCTTTCTAATAATTTTGAATCAATAAAATCAGATAAAAACTTCAAAACCTCCCTTTTATCCTCAATTACCAACTGAGGATAGAAAAGACAGACCTGCGAACACCAAAAACACACTTTGATATCTTCAGCATTTCCTGAGTGGCAGCACTGCTTATCTGTAAATGACAAAATAGATGTTATATACAGAGGTATTTTTGTCAATTTAGTAGAACACTGTTGTGCCATATGAAACTTATCTTTGTATGATTTATGAAATACTTTAGAAGACCCACTTCATCATAAAGGAACCTCATTACCTCAATTATCACTGTATAAACCATTTTGTTTCAGTATCTAATTCTTCTAACAGATTCACTCTATTGGAAATGGACTCCTAGTTTCCCATGACTGCCTTTGAGCTAAATCTAGTGTACGGTAATCCATCGTCACTCTTCTACTATTCCTCTGCCACACTGCACAATTACCTTCACAGTCTAAAACTCAATTTTCACAGCTGCCCAGCTCTACTGCTAGGCCAGTTTCATCATTTTTAAGATGGGAATAATATTCACTTTCAAAGAATTATTATGAAAATTGAGAACTTGGTAGTTTCTGGTCTGGCATGGAAGGAGCTTACAGAAGTTGCCACTCCACCCTAACAAAAAAATATCTGAAAAAAAAAGTTAACAACTCTTCTTAGATCTGTCAGAGAAGTGAGGTCACCCCAAAATTGCTGACAGACAAATGGATAAGAAAACCATAACTTACTGGAGTAGAAACCCAGCCACTGCTAGGGAAGGAAAACCTGAACTCTAACTGACGGGCTGCTGGGGGTTGGCTCAGTGAGGACAAGTCTGAATTAAAAACTTCAGGCGAGGCCACCCTTCTGTAGTTTTCTCTCCAAAGAGCTCTATCAGGTCTATACAGTATCAGAGAAAAATTCCCTCATGCTTCCAACAGGGGGAGAGGAAAAGGAATGACTCTAATATATACCAGAGCATTCTATTCTCCTTAACAAGGTCTACCTACCCTCAGGAAAAACTATTTTGCCAGAACCAACTTGCTGGAGTTTTCTCAGAATCTAACCTATCTGAGAAAGTGAAGTAAACCAGCTTCCTCTAGCTTTCCACATGTGGGAAGAGAAATATCAAACCCCATCTCTCTCTTGCCTCCTGTCTCACCAAAAGGGGTATAGGGCACATACTGACAAGCACTGAGGATTGCAAATTACTTCTATACACCTATTAAAATGGTGAAAATCTGAAACACTGACAACATGAAATGCTGGTGAGGACTGTGGAGCAAAAGGAATTCTCAGTCACTGCTGTTGGGAATACAAAGTGGCCCTGCCACTATGGAAGATAGTTTAGTGGTTTCTTACAAAACCAAACATATTCTTACCATGTATGATCCAGCAATTGTGCGCCTTGGTAATTACCCAAGGGAGTTGAAAACTATGTCCACCCAAAAACCTACACATGATTTGCAGCAACTGTATTCGTAACTGCCAAAGCTTGGAACCAAAATTTCCCTTAGTAGGTGAATGGCTAAACTGGTACATCAAGATAATGCAATACTATTCAGTGTTGAAAAGAAATGAGCTATCCAGCCATGAAAAGACATGGAGGAACCTCAAATGCATAATGCCGCTAAAGGAACCTGAAATGCATGTCACTATGTGAAAGAAGCCAATCTGAAAAGGGCTCCATGCTGTGTAACTCCAACTATATAACATTGTGGAAAAGGCCAAATTATGGTGACAGGATTTTTAGGGCAAGGAAGCTAATTTGTGTGATTCTATAATGGTGGATCCATGTCATTATACATTTGTCCAAATTCATAGAGTGTACACCACCAAGAGTGAATCCTAATGTAAACTATAGACTTTGGGTGATTATGATGAGTCACTGCCGGTTCACTTGTCCCCTTGGTTATACGTATGGTTATACTAGTGGGGTTGCTGTCGTAGAATTCTATGTTTAAACTTTTGATCAACTGCCAAATTGTTTTCCAAAGCACTTGTACCATTTTATATACCCACTAGCAGTGCACAAGGGTTCCAATTTCTGCACAGTCACTATAAAACTTATTTATTATTAAGTCATTCTAGTGGCTATAAAGTGGTATCTCACTGTAGTTTTGACTATATTTCCCTAAAGGATAATAACATTGACTATCTTTTCATGTGCTTGCTGGTCATTTGAATAGACATTTGGAGAAATGTCTATTCAGATCCTTTGTCCATTTTTAATTGGGTTGTGTTTTTCATTATTGAGTTGTAAGAAAAATTGTAAAAATTCTTTACTGTTGTCCCTTGTCAGACACATGATTTGCCGAGGTTTTCTATTTTGTGGGTTGTCTTTTTACTTTCTCAATGGAGTTAATAACACAAAAGTTATTAATCCTGATGAATCCAATTTATTTTCTTGTTATCTGAGCTTTTAGTGTTTTATCTAAGAAAAATTTTGCCTAACCCAAGATCACGAAGATTTACCCCTATGTTTTCTTCTAAGGATTACATTTTTAGGTCTCACACTTAGGTACATGATCCATTTTGAGTTTTTTGTGTGTGTATAGTGTATGGAAATTTATTCTTTTCCATATGACCATCCTGTTGTTACAGCACCTTTTGAAGGGTATTCTTTCCCCGTTATCTTGGCACTCCTCCCCAAAAATCAATTGTCCATAAGTGTAAGGGTTTATTTTTCGACTCTTCAGTTATGTTCCATTGATTTCTATGTCTATTTTTAATGCTAGTACTACACTACCTTTGTAATAACTTTGAAATAAGAAGAGTGACTCTTCCAAATTTATTCGTATTATTCAACACTTACTATTCAACAACTTTTGGCTATTCTTAGTCCCTTTTAATTTCACATGAACTTTAGAATAGGTTGCCAATTTCTGCAAATAAGCCAGCTGGGATTGAGAACGCCTCATTATTAAACTTAAAAAAATCAACCTACATTGACGCATCATTAGCATCCAAAGTTCATAGTTATGTTTACACTATATAGTCTACTAAGTACACAATAACATTATACAACTTAGCTAAAATACACTATTGCTAAAAATGCTAACCATCATCTGAGCTTTCAGAGAGTTGTGATTATAATATGTAAAAGTTCACTGGACTTATATATAAAAGTTAAGATACTGTTAGTTATACTACCAAAGATATACTCTTTAATATATATAAACAAAAGGTTTATTTACAAACACACACACACATATATTATTACACTTTAACTGTATAAGATTATACAACTCCCTCTAAATTCAGCTCACCACCTTCTGGTTATCCTTTCAGCTTCAAGCTCCCTCACTCACAGTTTAATCAGAACGGTTCTTTTGGTTTATTCATCTTTACACTGATGTTCATGTAAGTCTTCATTTGAAGTCTTCAGAAGCTAAGAAGTAAATCTGTGATTCACTCTTCCCTATCACAAATTGATCCCCCTACCTCAAAAGTCTACATGAAACAATTTAATGTTTGATTATATACTGTTTCACACTGAACTAATACATGCTTCATGTATACACATTATTCTTGTCCCCTTAACTAAAATGACAATTTCTTAAGGGTAAAGGACCCATATCTCCTTTCCCCTTGGTGCCTAACATGTAGTTGCTGACGGAGAGAAGAAACTAGTCCTGGTTTTTATCTGTTTACGTTAAACTGCATGACATAAGAAATTACTATCAAAATTACATGTAATTTTGTTGCATCAGTTAAAAAAGTCTTACTCTTTTTAAAGTCACTCAGCT
This sequence comes from Manis pentadactyla, assembly GCF_030020395.1. Classification (NCBI taxonomy): domain Eukaryota; kingdom Metazoa; phylum Chordata; class Mammalia; order Pholidota; family Manidae; genus Manis; species Manis pentadactyla. Next base: position 40,876,016 of record NC_080022.1, on the reverse strand, counting down.
TCATAAGATTTCAGAAAATTTTAATAAACTTAGAAACAAATATATCTGGAGGACTGCTTTCTTCATTCGCATGCTTTCAGATCCCTTAGTTACCTTACTGTACGCTCTCTGAATTAAGTAACAAGATAATTACTCAACTGGCCCCTGGGAGCACACTCAAGGTTGGCTATTTAATTAAAAGACAGGTATATGTGCACATTCATATCAACTTGAACCTAAAACATACTTAATCCATTAAAATAAGGAATTCTAAGATTTCAAAAGCAACATATCATAAAGCCAAACTGAGTATCAAAATCAAAAGGTCAGGCAGATTCCCTAAGAGCACAAAATATATTTAGTTCTCCCTTATCACTTAACTTTTCAATTGCAAGTAGCAATCTCTTCTGCCATTAAAAACACACACTTTGGCTGTCTATAAAACCAGCTTTTCTTCATATCTTTCCACTTCCTGAGTCTTTAGTATCCTTACCACCTCATTATAAATTTCATTTATATCACAATTGCAAAAATCCTTAATTATGAGTAAGTTAACAGTATCATGAATACATGTGAAATTCAATATAAAAGTTAGTGGTAAGGAAAATCAACTTCTAGAAATTGGTTACAGCCTATTTTTTTAAATAACCTATCTGACTACAGGGCAGAAATACATCATCCCTAACTCTTTGCTTGAAGGAAGGTAGACGATTAGATTCAGAAATGGCTAAGGCAAGATGACAAAGGAATATTAACAGCTAATTTCATTTGTATTTACAATCATCCTCTGCTCCTCATTTCCAGAATTCATCTTGGCTGAGACACAGTAAACACAGAAGACAAAGAGAAAAGTGGCACACATTGAAGAAAAGTCAGGGAGAACCTACAGTAGTCATTCTGTGACAATTTTTCTATTTAGAAGAAACCGAATAAAAGTTAAGATGTTTAAAAGGAGAATCCTATCCTACCTAAAGGATGGGATTTTAAATAATCTAAATTTTACAGCAAAACATGGAGGCTTCTATGAACTATTTATTAAAAAATGTTTTTAAGAAAGTCAAGTTCTTAGATCTTACGTACCAAGTAACTCATTATCCCTATTTTCTCAGGTTACCCTATAATTAGCTCTCGAATTAAACTCTTGATGCATAGACTGTCCTACTCTTAATGGTGTATACATTCTTAATGGCAGAATCAGCCTTAATCAAAGGACATCCAGAGTAGGAGATGAGGCATAAACAAAACCCCTGCAACAATGGTTACAAATAATGGTTATATCCTTGCTTATTTACTAAAAATAAAATAAAGTAAATAAAGCTAAAGTACATGGAACATAAACCAAACTCAAATGAAAAATGTGCAGAGATTAACTTCTCCAATGTTCATGCAATTTATAAATTAGAAGTGAGTAAGACACTCAATATAGTCAGATAAAATAGTTAATGTGGGAAAGAAAAATAGCAGAACCCTTTAAAGTACAAAGGCCAAACACTAGCACATGCATAAACATAAAACCTCATGCTCTTACAGAAAAATGTAATAACTGATTTTCACATTTACTCAAGTATTTGAGTGCCTGCTATCTGAAAAGCATGGTTCCAGCAATGTAAAGATGAATCATCAGACTGGGATTCTTAGAGATGTGACATTGCTATAAATAATTAAAAATCAAATAGGAAGTGTAAAGTGTCCTAAGAATGGTAAACAAAGGGCTAAAGGAGTTCAGATTAAGACATTACTCGTGTTGGAGATCAGAAAAGGATCCATGGCACCAAGCTGGACTTTGAAAGCTTGAATTTATATGGGGAACCATTAAGAAAATGAGCAAAAGCAGACACTGAAAAGCCAAAGGCATATATATAAATACAAACTACTCTGAGTAAATAGGTTGTATACAAGACTACAAAAACACTGGAGAAGTTTATAAGGAGCCAGATCATGACTTTGAATGCTAAAACAGAAATCTTCAGTGATGAGTCATGTAGAATCATTAAGGATTAAGAGGAATGGGAACTGATCTGGATAGTTTATCTAGCAGCAAGGAATGAAATGAATGGGGAAGAAAGGAGACATCAATTGGGTTATGGTGACAGGTAATGAGGACCTCATTCATGGTGGTAAAAGTATAAGAGGGAAAAGGCATAAATCTAAGTTAGTCACTGGATGTCTACAATGCATAAGGTGCCATTCATTCCACACCACAAAAGAAATTTATATATATATATGTATTTTTTATTAAGGTATTATTGACATACAATCTTATTCTCAGGTTTCACATGAGCAACATTGTGGTTACTACATTCCCCCTCATTACCAAGTCCCCACCATATACCCCACAACATCACTGTCCATCAGCATAGTAAGATGCTATAGAATCACTACTTGCCTTCTTTGTGCTATACTGCCTTCCCCATGCCCCACCTATATTATGTGTGCTAATCATAATACCTCTTAATCCCCTTCTCCCTCCCTCCCCACCCCTTCCATTTGGTAACTGCTAGTCTATTCTTGGGTTCTGTGAGTCTGCTGCTGTTTTGTTCCTTGCGTTTTTGCTTTGTTGTTATACTCCACAGATGAGTGAAATCATTTGGTACTTGTCTTTCTCCACCTGGCTAATATTTCACTGTGCACAATACCCTCTAGCTCCATCCATGTTGTTGCAAATGGTAGAAATGGTAGGATTTGTTTTCTTCTTATGGCTGAATAATATTCCATTGTGTCTACGTATCTTCTTTATCCATTCATCTACTGATGGACACTTAGGTTGCTTCCATGTCTTGGCTATTGTAAATAGTGCTGCAATAAACACAGGGCTGCATATGTCTTTTTGAATCTGTGATCTTGTTTACCATGGGAGAAATTTTTAAAATCTTAACACAACATTCTCATTTTTAAGAAACTATAATCTAGAAAAATAGTAATTGTTTAAGCACCAAGAGCTAACTAGTAAGGTAATTTAGGATTTCCACATAAACATTACAAACTAAAGTACTGCACTTAAAGAAACTGAAAGTGCAAAAGAAAATGGTCAGGAAAGGCTTTAAGAGACTGGAGTTGACCTGTACCTTAATGTAAAGGCAGAACTTCAAAGGAGAGGGGTGGATAAAATTTCACACAAAGGAAATTTTTAAAGTTAATCTGTTTATTAAGACCAAGATGTGAAATACATTTTGAGGTAATTTCCACCAAAAAGGTAAACAAAATGCTAATACATAAAAACAAATCTTCAATTAACTGAATTTAACTTCAAAAAGTTATCAGAAAAACAAGGTATGAATGTATTATTACAACTTTTAATGCTTAAAAATAAGCATATTATTTTATTCTATTTCTTAAAGGAGGTAGTTACTTTTAATGAGTTCCATGAGACCAAGCCTTCTTTTAAAAGTTATCTTGAAGAAAACTTTATTCTGTCACAATTTGAACTATCCAAAATGTTGCTTTGTTTTTTTGTAAAAGGAGTTCCTCAAAACATAATATGATAACCTCTCTTCATATTTTACATGTGACAACGAGGATTTGAACGCAGATTCATCTGACTCCAAAACCAGAGCCACACTTGCCCTCACTCCTGTACTAACAATAACTTTTCTTGATTTTAAAATCTCAAATACATTAATCACAAAGTGTAAGACAAGAGGAAGAGATTAGTAAATCTCAAACTACATAACTACTGCAAAACTGAGTGAGTGGTACCAATCTTTGTGTATATATATATATATATATATATATATATATATATATATACACACACACACATAGTATTCAGACAGAAATACTGTAGTGGCTTTTGTTGTTGTCCAGTGAATATTATGCTCTTTCTAACACAGTGCTGCTCTTGAATTAGCATATGACAAAGGAGTGTCTTAGAGTGACAGTAATACCTCAATCTGTTCACATATACCTTTCATCACTGGGCTACCTACCTGGCCCTTTCCTCTTAGTGGCCTTCATTTCCCAGGCTTGAATGACTTATCCTCCATCTCACAACCCTTCTAAGACTGCCCTTGATGGGTATATTTCCCTTGTATTCTTTTTTAAACATTCAGGAAGGAGAGAGTTGAGAGTATGCCAAACTTCTTTTTATCTTACAATTGAAGAAAAGCTTCAACTTCTTTCCTCCATTTCTTTAATAACAAGGATTCAAGTGTTTTCTCATAAACATTTTGTATAATATAGGGTGAAAAAAACCTAAATTATTTTATCAGTAATTATTTCAAACCAATCTCTATATTTAATATTATTGGGACTTAATTTTTAGGACTGAGTACTTAAAAATGATTCATAACAAAAGAAAAAAGGCACTAGGATATGCTTAGTTCTTTTAAGACATTTGACTGCACTTGCCTCCAAATAAACAGTTATATTTCATTTCATTTCAAAGAAATCCATTCACTCAACCAATAATTGAGTGCCTAATGTGTGCAGACTGTTCTAGGTGTTCAGGAAACAATTTTTTAAATCCCCTTTCCTCAGGGTGCTTACTACATAGTGAGAGGAGACAGATAATAAAAAATAAAGACTGTGTTAGAAAGTGATAAATACTATGGGTATGGGAGAAAAATTGAACAGGGGGAGAATTCTAGGGTGTTGAGACAGGGTTGTAATTTTAAATAGAGATGTCAGAGATGGTTTAAGGTGTCATATGAGTAAAGACTTAAAGAAGGTGAGGGAATAAGTAAGCCATGGTGATACCTGGGGGAAAAGTACTCCAGGTATGGAAACAACCAGGGCAAAGGTCCTGGAGCATCTTAGGAACAAGCAGGCCAGAGAAGCTAAAGGAAAGCCAGCAGGGAGGAGAGTAGGAGAGTTGTCAAGAGAGGTATGTTTGAGGACAGAAGAAAAGACTGTGTAGGGTTTATGGGATACTAAGGAATTTGGCTTTTATTTAAATGAAATGGGAATGCACAGAGTTGCAAAGTGACAAGATCTTTTTACATCAGAATCACTCTGGCTGCTGGGTTCAGAACAGATTATAGGGAGGGAAGGGTAAAGGCAGAGAGACCAGTTAGGAAGCCACTAACGAACCCAGTACAGAAATATGTACTTCCTATATGCTTTCACCATAACAGTGCAGCATTTACTTTTAAGCATAAGTAAATAAAACAAACCTCTCCAATCCTGCTAATAGGAAATAACTGAAATTTAAGTTTTACTTCAGAGTTCTTGACATATATGTACATTGTGCAACACAAACACAAAGGCCATCTCTTAACTACTCACTACAGGAACATACCAAGTGTTTTCCTTTATAGTCAGCTATTCCCTTTATGAATTTTTTAAAAATCCTATTTCAGCTGAGACTATTCTTTTAAGAAATAAACCAATATTCGTGTAGCTCTGTTAATTATATACCAACAAAAAAATTACATTTTTTTGAAGAAAAAAATTATTTCCACCTACTGAACATATATATCATCTACCTTGGATTGGTATTTCTTAGCTCATCTAAATTAACCATTCCCCAAAATCTTATTTCCTTTGTGGGGGAAAATTTTTTTTTCTAAAAGTTTCTTTTTTGCTCCTATCTTAAATTATTTTACTTCCAATTGATACCAAATTTGCATATCAGTATCTAAGTCATTGACTTCAGGAAAGGGCAACCACAAAAAACTCCAACTGTCACAACATGTTTCAAAAAATGTTCCTTCATGATGCCAAAACTCTCATTGACAAACAGAATTCCCAAAAATTCTAAAGAAGTTATCCTTAACACTGTAGTATCATATGGGTAAGAGAAACAAAGCAATAAGTCAAAGATACCAATTTGCCTGGAAAGGGGCTAGGGAATATGGGAGATTTTGAAATAAAATTTATACCCCTAAAAAACTTGTTCATGAAACAACTGAAATAAGCACTTTGTTCTATAGTATAAGGGAAATGAAAAGTGAGATATAAACAATATACTTGCTTCAAAGATTCAGAAAGACATCCAGATTTAGATTGGATTTTTAAGAGACTTCACCTGTGACAACTGTATGGAAGGAATGGATATATAAACTTACAACACGGACAATTCAAATTCATTAATTCATTCAATATTTAGGTTTTTCTTTTGTGCCAGAAATTACACAAAGCACTGGGGACATCGTCCTTATTCTCAAGGGCTTATAGTCTTCATTTATCCCAGTTACTGAGTATCTACTATGAGCCAGATGCTGGAGATACAACAGCAAACAGGTGAGACAGGATCCCTACCTGCATGTAGCTTACACTGGGGAAGGAAGGAAATGCCTTAAGGATGAGACAACATCTAACTAAACAAGGATATTAACTCTCAAGAGTTATATGTACTGTTTAAGTAAGTGTTGAGGGTTCTGGGGACACAAGGGAGTGCTGGATTCAGAGCAGGAGGGAGGGGAATGTAGGGACTTCAGATGTGAGGTGACACAAGAGCTGAGTCTTCAAAGAGGCTTAGATGTGCACCTGGCTGACCTTGGGGGAAGGGCTCCAAGCAGAAGGAGCAACTGGAGCAACTGCAGAGAGGTGTGAACAGGCTGGTGTATTTGGTAGGACTGGAATACAAGAATGTCAGATAGTCATGGAGGCTTCAATTAAATGCCCTTGAAGGATTTTATTCAGAAAACCAACATATACAATCAGGTTTTTCTGGTGTGATGAGACACTGATTTACACAGGAATGAGAAAAGAATAACACTAGATGATGTCACCACATGAAACAACAAAGGAGAATGCCTAGTTAGAAAACTAAACTGCCTTCAGGAAAAAAATTAAGCCATTTAATTATTCAAGCCCGACTGGAAATAAAGCTTTTAACAAACATCATTTAAAATCGAAAAAAGTAGAAGAAAGGCTTTGTGTATCTTGTACATTATTGCATCCACATATATTTTGAGTTTTCTCAAGAGGTCTTGGCTCTTCATGAATTGTGTAAACACATCTGGAGCTGCTGATTGCTGTACAAAAAGCAATGAAACTTAGGAGAAAAGTCTTTGATACACAGGGAGAACCATGAGCAACACCAGGTATTTCTTAAGTCAGGTTTAAAGCTTTCCAAAGTTCAAGATAATCAAGTTTTATTGAATCAGCGCGTTTAAAAGCCGTGTCATAGGGGTAGACCAAAAAGAGGAGGGGTTACAAATTAATATATACATATATATAAACAAGTAACTCGATGTCGTTGGGTCTAAAATCACCACTTGACGAACTTCTCCCAAGTATTAGAAATGAACACCTATCAGATCCATTAACAGACAGAGAAGAGGGAGAGAAGGAAGGGAGTGGACAACACATGAAAATATAAATGGGGTGAGGGACAACCACCTAACTAGAACCCACAATCCAACCGGCGGCGCGATAAGGAAATCATCTCTAAGCTTCACAGCTCAGACCCCACGATTCAGACAAAAAAGCAAGAAAATGTCACTCCCAAACTCCAAAAGCGAACTACAAGCCACCAGCCAAGGGGATATGATCACAGACTCTGATCCCCGAACTCAAGGACAGAGAGTGCCACCCCATAACGGGGTGGAGGTGAGGTGAAGGTTCCCCCTATTCTGGGAGCGAAGAGCAATCACCCTTAGATGACGGGGTCAGTCACACGTAGACCCGTCAATCCCGGCCGGAGCCGCTCTACTTGCACCCCCGCCTCCCCAACACACACACCCTCCCCTACCTGATATGGCGGCGGCGGCTCTTGCTCCGGCTCCGTCCCCTCGCCAAAACTAGCCCGGTCAGACTGAGACTCGTGAAGCAGGGAGATGTCATCCGAAGTGGGGGATTTGAGGCAGTTCCCCATCTTCTGGGGCTGGGCGTGTGATATGGGGGCGGAAGAACGTGGCGGGGTCGTTCGCACGCTCCGCGGTCAGCCTGTCAGCGAGGTGGGGTCGGGCGGCAGGCCGGGGCTCAGGCGGCGGCGGCTCCTCCGTTCCCCAGCGCCGCCGAAGCGCCGCTCATGCCAGGCCCCGGCGGTGGGGGCTCAAGGCCGGGTCGCGGGCTCTGCTGGGGTCGCGGCGGTCGCCTCCGGCTGAGCGAAGAATGGGGGGGGCGGGGAGACGAAGCACTTCCCCACCCCGCCCCCCCAAGGGGCGGCGGCGGCCACGGAGCTGCTGGGCCTAATCCAGGTCAGAAGGGTGGGGGCGCGCCCGTCGCGGTCACCTCAGCTGCTGCCTCAGCGGCTCCTGCCCCTGCCGACGCCGGAGCCGCGGCCGCAGCCGCGGGCCTCATTCTACGCCGCCTCAAAGCGGCGGCGGCACTCAGAACGAGGCCAGCTGCGGCCCTGCGTCACGCCGCCGTGCGTGCTCGGGTCCCGCCCCCGGCGCCGGGAGGCGTGGACGGCCCCGGCTGCTCCCCATTCCCACCCGCCTTGCAGCTGTTCCTAGGGCCGCGCTAGTTTCTGTCTCTCTTAACAGTTGGCTACGTACCTGACTCCGAAATCTCTCTCCAGTCTCTCGTGCTTCCCCACATCCACTTTTTCCTCCCCGTTTGTTTCGGTTCTTACCTGTGCACTGTTCTGAAAGTCTTCTCACCACCTTATGCCAAGTGATCTATTTATAAACCCGAATCTGAATGGATCACTCCCAAGGTTAAAATGTTAAATGCTTCCCCTGTGTCACCTCAGAATGAAGTCAAAGCTCACTAACGAACCTTCCCTACCTTTCCAAACACTTCCTTATCCTCCTACATCACAGCCAGATTCTTCTTCCAGTTGTCTATCTTAGATTGTTCTATTTCTTTCCATTCCCACCACCATCTTCCAAGCCACCATCATCTCTCGCCCCCATTACTGCAACACTCTCAGCTGTTCTCCCAGCATTCACCATTGCCCCCATCCAATCCATTATTTGCACAGTTGAATAATCTTTTTAAAATATAAGTCTGATCATGTCATTCCCGCTTAAAACCTTCAATGGCTTACCAATTCTGTTATGACTGTTGTGACTAAGCATTAATTCTTAAATGGTTTACAAATCTGACTGCCCCCCCCCCAATCTTAGTAGCAGCATTGTCCTCTTACATATCTAAATTATAGGCTATTTTAAATAAAGTATTTTTGGTTATCTAGAAGGCTGTTCCCTCTGCCTGAGGACTTTACCCATATTGTTTATCTGACAGAACGTCAACCACCCCGACCTTCCACCTCCCATCAGGCTAGCCGTTATTCCCATTTGTCCTTCCAGGACTCAGCTTCATTTCTCCCAAAAAGCCTCTCCTAATCCTCCAGTCTGAGTTAGTTGCTTCCTCTTTGCTCTGTCGCTGAACTTTTCTGTCACAGCCTGATTAAGCTGAATCATCTATCCTTCCTCTATGCAAGGGCTGGCACATTGCCTAAAGGTAGAGTAGGCTCTCTTAGTTGAATGAACAAACAGCTCAAGAAGCAATGTATGCAAAGGAAGGTAACAAGAAAGTTGAGAATGAATGCTCCTAACATTCAACAAGAAGACAAGTGGGTCTCTCAACCCCCTTTCTTTCATTCATCATTTACTGATTGAGTAATTGACTGATTCTGTGTACAAGACCTTATGCTAGGCACTAGGGAAACTGATATACCAGACCTGGCTTTTTCATGATGGATGCCACAGTCTAGCTTGGAAGACAAGGGAACAGATGAATCCTTCTGCCATACCCCCATCAAAGGTTTTTAGAGGATTCTTAGAAGTAGGATTGGGTTAAACTGGTCCTTATCTGAATGCTTTAACTTTGGAGTCCTGTTCTAAAAAAAATTACTCTCTTATTTAAATACAGTCATGTCTCATATTAAGTAAAACCTTTTTGCTATTTGCCCTTTTCGTCAAGACTTGCCTGCCTTCCTCTAATAGCCCCCACCTAAATAGGTGTATCCCTAATGCCTTGATTGTATCAGAATATTTCAAATATCCTCAAGAATCATTGCTTAATTCTCTAGCTTGGTAAAGTGAAATTACTGGATCTTTTGGGAGGAAAATGTCAGGCATTTGCCTCTTTGCCCCCACTGTCATTTTCCTTATCTCCTCTGAGCTATTGCAACAGCTTCTTCTCTTTCTTTAAACTAAGTTAAACTGTATATTTTTTAAAGCATAGGAAAAAAATCCTGGAAAGTTGCGTAACAATGTGGTTGTTTGGGGTAGTAAGATTATGGGTTTTTTGTCTGCCAAATATTTCTATTTTGCAATTTTTATGTAATGAGTATAACTTCTTTAATATATTTCAATGAAGTTGTACTACTTTGTCCATAAAGATTAAGCAGATGTTTTGTTAGATTTAGTCTTAGGTACTTTATATTTCCACTGTAATAAACACCATCATTTAAAACATATTTTTTCTTTTGCTGTTGTATAGAAATGTAGTTATTTAAAAATTTTTGATCAGATATGTAGAACTTTGCTAATAACTCATAAGTTTGGGGGGGCTTCCCATATAAACAATTATATCACCTGCAAATAATCACAGGTTTCTTTCTTCCTTTCCATACCAAAAAGAAATTCTCTATACCCTTATAGCTTTGTTTGTTTTTCTTGTCTTATTGCACTGGCTAGACTCCAGCATAATGTCAAATAGAAGCAGCTATCACTGGCATACTGGACTTATTCCAAATTTTAAAGGAAATGTTTCCAGTGTTTTACCTTTAAGTATGATGTTTACTATAGGGTTACTATGTTTTTGTTGTTGTTGTTGTAATCATTTGCCAGGTTAAGGGAGTTAACTTCTATTTTTAGTTTGGTAGGAGTTTTAATAGGAATTAGTATTGAATTTTACCAAATACTTTTCCTGAATCTGTTGTGATGACCATGTTTTCTCTTCCATTCTGTTCTACATTGATTTACATTAATAAAGTTTTATATTCTTCTTGTATTTCTTGTTTAAACTTAGCTTGATCACAGTGTAATTTTATAAATCCAACATTGAATTTGGTTTACTAATATTTTGTTTAAGACATTTCCATCTATATTATTACTGATATTTATTGATTTATAGTTTTATTTTCTTATACTGTCTTTCCTTGGTATTAAAGTTATACTAACCATACGAAATTAGTTGTAGAGAATTCCCTCTTCTACTAACTCTGAAAGAGTTTGCATAAAATTGGAATTATCTATTCCTTGAATGGTAAAATTACCTATAAAATCCTTTTTTTTATAAGGTATTGATATACACTCTTATGAAGGTTTCACATGAAAAACATTGTGCTTACTATATTCACCCATATTATCAAGCCTCCCCCTGCAACAGCTTCTTAATGAAGCCCTTGCCTCAATCCATTCTCCACACTACTGCCATGAAAAATGTGATCAAAGAGCATTCATAGGCCTCTGGTTCATAAATTTGGCATGGTGTTAAGGCCTTGCACCACCTGGTCCCATCCTCATTTTCCATATCACTCCAATTCCAACCAGGCATCCTACGATCCAGCCACATCATACTACTTGCCTTGCCCTCAATTTTAATGATGCTTTTCTACCTCTGACTTTTTGTCATGCTGTTTCCTTCTACTGAAATACAGCCATATTTTTAAGACCCTCCTTAAATACCACTTTCTTCATGTAGCTGTCCTTTCATTTTGCTTAGTTGGAATATATCTAGCAATATAAAATAACTGGGATCTATTATTCTATTATATTGTGTATATCTTTATATCATACATAAATATTTTAAAATAATTTTTTTTATTTTGGTATCATTAATCTACAATTACATGAGGAACATTATGTTTACTAGACTCCCACCATCACCAAGTTCCCAAAAAACCCCATTACAGTCACTGTCCAACAGCTTTGTAAGATGCAGTAGAATTACTACTTGTCTTTTCTGTGTTGCACAGCACTCCCAGTGCCCCCCCTCCACATTATACATGCTAATCACAATGCCTCCTTTCTTTTTTTCCACCCTTCCCTTCCCACCCATCCTCCAAGTCCCTTTACCTTTGGTAACTGTTAGTCCATTCTTGGGTTCTGTGAGTCTGCTGCTGTTTTGTTCCTTCAGTTTTTTCTTTGTTCTTATACTCCACATATGAGTGAAATCATTTGGTACTTGTCTTTCTCTGCCTGGCTTATTTCACTGAGCATAATACCCTCTAGCTCCATTCATGTTGTTGTGAATAGTAGGATTTGTTTTCTTCTTATGTCTGAATAATATTCCATTGTGTATATGTACCACATATTCTTTACCCATTCATCTACTGATGGACACTTAGGTTACTTCCATTTCTTGGCTATTGTAAATTGTGCTGTGATAAACATAGGGGTGCATATGTCTTTTTCAAAGTGGGCTACAGCATTCTTAGGGTAAAATCCTAGAAGTGGAATTGCTGGGTCAAATGGTATTTCTATTTTGAGTTTTTTGTGGAACCTCCATACTGCTTTCCACAATGGTTGAACTAGTTTACATTCCCACCAGCAATGTAGGAGGGTTCCCCTTTCTCCACAACCTCACCAACATTTGTTGTTGCTTGTCTTTTGGATGGTGGCAATCCTTACTGGTGTGAGGTGATATCTCATTGTGGTTTTAATTTGCATTTCTCTGATGACAAGCGATGTGGAGCATCTTTTCATGTGTCTGTTGGCCATCTGAATTTCGCCTTTGGAGAACTGTCTGTTCAGCTCCTCTGCCCATTTTTTAATTGGATTATTCGCTTTTTGTTTGTTGAGGTGTGTGATCTCTTTATATATTTTGGATGTCAAACCTTTATCAGATCTGTCATTTATGAATATATTCTCCCATACTGTAGGATGCCTTTTTGTTCTATTGATGGTGTCCTTTGCTGTACAGAAGCTTTTCAGCTTGATATAGTCCCACTTGTTCATTTTTGCTTTTGTTTCCCTTGCCTGGGGAGATACGCTCATGAAGAGGTCACTCATATTTATGTCTAAGAGATTTTTGTCTTTGTTTTTTTCTAAGAGTTTTATGGTTTCATGGCTTACATTCAGGTCTTTGATCCATTTCTAATTTACTTTTGTGTATGGGGTTAGACAATGACCCAGTTTCATTCTCTTACATGTAGCTGTCCAGTTTTGCCAACACCAACTGTTGAAGAGGCTGTCATTTCCCCATTATATATCCATGGCTCCTTTATTGTATATTGATTGACCATATATGTTTGGGTTAATGTCTGGACTCTATTCTGTTCCACTGGTCTGTGGATCTGTTCTTGTGCCAGTACCAAATTGTCTTGATTACTGTGGCTTTGTAGAAGAGCTTGAAGTTGGGAAGCGAGATCCCCCCCCACTTTATTCTTCCTTCTCAGGATTGCTTTGGCTATTCGAGGTCTTTGGTGGTTCCACATGAATATAAGAACCATGTGTTCCAGTTCGTTGAAGAACTGTTGGTATTTTGATAGGGATTGCATTGAATTTGTAGATTGCTTTAGGCAGGTTGGCCATTTGACAATATTAATTCTTCCTAGCCAAGAACATGGGATGAGTTTACATTTGTTAGTGTCCTCTTTAATTTCTCTTAACAGTGTCTTGTAGTTTTCAGGGTATAGGTCTTTCACTTCCTTCTTTAGGATTATTCCTATGTATCTTATTCTTTTTGATGCAATTGTGAATGGAACTGATTTCCTGATTTCTCTTTCTGCTAGTTCATTGTTAGTGTTTAGGAAAGCAACAGATTTCTGTGTATTAATTTTGTATCCTGCAACTTTTCTGAATTCCGATATTAGTTCTAATAGTTTTGGAGTGGAGTCTTTAGGGTTTTTTCTGTACAATATCCTGTCATCTGCAAATAGTGACAGTTCGACTTCTTCTTTACCAATCTCGCTTCCATGTATTTCTTTGTTTTGTCTAATTGCTGTGGCTAGGACCTCCAGTACTATGTTGAATAACAGTGGGGAGAGTGGGCATCCCTGTCTTGTTCCTGATCTTAGAGGAAAAACTTTCAGCTTCTTGCTGTTCAGTATGATGTTGGCTGTGGGTTTATCATATATGGCCTTTATTTTGAGGTACTTGCCCTCTATACCCATTTTCTTGACAGTTTTTATCATGAATGGATGTTGAATTTTGTCAAATACTTTTTCAGCATCTATGGAGATGATCATGTGGTTTTTGTCCTTCTTTTTGTTTATGTGGTGAATGATGTTGATAGATTTTTGAATGTTGTACCATCCTTGCATCCCTGAGATGAATCCCACTTGGTCATCATGTGTTATCCTCTTGATGTATTTTTGAATTCTGTTTGCTAATATTTTGTTGAGTATTTTTGCATCTATGTTCATCAGGGATATTGGTCTGTAATTTTCTCTTTTGGTGGGGTTTTTGCCTGGTTTTGGTATTAGGGTGATGCTGGTTTTGTAGAATGAGTTTGGGAGTATTCTCTTCTCTTCTATTTTTTTGGAAAACTTTAAGGAGAATGGGTATTATGTCTTCTCTGTATGTATGATAAAATTCTATGGTAAATCCATCTGGCCCAGGGGTTTTGTTCTTGGGTAGTTTTTTGATTACTGCTTCAATTTCGTTGCTGGTGATTGGTCTGTTTAGATTTTCTGTTTCTTCCTTGGTCAGTCTTGGAAGGTTGTATTTTTCTAGGAAGTTGTCCATTTCTCCTAGGTTTTCCAGCTTGTTAGCATATAGGTTTTCATAGTATTCTCTAATAATTCTTTGTATTTCTGTGGGGTCCGTCGTGATTTTTCCTTTCTCGTTTCTGATTCTGTTGATGTGTGTTGACTCTCTTTTTCTCTTAATAAGTCTGGCTAGAGGCTTATATATTTTGTTTATTTTCTCAAAGAACCAGCTCTTGGTTTCATTGATTTTTTCTATTGTTTTATTCTTCTCAATTTTGTTTATTTCTTCTCTGATCTTTATTATGTCCCTCCTTCTGCTGACTTAGGCCTCATTTGTTCTTCTTTTTTCCATTTTGATAATTGTAACTTTAGACTATTCATTTGGGATGTTCTTCCTTCTTTAAATAGGCCTGGATTGCTATATACTTTCCTCTTAAGACTGCTTTTGCTGCGTCCCACAGAAGTTGGGGCTTTGTGTTGTTGTTGTCATTTGTTTCCATATATTGCTGGATCTCCATTTTAATTTGGTTGTTGATCCATTGATTATTTAGGAGCATGTTGTTAAGCCTCCATGTGTTTGTGAGCCTTTTTGCTTTCTTTGTACAATTTATTTCTAGTCTTATACCTTTGTGGTCTGAAAAGTTGGTTGGTAGAATTTCAATGTTTTGGAATTTACTGAGGCTCATTTTGTGGCCTAGTATGTGGTCTATTCTGGAGAATGTTCCATGTGTACTTGAGAAGAATGTGTATCCTGTTGCTTTTGGGTGTAGAGTTCTGTAGATGTCTATTAGGTCCATCTGTTCTAGTGTGTTGTTGAGTGCCTCTGTGTCCTTACTTATTTTCTGTCTGGTGGATCTGTCCTTTGGCATGAGTGGTGTGTTGAAGTCTCCCAAAATGAATGCATTGCATTCTATTTCCTCCTTTAATTCTGTTCATATTTGTTTTACATATGTTGGTATTCCTGTATTGGGTGTACATATATTTATAATGGTTATAACCTCTTGTTGGACTGACCTCTTTATCATTATGTAATGTCCTTCTTTATCTCTTTATCTTTTTACTTTCTTTGTTTTGAAGTCTATTTTGTCTGATACAAGTACTGCAACACCTGCTTTTTTCTCCTTGTTGTTTACATGAAATATCTTTTTCCATCCCTTGACTTTTAGTCTGTGCATGTCTTTGGATTTGAGGTGAGTCTCTTGTAAGCAGCATATGGATGCGTCTTGCTTTTTTATCCATTCTATTACTCTGTACCTTTCGATTGGTGCATTCAGTCCATTTACATTTAGGGTGACTATTGAAAGATTTGTACTTATTGCCATTGCAGGCTTTAGATTCATGGTTTCCAAGGGTTCAAAGTTAGCTTCTTTACTATCTTACCGTCTAACTTAACTCACTTATTGAGCTATTATAAACACAGTCTGATGATTCTTTATTTCTCTTCCTTCTTATTCCTCCTCTTCCATTCTTTATATGTTAGGTGTTTTATTTTGTGCTCTTTCGTGTTTCCTTTGACTGCTTTTGTGGGTAGAGTTGATTTCATTTTTTGCCTTTAGTTAGTATTTGGTTGGCCTGCTTTCTTTGCTGTGATTTTATTTTCTCTGGTGACATCTATTAAGCCTTAGGAGTGCTTCCATCTAGAGCAGTCCCTCTAAAATACCCTGTGGAGTTGGTTTGTGGGAGGTAAATTCCCTCAACTTTTGCTTGTCTGTAAATTGTTTAATCCCTCCTTCATATTTAAATGATAATCATGCTGGATACAGTATCCTTGGTTCAAGGCCCTTCTGTTTAATTGCATTAGATGTATCATGCCATTCTCTTCTGGCCTGTAAGGTTTCTGTTGAAAATTCTAATGATAGCTTGATGAGTTTTCCTTTGTAGGTGACCTTTTTTCTCTCTCTGGCTGCCTTTAATACTCTGTCCTTGTCCATGATCTTTGCCATTTTAATTATTATGTGTCTTGGTGTTGTCCTCTTTGGATTCCTTCTGTTGCGAGTTGTGTGTGCTTCCGTGGTCTGAGTGACTATTTCCTCCCCCAGTTTGGGGAAGTTTTCAACAATTATTTCTTCAAAGACAGTTTCTGTCCTTTTTTCTCTCTCTTCTTCTGGTACCCCTATAATGCAGATATTGTTCCGTTTGGATTGGTCACAGAGTTCTCTTAATATTCTTTCATTCCTGGAGATCCTTTTATCTCTTTCTGCATCAGCTTCTCTGCATTCTTTTTCTCTGATTTCTGTTTGATTAACGGCCTCTTGCACCTTGTCCATTCTGCTTTTAAGTCCTTCCAGAGATTGTTTTTTTTCTGTATTCTCCCTCTCAACTTTATCCGTTAGCTCTTGCATTTTTCTCTGCAGCTCCATCAGCATGGTTATGACCTTTGTTTTGAATTCTTTTTCAGGAAGATTGGTTTATTCTATCTCCCCAGGTTCCTTCTCGGGGGATGCCTGTGTGATTCTGGTCTGGATCAAATTCTTCTGCCTTTTCATGGTGATAGAGGTAGTCATGGGCAGTTGGCATGTGTGCTAGCTGGGAGAACAACGTCCCTTCCCACTTGCTCATTGCCTTTCTCTCCTGCGAGAATGGTGGGCAGCTGAATGCCAATGGAGTCTCTGAATCTGGCCCAGGTGGCTGTGGGGGTGGTGGTGGGGATGCTTTCTGTGGCTGCTGTGGGCGTGGCTGGTCTCAGGCTGCTGCTCTGGTATGGCCTGGCCACCCCAGAGGGGGAACGGGCGGGAGGCTGTTTATCGCCATCAGGTGCCTCAGAGCTGCACTGCCACCCAGGGCATTAGGGCCCCTGGAGTTCCCCGGGATTCCCAGCTGCCGGGCTGAGTGTGCCAGGATGCTTTCATCCAGCTGTGAGGCTCCTGTCCCTTTAAGACTTTCGAAAAGCACTGGCTTTTCTTTTGTCCTGGGGGCGCCGGCTGTGGGAACCCACTCACAGGTTTACCTGTTCCGTTTCCCTAGTATCCAGCACACCACACACTGTGTGTCTGTGCTCCCAGTGCAGAGGGCTTGGGCTGGGTGTTTAGCAGACCCGGGCTCCCACTCCCTCCCTGCTCCGACTCCTCTCCTTCCACCGGGGAACTGAGGTGGGGAGCACGCTTGGGTCCCGCCAGGCCACGGCTTGTATCTTACCCCCTTTGTAAGGCACTGGATTCTCGCAGATGTAGATGTAGCCTGGCTGTTGTACTGTATCTTCTGGTCTCTCTTTTAGAGATAGTTTTATTTGTTGTATTTTCAAAAATATATGATTTTGGGAGGAGATTTCCACTGCCCTACTCACGCCACCATCTTGGCTCCTCTTTTCCTACACTTTTTAATTGGGTTGTTTCTTTTGTTATTGAGTTTTAGTAGTTCTCTATATATTCTGGATGCTAAGACCTTATCAGATATGTCATTTGCAATTATTTTCTCCCACTCTGTGGTTTTCCTTTTTACTCTATTGATAGTGTCTTTTGGATCAAAAACTTTAAAAATTTTCATGAAGTCCAATTTGTCTGTCTTTTCTTTTGTTACCTGTGCCCCTGGTGTCATAACATGATGGTGTGCCCCAGAAATCATTGTGAAGTCCAATGTTGTGAAGCTTTTGTCCAATGTTTTCTTCTAAGAGTTTTATTTCAGGTCTTACATTAAGATTCTTGATCCATTTTGAGTTTTGGTTAGCCAAAGATCCAACTTTATTATTTTACATGTGGATGTCCATTTTACCAGCCTTATTTTTTGCAAATATTGTTGTTCTTTCCCAATTGCATGGCCTAGGCACTCTTGTCAAAAACCACTTGATGATATATATATGAGGGTTTATTTCTGGGATCTCTTTTCTATTCCATTGATCTAAACATCTCTCTTTATACTAGTAACACACTGTTTTGATTACTATAGCTTTGTACTAAGTTTTGATATCAGAAAGTTTGAGTTCTCAGTTTTGTTCTTCTTTTTCTAGATTATTTTGGCTATTAGGGGTCCCTTGAGATTTATGAGCCCTTTAAATCCTCTGGGAGTCACTTTAGCTGAATGGATAGGGGCCTGCAGCTCTGGGAGGTAGACCAATAATATGGTTGCTTGCCTCTTTGTCTGTACCTTTATAGTCATTTGCAGCAGTGTGCAGTCAGAGCATAGATCTCCAAAATTTGAAGGGCAGAGTCCTTTTGGCTCATCTTAGCTCTAGCAAGCTGTGTCTAAGCTCCACCAAGAATATGTGTACAGCTGCCAGCCACTGGGGATGGGGGATAGACAGCTACTGTTGTGCAAAGAGCTGAAATTGCTAGAAATTAACCACAGTGTCCCTTCTAAGTCTTCTTTGGAAGTTGTAAGCAAGTCTTCAATAAACTCCAGAGTTCCAAATAGTTACATGAGGCAGATTCTGCCTGTACAATTGTTGAATAGGTGGGGATGCAGAATCCTGATGCTTAGTTCTTTGCCATCTTCCCAGAATCCTCTCTTGGTTACATTTTGTCCTCTTAAAAATGAATTGTGGAGATCAAGATATTGTGATCAGTAAAAACTAGGAACTAAAAACTACCTGTGGTCCTATTTGTGGGCTTTATTTTATTTAAATAAAAATTAAAGTGAGGAAAATTTTATAAATATATTTTTTTCCACTGAAGGATATTCTCAGCAACAGTGATCTAAATGTTTGATCATAAGGAAATGATTAAGTAATTGAGTATTTACTCCATGAGGTATTTTCTAAAATGGTCATTCTCTGCAAACATTATTCTCTATTCCCTTGCCTTGCTTTGACTTTCTTTATAGTATCTTACATCTTACTATGTTTTATGTGGTTTTGACATTTACTATGTATGTGTATTGTTCCTTCTGTCTCTCTCACTGGAATTAAGTCCACAGGGTAAGGGCTTTGTCATCTTCACTACTGAATCCTCAAACTAAAATAGAGCCTGGCATATTACAGGAACTCTGTAAATGTTTATTGATATATGCATGAATGAAACATGAATATTCCCTGGGAAATATTATTTAGTAAAAAATAGGAAAATAAAAGAAAATGTGTTCTTTCATTAAAACAATGAAAAAATGACTTACATGTTAACAGTCTTGGAATTTAGGAACTTGGAGACAATGGTCACCAAGGTAATGTGGAGAAATGAAAATGGATATTTGACAGGGTTGTTGTTGAGCATGTTCTCTCTCTCTTTCTCTCCCTTCTTGGTATTAGAGTTTCAAAATGTTCTATGTGATGAAAAAATAAAAAACATCATTTTCCTGGGACTACACCAAACTAAAAAACTTCTGCACAGCAAAGGAAACCATCAACAAAATGAAAGACAACCTACTTCATGGTATATCTGATGAGGGGCTAAAATACAAAATATATAAAGAATTGTATAACTCAACACCAAAAAAAAACCTGATTTAAGAATGGGCAGAGGACCTGAATAGACATTTTTCCAAAGAAGAGATACAGATGGCCAGCAGGCACATGAAAAGATGTTCAACATCACTAATCTTCAGAGAAATACAAATCAAAACCACAATGAGACATCACCTCACACTAGTCAGAATGGCCACTATCCAAAAGACAAGAAATAACAACTGTTGGTGAGGATGCGGAGAAAAGGGAACCCTCCTATACTGTTGGTAGAAATGTAAATTGGTGCAGCCACTGTGGAAGCTAGTTTGAGATCTCTCAAAAACTAAACAGAAATACCACATCATGCAGTAATTCCACTTCTGGGAATTTACCCAAAGAAAACAAAATCATTGATTCAAAAAGATATATATGCACTCTTATGTTGTTGCAGCATTATTTATAATACCAAGATTTTGAGGCAACCTAAGTGTCCATTGATAGATGAATGGATAAAGAAGATGTGGTACATGTATATACAATGGGATATTACTCAGCCATAAAAAGTGAAATCTTGTCATTCACAACAGAATGGATGGACCTAGAGGGTATTATGCTAGGTTAAATAAGGCATTCAGAGAAAGACAAACACCATATGATTTTACTTATATCTGGAATCTGAAAAACAAAGAAATGAACAAAACAGAAATAGACTCATGGACATGGAGAAGAAACTGGTGGTTGCATAGGGAATGGGGTAGGGGTGAGTGGGTGAAATAAGTGAAGGGGGTAAATAGGTACAAAATTCCAATTACAAAATAAATTAATCATGGAGAGGAAAGTACAGCAAAAGGTATGTAGTGAATAATATTGTAACATCTTTGTATGTTGACAAATGGTAATAATACTTATTGTTAGCATTTAGTAATGTAGGTAATTGTCAAATCACTGTGTTGTACACCTGAAACCAATACAATATTGTATATTAACTAAAATTTTAAAAAAATTTCTTGAGGCAGGTGAAGGTATGAATAGAATATTATGCTTGCCAAACTTATTCCTGACAAATGGGGCTCTATATTCTAGGATTGGAAGAAACAATTCCTGGAGCTTTCAGAAAGGGAAAAATAGGCACAGAGAAGGAAAATGATTGCTTAGTGTTTGAACAGTAAGTCACAGAATATAGTAGAGTCACAGGATGTGGGGAGAAGGGAATGAAAACTAGATTCTCTGGTCTGTTTCCACAGACTCTGTTCTCAGTTTAACAAAGGAACACCAATAATCAGGCAAGGCCAGAACAGAGAATTGCACATTTGGCATATTTCACAGAGGTTCCCAAGCCAGGAAACAACTGGCAGCTGGAATTCAAACTTTACTCTACTCTCCAAGTCATTGAAACCTGGTGGGGTGCTGTATCTACCACTTTCTAATTTTCACAAAGGCATCACAGAGAACAGGTAGTGGAATAGGCCACTGACTTAGCACATTGGAGTCTGATGCTAAATAAAATGACTTCTTGGTTGCACCACACAAATCTCTATCCTAGCAAGTATAGGGTCAGACTCAATGTGTAGTCTTCAAATAACCAATGAAAAGGCATGATTAATATTCACCATACACAGTCTGTTACCCAGACTGCATACATATTGAAAGACAGAAGTTTATCTGCTGGATATAAATATAGAACACTAAATGACCTTTCTTTGTCTAATTCTACTGCCATGATTTAATAAGAAACAGGTGGGGGCATTGCAAATACAAGCAGAGAAAGAAAGACTTTGGAGTCACAACTCTCAGCACCATCAATTGTAAAAACATTAAGTTGAAATGAAGTTTTCTAACCACTTTTTCTCTGTACTTCTCTGGAAAAATGTTAACTAATTTCCTAGTGGCTTGTACCACTTACATCCTCCATGACTTCCTCCCACTTGAATGCCTCCATGTTTCCCAAACAGACCATGGTCTCCCACCCCACCTCCCTTTGGCCCATGCCTAGAAAGTCTTCCATTGTCTTCTCTTTTCAGCAAATTCTCTTCAGCTTTTAAAACTCAGCTCCAAGGTCATTCCTCTAGGAATCCTTCCTGATATATTCCCTCTTCCACACTGTAGATATTTCTTCTCTCTTCTGTGTTCCCCCAGAATTTGACATACCTATTTATCAGCATTTAGCATTATCTGTGAGTGCATTTATTGACCTCATTAGATTTTGAGCTATCCCAAAATAGAGTTTATACTTTTTATTGTTTATAACCTGTCTCAGCAGTTAACATGGTACCCAGAAGACAAGGGCACTCCAGAAATGTTTGTTGAATCATGAATTAATAAATGAATGAATGAATGCTATAATGATGCATGCATGCATCTAGAGGCAGAAGGTCTGGGTTCAACTTTTGGCTTTACTGTTAAATTTCTTTTTATGGCAGATTAAATATGGCCACTGTGGGTAAAATTGCAATATTTCCAGAATCTCTCACCTGGCTTTAGTGCATCTCCATATCAAAAGGGGTGGAGAGAAGTAGTTCATCTCCATATTAATAGGTAATTACACGGGCAAGCGAGGACTTTGTGGACCAGAGAGGTTGGGTGGAGCTCTCTTCTTCTGCAGCCGGGTCGGGAGAGACGCAGGATGGCTGCTTGTAAGAAATAAATGGGTTTCTTAAACTTTATCTCTCCCTTTGACTGCTTTCAGTTTCGAAGGTATTTTGCCCCCGTATTTTCCTCCTGGAGTTACATCTGGTGGTAGTTGGCAAGACCTCTGAATCTGAAATCTGTCTACATGGGTGTGACCATTGGGTGGCCTGTCTAGGGATGGTGGGGAGGCCCCAAGTGGCTGCGGGGGTAGACAGTGCAGCTGCACTTGGGAAGCCCCTATATGTAGGGCTTCTAATTGGGGAGCACCTAGTGGGGAATTGGTCTAGGGTAAAGCACTTCCTAGAGGTGTGGGGCCTTCCCCAGAATTGGAGAAGAGTGGAGACACCAGAAGCTGCAGAATTAGCCCTCCATCAGATAGAAGACTGCTTAGAGCCCCTGAATGGCCATGTAGCAGCTGGGATTGTAGGATCTCTTTTCCTCGAGATAGCGGGAAGTGTTATCGAGGAGAGAGACAGGGTTATTGAGGAGATAGAGAGACTTCGGCAGGACAGAGGCACACTTCAGCATTGCTTGGAGGAGCTGGTCAATGACCTATGGGATGCCCTAAAGGAAGAGAGACAGTTATTTAAGAAGACAAGTCATGCTCCTGGAAGATTCCTTAGCAGAAGCGAGGGGGAGGCAGCTGGAGACTCCTCATTGCAGGAGGTCATGGGGGAGGGGGAGGAAAGAGCGGTGCCTTCAGCCCAGGCGACGGTGGAGGAGGTGTCAGAAGATGAGGGGATGGGGCTGAGGGCTGATCTTTTGTGGAGGCCACTGCTGGAGGCACCAGCCTCTCCTGTATGAAAGGCCCACTGGGTTGTAGTTAAGAAAGTAAAAACGCAACAACCATGGGTTCCTCAGGGGGAGGAGCCACCCCTTCCCCAGGTTGTGGAGCACTCCATGCACTGCCCCTATACCCAGGATCAGCTGGTGGACATGAACCTCTGGTATCAGCAGAAGCCATCAGAACCTCTGCCTATATGGTTTTTGCCATCTCTGGGATATGGGGGTGGGAAACATTGTTATGTGGTGTTCTGAAATGAGCAGGCTGGCTTCCCTGATAACTCACCCTTCTCTCCAGCAGTGATTGTAAAGTGCCCGTCACACCTCAGGGAATCGGGTGCTTCTGGATTGGCTGACAGCAGCCATCAGGGCAGTTTGGCCTAATCAGGGTGATTTACCATTCTTACCCACTAGCTGGAAAATGTCTGCAGAGCTCCAGCAGGTGTTATAGGAGTTGGGCATGAAAAATATCATCTATAGTATGGACCCCTAGGGCCCAGATGAGGAGTTGTTCACTGTAGGAATGAGAAATCTGGTCCTGCATACAGCTCCCCCATCTCTCTTTGGGTCCCTAGTGACTATTCTTGCCCTCATCATATGGCAGCCCATAAGTGAGGCTACTCGTGCGTTAGCAGATCTGGGGGAGGTTGAAACAATAAGAGCACAGAGGGAAGTACAGGCTATGAGAGGTGCAAAAGACCCCGTGAAGGTCTCGAGGACCCAGATGTGGGTTGATCTGATAAAGGCTGGAGTAGTGAAAGAAAAAAATTGATGGACAGCTCAATAGGATCTTGTTAGAATTATGGCACCAATTAAAGCCAGAGTAGCAGTTCCAGCCGCTGAGGTCCAGGACACAGAAGTTGGAGGCAAAGCCCCATGTCTGGCCTGTGTCCCTACAAGACCTCCTGGTGGATGGTACTCAGACTCCACCTGGGTCCTCACCCCCACAGGATGACAATTGGGTGTCACAGTTTTACTGTCAAGGCTCCCACCTTGGGGGACATGGTGGAAACCAGAAGCCACAGGTAGAACTAGCAATTCATTGGTCCCCTGTGAATGTACAACATGTCCTGGCACTGATGTGCAGAGGAGCTGAATGTTCTCTGATTTCTAACAACCCTGAACATTTTCCTGGGACCCCTGCTGTGATAGATGACTATGGGGGTAAGACAATCAGAGTGAAGAAAGCCCAAATCCCACTGGGGATAGGGTGTTTACCCCCAGAGGAGTATACTGTGTACATTTCTCCCATCCATGAATGTATTTTGGGGGTGGATATCTTGAAGGGCTTGTGGTTACAGACCACTGCAAGTGAGTTCAGACTGAGGGTATGTCTGGTAAAGGCAGTATTGAGGAGACATGCTAAGCACCCACCTGTAGCTCTGCCTGTACCTAGGTGAGTGAAAAATACTAAGCAGTATAGATTGCCTGGGGGGCACAAGGAAATTGGATAAACTCTACAGGAGTTGGAGAAGGTGGGCATCATAAAGCCCACTCATAGTCCTTTTAATTCCCCAGTGCGGCCAGTGAAAAATCCAGACGTCTCCTGGTGTACGACCGTGGACTACAGGGAATTGAATAAAGTCACACCTCCTTTACATGCTGCTGTCCCCTCTATAGCAGCCCTTATGGACACACTAAGTCATGAACTAGGGAGGTATCATTATGTTGTGCACCTTGCTAATGCTTTCTTCTCTATTGATACAGCACAGAAAAGTCAGGAACAGTTTGCCTTTGCATGGGAAGGCTGGCAGTGGACATTCACTGTCCTTCCACAGTCCCACCATATGTCACAGACTTGTAGCCCAGGACTTGGCTACATGGAAGAAACAGCAAATGGTGTGGCTGTATCACTACATTGATGATATTATGCTCACATCTGATTCTCTTTCAGATTTAAAAGGGGCAGTTCCTAGACTGCTGCAGCATCTACAGGAGAAAGGATGGGCTGTGAACAGCACCAAGTTTCTGGGACCTGGTTTGTCTATAAAGTTCTTGGGGGTTTTCTTGTTGGGTAAAACTAAAATTATTCCTGAAGCAGTCATAGACAAGGTTCAGGCTTTTCCCAACCCTACCACTGTGGCAGTATTACAAAAGTTTCTGGGTGTTTTGGGCTACTGGAGAGTGTTAATCCAGCACTTGGCACAAATTCTGAAGCCCTTATACTGGTTGGTATGCAAGGGCATCAGGTGGGACTGGGATGAGACATGTGCAGCTGCTTTTACTGCTGCCAAGTGGGCAGCCATACATACCTTGAGTGTAATGGACTCATCAAGGCCCTGTGAGCTGGATGTTCATGTAACCAAAGATGGTTATGGATGGGGCCTTTGGCAGTGGCTTGAAGGGACACGCCAACCTATTGGAATCTGGTCACAACTATGGAAAAGAACAGAGGTCCTGTATACCTTAATAGAGAAGCAACTGTCTACTGTGTACCATGCCTTGCTGGCTACAGAGCCCATCACTGAAATCCCTCTGACCAAGGTAATAACTCCCTATCCCATCATGGGGTGGGTGAAAGACTGGACACAAAGTCCATGGAGTGGTGTGGCACAGATGCCTACACTGGCCAAATGGGGTGTATATTTACAGCAGCATCACACCCTCTCTACTGGCCCCTTAAGTGGAGAACTCCAACGCTTATTGGGGCAAGTGACATATACCAGTGGAAAGCAGGAAGAACTTGCTTTTGAGCCATTGGTAGCTGAGAGTCCTTATTAAGAGGGAAAAGCCCTTATTCCTGAAGACGCTTGGTACACAGATGGCACCAATCATGGGCAGCCCCCGAAGTGGAGGGCTGTGACTTTCCATCCTAAAACTGAGATAATATGGATGGAGGATGGAGAGGGGAAGAGCAGCCAATGGGCTGAGTTGCAGGCGGTATGGCTCATGATCACCCAGGAGCCCACCCCTATAATGTCTGCATTGACAGCTGGACTGTCTTTCGGGGCTTGAACTGGTGGGTACCAATATCGGGGCTTGAACTGGTGGGTACCAATATGGTACCATGTCAATTGGATGGTTGGTCACTGGCCATTTTGGGGGCAAGAGTTGTGGCAAGACCTATGGGCCTCTGGTCAGACTAAGACTGTTGCCATATATCATGTGACTTGCCATTTGCCTTTTGACATCCCTAGAGAATGATGAAGCAGACACATTGGCCCAGGTGTGTTGGCTAGAAGGAAAGCCTGCCTCTATTGTAGCCCAATGGTTACATCAGTGTTTGTTGCATGCAAGGCAAAAGACAATGTGGGCTGTAGCCTGTCAGTGGGGTTTGCCATTCACCTTTGAAGTCAGCAGAGCCCAGAAGGAGTGCCTTGTGTGCTCTAAGAGGGACTTACACCAAGTCCCACAGCAACATGGGACAATAGTAAAGGGGTTGATACCCCTTGTCAGGTGGCAGATAGACTATATTGGGCCTCTGCCCATATCAGAAGGACATCGGTATGCCATGGCTTGTGTGGACACAGCTACTGACCTGTTAGTTGCTTTTCCTGCATGTCATACAGATTGACAAATGACCAAAAGGGGCCTAGAGCATCTCTTTGCAGCCTATGGCCAGCCACAGGTGATTGAGAGTGATCAAGGCACCCACTTTACTGAACATGCATTACAGTAATGGGTGCAGCAGTTAGGAATAAAGTGTAAGTATCATGTACCATGTAACCCTACTGGGGCAGGCATGATAGAGAGGTACAATGGTTTGCTGAAATCTGGCCTGAAGATGGACACCAATAGTCTACAGGGCTGGTCAGTTTGCTTACAGACAGTGCTACAGTGTTTGAATGAGAAGCCCTGAAAAGGAGCCTTAAGCCCTGTGGATATGCTAACACACATTGCTGCCTCTCCTATACAACTGTATGTGCAAACCAAAGAGGAGTTATTGAAGCCAAGATATGGCCAGCAGAGCAACATCCTGCTGCCAGCCCCAACTGCATTAAACCTGGAAACACTGTTGAATGGATGTGGCCCTGGACATTTCAACACATAGGCCAGTGATGGCTGGCCCTTCTGGAACCTTGGATAAAAGTTCTGGAAACTGGCTTCATGTGTATTCCTGGAGTAACAGCAAAGTGGCCCCCAAAGATCACAGTAGTGTACCCAAAATGTCTGGGAGGTAAGAGCATCTTACAGGGAAGTTTTGCTTTATCTTTATGGCCAGTGCATGTACCTTCCATAGTCCTATATATTGAACCATCTGTAACTCCCACAGGGAGGAAGGTGAAAGTCTAGTATACTAGACCATAACGAGATCCCATTCCTGCCACTGTCCTATCATAGGACCACTCTCTTGCATGTATCCTACCTGATGGACCAGATTTACCTATGCTGGCATCACTAAAACATTTATCTTATACCCTTAAGGTTATTTTCTTCTAGAGTTCTTGTGGGCTGGATGAACCCCCTTGCTGCAGCTGCTGTGTGATGATTGTCCTGAACTCCCTACCTGTTCAGCTACTGATCGCCTGTGGAATGGGCAAGCTACAGACTTAATCTGCATAGGACTTTGAACCTAGCTGAATCCTCCAGCTTGAGGATTATCATGATTTTATTGCTGTTGGTATTGTATGTTATTAGTCTGGTTACAATGCTCCAGTTTTCTCACACAAGGGTCATTGTGGAAGATGGGGAACATGTAGATTGTGAGGTGAGATTTCTGGAGGGGTGGGCTGTGGGTAAATTGCAATATTTCCAGAATCTCTTGCCTGGCTTTAATGCATCTCCATATCAATAGGTGTTTCCAAGGGGTGGAGAGAAATAGTCCATCTCCACATCAATAGGTAATTACATGGGCAAGTGAGGGCTTATCTGGACTGGAGAGGTTGAGTGGAGCTCTCTTCTTCTGCAACCAGGTTGAGTGAGATGCGAAACAATTGCTTGTAAGAAATAAATGGGCTTCTTTAACTTTATTTCTCTCTTTGACTAATTTCAGTTTCAAAGGTGTTTTGCCCTGGAATATTCCACTGGAGTTACAGCCACAATTTATTTGATACTCCTCCTATTAAGAGATGGTGTCTATATCCTTTTCCCTTGAACCTGAGTGACTGTTATATCTGTTATAACTAACAAAAGGTGGCAGAAACAGCACTCAGTTTTCAAGACCTGGGTTTAAAAAAACTAGAAGCCCATTTCCTGTCTCTTGGAGCACTTCAGTGTCATGTATGATATTTGACCTCACTTCTGGAGAGACCTTGTGGACAAGCTTTGGGGGTTCATGAAGAGGAGAAGGGTCTGATTCAGACAGTCCTTCATGAGAGACAGATGGGACTAGCTCAACCCAGCCTTCCAATTCTAATTGTCTTTACCAGTGTTTCAGTCATGTGAGTGAAGCTAACTTGGATCCTACAGACCAGCTCAACTGCCAACTGAATACCATCAACTGACCCCATTTCACTCTACTTGGAGCACAAGAATTGGCCATCTAAGACTTATGACCCACAAAATTGAGAGATAATGATTTTTTTAAAGCTACTTAATTTTGGGATAATTTATCAGGTAACAACTGCTAACCAGAACAGAAGTTGGTACTTGGAAACAGGGTACTTCTCTAAGACAAAACTCAAGACATTTGACATTGGCTTTGAGACTGGGCAATGGGTAGAGACTTGAACGGTCTTGAGGAGTCTGTTAGGGTAAGCTGGAAAGGTCTGCAGAAATTGTTGGTGAGGACCTGCAAAACATCCAAGGAATTGTTATTGACAGTGGACAAAGGTTTGGCAGTATGGTCACTTGTGGTAAAACAGAAAATAAAAAAGTACCTAATGAACTTGAGGACCCAGCTGGGGGAGATTCCAGGTAGAAAGTGCAAAGTGTCAACTGGCTTTTTCTAGCTATCTGTGATAAAATATGAAAAGAGAGTGGTAAACTAAAGAAGGGCCCAGGATTTTATTTCCAGACAGCACAAGACTCTCCAAGGAACAAATGGTCTCATGGTAAAGATGAAATCCAAGGTGTTTCCAGCAAAATGAGATCACAGGGTAAAGATAAGTCAAGGGTACAGCTGTAATATCTTTTGTTAAGATCTCAGAAAGATTTAAGGCAGTGTCTCATAGATCCTTTCAAAATAGTTCCTTGGGGGAGGGAAATTCTTTCTGAGGATCCGAATGCTGTGCTTCATTGACCCTCTATGTTAAACAACAGGCTTTCTAAGAGTCTTATGGGTGTCATTCTACAGCATCCGGGAGGCCCAAGGTTGAAAAAGGCTATCTAAAAGAGATTTGTGGGTGTGTTTTTTGGATCATGGAGTAGAGTATAATTTGAAACACAGGAAACTACCCAAATTTTAAAAGGATTACATAGCTTGGCTTGAAACTGACAGAGATAGCACAAAATGAAAAGATGTCTTTGGACTCCCAATCTACTAAGGGCAGAGAGTAGGCTGAGAAAACTACTCAACTATGAAAATGGGCTATTTCTTGTGGAAAGGGAGGGATGACTCAGAGGACAGAACCAAAAGGCAGAGAGACTCATTCTCTGGGAGTAGATCTAGGTCTTAATTAAGGAACTGGCAACATGTGCCTGGCTAGATTTCAGAATTTCTATGCACCAATGACTACTATGTGTTTCCATTCCCCCAATCCACCTCTGCCACCATCCTTCAAACAACAGTGTCTATTGCATTTATCCTATGCCTTTCTCACCAATGTAGTTGGGTGTGTAAGGAGCAGATAGCATATCTTTAGTTCAGAGATCTTCATGTTGAAAGGAACAATTCTCAAGAAGTTACACCCTAGGAACTACATATGAGGAGCCTTGTCCTTACCTGGTACTTACTGAGATGATGAGATCATGGACCTTGATCTTGAGTCTGATGCTGTGATGGGCTGAGTTTTGGGGGATAGATCGTTTGAGGAGGGGAACGTATGTTGCATGTGGGAAGAATGTAAATAATTTGTTGCCAGAGAAGACAGTAACAGATTAAAGATGGATGTAAATTCTTTGATCCTCTTACCATTGATATATGGGGTCTGTGTCTCTTCCTCTGGAGTCTGGGTGGGTTTAGTGATTATTTTTTATCAATAGAATACTGCAAAAGTGATGGTGTGTTAGTTTCAAAGCCCCAATCGTAAGAGACTGATCATTTTCACTACCTGTCTCCAGAGTACCTTGTCTCTCTGAGCCCTAAGCTACCCTGTACCCTGAGAAGACATCACATTCTGCTTATCTGGACAGGAAGAGGGGCCCAAATGGAGCTGGCTTTTCAGCTGTAATTCCAGAGGAAAAATCCAGGAGCAAAATACCTTTGAAACCGAAATAAGTCAAAGGGAGAAATAAAGTGGGAGAAACCCATTTATTTCTTACAAGCAGTTGTCCCGTGTTTCTCTCACCACCTGGTTGCAGAAGAAGAGAGAGCCCCACCCAACCTCTCAGGTCCAGATAGGCCCTCACTTGCCAATGTAATCACCTATTGATGTGGAGATGAGTTGCTCTTCTCCACCGCTTGGAAACACCTATTGATATGGAGATGCACTAAAGCCAGTCCAGAGACTCTGGAAATATTGCAATTTTACCCACACCAGCCATTCCTGCCAAGGCTCGAGGCATATGAGTGAAGACAAATGAATACCACTGAGTGACCTCAGTTGACTCCATGTAGAGCAGAAGAAGCAGCTAGCCTAGCCTAGCCCTGACTGAATTCCTGATTCACAAAATTGTGAGAAAGAATAAAATGGTTGTTGATCTAAGTCACTGAACTTTGGAATCCTTTACTACACAACTGTAGTTGTACTGTAGTAGGTAACTGAGATCTCTGACCTTGGGTCATTCTCTTCTCTCTGGAACTATTTCTTCAGTTTGGGCAGTGCTGGGCTAAGTTAGGTGAATGCTAGAGGGTCTAACAGCTCTGATTTTCAGTTCTGATGCACTTGAAAGCAGTTGGACTATTCCAGATGGCATTTAGACATTTGTTGGATGATCAGAGGAACACAGAATATATATAATTAGTTACTCAATAAATACTTTAATGAGTTTTGAAGGATGAGGAAGAACTGAGTAAGTGAGGGGATGAACACTTCAGACAAAATTAATGCCATGTGCAAAAACTAAAAAACCTGCATGACTTAGGAAATTGCAGGCATTTCAGAATTGTTGAAGTACCAAGTACAAAGGACAATGGGGGAGATAAAACTGGAAAAGTAGACAAGTGCTAGGTAGTAAAGAGATTTATGCCTGGCTAAGTGTTGTAGGCTTTATGTGCAGATGCTGGGAGACCTCAAAAGGAAAATTATTACTGGATCCTCAGTCAGATAAAGGATATTACTCCTCTTTATATAGATATGGAAACTGAAGTTTTTTCCCCTGTCCAAGATCACCTAATTAGTAGTTGGCTGATCCAGGATTTGAATCCATTCTGATAGCTTTGAAACTGTATTTTAAAATACTTCAGAAGTGAATATAACTTTATTTCTAAAAAATCACTTGGGGGTATCACGGGAAGATGGCAGCATGAGTAGTTCAGTGGAAATCTCCTCCCAAAAACATATATATTTATGAAAATACAATAAATACAACTATTCCTGAAAGAGACACCAGTGGATGCAGTACAACAGCCAGGATACATCTACATCTGCGAGAACTCAACATCACACAAAGTGGGTAAGATACAAGCTGTGGCCAGGCAGGACCCAAACACTCCCCCACCCCAGAACCTGGCGGGAAGAAAGGAGTCAGAATGGGGAGGGAGTGGAAGCCCAGGACTGCTAAACAACCAGCTCTAGAAATCCGCACCTGGAACGCAGACACAAGCTGCATGAGGTGCTGGATATTAGAGAAACGGAAAAGCAAAACCTGCAGGCAGGTCCCCGCAACCAGCGCCCCTGAGACAAAAGAAAAGCAAGTACTTTTTGCAAGTCCTAAAGAGGCAGGGACCCCACAGATGGATGAAGTCATCCCGGCACACTTAGCCAGCAGCTGGGAATCCCGGGGAACTTTAAGCGCCCTAAACCCCTGGGCGGCAGTGCAGCTCTGAAGCCTCTCATGGCACTAAGCAGCTTACCAGTCGTTCCCCCAACTGGCGTGGACTCCAACACACCGGCGCACTAGTGGGAGAGTGGCAGTGTGCGCTGGGGGCGGTGGCACCGGAGGGGACCGGGAGCAGCCCACGTGTGCCGGCAGGGCCAGAGGGGGCCGGGAGTGGCTCGTGCGAGCCCGCCGCAGCGGCGACCGAACAGCCCAGGAGCGGCCCGCATGTGCTGGTGGCGGTGGCTCCAGAGGAGCCCGGGAGAGGTCCGTGTGGGATAGGCCCACGCGCAACTGCAGTGGTGCCAGAGGGAGCAGCCACGCTCCGAGCAGCTGACTGTAATCCCTACCCCAACGCACAGCCACCGGCCCAGACCCAAAGGCCGCTGCTGGCACACAGCTGCCCAGCAGAGGTGCCACTATTGCGGGGGAGTGCACCTGGTGTGCCTGACACTTCCTGCAGGGCTATGCACTGCTCTGACAGAGACCCCGCCCACAGTAGCTTAGGGGATTAACCCGGTGGCTGCTCCAGGAGTGCGGGTAACCGACACAGGCAGCAGAGAAGGGCAAGGCATCCAGCAAGCAGGAAAGGACTTTCTTCTCCCAGCTGACACACCCACAACCTGCCTACAGCCACCGCTATCACCATGAAAAGGCAAAAATATTTAGTCCAGTCCAAAATAGTTCAGACAGCACTTGAGAGAGGATCTTCAGAGACAGACCTAACCAGTCTCCCTCAAAAAGAATTTAAAATAAAAATCATAAACATGCTGATGGATCTGCAGAGAAATATGCAAGAGCTAAGGGATCACGTCTGGAGGGAGATTACAGAAATGAAACAATCTCTGGAAGGATTTATAAGCAGAATGGATAAGATGCAAGAGGCCATTGATGGAATAGAGACCGGAGAACAGGAATGCATAGAAGCTGACGCAGAGAGAGATAAAAGGATCTCCAGGAATGAAACAATATTAAGAGAACTGTGTGACCAATCCAAAAGGAACAATATCTGCATTATAGGGGTACCAGAAGAAGAGAGAGAAAAAGGGATAGAAAGGGTCTTTGAAGAAATAATTGCTGAGAACTTCCCCAAACTGGAGAAGGAAATAGGTGCTCAGACTACAGAAGCACACAGAACTCCCAACAGAAGGGATCCAAAGAGGACAACACCAAGACACATAATAATTAAAATGGCAAAGATCAAGGACAAGGACAGAGTATTAAAGGCAGCCAGAGAGAGAAAAAAGGTCACCTACAAAGGAAAACCCATCAGGCTATCATCAGAATTCTCAACAGAAACCTTACAGGCCAGAAGAGAATGGCATGATATATGTAATGCAATGAAACAGAAGGGCCTTGACCCAAGGATACTGTATCCAGCAAGATTATCATTCAAATATGAAGGAGGGATTAAACAATTCCCAGACAAGCAAAAGTGGAGAGAATTTACCTCATAGAAACCACCTCTACAGGGTATTTTAGAGGGACTGCTCTAGATGGGAGCACTCCTAAAAAGAGCACAGAACAAAACACCCAACATATGAAGAATGGAGGAGGAGGAATAAGAAGGGAGAGAAATAATCATCAGACTGTGCTTATAATAGCTTCATAAGTGAGTTAAGTTAGACAGTAAGGTACTAAAGAAGCTAACCTTGAACCTTTGGTAACCACAAATCTAAAGCCTGCAATGGCAATAAGTACATATCTTTCAATAATCACCCTAAATGTAAATGGATTGAATGCACCAATCAAAAGACACAGAGTAATAGAATGGATAAAAAAGCAAGACCCATCCATATGCTGCTTACAAAAGACTCACCTCAAACCCAAAGACATGCACAGATTAAAAGTCAAGGGATGGAAAAAGATATTTCATGCAAACAACAGCGAGAAAAAAGCAGGTGTTGCAATACGAGTATCAGACAAAATAGACTTCAAAACAAAGAAACTAACAAGATAAAGAGATAAAGAAAGATATTACATAATGATGAAGGGCTCATCCAACAAGAGGATATAACCATTACAAACATATATGCACCCAATACAGGAGCACCAATATATGTGAAACAAATACTAACAGAATTAAAGGAGGAAATAGAATGCAATGCATTAATTTTGGGAGACTTTAACACACCACTCACTCCAAAGGACAGATCCACCAGACAGAAAATAAGCCAGGACACAGAGGCACTGAACAGCACACTAGAACAGATGGACCTAATAGACATCTATAGAACTCTACATCCAAAAGCAACAGGATACACATTCTTCTCAAGTGCACATGGAACATTCTCCAGAATAGACCACATACTAGGACACAAAAAGAGCCTCAGTAAATTCCAAAAGATTGAAATCCTACCAACCAACTTTTCACACCACAAAGGTATAAAACTAGAAATAAATGGTACCAAGAAAGCAAAAAGGTTCACAAACACATGGAGGCTTAACAACATGCTCCTAAATAATCAATGGATCAACAACCAAATTAAAATGGAGATCCAGCAATATATGGAAACAAATGACAACAACAACACAAAGCCCCAACTTCTGTAGGACGCAGCAAAAGCAGTCTTAAGAGGAAAGTATATAGCAATCCAGGCATACTTAAAGAAGGAAGAACAATCTCAAATGAATAGTCTTATGTCACAATTGTCGAAATTGGAAAAAGAAGAACAAATGAGGCCTAAGGTCAGCAGACAGAGGGACATAATAAAGATCAGAGAAGAAATAAACAAAATTGAGAAGAATAAAACAATAGAAAAACGTCAATGAAACCAAGAGCTGGTTCTTTGAGAAAATAAACAAAATATATAAGCCTGTAGCCAGACTTATTAAGAGAAAAAGAGAGTCAACACACATCAACAGAATCAGAAACGAGAAAGAAAAAATCACGACAGACCCCACAGAAATACAAAGAATTATTAGAGAATACTATGAAAACCTATATGCTAACAAGCTGGAAAACCTAGGAGAAATGGACATCTTCCTAGAAAAATACAACCTTCCAAGACTGACCAAGGAAGAAACAGAAAATCTAAACAGAACAATCACCAGCAACGAAATTGAAGCAGTAATCAAAAAACTACCCAAGAACAAAACCCCCAGGCCAGATGGATTTACCTTGGAATTTTATCAGACATATAGAGAAGACATAATACCCATTCTCCTTTAAGTTTTCCAAAAAATAGAAGAGGAGGGGATACTCCCAAACTCATTCTATGAAGCCAACATCACCCTAATACCAAAATCAGGCAAAGACCCCACAAAAAAGAAAATTACAGACTAATATCCATGATGAATGTAGATGTAAAAATACTTAATAAAATATTAGCAAACTGAATTCAAAAGTATATCAAAAAGATCATACACCATGACCAAGTGGGATTCATCCCAGGGATGCAAGGATGGTACAACATTTGAAAATCCATCAACATCATCCACCACATCAACAAAAAGAAGGACAAAAACCACATGATCATCTACATAGATGCTGAAAAAACATTCAACAAAATTCAACACCCATTCATGATAAATACTCTCAACAAAATGGGTGTAGAGGGCAAGTACCTCATCATAATAAAGGCCATATATGATAAACCCACAGCCAACATCATACTGAACAGCGAGAAGCTGAAAGCTTTTCCTCTGAGATCGGGAACAAGACAGGGATGCCCACTCTCCCCACTGTTATTCAACATAGTACTGGAGGTCCTAGTCACAGCAATTAGACAAAACAAAGAAATACAAGGAATCCAGATTGGTAAAGAAGAAGTCAAACTGTCACTATTTGCAGATGACATGATATTGTACATAAGAATCCCTAAAGACTCCACTGCAAAACTACTAGAACTAATATCAGAATTCAGCAAAGTTTCAGGATACAAAATTAACACACAGAAATCTGTGGCTTTCCTATACACTAACAATGAACTAATAGAAAGAGAAATCAGGAAAACAATTCTATTCACAATAGCATCAAAAAGAATAAAATACCTAGGAATAAACCTAACCAAGGAAGTGAAATCCCTATACCCTGAAAACTACAAGACACTCTTAAGAGAAGTTAAAGAGGACACTAACAAATGGAAACTCATCCCATGCTCCTGGCTAGGAAGAATTAATATCATCAAAATGGCCATCCTGCCCAAAGCAATATACAGATTCGATGTAATCCCTATCAAATTACCAACAGCATTCTTCAAGAAACTGGAACAAATAGTTCAAAAATTCATATGGAACCACCAAAGACCCCGAATAGCCAAAGCAATCCTGAGAAGGAAGAATAAAGTTGGGGGGATCTCAGTCCCCAAGTTCAAGCTCTACTACAAAGCCACAGTAATCAAGACAGTTTGGTACTGATACAAGAACAGAGCCACAGACCAGTGGAACAGAATAGAGACTCCAGACATTAACCTAAACATATATGGTCAATTAATATATGATAAAGGAACCATGGACATACAATGGGGACATGACAGTCTCTTCAACAGATGGTGCTGGCAAAACTGGGCAGGTACACGTAAGAGAATGAAACTGGGTCACTGTCTAACCCCATACACAAAAGTAAATTAGAAATGGATCAAAGACCTGAATGTAAGTCATGAAACCATAAAACTCTTAGAAAAAAACGTAGGCAAAATCTCATGGACATAAACATGAGTGACTTCTTCATGAACATATTTCCTCGGGCAAGGGAAACAAAAGCAAAAATGAAAAAGTAGGACTATATCAAGCTAAAAAGGTTCTTCTGTACAGCAAAGGACACCATCAATAGAACCAAAAGGTATCCTACAGTATGGGAGAATGTATTCGTAAATGACAGATCTGATAAAGGGCTGACATCCAAAATATATAAAGAGCTCATACACCTCAACAAACAAAAAGCAAATAATCCAATTAAAAACTGGGCAGAGTTGCTGAATAGACAGTTCCCTAAAGAAGAAATTCAGATGGCCAACAGACACATGAAAAGATGCTCCACATCACTTGTCATCAGATTAAAACCACAATGAGATATCACCTCACACCAATAAGGATTGCCATCATCAAAAAGACAAACAACAACAAATGTTGGCGAGGTTGTGGAGAAAGGGGAACCCTCCTACGCTGCTGGTGGGAATGTAATTTAGTTCAACCATTGTGGAAAGCAGTATGAAGATTCCTCAAAATGCTCAAAATAGAAATACCATTTGACCCAGGAATTCCACTTCTAGGAATTTACCCTAAGAATGCAGCACTCCAGTTTGAAAAAGACAGATGCACCCTTATGTTTATTGCTGCACTATTTACAATAGCCAAGATATGGAAGCAACCTAAATGTCCATCAGTAGATGAATGGATAAAGAAGATGTGGTACATATACACCATGGAATATTACTCAGCCATTAGAAAAAAACAGATCCTACCATTTGCAACAACATGGGTGGAGCTAGAGGGTATTAAGCTCAGTGAAATAAGCCAGGTGGAGAAAGACAAGTACCAAATGATTTCACTCATATGTGGAGTATAAGAACAAAGGAAAACTGAAGGAACAAAACAGCAGCATAATCACAGAACCCAAGAATGGACTAACAGTTAACAAAGGGAAAGGAACTGGGGAGGATGGGTGGGAAGGAGGGATAAGGGTGGGGAAAAAGAAAGGGGGCATTACGATTAGCATGTATAGTGTGTGTGTGGGGCACGGGGAGGGCTGTGCAACACAGAGAAGACAAGTAGTGATTTTACAGCGTCTTACTACACTGATGGGCAGTGACTGTGAAGGGGTATGTTGGGGGGGACTTGGTGAAGGGGGGAGCCTACTAAACATAATGTTCTTCATGTGATTGTAGATTAATGATACCAAAAAGAATCATTTGGCACATTCTATGTGCCTGAAATTGTATAAAGTAGAAGACATATAAAGTAAATGGCATAAGCAATGTGAATTGCTTATTATTAATTTTCCTTGGGGGAAATAGATGAAATGATTAATTTTCCTTGGTGGAAAAAGATGAAATGATTAATATTCTTTGGAACAATGAGTAAAGCTCTCAGAAAAGAGGACATTTTATTTACTTACTTATTCATTATTCATTTATTATTATTTTAAACCAGAGCTAACTTTCACTGGGCTCTAACTGTATGCCTGACATTGTTCATTTATTATTATTTTAAGCCAGAGCTAACTTTCACTGGGCTCTAACTGTATGCCTGACATTGTTCATTTATTATTATTTTAAGCCAGAGCTAACTTTCACTGGGCTCTAACTGTATGCCTGACATTGTTCATTTATTATTATTTTAAGCCAGAGCTAACTTTCACTGGGCTCTAACTGTATGCCTGACATTGTTCATTTATTATTATTTTAAGCCAGAGCTAACTTTCACTGGGCTCTAACTGTATGCCTGACATTGTTCTAAGTGTTTTTCACGTATGATCTTATTTATGTCTCACAACAACCCTGTAATGTAGGAACTATTATTTTCTAGTACAGACAGTTTAGGTAACTTCCTCAAGTCATACAGTTAATAAGCCTATATTAGATCCTGGTGGACCAGACAATATGCTTTTAAACCAAAAGCAGGGACATTTAAACTGGGTCTTAAAATAGGGAGAAAATTTGTGGGCCAAAGGGCATTTAAGAGAAGAACACCCACAAATGTTTGATAGCATGAAAATTCACTGTGTTCTGAGAATAGCATTTCAAGAAAGCTGAATTTTAGAGGAAGAACATTGTGTGTGTGTGTGTGTGTGTGTTAAGAAGTGGAGAGAAAGAAAATGAAAGAAGATTGATAGGAGAGGTTGCTAGAAATGTAATTTGGGGCCAGGTAATAGAAGGTCTGAAATGCTAGACAAAGGAGTTTGGACTTGACCCTATAGTCTATAGGAAGGCATTAAAGTTGGACTTTTTGTTTTCTTTTTTTAATCAAAGGATTGCCACAAATAGTGAGACAGGCACCGTGGGTGTAGTCAGAATAGGGTGAGGGCCTCCTGGAAAAGCAGGGTGGAATATTTACAGTCAGTGCAATGTAACAATGGGCAAAGAAGTCCCTATTGAAACTCTGTGTTAAGCATTATGCAAAGTCAAAGCCACACTAATTCTCTAGGGAAAGATACCAGACTAGGAATACAAACCGAATCTTCAGTGAGATCAGGTAATGGTCAAAAGGCCAGGAGCAACTTGGCCTGGAATGATTGAGTATTCCACAAGGGTATCTCAGCATAACCCATGACTTCACTGTGAAGAGCCCTAGCAGACAGACAATAGCCCAGCCCACCTTGAGGGCAGGGCAGGTGATGCACGTCCACACCCCTAAGCCTTTTTTTCATGTTCCCCCAAATCCTCAATTGCCTATAAAACCCCTAGACAACGCACCATCACGGGCTCTCTTGTCCCCTCCTGGAGTGAGCCAGGAGCTCTTTCCTCTCACTTTATTTCTAAATAAAAGCCTCTCCCTGGCTCTCTTACCTTGGGTGTTTGTGAAGCTCATTCTTCGACTTTGCAAACAAGAGCCCCGGCATCATCTTGTCTGTGTTTCAGAAAGAACTATCTGGTGGCAAGGAGAAGTGGACTGAGTGGCAGGGATGGGAGGCATAGGGAAGGTAGTCAGGACTCAGCTGCAGTGTCTACTATCAAGGCCTAGTCTAGGACGGTGTAGTGGAGATGGAGGAAAGGGAACCGAGGGATATATGAACTCATGTGTATTTTCATAGCTAATATCTATTTTCTGTTAGCTACAGTATTTTGAAAGATAATCAGATGCTGCCTGTCTTTTGCTTGGAGAGGCTTGGATAAAAACTTTTTTTCATAATTTGGAAAGTCAGGAACTCTGCCTACAATTCACTGGTCCTCCACGTAGGGCAAATCAGACATACCAAGGCTATTAGAGGACTCACACATAAAAGGAGTTTGAGTACGTTAGTGTTTTCCTGGCCTTCCCATTTGTGACACTGCGCCATCTCTAGCTGTTTGAATTATTTCTGCCTCAAAAACAGAGCCCCAGCTGCATATTTCTGAGATTTAAAAATGTCCAAAGCCTGCAAAACTTGACCTGACCCAAATAGAATGGAGCAAAGGCTAATACAAACCCAGCGTTCTGTACGTCCTGCCTTCTAACCTTAACAAACCTAACAAAGGAAACTTGCTGACACCTCGAACCCTTTTCACATGAACTCCATTTGCCTGCAAAGCTCTCCCTTCCATAATTCTCCTTTATGTTGGAGCTCAGATCCACCTCTCCCCAGGTAAAGCCAGATACTCACCCCTTTCTGCTCCCAGAGCACCCTCTTCATTTCTCTATTATAGCACTTGTCATCTATTTAATAACTATTTGATTGCTTACTTTTCTCTCTCACCTGTACTGTGAGTTATTTAAGGGTAAAGACTTAATTTTGCTCATTTATCTCCTGTGCCAAGCAAGACCCAACATATACATAAATGTTTG
This sequence comes from Manis pentadactyla, assembly GCF_030020395.1. Lineage (NCBI taxonomy): Eukaryota > Metazoa > Chordata > Mammalia > Pholidota > Manidae > Manis > Manis pentadactyla. Next base: position 40,835,499 of record NC_080022.1, on the reverse strand, counting down.
TTAGGTAAATTGCAGACAGCACATAAACACGCAATAACAATCTTCATTTAGATTCAAATAAAAATATGATGTCAAAATTATTTTAACATTTAAAAAGTAATCAGAACAATACATTCACATTGTAGTCAAAAAATACTCTAAGGCTTATGATGAAAACCTGTGATTTCCAGCCTCTCCCTTTTCTTAAACTCAAATCCTCTCCCTAGACTCTTGCTGTTCCTTCTGGTATTTACTTTCATTAAAAGATAATATGCTTACACTGCTTCTTTTTGTTTTATCCATTTTAGACATTATCTTTTGATTTCCTATTGTGAAAGATGAGGATTCAACCCTCTTCCATCACTCTCAGCCTGTATTCCCTCTCCCTAATACAGTTAAATATAATTTTTGACTTAATTGAAATTTACTATATTTATATTTTCTTAAGTACTTTTCTTAGTGGAGATACTAATAATTTTATTTTTTCATTTGCTTAGTTCTCTATGTCACTATTTTCTACATTATCAAATATATGAGATAATTTATCTGTTCCATTTATTTTCCTGAAGATAGAAATCCTGGAGCCTTCATTCTCCTGTTCCAATCTCCATATATGCTTAACAGTTGTCCTCCTAGGATTCTCCTTTACAATAGTTGTGGGGTTACTCTTTGCCTCTTTCCTGTGTTCTGTCTCCTGTTTTGCCAACACCAATTTCTTTCTCTTTTGCTCTGTCATTTTGGTGGCACATGGCCTGTGGTAGTTTCCTGGAAAAGAGGTATGGGAAGTAATTTTTTTGGAGACTTTTAGAGTCTCAGTATGCCTTAATTTTACCTTCACACTGGATTGGTAGTTTTCTGGAGATAGAATTCTAGGTTGGAAATAATTTTGACACAGAATGTTTAAGGCATTGCTACTTTGTATTCTAGTTTCTGGGGTTTGATGTTGAGAGATAATATTAGTTCAACTCTTTATTCCTCCTGTGATAGGTTCATTTTCCCCTAGAAGCTTGAGCATATTTTCTTTATTTCCTAGTGTTCTGAAGTTTCTTAAGGATGCACCTTAGCACAGTTAAGTTTTTTTTTTTTTAATTTTTGTGCTCAGCCCTTCATAAGCCTTTACAAACTGGAAACGTGTATTCTTTAGTCCTGAAATTTTTTCCTTGTATTCTTTCATTAATTCTTCCTTTGTCTCTTTGCTTTCTCTTTTTGAAATTCATATTGTTTGGATGTTGGATCTCTTAAGCTGATTTTCCAGTTTTCTTAACTTTTCTATTGATGAACTCTTTATCTTATTGTCCTGTTTTTTGGGGGGTAAGAGGGGGTGGGAGATTTCTTTAATTTTAATTTCTGATCCTTCTATTGATTTTTAAAGACATTTTCTGTTGTCATGTTTTTAATTTTTATGAGTTATTATCTTATTATTCCTTTTTTTTAAAGAAAGCATCCTAGTCTTGTTTCATGAATGCAATATCTATACTTATTCTTATCTAAGTATACCAATGATCACTTAAAAGTCTTTCTTCTGTTCCATAATTTGTCTTGAGTTGAGGGAAGGGAAATGCAGGTCTAACTTCTCTCTACACAGACTTTCAATCTCCACACCTCACCCCTTTCTTCCACAATACTCTGTGCCTCAAATTACTAAGCCTTTTTCAAGAGGCAGCACAATGTAGTAGTCAAGGAAATGGACTTTGAACCCAGATGGGCTGGGCTTGAAATTTGGCTATGTGACCTGGACAGATCATTTGTCCTCATGCTTCAGTTTGCTCATCTGTAAAGTGGTGAAAATAAGTATCTACCTTAAAGGATGATGTAAGGAGTAAATGAGTTTATATATGTAAAATGCTTAGAATAATGCCTGACATCTACTAATATATATACTAATATTTTATTGTTATTAGTTTCCATAACTTCCCACTGGAATCTCCTCTCAGCATACACTACAGCTTTCTCTACTCTGCTCATTTTTCCCTCTTTTAAAAATGTGTCCACTGGCAACTTCTCTTGTATTCTCTTTCATCATGAGTTGATTTCTTTAAAATAATCACTTGTTTTCATTTTATTGATATTTGGGAGAAGAAAGATAAGAACATATATAGATTATAATAAGTATATAAACACAACATATAATATATAATACATATTTTATATAGGTATACATATTATATTATATATGTTATGTTAGAACTGGTTCAATTGGCTAAAATTTAAAGCATTGAAATTATAATATCAATGTTGATAAGACTGTGATGAAATAGGGATCTCATTCATTGTTATCAATATAAATTAATATAATTCCTTTAGAATATAGCGATCTATATTGAATCAAAAAAAATACTTCGACCTTTAATTAGTTATCCAATGGAGTTATCTAGATGAAAAAAAATATCAATGAGCAAAAATGTCATTCATTTTAGTGAAAAGTTAGAGGCAACAAAAATTTCTAAGAACCTTAGGATGTTAAAACTCAACAAATGTCTAGAGCATCAAGTTGAAACTATTACCTAGTAATTATTTTCAAATATAAATTCTTAAAATTTAAATATTACAATATAACATTAAGTGCAAAGAAAAGGACACAAACATATGTTCATCGTGGGAAAGCAATGTAAACTTTATATGCTATATATGGAATATGCAAAAATAAAACCAGTTGTTTTAGAGAGGTAGAATTAGGGAGGTTTTGTTTTTCTTTGTAAAAAATTCCTTTTATGTTGTCATAAAAATGTGTTTATAATTTAAAAAAAACCCCTCAAGTCTAAAGCTGACAAAAATCATAGTGACTGTGTCTACCAGGCCTCTTAGATGAAGATGAAAACTAAACCGTTCAGCCAAACATCTGAGAGTTTCAGTACAGCCAGGGCTTTGATGTTGGGTAGACTAAACAACCAGATGTTTGACTGAAGTTTTCCGGTTTCATCTGAAAGGCTGACATCATGTAACTATAGCCTGAGTGCATTACTGATGTCAGTCACCATAAAGTTCAATGAGTTGTTCACATGGCCCCATGCAGCTCTCCTGGCCTTCTTCATTTGGTACTCACAAATATCATCTTTGGCTTACTCTTTGCTTTAGGTGTTATATAACCTTTTTTTATTACTCTACATCATCAAAAGAATAAAGGCTGAACTCCTTAACCCTTCATAGTGTGGCTCCAACTGGCCTCCTAGCCCCATCTCTTATCATTTCCCTCCCTCACAAGGTCTATACTCTCTAGATGCTAGAAAAACATTTCCCGACATACAAGATACTCATAGTTGTATTTTTATTGTTATTGTTGGCTAGAGAATATAAGTGTTATCATTCATTGAACTCTTGTGTGCTAGAGTGCCAGGGCTTAGTATACACTATTGAATTTAATCTTCACCATAACTTTCTGTGACATTCTTATTTCCATTTTGCCAAGAGGAAAAGAGAAGTTAGAGAGAGTAAGTATCTTGCCCAAAGTTATATAACCAGTAAGTTACAGAGCTAGGACTCAGTCTGTTGGATTCTAAAACCTATTATCTTAATTATAACACCAGAGAGACATGTCTACTCATAAGTTTACTGAGGTATTATGGCAGCTATGTGGAAGCATGGAGAGAATTAGGACATTAAAATGACAGGAAGTAAAGCAGAAATAGGCAAAGGTTTGGTCCAAGTACCATTTATAGAGTGCCTAGTATGTTCTGGGCCTTATCCCAAGTACTAGGGACACAGAGAAGTTAAATATCTTGAAGGAAAAGTCAGTCTGATAAGCATATCAAGCACCTAAAATGAAATGGAACACAGAGGTGTTCCAGAAATAGAACCTTCACAAGTGTTGGTGTCATATATATTCAGGGCTTGCTTGGGTTACAGGGTCTCAGGGTAAAAGTTCCAAGGAAAAGAGAAAGGGAATAGAAATATCTGATATCAAGTCACTTAGGAAGAATGCACAGGGAGATCTCTGTCTCCCCACAGGAATATTTGAAGAATGGCGAAGGAGAAGAAATTGTTATCCATAAAAATCAAGAAAACAGTGAAACACATGACAGGCACAATTTTTCAAAACAACAATGAGATTCATTTATTACTAGCTCCTATTCTGTGCCTCTATTGGTACCAGGGATTCAAATAAGAGTCCAACATGGTATCTTCCAGTAGTGGCCTTTGTGGCTGGCTCATTCTTTCCACGAATATGTATGGAGAATGTGTAAGGCATTGTTCTGGGCATTGGTGATACACAATAAAACAAAACAGACACGCCCTCATGAAGCTTACATTATACTGGGGGAGACAGACAAATAAATATATAAAATATATAGCATTTTAGATGGTGAAAAGAGCCAGGAAAAAAAATAAAGGCAGGAAGAGGGACAGAAAGTATTAGTGACATAGAGAAGTCAAGAAAAGTCCCCCTAGGAAGGTGGCATTTGGGCAAAAACCTCGCATTTTCACAAAAAGGAGAGCATTTTAGGTAGAGAGAAAGCAAGGATGGAGGCCCTGAGGCTGAAGTATGCTTGGTGTGATCAGAGCAGCAAAGAGGCCAGTGTAATGGGGGCAGAGTAAGTGTTAGAAGAATTTTTATTTTTATTCTGAAAGAGGTGGGTTGCCATTGGAAGGTTTGTGAACCAAGAAGTGATATGATCTACTTATGATGGCACATTTCCATTCTGGTTGTTATGTTGATAATAGATTGAAGGACGATAAAGTTGAAAGCTGAGGGACCAGTTATGCAGGCTTCTGCAATGATCCAGAGGATCCAGGGGAGATATGATGGTGGGTAAGATCAGGATGGCAGGAATGAAGATAGCAAGTGGTCTGATTCTGGATATACTGAATTTTAAAGGTAGAGCTTGGTAAGTTTGCTGATGGGTCAAATTGGGGTGTGAGACTGGAGCCAAGGATGACACCAAGGTCTTACCCTATGGAAATGGAAGAATAGAACTGTACGTTACTTTGATGAATAAAACCAAGGAAGAAGCAGGTTTTAAAGGAAAGATCTGGAGCTCAGTTCAGACATGCCAAGCTTTATATGCATATTAACTATTCAGGTGGGAATGATGAGTAGGCAACTGGGTATGTGGATTTGGAGTTCAGGGGAGAAGTCCAGGCTAGAGATAAATATTTGGAATTCATCAGTAGACAGATGATATTAGAAGCCACCCGAGTATGCCAGGGAAGTGAGTATACACAAGAAAAAACTTCAAGGACTGAGATCTGGGCACTCCAATATTTAGAGGTAAGGACATGAGAAATAAGAAAAGGAAACTAAGGAGGAATTATTAAAATTAGAAAGTAAACCAGAAGAGGGTAGTTTCTAGGAATCAAATGAAGGAAACATTTCAGAAAATGGAGTTATGAACTCAATCACATGATGCTAAGAATTGACTTTCAGACTTAACAATATGGTCATCAGTGATCTTGACAAAAGAAATTCTGATGGAATGTTGGGGGCATAGCCAGACCAGAAGAGTTTAAGTGAGATTTAGAGGAAAGAAAGTGAACACAGTGAGAGCAGATAAGACTTTTTGAGGACTTTTGCTGTAAAGGGGAGCAGGAGATAGGTTGGAAATTGGAAGGGGATGTGGAGTCTGGAGGGGGTGACTTTTTAAAATTGAAGTATTGTTGATATACAATCTTACACTGATTTCATATATACAATATGATATTTAACAATTACCCATGTTATTAAATCCTCATCCCCACTAGGTCAGTTACCATCTGTCAACAGAGAAAGGTGTTAAAGAATCATTTGCTGTATTCTCCATGCCTGTGCTACCGTCTCTGTAGCCAACTTTTATAATGATTGAGAATTTTTGTGGTCCTTTATCCCTGAGGGTGACTTTTAAGATGGGAGCAATATCAGCATTTGTGCATGTATGCTTTAAGAAATGATCTAGTTCAAATTTTCTCAAATTTGGCAGAATTTATATTTTGAGCAGAATAATTTTTTGTTGTTGTGGAGGGACATCTTTTGCATAGTAGGATGTTTAGAAACATCCCTGACATTCTATCCACTAGATGCTAATAGCATCCCCATCCTCCCTAGTTGTAATAATTTTAAGTCTCTAGACATTGCCAAATGTCCTCTGGGTGGTAGGGTGAGGTTAGGGGGCAAAATCACCCCTGGTTGAGAACCACTGACTGATTCAACAGAAAAGAAAAATATTGGTAATGAAGGATAGAGGATGGGAGAATTGCTAGGGTGATATCCTTAAGTTAGTGAGGAAGGATGGGATCTACAGTACAAGAAAAGGGAAGGTCTGCTAGTTTCACAGACTGTGAATCCACATTTACAGAGAAAACAGAGGGCCTGGGCATAGAAGCAGCTAGGTGGCTAGATGTGGTCATAGGAAACTAAGGAAGTTCTCCTCTATTTACCTTTGTTTTCTCAGTAAAATAAAAATCAGAATAAGCAGCTAAAATGCATGCACATGAAAGGAGGTGTTGGAGGCTTTAGGAGATGAGAGCTCTGATGGGAGATCATCTGAAAGAATCAAAGATAAAATGGACTAGTGAAATGCACTGTGATTGCTGAACAGACCCATTAAAAGTATAGTAAGACTAATTTACATTGTATGTTTTTCTCTACTCACATCAGGGGTCTTGGTGCACAGAATAAGCTGAGCGTGGATATGAGTAGGGTTGTAATCTTACCAAGAGTATTATGAAATGAAGAGGGGCAAGGGAATTGATAGTATATGCAAAGATGTGATTATAATGGTTGCCCATGAAATTTAAGCTGGGTAGGGAGGGAAGTGAAGACAAGAAGGGGGTGAGGGATGGTGAAAAGGTGGCAGGATCATCAGTGGAATATAAATCCCTGTGGGACTGAAAGATTGTTGGAGTATTAAAGAAAGTGAGCTAGAAATATAGGAGGTCAGAGAGTGAGATGTTTGAGATAGATATTATGGAAAGATGTGTTTATTGGTAAGGATAGGGTCTAGGGTATGACCATGGTGGTGAGTTTCAGGGTGGGGTGGGAAATGAAATCACAAAAAGCAGATGCACAGAGTCATAGAGTATCAGAGTCCAGGGGATGAGGAGTAACAACAAGTCCTTATTGTAGTAACTGACGTAACTTGTTACCCATTTTCACCCTACCTTGGATGATTAGCCTAAACTGTTTGTGGTAATACTACTCCCCCTGCCAGTGATTGATTTAGGGGTGACCAAGAAGATGGGGAAAAAGTCTGCTAGGGCTTTTAGGAAATGTTTCCTTATTTGAAAGAAAGAGAAAGTTCCTCTTCCTCTGGATTATGTGATGCCTGAAACTTTTGTAGCCATCTCATTTGTAACCTGAGGAGCAAGTCAGCCCTGAAGGTGGCAGAGAGAGGGAAGGAACTGGGTTCTTTTTTAAAAATTTTTTCTATTTGTATTTTTATTTTGATATCATTAATGTACAATTACTTGAACAACCTTATGGTTACTAGACTCCCCCTATTATCAAACTCCCCCCACATACCCCATTACAGTCACTGTCCATCAGCATAGTAAGATGTTATAGAATCATTACTTGTCTTTTCTGTATATACTGCCTTTCCCGTGTCCCCCCCTCCACCGGCTACATTATGTGGGCTAATCATAATGCCCCCTTTTCCCCCTTTTCCCTCCCTTCCCATCCATCCTCCCCAGTCCTTTTCCCTTTGGTAACTGTCAGTCCATTCTTGGGTTCTGTGAGTCTGCTGCTGTTTCGTACCTTCAGTTTTTTCTTTGTTCTTATATTCCACAGATGAGTGAAATCATTTGATACTTGTCTTTCTCCGCCTGGCTTATTTCACTGAGCATAATATCCTCTAGTTCCATCCATGTTGTTGCAAATGGTAGGATTTGTTTTCTTCTTATGGCTGAATAATATTCCATTGTGTATATGTACCACGTCTTCTTTATCTATTCATCTACTGATGGACACTTAGGTTGCTACCATTTCTTGGCTATTGTAAAAAGTGCCGCGATAAACATAGGGGTGCATATGTCTTTTTGAAACTGGGCTCCTGAATTCTTAGGGTAAATTCCTAGGAGTGGAATTCCTGGGTCCAATGGTAAGTCCATTTTCAGCATTTTGAGGAACCTCCATACTGCTTTCCACAATGGTTGAACTAATTTACATTCCCACCAGCAGTGTAGGAGGGTTCCCCTTTCTCCACAACCTCACCAACATTTGTTGTTGTTTGTCTTTTGGATGTTGGCCATCCTAACTGTTGTGAGGTGATATCTCATTGTGGTTTTAATTTGTATTTCTTTGATGATTAGCGATGTGGAGCATCTTTTCATGTGCCTGTTGGCCATCTGAATTTCTTCTTTGGAGAAGTGTCTCTTCAGATCCTCTGCCCATTTTTAAATTGGTTTATTTGCTTTTTGTTTGTTGAGGTGTGTGAGCTCTTTATATAATTTGGATGTCAACCCCTTACTGGATATGTCATTTATGTATATATTCTCCCATACTGTAGGATGTCTTTTTGTTCTACTGATAGTGTCCTTTGCTGTACAGAAGCTTTTTAGTGTGATGTAGTCTCACTTGTTCATTTTTTCTTTTGTTTCCCTTGCCTGGGGAGATATGTTCATGAAGAAGTCGCTCATGTTTATGTCCAAGAGATTTTTAACCTGCTGTACCAACCAAACCTGGAGCTTACTCTGCCCTTGGAGAAATATTCCTATTTAGAAAAATAATAAATTTTCTTATTGTTTAAGTCAGCTTGCCTTAGGTTTCTGTTATTTGCAGCCAAGTATTGGCTAACACTCTCTGTGAGGACCTGTCCTCCTGTGGGAGGCCCAACATGGAAACTGGCAAACTTCTCAGTATCAAACATCAAGTGCTGCTCTGGAGGAAAACCAGGGGGCCACGAGAGCCTTGTGCAGCTGTCTAACCAGGTTTAGGGTCATGAAGCCTTCCCAGGTTAAGAGTAGTCCTTAAAGGTCAATAAGAGATGCTGGGCAAAAGGGGGTCATGGGGAGAGAGCCGAATATGTGATAGTCATAAGAAACTCAGAACTATTAGTAGTTTCACAGTCAGCCGGAATTCTAGATGGCCTCAATAAAGAAGTAATAGTTAATATATATTTGCCAATCAAAAAAGTTATATATATTAGAGGTTCATTAATTGTCTATCCAGCATTTACCTTCTCTCTCCCTCTTCCTAACAATACTCATATTTCTCTTTGGGAGCTCCTCCTTCCTCTCTGTGTAGTTGAGTTCAGCCCTCCAGAGGAGGCCTCTGACAGAAGCCAACATAAAGGAGGTGACAGAAGCAACATAAACGTAAAACAGTTCAGGGGTAGTTTTGTCCGGTTTGGGGCTTTTATTCACTGATTTTGAGAAACAATGCTCTCTCCCCCTGTGTGTAAATAACAAAGTATGTAGTCTCCTTTCTGTAAGCTGCTAATTTGGGTCCACAGGAAAAGCCAGTTTAAGGATTTCAGGCTCCGTACATAAGAGATGAGATGAGACAACTGAAGAGCCATTGAGGAGAAGCCCTGATCGAACTGCCCTATTGAAATCTGCCCTATTGCTTGACTTTCACTTACATTTGCCAATAAATCCTTTCATTACTTAAGCTGATTTGAATAGGATTTTTTATTACTTGAAACTGAATGGATCCCAATTTAAAATATATATATACAGGATCAGTGTGTTAATTAATAACCTGCATTGTATTTTATATTAGGTGTTACATGAGTTATTCATACCATAACACAATGTTTTGTATGTTTTATTTCTTGGACAGATAGGTGAAATACAGAAGGTCCAGTCCACACCAGACATCTGTTGACCCTAATGGCTTGGTATGGGATACATGGATATAAGTCTGGAGAGGTAGACAGGAGATGGTTTTTTATCCTGTAGATAACGGAGAGTCAAGGGAAGGGTTTAGGCAGGATGAAACAAACAATAGGTAATGATCTCCATGGTTTTAAGAATAAGACTTTTGAAAAAGGAAACTCTTTATCCCTACCTTTTTTGGTCAGTAAAATTCTTATTGATTTCAAAATCTACCCATTCATTCAATGTTATTTATTAAACATTTCCTATGTGTCAGTCACAGTTTAGGAATTTAGGATATAGCAGTGAACAAAACAGGAAAAAATTCCCAATGACATAAAATTTATGTCCTTTTCAGGCCAAATGGTATATTTTCCAAGATGTCTGCCTGAATTCTCAATCATATTTAATATTTCCTCTTTCTTTTATGGCATGTTTTACCACTATAATTATATTTATGGTCTGTTTCAAGTTAGAGGTATTGTTTCAGATGTCAAATATCTCCCTTACTAAATCAAAGTGTTCTTGGGATCAGGGTCTAAGTCATTAATCTGTCTCCCAAGCACTTGTGGTTCAGAGTAAGTACCACTAGGTGTGTTCTGAATGAGTAAATGACTCTCTGTGCAGTTCTAAAGAGGCAGGCCCACATGGTGCAGCTCTCCCTGCAGCCTCTGCCAGGCATTCATTTGGAACAGTTGGGAACCAACTTGTCATGATCTTAGGTGATCTGGGAGTTGCGTAGAAATGACATTCCTCATGAGCAATTATTACTGATAAGTGATAATAATAAAGTTCATTTGTATGACTGTGGGCTTAATGGGAAATGAAAGTCTGGGTAACTCCATTATGAAATTCAATTAGCTATTCAGCTTAATGAAGGTAACCAGCTCTTTGATAAGAAATGGAACAATGCCAATGAAAACGGTGACTGCAAGTATGAAAATTTTTTTTTGTTAAAACTTAACCCCCGCCCCCCCCAAAAAAAACTTAAACAACCCAGTTACTGGGTCATATATGCATTTGAGTACTTTATAAATTATTTTAATTCAGTGGCAAAAACCTCTGATTTTCCTAAAAGCAAAAAATAATTACTGTAAAGATCCAAAGCAATTGTTTCTGCTGGATGTCAAATAGTTGCTGTTATTATTGCTACATAGTCAACAGAGGGAGCCCATGTTACAAAACCTAATAACATAATTTCCTTACAGAATTTTATATGTTGGGAGAAAGCCAAGAGAAGAAATAGAGAGAAACAGAAGAAATATAATAGAAGAGTTAAGGTACTGGACAAATTTGGGTTTAAATTGTACTGGGAATCTGGAATCTCTCTTATGAAGCTGGGCTTGGGGGATGATGTTAAGTTAAATGTATTTCAGAATAACATATATGTACTGGGTTTTTTTAAAAAGCACTTTACATACTACCATAGTGACTCTTTATCTTTGATGTACACAATTATAATACTTTCCTGCTTAAAACCTTCTAATGGAATCTTCATCACTTGTATGACAAATCCAACCTTAAGGGGTTGTGAAGATTAAGGGCGATAATAGCATAGTGCCTGGCACAGCAAATTCTCAATAAATTCTTAGTATTATTTTTCACTACCATTTTTGTTAATTATAGAAATCCTTCAGACTCGAATGTTTTCTAAACCACCCCATTCTATAACCCGCTCTCATTTGGTTAACTCCCTTTTTGTCCTATAGATTTCAGGATCCCAGAAGTCTTGCCTCATTCATAGTCTGGGTGCTTTTCTGGTACTTATCACACCATATTGTAGTGATCTGTTCACAAAGGTGTCTCTCCAATTTGAGAGCAAAGGCCAGGTCTCATAACTTGTTCTGCCTCTAGTGCCTAGCAACAAGGTGACCAACTATTCAGGTTGCTGGGACGGTTCCAATTTTAGCACTGAAAATTCCAGGCAAAGCAGACAGTTGGTTACTCAGCCACAGATCCTGATACATAATAATAGTTCAATCAATAAATCTGTTTACCTAAGCAAATTTCTTTTGGTGAATCACTTTTGCTTCCTAGGCTCCAATTTCTCCTGCTATAACTAAAAAGGTTGAACAAAGTAATATTTAAGTCCCTCCTTAACTCTGACATTTTAGAACTGGATGTCACATTTATGGTCTGCTTACATTCATCATTTTACTTTTTCTGTATTAAGGAAATCTTAACTAGGTACCACTCCAATTTTTAAAAAAAGCATTAATGAAAATATTCATGATAGGTAAATGAAAAGAGTAAGATTTAAATCCTCTATGTTTGATATGATTCCAATTTTGTAACATGTATGTATTTTTATGTCTTTTAGAAGAAAGGGGAATGCAATTATAAATATATTTTATGTTATGGATACATTTTCCTACTTACTGAGTTTCCAAAAATCTCTACAATGATCACATGATTTTATAGTCAGTGAACAATACCTATAAAGCATTTATGTTTGTGCTTATGCAGCAGTGAGTGTTTAAATAACTACTGTCCAGGAAATTATTCTCTTCTCATGAAATTGTTAACAAAAATTAGGTTATACTGATTACATGTTTCCTTTAGTGCAGTGCTTCTCAGATATTAATGTAGGTCGGTGATGGGCCTGTGATTCTCCATTTCGAATAAGCTTCCCAATAATGCCAGTGCTCTGGTCCTTGGACCACACTTTGAGTAAGTAGGCTTTATTCTAACCCACATTTGACTATTAATTACAAGGTTTTTAACCATCCTGTGTCTTTGGAAGGGACTCCCAAAATGAAACCCTGGGTAAATATAAAAGGCTGCTCATAATTCAACTTTCTGAGAGCTGAGGGAATCAATAACCGTTGCAAATGTGTGAATCTTTGCAAACTCTTTGAGTTACAATGGTTGGGAATTCCAGCCTTAGAGTTGGTTGTCTTTTGTAAACAAGAAGTCAAATGCAACAAAACATATCAGACTAACCAAAATACCAGAACACTGTGTGGATAGATGCTACATTACTTAAAATAGATTAGCTGCTCTCTCTTCTATGCCTCTCAGAGAGTTCCTAGTACAGTTGTGTTCCAGAAATAGTGTTTGTATGAAGGAATGTGTTTAATTATATAATAATAGCTAACATTTGAAAAGTTTCTGTAGGCTTAAAGAACTGGCTCTCAAGTTTCAGTGTGTGTGACACTTATCTGAGGAAGTAGATGAAATGTAGATTCCTGGACTCTACCCTCAGAAATTCTGATTCTGGGTAGTGGAGTTCAAAAATCTGTATTTTAAACAGGCATCCAGATGATTTTAGTGTAAGTATTTGGACCGTATGTAGAGTAACACTGGTTTTAAGTGTAAGAAAAAATTGCCATAAACTTATAGTAAGAAACACATTTTACAAAACGATCCATGTCACACACACATTAATATACATATATATCTGAAATTAAATTTCACAAAACAATATTAACCCTTACTATGTGTCATATAGTCTGATATTTTCACTTTATTTCACTTCATTACAAAAGCATTGCCCACAACCAACCACACTGATTTCATATCATTTTTTTATTAAGGTATCATTCACATACACTCTTATGAAGGTTTCACATGAAAAACATTGTGGTTACTACATTCACCCATATTATCAAGTCTCCCCCCATACCCCATTGCAGTCACTGTCCATCAGTGTAGTAAGATACCACAGAGTCACTACTTGTCTTTTCTGTGCTACACTGTCTTGCGCTTGACCCCCCTAACACCATGTGTGCCAATCATAATACCCTTTAATTCCCTTATCCCTCTCTTCCTACCCACCCTCCCCAATCTCTTTCCCTTTGGTAACTGCTAGTCCCTTCTTGGAGTCTATGAGTCTGCTGCTGTTTTGCTCCTTCGGTTTTGCTTCATTGTTATGCTCCACAAATGAGGGAAATCATTTGGTACTTGTTCTCAGCCTGGCTTATTTCACTGAGCATAATATCCTCTAGCTCCATCCATGTTGTTGCAAATGGTAGGATTTGTTTTCTTCTTATGGCTGAATAGTATTCCATTATGTATATGTACCACATCTGCTTTATCCATTCATCTACTGATGGATACTTAGGTTGCTTCCATATCTTGGTTATTGTAAATAGTGCTGCAATTCATATCATTTATTTCATTTAATCCTCACATCAGTGCTGCAAGGTAAGCAGCATTACCACATCTTTCTTTTGGACACAACCTTGGAGAAGATTAATGTGCCCAATGTTGCATGTTTTTTTTTTTTTTAAATAATTATTTTTTATTGAAGGGTAGTTGACGCACAGTATTACATTACATTAGTTTCAAGTGTACAACACAGTGGTAAAACATTTATATACATAATTCTAGGTTCCAGCTATCACCCTACCAAGCTGTTACAATATATTGACTATATTCCTTATGCTATACATTACAACCCGGTTACTTATTTATTTTACCATTGGAAGTCTGTCCTTTTTTTTTTTTTTTTTTTTGTGAGGGCATCTCTCATATTTATTGATCAAATGGTTGTTCACGACAATAAAATTCTGTATAGGGGAGTCAATGCTCAATGCACAATCATTAATCCACCCCAAGCCTAATTTTTGTCAGTCTCCAAACTTCTGAGGCATAACAAACAAGTTCTTACATGGAGAACAAATTCTTACATAATGAATAAGTTACATAGTGAACAGTACAAGGGGAGTCATCACAGAAACTTTCGGTTTTGCTCATGCATTATGAACTACAAACAGTCAGTTCAAATATGAATACTCATTTGGTTTTTATACTTGATTTATATGTGGATACCACATTTCTCTCTTTATTATTATTATTTTTAATAAAATGCTGAAGTGGTAGGTAGATACAAGATAAAGGTAGAAAACATAGTTTAGTGTTGTAAGAGAGCAAATGTAGATATCAGGTGTGTGCCTGTAGACTATGTGTTAATCCAAGCTAGACAAGGGCAATAAAACATCCACGTATGCAGAAGATTTCTCTCAGAACGGGGGGGTGAGGTTCTAAGCCTCACCTCTGTTGATCCCCAATTTCTCACCTGATGGCCCCCCTGCGACTGTGCCTGTCTTAGGTTGTTCCTCCCTTGAGGAATCTTACCTGTCTCTGGCTAACCAGTCATCTTCCGGGGCCATACAGGGAAATGTGAAGTTGGTAAGTGAGAGGGAAGCCTTATTGTTTGAAAAGGTTAGCTTTTTAATTCTTTGCATATTTATGCCCTGTGGCTTCTATGCCCAGCATTTGTCTTGAGGTATCTTTACCACTTGGAAGAATTATGATACTCAGTAAATTTGATATGAGGCACGAATTCTATTTAAGGGTTGTAATTAGGAAGGAAGAAGAAAAGCTATAGAAGTAGCAGGCGGAAGAAAACATGGGAAGATTGATTATTTCTTTGACATATCTTCTTGTAGAGTAACTTCAGCATGTATAGGTTTTAAGCTACTACTTAAATTGCGCACACACATTAACATAATAGGAGTATAGTTACATAACCAAAGCATATCTGTAATTACCAGCCATCTCCAGTGAAACCAAGAAAACCAGTTAGGCACCTTAGGCATTTGTGAAAACTTATCTATGATATGGTGGATATTGTCCAACTGAACTTGAACAGTCTGAGAGAAATCAGACAAATTAAAACAACCCATTCCTGGGGACTGTTCACATGCCATATGTTCTTTTAACAGTAAATAGTCTGTAGTTGTAAGACTTTGGAGTGCTACAATTTGCACTTCTCCAAATTCTTGGTTGAGTTCCAACAGTATAGATCCAGTCAAATTTGTTGTTTTACTGTATGCACAGGTCAGCTTAGATATCTCCTTCCTCATTCCCATGGCAAGTCCAGGAACTGGTGGGATGAGTGCATCTACAGCTGTAGCAGTGCGTGGATCTTTGTTGGGGTTTTTTGATGATCATCTTCTGGCATGAGTCTTCCAGAGAGTGCAAATGTTGGAAGTTCTTTTTCATATCGTATCTTAGTTCATTTTCGGGGTAGCCCAATTAGGCTTTGATCCTCTGTATAAACACAAACAGACCCTTTGCCTACACTTTTATATGCCCTTTATACCGTTGTGTAGAACTCATTGGAGGTTACCACACAGGAACTGCCCTTTTTTTTTTTTGCTTTGTTTTTGGTATCACTAATCTACACTTACATGACAAATATTATGTTTACTAGGCTCTCCCCTATACCAGGTCTCCCCTATAAACCCCTTTACAGTCACTGTCCATCAGCATAGCAAAATGTTGTAGAATCACTACTTGCCTTCTCTGTGTTGTATAGCCCTCCCTTTTCTCCTACCCCCCCATGCATGTTAATCTTAATACCCCCCTACTTCTCCCCCCCTTATCCCTCCCTACCCACCCATCCTCCCCAGTCCCTTTCCCTTTGGTACCTGTTAGTCCATTCTTGAGTTCTGTGATTCTGCTGCTGTTTTGTTCCTTCAGTTTTTCCTTTGTTCTTATATTCCACAGATAAGTGAAATCATTTGGTATTTCTCTTTCTCCGCTTGGCTTGTTTCACTGAGCATAATACCCTCCAGCTCCATCCATGTTGCTACAAATGATTGGATTTGCCCTTTTCTTATGGCTGAGTAGTATTCCATTGTGTATATGAACCACATCTTCTTTATCCATTCATCTATTGATGGACATTTAGGTTGCTTCCAATTCTTGGCTATTGTAAATAGTGCTGCAATAAACATAGGGGTGCATCTGTCTTTCTCAAACTTGATTGCTGCATTCTTAGGGTAAATTCCTAGGAGTGCAATTCCTGGGTCAAATGGTAAGTCTGTTTTGAGCATTTTGATGTACCTCCATACTGCTTTCCACAATGGTTGAACTAACTTACATTCCCACCAGCAGTGTAGGAGGGTTCCCCTTTCTCCACAGCCTCGCCAACATTTGTTGTTGTTTGTCTTTTGGATGGCAGCCATCCTTACTGGTGTGAGGTGATACCTCATTGTAGTTTTCATTTGCATTTCTCTGATAATTAGCGATGTGGAGCATTTTTTCATGTGTCTGTTGGCCATCTGTATTTCTGTTTTGGAGAACTGTCTGTTCAGTTCCTCTGCCCATTTTTTAATTGGGTTGTTTGTTTTTTGTTTGTTGAGGCGTGTGAGCTCTTTATATATTCTGGACGTCAAGCCTTTATCGGATGTGTCATTTTCAAATATATTCTCCCATACTGTAGGGATCCTTCTTGTTCTATTGATGGTGTCTTTTGCTGTACAGAAGCTTTTCAGCTTAATATAGTCCCACTTACTCATTTTTGCTGTTGTTTTCCTTGCCCGGGGAGATATGTTCAAGAAGAGGTCACTCATGTTTAGGTCTAAGAGGTTTGTGCCTATGTTTTCTTCCAAGAGTTTAATGGTTTCATGACTTACATTCAGGTCTTTGATCCATTTTGAGTTTACTTTTGTATATGGTGTTAGACAATGGTCCAGTTTCATTCTCCTACATGTAGCTGTCCAGTTTTGCCAGCACCACCTGTTGAAGAGACTGTCATTTCGCCATTGTATGTCCATGGCTCCTTTATCAAACATTAATTGACCATATATGTCTGGGTTAATGTCTGGATTCTCTAGTCTGTTCCATTGGTCTGTGGCTCTGCTCTTGTGCCAGTACCAAATTGTCTTGATTACTATGGCTTTATAGTAGAGCTTGAAGTTGGGGAGTGAGATCCCCCCTACTTTATTCTTCTTTCTCAGGATTGCTTTGGCTATTCGGGGTCTTTGGTGTTTCCATATGAATTTTTGAATTATTTGTTCCAGTTCATTGAAGAATGTTGCTGGTAGTTTCATAGGGATTGCATCAAATCTGTATATTGCTTTGGGCAGGATGGCCATTTTGACGATATTAATTCTTCCTAGCCACGAGCATGGGATGAGTTTCCATCTGTTAGTGTCCCCTTTAATTTCTCTTAAGAGTGACTTGTAGTTTTCAGAGTATAAGTCTTTCACTTCTTTGGTTAGGTTTATTCCTAGGTATTTTCTTTTTTTTGATGCAATTGTGAATGGAGTTGTTTTCCTGATTTCTCTTTCTGTTGGTTCATTGTTAGTATATAGGAAAGCCACAGATTTCTGTGTGTTGATCTTGTATCCTGCAACTTTGCTGTATTCCAATATCAGTTCTAGTAGTTTTGGGGTGGAGTCTTTAGGGTTTTTTATGTACAGTATCATGTCATCTGCAAATAGTGACAGTTTAACTTCTTCTTTACCAATCTGGATTCCTTGTATTTCTTTATTTTGTCTAATTGCCGTGGCTAGGACCTCCAGTACTGTTAAATAACAGTGGAGAGAGTGGGCATCCCTGTCTAGTTCCCGATCTCAGAGGAAATGCTTTCAGCTTCTCGCTGTTCAATACAATGTTGGCTGTGGGTTTATCATAGATGGCCTTTATTATGTTGAGGTACTTGCCCTCTATTCCCATTTTGCTGAGAGTTTTTAACATGAATGGATGTTGAACTTTGTCAAATGCTTTTTCAGCATCTATGGAGATGATCATGTGGTTTTTGTCTTTCTTTTTGTTGATGTGGTGGATGATGGTGATGGACTTTCAAATGTTGTACCATCCTTGCATCCCTGGGATGAATCCCACTTGGTCATGGTGTATGATCCTTTTGATGTATTTTTGAATTCGGTTTGCTAATATATTGTTGAGTATTTTTGCATCTACGTTCATCAGGGATATTGGTCTGTAGTTTTCTTTTTTGGTGGGGTCTTTGCCTGGTTTGGGTATTAGGGTGATGTTAGCTTCATAGAATGAGTTTGGGAGTATCCCCTCCTCCTCTATTTTTTGGAAAACTTTAAGGAGAATGGGTATTATGTCTTCCCTGTATGTCTGATAAAATTCCGAGGTAAATCCATCTGGCCCGGGGGTTTTGTTCTTTGGTAGTTTTTGGATTACCGCTTCAATTTCGTTGCTGGTAATTGGTCTGTTTAGATTTTCTGTTTCTTCCTGGGTCAATCTTGGAAGGTTATATTTTTCTAGGAAGTTTTCCATTTCTCCTAGGTTTCCCAGCTTGTTAGCATATAGGTTTTCATAGTATTCTCCAATAATTCTTTGCATTTCCGTGGGGTCCGTCGTGATTTTTCCTTTCTCGTTTCTGATACTGTTGATTTGTGTTGACTCTCTTTTCTTCTTAATAAGTCTGGCTAGAGGCTTATCTATTTTGTTTATTTTCTCAAAGAACCAGCTCTTGGTTTCATTGATTTTTGCTATTGTTTTATTCTTCTCAATTTTATTTATTTCTTCTCTGATCTTTATTATGTCCCTCCTTCTGCTGACCTTAGGCCTCATCTGTTCTTCTTTTTCCAATTTCGATAATTGTGACATTAGACCATTCATTTGGGATTGCTCTTCCTTTTTTAAATATGCTTGGATTGCTATATACTTTCCTCTTAAGACTGCTTTTGCTGTGTCCCACAGAAGTTGGGGCTTAGTGTTGTTGTTGTCATTTGTTTCCATATATTGCTGGATCTCCATTTTGATTTGGTCATTGATCCATTGATTATTTAGGAGCGTGTTGTTAAGCCTCCATGTGTTTGTGAGCCTCTTTGCTTTCTTTGTACAGTTTATTTCTAGTTTTATGCCTTTGTGGTCTGAAAAGTTGGTTGGTAGGATTTCAATCTTTTGGAATTTTCTGAGGCTCTTTTTGTGGCCTAGTATGTGGTCTATTCTGGAGAATGTTCCATGTGCACTTGAGAAGAATGTATATCCCGCTGCTTTTGGATGTAGAGTTCTATAGATGTCTATTAGGTCCATCTGCTCTACTGTGTTGTTCAGTGCTTCCGTGTCCTTACTTATTTTCTGCCCAGTGGATCTATCCTTTGGGGTGAGTGGTGTGTTGAAGTCTCCTAGAATGAATGCATTGCAGTCTATATCCCCCTTTAGTTCTGTTAGTATTTGTTTCACATATGCTGGTGCTCCTGTGTTGGGTGCATATATATTTAGAATGGTTATATCCTCTTGTTTGACTGAGCCCTTTACCATTATGTAGTGTCCTTCTTTATCTCTTGTTACTTTCTTTGTTTTGAAGTCTATTTTGTCTGATATTAGTACTGCAACCCCTGCTTTCTTCTCACTGTTGTTTGCTTGAAATATGTTTTTCCATCCCTTGACTTTTCATCTGTACATGTCTTTGGGTTTGAGGTGAGTTTCTTGTAAGCAGCATATAGATGGGTCTTGCTTTTTTATCCATTCTGTTACTCTGTGTCTTTTGATTGGTGCATTCAACCCATTAACATTTAGGGTGACTATTGAAAGATATGTACTTATTGCCATTGCAGGCTTTAAATTTGTGGTTACCAAAGGTTCAAGGTTAGCCTCTTTAGTATCTTACTGCCTAACTTAGCTCGCTTATTGAGCTGTTATATACACTCTCTGGAGATTCTTTTCTTCTCTCCCTTCTTGTTCCTCCTCCTCGATTCTTCATATGTTGGGTGTTTTGTGCTGTGCTCTTTCTAGGAGTGCTCCCATCTAGAGCAGTCCCTGTAAGATGTTCTGTAGAGGTGGTTTGTGGAAAGCAAATTCCCTCAGCTTTTGTTTGTCTCAGAATTGTTTAATCCCACCATCATATTTGAATGATAGTCGTGCTGGATACAGTATCCTTGGTTCAAGGCCCTTCTGTTTCATTGTATTAAATATATCATGCCATTCTCTTCTGGCCTGTAGGGTTTCTGTTGAGAAATCTGACGTTAGCCTGATGGGTTTCCCTTTATAGGTGACCTTTTTCTCTCTAGCTGCCTTTAACACTCTTTCCTTGTCCTTGATCTTTGCCATTTTAATTATTATGTGTCTTGGTGTTGCCCTTCTTGGATCCTTTCTGTTGGGGTTTCTGTGTATTTCCGTGGTCTGTTAGATTACTTCCTCCCCCAGTGTGGGGAAGTTTTCAGCAATTATTTCTTCTAAGATACTTTCCATCTCTTTTCCTCTCTCTTCTTCTTCTGGGACCCCTATAATACGGATATTGTTCCTTTTGGATTGGTCACACAGTTCTCTTAATATTGTTTCATTCCTGGAGATCCTTTTGTCTCTCTCTATGTCAGCTTCTATGCGTTCCTGTTCTCTGATTTCAATTCCATCAATGGCCTCTTGCATTCTATCCATTCTGCTTATAAACCCTTCCAGAGTTTGTTTCATTTCTGCGATCTCCTTTCTGGCATCTGTGATCTCCTTCCGGACTTCATCCCATTTCTCTTGCGTATTTCTCTGCATCTCTGTCAGCATGTTTATGATTCTTATTTTGAATTCTTTTTCAGGAAGACTGGTTAGGTCTGTCTCCTTCTCTGGTGTTGTCTCTGTGATCTTTGTCTGCCTGTAGCCTTGCCTTTTCATGGTGTTAGGAATAGTCTGCAGAACTGGGACGAGTGATGGCTGGAAGTACTTCCTTTCTTGGTTTGTGGCCCTCCTCTCCTGGGAGAACAGCGACCTCTAGTGGCTTGTGCTGGGCAGCTGCGTGCAGACAGGGTTTCTGCTTCCTGCCTGGCTGCTATGGAGTTAATCTCCACTGTTGCTGTGGGCGTGGCCTGGCTCGGGCAGCTACTCCAAAATGGTGGATTCACGTTGGAGGGGGAGCGGCTGGGAGGCTATTTATCTACGTAAGGGGCCTCCCTGCTCCCTGCAGCCCAGGGGTTAGGGTGCCCAGAGATCCCGGATTCCCTACCTCTGGATTAAGTGACCCACCCTGCCCCTTTAAGACTTCCAAAAAGCACCCGCCAAAACAAAACGACCACCAAAAAAAAAAAAAAAAGGTGGTTCTTCGTTTTTCTTTATTCTCCGGTGCCAGCCTCAGGCCTCTGCTCACCGTCTTTCTGCCCTGTTTCCCTAGTATTGGGGTCCCTATCCCTTTAAGACTTCCAAAAAGCGCTCGCCAAAACAAAACAGCAAAAAAGCAAAAAAAAAAATGGTCTCGCGCTTTTCTTATGCCCTCTGTCGCCCAGCCTCCAGTGCCCGCTCACTGTTCTTGCTGCCCTGTTTTCCTAGTATCGAGGGCCCTGCACTCTGGCCCGGATGGCTGGGGCTGGGTGTTCGGCAGTCCTGGGCTCCGTCTCCCTCCCGCTCTGCCTGCTCTTCTCCCCGCCGGGAGCTGGGGGGAGGGGCGCTCGGGTCCCGCGGGGCCGGGGTTTGTATCTTACCCCCTTCGCGAGGCGCTGGGTTCTCTCAGGTGCGGATGTGGTCTGGATATTGTCCTGTGTCCTCTGGTCTTTATTCTAGGAAGGGTTGTCTTTGTTGTATTTTCATAGATATATGTGGTTTTGGGAGGAGATTTCCGCTGCTCTACTCACGCCGCCATCTTCCACCCCTCCAATGTTGCATGTTAAGTAAGTAAGTAGCAGAGGTATAATTCAAATCCAGAATGTCTGCCTTCAATAGCCCTCACCTGCTCTTACCCTCACACAGACATTCTTAAAAAGGTCAACAAACCTCCTATTCTGGAGTACAGTACACTCAGACAACTTCTGGTTCTTCAGTTGCATCCTGCCACCTTTGAATACCAATTTGAAATTTCTGAGAGAAAAAGAGGTTGACTCAGCTTGGACCAGCATGAACTCTGATACATCCTACTGTAGTCAAAAGTATGCACTGATGGACAGTGACTGCAATGGGTATGTGGGAGGAACTTGGTGATGGGGGGAGTCTAGTGAACATAATGTTCCTCATGTAATTGTAGATTAATGATACCAAAAAAACCAAAAGTATACCGAGGAGGGGTCACCTAGTACTGTCATGGCCGCCTAATCCCTACAGCAAAGAGTGAAGCTGGGGGGGGGGGCTGATTTCAAAGAAGGCAGAGGACTTGGCAGTCACATAGAAACACGTTCACTGCATTCTTCCTCATTTGAGAAGGGAGAATTTGTCTCTCTTTCCAGGTAAGTCCTCACTGCAGCATCCTACCAGAAGAAACTAGAACTGTATAATCCAAGTCCCTTCCATCTCCAAACCCCCTGCCAAACTTCTGGCCTTCTCACCTACCCAAAAACACAGCAATGACAGTCCTGAAATTCTCAGTTGAGGCAACGGGAATGCCAGAAGGAAAGGCACCTCTCCCTCAGGTTTTGTGACTGACAGTGATCTGCTTTCTGGGTCAGTAAGGATCTTAGGAGATTCAATAGTAGCTGATTTCTCCCTGCGTGTGAGGTCATCACTATTGTCCTCTTTCTCCCTGAGTCCCAGCAGTAGGTTTTTGCCTAAAGTTCTGAAAACTTGACACTGTTTGTTATATTACATAATTTAAGTTTTCCATCCAAGACCCTATTTTACTTTTCTGAAAAATTGCAAAATTTCTTACAAAAGTTGTTGAAGAATTATTAGTCTTTTAAAAAATTATTCAAAATAGTACATTTACATGGCAATTCCTTAACACATGTTCCTTTCTCCTATTAATGTAGACACACATCTTTTACGAAGACCAGCTATGGAAGTTTCAACTATGCCAAGAAACAAAAGGCCAAATAAATCAAAAGGTTATAAAAGCATATGGAATTTTTAAATGCCTAAATCCTTTTTGGACAAATCAAAGAGTGCTCTCATGTAAATCATTTGTTTTCTTCCAATCCCCGAGGAAGGTCAACAATCTCATTGATTAAAAAAATAGTTTGATTGCATGTTGGGATTTTTTAATTGAGGTAAAATTGGTATATAACATTATATAACTTACAGGTGTACAAAATTCTAATGCAACAACTGTGTGCACTGCAAAGCAATCATCACTGAAGGTCAAGTTACCTCCATCATTGTACAAGTGGCCCCCCCTTCACTCATTTCACCTACCATCCTCCCCTCCTTACTCTCTGGTAATTACCAATATGTATTTTGTATTATGGGGTTGTTTTTGTTCTGTTTTTTTTTTTTTACGTTTTACATGTGAGT
Organism: Manis pentadactyla; assembly: GCF_030020395.1. Taxonomy (NCBI): domain Eukaryota; kingdom Metazoa; phylum Chordata; class Mammalia; order Pholidota; family Manidae; genus Manis; species Manis pentadactyla. The sequence goes on along the minus strand of NC_080022.1, from coordinate 40,811,940 downwards.
GAAATCATATGGTATTTATCTTTCTCCAACTGGCTTATTTCATTTAGCATAATACTTTCAAGGTTCATTCATGATACTGCAAATGGCAAGGTTTCATCCTTTTTTTATGGCTAAGTAGTATTTCATTGGATATATACCACATCTTCTTTAGCCATTCATCTTTGATGGACATTTAGGTTATTTTCATTGGCTATTGTAAATAATGCTGCAACAGACATAGGGATGCATGTATCTTTTCAAATCAGTGTTTTTGTATTCTTCAGATAAATACCCACAAATGGAATAGCAGGATCATATGGTAGTTCTGTCCTTGATTTTTGATGAATCTCCACAATGTTTTCCACAGTAGCTGTACCAATTTACATTCCCACCAACAATGAACAAGGGTTCCCATTTCTCCACAAGCTCACCAACACTTGTTATTTCTTTTCTTTCTGCTAATAGCCAATTGAACTGGTGTGAGGTGAAATTTCATTGTAGTTTCGATTTGTGTTTCCCTAATAATTAGATATAGAGCAACCACTCTTCTCCCAAGTTCAATGAGTATCTTTATGGTGGTTACTTTGAACTCCTTATCAGGTACATTGCTTATCTCCATTTCATTTGTTGTTTTCTCTTTTTGGGACTTAAAAAAACTTTTTTTATTAAGGTATTATTGATATACATTCTTATGAAGGTTTCACATGAAAAAACAATGTGGTTACTACATTTACCCATATTATCAAGTCCCCACTCATACCCCAATGCAGTCACTGTCCATCAGTGTAGTAAGATGTCACAGTTTCACTATTTGCCTTCTCTGTGCTACACTGTTTTCCCCGTGATGCCCCACACCATGTGTACTAAACATAATACCCTTCAATCCTCTTCTCCCTCCCTCCCCACCCATCCTTCCACACCCCTCCCCTTTGGTAACCACTAGTTCATTCTTGGAGTCTCTGAGTCTGCTGCTATTTTGTTCCTTCAGTTATGCTTCATTGTTATACTCCACAAATGAGGGTAATCATTTGGGATTTGTCTTTCTCTGCCTGGCTTATTTCACTGAGCCTAATGTCCTCCAGCTCCATCCATGTTGTTGCAAATGGTAGGATTTGTTTCTTTCTCATGGCTGAATAGTATTCCATTGTGAATATGTACCACATCTTCTTTAACCATTCATCTATTGATGGACATTTAGGTTGCTTCCATATCTTGGTTATTGTAAAAAATGCTGCAATAAACATAGGGGTGCTTATGTCTTTTTGAATCTGAGAAGTTGTATTCTATGGGTAAATTCCAAGGAGTGGGATGCCTGGATCAAATGGTATTTCTATTTTTAGTTTTTTGAGGAACCTCCATATTGCTTTCCACAATGGTTGAACTAGCTTACATTCCCACCAGCAGTGTAGGAGGGTTCCCCTTTCTCTGCATCCTTGCCAGCATTTGTTGTTCTTAGTCTTTTCAATGCTGACCATCCTAACTGGTGTGAGGTGATATCTCATTGCGGTTTGAATTTGCATTTCCCTGATGATTGCTGATGTGGAACATCTTTTCATGTGTCTGCTGGCCATCTGAAATTCTTCTTTGGAAAACTGTCTCTTCATATCCTCTGCCCATTTTTTAATTGGGTCATTTGCTTCTTGGGTGTTGAGGCGTGTGAGTTCTTTATAAATTTTGGGTGTTAACCCCTTGTCAGATATGTAATTTACAAATATATTCACCCATACGGTAGAATGCCTTTTTGTTCTGTTCATGGTGTTCTTTGCCGTACAGAAAATTTTACTTTGATCTAGTCCCATGAATTCATTTTTGCTTTTGTTTCCCTTGCTCGAGGAGATGCATTCAGAAAGAAGTTGCTCATGCTTATATTCAGGAGATTTTTGCCTATGTTGTGTTCTAAGAGTTTTATGGTTTCATTACTTACATTCAGGTCTTTGATCCATTTTGAGTTTACTTTTATGTATGGGGTTAAACAATAATCCAGTTTCATTCTCTTACATGTAGCTGTCCATTTTTGCCAACCCCACCTGTTGAAGAGGCTGTCATTTCCCCATTGTATGTCCATGGCTCCATTGTCATATATTAATTCACCATACATGGTTGGATTTATATCAGGTCTCTGTAGTCTGTTCCATTGGTCTATGGGTCTGTTCTTGTGCCAGTACCAAATTGTCTAGATTACTGTGGCTTTGTAGTAGAGCTTGAAGTTAGGGAGCATAATCCCCTTGCTTTGTTCTTCTTTCTCAGGATTTCTTTGGCTATTTGGGGTCTTTTGTGGTTCCATATGAATTTTAGAATGATTTTCGCTAGTTTATTGAAGAAAGCTGTTGGTATTTTGATAGGAATTGCATTGAACCTGTAGATTGCTTTAGGCAGGATGGTCATTTTGACAATATTAATTCTTCCTATCCATGAACATGGCATGTGTTTCCATTTATTGGTATCTTCTTTAATTTCTCTCATAAGTGTCTTGTAGTTTTCGGAGTACAGATCTTTCACTTCCTTGGTTAGGTTTATTCCTAGGTATTTTATTCTTTTTGATACAACTGTGAAAGGAATTGTTTTCCTGATTTCTCTCTCTGTTAGTTCATTGTTAGTACAGAGGAATGCCACATATTTCTGCATATTAATTTTGTATCCTGCAGCTATCCTTAATTCAGATTTTTGATCTAGTAGTTTTGGAGTTGATTCTTTAGGGTTTTTACTTTTTAAATTTTTTAAATTTTTTATTTTTTATTTAGGTATGATTGATATACACTCCTTTGAATGTTTCACATGAAGAAACAATGTGGTTACTATATTTTTCCATATTATCAAGTCCCCACCCGTACCCCTTTAGGGTTTTTATGTACAATATCTTGTCATCTGCAAACAGGGACAGTTTAACTTCTTCCTTGCCTATCTGGAGGCCTTTTATTTCTTTGTGTTGTCTGATTGACGTGGCTAGGACCTCCAGTACTATGTTGAATAGAAGTGGGCATCCTTGTCTTGTTCCTGATCTTAAAGGAAAAGGTTTCAGCTTGTCACTGTTAAGTATAATGTTGGCTGTGGGTTTGTCATATATGGCCTTTATTATGTTGAGGTACTTGCCCTCTATACCCATTTTGTTGAGAGTTTTTATCATGAATGGATGTTGAATTTTGTCAAATGCTTTTTCAGTATCTATGGAGATGCATGATCATGTGCTTTTTGTCCTTTTTATTGATGTGGTGGATGATGTTGATTGATTTTCAAATAGTGTACCATCATTGCATCTCTTGGATAAATTGCACTTGATCATGATAGATGATCTTTTTGATATATTTTTTAATTCTGTTTGCTAATATTTTGTTGAGCATTTTTGCATCTATGTTCATCAGGGATATTGGTCTGTAATTTTCTATTTTTGTGGTGTCTTTGCCTGGTTTTGGTATTAGAGTGATGCTGGCCTCATAGAGTGAGTTTTGAAGTATTCCGTCTTGTTCTACTCTTTGGAAAACTTTAAGGAGGATGGGTATTAGGTTTTCACTAAATGTTTGATAAAATTCAGTGGTGAAGCCATCTGGTCCAAGAGTTTTATTCTTAGATAGGTTTTTGATTACCAGTTCAATTTCGTTGCTGGTAATTGGTCTGTTCAGATTTTCTGTTTCTTTCTGGGTCAGCCTTGGAAGGTTGTATTTTTCTAGAAAGTTGTCCATTCCTTCTAGGTTATTCTGTTTGTTAGCATTTAATTTTTCATAGTATTCTCTAATAATTATTTGTATTTCTGTGTTGTCCATAGTGATTTTTCCTTTCTCATTTCTGATTCTGTTTATGTGAGTAGACTCTTTTTTTTTTCTTGATAAGTCTGGCTAGGGGTTTATCTATTTTGTTTATTTTCTCGAAGAACCAGCTCTTGCTTTCATTGATATTTTTCTATTGTTTTATTCTTCTCAATTTTATTTATTTCTGCTCTAATCTTTATTATGTCTCTCCTTCTACTGACTTTGGGCCTCATTTGTTCTTCTTTATTCTAGTTTCATTAATTGTGAGTTTAGACCGCTCATATGGGATTGTTCTTCTTTCCTGAGGTAGGGCCTATATTGCAATATACTTTCCTCTCAGCACGGCTTTCACTGCATCCCACAGATTTTGCAGTGTTGCATTGTTGTTGTCATTTGTCTCCATAGATTGCTTGATCTCTGTTTTTATTTCGTCATTGATGCATTGGTTATTTAGGAGCATGTTGTGAAGCCTCCATGTGTTTGTGGGGTTTTTCATTTTCTTTGTTTAATTTATTTCTAGTTTCCTACCTTTGTGGTCTGAGAAAGTGATTGGTACAATTTAAATCTTTTTAAATTTACCAAGGCTCTTTTTGTGGCCTAGTGTATGATCTATTCTTAAAAATGTTCCATATGCACTTGCTAAGAATGTATATTCTGCTGCTTTTGGGTATATAGTTCTGTAGATGTCTGTTAGGTCCATCTATTCTAATGTGTTGTTCAATGCCTCTGTGTCCTTATTTTCTGTCTGGTTGATCTGTCCTTCAGAGTTAGTTGAAGTTTTCAGAGTGTTGAAGTCTCCTAGAATGAATGCATAGCATTCTATTTCCTCTTTTAATTCTGGTAGTATTTGTTTCACATATGTAGGTGCTCCTGAGTTTGGTGCATAGATATTTATAATGGTTTTATCTTCTTGTTGGATTTACCCTTTTATCATTATATAATGTCCTTCTTTGTCTCTTGTGAATTTGTTTGTTTTGAAGTCTATTTGTCTGATACAAGTACTGCAACTCTTGCTTTTTTCTCCCTATTAGTTGCATGAAATATCTTTTTTCATCCCTTCATTTTTAGTCTGTGTATGTCTTTGGGTTTAAAGTGAGTCTCTTGTAGGCAGCATATAGATGGGTCTTTTTTCTTTATCCATTCAGTGACTCTATGTCTTTTGATTGGTGCATTCAGACCATTTACATTTAGGGTGATTATTGATAGGTATGTACTTATTGCCATTGCAGGCTTTAGATTCATGGTTAGCAAAGGTTCAGTGGTAACTTCCTTACTATCTAAGAGTCTAACCTAACTCAGTTAATATGCTATTACAAACACTATCTAAACATTCTTTTTTTTCCTCCTTTTTCTTCCTCCTCCATTCTTTATATATTAGGTATCATATTCTGTATTCTTTGTCTACCCCTTGATTGACTTTGGGGATAGTTAATTTAATTTTGCATTTGCTTTGTAATTAGCTGTTCTACTTTCTTTACTGTGGTTTTATTATCTCTGGTGACAACTATTAAACCTTAGGAATACTTCCATCTATAGTAGTCCCTCCAAAATAGACTGTAGAGATGGGTTGTGGGAGGCAAATTCTCTCAGCTTTTGCTTATCTGGGAATTGTTTAATCCCTCCTTCAAATTTCAATGATAGTCTTGCTGGATTAAGTAATCTTGGTTCCAGGCCCTTCTGATTCATTACATTAAATACATCATGCCACTCCCTTCTGGCCTGTAAGGTTTCTGCTGAGAAGTCTGATGATAGCCTGATGCGCTTTCCTTTGTATGTGAACTTATTTCTCTCTCTGGCTGCTTTTAATAGTCCATTCTTATCCTTGATCTTTACCATTTTAATTATTGTGTCTTGGTGTTGTCTTCCTTGGGTCCCTTGTGTTGGGAGATCTGTGGATCTCCATGGCCTGAGAGACTATCTCCTTCCCCAGATTGGGGAAGTTTTCAGCAATTACTGCCTCAAAGACACTTTCTATCCCTTTCTCTCTCTCTCTTCTTCTTCTGGTACCCCTATAATGTGGATATTTTTCCATTTGGATTGGTCACACATTTGTCTCAATATTCTTTCATTCTTACAGATCCTTTTTTCTTTCTGTGCCTCAGCTTCTTTGTATTCCTCTTCTCTCATTTCTATTTCATTTATCGTCTCCTCCACCATATCCAATCTGCTTTTAATACCCTCCATTGTGCTCTTCAACTATTGGATCTCTGGCCAGAATTCATTCCTGAGTTCTTGAATTTCTTTCTGTACCTCCATTAGCATGTTAATGATTTTTATTTTGAACTCCCTTTCAGGAAGAGTCATGAGGTCCATGTCATCTTTCTCAGGGGTTATATTAATTTTACTCTGTACCAGGTTCCTTTGGCATTTCATATTTGTATATGGCACACTCTAGTGTCCAGAGCTCTCCTCTCTGGAGCTGCTCAGCGCCTGAAGCAAGTTGGGGGTCGCAGGGGAATGGTATTGGTGCCTTGGGGGAGGAAAGAGCTGTTTTCTGATTCCTGGCTGCTTTGCCTGTCTCCACTGCCTGAAACAGTGGGCCGAGCGCACAGGTATAAGCCTCTGTGCTTTGTATTTGTAGTTGCTGTAGACTTGTTTTTCTTTTTTAATGAGATTTCATCTTTTTCTTTCATTTGGAACATATTCGTCTGTTTCCTCATTTTGCCTTACTCTTTCAGCTTGTTTCTGTGCATTACATAGGACAGCTATGTCTCCTTGTCTTGAAAATAGTGGCCTTTGTGGAAGGCATCTACAGGGCTCAGATATGTAATCCCTTTGTTTTCCATAACCACGCAATCCAGGTGCATACTCTGTGTGGGCTGCCTGCACCCTGATGCAGTGACTGGGCCATGACTGCTGTGGGCACATGGGTGGGCAGAGCTGGCCCCTGGCCCAGTTGGCTGAAATGCCCAGCTAGAATTACTGTAGGGGCTGGCTGTAAGGCCAGACTATGACTGTTACAGGCATGCTGTGTGTGTGTTGGTGGGGGGGCTTGTCCCCTCTCCTCCCTGGGGCAGGAGTTGCTTTGGAGATGCAGGTTCTGGCTGAGGCTGCCTGCCAGGTGCAGTAGGGTAGTAGACACCTTGGGGAGTGCTGGTCCCAAATGAGGCTGCCTGCCATGTTTGGCACCACTTTGGAGGGGTGCCTGGTAGGGCAGGTGGGTTGGGCAGGGCAAATCCGTAGAACACTAGGGCATGGGGAACAGTGATAGCAAGATAGATGGTGTCAGAACTGGTGTCCACCAGCATCGGTCCAGCTAGGTTGAAGGAGGGTAAGAAAAATGGTGCCTGCCAGCACTTTTGTTCCTGGAGAAAATTCCTACAGATCACTGCCCCTAGGGCACATACCCTAAAACTAGTCAGTAAATCTCTTTCACTTATGGCCCAGGTGCTTTTCAAGCTGCTACAGTGTGTGCTGGGTCTCAGCAAGTGAGATTGTGCATGGGCCTTTTAAGAGCAGAGACTCAATTTCCTATAGGATCCAGCTTTTCCAGAGTTAAGCCCAGCTGATTTTCAAAGACAGGGGCTCATCTTCTCAGTGTGGATCCCCAGGGTCAGGGGTGTCCAATGTTGGGCTTGAACCCCTAGCTCCTCAGGGAAGATGTCTACACCTGTGATATCCCTCCCACCGTGGGTCACCTCACCCGAATTTGGTTCCTGACCAGATTCATCCCTGCCCTTCCTATTTGCCTTGATGTTGCCTTTTCTTTGGATCTTTGGCTGTGAAAAGCTTTTCTTACAGTCTTCAGGTCATGCATAGAGAAAGCTGCTTCCGCCTTGGTGTGTCTGTGGGAGTGAGCTCAGGATCCTCCTACTCTGCCATCTTGCCTGTACAGTTCCTGAGTACAACTTATTTTCAATTCAACTGCTAATACTACTATTTGATTTGATTCATATGAAAAGTTTTGTTATGTTTTGAAATCTCCTTTTTGCTTAATTTAGTAAGTTAAAATGCCACTTTCATTTTATTTTTGTTGGTCTACCTTTGTGTGTGTGTGTGTGTGTGTGTGTGTGTGTGTGTGTGTGTGTGTGTGTGTGTGTGTGTGTAAGAATAATACCAGTGAAGAGAACCATGTTGGTAAAAACCTAATTAAAAAATTAGTGCTGCCAAGTCTGGAACAAAGACTATTTTGACTATTTTGTGTTTTTGAAAAGAAGAACTAAAAAATAAAAGTCTTAAACTTAATAATTGTTATCCCTCTGAACTCAGAAACCCTGAAAATTACACAATTTTAAAAATTCAGGAGTTACAAAAATAATCAGATTATTTTAAGCTATTTGAGGGGACATAAAATAGCTGGCAAATTTAGATCTTCTTAAGAATATTAGTTTCCTGGAATTTACTTTGTAACTTTGTTTTGTTAAAGCATCCCATGTCATTTATGGCTTAAGCAGTCTAAACTTAGGAAAAATGACAGGGATATGATATTTATCCTTTAAAATTAAAACTTTCTAAATCCTGAATATAAAATTTTCAGTTTTGATCTTTTGTATAGAAAACATTTTCAAAGTTTTGTTACTTTGTTTCCAAAACATTTTTCTCTATTTAAAAATATTTGATGGCATCTATTGTCTATAGAACCAAGCCCAACTCTCAGCCTGGTATTTAGAGCCCTTCACAATCTTGTTGCAATCTATTTTTCTCATCTAAATTTTTCATCATTCCACATGAGACTCCTGCTTCTGCTACAGAAGACTGTGACTTAATCCTGAAACATACTCCCCTTGCCTGGTTAATGCTGATCCCTCTGCCTGTGCTTTTGTTTTCCTGCTTCTCTGTCAAGTAAAATATCGATGTAACTCCGGGGAGTAGAGGGGAAATAAATTCCCAGCCTGGGACAAATTACCTTTGAAGCTGAAATCAGTCAAAGGGAGAAATAAAGTGGGAGAAACCTGTTTATTTCTTACAAGTGGTTGTCCACTTCTGCTCGCCTGTGTCTCTCACTACCCGGCTATAAAAAGGGACCCCACCAAACCTCTCTGGTCTAGATATACCCTGGCTTCCACCACCCTTGTAATGACCTATTGATATGGAGATGCACTAAGGCCAGGTGAGAGATTCTGGAAATATTGCAATTGTACCCACAACTGGTCATCGATCAAGGTTCAGCTCAGATTGCTTCTATTGTATTGCAGCTAGTTCTTAAATGGTTTCCCTGCAATTGATCTTGCATATCACTTCCAGGCCCCAATCTCATTTTAACAATTGTTTTATCCTTTTATTATCAACTAATGATTGGTGCTTCCAGTTCAAAATGGCAAACTAAACAATATGTTATGGATGTGGAAAATACAGCATTAAATGCTTCAGCATGTGTCTCTTAAGAATGAGGACATTCTCCTACATTATCACAATAAAATAATCACTCATGAAATTTAACATGGATACAATATTATTGTCTAATATGTATTTCATTTTCAAATTTTCCCAGTTGTCCTGATAATATTCTTTATAGCTCTCTCTCTCTGTATGTGTGTGTGTGTGTGTGTGTGTGTGTGTGTGAGAGAGAGAGAGAGAGAGAGACATCCATCCAGGATCCAATCAAGTATCACCTGTTGCATTTAGTTGACATGTTTCCTTACTCTCATTTAATAAAGAACAATCCCCTAGCCTTTTATTGGTCTTTCATGACCTGGACATTTTTGAAGAATTCAAGCCAGGTGTATTGCAGAATATCCTTTAATTTGGACTTATTTTATTGTTTTCTCATGATTAAATTCAGGTTAACTTGGGGTGGGGAAGACAGTTATATTACATAGGAATTGTGTCCCCAATGCCTCATATCAGGATCCAGATAATGTCAATTAGTCCCATTTTTGGTGATATAAATATGATCACTCGGTTTGATCACTTTTGGATATTTTTTATTGTAAAAGTACTTTCTTCCCTTTTTATACATAATCTATGGGTGATTCTTTGAGACTGTGAATATCCTGTTCTCAACAATCTTAGACCTAATGTCTTAGTATACACAGACTTCTTGCATAAATCAGTTATTACTGAGGAGGCTGCAAAATGATGATTTCCTAATTCTTTTTTTTTTTTTACATGATTAGTTGATTTTCTGTCCTTATCCCTTTGAAATTTTTATAAAAGTTATCAGTATGGATTCATGGCTTCTGCTCTGCTCAATATGATATCATCTATTATTACTCATATTGATCTCAAAAGTTCCATAGTTTGACCAGTGGGAGCCCCTTAAAGCTAGCTCAGGTGTCCTTTTGGCATAGTTCCATCAACTTATAAGCCCTTCCTTACTTTGGGCAGAAGAACATGTTCTAGGTCCACCTCATACTTTCCTTGCTGCACCCTAGAATTACCTGTTTCTTCAAAGAATGTTGCTTCCTTTGAGTAGGGAATAGTTTTTAGAAACCAAGACCTGGGCATTAACTGTGCTCATTGCCACTGGGATGAGGTATCAGTATGAACATGTATGTTATGAATATACTAATACAAATAATAGTATTATAGGTCTGAGTATCAGTAAACAAACAAAATTGGTGTTAATGAAGATACTGTCATGATCTTCAAGAGCATTTGAGAGTTTCCTTAAGGCATAGAATATAATGCAACAGCTTTGGGAGAATGTTTGTTATTTGTTTGTTTTCCAGCTTTATTGAGGTATAATTGAAAAATAAAATTGTATGTATTTAAAGTATACAATGGGATGATTTAATATATGTATATATTGTGAAATATTAACCACACTCAATTAACACATCCATCACCTTACAGGGTTACCTTTTATTTTGATGTGTGTGGTGAAAAAACTTAAGAACTACTCTCTTAGAAAATTTCAGGCATACAATACAGTGCTATTAATTATAGTCACCATGCTGTACTTAGATTCTCAGAGCTTATTCATCTTATACTGAAAGTTTGTACCCTTTGTTAATATCTTTCCATTTCCTTCAACTCCCAATCCCTGGCAACTGCTGTTCTACTCTTTCTGTAAGTGTGATTTTTTTTATTTTAGATTTCACATATAAGTGACACCACATAGTAATTGTCTTTTTCTGGCTTATTTCCCATAGCATAATAACATCCAGGTTCATCCGTGTTATTGCAGATGGCAAGAGTTCCTTATTTTTTGTGGCTGAATAATATATCTGTGTGTGTGTGTGTGTTCGTGTATAACATTTTCCTTATCTATTCATCTGTCAATGAACCTCTTAGGTTGTTTCCATGTCCTTAGCTATTATAAATAATGCTGCAATGAACATGGGGGTGCAGATGTCTCTTTGAGATCCAGATGTCAATTCTTTGGGGCATATACCCAAAAAGGAGTTGCTAGATCATATAGTAATTCTGTTTTTAGTTTTTTGAGGAATCTCCATACTGTTTTCCATAGTGGTTGCAGCAGTTTCCATTCCTGCCAACAGTGCATAAGGGTTCCCTTTTCTCCACATCCTTGCCATCTCTTATCTTTTTGATGACAGCCAATCTAAAATAGATGTGAGATGACATCTCATTGTGGTTTTGGTTTGCATTTCCTTGATGATTAATGATGTCGATCATCTTGTAACTGTTGGTCATTTGTATGTCTTCTTTGGAAATATGTCTATTCAGTTCCTCTGCTATGGCTCACTCTTTAACTGTTGCATGAACAGGTGACAACCTAAGGTATCCAGGGACAAAACAGCAGACAAACAGCCGAAAGAGCCAAGCAGACACTTTAGTTGCTGTCTACCACAGTGGAGACAGGTTTAATCTATAAAAGCTTACTTGATTTGAATAAGAGGAAAAGCTATAGGTCTGATAAACAGGTCTAACTTGAAGCACCAGAACGTAGAGTTGTGGCTCCTCAACTACTTCCCAGATTTGAGCTAGTTCTCAGGCCCAGAGCCCTTTGGATAAAGGATGGCCTTTGAGGAAGGACCTTACGGCTCCACTCAAAATTTACATTATCTTCCTCCTTGGCTTTCCCCATAATATTTGCAGCTATTGGCCAGTGAGACAGTGCATTAGGCCAAGGGAGAAAAACAAATTTAAAAAATGGATTACTAGACACTGGCTGTGAACTAACACTAATTCCTGGAGACCTAAAATGTCACAGTGGTCCGCTAGTCAAAATAAGGGCTTATGGAGGTCAGGTCATTAATGTAGTTTGATTTAGTTCCATCTCAGTGGGCCCAGAGTGTTCCAAACCTAACCTATGATTATTTCTCCAGTTCCAGGAAGTATAATTGGAATAGACATACTTAGCAAATGACAAAATCTCTACATTGGTTCCCTAGCCCATGGGATGAGGACCATTATGGTAGCAAAAGCTGAGTGGAAGCCACTAGAACTGCTTCTCCCTACCAAAACAATAAACTAAAAACAATATCACATAAAGAGATTGGAAGATTAATGCCACTTGAGGGATGCAGAGGTAGTATTTCTTACCACACCTCCTTTCAACTTGCCTATCTGGCCTGGGCAAGGGATGGATAGATCTTAGAAAATGAAAGTGGATTATTCCAAACTAGTTAATCACATAGTCCTTTTATTTACAGATACTGTTCCAGGTGGTGTTTTATTGCTGCAGCAAATCAGCATTTTCCCTTTTATCACCAGTCAGCAATTCCTCTGGCAAGTGCTTTCTTCTTTATCCCTATTAGTATGGTCTACTAGATGCAGTTTTATTTCATCTGGAAGGGCCAGCACTACATCTTCATTATGCTATCCTGGGGCAACAATGTTTCTCTAAGTCACTGTCATAATCTAGTCCAAATGGACCTTGATCCACTCCACATGAATGGACACTACAGTATATTCATGATTTCATGCTGACTGGACTTGGTGACCAAAAATTAGTAACTACTCTAGATAATTTGGTAAGACATATATGTATACGAGAGGGTGGAAATAAATTCCACAAAATTCAAGGGCCTGGTGCCTCAGTAAAATTACTAGGCATCTAGTTGTCTGTGTTGTGTCCAGATACTCTTTCTAAGGTGAAAGACTAGTTTCTTCAGCCTACTCGGAATTCCAGCAACCAAGGAAGAGTCACAGTGTCTTCTGGGCTTCTTTGGGTATTGGAAGCAATGAGCACCTCATTTTGATGTGCTACTCTGACCCACTTACTGAGCAACCTGTAAAGGTTCTAGTTCTGATGTGGCCCAGAAGAACAGAAGGCTCTGCAACAGGTCCAGACTTCCAAATGGGTTGTTTTGCTACCTGGACCATATGGCCCAGCAGATCCACGCTATTTGAAGTGTCTGCAGTCGATAGGGATGTTGTATAGAGACTTTAATAGGCATCTATAGGTTACTAAGAGTCTATAGAATTCCAAACAAAGCTATGTCAATAATTATTCTCCTTTTGGAAACACCCTTCTGGCTTGCTATTGGACTAGTAGAGAAGTAACATGTGACAATGGTCGCCAGGTTACCTTTGAGTCACACTGCTCATCATGAATTGGGGTTGTCTGATTCACTAAGATATGCAGTTATGCATGCAGATCTGCATTCAATCACAAATAGCATTAGGACATATAAATTTGGATCAGAGCAGATTCTGAAGGCACAAGGAAGCTGCATGAGGAAATGGTTGCAATACCTGTGGCTCTTACTCCTGCTCCATGGTGTCTCTCTATCAACACATAGCTATGGCATCAAGTAGAGTGACTTGTCACCAGTTGACTAAGGAAGTAAATACTTGCACCTATTTAAAGATACTTCTGCAATGATATGCCAGCATCATTTGAAAGTTCATAGCTGGAGTATCACAGCCCTGCTCATCTTTGGCCCTGATGGCAGTGATGAAACAAAGTCTCTGTAGGTGTAACTGAACAGGGATCTAGTTGTATAGCCTGGAAGGATAAATTTTCAGAGGCATAGCTTTTCACTGATTCATTGGCAGTGGCTAATTGTTTGGCTGGATGGCTGCAGGAGATATCAGGAGTGCAGTTGGGAAATTAGTGATAAGAAGTCCAGGGAAGATACATGTAGATAAGTTTTTCTGAATGGGTACAGAATGTGAAGATAAATTTGAGTCTTATATTAATGCTGCCCCAAGAGCAATATCAGAAGATGTTAATAATCTAGTGGACAAAAATGATCCATTCTATGGGTGTCAGTCAGCCTCTTTCAAAAGACAGCCACCTTTGTCCTTGCCCAATGGATTCATGAACGAAGTGGCTATGGTGTAAGGAATAGAGGTTATTCATGGGCTTAGCAACATGGATTTCCACTCACTAAGGCTGAGAGTTCCACTTGCTAATAGTAGGGACCAACACACTGATTCCCCATTCCCTATGCGGGGATGAGTCAGCCACCTGGTGACAGGTTGATTATATTGGACCACTTCTACAATGAGAAAGACATCACTTTTGTTCTCACTGGAATATGCACTTACTTTGGACATGGCTTTGCTCTTCCAGGCCATAATGCATCTCCCATTACCCCTATCCATGGACTTCAGAGTACCTTATTCACCAACATATTATGAAAGGTTTGCTTCTGATTAGGAAATTATTTTACTTTATATAAAATGAGGTCTGTCAGTGAGCTCATGCTGATAGGATTTACTTTTCTTACATTTTTTTCCCTATTACTCAAGCCAAGAGCCTAATGCAAAGACGAGAGGGCCTTTTGAAGACCTAGTTTAGTGCCAGTTGGCTGGTAATACTTTCTTTGCATGGCCCAGATAATGTCCTCCAGGATGTGTTATACACTCAGCTACCAAGATATGGTGCTGATTGTCTCATGGCCAGGATTCTCCTGTCCCAGAAAGAGGCAGTAAAAATGGGAGTGACTCTTCTCACTATACTCCTAGTAATCCAGTGGTGAACATTTTGTTTTCTGTCTCATATGTGACCATGTGACAAGTTATAGAAATGATGGTAATAGTTGTGGGCACATGTAAGGAAGTTGGGGTTCCTATGGCCAGGATCCTCACTGAGCTTAAACCACCTGAGGATGTAACTGGCCTGTTGCTAGGCTACCGCTTCCACACCTTTAGGCAATAAGCTATTATTGCACTATATAGAGAGCTCGGCCCAGTGCTCTGGGCGGGAGCAGAGACTCTAGTGCTTGACCTGCCGCTGGGAGAACAAGCCGGGTAATAAACCCTTTTACCCCAAAGAACGTTTTTCTGTCAATTTCTTTGGTCACATTGAATCCATAGCGAACTTGCCTGGGGCTGTAACCCATTGGCAAGACAGCATATCATTCTTACTTCGAGATGAATATATATACCCGTTCTTCCTCTTCTTTCCCCTACAGTCTAGCATATGTTAATAGTGGCTAACCTTATAATTTGTTAGATTATAGAGTATCAATGGAAGTCTGTGACTCACTGAAGGAGAAACAAACGCCACCCAAAGACAAAGTGACATATAGGCGTCTGTATCCCCATTTGGGGAGAGAGTTAGTATATTTTTTGTTACAGCAGGGATATTCCATCATGTAAGATGGGAATATGATTGCTATTTTTTTTAATTTGGAGGTTTTAAATATGGTTAAAGTATAAAAGAATGCCTAAATGATGATGAGCAGAATGTGGTGATTGTATTGTTAACTCATTAAGCTAGAACTATGTGTCCCAGTATCCTTTTCCCTGTATGATTCTGGGTTAAAGTTGGCCAGAAGAGGAATTTGTGTAATATTTGAAAGGCAGAATTTAAGCAGAAGCCATTACTCTGTGAAGGTCATCATTTTTAGATATGGCAGTAGACTGCAGAGAAGACAGTGGGTTCCAAATTGTCCCCACTCTCCTCTGCCGTGTGTCCAGTTTTTCCCAACGTCTAGCTCTCCCTTCTAACTGCTGACCCTGTTGGCAAGCAGTGGAACAGTGGTGCTAGGGCCACCACCAGAAGCTTGGCAGCACACTGCCAAGGCAGTTGTTACTCAGAGGCACAGCTTCCCATAGACATTCCCATAGCCTTTCCCCTACCACTTCTCACTGTGGCAGTTGGACACGGTATCTTCTCAGACTGGCTGATGACTTCTCTAATTTTCCATCTGCTTTCCTGAACCTTCACTTACCCAGACACTCCTACAGTTGTGTAAGACAAAATTCTTATAGTAAATCCTTTATCCCTCAGCTGATAATGGTTCATTTACCCCTCACTGAACCTTGACTGGTACAAATAGAGAAAGTCCTGATGGAATTTGAACCTATTCCATCTGTTTCTGAGGCCCAGTTATAACTATGTTCTTGCATTTAGTTGTTCATCTACTATTTGGATTCTATTTACAAAATAAAATATTTTTTCCTAAGCTAATTTGAGTTGGTTTTTCAGGTATTTGTGATCAAAAGAATTGTAATGAATACCTATAACAATGTTAATTTTTGAACTCTTGCATGCCTGTGAGTGGAGACACAGACTGCCAAATGATCTTTTCAAGGACATAGAGCAAACAGCCTTGAGAGATATAGTGGCTTCCTATGGTATAAAAGGTAGGCATGCTTGAGGGCCATTATAAAATATTTGGTTTCCTGAACTCAGGATTCCTTGCCTGTTGTGCAACCCACTGTAAAGGCATTATTTAGTTCTCTTTGCACTGCCTCGTGGGAGCTAGGGCTCAGGAAATGCTTTGGCTGCTGCTATTGCTCTGAATAATTACCTGTCCTTTGTCACTGACCCAAGAGACATGAAACTGATGCAGGCTAATGTCAGCTGACGTGGATGATGAAATCTCAGGTCTTCACAGGTTTTGAAAATAAGATTATTTTAGACTGGTGTAACTTCAAGCTCATTAGTCTTTTCAAAGAGAACAATGTATATACCTATGATATAGAGTAGTATTTTAGTATTTAGTAGCATTTAAATGTGTTAGGTTTTGAAGAAATTCTATTATATCATTATAATATAACAATTATTTTATATGCATAGATCTGTTTATTTTCATTTGTAATGATAAGAATTTTAGGAAGCTTTGGTTGTAGTAACAAAACTCTAGTTTATCCAAAAAGGATACTTTATCCTAAAATTACAAGAGTACCTTACCAAATCCAAGAACAACAGTTAAAAACAGGCCTCAGGGATGGTGGCCAGTAACAGAAACCAAACCTTGCTAGCTTAAGCAAAAAGGGAAATTTATAATTAGGATACAAGGGTGTTTTACAAAGCCGTGTGCAGGCTTCGTGAAGGGCTGGAAGAAGGGGTAGAACACTGAGAAAGCTGGGAATCACATTCTCCTGATCTCTCATCTCTGCTTTTCACTTTGCAAATGCTTCACTGCTCTCTCCCTGCACATTTGCTGTTTTTTCTTTACCACGCGGTAGGATCTAGAAGCCCACAGGATCCCAGTTTATGTTTCTTGTATTCCAGAGACTAGTCAGACCATGGCTACAATCTCTTGTCTCCAACCCCAAATTCCTAGGGAAGTTTTAGGGTCACCAAAATTAGAGATGACTTTCTTCTCTGGGAAAGGCAGTAAGACAGAAGTTGGAAGGACATCAGTAGAGACCAACTAAAAATTCTTTTTACTGCTCCTTATAGACCTTGAACTGAAACAGCTAATTTAGATTTGGAGGTGGATATACAGATGTTCTCACAATCCAACAAAATTTTCTCATAAATAGAACTGACCAGATGCTTGATATGAGTTGGTATGATTTAAGCACAGAAAGTAGTATTATACTTTGTTAATTGTTTTTCTCAAAATAAAGAAAAAAAGGGGACTAATTACATGCAGAGTATATAGGAAAAAGGAAAAAAGCACGAATAGTTAGATGGTGGGTGTCAGAAATCCCTCAGAACCATAAATGGAAGTTTGACTAAGGGTTTCACAGATTAGCGAGGAACTCTGATTTATCTAGCTTGGCTCAGATGCCTGTGGACAGAGCAGCTCACATTTTCCTCATAGTGGGGTAAGAGCTGGGAGGCCATTCTGAGATACAGACATAGAAGGGGCAAAGAAAATTATTTTCTGGATTCTTCAGTTCCAGGTTCCCCTCCCTAGAGAAGGAAAGTTATACTGCTTACCAAAATAATGAAATAATGAGATTTGAATGGTGGGCGAATTATATATTTAAAATTCAGGAAAGCCGATGAAAGTTATTACACCCAGCTTTACTCACATTGAAATAAAACTGAAAATGTCAAAAGTATAAGGAAATAATGTGAATGTTTATTCAAAAGTACACTGTGCTGAAGATTTCTTAAAGTATTTCTCCTGTGTGTTGAAATACATTTGTGTTATTTATTATGTCCTTTGATGAGATAAAGGGAGTTAAGCTTAGTATTCATGGTATCACTCTAGTTTTTCCTGTAATTTTGTTTCTAGAAATAAGAATTGGCAAGGGAAGTAGACCAATCTATGGTAAAGAGCAAGAAAAGCAATATTAGTATGGACAGGTTAGGAGACTCAGAAGCTGGTAATTCAGTTTTAACTTTACATGATTTTAGTGTATACAAAGTTTCCAAAAGAAAGAAAGTTATTCAATATTATGTTGAAGCTTTTGTATTTCAACCTCTGTATTTCTTTGTGAAAATATTTCCTTAATGCTGTCACCTTTCTGATCATCATAAAGTGGCATATTCAGTACATTTTCAGTACATCCTTCTAATGGAATGGTTGACAGGTATGAAAATACTTTTTCCATTAGAGGTTCCTTGAGAACAGGCATTGGAGAGTTCTTTTTCTCTAGATAATCATCAGAAAACCAGTCATCAGCTGCTTCTATACTTCGGCTGTAATAAGAATCATATTGTAATGTTGAAAAGCTTAAAGGAACACTGCTGCAATTTGTTGCTGAGCTAGTCTCTGAGGCGTCGCAAAGGACCTTTTTTGTTGCAAGGCTGAATTCATCTTTGGAGTGATCTTTAATTGCTGTAAAAGAAAATCAGATTTACCATGAATTTGCATATTCATGAGCCAAATCTTAAATTATAAGGATGATGTTTCTTTTTAAAATACACTCTTTTTAGAGTTATAACAGATAGGATGACACTACAGTGAAATTGCTGAGTTGCTTGACATCATGTGTGCAATTTTAAATTTGTTATTGGGAATTAGCAATATTTTCCTGAAAATCGAGAGTAGAAAAGTCTATTCTAAATAAAATCAACCTGTTTTAACAGAAGAAGATTCTAAACAGGCTAGAAATCTCAGTTCTGGGATATACCTTAAAAATAAGAAAATGCAGATAGTTTTTTAACTATAGAGAAATATTGACTTACTTAAAAAATAAATTTTAAAAAATGCCTCCTTAAGAAGACACATTACAAAATGTTTGGTTGCAGTGGGAAGGGCCTATGGGTTGGCTTAAAACCAGTAAAAGTAATTACTAACATTTGTATAGTGCCTTACAATTTGCAAAGCAGTCTGACATATTTCCAGATCTCATTCACCCTCTAAATAACTCTTCAAGGTAGTTATTATTAGTAAATAAAATAACTTTATTATAATAACTATATTATTAGTAAATAAAAACTTCACCAAAGAGAGGACTGAGACTGAGACTGAGAGAAATGATTCACCATGAACCAGATATAAAATGGATTTCAATTTAGATTTTTCTCACTCTAAGCCTCATGCTTCTCCCATTACATTATTTATGACACATAGTTGGTATTTTAAAATGTTAAGTTTCAGAAAATACCATTTAAACAATATCCTAAAAAATCTTTTATAGTATTTTACACATTAACTTTTTATATTAATGTATAACATTAATTTCAAAGCTGTTTTAAATACCTTATTACTTTTATATTCAGCATTTGTAAAATTATGCAGGAGGGTAATGTTTCAAGGTGCTTAGAGAATATGAAGTATCTAAAGGGTTATAAAACACTTATGTCTTTTAGCTTCTAGCATTATTCTATGGTACTGACTATAATACCTTTGAGTATAAATAAGGGACAAAATTCAACTTTCACATTCTAACTTAAGTTATGATATTGAAAGTTGTGTTTTCTAAAAAACATATACTCATTCACATGCTAATAAATTAATATTTTCCTTGAATTTTCATGGTTTAAAAATATTTAGATAGTATTTAAGATAACCTGTTAATTCTTTAAGATGTGAATTACTCTAAGTTAATTAAGATGTCTTCTAATAAATTGTTCAAAGTACCTTTTATACGTACTGTTTTCTTTTTTCTTTTCTCCTACACAAAAAAATGTTATTTGTATTTTAAAAACTGAGTAGCTTTTATATAATTTCTTTACTATATTTGATATTTATATAAGAATATGTTTTAAGATCATAATACATTTTTGATGGAATAATTTTTTCCACAGATATGAATTAATTTCAACAAACTCTATTGACAGAAAAGAAAAAGTGTTGAGGTATCATCTGAAAATAATGTGAATTGGTTCAAGAAGGCAGTCACCAAGACAGAAAATGAAAGGGTGAAATAGAGTTCAACAGGATTATTTCTCCCCATCCTAAGAGTCAATTGGCTATAACTAGAGAGGGCGCTAAAAAAGTAATCAGAATGCCTAGATTTAACTCATTTCATTAACCAAAAACAAAAAAGCGAATTCTGGCTGGAGGCTTTTATAAAAATGTGACTATTCTTTTGAAGCAAATAAAGCATTTGCTCAAACAATATATTCTACATATGTTCTGGGAAGTGTGGTGGTACAGTAGTTCTCAAACTTCAGGGTATTGGAATTACCTATTGTGCATGTTAAAATGCTGATTCTTGGGCATGATATCAGACCCTACAAAAACAGATGTTTTGGGAGTGGATTTGGGACTATGCATTGTAGCACAGTCTGCAAGTGGTTCTGACTCAGGTTTTCCTTAGACCAGTAGATAAACGATGGTCTAGTACACAGGGTGTCTGAGATGGAGTAGATGAAGATGAGGCTGAAGAGATAATACAATTGTCTCTTGTGCTTTGGTGGAAAAGTGTTAGTACTCTGGGCTGATCTGCATTGTCCTGTCCCCCGAAAAGTTTTGATTAGGATACTTAGGATATACATATGTAGGGTATACATACAAACATATGTAGGATAACACACAGCACCTTTTTCACAATCAACTTTACTTCTTTGTCACTTTCACCTTTTACTAATATAAATGCCAGAAATGGCTTTTATATTAGACTTACTTTGCCTGGATTTAGGACCAATTCAGTTTATGACTCCTGTAAAAATTATATTAGAACATTGCTTCTCAAACTTTAATGTGCCTATGTATTACCTGGGGAGTTTGTTTAAATGCATATTCTGACTCACTAAATCTGAGGTAGGGTCTGAGATTCTGCATTTCTAACAGGCTTGTGGGTAATGATGATATTGCTAGTCTGGGAACCACAGAGTAAGTCCCTAGACTGATTAAAATTCTACCCAAAGTAAGGGAATGACGAATGGGCATGCTTATATATTCTATATATAAATAAATAGAATTTTTCTGGAGGACAATCTAACACATACACTTCTAGAAATTTATTATGCCAAGTAAATAATTTTGTAAGTATTCAGTTACCAGAATGTTCAACACAACATTTTTAGCATTTTTAAAACATAGAATTTAAAACTCTGAAAGTAAGGAAATAGTTAAATATATTATGATACATAGATATAATACAATGGATATTCTTTCAACTATTAAAAATGATATATTTTACATTTATAGTATCAGAAGTAAGTAAGGACTCAGAGATGATGGAGACATGTCAAAAAGACAGAGGAACAATCTTGAAGGAGTGTCCATTGGTTACATTTGGGAAAATTTGATCATCAAAATTATGATAGTAATGGATTATAATCTGCTGAATAAAATAGAAGTCCATGAGTCCATACTGATAACAAATAAATGAAATGAAGAAGGGAGAGCCTATTTTTTACAGGAAAAGCCAAATGACAAATGTGAGTAGTAGAATTGAGATGGGAGTGGTAGAACAGGAAAATTATCACTTTGCTACATTTTGTAAAGAATGGCTCAGGCAAGAATAATAAGTTATATAGCTAGCAGGTAGAGTTTGATGAAGACAAGGATATTTAAATGATTTCAGAGTGTCACCATATACATTATTTATTAATTAATTGTATTTATATTTACTAATGACAAACAATTGGGAAATAAAATTTACAAACCAATATTTATCATAGCATAAAAATGCCTATGAATAAATCTAACAAATGTAAGAGAATTCTATATTGAAAGCTATGGACTAATATTAAAGGAGACTTCAACACATGAAATTAATAAATTTAAATTAAAGAAAACATCAATAAAGGTAGAGTTCATGGATTGGAATAATCAATATTGTTAAGATGTCCATTCTCCCTAAATTGATATACAGATGTCTGTCCTTTTTTATTTATAGATTCAAGTAAGCCTCTTTGAAGAACTAAACAAGCTGCTTTCTAAGTTAAGTGGAAAAGACACAGCACCTAGAATAGCCAAAACAGTCTTGAACAAAGAATGATATAATTGGAGGACTTACAATACTTGATTCTATGATTTAACTATAAAGCTACAGTAATCAAGACAGTATATATATATTTAAGGACATAGTTCACTAAAAAGAATACAGAGTTCATACCTCAAAATAGTAAAGGCCACATATGACAAACCCACAGCTAACATGAAACTCAATGTTGAAAGGCTGAAAGCTTTTTCTTTAAGATTATAACAAGACAAGGATGCCTACTCTCACCACTTTTATTCAGCATAGTACTGTAAGTTCTAGCCATAGCAGTCAGACAAGTTTATCTAAGAACTCCACCAAAAAACTATTAGAATAACTAGATTCAACAAAGTCAAAGGATAAAAAATTAATACACAGAAATCTGTTGCATTCCTATATACTAACAATGAGCTAGCAGAAAGAGAAATTAGGAAAATAATTTTATTTACAATTGCATCAAAAAGAATAAAATTCCTAAGAATAAACCTAACCAAGGAGATGAAAGACCTATACTCTGAAAACTATGAAATACTCATTAGAGAAATTAAAGAAGACACAAATAAGTGGAAATCTATCCTGTGCTCATAGATAGGAAGAATTAATATTGCCAAAATGGCCATCCTGCCCAAAGGAATTTACAGATTCAATGTAATCCCTATTAAAATTCCAACAGCACTTTTCAACGAACTAGAACAAATAGTTCTAAAATTCATACAGAAACAGAAAAGACCCCAAATAGCTGAAGTAATCTTGGAAAGAAGAACAAATCTGCAGGGATTATGCTCCCTGACTCCCTGACTTCAAACTCTACTACAAAGCCACAGTAATCAAGACAATTTGGTACTGGCACAAGAATAGACCCATAGATCAAGAAACAGAATAGAGAGCCCAGATAAAAACCCATGCATATATGGTCAATTAATATATAATAAAGAAGCCATGAATATACAATGGGGTAGACAGGCTCTTCAATAATTGGTGTTGGGAAAACTGGACAGCTGCATGTAAGAGAATGAAACTGATTTACTAACTCCATTCACAAAAGTAAACTCAGAATGGATTAAAGACCTAATATAAGACATGAAACCATAAAACTCTTAGAAAACATAGGCAAAACTCTCTTGAACATAAGCATGAGCAATTTTTTTTTCTGGACACATTTTCCTGGGCAAGGGAAACAAGAAATGAACAAGTGGGACTACATCAAACTAAAAATCTTCTGTACAGCAAAGAACACTATTAACAGAACAAAAAGGCAACCTATAGTATGGGAGAATATATTCATAAATGATTTATCTGATAAGGGGTTAACATCCAAAATATATAAAGAACTCATATGTCTCAACACTAAAAAACAAATAACCCAATTAAATGGGCGGACCATCTGAACAGTTTTCCACACAAATACAGATGGTTAAAAGGCACATGAAAAGATGATCCACATTGCTAATCATCAGGGAAATGCAAATCAAAAACACAATGAGATATCACCTCATACCAGTCAGAATGGCCACTATCTAAAAGACAATAAATAACAAGTGTTGATGAGGATGTGGAGAAAAGGGAACCCTCCTGCACTGTTGGTGAGAATGTAAATTGGTGCAGCCACTATGGAAAGCACCATGTAGGTTCCTCAAAAGCTAAAAATAGAAATACCATATGATCCTGCACTTCTAGGAATTTACCTGAAGGAAACAAAATCTCCAATTTGAAAAGATATATGCACCTCTATGTTTATTGCTGCATTATTTACAATAGCCAAGATATAGAAGCAACCAAAGCGCCCATCAACAGATGAATGGATAAAGAAGATGTGGTACGTATATACAATGGAATAATATTAAGCCATAGAAAAGAAAGAAATCCTGTCATTTGTGGCAATTTGGATGGAATAAGAGGGTATTATGGTGAGTGAAATAAGCCAGGTAGAGAAAGACAAATAGCATTTAATTATGCTTATTTGTGGACTCTAAAAACAAAACAGCAGTAGACTCAGAGACACTGAGAAGTGACTGGTTACCATGGGGAGGGGTTGCAGTGGGTGGGCTGGATGAGAAGGATAAAGGGGCACAAAAATCTCAAACATAATATAGTTTGGTCACAGGGATGGAAGTGCAGCATGGAGAATATAATCAGTGGTTCTGTAACATCTCTCTATGTTGTCAGATAATAACGGCACTGGTTGGGGTAAGTATTTAATAACACGTGTACCTGCTGACCTATTGTGTTATGTACTTGAAACCAATATAATATTGTGTATCAACTATACACATAAAAATACATATAAAAAAAGAATATATACAAAAAAATACACATAAAAAAGAATACAGAATTCAACAAATAAACCAACACATACAGAGTAGATTAATTTTCATTCAAAGTGACAAATTAGTTCAATGGGGAAAGAAAAGTCTTTCTACAGAATTTCCTGGAATAACTGGGAATGATCATGGAAAAAAGATGAACCTTGACCTCTACCTCATAGACCTAAACATAAAATCCAACACTATAGAGCAAAGAAAACATAGAGTATCTTTAC
This sequence comes from Manis pentadactyla, assembly GCF_030020395.1. Taxonomy (NCBI): domain Eukaryota; kingdom Metazoa; phylum Chordata; class Mammalia; order Pholidota; family Manidae; genus Manis; species Manis pentadactyla. Next base: position 40,787,373 of record NC_080022.1, on the reverse strand, counting down.
AAACTTAGAATGATAAATATTTATTAGAATACAAATTTAGAAGAAAAAATTCATAGAATACACTTCATCAACATTAAAACTTTTTGCTGATCAAACGATACCATTGTAAAAATGGACAGACAAGCCGCAGTCTGGGAAAAAACATTCATAGCATATATATCTCACCATTAAGACAGGTATCCAAATTGTATTAAGAATTTCTATAAATCATTTACTTGTTAACTTGTTGTTAAAAAACAAACAAAACCAACAACCCAGTTAAAAATCAGGCACAAGACTTGAACAGGTTTGTCACAAAAGAAAATATAAACTGGCCTATGAACACGTGAAAAGGTGTTCAACATCTTTAGCCTATCAAGAGAAATGTGAAGTAAAAGTATATTGAAATGCCATTTCACAGCCAGTAAAATAGCTAAAATAAAAATACTAACACCACCAAAGGTTGGCAAGGATATAGAGCAACTGGAATTCTCATTTATTGTTGATGGGAGTGAAATAAATTACGACCACTTGGAAACTTATTTGGCAGTTTCTCATAAAGATACACGTATGCCCATCACCAATTCTATGCTCGGGTATTTTCTCAAGAAAAATGAAAATATGTGTTCACTAAAAAGTACATGAATATTTAGAGCTGCCTTATTCATATTAGTCAAAAACTGGAAACAACTGAAATGTCTATTAACAAGAGAGTGCATAAACAAATTATTGTATATTTCTACAGTGGAATATCACTTATCAATAGAAAGAACAAAGTTCATGGTGAATCCCAAAAACGTGTTAAGTGAAAGAAGCCACATATAAAATGATTCTATTTATATGAAATCTAGGAACAGATAAAAACTAAACTTTGTTGTTAAAAATCAGAAAGTGTTTACTTGGGATGGGTAGGGGATTTGACTGGAAAGAGACATGAAGAAACTTTTTCAGATAATAAAAATGTTCTATGTCTTGTTGGGTTTTGTTGGTTGAATGTATACACAATTGTTAATGTTCATTGAGTGGAACATCTAAGGTCTTTGCATTATATTTTAGGTAATTATACATCAACAAAATATTTTAAAGGAACATATCAAGTTCACTTCAGTGTAATTCTTCCCCCAAATCCATAATCCCAGTATAATAATGAGAAAAACATCAGATAAAACCAAACTGTGGGACCCTACAAAATACATGAACAGTACTCCTGAAAATTATAAAGATCAGATAAAACACAGAAAGACAGACACAGTCAAAGAGCAGAAAAATTAAAGAGACAAACACAGTGTGGTATCTTGGATCAGGTCTTGAAGTAGCAAAGTGTGTTTGTGTAAAACCTTAGTGAAACCCAGATAAAGAGTGGAATTCAGTTAATAGTAATGTACTAATGCTGGTTTCTTAGTTTTGACAATGTACCATGGTAATCTAAGATTTTAATATTGAGGGAAAAAACTGGGCAAAAAGTATAAGTGAACTATATTATCTCTGCAACTTTCCTATAAATCTAAAATTATTCTAAACTAAGAAGTTTTCTTAGAAACCATCACAGAAGCATAAACATATGAAATTTCTTGTAATAAAAACTAGCTTAAGATGGGAAAGGCATTTATGAAGGTAATTATAAAGACTTATTGAAGTATATAAAATATAATATATATAAATATAGAGAAACATCATGTTCATGGATGATAAGACTTACTATTGTAAAGAATCAGTTTTTCCCAAATTGATCTAAAAACACACTATGGTTTTCTCTCAAAAGCATTTCAGTAAATGTTACTAGATAGTTAGGCAAATATATGGAAAAAAGTGAAATTGGATTGCTAATATTTATGCCAAACATAGAAATAAATTTTACATTGTTGAAAGACTTATATAGTCAAAGCTACAAAACTCTCAGAAGACATCATAAAAGGGTATCTTAATGACTTTGGAGTATGGAAGGAAATAAATCATAAAGGAAACAGTTGAGAAATTAGGTTATGTTAAAAATTAAAGAAATTTCTGTTCATCAAAACACACTATAAAAATAGTGAGAAGAAGAGCCACAAAATGAAGATGTTGAAATTAAGGATTAGCCAGGACAAAGGATTAGGCATTCAGAATAAATAACTCTTTAAAAGTTTTATAATAAAAAGACTAAGAGAAAAAGAGGTAAATGATTTGGAAAGGCATTTTGCTTGAGAGAATTGACCATTTAACTTAAGAAAAGATTTTCAACATCTTATATCATTAGGATAGTGCAAATCAGAGCAACAAAATGCACTATACATACCTATTACAATGGTAAAAATTCAAAACACTGACAACACCAAATGCTGGTGAGGATATAGAGCAACAGAAACTCTCAGTTCATTGTCTGGGAATGAAAAATGGTACAGACATTTGGGCAGTTTCTTATGAAACTAAACACCTCCTACCATTTGATTCAGCAATCATGCTCCTTGGTATTTACACAGAGGAGTTGAAAACATGTCCATGCAAAAATTAGTATATGGATGTTTAGGGTAGCTTTATTCATAACTGCCAAACCTTGGAAGCAACCAAGATGTCATTCAGTAAATGAGTGGTTAAATAAATTGAGGCATATCTATACAATTCAGCTCTATGGAATACCACTCAGTGCTAAAAAGAAATGTGCTATCAAACCTTGAAAAGACGTGGAGGAATCTTAAATGCTAAATGAAGGAAACCAATTTGAAAAGGCTAGATACTGTATTATTCCAAATATGTGACATTCTGGAAAATCAAAACTGGAAACAGTAAAATGATCAGTGGTGCCAGGACTTGCAGGGATGGAGGGATGAATAGGCAGAAAACAAGATTTTTAGGGTAGTGAAACTATTTGTATGATACTATATCGGTGGATCTCTCTATCTCAAAAAAAAAAACCACTCACATGTATACATACACATGTAGTATATCGCCTAAATATATTTAAAACCCATAGAATGTGTCTAGAGTGAGTCCTAATGTAAACTATGGGCTTAGGGTGATGATGTGCCAATGTAGTTTCATCATTTGTATCAAATGTACCACTCTGGTGCAGGATGCTGATAGTGGGGGAGGATGCAGGTGGTGTGGGGACTTTATACTTCCTGTTCAACTTTGCTGTGAACCTAAAACTGCTTGAAATCATGAAGTCTATTAAGAAAAACTACAGTGAGATGCACATCCATCAGATTGTCAAAAATTTAAGAGCCTAAAAATATCAATGTTTGTTGAAGATACAGAGCAATACTAGCACTTATGCATGCCTTGGGATAGTGTATATTGATAGCTACTTTGTAAAACAATTTGAAATTATCTAATACTACTAAACATGCATATATCCCATGAGTCAGTAATTCCACTGTTTCTAATCCCTATATAAATTTCCTTAAAAATCAATGCAAATTTTAATATAAAATTTGATAAATTTATGTAATGGGATACCATGTAACAGTAAAAACAATAAAGTATGGGCATATGCAGCAACGTGAATGAGTCTTAGGAATTTAATATTGTGCATAAAGGGAAGAACTATTAGACATGGAGTCTGAAAATACTCAATTAATAATATATTGTTCACAAAGACAAATACCAAATGATTTCCCTCATTTGTGGAGTATAATAATGAAGCAAAACTGAAGGAACAAAACAGCAGCAGACTCACAGACTCCAAGAAGGGACTAGTGGTTACCAAAGGGGAGGGGTGTGGGAGGAGGAAGGGGATTGTGGGGTATCATGATTGGTGCACATGGTGTGTGTGGGGTCACAGGGAAGACAGTGTAGTTCAGAGAAGACAAATAGGGACTCTAGCATCTTACAACTCTGATGGACAGTGACTGCAATGGGGTATGGGGGTGACTCAATAATAAGGGTGAATGTAATAACCACATTGTTTTTCCTGTGAAACCTTCATAAGAGTGTATATCAATGATACCTAAATAAAAAAAGGAAAAAAAATATTGTTCAAGGATCTGTTACCGTTTATGGTAAAACCTTAAGGAAAAGCAATTACAGGATAATAGGTCCTTCAGTGAAGGGTGGGGGTGCAGAATATAAGAGATAGATGAAGACTCAGGACATCTCAAAAGTACAGGTAATATTCTATTTCTTAATCTGGGTGATGGGTATAAAAATTCCATTATTTTTAAAATTGTGTGTGTATTCTTGCATATGTGTGCCATATTTCACAATAAAAGTTTTCTTAGAAACCTCTAATTTTGTATCATATGAAATCATATTTTTTGTTGCAATTTTCATCCTCCTGCCTGTCTATAGTGCAGGCCAATATACAGGCAGAACTGAGATGAGAAAGAGAAGAACATGAAAAAGAATCCTTTTGTACTGAAACTGATTGTGGTTGAGATCAGCACTACTTTATTCTTTTTATACTTTTCAATGCTATATTTTATACTTTTCTTCTGAATTAGGTTCCTATCACTTCCTACCTAATCAAGAGGCCTGAATAATATTGTGTTACTGTGTACATTATTTGTCTCTCCAACTATAAATCTCTTGGGAGCAGGGACTCTTGTCTCCCTTGTTCATTGTCAGATTTCCAGTTGCCTACAACAGTGCCTGGCACATAGTGCTTATTCCATGTTTGTTGAGTGAATAATAAGCAACCTAAGTAAAATATTGTACTCTTTTATATGTACTTCTTCCATCACAGCACTCATAACATTTTTGTTATTGTCCATTTGTTTCTACAATTACATATGAAGATATCATTATAGCAATAGTATCTAGCAAAAAGCCTGGTATATTATGGGTAAATTCAATTCATATTGAATGCATACATAAAAAAATTTTTTCCCTCTGTAATGCAATCTCTTATTTCAAACTATCCTTCCTTTGAAAGTCAGAACTAATAATCTTCAGAATTAATTTGATTATTAAACCTGCCTGCTTAAAACCATTCAGTTATCATAATAGTATATTTGTATGGTGCTCACTATCTAGCCAGGCACTATTTTGAGTGCTTTTAACTTACTAATACATTTACTTCCAATAATAATTCTATAGAGATGAAATCATCTTCAATTTGCAGATGAGGAAACAGACACAGAGAAGTTAAGTAACTCACCTAAGATTGCCTAAGATTGCATAGCTAGCAATGGTAGAGCCAGGATTCTAGCCTGAGTAATCTGTCTCTACAGTCCATGCTCTTGGCCATAATTCCATAATGCTCACAGTGGATCTGTACGGCCTATGGGTTAAAATCCAAAATCCTTAGCCTGCAAATGAGGGTCCTCACAATCTCACACCCAGAAATTTTTCCACCACTTCCACGTATGAACCTTTGGCTCCAACCATTACATTTTTACTAAATATGATACTGCATTTCATAGTTGCAAGACTTTGAACATAGAAAGTACTTAGTTCTCTTTCCTCTTGGCACACTTCTTTTCATTTCTCAAAACCCAGCTATAAACGCCTTCTTTGTGAAACCTTCTTCAATTTATGCTCCCTTGTCTGCATTTCTTCAATTTTGTGGCTTTTATCACATTATGTTGTATTTTTTAGTTGATATGCTTTTCTTCTCTACTAACTTTGGGCTCATCTATGTCTGGACCCCTATCTTATCTGTTTATGTAGCCTCAATGCCAAAACTAGTCTTGCCAAATTTAAGTCACCCAAAAAAAATGTTAAACAAATGAGCAATGAGTTCAACTTGAGTTCAATATTCAAGATGTATAATGAAATTTTGACATCCTATCAATTTGTCACTATTAATTATATGACTATTAAAATATTCCAAAATCTGTTTTGTTTAGTTATGTCATACTTTAAAATTTCTAGTAGTCTCTCCCTTGTTTTACTTTGTCCATACAACACTGTTTTGATACCACACAACAGAAAATTGTGTGTCTTTCCACTTGTACTAAATGAACACCTCCAAGGTTGGGTTCGAATCTTTTCCACAGGTTGAGGGGGGAGGACAAAGCTCGGAATATAATGAAGACTTAATAAATCCTTGATAAATTGTATTTCAGTTAGTTGGTTTGGTTAGGTTATTTGCTGAGAATCCTCTTATACTCAAAGCTCTTTCCTCTGATGACCTAGGAATTTTACTGTTTTTGTTAAGCCATTTATTTTCATTCCTATTACAATCCCAATATGGGGGAGGTAGATCTAGGGATACAGAGAAGCAAATGTAGAAGGAGACATTCTCATTCAGTTTTTCAGTTTCCTTTAATATGAACTCTAACTAGTGGGGTAATTAAATTTAGCTCCATGTTATTGTCCCTCAAATTAAAAAATAACAGTGGATCCTCTTTCAAATTTAAAAACAACAATGGTAGTGACATGGTGGCAAAAGAAATTACTTGAAAAGATTTCTATAAAGTATTCCACTCTACCTGTGATTGGAATTTTTCAGCATGAAAATTTTGAGAAATAAAAACACAGTGAGAACCAGATTCAGTCTTTGACTTTGAAAGTCTTTGCTTCCATCTCTCATCAGTAGCTTTAAATTCGGAATTTTGAAATATTTCTCTGAAAAATATTTTAGAGAATATTATTAAACATAGATTATATTATAAACCAAATAAAATTACTCTATTCCCAATAGTTATACATAAAGTTTAAAAATCAGAATAAATATGTTACTACATATTTAAAAGCACAAATCAACTTATATATTTCCCTCTCATATGTTACTGATTTCATTTATAGAATGTAAATTAAGTGGGATTCAAGATGGCGGCATGAGAGGTGAGACAGAGAACTCCTCCCAAATCCACATATATTATGAAAATATAGTTAATACAACTAATCCTAAAAGACCAACAGGAAAGAAGGCTACACCAGACTGCATACATCTGGAGCAGAGCAGACCTCATGAAACAGGGTAATGCATCAGCCTTGATCTGGTGGGACACAAGCCCTTCCCCCACCCCAGCTCACCATGGGAGGAAGAGAAATGGAGCGGGGGCAGGGTGGTGGAAGTCTAGGACCGCTGAACACCCAGCCCTGGAGATCTGCTATGGGAGCATGAACCTACAATGCATGGTGTCCTGGAGATTAGTGGGGTTGGAAAGCTAAGACAGGCGGAATACTTGGAAAAACTTAGGTTTCAGCCATATATGGAGGATATGGATCCACATGTGGCTGCTCTGGGTAAAAGGAAAGGTGGGTGGTCTGAGAGGCTTCCTAGCAGTGAGAGGGCTGCTGAAGAGGCAGGGTTTGCATGGAGCTTGCTGTGCGGGTGAAGGGATAGGTGGACAAGGTTGTTTGGGAGTGCTCTGCCCAGCAGTTTGGGATCTTTCAGGAGCTTCAGGCACTCCATCCTCCTGGTTGGCTACTCAGCTCTGAGGTACCCCCACTGTGATATGCAACCTGCTGTGCCTTCCTACTGGCCTGCCGGCATCAGCTCGCAAACCGACACTCCCCGCCCTGGTGTCAGGCCAGCCAGAGGGAGGCCTCACCTATAGCAACTGCAGACGCAAAGCACAGAGGCTTACACCTATGTGATGGCACTGGTTCTGACAGTGGAGACAGGCACTGCAGCCAGGAAGCAGGAAATAGCTTTCCTCCCCTTAGGCACCAGCGCCAACCCCCTGCAACCCGAAACAACACTCCAGGGGCTGAGCAGCTCCAGAGACTAGAGCTTCTGGGCACTAGAGGGAGACACATACAAATATGAAATGTCAAAGGAACCTGGTTCAAACAAAAATCTTGCAAACACCAAAGTGCCAAATGAAACTGAACTCACCGATCTTTCTGAAAGGGAGTTCAAAATAAAAATTGTAAACATGCTCATGGAGGTACAGAAAAATATTCAAGAACTCAGGGATGAATTTAGGACAGAGATTCAATCATTAAGAAATTCCATATCTGAAATGATACATACAGTGGAGGGATTTAAAAGATTAGATGTAGTAGAAGAGACAGTAAATGGAATAAAAATTAGAGAAGAGGAATACAAAGAAGCTGAGGCACAGAGAGAAAAAAAGGATTTCTAATAATGAAAGAATATTGAGAGAACTGTGTGACCAATCCAAATGGAACAATATTTACATTATAGGGGTACCACAAGAAGAAGAGAGAGAAAAAGGGATAGAAAATGCCTTTGAGGCAGTAATTGCTGAAAACTTCCCCAATCTGGGGAAGGAGATTGTAGGGGCCGGCCTACGGCCGAGGCTGAGTCCCACTATGGCTGAACACCGCCCTTCCACTCTAGTTGACCAATGCCCTAAGGTGGCGCACGCTTCCTGGGCGCCACCCTGCCTGGTTTGGTGGCATTAGCATAAGGAAGTTGCTCCTATAGGCTTGCATGATCTTGATCACCATAGGCCAGCTTCCTTTATATAAGGCATAAGCAGGAAAGAGAAGCACTCTCTCACTCTCTCACTCACTCTCTCACTCTCTCACTCTCTCACTCACTCACTCTCTTTCCCACTCTCTCAATCTCTGTCTCCCTCTCTCCCCTCATTCTTCTTCTCATTCGCTCCCCCCGGCTGTTGCTTCTTCTCACTCACCTTCTCCCGGCCTTCCGAGCAACAATAAAGAACTGAAGTGAACCAGGTCTGTGTACGTATCGCTGTCGTCACTGCAACAAGGGGCGAACGCGGTATCTGGTGCCGAAACCCGGGAGTTTTTTTCTCCAACCACCCAGAAGAGAATCTGCCGGACGCGGACGCCATAGAGCTTCTTACACCCTGAAGCAGTACCTGTAGACCCCGTTCAGAAGGATTGCTCGGGAAGGCTTCTCAGATGAGAAGGGTGAGTGGACCAACGAGCAAAGCAAATGTAGGAGTAGGAAAGGAGATAGCAAGCGGCTGTGGTGGGGATTTCTGTTTTGTCTGTCCGTCAGTGTTCTTTGTTGTACTGTTTTGTTTTGTCAAAAATGTTATGAAAAGTTAGGGCGCCAGTGAAAGTTCGCGGGATAGCGACGAAGCCAAGAAAGTTCGCGGGAAAGCGACGAAGCCAAGAAAGTTCGCGGTATAGCGACGAATGCAGGTTAGCGATAAGAGTTCCCTTTACCCATAAACTTAGAAGTAGCCTTTTATCCTTTAATCGCTAACATGGGATCTGAAGAGTCTCGAATTAGAGTAGAAGAGCCTTTGAGAGCACTCCTGAGGGCCAACGGAACCTCATTAAAAACAAAAACCGCAAGGGCTTTCCTCCACACGGTGGAGAAACATGCTCCGTGGTTCCTAGATGCAGGAAGAATCACTACCCCCGTGTGGGAAAAGTTAGGCGAGGATCTGCGCAGCGCAGATCGCAGGGAGCCGCTCCCGGCTGGGACGCTCCCCATATGGGGGCTGGTTAAGAGCTGCCTAAAGGAGAATAAACCTAGTTGTAGAGAAGCCATAAGGGAGGGAGAGGAGATTCTTGAGGAAGTGAAAGAGGAAAGAGCCTCTGCGAGAGCATCTGAAAGTGGATCTACACAGGGGGGGTCCTCTGATGAGGAAGAGGACCAAGAATTATCAGGAGAAGAGTTAGAGGCTAGGGCTGCTCAGAGAGGACATCGGCCCACATTGTGCTCCTCACTGAGCCGACTGAGAATAAGCAGAGAGGAAGGAGAGACTAGCTCAGCCCCTCTTCCCAATAAGAGCAGTAAGGTAGAAGAGATTGTGCCAACCGCCCCAGATTATCCATCTTGCTCTCCAACCTATAGAGCAGAGCCACCCCTTTACCAGAGTTACTCATATTGTGGTGGCCAGGGGTGCCAAGAACAATTGGGCAAGGATAGATGGAGGGAATGGCTAACCATGGAGGGGAATGCAGTCTTCCCAGTAATAGAAGATCCAAACACCCAGACAGCATAATCAGATAAATTACCCTCCTGCTGTGTAACCATAAGAACAGATCAATTAAAAACCCTTAATGATTTTCAAAAACTACTTGGAGATATAAATTGGGTAAGGCCATTCCTAAAGCTTACAGATGAAGAGCTCAGTCCATTATATGAGACACTGAAGGGCGATTCTGATTTATCATCTCCACGCTCTCTCAGTAAGCAAGCCAAGGAAGCCTTGAGCCTAGTCCAATCCCGCTTGCAGCTTGCCCAGGTAGATAGAATAGACTATGGCAAATTGCTATTCCTTATAGTGATACCCAGTAATAATAGCCCAACAGGGGTACTTTGGCAGGAAGGGCCAATTCTCTGGATATATCTGGCCCACTCTCCAAGAAAAACATTAAGATGGTATCCTCAGAGTATAGCTGATTTGATCATCAAGGGAATCAGGACAGCTATAAAAACATTTGGGATTCCCCCAAACATGATAATAACGCCTTATACTGCTGAGCAGATTGAATGTCTTACTGCATGCTGTGATGCATGGGCTGTTGCTTACACCATCACCAATGCTTCCTTTGACAACCACTACCCAAAACATCCTTGGCTACAGTTCTGCCTCTCTAATCCCGTCATCTTTCCTAAAAACACAAGATGTAATCCCATACCCAAAGCCAAGGTGGTGTTCACTGATGGGTCAAAGAATGGCATTGGGACTGTGGTCACTGGTGACCAATCTTGGACATTCAGTTTTCCAACCACTTCAGCCCAACAAACAGAGCTGTTGGCTGTAGCACAAGCCTTTACGCTTTTCTCACAGGAACCTTTTAACCTTTTAGCAGATAGTCAGTATGTAGTGAATGCTGTGTACATCTTAGAGAATCTCTTTTTGACAATGTAGAACAAGCTGCTCAATTTCACAAACAATTCCATGTCAATGCACATACCCTTCGCCTAAAATATAATATTACTAGAGACCAAGCAAGAGCCATAGTAGTCAGTTGCAAATGGTGTGTCACACTCCTACCCTCCATCTCAGAAAGAGTTAATCCAAAGGGGCTACTCCCCAATCACATTTGGCAAATAGATGTTACCCATATTCCAGAATTCGGTAAGATGAAATATGTCCATGTGTCTGTAGACACCTGCTCAGGCATCATTTTTGCCTCTTGCCATACAAGAGAAAAATCTAGAGATGTCATATCTCACTGCCTCCAGGCATTTTTGGCCTGGGGAAAGCCCAAACATTTAAAAACTGACAATGGGCCAGCATATACATCCCAATCGCTCCTCAGCTTTTTAAAAACAATGGATATCACCCACACCACAGGCATTCCCTATAACCCTCAAGAGCAAGGCGTGGTAGAGCGCGCCAACCTGACCCTTAAAAATGTTCTCTATAAACAAAAAGGGGGAATAGGGGCAGACTTCAGATCCCCCAGAGACAAACTTAACATCATATTGTTCATTTTAAATTTTTTGACATTGGACAAAGATGGCCACAGTGCAGCAGAGCGGCATAATCGCCGTTCCAGGCCTAAAGACATGCCCGCAGTTATGTGGAAGGATGTATTGGAAGGATCATGGAAAGGCCCGGATCCAGTGTTAATCTGGAGCCGAGGCTCTGTTTGTGTTTTCCCACAGGACCGAAACAATCCCATCTGGGTGCCTGAACGCCTGACACGGAGAGTGGCAAGACCAGAACCGGAAGTGCGAGATGCCGATGCCACTGATGCTCATCCTGCTACTGATTCTTCAGCAGGCGATAGCGGAACCCAGAGAACTATGGGGTCTGGTGAAGGCTTGGCCTATTCCACTCCCGGTGACTGAAACCGCACATACCTTTCCTGCCTTTTTCTCTACCTATAGTACACTTAATCTCCCATATCTGCCTTTTGACAGCTCTATGTGTTGCTGGCATTCCTTTTCATAACCTCTCTAAAGCTGCCAATCTGTCCAGGGAGTTAGGCAAGATGTTATCCACCAATTGGTCCAGTGAGTTTGATGTGCTCACCACTCAGCTATGGCAAGAAATATTGAATGTTAGTCCCCAAAAGTTAGAGGCGTTGTCTGTAGCTCAGTTTGCTGAAGCCATGCTAAATGCCACCAAAGCCTGGTCAGGCATGGGTGTTCTGTTCCATGCAATGGCAACATCGGAAAGTGCGGGCGATGGCTCTGGTGCAGGCCATGGCAGCTATAGAAGAAGGCATCTCCCCTAGGGTGTAGCACAATATGTTGGACCAGTAGTCAAAGACGGGTAAGATCAGGAGGTACGCATACCAACCTAAGACAGGGCGCAGACCTTAGCTGTCTGTTGCCTTATGACGGGTAAGGATGCTGCACCTCCCTGACAACCTAAGACAGGCATGGTCCCCGAGCCTCATTGTGCTAAAAAACAAAAAAGGGGGAGATGTAGGGGCCGGCCTACGGCCGAGGCTGAGTCCCACTATGGCTGAACACCGCCCTTCCACTCTAGTTGACCAATGCCCTAAGGTGGCGCACGCTTCCTGGGCGCCACCCTGCCTGGTTTGGTGGCATTAGCATAAGGAAGTTGCTCCTATAGGCTTGCATGATCTTGATCACCATAGGCCAGCTTCCTTTATATAAGGCATAAGCAGGAAAGAGAAGCACTCTCTCACTCTCTCACTCACTCTCTCACTCTCTCACTCTCTCACTCACTCACTCTCTTTCCCACTCTCTCAATCTCTGTCTCCCTCTCTCCCCTCATTCTTCTTCTCATTCGCTCCCCCCGGCTGTTGCTTCTTCTCACTCACCTTCTCCCGGCCTTCCGAGCAACAATAAAGAACTGAAGTGAACCAGGTCTGTGTACGTATCGCTGTCGTCACTGCAACAAGGGGTGAACGCGGTAGGAGATAGTCTTTCAGGCCCTGGAGGTGCACAGATCTCCCAACACAAGGGACCCCAGGAAGACAACATATGATCAAGACATATAATAATTAAAATGGCAAAGATCAAGGATAAGGACAGACTTTTTAAAGGAGTTAGAGAGAGAAAAAAGATCACATACAAAGGAAAACCCATCAGGCTATCATCAGACTTCTCAACAGAAGCCTTACAGGCCAGAAGGGACTGGCATGATATATTTAATGCAATGAAGCAGAAGGGTCTCAACCCAAGAATACTACACCCAGAAAGATTATCATTTAAATTTGAAAGAGGGTTTAAACAATTTTCAGATAAGCAAAAGCTGAGAGAATTTACCTCCCACAAACCACCTCTACAGTGCACTTTGGAGGGACTGCTATGGATGGAAGTATTCCTAAGGCTAAAGAGCTGTCACCAGGGGAAATAAAACCACAGCAAAGAAAGTAGAACAATTAATTACTAAGCAGATGCAAAATCAAATCAACTAACCCTAAATTCAATCAAAGGATAGACAAAGAGTACAAAATATGATACCTAACATATAAAGAATGGAGGATGAAGAAAAAGGATGAAAAGTAAAAGAATCTTTAGGTTGTGTTTGTAATAGCATACTAAGTGACTTAGACTCTCATATAGTAAGGAAACTAACTACCCTGGAACCATTGGTAACCATGAATCTAAGCCTGCAATGGCAATAAGTACATACCTATCAATAGTCACCCTAAATGTAAATGGTCTGAATGCACCAATCAAAATACATAGAGTCACTGAATGGATAAAAAAAAAGACCCATCTATATGCTGCCTACAAGAGACTTCAAACCCTAAGACATACACAGACTGAAAGAAAAGGGATGGTAAAAGATATTTCATGCAACTAATAGGGAGAAAAAAGCAGGAATTGCAGTACTTGTATCAGACAAAATAGACATCAGAACAAAGAAAGTAACAAGAGACAAACAAGGACATTAAATAATGATAAGGGGGTTAGTCCAACAAGAGGCCTTAACTATTATAAATACCTATGCACCCAACATAGGATTGCCTACATATGTGAATCAAATACTAACAGAATTAAAGGGGCAAATAGAATGCAATACATTTACTTTAGGAGACTTCAACTACACTCACTCAACACACTACTCACTCAACCAGACAGAAAATAAGTAAGGAGACAGAGGCACTGAAAAACATATTAGAACAGATGGACCTAACGGACATCTACAGAACACTGCATCCAAAAGCAACAGGATACACATTCTTATCAAGTGTACATGGAACATTTTCAAGAACAGATCACATACTAGGCCATAAAAAAAGCCTTAGTAAATTCAAAAAGATTGAAATTGTACCAACCAGCTTCTCAGATCACAAAAGTATGAAACTAGAAATAAATTATGCAAAGAAATGAAAAAGCCCACAAACACATGGAGGCCTAATAACATGCTCCTAAATTATCAATGGATCACTGACCAAATAAAAACAGAGTTCAAGCAGTATATGGAGACAAATGACAACAATAATTCAACACTACAAAATCTGTGGGATGCAGCAAAGGCTGTGCTAAGAGGGAAGTATATTGCAATACAGGCCTGCCTCAGGAAAAAAGAACAGTCCCAAATGAACAGTCTAATCTCACAATTAAAGAAACTAGAAAACGAACAGTAGAAGGAGGGACATAAAGATTACAGAAGAAATAAATAAAATCGAGAAGAATAAAACGATAGAAAGAATCAATGAAAGCAGGAGGTGGTTCTTCGAGAAAATAAACAAAATAGATAAACCAATAACCAGACTTATCAAGAAAAAAAGAGAGTCTACACACATAAACAGAATCAGAAATGAGAAGTAAAAATCACTATGGATAACACAGAAATATAAAGAATTAATAGAGTATAGTATGAAAAATTATATGCTAACAAACTGGATAATGTAGAATGGACAACTTTTTAGAAAAATACAACCTTCCAAGGCTGATGCTGGAAGAAACATAAAATCTGAATAGACCGATTACCAGCAAGGAAATTGAATCCGTAATCAAAAAATTACCCAAGAACAAAATTCCTGAAACAGATGGTTTCAATGCTGAATTTTATCAAACATTTAGTAAAGACCTAATCCCCATCCTCCTTAAAGTTTTCCAAAAAGTTGAAGAGGAGGGAGCACTTCCAAACTCATTCTATGAGGCTGGCATCACTCTAATACCAAAACCAGGCAAAGACACCACAAAAAAAGAAAATTACAGACCAATATCGCTGATGAACATAGATGCAAAAATGCTCAACAAAATATTAGCAAACCAAATTAAAAAATACATCAAAAAGATCATCCATCATGATCAAGTAGGATTTATTCCAGGGATGCAAGGATGGTACAATATTTGAAAATTGATCAACATCATCCACCACATCAACAAAAAGAAGGACAGAAACCACATGATCATCTCCATAGATGCTGAAAAAATATTTGACAAAATTCAGCATCCATTCAGGATAAAAACTCTCAACAAAATGGATATAGAGGACAAGTACCTCAACATAATAAAGGCCATATATGATAAACCCATAGCCAACATTACACTTAACAGCAAGAAGCTGAAAGCTTTTCTTTTAAGGTCGGGAACAAGACAGGAATGCCCACTCTCCCCACTTCTATTCAACATAGTTCTGGAGGTCCTAGCCATGGCAATCGGACAACACAAAGAATAAAAGGCATCCAGAATGGCAAGGAAGAAGTCAAAAACCCTAAAGAATCCACTCCCAAACTACTGGATCTAATACTTGAAATGAGCAAAGTTGTCGGATACAAAATTAATACACAGAAATCTGTTGCATTCCTATACACTAATGATGAACTAGCAGAAAGAGAAATCAGGAAAACAATTCCATTCACAATTGCATCAAAAAGAATAATTTACCTAGGAATAAACCTAACCAAGGAAGTGAAAGACCTATACTCTGAAAACTACAAGACACTCATGAGAGAAATTAAAGAAGATAACAATAAATGGAAGCACATCCCATGCTCATGGATAGGAAGAATTAATATTGTTAAAATGGCCATCCTGCCTAAAGCAATCTATAGATTCAATGCAATCCCTATCAAAACACCAACAGCAATCTTCAACAAACTAGAGCAAATAGTTTTAAAATTCATGTGGAACCACAAAAGATCCCAAAAATCCAATGGAATTCCTGAGAAGGAAGAATAAAGTGGGGGGATTATGCTTCCCAACTTCAAGCTCTACTACAAAGCCACAGACAATTTGGTACTCGCACAAGAACAGATCCATAGACCAATGGAACAGACTAGAGAGCCCTGATATACACCCAAGCATATATGGTCAATTAATATACGGTAAAGGAGCCATGGATATACAATGGGGAAATGACAGCCTCTTCGACAGCTGGTATTGGCAAAACTGGACAGCTACATGCAAGAGAATGAAACTGGATTATTGTCTAACCCCATACACAAAAGTAAACTGAAAATGGATCAAAGACCTGAATGTAAGTCATGAAACCATAAAACTCTTAGAAGACAACATAGGCAAAAATCTCTTGAATATAAACATGAGCAACTTTTTCCTGAATGCATGTCCTTGCACAAGGGAAATGAAAGCACAAATGAACAAATGGAATTGCATCACGCTAAAAACTTCTGTACAGCAAAGGACACCATCAGCAGAACAAAAAGGCATCCTACAGTATGGGAGAATATATTTGTAAATGACATATCCAATAAGGGGTTAACATCCAAAATATATAAAGAACTCACATGCCTCAATACCCAAAAATCAAATAACCCTATTAAAAAATGGGCAGAGGATATGAACAGACAACTCCCCAAAGAAGAAATTCAGATGGCCAACAGGCACATGAAAAGATGTTCCACATCCCTAATTATCAGAGAAATGCAAATTAAAACCACTATCAGATATCACCTCACACCAGTTAGGATGGCCAGCATCCAAAAGTCAAGGAACTACAAATGCTGGCGAGGATGTGGAGAAAGGGGAACCCTCCTACACTGCCGGTGGGAATGTAGACTAGTTCAACCATTGTGGAAAGAAGTATGGAGGTTCCTCAAAAAACTAAAAATAGAAATACCATTTGACCCAGGAATTCCACTCCTAGGAATTTACCTAAAGAAAACAAGATCCCAGTTTCAAAAAGACATATGCACCCCTATGTTTATCGCAGCACTATTTACAATAGCCAAGAAATGGAAGCAACCTAAGAGTCCATCAGTAGATGAATGGACAAAGAAGATGTGGTACATATACACAATGGAATATTTTTCAGTCATAAGAAGAATACAAATCCTACCATTTGCAACAACATGGATGGAGCTAGAGGGTATTATGCTCAGTGAAATCAGCCAGGTGGAGAAAGACAAGTACCAGATGATTTCACTCATCTGTGGAGCATAAGAACAAAGCAAAACCTAAAAGAAGAAAATAGCAGCAGACTCACAGAACCCAGGAATGTAATGACAGTTGCCAAAAGGAAAGGGATTGGGGAGGGTGGGTGGGAAGGGAGGGAGGGAGAAGGGAAATAAAGAGCGTTATGATTAGCACACATAACGTTGGGGGTGGCACACGGGGAAGGCAGTATAGCACAGAGAAGACAAGTAGTGACTGTAACATCTTACTATGCTGATGGACAGTGACTCTAATGGGGTATGTGGTAGGGACTTGATAATGGGGGTAATCTAGTAACCACAGTGTTGCTCATGTGATTGTATATTAATGATACCAAAGTAAAAAAAAAGGATGTAAATTAAACTATATCTTACACAGGGTTAATATCTCTAACTTGAAGAATAACTGTGAGTTTTTATATTCTTCTTTTTAGTTGTGAGATTATCAATCTACTTTGATGTTAATTAATCTCATTACATATTTGCCTTTAATGTCAAGGGAAATGAAATTAAACTCATTGGTCAGTTTTATATTTAATGATATCTTTGACAAGAGTAAGTGGGAGAAAACAGAATTGAAACTAATGATTTGTGCAAGATAAGTACCTGTGATTTTTATCTATGCTACACAATTCTGAGAGATGGTTAAAAATAACAAACCAGAAAGTAAATCCAGGTGATCAAAGAAAAATACTTAACTTATAAGTAAATGTACCAGTCATTCTAAACTCAACAATTTAAAAAATCATGCTGATTGCCATTTCCTTTTCCACAAGTACTAGAAAATTTCCAAATTAATTCAAGAGATCATTATGTTCCTTAATGAGGTATTAACAATTAGGATTAATTCATTCATCAAATTTAATTCACTTAACAAATATTTATTGAGTACTTACTATGTGCCAGGCATTAAGCTGAGTTTTGTATAATGGCAAGTGAAAAAACGCACAGCGACTACCCTGATGAGACTGTCATTGCTTCCATGGAGCTTAAATGCTAGTATGCAAGTCAGACATCAATAAAAGAATCAAAAGAAAATGAAAAATTACAACTGTGAAAAGTGTTATCAAGGAAAACTACCTGGTACTGTATGAGAATATAACAAAGTTTAATAACCTGGTTAGAGAGGTTGGGGAGGCTTTTCTGAGGAAGGGATAATTGACTAGGGCATCTGAAAAACACTAGTAATTTTTAGGTAGGGTGTGGTGGAGGAGGGGAGATGTAAGAGTAAGAATATGCTAGTCAGAGAGAATATCAAGTACAAAGCTCTCCTGGCCAGATTAGAATAGTGCAGCAGAAGCACAGAAAGCAAGAAGGAAAGTGGGAGATAAAATTGGGGAGTACACATGGGTAGACCACATGTCATTTTGCCTTTATTCTAAAAGCAATGGGACGTTCTTTATAATATAGTGGGGGGATGGGGTGTAAGGGTAGGGTGACTCATTCAGATCTGCATTTGGAAAATGTCTGGCTGAGGTGTGGAGAGAGAGTAAATGAGAACAGAGAGGGTAAGGGTCAGTTGTAACTCCTACTGCAGTAGTCTATGTGGGGGGATACTGATAACTTGAATAAGGTGGTAGCAGTGGTAATGTAGAGAAATTGACAGATTTGAGCAATTGATGAAGTAAAATAAATACAATTTGGTGATGGTTCAGGCAGTGAGAATAGGAATGAGAAGAGAGATAGCAAGCATGTCTTGCATCACTAGAGATTTAAAAAATCCTCTTCTTTGGCCCCCCATTCTCCCTCAGCTATTGCCCCATTCAACAACTCCTCCTCACATACACAAAAAAAGCTTCTTTAAAGAGATGTCTGTACTTGCTTCAATTTTCTCACCTCTTGTACTTTATTCAAAGGTAAGCTTCTGAACCCATCACTGTGCCAAAACAGTTCAAGGTCACCAATAACATATGTTGCCAAATCCAAACATTCTCTATCCTCATCTTTCTCAACTTCTTAAGCACCTTTAACATAACTGTTCATCACCTTCTTCTTGAAACATTTTCTAATTTTGACTTCCTTGACAACATGTCTTTCTGGTTTCCTTCTCAGATGGTGTCAATCCTTTCTGCTCTTTTGTCAGATTTCTAGCTGTTGGTGGGCTGAAGGGCACAGTCCTAGATTCTTCACTTCTCTTACACACAACAGTCACTCCTGTTAGTCTCACCCAGTTCTATGACTTTAGATACCTTCTACATAACAATAACCTAAATCTTGAGCTCTGACTTGTCTCATGAAGTTCATACATGTATATCTGCCTATTTGACATAGTCACTGGATCTCTAACATGCTTTCAAATTTATACCTGAAATACAACTCCTAGTTTATCACCACACCCTCAACTTGCTCCCCTCTCTAATCATCTCATCTCAGGAAATGGCACGACCAATCACTTAGTTCCTTATGGTAAAAATGTAGATGTTGGCATTGACTCTGTCATTTCACTTGCCTTTCCTTACCACATTCAGTCCAGTAACAAGCCCTGAAAAAATATATTAGAAAACTGTTCAGAAGTTTCTTACAAATTTCCAGCAATTCTACCCTTAGGTATTTACCCAAGAGAAGTTGAAAACACTTTTACAAAAAGATTTATACAAGAATGTTAATAGCAGCCTTATTCCTAAAAGCTAAGAATTGGAAATAACCCAAATGTCCACTAACATAAGAATGGATGAACATATAATGGAACACTACTCATCAATAAAAAGAACAAACTACAGATAAATACAACAACATAAATGAATCTCAAAGTATTATGTTAACTGGAAAAAAAACAGACATAAAAAGTCCCTATGATTCCATTTACAGAAAGTTCAAGAATAAGCAGAATTAACCTATTGGGATAAAAAATCAGAATAATGATTATGTCTAGGTGGGTGCTGGGAGTGATGCCTGCAAAGAAGCATATGGTAACTTTACATGATTATAGGAAAGTTCCATATCTTGACTGGGTTTGTAGTTACATGGGAATATATTTGTTGAAATTCATCATCATACATTTAAAATCTATCTTTATTGTATATAAATTAGATTTCACTTAAAAAGTTTTATAAAAAATGTAAATAATCTATAGGTGACTTTAAAATGGGGATACTATTACTGCTACCTCATGGAGCTGTTAGGAAGTCTAAGTGAGATAATGTGTAAAGCACTTAGAACAGTGCCTTGTATGTAGTAAGCATTCCGTGTTAGCTGTTATCATAATGTCATTAAAACTTTCTGATGGCATAAATAATAAAATCCAAATCCCACTATTTCATCCTACATATTCCTATGTGGTCTGGCCCATATCTACCTCTTCAATCTCATCATCATTCCCCTCTCTCATGTCATCTGTTCACACTGGCCTTCTTTCTGTTTATTGAACAATACCGAAATCATTCCCACTTCGATCTTTGTACTTGCTATCCCTTCAGCTTAGTCTTCCACAAGGTCTACGTAAGTCTGACTCCTTCTTTTAGCTCAGATCTCAGATTAAATACTGCCCACTTGGAGAGACATTCCCTGACCACTTCATTTGTTGATTAGTTGTCTCCTCCCAGTGGCAGTGCAAGTCTATGAAACAGGAACCTTGTCTGACTTGTTCATAGTTGTATCCTCAGTACCTAGAACAATGGCAAGCACCCAGTAAAGATTTGTTGAAAGAATGAATAAGTGAGTAATTTCTATTTTTTTGACTTAGGCAAGTAGCTAGGTAGTACACATTTGCTGAGATAGGGAATACTGGGAGAGTGTTTGGAAGATCATATTACATTTTGTATTTTTTACACATCAGACAAAGAAAATTCTGAATTGATTTAATATCAAAAGCACCAAATTTAGGGTTGAAAGAAACTGAGCTGTCGAGTATCTTTTTTTCTGTCACTGGTAAAAGATGACATTTAGACCATACCAGAGCTTTATGTCAGCTCTTTTCTTAAATATTTCTTAAAGAAAGAGACTTTGTCTTTCAGTAATGTTTTAAGCTCTAAATTAGTAGTCAGACATTTAAAAAGTTTCTAGCCTTACATGATAATTCAAACCCATGTCTTCTAGAGAATAAAACATGTCTCATTATTTCTTAGAATTTGAACTCATGAAGACTGTTATTATATCATTTGGACTATTATAATTTTCATGACTGGGGCTTCTCTTTTCAGACTATTTTAAACATGTTAAGTTTTTCCTCAAAGGGTCTATAACCAAACCTCAAATTACAGATTCAATACTATTACAGTTAAGTTTAATATCATTTGAAAAAGACTTTCACTGAATTTTTAAAAGTAAACAATTTTTAAAATATTCAAATAAACTTACCTTCATTTGCAGATCAGGAACCATAAAGCTGATGCCAAAGCAAAGAAACCAATTCCCAAAGTAACAGCACCAACAGCCAGAAAATAGGTTAAAAAACCTATACAAATAAATTATAAAAAATTATTTCATGTATTTTCATTTTCTCAGTAAAATTAAATGACAATATTGCAAGTGATATTATATAGTGTAGTGTTAAGGCATTAGCTAGGAGGTTGAGAGAGCTGATTTCTGGTCCTGTGCAATTCTCATAAATTTCAAGAACTTGAGTTTCAGAAATTACACAGGACCTCATGCTGATTGGGGCCCAGAGTGTGTTTTTCTGACTCTACCAGGATTTGAGACCTAGGGTTTGTTTGTTTTTGTACAGCTTTCACTTCCTTTTTTTCTTATCTAGGTTTTTCCCTTCCCAATCCAGCTGTGAATTTTTGTTATTTTTCCAGTACCATTCTTTATATAAAACACTTTTCATTTAAAGATTTGTATCATCAATTACTGCAAGGCAGTAGATGAGGATAATAAAGAACAAATACAAGGAATTTTTTAAGATCTTAGAAATCTTTAAATGTTTTATCCCTACTTTATCTAGGGAATAGTAAAAGATAATAGCATATCACAAGTTTATAATTGGAAAAGCCTATAGGAATTATATGGTATAACTCCTTCACTTTATAGATGATAAATTGGGCCCTAGCTAAGAGAAGTAACTGAATTAAAGGCAGCAACTTATAGCCAGTTTTGTTTTTTTCTATTATCTTTGCTACTAATCATGTTACTACTGCTATGTATTAATAAAAATTAGGAATAAAGAAAATATGAGGTAATTATAGTCAGGTTGGTCAAGTGTTCATTAAGATTCTGAAATCTGCTACCTAAGCATAAAGCAAGCTGTAGAAAGCTTTCACAGAAGGCTGTATAGAACTTGAAGGGCCTTAAGACAATTTAGGTGTATATTATTTCAAAAAAAAAGTATAAAAATAATAGGTCTTTAAAAGTGTGAAACTAATAATGGAAACATGTTGTAAGTTCCACTAAGGATATGACATGATAAAGACTTTGCTGTTCCCATACTTTTCTTGTTTCCTAAGTATTTCCAGCTTTCAAGGTGGTACCTCTCAAATATTAGTTTTCTTTGGGTTCAGAAATTTCTACATTTGGGAATTAATTAATGGCACCAAAAAAGTTATATAAGGCTATTTATTAAAGTGCCATAACACATAACAAAAACAAAAATCCTCTAAATGTCTGACATTAGGAAGTCAGTTATGAAAGTTATGACAATGTCTAAAAAATAGAGCATTCTTTACTTAGTGCAGGGTTTTTCAACCTCAATATTATTAATATTTTGAACCAGATAATTTGTTGTAGGGACTGTCTGGACTGTCCTGTGCATTGTGCTAGGTGTCTTCAGACGTCACAATACCAAATGTATCCTGGGGGCAAAATTGTCCCCTGTTGAGAATTACTCGCTTAGTGATATAAAGAAATATCAGATAGTATTAAGTGATACAAGCTGGTAAATAAAATCCACATTTTAACAAATTAAAAAGACATAGTTGTGTTTAATTTAACAAATTAAAAATAAATGTAAGATAAAGATTTCTATGGGCAAAAGAAAAGAGAAATAAGAAGGGGCTAAAACCACAGGCATGTTAGGCACTGAGATCTGGAAGCAAGAATTAACTAGAAGCAGCAGAGAAAGTAATTGAGGTAAGAATGAAGCCAGACCATCCTCTGGCACAGTGAATGACTTTAGATCTCCAAAATCTCCAAGAGAAGGAAGTCCTAAGCCACTAAGGAAAGACCTATTCAAAAAAGGACCAAGGAGGAATCTTGAAAATTAAAAAATTTAAAATTTAAATATGGAGTAAACTCTTCTTTGAACATAAATAATTAATAAAATGAAAGATAATATTGAGAAATTCACCTAATTTACATAAAGAAATGAAAAATACTTGGAAAAGATTAAGAATATATAACATAAAAGTAATGGGGGTTCCAAAAGGGACTAGAAAAGCAACAGAGAAGAAATATTCAGAGAAACAACCTAAGTAGATTTTTACTTTAAAACATTTTATATTTGTAAATAGTGAAATTTACTTTCTATGTGTGTGTATAGGTTTTGAAAAATGCAGTCTTTGATTACCACCACAACCATATTACAGAACACCTGTATCACCCTCAAAAATTTCCCAATACTGCCTCTTGCTGTCAAGCACTAACTGATGGCAACCACTGATTATTTTCAATCCCTATTCTTTCTCCTATACCTCTGCCTTTTCTAGAATTTCATATATATGGAATCATTCAGCATGTGGCCTTTTGAGTCTGGCTTTTTTCACTTAATATAATGCATTTGAGATGCATCCATTTTGTTGCATGTATCAATAGTTTGTCTTTTTAATGCTGAGTAACATTCTATTTCATAGATGTGCCAGTTTGTTATTCCCCAACTGAGAGACGTTTGGTTTTTTCCAGTTTGGGGCTGTTGGGAATAAAGCGTCTATACACTTACACACAGGTGTTTGTTTAAACATAAGTTTTAATTTCAGTAGGGTCTTGTAGCAAGTATATATTTAAATTTATAAGAGACTGCCAAACTGCTTTCTAAAGTGGCTGTACCACCTTGCTTTCCCATCAGCAGTGTATGAGAGTCTGATTCATTTAATAACAATGAGTCTCTGCCCTGAAAGTTAAAAAAATCTATAGTGAAATATAGGCAGGGCTCATATGTAATCAATATAAAAAGTTGACCATAGTGATTTTTTGTTGTTGGTATTAGCGTCTGCTGAATGGTTACAAGACTGACTAGATCTTGAACTTGGAAAAGTTACTTATTATGTTGATTGGATTTTAATGTTCTTATTTGAAAAATGGGATTCATACTATCTACCTCACAGAATTAGGATAAGGAATAAAAAAGATTCTGTTTCAAGGAATTAATAACATATTAAATGGGAAGATAAATTCAAATTTAAAATGCATATATCAGGCCATAAAGCAAGACCAAACAAGTTTAATAGAATCATTATTACATATACCACATTCTCTGACAATAATGCATTTAATTTTTTAAAAAACAGTTTTATTGAGATACAATTCACATATCAAATAATTCACCCATTTAAAGTATGCAATTCAATGGATTTTAGCATATTAATTTTTATAGAGAACATGAAATCTTCCATTTTGACCATTTTTAAATGTATGATTTCATGGCATTAATTACATTAATAATATGCAACCAATTACCACCTTCTATTTCCCAAACTTTTTCATCACCCCAAACAGAAAGTTTGTACCCCATAAAACACTAACTTCTCATTCCCCCTCTCTCCAGCCACTGGTAACTTTTAATCTACTTTCTGTCTCTGGATTTGTCTATTCCAGATAATAATGCAGTTAATTTTAAAATTAATAATCTATATATGTCCTTAGAAAAGCTCCCATACTTGTGGAAATTTAAGATCACACTGTAAATAATATATCCATTAAAGAAGAAATCAATGGGAATTTGAAAATACATCTCAGTAATGAAAGCAAAGCACTATGTGTAAATACTTGCATCAGCAAAGCTGGAGCCAAACTCAAGGGAAGTACATGGCTCTAAATGAATATATCAGAAAAGAAAGCTGAAAAATAATGAGCTTAGCATTCAAATTACAATTTGAAAAAGGCCAACAAAATAAGCACAAATAATGTAGAGGAAGAAATAAATTTAAAAAACAATGAAAGAAGTATTTATATTTTGGTAAAGGTTAATTAAGATCAACAAATCTCCAGTAAGATTAGCCCCCACAAAAAAGAAGGTATAACAATGAAAATGAAGAAAGAACATAACACTTAGAGAAGAGATTAAATTAAGGAAATACTTTCAACAAATGTATATATTTAATGTATTTCAAAAATTAGAGTAAATTATGTGTACCTAAAAAATGACCTACAAAAAGTGACTCAAGAAGTAATAGAAAACCTAAACGAACATGTATCAATTAAACTGAGGCAGCAGTTACAAAATTTTCCCCAAAGAAAACAGCAGGCCGAAATAACTATAATTTCTACTGTATACTCATGATTCAAATATTTCTTATCTTATACAAATTCTTCCAGAGAATATAAAGAGGGTTCTGGCTGTTTGTCCAAATACATTTTCCTCTTTTTCACAGGCAAAAAGCTAGACTACATGTCTCAGCTTCCCATACCATTAGGTGAAGCCATATGACTGAGTTCTAGCCAACGGAATTTGAGTGGAAGTGGTGTCACAAAAACCTCCCAAGCACCTTTCTCCATGTTCTTTCTTGTTTTAAACTTGACTGGGATAGAGATGATCCCCAGGAAACTTTGGATGCCATCATGGATCATCACAGGGATCTAACTGACATTTATGGAACATTCAACCCAAATAAAATGAAAACATGTCACATTATGCCATTAAAGTAGTACTTAGGGAAAAATCTATATCCAAAAAAAATGCAATATTAGAAAAAAATATGAATAATCTTAAAGACTAGAATAAGTAGAGCAAATTATAAAAAATATCAATGAAACCAATAGCTGGTTCTTGGAGAAGATAAACAAAATAAACCTTTAGCCAAGACTTATTAAGAAAAAGAGAGGATACAAAATCAGAAATGAAAAAGAAGTTACAACCCAACACCACAGAAATTCATAGAAGTATAAGAGAATTCTATGACAAATTATGTGTCAATAAATTGGACCACCTAGAAGAAATGGATAAATATCTAGAAACATATATCCTTCCAAAACTAACCCAGGAAGAAACAGAAAATCTAAACTGACCAAATACTAGTAACAAAACTGAACTGGTAACAAAAAAATTCCAAAAAAAACAAAAGTCAAGAACCAGATGGCTTCACAGGTGAAATCTATGTACATTTAAAGATGAGCTAATACCTATACTTCTAAAGTATTCCAAGAAATAGAAGAGGAGGGAATAATTCCAAACAAGACCAGTATTACTCTAACACCAAAACCAGACACTAAAAAAAAGAAAAATATAGACCAATATCCCTGCTGAACATAGAAGCAAAAGTCCTCAACAAAACATCAGCAAACAAAATTCAAAAATATATCGAAAAGACCATTCATCAAGAACAAGAGGCATTTATTTCAGGGATGTAAGAATAGTACAACATCCACAAATCAATCAATGTGATACACCACATTAATAAAAGGAAGGATAAAATCCACATGATCATCTCAACAGATGCTGAAAAAGCATCTGACAAAATTCAACATCCACTCATGATAAAAACTCTCAACAAAGTGGGTATAGAGAACTTATCTCAACATAATAGAGGTCATATATGACAAACCCACAGCCAACATCATACTCAATGGTGAAAGGCTGAAATCTTTTCTCTAAGATCAAGAATAAGACAAGGATGTCCACTCTCACCATTATATACAACACAGTACTGGAGGTCCCGGCTACAGAAATAAAAAAAAAGAAAAGGCATCCAAATTGATAAGAAAGAAGTAAAACTGTCACTATTTGCAGA
Organism: Manis pentadactyla; assembly: GCF_030020395.1. Classification (NCBI taxonomy): domain Eukaryota; kingdom Metazoa; phylum Chordata; class Mammalia; order Pholidota; family Manidae; genus Manis; species Manis pentadactyla. Next base: position 40,760,536 of record NC_080022.1, on the reverse strand, counting down.
TGACATGATACCATATATAAAAAACTCTATAAAGACTCCACCAAAATCTACTAAAAATAATAAGTGGGTTCTGCAACGTTTCAGGATACAAAATCAATATCGCAGTCCTATATACTAACAGTGAATTAGCAGAAAGAGAAATCAAGAAAAGAATTCCATTTACCATCACATCAAAAAAAATAAAAAACCTAACCAAGACCTGTAGTCTGGAAAGGGTAAGACACTGATGAAACAACATAAAGATGACACAAGTGGAAATCTATTCCATGCTCATGGATAGGAAAAATTGCTATTTTCAAAATGACTATCCTCACTAAAGCAATTTACAGATTCAATGCAATCCCTAACAAATACCAATGGCATTTCTCAATGAACTAAAGCAAATAATCCTAAACTGTATATGGAACCACAAAAGATCCTGAACAGCAAAAGCAATCTTGAGAAAGAAGAACAAAACTGGGGGTATCATGCTCCTGATTTTAAGTTATACTACAAAGCTACAGTGATTAAAAGTGTATGGCACTGGCACAACAACAGAACCATAGATCAATGGGACAGAATAGAGAGCCAGAAAAAAAAAGATACATATATGGTCAGCTAATATATGACAAAGGAGCCTTGAATATACAATGGGGAAAAAACAGTCCTCAACAAATGTGTTGGGAAAACTGGACAGCTACATGTAAGAGAATGAAAGTCGATTACTGTTTAACTCCATACACAAAAGTAAACTCTAAATAGATCAAAGGCTTAAATGTAAGACATAAAACCAAAAACTCTTAGAAGAAAGCACAGGCAAGAATCTTATGAATATCACATTTCTTTCTGGATATGTCTCCCTGGGCAAGGGAAACAAAAATAAAAAATGAACAAGTGGGACTACATCAAACTAGAAAGCTTCTAGAAAGGAAACTTTTCAACAAAACAAAAAGGCAATCTACAGTATAGTAGAATATATTTGCAAATGATACATCCAATATGGTAGATTGTATGTGCAAATGATATATCCAATAAGGGGCTAACATCCAGAATGTATAAAGAACTCATATGACTCAATACCAAAAAACCTCAAATAAGCCAATTAAAAAATGGGCAGAGGACCTAAATAAAAATTTTTATGAAGAAGACATACAGATAGTCAATAGATTGAAAAGATACTCAACATCACTAATCATTAGGGAAATGCAAATCAAAATCACAATGAGGTATCACCTCACACCAGTCAGAATGGCTGCTGTCCAAAGGACAAGAAATAACAATTACTGATGAAGACATGGAGAAAAGGAAACCATCCTACACTGTCTGTGGGAATGTAAAGTGGTGCAGCCACTGTGGAAAATGATATGGAGTTTCCTCCAAAAACTAGAAATAGAAATACCATATGACCCAACAATTCTACCTCTGGGAATTTACCCAAAGAAAACAAAATCATGGATTCAAAAAGATATATGCACCCCTTTGTTCACTGCAGCATTATTTACAATAGCCAAGATATGGAAGAAATCCAAGGGTCCATTGATTGATGAATGGATACAGAAGATGTGGTACATATATACAATGGAATATTACTCAGCCATAAAAAGGAGGAAATCTTGCCATTTGGAACAAGTCCATTTAGATGGATTTACAGGGTATCATGCTAAGTGAAATAAGCCAGGCAGAAAAAGACAAATACCATATCATTTCACCTATATGTGGAGTCTAAAAAAAAAAACAACAACAAAAGCAAACAAAACAAGAAATAGACCCACAAATATAGACAACAGACTGTTGGTTACCATGGGAAGGGGAGTGGAGGGATGGGTGAAATAGGTGGAGAATAAGAGGTATAAACTGCAAATTATAAAATAAACTAGTTATAAGAATGGAAGTACAACAGATAATATAACCAATAATATTGTAATATCTTGGTAAGGTAATGGGGTAACCACACTTACTGTGGCAAGCACCTAATAATGTATATAATTATCAAGTCACTATGTGATACATTTGAAGCCAATCTAATATTGTATATCAACTTTATTCCAGTAAAAAAAGAATTATTATAAGGTTACAGTAATGAAAACAGCATGGTATTGGCACAAAGTAGACATATGGATAAGTGGAACAGAATCCAGAATCTAGAAGTAAACCCATAATTGAGTTTTGACAAAGTGTCAAAGGCAATGCAGTAGTGCTGAACATCATGATCACCATATGCAAAAAATGATCTTGGATCTATATCTCAGAAAATGCCTTATACAAATTTTAACTCAAAATTGACCAAAAACCTAAATGTACCTAAAACTATAAAACTTCTAGAAGAAAACACAGGAGAAAAATATTTGTGCCTTGTACTATGCAAATATTTCTCAGCTTATGACACCAATACACAATCCATAAAAGAACAAATGGACACATCAAAATTTAAAACTTTCACTCTTCAAAAGACACTACTAAGAGAATGTAAAGATAAGCTACAGACTGGGAGAAAATCTTAGCAAAGCAACTGTCTGATTAAAGACTTGCATTCAGAATATATAAGGACCTCTCAAAACTTAACAATCAGAAAACAAACAACCCAATTAAAAATGAATAAATGATATGAACAGACCTTTCACAAACTAGATATGTGTGTGATGAACAAACATATGAAATGATTCTCCACATCATTAGGCATTAGAGAAAGACAAACTAAAGTCACAATGAGATACCACTACACAACCACTAGGATGCCTAAAATTTAAAAGATTGATCATACTAAAGACTGGCAAGAAGGGGGAGAAATTGGAACTCTCATATATTGCTGGTGGAGTGTACAATGGTACAATAACTTTGGAAAACAGTTTGACAGTCTCATGAAAAGTTAAACATATACCTACCATATGTTTCAGCCATTCTATTCCTATGTATTTATTCAAGAAAAAAGGAAATATATATCCATACAATTTTCATAGCAGCTTTATTTGTAATAGCCCAAAACTGTGTGGTAGGCAGAATTCTAAGATGGCCCCAAGATTCCTGGTCCCTAAGATACATGCAACTTCACCCAGTTATTCAGGATGTACTAATCTAGGTCCTGCTATGAAGGGATTTTGCAGATGCTATTCAGGTTCCCAAATCAGTTGAGTTTAAGATAGGAAGATGATCTGAGTGGACCTGATCTAACCACATGAACTCTTTAAATCTGGGTGTACAGGAAAGGGACTGGGAAATCAGGGATTTGAAGCATGAGGGGTGTTCACATAGGAGAAGTTGCCTTACTGGCTTATAGATGGAGGGAGCCCTGTGATATGGAATGAGGGTTGACAGCAGCCCCTAACTGACAGCCAGCAAGAAAATGGGGATCTCAGTTCCACAACTAGAAAGAACTAAATTCAGTCAACAACATGAATGAGCTTGTAAGCGGATTTTTTCCCTAGAGCCACCAAAAAGGAACACAGCCTGGCTGACACCTTGATTTCAGCCATATAATACAGTAAGCAGAGAAATCTGGCCACACTATACCTGGACTTTTGCCCTACACAATTGAAAACTAATAAATGGGTGTTGTTTTAAATAGCTAAGATTGTAGTAATTTGTTTTGCAGCAATAAAAAGCTACTACAAACTGGAAACTCAAGAGTCCATCAACAGAATTATAGGAAACAAATTGTAGTATATTCATATGACGGAAAACTCTCAAAAATAAAGAAAAATAAACTATTGATATATACAACATGGATTAATTTAAATATTCTGCTGAGTGAAAGAAACAACAACAAAAAGACTGCATACTACATGATTGCATTTGCTATAAAACTCTAGAAAATGCAAACTAATCTGCAGTGAGAGCACATGAGTGGTTGCCTGGAAATATGGGATAGGGGAGGACAGGAAGGAGAGATTACGAAAGGGCACACAAACTTTTGGGGGGATGACTATGTTCTTTATCTTGATTGTGGGGATGTATATGTATATAGTTATGTCAAAAGTGTCAAAAATAAGTATTTCAATTATTCCTCATAAGGCAGTTTCTTTAAAAAGTAAAAAACAATGATTTTTAAAAGAGATGGAAAAGAGAAAAATTTGAACATAATAAAAATGAAATGCTACACGTTAAAAAAAATAGGAGAGTCTCTGGAATCGTTTTTTGTATTCAGAACCATTTGAATTCTATGACAGATGGATCTGAAACATGGAATTATACTTGATCCACATTAAGTATGGATTCTGTATTTGTAAATTCACTTACTTAAATGTATTTGTAACCCCAAAATCAATACTCACAGTGCTTTTGTAGTCATTTATGGACATGTGTATGAGCAGTGTGGTGAAAAATTTGAGTCGATGTGTATGCTTATGCTTTTAGCTGAACTCAGGGCAACATTCTGCCTCCTCATTGTAGTTCTCATACTGTAAACAATTGTCGTTTTTGTGATCTCTTTAATTCCATGGCTTTTGCATTTTTGTACTTTTTGTTAGTGATCTCACTGTTTAAAATGGCCCCAAGCACAATGCATAACACTGTCTAGTGTTCCTAAGTGCAAGAGGGTGTGATGTGCCTTACAGAGAAATATGTATGCTAAATAAGCTTCATTCAGTGATGAATTATATAGTACTGCTATTGGCTGTGAGTTTAATGTTAATGAATTAACACTATGCCTTTTTAATGTGTCTTTAAATAAAAACACACATAAAACAAGATTATGTATTGATTACTTGATGAAAATGTTGTAATCAGGACTTGCAGAAACCTAACCCTATGCCTTATCCTAGAAGCAATTGTTAAGTATTTGTTAATTTAGTGTTCACAGTGAATAATGAGTGAACTACCATGAATAATGTGAATTTTTATTCCCAGTGAACTATATCTAGTTCCTATAATCTAATATCTTATATGGGTAGTCAGAGGCTTCAGAAGCAATTATTTTTCTGATGACTTCTGCTTTGCCTATTTAAGTAAATTAAATTAAATCCAATGAATTATGCATAGTTTTAGTCACTTATTCTCCACTGCAAATACTCTTTCTCCTTTTTGCTCACGTTTTCAATCCTATCTACCACTATCCTTAACTTCAGATGACCTCTGTTCATCTCATGTTTTAAAGCATGAATTTCCTCCCACTTACATTTTTAAATGTTACAAACCTTACAGGAATTGCATAAAATTCCAGCATTATATAAAACACAGTGATATTCCAACCTTCACCCTTAAATTTATTTTTAAGTAACTTAGATCAGTTTTTCCATGAACTGACAAGAAACAGTACTGCATTTGCTATAAGATTTTTATTGGGATGCATATCACCAAATAATATGTAAATGAATTCTACATAAGAAATTAAGATATGCTTTCAAAGACATATTTCAAGAGCAAAACTAAACAAGTGGAACTACATCAAAGTAAAAAGAGCCTGCACAAAAAAGGAAACCATTAACAAAATGAAACATCAGCCTACTGAAAGGGAGAAAATATTTGCAAATCATATATGTGATAAGGGGTTAATATCCAAAATATTTAAAGAACTCATACAACTCAATAGCAAAAAAAAGATTAAAAACTGGGCAAAGGATCTGGATAGACATTTTCCAAAGGAGACATACAGGTACATGAACAGGTGCTCAACATCACTAATCATCAGGGAAATCAAATAAAAACCACAGTGAGCTACCTAGAATAGCTATTATTAAAAAAACAAAAGATAACAAGTGTTGGCAAAGATGTGGAGAAAAGGGAACAACTCCAGTTGTTCCCACTGCTTGTGGGAATGTAAACTGGTGTAACCACTATGAAAAACAGTATGAAGTTCCTCAAAAATTTAAAAATAGAAATACCATGCGACTCAGTAAACCCCCTTCTGGGTATTTAACCAAAGGAAACAAAAACACTAACTTGAAAAGATATATGCACCCCCATGTTCATTGCAGCATTATTTACAATAGCCAAGACATGAAAGGAACTTAAATGTCCATTGATGCATGAATAAAGAAAATGTGAATACATACACACACACACAATTATTATTTGGCCATAAAAAGAAGGAAATCTTGTAATTTGTGGTGACATGGATGGACTTTGAGGGCATTATGCTAAGTAAGATAAATTAATCAGAGAAAGACAATTACCATATGATTTCATTTACATGTGGGCTCTAAAACAAAAGACAAAAACAGGACTCACAGATACAGAAAACAAAGAGATTGATGGTTGCCAGAGGCAGGGGCTGGGGAGTTGGTGAAATGGGTGAAGATGGTCAAAAGATGCAAACTTCCAGTTATGAAATAAATTAAGTCCTGGGAATGTAATGTGAACTATAATGTAAGCATGGTGAACTCTGGTTAATACTGCATTACATATTTCAAAGTCAAGAGAATAAATCTTGGAAGTTCTAATCACAAGAAAAAAATTTGTAACTTAACAAAATTTTTTTCCTTTTTGTCAAGAAGAACAATATAGTTGACCATATTTCCTTTTTACACTGTGGCTTCTAGGAAGCTCAGAGTTAAATTTTAGGTTAAATATAGTTAATATGAAAATTTTCTATTTAAAAATTTTTTTGCCAATCCTGAATCTTTACTTCCTATTTCTATTATTTTACTGAATGTGTTCTTGCTCTAATACCTTGTAAGTTGTGCTGCATTCTTGACATAAAGACCAGTACATGACTTAAAGCTAATGTCCTAATGTCCCATCACAAACCAGAAAGAACGATTTAGTATCAAGTATGTCAAAATCAATATTTCTATTTATATGTAAATGCTTTCCATTTTCAAATGGATAATACTAACTAATTCCATTTGTTAGATTTGGTTTTACATTATTGTGGATCAATTTTATAGGCTAACTCATCTTGCAGGGTCTATCTGGACATCAGGTGGGCAGAAATTATAGCAGGTCTTTAATGATTAATGTCAAATTGTAAAAATTCTTTCTTTTAAAAATGTTCAGGCCAAAATAATCTATTTCATGTTCAATAACAAAAACAATAGGAACAAACAAACAGAAAATACAAGCAGAAAACCCCTTGAAAGTTAAATAACTGAAGAGGGAAAGGTAGCAGCCATTGCTCTCTTCTTGGGACTCCTCCATTTTGAGGACGAGCTATGCCTCATGGAATAGGTACCAGACTTCAAGGCAGAAGTTCTGAATGGAATTCTGATTCTGTCCCTTGGCATGTACTGTACGGGGTTTTGGAAAGACCAAGTTAGGTAATGAATGAAGAGTATATTAAAAGCTGGAAAAAGTTATCAAGTATGTTTTTAACCTGGTGAGAGTAAAAGTCAATTTTAATATTCAAAACGGTCATGTACCTTATTAATTGTGTATCTACCATATAAAAGACACTAATTCTCTTTCAGAAAATAAAAAATGACTTTGTATCCTTGTCAGAGAGTTATCTTGAACTCGTTATCTGCCTCCTCACATAGTCAATGCAGACAAATGAAATATGAAAGAGTAAGGATATAATGACTAAATTATATCTTGTATTAAGTGACACTACTAAAAAATATATCTAAGCCACAATAGATTAGCATTTCTACAGAAATGCCTTTAATTTAATGTTATATTTTAATATTATATCTCTATCTTTTAGCAAGGATATAATAAATGATTATTTAGCAAATAATCATCTAAACATCAACTATATTATCCATCATATAATTCTAAGTGTCCCTTTTATAAGGATTCTGTGGAAAACTTCTTTTATAATTCAGTATCAAGAAACATTATGTTTAGACCAACTGATGATGTGTTCATTTGTCAGATAATAAGAATTATATACCTAGTGTTTCTTTGCCTGAATACCAGAAAGTTCAAACTCACGTTCATGCTTGATTATAGGAATTATGTTAACTTGTATTTTAAAATTATGACTTACCCATTTCTCCTTCTAGTTTTCATCTTTTATATCTTTATCAGTTCTATTATATGTAACTTTTACTGAAAGCCACTTTAAATCCTTTCTGAATGTAAGAGGCACACATTTAAAAAATTCACTGGAACTTTGTATGTTAAAGAAAAGGGCCACATATTATTCACATTTCTGTCACTTGACACTTCTTTTAAATTTATCTTTCAATTTTGCTTGCAGTATAGCACACAGTAGGGACTTAGTTATTAATGTCTCATACTATCTTTTGAAGAGTTGATTCACAATGGAAGTGGAACTCATTAATCCACAATTATTTATTGAGCAGCTACTATGTGCCAAAACTGTTCTGTAGGCAGTGATACTGTGATGAACAAGACAAGGGTCCTGGGACTCATTTTTACCAGGAGGGGAAAATAATAAACACATAAGCAATAAGACACTTTCGGAAAGTGATAAAGGCCTTGAAGAAATCACCTAATAACCGAGGTGAAAGTTGGAAAGGATACTTCAAGATAATGTGTATTTTCATGCTACCATCCATAAAAAGATGTGAACTGTCAATTTGACAGAGATACTGTCTTCATTTGTCACCAATTCAATCACTGGGTTATTTTATTATTTTTTAAAGTGCTAGGGAATTTTCTTTAAGGATGTAGAAGTAGAAGATGCTGATTATTATGATACAACTAGAGTATCATAACAACATAAGCAATTTTGCTATTTAAGCTCATTATATAAATAACAGAAGAGTCTGGTTGACTTCCACCATGGTAGTCTTCTAGTTTTATCCCTTAAGTTTCCTCTGCATTTTCCTAGATTCTCTTCACTGTTGCCTTTCTTCCAAAAGGTAAGTGGGTCACAGGCCAAAGATAAATGTGCATCTATAGCTAGCATAAGTATTTAAGTATTAGTTTTCCTGACTTTAGAATTACATAGGTGTAATATCAGTAAGGCCATTGTTTGCTTTTCTTCATGCAGTCGCAGCATCCTCTGGTGGGCATTACGTTTGTTTATGACAAGATTTTATAGTTTTTAAGAAGTTGCTTTTGTAGGATTTAGCACAGGAATAAAATATATGGTGTTTCATTATTTTCACTAGGTTATCAACTTCACAAAGCATTAAGTTAGCAGTTAGTACCAGATTTAAACAAACTCTAAGAGATATGCAATTATGTAAGTACAAATAATACTGACAATACTAGTCAACGGTAATGCTTTATTCTGGAAAGTCTTCAATTTGAATTTTAAGACAAAAACAAGTCTCAATGCAATTTAAATTCTCTAATTCTGACATCTTTATTCTTATTTTGATTTTTATTTATTTCATGTATATTATTTATCCATTAAAAAATTAAAACACAGCTGGAAAAGGTAAAATCAGTTATTTAAATATAATTCTTTAATCCAAAGGGACAAAAAAATTATTTGTTTCTAATGAGTGATACAAAATTAATGAAATAAAATACTGTGATTTATAAAATAAGTAGCAAAGATCCTTAATTCTTATAGTATACTTTACAACCCAAACACATAAATAGGTATTAATAATGTGTAACAGAACATGTAAGAAAAAGCTGAGGTAAGTGCTACTTCACTTCTGAAATTTATTCCCTTCTAGTTATAGATGTTGCTGTTACCCAGGGAGATCTGTATTAAGTGAAAGGGTTTCAAGAGAACCATGTCATGACAATGGGATTAATTAGAAACCCCAAAGCTCTGAAATTCCAACATTAGAGACAGAGATTGTTTGCTAGGAGAGTAAATTACACATGGCTGTCACACCATGAATGTTTATTATAGCAAAAAACTGGAGAGGACGAGGGACTAAAGTCAGAACTTAATGGATGCTTAAGCTGAGGGTAAGTATAAAGAAGGAGGGAATCAAATGCTCATGAACCAAGAAGGGTACTCTAGAGTTAACTAAGTTCCTCCAGAGAAGCAATTATGGCTGCTGTCTGGGCACCAAGAACAAAACTTCAAGCATACTATAAATGCTTAGCCAGCCTAGAAGAGAGTCACCAAGGCATATGCTACTTTCAGATCTCCTGAATGGCTGTTAACTGTTTCACAAGTTCAAGTTTGTAAATCTCTCCTATTCTCAATTAACACTTTATCTAAGATTGGTGCTCTGATTGCCATAAAAAATGTGCCTGTCTACTTTACTGAAGTTTCCACAGTAAAATGTTACTAAATTGACTGAACTCCACTTTCATTACACCATGAAATATTATCACTGTAAGTACTGCTAGTTAAGAAACTCTGAAATGAAAGAAGCAATTATGTTATTTAAGCTCATTATACAATCTGAAATTATCAGAACATGACTATAAATTAATTTAACCTCTTCAAAACTGGCAAAAAAAAGAGAGAAAAATAGACAAATCTGTTCCACAACAATCTGAAACTTCCAAGCCTTAGAGAATCAGATCAATACAACTAGCAAGCCTTACTGCAAGCAACCTTATAGATGTGTCTGTATACATTAAAATGTTTTACATAATTCCCTTCATGAAACTACATATGTGAAAGATTTCCTTATATTCAGTGTTGTAATATAGTTTTTATATATGCCATCCTCGTTTAGAGGTCTGGCTAGAGGCCAGTCAATGTCCTCTCCTGAGCAGCCAATTAAGTCCATGTCCCCAACCATTTCCCTTACAAGGGTCTCACACTCTAGCCACTGTACACTCACCATAACGGCCCCAGGACCAGGTACTAAGACAGCCCCTATGTTCCAAAACCTGCTGAAATTATTCAAACTAGTGAATCCTAAGCCTGCTTACCCTGTTACACCCCAAACCTTCTCCCAGAAACCAAATAGAGGCATCTGCCCACTCACTCTTCCTGTCTCTCCCTCTGAGTGGGCCAGTGTGATGCACGCTGCTTCTCTCCAGGGAGTTGTGCATATAACAAACTGTAAAACTCTTCTGGTTTCTCTCTTTTGATCTGCATCCAGCCTCACCATACCTCATTCAAGGTAATATAGTTAAAACAAGTGTTAAGTCAATAGGGTCTGTAGTTCTGTTTTGGACAACTATTTTATGTTACTTCAGAGTTGCCCCAAATCAGCAGGAGTGAATGCCCCACCATCCTCAGTTTTATTAACACACAGTTCCAATCAGGCATTTAGTCAGCCAATAAACTGGACCTCAAACTTTACTATTTGATTTTTTAATTATCAACACAATTCTGTACTTAAGGTTAAATTTTTAAATGATAATATTAATGAAGAAACAAAAACCTGCCAAATAATTTAAACTATCCTTTGAAGAGATTATTACAAAGAAGTAACTATCTTGTAGGCAGTAAACTCTTGAATATCAGCATTAATAATTTCTGGATATGTCTCTCCAGGCAAGGGGAGAAAAGTAAAAATAAATGAGTGGGAATACATCAAACTAAAAAGCTTCTGCACAAAAGAGGAAACCATCAACAAAATGAAAATATAACCTACTGAAGGGGAGAGTATATTTGCAAATGATATATCTGATGAGGGGCTAATATCCAAAAAATATATAGAACTAATATAACTCAGTGCCAAAAAACCAAATAATCCAATTAAAAAATGGCCAGAGGACCTGAATAGACATTTTTCCAAAGAAGATATATAGATGGCCAACAGACATAAAAAGATGCTCAGCATCACTAATCATGAGGGAATGTAAATCAAAATCAAAATGAGATATCACCTCACATCAGTCAGAATGACTAATGCCAAGAAAACAAGAAATAACAAGTGTTGGTGAGAATGTGGAGAAGAGAGAACTCTTGAGTACTGTTTGTGGGAATGTAAATTGGTCCAGCAACTGTGGAAATGACAGTTTCCTCTAAAAACTAAAACTAGAAACACCGTATTTCTAAAAATATGAATATAGAATATAGAATATAAAAATAGAAATATACCATATTTCTAAAAATAGAAATACCTAGCAATTCCACTTCTGGGAATTTACCCCAAAAAAACAAAAATCAATCACTAATTTGAAAAGATATATGCACCCTTATATTTACTGCAGCATTATTTACAATAATGAAGTTATAAAAGAACCTAAATGTCCATTAATAGATGAATGGATAAAGGAGATTTGACATATATACACAAGGGAATATAACTCAGCCTTAAAAAAGATAGAAGGCTTGCCATTTGTGACAACATGGATGGACCTAGAGTGTATTATGTTAGGTAAAATAAGTCAAAGAAAGACAACATATGATTTTGCTTCTATGTGGATCTAAAAACCAAAATAAACAAAACAAACAGACTCATAAATACAGAGAATGGAGTGCTAGCTACCATAGGGGAGGGTGTTGGAGTGATGGGTGAAATAAGTGACGGTAATAAAGAGGTACAAACTTCACATTACAAAACAAACAATCACAAGGATGGCAGTACAGCATAGGGAATATAGGCAAAATATTATAACATTTTTTACATTGGCAGATGGTATCTACACTTATGGTGAGCATTTAGTAATGTATATAATTGTCAAGTCAGTATGTTTTACTTATGAAACCAATATTGTATATCAACTATATTTCAATAAAAGTTTTTTGAAAAAGAAGTAACCATGTTGAATAAGCAAGACAAATTAGAAAGACTAACTGAAATCTAACATAAAAATAAGCACAAATGAAGAAAAATACTTTCCTTACTTGCTGCCATGTCTTGCATAAAAACTTTTGCATTGACAGATGACTGTATGGAGATTTTACAAAAGTTGACCTATATGCAAGAAAACTTGACACATTGCAAATGTGAAGCCAGGAAATGTTAAATTAAACAATTGAATGAATGGAACTGTGGGCATAGTTAAAATATTCAGTTTTTATTTTTCTGGTTATGCTGTGATCTCCATCAGGAAGCAAAACAGTTAATGGGCTGGGCTAGAGCTGGAGTTACTTTTAAAATATGCTGTTTTCACAAGTATGCTATATGTACTAGAAGTAAAGCTATAGGGGTAGCATAACAAAACACTCTGAGAAATGCTAAGGGTGGGCGACATACTCACCTAACAAATTCCACCTTGCCTTTGTTGATATTCCCCATCTTATCCCCAAAGAAGAGCTCCAAAGTCATTAAGACTTGAAAGGGAAGAGGTGTTAGCCATTATCTTTTCAATGTTTTATTAATAGTATCATTCTACTTTATTTTAGATATAAAATCATATATCTAGATAGAATATATACATAGAATAGTATCATTCTACTTTATTTTAGATATAAAATATGCCCAAAATGACAGTAAATTAGGATTTACTTCCTACTCAGAGTTGTGTCTACAACTAGATTAAGTTTTCCTTATAACATAGTTTTAGCCAAACTAAGAAAAAGTTTCTGTTTGCCACACATACTTTTACTTCTTACACCATTTTTTTTAGTCTTAAAGTTTCCTTTTTCTTTTTTTTTACCTTTCAACTTTTTCAATTAAGGTATCATTGATATACATTCTTTTTTTTTTTTTTAGACCCTGTATTTGTTTCCTAGGGCTGCCATAGCAAGGTACCACAATCTAGGTGACTTGAACAACAGAAACGTTGTCTCCCAACTCTGGAGGCTAGAAGTCTGACATCAAGATGTCTGCAGAGACATGCTCCCTCTGAAAGCCCTTGAGGAAAATCCTTCCTTGCCTCTTCTTGCTTCTGGTGTTGACCAGTGATCCTTGACGTTCACTGGCTTGTAGCTGCACCACTCCAGTCTCTGCCTCTGTTTTCACGTGGCCTTCCTCCCTGTGTGCATCTCTGTCTTTGGGTCTCTTCTTTTCTCTTTTTTTTAAATTAAGGTATCATTGATAAACATGATCATGAAGGTTTCACATGATCAATATTGTGGTTAGTACATTCACCCATATTACCAAGTCCCCCCCCACCTCATTGCAGTCACTGTCCATAAGCATAGTAAGATGCCACAGAGTCACTACTATTTGTCTTCTCTGAATGACACTGTTCTTCCCCATGACCCCCACACACACCATGTATGCCAATCATAATGCCCTTCAATCCCCTTCTCCCTCCTTCCCCACCTACCCTTCCCACCCCTCCCCTTTGGTAACTGTTAGTCCTTTCTTGGAGTCTGTGAGTCTGCTGCTATTTTGTTCCTTCAGTTTTGCTTTGTTGTTATACTTCACAAATAAGGGAAATCATTTGGTACTTATCTTTCTCTGCCTGGCTTATTTCACTGAGCATAATACCCTCTAGCTCCATCCATGTTGTTGCAAAGGGTAGTATTTTGTTTCTTTTTATGGCTGAATAATATTCCATTGTGTATATGTACCACATCTTCTTAATCCATTCATCTACTAGTGAGCACTTAGGTCACTTCCATACTTGGCTATTATAAATAGTGCTGCAATAAACATAGGGGTGTATATGTCCTTTTCAAACTTGGCTGCTGCATTCTTAGGGTAAATTCCTAGGAGTGGAATTCCTGGGTCAAACATTTTTTCTATTTTTAGTTTTTTGAGGAACCTCCATACTGCTTTCCACAGTGGTTGAACTAATTTACATTTCTACCAGCTGTGTAGGAGTGTTCCCCTTTCTCCACATCCTCGTCAGTGTTTGTTGTTGCTTGTCTTTTGGATGTCGGCCATCCTAACTGGTGTGAGGTGATACCTCATTGTGGTTTTAATTTGCATTTCCCTGATGATTAGTGATGTGGAGCATCTTATCATGTATCTGCTGGCCATCTGAAATTCTTCTTTGGAGAACTGTCTTTTCATATCCTCTGCCCATTTTCTAATTGGGTTATTTGCTTTTTGGGTGTTGAGGCATGTGAGTTCTTTTTATATTTTGAATGTTAACCCTTTGTCAGATAAGTCATTTACAAATATATTCACCCATACAGTAGGATGCCTTTTTGTTCTGTTGATGGTGTCCTTTGCCATACAGAAACTTCTTAGTTTGATGTAGTCCCATGAGTTCACTTTTGCTTTTGTTTCCCTTGCTCAAGGAGATGTGTTCAGGAAGAAGTTGCTCATGCTTATATTCAGGAGATTTTTGCCTATGTTGTCTTCTAAGACTTTTATGGTTTCATGACTTACATTCAAGTCTTTAATCCATTTTGAGTTTACTTTTGTGTATGGGGTTAAACAATAATCCAGTTTCATTCTCTTGCATGTAACTGTTTGGTTTTGCGAAGACCAGTTGTTGAAGAGGCTTTCACTTCCCCATTGTATGTCCATGGCTCCTTTATCGTATATTAATTGGTTGTATATGTTTGGGTTTATATCAGGGCTCTCTATTCTGTTCCATTGGTCTGTGGGTCTGTTCTTGTGCCATAGTCTTAGTTTTTCATCTACTTTGAGCTTCCCTTCAAAGCCTCCAGTCTTAGTCATTACATTCTGTCTGCTAGTTTTTGTCACCATATTAATCTCTTACACTTGTAAGGTTATCCAAATATAAAAATTAAACATATCTGAACATTATGAGCTGACTCTAATAATTTAAAAAGTAGATATCTACCTTGCTTGAGAAAAGATAGAAATTATAGATGGCAAAAACGTTCTTAAGTGATACTAAATTTTAAAAATTGTTAATTTGAAAAAGAATTGTTAGTTTGAATGATTTAAAATTTAATCACAATGTTATATCTCTCAGTTCTTTGATTTTTACATTTTTGTTATAAATTCAACTAAAATTCTTACTGTCCCTCCCTGATCTGGGTGGGTTAAGAATAAAGAATGACCAGAATGTACAGAGATAATTAACCAAAAACTGTTAAAGACAATTAAATGTTCCTATTTCTTGTACCTCATCACAAAATTGCTATTTCATGAATTTAATCATGACTCGAGCTTATATTACATATATCTGTAAATGAATTTCATCTCATTAAATACACTTTTATTTATTTTCTTCTAATCAAATGTATTCCTTGAAGTTAAAATAAAAGACTTACTTTATCGGGGGAGTGATGTCCCCAAAATAGTGAAATAGGAGTTTTCTCTCATTTTCTCCTCAAAGAATGTCAATTTTGACAATCACCCATTGACAAGAGTGCCTTTGTGGAAGTCTGGAAGTTCAGAAGAGAAGTTCCAACATACTGTTGGAGAACATAAAAATATGGGATTGGATCTACTGGAAAGGGTAAGAGGAACTGTTTCATTTTACCCATGTCATTCCTCCTCCAAGATGGCACAGCTCAGTACCAGGAGAGATCTCAGCCTGTGATTTTTCCCATGGGGGAAAGTGGGAATGTGTGAAGCACTCAACTTCCGCAGTTGTATAGAGGTCCATTTCTTTCTCACCTTATCCAGAATACTGAGTTGTGAACTGCATGACTTAGGAGCAGGGAGGGGCTAGAAGAATGGACAGCCAGGGCTCAGAACAGGACAGAACAAAGGGTAACTGATCCTACTCATCACTTTGTGAACTCCATTAGGAAGCCCATGCATGAGTCACTGAGGGTGCCTCATCTAATGATACTACAGGTGGCCCATGAGTAGCCCAAATGCTCCTCACATCTCACCCATACCCCATAGTTGGCTCCCTGTAAATGCCCTTGACACTATGAGCAAGCCTTTGCAGATGGATAGTAAGCACTTACAGAAAGTTGGCCTAACTCTTTAGGATTGGGAGAAAGCACACAAACTTGAGCATTCAGCCTCAGGAAAGCAAATGCATAGGTCAGCACCTGGCTTGGCTTTGCAGGATCAAGAAAAGGCACACAATCTTAAGAATTCCCTCCTAAAAGGAACAAGAAATGTAGAAAAATCTATCCACAGAAAAGGTCTGAGAAAGTCTCAAAATCCCTAATAGGGCTGCCAGAAGGTTTTTCTCTCTTGAAGTCAGTCAGTGAAGACTGGAGAAGGTGACTGTTTCTTCAAATGTGAAGACAGCAACATAAAACTTCAAAGATCATGAAAAGTAAAGGAAATATGATACCACAAAAGGAACACAACCGTTTTCTAGTACCCACACCAAAAAACTGGAGATCTGCAATTTGTATGATAAAGAATTCAAAAGAGTTGTTTTAAGGAAGCTCAGTGAGCTATAAGAAAACACGGAAAGACAATCAATGAAATCAGGAAAACAATATATGGAAAAAAATGGGAAATTTAAAAGAGATAGAAATCATTAAAAAGAAAACAAAACACCCCCACCAGAATTCTGGATTTGAAGAATACAGTGAATGAAATAAAAATGCAGTGGTGAACATCAATAGCAGACTTGATCAAACAGAAGAAAGAATTTGTGACATAGATGACATGTCATTTGAAATGATCCAATCAGAGGAGAACAAAGAAAAAAATGAAAAAGAGTAAAGAAAGCCTACATGAATTATCAGATACCATTAAGAGAAACAATCTATGCATCACTGGAGTTATAGACAAAAGGAAAAGAAAGGGACTGAAAGCCTACTTTAAGAAATAATAGCTGAGTGTGAATCTGGGGAGAGATTTGGACATCTAGGTTCATGAAACTTAGAGGTCCCTAACTCAACTCAAACAGATATTCTCTAAGATACATTTTAATAAGATTCTCCAAAATCAAAGACAGGAGAAAGAATTTTGAAAATAGCAAGAGAAAAAAATTCCTCACATACAGGGGAACCTGCATAAGGCTTTCTGTGAATTTCTCAGCAAAACTTGGACAGTCAGGTGATATATTCAAAGTACTGAAAGAAAATCTATCAACCAAGAATAATTTACTTGGCAAAGTTGTCCTTCAGACATGAAGGAGAGATAAAAATGTTCCCAGACAAACAAAAGCTGAGGGAATTTGTCACCTCCAGACCTGCTTTACAAATAATGGTGAAAGTTTTCTTCAAGCTGAAATGAAAGTATACTAATGAATAACACAAAAATATAAAACACAATGGTAAAGATAAGTGTATAGTCAAAATCAGAATACTCCAATACTGTAATATAGTGATATGTTAATCATTTAACTATAGTATAAAGGTTAAAAGTACCAAGAAATAATTGATTATGATAATTAAAGGATACACAATATGAAATGATGTAAATTGTGACAATAAGAATGTAAAATGTGGAAGGTGGATTAAGAGGGCAGAGTTTTTATTTATTTATTTATTTTCTATTAAGGTATGATTGATATACACTCTTATGAAGGTTTCACATGAAAAAACAATGTGGTTACTACATTTACTGATATTATCAAGTCCCCACCCATACCCCAATGCAGTCACTGTTCATCAGTGTAGTAAGATGGAGGGCAGAGTTTTTTAATGCAATTGAAGTTAAGTTGCTATCAGTTTAAAATAAATTGGTATATCTATAAGATGCTTTATGTAAGTCTTATGGTAACAAGATAGGAAAAACCTACAGGTGATACATAAAAGATAAAGAGGAGCAAATCAAAGCATACCACTACGGAAAATCAGCAATTTAAAAAGAAGGCAGCATGAGAGAAAGAAAGGAAAAAGGGAACTAAAAAAACAACCAGAAAATAGTAAGATGGTATTTGTAAGTCCTTATATATCAGTAATTACTGTAAAGGAATTTAACAGATTAATTGCTCAAAAGGCAGAGAGTGTCTCAATGGATTAAAAAATGCTGCCTACAAAGGGACATTTCGGTTTTAAGGACATATATAGGTTCACAGTGAAGGGATGGAAAAACATATTCTATGCAAATGGGAAACAAAAGAGATAAGCCTTGTTCTTTATTATAAGTATACTCACATCAGGCAAAACAGACTTCGAGTTAAAACTGTAATAAGAGGCAAAAAGGTCCTTATGTAATGATGAAAGGGTAATTCATCATAGAGGATATAAAATCAGAACTGGAACCTGAGAAATACTGACAGCCTCTGGGACAGTTTGGTCACTTTAGATCTCCCCTAATTTTAATCAGCCTCTAGCCAAGCCATCCTGAATAAACATATTATGTAAAAATTGTGTGCTTGCTTGTGGGCTCCACTTCAAGATAAGTCCCTGAAGACTCACTTCCAATCAGAATGCCTATTCTTAAGCCCCCTTTTCTTTAAGGAAATTCAGGAGCTCCCACTGCTGGGAGATTATTTCTTCCACTAGATTGTATAACCAAAAACACAAACAGAAGGGGACGGGAAGAAAGATCTTCAAGTTCTTCTCTTTGTTCAGCAGAGGAAATCGGTAAGAGAAGATGATGACAAGGCACCACTGTGAATGTAAGGCAAGATTTCCTAGACATAAAACCAGGTTAGAGGAAAGGCTACGACCCAGGACAGTGGGTTCGACAGGAGTTTGGGGGTGTTTTGGACTATGGAAGAAGCAATGAAGGAGTTATAATGTGCCAGGTACAGGGAAAGGTGGGAAGGTACTTGGAAGAAGAGAAAGTCTTTGTGGGGTATTTTTCAATGGTTGAGGGAATGTCCATGAGAAGCAGTGTTACTCCAGACACACACTTTGTGTAAGGGGAGCTGGTATTTACAGGTACCATGCTCATACTTTTCATCTCTCTCATGTATGTTCTGGATGATTTGGATCTTGTCATTGTGAAACTGGAGTACAGAACTCGTTGAACCTTGTTTGGTCTTCCTTATTTGTTCAATCTTAAGAGAGGGGTGCATTTCAGTCAGCATAAGGCACCTTTGGAGTAAGTGACAGGGAAAAAAAAGAAAATCTCTCCTGGAGCTCATCTGGCTTGGTAAACAGACTTATGCTGCAATTATCCTTGCAACTTATCCTGCAAACATTCTTCTGTTTTATCAAATTTACATGGGTAAAGAGGAGACTGCCAGCACACATGTGGTGGAAACTACATTATGCTTAATGTAGTGAAAGAGAAATAATCATAAGTTTTCCAAAATTATTTGAAGTATTTTTGCAACAGGGAAATAATCTGTTGCCAGAAAAAAGACTACTTACCACCTCACTATGAGATGCCCTTATATTATGCTTAAGCTCTTACTTAAAGGAGGCCCTGTTATGGGCGGTACTGACACACCTATAACTGATAGAAGTTTTGGGGAGAGGGGAGAAGTACTTCTATTCTTCACTTCTCACTCAAGATATTAACGAAAGTTTCTGTTGTCCATATTCCTTATGACAGTTCTTTTACATTGCATTTTGTATTAGAGAAAAAGTGCTTTCAGAAACTTTTCTCTAACAACCTGGTATATAAGTCAATGTGAGGACATAAGCCTAAATAATGAAAATTGTAGAACTGCTTATATGTCAAAATTATGGCTTAAGAAATTACTGGACAAACTTATAGTCTATAGTCTACTTGTTCAAATCTTTGAGTGTTAAGAAATAAGTTACAAAATAGTAACAACATACATTCATACATGGAAAACATTGTGATCTAAAGTTTACCAACAGTTATTGTGATGATTACATTATCTGTGGAGTACTCTTTCTTTTACTTAAGGTATTTGAAGGAGCAGGCTTAAGACAGTTTAATTCTGATGATAAGTATTCCATCTTAAGGAATATGTAAAATTAATGGTTATGTTTCTCATCTTGTTTATCTGGTGTAAGACTTGTTGGCCTTCAGGTTGTAAATCCATCAGAACAAAATTATAGTTCGTATCTGTGAAAATGTCCCTATGTTTTCAAAATTTCGTGAATATATTTATGAAAAGACTACAGTTTTTCTAGCTTAAAGTAATATATTCAACTTGTTAGAATACTGTCACAAATTTTCCAATAAATGTAGTGATTACTCTTCTGATATATTTGCATTATTTGAATGTGATTTAATAACTCAAATGTGATATTGACTCTAGATCACATTTCTAGATTTACAATTTGCCTCTTTTCCAGAATATTTTTACTTTAGATACCTTTTTTTGTGATTAATTCTTGTCATTCACCAATTTAAGTATACCATATACAACTCTTGATTCTTTTATGACATCTTCCATTTGGTCTTGGAAACTTATTATTTTGTAGATCATGGTGAAATTCTTTCAAAATGTTCTGAAGATTCCATCATACAACCATATTTAAATTTCATGTTCCTTGCTAATATAAATAAATATAGGAATTTTACCTTTTCTTGAATAAGTTCTGAGCTGCTGCTTTACTTTTGCTTTTTAAAATAAAATGAATACTGTTCACAAATCTGTTATTCACTTATTCCAAAGGTTTCTTGAGTTACCTTGTGTATGCTTGTTCTATTACAACCAAACCTAATTTTCTGTAACTTGGCAACTCTTTTGAACTTGGCTGATTTTTGTTTCACAGAGGTTAGGAAGGATGAAGGACTTTTACTTTCCTTTTTTGTGTAAATTTTGGTAAATGATTTTTCTGAGAATACTTGCCAAGAGTTTCTACCATTCATTAAACTACTTAAAAGCCTTGATCTGCCATGATATACTTTAAATAAAACACTAGAGGGTTGTTTTCTTTATTTTCCTGTTTAACACATAAAACATTTTTTAAATGCAGTGATTTAAACAAATCATATGATTTCTATGTTCTGAAACTGATAAATTATCTTTGAATTAAGAAACTTTAGCAATGTACTAAAAACATAATATTTATTTTGTCTTGTTTGAAATGATTGTTTTAATTACCCTGAAGAAAGTTTGTTAAATTTAATACTGAGATGCCTACTGAGTCTTTTTTATTCCCATGAGCTTTTCTCATGCATTACCAGCCATGTGTCAGATCACACTGTTAATATTTATTAAGATATGTTTGATTGGTATTCCTTTCAACTGCCTTCTTAATTTAAAATTCCTTTATAACATGTAATCTGATACCTCTGTGTTTCTTCAAACCTCTTATAATTCCCAATAATATTTTTGCTGTTAAAGTAGAATTGAGTTTCCTTATCTTATTAAAATTGATGGTTTTATGATTTCACTGATATTCTTTTTGTTTACCTTATAAATGGTTTTTGTTGCTAATTCTTGTCTTTGTTTCATATTTTCTGTTGAAACTCTGCTTTTCTAACATACAGATAAAAATCATGTTTTCTTCCAAACACTTAATTAAATTATTTGAAGTATGGCCTTCTATGAGTTTGAAGATGGCAGCTGCCCAATATAAGTAGTTTAGTTCAGCACTGATACTGATTCCCTTTTATTTGACCTGGAAAGCATGATAAAATATAACCATACCATAATAAAGCAGATGTTTTAAGTCACTTTGTTATTTAATATTAAAGCAATAATTATAATTAAAATTATTTTGTAAAATTCTCCAAATTAGTCAAAAATATCACTGGATGAAATCTGTTAAAGTAAGAAAATTAATGATAAAATGAAGCTGCCTTTAGAAAATTTAATTACATTAGCTTAATTTAGGAAAGTAACAATCAAGATCACCTCATCTATCAAATGAAAATAGTAATAGTATCTATCTTATTAAAGATTGTGAAGATTAAATGAGATAATGCACATAAAGTGCTTAGTACAGTATCTAGCACTCTAAAAGCTTAAAAAATGCTAGCTAACCACTCTCCCCTACTCTCCATGCCCCTTGACCCCAACCCCACCTCAATCATAAACTGCTTCACCTCTGAAATTTTAACCTCTATATTCTACTCTTGACCATAATATGCTTTTCTCTGATCATTATTTCAGCTTTTACTACCTTAATTCCACCATAATTTTAATTTTACTTCATAGATATTTCCAAATTCTTGACCTTCTCATTTTCCCCCAATTTATTATCATTGTCTGGCTTTACTTCCAGCCCTACATCTTTCCCTATCCAGCATAAAACCTCATAGTCCTCATATTTAATTACACTCCCTTGTGTTTTGCTAAACCCTAGAGGTATATCAGTAGTAGATGTGAAGCCAGAAAAACTCTGGGTCCAAATTCTGGCTCTGTTAACTTACTAGCTGTGAGAAATAAGCAAGATGTTTAGTTTCTCTTAATATAATATGTACAATATAATTGTTAGAATTAAATGCAATAATGTATACAAAGCACTTACTATAGTGGCTGTCATATATTAGATCTTCAATAAAACTTAGTTCCTTTCTCTCAGTTCCTTTAGCAACTATTCAAAATTTCATCTCTTTCTTCAAACTCTCATTTAATTGCTTCCTCCCACTAGTTAAGCAGATGACCTCATTTCTTATTACATAGAAAATACTGGAGCCATTAGGCCAAAACTTCTTTAGTTTCCTCCATACCACCTATAAATTAATCTGCATCAGTATTCATCTTTATCTCATTCTTTCCAGGCTCAGTAGAAGAATCCCCCTTCTATCTATGGCTTAATATTCTACCTGAGCTCAGGAACAATTAATTATCACTACTCTCTTCCTATGTATTATTCCTTCCTTCTCATTCTCTATTGATCTTTTCCTTTAACATGTGAACACACTATTTGAAAGTCTCTTCCATCTTCAAGACAAATACTTTTTATTATTATTTATGGATAAGCATTTTGGAAGAGTTGTTCACTTTCACTATCTCTGCTTTTTCCCCTCCCATTCACTTCGCAACACCCTCTAATATTACTTCTGTCCATATCATTTTTCCAAAGCTGCTCTCACTAAGGTCAACATCGATCTCCATATTACCATGGCTAACGGACACCTCTCCGCACTAATGGCATTGTTGAAGCCTCCAACATTCCTGTAATACTTCACTTCCTTGGCTTCTATTCCATAATTTTCTCCAGGTTTCCAGTTCTTGCTTTAATTTTCATAACAGGCTCATCCTCACATTCCCATGTCCCAAATGTCATAGCTCCCTAAAACTTTATTTTAAATCTTTGTGTTTTCATAATAGTTGGATTATCCATCTGAATCTATGGCGTTAACTACAACACCTATATGCTGATGACTCACTCAATTTCATTTCCAGTCTAGATCTCCAGTACAAGCTCCAGAATCTTTTACTCAACTAGCTATCACATCTTTTCTCTTACATGTCCCATAAATACCTCAAATTCAGTATAGGCATGTCCTGGAGATATTGATGGTTTGGTTCCAGACCACTGCAATAAAACAAATATCACAATAAAGCGAGTCAAATGAAATTTTTGGTTTTCAAGGGCATATAAAAGTTATGTTTACACTGTATCATAGTCCATTAAGTGTGCAATAGCATTATGTCTAAAAAAATGGACACACCTTAATTAAAAAACACTTTATTGCTAAAAAATGCTAACCATTATCTGAGCTTTCAATGAGTCATAGTCACTGATCACAGATCACCATAACACATATAAAAAAATAATGAAAAGCTTTGAAATACTGCAGGAATTACCAAAATGTGACAGAAGCATGAAGTAGGCAAATGCTGTTAGAAAAATGGCACTGATAGACATGCATGACGCAGGGTTGCTACAAACCTTCAATTTGTAAAAGGTGGAATATCTGCAAAGCACAATAAAACAAGGTATACCTGTATATCTGCATCAAGTTATATAGTTTTACCTCTTATCTTTGGTATTATCTGTTCCTCCCTCACCTTTGTTACTTTTATACTCTCAAGCTTTTCTGTTTGACAATTACAATAGTTTACAAATCTGGGTTGGCCCAACTCTAACTCTCTATTTGATTTCCTGATACTTCCCTTTTGGCTTATTATGTGACAGTCATTCTATGCTACATGCACCTCCTTGATTATGATGCATTCTCCTGAGTTGAAATCTCTCTGTCTTTGCTGTTTCCTCTTTCTGGTATACCTTTAACCTCTTTCATTAAGCTAATGTCTTTTTCTTTAATTACACAAACAGATGGTTAAGTACACATTCTTTATAAAGGATTCACACAATACAAAAGTATACAGGCTACAAAGTTGTTAAGCATTTCTTTAGCTTGACCTCTCTCCTCCAAATTACAAGTATATATACACTTTCTTCTCCACAGATAGCTATTATTAAGTGTGGTTTGTATTCTTTAAGACTAAATTCTACTTTTTCATTAACTGTAAGCTTAAGTACATCTCCTGCCTTGCCGCACTTTCTCACTTTTATTCCTAAATAAAGTTCTTTGTACCTCAATCCTTGTCTCAGGGTCTTGGTTATGAGGGAACCCAGTTTGAGATAAAGAAGTTATCTTAACCTGCATTCTATTTTATTTATGCTACCTCCTAACTTGTTTTGAAGTTTCTTTTTCCTATTCATTAGGCACGCTGGATAGACTCACAATTAAACTCATAGAAGAGCGGGAATAAAGAGGTTCAAGGGTAGATGACTAACTTTAAATATACATTCTTGACAGTAGATAAGATGAATTGTATTTTTTAAAATAATGGATTATAATAATGAAAAATGTATTCAAGTAGAATTGGTTACTTTTTTCATGTTCTATGCTTTATTCTTTTCTCAGATTCAGCAAATCTTAATTTTGGAATAAGTTAGCCACAGATATTACCCTGTACCCTGACAGTGTTTGCACTTCAATACCATTTTAGCCCCTGCATAAGTAAGGTCATATGTAAATGAGAGGCTCTTGATCTCACCTTAATTCAGCATGTAGTTGGACATGCTTCTTTTCAGAAAGTGTTCAGATACAAGGAAGGGGAAAAAATGGGTTGTCTCATTATTCCAAAGACCATTCTGGAAGGGCCAGAATAGGGCAACATTTCTTAATCCTTTTTAAGGCCTTTAAGGCCTTTCCCTTACACACAGGGCAAGGGGCTCCTCACTGCAAGCCAAGAGAGTCAATTAAAGCACAGACTTTTCTAGGAAATACTGGTCAGAGAGGGCTCATCGACTCCAAAACTCCAAAGCCCGGGGGCTGCCAAAGAAAGGGAGCACGCGAAAATGCGTGCCCCGTCGCTAACTCAGTCCTGCCGTAGGAGACTCCTCCAAAACCGTCAGTCTCCATAGGAGAGACAGGAACGGCATTGTTTTTCTGAGGGCTTGAAGCTCTGCAGGCGGCAGGAAGTGAGAGAGAAGATTCAGCGAGGGCAAGTGAGGAGCAGAAAGCCCAAGAAGGCCAACTGCCGCTGCCGCCGCCACTCAACCGGCCTGGGGATGAAACCCACGAGCTCCGCGCTGTCGCGGATGGGAGGAGCTTCCCGGCGGGCGGAAGCTGGAGCCTCGCGGGAGCGACGCTGGGGCTCAGCAGGCAGCGTGATGCCAAGCAGTGAGAGCGGTGAGCCTCAGCTTGGGTGTCTGAAGCTAGAGCCTCACCGGGAATGGTTGGATCCAGTTGGCAGCCCCAAGGCTGATGTAATCTGAGGGAAGGGTACTAAACCTTCCTCTGAGCCTCCAGGGGGCTCCTTCGAATCAGTTTTCTCAGTGCTAATTCAGGCCCCTGGTTGGTTTGAGGTAACCCGCCCCGCACAGTCTGCCAAACCTGTGGTGTGCCCGGTCCTTCTGAGTCCCTGTACCCGGAAACTGCCTTTTCCTCTGCCTGCGTACCTTCCCATCCTCTCTCACCCCTACGATGGCGAGAAGGAAGAGCTTTAAGGTGGGTCTCCCTACGGCACACAGTGTATTTTAGTCATTTACGGTTAGTTTAACCCAGCAGACGATTAGTTTAATCCAGCAGTATGTAGTAGATTTATTTGTGCATCCAAGTCCTGAAAGAAATTAAAGGTCAAAAATTGGGTTTTGGTTTTTACCAATGTTGGCCTATTAATTTTCAGTGATTTTCCAACCAACATGTGGCACCAAGCATCTGTGTTATCAAATACTGCGGAAATGAAACATATTTCTTTGCTCTCAGGAAGCAGCCAAGATAGGAAAAAATACTCTATTCAAGCATATTAATACTTCATATATATTAAATCCAATGAGAATTTATTAAACATCTGTTATGTATTCAGCTCTGTGCTAAATGCTGGTCATAGGAAATTGAATCAGTTTTCATCCTAGACACCTGAGCTCAGCACACAGTCTTAGTGAGAGAGACAGCACAGAACAATTATCTTTAAAGGTATAGAATGATCACCGGTAAATTCTATACACAGATTCAGAACAAGTTGGAGTACAGGAGACATAGAGCTGAGTTAGTTACACGTCTAGAGGAATTGGAAGGGCTTTGTAGAGGAGGCTGCATGTGAAGTGTGTCCTGGAAGAGAAGGGGTTATGTTTACAAATGGAGTTCTGGTTTAAGGTTTGTACTTTCTAACAGATCTCACTTGAGGGCTTGGCTCCATTTTTCTCTTTTCTCTTTTCTCTTTGCCTTTAATGCACCTACCCAGACTTTGTTCTCTTTTCTTAGAAGTAGCCTAGACCAGGGTATATAACTTACAAATAATTACCTATTATTTAAACACTTATTTCTTCATAGACATTATTTGTAAAGAAAGAATTTTCATTTTTTAAGAATTTGTTTTAGCCAAGTCAACAAGGCACAGTTCCTGTAGCCCATCTGCTAAATAGCCTCACTATGTAGAAACAGATGTTTAAAATGGTATTCATTAAAATGAGATTCCACCTGTAATAGAAAACAGAAAGTGGATGCAGAAAGAATGTTGTAAGCTGGCAGTGCTTGCTGTTGCCTTAGGAATGTATATATGTGGGTAAAATCTTGCTAATAGGAATATTCTTATTTCAGTGTCTTAGTGATATGAGTTATCAGTAATATTGAAACAATCACCTTAGACTTCTTAAGAGGGTAGTAGTCATGAAAAAAATTACTTCTAGAATGGTGCCTTCTTACCAATGAACAAAGTTATCTTGGGTGGAAAATTAATAGTATCCTTTATTAGTAACAGAAATGAACATCTACTGGCTACCTTCTGCGTCAGGTGCTTTACTGTACTTTTTACAAGAACTCTATGAAGGAGATATTATCCTTACTTTATAGATGAGGCAATGTGACTGAATGACATTAAATAACTTTCCCAAAGCCACAACTACATTGGCATCCAAGACTCTCAGATGCCTTAGCCAATGTACTTTTTCCACTATTTCACACTGTCTCTACAATGAAGACACACAGAGGTTACTACACTATCAAGTAGAGTATCTAGGGTATGAATCCAGGTCTGCCTATGCCTGTGTATTCTATATGCTTTTGTTCTTTGCCTCCCAAGTTCATTTATCCCCATTTATGGTATAGAAAAGAAGAGAACATCTAGTGAAATAGACAGAGTTCTAAGTTATAATTAGCAAGACCAGGATAGCATTTAACAACTGTAAACAGTTCAGAAAAACATTACACAGACTGATGAAAGTGTATGGAACATTTTTTAAGTTATGCAAAATGTAAATTGTTCATTACTTCTTAAACGATATTCTCATTCATAAACCCAACAAATATCTTTTGATCTCTTACTCTGTGTGAGACATTGGAACACTCAGATGAAAGTCCCTGTCTTCATGGAGTTTACATTCTGATTGAAGATGAAGGCAATAAATAAGATAAAGATAAATCAAAACAAGTTGCACATTAATAATTATTATATAGAAAGGTAAAGTAGAAAATGGGTATAAGAAGTGTGTGGTAGGGGCTGTTGCAATTTTAGGTAGGGTGCCCAAGGAGGACCTTACCTGAGGGAGATGGAGAAAGGAGCCAACCTGCTATCAGCAAGAACTGCATTCTAACAGGTGGAATACCAGGGGCAGAGGGCCTGATGCCAGAGTGGCAGGAACAATATGGAAAAGGTAGACAGTAAGATGAGGTTGGAGTGATGAAGACAGGGGGCTCAGATCATGAAGGACTTTGTAGGTCATAATAAGGACTTTGACTTTTATTCTGAATGAGATAGAAATAATTGAGGGATATTGAACTGATGAATAAACAGATTTGCCTTATGGTTTTGTTTTTTCTTGTGGTAAACACACATCCTTACTGTATTAACCATTTAAAAAACTAATTTAAAATTGTATTTTAATATATAAATTATGTATAATTTTTATGTAAATATAAATATATATTTTTATTTTTGTATCTTATATTTGTATAATTATATTTATAAACACATAATACATAATATAAAATTTTTAAAAATGAAAAAATAACTAGGTTAAATCAAAATATTAACAAATTGGATTAAATTAAATTTAAATTTAAAAATGAAGTATAAAAATAAATAAAAATATAAAATAGTAATATAAATAATACTTATAATATATTTATATAATAACTTATTTAAGCCACTTAACTATTTTTAATGTACAATTTAATAGTATTAAATATAATCACATTGTTATGCAACTAATATTACCATCCATTCCCATACCTCTTTTCATCTAGTAAAACTGAACTATATACTTGTTAAACAATAACTCCCTATTCTCCCTTCTACCTAGCCCCTGGCAACAACCATTACACTTTCTGTCTTTATGATTTTGATGAAGTACTTCATATAAGTGCAATCACATAGTATTATTCTTTTTGTGACTGGCTTATTTCACTTAGCATAATGTCTCTAAGTTTCATCCATGTTGAAATATATTGCAGTGTTTCCTTCCTTTTTAAGGCTGAATAATATTCCATTGTATATATATATATACCACTTTTTCTTTATCCATTCCTCTGTTGATAGATATTTAGGTTGTTTCTGTATCTTGGCTATTGTGAATAATGCTGCTGTGAACATGAGTGTACAGATACCTCTTTAAGATCCTGCTTTCAATTCTTTTGGGTGTATACCCAGCAGTACATTTGCTGGATAATTTAATTTAAAATTTTTGAGGAAACTTCTTACTGTTTTCTACAGCAGCTGTGACATTTTACATTCCCACCAACAGTGCATAAGGGTTCCAATTTTCCACATCCTTTTCAGCACTTGTTGGTTTCTGTTTTGTTGGTATTGGCCATCCTATGCGTATGATGTAGTATCATTGTAGTTTTGATTTGCATTCCCCTTATGATCAGTGATGTTGAGATTTTTCATGTGCTTATTCACCATTCATATGTCTTCTTTGGAGAAATATCTTCAAGTCTTTTGCCCATTTTTGAATTTGTTTGTTTTTTTTGTTGTTGAGTTTTAGGAGTTCTCCATATGTCCTTGATATTAATCCTTTATCAGATATATGATTTTCAAATATTCTCTCAGTCTGTGGATTGCTTTTTTACTCTGTGGTTAGTGTCATTTGATGTACAAAAGGATTGGTATTAGTTCTCCTTTAAATGTTTAGTAGATTTCACCAGTGAAGCCAAAGAACTTTTCTTTGTTGAGAGATTTTTATTATGTATTCAATCTCTTTATTAGCTACAGATATTTTTAGATTTTGTATTTATTCATGAATTAATCTTGGCAGATTTTGTGTTTATAGGAATTTGGCAACAGTTCATCTAAGTTATCCAAATTTTGCACACATAATTGTTCATAGTATTCTCTAATAATCCTTCTTATTTCTGTGGACTCAATAATAATTGTCCATACTCTCTTTTTAAAAATTTATTATTTATTTATTTATTTATTTGGTATCATTAATATACATTACATGAACAACATGTGGTTACTAGATTCCTCCCATTATCAAGTCCCCACCACATACCCCATTACAGTCACTGTCCATCAGCATAGTAAGATGCTAAAGAATCACTACTTGTCTTCTCTGTGCTATACTGCCTTCCCCGTGCCCCCCCACTACCTTATGTGTGCTATTCGTAATGCCCCTTTTTCCCCTTATCCCTCCCTCCCTTCCCACCCATCCTTCCCAGTCCCTTTCCCTTTGGCTACTGTTAGTCCATTCTTGGGTTCTGTGAGTCTGCTGCTGTTCCATTGCTTCAGTTTTTTCTTTGTTCTTATACTCCACATATGAGTGAAGTCATTTGATACTTGTCTATCTCCACCTGGCTGATTTCACTGAGCATAATACCCTCTAGCTCCATCCATGTTTTTGCAAATGGTAGGATTTGTTTTCTTCTTATGGCTGAATAATATTCCATTGTGTATATGTACCACATCTTCTTAATCCATTCATCTACTGATGGACACTTAGGTTGCTTCCATTTCTTGGCTATTGTAAATAGTGCTTCAATAAACATAGGGATGCATATGTCTTTTTCAAACTGCGCTCCTGAATTCTTAGGGTAAATTCCTAGGAGTGGAATTCCTGGGTCAAATGGTCTTTCTATTTTGAGTTTTTTGAGGAACCTCCATACTGCTTTCCACAAAGGTTGAACCAATTTACATTCCCACCAGCAGTGTAGGAGGGTTCCCCTTTTTCCACAACCTTGCCAACATTTGTTGTTGTTTGTCTTTTGGATGTTGACCATCCTAACTGGTGTGAGATGATATCTCATTGTGGTTTTAATTTGCATTTCTCTGATGATTAGGGATGTGGAGCATCTTTTCATGTGCCTTTTGGCCATCTGAATTTCTTCTTTGGAGAAGTGTCTGTTCAGATCCTCTGCCCATTTTTTAATTGTATTATTTGCTTTGTGTTTGTTGAGGTTCATGAGTTCTTTGTATATTTTGGATGTCAACCCCTTATCGGTTATGTCATTTATGAATATATTCTCCCTTACCGTAGGATGCCTTTTTGTTCTCCTGATGGTGTCCTTTAATTGTCCACACTTTCAATTCAATTTTAGTAATTTGAATCTTTTTTCTTACTCCATCTACCTAAAGTTTTGTCAATTTTATCCATCTTTTCAAAGAAACAACCTGTGGTTTCATTCATTTCTTTATTGTTTTTTGATTTTCTATTTTATTTTTCTCTGCTCTTATATTATTTCCTTCTCTCTTCTGGCTTTTGGTTAAGTTTATTCTTTTTATACTTCCTTAAGTTTTCAAGTTAGGTTGTTGAGTCCAGATCTTTCTTAGCATTTGTTGCTATAAATTTCCTGCTTACCACTATACTCTCTGGGTCCCATAAGTTTTGGTATATTGTGTTTTCATTTTTATTTTTCTCTCCAAGTATTTTCTAATTTTCCTTTGATCCATTGGTTGTTTAAAATACAGTGTGTAATTTCCACAATTTTGTGAAATTTCCAATTATTTTGGTATTGATTACTAACCTTGTGCTGTTGGTGAGAAAAGATACTTTGTATGATATTTAGCTTTTAAAGTTTATTGAGACTTAATTTGTGGCTTAACATACAGTCTACACTGGAAGAAATTTCATGTGCACTTGAGAAGAATGGGTATACTTTCATTGATACATGAAGTGTTCTGTAAATGTCTGTTAGATCTAGCTAGTTTATTGTGTTGGTTATGTCTTCTGTTTCCTTATTTGTCTTCTGTCTGATTGTTCTGTCATTATTTGAAACAGAAGTCTCCATCTATCATTGTGCACATGTATATTTCTCCCTTTGATTCTGTCAGTTTTTACTTCATATATTTTGGCAATCTGTTATTAGGTGCATGAATGTTTATAATTGTCATTTTTTTTGCTATATTAAGCCTTTTATTGATACATAATGTCCTTGTCTCTTGTTACTTTTTTAGATTTAAAGTCTGTTTTGTCTGATATTAGTAGAGCCACTTATGCTCTCTTTTAGTTAGTTTTTGCATGGAATATATTTTTCCATACTTTCACTTCCACTGTTTGTGTCTTTGGATCTCAAGTGAATCTCTTGTAAATAGCAGGTACTTGGTTCATGTGTTTTTAATTCATTCTGCCAATCTCTCTTTTTTAATTGTAGAGTTTTATTCATTTACATTTAAAGTAATTATTAATAATGGCTGACTTCTGTCATTGTGCTATTTGTTTTCTATATGTCCTCTAGCTTTTTTGTCCTTCATTTCCTGTATTACTATCTTCTTTAGTGCCTAGTTGACTTTTTGTAGTTCAGTGCTAAAATTTCTTCTTAATTTCTTTCTGTGTATATTCTGTAGCTATTTTCATTGTGGCTACCATGGGGATTACATTTAATATCTGAAAATTAAAACATTCTCATTTGAATTTATAGCAATATAACATCAATTACTTACAAAAACTCTGCTAAAGGAGTTTTTAACTCTATCTGCAACCCTTTTGGTTGTTGATATCACAAAACTCCATCTTTAGACATTGTGTGCCACAAAACATAACTAATAATTCTTTTAAATCCATTGATCTCCTAAATAATGTAGAAAACAAAATTTAGAGATACAAACCAAAGTTACAGTAATACTACATTATATATTAATAACTGGTTTATCTTTAACTATTAGCCTCTTAAATCATGTGTAAAACAAAAAATAAAGTTATAAACCATTGTTGCAATAATATTAGTTTTTATAATTACCCATGTATTTACCTTTACTAAGATCTTTTTTTTTCTCCTTACAGCTTCAAGTTACTGTCTATTTTCATGTCATCCTGTAGGACTTCTTTGAGCATTTCTTGCAGGAAAGGTCTAGTGGTCACCAGCTCCCTCATCTTTTGTTTATCTGGGAATGTTTTGATTTCTCCCTCACATTTGAAGGACAATTTTTTCAGATAAAGCATTTTTTCTTTTAACACTTTGAAAATATTGAACCACTGCTTTCTGGCCTCCAAAGTCTCTGACGAGGAGCCTGCTGATCATCTTATGGAGTATCTCTTGTATGTTGTGATTTACTTATCTCTTGCTTTCAGTATTCACTCTGTCTTTTGAAAGTTTGATTATGATGTGTGCTGGTATCGGTCTCATTGAGTTCATCTTATTTGGAGTTTGTTGACCTTCTTGGATGTTTGTATTCAGGTCTTTCCTCAAATTTGGGAAGTTTAAACCATTAATTCTTCAGATATTCTATGTCCCTCTTTCTCTTTTCTCTTTCTGAGACTCCCACAATGGGTATGTTCATCTTCTTGTTGGAACCCCACAGGTTCCTTAGGCTCTGTTCATTTTTCTTGAATATTTTTTTCTTTCTATTCCTCAGCCTTGGTAATTTCCATTGTCCTATTTTCAAGTTCACAGATTCTTTTTTCTGCCTGCTCAATCAAATATGCATTTGAATCCCTCTAGTGAATTTTTCATTTCAGTTATTGTACTTTTTTGGTCCTTAATTACTTTTTAGTTTCTTTTTAGATATTTTTCTGTTTATGGATATTTCCATTTTGTTCATGAATCACTTTCTTGACTCTCCATATCTTTGTTTAGTTCTTTGAGCATTTTTAAGAAAGGTGTTTTAAAATCTTTGTCTAATGTGGTTGCTGTAAGTCTTTTTCAGGGACAGATTCTGTTGATTTTTTTTCCTCTTAAAAGACCATACTTTCCTATTTCTTCGTACACCTTATGATCTTCTTGTTGAACTTCAGACATTTCAATCTACTAATGTGGTAACTGTGGAAATCAGATTCTCTCCCTTACCTAGGGTTTCCTGTTTTATGTTATTTTGTTTACTTGCCTGTTTTGATTGTTGGTTTCTGTGCCAAGGATCAGCTTGACATGTAAACTTAAATGTCTTCTGAGGTCTTTTCTGAACCTTTCCCTGGGCACGCATAGTCACTTTGTAATTTTCCCCATATGCATTTGTTTTTGAATGTCCTCATCTTTAATGTCTGGCTGCTGAAAGGGGAAAAGCAAAAAATGAAGGGTGGAAAAAACGACACTGGACCTATAAATCTTGGGAAATCACATCAGCTGTCGGGAGGAAGGGCTTCCATCACTGAGTGGCAATTTAACAGTGGCTACTTGCCTCTTTTTCTGTACCTTTGTGATCAGAAGCAGAAATCAGAGCACAGATCCCCAATATTTGGAGGACAGGGTCCTTTTTACCTACTCTATTTCCCACAAACTGTGTGCAAGCTGCTCCAAAAACACATGCACAGCTGCCTGCCATGTGTCTGGGGGTGTCTGATGGGGAAAGGTAGTTGCTACTGTGCTCAGAGCTGAAATTGACTGAAATTAACCACAATGTACTTTCTAAGTCCAGGGAAGTTACAAGCCTTTAGCAGATTCCAGTTTTAAAACAGCTGCATCAGATGAATTCTGACAATGTAATTGTTGTCTAGGTGGGGAGAAGACAGATTCCTGGTGCTTCCTTCAGTGCCACCTTCCCAAATTCCTCTCCGCTGTTTTTCAATAGGATCATTTTGGCTGCTATGCTGAGAATATACTGAAGGAGAGCAAAAAGGAAGCATGGACACCAATAACAAAGTTACTGCAGTAAGTAATCCAGGTGAAAGATCCTTCACAGGAGAGAGGGTGGGATAAGACTAAGGTCAGGGTAATTATTCCCCTGGGAGGGGATTACTTCCTGCAAGGTGAGCTGGCTGTGTCTCTCGACTAATGGCCATTATTCTTTTCAAGATAGCTATTTCTGTACAATTCTTTCCTTCCGAGTAATGATAATTTCCCTTCCCTTTTCTCTCTGAGGTGGTGATAGCTTGGCTACTATTAAACATGGGGTTAATGAACTATCCCTTATGCATTCCCTATACCTACATCTTATAAATAAATCCTCATTCGATTATCTTTTTCAAGTGTGCTGTGTGTTTCCTGTTGAGACCTAATTGATACATTCTTTGCTGAGATGGAATGTCTTAAGTATTCCCATTAAATCAAACTTGTTAATTATATTCAGATATTCTGTATTACTGCATTAAAAATATGTATGATCTGTCAGTTACTATTCTCTATGTTAATATTTTTTCCCTTGAAACCTATTTTTATATTAATATCATGATACCAGTTACTGGCAAGAGTATTTTAGAATCTCCCATTATTGCTATCATACCCTGTGTCTTTAAGAACCAGGATTCTCAGTATGAAAGAGGGGAAATAGGTAATATAGAAGATAGAAAATGTCATATATAAACACTGTAGTATTAACTTTGAATTAGAAGTATTAGTATGAACTTGTGAAATGTCATATACATCTGTCTGTTTTTATGTGTGCACATATATATATATGTATGTATGTATGTATTAGCTCTATCCACTAAAAAGGAATAGAAAATGAGCAACCCAGTAATAATTAACAACCCTCACACTCGCATTCCCAGATAGTAGTATAGAATTAACGTTTGCCACCTGAAGAATCAGTGCTTCATAGAAAAGTGGTTTATTCTAGAAATTGTGCAAGATGAGCCTGGAACATCTTGTCATACTAGATAACAAGAAAGCTATCAAAAACTACTAGGATTAAATCAAAGAACACAGGCCTAAACTTGAAAAGGTTCCCACTGGCCAGACATGGGACAAATTGAAATTCATTAAGCATCACAATCACAATAGATTGAAACTGAGAATCTGTGAGTTCATAGTCGTAAAAAATATTGGTCACAATGTACCCCTATGTTTATCGCAGCACTATTTACAATAGCCAAGAATTGGAAGCAACCTAAATGTCCATCTATAGATGAATGGATAAAGAAGATGTGGTACATATACACAATGGAATACTACTCAGCCATAAGAAAAGGGCAAATCCTACCATTTGCAGCAACATGGATGGAGCTGGAGGGTATTATTCTCAGTGAAACAAGCCAAGCAGAAAAAGAGAAATACCAAATGATTTCACTCATCTGTGGAATATAAGAACAAAGGAAAAACTGAAGGAACAAAACAGCAGCAGAATCACAGAACTCAAGAATGGACTAACAGGTACCAAAGGGAAAGGGACTGGGGAGGATGGGTGGGTAGGGAGGGATAAGGGGGGGGAGAAGTAGGGGGGTATTAAGATTAGCATGCATGGGGGGGTAGGAGAAAAGGGAGGGCTGTACAACACAGAGAAGGCAAGTAGTGATTCTACAACATTTTGCTACGCTGATGGACAGTGACTGTAAAGGAGTATATGGGGGGACCTGGTATAGGGTAGAGCCTAGTAAACAAAGTATTCGTCATGTAAGTGTAGATTAATGATAAAAAAAAAAAAAAAGCAGTTCCTGTGTGGTGACCTCCAATGAGTTCTACACAATGATATAAAGGGCATATAAAAGTGTAGGCAAAGGGTCTGTTTGTGTTTATACAGAGGATCAAAGCCTAATTTGGCTACCCTGAAAATGAACTAAGATACGATATGAAAAAGAACTTCCAACATCAGCACTCTCGGGAAGACTCATGACAGAAGATGATCAGCAAAAAAAAAAAAAAACCCCAACAAAGATCCACGCACTGCCACAGGTGTAGATGCACTCACCCCACCAATTCCTGGACTTGCCATGGGAATGATGAAGGAGATATCTAAGCTGGCCTGTGCATACAGTAAAACAACAAATTTGACTGGATCTATACTGTTGGAACTCAACCAAGAATTAGGAGAAGTGCAAATTGTAGCACTCCAAAATCTTACAACCACAGACTATTTACTGTTAAAAGAACATATGGGATGTGAACAGTCCCCAGGAATGGGTTGTTCTAATTTATCTGAATTCTCTCAGACTGTTCAAGTTCAGTTGGACAATATCCACCATATCATAGATAAGTTTTCACAAATGCCTAAGGTGCCTAACTGGTTTTCTTGGTTTCACTGGAGATGGCTGGTAATTACAGGTATGCTTTGGTTATGTAACTATATTCCTATTATGTTAATGTGTGTGCACAATTTAATTAGTAGTTTAAAACCTATCCATGCTGAAGTTACTCTACAAGAAGATATGTCAAAGAAATAATCAATCTTCCCATGTTTTCTTCTGCCTGCTACTTCTATAGCTTTTCTTCTTCCTACCTAATTACAACCTTTAAATAGAACTCGTGCCACATGTCGAATTTACCGAGTATTGTAATTCTTCCAAGTGGTAAAGACACCTCAAGACAAATGCTGGGCATAGAAGCCACAGGGCATAAATATGCAAAGAAGTAAAAAGCTAACCTTTTCAAACAATAAGGCTTCTCTCTCACTTACCAACTTAACATTTCCCTGTATGGCCCCGGAAGATGACTGGTTAGCCAGAGACGGGTAAGATTCCTCAAGGGAGGAACAACCTAAGACAGGCACAGTTGCAGGGGGCCATCAGGTGAGAAAATGGGGATCAGCAGAGGTGAGGCTTAGAACCTCCCCCCTCATGTTCTGAGAGAAATCTTCTGCATACATGGATGTTTATTGCCCTTGTCTAGCTCGTATTAACACATAGTCTACAGGCACACACCTAATCATCTACATTTGCTCTCTTACAACACTAAACTATGTTTTCTACCTTTATCTTGTATCTACCTACCACTTCAGCATTTTATTAAAAATAATAATAATTAAGAGAGAAATGTGGTATCCACATATAAATCAAGTATAAAAATCAAATGAGTATTCATATTTGAACTGACTGTTTATAGTTCATAATGCATGAACAAAACCGAAAGCTTCTGTGATGACTGCCCTTGCACTGTTCACCATGTAACTTATTCACTATGTAAGAATTTGTACTCCATGTAAGAACTGGTTCGTTATGCAACAGAAGATTGGAGACTGACAAAAATTAGGCTTGGGGTGGATTAATGATTGTGCATTGAGTATTGACCCCCCTATACAGAATTTTATTGTTGTTAACAACTATTTGATCAATAAATATGAGAGATGCCCTCAGAAAAAAAATTGGTCACATTCAGAAAATGATAAGAAATACATTTGATACTTGAAAACTGAGGGAAAAGATCAAGACTTATCCTGCTTTCTTACGTGAACTGTATCATTTAGTAACCAAATAATAGACAAGGAGAAGCATCACTTTAATGAAGTATTTCAACTAATTAAGAAAGATTAGAATTAGAATATCAGCATTTTGGAAGTCTCAAAATCTTATAGTAACTTAATAAGCTGTATATCCATGTGTTACTCTTTATCTGTGATTTATTTTATAATGAAGAATAAACAAAGTCTCCCACTATTTTTGGTAGAATTACTTATTTTTGTAGACCTCTCAGTTTTTATAACATACATATATGTGATTATATACATCTGGCAAATTGTGTTGTGATTCTCTATGTTAATATTTTTTCCCTTGAAACCTATTTTTATATTAATATAATGATACCAGTTTTATTATTGTTAATATTTTCCTGGTATAGCTCTATTTGGTTTTTTAATCTTAGTGTATTTTTTGGTTTTAGACATGTTTTTGGTAAGCCAAATATTACTAGATTTTATTTTTTTAGTCTGTCAATCTTTATTTTTAACTGAATCTTTTATATACCTTGATGTATGCAATTACCAATATACCTGAGTTCATTTTATCTTCTATTTTGTGTGATCTATTATCTTCATTTTTATTGTTTCTTTTCTCTGCTTTCTTTGTAACTTTTGAATTTTTTTCATTGTTTCTGCCCACTGCTATTTTAGAAAGTGTATACTCTATTGCCAATATCTTAGCAGTTACTTTTTATATATTAGTATTTATACTTGACATGTCAAATACTAAAACTATTCAATATGTTTATACGTTTCCAGAACAACACAGGGACACCAAACTACTTTAATTCAGATCAAAACCTCCTGACTTAGATGTTTTTTTAATGTACCTTAGTTCTACTTTTTTAACATCTTTATGAAATCAGTGTTTGTTTACCTCTTTAGATAAGAATTAATTTTTTTTATGTTTAGAATTATTTATCCCTTCTTCAATATAATTCATTTCACATATCACAGACCTTCCATCTGTGATGACTTTCTTTCATTTGAAGTTTCTCCTTTAGAATTTCTTTTACTAAGGATCTGTTCATGACAAATTCTCTTAATTCTTGTGTGCCTGAAATTATATTTAGTTTGAATTTGTTCTTAAATGATATTTTCACCAAATTGGCAATTTTAGGTTGTAACTCACTTTATTCTCATTTAGCTTACTCTTAACAAGTCAGCTGTCAATCTAATAACAGTTCTTTGTGCTTAGTGGACCCTAACTAATCAATTTTTGGTACTGGACAGTACCAGTATCAATAGATAGACAACGATACACCAGAAAAGGTAGAGTTTTGGGATCTGCCATTGGGTTTAAAGGCAATGCTGAGATCCTTGCCAGTGGGAAGTGGGATGGTTGTAGTCCATGCTGTGCAATCATCAAAAATAATCATGCTATCATTTGCAGTTGATTGTCAAGAAATAACAGCTGAAACAATTCACATGAACCCAAGTGGCTGCTGCACTTGAACATTATGGTAATGATGACCAGAAGAACTAGTGTGGGATATATTCTACTGAATACATTGGAGGGTTTACAGAAACAAAATGACAAGTTTAAATCTTTCAGCTGAAGTCACATTCTAAGAACGAGAGAGCTGCCTTGATAGTCACAAAATAACCTTTTATTTCTTACTGCCTTAGGGCTGATAGTGCTAGAAATAAAAGGTAAGATTTAATTGTGCATGTTGCTGAACTGCAGTGTCAGTTGAATTCCTAGTTCTACCAAGTTTCTGTGAAAAACTTAGAAAATTGATTGGAGTCAGTCCATTCAGTATGCTATAACAAAATATAAAAGTCTGTATAGCTTTTAAACAACAAAAATTTATTTCTCACACTTCTGAATGCTGGAAGTGTGAGATCAGGGTGCCAGCATGATTGGGTGAGGATGCTCTTCCAGCTTCAGACTTCTTGTATCTTCACACGGTGGAAGTGGCTAGGAAGGCTCTGTGAGGTTTCTTTCATAGGAGCACTCATTCTGTACATGAGGGCTTCACCCTCAGACCTAATCACTTCCAAAGGCCTCACCTCCTAACACTATCGTATTGGGCATTAGGATACTAATATGTGAATTTTGGGGGGACACAAACATTCCAATTATAGTAATTGGGAAAGAATAGGGTCTTGAAACTTGGAATGGGAACATTTGGTTTAGTCCAGATGAAACTGACAATCTTGAGTTCTCAAGTCACTATGGGCATTCCTCCATAAAAGTAGTTGCTCTTCTTTTTCTGAGGAAACTAGCCAATCTTTGCTTGAAAACTTTGTGATAACCTCATGTGGTGCAGATGTCTTGAAAGCAAGTTCTCATTGTCTTCAAGAGCCACCACAACCACTCTCCTTTGCCAGTAGGCCAATAATTAAAGATCAATTTTCAGCATGTTCCATAGGGTCATGCATACACAATGACTGAGGAGGATCTCATCAAAAGAATTGAAAGACTATGCTAATATGTATCTCCAGAAACTAGAAAATGTGTACATGAATTGGACCAAGAAAGGTGAAATGTAACACTGGATTTAGCTAGTGGCAGCTTAATAGCTTTTCTGAGTTTTTGACTGAACTTGGACCATTGGTGGCTTATATTTAACAAGGCTGAGATACTAGAGCTTCCCTGGCATGGTGTAAAAGAGCGCCACCATCAAAGATGTAAAAGAATTTGAACATGGAATATTCGCCAAGATGGGTCACATTCTGGGTCATAAAATAAACCCGAGATTTAAAAGAATTGAAATAATACAAAGTGTATTGCTGAACACAGTAGACTTAAACTAGGCATAAATAACACAAAGATACCTGGAAAATAGTAATGACCAATGGGTCAAACAGAATGTCTCAAGGGAAATTAGAAATATTCTAGACTGACTGAAAATGAAAACAGGGGTAATATCAGCAGGAATGATGACATAAAAACCCCAAAAATCCTCCCCTCTTTAAAAAAAAAAAGAGAACAAATCATCAAAACAAACTTTTCTGGAGCTCTGAAAATCAACCAAATGGTTATAGCCATCCAGGGAGCATTTGTTTGAAAAAAATGGCTGACCTTGGTTAGCACAGTGAATTTTGTGGCATTTTTAACTTGCATTATGTCCACCTCCCTCTCACCCACTCAGTGATAGCCTTGAAAAGCAACAGTCTAACAGTCATGGTGAAAATCCTACTAGCTCCTGGAAGGGGAAGGCCAGGTTGATAACCTACATTATCAAAGAATTATTATTATCTGACCTTTCTGACAATTCTCTGGGATATCCCACTCAGGGATCTTGTCTTAATTTCCCCTGATTCAGAGATCACCTAGTTTGAATGGCCTTTCCTTAGGAGCATTTGTCATAAAGAGAGGAAATTGTTGAACTTCACAGTTGCTTGGGGTGACAGTAACATTTGGGGCAATCAAGAAACTGACCAAAAAAGATAAAAGGAAAATCTGGGGAATGAGATGTCCACATGAGGCTTTGAAAAGCTATTGGTATATTCCTGGAAATCCAGAATTTCATGTACATGCATAGGCAATGAACATGACAGAGCTGTGTGTATGCACAGAAAAGACCTGATAAAACCCTAAGCTTTCACCACTGAGTGACCTTGAGTCTGTACAAGCAGGAAATGACAGCCAAAGCAGAGTTGTAAACTACCTGCCACAGTGTTAAGGTGTACACTTAACACCTAAGTGTACTTAATGTGCACACAACCCCTTTGGCAGAGACTGGGAACTTAATTGATTCCAAGCATTTAAGGAAATCTCTGCAATCATTAGCTAACCACTAAGGTAAGTGAGCAAAACTGTTAGTGACTACACATGAAAAAGGATACAGACTTCACAGAATTAGTTAAGGAAAGTCACTGAGCAAATAAGAAGCAACAGCAAAAAATAAACAACAATAAATAAGCAACCAACAATAACAATAACTCTGTGGAGGGGAGGAATTTGATTTTCATTGTCACTTTGTATTATTTAAAATGTCTGTTTTTCAACATAAAATTATGAGATTCAAAGAAACAAAGTATGGCTCATATACAGGAAAAAAGCAGTCAATAAAAACTACCCTTGAGAAAGACCAGACAATAGATTTACTATACAAAGACTTTAAATCACCTATATTAAATATATTAAAAAATTAAAGGAAGCTATATCTGAAGACCTAGTGGAAGGTATGTAAATGATGTCTCACTAAACAGAGAATTCAATAAAGAGATACAAATTATTTTTAAAAACCAAATAGAAATTCTGGACTTGAAAAGTACTGAAATAACACATTTACTAGAGGGATTCAACAGCAGATTTGAACTGGCAGAAGAATTAGTGAACATAAGAAACATCAGTTGAGATTATCTAGTCTGGAGAACAGAAAGAAAAGTATGAACAAAAATAAATAGATTCTCAGAGACCTGTGGGATGCCATCAAACATGCTAGCATATGTATAATGGTATTCCAGAAGGAGAAGAGCAGAAAATATATTTGAAGAAATAATGACCAGAAACTCCCCAAATTAATGAAAAACATTAATCTACACATCAGAGAAGCTCAACAAACTTCAAGTAAGATAAACTTGAGAAAACCCATATGTAGACACAGAATAACCAACTATAGACCTCGAAAGGCACAGAGAGGATTTTGTAAGCAGGAAGAGAGAAGCAACTCATCATGTATAACATATCCTAAGATTAAAGCCTATTTCATTCCAGTAACCTTATGAATATACACTATCATTATGAATATTGACCATCAGATTGAATCCAGTCACTTGTAAAAAGGATTATGCACCATGACTAAGGAAATGTATCCCAGGAATGGAATCTCAGTTCAGCATATATTTTAATATGCTATATTAACAGAATAATGGACAAAACCCACAAAATCATCCTTAGATGCAGAAAAAGCATTTGAAAAAGTCCTATATAATTTCATGATAAAACATTAATGATAAAAGGGAATGTTAACCCAATAAAGAGTATGCATGAAAAACCCACAGCTCACATCATACATTGTGATGAAACACTTGAAAGTTTTCCCCTAAGATAAGGAAGAAGACAAGGAAATCCATTTTTGCCATTTCTTTTCAGTGTTGTGCTGGAGGTGCTAGTCATTGCAATTGTGCAGCAAAATGAAATAAAAGGTATCCAGATTGGACAGGAAGAAGTAAAACGACCTCTGTTTGAATATGACATGATCTTGTATATAGAAAGTCCTAAAAAGATGGCCAACATCCAAAAAAACAAGAAACAACAAATGTTGGTGAAGATGTGGAGAAAGGGGAACCCTCTTACACTGTTGATGGGAATGTAAATTGATTCAACTGGTGTTGAAAGCAATGTGGAGGTTCCTCAAAAAACTAAAAATAGAAAAAGCATTTGACCCAGGAACTCCACTCCTAGGAATTTGCCCAAAGAAAACAAGATGCCTGATTAAAAAAGACATATGCACCCCTATGTTTATCACAGCACTACTTACAATAGCCAAGATATGGAAGCAACCTAAGTGTCCATCAGTGGATGAATGTATAAAGATGTGGTACATATACACAATGGAATATTATTCAGCCATAAGAAGAAAATAAATCCTACCATTTATAACAACATGGATGGAGCTAGAGGGTATTATGCTCAGTGAAATAAGCCATGCAGAGAAAGACAAGTACCAAATGACTTCACTCACTTGTGGAGTATAAAAACAAAGCAAAACTGAAGGAACAAAGCAGCAGACTCACTGACTCCAAGAAGGGATAGTGGTTACCAAAGGGGAGGGGGATGGAGAGGGTAGGTGGGGAGGCAGAAGGAGATTAAGGGGCACTATAATTTGCAATCACCATATAGGTAGGTCACAGGGAAGGCAATAAAGCACAGAGAAGAAAAGTAGTGACTCTATAGTATCTTACTACTCTGATAGACAGTGACTGCAATAGGTGAGATGAGGACTTGATAATATGGGTAAATGTTGAAACCAAAATGTTGTTCATGCGAAATCTTCATAAGATTGTGGATCAATGACACTTTAATAAAAAAAGAAAGCCCTAAAAAATTCACATGCACATGAAAAACTATTAGAGCTAATAAGCAAGTTTAGCAAGGTTGCAGACACAAGATCAATTTGCAAAACCCAATTTTATTTCCACACACTAACAAAGAACAATCTGAAAATCAA
This sequence comes from Manis pentadactyla, assembly GCF_030020395.1. Taxonomy (NCBI): domain Eukaryota; kingdom Metazoa; phylum Chordata; class Mammalia; order Pholidota; family Manidae; genus Manis; species Manis pentadactyla. The sequence goes on along the minus strand of NC_080022.1, from coordinate 40,716,332 downwards.
GAAAATTTAATTTACAATAAAACCAAACAGGGTAAAATACTTAACAAATGTAACAAAAGAAATTCAAGACTTGTGATCAAAAACTATAAAACATTACTGAAAAAAAAATTTAAGACATAAATAAATGGAAAGACATACATTATGTTTGGATTGGAAATTTTAATATTGTTAGATTCTTTACTCCCCAAACTGATCTACAGATTCAAAACAATCCCTATCAAAATCTAAGCTTTATTTTTTTGCAGAGATTGATAATTTAATAAAATTCATATACACATGCAGGAAAGCTACAATAACCAAAACTGAGAAGGAAGAAAAAAATTCAAGTACTCACCCTTCCCAATTAAAAAACTTAGTGTTTATTCACAGGGCCTAATTGGAATGAAATGTGGTACATATACACAATGGAGTATTATGGAATCATTAAAATGTTAAGAGCTTTATGAGCTGATGGGGAGTGATGCATGAATAAAAATGAAGTATAAATTACTAAGGAAGGATTAAAGATAGAGGCATGAGAGGTGAGACAGAGGATACCTCCCAAAACCACTATTAATATGAAAATATAGTTAATACAACTAATCCTACAAGAGCAACAGAAAAGAAGGCTGCGCTAGACTGCATACACCTGGAGAACAGAGCAGACCTCACAAAACAGGGTAACATACCAAAGCCACGATCCAGTGGGACTCAAGCCTTTCCCACCCAGCTCACCAGCAGGAGGAAGAGAAACAGAGCAGGGAGCAGGTGGAAGCCTAGGACCGCAGAACACCCAGCCCTGGAGATATGCCTTGGGAGCACAAACCTACATTGCATGGTGCTCTGGAGATTGGTGGAGTTGGAAAGCTAAGAAAGGCAGAATACTTGGAGGAATTGAGATTTTAGCCATTTGTGGAGGATGGGGACCACTCAGGCTGCTCTTGGAAAAAGGAAAGGCAGCTGGTCTGAGAGGCTTCCTAGGAGCAAGGTGGCTGCTGAAGGGGTGGGGATTCTATGGAGTATGCTGCTCAGGAGAAGGGATAGGTGGACAAGGTTGTCTGGGTGCGCTCTGCCCAGCAGGTTGGGAACTTTCAAGAGCTTCATGTGCTCCATCCCCCTGGCTGGTTACTCAGCCTGCTGTGCCTTCCTCCTGCCTGATGGAACCAGCTCACAAACTGGAAGTCTCTGCCCTGGTGTCAGGCCAGCCAGAGGGAGGCCCCGCCTATGACAGCTACAAACACAAAGCACAGAAGTTTACATCTGTGTGCTCAGCCAACTGGTTCTGACAGTGGAGACAGGCAGTGCAGCCGGGTTTCAGGAAACAGCTTTTTCCTACCCCAGGCATCAGTGCCGCTCCTCTGTGACTCCCCACTCTAGGGACTGAGCACCTCCAGACACTAGAACTTCTGGGCACTAGAGGGTGACACATACAAATATGAAATGTCAAAGGCCCCGGGTTCAAATCAAAATCTCACAAACACCATGAAAAGGGGCAAGTGAAACTGAACTCACCAATCTTCCTGAGATTTCAAAATAAAAATCATAAATATGTTCATGGAGGTACAGAAAAATATTCAAGAACCCAGGGACAAATTTAGGATGGAGATTCAATCATTAAGAAATTCCATATCTGAAATGAAACATACAATGGAGGGATTTAAAAGCAGATTAGATGTAGTAGAAGAGATGGTAAGTGGAATATAAATTAGAGAAGAGTAATACAAAGAAGCTGAGGCACAGAGAGAAAAAAGGATCTCTACGAATGAAAGAATATTGAGAGAACTGTGTGGTCAATCCAAATGGAACAATATTCACATTATAGTGGTACTACAAGAGAAGAGAGAGAAAAAGGGATAGAAAGTGTCTTTGAGGAGGTAATTGCTGAAAACTTCCCCAATCTGGGGAAGGAGATAGTCTCTCAGGCCATGGAAGTGCACAGATCTCCCAACACAAGTGACCAAAGGAAGACAACTCCAAGACATATAATAATTAAAATGGTAAAGATCAAGGATAAGGACAGACTTTTAAAAGCAGTTAGAGAAAAAAGATCACATACAAAGGAAAACCCATCAGGCTATCATCAGACTTCTCAACAAAAACCTTTCAGGCCAGAAGGCCCTGGCATGATATATTTAATGAAATGAAACAGAAGGGCCTCAAACCAAGAATACTATACCTGGCAAGATTATCATTTAAATTTGAAGGAGGGATTAAACAATTTTTAGATAAGCAAAAGCTGAGAGAATTTACCTCCCACAAACCACCTTCACACTGTATTTTGGAGGGACTGCTATAGATGGAAGTATTCTAAGGTTAAATAGCTGTCAACTGGGGAAATAAAAGCACAGTAAAGACAGGAGAACATTTACTTACAAAGCCAATGCAAAATCAAATCAACTACCTCCAAGGCAATCAAGGTATAGAACAAAGAGTACATAATATGATACCTAATATATAAAGAATGGAGGAGGAAGAAAAGGGAAGGGAAAAAAGATCTGCTTTGGGAGCACAAACCTACATTACATGGTACTCTGGAGATTGGTGGGGTTGGCAAACTAAGACAGGCAGAATACTATCTTAGGTTGTGTTTGTAATAGCATTCTAAGTGAGTTAAAATAGACTGTTAGACAGTAAGGGAATTACCCTTGAACCTAACCTTTGGTAACCACGGATCTAAAGCCTACAATGGCAATAAGTACATACCTATCGATAATCACCCTTAATGTAAATGGCCTGAATGCAAAAGACATAGAGTCACTGAATGGATAAAAACAAGACCCGTCTATATGCTGCCTACAAGGGACTCACTTCAAACCCAAAGACATACACAGAATGAAAGTAAAGGGATGGAAGAAGATATTTCATGCAACTAATAGGGAGAAAAAGGCAGAAGTTGCAGTACTTCTATCAGACAAAATAGATTTCAAAACAAAGAAAGTAACAAGAGACAAAAAAGGACATTACATAATGATAAAGGGGTCGGTCCAACATAAGGATATAACCATTATAAATATCTATGCACCCAACACAGGAGCACCTACATATGTGAAACAAATACTAACAGAATTAAAGGGGGAAATAGAATGCAATGAATTCATTTTAGGAGACCTCAACACACCATTCACTCCAAAGGACAGAATAACAAGACAGAAAATAAGTAAGGAGACAGAAGCACTGAACAATGTGTTAGAACAGATGGACCTAACAGACATATACAGAACACTCCATCCAAAAGCAACAAGATATACATTCTTCTCAAGTGCACATGGAACATTTTCAAGAAAGATCATATACTATGCCACCGAAAGAACCTCGGTAAGTTCATAAAGATTGAAATTGTACCAACCAGCTTCTCAGATCACAAAGGTATGAAACCAGGAATAAATTACACAAAAAAAATGAAAAAGCCCCAAAACACATGGAGGCTTCATAACATGCTCCTAAATAATCAATGGACCAATGACCAAATAAAAACAGAGATCAATCTATATATGGAGACAAATGACAAGAATAATTCAACTCTGCAAAAATCTGTGGGACACAGCAAAGGCCGTTCTAAGATGGAAGCATATTACAATACAGGCATACCTCAGGAAGGAAGAACAATCCCATATGAACAGACTAAATTCACAATTAATGAAACTAGAAAAAGAAGAACAAATGAGGTCCAAAGTCAGTAGGAGGAGGGACATAATAAAGATTAGAACAGAAACAAATAAAATTGAGAAGAATAAAACAATAGAAAGAATCAGTGAAAGCAGGAGATGGATCTTCAAGAAAATAAAGAAAATAGATAAACCCCTAGTCAGACTGATCAAGAAAAAAAGAGAGTCTATACACATAAATAAAATCAGAAATGAGAAAGGAAAAATCACTACAGACACCACAGAAATACAAAGAATTATGTGGGAATACTATGAAAAAGTATATGCTAACAAACTGGATCACCTAGAAGAAATGGACAACTTTCTAGAAAAATACAACCTTCCAAGGCTGACCCTGGAAGAAACAGAAAATCTGAACAGACCAATTAACAGCAAATAAATTGAATTGGTAATCAAAAAACTACCTAAGAACAAAATTCCTGGAATAGATGGTTTCACTGCTGAATTTTATCAAACATTTAACGAAGACCTAATACCCATCCTCCTTAAAGTTTTCCAAAAAGTAGAAGAGGAGGGAATACTCCCAAACTCATTCCATGAGACCAGCATCATTCTAATACCAAAACCAGGCAAGATTCCACAAAAAAATTACAGACCAATATCCCTCATGAACATAGATGCAAAAATACTTAACAAAATATTAGCAAACTGAATTTAAAAATACACCAAAAAGATCATCCATCATGCTCAAGTAGGATTTATTCTGGGGATGCAAGGATGGTACAACATTCGAAAATTCATCAAAATCATCCACCACATCAACAAAAAGGACAAAAACTGCATGATCATCTCCACAGATGTCAAAAAACATTCAACAAAATTCAACATCCATACATGATAAAAACTCTCAACAAAATGGTATAGAGGGCAAGTACCTCAACATAATAAAGGGTATATATGACAATCCCACAGCCAACATCATACTTCACAGTGAGAACCTGAAAGCTTTTCCTTTAAGAATGGGAACAAGACATGGATGCCTACTCTCCCCACTTTTATTTTTAACATAGTTCTGGAGGTCCAAGCCACAGCAATCAGACAACACAAAGAAATAAAAGGCATCCAGATTTTCAAGGAAGAAGTTAAAATGTCCCTGTTTTCAGATTACATGATATTGTACATAAAAAACCCTAAAGAATCCACTCCAAAACTACTAGATCTAATATCTGAATTGAGCAAATTTGTGGGGTACAAAATTAATACATAGAAATCTGTTGCATTCCTATACATTAATGATGAACTAGCAGAAAGAGAAATCAGGAAAACAATTCCATTCACAATTGCATCAAAAAGATGAAATACCTAGGAATAAACCTAACCATTGAAGTGAAAGACCTATACTCTGAAAAGTACAAGACACAAATGAAAGAAATTAAAGAAGATAACAATAAATGGAAGCACATCCCATGCTCATGGATAGGAAGAATTAATATTGTCAAAATGGCCATCCTGCCTAAAGCAATCTACAGATTCAATGCAATCCCCATCAAAATACCAACAGCATTCTTCAATGAACTAGAGAAAATAGTTCTAAAATTCATATGGAACCACAAAAGACCCTGAATAGCCAAAGCAATCCTGAGAAGGAAGAATAAAGCAGGATGGGGTGGGAGGGATTACGCTCCCCTACTTCAAGTTCTACTACAAAGCCACAGTAATCAAGACAATTTGGTACTGGCTCAAGAACAGACCCATAGACCAATGGAACAGAGAACCCAGATATAAACCCAACCATATATGGTCACTTAATATATGATAAAGGGGCCATGGATATACAATGGAGAAATGATATCCTCTTCAACAACTGCTGTTGGCAAAACTGGACAGCTACATGCAAGAGAATGAAACTGGATTATTGTCTAATCCCATACACAAAAGTAAACTCAAAATGGATCAAAGACCTGAAATGAACATAAGTAATCAAACCATAAAACTCTTAGAAAAAAACATAGGCAAATGCTCTTGAATGTAAATATGAGCACCTTTTTTCTGAACGCATCTGCTCAGGCAAGGGAAACAAAATCACAAATGAACAAATGGGACTACATCAAAATTGGACTTCTATCAAAAAGCTTTTGTACAGCAAAAGACACCATCAGCAGAACAAAAAGGCATCCTACAGTATGGGAGAATATATTTGTAAATGACGTATCCGACAAGAGGTTAACATCCAAAATATATAAAGAACTCACATGCCTCAACACCCAAAAAACAAATAACCTTGTAAAAAATGGGCGGGGGATATGTACAGACTCTTCTTCAAAGAAGAAATTCAGATGGCCAGCAGGCATATGAACAGATGTTCCACATCACTAATTGTCAGGGAAATGCAAATTAAAACCACAATGAGATATACCTCACACCAGTTAGGATGGCCAACATAGAAAAGACAAGGAACAACAAATGCTGGCAAGGATGTGGAGAAAGGGGAACCCTCCTGCACTGCTGGTGCAAATGTAAAGTAGCTCAAGCATTGTGGAAAGCAATATGGAGGTTCCTCAGAAAACTAAAAATAGAAATACCATTTGCCCCAGGAATTCCACTTCTAGGAACTTACTTCTCATATTCCAAAAGACATATGCAACCCCATGTTTATTGCAGCACTATTTACAATAGCCGAGATATGGAAGCAACCTAAGTGTTCATCAGTATATGAATGGATAAAGAAGATATGGTACATATACAGAATGGAATACTATTCAGGCATAAGAAAGAAACAAATCCTACCATTTGCAACAACATGGATAGCACTAAAGGGTATTATGCCTAGTCAAATAATTCAGGCAGAGAAAGACAAATACCAAATGTTTTCCCTCATTTGTGGGGTATAACAATGAATCAAAACTGAAGGAACAAAATAGTAGCAGACTCACAGATTCCAAAAAGGGACTAGTGATTTCCAAACGGTATCTGTGGGGGCAGTTGGGTGGGGAGGGCGGGAGAAGGGGATTGTGGGGTATCATGATTAGTGCACATGGTGTATGTGAGGTCACGGGGAAGACAGTGTAGCTCAGAGAATACAAACCGAGACTCTGTGGCATCTTTCTACACTGATGGACAGTGACTGCAATGAGTCTGGGGGGTCTCAATAATAAGGGTGAATATAATAACCACATTGATTTTCTTGTGAAACCTTCATAAGAGTATATATCAATGATACCTTAATAAAAACAAATGAGCAAACAAAAAATTACTAAGTATGAAGTTAAAAAACACAAAAGTAGTAAAATCAACTATACACAAAATAAGTCAAAGGATACACTTATAATGCAGATTATGACATCTAATACATAAAGTGTGGAGGATGAAGAAGAGTGAAAAAGAACTACTTTCAGATTGTGTTCAAAACAGAGTGACCATCAACAGTATAGACTGTTATGTATTTAGGAAACTATCCATGAACCTTATTGTAACCACAAACCTAAGCCTATAATAGATACACAAAATTTTTTTAAAAGAATTCAAAACAGACCACTAAAGAGAACCATCAAAAAACAGCAGAAGAATATAAGAGAGGAAAAAAGGAAGAGAGAGGAACTACAAAAAACAACCAGGAAACAATTAATAAAATGGCAGGAGTACATACTATCAATAACTACCTTAAATATAAATGGACTGAAAGCACCAATGAAGACACAGGGTGACAGATAAAAGATTGGATAAAGAAACAAGACCCATCTATATGCTGCCTACAAAACTCATTTCAGGTCTAAAGACATATAGAGACTGAAAGTGAAAGGATGGAAAAAGATATTTCATGCAAATAATAGGGAGAAAAAAGCAGAAGAGAGTACATATGTCAGACAAAATAGACTTCAAAACAAAGAAAGTAACAAGAGACAAAGAAGGATATTACATAATGATAAAGGGGTCAGTCCAGCAAGAAGATATAACCATTATAAATATCTTTGCACCCAACATAGGAGCACCTACATATGTAAAACAAATACTAACAGAATTAAAGGGGGAAATAATCTGCAACTCATTCATATCAGGGGAGTTTAACATGCCACTTAGATCAATGTGCAGATCAACCAGACAGAAAATAAATAAGGAAACATAGGCACTGAACATATATTAGATCAGATGAACTTAACAGATATCTACAGAGCATTCCACCCCAAAAGCAGCAGGATACTATTTTTTCAAGTGTACATGGAACATTCCCCAGAATAGATCACATATTAGGTCACAAAAAAGAGCCTCAATAAATTAAAGAAGATTGAAATTGTATGAAGAAACTTCTCAGGCCACAATGGTATGAAATTAGAAATAAATAACAAAAGAAAACAAAAAAGCCTGTGAACACATGGAGGCTAAAAAACATGCTTCTAAATAATCAGTAAATCAATTAGCAAATTAAAACAGAAATCAAGTGATACATGGAGAAAAATGAAAACAAAAATATAACAGTCCAAAATCTGTGGGATGTCTCAAAGCAGTTGTAAGAGGGAAGTACATAGCAATAGAGGCCTACCTCAAGAAAAGAGCAATCCCAAATAAACTATCCAAAGTAACAGTTAAAGAAAACCAAAAAAAGAACAAATGAAACCCAAAGTTAATAGAAGAAGGGATGTGATAAAGATCATAGAAGAAATTAATAAAATAGAGAAGAATAGAAACAATAGAAAAAAAATCAATGAACCACAAGCTGGTTCTTTGAGAACATAACAAAATAGACAAACCCATATCCAGACTTACCAAGAAAAAAAGAGAGCATACACAAATAAACAAAATCAGAAATAGAGTACAGTCACAACTGACACCATCGACCTGTGGGTCTCTTCTTGTGCCAATACCAAATTGTCTTGATCATTATGAATTCTATGAAAAATTATGTGGCAATAAACTGGACAACCTAGAAGAAATGGACACATCTTTAAAAAATACAACCTTTCAAGACTGACCCAGGAAGAAACAAAACATCCAAACAGGCCATTTACCAGCAATGAAATTGAATTGAATCCAAAAACTCCCAACCAACAAAAGTCCAGGACCAATGGCTCCAGAGCTGAACTCTACCAAACATTTAATGAAGAACTAATACCCATCCTTCTTAAAGTATTCCAAAAGGTAGAAGAGAAGGGAACACTTCCAAACTCATTCTATGAGGCCAGCATTACTCTAATCTCAAAGCAGACAGAGACACTACAAAAAAAGAAAATTGAAGACCAATATCCCTGATGAACATAGATGCAAAAACCCTCAACAAAATATTAACAAACCAAATTTAAAAAATACATCAAAAAGATCATCCATCATGACCAAGTGGGATTTAGTTCAAGGAAGCAAGAATGATACAATATTTGTAAGTCAATCAACATGATACACCACATTAACAAAAAATAATAATAATAAAAACCACATGATCATCTCAGTATATGATGAAAAAGCATTTTGCAAAGCTCAACATCCATTCATGATAAAAACTCTAAACAAAATGGGTACAGTGGGTGCATACTCAACATAATAAAGGCCATATATGACAAACCCACAGCCAACATCATAATTAAAAGTGAAAAGCTGAAAGGTTTTCTTCTAAGATTAGGAACAAGGCAAAGATGTCCACTCTAACCACTTTTATTCAACCTAGTACTGGAGGTCCAAGACAAAGATAAAAGGCATTCAGATTGGTAAGGAAGAAGTTAAAAACTCTCACTATTTGCAGATGACATGATGTTATACATAGAAAGCCCTGAAGACCACACTAAAAATCTATGAGAACTAATAACTGGATTTAGCAAAGTTGCAAGGTACAAAATTAATACACAGAAATCTGTTGCATTCCTATACTAACAATGAACTAGAAGAAAGAGAAATCAGGAAAGCAAATCCATTTGCAATTGCATCAAGAAGAATAAAATACCTAGGAATAAACCTAATCAAGGAGGTGATAGACCTTTAATCTGAAAATTATAAGACACTCATGAGAGAAATTAAAGATACCAATAAATGGAAATCTAACCTGTGCTCTTGGATAGGAAGAATTAATATTGTCAAAATGGCCATCCTGCTCAAAGCAATTTTCACATTCAATGCAATTCTTGTCAAAATACCAACAGGATTCTTCAATGAACTAGAAAAAATAGTTTTAAAATTCATATAGAACAACAAAGGACCCCAAATAGCCAAATCATCCTGAGAAAGAAGAACAAAACTGGGGGGATTATGCTTCCTGACTTCAGTCTTTACTACAAAGCCACAGTGATCAAGACAATTTGGTATTGGCACAAGAAGAGACCCACAGGTCAATGAAACAGAATAAAGAGCCCAGATATAAACCCACATATATAAACATTTATGGTCAATATTAATATACAATAATAGAGCAATGATTATACAATGGGGAAAAGACAGCCCCTTGAACAACTGGTGTTGGGAAAACTGGACAGCTACGTGTAAGAGAATGAAACTGGATTATTGTCTAACTTCATACACGAAAGTAAATTTGAAATGGATCAAAGACCCTGAATGTAAGACATGAAACCATAAAACTCTCAGAAGAAAATATAGGCCAAAATCTCTTGAATATGAACATAAGCAACTTTTTCCTGGATACAGCTCCTTGGGCAAGGGAAACAAAATCAGAAATGGATGAGTGGGACTAAATCAAACTAAGGAGCTTCTGTACAGCAAAGGACACCATCAACAGAACAAAAAGGCATCCTACAGTATAGGAGAATATATTCATAAACTATCCAATAAGTGGTTTAAAACCAAAATATACAAAGGACTCATACACCGCAACACCCAAAAAATCAATAACCTGATTAAAAAATGGGTGGAGGACCCGAACAGGCACCTCTCCAAAGAAAAAATACAGATGGCCAACAGGGCACATGAAAAGATGCTCCACATCACTAATAATCAGGGAAATGCAAATTAAAACCACAATGAGATATCACCTCACACCAGTTAGGATCGTCAGTATCCAAAAAATGAGAAACAACAAATGCTGACAAGAATGCAGAGAAATGGGAACCCTCCTACCCTGTTGGCGGGTATGTAAATTTGTGCAACGGTGTGGAAAGCAGTATGGAGGTTCCTCAAAAAACTAAAAATAGAAATAGGATTTTACCCAGGAATTCCACTCCTAGGAATTTGTCCAAACGAGATTCCTGATCCAAAAAGACATATGTGCCCCTATGTTTATTGCCGCACTGTTTGCAATAGACAAGATATGGAAGAAACCTAAGTGCCCATCAGTAGATGAATGGATAAGGAATAGGTGGTACATATACACAATGGAATATTATTCAGCCATAAACAGAAAAGAAATCCTCCCTTTTAGATGATTAGAGGGTATCGTGCTCAGTTAAATAAGCCAGGTTGAGAAAGACAAATACCAAATGATTTCACTTATTTCTGGAGTATAAAAACAAAGCAAAACAGAAGGAACAAAATAGCAGTAGACTCATAGACACCAAGAAGGGACTAGGAGTTACCAAAGTGAAGGGATTGGAAAGGGTGGGGGAGGGACTGGGAATGGAATTAAGGGGCACAATAATTCACAATCACAATACTGGCTGGTCATGGGGATGATAAGTACAGCACAGAGAATACAATTAAAGATTTTATAATATCTTACTACATTGATGAACAGTGACCACACTGGAGAGGGTAAGGACTTGATAATATGGTGAATGTTGAACCACTGTGTTGTGTATTTGAACACAACATAAGATTGTATATCAATGATACTTTAATTAAGAAAAGGCATCCTGATAAATATATCTATGAAAACTTACAAGTAATATACTGGATGCTTTCATCCTAAGATTAGGAACAAAGGTAGGATACCCATTATTATTACTTCTGTTTAACATTGTTCTGGAAGTCCTATTCAATATAACAACAAAAAGAAAAGAAGAAATTAAACTATCCTTATTTACATATGAGGAGATTGCCTATGCAGAAAATCCCAAAGAATCTACAGCTACTAAAACTAAGAAGTCTAGTAAGGTCACAGGATATATGATCAGTACTATACAAAACTAAATTGTATTTCTATGCTATCTATGAAAAATCAGAAACTGAAACTTTAAAAACACTTTATAACACTACAAAAATAAATACTTAGGGATAAATCTAACAAGATTTGTGCAGGATTTGTAAATTAAAATGTGCGAGACATTGATGACAGAAATTTTAAAAGACTGAAATAAATGGAGAGAGATATCATTTTTGTTCTTCATAAGACTCAGTGTAGTTAGCTTGACAGTTTCCCTCAAGTTGATGTATAGATTCAAAGTAATCGCAATCAAAATCTCAGTAGGTTTTTAAAAAAATAGTATTGACATGATGATTCTAAAATTTATATGGAAGAAATTTATAGGCTTAAACAAACATCTATACGTGAGTATATACAGCAGGCTTCCTTCATTATAGTGAAAAATTGGAAACAACCCAAGTGTCTGTCAACTGGTGAATAGACAAATTGTAGTATAGGCATATACTACATCCATGTGATACTGTCCAGATATGAAAGGGAACAAACCACTAATTTTTGTAACAGTATGGGTGAATCTCTAAAGCATCATGCTAAGTAAGGGAAAGGATCCATATACAAAAGTTTATATACTGTATGATTTTGAAAAACAAAAACAAAGTGGGGGACTCAGCTCTGATTTCACGACTTACTGAAAGCTGTAGTAATTAAGAGAGTGTGGTATTGATCTAAGAATAGACATACAGGGATCAATGGAACAGAATGGATATTCCAGAAATAGACTTGCACATGTATGCTTAGTTATCAACAAAATGCCAAAATAATTCAATGGAAGGCAAGATAATCTTTTCAATAAATGTTAGTGCAATTGAACATCTGTGTGCAAAAGAATTTCAACTTCTATTACTACATACAAAATGTACTTGAAATGAATCATAGACTAAAATATAAGAGCAAAAACTTAAAAATTCTAGAAGGAAACCTTTGCAAATTTAGATTAGGCAAATGTTTCTTAGGAAAACAAAGTATGAACCATAGAAGAAAAACAGATTAGTTAGACTTTTTTCAAAATTAAAAATTTTGCTCTTTGAAAGATAATGTTAAGAAAATGAAAAGACAAGCCACAGATGGTGAGAAAATAATTGCAAAACACATATTTGGTAAAGGACTTGTGTCCAGAATATTAAGAACTCTTTCAACTCAATAATACGAAGGTGCAAAATCCAGCTTTTAAGTATAGACATGTTTTACACAGATATTGCAGAGGATATGTGGATGACAAGTGAGCACATAAAAATTTGTTTGAAATTCATAGTTATTAGGGAAATACAAATTGAAACCTCAGTGAGATACCACTATCTACCTACGTTAAAATGGCTACTGTTTTCTTTTTAAATCAATAACTAAGAAAACTAAATAATGGCAAGGGTGGAGATCTCTCTTACTCACCAATGACAGTAGAGAATAGTATATCCACTTTAGAAAGCAGTTTGGTAGTTTCTTATAGAGTAAAACATATGCTTACTAGCAACCGTACTTATAGGTATTTACTTAAGAGAAACACAAATATAGGTCTATCCAAAAACCTGTACATATAGAAGTTTTACTCAGTCAAAACTAGAAATAATCAAATGTCCATCAGCAGTGAATGTGTATAATCAAATGGTGCTGCATCCATATCATGGAATACTACCTTTCAATAAAATGCAGCGAACCACTATGCAACAGTATGGATGAATCTCTAAAGCATCGTGTTAAGAGAAAGAATCCAGATGCAAAGGATACATACTGTATGACTTTATTTATATGACATTCTGGAAAAGTCATTTAACCAATCTCCCATTCTTCTTGCTCCACTGTGATAATGATCCTTTCTCATTCCACTTAGGCTCCAACATGCTAAGCCAAGCCACCCTTCTATACAAATAACTTTCTCACCCCACTCAGAATCTGACTTTTTTCATAGGCTGTCCTTCTCACCCTGTTTGGGCTTTAACACCCTGTGTTGGGGCCACCTCTCTACAGAGATTCTCTTCTCACTATGCTCAGATTCTTATACTAAACGATGGGCCCCTCTCCTGCATGGAAATCCTCACCATGATTGGGGTCTGACATCCCTTGCCAGGGTGTCCTTCTATCTTCCTTGTCATCCTGCTCAAGATCTGATACTCTATACCTAACAGACCTCCAACATGGATACCCTCCACCCCACATGGGCTGTGTCACTCTACTTTGGGATGCCCTCCCCACATGTTCACCAATAGAATTCTCTTCTCTTTGGAAGATGGAGAACAAATATTGTAGAACTACAGCAAACAAGTAATTTATCCAAGATACTACAAGTCAAAATAAGTTATCCTAATTTTTTGACTCTGATAATCTTTCTGAAAGTTAAGTTGTTTCAAGTATCAGGTATGGTGGGAGTTTATACTAAGAATACTCAGGAGATAAGTGTTCTTGGCAGTCACAGAGAAAGGACTTGTGAGAACTCAAAAAATGTTCAGGATATAGCAGCAACTGTGGTGCCTCAGTTGGCATGTGTTATGGAATACAGCATGATGGAGATGAAACTAGAGAAGTAAGTTGCACCCTTTATACACATTATAAGCAGGTGGAGCCTGATAGCAGGGCTGAGAATATACTGAATTAAAGTAATGGCAGAAGAATCAGCTAAGAGGCTACTATAACTGGTGAAAATAGAATAAGTGATCATCAAAACTAAGGTCGTAACAATAGTGCACAGAAGAATCAGGTTTAAGAGACATTTTTGGGTTAGCATTTATGTAAATTGAGTTTCGTAGTTTTGAAGTATCTGTAGGATTGTCAGGATGTGCTGTCCATGAGTTGGAAAGGTGGGTTTGGAACTTTATTTATGGGCAGTCATCAGTGTATAGGTCATCGCTGAAGCCATTGGTATGGCTGATTACTCAGGGAGAGAAAGGAGACTGAGAATGGAGCTGTGCTAGTTTCCCGTTGCTGCTCTAACTAATTACCACAAAACTTAGTGGTTTATGGCAACATAAATTTATGATCTTACAGTTCTAGAAGTCAGAAGTTCTAGAATGGATGCCAGTAGGGCTGCATAACTCCAGGCTCTGGAGAGAATTTGTTTCCTTGCTTCTAGAAGCTCTGGAGGCCACCATCATTCTTTGGCTCCTGGCTCTGCATTACATAGCCTTGTGCTCCTTTACTTTTGTCATGATGTCATGATTTCTCTAGCTTTTCCCTCTTGCCTTACTCTTAGATGGACCCTTGTGATTACATTGGGCCCATCTGGATAATCCAGTATAATTTCCCCATTGCAATATCCTTAGTTTAATCATATAGTCAAAGTCTCTTCTGCCATGCAAGGTAACATATTAATAGGCTCTAGAGATTAGGACATGATCTTTGGAGGGCATTTTTCTGCCTATCACAAGAAATGAGAAGAATTTAAGATAAAGGAACCCACAAAGGCCTCTT
Organism: Manis pentadactyla; assembly: GCF_030020395.1. NCBI lineage: Eukaryota > Metazoa > Chordata > Mammalia > Pholidota > Manidae > Manis > Manis pentadactyla. Next base: position 40,701,278 of record NC_080022.1, on the reverse strand, counting down.
TGTATTAATAATTCTACCAGTTATTTAAATATAAACCTTAGTCATCTTTGACTCTACCCTTCACCTTATCTTCTACTCTCACTCCCTTTCAGTGACCCAGTTTTGTTCATTATTTCTTACTGATGTATTTGAGATCCAAACCTTTTCCATTCCAGATGTCACTACGCTTATCAGATCCTCAGTCCCTTATGCCTGATATATTGTGATTGTGTTATGGCTTTCTGTGTGTTTTTTCTTTTCCCTTTTTGGTCCAATCTAATCATCAATGTCAGATTAATTTTTGTGAAATACTATATTTGGCCATTTCATCTCACTTACTTAAAAATCTTCCATGGTTTTCAAACCCCTCTATTGTCTGGCCTCTGTATATTCCACTTGACTTCAGTTAAATTTTACTCCCAACATGTGATATGCACATGCACATGCACATGTTGACTCCCTTCTTGATTTTCCCATTTGTACGCTTGTCTGTTTCTTCCTTTTTTTAAACTTTCCTTAAGACTGAGCTGTTTTACCTCATGGTCCCAATCCATCATTATGCAGCTGTCACCAAACTATATTAGGATATGCATACCACTACTTGACACTTAATATATACATTAAATTATAAACTTTGTTTCTGTGTATGTAACATGGTGGTGTGAGATGCTATTTTCCTGAATTAAGTTTGCACAGACTGTTCTCTCTTCCCCTTAAATTTGGAACTGGAGATTATCTTGTTCAAAAGTTGCTGAGCCACTCAGGCAGTTGAGATCCTGATTGTCCCGAGAACTGATGCAGCTAAGGAGTAGAGAAAGGAGCAGGAGAAAGATAGCGGATCTGAAAGATAATGGATCAGGGATAGCCTGTGTGCATACTCTGGCATAGCAAGAAATACAATTTGCATGTATGTTAAATGACCATCTCTGTAGCTAGTGGGGGCTTCAAGCCACCCTGCTGGAACTCCCTTCCCAGAGGACTGTCCAGTGAACACAAGTACTCTAGCCTCAAGAGGCTTCAGGGTAGGGCCGCTGGTAATGAGGTCCATGGGTATCAAAAGAAGTAGAAAATGTCTAAGTTAACTGAGGATGCTATGCTACTTCTGAGGAAAATCCCAAGAGATGAGTTTTTGGTCATAGCTATTATTCAGAGGAGAAGAAAGTTGTACATTTTAGGGCCTGTGATACCAAAAGGAGGAAGAACCAGGTATTAATTTGGTTCTGACAGGGAGACTATGAACTAAAAGGCCTGTACAAGTGTAATTACATTTTGGCTAGCCTTCTTTTTCATATACTGTTTTTTTATTGTTGTTAGAGATGTTGGTAATTACACTAGACCAATGATTTTCAATAGTCTTAGTGTTTGTCACTCATATAGAAATGAGGTTATCAGATTTGCCACATGGTATGACATGGGAAGAATCTGACAGGTAAAGAGCCTACAAAGTTAAGTGGTGCTGCTGGTCAGTGGAGCTCTTTCTGGTGTTCCCCTACTACTCCAGTGAGTATGTTGAAAGGAAAAAAAAATTACCATATATTTATAGCCAAGTGACTACATGGGATAAGTGATAAGTGGGATAAAAATTTCTGAACAGTCCTTTAATAGGACAATTTTAAGTATGGTAAAACCCCATTCTGATGTGAACCAAGTAAGTTCCAAAATTTTTAATTGCATGAAACACAAGATCACAATATTGTGAGACTTCAGAAAAAAAGCGGAGGTAAGCTTGTACAGCTAGTGGCCCATGGACACAGGTCTGCTTACATGAATCACATCCAACCAGATACTAGCTGTGGTGCTGGCAGTTGTTTCTTCTGGCTGAAATATTGACAGAAATGATTGTTTAGTGTTTAGATTGCTCTGTGTTTAGTTGAGACTTCTAGACAGCTGCAATGATTCCAGGAATCCCCTCCATGGTTGGCACTCAATCTGTTGGCTGCTCTAGAGAGGTAGGGCCAGAATATGGGGCTAGAGGGACCCACTCTCTGTCCTACTGATCTTTCTGATGTGTTGAATGCTGTTTCTTTGTATGGCTTCTGCCTTCCATCCATTGTCTGTTCCTATTCTCCCTCCAGCACCCCTCCCACACATACAGAACCATAAGAATCTAGTTTATCCATGTTGGAGAACAGAGCCTGGGTGGAGACAGGAGCCAATTGCCGGTTGTGTTATATTCAAATTCACCTTATTGTAGGGCTCATTATTTTTGGATTTTTCTGTATTTAAAACTAGGTTTCTGAGAAAAGCACTGAAATTATATAAAAACTAATCATTATTGAATTGTTTTTTCCTGAAAATCTAACACTTTCTTTGTTTGCAAAGTTGGGAATTACAAAAGGTGGTATGATATTAGTGGAAAGGGTACTAAACCAGAAGTCAGAAGGTTTGGTGCTGTTCCCACTTCAACAAGTGCATTTATGGTAAGCCACACACTATACTAAAAGTTGTTCTATTACTAACAACTAAGATATCCAATCTTTGATATGAAACATCTCATTTTGTCCCATTTTACTCATTAACAAAATGAGAGTATCTCAAATATGAATATAAAATTCTTTAGATGATTTCTAATAGGAAAAAAATGAACACAAAAGAATTCTATATTTTGTTTGAGTCTACACTTATAATGTTATTTTTTTGTGGTTCTTATTAACATTTTGAAAGAATCATAACTCTAATATTAATTATCTAAAGTAAAATTTTTAGTTTCAATAATTGAAAGGGAAAAAATTAATAATCCATTTTTCCTTCACCTTATTATAAAATAAATGACCTCTCTGAAGTACCTCTCTGTGTTTCCTGAATTCACTGGCTGACAGCCAGTCTTACACATTAGTTCATGCAGTGTAAGTTTGAACTAAACTAGAATAGATTTTTATTCATTCTTTCAATACCTTTAATGAGGAAATTCTATCACCAGGAATATTTCTGGAAACTACATACTAATTCTAATCTTCATAAAATAGGTAGATGTTTTACCTGAAAAGAAACTCCATCTATAGTCTGTCCTAGGTACTGAGGCCTTTAAGTATATATACGTATATAAAGTTTATATATGTAAACTTTATACATATATCTATATTCTCTCTATAAATATATGTATATGTTGTTAATTATATATAATATGTAACATGTATATTACATTAATTATATATTATAACTAATTATATATAAACTACATCAATATAAATATAAAACCATACTTTTATATATAATATGTAAAGATATATACTTATATATTGTAAATATATGTATTTGTATATTATATAGCATAATATATACACAATAAATTTATGATATATATTGTACAATAATTATATAAAACATATATATAAGATACAAATTTTCCTTCCCTTTGGACTCTGGTTCTCAGACAGTTACACTGTTTTAATACTTAAAAAGTTTTCCAACCTTGTAGCCAGAGACGGGTAAGATTCCTCAAGGGAAGAACAACCTAAGACAGGCACAGTCGCAGGGGGGCCATCAGGTGAGAAATTGGGGATCAACAGAGGTGAGGCTTAGAACCTCACCCCCACTGTTTTGAGAGAAATCTTCTGCATCCGTGGATGTTTTGTTGCCCTTGTCTAGCTCGGATTAACACATAGTCTACAGGCACACACCTGATCATCTACATTTGCCCTCTTACAGCACTAAATTATGTTTTCTAACTTTATCTTGCATCTACCTACCACTTCAGCATTTTAGTAAAAAAAAAAAAAAATACGGGAGAAATGTGGGATTCACATATAAATCAAGTATAAAAATCAAATGGATAATCATATCTGACTTGATTGTTCATAGTTCATGATGCGTGATCAAAACCGAAAGTTTCTGTGATATGACTGCCCTTGCACTGTTCACCATATAAGAACTTATTCACTACGTAAGAACTTGTTCACCATGTAAGAACTTGTTCGTTATGCTTCAGAAGATTGGAGACTGTTGAGAATTAGGCTTGGGGTTGATTAATGATTGTGCATTGAGTCCCCTATACAGAATTTTATTGTTGTTAACAACCATTTGATCAATAAATATGAGAGATGTCCTCTCAAAAAAAAAGTTTTCCAACTTTGAACTGATTCCAGAGCCTTCATTTTCTCCCTGCCACATTGCTTCTTAGTAAGAACATTTTAAAACTATGAAAAAAAAACAAAAAAATCTTAAGTGGCAAGTTTCATGCATTATTGATTGAATTCTAAAATGGTAAACCACTTTGAAAGCCTGTTTGTCACTTTTATTTTTAAATAATTTTAAAAATAATTAATACATTACCTTATGACCCAGCAATTCCACTCCTAAGTATTTACTTAAGAGAAATGAAAATTTTCATAAAATGAATTGTCCACAGAAAGATTTGAACAGGAATGTTAATATCAGCTTTATTCATAATACAGCCAAAAAGTAGGCAACAACACAAATATCCACCAACAAATGAAGAAGTGATACATTTGTACAATGGAATATTATTCAAAAGTAAAAAAGAATGAAATACAGATATATGCATGCATCAATATGGATAAATCTCAACATGTTGAGTGCAGGTAGGAAATACAAAAGAATATGTATATGCTATATGATTCCATTTATATGGTGTTCAAAACTAAGGCAAAACTAATATATGGTAATAGAAATGAGAACAGTAATTGCTTTTGGATGTGGGGGAACTGACAGGAAAGAGACATAAGGAAACTTCTTAAGGAGATAGAACTGTTCTGTATCTTGACTGGAATTACAGTTTCATGAGTATGCATTTGTTAGCTTATCAAACTGTCCTCTTGAGACATGTATTTTATTTTATAAAAGTATACCTCAACAAAAAAATATTTTGGGGGGGAAAAATTAATGAATGGTAGTTCTCCCAAACCCTATTTCATTTCATGCCTTCATTTATTCATTCAAATATTTTTTGAACACCAACGCTCTTACTAGGTGCTAGGAATATAGTGAATAAAGTATAGAAAATTCTACTCTTATTATATATGCATGGTAATGGGGGAACAAACAATAGCAAGATAAATATATGTATTTATCTTTAGATATATGCATGTATCTTGGATGGTGATAAGTTAAGAATTTAAAAAGGGGGATATGAAACACTGGAAGGGTTTTTAATTTTTGGTGGGTTGGCCAGGAAAGACCACACTGAGAAGGTAGCTTTCGAGTCAAGACCTAAAGGAAGTGAGGGAGGTAACATTTCTTGCCAAAGTGTATTTCAGGAAGAAGGAAAAGCAGATGCAAATGGCCCTGAAAATAAAAGCATCCTTGATATGTCAAGGAATAGCAAGCAGGGCAGTATGGAGCAGAATGAGCAAAAGATAGAATTCTTGAGTATGAAGTTAGAGGAGTAAAGAAGGAGGCCATCTTTGTCATAGTAGAACTTAGGTTTTATTCTAAGTGAGACAGAAATCCATTGGAGTGTTTTGACGAGAGAAATGACAGTATCTGCTTGTATACAGATTAACACGATTGCTCTAGCTGACGTACTGATAATAGATTCTGGGAAGTGGGGGTTGGGGTGGGGGACAAGATTAGAAACAAAGATACAGGAGAAAATATTAAAGTAGTTGAGATGAGAGATGGTGGCAGTTTGAAAAACGGTGATAACAGTGGGGATTGTAAGAATGATTAAAGTCTGGATATATTTTAAAGATGGAGCCAGTAGGATTTGCTGTCTAATTGAATATGAGATAGATGAGTTCAAGTTTTCTGTCTATATAACTGAAAGTATGGTGTTGCCAGGAGGGATTGGTTTGAGGGTGAATATCAAGGCCAGCTTTTAACACATTTATTTTGAAATACTGTTAAATATACAAGTAAAGATGCCAAAGAGGCAATTAGATAAACAGGCCTTGAGTTCCAAAATAATAAGTGGTCTAAGAATTGAGTCTTGGAGTACTCCAACATTTAGAGATTCTTATTCATTCATTCATTCATTTCCAAAGGACAAAGTGTTTAATTGGGGGTCAGAGTAAAAGACCACAGTCTGAGAGGTGACATAGTTCTGGGACAGTACTGATTGAGAGACCTTGAACAAATCACTGCTTGACTCTGGGTCCATGTTAGACTTGAATCAGCATTTTCAAACTGCAGGCTGAAAATCTGACACCACCTAGCACATAGAAGCATCCATACCTTGGAGCTGATCTTATAAAGAGCTGGAGCAGATGGAGGCCAGGGATATGAAATATCCCGAGTGAGTGTGTGTCTCGCTCAACTTGTCCATCTCATGTCCAAAGTCCTTGGGGAACCAGAGCAGGCAAGTGCAGAGGTTTGGAGGAGTAGGGGGTTAATTCTGTTATTTATTTTTAAAAAGTTATAAATTCAGGTGGCTTAGCATTTAAAAGGTACAAATGAGTGAATAATGAGATATCTACCCTCCTATTTAGTTCTCTTGTCCTCAAGCAACTAGTGTTACCAACTAGTTTCATATGTATGGCTGTTCAGTTTTCTATCATATGAATTATGAACATAACTAGCTCCCAGTTGATGAATACCAAGTTGCTTCCAAATTTTTGCTAATACAAGTTCTGCTGCAATTAGAAACCTTTTACATATATCATTTCATATATATGTGAATAAGTGTAGACTAAATTCCTCTAAGTGGGGTTGTTGGGTTAAAAGATATATACATTTTTAGTTTTGATAGATTTTGCCAAACTGTCCTCCATGGAAATACCACCATACACTTCCATCAGTAATGTATGAGGACTTCCAGTTCCCAGTTCCACATATAGGGAGATTCGAAGTCACCACTCCATGCCAACAACAAGTAAAAAGCTGGACAGACTGGAAAATAAACAAATTATTTTTGGATCTGTAGAAGAGGGGAGGGCAAAGGGCAAACCATTGCCCCCAAGATATGAAAAAGTGAATACAGGTGGGTCATGGCTTACCAGAGCAGAGACTCATGGTGGAAACTGCACCAGGAACCAGTGCCGGGAAAAGAAAACCTGAATTGAAATTGATGAATTGCTAGAGGCTCAGTGAGGACAAGTGTGAAAGTTAAAAACTTCAGGGGACCCAGTCATAGGAAAGCCCCAGCAATGTTGTGAGATTTCTTTCCTGGAGTTTGACCAGGTTCCCACAATAACTACCAGAGAAAAACCCCCTCATGTTTCCAACCTGTGGAGGGGTAAAGGAACCATTTTGTAGTATGCCAGAACACTCTGTTCTTTTTAACAAGGCCTGTCCTTATGGAAAACTAGTTAACCAGAGCCTAACCTGTTGGACTATTGTCCAAGCATAACTGTCCTGGGAGAAGAAAAATACCCAACTCTAGCCCTCTTTAGCCATCCTGCCTCATCTACAAGGGAAGAAAAAAATGGAAAAACACTTGTGAAGTTCACACTCCAGAAGCATAGGTTCACTTAAAAGACTGAGACCTTATCATAGGATTATAGAATGCTTCCCCTCCCCCTGACCCCTTACCACAACATTACTAAAGGCCTACTTACAGCAGGTCTTTTTACCCAGTACATCATGTAAAGTTATCAAGAAAAAATTGCAAGGCAAAAAAACAGTTTGAAAACACAGAGCAAACATAAGAATAAGACATAGCAGGGACACTGAAATTATTGGAATGGGAATTTAAACCAACAGAGATTATTACTATGCTAATGACTCTAATGGATAAAGTAGCATGCAAAAATAGATGTGTGATGTAAACAAAGAGATGGAAATACTAAGAACAAAATAGAATAGAAATCTCCAAAACTGAAAATCAAAGAGAAAAATGACTGGGAAAAAAATGAATAGAATATCCAAGGACTGTGGGACAAATACAAAAGGTGTGCCATATATGTAATGGGAATACTGGAAGAAGAGGAAAGGGAGAAAGGAAGAGAAGAAATATTTGAAACAATGATTAAGAACTTACCAAAATTAATGTCAGACACACAGTCACAGTTTCAGAACTCTGAGAGCGTCAAGCTGGATGAATGCCCAAAACTACACCTAAGCATTTTGTTTTCAAATTATAGAAAATCAAAGATAAAAAATTCTGGAAGAAACCAAAGGGGAAAAAACCCTTACCTATGAGAACAAAGGTAATTTACATCTCACTTCTCAGAAATCATGCATGCAAGAAAAGAATGGAGAGAATATCTAAAGTGGTAAGAGAAAAACCCACCTACCTAGAATTCTGTACCCTGTGAATTTTATCCTTCAGAAGTGAAGGAGACAACTCAACACCAAAACCCCCAACAAATAATCCAGTGGGCAGAAGACCTGAATCGACATTTTCCCAAAGAAGGCACACAGACGGCCAACAGACGCATGAAAAGATGCTCAACATCACTAGTCTTCAGGGAAATGCAAATCAAAATCACAATGAGGTAGCACCTCACACCATTCAGAATGGGTACTATCCAAAAGACAAGATATAACAAGTGTTGGTGAGGAAGTATAGAAAAGGGAACCCTCCTACACTATTGGTAAGACTTTAAATTGGTCCAGCCACCATGGAAAACAATATGGAGGTTCCTCAAAAAACTAAAAATATTATGACCCAACAATTCCACTTCTAGGAATTTACAACATGGATGGACCTAGAGGGTATCATGCTAAGTGAAATAAAGCAGATAGAGAAAGACAAATACCATGTGATTTCACTTACATGTGGAATCTAAAAAAACAAAAATAACAATAAAAAAGAAATAGAATCATGTATATACTGACAACATACATACTGTTGGTTACCATAGAGAGGAGGGTGAGGGGATAGTTGAAGGGGATAGAGGTACAAAATTTAAATTATAAAATAAATTAATCATAGGAATAGAAATACAACATAGAGAATATAATCAATAATATTATAATATTTCAATATGGTAACAAGAGTAACTATACTTACTATGGTGAGCATTTAGTGATGTATATAATTATTGCATCACTATATTGTACATTTGACATCAATGTAATACTGTAGAACAACTATATTCCAATGAAAAATACAGAAAACAGAAGTGAAGGACAAATAAAGGCTTACTCAGACAAACAAAAATTGAGAGAATCTGTTGCTAGTAGACTCTGTCTTGCAAGAAATGTTAAAAGTTCTTTAGAGAGAAGGAAAATAATGTAAGTCAGAAACTCAGATCTCTATAAAGAAAGGGAGAGTATCAGTGAAGGAATAAGGACTAACTTAAAATTTTTATTGTTCTTAACTGATGCAAAAGACAAAATTTTGTTCAAAATAATGCAACAATGTATTCAATTGTGGGTTTGTATGCTTATATATATAAGTGAAATGAATGATAACCATTATATATGGAATGGGAGGGAAGAATTAGGATTATTTTGTTACTATATGGCACACACACTATGCATGACGTGTTATAGTGTTATCTGAAAGTGGACTTGAGTCACAGTAAATGCATATTTCAAACTCTAGGGCAACCATGAAAAAATGTTTTAAAAAGAGTTATAAACAGTATGATAAGAAAGAGAAAAAGGAATCATATAAAATGCTCAATTAAAACAATTTATGGGAATGCCTCTATTTCTCCAAATTCTCAACAATATGGTATATTCAACTTTTTTTTGCTAATGTAGGGAAACATAGTACAGTGCAGTTCTAATATGTTTTTGTTATTATGAGGAAGATTTTAAAAAATACTGTGAGGCATTTGTATTTTCTTTCTGTGAGCTGTCTGTTGCTTGAAGACTTTTTAAAGGAAAAAAATGAGTTTCAGAATTTTAAAAATGATATTGTAGACTAAAAAAGACTTTTGTCATTTAATTTTAGATCATTTTGAAAAAGCATTCCAAAAAAGATTGGGGGAATTTGTAAGGAACAATGATTCTACTTATATGTGATAGTTGCAGTGACCTAACTGTATATGTAACACAGAACAAAATTGAACAATTTCTATCAAATCTCTGGTACAATTATCTTCATAATAGATGAGTCAGAGAATTTATGTTTGAAAGACTTGTTGGAGTGAACTAGCCCAAGTTTCCCCACAGATACACAGATTTAACGATGATATAAGTAACCTTTATTCTCAAAATACCTTAATGAGAAGTACAAAATCCAGTTGAGAAATTTCAGTACTCCAGACAAGCACAGAGTTAAAGCTAGCTGCTGAAATGAGTAAAAAGAACAATTTCACTTACCTGTATCACAGCTCAACACCAAGAGAGATTGAAACTCCTCTTTTGCAAGGGGACAGAGAATGGGGCAAACTTCCAACATCCTTAGCCTTTCAGTGCACTCTCAGAGGGGCTAGCTTCTGTCTCATTTTCCATAGAGTGCTAAATGTAGTGGCAAAGTCCAGACACCTGGGATAGCTAAGGGAATGGACATATTCCTGCAGCTGGTATGGCTTTGCAAGATTGTAAAAAGCCATGTAAATAGACTTCACCCTGAGAGGGGAGGGGAAAGAGTGGAACATGCCCCCAAAGGCCCTGGTTTTTCAGTGCACCACCCAAGTGGTTTCCATGTCACCTCACACAGAGAACTGACATAACTGACTTAGGCACCACAATGGGAAAGAGATAATGGGGTCTCGAAAGGAAAAAAAAGAAAAGAATAAGAAGAAGACTGGGTGCCTGGGGAAGTTAGAACAAAGGCCCAGGATCCCTAGACAGGCTGAGTGGTGGAGGTCTTTGCCAGTCAAAGCCAATCTATATAGTCTGGGCAAGGGGATTGTTTCTTCAAATGTGTAGACACCAATGCAAAGTTACAAGTAACATGACAAATCAAGAAAACACAACACAACCAAAAGAACAAACCAAGCCCTAGTAATAGATCCTTTAAAAATGTAGATATATGAATTATCTGACAAAGAATTCCAAATGATAAATTTGAAGAAGCTCTGTGAGTTACAAGAGAACACAAGTAAATATATGAAATCAGGGAAACTAAATGAAATAAGTAAAATGATACATGAACAAAAGGCAAATATTAAAGGGATAGAAAATAAAAAGCCAAACACAAATTCTGCAGCTGAATAACACAATAACTGAACTAAAAAAAAATCAGCATCAGATTTGATCAAACGGAAGAAAGAATCAGTGAACTGAAAGTCAGATCATTTAAAATTATTCAGTTGGGAACAAAAAAGAATTAAAAAGTGTGAAAAAAGTCTAAGAGAATTTTGGGACACCACCAAGTGAAGCAATATATTCATTATGGAAGTCCCAGAAGGAGAAAAGAGACAGACAGAAAGGGGCAGAAAGCTTATTTAAAGATCCAATGACTGAAAACTTCCCATCTGTGGGGGAAAATAGACACTCAGATTCATGAATCTCAAAGAATCCCAAATAGGAAGACCTCTAAGAAGTCTACTTTGAGATACATTATAATCAAATTGTCAAATTCAAGGACAAAGCTAATTTTGAAAGCAGCAAGAGAAAAACAACTCATTATGTAAAAGGGAGCCTGCATGAAACTATCACCAGATTTCTTGACCGAAATCTTGCAGATGAGAAGGGACTGGGATGATATATTCAAAGTGCTAAAAGAAAAAACTGCAAATCAAAAATACTATACAAGACAAAGCAGGCTTTCAGAAATGGAGGAATAAAGACTTTCCTAAACAAACAAAAGGTGAAGGAGTTATCACCACTAGACCTGCCTTATAAGAAATGCTGAAGGGAGTTCTCTAAGTTGAAATGAAAAGATATTCAACAGCAACCATGAGAGTATATGAACGTACAAAACTCACTGGTATAGGTAAATATATAGACTATTATGAAATACTATAATGATGTAATGATGGTGTATAAAACATTTTAGGTGTAGTATAAAGTTTAAAGACAAAAGTATTAAAAATAACTGTAAATACACAGAAAATAATTAACAAACTGCAGTAGTAAGTCCTTCACTTATCAATAATAATTTTAAATATAAATAGGATTAAGCTCTCCAGTCAAAAGACATAGAATAGCTGATCGGATTAAAAAACCCAAGATCCAACTATACGCTGTCTTTAAGAGACTCACTTTAGAATTAAAGATAAACATGGGCTGGAAGTGTAGGGAGGGGAAAAAAGACGTTCTATGCAGAAGATAGCCAAAAGAGAGCAGGAGTGACTATACTTATATCAGGCAAAATTAACTTTAAGTCAGAAACTGTCATAAGAAACAAAGAAATATATTCTATAGTGATAGAAGGACAATTTATCAGGAAGAAATAACAATTATCATATATATGCACCCAGCATCAGAGCATTTAAATATATTAAGCAAAGATTGACAGATATGAAGGGAGAAATAGACAGTAATACAATAATAGTAGGAGACTTCTGCCCCAATTTCAATAATGGATATAACATTCAGACAAAAAATAAGGAAACAACAGATTTGAACAGTCCTGTAGACCTAATGGTTGTAGTGGACATACACAGAACATTTTATCCAACAGTAGCAGAATACACATTATTTTCAAGTGCACATGGAACAATCTCCAAGATAGATCATATGTTAGGTCACAAGTGTCAACAAATTTAAGAAGACTACAATCACACCAAATATGTTTCCCTGTCACAATGAAATGAAACTAGCAATCAATAACTGAAAAATACTGGAAAATTTACAAATATGTAGAAACTAAACAACACACTTAAACACCCATTGGGTCATGGAAGAAATAAATAAGAAATAAGAAAGTATCTCAAACCAAATAAAAACAAAACACAACATACCAAAATTCATGATATGCAACAAAACTGTACTAAGAGGGAAGTTTATAGTGATAAATGCCTATGGTAAGAAAGAAGAAAGATTCAAATGAACAATTTCAGTGCGCACCTCAAGGAGGTAGTAAAAGAATGAACTAAGCCCAAATTTATAGAAGGAAGGAAATAAAGATTAGAAGTGAAATAACTAAAATAGAGAACAGAAAAACAATAGAAAAATCAACAAAAATAATACGTGTTTTTTTGTAAAGAAACAAAACTGACAAATCCTAGGCTAAACAAAGAAAAAAACAGAGAAGACACAAAGAAAATCAGAAATGAAAGAGGAGACATTACAATAGATGCCACAGAAACAAAAAGGATCATAAGAAGCTATTATGAACAATTATATGTCATTAAATTGGATAGTGTAGAAGAAATGGATAAATTCCTAGAAACATACAACCTACCAAGACAGATTCATGAAAAATTAGAAAACTTGAATAGACCAATAACAAGAAGGAGAATTAATCAGTGATAAAAAAAAATCTCCCAACAAATAAAATCCCAGGACCTCGTGATTTCACAACTGAATTCTACCAAACATGTAATAATTAATACCAATCCATCTTAAACTCTTCCAAAAAATGGAAGAGGAAACCCTCAACTTCATTTTATGAAGTCAGCATTACTCTGATACTAAAGTCAGACAAAGACACTATAAGAAATTTAAACTACAGAGCAATACCCATAATGAATATAAATACAAAAATTCTCAACAAAATACTAGGAAACTGAATCCAAAAGCACATTAAAAGGATCATACACCATGGCCAAGAAGGATTTATTCCTGGGATGTATAGGTATTTCACTGTAGGCAAACGAATTAACATGATATACCACATTAACAGATTGAAGGATAAAAATTTCATGATCATCTCGATAGATGCACAGAAAACATTTGACAAAATTTAGCACCATTTCATGATAAAAACCCTCTAAAAACTGGGTATAGAAGAAATTTACCTCAACACAAGAAAGGCCAAATATGAAAAGCCCACAGCTAACATAGTCAACAGTGAAAAACAAAGCTTTTCCTCTAAGATCAGGAACAGCACAGGAATGTCCACTTTTTCTACTTCTACTCAACATTATATTGGAAGCCCTAGCCAGAAAAATTAGGCAAGAAAAATAAATATAAGGCATCCAAATCAAAAAGGAGAAAGGAAAATTATCTCTTCACAGATGACATGATCTTATATATGGAAAATACTAAATACCTCAAATCACTGTTAGAACTAATAAATGAATACAATAAAATTATTGTTTTTATACACTTAAAACAAATTATCCAAAAAGGAAATTAAGAAAACAAACCCATTTACAATACTGTCATAAAGAATAAAATACCTAGGAATAAATTTAACCAAGGAGTGAAATATTTGTATGCTGGAAACTAAATCATTGAAGAAGGAAATTAAAGAGGACACAAATAAACAGAAACATATCCAGGGTTCATGGATTAGAAGACTTGATACTGTTAAAATGTCCATACTACCCAAAGTGATCTATAGATTCAATACAATCCCTATAAAAAACTCAATGAAACTTTTTACAGAAATAGAAGAAAACAATCCTGAAAGTCATATGGAACCACAAAGGTCCCCAAATTAACAAGGTGTTCTTCAGAAAAAACAAAGCTAGAGCATCACACTTCCTGATGTTAAAATATATGACAAAGCTGTAGTAATTAGAACAGTATGACTGGCATTAAAAAAAAAGATTTATTAGAGACCATGAAACAGAATAGAGAGCCTAGAAATAAACGCATAAATATAGGATCAACTGATCTTTGACAAGGTGCCAAAAAATATACAATAGAGAAATTACAGTCTCCTCAGCAAATAATGTTGGGAAAACTGGGTAGCCACATGCAAAATAATGAAATTGAACCCTTTTCTTACACAATACTCAAAAATCAACTCAAAATGGATTAACAATTTAAATGTAAGACATGGAAATGTAAAATTACTAGAAGAAAACATAGGGGAAAAGCTTCATAACATTGGGCTTGGCAAAGATTAATATGATATGATACTGATATGGATATGACAACAAAAGCACAAGCAAAAGCAAAATCAGACAAGTGGGACTACATAAATTAGAAAGCTTCTGCATAGCAAAGAAAGAACAGAGTAAGACAAGACAGCCTACAAAATGGGAGGAAATATTTACAAACCATTTATCTGATAAAATATTAATTTCTAAAGTAAACAAGAAACTTCTGAAACTTAGCAGTGAAAAAAAAACACAACAAATAACCTATTTAAAAAATGGGCAAAGGACTTCAATACACATTTCTCCAAAGAAGACATACAAATGGCCCATAGGTTTATGAAAAGATGTTCAATATCATGAGCATCAGGGAAATGCAAATCAAAACCACATTGAGACGTCACCTCAGACCCATTAGGATGGCTGTTATAAAAAAAGGTAACAAGTGTTGGCAAGGATGTGAACAGATTGGTACCCTTCTACACTGTTGGTAGTAATGAAAAATGTTGCAGCTACTATGGAAAACAGTATGGAGATTCCTCAAAAAGAAATAAAATAGAATTACTATGTGATCAAGTAGTCCCTCTTCTGGGTATATACCCAAAGAATTGAAATCTGAATTTCAACAAAACAATTCACAATAGCCAAGATGTGGAAAAAACCGAAATGTTCAAGGATGGATGAATGGATAAAGAAAATGTGGTATGTATACATGTGATGGAATATTCAGCCTTGAAAAAGAAGAGAATCATGCCATATGTGACAACATGGATGAATTTAAAGGACATTTTGCTAAGTGAAATAAGCCAGTCACAGGACAGATACTGCATGATTCCCTTATATGATGTATCTAAAGTAGTCAAACTCGTAGAAGCAGAGTACCATGGTAGTTGCTGGGATGTAAAGGGAGGGGGAAATGGGGAATTGCTGTTCAATGGGTATCAGGTTTCAGTTAAGTAAGATGAATATATTCTAGAGATCTACTGTACAACATTGTGCCTATAATTAACAATACTGTATTATACACTTAAAATTTTGTTAAAAGGGCAGATCTTACCCTAAGTGTTCTTACCATAATAAATATTTTTTAATTTTTAAAGGACTTGTAAAGAGTTTTAAGCTATAGTACTTAATAAAAGAAAAGTAATGATTAAAAGGATATTCATGCTTTAGAGTTATCATTAAGGAAATGTGCTATTTATGTCCTATTCTTATTTATAGCTATCTAGAATGTTACAATAATATAACTAGCATTCCTATACTTTCATAATAGTGTATTATTGGAAAAATTTTGTCTGAAAATACAATAATCTGTTGAGTACATTTTAAAATTTGAATATTCAAAATTAATATTAATTGGCATACCTGGAAGACTTTGAGTAAATAAATCTTTAAATTCTATTTTAATCTCTGGGTTAAAATCTCAGATATTTGTCTGAATTTCTAAGAAGCAGGATTATGTTGTGACAAAAATTTGTGCTGTAAAGACTTGAATTAATGTTATGACTTCTTTCTAGCTGTGTTACCTTGGTGAGAATTTAGGCAGTCTCAATTTTCCTTATCAGCAAAGTAGAAATAAAACTATCAACTCAAAAGATTGTTGGGAGGATTATATTACTAATGTATCTAAATGTCTAGCTTATTGTAATGTCTACAAAAAAAAATGCTACTCCCCCTTCTTTTCTCCTTTGTGTGTGATAATGAAAAGTAAATGTTAACTATAAACTCTAAATTCTGAACCTTCACAATGAAAGTGTTAAAGAAAAATTTTCAGCAGTTTTTTAAAAAAAATTACATAAATTATGCCAATGATTTTTCCATAAACTCTCTGAAGAAATCATTAAATATTGCATGATTAATACTGTCCTAATTAAAATATCATATTTAGTATAATTTCCTATCCCAGTAAATAAACATTAAAACCTTTCTTATTAAAATAATATGTACTCTGGTTTGATCCTATCAGAGCTTGATGTGTTTTGGTATGTCTCCTCTAATATTTGACTATTTCCAGTATGTTTCATTCTATCTCAGAAAAATTAGATTCAAAATGATTGGTTCATAGAAGTGAGTGATTAAACTTAAATATCTTCAGCATTGTGTTTCCTTTTTTAAACCTACTCTGTACCAATTTCCATCTTTTAACAGAGCTTGAAGTTAAATCAATATAAAATCACAGTAGCATACACACACATTTATATTTATAAATGTGAACATATATACACTATACACACTAAAATGTATCAGACTAAAATATAATCTATTTGGTGTATTCAGAACCAGCTGGCCAATTTGAAATTTTATCTTAAGTGATTACTGAAGAAAATGCTTTAAAAAGAAAAAGTACTCATGCTGGAGCTGGTTCAAGAGTTTATTTATATAGTTGAAACCCCTTGAAAGAGATTGAGGAAGACTACTTGCCAACAATTCTTTATTAACTTAAATTTCATTTTAAGACTTTCTTTTCTCCCCCAAATACCTTCATTTTCAGTGTTTTCATATAAATGTTTGCACAGCTCAGCTATTTGACAAAATATCCACAAGATGGTGCCATGGTTAACATGTTAACATGGGACTTTGAGTACTAGGAGAAACTGTTTGACACACCAGTGTATATGCCAAAATTACCACCAAATTTTCATTAATTTGCTATAATAATACTCATTTATGAATTTCAAATATTTAAATTATTACACACTAGTGTCGATTTTATTCTTTTTGGGGCTCTCTTATCCCCTTCCTGGCATGAGCCAGGAGCTCTGTCTGTCCTCTCACTGTATCTCTCAATAAAAGCCTCCCTGGCTCTACTACCTTGAAAAAAATTTTTTTTAAATTCTTTTTAAACATATATTTCTTCAAAGGGAATATTAAGCAGTGAAATGATATTAAAAGTTGTTAATAGAGACATAAACTGGAACTTTTATACCTCACAAATTAATGGATATGTTTTTAATGACCTCTTGCCCCATCTTTACTGCCACGATTAAGAATATCCAAATGGCATCCGATTAAATAGCCTAAGTTGAACATATATACAGGTGAGGTCTTTGCTTTGGACTGAATTGTGTTTCCCCATAATTTATATATTGAAGGTTTAACTCTCAATGTGGTGGTATTTTTAGATGGGGTCTTTGGGTATAAATAGGTTTAGATGAGATCATAGAGTTGGGGTTCTTATGACGGGATTAATGACTTTACAAGAAGAGACACCAGAGAGCTTGCTCTTTTTTTCCATCATCTGAGGTCACAGCCAGAAGGTGGCCTTCTGCACACCAGGAAGAGTTCTTATCAGAAACTGATTATACTGATTTTGGATTTCCATCCTCTAGAACTGTGAGAAAAATAAATGTCTAATAGTTTAAGCCACCCAGTCTATGGTACTTTGTTATGGCAGCCTGAGTAGACCATCTTAGTCTTTAACAAAGAAAATTACCAAAATTGCAGAAAACAATTATTAAAATGTAAAGTCTGTCTGCACAGTAGATGGAAATTGGTATGTTAATAATTAACTAGTATTTATAGCTAATTATATATATTGACAATATTTAAGGCTTTTGCAATCTGAGTTCACCATAGCTGTAGTAATAGTAGTTATGTTGATGAAATATCTAATATAATCTTTTAAGGGGCTGTTCTGAAGGAAAAACTTAGAGAAGAATTTGATTAGTGGGTAGGGAGCATTTCCAAAAATAGCCAAAGGTATACAGCAGGAATACATTGAATGTTAAGAAAACAGCTGAAGAGGAAAGTTAGGAAATGGGTAAAGTGAAGTGAAAAATATGACAGTGGAAAAGAAGTGTAAAAATGTCTTTGAATTTCCTACAAACACCTAAAAATCATTATTTTAAAAATATATCACTAAATTCTTGCCTCTTTGCATTATTTTTAATTATGGTAGGCAATTATTATTAGTTAGATCTGCTTGAAACCTTGAAGTCTTCTTTGATTCCCCAATTCTTTATTTGACATTCTTTATTTATTTATCAATCACAGGGACAATTTTTCCTCTGTATAATAGGTCTAATATGTTTTTACCTCATTTCTGAATTACTTATTAAAAATCCTTATAAAAAACATAAATTACTTACTTTAAAAACATGTATACTCTCCCAGATTTTAATCTAGTAGCCTATCTCCAACATAATTTAGTGCTTAGGAATTACCTTTCATAAATTCTGGTTTGGCAATGTGATTATTCAGAAATCTTGTTTCCCTTTGGACTTATTCTGAACTTTGCTTATTACTTCTTTTGAACTTTTTCTAACACCCTTTTAATTACTGCCTCTTTTCTCCTATCTTTCCTATTACTCATTAGTCATTTCTCATTACTCATCATTAAGTCATATGTTCAATTAATGGTGAGACACTGATTCAAAAAAATTTTATGACTATAGTAGTTGGTTCGGATTTCTCTCTTGATCCAAGAGCCAGTCCAGAGTTAGACATCGCATTTTGTGCCATGTCTCCTTAGTGTCCTTTATTCTGGAATGGTTTTTCAAATTTTCTTTGTCTTTCATGATATATTTTTGAAGAGTATAGGCCAGTTGTTTTGCAGAATATCCTTTAATTTTTATCTTATGTTTCTTCATGATTAAATTCAGGTGATATATTTCAGACAAGTACTACATAACGATAATGTCAGTTTGTCTCATTATTTTACATTTGTTACATTGTCAATTCCATTGCTTACTGGTTTGTTTTTCCTATCCTACTTTCTTCTTGGTAAAAATCAGCAGATACATGTATATTCTCTTTATTTCCCCTTATTTCTTGCATAAAAGGTAACATGTTTACTCTTCTTATGGTTTACTTTTTTTCTTTACATTATATCTTGAAAATCCCTCCATTTCAGTTTATACAGATCTCCCTCATTCTCTTTTACAACTGCATACTCAGTTTTTCATATGATTATATGATTTTGCATAGGGTTAGTTCTGGGAAACAGTCTATATTGAAAAGAAGGTATAGTCTGCTGTTTGGCGGACTGTTCTAAAAATGCCTTAGGACAAGATGATTGATGGTGTTCAGATTTACTCTTTCCTTGTTGAATTTTTGCCTAGTTCTATCAGTTATTGAGAATGATGTATTGAAATCTCCACCCCTAATGACTGGATTGTCAATTTCTCTCTACTTCTGTTAGTTTTTTCTTTACTTCGGTCGTTAGATATGTGTTTATTTTTAATTGTTATATCTTTCTGATGTATTGTGCTTTTTAACATTACAAAACATGCCTCTTTGTCCTAAAATGTTTTATCTGATATTAATATAGCCACTTTAAGTCTCTTATGATTACTCTTCTGATCATACATCTTTTCCTATCATTTTACTTAAAATCTATATGTGTCTTTAAATCTAAAGTGTCCCTTGTATATGGCATATAGTTTAATCTTGCCTTTTATATAGCTCTAAATTTTCTACCTTGTAATTGGAATGTATAGTCCATTCACAGTTAACTAATTATGATGTGGCTGGATTTACATTTGTTATTTTGCTATGTATTTTCCAAATGTCTGATGTCTTTTTTCATTCCCCTATTCTTTCTTTACTGTGTTCCTTTTTTTTTAAGCAAATATATTTTAGTGTTCCATTTCACTTCATCTATTGATCTTTTTTAACTGAATATTTTGTACTTGTTTTCATAGTATTTTTCTAGGGTTACAAGATGCATCTTAATTTATGGCCAGTATTAAGGTTAACACTGACTCAATTTCAGTAAAATAGAGCAACTTCTGTGGCACTACTATCGTACAAACACACACACGAACACACTCAGATGTATGTTATAAACTGAACAACATAATGTTAAGTTTTTTGCTTCATACAATCTTGTCTCCTAGAGAAATTAAAGAGAATAAAAGAGAAATATAGATATTTATACAGATTTTTGTTTACCCACATATTTGCCATTTATGTCACTCTTCATTTCTTCTGTGGATTCAAATTGATGTTTGGTATCATTTTCTTTAAGCCTGAAGGACTTCCTTAGTATTTACTATAAGGTATGTCTGGTAGTAGTGAATTCTCTTAGTCTTGATTATTCCGGAAATACATTTATTTTCCCTGAATTTTTATTTTAGAATTCTTTGGTGACAGTTTTCCAGCACTTCGAATATGTCATTCCACTGCCTACTGTCCTCCATCACTGCTGATGAGAAGTCAGCTCTTAATCATATTGTTGTTTCCCTATATTCGATGAATCTTTATTCTCTTGCTACTTTCCAGATTTTCTCTTT
Source organism: Manis pentadactyla (assembly GCF_030020395.1). Lineage (NCBI taxonomy): Eukaryota > Metazoa > Chordata > Mammalia > Pholidota > Manidae > Manis > Manis pentadactyla. The sequence continues at coordinate 40,680,394 of NC_080022.1, read as the reverse complement.
GTACTTGTGTTTTTTTTTCAGCTTCTTGAACATGTAAGTTAATATATTCTTCTATTAATCAAATTTGGGAAGGTTCCAGCCATTATTCTTCAAATAATTTTTCTACTTCTTTCTCCCTTTCCTCTCTTTCTGAGACTTCCACTAGATGTATGTTTGTACACTTGATATTCCACAGATCTCTGAGGCCCTGTTAATCTTTATTCAATAATTTTTTTCTGTGTTCTCGAGTTTGGGTTATTTCTATTGATCTGGGTTCAAGTTCACTGATTTTTTTTTCCTCTTTCTTTTTTGGTACTTAAATATATAGTTGAGTCAGTCTAGTGAATTTTTCATTTTGATTGTTTTATTTTTCAATTCTAAAATTACCATTTGCTTGTTTTTAATCATTTCTACTTATACTGATATTCCCTATTTGTTCACTCATTGTCATCATATTTTCCTTTAAGTTTTAAATATTGTTCCTTTTAAGTCTTTGAATTTATTTTTAATACCTGCTTTGGAGTCATTTTATGCTGAATACAATATTATTACCCACCAAGATTCCATTTCTATTGACTGCATTTCCCCTTAGTTGGGTCACACTTTTCTGTTTGTGTATGGATGCAAGGAGCCCCAGGCAAAATTTCTACATACTCCTACTATTCACAGGTTTTTCACAATTTGTTGTTCCCCTCTTGTGTATTTTCAGAGCTGCAAAAATTGTTTTTTTTAAAACAATTTTGTCTAATTTTATAGTAATTGTTTTGTGGTGAATTTGTCAACATTTTCATTCTGCCACAACTAGAAGTCTTTCCCTTTTAAGTCTGTATTTCTAATGCCAAAAGTAAAGTAAATGTTATTGTTGTCATTATTGCTAACAGGCAATTTTTGTTTAGGTTTCTCTGCATGCTTATGTATATCCACTAATTCTTTTTGTATTGTAAACTGGTGGGATCCTTTTCCCTATTCCTAAAATTAATGCCTTAGAAGATTTTTAGTTTAGGTTTCTTGGTAGTAACCTCTCATAAATTTTGTTAATCTAAATGCATTAAAAAATTATTTCTGAAATATAATTTTACTATACAATTTTTGGTGGCTATGTTTTCTAAGCATTTTGATAATATTGTATTTCTTTTACTTCCATAATTGCTTCTGAGAGATCTTTTCACTGGCCTTATGCATTCCTTTATGAGTGACCTGTATTTTTTTTCTGGCTACTTTCAAAATTTATCTTTTTTCATCTAAATTGTTTTTTAAGTTTCTCAGCAATATATCCAGGAGTGGATTTTTTAATTTTTGTTTTTGTTTAACTTATGTGATACAGATTATGGTTCTTATATTTGCATATTCATGCCTTTATTTATAAAATTCCAAGCTATAATATATTTGAATATTACATCTCCCTTATTCTTTCTTGGAATCTTCTTAGGCATATGTTAGCTTTTACCATAGAAAGAAAATAGAAAAAAGACTCTTTGTGCCTTATTCTTGGAAATTTTCTTATACCTACCCTCCTTTCTACTTCAGGTCTACTGTCCACATTTTTCTGTAGCTAAAACGTTGTTTAACTCATCAACTAATTTTTTTAATATATTTTATTTTTCACTTCTAGAAGTTTTATTTACTTTCAAGTTTGCCTAGTTTTTTTTGTGTGTGTTTGTGTTTAACTTATGTGATGCAAGTTATAGTTCTTATATTTGCATATTCATGTCTTTTATCAATTCTGGAAAATTCCAAGCTACAATACATTTGAATATTATATCTCCCTTATTCTTTCTTGGAATCTTCCTGGCATATGTTAGCTCTTAGCATAAGAAAGAAAATTTTAAAAAAGACTCTTTGTGCCTTATTCTTGGGAATTGCCTTATACCTACCTTCTTTTCTATTTCAGGTCTATTGTCCACATTTTTCTGTAGCTAAAATGTTTAGCTCATCAACCAATTTTAAAAATTTTATTTCACTTCTAGAAGTTTTATTTACTTTCAAATTTGCCTGATCACTTTGTCTCTTGTTTATTGATAATTTTTAGATATCATATCAATAATTTAATTGTTTGTATTCTTTATCTGATATTCTAATACACGAAGCTCCTGGAAGTCTAAATTTGTGGCGATTTTGCTGACTCTTACTCATGTGGACTTGTTTTCTTGTGTGTTTTGTATTACGAATTCATATAATTTATTGAATTCAATACGTTGAATCATGAAGGTCTAAATTTGATTGCTTTCTTCTGAAAATGACTTATGCTTGCTTCTAATAATAACCAGGGGTGCTTTAAGTACAGGACTACCTTAGCCTCATTCATGAACTCCAGTAAATTTTTTGAGTATCAAATTTAGCTCTTTCACTTCAGGGCAAGATTCACATTCTGTCACTTGATATTACTGTTAGGATTGGCATTTTTAATCACAGTGAAACCTCCACTCCAGATTTACTAATCCCTCACAATTCAAGTTTCATATTACTGTGTCTTTATTTTAACTCTTGGAAATTCCCTTCACTTTATTGAATGCTCATCATAGCTTTAAAAAAATATGTTTGTTGTATTTTATCTAGGCTATTATTATAATATAGTAGGAGAACACTTTTATGTGTGTATCCCACCATTTTACTGGAAGCAGACCTTTTTTGTATTAATTTTTCAGAAGAATTTTTGAATAACATATTATGGTCCAAAAATACATTTATTTTGATTTTGTGAATGTATTAAATATGCACATTAACAGAGGGAGAAATGACATTTTCCTATGCTTATAAAATATTTTTCTACTTAGTTTCCTTTATACCCATCATGTTTATGCTTTTTAATATTAAGTCTCGCATTTTTCTTATTAGTTCATAACTAGACATTCTTCGGATTGTTTTTTGTTGGTGATTGTCATCGTAATCATAATACTAATATAATAGTAATCATATTATGTATCATTGTTATATAAGTATAGTGAAACTTTATTTTTGCATATTTATTTTATAATCAACTACCATAGTAAAGTTTCTCATGTTTCTAAACATTTTGATTTTCTTAGATTCTCTAGGTATTCAATCATATTATCTGCAAATAAAAATACCTGGTATTTTGTACTTTTGTTTCTATGCTTGGCCATGATAATCAAAAACCTAGGTGTTTTTGCAGCAAAACTTTCTAAGATATATCTATGTAGCATATACTGAAACTGGAAATAAAGCAACTGACTAAAATTATCTATGGCCAGATGTTTTAGTCCTTTAGATACTTTTAGGAGGGCATGTTATGCCAACAATAAGTTGATTTTAGATTCGTTTTATTTTGGGTCCCCATTTCCAAATGGTTAAGCTAATTACAGCATGAATTTGATTTATGGAGAGACTCTTGTGTTGGAATTTCAAAAGAGTATCCTAATACCTCCTCAAAAATGCACAATATCAAGTGATATTAATGTTCTTAGTAATGTCTAAATCCTTTTGAGGTATTGAAAGAGGTGTTTTAATCTTCAAGAGCACTATTCAATAACCCTGTATATTTCTTTTCTCTGTAGTGTTCCTTAACTTTTACTATTCATTCCTATTTTTCCACCCTTTCATCATTTTCATTACTACCATGTAAGCTTTCTTTGAAAGCCCTGTTTTTCTGAGGTTGTACAACTTATTGTTGGTTTGCAGTCTAGTAATATTTACCCAGTATAAAGAGGGATAATTACAAACTGTTTGCCACATATTGTCCTCCATTTCTGTATGCTAAGATTTTATTTTCATTTTTTAACAGCTTTACTTAAGTAGACTTATTTTCAGGTTGTGACACTTTCTTCTTTTATCCTTTTTAGTCATACTTGCAACAAAGCCTGTGTTCAATAAGAAGTCATATCAAATAAATCTCTTCTTTTCTTTGGATAATGTCATTAGAAAGTATTCATAGACCTTTATTGGAAGAAAGAAACCATTATATATTGTGCCTGGATTTCACCTAACATTCTGACAACAGATAGTAGATAACAAAGGCATGTTTACTTGATAATTAAACAATAAAAAGTATTTATAGTAAAAACAGTACTCAGTAAGTAAAAATCATAGGTGTGTTTTAAACTGCAAGCAGTCTTTGGTAATTATAAGTTCATTATAGGCCTTGGGAAAATGACTTATCCTATAACAGGGGCAAGAAATATACAATTTGAACCAGAAAGTAAGGAAGAGGTGCCTGGAATTAGGAAAGTGCTCAAAGAAAGAAAACCAAACATTCCACAATGGCAAGGGTATGTCAAAAGGATAGAGTAGTCAGCAGAAAGAGCTCCCAACAGCCAAATCTGGAACAATTTGAACAAACCTGAAGTAGCATTGGATTATAACCCAAAGTCTAAAATAAATATCAATAAGCCCATACTGATATAAATAAATGGTTGAACAAAAATAATAAAAATGGGGGAGAACAGACAAACATCTCATACAGAAGAATTCCAAGTAATTTAATAGATAATCAACTTTTAAAGAGATGAAGCATAAATCTCCAGTTTGTTAGCTTGGGTTTTTCATAGTGACTTTCCACCAAAGCATAAATTATGGAAAGAGACTTAAAAAAGAGAGAGAGAATGTGATTTTACAGTGGAGAATCCTGACAAATACTATCTCAAGACAGGTGACCAAGGCTGGCAACAACAGTGTGATAGTCACCATATTGATGTGATTTGATAAGAGTGGCATTTTCCCTCTGTGGTCTTCCTCCTCCAAACCTGTAACTTCAGTTTATTCATTAGAAGAACATCAGGAAAATTCCACAAAAGATGTATATGGTCCTGTGTTTATTGCAGGATTGTTTACAATAGCCAAGATAGGGAAGCAACCTAAGTGTCCATATAATAGATGAATGGATAAAGAAGATGTGTATATATGTGGCACATATATACAATGACTATTACTCAACCATAAAAATGAATGAAATCTTGCCATTTGTGACAGTGTAGATGGATCTAAAGGGTATCATACTAAATAAAATAAGCCAGATAAAGATAAACACCGTATTTCATTTATATGTAGAATCTAAAATACAAAACAAATAAACAAAAAAGAAATAGACCCTTAAATACTGGCAACACACTGTTGGTTACCATAGGGAAGCAGTGTAAAGGTGAAATAGGTAAAGGGAATAAAAAGGTACAAACTTAACATTATAAGTTAGTCACAAGAATGGAAGTGCGGCATAGATAATATAACCAATAATATGTAATATCTTGGTATAGGAACAGGAGGTAACTACACTAACTGTGGTGAGCATTTAGTAATGTATATAATTATTGAATCCCTATGCTGTGCCTTTGAAACCAATATAATATTGTATATTGACTATATTCCAATAAATAAATAAATAACAGTTCCCCTTTTTTCCTAGTTTGCTGAAAGTTTTTGTCATGAAAGGATGTTGAACTTTACCAAATGCTTTGCTGCAGCTATTGAGATGATCATATTGCTTTACTTCTTATTCTGTTAATGTGGTAAAGTAAGTTAATTGATTTTAGAATCAGTAAACCATGCTTGCTTCCTGGAGCAAATCTAACTTGGTCATCACATGTTATTCTTTTTCCATATCACAGGGTTTTATTTGTTAATACTTTTTTAGGATTTTGGCATCTAGATTCATGGGAGATATTGGCCTATAATTTTTCTTTTCTTATAATGTCTTTGTCAAGATTTATAATTAGGGTTATCCTGGCTACATAAATCAAGTTAGGAAGTGTTCACTCTTCCACTGTAGTATGAAAAATGTTATTAATGGTGGTATTTATTTCCTTAAATGTTAGGAATAATTTACCAGTGAAGCCATATGTGTCTGGAGTTTTCTTTGTGGAAAGGGTTTTAATTTTGAATACAATTTCTTTAATGGATATGAGTCAATTCATCTTTTTCTTTTTCTTTCCCTCTTCCTTTTTTCTTTTCTTTTTTTTTTTTGGCTTTATATATTTTGAAGCCATGTTATTAAGTGCATACAGACCTGGGGTTATGTTCCTTTTGAATCAATATTTCAATCATTTTCAAATGTCTCCATTTATATCTAGCAATATTTTTTGCTTTAAAGTTTAATTTTTCCACATTAATATAGTTGTGATGATTTTCTTTTGATTAGGGTTTATTTTCAACTTTTATCTATTCTTTTTTTCAATTAGTGAATTTTTAGTTACACATTTTTTTTGTATTATTATATTAAGGATCACTTTAGGACAGGGTTTCCAAGACCTCAGCACTGTTGACCTTTTGGAGCAGGTAATTCTTTGTTGTGGATATTCATCAGCATCCCTGACCTGTTCTGTTCTCAAGCACACTTTCCCTTCAAGGTTGTAACATCTGAAAATTTTCAAGACACTGCCAAATGTTCCCTGGGATTGCTAAATCAACCCTGGCTTGGGAATCACTGCTGTAGACTAGTGCTGTCCAATAGACATATAATACAGCCATATATGTCATTGAAAATTTTCTAGTAACCACATGAAGCAAAAATAGAGGTGAAATTATTTTAAATGTTTTATTGAATGGAATATATCCAAGATACTAGCATTCTATTTTACATACTTTGTCCTCCAAATCTCATGTGTTTTGCTCTTACAGTACATCTCAGTTTGAATTGTCCTTTATCAAGTACTTAATAGCCACATGTAGCTAGTAGCTACCAAATTGGACAATGCTCTAGAGATCTCAGTATTTATCCTTCACCTATTATAATCATTAATAAATGAGCCAATAAATACAAAGTAAATCATTACTTCTACCACAGTAGGAGAATCTTAGAATAGTTTAACTCCATTTATTCCCCCATCCTCCCTCTGTGGCACTGTTGTCATGTATTTTACTTGTACCTATGTAATAAACCCCATGAGACAGTATTATTACTGCTTTTTAAATAATCTGCATTCTTTTGTACTAGCCCACAAATTTACCCCTCTGGTATTCTTCATTCCTTTCTGCAGTTCTGTACTTCTGGGATCATTTTCCTTAAGACTGAAGATCTTATAGAATTTATTATTGTCTGGGTCAACTGGAAAAAAAATTCATTTAGCTTTCTTCCTGTATTTTACCTCACTTTTGTTGGGTACAGAACTCTAGATTGGGAGGTTTTGTTGTTTTTGTCTTTGTTTTTGTTTTTTCAGCAATGTTGTAGTGTCATTCATGATCTTTGTGGCTTCAGCTAAAAGTTATTTGGAAATCTTGTTGTTATTTTAAAAGGAATGCTTCTTTTTTCTCTGAATGCTTTTAAGATTTTAGGGGTGTTTTTTTGCTTTGCTTTCCAGCAGTTCTACTAAATTACACCTGGGCATGGTTATCCTTGCATTTATCCTGTACCTCTTGAATCTGTGTAATGCTTTTTCTTTTTAAAATCACTTTTGGAAAGTCCTGGTCTCTTGAAAAAGATAAGACTTTGGAAAGTCATTATCTCTTCAGATATTGCTTCTGCCTCATTCTCTTTCTTTTCTCCACTTAGGAATCCAATTATATATATGTTAAATTTCTTAACTGTGTACACATGTCTTTTATTACTGTTCTGTTTTTCTCACTTTTTTCCTTCTATACTTCAGTTTGGATATTTTCAATGAACCTGTCTTTGAATTCACTTGTCTTTCTAGTCTACTTTTTTTTAATGTTTAATTTTGTTATCATTACTCTACAATTACATGAAGAACATTATGTTTACTAGGCTCTCCCCTTCACCAAGTCCCCCCCACAAACCCCATTACAGTCACTGTCCATCAGCATAGTAAGATGTTGTAGTATAACTACTTGTCTTCTCTGTGTTGCACAGCCCTCCCCTTTCCCCCACCCCCCCACATTATATATGCTAATTGTAATACTCCCTTTCTTCTTCCCCGCCCTTATCCCTCCCAACCCTCCCATTCTCCACAGTCCCTTTCCCTTTGGTAACTACTAGTCCCTTCTTGGGTTCTGTGATTCTGCTACTGTTTTGTTCCTTCAGTTTTTCTTTGTTCTTATACTCCACATATGAGTGAAATCATTTGGTATTTGTCTTTCTCCAGTTGGCTTATTTCACTGAGCATAAAACCCTCTAGCTCCATCCATGTTGTTGCAAATTGTAGGATCTGTTTTCTTCTTATGGCTGAATAATATTCCATTGTGTATATGTACCACCTCTTCTTTATCCATTCACCTCCTGATGGACACTTAGGTTGCTTCCATTTCTTGGCTATTGTAAATAGTGCTGCGATAAACATAGGGGTGCATCTGTCTTTTTCAAACCGGGCTGCTGCATTCTTAGGGTAAATTCCTAGAAGTGAAATTCCTGGGTCAAATGGTAAGTCTATTTTGAGCATTTTGAGAAACATCCATACTGCTTTCCACAATGGTTGAACTAATTTACATTCCCACCAGCAATGTAGGAGGGTTCCCCTTTCTCCACAACCTCGCCAACATTTGTTGTTGTTTGTCTTTTGGATGGTGGTGATCCTTACTGGTGTGAGATGATATCTCATTGTGGTTTTAATTTGCATTTCTCTGATAACTAGCGATGCGGAGCATCTTTTCATGTGTCTGTTGGCCATCTGAATTTCTTCTTTGGAGAACTGTCTGTTCAGCTCCCCTGCCCATTTTTTAAATTGGATTATTTACTTTTTGTTTGTTGAGGTGCATGAGCTCTTTATATATTTTGGATGTCAAACCTTTATCGGATCTGTCATTTACGAATATATTCTCCCATACTGTAGGGTACCTTTTTGTTCTGTTGATGGTGTCCTTTGCTGTACAGAAGCTTTTCAGCTTGATGTAGTCCCACTTGTTCATTTCTGCTTTTGTTTTCCTTGCCCGGGGAGATATGTTCATGAAGAAGTCACTCATGTTTATGTCCAAGAGATTTTTGCCTATGTTTTTTTCTAAGAGTTTTATGGTTTCATGACTTACATTCAGGTCTTTGATCCATTTCGAATTTAATTTTGTGTATGGGGTTAGACAGTGATCCAGTTTCATTCTCTTACATGTAGCTGTCCAGTTTTGCCAACACCATCTGTTGAAGAGACTGTCATTTCCCCATTGTATGTCCTTGGCTCTATTATCATATATTAATTGACCATATATGTTTGGGTTAATGTCTGGAGTCTCTATTCTGTTCCACTGGTCTGTGGGTCTCTTCTTGTGCCAGTACCAAATTGTCTTGATTACTATGCCTTTGTAGTAGAGCTTGAAGTTGGGGAGTGAGATCCCCCCACTTTATTCTTCTTTCTCAGGATTGCTTTGGCTATTCGGGGTCTTTGGTGTTTCCATGTGAATTTTTGAACTATTTGTTTCAGTTCGTTGAAGAATGTTGCTGGTAATTTGATAGGGATTACATCAAATCTGTATATTGCTTTAGGCAGGATGGCCATTTTGACTATATTAATTCTTCCTAGCCAAGAGCATGGGATGAGTTTCCATTTGTTAGTGATCTCTTTAATTTCTCTTAAGAGTGTCTTGTAGTTTTCAGGGTATAGGTCTTTCACTTCTTTGGTTAGGTTTATTCCTAGGTATTTTATTCTTTTTGATGCAATTGTGAATGGAATTGTTTTCCTGATTTCTCTTTCTATTGGTTCATTGTTAGTGTAAAAGAAAGCCACAGATTTCTGTGTGTTAATTTTGTATCCTGCAACTTTGCTGTATTCCAATATCAGTTCTAGTAGTTTTGGAGTGGAGTCTTTAGGGTTTTTTATGTACAATATCACGTCATCTGCAAATAGTGACAATTTAACTTCTTCTTTACCAATGTGGTTTCCTTGTATTTCTTTGTTTTGTCTAATTTCCATGGCTAGGATGTCCAGTACTATGTTAAATAACAGTGGGGAGAGTGGGCATCCCTGTCTTGTTCCCGATCTCAGAGGAAAAGCTTTCAGCTTCTCGCTGTTCAGTATGATGTTAGCTGTGTGTTTATCATATGTGGCCTTTATTATGTTGAGGTACTTACCCTCTGTACCCATTTGCTGAGAGTTTTTATCATGGATGGATGTTGAATATTGTCAAGTGCTTTTTCAGCATCTATGGAGATGATCATGTGGTTTTTGTCCTTCTTTTTGTTGATGTGGTGGATGATGTTGATGGATTTTTGAATGTTGTACCATCCTTGCATCCCTGAGATGAGTCCCACTTGGTCGTGGTGTATGCTCCTTTTGATATATTTTTGAATTCGGTTGCTAATATTCTATTGAGTATTTTTGCATCTACGTTCATCAGGGATATTGGTCTGTAATTTTCTTTTTTGGCGGGGTCTTTGCCTGGTTTTGGTATTAGGGTGATGTTGGTTTCATAGGATGAGTTTGGGAGTATTCCCTCCTCTTCTATTTTTTGGAAAACTTTAAGGAGAATGTGTATTATGTCTTCTCTGTGTGTCTGATAAAATTCCAAGGTATATCCATCTGGCCCGGGGGTTTTGTTCTTGGGTAGTTTTTTGATTACTGCTTCAATTTCTTTGCTCGTGATTGGTTTGTTTAACTTTTGTGTTTCTTCCTTGGTCAGTCTTGGAAGGTTGTGCTTTTCTAGGAAGTTGTCCATTTCTTCTAGGTTTTCCAGCTTGTTAGCATATAGGTTTTCATAGTAGTCTTTAATAATTCTTTGTATTTCTGTGGAGTCTGTCATGATTTTTCCATTCTCATTTCTGATTCTGTTGATGTTTGTTGATTCACTTTTTCTCTTAATAAGTTTGGCTAGAGGCTTTTCTCTTTTGTTTATTTTCTCAAAGAACCAGCTCTTGGTTTCATTGATTTTTTCTATTGCTTTATTCTTCTCAATTTTGTTTATTTCTTCTCTTATCTTTATTATGCCCCTCCCTCTGCTGACTTTAGGCCTCATTTGTTCTTCTTTTTCCAGTTTCAATAATTGTGATGTTAGACTATTCATTTGGGATTGTTCTTCCTTCTTTAAATATGCCTGAATTGCTATATACTTTCCTCTTAAGACTGCTTTCACTGCATCCCACAGAAGTTGGGGCTTTGTGTTGTTGTCATTTGTTTCCATATATTCCTTGATCTCTATTTTAATTTGTTCGTTGATCCATTGATTATTTAGGAGCATGTTGTTAAGCCTCCATGTGTTTTTGAGCCTTTTTGCTTTCTTTATACAATTTATTTCTAGTTTCATACCTTTGTGGTCTGAAAAGTTGGTTGGTAGAATTTCAATCTTTTGGAATTTACTGAGGCTCTTTTTGTGGCCTAGGATGTGGTCTATTCTGGAGAATGTTCCATGTGCACTTGAGAAGAATGTGTATCCTGTTGCTTTCGGATGTAGAGTTCTATAGATGTCTATTAGGTCCATCTGTTCTAGTGTGTTGTTCAGTGCCTCTGCGTCCTTACTTATTTTCTGTCTGATGAATCTTTCCTTTGGAGTGAGTGGCATGTTGAAGTCTCCTAAAATGTATGCACTGCATTCTATTTCCTCTGTTAGTTCTGTTAATATTTGTTTCACATATGCTGGTGCTCCTGTTTTGGGTGCATATATATTTATAATGGTTACATCCTCTTCTTCAATTGACCCCTTTATCATTAGGTAATGTCCTTCTTTATCTCTTGTTACTTTCTTTGTTTTGAAGTCTATATTGTCTGATACTAGTACTGCAACACCTGCTTTTTTCTCCCTGTTGTTTGCCTGAAATATGTTTTTCTATCCCTTGACTTTTAGTCTGTGCATGTCTTTGGGTTTGAGGTGAGTTTCTTGTAAGCAGCATATAGATGGGTCTTGCTTTTTTATCCATTCAGTGACTCTGTGTGTTTTGATTGGTGCGTTCAGTCCATTTGCATTTAGGGTGACTATTGAAAGATATGTAGTTATTGCCATTGCAGGCTTTAGATTTGTGTTTACCAAAGGTTCAAGGTTAGCTTCTTTAGTATCTTACTGTCTAACTTAACTCGCTTATTGAGCTGTTATAAACACTGTCTGGTGATTATTTATCTCCCTTCTTATTCCTCCTCCTCCATTCTTTATATGTTGGGTGTTTTATTCTGTGCTCCTTTGTGTTTCCTTTAACTGCTTTTGTGGGTAGTTGATTTTATTTTTTGCCTTTAGTTAGTATTTGGTTGGTCTGCTTTCTTTGCTGTGATTTTATTTTCTCTGGTGACACCTGTTTGGTCTTAGGAGTGCTCCCGTCTAGAACAGTCCCTCTAAAATACCCTGTAGAGGTGGTTTGTGGGAGGCAAATTCCCTGAACTTTTGCTTATCTGGGAATTGTTTAATCCCTCCTTCATATTGAAATGATAATCGTGCTGGATACAGTATTCTTGTTTCAAGGCCCTTCTGTTTCATTGCATTAGATATATCATGCCATTCTCTTCTGGCCTGTAAGGTTTCTGTTGAGAAGTCTGATGATAGCCTGATGGATTTTCCTTTGTAGGTGACCTTTTTCTTCTCTCTAACTGCCTTTAAAACTCTGTCCTTGTCCTTTATCTTTGCCATTTTAATTATTATGTGTCTTGGTGTTGTCCTCCTTGGGTTCCTTCTGTTGGGAATTCTATGTACTTTCGTGGTCTGATCGATTATTTCTTCCCTCAGTTTGGGGAAGTTTTCAACAATTATTTCTTCAAAGACACTTTCTATCCCTTATTTCTCTCTCTTCTTCTTCTGGTACCCCTATAATGCGGATATGGTTCCTTTTGGATTGGTCACACAGTTCTCTTAATATTGTTTTATTCCTAGAGATCCTTTTATCTCTGTCTGCATCAGCTTCTATACATTCCTGTTCTCTGGTTTGTATTCCATCAATGGCCTCTTGCATCTCATCCATTCTGCTTATAAATCCTTCCAGAGATTGTTTCATTTCTGTAATCTCCCTCCGGACGTCATCCCTTAGCTCTTGCATATTTCTCTGCAGCTCCGTCAGCATGGTTATGACCTTTATTTTCAATTCTTTTTCAGGAAGACTGGTTAGGTCTATCTTCTCAGGGGTTGACTCTGTGATTTTGGTTTGTATCAAATTCTTCTGCCTTTTCATGGTGATATAGTTTGCGGAGCTGGCGCATGTGATGGCTGGGAGAACCTCCCTTCTTGCTGGTTGTGGCCTTCCTCTCCTGGGAGAACAGCATCTTCTAGCAGCTTGTGCTGGGCAGCTGCATGCAGACAGGGCTTCTGATTCTTGCCCGACGGCTGTGGAGTTTAGCTCTGCAGTTGCTCTGGGCGTGGCCTGCCTCAGGCTGCTCCTTCAATATGGCAGAGACATGTCAGAGGGGAAACGACCAAGAGGCTGTTTATAGCCATGAGGGCCTTGAAGGTGTGCTGCCGCCCAGGGGATTAGGGCACCTGGTGTTCCCTGGGATTCCCAGCTGCTGGGCTAAGTGTCCCGGGATGCTTCTGTCCAGCTGTGGGTTCCCTGTCCCTTTAAGACTTTAAAAAAGCACCTGCTCTACTTTTTCTCAGGGGTGCCATCTGTGGGGACCTGCTTACAGGTCTTACTGTCCTGTTTCCCTAGTTTCCAGCACCCCACGCACACACTGTGTGTCTGCGCTCTGGTGCGGATGGCTAGGGCTGGCTATTTAGCAGTCCTGGGCTCCCTCTCCCTCCCCACTCCGACTCCTCTCCTCCCACCGGGAGCTGGGGTGAGGAGTGCTCAGGTACCTCCGGGCTGCAGCTTGTATCTTACCTGCTTCGCAAGGTGCTGGGTTCTCGCTGGTGTGGATGTAGCCTGGCCATTGTCCTGTATCTTCTGGTCTTTCTTTTAGGAAGAGTTGTATTTGTTTTATTTTCAAAAATATATAAGGTTTTGGGAGGAGATTTCCGCTGCTCTACTCATGCCGCCATCTTGGCGCCGCCCCCATGTGTTGTGTTTTTAATTATGTGCAGACATTTTGTTTACTAGGACCGTGGAGAATACTAGTGATGCTATTTTCCCTGAAATAATTCACTCTTTTTCTGTTAACTAAATGGAGTAAGATGAAGATCACCTTAGTATAATCTGGAATTGAACTGGGTTGGAGCTGAGTTGCAGTTTTAGTGAAACTCAGTCCACTTCTCATTTGTCCCTATTCTTCAGAAATGGCCCTTTTGAGCTTTTAATTGAAAACTTACTAGATCTGTAGTACTGACATACTGCAGGAGAAACATGAAACGCCATTGGAGATCCATTCAAATGTTTGAACACCATGAAACCCAAAGAAATTTCACTCTACTTTTGCAGCTCAGCCTCATCCTCTAGTGTGACCATCCTAGACTTTCCATTGAAAGCCCGGTGAGTCTTGGTCTCCTTGGCTCTGAAATGTCTTTGGAAACTAAAGTTTTGAACTTAATTATTTTGCTTCTTCTTCATGCAGCCTTAAAATATGACAGGTTTCTTGAGAGGGCAATGTGCTGTGTGATTGTTGCAGCCCCATTCACATTAGCAAGGCTCTGCCCACCAGCTGCCTGCTACATTCTGTCAGAAAATTTCCTGTGTGATAAATTGGCTGTACATTTGGGGTGCCTCTAAATTCCAACCTGTTATGCAAGACAATGTGGCTTTTCAAATGATTTTCTGTTTCTTCTTTCTCCCGAGGGAAAAAGGCTATGCCTTTCTCTGACTGGGCCAATTCCTCAGTCTATGCCTAAAATCAAGTATATTGAGAAAAGCATACTGTTGCCTGTTGTCAGTTTACCCAAAGAAGGCTCTTCCTTCTGAAACTTTGATTCATCTAAATGAATACTGAAATATTTTTAAAATATGATTTTTGTAATTTATCTATTTTAGTTGTTGCAGCAGAAAATTGGTGTATCCTTTCCAATATATTCAATCCACAAGTGGAATTATCATTATGATTTAAAGGGAATGTTCTTGATTACCAATTAAGTTGAGCTGTTTTCATGTATTTATGAGCATTGGTTTCCTTTTTTGTGAGATGTATGTTAACTCTTTTGCCTCTTTTTTTTCTGCTAGGTTTGTACTTTTAATTATTTGAATGGTATTTTTATATATTCTTCTAGAATGGGTCCATTGTAAGTTTTATATGTTGTTAGTATATTCTACCTCTCTGTGGCTTTTAAAAACTTTTCTGTGGGTATGTAATATATCATAATAAAAAAGGTATGAAGATATCTTAGACACGTTGAGATTGAGAGGCCTGTGGACCATCCAAGTGGAACTGTGTAGGCCACTATTACAGATTTGGAAGTATGTTTGATACTTTTTGTGAATTACCTCAGATTTTCCACAGTTTTCTTAGCCCTCAGTACTTTCTCAGCCCCAGCTATTCCCTCCCTGACCAACTCTAGAGACTCCAATGATTCCAAGTGGTTTTACAACCAATCTTGAAGACTCTGACTTCTCCCACAAATTCCAGTCTCAGATGAAGGGTCATGCCAGAGTATTAGGTCTCACTTATCCAGAAAGTACAGGAGAGGCCAGATGACTAGAAAGTTTAGGGTGATTAACTCTGTGAGGGGCAAGCTGGTGTGTAGCTAACCAGTAAATTCCCTCTTCATTCTTCTCCAGTAGACTTTTCTAAAGTGTGATGTTTTTGTATAACCTGTCTGGAGATGTCCTGTTTGGGTTTCTGGCTACTTAACTTTGAGAAATAATTGCCAGTTTAGTAATACACACATTATTTCTGCTACCAGCTTTTCCCTACCTCACTGCCCTTTCTTGTCACTTTAGAACTTCAGCTTTGCCTCAAGATTTGTTTTCTAGAGAACTCAGGTTAATACAGCCTGTTAGTCTTTCCTTCTTACCTGTAAATTCTATCTACTGTGAAGTATCCAATGTTATTTTCAGGTCCTGTTCAAATACTGCCTCTTCCATTTTACTTCCTGGATTCTTTTTTTTACTCTCAAAGAACTTTGCTCTTCCTCTCCTATGATACTTTCCATTTTCTACCTTTTAATGTAATCATGGTTTTTTAATTAAACTCGCTAGTCCTGGTACAGAACTAGCAGAAAGTAACTTTATTCTTCCCCACTGACTCCTTCAAGACTGTTGTCTCAACTTTTTCTTTTCCTTCCCTGGATGATATCTCAGGAGGTTCCAAAGCTCAGCAAGTCACTTTTAGTAATTAAAAAAAATCCCCAGTCAAATAAATGAAATCTTTTTTTCCAAACTATAAAAGTTCCAGTCCAAACTCTCCAACTTCAAGCCCTCATACAATTTAAACTTCTCCTTTACTCAGCTTGACTTCTCAGATGTGGAAGACTGTGCTGGGGAGAGTAACATAATTGGCTTGTGTTCTACTTTACCATTTTTCTCTTATGCTCCTCCTCTCCTATTTACTAGGCTATCTCTGGATTGGAACAAATGAAAGGGAGGAGAGATAAAAGGCAGAAAGCTCTCATTGAACTGCTATGTCATAATCTGCCTTCAGGGTCTTCTCTATGGCAGTTGTACAGTCAGTGGCCCTTTCTTTCATGGAGCACTTTTGTGGGCTTTTTCAGAGTCCTCTTTCCAATTCCTGGTGAATCTCTCTATGATACTTAATGTATTATCCAAGCTTATTAATTATAACTCCCCTCAACCTTAGTCCACCTATCTGTTAAGGTCACCTCACCCTCCAAGCAGTGCTTTTATATAAAGTCCCTTTCAAAAAGACCCAATCAGGCTCACTGGCACCCTTCAGAACAGTGGTTGGGATTGAAGTCAGACTTCAATAAATTGACTACAAGATTTTCTTATATTTATTCTGAGTTCAGTACCTTGTCATTTCCATAAATGTTAAACTTTGTTAATAAGAGACCCTGTGAATACCTCAGTGCCTCCACCAGAATTCAAGGAGTGGCACGAAACTCTCAGCCTTTGACAAGGTTTTCTCTCTCTTGCAACACTCACTGCTTTACCACAAACATTTTCCTTGGGATCATCAGAAGTAATCTTGTGATGCCGTTTGTCTCAGTTTATATCAATGACTACAAAAAGCCCAGATCTTATAGGTCATCCCTTTTACCCCAGACTATAATTTCCATTAGACCATATATTTCATTACCTGACTTCTTTTCCAGCCTACCCACTCACTGCTATTATAACACCCTACACCTTGTCTTACCTATGATTATAATCTTGCTGTAATTTTATTTTCAAGCATTCTACTCTCCAACCATCATCTGTCTTTCCACTCACTCCAAGATCCTAACTCCAATAATTCTCCAACCCCCCTGAGACTTATAACCTAGTGTCCCTATGACCTTTCAATTGTCCCTCATCCCACTTTTGCTTTTGCATGATTCTTACCTAATTTAAACCCCATAACCAATGATTATAATTACTCCCTTCCACACATATTGAATTCACTTGCTTTTTTCTTGCTTTGTCATATTCCTGTGGCAAAGCCGGTTAAATTCAACTCTCTTTGATTACATTCACATAGCTAAATGTGACTGGAGAAAAACACAAACTATACTGACTGCCCTCATTTTAAATTCATAATCACTTATCTGAAGTGGGCCCTTAATGCTCTTCAGAAAATACTACACTACTTACTGTTTTTACCTTTCCACTGTCCTAGAAAGCTGGCCAGGTTATTGCAATGGCATCCTAACTGCTCTCTCCATTTCTGTCCTTGTCCTCCTTCTGTTTGTTCATACCTTCTGTTTCCTCAGATCTCAAAATCTTTCTCTACCTTTCACATTTTCAGCCAATAACTTTACTGTAAAATTGAAACAATTAGAAGAGAACTTCCACAACTTGACCTTCTGGTTTCTTTCTGACCACTCCTTCTCAGTCTGCTTCACTGATTCCTCTTCACTTCCCTGACCTCTAAATACTGGAAGGTCTGGAGCTCACACCTTTTATTTCCTCTCATTTCCATGTAACCTTACACTCTCTGGCATCTCATGTAGTCTAATGGCTTTGAATGCCATCTGAGTGCCGACAACCTCCAAATTTATTTCTCTAGCCAAATCTTCTCCCCTGAGTTATATATATCCAACTACCTACTCACAATCTCCATTTGAACAAATAATAGACATCTCATATTTTATATCTTACCCCCAAACCTGCTTCTCCTATGGTCTTTTCAGTGTCAGTTTTATTTGTTCAAACTCAAAATCTTGGAGGCAAATCCTACTGGCTCTTTCTTTGCAACATATCCAGAATCTGATTATTTCTCACTACCTCCACTACTACTATCCTGGTCTAAGTTACTTTAATCTCCTGGCCAGGTTATTGCAAGGGCATCATAACTGCTCTCTCTGTTTCTGTCTTTGTCTTTTTGTCCTCCTTCTCAACATAGCGGTCACAGTCATACTGTTAAAACAGAAGTTAGATCACCTTACTTTCTTCTCATCTTACTTGGGGTAAAAATAAGAATCCTGACAATACTCTCCAAGCTCACACATTCACTGTCTCCCAGTACCTCTGATGTCATCTCTTCCTACTTTCCCTTCACTCACTCTGCTAATCCTGCAATACTGGCTTCATTGCTATTCATGAATATGCCCATGACAGACATTTCCTGCTTGAAGACCTTTGCACTTATTTTTATCTCTGCCTAAACATTCTTAACCCAGATATCAATATGGCTTATATCTTTTAGATGTTTCCACAGATGCCACCTCATTGAGGCCCTTCATGATCACCTTATTTAAAATTGCAACTCCCTTAACACTCTCTTTTTCCCTTTGCTATTTTATTTTCCTCATAGTACTTGTCATCTTATAGCATGTCACATATTTTATTTGTACATTTTGTTTTTTTCTTGGTTTCCCGTTCTAAAATGTAAGATCCATAAGGGTAGAATTTTTGCCTGACTTATTCCTTACTGTATCCCTGGAGTGTAGAAAACTGCTGAACAAATGATAGGCATTAAGTAAATATTTGTTGACTACCCACAGGAAGCCAGATATTTTACTGGATGCTGAGCATATTACTATGAACAGACATCATCCCTGCCCTCATGGAGCTTGCAGCCTAATTCAGGAAACCAACTTTAAACACAAAATTACCCAAATAAATATTCAACTACAATTATAATAAGCACCACTAAACAAAAGTACTATTTGATATAAAAGCATTAAACAAGGGGCCATCTAATCTGCTCTAAGGAGTCAGAAAAGGTTTCCCTTATAAAGGGATATTTAAGTTGATACTGGACAGATGAGATAGGAAAAAGCATAACAGGTAGAAGGAATAGTATATATATAAAAGCTCTGAGGCAAGAAAAATCCTGCCTTTTTCACAAAACTATAAAATCTCTAATGTTATTGGAATATAGTGCTTGAGAGTATTTTCAATTTGTGTTTCTCTGAAAGCAGAGTCATAGACACAGACTTGGATGCAGGTAGTTTATTTAGGAGGCAGGTAGTTTATTTGGGAGGTAATCCCAGAAACCCAGAGGGAGGGAGTGAGTAGAGTGAAATAGGGAAAGAGGAAATCAAATATAAGGGCATGTTATTGAGTTGTTTTGTAATCCACTTTAAAGAGGCTGGAGAATTTATTCACAAACTCCACATCCTCTGAGTTGACAGTTGCCCCAGATAGGGGTTAAATTCCCCACTCATCTACCTTGCCAAATGGGCTGAGCAAGCTCCCATGTTGTCTGGAGACTTATTTGAGGAGGACACTGGCAATGTGAAGTAAATTGGAATGATCTAATTCAGATATGGCTAAAATCAGAGACAGGCTGTGAATATGTGATATGGGTGGTACATTGCCCATAATAATTGTATTATGGGGAGTGTGCCATTGTTATAATAATTATTTTTAACTAAGAATGGAGTTGCCTCAGAAAAAAAACAGCTAAATTTGGAATAATTACAATTCAGTGCTTACTCTTTTTCCTTCTCAAAATCAAACTCAGATTTTGGTCTAGTTAGGATACAGTGAGAATATTTATTAATTTATATTTATTGACTTCCTATTACTTGAACTTCCCTCCTGGAATTCAGTCTATTTGGGGAGATTAGGTAATTTATCACTTTGTAAGATGTACAGATTGGTGAATGACTCAGAAAAATATATTTTTAAAAAGTTCCATAAGTGTTCAGAAAAGTAGAATATTCTTAACCTCATTCTTAAAATAGTGAATTGTTATTGCTATGTCAGTGGTGGACTTAGAGTATTTGACACCGAAGTTGGATAATTTTGTTAACACATTGCTCTTCTAGAAGGCAAAATTATTTTTAGGAAAAATCAGAAAATGAAATTGAATAATTAGCATCTCCAGGAAGTAAATGCAGACAGTGAAAATCTTTTTTTCAATTGAGATATAATTGACATATTAGTTTCAGCTGTACAGCATAATGATTGCATATTTGTATATATTGTGAAATGATTACTAGAATAAGTCTACTACATCCATCACCATACATAATTACAAATTGTTTTTGTATGATGAGAACTTTTAAGATCTACTCTCTTAACTTTCAAATATACAATACAGTATGGTTAACTATAGTCACCATGTGTATGTTACATCCCCACTACTTACTCACTTTATATCTTCTGACCACCTTTATCCATGTCACCCACTTCCTACCTCCCACCTCTGGCAACAACCAATTTGTTCCCTGTATCTAGGAGTTCGTTTTTTGTTTTCTTTGTTTGTTTGTTTATTTAGTTTGCACATATAAATGAATTCCTGTAGTAATTGCCTTTCTGTCTGACTTATTTTGGTTAACATAATGTCCTCAAGGTCCATCCATGTTGTTACAAATGGCAAGATTTCCTTCTTTTTTATGGCTGAATAAACCACTTTGTACATACACTACATTTTCTTTATCCATCCATCCACTAATGGACACTTTGGCTGTTTCTATATTGGGGCAGTTGTAAACAATGCTGCAATGAACATAGGATTATATGTGTCTCTTCAAGTTACTGTTTTTGTTTCCTTCACTGAGAAGCAGAATTGCTAGATCATATGGTGTTTCTGTTTTAAATTTTTTGAGGAATTTTCATTTTGATTTCCATAGTGGTTACACCACTTTGCATTACCACCAACAGTATACAAGCATTCCCTTTTCTCCACATCCTT
Source organism: Manis pentadactyla (assembly GCF_030020395.1). Lineage (NCBI taxonomy): Eukaryota > Metazoa > Chordata > Mammalia > Pholidota > Manidae > Manis > Manis pentadactyla. The sequence continues at coordinate 40,659,575 of NC_080022.1, read as the reverse complement.
ACCAACACTATTTCTTGTCTTTTTGATAGTAGCCATTCTGACTGGTTTGAGATGATATTTCATTGTGGTTTTGATTTGCATTTCCCTAATGATTAGTGATGTTGAGGACCTTTTCACACATCTGTTGGCCAACTTTATGTCTTCTTTGGAGAAATGTCCATTGAGATCTTCTGCCCATTTTTTAATAAGAATGTTTAATTTTTTTCTATTGAGTTGTGTGAGTTCTCTATGTAGTTTGGATATTAACCACCATTTTCAGATATATGATTTGCAAATATTTTCTCCCATTCAGTAGGCTGTCTTTTCATTTTGTTTATGGTTTCCTTTGCTGTGCAGAAGCATTTTAGTTTGATGTAGTCCCACTTGTTTATTTTTGCTTTTTAGTTTGTTGTAGTCTCACTTATTTTTTTTCACTTTTATTGCCTCTGCTATTGGTGTTAGATCCAAAAAATCATAGCCAAGACCAATGTCAGGGAGCTTCCTGCCTGTGTTTTCTTTTAGGAGTTTATGGTTTCAAGTCTTGTGTTTAAGTCTTTAACCCATTTTGAGTTGACTTTTGTATGTGGTGTAAGACAGTATTTCTTTTTCATTCTTTTGCATTTCCTCAACACCATTTGTTGAAGAGACTGTCCTTTTCCCGCTGTATATTCTTGGCTCCTTTTTCATAAATTAGTTAACCATAAATACCTGGGTTGAAAATCTTCTGTTAAAAACAAACAACCAAAAGATAAATAAATATTATAATACAGAAAAAGGAAAAATAAAGGATTAATACTTTTCAGTTTAACTTATTTTTTAAAGGGGAAAGAAACTTTTATTTACATCTTCGTCTTTTGCAGTAATGAATAACATTTTGTTTTGAGCCTTAACTTCTGCATATTTATCAATGACTTCATCCAAATTGATCTTCTTCACATACTAATACTCAATGGAGAGTATAGCCAGGTTTATCAATCTATCTTTAGTCACTGTTGATTGAAAAACTCTTTTTATTGACCTTAATTTTGAAAAGCTTCTTTCAGAAGGAGCAACATATTTATAAATAGTTAGGAAAGTCTTAAATAAAGAGGGCAAACTTGGCAAAGACTCACAAAATCCCATTCACAATACATTTTAGAAATTACACATCTTTATTTCTTCAGTATTGATTTTAGCATATGTCTCTGCATTTTAAATTTGAAATTTTATACACAAATAAGAACTCCACATAGTCATGTAAAGTTACAGAATTGAAGAAGCTCAAGTTTGTTTCTTAATGTTTATAATTTCCATGTTATCATTATTTATATCAAACTGTTTAAATGCAGAAATATGTAATAGCACAGGGCTGGAGACAAGAACAGATCTCAAGCAATTCTGAACCGTTATGAACTTATCCTAAAAACAAATGTGTAGCTGATCTAAGTTGTGTTGGAGGCTGATTCCAAATTAACTTCCACATAGAGTCCAATTTTTAAATGATGAAAATGTGCTAATTGGAAGCTAATATATATATTATTAAAATTCACAGTGTAACCACATGATTATTTAAAACTTAGACTAACAAAATATTTTGGGGAGAGGGCTATTTTATCAATGACATGATTTAGAGGTTCTGATGCATGATAGTAGTAAAAAGCAGATCTACCTTCAGTCAGTTTTGTTTTTGTTTTTAATTCTCTACACTTAGTTATTTTCTTATTGCCTTCATTCAGAGCAGACCATTCCACTGCCTCATCCTTGGTACACCACAACTCTAGATAGGTTTCAAGCTTTAGCCTAAACCCTATCTCTACTTCTGGGACTTAGACTTAAAAGACCAGTGTGTCAGGTCAACTAGGAATTTGCATGAGTTGATTTTACATGAAATTTGGGAGCAGAAAGAAGTCAGAAAAGCAGTAGAGTAAAAAGAAAAAAAAAAAAAAGAAATGCAACATGGGGTCTGTCCTAGAGAATGGGTCTAGCTAATGAAGCCCTTTGGTACTCTAATCTGAAAAGAAACAGGTTATTTTTAGAAGTTGCTCTGGAAGACTTTGGATCATAATCAGTATTGTTTGGTTCCCAGTTACATGAAGTGAGGAAGAAGAGCATTGTCTGCTCTTCCGCTCTAAATATTTCCCATTGAAGACTAAGAAATCCACCACAATTTTGGCACTTAGAGGAATTTAGCATGTCAGTATTAGCAACTTTGGGAGCACCAGGAAAGAGTGCTTTTGGAATGGACATCAGAATATTCAAGACGAGCCTCAAGATGAAATTATAGCAGAAGGACTATTCATGATCTCACATGAGATACTCTCAGACTTCAGACATAACTGGGTGAGATTTTAGATGTAGAAGATCAGAGATCCTATATTAATAATGACAGCTAAAACAATAAAAAAATTTTGAGTACCTGGGTATGTATAAAATTTCTTTCTTTCCATAGAATCATTCCAACCTACAAACATGCTCTAGTATTCCATTTTTTAAAACCCTCTGTTGACAGCAAACTTACCTTCATTCACCAACTAATTTCTTTGCTCCCTTCAACAGCAAAATTATCAAACTTGTCACACTTACTACCCATTCTTCATCTCCCACTTATTTTTCATCCCACTTCTTCTGGCTTATGCCTTATCATTTCACTGAAACTGCTCTTGTCAGTATCATCAACGATCATAGTATTACCAAATGCAGTAAATAGTACCCTTTCCTCATTTTACTTGGCCTCTCTGTAACATTCAACACATTTCTTCTTGAATGTTTCTTATATATGTGACATCATAGTCTCCTGATTCTTTTTTTCCATCCTTCTTTGGTTCCTCCTGCTCAGACATTTTTTTGCTTATTCTTCTTGAACTTGAACAGTAAATGTTGGCATGTCCCCCAGTGAATTTATTCAATCTTGAAACCATAACGCTAAATTTCATCTCCAGCCTTGACCTCTTTGCTGTGTTCAAGACACTCAAATATAACCATTTAGTTGACTTTTCCACTTGGATATCTAATAAGTATCTCAAATGTAAGAGGTCCAAAATTTAATTCCAACTTTTCCCTGCTCCTGTCCCCTCAAAAACCTGTCCTTTTGTGGGTTTTTTTGTAGTAGGCACTCAATAAAAATTAATAACATGAATGAATGGATGAATGTTTACATGGCTTCATTTCATTCTGACAATTATTATAGGTACTCTTTTTAACCCCACATTAAAAATGAGGAAATTAGTTAACTTGCTAAAGTTCACAAAGCTTGTAAAGTTTCAGAGCCAGGCTTTTATCTCCTGCTTTTCTCTAAAAATCAAATGCTTCTCCTCTATGCTGTAAATGACTTCCACCATAACAAAGATGATTATTGTAAATAAGCTTATATTTGTGACTATATTTGTGCGAAGTGGAAAAAGGTCAGGTATATTATTACTAATGATAATGATGAAAACAGTGATTGTACAGATCACTTATGGACACCTTTCACATGCAGGCATCATGGGAGGCATTTTCTTTTTTATTAATAAACTTTATCACTTAGAACAGCTTTAGATTTACAAAAGAGTTGAATAGGTAGGACAGACACTTCCTATATACACTCTCACCCACACAGTTTCTCCTATTATCAATATCTTACCTTATTAGTATGGTACCTTGTTATAATTAACCAAAAGATACATTATTGTTAACTGAAGTCCACAGTTTATTCATATTTCCTTAGTTGTCACCTAATGCCCTTATTATGTTTCAGGATCCCGTCTTATTTGTCCCCTTAGGCCCCTCTTGGCTATGACATTTTCTCAGATTTTGTTTTTGAAAACTTTCACAGTTTTGAGGGCAGTACTGGTCAAGTATATTGTAGGATGTCCCTTAATTGGACTTTGTCTGATGTTCTCTCATGATTATACTGTAGTTATGGTTTATTTTGTTAATTTTTTTAAAGACTTATTCTTTAGAGCAGTTTTATGTTCACACAAAATTGAGAGGAAGGTAAAGAGATTTCCCACATTATCCCATATTATCTCCTGCCCTGACACATGCACAGCCTCCCTCATTATCAGCACCCCTCCCTGGCGTGGTATATATGTTACAACTGATGAGCCTACACCAACACATCATAATCACACCAAATCTATAATTTACCTTAAGGTTAACTCTTGGTGATGCACATTCTGTGGGTTTGGACAAATATATAATGATATAGATCCATCGTCATAGATGTGTCTTATAGAGTATTTTCACTGCCCTAAAAATCCCCTGTCTCTGCCTTTTCGTCCATCCAAACACCCAACCCCTAGCAACCACTGATCGTTCTACTGTTTCTATCATTTTGCCCATTCCAGAATGTCATACAGTTGGGACCATAAAATATTTAGCCTTTTCAGATTGACATCTTTCCCTTAGTAATATACATTTAAGGCTCTCCATGTCTTTTCATGGCTTGATAGCTATTTTTTTTTATAGCTATTTCTTCTTAGTGCTGAATTATATTCCCGTGTCTGGATGAACCACGGTTTATTTACCCATTCACCTGTTGAAGGATATCTTGGTTGCTTCCAAGTCGCAGCAATTATGAATAAAGGTGCTATATTCATGCACAGGTTTTTTGAGTGAACGTAAGTTTTCAACTCCTTTGGGTAATCACTAAGGAACACAATTTCTAGATCAAATGATAACAGTATATTTAGTTTTGTAAGAAACTGACAAACTTCCACAGTGGCTGTACCATTTTGCCTTTCCATTAGCAACAAATGAGAAACCTTCTCGATCCACATCCTTACCTGAATTTGGTGTTGTCTGTGTTCTGGATTTTGGCCATTCTAATAGGTGTGTGATGGTATGATTACAAGTTTTTTGGGGAAGATTACACATGTAAAGTTCCATTTCCTTATATCATATCAAGGTTATATACCACCACATAACTAATGACTGTTGATGTTGACCTTGATCACTTGCCTGAAGTGTGTTGTCAGGCTTCTCCACTATATAGCTATTCTTTATTCCCTCCTTTTCTTATTGCAACATTTGGATGAAAGTCACTATGTACAGCCCAATTTAAGGAGAAGGAACTTAATCTTCCCTTCCTTTAGGTTTTGAGTATCGTAATTTATTTGGAATTCTTCTGTATGGAAGATTTGTTCATTCCCCCATTTATTAATTTATTTGATCATTTATTTATATCAGTATGGACTTATAGATATTTATTTTATACTTTGGGTTGTAATCCAATGCTTCTTTTATTTTTTGCTCAAATTGTTCTTGCTTTGGCCATTGGGATTTCTCTCAGTTGTCTCCTGTGCATCCTTGACATGTTCCACCAATATGTGTGTGTGTGTGTGTGTGTGTTGTGTGTATGTGTGTGTGTGTGTGTTGAACAGTTATTTACTTTCTTATACCACAAGATGATCCAGGTTCATCTTGTATATTGCCTGTTCCAATCCTAAAATCAGCCATATTTTTCCAAGGAGTCCTGGTTACTTTTCATGGAGAATGGTATTGGAAGCCAAAATATAGGCACTAAATGTGCTCATTGTGTTTGGGGTGTTGTTTCTTCTAAGCTCTCTCAGATGACAAAACAAAGAAATATGTGTGCACATACTAGCCAATGTATATATACATATGTATAAATATTTCTGTGTTAACCATCTGTGTCTATACTAATTAAACATGCATTCTTATTGATGTCTCCAACTCTTTATCAATTACCACTTCCACGATTCTATCCTGTTCCTTCATCTTGTCCGTAAAGCTCCCACTCATAAGAGGAATTATATGTGAGTGTGTATAACTGATTTAGACCTGTGAGATAGCTATTATTATCTCATTTTTTAGTGTTTTGTAGTTAAGGAAACCGAGGCTCAGAGGTGATGCATTTTTTTCATAGACAGTGATTAACAGGTGGAACTAGGATTTCTGGAAGAAAAAGAACCTTTAAGGCATGGAAATGAGATAATATGCTTTGAGCTGTAGGCCTTCCTGGTGAATTAGGCTATGCTGGTACGGCCCTGATTAAACCACATGAATTTGAAATTATGCCAATTATTTCAATGTTATGTGTATCCCTTTGAGGAGCAAACTATTATATTGTCTCTGTTATTTATTATTCATCACCCCATGAGTCGACTGAAAACTGTTTAAATTTGTTTTATATCTTCTAAAAGAGGCATGACTTGCTCTACAATCATAAAGATCATTTTGTGTTGATTAAAAGTTGATAAATAGCACTGGATTAGATAGGGAACTTGCACCACTTGTCAAAATTTCCTGACCCACTTAAAAAATCCAGAATAGCAACCATGCTCCCAACACAGTTATATTTATTTTGAAAGCTTTATCTTTGACTACTGACTAAAAAGAGAGTTCTGTGAAAAAAGAGCTTGGGAAGCACTGCATATATATCAATCCGTTCTTAAAAATTCATGTTTGCTTATTAAAGTAACTGAGAGAACTTGCAACAAAAATCAATTCAACTTTTGAGTAACTTTCCCAAATTTATTTGTCCATAGAATGCTTTATTCATGTGAGGGCTTTTAATATCCCATAGATCTATATTTGGAACACAATTATTTATTCATTTCATAAGAGAAGGATGTTGGTTTATTTTTTTTCTGTTTTCCAAATCTGAAACAGGGCCTGGCACATCATAAGTACTCAATTAGTATTTGTTATAAAAGTGGATGAGTAAGGAAAGAATGTAGTGTTTCTGTATCATGGAGAGATCTTTAAAACATTACTTGCAATGATAAGAGTGCAAGAAAAAGAGGAACAATGAGTACTACTTAGGTACAAAAAATTTAAAAGCACACAACACTATACTAAATATATGTAAAAATATAAAAAGTGGACTGGAATTATACACGCTAAACTCATGATAGTGGTTGTCTCTGGGGAAGAAAGGAAAAGGGACTTCAGCTTTATCTAGTGTTTTATTTCCTTAAAAAAAGGTTCAAAATAAATGACAAAATATTAACATTTGTTAATTCTGGGTGGTAGAATGTGGGTATTTGTTACATTATTATTTGTAATTTTTTCTATCTTTTAAGTTTCTTAAAAAAAAATCCCAGATTGGACTCAGAAGAATGTAGGAGAGAAGAATGTGTAAATATCACTTAAAAACTTTGCCTAATAGTTCATCTAGTATTCAAATTTTATGTAATCCTACTGTAGAAGATTTTTAGTAGTTTTCATTCTTTTGATGTAATTTTAAAATAAACAACATAACAAAAATACTTTGTGCAAAAAAGCTTTTTTATGTGTCATACTATTTCCACAGGACAGATTGCCAGATGAGTAATTATAGGGTCAAGGAGTGTGAAACTGAAACATTTAACTGCCTTCCAGGAAACTATTGCAATATACATTCCCTCAGAAAATCCCACCATGAAATATCACCAGTCTGGGAGTGCTTTTTATTGGCACATTAAAAGATCCATCCTTTATTTAATAAAAAATAGAAAACAAAAAGTTGATGAGCAAATATTTGTTGAGCATCTACTATATGCCAGACACAGGAATACCATGATGAAAAAAAATATGATCCCTGCCCTATGTAACTTATAGTCTACTTGAGAAGACTGTAAATAAGCAAGTAAAATAACTAAATTTTAGATATGCTATAAAAACAAATATGATGTTGAGACAGAGGATAAAGGAGAAGAGAAGAATGGTACTTTAGAAGATAAACAAATAGCACTATAAAGCAATTACCCAAAAAAAATCAATAATTAACCAGAATCTGATATAATGCATATTGAAACATATTTATCAAGGTCCTTGCATTAAATGGATGACATGCTCAAAAGGACTCAGATTAAAAGAGTTTTATAAAGGGACTATTTTCAGAGATGTGGACAAGGTTAAGGGAAGAAACAAGAAAAGATCTCAAGAACCAAAGATAGCCATAAGTTATTAGCACCATTAGATTTGAAGGACAAGGGAGTTGGTGGGAGCAAGGCACTGAGTGTTGACTGAAAAAAATTATATTTAAGCATCTGGGTCATATGTGGGCAGTACAAACAAAATCTACATAAATAGGCCAAAACTGTGGTTCCATGTAGACAAAAACTAAGTTTGTCTTCTGGGCTATTTCAGCACCTATTTCAGTCCTCGTATGTAGTACCACTCAAATATGTATTGACTATATAAATTGCATCCAACAGACAACTTTATGTTTAAATGAAGATAATTTATCTGCTTTAAAGAGTTATAATTATTCTGAAATTTTTCATACCAAGTAGTTACTATAGTTAAAAAGTCAGGGTAACTTTTATAAGACTGAACATTTCAAGTTTAGAACTGTGTCCTATTTGGCAGTTATATATTTCAAATGGAGAAAGCTATTCTCTAGAAAACTAGATAGAGAAGAAACCAGAGAAATCAGAAATAAACTGAAAAACAGTTAAAAAAGATACCGGCACAAAGGTATAAAACACGTTTTTTTCATGTTTACTTTTAAGTGTGTGAGCTGTGAATTAAAGAGCACCTTAGAAAAAAGTATTTTTTCCATATAGAGGAATTTGCCATGAATTTGCATGTATCATTACATTGTCCCATTCTATGTGAAAAAAGAATGATTAAGCACTAATGACCTTTTTAAAAGAACAAACTAGCTTTAATAATTAAAAATATCTGTTTCAAACAGGAATTTGTTTAGGTCATAAATTAATTCACATTTGAAAATATGCTATATATGAAAATATTTTATAAAGCATTATAACCACTAAATGCTGAATTTATTTTTCTTTTCTTTTTTCCTACTTAGTCTACTATGTATGAATAGAATAATTTATTGTTTATAACAGGTAACATAAGCATTTAAATGATCTGCCAAAGAAATACTTTTTTCCAGAATCTTCATCCAGGTGCTTTGAGTGGAATTGACTCAATGCTTCCAGAGATGGGTGTAACTCAGACATGGCCAGACAAAGCCACAGTGATTACTTCAGAGGGTGGTATACTGGGTAATTACAACTAATGAGGCTCAGTGATGAAGAAGGTAAGAAGTCATCAGACTTACAATATGTTCTGGTGATGCAGTCAACAGGATTTGCTAATAGTTTAGATGGCAGAAGAGAAAGAAAAGAGTCAAGACCTATCAACCTGAGCATTGGGATGATGGTGGCCAATTACTGAAATAGGAAACAGTTTTTATGGATTAAAAGATAAGGATTTACAAAATCCTGCAATGGCACTAAGCACATACCTATCAATAATCACCCTAAATGTAAAGGACTGAATGCACCAATCAAAAGACATAGAGTCACTGAATGGATTAAAAAACAAGACCCATTTATATGCTCCCTACAAGAGATTCACTTTAAACCCAAAGACATACACAGATGAAAAGGGAAGAAATGGAAAAAGATTTCATACAACTAATAGGGAAAACAAGCAGGAGATGCAGTACTTGTACCAGACAAAATAGACTTCAAAACAAAGAAAGTAACAAGAGATAAAGAAGGACATAACATAATAATAAAGGGCTCAGTCCAACAAGAGGATATAACCATTATAAACATCTATTCACCCAATACAGGAGCACCAATATATGTGAAACAAATACTAACAGAATTAAAAGGGGAAATAGAGTGCAATGCATCCATTCTAGGAGACTTAAACACTCCATTCACTCTGAAGGAGAGATCAACCAGACAGAAAATAAGTGAGAGACAGAGGCACTGAAAAACACATTAGAACAGATGGACCGCTATAGAACTATACACCCAAAAGCAGCAGAATACACATTCTTCTCAAGTGCACATGGAACATTTTCAAGAAAAGATAATATACTAGACCACAAAAAGAGCCTCAGTAAATTAAAAAAGATTGAAATTGTACCAGCCAGTTTCTCAGACCACAAAGGTAGGAAATTAGAAATAAATTATGCAAAGAAAATGAAAAATCCCACAAACACATGGAGGCTTCACACCATGCTCCTAAATAACCAATGGATCAATGACCAAATAAAAACAGAGATCAAGCAATCTATGGAGACAAATGACAACAATAATTCAACACTGCAAAATCTGTGTGATTCAGCAAAGTCCGTGCTAAGAAGGAAATATATCGCAATACAGGCCTACCTTAGTAAAGAATAGCAATCCCATATGAGCAGTCTAAACTCACAATTAATGAAATTAGAAAAGGAAGAACAAATGAGGCCCAAAGTCAGTAGAAGGAGGGACATAGTAAAGATTAAAGCAGAAATAAATAAAATTGAGAAGAATAGAACAATAGAAAGAATCAATGAAAGCAGGAGCTGGTTCTTTGAGAAAATAAACAAAGTAGATAAACCCCTAGCCAGACTTATCAAGAAAAAAAGAGAGTCCACACAAATAAACAAAATCAGAAATGAGAATGGAAAAACCACTGTGGACACCACACAAATACAACATAGGGAAAGAATTACTAGAGAATACTATGAAAAAAATCAATGAAACCAAGAGCTGGTTCTTTGAGAAAATAAACCAAATAGATAAGCCTCTAGCCAGACTTATTAAGAGAAAATGAGAATCAACACACATCAACAGAATCAGAAATGAGAAAGGAAAAATCACGACAGACTCCACAGAAATACAAAGAATTATTAGAGAATACTATGAAAACCTATATGCTAACAAGCTGGAAAACCTAGAAGAAATGGACAACTTCCTAGAAAAATACAACCTTCCAAGACTGACCAAGGAAGAAACAGAAAACCTAAACAGACCAATTACCAGCAACAAAATTGAAGTGGTAATCAAAAAACTACCCAAGAACAAAATCACCAGGCCAGATGGATACACCACTGAATTTTTTCAGACATATAGAGATGACATAATACCCATTCTCCTTAAAGTTTTCCAAAAAATAGAAGAGGAGGGAATACTCCCAAATTCATTCTATGAAGCCAACATCACCATAATACCAAACCAGGCAAAGACCCCACCAAAAAAGAAAATTACAGATCAATATCCCTGATGAACATAGATGCAAAAATATTCAACAAAATATTAGCAAACAGAATTCAAAAATACATCAAGAGCATCATACACCATGACCAAGTGGGATTCATCTCAGGGATGCAAGGATGGTTCAACATTTGAAAACCTATCAACATCATCCACCACATAAACAAAAAGAAGGACAAAAATCACATGATCATCTCCATAGAAGCTGAAAAAGCATTCGACAAATTTCAACATCCATTCATGATAAAAACTCTCAACAAAATGGGTATAGAGGGCAAGTACCTCAACATAATAAAGGCCATATATGATAAACCACAGTCAACATCATACTGAACAGCGAGAAGCTGAAAGCTTTTCCTCTGAGATCAGGAACAAGACAGGGATGCCCACTCTCCCCACTGTTATTTAACATAGTACTGGACATCCTAGCCATGGAAATTAGACAAAACAAAGAAATACAAGGAATCCAGATTGGTAAAGAAGAAGTCAAACTGTCACTATTTGCAGATGACATGATATTGTACATAAAAAACTCTAAAGACTCCATTCCAAAACTACTAGAACTAATATCAGAATTCAGAAAAGTTGCAGGATACATAATTAATACACAGAAATCTGTGGATTTCCTGTACACTAACAATGAACTAATAGAAAAATCAGGAAAACAATTCCATTCATAATAGCATCAAAAAGAATAAAATACCTAGGAATAAACCTAACCAAAGAAGTGAAAGACCTATACCCTGAAAACTACAAGACACTCTTAAGAGAAATTAAAGAGGACACTAACAAATGGAAACTCACTCCATGCTCCTGGCTAGGAAGAATTAATATGGTCAAAATGGCCATCCTGCCCAAAGCAATATACAGATTCGATGCAATCCCTATCAAATTACCAACAGCATTCTTCAACAAACTGAAACAAATAGTTCAAAAAGTCATAGGGAAACACCAAAGACCCCAAATAGCCAAAACAATCCTGAGAAGGAAGAATAAAGTGGGGGGGATCTTGCTCCCCAACTTCAAGCTCTATTACAAAGCCACAGTAATCAAGACAATTTGGTACTGGCATAAGAACAGACCCACAGACCAGTGGAACAGAATAGAGACTCCAGACATTAACCCAAACATATATGGTCAATTAATATACAATAAAGGATCCATGGACATACAATGGGGAAATGACAGCCTCTTCAACAGTTGGTGTTGGCAAAACTAGAGAGCTACATGTAAGAGAATGAAACTGGATCACTGTCTAACCCCATAAACAAAAGTAAATTCAAAATGGATCAAAGACCTGAATGTATGTCATGAAACCATAAAACTCTTAGAAAAAAACATAGGCAAAAATCTCTTGAACATAAACATGAGTGACCTCTTCATGAACATATCTCCCTGTGCAAGGGAAACAAAAGCAAAAATGAACAAGCGAGACTATACCAAGCTGAAAAGCTTATGCACAGCCAAGGACACCTTCAATAGAACAAAAAGGTATCCTACAGTATGGGGAATATATTCATAAATGAAAGATCCAATAAAGGTTGGCATCCAAAATATATAAAGTGCTCATGCACCTCAACAAACAAAAAGCAAATAATCCAATTAAGAAAATGGGCAGGGGAGCTGAACAGACAGTTCTCCAAAGAAGAAATTCAGATGGCCAACAGACACATGAAAAGATGCTCCGCATCGCTAGTTATCAGAGAAATGCAAATTAAAACCACAATGAGATATCACCTCACACCAGTAAGGATCTCCACCATCCAAAAGACAAACAACAACAAATGTTGGTGAGATTGTGAAGAAAGGGGAACCCTCCTACATTGCTGGTGGGAATGTAAATTAGTTCAACCATTGTGGAAAGCAGTATGGAGGTTCCACAAAATGCTCAAAATAGGAATATCATTTGACCCGGAATTCCACTTCTAGGAATTTACCCTAAGAATGCAGCACTCAAGTTTTAAAAAGAGATGCACCCCTATGTTTATCGCAGCACTATTTACAATAGCCAAGAAATGGAAGCAACCTAAGTGTCCATCCGTAGATGAATGGATAAAGAAGATGTGGTACATATACACAATGGAATATTATTCAGCCATAAGAAGAAAGCAAATCCTACCATTTGCAACAACATGGATGGAGCTAGAGGGTATTATGCTCAGTGAAATAAGCCAGGCAGAGAAAGACAAATACCAAATGATTTCACATGGTGTATTAGAACAAAGAAAAAACTGAAGGAACAAAACAGCAGCAGAATCACAGAACCCAAGAATGGACTAACAGTTACCAAAGGGAAAGGGACTGGGGAGGATGGTTTTGAAGGGAGGGTTGGGGGGTGGGAAGAAAGGGGGCATTATGATTAGCATGTATAATGTGGGGGCAGGGCACGGGGAGGGCTGTGCAACACAGAGAAGACAAGTAGTGACTCTACAGCATCTTACTACACTGATGGACAGTGACTGTAATGGGGTTTGTGGGGGGGACTTGGTGAAGGGACACATAATGTTCCTCATGTAATTGCAGATTAATGATACCAAAAAAAAAAAAATATATATATATATATATATATATATATAGCAGCAAACTCAAGAGACTCCAAGAATGATCTAGTGGTTACCGAAAGGAAGGGGTGTGGGAGGACGGGAGAGGAGGGAGGGAGGAGGGGATTGAGGGGTATTATGTTTAGTAAACACGGTGTGGGGGATCACGGGGAAAACAGTGTAGCACAGAGAAGGCAAAGAGTGAATCTGTGGCATCTTAGTGCAGTGATGGACAATGACCGCATAGGGGTATGGGTGGGGACTTGTTAATATGGATAAATGTAGTAACCAAATTGTTTTTTCATGTGAAACCTTCATAAGAGTATATATCAATAATACCTTAATAAAAACTTTTTTTAAAGATAAGGATTTAGTTTTGGACATAATAGATTCGAGATGCCTATTAGACACACACTACAAGATATCAAACAGTTGTACAGATAAATTAAGAGAAATTTAGAATGCCTTAGGGTAGATTCTTAGTAGTAGAGTTGCTGAATTGAATGTTATTTATATTCTTACAGAGTTATGCTGAAACCAGTTCCTTCTGTCTCATGAGAGCTGATGGTTAAATTTTCAGGAATTTTGTGAGCCAGTTGTTAGAAATAGCCATTTAAAAAAATTAAATTATATAAACTTACAATTAAATTAAAGTGATACATTTAAAGTGATAATGGGGCCAATGTCAGAGCAGACCTAGTGGGGAATTAGGACTTTCACCGTGCCCAGCAATAATGAGACTACTTCCCTCTTTCCCTGTATATCAGTGGAGGTCACCTGGAGAACAGTATTGAGGCACTCCCATCCCAGGCAAGGAGGTATCAGTGGAGCACTAGTGGGAAGCTAGAACTCCCAGCCCATCCCAGCAGTAATGAACAGTTCCCACCCTGCATGCCAACAGAGTCCAAATCAGAAACCTAGACTTCCAGTCCAACCTGGGAGTAGTGAGGTGGTATGCCCCTCTCCTCTCTTACCATAGCAGTATCTAAGAAAGCTGGCTAAAACAGAAGATTTAAATAAAATCCAGTCTCATAACACAAAACCCAAAATACTCGTTTCAATCAAAAATGAAAAATCTTCCCTAGAGCCAGTAAAATCTCAAAGTAAATTACCAAAAAATAAAAATAAAAATAAGAAAAAGACAATCAATAGCTGCCAACCTCAGATGATAGAAATGTTAAAGTTATCTGAAAAAGATTTTAAAGCAGCCATCATATCAATACTTCAATGAGCAATTACAAATATTCTTGAAGCAAATGAAAACGTAGAAAGTTTTGGCAAAGAAATAGAAAATGTTAAAATGAATCAAGTGGAAATTTTAGAATTGAAAAATATAAAAACAACAAAAATTAAGACCTCAGTGAATGGGATCGAAAGCAGAAAATAGGGAAGTAAAGGAACGAATCAGTGAACTGCAAGATAGAACAGTAGATATTACTCAATCTGAACAACAAAAAGAAAACATACTAAGAAAGAAAAATGAAGAGAACCTTTGGAACCTGTGGGACTCGTAACAAAAGATCTAATATTTACATCCTCAGAGTCCCAGAAGAAAAAAGAAAAAGGACATGGCTGACAAAGTATGTGAAGAAATAATGGCTGAAATCCCCAAATATGTCCAAAGACATATATCTGCCCATTCAATAATCTTAATGAACCTCAGAAAGGATGAACCCAAAGAAATCTAAACCAAACACATCATAGTCAAACTTTTGAAAACTAAAGACAAATTAAAACTATTGAAGACAAGGAGAGAGAGAAACAACACCTTATCTATCAGAGAAAAACAATTCAAATGAGAATGGATTTCTCATCAACAGCCATGGAGGACAGAAAAAAGTGGCACAACACTTTTCAAATACTGAAAGAAAAGAACTCTGAACCCCAAATCCTATATCCAGCAAAAATATCCTTTAGGAATGAAAGGAAAATCAAGACATTATTAATTGAAAGAAAACGAAGAATTTGTCACCACCAGGCCTACACTAAAAGAATGGCTAAAAGCAAATTCTCTTAACAGAAAGGAAGTAAAAGAAACAACCTTGCATCAGAAAAGATGAAACAATGTAGTAAGCAAAAATGGTTAAATATAATAGATTTTCCTTCTTTTATTGAGGTTTCTGAAATATGTTTGACAGTGGAAGTACAAATTGCAACACTGATGTGGTTCTAAATGTATGTAGAGGAAGGAATATTTATGGCAATAGTAACAGGGGGAGTATGAAGGAACACAAAGGAGGTAAGGTTTTGGATATTCCCCTCAAATTGATAAGATGGCATCATTAGATTGTAATAATTTTATGTATTACATAAATATGTATTGTGATATAATAGCTAAAGCAACTCCCAAAAATACTATACAAAGAGATGCACTAAAAAATGCTATAGATAAATAAAAATGGAATTCTAAAACTATTCAAGTAACCACAGGAAGACAGGAAACAAAAACAAAATAAAAAATAAAATGGCAACTTTAACTGCAACATATCAATAATCACCTTAAATGTAAGTGGTCTAAATACCAATTAACAGAGAGATACTGGTAGAGTTAATTAAAATATACAACCCAAGTATATGCTGTCTAAAAGAAACTCATTTCAAATATGATATAGGTAGATTGACAGTAGAGTAATAGAGAAAGAGACATCACACAAACATTAATTAAAGTAGTAATGGCTATATTAATATCAGATGAAATACACTTCAGAGCAAAGAAAATTACAATAAATACATTATATAATGGTCAACCCACTGAGAAGATACAGCAATCCTAAATATATATGCACCAAACAACAGATCTACAAAACATGTGAAGTAAAAACTGATAGAACTGAAATGATAAATAGACAAAATCCAGTTATAGTTGGAAAATTCTACATACTTCTGTCAACAACTTATAGATTAGGTAACAGATCTAAATATAAAAGCTAAAGATATTGAAAGGAAAAAAAGTAGAGAATATCTTCAGGATCATGAATTACACTAAGTTTTGCATACAGGACCTAGAAAACCATAACAGAAAAATTGATAAAATGGGCTTCATCAGAATTTTAAATACCTGCTTATTGTATGGATATACCCCATTTTTTTCATTCATTTATCAGTTAATGGACATTTTAGTTGTATCCACTTTTTTGGCTATTATGGAAAATGTTATGAACATTTCTGTACAAGTTTTTGTGGATATATGTCCTCATTTTTCCTTGATATATATGTTAAGAGTAGAATTTCTGAACCATATGGTAACTTGAGAAACTATCAAACTGTTTTCTAAGTGGCTCTTCTATTTAACATTCTTACCAGCAGTGAATGAGAGTTTTGGTTTCTCCACATCCTCTTCAACACTTTAATTACAGTCTTTAAGATTATAGCCATCCTACTGGATGTGAAGTGGTATCTCCTTGTGGGTTTGATTTGTTAATGTTATTGATTATCTTTTCATATGATTATTAACCACTAACATTTCTTTAGAGAAATATCTATTCAAATTCTTATGCTCATTTTTAAACTGCATCATTTGTCTTTTTATTATTAAGTTGTAAGAATTCTTTATATATTCTAGATATAAGTCCCTTACCAAATTATGATATGCATTTAATTTCCTTAAGAAAATCCATTTTAAGTTAAGTGTATGGCATAAGGTAAGTTTCAAGATTCATTTTTTTCCCATATGAATATCTTATTGGTTCAACATCGTTTGTTAAAGATACTAAACTTACTCCCTTGGATTATCTTGGTATGTTTATTGAAAATCAATTGGCCATAATTGCATAGGAGTATTTCTGAAAATTCTATTTGTTTCATTGATTTATGTATTTGTCCTTACACCAAGACCACACTTTTTTGATTAAGGAATTAAAATTTTTATTATAAAATTTTAATATAAATTTTAATATAAAATTTACCATTTAAATCATTTTTAGAAGTGCAATTTAGTGGGAAAAGGTATATGCACAATGTTGGGCAACTATTGCCATTATCCAGTTCCAGAAATCTTACATCATCCCAAGCAGAAACTCTATATTCATTAATCAATCATTCCCCAGGCCCCACTCCCTACAGTCCCTAGTAACCACTATTCCACCTTCTGTCTATGAATTTGCCTATTCTAGGTACCATATGTAAGTGGAACCAAGCAATATTTATCCTTTTGTGTCTGGTTTACTCAACTGAACATGTTGTTTTCTAGGTTCATTAATTTTGTAGCATGTATCAGAATTTCTTTCTGTTTTAAGGCTGAATAATATTCCATTGTATGTATATACCACAGTTTCTTCATCTGTTCTTCTGTTGATGGACAGGGTTTGTTTTTACTTTTTGGCTATTGTGAAGAATGCTGCTGTGCACATGGTACAGATAGCTATTTGAATCCCTGCTTTCAATTATTTTGGATATGTACCTGGTAGTGGAATTGCTGGGTCATCTAGTAATTCTACATTTAACTTTTTGAAGGAACCATGAAAACTGTTTTCCACAGAAGCTACACCATTTTCAGTCCCATCAACAATGCATGGAAATTCCAGTTTCTCCATACATCCTCATCAACAATTGTAATTTTCCATTAAAAAAAAAATAGCCAGTCTAGTGAGTGTGAAGTGGCATCTCTTCATGGTTTTTATTTGCATTTCCCTAATGATCAGTGATGCAGAGCAATATTTCATGTACTTACTGGCCATTTGTATATCTTCTTTGTAGAAATGTCTATTTAAGTCCTGGGCCCATTTTTAAAGTGGGTTGCTTTTTTTGTTGTTTAGTTGTAGGTGTTCTTTATAAATTCTGGATATTAATCTCTTATCATATATATGGTTTGCATGTAGTTTCTCCTGTGGGTTGTCTTTTCATTTTTTTGGTGGTGTCCTTTTGTGCACAAAAGTTTTAACTTTGATTATGTTCAATTTATTTTCTTTCGTTTCCTATACTTTTTGATATAATATCTAATAAATAATTGACAAGTGTGATGTCATGAAGATTCCCACCTGTGTTTTATTTTAAAAGTCATGTGGTTTTAGTTCTTACATTTAGGTCTCTGGTTCATTTTGAGTTAATTTTCGTATGTGGTGTATGGTGAGGGTCCAACTTTTACGTGTGGACATAGACTTTTCCCAGCATCATTTGTTGAAAAGACTGTTCTTTCCCTCTTGACTCATCTTGGCACAACTATTGAAAATCATTTGACTATATATGTAAGAGTTTATTTCTGGGCTATCTATTCTATTCCATTGGTCTTTATGTTTGTCCTTATGCCAGCCACACTGTTCTTTTACTCTGGCTCTTCAGTAAGTTTTGAAATCAGGAAGTGTGAGTCTTCCAAATTTGTTCTTCTTTTACAATGTTGTTTTAGCTATTTGGGATGACCTAAGGATTCCATATGGATTTTGGTATGAGTTTTTCTATTTCTGCAAAAGTGAAACAAAGCAAAATGTATTTGGGATTTTGATAGGGGTTGCACTGAATCAGTAGATCACTCTGGGTAGTATTGCCATTTTAACAATATTTTTTCCAATCCATGAACATGGAATGTCTTTCTATTTATTTGTATCTTAATACCTTTCCTTTCTAAATTCTTCACAGTAATGTTTTGTAGTTTTCACCTCCTTGGTTAAATTTTTTCCTCAGTATTTTATCATTTTTGATTCTATTATAAATGAGATTGTTATCTTAATTTCCTTTTTGAATTGTTCATTACAAGTACATAGAAATGCAGTTGGGTTTTCTGTGTTGATTTTGTATCCTGCAACTTTTCTATTTTGTTGAATTCATGTATCAGTTCCAAAATTATATATATATATATATATATATATATATTTGTGTGTGTGTGTGTGTACAATATTTAGGTTTTTCTATACCTAAGAATATATATCCTGCAGATAGAAAATTTTACTTCTTCCTTTCCAATCTGGATTTTTTTATACTGAAATTTTATTGTGCTTGAAATCAGGTAGTGTTAGTCCTCCAACTTTCTTGTTCTTTTCAAAATTATTTGGATTCTTCTAAGTACTTTTCATATTTATATAATTTTAGGATCAACTGGTGGAAATTTAAATAGCCTCTAGGCATTTGAATGTGATTCTGTTGAACCCATTAATCAATTTGAGAAGATTACCATTTTAGTGGTATTGAGTTTTGCAGTCAATGAGCCTAATATATATCCCCATTTATTCTTAAATTTTACTGTCAATACTTGTGGTTTTTCAGGTAAAGGATGTGCACATATTTCGTTAACTTTATCATTAAGTAATTCATGATAATATTAAGTAACTTCCCTTTTTTGTCCATAAGACATTTTTTGCTTTTCAATGTTTACATTTATTTTTTATACATTGAAATATAGTTGATATAAAACATTATATTGGTTTCATATGTACAACATAGTGATTCAACAATTATATACATTACTGAATGCTTACCATCATAGGTGTAGTTGCCATCTGTCAACATAAAGATATTACAATATTATTAATTATATTTCCTATGCTGTACTTTCATCCTCATGACTAATCTATTTTGTAATTGGATTTTTATACTTTATCCCCTTCAGTTATTTCAACCATCTCCCCATTCCCCTTGATTATGGCAACTACAAGTCTGTTCTGTTATGAGTTTGTTTCTGTTTTGTTTTATTTTTTAGATTCCATGTATAAGCAAAAACATATGGCATTTGTATTTCTCTGTCTTATTTCACTTAGCATAACACCAACTTGGTCCACCCACATTGAAAAATGACAATATTTCACTTTTTATGGCTGAGTAATATTCCATTGTACATATGCACTACATCTGCATTATCCATTAATCTATTGATGGACGCTTAGGTTGGTTATTGTAAAAAAAATGCTTTGATAATCAGGGGAGTGCACATATCTTTTCAAATTAGTGAGTTTGATTTCTTTGGGTAAATTTCCAGAAGTGAAATTACTGGGTCATATGCTATTTTTATGTTTATTTTTCTGAGAAACCTCTATACTGCTTTCCATAGTGGCTGCACCAATTTAAATTCCCACCAACAGTGTTCAAAGGTTTGCTTCCTCTACTTTTCTCCTTGCCAAGCCTTGTTATTTCTTATCTTGTTGATGCTAGTCATTCTGACTAGTGTGAGGTGATAGTTTGTTATGGCTTTGATGTGCATTTCCCCAACAATTGAACATCTTTTCACGTGTCACTTGACCATCTGTGTATCTTTGGAAATTTGTCTATTCAGATCCTCTGCCCATTTTTAAATTAGATTATTTGGGTTTTTTGGATGCTGAGTTGTGTGAGTTCTTTATATATATATTTTTGGTATTAGCCCCTTATCGGATATCATTTGCAAATATATTCACTCATTCAGTAAGTTGTCTTTTAATATAGTTAATGGTTTCCTTTCCTGTGCAGAAGCCTTTTAGTTTGATGTAGTCCCACTTATTTATTTTTGCTTTTGTTTCCCATGCCTGGGAGACATTTCCAGGAAAAAGTACTAATGCCAATGTTCAAGAGTTTACTGTCTATATTTTATTCTAGGAGTTTTATGGTTTCAGATCTTAGGTGTTTAATCCATTTCAAGCTTATTTTTGTGTATGGAGTAAGACAGTGATCCAGTTTCATTCTTTTGCATGTACCTGTCCAGTTTGCCCCACACTATTTATTGAAGAGACTGCCTTTTCCCCATTGTATCATCTTGCCTCCTTCATCATATATTAATTGATAAGTGTGGGTTTATTTCTGGGCTCTCTATTCTGTTCTGTTGATCTTTGTGTCTATTTTTGTGCCAGTACTATACTACTTTGATTATGGTAGCTTTGTAGTATAGTTTGAAATCAGGGAATGTGATACCTCTAGTTTTGTTTTTCTTCTCAAGATTGCTTTGGCTATTCAGGGTCTTTGTGGCTTCATATAAATTGTAGGATTATTTGCTCTAGTTCATTGAAAAATGCCATAGGTATTTTGATAAAGAGTGCACTATTTATGCCTTTTATTCCTTCTTCTTCCCTATACCACTGTCTAGATAGCCAGTGCAATGTTGGATAGAAGCGGTGAGAGTGTGCATCCTTGCTTTATTCCTGGTCTGGAGTAGAGGGACATTTAGTTTAATAATTGGGTGTGAAATTATTTGTAATTTTTTCATAGATGTCCTGTTGAGATTGAGGAAATTCCATTTTATTACTTTTTTTTTTACTTTTTATCATGCATGGGTACTGAGTTCTGCAAATGATTTTTCTACATTTATTGAAATTATCATATGATTTTTCTCCTGAATTCTGCTAATGTAAGGAATTAAATTGATTGACCTTTGAATGGTAAACCAAAACACCCTTGCACTTCTGGGCTAAACTTTACTTGCTCAAGCTATATTACATATTGCTGAATTCTATGTGCTAATTAATATTTTGATCAGAAGTCTTGTATCCTTATTTATGAGGGATGTTCTGTAGTTTTATTTTCTTGTTTTACCTGGTTTTGGTATCAGGCATTTTATGCTGTTGTCATTAAATGAACTACAAAGTATTTCTACTTCCTCTATTTTCTGAAAGAGTTTGTGTGGGACTAACATTGATTTTTCCTTAAAAGCTTGATAAAATTAACCAGTGAAATCATTTGTGCCAGGCGTTTCCTTTGCAGGAATGTTTTAAAGTAAGAATTCAATTTCTTTAATAGCTATAGGGCTATTCAGCTGATCAGATTTTTATTTCTTTGTGATTCAATCTTTATAATTTTTTTCAAGAAGGAAAGCCTCCTTCTCATTCAGGTGGTTGAATTTTATTGCCATAAATTTGTTCATATTTCCCTTTATCTTTTAAATATCTATAGTGATTAATTCTTGTATTCACTATTTCTCAATCAAACTAGCTAAAGATTTATAAATATTTTTAACCTTTTCAAAGAATTAGCTTCTGGTATCTCCTAACAAGGATATTCTCCTACATAATCATAATGCCATTATTTCATCCAAGAAATTTAACATTGATATGTTAATCTTGTCCAATGCACAGTCCATATTAAGTTTTCCTTAGTTGTCCAAAAGTATCCTTTAAAGCTGTATTTATTCAGTCAAGGATCCAAGCTAAGGCCTTGCATTGTTGCTGCATGGATCATCACTTAATCTCTAACAGTTCCCTCTGCTTTTTTTCTTTGATAATATTGATAATTTTAAACCATCTAGCCCATTGTCTCAGAATGTTTCACAATATGTATTTGTCTGGTTGCCTTTTCAAAATCAGACTTGAGTTAAACATTCTTAGCAAAAATTTTTCATAATTAATATTGTATGCATCCCACTGTGTCACATCAGGAGGTATATAATGTCAGTTCATTCCATTATGGTCATGCTAAGTTGACCACTTGATTAAAGTGGTGTTTAGAAGACCTTTCCATTGTAATAATACCTTTTTCCTTTGTGATTAATAAGTAACCTGAGGGGTGATACTTTGAGGATGTGTAAATATCCTGTTACCCAGAAAACTTTCATACCATGATTTCTAATTAAATACTGCACTGATGGTTACAAAATAGGATTTCTTAATTTTGTCATTCATTCTACTTTTCTCTTTCATTCAACAGACATTTACTGGGTATCTCCCATGTATGAGGCACCATGCTAGGAACTGGGGATAGTGAGGGTACCACAATAAACACATTTCCCCATAAGTTCTACTCATAGTCATTATCATCTTTGTATCTAGTAAAGGGCAGTAGACACAGGTCTGGGGTTTATTTTGTTTTGTTTTATGCCTCTCTCTTCCTCTAAAAACACTGATATATAATTCATATACCTTAAATTTACCCTTTTAATAAGGTGCACAATTCAGTGATTTTTAGTATATTTAGAAAGTTTTGCAGCAATCACAACCAATTCAAGAACATTTTCATCAACCCTAAAAGGAACTTTGTACCCATTAGCTGTCATTCCCTATTTCCTCCTCAATAGCCCCTGACAGCAACTTGCTTTCTTTCTCTATAACCTCTGTATATTTTCTTTCTCTACACAGTCTCTGGACATTTTATATGAATTGATACATACAATGCATAGTCTTTTGGGTCAGGCTTCTTTCGCTTAGCATAATTTTCAAGGTTCATCCATGTTCTACCATGTCAGTATTTCATTCCTTTTTATGACTGAAAATATTTCATCGTATGGATGTATCGTATTTTATCATTTGTCAGTCCATATCAGTTTATGTAGCTCTTTCTAACTCTTTAAATGACTGCATAGTTCTCCACTGTGTAAATGTGCCACAGTTTTTTCTAACCAGTCCCCTGTGGATGGACATTTAGGGTATTTACAATATTTTGCTATTACAAATAACATTTATTTGTAGTACTATTACACTTACATGTAATGAAATACTTGTCATACAATTGTCCTATTTTGAAGGTGTCATCATAGGTTAATGTCCTAGAATTAAAATTGTAGGGTTTAAATATGAATGCATATGTAATTTTGTTATGTGTTGCCAAATATAATTCATAGAGATTATACCATTATTTTATTCCCACCAGCAATGAATAGAGTGAATATTTCCCCTATTGCCTCATTAGAAGAGTACACTGTAATTGTTTTATCAAATGTGTATTTCTTTACCAAGCTTGTCAGTGAGAATTATATTTTACTTTGCATTTATCTAATTCTGAATAAAGTTGAATACTTTTTCAAATGTTTAAAGACCATCCTAGGCTCTCCAGCCTCATCTGACCTGACCCAGATGAGAACCCTCTAGTCAACCCAAAATATTAAATAATAAATTTTACTGTTTTAAGCCACTAAGTTTTGAGGGGGTTGGTTACACAGCTAACTCATATAATCCCATTGGCGAACACAAATCATATGATTGAGCCTATACCCATGGGGCTGGAAGGTACAGTCTACCTCTTGTAGGAGGAATATAGCAAATTTAACTGGCAAAGGATATAGTTACAGGGAGCAGTGAGTAATTGGTCTTATAATTCATTATACCACAGTATTTTTATATTTTCCTATATTTATGAAGTTGGGTGTAGGAAAGTTTCCTTCTTTTATATGCTCTGGAATAATTTAAGTAGCACTGGAATTATTTCTGCTTGAGAGGTTGGTAGCATTCATGTATTATAACATCTGACTTGATGCTTTTTTTTCAGAGGTATTTCTTTGATAATTTTCTTTATCTCTTCTGTGGAAATTGGTCTATTGAACCTTTCTTTCTACACTAGGGTCAGCATGGGCAAATTTTATATTTCTAAAAATTAACACATTTTTAACTATTTTCAAATGTTTTGCATAAAGATATGCAAAGTTGTCTCTCATAATTTGTTTTGATAGTCTCTATATCAACATTTATTTCCTACTTGTCATTTCTTAGTTTGTGTATGTGAGCTTTCCCCCACTTGACTAGGTGAGTGGTTTTTATATTTTATTGACTTTCTTCAAAGAAACAGAAATATTAATTAATTTATTAGCTATGTAGTTGCTCTGGTTCTGCCTCAATAATATCTGCTTTTGTATTAATAATGCCCTTCCTCTGCTTTCACTGGATTTAATCCTTTTTTTTTCTAGCTACATGAATTGAAAAATTAATTCTTTTTTTATTAAAGTATCATTGATATACAGTCTTATGTTTGTTTCAATATTACAACACAGTGGTTCAACAGTTAACCATATTATTAAATAAATCCTCACCCCTCCTACTGCAGTCACTATCTGTCAATGTAGTAAGATGTTACAGGATCATTAACTGTATTCTCCATGCTGTACTATCATCCCCATGACCAACTTATATTGTGATTGCAAATTATCATGCTCCTTTATCCCCTTCCCCCTCCCTCCAACCCCTTTCCTTTGGTAACAACTAGTCCCTTCTCGGTGTCCATGAGTCTAGTGCTATTTTGTTACTTCTGTTTTGCTCTGTTTTTATACTCCACAAATAAGTGAGATCATTTGGTATTTGTCTTTCTCTGCCTAGCTTATTTCACTGAGCATAATACCCTCTAGATCCATCCATGTTGTTGCAAATGGCAGGATTTTTTTTCTTTTATGGCTGAATAGTATTCCACTGTGTATATGTACTACATCTTCTTTATCCATTCATCTATTGATGGACACTTAGGTTGCTTCCATATCTTGGCTATTGCAACTTAACTCACTTATTTTCATTCTTCATTTTTATTTATATAAGTGTTTAAATCTATAAATTTTCCTTTAATCATTAGTTTAATTATGTCACTTAGATTCTGACATCTAGACATTATTGTTATTTTTTTAGAAATTCTGGAATTTTCATTTGTATTTCCCCTTTCAGCCAAGAGTCATTTGCTGTTGAGTTTTTAAATTTGTAGTTGAAATAAACATGGTTTTTAAAACTATTAATTTCTAGTTTTATTAAATTCAAATAAGAGAATGTTTTTCATAGATATCTATTTTATGGTATTTGTTGAAATTTTTTTGATTCACTATGTGAGTTATTTTCATAAATGCTTCATGTGCTTTTGAGAAGCAGGTGTATTTTCTATTATCAGAGTATAAAGTTTGACATGTGCATTAGGGCTACCATATTTATTATGCTGTTTAGGACTTTCATTCATACACCTTTTGTTAAAATTGATATGTGTTGGATTAAGAATCATATATTATGAATTAATATAATTAATGTGTTTCTATTTCTCCTTGTTCCTCCTGAGATACTAATTGATGAAGGTAAATTATTTATGGTTGCTGCATTTATATAACTCATAAATTTTATATCTTTTTGTGAGTTGTAGGTTTTAGTACTATAAAGTATCCTTATCCTTCTTTGTTTCACTTAACTGTTTTTTGTCATGAATTCTGCTTTGTCTGATATTAGGATCATAAATCTTGCTGTCTTATTGTTTGTATCCCTTCATTTTTAGGCTTTCTGATTCACTTAATTTTAGGTATGTCTTTTAAATAAAGCAAAGATTGGCTTCTGTTTTGTCCTGAAATCTGAAAATCTTTTTCTCTTAATAGTCTAATGAAGCCCATTTATGTTTGTTGGTATGACCTACATATTTCATCTCCACTGATATAAAGTATATTTTCTGATCACAGTGGAAATAGCCTGTAGATGAAAAAGGAAGTCACAATGGAAATTATAAATATTTTTAACTGACTTAAAATGAAAACACAACATATCAGAATTTGTGGGATGCAGGGAAATTTGAGAAACTACTTCTTACAGAAAACAAGAAATGTCTTGCTTCAATAATCTAAGTTTCTGCTTTAAGAAAATAAGAGCAAATTAAACCAAAAGAAGCAGAAAGAAAGTAATGATAAAGGTAAGAATCAGTGAAATTAAAAACAGAATAAACAAAGTCAGTGAAGCCAAATGCTGGTTCTTTGAAAAATTCAATATAACTGATATATTCAATTGATCAAAATAAATTAATGAAAGAGAGAGAAGATATTAATTGTCAATATGAGGAATGTAACAAGGATATAACTACATATACTACAGACATTTTAAAACTAAAGCAATATTATGAACAACTTAGTTTCAACAAATTTAACAAAAATAAAATGGACAAATCTTGAAACTCAAATTACCAAAGCCTACTAGGTAAGAAATAGATTACATGAATAGTCCTATATCTATTTTAAAATTTGAATTTTTACATAAAAATTTTGCCACGAAGGAGACTCCAGGTACACAGAGTTTCACTGCTGAATTCCACCAAACATTTAATGAAGTATAATGCCAATTCTATATAAACTTTTTCAGAAAATAGAAGAAGGAACACTTCCCAACTCACTTTGAAGTTACACTAGTACCAAAGCCAGCAAAAGATGTGTCTTGGTCCATTTGGGCTACTAAAATAAAATACCACAGACTGAGTAATTTATAAACAACATTTATTTCTCACAATTCTAAAGGCTGGGAAGTCCAAGCTCAAGGCTCTGGTGGATTCAGTGTCTAGTAAAGGCCTGCTTTCTGGTTCATGGTAAAAGGGGCTAGACAGTTCTGTGGGGCCTTCTTTATAAGAGCACTAATGTACCATTCATGAGGGCTCCACCCTCATGACCTAAGTACCTCCCACAGGCCTCATCTCCTAATACCATCACATTGAGTATTAGGTTTCAACATACTAATTATATGGTGGTGGGGACAGAGGGAACACAAATATTCCATCTATAACTAGATGTTAAGAGGAAATAAAACTATAAACCAGTACCACTCACAAACACACACACAAATATCTTTAACAAAATATTAGCATATCAAATTCAGCAATATTTAAGAAGTAAAATACATCATAAGCCAAGTGTCCTCCTAAGGATGCTAGGGTGATTAAATATTTGAAAAGCAATGTAATCACCATCTTAACAGGCTAAAATAGCAACAAATAATCATGTCAATATGACATAGAAACTTGGGCAAATTCTACATCTATTTGTGATTTTTTTTAAACTGTATGCAAACTAGGAATAGAAGGAAACTTACTTAGCCTGAAAAAGGCATCTATGAAAAATCTAGAGCTAGCATCATGATGAAAGATTCAGTGCTTTTCCCCTAAGATCAGGAATAAGGTAAAGGTATCCACTCTCATCACTCCTACTCAACATTGTATTGGAGGTCATACTTAGAGCAGTAAGGCTAGGAAAAGAAATAAAAGGCATACATATTGGGAAGGAAAATAAAAACCAAAAAACTGCCTTTGTTTATAGACAACATGGTCCTCTATGTTAAAAATACAATCCAAATGAATCTACAAAAAGAAAGGAAGAAAGAAAGAAAGAAAGAGAGAGAGAGAGAGAGAGAAGGGAAGGAAGGAAGGAAGGAAGGAAGGAAGGAAGGAAGGAAGGAAGGAAGGAAGGAAGGAAGGAAGGAAGGAAGGAAGGGAGGGTGGATCGGTGAGTTCAGCAAGGTTGCAAGATATAAGGTCAGTATACAAAAGTCATTGTATTTCTATATGCTAGCAAGCAATGAACATTTGCAAATTGAAGTGAAACATAAAAAATGTGACATACTTAGGAGCTAGTCTAGTAAGATGTATGCAAGATCTGCAGAATGAAAGTGGCAAAATAGTAATGAAAGAAAAATTTAAACCTAACTAAGAATAGAGAGATTTTTGTGGTAAAAAAGACTTGAAATTGTTGAGATGTCAATATTCTCAAATTGATTTATAGATTCAACATGATTTCAGTCATTTTTTGAGAATATGACATGCTGATTCTAAAATTTTTAAACTTATATGGAAATCAAAAGACCTGGATATCAAAATTAAATTTGAAAAAAGAAGAGTTAGAGAAGTCTACTACTTGATTTCAAGTTGTATTATAAAGCTATAGTAATCAAGACAGTGTAACATTTGCATAATGATAGACACATAGCTCAAGGTACAGAATAAAAGTCAGAATTAGTTCTGTATGTATGTGGTCAATAGCTTTTTCCATAATGATGTCAAGATAATTCAGTGGTTAAGGGTAGTATTTTCAACAAATGATCCTGGAAAAATTGGACATACATATGCAAGTAAACAAACTTCAACCATTACCTCACACCATATATAAACATTTACTTGAAATGGGTCACAGACCTAAATGTAATTTCCAAAGCTATAGAACTCCCTGGTTGAGGCAGATATTTCTTGAATCACATCACACAAAGCATGAACCAGAAAAGAAAGGAATTGATAAACTGTACTTCATTAAATTAAAAACTTCCCTTCAAAAGACATGGTTAAATGAGAAGACAAGCCATAGACAGACAATATTGTATGATAAAGGATATGTTTCCAGAATATACAAAGAACTCTTTAAACTCAACAATAAATATATAAATCAAAATGGGCAAATTATTTGAACAGACAGTTTAACTTTTCCTTGAGCCTATTATCGTCGGGGGTTCTAAATTTACAAAGGGGCCCTCTGTCAGTCTTTTCAACTCACAATTGCCCTAAGCATTGTCTTTTATCCTCTCCTGGAGTCTCTTTAGAACTAAAACTTTGAGTTTGAGTTACCAATGTTTGGGGTTAATCGTGTCCCCACAGAAGATGTTGAAGTCCTAACTCCCAGTAACTGTGAATGTGATCTTATTTGGAAATAGGGTCTTAACAGATTATCAAGTCAAGATGAGGTTATTAGGATAGGCCCTAATTCATTATGACTAGTGTTCTACATAAAGGGGAAATTTGGACACAGAGGTAAACTCACATAGAGGGAAGACAATGTGAAGACACAGGGAGAAACACCATCTACAAGCCCAGGAATGCCTGAGGATGCCAGAGCTAAGAGAAAGGAATGAAATAGATTATTCCTCAGCCTTCAGAAAGAACCAACTTGATTTCAGACTTCTAACCTTTAGAAGTGTGAGACAATAAATACATTTCTGTTGTTTAAGCCACCACTTTGTGGCCTTTTGTTATGGTAGCTCCAATATTGTGAAACACTAAGGATTAGGGGATGTAAGGACTCAGTTTCTCTCATTTTTGGTCTCTTTAGGTTTTCCTTACTTTCTTACCTGTGCAATTCTGTATTTCAAAATATGTTTAAAAAATATTTTGTCCAGGAATTTATTTGTTTTGTTTTGGGAAGATTTTTAGGAAATCTAGTCTTCATTTTGTTGGAAGTGTAAGTCTTCTTAACTCTGGAGTAACTTTCTGAAAATGAGTTTGTTTTTTCTCAGGTATTTATTTCTTTCTAAGTCTAATTTAATATTTCTTTTGTATCTTCATTATGCCTAATATCCTGTTATACTCTGTATATGGTATTTTGCTTCTCACACTAAATTGCTAGTTCTCTTAGGGTTGAGATGGTGTCTTACTCACTTTTGTATACTTAGCATATAGAAAAATACTTCACATATACTAGGCATTTAATAAGTGTGGTTATTAAACTGAATGTGCTTGTATATTGGTCACATGCATAGGGACATAAAGTTGCTTAGAGTGATGACTTTAAATCTTAATTCAAAGTTTTTATTCTTAATCCACAAATGTCTGTGTTACTCAAGGTTATAGTCACCTACAAGGGATTTCCTTTTCCTTCTGATTAATATAACTAAATCTAAGTCTCAGGAAATCTGTTGGTTTATGGCCTTCCAAGTCTCCTATAGCAGAGTATGAAATGACTTATTAATAAATACTATGCCTAGTTATTACAACCTTGTAAAGTAAATATTATTATATTATTATACCCATTTTTCAAATGAGGATCAGAAAGGTTAAGTGCCAAGGTGAGATACACAGAAAGTATCACAGTTAGAAATAAAGTTTATTTGACTCTAAAGCCATTCACTCACTATTCTACACTGACTATTAATGATCCCATTATGTAATGATTATAAAACTCCTGCATATTTTTCTACTCCCATTTGAATCAGAGTATCATAGTCACTTATTCCAAAATAATGAGAGATACTTTTCAAAATACCTGTTTATGTACGCTTTTATAATATATTTTATGTCCATGCAATCACTTCCCATTGTTCATCTGATTTATTTGTTAGACATAGAAACCTTCAGAGAGAACATGCTGGAAAAACAGCCAATTATTTTGAGATGGCTTTCCTTTTTCTTCTTAGAAAAGGAAATTTTCCACTATAGGACATTTAAATCAATATCACAAGCCTTCTAATAAGATTTTCCTTAATAAGACTGCTTTTTGGGTGCAATCTATACTACATGCTACCATGCACTTGCTTATACTTGCTTGCTTTCCAATTGTTATATGTATGCCATATGTAAACTTTATATACACGGATAGTTTTTAAGTTTCTTAAGGTCAAAAATGGATTTTCTTTTACTTTGCATTCTCCATAATAGTAGTTGCCATTTATTAAAGGCTTATTGAACAGGAAATTTACACACATTTCATCTATTATTTACAATAACATGGCAAATTAGGTATTATTACCCCCATTTTACTGATGTGGAAGCCCCAGATATAATTAGTCCCAAGGTAGTAAATCTATTAAGTGACTATAATGATGGGTCCTTAGTATGCAGTTTCAATTATTGAGTTGACTGATTTGTGGTTATTTCCCTGGAAGATACATAATAAAGTAAGAGAAAGACAAGGGCTTTTATCCTTACACTATAAATGTGCAGACTGTGACCATAGGCAAGTTACTAAGTGTCATTAAATCTGCATTTCCCAATTTGTAAAATAAGAGAATAAAGCCCAGTCCAGAAGGGGTTATGAATATTAAGTTAGGCAATACAGATACAAAATAATAAATATAAACTTATTAACTTGCTTGATTTTGTTTCTCTCACCTTCTGAAATGTAAGCTAAATTGATATATGCATAAACTAAGATCTACAGAAAAGACATTTATAAAACATTTCCTATTTTCTTTATATACATACCATTTAATAGCCTATTAATGACAAAATGTAATTCACAGAATTAATTATAATGAATTCAATGTAATTCAGCACGTTTATATGCTAACATATTCCTACCTACATTAAAGAATCCGCTCAGATCAATTATTATCCTAAAGAGACCCATTTGATTTTAGGGTCTTCAAATCCCTTTCCTAAATACTTAGGATTTTATTTCCTATATTAGGTGAGAAACAAGTAATCTTTTAGACTAGTGGAAAGGGATGTAAATATATTTTCTTACCACCCCTTTTTGCCAAATTAATAGATTTTTGTGTGAGACAATTTTTCTGTTGATTTAATATCATTCTGTAACTTGAATTTTATGTTTTGATTAGATTTCTTTTCAGTCTATTCTGTTGCTGAATAAAGAGAAACCTCACAAATGGTCATGTAGACTTTTTCTATATGTTTAAACTAAAAAAAGATATAAAATATTACTTTACTATAGAAATATTAAATTAACTTTACATTGA
Source organism: Manis pentadactyla (assembly GCF_030020395.1). Classification (NCBI taxonomy): domain Eukaryota; kingdom Metazoa; phylum Chordata; class Mammalia; order Pholidota; family Manidae; genus Manis; species Manis pentadactyla. The sequence goes on along the minus strand of NC_080022.1, from coordinate 40,627,379 downwards.
TCCTAGATATAATGTGTTTGTTCATAGAAGACAAAATGTGCTACTAAAAATTCCCAGATCTTCATCCTGGTAACCTGAGACAGGGTATTTTCCTAAGAAAGCACTGATCTTTGAAATTATTTTACATTTGTAAGCCACAAATTTTATTTTCTGATCTTAGGGTATAATGAATGATATTCCAATAGGATCTGATGAACTAAAAGGTACTTTGAAGTACTTTTTGTCAAAATTTTTTATTAGAATATTAATAAGTTAATGTGTATTTTATAGATTTTAGTCACATGTCTAAAGAACCGTGAATTTTAAGTCTTTAAAACATGATAAATAAGCCTTTTTAAGAAACTGAAAGCAAACATTTATCTTCAGCTGATGTTAGAATGTACAGTTCTCTTTTATATTGCTACATTAATATTATCCCCATGACATCTGTGATGTCCCTCTGGTTGCAAAAAATATATATTTTCTTTTAACTGCCTTTGTATAAAATTACCTGCTTTTTGAGTAGGTAAAAGGTGTAATTAAACAACTGTAGGATATTTATACTAGATCACAGCCATTTTGATTACTCTCAAGCAAATTAGCCAGGATTCAGTCAGTTCAGTCTTCTCTCCCATGTGGCCCTCCTTGGGCTTCACATTAGCAGCCCATCAGTCCAGTCCGATGTCCAGCTGTATGCATTCACCATTTCAGAATGGTGAACTTGCTATTTTTGGACAGAATATGTGTCTGTTGAATTTAATTAAAACATATATGTAATTTAAAAAATATGACTATAAATAGTGAGTGGTCATTTCCTAGCTATGTGTTTCAAAAGCATTATCCAAGTGAAATGGTAGAAGAATTCACTGCAAAGTGTAAAATTATCCATACCAAGAAAAGTAATTTGTTTGTATTTCCCATGATGGTGTAAAGAAAAAAATTGGGGAAGTCTTGTTTGTTCTAGTTTTGGATCATTTATCAAATTGTAATTTATGTTAAATTAACCTACTGGCATGAAGATCTAAAACATTTAAAATATCCATTCTTACTTTTGTCACTGTCACAGTTCTATTTCTAACATTTTAATTTTGATTACATTGCTTGTGGATGTTAAGTAATCTTGCCTCCTGACAAGAATTTGAAACAATAACCTTGGTAGAACTAGGATCCGCATTAGTGTTTTCAGTTCTAAGATTTTAATTCATATCCTCCCTTGGATCATTAATGAAAATAATCTTACCTATATCTAAAAAATTATCAGTTTATACTTCTGCAGAAAATCATAATTTAACATCTTAAAAATAGTAATATGAAGTGAATTGGTATAGTGTATTCAAAATATATTTGCTCAGTACTGAACTTTGATAAGAAATATCTAAACATATGCACATATATATAAAAATACTCATACAGGACAGCACCACAATGTGTTACTTTGATTACTTGCATAATAACCAACTATGTGCTTTTAGATAAACATAGAAAACTTTGGTCCACATGCCAAGTGCAAATGTAACTGTAAAATAATAAGCACTACAGTTAAAATATATAATTTACTACTGGGAGTAATATATTTTAAAAGAAAAATGATTGCTTTGGATTTGATATCATAGTTCTCTATATTTTTCTATAAGTATCAATGTTGCAAATTTTTATTAAAACAATTAGTTTTATCTTTATATGGCAAATTAAAATATATTAAATTATTTTCTAAAGACCAGAAATTAAATTTAAGATTTTCTAGAACTTAATTCTACACTGAAAATCTTAGCATATGTCAAAATATTAAGTATGTTTTAAGATTCCAACTTATTTATATCCAGAACATAAATACATGCTTGCTGCAACCTAATGTCCACACTTTTATCATTTAATTTTACTTGAAATAAAATACAAACTGAATGTTTTTTCACTCATAGGCCTATGATAAATTTAAACTGATGGGAATAAGAATTACATTTTATCATTCCAAAATATGATTTTTAAAGTTGAAGTTTATAAATAGGAAAATAGATGGCCGAAGAAGCAAGAATAAAGGAGAATTGCAAACCTCTTTCTACATTCTATTTTTGTTCATCACCTAAGATGTGGAGGCAAAAACATACAAAAGTTAAAAAAAAAAAGGTAAAGACAGCCAAAAATATAGGTGACAGTGAAGTATTTAAAAAAGAAACTACTGTGTTTTAATTATACTTAACATTGAAAAAGAGACTCTGGAGCAATCAATTACTTTTATATCTTGTCATGATTATTATTTAGCATTGTCTTTCACAGTTGAAAATCATGCCACAATACACACTATTGCTTATTTCAATATAGAGATAGGGAATATTATACTATTATCATCAAATGTTGCTTAATTTAATAATTTGATCCCATTTATTCTATTATACGAGGTTTCAAAAATTTCATCTTGAATCATCATCACACTATAATACTGATGTGCAAATTAATTATTCTAGGCCTTTCAGATATTAATGTTCATTCATATCTGTTCTAATCTTTGACAAAAGAAGAAATGCATGCTTTTTTTAAATGGCTTGTATAAGTTTGGTCTGAAGTTCTTACATTAGCAGAATGGGCATGAGAACGCTGCTGCGTCATTGAGCACAGTCACTTCTTAGTAAAAATGCCTGAAGAAGAAAGTATGGAACAGAAACTATTTGGCCCAAATGGCTTTTACAGTAGTTCCACAGTGTAAAAGAAAGAGATACTGTTACATTAGCTGTACACAGAATAGCCAAATTGTGGAACAATTACTCCTGAAAACCAGTGAATTATTTTTTACTTTAAGAAATCATGTTTCCAAGGCATAAATTTTAAACTCAGGGCAGCCTTCTTTTGCAGCAAGTTGTGCAAACTGAGCACTTAGAGGAAACAGGGGAGTGGACTGTATTTTAATATCGTTGTGTTAATTTGGTTGCATTTCTCAATTAAAAACTTAACATTAAAGAATGTCAGTTTTGCTCTATATGTGAACTTTCACTATTTATATAACTAATCTGAAAAACTAAGACATATAAGTAAAATAAAATTAGTCAGCATGGTTTTGCTTTATATGGTCAGGATCAAGGATTTTTTTTTCTAAGTAACTACTGTACTGATGAAATATAAAGAGCAGAAGCTTCCATCTCCAAACATTTTGGAGGGGTTTGAGCTTTTCTCCTATCAATTCCAGAAATTTCCCCATTATTTTAATGTTGAAAGATAATTAGTACCATTTTAATTATACCAGTTGAATGAGTTTGAAGTCCTGGTTAATTATTTCTTCTTTCATAGTGTTACATGTAGGATATCTTCTTAGTACTCAAAAGAAATAACGGGTAGTTTGGATAAGGATTGGTGGTTTTCTTACTTCCTCCCCAAAAGAGCTGATGTTTTTGGCTATTTTTTTTTTTTTGGCGCGTGGGGAGTGGGTGGTGGGAGGAAAAGGGAGGGCGTGTAAGGTAAGAAAAAAAGGCTGTGTATAGAATTATTGAATAGGCCTACACCTAAAATTCTTCCTTGACCAATGAGGATAGGGGCTGGGAGAGAGAGAGGAGTGAGGTGGAACAACTGAAGTGTAATAATGTCTGTGTAATTTTAAAAAAATGTACAAACTCCTCCCGTCCCCTGTCCCCTGTCCCGCTCTTCATGTATTGGTACCTCTGGACCGTTCAGAAGCCATTTTAGAACTCAAGAAGCAAAATATGTGAGTTCCACTTGTGCTTTCGCAGGTGCTGTGGTGGCAAGGATAACCTTTGCTTGCTTGCCGGGTGTTACCCATGTTGTTATTTAATGTCTTTGAGAATTAAAAATAGCATAGAAAATTCCAAATCCACATCCTCGCACCTGAAGCTAGTACAATGTTCAATAGCAGATGGCAAAATATTTCACCGGAACCTTAATTTAGCAAGTCGATATCCAGGTCTGGGAGGTTTCTATTCTTTTGAGGCATCACTGAAGATCCATACTCAATTTTCGGATCTGCTCCGAGTTGAAAAAACAAAACAGCCCCTACTAGGTGTTTCATGCGCCCCAGCCCCACCCAAAGTCCCGGCGGGCCTGCAATTCTCGGTGTTTCACGCGGAGGGTCTTTCGGAATGAACTTGCATTTTCAGTCCTGGACATCTAATTATTTACGGGGGTGGGGAGGAGAGAGGCAACATCATAGGGCAACTTCCCGAATAGTCTAAGGGGCTGAGAAGCCTGAGAGTCGTTTGCCTTCTCGCTGTTGGACGCGAGGCTCAGAGCCCGGCTGTCCTCAGCTGTCATGGGGGAGGAGGAAGGAGTGCTGGCACTGGCTTTGGGCACGAAGTAGCTCCAGCCGCCCGGCAGCGTCCCGCTGCCAGCTCACCTCTGCAAAGAGCTAGGCACTCACCGGCCCTTTGCCCCTGCTCCCACGTCGCTCTCCGGCCCCAGTCCTCAGGCACCGGTCGCCAGAACCATCCAGGGGATGGCCGCCTGCCTGAGGGCCGGGGCCGGGGGACCCTGGCCGCTCCAGTAGCCCGCAGCTCCCGGGGCGCTGCGGCGGCGGCCGGGAGGCGCCGGGCCCGCTCCCCCTCCCCGCCCCTCGCTCCCGCCTCCTGCCCGCTGCGCTGTGCGCCCGCTCGCCCCAGCCGGCTGGCGCAGCAGCGCACACACTCACTCCGAGGGCGCCTCCAAGGTTACCCGCGGGGTGGGGGCTGGGGCAGGCTCCGGCCACTGGCCTCCTCCGCTGCTTTCCTATCCCCGTGGCCCTTCCGCCGCTCCATGGAGACCAGGATCCAAACCCCAAAGCAGAAAAAAGGCTCCAAAGTCCGGGGAGGGAAGTCGAGCTGAGAGGCAAACAGGCGTCCGGGCAGGGGGCGGCCTCAGTTGGCTCTAGGTGCCTCGAGAGCCGGGTCAGGCGAGGTCGCGGCAAGAGGGGGCAGTGGTTCTGGCGGGTGCGCTCGGCAGCGCAGGCTGGGCCGGGGGCAGCGCGCAGGGGCTGCAGGCAGCACCGAAGCGCCCGAGGCGCCCCGGGCCCGCTGGGGGGCAGAGACAAGCGGACGGCCAAACCTGCCGAGGAAACTAACTAAATAAAAGGAGACTGTTATTTAAGGCGCGGAAATTTGAAATATTTGGACAGGAAGAGAAAAGAAAAGAAACCTTAGCGAGGGAGAGGAAAAAAAAAAAACAACGCGAGCTAACGGTTTTGAAACTCCCCCACCCCCACCCCGGGCTTTTCAGCGCGCCCTGAGGGAGCACTGGGCTCCAGTTTCCTCACTAGGGAGCCAGGAGCTGCGGTTAGAGTCTGGCGACTTTCGAAGGGACAGAAGGATGTCTTCTCAGTCCCTCCAGAGAGTGCTTGGGTTGGCTAAGGACAGAGCTTTTCCCCCCGATGTCAGCCTGGAAGATTGTCTCCTGCCTCTCATAGGTCCCTGAGTGGATCGGTTTTTTAGAACTGCCGAGTAAAATCAAAACAGTCTCCAGAGACCAAGACAGGGACTCCCCCCACGACACACACAACACCCGACAGCCTTTGATGAAGGTCACTTATTGCAGTCAGGAATACTGCGAATACGACCTTTTCCCGTTCCAGCACTGTGATCTTCCAGCGCTTCTGGAGTATTACTTCTAACCCCGGTAAAAGCCGAAAGCACCTTTTTGGGAACTGAGATTTCGAAACCAGTCCTGGGCCACGGAGTCCACAACTTCGTTTGATCAACACGATAAGGGAAATTTATAATATTTCCTACTGAGTTGCCTTCCCGAGACAGAATACTTTTATCTATTTATTAGTCACCCAGAGTGGTGTATGTGTGCAAGCTCATCACACCATTACGAGATGCATAATGTTTGTCAGTAAACTTGATTCACTACCGAAATATGGTGAAATGCAGTTTGCTTAGTGGCTCGGAGACCAGAAGGTGGATTGAGTCCCTTTTAGTATCCTCCTCCCCCAGGTGTAAGCCTGGATTCAGTTTACTGGGCAGACAGCCTAAGTTTTCCGACGTGGATGCGGATGCAGTGAAGAACTGAACTTGAGAGCGCATCTCTGCTTAGTAACCTCCATCCCTTCTACAGGGTGCTCTGGCGCTCTGATCACTTTATTAATTAGCACTTGCCTCTTCGCCCTGCGTCTGAATAAGTCCAGACCCTTCTGCACCTCAGCTCACTGCAAATTAGACTCCATTCAACTCAGCAGCACCGTTTCTTCCGCCCTATGTATCTCGTCATATTCAGGAGTCTTACTGAATATTGTCGAGGTTTTTGAGAGATTGAATAATGGCTTTTCATATTTCCTAGAGGGGACCACAAAACTCATTTCTAAAATACTTAGATTAGCAAAGCTATTTCCTGCGAAAAGCCAGAAACGTGGCTTTGTTTTAACGCTTAGCATTTAGGTTGATGAAGAGAGCGTGCTCCCTCGCCCCTGTGCTCTGACCACCTGAGAAACAAGCAACTGCGAAGCACTTCTGCTCTTTAGCTTTATGATCGTCCTATGGCTTTATATTTGAAATCTCTAAAGAGCAGTTCTAATGCTGGGACTTGGTGGATACTGATAAATCCATTAAACTCTACTTGAAATTCAGAAACGTCCATCTCTACAGTTGCAATGTGTAAAAGTGTTTTTTTTAAACGTATAATCTTGTGTTTAGAAAATACTCAGCTTACTTAAGTAGTGTATTTGGTATATTGGTTCTGTATTAAAATCCAAAATGCAACATTTTTCCTTTAAAACATCTCCATTTCTACTTTTTCCTAAATTTTAAAATGTGTTTTAAATTTAATTTCATGTTGCTGTCAAAAATAAAATTTTTCAGTAATTTGTGGTTAGAGGTGGCAGAAGTTGAACTCTTGTAGTACTTAGTGAAGGTGAATGCTAGTGCCGAAGGAAAGGAATCAAACTTTCTCTTCTATATTGTTTTATACTCTCATGGAAGATGAGTTATTGAAAACCACTTGCCATTCCAATCCTTGTTAGGGCAGGCATCAGAACCATGTCCTTCAATAAACCTTGAGGTATTTTGTTCTTTTTGGAGCGAGGGCAGGGAGCTTATGAAGCAGAAGGAGGGGGGCTTTTACATAAAACATCTTTGTTCATGTGAGAGATGATGAATAAAGTATTTATACATTTATAAATGGTAACTGCATTGAAATCCTTTGGTAAAAATCTTTAATTAAAGTGATATAATAAGTAGTAGATGCTGGGAAATTCTCTTGGAAATTTGATATTTCTACTTAATTCCAAATTTTACAAAAATTTTAAGCACATTCTTAAAAAGACTTTATATGCCTTTGCTAAAATGTTTTGTGGGTATCAGGTACTATATATAGGAGTGACCTATTTATTCGTTGTAAACGTTTCTGTTCTTATTATAATGCAGCCTCTAAATTAGTGAACCCTACATGTAACTTGTATTGTTTTTCTTGCCGAGCTTTTTAATCCCCAAAAGTTGGTATCTGCATTTTATCTTAATACTTAAACATTTTCTAACTTCTGACATTCAGGGAGAAAAAACCCACTTAGTATACTTATGGTATTATTTTGGGAAATATATTGTTTAACCATTTCATTTTGTGATTTTTAAAACCTCAATGGGAAGCACTTTTAACGTGGCACTTTTTAAAAAGCGGCTTTTAGAGCTAACATATTTTCATTGTCAGATTGATACTTCTGAAATCTGTTTTTCAACTATTCAACTTAATTTTGAGAAAAGGGAAAGGTTAAACAGTAGGATAAATTCAAACTGAAATCATTTTAAGTTTGATCATCAAAAAATGTTCTTGTTTTGTTTTAAAGCAGAAATACTAGGCAACAAATAAATCTTTGGAGGGATTCATGAGGAGAAGAGGAAAAGAATAACCAAATCATCAATGCAATGTGTCTAGTTTTTCGATTGGTCTTTTAGCAAGTGGCAAATTAAGTGGGGGTTATAGAGGAGTGGAAATCACATAAAAACATTGTCCTATTTTGAAAAAGTGTTTTAATTAGGAAAAAGAAGCATCAGGACAAACCATTTTTAAAACAAAATCTCCAAGTTGGTTATTGAGACTGGCAGAGGAGAAGCAAGGAAAAGTCAAGGAAAGATAAAATATTCAGAAGAAAGCCAAAGCTATTTGCAATTACATATTAGAACTCAGGATTTTTGCAGGTGAAAAAGATTTTGCTTAAATATATTCATAAATCTGTAGCAAGATTTCAAATTAGCGATTTCAGAAGATTTAACTAGCTGCTTAAAAGATGGCAAAACTGAATTTTAACAAGTGATATTAAAACAAGACAGCCAACCAATTATCTGACAAAATAGAAGGCAGTGTGGGTGAGCCCTCCCCACATTCATTGCAGATTCGCAGCTCCCTCTGCCTGGATTCCCTCCATTAGGCTAACGACCTCGTTCCTCCGGTACAGCCTGGCCAAGTCGCAGGCGGTGTCCCCCTTATGGTTCCGATGCCCCGTTTTGCTTGCCGTGTGCTTCACAAGGAACTCCACCACCGGGAGGTGGCCTTCTTTGGCAGCCAAGTGCAAGGGCAGGTTCCCTTCATTATCCTCGATATTAACATCAGCTTGAAACTCCAGCAAAGTCTGTAAAGTGTCCAGGAAACCTGCTCTGGCTGCATCGTGAATGACAGCGAAACCAGTTCGGTCTTTCAAATCGGGGTTAGCACCTCTAAGTAGTAGTCTCCTGGCAATCTCGGGGTTTCCAAGTTTCATAACCTAGAAAATAAGAAAAAAAGGTAGAATCCTTTAAGTGCTCCTACTATAAAAATATTTTATAATACCCATCTCTCCTATTTATGCAATTTTTAATTTTTGGTAAAGGAGTGCTTGGGGAAGACCAATATGATGGCGTTTGAAGAGCACAACTGCAGGTGAGAAAGTACTAAGAGGTAAAAGTAGAATAAAACGTCTAAAAATTGAGTTTCTATGATAGAACATTTTAAATGGGCCTAAAAGTAGGATACATCAATCAATAAAATGAGTCCATCCTGTATAACATTTATTGACAGTTCAGTGCTCTATCTCCTATGAAGAGTTGTGTAATTTGTTAAAAGAAATGGAATTTAAGATTTAAGTAAAAGTCTCCTTCTCTTTGCTTGTTCCTGTTCAAAAATGTGCCTGGGATATTCATTCTCGAAAATAAAATGTGGGTAAAATCTATTTTCTAAAAAAGCTACTGAAAAGAATTAAAGAAAGTGAGTTTCCTTAAAACCCCAAAGAAGCGTTTCCACACACCAGAATCCATCACCTGGTGTAAAACTGATCTATTAAAAATCCAGACCTGATATTTTCTTAAATGATTAATTTCTACAAGTTCTTTCCAAATAGATATAGCCCCAAATTTCCAAGTGTTTAAAAAAAATTTTCTTTGTACATTATTTCATACTGGCTACTAGGTGTATTCAGTGCTTAGAATCCTTCACTTGAAATGTTAAAGTGTTACCGCTTATTAAGGTATTAAATAAGTAAGTGTTCTAAATTGCTTATGGTATTGATTTATCTAAAACTAAGTTCATGACATGCAGTGTATTAGATAGGAGATGATTCTATGGCAACTGTTCTTGAATGAAACAGTCATCCTGCTGTATTACTTACTGTTTCTTAAGGTTCTAAATAGCCTCCTGATCTTCAAGTGAGCAAGAGAAAATAAGGTATTTAATTGTATTTTGTGACACAGCTTTGTCTTGTGGTTTGAGCCCATTTAATAATCAACTAGTAATCCCATTTTATTTCTTTTGCAGTTATTATCAGGCATTTAGGAATAGCTATTTGTAAACGGCCAACATTTTGAAAGACAGAATGTGGTATTAAAGTTTGCTATCAACATACAAATAACTCACATCACAAAGACTTATCTACTGTTGTTTGGATGAATATATTTCACACTAATAAGAGGCTCTCATAATTACAAAACATCTTGTAAAGCAGCATGCAGTTATACAATACATATAATTTAGTTGTGAAAAAATATGGTTTCATTAACATGCCAGGAAATTTAAGCATTTCAACTGGTTTCATTTATATTTAGGTATATTTATAGTAACCCAAATTTATAATAGATTGTATAGTAGACACTCAATGTTTGTGAAATTAAGTATAATCCATTGCAAAATACAAAGTTGATTTATCTCTTTAAAATGTTTGTTTTAAAAATAACCACAAATTAATATAATAAAATATATTTACAATGAATAATATTTTGTAAATATAACTATATAGATGTCCAAGATGTTAAGTTTGCCAGTTGATAAAACCCTGCTGACTTTTAGCTCTTCCCTTGGGGCATTGGTAAAAATGACACATAATTTATTTTTCAAGAACTTTTGTGAGATATGCTCTTTGGTTATTAAAAATTAACAGTCTAATTGGGGCCACAACTGCCTCCAAAGATTTAATCACATTTAAGGATTCGGACTGGGAAAAATAAGAGACAGACACCTTGGCTCTTTGTAAAGCAAATGTACAAATATAGCCTTTTATATTACTCTAAATGAGAAGATTACGCTAGGAAGGAGGAAAAAAGCTTTTGCAACTGAATTAAATAAACATAACTGTAGAAGAAAATTTGCTGTCTTTCACAGAAAATAACAGTAACATTGGAAATTGTTTTGAAAGAAAGTTCTTTCTTGACTTATGAGACAACTTCAGAGTCAGGATTATACATACTGAAAAAAGCTTTGAGACTCCTGTTTGTGTGTGTTTCATTATATGTACTAGGACTAAGCCACAATAAGTGGGTGTTAGTATCTCGATAAGTATGTTTAATATAAACAAGATTGTAGAGTTGTATTAAAAATGTTTGTCAAAACTTTTTTTTGCAATATTAATCTCCCAGTCTTCCTGTTCGTCAGAAGTCCTGTAAGATCTTATTCTTAATATGGATTAAATGGTTCATTCTTTGTGAGATTTATATAATCTTTTGAGTTTTCAATAGGAAACTTCTCAATATATTAAATTTGTGGCATTGCCATCATCACCAAATCTGTTAAAAACTACTAGGTGTCAAAAAAAAGTCCTTTCCCCACTGAATCTACCTGAAATAAGATAAATAATTTAGTATCTATGCATTAGCTTCTTTAATATTGAAACTTTTGCAAGGTCAGTGTATTCGGATTTAAAATGTACAGACTATATGGACTTTGTCTATTAATGGTGTATCTCCTGCCACTTAAATTTCTAGTTCTTGTAACAAAAACAAAGCATTCTAAAATCCCTCTCTCCAATGGATTTTCAAAAACAGCCAAGTGTTGCATTTCCGAATAAGAATAGTACATAAGAATATCATCAGAACTTTCATAAAGCAACTAGTGGAGACTACTTTGCCATTGTTCTATTTCTAAGCCTTTCAACTAAGTTACATGATAACGTTCAGAGGAGAAAAAAATAATCAGGTACAATACTTGGCAGCTGGACATGTTTCATTTGTTGCTTGTAAATCTAATTACTGAAAATTAGAACATACCACCGCATGACCACAGAGACAAAAACACTACAGACTGAGCTCTGATTAGAAAACTTAACTTTTTATTCTTCCTCAATCCTAAATGGGTAGATGGTATTACATTAACTGTGAAATGTAAAATGTACATCCTGTCCCCGTGCCCAGGCCACTCATTCCAAACAAGGAAAGGTCGTTTGTCAAAACTTGAAGCATTTGACGGAAAAACACCCTCGCCAATAGTCAAGAAAATTCACATTAAAGGCAATTATTGGAGCAAAGTACGGAAACCACTAATAGCAGTGTATTTACTTCAAATAATAATCATAATAATGTGTTTACAGAGCTGTCTTTAAAAAATAAAAAAACAAAACTAGAAACTCGGCGCTGCTACGACTACTTTAAAATCCCTACCGTCATAAAAACATTCCAAAAATTAAGCCAAACCTGGAACCCACTTGATATCGAGGATGTTATTGAATTTGACGAGCTTGTTCAAAGTACGTCATTTGGGGGAACTGGATCCACTTAAAGATATAAAATATGGCAACCAACTAGGTTTAAAAACAGTGAAATTTTGTACCCCTGAAAGCTTAAAAGCTGTTACTCTAGAAACCCGGGTCACGTAGGCAACATTGTTGACCTGTTTTCCCCACCTCTCTGGATACCAACCTGCAGCGCAGTCCTTCCAAATCCATTTTGTGCATTGACGTTTACATTATTTTGCAACAAACTAGTAAGTTGCTCTAGGTCCCCCCTGGCAGCTGCGGACGCCAACTCGTTCCCCCAAGGCTCGGCCATTCTTTAGGGTCCTGACGATCGGGAAAAGATGAATTAGTTGTTTTTCTTTTTCCCCTTTCCTTTCCTCCTAACCAGGCTGCATGATGGCATCGGAGACTGACAGAAAGACGGGGATGGTTAATCTGGAGTAGAGCTTGGTAGTAAATACTAGTAAGATCTGGCTGCCAAAAGCCCGCCCCTCGATTCACACGTGATTATTCAGCAAAACTGAGCCATTGGAGAGGGGCTCCGCTCCTCGCTTTTTAGCTTAACCCCTATGAAGAATTCTGGCGATTCAAGAAAGAGACACACAGACACATATATTCCTGGTAAATTACTCTGGATGTAAAACATAGGCAGAGTTGTCACGTACCTACACTACAGATGTGTGAGGAATGTGTGTGGAGACTTAAAGGGACTAGATAGGGCAAAAATTACCGCGGAAGAAAAGACATTTTGGGGGAAGAAAAGGCATTAACCCACCCTTGTTCACGGTGGTGACTTGAGCTGCGCGAGCCAGAGCTGCAGGGGCAGGTCCACGGAGGGGCTCTCCTCCATCCGTCTCGCCGAAGGGGTAATCCTGAGTCCTCCGCTTCAGGGAGAGCGTCGCGGGGGCTGGACGCTGACGTGCTCCGGGGGGTTAAAGACGATCGCCAAAGGCAAACAGAAGTAGCAGTTCCGTGGTCCTCAAGTTACAGGTCCTAACGACTCCTCAGTGTCCTCGGCTTCTCTCTCGGGAGGAGCCTTTAGACGCGTCCGGGCCAAGCCGCGGGTTAACGCCGCGCGGGACGGCTCCGGTGCCCTCCCGCCGGGCTGCCGCAGCCCTGCGGAGCCTCAGAGGCCGTGGGAGCCAGGCTCTGTGCGCGTCTCCGGAGACGGCCGGGCGCGCGGCGGGCCCCAGGCAAGCCGGTCATGCCGGCCCCACTGGGTCCCGGGACTCCTAGCAGCGTGAGGAAGCGGGAGAGTGATGCGGGAAGCGTCTACGGGGCCCGGGCAGCTGGAGCGGCGCGCAGCAGCATCGCGGCTGCACGGGCAGCCCACCGGCAACTTCCCGCCTACTACCCAGCCAGTTCAGACTTCCTACTGTAGACACTCATTGAGCTGCCGCCGCCGTCTTTTCCTTTCTTTCCCGGTTTTCTGAGGGCCTCCGGAGATCGGGAGGGTCTTGGGAAGCGCAGGCCAAGTTCTGAGTACGGGGACTCGCCACAGTCCCAAGGCGCAGCCGGTCCTGCCGTCCTCTCGGCGAGAGCCCAGCGGCTTCGGTGCCCGGTGTCACTTGGCCAGCCTCTCGCGGTTCCTCGGCCTGTGCCCCCAGCCGGTACCGCCGACTGGGCAGCGGCCGCCAGCCCGCTGTGCCCTGTAGCCGAGCAGGGCAGCAGTGCTCCTCCCGAGCCGCACCGCTCTCAGTGACACTTTCTTTTGTAGCTGTTCCCCCCAAATCTCTGATCTCTGCTCCCTTCACCCCTACAGACACTTGCGCTTCGTCCCCCTTTCTGCTCTTTTCCTTCCCTCCCTCTCCTGCTGCTTGTTTCTCTCAAACAGTTGCTGCTTCTGTCGCCGCTGCCGAGACGGTGCCGGTTTCTTCTCCCTTTTTTCCGACCTCATCAGCTTTTTTTGAAAAGAAAAAAATTGAGCGCTTTTTGAGTTGAAAAACCCGCCCCCATTTTAACGGCAGAGTTTTAAGGAGGCTCGGTGGAGTTGCAGCGCCGCGGGAGCGGGAAGGCCGGGCACCGCCCACGCCCCGCCCTCTGCCCGGGAGGTGCTCTCGCTCGCCACCTCGCTCGCCCCGCCCCCAGCCCCGCGCCCTTCCTCCCGCCTCCTGGCTCTCAGGCTCCCTCCCTCCGTCTCCTGCGCTGGCTCCCACCCGCCTGCCCCGCGGCCAGGCCCAAGCTGGAGCGGCATTCCGCCCCGCGGAGCCCGGTTTGGCCTCCTCCGGCTGGCGGGCGGGATGGAGTCTGCGACCGAAACGCCGGGCTGCCCGGAGCCCGGCGGGGGCGACGGGGAGGAGGAAGAGGTTTGTTAATTAAGACGGCCGCGGAGAGCCGCAGGGCCTTGGAGGCTCGGCGCTCGGGCTGCAGTAAGCTGGCGCTGAGCGAGCCTTACCCGGCCCTGACGGGGCAGGCCGGCCTGCCTCCGCGCTGCTCCGCTAGGCTCTCGAAGTTCGGGCGACCGGGCCTACGGCTGCCGCCGCCTCCTCCGCGGCGCGTGCTCTGTAAACTCGGCCTCCTCCACGCTGCCTCGGACCTCGGCCTCGCACCTGCCAGACCAACTCCTAGGGTCGTGGTGGGCAGAGGTGGCCGTAGGAGAGGAGGGAGAGACCCGGATTGACGGCAAGAACAGTACTTAGAGCACAAGTCTTATAGACTGATTTTTGAGAAAACTAAAGACATGATATAGGTAAGAAATCATGGACTCAGAAGCCTTAATGTTCCAGAACTCGAAACTACACTTCCATTTTAGGGGGGAAAGGGAGAAAAGCAATTAACTTTAAAGCAAAATTTAAAGTAAGTCTTGGCCATTTCTTTATTGCTAAAGTTCTTTGACATCTTAGATAGGGACTTGTTTAATTGGGGGAGGGGACTAAATGTAAAAGAAGAGTCTCTTCCCTCATCCTTTATTTCAGTCACCAAGACACCAGTTCTCCCTGTACTTTTAACCTCTTTTAGCTATGTAAGATTAATAAACTATTGCTTTCTGTATTTTTTGCTTTTAAAAATACCCAACACGGTCGCATGATGCACCCAATGGTCAAAATGAAACCAAGCAAAAAATGACAAGTGATCTAATTAGTACTGGCCTCTAGCAGACATATACTCAAGCAACATCTGTACCCAAAAACTTGAAGTATAATGGAGTTTTAGCAACAAAACACCAGAAACATTTAGATTGGCTGGTGGGTAGAGGGAGACTTGAAACTGGGAAGAATCTGGCAGTGTTTTCTTTAACTGAATTGTTGAGAAAAAAGTAACCAGAGCTCTTTTCGTAGATAACTAAACTTGGACTGTGAAAGCATGAACTATATCACCAGAAATTAACTCCTCTCTTGCATGTATTTAGACATTTCAAATATATTTAGAATTCTATTTATACTAGTACATACTATAAATAACATAATTTACCTATTCCTATTCTGGGAATTTACTCTGTAATCTTTTAGTACAGCTGGAGGGTGTGATGGTATAGTAGCACTGTTGGCTGATAAGAGATAACTGGTATTAGTCCAATTTATGAGAGTTGATTTCTAGCATTTGTTATGGTTTCTTGCTAAGAGAAGATACTGTAATGAGGAAGAACCTTAAATTATACTTATTATGTAAAGTATAGGTATATATTTGTTATAATTTCCATGAAATAATATACTTATAGCAGAATAACTAAGTAAAATTCGTGGTAATACAAGATGAATACAAAGCTGAATTATGATTTTTGGAGGTCCTGAGCCTTGAAAAGATTTTGATGTCCCACCATCCCATGCCATATGTAAGTAAACCTAAAACAAAACCAAAAAACATGTGTAAAGAAGTCCAACAAATACAGTCAATTAAGAAGTCCAACAAAGTTGTGATTTTTCCTGTGATGATTAATTCAATGTTTTTGCTGAAATATTAAATTCTTTAAGGAAGGTGTTTTTTTAATAACTCTGGCTTTGCTGTTGCCCTGAAGCATATGCTTAGGGTGCTTGTGTAAACCAGAAATGGCAGCACAAAGGTTGTAGTCTTAGTTCAGAGAGAAAAAATAAGCACCCCAAAGTACCTCCAATGAAAATCTAATATTTATTAAATGCTAGTTCACTGAAACAGATTCAAATATGAGTATCTCCACCCTCAATCAGCATACATTCTCACATGGTATACAAGACAAACTCACAGTTAAGCATCTACTTTATTGAAAGTAGCAGTTTCTCCTTTACATACAGTAATGACATGTCTCTCAAACATTGAAAATAGAGGCACTATAGTTGGATATTAAACACTAACAGTCACGGAAATTATTTTTTCCCAGCAGTTCATACTCATTTTAAAGGGCTTATAGAAATATAATCAAATTGTTTTGTGTTCTTCCCTCATTGAAACAAGTATGCAGTTTTTGAATGATTAACTTATAGAAATGTATATGTGGTATTTACAATTTCTTTACCTAGTCTCAAGAGCTTCCTCTTTGTTGTATTTATAGATCCAACAGAGGTGGAAAACAGACCGGTACCCTGAGGGGATCTTTTTAATCATTTCATAATTGTGGTTTTGGCATTTTATTTCTGAGATTCTGCAGGCTTTTTTATATGGGTACTCGCACCACTTATGAAAGTCATTTTGTAAAGTAAGAGAAAAGAAGCACGGTAAGCAACTCAAAAGCTTAAACATAATAGTAACAATTAATATTTGTATAGTATTTCATGGTTGTAACATACGATGCACACATTATTTAATCTTTAAAAGAACTTAGATATGGTAATTATCTCCCATTTTTCAGGTGAAGGCATTAAGGCTTATAGAGATTGTGACTTGCAGTCAGTAAGTAGTGGATATAGGATTTGAACTCATATCTTGGGGACCCAAGTCTTATGTCTTTTCCATTACATAAGAGTCCAGGATCAGGCACTAGACTCCTAAAGAACATAAAATTATTAGATGAAACATATTTTTGATTACTTAAGTGTGGATCTAACTCTGTAATAACATTAGTCTTCTCATGAATTACATTATAAGCAAGTAGCATTGTTAAAAGCCTGGTTAACTTAATCAAAGGATTAAGGTTAACCACCACCAGTATTAAGCCATGCTGGTATCATGTGCCCCTAATATGTTATGATAAGAACACATCACATCTGTGATATTCTTCCCTAAAATATATAAACTCAGTATAATTCCCAGAAAACATCAGTCAAACCCAAATTGAGGGACATTCTATAAAGTTCTTGGACACTACGCTTCATAAGTCAAGACTAACAAATTGTCACAGATTGGAAGAGGCTAAGGAAACATGATGATTAACTGTAATGTGGTATTCTGGATTGGACCCTAAAACAGAAAAAGGAAATTAATGTAAAATCAAATAGAGTCCAGAATTAACAGTATTGTACCAGTGTTAATTTCTTAATTTTAAAAGCTGTACCAGGGTTATGTAAGATGGTAACAGTAGAGGAGGCTGGATAAACGGTAAATAGGAACATTCTGTACTATCTTTGTAACTATTTTATAAATCTAAAATGATTTCAAATAAAAATTTATCAAAATAACTATAAAATTTATATGAAATAAATATGAAAGAAAAATTCCTTTTACGAGAGTAATGGTAAGATCAAAGAAAATGGAGATTCTAGAAAACTATCTACATTTGAATTAGGCTGAACTAATTAGGCTGAGTTAATGTAGTAGATTAACTCTGAGAATGAAAAGATTAAAATACTTTTCCTTTGCTCATGCTTATGTACCAAGAGTCTATATTTCTGTTCTCTCAGTTTGTGACACTGAAATGAAATTCTCTTAAGGAAGGAATTCTGGGGAAATGAAAAATGAATTATTTTTTTCTCTTAATTCAGTGTTAATTTTCTTCCATTCCTTTCTCTGTAGTAGGCAATTACTCTGGATGCTGGGTATCTAACCATATATAGTTAGTCACAGGGAAGAATCTGTCTCTTCAAGAACTGCAAAGACTTTGCAGCTTGAAGGGTAAATTGCAGGGAGGCAACAGAGTAAGTGGAAAGAGCACTAGTTTTGACCTGGCTGTGAATACTAGGTGTATCTCTTTGTAGTATGACTTTGGGAAAATCTGTAACCTCTCTGAGCAGTTTTTTATTTTGTAAAATTGTTGTAAGAATTAAGTGAGATAAGGTGTGTAAGGTACATCCAATAAAAATGAATAAATTCAAAAGTATTGTTATTATGTACCTAAGACTTTGCTATGTATCAACTATGGTGAATATAAAAACACATGGGATAAAGTGGTTTATAATCTCAAGGAATTTTCAACCTTTGGGAAAATGTTAAAACGTATGGATGATACAATTAGAGAAAAAATTACAGAATTTATCATAGCATTAAATTGTGCTGTAAAAATAGTAAAAGTTGTGATTAGAAAGAAGAATCCTTGTTGGCTTAAGTTTTATGAAAGAGGTGGCCCTGAGAAAAGCATTTAGAAATTGGTATATAGAGAAATGGCAACTAACATGTTTGGAGAACTTTAAGGTTTCTGAAGAGTTTTCATAAGAACTGTATCAGTCAATATTCATAATCACCCTGTAAGTTTTATAAGCCCCATTTTAGAGATAAAGAAATTGAGACTCAGGTTTTTTGTTAAGGGGTAGAATTAGAACTCAAGCCTAGTAATGCTGATTATGAAATCTAGGCTCATTTTGTAAGGATATTTTGTGTTTTCCATGCATTTTCATAATTGTTTTCTCCTCACTGAAACAGTCATGTCAGAAGCTGAAGTCAGAGACTAAGTGATCATATAAGTTTTCTCAGCTAATTAGTTGAGAAAGCAATACTAGAACCCATATGCCCAATTGGCTAGGGTATTCTTCCCATCTTTCTACAATACGCATTGTTTTAACTTCCAGATGAGAGAGAAAGGAGGGAGAAGGGGAACAGCACTGGATTTGAATGGGCTTTAAAGTATACATAAGTTATCACAGAGAAAAAACTCAGCTTTCCAGCGCTGCAATTAATTCTGACCATGCGATTAGAGACAATTATTCAACTGCCTTGTGTTGTGAGTGACATATATGAGTGGGGTAACTGAATTGCCACACTTAAATTGCTGATGCTGTGATTCAAATTTGTGTTATATTTTGGAATTACTTTTTTAGGGATGACAATTAAGACACTTCATGTGACTATGAAAGGTTCTATACCTTATCTAGCTAATTCTGGGCTAATACAGATTATCACATGAGAGTTGTAGGCCAGACTGTTCTAATTTAAGAAAACAGAATAAACCTAGATCTTTAGAACACCATAGCGATCTTCTTCGTGTTCAGGGAACTACAAAGACCTAGGCCTTGTTTCTCTATGTGATTTCACAGGTATCTGTTTTCACTCTATAGCACAAAATCAGCAATTTTACTTCATACTCTCAGGATTTAACATATTTTTCAAGGCAAGTAAATTCCCAATTCAGTACAGATGATTGTATTTTCCCAAGTCAAAGATGAACATATTCCACTGTCACTCCTCCTCCAGCCTAGATGACAATTACAAATGTGACACTTCAATATACATAGTCTTTGGCTATTTTTGTTTCAAAGCCTTCAATTTCTGATCGTAAGTTGAAACTTTTAGTAATTGGTATCTTACTATAATTTCTTCACTAATGAAGGTACTTTAAATTGACTATATTCAAAGCTGCACTCAAGTTTTTGAGATTTGAAACATTTGTAAGATGTTCAGATCTAAAAAAAGTGTAACAGGAATAGAAAGATTTTTATTTCTAACAAAAAAATTGCTCATCTTTTTCTTGGGGTCAACATTCTCACCTTTCTCAGCTTCCATGTCCCCCCACGACCCCCGGTCTACCGTGGGAATCTGGGTACCTCTGTGTTAACTGAGTTTGAGGGTGCAGGCGTCAGGGGGTTTGGGATTGAGCGTGACAGTGTGTAAGCGGGTTTTGACAGTGAGGCTGAGCTTATAAGACTATGTGAAGTTATATATTGGCGAAAGTTTTTTAGAGGAAATGTACATTTATGAGATGCTGTTGGTTAGACGGGTTGTGAGATTGTGTTGAGTTGATCTGTGAGGGTTGGTATGTATGTGTGACTATGAAACCACGTAAGGCGCAGAATCTGATCCTCGCCCCAGCACTGGGGGAGGTGGTACCCAAAGCCTTTGCTTAGCTCCAAACTGGAAAAACCTGTTACGGGACTTCAAGCTCCCGCAGTTGCAGAGTTAGAGTCCTGCCCGCGGCGCGCAGTTCCCCGCCCGGTAGTAGCGCGCCCGGCGCTTGACAGGAGGGCAGTCACGTGGCAGCCGCAAAGCGGCGCTTTGCGACCTCGATGACAGGCAAAATGTGCGACAGCCGAGGCGCTGGCCAACCAGGGGCGGAGGCGGCAGCCAGGGAGGAAGCGGAGGAGGCGGAGGCGGCCGTGGCTTTCGCCCGCCTGCTAGTTCTCTCGGTTTCCCCGCCCCCGCCTGTCTCGCCGCCGCGGAAGGGAGCCGGGTGCGCGCTGTCGCAACCTGCCCTCATCCTGGCTAACGACTGTTAAGACCGGACACTCATCCAGATCAACCTCCCTGTCACGGCGGCTGCGGTGCGGGCTCTGTGGGGCGCAGGCGGGCGGCCTGGGCGCCTGAAGGTTACCGAGTGCATGAGCACCTAGCCTCCCGCGCTGCCCCTCCCGCCGGCCCGCCGGCCCGCCCGCCGGCTCGCCCGCCAGCCCCTCGGCGCCCGGCGGCGGCGGCGGCGGCGGCGACGGCCGCAGGAGGCGCCGTCTTCCTCCCAGGTGCGCGCTTTGCTCCCGGAGCCTCGGAACTCGGCTGCCGCCATGGCGTCCAACATGGACCGGGAGATGATCCTGGCGGATTTTCAGGTGAAGTGTCTCTCCCTGTTCCCCTCCCACCTCCAGCCTTGTGGGTTATCAGTGCCAAGAGGGTGGCCTCTTCCCAGCGTTTGTTTGGATACTGAAGTGGTGTGTGGTTTGGGCTTTTATATGGGTACTTGGCTTGGTTGTGGGTCTGTGTGTGTGTTGAGCCATGGGGGAACGTGTAATAAATATGCTGTGTTGGGTGTGCGTAGAATGTGTTATAAATAGCTTGAATGGGATTTGTAGGATGAGGGAGTGGTATATTTGGGTTATTATGTATGTGGACTGTGTAATATTTTCCTGTGTTCATGGAGACTAGAATTTGGGAGTATTAGGTGTGGGCTTTTAAGTATTGGGTGTTTTGGGTAAGGAGTTTTGGCTTGTTCACGAGAGTGTGCTATGTGGAGTGTGGGTGTGGAGCATGTGGTGTTGTGGGTGTGGTGTATTATATTAAGGGGAGAGTAAAAAAGAATGAGGAGGAGGAGGTAGGGTAACGGGGTATTACGGTGGTTTTCAAGGAGAAATAAACATTTGAGACTTTAATGCCTTATTGGAATCTTTGAGAGGTAGGAACTCAAGGAGGCGGCAAAAAGAGTGTATGTGGCAAAGTATCTGCAGTGAATTTACAAGCTTAACAAACTACCTATTCATATTTGTGATTCCCCTCCCTTACAGATTTCAATTACTTGGTTGATGTCCTTTCTCCAGAAATAATTTAAAGAATAAGCAAAGGTTATTCCCTTGCTAACTGTAGTGCCACTGGCATATAAGTACCTTAGGGAGGCCCCTTGAAAGCAGAGCTGTATGCATCACGAAAGACTTGGAGTTAGAACTAATACCCTGTGAACACCCCCAATGCCTTTTGATGTTTGGTGAAGAAAATACCATAGTGAGATATTTTTAACCTTTTATTTTAGCATTAATTTAGAAGCTACTGTTGTGTATAGGCAGACTGTTCCTTCTTTAACACTGACATTATTGCACATGGTCTAACACTAATGAAGTAGGCAATATGTTTCCTTACATTATTGGGCTTTTCTTCTCCCTCGTTCTCTGATTTTTTCAGTTCCTCATTTTACAACTTAATATCCTGCTGGCCATTTTCAGAGTTTGCTCTTTTAATTACTCAGTGATATCTGACAGATTAGGAATATGTATATACCTGCATTTAATTATACTCTAACTTCCAAACTCAGACAGAAAGAAGGTTCTGGAAATAAAAGTTGACCACAAGGCTTTAGTGTTTTGTAGGATTAGAATTGGCCTGAGATATTTTTTTGCCTAAATAATTCATCTTTTCTTTTTCATCCTTCAACTGAATGTATATCTAACGTGGAATGTGGTTGTGTGAACTCTGTAGTTCTAGGAGTACTTTTATCCTTTTATAAAATTGTTTTGTTGAGTTAGGGATGGCTTTAGACAACAACAAAAATTATAGTTTCCCTCATTAAAAACTTCAAGGTAATTATAACTTTGCTTTGATTTCACCAAACTTTTTACCTCTTTTAATAACTTGTGGCTACTTGCTCTCTTATTATTTGTGACAATTATGTTTACTGTGAGGCTTGTGTCAGCCAAGGAAAGGATATTTAGGATTTTTGTTTTCAGAGGCAAAGTAAGATTTTCTGACCAGCATTTGGAATTTTTTTTGATCACATTAATACAATCTAATATGTTTTTCTCTTCAAACCAATGGCAATGTTGTGAACAATTGTTTGTAAAATGGAAAAAAGCTTATGGCATCTACAGTGAACAATTGTTTGCCAAGTGGTGAGAGTTAATTTCATATTATCAATAGGTAAGAGAACATTATTGGTAGAATAAAAATTGTTTAGAAAACTATACATGTATTAAGCACTTTAGCCTTTTATGTTTAGGAACCTTGTGTTCCTCTTACAAATGATGATAACAGATCAGTTTGCTTTTAAAATCAATATTCTTCCTATGTTTTTATGTTATGTAAAATTTTTATAGGATTCACTTAAAAATTAGCCTTTATCCAGTTATCAGAAATCATGTTAATTTATGTTAAAGATTGCAGCACAAAATTTGAAATGTAGATACTTAGATGACACTGGTTTCTATAACTGAACGATCAATTTCCCCACCCAAAAGTGAACATAGCAAAATGATACTCCATTTACTTCATATGACTATGTAATAATTCTCAGAGCTGCCTTTGTAGAAAGGGATATTTTGATTATTAATAGGAATACAATGTCTAAATTTGGAAAAGCTTTTGAGAAGGATTTTTGTATTCTCTTTAACTATTTCAATTCAATAGACAAAGGACTTCTGTTGAAATAAGCGGAGGAGTGGATAACAAACTTATGAGGTAAATAGAACATAATTTTACTGTGTTCACTTTTGGGTGGGGAAATTGATTTGCCCGATTATAGAAGAAACATGTATCTTTCAAGTATCTACATTCCAAGTTTTTAGCTATCATTTAAAAAATAAATTACTTGGTTTCTTATAACTGGAGAGGTAGTGGATAGAAAACTACAGCTCAGAGTTAATGGGATAGTTTTGGGATTTTGTAGATAAGTGAATTCATTACAAAGCAAATATATTCCAAATTGTCCTGTAAAAAATTTTTCCCCAAATAAAAACAGCTCCCAAATAAAATTTTTTTTGAAACTGTGAAATACACATAATGTAAAATTTGCTATCCTAACCATGCTTCTTCCAATTCAGTGGCATAAGTATATTCATATTGTTTTTGCAACCATCACCACCACCCATCTCCAAAACTATTTTTATCTTGCAAAACTGTAACTGTGTACCCATTAAATAATAATTTCCCAATTAGCTTTGCCAACCATCATTCTGCTTTCTGTCTCTATGAATGTGAGTACTCTAGGTACCTCAAACTCACGCAATCATACAATGTTTGTCCTTTTGTGACCGGTTTATTTCACTTAGCATGCCTCCAGTGTTCTTCTATGTTGTAGCATATGTCAGAATTTCCTTCCTTTTTAAAGGCTGAATAATATTCCACTGTATGCATATACAGTAGTCCCCCCTTATCTGAGCTTTCAGTTACCCTCAGTCAACTGCTGTTCGTAAGTAGATGATCCTCCTGATGATGAGAAGGTCAGCGGTAGCCTAATGCTGTGTCACATGTGCTCATCATTTACCTCACTTCATTTTAACCATGTAAACATTTTATCATCCCACATTATCACAAGAAGAATGGTTGAGTACAGTACAATAAGATATTTTGAGAGAGTGAGAGACTACATTTACATAACTTTTATTACAGTATATTCTAATTGTTCTATTTTATCATTGTTGATCTCTTTCTGTGCCTAATTTATAAATTAAACTTTATCATAGGCATTTGTGTATGGGAAAATCATAGTATACATAAGGTTTGGTGCTATCTGTGGTTTCAGGCATCCACTGAGGGTCTTGGAATGTATCCCCTGTGGATAAGGGGTGACTACTATACCAAATTGTGTTTATCCATTCACCTGTCAATGGACACTTTTTCCCATGTTTTGCCTATAGTGAATCATTAATGCTGCTACAGTGGGTGTGCAAAATATCTTCGAGCTCCTGTTCACAATTCTTTGTGGGTGTATTTCCAGAATTATTGGATCATATGGTATTTCTGTTTCTAATGTTTTGAGAAACTGCCATACTGTTTTTCACAGTGGTTGCACCACCAGACTTTTGAATGGAGAGAATGATAGTATTCTATTTAATTCATTATTTGTAAATTCAGCTCTAAGCATGAGTTTAGGATTTGAAATAGTTTAACAAAAATCAGGTTTAAATGTAGTGTTAGCATAGTATATTATTGGTAAAGGAATGACTAGAGCAGTACACCTACGGTTCTGGCTGGTCAGAGCCAGGAAGGGAGTGTAAAGGAATTTCCTGGGTTTAAAAAAACAGGCAAGCATTGATGAATAATGAGAAGTTTCTTTTTTTTTTTCTTCTTTCTTCCTTAATGTCTTTTTATAACAGAGATGCATTCAGGTGAAAATTTCAAATCTTGTTCTTTTTGTAATTGTAAAATTCTTCAACATTTAAATTTTTTTAGGTTAAGGGGTAAAGATCATTTGTTCCAACTTTTGGGACTGTATTTGGTTTGCTTACAGATTTGAAAATAGTTACCCTAACAGAATTGCATTTGCTATCAAATAATATCAGCAACATTAGTTACCTCTTGTTTTGGGTCTAGATGAACAAAAAAATGAGTTGGTTCCCCCCTACACCTTAACTTTCAACTAATATCATGCTAATTTCTTTTCTTCTAAGATACATTTTTATAACAGTTTTTCTTTGGGAACAAATACAGTGGTGTAGCCATTTAGATTAGGCTGATGTACTGGTCTGAAATTTTTTTTCTTTTCTGATAGTACAGAGACATAGATCATAGCTCTGCTCAAGAAAAAAAGGAACAAGTCTCACTAGTAGTAATATTTTCTTTAAGACTTTTTCAGAAACAAAGCCTTATCTGCCTTGCTAAAAGAAAGTATTTTTCTGAACTTACTTTTCCAGCAGTCACCTGTTGAGTCCCTTTATTTCTTCTCTAATTTGGCACTGAGTTTGATGTTACTTTCAGTTATGTTTCCTGGATGACACAATTGTGCCTTTGTTTTCCACTCCTAGTCTTTCCAGCTGGTAATGCCTTTGCTGCCTAAATTGCTTTATACATTTTTATGTTTTAGGCTATCACTTTTAATTTTTCATTTACGTGTCAACTCTTCGAAGCATGGATTCTTTCATGACAGTACTGGTAAGTCACTTATAAGTAGTTTCTGCCCCTTCATAAAATTTTTTACTTGTAAACAAAGCTATGAATTCCTCTTCTTTCTTTTTAGTTCGATATAAAGATATATATTCTACAAAAGAGGATGCCATACTGTGCAAGTAGATATGATATCAATCCAAAAGGATAGGTATCTTTTGTGATGTTGTGGATTAGGGTCCAGACTAAGTAACCATGGAACATCATATTTATTTCCTGGGAGATGCCTTGGGCTGGAGATTAAGTACTGTGGATGAAAGTAGTCTTGTTACTGCCCTTTTTTCCCTTTCTTCACTATCCTCTTTATTAGGGGACAAATATGTTGTTTTAGTGTTTGGATTGTCAGTCACTGAGAAAATAATGTTTTGGCATGTAGAATAAAGATTAGTAGTTAGTGGTTAAGAGTATGGACTTTGAGGTCAGATCATTTGGATTTAAATCACAGCTCTGTCTCTCATCTTGTGACCTATGACCAATCACTTCTTTGCCTCAGTTGCCCCATATAAAAATGAGTTAAATCATGTTAAGTTATTAGAACAGTTGTCTGACATAGAAAGTGTTCTGTAAATTTTAGCTGATAATACTCACTTTTGACAATTTTAAGATATATATTTGTTCTTTGCAGGGGATCAGACATCATATATTTCTATTTTATCATCTTTCTTTTTGTGGAAATTGAGACCCAGACAAAGGAAGTTACTTGTCCAAGGTCATGGGCTGGTTAGAAAGGAAGATTTTATCCAGGTACACATAAGAGTGTTCATGTTCTAGCTTTTAATATGTCAGATAGTTTGGAGTTCTAGAGGAAAACAAGACCCACCATTCAGAAATTTCTCCAACTGTTAAAACTTACATATAAACTAAATAAAATAAATTAACCTGGTGTGTAACAGACATCCATAAGGAAGGAAGGAAGGGAGGGACTGGCACTATAGTTTGTTGTTCCTTGTTTACCATTCATTCTAGTTTAGTGCTATCCTTCTAACCTCACAGGTGGTCAGAAGCCATGAAATGAAGAGTCTTTTGATTTGTTGAGCATGATTGGGTTTATACCTGTTGTTTGTCAGACTAGTTTTTTGGACTCTAGATCAGGAGTCAGGAAACTATAGCCTATAGGCTGGCTGCTTATTTTTATACATAGAGATTTAATGAAACACAAACACCCATTCATTTATCTGTTGTCTGTGGCTGCTTTTTTGCTACTATGACAGGTGAGTAGTTGAAATACTTCATGGCCCGCAAGCCTAAAATATTTACTATCTGGGCCTTTAGGATAAAGCTATTCCTTGACTGCCATGAAACCAATATTTTTCTTCCTAGGTTTTAGTAACTACAAAGTGCTAGAACATTCGAATGTCTTACAGGCAGCATTATATGGTTACAACTCCATAGGCAGTTAGAACTTTGCACTTAGGCAGACTAGAGCTCTAGTTTTCTGCATTTTTTTTTGGTTTTGGCAATGGTTGTCTGAGTGTCATTTATCCTTTCTGGGTCTGAGTTACTCAGTCTATAAAATGGAGATCTGCCCAGAGCCTTGTTTACTTGAAAACAGAAAACTGGACTAGATCAGGTATTCAAATAGGCTCTAGTAGAATAGTCTAATAATAATCACTTGGCAACAGTTGGGGTTGAAGACATTCAGTTATAATGTAGGTAATTGATCTAGATTAGGGGTCAGCATACTACATTCTGAGGTCAAACTACCCTCTTTGTTAATAAAGTCTTATTGGAGAACAGTCATGCATATTCATTTACATATTGGCCGCATTTGCCCTCAGTAGCAGAGTTGAATAGTTGATTGCAGGGCCTGGAAAGCCGAAAATATATGTCGTGCCCGTTACAGGAAAGTTTGCTGATCTCTAGTCTAGATAAGTCATTTTCAACCAAGAGTGATTGCTGTTCTCTAGGGTATATTAGACAATGTCTGGAAACATTTTTGGCTGTCACAACTTGGGGGTGTTTCTGGCATTTAGTGGGTAGAGGTCAGTGATGCTACTAAACATTCTGTAATGCACAGAGATTCCACAATGAAGAAATGTTCACCCCAAACCGTCAGTAGTGCTGAAAAACCCTGTTCTAAATCAGTGGTTTTCAAACTTCAACTTGCATAAGAATAACCTGTAGGGCTTGTTAAACCACGGGTAGCTGGACCCCACCCCAGAGTTTCTAATTAAATGGATCTTGGGTGGGGCTTGCAAATTTGCATTTTTACCAGGTTCCTGAGTTCTGTTGATGCTGCTGATCCAAGGACTGTACTTGAGAGCAGCTTATCTAGATGACTTTAGAAGTTATGTCCATTCCTGTGATTCTTTGTTTTTGTGATCTTGAATATTGTTCCACTTTTAGGCTTAGGAAAATTGAGTATTTCCATATATACTCGATGCTCACAATAGAATGTGCTGTTTCATAACTGTATGTTTTTGAACCATTATTTTTCATGTCTCTTTGGAAGACTTCTGTTTATCTTTCAAAACCCATCACCTAGCTTTTACTTATAACACCCAATACTCTGCCTAGTTAAGATTAATCATTTCTTCTTATGTATCTTGTACATCTTTCTCTTCTTTTGGGTCTTAAGTTAGATTATCAGTTATCACTTCTTTCTTCCTGCTCCTGTCAGCTTTTTGAGTGAACAACTGATTGGGTCTTAACCACGTGTTCCTGCAGTATCTGGTAAGGTGCTTAGTGATTTTTTTTGACGGACTATTACAAATATTGGCTGTTACAGTACAGATAATTAGAGTAGAATGGTAAATTTTTATATTTTTAAGCATGTACCATTTTCAGACATGACTTTGAAATAAAGTCTGTCATTGAAAGAATAAAAATTGGACTATTTTATTGAATCAAGGGTTATAACTTCAAAGTGACCAGTTTGTAGAAAAGTACAGCCCCCCCCCCCCCCTTTAACTTTTATAGAAGGCTCAGTAAGGAAATGTGGCTTGAGGCCAAGAACTTTGTAAAATTTGAAAGCTGTTACTGAATTGCTATGTGTCAGTCACTTTTCCTGATAATAGTTTCCCTCTCAAACTTTTTTCTTAAGGCAGAAATTTCAGTTTTAAATTAGAATTGTTTACCATGTTAAATCATTAGTCATTGATGTTAAGAAGAGTTTGAGATAATTTCAAGAAGTAGTCTGGCAAAATTAATGGAATAATTGTGCCTGCCTTTATACTTATTTGTGGTTATAGAGGAGTAATTGAGAAAGAAAGGATGAGATGTCAGGTCTTGGTAAAGAAAAGCAGAAGAGTGTGCAAGGTATATGCACCTTCATGGCTTTAGAATTTGGTTCTAGTTACCTTCATAGTTTTTTTTCCTTTGTAGTTCATCCTGGTTCCCTATATTCTTTAATGATTGAGCTATGATAGAAGAGTGTCAATAAGAAGAAAGTTTTGTCTCTTGTGCCTTCCGGGCTTCCCACCCTCTTAATCCCAAGGGAAAAGTAGTGATTGACCCTTTTTCTTTAAAAGTCACTTTTAGTTGTATCCTTTGGATCTAGTTGAAGTTAAATGGAGACACAACTGAGTATTCTTACTGTAGGTTTAATGGGAGGGGAATAATAACATTAGCATCTAGCTTTTGATTGCTTTGTGTATATTAGATACTATTGTGGGAGGCTGTTAACATCTAAATTCTACAGTGACTCTATATTGGGATCTAATGATAGACTTCTTCACCATTTCTGTGTGTTTTGTGAGCAGAGGAATGGACTGATTTTGGTTCTGTCTTTTCAAGGATGTTTGTGTAGTGAGCAGCCTTGAAGATAAACATAGTGCCTCCCTCTGGAGCAAAGGGCCAGCGTGCACAGTATCCAGTTTAAAAGATTTGGGTTCTCTAGTTTCTGGGTTCCTCTTCTGTAATGCAGTCCGCTGCATGTGCAGGTGTCACGTGGCCTACTTTGCATTTTATTGGCCTGTGGGAAATGGGACTGGGGAACTGTGTAAGAAAATGGTGATATTCTGACTATTGATATTGCCATGAGTCATAAAGTTCATTGTGTCCCACCTAGGAGTTTAAGTCTTCTGCCAGCATCCATGAAACTGGCAGGCTAACTTGTTAGCTTGTTAAGTAGGGTAAAAAAATCTCAGATCCTTCAGTGTTCTTAATGGCTTTAGCAAACAAGGATGGGATGTTGATAGCCACACGGCTTTCTGGCAGAGGAAGGTTGAGAGCCTCATGGGCTGGTTAACAAAATTTGAGAGAAGGCCATTGGAATTCATGGTGAACATATGGACTAAAATGGTAAGTTGTTCACCATTTTATTGCCTGTTAATGAGGAGGAATTAGGGAGATAGTTGCAGAGTGAGAACCAGAAGTAGATTTAAAGACAGCTGCCTGAATATTCCTCTGTTTGTTGCTAACTCTCAAATATCCTCTGTGTTAGAGAGAATTTTTTTCACCAATCTGTCAGTCAGACTCAGGTTCAGACTCCCTGCAACCAGAAGAACTAGTATTAAGTTGTTAAATAGTATTAAGATTTGTCCTAGCTAGACAGAAGTAGGTTCTATCTCCTTTCTGACAACATTTATAAACATGCGTGTACCTATACTTGAGTATGGAGGGAGGCAAATATGCAACATCTGTGGGCACAAAGCAGTGTTCAAACTTTCATGGATTTGTCTGAGAGATGAGAGGATGGGGGTACATAGTATCTATGAGTTTAAGCCCCTTCTTTGAAGGAAGCTTTATATCCCATTTCATTGTAGCAAAGCCTCTGACTCAATGGGGTCCTCAATTCATAGAGGTTTCCCTCAACATGAGCCTGGTTCAGCAACGGTTCAGCCAAGCTAAAAGTGATTATGTCTGCTTATCTACTAGGGCTGGTCAGCCCCTGTACCAGCTCTGCAGACTGATAATGGATGTAATTGTTCACTCAAGGCTCTGGCCATTTTCTTCCTCATGAAACTTGTATTTCTGTTGACCCTTGGCCTGCTGCCAATGGCCTAACTATTTGGTCTGCCACTTGGAAACTAGACTGGCAGAAAAGACAGCTCTCTTTGAAGCTGTGAACTATGGAAACAAATTAAAGCTGCTGATGAAACTGTCTGGGTCACTCATGTAGATGCCTATAGTAAGGGCCTCTTTTCTGATGAAGCCCACTGGAGTCAAACTTCTGATTCAGCCACCTTTTTGCCTGGATCCATCATTGTATCAGCTGTTACAGCAAATCAGCTGTTGTAAACTGGGTGCAAAGTAAATGACCCATGTTTCTGATGCAGAGACTACTATTGAATGCCAGACTTGTGACTCCTGCCAAAAATGGCTTGTTTTTCACATGAGAGAAGCCACATTGCATGGATGTGGCCCCTGCCTGCTTTGGCAGATTGAATACATTTTACCATTTACCTCTTAGAGGTATCAATGGTGCCTCACTGCTGTTAACACTTTTTCTGATTATGGTGTTGCTGTTCTAGACCAATTCGCTGACTGCCCATACCATTATGGCCCTCAGAACTAATCTGTTTTATGCTTTGGGGATTTCTGGACTATTTGTAATCTGACAGTGCTATGCTTTTTAATCTCTAGTCAAGATATTTGAGGGACTTTCCATGCTCCCTGCCATCCACAGGCATCTGGAATGTGGTTGAATACTGAACATTGGAACAGCTTTCTCCTTAGTTAGGTCGCTGAATTCAGCTATTCCCAGAAAGGGATCTTTTCGTCTTGATTACTTCTTAGGTAATGATCAGAACAGAAGAGGTGGTTATATAGCCCTATTTTGAAAATTCAGGATTCTGCTCTATTTCTTGATGTGATGATTCTTTTTTTTCTTCTAGCAGCAAACCAAGGCCAGCTTGTAGGTACACCTTCTATGTGGCAGCTTGCCTAAAGGTGGCCTATGGGATTCAAATTTAATTCTGGTCCAGTTACTCAGATTCTCTTGTTGGGTTGACATGGTCTTAGATCATAAAGATAAGACAACTTGGTTGAGTACACTGCTTGCTGAGTACTCTGCATGCTGTGTGTGGCCCATGTGGGGACCATAAATGGGTTTCTATAGGTTTTTAAAATTTTCCTTGACCCTCTTGTACCTGACATATCCAGATGAAAGGCCTTAGTATGAACTGTAGATGTTTTAGTTACTGAAATGGGACATAATGATTTTGTGGCAGTGGAGGGAAGCAACAGTCTCAACACCTGGGAGAGAATACCTTTGACCCTGAAGGTTTGGGGAAGGGAAAGACACTAATGTCATTCAGAACCACACTTGAAGCCTTTCTCATGAAGGAAAATTGCCCTGGTGCCACTCTTTAAACTATTGTAGGCATGTGTCTTGCCAATGGGTTTCAGCCCCAGGCAAGTTGGCTGTGGATTCAGTGTGACCAAAGAAAATGACAGCAAAACGTTCTTGGGGTGAAAGGGTTATACCCAACTTTATTTCCAGGTGGCAGGTCAGTCACTAAAATCCCATTCACTCAGAGCAAGTCTGCATGCAGCAAGCTGGTCTCTGCCTCTGGGCCCCTCTGCCTGCACAGCCATCCCGCACAGCCATCCTCCGGGCCTCTCTGCACAGTCGTCCCACACAGCCGTCCTCTGGGTCTCTGTCCTCGGTGCTGCCACCACTCCAGCCTCTGCTCTGCTGTCCTGCAGCCTTGCAGCCCGGCCACCGTGTGGTGCCTAGAGCCCTGACCAGACCTCTTTTTATAGAGTCAATAGCCATGTATTGCCCACAGCTGTGCAGTGAGCTAGTTAACCACAGCCAGGTGAGAATCCTGGCCACAGGAACTCTCATTTTATCCACAGCACATTAAGTTTAATTGACTACTAGGTCTGGCATCCCCCATTAGATGGCTCTGATCACTCTTTGATTTTCATTCCCTTTTACCTTACTGTGACGTCTGTTGGAAACAGCAGGCATTGGCCCCAGCTCCTATACCTTCCATGCAAAACACCTGTCAACACCTCCTTGTGTCTGCTTACCCTCATCCTATAGTTTAAACTCAGACATTCTGTGGGAGCAGATTACTGGTGGCCTGGGCAAATGAGACAGTCTGACTGACTGCCCTGTCTTGCCAATGGGTGTCAGCCCTAGGCAAGTTCACTGTGAATTCAGTGAGACCAAGGAATGAAAATGGAATGTTCTTAGGGTGAAAGGGTTTATACCCGGCTTGTTCTCTTGGCCATAGGTTGAACACCAGAATTATGTCTGCATCCAACAGTCTGCAGGTCTGTAATCCTTGTCTGCTTCCATCCAGAACACTGGGCAGAGCTCTTTAAATAGTAACTCAGTCAATAATAGCTTATTGCCTATGGGTGTGGAAGCAGTAGCCTAGCAGGAGGCCAGTTACATTATCAAGTAGTTTGGGTTCAGGTGATGAGGATCCTGGCCACAGGAACCTTCACTTTATCCACACTGCACCCCTCTAGGATTTTCACCTCACAACCTACATGCTCCCAGTCTTCTGCAATGGTCCCTGTATGAGAAAGCTGGAGCATTGTAACCAGATTCCACAACAGCAACAGGATAACAACATAGAAATAATAACAAAAATTAAGACACAACAAAATTTTGATACAGGTAACAAAAATTATAATAATCCTCAAGCCTAAGGAGGTTATTTCAGCTATATTCAAAACCAGTTCTACTCAGTAGAGTTCATGACTCATACTTAGTAGTGGTAAGGATAGGGAGCTCCATGCACCCCAGTGAGTAGCAGTTCTTTTTGTTTTGCTAGAGTGTGTGCCCAGTCCACAAAGACCTTAAGGGTGATAAGATAAGTTTTAATGATACCAACATAAGCAAATCTTGCCCATCAGGTAGGATGCATGCAAGAGAGTAGTCCTGTGATAGGACTGTAGCAGGAAAGGGGTTCCTTCCAGATCTAGTATACCATACCTTTACCCCGCTCCCTGTGGGGGTTACTGAGGGGTCTATATATAGTGCTACTGGAGGTGCATGCACTGGCCATATGATAAAAGTCCCTGGTAAGATGCTCCTATCTTCTGGCCGTTCAGGATATACTACTGGAATCTTTTGGGGCCACTCTGCTGTTACTCCAGGAATACACAGGAGGCCAGTTTCTAGGCCTTGTCCCCAACGTGCCAGGAGGGCCAGCCATTGTTGGCCCATGTGTTGAAATGTCCAAGGCCACATCCACTCAGTGGGGTCTCCAGGTTTAGTGCAGTTGATGCTGGCAGCAAGATATTATTCTCGTGGCCAGACTTCAGCTTCAACAATTCTTCCTTGGTTTGTACTTGCAGTTGTATAGGAGAGGCAGCAATATGCATTAGCTTGTCTGCGGGGCTCAAGGCTCCCTTTCGGGGTTTCTTGTTCAGATGCCTTAGCACTGTCCATAAACAGACTGACCATCTCTGTAGCCTATTGGTGTCTGACTTCAGTCCAGATTTTAACAAACCATTGTAACCTCTCTGTCATGCCTACTGTGGTAGGATTGTATGGCACATGAAACTTCCATTTGATTCCCAACTGTTGCACCCATTCTTATAGTGCATGTCCAGTAAAGTGGGTGCTTTGATTACTCTCAATTATCTGTTGTTGTCTATAGGCTTCAAAGAGATGTTCCAAGCCTCTTTTGGTTGTCTGTTGGTCTGCACAACATGTAGGAAAAGCAACCAGAAGTTCAATAGCTCTGCCCACACAAGTCATGGCATATTGGTTCCCTTC
This sequence comes from Manis pentadactyla, assembly GCF_030020395.1. Lineage (NCBI taxonomy): Eukaryota > Metazoa > Chordata > Mammalia > Pholidota > Manidae > Manis > Manis pentadactyla. Next base: position 40,593,333 of record NC_080022.1, on the reverse strand, counting down.
TGACACAGGCAGAGGCCCAATATTGACTATCTGCCACCTGATGAGGGGTATTGGCACCTTAGCTATTATACCATGTTGCTGTGGAACTCAGTGTACGTCCCTTTTAGAGCATATGATGCACTCCTGCCGGGCTCTGCTGACTTCTTCAAAGGTCAAAGGCAAGACCCATTAATGGGCTACAGCCCACATTGTCTTTTGCCCTGCGTGCAACAAACACTGTTGTAACAATTGGGCTACATCAGAGGCAGGCTTTCCTTCTGGCCAGCGTACCTAGGCCAATTCATCTGCTTCATCATTTCCTGGGGATGCCAGTGGCAAATGACCTGTCACGTGATATACTGTAACTGTTTTAGCCTCACCACAGGCCCATAAGTCTTGCCACAATTCTTGGCCCCAAAGGGGCCAGTGACCAACCAACAAGTTGGCATGGTACCATGTCAGTAGCCACAGGGTCAATCCCTGATAGACAGCCTAGCTGTCTGTGCAGACAACTGTTGGGGAGGACTCCTGGCTGATCACAAGCCACACTGCCCACAACTCTGCCCATTGACTGCTCTTCCCCTCACCATCTTCCATCCATATTGTCTTAGTCTTAGGATGGAAAGCTATAGCCCTCCATTTTGGGGGCTGCCCATGGCTGGAGCTGTCAGTGTATCGTGCATCTTCAGTTATAGGGGCTCTTCCATCCCAATAAGGACTCTGCTACTAATGGTTCTAAAGTAAATTCTTTTCACTAGTGTATGTCACTGGCCCCAATAAGCATTGGAGTTCTTCGTTCATGGTGCTACTAGAGAAGGGGGCTATACTGCTGTAGGTACACAACCCACTTGGCCAGTGTAGGCATTTGTGCCACACCACTCCTCTCCTTGGCTTTTGGGTCCAGTCTGGTACCCACCTCAGATGGGATAGGTGGTTATTACCTTTATTAGGGCCATTCCAGTGATGGATTCTATAGCCAGCAATATGTGATACATGGCAGCCAGTTGTTTTTCTATCAAGGTGTATTGTACCTCTGCCCCTTTCCAGAGGTGTGACCAGAATCCAATAGGTTGGTGAGTTCGTTCAAGCCACTGCCAGAGACCCCAGCCATAACCATCTTCAGTCACATGAATATCCAGCTCACAGGGCCTTGATGGATCTATCACACTCAAGGCCTGCACGGCCTTGACTGCCTGTTTTGCTGTAGTAAACACAGCTGCAGGTCTCATCCCAGTCCCACCTTATGCCCTTTTGTACCAACCAGTATAAGGGCTTCAGAATTTGTGCCAAGTGTGGGATAAACACTCTCCAGGAGCCTAGAAGACCCAAATATTCCTGTAACAATGCTACAGTTGTAGGGGTAGGAGAGGCCTGGACTTTATCTATGACTGCTTCTGGTATAATTTTAGTCTTACCCAACCAGATGACCCCCAAGAATTTGACTGACAACCAGGTCCCTGAACCTTGGTGCTGTTCACAGCCTATCCTTTTTCCTGTAGATGTTGCAGCAGTCTAGGTGCTGCACCTTCTAGATCTGAAAGAGAATCAGATGTGAGCATGACATCATCAATATAATGGTACAGCTGCACCATTGGCGGTTTCTCCCATGCTGCCAAGTCCTGGGCCACAGGTCCATGATAGATGGTGGGGCTGTTGAGGTATCCCTGTGAAAAGACAGTGAAAGTCCATTGTTTGCATTACCATGTGAAGGCAAACTGCTCCTGAATTTCCTGCTCAATGTTAATGGAACAGAAGGCGTTAGCAAGATCTGCAACATAATTATATGTTCCTAGTTTGTGACTGAAGGTATTCATCAGGTCTGCAATAGAGGGGATGGCAGCATGCATAGGGGGTATGACTTTATTCAATTCTCTGTAATCCACAGTTGTACACTGGGAGCTATCTTGCTTTTTTACTCACCACACTGGGGAATTGAAAGGACTATGGGTGGGCTTTATAATACCCACCTTTTCCAGTTCCTGGAGGGTTTCTCCAATTTCTTTAAGCCCTCCAGGCAATTTGTATTGTTTGGTATTAGTCACCTGCTGAGGCACAGGCCAATTCATTTGGAGGTGCTTAGCATGTCCCCTCAGAACTGCCTTCACCACATGAATTATCAGTCTGAACTCACCTGTAGTACTCTGCAACCATAGACCCTTGCAGGATATATATCCCCAAAATATATTTGGGGATGGGAGAGATATACACAGTATAATCCTTTGGGAGTAGATGCCCTATTCCCAAAGGGATTTGGGCTTGTTTCACTCTGATAGCCTTACCCCCATATCCATCTATAATAGTGGGGGTCCCGGGAAGCCACTCATAAATCAGTGAAGGTTTGCCATAAATCAGTGAAGATTCAGCCCCTGTGTCCACCAGAGCCAGGACACATTGTATGTTCACTGGGGACCAATGGATAGATATTTCAACATGTGGTCTCTGGTCCCACCTTGGTCCCTCAGGACAGGTACCTTGACCTTCTCCTCAATCAGACCATGTTCCCCAATCATCTTCCTGTGTGGGTTCAAGTGAGGTTGGCTTACTCTACAGCAGGAAGTCTTGCAAACACACAGGCTGGACTTGTGGCTCTGTCTCTGGCCTCTGCTTCTTTGTTCTTAATGGCTGGAACTACTGCTCCGGTTTCAGTTGTTGCCACAGCTCCAGTAAGATTCTATTTGACTTCCCATTTAATTTTCTTCTGCCTGCTCCTGACCATATTAAATCAAACCACCTGTAGGTCCTCGTAACCTTCATGGGGTCCTTTAAATGCTTTCTCTGCTAGCAGACCTTATTTCTTTCTGTGCTCTCATTGCTTCAGCCTCTCCTAAGTCTGCGACTGTATGGGTAACCTCACTTATGGGCTGCCATAAGTGAGGGGGGGCAAGAATGGCCACTAGAGGCCCAAAGAGGGATGTGGGAGCCATTTGAAGCAAAACATTTCTCATTTCTGCAGTAAAAGGCTCCTCATCTGGGTCATAATTCTCTAGACTAAAGATGGCCTTTTTTATGCCTAGCTCCTGTAACACCTGTTGGGGCTCAGCATACATCTGTCATCTAGCAGGGGAGGATGGTAAATCACCCTGATTAGGCCACAGAGTGGGAAGTGCAGCCAGAAGCCAATTGAGGAGAGAGTGATTTCTTGGAGTCTGATGTACATTTTGTAATTGCTGCCTCAAGGCAGGATGAATTGTCAGGGAAGGCAGCTTTCCCATCTCTCATCCAGACAGAACAATTCCATCCATCCCTAAGTCCCACAGATGCAGGAGCCAAGCTGATACTGACTCCAAGGGCTTTTGCCGAAACTGGGAGCCCAAATCCACCAGCTCAGCCTGAGTATAGGGGTAGAGCATAAAGTGCTCCACAACCTGGAGAGGGGACTGCACCTCTCCTGGAGGAAGCATTGGTTGCTGTGTCTTTCTTTTCTTTACAATCATTGGGCATGCTTTCAATACAGGAGAGGTTGGTGCCTCCAGCACCATTCCTTCATCCTTCCCCAGCTCTTCCATTTCCTAAAAATACGGGCTCTTGCATCTTTGAGTTTAAGGAAACACCACCACAATAGATCTTTTAACAACCTTCAGATGACTGCAGAGATCTCTCTAAAATGAAGGTATCCTTGGTTTCCTGGGGAAGCTTCTGGAGTGATAACTGATTTGTTATTTGACCCTGTGGACAGTTATTTCTGTGAGGGAAGTCATTCAATTATAATAGGTGGTTCAAAATCTGTTCTTGACTTTTTAGCTGAAGTGATCAGTGACACATGTTGGCCAGAAAGTATTCAGGTCAGCCTCAGGTTACTGACTGGAGTTGTTACAGATGATAAAATTGCCCTAGACTTTTTCCATGTGGGCCAAAGTGGAATCTGTATAATTGTTAATACATCCTGTTGTTCTGCATTAATGCGTTGGGACAAGTGGAAAGGTTAACACAGAAATTTAGGAAGAAAGCAACTAGACTTTCTGAGGTAGACCCTGTTGGTTTATAGGACTTCTTCATTTTATTCGGATGTGGGACCCTGAGGAACATGGCTGAAATCAAATCTGAAAATTGGCCTCATTCTGCAGCCTATTGATAGATGTCTTAAATAAATGCTGTATGAGATAAACTGAATAGATTTAGTTCTAGCCTCTGTCAGTTGGATTGACCAGAGTGACTGTTGTGGCGTGCTCATGAGAAACTTTGGCAGCAGTCAACATAGAAAGTGAGGGATGGATACTGTTGGGAGACAGTTCTCTTGTCTCTCATACTTCTGCGCATCTTATGAATACAGTCACTCTTGGCTCCAGACCATCTTCTCAAGAATGTTGTATTATGGTCAGCCTATATAATGTTTCCTTCCAGGTTTGCTTGCAGCCTGGGAGATAAAGATAACTTTCCTTTTTCAGACAAAGGGTAGGCATGCTTACTGTCTAGTGTAAAAGATTCATGTTCCCTAAACTCAGGGCACCTTTCTGTAATGCAGTCCACTCTATGTACAGTTGTCAGCTGGCCCACTCTGTATCACCCTGTGGGATATGAGGTTTAGGAACTGGTGCAAGAAAATGCTGATACTCCAGCTAGTACTGTTGCTGTGAGTAATAAAGTACTTTGTCCTTGATTTAGGAGACTTATGTCTCCCAGTCTCCATGAAATTGTAACCAGCTAAGTTGTTAGCTTGCAAATAAGTAGAGTGAAATATTAGATCTTCACAGTTCTTACCACCTGTAACCTAGGTAATCTCTCACTTTACAGATGGTAATTATAATAATTAATACTAATGCTTACTGAACATTACTTTCTGCTGGTTTCTATAAGTGTTATATATATCTGCATTATCTAATTGGTGTATACCATCTAATCTGTGATAGCCATTGTTATTATTCCCACTTAAAAGATGAAAAAGTGGAAATGTAAAAAGGTTAAGTAATTATCTGTTGACAAATAGTCATAACAAGGCTAGGTTTGGAACTCAGGCCAGCTGTGCTGTAAAGTCATTTGTGATCTTATATATCCACATTTCTCAAATGGGTCTGATAGGGAGAGACTCAAAGCTACAGAATAACATGTGCATTTTCTTGTACCACCACTTTACTAGAATAATTTATAAAGAAATATGTTTTTTAAAAATTAAAGATAATTGTCATGAAGTAAATATATTTTTTGCATGAATAAATATGGATTTTTTAATGAATAAATATATTTTGCATGAATTTTAAATAGAAGATGAAATTCCAAAGAAATTGTAAGGACGTGGCTTGCTTTTCTTTGGGTCAATTCCTTCCCTTCTCCCATGGGGGAACATGTTTCCCATTCTCTATCATTGGGACTGCAGTAGTGGAAAAAATTAGTGAGTACTGTACTTTACAAGGTTGCCTTTTAAATTTTTATGTATTTTTATTTTGGTATCATTAATCTACAATTACATGAGGAACATTATGTTTACTAGACTCCCCCCATCACCAAGTCCCCCCTACAAACCCCATTACAGTCACTGTCCATCAGCGTAGTAAGGTGCTGTAGAATCACTACTTGTCTTTGGTAACTGTTAGTCCCTTCCCTTTGATAACTGTTAGTCCCTTGGGTTCAGTGATTCTGATGCTGTTTTGTTCCTTCAGTTTTTCTTTGTTCTTATACTCCACATATGAGTGAAATCATTTGGTATTTGTCTTTCTCCAGTTGGCTTATTTCACTGAGCATAATACCCTCTAGCTCCATCCATGTTGTTGCAAATTGTAGGATTTGTTTTCTTCTTATGGCTGAATAATATTCCATTGTGTATATGTACCACATCTTCTTTATCCATTCATCTACTGATGGACACTTAGGTTGCTTCCATTTCTTGGCTATCGTAAATAGTGCTGTGATAAACATAGGGGTGCATCTGTCTTTTTCAAACTGGGCTGCTGCATTCTTAGGGTAAATTCCTAGAAGTGGAATTCCTGGGTCAAATGGTAAGTCTATTTTGAGCATTTTGAGGAACCTCCATACTGCTTTCCACAATGGTTGAACTAATTTACATTCCCACCAGCAGTGTAGGAGGGTTCCCCTTTCTCCACAACCTCACCAACATTTGTTGTTGTTTGTCTTTTGGATGGTAGCCATCCTTACTGGTGTGAGGTGATATCTCATTGTGGTTTTAATTTGCATTTCTCTGATAACTAGTGATGTGGAGCATCTTTTCATGTGTCTTTTGTCCATCTGAATTTCTTCTTTGGAGAACTGCCTATTCAGCTCCCCTGCCCATTTTTTAATTGGATTATTTGCTTTTTGTTTGTTGAGGTGCGTGAGCTCTTTATATATTTTGGATGTCAAGCCTTTATCGGATCTGTCATTTACGAAAATATTCTCCCATACTGTAGGGTACCTTTTTGTTCTATTGATGGTGTCCTTTGCTGTACAGAAGCTTTTCAGCTTGATGTAGTCCCACTTGTTCATTTTTGCTTTTGTTTTTCTTGCCCAGGGAGATACGTTCGTGAAGAAGTCGCTCATGTTTATGTCCAAGAGATTTTTGCCTATGTTTTTTTCTAAGAGTTTTATGGTTTCATGACTTACATTCAGGTCATTGATCCATTTCGAATTTATTTTTGTGTATGGGGATCAACAGTGATCCAGTTTCATTCTCTTACATGAAGCTGTCCAGTTTTGCCAGCACCATCTGTTGAAGAGACTATCATTTCCCCATTGTATGTCCATGGCTTCTTTATCATATAATAATTGACCGTATATGTTTGGGTTAATGTCTGGAGTCTCTGTTCTGTTCCACTGGTCTGTGGCTCTGTTCTTGTGCCAGTACCAAATTGTCTTGATTACTAGGGCTTTGTAGTAGAGCTTGAAGTTGGGAGTGAGATCCCCCCAACTTTATTCTTCTTTCTCAGGATTGCTTTGGCTATTCGGGGTCTTTGGTGTTTCCATATGAATTTTTGAACTATTTTTTCCAGTTCGTTAAAGAATATTGTTGGTAGTTTGATAGGGATTGCATCAAATCTGTATATTGCTTTGGGCAGAATGGCCATTTTGACTATATTAATTCTTCCTAGCCAAGAGCATGGGATGAGTTTCCATTTGTTAGTGATCTCTTTAATTTTTTTTAAGAGTGTCTTATAGTTTTCAGGGTATAGGTCTTTCACTTCTTTGGTTAGGTTTATTCCTAGGTATTTTATTCTTTTTGATGCAATTGTGAATGGAATTGTTTTCCTGATTTCTCTTTCTATTGGTTCATTGTTAGTGTATAGGAAAGCCACAGATTTCTGTGTGTTAATTTTGTATCCTGCAACTTTGCTGTATTCCGATATCAGTTCTAGTAGTTTTGGAGTGGAGTCTTTAGGGTTTTTTATGTACAATATCATGTCATCTGAAAATAATGACAGTTTAACTTCTTCTTTACCAATCTGGATTCCTTGTATTTCTTTGTTTTGTCTAATTGCTGTGGCTAGGACCTCCAGTACTATGTTAAATAACAGTGGGGAGAGTGGGCATCCCTGTCTTGTTCCCGATCTCAGAGGAGAAGCTTTCAGCTTCTCGCAGTTCAGTATGATGTTAGCAGTGGGTTTATCATATATGGCCTTTATTAAGTTGAGGTACTTGCCCTCTATACCCCTTTTGTTGAGAGTTTTTATCATGAACGGATGTTGAATTTTGTCGAATGCTTTTTCAGCATCTATGGAGATGATCATGTGGTTTTTATCCTTTTTGTTTATGTGGTGAATGATGATGGATTTTCGGACGTTGTACCATCCTTGCATCCCTGGGATGAATTCCACTTGTTTGTGGTGTATGATCCTTTTGATATATTTTTGAATTCAGTTTGCTAATGTTTTATTGAGTATTTTTGCATCTATGTTCATCAGGGATATTGGTCTATAATTTTCTTTTTTGGTGGGGTCTTTGCCTGGTTTTGGTATTAGGGTGATGTTGGCTTCATAGAATGAAGCCTCTTCTATTTTTTGGAAAACTTTAAGGAGAGTGGGTATTTTGTCTTCTCTGTATGTCTGATAAAATTCCGAGGTAAACCCATCTGGCCTGGGGGTTTTGTTCTTGGGTAGTTTTTTGATTACTGCTTCAATTTCTTTGCTCGTAACTGGTTTGTTTAATTTTTGTGTTTCTTCCTTGGTCAGTCTTGGAAGGTTGTATTTTTCTAGAAAGTTGTCCATTTCTTCTAGATCTTCCAGCTTGTTAGCATATAGGTTTTCATAGTAGTCTTTAATAATTCTTTGTATTTCTGTGGAGTCTGTCGTGATTTTTCCATTCTCATTTCTGATTCTATTGATGTGTGCTGATTCTCTTTTTCTCTTAATAAGTTTGGCGAGAGGCTTATCTTTTTTGTTTATTTTCTCAAAGAACCAGCTGTTGGTTTCATTGATTTTTTTCTATTGCTTTATTCTTCTCAATTTTGTTTATTTCCTCTCTGATCTTTATTATGTCCCTCCTTCTGCTGACCTTAGGCCTCATTTGTTCTTCTTTTCCCAATTTTGATAATTGTGATGTTAGACTATTCATTTGGTTTGTTCTTCCTTCTTTAAATATGCCTGGATTGCTATATACTTTCGTCTTAAGATTGCTTTTGCTGCATCCCACAGAAGTTGGAGCTTTGTGGTGTTGTTGTCATTTATTTCCATATATTCCTTGATCTCCATTTTAATTTGGTCATTGATCCATTGATTAGTTAGGAGCATATTGTTTAGCCTCCATGTGTTTGTGAGCCTTTTTGATTTCTTTGTACAATTTATTTCTGCTTTTATACCTTTGTGGTATGAGAAGTTGGTTGGTAGAATTTTGATCTTTTTGAATTTACTGAGGCTCTTTTTGCGGCCTAGTATGTGGTCTACTCTGGAGAATGTTCCATGTGCACTTGAGAAGAATGTGTATCCTGTTGCTTCTGGGTGTAGAGTTCTATTGATGTCTATTAGGTCCATCTGTTCTAGTGTTTTATTCAGTGCCTTTGTGTCCTTACTTATTTTCTGTCTGGTGGATCTGTCTTTTGGAGTGAATGATGTGTTGAAATCTCCCAAAATGTATGCATTGCATTCTATTTCCTCTGTTAGTTCTGTTAGTATTTATGTCACATATGCTGGTGCTCCTGTGTTGGGTGCATATATATATTTTTATAATGGGTATATCCTCTTGTTGGACTGAGCCCTTTATCATTATGTAATGTCCTTCTTTATGTCTTGTTACTTTCTTTGTTTTGAAGTCTATTTTGTCTGATATTAGTATTGCAACACCTTCTTTTTTCTCCCTATTGTTTGCATGAAATATGTTTTTCCATCCCTTGACTTTTAGTCTGTACATGTCTTTGGGTTTGAGGTGAGTTTCTTGTAAGCAGCATATAGATGGCTCTTGCTTTTTTATCCATTCTGTTACCCTGTGTCTTTTGATTGGTGCATTCAGTCTATTTACATTTAGGGTGGCTATTGAAAGATATGTAGTTATTGCCTATTGAAAGATATGTAGTTATTGCCATTGCAAGCTTTAGATTTGTGGTTACCAAAGGTTCAAGGTTAGCTTCTTTAGTATCTTACTCTCTAACTTAGCTCGCTTATTGAGCTGTTATAAACACTGTCTGGTGATTCTTTACTTCTCTCCCTTTTTATTCCTCCTCCTCCATTCTTTATATGCTGTGTGTTTTATTCTGTGCTCTTTTGTGTTTCCTTTAACTGCTTTTGTGGGTAGTTGATTTTATTTTTTGCCTTTAGTTAGTATTTGGTTGGTCTGCTTTCTTTGTTGTGATTTTGTTTTCTCTGGTGACATCTATTTAGTCTTAGGAGTGCTCCCATCTAGAACAGTCCCTCTAAAATACCCTTTAGAGGTGGTTTGTGGGAGGCAAATTCCCTCAACTTTTGCTTGTCTGGGAATTGTTTAATCCCTCCTTCATATTGAAATGATAATCGTGCTGGATACAGTATTCTTGTTTCAAGGCCCTTCTGTTTCACTGAATTAAATATATCATGCCATTCTCTTCTGGCCTGTAAGGTTTCTTTTGAGAAGTCTGATGATAGCTTGATGGGTTTTCCTTTGTAGGTGACCTTTCTCTTCTCTCTAGCTGCCTTTAAAACTCTGTCCTTGTCCTTGATCTTTGCCATTTTAATTATTATGTGTCTTGGTGTTGTCCTCCTTGGGTCCCTTCTCTTCAGAGTTCTGTCTACTTCCATGGTCTGATCGATTATTTCTTCCCCCAGTTTGGGGCAGTTTTCAGTAGTTATTTCTTCAAAGACACTTTCTATCCCTTTTTCTCTCTCTTCTTCTGTTCCCCTTATAATGCAGATATTGTTCCTTTTGGATTGGTCACACAGTTCTCTTCATATTGTTTCATTCGTAGAGATCCTTTAATCTCTCTCTGCATCAGCTTCTATACGTTCCTGTTCTCTGGTTTCTATTCCATCAATGGCCTCTTGCATCTTATCCATTCTGCTCATAAATCCTTCCAGAGATTGTTTCATTTCTGTAATCTCCCTCTAGACGTCATCCCTTAGCTCTTGCATATTTCTCTGCAGCTCCGTCAACATGGTTATGACCTTTATTTTCAATTCTTTTTCAGGAAGACTGGTTAGGTCTATCTCCTTCTCAGGGGTTGACTCTGTGATTTTGGTCTGTATTAAATTCTTTTGCCTTTTCATGGCGATAAAGACAGTTTACAGAACTAGTGTGTGTGATGGCTGGGAAAACGTCCCTCCTTGCTGGTTTGTGGCCTTCCTTTCCTAGGAGAACAGCAACCTCTAGAGGCTCGTGCTGGGTAACTGCGTGCAGACATGGCTTCTGATTCTTGCCCGGCCGCTATGGAGTTAAGCTCCGTGGTTGCTGTGGAGTTAAGCTGTGCAGTTGCTATGGGCATGCCCTGCCTCAGGCCGCTGATCCGATATGGCGGAGCCGCATGGTGGGGAAATGGCTGGGAGGCTGTTTATCTCTGTGAGGGGCCTCCGAGCTGAGCTGCTGCCCGGGGTTTAGGACGCCCGGAATTCCCCGGGATTCCCACCTGTTGGGCTAAGTGTCCCGGGACGCTTCCGTCCAGCTGTGGGTTCACTGTCCCTTTAAGACTTTCAAAAAGCACTCGCTTTTCTTTGTCCCAGGGGCGCTGTCTGCGGGGACCCTCTCACAGGTCTTACTGTTCTTTTCCCCTAGTATCTAGCACCCCATTCACGCACTGTGTGTCTGTGCTCCAGTGCGGATGGCTCGGGCTGGGTGTTTAGCAGTCCTGGGCTCCCTCTCCTCCCTGCTCCGACTCCTCTCCTCCCGCTGGGAGCTGGGGTGAGGGGTGCTTGGGTCCCGTCGGGCCGAAGCTTGTATCTTACCCCCTTCACGAAGTGCTGGGTTCTCGTAGGTGTGGATGTAGTCTGGCTGTTGTCCTGTGTCTTCTGGTCTGTCTTTTAGGAAGAGTTGTATTGGTTGTATTTTCAAAAATATAGATGGTTTTGGGAGGAGATCTCCACTGCTCTACTCAAGCCGCCATCTTGGCTCTGCCCCACCTATAATTATGGTTTTTTATGTGTGATAATGTACTGGGTTATGTTTTTTTTTTTTTTAGTAATTATTTTTTATTGAAGGGTAGTTGACGCACAGTATTACATTACATTAGTTTCAAGTGTACAACACAGTGGTAGAACATTTATATACACAATTCTAGGTTCCAGCTATCACCCTACCAAGCTGTTACAATATCTTGACTATATTCCTTATGCTATACATTACATCCTGGTTACTTATTTATTTTACCATTGGAAGTCTGTCCTTTTTTTTTTTTTTTTTTTTTGTGAGGGCATCTCTGATATTTATTGATCAAATGGTTGTTAATGACAACAAAATCTGTATAGGGGAGTCAGTGCTCAATGCATAATCATTAATCCACCCCAAGCCTAATTTTCGTCAGTCTCCAATCTTCTGAGGCATAACAAACAAGTTCTTACATGTAGAACAAATTCTTACATAATGAATAAGTTACATAGTGAACAGTACAAGGGCAGTCATCACAGAAACTTTCGGTTTTGCTCATGCATTATGAACTCTAAACAGTCAGTTCAAATATGAATACTCATTTGGTTTTTATACTTGATTTATATGTGGATACCACATTTCTCTCTTTATTATTATTATTTTTAATAAAATGCTGAAGTGGTAGGTAGATACAAGATAAAGGTAGAAAACATAGTTTAGTGTTGTAAGAGAGCAAATGTAGATGATCAGGTGTGTGCCTGTAGACTATGTGTTAATCCAAGCTAGACCAGGGCAATAAAACATCCACATATGCAGAAGATTTCTCTCAGAACAGGGGGGGTGAGGTTCTAAGCCTCACCTCTGTTGATCCCCAATTTCTCACCTGATGGCCCCCCTGCGACTGTGCCTGTCTTAGGTTGTTCCTCCCTTGAGGAATCTTACCCGTCTCTGGCTAACCAGTCATCTTCTGGGGCCATACAGGGAAATGTAAAGTTGGTAAGTGAGAGAGAAGCCTTATTGTTTGAAAAGGTTAGCTTTTTACTTCTTTGCATATTTATGCCCTGTGGCTTCTATGCCCAGCATTTGTCTTGAGGTATCTTTACCACTTGGAGGAGTTATGATACTCGGTAAATTTGATATGAGGCACGAATTCTATTTAAGGGTTGTAATTAGGAAGGAAGAAGAAAAGCTATAGAAGTAGCAGGTGGAAGAAAACATGGGAAGATTGATTATTTCTTTGATAAATCTTCTTGTAGAGTAACTTCAGCATAAATAGGTTTTAAACTACTAATTAAATTGCGCACACACATTAACATAATAGGAGTATAGTTACATAACCAAAGCATATCTGTAATTACCAGCCATCTCCAGTGAAACCAAGAAAACCATTAAGGCACCTTAGGCATTTGTGAGAACTTATCTATGATATGGTGGATATTGTCCAACTGAACTTGAACAGTCTGAGAGAAATCAGACAAATTAAAACAACCCATTCCTGGGGACTGTTCACATGCCATATGTTCTTTTAACAGTAAATAGTCTGTAGTTGTAAGAGTTTGGAGCGCTACAATTTGCACTTCTCCAAATTCTTGGTTGATGGGTTATGTTTTAAAAGAGGTGTCCTTATCCTTTAGAGATATATACTGAAATATAGATGAAATCGCATGTTGTCTGGAACTTATTTCAGAGCAATCTGGGAAAGGCTTGGGGTGGGATTGATGGGGAGTGAAGTGTTACTGGCTATGACTTGGTAACTGTTGAGAGGATACTGTGTTTATGGCTGTTCATTTTACTGTTATCTCTCCTCTTGTATATACTTGCAAGTTTTCCATGATAAATAAAGATGATCTGCCAAAATAGAAATGACTTTGGGGGAATTATAAACTTTAGTGTATGTTCATGTTCTATTGGTCTGTAGGGTTAGTGTAGTGGTGATGAAACTATCAATCACAAGAATGTGATAACATAGAAATCATAGTAAGTTACGTAATCGTAGCATTTTACCAAAATGGTAGAATTTTGTCTATATTTGTTGTCACTGTAAAATTTTAAGTGCTTGCTAAATTTTATTTGTAAAAAGCTGCAGCAATCCTCTTGAAATAAAGGTTTTCTAAAACTAATAAGTTTTGAACCAAGATAAAAGGGAGAGAAACAGAAGGAATTAACTTCATGCTAAGTTTAAATAACTGAAGATGTGTTATTTTGACAAAGATATGCTAACAGCTTTTTTTTAATCCAATATTTAAAAGAAATCAGAAACCTAAAAAGGTACAGAAGATGTATTAAGGAAAAATAAAAGGCCAGTTAGGTGATGTATCATTTTCTGTGTATTATACAGTCTGTTTTTGCAATGACTTTTTACTTTTTGTTCTGCCTTTATTGTCCCAATAGAACAACATATGATTATGTTTAAGTATGGATTTGTTTTAAGAACAGAGAAATGCTGCATAAGTTATTCCCACTTGTAAGTCTCCCCACTTACACATGCGTGGAGAGTACATCAAGTTAAAATGTGGATTATGCCAAAATGAAGTATGTTTTTATTGTTAAGATTAAAGATTTTGTTAGATCATAAACCCTACCTATAATCCAAGAGTAATTTAATTTGGTAAGATGAAAATATTAATATACCAAGAAACAACCACATCCTTTCCTGGCATGCCTACTAGAGGATTTTTATTTACTTAAAAGAACTATGCAAATTGTGTGTGTGTATGCATGCGTGTGTGTGTGTGTGTGTGTGTGTGTGATTATATCAAATCCTTGACATTTTCAGGGATGGATCTTGAAGGTATGCTGAATTAACCTGGATATATTGTCATTCTTTGATGAAAGGGCAGTGGTGGTGTACATAGGTGGCTGTAGGACTCAGTTCTGTATGCAGTCCTCTTGCGTTTTGGGGAGATCTTCACGTAGATATAGCTGCAAGGAACTCCTTGCTGGCCAGGGCACATCTCAAACGTTGCAGCTGCTGCTATTTGTTGCCCATGGGGGAAGAATGAAACTTTGGAGTTATGGATATATGTTAACTTTTCTACCATTGCATTAGTAATACCAGATAGAATGCTCTGACTTCGCCAAACAAGGATTTACTCAGAAATACCTCTTATCTGGTTGTTACTGTGGTTAGATATGTAAGATGGGGATATAATGGAGTTTTGGTGGTATTAGTGATAGTGCTTGATAAATGAATAACATCTTTAATTCTTATTGCTTTAAATCTGTAAGTAGGTACTTAGAGTATACCAGACATTCATTTGTTCAGCAGAAGTTTGAATGATTTCACATGTATTGTGAAGTGAGAATATGAGTAATACAGAAAAATATATAGTACCTGATACTGTCATTTATATTTTCTCTCACTTGACAGAAATATATTGAATACCTGCACTGTACCAGGCAATTGCTAGGTAATTGGGAGATCACTAACTTCATGAGGCAGCTAATAAAAAATTACCTCTTTGTAACTTACTGATTTACCCTAGACTTACACATAATTTCTGTTCTTGCCACACGAAAGTAACTATGTTACCATTAACTCTTATTCTCTGAGCCCTAACTTTCCAGTTCTTTCTACCACTTCGTTGCTTCCCTTTGGATGTGTTTACTTATTAATGATGCATTTCAAAGGAGTAGATCGGGAGTGAACACAGTATTCCAAAAGATATGGAGTAGAGTAGAATGACCTCTCCCCTAATTTTGTATATTATATTACTATTAATGCAGTCACTTCACAATTTTGCATATATTTAATGGGTAGTAACTGAAAATGCTGTATGAGCAGGTAAGGGATAGTTCCCCTCATCCTAAATTTAATCATTTGAATTTCTTAAGCTCAGTGGAGAACTTTAACTTTGTTAACTTCCATCCTTCTATTGCTGTCAACCATCTGTCTAGGAATGTGCTCCACATCAATTTTTCCTTATATTTCTTTTGGCTTCTGCATTTCCCTTTCTACTGCTCTCTCCTCAACCTATTTCCAATTAAAAAACTTGCCAAGCATCTCCCCATTTAAAAATATTCTTTACTGATCCTAGTCCTATTCTGAATGCTTCCATGTTTCTCTCTCCTTTCTCCCCATATTTTTCTGAGTGTTAATGTACCTTAAGGGTCTGACCTTGTTGCCTTTTCCATTCTACCCTACCCTGTCACGTATGGTATCTTTGGATAATCATCTTTTCTTTGATTTTAACTATCCATGCACTATTGATTCCCAAAGCAGCAGCCTCATTTCTAACTTCTCTTGAACCTCATATTCAGTTGCTTATAGGATGAAGGTCAGGTTCATTGGCATGGCTAATAAAGCTCTTTGTGATTTGACATTATGTTGCTGATACTTTTCCCATTATCTTGTGTTATAGTGATACTTCGATGCTTGTAATTTTCTTGAACTTACATCATTCATGTCTCTTTGCCTTTGTCAGTTCTCTCATTGTTTGCCTCTCAGTCTTCTGTTTATCCCTTAAACAGAGGATCATCTCCTGTGACGGCTTCCCTGACAGTTGCTATCTCCTGTGTATTTTCATGCTTACACATACATCTGCTACTGCAGCTGTTACATTACTTTATAAATATTTGTTTACTTGTCTTTCTTACTCATTTGTGAGTTCCTTAACAGTCAGGAACTACATCTTACTCATTTTAGTTTTCCTAATTCATTTTAGAACACTTCCTGGCATATAACATGTTCTCCTTGAATGTTAAATTTAGCTAAACTAGTTAGTTTTGAGCTTGTTGAAATAAGGTGAAGTAACATGAGAAGGGTGTGATTGAGTTTTTGGATCCTGATTCTGTCATCAGAATTATTTTAGCTTTATGTCATTTGAATATGTAAATGAACATTGTTAATTAACACTCTGAGTGTCCTGAGATTTTGAATCATGTCATATTTGTTTCTGTATTACTAGTACCTAACACAGTGCCTGTCAAATGTCAGGCTACCATGTTTTTTTAACTGAAGCAGATTAAATTAAAATTAGATGAAGGCATTCATGTTGCAAAAATACTGTGTGCCTAGTAGAATGCATTTTTATGTTTGTGTCTTTAAGAATAAATCAGCAAATTTTGTCAGTTCCCTTGCTGAAATCCAGATTTAGGAAATACATGTTATATTCCTGACATGCAAGTAAAATTACCCAAAAATGTTTTGGCATCATTTATTCATAATGATCATGTTTCTGCTTCTAAGGATTTACAGGCCAACATGGCCTTAAGAATTTCTTCTAAAATTTGGCATGTATTTATGGCAAAGTAATAGGTGTGTAATTGCCTTAATTTAAAAATTTTTCACCTCTTTTAAATTGTCCCTCGCGTTCTTCCTATTTAAAAGAGTCTCCAGGATGACCTGTTTGTTGTGTGGATCTTACTGACAAGATATTTTAGTACCTTTGCAGGTACTTGGTATAAGACAGATTTACAGATTCAAGAAGCTTGGTCAACACCAAGTAGGATTAATACAATGAAAGTCACACTTAGGTACATCATATTCAAACTGCTGAAAACCAAGGATAAAGAGGAAAGTCTTAAAAACATTCAGAGGAAAAAAGCATTCCATGAAGAAAACAATGACAAGAATGGTAGTTAACTTCTCATCAGAAAAAATGGAATACTGGGGCAATGGAGTGATGTTTTTAAATGCTGATAGAAAAAAATCATCAAGCTAGAATTTTTATGTTTAACAAAATTATTCTTCAAAAGTGAAAGTTGAAGACATTTCAGAATGTGAAACCTGGGGGAATTTGTTGTCAACAGACCTGCACATTATAAGAAATGTTAATGGCAGTTCTTTACGCTGAAGAGAAATGATACCAGGTGGAAATGTGGATCTATAGAAGAAGTGAAGAGCACTGAAAATTGCATATATATGGGTAAACATAAAAAAATTTTTTTTCTTTTCATAATTTAAAGATCAATTGGGGAAAAAAATGGCAGCATAAGAAGTGAGGCAGCCTAGACATAGGTTTTGCCCAGCACGACCTTCTAGCTGGATTAGAAGGCTTGGCAGCTGCCTTGACATTACACAAGATCTCAGTCACTGGTCCTTTCATTCAGCAAACACTGACTTCCTGGCAGGAGCCAAACATTGTGCTAAACACCAGGATTCAGAGGTGAACAAGAGCTCATGGATCACTGAAGATAAACCTGTTAACAAGTGTTAAAAACTATGACACATGCTTTAATAGTGGTATGTATCCATTGCTATGGGAGCCCAGACAGAAGAGCCAATGAGAGATTTACCTCTGACTCATTTGAATGACATTCTCAAATTTGAATTGGATCCTGCAGTAACTGATAGAGGCTCACCAAGAAGAACGGAGAGTGAAGGGTTAGTGTAGGACAAGAGCTGGACTAGTGCAAAATACATAGAGCCATGACAGCACAATATTTCAGAGAGAATAACAGCTCATAGCCAAGGCGATTTTCAAAGTATTATGTGTAGACCATGAGCATCAGAATCACAAGCCAGGAGGTGGTTGCTGAGAGGACCATATCTTGATCTTCAGTGGGAGCCAATGAATGCAAGATCTGCATTTTGAGATTAATAACTCTATCTGGAGCATACAGCAAGGACAGTTTATGGGCAGGGTGTCAGGATGGTGATGACAGATGATTTGGCACTGGCTGCATTCAAGAGTCTTTTAAGAGGTAAAATTGAGTTACTTGGTTATTGATTAGATGTTGGGAGCAGAGTCTGGCCAATTCTGAATTTTCTGGTTTCACCAATTAAATATATATGATCCTAATAGTCAAAGCAAGGAGACAGAAGTGGAAGCAGATTGAGCTTGAGTCTTGTCATGGTAAGTTTGAGGTACAGGGAGAGAGTTTTGGGGAGGGGGCCAGAGTTTGCATTTCAAGGGTCATTAGGTTCCAGGAAATAGACCAAGAGAAAAACATTCAATATGGGGAATTTAGTTATCTTTGTTGATTTGAGATAATTGGTTGCAAATTTGTGGATAAATAATATCCTTTGCCTTCTGGTTGCATATGCTGAAGCCTTTATAAACAGGATAGAACTGTAGCCTTCCCCAATTTTAGGAAAAATCATATAAGAAGGATATATCTTTTCTTCAAACTTTAAATGAGACCTTGTTATATCCAGGAGAGTGTCAATAAAATATAACTCATTATCCACAGGCTTGGACCCTTGACATTCTCAAAGGGTTCATCTGTGACCTTTGTGAGTCTCCGAAATCATGAATGTCACCATGACATATAATTTCCACTATAAAAGCAGTGAAGTGTAACTGAAAAATGTATGGGATCATTTCAGAATCTTAATGGTTCTGTAAATGTGGGACCAATTTCTAAAGGTAATTTCTAAAGCTACTTAAATAAATTTTGCCATTAAAAAAAAAGTGAGGCAGAAATATCTTCCCCAAACCAAATATAATACAAAAATACAGCAAAAACAACTAATCCTAAAAGAGTATTCAGAAAGAAGATAGCAACAGCCAGCCTATATCTAGGGAAAAAAAAAAAAAGAAGATCTCACGGAAAAGGGTAAAGTAGCAAAGCCACAATTGGGGGGAACCCAAACCCTCCTCCCACCCCAGCTCAATGGTGGAAGGAAGAGAAACAGTGGGAAGGGAGTAGAAGCCCAGGACTGCTAAATAACCAGCCCTGGAGATCTACTCTGGGAGCCAAACCCACATTGCATGGTGCTCTGGAGATTAGAGGGGTTTGAAAGGAAAGACAGGCAGACTACTTGGAGAGACTGAGATTCCAGCCACTTTTGGAGAACGGGTACCCACACTGGCTGCTCTGGGACAAAAGAAAGGTGGGTGCTTTGAAAAACTTCCCAAAAAGTGAGAGGGTGGATAAAGGGGCAAGGATTACACAGAGCTTGCAACACAGGTGGACAAAATCATCCTGGCACACTCGGGCCAGCATTTTAAGAACTTTCAGGAGACTCAGATCTCCATCCCCCTGGCTGGCAATGCAGTCCCAAGGCCACCAACTGTGACATGCAGCCTGCAACTTCTTCCTTGTGCTGGCACCTGCTAGCAAACCTGCCCCTGCCATCATGCCAGGCCAGCCGGAGGGCAGCTGCACCTACAGCACCTACAGGGGCATATCCAAGAGGCTTCTCCCTCTGCTCATGGCTCACTGACCCTGGCAGTGGAGGTAGGCACCCTGGCTGGGAAGCAGGAAAGAATTCTGTCCTCCTGGCAAGCACCAGCGCTGCTTGCTTGTGACCCCTGCCATTGCTCCAGGTGCTGGGCAGCTCTGAAGAGTAGAGCTTCTGGGCACTAGATGGCGCTGCCTACTCAAAGCTACTATTCCACATTATACAGTAGAATTATGAGAAGGCAGAAGAACCTTGTTCAATCCAAAATCCCTCAAACACCAGAAAGAGGGTCCAGTGAAACGGAAATCACCAATCTCCTGAAAAAGATTTCAAAATAAAAATCATAAACATGCTAACAGAACTACAGAAAAATATTCAGGATCTAGGGGACATAGTCAAGAGAGAGACACTTTGAAAAATACAATATCTGAAATGAAACATACAATGGACTGATTTAAAAGCAGACTAGAAGAGGAAGAGGACACAGTAAGTGGAATAGAAATTAGACAACAAGAATACAAAGAAGCTGAGGCAGAGAGAGAAAAAAAAGGATCTCTAGGAGTGAAACAATAGTAAGACAACTCTGGCCAGTCTAAAGGGAACAATGTTCACATTATAGGGGTACCAGAAGAAGAAGAGAGAGAAAAAGGGATAGGAAATGTCTTTGAAGAAATAATTGCTGAAAAATTCCCCAATCTGGGGAAGGAAATAGTCTCTCAGACCATGGAATCCCACAGATCTCCCAACACAAGGGACCCAAGGAAGACAACACCAAGACCTATAATAACTGTAATGGCAAAGATCAAGGACAAGGACAGAGTATTAAAAGCAGCCAGAGAGAGAAAAAAGATCACCTACAAAGGAAAATCCATCAGGCTTTCATCAGACTTCTCAACAGAAACGTTATAGGCCACAAGGGAGTGGCATGATATATTTAATGCAATGAAGCAGAAGGGCATTGAATCAAGAATACTCTATCCAGCAATATGATCAATTAAATTTGAAGCACAGATTAAACAATTTCCAGATAAGCAAAAGTTGAGGGAAATTACCTGCTGCAAACCGTCTCTACAGTGTATTTTGGAGGGACTGCTCTAGATGGAAATGATCCTAAGGGTGAACAGCTGTCGCCAGAGAAAATGAAACCACAGTAAAGGAAGTAGACCAATTAGTTACTAAGCAAATTCAAAATTAAATCAGTGACCCAAAGTCACTCAAGGGATACACAAAGAATACAAAATATGACACCTAACATATAAAGAGTGGAGGAGGAAGAAGAAGGGAGAAAAAAATCCTTTAGATTGTGTTTGTAATAGAGTAATAAGTGGGTTAAGTTAGACTGTTAGGTAGTAAAGAAGCTGCCCTTGAACCTTCGGTAACCACGAATCCAAAGCCTGCAATGGCAATAAGTATATCTCTCTCGATAATCACCCTAAACGTAAATGAACTGAATGCACCAAACAAAAGATATAGAGTCACAGAATGGACAAAACAGCAAGACCTGGGGAGCCTCTCCGGTGTGGTGGTGTGAGTAAGGTGGTGGAAATCTCCTCCCAAAACCATATATATTTTGAAAATACAGCAAATACAACTATACCTAAAAGAGAGACCAGAAGATACAGTACAACAGCCAGGCTACATCTACATCTGTGAGAACTCAGCATCTCATGAAAAGGGTAAGATACAAAGCCATGACCCGGTGGGACCTGAGCAGTCCCCCCTCCCCAGCTCATCGGCGGGAGGAAAAGAATCAGAGTGGGGAGGGAGTGGAAGCACAGGACAGCTAAATAACCAGCCCTAGTGATCTGCACTGGGAGGACAGATACACACTGCATGGTGTACTGGATATTAGAGAAATGAAAAAGTAAAATCCGAGACTAAGACTGCAAACAGGTCCCCATGGCTGGCTGCCCTGGGATAAAAGAAAAGTGCGTACTTTAAAAGTCTTAAAGGGACAAGGGCTTAACAGGTGGACAAAATTGTCCTGGCACACTAAGCCCAGCAGACTGGGAATTTTAAGGAACTTCAGGCGCCCTAATCCCCAGGGTGGCAATGAAGCTCTGAAGCCCCTTGCAGTGATAAGCAGCCTGCCGTTCATTCCCCCTCTGGCAATGCAAGCAATCTGGCTGACCCACCATCGCTACAGACCAGCTGGGTAGCAGCCCTGCCCACAGCAACCACACAGAGTCTTCTCCCAGTGTGCAGCTAACTGGGCCAAACCCAGAGGCTGCCCCCTGCATGCAGCTACCTGGAACAGGGAGGTGAAGCTGAGGCAAAGTCCGGGAAGCACGAAGGGGTGCCATTCTCGCAGGAGAACACATGACATGCACCTGTGACCTCCAGCAGTGCCCTAGGCTATCCCAAGGGCTGCCCCGCACACGGCACCTCGGGATTAACCAAGAGACGGCTCCCTGTGTGCGGTTAACAGGCACAGGCAGCAGAGAAGGGCAAGGTGACCAGCAAGCAGGATGGGTCTTTGTTCTCCCAGCTGACACATGTACCAATCGCCGGCGATGACTTCTGTCGCCATGAAAAGGCAGAAGAACCTGTTCCAGTCCAAAGAGAGGGCCTGATGAGACTGATATAACCAATCTTCCTGAAAAAGAATTAAAAATAAAAGTCATAACCATGCTGATGAAGCTGCAGAGAAATATGCAAGAGCTAAAGGTTGAATTCCTGAGGAAGATAACAGAAGTGAAACAAACAATGGACAGATTTAACAGCAGACTGGATGAAGTGCAAGGGACTGTTAATGGAATAGAGATCAGAGAACAGGAATACAGAGAAGGTGAGACAGAGAGATAAAAGGATCTCTAGGAATGAAAGAATATTAAGAGAACTGTGTGACCAATCCAAATGGAACAATATTCACAAAATAGGGGTACCAGAAGAAGAAGAGAGAGAAAAAGGGATAGAAAGTGTCTTTGAAGAAATTGCTGAAAAATTCCCCAATCTGGGGAAGGAAATAGTCTCTCAGACCATGGAAGCCCACAGATCTCCCAACACAAGGGACCCAAGGAGGACAACACCAAGACATATAATAATCAATGTGGCAAAGATCAAAGACATGGACAGGGTATTAAAAGCAGACAGAGAGAGAAGAAAGATCACCTACAAAGGAAAACCCGTCAGTCTCTCATCAGACTTCTCAACAGAAACCTTACAGGCGAGAAGAGAATGGCATGATATATTTAATGCAATGAAACAGAAGGGCCTTGAACCAAGAATACTGTATCCAGCAAGATTATCATTTAAATTTGAGGGAGGGATTAAACAATTTCCAGATGAGCAAAACTTGAGGGAATTTGCCTCCCACAAACCACCTCTACAGTATATTTTGGAGGGACTGTTCTAGATGGAAGTACTCCTAAGGCTAAATAGATGTCACCAGAGAAAATAAAATCACAGCAAAGAAAGTAGACCAACCAAATACTAACTAAAGGCCCAAAATAAAATCAGCTATCCACAAAATCAGTCAAGGGAAACACAAAAGAGTACAGAATAAAACACATAACATATTAAGAGTGGAGGAGGAAGAATTAAGAAGGAAGAGAAATAAAGAATCATCAGACTGTGTTTATAATAGCGTAATAAGAGAGTTAAGTTATACAGTTAGATAGTAAAGAAGCTACCCTTGAACCTTTGGTAACTACAAATCCAGAGCCTGGAATGGCAATACTTTATCAATAATCACTGGAAATGTAAATGGACTGAAGACACAGAGTAATAGAATGGATAAAAAAGCAAGACCCATCTATATGCTGCTTATAAGAGACTCACCTCAAACCCAAAGACATACACAGACTGAAAGTCAAGGGATGGAAAAAGATATTTCATGCAAACAATAGGTAGAAAAAAAGCAGATGTTGCAGTACTTCAGTCAGACAAAATAGACTCCAAAACAAAGAAAGTAACAACAGATTAAAGAGGGCATTACTTAATGATAAAGGGGTCAGTCCACCAAGAGGATATAGCCATTATAAATATCTATGCACCCAACACAGGAGCACCTACGTATGTGAAACAAATCCTAACAGAATTAAAGGAGGAAACAGAATGCAATGCATTCATTTTAGGAGACTTCAACACATCACTCACTACAAAGGACAGATCAACCAGACAGAAAATAAGTAAGGACACAGAGGCGCACTGAACAACACATTAGAACAGATGGACCTAACAGACGTCTACGGAAGTGTACACCCAAAAGGAGCAGGATACACATTCTTCTCAAGTGCACATGGAACATTCTCCAGAATAGACCACATACTAGGACACAAAAAGAGCTTCAGTAAATTCAAAAAGATTGAAATTCTACCAACCAGCTTCTCAGTTCACAAAGGTATAAAACTAGAAATAAATTGTACAAAGAAAACAAAAAGGCTCACAAACCCATGGAGGCTTAACAACATGCTGCTAAATAATCAGTGGATCAATGACCAAATTAAAACAGAGACCAAGCAATATATGGAGACAAATAACAAAAGCACAATGCCCCATCTTCTGGGGGATGCAGCGAAGGCAGTTCTAAGAGGAATGTATCTAGGAATCCAGGCCTATTTAAAGAAGGAAGAACAATCCCAAATGAATAGTCTAAAGTCACAATTACTGAAACTGGAAAAAGAAGAACAAATGAGGACCAAAGTCAGCAGAACGAGGGGCATACTAAAGATCAGAGAAGAAATAAACAAAATTGAGAAGAATAAAATAATAGAAAAAATCAGTGAAACCAAGAGATGATTCTTTGAGAAAATAAACAAAGTAGATAAACCCCTAGCCATACGTACTAAGAGAAAAGGAGAGTCTACTCACATAAACAGAATCAGAAATGAGAAAGGAAAAATCATGACGGACCCTAAAGAAATACAAATAATTATTAGAGAATACTATGAAAATCTATATGCTAACAAATTGGATAACCTAGAAGAAATGGACAACTTTCTAGAAAAATACAACCTTCCAAGACTGACCCAGGAAGAAACAGGTAATCTGAACAGACCAATGGCCAGCAAAGAAATTAAGCAGTAATCAAGAAACTACACAAGAACCAAACCACCGGTACAAATGGATTTACCACTGAACTTTATCAAACATTTATAGAAAACATAGCACCCATTCTTCTTAAGGTTTCCAAAAAATAGAAGAGGTGGGAATACTTCCAAACTCATTCTATGAAGCCAGCATCACTCTAATACCAAAACCAGGCAAAGACCCCACAAAAAAAGAAAATTACAGACCAATGTCCCTGATGAACATAGATTAAAAATACTCAACAAATTATTAGCAGGCCTATTCAAAAATACATCAAGGATCACACACCATGATTAAGTGGGACTCATCTCAGGGATGCAAGAATGGTACAATATTCGAAAATCCATCAACATGATCCACCACATCAACAAAAAGGACAGAAACCACACAATTGTTTCCATAAATGCTGAAAAAGCATTTGACAAAATGTAATATCCATTCATGATGAAAACTCTCAAGCAATTAGGTGTAGAGGGCAAGTACCTCAACCTAATAAAGGCCATACACAACAAACCCACAGCCAACATCATGCTTAATAGCAAAAGCTGAAAACTTTTTACTGAAGAGCAGGAACAAGACAGGGATGCCCACTCTCCCCACTGTTATTCAACATATTACTGGAGGACCTAGCCCCGGCAATCTGACAAAACAAAGAAATAAAAGGTATCCAGATTGGTAAGGAAGAAGTCAAACGGTGACTATTTGCAGATGACATGAAATTGTGCATAAAAAACCCTAAAGACTCCACTCCAAGACTACGAGAACTAATATTGGAATTCAGCAAAGTTGCAGGATACAAAATTAATACACAGAAACCTGGCTTTCTTATACACTAACAATGAACTAATAGAAAGAGAAATGAGAAAAACAATTCCATTCACAATGACATCAAAAAGAATAAAATACATAGGAATAAACCTAACCAAGGAAGTGAAAGCCCTATACCCTGGAAAGTATTAAGACATTTAAGAGAGATTAAAGAGGACACTAACAAATGGAAACTCATCCCATGCTCGTGGCTAGGAAGACTTAATATAATCAAAATGGCCATCCTGTCCATAGCAATATACAAATTTGATGCAATCCCTATCAAATTACCAACAGCATTCTTCAACGAACTGGAACAAATAGTTCAAAAATTCATATGGAAATAACAAAGACCCCGAATAGCCAAAGCAACTCTGAGTATGAAGAATAAAGTGGGGGGGGATCTTGCTCCCCAACTTCAAGCTCTACTACAAAGCCACAGTAATCAAGACAATTTGGTACTGGCACAAGAACAGAGCCACAGACCAGTGGAACAGAATAGAGACTTCAGACATTAACCCAAACATATACGGTCAATTAATATGCGATAAAGGAGCCATGGACATACACTGGGGAAATGACAGTCTCTTCAGCAGTTGGTTCTGGCAAAACTGAACAGCTACATATAGGGGAATGAAACTGGATCACTGTCTAACCCCATACACAAAAGTAAATTTGAAATGGATCAAAGACCTGAATGTAAGTCAGGAAACCATAAAACTCTTAGAAAAAAACATAGGCAGAAATCTCTTGGACATAAACATGAGCGACTTCTTCATGAGCGTATCTCCCCAGGCAAGGGAAACAAAAGCAAAAATGAACAAGTGGGACTATATTAAGCTGAAAAGCTTCTGTACGGCAAAGGACACCATCAATAGAACAAAAAGGCAGCCTGCAGTATGGGAGAATATATTCATAAATGACAGATCCGATAAAGGGTTGATATCCAAAATGTGTAAAGAGCTCACACACCTCAACAAACAAAAAGCAAATAATCCAATTAAAAAATGGGCAGAGGAGCTGAATAGACAGTTCTCCAAAGAAGAAATTCAGATGGCCAAAAGACACATGAAAAGATGCCCCACATCACTAGTCATCAGAGAAATCCAAATTATAACCAGAATGAGATATCACCTCACACCAGCAAGGATCGCCACCATCTGAAAGGCAAACAACAACAAATGTTGACGAGGTTGTGGATAAAGGGGAACCCTCTTACACTGCTGGTGGATATGTAAATTAGTTCAACCATTGTGGAAAGCAGTATGGAGGTTCCTCAAAATGCTCAAAATAGAAATACCATTTGACCCAGGAATTCCACTTGTATGAATTTACCCTGAGAATGCAGTAGCCCAGTTTGAAAAAGACAGATGCTCCCCTGTGTTTATCGCGGCACTATTTACAATAGCCAAGAAATGGAAGCAACCTAAGTGTCCATCACTAGATGAATGGACAAAGAAGATGTGGTACATATACACAATGGAATATTATTCAGCCATAAGAAGAAAACAAATCTTAGCATTTGCAACAGCATGGTTGGAGCTAGAGGTTATTATGCTCAGTGAAATAAGCATTTCAGGTGGAGAAAGACAACTACGAAATGATTTCACTCAAAGGAAAAACTGAAGGAACAAAACAGCAGCAGAATCACAGAACCCAAGAATGGACTAACAGTTAACAAAGGGAAAGGGACTGGGAAGGATGGGTGGGAAGGGAGGGATAAGGGTGAGGAAAAAGAAAGGGGTCATTACAATTAGCATGTATAATGTGGGGGGAGCATGGGGAGGGCTGTGGAACACAAAGAAGACAAGTAGTGATTCTACAGCATCTTAGTACGCTGATGGACAGTGACTGTAATGGGCTTTGTGGGGGTGGGGCTTGGTGATGGGGGGGAGTCTAGTAAAAATAATGTTCTTCATGTAATTGTAGATTAATGATACCAATACTAATAATACTAATAATACTAATATAATTTTAAAAAGGTATTATCTAAAAAAAAAAACAAGCCTAAAGACTCCACTCCAAAACTACTTCAACTAATATCTGAATTCAGCAAAGTTGTAGGATACAAAATTAATACACAGAAATCTGTTGCATTGCTATACAATAGTGGTGACCTAACAGAAAGAGATAGCAGGAAAACAATGCCATTCACATTTTCATCAAAAAGAATAAAATAGCCAGGAATAAACCTAACCAAGGAAGCGAAAGACCTATATACCCTGAAAATTACAGGACACTCTTAAGACAAATTAAAGAGGACAGCAATGGAGATTCATCTCATGCTTTTGGGTTGGAAATATTAATATTGTCAAAACGGCTATCCTGCCTAAACCAATCTACAGATTCAATGTAATCCATATCAAAATACCAGCAGCATTCTTCCATGAAGTGGAACAAATACTTCTAAAATTCATATGGAACCACAAAAAACCCTGAATAGCCAAAGCAGTCCTGAGAAGGAAGACTAAGGCTGGGGGGATCTCACTTCCCAACTTCAAGCTGTACTACAAAGCCACAGTAATCAAGACAATTTGGTAATGGCACAAAAACAGACCCACTGATCAGTGGAGCAGAACAGAGAGTCCAGATATTAACCCAAACATAATATGTTCAATTAATATATAATAAAGGAGCCAGAAGTATACAATGGGGAAATGACAGCCTCTTCAACAGCTGGTGTTGGCAAAACTGGACAGCTACATGTAAGAGAATGAAACTGAATCCTTGGTTAACCCCATACACCAAAGTAAACTCTAAAGTGATCAAAGTCATTTGATGTAAGTCATGAAACCATAAAACTCTTAGAAGAAAATATAGGCAAAACTCTCTTCAATATAAACATGAGCAACTTCTTCATGAACGTATCTTTATGGGCAAGGGATCAAAAGCAAAATTGAACAGAGACTATATCAAACTATAAAGCTTCTGTATAGCAAAGGACACCATCAGTAGAACAAAAAGGCATGCTACAGTATGGGAGAATATATTCATAATTGACATATCCAATAAGGGGTTGACATCCAAAATATACAAAGTGCTCATGCTTCTCAACCGATAAAACAAATAACCCAGTAAAAAATGGGCAGAGGATATGAACAGACACTTCTCCAAGGAAGAAATTCAGATGGCCAACAGGCACATGAAAAGATGCTCCACATCACTAATCTTCAGAGAAATGCAAGTTAAAATCACAATGAGATATCACCTCACACCAGTTAGGATGACCATCATCCAAAAGATAAACAACAACAAATGTTGGCGAAGATGTGGAGAAAGGGGAACCCTATTACCCTGGTGGTGGGTATGTAAATTGGTTCTCCCTTTGTGGAAAGCAGTATGGAGGTTCCTCAAAAAACTCAAAGTAGAAATACCATTTGACCCGGGAATTCCATTCCTAGGAATTTACGCTAAGAATACAAGATCCTAGTTTGAGAAAGACATATGCACCCCTATATTTATTGCAGCAGTATTTACAATAGTTGAGAAATGGGAGCAACCTTAGTGTTCATCAGTAGATGAATGGATAATAAAGATGTCGTACATATACACAATGGAATATTATTCAGCCATAAGAGGTAAACAAATCCTGCTCTTTGCAACAACGTGAATGGGGGTAGGGGTTATTATGCTCAGTGAACTAAGCCAGGCGGAGAAAGACAAGTACCAAATGAGTTCTCGTTTATGGAGTACAACAACAAAGCAATAACTGAAGGAACAAAACAGCATCAGACACATGGATCCCAAGGGACTAGTGGTTACCAAAGTGAAAGTGAGTAGGGAGGATGGGCTGGAGGGGAGTGAGAAGGGGATTAAGGGGCATTATGATTAGCACACATAATGTAGGGTGGCACAGTGACAGCATTATAGTACAGAGAAGAGAAGTAGTGACTCTATAGCATCTTACTATGCCAATGGACAGTTACTGCAACGGGATATGTGGGGAGGACTTGATAATAGGCATGAATGTAGTAACCACAGTGTTGCTCAAGTGAAACCTTCATAAGATTGTATATCTTTGATACTTTAATAAAAAAACAAAACAATTGACTAACATAAGTATAACAAAAATTCATTATAGAATCTTATATCTTATGTAGTAGTAAAATATATGGCCTCAGTAGCTGAAAGAAAATAAGTAAATGGATTCTCTTCTAAGGTTCTCACATTATATGGTATGTGATAATATTAAGTCAAAGTTGACTAAGTTATTAATGCATTTCATAATTCTTAGAACAACCACTAATAAATAGAAGTATAGTTAAAGGCCATTACAGGAAATAAAATGGATCCTAAAAATAAGCTTAAACTTAAAGAATGCAGAAGGAAGAATGACTGAACAGAAAAAATGGGAACAGAATACCAACAAACAAAAAAGATGGTATACTTTAAGTCAGCCATATCAATAATTAACATTAAATGTAAATAGACTAAATGGTGATCAAAATGTTGAGACTGTCATATTTGATAAAAAATGAAAAAAACTGACCTATATTTTCCACAGAGGTGCATTTGAAATATGAAGATCCAATATAAAGCAAATTTGAAATAAAAGGATGATAGTAGCTATGCAATGTAAATACTAATCATAAGAAAGTTAGTGTGATTAATATCAGACCAAGTGCACTTTAAGATAAAAGAGTATTACTAGAAATAAAGAAGTTTTGGCCCACTATTTTTCCTGCATAAGTCATGTGTTGTTTTCTCATCTGTAAATTGAATTTAATATTTGAGATCTTATGTTAGGCACTTTATCTGCATTATTATCCATCCTTGTGATTAGTCTTACAAAATGATTTTTATTCCCACTGTATGGGTAAGAACACTGAGGCTCAGAGAGATTAGTAACTTCCTTGTAGTTACTTGAGTGGTAAGTGGCAATTCTTGGATTTGAAGCCATTATGCTTTGATTCAGACTTGATTTTTTTTCACTACATATTGTTTCTTGCCAGTATACCTTCTTGAAATGTTCATACTCTATGCTTTGCTTCTGTACTCAGCTAATCAGAAGAGTTCTCCTGAGATTACCAACCTAGTTCATCGTGCCCTTTCGGAAATCCATTCTTCTTTAAGTCATTTAAAAACAGCTGTATTCAAATGTTATGAATAGGCTGTGGTTGATAATTTTCAGTCTTGGCATTACTATTTTATTATTCTTCAGTATATTTCAAAGATGCCTCACTCCTGAAATATCTTGGTTAACTACAGCCCCAAATACCCCATCAGTTTTAATTTGCTTATATTTTGATTAAGTAAAATGAAAAACACAAGTAACATATATCATTAGAGTTCATCTGGAAAAAATATATTGGCATCTTAAGAGTCGACTGTGAATTCTTTATGTAATAAATTGCATTGTGCATGTTATTTGCCTCTGAGAATTTTAGACTATTAATTATTGATAATTGTTTAGTATTTTTCATCATACATATAGTTTCTGGTTAGAGTAAATACAAATTTTAGTTTACAGTGGTGCTGCAAAAAAGCTAAGTGTGATTTGTTTGTGTTCATTAAAGAATCTTATAACTCAGTATATTTTATTTTATTGTCTGAAATATTGTGAAGAATTAAAGCAGTATCCATATCTTTTATCCACTTTATTTTTAGATAGTTCCTAGCATGTGGTAGCACTCAATTAAATACTTTCTGGTAGTTGTTTTATTATTATTTTTTCCAATTACTGTCCCCTAAAAATCTTGTGTAGAAATTAGAATGTAATGAAATTCCTACAAAAATATATTAAATGTTTGCTCCCTCTTGTGGATAAAAAGAAGAATGTAAGCTCTTACAGTGAATCTATTCTCTGGTTTTTGTTATTAAAAGGTGTACTATTACGTAGTTGTAAAATCTATGAAATTTTTCCTTTTTTTGGAGGGATATCAATCCATACAACTTTACCAACTCAATACATTTTTTTCATTCACATATGCTTATAAAACACAATTCATGTTCAAATATGATTTTTTAATGTCCAGGAAAGAATTTTTGTATTACTCAGAGATTAAGAGCACTTTTTGAGCATACTGTTTCTGCTTTTCTGCATATAAATTGTATGAATCATGAAATAACTTTTCCTATTTTAATTCTAAAACTGTATTAGATATTTTTGGATATATGTGAGAATGTTATTGAGAGTATTATTTCCTAATGGTGTTAAGCATTCCTCGTTTTGATCAAAGCAAAAATAAAAGCTTGTCAATTTGTTTGCCTTAATAACTTTTAAATTTAAAAACCAAGAAGTATTTTTTAACTCATAATAGTTTTATTCTAAAGATTTAATGCAGCTGAGACTAAAAGCACCTGGGCTTTGGGAATGCTTTGACATGTAGAAAAGTATTTTTAACACATATATATATGTCCTTGATGTTCTTTTCTTTTAGAGACTCAGAGACTTTCATATTACTTTCTAAGACCTCTTCTGTTTATTGTTTACTTCATATTTTCTGTTTATTTTATCATTAATAGTAGAACTTGATTTTCATTTGATCCTATTTTTGGAATAGAATCAGTATTTTCTCTATTTCAGAAAAATTGTACTCTTTTTTGCCAAAGACAAAAGTATGCAACAAATGTGGATGTTGGATTCTCAATAGGGCTTCCTTACTAGAGAGGTAACTTGCTCCTGAAACCAGTCTAGCTGTGAACATGATCCAGGTCCTCACCTTGGCAAAATCATAATTTATCTGTCATTAACTAAAGCCATAAAAGCAAACAAAACTTGGTGGTGCTAAAATATTCATGTAGTAAAGAACACAAATCATAAACAATTAGTTTCATGAACTTGCACAAAATGAGCAGATCCATGAAACCAACACTCAGATTAAGGAAGTAGAATACAAGTAGAACTTCAAAGCCTCCTAGTCAGTATTTCCCTTGACCCCCAGCATGCTCTAGGATAACCCTGTAGTTTGAGTCTAATATTGTATTTATTAGTTTTGCCTGTTATTAAAGTTTATATGTGAGAATCGATAGTCAGCTTTAAAAAAAAATTGTGATAAAATATACATAAGATAAAATTTACCTTTTTAGCCAGTTTTAAGTGTACAATTCAGTACTCACACTGTTACCATTGTCACCACCATCTATCTCTGGAATTTTTTCATCTTTCCAAACTGAAACTCCATACTGATTAAACATTAACTCTCCATTCCCATCTCCCTCCAGCCCTTGGCAACCACCATTCTGTTTTCTGTTTCTGTGGATTTGACTAGGTTCCTCATATAGGTGGTATCATATAGTATTTGTCTTTTCATGTCTGGCTTATTTCACTTAATGTAATGACCTCGAGGTTCATCCATATTATAGCATGTATTAGAATTTCATACCTTTTTGAGGCTGAATAAATTGTCTTTTGTTTGCCCATTCACCCATCAGTGGACACTTGGATTGTTTCCACCCTTTGACTGTTGTGAACTGTGCTGCTGTGAATATCTGTTCATATCTCTTTAGATGTCTGGTCAAATCCCTGCTTTCAGTTCTTTCAGCTATGTACCCAGAAGTGGACTTGCTGAATCAAATGGTAATTCTGTGTTTAATTTTTTGAGGATATAGTAGGCTTTTGTCATATATTTATGTTGTATCCTGTGACCTTATAAATTTACTTACTACTATAGGTTTTTCTTTTTAAGGGATGTAGAGGATGTTCTATATACAGTCATTTGTGTGTCATAAAAGATAATTTTACTTCTTTCCAGTCTTTATGATTCTTTTTCTTTTCAGTCTTTAGAACCTTTTATATAATGTTGACTAGAATTGGCGAGAGCAAACACCCTTGCCTTGTTCCTCATCTTAGGGAGAAACTATTCAGTCTTTCACTATTAAGTATGGTGTTAATGTAGATTTTTCATAGATTTCTATCATCAAGTTAAGGAAATTTCCGTTCTAGTTTGCCAAAAATTTTTTTCATCAACAGGTATTAAATTTTTCAGATACTTTTTTCTTCTGGATAGATAATCATAGAGATTCTCTCTATTGTTTTGATAATATGGTGAATTACACTCACTTCCTTATGTAAAGCCACCTTTGCATTGCTGGAAGAAATCTCATTTGGTTATAATGTGTTATCCTTTTTATATAGTTGTGGATTTGATTTTGTGAAGGATTTTTGCATCTATGTTCATGAAGAAAATTAGTCCAGATATGGAGGAATTTGTGGACCTGTCTCCTGAACCATGTCAGTGGGGTGTCAGCAGAGTGACAATGTGTATGAGCTGTAATAGCATCTTGTGTCATACCTAGACTACTTGAGGGCGATAATGCCTGCTGCTTCTCTTCTGCTTTCTAAGTTTTGCGTGTTGTTTTTTTTTTAATGGCAATTTGACCTGAAACCACTTAGGAAAGAAATTTTCAGAAATGCTGTTTTAGCATAGATGAATTTGAGAACAGCAGGTATCTTGCTCATACCTCCTCTGCTTTATTGTTTTTCCCCTTGTTGTTCTAGGGATTACAATATACATAGCTAACTTTGCACAGTTTATCTTGAATTACATTATACCACTTCATGTATAAGAACTTTATATAACAGTATACTTCCATTTACCCACCCCAGCCTTTGTCTGATTCTTGTCATATATTTTACTTCTACATGTTATAAATCTCACAATTCATACTATTACTTTTGCTTTAAAGAGTTAATTTTTTAAAAATAAAGGAAAGAAGAAAAAAAGTCCTCTATTTACCCATACACACACACACACACACACACACACACACACGTGCACGCGCACACACACACACACACCACACACACACACACCATTTTTGGCACTCTTTGTAGATTAAATATTTCATCTGGTATCTTTTCTCTTTAGAATGAAAAACTTCACTGTTTTTTGTGTGCAAGAAAGAACTCTTTTTGAGAAATTCCCTGAGCTTTTGTTTATCAATTTCTTTATTTTGCCTTTTTATTTATAGATTCACTTTTTATTAAGGAGTTAGGTGCAGTAGTAAACTTAACCTGTGTTTGGTATGTAAAAACATTTTAACAAAGAATATTAAAGAAAATCATTAGGGAAATCAAGTCTTTGCTACTTTATGAATTTTAAACTATTTTTGTTAAGTAAAAGTCCATTTATTTTGCTGTTTATAAATAAAAAATTTTTAGTTTATGTGAAGTCCATAACCAGTGAAATGCACTCATCTTAAGTGGACAATTTGAGGAGTTTTAATAACTATATACACCCCCTATAACTGTCATCCTAATAAAGGTAAAGATTATTTCCATTGTTTCAGAAAAATTCCCTCATGTTCTAGTCCAGTTAGTGCCATGCTCATAGGAATCCGCTGTTCTAATTTCTTTCCTGATGAACTAGTTTTGTCTTTTATTGGACTTCATATAAATGAAGTCATACAGCATTCAATCCTTTGCATCTTGCTTCTTTCTCTCAACATGATGCTTTTGCATTTCATCCACATATGAGTATATATGTGGTTTATTGCTGAGTAGTGTTTCATTACCCCAATAAAGATACAGAACATATCGCTCAGATAGGTTCCCTCAAGGTCTCTTCCAGTCAATCCCCATGTCTCATAAGAAGCCACAGGTCTCATTTCTATCACTGTAGATTAATTTAGCCTCTTACTGGGCTTCTTATAAACAAAATCAGATAACATACAAACTTTCAAGCCTGACTTCTTTCTTTCAACCTAATGCATATAAGGGTCATCAGATATATGTGTTATGCATAGTTTCTCCCAGTCTGTGTCTTTCCTTTTTGTTTTACCTTAGAGCCTGGTGTGTGGTCTGAGGTCTTGCCACTTTGCTGTTCCTGAAGTGTAATTTTTTTCTTGTAAGACTGTCAAAAACTGTGCTCTTTTTACTTTTTACTAAGGTTTTTAGCTTTCTAACATTAGATGTCTAGAATTTACTAAATGTTACTTGGTAGAAAACTGGCATTATATTTGAGGTACCCAAAAGTTCATAAATAAAATTATGAGGCAAATAATAGTAAAAGGCAGTGTAGAACTAAATACAAAGTGATTGTTACAGACAGAATCAAAAGAGAACAGAAAAGGAAGAACTGTGTTTTATTCAGGGCTTCATTCATATATGAAGGACTTTAAGGCTTACAGGCTTAAAATCCAACTCTTCCTTGGCATTTTCTCACATCTCAAAATAGAATATGATTAAATGCTAAATAAGTCTCAGATTTTTTTGTTTTGATGCCCTGATTTTAGTAGTTGTGGAAAAGCAGTTTGCCAGTGGGCTAAGTGTGAAGAATAATTGATGGTGGATAATTAGTTGGTAACATTGATTCACTGTTATCATATGCTTATTTAGGGGGAAATTTAGTTTATATTAGAAAATACATTTCTTAGGCCTTTATGAATTTTCTTTCTTTTTAAAAAATGTATTTTTTATTGAAGTATAGTTGATATATAATATTATATTGATTTCAGGTGAGTAACAGTGTGATTCAACAGTTATCTATATTATTAAATGCTCACCCCAATAAGTGTAGTACCTTTCAACATAGCAAGATATTAGAATATTATTCACTATATTCTCTATGCTGTACTTTTGTTCCCATGACAGTGCTGTAATGGAGGTCTTGTGCCTCTATCACCTTCACTTACTTCACCTCTACCTCCCCCATGGTAACCACCAGTTTCTTCTTAGTGTCTATGAATTCATTTCTGTTTTATTCCTTTGTTTTTCAGATTCTATGTGAAGTGGAATCATAATGGTATGTGTGTTTCTCTGTAAATTGGTGCAGCTAGTATGGAAAGCAATATGGAGGCTCTTCAGAATATGAAAAATAAAAGTATCATTTGACCCAATAATTCCACATCTAGGAATTTACTTGAAGAAACAAAATCTCTGATGCAAAAGACACATGCACTCCTATGTTTATTGCTGCATTATTTATAATAGCAAAGATATGGGAGCAGCCAAGTTGTCCATCAATAGATGAATGGATAAAGACAATGCAGTACATATACACAATGGAATATTATTCAGCCATAAAAAAGAAATCCTGCCATTTGTAACAACATGGATGGATCTAGAGGGTATTATGCTAAGTGAAATAAGCCAGGTGGAGAAAGACAAATACCATATGATTTCATTTATTTGTAGTTATAAAAACAAAGCAGAGGGGCGGAAGATGGCGGCGTGAGTAGAGCAGCGGAAATCTCCTCCCAAAACAACATATATCTATGAAAATATAACAAAGACAACCCTTCCTAGAATAAAGACCAGAGGACACAGGACAATATCCAGACCACATCCGCACCTGAGAGAACCCAGCGCCTCGTGAAGGGGGTAAGATACAAGCCCCAGCCCGGCGGGAGCCGAGCGCCCCCCCCCCCCCCAGCTCCCGGTGGGAGAAGAATAGGCAGAGCGAGAGGGAGACGGAGCACAGGGCTGCCGAGCACCCAGCCCCAGCCATCTGGGCCAGAGTGCAGGGCCCTGGATACTAGGAAAACAGGGCAGCAAGAGCAGTGAGCGGGCACCGGAGGCCAGGTGCCGGAGGACATAAGAAAAGCGCGCGACCATTTTTTTTTTTTGCTTTTTTGCTGTTTTGTTTTGGCGAGCGCTTTTGGGAAGTCTGAAAGGGATAGGGACCCCAATACAAGGGAAACAGGGCAGCAAGACCGGTGAGCAGAGGCCTGAGGCTGGCACCGGAGAATAAAGAAAAACGAGCAACCACCTTTTTTTTTTAATTAAAAAAA
Organism: Manis pentadactyla; assembly: GCF_030020395.1. Classification (NCBI taxonomy): domain Eukaryota; kingdom Metazoa; phylum Chordata; class Mammalia; order Pholidota; family Manidae; genus Manis; species Manis pentadactyla. The sequence continues at coordinate 40,556,372 of NC_080022.1, read as the reverse complement.
AATTTTTTTTTTTTTAAATTAAAAAAATTTATTTTTTCTTTTTTTTTTTTTGGTGGTCGTTGTTTTGTTTTGGTGGGTGCTTTTTGGAAGTCTTAAAGGGGCAGGGCGGGACACGTAATCCAGAGGTAGGGAATCCGGGGATCTCTGGGCACCCTAACCCCTGGGCTGCAGGGAGCAGGGAGGCCCCTTACAGAGATAAATAGCCTCCCAGCCGCTCCTGCTCCAACGCGACTCCACCACTTTGGAGTAGCTGCCCGTGCCAGGCCACGCCCACAGCAACAGCGGAGATTAACTCCATAGCAGCCAGGCAGGAAGCAGAAACCCTGTCTGCGCGCAGCTGCGCAGCACAAGCCACTAGAGGTCACTGTTCTCCCAGGAGAGGAGGGCCACAAACCAACAAGAAAGGAAGTCCTTCCAGCCGTTACTCGTCCCAGCTCTGCAAACTATTCCTATCACCATGAAAAGGCAAAGCTACAGGCAGACAAAGATCACAGAGACAACACCAGAGAAGGAGACAGACCTACCCAGTCTTCCTGAAAAAGAATTCAAAATAAGAATCATAAACATGCTGACAGAGATGCAGAGAAATACACAAGAGAAATGGGATGAAGTCCGGAGGGAGATCACAGATGCCAGAAAGGAGATCGCAGAAATGAAACAAACTCTGGAAGGGTTTATAAGCAGAATGGATAGAATGCAAGAGGCCATTGATGGAATTGAAATCAGAGAACAGGAACGCATAGAAGCTGACATAGAGAGAGACAAAAGGATCTCCAGGAATGAAACAATATTAAGAGAACTGTGTGACCAATCCAAAAGGAACAATATCCATATTATAGGGGTCCCAGAAGAAGAAGAGAGAGGAAAAGAGATGGAAAGTATCTTAGAAGAAATAATTGCTGAAAATTTCCCCACACTGGGGGAGGAAGTAATCGAACAGACCACGGAAATACACAGAACCCCCGACAGAAAGGATCCAAGAAGGGCAACACCAAGACACATAATAATTAAAATGGCAAAGATCAAGGACAAGGAAAGAGTGTTAAAGGCAGCTAGAGAGAAAAAGGTCACCTATAAAGGGAAACCCATCAGGCTAACATCAGATTTCTCAACAGAAACCCTACAGGCCAGAAGAGAATGGCATGATATATTTAATACAATGAAACAGAAGGGCCTTGAACCAAGGATACTGTATCCAGCACGACTATCATTCAAATATGACGGTGGGATTAAACAATTCCCAGACAAACAAAAGCTGAGGGAATTTGCTTCCCACAAACCACCTCTACAGAACATCTTACAGGGACTGCTCTAGATGGGAGCACTCCTAGAAAGAGCACAGCACAAAACACCCAACATATGAAGAATCAAGGAGGAGGAACAAGAAGGGAGGGAAGAAAAGAATCTCCAGACAGTGTATATAACAGCTCAATAAGCGAGCTGAGTTTGGCAGTAAGATACTAAAGAGGCTAACCTTGAACCTTTGGTAACCACGAATTTAAAGCCTGCAATGGCAATAAGTACATATCTTTCAATAGTCACCCTAAATGTTAATGGGTTGAATGCACCAATCAAAAGACACAGAATAACAGAATGGATAAAAAAGCAAGACCCATCTATATGCTGCTTACAAGAAACTCACCTCAAACCCAAAGACATGTAAAGACTAAAAGTCAAGGGATGGAAAAACATATTTCAAGCAAACAACAGTGAGAAGAAAGCAGGGGTTGCAATACTACTATCAGACAAAATAGACTTCAAAACAAAGAAAGTAACGAGATAAAGAAGGACACTACATAATGATAAAGGGCTCAGTCAAACAAGAGGATATAACCATTCTAAATATATATGCACCCAACACAGGAGCACCAGCATATGTGAAACAAATACTAACAGAACTAAAGGGGGATATAGACTGCAATGCATTCATTCTAGGAGACTTCAACACACCACTCACCCCAAAGGATAGATCCACTGGGCAGAAAATAAGTAAGGACACGGAAGCACTGAATAACACAGTGGAGCAGATGGACCTAATAGACATCTATAGAACTCTACATCCAAAAGCAACAGGATATACATTCTTCTCAAGTGCACATGGAACATTCTCCAGAATAGACCACATACTAGGCCACAAAAAGAGCCTCAGAAAATTCCAAAAGATTGAAATCCTACCAACCAACTTTTCAGACCACAAAGGCATAAAACTAGAAATAAACTGTACAAAGAAAACATAAAGGCTCACAAACACATGGAGGCTTAACTACACGCTCCTAAATAATCAATGGATCAATGACCAAATCAAAATGGAGATCCAGCAATATATGGAAACAAATGACAACAACAACAGTAAGCCCCAACTTCTGTGGGACACAGCAAAAGCAGTCTTAAGAGGAAAGTATATAGCAATCCAAGCATATTTAAAAAAGGAAGAGCAATCCCAAATGAATGGTCTAATGTCACAATTATTGAAATTGGAAAAAGAAGAACAGATGAGGCCTAAGGTCAGCAGAAGGAGGGACATAATAAAGATCAGAGAAGAAATAAATAAAATTGAGAGGAATAAAACAATAGCAAAAATCAGTGAAACCAAGAGCTGGTTCTTCGAGAAAATAAACAAAATAGCTAAGCCTCTAGCCAGACTTATTAAGAAGAAAAGAGAGTCAACACAAATCAACAGTATCAGAAACGAGAAAGGAAAAATCACAACGAACCCCACAGAAATACAAAGAATTATTAGAGAATACTATGAAAACCTATATGCTAACAAGCTGGGAAACCTAGGAGAAATGGGCAACTTCCTAGAAAAATACAACCTTCCACGATTGACCCAGAAAGAAACAGAAAATCTAAACAGAACAATTACCAGCAACGAAATTGAAGTGGTAATCAAGAAACTACCAAAGAACAAAACCCCTGGGCCAGATGGATTTACCTCGGAATTTTATCAGACATACAGGGAAGACATAATACCCATTCTCCTTAAAGTTTTCCAAAAAATAGAGGAGGACAGAATACTCCCAAACTCATTCTATGAAGCTAACATCACCCTAATACCAAAACCAGGCAAAGACCCCTCCAAAAAAGAAAACTACAGACCAATATCCCTGATGAACGTAGATGCAAAAATACTCAACAAAATATTAGCAAACCGAATTCAAAAATACATCAAAAGGATCATATACCATGACCAAGTGGGATTCATCCCAGGGATGCAAGGATGGTACAACATTCGAAAGTCCATCAACATCATCCACCACATCAACAAAAAGAAAGACAAAAACCACATGATCATCTCCATAGATGCTGAAAAAGCATTTGACAAAGTTCAACATCCATTCATGATAAAAACTCTCAGCAAAATGGGAATAGAGGGCAAGTACCTCAACATAATAAAGGCCATCTATGATAAACCCACAGCCAACATTATATTGAACAGTGAGAAGCTGAAAGCATTTCCCCTGAGATCTGGAACTAGACAGGGATGCCCACTCTCTCCACTGTTATTTAACGTAGTACTGGGGGTCCTAGCCACGGCAATCAGACAAAACAAAGAAATACAAGGAATCCAGATTGGTAAAGAAGAAGTTAAACTGTCACTATTTGCAGATGACATGATACTGTACATAAAAAACCCTAAAGACTCCACCCCAAAACTGCTAGAACTGATATTGGAATACAGCAAAGTTGCAGGATACAAAATCAACACACAGAAATCTGTGGCTTTCCTATATACTAACAATGAACCAACAGAAAGAGAAATCAGGAAAACAACTCCATTCACAATTGCATCAAAAAAAATAAAATACCTAGGAATAAACCTAACCAAAGAAGTGAAAGACTTATACTCTGAAAACTACAAGTCACTCTTAAGAGAAATTAAAGGGGACACTAACAGATGGAAACTCATCCCATGCTCGTGGCTAGGAAGAATTAATATCGTCAAAATGGCCATCCTGCCCAAAAACAAAGCAAAACAAAATGAATGAAACAGTAGTAGAATCATAGACAGTGAGATGTAACAACCAGTGGTACCATCGGGGAGGGGAATAAAGAGGCATAAAATTCACCAATCATAATGTAAGTTGGTTGTGCGGATGATAGTACAGCATGGAGAATATAGCCAATGATTCTGTAATAACATCTTCCTATGTTAACAGATATTAACGGTGCTAGGGGGGTGAGGATTTAATAATATGGGTAACTGTTGAACCGCTGTGTTGTATATTTGAAACCAATATAAGATTGTAGGAAAGGTGGAGAAAAAGATGGCGGAGTAGGAAGGCAACACAGAAACCTCTCAAAAACACATAAAAGAAGAAAATACAGCAAATGAAGTTACACAAAATCAGTCAAGGAATACACAAAAAGTGAAGATTATGACATGTAATATGTAAAATGTGGAGGTGGAAGAAGAAGAAAAAAGTACCTTTAGACTGTGTTTGAAATACAGTAATCAGCAAGTTAATATAGACTGTTACATACTAAGGAGCAATCCTTGAACTTCTGGTAAGCACACAACAAAAGCCTATAATAGATACACTAAAAAATTTAAAAAGATAAATCTAATTATAACACTAAAGAAAACCATTGAACAACACGAGAAGAGTATAAGAAAGGAAGAAAGGAGCGGAGGGGAGCTATAAAAACAACCAGTAAACAATAAAATGGCAGTAATACATATCAATAATTACATTAAATGTAAATGAACTGAATGCACCAATCAAAAGACATTGGGTGGCAGAATGGATAAAGAAAGAAGAACAATCTATATGCTGCCTACAAGAGACTCCTTTCAGACCCAAAGACATACACAGACTAAAAGTGAAGGGATGGAAAATTATATTTCATGCAAATAATAGAAAAAAACAGGAGTAGCAGTACTTCTATCAGACAAAATAGATTTCAAAACAAAAAGTAACATGAGATAAAGAAGGACATAACATAATGATAAAGGGGTCAGTCCAACAAGAGAATATAAACATTACAAATATCTATATGCCCAACGTAGGAGCACCTAAATATGTAAAGCATATAGTAACAGAATTAAAGAGAAAAACAGATTGCAACACACCTTCATTTTAGGAGACTATAACACCCCACTCATATCAATAGACAAATCAACCAGATGAAATAAATAAGGAAACAGAGGCACTGCATAATACATTAGATCAGATGGACCTAACAGATGTCCACAGAGGATTCTACCCCAAAGCAGCAGGATATGCATTTTTCTCAAGTGCACATAGAACCTTCTCCAGAATAGATCACATACTAGGCCACAAAAAGAGTATTATTAAATTTAAAAAGATGGAAATTTTATCAAGCATCTTCTTAGACTACAATGGTATGAAACTAGAAATAAATTACACAAAGAAAACAGAAAAGCCTACAAACACATGGAGGCTAAACGACATGCTTGTAAATAATCAGTGGATCAAATGAAAACAAAAATACAACAATCCAAAGTCTGTGGGATGTCCCAAAATCAGTTTTAAGAGGGAAGTACATAGCCATACGTGCCTACCTCAAGAAACGAGAGCAGTCCCAAATAAACAATCCAAACTCACTATTAAAGAAACTAGAAAAAGAAGAACAAGTGAATTCCAATGTTTGTAGAAGGAAGGACGTAATAAAGATTAGACCAGAAATAAAATAGAGAATAAAACAATAGAAAAAAGGTAATAAAACGAGGAACTGGTTCATTGGGAAAATGAACAAAATAGACAAACCTCTAGCCAGACCTATAAAAAAAAAAGTACAAACATCAACAAAATCAGAAGTGAAAAAGGGATAATCACAATGCATACCATAAATACAAAGAATTATTAGACAATACTATGAAAAATTCTGTGCCAATAAATTGGACAACAGAGAAGAAATGGACAGCTTCCTAGAAAAATACAACCTTCCAAGACTGACCCGGGAAGAAACAGGTAATCTGAACAGACCAATTACCAGCAATGAATTGGAATTGGTAATGCAGAAACTCCCCCGGAAACAAAATGACAGGTCCAGATGGCTTTACAGCTGAATTTTACCAAACATTTAAGGAAGAGCTATTACCCATCCTTCTTAAAGTATTCCAAAAAGTAGAAGAGGAGGGAATATTTCCAAACTCTGTGAGCCCAGTGTTGCTCTAATACCAAAACCAGACGAAGACACCCATAAAACAGAAAATTACAGATCAATATCCCTGATACACATAGATGCAAAAAGCCTCAACAAAATATTAGGAAACTGAATTAAAAAATATATCAAAAGGATCATTCATCCCAACCAATGGGGTTATGGGGGGGACCTGATAATATGGGTGAGTGTAGTAACCAAAATGTTTTTCATGTGAAATCTTCATGAGAGTGTATATCAATGATACTGTAATAAAAAGAAGTGAAAAAAAAAAGACACTCATAAGAGAAATCAGACACAAATAAATGGAGATATATCCCATGCTCATGGACAGGTAGAATTAATATTGTCAGAATGACCATACTGCCCACAGGAATTAACAGATTAAACACAATCCCTATCAAAATACCAACAGCATTTTGAATGATCTAGAACAAATAATCCTAAAATTCATGTGGAATCTCAAGAGATCCCAAATAGTCAAAGCAATCTTGAGAAAGAAGAACAAAGCTGGGGGGATTATGCTCCCTGACTTCAAGGTCTACTACAAAGCCAGAGTAATCAAGACAATTCGGCACTGGCGCAAGAATAGAACCATAGACCAATGGAACAGACTAGAGAGCCCTGATGTAAACCCAAGCATATATGGTTAATTAATATACGATAAAGGAGCCATGGACATACAATGGGAAAATGATAGCATCTTCAACAAATGGTGTTGGGAAAACCGAACAGTTACATGTAAGAGAATGAACCTGGGCTATTGTCTAACTCCATATAGAAAAGTAAATTGGAAATTGATCCAAGATCTGAATGTAAGTCATGAAACCATAGAACTCATAGAGGAAAACATAGGCAAAAATTTCTTGAACATAAGTATGAGCAGTTTTTTCCTGCATACACCTTCCTCTTGCAAGGAGACCAAAATAAAAAATGAAGAAGTTTGACTACATCAAACTAAAAAGATTCTGTATACAAGAAAAAGACACCATCATCAGAATAAGACATGCTAAGTTGTGGGAGAATATATTAGTAAACAACTCATCTGATAAGGGGTTAACATCCAAAATATGTAAAGAACTCATGTGTCTCAATACCCAAAAAACAAATAACCTGATTAAAAAATGGGCAGAAGACTTGCAGAAGATTTTCTGCAAAGATGAAGTACAAATGGCCAACAGGCACATAGAAAGATGCTCCATATCACTAATCATCAGGGAAATGCAAATTAAAACCACAGTGAGATACCACCTCACAGCCCTTAGAATGGCCACTATCCAAAAGGAAATAAATGTTGGCAAGGATGCAGAGACTTGGGAACCCTTCTGCACTGTTGGTATTAATGTAAATTGGTGCAGCCACTGTGAAAAGAAGTATGGAGGTTCCTGAAAAATGTTAAAAAAAGAAATACCGTTTGACCCAATAATTCCACTTCTACAAATTTACCCAAGGAAAACAAAATCCCTGAATAAGAAAGATATATGCACCCCTGTTTATTGCTGCACTATTTGTAATAGTGAAGATATGGAAGCAATGTAAGTATCCATCAATAAATGAATGGATTGAAAAGATGTAGCACATATACACAATGGAATATTGTTCAGCCATAAGAAAACAAATCCTACCATTTGCAACAACATGGATGGATCTAGAGGGTATTGTGCTTGATGAAGCAAGCCTGGTGGATAAAGAAAAATACAATATGATTTCTCTTATTTGTGTGATATGAAAACAAAGTAAAACAGAAGAACAAAAACAGCAGTAGACTCATAGACACTGAGAATTGACTGTTGGTTACCAACGGGGAGGGATGGAGGTGGGTTGTGGGGGAGGGGGAGAGGGATAAAGGTGCACAGTAATCTGCAATCTCAATATAAGTTGTTCTCAGGGAGTAGTACAGCATGGAGAATATAGGCAATGATTCTGTAACATCTCTGTATGTTGATAGATAATAACCACACTAGATGGGGTGAGAATTTAATAATATTGGTAACTGTTGAACCACTGTGTTGTACACTTATAACCAATATAACATTGTCTATCAATGATACTTTAATAAAAATAAAAACAGAAAAATAACAATGAGATGCCACTGCACACCTACTACAATAGTTAAAATTTAGAAGAACTGACAATACCAAGTGATGATAAGGATGCAGAGCAGTTGTCATTGTGCATAAGAATGCATAAGAGTATAGATCATTTTGGAAAACATTTTTGCATTTCCATATAATAGTAAAATATGCACTTACCACACAACCCAGGAATCCCAGCTTCTACCTATTTGTCCATGAGAAATAAAAGTATACATTTACAATAGACCTATATGCAAGTTTTGCAGTAGCTTTATTCATAATTACCGAAAAGTAGAAATGGCCATCAACTGGTGAATAGACAAATTATGGTACATACATTGAGTCTGTTACTAGAAAATAAAAAGGAGAACAAACTATTCACATACCAATATGGAGAAATCTTAAAGGACTACACTAAGTTAAAGCCAGACACAGAAAGCTACATACTGCATGATTACATTTATATGACAGTCTGGAGAAGGCAGTACTACAGGGACAGAAATTAGGTTAGTGGCTGCTAGGTGTTATAAGTGCAAAGAAGGGCCCAAAGGAACTTTTGGTGTGATGGAAATAATTCTGTCTTGATTGTTGTAGTGGTCATACAATCAAAACTTAACAAGTTGTACATCTTAAGATGAATTTTACTATGTGTAAATGATACTCCAATAAACTGACTTAAAAAAAGATTGTATGTCAATGATAATTTTAAAAGAGTAATAAAAAATCCTGGTGTTGCAATATTTAGACAAAATAGACATCAAAACAAAGCAAAAAGAGACAAGAACATTATATAATAAGTGAAATCCAACAGGAGGTTATAGCAATCATAATATGTATGCACCCAACCTAGGAGCACCTATATGTATAAAGCAAGTACTAGCACACCTAAAGGGAGAAGTTGACAGCAACATGATAACACTGTCTGACTTTAACACCCCACTTTCATCAATTAATAGATCGTCCAGACATAAAATCAAAATGGAAACAGAGGCATCGAATACACGTTAGACCAGGTGGATTTAACAGATACATACAACACATTTTACCCAAAAGCAATGATACATGTTTTTCTCAAGTGTACAGGCAACATTCTCCAAAAAAGATCATGTGTTAGTACACAAAACAAGTCTCAATAAGTTTAAGAAGATTGAAAATGTATCAAGCATCATCTTCTCAGACCACAATGGTATAGAACTAGAAATCAATTACAAGAAAAAAAACAGAAAAACAGAAACACATGGAGGCTAAACAACATGCTTCTAAATAATCAGTGGATCAAGGAATCAGACCAAAGAGGAAATCAGAGAATACATGGAGAGACGTGAAAACAGAACCACAATGGTTCAAAATATGTGGGATGCAGCAAAAGCTGTTCTAAGAGGGAAGTTTGTGACAATATAGGCTTACTTCAATAAACAATAACAATCTCAAACAATCTAACCCTATAACTGAAGGAGAAGAAGAACAAAGAAAGCCCTAAATTAGTAGAAGGAGGGACATAATAAAGATCAGTGTGGAAATAAAATGGAGACTAAGAAAACAATAGAAAACAGTGAAACCCTCAGCTAGTTCTTCAAGAAGACAAACAAAATAGGAAACCCCTTAGCCAGACTTATGAAGAAAAAGGATACAAATAAATAAAACCAGAAATGAAAAAGAAGTTACAACAGACATCATAGAAATTTGAAGAAGTATAAAGGAATTTTATGAAAAATTATATGTGAATAAATTGGACACTAGAAGAAATGAATAAATTCCTAGAAACATTCAGTCTTCCAACAATGATCCAGGAACAGAACATCTAAACAGACCAATTACTAGAAACAAAATTGAATTTGTAGTTAAAAAAACCTTCCAACAACCTAAAGTCCAGGGCCAAATGACTTCATGGGTGATCAAAGACAAGCTAATAGCTGCCTGTCTTAAAGTATTCCAAGAAACAGAAGGGAAATAATACTTCCAAACTCATTCTAAGAGGCCAGTATTACTGTAGTAACAAAACCAGACAAAGACAGTGCCAAAAAGAAAACCTCAGACTAATATCCCTGATGAACATAGATGCAAAAAATCCTTAAGATATTATCAAATTGAATTAAAAAACACATCAAAAGAATCATTCATCCTGACCAAGTGCTGTTTATTTCAGGGATGAAAGGATGGTGCAACATCTGCAAAATAGCAACATGATACATCACATTAACAAAAAGATGGATAAAAAGCATATGGTTATCTCAGAAGATGCTGAAAAATAATTTGACAAAATTCAGCATCCACTCATGATAAAATACCCTCAAGAGAATGGGCATATAGGGAACATACCTCATCCTAATTAAGGCCATATATGACAAACCCACAACCAATATCATACTCAGTCACTAAAAGCTGAAAGATCAGGAACAAGACAAGGATGCGCACTCTTACCACTTTCATTCAACATAGTATTGGAGGTCCTAGTCACAGTACTCAGACAAGAAAAAGAAATAAAGGGCATCCAGATTGGTAAGGAAGAAGTTAAACTGTCTCTTTTTGCAAATGACATGATACTATATATAGAAGACCGTAAAGATTGCTCCAAAAAACTATTAGAACTAATAAATGGATTCAGCAAAGTTGTAGGAAATAAAATCAATATACAGAAATTTGTTGTAGTCCTGTATAGTAACAAAGAACTAGTGGAAAGAGAAATAAAGAAAACAATTCCATTTACAATTGTATAAAAAAGAATAAAGTACCTAGGAATAAACCTAACCAAGGAGATGAAAGACCTATACTTGGACAACTGTAAGACACTGGTGAAAGAAAATGAAGATGACACAAATAAGTGGAGATCTATTCCATGCTCATGGATAGGAAGAATTAATGTTCTCAAAATGGCCATACTGCCCAAAGCAATTTACAGATTTAAAGCAATCTCTATCAGAATACCAATGACATTTTTCAATGAACTAGAGCAAATAATTCTAAAATTTATATGGATCCACAAAAGACCCCAAATAGCCAAAGTAATTTGGAGAAAGAAATTTGGGGGTATCATGCTCTCTCAGTTCAGGTTATACTATGAAACTACGGTGTTTAAAACAGTATGGTACTTGCACAAGAAGAGACTCATTATCAATGGAATAATATAGAGAGTCCAGAAATAAACCCAAGCATATATTGTTAGCTAACATTTGACAAAGGAGCCATGAATATACAGTGGGGAAAAGACAGTCTCTTCAATGACCGTTGTTGGGAAAACTAGACAGCTACATGTAAGAGAATGAAGCTATCACTGTCTTGCACCATACACAAAAGTAAACTCAAAATGGATTAAGGACCTAAATGTAAGACATTAAACCATAAAACTCTTAGAGGAAAGCACAGGCAAGAATCTCATGGATATCAGCATGAGAAATTTCTTCCTTGATATGTCTTCCCCAGCAAGGAAACAAAAGCAAAATAAACAAGTGAGACTGATTTAAACTAAAAAACTTCTATGTAGCAAAAGAAACTTCAAAAAAAAGAAAAAAACAAGGCAATCTAGTGCATGGTAGGATATATTTGCAAATGATATATCCAATAAGGGGTTAACTTCCAGAATACATAAAGAACTCATATGACTCAATAGCAAAAAACCCCAGAAAATCCAATTAAAAAATAGGCAGAGGATCTGTACAGAGATTTTTCTGAAGAAGACATACAGATGGCTAATAGGCACATGGAAAGATGCTTAGCATCACTAATCATCAGGGAAATGCAAATCAAAACCACAATGAGGTATAATCACACCAGTCAGAATGGCTAATACCTAAAACACAAGAAATAACAAGTGTTGGTGAGGATGTGGAGAAAAGGGAACCTTCTTGCACTGTTGGTGAGAATGTGAAGTAGTGCAGCCACTTTGGAAAACAATATGGAATTTCCTTAAAAAAAATGAAAAACAGAAATACCATATGACTCAGTAATTCTACTTCTGGGAATTTACCTGAAAAAAAAAATCACTAATTCAGGAAGATATATATACTCCTTTGTTCATTTTATCATTATTTACAGTAGCCAAGATATGGAAACATCCAAATGCCCATTGATATATGAATGAATAGAGAAGTGGTGTATATATATGCAATAGAATATATTACTCAGGAAATATTGTCATTTACAACAACATGGATAGACTAGAGGGTGTTATGCTTAGTGAGTTTAGCTGGGCAGAGAAAGACAAATACATATGATTTCACTTATATGTGTAATATAAAAAACATAACAAAGTCAACTAATAGACCCATAAATATAGACAAGACTTTTGGTTTCTGTTTGGAGGGGTGTTGGGTAATGGGTAAATAAGTGAAGGGAATATGTAGGTATAAAGTGCAAATTGAAAACTAAGTCTGAGGAATTGAAGAAGAATATATAGAATGTAACCAAAAATACTGTAATACCTTGGTATGGTATTGGGGAACTAAACTTACATGGCAAGCAACTAGTAATGTATATAATTATATAGTCACTACATTGTACATCAGTGGGTAAAATTGTAATATTTCCAGAATATCCTGCCTGGTTTTAGTGCATACTCAAGGGTGGAAAGAAGTATGTTTTTTATTGCATCTGCATATCAATAGGCATTCTTCAGGGTGGAGAGAAGTTCATCTCCATATCAGTGGGTAATTACCTGGGCAACCAAGGGCTTATCTGAACCTGAGAGGTTAAGAGGAGGGCTAGTTTTGCTTCTATTGGAGCTGGAGAGATGGCCCCCGACTGCAGTTTGTAAGCAGTAAACGGGTTTTAAACTTTATTTCTCTCTTTGACTGATTTTGCTTTTAGAGGTATTTTGTGCTGGGATTTCCTTTCCCCGGAGCTACAACATCTTAAACCAATTCAATATTGTATAGCAACTTCATAAATAAAATAAAGTATATGCATGCTAGAATTTAATTTTTGTTTCCAAGATGGTAATTCCATAACTGTGCCAGCCACATGTAATTTATCATAGTTTACAAGTCAAATTTATTCTTTTTGTTACTCACTACATTAATTGCTCTTAAGTTATGCCACATTTTAGTTTGCCTCATTTATTTGTCAGTTTGTGCTGCCATAACAAAATGCCCTAAATTGGGTGTCTAACATAACAGATTTATTTTCTCACAGTTCTGGAGGTTAGTGATCCAAGATCAACATTTGTCTGATTTGTTTTCTGGTGAGAGCTGTCTTCTTGGCCTGTAGATATAAATAGGGGCAGCCTTGCTTCCTGGACCTGTGATAGGATTGATGTCCCTGAAGATGTCTAGATTGCATTCAGGGATCATTTTTCCTTTTTTCTTGAATGATACTGAATTTTTGCAGCTAGATAGATGTGTGGTCCAGTCTTGTAGAGTCTTAGACTTGCAGCCTTTCATTCTGTCCTGTTTTTTCTGCCCTCTTTAGTCACAGGTGGCGGTGTTTCTGCTGGTATAATGTATACTTATTCAGGTTTCTGCTGAGGAAAATGATAATATTTGTGGTTCACACCTATACTAATCTCCTTATCAGATCATCTTTTAGCCATACCCTCACTGTTACCTTCAGGGCAAGCTTTCTCATTTTTTGCAATATGGATAGAGTAAAGATTTTTGAAATCTTCAAGTTCTGGTTCCTTTTTGCTTAACAGTACCTTCTCCAATTCATATCTCTCTTCTCACTTTTTATTATAGCATTGAGGAGGACCAAATCTGCACCATCAGTACTCTGTTTAGAAATCTAAGTATCCAGTTTCATTGTTCCTAAGTTTATCTTCCACAACACACTAGAATACAATTCAGCCAAAGTTCTTTCCACTTTATAATAAGGATCACTTTTCCTCTAGTTTGTAATAATCTATTCCCCTGTCAGATTGAGACTTCTCCAGAGTGACCTTTAGTGTTCATATTTCTACCAACATTCTGTTCATAATTATTTATGTCTTCTCTAAGAAGATGGAGGATTTCTTCCCATCTTTCTTTTTTCTGGCTCTCACCAGAATTGCCATTAATATCTACATTTCTATCAATAGTTCTTTCACAGAAAACCAGGTTTTTTGCAGTATGCACCTCAGAACTCTTTGAGCCTCCATCCATAACCCAGTTCTAAAGCCACTTCCACATTTTTAGTTACTTGTTACAGGAGAACCCTATGTCTTGGAACCCAAATCTGTATTAGCTCTGGGTACCATAAGAAAATACCACAGACTAGGTGGCTTAAACATAGATTTATCTTCTTGTGGTTCTGAAGTATACAAGGCTGAGGTCAAAGATTTAGCTGGTTTGGTTTCTGATGAAGATTCTCTTCCTGACTTGCAGATTATTGCCATCTTTCTGTTTGCCCACATGACCCTTCCTTGGTGCATGCATGTGTGCAGAAAGAGAGCCAGCCAGTAAACTCTCTAGTGTCTCCTCCTATAAGGACACTAATCTTGTGGATTAGGGCCTCCTCTCTTATGACTTCATTTAGCCATAATTACTTCTTTACTCGAAATAGAGCCATAATGGGGATTATGGCTTTAGCATGAATTTTAGGGTATACATTCAGCCTATATAACACCTTATATTTTGGAGCATGACATTCTTACAGAATCCTTTATTTTTTGACAGAAAAAAAAGCCCTTCTTTATTATCCATGACACGAAAATCAGCCAGCTCCTTGGTTGGCTGGTTTGTTGTTTGACATGCATATCATTCTTCGTAAGAGCTTTCTTCTAAGTGACCACTGGATAGAAATCAGTAACATCCCTTGTTAGCAGCCCAGAAGGGAGTGTGTGTATTAGAAATTGTCTGTTGGCCAAAGTTGAAGTTTTAACCAAGACTATTTACTTTAACATGAAGAACGAAGATAAAATGATGTGTATTTTCCTCTACTGTGCCAGGGGCATGAGGTTGTGATTTAGGGGCATGGGTTTGGGCCTGAGGAATTAGACTCCAAACAAATTCTCAGTGAGGCTGATGATTCTAGTTTGGGAATGACACTTTGAGAACCACAAATGTAAGTACCGAGTGTCAAAGGACATT
Source organism: Manis pentadactyla (assembly GCF_030020395.1). Taxonomy (NCBI): domain Eukaryota; kingdom Metazoa; phylum Chordata; class Mammalia; order Pholidota; family Manidae; genus Manis; species Manis pentadactyla. The sequence continues at coordinate 40,541,170 of NC_080022.1, read as the reverse complement.
TACGTTCATCAACATAGATAATAGACTGGTAGCACTTAGAATGACCTGTTTCTCCTTGATTTTAGTTGTTGAAATCCTGTTCATTTTTTTATGTTCCAGCTTAAATGTTTTCTGTTCCATGAAGCTTTCCCATCCATCCAATTGAAATAAATTTCTCTTTCCTCTTCCATCAGATAATAGTTTTTAGCCTATATTGTAGCAATTGTCTCACTCTGGTTTGTAGAACTAATTGTTCACATGTGTAATTGATTGTAAATTCCTCAGTATAGGGAATATATCATAGTCATCTTTGTATCTGTTCCCTCCCTATAACAGAGCACTCACCAAATTCCACTTGGCTTCTAATGAATTGAGATAACTAGTCACAGATGAATTATTAATTTCTGTGATTCACTGATATGTTCATTTAGCAAACTCTTACTGAGAGGCAATAACTGGGGTGGAAAGAGTGGCTTTGGAATTCTAATCTCATTTATTAGCATTGAGATCCTAGGCAAATTGCTTAATCTCCTTGAAAATTTTGTTTCTTGTTAAATGGGCATAATAGTATCTACCTCATAGGGTTATTGAGAGGATTAAGTGAGGTAAATTGCTTGACACACAAAAACTTTTAAAAAAATTTGTGCTTTCCTGCTTATATGCTGTGCTTCAATTTTTTAAAATTACGGTATCATTGATATACAATCTTATGAAGGTTTTACATGAGCAACATTGTGGTTTCAACATTCATCCATATTATCAAGTCTCTCCCACCTCCCAGACTGCAGTCATTGTCTATCAGTGTTGTAAGGTGCTATAGAGTCATTACTTGTCTTCTCCATGCTGTACTGCCTTCCCTGGCTCACAATAACTTTTTGTTAGTTACTCCTAGTGGGTAAGAGTTTTATGCTGGGAACACCAAATTTTGAGTGTTCTTTATTGGTCTTATTCTTAGTTTGACAATTTTGTTATTTGAGTGTTCATTGCTATGTTCTAATCGTCAACTTTTATATCTTATCTCTAAGTCTTAGAGTAAAATCAGAAGAAACCACCTACAGCAGACACTTCCATATCTGCTTCAAAAGACTGAGTTATGTGACTAGAATGCTAACTTGTATTGGTTTCTTGGGCATTTGGGTAATAGCTTAATTTAGTTCCCTGAGATAGCTTTGACTATTAATATACATTTGTAACTCATCAAAACAACCTTCATACTTGGTTTAGTAAGTTAATTTTGTCTTAAAGAGCACTGCCATTTTTTAATCAGTAAACTGAAGGGGAAAAACAGCTAAGTGGAAGTATTTCCTAACAAGGAAGTATTTCTTCTAGGTGAGCAGGGTACTTTAAAAATCAAACTTACATGTTGATAAAAAGAGAGAACAATGTAACTAGTGGAACATTTAATACCTGGGTATGTTACATGATACCCAATATGGAGTATTTTTACTGAATGTTCTTTTCTGTTCCAGGATTCCATCCAGGATACCACATTACATTTAGATGTTGTCATGTCTCCTCAGACCCTTTTTGCTTTGGTTTCTCAGTTTCTCAGACATTCCTTGTTTTGATGACAGTTTTCAAGACTATTTGTCAGGTATTTTGTAGAATGTCTTGCAATTGGGAAGTGTCTGATGTTTTTCTCAAGGTTAGACTGGGGTAATGGTTTTTGGGAGGAAGACCACAGAGATAAATTACCATTTTCATCATATCATTTAACATGATTTAGCATTATTGATACTGACCTTGGCCAATTGGCTGAGATAGTGTTTATTAAATTTTTCCACTGTAAAGTTACCCTCTTTCCCTGCTTTCCCCGCCATTTTCCATCTACATATTTTACTCTTTGGAAGGAAGTCTCTGTGTGAATCCTGCATTTGAAAGTGAGTTATATACTCCACCTTTGTGAAGGCTGAGTACATAAGTTATTTGGGATTTTACGTGGAAGATTTATCTCTTGTTTATTTGTGTGACACACACACACACACACACACACACACACACACAGTCTGGATTCATGGATATTTATTTTGTACTCTGGATTATAATCCAATACTCTTAATTTATTTTGGTTCTCAAATGTTCCCTTTTTGACTGTGGTATTCTTTTTCAGTTAGCTAATATATGTCTTTTACATACACTTATCATTGTGTGTGTGCTTTGTATTCGAGCACTTGTTTTTCTGGCACTACAAGCTGTTCCATGCTCATCTTTTATATTGCCTATACCAATCCTAGAATCAGCCATTTCTCCAAGGAGCCCTGATCCTTTGTATTGGAGAATGGTATTATAAACCAATATCTGAGTACTAGGTGTTCTTGATTTTTGATCTACTTTGATGTCCGTCAAAACACCATAATTTCATGCAACCATGTCTTTGGCCATAATGTTTTCTATCAACAGAATGTTCTCCACACTTTATCTGCCTGTTAAACTCCATTTCATCTTTTAGAAGCCTGCTGAAGGACTATTTCTTTGGGATGCATTTCTTAATTGAGACTCATTTACTTTCTTTTTAATTCTTTTGCACATTTTACATACTGTTAAATTACATATCCTGCTAAATAGTATTGTTTACATGTTTATTTGCCTTCCTAGATATTGAGCTTCTTTGGGCATTCTTATTTATTTAAAAAACCCTGCAAAACAAAACAAAAACACTTGTCTTTGTGAGGAAAAGAGATAGTGGTGTTGATAGTTTAAAGGGGGACTTAGACAAATGGTTTTATCAAAACTAAAATCTGAATGACTACATACTATTACATTGCTTAACCTGTTTTGTTTTTAATACAACTATTGGAGGCCATTTGAAAAGGAATACCTTTTGATATAAATCAGAGTTTGGTTAAAAACAAAATAGACCTCTAGGCATTTAAGCAGGAAGGGATTTAATACAGGGAATTAGATGCTAATGAAACCTTTGGCTGGGTTAGAGAAGAAAGGTCATTACTTTCAGGAAATAAGAGATATCTTGAAACTACTGACTGATCTAAATGATTCGCATGTCTGAAGACAGTGATTTGTAAGAGCTTATTGAAAGGCCATGGCAAGCCTCATGTTTCTAGTCTTTTCAAAGTTTTGTATTTTGCTGCAAGGAAGGATTATTTTATCTTTATTTTTTGGTCCTTATCTGGCATCAACTGTAAATCTGGAGTATATGACAACCCTTAATGATTTTCTGTGATGGTGTCCTCTTTTTATCAGTTATATTTAAAGCTATGGTTAATAGCAGCTGGGGTGGGTACTGTTTTTAAGGAATTTGGTTGAGTGGGATACATGTACCAAATATAAAGAAACGTGTGTATTTGTGTACTTATGTGTGTTTGAAGGAAATTCTGTTTCAGGGAAAGCCATATATAATGTTCAATTAGACATTTTTTTAAACTTTTGCTTTTTAGTCTAATGTAGAGCTGTTTATATATCTGGTACTTGCATTCTTGGCAATTAGTACTTAGTAAATATTGGTTTTTTTACTTCTTAGTAGTATTTGCATGATTGATGGAAAATCAAGGATTTGAGGGTCTAGGTTTCACATTTAGAATTTCTTTAAAGAATCTACCACACTTTAATGGCATTTCCTTGTAAACTAAAGTTTTGGGTTAGGATTTTAAATTTTGTGTGATTTTGTATAGCTAGCTCAGTCTTGCTCATTATTTGTTTGCCTACCTACCTGCCCTACTGCATTAGTTTTCTATTGCTGCTGTAACAAATTGCCATAAACTTAGTGGCTTAAAGCAACAGAAAATTTTCTCTCACAGTTCTGGATACTAGAAGTCCAAAATTTTGATGTCAGCAAGGCTACTCTCCCTCAGGAAGCTTTACAGGAGAATTCCTCCCTTGCTTCTCCCAACTTCTGTTAGCTGACAGCATTTCTTGGTTTGTGGAAATACAGCACTAATCTCTGCCTTGGTATCCACATCACATTTCCCTCTGTGTGTGTTTATCTCAAAAAACTCTATTTGCCTCTCTTATAAGAATCACATTTGGAACCCACCCTGATAATCCAGGACAAGCTTCTTTATGAAGATATTTAATTTAATCAAATCTTTTGCCATAGGTAATAGTCATAGGTGTTTTTTTAAACCATGTTTTTCAGTCTGCCACACTTGTAATTAAGTCAGCATTTTTAATTATAGGCGTCCAGATTGGTAAGTAAAATTGTCACTATTTATAGATGACATGATACTATATATAGAAAACCCTAAAGATTCCTCCAAAAACTATAGGACTAATAACTGGATTCAGCAAAATTGCAGGATACAAAATGAATATACAGAAATTTGTTGCATTCCTGTGAACTCATAATGAACCAGCAGAAAGAGAAACCAAGAAAACAGTTTGTAGGGAAAATGCAAGTTCCTTTGGCCAGGATCCTCACCTGACCCTAAACTACTTGATGATGTCATTGGCCCACTGCTAGGCTAATGCTTACCCACCCATTGGCAATGACCCATTATTGTTGGTATTACTATATAAAGAGTTCTGCCCAGTGCTCTGCCCAGAGTCAGAGATGGAGACCAGCTTGTTGCCTGCAGACTGCCCCAGAGGCAGAAGTGATTCTAGCACTCAACCTGCCACTGTGAGAATAAAGCTTAACATAAACCCTTTTACACCAACATTCCATTGTTATTTGGTCCAGAGTGAACTTCCCTGAGGGCAGTCCCCCTGAGGTGAGGCACAGTTCAATTTACAATTCCATGAAAAAGAATAAAATACCTGGGAATAAACCTAATAAAGGAGGCGAGAGATTCTGAAGACAAGACACTGATGAAAGAAATTCAAGACACAAATAAATGGAAATCTATCTCATGTTTATGGATAGGAAGAATTAATATTGTCAGAATGGCTATCCTGCCCAAGGCAATATACAGATTGAGTACAACCCTGTTAAAATGCCAGTGGCATTTTTCAATGAACTAGAGAAAATAATCCTAAAATACATATAGTACCACAGAAGACCCTGAATAGCCAAAGCAGTTTTGAGAAGAACAAATTTGGGGATATCATGCTCCTTGAGTTCAGGCTATACAACAAAGCTACAGTGATTAAAACAGTGATTAAAACAGTATGGTACTGGCATAAAAGCAGACCCATATATCAATAGAACAGAATAGGGAGCCCAGAAATAAACCCAAGGATATGTAGTTAGCTAAATATACAATGGGGAAAAGGCAGTCTCTTCGTTGACTGGTTTTGGGAAAACTGGACAGCTACATGCAAGAGAATGAAACTGGATTACTGTCTAACGCCATACCCAAATGTAAACTTGAAATGGATTAAAGACCTAAATGTAAGACATGAAACCATAAAACTCTTAGTAGAAAACATAGGCAAGGCAAAACCTATTCAGCATAAGCATGAGTAATTTTTTTCTGCATTCTTCCTGGGCAAGGGGAAAAAGCAAAAATAAACAAGGGGGACTGCATCAAACTAAAAACCTTCTGTACTGCAAAGGAAACCCTCAACAAAATGAAAAGGTACCTGCAATATAGGAGAATATATTCACAAACGATATACCTGATAAGGGGCTGACATCCAGAATACATGAATGAATATGATTCAACACCAAAAAAAAAAAAAAAGAATCCCCCAGTGTAGGTCCAGGGAAAGGAAATCCTGGGACAAAATACCTTTAAACCAAAATCAAAGGGAGAAATAAAGTTTAAAGTCCATTTATTGCTTACAAACTGCAGTCCAGGTCCTTCTTTCTTTCCTGCTCCAGCAGAAGCAAAACTAGCCCTCCTCCTCATCTCTCAGGTACAGATAAGCCCTCCTTTGCCCAGGTAATTACCCACTGATATGGAGATGAACTTCTCTCCACCCCTGAGGAATGATGCAAATGCCCTAAAGCCATACATCTCTCCACCCTTGAGTGCCTGTTGATAAGCAGATGTACTAAAGCCAGGTGAGATATTCTGGATATGTTACAATTTTACCTACAGGCCACCCTTCCAGAAATCTTGCCTTACAATTTACTTGTTCCCCCACTTCCTACCAATCTAATAACATACAATAGCAACAGCAATAAAATCTAGATAATCCTCAAGCCAGAGGATTCAGACTATGCAGATTAAGTAAATGTACTTTACAGTACATTAAAATCTCTCACTAAGCACAAACAATGTTTCTACACTTGTTTACTGATTCCTAACAACCATGCTAGATTGCTTTTAAAACTTTTACCAGATTGGATTAAAGATGGCATGAGAGCTGAGACAGAGACCTCCTCCTAAAAATGCATATAATATGAAAATGTAATTAATACAACTAATCCTGAAAGAGTAACAGGAAAGAAGGATGCACGAGACTGTACACACCTGGAGAAAAGAGCAGATATCACCGAACAGGGTAATGTACCAAAACTGTGACCTGGCGGGACCCAAGCCCTTTCCCCACCCCAGCTCACCAGTGGGAGAAGGAGAAACAGAGTGGGAATGGAGTAGAGGCCTGGGACTGCTGAACACCTAGATCTGCTCTGGGAGCATGAACCTGCATTACATGGTGCTCTGGTGATTAATGGGGTTGGAAAGATAAGACAGGTGGAATACCTGGAGAGATGGAGATTCCAGCTGCTTGTGGAAAAAAGGGATTCATATCCAGCTGATGTGGGCAACCAGTATGAAAGACTTCCTAACAGTGAGAGGGCTGCTAAAGGGGAAAGGATTGCACAGAACTTACTGCTTAGGAGAAAGGACAGGTAGACAAAATTGTCTGGGTGCACTTTGCCCAGCAGGTTGGGAACTTAAACAGTCTTCAGGTGCTCCATTCCCCTGGCTGGCTATGCAGCTCCAAGGCCCGCCACTGTGATATGCAGCCTGCTGTCTCTTCCTCCCGGCTAGCCTGCACCTGGCTCACAAACTGGCAGCCCCTACGAAGGCCAGCCAGAGAGAAGCCCCACCTACGGCAGCTACAAACACAAAGCAGAGAGGCTAAACTTGTGTGTTTGGCTCACTGGTTCGGGCAGTGGAGACTGGCATGGCAGCCGGGAAACAAGAAACAGCTCTTTCCTCCCCCCAGGCACTAACACCACTCTCCTGCAACCCCCGACATTGCTCCAGAGGCTGAGCAACTCCAGAGAGTAGAGCTTCTGGGCACTAGAGGGCACCATATACAAATATGAAACATCAAAGGAACCTGATTCAAAGCAAAATCTCAACACCAGAGAAAGGATCGAGTGAGACTGAATTAATAAATCTTCCTGAAAGAGATTTCAAAATAGAAATCATAAACGTGCTCACGGAGGTACAAAAAAATATTCAAGAACTCAGGAACAAATTTAGGACTGAGATCCAATCCTTGAAGAGTGCAATGGAGGATATAACGGTGTAGGAGAAGATAAAATGAAATACAAATTAGGGAAGAAGAATACAAAGAAACTGAGGTACAGTGAGAAAAAAGCATCTGTAGGAATGAAAGAATATTGAGAGAACGGTGTGACCACTGCAAATGGAACAATATTCATATTATAGGGGTACCAGAAGAAGAAGAGAGAGAAAAAGGGATAGAAAGTGTCTTTGAGGAAGTAATTGCTGAAAAATTCCCCAATGTGGGATAGGATATAGTCTGACAGGCCATGGAGGTGCACAGATCTTCCAACACAAGGGACCCAAGGAGGACAACACCAAGAGATATAATAATTAAAATGGCAAAGATCAAGGATAAGAACAGACAATTAAAAGCACCCAGAGAGAGAAATAAGATCACATAGGAAGGAAAATCCATCACACTATCATCAGACTTCTCTGCAGAAACCATACAGGGCAGAAGGTAGTGGCATGATATATTTAATGCAGTGAAACAGAAGGGCCTTGAACCAAGAATACTTTATCTGGCAAGATTATCATTTAAATTTGAAGGAGAGATTAAACAATTTTCAGATAAGCAAAAGCTGAGAGAATTTACCTCCCACAAACCACCTCTACAGTGCATTTTGGAGGGTCTGCTATAGATGGAAATGTTCCTAAGGTTAAATAGTTGTCACCAGAGGTAATAAAAAGGGATATACAAGAGTACAGAATATGAAACCTAATATATAAAGAATGGAGGAAGAAAAAAAGGAGGGGGAGAAAAAAAGAACCTTCAGATTGTGTTTGTAATAGCATACTAAGTGAGTTAAGTTAGACTCTTAGATAGTAAGAAAGTTACCCTTGAACCTTTGGTAACCACAAATCTAAAGCCTGCAGTGGCAATAAGTACATTCCTATTGATAATAACCCTAAATGTAAATGGTCTGAATGCACCAATCAAAAGACAGAGTCACTGAATGGATTAAAAAACAAGACCCATCTATATGATGTGTACAAGAGACTCACTTCAAACCCAAAGACATACACAGACTAAAAGTTATGCGATGGAAAAAGATATTTCATGCAACAAATAGGGAGGAAAAAGCAGGAGTTGCAGTACTTGTATCCTACAGAATAGACTTCAAAACAAAGAAAGTAACAAGAGACAATGAAAGACATACATAATGGTAAAGGGGTCAGTCCAACAAGAGGATATAACTATTATAAATATCTCTGCACCCAATACAGGAGCATCTACATATATGAAACAAATACTAACAGAATTAAAGGAGGAAATAGAATGCAATGCATTCATTTTAGGAGACTTCAACACACCACTAACTCCAAAGGACAGATGAACTAGACACAAAATGAGTAAGGAAATATAGGCATTGAACAACACATTAGAACAGATGGACCTAACAGACATCTATAGAACTCTCCACCCCAAAACAGCAGGATACATATTCCTCTCAAGTGAACATGGAACATTTTTAACATAGATCATATAGTACGCCACAAAAAGAGCCTCAGTAAATTCAAAAAGATTGAAATGGTACCAAACAACTTCTCACACCACAAGGGTATGAAAGCAGAAATATATTACGGAAAAAAAACCTGAAAAAGCCTACAAACACACGGAGGCTTCACACCATGCACCTAAATAACCAGTGGATCAATGACCAAATAAAAACAGAGATCAAGCAATATATGGAGACAAATGACAACAATAATTCAAAACCGCAAAATCTGTGAGATGCAGTGAAGGCTTTGCTAAGAGGGAAGTATATTGCAATACAGGCCTAACTCAGGAAAGAAGAACAACCCTATATGAACAGTCAAAATTCATAATTAACGAAACTAGAAAAAGAACAAATGAGGCCTGAAGTCCTTAGAAGGAGGGACATAATAAAGATTAGAGCAGAAATAAATAAAATCGAGAAGAATAAAAAAACAGAATGAATCAATGAAAGCAGGAGCTTCTTCTTTAAGAAAATAAACAAAATAGATAAACCCTTAGCTAGAATTATCAAGAAAAAAAGAGAGTCTACATGTAGGAACAGAATAAAAAATGAGAAAGGAAAAATCACTATGGACACCAAAGAAATAGAAACAATTATTAGAGAATGCTATGAAAAATATGTGCTAACAAACTGGATTACCCAGAAGAAATGGACAACTTTCTAGAAAAATACAACCTTCCAAGGCTGACCCAGAATGAAACAGAAAATCCAAACAGACCAATTACTAGTAATGAAATGGAATTGGTAATAAAAAAACGACCTAAGAAGAAAACTAATGGACCAGATGGATTCACTGCTGAATTTTTTTTATTTGTTTGTCTTTTTAAAAATTCATTTATTATCATTAATTTACAATTACATGAGGAACATTATGTTTACTAGACTCCCACCATCACCAAGTCCCTCCCAACAAACCCCACTACAGTCACTGTCCATCAGCATAGTAAGATGCTGTAGATTCACTACGTGTCTTCTCTGTGTTGCACATCCCTCCCTATGCCCCCCACATTATATATGCTAATCATAAGGCCCCCTTTCTTTTTCGCTACCCTTATCCCTCCCTTCCCACCCCTCCTGCCCAGTCCCTTTTCCTTTGGTAACCGTTAGTCCATTCTTTGGTTCTGTGATTCTGCTGCTGTTTTGTTCCTTCAGCTTTTCTTTGTTCTTATACTCCACATATGAGTGAAATCATTTGGTACTTGTCTTTCTCCACCTGGCTTATTTGACTGAGCATAATACCCTCTAGCTCCATCCATGTTGTTGCAAATGGTAGGATTTGTTTTCTTCTTATGGCTGAATAATATTCCATTGTGTATATGTACCACATCTTCTCTATCCATTCTTCTATTGATGGACACTTAGGTTGCTTCCATTTCTTGGCTATTGTAAATAATGCTGTGATAAACATAGGGGTGCATCTGTCTTTTTCAAACTGGGCTTCTGCATTCTTAGGGTAAATTCCTAGAAGTAGAATTCCGGGGTCAAACGGTATTTCTATTTTGAGCTTTTTGAGGAACCTCCATACTGCTTTCCACAATGGTTGAACTAATTTGCATATCCACCAGCAGTGTAGGAGGGTTCCCCTTTCTCCGCAACCTCGCCAACATTTGTTGTTTGTCTTTTGGATGGTGGCGATCCTTACTGTTGTGAGGTGATATCTCATTGTGGTTTTAATTTGCATTTCTCTGATGACAAGCGATGTGCAGCATCTTTTCATGTGTCTGTTGGCCATCTGAATTTCTTCTTTGGAGAACTGTCTATTCAGCTCCTCTGCCCATTTTTTAATTGGATTTTTTGCTTTTTGTTTTTTGAGGTGCGTGAGCTCTTTATATATTTTGGATGTCAACACTTTATTGAATCTGTCATTTATGAATATATTCTCCCATACTATAGGGTACCTTTTTGTTTTATTGATGGTGTCCTTTGCTGTACAGAAGCTTTTCAGCTTGATATAGTCCCACTTGTTCATTTTTGCGTTTGTTTTCCTTGCCCAGGGGGATATGTTCATGAAGAAGTCGCTCATGTTTATGTCCAAGAGATTTTTGCCTATGTTTTTTTCTAAGAGTTTTATGGTTTCCTGACTTACATTCAGGTCTTTGATCCATTTTGAATTTACTTTAGTGTATGAGGTTAGACAATGATCCAGTTTCATTCTCTTACATGTAGCTGTCCAGTTTTGGCAGCACCATCTGTTGAAGAGACAGTCATTTCCCCATTGTATGCCCATGGCTCCTTTATCATGTATTAATTGACCATATATGTTTGGGGTAATATCTGGGGTCTGTATTCTGTTCCACTGGTCTGTGGCTCTGTTCTTGTGCCAGTATCAAACTGTCTTGATTACTGTGGCTTTGTAGTAGAGCTTGAACTTGGGGAGCGAGATCCCCCCTGCTTTATTCTTCCTTCTCAGGATTGCTTTGGCTATTTGGGGTCTTTGGTGTTTCCTTATGAATTTTTGGACTATTTGTTCTAGTTCACTGAAGAATGCTGTTGGTAATTTGATAAGGATTCCATCAAATGTGTATATTGCTTTGGGCAGGATGGCCATTTTGACGATATTAATTCTTCCTAGCCAGGAGCATGGGATGAGTTTCCATTTGTTAGTGTCCTCTTCAATTTCTCTTAAGAGTGTCTTATAGTTTTCAAGGTATAGGTCTTTCACTTCCTTGGTAAGGTTTATTGCTAAGTATTTTATTCTTTTTGATGCAATTGTGAATGGAATTGTTTCCCTAATTTCTCTTGCTATTAGTTCATTGTAAGTGTATAGGAAAGCCACAGATTTCTGTGTTAATTTTGTATCCTGCAACTTTGCTGTATTCCGATATCAGTTCTAGTAGTTCTGGAGTGGAGTCTTTAGGGGTTTTTATGTCAGTATCATGTCATCTGCAAATAGTGACAGTTTAACTTCTTTACCAATGTGGATTCCTTCTATTTCTTTGTTTTGTCTAATTGCCATGGCTAGGACCTCCAGTACTATGTTAAATAACAGTGGAGAGAGTGGGCATCCCTATCTTGTTCCCGATCTCAGAGGGAAAGCCTTCAGCTTTTCACTGTTCAGTATGATGTTGGCTGTGGGTTTATCATATATGGCCTTTATTATGTTAAGGTACGTGCCCTCTATACCCATTTTGTTGAGAGTTTTTATCATGACTGGCTGTTGAATTTTGTCGAATGCTTTTTCAGCATCTATGGAGATGATCATGTGGTTATTGTCCTTCTTTTTGTTGATGTGGTGGATGATGTTGATGGATTTTTGGATGTTGTACTATCCTTGCATCCCTGGGATTAATCCCACTTGGTCATGGTGTGTGATCCTTTTAATGTATTTTTGAATTCTGTTTGCTAATATTTTATTGAGTATTTTTGCATCTACGTTCATCAGGGATATTGGTCTGTAGTTTTCTTTTTTGGTGGGGTTTTTGCCTGGTTTTGGTATTAGGGTGATGTTGGCTTCATAGAATGAGTTTGGGAGTATTCCCTCCTCTTCTATTTTTTGGAAAACTTTAAGGAGAATGGGTATTATGTCTTCTCTGTATGTCTGATAAAATTCTGAGGTAAATCCATCTGGCCCAGGGTTTTTAGTTTTTTGATTACCGCTTCAGTTTCTTTGCTGGTAATTGGTTTGTTTAGATTTTGTGTTTCTTCCTTGGTCAGTCTTGGAAGGTTGTATTTTTCTAGGAAGTTGTCTATTTCTTCTAGGTTTTCCAGCTTCCTAGCATATTGGTTTTCATTGTAGTCTCTAATAATTCTTTGTATTTCTGTGGCGTCCGTTGTGATTTTTCCATTCTCGTTTCTGATTCTGTTGATGTGTGTTGACTCTCTTTTTCTCTTAATAAGTCTGGCTAGAGGCTTATCTATTTTGTTTATTTTCTCAAAAAACCAGCTCTTGGTTTCATTGATTTTTTTCTATTGTTTTATTCTTCTTAATTTTGTTTATTTCCTCTTTGATCTTTATTATGTCCCACCTTCTGCTGACTTTAGGCCTCATTTGTTCTTCTTTTTCCAATTTTGATAATTGTGACATTAGACTATTCATTTGGGTTTGTTCTTCCTTCTTTAAATATGCCTGGATTGCTCTATAATTTCCTCTTAATACTGCTTTCGCTGCATCCCACAGAAGTTGGGGCTTTTTGTTGTTTTGTCATTTATTTCCATATATTGCTGGATCTATATTTTAATTTGTTCGTTGATCCATTGACTATTTAAGAGCGTGTTGTTCAGCCTCCATGTGTTTGTGAGCCTTTTTGCTTTCTTGGTACAATTTATTTCTAGTTTATACCTTTGTGGTCTGAAAAGTTGTTTGGTAGAATTTCAATATTTTTGAATTTACTGAGGCTCATTTTGTGGCCTAGTATGTGGTCTATTCTAGAGAATATTCCATGTGTACTTGAGAAGCATGTGCATCCTGTTGCTTTTGGGTATAGAGTTGTATAGATGTCTATTAGGTCCATCTGTTCTAGTGTGTTCAGTGCCTCTGTGTCCTTACTTATATTCTGGTGGATCTGTCCTTTGGAGTGAATGGTGTGTTGAAGTCTCCTAAAATGAATGCATTGCATTTTATTTCCTCTTTTAGTTCTGTTGGTATTTGTTTCACATATGGTGGTGCTCCTGTGTTGGGTGCATATATATTTATAATGGTTATATCCTCTGTTGGACTGAGCCCTTTATACATTATGTAATGTCCTTCTTTATCTCTTGTTACTTTCTTTGTTTTGAAGTTTATTTTGTCTGATACTAGTACTGCAACACGTGCTTTTTTTCTCCCTATTGTTTGCATGAAATATGTTTTTCCATCTCTTGACTTTTAGTCTGTGCATGTCTTTGGGTTTGAGATTAGTCTCTTGTAAGCAGCATATAGATGGGTCTTGTTTTTTTATCCATTCAGTGACTCTATGTCTTTTGATTGGTGCATTCAGTCCATTTCCATTTTGGGTGATTATTGATAGGTATGTATTTATTGCCAATGCAGGTTTTAGATTTGTGGTTACCAAAGGTTCCAGGTTACTTTCCTTACTATCTAAGTGTCTAACTTAACTCACTTACTATGCTGTTACAAACACAATCTAAAGGTTCTTTTCTATTTCTCCTCCTTTTCCTTCCTCCTTCAGTATTATATATTAGGTATCAAATTCTGTACTTTTTGTCTATCCCTTGATTGACTTTGAGGATAGTCAATTTAATTTTTCATTTGCCTTGCAATCCCCTGCTACACCCTCCCTACTGTGGTTTTACTACCTCTGTTGACAGCTATCCAACCCTAGGAACACTTCCATCTGTAGCAGTCCCTCCAAAATAGACTGCAGAGATAGTTTGGGGGAGGTCAACTCTCAGGTTTTGCTTATCTGGAAATTGTTTAATCCCTCTTTCAAATTTAAATGATAATCTTGCTGGATAAAGTAATCTTAGTTCCAGGCCCTTCTTCTTCATGGCATTAAATACATCATGCCACTCCCTTCTTGCCTGTAAGGTTTCTGCTGAGAAGTCTGATGTTAGCCTGATGGGCTTTCCTTTGTATGTGATCTTATTTCTGTCACTGGCTGCTTTTAACAGTCTGTCCTTATCTTTGATCTTTCCCATTTTAATTATTATGTGTCTTAGTGTTGTCTTCCTTTGATCCCTTGTGTTGGGAGATCTGTGGATCTTCTTGGCCTGAGAGACTATCTCCTTCTCCAGATTGGGGAAGTTTTCCGCAAGTACCTCCTCAAGGACACTTTCTATCTCTTTCTCTCTCTCTTCTTCCTCTGGTATCCCTATAATTAATAATATATTGTTCCACTTGAATTGGTCACACAGTTTTCTCAATATTCTTTCATTTTTAGAGGTCCTTTTTTCTCTCTGTGCCTCATCTTCTTTGTATTCCTCTTGTCTAGTTTCTGTTTCATTTGTTGTCTCCTCCTCCGTATCCAACCTTCTTTAATACCCTCCATTGTGCTCTTCAGCTATTGGATCTCCTACCTGAATTCATTCCTGAGTTCTTGGATGTCTTTCTGTACCTCCATTAGAATGTTGATGATTTTTATTTTGAACTCCCTTTCAGGGAGAGTCATGAGGTCCATATCATTGAAGTCTTTCTCAGGAGTTGTATTAATAATTTTACTCTGGACAAGGTTCTTTTCACATTTCATGGTGCCCTCTAGTATCTAGAAGCTCTATTCTGGATCTGCTCAGCCCTTGAAGCAATGTCGGGGGTCACAGGGGAGTGGTACTGGTGCCTGGGGGGAGGAAAGAGTTGTTCCCCACCTCCCGGCTGCTGTGCCTGTCTCCACTGCCTGAGCCAGTGGGCCGGTCACACAGGTATAAGTTTTTGTCTCAGAGCAGCCAGATATGGATCCCTGCTTTCTACAAGTGGCCGGAATCCCAGTCTCCCCAGGAACTCCACCTGTATTAACTTTCCAACCCTGTAGTCATGCGAGTATCATGAAAGCACCATGAAATGTAGGTTTGTGCTCCCAGAGCAGATCTACAGAGCTAGGTATTCAGCAGTCCCAAGCCTTCCTCCAGTCCCTCCCTGCTCTGTTTCTTTTCCTTCCGCCAGTGAGCTGGGGTGGGGGAGGGGCTCGGGTCCCACGGAGCCACATCTCTGGTACATTACCCCGTTCGCTGAGGTCTGCTCTTTTCTCCAGGTGTGCAGTCTGACGCCATCCTCTTTTCTGTTTCTCTCTCAGAATTAGTTGCTGCAATTAAATTTTCTAATTGTATCCAGTTTTAGGAGGAAGCCTCTGTCTCTCCTCTCATGCCGCCATCTTTAATGCTCTTCACCGCTGAATTTTTTCAAACATTTAGTGAAGACTTAATGCCATTTTCTTTACAGTTTTCCAAAGGTAGAAGGGGAAGGATTACTTCCAAAGTCATTCTATGAGGCCAGCATCACACTAATACCAAAACCAGGCAAAGACACCACAGAAAAAGGAAATTACAGACCAATATCCCTGATGAACATAGATGCAAAAATACTCTACAAAAGTAGCAAACCGAATTCAAAAATACATCAAAAGGATCATACACCACTATGAAGTGGGATTCATCCCAGGGATGCAAGGATGGTACAACATACGAAAATCCATCAACATCATCCACCACATCAACAAAAAGAAGGACAATACCCACATGATCATCTCCATAGATGCCAAAAAATCATTCGACAAAATTCAACATCCATTCATGATAAAAACCCTCAACACAATGGATATAGAGGGCAAGTACCTCAACGTAATAAAGGCCGTATATGACATCCACAGCCAACATTATACTTAGCAACGAGTAGCTGAAAGCCTTTCCTTTAAAATCGGGAACAAGCAAAGATGCCCACCCTCTCCACTTTCATTCAACATAGTTCTGGAAGTTCATCTGTTGTAGTGTGTTGTTCAGCGCATCTGCGTTCTTACTTATTTTCTGTATGGTGGATCTATCCTTTGGAGTGAGTGGTGTGTTGAAGTCTCCAGAAATGAATGCATTGCATTGTATTTCCTCCTTTAATTCTGTTAGTGTTTGTTTAACATATGTTGTTGCTCCTGTATTGGGTGCATATATATTTATAATGGTTATATCCTCTTGTTGGGCTGACCCCTTTATTATTATGTAACATTCTTCTTTATCTCTTGTTACTTTCTTTGTTTTGAAGTCTATTTTTTTCTGATACCAGTACTGCAACACCTGCTTTTTTCTCCTTGTTGTTTGCATGAAATATCTTTTTCCATCCCTTAACTTGTAGTCTGTACATGTCTTTTGGTTTGAGGTGAATCTCTTTCAAGCAGCACGTAGATGGGTCTTGCTTTCTTATCCATTCTATTACTCTGTGTCTTTTGATTGGTGCATTCAGTCCATTTACATTTAGGGTGATTATTGAAAGATATGTACTTATTAGCATTGCAGGCTTTAGTTTCATTATTACTAAATGTTCAAGGTTAGCTTCTTTATTATCTTACTGTCTAACTTAACTATCTTTTTGAGATATTATAAATGCTGTCTGTTGTTTCTTTATTTCTCACCCTTCTTATTCCTCCTCCTCCATTCTTTATATGTTGGGTGTTTTATTCTGTGCTCTTTTGTGTTTCCTTTGACTGCTTTTGTGAGTAGTTGATTTTATTTTTTGCCTTTAGTTGGTATTGGGTTGGTCTCCTTTCTTTGTTGTGATTTAATTTTCTCTGGTGGCGTCTATTTAGTCTTAGGAGTGCTCCCATCTAGAGCAGTCCCTCTAAAATACCCTGTAGAGGTGGTTTCTATGAGGTAAATTCCCTCAACTTTTGCTTGTCTGGGAATTGTTTAATCCCTCCTTCATATTTAAATGAAAATCATGCTGGATATAGTATCCTTGGTTCAAGGCCCTTCTGTTTCATTGTATTGAATATACCATGCCATTCTCTTCTGGCCTGTAAGGTTTCTGTTAAGAAGTCTGATGATAGCGTGATGGGTTTTCCTTTATAGGCGACCTTTTTCCTCTCTCTAGCTGCCTTTAAGACTCTGTCCTTGTCCTTGATCTTTGCCATTTTAAATATTATGTTTCTTGGTGTTGTCCTCCTTGGGTCCCTTCTGTTCTGAGTTCTGTGTTCATCTGTGATCTGAGTGACTATTTCCTCCCCCAGTTGGGGAAATTTTCAGAAATTGTTTCTTCAAGTACACTTTATATCCCCTTTTCTCTCTCTTCTTCTTCTTCTGCTACCCCTATAATGCAGATATTATTCCTTTTGGATTGGTCACACAGTTCTCTTAATATTGTTTCATTTCTAGAGATCCCTTTATTCCTCTCTGCGTCAGCTTCTATGCATTCCTGTTCTCTGGTTTTTTCCATTATTCTCCTCTTTCATCTTGTCCATTCTTCTTTTAAGTCCTTGATCTTTGCCATTTTAATTTCAAAATAATACAATATTTAATTTCAAAAATATTGTTTTATTTCTGTTGTCTCCCTCCCTACTGTGTCAGTTCGCTCTTGCATTTTTCTCTGCAGCTCCATCAGCATGGTTATGACCTTTCTTTTGAATTATTTTTCAGGAAGAATTATCAGGTCTATCTCCCCACATTCCTTCTCAGGGGAGGGTGTCTGGGTTAGTCTCTTCTCTATCAAATTCTTCTACCTTTTCATGGCAATAGAGGTAGTTAAGGGAAGTTGGCACGTGTGTCATCTGGGAGAAAATCTCTTCTTGCTCGTTTGTGGCCTTCCTCTCCTGGGAGAACTGTGACCCCTATTAGCTTTTGCTGGGCAGTTGCGACAGCAGGTGGGGTCTCTGATTCTTGCCCGGCTGCTGTGAAGGAAGCTTCATGCGTGGTTGCTGTGGGCATGGCTGACCTTAAGCTGCTGCTCCACTATGGCGGGGCTGCAACTGAGGGGAAATGTGCGGGAGGCTGTTTATTACTGTGAGGGGCCTCAGAGCTGCGCTGCCGCCCAGGGAATTAGGGTGCCTGGAGTTCCCCAGAATTCCCAGCTGCTGGGCTGAGTGTGCCGGGACGCTTCCATCCACCTGTGGGGTCCCTGTACCTTAAGACTTTCAAAAAGCACTCACTTTTCTTTGTCCCAGGGGTGCTGCCTGCAGGGAACTGCTCACAGGTTTTGCTGTCCTGTTTCTCTAGTATCCAGCACATGACGCACTGTGTTTCTCCGCTCCTGGTGCGGGTGGCTAGGGCTGGGTATTTAGTAGTCCTGGCCTCCCTTTCTTTCCCCACTCCGACTCTTCTACTTCTGCCGTGGAGCTGGGGTAGGGGTGTCGCTCGGGTCCCACTGGGCCACAGCTTGTATCTTACCCCCTTTGTGAGGCACTGGGTTCTCGCAGGTGTGGATGTAGCCTGGCTGTTGTCCTGTATCTTCTTGTCTCTCTTGTAGGAGTAGTTGTATTTGTATTTTCAAAAATATATATGGTTTTGGGAGGAGATTTCCGTTGCTCTACTCATGCCGCCCTCTTGTCTCCTCCCACATCTCTGATCATTCTTTTGTCTGCCAAAGTTCCTAGTGAAATTGTGTCGCTAATTTTTCAATTCAGTTAGGCATTTTAGTTGCAGAATTTTGTGTTTTTTTTTAAATAATTTCTTTTTGTTTGATACTCTATTTGTTGACACATCACCCTCGTGGTTTCTATTAATTCTTTGTTTATGGTTTCTTTGAGATATTTGAGCATATTTAAGAGAGTGATTAAAAGTCTTTGTCAAGTAAGTCTGATGTCTGTTCTTCCTCACAGATAGTTCCTTTAATTTCTCCTTTGAGTGGGGTATACTTCTTTGTTTGTCTGTATGTGTCACATTTTTTTATAGTGGGTGTTTAAAATATTATAACATGATAACTGTGGTAATCAGATTATTCCCTGTTCTCATGGTTTTTGTTGCTTTCTGTGCATTGTAGTTTTCTTTTTTTTTAATGACTTTTGTAAATTATTTTTATAGTTTTTTTTTTTTTTTTTTTTTTGGTCATGACTGTTGTTTTGGTCTGCTTGGGCTACCATAACAAAATACCACAGAACAGAAATTTATTTCCTCACAGTTTTAAATGCTGGAAGGGTGCCAACATGATTGGCTTCTGGTGAGAACTCTTCCTGACTTGCAGATGGTCAACTTCTTGCTTTCTTCTCACATGGGGGGTGGAGAGAGGGAGAGACAGAGAGAGAAAGAACATGTATGCTCTGGTGTCTTTCCTTATAAGGGGCCCAAATCCTATCTTGAGTGCCCTACCTTCATGATCTCATGTAAACCTGATTTGCCCAAAGGCCCCATCTTTGTGGGGCCATCAGTGAGGTATAGGGCTTCAACATAGAAATTTTAGTGGTATACCACACACATTCAGTACATAAAATCTCTTTTTTTTAAAGCTGTGGTCTGCTGATGTTATGGGAGAAATTGCCTTGAATACCTGGAGTAAAAGAAAATTTTGAGAAGAAGAAAGAAAAGAAAGAAAGCCCTCGCCCTGTCTTTGCAGACTGGCTGTGTGTTGGGGCTCTAAGCTTAGCCAGGCTGTTCATAAACTCTGTTTTAGACTTCACTTTCTGTCTGTGCTGAGCCTAGAAATGAGTCAGTCTCCTCTGATTATGTGTCTTATCTTGGACATGTGCATGGCTTTCTAAATTCCCAAAGTGTTATTCAGTTCCCTTATTTCACATACAAAAAAATCTTCCCAGTGTTTCCTCTAGGTTTATGGCTTGTCTATTATTTGCTTCAACTCTAATGTTTTTGTCCTAGGTGGCAGTGGGTTTTTCATTTGCCTTAAAATGTTTTTGAAGAATGCCCTTCTAATAGCTGCTTTTCTGTCCTAAGAGAGTTCCAAGTTGAAACCAAGGAGAGTGCCCTAAAGTCAACCCTTCAGGTATCCCCACACAGGTGGCAATTGACAAACATTATTTGAGAACAAAGTCTACTTTGTTCCTTCTAGACCAAGGGACCTGAGTCTAACTGTTGGAATGTGTATTCAAGAATGCAACTGAGCTAAGAGTGGGGAAAGGGAAATAAAAATGCTGCAAAGCTTTTACACTGTTTTGAAGTCATCTTTTTCTTGTTTCAGTATTTGCTTGGTTGATGAAAACCTGTTACTATTTTTCTGAGTTCTGAGAAATTTGATTCTGCCAGTTCTTACTTAGTTTTTTGGTGTTATGGAGGAACAGGCTTCTGGAACTACATTCTTCACTTTTTTGGGGGTGAAAAATGTGATGTCATTGAGGAAGTGTTTTTTTTTGTTTGTGCTTTCTGATATTTGCTGCTGTTGGGCTCATTTTGCACTGCCTGTCATTTTTCTCTCTACTTCCTCCTGTGCAACTTCTGCCTTAACTTTACTGTTCTTAGCAGCTTTTATTTATATTTTGGAACCTTTGGATTATCCGTGTCTTCATTTACCTTACAATGAAGATTTCATTTTTTAGTGTTGACTTATTTGTTTGCTTTTGTTGTTTTTTTATGGTATCCAGGACTCATAATTTTCCCTTATCCTCCAATTTTCCCTCTTGGTACTTGTAGTCAACCCCTATTCCTGCTCCAAACTCCTCATAATCATTAGTATGTTTTCTGCTCTTATAACTTTGCCTTTTCTAGAATGTTATATAAATGGAGTCATACAGTGTGTAGCATTTGGAGCCTGGCTTTCACTTAGAATGCATTTGAGGTTTATCCACATTGTTTTGTGTTAGTAGTAGTTTGTTCATTTTTGTTTCTGAGTAGCTTTCTAATGTATGAATGTATAATTGAAGAACTTTAGGGTGTCTTCTATTTTCAGCGATGAGGAATAAAGCTGTTATAAACATTCATGTATAATTTTCATATGAACATTTTTATTTCTTTTGGATCAGTACTTAGGAGTGGAGCTACTGTGTCATAAGTTCTTAAGAAACTGCTAATCTGTGGCTGTGTCATTTTGCATACTCACCAGCATTGTGTGAGAGTTCCAATTCTTCTGCATCCTTACCATTTCTTGATAGTGTTAGTATTTTGGATTTTAGCACTCTAATGTATGGAACTAGTATCTCTCTGTGTTTGTTTTGCATTTCCCTAATGACTAATGGTATTGAGCATTTTTTTCATGTACTTATTCTAATCTGTTTATCTTCTTTGGTGAAGTTTCTAGCAAAAGCTATTGCTATTTACAATTTATTTCAGTTTTGAGAGTTCTTATAATCTGGTTATTAGTCTTCGGTTAGATGTATTTTGCAGATATTTTTTTCCAAGTCTGTGACATGCCTTTCAAAGTGTCCTTCAAAGGACAGTAATTTTTAATTTTAGTAAAGTCCATTTAATCAATTCTTCGGATTGTGCTTTTGATATTATATCTAAATGCCACAAAGATTTTCTCCTAAATTTTCAAGAGCAGCCCTAGAAATAAATGAAAGTCATATGTAATTAAAAGAATT
Source organism: Manis pentadactyla (assembly GCF_030020395.1). NCBI lineage: Eukaryota > Metazoa > Chordata > Mammalia > Pholidota > Manidae > Manis > Manis pentadactyla. The sequence goes on along the minus strand of NC_080022.1, from coordinate 40,519,573 downwards.
TATAGTACCCATTAAAAAAAAGAAATAGGTGATATTAATTTAAATATTATGTTTTATTTAGGCCAGTATATGCAAAATGATCATTTAAACATATATTCAGTGGAAAAATTATTAATAAGAAACGTTACATTTCCATTTTTGTACTACCGAGTTCTATCTTGGTGCGTATTTAACGTAGCACATCTCAATTGAACTGTATACTTCAAGGGCTCACCAGCCACATCTGTCTAGTAGCTACCATGTCAGACAGCACATATATAAAAGTTTTATAGTTTTAGGTTTTACTTTAAGTCTGTTATTTATTTTGATTTTGTATAAGGTACAAGGTATGGATTGAAGTTTATTTTTTTATATATGGTTGCTCCATCAGAAGCTTTTAATAAAAGTTGTTCTGGGCAATTAGAGATCATCCTGGGCTCCAAAGCTCAACATTTAAATGTATTTTTATTGCTTAATTTTGTTGTCTTTTATTCTAGTGTAATGTAAATTTACTTTGTATATAACAATTTTCAAATATATGTGCAAAATGCTTGGGAATGCTAGGCATTTAGTGTCTTTGCTTTATTCATATACCATGTTCAAACTTAAATTTTACATAATGATATTTACCTTTATAAGACAGTTAACCTCCTTATTTTCAAAATTGTATCTAAAATTCTTACTTTGTTTCCAGGCATGTACTGGCATTGAAAACATTGATGAAGCTATTACATTGCTTGAACAAAATAATTGGGACTTAGTGGTAAGTACTTTTCCCTATTTCTTGGCTTTATTAAGATCCATTGACATATAACATTGTTTATATTTAAGGTGTACAACATGATGATTTGATACACATATATATTTTGAAATGATTACCACAATAAGCTTAGTTATACATGCATCACCTCACATGGTTATTTTTTTATGTATGTGGTGAGAACTTTTAAGATTTACACTCTTAGCAACTTTCAAATACATAATACAGTATTGTTATTGATAATTACCATACTGTTTATTTGATCCCCAGAACTTACTTGTCTTATTACTGGAAATTTATACCCTTTTGAATACCTTCACTCATTCTCCCCCCAACCCTGGCAACCATTAGTCTATTTTGTTTCTGTGAGTTTAGTTGTCTTTTTAGATTCCATATGTAAGTGAGATGATACATATATTGTCTTTCTTTGACTTATTGAAAGTATTTTTTTCTTTATCTGAGCAGTAATCAAATTTTATGAATTCTTGAATGTCTTTAACATTCCTTATAGATAGTTGAGCCATACCATAGCCCATCTAAAACTCTAATCTGAATGAATAAAATTTAAGTGTTGTATCTTTAATATGAAGGTTGTATTTAGTTCTATATTAAATTTCTAAATTATTGTAAATTCTAGATAATTTAAGTAGTTTTTAAAGTTGTTCTCTTATCTTATTGTGTATTAAGGTTCATCTTCCCCTGTAATATTGTGGTGGAGGTGCTTGAAAGGAGAGAAAAGTCAGGCTTGCCTCAATGTCTGAATACCTGTTTGATGTTTCCCCATCACTTCCTGGGGCCCTCACTAAGGATTCCCATCGGAAGCTGTTGAAGGAGTGGTGTCTGCTGTGGGGTTTTTTTTGTTGTTGTTAATGAACTCCAGACAGTTTACCATAGAAGTGGTTTGGTTTTATTTTGGGGGAGAAGGGTGATTAAATCAAAAGGCAAGAAGCCCAGCAGAGCACTACACATTCACAGAATTGTGATTTATTTATAATTGTAAAGCAAACTAAAAATGAACTTGTACAGCAGTATTGGTTGTTGGGATGACACAGATGCCCCTCAGTGCTTTTGAAATCCTAACAAGTCTAAATTACAATTTTGCAGAAGTGCTAATTTTTGAAAGTCAAAACTTGAGACATGTACTAACAGCTGAGATTAAGATATGTAGGTAAATTCAAGTCCATATGGATTTACATGATTAACTGTCAATTATATATGTGCTTTTTGTAGATTTATTGCTATTACTTTTTTTATTCAATATAAAACGCCTTTATTTTTAGCTTACGTAAGTAATAATGTCCATTGTAATGAAATAAGTCAGAGGAATTTACCCCCCAAAATTAATAATCACCTTTAATCCCATTACTTAGAGGTGGTAATTTTTTATAGATATACATATTTGGGCATATAATTCCAGGGTGTTTCTCTTACATGATTAATTTTTTTTATACAAATGAGGTCATTCTAGTCCTACTACCACTCTGTAATCTGCATTTTTCAGTTAATATCCTATCATAAATGTCTTTTTATCCAAGTAAATGTGACTGTTCTTCATCCTTTTTAATGTTTTTGTAATGTTTGCATAGTATTTCATGGTGTGGTTGTAGCTTAATAGTTTTATCAATCAGTCCTATGCTGTTAGACATTTAGGATTTTTGAAATATTTTGCTATTATATAAATTACTGTGGAGAATATTATTGTATATTCATCCTTGCATGCTTAGTTTATTTTCCTAGAAGATATTGAATAAATTCATTTCATAGTTGAATTTCTGGATTGAATCATATACATATTTTCAGGTTTTTGGATACTTATGGTTAAGCTGCCTTTGGATACTTACAGTTAAATCGATTTGCACTAATGTAAATTTCTATGAAATATGTACATTTTTGAGATGGTCTGTTTCTTTGAACCAGTATTCCCTTTTTAAATTTTATTTCATGTTTTGTCACTTGTCAGAATCTCAAAAAAAATTATTCTAAGGAATTATAGGATAATCATTAACATACATTTCATGATTTTTTCCCCCCATAATTTTAGCATATACAACCCAACCTGTAAATGTCCAAAAATAAATAGAGTCAGCAGTGTGGTACTTAAAACATAGGGTTAGGAAGCACTTGCTTTGTGGATAGCTATATAAAGAAAATAATGTGCAGGATAAGGGAAAGTGACTAATGACTAAAATTCCTGAAACTGAGTTATATTTTCATATAGAATATATTTGTGTGTCTAAATCTATAAAATAGCTTAAGTATTTGCAATCATTTTTTTTCAGTAAGTTATTTCTTCTATATATACTCTACTCCTGAGTATAATATACATGTATCAGAGGCTTATCAATTTTTTAGTACAATTCTCAAAGTCAGACACCACATGTTATTACATTTTTTTAAGCCCCCACTGTATCTAGCCTAAATTGGATACACTAAAAACACTAAGCAATGATGGAATGAGTATTTTCTGTTATAGTACTTTTTTAAAATTGCAATTCCATGTCATGGTACCTAGCTCACATTCCTCTATACTCCTCTAGCAAAATGTTCACCAAAAACATGAGAGGTCTAACTGATACATATAGAAAATTTAAAATATACATATATTCTAGGTTTAAAATTCAAATTACACAAACTGTTACAAAAGGCTCATAAGATACAGAGCAGTGATAATCATAATTTAGAAACACCAAACATAATGCACAGGCAAACTATAGAAAACACCATATAAAAAGTTCCATGAAGGCAAGGGGGGAGAAGGGAAGGGGAGGGGAAAAAAAAAAAGGTTCCATGATCCTAATGAACTAGTAATAGATTATTCAAAATATTTCAGTTTCATTTTAAAAAAACCACAATGTAAAATAAGTGCTGTATAAAAACAGAAGTAATGAGAAAATTTATAGGGTAAGTTAGTTACACAATATAGCAAGTCTTTATTGTAGATAAAAGTGGATTATTTGCAGAGACAAGCAGCTACCCCAGGTATTTCAAAACAAGACAAAATTTGAGGTTATGAAAGATAGCCTGATACTTTTGTTTGGGCCCAATACAGTGTGAGATCACATTTCTACAGAAATGTCATGCCAGTGTTTAACCTAAGTGCCATTACAGTATATTTTTTGTCCTTTTATTTTTTATTTTTTTTATTATGATGACATAATATACAATCACATGAGCAACACTGCGGTTACTAGATTCTCCCCATTATCACCACATAACCCATGACAGTCACTGTCCATCAGTGTAATAAGATGCTACTCACTACTTGTGATAATAAGTCACTCACTACTTGTCTTCTCTGTGCTATACTGCCTTCTCTGTGCCCCCCCTACATTATGTGTGCTAATCGTAATGCCCCTTTTCCCCTTATCCCTCCCTTCCCACCCACCCTCCCAATCCCTTTCCCTTTGTCCATTCTTCGGTTCTGTGAGTCGGCTTCTGTTTTGTTCCTTCAGTTTTTGCTTTATTGTTATACTCCACAGGTGAGTGTAATTATTTGGTACTTGTCTTTCTCCACCGTGCTTATTTCACTGAGCATAATACCCTCTAGCTCCATCCATGTTGTTGCAAATGGTAGGATTTCTTTTCTTCTTATGGCTGAGTAGTATTACATTGTGTATATGTACCACATCTTCTTTATCCATTCATCTACTGATGGACACTTAGGTTGCTTCCATATCTTGGTTATTGTAAATAGTGCTATGATAAACATAGGGGTACATATGTCTTTATGAATCTGGGATCCTGCATTCTTAGGGTAAATTCCTAGGAGTGAAATTCCTGGGTCAAATGGTATTTCTATTTTGAGTTTTTTGAGGAACCTCCATACTGCTTTCCACAATGGTTGAACTAGTTTACTTTCCTACCAGCAGTGTAGGAGGGTTCCCCTTTCTCCAAATCCTCACCAACATTTGTTGTTGTTTGTCTTTTGGATCCTAACTGATGTGAGGTGATACCTCACTGTGGTTTTAATTTGCATTTCTCTAATGATTAGCGATGTGGAGCATCTTTTCATGTGCTTGTTGGCCATCTGAATTTCTTCTTCGGAGAAGTGTCTTTTCATATCCTCCACCCATTTTTTAATAGGGTTATTTGCTTTTTGGTTGTTGAGGCATGTGAGCTCTTTATATAATTTGGCTGTCAATCCCTTATCGGATATGTCATTTATGAATATATTCTCCCATACTGTAGGATGACTTTTTGTTCTGCTGATGGTGTCCTTTGCTGTATAGAAGCTTTCTAGTTTGATGTAGTCCCACTTGTTCCCATTTTTGCTTTTGTATCCCTTGCTGGGGAGATATGTTTATGAAAAAGTTGCTTTTGTTAATATTCAAGAGATTTTTGCCTATGTTTCCTTCTAGGAGTTTTGTGGTTTCATAACTTAGATTCAGTTCTTTGATCCATTTTGAGTTTACTTTTGTGTATGGGGCTAGACAATAATCCAGTTTCATTCTCTTGAATGTAGCTGTCCAGTTCTGCCAACAGCAGTTGTTGAAGAGGCTGTTATTTCCCCACTGTATATCCATGGCTCCTTTATCATATATTCATTGACAATATATGCTTGGGTTTATATCTGGCCTCTCTAGTCTGTTCCATTGGTCTATGGGTCTGTTCTTGTGCCAGTACCAAATTGTCTTGATTACTGTGGCTTTGTGGTAGAGCTTGAAGTCGGGGAGTGTAATTCCCCCCACTTTATTCTTCCTTCGCAGCATTGCTGTGGCTATTCAGGGTCTTCTGTGGTTCCATATGAATTTTAGGACTATTTGCTTGAGTTCATTAAAGAACGCTGTTGGTATTTTGATAGGGATTGCATTGAATCTGTAGATTGCTTTAGGCAGGATGGCCATTTTGGCAATATTAATTCTTCCTACCCAAGAGCATGGGATGAATTTCCATTTATTAGTGTTCTCTTTAATATCTCTCAAGAGTGTCTTGTATTTTTCAGGGTATAGGTCTTTCAATTCTTTGGTTAGGTTTATTTCTAGGTATTTTATTCTTTTTGATGCAATTGTGAATGGAATTGTTTTTCTGATTTCTCTTTCTGCTAGTTCATCAGTAGAATATAGCAGTGCAACAGATTTCCATATATTAATTTCGTAACCTGCAACTTTGCTGAATTCAGATATTAGATCTAGTAGTTTTGGGGTGGATTCTTTAGGTTTTTTTATGTACAATACCATGTTATTTGCAAACAGTGGCAGTTTAACTTTTTCCTTGAAAATCTGGATGCCTTTTATTTCTTTGTGTTGTCTGATTGCCATGGCTAGTCCCTCCAGTACTATGTTGAAATAAAGTGGGGAGAGTGGGCATCCTTGTCTTGTTCCCAATCTTAGAGGAAAAGTTTTCAGCTTATCACTGTTAAGTATGTGGTTGGCTGTGGGTTTGTCATATGTGGCCTTTATTTTGTTGAGGTACTTCCCCTCTATACCCATTTTCTTGTGAGTTTATATCATGAATGTGGGTTGAATTTTGTCAGTTACTTTTTCAGCATCTATGGAGATGATCATGTGATATTTGTCCTTTTTATTGAATAGTGGATGATGTTGATGGATTTCGAATACTGTACCATCCTTGCATCCTTGGGATGAATTCCACTTGATCATGATGTATGATCCTCTTGATGTGTTTTTGAATTTGGTTTGCCAATATTTTGTTGAGTATTTTTGCATCTATGTTCATCATGGATATTGGTCTGTAGTTTTCTTTTTTTGTGGTGTCTTTACCTGGTTTTGGTATTAGAGGATGCTGGCTTCATAGAATGAGTTTGGAAGTATTCCCTCTTCTATTTTTTAGAAAACTTTAAGGAGAATGGATATTATGTCTTCTCTGAATGTCTGATAAAATTCATTGGTGAAGCTATCTGGTATGGGGGTTTTGTTCTTGGTTAATTTTTAATTACTGATTCAATTTCATTGCTGTTAATTGGTCTGTTCAGATTTTCTGTTTCTTCCTGGGTCAGTCTTGGAAGGTTGTGTTTTTCTAGAAAGTTGTCCATTTCTTCTAGGTTATCCAGTTTGTTAGCATATAGATTTTCATAGTATTCTCTCATAAGTCTTTGTATTTCTGGGGTGTCTTTAGTGATTTTCCCTTTAATAATATTTTCCAAAATCAAATAACTCAAAAATAGTTGGAAAGTACCTGTACCATTCAATTATGTAACCCTATCTGGGAAAATTCTCCTTTTGCAATGCTTTAGGATAGACAAGATTGAGAAAATGTCCACAACCAAAAACTGTTTTAACCTTCAAAACTAATAAACATGGACCAATAGGAAGCAGATAATGAGAGAACTTACATATATCCCCCCAAATGATAATTCTCATATTGAAAACTTATAGTCCATAACTCCCAGCCTACAAACTCCCTTTGTATCTTATCATATCAATACTATGTTAGAGGCTTGGTGGGATTTTTAGCCTCAATAATTTGGTAAATATTTCACGATACTGTTTTACTTGACATGAAAGGCGTATTACTCCCTCTGCCTCCATCTACCTCAGATTTTCATTTTTCACATTGTCCTATACTTAAGATCAATGTCATTACAATTGATTCCTTCCTTGCAGATGAGTTTTTTCATTTTATATCTATAAAGTTGAATACATAAGGAATAATTATTGGCAATGAATTAGAATCTTTTGCCTATGGATTGTTTTCTTATGTGGAAGCATGCCTCATGATCACTATAAATTGTGATCTGGGTTCCTGAATTGACTCACTGCTCATTTTCTGCTTTTAGTACAGAATAATTTGGGTTGGTGGAGGATAGAAATCTATATCATTTATGTTAACTTTGTAGTGAAAATGTGAGGAAGTTAACTATATTGATAAACCCATTGCATTCATTTTGATATCAGGGCCCTGGCTTTTTAAGCCTCTTGTCATTTTATTGCATATAGCCTATGCCAAGATACTTCTCTGAACTTCTAAACAACTTTGTATGAAATGGGGTTTTGGACTAGATCATATTCAAGATCCCTTGATGCATGAAATATATATGAAGAATATATTTATGTCCTAGTTTCTGTTAGGATTCTGCAAAAAGCAGGCAATTATGAATAGTAGTGTAAGCAAATATTTTAATGGAAGTTAAGTTTGAAACACTTGTACACTACATTTGAACTTTGAACTTCTTTATAATGTAGACAATAGCAGGACAGGATGCTATACCAACTGTTTCACAGAACGTCTGTATATTTGAAACTCCATCAATAAATTAAAATTTTCATTAAGCTCTGGGAGATACAGGGAAATATATTTGACATATACTTTGTGACCCAATGATAACTGAAATAAAGTAAAAGTAAACATTAACCTAGCCATACCACATTTTAGGTACTCTGTGCTCTTAGGAAATGATTTTTGAACTTTGCCCTTGATTTCTGCTCTGGTTTGCTGCCTGTGCTGACATAACTGCTTTGTTGAAGAAAGACTCTATTCAGAGTGCTTGTATTTATCTTTAACTACATGTTTCAACTTAGGCTGATTTGTTTCATTTTTCTCTTATCTATTTTTGGATCATTACTGAATTTCTAGTTTTCAGTGATAATTTTGTATTAATAGAAGCTTATAGTAAAGTAATAAACATTGAAGAATGAAATCCAAGGAAAATTATGCACACAGTCTGTCTCATTTTAAGATTCATTGGATTCATTGAGGTGATTTGAGAATTTCTGTTCCTCCAATTTTCACTTCTGAGGAAATGTATCTTAATGATTATCCTAAAATTCCTTAGAATAATTTTCTTTACTAACCTACTCAGAATGGGGCTAAAGAGTTCCTTGAACGTACAGCACATTTCTACTTTATATAGTGTTATGAACACCTGCAGTTTATGAATGAACTAGTTTAACCAGTGACATAATGAGTCTCTGTTGTCAGAAAGCAGCCAAGCATTGAGCACTGCTTCATCAATGGCCATTAGACACTGCCTTATATTTGCACTGATCCTTGCTCTGACAAAAGAGAAGTTACTATGAGGGAATATCTCATTGTAGTTTTTCCTCCTTTGCTATATTCTTATTTGTTTCCCTTGTTTTTACAGGACTATAAAAGTCCATTATTCTACAGAATTTTTTAAATTTCTCAGTTTGCAACTTAACTGTCCCACTTCTACCTCTCTCATTTTATTGAGGGTCTACTTTGTGCTAGGTATTGTTTCAAGTGACTACCTACATTATTTCATTTAATCTTCACAGCAGTCCAAAAGGTGGATAGATAGGTATTACCTTTATTTTGTAGTTGAGAAACTGAGACCCAACGATGGTAATAAACTGTCCAGGCTCACACATTTGATAATGGGTAAAACTTGGATTTGAACCCAGATCTGTCAGCCCATAAAAATTTTTCATAGCTTTAAAGTCATGGTTTAAGGTTATTAGATTTTCTGTACGCAGTGTGTTATTCTCTGCACTCCTATGTTTTTCATCCATTCACAACTAATTTCACATTGTCAAGAGAAAGAGCTTTTATTATAGTTTACATAGTGTTACTTTACTATAAATATGTTTGTGCTTTGTTTTCAGGTAGGTTCTAAGATTCTAGAAGGAAGGAAATATGTTTCTTATTAATTTTGTTTTGTCACATGGTAGTTGCTTAAATGTGCTTATTTGATGGATTGATTTTATATTAGCACACATATTTTTCAGTCTGTTTTTCATCTCCATCATTTGGATATTTGAAAAGTCTTTCTGTTAACACTTCTGATTGTTACTGTTGTTACTCTTCCTTATCTGGCACACATAAGGTTTGAGGAAACAGGGAGAATAGCCCAGATACCCAAGGAATAGGATTAACCTGATTTCATTCTCTCACTAATGAAATAATAAGAGTTACTCACTGCTGTAAAACTAAGCTAAAGGCTTCATGCTAATTCTGAAAGAAGTAATATGTGCTATTTATGACTTGAATGTTTAAAAGAAAAATTTAAATGCTACTGTTTATAAAATTGTTCCATTGAATCAGATGCAGATGATTTTGATATTTCATAAAGCTTGCTGACCTATAGGTTAGCTTGATTTACAAAATGGGTTTATTTTCAAATAGTTGCCTTGTTATGGTATTTAACCAATTTATTTCTATTACTGGAAGTGGTTTAGGAACAAAATATCATTGTAGCAAATCAGTGGTTTAGCACACCTGTAAATGTCATGACTTGCAGTTCCTCTTGCTGGTTTCAAGGATCAGCTGACATAAATCAGTGTGTGATTAGAAAAGAAGAAATAATATGGCAGTTAAAATTCCAGTTTTTATAATTCTTTATACTTAGGTATTTTTTTTTTAAAGATTGCTACTTAATAATATATTTCTTAAAAATGTTAGTTTCACTTCTGTCTTTAAAGTAAAAGTAACATGGTAATTAAAATGTTCACATGAAATAATTATATTTCCTACTTAAAATCTCCCCAGGTTCCCATTTTCTTCATTCTCTTTTATTTTTTATTAAAAAAACTTTGTTTTCAAGGTGAGAAAATCTATTTCTCAGCAACTTCATTCTCTTTTAATAATCTATTTTTGGATTTTGTTGTTTAGTTTGCTGTTTATTGTTTAATTTGGTGTTTTAGTAGTTTTTGATATTTTTGGTGTTCTCATCTAATACTTCTTTCTTTCCTGTGCTTAATAGACATAGCTAGGAAAAAGTATTACATGATACCTTTAATAAATCCATGGCTAGCAGCTGTGTAGGTGTCTTTGAAAATACTGAGTAGTCCAGATGTATTGTCACATTATTAGCAACATGTTGGCATTTTGACTTCTTTTTGCCAGGAAGTTTAATTATCCTTTTCTCATTTCAAAATGGAGGTATAGTTCTAGAGGCCAGTAGTCTCTATAGTCAGAGATCTGTATTTTAAGGGCATGGTAAGTCTAACAGCACCCTCACAAATTCCAGTCTTGACTTTGGAATATTTTTTTCTTACTGATTGATTTAATGCAAAGAGGATTATTATTTTAATAATGTGTAGTGCTGACAACAGCATGTTTAGAATATGAGGATATCTAAAAATGTTAAGGAATTATGGAAGAGCTGCAAAATAGTGCAGAGCTCTTGATACCGTTCATCAAACTTCTAATGTTAACATCTCACATAACCTTAGTACAACTGGAACAGTACTATTAATTAAACTATAGACTTTATTTGAATATTACTAGGTAATGTACATTATTAATCTGCTATTTTTGGTTCAAGATCCAATCTGAAATGCACAATGCATTTAGTTTTCATGTCTCAATAGCCTCCAATTTGTGATAATTCCTCAGTTCTTTGTTTCATGACTATGAGAGTTTTGGAGAGTATTGATCAGGCATTTTATAATATATCTTGAGTTTGAATTGGTCTGATGTTCTCTCATGATAGGCTGAGCTTATGCATTCTTGGCAAGAATTTTATAGATGTGATTTTATGTCTTTCTTAGTATAACAGGAGGTGCACAATATACCTTATTACTGGTGATTTAACTTCAACACTTGGTTAAGTGATGTCCCTCAGGTGTCTTCACTATAAAGTTGCTATTTTTCCCTTTTTAATTAGTAAATATCTTCATGGGGAGATAAGTTGAGACTATACAAATATCCTGTTTCTCATTAAACATTTGTCTACTAATTTTATCTCCTATTGATTTGTCCTTGTGCCTCATAAAATTATTTTTTAGTTGCCATAACCCTTACAATACCATCTTTAAACAATCAGAATCTACATTTAAGTAATAATATATTCCTCATGTGTAGTGTGAAGACCTTATAGTACTGTATTTTCAATTCTCCTCTCCCATTTTTTTACACTATTATTATGTATTTTAGTTCTGCATATGCTGTAGTCACCATGTGTTGCTTCTATTTTTGCTTCAGTTAGTCGGTTGTTTTTAGAGTACGAAATGTGAAGAGAAAATTACTATTTTACTTTCATATGTTTAATTTCTTTCTTGGTTTTTATTGTTTTTTTGCTTGTTTCATTTCTTTGTGTAGATATACGTTTTTGTCTGGTATCATTCCTTCTGCCTGCACTATTTCTTTTAATATTTATTACAGAGTACATTTGCTGGCAATAAATTCTCACAATTTTTTGTCTGATGAATTATTTCTTTCTTTATTTTTGAAAGATACTTTTGTATGTATGGATTTCTGGGTTGACAGCTTTTTTTTTTCCCCCTCCAACACTTTAAAGATGTCATTGCTATTTTCTAGCTTTCATAGTTTCTGGAGAGAAGTCTGTTACCATCCTTAGATTTGTTTTTCTGTATGTAATGTCTTTTTCCTCTCCTCTGGCCACCTTTAAGATTTTCTCTTTGTGTTTGTTTTTCAGCAGTTTGAATATGATCTGCCTAATTGTGTGTGTGTGTGTGTGTGTGTGTGTGTGTGTATGTGTGTGTAGCTTTTGTAGCCATGTTTAGTATTGTTGGATCCGTGGTTTTGAAGATTGTTTTTTCTTTTTTATTGAGACTAAATTCATATAACACAGTTAAACATCTTAAAGCATATAGTTCAGTGGCAGTTAGTATATTCACAATGTTTTGCAACCAACAACTCTCTTTAGTTGGTTTCAAAAATTCTTGGTTATTACTTTCTTTCTGCTCTTTTCTTTCTTTCTGTTCTGTGTTTCTGGCTATGCATGTATTAAATAGTTTGATTTACAAACTATTAGTACAGCTTTTGGATACTTTGTTCTGTTTTTCCCCTTCTTTTTTTCCTGTGTTTCAGTTTGAGTAATCCTTATGGACGTATCCTCAAGTTCACTGATTCTATCCTTGGTGGTATCAATTCTCTCTTGATAAGCCTGTGGAAGACATTGTTTATCTCTGTTACTGTATATTTTATTTCTAGCATAATTTCCATCTTAATGCTGAATTTACTTATCTGGTCCTGTACATTGTCCATTTTTTTCCATTATAACCTTTAACACATTAGTCAAAATCATTTAAAAATTCCCTATCAGTTTTACCATCTGTATCCTACCTGAGTCTGTTTCTGATGATTTCTTGTCACTTGGAAATGTGCTTTCGATGACTTTTGGTATGCTTTGCAGTTTTTTGTTGAAAGCTGTGCATGTAGCATAGTAGAGAGTAAGGTACATAATTTTAATGCCTGGAAATGGGCATGCCTTTCTTTATGCTAACACTTCATTCGGTGCAGGTATTTGAGTTGATTAATTTTGTGTTGGGTTCGGTTTGAGATTTATTTCTCTTATGACTTTGCATAATACACCAAAGCCTTTAAATTATTCTGATACCTTGTGTCCTTATGTTTAGGATGTTGACTTGTTTGCTAGAGGTTTTATTGTTTTTGTTTTTTCTTTTTCTTTTAATGATTGTTCTACCTTCAGCTTTTGGTTTTCCCTTTGAGCCATGCTTTAGAGCAGGTCTGTCTCTTGCAAGTTACTCTGCTAGGTAGAATGGCTATGGGGACTGGCAGGCATTCTCTGTTCTGATACTGTTTCAGTCTTTTTGCAGTCATTGGGTCTCTGGGTCTTGGGTTTGTGGCCCTTTGAAACCTCTTGTCTCTCTCCAGTTATAATTCTGGGCCCAGCATGTTTGCCTGACCCTCTTCCAGGGTAGAGGACTTTTTTCCACCTTTCTCTTCTTCTGGTTACCTAATGGGTGACTTATCACCCTAAGATGACAATGTTTGTTGCCTTTTCCCCCTCAGATTAAGGCTTTTGTTTCATGAGGTTGATGGAAGAGTCCTGGCAAAGTTATGTGTTCTTCCCACAGTGCCTGCTGCTCTTCTCCCTTTCTTTTCCACGTTAGTAGACATTTCTCAGTACTCTACCATGTTCTTGTTGTTTTTCTTATGTGAGCACGTGGTGTAGTGTTCATGGAGAAAAAGTCTGCAAGAACTTGCACCCCCACTGTATTTGCCTTAACTTTCTCACCAGTGTATTGTTAGTCTCCAGCAATTTGTCAATCACCCTAGTAAGCTGGTGCTTTTATCTTGTCTGTCTGCATGCACCTATGTTAGATTTTGGGTCAGTAGTTTGTGCTGTGATCTAAGCATTCCAATCTGTTCCAGAAAAGTCATGAACTTGCTATTTCTGTCTCCATTATAAGGTTAGAAGTAGCACTCTTTCCAGTTCTTTAATGCTCCATTGTTACTACTTTGAAAAAGCACTGTAATTTCAGTTTGTATTTCTTCCTTTCCTAATAAATGTTTGGTAGATGGTTTTAAAATTTCCAAATGTGAGGTCCTCTTTGTTTTCTTGTTTTTGTTAGTAACTTCTCACTCCTTTATTTTGTATTCAAGGTATTATTTGTAACATTTCTACTTTGTGGAAATTATTTCTTTGTGACCTAACATTTGATTGATTTTTGTGTATGTGTCATTGGCTTTTGAGAGAAGGTGTGTTTTCTGTTATCAGAATGTAGAGTTTAACATATATCCATAAGGTCTTAGAAGACCTTGTGTATTGACAGTGGTGTATTTAAGTTTCCTATTTTTAGTGTTTCTGTGTCTCTAAATCTGCTGTAGTTTTTTCTTCATGAAGTTGGTTTCTGAGTTGATTCATGCATTCATATTCATGAGTAATAACTTCATGGTGAACTGTGGCTTTTTGCATTGAAAAGAGACCTTGGCACATGTAATGCTTTGGGCTTGAATTCTACTTTGTCTAATATGAGATGGCTAACTGCAGTCTTTTTTGTTTCCATTAGTTTGATATTTTTATTTTAGTCATTTTGAACTACTTTGTCTTAGGCATATTTCTCTCTCTCTCTCTCTCTCTCTCTCTCATTACATAAATTAACCCATTTGTTTTTGTCTAGCAATGCTTCAAATTGTGGTGCTTCTACTGGTCTTTCAATTCTTCAGTCTTCTGATGGCCAACTTTACTGTGACAGAAGTGGTGGTGTAGGTTCAGGCACCATCAGCTACTGTTTTCATGTAGGAACCACAGTGCCAGATCCTGACAGCTTGTCTATATTGGTTTTGCCACAAAAGGAGCAAGTGTACTTGGTGTGTTGGTTTATTTCAATTTTCTTTACCATTTTCCTGAGGGAGGCACCATAATGGTTCCCATATTTACTGACAATTCTGACCTTCTTAGTGCATTTCAACATGTTGCTGCCAACTAGGTGCAAGCCAAGAGAGGTTGTGTATCTCTTGTATATAGCGTATAAATGAGTGTTGTTTCAAGAGCTAAATTGAAAGTGTTTTTTTAATAGCTAAATCCATTCATAGTCACTAATATGATTGATGTGTTTGGTTTCATTGCTGTCATTATTTAAATTTATGTGTGCTTGTGCTTGCTATGCTTTCTGTGAGATATATTTTCTTTGCTTTTATTTACATTTATTATTTTTCTTGTATTTAAGAAGGCTTATATTCTTGTGGTTACTTTTAAACTTCTTTAAACATTCTTGGTCTCATGTTTTCTTTTTAACTTTTTACTGTGTGATTTATCAGTTTTTAAGTATTCTTTAAGCTTATCTTTGCCCTGAAGCACTCAATATGCTTATTCTATTTCCCTCTTTCCCTCTTCCTTCTTACAAAAAGTTGCATTATTTATATTTTTTCTTAACATTTAAATTTGCCCATTATTCTTTTACCCTGTGCCCCCTTTGTTTGTAGAGGTGTATATTAATACATTTTTTAAAGTACTCATTATCAGTCCTTTTTCTCAAGTTTTCTTAGTCATCAGTTCGTTGGATGAAACTCTTCCTCTAGTAGATTTCTTAAGAAGGGCTGATTGGTACAGAATTCCCTAAGTTCTTATATGTTGAAAACTTCTGTCATCTTGATACTTCAAAGATAGTGTGGCAATATATAAAACCTTTGATTCATACTTTCTTTAATTAAATTTTATACTGCTTCATTATTGCTTTTCTTTATATATTGGTTTGGAAACTCTGATGCTAGTCTTATTCTTTTGCCTTTTTAAGTTACTGATCTTTGCCTGGAGGCCTTGAGAATTTTGTCTTTATATTTGAAATGTAGTAGTTTTAGTAGAGTATGTCTCCAAGTTGTTTATTCTTTATTAATTTTCTCCAGGCATCCAGTGAGCTATTCAATATATAGATTTGTCTTTTTGTATTTCTGGAAAGCTTTCTTAGATTGTAGTTTTAAATTTTAATTTTGTTCCATTGTTGTGTTTTCCTTTTTCAGAGACTGACTGACAGTATGAATATTATTTGTCTCTCTTCCACTTTCACTTCTTTCTCTCTGATTTCTTCACTTTTTTCCATCATGTTATTTTCATTCTCTTGATTGTTCTCCTGCCTTTCTTCAGTACCCCTCACTAAATTTTGTTGACCCTGTTTTCCCTTGGGTACCTTGTGTTTTATTTTTCATTTCTGAGAGAATTTTTTCTTTCTCTTTTTTTTCCTGAATATCGTTAACTTTCTTTCATTTCTTCTTGCTTTTTTTCTCTTCCTGATGTTCACAGTTTCTGAATTTTAGAATTCAAAGTGGTTTTTCATACTCATAAATGCTTACCTAAATATTTACATATACTGTTTAGAATATTGATTTATATTTTGTTTCTGCTTTATGTTTTTTTAAGGAGGAAATTTCCTTCAGTAGACAGTGCATGAAATTTCATTTTCTGACTTTTTTTGCAATAGCTCTTATATATTTGTTGATTTGTCTGTGTATGTTCATTTTTATGATAATGGAGTGATGTACAAGATTTTTATTTAATGGCGCCCTCTTCTGTCAGTTCAGCAAAGTTCAAATAACTTGAGCTGGATTTTTGGTTGGTTGGTTTTGGTGTGTGTGGCGCGGTGAGTTGAGGGGTGGTAAGGAGTAATGAATGATTTGATTTTTATGGTTCTCTTGTCTTATGAGACCCTAAATTTTCCCGTTTACTTCTTTTCCCCTACACTACTTAATTACCAAAGGGAGTTTCTCATTTTCTATTTGCTGTTTTTTCTCTGCAGAAGTTACGCTTCTTAAACTGTCCCTTTAAGTCATGCCTGCCCCATTAAGTTGTGCTTTTTTTGAAGTCCTTTCCCTGTAATCTTTGCTCTGATATGTTCATACACTTTTAGGGCTTTCAGACAGATAGGACTTAGTTCTCAGATAGTTTTAGAGCATTTTTAATCTTCTTTAGCTTCCGGGACTTTTCTCGATGTGTCTGGGTCTGTCTTTATGGTAGAGGGGAGGGACTAGGAATTTGAGGGATCATGTTCTGGGATTTGATAATTTTTTTTTCTTTATTCATAGTTATTTTGAAGTTTCAGTATTCTACAAGTCATGATGAGGGCATGATTTTTGCTCAGCTTTATCTTGATGTTTAGTATTGTTTGGATGGTGTAATAGGCTGGGTTCAATTGAGATATAGAAAACTACAGAGTAGGTTAAACAGATGAAGTTTAACATAATGACTGTGATAAATGAGTAAGCAGAAGTTATAAGGAAACTCTATATTGTAGGGCTGAGGTAGAGTACTAAAGGAAGGACAAATGTAGAAGGGATTTATTTATACTTCATTGAAAAACTAATTGAGCCCACTGAATAGAAAGTTAATATTTGGCTATGCCAGAAATGGTTTATAGTCACTGGACAAGTATTAGCACCCTCTAGTTTTCAGATGGGGTAGCAAATCAGTATTGTCAATGATGCATAGTGGGCTTTCATGGAGTTAAGGATTCTCTGGGTACAGGCAGGCAGCATGTGGAGGATGGGGGACTTTCAGGAGTTGCAGTGTGGTGTGAACCCTCTGGCCACAGGCAGGCTATATGTACAGGGGCTTACAGAGGGATTCAGGGTACTGGTTGGTAGACAGGGAATCTTTGGACACTCATTTCCATGTTGGGAAGGTCATGAAAAGATTATCACTAGGCCGAGACTGCTAATTTGCAGTGGGACCATGTTCTGGGCCCATAATGTGCAGAACTCCATTGGGTGTTCTCAGCCCACACTGCTGGCCCCCATGCTTCTGAATACCTACCGTGGTTTTGGATTTAGACAGAGATAGTTGGCCTTGGTAACATCTCTCTTCCCACCATCTGTCATGATACTCTATAAAGCTAATATATAATTCCAAAATGTGTTTATGTCCTTCACCTATTAATTCAAATATTGTATTGAATCTGTACTATGCTCCACCATTTTTCTAGATACTGGGAATATAGCAGTTAACAAGATAAACAAGGTCTAAGGTTATTGGAACTTGTAGTTTTGGGTGGGTTGGGAACCAGATTATCTGCAAGTAAACTTACAAATACACAATATAATTTTAGAAAATGATAAGTACCATGAAGAAAACAAGACAGGATTAAAGATATAGAGAGGGTTGTTATATATCGTGGATTCAGGTAAAGTTATTTTGTGGGGTAGCATTTTCTCTGATACCTGAGAATGAGGTATGTGAAGATCACCAGCTTTGTAATGATCTGAGAAAAAAAGAAAACATTTTGGAGACATAGGGAAGAACAAATGCAAAGGCCCTCAGGTGTGACCCAATGTGTGTTTAAAGAAGAGATCGTGGCAAGAGTATAGTGAACAAAGGAGAAAGAATGCTAACGAAAGTCAGAACAAGAGATAGGGATCTGATTCTGTAGGACTCCGGATAAGAATTTTGTTTGTATCAGTAGCATTTACACTTGGTAACTTATCACCCAAAAATGATTTTCTCATTAATGCATGAAACACTGAAATACATACTTAAAAATTATTTAGATTACAAAATAGTGTTCTCTTGCATTAGACCTCAAGTGACAGCTATATAATAACTGTCAATGAAGGAATTTAATGGAAGAACTCATTACTATTCTGAAGAAATCATTACCCAGACTCTTAGTTCATTTTGTATCTACTTCATTTTCACCATTTGAACTACATTGATCTAGGAGCTCAAAATCAGAATGAAAGTATTGGTTCTAGTCAGTCAATGTGAAAGGGTTAAATACTCTTAGTAAGTGTAATGAGGCTCAGTACAGTTAGTGTATCTGTACCCAGCACTCCTATTGTGAGTGACAAGACTCAATATATTTAGACAAAGTAAAACAGGATCTTACATTTTTGATAAGTGAGTGAAATGAAGTCCAGAATTCAAAGTAAGTTAGAGAGTACAATGAGGCCCTTGCATTCCTAGTCAGTCAGGAAGTATAACAGAGTCCAAATCTCTTAGTCTGGAAATGTAATGATCCAGCATTCCTAGTTAGTCAGAAAGTATAATGGTCCAGCACTTAACCAGATATTGCTTAGCAACTGGTATGAAGGTTTGATGGAAAGGAAATAGAAATCAATGGTGAAGGTGAAGTTTTGAAAGCATTAATTTACTCAAGCCATGCTTCTGACTTAGCTCCTTAAAATTTTATACCTCATATGTGGGTTTTTCTTTTTACTGTAATAAGTTGTTTTTAAAAATCTTTTACTGTCTGGCTTTTCATTCTCTCAGTATTTCTGTCTCCTGTCATATTAATTGATTGGTTAATTCAAAATGTTGCTTTTTTAGTAATGTCATATCTTTTTTTCTTTTTTCTGTTTGCTAGTCAAAGGCCTAGAGTTCTTACCTTATATTCCTTTTTATTAAAACCTTAAAGGCAAAGAAGCAAATGAAAAATATAACTAAGTTTAGCCTTTTTCTGAATTTACTACTATTAATTATATTTAAAAATATATTATTTGTGTTTTAATACATGGATAATAGATATAATTGGAAAAATTGCGAACTATATAAAAGCAACAAAGTAGAAAGGCACTTATAATCTGAAACTACAGCTTTTGTTTGATATTTTGGTATAGTTCCTTTTAGTCGTCTTCTCCTATGCTTATGTATAAGCATACATAAAATTGTATCATTTTTTAAAAACCTATTTTGCGTAACACATTTCTTAGAATTTTTTGAAACCTATGGATGGGAAAAAGTACCATAAAAGTTAAAGACAAAAATTTTATTTGCATCTTCAAAGAGATTTAGGAGTAGTCTATCAGCATGGGTCTTTTTCATTTACTGTCCTGTTTTGTTGCTGAAACTCTTTTAGATCTTACTCATTGCTTCAGTAGAGCCATTACTGCCCCAGATCTTTGAGCCAGGTTAATGCTGCAGTTGGGAATGTGAGGTTACTGTTACCACACTCATACTTCATATTCACTGTTAGCTATATTTGTTAAAGTACCACGTACTAAGGGCTGGGTCCATAGGGACTTTCAGTTTCAGTAATATGTAGTGTCAGTACCAATCTTATGTTAATAACCCATTGTAATTTTTTATTGACTAAGCAGTATTCCATTGTAAGATGCCCCACGACTTACTTAATTCATTTCCTATTGATACATATTTAAGTTCTCAGTTTTTCTCTATTTATTATAAACAAAACAGTGGTGCAGCAAATATACTTATATTACTTGTTTGACAATTTCCTTGTGATATATTCCTAGAAGTGAAAATGTTCAGTTAAATTTGATGTGAATTGTCTCATTGCATTTGTGAAATATACTAAGTTATAAGTAACAAAGTTTATCTTTGCTAACACTAGGCGGTATGGAGTATTTTTTTAGGTGTCATTTTTATGAAGTGAAATGCGTAGATCTTAAATATGCAATTAGATGAATTTTAACAATTCTATACATCTGTGTAAGTAATAACCTCTATCAATATATAGATCGTTTCCATTATCACAAGAGTTCTTGTGAATCTTCCTTATGTGTTTATAGGCCATTGATTTATACTTTTTGGTAAAGTACCTAGTCAGATCTTTTGTGCATTACATTTAGATTGTTTATCTTCTTATTTTACTGAGTTATGGACATTTTTTATAAAGACACTAGTCCTTTGTCAGATATATGTGTTGTAAGTATTTTCTTCCAATATATGGCTTACATTTCATTTTTTTAATTGAAGTATTGTTAATGTACAATCTGATACTGGTTTCAAATGTGCAACACAGTGGTTCAGCAGTTCCCCATATTATTAAAGCCTTGCCTACTCTAGTGCAGTTACTATTTATCAGCAGAGAAAGATGTTACAAAATCACTGACTATATTCTCCATGCTGTACTACCATCCCCATTTCATTTTCTTAATGATGTCTTTTGAAAAACAGAGGGATTTAATTTTGATGTTCAATTTATGAATTTTTTTTAGTGTTCATGCTTTTTTGTCCTATCTAGGAAGTCCTTGCCTTATACATGGTCACAAAGATTTTCTTTTCTGTTTTTCCCTAGAAGTTTTATAGTTTTAGCTTTTGTGTTAAGGTATATATCCATTTTGAGATGATTGTGAAGTATGGTGTGAGTTTAGATTTGAAGCTCTTTTTATTTTATTTTTTCGGTCAAATGGTGTCCAGTTGTTCCAGCCCCACTTTTGAAAAAGATTATTCCTTCCTCAGTAAATTACCTTATTGCCCTACTGAAAATTAAAACTTAA
The DNA here is from genome assembly GCF_030020395.1 of Manis pentadactyla. NCBI lineage: Eukaryota > Metazoa > Chordata > Mammalia > Pholidota > Manidae > Manis > Manis pentadactyla. The sequence goes on along the minus strand of NC_080022.1, from coordinate 40,498,539 downwards.
ACTTACAGAAATGTTTTACTATGGCTTTGAGGAATGGGTTTGTTCATAGTGTTGTAGTATATGGAATCAGGATTTAGGCATTTTATTTCTAGAAGTTGATTAATTTGGATAAGCCTTTGTTTTAATTTTTTGCTTTTTTCCCTTTTTGTATATCTTGGGGTGGCTATAGTAGAATCTGATTTGTAATGTGATTATTTTCAGCAGGACATGTTCAGATTTTTTTCACTTTCTTTTTTAAATTACTAGTTTTGCCAAATTATCTTCTAGTATTGAGAGGTAAACAGGTTCATAGTCATCTGGAAATAGTTGTTAGAAGGATCTGACAGATCATGAGCTTCCTTTGGACACCACATTCTCCTTTCCTGTGAAAGCCTAAGATGTTAGATTTACCAAACAAAATCTGATCAACAATATTTAAGTTCATTTCTCCATTACTTGTATTTGCTTACATCTTTTTCTGTTGTCAGGCCAACAATGGTCATGGTCTTATGAAATTCTGGTTGAATATAACACCTGGAGATACAGTAATTTATAAATATGAAATAAGACTCAAGACTGTAAGTGCTGGACTTCCTTGCGTACCAAAAAATGTGCATTTTGAGTGTTTGGAAGTATGTGAACTTGGAGTTTGCGTGGCCTGCCATCCTGCTGTGGCCATTTGCTTGGTATTGATATCACCATTATAAACTAGTATAAGCAAATGTATTTCATGAGTAGGCAACAGCTTGATTTTTTTTACTATTATTTATAAAAATAATATAAATTTAGTTACTACAGAAATGAACTCCTTTTCTTCTGTTTTTCTACATGGTGCCAACAAGAAATGTGCAGTCATTAAGCAAGTGGCAGGCTAATAAGTGTATATTATTTTTATCAGAAAAACTTCTCTACTTCTTGCAATAGAGAGTTTTTTGTGCTCTGAATACATCAAGAAAACAGTAACTGAGGTCTTAGGAGTGCTTGTGATAGCACAACTAGGTTGAATATTCTCCCCCTAGTAGTTTAATAATAATCACTTTTTTCAGTGTTATACCCTGGTAGTGAGTACTGAAAAATCTTTAGATTCCAACTTTTCTCTCCCAGAGATTGGTTTGAGTTATAAATTTCAATCTGGTTGGATACTTTCATTGTTAAAATGATAAAAAGAGTTATTGTTAAATCTAAAAATAATAGTGATGTACATGTTTCTAGTTATCACATTTAAGAAATTTTTCAAAGTAAAACAAAATCCTGTGCATATGTCACTCTGAGAGAAAACCATGATTTTGTGATATTTATATTTACAAAAACTAGTAGCATCTTTGATAGCAGTTTGTTGTCACAGATATTTTCCAGAGAGATTCCAGAATACTGTTTTTTCTAGTTAGTACCTTATACATACCAATGTATACATTTACTGTATAGTTTTCTGTGGTTACCTGGATTTCTCGGATTAAAACTTTCTTAACAATTCAGATCTTTGAAAGGTACCAATTGTTGAATATCAGTTATAGATTCTTCACTTTTTTTTTTTAAAGAAGCATCTACCGCCTTATGGCTTCTGCAGGCTTTAGCCCAGGTGGTTTAGTCTGAAACCATCCTGTCTAGTACACCAAAGGAAATTTATGAAGTTGAGCATGCCTTATGATTTGATTTTGGTGGAGGGAGGTGAGAAGCACTTTGTGGTCTTAAAGGGCACATAGTATAAAAGAGTTTTCCTTTTCCCAATATATTCTACTATTTTCATAAAACTGATGACTGAATTGAGTTTCTGGGTTGGTTATGTGTTTGACACAATTGTTATGGTTATGGTTAGATCATAGAATTATGTCAATTGTTGTCTTTGACCTTACATAATGAAAATCATTTGATTAGCCTTTTACCTCTTTTGTAGATAACAAAGATTTCAAATTAAAGTCAATGCATGTAAGATGTTACAAGCTTCATAAAGAAGAACATCACCTATGTAGTGTTCTTGCCAAAAATGTTTAAATGAATCTAATCATGAAGAAACAATCAGACAAATTCAAATGGTGAATTACTGTATAAAATACCTGGTTTAAAATTGTTAGTGACAAGTAAAAGCAAAAAAAAAAAAGGTGGGGGAACTATTCTAGATTAAAGGAGACAGGAGACAAGACAGCTAAATGTAATCAATGCATGACCCTTAAATGGATCTAGAGCCAAAACAAGAACAACAAAAACAACACATATTTGTAAAGGGCCAATTGAGATAGTTGGAGAAATTTGAATATGCACTCTATCTTAGATGCAATATAGTGTCAACTTTTAAACTTTTTGAATGTCATAATGATATTGTGGTTATATAGGAGAATGCCCCTGTTCTTAAGTTTAAATACTGATGTAAAGTTTCATAATGTCTACAGGTTACTTTTAAATGTTTCAAAAATAAAATAATGTGTGTATAAGGCCAGAGAACATGAAAATAAATTTGGCAAAGTGTTAATAATTATTGAATTATGTGAAAGGTGTATTGGTGTTCATTGTACTGTTCTTTCATCTTTTCTCTAGCTTGAACTTACCAAAACAAAAATCTTGGGAGACCAAATCTCCACAAAGAGTAAAATTTGAATTTAGGATGGTGCCACTTTATTTTGGTTTGATTTTTTGTCTTTGATCATGTGTTTTGCAAGAGGTTATTTAATATTATATGCTCAGTATTTATTTATTAATTGATTTCCTGCATTTTAATAATGCTATTCCATGATTTAGTATGTTTTACAGTTTAAAGAATATATGTAAAGGATTATATACACACTATTCCCATTTTTGAAATAGGTAAGATAGGTGGTGTTTTCTTCATTTTACAGATGAGCAGTGTGAGGTTTAAAGAAGTATACCTAAGGTTATAGCCAACCACCTTCATGTTCAGATTTCTCTCCTAAGCGGAGTCCTCTCTCTGTCTAATCACTCAAATAAACATTTCCACCTGAATGTCCAACAGGTATCTTAAATGCAGTGTGCCAGTCGTCTTCTTCTTCTCTCTTTATATTCTGTTTTTAGTTTAACAGTGCTTTGATCTACCCAGATGGACCGGTCAGGCACCTGGATATCATTCTATAGTTTCCATCTTCTTATCTAATTGGCTCCATGGGAAGAAGAAATGGGAAAAGAGAACTAATATTTTCCATGTACCTATTCAATAATTATTCTATGTGTTTGCTGATTTCCATAAATCATATTAAACCCTCCCAGCAACCACTGTGTTGATGGTATCTCTATTTTTACAGTTCCATAGTAGAGATTAGGAAATAGGCTCAATGAAGTTAAGTGGTTTGACCTAAGTTACAGAGCTTATAAGGAATGAACTGAGATCTTACAATTTCTAAAGACTTCATTCTATCCAATGTTCCTAAGCAAATTTCTCTTACTTGTTATGACACTACCAATGCATGTCTCAGTTTGGATTACTGAAAGATCCTACTTAAGCAGTCTTTCTGCTGTCAACCTAATTTCTTTTAGTTCAGCTTCCATGCTGTTGCCAGAATGATCTTTCTAAAAAGCAAATCTGGTCTTACCACTTCTTTTCATTGATAGGATAAAATAGCAAACTAATTACATCATATGATATAGTACCTATCTACTTCTCTTTCCTCAACTTTACATGCTTCCTCACATCTACCCTACTCACCAGCCATGCTGAAAAAATAAATTGCAGCTGCTACCATCTGTCATGACTGCATGCCTTCATATTTGCTATTACCCTAGTTCTTTAACTCTTTACCATGTTATATGTTGCACTTATTGTGCAGGATTCTAAAGTCTTCCTAACACCTTCAACTGGTTGAGCTAAGTGTTTTTTCTTTGCTCTATGCATATTTCTATCATAGAACTACATTTTATCTGTTTTTTTTATACCTTTTTCTCTACAACTCTGAACTCATTGAGGGACATAGCTCACACATATGGGGTGCTCCATAAGTGTTAATGGACCTCCATCTAATCATAATACTACGAAAATACTTTTCCTTAGGGGACCTGGTGTATACTGGTTTTTCACAGACATTTTGCGACTTTAATACTTATTTGTTTTATTCATCCTCAGTACTGAATGGTAATTGGGGAACCTAATTTCTAGTTTGGGATCTGCCCCTTATTTAGTATACTCTTGTAGGTGAGTCAGGTAATTTTCTAGGCCTCAGTTACCTCATCCAGTTACTGACAGGTTGAATTAAATATTTTCTGACTCCCCTCCCCCATCTTTCCTTGTGATTGTGATGTTATGATTCCATCCAGGAGGTTTTTGAGCAGAAATGTGACACAATGACAGTGGTATTATAAGATTCCACTTTGACAGAATATCTATGATGGATTTGGAAGTGAATAGATTGGATAGATGCAGAGAAACCAGTTAAGAGAATAATGTGGTTTGATGAGTATCTGGAATAGGATCAGTAGTTGGGAAAGAAGAAGTAATCATGAGAGAAGCTTTACAATTTGAAATGGTAAGGGGAGAGTAAAGTCAGGTGTCTTCTGTCCAACTCCCTCTCCCCCACCAAATGGATTACAGGATTCAAAACCTGTATTGAAGTTTGTAGAAACCTAGATTTCTATTTCAATAGAAATGAAACTAGGGGAATAAAGGCATACGTCATTTTATTGCACTTCACTTCATTGCCCTCCACAGATGCATTTTTTACAAATTGAAGGTTTATGGTAACCTTGTATCTAACAAGTCTGTTAGTGCTATTTTTCTAACAGCATTTGCTCAGTTCATGTCTCAGTGTCATACTTTGGAAATTATTGCAATATTTCAAACTTTTTCATTATTACAAAATTTGTTATGGTGACCTGTGATCAGTGATCTTTGAAATCACTATTGGAGTTGTTTTGGAGTGCCATGAACCATACCCATGTAAGATGTTGAACTTAATTGATAATTGTTGTGAGTGTTCTGACTGCCCCAGCAACTGGCTGTTCTTCCCATCCCTCTCTCTCCTCAGGCCTCCCCATTCCCTGAGACACAGCAGTATTGAAATTAAGCCTATTAGCAATAACCCTACGGTGTTCTCTAAGTGTTTAAGTGAAAGAAGAGTTGCACTCTGTCACTTTAAATCAAAAGGTAGAAGTGATTAAGCCTAGTGAGGAAGACATGGAGAAAGTTGAGATAGGACAAAAACTAGGCCTCTTGCACCAGACTGTTAGCCAAGTTGTGAATGCAAAGGATTCTTGAAGGAAATTGTAAGTGCTTCACCAGTGAACACATGAATGATAAGAAAGCAAAACAGCCTTGTTGCTGACATGGAGAAAGCTTTAGTGGTCTGGATAGACGATCAAACCAGCTACAACATTCCCTTACGCCAAAGCCTAATCCAAAGCAAGGCCCTAACTCTCTGCTATAAAGGCTGAGAAAAGTGAGGAAACGGCAAAATAAAAGTTCGAAGCTAGCAGAGGTTGGTTCATGAGGCTTAAGGAACGAAGTGGCTCCGTAACATCAAACTCCAAGGTGAAGCACCATGTGCTTATGTAGAAGCTGCAGTAAGTTATCCAGAAGATATAGCTATAATAATTAAGGGATGTAGCTACAATAAACGACAGATTTTCAAGGTGTGCAACACAGCCTTCTGTTGGAAGAAGATGCCATCTGGGACTTTCACAGCTAGAGAGAAGTCAGTGCTTTGTTTCAAAGCTTAAGGACAAGCTTACTCTCTTCTTAGGAGCTAATGCAGCTGATGACTTAGGTGGAAGCCACTGCTCATATACCATTCTGAAAATCCTAGGGCCCTTCAGAATAATGCTTAATCTACTCTGCTTGTGCTCTACCAATTGAACAACAAAGCCTGGATGACAGCACATTTGTTTGCAGCGTGGCTTACTGAGTACTTTAAGCCTGCTGTTGAGATCTACTGCTTATAAGAAAAATTCCTTTCAAAATATTACTGCTCACTGACAATGCACCTAGTCGCCCAAGAGCTCTAATGGAGATGTATAATGAGATTAATATTGTTTTCATGTTTGCTAAGACAGTATTCATTCTGAAGCCCATAGATCAAGAAGGCATTTTTTGACTTACAAGTCTTATTATTTAAGAAAGACATTTCCTAAGGCTATAGCTGCCATGGATAGTGATTCATCTGATGGAAGGGACAGAGTACATTGAAAACCTTATGAAAAGGATTTACCATTCTAGATGCCATGTAGAACATTTGTGATTCATGGGAAGAGGTGAAAATATCAGCATTAACTGGAGTTTGGAATAAGTTTATTTCAACCCTCATGGATTTGAGTGGGGGAAGTAAGTGCACATGTGGAAATAGCAAGAGAACTAGAATTAGAAGTGGAGCCTCAAGATATGACTGAGTTGCTGCAATCTCATGATAAAACTTTAATGAATGAGGATGCTTCTTATGGGATGACCAAAGAAAGTGGTTTCTTGAAATAGAATATTTTCTTTGTGAAGATGCTGTGAAGATTGAGATGACAGCAAGGGATTTAGAAAATTACATAAACTTAGTTGATTAAGCAGTGACAGGTTTAAGAAGATGGACCTCAATTTTGAAAGAAGGTCTATTGTGGGTAAAATTCTATCAGATAGCATTACATGCTGTAGAGAAATTGTTCATGAAAGGAAAAGTCAATAGATGTGGCAAACTTCCCTGTTGTCTTAGGTTAAGAAATTGCCACAGCTGTAGCAAATTTGAGCAACCACCACCCTGATCAGTCAGCAGCCATTAACATCAAGGCAAGACCCTCCACCAGCAAAAAGATTGTAACTCACTCAAAGCTCAGATGTTAGTTAACACTTTTTAGCAGTAACATATTTTTTAAATCAAGGTATGTGCACTGTTTTTTTTAGACATATTACTATTTATTGCACACTTAATAGACTATAGTAGAATATAAACAATTTTATATGCACTGGGAAACCAGAAAATTCATTTGACTCACTGTGATACTCATTGTGGTGGTCTGGGACTGAATCCCCAGTATTTCCAAAGTATGCCTGTAAACACCTTGAATTGTCTCTAATTTCTGCCTTAGCTTCAAAAGAGAGTAAGAAATGGAACTTCATTACCAGATATGTAGTCATTCCAGATTTACACAGAAAATACCTTATTTTCCCACTTGAGGGAAAGCTCCCTAAAAACAGAGAGAGAGGGTTATCATTCAGAAGCAGCAAAAACAGGAAAAAAGATTGGAAAACTCTAATAAAAAAACCCCCACTATTTGAACATGTTCATTATATTCAAAGACTGAAGTTTTTGGTTTTGAGAGTTTCGTCACTGGGATATGCACTGTGGAGAAGGTCTCTTGCTAGTATTTTTGCATTTGCACTCTTAAATTTAACATTTGTTGAGCTCTCATACTTGTCAGCTGGGAGCTTTAGAAAATTTCTTTACTGTAAGGATGCTACTGGCACTTATTTCTCCAGACAGTCAAGAAATCCAAAAAATTCTGGTATAAAATTCATACTAAGTCTGAAAAGTGCCATGAACGATCACTTTGATCCTGTCACTACTGCTGGATTCTGTGCCAGTATGGGACAATGGTAACAACCATCGAGGCAGGTGGTGTTAACGTCTCTACTACTCTAAAAGCTCTTAATAATGGTTACACTGGATTTGAAATATGTTGAGAGGGAGTGTATTGGTTTTCCGCATTACATCCTTTATGTTTTCCCTACCACACTGTACATTCATGTTTCTCATAGCAAGTATATTTGTTTCCTGGGGTTGCTGTAACAAATTACTGTAAACTTGGCATCTTAAAACAAGAGAAATTTACTCTCTTACAAGTTTGAAGGCCAGAAATACAAAATCAATATTTTGGCAGGGTCATATGCCTTCTGAAGGGCTTAGTGGAGAATCCTTTTTTGCCTGTTCCAGTTTCTGATGGCTTCTGTTGTTCTTTGGCTTATGGCACCCTAACTCCATTCTCTGCCTCCAGCTTCAAATGGCCTTTTTTTCTATGTGTCCTATTTTTTTCTTTGATAAGGATATTGTTTTTGAATTTAGGGCTCACCCTATTCCAGTATTATCTCATCTGAATCCTTACCTTACTCACATCCATAAAGACTATTTCCAAACAAGGTCACATTTTTAGGTTATACCTTAACATGAGTTTTATTGGCATCCTATTCAACCCACTACAGGAAAGTGCTGGCAATTCGAGGTAACTCTAACTGGTGGAGACTTTGTTTTCTTTTGATAGTTTTCATTCATTTGTTCAACAAACGTTTAATGAACTCCAACACTGTATTGGGGGAGGTTTCAAGAAAGATGGACTGGACAGTCTTTGCTCTTCAGGAGCTCGCAATATATTTGGAAGGCAGATATATACCTCAGTATCTGCACTACAATATGACAGGCTGGGTAATAGAGACTTACACAAGTTGCTGAATACACCTATTTATTCATCCTGTAATTTTTGTAGAGGGATGCAGGAGGAAGGAGATAAAAGGAGAGTCAGGAAAGATTTCATAAAAGAGGTGACATTTGACTCATGAAGGAAAACAAAGAAGTTACTGAGACAGAGGTAATATCAGGTGCAAAGACACTGTGGGTTGAAAGAGAGTAACTTAGGAAACTACAGATTCTAAAGTGCCACCAGATCATAGAAAATGTGTGGAAGAATGAGAATAAATAAGGTTTTGTTTTTTTTGCAACATTGACCTCCTTATCCTGGGCTGCAGTAATCCTATGAACACTACAGTACATTTCTTCAAATCCCTTTTCATGTTTCTCCTTCCTGTGAAAATTGAAAAGTTGATTTTTCTAGCCCCTTTGAAGTTAGATAGAAACCATCCCTCCCTTTTTTCTCTTCTTCCTCCATTCTTCTCTTCTCCTAAGCTGTAGTCATAAATGGAAGGTGTATTCATATGATAGAGCTACAATATTGGAGTAGCCTGAATCACTGAGTCACTACATTGAAGTCATAGATCCTGGAGAATTACCCATAATTTCAACAAATTTTGCATGAGAGTGAGAAACTTTTTGATTTGTTAAACTACCAGAATTGGGGTATTTGTTACTGCAGTATAGCTTATGCTGTCCTGAGTTAACATAAATTTTTAAAACTTTTAAATATCCCCCCAAATTGAAATTAAAAATGGCAGAAGAATCTAGTTGCTAGTTTTATATTTTAGATTGAAAATGTATTTCAAATGCAATTATATATTTTAAAGTTATTGCATTTTATAGTAATAAAAGTCAAATGGGTTCATTTTATAAAATTTAAAAATATATAGACTAGCTATCTGTTATGAATGAGTGCTGTTAATAATTTGACTTAAGTCTCTCCCCCAAAAGATTCTCTTATAAATTATTATTATTTTTTTTAAATTTTTTATAAAGGTATGATTGATATACACTCTTACGAAGGTTTCACATGAAAAAACAATGTGGTTACTATATTCACTCATATTATCAAATCCCCACTCATACCTCAATGCAGTCACTGTCCATCAGTGCAGCAAGTTGCCAGAGATCCACTGTGTCCCTTCTCTGTGATACACTGTTCTCCCATGATCCCCCACACCATGTGTACTAAACATAATACCCCTCAGTCCCCTTCTCCCTCCCTCCCCACCCACCCTCCCACAACCCCTCCCCTTTGGTAACCACTAGTTCCTTCTTGGAGTCTCTGAGTCTGCTGCCATTTTGTTCCTTCAGTTTTGCCTCATTGTTATACTCCACAAATGAGGGAAATCATTTGGCATTTGTCTTTTTCTGCCTGGCTTATTTCACTGAGCGTAATGTCCTCCAGCTCCATCCATATTGTTGCAAATGGTAGGATTTGTTTCTTTCTTATGGCTGAATAGTATTCCGTTGTATATATGTACCACTCTTCTTTATCCATTCATCTACAGATAGACACTTAGGTTTCTTCCATATCTTGGCTATTGTAAAAAGTGCTGCGATGAACATAGGGGTGCATATGTCTTTTTGAATCTGAGAAGTTGTATTCTTTGGGTATATTCCCAGGAGTGGGATTCCCAGGTGAAATGGTACTTCTATTTTTAGTTTTTTAAGGAACCTCCATATTGCTTTCCACAATGGTTGAACTAGCTTACATTTCCACCAGCAGGGTAGGAGGGTTCCCCTTTCTCCGCATCCTCACCAACATTTGTTGTTCTTAGTCTTTTCAATGCTGGTCATCCTTACTGGTGTGAGGTGATATCTCATTGTGTTTTAATTGCATTTCCCTGATGATTAGTGATGTGGAGCATCTTTTCATGTGTCTGTTGGCCATCTGAATTTCTTCTTTGGAGAACCATCTCTTCATATCCTCTGCCCATTTGTTAATTGGGTTATTTGCTTTTTGGGTGCGGAGGTGTGTAAGTTCTTTATATATTTTGGATGTTAACCCCTTGTCGGATATGTCATTTACAAATATATTCTCCCATACTGTAAGATGCCTTTTTGTTTTGTTGATGATGTCCTTTGCTGTACAAAAACTTTTTAGTTTGAGGTAGTCCCATGAGTTCATTTTTGCTTTTGTTTCCCTTTCTCGAGGAGACGGGTTCAGAAAGAAGTTGCTCATGCTTATTTCAGGAGATGTTTGCCGTTGTTGTCTTCTAAGACTTTTATGGTTTCATGATTTGCGTTCAAGTCTTTAATCCATTTTGAGTTTACTTTTTTGTGTGGGGTTAAACAATAATCCAGTGTCATTCTCTTGCATGTAGCTGTCCAGTTTTGCCAACACCAGCTGTTGAAGAGGCCGTCATTTCCCCATTGTATGTCCTTGGCTCCTTTATCATATATTAATTGACCATATATGGTTGGGTTCATATCAGGGCTCTCTAGTCTGTTCCATTGGTCTATGGGTCTGTTCTTGTGCCAGTACCAAATTGTCTTGATTACTGTGGCTTTGTAGTAGAGCTTGAAGTTGGGGAGTGTAATTCCCCTCACTTTATTCTTCCTTCTCAGGATTGCTTTGGCAACTCGAGGTCTTCTGTGGTTCCATATGAATTTTAGAATGATTTTCTCTAGTTCATTGAAGAATGCTGTTGGTATTTTGATAGGAATTCAATTGAATCTATAGATTGCTTTAGGCAGGATGGCCATTTTGACAATATTAATTCTTCCTATCCATGAGCATGGCATGTGTTTCCATTTATTGTTATCTTCTTTAATTTCTCTCATGAGTGTCTTGTGGTTTTCAGAGTATAGGTCTTTCACTTCCTTGGTTAGGTTTATTCCTAGGTATTTTATTCTTTTTGATGCAATTGTGAATGGAATTGTTTTCCTGATTTCTCTCTCTGCTGGTTCATTGTTAGTGTATAGGAATGCCAGAGATTTCTGTGTATTAATTTTGTATCCTGCAACTTTGCTGAATTCAGATATTAGGTCTAGTAGTTTTGGAGTGGATTCTTTAGGGTGTTTTATATACAATATCATGTCTTCTGCAAACAGGGACAGTTTAAGTTCTTCCTTTCCAATCTGGATGCCTTTTATTTCTTTGAGTTGTCTGATTGCCATGGCTAGGACCTCCAGTACTATGTTGAATAAAAGTGGGGAGAGTGGGCATCCTTGGTTCCTGATCTTAAAGGAAAAGCTTTCAGCTTCTTGCTGTTAAGTATAATGTTGACTGTGGGTTTGTCATATATGGCCTTTATTATGTTGATGTACTTGTCCTTTATACCCATTTTGTTGAGAGTTTTTATCATGAATGGATGTTGAATTTTGTCAAATCCTTTTTCAGCATCTATGGAGATATTCATGTGGTTTTTGTCCTTTTTGTTGATGTGGTGGTTGATGTTCGTGGATTTTCGAATGTTGTACCATCCTTGCATCCCTGGCATAAATCCAACTTGATCATGATGGATGATCTTTTTGATATATTTTTGAACTCGGTTTGCTGATATTTTGTTGAGTATTTTTGCATCTATGCTCATCAGGAATATTGGTCTGTAATTTTCTTTTTTGTGTTGTCTTTGCCTGGTTTTGGTATTAGAGTGATGCTGGCCTCATAGAATGAGTTTGGAAGTATTCACTCCTCTTCTATTTTTTGGAAATTTTTAAGGAGAATGGGTATTAGATCTTCACTAAATGTTTGATAAAATTCAGTAGTGAAGCCATCTGGTCCAGGAGTTTTGTTCTCAGGGAGGTTTTTGATTACCAGTTCAATTTCATTGCTGGTAATTGGTCTGTTTCAATTTTCTGTTTCTTCCTTGGTCAGCCTTGGAAGGTTGTATTTTTCTAGAAAGTTGTCCATTTCTTCTAGGTTATCCAGTGTTAGCATATAATTTTTCATAGTATTCTCCAATAATTCTTTGTATTTCTGTGGTGTCTGTAGTGATATTTTCTTTCTCATTTCTGACTCTGTTTATGTGTGTAGACTCTCTTTTTTTCTTGATAAGTCTGGCTAGGGGTTTATTTATTTTGTTTATTTTCTCGAAGAAGCACCTCTTGCTTTCATTCATTCTTTCTATTGTTTTATTCCTCTCAATTTTATTTATTTCTGCTCTAATCTTTATTATGTCCTGCCTTCTACTGACTTTGGGCCTCATTTGTTGTTCTTTTTGTAGTTTCATAAATTGTGAGTTTAGACTGCTTATATGCAGTTGTTCTTCTTTCTTGAGGTAGGCCTGTACTGCAATATACTTTTCTCTTATCACAGCCTTGGCTGCGTCCCACAAATTTTGCGGTGTTGAATTATTGTTGTCATTTGTCTCCATATATTGCTTGATCTCCGTTTTTATTTGGTCATTGATCCATTGGTTATTTAGGAGCAAACATGCCTCTATGTGTTTGTGGGATTTTTCATTTTCTTTGCGTAATTTATTTCTAGTTTCATAGCTTTGTGATCTGAGAAACTGGTTGGCACAATTTCAGTATTTTTGATTTTACTGAGGCTCTTTTTATGGCCTAGTATATGATCTATTCTTGAAAATGTTCCATGTGCACTTGAGAAGAATGTGTATTCTGTTGCTTTTGGGTGTGGAGTTCTGTAGGTGTCTGTTAGGTCCATCTGTTCTAATGTATTGTTCAGTGCCTGTGTCTTCTTACTTATCTTCTGTCTGGTTGATCTGTTCTTCAGAGTGAGTGGAGTGTTGAAGTCTCCTAGAATGAATTCATTGCATTCTATTTCCCCTTTTAATTCTGTTAGTATTTGTTTCACATGTGTGGGTGCTCCTGTGTTGGGAGCATATATATTTTTAATGGTTATATCTTCTTCTTGGATTGACCCCTTTATCATTATGTAATGTCCTTCTTTGTCTTGTTACTTTCAGTGTTTTGAAGTCTATTTTGTCTGATACAAGTACTGCAACTCCTGCTTTTTTCTCTCTGTTAGTTGCATGAAATATCTTTTTCCATTCCTTCACTTTTCTTCTGTGTATGTCTTTGGGTATAAAATGAGTCTCTTGCAGGCAGCATATAGATGGGTCTTGTTTTATTTATCCATTCAGTGACTCTATGTCTTTAGATTGGTGCATTCAAACCATTTACATTTAGGGTGATTATCGACAGGTATATGCTTAATTGCCATTGCAGGCTTTAGATTCGTGGTTACCAAAGGTTCAAGGTTAATTTCCTTACTATCTGAGTGCCTAACTTAACTCACTTAAGATGCTGTTACAAACACAATCTAAAGGTTCTTTTCTTTTTCTCCTCCTTTTTCTTTCTCCTCCATTCTTTATATATTAGGTGTCATATTCTGTATTCTTTGTCTATCCCTTGATTGACTTTGGGGATAGTTAATTTAATTTTGCATTTACTTAGTAATTAGCTGTTCTACTTTCTTTACTGTGGTTTTATTTCCTCTGGTGACCGCTATTAAACTTAGGGATCACTTCCATCTATATCAGTTCCTCCAAAATACACTGTAGAGATGGTTTGTGGGAGGTAAATTCTCTCATCTTTTGCTTATCTGCAAGTTGTTTAATCCCTCCTTCAAATTTAAATGATAATCTTGCCAGATAAAGTAATCTTGGTTCCAGGCCCTTCTGCTTCATTACATTAAACACATCATGCCACTCACTTCTGGCCTGTAAGGTTTCTGTTGAGAAGTCTGATGTTAGCCTGATAGGCTTGCCTTTGTATGTGATCTTATTTCTCTGTCTGGCTGCTTTTAATAGTCTGTCCTTATCCTTGATCTTTGCCAATTTTATTACTATTTGTCTTGGTGTTGTCTTCCTTGGGTCCCTTGTATTGGGAGATCTGTGGATCTCCATGGCCTCAGAGACTATCTCCTTCTGGGGAAGTGTTCAGCAACTACCTCTTCAGAGACACTTTCTATCCCTTTCTCTTTCTTTTCTTCTTCTGGTATCCCTATAATGCGAATATTGTTCCGTTTGGATTGTTCACACATTTCTCTCAATATTCTTTCATTCTTAGAGGTTCTTTTTTCTCTCTGTGCCTCAGCTTCTTTGTATTCCTCTTCTCTAGTTTCTATTTCATTTATCATCTCCTCCGCTGTACCCAGCCTGCTTTTAATACCCTCCATCGTGCTCTTCAACAATTGGATCTCTGACCTGAATTCATTCCCGAGTTCTTGGATATCTTTCTGTACCTCCATTAGCATGTTGATGATTTTTATTTTGAACTCCCTTTCAGGAAGAGTTGTAAGGTCCATATCATTTAAATCTTTCTCGAGTTAATATTAATTTTACTATGGACCATGTTCCTTTGGCGTTTAATTTTTATATCTGGCGCCCCCTATTGTCCAGAAGCTCTACTCTGGAGCTGCTCAGCCCCTGAAGCAATGTTGAGGGGTCACAGGGGAACGATATTGGTGCCTAGGGGGAGGAAAGAGCCGTTCCCTGCTTCCTGGCTGCTGTGTCTGTCTTCACTGCCTTAAGCAGTGGGCCCAGCACACAGGTATAAGCTTTTGTCCCAGAGCAGCCAGATATGGATCCCTGCTTTCCAGAAGTGGCTGGAATCTCAGTCTCTCCAGGAACTCCGCCTGTCCCAGCTTTCCAACCTGGTAATCATGCGAGTATCATGAAAGCACCATGAAATGTAGGTTTGTGCTCCCAGAGCAGATCTCTGGAGCTATGTATTCAGCAGTCCCAGGCCTTCCACCCCCTCCCTGCTCCATTTCTCTTCCTCCTGCCAGTCAGCTGGGGTGGGAGAAGGGCTTGGGTCCTGCCTGGCCACAGCTTTGGTACATTACCCTGTTCCGTGAGGTCTTCTCTTTTCTCCAGGTGTATGTAGTCTGGCACCGTCCTCTTTCCTGTTGCTCTCTCAGGATTAGTTGCACCAACTATATTTTCTAATTGTATCCAGTTTTTGGAGGAAGACTTTTTCTCTCCTCTCACGCTGCCATCTTTAATCTATCCATAAATTATTTTTAATATTTTAAATGTCAAAATATTTTTATAAAGCATGATTTTTAGTGGCTTCATCATATTCTATCATGGAACACTGTATTTAACCAGCCCCAAATTATTATTCATTTTCTAATTTTTTATAATATATGCACCAAAGAATATATCTTGGTAGATAAAATATGTTTAAAAAATCCTTTATTATTTCCTTAAACCAAATACCTAAGAATGGAATTGCTGGTTTAAAGGGAACTCCTCCCTGAAACCTTTTTTAGTGCTTTTGATACCGTAGCAAATTAACCTCTATCGAGTTTGCATCTGTTTGCAGACTCACAACAGTATGTGAGAAAGGCTTTTCATAATTCTTAGCAACACTAGATATGTTCATATGTGCATTTATATTTGCTAGTCTGATAAGTAAGCATGTCTTTTTTGATTTTCATTTCTTTGGTCGAGATTTTGTATTTCCATATGTTGCATTTGTCATTTATATTTATTCCCTGTGATGTTTATATCCTTTGTCCACTTTTTCAGTTATTACAGATATTCTTTTGTGAATTTCTATAACCATCCATTAAAAACGTACTTTTTAAAAAAACGGTCATGTACATGCACCCATTTCCTCCCCCCCCCATTTTGTCACTAAATTTATTTATGGTGTTCTTGAATATTACACATTTTTATTTTTTTTTGTGATCAAATCTGTCACCTTTTTAATTTTTTCCTTTCTTAGTATGCTTAGATGTAACTTTTTTAAGAGCAGATTAAATTTGCAATTTGCACATATATTTCTCCTACCACTTCTGTTTTTTAAATATTTTTTCACATCTAGCTCTTTAATTTACATAGGCTCTGTTATTATATAAATAATAACCTAAGCTGCTTCTTTTCTTGGTTAATCAGTTGTTAATTTCAGTTAACCAGGAACTTTTTTTTTTTTTTACAAGCACTCTCTCTTCAACTTGAAATGTTACCTTTAGCATATATTGAAATTTTCTATGTACTAGGGTTTCTTTTGGTCCCTTTGATTTTAAAAATCTATTCTTGAACTAGCTTCAAGTGGTTTTTCTTAACGTAACTTTATAATACTTAAATATTATGGATGTATGCATTGTCATTACCCTGCTTTTACAAAAATGTTTTGCTTGTTTTCAGCTGTTTTTTTCCTTCTGGATAGGTTTTAGAATTATTTTGTTAAGGTTACAAAAACAAAATATTGGTATTACTGTTGGAATTTCTTTATTCTTAAAAGGCAACTGTGAGAAATTGGCATCATTCCAGTAGTCTTTCCATTCAGGAATAGCTTCCCAATCCTTCAGATTCTCATTTTATGTTCTTTAGCACAGGTTTAGATGTGTTTATTTTTTATTTGATTTTTATGTTAAAGTGATATGAGAAAACACTGGAGATAATAAGACTTTGAGCCCTGAAGGAAGCCACAATATAGAATAATTTATCTGTGTGATAAACTAGTAACAAATTCTATTTGGATTATAAAATGTAGAAAAACTTGGAAATGTTCTATAAAAGATGTATTGCTTGGCAAATGGAAATCAAAACCACAATGAGATATTACCTCACACCAGTCAGTATGATCACTATCCAAAAGACAAAAAATAACATGTGTTGGCGAGGATGTGGAGGGAAGGGAACCCTCCCACACTTTTGGTGGGAATGTCAATTGGTGCAGCCACTGTGGAAAGCAATATGGAGGTTCCCCAAAAAACTAAAGATAGAAATACCATTTGATCCAGTAATTCAACTTTTAGGAATTTACCCAAAGAAAAAATCCATGATTTGAAAAGATATATGCACCCCTATGTTCATTGCTGCATTATTTACAATAGCCAAGATATGGAAGCAACCTAAGTGTCCATCAGTAGATGAATGGATAAAGAAGATAGAGTACATAAACACAATGGATATTATTCAGTCATAAAAAGAAAAGAAATCCTGCCACTTGCAACAACATGGATGGATGTAGCGGATATTATGCTCAGTGAAATAAGCCAGGTAGAGAAATACAGATACCATATAATTTCACGTATTTGTGGAATATAAAAACAAAGCAAAACAGAATGCACAAAACAATAGTAGACTCATAGACTCTGAGAAGTGACTGGTGGTTACTATTGGGGAGGGAAGAGTGAGGGGGTTAAAGGGGCACAAAAATTCTCAGTCATAATGTAGGTCGGTCACAAGAATAGTAGAACAGCATGGAGAATACAGCCAGTGATTTTGTACCATCTTTCTATGTTGACAGACAGTAGCTGTACTAGTGGGGGTGATGATTTAATAATATCGGTAACTGTTGAACCACTGTGTTGTATACTTGAAACTAAAATAAGACTGTATATCAATTAAAAAAAAGATGTACTGCTTGCTAAAAATGGTCAATCTGAATTGGTCAGGTAATCATTCTGAATTGATGAACTGATTGTCGCAGAAAATTTATGAGAACATCTTTTTTTCAATGTCTCTGAGTCTTAAATGACACCCTAACGATCTTGAGGAGAGGGTTAAACAGCTTGTGTTTACTGTAGATCTGTGATGTGGATGTAGATTGTCTTCCATCAGTTTTCCTGATCCTAAAAGAGGCATAGAAGGCACCAGGGTTTGGTTGGTGCAACTGTACCAGATTCCAATGACCAAAGTATTACTTTTTTTTAAACAATTTTTAATTGAAACATAGTTGATGTACAATATTATATTGGTTTTAGGTGTGCAAGATAGTGATTCAACAATTATAATATATTATTGAGTGCTCACCACATAAATGTAGTTAGTATACAATAACATTACAGTATTATTGACTGTATTCCTTATTCTGTACTTTGATCCCTGTGACTAATTTACTTTATAAATGGAAGATTGTGCCTCTTTATCTCTTTTACAATTTTGCTCAATTCTACCCTACTTCCCTGTGGCAACAACCAGTTTGTTGTTCTGTGTTTATGAGCCTGTTTCTTTTTTGTTTGATGACCAAACTGTCTTACTTTTATAACCTCATAATTCTTTTTAAGCTACTAACAATGCTTTTTTATTTGGAATGACATTTCTCTTATTTTACTCACTTGCAAAAGCAGTTTGGCTCGTGAGGACTAAACAACTGAAATGCTGGCCCCTGGTTTGTCAATAATTGGCAGCTCAGTTACAGGATGCAGTATAGCTGCCCAGATTTAGAGAAACAAATAGAATAGGAAAAAAGAGAAGGGTGTATGGGTAGTTTCTTGGTTTCCTGATATTTCCACTCAATAGTACAAAGTACTCTGAAAATGGAATAGATTTTTGGGAAAGGGGTGTTTCCTTTAATCCTGAGCAGCAGTTTTAGTTTCCTACTTACCTTGGCACAGAAGCCTGTTTTTCTCTTGTGGAATGTGTTGAGGAAGGCAGCAGATGGGTGTCAACACTGTTGAGGTTAGGCTGTAATGAGAAGCTGCTTAGTTGAGGATTAATCAATTAATGGTTTACAGCACATGTTGTTAGTATTTCACAACAGATAAGATATGTGAAAATCAAATTGTAAGACTTCATTGAACAAGAATTTAAAAGTATAGTGCCTTTGTGTATTCTGCTCCACCGAACAACACACCTTTCTGATTGGCCTGGTTCCATTTTACACCCTTATGTCAGAGTATTGCTCCTTGCAGTAATGGACCTCTTTACTGCATGTCCCTCTGCATTATGATGGTACCTACCACACTACCTCTTTCACAGAACTGTTGCATGAATTACATTACTGTCAGCAGAGTATGAGAGTTTCAGTTGCTCTAAATCCTTACTAGCATTTGGCATTGTCAACCTTTTTATTTTTATATATTCTCTTGGGCATATAGGGATGTTCCATTGTGGTTTTAAATTTATACTTCCCTGATTACTAACTATCATTTGGGTATACCCATTCAGATCTCTTATTTTTCTATTGAATTGTATGTCTTTATCCTGTTGATATATTAAAGTTCTGTATATTTTGTAATTAGGAGCTCCTAGTTGGATGTGTTGTAAAAGTCGTCTTCCATTTTCTGGCTTGCCTTTCTGCTTTTTTAATGTGGTCCTTAAAGAGCAAGAAAGACTCATTTCAGTATAGCTCCATTTACTAATCATTTCCTTTATTGAATTTGCTTTTCGGGGCCTGTTTTTTAGAGAAGTCTCTGCTTACCCTAAGCACATGAAGCTTTTTTAGATGTTTTCTTTTAGAAACTTTACTGTTTTTGCTCTTTCATTTAGACTTGTAATTTAGCTAGAGTTGATTTTTGTGTGTGGTATGAGATCAGCTCTAGTTTTTTTGTTTTGTTTTGTTTTTCTCATGGATATCCATTTGACTGTCATTCATTGAAATGATCATTCTTTTCCTACTTCTCTTCAATTTCATCTTTGTCATAAAGCAAGTACTCCTATATGTATGTGTATTTTTCTGATTTCTATTTTGTTTCATCCTTGCCTAGCCTTGCTTCAGTACTACCTGTTTGATCTACTGAAAGGAAAATCTTGATAATCTGATCTTGTAGGTTCTTGTACTTTGTCCCCTTCAAGATTGTCTTGGCTATTCTTGGATCTTTGCATGTTCATATATATTTACAATCCATTGGTCAATTTCCACAAAAATATCTGCCAGGGTACTTGTATCAGACAAAATAGACTTCAAAACAAAGTAGCAAGAGACAAAGAAGGACATTGCATAATGATAAAGGGGTCAGTCCAACAAGAGGTATAAGCATTATAAATATCAATGCACCCAACACAGGAGCACTGACATATGTGAAACAAATACTAACAGAATTAAAGGAGGAAATAGAATGCAATGCATTCATTTTAGGAGACTTCAACACACCACTCACTCCAAAGGACAGGTCAACCAGACAGAAAATAAGTAGAGACAGAGGCACTGAACAACCTATTAGAACAGGTGGACCTAACAGTCACCTACAGAACTCCACACCCAAAAGCAGCAGAGTACACATTCTTCTCAAGTGCACATGGGAAATTTTCCAGAATAGACCACATACTAGGCGCCTAAAGAGCCTCAGCAAATTCAAAAAGGTTGAAATTCTACCAACCAACTTCTCAGATCACAAAGGGATAAAACTAGAAATAAATTGTATAAAGAAAACAAAAGGGCTCACAAATACATGGAGGCTTAACAACATGCTCCTAAATAATCAATGGATCAATGACCAAATAAAAACAGAGATCAAGCAGTATGTGGAGACAAATGAAAAGAACGGCTCAATGCCTCAACTTTTGTGGGATGCAGTGAAGGCAGTTCTAAGAGGAAAGGATATAGCAATCCAGACCTATGTAAAGAAGGAAGAACAATCCCAAATAAATAGTCTAAATTCACAGTTATTGACACTTAAAAAAGACGAACAAATGAGGCCCAAAGTCAGTAGAAGGAGGAACATAATAAAGACCAGAGAAAAAATTAAATAAAATTGAGAAGAATAAAACAATAGAATAATTAATGAAATCAGGAGCTGGTTCTTTAAGAAACTAAATAGATAAACCTCTAGCAAGACTTATGAAGAAATAAGAGAGTCTACACACATAAATAGAATCAGAAATAACAAAGGAAAAATCAACTACAACACCACAGAAATACAAAGAATTATTAGAGAATAATATGAAAAATTATATGCTAACAAACTGGATAACCTAGAAGAAATGGACAACTCTTTAGAAAAATGCAACCTTCCAAGACTGACCTAGGAAGAAACAGAAAATCTGAACAGATTGATTACCAGCAATGAAATGGAATTGGTATTCAAAAAACTACTCAAGAACAAAATCTCCAGACCAGATGACTTCACTGCTGAATTTTATCAGACATTTAGAAAAGACATAATACCCATTCTCCTTAAAGCTTTCCAAAAAATAGAAGAGGGGGTATGCTTCCAAACTCATTCTATGAGGCCAGCATCACTCTAATACCAAAATGAGGCAAAGACATCACAAAAAAAGGAAACAATAGACCAATATCCCTGATGAACATAAATGCAAAAATACTCAACAAAATATTGGTAAACCAAATTCAAAAATACATCAAGAGGATCACACATCATGATCAAGTGGGGTTCATCTCAGGGATGCAAGGATGGTACAGTATTCGAATATCCATCAACATCATCCACTGTATCAATAAGAAGTGGATCACATGAATATCTCCATAGATGCTGAAAAAGCATTTGACAAAATTCAACACCCATTCATGATAAAAACTCTCAACAAAATGGGTATAGAGGGCAAGTACCTCAACAAAATAAAGGCCCTATATGATAAACCCACAGCCAACATCATACTTAAGAGTGAGAAGGTGAAAGCTTTTCTTCTAATACCGGGAACAAGACAAGGATGCCCACTCTCCCCACTTTTATTCAACATAATACTGGAAGGCCTGGCCATGGCAATCAGACAACACAAAGAAATAAAAGGCATCCAGATTGGGAAAGAAAAAGTCAAATGGTAACTGTTTGCTGAGGACATGATATTGTACGTAAAAAACCCTAAAGAATCCAACCCAAAATTACTAGATCTAATATCTGAATTCAGCAAAGTTGCAGGATACAGAAGTAATACACAGAAATCTGTTGTATTCCTACACACTAATGATGAACTGGCAGAAAGAGAAATCAGGAAAACAATTCCATTCACAATTTTATCAAAAAGAATAAAATACCTAGGCATAAACTAACCAAGAAAGTGAAAGACCCATACCCTAAAAACTACAAGACACTCGAGATAAATTAAAGAGGACACTAACAAATGGAAACTCATCCTATGCTCTTGGGTAGGAATGTAGAATTAATATTGTGAAAATGGCCATCCTGCCTAAAGCAATCTACAAGTTCAATGCAATCCTTATCACAATATGACAGCATTCATCAATGAAGTAGAGCAAGTGTTTCTAAGATTCATGTGGAACCACAAAAGACTGCCAATAACCAAAGGAATCCTGAAAAAGAAGAATAAAGTGGGGGGGGATATGCTCCCCAACTTCAAGCTCTACTACAAAGACACAGTAATCAAGACAATTTGGTACTGGCACAAGAAGAGACCCATAAACCAATGGAACAAAATAGAGAGTCCAGATATTAACCTAAGCATATATGGTCAATTAATATATGATACAGGAGCCATGGATATACAGTGGGGAAATGACAGCCTCTTCAACAACTGCTGTTGGCAAAACTGTACAGCTACGTGCAAGAGAATGAAACAGATTATTGTCTAACCCCATACACAAATGTGTACTCAAAATGAATCAAAGACCTGAATGTAAGTCATGAAACCATTAAACTCTTAGAAGAAAACATAGGCAAAAATCTCTTGAATATAAACACGAGCAACTTTTTCATGAATGTATCTCCCCAGGCAAGGGAAACAAAAGCAAAATTGAACAACTGGGACTATATCAAACTAAAAAGCTTCTGTACAGCAAAGGACACCATCAGTAGAACAAAAGGCATCCTACAGTATGGGAGAATATATTCATAAATGACAAATCTGTTAAGGGGTTGACATCAAAAATATATTAAGAGCTCATGCACCTCAACAACTAAAAAGCAAATAATCCGATTAAAAAATGGGCAGAGGATCTGAACCGATACTTCTCCAAAGAAGAAATTCAGATGGCCAACAGGCACATGGAAAGATGCTCCACATTGCTAATCATCAGAGAAATGCAAATTAAAACTACAGTGAGGTATCACCTCACACTGGTTAGGATGGCCACCATCCAAAAGACAAACAACAACAAATGCTTGCACAGATGTGGAGAAAGGGGAACCCTTCTATACTGCTGGTGGGGATGTAAATTAGTTTAACCATTGTGGAAATCAGTATGCAGGTTCCTCAAAAAACTCAAACTAGAAATACCATTTGACCCAGGAATTCCACTCCTAGGAGTTTACCCCAAGAATGCAGGATCCCAGATTCAAAAAGACATATGAACCCCTATTTACCATATCCAAGAAATGGAAGCAACCCATGTGTCTGCCATAGATGAATGGATAAAGAAGATGTGGTACATATACACAATGGAATATTATTCAGCCATAAGAAGAAAACAAATCGTATCAGTTACAACAACATGGTTGGCGTAGAGGGTATTATGCTCAGTGAAATAAGCCAGGCAGAGAAAGACAATTACCAAATGATTTCACTCATCTGTGGACTATAACAACAAAGCAAAAACAAGAAACAAAACAGCAGGAAACTCACAGAACCCAAGAATGAACTAACAGTTACTAAAAGACTGGGGAGGAATAAGGGGCTTAAGGAGCATTATGATTAGCACGCATAATGTATTGGGGGCATGGGGAATGCAGTATAGCATGGAGAAGTAGTGACTCTATAGTATCTTACCATGCTGATGGACAGTGACTGTGGTGGGGACTTGATAATGGGGGGAATCTAGTAACCACAATATTGCTCATGTTATTGTATATTAATGATACCATATTAAAAATATGTGTTGGGATTATAATTGAGATTATATTGAATTTGAAGATGAATCTGGAGAAAATTAACATCTTTACAGCATAAAGTCTTCAAATTCATGAACATAGAGTATCACTCCCATTTAGTAAACTTGTCTTAATATCTCTTAGTACTCTTTTTGTTTTCTTTGTTGTAGTCTTTCACATTTTTCATTAATATTCCCTAGGCAGTTAAACTTTTGTGATACTGTTGTAATTGGTTTCTTTTTAAGTTTTCATTCCTTTTTCCCAATATTTTGAATTTCCTTTTCTTTCATATTGTAGTGGTTCAGAACTCTTGTAGAGTATTGAAGTAAACTATGCTGGTGTGCTTCCTTAAATCATTCCCATTCTTACAGGTAGATATTGCAGTGTTTAAACCAAAAGTGATCTTACTTGTAGGTTTCTGTAGCCACTCTTTATCTTTAGTAGTTTAAAGGCATTTCTTTCTACTCTTTAAAAAAAATTCTCTCCTATTTATTATAATTGATATTAAGGTTTATTAAATACTTTTTGTGCATAGATTGAAATGGCCATAGAAAATTTCTTTATTTAGTTTATGTGAATTACTTTGATTGGTATTTGAACATTATCTATTATTCTTTTTCATATTCTTCTGGATGTACTTTGCTAATATTTTTAAGAATGTTGCATCTTTGCTCATGAATGAAACTGGTATATGGTTTCTTGTAAGGTCTTACCACTTTCCAGATAAAGTAAGGACATTAGAACACTTGTAATGTTAACTTGTTTTGACATTAAGGTTGTTGGGCTTCACAAAGGGTTTCTGAAAATCCTATGCACACTTGTAGTAAAAAATATTTCTTGTTTATCTGGAATTCAGATTTAGTTTGACACCCTGTATTTTATCTGGCAACAACTCTAATAAGTTCAGAAATGTTGCCCCTCTTTTTTTAGAAGAGTTTGTTTACAATTGTTGTTTTCTTTCTTGAGTGTTTGGTTGAATTCATCAGTGAAGCGGTCTATACCTGGAATTTTGTTACATTTAGAACTTAATGGGTTTTTTTGGGTGCTAATATAAAGACTATTGTGTTTTTAATTTCAAATTTTAATTGTTCATTGCTGTTATAAAGGAAAGTTTGTAACTTTTATATCTTAACCTTGTATCCTGCAAGGATGTAAAATTCTTGTTTATTATGTATTCTTTTTAACATGATTATTTTATGGTAGATGTTAAACATGTACCACTGATTTTTTAAAACCTAGTATTAATGGAGAGTTTTATACTTTCCAGATAAAGCAAGGACATTAGAACAACACTTAACATCCATTTATTGATCCTTACGTTTTATGTATTTTGTTATATATTTTAATTTTATATATATTTTAAGTGTCGTTAGACATCATTATTATTGTTTCATAATGTCAATATCCATTTAGATTTACCATCTATTTGCTCTTTCTGTTGCTTTTTATTCCTCTTTACATTTCTTCCCTTCTATCTAGTACCATTTTCCTTCTGTTTGCAGAACATATTTTAGTTTTTGCTTTATTGTGGGTCTATTATCAAAATACTGTCTTTTTAAATATGTTTTCAAAAATGTCTTTATCTTATTTATGCTTTTTTCCAACTTCATTTTTGAAGACTATTTTTTACTGGATATGGAATTCTAGGTTAGACAGTTTATCTATTTTTTAAATTAGTTTGAAGACATTTTATTTCCTTCCATTGTTTCTGGGAAGCAAACGGCTTTTGGATTTATTTTTCTCCTGGGAAGTAAATGAAAAATTTTCTTTTTGGCTGCTTTTAAGATTTTCTCTTCCTTCCTTTGGTTTTCAACAATTTAACTAATATGTGCCTAGGTGTGACTTAATTTTTACCTTGTCTGGACCTCATAGGGTTTCTTTATGGGTGTTGATGTACATCAGTTTTAGAAAGTGTTAGTATTATCCCTTTATGTAAAGGTTCTGTCTCATTCTTTCTCTCTTCTAGTTCTGGAATCCATTTATATATGTATAATACCTTTTGCTGTATGGTATGGTATGAGACATTCTAAATATCTATTTTACTTATTATTCTGTTTTTCTGTTCTTTTGTCTTTCCATGCTTCCTTTGGATATTTTCTTCTGATTTATCTTCTATACACTAACTATCTCTTTAGTTATGTTTAATCTGGTGTTAAACCCACCTTCAAAGTTCTTAATATCAGTTATTACATTTTTATTTCCATAATGTCACAGTGTAGGGGGTGGAAGGGATGAGGGAGAGCATGGGTCAGTTTCTACTAAAGAGCTCTGGTGAACACCCTAGATGATTTAAGTTGGGACCCTGAAGGGATATACTTAAGGAACAAAAGTGATCTGGAAGTAGACCAGCCCTCAGAAGAAATGAGGTCCAATTTTGATCATCTCAAACCTTGACTAGAATAAGATGATCTGTTTTTTGGTGCAAGTTTTCCAGGAGAAAAAAAGCAGTTCAGCCTCTAATAGGTGGTAGTTTTTTTACTCCCACTGTTTGATAATTAGTGATAAATAAAAGACCTACTAGAAATAAATATTTTGCTCCACACAAAGAGACACAGACAATAGAAACGGATTCATAGGAAATCCATATACTTCAATTATTAGGCAAGAACCTAAAAAACATATATGATACAATTTAAGTATAGAAATTGAAAATAAAAACAGATTCAAATGGATTTATTTAGAATTTACATGGACACATTTAGGATTCAAATGGATACATTTAAAAGGATATTTATAAAATTTCAAATACATGATTGTTTAAAAAATGATCTTTGTTAATATATTCTGCCATAATTACAGCATTATGGGGAGTACATTTTATATGATTTCTGTTCTTTGCAGGGTATGGATACATTATAGGTTTCTATGGCTGGCTGAATCTAAGATGACTTCTACAGATTCATTTCTGGGTGTTTATTCCCTTCCCTCAGGTGTGAGTGGGACCTGTGACTTGCTTCTAACCAATATTAAATGGATCTTCTTTGACATACCATGCATCCTGATAAACACATTGTTAAACAAAAAATGCTTTTTAAGACACCTAATATACTGAACATAATAGCATAGCCTAACCTTCTTTAAACCTACCTCAGAACACTCATGTTAGTCTACAGTTGTGCAAAATCATCTAAAACAAAGACTTTTTATAATAAAGTGTTCAATATCTCATGTAGTTCTTGAATATTGTACTGAAAGTGAAAAACAGAATGGTTGTATGGATGCAGATGGTTCTAAGTATATTGGTTGTTTACACTTGTGATCTCTTGGCTGACCAGGAGCTGCAGCTTGCTGCTGTTTTCCAGCTAGCATCACAAAAATGTATCATACCATATGTTGCTAACCCAGGAAAAGATAAAAATTAAAAATTTGAAGTGTGGTTTCTACTGAATGTGTATTGCTTTCACACCATTGTAAATTTGAAAAACCGTATGCTGAACCATTGTAAATTGGGGACAACAAAATGAGAAGCTGTCATTTCTGTGATTAGGTTACCTAGGATTTCAAATTCCATCTTGCTAGAGATTCTCTTGCTGGCTATGATGAAACAGGTTACCATGTTGGGTGAGGTATAGTTGCAATGAAATGAAACTCTCAGTGTGATATTATTCTTTCCTGTCCCCTTCCACTTGCCATTTGGTAATTATATACTCTTTAAAAATCTTTCTTTTTAATAAGTTATCATTGATATACAATCTTATGAAAATTTCACATAAGCAACATTGTGGTCACTACATTCACCCATATTATTGTGGCCCCTCTGAAGCCCCCCACAATCACTGTCCATCAGCATAACAAGATGCCATAGATTCAGTACTTGTCTTCTCTGTGTTAACACTATCTTCCCCATGATCCTCCCACACAGACCATGTGTGCCATCATAATGCCCCTCAATCCCCTTCTCCCTCCCTCGCCACTCACCCTCTCCAACTCCTTGGGGAGTCCCTCCTTGGAGTCTGTGAGTCTGCTACTCTTTTGTTTCTTCAGTTTTGCTTTGTAGTTATACTCAACAAATGAGTGAAATCACTTGGTATTTGTCTTAATCTGCCTGGCTGATTTCACCGAGCATAATACCCTCTAGCTCCATCCATGTTGTTCCAACTGGTAGGATTTGTTTTCTTCTTATGGCTGAATAATATTCCATTGTGTATATGTACCACATCTTCTTTATCCATTCATCTACTGATGGACACTTAGGTTGTTTCCATACCTTGGCTATTGTGAATAGGGCTACAATAAACAGTGGTACATATGTCTTTTTGAATCTGGGATCTTGTTTTCTTGGGGCAAATTCCACCTAGGAGTGGAATTCCTGGGTCAAATGGTAATCCTATTTTTTAGTTTTTTGAGGAACCTCCATAAAACTTTCCACAATGGTTGAACTAATTTAAATTCCCACCAACAGTGTAGGAGGGTTTCCCTTTCTCCACATCTTCGCCGCCATTTGTTGTTGCTTCTCTTTTGGATGTTGGCCATCCTAACTGGTGTGAGGTGATATCTCATTGTGGTTTTAATTTGCATTTCCCTGATGATTAGCGATGTGGAGCATCTTTTCATGTGCCTGTTGGCCATCTGAATTTCTTCTTTGGAGAATTATTTGTTCAGATCCTCCACCCATTTTTAAATCGAATTATTTGCCTTTTGGGTGTTGAGGCATGTGAGTTCTTTTGTATATTTTTTATTTTAACCCCTTATTGGATATGTCATTTATAAACATGTTCTACCATACTGTAGGATGTCTTTTTGTTCTACTGATGGTGTCTTTTTTGGTACAGACACTTTTTAGTTTGATGTAGTCCCTGTTGTTCACTTTTGCTTTTGTTTCCCTTTCCTGAGGAGATGTGTTCAGGAAAATGCTGCTCATGTTTATATTCAGGAGATTTTTGCCTGTGTTTTCTTCTAAGAGTTTTATGGTTTCATGACTTAAGGTCTTTGATCCATTTTGAGTTTACTTCTGTGTATGGAGTTAGGCAAAAATCTAGTTTCATTCTCTTGCCCCTAGCTGTCCATTGTTGCCAACACCAGTTGTTGAAGAGGCTGTCTCCTCATTGTACATCCATGGCTCCTTTATTATATATTAATTGACCATATATGCTTGGGTTTATATCTGGGCTGTCTGTTCTGTTCCATTAATCTATGGGTCTGTTCCTGTGCTAGTACCCAATTGTCTGGATTACTGTGGCTTTGTAGAA
The DNA here is from genome assembly GCF_030020395.1 of Manis pentadactyla. Classification (NCBI taxonomy): domain Eukaryota; kingdom Metazoa; phylum Chordata; class Mammalia; order Pholidota; family Manidae; genus Manis; species Manis pentadactyla. The sequence continues at coordinate 40,469,677 of NC_080022.1, read as the reverse complement.
GAGTGTGAAGTTGTGGAGTGTGATCCCCTGAGCTTTATTCTTCCTTCTCAGGATTGCTTTAGTTGTTTGGTGTCTTTTGTGGTTCCATGTGAATTTTATGTTTGTAGTTTGTTGTTTGCGGTTCCATGTGAATTTTATAGTTCTAGTTCTATTTGTTCTAGTTTGTTGAAGAATGCTGTTGGTATTTTGATACGGATTGCATTGACTCTGTAGTTTTTTTATGTAGGATAGCCATTTTGACAATATTAATTCTTCGAATGCAGGAGCACAGAATGTATTTCCATTTATTGATGTCCTCTTTAGTTTCTCTCATGAGTGTATTGTAGTTTTCAGGGTATAGATCTTTTGTCTCCTTGGTTAGGTTTATTCCTAGGTTTTTTTAAATGCAATTGTAAATGGAACTGTTTTCCTGGTTCTCTTTCTGCTAGTTCATCGTTAGTATATAGGAATGCCACAGATTTCTGTGTAGTAATTTTGTATCCCGCAACTTTGCTGAATTCAGTTATTAGTTCTAGTAGTTTTGGGGTAGATTCTTTAGGAATTTTTTACGTACAATAGCATGTCATCTGTAAACAGTGACAGTTTAACTTCTTTCTTACCAATCTGGATGCCTTTTATTTATTTGTGTTGTCTGATTGCCATGGCTGTGACCTCAAGGACTATGTTGAATAAAAGTGGGGAGAGTGAGCATCCTTGTCTTGTGCCTGATCTTTAAGGAAAAGCTTTCAGCATTTTGCTGTTAAGTATGATGTTGGCTCTGGATTTGTTATATATGGCCTTTAGTAAGTTCAAATACTTGCCTTCTGTACCCATTTTATTGAGACTTTTATCATGAATGCATGTTGAACTTTGTCAAATGCTTTTTCGGCATGTATGGAGATGATCGTGTGATTGTTGTCTTTTTTTGTTGTTGTGGTGGTGTATGATGTAGAGGGATTTTCGAATACTGTACTATCCTTGCATCCCTGGAATAAATCCTACTTATCATGATGGGTGATCTTTTTTTTTTTTTTGAGAGGGCATCTCTCATATTTATTGATCAAATGGTTGTTAACAACAATAGAATTCTGTATAGGGGAGTCAATGCTCAATGCACAATCATTAATCCACCCCAAGCCTAATTCTCATCAGTCTCCAATCTTCTGAAGCATAAAGAACAAGTTCTTACATGGTGAACAGTACAAGGGCAGTCATCACAGAAACTTTCGGTTTTGATCACGCATTATGAACTATAAACAATCAGGTCAAATATGAATATTTGTTTGATTTTTATACTTGATTTATATGTGGATCCCACATTTCTCCCTTTATTATTATTGTTATTATTATTTTTAATAAAATGCTGAAGTGGTAGGTAGATGTAAGATAAAGATAGAGAACTTAGTTTAGTGTTGTAAGAGAGCAAATGTAGATGATCAGGTGTGTGCCTGTAGACTATGTGTTAATCCAAGCTAGACAAGGGCAATAAAACATCCACGGATGCAGAAGATTTCCCTCAAAACGGGGGGGGGGGTGAGGTTCTAAGCCTCACCTCTGTTGATCCCCAGTTTCTCACCTGATGGCCCCCCTGCGACTGTGCCTGTCTTAGGTTGTTCCTCCCTTGAGGAATCTTACCCGTCTCTGGCTAACCAGTCATCTTGTGGGGCCATACAGGGAAATGTAAAGTTGATAAGTGAGAGAAGAAGCCATATTGTTTGAAAAGGTTAGCTTTTTACTTCTTTGCAGATTTATGCCCTGTGGCTTCTGTGCCCAGCATTTGTCTAGAGGTATCTTTACCACTTGGAGGAATTATGATACTCAGTAAATTCGATATGAGGCATGAATTCTATTTAAGGGTTGTAATTAGGAAGGAAGAAGAAAAGCAACAGAGGTAGCAGATGGAAGAAAACATGGGAATATTGATTATTTCTTTGACATACCTTCTTGTAGAGTAACTTAAGCATGTATAGGTTTTAAACTACTAATTGAATTGCGCACACTCATTAACATAATAGGAATACAGTTACATAACCAAAGCAGATCTATAATTACTAGCCATCTCCAGTGAAGCCAAGAAAACCTGTTAGGCACCCTAGGCGTTTGTGAAAATTTGTCTATGATATGATGGATATTGTCCAACTGTACTTGAACAGTCTGAGAAAAATCAGACAAGTTAAAACAGCCCATTCCTGGGAACTGTTCACATCCCATATGTTCTTTTAACAGTAGATAGTCTCTCGTAAGATTTTGGAGCGCTAAAACTTGCACTTCTCCTAATTCTTGATTGAGTTCCAACCATGTAGATCTAGTCAAATTTGTTCTTTTACTGTATGCACAGGCCAGCTTAGATATCTCCTTCTTCATTCCCATGGCAAGTCCGGGAACTGGTGGGATGAATGCAGCTACAACTGTAGCATCGCCTGGATCCTTGTTGAGGTTTTTTGATGATCATCTGCTGGTATGACTCTTCCAGAGAGTGCTGATGTTGGAAGTTCTTCTTCATAACGTATTTTAGTTCATTTTCTGGGTAGCCAAATTAGGCTTTGATCCTCTGTATAAACACAAACAGACCCTTTGCCCACACTTTGATCTGCCCTTTATACCATTGTGCAGAACTCACTGGAGGTCACCACAGAGGAACTGCTGTTCGTCCATTCTTGGGTTCTGTAATTCCGCTGCTGTTTTGTTCCTTCAGTTTTTCCTTTGTTCTTATACTCCACAGATGAGTGAAATCATTTGATATTTCTCTTTCTCCGCTTGGCTTATTTCACTGAGCATAATACCCTCCAGCTCCATCTATGTTGCTGCAAATGGTAGGATTTGCCCTCTTCTTATTGCTGAGTTGTATTCCATTGTGTATATGTACCGAGTAGTATTCCATTGTGTATATGTACCACATCTTCTTTATCCATTCATCTACCGATGGACATTTAGGTTGTTTCAAATTCTTGGCTGTTGTAAATAGTGCTGCGATAAACATAGGGGTGCATCTGTCTTTCTCAAACTTGATTGCTGCGTTCTTAGGGTAAATTCCTAGGAGTGGAATTCCTGGGTCAAATGGTAAGTCTGTTTTGAGCATTTTGAGGAACCTCCATACTGCTTTCCACAATGGTTGAACTAGTTTACATTCCCACCAGCAGTGTAGGAGGGTTCCCCTTTCTCCACAGACTCGCCAACATTTGTTGTTTTTTGTCTTTTGGATGGCAGCCATCCTTACTGGTGTGAGGTGATACCTCATTGTAGTTTTAATTTGCATTTCTCTGATAATTAGTGATGTGGAGCATCTTTTCATGTGTCTGTTGGCCATCTGTATTTCTTTTTTGGAGAACTGTCTGTTCAGGTCCTCTGCCCATTTTTTAACTGGATTATTTGATTTTTGTTTGTTGAGGCGTGTGAGCTCTTTATATATTTTGGACATCAAGCCTTTATTGGATCTGTCATTTACAAATATATTCTCATATACTGTAGGCTTCTTTTTGTTCTATTGATGGCATCTTTTGCTGTACAGAAGCTTTTCAGCTTAATATAGTCCCACTTGTTCATTTTTGCTGTTCTTTTCCTTGCCCAGGGAGATATGTTCAAGAAGAGGTCTCTCATGTTTATGTCTAAGAGGTTTTTGCCTATGTTTTTTTCCACGAGTTTAATGGATTCATGGCTTACATTCAGGTCTTTGATCCATTTTGAATTTACTTTTGTATATGGGGTTAGACAATGGTCCAGTTTCATTCTCCTACATGTAGCTGTCCAGTTTTGCCAGCACCATCTGTTGAAGAGACTGTCATTTCGCCATTGTATGTCCATGGCTCCTTTATCAAATATTAATTGACCATATATGTTTGGGTTAATGTCTGGAGTCTCTATTCTGTTCCACTGGTCTGTGGCTCTGTTCTTGTGCCAGTACCAAATTGTCTTGATTACTGTGGCATTATAGTAGAGCTTGAAGTTGGGGAGTGAGATCCCCCCTACTTTATTCTTCTTTCTCAGGATTGCTTTGGCTATTCGGGGTCTTTGGAGTTTCCATATGAATTTTTGAATTATTTGTTCCAGTTCATTGAAGAATGTTGCTGGTAATTTGATAGGGATTGCATCAAATCTGTATATTGCTTTGGGCAGGATGGCCATTTTGACGATATTATTTCTTCCTAGCCACGAGCATGGGATGAGTTTCCATTTGTTAGTGTCCCCTCTAATTACTCTTAAGAGTGACTTGTAGTTTTCAGAGTATAGGTCATTCACTTCTTTGGGTAGATTTATTCTAGGTATTTTCTTCTATTTGATGTAATTGTGAATGGAATTGTTTTCCTGATTTCTCTATTGGTTCATTGTTAGTGTATAGGAAAGCTACAGATTTCTGTGTGTTAATTTTGTATCCTGCGACTTTGCTGTATTCCGATATCAGTTCTAGTAATTTTGGGGTGGAGTCTTTAGGGTTTTTTATGTACAATATCATGTCATCTGCAAATAGTGACAATTTAACTTTTTCTTTACCAATCTGGATTCCTTGTATTTCTTTGTTTTGTCTGATTGCTGTGGCTAGGAACTCCAGTACTATGTTAAATAGCAGTGGGGAGAGTGGGCATCCCTGTCTAGTTCCCAATCTCAGAGGAAAAGCTTTCAGCTTTTCGCTGTTTAGTATAATGTTGGCTGTGGGTTTATGATATATGGCCTTTATTATGTTGAGTTACTTGCCCTCTAGTCCCATTTTGCTGAGGGTTTTTATCATGAATGGTTGTTGAATTTTGTCAAATGCTTTTTCAGCATCTATTGAGATGATCATGTGGTTATTGTCTTTCTTTTTGTTGATGTGGTGGATGATGTTGATGGATTTTCGAATGTTGTAGCATCCTTGCATCCCTGGGATGAATCCCACTTGGTCATGGTGTATGATCTTTTTGATATACTTTTGAATTCAGTTTGCCAATATTTTATTAAGTATTTTTGCATCTACATTCATCATGGATATTAGTCTATAGTTTTCTTTTTTGGTGGGGTCTTTGCCTGATTTGGGTATTAGGGTGATGTTGGCTTCATAGAATGAGTTTGGGAGTATTCCCTCCTCTTCCTTTTTTTGGAAAACTTTAAGGAGAATGGGTATTATGTCTTCTCTGTGTGCCTGATAAAATTCCGAGGTAAATCCGTCGGGCCCGGGTGTTTTGTTCTTGGGTAGTTTTTTGATTACCGTTTCAATTTCTTTGCTCGTAATTGGTTTGTTTAACTTTTGTGTTTCTTCCTTGGTCAGTCTTGGAAGGTTGTATTTTTCTAGGAAGTTGTCCATTTCTTCTTGGTTTTCCAGCTTATTGGCATATACGTTTTCATAGTAGTCTTTAATAATTCTTTGTATTTTTGTGGAGTCTGTCGTGATTTTTCCGTTCTCATTTCTGATTCTGTTGATTTGTGTTGATTCTCTTTTTCTCTTAATAAGTTTGGCTAGAGGCTTATCTACTTTGTTTATTTTCTCAAAGAACCAGCTCTTGGTTTCATTGATTTTTGCTATTGTTTTATTCTTCTCAATTTTGTTTATTTCTTCTCTGATCTTTATTATGTCCCTCCTTCTGCTGACTTTAGGCCTCATTTGTTCTTCTTTTTCCAATTTCGATAATTGTGACAGTAGACTATTCATTTGGGATTGTTTTTGCTTCTTCACGTGTGCCTGGATCGCTATATACTTTCCTCTTAAGACTGCTTTCGATGCGTCCCACAGAAATTGGGGCTTTGTGTTATTGTTGTCATTTGTTTCTATATATTCCTTGATCTCTATTTTAATTTGTTCTTTGATCCTTTGATTATTTAGGAGCATGTTGTTAAGCCTCCATGTGTTTGTGAGCCTTTTTGTTTTCTTTGTAGAATTTATTTCTAGTTTTATACCTTTGTGGTCTGTAAAATTGGTTCGTAGAATTTCAATATTTTGTATTTTGCTGAGGCTATTTTTGTTGGCTAGTATGTGATCTATTCTGGAGAATGTTCCATGTGCACTTGAGTAGAATGTATATCCTGTTGCTTTTGGATGTAGAGTTGTATAGATGTCTATTAGGTCCATCTGCTCTACTGTGTTGTTCAGTGCTTCCATGTCCTTACTTATTTTCTGCCTGGTGGATCTATCCTTTGTGGTGAGTGGTGTGTTGAAGTCTCCTAGAATGAATGCATTGCAGTCTATTTCCCCCTTTTGTTCTGTTAGTATTTGTTTCACATATCTTGGTGCTCCTGTGTTGGGTAGATATATATTTAGAATGGTTATATCCTCTTGTTGGACTGAGCCCTTTATCATTATGTAGTGTCCTTCTTTATCTCTTGTTACTTTCTTTGTTTTGAAGTCTATTTTGTCTGATATTAGTACTGCAACCCCTGCTTTCTTCTCGCTGTTGTTTGCCTGAAATATGTTTTTCCATCCCTTGACTTTTAGTCTGTACATGTCTTTGGGTTTGAGGTGTGTTTCTTGTAAGCAGCATATAGATGGGTCTTGCTTTTTTATCCATTCTGTTATTCTGTGTCTTTTGATTGGTGCATTCAGTCCATTAACATTTAGGGTGACTATTGAAAGATATGTACTTATTGCCATTGCAGGCTTTAAATTCGTGGTTACCAAAAGTTCAAGGTTAGCCTCTTTAGTATCTTACTGCCTAACTTAGCTTGCTTATTGAGCTGTTATATACACTGTCTGGAGATTCTTTTCTTCTCTCCCTTCTTATTCCTCCTCCTCCATTCTTCATATTTTGGGTGTTTTGTTCTGTGCTCTTTCTAGGAGTGCTCCCATCTAGAGCAGTCCCTGTAAGATGTCCTGTAGAGGTGGTTTGTGGGAAGCAAATAACCCCCGCTTTTGCTTGTCTGGGAATTGTTTAATCCCGCCGTAATATTTAAATGATACTCTTGCTGGATACAGTATCCTTGGTTCAAGGCCCTTCTGTTTCATTGCATTAAATATATCATGCCATTCTCTTCTGGCATGTAATGTTTCTGTCGAGAAGTCTGATGATAGCCTGATGGGTTTTCCTTTATAGGTGACCTTTTTCTCTCTAGCTGTGTTTAAAACTCTGTGCTTTTCCTTGATCTTTGCCATTTTAGTTATTATGTGTCTTGGTGTTGTCCTCCTTGGATCCTTTCTGTTGGGGGTTCTGTGTATTTCTGTGGTCTGTTCGATTATTTCCTCCCCCAGTTTGGGGAAGTTTTCAGCAATTATTTCTTCTAAGATACTTTCCATCCCTTTTCCTTTCTCTTCTTTTTCTGGTACCCCTATTATATGGATATTGTTCCTTTTGGATTGGTCACACAGTTCTCTTAATATTGTTTCATTCATGGAGATCCTTTTATCTCTCTCTATGTCATCTTCTATGCGTTCCTGTTCTCTTGTTTCAGTTCCATCAATGACCTCTTGCATCTTATCCATTCTGCTTATAAATCCTTCCAGGGTTTGTTTCATTTCTGTAATCTCCTTTCTGGCATCTGTGATCTCCCTCCGGACTTCATCCCATTTCTCTTGCGTATTTATCTGCATCTCTGTCAGCGTGTATGATTTTTATTTTGAATTCTTTGTCAGGAAGACTGGTTAGGTGTGTCTCCTTCTCTGGTGTCTCTGTGATCTTGGTTTGCCTGTAATTTTTTCTTTTCATGGTGATAGGAATAGTTTGCAGAGCTGGGATGAGTGACGTCTGGAAGAACTTCCCTTCTTGTTGGTTTGTGGCCCTCCTCTCCTGGGAAAACAGCGACCTCTAGTGGCTTGTGCTGGGTAGCTGCACACAAACAGGGCTTCTTCTTCCTGCCCGGCTGTTATGGAGTTTATCTCCGCTGTTGCTGTGGGCGTGGCCTGGCTTCGGCCGCTGCTGCAAAGTGGTGGAGTTGTGTTGGAAGGGGAGCGGCTGTGAGGCTATTTATCTCCGTAAGGGGCCTCTGTGCTCCCTGCAGCCCAGGGGATTAGAGTGCGCAGAGATCCCTGATTCCCTACCTCTGGATTAAGTGTCCCACCCTGCCCCTTTAAGACTTCCAAAAAGCACCCGCCAAAACAAAAGAACGACCACAAAAAAAAAAAAAAAAGATTTAAAAAATTTAAAAAATCAAAAAAAGAAATAAATAATGGCCACTCGTTTTTCTTTATTCTGTGGCGCCAGCCTCAGGTACCCACTCACCTGTCTTACTGCCCTGTTTCCCTAGTATTGGGGTCCATGTCCCTTTAAGACTTCCGAAAAGCACTCACCTCAACAAAACAACAATAACAACTACAACAACAAATAATGGCCTCTAGCTTTTCTCATGTCCCTCAGCGCCAGGCCTCCGGTACCCGCTCACCGGTCTTGCTGCCCTATTTCCTTAGTATCCAGGGCCCCGTGCATGCACTGTGTCTGCGCTCTGGTCGGGATGACTGGGACTGGGTGTTTAGCAGTCCTGGGCTCTCTCTCCCTCTCGCTCTGCCTCCTCTTCTCCCGCCGGGAGCTGGGCGGCGGGGCGCTCGGGTCCTGTGGTGCCGGGGCTTGTATCTTACCCCCTTCGTGAGGCGCTGGGTTCTCACAGGTGTGGATGTGGTCTGAATGTTGTCCTGTGTCCTCTGGTCTTTATTCCAGGGAGAGTTGTCTTTGTTATATTTTCATAGATATATGTGGTTTTGGGAGGAGATTTCCTCTACTCTACTCACGCCGCCATCTTGGCTCTGCCTCATGATCTTTTTTATGTATTTTCGATTTTGGTTTGCTAATATTTTGTTGGGTATTTTTGCATCTATGTTCATCAGTGCTATTAGTCCTTATTTTTTTTGTGTGTGTGTGGTGTCTCTGGCTGGTTTTTGTGTTTTTTGCTGGCCTCATAGAATGAATTCGGAAGTTTTCCCTCATCTTTGACTCTTCAGAAATTTTAAGGAGGATGTGTATTAGGTTTTCACTAAATGTTTGATAAAATTCAGCGGTGAAGTCAGCTGATAGAGGGGTTTTATTGTTTGTTTTTTTACTACCAATTCAATTTCATTGCTGGTAATTGATGTGTTTAGATTTTCTATTTCTTCCTGGGTCAGTCTTGGAAGGTTGTATTTTTCTAGAAAGTTGTCTTTTTCTTCTAGGGTATCCAGTTTCTTAGCATATAATTTTTCATAGTTTTCTCTAATAATTCTTAGTATTACTGTGGTGTCTATAGTTGATTTGTTATATCTGATTTCTGATTCTGTTTATGTGTGTAGTCTCTCTTTTTCTTGATAAGTGTGGCTAAGGGTTTATCTATTTTGTTTAGTTTCTCGAATAGCCTGTTTCTGCTTTCTTTCTATTGTTTCATTTTCTCAATTTTATTTATTGCTGCTATGATCTTTATTATGTCCCTCCTAGTGACTTTGGGCCTCATTTGTTCTTCTTTTTCTAGTTTCATTAATTGTGAAGTTAGATTATTCGTATTGGGTTTTTCTTCTTTCCTGAGGTAAGCCTGAATTGCAGTATACTTCCCTCTTAGCACAGCTTTTGCTGCATCCCAGAAGTTTTGCGGTGTTAAGTTATTATTGTCATTTGTCTCCATATATTGCCTGATCTCTGCTTTTATTCGGTCATTAATCCACTAATTATTAGGAGCATGTTGTTAAGCCTCCATGTTCTTGTGGGCTTGTTTTCCTTGTGTAATTTATATCTAGTTTCATACCTTTGTGATCTGAGAAGCTGGTTGGTACTATTTCAATCCTTTTGAATTTACTGAGGCTCTTTTTGTGGCCTAGTTTATGATCTATTCTTGAAAATGTTTCATGTACACTTGAGAAGAATGTGTATCCTGTTGCTTTTGGGAGGAGTGTTCTGTAGATGTCTGTTAGGTCCATCTCTTCTAATGTGTTGTTCAGTGCCTCTGTCTCCTTATTCTTTTACTGGTTGATCTGTCTTTTGGAGGGAGTGGTGTATTGAAGTCTTAAAATGACTGCATTGCATTGTTTCCCCCTTTAATTATGTTAGTGTTCATTTCACATATTTGGGTGCTCCTGTGTTGGGTGCATAGATATTTATAATAGTTATATCTTCTTGTTGGACTGACCCCCTTTATCATCATATAATGGCCATTTTTGTCTCTTGTTATTTTCTTTGTTTTGAAGTCTATTTTATCTGATAAAAGTATTGCAACTCCTGCTTTTTTCTCCCTATTATTTGCATGAAATATTTTTTCCCATCTCTTCAGTTTTAGTGTGTGTATGTGTTTGGGTTTAAAGTGAGTCTTGTAGGCACCATATAGATTGTCTTGCTTTTTTATCTATTTTGTGACTCTATGTCTTTTCATTGGTGCATTCAGTCCATTTACATTTAGGGTTATTATCAATAGATATGTACTTATTGCCATTGCAGGCTTAGGATTCATGGTTACCAATGGTTCAAGAGCAGCTTCTTTACTATCTAACAGTCTAACTTAACTTGATTACACTATTACAAGCACAATCTAAAAGTTCTTTTTTTCCTCCTTTTTCTTTCTCCATTCTTTATATGTTAGGTCTCATATTCTGTATTATTTGTGTATCCTTTGACTGACTCTGGGTAGCTAATTTAATTTCCCATTTGCTTAATAATAAATTGGTCTACTTCCTTTATTGTGGCTTTAGTTCCTCTGGTGACAGTTATTTAGGCTTAGGAGTACTTTCATCTATAGCAGTCCCTCCAAAATACACTGTAGAGATGATTTGGGGAGGTAAATTCCCTCACTTTTTGTTTATCTGGAAATTGTTTAATCCCTCCTTCAAATTTTAATTTTAATCTTACTGGGTAGAGTATTCTTGGTTCATGACCCTGTGTTTCATTGCATTAAGTATATCATGCCACTTCCTCCTGGCCTGTAAGGTTTCTCCTAAAATGTCTGATGACAACCTTATGGGTTTTCATTTGTAGGTGATCTTTTTTCTCTCTCTGGCTGCTTTTAATACTCTGTCCTTGATCTTTGCCATTTTATTTATTATAAGTCTTGGTGTTGTCCTCCTTGGATCCCTTGTGTTGGGAGAGGGTTTCACTTGCACGGCCTGAGAGTGTATTTTCTTCCCCAGATTGGGGTAGTTTTCTGCAATTACCTCCTCAAGAAACTTTCTATCCCTTCTTGTCTTTTTCTGGTACCCTTATAATGTGAATATTGTTCCGTTTGGATTGGTCACAGTTCTCTTTATATTCTTTCATTCCTAGAGATCCTTTTTTCTTTCTGTGCTTCAGCTTTGTATTCCTGTGCTATAATTTGTATTTCATTTACCGTGTCCTCTTTTAAATCCCTCCATTGTATGTTTATTTCAGCTACTGTATTTTTCAATGTCTCTGTCTCTTCCTTGAAGTTGTCCCTGAGATCTTGAATATTTTTCTGTACCTTGTGAACATGTTTATGATTTTCATTTTGAGAACTTCATCAGAATGATTGGTGATTTCTCTTTAACTTATCCCTCTTACTGGTGTTTGTGCAGTTTTGGTTTGTACCACATTCTTTTGCCATTTCATATTTGAATTGATTCCTGTGGAATAATAACTTTGTGTAGGCGGTACCCTCTAGTGTCCAGAAGCTCTACTCTCTGCAGCTGCCCAGCACCTGGAATAACGGTGGGGCTTGCAGGTGAGCAGTGCTGGTGCCTGTCCGAGGAAAGAGCTCTTTCCTGCTTCCCGGCTGCTGTGCTTGCCTCCACTGCCACGGCCATTGTGCCAAGCCTGCAGGGCGGAGCTTGTGTGTTACTCTCCTGTGTCTGCCTTAGGCAGAGCTGTTCTTTTTCTGACTTGGTGCAATGGCGGGTGCAGCAGGCTTGCAAACTAGTGTCAGCTGTGCAGAAGAAGTATCAGGCAGCATATCGTGGTGGGAGGCCTCAGTGTGCATTGCCAGCCATGGCAATGGAGTGCCTGAAGCTACTGAAAGTTCCCAACCTGCTGGGCTGAGTGTGCTCGGACGATTTTGTCCACCTGTCCTTTCTCCTGTGCCATGAGCTCTATGTAATCCTTGCCCTTTTAGCAGCTCTCTCACTGTTGGGAAGTATTTTGAAGCACCTACCTTTCTTTTGCCCCATAGCAGCCCATTCTGAGTACCTGTTCTCCACAAGCGGCTGGAATCTCGGTCTCTCTGAGAATTCCACCTGTCTTTGCTTTCCAACCCCACTAATCTCCAGAGGTCTGTGTAATGTGGATTCGTGCTCCCAGAGCAGATCTCCAGAGTTGTGTGTTCAGCAGTCCTAGGCTTCTATACCCTACCCACTGTGTTTTTCTTCCACCCTCTGTTGAGCTGGGATGGAGAAGGGCTTGGATTCTGCTGTCTCATGGCTTTGCTACTTTTCCCTTTTCTATGAGGTCCTTTTTTTACTTCAGATGTATCCAGTTTGTCGCAGTCTTCTTTCTTGTTGTTCTTTCAGAATTTGTTATATTTACCATGTTTTCATATTATATGTGGTTTTGGGAGGAGGATTTTTTGTCACTTCTCACACTGTCATCTTTAAGTCATATCCTACTTTAAAAAAATATCTTAGCATATTTTACTTGGATATCAGAAAATTATTTGGTTTATCAAATTATAATATTAATACATTGTAGGGATTTTAGAACTATCTATTTCCATTTATACTCCTCTTAACCTATTAATTTTGTTAGGTATTTTAACTCTGTAGGAAAATACTACACCTCAAAATTACTGTTATTGTTGTTTTAAGCAGTCAGTGTTCAATTTAGATTTACATTCCTTTTCCCCCGTTCTCTTTGTTGTTATTTTTTTGCATCTATAACCTTTAGTTTGGGATCATTTTCCTTCTGCTGTAGTACATAGAGTTTCTATTAGTGCAGATGTGATGAGGGAAAAGTCTTCCAGCTTTAGTTTGTCAGAAACATGTTTTTTTCCCCTTATTCTTGAAATATATTTCCCTGGGTATAGAATTCTGGGGTAGTTGTTATTTTCTTTCAGTGTATTGATTGAAGACATCATTCCATTATCTTATGGTGTATTTTGTTTTGTGATAGGAAGTTAGCTGCTGGTCTCACAGCAATTCCTGTGATTGTAATATACCCTTTTTCTTTGACTTCTTTTATAATTCAAATGAATTGTTTTAAAAAATGGGGCATAATTTGCATATTGTACACTATAAGAGTTCAGTTCAACTAGCTGTGATGCATGGGTGATATGTTTTATTGATGGCTTTTTCTAAATATGTGGCATTTGCATGAAGTCAAGGTGCTTGACTGAGGCTAATCCTCAACCTTCCTTGGCCCAGTATGCCTAAGTATTTGCAGCAACTCAAACAGTAGTCATAAATCTAGCTAATGTCTTTAGACATTGGCTATTTCACTTTTAACTTTGGGTGACAGGTAGTTTTTCTACTCTGCCACTATTTTCCTCTCTTTAGTTTCTCAGATGCACTAAGATCTTCCTACATGTTACCTTACAACACTTGCACATACAGTTTTCTCTACCTCAAATATTCTTCTCCAGTTTTTCAGGTAGCTGACTCCTGTTCATCTGTTAGTTATTAACATATATTTTACCTCTTTAGAGGGCTTTCCTTGATATGCAAAATTTCTTCCACTCTCCTCATCACATTTCTGTCATAGGATTGTTATTTTACTTTCTGTTACTCTCTGTGCAGTGTATGGTTGTTCTTATCATTTCCCAATTTCCCAATTATCTCATGCTTCATTCTGATTTATAGGGCTCACCCATGTAAGCTGCATTCCTCAACTCTCTTGCCATCTGGCTTTCAGCTATCATACAATGACTAGTAATGTCCAGAGATTGGAGAGTAAGAAACTAGGCCATTTCTCCCCTGCTCTCTCTGTTCCTGTGAAGTCTCCTGGAGTGATTCCATCTCTTGTGTGTCTCCAGCTTCTTCCAGGGTACTCTTTCCTGTTGGGCAGCCTGTCGCCCATTGTCCTTATTCCTACTGTGGCATTTGGCTTATAGACTCTATCAGTGTACTTCCTTCCTTGGCATCTCCACCCTTATTGGAGTAGTATGGACTTCCTCTTTTTGCTTATTGCTAGGTGGCCTCACATAAATCTTAAAAAAAAATTGAAGTTAAAATCATATGACATATGATTATCCATTTAAAAGTGTACAGTTCAGTGGTCTTTAATGTATTCCCCGTGTTATGCAAACACCAGCTCCCTCTAGTTTCAAAACATTTTCATCACCATATAAAAAGACCCTGTATCCATTAAGTAATCCTTCCTCACTCCCAATTCCCCTTTCCCCCATCCATTGATAACCTTTAATTTGCTTTCTTTCTCTGTGGATTTGACTATTGTGGATATATCATGTAAAAGGAATTATACAACGTGGAACCTTTTCTGTTTGGATTCCTTTATTTAACATTTTTTCAGTGTTTCAGTTCTTTTAACACTCTTAAAAGTAGTTTACTTTATTGACATCTCTCCATTGATCTATCTGATGTTTCCATTTTTTTATTGGACACTGACTGATGGAGTATTTATTTATATGCTTATTGCTTATTTTTTACCTATAATATTTTATATGCTAAGCCCCATGATAGCAGAGACTATGCTTGTTGGTTCATTGTTGTTTTGGTATGAGTGGAATTTCAATATGGTGCTAAAGAACATCAGATCACAGGGATTAAAGATGGTGTGAGAGATGAGACAAGTTTCCTCCTAAAACCGCATATAATATGAAAATAAAATTAATACAACTAATCCTGAAAGAGCAACAGGAAAGAGGACTGTGCCAAACTGCATACACCTGGAGAAAAGAATAAACCTCATGGAACAGGGTAATGTACCAAAGCCATGGCCCGGCAGGACCCAAGCCCTTCCCCCACCCCAGCTCACCTTAGGGAGGAAGAGAAATGGAGTGGGAGGAAGTGAAGGCCTGGGACTGCTGAATACCTAACTTCAGAGATCTTCTCTGGGAGCACAAACCTATGTGTCATGGTGCTTTCATGGTACCCCCATGATTAGGGGGTTTGAAAGCTAAGACAGGCAGAATAACTGGAGAGACTTGAGATTCTAGCCGATTGTGGAAAGCAGGGGTCCATATTCAGCTGATCTAGGACAAAAGAAAGGTGCATAGTCTGAGAGATGTCCTAACAGCAACAGGGCTGCTAAAGGGGCAAGGATTGCACAGAGCTTACTACTCAGGAGAAAGGACAGGTAGACAAAATTGTCTGGGTGCACCCTGCCCAGCAGATTGGGAACGTGCACAATCTTCAGGCTCTCCATCTCCCTGGCTGCCTACACAGCTCCAAGGACCCCCCTCTGTGATACGTAACCTACTGCGCCTTTCTCCCTGCCAGACCCACCTGGCTTGCAAACCGGCAAACCCTACCCTGGCATTAGGCCACCCAGAGGAAAGTGCTGTCTACACAACTACAAACACAAAGTTTGGAGGCTTATACCTGTGTGCTTGGCCCACTGGTTCTGGCAGTGGAGAAAAGCATAGCAGCCGGAAAGCAGGGAACAGGCCTTTCCTCCCTCCAGGCACCAATACTGCTCCCCTGTGACCCCCGACATTGCTTCAGGGGCTGAGCAGCTCCAGAGAGAAAAGCTGGGCACTAGAGGGTGCCATATACAAATATGAAATGCCAAGGGAACCTGGTTCAAGGTAAAATTAAGAATATAACACCTGAGAAAGATTGAAATAAAATAGACCTCATGAATCTTCATGAAAGGGATTTCAAAACAAAAATCATTAACATATTCATGGAGGTATGGAAAAATATTCAAGAATTAATGAATTAATTGCAGTTAGAGTTCCAAATCATTATGGAGCACAGAATCAGAAATGAAACATACAATGGAAAGTTTTAAAAGCAGATTAGAGAGGGTGGAGGAGACAATGATTGAAATATAAATTAAAAACAAGGAAAACAAAGAAGGTGAGAGACAGAGAGAAAAAAGGACCTCTAAGAATGAAAGAATATTGAAAGAAATGTGTGAACAATCCAAACGGTACAATATTCACATTATACGTGTACCAGAAGAAGAAGAGAAAGAAAAAGGGGTAGAAAGTGTATTTGAGGTGGTAATTGCCGAAAACTTCCCTAATCTGGGGAAGGAGATAGTCTCTCAAGCCGTGGAGGTGCACAGATCTCCCAACACAAGCGACCCAAGGAAGACAACACCCAGACATATAGTAATTAAAATGGCAGAGATCAAGGATAAGGACAGACTATTAAAAGCAGCCAGAGAGAGAAATAACATCACATACAAAGGAAAGCCCATCAGCCTATCATCAGACTTCTCAGCAGAAACCTTAGAGTCCAGAAGAGAGTGGCATGGTGTATTTAATGCAATGAAGCAGAAGGGCCTTGAACCAAGAATACTCTATTCAGCAAGATTATCATTTAAGTTTGAAGGAAGGATTAAACAATTTCCAGATAAGCAAAAGCTGAGAGAATTTACCTTCCGCAAACCATCTCTACAGTGTATTTTGGAAGGACTGCTCTAGATGGAAGTGTTCCTAAGGTTTAATAGCTGTCACCAGAGATAATAAAACCACAGTAACAAAAGTAGAACATTTAATTACTAAGCAAGTGCAAAGTTAAATTAACCATCCCCAAAGTCAATCAAGAGATAGACAAAGAGTACAGAATATGATACCTAATATATAACAAATGGAGGACGAAGAAAAAGGAGGAGACAAAAAGAACCTTTAGATTGTGGTTGTAATAGCATATTAAGTGAGTTAAGTTAGACTCTTAGATAGTAAGGCAGTTACCCTTGAACCTTTGGTAACCACGAATCTAAAGCCTGCAATGGCAATAAGTCTATACCTATTGATAATCACCCTAAATGTAAATGGTTTGAATGCACCAATCTAAAGACATAGAGTCACTGAATGGATAATAAAACAAGACCCATCTATATGCTGCCTACAAGAGACTCACTTTAAACCCAAAGACATACACAGACTAAAAGTGAAGATGGAAAGAGATATTTTATGCAACTAATAGGGAGGAAAAACCAGGAGTTGCAGTACTTGTATCAGACAAAATAGACTTCAAAACAAAGTCACAAGAGACAAAAAGGATATTACTTAATGACAAAGGGGTCTGTCCAACAAGAATATATAACAACTGTAAATATCTCTGCACCCATCACAGGAGCACCTACATATGTGAAACAAATACTAACAGAATTAAAAGGGGAAATAGAATACAATGCATTCATTCTAGGAGACGTCAACAGTCCACTCACTCCAAAGGATAGATCAACCAGACAGAAAATAAGTAAGGAGACAGAGGCAGTGAACACAACACATTAGAACAGATGGCTCTAACAGACATCTACAGAACTCTCCATCCAAAAGCAGTAGGATACACATTCTTCTCAAGTGACATGAAACATTTTCAAGAATAGATCATATTCTAGGCCACAAAAAGAGCCTTGGTAAATTCACAAAGATTGAAATTGTACCAACCAGTTCTCAGACCACAAAGGTATGAAACTAGAAATAAATTATGCAAAAAAAAAGAAGAAAATTCCCACAAACCCATGGAGGCTTTACAACATGCCCCAAAATAACCAGTGGATCAATGACCAAATAAAAACAGAGATTGAGCAATATATGGAGACAAATGACAACAATAATTCAACACTGCAAAATCTGTGGGATACACCAATGGCCGTGAGAAGAGGAAAGCGTATTGCAATACAGGCATACTTGAGGAAAGAAGAACAATCCCATATGAACACTCTAAACTCACAATTAACGAAACTAGAAAAAGAAGAACAAATGAGGCTCAAAAACACTAGAAGGAGGGACATAATAAAGATCAAAGAAGAAATAAATAAAATCGGGAAGAATGAAACAATAGAAAGTATCAATGAAAGTAAGAGCTGATTCTTCGAGTAAATAAACAAAATAGATAAACCCCTAGCCAGACTTATAAGAAAAAAAAAAAGAGTCTACCCAGATAAAGAGAATTAGAAATGAGAAAGGAAAAATCAGTCCGGATGACACCACAGAAGTACCAATAATTATTAGAGAATACTATGAAAAATTATATGCTAACAAACTGGATAACCCAGAAGAAATGGGCAACTTTCTAGAAAAATACAACCTTCCAAGGCTGACCCAGAAAGATACAGAAAATCTGAACAGACCAATTACTAGCAGTGAAATTGAATTGTAATAAAAAAACTACCTAAGGACAAAATCCCTGGATCAGATTGCTTCACTACTGAATTTTATCAAACATTTAGTGAAAACCTAATAACATCCTCTTTAATGTTTTCCAAAGAGAGAGTACATAGAGTCACTGCCCTCTATACCCATTTTATATCCATCAACATCATCCACCACATCAACAGAAAGGACAAAAACCACACAGCCACATGATCATCTTCATAATTCATAGATGCTGAAAAAGCATTTGACAAAATTCAACATGCATTCATGATAAAAACTCTCAACAAAATGGGTATAGAGGGCAAGTACATCAACATAATAAAGAGTAGAAGAAAATGGAAAACTTCCAAACTCATTCTATGATGCCAACATCACTCAAATATCAAAACCAGGCAAAGAGAGCACAAGAAAAGAAAATTACAGACCAATATCCCTGATGAACATAGATGCAAAAATACTGAACAAAATATTAGCAAACCGAATTCAAAAATACATAAAAAATGTCATCCACCATGATCAAGTAGGATTTATTCCAGGGATGCAAGGATTGTACAGCAGGGGAAAATCCATCAACATCATCCACCACATCAACAGAAAGAAGGACAAAAACCACACAGCCACATGATCATCTTCATAGATGCTGAAAAAGCATTTGACAAAATTCAACATGCATTCATGATAAAAACTCTCAACAAAATGGGTGTAGAGGGCAAGTACATCAACATAATAAAGGCCATATATGACAAACCCATAGCCAACATTATAGTTAACAGCGAGAAGCTGAAAGCTTTTCCTTTAAGATCGTGAACAAGACAAGTATGCCCACTCCCTCCACTTTTTTTCAACATAATTCTGGAGGTCCTAGCCATGGCAATCAGACAGCACAAAGAAATAAAACTCATCCAGATAGGCAAGGAAGAAGTTAAACTGTCTTTGTTTGCAGATGACATGATGTTGTACATAAAAAACCCTAAAGAATCCACTCCAAAACTACTAGACCTAATATCTGAAATCAGCAAAATTTCAGATACAAAATTAATACAGAAGTCTGTTACATGCCTATACACTAATGGTGAACTACCAGAAAGAGAATCAGGAAAACAATTCCATTCACAATTGCATCAAAAAGAATAAAATACCTAGGAATAAACCTAACCAAGGAAGTGAAAGACCTATTCTCTGAAAACTACGAGACATGCATGAGAGAAATTAAAGAAAACACCAGTAAGTGGAAACACATCCCATGCTCATGGATAGGAAGAATTAATATTGTCAAAATGGCCATCCTGCCTAAAGCAATTTGCAGATTCAATGCAATTCCTATCAAAATACCAACATCATTCTTCAATGACCTAAAACAAATTGTTCTAAAATTTATATGGAACCACAAAAGACCCCGAATAATCAAAGCAATCCTTAGGAAGGAAGAATAACACTGGCGGGGTTATGCTCCCAAACTTTAAGTTCTAGTGCAAAGCCACAGTAATCAAGACAATTTGGTACTGGCACAAGAACAGACCCATAGACCAATGGAACAGAGTAGAGAGCCCTGATATAACCCCAACCATATATGGTCAATTAATACATGATAAAGGAGCCATGGATATACAGTGGGGAAATGACAGCCTCTTCAGCAGCTGGTGTTGGCAAAACTGGACAGCAACATGCAAGAGAATGAAACTGGGTCATTGTTTAACCCCATACATAGAAATAAACTTGAAATGGATCAAAGACCTCAATGTAAGTAATGAAACCATAAAACTCTTAAAAGACAACATAGGCAAAAATCTCCTGAATATATGCATAAGCAACTTCTTCCTGAACCATCTCCTCGAGCAAGGGAAACAAAATAAAAAATGAACTCATGGGACTACATCAAACTGAAAAGTTTCTGTACAGCACAGGACACCATCCACAGAACAAAAAGGCATCCTACAGTATGGGAGAATATATTTGTAAATGACATATCCGACAAGGGGTTAACATCCAAAGTATATGAAGGACTCACATGCCCCAACACCCAAAAAGAAATTGGGCAGAGTATATGAAGAGAGAATTTTCCTGAGAAGAAATTCTGATGTCCAAAAGCCACACGAAAAGATGTTCCACATCACTAATCATTAGGGAAATGCAGATTAAAACCACAGTGAGATATCACCTCACACCAGTAAGGATGGCCAGCCTCGGAAAGTCTAAGAACAACAAATGCTGGTGAGGATGAGTAGAAAGGGGAATCATCCTACACTGCTGGTGGGAATGTAAGCTACTTCAACCATTGTGGAAAGCAACATGGAGGTTCCTCAAAAAACGAAAAATAGAAATACCATTTGACCCATGAATCCCACTCCTTGAAATTTACCCAAAGAATACATCTTCTCAGGTTCAAAAAGACATATGCACCCCTATGTTTATCGCAGCACTATTTACAACAGCCAAGATATGGAAGCAACCAAGTGTCCATCAGTAGATTTATGGATAAAGATGAGTGGTGCATATATACAATGGAATACTATTCAGCCATAAGAAAGAAACAAATCATACCATTTGCAACAGCATGGATGGATTGGAGGATGTTATGCTCAGTGAAATAAGCCACATGGAGAAAGACAAGTGCCAAATGATTTCCCTCATTTGTGGAGTATAACGACGAAGCAAAAGTGAAAGAACTAAGTAGCAGCAACCTCAGAGACTCCAAGAAGAGACTAGTGGTTACCAAAGGGGTGGGGTTTGGGAGGGCAGGTTTGTGAGAGAGGGAATGGATTGAGGGTTAGTACACATGGTGAGGGGAGTCACTGGGAATACAGTGTGGCATAGAGAAGGCAAACAGTGAATCTGTGGTATCTTACTACACTGAGAGACAGTGTCTGCATTGGGGTATCGGTGGGGAATTGATAATATCAGTAAATATAGTAGCCACATTGTTTTTTCATGTGAAACTTCATAAGAGTGTATATCAATAATACTTTAATAAAAATTATTGAAAATATAGGAACATTAGATCATGGAAGGATTATTAGAGGCCTTTTTTAAAACGGAGAACTGCTAACCTTTACAGTGTGTTGGTCTATGATGAATACATCACTAATTATTTTGGCTTTTGACAATAACCTACTAAAATATGTGAACTATGAATTAACCATCATAAGTATCTTCTAAGGTAAGTATTTAAAAATTTTATATATTATTGTCATTTCAGTGGAGAAACTACTTTCTGAGAATGTTCATTTTAATCCTTCCCTTTTATTTTTCTGTCTTTGCAAAAATCTGTTTTAATGCATTTTTTATTACACATGCTGTAAAATTTAGCCATTTTAAGTATATTGTTAATACTGTTAAATATGTTCAGATTGTTGTGAAAAAGATCTACAAACCTTTTACATTTTGAAAAACTGATCAAACAACAACTTCATTCCTCCAGACCCTAGTAACTCCCATTCTACTTTATATTTCTGTGAATTTGACTGCTTTAAGTACGTCATATAAATGAAATCATATATTTTTCTTTTTGTGACTGAATTATTTCACTTAGCATAATGTCCTTTAGGGTTATCCATGTTGCAGCCTGTGATAATATTTCCTTCATTTTTAAGGCTGAATAATACTCCATTGTATGTATGTAACACATTCTCTTTTTCTATTCATCGGTGGTCATTTGGGTTGCTTCCCCTTCTTGGCTATCATGAATAATGCTGCTGTAAACATGTGTGTACAAATATCTTTTGACACCCTGCTTTTATTTCTTTTGGATATATATGCTGAAGTAAAATTACTGGACCATGTGTTAGTCATATATTAAGTTTTTGAGGGAGCTCCTTTGTGTTTCCCATAGCAGTTTCACCACTTTACAGTCCCATCAACAGTGCCTAAGTCTTTCAATATTTCCACTTCCTTGTCAACATTTTTTATTTTCTGTTTTTTACTTTTTTAATAATAGCCACCTTGCTGGGTGTAAGGTGATATGTTATTGCAGTTTGACTTGCATTTCTCTGATGTTAATGATGTTGAGCATCTCTTCATATGCTTGTTGCCACTTGTTTATTATGTGGGAAATGTCTATTGAATTCCTTTGCTAGTTTTTAAATTTAAATCGAATTATCTGATCTTTTGTTATTGAGTTCTGGAGTTTATACATTCGGGATATTTACCCCTTATTAGATACATTATTTGAAGATATTTTGTCCTATTTCCATAGGTTGCCTTTTCACTTTTATATGTATATACCAAAAAATTGAACTGTTAACGTCATTTGCCGTTGTAAAAAAAAAAGGTGTTGTATCTCCATAAGTACCTCACAATAACACAATTTGCTAATCCCATTAAAGCATTTGCCAAATATAAATGAAAGGCAGCTCAAGTTACCAACTCAAAAATTAAAGTTATTTATTTATTTATTTTGGTATCATCAGTATACAGTCAAATGAACAACATCGTGGTAACTAGATTCTCCCCATTATAAAGTCCCTCCCACATGTCCCATTATACTCACTGTCCATCAGTTTAGTAAGATGCTGTAGAGTCACTACTTGTCTTCTCTGTGCTATACTGCCTTCCCCATGACCCCCCTACATTATGTGTGCTAATCATAATGCCCCTTTCCCCCTTATCCCTCCCTTCCCACCCACCCTCCCCAGTTCCTTTCCCTTTGGCAACTGTTAGTCCATTCCTGGGTTCTCTTGAGTCTGCTGCTGTTTTGTTCCTTCCGTTTTTGTTTTGTTCTTTTGCTCCACAGATGAGTGAAATCATTTGATACTTGTCTTTCTCTGCCTGGCTTATTTCACTGAGCATAATACCCTCTAGCTCCATCCATGTTGTTGCAAATGTTAGGATTTGTTTTCTTCTTATGGCTGAATAATATTCCATTGTGTATGTGTACCACATCTTCTTTATCTATTCATCTACAGATGGACACTTAGGACGTTGCTTCCATTTCTTGGCTATTATAAATAGTACTGCAGTAAACATAGGGGTACATATATCTTTTTGAAACTGGGCTCCTGAATACTTAGGGTAAATTCCTAGGAGTGGAATTACTGGGCCAAATGATATTTCTATTTTGAGTTTTTTGAGGAACCTCCATACTGATTTCCACAGTGGTTGAACTAGTTTACATTCCCACCAGCAGTGTAGGAGGTTTCCCTTTCTCCACATCCTCACCAGCATTTGTTGTTCCTATTCTTTTCTATGTTGGTCATCTAACTGGTGTGAGGTGATACCTCATTGTGGTTTTAATTTGCATTTCTCTGATGATTAGCAATGTGGAGCATCTTTTCATGTGCCTGTTAGCCATCTGAATTTCTTCTTTAGAGAATTGTCTGTTCATATCCTCTGCCCTTTTTTAAATAGGGTTGTTTCCTTTTTGGGTGTTGAGGTATGTGAGTTCCTTGTATATTTTGGATGTTTACCCCTTGTCAGATCTGTCATTTTCAAATATATTTTCCTATACTGTAGGATGCCTTTTTGTTCTGCTGATGGTGTCCTTCGCTGTACAGAAGCTTTTTGGCATGATGTGGTCCCATTTGTTCATTTTTTATTTTGTTTCCCTTGCCTGTGGAGACACATTCAGGAAAAAGTTGTGCATGTTTATATTCAAGAGATTTTTGCCTATGTTTTTTTCTAAGAGTTTTATGGTTTCATGACTTACATTCAGGTCTTTGATCCTTTTTGAGTTTACTTTTGTGTATGGGGTTAAACAATAATCTAGTTTCATTCTCTTGCATGTAACTGTCTAGTTTATCCAACATCAGTTGTTGAAGAGGCTGTCATTTCCCCATTGTATGTCCATGGCTCCTTTATAGTATATTAATTAACCATATATGTTTGCATTTATATCTGGGCTGTCTAGTCTGTTTCATTGGTCTATGGGTCTGTTCTTGTGCTGGTTCCAAATTGTCTTGATTACTGTGGCTTTGTGGTAGAGGTTGATGTCAGGGAGCATAATACCCCATGATTTATTCTTCCTTTTCAGGATTGCTTTAAGTATTTGGGTTTTCTTTTGTGATTCCATATGAATTTTAGAACTATTTTCTGTAGTTCCTTGAGGAATGCTGTTGGTATTTTCATAGGGATTGCATTGAATCTGTAGATTGCTTAAGGCAGAATGGCCGTTTTGACATTATTAATTCTTCCTATCCATGAGCACAGGATGTGTTTCCATTTTTTGGTATTTTCTTTAATCTCTCTATGCGTGTGTTGTTGTTTTCAGAGTATAGGTATTTCACTTCCTTGATTAGGTTTATTCCTAGGTATTTTATTCTTTGTGATGCAATTGTGAATGGAATTGTTTTCCTGATTCTCTTTCTGGTAGTTCATCTTTAGTGTATAGAAATGTAACAGATTTCTGTATTAATTTTGTATCCTGAAACTTTCCTGATTTCAGATATTAGATCTAGTAGTTTTGGAGTGGATTCTTTAGGGTTTTTTATGTACAATATCATGTCATCTGCAAACAAGGACAGTTTAACTTCTTCCTTGCCTATCTGAATAAGTTTTATTTCTTCATGCTGTCTGATTGCCAAGGCTAGGACCTCCAGAACTATGTTGAATAAAAGTGGGGAGAATTGGCATGTTCCCAATCTTAACAGAAAAGCTTTCAGGTTCTCACTTCTAAGTATAATATTGGCTGTGGGTTTGTTATATATGACCTTTATATTGTTAGGTAGTTGCCCTCTATACCCTTTTTGTTGAGAGTTTTTGTCATGAATGGATGTTTAACTTTGTCAAATGATTTTTCAGCATCTACGGAAATAATTATGTGGTTTCTGTCCTTCTTTTTGTTGATGTGGTGGGTGATGTTAATGGATTTTCGAATGTTGTACCGTCCTTGCATTCCTGGAATAAATCCTACTTGATCATGATGGATGATTGTTTTGATGTATTTTTGAATTCGGTTTGTTAATATTTTGTTAAGTGGTTTTGTATCTATGTTCATCAGGGATATTAGTCTGTAATTTTCTCTTTTTGTGTTGTTTTTGCCTTCTTTTTGTATTAGAGTAATGCTGTCCTTGTAGAATGAATTTGGAAGTATTCTGTCTTTTTCTACTTTTTGGAAAACATTAAGGAGGATGGACATTAGATCTTCACTAAATGTTTGATAAAATTCAGCAGTGAAACCATCTGGTCCGGGATTTTTGTTCTTAGGTAGTTTTTCTTTAGTATGAATTCAGTTTCATTGCTGGTAATTGGTCTATTAAGATTTTCTGTTTTTTCTGTGTCAGCCTTGGAAGGTTGTATTTTTCTAGAAAGTTGTCCATTTCTTCTAGGTTATCCTGTTTGTCAGCATGTAATGCCTTTTCCCTCTTTTGATTTTGTCCTTTGATGTACAGAAATTTTTATGTTTGATATAGTTCCATTTGTTTATTTTTCTTTTGCTGGCTGTGTTTTTGGTGTCATAGCCAAGAAATCATTGTCAGATCCAATCTCATGAAGTTTTCCCTGTATGTTTTCTTTCAGGAGTTTTATAATTGTGGTGACCTTGTTTTTTTTTGTACTTTCTTTTATTTTCAACACCATAACTCATTTCTTGATGCAGGGTAATTACTCTTTAAATATGGATGGATGAGCAAAAGGGAAAGAAGAAAAAAGTTAAGGGAAAAGAATAAAGGGGGAATGATGGGTAGAGAAACATGTCTACTGAATTATAATAAGGCTGTATACTTGGATTTGCTAAGTGGTCATAGGGACAATGTCTCATACTTACTCTCATATTTTCTGTTACATTTTGTGATTAAGATCAGTGTTTACTAGAACACATTCTTGTCCTCATATTTTATTGGTGAAGTGTTTTATTCTTTTCTGAGGGTTTTCCTTTTCTCACAAAAGATTAAAAAATCTTGTTATATAAAAATATAGTTCTTAAATATTTGTACATGTATAACAGGACACTGTTGTCTGATTTTTTTGTCTTCATATTTAGATGTCAGATAACTTAGGTTCACTGTGGTAGCTGTGACAGGAGATTCATCAATAATGTGCTTTGGAGTGAGTACCTCACCTTACATTTCTGGAATCTACTTTTATTATCAATGGTTAAAGGAAACATGTTTCACTCAAGCAGTTTGATAGTCTGTTAATTTTCGTATTTGCTAATATGTGGTTTTGTTTTGCTATTGCAGGAAACTAGTAACTTTACAACCTCTGAAATAATTGGGACAGTCGGTGATGTGCTAATTCTTAAAAGCAAATATTTTATACAAGTACCTATATGTTTGTTCCATACAGAGCTGTCTGTTTAGGAACAGTAAAGGGGTAGTTACAAAATGTATGTAGTGCCAATAGGGGTCTTACTAAGGATTTGAGAGGTATGTGAATATTGAATTGAACATGAAAATAGGTGAAGGTGGATGCTACTGTAAGAAGAGTGCTTTGGGCAGGAATCAATTTTCAGATAGGAAGAGAATAGACTGGTTGTGATCCAATCATCCCTTCTCTTTTTTCTTCTTGTATGCAGCAATGCATGATGGAATGGGTCCTTTGCTAAGCCTTTATTTTGTTTCCTATCTGTCATCATGCCCTGTGTTAAGATGGCCACCTGTGGCAAATCAGATAGAAAATGAGGCAAGGTATTTCAGAGATTGTTATCTCTGAATAATATTCCAGTGTTATCACGTTACAGGATTATTGGTTGTGATTTTTGCTATCCCAGTGCTTTGATGTGGACTTGATAAATCACAGAATTGTTAGTATGATTTCGAACAAACTAGAGGAAAAGCTAATTTAGCTTTTCATCCTTTCATACCTGCTGAAGATAGTAGAGATAGCAGCTGCTTTTGTCAGCATTCTCAAGGAGTATAATTGGTCCTTTTGCAGTTTATGGTATTTGTATTTTTAGACTGTTGTTAGGTGCTCAGGTGTGCTATGTTGCTAGTGCTACTAACATCTGTGTATTATTTGGCAGATAAGGTGTGTTTATACATTTTGTCATCTGTTTTGTATTGTTGTAAGAATAGATTATGTACTACTGACATCAATGTACCAGTTGACAGATAAGGTGTGTTTAGATATTTTGTCATCTTTTTGTAATGTTAAAAAGGATAGATTGTGTATGAATCAAAATTATTTATTTCTTGGTATTTTGTATGGATTGTAGTCCAGCAAACATCAGAGAAATTTTTAAGGCCTGAACAAGTGTATTTGAATGTTCCATAGAACGATTTATAACAATTCACATTCCGGTAAAGAATTGTACTCTATATTCTTAGTGAGAAAAAAAAAAAAACTGTATTGTCATAGCTCAAGTAAATTAATTCATTACTAACTGTATGGCTAATATATTTTCAGGTATTTAATAGCATAATTTTGCTATGTTTTATGTATATAAAATGATTATTTTAATCATTTAGTTGGGAAAAGATAGGATTTGCCATAGCTATGTGTGTTTGGCCATATCTATTGATTTTCAGAATTTTAACCGTTAGGATTTATTTTTTTTAATGTTTTTAAACCACTCCTACCCTTCCCCAACCGAGTGTGCCAAACTTGCAAATATATACTTTATTATTAACTTGTGAATGTCAAGTAATATTACTTTTACCCCTAAAGCTCAGATACTGGTACTGTTTTGTCTTAAGGACTGTGTGCTTCTTAGATAAGCTATTAAATCATGTCAGGGAAAATAGCGGATTTCCCTGTTGAAGCAAAACCAAGAGAGAGAGCATCATTGATCTTCGTGTTGGTCAAATTAGTTTAGGATTAGTCAATCTTGAATATGCTAAAATCACCTGGGAAGCTTAATGCAGAACCATGCCTCACTTCCCCCACACCCTGTAACCAACTTTGTAATTCTTAAGAGATTCTTTCAGTTATTTGGCTAGAAGGATAAAGAGAATGTCTTGGAGATGAAGAGTACTGGTTCATTGTGTCACTCAGTCTGCAGTTGCCGTAAGTCCAAATTCCTACTTTGTGAGGTTCTATTTCTCTTGTTCACATATCCATTCAGTACCCCACCTCTGCTTCCTCTCCCAGCCTCATACTTATCAAAATGAACCCCTCTTAACATTTACTACAGGTCCCTGTATAAAATGACTTTAAGGGAAGATTTGGTTAAAATATGCCTTTTAGAGATGAATATGACAACATGGTGGCATTACAATATTAGACATGGTATCTAAAATCATGATTTTGAATTCTATTTCTAATATTTACTGTAAGATTATGGCTAATTGGCTAAATTAGCCATAATTGATTAAATTGCTTTAATCCTCAGGTAATCATAATTACTTCACAAGATTGTGAGGACAAAACAAAAGGTACATTCAGAAAGTGCCTAGCAGTGTGCTTATCAAGTTGATATTGAATCTGTTCTGATACTGAATCCTAGATATAAAAAAGTGTTCCTATTACTGTGTAATAAAATTCCAAAACTTAGTGACATAAAAGAAACATCTTAGTATGCTTATAGATTACATGGATCAGAAATTGAGAAAGGTTATAGTAGGAATGGCATGTCTGCTTCATGATGTCCAAAGCCTCAGCTGGGATTATTCAGATAGTTTAGGGTTACTCATATGATTGGGGGCTGGAGGATTTACTTCATCTCTCACATGTCTGGAACCTGCTGGGAGACTGCAAGGCTGAGCTCAGCTGGGACAGTAAACTAAATAATTTCTGTGTGGCTTCTCCATGTAGCTTGTGCTTTTTTTCACAGCTTGGGCCAGATTCTGAAAGGGAATTTCCCAAGAGTGGATATTTAAGAAAACCAAGTGGAAGCTCTACAGCCATTTATCACATATCTTAAGAAGTCACATAATGTACTACTGTTGTACTTGATTGGTTAAAGCAGTCACAACTCTACTTAGATACAAGAGCCCACTTCTTTATGGGAAGATTGCCCAAGAATTTGTGGCTAGTTTTAAAACCTACAAAGAGTCCTTGGAGATTTTACATCTAGTCTAGCTTTTTTTCCCTGTCCTGTTTTCCTGTTAACTTGTTAAAGTGGTTTTAACTTTATTAGGTGTATGTATGTATGTATGTATGTACTTGCATTTACATCAGTAGACTTCATGAAGTAAGTGCCTTCACAGGTGCAAAGGTCAGAGGTTATGGGATCTTAGGGCTGTAAATGATCCTAGAGATTTAAGATGGTTAATTTTGTCTGTCAAGCTGGCTGACATAGTGCCCAGGTGTCTGTTCAAACATTATTCTGGATGTTTCTTTGAGGGTGTTTTGGGTGAGATTTATATATATACATTTATTTATTATTAAAGTATCATTGATATATAGTTTTATGAAGGTTTCACATGAGCAACATTGTGATTTCAACATTCACCCATATTATCAAGTCCTTAACCCCCCATTATAGTCATCTTATCAGCATACTAAGATGTTATAAAGTCATTACTTGTCTTCTCTGTGCTGTACTGCCTTCCCTGTGACCTACCTATATTGTGATTTCTAATTATAGTGTTCCTAAATCCCCTTCTCTCTCACTACCTACCCTCCCCAACTCCTCCCCTTTGGTAACCATTAGTCCCTTCTCAGAGTCTGTGAGACTGCTGTTACCTTGTTCCTTCAGGTTTGCTTCGTTTTTATACTCCACAAGTGAGTGAAGTCATTTGGTACTTGTCTTTCTCAACCTGGCTTATTTCACTGAGCATAATACTCTCTAGCTCCATCCATGTTGTTGCAAATAGTAGGATTTGTTTTCTTTTTATGGCTGAATAACATTCCATTGTGTATATGTACCACATCTTCTTACCCATTCATCTACTGATGGACAGTTAGGTTGCTTCCATATCTTGGCTATTGTAAGTAGTGCTGCAGTAACATAGGGGTACATATATCTTTATGAACAGGGATCTTGTTTTCTTTGGGTAAATTCCTAGGAGTGGAATTAGTGGGTCAAATGGTATTTCTACTTTTAGTTTTTTGAGGAACCTCCATATTGCTTTCCACACCAGTTGAACTAATGTACATTCCCACCAACAGTGTAGGATTGTTCCCCTTTCTCCGCATCCTTGTCAGCATTTGTTGTTGCTTGCCTTTTTGATGTTGGCCATCCTAACTGGTGTGAAGTGCTATCTTATTGTGGTTGAGATTTATATTTAAATTAGTGAACTTTGAGTGAAGCAGATTGCCCTCCATAATGTAGGTGGTCCTTTTCCAATCAGTTGAAGGCCTGGACAAACAAAGGTTGACCTCTCCTGGGCAAGAGGAAATTCTGTAGTAGATGGTCTTCATACTTGAACTGCAACACTGGCTCTTCCTAGGTCTCCTGCACACGCTGCAGATTTTGGACTTGCCAGCCTCCTTAATTGTATAAGCCAATTCCTTAAAATAAAATCCCTTTCTCTCTCTTTTTATAACATCCTATTAGTTTTGTTTCTCTGGAGAACCCTGACTAATACAAGATAATTTAGTCCAGCCCCCTTATTTTTATAGATTTGGTAAAGTAAAGGCTCAGAAAGATAAAGAAATTAGCCAAGTCAAAGAACAAGTTATTGAGAAATTTCCAGGGCAGAAATCCAAGTCTCCTGACTTCCTCTTTAACACTGTACCTGAAATTGCCTTGCCTAGAGCAACAAAACCAAGTGGAAAAGCTCACCTCTCCTACTTAAAATAAATAAATAAATAATAAGCATATTATTTGTGTGCTCTCCATACATTAGATCCTATCTTAAGTACTTTGTATCTGTTTTTCTCATTAGTTTTCACAATAGCCCTAGGAAATAAGTATTATGGCCTTCCATTTTGTATATTGGGAGGTGAAGTGACTTGCCTAAGATGACAGATTCAGTGAAAGACCTATTTATTCCCTGACCCTAGATCTCTAACTCTGGAACTGGAATTATTAATCACTATAGAGCATTCTTCTTGTGTATTTCTTTTATTCCTCCTTGCTGGTGATATTAAGCAATGAGAAAGATTTGGGTTTATTGAAACTTTTGGTTGTCATCACCCTGGAACCTTTCCCTTTCATTGGTTTGGCAGTATGATAAATGATTCATACTACTTCCCTTTATGCCTTAATTATTTATGATTCCATATCTTCTTTTAATACTGATTCGATTCTAAGTGGCAATGTCTGACCATTGGTACCCAAGATATTTCCAAAGTGGACACTGATTGATTCACCATGAAATCATGTAACCCGGATACACCTACATCCTCTGCTGCCACTCTTACTATTTCTATTCCATTTTCTCTGTCTTTTTTCCATCCCTTCTTGTAGTGGCATTGGTGGAGGAGGCTGGGGAGAAGATGGTCGTACACAGAAGGTGTTACAGTTTTTCATCTCTGTGAAAGTAAGCAGAGAATCATTTCTCGAAATAAGTTGCATTACTTTCAGTCATATAAAGTTAGGAGGGGCATTTGCTTGTCAGTTTATAGAACTGAAAAGGAAAAACTATAACCAACCTAATGGTGTGTACTTCTTTAGCACCTTGACTTATGAGTGTTAATATATAGAAAGTATGCAAATCAGGTGGTAATTGGTCAATAGAGGATCAACAGTTGGACATTGGGAAGACACTGGATTTTAGTAGCATCAACCTTGTGCAAATTGCTCAACTTTACTCAGTTTGTGGTCAATGTCCTGCAGCTCTTTTGTTTGGAAGGCAGTTTTGTTTTGTCATTCTTTAGTATATTTGGAGCACCAGATCCACAGCTTTCTATTTTCTAGAAAATCAGTCAGCTCTAAGTGATATGGCGGATGCAAAGAAGTAATATATGGTTCTTACCTATGGGAGAACAAAAATGTATTGATGGAAGAAAAAAGATTAACATTATAAGGCAAAATATAACATGTTCTAAGTGAATGGTCCATACAATAAAGTATTTTCAAATAGGTTTAGGTATTAAAAATTGAGAGAATGTGAGAATGATTGAGAATGCTCTAGGGGATGGAGGAGAGACTTGAATTAGGTCTTGTGATTTCTGGGTGGAGTGAATGAACCTAGATGCTTTAAAAAGAAATGTAAGAATTTTTTGTATATGTCTGAATATAGATGTTTTTCATTTTCCCAGTGATGAGATAATAAAGATATTTTGGTTACTGTGAATTCATAAACTTTTTAAAGTTGCAGAAGAAATAGTCATTAAGTTTAGCTTATTAAGCTATACATGTTTTTAAAATTACATAGTATAAAATATTACTTTACAAATACTGCCTTCTTTATACTTGTTTCACGAAATAACATTATTCAGACCTTTCGCATGCGTTTTTATCTATTTTTTTATTGAAATACTGTTGATATACAATACTGCCTGTTAGTTTCAGGTGTACAACATATGATTTGACAATTACATACATTACCAAATGCTCACCATGATATGTGTGGTTACCATCTGTTAACTTACAAAGAAATTACAATATTATTGGCTGTATTCTCTATGCTGTACTTCCATCTCTGTGGCTAATGTATTTTATAATTTGAAGCCTGTACCTCTTTATCTCCTTCCCCTAATTCACTCATACCCTTACCATCCTCCCCTATGGCAACCAGCAGTCCCTTCTCTGTGTTTATGTCTATTTCTGTTTTGGTTGTTTGGTTCATTTGTTTTATTAAAACATTTGTGTCTTACTCAATACCAGAGTTTCTCAATTTCACAGAGCACGTGATCTTAATTTTTGCTTGAGTGGTTTAAGATAGAGTGTTTAAAAAATCTGGATGTAGTACTTTTTCTGGGAATTTTCATCTCACACAAGAGCTATTTGCTATTCATGAGCTTTACAATGAAACCTTTCAAGTGATCTTTCATAGTCTTATTTATAATGGCATCTGAAAGTTTTAATTTGGAGTTTATATACTCTGTCTCCCCTCACAAATAATTATGAAGCCTGTGTTGAATTTCTTTGTCATCTTTTATCTCATTTTATCAGGTGACCTGTTTTTCAGTGTCCTAAACTAGTATTGCCTGAAGTTTTTTAGGCTTTGTATCTTTTCTAAATAGTTTTTTGTTCTTCAAAAATAAAATAATTGTAAGGATTCAACTATAGGGTAATTTCCTTCTTTCTTTGGGACAGTTTTGGGAAAAGAACTTTGCCCTATATTCAAGTAGCTAGTGAGTGAGGTGAAGGAGATGGCTGAAGTGGAATGGAGAATCTAGAACAGTGCTGCCCAGTACAGAGGCTACTAATCCCATGTGGGTATTTGAAAGTAAATTAAATGATGAATTTTATAATTATCTTAACTATTAATTATAATTCAATTCCTTGGTCACACTGGCCATACTAAAAGGGATCGATATCCACATGGGGCTAGTGGTTAACAGTGTTACGCAGTACATATATATAGAATGCTTCCATCATTACAGAAAGTTCCATGGGGTAGTACTAGTCTGGAAGATGTTCTATAGCTTCAGGAATTCAAGGTAGTTCAGAGGTTTTTAGGCATGATCATACTGGTGATGATAATCAAATCCCACCTCTCACCCCACAGCACTGACTCCAGCCAACAACTTCCCTTCCCCAAAAATGACCCAGATCAGAGATCGATTGATTTTTCAGTTTCTAAATAGACTTTGTGACCTGTGGAACTACAATAAATATTAGTCTCACTCCTATATTACATAGATTTATACTGTGTTGACCTGAAACTCAAAGTGTACCCTCTTCTGTATGCTGTTGCCCTTAAATTGCTTTATGATGAAAAGAGTAGGACTTGTTTGGCACTGGAGAGACCTGAGTTTGCGTGCTACACTGTGTATGATCTTGAATGAATCATTTAATCTCTCAGATTTGTTCATCTACAACATGCTTGCTTTCCAGAGTGAGGATTAAATGAGACAGGTAATGGTGTGTAATACTTTACATAGTACCTTGCACATGCCAGATACTCTCTTTCCTCTTCATTCCTATTAAAATCCAAAAAGATGTCTAATAGTGAAGATTAATTCACTCAACACTTTATTCAGAAATTCACGAGAAAATATTTATTGAGCATTTGCTTTATGCAAAACTCTCTTCTCAGTGCTAGGAATATAGTAGTGAACCGACATAGATTTGAATCCCTGCCATGAGCTTACATTTTCATAGGGGGAGATGGAATAAATGATATAAATAAGTAACTTTATATAGTGTGGCTTAAAGTGATAATTCCTAAGGAAAAAAATAGGGAAGGTGGATATAAAGTATGTTGGGCAGGGGTCTGCAGTCTTTTAGAAGAAGTGGGCAGATAACAATTAAATAAAGACCTAGAGGATGGGAATTAGCAAGTGAGCCATATATCTGGGGGCAAGAACATTTTAGACAGGGGAATAATAAACACAAAGACCCTTAAATGGGAAATGAGGCCTGGCATTTTCCAGGAACATCAGAGAGACAAGTATGGCACAGGAAAGGAGGAGGAGGTGAAGTTATATTACAGGAATGAGAGAGGAAGATGCTGTCTCTTAATCTCAGAGTTAAAGTCAGTGGAAGATTTTGAGTAGAGGATTGACATGATTTGACTCACATTTTTATAGCTTCAGTATGTCCACTGTGATAAGAATACACTGTAGGTGATCAAGGCAAAGCAAGAAAATCCGAAGGTAATTGCAATAATGGAGGAGAGAAGATGGAGGGTTGGACTAGAGTAGTTAGTAGAAGTGAAATGTGATCAGATTCTGAATGTACTTTAGCATTTAAGCAGTCAGAATTTGCTAATGAGTGGGGAAGGAGGGAGTAGTAAGAGAAAGAGTGAGTCAAGGATAATGCCAAGGATTTTGGCTAGACCAGTTGGAAGAAAGGAATTGCCATGTATTGAGGTAGAGACACGTGCTATATTCTGCTTAATGTTGTATTCTTATTTCCCCTCCTGATTTCCCAAGGTTCGAGGGTGACTTGTATGTGTGTTCTCCACAATACCTAGCACAATCCTTTGTACAGAGCAACTACCATCTATTTTCCTGAGTTAAATTGATTTAAAATGTTCATTAACACGAAGAGGGTTTTCCTTATGTTGTTGATTGTATTTAAAAGCAGATCTGGCTTGGTGGGTTTTGTTCAATCACCCAAAAGTCTTCCCTTGAATATTGTAGGTTATCTACTTCCATAAATCTTTAAAACCGCCGGTGCCTTCAGATATTTCTGTCTTTTCCAGGCTTTAGTTTGCAAATTGAATCTAGAAAAGGCAGATTAGTTGATGCTCTCCCTTTCCTCTTCCCGCATTCATTGAACAGAGCCGAAGGCTATTATTTTATACTAGGCAGGAAAGAGAGGTGAGTAAGCCTTTATATGATGCTGACCAGTCTGAATACCACAATGTTGCCTAAGAAGGGGCCAAGAACCTGTGAGAAAGTAAGTGATTGTCACAGAAACTACCTTTCTTGTATTTTGGTTTTAGTAAATGAGATCTTAGTTGTCAATTCCTTTTGATCCCAGCTGTGTGGTACTCCCAGTTTGCTGTTTGGTTTTTCAGCCACAGATACTTATTTGACAAGGGTGAGTCTCCCAGGTACCGTTATTAGTCTTATGGTCTACCTTGTATCCCTTTCTCTTTTATTTGGTCTGCACCAGTTTTGATTCTACATGTTGGGCTATTTTGATAATGATATCTACTTAGAAGGATTCAGGCAACATTTTTTGGCATTTGACTAAAAACGGATTATAGAATAATTACAATTCTTTTTTTTTTTCAATTTATTTTGTTGTCATTAATCTACAGTTACATGAAGAATATTATGTTTACGAGGGTCCACCCTTCACCAAATCCCCCCGCGAACCCCATTACAGTACTGTCCATCAGTGTAGTAAGATGCTGTAGAATCACTACTTGTCTTCTCTGTGTTGCACAGCCCTACCCATCCCCTCCCCCCCCCCACATTATACATGCTGATCGTAATGTCCCCTTTCTTTTTCCCCATCCTTATCCCTCCCTTCCTTCCCTTTCTCCCCAGTCCCTTTCCCTTTGGTAACTGTTAGTCCATTCTAAGGTTCTATGATTCTGCTGCTGTTTTGTTCCTTCAGTCTTCCTTTGTTCCTATAGTCTTTGGGTTTGAGGTGAGTCTCTTGTAAGCAGCATAGAGATGGGTCTTGCTTTTTTATCCATTCTGTTACTCTGTGTCTTTTGGTTGGTGCATTCAGTCCATTTACATTTAGGGTGATTATTGAAAGATATGTACTTATTGCCATTGCAGGCTTTAGATTCGTGGTTGCCAAAGGTTCAAGGTTAGCTTCTTTAGTATCTTACTGTCTAACTTAATTCACTTATTGAGCTATTTTAGACACTGTCTGGTCATTCTTTATTTTTCACCTTTCTTATTCCTCCTCCTCCATTCTTCATATGTTGGGTGTTTTATTCTGTGCTCTTTTGTGTTTCCTTTAACTGCTTTTGTGGATAGTTGATTTTATTTTTTGCCTTTAGTTAGTATTTGGTTGGTCTGCTTTCTTTGCTGTGATTTTATTTTCTCTGGTGACATCTATTTAGTCTTAGGAGTGCTCCCATGTAGAGCAGTCCCTCTAAAATACCCTGTAGAGGTGGTTTATGGGAGGCAAATTCCCTCAACTTTTGCTTGTCTGGGAATTGTTCAATCCCTCCTTCATATTTAAATGATAATCATGCTGGATACAGTGGTCTTGGTTCAAGGCCCTTCTCTTTCATT
Source organism: Manis pentadactyla (assembly GCF_030020395.1). NCBI lineage: Eukaryota > Metazoa > Chordata > Mammalia > Pholidota > Manidae > Manis > Manis pentadactyla. The sequence continues at coordinate 40,433,161 of NC_080022.1, read as the reverse complement.
GCATTAAGTATATCATGCCATTTTCTTCTGGCCTGTAAGGTTTCTGTTGAGACGTCTGATGATAGCCTGATGGGTTTTCCTTTGTAGGTGACCTTTTTCCTCTCTCTAGCTGCCTTTAAAACTCTGTCCTTGTCCTTGATCTTTGCCATTTTAATTATTATATGTCTTGGTGTTGTCCTTCTTGGGTCCTTTCTGTTGGGACTTCTGTACACTTCCATGGTCTGATCGATTATTTCCTCCCCCAGTTTGGGGAAGTTTTCAGCAATTATTTCTTCAAATACATTTTCTATCCCTTTCTCTCTCTTCTTCTTCTTCTGGTACCCCTATAATGTGGATATTGTTCCTTTTGGATTGGTCACACAGTTCTCTTAATATTATTTCATTCCTGGAGATCCTTTTATCTCTCTCTGTGTCAGCTTCTATGCGTTCCTGTTCTCTGGTTTCTATTCCATCAATGGCCTCTTGCATCTTATCCATTCTGTTTGTAAATCCTTCCAGAGATTGTTTCATTTCTGTAATCTCCCTCCAGACTTCATCCCTTAGCTCTTGCATATTTCTCTGCATCTTCATCAGCATGGTTATGAGCTTTATTTTTAATTCTTTTTCAGGAAGACTGGTTAGGTCTATCTCCTTCTCAGGGTTTGCCTCTGTGATCTTGGTCTGTATCATTTTCTTCTGCCTTTTCATGGCGATAGATATATTTGTAGGGAGCTGGCACTTGTGTTGGGTAAGAGAAAGTCCCTTCTTGCCAGTTTATGGCCTTCTTCTCCTGGGAGAACAGCGGCCGCTAGCAGCTTGTGCTGGGCAGCTGCGTGCAGACGGGGCTCCTGATCTTGCCCAGCCACTATGGAGTTTATTTAGCTCTGCAGTTGCTGTGGGAGTGGCCGGCCTCAGGCTGCTGCTCCAATATGGTGAAGCCGCGTCAGAGGGGGAACAGGCGGGAGCCTGTTTATCGCGGTGAGGGGCCTCCAAGCTGCACTGCGGGGGTTGGGGCACCCAGAGCTCTCTGAGGTTCGCAGCTGCTGGGCTAAGTGTCCCAGGGCGCTTTCGTCCAGCTGTGGGGTCCCTGTCCCTTTAAGACTTTCAAAAAGCACTTGCTTTTCTTTGTCCCAGGGGCGCCGGCTGCGGGGACCCACTCACAGGTCTTACTGTCCTGTTTCCCTAGTTTCCAGCACCCCACGCATGCACTGTGTGTCTGTGCTCCAGTGGGGATGGCTAGGGCTGGGTGATTAGCAGTCCTGGGCTCCCTCTCCCTCCCCACTCCGACTCCTCTCCTCCCACCCGGAGCTGGTGTGTGGGGCACTCGGGCCCCACCAGGCCGGGGCTTGTAACTTACCCCCTTCACGAGGCGCTGGGTTCTCGCAGGTGTGGATGTGGTCTGGATGTTGTCCTGTGTCTTCTGGTCTCTCTTTTAGGATTAGTTGTATTTGTTGTATTGTCAAAAATATATTTGGTTTTGGGAGGAGATTTCCACTGCTCTACTCATGCTGCCATCTTGGTTCTCAGAATAATTACATTTCTTAAATTGTTCTGCTTTCTGTTTTCTTTCCCTGAGGAAAAAAATCAAATTAGAACTTATTAAAATAAAATATTTCGCTTTTGGGAGCTCTTTTAGAATTGCCAATTGTAATTCTTTTCTATTGCAAAAATAAACAGTATGGTTAATAAAAAGAAATTCAAGTTTAGAGTTAGTTGTAGGACTGTTAAATTACTCACTTTTCTTCTAGTTTGGTCTCATCATCTTGTTTGGAACTTGTAGAGCATTTTGATGATGGTAGACCATTATTTAAATGATAAAGAGAGGGAACACTTTTGCACAACTAGTAAATGGTGGAGTATGGGATTCGATGGCTTTTTGGCTTGAGAAGCCCTCACTTTGAGCATATTTAATAACATATGAGTTTATGAAAGATCTATGCCTTTAGACATTAAGTAACTTCTGAAATAATAAAGGGCTTAGGGAGAAATAATATTCTATGTTAATGGCAGAGCAAGAGGTTTTATTTAGGTTTCTAATATGTATGCTATAAACTACCTATAGCTGTTCTCAGACCTGGCTATGCATTGGAATCACTTAAAGAGTTTGTGAGGGAAAAAAAAAATCCAGGCCCCTGATTTTTTCCAGATCACCTGAATTGGAATCACTGGGAACAGGACTTCGATATATTTGGATTTCTAGCTCAATATAAGGGAGACATTTATGTACCACTGATAAATAGCACATAACAAGATACATTAAAACAAAAACACTACGTAATGGGGATAGATAATTCTGGTGGCAAATATTTGCAGAGTACTTTGTCTCTGTATGATCTTATTTAATCCTTACAACAACCTTATGAAGTAAGTTGGTATTGTTACCTCCACTTTATAGATGAGGAAATGAAACCTTAGAGTAGTAAAGTTAACATGACCAAACTCGCATAGATACTAAATGCATGATAGGACCAGGATCTGAAAACAAATCTGTCAGACTCCAGAACATAGAACATCCCATAATTAGTTAAATTACAGGGTATAGAGAACTAAATAATGAATATAAGTTGTTATTGTAGGTTTTTTTTTCTTTGCTTAAAAATGAAGATATAAAAAAAGATAATATAAACTTAGTGTTTTCATGCCATTTGCTTTTTGTCCATTTTCTATTCAGGGCAGTAAATTATCATACCTGATAAATTTCATAGCTGGCAAACATTTCAGTATTAACAATTTGGGTTAATGCATTTATGTAACTGAAACTGAGGTTTGTATTGAAGCTCAGATGCCCATATATATATATCTCCTCCTACTTCTGCAATACTTCTATTTAATATTTTCTCTGATTTTATTTTGCCTATATACTCCTTAAATGTAGGCATTCCAAAAGTTCCATCATGAGGCCTTCTTTTTGTTCCCCCTACTCCTTATTTTAGGTAAACTTAATCCACAGATAAGACTTTTGCAGATTTCTTTTAAAAAATTGTGGTATAAAATACATAGTGTAAAATATGCCATTCAAGTCATTTTTTTTTGGTATCATTAATGTACAATTACTTGAACAACATCATGGTTACTAGACTCCCCCTATTATCAAGTTCCCCCCACATACCTCATTACAGTCACTGTCCATCAGCGTAGTAAGATGCTATAGAATCATTGTTTTCTCTGCATATGCTGCCTTTCCCATGTCCCCCCAGCTACATTATGTGTGCTAATCGTAATGCCCATTCCCCCCTTTATCCCTCCCTTCCCACCCATCCTCCCCAGTTCCTTTCCCTTTGGTAACTGTTAGTCCATTCTTGGGTTCTGTGATTCTGCTGCTGTTTTTGTTCCTTCAGTTTTTTCTTTGTTGTTATACTCCACAGATGAGTGAAATCATTTGATACTTGTCTTTCTCCACCTGGCTCATTTCACTGAGCATAATACCCTCTAGGTCCATCCATGTTGTTGCAAATGTTAGGATTTGTTTTCTTCTTATGGCTAAATAACATTCCATTGTGTATATGTACCATATCTTCTTTATCCATTCATTTAAGCCATTTTTAAGTGTGCAGTTTTAGTGTTAAATGTATTCACATTTTTGTGAAATGGTATGTCTAGAACTTTTTCATCCTGTAAAACTGAAACTCTATACCCTTTAACCTACTACTCCCCCTTTTTTTCCTTCCCCCAGCTCCTGGTAACCACCATTCTACTTTCTGTTACTATGAATTTGACTACTCTATGTACCTCATATATGTAGACTCATACAGTATTTGTCATTTTTTGACTGACTTATTTCACCTAGCATAATATCCTCAGAATTTATGCATGTTTTAGCCTGTGATAGTATTTCCTTCCTTTTTAATGCTTAATAATATTCCATTGTGTGTATATACCATATTTTCTTCATCCATTATTATTCTTGGACATATGCATTGTTTCCACCTCTTGGTTGTTGTGAATAGTTCTGCTATGAACATGGGTATACAAATACCTTTTTGACATCCTGCTTTCAATTATTTCATCTGTATACCCAGAAGTGAGACTTCTGGCTCATTTGGTAGTTCTGTTTTTAATGTGGATGACTCATGACTCCAAACTCAGTATCTCAAACTCACACATTTTGGATTCTTAGCAATCTATTGATCATGTCTATGTGAATGTCCCATGTATATTTCAAAGTCAACATTCCTAAAAATGAAATCTCCCTATCCTCACTGTAACTCCAGAGAAAGGGAATTCCAGGGCAAAATACCTCTAAAACTGAAATCCGTCAAAGGGAGAAATAAAGTTTAAAACCCAATTATTGCCTCCAAACTTCAGTCTGAGCCATCTCTTTCCTGCTCCTGCAGAAGCAAGCAAGACCTTCCCCTAACCTCTCAAGTTCAGGTAAGCCCTTGGTTACCCAGGTAATTACCCATTGATATGGAGAAGAAATACTCTCCACCCCTGAGGAATGCCGTTTGATATGCAGATGCACTAAAGCCAGGTGAGATATTTTGGAAATATTACTATTTTACCCACAGCCAGAAATCTCGCCTTACAATTTACTCATTTCCATTCTTCTGCAATGGTCCCTGGGTGAGGAAACTGGAAAATTGTGACCAGACTAAGGGCATAACATAAGCAACAGCGATAAAATCATAATAATCATCAAGCCAGAGGTTTCATCTAGGACCAAAGTCTTAAGCAGATTAAGTCTATAGCTTGCCAATTTCATAGGTAGGCAGTAGCTGAAGAGGTAGAGGGTTCAGAGCAGTCATCATGTAGCAGCTGCAACCAGGGGGCACATCCAGGCCACAAGGACTATAGGAGAAAATAACCTTAAGGGCTATAAGATACATGTTTTAATGACACCAGCAGACAGGTCTTGTCCATCAGGTAGAATACATGCAAGAGAGTGGTCTTGTGATAAAACAGTGGCAGGAATGGGATCTTGTTTTGGTCTAGTGTACCAGACTTTCATCCCCTCCCTGTGGGAGTTACAGATGGGTCAATATATAGGGCTATGGGAGGTACATGCACTGGCTATAAAGATAAAACAAAACTTCCCCGTAAGATGTTCTTACCTCCTGGACATTTTGGGTACACTACCGTGATCTTTGGAGGCCACTCTGCTGTTACTCCAGAAATACACATGAGGCCAGCTTCCAGGCCTTTCCCCCATGGTGCCAGAAGGGCCAGCCTTCACTGGTCCATGTGTTGAAATGCCCAGGGCTACATCCATTCAACAGTGTCTCCAGGGTTTAATGCAGTAGGGGCTGAGCAGGATATTGCTCTTCTGGCCTTAGCCTGGCTTCAATAATTCTTCTTTGGTTTGCACATTTAATTGTATAGGAGAGGCAGCAAGGTGTGTGAGCATATTCACAGGGCTCAAAGTTCCTTTACATGACTTCTCCTCATTCAAACGCCATAGCACTGTCTATAGATGAACTGTCCAGCCCTGTAGACTATTGGTGTCTGACTTCAGGCCAGATTTCAAAAAACCATTGTGCCTCTCTATCATGCTTGCCCCAGTAGGGTTCTATGGTACATGAAATTACCACTTTATTCCTAATTGCTGCACCCATCACTGTAATGCATGTAGTCCAGTAAAGTGGGTGCCTTTATTGCTCTCAAACACCAGCGACTGGCCATAGGCTGCAAAGAGACGATCTAGTCCCCTCTTGGTGGTTTTCTGATCTGCACAATGTGCAGGAAGAGCGACCAGTAGTCCAGTAGCCATGTCCACACAAGTCATGGCATACTCATATCTTTCTGAATTGGGCAGAGGCCCAATATAGTCTATCTGCCACCTGACAAGGGCTATTGGCCCCCTTACTATTGTCTCATGTTGCTACGGGACTCGGTGTAAGACCGTCTTAGAGCACACAAGGCACTCCTTCCAGCCTTGGCTGACTTCTTCAAAGGTCAATGGTAAGCCCCACCGATGGGCTACAGCCCACATTGTCTTGCCCTGCATGCAACAATCACTGATGTAGCCATTGGGCCACATCAGAGGCAGGCTTTCCTTCTAGCCAGCACACCTGGGCCAGTGTGTCTGCTTCATCATTCCCTGCGGATGCCAAAGGCAAGTGGCCCATCACATGATATACAGTAACAGTCTTAGTCTGACCAGAGGCCCATAGGTCTTGCCATAACTCTTGCCCCCAAAGGGGCTGATGACCAACCATCCAGTTGGAATGGTACCATGTTGATAGCCACAGGGTCAAGCCCTGATATAAGGCCCAGCTGTCAGTGCAGACAACAATGGGGGAGGGCTCATGGGTAATCATGAGCCATACTGCCTGTAGTTCAGCCCATTGGCTGCTCTTCCCCTCTCCATCCTCAACCATATTGTCTCAGTCTTAGGATGGAAAGCCACAGCCCTCTGCTTTGGGGGCTACCCATGATTGGAGCTGTCTGTATACCAAGCATCTTCAGGAAAAGGGGCTTTTTCCTCCTGATAAGTACTCTCAGCTACCAATGACTCAAAAGCAAATTTTTCCTGCTTTCCACTGTTATAGGTTACTGGCCCCAATAAGTGTTGGAGTTCTCCACTTAAGGGGCTAGTAGAGAGGGTGCTATGCTGCTGTAAATATGTGCCCCATTTGACAGGTGTAGGCATCTGTGCCACGCCACTCCATGGACTTTGGGTCCAGTCTCGCACCCACTCCATGTTGGGATAGGTAGTTATTACCTTGGCTGGAGCTGTTCCAGTGATGGGCTCTGTAGCCAGCAAGACATGGTACACAGCAGCCAGTTGATTCTCTATCAAGGTGTACTGGATCTCTGCTCCTTTCCATAGTTGTGACCAGAATCTAATAGGTTGGCATGTCCCTTCAAGCCACTGCTAAAGACCCCATTCATAACTACCTTCAGTTACGTGAACATCTAGTTCATAGGGCCTTGATGAGTCCATTACATTCAAGGCCTGTACAACCTTGACTGCCCACTTGGCAGCAATAAAAGCAGCTGCACGTGTCTCATCCCAGTCCTACCTGATGCCCTTTCTTACCAACCAGTGTAAGGGCTTTAGAATTTGTGCCAAGTGTGGGATAAACACTCTTCCTGGGATAAAAAGCCCCTATTCCTGAAGATGCTTGGTATACAGATAGCTCCAATCATGGGTAGCCCCCATGATTGTCCAAAAGACCCCAAAATTCTTGTAATACTGCCACAGTGATATGGATGGGGAAAGCCTGGACCTTGTCTGTGACTGCTTCAGGCACAACTTTAGTTTTACCCAACCAGACAACCCCCAATAATTTTACAGACAAACCAGGTCCCTGAACCTTGGTGCTGTTCACAGCCCATTCTTTTTCCTGTAGATGTTGCAACAGTCTAGGAACTGCCCCTTTTAAATCTGAAAGAGAATCAGATGTGAGCATAATATCATCAATGTAGTTGTACAGCCTCACAGCTTGTGGTTTCCTTCGTGTGGCCAAGTCCTGGGCTACAAGTCCATGACAGATGGTGGGACTGTGGAGGTCTCCCTGTGGAAAGACAGTGAATGTCCACTGTTGGCCTTCCCACATAAAGGCAAACTGTTCCTGGATTTCCTGTGGTATGTTGATAGAGAAGAAAGCATTAGCAAGGTCTACTACATAATAATACGTTCCCACCTCATGGCTGAGGGTGTCCAGAATGTCTGCTATAGAGGTGACGGCAGTATGCAAAGAGGGTGTGACTTTATTCAATTCCCTGTAGTCCACACTCATATGCCAGGAGTTGTCTGCTTTTTCAATGGCCACACTGGGGAATTAAAAGGACTATGAGTGGGCTTTATGATGCCTACCTTCTCCAACTCCTGTTGAGTTTTTCCAATTTCCTTGTGTCCCCCAGGCAATTTATACTGCTTAGTATTTGGCACCCATCTAGGTACAGGCAGAGCTACAGGTGGGTGCTTAGCATGTCCTCTCAGAACTGCCTTTACCACACATACCCTCAGTCTGAATTCACCTGCAGCAGTCTGTAACCATAGACCCTGCAAGATATCTACCCCCAAACTATATTCAGGGATGGGAGAAATGTACACAGTATACTCCTTTGGGGGTAAACACCCTATCCGCAATGGGATTTGGGCTTTTTTCATTCTAATTGCCTTACCTCCATAGCCATCTATCATAGCAGAGGTCCCAGGAAAATGCTCAGGGTTGCCTTAAACCAGAGAACATTCAGCTCCTGTGTCCACGAGCACCAGGATACATTGTACATTCACGGGACCAATGAATTGCTAATTCTACACGTGACTTCAAGTCCACACCATGTTCCCCAAGGTGGGGACTTTGACCCCCGCCTCAGTTGAACCGTGATGCCCCATTATCCTCCTGTGGGGGTGAGGGCTCACCAGAATCCTGAGTACTGTCTTCCAGGAAGTTTTGCAGGGACACAGGCTGGGCATCAGGCCTTGACTCTAGTTTCCATGTCTTGGACCTCAGTGGCTGAAACTGCTGCTCTGGCTTTAATTGGTGCCACAGTTCTAACAAGATTTTATTGAGCTGCCCATCAAGTTTTTCTTTCACTACCCCAGCCTTTATTAAACCAACCCACATCTGGGTCCTCAAGACCTTCATGGGGCCTTTTGCACTTCACTTCTCTTTTCAGTCATAGCCGATACTTCCTTCCGTGCCTTTATTGTTTCAGTCTCCCCCAGATCTGCTAAAGTATGAGTAGCCTCACTTATGGATTGCCCTATGAGGGGGGCAACAGTAGTCACTAGGGACCCAAAGAGAGATGTGGGAGCTATATGCTCCACCAGATTTCTTATTCCTACAGTGAACACCTCCTCATTGGGGCCCTGGGTGTACATACCATAGATCATATTTTTTATACCCAATTCTTGCAGTACCTGTTGGAGCTCTGCATATGTTTTCCAACTACTGGGTAAATATGTAAATCCCCCTGATTAGGCCAAACTACCCTGATGGCAGCTTTCAGCCATTCCAGAAGTGTCTGATTCTCTGAGGCATGATGGGCATTTTGCAGCCGCTGCCGGAGGGAAGTATGAGTCTTCAGGGAAGCCATTCTGCTCATCTCAGTACCTGACATAACAATGTTTTCCACCTCCATATCCCAGAGACGTAAAAGCCACATAGGCAAAGATTCCGATGGCCTCTGCCTATACCGGATGCTCATGTCCACCAGCTCATCCTGGGTATGGGGACGGAGCATGGAGTGCTCCACAACCTAGGGAGGAGGTGGCTCTTCCCCCTGAGGAGCCCACAGTTGTTTCATTTTTATTTTCTTAATTACAGCCAGTTGGGCCTTTAAAACAGGACAGACTGGTACTTGGGGTGGTTTATCAGCCCATAGCCACTCCTCCTCCTCTTCTCCACCTGGCTTGTCCTCCATCTCTGGGGCTGAAAGCACCACTCTTTCCTTCCCTTCACCCACGGCCTCCTACAACGTGGCTTTTCCTGCTGCCTTTCCCCTTGCAGCTGCTAAGGAATCTTCCAGGAGTGTGACCTGTCTTTTCAATAACTGTTTGTCTTCCTTAATGGCATCCCATAGATTATCACCCAGCTCCTCCAAGTGATGCTACAGTGTGTCTTTTTCTCGCCTAAGCCCCTCTCTCTCCTTGCTAACCCTCTCAATAATCCTCTTTCTCCGGTTTAACATTTTCCACTATCTCGATGAAAAGAGACCCTGTAATGCCTGCCCCTACACGGTCACCTACGGTCTCCAAGCAGTCTTCCAACTCATGGGTGACTAATTCTGTAGCTTCCAGTGTCTCCACCCTTCCCCAGTTCACAAAAACAAATATATTATTTAAAATGATATAATCTTAGAAGAGGAAGAAGGTTGTAAGTGGAGGTGTGTTACTGTTCCTTCTGTATAGGCTTGCCACCTCCCCCATCCTGTTATTTGTCACTTATTCTTGTCTTAGGTTAGACATTATCTCATCCAGGAAGTTTTCTTGGCCTTACTCAAATCTTGATTATGTGGCTTTTCTTTGTACTCCTCTAAAAAAATTCATTTAAAAAAATTAATTTTGAGTGCCTTTCATGTACCAGCACTATGCTGGGCAATGGGAATAAAGTGGTGAACAAAATTGTTATTATCCCTTCCATTGGGGAGCTTACAGTCTAGTGGGAAAGCAGGCATAAATAATCATCAAATAAGTAATTATCAATTACAATGAAGGAGAAGTTAGGGTTCTGTGTGAGAGTAAACCTATTTAGGTTGGGGGGTGGGTTGATAAAGAAGAATATTTTGAAAAAGTGTATCTAACAGAAATCTCAACTATGAAGATTAAGATTTAACCAAAGAATGGGGAAAGGGCATTTCAAACATGTAGTATCTTCAGAGGCCCTAAGAAAGAAGAACTTGCTGCCTTTGTGGAACAAAAGCAAGGCCCATTTGGCTGAAGATATAGTATTAGCTCATTATACAGATGAGGAAACTGAGCCTCAAGGAGTTCAGTGAGTATAGAATATGACTAAGGTCATCAAATTAATAAGTGGGAGAATCTAGATTCAAACTTTGGACTTTATAAACCCTTAGTGTACTTTTAATTTTACCTTGACATTCTGTAGTGAAAATGTGAACAAAATCTTTTCAAACTCTGGTATTTTGTTTTTTTTCCAACATCATGGAACATTCTCTTACTGCTTTCTGTTTTTTAGCAAAGGAAATATTTGTATGTGGAACCATTGCTGTCAACAGAAAAAGGTTAATTTACCTGGCACTAGGTAGAGATGCTTCCATTGAACTTGTGGCTTTGAAAACTGATTTTAATGTTAGCTTGACTCAAAGGATCTATGAGCCTTTCAGAATTGTCAGGGTCCTATGGTGTTCACTGTCTGTATTAATCTGTGGCTTTCTTTGTTTTTTTGCCAGTGGAGCATTAGAACTTTGAAAATGCATAGCAGGTATCTTACACTACTTTATTTCCATTCAACAGGATAACACTGTAAACTTGACCCACACTGGAAAATATTTGTTAATGTTTCACAAAATACACAAACTCCTTTTGGCAGTTGATTTCCAGGCAGCTGATAAAACATTGGAGTGTTAACTTTTCTTTTTTTAATTTGGGAGGGGGAGGGAAGAAGTTGTTACGACGCAGAGGCAAAGTTGAAGTGGTCATTTTTCTCCTCCAGAGAATCTTTACTGTTACCCTACAGTGAACTGCTCACAATCCAGGATGTAATAAATAGCCTTCAAAATGACCCTATCATGTCACGTTTATGCTATTTCTAAGTAATTGGTGACTTCTTAGCTTAGAGACCAACTTCAGGAATGTTTTATGTAAGAAAACTTCCTCAGTGATGTTCCTAGTCTTCTTGTAACCTAATATAATTGTGGTGTTGTGTTTATCAAAGAACTTTTGCCCCTACATTTTTTCCTTCCAAATATCCTTTTTATTAAGAGTGATGATTATAATATGAAAGGATGAATTTCATTTCTGAGCTAATTTTTAAATTCTTACTGGAGTTTTTCATTTGTGATTTTACATCTTGCTGCTCCTGTCAATCTGAGGGAGGAAATAATGTTAAAAAGATTACTTTAAGGTAATGATTTCACTTGTTCTGACACCCCTAAACATTGGTTTTTGTGGGTGTTTTGCTTGAATGAGGACTGTGGACTTAAGCTTTTTGTGACTCAAGATTTGAGGACTGTGGACTTAAGCTTTTTGTGACTCAAGATTGTATGCCAAATGCATGTTTTTAAAAATTTCTAAAATACGGTTTTCTTATAGAGAAGAAGAAAAAAGCATTTAATAGAAAATATTTTGTGTCATTAAGGAAACACTTAGTATTTTGTTTAAATTTTCAAAGTATACTTATTTCCCTTCAGAGTATTCTGTACTCTACCCCGCCCTTAAGCATTTTTCTGTCTCTTTAAATGGCCTTGTGTTTTTTGTTTGCAGGCAGCTATCAATGGTGTAATACCCCAGGAAAATGGCATTCTACAAAGGTATGTTATAGGGTGCTTAATGTTAAGATGAGAATATAGCAAAGCAAAAAAGAGACAATTATTTTTTTGTTTTACTTCTTGATAGAGCATTTGATCTTTGATGATCAAAGTTCATTAATATAGTTACTGTTCTTTCAGATGTTTTTATTAGTTATTTTAATTTTGTAAAGTCTTTAACTTTTAATTGTACAATGTTATTATAGATTGGGTGATATACCATTTTTAAAGGTGATTTTATTTTATATTTAAGAAAGCTTTTCAAGGTCATCTTCTAATTCATAACATGGAAGGAACCAAATAATTTAAACTGTTGGTAGTGAGAAAATGAGACATGACTCACCCCCAGAGCACCGTTATCATCTAGCTTAACAGGTGTTATCTCCCACCTTACTGCATTTTTCCCTCTCTCTTTGGCTTCTAAATTAAGTATACAATAACTTACAGTAATTTGAGTAATCCCTTAATAATGAAACTTCCCTAACAGTGAACTATTTTACTTGAAACATTCAGTATTAACATGTGGAATGGTCTCTGTGGTTTTGTGTTATTGTCAGAAGGTACAATTGGAAGATGATGCTAGGAGAATTATAATAGTTACAAAATAATTCCTTAAGTCAAAAATAAATGGATATTTTTCTCTCCTTAAAATTGGAGACTGGTTCTGGATTAAAACAGCACACTATAAAGTCATAGGAGGTAAAACAATTCTCTCTTCCAAGTGTAGTTTAATTACTTGATTTTCCCGCCCCCCCTCTCCTCTCAGTTCAAACTTTGGCTGCAATTTTGGTGGCTGGGATTTCTAAGTCACTGAAGCATGATCTGCTAAGTGCAGATGAGGCAAACAGAAACAGAAGACTAGGAATGAGGTTGTTTCGGAGAGGAAGAAAAGTACTGTTGTAAAAACATCAAAAAAACCTATTAAAACCTACAAAATGTGCTGTACTTTATAGGAAACTGTATATTTAGAAAGGAAGCAAAATTCTGTTTTGGTATTTCTACCACCTTTGATGATTAATGGTTTTTAGGTGAAAGCAATGATAAACAGACCTATCCTCCACCTATTTTTTTAAACTGACAGAAAGAGTATCATCCAGAGTAAATGTGACTGATTTTCAGAATCTGTACCAATTTTTTTGTTGTTCATTTTTTTTTTTTAGTTCAGAAGCATTCAATTTTATAAAACCCTGTCTAGAAAGCCAACCAGATGATTACAGGAACTTCTTTCATGATCTTTTTTTGTTCTTGGTTTATAGAATTTTAGACTGCTAAATATGACTCCTGTTTTTTTCTTGAGTAAATGTTATTCCATTTTTTATGCCAAAATTTTGCTTGCTTGTGGATTCAGCTGCTGGGTTCTGAGTACATATTGGATATATCTTCAAATTAATAGTATTTGCTATGGGTGAACTGTAGAAATTCCCTCATCCCTGGAGACATCTCAGCTCTCCTATCACAGATGATGTTTTTTGCTTAATATATTTTGTAGCTAGAGAGTCAGTACTGAATTGGTTTTTAATAAGGTTACTATAATATTTGAGGTTTAACCTTCATCAGGTTGAGTTTTTGTTTGTTTTGTTTGCTTGTTAAATTAAAGGAATGAATCATGTGTCCACAGAAGAAAGTCAATTGTATCTATTAATAGTCCTTAACTATTTTCCTTCCTAACTTTGTTCTTTAATTTTGAAATCACTGTGGATTTGACATAACTGAAAAATTCTTCTTGTATGTCTGCTGATCAGAGGAAAATGAAAGAGGGCTTTTTGTACTTTCACATAGGCTTAATACTGAAAGTGGAAGACACAATGCTAGGAATGATATATATAGGCAGTTAAAAGGATCTTTGCTTTGTATGTTTGATTTTTTTTGTAGTGAAGTTGAATGTACTTTGTGAATAAAATTGACTCTTAACTTGTCAGTTCATACCTTAACAGAGAAAAGAGCTACCAAAAAGAGATTTTTAAAGATGAATTATTTTTGGAGGGAGAAGTGCCTGATCCCTGTGCTTTAATGGCTTTTCTTGAAATTAGAATTTTGCATGAATTCAAAAGTGGGAATATGGTTTTTAGGGTATCCATAAAATTCAATGTAAAGAAACTAATATTTGTTTAATTATTAAGGCATTGTGGTAGGTAATTAATGTTTTTTTTTTATCAATTAATACTCATTACAACCCTTAAGAGATAAATGTTCATGTTTCATAGATGAGGAAACTCAAGGTTGGAGAGTTTACGTAGACTCACCCAAGGTCAGAAGTATATAGTAGGTGGTGAAGTCTAGATTGTCTCATTTTAAAAGTCATGCCCTTTCTTTTAGACCATGCTACCCTTTTGAAGGTCAGTAAGCCAGGCATATCACAACTTTAAGATTTTTTTCCTTTGGGTAAAAAAGTTGAGATTTAGTACGTGTATAGAACATCTTTCTCCTACAGCTTTGTTTTACAGTCACTTTAGAGGTAGAGTATGTCATGAAGTGACTTGGCCCAGGTGATACAGCATGATGTTGATGGAGTCAGGAATATAAGCGAGTCTTCTGCCTCATCCTCCAAGGCTTATTTCACAAGACAATATATTGCTAATACAACATATTTATAGAGTGTGTAACTCATGCAGTCATAAATGTAAACATTCAATCAGTCATAAACACATTTAAGTTTTGAATTGAACAAATGTGTGCATGTGCATTTACTACATCTTGGTATATTTCATTTAGTATATTGTCCAGACACTTCTTAAAAATTATTTTTGGAGATAGTGTTAAAAGAAGTGCTAAGGAATTACTTATAATAGTATAGAGCAGATGATATGTTTTCTAAAAATTTTATGAATTAATAACATTATTTTACTTATTGACTGACTGGGTGGTATTTATCAACCCATATTTATTTTATGACCAAAACATACGTATATTTCTTTTCCCACTGTTTAATTCATTGATGAAACTTAGAGAAGAAAAACCTTGTTTTCAGACCTTGATCTTTTCCTTCCAGAATATATAAATGCTGAGGTTTTCTGTTTTAGAAAATATCCATTTTGACCAGTTAGTCTCTATTTATTTTCTTCTCTTATGTCCATTTAAAAAAGTCATATTTTTTTCTGAAGACAAGTTTATCTTTAAAACACTTTTGTTGTTGTTGTTGCTTTTGGTACCTAGAGATTTTACCATAGGATGGACTTTTAAAAATTGAAATAAGTACAATTAAAAAAACACTCCTTTAGTTGAAGTTTAGGTCTGAAAGAGATTTCTCCATAGTGTTTCCCTTACTAATAAGTGTCTTTTTAAAAAAATTAGTAACTAGAAAAGAATAATGAGAAGGTCAATTATAGGATGGTAGTCTTTATAGATGAGAAGTTTAAAAAATGCTTCTTTTTGGATTCCTTTGCAATCTTTGAATGTCATTAAACATTAGTCAAAACTGATAGGCTCATTCATTGACTGTTGGTCTGTGCCTTCCTCTCGTTTATTTTGGATTGGTACTGAAAAACTCTGAATTCATTGTTTTTTATTGATCTTGAAATAGAGTAATTATAGTTTATAAGAAAATTCTCAAGTAATAGTTGTTAAAAAAACAAAACAAAACAAAAAAACCCTCTTTGTGCCTAACACACCTGCTCTGATTAGAAATGTTTAACTGTCTCCTAGAGTTAGAATTTGGTAAAGGAAAAAAAAGCGCATTACGAAACTCACGAGGAAGTCAGCTCCACAGATGTGGAGCAGGTTGAAAGAGCATAAAGCATGTGCTAAGACAATCCAAATATAATACAGTGACTACAGGAAACAGCTGGACCACCAAGCCCAGATGGGTTGGGCAACATTGGGACTATATAGGCCAAGTACAAGGTGACCACTCCAGTAGGCCTTCTCCAGGACAGGACTGTCCAGAAGAGCCACCTGATGGTCACTGAAGGGCACAAAGTCACTCCTAGTAAATGGAGGAGAAAAAAAAGAGGGTAGAAAGGTTTATAGAACTCTGAAGTTCAGAGGAAGGGCGCTAGGAACTTGGTCCCAGACATGAAAAAGCAGTCCTGCTCAGCTGGTATTTCTCCTCTAACAGGATGCAAGTGCTCACTTTGAAATATTGAAGGAAGCTAGAAGTTAACACCAACAGCTGATTCTGAAACAGTAGGTGCCATTGTTATGGTGATATCATTGCTAGGGTAATGTTGATAAGATCAATGTGCAGACTGTAAAAAGAAAAGCTTGTGTGTATTTGACCATGCTTGTATGTGCTGTTACAGTCCTTGTTTCTGTACTGGTCATAAGGCCATGGTTGATACTTACCATTTTCTTCTTCCACTATTTATTCTATATACCCTCTACCAGTACCTCAAATAGTCAAGCTTCTTTACATAGTGGGACATCTCAGATACTTATTCTCAAAAAGTCAGAATCCGAAGTGGACCTGCCTTTTTAAAATTGGTTGTGATTTCCCATTAACTCTTATTATTGGACATACCCCAGAAAATAGGCCATTGTGCAGCAGCAACCCATTTTTTTTCTTGTAATCAGGACCAGTCAATCCAGCTAGGACCTCCTCCTTTGCTAGTTGATTCAGTAGCATGAGGAGTACAAAATGATCAAGTGGCATTCGCAAATTCTAACTCAGTGTTTTGTGGAAAGATTACATCCTTGGGACCTAAGATCTCTAAACCAGCAGAGCTCAAAGTTGCAGAAAGCAAAAATTTGGCAATTTATTAGGCATAATAAGAGGAACCACTTCCCAAACTCACATTTTCTGGCAATATTGGAAATACTGTGTTTTGGTCACTGATATAAAGCATATACCACATCTTTTATGGTGGAGCCCCAATTTTTGAGGGTGTTGTTTCCTAGCCTGTGCCATAACTATCTTCATCAGACCATTCCACTGTTTATCAAGCTAGCTATTTTTGAGTAACGGTATACTCAAATTACACTAGCATTGCATTTGTTTTGCTGTGAAATGAGTTCCTTTGTTAGAAACTGTGTTGTGTGAGAAGCCATAGGTCAATAAAGTATTCCCTGAATCCATGAATGCTGGTGATGGCAGAAGCATTGCTGTCAGGGAAGTCAATTTTATATCCAGATAAGTGTCTTTTTAAATGAGAATAGATCCCTGCCCCCTCCATGATAGAAATGATCCATTACCAGATTCTTGATGAATGGTGCCAGTACTGGTCTCTGTTTGTACTTCAGTCATTCAGTAGTTTCCCTAGCGAGACTGAGACTTGGTGAGAGGAAGTTGATGTTGTATCCTTGTGCCTAACCTCTTCCCCTGTTGGCATGGCCATACTGTACATTAATGCATTGAGCAGCCCTGGGATAGCAAGGGAAAAAAGCTGACTGACATTAATAGATCCATGCCATCTTACCTACTTTGAGAGCCCTTTTTTAGTGGGTAGCCTATAGGTAACAAATATCAGAAATATATATTCACATTTTGCGTCCACTCTAAAACATCCATTTACATATCTCTTTCCAGACTTCTTGTCACCCAGTCATCCTATTATTCTTTCTAAGTCCTGAGGAGCTGGCCAACCTGCTAAAACTGTTGCCCGTGATTCAATGTAATTTGTACCTCAGGCTGTCTCTCTAAATGAAATGGTCAACATGTGGTACAACCTCAAGTTCTCCCCACTGGGAGGCTTTTCTTTCACTACTGTTTTTCAGGGATATCTATTACTTGGGCTGTAGTGCTTCAGCAGTTTATTTTGGTTGATGCCAGCATATTATATGTCACCATTTTTTTCCCTAGTCCGAATTTTTTCTTCTTCAGTTAACTTAGTTATGTCTTGGGTATTGATGTAAAGTGCAAGGTATAGCAACTGAACTTTTCCCCTGACGTGCTTCTGACCCTGGTCCCCAGAAACTTCACCACGGTGACAGGCCTCTGCATTTTTGTGGTGCATATCTCCTAATTTCTAGCATGCATGTGTTACCAAAGCATCCAAGGACTTGCTACTTTGGCTCTTCAGGACGAATCCACATTGTCATCAATGCAGTGTTGTTTTGTGGAATGCCTAGGAGATCAAGATCTCTCCAGACTAGGTTATTATGACAGAGAGCATGAGGGTTGACAAAATCTTCAGGAAAAGACAGTTGAAAGTGTATTATTTACCCTGCTGTGTGAAAGCAAAATGCTTGTCATGGTGCTTGCAAATTAATATAGAGGGGGGAAAAAGTATATGCAAAATCAGTTCCTTCCTGTTGTCCTTTCCTACTTAATAACACTTCCTACATAATAAACTCCATGGGTCAGGAAGCCAATATGAAATGTCTACCAGTTACTGAGTGTGTCTCTTGCAGGTGTCCATCCAGGATTTGGGTTAAAAACTGAAAGGTAGATCGACAGATTGTTTGCATCCAGTGTGAGTGGATTTGGGCTAACACTTCATTTACCACCATAATCTTCCACATTATATTGCTAGGAATTAGTATTAATTTAGAGTTAGCATCTATAATCCCCTAAAGATCTAGATATTTTTCCTTTTATCAGTACATACACACTCTAGTAAATGGCTGTAGGTCACTTAGGGAAAGTCTTAGAGGAACATTTATAATACCTATATGTGGCTCTATTCAATTGTCTTGGTAGAGAACAGGAACTTTATGTTTATGAACCAATTTGTTTTAGGAAACTGGGAGTGACTGTGACTCTCCACTGTGTTTGTGGACATCAGGATTTAGGCTCCCAGGTCTAGGGTTTCTATTGTTTATAGATCAAGTAATAATTTAGTTGACTGACTTAATTTTGTTCCTTAGAAATGCCATGTTCAGTTACACACTACTGAAGATCTCTGTAGGTTGAAATCTTCTGATTGCCGCTTTTTGTCCATGCTGTCCATTGACATAATTGCTCACACCTTTTTCTTACTAAATTCTGCCACTTGGCCCCTGTGCTCTGGTATCTCATCATGCCCATTAAGGAGTGTTTTCGTGGTATCATCTCCCCATGTCATTTCTACCCCAGAGAAGACAGCCACTACAGAGCTTTTCAAGAATGCAGATTCCCTTACTAGTGTATTTCTCAGTTCTTTAATGTAATGTTCTCTGGGTCCTCATGGACTGTATAGTAGGAGATGTGTGTACATTCAGGTTGTACATGACAGATCTCGAAAATTTCTATTTTTCTAATCTGGATTTCTTTTACATTGTGCCAGGAAAGTTTGATTATTTCATCCTCATTAAATGTAAGCTTCTTTGGAACTGAAGTATTATTCAGTCAACAAACAATTAGGGGTACTTATAGCTGCTTAAGCAAATATGTTATGGTTAGCCATGTCCAAACTCTTACTATCATACTCACTTCAAATTCCTTTCCATACCTATTCCCTAGGTTGTTGCTGATACAGTTTATCAAAATCTTATAATTGTTTTTGAATATAAGCCATCCCCTCTCAGTTGAGACATTGTACTTATTTTCTTGGAGTTTGCCTGCATCTGGCAATAAGGAATGGTGGCAGTAGGTTTTGAGAATAGGCATTCCCTTCAAGGGAACTGTCTCAGGTAAGATGTTAATAGTTTTCAACTAAGAGCTGGGCAACCTTCTCAAAGTCATAGGAGCAGGAACTATTTCTCCTTATAAAAGAGGCTCAGAGAGACTCTATGGGTTCAAAAGTCTAACCTTCATCTGAGTCCATTCAAGTATCCCTATTTCATATCTTAAGGTTCCACTTCTTCCAAAAAACCAGTGCTGTGACTGGCACTAAGGAGACTTAGAAAGTATGTGTATTCAACTTTCAATGTAATTATGAATGCTGAAAAATTAAATTTTCGATGTAATTCTCAGCAGGATCATACCTGTGGCTTTAAGAAACTCTTTTTAAAGGGTTACTTCAAAAGCTCTGTAGCTTCCTTATGATGACTTCAACTGAAAGTTAAAGATCCCAAGTATGTCATTTTCTTCTGTAAGTTTTACGTTATAGTCAGAGGCAGCCAGCCCAGAGTCATCGTTGTTATTATTGCCACCACAATGGTGAAGTCAGTCATTGATCCCCTTAGGCACTTGTTTCAGTAGGTATGTGATCATGATTTAACTACAAGTGATAATTTATTATTATGTCAATACATGGCTTGGATTACTAGTGTTCCATTTGACACTGGCAAGGAGCTCAGCAGTGCACTGAAGGTCAAGGACAACTCAAGCCAGTTCATGAATCCTGTGTTTCATGGGACACTCCTATTATCAAGAAAATGAAACCACACTAGGGTTTTTCTATGAGGGGAATTTAATGTAGGATTGGTTACACAGGTGTGGCAGACTTAAATAACGGAAAGTAAAACGGAGTAACCTAGATAGAATAAATGTTTCAGGAAGTTAGCACTCTTAGGCCTAGGGAACAAAGGGTTTAACAGAACTTTGCAGCTCAGAGGGGCCCCATGGAGCTGAGAGTCAGACCTCTAGGGAAAGTATTGTTCAACTGCTACTGGTATCTCTGAAGGTTGTTAAAGATGCTGGTTAGAATACTGTTGAATAAAGCAAGAGACTAAAACTACAGGGTGACACTAATGGAAATGCATGTAAACAAGAAAAAGGAAGTCTTCCCTCCCTTTTTTCCAACTATTAATCTCTATCTAGTATTTCTTATTGGCAGAATCTATCAGGAAACTATAAAGGGAAAATATAATTTTGCAGAATACTAGCTCCAGCATCACAGAATAGACTAAAGAAGGATGAATTTGGAGTCAAGAAAAGAGTAAGTCGTTGACCAGCCTACTAACATTAGCTATTTTTCTTAGGTTCTGAGAAGTTGTGACAAAATTTAGAGATGTGAAGTATCACTGTACAGATTCTGTTTGTAAATACTTAAGACTTCATTTTGGATTTTAACAGGGACATTTTTTCCTGCTTTGGACATTTTCTCTGTTCCCATGTCTTCCTTCCAAGATTACTTTCTTTGTATCTAACAACTGGAAGAAAGGGTAGGTTTTATCTCTGGATCAGTGATTACTAGAGTATCTGAACTCTTTTGAGATCTAACCTAGTTACTTTCAGCCTCTTTTTGACTATGACTCAAAGAGAAATACTTGGAATCCAATACACACATATATAAATATATGCCAGAATCAGAAGTTTTATTAAACAATACTTGGCTTTAATTATTAAGTGACACACACTGATAATTTATATCCTATTCTGTTTTTTTAAAAGAGTGATCACAGCTCACTAAATCAATTATATACCTTAATTTGATAAATACTGATCAAAGCAAGAGAATGAAGTAAATGTAAATATTTCTCCTGCTTGATTATATGAACATCGCTTAACTTGGCATGTTTTTGGTCATTCTTGTTCCTATTTAGGTTCTCATTATATAATCCTAGTCCATTGTTTTTTCTTAAATTCAGGGTGAGAAGAAAGATGTTTGTTAGAACTGAGTTAGTTCTAGTGGTAATAGAAGGTATACACAGTAATGATGTTTCAACAAGGAACAACAAGGAATGCAGAAAGCATTCCTTATGTTCCCTTCCTCCCTACTTCTCCCAGTGAGGAAAAAAAGGGACAATATATGAGAAAAATTAAGTCAGAGAAAAACCAAATTCTTTAATAATTATTCCTCTATCATTAGCTTGTCAAATATTTAATTACTTTGTATGTATAAAATCTTGAGCTCAGGGCAGAAGATACAGCCATGAAAAGCACAAATGTGAGGGTTGCTTTTATGGAACTTACATCCTAGTGGGGTCTTAAGCATCAAATGATTTATTATGCACTAAATATCACCTGATAGCGGTGAAGAATTAGAGCTAGTCTGAGGTAGTGAAACATGCTGTAAATTGAAAAACATTTAATCTGAAATATGAAGGATAAATATAATTAGCTAGAAGAAGATGGAATTTAAGGATGGTATGGGAAGGAAAGAATATTCTTATAAGGAACAGTCTATTTTCCCCATGAAATGGAAAGAATCAAGGTGAGACAGAAGAAATGAAAGGCCTTTGTGGCTAGTGGCATAGAAAGATGGAGATAACATAACACAAGATAAAGATAGGAAGGTAAGTAGGATTCAGACTATACAGGGCCTTGTATTCCACTTTATTTATATGAGGAGCAGAAGAGAGTATTGAAGAAAATGATGTGAAGACATTTCTGTCTTTAATTTCAGTCTAGTATTGGTATGAAATGAAATGCAGAAGAGCAAGTGTACATATGGAGAGATTGGTTAGGAGGCTATGGCATTTAGTCCATGTAAATGCTTGGACTAGGGTGACAGCTTCAGAGGGGAAAGGTGGATAACTTATCTAAAACATATTTAGGAGGTAAAATTGAAAGGACTGATTAGATGTGGGAGTTGAGAGATGAGAAGGGGACAAGAATAATGGCAGAGGTTTCTGAAGTGGGTACCTGATATGAGGAATAACGGAGGAAGAGCATCTTTGGGGAAACAGTAATGGGTTAAACTTTGTATATACTGAGCTTGAGGTCTGAGATCTTACTACATACCAGGCATTGTTCTGAGCTTTGCATACACATTATCTGATTTAATACATACAAATATTAATTTTACCACTTTACAAGTGAGACAGCTATTAAGGGGTCAGAACCAGGATTTCATTTTTATATTTTAAGAAGGGAGAGATTCAGACACATTTAAATGTTACTGAGAAAAATCCAGAAGAGAAAGACATGTTGAAGATACTGGAAAGAAAGGGATAATCCATAACATAAAACTAATGAGAAGATGGTTTTAGGTTTTGCACAGATAGAATGATATCTCCTCTATTTTACAGAAAGAGAGAAAGAGAGTGTATATGTGAGTTAGCTTGTGGATTTGATGTCAGAAAGGTAAGGGAATTTCCTCTTGATGGCATCTACTTTCTCTACAAAGTAGAAAAAAATATCTTTTAAGACTGAGGAATTAGATAGGGAGAATAGAGATTTAAGAATGGTAAAGTTTTACATGGATGGAGCTAGAGGGTATTATGCTCAGTGAAATGAGCCAGGTGGAGAAAGACAAGTATCAAATGATTTCACTCGTCTGTGAGTATAAGAACTGAAGGAGCAAAACAGCAGCAGACTCACAGAACCCAAGAATGGACTAACAGTTACCAAAGAGAAAGGGACTGGGGAGGATGGGTGGGAAGGGAGAGATAAGGGGGTGGGGGGGAAGAAAGGGGGCATTATGATTAGCATGTGTAATGAGGGGGGGGCACGGGGAAGGCTGTACAACACAGAGAAGACAAGTAGTGACTCTATAGCATCTTGTTACGCTGATGGACAGAGACTGTAATGGGGTTTGTTGGGGGGACTTGGTGAAAGGGGGAGTCTAGTAAACATAATGTTCCTCATGTAATTGTACATTAATGATACCAAAAAAAAAAAAAGAATGGTAAAGTTTCAAAACCATTTTTGTAGAAAATAAGAGTTAATGAACCAAATTCAGTGGGAAAATGAGAATGAGTGAAGACACTATTCTTAATTTACAGATTTTAAAATGATGTTTTACGAACATAACATAAGGCAGAAATCTAATTAAATGCTAAATGAGATGTATGAAACTACTAAAAACCATAAAAATGGCAAGGGTGGGAGGGAGAATAACATGACCTCAGTCAATAGAAAAGATTTTGTGGAGGGAATAGAACTTAAGTTGGGCCTTGATGTACAGGTAGGTAAATTTGATAGGAAGAATGACATAAGCCAAGTATGGATCTGATCCTTAGAAGTAATCTGTAATTATTTGTTTGATGATAATCCTTCTTTTTATATCAATATTTCAGTGACTATGGAGGTGAGACTCTACCAGGACCTGCATTTGATCCTGCAAGTCACCCAGCTCCAGCTCCTGCTCCCTCTTCCTCTTCAGCATTTCGACCCATAATGCCATCCAGGCAAATTGTAGAAAGGCAACCTCGGATGCTGGATTTCAGGGTTGAGTACAGAGACAGAAATGTTGATGTGGTACTTGAAGACAGCTGTACCATTGGTAAGGTTTTTCCTACCATAAAGCCTTCACAAATAAAAAGTTCAGTAGATAAACATTCTTTTCTCTTGAATTGACTGCCAACAAGAGGGGCAAAAAGCAAATTGAAACTAATGTTTTCCCATACAGATTATTGTGCTCTGTTTTAAAATACTTTGTTGATATTGAGTCAAGTTTGAGAATAATTTTTTCTTTGGTTCCATATGTATGAAATGCTGTATGGTGCTATTTGAGGGCAAGTGCAAATCAAACATTAGGAACTTAAAAAAATACCGTAATTATTAAGTAAATTGTATATCAGACTTTATAGCTGAAGCTCATTCATTTATCGTACAGTAGTTAATGAGAGATCAGAAATAAGACATATTTCCATCCCTTCTTCACCCTGCCAACTGAATAAATGTTTCAGTGCTATCCTTTCAAAGGAAACTTAAAATGTGTGCCTGCTATTTTTGGACAGACATTACCAAATTTCTAAAGAGAAACTGGGTTGAACTCGTGTGATTCAGATACTTGATCTGTATTTGTTATAGAATCAACAATTGCATTAATTTCTATTTTAATGTAATTTTGCCTTAAATCTAAATTCCAAATATTTTTGAAATTTTGCCTTTGTTCTTTTTTGGGGACGTCCTTTCCTGGTTTTGCTTAATTTCATTAATTGAGGTACATTATAGAGAAAGCAAGGCTATTAGAAGAGTGAACATTCCCAAGCACTGATCAGATTGTTATTCCCTTTAAAACCATTTAGAAACTTTCTACTCTTTTTAGGATAGAATTAAAATCTTTTAACCTGGTCTGTAAGGCCCTGCTTGATCAGGTCCCTGCCACATTTCTAGTTTTCATCTTACCATACTCCTCCTTGCTCACCACGCCTAAGTTGTAATAGACTTCTTTTAGTTTCTTGAATAGGTTATTAGCCCATTGAAGGCCATTACCTGTTCTTTTGCCTAGATTCCTGTCCTAGTCCAGCCATTTCTCCATATGTCCATCCCCAAAGTATTCACCTGTGCATCCTCCCCTTTTTAAAAATTGTGGTAAAAAAATCACATAATATGAGGTCCGTCCTCTTAACAAACTGTTTTGAGTGTACTGTATAGTTTTGTTAACTATATGTGCATTGTTCACAGCAGATCTTTAGAACTTTTTCATCTTGCATAACTGAAACTTTGTAACCATTGGCTAACTCCCCATTTTCCCTCTAGCCTCTGGCATCCATCATTCTACTTTCTGCTTCTATGAGTTTGACTACTTTAAATACCTCAGATAAGTGGAATCATCCAGTATTTCACCTTCTGTGTCTGGCTTATTTCACTTAGTATATATCCTTAAGGTTCATCCATGCTTTAGCATTTTGCAGGATTTGTTCCTTTTTTTAAAGGCTGAATAATATTCTGTTATAGAGATATACCACATTTTCTTTATCCATTCATCTGTTAATGGACATTGAGGTTGTTCCCAACCTATTGGGAATTTTGGCTATTGTGACATGGGATTGCAAATAATTGAGACCCTTTTTTCAATTCTTCTGGGTAAATACTCAGAAGTGGGATTGCTGGATCATATGTTAGTTCTATTTTTAATTTTGGGGGGAGCTTCCATACCCTTTTCCATAGTGGCTGCATAGTGGGATTTTACATTTTTACCAGTAGTGCACAAGGGTCCAATTCATCTACATTCTTAACAATAATTGTTATCTTCTGATTTTTTTTTTATAATGGCCATCTTAATAGGTATGAGTGATATCTCACTGTGGTTTTGGTTTGCATGTACATAATGATTAGTGATATTGAACATCTTTTCATAAACCTATTGGTCATTTGTATGTATTTGGAGAAATGTCTGTTCAAGTCCTTTGCCCATTTTTAAATTGGGTTTACTTTTTGCTATTGGATTGTAGGGTTTCTTTTTATATTTGGAATATTAACACCTTTCAGATGTATGGTTTGCAGATATTCTCTCCCATTCTTTAGGTTGCCTTTTTACTCTGTTGATGTTTCCTTTGCTGACAGAAGCTTTTTAGTTTAATGTAGTCGCATTGTCAATTTTGACTTTTGTTTTCTATGCTTCTGGCGTCATGCCCAAGAAATCATTTCTTGGACTAATGTTATGGAGCTTTTTCTTTGTTTTCTTCTAGGAATTTTATAGTTTCAGAATAATTTTATGTATTATTTAGTCCATTTTGACTTAATTTTTGTGTATGGTGTAACATAAAGATCCAATTTCATTCTTTTGCATGTGGATATCCAGTTACCCCCTCACCATTTGTTAAAAAGATTATTCTTTCCCTAGTATATAGACGTGGCACCTTTGTCGAAGATTGTTTGACCTATATGTGTGGGTTTTTTTCTGGGCTCTCTATTCTGTTCTATTGGTCTATTTCTCTCTTTATACTAGTACCGTACTGTTTTGATGACTTTGTAAAATATTTTGAAGTCAGGAAGTGTGAAGGCTCTAGTTTCATTCTTCTTTCTCAAGATTGTTTTAGTTACATAGGGTCATTTGTGGTTCATATGAATTTTAACATTGTTTTTTCTATTTCTGCAAAAATGCCTTTGGGATTTTGGTAGGGATCACATTGAATCTGTAGGTCACTCTGGGTAGTATGGACATTTTAACAAAATATTAAGTCTTTCAATCTATGAACACTTGATGTCTTTCCATTTTGTTTCTTGATTTGAGTAGTGTTTTGTAGTTTTCATTGTGCAAGTCTTTTGCCCCTTTGGTTATGTTTATTCCTATGTATTTTATTCTTTTCAATGCTATTATAAATGGAATTGTTTTCTTAGTTTCTTTTTTGGGTTATTTGTTGTTAGTGTATAGAAACTGATTAGTTTCCTTTTTGGATTATTTGTTGTTTGTTTATAGAAATTGGTTTTTTATCCTGCAAGTTTGCTGAATTTATTAGTTCTAACAATGTGTTTTGTGTTTGGTAGAATCTTTCAAGTTTTCTGATATGATATGTAAGATCATATCACCTGTGAAGAGAGATAGTTTTACTTCTTCCTTTTTGATTTGGGAGGCTTTTATTTCATTTTTTTGCCTAATCGCTCTGGTTACTACTTCTGTGTTAAATAGAAGATGAGAATGGGCATCCTTGCATTGTTTAGGATCTTTAGAGGAAAAGTTCACCATTGAATATGATGTTAGCTGTGGGTTTTTCATATATGGCCTTTATTATGTTGAGGTCATTTCTTTCTGTTTCTAGTTTGTTGAGCACTTTTATCATGAAATGGTGTTGAATTTTGTCATTGCTTTTTCTTCATTATTGATAGATGATCATGTGATGTTTTCCCCTTTATTCTGTTAATATGGTATATCACTTTGATTGATTTTCATATGTTGAACCATCCTTGCATTCCATGGATAAATTCCACCTGGTCATGGTGTGTGATCCTTTAAATGTCCAGTTGAACTGGGTTTTCTAGTATTTTGTTGAGGATTTTTGTATCTGTATTCATCAGGGATATTGGCCTGTTGTTTTTGCTTTTGTTTTTGTTCATGTGGTGTCTTTGGTTTTGGCATCAGGAGGCTGTTGGCCTCATGAAATGAATTTGGAAGTGTTTCCTCCTGTTCAGTTTTGAGAAAGATTGACATTAATTGTTTTTTAAATGTTTAGTGGAATTCTCCAATAAAGCCATTTGGTGCTGCACTTTTCTTTGTTGGGAGGTTTTTGATTACTGATTCAGTCTTTTTACTCATTATAGTTCTGTTCACATTTTCTATTTCTTCATGATTCAGTCTTGTTAGGTTATTTGTTTCTGGGAATTTACCCATTTCTTCTAGAGTATCCTATTTGTTGGCATATAATTGTTTATAGCAGTCTCCTATGATCCTTTTTATTTCTGTGGTGTCAGTTGTCTTTTTTTTTCATTTCTGATGTTTTTGGAGTCTTCTCTCTTTTTCCCCCTAGCTTAGGCTAAAAGTTTGTCAATTTTGTTGATCTTTTTAAGTATCAACTCTTATTTTCATTGATTTTTTTCTCT
Organism: Manis pentadactyla; assembly: GCF_030020395.1. Classification (NCBI taxonomy): domain Eukaryota; kingdom Metazoa; phylum Chordata; class Mammalia; order Pholidota; family Manidae; genus Manis; species Manis pentadactyla. The sequence goes on along the minus strand of NC_080022.1, from coordinate 40,405,413 downwards.
ATTTTTAAAAATTTTCTTTTCATTTATTTCTGCTCTAATCTTCATTATTTCCTTTCTTCTGCTAACTTTGGGCTTATATTGTTCCTTTTTTTCTAGTTCCTAGCGGTATAAAATTTTTTATTTTAGATCTTCTTTTTTATTGTAGACATTTACTGATAATAAACTTTCCTCTTAGTACTGCTTTTCATGCATCCTGTAAGTTTTGTATGTTGTATTTTTGTTTTCACTGGTCTCAAGATATTTCTCTTTTGATTTCTTCTTTGACCCTTAGTTGTTTAAGCATAATTTCCACATATTTGTGAATTTTCCAGAGCACATGGCATGTTAGGTTACTACCAAATCTTAACAAATTTAAGAAAATTGTTATATCAACTGTGTTTTCCCATTACAATAATGAAACTAAATATCAATAGCAGTTTTCTTTCTGTGCTTTTCTTAAATTTAATAAGACTAGTTTGTGACCTAATATATCATCTATCCTGGAGAATGTTCCTTGTGTGCTTGAGAAGAACATGTATTCTGTTGCTGTTGTATGTAAGGTTTTGTATATGTCTCTTAGGTTTATTTTGTCCACAATGTTGTTCAAGTCCTCTGTTTCCTTATTAATCTTCTATGTGGAAGCCTTATCCATTATTGAAATCCCCTGCTATTACTATGTTGTTTTGTATTTCTCCTCTCGGTTCTGTGATTGTTTTCTTCTTTTATTGGGTGCTTTGATATTGGGTATTATGTATTTATAATTATTCATCTTCCTTGGGAATTGAGCCTTTTATTGTTATATAATATCTTCTCTCTCTTGGGACAGTTTTTGACTGACAAGTCTATTTGGAATGATGGCTGCCCTGCTCTCTTTTGGTTACTATTTGCATAGAATACCTTTTTCTGTACTTTCACTTTTGTTATGTGTCCATTAATCTAAAGGGAGTCTCTTGTACATAGCATATAGTTGTATCTTATTTTTTTAATCCATTGAATCAGTCACTTTGATTAGTGAATTTCATCCATTTACATTTAAAGTACTTACTGATAGGGAAGGACTTACCATTGCCACTTTGTTACTTTCTTACTGTCTTATATCTTTTTTGTCCCTCTTTTCTCTCATGCTTTTTTTCTTTGTGTTCATTGATTTTTGTAGTGTCATACTTTGAGTTTTTTCTTTTGTTTATAATCTATAGGTTTTATCTTTGTAGTTACCATGGGACTTACATGAGACATGTTATAGTTTCAATAATCTATTTTAACCTGATAATTTCATTGACATGCAAAAACTCTTACTCTTTTATTCTTCCCCTTGTTATTGATATGTCACAAGTTACATCTTTTCATATTATGTATCCATTAATTTAATGGTTACATTTATTTTTTATACATTGTCTTTTAATTTCCTTAACTTATGTGATTTAAGCATCACTGTTACAGTATTCTGCATTTGCCTTCAGTATTATTCTGTTATTGTTTATACATACCTTTAGCAGCAAGATTTATACTCCTGTGTTGCTGTTTCATGTCCTTTTCTTTCAACTTTAAGTACATGCTTTAGCATTTCTTATAAGATAGGTCTAGTGTTGATGAACTCTCAGCTTTTGTTTATCTGGGAAAGTATTTCTCCTTAATGTTTGAAGGTCATTTTGCTGGATGTAGCATTCTTGTTTGACAGTTTTTTCTTTCAGCACTTTGAATATATCATCCTCGTCCCTTGTGGCCTGTAAGGTTTCTGCTGATAGTCCTTGGCAGCTCTGTATAAGTGATGAGATTTTCTCTTATTGCCTCCAGAGCTCTCTTTGTTGATTAATTTGACAATGTGATTTTAATGTGGTTTGGGGTGGACTTGTTAGGACTCATCCTTTTTGGGATCTTCTGCTCTTCAATTATGTTTATTTCTTTCCCCAGATTTGGGAAGTGTTTGAACACTACTTCTACAAATAATTGTTTTGCTCCTCTTTTCTCTTCTCTGCACCTCCCATAATGCACATATTGGTCCTTTAATGGTGTTCATAAGTCATTTTAGTCTTTCTTCCCTTTTTTTCATGTTTTTTTTTATTTTTTCTGTTCTGACTGCAAAAATTACAAATGATGTGTGTTCAAGTTTACAGATTCTTTCTTCTGGTTGATCAAGTCTGTTATTGAGCCCCATTGGTCAATTTTTCAATTCAATTACATTCATCATCTCCAAAATTTGTTGGTTGTATTTTATATTTTCTGTCTCTTTGTTGTTATTTAAAATGAATTGGTATTTTTAAGTCATCAAAATCCATCTGCTTGTACTTGAAAAATAGTTTTATTATCTTTATAATAATTAGTCACAATTGACCATGCTTTTTACTTATATAGATTTTCAGTAATATTGCTAAGGCATTCTTGGTATATTAATTAATTAATTAGTTAATTCTTGGTGTATTAACACCTTAAGTAAGGTGTTACTAGACCTTTACTTTCTTAGTTTAATGATGAATATTTTTATTATCATAGGGAAAAGAACTCAGTGCTATGTCACACTTTTTCTTTTAAATCTTAATGTTATTTCAATTTTTATCTGTTCTAAGAAAATTTGAATCTAATCCTATATTAAATAAATTTTAACTGCTGTTATATAGTATGTGGCTAAGTAGTTAACAGTATCTCATTTCAAAGTGACCTGGTTCTTTTTACTGATGGAATATTTGGTATTCCATATCCACGGTGAAAGTTCATGGGTGTTTTGATCATTTGAACCACTTTTTCATTGTTTACTGAGTTGGAGTGAAAGCCCCTGCTCATATCAAGGATGGTAATCAGAAATGCTGGCTTACCAGGATTATATATGTTAACATTGTACTTTAATTTTATATCTTAATTCAGAGAATATGACTATAGAACATAAAGTTTGTTATAGAAACTTTATAAAATTTCCAGGGGTCACATTTTGAAACTGTTGGCTTTATAATTCACTTCAGTACAAAAAGAGACTTGTGTCCAAGTATGATAGAGTAGAAGAAATCAATTCATCAGTCATTCTGTTTGAAAACAAATGCAGTGAAAGTTGAAGATGTGTTGTGCATGAGATTGATTCAAAATGAGTTCCAAACAAGTTACTGTCATTGTATAATATGCACTTTTCCTGTCTGTTCCAATGTTTTATTTATTTTGGATTGTAGTTACTCTTTTATTATGAATTACATGCCAGTAAGAGAATTGTGTCATGTGCTTTCTATGTATTAACTGTTGGTTTGTTGGTATGCATTACTATGGAAGGCACACTCAGATATTTGGGACTTCTTTTTCCTTCTTTTACTTCTTTCATGCGTTTGATTGATTATATTTTGTTAGTTTTACCCAATATGATTTGAATCCCTCCTTTATTTCATTCCTTCTTTTACAGTTGAGGAATTAATTTCTTTCATGACTTATTAAAATAAAACCTTTAATTTCCATTCTTTAAGTTTCCTTCTTCCTCTAGTCTGTACTTTATGCAGTTGCTTTATTGTGATTTTCTAGAATATAAATGCCCCCACATATCTTTCAGTGGATTCCTATTTCCTATATTCTATTTGATTTTCCCTTTCTTGTTTTAGTTTTGTAGAAAACTCATGCTCATGTTTCAGTACCTCACATAAATATCCTCCCTTTATGAAATCTTTTCTAACTTCCATGGGTGTAGTTATTTCATCCCCTGTGATCCCATAAAATGCTATATATACTTTTAAATGAATTAAAACATCTTATTCTTTGTGTTTCAGGTTTCCTTTGTAAATGTTAACTTTTCAAACTTAGGGACCAGGTCTTATTTTATAAATTCTTTCTCTAAGCACAATGTCTAGTACCTGCTGAGAAAATAAGTTGGGAAAATAACTGATTCAATAAATGAGCATATGTGTATATTTGTATGTATATTAATTTACCTAACATAGGAAATTTAAAAAATAAACTCGATTAAAGTTTATGTGACCTGAACTACAATTGTTAAATAGTTTATACATACAGATTATGTTACCGTTATTAAGGAATTGAATAAATAATAACTTTTCTATATATGTATGAATATTAAAAAGATAAATGCAGCTTTAAAAAGATATTGCAGCTTTCCATGTTATTACCAGGAAGACTCAACATATAAAGGCAAGCCTAAACACATCCAGGAACTTTATATCAGAGTGACACCTAGTGGCAATTACAATGTCTGTTAATGTTTTCAGTGTTCTGGTTATTACAGTAGTTTCATTTTACTACAAAATCCTTCTGGGTTTTCTTATCTTGAATAAATGTAAAGAATTCTTTTAAAGCATTGGTTTTATAAAATAGTATGTAGTGTGAAGTAGTATGATCTTGGGAATAGGAATTATTATGTATTATTATGCCTGTGAGATCTAGCAATGAATTTAACCTAACATACAGATATTTGTTAAATAAAGTTTGTTGAATCACAGTGCCATCAACAAACCTATTTTAGCTGCGCTTATTTACCATAACCTTAGTTCCATTTTTAGAATGAAGAAAAATAGGTCTGTTGTGAAAACCATTTGCCTACTTTCTAAAAACTGTTTTCACTGTATTGGATACCATTTTAGTTTCAAAGAATCATACTGAGTATGGAAAGACTTAAAAAGTTAGCAAGTGCATTTTGAGCCTGAAAAGTAGTTCAGGATATTTCAGACCAGTTTTTGTCTTGAATCTATAAACTTAGTTTCCAGTCTTGGCTCTGCAACTCAGATTAGCTATATAATTTTTAGCACATGCCTTAACCCATCTATACCTCAGTCACTCTTTATGAATAGTAAGCACTATATAAGTGTTTTTTTTTCTTGTTATTGTTATTAGTACATGTGAAAAAAATGAATTTTCCTTGCACAGATGTCGTAAGCATGAAATGACAAAAAAGACTGATCATACTTTATACTTTGGGTAGGAGAGACATCAAATGTACATTAGCAGCATTATTCATTGGTTCATCTGCAAACTGATGTCTATTACCTTCATGCCAACAATTGTGTACTCAAATTATAAAGTCATTTTAAGATCTAAGTAAACATCTCAAACTGTGGTCTTATGTACATAGTTTATTTTCATTTACTTATTAAAAATGTTTCTTTAACCTAGCTTCACATTTTTAAATGCTATACTTTCAGTAAAAAAAATGTTTTTACTAGAGAAGTATATAAAGAACAAAGTGAGCATCTTCCCTTTCTCTCATTCTTAAGTCCCTGCTACTGTCAGTTTGATATATAGTTTAAGATTGGTATTTTATAAAAAAATGCTTAAACTTTATTTAATATTATTGTTCCCTCAACTGCTTTTATCCTTTCTGTCTTTTTTGTTTCCTTTTCTTCACAGCAAGGCAGTGAAGATCAGAGGCATAGATTTATGTTTTCTAACATCTTTATTTTTTGCCATTCATCTTTCAGTGTCCTCTTCCTCTGATATTTCCCTGTCATCTTCTTTTGAAAGATTCTCAGATAACTTCTTTTTCTTTTTAAAGTAATAAACATACATAGTAATGGTTATAATAGTAAATAACAGTTTACTTTCCTAAGGTCTTATATTCAGCAATTACTGCTGAAGATTAGGAAGTAAATTCTAATAGCCTTCTGTGCAATCAGAATAGGGCATTTTGTTAATTAGATGTTTGCTGATTACTTTGGACCTAATATTATGTGCTGAGTTCTTAAGCTATGTGTAAACAAGGCAGCCCTTATCCCAAGATTCCATGTTCTAATCTGGATAAGGAGTGGGGAAGAAGACCTGGAAATATAGAATATTGATTTACTCATTTACTCATATACATGCATTACCGACTATATACCACCCACTATGCTTGCTATCCTTAGTTCCTATACAACCCTTACAACAACATTGTGAGGTAGACATTATTATCCCAGTTTCAAAGATGAGTAAACTGAGGCTTAGAGAATTTCTGAATTATGAATTCATCTTAAGCTGAATGTAGAACTTATGCTTTCTCCAATGATATACTTTCTATTATGGAAGTACATACAGAGTGCTATGAGGATATTGAAAAGGAAGCAATTAATTTCATTTTAGCTGGTGTCTTGGGAGTATGAAAGGAGAACAAATAAGGTTGTAAAGGTGGTCAGTAAAGATTTCAGAGAGGGACCAGGTTATAAGAGTCAAAATATGTCATGTGGACCAAATTGGGGGAGAGTTTATTCTAAGCAAAGAAAAACACAAAGACAGGCATGATAATGCTGTGTCTAAAGGAATAATGAAGAATATGCAGTCTTAAGTATAAAGTTGGGGTTGTGGTCTTCAGTTAGCTGAAAAGTTCTCTTAAATACAACTTCTGTTCACCAATGACAGATTCGTTTCCCTTCCCTACTCTGTTCCTGCCTCAGTTCCTGTCTCTGCCCTTTTATACTCATTGTCTTACTTATTTTCACATTACCTTGAGATAGCCAGAACCTGTGTCCCCATTTATTAGATGTGAGAACTGACAAAAGAGAGTAGGTGACCTATTGGTTAATGAGATTAATGGGTTTGGAAGGATCTGTAAAAATATCTAGTCCAACTGGCCACGAATCAAGGTCTTCTCCACATTTTTGTGTTTGGGTCATCTGGGTTATGCTTAAATATTTTAAGCAGTGGGATGTTCATTAATTTTAAGGCAATAATTCCATCATTGAGCAACCCTGACTAAAACTGTGTAAATAAAATCATCATATACATCAACCACATGCAAAAAAGAGGTATTAGTTGTGTGAGTTTTTCCTTATTTTGAGTTGCCTCCATTCCTTTGACCTCACTCTACTTTCAGAGATGGAAACTACACAAGGTGAATATATTTTCTTTCTTGAAAATCCTTCAGATTTTAAAAGGCAGTACTATTTTGCTCTCCATTTTTGAGGCTAAATGCCTTTAGTTCTTTGAACCATTGCAGAGTTGTGTTGAAATTAAAATGCCTACTATATGGGTTGTAACGTACAGCATGGTGACTATATTTGAAATTTGCTAAGAGAGTAGATCTTATAAGTTCTCATCACACAAAAATAATTATAACTATGTGAGGTAATTGATGTTAACTGAACTTACTCTGGTAATCGTTTCACAATATATACATATATCAAATCATGTTGCATACCTTGCACTAATATTATGTATAAATTATAACTCAGTAAAACTGGAAAAAATCCACACTATAGATGCTAGTTATTGTTACACTCATTTTTTTTGAGGCATCACTTTCAAATACTCTTCTACTTTAGAATGATGATTCATTTTAGGATTGACAGTGCTGTGTGTATACAATGTGACACTCATTAGTGCCCCCCCTCAGTCTGTTGTCTTCTTTGATTGAGGCACGTCATTTCTACTATCAGTACTTAAGTTAGCTTTTGGAACCACTAATGATGTTCAGAGTCTTGCAGTGAGATGGTGATTGGTGTTACTTCTTGCCCTGTGCTTGCTCGCTCTCTCTCTCTCTCTCTCTCTCTCTCTACTATGTGTATCTTTGTGTAGCAATTGTTTCATGGTTGCTTAACAAGTCTACCTTTCTGTTAGACTGTTAGTTCCCTAAAGATGTGATTTCTTCTTATTTTTATGTTCTGCTTGGTGCTTGGCAATAGTAGGTGTTAATCAAATATTTATTCAGTGCATTTTTTAAATAATGGGATGAGCACTCGTCTAATACTAAAACTTCAAGAGTTTAAAAGCATCTTTTCCTGTCCCCTTTACTTACTTTTAGATTGTGGTATTTTCTTGCTGAGGATTTCCTTTCCTACAGCTCCAATTTCTGTACAGCTTGAATTTCTGATTAGTTTAAAACATTCTAGTTGTTTTCCTAAGGGTAGATTGTTTGCTGTCTTAGTGGGCTGAAGTGTGGACAAGAGAAGGCAATAGGAAGATGCACTTAATGTATGGCATTAATAATTATTACCTCTTCTATCAACCCAGCAATCTCTTGTAAAAACAGCGCATCTTGATAGTTTAGGATTGTTGAACTTCTGAGTTGATCCTCTTTCCTCCAGTCCTCTCCTAACCCTCTCTCCTCTTTCAGTCTATTACACCATATAGGATATTAGTCTGTCCCCAAAACAGATTTGATTTGAAAACTTCTTTATAAGCTTGGAAAATACATTATAATTTGGAAAGGACTAAGGAGACCTAGACATACTTTATTTAATTCTCATCCAAAGATATAAAGATTTAGATTAATTCAAAAGGATGTGATAACCCAGGAAAAATAGAACAAATGGCCTGGTCCACATTTTATTGGCTTGGTCAAGTAATAACTCAAACCCTGATATAGACTAACATCAGTCTAAGTTTCTGCAGGATTCTTGGGCATGTAGCAACCTTGAAATTTTTCATTGTGTGTGTATATATACATATAAATATACGTGTGTGTGTGTGTGTGTGTTTTCCCTAATCAGATTAGATCATTTTCCCCTTAACTGTTCTGCGAGATTATACTAATCCTCAGATAGCTTCCTAATTAGTTTCCCTACCTCTAGTCTTTCTTCAGTCTAGCTGATTCTTCATAGTGCTTCCTGTTCTCCTTGCATTTTACACAGTTGTTTATTCACTTAGTATTTTCTACTCTGTTCCAGTTACTGTATTCAATCCTAGGTATAGAATGGAGAAGAAAACAGGAATGGTATTTGTCTTCATAGATCTTAAAATTAATAAGGGATATAGACATACCAGTTTATAAAGAATAAATTGCAATTTATCATGTGATCTCTCAAGAATACAAGTGCAGTTGACCCTTGACCAACACAGGGTTAGGGGTGCCAACCCCTTGTAGTTGAAAATCTGCATATAACTTTAACTTTTGACTCCCCCAAAACTTAATTGCTAATAGCCTACTGTTGACTGGAAACCTTATCAAAAACATAAACAGTCAACTGATACATAATTTTTTATGTTAATTGTGTTACATACTGTATGTTTACAATAAAATAAACTAGAGAAAAAGAGTTTTTTCAAATTGTTGCACATCTCCGAAAATTTTTCCAAAATATTTTTTGAAGAAAATAGGCATGTAAGTGGACCTATGCAGTTTAAACCCAAGCTATTCAAGGGTTAACTGTAAAATCATGTTACTCCTATGACTGAAAAAAAATTCATGTACCTTTTCCACAGGCTAAAAAAGAAAAACCTTATGATCATCTCAACAGACATAGAAAAATCATTTTTAAAATTTAGTATTCATTTGAAAAAACTCTCCAAAATTAGGAATAAAAGGCTGATTTCATAACTTGATAAGGAGCATTTGCAAAAATTTTATACCTAGCATACTTAATGGTGAAAGATTGAATGCCTTTCCCCTAAGATTGAGAACAAGGCAAGGATGTTGACTCCTACCATGTCTAGTCAACATTCCTAGACAATGCAATAAAGAAGCAAAAGAATAAAATAAAGATTGAAAAGGAAGAATTAAAACTATGTTTATTTAAAAAACAACATAAAGATCTATGTAGAAAACCCCAAAGAATCTACAAAAAAACTACTGGAACTAATAAATGAGTTTAGCATAGTCACAAGATGCAAAATCAATGTACAAAAATCAATTATCTTTCATCACACTATCAATAAACAATTAGCAAGTAAAAATTGTTTTCTTTATTTTGCTATCATTAATGTATAATTACATGAAAAAAATTATGGTTACTAGACACCCCCTAATATCAAGTCCCCACCACATACCCCATTACAGTCACTGTCCATCAGCATAGTAAGATGCTATAGAATCACTACTTGTCTTCTCTTTGTTCCATTACCTTCCCCGTGTTCCCCCCCTATATTATACATGCTAATTGTGGTGCCCCTTTTTCCCTCTTATACCTCCCTTCCTACCCATCCTCCCCAGTCCCTTTCCTTTGATAACTGTTTACCCATTCTTGGATTCTGTGAGTCTGCTGCTGTTTTGTTCCTTCAGTTTTTTTCTTTGTTCTTATACTCCACATATGAGTGAAATCATTTGATACTTGTCCTTCTCCACCTGGCTTATATCACTAACCATAATACCCTCTAGTTCCATCCATGTCGTTGCAAATGATAGGATTTGCTTTTTCCTTATGGCTGAATAATATTCCATTGTGTATATGTACCACATTTTATCCACTCATCTACTGATGGACACTTAGGTTGTTTCTATTTCTTAGCTTTTGTAAATAGTGCTGCAATAAACATAGGGGTGCATATGTCCTTTTCAAACTGGGCTGCTGCATTCTTAGGGTAAATTCCTAGAAGTGGAATTCCTGGGTCAAATGGTATTTCTATTTTTAGTTTTTTGAGGAACCTCCATACTGCTTTCCACAATGGTTGAACTATTTTAAATTCCCACAAGCAGTGTAGGAGGGTTCCCCTTTCTCCACATCCTCACCAACATTTGTTGTTGTTTCTCTTTTGGATGTTGACCATCCTAACTGCTGTGAAGAGATATCTCATTGTGGTTTTAATTTGCATTTCTCTGATGATTAGCAGCGTGGAGCATCTTTTCATGTGTCTGTTGGCCATCTGAAATTCTTCTTTGGAGAAGTGTCTGTTCAGATCCTCTGCCTTTTTTTTTTTTTTTTTAAATGGGGAGAGATTTGGCAAATTTATTTATTTATTTATTACTCATTTTATTATCATTAATCTACAATTACGTGAAGAACATTATGGTTACTAGACTCCCCCCTTCACCAAGTCCCTCCCCACAAACCGCATTACAGTCACTGTCCATCAGCATAGTAAGATGCTGTAGACTCACTACTTGTCTTCTCTGTGTTGCACATCCCTGCCTATGCCCCCCCCCACATTATACATGCTAATCATAAGGCCCCCTTTCTTTTTCCTGCCCTTATCCCTCCCTTTCCACCCCTCCTGCCCAGTCCCTTTCCCTTTGGTAACTGTTAGTCCATTCTTGGGTTCTGTGATTCAGCTGCTGTTTTGTTACTTCAGTTTTTCTTTGTTCTTATACTCCACATATGAGTGAAATCATTTGGTACTTGTCTTTCTCCACCTGGCTTATTTCACTGAGCATAATACCCTCTAGTTCCATCCATGTTGTTGCAAATGATAGGATTTGTTTTCTTCTTATGGCTGAATAATATTCCATTGTGTATATGTACCACATCTCCTTTATCCATTCATCTATTGATGGACACTTATGTTGCTTCCATATCTTGGCTATTGTAAATAGTGCTGCAATAAACATAGGGGTGCATCGGTCTTTTTCAAACTGGAGTACTGCATTCTTAGGGTAAATTCCTAGAAGTGGAATTCCTGGGTCAAATGGTATTTCTATTTTGAGCTTTTTGAGGAACCTCCATACTGCTTTCCACAATGGTTGAACTAATTTGCATTCCCACCAGCAGCGTAGGAGGGTTCCCCTTTCTCCGCAACCTTGCCAACATTTGTTGTTGTTTGTCTTTTGGATGGTAGCTATCCTTACTGGTGTGAGATGATACCTCATTGTGGTTTTAATTTGCATTTCTCTGATGACTAGTGATGTGGAGCATCTTTTCATGTGTCTGTTGGCCATCTGAATTTCTTCTATGGAGAACTGTCTGTTTAGCTCCTCTGCCCATTTTTTAATTGGATTGTTCACTTTTTGTTTGTGGAGGTGCATGAGCTCTTTATATATTTTCGATGTCAACCCTTTATCGGATCTGTCCTTTATAAATATATACTCTCATACTGTATGGTACCTTTTTGTTTTATTGATGGTTTCCTTTGCTGTACAGAAGCTTTTCAGCTTGATATAGTCCCACTTGTTCATTTTTGCTTTTGTTTTCTTTGCCTGGGGAGATATGTTCATGAAGAAGTCGCTCATGTTTATGTCCAAGAGATTTTTGCCTATTTTTTTTCTAAGAGTTTTATGGTTTCATGACTTACATTCAGGTCTTTGATCCATTTCAAATTTACTTTTGTGTATGGGGTTAGACAGTGATCCAGTTTCATTCTTTTGCATGTAGCTGTCCAGTTTTGCCAGCACCAGCTGTTGAAGAGGCTGTCATTTCCCTATTGCATGTCCATGGCTCCTTTATCATATATTAATTGACCATATATGCTAGGGTTTATATCTGGCCTCTCTAGTCTGTTCCATTGGTCTATGGGTCTGATCTTGTGCCAGTACCAAATTGTCTTGATTACTATGGCTTTGTAGTAGAGCTTGAAGTCAGGGAGTGTAATACCCGCCAGTTTATTCTTCCTTCTCAAGATTGCTTTGGCTGTTCAGGGTCTTTTGTGGTTCCATATTAATTTTAGCACAAAGAATGCTGTTGGTATTTTGATAGGAATTGCATCGAATCTGTAGGTTACTATAGGCAGGATGGCCATTTTGACAAAATTAATTCTTCCTATCCATGAGCCTGGGATGTGTTTCCATTTACTGGTATCTTTTTTAATGTCTCTAAAGAGTGTCTTGTAGTTTTCAGGGTATATGTCCTTCACTTCCTTGGTTAGATTTTTTCCTAGGTATTTTATTCTTTTTAATGCAATTATGAATGGAATTGTTTTCCTGATTTCTTTCTCTGCTTGTTCTTTGTTAGTGTATAGGAATGCCATTGATTTCTGCATATTAATTTTGTATCCTGCAACTCTGCTGAATTTAGATATTAGATTTAGTAGTTTTGGAGTGGATTCTTTAGGGTTTTTTATGTACAATATCATGTCATGTGCAAACAAGGACAATTTAACTTCTTCCTTGCCAACCTGGGAGCCTTTTATTTCTTTGTGGCTAGGACCTCCAATGCTATGTTGAGTAGAAGTGGGGAAAGTGGGCATCGTTGTCCTGTTCCCGATCTTAAAGGAAAAGCTTTCAGCTTCTTGCTGTAAAGTATGATGTTGGCTGTGGGTTTGCCACATATGGCCTTTATTTTGTTTAGGTACTTGACCTCTATATCCATTTAGTTGAGAATTTTTCTCATGAATGGATGTTGAATTTTGTCAAATCCTTTTTCAGCATCTATGGAGATGATCATTAGGTGATTGTCCTTCTTTTTGTTGATGTGGTGGATGATGTTGATGGATTTTCGAATGTTGTACCCATCCTTGCATCCCTGAGATGAATCCCACTTGATCATGGTGTATGATTTTCTTGATGTATTTTTGAATTCGGTTTGCTAATATTTTGCTGAGTATTTTTGCATCTATGTTCATCAGGGATATTGGTCTGTAATTTTCTCATTTTGTGGTGTCTTTGCCTGGTTTTGGTATTATAGTGGTGCTCGCCTCATAGAATGAGTTTGGAAGTATTCTGTCTTCTGCTCTTTGGAAAACTTTAAGGGGGATGGGTTTTAGGTCTTCACTAAATGTTGGATAAAATTCTGCGGTGAATCCATCTGCTACAGGGGCTTTTTTCTTAGGTAGTTTTTTGATTATGAGTTCAATTTCATTACTGGTAATTGGTCTGTTCAGATTTTCTGTTTCTTTCTGTGTCATCCTTGGAATGTTGTACTTTTCTAGAAAGTTGTCCATTTCCTCTAGATTTTCCAGCTTGTTAGCCTATAGGTTTTTATAGTATTCTCTAATAATTCTTTGTATTTCTGTCGGACCCATCATGATTTTTCCTTTCTCATTTCTAATTCTGTTGATATGTGTTGTTTCTCTTTTTCTCTTAATAAGTCTGGCTAGAGGCTTATCTATTTTGTTTATTTTCTCAAAGAGCCAGCTCTTGATTTCATTGATTTTTTTCTATTGTTTTATTCTTCTCAATTTTATTTATTTCTTCTCTGATCTTTATTATGTCCCTCCTTCTTTTGACTTTAGGCCTCATTTGTTCTTCTTTTTCCAATTTCTATAATTGTGATGTTAGACTATTCATTTGAGTTTGTTCTTCCTTCTTTAAATATGCCTGGATTGCTATATACTTTCCTCTTAAGACTGCTTTCGCTGCGTCCCACAGAAGTTGGGGCTTTGTATTGTTGTTGTCATTTGTTTCCATATATTGCTTGTTCTCCATTTTAATTTGGTCATGGATCCATGGATCCATGGATTCTTTAGGAGCATGTTGTTAAGCCTCCATGTGTTTTTGGGCCTTTTTGCTTTCTTTGTACAGTTTATTTCTAGTTTTATACCTTTGTGGTCTGAAAAGTTGGTTGGTAGAATTTCAGTCTTTTGGAATTTACTGCAGCTCTTTTTGTGGCCTGGCGTGTGGTCTATTCTGTAGAATGTTCCATGTGCACCTGAGAAGAATGTGTATCCTGTTGCTTTTGGATGTAGTGTTCTATAGATGTCTATTAGGTCCATCTGTTCTAGTGTGTTGTTCAGTGCCTCTGTGTCGTTACTTATTTTCTGTCTGGTGGATCTGTCCTTTGGAGTGAGTGGTATTGAAGTCTCCTAAAATGTATGCATTGCATTCTGTTTCCTCCTTTAGTTCTGTTAGTATTTGTTTCACATATGGTAGTGCTTCTGTGTTGGTTGCATATATATTTATAATGGTTATATCCTCTTGTAGGACTGAGCCCTTTATCATTATGTAATGTCCTTTATCTTTTGTTACTTTCTTTGTTTTGAAATCTATTTTGTCTGTTACTTGTACTGCAACACCTGCTTTTTTCTTCCTGTTGTTTGCATCAAATATCTTTTTCCATCCCTTGACTTTTAGTCTATGCGTGGCTTTGGGTTTGAAGTGAGTCTCTTGTAAGCAGCATATAGATGGGTCTTGTTTTTTTATCCATTCAGTGACTCTATGTCTTTTGATTGGTGCATTCAGTCCATTTACATTTAGGGTGATTATCGATAGGTATGTGCTTGTTGCCATTTCAGGCTTTAGATTCGTGGTTACCAAAGGTTCCAGGTTACTTTCCTTACTATCTAAGAGTCTAACTTAACTCACTTACTGTGCTGTTACAAACACAATCTAAAGGTTCTTTTCTATTTCTCCTCCTTTTTCTTCCTCCTTCATTCTTTATATATTAGGTATCAAATTCTGTACTTTTTGTCTATCCCTTGATTGACTTTGGGATAGTCAATTTAATTTTGCATTTGCCTCGCAAGCAGCTGCTCCACCCTCCCTACCGTGGTTTTACTACCTTTGGTGACAGCTATCCACCCTAAGAACACTTCCATCTATAGCAGTCCCTCCAAAATAGACTGCAGAGATGGTTTATGGGAGGTAAACTCTCTCAGCTTTTGCTTATCTGGAAATTGTTTAATTCCTCCTTCAAATTTAAATGATAATCTTGCCGGATAAAGTAACCTTGGTTCCAGGCCCTTCTGCTTCATGGCATTAAGTACATCATGCCACTCCCTTCTGGCCTGTAATGTTTCTGCTGAGATTTCTGATGTTAGCCTGATGGGCTTTCCTTGTATGTGATCTTATTTCTGCCTCTGGCTGCTTTTAACAGTCTGTCCTTATCCTTGATCTTTGACATTTTAATTACTATGTGTCTTGTTTTTGTCTTCCTTGGGTCCCTTGTGTTGGGAGATCTGTGGATCTCCATGGCCTGAGAGACTATCTCCTTCCCCAGATTGGGGAAGTTTTCAGCAGGTACCTCCTCAAAGACACTTTCTATCCCTTTCTCTCTCTCTTCTTCTTCTGGTATCCCTATAATGCGAATATTGTTCCGCTTGGATTGGTCACACAGTTCTCTCAATATTCTTTCATTCTTAGAGGTCCTTTTTTCTCTCTGTGCCTCAGCTTCTTTGTATTCTTCTTCTCTAGTTTCTATTTCATTTATCGTCTCCTCCATCGTATCCAACCTGCTTTTATTACCCTCCATCATGCTCTTCAATGATTGGATCTCTGACCTGAATTCATTCCTGAGTTCTTGGTGTCTTTCTGTACCTCCATTAGCATGTTGATGATTTTTATTTTGAACTCCCTTTCAGGAAGAGTCGCAAGGTCCATATCATTTAAATCTTTCTCAGGAGTTGTATTAATGATTTTACTCTGGACCAGGTTTCTTTGGCATTTCATATTTGTATATGGCACCCTCTAGTATCCAGAAGCTGTTTTCTGGAGCTGCTCAGCCCCTGAAGCAATGTTGGGGGTTGCAGGGGAGCGGTATTGGTGCCTTGGGGGAGGAAAGAGGTGTTACCTGCTTCCCGGATGCTGTACCTGTCTCCACTACCTGAACAAGTGGGCTGGGCACACACATGTAAGGTTTTGTCCCAGAGCATCCGGATATGGATCCTTGCTTTCCACAAGCAGCTGGAATCCCAGTCTCCCCAGGAACTCTGCCTGCCCCAGCTTTCCAACCCCATAATCAGAAGAGTATGATGAAAGCAGCATGAAATGTAGGTTTGAGCTCCCAGTGCAGATCTCCAGATCTAGGTATTCAGCAGTCCCAAGCATTCCACTCCCTCCCTGCTCAGTTTCTCTTACTTCCACCGGTGAGCTGGGGTGGGGAAAGGGCTCGGGTCCCACTGAGCTACAGCTCTGGTACGTTACCCTGTTCTGTGAGGTCTGCTCTTTTCTCCAGGTTAATGCAGTCTGGCCCCATCCTCTTACCTGTTGCTCTCTCAGGATTAGTTGCACCAACTATATTTTCTAATTGTATCTGTTTTAGGAGGAAGCCTCTGTCTCTCCTCTCATGCCGCCATCTTTAATCGTCCACTCTTCTACTTTTTGGAAAACATTTAGGAGGTTGGGTGTTAGATCTTTAGTAAGTGTTTGATAACATTCAGCAGTGAAAACATCTGGTCAAGGGATTTTGTTCTTAGGTAGTTTTTTGATTACCAATTCAATTTTCTTGCTGTTTCTCTGTTCAGATTTTCTGTTTCTTTCTGTGTCAGCCTTGGAATGTTGTATTTTTTAGAAAGTTGTCCATTTCTTCTAGGTTGTCCATTATGTTAGCATGTAATTTTTCATAGTATTCTCTAATAATTATTTGTATTTCTATGGTTTCTGTAGTAATTTTTCCTTCCTCATTTCTGATTCTGTTTTTGTGTGTAGACTCTCTTTTTTCTTGATAAGTCTGGCTTAGGGTTTATCTATTTTTGTTTATTTTCTCGAAGACCCAGCTCCTGCTTTCATTGATTCTTTCTATTTTTTTATTCTACTCGATTTTATTTATTTATGCTCTAGTCTTTATTATGCCCCTCCGTCTACTGATTTTGGGCCTCATTTGTTCTTCTTTTTCTAGTTTCATTAATTGTGAGGTTCGAGTCTTCATATAGGATTGTTATTCTTTCCTGAGGTAGGCCTGTATTTGCAATATATTTCCCTCTTAGCACGGCCTTTGCTGTGTCCCACAGATTTTGCGGTGTTGAATTATTGTTGTCATTCTGTCTCCATATATTGCTTGATGTGTGTTTTTATTTGGTCATTGATCCATTGGTTATTTAGGGGCATCTTTTGAAACCTCTATGTGTTTGTGAGATTTTTCATTTTCTTTGTGTAGTTTATTTCTAGTTTCATACCTTTGTGGTCTGAGAAACTGGTTGGTACAATTTCAGTCTTTTTGAATTTACCGAGGCTCTTTTTGTCACCTAGTATATGATCTATTCTTGAAAATGTTCCATATGCACTTGATAAGAATTTGTATCCTGCTGCTTTTGGGTGTAGAGTTCTGTAGATGTCTTTTAGGTCCATCTATTCTAATGTGTTGTTCAATGCCTTTGTTTCCTTACTCCTTTTCTGTCTGGTTGATCTGTCCTTTGTAGTGAGTGGAATGTTGTAGTCTACTAGAATGAATGCATTGCATTCTATTTCCCCTTTTAATTCTGTTAGTATTTGTTTCACATATGTACATGCTCCTGTGTTGCATAAATATTTATATTGGTTATATCCTCTTGTTGGATTGACCCCTTTATGATTATGTAATGTCCTCCTTTGTCTTTTGTGACTTTGTTTGTTTTGAAGTCTATTTTGTCTGATGCAAGTACTGCATCTCCTGCTTTTTTCTCCTTATTAGTTGCATGAAATATCTTTTTCCATCCCTTCACTTTTAGTCTGTGTATGTCTTTGGGTTTAATGTGAGTCTCTTGTAGACAGCATATGGATGGGTCTTGTTTTTTATACATTCAGTGAGTCTATGTCTTTTGATTGGTGCTTTCAGACCATTTACAATTAGGGTGATTATTGATAGGTGCATCCTTATTGCCATTGCAGGCTTTAGATTTGTGGTTACCAAAGGTTCAAGTGTAACTGCTTTACTATCTAAGAGTCTAACTTAACTCAGTATGCTATTACAAATGCAATCTAAAGGTTCTTTTTTTCTCCTTCTTTTTCTTCCTCCTCCATTCTTTATAGATTAGGTATCATATTCTGTACACTTTGTCTGTCCCTTGATAGACGTTGGCAGTAGTTGATTTAATTTTGGTCTTCTTAGTAATTAACTGTTCTACTTTCTTTACTATGGTTTTACTACGTCTGGTGACAGCTATTAAACCTTAGGAACAGTTCCATCTAGAGCAGTCCATCCAAAGTACACTGTAGATATGGTTTGTGGGAGGTAAATTCTCTCAGCTTTTGCTTATCTGGAAATTGTTTAATCCCTCCTTCAAATTTAAATGATAATCTTGCTGGGTACAGTATTCTTGGTTCGAGGCCCTTCTGTTTCATTGCAATAAATACGTCATGCCACTCCCTTCTGGCCTGTAAGGTTTCTGCTGAGAAGTCTGATGTTAGCCTGATGGGCTTTCCGTTGTATGTGGTCTTATTTCTGTCTCTCGCTTCTTTTAATAGTCTGTCATTATCTTTGATCTTTGCCATTTTAATTATTATGTGTCTTGGTGTTGTCTTCCTTGGGTATTTTGTGTTGGGAGTTCTCTGTATCTCCATGGCCTGAGAGACCATCTTTTCTCTAGATTGGGGAAGATTACCCCTATAATGCAAATATTGTTCCATTTGGATTGTTCACACAGTTCTCTCAATATTGTTTCATTCTCAGTGATCCTTTTTTCTCTCTGTGCCTCGGCCTCTTTATATTCCTCTTCACTAAATTCTATTCCATTTACTGTCTCTTCTTCTACATCTAATCTGCTTCTAAGTCCCTCCATTGTATGTTTCTTTTCAGATATGCAATTTCTTAATGATTCAGTCTCCATCCTAAATTCATCCCTGAGTTCTTGAATATTTTTCTGTACCTCCATGAGTGAGCATGTTTATGATTTTTAGTTTGAACTGTCTTTCAGGAAGATTGGTAAGTTTAGTTTTACTTGGCCTTTTCTCTGGTGTTTGTGAGATTTTGGATTGAACCAGGTTCCTTTGTCATTTCATATTTGTATATGGCACTCTCTAGTGCCCAGAAGCTCTAGTCTCTGGAGCTGCTCAGCTCCTGAAGTGATGTAGGGTTTCGCAGGGGAGCGGCGCTGGTACCTGTCAGTAGGTAAGAGCTGTTTCCTTCTTCCTGGCTGCAGTTCCTGTCTCCACTGACAGATCCAGTGGGCTGAGTAAACAGGTGTAAGTCTCTGTGCTTTGCACTTGTAGTTGCCATAGGCAGGCCCTTCCTTTCGCTGGCTTGACACCAGGGGAGGGACTACTGGTTTGTGAGCTAGTGCCAGTAGGTCAGTAAGAAGGCGCAGCTTGCTGTGTATCACGGTGGAGGGCCTCAGAGCTGAGTAGCCAGCCAGGGGGATGGAGAACCTGAAACTCCTGAAAGTTCCCAACCTGCTGGGCAGAGCACCTCCAAACAACCTTGTCCACCTAGCAGCAAGCTCCATGCAGTCCCCTCCCCTTTAGCATCTCTCTTGCTGCTGTGAAGCCTCTCAGACTTCCTGCCTTTCCTTTGTCCCGGAGCAGCCGGATGTGGATCCCTGTCCTCCACAAATGGCTGGAATCTGTGTTTCTCCAAGTATTCCGCTTGTCTTAGCTTTCCAACCCCACTAATCTCCAGAGCACCATGCGATTTAGGTTTGTGCTCCCAAAGCAGATCTCCAGGACTGGGTGTTCAGCAGTACTAGGTTTCCACCCCCTTCCTGCTCCATTTCTCTTCCTCCTGCTCATGTACTGGGGTGGTGGAAGGGCTTGGGTCCTGCCGGATCAAGGCTTTGGTACATGACCCTTGGTGAGGTCTGCTCTGTTCTCCAGGTGTATGCCGTCTGGCGCAGCCTTCTTTCCTGTTGCTCTTTTTGGATTAGTTGTATTAACTATTTTTGTATTATATGTGGTTTTCAGAGGAGTTCTCTTTCTCCCCTCTCACACCGCCATCTTTTATCTCCTAAAAATAACTTCTTAATCTCAAGACTGTTTGTTTTAAATGTTATCCATGCTTGCTACAAAGAATAACTGGGACTTAAAATCTCTTTCATTTTTCCTTTAAGAAAGTTCTTTTAGGTAATGAATGCTATGATTGTCTCCAAGAGTCTGTGTAGGAGGTGCAGGTGAAGATAGGTTTCTAAAAGGCAAGCACTGGGAAGACTTGCAAGGAAGTAATCCCATTTCCAGATACGTACAGCTATAGAAGTAGCAGCCTTTTCCACAGATGAAAAGGCAGTGTTTATATGTATTTGGCTTAAAAAGTATGGCTCATCTTTCTACCATTTCCATTTGTCAGCAACCTTTTTGAAAGCCAAAGTTGATAAAACTTTCTGCTTCTAAAATGTAATGTTGAACTAGATTTCTGTTTATGATGTTTAATCACTACCCAAAGTGCCCTCAAAGGAATTTTCCTTAGGAAAGTAAAAAAATGTCACTAAGACCATGAAGGGTTAGTAGCATTACTTATTCAGGCAGCTGTGTTTCCATAAAACTTGTATAGTGTAAGCTTTTACCCCCTTCTTTCCTTCATCAGCTTGAAATACTTTTTTGTCTTTTAATATGTAGTAATCAGTTTTTCAGTATTCAGTCACTTGTCAGTGATATTTAATTGTGCGTTAATCTAAAATTATAGACTAACACCAACCTAATAAAAGCAGATACATGAAATATTTGTACATTCTGATTCTATGATTTGTTTAATATACTTTAGTAGCCGAAATTAGCTGATTGATTTATGAGTATACTTGATTCCTGAAAAGTGATTTGTGGAGCACCAGAAAAACTGTGATTCCTCACTTTCTTTATTAGCATTTTTGCCTTTTTACTTTTCAGTCTCACATCCTCACTGAACAGGCTTTCCTAGATTTTTGTTTTTGTTTTCCTGCAACAACTCAGCTATACTTCAAGTCTCATTTCTCTTGCAAAGCCTTTTCTATTTGGTCCAATACAATTTTTTTCCTTTTCTGAAATTCTGTTGCTTTTCTCTTTAACACAATTTCTGTTGTCTTCCAGATTAGATACATTGGCTTTATTTTTTCAGCTACTTTCATGGATATTGTCTCCTTTCATCCTTGGACCCTAGAAAAGAAAAACTAGGCAACATTATTTTCCATTTTGCAGATGCAAAAATTACGAATAGATGAATTAATTGATTCCTTCAAGATAAGAACCCAAGTCTTCATTCCAATATCTGCTTTACCTGTATTGTACTGCCCCAGGTTGTATACTTTACCTGCTTTCCCTACCTTATGCTGAACATATACAGGTATTGTCAGCTGATTGAATGTAAATAGATTGTTCCTATTCAAATTCCCAGTCACTGATACCTGTGTCTTTAAAAAAAGCTATAAAGTTAATTAACTACTTAATTAATTGTGGAGTCTTTTATCACAGTGTTGAAGCCTGAGTTCTTCAAAGGGGCAACATGATATTTGATCAAGATTTGAAATTTGGACTACTGTAATTTTTCTTATTCCTTTATCAGACAAATATCATTGACTGTGCACCATATGTCCAATATTAATGCTAACCCTGGATATGAACAAATGTTGTTTGCATTATTTTCTTAGTAATATTTGGTCTCTTCTTGTCCGTACAGGAGAGATTAAACAGATTCTAGAAAATGAACTTCAGATACCTGTGTCTAAAATGCTGTTGAAAGGCTGGAAGACTGGAGATGTGGAAGACAGTGTGAGTTTCTTAATTGCCTAGAAGTAAAAGAAAATTAAGTTATGCAATTGACTAAATTATATATAAAAATTGGTTTTTAGTAATGTTAAATATGACAGAAGTAGATTTGGTAATAGTAACTTAGTTTAAGGAATCAGCAAACAGTGTTTTTCAAGCTAAAGCATTTTCATGGTAAACCAATAGTTTTAAATGAGTTAGGTATGTGAATGAAAACACTGTATGGCAAGTTTTTCCTATTTCTAACTACTATAGTAGTTGGTCTGGCACTCTTTTGAGAGCTTTTATTTTTTTCTTAAACCTCATAGGGTGTGGGTAAGTACCCTGCAATAATAATTTACTGAACAATTACTGATTGTCCTGAAGGAAGTCATACACAGTATATATATTTATGCCAAGTATTGATTATGGAACAAAGATAAAAATAGGAAATTTTTTTTAAACTTGGAAAATTTAAATGGTAAGAATCTTTCTTTGTTTACTTGGATAGTGGCAGGTGGAGAGAATGAATTATGTTTTAAGAATCTGATATAGTGTTGCAATTTTAAGGTAGTAGTTGCTATTCTCAGGGATCCAGTAGGAGTTTCAAGTATAAAATATTTTACACACTTTTTCTGACAGAGTGGGGAGGGTTAGAAAGAAATGGGTTAACTCTAAAGCTTTAGGTGTTTGTGGTGGAAATAACTGTCAAATATTTTCACACTAGTTTCTCAGTTGATATTTCAATATCCATGTATAACTTAGAATCTTCAATTTTTGGTTCAGTTCTTCTTTGTCAGTGGCTCCTGGTAGACATTGTGCTTATAAATACTTCTGTGGGAGTTCATTTGATATATAGAGATGTTCTGAGTATTTCAGTATGATATATACAGGAATTTCAGGTCAGTGAGATATCTTAAAGCTTAGGTACATGTTAGTGATATGCTATATATTAGGTGTCTGCAAACTTTTTCTGCACAGAGCCAGGTAGTAAATATTTTAGGCTTTGTGGACTATACAGTCTCTGTTGCAACTCAATTCTGGCGTCATAGTGTGAAAGCAGTATAGATCATGTGTGAAAGAATGAGCATGACTATATTCTAATAAATCTTTATTTTATGGACACAAGTTTAAATTTTACTTCACATGTCATGACATACTCTTCTTTTGATTTTGTCAACCATTTAAAAATGCAAAAACTATTCTTAACTAACAGACTATACTAAAACAGGTAGTGAGCTGGATTTGTCCTATGGGCCATAGTTTGCTGACCTGTGGTGCTGTATGCTATTCTAATTGTAATGTGAATTAAAAAACAAAAACAAGGCTGACAACCTTAGCAGAAATATGTATGCATTAGTTTACAAAGCTGTATCATTTATTCATTCATTTATTTAGAAACCTGTGGATATGAATCAGTCTTGCATAGCACATTCAGGAGTTTGTGAAGAGAAAGGCAATCATTTTGAGAAAGTCCTTTTTAGAACTATGCGTTCTAGTATTTGAGCATAGTCTTTGTTACCAATAATATTTCAGTTACTTATTTTTATGTAGTCTTTTCCCTAGGTAATTTCTGCTATCCCTATGCTGTTAATTTTCTGGTTGCTTCCAAATTATAATTCTAGGTTATACTTCTATGAACTCACATATCCAAATTGATAATTCACTTGTGTACTTGCATACCTTATTAACATATTTATTTAACTTAACATGTTTAAAATGGAACTCTTTGATTAATTTTCCTCCCCATGATATTTCCCCACTAGTCTTCCCCAACAAATGGCAGTGCTATAACCACCGCTAAATCCAATGGGGCATCAGTCTTTTCCCATTTCAAACAATACCTAATCCTTTGGTAAGTCTGATAAACTTTATCTCAAAAATATATCTCAACCTTGGCCACTTTTCAGTATTTTTCATGCACTACCTTAATCCAAGCCATCACCATTTCTTGCCTGGACCAATGCAATAACTTCATCATTATTTTCCCAGATTATTTTCTTGAATTCTTTCAGTGCATTCTCCACACAGCAGCCAGAGCAATCTTTTAAAAGCATAGATCGAATTATATCACTCTCCTGTTAAAACATAGCTTCTTAGTGCACTTTGAATACAATTCAGGCTACTCACAATGGTTTTAAAAGCATTCTATTACTTATTCTAATTCACCTCTACAACCTCATCTTCAGCTGCAGCCATACAAACCTCCTTTTAATTCTTCTACGAGGCTCAAGCTGTTTACATCTTTACCTGACATGCTATTCAACTGTCTGGAATGCTTTACACCCAGTTCTTCACATAGGTAACTCTTTTTCATCCTTTGAGTCTCAGCTTACATGTCATTTTCTTTAAAAGTCTGTATAAAATTTGGTTCCCATCACAGCATTCTCCATCACAGCGCCATGAGTAGAGGGAACATACATGTTTCTCTCACCATAGTATATGAAATGCCTGGTATAAAAGGCATCAAGTAAATATTTGTGGAATGAATAAATGACTTAAAGTATTAATTAATTTATTTAATTATACCATATGTGGTTTGATGGGGAAGATCAAGTGGGAAATCATTGGATAATGGCATGGAAAATGGACAATGACTTGGTCATGTGGTAAGATCAAGCATTTATCAATAATCCATAAAGTAAAATAATGAACGACAAAGAGGGAAAAATAGCTTTGTGTATATGTGTATGTTTTGTTTGTATGTTATCTCTATAGCATTAACACAGACCAATTTCAAAAGGATTTATACATATTTGACATAAAGTTTCAGAATTTCCAGGTCTTCTAGTAGATTGTGAAATTATGAGTAATTTCCTACTACAGTGTTATTTTTAAAAACCATGGGTCACAAACTATTAGTGAGTTGTAAAGTTAATTTAGTGGGCTATACCCAGCATTGAAAAAAAGAAGTAGAGTAGAAGATGTTAGAGTGTATTGAAATAATAAGGCTAAGTATTTCTTCTTATTTAACACATAAATAATGTGAGTCAAGAAGTCCCAAAGCTCTTGGAGTGAGACTGTAAACTTAGTAAGATGGGCCCTCTTGTGGAGGGTTCAAGAATAAGCTCCTCATATTCTATGCTTGGGTGAGATTGGCCCTCCCCAGCTGCCCCTACTTCCATTTGCAGGGTTAAGAGGAATTCGTAGACATCCACTCAACTTTGCTTTCCAGCATGTTAAGCCCTGACATTATTGTCTTGATTCAACCAGGACTAATTTCATTACATCTTTCCTGCTGTTTATGCCAATCACTGCAAGGAGTCTAAGGTTCCCACATCATCCCCCACTCAAATCTCCATAGTCTTGGCACAGCCCATATCTGTCTCTATCCTTTTTCTCCTACAATGCCTGAAACCTTTTTGCTATGCCCTGTGGAACTAACACATCATTAACGAAATTTCTTCCATTGTTACTCTCTTCCCTGCACATTCCCTTCATCATCTTCCTCTGACAGAAACCTGCCTTCCTGAGGGCATTGTTTCTCTTTAGCCTTCGCAGTGTTAATTGCTTTTCTGTAGCAGCCATCATACACTGGACTAAGTGGTAAATATATGTACTAATTGGTCCTCATTTCCACTTCCAGATCTTTATCAGTCCTTCCTCTCTAAAAACTTTCAGCTTTTAATTTCATGTCAAAAAACTGTACCATCTGCTTATTGAAGCCATCTCCCCTTGTTTCCTGATGATTTTTAGTTCCTGATTTATAATTGCTCCCTTTTTAATTCTTACTAATTTAAATAACCTTTATAAAGTATCTTTTTCTCCACCCTCCATCAGCCCATGTCTTCCCATCGTGTTACTCATTTAATTATAAGAATTCTCAAATCTTAATTTCAAGCTTCCATTTTCTGTTCATCTCTCATCTTTCTAGCTCACTTCCCTTAGCATCCTAACTCCAACCATCTTTCAACTCTATTCAGACCACCAATCCATCATTTCTGCCATCTTTTCAAGATCATTACCTTTCATGTCTCCCTTCCTTATGTGAGGTCAGTCATCATAATCACTTCCTTGCATATAGCCTCAACTTTTAATTTATGGATTGTGTTTGGCAAAAATCCTTACTTTGGATAAATCCAACTCTGTCTATTCTGTGTCTCACAGTTAAATGTGCCTGGAGACAGACAAAATCATGCTGATTGATGTATTTTTAAATTCTTGGCCATTAATTTCAGAGGGCTCCTTTATGTTGTAGGCAGTCATAGTTGAGATGTAAAATGTGTTCCTGTATGTGTATTGCTGTCAAAAAAAGGTTTAAAGTATGTTAGCAAGTATTTAACACCAAGTTGGGAGTTTGAAAGGTATGTAGGAGTTTTACAGTGGAAGAAATTCAGTGAAATTTTGCATGGTTATTGAGATGAAGGTCAGATGTAGCCCAAGAGTAGTTATTCACCCCAGACAGAAGGTTTTACAAAGAAATTCCCTGGAGTAAAAGTTAAGTGACCTAGGCAACACTTATTAGAGACCTCATCCAAGCTCCTCCTCTATAAAGTCATTGGGTTGAGGTATGCTCTCTGTGATCTTTTCTAGAGCACATGATCTTTGAAAACTTACATTGCCAATACTTGTTATTATGATCCTGGAATGAAGTGCATATTAGTTGCAAGGATAAATTTTTTCAATGAAGAAATAAGTGAATCTCAACTGTGTTCTTATCTATTTGTATCTCTTCATAATCTAAGGAATTTGTATTTTATTTTAACATTCACATTTATGCTAATTTATTTTACATATTTTATATATATATATATATATATATATATATATATATATATAAATGTATATGTATGGGAGAAATAAGGTGATTTGGATTCAGTAATTCTTCTGCATTACCCTATTTAGGAAATTGTCAAAAGATGAAAACTTAAACTATAATATTGACAGTTTCTCAAGAACTATAGGAAAAAAATTAATAATGCACGATCAACAGTCTTTCTGTTTTGTTTTTAATTTTTTCTTTTTCAGACTGTCTTAAAATCTCTACACTTGCCAAAAAACAACAGTCTTTATGTCCTTACACCAGACTTGCCACCACCTTCATCATCTAGTCATGCTGGGTAAGGATTTTATTTTTCCTGGTAATCTGAAATAAAAAGCTTAATTGTTAAGTTGCTTTAAGTTGTGTATAAATATAAAAATCTTACTAAAGTTTTAAGTTACCATCAACTATTAACCATATGTATTTTGAAACTATCTGGTTTGGGTAGTTTATTTGTTTGATTTTAGTGGTAGAATTCTTTTTCCAAAGAAAATCTTTAGCAAAACTCCATTATGTAAAAAATAGCCAAAAATTGCACAGTTTTTTAAGGGGAAGGACTAGAATTGGAGGGAGAGAATGAGTGAATGGAACTCCAATTTCTCCCATGGCTGAAGAAGGCATACCTTTGAGGAAAATTCATTGGGCTCTGTAGAATACAGCTTAAAAAAACACTTGATATAAAATTGTTATTAAGAGTTTCTTTCTGTTTGGTATAGGGAATCTCATTCTTTTATCAGTTTTCACAGTGAAACTTAGTACATTTATAGAATGATCAAGTTATTTTAATGTTTAAATATATTACTTTATTATTACTAGATAAAGCAAACTGATATAAAGTGAATAATTATGCTGATGATAGAATAATAATTTTTAAGAGTACAGTGTCATTCCAGACCTATGTCTGAGTTGTTTTTAGATTTTCACAATTTTTATACACATTTTCTTTTTTAATGCAACTTGGTGATTTTGTGTGATAGAGACCTGTGTCCTTAAACTTCACATACTGTCAAACTTTTCCCCCACCGCCTGCCAAATATATTATTCTGTAGTGAAAGGAAAAAAAAATCTGTTTTACTCTACTACACTACTCACAGAACGCTTCTGGCTCCAATGTGTGGGCTTTTTTTTGCCCCCCATAAGGCAATTCTTCAACACCAGCTGTATGTTCTGTAATTTAACTAAGTTCTGATACTATCTGGGGATAGTATCAAATTCCACAAGTTTAGGGCTTAGTCCCATAAGACTTCCCCCATGTCAGAACAGCATTTGCAAGTCTAGGTTGTCACCTGTGCTTTTGACCAAAGGGCTGTAAATTGGAGGCTCCCACAACCCCCTTGTTGAGTTTGATAATTGGTAGAATGGCTCAAAAAGTAATGACCAACTTACTATGAAACATCTTTTAAAGGATAGAAATGAACATCCATATGAAGAAATACATAGGATGAGATCCCGAAGAGTCCCAAGCACAGGAGCTTCTGTCCCTGTAAATTTCTGGTTGTGCCACCCTCCTACCGCATAGATGCGTTCTTGTTCACCAACCTGGAAGCTCCCCAGAACCCTTCAGCTAGGGTTTCTTTTTTATAAAAGCCTTATTTACATAGGCATGATTGATCAAATCATTGGCTATTGTTGATTAACTCAACCTCCAGTCCCTCCTACCCAGAGAGAGTGGAGGAGGGGTGTGCTGGCAGTTACAACCTTCTAATCATGCCATTAGTTCCACTGGCAACCAGCTTTCCTGCCTGCTTTTCTAGAAGTCACTAACAAATTCAAGTGTGGTTGAAAGGGGCTTGTTATGAATAAAAGAATCATTGCTCCTTTTACCTTCATCTTTCTTATCACTTGGAAAATTCCTAGTGTTTTATCTCTATGTGAAGAAGAAGACCAAATAAATATTTACTATTGTAGATCATATCATCACAGGTATATAGTAGCAAAAAAAAAAAATGAAATTGGCTTTACCAAAGTAGAAATCATTGAACTGAAAAAAGTTAAGTCTAATTTAATTGTATTTGATAGTCTGTTAATAGTTTGTTTTAGGTTAGGAATTTAAAGATTTCTTGGGTTGCTCCTTATCTTTATATTCAGATGATATATTCATGGGAAGTTGAATTTACAAACTCTTATAAATAGCCTAGTACTTGGGTCTCCTGTTTATAGAAATATTGATATAAACACCAGATGAGATTAAGTTAAACAAAGAGTTATTTGCATGGTTCTGTATCTAGTCAGGTAGAACATTATTTTTGCAGGTTAGTTAACAGAGTGTAATTACTGTCATTGAGTATGTAATCCACATAATTACAAGCAGATAGGAGACATCACTGGTTATAATCTATTGCTTTCCAGTAGCATGATTAACTGGATTTATCAAAATGTCTTCCTGGGCTAATGGAAATGTTTTCATTGCCATGTGGCTGACCTTAGTTTGATTGCGAATTGCTCAGTCCCTAGGCAAGCAGGGGCCTACAGTGCTTCTGAAATTCAGTGTTTATTGGAAAATGAATAGTTCATATATCACAAGTGTAGTCTTCCCTAGTTGGCTTTATGCATTCTTACCAAGTTATAATGATGCTGTTTCCTGTGTTAGAACAAGAAAGACAGCAAAATTCAAAGTCAAATAAAATACATAAAGCACAGAGTATCTCGGTGGTAGGAGGAAGGGCACATAAAGGTTCCTGCTAATGAAAAAGCCATATTAAGGCACATTTTATTAAAATACAACTAAAAAGCCAACGTGAATTTCCTTTAATGTATTAATCTAGTTTATCTTTCTATGAAACTAGATTTCTATGCTTCCTATAAAAATAGATTATTTCCAGGGGATGATGTATATCTTAAACACTGATTTCATGAAAGATAATTAAAAAAACGAAATCCATGCAGAATTATAAAAGCTAATGATAATTATTTTTGACTTGTGATACTCATTTTGCATTTCAGCAAATAAAAATAGTTGTTCAATATCGTAATTAAATACTGGAGTCCAAAAAAATTTCCTATTGTGTTATATATCATATATTATCGAATATGGTAGACATAAAAGTATACTGTATTAAACTCCATAATGAATCAAGTTGGTTTATTTTTGCAGAATTTTGTTACAATTGGTGGATTTATAGAAATCTTCTTTGTAATTTATAGCCTGATTTATAATCTAAAAAGGAGAAAATAAAAGGTAATTTTGATTCATCGTATTATATTTGAGAATTGTCAAATGAATAGAAGAGTTATAAGACTGGTAGAAGAAAATAAAGTTTCTGGACCATCCCTTTCTTTTTTTTTTCTTTTAAAATTATATATTTTATTTAGATGGTTGGTTTGGTGTTTAATTGGTTTTATTGTTTTATTTCTCTTAAATGAGTCAGTGGATGTTGGAAGATGGGAGGGGAGTTGGATAAACTGCCTTTTAATTGCAGTGCAGAACAGTGACAAGATCATGCTGCTGGATTCCACCATTCCAGTTCCAGTGCAATGGCAAAAATTACTTTCCTTCTCTATAAAAGTATCAGTCTTCTCTAAATGGACTAGACAACATGGGTATTAATAGTGTTACTCCTAAACAAAATTTATTATAACCAAATCAGGAAAGTAATATGATTATAGTCTATCTCTCTAGGCAAAAGACATCAAGGTACAGTGAGAAAAATCCTGTATATCAGTCCCAGCTTGGCTAGGGCCTTAAATTTTTATTTATAAAATGAAATGAGAAGCATGGTTTTTAGTTACCAGGGTGGTTGTAAAAATTCAGTAAGCAGGAGTGGTATATCATATGAGAAAGCACAAATTACAAAGTACAATAAGATGATTTATTTATGCTAGTAAATACCAATAGCAATCTTTTTCATTCAATTCTTACTTAATTCTTCTAACAGCTCTGCAGATTTTGATACCTCTGTTTTATAGATGAGGAAATTGAGATGTTCAGAAGAGTTTAATGGATTATTCAAGGTCAACAGTAAATACTTCTGACTCTGAAGTCTCCATCTGACTCTATACTATAGCTTTCAGATTCTTGAGTGAAATATACAAAGCTTTATTCCAAAGATGTCTTCTTTTTTGGAGGCTGTTCTCTAGAGTGAGATTTCTTTCCCTCAGTCTTATAATTTGTCATTATATACTCCTTACAGGGCATTTATATATATTATTTCACTTACTGTAATTCTTCTCAAAAATATTTATTACTATAAGGGAAATAATAATCATGTAGTAAGATGTAGATATAAAATAACATGCTGTTAAGTTGTTTACTGACAAACAATTTTATTCCCAAGTTTTGGTGAGGACTGTGGATATAGAGAACTATAAACCATGTCCTATGATTTTTTTTTCTTAACTTGATTTTACTGCCACTAGGGGGTGCCTGGTAATTGAGTCTTATTTTGTATTTACAATTTCTTTCTGGGAAAAAAAAAGCCAAGAGCAGCAAAATTATGCTATGAGCTCCTATAATTATATTTAGAATTATTTTAAAGAAAATTATGTTTTTCAGAAAACAGAACTTCAAGCTTTCTAATAATTTAAGAGCAAACTTTTTAATAAATGTCTTTACAACAGTTGAAAGCATTTAAAAATCTTTTTTCATAAATGATATTTCACTAATTAATTGAAAGGTGAAGCAGTACCTCTATGGCACAACTTCAAATTTTACTATAAACCATAATAAAATTTAAAAAGAGGAAAAAAAATTTAATTATACATGTGTCATATAATTATAGGAAAGATTGAGGCCATCAAAGAGTTATTGATTACCTTCTAGATAAAAACAGTCTCTGTCCTCAAGGAGCTTTTGACCTATTCATTAAAGGTGTTAGGTTTTTTCTTAATTCATCTCTTTACAGAAATTTTCCTTATATTTCACTCATTCTTGGTATTCTGTCTGCCACTCAGATTGATTCAGCCAGTGAGCTACTCTTTTCTTCATCTACTCTAAGGGTTGGTATTCAAGGAGTTCTGTTACCACAGTTCTTTTTACTGTGTCTTCTTTCTGACATCTACTCTCAGCCTTTGAATTTCCAAATATGTATACATGATTCAAAAATGTCTATTTATAAACCCACATCTTTGTTGCTAATGGAGCTCTTCACTGGTGTGTGTCCCATATGTAATTAAAGTCACATGCCTCTAACTGAGGTAATCCTGAGAATCTGTACTACTGCCTTTATTTTTTGTCTCAAATGTATGATGGTGAAGAATACTGTGGTGTATTCCAAGTAGGCAAATGAATATTTAAAAGGCCCATTGAATTTGTCATATAAGTAACTGATAACTTTGTTAAGATCATTTTTGGTAGAAAGATGAGAATGAGATAGATTTTAAGGGATAAGTGAGACTTGAGGAATTGAAGTTACTTTTATTTTAAGAAAACTTGACTGTAAAGGAAGGGAAGGAGAAGTTGAGGGAAGAATAGGGTCAAAAGAATGGAAAATTTTTAGAAGGATGAGAAGAAAGAGACAGCAAATAGGAAAAATTTGAAAAGTAAACCCAGGAAAGGCTGGTGGCGAAAAAAGGGTATGGGAGTGTCTCAGTTCGAGCTACAAACTACTGTTGACTGGGTAGCTTAAACAGTAGATAATTATTTCTCACAGTTCTTGAGGCTAGACAGTCTAAGATCAAAGTTATGGCAAGGTTTGGTTTCTGGTGAGAGCTCTCTTCCTAGCTTGCAGATAGCCACCTTCTCAATGTGTCTTTAAACAGGAGTGGGCGAGAGAGAGAGAGAGAACAGGTGCTTGCACTCTGGTCTTTCTCCTTTTGTAAAGATGCCAGTCCTTGTAGAGACCCACCCATATGATCTCATGTAACCTTAATTACCTCCTAAAGTCTGTCTCCAAATACACTCATATTGAAGGTTAAGGCTTCACCATAAGAATTCTAGGGGGGATACAGTTCAGTGCATTGCAGGGAGGCAGGGTGAAGTCTATGGATTAAGTGTTGAAATGATGTTTCCGAGCAGGTTTAGACACACTAGGAAAGGTAGAAGATCAGAAGATTGGAGCAAATGGAGAACATTCCTGGGTTCTGGATTTCAGAGCTGTTTTAGTAAAAGTTGATGACAAAGTGCAAATTATAGATAATATTAAAATAGAAGATAGATTAACTCTTATTAAAATAAGGATGTTAAGAGGAGAACCAAGATGGTTGCCTGAGTAGAGCAGCGGAAATCTCCTCCCAAAACCACATACATTTTTGAAAATACAACAAATACAACTCTCCCTAAAAGAGAGACCAGAAGACACAGGACAACAGCCAGACTACATCCACACCTGCGAGAACCCAGCGCCTTGTGAATGGGGTAAGATACAAGCCACGGCCCGGTGGGACCCGAGCGTCCCTCACCCCAGCTCCTGGCGGGAGGAGAGGAGTCAGAGCGGGGAGGGAGAGGGAGCCCAGGACGGGTAAACACCCAGCCCTAGCCATCCACACCGGAGCAGACACACAGTGCATGCATGGGGTGCTGGAAACTAGGGAAACAGGACAGTAAGACCTGTGAGCGGGTCCCTGCAGCCGGCGCACCCGGAACAAAGAAAAGCAAGTGCTTAGTCTTAAAGGGACAGGGACCCCACAGCTGGACGGAAGTGCCCCGGGACACCTAGCCCAGAAGCAGGGAATCACGGGGAACTCTGGGCACCCGAACCCCCAAAGCATAGCTTGGAGGCCCCTCACCGTGATAAACAGCCTCCCACCTGTTCCCCCTCCAATGCGGCTCAGCCATATTGGAGAAGCAGCCTGAGGCAGGCCATGCCCACAGCAACTGCAGAGCTAAATAAACTCCATAGCAGCCGGGCAAGATCAGAAGCCCTGTCTGCATGCAGCTGCCCAGCACAAGCTGCTAGAGGCCGCTGTTCTCCCAGGAGAGGAAGGCCACAAACTGGCAAGAAGGGACTTTTTCTTACCCAATACATGCTCCAGCTCCCCACAAATATATCTATCGCCATGAAAAGGCAGAAGAAAATGATACAGACCAAGATCACAGAGGCAAACCCTGAGAAGGAGATAGACCTAACCAGTCTTCCTGAAAAAGAATTAAAAATAAAGCTCATAACCATGCTGATGGAGGTGCAGAGAAATACGCTAGAGCTAAGGGATGAAGTCCGGAGGGAGATTACAGATGTCTGGAGGGAGATTACAGAAATGAAACAAACTCTGGAAGGATTTATAAACAGAATGGATAAGATGCAAGAGGCCACTGATGGAATAGAAACCAGAGAACAGGAACGCATAGAAGCTGACACAGAGAGAGATAAAAGGATCTCCAGGAATGAAATAATATTAAGAGAACTGTGTGACCAATCCAAAAGGAACAATATCCACATTATAGGGGTACCAGAAGAAGAAGAGAGAGAGAAAGGGATAGAAAATGTATTTGAAGAAGTAATTGCTGAAAACTTCCCCAAACTGGGGGAGGAAATAATCGATCAGACCATGGAAGTGTACAGAAGTCCCAACAGAAAGGACCCAAGAAGGACAACACCAAGACATATAATAATTAAAATGGCAAAGATCAAGGACAAGGACAGAGTTTTAAAGGCAGCTAGAGAGAGGAAAAAGGTCACCTACAAAGGAAAACCCATCAGGCTATCATCAGACGTCTCAACAGAAACCTTACAGGCCAGAAGAAAATGGCATGATATACTTAATGCAATGAAAGAGAAGGGCCTTGAACCAAGACCACTGTATCCAGCATGATTATCATTTAAATATGAAGGAGGGATTGAACAATTCCCAGACAAGCAAAAGTTGAGGGAATTTGCCTCCCATAAACCACCTCTACAGGGTATTTTAGAGGGACTGCTCTACATGGGAGCACTCCTAAGACTAAATAGATGTCACCAGAGAAAATAAAATCACAGCAAAGAAAGCAGACCAACCAAATACTAACTAAAGGCAAAAAATAAAATCAACTATCCACAAAAGCAGTTAAAGGAAACACAAAAGAGCACAGAATAAAACACCCAACATATGAAGAATGGAGGAGGAGGAATAAGAAAGGTGAAAAATAAAGAATGACCAGACAGTGTCTAAAATAGCTCAATAAGTGAATTAAGTTAGACAGTAAGATACTAAAGAAGCTAACCTTGAACCTTTGGCAACCACGAATCTAAAGCCTGCAATGGCAATAAGTACATATCTTTCAATAATCACCCTAAATGTAAATGGACTGAATGCACCAACCAAAAGACACAGAGTAACAGAATGGATAAAAAAGCAAGACCCATCTCTATGCTGCTTACAAGAGACTCACCTCAAACCCAAAGACTATAGGAACAAAGGAAGACTGAAGGAACAAAACAGCAGCAGAATCATAGAACCTTAGAATGGACTAACAGTTACCAAAGGGAAAGGGACTGGGGAGAAAGGGAAGGAAGGGAGGGATAAGGATGGGGAAAAAGAAAGGGGACATTACGATCAGCATGTATAATGTGGGGGGGGGAGGGGATGGGTAGGGCTGTGCAACACAGAGAAGACAAGTAGTGATTCTACAGCATTTTACTACACTGATGGACAGTACTGTAATGGGGTTCGCGGGGGGATTTGGTGAAGGGTGGACCCTCGTAAACATAATATTCTTCATGTAATTGCAGATTAATGACAACAAAATAAATAAATTAAAAAAATAAAGAAAATAAAGAAAAGCAAGGGAATGGTAAAAAAAAAATAAGGATGTTAAGGAAGTATGAAGTTAAACTATTTGGTGACAGTATCACAACAATTATTTATGAACACAGGCTTTTTGCCAAGCCCTTTATATATGTTAATCTTATTAAATCCTCACAGCAATTTGAAATATGTATTATTACCCACATTTTAAAGATGGGAAAACTTGAGTTAGGGGTAGTGGAGAGGTGACAACAGAGAGAGAGAGAGTAGTTATTGAGAGGTCATTTAGGTTCTTGTTTGAAGAAGGCTAGAGATACTGATTAACTTTAGTCTGTATTAGAAAAATGTAAATCTAGTTATGTGTTATAACTAAAAGGGATAAACACTAAAAGAAAATAATGTGTATACTTCTAGGATATAAAAGAGAATAAGAAAACTTAGTATATCAGCAAATAGTAATATGAAAAAAAAAGCACAGGAAACAAGGAGGAAAGTAGTGAACAGAAAATATGGTAGAAAAAAATCAAATATATTGAAAGCTCAGTCAAGGATGTATAAACTCTTCTATTGAAGACAGAAGCTCTCAAATAGTCAGCTGTATGTTGTTTTCCAGAAAAACGTCTTATAAAGAAGTGACATAGAAGAGAGAAAATAAAGGGAAAGAAAATGATATTCTAGGTACTCCAGCCAAATATTAATTAAAAGTATATAGTGTAGCAATATGAATATCACATAAAATTAAATGTAAGGCAAATAGCATTGAGGGACAATTTATCAAGAAGATAGGACAACTACAAACTTGTGTGCACAAATCAGCAAAAATTGACAGGAACTACCAGGTGAAACAGATCAACCACAATTATTACACAAACATCTTTTGGAAACTAATGAATTAAGAAATAAATCTTTGTAGGCTGTGAATAACTAAATGTACTAAAGTACATGTGGAATACCTATGAAGACTGACTGCTAGAACACAAAGCCAGTATCAAAGAATCACTATCAGGCTGACCCTATTCTCTGACTGTTAATTCAATAAAACTAGTATAGTAATAATAGAAAGATATCTCTGAGATCCTCCAAACATTTGGATATTACAAATCATTACTTCAGACTTTATGGGAAAATATGAAATCTTGATAGCAACTGCTAGCTAGATATTTAGAAGTAGACATAGATGAGAATGCTAAATACTAAAACCTTGAGTACAGCAGAAGTGGTACTTGGAGGGAAATTTCTAATCTTAAGTCCACTAGTTAGAAGACAAGATAGAAAACAATTGAATTGTATGTTCAACTTAAGAAAATAGAGAAATAGCAATAGAGCAAGTCTAAAGAAATAGAAGGAAAGAAAGATTGAAAGCTGAAATTAAAAATAGAGGTAATTGGGGCATGGCTCAAGATGGCAGCATGAGTAGGGTGGCAGAAATCTCCCAAAACCATATATATTTTGAAAATACAGCAAATACAAATATTCCTAAAAGAGAG
Organism: Manis pentadactyla; assembly: GCF_030020395.1. Classification (NCBI taxonomy): domain Eukaryota; kingdom Metazoa; phylum Chordata; class Mammalia; order Pholidota; family Manidae; genus Manis; species Manis pentadactyla. Next base: position 40,368,836 of record NC_080022.1, on the reverse strand, counting down.
ACCAGAAGATACAATACAACAGCCAGGCTACATCTACATCTGCAAGAACTCAGTATCTCATGAAAAGGGTAAGATACAAAGCCATGACCTGGCAGGCCCCGAGCACTCCCCCCACCTCAGTGGACCGGTGGGAGGAAAAGAATCAGAGTGGGGAGGGACTGGAAGCACAGGACAGCTAAATAACCAGCCCTAGTAATCTGAACTGGGAGCACAGACACACACTGCATGGTATACTGGATATTAGAGAAACAGAAAAGTAAAATCTGAGACAGAGACTGCGAGTGGGTCCCCACAGCCAGCTCCCCTGGGACAAAGGAAAGCAGGTGCTTTAAAAGTCTTAAAGGGACAAGGGTTTAACTAGTGAACGAAATTGTCCCGGCACACTAAGCCCAGCAGGCTGGGAATTTTAAGAAACTTCAGGCGCCGTAACCTCCTGGGTGCCAGTGCAACTCCAAAGGCCCTCACGGTGATAAGCAGCCTACCATTCATTCCCCCTGCAGCCAGCACTGCCAGCAAACCGGCTGACCCGCCATTGCTGTGGACCAGCCAGGGAGTAGCCACACAGTCTTCTCCCAGTGCTCAGCTAACTGACCAGACCCAGAGACTGTCCCCTATGCGCAGCTACCCAGCACAGGCAGAGGAAGCTGGGGCAGAGTCTGGAAGACACGAAGAGGCGCCGTTCTCACAGGGGAACACATGCTGCTCATCTGCGACCCCCGGCAGTGCTCCAGGCCGTCCCAAGGGCTACCCTGCCCACGGCAGCTCAGGGAATTGACACAGAGACTGCTCCCTGTGTGTGAGGAACCAGAACAGGCAGCGGAGAAGAACAAGGCAACCAACAAGCAGGAAGGAACGTTGTTCTCCCAGCTGACACATGTGCCACTTACTGGTGATCACGTCTATAGCCATGAAAAGGGAGAAGAATCCGGTCCAGTCCAAAATCACTCAAACAACACCAGAGAGAGGGCCTGGTGAAATAGATATAACCAATCTTCCTGAATAAGAATTCAAAATAAAAGTCATAATCATGCTGTTGGACCTGCAGAGAAATATGCAAGAGCTAAGGGATGAAGTCTGGAGGGAAATAACAGAAATGAAACAATCAATTGAAGGACTTAAGAACAGACTGGATGAGGTGCAAGGGACTGTTAATGGAATAGAAATCAGAGAACAGGAATACCGAGAAGCTGTGGTGGAGAGAGAGAAAAGGATCTCTAGGAATGAAAGAATCTTTAGAGAATTGTGTGACCAATCCAAATGGAACAATATTTGCATAATACAGGTACCAAAAGAAGAAGAGAGATAAAGGGATAGAAAATGTCTTTGAAGAAATGATTGCTGAAGAGTTCCCCAAGCTGTGAAAGGAAATAGTCTCTTAGACCATGGAAGCCCACAGATCTCCCAACACAAGGGATGCAAGGAGGACAACACCAAGACATATAATAATTAAAATGGCAAAGATCAAAGACAAGGACAGGGTATTACAAGCAGCCAGAGAGAGAAAAAAGATCACCTCCAAAGGAACACCCATCAGGCTATCATCAGACTTCTCAACAGAAACTTTACAGGTCAGAAGAGAATGGCATGATATATTTAGTGCTATGAAACAGAAGGGCCTTGAACCAAGAATACTGTATCCAGCAACATTATCATTTAGATTTGAGGGAGGGATTAAACAATTTCCAGATAAGCAAAACTTGAGGGAATTTGCCTCCCACAAACCACCTCTACAGGATATTTTAAAGGGACAGTTCTAGATTGAAGTACTCCTAAGGCTAAATAGATGTCACCAGAGAAAATAAAATCACAGCAAAGAAAGCAGACAAACCAAATACTAACAAATGGCAAAAAATAAAATCAGCTATCCACAAAAGCAGTCAATGGAAACACAAAAGAGTATAGAATAAAATACCTAACATACAAAGAGTGGAAGAGGAAGAATAAGAAGGGAGAGAAATAAAGAATCATCAGACTGTGTTTATAATAGCATATAATAAGTGAGTTAAAGATAAACAGATGGAAAAGAAGCTACCCTTGAACCTTTGGTACCCACGAATCCAGAGCCTGGAATGGCAATAAGTACATATCTATCGATGATCAGCAGAAATGTAAATGGACTGAATGCCCCAATCAAAAGACACAGAGTAATAGAATGGATAAAAAGCAAGACCCATCTGTATGCTGCTTACAAGAGACTCTCCTCAAACCCAGAGATATACACAGACTAAAAATGAAGGGATGGAAAAAGATATTTCATGCAAACAATAAGTAGAAAAAAGCAGTTATTGCAGTACTTGTATCAGACAAAGTAGACTTCAAAACAAAGAAAGTAACAAGAGATAAAGAAGGACATTACATAATGATAAAGGGGTCAATCCAACAAGAGGATATAACCAGTATAAATATCTATGCACCCAACATAGGAGCACTGACATATGTGAAACAAATACTAACAATTAAAGGAGGAAATAGAATGCAATGCATTCGTTTTAGGAGACTTCAACACACCACTCACTCCAAAGGACAGATCAAACAGACAGAAAATAAGTAAAGAGGCAGAGGCACTGAACAGCACACTAGAACAGATGGACCTAACAGACATCTACAGAACTCTACACCCAAAAGCAGCAGGATAAACATTCTTCTCAAGTGCACATGGAACATTTTCCAGAATAAACAACATACTAGGCCACACAAAGAGCCTCAGTAAGTTCAAAAAGATTGAAATTCTGTCAGCCAACTTCTCTGATCACAAAGGTATAAAACTAGAAATAAATTGTACAAAGAAACAAAAAGGCTCACAAACACATGGAGGCTTAACAGCATGCTCCTAAATAATCAATGGATCCATGACCAAATTAAAACAGAGATCAAGCAATATATATGGAGACAAATGACAACAACAGCACAATGCCCCAACTTCTGTGGGACGCAGTAAAGGCAGTTCTAAGAGGAAAGTATATAGCAATCCAGGCCTATTTAAAGAAGGAAGAACAATCCCAAATGAATAGTCTAACATCACAATTATCGAAATTGGAAAAAGAAGAACAAATGAGGCCCAAGGTCAGCAGAAGGAGGGACATAATATAAAGATCAGAGAAGAAATAAATAAAATTGAGAAGAATAAAACAATAGAAAAAAGCAATGAAACCAAGAGCTGGTTCTTTGAGGAAATAAGCAAAATAGATAAACCCCTAGCAAGACTTATTAAGAGAAAAAGAGAATCTACACACATCAACAGAATCAGAAATGAGAAAGGAAAAATCATGATGGACACCACACAAATACAAAGAATTATTAGAGAATACTATGAAAACCTATATGCTAACAAGCTGGATAACCTAGAAGAAATGGACAACTTTCTAGAAAAATACAACCTTCAGAAACTGACCAAGGAAGAAACAGAAAATCTAAACAGACCAAGGACCAGCAGCGAAATTGAATCAGTAATAAAAAAACTACACAAGAACAAAACCCCTGGGCCAGATGGATTTCATCGCTAAATTTTATCAAACATTTAGAGAAGACATAATACCCATACTCCTTAAAGTTTTCCAAAAAATAGAAGAGGAGGGAATACTTCCAAACTCATTCTATGAAGCCAGAATCACTCTTATACCAAAACCAGGCAAAGACACCACAAAAAAGAAAATTACAGACCAATATCCCTGATGAGCATGGATGTAAAAATACTCAGCAAAATATTAGCAAACTGAATTCAAAAATACATCAAGAAAATCATACACCACGATCAAGTGGGATTCATCTCAGGGATGCAAGGAAGGTACAACATTTGAAAATCCATCAGCATCATCCACCACATCAACAAAAAGAGGAACAAAAACCTCATGATCATCTACATAGATGCTGATAAAGCATTCGACAAAATTCAACATCCATTCATGATAAAAACTCTCAACAAAGTGGGTATTGAGGGCAAGTACCTCAACATAATAAGGCCATATATGACAAACCCACAGTCAACATCATACTTAACAGCGAGAAGCCGAAAGCTTTTCACCTAAGATCGGGAACAAGACAAGGATGCCAACTCTCCCCCCTGTTACCATAGTACTGGACGTCCTAGCCTGGCAATCAGACAACACAAAGAAATAAAAGGCATCCAGATTGATAAGGAAGAAATCAAACTGTCACTGTTTGCAGATGACATGATATTGTACATAAAAAACCCTAAAGACTCAACTCCAAAACTACTAGAACTAACAACTGAATTCAGCAAAGTTGCAGGATACAAAATTAATACACGTACATCTGTGGCTTTCCTATACACTAACAATGTATTAGCAGAAAGAGAAATCAGGAAAAGAATTCCATTCACAATTGCATCAAAAAGAATAAAATGCCTAGGAATAAACCTAACCAAGGAAGTGAAAGACCTATACCCTGAAAACGACAAGACACTCTTTAGAGAAATTAAAGAGGACAGTAACAAATAGAAACTCATCCCATGCTCTTGGGTAGGAAGAATTAATATTGTCAAAATGGCCATCCTGCCTAAAGCAATCTACAGATTCAGTGCAATCCCTATTAAAATACCAACAGCATTCTTCAACGAACTGAAACAAATAGTTCTTAAATTCATATGGAACCACAAAAGACCCAAATAGCCAAAGGAATCCTGAGAAGGAAGAATAAAGCAGGGGGGATCTTGCTTCCCAACTTCAAGATCTACTACAAAGCCACAGTAATCAGAACAATTTGGTACTGGCACAAGAACAGACTCATAGACCAGTGGAACAGAATAGAGAGTCCAGATATTAACCAAAACATAAATGGTCAATTAATATATGTTAAAGGAGCCATGGGTATACAATGGGGAAATGACAATCTCTTCAACAGCTGGTGTTGGCAAAACTGGACAGCTACATGTACGAGAATGAAACTGGATCGTTGTCTAACACCATACACAAAAGTAAATTCTAAATGGATCAAAGACCTGAATGTAAGTTATGAAACCATAAAACTCCTAGAAAAAAACATAGGCAAAAATCTCTTGGACATAAACATGAGTTACTTCTTCATGAACATATCTCCCCGGGCAAGGGAAACAAAAGCAAAAATGAACAAGTGGGACTATATCAAGCTGAAAAGCTTCTGTACAGCAAAGGACACCATCAATAAAACAAAAAGGTACCCTACAGTATGGGAGTATATATTTATAAAGGACAGGTCTGACAAAGGGTTGACATCCAAAATATATAAAGAGCTCATACACCTCAACAAACAAAAAGCAAATAATCCAATTAAAAAATGGGCAGAGGATCTGAACAGGCACTTCTCCAGAGAAGAAATTCAGATAGCCAACAGACACATGAAAAGATGCTCCACATCACTAATCATCAGAGAAATGCAAATTAAAACCACAATGAGATATCACCTCACACCAGTTAGGATAGTCAACATTGAAAAGACAAACAACAACAACAAATGCTGTCGAGGATGTGGAGAAAGGGGAACCCCATACACTGCTGGTTGAGATGTAAATTAGTTCAGCCATTGTGGAAATCAGTATGGAGGTTCCTCAAAAAATTCAAAATAAAAATACCATTTGACCTGGGAATTCCACTCCTAGGAATTCACCCTAAGTATGCAAGTGTTTAGTTTGAAAAAGACATATGCACCCCTATGTTTATTGCGGCACTATTTACAATGTCCAAGAAATGGAAGCAACCTAAGTGTCCATCAGTAGATGAATGGATAAAGAGGATGTGGTACATATACACAATGGAATATTACTCAGCCATAAGAAGAAAACAAATCCTACCATTTGCAACCACATGGAGCCAGAGGGTATGCTCAGTGAAATAAGCCAAGTGGAGAAAGACAAGTACCAAATGATTTCACTTATCTGTAGAGTATAAGAACAAAGAAAAAACTGAAGGAACAAAACAGCAGCAGACTCACAGAATCCAAGAATGGACTAACAGTTACCAGAGGTATAGCAACTGGGGAGGATTTGTGGGAGGGGAGGGAGAAGGGAGAATAAGGGGTATTATGATTAGCACACATAATGTAGGGGATTGGGCACAGGGAAGGCAGTACAACACAGAGAAAACCAGTAGTGATTCTATAGCATCTTACTATGCTGTTGGACAGTGACTGTAATGGGGTATGTGGTGGGGGCTAGATAATGGGAGGAGTATAGTAACCATATTGTTGCTCATATAATTGTACATTAATGATACTAAAATATAAATGTAAAAATAGAGGTAATTAACAAGGGTAATAATTCTTTACTCAAAAGTCAAAGTAAGAAAAAAATGAGTGTAAGCACAAATAAAAGTACAAGACATGCAAAAGGGAAATTAACTACAGATTCAGAATATTTTTAAAATTAAATAATTATTAAATACTAAACAAATTAATAAATTATTTTAAAACAAAAATATACATAAAAATAAAATATCCATATCCTTATGCCCATAAAATCCAAAATTTAAATGAAATGGAGAATTTTATATAAAATATAAAGTACTAAAGTGAATACAAGAGGAAATAGACAACATGAAAAAAATGATAACCATTAAAGAAATTGAGTTAGTATTGAAAAATTTCACATACCATTCCTTTTCCCGCCTCCACCTCATAGTATTTCCATAAAGAAATCATACCCATATTCATGGAATAAACTATCCTAATCTTAGATAAATTCTTCCTAGAGGGATTGCTACCTGTCTTAGCTTATATAATCTTGATACTGAAACCAGAAAAAGATAATCAGGGTAAATTTATGGTTAAATCTCACTTATAACCATAGGCGTAGGTTATAGGTTATCAGATGAATAGGTAAACTTTTCTTTGCCCTCTTTCAGCCTTACCATTTAATGACCTCTTCTTTTTACTTGTCCTTATCCCACTACCTTCAAAGAGTACCTTTTCCCAGGGTCAGATGGTCTAAGATGTAAACCAAATAATAGCCTTTTTTAAAAAATGAAAGTTGATTGTCTCTCCCCTGCTGAAACCACCTTTCCCCTCTCCTCTACTAGTTTTCTATCATGCTCAGAAGAAGTTTCTTATTATGACCTATAAAGGACTTAAATAATCTTATTCCTGATTTTCCTAACTTCATTTTTTTAAATTAAAGTATTGTTGATATGCAATCTTATATTAGTTTCAAGTATATAACACAGCAGTTCACCCATTACTGATATTATTAAATCCTCACCCCAACTAGTGCACTTATTTTTTATCTGTCAACATAGATCTAACTTCATCTTTTATCATTGTCCCTCTGGCTTGCCAGCCACACTGGCCTCCTTACTCATCTTTAAACATTCTAAATGTGCTTCCATTTCAGGGTATTTGCATCTTGCTATTCCCCTACCTGGAATGATGTTTCACTGGTTATCAACTTGGAACATTCCTTCACTTTATTTAGGCCGCTTCTCAAATGTCCCATCATTGTAGAGGCTTTACTTGATCCCTCTGTCTAAAACAGCCCCTCCGTCAAAATATCTCCCTATATCTTGCTTTATCACTACAATGCATTATATTAGTAATAATAGCAATATATTTATACATTTGTTGTGTGTCTGCCTCCTCACAATGTAAAACTACAAGATATAAGATATCAGGGACTTTATTTCTTGTTGTTCACTGCTACATCTCAGCAACTAAAAGAATGCCTGAAACATAGTAGGCACTTAGAAATGCTTGTGGAATGAATACTGTAAAGTAACACATTCCTAAGGGTATTATTACCTCCTTAAGAAAGACCAAAGCTACTGAGGAAAGTTCAAATGGTTGTATATCAAACATCATGCAGAACAGAAATTAGATATTAAGGGAACAGATGATCTTACAAGTGTCCCATAAGTGTAATGAGCTAAGCAGTCTCACTCCTTAGCATGAGCTTATTAGCCTTTATTTCTGTCCAATATTCCTTACAGTTTTTCCTAGCATACTATGGAGTAATAGAAGAAGGTCTGGCTTTATAGTCAGGTAGACTGTTCAGTAACTTATCTGTTCTCTACTGGTTTTTATGGCTTCAGGCAATACCTTTCCTCTGTGAGTCTTAGTTTCCCTGTATGTTTCACTTATGGCTGTCCTCTCCAGCCAGATCCTGAGCTGTGAAGAACACAAGCATTCTTACTGAGCTTCTCTATCAGCTCATGAAATTGTTGTCTATGTAAAAGGCCCTTAATATCAAACATTTGTTGTATTGTGTATGACAAGTTTAATGACTAATTGAGGAATGCAAATTTTGGTCCATGCCTCTGTAGTCTTTCCATTTGTTGTTTTGCTAATTGTCAAACTCATCGTAAAGTTTTTTTTCAGATAAATGGAGAGTCCATCTATCATTTTTTTCATCTAGGATGTCAATTATTCACTTGTTTACCAGACATAGATTACCATCTTATGTGTTAAGTCCTTGTTCTAGATGCTAAATGAGGAACAAGACAGAAAGGTGCTTGCTTTCACGGACTTTATAATATGTGTAAGAGCGGGGCTAAGATGGGAGGACAGGAAACAAACTATAAACAAGAGAAGAAAAAAATATCAGATGATGATAATTGCTTTACAGAAAACTAAAATAGAGTGACATAATAAAAAGTAATTGGGTGACTGTTCTAGGTGGTAATGTCAGGAAAGGCATCTCCAAAGATGTGCTGTTTTAAAGCCAAGACATGAATGATTGAGGAGCCATACAAGTGAAGGGCAGAATAAAGTGCTCTAGGCAAGGGAAACAGCTAATGCCAAAATCCACAGGCCGTGTATGAATAGTTGGAGAAGGTTTAACTTCTTAGATTTCATAGTACTAATTGATCACCTTGCTAGAAAACTCTTAAAGGATGTGTTGGTAGTAAGAGATAGTCTTTAATTTTCCTTGGTTTCATTCTAACAAGTGATGAAAATGTCTGGCCCCATTTTAATTTTATGGATTTTCTTTATTTTTATGGCAGGGTGACTGAAAGTAAGGTATCTCTTGTGGGTAGTTGTCTCTTTTTGCAAGTAGTAATTGAGTTTTGCTGTTTAACTCTGACCATTTTATACTGGGAAGATGTTTCCAGTTAATATTTTAATGACTTCAATGAGGTTGGTGTTGAACTCTCGTCAAGCAGTCAAGCATATTATCCTCATGTGTGGTCTCTGAGTTGTGAAGTTGCTTTAAACTATGGCTTTGAATTAGTTGCTATTTGTGCAAGCAGGAGTAAATTCAGGTGCTAATTGGGACTTCTGTGGTAGTTGAGTAAACCTTTGCAATAAAATATATGGGCTGTTTTTCTGTCCTTGGAAAACTATTGGTAGGAAAGCATGTAACAGTTCCCTTCAATTAAGCGAGAGTAGGTCTTGTATTTTCCAATGGGTGCTGTGGAAGGAATTGAGGAATAGTAAGTCAAGATATTTGAGTTTTAGCCCAGCTCTGCTACAGAATCACCGTATGACTTTAGGCAGGTCACTCCTCTGCTCTGGGCCTGAGTTGCTACCAGAAAATAAAGAGGCTGTTCTAGATTCTTGGGCATCCACGATGCCACTCATTCTTCCTTTCCTCTAAGGTTCTTATCAGTGGATTATACAAATAAAAATCAGTATCCAAGTTGGAAAACAAAACTGCTATAATAGCCAAGCAAGCATATATCTCAGCAGCTAAAAAAATGCCTGAAATATAGTAGGTTTCTATGTGGCTTAGAATTGAATCCTAAGTGGGGTCTTTTACTTCTCACCCCAGATTTAAATCTTAGGTTCCACATGTTCCAATGACTCATAGAAAGACTTATGACTGGGTTTTCAGAACCTGATGGATTAATGCATAGGTCCACCTCACCACCCTACCCACAGTAGGAAAGACAGCTTAGAGAGCTCATGGCAAGCCTTGGCCAGGATGTATCTACCACAGAGGGTAAGAAGTGGGAGAAAATTTAGTGCACATTGGGCATAGGAGGTGAAAGAGGAAGCTGCTGGTCTTGAGCCTACCTTCTGTGAAACCTAACCTAGTACAGTATGGTATGACTTTGTGAATAATTGTAATAGTTTCTTTTCTTCCTCTGGGAGAAGCAAGTCTAAAATTGGGGAAAAAAATGCTTCAAGTGTTTTCATTAAAACTCTTCTTTGTGGGGAGAGGCAGCATATACAGGAATAGTATTCTTATGAACAGAGGCAGAAGTTAAAGAAAAACAAGAAAACATTCTTCTCATGATCCTTGAGGTCTCTCCTAATGCTCTACAATTGATATGCACTTCTCTACTTCCATTAAGCATGGTATAATAAAGGAAAGACGGAAGTATTCCTCTTCTATCTCTGCTTCTTGTAACCATCCAGTAGCTGTGGTGGTAGGCATTTTACCTGTGCTCGTAGTTTTGATTCTAGCTAAGAGATGCTACTCTGGCTGGTATGTGTACTGAAACTCATACAAACATAATGTACTTTTTTCTTTTTCTTTTTCTCATTCCTATATCTCACACCCTGTACTGAAGCCATATTAGACACTTACCTGCCTGCATTATCCCAACTAAGATAACTGAAAAGTATCCTGAAACTGTTGTAAAATTCAGTTGTTAGGAAGATATTCTGAGGATGCTTTCAAATAGCTTGCATCCTAATTCATTTCCTAATACCTCTGCACAAATATCAATCCATGTAATATTTTTCACTCTGTCTAGATCCTGCTATTTCAGTTTTTGGTGTCCTCCCTTAACACAAAAAGAGTCACTTTCACATAAGAGTAGATGACTTAGAATGTGAGAAAAGCTCTAAGATATTGTCTTTGGAAGGAGTTAAAGCAATCTTCTAACCTAGTTCCATTTTATGACTGGGAGAACTGGGGTACAGAAAGGGGAAGTGAGCCTTGAACAATGCAGAGGTCAGGGGTGCCTACCCACCATGCAGTCAAAAATCCACATATAACTTTTGACTCCCCAGATACTTAATTGCTAATAGCTACTGTTGACTGGAAGCCTTCCTGATAACATAAACAGTTGATTAATACATATTTTGTATGTTGTATGTATTATATACTGTATTCTTACAATAAAGTAAACTAGAAAAAGAAAATGTTCTTTCAAGTTGTTGCAAATCTTCAAAAATTTTCCCAGTATACTTACTGAAAAAAATCTGCATTTAAGTGTACCCATGCAGTTCAACCCTGTGTTATTCAAGGGTCAGCTGTAGTCTGTTAGGCTTTAGCTTCTTCAATCAGAATGATTAGGATGATAATTTCTGCCTTCCAGGTCTTTGGAGAGGGGCAGTGTATTAAATAAGATAGCACATGTGAGCTTCGGATCTGGCACAGTGCAGGTTGTCGGTAGTTTCTCTTTCCCAGGTCATAGAGCTAATTATTGAATGAGGTGGGATTTGACTCTCAGAGAAATCTTAACTCCAAACCATTCATCATAGTGTCTTTAAGCATTGTTTACAAGGTTCTGAGAGTCAATATGGTCCTCAAACATAAAGTCTCATTTCAACCTAGTTCATGTGTAAAGTCTCATTTCAGCCTCGTTCAGTGCCTCTTGGCCCAGAGTTCATGCTCAAAAAATCCTTTATATGAATGGACAAAGTGATACAGCTCCTTCAGGAAGATATGAACAACTTCCAGTGGGGAAGTCATTTGGCTAAGCATTTTTGTTTTCAAACTAGAAAAAATAAAAACAGTTTTAAACCCTGAATAATTTGTTGAAATGCCATTTTAAATGGTAGTTTTATGAGTATGTCTTTTTCATAGTACCTTTTTATTGATCGATATTTGTGAGGTTTTAGCAGTGCGGCAGAAAGAAAGACTTTAAATGGCCTATATATACGGCACTTTTCTGAAAACTTTATATGTGCAACTAAATGTTCCAAATGAATTAGTTAATTTTTTCTTCCAAAAGTCTTTACAAAGCAACTTTTTTTGTTTGTTTTTACAAGGGATAATCATCTGTGAAAATGTTTTATTAGTATTGTAATTGGTACAATTTGATATATCATTCCTGAAGTTATTAATTTCTCAAGAATAAATTGATGTAATCAATGTTTCAAGTACATTATTGTGATTACTGTTTAAATTAAACTTAATTCTAGTGAATATTATTATTAGATTTTATAAAACTGAAATTAGGAAGTGTTGGGTTGGTAAATGTTTCTTATAAAGGGGTTACTGAAAAGTGGCTCATTTTAAGATTAGGATGTTTCCCTAAAGTTATGCATTCTGAATGAAAGAAGAAATTTGTCCACAATTAAAGCACTGATGGAGATCACAACACATCTAATTGGATTGATGTACCAAACCCATTCGTACAGTTTACTGCCTATTGATAGGTCCAAGACTACTGAGATTAGCTTGTTATTATCACACTTTGAAAAAGAACTGCAGGCATTCTTTATGTTTGATTTTTAACGTGCAGTCAAGAAACTTGGTCACTAATTTATGAACCAAAAATCAATGTATCTGTAAATGTATTTTTCTTTTGCTTTCTTCACATTTTGTCTAGATGGATAGAATTATGTTTTGACAGCTTTGCAATGAACTACTTGATGGATCACAATGTATCACTATCACCACTAATTACCACATTTTGATTAATCTTATATACTTTGGTTAATACACTTTGCTGAATCCAATGTATCACTATATTGATAAACAGTAATTATAGACATAAGGACACCTGAACTTTGAAATCATCATGAAAAATGTTAAGAATTATGTGAAACCAAATGTTTGTTTATCTAGACATATTTAATTGCTAGCAAAGAAAGCAATTAAAAGTAGCTGCATAGTAAGAGACCAACCTTCGTTAAACGTGGTTTTAAGGTTGTTACAGAACTTGTGGTGATGATAACATAGTGTCTTGGAGGATGTTAACAACTGTAGCAGAGTGTTAATTAAGAATGATGTAATCTTCAGCTTAGAATTATTAGTATTATATGTTACTTTAGCTGGACAGGACCAAAACCACGTTTCAGTTATGAGGGCTCAAGTTGTATTTATAATGTAAAGATTAACATTTTATTTTTATGCTGTTCCTGGGACAATTTAAAAATCCTGAATGAAATACAGTCAAATGTAAACATTAAGTCCCTGACTCATTTACATACATGCCAGATTTTCAAACTGATTGCTTTTTGAACCTAATCTGTCATTGCTGGCTGCATTAGCTACAACAAACATTACATTTACATATTGATTTCTTATTTTGTTTTAGTGTAAATAATCCATAATTATAGTAAATTTGGTCTTTTGTTGACAAGAGTTCCTATGACTCTCTAAGTTTAGCATGGAAATTTGAATTGCCATGTGTCATGCTTTTTAATTTAAAATCTTGTTGTATGTGAAAGGATAAAAAGATCATTGTAGATCATAAAATACTCCCAAAGAGGCAAAAGAGGGAAAATTTTGAAGGGCCTTTTGGAAAGATGTAAAGTATTAATGAAAAATCCAATAGCCTACTTGAAGATTATTATTTACATTTTTATAATAAAAAGTTAGCAATTTGAAAGAAATTATTATTTTTGCTTCAATATCAGGTCATACTTAAAAATCTACTGGACGTGAACCTTCTAACCCTATTATTTTATATTGATATCTTTGTTTAAAATATCCAGTGCAAAAAAAAGAAATAGCATACACAGCAGGAATGAAACAGGAGATTTTTGATCCCTATATTAGTGTTAATACTTACTTACCTTAACTACATAAACAGCATTGATTTGAGAAGTATAATTTCACTGCTAATAACCTATCTGTCTCAGCAGACATACAGTATTATTAAATAGCAATGGCATCAAATCCATGGTTTACATTTACGTTGATTTAAAGTGTGTTGTATTTAGTAAATTAAAAATATGGGCCCTCTTAATTACAAAATGGTAGCTATCAGATTGTTCAAGTAATTTTTTACAGTTTGCAATTTTTTTATGGAGATATAATTTCATAAAATAAATGCACAATTCTTAAGCATCTCCCAATTATATGAGTTTTGACAAAAGCATGTTGTTTTCTACCATAGATTTTAATGAGTGGGATTTTAATTTGGGTGTATATATATACATGTTTAACAGCCAGCCAGCCAGCTGTTTGGAAGCCTGTGCTGAACTGATGTCAGCTGTTTGAGTACTGTGAATACAGAAGCCTAAAAAGCACTTACATTAATCAGCTCAGACTGCTATAACAAAATACCATAGACCAAGTGGCTTAAACAATAGACATTTATTTCTCATAGTTCTGGAGGCTGGAAAGTCTTAAGATCAAGATACTGGCAGATTGGTTCCTGTTGGCAGCCTTCTTTATGGCTTGCAAATTGCTGCCTTCCTGCTGTCTTCACGTGGCAGAGAGAGAAAAAGCTCTGGTCTCTCTTCCTCTTCTTACAAGGACACTAATCCCATCTTGGGGGCCCCACCCTTATGACTTCATCTAAACTTAACCACCTTCCTAAAGCCCTATCTCCAAATACTGTCATATTGGAGGTTAGCCTTTCATTATGTGAATTTGAGATGAACACAAACATTCAAGTCTGTAACAGTCCTAAAGCCCAATTATGAATCTGTTGTTTTTCCCAGTTCAGCTGTTTAATCTTGATGGACAATTAGTTTATCAGAGTGATTGCTTCCCCTAGAACTCTTACTGTCTTGATCGGAAGGCTGCAGTTTAGCCTGGCCAAGTTTTCTGCCCACTGGAGACTTTCAGAGGGAATTCATGATTCAAGGAATTGCTCTAAAATATTTAAATTACTGTTATTATTCTTGATGTAAAACACCCTGCCTGCACTGTGCTACCCTTGAAATGGGCTTGCTGCTATTTGCAGGAAGGAAGCCATTCCTCTTCTTTAATCAGATATTAATGACAGGTATGTATCTACATGATGATCAAATGATTGTTTCATTACCATAATGCACTCTAAAGTTAACCTTGAAAAATCACTGCATCATATGTATTAAAATAGCCATGCGCTTTCTGCATAAGTGGATCACTAAAGTGCCCTGTTAAAGTGAAATAAATTCAGTCAAGATAATAAAGACTGTACAGTTATTTTTAACATTGTTGTTTTTATCAATACTTAACATAGGAAGGCTAATAATTCATGCCTTTTTTTATATGCACATGTATAAAAATGTTTAACTTCAAATTTATCGAGGCCTATGTGTTAATATTTTCTGTACATCATTTCCCCCTAATTAAAAAAAAAACTGAAGAACATAAAATGTATTAATAAAATAAGTTAACTACATTGTTAAATGCTTACCCCAGGTATTATAGTTACTGTCAATTTAGAATGATATTACAGAATTATTGACTATATTCTCCATATTGTACTTTCATCCCGGTGACTATTTTGAAACTGAGATTTTGTGTCTCTTTCTCCCCCTTACCTATTTTACTCACCCACCCCTACTCCAACCCCATGGTAGAACGTGTTAAACTAATCCAGTGAATTAAAATGAATTTGGTGCTCAATAAAAGGCAGATATTTTACAGATGGTATCTCCGTTCTTGATAAATGTATAGTCGAATTGGAATGGGATAATCCCCAGGCAGAGGTGGACATTCTACTATTGAAAGAGCACAGGGAGCTCAAGACTTGTGGACAAAAAAGAAAGCAGAGAAGGGATGTGCTACTGAAACTATTTCTAGAATTCTGTTGTTGGCTTAGTTATAATACTGAAAATTTTAAGGGAGTGGATATGTCTGCCTGTCTATCTATCTTTTTAGAGTTCCCTCTCTAACATTACTCTCCTCCCAATTTTAAAATTAAGAGGAGGATTATGAGATAGTATATGTGAAGATGTCTAGCAGTTTGCCTCCTAATTGTTAAAAATGTAGTATCATTGTGTTTTATTACACTGCATTGTATTTTTTCCAAGTAGCTTCTAGCTCAAAGCTTGGGGACAGTGTATATGATTTTTATTACATTTTAAACATTAATTTCAGTCTGTATTTGAGAGTAGAACAATGGGAAGTTTTAATTCCCTTGTCTGTTTGTAAAAACAAAACCATCCTCTTTGGTAAATGCAAATATTCAAACTTAAAGGAAAATCATGATGGAAAATAAAAAATTAAAAGCCAGTGAGGAAGAAAAGATGTTCTATCAAAACTATTTATTGCAATGAGTTAAAATTCAAACTGCTTTTTAAAAGCTTCTGCATTTGTTTACACCTTTTCTTTCCCTCTAATTGAAGAGAAAACATGCCATTAAAAAAAGAAGACTGTTTCATATTATTTTTTACTTACCTACTGTTGTAGGCAAGCATCCTCAGAGCTACTCTAGAAGGTCAGAAGTTAAGATAGCATGAATGACTTTGCATTTTGAAGGTAAAAAGAGAATGCTTGAAGGTGGATTAACTAATGCTAACTCCCTAACCAACTGTTAGAAGATGGAGAAAATTGCTTCTAAATGCAGCAACTGAGGACTCAACTCATTCTGCTAAGCAGCAGCTAAAACCAATGTGCCTGGATAGTATTTTTTTTATTAAGGTATCATTGATATACAATGTAATAAAGGTTCCGCATGAGCAACAATGTGGTTATTACATTCACCCATACTATCAAATCCCCACCACCACCACATCATTGCAGTCACTATCCATCAGCATAGTAAGAAGCTGTAGAGTCACTATTTGTCTTATCTGTGCTATACTGCCTTCCCCATGGCACCCCTACATTATGAGTACTAATCATAATGCCTCTTAATCCCCTTCTCCCTCCTTCCCTGCCCACTTCCCTGTGGTAACCGCTAGTCCCTTCTTGGAGTCTGTGAATCTGCTGCTGTTTTATTCCTTCAGTTTTGCTTTGTTGTTATACTCCATAAATGAGTGAAATCATTTGGTGCTTGTCTTTCTCCACCTGGCTTATTTCACTGAGCATAATACCCTCTAGCTCCATCCATGTTGTTACAAATGGTAGGATTTGTTTTCTTCTTATGGCTGAATAGTATTCCATTGTGTATATGTACCACATCTTCTTTATCCATTCATCTCCTAATGGACACTTAGGTTGCTTCTATATCTTGGCTATTATAAATTGTGCTGCCATAAACAGGGGTGCATATGTCTTTTTGAATCTGGGATCCTGCATTCTTAGGGTAAATTCCTAGGACTGGAATTACTGGGTCAAATGGTATTTCTATTTTTAGTTTTTTGAGAAACCTCCATTCTGCTTTCCACAATGGTTGAACTAATTTACATTCCCACCAACAGTGTAGGAGTGTTCCCCTTTCTTTGCATCCTCACCCAAATTGTTGTTTCTTGTCTTTTGGATGTTGTCCTAAGTAACTAGTGTGAGGTGATATCTCTTTGTGGTTTTAATTTGCATTTCCCTGGTGATTAGTGATGTGGAGCATCTTTTCATGTGTCTGTTGGCCATCTGAATTTCTTCTTTGGAGAACCGTCTTTTCATATCCTCTGCCCATTAGTTAATTGGGTTATTTGCTTTTTGGGTGTCGAGGTGTGTGAGCTCTTTACATATTTTGAATGTTAACCCCTTGTCAGATATGTCATTTACGAATATATTCTCCCATACTGTAGGATACCTTTTTGTTCTACTGATGGTGTCTTTTGCTGTTCAGAAGCTTTTTAGTTTGATGTAGTCCCAATTTGTTCATTTTTGCATTTGTTTCCCTTACCCAAGGAGATGTGTTCAGGAAAAAATTGCTCATGTTTATATTCAGAGATTTTTGCCTGTGTTTTTTTTAAGAATTTTATGGTTTCTGACTTACATTCAGGTCTTTGATCCATTTCAAGTTTACGTTTGTGTATGGAGTTAGACACTAATCCAGTTTCATTCTTTCACATGTAGCTCTCCAGTTTTGCCAACAGCAGTTGTTGAAGAGGCTGTCACTTCCCCATTGTATATCCATGGCTCCTTTATCATATATTAATAGGCCATATATGTTTGGATTTATAGCTGGGCTCTCTATTCTGTTCCATTGATCTATGGGTCTGTTCTTGTGCCAGTACCAAATTGTCTTGATTACTGTGGCTTTGTAGTAGATCTTGAAGTTGGGGAGCATAATCTCTCCAGCTTTATTCTTCCTTCTCAGGATTGCTTTGCCTATTGGGGATCTTTTGTGATTCCATATGAATTTCATAACTCTTTGTTCTAGTTCATTGAAGAATGCTGTTGATATTTTGATAGAGATTGCATTGAATCTGTAGATTGCTTTAGGCAGGATGGCCATTTTGACAATATTAATTCTTTCTAACCATGAGCATGGTATGTATTTCCATTTATTGGTGTTTTCTTTAATTTCTGTCATGAATGTCTTGTAGTTTTCAGAATATAGGTAATTCACCTCCTTGGTTAGGTTTATTCATAGGTATTTTATTCTTTTTGATGTAATTGTGAATGGAATAGTTTTCCTGACTTCTCTTTCTTCTAGTTCACCATTAGTATATAGGAATGCAACAGATATTTGTGTATTAATTTTGTATCCTGCAACTTGGCTGAATTCAGTTACTAGTTCTAGTAGTTTGGGGTGGATTTCTTAGTTTTTTGTTTTTTGTTTTTATGTGCAACATCATGTCATAAGCAAACAGTGACAGTTTAACTTCTTTCTACCAATCTGGATGCCTTTCATTTCTTTGTGTTGTCTGGTTGCCGTGGCTTTGACCTCCAGTACTATGTTGAATAAAAGTTGGGGGGAGAGTGGGCATCCTGTTCTTGTTTCTGGCCTTAGAGGAAAAGCTTTCAGCTTTTTGCTTTTAAGTATGATGTTTGCTGTGGGTTTGTTGTATATGGCCTTTATTATGTTGAGGTACTTGCCCTCTACACCCATTTTGTTGAGAGTTTTTGTCATGAATGGATGTTGAGTTTAGTTGAATTATTTTCCAGCATCTATGGAGATGATCTTGTGATTTTGTCCTTTTTTTGTTGATGTGCTCTGTGATGTTGATGGATTTTTGAATATTGTAACATCCTTGCATCCCTGGAATAAATCCTACTTGATCATGATGGATGATCTTCTTGATGTATTTTTGAATTTGGTTTGCTAATATTTTATTGAGTATTTTTGCATCTATGTTCATCAGGAACATTGGTCTGTAATTTTCTTTTTTTTGTGGAGTCTTTGCCTGGTTTTGGTGTTAGAGTGATGTCAGCCCATAGAATGAGTTTGGAAGTATTCCTTCCTCTTCTACTATTTGGAAAACTGTAAGGTGGATGTCTTCTCTCCATGTTTGATAATATACATCAGTGAAGCCATCTGGCTTGGGGATTTTGTTCTTAAGTTTTTATTTTTATACTTTTTATTATTTTATTTCGGTATCATTAATCTACAATTACATTATGTTTACTGGGCTCCCCCTTTGACCAAGTCCCCCCCACAAACCCCATTACAGTCACTGTCCATCAGCATAGTGAGATGCTGTAAAATCACTACTTATCTTCTCTGTGTTGCACAGCCCTCCCCGTACCCCACACACACTATACATGCTAATTGTAATGCCCCCTTTCTTTTCCTCCGCCCTTATCCCTCCCTTCCCACCCATCGTCCCCAGTCCCTTTCCCTTTGGTAACTGTTAGTCCATTCTTGGGTTCTGTGATTCTGCTCCTGTTTTGTTCCTTCAGTTTTTCTTTGTTCTTATACTCCACATATGAGTGAAATCATTTGGTATTTGTCTTTCTCTGCCTGGCTTATTTCACTGAGCATAATACCCTCTAGCTCCTTCCATGTTGTTGCAAATGGTAGGATTTGTTTTCTTCTTATGGCTGAATAATATTCCATTGTGTATATGTACCACCTCTTCTTTATCCATTCATCTACTGATGGACACTTAGGTTGCTTCCATTTCTTGGCTATTGTAAACAGTGCTGCAATAAACATAGGGGTGCATCTGTCTTTTTCAAACTGGGCTGCTGCATTCTTAGGGTAAATTCCTTGGAGTGGAATTCCTGGGTCAAATGGTAAGTCTATTTTGAGCATTTTGAGGAACCTCCATACTGCTTTCCACAATGGTTGAACTAGTTTACATTCCCACCAGCAGTGGAGGAGGGTTCCCCTTTCTCCACATCCTCACCAACATTTGTTGTTGTTTCTCTCTTGGATGGTGGCTATCCTTACTTGTGTGAGGTAATATCTCATTTTGGTTTTAATTTGCATTTCTCTGATGACTAGCGATGTGGAGCATCTTTTCATGTGTCTGTTGGCCATCCGAATTTCTTCTTTAGGGAACTGTCTGTTCAGCTCCTCTGCCCATTCTTTAATTGGATTATTTGCTTTTTGTTTGTTGAGGTGTGTGATCTCTTTATATATTTTGGATGTCAACCCTTTATCAGATCTGTCATTTATGAATATATTCTCCCATACTGTAGGGTACCTTTTCGTTCTATTGATGGTGTCCTTTGGTGTACAGAAGCTTTTCAGATTGATATAGTCCCACTTGTTCATTTTTGCTTTTGTTTCCCTTGCCCAGGAAGATATATTCATGAGGAAGTCGTTCATGTTTATGTCCAAGAGATTTTTGCCTATGCTTTTTTCTAAGAGTTTTATGGTTTCATGACTTACATTCAGGTCTTTGATCCATTTCGAATTTACTTTTGTGTATGGGGTTAGACAGTGATCCAGTTTCATTGTCTTACATGTAGCTGTCCAGTTTTGCCAGCACCATCTGTTGAAGAGACTGTCATTTCCCCATTGTATGTCTGTGGCTCCTTTATCAAATATTAATTGACCATATATGTTTGGGTTAATGTCTGGAGTCTCTAATCTGTTCCACTGGTCTGTGGCTCTGTTCTTGTGCCAGGACCAAATTGTCTTGATTACTGTGGCTTTGTATTAGAGCTTGAAGTTGGGGAGCAAGATCCCCCCCACTTTATTCTTCCTTCTCAGGATTGCTTTGGCTATTCGGGGTCTTTGGTGTTTCCATATGAATTTTGAACTATTTGTTCCAGTTCCTTGAAGAATGCTGTTGGTAATTTGATAGGGATTGCATTGAATCTGTAGATTGCTTTGGGCAGGATGGCCATTTTGACGATATTAACTTTTCCTAGCCAGGAGCATGGGATGAGTTTCCATTTGTTAGTGTCCTCTTAAATTTCTCTTAAGAGTGTCTTATAATTTTCAGGGTATAGGTCTTTCACTTCCTTGGTTAGATTTATTCCTAGGCATTTTATTCTTTTTGATGCAATTGTGAATGGAATTGTTTTCCTGATTTCTCTTTCTATTGGTTCGTTGTTAGTGTATAGGAAAGCCACAGATTTCTGTGTGTGAATTTTATATCCTGCAGCTTTGCCGTATTCCAATATCAGTTCTAGTAGTTTTGGAGTCAAGTCTTTAGGGTTTTTTACGTACAATATCATGTCATCTGCAAATAGTGACAGTTTTACTTCTTTACCAATTTGGATTCCTTGTATTTCTTTGTTTTGTCTAATTGCCGTGGCTAGGACCTCCAGTAGTATGTTGAATAACAGTGGGGAAAGTGGGCATCCCTGTCTTGTTCCCGATCTCAGAGGAAAAGCTTTCAGCTTCTCGCTCTTCAGTATGATGTTGGCTGTGGGCTTATCATATATGGCCTTTATTATGTTGAGGTACTTGCCCTCTATACCCATTTTGCTGAGAGTTTTTATCATGAATGAATGTTGAATTTTGTCAAATACTTTTTCAGCATCTATGGAGATGATCATGTGGTTTTTCTCTTTCTTTTTGTTTATGTGGTGGATGATGTTGATGGATTTTCAAATGTTGTACCATCCTTGCATCCCTGGGATGAATCCCACTTGGTCATGGTATATGATCCATTTGATGTATTTGTGAATTTGGTTTGCTAATATTTTGTTGAGTATTTTTGCATCTACATTCATCAGGGATATTGGTCTGTAATTTTCTTTTTGGTGGGGTCTTTGCTTGGTTTTGGTATGAGGGTGATGTTGGCTTCATAGAATGAGTTTGGGTGTATTCCCTCCTCTTCTATTTTTGGAAAACTTTAAGGAGAATGGGTATTATGTCTTCTCTGTATGTCTGATAAAATTCTGAGGTAAATCCATCTGGCCCAGGGGTTTTTTTTTCTTGGGTAGTTTTTTGATTACCGCTTCAGTTTCTTTGCTGGTAATTGGTTTGTTTAGATTTTCTGTTTCTTCCTTGGTCAGTCTTGGAAGGTTGTGTTTTTCTAGGAAGTTGTCCATTTCTTCTAGGTTTTCCAGCTTGTTAGCATATAGGTTTTTATAATATTCTCTAATAATTCTTTGTATTTCTATGGGGCCCATCATGATTTTTCCTTTCTCATTACTCATTCTGTTGATGTGTGTTGATTCTGTTTTTCTCTTAATAAGTCTGGCTAGAGGCTTATCTGTTTCGTTTATTTTCTCAAAGAACCAGCTCTTGGTTTCATTGATTTTTTCAATTGTTTTATTCTTCTCAATTTTATTTATTTCTTCTCTGATCTTTATTATGTCCCTCCTTCTGCTGACTTTAGGCCTCATTTGTTCTTCTTTTTCCAATTTCTATGATTGTGATGTTAGACTATTTATTTGGGATTGTTCTTCCTTCTTTAAATATGCCTGGATTGCTGTATACTTTACTCTTAGGACTGCTTTCAGTGTGTCCCACTGAAGTTGCGGCTTTGTGTTGTTGTTGTCATTTATTTCCATATATTGCTTGATCTCTATTTTAATTTGGTCATTGATCCATTGATTATTTAGGTGCATGTTGTTAAGTGTCCATGTGTTTGTGAGCCTTTTTGCTTTCTTTGTACAATTTATTTCTAGTTTTATACCTTTGTGGCCTGAAAAATTGGTTGGTAGAATTTCAGTCTTTTTGAATTTACTAAGGCTCTTTTTGTGACCTAGTATGTGGTCTATTCTGGAGAGTGTTCCATGTACACTTGAGAAGAATGTGTATCCTGTTGCTTTTGGATGTAGAATTCTATAGATGTCTATTAGGTCCATCTATTCTAATATGTTGTTCAGTGCCTCTGTGTCCTTAGTTATTTTCTCTCTGGTGGATCTATCCTTTGGAGTGAGTGGTGAGTCGAAGTCTCCTAAAATGAATGCATTGCATTCTATTTCCTCCTTTAGTTCTGTTAGTATTTGTTTCACATATGCTGGTGCTCCTGTGTTGGGTGCATATATATTTATAATGGTTATATCCTTTTGTTGGACTGACCACTTTATCATTATGTAATATCCTTCTTTATCTCTTGTTACTTTATTTGTTTTGAAGTCTATTTTGTCTGATACTAGTACTGCAGCACCTCCTTTTTTCTCCCTGTTATTTGCACGGAATATCTTTTTCCATCCCTTGACTTTCAATCTGTGCATGTCTTTGGGTTTGAGTTGAGTCTCTTGTAAGCAGCATATAGATGGGTTTTGCTTTTTTATCCATTCTCTTACTCTGTGTCTTTTGATTGGTGCATTCAGTCCATTTACATTTAGGGTGATTATTGAAATATATGTACTTATTGCCATTGTAGGCTTTAGATTCGTGGTTACCAAAGGTTTAGTGTTAGCTTCTTTAGTATCTTATTGTCTAAGTTAACTTGCTTATTGTGCTATTATAAACACTGTGTGATGATTCTTTTTTTCTCTCCCTTCTTATTCCTCCTCCTCCATTCTTCATATGTTGGGTGTTTTATTCTGTGCTCTTTTGTGTTTCCTTTGACTGTTTTTGTGGGTAGTTGATTTTATTTTTTGTCTTTAGGTAGTATTTGTTTGTTCTGCTTTCTTTGCTGTGATTTTATTTTCTCTGCTGACATCTCTTTAGGCTTAGGTGTGCTCCCATGTAGAGCAGTCCCTCTAAAATACCCTGTAGAGGTGGTTTGTGGGAGGCAAATTCCCTCAACTTTTGCTTGTCTGGGAATTGTTCAATCCCTCCTTCATATTTAAATGATAATCATGCTGGATACAGTGGTCTTGATTCAAGGCCCTTCTCTTTCATTGCATTAAATATATCATGCCATTCTCTTCTGGCCTGTAGGGTTTCTGTTGAGACATCTGATGATAGCCTGATGGGTTTTCCTTTGTAGGTGACCTTTTTCCTCTCTCTAGCTGCCTTTAAAACTCTGTCCTTGTCCTTGATCTTTGCCATTTTAATTATTATGTGTCTTGGTGTTGTCCTTCTTGGGTCCTTTCTGTTGGGACTTCTGTACACTTCCATGGTCTGATCGATTATTTCCTCCCCCAGTTTGGGGAAGTTTTCAGCAATTATTTCTTCAAAGACACTTTCTATCCCTTTCTTTCTTCTTCTTCTGGTACCCCTATAATGCGGATATTGTTCCTTTTGGATTGGTCACACAGTTCTCTTAATATTGTTTAATTCCTGGAGATCCTTTTATCTCTCTCTGCATCAGCTTCTGTGCATTCCTGTTCTCTGTTCCTGTTCTAGTGTGTTGTTCAGTGCCACTATTTCCTTACTTTTTTCCTCTCTGGTGGATCTATCCTTTGGAGTGAGTGGTGAGTTGAAGTCTCCTAAAATGAATGCATTGCATTCTATTTCCTCCTTTAGTTCTGTTAGTATTTGTTTCACATATGCTGGTGTTCCTGTGTTGGGTGCATATATGTGCTGGGCAGCTGCGCTCAGATGGGGCTTCTGATTCATGCCCGGCCACTGTGAAAGAAGCTCTTCCCTGCTTCTCTGGGCATGGCCCACCTCAGGCTGCTGCTCTGCTATTTTTTGTTTTGTTTTGTTTTGTTTTGTTTCCATCCGTGGCTTCTTGCATGTCATCCATTCTGCTTTTAAATCTTTCCAGAGATTGTTTTATTTCTGTAGTCTCCCTCCCTACTTTGTCCATTAGCTCTTGCATTTTCTCTGTAGCTTCATCTACATGGTTATGACCTTTATTTTGTATTCTTTTTCAGGAAGATTCATTAGGTCTATCTCTCCAAGCTCCTTCTCAGAGGTTGTGTCTGTGATTTTGGTCTGGATCAAATTCTTCTGCCTTATAGAGGTAGTTGTGGGGAGCTGGTCCATATGTTGGCTGGTAAATCATCCCTTCTTGCTAGTTTATGGCCTTCCTCTCCTGGGAGAACAGCAACCCCTATCAGCTTGTGCTGGGCAGCTGCGCTCAGACGGGGCTTCTGATTCATGCCCGGCCGCTGTGAAAGAAGCACTGCCCTGCTGCTGTGGGCGTGGCCCACCTCAGGCTGCTGCTCTGCTATTTTTTTTTTTTTTACAAAGCAAAAGACTTTATTCCTTATCTAAACCAACACATAAAAAAATCCTCAATAATAAACAAATCACATGACCTTAGTCAAGTCTTTCAATGAGGTCCAAGCAAGGAGACAGAGACACACAAGGAGAGGGAGAGGCCACAGTGTTGCTCAAGGCCATGGCATGGCTGGAGGAAACCCACAAGGCCTGGGGAGGGACAAGTATGGCAGCCAGAGAGGGGGGTGGACTTGTGAGGCATGCCCAGGCCCTGGCCCTGGCGGTGGGGGTTAGGCAGGGACCCAGCTGCTTCTCGGCCTGGGCTATTCGGTGGGTGAAGCAGCTGCAATCTCTGGTGAGCTGCTCCCCGGGACCCTGGCGGGCTTCCCAGGCCGGACCTGCCCAGACAGCCAGGAAATGGATGGAGACCTTCTCTGAGAAGTGTACCTTTCTGGCCCTTAGGGGAGTCTCAGGTCCTGGATTCTGGGTGGAGGTTTCTTCAGACTTGAGCCGCCTTTGCAGTTGGAGGGGCAGCCAAGGAGGAGCCCAGGGAGGTGGTGGCTTCTCCCCAGGTAAATAAATGGCCACATGGAAGGGACAGGGCTGGGCTTCTCCCAACTCAGCAGCTTGCCCTCCCTCTGTTTCCTCCCCAGGCGGATATACCCAGCCCCTTAGGAGGGTGCTCCGGGCCTGGAGGGAAGAACCTGGCCCTGAGTTAGCTGCCCCTGAATCTTCCTCCTCCTCCTCCTCTGTGTCCTCTCCTGGTTCATACACCCAGGCCCTCAAGAAGGCACTTGTGGATGGGATGGAAGAGGAAGCCTCAGCTCCTCCCTCTTCCTCAGCTGCTCCTGAATCACCGTCCTCATCTTCCTCCTCCTCTTCTGTGTCCTCTCTGGGCCCACACAGCCAAGCCCTGGTATGTGGGCTGGAAGGGAGACCCACAGGTGCCACCAAAGCACTGTCCTCATCCTTATCCTCCTGTGTGGTCTTACTGGGTCAATACTGCCAGGTCCTGAGCAGGAGCTTTTGGGCTGGAACTAGGTGTAGCTCTAGGTCAGCCTCTTCTTTCTCAGCCTTTTGGTCCTCCTTCTCCTCAGACTCCTCCCCTGAACACCGGAGGGGAAACGTGCAGAAGGCTGTTTATCACCGTGAGGGGCCTCCGAGCTGCGCTGCTGCCCAGGGGGTTAGGGTGCCCGGAGTTCCCCGGGATTCCCAGCTGCTGGGTTGATTGTGCCAGGGTGCTACCATCCAGCGGTGGGATCCCTGTACCTTTCAGACTTTCAATGGGCACTCACTTTTCTTTTTTTTCCCAGGGGCGCTGGCTACGGGGACCTGCTCACAGGTTATACTGTTCTTTTTCCCTAGTATCCAGCACCCCATGCATTGTATGTCTGCTCTCCCGGTGCGGATGGCTAGGGCTGGTTGTTTTGCAGTCCTGGGCTCCGTCTCCCTCCCCACTATGACTCCTCTCCTCCCGCTGGGAGCTGGGGTGAGGGGAATGACCCGGGCCG
Organism: Manis pentadactyla; assembly: GCF_030020395.1. Classification (NCBI taxonomy): domain Eukaryota; kingdom Metazoa; phylum Chordata; class Mammalia; order Pholidota; family Manidae; genus Manis; species Manis pentadactyla. The sequence continues at coordinate 40,342,318 of NC_080022.1, read as the reverse complement.
TGCCTTGTATCTTACCCCCTTCGTGAGGTGCTGGGTTCTCATAGGTGTAGATGTAGTCTGGCTGTTGTCCTGTGTCTTCTGGTCTCTCTTTTAGGGATAGTTGTATTTGTTGTATTTTCAAAAATATATATGGTTTTGGTAGGAGATTTCCGCTGCTCTACTCACTCCGCCCTCTTGGCTCCTTCCCCTTAGGTAGTTTTTTGATTACCCATTCAATTTCCTTGCTGTTGGTCTGTTCAGATTTTCTCTTCCTGTGTCAGTCTTGTAGGTTGTACTTTTCTAGAAAGTTTTTCCATTTCTTCCAGGTACCCAATTTGTTGCCATATAGTTTTTCATAGTGTTCTCTAATAATTCTTTGTATTTCTCTGTTGTCCATAGTGATTTTTCCTTTCTCATTTCTGATTCTGTTTATGTGTGTACACCCTCTTTTTTTCTTGATAAGTCTGGCTAAGAGGTTATGTATTTTGTTTTTTCTCGAAGAATCAACTTCTACTTTAATTGATTCTTTCTATTGTTTTATTCTTCCTGATTTCATTTATTTCTGCTCTCATCTTTATTATGTCCCTCCTTCTACTGACTTTGGGCCTCATTTGTTCTTCTTTTTCTAGTTTCATTAATTGTGAGTTTAGACTGTTCATTTGGGATTGTTCTGTACTGTCACTGTAAGATTTTAAAGTATGGGTACCCCTCAAAAGTATTATATTTTAAATATTCTAACAGGTCTCCTTAAAACTTATTTTTGCAATAAAAATTCTCACTTACCTTTCTAGTATTTAATATTCACTGTTCTCTGAAGTAAGGATTATTGTCCTTGAAGAAGAAACTGAGAATTTAGAGAGTAATTAACCTAAAATAGATCCTAGTATGTGGTAGACACTCAGTACGTGCTGTTTAAGGAAAGTGTGATAGACTTTTCGAGGTCAAACAACTAGAAAGTAGAGCAGGGATCAAATCTGGCTCTATGGCTTCTGAGCAGTTTGAAGCCATAAATATTTTTTCTTTTCACCTTACCCTCCCCAGTGCTGTTGAGGAATTGTAGAACTGGAGTAACTTGGTGTTCTTCTAAAGTAGTCTGGCAGTCAGTGCTGGTCCTGGAAAACCTTTCTACAAAGTTATTGCCCAAGTCTGCCAGTCAAGATCAAGAAACATATATGAGGAATTGTGTAAAGGCAAGCACTAAAAGTATTAAACATATGTGTAGATTCATATGTGAAGATAAAAGAGGATCTATATAATAATCAAGAGTTCTGGAATGTTGAGCTCCTTTGCCTATCATTTGAAATTCCCATAATGTAGGTCCTTAAGGTTCTTCAAGTTTTTCTTTCATAAACTCTTCTTAATGTTGCCTTACACATTTTCCTCATTGCTTTCTAAACCTTTCCCTATATTCTCCAGTCTCCATCAGTACTCAGCCTAGTCTGCGTCTGAACATCCTCCATATCTACTTGTCAAATTATCATCTATCCTTCTTCATATTACTTCAAAATACTTTCTCCCTTCTCCACAATTCTCACAACTGTTATAACCTGTCTGAATAGTCTTGAGGTCAGTCATTATGTCTTTTACTCCTGAATTGTTACAAATGATTGGAATCAAATAATTACAGAAAAATGAATGAATTGTGAATTCCTAACAGGCAGGAATCTTATTCAGCTTTGTATCCCCAAAGCAATCTAGCCATTTATTTGGGAGATAGGATGCTGATGTCTGAAGAACATAAAATCAAATATAGTTTAGAAACTGGGTTCCATCTTTTTAAAACTGTATAACCTTGGTCACTTAAATCTTTCTGAACTACAGTTTTGTGAGCAAAATGGCACTTCACAGGTAGACCCAAAAATATGAGTGCATTCTTTATATGCAGTTTGGAATATGCAGAGCTATTCCTTAACTGTTTATAGGATTGAATTGAATTACCTTTTAGTATGCTAGTTGCCAAGGGAAATACTGATGAAAATTATCTATTTACCCTCAAAAGGCTTATAGTCTTGAATTCAGGACTTCCACACATTAAACAAAGCAAACTGTACAAAACATGCTATAATTAAGTATTAAGTTAAGTATGTGACATAGGAATTCAGAGAAGAAGAAGTCTATAACAAATACAAACAATAGGCTGGAGAAACAGTGTCTATAATAAATACAAACTGTAGAGGAAATCTGTAATAAATACAAACAGAAAGCTGTGCAGTATTAGTGGGAGGAGTATGGGAAGGAGGATGAAAACAACTTGAGCAGAGAATGAAATGAGTGTGGTGTGGTGTTTTTGATATGGGGAAGTCAGCCATGCTCTAGAGCAGAAGCCAGATTTTGGTGAATGGTTGTGAAACAGGTCTACTTGTAAAAGGCCTTGAAACTCCAAGTAGGCTTTATATTAATTACTTGTCACTTCTGACTCCAAATTAATTTAACGTACACTTATTGACATTGACCCAGACCACTGTTTGAGTCTCACTATGCTCCTCTCATACCCTCTGATTATGGCCACAATAAGCTTTTAACAATTTCCTGAACATGGTCATTTTTTTGGCCATACTATACTTAATGTCTCAGCATCATTTGGCATAATTACTCATGCCCTCCTAATTGAAACAGTTTTTTTTACTCCCTTTTGACAGACTTTGACTTTTTTCTTATCTCATCATTTCTCAATCTCCTTTACATTGACTCCTCATTAATTTGAAAAAATAATCTGATCTCAAATTATTGGAGCACCTTACGGCTCCATCTTGGCCTCACTCCTTTTCTCTAAATATCTGGTTTCCATGGGTGATTTCTTTTGGCCACAAAAAAAATCTAAATACTTTTTTGTATGCTGTCACTCTCATGTTTGGAGCTCTCTTACTTCACCTTCAACTCTTACATACAATTGTAAATGCAGAGCTGTTCCTTAACTGTTTATAGGATTGAATTGAATGACCTTTTAGTATGCTAGTTGCCAAGGGAAATACTGTTGAAAAATTAGATATTTACCCTCAAAAAGCTTATAGTCTTGAATTTTGTATGCCTAATAGGTATCCTAAATTTAATATATCCAAAACTTCACTCCTCATTTCCCCACCTAGCCTGTTCCTACTCCAGATCTCTTTATTAAATGCAGTTCTGTTCTTCCATTTGTTTAGTCCAAAAGCCTTGGGGTTACACTTTTCTTTCACACTCCATTAGTAAGTTTATATGGCTTCTACCTATAAAGTACATCTGAATCTGACAACTCTTAATCATCTCCACTTCTACCATCCTAGTCCAAGCCACCATTGCTTTGTGCCGAGAGTAGCCTCCTGTCTGTTTTCCCTGCCTTCATTCTTTCCTCATTGGAGCCAGAGCAGCCAAAATGCCATATAAATGTATTTGTAAATACAAGTTGTATCTTAACCATTTCCCCTTGTAAAAACTTTCTGATGGCTTTCCTTTGCAATTACTATAAATAATAAATTCTTTACTGTGGTTTACAAGGACCTACATGATCAGACTTTTGCTATCTTTTTCTTACTGAACCAGCCTCAACTTAAGTGTCACTTCCTCAGAGATGTTTTGCTCAACTATTCTGTTGAAAACAATTTCCTCCTTCAGCCTGTCCCTCTATTAACTTTTATTTTATAATCCTGTTTTATTTTCCTCATAGCATTTAGCATTCTCTAAAATTATTCATTTACTTGATTATTGTTTGTCTAGAATGTAAATTTCATGAAAGAAGAGACAAAATTTTTCTTAACCACTGTCTCTCTAGCAAGTAGAACAGTGTTATAAATATAGGTACGTGCTCAATAAATATATATTAATTGACTGAGTGATCATGCTTTGTTCTTCCACATACTATTTCCTTGTCTAAAAAGTGCCACACATTTCTCTTCCCCAAATAAAATAAAAATTTCATCTCTGTGATAAATTCTAAAGTCCTACTTATCCTTCATATTTCAACCTTTATTTTTCTTTTTCTCTGAAGCTTTTCTTTAACCCTTTTCCTCTCTCACTGAGGCAGAGCTAAGCACTTCCTTCTCTGTTTTCATTGTACTTTTTTTTTTTTCAATTTCTCTACTGTCCCTATTAACTTATACAATGACTGTTTATCTGTCTACCCTTATTAAATTGTAAAGCTCTTCATGGATAGAAACTACGTATTATTTGGGTTGGTTTCCTAAGGACCTGGAATAGTGCAAGGCATTGCATTAACATTGACAAATAGATGAATCAAAATCAAAATCTTAATTCCTGTAGTTTTCTAGAAGGCAACATTGCAGTGTGAGGTGTAAAGATGAATATATCTCTTTCCTTCTGGAAATTCACAATTTACTTATTATTCAAATAATATTTATTTGTAGTGTGCCAGGCATTATGTTTAACAGCTAAGCATACAGTGACATAGGTTCCTGTCTAAAGAAGCTTTATTTTAGTGGGGCATCATTTCCTTTAATCCATAGTATTTCATGCTATATGTTGGTGTTTCCTGTAGTTAACCTGTGAACTCTATGGGAGATAATGGGGCAGACATTGTTTAACTGCCTAATTCTAATCTTAAACTTCATGTATGTTTACCACATAGTTACACATTGGCAAAGGAGGAGTGATAAACTCCAGAACCATAAAGCACACCCAGAATATTTTACTGATTCTGTAAGCATGGCATAATTACCTGGTGGCTGCAGTATAGATTATTCACACATAATGGGGATAGAATTTTATTTTTAATGCTGATAGTGCTTCTTAATATTGTCATAAACACATAGAACCATGACTTAAGTGTCTTAATTTTTGTGGCTAATTTAATTTACTCTTTATGGTTCTGACACATTTCTAATACTTTAGAACTTTGGCATAGAGTTTAGTGTTGATATATATCTCCAGTTTCTGAATTCTGTATATTCCTAAGTCCTAAGTGAAAACACAATTATTTTGAAGGAATTTGGGTATAGCAATTAAAGTTCTATAGATTTCAACATCTTCTGAATTTTGACTGAAGCCATATTTCTATTCTTACACAACATTCATGAATATAAACAATAGTTTCGTATTTCTGTTCTTCTAGAACATCAGTTTCACTTCGAATTGAACAGAGCTTTTGAGTATACATTTTAGTAACATATTTGGAATTTGATACAATTGATAAATCTGGTTCTCTAGGAGGAAATATATATGCAAACTAGCATATGACTTGTAGAAAATTCTTATGTATGCAGACTATTTAGACTCAAGTTTAAGAACACCTTGGTAGAGAAGGAGTTAACAGGTTAGCTCCCCTCGGTTGTTCTCAGCATGCTCTCTTGCCTTTAGGAGCTGAAAAGATGATAACATTGGGCCCGGACATGCCTGTGTGGAGGTTATGGTACTCCTGGGGTTTTTGCAGCTTGGTGTAAAGCAAGCTAGAACTTGTTCATCTCAAGAGTTCCTTGTTTTTCTTTCAACCCTTTCAGTGCCCTGCAGGAGTCATTAAATCAAAACTTCATGCTGATCATCACCCACCGAGAAGTCCAGCGGGAGTACAACCTGAACTTCTCAGGAAGCAGTACCATTCAAGAGGTGAGTTATGTCTCACAGCTAAGGAATAAAGGTAGTTCATTATAGCTAATGTTGACCCTGTTAAAAAGGGCCTATCTGTTCTGGTTGGAAACTCTCTTTATGTTTCATTATTGGGTTCTTAATTTTAATTAACTGGAGCAACAATAATTACTGTAGATATGATGACTTGACCTAGAAAGATGGATGTTGTAAATGAGAGCTCTTGATAATTCTTAAAATAGTCAACTTAAAACCCTGTTTAAAAATAACTCATTGTTACATATTTCATGATTTTATAGTAATTATTCAAAACACTAATTTGGCAATTGTTGACAGCATGCATTTCGAACATGCTTATATTTTATTTGAAAGGTTGCCTTCAGATATATTATTTATAACGTGTACCTTGCCTTTTTCCAAAAGGAATTTGAGACAGCTTTTCTTAAGCAGATCAGTCCCAGCCTTGGGCAGTTTTCCTGAGATGCTGTTGGAGACTGTCAGTCATTTAGCTCAGAATATCCAAGAAGAGTCTATTTATAGTGTCAATATTTTCTTCAGTGTGGCCAACCAGGGCCACTGTTTCAAAAAAGAACCTCCCCCAAGAGAGAAGTACCTTCTTGCCCATGGCCCCAACCACCTAAAAGCCAGTAATTTATCTCCATGGGGGTAAGATGTGTAAGGCTATGATAGCACTTGTGTTTAAAAGCATTGAAATGATGATTATGTCACATTACCCCTTATAAGTTGTCAAGACAGCAATAATTTATCTACTGATATTTTTATAAAGAGAATTAATTATGCTTAATCTTGGATTATTTCACAAATTTTTCTTAGACCACATTGACTATAATAATTAATGTCATATTGAAAGAACAAGTTGTTTTCACCCTAATCATTTTTCAGAAGTATATGAATTGTTTCAGTAATAGCTAGACTATTAATGGTTTCCTTTTTTCATGTTATGTCAATGAATTTCAACTTGTGAATTTGACATAAATAACTGAATGCTTGAAGTTTATTTTCTGTTTATCACTTGAATAGTTTGTTGACTAGTAACTAAAATCTTTAAAAAATTTTGTAGCCACTAATTTGACTCAAATGTTTGAGGTATTTAATTTCTTTCCAGGATTTTAAATATATTAACTGTCATTTCATTTTGAACCTCTATAATGGATATTTGTCTAAATTAAAGTTTTTAATTCCTTGAAATATTACCATTGTTTTTACATTAGAAATAATGTTTATAACTATGGCTCAATTGCAGAGTTACTGTGGGAACTTAATGATAGTAAAATTTTAATTACTGAATAAAATTAAATACAGAAAATTTAGTTTCAAAATAATAACTCCATTCAAGAAAAGCAGAGGTAATGAGTCAATTCCATTATGTTGTTGACTTACTTTTTTTAATTGAAGACTAGTATAATACATAATGGATAAATATCGACTGATTTATTTTTCTTTCTGATTGAGATTTTTATAGCTAATATTCTACCTTTTTGTTTTTCACATTTCCAGTTTCCATAGTTTGAGTGTATTTCAACTTTCTCCCAGAAGAGGGCAGAAAGGACTATTAAACTGATAGTCTAAAAATGCATTCAGTGTTTTCAAATTAGCTTCTCTTATATTAACAAAAAGGAGCATAATGGCCAAGTTATTGTTTGATTTACAGATAATTGGCATATTGCACGGAGGAGACTTAATTTCACCCTTTTAAATTAAACAGGGAGATTTAAAAAGACATAAAATATTCATTAATGTTCGGTGATTATAAAGTAGTGGCATATATTTATTTTGCCTTTATTACTGTTTCGATGGGAAAATACTGCAAATATTTCCGAAATCGAGTTGGCCATACTGACAAGTTGAAATGTTTAAGCAGCGTTAATGCAATCTGCTCACACCTGATATCCTATGCAGAATGATTCAAAATGACTACATCAATTATTAAAAGAAATATTTAAAATTCTGTAAATGTGCCATTGTGTGCCACAGTTGGCTGAAACTGTTCTCCATGGCTTGCTATGTAGATTATCAAATATATTTTAAGCTTCAAGGACTTGAAAACACTAAATCTTTTTCATACTATTTTCCAAATGAAAAATGTCCCAGGAATGTTTTTGCAAAGACAGATATTCCTCTGTATTTCTTGGCAACGGTTTGGTTTCTTCTTTTTTTTCCTATCTCTTTTTTTTTTTTTTTTCCAGTTGATTTAAAACAGTATTTTGAAATGCTACTTGCCAGGAAAAAATAAATGCCGTTGTTTCTAATATCAGTTGCTTTTCTGTGAGTAGGCAGGTACACATAGGCTCTTTTATTCTGTACAGTTTAGAAAAGGGACATAGATTATACTCTCTAGGTCTAGAGTTGCACTCTGTAGGCCAAGTCCTATGACTCTTCTTCAACTTGTGGAATACCTGGGGGGGTTGGTTTCAGGAGGATGAGATGCTCTTATGCTACAGCCATGTAACCCACAGTGACACTTCAGTATGTGCATTTTTTTGTCGTGTGATTAAAAATCAGTTTGCAACACAATAAAAATAAAATCTTGAAATAGTTTTGCAGTGTTATTTTATAAATGCTAGAATTTTTACTATTAATGTGAAAGCTTAATGATGCCATATATCTTAAATTATAAATTAATTTCTGTCAGTTTCAGAAATTTCATTTCAATGTTGCTTAATAGGTTAAAGAATGAATTCTAACCAACATATGAGAGAGAGAAAAAAACCTGATATTTTTTCCCCAGAGTAGTATGTTGTATGTTATTTTTATTGTAGGTGAAGAAAAATACCAGTTTTGAGTATTTTTAATTTTTGAAAGCCTTGCATTTTTAAAAGAAAGCTTTTGTAATGTTTTTCTTCCAGAGGGAAATTTCTATTAAATAGGGTTGAAAAAGGCACTATGATTTCAACTTTTAATTAGATGAAATACACTTTTTAAAAATACTGAATTAGGAAATCGAACTTAGATGCAGTTTGAATTTCAAATAAACTGTTCAGTGACCATATGTTCATGCAACTTAGTGGTGATAAACCCATAGTTGTACAAGTGTTTGTTCATTCTGCCTCTGTGGTCTCCTGCTTCACAATGAATGACTTATGTCCTTTGGGTGTTCTAGATTTTAATTTAAGCTGGTTAGATTTTGAGAATTTTTTTTTTAAGCTCTTTACAAATCCTTTCACTTAAATTATCCTCCTACTTGAGAAAAGGTAATGATAGTATACAAAGGTCAGAATGGAGAGTTGCAAGTAGGCATAAGAATAAAAATCCTTTCTCTTTTACCATTATGACAAAATAGTGCATAAAAATTGTCAAATAACACTAATTTTGTGACAGCTTGTCTTTTTACCTTTTTGTGTCCCAAATTACTTGTCACACTTTAGTATATTTCCTTGAAAATTTGAACAAGCTTACCTATTTCAATGAATTTTCTACACTGAGAATTCAGGTTTATAAATAGTTAATTGTACAGATTCTAGGAATTCTAATACTATTAAAGATCTGTGGTTGCATATATATGTGGGATTGGTTAAATTAAGGGAAAAAAGATTGATTTGCCTACTTGCATATCCTAACCCCAGGTGTGGAAAAAGATATAAAGTCCCTGAAATCAAGCCAACTTTTCTTGGAAACTAATTCTTTTTGTCCCTCTTACTATTGCAAAAGCTATTAGGCAAAATATCTGCTTTTCTTTGTAGATGTCATACAAACTTAAGGAATACACATATGACCCAGAATAACAATGATAAGAAATCTTAGTATATTTGGTGTGGATTCACGGAATATTACTTATCCATTACTTTGAGAAGCACGATGAATAGCTATTGGTATTATGTAAATCCTCTTCCAAGTTTCACTTTACCCTAGAATTCTCACTCTTCTTATTAATGCTGATTTTGTTCTTAATCAGAAAGAAAGGGGAAAATTTACAACCTATAAAGGTGTATTTTGAATGGAATAGTAAAACATGTTGCTACTAATACTAGTGATTGTCAAGTAAGAAGCCACTAGTTTGAATTAGCATCAAGAAATGAACTAAAAAAAACACATAAATCATACCAATCCTTAAAAAGAATCTTAGCTAAGTAATTGTGAAATCATGAGGTTAATTCTGATTTTGTAAGTTTGAAACTCATCTTGGTTTTTGTGTCTATTTTTCTACTTGAAACTTTCTCAACTTGTTTGACTATGATGTATTTTGAACTAGCTTCCTTTAATGTTGGAGGTCATTAGCAGTAATTAAATATGTAGTCTTTTACAGATTGTTCTAATGAGCAATTTTCTGGTAGTGGATTGACTATAACTTCTTAACTAACCATTTCTGTAAATGTTTTAAGTATAGCTGGGTTTTGTTGATTTGTTTGTTTTTTAGTTGGTTTGTTTTCCATTATAGAGAAGGTGGGGGGTGCTGGCACAGAGCTGAAGAGTAGGGTAGCTGAGAATGTGCATATGCAAGGGATAAATTAAATTGCATTTATTTAATTAAAAGTTTTAAGTGGTTTATAGTTACTGCACAATAAATGGCATATATAAGCTCAATTAGAATGGACCCACTTAATTAGCATATATCATAGCTTTATTTTTAAAAATTTGAAATCACAAATGACATCTTAGCAAGAATGAAAGAGATATAATTTCTTATGCAACTGGGCAGTGAATTCAAGCCTTTTATTCAGCCTTCAGAAAAGGAGATTATGAGTTTCTTTTAAATATGTATGTATATTACTAGTTGCAAGATTATTTTATAACTGAGATCTGTTGAAGTCATACCACTTCAAATGAACAAATCAGTAACGACCATTTTATAAATGTTGAGATTTTCTGCAATTCTTAACAAATTATCTCCTTAAGAAGTAAATTTAAATAATATTTACAATACTGCCATTTGGAACTGACAAGTCCTTTTCTTTCTCTGAAAGTATTTAGAATATTGGAAATTTTTTTTTTAGCCCATGTATTTCTTCACCAACATTTCAAGAAGATAGAAATGGTGAAATTTCGTTAAGAATTAAGGACAATGCTTTAGTCCTTTCTTACTTGAGATATTATGTGTATCCTGACATCTTCTTGGCTGACCATGTTTCATAATCTGTGATTTGTGTGTTGGTAGTTTTGAAATGCGTGGGTTAAGAGAAATGATGTTCAGTTATCAGAAACTAATAAACATAAGACATTTTTATATGCAAGAAAAGGCAGAGAGTAAATAATTGCACTGGTGACCAATACTGTAATAATCCTGTTTTACAATATGCACTTGACAGGTTGTAATAGTGCTAATTGAAGAGACTAATTCACACTTGCTTCATTCTATTCAAAGGCAAAATCAGCAGCTTGTTTTGCTTTTGACCAGATGGTCCTCATGAACACCTACTGTGCACTTTAAGTGCTTTACTAGAATTACAAAGGCTGGGGGCTGCGTTCGACTCCAAATGATTTGAGGGGAGAGAGAGGGGAAAAAAAACCTCTGTGCTGAATGGATTTGGTGCAAGTAAATTAATTCTAGTGGACCCATTACACACTGAGCCCCCTTTTCAAAGCTCTGAGCCTCCTCGCTTGCTCTGTAGCAATGAGAAAGAGAAAGAGAAAGGCAGATTACTGCAAACAGAAATAAAAAAAGGGGGTATGAAAGGGAGAAAAGAGGCCTTGAAGCCTTTCATATCATTTGAGTTTTTCAAGTGCGTTATTTTTGGGGAGGGTGGATATATGAAAAGCCAATTGGAGTTTTTTTTGTTTTAAAGTGCGCTATTTAAGCACCATGAATATAGGCGCAAGAGCAACAGTTGACTGAGTTTACTGTGGTGAAGCTTTGTGTCCGAGGATGAATCAAATTCATTATATTCAACTCTTTGTGTTTTAACATGAATGTAGGGTTAGTTTCACAAGACTGTGTCTGTTTAGGATAATTATAATTTAATATTTTCCTTTCATAAAGTTATCACTGTAGATGTCTAAAATTTTAATCAAAGCAGATTTTGTACATTGACTGTGAAGCACCCTGACAGTTTAAAATTCAAAGGAAAGCTTTTTTAGTTTTCAAAAGAAAAGAAAGGCTCATTCTAATGGCATTGAAGCAGAGATTATTATAACTAATTAGAAGTCACACATCTGTTAGCTTTTCGTTTGTGACTTATGCATTTTTTGAGTAAAATATATACTTTAAAATAATATTGCTGTTATTGAGTGAACCCAAAAGAAAAAATGCATTTAAAAGAACCATTTATTTGAACCAACCATTTTTGCAACTATCTACATGGTCCCATAAAAATATGTAATGTATTAAAATCCATTAAATGTCAATTACAATTGCATAAATAATAACCTTAAGTTAGAATATACTTCCCAAGAAAATATAAGCAAATCCAGTTTTTACAAATTTATAGTTATTCTTATCCTTAAAGCTACTCGTATACAATATTGTAATTTGAAATACACTGTAATTCTTATTCTAAGCTATGGTAAGATACAAGGGATCACATCTAGAAATACGTGTAGGTTGTTTAGTATGTTTTCATACTTCTAAGTCTAATTCTCTTGTGATACAGTTTTGTTGCATGGTTGACTTTTGTTTGATGGCATATATTACTGACACGGTAATTCAAGGCCATTTTAATTACAGCTATTCGCCAAAACTACAACAAAAAACATACCAGTGGCATATAACTTAATGATAATTGTAACCATTTCATAGGAAAGATTGCTTCCAAGTTTGGCTGATCTCTTTAAATGAATGTCTAGAATTTATATTTAAAAAGTCATAATGCACCAATGTGGTTTATATAGAAATATGTTTTAATTATATTCTTAGAAAGTAAAGTATAGAAATGCGTAAACAACCACAGAAAATATTTGAGATTTTATTTCTCAAAGACTTAATGAAGAGGGTAGCATGCCTTCTTTGATATTTAAAACAAAATTTCATTCATTTCCCATTTACATTGTCATTACTTTGGAACTTGTTCATTGAAATACAAGTTGTGAGGTGGAAAGGAATATAAGGAGAATCTCCAAACCTTCAACCAACAAGACATGTAGTGAAATTTATAAGCAATGAATTGTTACTGAATTGATATCCTTGGAGAGAAACGGATTTCAAGAAAAAATTTGAATGATTAGGAAAAACAGTGAAAAACAAATTTTTTTTGCAGCAGCAGACTATTTAAAATAAAGGTGAGACTACCAGATTCTCTTTTTTGTAGGTACCATAAAAATCTATCTTTAAAGTCAGAACCACAATTAGCAGAAGTGTATTGATCATTACCATGCAGTCACTTACTTAGGTGAGGCTGGTTCTTTGGTTTCACAGACATGGTAGAGCCTTTCTCCTCATGAATAGGAGTTTATTTAAATACTAAATTATTAACTCTTAAGATTCCTGAATGCCAGACAAGGTTCTCTCGTAGGGTAAGAGCTGGAAAAGGCTGTAATTTCTTTATAGACTTAATTAAGTACCATGCTACATAAACTGAGAAATATTTTAATGTTTAAGTATTCTCGGACATAAAATAAGAATAATAATCTCATTCTTCCCCCTGCTGCGTGCCAGCAAAAATAAACAAACAAACAAACAAAATCCCCAAACGGAAGTAAACCAAAGGATGGGTAGGTGAATATAAAGGGATCGTAAACATAAGCTACACCAAGATAAGGTATATTAAGATGAGGCCTGCATATAGAAAATCACTTACAAGTTTACCCTTATATACCAAAGATTACTTAGCTATAACCTCTTTTACAACATCTGCTTAGGTTGATTTTTCTTTTGTCTAATGTATTTTGTATATGACTTAATACTATCTAGTCAAAGAGTTATTCTTTTTCAGACATATTTGGTGTGGCAAATACACGTTCAAAAAAGTCCTATTGCTCAATTTAGGGCTATATTACCATATCATTATTCTCAATATAAATTCTTTATTTAAAACTTTCTGAAGAGAAAAACAGCTTTAAAAGCTTGTAGCAAACATTTTCTATAAATGACAAAATGTATTCCTTGCTTTGTGGTCATTGCGTGACCAGACAATTGAGGACTGGATTGTTTTAAGGTTTTTACAGCTGCAAGGCAAAAGCATCTGCTCATTGCAAAGCCGGCATTGTTTAATTTTGACACTGACTTTTCCATGTGTCTTGTACCAAGCACTGGATTAGATGCTGCTATGATGAAATTTGTTTTAAGTTGCTCCCAAAGTGCAGCTGTCCCCATATATGGCCTTGTAGCTTAACCAAAACAGACAGACATAGGATCAATCAGAATCTTTGTACAGGGTCACCTCACTAGGTTAGAGGGGCTCAGAGGAGGAATGTTAATGATATTATTTATTGTGAATAACTGCAAAATTAGTTTCCAGGCTGATATAGTATATGTAGAAGCAAATCTCCCCCACCCTCTTTTTGGGCAATAGAACCATTATTAAATATTTAGCTTTTGAACAAGAGTATAATGGTCAAGTATTAAGGTGTCTGTGTATGCATTGGGCAGTATTCTTCCATAGTTAATTGCAAGAAAAATGATCAGTTTATTGGTCACTAAAGTAGTAATTGACTGAAAATAAATCTCAATCTAAAATCGCTCTGCTAAAATCTCGGAAAGTGGACATTTTTATAGAATGATAATTTTTCTTTAATGTTTCAAGTGAATGAAAAATGAAAGAGCACCTCACTTCCTGGGTTTCCTGGGATTGTGTGAATTTCTACCCAGCTGGTCCAAATTGATTGATACAGGGCCAAATATTTGTCTGCCTACATTTCAAAGTCTATAATTTGCTAATGAATTGTGGTAATATTCTTTCATCATACATGAAAGATTTAGCCAAACAATTTGCTAAGTATGTATTTTGATCATAAAATTTTTGGACTTACACCAAGCTTTACATCTATTTTACAGCTAATACATGAGGGTGGAGGGAGAACAGGGGGAGAAATAATACTGAGCATGTACACTTGATGGAAAGGGATGAAGGAAACAAGAGAGAAGAAGGTACTTTGGAAGAGTAATGCTGGGATAGTTCTGTGAGTGACACTGGGAAACAAATTAGATTTGTCCTTAAGAGGGCAAAATAGAATTTTTAAATGCCAGCAGAGTTTTAGCCTGCAGTGTCCAGAAGTATGGTCTCCATGCTGACAAAAGAAAAAAGGACTCTTCCTTTTTGGCTACAGCTATTTTAAACATTGAGTATGGAACTTCCTAGAAATTTTATGATAGAAAGTTGAATGTCCACAATTTAGAAGCAATTGAAGGCCTAAGAATAAAAGCCAGATGTTTGTTGGGGTTGATTTAGAGACTTAAAAAAAAAAAGTGAAGAAATTAATGTGATTCAACCAATTCCAGAAAAGGTGAGAAAGGAACCTCCTAGTTAAGCTTTTGAAATGACTATAGGTATCCAAAAGAATACTTTGTCCAAGACTGTACAAAGGAAAATGAGTCTTATATTTATAAGGGGATACTTACAATTAAATAACCTCTGTTTGGGAAAGTGCAAACCATATTTATATATTTTGGGATAAGTACTCTACATGATTAGCTGATAGAATGAGAGAACAAGAAAATGTTCTAAATTAGACTTTATCTTGTACATGTAATTTCTCTTTCATTGTTAGAGATTAAGATGCCACGACTTCCTACTTGACTGATATATTCTGAATTGTTTTCAAGTTGCCCATGAAGAGAATATTTAATAATATTGAAAAATTTACCTTGCCTTGCAAGCAGGTAGTTAAAAAAAAAAAGCAGTTAGCTTTAAAAAAGAAAAACCATATTATAAAAGAGACTGAACCTTCTATTTCATAGATTTTAAAGATAACAGCTCTAAGATTTTTACATACCTGTTGAAACCTCTTGAATATGTCTCATTTCCAGAGCATTAATTTGTATCCATTATGTAATTCTCCTTTCTTTTCTGGTAGAGCTAAGCCTGTTCTGAATGTTAGTACAGTGGATGTCTATCCAAGCTGGCACCATTGGGAACTCAAACTATTTAAAGAAGTTAAAGATCTATATATCAAGCTATAGCTTTATTTCAGATGAATTGAAGTCTTGTTTTACACATTGACTTTATCAACTTCTTTCATTCTATCTTGCTGACCTTTTTTCTCTTTGATCAATTTGATACTTGTCATAATTTTTGTAGGTATATTGTTATTGTATTATGGTAGTTCCCAAAATAAATATAGAAGAAATCCTGTAATCATGATGAAGAAAACAAATAATCAAAATCATGCTTAAATAAAATCAATTGTAAGGGAATAATTAGTGTCATTCCAAATTCTCTTTGTAAAATTGCTAACAATTTTGTAAAAATTCAATTTCAAAAACAAATATTCGAGTTACAGGTTATATATGTTAAATACAAAATGCTGTTGCTGTTTGTTTCTAGTTCTTTTGGTATTCTATTATTAAAAGCACTTTACATGCCTGCCTTTGCCTCATAAAAATGTGAATATTTCCTTCTAAGAGGTATATTTGTAATGTGCAATAATAACAATTATAATAATAGAATGTAGTTATGTATCAGTTCATTTCTGTTGAATCAGGAAATCCTTTATCCTTCACATTGTGAACAAGGAAATTTTAATAAGGTGCTTTTAAAAGCTGCTTTTTTTTGCAAAACATTTTGTTGATAACAGATATGAGTATTGATTACTTTGCTTGGAATTTGAAATTTTGGAAATATAGTAAAATGTCTTAAGAATATTGGTTTCTATTGGTGATTGTAATTTAACATTTTATACCTGATTTTTGTATATAAAGAATAGAGCAATATGTGAAGCATGACTCTAAAGTAAATGTGATTGATGTATTAATGTGCATATATGTCATAAATTTAAGTGAATGTTGACACCTTCGAATTAGTCATCTTTTTTTGTTGGTATACATATCATCTATTGCTCAGAAGTTATTTTAGATTTCCAGGAACTGACTTTAGAGACTGTGGTGTACTTTTTTTTTTTTTTTAAAGTGACCTCATTCATGGCCAGTCTTTTTCCTATAAAGGTAGAAAACTAATTTGTTGAAACTGCCGAAATAATTTTAAGCCAAATGTTGGGAGACAGGTGTTTATTCAGTGTGAGTAGTCGAATTTGTGGTTATTCGGGGTAGGTGTCCTTTCTTGAGCTCCTCCTCTCCCTGTGAAAATATGTTTCTCATAGCATTTATCACACTCATTTGCCATTATCTGTTTATACTTATTTTTTCCCCCATTAGACTAAGAGCACATTAACAAAAGAAGTATCAAATTCATTTCTCTATTTCTAGGCCTACCACTAAGTTTGTCACAGAGTTACATGTGCTTAATGAATGGCTGATTTTAAGAAGAAGAATTTATAAATCAATGAGATTACTGAAGGCATTTGCAAAAGTGAAGTTTTCCAAGTATTTTAAACATGTCAAGTATTAATGTTAACATAAATATGTACTTTCTCAATGGAATTATTATGAAAGGATCTCTCTGATTGGGTTGTATAAATTCTCACTTGTTCAAATGGTATATTTATATATTATGTGGCATATACTTGTTTATATAGTATATATACCATTGAACCTAATATACACTTCTATTGCAGCACTTCTGTCCTTTCCTTTGTTTCATATTTATTTTCCTTCTCCATGGTAGGCTCCTTGGGGGTGAGATTTTAGTCATTTCATCTTCATATTTATAGCATTAAATACAGTACCAGCACCTTTTAAATGATTTTTGAAATGAGCAAATACTTACATGAGTCAGCATCTCGTGGTTGAAAGAAATTTGGAAACCTGGATTCTAATACCTGATATTGTACTTTCTAGCTATATGAGTTTAGTCAATTCATTTAACTTGGGGTTTGCATCATCTATGAAAAATAGGAAATTATTTCAAAAGATTTTTCTAGTTCTAAAGTTGGTGGTTACATATGAATTTAGAAGTTTCAAGTGCTTCAAGTGAATGTGTGTGTCAGGGTGGGCGGATAGAGAGACTGGTCAAAAGGCAGTCCTTGTGTATGTAAACATGTATATATGCCATTGCAGAATGTGAATATCCCTTTAATCCTTTAGGTAAGGTTGAAAATACAATCCTCTGTTGTCATGGTGTTTGAGTTTTTATAATTAAGATTTTTCTGAATAATAAAGAATTTTATTTTTATCTTAAAGTAGACTTTTACAAACTTATATACATATCATGTAACAAGACTTTAAACGTGGATTGCATAAAAACAGCAATTCTTTCTCATATATAAGAAGGTTTTAAAAATATAACATGCAATAAAAGTTAATTAATTTGATGGCAGTATAATATTGCCACAAGGATAGGCCTTTATACCAATGGAATAGAGTTGGAAGTTCAGAAGTAAATCCCTTATACTTAAGGTCAACTAATTTTCAACTAGGTTGCCAAGATAATTCAACATGGAATGAATAATGTTTTCAACATACACTGCTGGGACTACTGGGTATCCACATGCAAAAGAGAGAAATTGGACTACTCCTTGGATCGTATATATTAACCCAATTGTATTAAAGACCTAAATATAAAAGCTGAAACTATAAAACTTTTAGAAGAAAATAGGAATATATCTTTGTGACATTGGGTTAAGTGATGGTTTCTCAGATAAGACACCAAAAGCACAAACACAAAAAGAAAAAACAGGTAAATTGGACTTCATCAAGATTAAAAACCTTTATGCCTCAAAGAGCACCATCAGTAAAGTGAAAAATCAACTCACAGAATAGTAGAAATATTTCCAAATCATTTAGTGGTGAGACTTACATCTGGAATATATAAACAGCTTTCACAACTTAATAATAAAAAGACAAATAATTGGATTTAACAATGGCAAAGGATTTGAATATAGATATTTCTCAAGGGAAGATAAGCACATGAAAATTGCTCACTATGCTTAGTTATTAGGGAATTGCAAACGAAAACCAGAATGAGATACCATTTCACACCACTAGGATGGCTTGAATAAAAAAGTGACAATAAAAAGTGCTAACAAGGATGTTGAGAAATAGAACCCTCAGACATTACTGGCAGTAATGAAAAATGATACAGTAGCTTTGGAAAACAGTTTGGAAATTCTTCAAAAACTCAAACATAGAGTTAACATGTGACTCAGCAATTCCACTCCTACATTTATATCAAGGGGATTGAAAATATGTCCACAAAAATGTGTATATGAAAATTCATAGCAGCATTGTTCTTTATTTTTTTTAACTTCTCTCAGTGGTTTTAATGTAAACATTTTATAGCATAATATCTTTGACAAAGCATACAGATCCTGTGTACAACTCCACAACTTTCATGAAGCAATTACAAATCAGCACTCAAATCAAGAAACAGAATGCGGCCAGCACCTGAAATTCCCATGCCCCCATCCAGTCACCATCTGTCCAAGGATGGCCACTCTTCGAATGTTAACACCAAAGACTAATTTTTCCTGTGTGTGAAACCTCATATAAATGAATCATAGTGTACGTACTATTCTGTGTCTAGCTTCTTGGGCTCAAAAAACGTTTTTTTTTTTTTTTGCTCTTGGATTTTACTTTTATTGTTGTTGTTATCATTAATCTACAATTACATGAAGAACATTATGTTTACTAGGGGCTCCCCTACCCCAAGTCCCCCCAACAAACGCCATCACAGTCACTGTCCATCAGCATAGTAAGATATTGTAGAATCACTACTTGTCTTCTCTGTGTTGCACAGCCCTCCCCTTTCCCCACCCCGCAAATTATACATGCTAATTGTAATACCCCCTTTCTTCTTCCCCACCCTTATCCCTCCCTACCCTCCCATTCTCCACAGTCTCTTTCCCTTTGGTAACTGTTAGTCCATTCCTGGGTTCTGTGATTCTGCTGCTGTTTTGTTCCTTCAGTTTTTCCTTTGTTCTTATACTCCACAGATGAGTGAAATCATTTGGTATTTGTCTTTCTCCGCTTGGCTTATTTCACTGAGCATAATACCCTCTAGCTCCATCCATGTTGTTACAAATGGTAGGATTTGTTTTCTTCTTATGGCTGAATAATATTCCATTGAGTATATGTACCACCTCTTCTTTATCCATTCATCTACTGATGGACACTTAGGTTGCATCCATTTCTTGGCTATTGTAAATAGTGCTGTGATAAACTTAGGAGTGCATCTGTCTTTTTCAAACTGGAGTGCTGCATTCTTAGGGTAAATTCCTGGAAGTGGAATTCCTGGGTCAAATGGTAAGTCTATTTTGAGCATTTTGAGGGACCTCCATACTGCTTTCCACAATGGTTGAACTAATTTACATTCCCACCAGCAGTGTAGGAAGGTTCCCCTTTCTCCAGAACCTTGCCAACATTTGCTGTTGTTTGTCTTTTCGACGGTAGCCATCCTTACTGGTGTGAGGTGATATCTCATTGTGGTTTTAATTTGCATTTCTCTGATAACTAGTGATGTGGAGCATCTTTTCATGTGTATGTTGGCCATCTGAATTTCTTCTTTGGAGAACTGTCTGTTCAGCTCCTCTGTCCATTTTTTAATTGGATTATTTCCTTTTGTTTGTTCAGGTGCGTGAGCTCTTTATATATTTTGGATGTCAAGCCTTTATCAGATCTGTCATTTACGAATATATTCTCCCATACTGTAGGGTACCTTTTTGTTCTATTGATGGTGTCCTTTGGTGTACAGAAGCTTTTCAGATTGATATAGTCCCACTTGTTCATTTTCTCTTTTGTTTCCCTTGCCCAGGGAGATATGTTCATGAAGAAGTTGCTCATGTTTATGTCCAAGAGATATTTGTCTATGTTTTTTTCTAAGAGTTTTATGGTTTCATGACTTACATTCAGGTCTTTGTTCCATTTCGAATTTACTTTTGTGTATGGGGTTAGACAGTGATCCAGTTTCATTCTCTTACATGTAGCTGTCCAGTTTTGCCAGCACCATCTGTTGAAGAGACTGTCATTTCCCCATTGTACGTCCATGGCTCCTTTATCGAATATTAATTGATCATATATGTTTCCGTTAATGTCTGGAGTCTAATCTGCTCCACTGGTCTGTGGCTCTGTTCTTGTGCCAGGACCAAATTGTCTTGATTACTGTGGCTTTGTATTAGAGCTTGAAGTTGGGAAGCAAGATCCCCCCCACTTTATTCTTCCTTCTCAGGATTTCTTTGGCTATTCGGGGTCTTTGGTGTTTCCGTATGAATTTTTGAACTATTTGTTCCAGTTCCTTGAAGAATGCTGTAGGTAATTTGATAGGGATTGCATCGAACCTGTAGATTGCTTTGGGCAGGATGGCCATTTTGATGATAATAATTCTTCCTAGCCAGGAGCATGGGATGAGTTTCCATTTGTTAGTGTCCTCTTAAATTTCTCTTAAGAGTGCCTTATAGTTTTCAGGGTATAGGTCTTTCATTTCTTTGGTTAGGTTTATTCCTAGGTATTTTATTCCTTTTGATGCAATTGTGAATGGAATTGTTTTCCTGATTTCTCTTTGTATTGGCTCACTATTAGTGTATAGGAGAGCCACAGATTTCTGTGTGTTAATTTTGTATCCTGCAACTTTGCTGTATTCTGAGATCAGTTCTAGTAGTTTTGGAGTGGAGTCTTTAGGGTTTTTTATATACAATATCATATCATCTTCAAATAGCGACAGTTTAACTTCTTCTTTACCAATGTGGATTCCTTGTATTTCTTTGTCTAATTGCCATGGCTAGGACCTCCAGTACTATGTTAAATAACAATGAGGAAAGTGGGCATCCCTGTCTTGTTCCCGATCTCAGAGGAAAAGCTTTCAGCTTCTCGCTGTTCAGTATGATGTTGGCTGTGAGCTTATCATATATGGCCTTTATTATGTTGAGGTACTTACCCTCTATACCCATTTTGCTGAGAGTTTTTATCATGAATGGGTGTTGAATTTTGTCAAATGCTTTTTCAGCATCTATGGAGATGATCATGTGGTTTTTGTCTTTCTTTTTGTTTATGTGGTGTATGATGTTGATGGATTTTCGAATGTTGTACCATCCTTGCATCCCTGGGATGAATCCCACTTGGTCGTGGTGTATGATCCTTTTGATATATTTTTGAATTCTGTTTGCTAATATTTTATTGAGTATTTTTGCATCTACATTCATCAGGGGTATTGGTCTGTAATTTTCTTTTTTGGTGGGGTCTTTGCCTGGTTTTGGTATTAGGGTGATGTTGGCTTCATAGAATGAGTTTGGGAGTATTCCCTCCCTCCTCTTCTATTTTTTGGAAAACTTTAAGGAGAATGGGTATTATATATTCCTCTGTATGTCTGTTAAAATTCTGAGGTAAATCCATCTGGCCCGGGGTTTTTTTTCTTGGGTAGTTTTTTGATTACCGCTTCAATTTCTTTGCTGGTAATTGGTCTGTTTAGATTTTGTGTTTCTTCCTTGGTCAGTCTTGGAAAGTTGTGTTTTTCTAGGAAGTTGTCCATTTCTTCTGGGTTTTCCAGCTTGTTAGCATATAGGTTTTCATATTAGTCTCTAATAATTCTTTGTATTTCTGTTGGGTCTGTCGTGATGTTTCCTTTCTCATTTCTGATTCTTTGATGTGTGTTGATTCTCTTTTTCTCTTAATAAGTCTGGCTAGAGGCTTATCTATTTTGTTTATTTTCTCAAAGAATCAGCTCTTGGTTTCTTTGATTTTTTTCTATTGTTGTATTCTTCTCATTTTTGTTTATTTCTTCTCTGATCTCTATTATGTCCCTTCTTCTGCTGAGTTTAGGCCTCACTTGTTCTTCTTTTTCCGATTTTGATACTTGTGACGTTAGACTATTCATTTGGGCTTGTTCTTCCTTCTTTAAATATGCCTGGATTGCTATATACTTTCCTCTTAAGACTGCTTTTGCTGCGTCCCACAGAAGTTGGGTCTTTGTGTTGTTGTTGCCATTTATTTCCATATATTGCTGGATCTCCATTTTAATTTGGTCATTGATCCATTGACTATTTAGAAGCGTGTTGTTAAGCCTCCATGTGTTTGTGAGCCTTTTTGCTTTCTTTGTACAATTTGTTTCTAGTTTTATACCTTTGTGGTCTGAAAAGTTGGTCGGTAGAATTTCAATCTTCTTGACTTTACTAAGGCTCTTTTTGTGGCCTAGTATGTGGTCTCTTCTGGAGAATGTTCCATGTGCACTTGAGAAGAATGTGTGTCCTGTTGCTTTTGGGTGTAGAGTTCTATAGATGTCTATTAGGTCCATCTGTTCTAGTGTGTTGTTCAGTGCCTCTGTGTCCTTACTTATTTTCTGTCTGGTGGATCTGTCCTTTGGAGTGAGTGCTGTGTTGAAGTCTCCTAAAATGAATGCATTGCATTCTATTTCCTCCTTTAGTTCTGTTAGTATTTGTTTCACATATGCTGGTGCTCCTGTGTTGGGTGCATATATATTTATAATGGTTATATCCTCTTGTAGGACTGAGCCCTTTACCATTATGTAATGTGCTTCTTTATCTCTTGTGACTTTCTTTGTTTTGAAGTCTGTTTTGTCTGATATTAGTACTGCAACACCTGCTTTTTTCTCCCTATTGTTTGCATGAAATATCTTTTTCCATCCCTTGACTTTTAGTCTGCGTATGTCTTTGGGTTTGAGGTGAGTCCCTTGTAAGCAGCATATAGATGGGTCTTGTTTTTTTATCCATTCAGTGACTCTATGTCTTTTGATTGGTGCATTCAGTCCATTTACATTTAGGGTGATTATCAAGAGGTATGTGCTTATTGCCATTTCAGGCTTTAGATTCATGGTTACCAAAGGTTCCAGGTTACTTTCCTTACTATCTAAGAGTCTAACTTAACTCACTTACTATGCTGTTACAAACACAATCTAAAGGTTCTTTTCTATTTCTCCTCCTTTTTCTTCCTCCTTCATTCTATATATGTTAGGTATCAAATTCTGTACTTTTTGTCTATCCCTTGATTGACTTTAGATATAGTCAATTTAATTTTGCATTTGTCTCACAATCAGCTGCTCCACCCTCCCTACCATGGTTTTACTACCTCTGGTGACAGCTATCCAACCCTAGGAACACTTCCATCTATAGCAGCCCCTCCAAAATAGACTGCAGAGATGGTTTTTGGGAGGTAAACTCTCTCAGGTTTTGCTTATCTGGAAATTGTTTAATCCCTCCTTCAAATTTAAATGATAATCTTGCCGGATAAAGTAACCTTGGTTCCAGGCCCTTCTGCTTCATGGCATTAAATACATCATGCCACTCCCTTCTGGCCTGTAAGGTTTCTGCTGAGAAGTCTGATGTTAGCCTGATGGGCTTTCCTTTGTATGTGATCTTATTTCTGCCTCTGTCTGCTTTTAACAGTCTGTCCTTATCCTTGATCTTTCCCATTTTAATTACTATGTGTCTTGTTTTTGTCTTCCTTGGGTCCCTTGTGTTGGGAGATCTGTGGATCTCCATGGCCTGAGAGACTATCTCCTTCCCCAGATTGGGGAAGTTTTCAGCAACTACCTCCTAAAGACACTTTCTATCCCTTTCTCTCTCTCTTCTTCTTCTGGTATCCCTATAATGCGAATATTGTTCCGCTTGGATTGGTCACACAGTTCTCTCAATATTCTTTCATTTTTAGAGATCCTTTTTTCTCTCTGTGCCTCAGCTTCTTTGTATTCCTCTTCTCTAGTTTCTATTTCATTTATTGTCTCCTCCACCATATCCAACCTGCTTTTAATACCCTCCATCGTGCTCTTCAATGATTGGATCTCTGACCTGAATTCATTCCTTAGTTCTTGGATGTCTTTCCGTACCTCCATTAGCATGTTGATGATTTTTATTTTGAATTCCCTTTCAGGAAGAGTCACGAGGTCCATATCATTTAAATCTTTCTCGGGAGTTGTATTAATAATTTTACTCTGGACAAGGTTCCTTTGGCGTTTCAAGTTTGTATATCCAGTGGCCAGAAGCTGTAGTCTCTGGAGGTGCTCAGCCCCTGAAGCAATGTCGGGGGTAGCAGGGGCGTGGTACTGGTGCCTGGGGGGAGGAAGAGCTATTCCCCGCCTTCCGGCTGCTGTGCCTGTCTCCACTGCCTGAGCCAGTGAGCCGGTCCCACAGGTATGTTTTTGTCCCAGAGCAGCCGGATATGGATCCCTGCTTTGCACAAGCCGCCGGGATCCCAGTATCCCCAGGAACTCTGGCTGTATTAACTTTCCAACCCGGTAGTCATGCGAGTCTCATGAAAGCACCATGAAATGTAGGTTTGTGCTCGCAGAGCAGATCTCCAGAGCTAGGTATTCAGCAGTCCCAAGCCTTCCACTCTCTCCCTGCTCCATTTCTCTTCCTCCCACCAGTCAGCTTGGGTGGGGGAGGGGCTCAGGTCCCGTGAAGCCACAGCTGTGTTACGTTACCCTGTTCGGTGAGGTCTGCTCTTTTCTCCAAGTATCTGCAGTCTGATGCTGTCTTCTTTCCTGTTGCTCTCTCAGGATTAGTTGCGCCAATTAAATTTTCTAATTGTATCCAGTTTTAGGTGGAAGCCTCTGTCTCTCCTCTCATGCCACCATCTTTGCTCTCAAAACAAAACAGCAGCATTGTTCTTGATAGCCAAAAAATGGGAACAATCCAAATGTTCATCAGCTGATGAATGGATAAACAAACTATGCTATATCCATAAGTAGAATATTCAGTCATAAGAAAGATGACGTACTGATACATGATACCACATAGATGAATCCTGAGAAAACTGTGCTATGTGAAAGAAGTCAGACACAGGCCACATATTATATGATTCCATTTATATGAAATGCCCAGAATTTGCAAATGTATAGTGAGAAAACGTAGATTAGTAGGGCAGTGAAATTACTCTGTATGATATTTTCATGATGGATCCCTGTCATTAGAAATTTGTCCAAACCCATACAGTATGTAACACCAAGAGTGAATCCTAATATGTCATGGACTTCAGGTTATCATGATATGTTAATGTAGGCTTATCAATTTTAATAAATATACTACTCTGATCGGGGAATGTTAATAATGGGGGAGGCTATGCATGTTTGGAGACAGGTCATGTATGAGAAATCTCTTGTACCTTCTACCCAGTTTTGCTGTGAACTTAAAATTGCTCTAAAAAATAAAGTCTTAAAAAAATTAGGAAGTAGATGAGTTGTTGCTAGGATTATTTGGCAGAGGAGGAAAGGGGAATGGCTTGTGGCTGTTAAATAGGTACTGGTGTTTTTTCTTTTTTTTTGTCATTTGTGTTTGTTTTTTAAATTTCATTAATAACAAACCACCAGTTTTGCAACAGTGCATTCAAAATATTAAATATCTTTAAAATAAGTGTTTATATGTAGCAGTGTTACATAGTAAGAAATATAATTTAAACACAGCATAGGAGTATTAATGTATGTGCACATAGAGTAATAAATTAGGAAAGTCAATTTTTAAAAAACTTTTTATACTGAGGTACATATATAAAATGCAAAAATCTTGTATAGCTTGATGAATTTTGATACATGTATACATTCATATAACCATCACTCAGATCAAGATATTAAACATTCTCACTAATTTCCCCCCGCTTCACCTATTTCCCCCATCTCCCCATTCTCCTCAGCTATGGCAACCACCAGTTTGTTCTTTGTGTTTATATGAGTCTATTTCAATTTTCTTTCTTTTTTTATTTTAGATTCCATATGTAGGTGAAACTGTATGGTAGTTGTCTTTCTCTGCCTGGCTTACTTCACGTAGCATAAATACCTACTAGATCCATCCGTGTTGTCAGAAATGGCAAGATTTCATTTTTTTTTTTATGGTTAAATAATATTCCTCTGTGTGCATGAATGCGTGTATGTGTGTGCGCATATGTGTGCTACATCTTCTTTATTCATCTATTCAGGGACACTTTGGTTACTTCCAGATCCTAGCTATTATAAATAATGTGGCAATAAATTTAGGGGTGCATGTATCTTTTTAAATTAATGTTTTTGTTTTCTTTGGGTGAATACTCAGAAGGAGAATTGCTAAGTAGGATAGTATATGTGTTTTTAATTTTTTGAGGAACCTCCATACTGTTTTCTGAAGTAGCTGCACCATTTTACATTCCCACCAACAATGCACAAAGGTTTGCTTTCTTGCATATCCTCATCAACACTTGCTATTTCTTGTTTTTTGGATAGTAGCCATTCTGACTGGTGTAAGATGATTTCTCATTCTAGTTTTGATTTGCATTTTCCTGATGATTAGTGATGTTGAGCATCTGTATTTCTTCTTTGGGAAAAATGTCTGTTCAGGTCCTCTGCCTGTTTTTTAAACAGATTATTTATTATTTGCTTTTTTGGTGCTGAGTTGTATGAATTCTTTATATATTTTAGATGTTACTCCCCTATTAGATATATATCATTTGCAAATATATTTCCCCCTAAAGTAGATTGCCTGTTTGTTTTATTGATGTTTTTTTTCGCTGTGCAGAAGATTTTTAGTTTGATGTAGTCTCACTTGTTTGTTTTTTCTTTTTATTCCCTTGCCTGGGGAGATGTACCCAGAAAAAGACTTTCTAATGTTGATGTTCAAGAGTTTATGGCCTGTGTTTTCTCTTAGGAGTTTTATGGTTTCAGGTCTTATATTTAGGTGTTTAATCCATTTTGAGTCTATTTTTGTGTATGGTGTAAGACAGTGGTCCAGTTTCATTCTTTTGTATATAGCTGTCCAGTTTTCCCAACACCATTTACTGGGAAAAATGTACTTCTTCCCATTGTATATTCTTGCCTTCTTTGTCATATATTGATTGACCATATGGGCATGGGTTTATTTCTGGGCTCTCTATTATGTTTCAGTGCCCTGTGTATCTGTTTTGTGCCAGTAATATACTGTACAAAGTTTTTACAATAAGACAATAAAACACAAAAGTTTTTCTGTAGCTTTGTAGTATAGTTTGAAATCAGGGAGTGTGATACCCTTTGCTTTGTTCTTCTTTCTCAAGATTGCTTTGACTATTTGGGGGCTTGGGGCTTTCATATACATTTTAGGATTATTTGCTATAGTTCATTTGAAAAATGCCAGTGGCTTTTTGATAGGGATTGTACTGAATCTGTAAATTGCTTTGGGCACTATGGCCCATTTTAGCAATATTGATTCTTCCTATCTATGAGCATGGATAGCTTTCCATTTATTTGTGTCATCTTCAATTTCTTTCATAAATGTCTTATAGTTTTCAGAGTACAGGCCTTGGTATTTTTTCTTTTTGATGTAATTATAAGTGGGATTTATTTCTTAATTTCTCTGTTCAAAATTTGCATATAGACACACAACAGATTTCTGTACATGGATTTTGTATCCTGCAATTACTGAATTCATTTATTCTAATAGTTTTTGGTGGGTCTTTAGGGTCTTCTAGATATATAGTATCATGCCATTTGCAAATAGTGACAGTTTTTCTTCTTCTTTCCTAATTTGGATGCTTTTGATTACTTTTTATTTTCTAATTGCTATGGCTAGGACATCCAGTACTATGCTGAATAAAAATGGTGAGAGTGGGCATCCTTGTCTTGTTCCTGATCTTAGAGGAAAAGCTTTTAGCTTTTCATCATTGATATAATGTTAGTTATAGGTTTATCATATATGGCCTTTATTTATTATAGAGATATGTACCCTCTATACCCAATTTGTTGAGAGTTTTTATTATGAGTGGATGATGAGTTTTGTCAAATGCTTTTTTACCATCTTTTGAGATGACCATGTGTTTTTTATCCTTCCTTTATTGTGCTGTACCACATTGATTGGTTTGTGGATATTGAACCATCTATGCATCTCTGGAATAAATTCCACTTGGTTGTGGTGAATCATCCTTTTAATGTATTTTTGAATTCAGATTGCTAACATTTATTTGAAGATCTTTGCATCTGTGTTCATCAGGGATATTGTAAGAATACTGTAAAGAAAGTCAATTTTAAATCTCATGTTTATATGTATACAAATTTGGTTTTGTGTGCATATCTCTCCCTACTTAACTAATTTTCAGAGTTCTAAAATAATAAAATAAATGACATACTTGGCTTTCCAAAAAATATCTGAATTTTGCCTTATATATGACTTTTCCTTGTTTTTTATTGTAGTAAAGTTTATGTAACATAAAATTACTATTTTTACCATTTTAGAGGGTACTATTAGTGGAATCAAGTACATTCACATTGTTGTGCAACCATTACCACTATCCATCTCCAGAAATGTTTTCGTATTCCCAAACTGAAACTCCATACCCATTAAATAATAACTCCTTATTACTCTACCCCCAGCCCCTGGCAACCACCATTTTACTTTCTTTCTCTATGAATTTTTTATTCTAGGTACCTCATATAAATGGAATAGTGTTTGTCGTCTTGTGATTGGCTCATTTCTTGTAGCATAGTCTAGAAGATTCATTCATGCCATAGCATATATCAGAATTTCCTTCCTTTTTAAGACTGAATAGTATTCCATTGTATGTCTATGCCACATTTTGTTTATCCATTCATCTGCTGGTGGTATACTTGAGGTGCTTCCACCTTTTGGCTATTGTGAATAATGCTGGTATAAATATGGGTGTGCAAATATCCATGTAAGCTCCTGCTTTCAGTTTTTTTGGATATATACCCCCAGGTGAAATGCTGGATCATATGGAAGATCTGTGTTTACATTTTTGAAGAATATCAGATTTTTCCACAGTGGTTACACCGTTTTACATTCCCACCAGTATAGCAATGCATGTGGGTTCCAATTTCTCTATATCTTCACTGACAGTTGTTATTTCTGTCTTTCTGTAATAACCATCCTAATGGATGTGAAATGGTACTTCATTGTGGTTTTGGTTTTCATTTTCCTAATGCCTAGTGATATTGAGCAAGCATCATTTCATGTGCTTATTGGCCATTGTATAACTTATTTGGAGAAATGTCCATTCAAGTCTTTACCCATTTTTGTAGAGTAATGGGGGGCAGTTCTTTATGCAATGATGAAAATATTTTAGAATTTGTTATTGGTGATGGTTGCACAACTTTGGGAATGTATTAAAAACCACTGAATTGTACACTTAAAAGTATTAAAAAAAAAAATAGATATGAAGAAGCTTATAAGATGTAGATATGAGAGCTTGTAAGAAAGCTACACCTACAAATTGGCTAAGTGTACCAAAAAGGAAAATAAAAGAATCAGGGATGATGTCACCAGGATAGAATATAAAAGAATAGCAAGCTTCAATATACCAATGTTTGCCAAGAATTTAAAGAACTCTTTTGTGAGATAGTAACTAGATATCTTCCATTTATATTGAAGATAAGCAAGGAAAAAATTGGACTTTGTAAGGTTGGAGAGGATTTTTCTAGAGTTTGATATTATTAAGCACTGATGTGTTTTATGGAATCACATTTTATATGCATTTCTCTTAAATATTTAAAAGGGGTAGATTCTTACTGTGTGTCTGACTACTTGATGGCAAGTCTGTTGTACAACCTGAATAACATCCCAACCAGATTAATACCAGCTTTTCTACCTGGTGGGAACATGGACAGAGTAGTTATTAACGAATACTGATTATTACATCATTATATAGAGTTTCTGTGACTAATTTTGTATAGTGCTTCCATCAGTATTGTTGTACTGTGAATGTCATAGAAGCATATTTGACCATGGAATGAAAACTTTGTATGGAGAAAAAAGATATTAAGTATTCTTTTAGAAAAACATATTCTCTGTGGGAAAATTATCATCATCTATAATCTAGTAGAGAGCCATTAAAAGGGAAGTGGTTTTTATTTCACAGTAATTTGAGTGAATTTCTGTTGAAACTCTTTTAGTCGGTGATACTCTGGTTGTTGACCTTAAAGCTGTTGATTACAACTTCACTGAGGGGAGGGAGAAGGAAGTTTCAAATTGGGTTAGTGTTTTATGCTTTTCAACCTCCTTCCCGTGCCTTAGTTCATTTGATTCTTATAGCATCTACTAATGTCAGGCCTGCTGACATGTCAAAAATTGCACTTCTTGAAGCTTGTGCAACACAATGGTCTTGATAAGGATGTGAATGTAGGACTTAATGAATGTAGTTATCTTCCCTGCATTATATAGGGATAACTGGTCCCCAATAAACTCATTACTTTTTTTCCATTGTATGATTTGTAAGTGCCTTCAGTGGTGTCATTTCCTAAATCTTTAATAATCAACATGATCTGTACTGAGCATTAGCCTACCTTATCCTCCTTCTACATGAACTCTTTCTTCATAAGTAAAATTAGCATAGTGGTAATACTATTTACCTGACAGGTATTATTTGTGAGAATGAAAGTGAGACACTATAGGTGAATACAAGTTTATTAAGTCCAAAGTAATTTTTATAGGAGTTATTCTTACATCTTGCAAAACTTTGATTGAAATCATTTATTGTATAGGGCTGAAACTAATGCTTGTGAGTGCAAGAAAGCTGATTGTTAGATAGTCAACAATTGTGTGAAACTGTTGGTAGCTTGAAATCAACCACAGTGAGAGTATTTACACCGTGAAAATTGGCAAATTCTTCAAATCATGGCTTTTTGTTTTAGGAAAGCCTATTTACTAACACACCCCTGATGTGTATCTTTAACTCCCAATAGTTTGAAAACAACTTCAGATTCATTTCTGCCTCAATTCCTGGCCACTAATAGGAGCACTGTTTGCTGAATTAATGAATAAATAAGCGATTGAATATATCAGCTGCCTATTCCTCTACTGCCTGACTCCTGCTGGCAGAGACTGAATTTCAGAATCTAGTGTATTTTTTGAGACCAAGTTCTGAAATGGCCCATTGTCATAGACTTTAGTTTTCTTTCTGCTTAAGAGTTTGAACCAAAAAAAGGTTATGAAACACATGTTTCAATAGCACAGTAAGGATGGCATTTCTGCATTATCACCTTGTTAAGCTACTCCTGCTATGACTTTGCTGCCCACTAAGTCTTTGGCATTCATTTCTTTAACGGACTGATCTTTCAGTTTCCAAGTTGGAAGCCTATAGTGTGAACCATCTCAAATTAGCTGAAAGACTTCTTTTCACATTATAAGAGGTAACTAACTGATTAATTCTCTCTAGTCATAGATGGTATAAATACCAACAAATGAAAATATAATGTCTTGGGGCCTTAAAATATTACTTCAAAAATTACTGTATTAAAACAACTTGCACTGTTCTTTATATTAATGTTCATGTCAATTTTATCATAAGTAACATTACATAAAATGAAATTGAAAGATAATGTTAGGAGCTATTTAGAATTTTTATTTTTTCTAAAATATCCTCCATAATCATGACACAAATGTGTGAAAAAAATAATGTATGCTTTCTGACCATTCTATGTGCCATCTAAATTTGAAACCATTTTTAATTTCTTTTAAATTTTGAAGAAGATAAGCACTATGTTCAGTTTGACACTAAGTATTGAAAGAATAGAAATAGCAACTTACTCTCTGAAGTCAAGTAATTTTATATTCTGTACGCAATATTTATGTGACTTATAGTACCTTTAAATCCTTTTCAGAGAGGCTGAGATGTACCATTATGCATTAAATATGTAGCAGATTCATTCTTGTTACCAAGTAGGTAAGTGAGCTAATCACTTACCAACATAATTTTTTTTAAATTTCTGTTCTCACTTTACACAACAGGTTAAATATTTCATTGGTGAAATTGAGACAGACAGAAAATGACATTAGACAACATGCATATTTGTTGGTTTTACTGGAAGTGTGAAAAATCTCAAGCAGTTCTAATTAGGTGCAAGTGCACTCTATCTCTAGGGGTACATCTTTCAGCATCAGCTACTCAGTTGCACATTGAAATTCTGTGCTGTATGGAATTAATGTACTACAGATACCAAAGATGTTTGATTCAAGAATAATAATGGAGTGATGACATTTTAATGAAACCTTGCTTGTTCTATGAAATTTAGGAGTTGGAAGCTATTCAGAAAAATGGGCAATTCAGGTTAAAAATTTATAGTGTGCTAGCTTTTGTTTTCAAGTGTGTATATATGAGAATACTACTGAATCATTTCCAGAGACTGATAAGCATTGGGAATTTATGAGAAATCAGAACATAAAATATTAGTTTCATGTTTTTCTGACAAAGTCAAGGTCATAACAAACTGTGACGGAGAAGAAGCATGCAACTAAGAGTTTTCTTTTTTCAGGAATTTTATAAAAATAATTCGAATTCTTAATGTTATGTCTGTGGTCTATAATATATGGTCCCTTTATATCTGTAGAAGCAACTATTCAGGTTATCATATAGAGTAGTGTTGTATAGACTCTGAGTATAATTGGTTCACTTAAATTCTGTGCTTAAGTGTTCTAACTATAAGAATGGGAAATCAGAAGTACTTTTAAGTACTTAATCCCTCTACATTTTGGAGAGGGATAGAGATTCTCTCAAAATTCTGATCACTTTTGAGATATTTTTTTTGTTCTGGATCCTACTACAGTGAATAGTTTTAACCAGATGATCCCATAGATCACTTTTGGCTCAGAAGTTCTTAGAATCTATGGTAGATTTTTGAAGTATTTTCTTAATATATGATTAAGCATATAACTTCTGTTTGAAGATATCCTTTCTATGAAGTGTATCTTACCTAAATGTATAGTAGGAAACAAACTTAAAACATTATATTTAATGATAAAGCTAATTATCAAAAAGACTAGAACACTAATTTTACAAACATTAATTGGTTTCCTGTTATTAATCTGTTATACATTATCAGAGCTTAGCATTTCTTCAGTGTGGAACACAGTTTTGATCTTTTATGATAACCTAATTCTGTATCATAATTAAATCAATATGAAATAAGTGATTTTTTTTGAGCATCTACTTATGTATACAAAATATATCACAGTGAAAGTGATTTTCCTTTTTAGCTAGATTTTATCTCAAAGCAAAATATTTATTTAAAGCTAAAGCATAAAAGCTTCAGTTTGTAGAACTTACTCCTGTTTAGGTCATTTACCAGACTGGCTTATGTCAGTCGGTAAGATGTTATTACATGTATTAACTGCCAACGTCTGTGGTTCAGACTGCACTTAAATGTATGTACAGAAACCATTCAGTTTTTAGTATTTGCATCTAGAATATCTGTGACATGCAAATACATCTGGAAATTTGCAGATTACCAGTAAATATAGCAATTACCAGTATTTTTATTTTATATTCACCTGTTGTGAGCTTTTTTAACAGTTTGACCTCATAATGCTTTGATTTTATTAACCAGTAAAAATGTGTTTTTAGCAATGTTAAATTGAAATACAATTGATAAAAATAAAATAGAAATTTAATGATTTACTGAGAAATCATTTACTGAGAATTATCACATTGCCTCCTTCTTACACATGTTAAGGCTCTTGCCTACCTCTTACCGTTCTATCTGGAACATCCTTTGCATGATTGGCTTCTCATTCTTCAGGTCTCAGCTTAAATGTCATCTTAGAAATACCTTCTCTGCCACCATAACCCCCAACTAACTAGGTCTCTGCTCCTTTGCTATTTTTTATCACTAAGCCAGGTTTATTTCATTCATAGGACTGATCACAAGTTGTAATTATTTGCTTACTTGTCTTTCCTGTTAGGCTGTAGGCTTTATGGAAAGCCATGTCTGTCTCATTTCCTGGCATAACCCAAACACCTAGCTCAACAGCTGTAACAAAATTTTACTGCCTCTGAGAAACTTTTCCAGTCACTCTTACTTCCTCTCTTCCTGATACAGTACTTTGTACTAGATCCACTATTTACTAACTCTCTGACCTTGGGAAGTTATTTAGCCTACCCATGCCTCAGTTTCCTCATTTCTGAGATGATGACCTATTTCAGGGGTTTGTTAGGAAGATTAATTTTATCTGTCATTTAAGGCTCTTAACACAATGCCTAAAACATAATAAGCACTCAATACAGGTCTTTAATTTTAATTTGAGATATTTTATTGCCTGGATTGTGTGAAAGTTGTTTATCATTGTGTCTGTTGCTCTCTTTTTAAGATTCAGGCCAAGAGTGGGTGTATCTTAGTTTCCTATACTACTCTATTTAGTAAAGTGTTCTGTAGCAGGTTAATGTCTAATTCAACACTCACTTGATACTTGATTCTATCTGCTAAATATCTACAGAGTAATAATTGTTCTCTTCATGTCTGACTGTTGTTATGAGCTAAAAACAACCTCACCTCTATTCCCCCTTGTTCACCAGAAGCTTCAGTCACTCGGGGCTGCTCTGCATTCTTCAGATGTACACCCCTGTGACTTGTAACTTTGCTTTGTTCATTCTGTCTTCTGTTCTGACTGCTTTTACATAGTGTCCACGTCTAGAAAGTTTTTAAGGTCTGTGCTCAAAGGTGCCACTGCCATAAGCTATCTCTAATCTTTCATAGAGCTAGAATAACTTTTTCCTCTTGGCTGTTTGTTTATAACTCTATTGGTAGCTAATAATGTAATGCCTTAAATTTGGAGCATTTGTTAAAAATCTGTCCATATTTAAAAAAATACAGAGTCCTACATAAAACAAATATTCATGGTACTCCTCCTATGTGCCGAGTACCATGATAGAAGCTTATAGCACAAGGATAATTTGCATGTGGACTTTTTATCTAAAGAGATAAACCTCCGTATTAAAGATGATTTAGTAAGTGCTGTAACAGAAGTCTGTTGGAAGATTTTAGGGGCAGGAATTAGCTTTACACATAGGATTGAAGAAGTGGTGAAAGTTTAAATTTGTGGTGGACCTTTGAAAATGAGTAAGAATTTTCCAAGTAGACAAGAGGAAAAAACATGGAGGCATGAAAGTAACCATTTTAAGGAAACATCATTTTCTGATATACCTACAAAAAAGGTTTCTTTAATGTTCAGGATCTACCTAGCAGAGCACTTGACATATAGTAACTTTTTAATGTTTGAATAATAAACATAAGAGATATAAGTCTAGCACAAACCAGTATAACTGCTTGGTATGTCTATCTCTTCTACTTTCTTCTGAGCTATCTTTATCCTCAGTCAGTATCTTCCCAAGTGGTAATACCTTGGTTACCACAAAAAGCTCTGAGTATATTCTGCCAATTTACTAACTGGTGAAATTTGTGTCTCTCATAGTTACAACAGAATTCTTGCTGCAGATTTAACTGGCTCAGTTTGGGTCACCTATTCATCTTGAAACAAAGAACTTGGTGGGTGAGAAAATTAAAGAGTTAACTAATTTGGAGAAGTAGGTGGGGAACAAATTGTCCTAAGTGCAAGGGGATGCTTTTAGAGATTTTAAATAGAGAAAGTATATGATCTAGTTTGTTTTTTATATAGTATTCTACCACTGTGTATAGATATCATGGATTGCAGAAGACAAAAGTAAAAGTGCCTATACTGGTGAGCTGGTTATTGTAATAGTCCTGCTGAAAATAGTGGTAGCCTTGTTCTGGTTGTACATTAAAGGGAATGGATGATGAAATTAGGGGGAAAATGAAAGATAATTCCTAAATTTTTGACTTGAGTAACTGAGTTACTGATAGCACTATATATTGAAATAGGAAGGACTCAGTGGGAGGATACTTTAGTTTTGGCCATGTACCTTTTCATTGTCTGTTAAAAGTGTGGAGAAGGATATAGGTGTCATTTTTCTCATCTGTAAAGGAAAATAATGCCATCTATTTAATAGGGATAATAAGGGATGTATAAAGCATGGGTCATTTAATAGTCAAATGAATGAATGAAGTTGATATTCAAAACCTAATAACCCTTTAAAAAATTGGAACTGGCTTCCTTTCCTTCAGTAATTTTTTTGTACACTTTTAGCCTTACAAAACAATGTACTGTGTGTTGATTAGCATATTTGGTAGATAAAGAATCTGGCATAGGAAACTGTATTTTTTAAAAAGCAACTAGTTTTACTTTATCAGATTGTCCAGTTCTTACCTTCTTCTTGTGTTTTACTCATGAAAATGGTGAGTTCTGTGAAATTTGTAGGCTACAGGAAAA
Source organism: Manis pentadactyla (assembly GCF_030020395.1). Classification (NCBI taxonomy): domain Eukaryota; kingdom Metazoa; phylum Chordata; class Mammalia; order Pholidota; family Manidae; genus Manis; species Manis pentadactyla. Next base: position 40,305,931 of record NC_080022.1, on the reverse strand, counting down.
AAAAGGGTTCCCTTTAGTACCCTGGTCAAACACTAATGAACTTGACCTTGGGTATATGGCTTCACATTGTCTAACCTATGAGTTAAATAAAAATGGCATTGTGGATTCAGTAGTGTACAGTTGCCTGTTTACTCAGTCCCTATACACTTGCCTGTGAGGCTAGTGCAATTTGGATTTATGAGAGATTTGGGAAATTCCTGATGTGGTTTTTAGATTTTGTATGGTGGGATGTCTCAAATGGTAGGTTTAGGGGTGGGAGTTAATTAAAACTGCCTGGAGCAGAAGGGTCTGACAACAAATGTTAATTTTGAATGGGTAGTGGCTATATCAAATAGTCTTAAATTTTCCAAAAAATTAAAATTATTTTCCTTTTGTAGTTCACATGTAGCCTAGTTTTGCTTCACAATTAATGCTTTTCTAAATTTAGTAAGATAAAATAAAGAAAATACCCCATATATTGAGGTTGACATTGAAAAGTACAACAGTTTTTCCATCATAGTGTTGTTTTTTTTTTTTAATTACTCAGAAGTCTAAAAAATACATAATAGTCCTTCTTTGTGAGTTATGTGGATTTCTCTGGGATAACTAAGTAGAAATGGAATGGCTGAGTTGAGGGCTACATCATTTTATTTTGACAGATAATGTGAAATTGTTGCCTTCAAAAAAGCTTTGCCTGTTTCTTCATCCACTTGAAGTAGGTGAGCATGCAGGTTATGTTGTATTCTTACCAACAATGGATTGTGTCAATATTTTTAGGTTCCTAGTTGAAAGATGTGAATGATATTTTGTTTTAATTTGTATTTCCTTAATTACTAGTGATATTAAGCATTTTTCTTTGTGTAAGGGTTTATGTTAATGCTATAGTTTACAAACCAAGCTACTTTAGTATTTATTAAATTAGAAAGTGATTAATGTGCATATAGTAGTGGGTGAACTATAATAACACTGAAACACTTGACTAATATTGTTAATTTTACTATAGACCAGCTAACTGTATGTTGTTCCCTATTCATATATATCATAATAGGAATAAGATGTAGAGAGATGGAATAGCATAGTGATTAAAAGTATGGAACTCTTGAGAGAGACTACCTGGAAAGAATATTGCTTCCAGCACTTACTGTTATATGACCTGGTTTAAGTTATATACCCTCTCTGTGCCTCAGATGCCTCATCTATGGATGAATGGATAAAGAAAATGTTTATACATGCAGTGGAATATTATTCAGCCTTAAAAATCAAGGAAATCCTGCCATTTGCAATAATGTGTATTAGCCTGGAATACTTTTGCTAATAGAAATAGACAAACACAGAAGGACAGATACTACATGATACCACTTATATGAGGAATCTAAAATAGTCAAATTCGTAGGAACAGAAAGTAGAATGGTGATTGACAGATGTTGGGGAAAGGACAAAATGGGAAGATATTAATGAAAGAGAATCAAGTTTCAATTATACAAGCTGAATAAGTCCTAGAGATCTACTGTAAGGCATAGTATCCATAGTTAATACTGTAATGTATACTTTAAAAATTTGCTAAGAGGGTTGATCTTATGTTAATCATTCTTATCACAAAATAATAGTAATTATAATGATAATAAATAGAGCAGAAGGAAACTTGGAGGTAATGATAGATTTATAGCATAGGTTGTGATGGTTTCATGGATGCATACTTATCTCCAGCTCATCAAGTTGTATACATTAAATAAGTATAGTTTTTTGTGTTTTAATCATGTTTTAAATAGTGGTAAAAAAAATTTATGAGAACAGTTAATATCTGTAAAATGCAAAGAATAGTGCCTGGTCATGTTAAAGTATAATTTCAATGTCTGCTAGATTAATTAATTACACTAATAAATTTTTTAAATTGAAATATAGAGATATAATTAAAATTTATATATAATATTATATTGGTTTCATTAGCAACTTAGGAATTCATCAGTTATGTATATTATTAAATGCCCACCATAATAAATGTAGTTACCATCTATCATCAAAGATATTACAATGTTATAAGCTGTATCACCTATGCTATAGCTCTATCCCTGTAATTAAATTTTTTTTTAATTTGAAGTTTATATCTCTTTATTCCCTTTATCTGTTTCACCCATCTCCCCCACTTCCCATGGTAACCAACAGTCCATTTTCTTGTGTTTATGAGTCTATTTCAGTTTTATTGGTTTTGTTTTTGAAGTCATATGGTATTTGTCTTTCTTTTCCTGGTGTATTTCACTTAGCATGATACCCTCTAAGTCAATCCATGTTGCAAATGGAAAGATTTCCTTCCTTTTTATGGCTGAGTAATACTCCATTGCATAAATGTACAACATCTTTATTCATCTGTCAATGAGCACTTGGGTTGCTTCCATATCTTGGCTATTATAAGTAATGCTGCAATGAACAATGTGTGCATATATATCTTTTTGAATTACTGATTTTGTTTTCTTCGGGTAAATTCTCAGAAGTGGAATTGTTGGGTCATATGGTATTTCTATTTTTAGTTTTTGGAGGAACCTGCATATTGTTTTCCATAGTGACTGGATCAGTTTACATTTCCACCAATGGTATAGGAGGGTTCCCTTGCCAACACTTGTTATTTCTTATCCTTTGACCAGCAGCCATTCTGACTGATTGAGGTGGTAACTCCTTGTGGTTTTGATTTGCATTTCCTTAATGATCACTGATGTTGAACATCATCTCATATATCTGTAGGCCATCTGTATATCTTTGGAAAAATGTCTATTTAGGTCCTCTGCCCATTTTTTAAACTGAATTATTTGCTTTTCTTGGTATTGAATTCTGTGCATTCTTTATATATTTTGCATATTAGCCTCTTATCAGATATATGTCATTTGCAAACATATTCTTGCATATGATAGGTTGCCTTTTTGTTTTGTTGAGGGTTTTTTTGCTGTGCAGATTTTTAGTTTGATGTAGTCCCACTTGTTTATTTTTGATTTTGTTTCCCTTGCCTGGGAAGACAGACATATCCAGAAAGAAATTCGTCATGCTGATGTACCTGACATTCTTGCCTATGTTTTCTTCTAAGAGTTTTATGGTGTCATATGTTACATTTAGGTCTTCAATCCATTTTGTTTACTTTTTTGTATGGTATAAGACAGTGCTCTAGTTTCATTCTCTTACATGTAGCTCTCCAGTTTTCCCAACACCATTAATTAAAGAGACTATCTTATCTTCATTATATATTCTTTTTTTTTTTTTTTGGTATCAATCTACAATTACAGAAAGAACATTATGTTTACTAGGTTCCCCCCTTCACCAAGTCCCCCCCACATACCCCTTCACAGTCACTGTCCATTTGCCTAGTAAGATGCTGTAAAATCACTACTTGTCTTCTCTGTGTTGCACAGCCCTCCCCGTGCCCCCCACGCACTATACATGCTAATCGTAATGCCCTCTTTCTTTCTCCATGCCCTTATCCCTCCCTTCCCACCCATCGTCCCCAGTCCCTTTCCCTTTAGTAACTATTAGTCCATTCTTGGGTTCTGTGATTCTGCTGCTGTTTTGTTCCTTCAGTTTTCCTTTGTTCTTATACTCCACATATGAGTGAAATCATTTGGTACTTCTCCTTCTCCGCCTGGCTTATTTCACTGAGCATAATACCCTCTAGCTCCATCCATGTTGTTGCAAATGGTAGGATCTGTTTTTCTCTTATGGCTGCATAAAATTCCATTGTGTATATGTACCACCTCTTCTTTATCCATTCATCTACTGATGGACATTTAGGTTGCTTCCATATCATGGCTATTGTAAACAGTGCAGCGATAAACATAGGGGTGCATCTGTCTTTTTCAAACTGGAGTTCTGCATTCTTAGGGTAGATTCCTAGAAGTGGAATTCCTGGGTCAAATGGTATTTCTATTTTGAGCTTTTTGAGGAACCTCCATACTGCTTTCCACAATGGTTGAACTAGTTTACATTTCCACCAGCAGTGTAGGAGGGTTCCCCTTTCTCCACAACCTCGCCAACATTTGTTGTTGTTTGTCTTTTCGATGATGGCGATCCTTACTGGTGTGAGGTGATATCTCATTGTGGTTTTAATTTGCATTTCTCTGATGATTAGTGATGTGGAGCATCTTTTCATGTGCCCGTTGGCCATCTAGATTTCTTCTTTACAGAACTGTCTACTCAGCTCCTCTGCCCATTTTTTAATTGGATTATTTGCTTTTTGTTTGTTGAGGCATGTGAGCTCTTTATATATTTTGGATGTCAATCCTTTATTGGATCTGTCATTTATGAATATGTTCTCCCATACTGTAGGATACCTTTTTGTTCTATTGATGGTCTCCTTTGCTGTACAGAAGCTTTTTAGCTTGATATAGTCACACTTGTTCATTTTCACCTTTGTTTCCCTTGCCCGGGGAGATATGTTCATGAAGAAGTCACTCATGTTTATGTCCATGAAATTTTTGCCTATGTTTTTTTCTAAGAGTTTTATGGTTTCATGACTTACATTCAGGTCTTTGATCCAATTTGATTTTACTTTTGTATGGGGTTAGACAGTGATCCAGTTTCATTCTCTTACATGTAGCTGTCCAGTGTTGCCAGCACCGTCTGTTGAAGAGACTGTCATTTCCCCATTGTACGTCCATGGCTCCTTTATCGTATATTAATTGGCCATATATGTTTGTGTTAATGTCTGGAGTCTCTATTCTGTTCCACTGGTCTGTGGCTCTGTTCTTGTGCCAGTACCAAATTGTCTTGATTACTGTGGCTTTGTAGTAGAGCTTGAAGTTGGGGAACGAGATCCCCCCCACTTTATTCTTCCTTCTCAGGATTGCTTTGGCTATTCGGGGTCTTTGGTGTTTCCATATGAAGTTTTGGACTATTTGTTCCAGTTCATTGAAGAATGCTCTTGGTAATTTGATAGGGATTGCATCAAATTTGTGTATTGCTTTGGGCAGGATGGCCATTTTGACGATATTAATTCTTCCTAGCCAGGAGCATGGTTGAGTTTCCATTTGTTAGTGATCTCTTTAATTTCTCTTAAGAGTGTCTTGTAGTTTTCAGGGTATAGGTCTTTCACTTCCTTGGTGAGGTTTATTCCTAGGTATTTTATTCTTTTTGATGCAATTGTGAATGGAATTGATTTCCTGATTTCCCTTTCTATTGGCTCACTGTTAGTGTATGGAAAAACCACAGATTTCTGTGTGTTAATTTTGTATCCTGCAACTTTGCTGTATTCTGAGATCAGTTCTAGTAGTTTTGGAGTGGAGTCTTTAGGGTTTTTTATGTACAATATCATATCATCTGCAAATAGCGACAGTTTAACTTCTTCTTTACCAATGTGGATTCCTTGTATTTCTTTGTCTAATTGCCATGGCTAGGACCTCCAGTACTATGTTAAATAACAATGGGGAAAGTGGGCATCCCTGTCTTGTTCCCAATCTCAGAGAAAAAGCTTTCAGCTTCTCACTCTTCAGTATGATGTTGGCTGTGAGCTTATCATATATGGCCTTTATTATGTTGAGGTACTTGCCCTCTATACCCATTTTGCTGAGAGTTTTTATCATGAATGGGTGTTGAATTTTGTCAAATGCTTTTTCAGCATCTATGGAGATGATCATGTGGTTTTTGTCTTTCTTTTTGTTTATGTGGTGTATGATGTTGATGGATTTTCGAATGTTGTACCATCCTTGCATCCCTGGGATGAATCTCACTTGGTCGTGGTGTATGATCCTTTTGATATATTTTTGAATTCTGTTTGCTAATATTTTATTGAGTATTTTTGCATCTACGTTCATCAGGGATATTGGTCTGTAATTTTCTTTTTTGGTGGGGTCTTTGCCTGGTTTTGGTATTAGGGTGATGTTGGCTTCATAGAATGAGTTTGGGAGTATTCCCTCCCTCCTCTTCTATTTCTTGGAAAACTTTAAGGAGAATGGGTATTATATATTCCTCTGTATGTCTGATAAAATTCTGAGGTAAATCCATCTGGCCCGGGGTTTTTTTTCTTAGGTAGTTTGTTGATTACCGCTTCAATTTCTTTGCTGGTAATTGGTCTGTTTAGATTTTGTGATTTTTCCTTGGTCAGTCTTGGAAGGTTGTATTTTTCTAGGAAGTTGTCCATTTCTTCTAGGTTTTCCAGCTTCTTAGCATATAGGTTTTCGTATTAGTCTCTAATAATTCTTTGTATTTCTGTTGGGTCTGTCGTGATGTTTCCTTTCTCATTTCTGATTCTGTTGATGTGTGTTGATTCTCTTTTTCTCTTAATAAGTCTGGCTAGAGGCTTATCTATTTTGTTTATTTTCTCAAAGAATCAGCTCTTGGTTTCTTTGATTTTTTTCTATTGTTGTATTCTTCTCATTTTTGTTTATTTCTTCTCTGATCTCTATTATGTCCCTTCTTCTGCTGAGTTTAGGCCTCACTTGTTCTTCTTTTTCCGATTTTGATACTTGTGACGTTAGACTATTCATTTGGGCTTGTTCTTCCTTCTTTAAATATGCCTGGATTGCTATATACTTTCCTCTTAAGACTGCTTTTGCTGCGTCCCACAGAAGTTGGGTCTTTGTGTTGTTGTTGCCATTTATTTCCATATATTGCTGGATCTCCATTTTAATTTGGTCATTGATCCATTGACTATTTAGAAGCGTGTTGTTAAGCCTCCATGTGTTTGTGAGCCTTTTTGCTTTCTTTGTACAATTTGTTTCTAGTTTTATACCTTTGTGGTCTGAAAAGTTGGTCGGTAGAATTTCAATCTTCTTGACTTTACTAAGGCTCTTTTTGTGGCCTAGTATGTGGTCTCTTCTGGAGAATGTTCCATGTGCACTTGAGAAGAATGTGTGTCCTGTTGCTTTTGGGTGTAGAGTTCTATAGATGTCTATTAGGTCCATCTGTTCTAGTGTGTTGTTCAGTGCCTCTGTGTCCTTACTTATTTTCTGTCTGGTGGATCTGTCCTTTGGAGTGAGTGCTGTGTTGAAGTCTCCTAAAATGAATGCATTGCATTCTATTTCCTCCTTTAGTTCTGTTAGTATTTGTTTCACATATGCTGGTGCTCCTGTGTTGGGTGCATATATATTTATAATGGTTATATCCTCTTGTAGGACTGAGCCCTTTACCATTATGTAATGTGCTTCTTTATCTCTTGTGACTTTCTTTGTTTTGAAGTCTGTTTTGTCTGATATTAGTACTGCAACACCTGCTTTTTTCTCCCTATTGTTTGCATGAAATATCTTTTTCCATCCCTTGACTTTTAGTCTGCGTATGTCTTTGGGTTTGAGGTGAGTCCCTTGTAAGCAGCATATAGATGGGTCTTGTTTTTTTATCCATTCAGTGACTCTATGTCTTTTGATTGGTGCATTCAGTCCATTTACATTTAGGGTGATTATCAAGAGGTATGTGCTTATTGCCATTTCAGGCTTTAGATTCATGGTTACCAAAGGTTCCAGGTTACTTTCCTTACTATCTAAGAGTCTAACTTAACTCACTTACTATGCTGTTACAAACACAATCTAAAGGTTCTTTTCTATTTCTCCTCCTTTTTCTTCCTCCTTCATTCTATATATGTTAGGTATCAAATTCTGTACTTTTTGTCTATCCCTTGATTGACTTTAGATATAGTCAATTTAATTTTGCATTTGTCTCACAATCAGCTGCTCCACCCTCCCTACCATGGTTTTACTACCTCTGGTGACAGCTATCCAACCCTAGGAACACTTCCATCTATAGCAGCCCCTCCAAAATAGACTGCAGAGATGGTTTTTGGGAGGTAAACTCTCTCAGGTTTTGCTTATCTGGAAATTGTTTAATCCCTCCTTCAAATTTAAATGATAATCTTGCCGGATAAAGTAACCTTGGTTCCAGGCCCTTCTGCTTCATGGCATTAAATACATCATGCCACTCCCTTCTGGCCTGTAAGGTTTCTGCTGAGAAGTCTGATGTTAGCCTGATGGGCTTTCCTTTGTATGTGATCTTATTTCTGCCTCTGTCTGCTTTTAACAGTCTGTCCTTATCCTTGATCTTTCCCATTTTAATTACTATGTGTCTTGTTTTTGTCTTCCTTGGGTCCCTTGTGTTGGGAGATCTGTGGATCTCCATGGCCTGAGAGACTATCTCCTTCCCCAGATTGGGGAAGTTTTCAGCAACTACCTCCTAAAGACACTTTCTATCTCTTTCTCTCTCTCTTCTTCTTCTGGTATCCCTATAATGTGAATATTGTTCCGCTTGGATTGGTCACACAGTTCTCTCAATATTCTTTCATCTTTAGAGATCCTTTTTTCTCTCTGTGCCTCAGCTTCTTTGTATTCCTCTTCTCTAGTTTCTATTTCATTTATTGTCTCCTCCACCGTATCCAACCTGCTTTTAATACCCTCCATCGTGCTCTTCAATGATTGGATCTCTGACCTGAATTCATTCCTTAGTTCTTGGATGTCTTTCCGTACCTCCATTAGCATGTTGATGATTTTTATTTTGAATTCCCTTTCAGGAAGAGTCACGAGGTCCATTTCATTTAAATCTTTCTCGGGAGTTGTATTAATAATTTTACTCTGGACAAGGTTCCTTTGGCGTTTCAAGTTTGTATATCCAGTGGCCAGAAGCTGTAGTCTCTGGAGGTGCTCAGCCCCTGAAGCAATGTCGGGGGTAGCAGGGGCGTGGTACTGGTGCCTGGGGGGAGGAAGAGCTATTCCCCGCCTCCTGGCTGCTGTGCCTGTCTCCACTGCCTGAGCCAGTGAGCCGGTCCCACAGGTATGTTTTTGTCCCAGAGCAGCCGGATATGGATCCCTGCTTTGCACAAGCCGCCGGGATCCCAGTATCCCCAGGAACTCTGGCTGTATTAACTTTCCAACCCGGTAGTCATGCGAGTTTCATGAAAGCACCATGAAATGTAGGTTTTTGCTCGCAGAGCAGATCTCCAGAGCTAGGTATTCAGCAGTCCCAAGCCTTCCACTCCCTCCCTTCTCCGTTTCTCTTCCTCTTGCCCGTGTGCTGGGGTTGGGGAGGGTCTTGGGTCCCGCGGAGACACAGCTCTGGTACGTTTCCCCTTTTGGTGAGGTCTGCTCTTTTCTCCAGGTGTATGCCGTCTGACGCTGTCCTCTTTCCTGTTGCTGTCTCAGGATTAGTTGCGCCAATTAAATTTTCTAATTATATGCAGTTTTAGGAGGAAGCCTCTGTTTGTCCTGTCATGCCGCCATCTTTAATCCCATCTATGGTCATCTATTTTTGAACAAATTGGAACAATAGCAAATTTTTTTACTCCCTTCTTGCACATTTTATGTTTATGAAGCCTTCTTTTACATCTTTTTAGTTTGTCATTTCCTTAATAATTTTTAGATGTGATTGATTATACTGCTTTTTGACCCTTCATGCTAGCTTTTAAGTGATTGATCTAGTACCTCTGTTATATGTTTAACAGTTTTCACTTTCATATTTTTCTCACTTGTAGGTTGGGTCTTTTCCCCTTCAAGATTCTTTATCATTTTTTTCTAAGGCTGGTGTAGTAATGGCGACTCTTCTAATTTATATTTATTTGTGAAGGTTTTTATATCTTCTTCCATTCTGAGTGACAGCCTTGCTGGATAGAGTATTCTTGGTTGGAGTTTTTTCTCTTTCAGTACTTGGAATATATCATGCCACTGTCTTCTGACGTTTGGAGTTTCTGCTGAAAAATCAGCTGATAGCCTTATTGGGTTTCTATCGTAGGTAATTCATTGCTTTTCTCTCACTGCTTTTAAGATTCCCTCTTTTTCTTTGATCTTTGACATCTTAGTAAGGAAGTGTCTTAGTGTGGACCTTCTTTGCTTTATGTTATTTGGGGCTCTCTCTGCTTCCTGGAGAAGGATTTGTCATTTCATTTATTTTATTCATCTCTGATTGGTTCTGGTTTATATTTTCTATGTCTTTGTAGAGGTTCTCTCTGAGTTCCTCCACTCTTCTCTCAAATCTAGTGAGCATATTTATAATCATTAATTTGGACTCTTTTTCCGATAGAGTGCTTAGTTCTTTTTCTGAAGTTTTATTATTTTCTTTATTTTCAAGCATATTCCTCCATCTCCTCATTTTGTTTGAACTTTCTGTGTTTGATTTTATAAAGTAGTTATGATTGACCTTTTGTAGGGAAGGTCCCCTGGGTAGACTGCATGTACCTGGTGGTTGTGACTGGGTGGCTGGAGGCCTATTGATCATGAGCCAGGGGTGTCCTGGCATCAAGGTGTGATTAGCGGGGCCCAATTGGGGAAGCTCCTACTGAGTACTATGGGCTCTATCCTGGCAGGGAGGCAGCGGACTCAAACATGGCCTCAGGTGCTCTCACGGGTCTGATGTGAGTGGCTTCACAACTGTGGTGCAGGCCTAGGCTCAGGCACAGTCCCCAGGGGTTAACCCCACCTCCACTGCTTGAGACTTTGCACCTGTGGTACAGCAGTAGGCTAGGAATGCATTCAGGGCTCCATAGTTGCCAGCTCTGCAACCACATTGCAGCTGCTCACAGGTCTAGGCCTCCAGAGAAGGCCCAGCCCTGTGGCTACTGGCTCTGAATCTGAGGTGCAGCAGCAGCTTGGGCATGCAGTGACTGCTGGCTCCAGGGAAGCCTTACCTCTGCAGCAACTGGGTGTGTGCCCATGGTGCAGCTGTGACCAAAGTGCTTTCTCCATAGGTTGGTGGCAACTGGCTGTGCACCCTTGGGACAACTGTGCTCTGAGCACACTCTCTGACTGACATGTCTGTGTGTGGCTGGGGGCTGGGGAGCCACCTACACCAAGTGTGAAATAATGTGTGCACCCCATCCCTGCTCCCTATGTCACTATCAATGTGGAAAAGGAGTGCAAAGAATGATGCTCACCAGACCTATTATCTAGAGAGAATTCTGGCCATTTCCCAACCAAATGGTGGGTATTTTAGTTCTAAAAATCAGGTTTTTTCACTTAATGTCTAGATGTACTTTAAAGCACAGCTTTTTTTTTTTTTTTCTATGCTCCAGGGCAGGGAATCTGCATCCTAGTTCTTAAGCAACATACCTCCCCACTGCAGATCCTTGAGCAGGGGGTGGGGTTCCCTCTGTTACTGTGTTTTAATCTTTCCTGCCATTTTATGTGTTCTTTCCATTCCTCCTTGCACAGAAGGTGTTCACTCAGTCCTCAGTTCTTCTTCAAGATGAATTGCTGTTTGTAGGTGTAGGTTCGATTTGAAAGTGGGATGAGGTGGGTTCAAGCTCTTTCAATGCTGCCATCTTCCCAACTGTTCAAAATTAATAAATTTGATTGCATATTGAGTACATATAATTCTTTAACCCAGTAGGATCTCAGCATTTTTAATAAAACTTCACGATGCGAAGATGTACTATAGCTCATGTGTTGTTTAAATACAACATCTGTAAAATATGCCTTCTAAGTATCTTCTAGAGTGATTATTAAATTGAAATGAATCTAAAATTTTCCCTTTTTTCTTAAATGAGTTGGGTGAAGAAAGAATTAGTTTCGTTTTCAAATGTTCATATGATTGGTCTTGAGAAACTAAGACTTTCGTTTGGTGCAACGGGTGGTAGTGTGATATGGTTGGAAAAAACCCACAGATTTTTGAAGTTGGAAAGAACAGGGTTCGAAACCAGCTCTGCCACATAATAAAGCTGTTTCTATATTCATAGGGTTTTTGTGAACATTAAATGTGGTAACATATGGAAAATACATAGACCAGTGCCCTGGTACCCCATAAGTGGTAATTGCAGCTGTTATAATGGTCTCTTCTCTGCCCTCCTAATACTTTATAGATATCTTTATCATGATAATTATCACATTGTCCCATGCATATTTGTTTCTGGGTATGACCTTTACAGGGCTGTGGCTTTCCTGAAGGCAAGAATATTGTGTCTCCGTCTATCTTTGTATCTCTCTTGCAGAGGTTGTGGGCTGGCAACTGCAGACTGTTTTGTTCAGCTACCATTTTTGGTCCCACAGTGTTTTAAATTTGAACGGCTTGCTGACATTTAAGTTAGGAGACTTCATGTTTAAAAAACAAAATAAAACAAGACTCCTTGCTTGTGGCTTCTTTCAGAGAGTCAGAGAATTCTGGCAACACTGAACCCCAGACTCTCCATAGCAGCTGTTCTGTAGTAGCAGCTTCTCCCTTGGATGAGTCATGTTCTCTGGTATGCTATAGTCCCCAACATCCTAGTATCACTTCTTCAAAACTAAGGCCAACTGCCATTTGTTCATCACATTTCACTCATTTATATTACCTATCTGGCTGCTCACTAGACTCTTGTGTTTGAGAAAGCTGCTCTAGTGACTATCAGAGAGACTCTAACTTAGGAAGTGCTGACAAATGCTTATTGAATGGATGAATGAAAGAACTGTAAACATATAGAAATATAGGTTTACCAGATTTACTTTAAAACATAAAAGGTGATATGGTCTAGCTGTGCTTTAGTGCTTTATTTCTTTTTCAGTATATATAAAGCATGAAGGAGTGGTAATGTTGGGGTGTCAAAGAGGTTGCTCTAAAATAACTGGCTTTCATTGGATATGATTGCCAGGCTGCCACAATTTTCAAGGATAGACACACTAAAATTCATTTAATACTGGCATAGTGCAGTGAAAAATGACAAAAAATAAAATATGATCAAATGTACTTGCTATTTATTTTGGAATGCATGACAATATCTATTCAATTGAGTAAAAACATACAAACAACACCCAACTGTGTTTGAAGACAGAGTATCTTTGATCAGAATCTCTGAAATATCCCTTTGAAATAGCTGTTAGTGTAATAAACTTTATTAATTTATACCTGACAATAATTTGGGATTTATGATTTCTTAGTCTAGTTGAACTAATGTATGTCCCAAATCTGTGAAGGAAGAGTTAGCCAACTACTCTACATTCTTTGCCAAAATGTGGGTAACATTTCTGGCAAGGAATGTAGAGTAGGGGTTGATCTACTGAAAAAGAGCAAAATTTTCTATTGCTAGTTTGCATCATAGTGCAGTAAAAAAGAGAAAGTGCCTTAGAATCCTATTTATTTCCTTTTGAATCCTGCTTTTGCTACTGACTTGGAGAGGTTGGATCCTCAGTTGCTTTTTCTATAAAGAAAGAATAAAAGCTGCATTGAACTTGATAGTGGAATTTGAGAATATATTCTTGTAAAGCACCTGACAGAACCTTTGCATTTTGTTTCTCTGCCTGGCACCCTTCTGGACTTGTACTTTCTCATTCAGGATTCAGCTCCTCTGAAGTAGAGAATGAATGGTAGGAATCTAGTATCACCCTTTGTAGAACTTGCCTAATTCTGAAATTATCTTGTTTACATATTCACTTATTTATTTTCTGTCCCTCCACCTCCCACTCCCTGAAGACAGAGACTTCGTTTCTTTTAGTTACTACTACAAAATAGCACCTTCTTCATAGTAGAAACTCAGCTGATACTCATTGACTGGCTGGAGAACTGAATGAATGCTCATGAACTGTTAGCACTCAGTGAATGTACTTGTTAAGTTTAGAATAAGTTTGTTGCTTGTAAATCCAGTGAGAATTTCTTCTAGCACTTTGTTAGCAATACATTTTGTTTTTCCTTTAAAAACACTTTTTAATGTCACTCTAACTTTTAGCACTAATAAAAAGATGATCTGCTTTTTGTATGGAGGCAGATTTTATGTTTAATTCTTAACCCTCTTCTCTAGTCCCATCTGCATTTTTTTCATTCATTCAATTCAGTTATTTATTTACCTTAAAAAAATCCTGTAACAAGTGTATTTGCATTGTAAATAACTGTTCACAAACTTTGTTACTAACCAGATTTAGTTCCTTAAGAGAGCATAGAGGTCTGCATCTTGTTCACCCAGCGCTTTCTTTGGTGTGTTGTAATCATTTAAGAACGGATGATCAGTAAGAACTTACTGAATCAATAACGGACTGAGTTTGATACTGGTAGTGATCAGACCTGCATCCATTACATCTGTCTCTTTCTAGGTTACTCATATGAATACCTCAGGAAACTTGGCCCAAAAAGTAGGAGTTAATTTTGAATCATCACTCTCTCAAATAAAAACTGGCCAGGTAGACAGTTAACATTATTTAAGTTACATTGAAGTCATTGTAATCATTTCTAGGTAATCATTTTGTGAATGAATGAGAATGAACTGATGAATTATTAGATTCATATAATGTGGTAGCTATGTAAGGCAAACTTAAATATTTAAACAAGTTTTGATTATCTTGCATATTTAATGATTATAATATAGTCCATTATTGCTTTTTTTTTTAAGTAAGATAGATTTACATGTATTCTACCACTATTCATTCAATATTGGGGTACTTAACAGCATATAGTTCCTACTGATACTTATAAGCTACTTAAAAATCCATTATTCCAAACAATGAAAATATAAGTAAAAAGTTAGCACAATATTTTTACCATTATGTCCTAAGGACTACAAAGAAAGAGAATGAGATGAAGCATGTAAATACATAGTTTTATCAATGGTATGTTTTCATGTTGCTCTATATTCTCTACTTCCTTAAGTAATCTTAGTACATGGCGATTAGAATAGCTACTTAAATTTAAATTAATTAGAATTAAATAAAGCTAAAAATTATGTTACTTAGTCAAACTAGGTATATTTTAAGTGCTCAGTAGCCACATGGGGCTAGTGGCCACCCTATAGGACAGCACAGATATAGAACATTTCTGTCATCACAGAAAGCTGTTAGCACTAGTAAACCATCACATACACAATTCCTTGAGCCTTTATTTTGCTGCATTGTACATTAAATTTTTTTTGTTTATAATTTGAAATGAAGTTTAATATGTTCTAGAAATACTACCTCACTAACTTCTTGAAATTTCTTCTCCCCAAATGATTGCTTTATCAACTATATATTAAGTCGACATGTTTTTTTCTTTGTTTTTCCATTTATTAAGATACTCAACATCTGACGTTTTCACCATTGTTTTCATATTCTAAATTGTGTGAATACAGTTGAAGTAATGCCTCTAGGTATTATTTACTTTTTAACAGCATATGACAGTATCTCCATGTACCTCTTTTATCATATACAATGAAAAAAAACCTTATTAAATGGTGATTTTTTTCCCCCTTTATCTTATTAAGTAAATTATATGGTCCTTTTTTATGGAAGCCTCCATAGTTAGAGATGTAAAACAGCAATTTCTTGGTTCTATAGCATGACATAGCTCAGAGCTGAGATTAGAGAAACCCCGTAGAGTTGTTAATACTTGAGGGCATCCCCAACTAGAAAAGTATGTGAATTTAGGAATGGGAGGAAGGAAGGATCTGCTTTAAATTTAGTGTAGGGTCACTGAATCTTAATGATAGATTAAACAAGGGAGGTAGAATAATGAATAGGGGTATGCTGTGTGTAGCACTAATACCAGAAGTCCATGGTTTGTGGAGGTTTTTTAATGTTCTTTCCCATATGGTTTTGAATAGAGTAGGTTATGGCAGAGATGAGCTAAGGAATAGCTTTGTTAATGAATAAATAGGAGTAATTTTTTTAACATGAGACTTCAGGCAGTTTATTTAGAATGCCTGCTTATTTAATGAATCATTTTTTTTTTAATTTTCTGATCTTAATAATATATTAAGTGGGGATGGTAAGGTACTCCTGTTATTTTCTTTATAAAGTAGCTATATTTACAATTAAGAGCCAACTCTAACAGTGAAATCCTTGAGGTGGGATTTTAACTGCTGTAATTAAAAGCCATTTGTATGGAGCTTCTGAGTTTTGGCAGCATCAGTCCTTAGTTAGGATTTGGTGTGCAATATTAGACTTTCGTTCATAGTGTCAATTCATTTTGATAAGCTTTAAATTGTCAGAACCAGTTTCCAACTGTACCTCATTCACCTAAAATTAACTAGGTATGTAATTTTGGTGCTTACCCTCTTATTATAACTTTGCTCTTAGCCAAGGCTGCTTTTTTTTCCTTAAGATAACCCCTCTCTGCCCTCCCACCCACACGTCTCTCAGAGTACTGCTTGAAATCTTGGGAAGTAGCAAGTTAGAATAAAAAACCTGACTGGACACACTTATAAATATCTTTCAGGGCTCTTCTTTGGAAGAGATTATTTAATATTTCCTAAAGGAGAGGTTAAATAGGTTGTCTCTGCTGTCTTGGTTAAGTAGAGTGAAGGAAAATGTAACTCTCCTGACTCCAGGGCCCCAAATGCAAACACTGGCCTAGTTGTTCCAAAACTTTCTCCTTGATGTGGGTGACTTGAATGGTTTATTTTCACTTGATGAGCCACACCCCCAGGCCACTTTAGTATTCATGGCAGACCCCAACACTAAGTCCCTTTGTTGTCTTTGTTTTTTGCATTTTTTTGTTAACAAGAAAAGATAAAATTTTAAGAGACCTGATTATAGACTGAGGTTCCATTACTGATGGTTCCCACCACTTTTTTCAGCTTCTCAGAGAAGGGCAAAGGCCCGGATGGGCAAAAGAAAGTAGCAAAGCAAACATAAACATCATATCTGAGCCTCAGTGTGGTGCTATCAGAGTAGGAAAAGATAGTCTTTTATCAAAGTGTAAAGATGGGTCTTTGCCAAAAACAGTAAGATTGTCAGCATTTTAAAAAATATAAAGTTTGCTAAAGAAGCAATGGTCTTGAAGAAAAAATAATTTGAAGAAGAAAGAAGAAATGAATTAAGAATTTTAAAAATCTGCATTATCGTCCTGATTTACACACTAAATAACTGAAGACATTTGGGCAAGTAGTAGTTTAATTTGTGTGTGTATGTGAAATTTAAAAGAAAATACAGTTCTATAAAAAATGAATTGGTAGAGTAGATTAATGGCATTGCCACACATCTTCCTTAGAGATGTAATTTTATTTCAAAACTTACACAGAGGTTGCAGATGAAACAAATACCTGATCAGAGTTTTACTTGTCCAAATCAAAAGCATAGAAGATGGGTTGGCAAGAGAGCCCAACTACTGAGAGAAGAAAAAGTGGAATAACAAGGTAGAGCATAATTGCTCTACTGTATATTGGCAAGTAGAAGAAGCAGGCCCATAGTGTAAATGTCTTCATATTCTTTTATTCCAGACAAAACTACATTACTCTAGGGTGGAGACTCAAAAGAGCCTTTGCTAACCCTCACATTATACAGTTTATTTACCATTTAATTGTTTTTCTCCTTTCACCATGATTTATTTTCCTTGAAAGATTTTTATCTTGCTGTTTCTTTCCCAGCTGTGTGTGACACCAGGCACTGCCCTCTTACTGAGAAGGCAGCATTCAGTTGTTGACACAATAAGTTGCTACTTGATCTGGCAGTTGTCTTTTCTCTACAGCACTTAAAAGTGCAAAACTGACAGTCTTGTAACTGCTCTTCGTTCCCTGTTGCAGCACAACAGGTGTGAAGAGGCTCACTTGCTCTCATGACAGAGGTTTTGCCTGTAGTTTATTACCACTTACTGCCTGCCATTCAGAGAAAGTATAAATGATCTCATGGAAAATTCTTACATGTTACAGTTATAAAAGTGTCAGGCAGAAAAAGCATTTTAAAGATAAGTTATCACACCCTATATTTTACAGAAGAAGAAATTCAGGCTAAGAAAGATATGTTATAGTCATGGAAGAGTCTAGACTTCAGTCTCATAAAACTAAATTCGGTTTTAATCTCACCATTTACTCGCTGGAGTAACCTTAGGCAAATTACTTATTGTCTCTGAGCCTCAGTTTCCAAATTTGTGTAAAATGAAGATAATAATACATATAAAAAATCATTATGAGGATGATATGTTAACATAAAGCCAAGTTCTTGGTCTATAGAAGATGTTCAGTAAGTGTTCAATACCCATTCTCTTTCATTCCCCTTTCCTTTGCTCAGGGTCACTCAGATAATTAGTGGTACAGCTGAAATGGAAACCAGGTTGTTCTGACTCTTAAGTGCATGTCTTTACTTTGAATCAAAACAAAAATATTTGATTTATTTCAGAAATCCAGAAACTTTAAAAAGATATACAGAAAAAAATAAAATGAGTCATAATCCAATGGTACGAGGAACAAATTTTAACATTTGTTGTTTATCTTTTTTCTGTGCATACATGCATTAAACATACATATGTACATATACATATATGTGTATGTGTAACAAGTAGAAATGTATATAATTTAGCAACCTTGTTTTTCTTTGACATATAGCAACTTTTAATATTAGTAAATATTCTTCTACATAGGGATCAGCAAATTTTTCTGTAAAGGGCTAGATAATATTTTTAGGCTTCACAGGCCATACAGTCTCTGCTGCATCTATTCAACTCTGCCTTCATGGTAAAAGCAGCCACAGACAGTGTATAAACAAATGGAAGTGGTGATTTCCGGTACAACTTTATTTACAAAAACAGACAGCAGAATGGATTTGGCCTCTGGGCTGTACTTTGCTGACACTGGTTTTGCATCATCATTTTAATGGATGCATGATGCTTCACTTAGTTATTTAACTATTCTATTATTGGATATTAAGATTGTGCCAGTTTTATGTGTATATGATGATAAATAAGGCTGCAGTGAATATCCTTGTAGCTAAATATTTGGTTTACATGTTTGATTATGTCCTTAAGATTATTTGTACACTGCTTCTGGCATCATATCAAATTGTTTGTCTCCTAAATTCAGACTTAAAAGTCAAAATATTTCTGGTATATAAGAATTTCTTGGTTTATGTGACCAATCTTTGAAGTAGTACATAAAATTGAACTTTTATAAAATAGCTCTAAGTTAAAGTAAAACACCTAAACATATTCTTATAATTGATCCAGTTATTTAGAGGATTGACTTTTGATTTAATTGATGTTTCCTTTATAGGAGGAATTAGAAATTGATTAGTTTACTTGATTTTAAAAGGGGAAATTTTAAGAGCACCTATTGAGTGACTGATGTTTTATTCATTGCAGGCAGTAAAAAACATTTGTAGCTATTATGTCATTAAATACTTAGGAAAGCTTTGCTCTCTAATGGCTTCCATAAAGTATAGAGAGGAAATAAATATTGCCCTCTGGGACAAGATCTTGACTGGCTTTTATGAGATTAACCTCTTACTGTTTTTCCTTTTGGTTTTGTTTCAGCTAGCCTATGAAAGACAAAACAAACAACAAACAGTTTAGTCTTTCATTTGCTTCAAACATAGTTCTCTGGTATGTAGAGACATTTCTTCAGTTCAGTTGATGTGTATAGGTATCTTCCAGGTTTACTTAGGTGACCAATAGATAATTTATTTTGGATTTTCAGTTTTAAAGCCATGTCCAAATATGTATTATAGCCATAAAGCATTCACATGTAAGCTTAAGGCCAAAAAAAAAAAAAAAACCCTAAATATTAACACAGATTTTGAATGATGATTATTTATCAATTATTATCAATTTTTTCAGTGCTGTGAAGTCTGTAGTGAAGAGGTAGTGCCATCACTCATTAATTTCTTTGACTAAGAACAATCACTTTATCATTCAAACAAAATTAAAGCCTTTCTAGAATTTCTGTAAGAAATTAATCATATTCATTCTAAAAAATAATGGCCGCCTTAGGCAAAAAGTTCAAAGAACTTTAGAATCAGTAAACTAAAGAGGTCTGGCTGGCTATTTAGGAGAATCTATAAAATTTACATATCCCAAATCAGTGCTTCTTAAATTTCAGCTGGGCAAGAATTACCTAGAGGTCTTGTTAAAACAGATTGCTGGACCCCAGAGTTTCCAATATATTAGGTCTGGGTGGGTCCCTCACATTTTCATTTCTAATAGTTTCCAAGTTATAGTAATACTGCTTGTTCAGGTACCACACTTTAAGAACTACATTCTATTTTTTGTTGTTTATGATTTTGACTTGTGCAACTTCACAATTTCTCTAAACATTTTTCCCCCCAGAAAATTCTTAAAATTTAGTATTTTTTCTATTTGTGAAATATACTCAGCATTGCTTATCTAAGTATTTTCTTAGCACCTTAGGAATTCTTTTTTAAAATCAGGTTTAACCTTTAAAGATATTAATTAATTTTAATAAGTTTATGATCATTAGTTCAGTCACTTTAAATGTGATCTAACTTTGCAATTCTTATATCATTTTCACCACACCAAACTTTTCAAATAGGAAATTATGAATACAACCATGCTTCTAATGAAGGTGTTAGATCTTATCCTTGGTAGTTTCTTCAGGATGACTAAATTCCAAACATATACATTCAAACTAGTTTCCATATTTCCATATTTGATTAGCTTTTTTGTCATAATTCCCAGTAACCTCTTAAGATGCTAGTTGTCAGGTTTCGTTACAGATGAATATCAGGTGTAATAAGTTTTTTAAGTATGGTATACAAAGCAAAATTTATAGTTGCTGAAATGATGAATTCAGTTAAATGTTGTAAAGAGCAGAATACAGTCAGTTCAAAGCCTGATTGAGAACAACCTGAATTTTGTAGTTTTCTTCAGACAACATCTTCATTGTTTTCTGGAAAGATGGTATTTCAGAAAAAGAAATCTCTCTAGTTACTGTTCTTATGAGGAGAGAATTGCTGAGTCTTTTAAATGGTTAATGAGAAGA
Organism: Manis pentadactyla; assembly: GCF_030020395.1. NCBI lineage: Eukaryota > Metazoa > Chordata > Mammalia > Pholidota > Manidae > Manis > Manis pentadactyla. The sequence continues at coordinate 40,285,422 of NC_080022.1, read as the reverse complement.
AGTAATAGTTAAACACTTGGAGCATTGATTTCTGATTTGAATTCTCCAACACAGGCCAGCCCTGAGGGAAGGGGAAAAGAGCTTGCTAATTAACATTTGATTACTGATGCCACCTTCTCATTCCCCTTGCACCATCCGGTTTCAAGTAGTTTTGTTCCGGAAGGATTTTTAGGAGGATTTTAACTTGCATCTTAGTAAAACAAATCCATGTACAACTTCAATGAGTGTACAACATGTTCAAAAAGAAAAAATCCCCCTTAGACATGAAGTATGTGTTCAAAACTCAGTCTGAATCAGAAGTGATTGGTTTTTTAACTATAAGCCTTTCAGAGCCCCAGTGATTGCTAGGAAACTGGAACTGAGCCTAGTCTGTATGCCTTATTTTGATTTAAACACAGACACACAAATACTTATTTGTTCAATGCAGTTATTATTTAGCAAACTCTTTAACCAGACTATCATTTGATAGTGTGAAGTGCTTGGAATTCAAAGTTTGATATAGTTAAAGTTTGGGCAAGCTCAGGTTCTGGTATAACCAAAGGCCTTTTTCTTCTAAGATTGGTAAAATAATGAAATAGATGTCTGTAGTTTCAGAGTGCTTTTTTGTAAGGGTTGTAATTTGCCATCGTATTCTTAGTTCAGAAAATCAAGAAATTGGAGTGCTAACAAATTGATAGCAGTTCTTGCTATTTTGTTTCTGTTTTTTGCTATATTAAAATGTTTGATATGTGACAAATCATGGGCCAAATTCTAAAATGTTAAAGATATTGCAATAAATTAATAGAACTTTACAACTGTATCACTTAGCTAGTAGTATTCTGGCAAAACCATATCCTCACTGATTTAGTTGATGGAATAGTTATTTTGAAAACCAATGTGACAGGCTTTATTTTTCAATGAGATCTCATGAGGGGAAAATATTACTTAGTCTTTTTTTTTAATCCAGACTTTAAAAAACCTAAGACTTTTCTTCATCTAAGAAAAAAATTCACCTGTAAGTTTTAGTATATCTGTATTTCTTACCGGGAATTGTATGCAGTTTTCCTTTTTCATATGTTGTATTAACTTTTTACTATTTTTTTCCATTTTCAAGCCTTAATAGTTATATTAAACTTTCCTTCACTACTTGCTTCTTAAATATATTTAGCTCCTCTTTTCCTGTACCTAGGATTAACCCTAATATCTTCATAAAATCATAGGATTTTAGGGCTTTGAAAATCAGAAGTGGTCTTGTTTTATCCTCTTCTAATAGTGAATAAAGTAAATCTCACAAAGGTTCTACCAGCTTGCCCACATTAACAGCCAGGCAGAATTGGGACTAGAAATCTAGTTCTCTGCCACTTGCTATGCCATAATACCTGAAATTTTGTGGCTTCCCTAATGTCAGAATCTGCTTTCACTTGGTAATACCTACAAGACATTTAAAATTCCCTGAAATGTTTTCCACTAGTTTGACCAAATTTAGTTCATGAGGAATGATTTTATTATACCTGACAAAGTTACCTACTAAGTTTTATATATTTCCATTTGAATAGCTACAAACAACTCATTTGAGGCTAATCCGAGCCTCAGAATTTAGCCTTAACAGCATAACTTTGTAAGAATTTTTGTCTAAGAAATTCTGATAAAATTTAACTAAAAAATAAAACCATTTGAAAATGTATGGAACTCAAGAGAGAGTTTTGTGGGAAATGAGTATCTTAGATAATTTTATATTGAACAGGTCATGATAAAATGATCTTTTCCCCAGTGCTATGTTTATCACTGAAAATTTCCATAATGAGGAATAAAGTTTGAAGGGAAGATCATCACTTAGCTTTTCACATTTAATTAAAGTGTGTAAGTAAATGTTTATTACAATGAAAAGCAAATAATAAAGAAACAAATCAGTATTCTACACTATTTCAAGTTAATCTGATATTTACTTTTTCACAAACAACTATCTCATCTAAAGCAATGGGGAAGAAATGAAACTGTCTTTTTAGAACAAACTGGAAAATCTGTCAATCTAGAATGTTGATCCAAAATACATACAATTTATAGCATAATTTTGATGTTCAGCTACTAATCAAAACATTGTTTCTTCAGAACTAACTGAAACGTTTGCATAGTTTAGCAGTCCGAAATCTCATGGATTTAGAGCTTAATACATAACAAGAATTCAAAAGATTATGGAAATTTGGCATGATCTTGAGCCAATGCTGTTCAAAGAAAATGTGTAAGACAAAAAGGCCCTTAGGAAGTGTTACCTGTGAAGTGCCACTTATCCCTAAGTGGAATTTAACACAAATCTCTGAAGATGAAACTCTATCAGAAGTAACAGAATAATAGCAATTGGTCATACCAACCGTAACAACCCACTCCGTGTGTGTGTGTTCTTTCTGCCTCTCTCAAATCAATCACTCTTGCAGTTTCTCTCTTGTCTCCTTTGCTTCCCTTCCCTTTTGTTCTTCCTCCTCCATTCCTCCATCCTTCTTCCCTCTCTGAGAGATCTCTGTGTCATTTGACTCATGATGACCTTAAATTCATCTGCGTCATTTTATACACAGCTGTATTTGTCATTCTAGTTTCCTAGAATACTAATTTTTTTTAAGTACCATTTTTATTTTTGCTTTGTATATATTTTGGATTTTTCCTTCCATACAAGATTGTGAGTTAAATTTGATTAAATAAAACCATCAATAAAGATAGTAGAGTTTTTATATCTCCTAATAAAACCATCACTCATTTTGTACTTTTGCTAATTTTATCACTTGTCTTTCTTTCATATAAGGGGAAATCTGCCTATGGTTACAGCATTGGAAATCATGGAATTATTTTTGAAAAAGTAGTTTGCTTTCACTTAGATTTTTGTTTAGTAATTGTGGTTTAACACGAGATTCTTTTAGCTTAATCTCAGAAACTCTGTGATTTAGCTTTTCCGTTAGAACAGTCAAATATTAGCCTGATATGCTTTACATTGTACCCTCCTAGTCAAGTTCTGTCTGCATTAACCAGTTTATTCTGTGACAGGTTGCTTAACAGATGTCATTCTGGGAGAACAATGAAGCCAAATACTTGTGCAATGGCTAACATTACTCTAACTTTGATCACTTTTGTGCAGCACATCAGTCTGGCGTTGTGCTTTATACCAACATAACACTATAGCCAGAACATGCTTTTCAGGCTTAGAATAGCAAAGGAATGCTATTCAATTCAGTGCAGTTACAGATGAGTTAATGGAAGAAGAAAAATACTGTTTATTTCATACTACCCTATTGTTGTGTTTTGGAATTAAGGTGGAATTTAAAGAATTCCACTCTGAAGTTATTAGTTTATATACTCAACTCATAGTATTTGTGTATATTCTCCAAAGCTGGGGTAGCCTTTCCACCTTTCCAACAGATGTAAATATTTGTCCTGCTTTTCTTCCCTGCACCCCGCCTCCCCCGCCACACACACACACACACAAAATAGCTGATGGAGTTTGGTGTATCTAGACAACATAATTCAAAAATAAATTTAAGAAAGGAACTTGTTTTGTCTTGAGGCCTGAAGTCTCCTCATACTCTGTTCTACTGTTCTTTCCTTTTCTTTTATTAATGTAATGCTTTGGGTATATGAACACCTTTTTCCTTAAGAGCACTAACGTTTAAGCATGAATAAATAGCCTTAGCTAGTGCAAGTGGCCAGAGGTTAACCTACTTGCATTTGGTTAAATCGTTCGGTTGATAATGACTAATGAAAATTTCCAAACTTGATGTGACTGACCATAAACAAAATATTGCATGGTAGACTGGCCATTGCTAAGAACCTCTAAAGAAAAGCTGGTTTGTTTGAACTGAGTGAGGATCAAGCCATGCCCCCAAGCTCCTCAGTTCTCATTTACTAAGTCTTTTTTTCACAGGTGTACATTAGAGATAAAAATAGATTGAGTTCCATGTTTTGTTTTGTTTTGTTTTTTTCCTTTCCCCAGTGACTATATATCTCCATTTCACTGGAAGGGTAACTTAGATGTGCTTATGTATAATAAATAGTAATGTGATACTGAATGCTGTAACTGGACAACATGGTACTTTTAGGCTGCTGCATTTTTAAAACATGAATGACTGCTGCTTATTTTCTATATTGAAGTTGTATTATAGAACAGATTATATGCAACATTTCAATACTAGCTTCATTAATACAGTAGGGTAATACTGTAACTAACCTGAAGAATTAGTTAAGATGCATGATTTCTCCATTCTTAGAAATTTGTTCATTTATTTGATTTGTAAATATGGGATGAAATAGAACTTTTATAACCTATTTAGAAAAAAGAAGAAAGATATACTTCTTAATTACTAGACAACATAAAATTTAAACTTCAAATATTTTATTCTGTTAGAATTACCTACTCTTCTCTTAAACTGAAAGACATAATGTTACATGTTGAGAAAATTAGTTTTTCATCTTTAATAATACTTAAAATGAAAAGTATCATTACTATATTTTCAGGAAGGGCCTAAATAGTATATAAATATATGGCTCTCAGTTAATAACCACTTTGTTGAAATAGTTTTTGATTTAGGATAATTTCAAAGAAATAACTTATGCTGCTTTTATTAATAAATTTTTATATCTTTGAAACTTATATCAAACAGAAAACTTCAGATTTTTCCTCCTGCCCCCTCCCCAAAAAGACTATCACCCATCTCTCCCCTACATGGAATCCTGAAATATCTTTTGTCTGAATCTTGAGTCATTTTAAAAATCAAATAGATTATAAAAATTTATAATTATAGTCCATCCTAGGTGAATCATGTATCTGAAGTTTCTTGACTGAAAAGAAACTTGAAACCATCCAAGAATATAAAAACAATTAATAAGATGCTGTTTCTTGAACTATTTCATCTAGCCTTCATTGAGAATCTGCTTTCAGATTTGACTTAGATTTTTTTTACAAAGGTTTTCTGATGTGTGTGTTTCTAGTTTCAAGTTCTTGTCTTGAATATAAAAGAAAACAGAGGAAATATAGTGTATATCACATAAACTGACTGGCAACTATTATAAGTCATGTGAAAACCCTATTTTAATTATGCTCTTTCTTTTGTATAGGTAAAGAGAAATGTATATGACCTTACAAGCATCCCTGTTCGCCATCAGCTATGGGAGGGCTGGCCAATTTCTGCCACAGATGACTCAGTAAGTGACAGTTGAGTTATCAGGTTCATGTCATCCTCTCTCTTTTGCCACTTTCATTGTTATTGGCTGCTATAATAAGCAGGCTCAAATGCTTTGTATGTTCCATTGAAAGAATTCTGTAAGTCAGATAATATGAAAATAAGAATATTTGTAATAATTCAAATTCACTTACAGAACAAATGTCATAAGCCCCATGTATCAGCAGTCTGTTGGTAAGGTTACATTATCTGTCAGGAACTTGATGCTGCTTGATTTGACCAAAATTTTTTCCTGAATTACAGATATCTCAATATAACCTAATCATTATATTTAACTTTAATACTACATTTCCTTGTAGACTGGCACTTTTTTAAAAAGTTACTTTTTATAGTTAATATTATTAGCACTCTGTTCTTAAATTTACCTATAATTTTTACTACCATAAAAAAACTGGAAGAAAAGATTGTCATTTTTACCTATTATTATATCTACTGAAAGTGGTTTCCCCACTATAAATTTTGAAACCTTTCCCATCTCTACCCTGCAGGGATTATTCTTTTCTAAGAGAGTAAATTTTATCGTCTAAGAAAACCAACTGAAATTAATTATATCTTAGCCACTTTTATCCATAATCTTGGTTGTTCTAAACAGATTCCCATTTTTTTAAGTAAAAAATGAGGATATTTCAAGAATTCTGAAGCTAAGTCTAATTTTTAAAAGAAATTGAAGCTTTCTGTACATCTAGCAATATCTAAATAATGATCATGGCTAAGAATTTGATTACCTTTTTGTAAATATTACAAACATTGCATTTTAGTAAATATTATTTTTCCATCTGGATAATAATACCTCCTCCTTTCTCAGCACCATCTTTATATATTTTAATATAAAAGAATTCTTTTTAAAAGATGGAAACATTTAAAAATAATTTGTTTATGGTATATGTTACCTGAGTCTAATTATTCCACAGTTTAAACACTGTACCATTAGAAAATAATTTGTGGATTGTGAAGCTTTTAAAATACTCACTAAGTAGCACAATTTTTTTTTAAGTGAACCCTTCCAGAAAAAAAAAGTGTATGTGGACACTTTATTTATTTATAAACCATTGATTTTAACATAGATATTATAGTATATCATTAGAATTATTGTCTGGTTGTCCATGACTAAATAGGTAGGGATGTGGTTTGTTGTTTCAGTTTTTCTTCCCCTGTTAGCGTAAGAAATTTGACAGAAAACATGCTACCTTTATTTTTAGGAAAATAAGAGAGTAATGTTCATAAATGATAACCTTCTATTTATCTGGGGAGACATGAAGAAACCAGAAATGTCTTAGCATTGTCTAATAACCTGCTATAAGAAATAATTATATTACAAAAGAAAATAATAAAGATCTGAGCATGTCACTTAAATTCTGTGAGCTTCAGTTTCCTCACTAGTAGCATTGTATTGGGGATTAGCAATATTTCTGTATAGTACTTGGCTTACAGTAGACACTCAATAAATTAGAGTCAGTATTATAATTATTATTGACATAACTCAGAAAAGGATCATAGGTAAGAACTGGTTGGTTTAAGTAAATGAAATGGTTCTGAGATTTGCTTCAAAATAACCTGTGCAGTTGAAGGCATGAGTCAGAGTATATAGATAAATGCAAATTAGCCACCTATTGATCACTGTTGAAATAGGGTGGTGCATATATTGAGTTTATTATACTATTTTCTTAACTTTTGTATATATTTGAAAATTTCTATAATAAAAAGTTCAAAGCAAAAGTAATTGTCTGGTATAAGAGCAAGAATATAAGGTAATAAAGTCCAGAAATGTGGGTCTTTATAGGGTTGGAAAAAGCAACTGCTCTTGGACCCCACACTTGTAGAAGGCAGACTGAGATAGGCTTATCAGATGTAAGTTCCAAGAGTGATTGACAAATTCAGTGAAATATATTGAATTCTGTAGCATAAGGCCTTATACATTTTAGATGTTGAATCATTAAACTGAGTTGGCACAGTCTTTTATGAGGCCCACCTTTTAATGATTATTACAACATTTTTTTATCAAAGAGTTCTAATGCAATTTCATTACTGTAGGAAAATCTGGAAAGCAGCTAAAACTGACCATATCCAAGACTAATACTGCCTGGTGCTATATCTGAGTCACAGCACACACAGGAGGGAATCTCCATTAAGAGGCTTCATTCTTTTTGCCTCATTATTCATATTTGCACCTTGTCCCAGAACCTGTGAAACATGCCTGCCCACACCTCCCCAGAGCAAATGTTGCCACATTGGCAGGATGTTGCTTTGAGCTGCATGATTTGATACAACAAAGATGTTTAGGGCCAGGCTGCTTTTATCTGGTGCCATAAGCAGATCCACTAGCTCCAGTGCTTCAGTTTGGCAAAAATGGCTTATAACTGTGGTCTTCTAAAGAGATCCTTGCCAAAGAAATGTCATGAAACCTTTCTTTCATTAGGATTATAATAACTCATAAGGTTGGTGCTTGTAATCTATATTGTTGCAGGCATGGTGTTTTTATACTTATTTAAATCACTCAAGTGGAGGCATCTGCCACAAAACAAATCGTCCTCACAGCTTAGGGCATGAATTGGGTACAGCTGAGAAATGTCAGCTGTGTAAACAGCCTGAAATGTGTTACCAACAAAAATATAATTAATTTCTTTCCAACACAGTGTGCCATAACTTAATACTTAGAATGGTTTAACTTTCAGAGAAAGCACCTGAACATTTTCTTCCCGTTGCCAGAGGAGAGGATTGGTTATAAAGGTCAATAAAAGTGAGCTTAGTTTCATTTTGCCTGTTCAGTTGCAGAAATTTGTTTGGCTTTGAATATATAGGAGCTGTAGATATCAGTAACTTCCAGGAATTTATGGAAATATCTTAGATCAGTAAGTTAATAGATTGGATGGTTGAAATGTTTTAAAATTAGATGATGATGATGGTTGCACAACTCTGTATATTTACTAAAAATCATTGAGTAAACACTTAAAAATGAGTAAGTTTTGACATGTAAATTACACATCAATAAAGTAATTTTTAAAGTTAATTAAGAACTAGATTAAAATACTTCTTGTTTCCATTTTTATTTGCATGAGAAATACTTTGCAGTAACAGATGCTTTCTTCAGTGTACTTCTCATTAACCTTTTGACTTGGGAAACAGGACAAAGAACTAGAGTTCTTATAATTAGATTCTTGTATACTATAATCTTGAATCTCTTGAGAACCTGAAGACTATAGTCTTCTGACATATTCTGTGCTTCTCAGTGAAGTCAACAATCACTTAAAACATTGTTGCCCCATTTCCCTTTAGAGTTAAAATATGTTCTTTGCTTATAGTTGTACTCTAATCGGGTATGGGATACTGTATGAATTTTCAATAACTCTTTCAGTTCCTTTTACACTTTTTCACCAGGGAAATAGGTATCTGAAGCTTCACTAGTAGGGGAATGTTTTCATGCTGTGACAGTTCATCTGTGAGAATAAGGAGTTGCTAGTAGGCGAAATCTCATTTCAACAAGGACACTCTTGGTTTCCAGAGAGTAGAAATAATTTTAACAATGTGAATTATGTCTAGACAGATTATAAATGCAGACAGTTTGAATATGTGTTTTTTTTAAATTACAGGTTTTAATCATGCTTATTCAAAAGAGAAAAATCCCTCAGTTTTTAATACTTTATTGCTATGCCCCTGTTTTTTTCTTTTGAGCTTACTAATGGTCTTCTGCATATCCATTGGCTAAGGAATGTTGACTCACAATTTTAGAAATTAGGAATTTTAAAATCAGAGGTCTTTAGATGTTTGATGTGTTTTAGGAGTCTGAAAGCTACTTATTAGATACTTTCACATTAAAAAAGATCATTTTTAAGCAGAACCATTACATGGTGACTTTTCTGTAAAATAAAAATAAAACAAAAACACACACTCCTCCTTCCTTTCTTCTTTTTAAATAAAAAAGAATTTGTGAATGCGGAATATCATCTACTTTGACATGCTGCTTGACATTGGCTCCTTGTCCTCCACTCAACAGAAGTACTGTCCAAATACAGACTTTCGAAATTATCACACACTTACCATGCTGTAGTTACCTATTAAGAAAACTCATAAGCCCCCACTGGATGGTCATTTCATCCATTGCTGAAAAGTTAGTATTTCTAAAGTGCAGAATGAATCACATTCAGCCTTGCATACTTTTCTTCAATTGCAACCCAGATACAGATTGCTGATCTAGATACAGATTTTTATGTTGGCATACAAAACCCTTTATTTTCCCATAGAGGCCCAGAGTAAATGCTGAATAAATATTTCTTGGATAAATGATTGCATATGATTCCATATATATCTCAGCTTTAGCTTAAATCTTCACTTTGCTATTCCTCCGATATACTTGGTGCTGTCTCCCACTCTGTGTCATTTAATTTTACTATTCCTTCGATGTAGAATGCCTACTGCAGTTATCACCTTTAAGACCTTTCTTTACAAAACTGCTTATATCCCTCTTCCCATACCACCTTCTCCAAATCTTTTAGAAATTAGTTTATATTCCTAGTATTTTATTTAAGTTATTTTCACTTTTCACTATCATGTTCTTTCCTTCCTTCGTTCCTTCCACCTGGCTCATGCAGACAACCGTAAACAACTATTAATTTACCTCTCTGATTCTCAGTCTCAATACCTGTAGAACACAGATAATAATTCCCAGAGTTACTGTGAAGACTGAGTCAGTAGTTACAAATATAGTTACTTCTAGGTTTATTTTGAAGATTGAAGTCATCAGTACTAGATAATATCTAACGTGGTTAACCTTTGTCTATTACTGTTCATCATCCATCTATCCATTCATTTGACATCTGTGGACCAATTGATAGGCAATTAACTAACTATGCTGTCCCTTAAAGTTGCAAGGATATGGTCCTGTTTCTCAGGGATGGCAAAGTATTGTATGGGACATATATAAACAATGAGAACAGAAGTTTATATAAATGTAATGAGATCATAGAAGAAGGAGCAACCAGTTTCTCTAACAGGTAGGGTGGTGAAAAATGGCTTCCCAGAGAAAGGGACATTTGATTACATTTTAATTAGTCTGTGCACCTCCCTTTTGTAAATTTTAAAAATTGAGAGTAGGAACTGAACTGTATTTCTCATCTTCGTATGCTCTGCAGGATCATAGTGTTTTATACATTCACTCATTGTTAGAGTTCCACTAAGTTGACATCTATGACAATAAACAACTAAATGATGCATTTGTATGATCATAGTAACTTAATAAACTGAGAATCAGGTTTATTTTCTTTAAAATTAACTTAAAAAATTAAATTACCATAATTCAAAATTTCTTTAGTGGCAGAAGAATAACAAGTTATTCTGTAATAATTTAGGAGTAGGGGTGGGAGGGCTGCATTGAGCTGATTTGTACCAATGCTCATTTATGTCTGTGTGTGGGTGGCATAGAGTATATAACAAGCAAGCAGACAAGTCCAAGTTCATTGAATCCCAATATTGCTATTATTTGTATCAGTTACTTAGTGTATGAATTTCAGTTTCCTCATCTGCAAAATGAGGACAATTTAATAGGCTTGAAAATTTATTGTGGAGATTAATAGGATTAACAAATAGGTTAAACTATATGAAAATGCCATTTTTAAGGATAAAATTGTTGAATATTAGGAATTTCTTATGGCCACATACCTAATATATATGGCACATAATATAATGCAGTATTTGGCAGTTATGTCCGACAGCCCAAATCCCACTCACCATCTGTTTTTGTAAATGTTTTATTGGAACACAGTCACATCCAATTGTTTATTGTATACAGCTGCTTTTATACTATAACTAATGGCAGGGATGTAGAGTTGCAAGAAAACCACATGGCTTACAAAACCTAGAATATGTGCTGTTTGGCTCTTCAGAGAAAAAGTTTACTCTGAAGTGTAAAATCTGGTATTTAGTAGGCATTCAAGAAATATTAGCTCCTTTTCCCTTGAGTAAGCACCTTCTTTATATTGCATATACATGAAGAATCAGAAGCATCCATTGAGTAACTTAAGGGTTGTCTTATGCTATTTAAATTACTTTCTTAGCCTGTCCTAGGTCAGACAGATTCGGACAGTCTTTGGACATTTTCACTGACTTTATCTTTATGTGGCAAGGTCATAGATAATGTTGCTTCTGATGGTGGTGAGACTCAGTAGCATCAGAGCATTTGTTGCCCTTGTCAACATATAGAGTCTTTTACAAATAACACAGGCAAATATTAAACAGGCAGAAAGAACAGCTCTGAAAGCAGTAGAAGAAAGTTTGAGTTTAAAAGGAATGAATAGTTTGAAATAGACTATACCCTGAACAGAGAGAGAGATGGGTGGATGAAGTACCCACTGGACATATTTATTCAACAAATATGAGGGGGAACACATGGAAGCAAGACAGCCCCCAACAGGAAATTTACAGTAACTAAGATCTAATGCTGTGAATCTTGATGGCAGTTTATTAAAATCCCAAGCTGATGGACTGCTACCTCTGCCCATGAAGAGGTAACTGCTATGGGGATTTTCTTCCCTCTATAAATAATTAGAAGACTAGATAAAATATATGAAACAACTGTTTTCAGATATTAGACAACATATAGTACAGGACTCTGAAGAAGGAAACAGATAAGCCCTATAGTAGCCTTACATTCTGCTTGGAGGCAATTTCTAGGTGCAGAGGAGAGTGATGAAATCAAAATAGAACTTGGGAATTTTATTTAGTTTGAAGAAACAGAGTGGAGTTTAGGGAGGTCAAGACAATGAAACTTTGCAAGACGGAGTACTAGCAGAGAAAAACCTGTAGAGCTGTACGTAGGATTCCCCTGGTTTTTAACTGAATACCAATCTATGCCTGCACAGGGTGAAATTCCAGGAGGCTGGGCAAAGAACAACTGCCAGGAAAAAGGAGAGCTAGTTGAAAGCTGTAAGGCAGACAATTCTCAGAGCTCACAGAGAACTGGGAATAGTTCAAGTTCCCACCAGCCATAGTAGAGAGACCTCAGTGACTACATGGGGACATTCAGGAGATACCCCCAGAAGAGTTACACCTTAGTGGAGTAGATAAACTAGCCCTAGGGTGAAGGCTACTCTAGGACTGCCCTTTTACAAGCTTTAAAACAACCTTTAAAAAGAACAAGCTGGTTAACAGCTAAGTGCCTCTAAGAACAGAGTCCAGCATCCGATCAGAAGTTACTATGTACATACAAACAAGCAGGAAAATCTAATCCATACCGAGGAGAGAAATTAGTTAAAATAAATAGACATAGAATGATAATAAAGTTAGGAGATAGGGACTTGAGCTAGTATTAATATTATGACTTTGCTCAAGTATTTAAAAGAAAACATGAACTTAATGAGGAGAGAATAGAATATATAAAATAGAATAACAATCCTTCTAGTGATAAACAATATAATACCTGAATTGAAAATTTTACTGCATAGGTTTAACAGCAGAATAGAAACTGCCTAAGATAAAAATTAGCGAACTTGAAGATATAGCAGTAGAAACTATTTAAACTGAAGCACTGAGAGAAAAAAAGAGAAGAATAAAGGAACAAAATATCAGTGACCTCTGGGACAAAATCAAGCAGTCTAACATACGTGCAGTTGGAGTCCTAGAATGAGAGAAAGGATATTGGGGAAGAAATCAAAGACAAAAAAAAATTTTTTTGAAGAAATAATTTCTGAAAATTTTCCATATTTGATGAAAACTATAAAATTGTAGATCCAAGAAGCTCAATGAACCCATGAAAGGTAAGCACAAAAAAAAATCCACACCAAGGAATATCACAATAAAATTGCTAAAAATAAGTTGTAAAAGAAAAATTTCAAAGCAGAGTAAAAAAAGTACACATTACACAGGGAAACACACATAGACTCTTTAGATTTCTCGTCAGAAACATTGTAAGCCAAAAAGCAATGGAATAACATTTTAATAATACTGAAAGGTTGAAAGACAGTTTAGAATTCTGTATTAGGTGAAAGTAATCTTTCAAAACTGAAGACAAAATAAGGACTTTTTCAGACAAACAAAAACTTAAAGAATTTGGTGCCAGCAAACCTGCACTACAAGAAATATAAAGGAAGTTCTTTAGGCAAGAGGAAAATAATACCAGATAAACTTTAATCTGTACAGAAGAATGAAGGGTGCTTGGTAGTGGTAAAAAATGTGGTTAAATATAAAAGACATTTTTCTTTTTTTTTAAATTAAAGTATAGTTGATATATAATATTATATTGATTTCAAGTATACAAGTTTCCTTATGTTTTTAATTTTTTAAAAAAGATAACTTTAAAGAAAAATGGGAGTTTTGAACATATGTAGAAGTAAAATACATGTCTGCAGAAAAAACAGAATAGAATTGTACTGTTATAAGGTTCCTACATTATTCATGAAGTTGTATAATATTAATTGAAGGTGGTCTGTTATATTAAAGATGCATGTTGTAAACCTTAGAACAACCACTAAAGAAAAATATTTTAAAATATAGTTAATAAGCCACTTAAAGAGATAAAATGAAATGCTAGAAAAAGTGTCAAAAATAAGGTGGGGGGAAAAGAACAAAGAAAGGATGGAATACTTATAAAACAAATAAGATGGTAAATCTAAATCCAACTATATTGATAATTACAGTAACTATAAATGGTCTACAAATTAAAGGGTAGAAATTGCCAAAATGAATTTCAAAAAGCAAGACTCAACTATATGCTGCCTGCAAGAAACATACTTTAAATATAATGACAATGATAACTTAAACATGACTGAATGGAAAAATATTTGCCAGGAAAATGCTAAATATAAGAAAGCTGTAATGACTATATTTATATCAGCAAGATACAGAATAAAGAATATTACCAGCACTACAGAGAGACATTTCATAATGAATAAAAGGATAATTCATCATGAAGATTCAATGATTTTAAATATGTATGCACCCTAATAACAGTTTCAAAATATGTGCAGTAAAAACTGACAAGACCAAAGGAATAGACAAGTCCATGACCATAGGTAGAGATTTCACATTCTTGTCTCAGCAATGTACAAGAAAATGACAGATAAAGGTATAGCAGGTGTGATCAATCCTCTTAGCTTAGTTGACCTAATTGAAAGTTATAGACACTTTACTCAAAAATAGCAGAATACATATTCTGTTAAAGTATACATGGTACATTCACCAAGATAGCCTGGACCGTAAATGAAGTCTCAGTAAATCTTAGAGAGTTGAAATTAAAAGTATTATCTCTAACCAAAACAAAATTAAATGACATATTTTGTAATTTATGTAATTCTTAATTTACATAAAGTCTTTATTCCTCACTGAAATATTTAGTAGTGTATTGCATTGTTATGAACATACTCATTCTATCCACTAGTTAAAAATAAAATTTATTGAACCCAATAACCAACATAGTCAACAACAAAGCTACAAAAAGTAACAAGTGAAATTAACAAGGCCACAAGCCACAAAATTAATGTACCCTTCCACCAAAAAAGTATTACCTTATAGCACCAAAGAACATTTTGAAAATGGAAGTTAAAAAAATTGTGTCATTCATGATTCCATGCAAAAAAATGAAGTATTTAATGGTAAATCTAACAAAATGTGTGAGATTTGTTCTGTACATTGAAAACCACAAATTTGTTGCTAAAAGAAGTAGTCCTTAAAAAGGAGAGATGCATCATAATCATGGATTGGAACACTCAATGTTTTTTTTTTATTAAGGTATCATTGATATACAATCTTATGAAGGTTTCACATGAGCAACATTCCGGTTACAACATTCACCCATATTATCAAGTGCTCCCCACATCCCATTGCAGTCACTGTCCATCAGCATAGTAAGATGCTATAGAGTCAATACTTGTCTTCTCTGTGTTATACTGCCTTCACCGTGCCCCCACTACATTATGTGGGCTAATTGTAATGCCCCTTAATCCACTTCTCCTTCCCTCCCCATCCACCCTCTCCAACCCCATCCCTTTGGTAACTGCTAGTCCCTTTTTGGAGTCTGTGAGTCTGCTGCTGTTTTATTCCTTCAGTTTTGCTTTGTTGTTACACTCCACAATGAGTGAAATCATTTGGTACTTGTCTTTCTCTGCCTGGCTTATTTCACTGAACACTCAATATTTTTAAGGTGATAGTTCTTCTACACTATTCTATGGAGTTGCTGCAATCCCAATCAAAATTTAAATAGTTTCTTTTAAGAAATTGACAAATTAACTCTAAAATATTTATGGAAATGTGGAGGACCTAGAATAAACAAAATAATTTTGAAAAAGAACAAAGTCAGAAGGCTAACACTGCCTGATTTCAAAAACAATACAGTATTCAAGACATATTTGTATAAAGATAGACATACAGGGCTGATGGGCAGTGACTGTAATGGGGTATGTGGTGGGGACTTAATAATTGGGGAAATGTAGTAACCACAATGTTGCTCATGTGAAACCTGAGCATAAGACTGTGTAACAGTGATATCTTAAATAAATAAATAAACGAATAGGAAAAAAGATAAACATATAGGGTCAATAGATGAAGTAGAGCATTTTGAAATAGATCTTATATGTGCTGTCACTTGATTTTGTACAGAGATACAAAAGTAATGCAATGGAGAAAGAATAGTCTTTTTTTAAAACAAATAATAATGGGACAACGGGTTATCAAGGACAACTTCAACCTTTAGCTTATGCCATACACAAAAATTATCTCAAAAATGGATCACATACTTAAATGCAAAAGCTACAACTATAAAATCGGTAGAAGAAAATATCAGAGAAAAGTCAGAATTTTAAGAACTTAGGGCAGGCAAAATTTCTTAGAACACTAAAAGCCTTCACCATAAGAGAAAAATCTGATAAATTGGATTGCATTACAATTTACAACTTTTGTTCTTCAAAAGACACCATTTAGGAAAAAAAGGGAGGAGGCAAGCCACAGACTAGGAGAACATTGCCAAACATATACTTAACAAAAGGCCTAAATCCAGGTTATATAAATAAGGCTTATAGCTAAATAATAACAAGTGGAAATTTTGGGAAGTGATAGAAATTTTCAATATTTTGATTGTGGTGGTGGTCATTACAAGAATGTGTGTGTGTGTGTGTGTGTGTGTGTGTGTGTATGAGAAAACTAATAAATTTTATTTATTCATTTTTTAATTTTTTTATTTTTTATTTTGGTATCATTAATCTACAATTACATGAAGAACATTATGCTTACTAGACTAACCTTTTCACCAAGTCCCCCCCACATACCCCATTAGTCACTGTCCATCAGCGTAGTAAGATGCTGTAAAATCACTATGTCTTCTCTGTGTTGCACAGCCCTTCCCGTGCCACCCCACACACTATACATGCTAATCGTAAGGCCCCCTTTCTTTTTCACCCCCCTGCTCCCTCCCTTCCCACCCATCCCCCCCAGTCCCTTTCCCTTTGATAACTGTTCATCCTTTCTTGGGTTCTGTGATTCTGCTCCTGTTTTGTTCCTTCAGTTTTTCCTCTGTTCTTATGTTCCACATATGAGTGAAATAATTTACTTGTCTTTCTCCGCCTGGCTTATTTCACTGAGCATAATACCCTCTAGCTCCATCCATGTTGTTGCAAATGGTAGGACTTGTTTTCTTCTTATGGCAGAATAATATTACATTGTGTATATGTACCACATCTTCTTTATCCACTCATCTACTGATGGACTCTTAGGTTGCTTCCGTTTCTTAGCTATTGTAAATAGTGTTGTGATAAACGTAGGGGTGCATCTGTCTTTTTCAAATTGGGCTGCTGCATTCTTAGGGTAAATTCCGAGAAGTGGTATTCCTGGGTCAAATGGTATTTCTATTTGGAGCTTTTTGAGGAACCTCCATACTGCTTTCCACAATGGTTGAACTAATTTACATTCCCACCAGCAGTGGAGGAGGGTTCCCCTTTCTCCACAACCTGCCAACATTTGTTGTTGTTTGTCTTTTGGATGGTCGCAATCCTTACTGGTGTGAGGTGATATCTCATTGTGGTTTTAATTTGCATTTCTCTGATGACTAGCGATGTGGAGCATCTTTTCATGTGTCTGTTGGCCATCTCAATTTCTTCTTTGGAGAACTGTCTGTTCAGCTCCTCTGCCCATTTTTTAATTGGATGTTCGCTTTTTGTTTCTTGAGGTGTGTGAGCTTTTTATATATTTTGGATGTCAACCCTTTATTGGATCTGTCATTTATGAATATATTCTCCCATACTGTCATTTATGAATATATTCTCCCTTTTTGTTCTATTGATGGTGTCCTTTGCTATACAGAAGCTTTTCAGCTTGATATAGTCCCACTTGTTCATTTTTGCTTTTGTTTCCCTTACCTGGGGAGATATATTCATGAAGAAGTCGCTCATGCTTATGTCCAAGAGATTTTTGCCTATGTTTTTTTCTAAGAGTTTTACGGTTTCGTGGCTTACATTCAAGTCTTTGATCCATTTCAAATTTACTTCTGTGTATGGGATTAGACAATGATCCAGTTTCATTGTCTTACATGTAGCTGTCCAGTTTTGCCAACACCAGCTGTTGAAGAGGCTGTCATTTCCCCATTGTATGTCCATGACTCCTTTATTGTATATTAATTGACCATATATCTTTGGGTTAATATCTGGATACGCTATTCTGTTCCACTGGTCTATGGCTCTGTTCCTTTGCCAGTACCAAATTGTGTTGATTACTGTGGCTTTGTAGTAGAGCTTAAAGTTGAGGAGTGAGATCCCCCCCACTTTATTCTTCCTTCTCAGGATTGCTTTGGCTATTCAGGGCCTTGGTGTTTCCATATGAATTTTGAACTATTTGTTCCAGTTTGTTGAAGAATGCTGTTGGTAATTTGATAGGGATTGTATTAAATCTGTATATTGCTTTGGGCAGGATGGCCATTTTGACAATATTTATTCTTCCTAGCCAAGAGCATGGGATGAGTTTCCATTTGTTAGTGTCCTCTTTAATTTCTCTTAAGAATGTCTTGTAGTTTTCTGGGTATAGGTCTTTCACTTCCTTGGTTAGGTTTATTCCTAGGTATTTTATTTATTTGGTGCAGTTGTGAATGTAATTGTTTTCCTGGTTTCTCTTTCTATTAGTTCATTGTTAGTGTATAGGAAAGCCTCAGATTTCTGTGTATTAATTTTGTATCCTGCAACTTTGCTGTATTTTGATATCAGTTCTAGTAGTTTTGGAGTGGAGTCTTTAGGGTTTTTTTATGTACAATATCATGTCATCTGCAAATAATGACAGTTTCACTTCTTCTTTACTGATCTGGATTCCTTGGATTTCTTTGTTTTGTCTAATTGCCATGGCTAGGACCTCCAGTACTATGTTGAATAACAGTGGGGAGAGTGGGCATCCCTGTCTTATTCTTGATCTTAGAGGAAATGCTTTCAGCTTCTCGCTGTTCAGTATGATGTTGGCTGTGGGTTTTTGATATGTGGCCTTTATTATGTTGAGGTACTTGCCCTCTATACCCATTTTGCTGAGAGTTTTTATCATGAATGGATGTTGAATTTTGTCAAATGCTTTTTCAGCATCTATGGAGATGATCATGTGATTTTCGTCCTTCTTTTTGTTGATGTGGTGTATGATGTTGATGGATTTTTGAATGTTGTACCATGCTTGCATCCCTGAGATGAATCCCACTTGATCATGGTGTATGATACTCTTGATGTACTTTTGAATTCGGTTTGCTAATATTTTGTTGAGTATTTTTGCATCTATGTTCATCGAGGATATCGGTCTGTAATTTTCTTTTTTGCTGGGGTCTTTGCCTGATTTTGGTATTAGGGTGATGCTTGCTTCATAGAATGAGTCTGGAAGTATTCCTTCTTCTTCTATTTTTTGGAATACTTTAACGAGAATGGGTATTATGTCTTCTCTGTATGTCTGATGAAACTCTGCAGTAAATCCATCTGTCCCGGAAGTTTTGCTCTTGGGTAGTTTTTTGATTACCGCTTCAATTTCTTTGCTGGTAATAGGTCTGTTTAGATTTTGTGTTTCTTCCTTGGTCAGTCTTGGAAGGTTGTATTTTTCTAGGAAGTTGTCCATTTCTTCTAGGTTTTCCAGCTTATTAGCATATAGTTTTTTGTAGTATTCTCTAATAATTCTTTGTATTTCTGTGGGGTCCATCACAGTGTTTCCTTTCTTGTTTCTGATTCTGTTGATGTGTGTTGATTCTCTTTTTCTCTTAATAAGTCTGGCTAGAGGCTTATCTATTTTGTTTATTTTCTCAAAGAAGCAGCTCTTGGTTTCATTGATTTTTTTCTATTGTTTTATTCTTCTCAATTTTATTTATTTATTCTCTGATCTTTATTATGTCCCTCCTTCTGCTGACTTTAGGCCTCATTTGTTCTTCTTTTTCCAATTTCAATAATTGTGACGTTAGACTATTCATTTGGGATTGTTCTTCCTTCTTTAAATAGGCCTGGATTGCTATACACTTTCCTCTTAAAACTGCTTTCACTGCGTCCCACAGAAGTTGGGGCTTTGTGTTGTTGTTGTCATTTGTTTCCCACTTTGCTCTATGTCTATTTTGATTTGGTCGTTGATCCATTGATTATTTAGGAGCATATTGTTAAGCCTCCATGTGTTTGTGAGCCTTTTTGCTTTCTTTTATAATTTATTTTTAGTTTTATACCTTTGTGGTCTGAGAAGTTGGTTGGTAGAATTTCAGTCTTTTTGAATTTACTGATGCCCTTCTTGTGACCATATATGTGGTCTATTCTGGAGATTGTTCCATGTGCACTTGAGAAGAATGTGCATCCTGTTGCCTTTGGTTATAGAGTTCTATAGATGTCTTTTAGGTCCATCTGTTCTAGTGTGTTGTTCAGTGCCTCTGTGTCCTGACTTATCTTCTGTCCAATGAATCCGTCCTCTGGAGTGAGTGGTGTGCTGAAGTCTCCCGAAACAAATGCATTGCATTCTATCTCCTCCTTTAATTCTCTTAGTATTTGTTTCACATATGTTGGTGCTCCCATATTGGGTGCATATATATTTATAATGGTTATATCCTCTTGTTGAATTGACACCTTTATCATTATATAATATCCTTCTTTATCTCTTGTGACCTTCTTTGTTTTGAAGTTTACTCTGTCTGACACTAGCACTGCAACACCTGCTTTCCTCTCTTTTTGTTTGCATGAAATATCTTTTTCCATCCCTTGACTTCCAGTCTGTGCATGTCTTTGGGTTTCAGGTGAGTCTCTTGTAATCAGCATATAGATGGGTCCATTCTATTACTCTGTGTCTTTTGATTGGTGCATTCAGTCCGTTTACATTTAGGGTGATTATTGAAAGATATGTACTTATTGCCATTGCAGCCTTTAGGTTCATGGTTAGCAAATGTTCAAGGTTAGCTTCTTTACTATCTTACTGTCTAACTTAATTCACTTATTGAGCTATTATAAGCACAGTCTGATGATTCTTTATTTCTCTCCCTTCTTGTTCCTCCTCCTCCATTCTTTGTATGTTATGTGTTTTTTTTGTTTTGTCTTTTGTTTTTGTGCTCTTTTGTGTTTCCTTTGACTGCTTTTGTGGGTAGTTGATTTTATTTTTTGCCTTTAGTTAGTATTTGATTGTTCCGCTTTCTTTGCTGTGATTTTATTTTCTCTGGTGACATCTGTTTAGCCTTAGGAGTGCTTCCATCTAGAGCAGTCCCTATAAAATACCCTGTAGAGATGGTTTGTGGAAGGCAAGTTCCCTTAACTTTTGCTTCTCTGGGAATTGTTTAATCCTTCCTTCATATTTAAATGATAATCATGCTCGATACAGTATCCTTGGTTCAAGGCTCTTCTGTTTTATTGCATTAAATATATCATCCCATTCTCTTCTGGACTATAAGGTTTCTGTTGAGAAGTCTGATGATAACCTGATGGGTTTTCCTTTGTAGGTGACCTTTTTTCTCTCTCTGGCTGCCTTTAATACTCTGTCCTTGTCCTCGATCTTTGCCATTTTAATTATTATGTGTCTTGGTGTTGTCTTCCTTCGGTCCCTTGTGTTAGGAGTTCTGTGTGCTTCCGTGGTCTGAGAGGCTATTTCCTCCCCCAGTTTGGGGAAGTTTTCAGCAATTATTTCTTCAAAGACACTTTCTATCCCTTTTTCTCTTTCTTCTTCTTCTGGTACCCGTATAATGTGGATATTGTTCCATTTCAATTAGTCACACAGTTCTCTTAATATTGTTTCATTCCTGGAGATCCTTTTATCTCTCCCTGTCAGCTTCTCTGTGTTCCTGTTCTCTGGTTTCTATTCCATTAGTGGCCTCTTGCATCTCATCCATTCTGCTTTAAGTCCTTTCAGAGATTGTTTTATTTCTTTATTTTCCCTCCTTAGCTCTTGCATATTTCTCTGCAAGTCCATCAGCATGGTTATGACCTTTATTTTGAATTCTTTTTCAGGAAGATTGGTTAAGTCTATCTCCTCAGATTCTCTCTCAGGTGAGGATGTCTGGTTTAGTCTGATCTGTATCAAATTCTTATGCCTTTTCATGGCAATAGAGGTAGTCGTAAGCAGTTGGCGCCTGTGTCAGCTGGGAGAACCAAGACCATTTCCTCTTGCTCCTGGCCTTCCATTTCTGGGAGAATGGCGATCCCTAGCGGCTTGTGCTGGGCAGCTGCGTGCAGATGGTGCCTCTGATTCTTGCCCGGGCCGCTGTGGAGTTAACTCCGTGCGGTTACTGTGGGCCTGGCACCTTTCAGGCTGCTGCTCCTCTATGGCAGGGCTGCGCCGGAGGGGGAACTGTTTATCGCCTTGAGGGGCCTCAGAACTGCGCTGCCCCCCAGGGGTTAGGGCGCCCGGTATTCCCTGGGATTCCCAGCTGTTGGTCTGAATTCGCTGAGATGCTTCCGTCCAGCTGTGAGGCCCCTGTCCCTTTAAGACTTTCAAAAAACACTCACTTTTCTTTTGTCCCTGGGGCGCCGGCTGTGGGGACCCACTTGCAGGTTTTACTGTTCTGTTTCCCTGGTATCCAGCACACCACGCACTGTGTGTCTGCGCTCCCAGTGCAGGTGGCTGGGGCTGGGTATTTAGCAGTCCTGGGCTCCCTCTCCCTCCCTGCTTCGACTCCTCTCCTCTCGCCCCAGAGCTGGGGTGAGGGGCGCTCGGGTCCCGCCAGGCCGCGGCTTGTATCTTACCCGCTTCGAGAGGTGCTGGGTTCTTGCAGGTGTAGTTGTAGCCTGGCTGTTGTCCTGGATCTTCTGGTCTCTCTTTTAGGAATAGTTTTATTTGTTGTACTTTCAAAAATATATATATTTTGGGGAGGAGATTTCCACTGTCCTACTCTTGCCGCCATATTGGCTCCTCCCCTAATAAATTTTATTTTTAACTAGTGGTGGACTATGAATATGTTGCTTTGAAACTGTAACTGGTGAATGAGTAGGTGACATGCAGAACCACTATTCGATTCCTTCCCTGATGCAAATAAATGTTTTTTCTCTTGTACCATGCTAGGTCTTGTATGTTCCGTGTTTCTCAAAATAGTTCCAATTTTAAAATATCCAGTCTAATTTTTTTCAGAATTGCACTCATACTGGTTTGAAGTGTTACAATTATTCAATAAAAGGCAGAAACAGAGACACAAAATTTGCCTTTATTTTCCAGTTAGCACTTACATGTCTCTTTGAATGTAAGTGAATTTTAAGTTTTCACTGTAGCACTGGTTTATGTGTGTGTGTAGTTGAATAGTAGCCATATTATTAATGTGGCAGGGAATGAGCCACATACTCTATTTTGGTACCCACAGTTACTTAACGTAGTACTGAGTAAGTATATTAAGAGACATTTATGTAGTGATTTATAGTTTATAAAACATATATACATGATCTCATTTGATCCAAATAGATTATAAGTAAACAATTTTTGATAAAAATAGTATACAGCAGAATACACTTAATATCTATTATTATAAACTTCCTTAGGGTTACTCAAATCCCCTTTTCCTTCTAACTAGCTCTCAGGAAGAGTACTTGTAATAATCATTTACATATACTACTGTCTATGAGACTATGTACTCCTTGAGGGTAGGAAAACAGATGGTATTCATCTTTCTGTCTCAAATGCATAGCATAGCCCACAAAATAAACAGTAAACATTTCTTGCATTTATATTAAATGTATCACTGAAAAGTCAAGGGATTGGCTCTAATTTGTAATAAAAACTGATAGTCTAGTACTCTAATACATATTACTGCTTTCTTCAGAGATACCCCTGCTCTTCCTCAAGAAACCACATTGTTTTCCTCTGTTACTGAGAAAGGTCTTATTAGAAACCTTGTACCTGATCCTATTCTATAACTGAGAAATGAAAGATTGTTTGTAGTACATATGTGCACTACTTAATCTCCGGCATTTGTGTTTGCAAGTTAACATGCTGTCTACTGCATTTGAACAGCTGTAACATATGTGATAAGATTTCTTAATAAGTCATTTTCTTGAGCAGTGGAGATATGAATCTGAAGAGTAGTGTTCCCAGCTTGTTAAGTTGTGCTTTTAGACCCTTGGGTTTTAGATATAATCAATTGCCTGTAATTCTCTATTTGAGAAATGCAGTGAAGATAGCATTGTAGCCTGTTTTGGGACTAACAATGATTCCATGACATTTTTCAATGTGCAAAAAAAAAGGAATGTTTGCAACTGTGTCCAGTTGGCCAAATTCTCATAAAATTGTCTAACCCAAAGAAAACACTTAAAATGAAAATTTATGCATGATAAATAGCCTTTTGAGCCCAAGGTGACTTAATCAATAGTCAAATCAATTGCTGCCCCACATCATGACATTGTTATAATATTCTACATGTAGAATATATAAGGGTTTTTTTTTAATAAACATCCACAAGAGATTGTTGGTACTGTTTGTTCCCACAGCCAATGAAAGTCTTTTTGTTCTTTAATTGTATGTTTGTTGACAGTTGTGATCAACACAGAATGAACTACTTTACAGTTTTATTACTTTCAAAATACAAATTTGAATGCTGTGGATTCAGATGTATAAAAGATAAAATTACAGACAGCTTTGAATGGCAGTTACATATCAAACCTCATGGGGGTTTGACAGGCAACGAATATCGTTATTAGACGCTTTTTCCATAATTGCTGACATTTATCCAGTGTTTCACAGTATTTGCTAATGTATTAATGCAGTCAATCTCTGAGAGGCTGCACATGCCTTTTTAGCCCTGGCTTTTATGGGATTCTGAAATTCATAGACCCACAGATACTTATTCCCTGCTGGTTGCCGTAGTGACAGAGCTCAGAGATAAGCCAAGACAGAGCCCTTTTGTGATTGCTTTTCAGGTGACATTCAGCGGCAGCTTGAGTAGAGTGTCCTTTTATAGTTCCTGTAATTCAGAAAATGATAACAGCTTTTTGCTGCTTAGAAGAGAAGTCTGTGGACTGCTCCCAGTGGGATTTCGGTTTGCTGTGCCACTTCATACCAACACCAGCCTGATAAAGTTCTTATTATTGTGGAGATTTCAAAGTGCAAGGGGACTGAATTAATTATGATAGGTTAGAAAATACAGGACTGATACTACAAGTAAAACTTGAAGAACCAATACATGTTCACCAACCATATGTAACAGATTAATTTGGACATTTTAAGCTATTAGTGATGATATAGTTAGGTGCTTGCTTAATAAGCAAATAGGTCTGACTTTTAAATTGTTGGTGAACCATGCTAGCTGTTCCATCTCAAAGTTTAGAAGTTACCTTTCTGTGTATCATTTTCTTATTTGAAACCATTGCTGCAACATTTTATTCAGATGCAGATAGCTTTATTTGGACACTTCCTTAGAGTTATTATAACTCTTCAGTATTCTCACAAGTGGAATAATTTAAAATTAATGTTTTGTAAATAGCAGCTTATAAAGTGCTTCAAATTCAGAAGAAAATACTGGGATGATGGACCACAGTGGGGCAGGGGTAGATCAGTTCAAGAAACAACTGGAGAAAATAGAATCTTACCTGGAAAGAACATAGATGTCCTAAGAAGCCATGTTCTTCCCCGTAGACTCTTAAAGCTAGGAAAGTTAATAGTCTTAATTCTGGAAGATGGGAGAACTCCCTTAACAATAGGTAAGTATGGGAAACCTTGAGAGCTGAAAACCACTCTCTGTGTAGTTGATGTTATTGAAAAGAGGCCCCCAAAAAAAGAACACAAAAAAGAAGCAGGAACACTAACCCACATTAAACCATGCAAATCTGAAGGGAGATATGAAGTACTTAAGTATCTTACCCCTAAAATTTAAATGTAATCACAGTTACACAGGAAGCAAACAGAATGAGCTGAATACAGAAGTAACTTGAGAATCAGAAGAGATGAAAAAGAAGATGTGTTCCCTGATTTCTAAATTGCTGGTGACCCACACTATATGACCAAGCATATGGACAGCACATAAGTAAAGGCTCAGAAGAGAAATTTGGCCTAAAAATTTTAATTGGTTGTCTTGGATTAGGTGTGCAGTTGAAAAGCTGGAGATATGAATTGTGTTACTTGTTTCTAACCTTTCAGTCTCATTCAGAGCACATGTAAATGCTTATAAAATTCAAATATTTATAATTCAGACAAAAAAAGGGTAACCTTCAGACTAGTGACAAACAAATATGATATTTTCAAACAATATTTAGTAGACCTTTATTAACACTATGTTATCTTACAGTTTTCATTGCCTCCTTTACTATAGGAAGTAAGAGGTTAAATTAATCATCAATTATCTGCTTTGATATATAAGTAAGAGAAAGAGAAGAGATTTGTTAAGTGTTGTATTTTTATATGATGTGCTTTTCTGTGCTGTGGTTATCCACTGAGTCTCTCTAAAAATTGAGTTATCTACTGACAAGGTCTTTAAGACCATATCATTCCCACAGTGTTTTAGAACTGATAAATATCAGTTTATAAATTGTCACTAAAAACAATAATATGAGCAAGCTTGTTGAAATTGAAACCTATAGGATAAGGAAAAAGGGCATGTAGTCTCTCAAAAAATGTTGACTCCATGTTAAAAAATGATCATAATATTCAGGGAATTGTCAGCCAGGAATCCCTCTCCTAGGAATTTACCCTAAGAATGCAGGAGCCTGGTTTCAAAAAGACATATGCACTCCTATGTTTATTGCAGCACTATTTACAATAGCCAAGAAATGGAAGCAACCTAAGTGTCTATCAGTAGATGAATGGATAAAGAAGATGTTGTACATAAATCGAATATTATTCAGCCATAAGAAGAAAACAAATCCTATCATTTGCAACAACATGGATGGGCTAGAGGGTATTATGCTCAGTGAAATAAGCCAGGAGACGAAAGACAAGTACCAAATGATTTCACTCATCTGTAGAATATAAGAACAAAGAAAAAACTGAAGGAACAGAACAACAGCAGACTCACAGAACCCAAGAGTGGACTAAGTTACCAAAGGGAAAGGGACTGGGGAAGTTTGGGAAAGGGACTGGGGAGGATGGGTGGGAAGGGAGGGGTAAGGGGAATAAGGGGCATTATGATTAGCATATATAATGTAGGGGGCAGGCACGTGGAAGTTAGTATAGCACGGAGAAGACAAGTAGTGAGTCTATAGCATCTTATTAGGCTGATGGACAGTGACTGTAATGGGATATGTGGTGGGGACTTGATAATGGGGGGAACCTAGTAACCACAGTGTTGCTCATGTAATTGTATATTAATGGTACAAAAAAAAAGTAATAAAAAAATATTCAGGGAATTGGTTCTTTTTATTAACATGACGGTTTAATCCCTGAGTTCAGAAACCCAAAAATTTCATCATGATGTTTATATATTTTCACATGATTGTAAACTCAAAAATAGTTTAATGAAAATTAGCATTTTGTAGTGTGACATCAACAGTTTCATAGTGAGCACTAAAATAACTTTTAAAAATTGAAGTTTAATTATTTTAGTACAAAATATGTTACAACCAAATATGGGATACTTTTGTGAATTGACCCCAGGATGTAAAAAAAAAATCCTCAGTGAAATTTAACCATTTCTCTTGACCTCTATAATTATTATTTTTGTTATTAATAGTAACAGTAATAACAGGAACAATATCCATTTATCCTTTGTTCTAAGCACTTTGCTGGGCTTTATATGTTGTATCCCTAATCCTTGCAGTGATTAATCCTGAAAGGTAGGTTATCATCCCCATATTTACACGTGAAGGAACTGAGGCTTCAAGTGGTTTAGTAACTTGCCCAACAACACATAGATAAGAGGTAGTGAAAAGGGGATCTTGGCCCAGGTTTGATTCAAAAGGCTATCTCTTTCCACTTTACCATAAATGATTTTCCTTCTGAGCTGTAAACCTCAAATTCTTATTTTTTCTTCCCTAGCATAGTTCCCCAACTTCACCTATTATGAACATTCAGGTATTTTTCTTAAAGAATCTGTCTTGTCTCTGTAAGATTGGTCCCTTTGCCTTATGCTCATCTTAGGCCTGTCTCTCTGGGAATAATGATAACATTATATAGCACTTAAAAAATACTATACACAAGGCATAGTCTTAGCAATATATGTATAATAATACAATTCAGTCTTTCTAACAACCCTATGAGAAAGTTATTGTTTGACCCATTTTGCACATGAGCAAACTGAGTCATATTCATATGACATCATAATTAATAAGTGCAGTATTATTTGAATCCAAGCAGAATAGACTTCATGGCCTTGTCACACCACATGTCTCTCATTATAGCAAGGAAGGTCAATGATAGGATGGATATCTGTGAAAGGCTATCTGTCTGTATGTTCTTCACCATGCTGTAGTTTTCACTGGAACAACTCAAGGATGAGAATGCCACATTCATTGTAGCCATAATTCCACTTTCATGGAATGTGAGATGGAAAGGGAAACTAGATCTTTCTATTCATGTAAAGTGTGACCACTGTGTATACTATGTCTGCCAATTTTCTTTTGCTTTTAGTTTCATTGGTCTACAGACAGTTGGCAAGTTTAATTACTCATAAGCTTTTAACATCCAAATAGAAGATCATCATTCTAGCCCTTTTCATCTCTAAAGCTATTAGTTGAGGGTTTACCAGTTGATCCATAAAATTCCCGAAATGATATTAAATGTTATCACATGGAAGATACGATGGCTAGTTATTTAAAAACTTGTCCAAGTCCACAGAGACAGGATTAAAACTTGGAAGCTCCTTTGCCCTGAACATTTGAATACTGCCACTAGCCCAGTCACACTTTCAATCAGATAACTGTGTACAGAAAAAGAACACTGGATTTAGAGGTCAGAAAATGTTGTTTCTAGTCCAAGCTGAGTAAGATTATCTCTTTACCTATGCTCTGTATCTCATCTCCTTCTGTATTCTCAGACCTATACATTATCAATTATCTCTTCTTGAGTATTTTAACTAATCTCATTGTACTAGATAGTCTATCTACATTTAAACATGAAAAGCCTCACATCTTAAAAGAAACACAAACATGCACACCATAAAAACAAAGACAAAATAATCTTAACTGGCTTTAGCTACTACTTTCTCTTCTTGCAACCAAAATTCAAAAAGAGTTAAATAGAGTTACCATCTCCATTTTTTGTCTACAACTAATTCCTCAACTAACAGCTCTGGGACCTTCAACCAATTTCTCCACAGAATAACTTTTCCACCAATGACTGCCATGTTTGTAAACCAAATAGGCCTTTTACTCCTTATTGTAATTGACTTTTTAGCAGCATTAAAACAAAACAAAACAAAACAACTTTTTATTGAAATACATTCAGAAAAGTGTAGAAATCATAAATGCACAGCTTGATGAATTTTCATAAAGTAAATATCCCCATATAACCAGCATCCAGATTGAGGAAGAAAACATTTCCATCATCCCAGAAGCCCCTCTTATGCCCCCTTTATCTAAGTGATAAAACCGTAAATGGAATTATATAGTATGTACTATTTGTCTCGTTCCTTCCTTCACTCTCTCCCCTCCTTCCTTGCTTTTCAACCTTATGTTTATGAGATTGACCCATATTCTTATATATATTTACAGTTCATTCATTCTCATTGCTTCATAATATTTTATTATGTGGATGGATATTCCACATGACTCATCTATTCTATTGTTGATGGGACAGGCATTTGGGTATTTTCACTGCTGGGCTCTATAGAGAAAAGAGTTACAATGCATCTGACTTTGGTTCTTTAGGATTCTTATTCAATCATTAAGAAAAACTTAGCCGTCTGATGTTTTTATTGCATATCTGCTTGCTCTACAGACTTGAGTTTTACTTTGAGGTCTTATAAGGAGAACAGGGTGAACACATATGAAAAGATAATGCTGGTGTTATGAACCTATCATACATAGAATGAGCCTAATAAATGTTGAAGGAATAAAACCATCTGTTTTTCAGTTTTCAAGTCATTTCACTTAGACTAATTCATCTTTCTTTCATAATCTTTTTAATCATACAGAGGAGGGTTTTTTTTCTCTCTCTTACAAATAAACAGAAGTTTGGAGGTAAATAACTTTGACAAGAACTCTAGAAGGTTAGAAGATTTTGTAGTGTGGACTAGAACCCCATTCTCTGACTTGTCTACCAGAACGCTTTCCGTGGAACCACATGGCCTTTTGGTTGATTATACCAACAAAAAAAAAAATGCCATTTTTGCTTTGATCTGTGAGAATTTTTTAACCTGGGCCAAAATTCTTGAAAATTTTCAAACTACAGTTGAAATAGAACATTGTCTCTCAAATGCCACAGTTAAAATGAATAAATGAATATGATTTAGCCAAGTTGTCAAGTGCTCTTTACTTGGTGTGGACTGGTCCAAACTTGGTATGTTATTGAGTAGGCTAGTTGATGCTTTAGGCTCTGAGAGATGAAACTCAGATAAAGTTCAGTGTAGTTGGGAGATGGTGAGAGCAGCAGGGGTCATGGTGTAGGAGAAGATGAAATTAATAAGCCTAGGGTGTGGAGAACTAGGGTATAACATGAAGTTACCAAGTCTAGGATGATGAGGGAGAGAACCAGGTCTTAGAAGAGGATTTGAAGAATAAGGATAAAGTCTAGAAGAATCTCCAGGATGCCTCCCACTTGTGCCCAGTTGTGGCTACCATTGCTTCTAGATATATACAGCTGTACTCTCAAAAGTTCTCTGGGAGACCTAGATTCCCCGTCCTCTCAGAATCGGCATGGACATCCCACTCTAGTAGAGAGTTGATTACTGCCTCTTGCCCCTCATCTGCCTATATGTGTCCAAAATGTCAACATGCTGGTTCTTAAGCTCCAGGGAACCAACCTTGATGAATGCCTCCTGAGTTGGCAAAGCAAGAGGATGCTTTCATTGTCCTCCTTTTCTAGCAGACTTCACCTAAGATTGGTTATAGCATGGTATTTTTTTCTCCTAGGCCATAAATGAATAAAGGTTTTAGTGTTAGGAAATTGAAGAAGGTCAAGTTTGGATAACGTTCTGTCAAGTAGGTTTGAATGCCATTGAGCTTGAAAAGAGTTCATAGGACATCATTTAGGAAGCTCTTTGATTAAGTGGTGATGGAAATGTGTATCTTGAATGACAGAGCATAGAGAAAGAGTGTAGTACATTGAAGCCTATAGGCTCATCTCATAGTCCCCCCTTCAATTTGCCTCCTCTTTGATATTGGGCAAGTCATATAAGTCCTCTGGACTTTGGTTTTCTTAGCAGTTATATTAGAAAATATACATGTGACCATGTAACAGAAGATCTTAAAGTAGCTTTAGACAGATTTGATAATTTTGCTAAGCCCATGTTTCCTCATCTGTCATATGGAAATATTAGCAGGTTTGGGATTAAATGAGTTAATGGGTATGGATTGCCTGGCTAAATAAAAGTTAGCTTTTTTTTTCATATGGTAGACAGGTACAGATTCTGGAGTCAGAGCAACTTTAATTAGAATTAAAGCTCAGCTCCACTAAAAGCAAATAGTCTCTTGGAACTTCTGTTTCAGGAAACAGAGGTAATAAAACCTACTTAATAGAACCCTTATATGCAGAGTAGGTGCCCAATAAATAATGGAATCCTCTCACTTTCTTTCCACCATCTTCTCCATCCCCAACTCCAAGGTTTCTCCTAACTCTAAAATTCTCTGATTCTATATAATTCTAATACATAAGTCTTTGGTATATGAAATGGATAAACTAAAAATAGATAAACTTCAAATAATACACAACTCCCGAATGACAGCCTTACTAGTGTCCTTTAAGAAATACAGCTTTCTTTAATTCTCCAAATCATTTCTTGCTCTCATTGTGCTGAGAGATCTGCATAGGTTTTGTTTTTGAAGGAATATTTCTAACATTATTACTATATGTTGATCAGAATAATGTATAAAATGATTTATTCTTGGCCTCTGGAAAAAAAATTTCACTTTTCATTTTTGTTGTACTCATACTAAAGGTTCTTTTTTTTTTAACTATAGCACTTTTCAGTAAATTTACTCAACTCAAAGTAAAGATTTAGTTTTTTGAAAAATAGGACTTATAATTAGTACATAAAAATGACGACTGCCTATTTGGAGAGTTAACATTTTAACACAGCTCTCATTTTATATATACTGTTTTTTTGGAAATTGATATATATCAGGACTGTAGGTATGAATCTGCCCACAAAGACATACTTGACTCACGAATAGGGCATTTTTTTTTCGTGTGTCAAAATATTTTTTAAGACATTTGAGTGTTTTCCAATTTTTTTAATGCAGAAGATTAATCTTGGTTTGTGTGTATGTGTGTATACTTACAAGAATCATTGAACCAATAAGTAAACATAAACATGTATAGAGCAAGGTTACTTTCTGGTTCTTATAGTTACCTGAGTGTGAGTCCAAAAAAATATAATAGTAAAATAATACTGGCATTGTATTATTCTTATGTAAGATATTATGTTAAGATGTGTTATTTTTATGTGCAGGCTACATTACTGGATAACCTCTATACCAATCTGAAAATTTTCTTTATTAGCTATATTATTATGCATCCTCAAATTTGTAAATACTACAAATTTTACAAAATGGAGTTGAAATGACATTTGAATTACTGTAATTCAAAATGTCCACAGAGATGAAGTACATTAGAATGTAAAGATAATTAAAAATATTTAATACTAAATGAAACTAATGTGCCTTTATCAAAAAATGAAAATATTTAAGTTCAAATTATGTTGATACTGAATTTGAGTGGTCTATATTTTGCTTATTCTGACTGATGGTTTCAAGTTTTCAGTGACTGCTGAATTAAATTTCACCTGCCATCTTACGTTGGAATCCTTTTGAAGCTTATAATTTTCACAGAGATCCTAAAGTCAGACAGTGATCTGATACTATTTTTTTAGTATTTCTCATCACACTCTGGAGTATTTTGCAAGCGTTTTTTTAACCCCCTAGGTAGGTTATGTACTTTTCTAGAAAATTACAAGTATCTTTCATGTTTTATCTTGGCGAGTAAAGTAGGGAAAATGCCCGTTTAAATTAAAGCAAACATTTATTACATGACTGACCTATCAAAGCTAACCTGCTAAGCCCTATGGAGGTCTCAAGAACCTTAGGGTCCAATCCCAAAACTCAGACATAGGCAAAATTAAAAGAGCCACAGGCCAAGAACTGTAGAGGTTCATGATAAGAATATGCTAATTGAGCTGGAGAAAAATTACTTCTCTAAGGATGGGCCAGGCCTGGAATGACTAACCAGATGAAATGTTTTTTACTAGTTTCTAGATAGCACCCATTTATGCTACTATGCCTAACTTGGTATAGTTAATTCAGACTCTTTATTTTTCCCAGGAGGAAAAGCCATGGCAAGATGCCCAGTAGACTGTGTCCACGTGGTGAGACCAAAGCTGTTAGCATAAGTGCCTGAGTTTTGCCAAGGAAAGACATGCTGCTGGAAAAATATCCGGAGCGCCTGTTTGCTATCCAAAGAGTTCCACAGTGCTATGGGGTAAATGGCATCCCACTAGTGACTAGGCATGTGCCAAATGGCTGGTTGGTACTCTTTGTGCATACAAAACAGGCTTGAGATGTATCCTTGCATATTTGAAGGTTCTGTGGTTTGATGAGCTAAAGTCACCACTGATTAATACAGTATCTCTAAAATAATGAGGTTTTACCACTAACAGAACCTCTTTATCAAACTTATAATAAGGAGCCAGTTTGAGGTAAAAGTACCAACCAAAGGTTTTGTTCTGATTCTCTGTGAATATGTTGTGGTTATAGTATAAGACAAAGGGTTTGTTTCAGTAAGTCCTGGATTCTTAAAATTGATATTTCCGGTGTTGACTTCATATTCTTTTGTTAATAAATGACTTCCTAAGTGTTAGAAAAAAATGAAGAATATATCTTGAGGAGCTTTTTTTGTTTGTTTCTTTTGCATAAGGTAATCCTATATTTTGGTTTGAGAAAAATTCTGCATTTATTGTACCAGTCATGTATTTGGTGGTTTTGAAATTTGTGAAACTGTTAAGATACTGAAATTATTTTGCCATACCAAATTAATATGGATTCACCAGCAGTTATGATTTCCTGCAAACAAGCAATTAATTTCTTCTGTCAAATTCGTTCACTGTTTTTTGGCTTTTGCTTTTCATGATTCTGTTTCAAAGCTAGTCTGCTTGAACTCTGGCTTGCATCCTTCAGCCCGGCAATTGTTGGTAGTGGTGGTAATGGTGGTATGTGTGGGGGGAACAACATTGAACTCCTTTTTATCTCTGACCAGATAAGGACATTGGACATCTGTGAATCAAATAGTGCAAGTTATGGCAAATACAATCCATTCAGTGTTGTTCGTTAGTGCACATTAGCATTTATTATGATGTAGACATATTTATTTTCCAGATATCCATAAATCTTCATCTAAATAACAGCAGCAAATTGTGAAGTATTCAGAGCTTAGCTATCATCATTCAGTGTTTGCTTAAGTCCAAATTAAAATAAAAATGGAGTAAAAGACCATTTTATTTATTTTTTAAATCCCCTATCAGGAGAGAGTAATTAACTCAAGATCCACAATTAGCCTCACAGCAGTCCATATTAACCACCTCCAACCAACCCAGGTCTTTCAGAGGTGGCATAATTCTGAGATTATTTTACACTTGAAACAGAGAGGCTTATAATAACTAGCTTGAAACACATTTAAGAGTGTGAAGTTTTTCTTTCTTCATTTTCTTTTTGTGTTAATGTCTGCCCTCTGTAATGATGATTTTCTGGTTTGCAAGTGGAAAAAATATTAGGAGAGAATGCTTCTTTCCTCTCTAGTTAAATCTATGTCTTTCCTTTGTAAAATTAGAAGTAGCTGCTTTGTTTTAGCTGGAAATTTCATTATTGAATTAGTTACATGGCACAAAAGAATTAACAAAATGAATCAAATATTCAAGCTTGGGAGAGAATCATAAAGAAGATTTAGAGAAGCAGCCCATTCATGACCATTGCCTGCTAGTAATGTATAATTGCTGGCTCTTCCTTATTTACCTCTTTGGTTTGTTTTTGTTTTAAAGGAAATGTTCAGTTGCAGAGCATTTCTGCATAATTCAGATATAGCACAAAGCCCAAACCCTGGGAACCTTTTCTGCGGCTCTCTGAATGTTTTTTATGCAACCTGCTTTTACAGGTTTAAATTACATTCTGTGACACTGTTTTTGTGGTTGAATTAGAAACTTTTTTTTTGGCGGGGGTTAAACCTGTGATAAGTAATTGTCACAGTTAGCACCGGGTACAATGCTAATTTGAAGTGACATGTCCATACTGGCCCTCCGTAACATGAAGAAGCCTAACAGGTGTGAGGGGTGTGGCTTCCCATGGGCTCTGTTGAACTTCTAACAAGAGAAAAATAGCAGAAAAAGTGAAATGAACCTTGAATAAAGCTGTCAGCCATAATTATCTCAGCAACACTTTGTGAGGAGATAAAATAAGCATTGGTGTTTTTATAACCTGAACACACTGCAGCCAAGATAGATTTTTCACCCATTTAACATAAACTGTTGAAGACCTTTCAAGAGAGATTTTCATAGAGCCTAATTAAATAATAATAGCAATAGCAATTATGAAATAAAAATTGTTGGAAGACATACATTTGTTTTTATTTTAACACATAGTTTCTCTCTGGTATTTAACTAGTTTTGGTAATAGAAAACTTTTCTTCCTTGCTTCCTATTTTGGTAAGCCATTATGGTATGAAATCTCAAGTAGTATATAGAAAATTTTATTAGTTTCTGGGAAAGGATACTTTCCCAACTGCAAAGTGCTTGGAAGTTTGATTTTTAGTTACTTTGAGAGGTGTTCAGTATACTGGACTGGCCCATATGAAACAAGATAATATGTGAGTGAGCTGAATGAACTGCACATCATCATATCAACACTGCTGCATGTACTTCCTTGGAGAGGTATAAAGGCACTGTACTTCCTGAGTGGAGTTGGACCCACCGAGGGAAGATTTGATAAATATTTTCAGTCTGTTCACCAAGCAGCATCCATTGTGATCTTGTTTGGCAGCAGTATTTTTAAAGTATACTTTCATTTACTTCTAAAATAATTCCAATAACATAACTACATTTGCCTGACCTGAAAAGTATAGAAAAGTTAAATTGCTATTTTTTTTAACAAACTTCCAGGCTATAAAAGCTAACTGTGCAAAAAACAGATGAGATTTGGTAACATAAACTGCTCTCCTTATTTTGTTAGACTGTTCTATGCCTTAAAATAGAGTTATGATTTTAGGTTATCTAATGACATCAATAACATGTTTTTTAATAATTCAACTTTACCATGTTCCTGCATCCAATAAATCACAGGCTTAACAAGCTAACCAGGTTGGTTCACCTTTAAAGTAGAGGTAATGTTATTTAAAAAAAAAAAAAAAAAGTAGGACTCAACTTATATTAAATCTTGACTCTGCTATATTTATTAGCTTTGTGATCTTGGGTAAAAATAAGAGCCTCATTTTTCTTTCTGTAGAATGGAATTGTGGGAAATCATGCTAGGTGCATTCTCACTAAGGGGATGATAACAAGGATTAAATATAGCAAAATCAAATAGAGCCAACATGGTCTACACTTTATTCATAAACCTATATAGCCTAGAAAACCATTAATTTCATCAAAGTAGAAACTGTTCACCATTGACTGTATCCCTTGCACTCACCTGAGTACTTGACACATAGTAGATGCTTAGTAACTATTAGTTAAGTGAATGAGAAATAGTACTTTTCACTCTACTTAAAACAAGTTTAATACTATCTGTTCCCCAGAGTTATATAGCAAAATTCCTATCATCTATCATCCACCATACATATATACATTGACTCAATCCTCACAACAATCTTATGATTTGGAAACTTTACAGAGTCACTGAGAAGATAGGAGTGTTGTCCAAAGTCATACAGCTGTTAACCAGCAGGGCAAGGATTTCAAACACTGGTCATGTGGCTTTGGAGTTCATAATCACTCTGCTTTTATACCTCTCTAAGACAGTTTAGTGACACATGATTATCAAAGAAAATGCCTTACAGTGACACACATTTTTTCAGAAACTTCCTTGTCACAGGTGCAAATGATTCAGGAGACAGTCAATGAGACATTCCTTCTCCCCCTTACCTCCTAAAGATCAGGTCGCTGATCCATTACACCTATTAAAGCAGTATCACTCCCTTTCTGGGGACAACTTCTTCCTCAGTGACAGAAATGTCATAGAATGCTATGGGTTGGGCAGACTTCCACAAATGTAAGATAATAATAGATATTTGGCTTTTCCCTCAGTCGTTCCTGGACTTTAGCCCTTTTAACCCAGACCCTAACCTACACATGCAAGACTTAAAATCCCCACTGCCTCCTCCTACTCAACTCTCACCTGGGATTCTGGTCTCTCTCTCAGGAACTAGCTGACTAAATAATTTTTATCTGAAAGATTAATCCAAATGTCACTAAGTATGATTGACTACCAAAAGAAAACAGGTGTTTTGGAGAAGAGAAAACATTTTGAAGTGGGGAGGTTATAGAAGGCTTTCGGGTGGAGATTAAGCTGAATTTTGAAGTGATCTCACTTATTTTTCTCATATGATCCTTACATACAATGAAATAGACAGATGGGAAACCCTGGGGAGGGAATCCCAGGCAAAAGTAATGGCGTGAACATAAACCTAGCAATAGGCAAGCACAAGACATACTTTTGAATTGGTGAGCAATTAAACCTGGGAACAACAGAAAAAAGTAGTGGGGGATAACAGCTGGAAAGGTGGGCCAGGTTATGGTCTTGAAAAATTTGTTTAGGGTGAGAAAACAACTTAGAGAGTTAATTAAGGTCACATAATGAATAAGAGGCAGATTTGGGATTTTAACCCAGGTACTTTAATAGTGCAGTGTTCTTTCCATGTATTAGCCCACCAATATTTTTATACACATGGAATCATATCATAGGCACCATTGATGGGAGAAAGTCATAAAAGAGCACCATACACTTTTAAGACATCAAAGAACAATAGTCAGCTTTGCTTTAATTGTGTGACAGAAGAAAAGTAGCTTACCAGCTGGTTAAATGCATTTAAACTGAAAGTTGTCAGTAGGCTTACCTGCTCTCCCAAAGTCACTGCAGCAAATAGAACACTCCTTTCCTCTGACCCCACAGCCTGTTTAACTGCCTTCCAATCTTGGGTAAGTTCACCTCATAGGAATTAAATGGGAAACCTGTAGCAAGTTCCACTTTTGAACATCACTTGTAACATATTCTTTTAAAAATCTCAGTCAAGCAGGTAGTGTGTCAGAGATGAGCTCTTAGATGCACTCAAAGCCAAAAATATATCTAAGTAAGTATGCTGTCCATTGCATAGCACTTAAAGAATGTCTTAACAAGCTGTTGAGAAGAGAGAAGAAACCCCTAAGTAACTTTGTTCACCTAGGAGGAAAATATTTTACTAAGTCCTGGTCAACATCTTCTGGTTCTCTTTGGTGTGGAAAAGATCAGATAATGTATTTGGTTATTCTGTATATGTTTCAGAACACATACTAATTAATTAAATGTGGTTGGCATAAGGTATTATAAAACAATTTATACCATTAAACACTTAGCTGATACCAATACTGTTATCTAGGCTTGGCATTGAATCTGGAAACACCTATATGCTAATCCTTCCTTCTGGAAAAGAGCCAAAGGTAAAGTATGTGGGGGTTTTTTTTTATATGAAAGTCGCAAAATTAAATAAGTCTACTATGCTAGGTACTTTTTCACTTATCTTTTTAATACTGTTGACAAAAATGTGTTTCCCATTTCTCAGATGAGGAAACTGAGGTCTTACAAAATCAAGCAACTTCCATGGGAAATGACATTAAATATCAAACCCAGGATCCAAGGCCAGGTTACCTGAATCCAAGTGTCTGACATATAATAGGAACTTAATAA
This sequence comes from Manis pentadactyla, assembly GCF_030020395.1. Lineage (NCBI taxonomy): Eukaryota > Metazoa > Chordata > Mammalia > Pholidota > Manidae > Manis > Manis pentadactyla. The sequence continues at coordinate 40,246,850 of NC_080022.1, read as the reverse complement.
ATGTTTATTGAAAATTAAGACTCTGAGTAACTATAATTATTCAGCAATTAGCTCTAGATCATGAAATAATTATGGGGAAGAAAGGCAAGGTCAAGAGGAATCTGCATGTGTTTCAGGTTACTTTTCCCCTCATCAGTCTTGTGGATTAGAAGAAATATATTTAATGTGTTCTTTTCCATCTTCTGCCCTCCACCAGAGGGTGCTCATAAGCAATTAAATGGCATGAAGCCGTAGAGAAAATAACTAAGAAATATGCCATTTTAATTCACACCATGGATTATTGGCCTCTGTGCAAAATAGTTGACTTTAAAGTAGAACTCTTGATTCAACTAAAATAGTCTCTGTGATTTAAAGTTACATTGCAAATAACTACTTGTCTGCCTGCCTTAACTAATATTATTATGTATGTAAACCTGACCATTCTCTCCAAATAGGTGTGAGACTATGCCATTACGTAGCATTAGGTTGGTCTAATATGCTCTCTTAGGTAACTTAATGCTCTTCAGAAGTACTCTGTTTTTCTGAAATACTTCAGAAGCTCTCCTAGTGTACTCACTAGAATCAATAAATAAAATGTAAGAATGTTATTATCTATATACTTAGTTTATAAAACTACATCTGTTAAAAAATTTTGCTAATTCTGTTGCACTGGGCAACTTTTATCTCTCCATGTTTTAAACTGGTTTTAGGGGCTGGGTTGCAATAGAAGATTAAAAAAAAGAAAAAAGCTTGTGGGTTAAGCAACATCTTTTTGATAGAAAGAACTCAGTGTTGGACCAGTTCAAAGAAGCATGAAGATCAGCAATTATAATGTGGAAAACTAGCATCCAATGATTCTTCTTGTTTCCAAGAATCCCAGCAGATTAAAACAAACAAAACAAGTCAGGAGCATTTTTAATTATTTTCGTATGTATTTCCTAATCTTTTTTCATTTGAGATAATTAGACCAAGATAGTTAGTAGTATTTTGTAACTAATATTACATCTTTGAAGAACATAGTTGAGGTTTTTTTACTAGAAAGACCTAGATTAGGACTCAAGAGAACATGCCTGTGCTATCATTAAGCAGATGTGTGACATGGGGCAAAGAACTTTACCTGTCTACATCTCAGTTTCTCCCCCTAAATGTGAAGATTAGACCAGATTTTGTGAGGGAAAACCACCTTTCATTCAGAATCCATTGGGGATGGTGGTGTTACTGACAGAAGTTTACAAGTAGGCTACTGATAAACTTCCCTTTGGAGATTCTCATCATGAGTTTGGAATGGAGCAGGGGATGCTTCATAGGGAGGGCATGACAGCAGCACTTCACTTAGCTAAGACCTTGAGACCTGTGGTCTTGGTTGGGATGCCAGCAATTGATGAATTCTAAATGAAGCCATCTATAGCAGCTGTCCTTGTTTGTTCCAACTCTGCTTGCCTGCATGATAGCATTCATGTTTATGCACATAGCAAGAAGCCTCAGAATTTGTTACTGTTGGTGTTTATTTCATTAAATCTTACCAACTTGCTAAATCAATTGAGGACTATAATACAGCAAGGCCAAGCAGAGAACACTATTTTTTAAGCTATTTACACAAGAGTTTTGTAGATAATTGATCTTGACCTGCACATCTCTCATAATAATTCATTGGTTCCAGATTATTATTAGTCACTTCCTTTTTAACAGTGTGTTTTTTTATGAGGTGACTAAACTGCTATTTAACCCTGCTACAAGAATGTGGCAGCGGGCTAGTCCAGACAAGTGGATGTGCACTTGGTAACTAACATTCTTAATAAGCTTGCTTCAACCTGCCACAAATTAAAGCTCTGTGACTTTTCTAGCACATAAGTGATTAAAAAAAAAAAACTTGGATTGTGAATAAATAAGCTTTTTTGATTTGCACTCTGGGTTGGCAGTAAATGAAACTTCAATTCAGCCTCACGATTCATTTTAGCTTAAAGCTACCTTAATAATCTGTTTAACTGAACAGTGAGAATCTGAAAATTTTAAAAGGTTGATCCACCAGTCATCTTCAGGGCCCCTTACAAAAGATACAATGCAGTTGAAAACTCCATGGCTTTTGGAGTCAAATCTGGTTTGCCACTTAGTAGTTGATTGATCTTAGATAAGTTATTCTACTTCTCTAAGGCTGTTTTGTGATCTTTGCAGTCAGGATCACCTATAATTTGCAGGATTGTCATGTATGTCATGTATAGTAACATGTGTTAAGCACTTAATATAGTGCCCAACAAATTGATGGTATCCAGGAGTAGCTGTTTTAATTAAGCCAAAGAAAGTAATTATTGTTTGTCAGACCATAAGACAACATATAGTAGGTCCTTAATAATTGTTTGATAGAATTACTTCCAAGTGGCTCTGAGATAAAACTACCTGAATTTGAATTTTGGCTCACTGTTCAGTACCTGTGTGACCTTGGGCAAGTTTCTTAATCTATGTAAGGCTTTGTATCCTCATCTCTTAAACGGGGCTTATTATAACAATACCTATCTGGTAGGGTTATTGTGAGAATTAAATGGGGGCAATGCATATAAAGCACTTTGAATAGCACTAATGCATATTAAACTATCAATAATAGAGATTATCATTTTTTAAAATGTTTAAACTACTGAGCAGTTTCATGGATATTTGCATACATACTACAAAACTTACCAAATTATGCACTTCAAATATGTGTAGTTTATTGTAGGTCACTTACACCTCAATACAGCAATACACCCAGGGTGTGTGTATGTGTGTGCATGTGTATTTTTTAAGCTGTTAACACAGAAGTTTTATAGATAATTGATCTTGACCTGCACATCTCTTATAATATGTTATATTATAAGTCTTTGTATTGTGGTGATTGTATTCAGTGCTGGTGCTCAGTAGTATTCCAAAACCTAGATGGAATTAATTATGCCTTGTCAGAATGATGACAAGATTAAAAATGGTTTTAAAATTATTTCTTATATTAATATTCTGTACAAGGAATTGCATTTTACAAACTAATTCTTAAAAGATACAAATAATAAAGCTACATTTTGAAAATTGTTAGGTTGTATTACTAAGTGTGTCACATTCAGGACAAGGGTATTATAGGTGACTGAACAGAATCTTTATTTAGTGATCTATTAAAGTCACAGTCTGTTAGAGCTTGAAAGGATCTGAGAGGTCATTCATGTGGATTGCTCTCATATTTTACAAAAGATAATATTATTCTGATGACTGGTTCAAGTACCCATAACTTGGTCTCCTAAATTCCAGTCCAGTACTCAAAATGTCTTAGTTTCTGTCATTAACAATAAGGAAGAAAGACAGGCTGCCAGTATATATTTGAGGGAAGGATAGAATTTAGCTACAAAATAAAAAATACTTTCAAGAACTAATTCACATTTTTCAAGAAAGCATTATTAAGGAGGGTGTTATAAATACCCTCAGGGCCGAATGTAAGGTAATCATACTGTTAATGACTTTTCAGAGATAGTGACCAATTATGATAGTTTACAGGCATTGTCTTTTGTGCATTACTGTAGTATTTCATTCACTGTTGGTTATAAGGAAAACATTTTAGGCTTTCCTAATTATGTAAAGGGGAAATTCAGAAGATTCTAAAACTTCACAAAAGAATGTGATTTTGGGGCTTCTCACTTGTGAGTAATTGCCATTATTATGTAATGAAAATTAGTTTAATCTATATCCATTGCATAGTTCAGCAGTTCACAACTTTTTGGTCTTAAGATCCTTTTATACTTCTAAAAGAAATCATCACAGACACCAAAGAGCTTTTGTTTATATGGATTCTATCTGTTGACACTTGCCATAATAAATATTAAGATTGAGAAAAAATTAGGTGTTTAAGAAAATAATAAATCCATTACATGTTAATATAAATAACATTTTTTGTAAAAAGTAATTTTATTTTCCAAAATATAAAAGTAGTAAGTAGAGTGATGTTTTATTTTATACTTTTAAAAATCTTAATGTCTGGCTTAATAGAAGACAATGAGATTTTCATATTTTCTACATTCAGCCTGTTGTGATATATTGTTTTGGTTGAAGTATATGAAGAAAATGTGGCTTCACACAGATCAGTAGTTGAAAAGGGGAGGAGAATTCCATTTTAATTAATTAATTAATTATTAAGGTATTATTGATATACACTCTTATGAAGGTTTCATATGAAAAAACAATGTGGTTATTAGATCTACGCATATTATCAAGTCCCCACCCATACCCCATTGCAGTCACTGTCCATCAGTATAGTAAGATGCCACAGATTCACTATTTGCCTTCTCTGTTTTGCACTGTCTTCCCCGTGACCCCTCACACCACGTGCACTAAACATAATACCTCTCAATCCCCTTCTCCCTCCCTCCCCACCCGCCCTCCCACACCCCTTCCCTTTGGTAACCACTAGTCCCTTCTTGGAGTCTGTGAGTCTGCTGCTGTTTTGTTCCTTCAGCTTTGCTTTCCTCCACAAATGAGGGAAATCATTTGGCACTTGTCTTTCTCCACCTGACTATTTCACTGATCATAATATCCTCCAGCTCCATCCATGTTGTTGCAAATGATAGGATTTGTTTCTTTCTTATGGCTGAATAGTATTCCATTGTGTACATGTACCACATCTTCTTTATCCATTTATCTACTGATGGACACTTAGGTTCTTTCCATATCTTGGCTATTGTAAATAGTGCTGCAGTAAACATAGGGGTGCATGTCTTTTGAATCTGAGAACTTTTATTCTTTGGGTACATTCCTAGGAGTAGAATTCCTGGGTCAAATGGTATTTCTATTTTTAGTTTCGTGAGGAACGTCCATATTGCTTTCCACAATGATTGAACTAGTTTATATTCCCACCAGCAGTGTAGGAGGGTTCCCCTTTCTCCGCATCCTCACCAGCATTTGTTGTTCTTAGTCTTTTCGATGTTGGCCTTCCTTACTGCTGTGAGCTGATATCTTACTGTGGTTTTAATTTGCATTTCCCTGATGATTAGTGATGAGGAGCATCTTTTCATGTGTCTGTTGGCCATTTGAATCTCTTCTTTGGAGAATTGTCTCTTCATCTGCTCTGCCCATTTTTTAAGGTTACTTTTTTTGGGGGTGTTGAGGTGTGTGAATTCTTTATGTATTTTGGATGTTAACCCAGGGTTGGATATGTCATTGACAAATATAGTCTCCCATAGTATAAGGTGGCTTTTTGTTCTGTTGATGGTGTCCTTTGAGGTACAGAAGCTTTTTAGTTTGATATAGTCCCATGTGTTCATTTTTGTTTTTGTTTCCCTTGCTCAAGGAGATGCATTCAGGAAGGAGTTGCTCATGTTTATATTCAGGAGACTTTTGCCTATGTTGTCTTCTAAGAGTTTTATGGTTTCACAACTTACATACAGATGTTTGGTCCATTTGGAGTTTACTTTTGTGTATGGGGTTAGACAATAATCCAGTTTCATACTCTTCATGTAGCTGTCCAGTTTTGTGAACACCAGCTGTTGAAGAGGCTGTCATTTCCCCATTGAATGTCCATGGCTCATTTATCGTATATTAATTGACCATATATGCATGGGTTTATATCTGGGCTCTCTAGTTTTGTTCCATTGGTCTATGGGTCTGTTCTTTTGCCAGTACCAAATTGTCTTGATTATTGTGGCTTTGTAGTAGAACTTGAAGTCAGGGAGCATAATCCCCCAGCTTTATTCTTCCTTCTCAGTATTGCTTTAGCCATTCGGGGTCTTTTGTAGTTCCATATGAATTTTAGAACTATTTGCTCTAGTTCGTTGAAGAATGCTATCAGTATTTTGGTAGGAATTGCACTGAATTTGTAGATTGCTTCTTTAGGCAGGATGGCCATTTTAACAATATTAATTCTTCCTATCCATGAGCACAGATGTTTTTCCATTTATTGCTATCTTCTTTGATTTCTCTCACGAGTGTCTTGTAGTTTTCAGAGTATAGGTCTTTCACTTCCTTGGTTAGGTTTATTCCTAGATATTTTATTGTTTTTGATGCAATTGTGAATGGAATTGTTTTCCTGATTTCTCTTTCTGCTAGGTCGTTAATGTATATATAGGAATGCAACAGATTTCTGTGTATTAATTTTGTATCCTGTAACATTGCTGAATTCAGATACTAGATCTAGTAGTTTTGGAGTAGATTCTTTAGGGTTTTTTATGTACAATATCATGTCATCTGAAAACAGGGACACTTTAAGTTCTACCTTACCAATCTGGATGCCCTTAATTTCTTTCTGTTGTCTAATTACTGTGGTAAGGACCTCCAGAATTATGTTGAATAATAGTGGAGAGAGGGGGCATCCTTGTCTTATTCCTGATCTTAAAGGAAAGGCTTTCAGCTTCTTGCTATTAAGTATGATATTGGCTGTGGGTTTGTCATATATGGCCTTTTTTATGTTGAGGTACTTGCCCTCTATACCCATTTTGTTGAGTTTTTAATCATAAAAGGATATTGAATTTTGTCAAATGCTTTTTCAGCATCTATGGAAGTGGTCATGTGGTTTTTGTCCTTTTTGTTGATGTGGCAGATGATGTTCATGTTTTTTTTTATATCATTAATGTACAATTACTTGAAGAACATTATGGTTACTAGACTCCCCCTATTATCAAGTCCCCCCCACATACCCCATTACAGTCACTGTCCATCAGCATAGTAAGATGCTCTAGAGTCATTACTTGTCTTCTCTGTATATACTGCTTTCCCCGTGTCCGCACACCTCTACATTATGTGTGCTAATTGTAATGCCCGTTTTCCCCCTTATCCGTCCCTTCCCACCCATCCTCCACAGTCCCTTTCCCTTTGGTAACTGTTAGTCCATTCTTGGGTTCTGTGATTCTGCTGCTTTTTTGTTCCTTCAGTTTTTGCTTTGTTCTTATACTCCACAGATGAGTGAAATCATTTAATACTTGTCTTTCTCCGCCTGGATAATTTCACTGAGCATAATACCCTCTAGCTCCATCCATGTTGTTGCAAATGGTAGGCTTTGTTTTCTTCTTATGGCTGAATAATATTCCATTGTGTATATGTACCACCTCTTCTTTATCCATTCATCTACTGATGGACACTTAGGTTGCTTCCATTTCTTGGCTATTGTAAATAGTGCTGCAATAAACATAGAAGTGCATATGTCTCTTTCAACGTGGGCTGCTGCATTCTTAGGGTAAATTCCTAGGAGTGGAATTCCTGGGTCAAATGGTATTTCTATTTTGTTTTTGAGGAACCTCCGTGTTGCTTTTCACAATGGTTGAACTAGTTTACATTCCCACCAGCAGTGTAGGAGGTTCTCCTTTCTCCACATCCTCGCCACCATTTGTTGTTGTTTCTCTTTTGGATGTTGGCCATCCTAAATGGTGTGAAGTGATATCTGATTGTGGTTTTAATTTGCATTTCCCTGATGATTAGCGATGTGGAGCATCTTTTCATGTGTCTGTTGGCCGTCTGAATTTCTTCTTTGGAGAAGTGTCTGTTCAGATCCTGTGCCCATTTTTTTATTGGATTATTTGCTTTTTGTTTGTTGAGTTGTGTGAGCTCTTTACATATTTTGGATGCCAATCCTTATCGGATCTGTCATTTATGAATATATTCTCCCATACTGTAGGATGTCTTTTTGTTCTACTATTGGTGTCCTTTGCTGTACAGAAGCTTTTCTGTTTGATATAGTCCCACTTGTTCATTTTTGCTTTTATTTCCCTTGCCCAGTGAGATATGTTCATGAAGAAGTTGCTCATGTTTATGACCAAGAGATTTTTGCCTATATTTTTTTCTAAGAGTTTTATGGTTTCATGACTAACATTCAGGTCTTTGATCCATTTTGAGTTTACTTTAGTGTATGGAGTTAGACAATATTAAGAGGCTCACTCTCTTACATGTAGCTGTCTAGTTTTGCCAACACTAGCTGTTGAAGAGGCTGTCATTTCCTCATTGTATATCCATGGCTCCTTTATCTTATATTAATTGACCATATATGCTTGGGTTTATATCTGGACTCTCTAGTCTGTTTCACTAGTCTATGGGTCTGGTCTTGTGCCTGTACCAAATTGTCTGGATTACTGTGGCTTTGTAGTTGCTTCCTTGAAGTCAGGGAGCGTAATTTCCCCTGCTTTATTCTTCGTTCTGAGGATTGTTTTGGGTATTCGGGGTCTTTGGTGGTTCCATATGAATTTTAGAACTATTTTCTCTAGTTCATTGAAGAATGCTGCAGGTATTTTGATAGGGATTGCTTTGAATCTGTACATTGCTTTAGGCAGGATGGCCATTTTGACAATATTAATTCTTCCTAGCCAAGAACATGGGATGAATTTCCATTTATTATTGTCCTCTTTAATTTCTTTTAAGAGTGTCCCTTAGTTTTCAGGGTATAGGTCTTTCACTTCCTTGGTTAGGTTTATTCCTAGATATTTTATTCTTTTTAATGCAATTGTGAATGGAATTGTTTTCCTGATTTCTCTTTCTGCTCTTTCATCATTAGTGTATAGGAACGCAACAGATTTCTGTGTATTAATTTTGTATACCATAACTTTGCTGATTGCAGATATTAGATCTAGTAGTTTTGGAGTGGATTCTTTAGGGTTTTTAATGTACAATATTATGTCATCTGCAAACAGGGACAGTTAAACTTCTTACTTGCCAATCTGGATGGCTTTTATTTCTTTGTGTTGTATGATTGCTGTGGCTAGGACCTCCAGAACTATATTGAATAAAAGTGGGGAGAGTGGGCATCCTTGTCTTGTTCCCGATCTGAAAGGAAAGGCTTTCAGCTTCTTGCTGTTAAGTATAATGTTGACTGTGGGTTTGTCATATATGGCCTTTATTATGTTGAGGTACTTGCCCTCTATACCCATTTTGTTAAGTTTTTATCATGAATGGATGTTGAATTTTTTCCAATTCTTTTTCAGCATCTATAGAGATGATCATATGGTTTTTGTCCTTCTTTTTGGTGATATAGTTGATAATGTTGATGGATTTTCAAATGTTGTACCATCCTTACATCCCTGGAATAAATCCTACTTGATCATGGTGGATGATTACTTTAGTATATTTTTGAATTCAGTTTGCTAATATTTTGTTGAGTATTTTTGCAATTATGTTCATCAGGGATATTGGTCTGTAATTTTCTTTCTTTGTGGTGTCTTTGCCTGGTTTTGGTATTAGAGTGATACTGGCCTTGTAGAATGAGTTTGGAAGTATTTCCTCTTCTTCTACGTTTTGGGATACTTTAAGGAGGATGGGTATCAGGTGTTCACTAAATGTTTGATGCAATTCAGTGGTGAAGCCATCTCATCCAGGGGTTTTGTTCTTAGATAGCTTTTTGATTACCAGTTCAGTTTCATTGCTGGTAATTGGTCTGCTCCGATTTTCTGTTTCTTTCTGTGTCAGTCTTGGAAGGTTGTATTTTTCTGGAAAGTTGTCCATTTCCTCTAGCTTATCCAGTTTGTTACCATATAATTTTTCATAGAATTCTCTAATAATTCTTTGTATTTCTGTGTTGTCCGTAGTGATTTTTCCTTTCATATTTCTGATTCTGGTTATGTGTGTACACTTTCTTATTTTCTTGATAAGTCTGACTGGGAGGTTATCTATTTTGTTTCCTTTCTCAAAGAACCAACTCCTGCTTTAATTGATTCTTTCTATTGTTTTATTGTTCTTGATTTTATTTATTTCTGCTCTAGTCTTTATTATGTCATTCCTTCTACTGACTTTGGGCCTCATTTGTTCTTCTTTTTCTAGTTTCATTAATTGTGAGTTTAGACTGTTCATATAGGATTGTTCTTCTTTCCTGAGATAAGCCTGTATTGCAATATAGTTTTCTCTTAGCACAGCCTTCTCTGCGTCCCACAGATTTTTGTGATGTTGAATTATTGTTGTCATTTGTCTCCATAAATTGTTTGATCTCTGTTTTTATTTGTTCATTGATCCTTAGGTTATTTAAGAGCATGTTATGAAGCCTCCATGTGTTTGTGGGATTTTTCATTTTCTTTGCATAATTTATTTCTAGTTTCATACCTTTGTTGTCTGAGAAACCGGTTGGTATAATTTCAATCTTTTTGAATTTATCAAGTCTCTTTTTGTGATCTAGTATATGATCTATTCTTGAAAATGTTCCATGAGCACTTGAGAAGAGTGCTTTTGGGTGTAGGGTTCTGTAGATGTCTTTTAGGTCCATGTGTTCTAATGTGTTTTTCAATGCCTGTGTTTCCTTACTTATTTTCTGTCTGGTTGATCTGTGCTTTGGAGTGAGTGTAGTGTTGAAGTCTACTAGAATGAATGCATTGCATTCTATTTCCCCCTTTAATTCTGTTAGTATTTGTTTCACATATGTAGGTGCTCCTGTATTCAGTGCATAAATATTTATAATGGTTATGTCTTCTTGTTGGATTGACCCCTTTATCATTATGTAATGTCCTCCTTTGTCTCTTGTGACTTTCTTTGTTTTGAAGTCTATTTTGTCTTATACAAGTACTGCAACTCCTGCTTTTTTCTTCCTATTAGTTGCCTGAAATATCTTTTTCCATCCCTTCACTTTTAGTCTGTGTATGTCTTTGGGTTTAAAGTGAGCCTCTTGTAGGCAGCATAAAGATAGGTCTTGTTTTTTTATCCATTCAGTGACTCTATGTCTTTTGATTGGTGCATTCAGACCATTTACATTTAGGGTGATTATTGATAGGTATGTACTTATTGCCATTGCAGGCTTTATGTTCGTGGTTACCAAAGGTTCAAGTTTAAGTTCCTTACTATCTAAGAGTCTAACTTAACTCCTTAGTATGCTATTACAAACACAATGTAAAGGTTCTTTTTTTCTCTCCTTTTTATTCCTCCTCCATTCTTTATATATTAGGTATCAAATTTGTACACTTTGTCTATCCCTTGAATGACTTTGGGGGGTAGTTGATTTAATTTTGCATTTGCTTAGTAATTAACTGTTCTACTTTCTTTATTATGGTTTTATTATATCTGGTGAAAGCTATTAAACCTTTGGAACAGTTCCCTAAGCAGTCCTTCCACCTGTAGAGATGATTCGTGGGAGGTAAATTCTCTCAGCTTTTGCTTGTCTTGAAATTATTTAATCCCTCCTTCAAATTTAAATTATAATATTGCCGGATAAAGTATTCTTGATTCAAGGCCCTTGTGCTTCATTGCTTTAAATTATATCATGCCCCTCCCTTCTGGCCTGTAAGGTTTCTGCTGAGCCGTCTCTGATGGGCTTTCCTTTGTATGTGATCTTATTTCTCTCTCTGGCTGCTTTTAAAAGTCTGTCCTTATCTTTGATCTTTGCCATTTTAATTATTATATGTCTTGGTGTTGTCTTCCTTTGGTCCCTTGTGTTGTGACATCTGTGGATCTCCATGGCCTGAGAGACTATCTCCTTCCCCAGATTGGGGAAGTTTTCAGCAATTACTGCCTCAAAGACACTTTCTATCCCTTTTTCTCTCTCTTCTTCTTCTAGTACCCCTATAATACGAATATGGTTCCTTTTGGTCACACAGTTCTCTCAATATTCTTTCATTTGTAGAGATCCTTTTTTCTCTTTGTGCCTCACCTTCTTTGTATTCCTCTTCTCTAATTTCTATTTCATTTATTGTCTCCTTCAGCATTATCTAATCTGCTTTTAAATACTACCATTTTATGTTTCATTTCTGATACTGTGTTCTGTAATGATTGGATCTCTGACCGGCATTCGTTCCTGAGTTCTTGAATATTTTTCTTTACCTCATGAGCATTTTTATTTTGAAATCCTTTTCAGGAATATTAATGAGGTCGATTTCATTTTAGTCTTTCTCTGGTGTATTTATAATTTTGCTTTGAACCAGGTTCCTTTGATGTTTCATATTTGTATGTGGCACCCTCTAGTGCCCAGAAGCTCTACTCTCTGGAGCTGCTCAGCCCCTGGAACAATGTCAGGTGTTGCAGGGAACAGTGTTCGTACCTGGGGGGAGGAAAGAGCTGTTTCCTGCTTCCAATCTGCTATGTCTGTCTCCACTGCCAGAACCAGTGGACTGAGCACACAGGTTGAAGCCTCTATGCTTTGCATTTCTAGCTATTGTAGGTAGGGCTTCCCTCTGGCTGGCTTAATGCCAGGGTAGGTTTTGCTGGTTTGTGTGCTAGCTAAAGGCTGGCTCAGACGAAGGTGCAGCAGGCTGCATATCATGTAGGGGGGCCTTGGTGCTACATAGCCAGCCCTCTGGCTGGAGCGCCTGAAGGTCATGAAAGGTCCCAACCTACTGGGCAGAGTGCACCCGGACAATTTTGTCTACCTGTTCTTTCTCCTGAGCAGTAAGCTCTGTGCAATCCTTGCCCCTTTAGCAGCCCTCTCGCTTTTAGGAATTCTCTCAGACTGCCCACCCAGATCAGCTGGATATGGATCCCTGATTTCCACAAGCAACTGGAATCTCAGTCTCTCCAGGTATTCTGCCTTTCTTAGCTTTCCAACCCCACTAATCACCAGAGCAGCACATAATGTAGGTTTGTGCTCCCAGAGCAAATCTCCAGGGCTGGGTGTTCAGCAGTCCCCGGCCTTTACTCCCTCCCTGCTCCATTTCTCTTCCTCCTGCCAGTGAGCTAGGGTAGGGGAGGTCTCAGGTCCTGCCAGGCCATGGCTTTGGTATGTTACCCTGTTCCCTGAGATTTATTCTTTTCTCCAGGTGTATGCAGTCTGGCGCAGCCCTCTTCCCTTTTGCTCTTTCAGGATTAGTTGTATTACTTACATATTTGTGTTATATGCAGTTTTAGGAGGAAGCCTCTGTCTCACCCTTCACACCACCATCTTTTCAGGGGGAGAATTTTAATAGTCTTTTCGGATAATTGTGGATATTCTTTGATGGTAAGCAGAACTCAACAAGTGATAGTTTTCTGAAGGTTAGTTCCAGTGTAGAATCTAGAAAGCCATATCAGTGTACCTTATGCTTATGTGCTTTGTTAGTGTTAGGTCCCCGGTCTGTCTTGACCTTTGAGTAGATCCTTTATGGATGCATAATTTTTTAACATCATGCATCCATTGTTCATTTGGAGAGTATTGGTCCTATGAGTTATGCAGATTTTCTAGTGTTGTCAGATTTCATATGATGTGAAAAATCACATCTGTTACTATTACCACCAATCTCATCATAAAAGTCTTTAAGTATTGGGAGGATGTTGAGCTCATAATGGCTGATAGTTTTCAAAATTTTTGATTTTTACTTGAAAACTCAACTTTTGTCTTTGGCAGTTAATATTGTCAGACCTATTCCTTGAGTACACAGGCTTGCTTCATTTCTTTTGGAGGAAAATCCTGTCAAATACCTAAATCCAAATAACCATAGTTTGTCTGCTAGTCGTTTAAGTAGCAATAGTGTTTCATGAAAAAAATAGCTGGTTTAGTATACAACTCAAACAATTACACAAGTGCTTTTTCCTTAACACAACCATCATACTCAGCTGTGCTCTGGAAGTGGTTTATGCATACTTTACATTTGTCACACAGATTGTTAAAAGACACATACTCAAATTTAATTAAAAGTTGTAATTTTTACTGATTCATCAGGGACATTCTTAAGTGAAACTGGCATTTTCACAGCAAGTACACCACTTAAAGATTTTAACAGAGTTTGGTGCCACTACCTTGATTTGTGCTAAGGTACCAGCAGTTTGTGCACCATTGCTTTTTTATCATCAGTGTAAAAACACACTGAAAAAGTCAAATACCACCTAAATATTATTTTGAAAATTGTATTGATGTGGAACATCTAAAAGGATCTCAAGAACCCTGTTTCTATAGACCACACTTTGAGAATCATTGGCATAGTTAATATGTTCCTAAGAAAATACTAAATACCTCTTTTATAAGAAGAAGAGAAGAAACTTCAAATAGTCTTTAAGGATATTCACTGACTGATGGAATAACTACCATGTGGCAAATGTATTCTTTATCCTGTCCTCACAGCAAGCTTGTTAGGAAAGGTAATATCATCCATTTTCTAATGGAAATTCTATCCATTTCCATTTCCATCCATATTATCCATTGTCTATCCATTTTCCTAGTAGAACCCAAGGTTTGAGATATAAAATATTGATTGGAGTAAGTAGAAGAGCAGTGACTAGCAGAAGTGAATTTGAATTCAGGATACTGCTAAGTCCTTGCTTTCAAGAGAATCAGAAGATAAGCCACAAACTTGGAGAAAAATCTACAAAAAGTACATCTGATAAGGGATTGTTATTCCAAATATACAAAGAACTCTTAAAACTCAGCAATAAGAAATGAACAACCCAGTTTAAAAATGGGCCAGATACCTCACCAAATATCTTAACACACACCTCACCAAAGATTTACATATGGCAAATAAACAAAATAAGCATATGAAAAGATGCTTTACATTGTATGTCATCAGGGAAATGCAAATTAAAACAAGATACCACTTTGCAACTATTAGAATGGCTACTGTCCAAAACACTGGCAACACTAAATGCTGGTGAGGATGTAGAGCAACATGAACGCTCATTCATTGCTGGTGGGAATACAAAATTGTCTAGCCACTTTGGAAGACAGTTTGGTGGTTTCTTACAAAATTAAACACACTCTTACCATACAATCTAGCAGTTGTACTCCTTGAAGACTTAGGTCTACACAAAAGCCTATACACTGATGTTTGTAGAAATTTTACTCATAATTGCTATTACCTGGAAGCAACCCAGATATCTCTCTGTAGGTGAATGGATAAATAAACTGTGGTACATCCAGACAATGGAATATCATTCAACACTAAAGAAAAAAAAAGAACTTTCAAACTATGAAAAGACATAGATGGATTTAAAGTGCATATTACTAATTCAAAGAGACTGATTTGAAAAGGCTACATACTGTATGATTCCAACTATATGACATTCTGGATACGGCAAAACTGTGGAGACAATGTAAAGGTCAGTGGTTCCCTGGGGTTGTGAGGTTAGGGATATGAATAGGCAGAGCACAGAGGATTTTTAGGACAGTGAAAATACTCTATATGATATTATAAGGATGTATAAATTCCATTATACCTTTTTTCAAACATAAAATGTACAACACCAAGAGTGAACCTTTGTGTAAACTATGGACTTTGGGTAATTACAAAGTGTCCATGTAGGTTCATCCTTAGTAAAAAAAAAATACCATTCTGGTGAGTGATGTTAATAATGGGAGAGACTATGTATATGTGGCAGTAGAGGGTATAAGAGAAACTCTGTACTTTCATTTTTTTTAAAACCTACATTACTCTAAAAAATAGTCTTAATATAACAAAGCCCAGCACCATTCAACAACATAACCATTTCATGTGTTGTTGAACAGCATAGGAGTTTGTTTTTGTAAAACCAATTAGCCAGTTCGATTTTAGGCATAAAATTTCCATTTTTCCCATCTCTTTCATCCTTAAGCATCCATAAGATTATACCTCCAGATGTGCAGCATTTATTTAAGGGTGTAGAATTAAATAATAAGGGAAACTTGACTTCCGTTTAAATGTGTGAACCTGTTCTAATCTCTGTATCTGTTATGGTGGAAAGGCAGAGAATTATATAGCCAGAAAAAAACTAAATAAAGCCTTGAAATAGATTTTTAAAATGAGTCACATTCATTCATTGTATTAGATTAAAGCATTCTTGTGATTGAGAAGTTAACATTATATGTAGGTTAATGGAATAATATAATGTATGTAAGTCTAAATTTTTAAAGGTATCCTTTCAACTATAACGTCAAGCAAACCTGCAGCCCTAATCTTTTTCTTTTTCCAAGTTCTTGCAAAATAAATACCACAGTGATAATGTTACAGAACCTGGACTGGATCACCAGATGGAAGACCCAAGTGGCACTCAGAGGTTTTGGAGGGTGGGAGGTTTATTTCACAGTGTGGGCTCAGAGGAGAGCGATATCCAAAGGTCTGAGCCCCAAGCACAGGCAAGGGGAACAATTTATGCTTTTCTATTTCCATATATATAGCATTTTGGCACCCGCAGCAAGCAGGGCAGAAGAACCCAGAAGGGTCCCAAGGCAGGGGGTGGGGCTGAGATTCTCCTGTTGTTAGCCCTATTGTCCATGTTGAGAAATTATTTTCCTTATTACTACCCCCTCTGATGCCCCTCTTAAACATTTTGGTTTTAGGGGGCATCATCCTGATCTATGACAGACCGATAGCCTTGCAGAGACAGTATACAAGTGGTGGCTCTATTTGTAACAGTTTTCTATGAACTTTATGGGGGCATTTAGTATGCAAGGGCCAATAGTGACGAGGAGGAGGATGGAGATGAGGGGCCCAGCCAGTGGGAGCAACCAGGAGGACCACTAGCTAAGTTCCCACATCTCTCCTGTCTCTAGTTCCTTTCTCCTTTTTAATATTCTTTCTTTTAGTTCTTTGATTTCTGTGGCTATTATTCCTCATTGGTTCACATAATAACAGCACTCTTCCCCTAGGAATACACAGGTTCCTCCCTTTTCAGCTGTGAGCAGTTCTAGGGCTCATCATTTGTGGAGCACAACTGCAGCAAGTGAATTAATCTAACCTTGCAGGGAAAGGAGGGAGTCTGCAACCTTTTCCATGTCCTCGTTTAGTTCTTGAGAAAGTTTGCGATAAAAATGGAACGAAGAGCCTAAGTGAACTGCCCCTACTCCAGTACCTGCAAGTGTTCCACCCCCAACAAAATCATGCGTAGAGCCGCCCGCTTTTGGATCCTTGTAAAGTTGCTGAGAGCTTGCTCAACCTCTTGGTCAGACTAGACAGACATGTCGGTGGTGAGGAAGACTGGAATGCATAAACCTGTCCAATTTATCTGGAGGCATTGGAAGACAGTACTTCCGCACAGGAGAAAAATTCCCAGGGGACACAGTAAGTTTCTGGCTGATTGGTGATACAGTTTTTGAAACACAACTGGCTTGGGATGTAGCCATAGCTAATGTTACCTGCCTTTGAGTTAAGCAGGCGTGTCATGTTGTCTGTGGTGGGTTGGAGCTGGATGTTGTAGACTACCGGACCAATTCGTTTGGTCTGGTTCTGGGCTGTATTATTTTCAGTTGCCTGAGTGAAGCTCCAGTATGAGGGCACTGCGATTCCAATATAGGCCCTGTGAGTTAAGGGCAAGCAAAGCCAGCAGGCTTGTATATGGTTGCTCATGTTTCGAATCAACTCGTAGGCTGCTGTAATGACTTGGTTGACTTGATGGGTAGGGGCTACGGGTCTCAGTTAGTTGTTGGAGTCCTGAGAGGTCAGTATTGCAGAAGCTGACCCTTCGGTCAGTGCCTTTAGGGCCTACTTGACCTTTACATCCCTGTCCCTTTGTGTCTGATCCTGGACTCCCCCTCCACAGCAGACATTCCAATGTGGGTGAGGTAGGTCCAGGAGACAGTGGATCCCTTTCTTCCCCTAATTGCACAGTCTATGTCCTGTTTACTTATTATTTTAGTCCAGTACTTTTTCCCATCTTTAAGGCAAAAGGTGGCCCTGTTCTTATAAAATTTGGCGGGCATGTAGGTATAGTTGAAAGGATACCTTTAAAAATGTAGACTTACCTACAGTCTCCCCATTTTTCTGACTTTATGCAAACACACTGAGGTTCCCTGGGGGTAACAGGGAGGACGGGAAGGGAAAGAAGATATATAAGCAGGTAAATGCAACAATGCATCCTACGGCCACCTAATGAGTAATGGCAATGGCAACTCTGTGGGGAACAGTCCAATCAGAAGGGGAGGCAGCAGAGAGTCCAGTCCCCATGGTGAGGGATCCCACACCAACAAGGGCCAGGAACCACAGTGTGCAGCTGTTCATTAGTCAATGGGTTCTCATCAGACATGGAGGCAGAAGGGGTTCTTGTGGTCTGGCTGGGCTCTCCACTGATGTATTTCTTCGTCAGGGTTATGGGCCCATGGAGTGATGCCTGAAACCTTAAGGGCAGTAGGAGTGGTTAGAACAACAATGTGGGGCCCAGCCCACTGAGGCTTGAGGGTGTCTTTTCTCCAATCTTTGGCCAAGACTGAGTCCTCTACCTGGAGGTAATGTACTGAGGTCCCTAAAGAAATCAGGGCTCTTTCTATGGTATATTGTTGTAGCTCATTTAGGGTGGTTCCTATGACTTGGAGCTGTTCCCTTATCCCCTTATCTCCTATTTGGTGTAAGTTCCCTGGAAGGCTGCCCAGACATAGGGGTTGGGGAGAGACCATCCGTACACTAGTTCAAAAGGGGAAAGCCCTTGTACTCCAGGTATGCAATGGGCATGTAGAAGGGTCGGGGTAGTAGGTCTGGCCAAGGGAGGCCGGATTCCTGACCGAACTTGGCTAGGGTTCCCTTGAGGGTACAATTCATTTACTCCACTTTCCCTGAACTCTGGGGCCTGTAGGCGGTGTGGAGTTTCCAGGTGACACTGAAAGATTTGGTTGAAATCTGTACTGCATCTGCTGCAAATACAGGTCCATTATCACTGTGGATTGTAGATGGTAGGCCAAACTGGGTACAATCTCCCTCAGGAGAACTTTGGCTACCTCTCAACTTTGTTCTGTCCTGGTCGGGAAGGCTTCGACCCACCCAGAGTATGTACACACTATCACTAGGAGGTATATGAGTCCTCTGCTTGGCTGGACACTGTGAAATCTATTTCTAGGTCTTCAAAGGGGTCAACTCCTGCCCTTTGGACACCTGGCGGGGGTTGCGGCACAGATCAAGCGTTATTCCTAGTACAAGTCATGCACCACTCACTTGTTGCCCAACACAGTGCTGGCAACTGGCTGCTGTAGTATTGCTTCTTAAGGAGGGCTTCCAGTGCAGTCTTTCCTAGGTGGGTGAGCTCATGGTGACTAAACTGACTAAATGCCTTCTGGTTGCAGTTGGGACAAAAATGTGTCCATTGGGCAGCATCCACCACCCTTTCTTGGTTAGGGTGGCTCCTTCAGCCATGGCCCAGTCTTTCTCCTTTTCAGTGTATTTGGATGGAGGGTCCTCCACTAGGGGCATTGGGGCCCTAGTGAGGGAATGAGCTTCACCTGTCTTCTTTCTGGCTGCTGCTTTAGCTGCTTTATCTGCCAGGCGATTCCCCTGTATTATAGGATCATTTCCCTTTTGGTGTCCTTTGCAATGTAGAATTGCTACTTCTTTGGGGAGCCAAATGGCCTCAAGGAGTTTCAGTATCTCTTCCTGGTTCTTGATTGCTTTTCCTGCTGCAGTGAGGAGACCTCTTTCCTTGTAGATTGCCCCATGTATGTGTACAGTGGTAAAGGCGTATCAGGATTTGGTGTAGATACTGGCTCGCTTGCTCTCACTGATGGTAAGGGCTTGGATTAAGGCATGTTATTCAGTCCGTTGTGCTGACCATCCGGCTGGTAAGGCTTTAGCTTCTAAGACCTCAGTGGCAGTGGTCACTGCATAACCTGCTCTCCAGATACCTTCTTGTAAGTAACTGCTGCCATCACTGAATAGCGTGAGTTCTGGATTCTGTATTGCTTGATCCCGCAGATCCAGACAACTTGCATAGACTTTGTCAGTTACCTCGAAACAGTCATGATCTGCTTTCCCCTCTTCAGTGGGGAGGAAAGTTGCTGGATTCAGTGTCCATTCTGTTTCAAGAGTGACCTCCGGGTTTTCACAGAGGAGCTCTTGGTATTGTGCTGAGAATTGGAGAGGAAGTGGTGTCCCTGTGTGTTCATGAGGGACACAGCAGCATGGAGGACCTTGACATTCAGTTCTTGTCCCAGGGTAAGTTTGCCTCCTTAATGAGTAGAACTGTGGCTGCCAGCACCCTGAGGCGTGGTGGCCATCCTGCAGCAACTGGGTCCAGTCTCTTTGACAGGTATGTGACTGACCACTGCCAGGGACCAACAGTCTGTGAGAACCCTGAGGGCCACCTTTTCCTTTTCATGTATGAAGAGATTGAAGGGCTTCTCTATATCTAGCAGGCCTAGGGCTGGTGCCTGTCCTAAAGCAGTCTTTATTTCCAGGAAGGCAGCTTTTGCCTCTTCTGTCCAGACAGGGGGATCTCAGTCTGGACCCCCTAGGAGGCAGTAGACGGGTCTTGCCATTGCCAAGAATCCAGGAATCCAGATTCGGCAGAAACATGCAGCTCCCAGGAATTCTTGTAGGCCCTTCTTTGTCTGGGGCTAGGGTAAGGAGGTGATGATCTGTTCCTCTCCTGGCCCTAGTGCCCTCTTCTCCTGGGTGAGGAGGAAGCCTAAGTACTGGACTTGTTGTTAGCAGATTTGTGCCTTTTTCCATGAGGCTCGGTATCCCAAGTCTGACGGGAGTTGCAAGAGGGACTCCATGCCCTCTGAACAGTTCTCTTGAATGTCACTGGCAAGGAGGAGGTCATCTACATACTGGGGAGGGTGCAGCACATGGCTTCCCTCAGAAAGCTGACAAGGTCTGTGACCAATGCCTCTCCAAAGACAGTGGGTGAGTTCTTGAATCCTTGTGGAAGCCACATCCATGTTAACTGTATCTGCTGCCCCGTATCTGGTTCAGTCCATTCAAAGGCTCTGGGAGGCCAGTCAGAGGTAGAAAAAGCATCTTTCAAGTCTAGGCAAGTGAACCATTTGGCAGACACCAGGATCTGGCTGAGGAGGGTATACAGGTTTGGGACTACTGGGTGCAAAAGAATAGTCACCTTGTTGATAGTTTGCAGGTCTTGAACTGGTCGGTACCCTCCTCCTGGCTTTTTGACTGTTAGGATCAGGGTGTTCCAGGGTGACTGGCACTGAACTAAAATGCCTGCTTCTTTGAGTCTGGTCAGGTGTTCTTGGATGCCTGCTTTTGCCTCTTGTGAAAGGAGGTATTGCTGCTGTCTTTCTGGCTAGGCCCCCGAGTCAATTCTACAATGATAGGGGCTCAGTTATAGGCAAGTCCAGATGAGTTGTCTTCAGCCTATACCGAGGGGAAGGCAGCTCTGGATTCAGGTGGGCTACTTGAGGGGGCCTGGGCACAAAATAGCCTCCATTCCTCTTCCCTGGGTGTGGTTATTGCCAGTATGAGGGACTCTGGCTCTTCTTGCCCTGGATTTAGTTTAAGGCTGGTGCATCCAGTTGGTTCAAAAGTTATTTGGGCTCTGAGTTTCAAGAGTATATCTTGGCTTAGGAGGGGAATGGGGCACTCAAGTAGGTAGAGAAATTCATGTTGGACGTTGTGGCCCCCAACTTCACATTGGCAGAAGTGCTGCTGAATGGCTTTTGTTCCGATGACTCTGAGAATAGTTGCAGTCCTTCTGCTGAAGGAGGCTACAGGGAGGGTGATCACAGAATGTTTGGCCCCTGTGTCAACCATAAAAGTCATGTTTTGGCCCCCCACCCTCATTATGACCATGGGCTCCTGGGGGCTGAGAGCAAGAGAGCCTGGTCCTTGTCAATATGAGTCTGTTCCTGACAAGCCAACGAGCTTCTCCCTGTGAGGTTCTCCACAGTAGTGATTGGGCTTTGGGGCTTTCCCTCAGCTGGGGCATTCATTCTCCCAATGCCCCTTCTCTTTACAGTAAGCACACAGGTCCCTGGCTAGGGGGATCCTAGGCTTCCCCCCTCTAGGTAGCCGGTTTCTTTCTGCCTTTGGTCATCCCTTTCCTTTAGGGCAACTGCCAGGAAGTTGACCTTTCTCTTCATTCATTTTTTAGCCTCCGTTTTGGCCTGAATGTCTCTGTTCATGACTATGTTGGCAATTTCAATCAGCTAGGTAATGTTCATTCCAGGGAAGCCTTCAAGTTTCTGGAGCTTCCGTCTGATATCCAGGGCAGCTTGGGCCATGAATGAGGTATTGACTATCTGTTGGCTCTCTTGTAACTCAGGGTTGAAGGGGGTATAGATACAATAAGCTTCACACAGCCTCTTGTAATAGTCCCCAGGAGACTCTCCTGATTGTTGAATGACTGCAGATATTTTAGTCATGTTCATGGGCCTTTCGGACCCTGCTTTGATCCCTTGGAGGAGGGCTTCCTGATATTGGCGGATCTAATGCTGTTCCTCAATCATGGTGAAATCCCACCCGGGGCACTCCTCAGGGACAGCGATTTCAGCCCATGCACCCTGATCAGGGACCCCGGCTGGCATGTATTCTTCCAGGTACTGGCAGGCCCCTCTGATAATCTGCCTTCTTTCTTCCATATTGAATAGGGTGCAGAGAAGCTGTTGGCAGTCTTCCCAGGTCGGCCAATGGGTTTGGAAGAGGGATTCCATGAGATTAACCAGGGCTTGTGGCTTCGAGTATGATGGGGTGTTGTGCTTACAATTGAGGAGGTCAGTCATGGAGAAGGGTTTATAGTAAAAGCATGGACCGGCTGGGCTGGATGGTCCCGTCTTCATCACACCTCTTGGACTCCTGTGTATCTTGTACCAGCATCTGAAGGGTGCCTGCTCCTAGTCGAGGGTGCAGTCTGGCTGCTGGTCTGGGAGAGAGTGAGTCTGCCAGACCTGGAGGTAGCAGGGAGACTGATGGTGGGAGAGTGTCCAGGGGCTGGGTGCTGGCAGCCTTGGGGGCACATAAGGTGGAGGCAATAGCGGTTCTTCCTCTGGATCACCAGCAAGTATTTGCAGAGGCTCAGGCTTCTGTTGGTCTTTTGTAGGTTGCTTTGTTGAGGTGACTAAGACCCTACCTTGTCCCTACCTGTTGCAAGCAAATCGCAACCAAGGGGGAAGGGTATGGGCAACTCCTAACCAGGAGTCAATATAAGGGAACCTGTCAGGGTGACCTGGATCTCCAGTGATGACCCTCCAGACTCGGCAAACTGTTAGGACATCTAGGGTTCCTTCCAGAGGCCATCTTACACTGAAGGTGAGCCAGTCGGATTCACACAGTGTTTTCAACCTCCCAGGGGTCATTTTTACTCCGTAGTACCCCGGAAATCCCTTCCTGAAATTTTTGATCATGGTTTCAAGAACTGTGGGTTTGCTGTGTCCTGACCCCATGACGTGTCTGTGAGATGGTGCCGCAAAGACAGACGAGGGAGGAGGTGCCTCCTTCAGAGAGGAGACGAATCAGATGCCTGTCAATTTGCTCTCCTCTTGGAGAATTTGGTCAGGCTTGATTAAGGTACACCCGTATAAGTCCCAGGCCAGGTCAGCCAAAGCTGAGTCACCGTTATGTCATGGCAGCCAACCGCAAATATGGCAAAGGACCCACTCGGATTCTGTAGTACAAGCCATGGAATCACAGACTTAGCTCGAACTGAATGATTTCATTCGCTCTGCACAATCACTCACACACTTCAACCAGATTCTAAACATTCCCTCCCTGGGAATCCCTACCTATGAGACCTCTAAGAGGTCTCCAGGAGGTGATCGCACTCCGTTTCCACCCCGATGGGTGGGTCTGACTGGGTCAGGGGCCCCAGGCCTTACCGTAATCTGGCGTCAGAACCAGGTCCTCACCTGCCTAGTCTCCTTGAGTCTGGTGAAAATAACGGAGCACGGCCAGTCCAAGGTGACTGGACGGGAGACTGCCGAAAGATTAGGCAGGGGGTGCCTTCTCCATTATGATCCCCTGTTCCATCATCACCCCACCATTGCCCCAAACCTGTGGCAACAATGGGCCAGCATGGTTGGGTTTCTCATTCAGGGAACCAAATGTAATGGAACCTGGACTGGATCACCCAATGGAAGAACCAAGCAGTACTTGGAGGTCTTGGAGGATCGATGGTTTATTTCACAGTGTGGGCTCAGGAGAGCAATCTCCAAAGGTCTGAGCCCCGAGCACAGGCAAGGGGAACAATTTATACTTTTATACTAACATATATGTGGCATTTTGGCGTACACACCAAGCAGGATGGAAGAAGAACCTGGAAGGGTCCCAAGGTGGGGGGGGGTTGGGGGGTTGGAGGGATGGCTCTGAGATTCTCCTGTTGTTATTCCTATCGGCCATGTTGAAAAATGTTATTTTCCTTATCAATAATAGTATCAATCCTTTATAACCTTTATAATTACATAACCACTTGGTTTCACATACAGTATCTCATTGGGTCTCCATACCAACTCTGCGAGGAAGATGGAACAGATTGTATTACCCTATTTTGTAAATTAAGGACAAATTGTGTTATACCATTTCTAAGTAAGGAAACTAAAATACAGAAATTCTGAGTGATTTTGCCCATAATCATTGTGCGATTAATTTAGCCAGCCTGGAACCTCAGCCTTCTGAATTCACATCTTTTATGTAAGTTTGGTTTTGAGTCCCAGCACACATTTACTTTAGCCTTAACTTGTTGAAATCTTCTCTAAGTAACTATTGTCCCTTCCAAGGGGCCCCCAGTCCTATAGAGACAGCCTGGTGGAGATATAACCCCATCTTTACTCACTTGTATTCCTTTTCCTGTGCGTGTTTCTATGTACATCTCTTGTCTCCCCAGCTGGTGTATATGTTCCCTTAGAGTAGAGTGCCTTGTATTTAATCAATACTGGGCCCATAGTAACTCAGAAATTCCTTACCCTTTAATTTCTTCTGTGTATTTTGATTAGTAGGATCTGAAATAGAGTGATTCAGAGGCCCACTTTGTCAGCTGTAGACTAAGGAAAAAGTGCTGGCCACTCTCCTCTTATCTTCAGGAATTACTAGTAGGTATGGGAGAGGTTAATATTGATAACTGTGGGGTTAAGCCCATTGAGGAGCTAGCCCATTTATGCCACCATGTGCTTTTTAGTGAGTGCTTTCTTCCAGCTCCTCCTAAAATATACACTCTTTTAATTTACACATGACTGAGCTGTATGCAGAGGTAGTCACAGTGGAAGTCAATCACTTTTTCTCTTCTCCAAGTCTTAAAAATAACAATCATTGAAATTATAACAGCTCTTCTGCCTATTTCAGTGTAGTTTCAAAGCCAGCTTTTACTTACTTTATATTTAAGCCTTTCAAAAGTCCATTGAGGTAGTTAGGGCAGGGATAACTCACCTAAATTAATGAAAGGAAACTCTGACTTAGAATAGAGAAATGATTCTCCCAAGATCAGAAGGCTAGGTAGTACTTGAATCAAGATTTTTCTGGTTTCTTGTCCAGGTCTCTTTCCATTACATTATAGTGCTTCTGATTGTCAACAACATTTACCATTATTACTATTTCATTACCAGAGGATTTCAGGGTTGGGGAGGAGGACTCTTTTCAAATGAAAAATTTTGTGAAGGTAATATGACTTGAAATTTAGCTGATGCTTCTTAACCAGTTTAGCTTTGCTTTTAAATATACTGAAATGAAATAAATTAAGCTAGTTCTAACAATTATGTTAATGATTTATGATTGAATAGAATGACAGAATCACTGCAATTTTTTTAAATTAATCAGGTTTTCTAGCATTTGTACAGTGCCAGAACATCTCTATGCAAGAACGAAAACCTCTTGCTAGATTAAAAGAAAAATAATCAAACATGATTTTTATCAGTATAATTGATATGACAGCACACACTTGTATGATTAAAAATACCTAGATATTTCTGTGACTTTTGCATTTTCCATTCCAGTATTTGTCTTCAGATAATCAGTCTGATTATAGCATATATTTGAATTACAGTTATGACCAACTCACTGTTGTGTCTTTGGCTGGTTCCTATGAATTTACAGACATTTGGGTTTCCTCATATATCACTGTAATTCACATCTCCCTAAAATTTACCAGAGGATGTTTTCAGTGTGCTAGTGGATACCCTATTTTATCTCTAATAATAATAATAATAAAAGAAACTTCACTGTATATCATTGCTAACATTAACATTAAGTACACATATATGTCATTTCATGAACACCAAAGAACACCACCTGTTTTTGAATATTTAACAATTTTTAATACTTCTGTGTAGACAAAAGTGACATGCACTCATATTTGCTTATATTTGCCCAGATTTAACTTAAGCCTTAAAATTGTTATTGAATATCTGGCCCAGTATAAATTTCAAGAGAAGAAAATATATATTGTATTAATTGGCTAAACTAGACAGGTTCTTTGGGTAGTATTTTAGATCATAATGGTAATAAAAACTGTAAACTGAATGTGTGCCAGGGACTGTGCTTCATGCTTTATATACATTATAGATCCATCTCTATAATAATGATCTAAAATTGTGGCTTAATGTTGATTAAAGCATAAGTGACATTGTTATCATGTGTAGAAACTTTTTTTTAAATGCCTTCAGTGAACACTATTCCAGGTACTCTCCAAAAAATTTGGAGAGTAAAATGTATTTATAGAATACACCCCAGGGAATTAGGAAACCAAGATATTATTCTACTAAACAAAAGTTAAAAGACATGCCTGAAACAGGAAGGAAATGTATATGATTAGCTTTATTTTCAGCTTGATACATTTTCCTGGAGCCCCAGTCTACTGTCTAAATGAAAAATAGCCTTGGTTATTATAACATTCCATATGTGAAAAAATTTGAAATTTTCAAAGCCTTCCTAGTAATATAATAACTGGGCCACTAGAGTGACCTTTCTAATCTAGCTTCAGAAATAATAGAAAATATCCCCAAAGTGAAATCCTTTTGTGAAACATTGTCTCATTTTGTTTACAAATGATGAGTTCTACTTTTTGCAGATGTGTCTTGCTGAATCAGGGCTCTCTTATCCTTGCCACCGACTTACAGTGGGAAGAAGATCTTCACCTGCACAAACCCGGGAGCAGTCTGAAGAGGTAAGCCTATTTGCCAGCTTTCCATTGAACACAGGCCTATCCTCCACCCTCCTGCCCACCTCCTATTCTTTTTTATCTGCCACAACAATGAATAAAGTTAATGTAGCATGAATAAAGTCTCACTAAATTCTTGAAGGTAGAAACTTCCCATGAAAGGTTATTGCTAATGTGTTTCTTCTTGTTCTAAAAGTTTCATGTTTCAACAGACAGAATTTGGGTGGATTGGTTGAAATGATTTTTACTTAGAATTGCCACATTAACAAAGGGATTTTCTTTGCTGCTGACAAATAGTTGAGTGTATTTATTAGGATTGAAACTGAAGGTCCTTTAACTCACTGACTTGGAGCACCTTCTCTGCACCAGGCATTGTGCTTGATGCTAGGTAATAAAGATGAGTAACTGTATACCTTTACCAAGGTGCTCAGAGTCAAATAATAATAGCATAACATAATAAATGTGGTGATAGGGTGCATACAGGGTGCTTTAGAAATAGAGAAGAGGGGCAGATAAAATTGAACATGTTTGTGTACATGATGTGCTTGTGTGTGTCTTTGTTGGTCTAACTAATGTTAAAAGGCATTATCTTTTCCATGGTTAGAAATAGCACACTGTGTCCAACTATGATTTTGGGTGTAAGTGAATGAGAAAGAGAACCTGGACATTATAATTTATCTGTTTAAAAAATATTTATTGTGTTCCTACCATGTTCTGGAAGAGTCAACACCATGACCTTAAAAAGTATGTGCAACAGAGGTCAAAACTAAATAGCACAGAAGAATTTTACACCAGTGTTTTCCAGGGTAGAGCATGATCCACGTATTTAAAAGCTGGGCTAGTCCAGTAAAACTTATGCATTTATATTCTGTACAAAATATGGTTGCAGATTTTTATTTAAACTGACTACATATTTTGAACACCCATTACAGAAGTTGTGATAGGACCTCTCCAGCCATCCTCCTAATATGTATTTATATCACTTAAATATGTAAAAGAAAAATGGGACTGCACAAGTGAAGTTCTAGTCTATGATCATCCTGTGAGAAGGATAATTTGTCACCTTGTTTTTCAACTTTTTTTTAGAAATCCACTAAGAAGGAAAGTTTTTCCCCTGCTACAAATACTACTGTACGGTTTCTTGGACATCTAAAAATGTTAATTTCCTTTAAAGAGGCCACACCATTTTTTCTAGCACTTTTTCTCACTAAGCCCCATGAAAGAAAAAAATGATATTGAACTTCAGTTGTTGGCAGAAATTGCCAGAAATAATTTATTGAAATATTCTTTCTAATGCTTGAGTATATTTTTATTAGCTAAAGTAGGTTATGCTTCAAATTCTAAAGTGGCTAAATCCACAAACATTAAAAAGGGGCATTTAGCTCTACCCAGAATTGTTAATTATTCTGTGCTCTGAGAGGTGACAGATAACCTGTTTCACTTCATTTTATTTCTTTGTCTCACCCTCACCATTATATGTGTTGTTTGAGTGGTGCCTTCAGGAGGAAGAAGTCAGTGTCATGCATTGAGTAGTAGTGTGTAAGGCTGGCACACTTTTTAGGTTAATTAGAAAAGAAGTAGAGTGGAGTTCAGAGACTTTGCCAAGCTTAAACAGCCACAGCCTTGGGAATATCTTAAAATCTGATTATCTGGGATGAAACCATTATTTTTCCTTCCCTGGCTAACTGTAAATACCACCTCTTCTAGATGGCTGGTGAAAAATGGGAAAGAAGCTATGACTCAATTTTTATGTTGTCTTAGAATTATACAACTGGAAGGGATTTTTCATTTGATGTCTATTCTTCCATCTATTCATTCCTCATTCATTTGAACATTTATTTAATGTCTTCTAGGTACCAAATGTTAGGACCATAGTCTATGCTGAAAGAGCTCACTCAAAATGTCCCCTCAAAATATACCTGCGTTTTAACTACAATGAGAAGGTTCTGCCTTTATGAGGCAACCAGTTTCATTGTTGAGCAGCTCTGTCTGTTAATGTATTAAACTAGGACCTACATTCATGTAGCTTCCACACAGTAGTTCTGCTTCTTTCTTCTGGTTTTAACGTTTCTTCTACATGGTTTCAGGTCTTCCAAGACAGTTACCATTTTGCTATCAACTGTCTTAAGCCTTGATTTGGGAAGGAGATATTTGAGACCAGTAGTTAAATTCAAATTTTAAATCTTATGGGTTACAGTTATGTGTCCTGAGCTGGGGAAATTTTGTTTTTCACATCCCCTTCTGGCCCTGCAAGTACATTTTCCTTATGATAATTCAAAATTTTCTATTTCCTTCCCATCTTCCCTTTCCTTCTGAGCCACCTTTTAATGATCTTCCCATATCTCTGGGTACCTAGCTAAGTACCTATCTCTTCTCTTTCCAGCTATTTGGGTGGGACAGTGTAGAGATACCTTGGACTCAGTCTTCTTGGGAACTGTCCAATCCTCCGTTCACAACAGAGGAGGAACAATACCCCAAGAATAACAACAAAAAAGTTCAAATATAGTTAATTTTAGAGCTGTTAATTTTAACTTCAGTTAAGGAAATATCTATTGATTGCTCACTATGTGCTAGTCAGATGAATATAAACTGATAATTTGTTGTTATACAGTTAACAAGAAAATTGAAGCAAGCACAAGATACTAGGAGAGCGCTACTTCTATAGCTTTTCTTCTTCCTTCCTAATTACAACCCTTAAATAGAATTCGTGCCTCATATCGAATTTACCGAGTATCATAATTCTTCCAAGTGGTAAAGACACCTCAAGACAAATGCTGGGCATAGAAGCCACAGGGCATAAATATGCAAAGAAGTAAAAAGCTAACCTTTTCAAACAATAAGGCTTCTCTCTCACTTACCAACTTTACATTTCCCTGTATGGCCCCGGAAGATGACTGGTTAGCCAGAGACAGGTAAGATTCCTCAAGGGAGGAACAACCTAAGACAGGCACAGTCACAGGGGGGCCATCAGGTGAGAAATTGGGGATCAACAGAGGTGAGGCTTAGAACCTCCCCCCCACCGTTCTGAGAGAAATCTTCCGCATACGTGGATGTTTTATTGCCCTTGTCTAGCTTGGATTAACACATAGTCTACAGGCACACACCTGATCATCTACATTTGCTCTCTTATAACACTAAACTATGTTTTCTATCTTTATCTTGTATCTACCTACCACTTCAGCATTTTATTACAAATAATAATAATAAAGAGAGAAATGTGGTATCCACATATAAATCAAGTATAAAAATCAAGTGAATATTCATATTTGAACTGACTGTTTATAGTTCATAATACATGAGTAAAACCGAAAGCTTCTGTGATGACTGCCCTTGTAATGTTCACCATGTAACTTATTCACTATGTAAGAATTTGTACTCCATGTAAGAACTTGTTCATTATGCTTCAGAAGATTGAAGACTGTCGAAAATTAGGCCTGGGTGGATTAATGATTGTGCATTGAGCATTGACCCCCCTATATAGAATTTTATTGTCATTAACAACCATTTGATCAATAAATATGAGAGATGCCCTCACAAAAAAACAAATATATATATATATATATATATACACACTTCCAATTGTAAAATAAATAAGTAACCGGGATGTAATGTATAGCATAAGGAATATAGTCAAAATATTGTAACAACTTGGTATGGTGATAGCTGGTACCTAGAATTATCATGTATATAAATGTTGAATCACTGTGTTGTACACCTGAAACTAATGTAATACTGTTTGTCAACTACCCTTCAATAAAAAATAATTATCCCCAAAAAAAAAAAAAGATACTAGGAGAGCACAAACATGAAGGGGAGGGGAGCATGTAATCTTAGAGAATGTTTGCAGGCAAAAGCCTTGTCTGCCTTAATCACCTTTGTAGCCCTAACACCTAATACAATATAGGACCTGGCACATACCAGCCACAGAATTAGTATTTGTAAATGAATTTTTTAAAAGAAGATAGACTTAAAAGTGTTGACATCCAAATTGACAAATATATGCAAAATAAAGTGGGAAACAAAGGTAAGAGATAAGGCAAGTTGAGAACTTGAACTTTTTTGTCAAGTTGGAAACTTGAACTCTGGGGAACCATAGAAGGCTTTTAAGGTAAGATTACAATACCTACCTACTACCTACTCTGTAGGTAGGTACTGGTCTAAGTGCTGGGAATATGATTTTTCCCCCAAAGTATGCATTTTAGAGAAGAGCAACTTCAGCTGCTATGCACAAGCTAGGTATAAGAGAAAGCTGGAGACAGAGAAATCAGATATTAATCTATTGTACTATTACAGGCAAAAGATAAGATCCTGAACTGGAACATTATTAGTAAAAAGAAAGAAGGATATAAATTCAGGAAATATTTTGGAGGGAAAGTCAGTAGGATGCTTGAGTGATAGGATCTGTGGGACAAGAGAAGAAAGAATTAAGAATGATACCTAGGTTTTGGCTTAAGTGACAGAAAAGATTTATTCAGTATTCATTCAATAAATTCTGATTACAAAACCTACCTACTCTGTGTCTGGTACTGGTCTAAGTGCTGGGAATATGGCTATGAATAAAGCAAAGTCTTCCCATAACGGAGCTTGTACCTAACAAAATAAAATTGAATACAGATAAGTACCAGAAATCTGTATTTTTGTTTTTAAAACTTGATAATACAAATATTTAGCTTGTTTGCCTGTGGTGCAATGCTACATACTATAAGCTCCTTCCAACATAATGTGACATTGCCCCACAAACAGGCAAGCTAAATAGAAATCCAGTTCCTCCTGAATATCTTCATCTGAATACCCACTGCAGATTGACTCTGTATAAGATTGAACTTACCATGTCTCCCTAAAACCTATCTAATCACCCATATTAGTGATCACATCAATTAAAGCAAAAACAGTCATTCTGGTCACTGAGGGATTTGCTATTCTTTGAAACTGTCCCAGTTGATCTCACACATTGAGATTTTTATGAACCTTTTCTTTTTGACTATTTAAGTAAGGGTATTTTAATATCAGCATCAAACTTCTAACCGTAATTTGTTAGCTGAGAAGTTTCTTGCTATTGGAGTTTATGTTCTGCTTATTATTTTGATTCTACCCTCACTAGTCTCTCCTATAACATGGGTATGGTAATACATCTTTCTTTCATCTTTATCCTCTCTTCTTCTATGGGTTCCTTCTCTTCATCCCAAAAACATACTCAGATCTTCTCATCCTAAAAATAAATATTCCTTCAAGTTAGCTCCCCTTGAAATTTTAGCTCCATTTTTTTTTATTTCCAAGCTTCTTAGAATACAGCCATGCCTCCTTTTATTGTACTTCTCTTTATTGTGCTTTGCAGAAAACTGTTTTATACACACTGAATGTTTGTGACAAACCTGCCTTGAGCAAGTCTGTCAGCACTTTTTTTCCAACAGCCTTTGCTCACTTTGGTCTCTGTGTCACATTTTAATTATTCTCACAAAATTTCAAACTTTTTCATAATTATTGTATTTGTTATGGTGATCAGTGATTTCTGATGTTACTACTGTAATTGGTTTGGGGTGCCATAAACCAAACCCATATGAGATAATGAATTTAATCGGTAAATGTTGCATGTGTCCTGACTGTTCCGCCAACCAGATATTCCTGTCTTTCTCCCTCTCCTCAAGCCTCCCAGTCCCTGAGACAAAACAATATTGAAATTAGACCAATTAAAAACCCTACAATTGCTGCTAAGTGTTAGTTGAAAAGAAGAGTCACACATCTCTCACTTTAAATCAAAAGCTGTAAATGATTAATTAAGCCTAGTGAGGTAAGCATATTGAAAGCCAAGACAGGCCAAAAGCTAGTCCACTTATGACAAACAGCCAAGTTATAAATGCAAACGAAAAGTTCTTGAAGGAAATTAAGAGTGCTTCTCCAGTGAACACATGACGGTTAAGAAAGTGAAATAAGTAACCTAAGTATCCATCAATAGATGAGTGATTAAAGAAAATGTGGTACATAAAGACAGTGAAATACTATTCAACCATAACAATGAAAAGAAAATCCTGCCATTTGCGATAACATGCATGGACCTAGAGGATATTATGCTAAGTGAAATAAGCCAGGCGAAGAAAGACAAATATGATATGATTTCATTTATTTGTGGAATATAAAAACAAAACAAAATGAACAGAACACCAGTAGACTCAGAGACACTGAGAAGTGACTGGTGGTTACCATGGGGGAGGGGTTGGTGGGTGGGTGGTTTTGGAAGGGGGGTAAAGGAGTACAAAAATTTCAGTCGTGGATCCAAGATGGCAGCCTGAGAGATGAGACAGAGAACTCCTCCCAAAACCACAGATAGTGTGAAAATACAGTTAATACAACTAACCCTAAAAACAGCAACAGGAAAGAAGGCTGCACCAGACTGCACACAGACCTCATGAACAGAGCTGACCTCACAAAACAGGGTAATGAACGAAAGCCTTGATCCAGTGGGACCTGAGCCCTTCCGCTAACCCAGCTCATGGGCGGGAGGAAGAGAAATGCAGCAGTGGAGGGGGTGAAAGCCTAGGACTGCTGAACACCTGGCCCTGGAGATGAGCTTTGTGAGCAGAAACCTACATTGTGTGGTTCTCTGGAGGATGGGGAGCTGGGACAGGTGGAGTGCTTAAGAGACAAGATTCTGGCCGTTTGTGGAGGACGGGATCCACGCCCGGCCACTGTGGGACAAGGGAAAATCAGGCAGTCTGAGGGGCTTCCTAGCAGCGAGAGAGCTGCTGAAGGGGCAAGGTTTGCATGGAGCTTGCTGCATGGGAGAAGGGACAGGGGGACAAGGTGTCTGGGTGTGCTCTGCCCAGCAGATTGGGAACTTTGGGGAGCTTCGGACACTTGATCCCCCTGGCTGGCTACTCAGCTCTGAGCCCCCCCCCCCCACTGTGATGTGCAGCCTGCCAAGCCTTCCTCCTGCCCTGACATCAACAGCTCCCAAACTGGCAGTCACTGCTCTGGCATCAGGCCAGCCAGAGGGAGGCCCCACCTACAACAGCTAGAGACGCCAAGCACAGAGGTTTACACCTGTGTACTCAGGCCACTGGCTCTGATACAGGGGACACAGGGCAGACGAGAATCAGGAAATAGATCTATCCTTCCCCAAGGCATCAGCTCCACTCCCCTACGACCCCCAACCTCACTCTAGGGACTGAGCAGTTCCAGAGACTGGAGCTTCTGGGCAATAGAGGGCACCACACAAAAATATGAAATGTCAAAAGAACATGGTTCAGACCAAAATCTCACAAACCCCAGAAAAAGGGCCAAATGAAACTGAACTCACCAATCTTCCTTAAAGAGAGTTCAAAATAAAAATCATAAACATGCTTATGGAGGTACAGAGAAGTATTCAAGAACTCAGGAACAAATTTAAGATGGAGATTCAGTCATTAAGAAATGCCATATCTGAGAGTCCAGATATAAACTCAAGCATATATGGTCAATTAATATATGATAAAATAGCCATGGATATAAAATGGGGAAATGATAGCCTCTTCAATAGCTGGTGTTGGCAAAATTAGACAGCTACGTGTAAGAGAATGAAACTGGATCATTGTCTAACCCTACACAAAAGTAAACTCAAAATGGATCAAAGACCTGAATGTAAGTCATGAAACCATAAAACTCTTAGAAAAAAATATACGCAAAAATCTCTTGGACATAAACATGAGCAACTTCTTCATGAACATACCTCCCCAGCAAGGGAAACAAAAGCAAAAATGAACAAGTGGGGCGATACCAAACTAAAAAGATTCTGTACAGCAAAAGATACCATCAGTAGAACAAAAAGACATCCTACAGTATGGGAGAATATATTCATAAATGGCATATCTGATAAGGGGTTGACATCCAAATTATATAAAGAGCTCATGCACCTCAACAAACAAAAAGCAAATAATCCAATTACAAAATGGGCAGAGTTGCTGATGAGACACTTCTCCAAAGAAGAAATTGAGATGGCCAACAGGCACATGAAAAGATGCTCCACATCACTAATCATCAGAGAAATGCAAATTAAAACCACAATGAAATATCACCTCACACCAGTTAGGATGGCCAACATCCAAAAGACAAACAACAACAAATGCTGGCAAGGTCATGGAGAAACGGGAACCCTCCTACACCTCTGATGGGAATGTAAACTAGTTCAACCATTGTGGAAAGCAGTATGGAGGTTCCTCAAAAAACTAAAAATAGACATATCATTTGACACAGGAATTCCACTCCTAGGAATTGACCCTAAGAATGCAGCAGCCCAGTTTGAAAAAGACATTTGCACTCCTATGTTTATCACAGCACTATTTACAATAGCCAAGAAATGGAAGCAACCTAAGTGGCCATCAGTAGATGAATGGATAAAGAAGAGGTGGTACATATACACAATGGAATATTATTCAGCCATAAGAAGAAAACAAATCCTACTATTTGCAACAGCATGGATGGAGCTAGAGGGTATTATGCTCAGTGAAATAAGCCAGGTGGAGAAAGACAAGTATCAGATGACTTTACTCATCTGTGGAGTATAAGAACAAAGCAAAAACTAAAGGAACAAAACAGCAGCAGACTCACAGAACCCAAGAATGGGCTAACAGTTGCCAAGGGGAAAGGGACTGGGGAGGATGGTTGGGAAGGGAGGGATAAGGAGGAAAATGGGGCATTACAATTATCAGACATAATGTTGGGGGGGGCGTGGGAAAGGCAGTATATACAGAGAAGACAAGTAATGATTCTGTAGCATCTTACTACGCTGATGGACAGTGACTGTAATGGTGTTTGTGGGGGGGACTTGATAATGGGGGAAGTCTAGTAACCATAATGTTGTTCAAGTAATTGTACATTAATGATATCAAAATTAAAAAATTAAGTAAAAAAAAGAAATTCCATATCTGAAATGAAACAGAATGGAGGGATTTAAAAGCAGATTAGATGTAGTAGAAGAGACAGTAAATGGAATAGAAATTAGAGAAGAGGAATATAAAGAAGCTGAGACACAGAGAGAAAAAAGAATTAGGAAGGAAAGAATATTGAGAGAACTGTGTGACCAATCCAAACAGCACAATAGTCTCATTATAGGGGTACCAGAAGAAGAAGAGAGAGAAAAGGGGGTAGAAAGTGTCATTGAGGAAGTAATTGCTGAAAATTTCCCCAATCTGGGAAAGGAGATAGTCTCTCAAGCTATGGAGGTGCACAGATCTCCCAACACAAGGGACCCAAGGAAGACAACATAAAGACATAATAATTAAAATGGCAAAGATCAAGCATAAGGACAGGCTTTTAAAAGCAGCTAGAGAGAGAAAAAAGATCACATACAAAGGAAAACCCATCAGGCTGTCATCAGACTTCTCAACAGAAGCATTACAGCCCAGAGGGGAGTGACATGATATATTTAATGCAATGAAGCAGAAGGGCCATGAACCAAGAATACTCTACCCGGCAAGGTTACCATTTAAATTTGAAGGAGGAATTAAACAATTTTCTGATAAGCAAAAGCTGAGAGAATTTACCTCCCACAAACTACTTCTACAGTGCATTTTGTGGGAACTTCTATAGATGGAAGTATTTCTAACACTAAATAGATGTCACCCAAGAGATAGACAAAGAGTACAAAATATGATTCATAACATACAAAGAATGGAAGAGGAAGAAGAGGGGAAAAAAAAGACTTTTTAGGTTGTGTTTGTAATAACATACGAAGTGAGTTAAATTAGACTGTTAGATAGTAAGGGAATTACCCTTGAACCTTTGGTAGCCACAGATCTAAAGCCTGCCATGGCAATAGGTACATACCTATCGATAATCACCCTGAATGTAAATGGTCTGAATGCACCAATCAAAGATGTAGAGTCACTGAATGCATAAAAAAATAAGACCCATCTATATGCGGCCTACAAGACACTCACTTCAAACCCAAAGACATACATAGACTGAAAGTAAGGGGATGGAAAAAGATATTTCATGCAAACAATAGTGAGAAAAAAGCAAGAGTTCCAGTACTTGTATCAGACAAAATAGACTTCAAAACAAAGAAAATTACAAGAGACAAAGAAGGACATTACATAATGATATAGGGGTCTGTCCAACAGGAGGATATAATTATTATAAATATCTAAGCACCCAACACAGGATCACCTACATATGTGAAACAAATACTAACAGAATTAAAGGGGGAAATAGAATGCAATGCATTCATTTTAGAAGACTTCAACACACCACTCACTCCAAATGACAGATCAACCAGCCAGAAAATAAATAAAGAGACAGAGGCATTGAACAACATATTAGAACAGATGGACTGACATCTGCAGAACACTCCATCCAAAAGAAACAGGATACACATTCTTCTCAAGTGCACATGGAACATTTTCAAGAACAGATCATATACTAGGCCACAAAAAGAGCCTCAGTAAATTCAAAAAGATTGAAATAGTACCAACCAGCTTCTCAAATCACAAAGGTATAAAACTAGAAATAAATTATGCAAAGAAAATGAAAAAGCCCACAAACACATGGAGACTTCATAACATGCTTCTAAATAACCAATGGATCAATGAAAAAATAAAAACAGAGATCAAGCAATATATGGACACAAGTGACAACAATAATTCAACACCACAAAATCTGTGGGGTGCATCAGAGGCCATGCTAAGAGGGAAATATATTGCAATACAGGCCTACCTCAGGAGAGAAGAACAATCCCAAATGAACAGTCTAAACTCACAATTAGTGAAACTAGAAAAGGAAGAACAAATGAGACCCAAAGTCAGTAGAAGGAGGGTCTCATTATTTTCTCTAATAATAAAGATTAAAGCAGAAATAAATAATATTGAGAAGAATAAAACAATATAAAGAATCAATGAAAGCAGGAGCTGGTTCTTCAAGAAAATAAACAAAAAAGATAAACCCCTAGCCAGACTTACCAGGAAAAAAAGAGAGCCTACACACGTAAACAGAATCAAAATGAGAAAGGAAAAATCACTATGAAAACCATAGACATACAAAGAATTATGAGAGAGTACTATGAAAAATTATATGATAATAAACTGGATAACCTAGAAGAAATGGACAACTTTCTAGAAAAATACAACCTACCAAGGCTAACCCAGGAAGAAACAGAAAACCTGAATAGACCAATTACCAGCAAAGAAACTGAATTGATAATCAAACAACTTCCTAAGAACAAAATTCCTGATCCAGATGGTTTCACTGCTGAATTTTTTCAAACATTTAATGAGGACATAATACCCATCCTCCTTAAAGTTTTCCAAAAAGTAGAAGAAGAGGGAATACTCCCAAATTCATTTTACAAGGCAAACATCAATCTAATACCAAAACCAGACACAGACACCACAAAAAAGAAAATTATAGACCAATATCCCTGATGAACATACTTGCAAAAATACTCGACAAAATATCAACAATCCAAATTCAAAAATATGTTAAAAAGATCATCCATCATGATGAAGTAGGATTCATTCTAGGGATGCAAGGATGGTACAACATTCGAAAATACATCAACATCATCCACAATATCAACAAAAAAGAAGGAAAAAAACCACATGATCATCTCCATAGATGCTGAAAAAGCATTCGACAAAATTCAACATCCATTCATGATAAAAACTTAACAAAATGGGTATAGAGGGCAAGTACCTCAACATAATAAAGGCCATATATGACAAACCCATAGTCAACATTATACTTAACAGTGAGAGGCTGAAAGCTTTTCCTTTAAGATCGGGGAGAAGACAAGGATGCCCACTCTCTCCACTTCTATTCAACATAGTCCTGGAGGTCCTAGCCACAGTAATCATACAACACAAAGAAATAAAAGCCATCCAGATTGGCAAGTAAGAAGTTTAACTGTCCCTGTTTGCAGATGACATGATCTTGTACATAAAAAAACCCTAGAGAATTCACTCCAAAACAACTAGATCTAATATCTGAATTCTGTAAAGTTGTGGGATACAAAATTAATACACAGAAATCTGTTGTGTTCCTATGCCTTAACGATGAACTAGCAGAAAGAGGAATCAGGAAAACAATTCCATTCACAATTGCATCAAAAAGAATAAAATACCTAGGAAGAAACCTAAACAAGGAAGTGAAAGACCTATACACTGAAAACTAAGGGACACTCTTAAAAGATATTAAAGAGGACAATAATAAATGGAAATTCATCCCATGCTCTTGGCTAGGAAGAATTAATATTGTCAAAATGGCCATATTGCCTAAAGTAATCTACAGGTTCAATGCAATCCCTATCAAAACACCAACAGCATTCTTCAATGGACTACAGCAAATAGTTTTAAATTCATATGGAACCACAGAAGACCCCAAATAGCCAAAGCAATCCTGAGAAGGAAGAATAAAGTGGGGAGAATTACACTCCCTGACTTCAAGCTCTACTACAAAGCCACAGTAATCTAGACAATGTTACTGGCACAAGGACAGACCCATGGACCAATGGAACAGACTAGAGATCCCAGATATAAACCCAAGCATATATGGTCAATTAATATGTGTTAAAGGAGCCATGGATATACATTGGGGAAATGATAGCCTCTTCAACAGCTGGTGATGGCAAGATCGGACAGCTACATGTAAGCGAATGAACTGGATCATTGTCTAACCCCATACACAAAAGTAAACTCAAAATGGATCAAAACCTGAATGTAAGTCATGAAATCATAAAACTCTTAGAAAATAAACATAGGCAACAATCTCTTGGACATAAATATGAACAACTTCTTCATGAACATATCTCCCTGTCAAGGAAAACAAAAGCAAAAATGAACAAGTGGGACTATATCAAACTGAAAAGCTTCTGTACAGCAAAGGACACCATCAATAGAACAAAAAGACATCCTACAATATGGGAGATTATATCCATAAATGACATATCCAATAAGGGGTTGACAGCCAAAATATATAAAGAGCTCACATGCCTCAACAAACAAAAAGCAAATAACCCTATTAAAAAATGGGTGGAGGATATGAGCAGACGCTTCTCCAAAGAAGAAATTCTGATGGCCCATAGGCACATGAAAAGATGCTCCACATCACTAATCATCAGAGAAATGCAAATTAAAACCACAATGAGATATCACCTCACACCAGTTAGAATGGCCACCGTCCAAAAGACAAACAACAACAAATGCTGGCAAGGTCGTGGAGAAAGGGGAACCCTCCTACACTGCTGGTGGGAATGTAAATTAGTTCAACCATTGTGGGAAGCAGTGTGGAGGTTCCTCAAAAAGCTCAAAATAGAAATGCCATTTGACCCAGGAATTCCACTCCTAGGGATTTACCCTAAGAATGCAGCAGCCCAGTTTGAAAAAGACATATGCACTCCTATGTTTATCACAGCACTATTTACAATAGCCAAGAAATGGAAGCAACCTAAGTGGCCATCAGTAGATGAATGGATAAAGAAGAGGTGGTACATATGCACAGTGGAATATTATTCAGCCATAAGAAGAAAACAAATCCTACTATTTGCAACAACATGGATGGAGCTAGAGGGTATTATGCTCAGTGAAATAAGCCAGGTGGAGAAAGGCAAGTACCAAATGATTTCACTCATCTGTGGAGTATAAAAACACAGCAAAAACTGAAGGAACAAAACAGCAGCAGACTCACAGAACCCAAGAATGGACTTACAGTTACCAAAGGGAAAGGAAGTGGGGAAGTTGGGTGGAAAGAGAGGGATAAGGGAGAAAAAGGGGTATTACAATTAGCATACATAATGTAGCTGGGGGCAGGATATGGGGAAGGTAGTATAACACTGAGAAATCAAGTAGTGGTTCTATAGCATCTTGCTACAGTGATGACTGGTGGACAATGACTGTAATGGTGTATGTGGTGGGAACTTGATAATAGGGGGAGTCTAATAACCATAATATTGCTCATGTAATTGTACATTAATAATAGCAAAAAACAAAGTTTTCAGTCATAATGTAAGTTAGTTACAGGGATGGAAATGCAGCATGGAGAATATAGCCAATGATTGTATCATATCTATGTTGACAGATAGTAACTACAGTAGTTGGGGTGAGGATTTAATAATGTGTGTAACTGTTGAACCACTGTGTTGTATACTTGAAACCAATATAATATCATGTATCATCTATACTTCAATTTAAAAAGGTGAAAAAAACCCAGAAACAAAGTAAAACAGCCTATTGCTGATATGGAGAAAGCTTTAGTTGTCTGGACAGAAAATCAAACCAGCTACAACATTCCCTTACTCCAAAGGCTAATCCAAAGCAAGGCCCTAATTCTCTTCAACTCAGTGAAGGCTGAGAAAAGTGAGAAAACTGTGGAATAAAAGTTTGAAAGTAGCAGAAGTTGGTTCCTGAGGCTTAGGGAAGGAAGCCAGCTCCACAACATCAGAGTGGAATGTGAAGCATCATTTGCTGATGAAGAGGCTGCAGTAAGTTATCCAGAAGATTTAACTATGATAATTAAGGAAGGTGGCTACACTAAACAACAGATTTTCAAGGTAGGCAGCACAGCCTTCTATTGGAAGAATATACCATCTGAGACTTATATAGCTAGAGAGGAGAAGTCAATGCTTGGCTTAAGGACAGAATGACTCTCGTGTTAGGGGCTAATGCAGCTCTTGACTTTAAGTGGAAGCCACTGCACATTTACCATTCTGAAAATCCTAGGGCCTTTCAGAATTATGCTAAATCTACTTGGCCTGTGCTCTATAAATGTAACAACAAATCCTGGATAACAGCATGCCTGTTTACAACATGGTTTACTGACTATTTTAGACACACTGTCGAGACCTACTGCTCAGAAAAAAGATTCCTTTCAAAATATTACTGCTCACTGACAATGCACCTAGTCACCTAAGAGCTCTAATGGAGATGTGCAATGAGATTAGTGTTGTTTTTATGCCTGCTAATACAACATCCATTCTGTAGGTCATAGATCAAGGAGTAATTTAGACTTTCAAGTCTTGTTATTTAAGAAATACATTTTGTAAGGCCATAACTGCCATAGGTAGTGATTCCTCTGATGGATCTGGGCAATGTAAATTGAAAACCTTCTTAAAAGGATTCACCATTCCAGATGCCATGAAAAACATTCATAATTCTTGAGAAGAGGTCAAAATATTAACATTAACAGGAGTTTGGAATAGATTGATTCCACCCCTCACAGATGACTTTGAGGGATTCAAGGCTCCAGTGGAGGAAGGAAGTCAGATGTGGTAGAAATAGCAAGAGAACTAGAGTTAGAAGTGGAGCCTGAGGTTGTGACAGAATTTCTGCAGTCTCATGAACAAACTTGAATGGACAGGGAATTGCTTCTTATGGACGAGCAAAGAAAGTGGTTTCTTGAGATGAAATCTACTCCTGGTGAAAATGCTGTGAAGATTGCTGAAGTGACAACACAAGATTTATATAGTTACATAAAGCAGTGGCAGAGTTTGGGAGAATTGACTCCAATTTTGGAAGAAGTTCTTCTGTAGGTAAAGCGCTTTCAAACGGTATCACAAGCTACAGAGAAGTTGTGAAAGGAAGAGTCCATCAGTGTGTCAGACTTCATTATTGTTTTTAAAAATTGCCACAGCCGCCCCCACCCAGCCTTCAGCGACCACCACCCTGATTAGTCAGCAGTCATCAACATATAGGCAAGACCTCCACCAGCAAAAAGATTATGACTCACTGAAAGTTCGGATGAAGGTTAGCAGTTTTTAGCAATAATGTATTTTTAATTTAAGATATGTACATTGTTTTTTTAGTTATATTGCTATTACATACTGTCTTGCCTGAGGGTTTCAGCCCTGGGCAAGTTGACTATGGATTCAGTGAGATTGAGAAATGACAAGAAAACATTCTTGGGGTAAAAGCTTTATTTTCATGGTGGTAGGTTGAGCACTAGAATCATTTCTGCATCCAGCAGTCTGCAGGTCCTTAATCTACCTCCAGCTCTTTATATAGTGACTCAGTCAATAATAGCTTATTGCCAACAAGTGTGGAAGCATTAGCCTACCAGTAGGCCAATTACATCATCAAGTAGTTTAGGTGAGGGTTCTGGCGATAAGAACTTCCATTTTCCTCACATCATCCCACTGAGCCTGTTTACAGTTCTAGTCTCCATTAAGATTTTCTCAGACCTTGTGTCTATGATTCTTTCTCTCAACTGACCTTCTAAATTTTGAAAGCTATCTCTTCATCTCTTTTATTATTTTTCTTCCTTTGTTACAATTTGAAATATTTATATAATATATAATGATTATGTGTATATATAATATAGTCTGTAAACTTTCATCCTTATCACTCTTCTTTTTAACTGAATGATCTTATTCATTCCTATATATTACCTCAACTGTTACTTACATGGTGATTACTTCCATACCTAAATCTTTTCTGGACCTGTGTCCTGAGTGCCTAAGATTTTTTTCCAGCTGCCTAACAAATGAATACTGGGATTTACTACAGCTGCCTCAAATTTATTATGAGAACTAGCCTCAGTATCCTCCCTCACCAAACCTGACCTTCTCTACCCATTCAGTCAACCAAACTAGAAGTCTTGGCATCATATTTGCCCCTTCCATTTTTTTCGTCCTTAAATCTAACTGGTGAATCATTCCTGTCAGTTCTGCTGAAGTGTATTTTAAGTCTGTCTCCTTCATTCAATTCCTACTGTTACTGCTCAAGGATAGACTCTCAAGTCTTCTCACTTAGAATTTTGAAATAAGTCTCCCTTCTCATATCTTCGTGTCTAATCTGCCTCCACACCATCCCAAATACACATGCACACACCTATCAGAGTTGTTCCCTTGAACAGTCCTCTGCATAAAAACCTTTAGTGATTTTCCTATTGCCATCAGAATAAAGTTCAAATACCTTAGTATGTGATTTTAAGGACTGCTACAATCTCATTCCATCAAAACCTTTTGACTTTACTGCCAGTCCATATTCCTCTCCCATACATATAGCTGATGATTTAATTTGTTTTTCTGAATTCTTTATTGATTTTTAAAATACCCAGTTTCTCATTTGAGTTTTTTCTCTGCCTAGAGTACAACTCTCCATTCCCCCAATCTTCTGTTATATGCATTCTACAACATTGTTATCTTTCTTAAAGGTATAGGTTAAATACTAACACGTGTGAAGCCTACACAAGTCTTATTCCCTAGTCCTAAAGTAACTACTCACTGTCTCCTTTATTCACCAATAGCTTTTGCTTTTACTTTTATTGCATCTCTTATAACTGCTGAAAAAGACATATTTGTAACTAAATATATCCTCCTTTAAGGGAATTTCTTGAAGGCTGGAACTATGTTTTATCTCTGTATCCCTAGCTTTTACCCTGGTGCTTCAACATAATAAGTAGTTGGTGAAAGGGAAGTCTGTTTCAGTTACAAGCTTGCCTTAGTGCCAAGTGTAAGATCTAAATTTTTGTCTCAGTTTGGTTATTGTCTCCTCCAGGAAGTTTGCCCCGATCTCTCCCAGTCCCAGTAAGTGCTCTTCTCTGAAGTTACCTGTCATAACATTATCACTTGATTTTATAAATATCTGTATATATTGTATCATGTTCTTTGAAGGAGCATGGACTATATCTTTCACACTGGTCCAGGCAGTGTGGCACTTAGTAGGTATTTGTAAATGTTTGTTAAGTGATAAAGGGAATAAATGAATGCAATAAACAGCCAAAATAGAATCACAGAATTTTTAGCTGTTTTTAAAAATCTGAATAAACAGCTTCTCTGAATTCAAAGAATTATAGGGCAGGCATGACTAATCTGTCTATTCTCATCAGCAAACATTAATGAAAAAAAAGATTGTTTATCTCATTTTTTAGAAAAAGCTTTTCCTAACCTGTTAGATGGCTGATAAGAAAATGTGAAGAGATTGGGAGTTCTTTATACATAATTAAGTAGCTCATTCTTGCAGATACTTCAATAATTCATATTTGAAATATACTTTTTTCAACAAAATCGGCTTTTTTAGATACCTCCCTTTGAAGATGTAGGTTTTGTTTTCCATGATCATAAGAGATTTGGGAATTTTGTACTTCAATAAAGACAAAAGAAATAATGGGTTACTTAGGCACAAAATTAAAATCATTATCCTAG
Source organism: Manis pentadactyla (assembly GCF_030020395.1). NCBI lineage: Eukaryota > Metazoa > Chordata > Mammalia > Pholidota > Manidae > Manis > Manis pentadactyla. Next base: position 40,202,188 of record NC_080022.1, on the reverse strand, counting down.
TATGAGATAAAGTCCTATTGTTATGGACAGGGGCTCTTATTTGCTTGAAAACTAGATTAAGAGAAAAAGGATGGATGTGGTGAATAAAGCAAAAGGGGTGAGAAAAAAAAGATATCTTGAACAGTCTTTTTCTTTTTCATCTCTGAGTGCCTACCCTCCTTCTTAACCTGATGCCTCTTAAATGGAGGGGTGAGTACTAGGCAAGAATAAGTTAAGGTTGAGATGATAGCTTAGCTGATACAGGATGTGAGAAGGTTTGTCATACCGAGTAAACACTTGTTTCTTCCCACTTGCCTATGAATCTGTCTAAGCACCCTAAAGGAACAAACATACTGTGTACCTTGTAGATCCTGAGCCTTTACCAATTTAAGACTGAGCCTAAAGTTCAAGGGAACTTCATACTCCAGATACTTGCCTGCCCAAAACACAGGGAATTCAAGCACAGTTGTGGTCCTAGTAAATGTTTTGTAGAGGAGGCTCCTTCATTGCTTTGAAATAAGAAGGGGCTTTTGAATTTTAAAGCTGTTGAATTGCTGAAATCAGGAGACCTTCGCTCTGCAAAGCAAAACACTAGGCAGATTAGGATCACAAGTAGAACCAAGACTTCTGTTAAAAATAGTGGTACAGTCAGCATAGCAGCTAGATTGCTTAGGACAAGGACCATTCATTTTTATTCATCCAATAAGTATCTGTTTATTACCTTCTGTACTCAAACCACTGGGAAGACTGTCTTTAAGATAAGAGGGAAAAATGTTAAAATTCTGGGCATTAATGCTTGGTTATGCCCCAGGAGGAAATGCTAAGCCTGTTGAGTCAAATGGAGTAAAAATCTTGGCTTCCTCATTTGGAGCTTTTAGACTAACTAGATCAGTAGTTTTAAAAATTATCCCATAGTGTCCTGAGATCTTTCAGAGGTACCCCACTGTCAAAGGTATATGAGGAAGAAAAGCCCAAGCCCAGGAGCATGAGGCTCCCCATTACCCTCTCCCTGCATCATCCAGAGTGTCCTCACTTTTATTTATTGTGTGCACTATAATTTTACATAGTATTTTGCTTGGGTTTGGGAGAAGGAGGTAACGCTGTGAAAAGAATTTTGAAAAACATTGATGAAAGAGCTTTAAAATCCCTTCCAGCCTGAAAATCTATGATTCTATGACTGGCTGACTTCTAACATTGCCCCCCTCCAGCTAAGTTTCATGAGTCTTTGATTCTTAGTTTCTCTTAATACTTTTTCTGGTTAATATTTATCTCTGAGTTAGGCTCGTCTGCATAGACAAGAATCAAATGGTTCCCCCATTTTCATAAGTTAAGTACATAATGCTATGTTTTAAAAGAAAAATTTCATTTACTAACTAGTCTTTGTAGACTTTATTGAGCATACTACAGATAGGCATTTAGCCATTACCTTCTCATCCAAGGCATGAATATTCGTCAGTATTCACAACTCAGTTTAAACGTTTTAAATCTCAGGGTTCTTGAAATCCCAGTCTAACCTAAAGATCAGCAGCCTAGTTCATAGTTTGAAGCTGATGTTTTTAATAGTAATACTTTAAATGTCAACTGATGTTGCTAAAACAAAATAAACAGCCTGTTTATCAGTACCCAGCATGTAGTAAATTCTCAATAAGTGTTTACTGAATTTCAGCATCACTATTACATCTCATATTTAATAGCTTTTGGTTTACAAAGAACATTCATGTATAGTGTATTTCATGTTATCTTCCATTAACACTGTGGGGACAGTGTACCATATTTCACTAATGAGAAATTTGAGAACTACTGCAGTAAGTAAGGGGCAAGTTCGAAAATGCTACCATTGCTTCTGTGTAATAAATATAAATTAGTGTAAGCTTTTTGAAAAACTCATATAGTTTACTTTGTGTCTGACCTCTCTGATTGTACCCTCTTCTTATTTATTGAGCACTTAATTGTATACTCTAGGCTGGGGATAAAACAGACAAAAATCCCTGTCTTCATTGAGTTTGTAAGCATCCTTCATTTTCTCTCAGTCTCCAGCCTTTAGTCAGGTTTAGAAATACTGGTAAGCCTTAAAATGAAAAATATTAAGCTTTACTCTAGCAAATGGCTTCTTATTTAATAAAGCTTTTATAATGATAATGTCCTATTGTGATTACACAACTTATATTTTGGAATTTGATTTCCTAAAGTCAATATGATACTAACTGGGACTTTCCTTAAATAGCAAAGCACCGATGTTCATATGGTTAGTGATAGTGATGGAGATGACTTTGAAGATGCTTCCGAATTTGGAGTGGATGATGGGGAAGTATTCGGCATGGCATCATCTGCTCTGAGAAAATCTCCCATGAGTGAGTATTAATAGCTCTTTGCGTCCAGCATTACAATTCTTCCTCCTAGTGCAGAAACTTATGAACAGTGAACTTAAAAATCTTACTGACTCCAGAGTTGGAGAGAGAAAATATAGCAAGTAGGCATTTGTCATTAGAACTGAAGCCTCTTGACTTTTGTTTTTTATCAAACCAAATGATTCCCAGTGCTTTAGTAACATTCATGAAAAATGCAAGGGAATAAAACTTTTTGTTTCACATGTGTAAGTAGTTATGAGTCTCTCTTTACTTTAAACCTGAAAATTGATAAACAAATAGCTGTACTGTCTGTGACTGTACTTGTTTCCCCACAGCTTATTGGAAATACCAGTTTTAAGAGTGGTAATATTACTTTCCATTCACTGATACCCACCTTTGGAAGGAAAAAATGAACTAAATTTGCTGTCTCGTTCACTTCCACCCTACAAGATGCATCTGTAGATCACAAGTAGTGCAACAGCAAAGTGACCATTGAAATAAGTCCTTTAATGGCTCATTTATTCTGTGCATTTAGGGAACTCCTATGGACAGAAATATATATGATATTTATATAAAATTGATTATTTTCCTGAGTAATTAAGTCTTTGAAATAACTTGAGATCCTTTTTATATAATTTAATCACAAGATGTGAGTTCAAGAAAACATTGAAATAGTAATTAATGACTGGCACATATTTTAAATGCTTAGCAGGGTTGTGTCAGTTGATTTTCCGAAATCTATGAGCTTGGAACTTTTTGATGAAAAGTTCAGTGAAATCTTCTAATGTATGTTAAAAATGTCTCCTCAGATATATCACAGAAGCTAAAATTTAATTTCATTTCCTCTGTATTGATTAAATATATTTCTTATATGTGGGATTAGATGTTATGTGGTTTGTTTTTTGTGTCTATTTGTTTTGGTTTTTTTGTTTTTGTTTTTCTTTTGTTTGTTTTTTAGTGCCAGAAAACGCAGAAAATGAAGGAGATGCCTTATTACAATTTACAGCAGAGTTTTCTTCAAGGTAGGGTTAGGACATTAACTATATAAAACTGATGTTCTTCTAATGCTACTGTGATTTTTCTGGAGCAATTTTAATTATAGATTGTTTTTAATTTTTCCTTAAAGCATTTAAGGGATATATTTATCAATTTATATAGTCCTGATAGTGAAACACACAGAGTATTCATTGTCAGATAACTAGTAAACCATTTATGCCACTTCAGAGGTATACTCATCTTATCTCTGTATCTTTATAGAACTGCAATAAATGGATCATTAATTAATATCTTGACTATATTCCCAAAAGGATTAGGTTATATAGGATACTAAAGATACTAATTTTTAGTGTATCCTAGGACAAGCAAAATATCCTTCAAAATAATGTTAAGTAGAAAGTTAATTTAAAATGTAAGTGAATTTTTTCTTTTAATTTTTATTTTAGAATCATTTAGCATTTCTTATAAAATGCTTTATATAGCTTGAGATTCTCCTAAGGTGTTTAAGTAAAGGGGATTTAAATATTTAACCCTAAATTTTCATGTAAATGATACTTTTCCTAAGTTCTGTTTTCTGATGTTAATATACTTTGGAAACTTTGCACAATACCAATACCATTTTTTCCCCTTTCTGTTGGACCTCTGGAATAATTGAACTAAAATGGAAAGTTAAGGCTGCTGTAAATAGTAAAATATTATGAAAGTGGGAAACCAGGAATTGCTACTTATAAATGGCTTGTTTTTGAAGCACTTATTAAATCCAATTGCTATATGTACTTAAAATCCAGTGTCCTAACATGTCAGCATAGGCTGAGAAGAATTCTAAAATCTAATGAAGGTCATTTCCAAGTTTTTGAAGAAGTATTTTAATGTTTGGTCTGTACTTAAGAGACATTAGCACCAACATTTACTTAAAAGTCATTGATTAGACCTGTGAAACCTTGAAGTGAATTTGAAATGTATTTAAATTAATAGATGGAATTTTTCCTATAGATATGGTGACTGCCATCCTGTATTTTTTATTGGCTCATTAGAAGCTGCTTTTCAAGAGGCCTTCTATGTGAAAGCCCGAGATGTAAGTGCAATCTTACCTTTTCTGATTAAAAAATGCATCTCATAGGTTACCACCAGGCCTGAGGCAATGCTTAATGTTTTCTGTTTTTTTCAGATTGAAGACTTGATTTTGTTTCTGGTTCATCTCCCAACCTAATCATCACCAAGATGCCCATTTCAGAGGGGCAGTAGTGTGATAGGGTACTGCTTGTTCTTGCAGAAGGCATTTTCAAATGCTGAAATGGGGTTTTTTGTAGGGAAAAAAAAGGTGGACATGCTTAGAAAGGACCAGGCTACGTGTATGTGTTTTTTTAGTTATGTGATTGACAGATTCTTGCTAAAGAATTTGTCCTTCAGTCTTTCCCCAAAATGATTATCCCATCTAATAGTCTTTAATAACTGCAGTATTTTTTTCCCAGAAGTCACTTTAGACAACAAAAAGATTCTTCTTTAAATATAGAAATAGGATTTGTGATCTTGAAATCAAGTAGATTGAAGTTCATGACTTCAAATTCAAAAGTACATTTTGAGAAAGAAGATTCTATGCAATCACTGTATTTATATGTTGACATAGCAGTCAGGACCTCAGTGATGTGGCTTCTGCCCATCTGTACAGCTTCAACTCTTCCCACTCCCTGCTTTATACTTAATCAATCTAGTAATAGTGTACCATTTGTATTTCTCTGCAATCTTACCCTTTTTTTATGCTTTCCCACTGTCAGGAATGCCTTCCATCCTGCCCTTTACCTGGTTGACTCCTACTCTTCCTTTGAGACTGATTCTTTTCAGAGTCTTCCACTACAGTCACGTTGACTGAACCTACCCTGTTAATACTTTGCAGTGATACCCTCTGCTTATCTTATTGTTATGCTTAACATATTGCTTATAATTATCCACTCTCTCTCTATATATATATGTGTGTGTGTATGTGTGTGTGTGTGTGTGTCTGTGTGTATCTTCTCAAGAGATTTGGTTTTCTTTTTGGCAGTGATTGTGTGCCTTAAACCCCTACACATAGTAAATAGACTATACATTTGGTGAATGAAGGAAAAAAGAGGAAAGAATAGTGTGTACATGGAGTAGAGGGCAAGGAATTTTGAGAATAGAGTGCAAGGATGCCTCTGAAATTTTTAGTTTCTAGTTTATGTTAAACTCTGATCTAAAGAAAAATTCATTTTAAACAAATTTTAAAACAACTCCAAGACAATAGTGATCAAACTTACAGCTAACTCTTAACAGTTCAACCAAATAGATTAAGAAACATAAACTGTTCTTTACCCTAAGAATGGTTAAATAACCCATTATAAAGGTGGTTAACCTTTATTTTTTAAATCCATATAAAATGAACATTATTTTTGAAGAAATACATATTTATGGTAATACATTTTATAGTTTCCATAAATACAAATTTATGGAAAAAACTGAAAAGCAAAAAGAATGTATTCTAATACAGATTAATGGTTAACTTTATATGTGTTCTTTCCATGTTTTTATTATATATTTCAATCAGTACATTTATGCATATTTAATATAAAATTGAGTCATGTTATAATCCTTGTAAAGCAACTTATTTTTGTCTTTTAATATTATCTGATCATGTCCTTAATTATATTTTCTACTATTTTTAACTTTTTATTAAAACAGTTTTTAATATAGAAAAGGTAACAATAGTATAAAGAACACCCAAATCACCTGTATGTAGATTTAATGATTACTAACATTTTGCCATATTTGCTTCTATATAATGAGCATCATAGAGTTTTAATGGAGTTTTAAGCCTTGATAACTTGAAAAGTTTAACTGCTAGACATTTATAAAAGAGCTGCATTTAAAATTTAATTATTTATATTTTTATACTTTAGATTTGTGATTTTGATGGATAAGTTTTATATGATACATTTTTGTTTCAGTTCCTCTCTGAAAATGGCAAGCATTGACTAGAACAGAAAATAAATTTATAAAAATAAGTAAATGTAAAAGAAATACAAAGTTAGACATTTTTTTTAAGTTTGTGGTAGTTAAACTTCTGAAATTATTAAAACAAAACCACAGGAAAACATTTAGGACATCCTTGTATATTCATTATTTTTTTGTTAGACCTTTGCAAAGTAAATTAAAGATATCATATTTTCCCCCTAAAAATGTCTGCATGCATTTTCCAAAAATAATTACAATACCATATCACATGTAACAAAATTAACAATAATTCTCTAATATCATCTCCAGTGTATATTCATACTTCATCGGTTGTTCCCAAAATGTCTTTTTAAATGTTTTTTTGGAACCATGATCCACTCAAGGATCATGAATTACATTTGGTTGTTAGATTCTTAAATCCTCTTTAAGCAAGCACCCTCCCTCTTTTTTAAAAAAATTTTTAATGATATTTGCTTAGTGAAGAAATCATGCTAGATGACTTACAGATTGTTCCAAATTCTGGATTTGTGTGAGTATTTCCTTGTCATATTATTTAACTTGTTCCTCTATCTCTGTGTTTCCTGAGAAATGGATAATAGGTCTAAAAGCTTTGTTTGATTCAGGTCAGATGTTTTTCTCAAGAATGTTTTTTGTAAGTAATGCTGAATACTTCATTATAACAGGATTTTTAATCGTTATAGAGTCTCTTGTGTGGCCATTATTGTATTTAAACATCATATATTGTCAGGCATAAATATGTTTGAAAGAGTACCTAATTATAGCTTTAAAATAATCTATTTTTCAATTAATTCCTTGATACAATGTATTTGGGATATATCCATCTTTGCTTTCAAGAAGATTGCTAAGCAGATAAAATAATGTAAAATAGCAGGACCTTTTGTAACTTAAACTGTAATTCCCAAAACAGGTGTAAGATCTCTTAAATTCCATTTTAAAAGTTGCTATAAAATATACAATGTATACCTTACACATTTCCATTTTAAATGAAGATACTTATTTAAATATACAGTGTTTAACAGATAAAAGAGCTTTTACTAAGTATCTTTTACAGTAAATTGGCATTTGGATTTATTCAGACTGATGATCCCCAGAGGAGCATAAATTCTTTTTAATTTCTGGGTATTTCTAATGAAACAACTGGTTTGCTTTTGATTAGTGTCTTGTGTTTTAACAGGTGAAAATCATTGGTTCATGTAATTAAATGTTTTGCTTCATATTAGATTGATACCAAAATCTACTGACCCCTTTGGACTCTTAAATTGTCTTTATCTTTCTCCGTTTCTCCAGGGCTTTTTTCTTTCTTCATTTCTCTTTTCCAAGTTAAAGATCAACAGTTTATTACTTTACTCTAAACTTAAGTAGAATTTATCCACATGATAGATGAATTATTCAAAATTAAATCTAAGCAGGTCCATTTATTATGGTCACCACCTAAATTATATATACTGCTTTTACTTAAAGGGGACCATGTAAGTATAGAAACAGTACTGCAGATTTGTATGGTGCTCTCTGGTTTATAAAACATATTCCTATACATACCTTATTTGAACCCCCCCAGCAAACCAATGAGATTGGGACATATAATACCAATATTTCCACTGTAGAAATGAGGAAGCTCAGAAAAGATACAGAACTTGCCCCCAAAACATATCAATAGTAAGTAGCAGAGACCAAATAAGAGCTCAGGGTTCTAACACAGGTAAGTGTGGTTTACAGTATACCACCATACTTTAGTTCTCAGTGCTAACTGCTGTACTGCAGGCTTCAGTGATCAAACTTCATCTCTTTTCAAATTTCACATTCAAAAGTTAAAACCTTTAAAAATAGTTTTTAAATTTCCAAATGAATCAATCTTAAGAAAACAATTTGGTTATACTCAGATATTTTAAGGCAAGTGTGACTGATACTGTGGCATTCTTACCAAATTTCTTTCATCTTAAACATCATATGTTCAATTTAAACTGTGGGAGGCACATTAATTTTGCCAGGGCAACAGATGAGCCTCAAGCACCAGCATTCTTCACTTGAAGTGAGAAATTGAGTTCAAGAGTAAATAAAAACAAGATTGAAGGTTTAAATCCTCTGCTAGGCTTTTTGAACTTATATACTCATTAAATGTTTATTGGAGTGGTGGGATTACAAAGGATTTGGGGAGCTTCATCAACTGGTATATAGTTAATCGCTAAGTAAAACACTACATTTGATAAAGTGTTTCTCACGATGCCACATTCAATCCATCTTAATGAAAACTGCTTCAAACTGATTTCATTTGAGAGCTCTTGGTGGTGAGAGTGCTCATAGTTCTTTCTGCCTTTTTCATGAGGAATTTACAATACTGTCCAAAGCACAGCTCCGACTTAAGTAAAACAGGTATCCTGAGTTCTTCTTTAAGTATACTGTCACAAAATTTTGACTTCAGACAATGAGTTGATCAACTTTATGACCTTGCCCTTAACTTAAAAATTAGGGATGTTCAGTCAGTTGAAGGCCATAAATATTTATCACATATCTACTAAGGACCTGGGATATAGAGCTGTCCTGCTTTTCAGATGCTCACAGTCTAGTAGGGAAGATAAGACAATATAAACAGATTCATGTATGTATAATATGCTATAAAAGCAAAGAGAAGAGGTACTTCTTCTACCTTAGAAGTTCAGAGATATTTCTTGAGGATGTATATATGACCTGAATCTTATAAGATGAGTAATACTTAGGCAAATACAAAATTCTAAACAGAAGAAAGGTCAAAATCAAAGACAAGGACTAAACTGAGGGAACCACAATAAAAAAATTAAGACAGAGAGCAAAAACATATATAAGACAGAGAGCTGGATTACAAGGCATGAGGCTGGTAAGATTAGCAGGGGCCAAGGCAGGGAGGGAGCTGTGATTCCCTGGCATTACCTGGCATTTAAAAGATATCTGTTGAATGAAGCTTATATTTCATGTTTAGATAAGTGAGAGCCAATGGTTAGCCTCCTTAGCTAAGGTTGCAAAAGAAGCCACACCATGATACCCTGGGAGTTTCTTAAAGTTCTTTTTCTCCTTGTAGCTTCCTCCCTCTCATTTCTCTAACCCTGAATTCTCTTCACAACAAAAAGTACTGAAGTACCATAAAGAATGATTAGACATTTGTAGTAACTAAAAACTTATAGCAATAAAATCTGCAGTGCCACGGTTTATCTCCCACATGAAGTGTTCTTCCTTTTCCAGCATCCCCGTGGGAGACTGGGCTTCAGTATCAGTAATCCTGTTACACATCTTGATTTTAGACCCAGTGCTATTTCCAAATATTCACATATATTGAGGCAACTAGTGCTCAGTTCTTGATTTCCTACTTACTATCTCTGTGGCCTCAAACAAGTAATGAGCCTTTGCCTAATCTGGAAAAAAAAAAAAACCCGCAAGATGATATCTACTCTTTGTGGGTTGTTTTGAGGTTTAAATGGGAGGCCATCCATAAGTGCAACCATCACCATGGCTAAAGTGCTGTTAAGCAGTTTTGTACAAATTTGATAAATGTTTTTAAAATAACAAAACTGATTTTTTCATGAAATTTATGAACTAGCTCTATGAATAGTTCCAGAAAGGAATTTTGAGAATTCCTTTGAGCATTTACAGTACTAAAATGAGTGCTTTGCTTCAACAGTGCTTGTTAGTTTTCAGGTTTTATTACATTTATTTTTAATAACCCATTTTAAAGTAGTGCTGTTTTTATTTCCTCAGTCAAAAGAAATCTAAACCATTACTGATAAATGTTTTTTAAGAAAAATAAATTCTACAAAAATAAGAAGCCATAGCTGTAGTTGGTAAGTTTTTAGACTCCGTCACCCAGAAAAACCAGGCAAGCAAACTTACTTACATGTGCTTTGGAAAATATGTTCATCTTTGTTTTCTTTTCAATTAAATTCCTTAAAGGCAGACCATGTCTTTAGAGTAATTTTTTGTGACAGCATCCTGCACATACATGTATGAGATAAGAACTATGATGCTAATATATATTTAAGTATGTTTCATTACACAAATGTTTGTTGTAAAAAAAGAAAACCCTACAGATGCATTTAATGTAGATTAATTACCATGTAATCTCAAACCTGAAAATAACCACTATTAAATGTTTTTACTTTTAAATGTGATCTTTTTTAAAGTCTCTAACATGTATATCGTAAAAAAAGTTGATGTTTTTCATAAGTACAATCATACCAAAAATGCTGTTCTGTAATTAGATATTTCTGCTAAACAGTATTAGCACCATATTTAGAATTTGCCTGTAAGTCTCCAAATGAATTTTCAGATCTATGTAATTAAAGTTGTAAAAGTCAGTAGTGTCCATATTAAGATTATTTTTTAAATTAATTAAAAATATTAGTTTTAAGATATGCTGCTGTGTTAAATGTTCTCAGTTTATCCACTATACACCATCTTACTGAGAACCATTTAACTGTATTTGAAAAGCAATATAGGTAAAAGCAGTATTTGATTTTTAAACTATCAAAAGCAAGGCTGATTTTCATTAACTGACTTCATCCATATTTGTATCATTCTCTCAAAGAAAGAAGATATTTGTTACTCATATTACCCATTTTAAAAGGATAAAAAGCTAATTTGAATCAAAGTATTTCACTTGTAAATTCAATAAATCTGTTCCATATGTAATCCTAATTATTTTCATTTAAAAATGAGATATACTTGAAAGAATACTATTTTATAGTAAGTGAACATTAAGTAAATCAGGCAGATTTGGATTTGAAATTCAGCCCTGATACTAGACATATAAGCCTCAATTTTATTTTCTCTGTAATGGGAATAAAAATATCTTGGCATTTAACCCACCTTGGAAAAATGAATCCATACTTTAATAGTCACCAAGTTATTGAGATGCACATGTTAGAGATTTTAATTGGTATTAATGGTACATGTATAATGGAGATTGGGTTAAAATAGAGGAACAGGCTAGGGTTTTATCATGGAAATCCCTGAAGGTCAACGAAAGACTTTTGTTGTTAGACAGTAGTTAGCATTGGGAAGTTTTTGAAGAAGTTAACACTGTCAGAGCTGTAATATAGGGAATAAATAATGTGGCAGCAGTTTGGAGGGAAGAAATTGGTGGCAGTGAGACTGAGCCATTGTATACATTTGTATATATATGTAGTTGTGGAGGTCAGGCAATGATTAGAAAATCACAGTATAGTAATAATAGTAATAGCACAATGTACTTTACAAACTTTTTGGCTTTTAAATTTCACAGCCTGTTGACTTTTGTGTACCTGTTTATACATGTATATCTTCTGGTATTCTGTTTCTCCCACCCTATCCTTGGAGTGCCTAACAAACAGAAGAGAATAATACTGCTTTTGTCATATACCTGCACCACTGTGTTCTGGCCTTTCTTTGCTCTGTGGAGCATTTCAATAGAATCTATTGGTTTTATATTTACCTGCCATTTATAGTCTTTTATTAATAACTACATTAAGAAAAAGTATTTCTAATGTCAAATAGAAAATAATATCTTTATTGAAAATATTTGAAACTTAATTTATCTAACATAAACAATTATGAAGAACTCTAAAAATCAGTAAGAAAAAGATAACCCAGTATGGGCAAGCAATGTACAGAAAAGGAAATAAAAACTACTCATAAAATATGATAAGTTGCTTCATATCTTCCAGGCTACAAGAAATAGAGCTATACTAATATATCATTTTCACCTGTTACAATAGCAAAGTTTTTTCTACACACATGCTTAAGCTGTGAGAAGCAAGATAAATACATATATTTTTATTATATCATTGTTTATAGCAGCAAAAAATTAAAAATATCTTAAACATCATTCATAGAGTAGAATACCATGTGACCATTAAAAAGAATGAAGCCACTCAGATGTGGAATGATGTTCAAGATATATTGGTAAGTGGAAAAAAGTGAGAAAAAGTAGTGAAGTGTTACTGAACATGTGTGCCCACAAATCATTAGAATTCCTGTGATTTTCAGAAAGAATGCATTATTAGCAATATATTTTAAATGAAAAATTACTGTTAATATATCTTCAATTCTTTATTGCTGTAGTTCTACCATCCCTTGAAATGTGGAAGCAGGTGATGTAGGTAGGCGGTAGGTTCTTTTTATCTGCCTTTTCAGGGTCTAAAAGTGGAAAAGGAGGAATGTTTAACACTGCCTTTCAAAGTGTTTATCTCACCACTCACACTCATGTTGTTCTACCTGTTTAACAGACCTCTGGAAAACTAGGGGTAGTATTCCTCTCAGAAGAGAAGAGTGGAAAATCAGAAAAATCCTGACTGAGCTTTTATGAGGCTGCTTCTCCAGTCCCTAATATTGCTCCTAAGTGTTCACCTCGAAAAACCAATAACATATAAGATCTTTGGTCTGTTCTGAAACTGCCTACTTCCATTCATACCCTCTCCCCCAGGCTCCCCAAAGAGCCTGCCTGCCTCTCTGGTTTTCTATAATAGCCAATTACTTGAGCTTCTAATTTCCTTACTCATAAAAACTTTAGTAACATATTGGTCTCCCTCAAAGATATTTCATGACGTGAGTATTACAGCCTGAACAATGAAAACTGATAAAGCTTTGTACTCAGTGAACATTTGTTAGCTTATTTTATGATGGTAGTTACTTTAAGTTTTGTTTATTTGTTTAACCTGTGACTTCCATCTGAGAGTTCTCCCTTTGTGAGTCTCAAATACATGTGTCCTCAAGATTTCAGAGTGCTATCTCAACATCTCCTTCAGGAAGTGAGAAAAAAGACACCACCCTACCATCTCCTCATCTTTAGTAGCTGACTATTTCCTGTTGGTCCCTGAACTCAGCCTTGGGAGCCAAAACAAGCAAAGTCTCACAATTCTTTCCACAAATCAACAGTTCTTTACTCTTTAAAAATTACTAGCTTGGAGTTCTTTGAACACATCAGGCCATTGGCATCACTGGGCCTTTCCTAAACTTTTCTATTAGCTTTTTCTTTTTCACTCACTCTTCTCACTATCACCTAAATTTAAATTAAGCTCAAGTCACAGAGAAGTCAGCTACTATATCCAGCTTTCAAAAGCCAGCCTAGGTATCACCTTTATAAAGAAGCAGCCAATCTGATGTTCATGCTTAGACCCTAGGACCACCTCTGTTTTAACACTCATATCATCACTCCCATCTAGACATCACTGGACTTACACTCTCCAGAGGCACAGAAAAGTGAGGTAGGTTTCTCATCGTCACACAACTGGGAGGTGGCAAAGCAGCAATTTGAACCCTGACAGTGTGGCTTCATGCTCTCCTTCCTATAGACTTTTCTTGAGTCACAATTGATGCTGGGCTGGACCTATGAACATCCATACACAGGACAGGATTGTGGGAGTAGGCAGTATACTGGAATGATTCTAATTAGAGCCTGTATTTAAAATAATAAATGAAACAGCTACAAAGGATTTTAAAGTACTTGGAAAAATTTGAATATGGACTGTATAGTAGATGATATCATAACAATATTAAATGTTGATTATGGTAAAGATACTATGGTTACACAAGGGAATGTCCTTGTTAGGAGACAGATGTTAAAGTATTTAGGATGGAGATGTCATGTGTCCAAGTTTAAGGGTCTCAGGGAAAGAAGTGTAAAAGTAATGGTAGAGCAAATATGGCAAAATGTTAATAATTGATAAATCTTCATAAATGATAATAAGTGTTTATCATTTTATCATCATATCAGGTATTGGTATCAATAAACCATCCCCACACTTAAAACCGAATAATAATGATGATGATTCTGAATAATATGGTGATGATGATGATGATAGAAAAGGGAAACAAATAGAATCAGGTCCCAATTTAAACATAGGAAATTATTTTTTAATTTCTTTTCATTCTTATACTGAAAAAACTGAACTACCATTTCTAGAAATTATTTGTCATATCAACTTTAAAATCATTGAACACACAGATTAATCAGAAACTCTAAAAGAATCCAGACAACTTGCTTTTCAGTCCATCAGCAAATATTTTCTGAGTGTCTGCTTGGTGCCTGGCTTATTTCGAGACAAAGCTGGCTCTAATGTTCTACAGCTCTGTGATGTTAAGTGTCTAAATACAATAGCTACTGTAGCTCAAGGCCAAGTCACATTGGTTTCTGTCAGCTTGGCATTTCCTAAGCATCAACCTAGTACCTTAGCTCCTGGATTTGAATGTGAAGATTAGTGAAGCCCTAAAGGCAGAGGCATAATTAAGCATCCCAAACATATTGCCAGGAGAAGAAATGAATGAGCTGAGCAATGTTTTCATGGCTATCATTTCTCTTGAAACTGCTTTTAAATCCTTTATTTTGAATGGATAGTTCTGGAATCTTCATCCTAACAGCCACATTTCATTCAGCACCTACTATGGACCAAGCGTTGTAATAGGTACTTTGCCTACTTTATCCACAATCCTTTCAACACATCTTTCCCCGCAGTCTCACTGCTGGTAAGCGGCAAAATTGGGTTTAGCACAGAGCTTTCTGTTACTTAAAGCTTGGAGACTTGCCTTGTGTTATCAAAACCTGGATCACAAAGAGGGAGTCTGAGGAGAGTAGCTGAGCTGCCTGCCTGCCTTTGTCATCTACCAGTTACACCCTCTCTGCCAAATTAGAAAGGACCAATGAAATAGTTTTTTTAATGCCCTAATCTTATCACTTATCATATGGTACTGCAATTAAATCTTTGCTTCCCCATACACCGTCTCTCCTACTCTTTAAGCACCAGGGAATTTTGTTTTATTCATCTCTATATTCTGAATTCCTAACACATAGGCACTCTGTAAATGTTATTGAACTAAATTATTAATGGGCCATAGGGAAAAATGGTTATAATAATGGAAAACAAAACATTTTCTTATGCTTTTTCTATCTACTCGATGCCTTTTCCTTACAAAAGCAGTTTTCTGATATACTGAACCCAGTTCTCACTGTGAGGGCCTGTGTTTAATTGAGCTCAATAAAATAATCAGAAATCTGAGTCTGGGGCTCATTTAGTCATGTCTATAATTTAGTCAGAGATTTATGTAGCCCAGATTTAGTAGCATTTGCATGTAATAAAGAATCTTTATATTTTGCTTATTATTACTGTCAAAATAGCAGAAAATTTTTTGTTGAAAGCTTATTATGTTAGGGAGCAAAGATTCTCTTAATTCAGTTTCCCCTTTGAAAGCTACTATAGGAGTATCCCCAGACTGAAGATCTTCTCATCACTCTTTTTATCATCCCCTTTCTCACAGTTTAGAGCTTAAAGTGAGAATTTTTCAAGTGTGTTTTCCGGGCATCTCATGTTTAACAGTGTCAGGGGTTTGTGTCCCTGGAACGAAAACTGTTTCTCCAGAGTCTTTTTTCTCTCAGCTTCTAGTGAAAAGAGGGGCGAGGAGAGCCAGTCGCTTACCACAAAGCAATGCCACCACAAAGGAAAGATTAAGGGTTTAGAGAGAGGTCAATGTGGGTTTTTCTCTAACTAAACACTTTCCTAAAGTTTCCTTGTGGAAAATAATGAAGTCATCTCAGAGTTTTTAAAGAATTTTTATTTCTTTTTCACCGTCTGCATTCGCTTGTCTTCTCAGCATGGATGTTTAATCTTCCTAGGCTTTGTGAATTGGCCCAAATGAATAAGTGGTGAGCTGTCTCTCTAGGAGCTAGAGGCTTATTCTAAGGGCCTAATCACTGAGTAAACACATCTTTGCCCTCCCTCTCACAACTGCGATATAATAGTCGAGATTCTAGCACAGTAACCTGGATATTGCAGGGACCAGTGCTTTGAAATGCAGAATGGTTGATCCTCCAAAACAGACAGTGCCTGATCTTCGTTCGCCTGCCTCTTTCTTCTTTTTTAAATTAAATATTGCCAGAGAGATGCTGTTTTATTGCTTGATATTGTGCATTATTGCCCTGGATTTCCAAGTTTAGTTTCAGTCAACACTGTCGGCTGCACTTATAGGGAACTCTGTGTGTTGGGTTTTTTAGTAGCCTCTTCAGCACATGTGTGTTTGGTTTCGAAGAGCATTTAAATTAAATCAGTGAGATAGCAGTGTAAATGGCTAATCTCTTTCCCAAAGTCTAAATGTTCAATTGCGGTGTTCTTGACAGAAATGGGCATTTTAAAGATTCAGCCATTGCCATTGTTTGGTTAGAAATATGCTGCTTTAAAAGAGGACAGCTCTCTTGTTCCCAGTCTCATTAAATGTAGTTGCTGTGATACGATCAAGCAGAATTAGAGGTTGACATCCCTCTGTCTATTCAGCTACAGAGACCCTAAAAAAGAGGAGCTTTGAATTTGTTAGTGCTGCCAGGTTCACGGTCCTTTCCTTAAAGCAGCAGATTTCTAGATTTGTTTACTAAAAGTGATTTGGCATTGCTTCTGCCATTTAGTATCTTTTTTTGCCAGAGGGCTGTGGTTGGTGTCAGCATTCAATTTCTTTCCTCAAGCATTCTGAGACTTATGCTAGCTTAGGGATGCAAAGAAAACTGAAAGAGACCCGGTCCTTACCCTTGAGAGTCTAGAGGGGAAACAGGTAAACAATTACAATACTAGTGGGAAGAGACAGAGACACAGAAAAGGAAGCTCTTAACTCTGCATAAGGAACTCAGGGAAGGTCTTATAGAGAGAGGCATTTACTTTGAGTCTTAAAGTATGAGTAAGAATTTACCAGATAAGTATCTGTCCAATAATGTATCTGATTACAAACTTGCCAGAAGCCAGCTACTGTTACCTGAAGACATCAAGTTAGATGAAGAAAACCTGAATCTTTCTTGTCACCATTTTATCACCACTGCTTCCTTCTGGGCCTTCCAAAAAAAAAAAATGTATTTCAACAAATGCTTGCTGAATGAATGAATGAATGAGTGAATTGACACATGGGCGCAGCTATTGTTGGAGTAGCTAAGTTACTTATGCTCAGGAATACTGTCCTTATTCCCATTACATGCTGTCTCTGAGGCCCCAGAAGGACTTTAATGGACACTCTGGCATCTTCATATGCTGTGAGCACTCCAAGCATTGACTCCAGTGTGGATGATTTCTCTGCTCCTGCTGTAGTATCAAAGGACACTAGGCTTGGAGTCAGTCAGGCTGGGTTCTGGTCCCAGAAGTACTACTTACATCTTGTGCAATTTAGGACAGTTCAGTTTTTGAAACTGCAATTTCCTCCTATGTTAGTAAAGTTAAGAATACTATTTTACTTGTTTATTTTGGGAATTAAAATAGATAATGGGTGTGGTAACTAAAAGAAGTGCCTCTTATTCATAATAGATGTTTTGAAATAGATGTTTTGAAACCTCTGGCTACCCTCATCGAACACAAACTTTACTTGTGAATAAATTATTCTAATAATTACTTTTTAATTATCATTAAATAATTTGGATTATTTATCAGGATAATTCCAAGCATCAGGCTTCATTAACCTTTCACCAGCATGAGCCTTTTGTTTTTCTATAAATATACCTCATTTGTTTAGATTCCCACACAGCCAAGTTTTTCTTTATTATCATCACATCCTTATTTAATTTGAAGGGAGACACCCTAAGCTTCCTTGAAATTTTCCTTTGCCAGAATTTCAGATTGGTTTGTATATTGTTTTTACCATAAAATTTTATCTTTCTATTTCCTGGTAACTATTTGTACTTAAACTCAGCCTCCACAAGATAGCACCAAGAAGTTACTCATCAAGAATTTTCAGCTCTTTGATCATCATCGTCATTATTGTTAGAGATGACATGTTGCAAATTGTTGCTCAATTTCAGTTTTTAATTTCATTTATTTTATTGAATATCCAACTATGACAGATGATACTTTTGAGAGAATAAATGTCATTTATTGAAAACAAGTTTTATCAGGCAAAAGGGAAAGAATAATTTACCAAATGAGAAACTACATCAGACATTTTCTGAAATCTAAACATTTTTCTATCATTCTTTCAAATGGCACCTAGATATTACATGCTCTTAAGTACAGACTTTAGTTTGGGAACACATCAAGAGCTTTGAAATTACCTAGGGAACTGAAACAAAACTTCATTTCAGACCTTTTCCTTTCAAGTAGAAGAGGCTATTCAGTGTTCAGATTAAAAACATAAAAAATGTATAAGATTTTGGCATCCAATCTTAATTAGTATTTTTTTCTGTATATAGTTGAATAGTTCAAAGTTAATTTTCCCCTACATGTTTAGTACATATGTGTAAGTATGTACTAAGCATGAACAGTAAATCCATTTTATTTAAAGAAAATGGAATTTTATTGCAATTTCTACTTGAGATAGGCTTGCATAGTGAACAGGAATCTGTAGCATCAGTCTATAAAGTGGAATATAATCATCCTAGCCTCTTTAGAGTATAAGGAAGCAAAATTTATTCATATTAGTAAAAGCGTTAGGAACTCGAAGTGTCAGGTGTTGTTTTAGAGCATAGCGTTTAATTTTTGTCTTTGTTGTTTATATTGACTGATTAAACCTTTGCAAAATTCAAGAAATCTTACATTAGTGGATATTTTAACTCATCAGTCTTTTCTTCTCTTTTCAGAGAAAGCTTCTTGCTATCTACCTCCACCATGATGAAAGTGTATTAACCAACGTGTTTTGCTCACAAATGCTGTGTGCTGAGTCTATTGTCTCTTACCTGAGTCAAAATTTTATAACCTGGGCTTGGGATCTGACAAAGGATGCCAATAGAGCAAGGTAATATTGTTACTCACAAGTTGTAAGTTGGGCTTTAATTTCTTTTAAAAAGTCATCATTATATTGGTTTCTTATCATCTTAGACATTTTTAAGCTCAGCATTATCTACCATTGCATTTAATTAGATAAAAGCTACTTGTAACTAACATATGCAGTTATTTACAACAGTGAAAATACACCTTAACTTATAAAAGATTTCTTAAATTTAATAACCTGCAAACCAAAATCAACATACATCATTCTTGTCTTTTTGCAATACGACAGCTACAGTATATTTCTTTGTACTGTATATCCTAATGTACTAACATATTGTTGAACATTTAGAGAAAATCTTTGTTTTTAATAATGTTCAGAAGAGGCAATGAAGTCTAACATATAATGCCAGTAGTAAATTTATTTTTTAATAACTCCAGTGCAGAAGGCAGGACATTCTGGCCCAGTCCAGTGGAGTTGGTAATAGCTTAACTCTAGCATATGCTAATTGATGTAATCATTTTATTGGACACATTCTTTTGCACACATCATATTCTCAATAGGAAAAAAAATCCCTTTCCTATCTGTCAGGATAAATTTACTTAGTTTGTTAATCATAATATCTGTAAGTGATGAATAATTCTTCATATTTTGCCTATTTGAGTTTCCCATCTGAAATATATTTCATCATGCTTAATTACACAAGTGGCCATAACATCATCCCGTGATGCTACTACTTTGGGTGTGTAATCATAATCACAGGCTGCTGATTTATGAACAGGAAGATTAAATTAATTTATCTCAATGCAAGTCTGTTGTAGTTACCTAATTTAAATGATTATAGAATAATTAGAAATCATTTTATTTGTCTTTTTATTATTTTATGGCTCACTGAATTTTTGCTCATCATTCAGACTTTGTTTTATGTAATCTGAATCTGAAAGGAAAGATGGTCCTTTCTCTAAATGTGAAGCAAAACAGTGTTGAAGCAATTTCTTCATCTAATACTTCATTTCTTTAAGCAAATGGTTAGGAAATTTCATAGGATGACTTCGTTCTGCCTTGGCAATGTTCCCTGTTATACATAAATAAAGAACCTTTAGCACCTGTATTTGTTTAAATTAAATCAGGTTATTATTCACACTCAGTTAAAGGTGATGAAAAGCAGTGCCAAAAACAGATAAAAATGCAGCATCGAAGGTCTTTCATGAGACAAAATACATAGACTGGAGACTTGGCTAAATCTTTTGCCATTCACTGGCAGTAAAGAATCTCCTCCTCTGCTTTTATCCACAACTTGATGGAGAAGGAAACACTATTTCTAAACCATCTGTAGTGGCTAAGTTCAGCAGGCTACCTGCTGTTATTTTGTTCTATCCTCCATTTAATTCCTTAGTTCCTTTTATTTTACAATGACAAAAAATTGCAGTGTAGTTTCTTTTGAAACACTGTGTTTGAGGGTTTTTTTTATGACTGGCAATCAACAGCCATGTAATTGCTTTGTTATGTTTTACTAAAGAAGTCTGTTAAGTAGCACAACTTTGATACACTAGTAATAAGAGTTTGCAGGTTACAGAGACACCTGTGGTGACCAAAGCGACAGAAGCTGCTTATTAGAAAGAGCCAGTACAGCTGTGTCCTATTAACTCCTTATGACACTTTTTTAAAACACAAAATAAAGGCCTTGTTTAAGGCTTTAGAGCTATTTCTCAATGAACTGCAGGACCAACTATGAAGTGTGATAGGATATTTCAATCTACATTTTTAAAATGTGGTGTCCCATTATTAAGTTACTGTCATGAAAATAAAAGAAGTGATATTTAAGACTGAAAATAGAAACATCTGGGAATTCAATTTAGTAAGCATTTATAAGAACAAGAAATGGCAACGGGGAGAAAGAGAATGTAACAATTTCTGGAATTTAAGATACTTGGCATGCTTATTCAAAATCAAATTCTATCCATATTACAGATTTAAAACTTTTAAGTTATTACATTTCTGTCTATGAAGTAACAAAGGAAATTATGTAGTTATTTTTTGTATATAGCTTTTCATTGTTACTTATAAGGTAAATGGGAAACTGCACATTTTATAAACACAAGATGAAAGTTCACTGGAATGGCATATTTCAAAAAGAGAAAAAAGGAATTTGTTTTTGACATATTGAATTGTAAGAGTATTAACTGATTAGGCTGGTTTATTGCCTTAAACAGTGTTTAGTTAGCCACAATTTTCTTACCACCTATCAGAGATTCACCTAAATAAAATTGGCTAATTGAGTTTCCATCTCTGTGATCTTTCTTGGATTTTTTTACCACATTTTTCCAAGGTGTTTTTCATGAGAATTGATTATGTCATCCATTTGATGCTATTAACACTTAGTAACAAAGGCTCAGATTTTCACTCTCAATTCAATAGAAGACTGATGCAGTAATGTATTGATCAGTGGGTTGCATATTGAAAATTGTTGTGCTATCATTTGTGCATTACCAGAGAGTTAAAATGGGCAGGTTAATATGTGAAAATATAGGAGAGACTTCAAGATGTCACAAATAAGGTTGTTGCAGTGGGTTTCCTTTTAACTGAATTCTTTCTGACACATGTAAAAGTTCAGAAATAAATTCCTGGTGGATGGCTTGTCTTGTCCCATATCTGGCTGTCCTACTTTAGGCTAATGATATAAATTTAGAGACTCTATTTAGTCTGGATGCTTCCTTCGTGGTTTTCTAGGATTACCCCCAGATATAATAGCTGGGGACATTGATGCCCAAGATGAGAAGGGACTTGCCAAGCATATTTACTTTTGCTTAAGAAATACTCTGATTAAGCCTACAGAAACATTCGCCCTCCACAATTTACATGACTCTTTCGTGTGTGTAGAAGAAAGTGAAGGATATTGCTCTAGGTGAATGCTTTTATAAAGCTACCAAAATATGAGTATCAATTGCTGTAAGTTTAATTTCCTGATTTCACTAACAGAGTAGAATAAAAAAGAAACAGCTTTCTATAAAATGTCAATGTTAAACTCCCCTGTGATGTCGATTTGGATTTCCCACCTCCAAAATAATGCTAATAACTGTAAGTTGAATACTTAAGATTATAATAATTCCTAGCTTGATCTCAGAACATTCCAAATATGAACTGAGAACATCATTACATACAAACTTAAGCAGTAATAATTTTGTGCCTCTCTTCTCCCTCACTGGATTGTGATCTTCTGGAAGGGCTTTTCA
Source organism: Manis pentadactyla (assembly GCF_030020395.1). Classification (NCBI taxonomy): domain Eukaryota; kingdom Metazoa; phylum Chordata; class Mammalia; order Pholidota; family Manidae; genus Manis; species Manis pentadactyla. The sequence continues at coordinate 40,179,975 of NC_080022.1, read as the reverse complement.
TTTTATTTGTCCCGTTAAACAAGGTACTTAACAAAAATTCAAAGAGAAAGAAGCTCGGTAAGCATTTGTCAAACGAATGTGCCTCCAGTTGCAACTAAGATGTTGCATATGATTTCAATCTTACATATCCAAATGGAGGTTTCTTTCTTGGAAGACTCTGTTCAATCTGGTTGGCTTTCATGTCCAGTTGGATTTTGGGGCCATTATTTCATGAAGCAGTAGACAGAAAGCCCTTGTTAGTCTTGATAGTTTTGAAAGGCGCTAGAGGGTATAATTTCCTAAATACCCATCTGAACAATGACCAAATTAGAAATAGTAGGATGTATCTGTAAATGAAAGAGCTAAAAGCAGATAGATAGTAGTAAATAAGGAGATCCTGCAAAAACACTTCTGGAAGTGGTTAAAAAATATCTTAAGAAAGAGATACTTCCTTCATGTTTATTCATTGAGTGAACATTTACTAAATGTTAATATGAACCAGGAATAGTAAAGATGAAATGTTGAAAAAGACAGTGCTAACGCTTAAAACAATTGTAAGTAGTTAAAACAGATGTAAGCACTAATATCTGATATGAAGTATATACAAGGTGCTTTGGGAAGTGTAGATGAACTCGTAGCAACTGACTCCACCTCAGGGGCCCAGGGAAGGACTGGAAAGAGATGACACATGGAAGGATGAAACTAGAGTTTTACTCTTTCTATTCAGAGATCTTTCTGTTAATAGCATTCCTAGTTTACTGGGTTACAGATATTTGTTATTCTTACAAAAGGATATTGGTTTTTTAAACCTCATAAGTAGGTATCTGAAACAAAGAGTCAGTGGTTTATATAATTGTGGAGGAGAGAAAAAAATAGAAGCTGGGTTGCTAATATAATTCTATGTGGTCTGAACGAGATCAAGTATTAAGGTCAACCAACCAGGATGAACAGATCCCAAGAAGTTGTTTTGTTAGTGATTCATCCCAATATTGGCATATGCTTGTAGGCAGACAGTGGAACAAAGATCCAGATACTCTTTTGAATCTAGAAACATGTAGAAAACCATCATGGATTTAACTAATATAAAAGAAGTATTTTTTAGTGCAATATACTGTTAGAGTGAATGCTTGGTCTATGAAAAATCATGTCTTAAAATTCAGGACAGAAATCACCTTTAGGAAGCCTTGTCTCTTTCCATCCTTCTCTTGACTCTGTCTGAGTTAAAATGCACATTTTATACACTCCCTTAATATATTCCTATACTAACTTGTATTAATGGCATTCATTACATTGTGTGGTTATTGTCTGTCTCCCTGCTAGGTTGTCAGCTCCCCAAGGGAGCTATGTCTAAAATCTCAATGTACTACATAGCACCTTTTTAAAAGTAAGTGTTATATTGATAAGTAAAAAAATAATCTCTAATAGACATTGAAAAATAAGAGAGACCTGGTTGCGTAGTGGGAAGAGCATTGTAAATGCTGCTATGTCACTAATTGTGTAACTTCCTTCACAGCCATTAATAGGACTAATAAAGTAAAAGCCTTCTTCTCCTTGCAGAATGAACTAAAAATGTCCAGACTGGGTTCTTTGTTTTCTCCTGGCCCAGTAGCACCCCAGAATTCTGTGGCCTATGCTCGAGTACCCAGGTACCTACAGGCCATCTGAAAAGAGGCTTGAATTCCAGCCCAAATGAGTTCACCCAGTGGTTCTAGAGTTTCTTCCCCAGACTCACCCAATCTCTGTGATACCCCTGAAGCAATTGGCCTCTCAAATTGGGCCATTCTGGGATGTTACTCTAAACCTTCTGCAATAGTGGTGGCACTGATTAAAGCAACCATGTCCGTAGGAGCAGAGTGCCAGACTGGCTACATGGTGAGATAATGCCAAGCAGCCAGGCAAGTTCCATTTGGGCAACATCAGAATGAAATCTGGAAAGCACTATATAATGCATTAGCACAATAAGTGTTACTTTGCTTCCCTCTTTTAGAGCTATTTGGATACCTACAGAGTGCATAAGAACATTGGCATATGAGTGTGCTCATTGCTAAGTTATAGGTTCCTGGCTGAAGTTGCATCATCAAGGAAAGCCACATAACTTACGTGGCACATTAAATCACCAATATTAACTGGTAATAAGTGAGTTAATGGATAGCTCTTTTTCTGACTAGGAGGGCACACAAGGCAAATATCTCACTACAGATATTGGTTTAGATTATCTAATTCTAGAAAATTTAAACACTGAATTTGACTAGGATGGTGCCAGCTGGATAATCAGCCAGCTATGAGTGCTGAAGAATAACTTGCTTGTATGTGAGTAAGTTCCTGAGGTGAACATGTTTTGCACACCAGTGTACATGCTACAAAGTGTTAAATCAGTCAGTCAGGCATTGCACCCTATTTCTAAGCAGTGTTCAGTTGCTGCAAACAGTTCCCTAGGAATTGCTGACAGTGCCTGAGTTACACAGGTTGCATGTAACATATGCATACATTGTGTTAAATTTTGCATACACAGTTATCACCAATGTTCACAGAATTCTGTTGTCTGTCATTATTAGCTTTTGAACTAAATGCCCTTGGGGACACTATTTTAGGTCACTGTAAACTTCTGCTGGGCTGACGGGTACTTATTAGCCTTAAAATTCAAGTGATAGTTTTTTACATTACTTAATCTTTGGCAAGAGTTAATTGACTTAAACCTCTTATCAGGAGGTTGTCTTCACCTGCACTTTCCGTCTCTGTAATTATCCATATTCACAGTAGCTTACCCTTAATTCCAAACTACTCAGTGGTTCAAGCCTGGCTGAAGCCTAGCTGACCATGTTATTCTAACTCTATATACTTCCATTTGATCCAGCAAATATAGCCCAGGTGTGGGGTCTGTATGGGAGACACAAGGAGTGTTAATTTCCAGCTGCTACCCTAAAGCAGATATGGATTCTGTAAAAGTAGCTGATGAAACAGATGGACATGTTGTGGTCTGGGTACTAAGACTTCCAGAGAGCCTTCATGCCAGATTTCCACATAATTTTCCCCAAACTTCTTCATTCCCTTTGTGCTACATTTTCGTTCCAGTACTTTTAAAGGGAATGTATTGCTATCCTACACATCCCAGGTCAAGGGCTTAATTAATGCTTTAAAATAAAGGTTCCAAAACACCAGGAGAGTTTGTCATTTTCTCCCTGGTTTGTTTTGTGAAGAGGGAGGAGAGAAGGTGAGGAGGAACCCCTCCTGTTCCATGATTACATCCTACCCACTCATTTTCTCCTTTTCTCCTCTGCTTTTGATTTTTAGTGGCGGTCTTAACAGAATGTCAAGATCAATTTGCAGCATGGTTTAACTCAAGGTTTGCGTTCTGCCAGCAGCAATTGTCCCTGCAAACAATGCCGTGTGTTCTTGTAACTTCGGAAGCTTTTAGAGGGATCATGGCAAGGGCAGCATCTAATGACTTTATTAGTATAGGGTTTCAAAATGGGCTCAGTAATTGTTCATATCTCTTTGTCAGCAAGTCATAATTACTGCTCAGCATTGTCCAACGGTACACTTGTGAATAGTTTCCTGATAGTACTGAGAGGAAGGAAAGAGGGAAAGGATGAAACGTGATGGCCTCTTGCGGCTGAGAACAAGCCCGTCTGTGTGTAGAGGATGGCTCAGCTGTTTACAGTGCATTCTTGACTCTTCATAAAATACAGCACTAACCTTTTAAAAATATTCTTTGAGGTAATTTTAAATACCAGTTTTTTACAAGCCTTTTCTACTCTGATCCAAAAACTTCCCACACCACCACCTAGTACTACAATCATAATACATTGTATCTAAATCAAACATTTGTGTAAAAAAAAAATTGTTTTTTTCCTCAACATTAATTAATGCTATTTAAGAAATATTCATTTAACTCAGATACAGTTGTCTGTGTATTTTCACAGTCTGTGTGAAATCTGTTGATAGAAAAGAAGGATGCAGTGGTAATATTATTCATAAGACAGTTACTACACTGTAAGTTTTTATGAAATTTTACTTTTCTAATGCATTAGACCTTTCTTGTTACTCTCTTGGTGTTCTTGGAATTTCTGCAGAACACTCTGTGCTCTGAGTATTCTAGGTGTCTGCATTGTGAGAGTCTCAGATTTTTTAAAACTCATTGCCTTCTTAAGATATGTAAAGTTTGAGCTTACTGCCAAGCCTTTTTTCCCTTTGTGTTTGTTTCCAAATCCTTTCTTGTTCTGTGACTTTCTGTACTCATGTATAGTTACGTGCAAATATTCACTCCCAATAGCTAGTTTTCCTAGTATGTTTAGAATGTGCAGATTCAAATAAATACAAAATGCCAGAGGTACTGTTGTGCCCAGTTTCCTTGAGTCCCCCGTGTGGAGTCGCAGTCACCAGGCCCAGTCGTGAGATGCAAGAGCAAAACAGGTCTTTATTGCTAGTTTGAACTAGGATCTCAGTGGCCCATCAAAACACAGGACTCCGTCTGAGACCCTGGACAAAGTTCCCTTTTTGCTTTTATACTTTTGGAAAGTAATTAACAGTTAGCAGATGTAGCAAAAAACAGGTAGGGGCTTTCCAAGGGGGTGGTTTATTGTGACCTTACCTGATTGGCTGAGGAGGGTCAGGGTCTTGTTGCACAGGTTGCTGGACACGGTTTCCGTGGGAATGGGTGTGGCTTGAGCGGGAAACTTCTTACTCAAGATGGAGGACACAGAACAAAATGGAGGCAGGGGGTCATGTAGGGGACATAGTTATTCAAGATGGAGGACACAAAATGGAGGCAGGGGATCAAGCTAACCTTCCAGGGGTTCCACAGTACTTTTAATCCAGTGTTTATGTAGATTATAAAACATAAATTATCTAGTGAAACAAATTCTAAAAATAAGACATTTCTGAAATGACATAACTTCTTTTAAAAAGAAAGTTATATACCCCATCATGTCTTTTGCTTTTCTTCTTGTCTGAAATTAAGAAAATCTCAAGAAATTTGTTTATTTTACTAACTGCTTTTTCAGTGTTAAGAATTTTTATATTCAAGGTTGTTTCTGAAAGAATTTTTACTTATCCTATCACCTATGCCACTTAAACCAGCAGCATATATCTCCTCTTCCATAAATTCTGGGAGTAAACACACAGGAAAAGAAAGGAAACATGTTAGTTCAGTCATGTAAAACTACCTGTGGAAACTGGTTCCTTTGACATTTTTCCAGTATTTGCCTGTCACTCTATAGAGATACTTAAAGAGACTTTAATACCCAATAATCTTAATGATCTAATCTGCTAAGTATAGATCACCAAAAATTGAAAGAGAAAATAACTATTAGTCTGAAATTGTGGATTAAGGGGGAATCCTGTCTCTTAGATGTTTAGATAATTCATTAGGGAATCAATTTGGTGTCATTTGTACTTGAATTTGATTACATTATAGTAAAAGAGAAAAGGGAGAGGATAGTTTTAAATTATTTACAAATAAAGGGCTAAACTAAAGGGATTTTTTTTTAAAGCCATCTGTTAATTTTTCTTTTCTTGGCTGATTCAGTCTGTAGCCACAGCAGTGATTTAAAGAATCTTCCTAAACAGACTCCTTTCATGTATCTTTTCCTTCCTCAATACATGATCAACACCAAGAAAGTCCTCTTCAACATGCTTTTTTTCTACACCCATAACTGAAGAAAGAATGAGGCAAGTTTACATGAACAATAAAGAAACTCTGATTGCTATATCTCAGTCTGAGAAAATATATTGCTCAGTTCCAGTATCATATCAAATAATATAAATAAATGAATTACTCAACAACTACAGCAACAAAAGTTTATTATTTGGCTATTACAAAAGCTATGCAAATATTTCCTTATTATTAGTTCTTAAAGCAAAACCTACACACTGAAAATATCAGTTGCTATTCTTGAAAGAGTGTGAGTTTTCAATACAGCTGTTTTTCCTCACTGTTTATGCAGAATATCAGACATAAAATATAAATCAATTAAGAAATAAGAGGCAAATACTGGAAGTCCTAGCCATGGCAGTCAGACAACACAAAGAGATAAAAGGCATCCAGATTGGTAAAGAAGAAGTTAAACTGTCACTATTTGCAAATGGCATATTAGACATAGAAAACCCAAAAGTGTCCACCAAAAAACTATTACAACTTGATTCAGCAAAGTTGCAGGACACAAAATATGTTGAGTTCCTATATGCTACTAGCAGAAAGAGAAATCAGGAAAACAATTCCATTTATAATTGCATCAAAAAAGAATAGAATACCCAGGAATAAACCTAACCAAGGAAGTAAAAGACCTACTCTGAAAGCTGTAAGACAGTCATGAGAGAAATTAAAGAAGACACAAATAAATGGAACTCTGTCCCTTGCTCATGGATAGGAAGAATTAATGTCAAAATGGCCATCCTGCCCAAAGTAATTCACAGATTCAATGCAATCCCTATCAAAATACCAATGGCATTTTTCAGTGAACTAGAGCAAATAGTTCTAAAATTCATATGGAACCACAGAAGACCCCTAATAGCCAAAGCAGTCCTGAGAAAGATGAAGAAAGCTGGGGGGATTATACTCCCTGATTTCAAGCTATACTACAAATCTAAAGTAATCAAAACAGTATGTTACTTGTATAAGAACAGACCTATAGATCAATGGAACAGAATACAGACCCCAGATGTAAGCCCATGCATATATTGTGAATTAATATATGATAGAAGAGCCATGAATATACAATGGAGAAAAGACAGCCTCTTCAATAACTTGTGGCGGGACAGCTATATGCAAGAGAATGAAACTGGGTTACTGTCTAACTCTCTAACTCCATACACAGAAGTAAACTTGAAATGGATCAAAGACCTAAATGTAAGTCATGAAACTATAAAACTCTTAGAAAAAACATAGGCAAAAATCTCTTGAACATAAGTATGAGCAATATTTTTCCTGGGCACATCTCAGGCAAGGGAAACAAAATAAAAAATGAACACGTGGGACTATATCAAACTAAAAAGTTTCTGTACAGCAAAGGGCACCATCAGCAGAACAAAAAAGCAACCTACAATATGGGAGAATATATTCATAAGCAATTCATTCCTATAAGGGGTTAACATTCAAAATATATAAAGAACTCATATGCCTCAACACCCCAAAAACAATAATCCGATTAAAAGATGGGCAGAGGACCTGAACAGACATTTCCCTCAACAAGAAATGCAGGTGGCCAACAGACACATGAAAAGATGCTCCACATCGCTAATCATCAGGGAAATGCAAATCAAAACCACAATGAGATACGACCTCACACCAGCTAGAATGGCCACTTTTGAAAAGATAAGAAATAACAAATGTTAGCAAGGATGTGGAGAAATGGGAACCCTCCTACACTGTTGGTGGGGATCTCAATTGGTACAACTGCTGTGGAATGCAATATGGAGGTTTCTCAAAAAACTGAAAATAGAAATACCATTTGATCCAGTAAACCCACTTCTAGGAATTTACCCAAAGAAAACAAAATTCCTGATTCAAAAAGATAATACACCCCTATGTTTGTCACCACACTGTTTGCAGTAGCCAAGATATGGAAGCAACCTAAGTGTCCCTCAGTAGATGAATGGATAAAGATGTAGCACATATATATAATGGGATATTTATTCAGCCATAAAAAGAACAGTACTGCCATTTGCAACAGTATGAACGGATCTAGCAGGTATTATACTCAGTGAAGTAAGCCAGGTGGAGAAAGACAAATACCATATGATTTCACTTATTTGTGGAATATAAAACAAAGCAGAACAGAAGTAACAAAATAGTAGACTCAGACACTAGGAAGTGAATAGTGGTTGCCATGGGGGAGGAGTTGGGGTGAGTGGGTGTGGAAAAAGAGGGGGATAAAGGAACACAAGAAGTCTCAATCATAATTTAAGTTGGTCATGAGGATAGTAATACAGCATGGAAAATACAGTCAATGATTCTGTAACATCTTTCTTTGTTGACAGATAGTAACTGCCCTAGTGGGGGTGAGGAATTAATAATATGGGTAACTGTTAAAACCACTGTGTTGTACGTTTGAAGCTGATATAAGATTATATATCAATGATACTTCAATCAAGGAAAAAAAAGAAGAGGCCATCAGTGTGGGAGTATGAAGAACACAGGTATATTAGACAAGAGAATATTAGTGGTACATTTCTAGATTTTCTTTTAATCTATGAAAATAGGGGGCTGACCTATTAACCTGAGACCTTTGACCTTTTTCTCTAAAATCCTATGACTTTCTGTTAACTTGGACACAATCATTTTCAATAGAAAAATGAGAGGTAAGGAAGATTTCATTTTAAAAATGAATGTTAGTAAAGTTTGTAAGTAGGTTATAGCATACTGCCCTTTTCAGCTTGCGATGATCTAGTCAGAGGCCTGAGTGGGGTATAGCTAAGGAAGCCACAATCATTTTCTACTTTTCCATCAAAAAGACAGCTTCCTTACACTTAGAACTATCCTTCACACACATACCATTTGTGACAGGAGCCTCTACTAAGAAGGTATCAATAGCTAAGAGCAAGACTATCACACTGCTTTTTAAAAGAATCAGAACACATAACAGCTGCAAACAATAATTGTACGTACTATGTGCCATACACTATATATATGAGCTCATTTAGTCCTCACTCTGTATGTATTACTTAACCATCGTTCTGCAAAGTAAATAGCAAACATCCAATTTCACATAAGAGGAAACCATTTGGCTCAGAGAGGTTCTGTAACTTGCCCAAGGTCATGCAAATGGTTGTACCAGATATAAATCGCAAATCTACCTACACTTTCCTGCTACATAATGCTGCTTGTCCCATAACCTTGTCAGGTTGGATTATTCAACAGCAAAAATGTACTCAATAACTATGTGCAAAGCCCTGTAGAGGATGTAAGAGAAATGTAAGACGTGTACCTTTTGCTAAGGGAACAAATAAACACAGGATTCACCAAATCTTAGGGTTGAGGGTTAGAAGCATTCTTACTCTGCATCCAATTTGCAGCTATGCAGGCATTTCCCCCTATAATGTGCTTCACTGATGTTACTACAATCTCTCCCTGAATACAGCTAGGGACAGAGAAATGAAAGCTTCAAAAGATAATATTTTTGATCTTCTCTAAAAGCTGGAAAAGGCTTTTGCTGCAGTGCTTCCTGTAGCGAGCGTCTGCAACTTTTTCCCTTTTGATTCTAATTTTGGCCTTGGAATAAGCCTAACTTCTCTTCTACATTACAGTCTTTTGTCAGTTTAACCACACCTGTCTTGTTTGTCCTAATTTTCCTATCAAGTGTGTTTGTTCCTTTCCATTGTTCTTCATATGACAGGATGTCTAGACCCAGCCCATTCTCATAGTATGTAGAATCAAGCTTAGTGCTCCAAAACAGGTTTGTGTGGTGCTATGTTCATTCTATTCTGTAATTTTATGATTAGCTTCTATTGAACTGAGAGAGACAACTAAAACCCCCGATCAGTTTTTCAGGTATGAGCTGCCCAGAATAGGCTGGGTCTGAGATGTTATTAAGCCCGATTTCTGTCATTCTCTATTGATGCAATTGATTGACAAGATATTTTGAAGTCTGGGTTTTATTAACTCTCAAGTTTTATCACTCATAAGTTTTATGTCTTAACTCCTTACCATCCTGTTATTGTTGTTGATAATCCTCTCAGTTCCTAGACATGTCCAACTCTAGAAAATTTCTTTTCTTCTTACCACAGCAGAAGGGATTATCAAGAGAAACTATATCACCTCATATATTTTGATTTCAACCATCCAGCTCTGACCAGCACTTCCTATCACACTTAGCCTTGCTCAAGTATCACCAGTTCTAAAGTTTTTTGATCTCATCATGCCCTCCAATCTATCTCATCATGCCCTCCAATCTATTGACCCCACCACTTCATTCCATCAGCCTTTTCCTATCTCCAGTCTACATTTACCTCCTTGTCTTTTGAGATCTCAAGTCCATCATTATCACTTCCTGTAATACTTCAAACTCCCTTACCTCTGTCTCCCTCCATTGCACTCACTTTGTTCAACCCAGCTGTTTACTTCCTATATGCCTGTTCCCTTGCAGTTGAACAATTGGAGATAATTACATTTTCCCTGATTTTTTTTTTTAAGTTTTTTGATCTCATCATGCCCTCCAATCTATCTCATCATGCCCTCCAATCTATTGACCCCACCACTTCATTCCATCAGCCTTTTCCTATCTCCAGTCTACATTTACCTCCTTGTCTTTTGAGATCTCAAGTCCATCATTATCACTTCCTGTAATACTTCAAACTCCCTTACCTCTGTCTCCCTCCATTGCACTCACTTTGTTCAACCCAGCTGTTTACTTCCTATATGCCTGTTCCCTTGCAGTTGAACAATTGGAGATAATTACATTTTCCCTGATTTTTTTTTTAATAAGCACAACCTTCAAGTGAGTACTTAATGATGCTGAACAAGCCTGTTGTTATTCTCTAGTGTCCCTGGGTAAGATGTCTGTTTCATATTACTCTTCATTCAGTAAATATCTCATGTCCTTCTCTGTTCCCCTTGACAGCTACCCTCACTAGTTTATTGAGAAAACAGAAGTCATCAGACAGAAATAACTTTTATTTTCTGTTCTTCAGGTCTGTTTAATGTCTCCTCTTCAAAAAGACCCGTTGACCCTTTTTAGAGAGGGCTTCTCCACCATTATTCTTGTTCACAGTACTCTCGAACTTTTTCATAATTACCCATTACTATTGTTTATTTTAAATTTTTTTTATACTTCTTCCCTTAGAATATAAGCTTCATAAGGAGAAGAATCACACTGATCTTTTTCACTTTTGTATCTTACTTCAATGCTCAATAATTATCTATTGGATGTTATAAGAATTCAGGACATTATAGTGATTAAGAGTATAAATGAGCTTTGGATTTAGTCAGATGAGGATTGGAATTCAGGCTATGCCTCTAGGCTACCTAGTTGCAGTTTCTTTCTTGGAACTGGAAATAAAAACCATATCCCTCAGTTATTATTAGAATTAGATGAGATAATTGTTTTTTTTAAGTCTGGTACAGAGTAACTGCTTAGTGTGTGTGTGTGTGTGTGTGTGTGTGTGTGTGTGTATGCACACATATATACATATATTTGAAATATAAATTTGATTTATTTATCTTAGAGATCTATGCAGCTGTTGACAGGATAAAGCCAAATTGTAAACTCTTTGAGTCCCTCTCAGTTTGATAGCATTCTACAGGTTCAATTTCCTGGTGACAGAGAATTTATCTAACTTAGCCTACATATCTGAATCTTACCCTGTTACTTTGAGACACCTTGTCATATGCCTTATTGAATTCCAGACAGTCGAATTTTATGGAATGCTCATGAGTTCTCAGCCTGATGGTTAGTTGGGCTTGTTCTGCTCTTAATAATCCATGCTGTCTTCTCCTAGTCATTACTACTGGTTTCTTCCTATGTGTTCATAAACTAAGTGACTTTTCTAGATTTTTGTAGGGGACTAAGGTCAAGTTTACTGGTCTGTATTTTTTGAAAGTCAGTGTTGTCTTTAGGGATGCAGGTTCCTCATATCATAGCCATTTTTAACATTATTCATTCTAGCTTTTTACTGTCCCATTATACTACCTATCCATTTCTTTGTCCTGTAAAGTATCCATTAAGCATTTACTGTACCATATACAAGCTTGAATTGGGAAAACTTTTTTCCTTCCCTTATTTTCTCTCCTATATATATGTCTGTTTTTTTTTCATTTACCATTTAAAATTTGCCTATTTAAAAAGTGGATAAATAGCTACACAAGAATAAATGTAGTAGAAAACAGGAACATAAAATTAAAGTCAGATGAAAACCAATTCAAAGTGGCAAATAATGAGCATTTATAAACACCTGGGTTGATGTAAATTTTATACATAAATACTGAATTCAGCTCTGTAATTCTGACAGCTAAAAGAGAAAAAAGGAAGGTGGTAGGCATATCCTCATTTATTCATCTATCCATTCAGTATGTATTTATTGAGTTTCTATTATATGCCATGTACTGTGCTATAGAGTTTATGGTTTATCATTTAGTTTTCATTGTCTGATAAAAGAAAGCCTAATAATTCATCCCAAAATTTTCCAGCACTGAATTCAAAGGAGAATTTTATTCAGTGGTCTTCCATTTGAGAGTCATTAGGAAACATAATAGACAATTATTTTCTACTATTGTTTTGTGTAAGACAGATTATTTTAAATAGATGCTTCTTATTTCAGTCCCTGTAAAAGCATTTTAAATATTAAATCTTTTTTCAGTAATGGTAATTCTTTGAAATGCCTAGGTGATATGGTCCTTAAGTGTTCTTTTTTGATGGTCTAACTCATAAGAAGTATAGAGCTCAACAGGAAAAGCCTACATTGTCTCCCTGTCCATTCAACTATCTGTTAAACACCAGCTCTCTCAAGTGAGCCTTTGTCAAGTTCTGGATGGTAATCAAATCTTGCTTGAAAGCTTGGACAAGTGACTGAAGTGCCAATATTCTGGGCTGTTGGCCATTTATCTTTTAAAGACTTTCCTCCTGTGTATGAGATTTCTAGTAATACTCTCCCACATTTTTGTATCTATTAGAATGATAATTATTTTCAAATATATAAGGAAATTATGTATAAATATTAAGGTTCCAAGAAACTGACCAACTCTGAAATAAATGATGCTGAAAAGCTTTTCTATCATAAAACTGCAAAGTCTCCAATTTTGCAGCTGGGAAAAGTCAGAGAACATGACAACATGAAAAAATATTTATCTTTACTTCAAATCTTTACCTGAGAGTAGGACATGATCTGGTCTGAAGATGATGCAGATGCATATTGTAGCAATAAAATATAGAGCCAAGCATGGTGATAAGCATAATTCTTTTAGTGATATGACTGAGATTGCTGTTCTAACTTATTTTTTGGAACATTTTGCCATACCCTTAAATTTTTGTTTATGGTGGGGGGGGGTACTAATTTTGACTCTGAAACACATAAAAGGGAGGAAAAGAATAAATAATATTAATTAATCTGCAGACCAATTCCAAAAGTGTAGGTATCATTCTCTTCATTTTATATATTAGAAAGCCAAGGTTCAGGAAGATTTAAATTATCCAAAGAAACAACTAGTAGGTGACAAAATCGGGTTTGTTTGACTTTAATGGCTTTGTTCTTTCCACAATCATCTGTTGCTTGTAATAATTCCTACTTTCTCTAATATGTTAGTATTTGAATATTTCATACCTCCTCTAAGTCATATTTTCAGTCAGTAGGTAATGAAAGGATGAAATTATGTATAAACTACAGTATGCTTAAAAATCAGGATGGAAGCTTAGATTCGGGAGTTTTACAGACCAATACCTGTTTATTTTGAGGTTCCAAATGACCTATGGAGGTGGTAATACTGTGAAAGAGGCTTTAGAGACCATGATAATTCCTGCCAACTGTCTTAATTAAACTGATTCGGAAGTGGTTGAACGAGGAAAAGGAAGTTTGTATGGTCAGCATTATCAGAGTGGAGATGAAGGTTACTGAAGCATGAATTGGCCCATTCATACAACAGATAGATACACAGGTTGGTCACTATGTGCTGGGAATACTGCGGTGAATAAGAGATGATCCTGTCGTCCTAATAGCTGTCCAGGAGCACCATCTGGAACACAAAGTTCTCCCTGACTTCTGAACCCCATTCCCTGCTCTGATTCCCTCCAGTACTTAATCTGAACCACTAAATCTAGGCCCCAGTTACATACCAGATTATGTTTCCTGTTAGGGGCCTTGGTATACCAAACCCAAAATATCCTTAGTTCCTGTAGGTTAACTATAGCCCTGTCATTAAAATGTCAGTGCCTTAAAACCTCTTAAGTGATTTATAGATGATAACAAGGAGATAGATTAAGAAGTTGTTTGGTTTTTTTAAGCTCATTCTAAACTAATAGACTACTCATCTATTGAGACAATTTAACAGTTTACTGTTACTGGGAAGTCTAAGCTTCAAACAGATGAGAGATGCTTTTTAGATTAAATCTTTCCAAAATTGTATCCTGTGTTTTCTTAAATTTGCCTTTAATTTGGTTGTGTTCTCTAACAAACATATAATATTTGCATTTTGGTGGAGAGGCATTATACCATCCTTTTAGAAAATAAATGATTATATGTATAAATAGACATTAAATGATTTTACCCTTTTACCCTGTAATTCCACTTCACAGACATTTTTTCCTAAGGAAGTACTTCAGAATATCCAAGTTTTATTTATGATAAAAAATAGAGAAATCTAGCTATAGGTGAATCATTAAGGATATGGCAACATACAATTCTACTCAATGGAATATTATTCAGCCATTTGAAATGCTGGTTCATTACTATTGTGTAGAAGGATAAAAAATGTATCTACCCATATTGTGATTACCACAAAAAGGAAAAGATATATTTGAACAAAACACTGAAAAGAAATAGGCAAATGTGATTAGTATTGTGTTAAAGTTTATGGAATTGATATTACATGCAATTTTTATTTCTGTAAGAGAGTTTCCCCAATTTTACACAAATCGTAAATACTTTTTAACACCGTGCTTCTTCCACTAACATCGTATCTTAAAGATATGGAAGCAACCTAAGTGTCCATCAGTAGATGAATGGATAAAGAAGATGTGGTACATATACACAATGGAATATTAGTCAGCCATATGAAAGAAACAAATCCTACATTTGCAACAAGATGGATGAAGCTAGAGGGTATTATATGCTCAGTGAAATAAGCCAAGTGGAGAAAAACAAGTACCAAATGATTTTGCTCATTTGTAGAGTATAACTACAAAGCAAAAGTGAAGGAGCAAAACAGCAGCAGACTCACAGACTCCAAGAAGGAACTAGCAGTTACCAAAAGGAAGTGGGGAAGTTGGGTGGGGAGGGAGGGGTGAGGGGATTAAGAGGCATTATGATTAACACACATAATGTAGGCGGGTCACGGGGACGGCAGTACAGCACAGAGAAGACAAGTAATGACTCTGTAGCATCTCACTACACTGATGGACAGTGACTGCAAATGGGGTGTTTGTGGGGGGACTTGACAATATGGCTGAATGTAGTAACCACAATGTTGCTTATGTGAAACCTTCATAAGATTGTATGTCAATGGTACTTTAATTTTAAAAAAAGATGTTCTGTATCGTTTCATAAAGACCTTTTTCTATTTTATAGCTACATAGTAGTCCTTTTAATTCCATGAGATACTGTTATTTATTTACCCAGATCCTGCAGGTGGACATTTGAGTTATGTCCAATATTCTCCTACTACAAGCCAACAGTAAATAACTACACATAGGTGATTTTCACATGAAAATACATCTATAGGCTAAATTGCCAGATGTAGGAGTGACAGGTTAAGAGTATTAATTTTAATAGATATTGGCAAATTGCCCATAGGGGAGTGGTACCAATTTTACTCCTGCTAACAGGATACAACAAGCTTGCAAATGCAAGGTGTTAGCAAATTTTTTTATCATTACTGATCTAACAGATGAAAAATAGTCTCTTATTGTAGCATTAACGACAGTTAATTCATTATAAGTAATTTTAAGTATCTTTTCACATGTATATGAGCCATTTCTGTTTCTGGGAGTTGTTTTCATTTATTGTTTGTTTTTCTTTTCCTTATTGTTTTGTAAGAGTTCTTTGTATATTAGGGAAATGAGCTCTTTTTCTGTGGTATGAAATTCAGAATTTTCCACATTTATGATTTATCATTTGGCCTTGTTATGATGTTTTTACCATGTAGAAATAGTTAAAATTACCAATTTTGTCTTTTATGCTTCACTCTGCTCCAGTTATACTAATCTTCTTGTTACCTTCCACATACACTAGATAATGTCCAACTTCAATGTTTTTGTATTTGCTGTTCTCTGCCTAGAATTTTCTTCCCAGAGATATGTGTTTCACTTCTTCCTGAAGGTCTTTGATCAATTATCAATGTTCAGTGAGACTTTGTTTGACTGCTCTATTTTATATTGCAGCCCCCCCTTCCCTGCTTTGTTTTTCCTCTATCAGTTGGAGCTCACAGACTGACACTTGGTCCACTGAAGCTACCATTGCCCAGTGGATATAACTTTAAGAACTTTAGAGACAGCTTAAAGCTTTACAAGGAAAGGATTCCTGTGTCCTGAAAGCAGTGTTTCTCAAAGTGTGGTTCATTAACTTCTTGTATCACAGTCACCTGGGGTTGGTTGGCAGCTTTTAAAGCAGTTTCTTGGACCTTACCCCAGGTATATTGAATCAGAATCTCTGAGGGATGGGGCTGAGGAACTTGCCTTTTAAATTTTTTAAATTCCCTAGATGATTCCTAAGCCATTTAAGCTTGAAGATGACTGCCCCAGTCAGTGTGCCCCAGCTTAGTCATGTACCTCGTTTGCTTAATTGTTTGAAACAAAGACTTAGGACTATTTCCAGAAATCAAAGGTACCCTCAAAGGACGAGGGGCATGTGCCAGGGGTGCTGAAGATCATTTCCATTGGGAATTCTAGATAAGGCTGAACAATAGGGTACGCATGCAGACTTGTGGAAATGACGCTGTGGTAGAAGACAAAACTCTTTGGCTCGCCTGGTTTTGGTATGTTTGACAGTGCTAGCAACTTAACAAGTCTCAGAGGACCTCGGCTTTAATTTCCCTGTTAAAAGAAAAAGGAGAAGGAAGAATTGTTTGTTGGTTGGATATATAGATGATCTCTTAGGTCTCTTGTTTATCTTACATTCTGGTTTTTCTACTGACATATATAAATGTGATTGAACAAATCCTGGACACATGAATGAATTTGTGTAAATAGGCTTATTACTATAGCAAAAAACCACTATTTTGATAGGTTTTAAAGGGAAGAGCTTCCTTAAACCAAAGTGATTTCAAAAAAAGGAGTATAAGGTTAGCAGCTGCAGCTAAGGAAGTGTATACAAAAGACTTGCCTTAAACTTTTGGGTAATATTGGAGAAGTTCTGTAAGCACTGCTGTGCATGAATTTCTTCTCAATAACCTCCCATTTTGGAGTAATGGTTCACTCATTATCAGGAAGTTGTAGAAATTCTTGGTTTTAATTGATTACCATTACTAAACATAAATGTATTTAAAAAGAAGTGATTTTAGTTTCATATCCATTTTTAAATGTGTAAAGTTTTGTAGTGTTACACAGCTGAAGCAACCTGTATTTTCTTAATTTCCAAATATCAATACCTATCCTTTCATTCTCTGAATGAAAATAAAACCAATGACTATTTTAGTCAGCAACTCTTTGATGCTTTATCTTAAACAGTGCAAAAAATATCTTCCAGTGTTGGCCTGTAGGTATAGGTATCATTTTAGTCCTGAAAGTAATTATGATAAAAATGTAAACATCACCTTGCAATTAATAATAATAAAATAGCTACCATATTTAAGGACCTATCATAGACTAAGCATAATTCTGAGTGTTTGCTGTATCCTGTGAGAATGTAAGTGTTTTAAAGGTAAGTGTTAAACCCACTTTACATCTTCTCACACGGAGTTGCTGGCATTTTTGTGGCCTCCATTTTTTAATCAGATGTGCCTCCCTTCACATTACCTGGTGTATAGTTGGTAAATGTTTGTAGAATTTCATGACCCTCTCTAAATTGCTGTTTCATTTAGTATATATTTTATGTTGGATTATAACTTAGTAAAAGTCAGTAACTCATGATTAATTATGCTTCCATTGAAAGAAACTAAACTATATCCTGTTTTGAATTAAAGTGAGATTACCTTTTCCCGTATCTGATTTATTAGTAATTCTGGTTTCCATTTGTGCGATAGAGAAGATTTGTGCTTCAGAGACTAAAAATTTTATTAATGATTAATATATGCTAGCCATCAAATGTTCTGTTTTCTCCCCAAACTTTAGAGATAAAACTTTATCTTATATTCCCAATTTTAGATCTCAAAAGCAGAAACTAGTGAATGTTAGATACTGATTGTAGTGTTTCTTCACTAAGGCCAAAGATTGAGACTTCCCACTGCCTAATCCTACCACCACCACCCATTTCCCAGGGACCAATGAGTTGCTTTATTATACCTCATTTTTGATTAACCATTTTCTCTTCACTCATTTTCTCAACCCTTCCTCCTCCTCTCATTTTACCCCCTAGTGAGGGTGTTTATTCTTTGTCTTAAAATTTTTCACTCTAGCTTTTGGCTTTGGGTGTTGATATGGCAACTTGTTATTGCCCCTCTTTAAGAAGTCTGTGATGAGTAGGTTGTTTAATTTATTGAAATCTTTTGTAAATAAAAAACAAAGCCATTTTTCCTTGCCCCAGAGCAGTTTTCATTGCTTCCCCCTTTGGGTTTAAGATTGCAGGAATCCAGGTGCCGTGGAAACCATTCCTGACACATGAATCTGATGAACACTATATGCAGTTAGGTTGACGTTGTTGTTGCCACTGGGTGCACTGGTGCACTTTGTCTCTTCAAAATAAAGAAAATCCCACAATTAATGAGAACCACATTTTTTATCTTAAAACAACTTGTTTTCCCATGTCTGTTTCATTCTGATGTTTTTAACTGGGTTTTTACTGCCGGTAATGTGCTGTGAATGATAACTTTGCACTGTGAATGATGTTGAGAGGAAGAAGCAGAGCCTCCCAGCCCTGAGAAAGATTTGATATCTGTGTTGTGAAGTTCTTATAAATTGTAATGATAGGAACTGACCAGTAGGTATTTTGTAATTTGGGTCTGTCCATCGACCCTACAGGCTCTCTGTGACTGCAATTTGAAAATCTTAAAGTAAACATAATTCGGATCTTAGGAAGATTAATCAGGTTGATTAAAATTTTAACAAACTCTCCCTTGATTAGAACAAATTGTTGGTTAGGGCCACTAGAAAGCATCAACTGACTGTGTGATCCTTGTATGTTTCTCAACTGCTTCCAAAAAATTAGAATGATTTGCCAATACCTGGTAGAAAACTAATCACTTTGTTGTGTTTTGTAGTTAATTGAATGGCTAATATGCCTTTGAAGGCTGCACCTCTTGAATGTTTTGTGTAGTTTTAAAATTTGTGTTATATATTAATTTAAACCCAACAAGATACTTATATTTCCTTATTTGTTTTCCCTTCAAGCTCATTTTCACAAAAAATAATTTCAGAAGTACACAACTGCCAGGCAAAATTGTCTTGAAATTGAGTTCTTAAGCAACTAAGCCAGCTTGCCTGCCTACCAGCCTTCCTTCTTACTTTATTTTCTTCTTCCTGGCTTCTTTCCTTTCTTCCTTTTTTGGGGGGCTATCCTGTTTAGCTAGTATATAATATCACTTGTGAGGCTAGTGCTGTGATGGGCATCTACTGTGTGATAGCCACTCAATCCATTGGTGTGAAAGCAACAAGGACTTATTTTCTCCCTTTTGTAATAAATGGCATTCCAACTGGTTTTTGACATCTTTAATTTCAGAGGTTGCCAATGATCAGATCAGGATCAAGACTGACTTCAAATATTTTAGCAAGAAGCAGAAAGAAAAGTGAGATTCTACCTTTCTAGTCTTCTGATCTACCTATCTCCACTGATGAATTGAAGCTTTATGGGTGTGAAATTTGGTGTGGAGCCTTAGGCTATTTGAGTACCTTTTATCCCATTATAGTTCTGAAATGTGAAGATCTGAATTTTCATAGGAACATGGATATTTCATGGCCAACAATGTAATTCTTAGGCCTTGTCATTTCAAATCGCCATGAGGTCTGGTTAATGCTGCTCTAAATTTATGTATGAACTTGCCTCCCAGTGAACTTAACGGTAGTGGTGCTAACTTGTCTTGACACTCTTGCCAGCAGTTCTAGTGGCCTTAACACCTTCTATTTTCCATAGTCTCAGCACAGGTTTTGTGGATGATTCAGCCTAAATTTCTGGGATGACTTTCTATAGAAATATATTGGCTTTAAAAATTAAGAGGTTTGATTCTGTTTTGAATTTGGATATCAAATGAATCTGAGCACATGACATTTTAATGCCGTTTGTCTTTTCAAATAGATTTACCTTCTAATGCATGTGACAACAGGACTTTGCTCATCAGCTAGAACATACATTTCAGAGGAGTTGTTACCTAAAATATTATCATAAGGCATAAGAAAACACACGATTTAAGTTGCCTTTCATGAACATAATTAAGAATTAATAAGCCAGTACCAGTGGCTAGTCCCCAGAATTTCCACTGTTTTGCCTTTTGTGACCTATGTTATTAAAAGTCCATTATTTTTACAGACTTTATTAAATTGGATCTTATTAAAGCATTCCATATTTGCATTTGGTCTTTCATAATTCATTATTATTATGACATTTACTTTTTACCATCAGATCTGAAAACATATCATAAGCTACCCTTTTCTCTTGAAAGAAATGCTAATTTCAAACAGTCCTCTAATAGAAGAGAAAAGCTTTATCAGTTTTTTCATTTATTCCAGATCGTGTTAAGAATACTAATGCTAGACTTCAGTATGCTAATATCGCTGAGCTTTTTTTGGTCAAAAGCTTAGAATTATTATTTTTATCTCATATTAAGTATGAAACTAAAAGACCCTGCCACTACTGAAGAAAACAATCCTAAAGTATAATTCATGATTCTAAAGACTTGTGAAAATGTTGCTAACTACTGTTTAGACTAGAATGATGCTAGTCAATTTAACTTTGTACTACACAGCAGCTGTCCTAGTTAAGAAATTCTTTCCTCTTAAAATAAAATATTGTTTATTTTTCTTAGAGTTTAGGGTAGTGCATCTTGCAGTGTTTAAGGTCAGAATCCTATACTGTCAGTCCCAGACAGCATGTAGAGTGTACTGCCTGCCTTTTTGTATGATAAACATTTCTGTGTATTTATAATGTAGTTGAACACTCAATATAGCAAGATTTTACATATTGATATCAGTTTAATTTTAATGTAACTAATAAAGCAATGAGTTTTGTTGGGGTACTTGTAAATTTATTAAACTTTGGATTTTGTCTCATTTTAGATTTCTGACAATGTGCAATAGACACTTTGGCAGTGTTGTTGCACAAACCATTCGGACCCAAAAAACAGATCAGTTTCCACTTTTTCTGATTATTATGGGAAAGCGATCATCTAATGAAGTATTAAATGTGATACAAGGTAAAGTACCTGTCACAAGGGGAGTTGAGTGTCTTGTATATGTGATATGATAACCTTGTAATATTTACCATCAAAGCTGACAATAACTCTGTATTGGTGAATAGCTCTTCATTTTAGAATAGAGGACATACTGAAAAAGAATTATCTTAAAAAAATGGTAGGTGCTATGAAAAATGAAATATGCTGCATGAAAACCTAACAGAAATAATAAAATTGCACAGCCCTTGGGACATAGGATAATCATGCTAAGTGTTCAGAATTGTAAATTCTCTAAACCAGCAATTAAGTCCAAACAGTTGTAAAAAATGACATTTCTTATATGTGTTGATTTCTTGCTGTAATGTTGATTAGTTGAAAAAAATACTTATCATAGTTATCTAGAAAAACAAGTGACGAATTGTTCACAGTAGCGGTTGTTTCCACTTATTTGTGTGAATCCATATCTAGGATGCAACCCTGAGGCATAAAGCTATAGAATGCCTGTGAATTTAATCACAGTGCACATTCTTTACCAAAAAAAAAAAAGAAATTATGTTTTACTGTTACTAATGTGCCCTAAGGATTAGTATACAATATTACTTTATTCATGGCAAAGCTTAAATTGAAAACAGTGTATCTTCTCTATGTACAGGGAAAAAGTTTCAAGTGCCCCAAGCTAAAACTTGTGTCTGAGATTCTTAATTTCTGCCCCTATTTAAGTCAAAAGTTCTGTAGTGGATAATACAATGGGAGGTAGGGGTATGTAAGTTCTAGGGCCTTCAAAACTCAAATAAAATAAAACCTCTGGTATTTTATGTTTTCCCTATAACTAGAGAATAGGGTTTCATAAACAATATTAAAAGAAGACCTGCTGGGGGAACAAATTGCATTGGGTAAATGGATAATGAAGATAATATTTCATTACTATTTGCCCTGTCAGAGGCAATATTACAATAACTAGTGGTTCTCAAAGAGTGGTCCATGGATCCTGGAGGTCCCCTAGTCCCTTTCAGGAGATCTGTGAGGTCAAAATTATTTTCATAGCAGTGATAAAATGTTTTTTTTTGCCTTCTTTACTGTGTTGACATTTGCACTGGCTGTACAAAATCAATGTTGTGTGAAACTGCTGGCACCTGAGCACAAATCAAGGCCTAGACACAAAACTGTAATAGAGATCACATTCTTCACCTCCATGTACTTGCAGTTAAAAAATGTATTACTTTTATTATTAAGTTTTAGCCCTTTTTACAGTTTATGTTACGCACTTCTGCTGCATTTCAGAGTAGAATGGTAGTCTCCAAAAAAAGCACTTGTGTGGTTGCTTGAGCTGAACTAGTCTTTTTTTTTCTTTTTTTTTTTTTGCTTGAAAATGACTGACAGACATTTTCTATGTTTATATAGCCTCAGTATTTGGCAGACATTTTCTCCACAATGAACAAAGCGAGTCTATTATTTCAAGAAAAAGAACTGACAGTACTTGTTGCCAGTGATT
This sequence comes from Manis pentadactyla, assembly GCF_030020395.1. Classification (NCBI taxonomy): domain Eukaryota; kingdom Metazoa; phylum Chordata; class Mammalia; order Pholidota; family Manidae; genus Manis; species Manis pentadactyla. The sequence goes on along the minus strand of NC_080022.1, from coordinate 40,157,386 downwards.
AAATTTGAGCTGTTAAGTAAAAAGTGATATCCTCTATGATAAGATTGACAGGTTAAATAATTTTCTGATAGCATCAGTGATGATGTTAACAAATGCCATTTTTTGATATATAACTAGGTGTGACAGCATCAGAAGAAATGCATAGCTCAGTGAGCCAATATTTTCCAAATGACCAATGTATGATGTTATAAAACCATACATGGGTAAAAAATCCATTCAAAGGGCAAGATGGACTGGTGGATTTTAATATAACAAAGTACAAAAAACTCATTGATATGGTTTCAAATTCCTCCCATATCTAACCTCAAAGAAACTTCCACTTGTCAGTTGGATGTATTGCAGAAGAATATCTACAATTACCTATTAAAATACTCCTCCGTTTTCCAACTACATATCTGTGTGAAGTCAGATTTGCTTCATAAATTTCAATCAAGATAATATAACTGATTTAATGTAGAAGTAGATATGAGAATCCAGTTGTATTCTATTAAGCCAGACATTAAAGAGATTTGCAAAATTGTTGAAGCAATGCTATTCACTGAACCTTTTCTTCTTTAACATAGTCACTTTTCATGAAAATGTATTTATTTTAACATGTAATGGGTTTATTGTTTTAAATGAACTGATAAATATGTTTTAAATATTTCAGTTTTAATTTCTAACACATACCTGTTGATAGCAATAACCCACATAAACAATTTTGGGGTGAGCTCAATAGTTTTTAAGAGTGTAAAGGGGCTGTGAAACCAAAAAGGTTGAAAATCTCTGCCATGGGCTATAAAAAATAAATTTACCCTGACCTGCATTGAATGATACCATTACTCCATCTTAGATCATTAAGGGCTTAGGTATTAAGTATCTATGTGTCCAGTTTGACAGTGAGTCCTTAATAGCAGTGACTTAAGCCTGAAATCAAATGGCCGGTATGTAGTCATCTGTACAACTATAATATTTTCCCACTGACAATTCCAGTACCTTTCATAAAGTATTTATGCCCCCTAGTCTGAGTCTGACTCGCTAAAGTTTACAAATAAGAAACAGAAACCCAAAGATTTGTCCAGTAACACAATGTACATTGAAGGGACTCAAACTTTTTGCCGCTTGTATCTATTCATAACCACCAGTGATTGTGCGTATACTATCTACCAGTTACTTCATCTCTAATCCCTATAAGAAACCTACAGAGGTAGCATTATCTTCATTTTGCTGATAAGAAAACTTATCCTTAGAGAGATACAGTCACTCACTCACTTACTCATTTGTTTACTAAATGAATATTAAGCCCTTCTGTCATGTGCTCAGTGATTTCTAGGTACAATATCATATAGTTTGTAAGTAGCAGAACTAGGGTTAGAACTACGACTATAAAACCACATCTGCTTTCTCAGTACCATGATACCACACCAAGATAATATTTGTTCTCCAGCTCATTTATTAAGAGAGTAGTGCTGATGTGACCCTATTAGATCATTACTTTCCATGCTGCCAATGATCATAAGGAAAATTGAAAAAAGGACCATGCTGTACTCTGGAAGAACACCAGCAAAGATGATTGATATTTGTTCTGTTGGTGGCCATTTCACTAGTGGGACAAAAGGACCCCTTCTCAGTCCCTGGCAAAAGATATACTGTTTTGCCTATAGTTTTGAAAGAAGAGAAGCATTCCTATATCTTTGTGTATCCTCATGAATTTCTCTCCTATAGATGGATCCAAAGCAAATAACAGGACTTAATGCCTTCAAGAAATGACATATATGTGCTATATGCTTATTAGGGACTTAAGGAATAATATGGTGATAAGGAAAGTAAAACATTTAAATAGCCTGTTCATAAAGACTATAGTAATTTGAAAGCAGCTGGAAGAGAAAAATATCAATTGAGCAAAAAAAAAAAATCAATTTGTTTTCAGAAATTCAATTACTGTTTGTTTCACCGAAGAATTTTCAGTGATAGGAGATAATGCTAAGTAAACCGTGTAATGAATTGGCAAAGAGAACAGGTGTTCTGAGTCAGACTCATGGTTTCAAATCCTGGCCCACCACTTAACCAGCTTAACCTTGGACAGGTTACTTGTGCTCTCTAAGCCTCATTTTCCTTCTCTTTAGAATCAAAATGAAAATGACGCATTCATAGAATTGTACAGATTAAATGAGATAATATATATAAAGTGCTTAGCATAATCACTGTATATAAATAAATGGTAGTTGTTAGTGTTATTAAGTAGATACATTTTTATATCTTGAAAAAACTTTTGATCCTCATGACTTGTACATGCTTTGTATTGCTAAAAATCCTTATTAAGAGACTTCCCTGAAATCTAAATATTCTGAAGTTTCAGCTGCCTGTATACTGCTTTACTCCTCCTTACTGAACATACGAAACTTTTCAATGAAAACATGAAAGTATTTTAACTAGACATTAGCATACTTGTCTGTAATTTCTTTTTAGACTGTAGCTATTCCTTACTGATAATTCTAAAATGGCTCTCCATTTTAAAATAACTTTAATAATGTGATGTTTGGCAATCTCCATGTGTAGGTAACACAACAGTGGATGAGTTAATGATGAGACTTATGGCTGCAATGGAGATCTTTACAGCCCAACAACAGGAAGATATAAAGGACGAGGTAAGGTGAAAGGTTAAGTAGACCTTTTATAGAATTTTGATGAGATAATTTGTGAAATGGTGATGCTTGCCTGTGTCATGATTGACAAATAAGGATGATGAAGATGCATTTCCAGATTAACCAAGGACTTTTATGCGAGTTTACCTTTCAGTCCATTCTTTTCATGACTCTAGGACCCAACAATTTGTTTAACTTTATGGACATTTATATGTTGTTAGATTTGAAGTGGTGGTGGGAGGTCAGTTTGCAGGAAGTAAATTCCAAAGTATGTTTCTAGAGGAAGCTACAGTCTAGGAAATCTTTTCTACTACATGGGTTTTTAACTCACTTTGAAGGTCCTCTTACTCTTTTTAAATATTGAGACTGATTAGCAATAAACTCACTTAACATTTGAACATATTTTTGAAGCACTCTATGAATTAGTAGATCATCCCATAATTCTGAGTTTCTCAGCCTCCCAGACATATTCAGATAGTATAGATGACATCAGCATGGAACCACAAATAAAATAGTAACAGCAATACTGACAACAACTTACTGATAACGCTTACTGAATATTTGTAATATGCTAGGCACCATGCTAAGCACTTTACATTTATCATCTCATGTGCTCTCAAACAACCCCATGAGGTTGTATTTGAGTCAGAGTTCTGGTAGGAAACAGATGGCACTTTCAAACTGGGTTATTTGAGAAGTTTAATAAAGGAACTGTTTATAAAGATATGGGTAGTTTTATGGAAGTTAACATTGGGTAGTACAGTACCAGGGCTAAAGGGAGCCATTACCACCCCTAGGCCTGAAGACCTAGAAGAGAGTGGTATATGGAAGACTGCTTCTGTGAGGGGTATGGCCAGCCCATGGTAACTTGGTAGGGAGGAAACCAGGGGATAGTTTCACTTTCCTTCCATACTGATGTGCTAGTACCTCCTATTGGCAACCCAACTAGAAACTAAAAGGCAAGAAAATCTCCCAGGGCAAAAGGCTAGGTGGAATGTGGATACCAAAGGGCAAATGGAAGATAATCTAGCACAGATTGGTACTATTATCTCCATTGTTCAGATGAGAAAACTGAGGATCAGATAGGTTAAATTAACTTACCCAAGGTTATATAACTAGTAGGACCTATAATAATCTCAAATATTTTTATCAGGAAATTTCTGGACTTGGACAATAGCTGTAAGATGAAATATGAAGCAGATATTAAAACTTGTTAACTTGAGATGTTAAGTTCACAGATGTTTATGAAATAATCTTTAAAAAATTTTTCCCTTTGCATTTCATTAAAAAAAAGATTTCCATAGAACAAATAGGAGAGATTTTGATTTCTCATCAGTGGTGAAGTTTCCAGTATAGTGAATATATTCAATAAATACCTTTTTGCTGCTGCAAATGGCAAACATATAGATAATTTTAATGTAACCCTGTAATATTGTGTTTTATCTTTCTTGTCTCTGTTTTGTGTTATACTGACTGTGTTAAAAGCAAGGGTCTTGTGGTATTCATCTTTATAACTCTATTCCTTAACAGTGTATCTAGGATAAAAAAGGCAATCAATAAATGTTTGTTAAGTGATTGAATAAATGAATACTTAGAAGAATTTACGTGAATAATGTTACTTAAAAAAGTTATACTTGATTATGATGGTATAAAACCTAATGTATCAATAAAGAAGATGTGGTACATAAACACAATGGAATATTATTCAGCCATAAAAAAAGAAATCCTGCCATTTGCAACAACATGAATAGACCAAGAGGGTATTGTGCTAGTGAAATAAGCCAGGCAGAGAAAGACAAATACCATATGATTTCACTTATTTGTGTAATATAAAAACAAAACAACACAAAGCAAAATAAACAAAATAGCAGTAGACCAATAGACCCTGAGAAGTGACTAGTGGTTACCATAGGGGTGGGGTTGGGGTGGGTGGGTAGAGAGGATGAGGGAGATAAAGGGGCACAAAAATTCTCAATCATAGTATAATTTGGTCATGGGGATGGTAGTATAGCATGGAGAATACAGCCATTGATTCTGTAACATCTTCATATATTGACAGACAGTAACTGTACTAGTGGGGGTGAGGATTTAATAATATGGTTAACTGTTGAACCGCTGTATTGTATACTTGAAACCAATGTAAGATTGTATATCAGTGATACTTCAATTTAAAAAAACCCTAATGGATCCACGTTAACAAATATGAGAATTTGGGGTGCAATAGTTAAGAGTTTTAATGTTCGTTAGATTTCTTTTATTGCTATAAAAATGACAAGTTTGTAATTTTTCTTAATAGTGTTGCATTTACTCTAAAGGCAAGGTAATCAGGTAGGTACATGGTGAAAAGATGTTTATCTGTTACTCTATAAATTGACAGTGACATTTTGAAATAATGAAGTACTATACTTAGTTAGGAATTTGTAATAATAGGTGTGTTGCCATTCAAGATTATGTTTATCCTGGAATAGAGGCATTGATTGACAATAATTCACTAAGCACATTCTTCAGCCATTTAAATCTTGAGTCTCATTAGTACTAGATTTACAGATTATGCTGTATAATAATATGAATGCACAATATTTGCATGCATATTCCCTGTTCATTCTTTCATCTTAATTTGTGTTCCTCATAATTTATTGGTAAAGAAATTGACTTTAATTCCTTTAATACTGAGCACAAAATTTAATATAAGGGTTACAGGAAAAATCCAGGGTTCCATATAATTGAAATTTAACTGCAAGAGGTAAGTAAGGATTTCTCTTTGTTTTTAGAGTGTCTTCATAAACTTATGATTCAGGTCATAAGCAGAGTTCCTAAGAAAAGCTTTTCTAAGTTTAAAAACTTCTTCCGACTACCTAGATCATAATGATTTGGTATCTGCTGAGCATGTGACAAGAAACACTGTGCCTTGTAATTATGAATTTTAAAAAAATTTCAAATAGGACTTTATTTAAGCTTGCAGTTAAACTCAAATTTGTGAACAGGTTTAGAGGATACCTTCCAAGGCCTGAATTTATTTAAGGAGAAATTTGGTTCAGTTACATCCTTTACTAAAATGATTCCATTGCATTAGTGTACAGAGATGCCTATGCTGTATAAAGCTTTTATTAAATAAAACCAAGCCCAAACCGTATTCATACTGTGAATCATTCACCTGTGTCCCAGAATGGATTAACCTTTATATCACTAATAGTTCTGTCTCTAACCAGGAAGTATACACTGTATGAGCCTCTGTTTTAACATTACTACCAATAGCTTTATTCTATAAACATTTCATTAATGGTATTAGTTTGGTTTTCTTAATGTTTACTGAGCATCTGTCAAATATATAGCACTGAGCTAGGCCCTGGGGATAGACAGGCGCTTTGCTCCAGTGAGGGCCTATTGGCAAAGAAGGGATGAGGAGGAAAATTTCACTATATGACAGTAGCTACATTTTAGAATCTGTTTTTGCTTATAGCCTGGTTCCAAACAATAGGTGCTTTCTAACATAAATGGATTCAAATTTTTTTCATACGCACTTTTTTTAGCCATGTGTAATCTAGACACTTCTGATTATTAGGAGTTTATGATTTTTAGTTCCTGGTCTATTTACTGTTTCATTCATTTGATTGTTCACCCATTCAACACTAATTGATTTAGAATCCTCCATCATAAGTACAAGGATTACTCCTTTCTAACCTAACCTCTCTGATTAACTTGTATCTAAGCAGTAGCTCAGTAATTGTCACAGTCCAGATACTGTAGATCAGAACAGATTTCAAGGGTAATTACAGCATTCTTATTTCTTTGGTAATTCTAGAATACACTAATGGAACGTAGGCAATGGGGCATTCTAGGCTTATTTCAAAGGGTTCTTATTTGAAACTTAAAAACTGTCACAGCAAAAGGACGGTATGCTCATTGGCTCATGGGACCTTTTTGTGTTGCCAGAAGAAATTGTTGGCTTTGTGGTTTGCTCCATGGAATGTGTAACTTCTTCCCTGAACTTTATCTTTATCTTATTGTTTTAAGTACTTTTATCCTTTTCCTTTATTCTGTTTAAAAAATCTCACCATTGCCATACCATTCTCTTTCCAGAACTAAATAAATAAGATAAAGATTCTGACTTCTGTTCACATTTTCTTTCAAACAGGACCAAGCTATCACAAGATAGAGAATAAAAATATTATCTTTGTGCAAATTAAAGCAAACCTCATAAAACATACTAAACATTAAAAGGATTTTTTTACTGTTAATCTTTTTAAAAATTTTGTATGGACTGCTTCCTGAAGCTAGCAAGAATACTCATTGTTCAGTCATTCTATTAGGAGTTTTCCCTAATAGAGTGTATATAAACAAGTGTATAAATAATTGTATATAAACTTATGTGTGAGATACAAAAAAAATTAATATTTGTAAACATCAGAATTCCATTGAAAGTGAAAAATTCATAGAAAATCTAATACCCAGAGGAGAATATTAGATCTAACTTTGAGGAGAAAGGGCTGAATTAGTTGTTAATGATTAGGACACTAAGTGGATAGCTGAGTATACCATAAACACCTTTCTATAGCTGCTTTCTGCTTGGTAAATGGGTCCTTTTTTTTCTGGAGATATGATTGACATGTAACGTTATATTAGTTTCAGGTAACAACATAATAATTTGATATTTGTATATATTGGAAAATAATCATCACAGTAAGTCAAGTTAACATCCATTGCCACACATAGGTGCAATTCTTTTTCCTTGATGAGAACTTTAAAATCTACTCTTTCACCTTCTTTCAAATATATACTACAGTACTTTTATACTGTATATTACATTCCCAAAGCTTATCTTATAGCTGGAAGTTTGTACCTTTTGGACCACCTTTACTCATTTCATCCCCTCACTTTCTTAACCCCAGCTTTGAAAACCACCAATTTGTTCCCTGTACCTATGAGCTAAAATTTTTTGTAGGCTCACATGTGAGAGAGATCATATGGTATTTGTCTTTCTCCGTCTGACTTATCCCACTTAGCACGATGCCCTCAAGTCTATCCATGGTGTTGGAAACAGCAAGAGTTCCTTATTATGGCTGAATAATATTCAATTATGTATATATACACACACCACATTTTCTTTATCCATTAATTCATTAGTGGACAGTTCGTTCCCATGTCTGGGCTATTGTAAATAATGCTGCAGTGAAGATAGGGGTGCATATATCTTTCCACATTAATGTTTTTGTTCCCTTCAGATAAATACCCAGAAGTGAAGTTGCTGGGTCATATTGTAGTACTGTTTATGTTTTTTGGGAGTCTCCATGCTATTTTCTTTCTTTTTTTTTATTAAGGTATTACTGATATACACCCTTTTGAAGGTTTCACATGAAAAAACAACGTGGTTACTACATTTACCCATGTTATCAAGTCCCCACCCATACCCCATTGCAGTCACTGTCCATCAGTGCAGCAGGATGCCACAGATCCACTATGTGCCTTCTCTGTGCTACACTGTTCTCCCCGTGATCCCCCACACCATGTGTACTAAACATAATACCCCTCAATTCCCTTCTCTCTCCCTCCCCACCCACCCTCCCACACCCCTCCCCTTTGGTAACGACTATTTCATTCTTGGAGTCTCCGAGTCGGTTGCTATTTTGTTCATTCAGTTTTGCTTCATTGTTATACTCTACAAAGGAGGGAAATTATTTGGCACTTGTCTTTCTCTGCCTGGCTTATTTCACTGAGCATAATGTCCTCCAGTTCCATCCATGTTGTTGCAAATGGTAGGATTTGTTTCTTTCTTATGGCTGAATAGTATTCCATTGTGTATATGTACCACATCTTATTTATCCATTCATCTACTGATGCACACTTAGATTGCTTCCATATCTTGGCTATTGTAAAAAGTGCTGCGATAAACATAGGAGTGCATATGTCTTTTTGAATCTGAGAAGTTGTATTCTTTGGGTAAATTCCAAGGAGTGGGATTCCTGGATCAAATGGTATTTCTATTTTCAGTTTTTTGAGGAACCTCCATATTGCTTTCCACAGTGGTTGAACTAGCTTACATTCCAACCAGCAGTGTAGGAGGGTTCCCCTATTTCCACATCCTCGCTAGCATTTGCTGTTCTTAGTCTTTTCGATGCTGGCTATACTTACTGGTATGAGGTGATATCTCATTGTGGTTTTAATTTGCATTTCCCTGATAAGTAGTGATGTGGAGCATCTTTTCGTATATCTGTTGGCCATCTGAATTTCTTCTTTGGAGAACTGTCTCTTCATATCCTATGCCCATTTTCTAATTGGGTTATTTGCTTTTTGGGTGTTGAGGCATGTAAGTTCTTTATATAGTTTGGATGTTAACCCCTTGTCAGATATGTCATTTACAAAATATTTTCCCATACTGTAGGATGCCTTTTTGTTCTGTTGATAGTGTCCTTTGCCATACAGAAACTTTTTAGTTTTATGTAGTCCCATGAGTTCGTTTTTGCTTTTGTTTCCCTTGCTCGAGGAGATGCGTTCAGGAAAAAGTTGCTCATGCTTATATTCAGGAGATTTTTGCCTATGTTGTCTTCTGAGAGTTTTATGGTTTCATGACTTACATTCAAGTCTTTAGTCCGTTTCAAGTTTACTTTTGTGTATGGGATTAAACAATAATCCAGTTTCATTCTCTTGCATGTAGCTGTCCAGTTTTGCCAACACCAGCTGTTGAAGAGGCTATTTCCCCATTGTATGTCCATCGCTCCTTTATCATATATTAATTGACCATATATGGTTGGGTTTATATCAGGGCTCTCTAGTCTATTCCACTGGTCTATGGGTCTGTTCTTGTGCCAATACCAAATTGTCTTGATTACTGTGGCTTTGTAGTAGAGCTTGAAGTTGGGGAGCACATTCCCTCAGCTTTATTCTTCCTTCTCAGAATTGCTTTGGCTATTTGAGGTCTTTTGTGGTTCCACATGAGTTTTAAAACGATTTCTCTAGTTTGTTGAAGAATGCTGTTGGTATTTTGATAGGTATTGCATTGAATCTATAGATTGCTTTAGGCAAGATGGCCATTTTGACAACATTAATTCTTCCTATCCATGAGCATGGAATGTGTTCCCATTTATTCATATCTTCCTTAATTTCTCTCGTGAGAGTCTTGTAGTTTTCAGGGTATATGTCTTTCACTTCCTTAGTTAGGTTTATTCCTAGGCATTTGATTCTTTTTGATGCAATTGTGAATGGAATTGTTTTCCTGATTTCTCTCTCTGCTAGTTCTTCTTTAGTGTATAGGAATGCCACATTTTGTATCCTGCAACTTTGCTGAATTCAGATATTAGATCTAGTAGTTTTGGAGTGGATTCTTTAGGGTTTTTTATGTACAATATCATGTCATCTGCAAACAGGGACAGTTTAAGTTCTTCCTTGCCAATCTGGATACCTTTTTATTTCTTTGTGTTGTCTGATTGCCATGACTAGGACCTTCAGTACTATGTTGAACAAAAGTGGGGAAAGTGGGCATCCTTGTCTTGTTCCTGATCTTAAAGGAAAAGCTTTCAGCTTCCCTCTATTAAGTATAATGTTGGCTGTGGGTTTGTCACATATGGCCTTTATTATGTTGAGGTACTTGCCCTCTATACCTATTTTGTTGAGAGTTTTTATCATGAATGGATGTTGAATTTTGTCAAGTGCTTTTTCAGCATCTATGGAGACGATCATGTGGTTTTGTCCTTCTTTTTGTTGATGTGGTGGATGATATTGATGGATTTTCCAATGTTGTACCATCCTTGCATCCCTGGAATAAATCGTACTTGATCATGATGGATGATCTTTTTGATGTATTTTTGAATTCAGTTTGCTAATATTTTGTTGAGTATTTTTGTGACTATGTTCATCAGGGATATTGGTCTGTAATTTTCTTTTTTTGTGCTGTCTTTGCCTGGTTTTGATATTAGAGTGATGATTGTCTTATAGAATGAGTTTGGAAGTCTTCCCCCTCTTCTACTCTTTGGAAAACTTTGTCTGCACTAAATGTTTGATAAAATTCAGCGGTGAGGCCATCTGCTTCAGGGGTTTTGTTCTTAGGTAGGTTTTTGAATACCAGTTCAATTTCATTGCTGGTAATTGGTCTGTTCAGGTTTTCTGTTTCTTCCTTGGTCAGCCTTGGAAGGTTGTATTTTTCTAGAAATTGTCCATTTCTTCTAGGTTATCCAGTTTGTTAGCATATAATTTTTCATAGTATTCTCTAATAATTATTTGTATTTCTGTGGTTTCCATAGTGATTTTTCCTTTCTTATTTCTGATTCTGTTTATATATGTAGACTCTCTTTTTTTCTTGATAAGTCTGGCTAGGAGTTTATCTATTTTGTTTATTTTCTCGAAGAACCAGCTCTTGCTTTCATTGATTCTTTCTATTGTTTTATTCCTCTCGATTTTGTTTATTTATGTTCTAGTCTTTATTATGCCCACCCTTCTAGTGTCTTTGGGCCTCATTTGTTCTTCTTTTTCTAGTTTCATTAATTGTGAATTTAGACTGCTTATGTGGGATTGTTCTTCTTTCCTGAGGTAGGCCTGTACTGCAATATACTTTCCTCTTAGCATGGCCTTGGCTGTGTCCCACAGATTTTGCAGTGTTGAATTATTGTTGTCATTTGTCTCCATATACTGGTTGATCTCTGTTTTTATTTAGTCATTGATCCGTTGGTTATTTAGGAGCATATTGTGAAGCCTCCATGTGTTTGTGGGATTTTTCATTTTATTTATGTAATTTATTTCTAGTTTCATACATTTGTGGCCTGAGAAAGTGGTTGGTACAATTTCAATCTTTTTGAATTTTCTGAGGCTTTTAATGACCTAGTATATGATCTATTATTGAAAATATTCCATGTGCATGTGAGTAGAATGTGTATTCTGCTGCTTTTGGGAGTAGAGTTCTGTAGATGTCTGTTAGGTCCATCTGTTCTAATGTGTTGTTCGGTGCCTCTGTGTCCTTATTTTCTGTCTGGTTGATCTGTGCTTTGTACTGAGTGGAGTGCTGAAGTCTCCTAGAATGAATGCATTGCATTCTATTTTCCCTTTTAATTCAGTTAGTATCTGTTTCACATATGTAGGTGCACCTGTGTTGGGAACATAGATATTTATAATGGTTATATCTTCTTGTTAGATTGACCCCTTTATCATTATGTAATGTCCTTCTTTGTCTCTTGTGACTTTCTTTGTTTTGAAGTCTATTTTGTCTGATACAAGTACTGTAACTCCTGCTTTTTCCTCTCTATTAGTTGCATGAAATATCTTTTTCCATCCTTTCACTTTTAGTCTGTGTATGTCTTTGGGTTTAAGGTGAGTCTCTTGTAGTCAGCATATAGACAGGTCTTGTTTTTTTATCCATTCAGTGACTCTATGTCTTTTGATTGATGCATTCAGTCCATTTACATTTAGGGTGATTATCGATAGGTATGTACTTATTGCCACTGCAGACTTTAGATTCATGGTTACCAAAGCTGCAAGGTTAACTTCCTTACTACCTAAGAGTCTAGCTTGACTCACTTAATATGCTATTACAAACACAATCTAAAGGTTCTTTTCTTTTTCTCCTCTTTATTCTTCCTCCTCCATCCTTTATATATTAGGTATCATATTCTGTACTCTTTGTCTATCCCTTGATTGACTTTGGGGATAGTTAATTTAATTTTGCATTTGCTTAGTAATTAGCTGTTCTACTTTCTTTACTGTGGTTTTATTACCTGTGGTGCAGCTGTTAAACCTTAGGAACACTTCCATCTATAACAGTCCCTCTAAATAGACTGTAGAGATGGTTTGTGGGAGGTAAATTCTGTCAGCATTTGCTTATCTGGAAATTGTTTAATCCCTCCTTCAAATTTAAATGATAATCTTTCCAGGTACAGTATTCTTGGTTCGAGGCCCTTGTGCTTCATTGCATTAAATACATCATTCCACTCCCTTCTGTCCTGTAAGGTTTCTGCTGAGAAGTCTGATGATAGCCTGATGGACTTTCCTTTGTATGTGATCTTATTTCTCTCTGGCTGCTTTTAGTAGTCTGTGCTTATCCTTGATCTTTGCCATTTTAATTGCTACATGCCTTGGTGTTGTCCTCCTTGGTCCCTTGTGTTGTGAGATCTGTGGATCTCCATGGCCTGAGAGAGTATCTCCTTCCCCAGACTGGGGAAGTTGTCAGCAATTACTGCCTCAAAGGCACTTTCTATCCCTTTTTCTCTGTCTTCTTCTTCTGGTACCCCTATAATGTGAATATTGTTCCATTTGGATTGGTCACACAGTTCTCTCAATATTCTTTCATTCTTAGAGATCCTTTTTTCTCTCTGTGCCTCAACTTCTTTGTATTCCTCTTCTATAGTTTCTATTTCATTTTTCATCTCCACCATATCTAATCTGCTTTTAATACCCTCCATTGTGCTCTTCAACCATTGGATCTCTGCCTGGAATTCATTCCTGAGTTCTTGAATATCTTTTCGTACTTCCATGAGCATCTTAATGATTTTTATTTTGAACTCCCTTTGATGAAGAGTTGTGAGGTCCATGTCATCTTTCTCAGAAGTTATATTAATTTTACTTTGAACCAGGTTCCTTTGGTGTTTCATATTTGTATATGGCGCCCTCTAGTGTCCAGAAGCTCTACTCTCTGGAGCTGCTCAGTCCCTGAAGCAATGTCGGGGGTCACAGGGAGTGGTATTGGTGCCTGGAGGAGAATAAAGAGCTCTTTCCTTCTTCCTGGCTGCTATGCCTATCTCCACTGCCTGAACCAGTGGACGAGCACACTTTTGGGGTCCCATACAAATTTTAGGACTTTTATTCTGTTTCTGTGAAATATGTAATTGGAATTGTGATAGTGATTGAATTGAATTTGTAGATTCCTTTGGCTTGTATGGATATTAGCAACATTAGGTCTTCAGTCCATTTATTTTTGTCATCCTCGTTAGTGTCTCTCTTTTTTTTGCTTTTCTATACTATTGGAATGTTTCATGATCCAGGGAGAATTTTCTTGTAACCCTGCGGTTAATAATTTTCACTACAGGAAACAACATTTTTTTATTGAAGTATTATTGATATACAATCTTACATTGATTTCAAATGTACAACAGTGATTCAACTGTTACCCATATTATTAAATCCTCGCTCCCTCTAGTGTGGTTTCTATCTATCAATGTAAAAATATATTACAGAATCACTGACTGTGTTCTCCATACTGTGCTTCTTTCCCTGTGACCAGCTTATATTGTAGTTGCAAATTACAAAAGAAGAGGCTATCTTTCCCCCATTGTATATTGGGGAATTTCCCCATTGTATATTGGGAAAAATTGTATATTTATCACCCACACTCCCCCTACTCACATATCCCAAGCCCTCCCCCTTGGTAATAACTAGTCACTTCTCAGTGTCTACGAGTCTACTGCTGTTTTGTTCATTCTGTTTTGCTTTGTTTTTATATTCCAGAAATTACTGAAATCATATAAAATTTTTGTTTCTCTGCCTGACTTACTTAACTGAGCATAATACCCTCTAGGTCCATCCATGTTGTAAATGGTAGGATTTCTTTTCTTTTTATAGCTGAACAAAATTCCATTGTGTGTATGTATCACATCTTCTTTATCTATTCATCTGTTGATGGACACAGTTTGCTTCCATATCTTGGCTATTGTAAATAATGAGGCAATAATCATGGGAGTGCATATATCTTTTTGAATCAGGGATTTTTGTTTCCTCTAGTAAATTCCTTGAAGTGAGATTCCTGGGTCAAGTGGTATTTCTATTTTTGTTTTTTTAAGGAAACTACATACTGCTTTCCACAGCAGTTGCACCAGTTTACATTGCCACCAACAGAGTAAGAGGGTCCCCATTTCTCTGCATCCTCGCCAACATTTGTTATTTCTTGACTTTTAGATAGTGGCCATTCTAATTGGTATGAGGTGTTATCTCATTGTGTTTTTGATTTGCATTTCCCTGATGATTAGTGATGTGGAGCATCTTTTCATGTGCCTGCTGGTCATTTGTATTTCTTGTTTGAAGAAATGTCTGTTTCAGGCCCTCTGCTCATTTTTTAATTAGGTTATCTGTTTTTTGAGTGTGGAGGTATAAGAGTTCTTTATATATTTTGGTTGTTAACCCTTTGTCAAATGAGTCGTTTACAAATATATTGCCCCATACTCTAGGTTGCCTTTTTCTTCTGCTGATGGTGCCCTTTGCTGTATAGAAGCTTTTTAGTTTCGTGTAGTCCCACCTGTTCACTTTTTATTTTGTTTCCCTTTCCTCAGGAGATGTGTCCAGGAAAAAATTGTTCATATTTATGTTCAAGACATTTTTGCCTGTTTTCTTCTAAGAATTTTATGGCTTCATGACTTACATTCAGGTGTTTAATCCATTTACTTTTGTGTGTGGAGTCAGACAATAATCCAGTTTTATTCTCTTACATGTAGTTGTCCCATTTTCCCAACACCAGTTATTGAAGAGGCTATCTTTTCCCCATTGTATATTCATGGATCCTTTATCATATATTAATTGACTATATATATGTGGGGGGGGGTTATATCTGGACTCTCTATTCTGTTCCTTTGATCTATGGATATGTTCTTGTTCCAGTACCATACTGTTTTGATTACTGTAGCTTTGTAGTAGAGCTTGAAGTCAGGGAGTGTAATCCCCCACAGGTTTGTTCTTCTTTCTCAGGACTGCTTTGGCTATTCAGGGTCTTTTTTTATTCCATATGAATTTTAGAACTATCAGTTCTAGTTCATTGAAAAATGCCATTGGTATTTTGATAGGGATTGCATTGAATTTGTAAATTGCTTTAGGAAGGATAGCCATTTTGACATTTTTTCCTATCCGTGAATTATCCATGAGTCCCACCCATGAGATAGATTTCTATGTATTTGTGTCTTCTTTAATTTCTCTCCTGAGTGTCTTATATTTTTCAGAGTACAGCTCTTTCACCTCCTTGGTTAGGTTTATTCCTAGGTATTTTATTCTTTTTGATGTAATTGTAAATGGAGTTGTTTCCTGATTTCTCTTTCTTCTAGCTCATTGTTAATATATAGGAATGCAACAGATTTCTGTGTGTTATTTTGTATCCTGCAACTTTGCTGAATTCAGTTATTAGCTCTAATAGTTTTTTGGCGGAGTTTTCAGCATTTTCTAGGTATAATATCATGCTATCTACAAACAGTGACAATTTAATTTTTCTTTACCAATTTGAATGCCTTTTACTTCTTTGTGTTGTCTGATAGCCATGGCTAGGACCTCAAGTACTATGTTAAATAAAAGTGGTGAGGGTAGACATCCTTACCTTGTTCCTGATCTTAGAGGAAAAGCTTTTAGCTTTTTGCTATTCAGTATGATGTTGGCTGTGATTTGTAGTTTATGGCCCTTATTATATTGAGGTATGTACCCACTATACCCATTTTATTCAGAGTTTTTATCATGAATGGATGTTGAATTTTGTCAAGTGCTTTCTCAGCATCTATTGAGATGGTTTATCAGTGTATTATAGTTTTCTGTGTACAGATCTTTCATGAGCTTGGTTAAATTCTTAGTTATTTTTTTATTTTTGATGTATTTGTGTGATTTATTAATTTCTCTTTCTGATAGTTTGTAATTAGTGTATAGAAACACAACAGATTTCTGTAAATTGATTCTGCATCCTATAAATTTACGGAATCCATTGATTAGTTCTAGCCATTTCTTAAGAGTTTTCTATACATAATATGTAATCTGCAAATAGTAATTGTTTTACTTCTTCCTTTCCAATTTGGATGCCTTTTATTTCTTTTCCTTGCCTAATTGTTCTGGCTAGGACTTCTAACACTATCTTGAATAAAAACGGTGAGGGTGGGCATTCTTGTCTTGTTCCTGATCTTATAGGAAAAGCTTTCAGCTTTTCACTGTTGAGTATGATATTAACTGTGGGCTTGTAATATATAGCCATTATTATATTGAAGTATGTCCTCTCAATAACCAGTCTGTTGAGAGTTTTTATCTTAACTGGATGTTAAATTTTATCAAATGCTTTTTCTGCATCTATTGAAATGATCACATGATTTTTATCCTTTTTTTTAACTTGGTGTATTACGTTGATTTGCAGATGTTGAAGCTTTCTTATACCCCTCAAATAAGTTCCACCTGATGATGGTGTATGATCCTTTTAAAGTATTGCTAAGTTCAGTTTGTTAATATTTTGCTGAGTATTTTTTTTCCTCAGGGTTAGTGTCCTGTAATTTTATTTTCTTATAGTCTTTGGTTTTGGTATCAGGGTAAAGCTGACTATAGTGATAGTTGCACATGTCTATGAATATAACAAGAAACACTGAATTGTATACCTTAAATGTGTGAATTATATGATAATGTGAATTATACCTTAATAAAACTGTTTCTTTAAAATAAAAAACCTAACTGTATATTCAGTAAAGAAGATCCTGGCTATTCAGTGAAAAAGATTGCACCTTACTGTCAATCCACACAGTGCTTTACTAAAGTGAATAGCTGGGAATTAATAATATGTCCCTCACATTTTGATACAGTATTGACGATAAGAATGAAAATTACTAATATCTTAAGTAACTTAAAGTAAGTATCTTTCTTGTACTAGAGACTATTTAAAATAATGGAAAGGAGTGTAAGATATTCCTTCTCAGACAAGTATAGGTTATCTAAGTCAGTGGTTTAGAGTAAGTATCACCTGGAAACTTGTTAGAAATGCAGTTTCTCAGGCCCCACTCCAGATCTGCTGAATCAGATCTGTGTGGCCCCCAGCATCTGTGTTTTAACAAGCCCTCCATTTGGTTCTGCTGGACACTGAAGTTCAAGATTCTCTGATCCAAGGGGAAGGTGTGAGTATAAGTTTTTGTAATGAGGCATGGCGATAAAAATTTTTTGACACTGAACAAATGTAACTACATAAAGCAAAGGCCTTGTTCAAATTTTAGATCTCAGCAAAATATTGTTGAGTATCATAAACCTATTTTTTAGGCTAAAATATCAGAATTTTTAACTTTGAGAATAAAATATCAAGATTTCTTAAGAAAAAATGCACAGTGGTGCACATGGCTTTAATCATCAAGAGTTCAGTTCTTTTCAAAGTCTTGATGATTTTCTTCATTCTTCAGTGAAAGAAATTGAGTATATATAGTAGAGAATATTTCAAATCTCTAAATAAGGCTTTAACAGAACATAAAGTAATACTTTTTAGAGCAAGAGCAGCAAAAGAATGAATTAAGAATCTACTTACCATAATCTCCCAAGATTGAATGGTTAACTTTTTATCTTTTGAGTGTGATAAACTCTTTGACTCAAGCCTAACAGAGCTTAAAGTAACCTTTTATGAGAAATCACTCCATAATTTGAGTCCTTGTTTGATCCAAATATTCTGATTTAACTGAAAGAGGCAGCAAACATTTGCATCTACTCAGAATAATCTCTAATTGAAATTGTCTAAGTTATTAGAAATAAAAGAAATGGGATATGAAAGCTACCCTAAAGCTGAAACTAGGAGTCATCAAACTGGATACAATAGCTTTGGTGAAATATTGCAAATAATATCAAATTACTGCCTAACTGATAATAAACTATTAGTATTAATTAAATATTTTGGCTTATTTTTATTATCTAAAAATTATAACCTTAGAAACTTCCCAAATTGATAATTTATCCATGTGCAGTATCATATGCTCAGTGTTAAAGGATTAAAATCATTTTCTTTACTAGTGAAATATAGGAAACACAAATTAAGACAGAATGAAATGGATATATATATGCTTGCAAATATTATTTATTCATACTATAACCCAACAATCTGTAAATCTGATACTAATGAGACTCAATTGATAAAAAAAAGTATTTGACAAAAATCCAACACCCTTTCATGATAAAAACATGCAATAAAATGAGAACAGAATAGAAGGGAATCTTTTCAACATAATAAAGGCCATGAATGAGAAACCCACAGCTAACAATTGTACTCAATGGTGAAACACTGGTAAGATTTTCCCTATCATCAGAAATTAAAGATGCCTACTTTCACCACTGCTATTCACCATAGTAGTGTAAGTTCTATACAGAGAAGTTAGGCAAGAAAAACAAATAAGAGGCAATCAAATTGGAAAGGAAGAAGTAAAAGTATCTCTTTTCAGAGATGACATGATTTTATATGTAGAAAACCCTAAAGTTTACACACACAAAAAAAAACTATTAGAGCTAATAAATTTGGCAAAGTTGCAGGATATAAAATTAAAAATTAGCTGTATTTCTATACACTAGCAATGAAAAATCTGAAAAGGAAATTTAGAAAACAATTCCATTTACAGTAGTATCAGGATTAATAAAGTACTTAGAAATAAATTTAGCCAAAAGACCTAAGCCTTGTACACTTTTTGAAAACTACAAAATATTGTTGAAAGAAATTAAGAAGACCTAAGTAAATGGAAATACCTCCCCTTTCATGGGATGGGAAGACTTAATAATATTTAGATGATAGCACCATTCAAAGCAATCTACAGATGGAATAAAAAAAACTAGAAGTGTGTTTTGCAGAATTAGAAAAAAAATCTGAAATTAATATGCTATTTCAAGGAACCCCAAATAGCCAAACAATCTTGAAAAAGAAGAGCAAAGTTGGAGGATTCACACTTCTCGATTTCAAAACTTAATATAAACCTACAGTATCAGAATAGTGTGGTATCTAACATAAGGATAGACATAGACCAATAGAATAGAAGAGAGCTCAAAAGTACCCCCCCAAAGAAAAGGTACCCTCATATGTATAGTCAACTGGTTTTCAACAGAGACACCAACACCATTCAAGAGAGAAGGAATAGTCTGTTCATCAAATGGTGCTGGGAAAACTGTATACCCAGACACAAAAGAGTGAGGTTGAACCCTTACCTAACACCATATACAAAAATTAACTCAGTAGGTTAAAGACCTAAATTTAAGAGCTAAAACTGTAAAACTCTTAAAATAAAACAGGAAAATATTCATGACCTTGGATTTGGCAATGTTTTCTTAAATATCACACCAAAAGTGCAGACAAGAAAAGAAAATGTTGGTAAGCTGGACTTCATAAAATTTTTAAACTTTTGTACATCAAAGGATACTATCAAAAGAGTGAAAAGACAGCCCACAGAATACAAGAAAATATTTGCAAATCATATATAAGCATTTAATAGCCAGTTAATACATCTTTAATATAAAGGATTCCCACAACTCAACAATATAAAGCCAAACAGCATAACTTAGAAATGGGCAAAGGACTTGACATTTTTCCAGAGAAGATATACAAAAGGCCCACAAACACAGAAAAATAAGCTCAATACCACTAGTCATTAGGAAAGTGCAAATCTCAACCATAATGAGGTGCTGCTTCCCATTCACAGATGGCTATAATCAAAAAGAATGGAAATTAACATATGTTGACAAAGGAGTAATTGGAACCCTTGTACATTGCTGGTTGGAATGTAAAATGGTGCAAATGCTGTAGAAAACAGCTGGGCAGTTACTCAAAAAAGTTAAATTTAGAGTTACCACATTACTCTGCAATCCATTTCTAGGTATATACCCCATAGAATTTAAAACAGGACTCAGATTCTTGCACCCAAATATTCATTTGCAGCATTATCCACAATAGCCAAAAGGTGGAAACAATCCAAATGTCCATCAACAGATGAATGGATTAAAATGTTATATTCATACAAGGAATATTAATCATGATAAAGGCTGAAGTACAGGTACATTCTGCAACATGGATGAACCTTGAAAACCTTCAAATGAAAGATGCCAGACACAAAAAGATAAATATTGTATGATTCCACTTACATGATATATCTAGAATAGGCAAGTTCATTAAAACAGAAACTACATTAAAACTTACCAGAAACTGGAGATATGGTGTGGGTTGGGAAGTTATTGCTTAATAGGTATAGAGTTTCCATTTTGGGTAATGAATAAGTTATAGAAATAGATAGTGGTAACGGTTTGTACAACATTCTGAATGTACTTAATGCCACAAAATTGTACACTTAAAATATTAATTATATGCTATGTCTGTTTTACCATAATAATAAAAAGGAAAATGCAAACAATATGCATGGATGTTCAGTACTTTTGAAGTACTGATGTGAGAAGTGAGAGATTGCTGTGGGCTAGCAATATGAGAAGTTGTTGATTCTTGGACTTAGTACCTGGAAATATGGGGAGCTGACATGGAGTAGAAAAGACTCAGGCTTTGCCTTCATCAGCTTTGATCCTGACCAGTTTATTACTCTGTATTTAATACCAAACTTTTACTTCTTAGGAAAGCAAGAATGTCAGTTAAAGTAAGTACCTTAAAGAAGGGAGCAAGCATGTGTTAAGCGTCTGCTAGTGCCAACCACTATATTAGATACTTTCTATAAATAATCTTTTAGTTTCATGATAACCTTATGAAATAGTTATTATCCCTATTTTATTGAGGAAACTGAGGCTTACAGAAGTTAAATAATTTGCTCCAAAGTCACAACTGTGTCAAAACCAGAATACACAATTAAATGTTTTTATACATCACGATCCTTTGTAAAACTGAGTTACATTTACATCAAAGATTCATGGGATAAACTGAAGTAGTGCTTTTACCAAGACTTGGTAGAATCAGAATGGTCTGACCTGGAGAGTAGGTCATACATTCCCAAATTCCCAAATGTCATATTCACTTGAGTAGAATAAGAAAGTTTGTCATAACTATCTACTCTTATACATGGAATATCTAGAATAGGCAAGTTCATTAAAACTTGCCTCGCTGTTGCAAAGTTATATCCACACCCGATTTATTTGCATTTGTTGGTCTTAAAGTACCTGCTGATGGATATGTTCATCCATGCTTGACACCTCAAGTAGAAGTTAATAATTCATTATATACAAAACTGAAGAGATTTATGGCTCAACATTGGCATTAAAATTCAACACACCTTTTCAGAGCCAGCCCTTCACATTTTTCCTTCCTTTGCCTGAGGTGGAGACTTCTTCATGGATTACAGTAACACTTTTTGACAAGCTTAGACTGGGTGTAGCAGCCTGGTAATGACAGAACACAACTGATGATATCTCAGTAATGCATTCTTTTTTTATTTGAGCTGTCAACATTTATTACTGTAAAGGCACTCATTACACAGCTGGCCCAACCTGTCTACTTTTTGTTTTTAGAAACTAGTCTGACAAATATGTTTATTTTTCTACTTAGGCAACATTAGCTAGCTTTGGGGAAAATTTGGCTATTATATTTTCATTTATGTGCCATTGTTTTAAAAGTAGCTATCTTAGTATTTTTCAAATAAAAATTTTAAGACCTTCTGTTTCTCCTAAAGTCTTTTCAAGTGGCTATTGAGACCTCAATGTCATAAACCTGACAGGCATCTAAAGAAAATGTTAACTGAAATTCTCTTACAGTAAATCCTTTTAAAAGATTCAGAAGAAACTGTTCATGTCTTAAATATTACATGACCTGAATCTGTCCTTGGAGACAGTGAGATCCTTTATGAATTTTTCTTTCCTAGCTGGCAACATATGGCTATGTTTGTGAGAAGGAATTTGGGAGCTGAAAGTACATGTGCACCATACCTTTACCTTGAATTTCTTTGCTACCAGATTGAGTGCCTACCACTGGTTGTTTCTGGGGAGGTTTAAAAAAAAAGTATGAGAGACAGTACTTTTCCTTAAGGAACATGCTATCTACAGATGGAAAACTAAAGTATATTCTTACAAAAATAGTTTGCTGTATGACCCAGAAGAATTCAGAAGGAGTAATCTTTATAGTCAGTAGAGACTTCTCTGAAGAGGTAAGATGTGATTTGGTACTTGGAAAGAACAACTTGCATGTGCAGAGGTAAGAGGAGAGAGTGTTACAATGTGGAGAAAGTATGGGCAAAGGAATATAGTATAAAAAAGCTGAAGTCATGTTAGTCCAGTTTATATAAAGAAGAGAATCTGTAAGAAAAATAGCAGGAAGAAAAATTCAATTGCCTACCATTAGTATTTTTAATAAGTTACCTTTGCCTTTCTGATTGTTATGCCTCCCATGGGCAATCCAGAGAATTCTTGGTACTTTTCTTCCAGTTACAAATTTGCTTTAACTCCAGTTACCCTATCCAATTACCTATCATGCCAGAAAACAGGTATTGTAGTATAGTATGAAAACACAGCAGTGGCCATAAGTACAAAGTAAAAGGTGACATGAAGAAGACTTCCTCAGAGGAGGAAACAGTTGAGTCTTAAAGGATAATACATAGGCACTCACCAGGTAAACCAACATTAATTCATTTTTCTGGCCCTTAAACCAACACATTTTTAATAAGGATCTGCTCTATACCCATACTGTGCTAACCACTAGTAGATATAAGAATGACACAGTTCTTTAGATGTTCAGTGATCCCAGTATAGTGATATAATTCCCTGATTGAGGTATATGTGTAGTGTTAAATTTGCCTATTAGAAAGGCCTCACTGGGGAAAATTTTTCTAAGCTGAAACTTCTAAAAATAACAACATTATTGCAGATAAACTTGTGGAGAAGTTTCTTTTAAAAGAAGAGCCCAGATACAAACACACACATTAATGGTCAATTAATATACCATAAAAGAGCAATGAATAAATAATGGAGGAAAAGGCAGCCTCTTCAACAACTAGAGTTGGGAAAAGTGGACAGCTGCATGTAAGAGAATGAAACTGGATTATTGTCAAACTCTATACCCAAAAGTAAACTTGAAAGAGATCAAAGACCTGAATATAAGTCATGAAACCATAAAACTCTTAGAAGAAAACATAGGCAAAAATCTCTTGAACATAAATATCAGCAATTTTTTCCTGGACACATCTCAGGCAAGGGAAACAAAATAAAAAATGAACAAGTGGGACTACATCAAACTGAAAAGCTTCTGTACAGCAAAGGGCACCATTAGCAGAACAAAAAAGGCAGCCTACAGTATGGGACCCATCTGATAAGGGGTTAACATAAAAAATATATAAAGAACTCAATGCCTCAACACCCAGAAAAACAGATAACCCAATTAAAAAATGGGCAGAGGACTTGAACAGACATTTCTTCAAACAAGAAATACAAATGGCCAACAGGCACATGAAAAGATGCTCCACATCACTAATCATCAGGGAAATGCAAATCAAAACCAAAATGAGATATCACCTCACACCAGTTAGAATGGCTGCCATCCAAAGGCAAGACATAACAAATGTTGGCAAGGATGCAGAGAAATAGGAACCTTCCTGCACTGTTGGTGGGTCTGCAAATTGATGCAGCCGCTGTGGAAAGCAGTATGGAGGTTCCTCAAAAAACTAAGAACGGAAATACCATGCAACCCAGTAATTCCACTTATAGCAGTTTACCCAAAGAAAACAAAATCCTTGATTTTAAAAGATATATGCACCCCTTTGTTTATTGCCAGACTATTTGCAATAGTCAAGATAGGGAAGCAACCTAAGTGTCCATCAATAGATGAATGGATAAAGAAGATGTGATACAAATATGTAATGGAGTATTATTCAGCCATAAAAAAGAAACCCATTTGTGACAACATGGATATACTGAGAGGGTATTATGCTCAGTGAAATAAGCCAGGTGTAAAAGAAAAATACCATGTGATTTCACTTATTTGTGAAATATAAAAACAAAACAAAATGAACAAAATAGCAGTAGACTATGTCATAGACACCGAAGTGACTGGTGGTTACCATGGGTGAGGGGGATAAAGGGGCACAAAAATTCTCAGTCATATAATATAAGTTGGTCATGGGGATGAGAGTACAGCATGGAGAATATATAGCCAATAATTCTGTAACATCTTTGTATGTTGACAGATAGTAACTGCGCTAGAAGGGGTGAGGATTTAATAATATGTGTAACTGCTGAACCACTGTGTTGTACACTTGAAACCAGTATAAGATTGTATTTGAATGATACTTCAGTTAACAAAAAGAAAAAGCTTTTGGTGCCTTTACTGCCTGAATTCAAATCCTAGCTCTTCCACTTAATAGCTGTATTAACCTTGAGAAAAGTCTCCTAATCTAATTGTGCCTCACTTTCCTCAGTTAGTAGTAATGTGATATGATTAAATCAGTTGATATATATAAAGTGCTTAAATTGGTCCCTGGCATCTGGTATTTATTAAGTATTTTTTGTAAGAACAATAATATAAAGTGAATTTGAAAAAGTAGGAAACAATCATTTGGATTAAGGAGAAAGTACATTGAAAAAATGTGGAAATGTAATACAGCTTGGAGATATGAAATGGCTTGGGACGTTGGGAAATGAGAAGTAATTCAGTAAGATAAGAAGGAGGTGTTGGTAGAAGAAAGGGAGGAGGGAAGAGGCTGAAAATGTGCATTAGAGCCATGTGTTGAAGGTACTTCAATGCTCTGCTATACAGTTTGAACCTTAAACTGTGAGCAGTGAGTATCCATCACTTTTTAAGCAAGAAATTGACATGATTAGATTTGTAATTTAGAAGGCTGATTCTGAAGGCTATGATATATCCGTGTCACTTTATGATAGTACTTACAGTATTGTAACTTATCTGTTACTTTTTCTTTTTGAGGTGCAGTGCTCTTCAAAGTATTGAGCACACATTTGTTACAAATACAAATTTTTGAAATTCCATGCTAGACCTACTCAATCAGAATTTCTGCATATAGGCCAGAGAATGTTTTCACAAGTTGCCTATATCACAGGTGATTCATATGCATCTTAAAATTTGAGATCCATTGGTTTAGTGGAAAGAACATGAGCTTTAGACCTAAGTATAAAACCTGATTCAGCCTCCAGCTATACACCATAGGCAATTTATGTAGCCAATTCCAATCTCAGTTTCCCCATATGTCAAGTGGAAATAAAAAATTAATACTTACCCCATTGCAGTATTATGAAGGTGAAAAGAAACAGCATATGCAAAATGACTAACTCATAATAGGCCCCCATACATACTGCCTGTCTTTCCAAGCTTATACACCTGTCTTTTCTTGTTTCCAGTTCCTAACACAAATCCTAATATATGGTAGGTGTGCATAAATGTTTTATAAATGTGTAAGTGAATGAATGAATTTTATGGTGAGGAACTGGAAGTTGGGAGAACTATTAAGAGGTAATGTCATAGGCTAAGCAAGAGATGACAAGAATCTGAACTGAGGCATCATGCTTGGAAAAGTTTCATCTTTGGTTACCAAGCATACATGTACATTCTATCTGAATTGATTCAGCCTTAACATATAAATTCTCACAAGTTAGCTCTTTTCCTGTAATGAAGATACTGAGACAGCAGTCCATCATTTGAAATCCTGCCACTAAAGAAATTAGCAAGTCAGTCTTAAATCCACCTTTTCAATTCCCACATACCACTTCTATCCAGATGAAAAAGAACCTTTTCTAAACATCTCCACCGGAAATTCCAGAGACTTACTTTTTAGCAAAGCAAGACAGTCTCAGGACTTGAAATTTACTTTCTACTTGTGAATTTATCTGTTTTCATAGTCCTACAATGGACTGTATTGAAATTTCTCTGTTTAAAACTTCTCATAACTAAAATTTAAAAAGTAGCCAGTTAATCTAACATTTAGACCGAGTCTTTGATACAATAGGTTTCAAACTTATTCTTTCAGGTATGTAACATGAAAGAATGTTGAGTGTCAGGTTTGTTTTGCCATAATCCTTATTTCAGCATTTTTGAGCACTACCAGTTCATTAATGATTTTACAAGCAAATCAGTTTAACAAATACAAACTTAGAATGTAGATGTCTGTGGAGCCAAATCTCATTCATTGTTCAGTTTTAAAGGCTCTACAAACCATTCACTACTTAGAACAAGGAGTAAACTAGGAAAAATTATCTTCAATTTGCTTGGGTCTGAAGAGAAAAACTGTCATGTACATAGATGATGATCACTCTGCAGAATAATACAAGGCTGGATGTACATAACCATTCCTTACCATCTTGCTCTTCTCTTTGGAGAGTCCATTAGTAATGAAATAAACTAAACCTGTAGTTGTTTTTCCAATACAGTTCATTCAGCAAGTGGAAACAGTTTTTTCCCAGGAAAATCATTCCATGACTATATCTTACACTGATTCATGGACTATATTTGCACTGTTTGGAAGGAAGTAAATTAAGAGAAGCACATAAGCATGTAGGTTGAAGAGAAATGAATGACAGAAAAGCTCTAGGTGAGGTACCAGTGGCCTGCATTCTAATAAACTGTGACCTGGGAAAATCACTTAAACTTTCTGAGTCTCGGTTTCCTCATCTCTAAATGGGGATAAAAATCCCTTCCTGACCAACCTAATTATTGTGAGTATCACATATGAAAATGCTTTGTAAACTTTGAAATATAAGACTTTAAAGGATTAATGTCAGGAAAAAATATAAGCAGAAGGATATTCATTAATACTTACTACTTTTTTCTTTGCAAATACTTAGTTAATTTTAGCTTCAATTAACAAGGAAATGAGGGCTTTTTACAGAATGGAAACCATAGTGATAAATTAGGTGTAGGGCTAAGGAATTCATTCTTATCACAAAGGCTTTCTTTGTAAGTCATTCTGAATTCCATTAACAAAATGTTCATTCCTTTCAGTCTGGAACCTTAATATATTTCAGAGCAGTGTCCCACCACGTGGTCTTCTATTTAATCCTAATAGCCTGGGTCACCCAAAAGTAGAGCAAACTTAGGGACTTGCCCTGGGCCCTCATACCAAAGAGACTCCCTCGTCTATAAGCCCTCAAAACCTGTAATTTAGGATGTGACTAATTTAAGGCATACTAAGCACTACGGAATAAGCAGAATGAGTTCACCAAATAAACAAAAATGGTAAAGAGAGAAATGTTTTTAAAATTTGATATTTCAGAAAATCAAAGCAGTCATAAGAAAATTCTGACTTATCAGACTTCTAAATTGTACTTTACAATTTAATATTGCTTTTCTTCTAAATTATCAAAGGTGTATTTAAAATAAATAATAATCTCCGGGGTTTTTATTTTTGGCCCTGGGACACCTATTAGAGCCCTGGTACATAGAAAGTCACTTGGATGGGTACAATAGTCATCCAGGGAACAATGGGAAGATGCCTCAGAGACCTGAGGCTTGTGTTCATATAATTGTTCATGAACCTTCCCCTGCTTCCCCTCCTCTACCATTGCCAGTTTACCTACAGAAAAAAATGGTGTAGTGAGCGGCGATTTGTCCAGGTCCTCCTGAGGCAGTTATTAAAAGAAATTCAGAGAAAAATCAACTGTTTGTCCTGATGCTATACATCTAGTTATTAGGAGGAAGATGATTCATATTGTTGGGATGATGGTTGTGGTGGTGGTGATTTTTAAGATAACATGTACCAAATGCCCACTGCAGTCCCAGATACTGTGTTAGGTGATACGTATTTATCATTTCATTTCATTTCATCTCATCCTTCCAATAATCCAGCAAGGAAGTATTTTTCCCATTTTAGAGATAAAATTCATCAGTGTTGAAAGAGGTCAGGCAACTTGGCCAAAGACCCAGAAATTAAGTGGCAGACCTAGAATTCAAACCATGTCTGTTTGTGTTTGAAGTCCATGACCTTTTCCCTGTACTCTTCTGCCTCAGGACGGAATGAGGACTGGAATCCAAGTTGTTTGGCTGGAAGATGAATGTCCTGGCTGCAGTGCACTGTGGAGCCAGTGCTACCAGGGAGCACTTTTTTTGAATACCAATTTAACACATCTTTTTAAGCAGCGCCCCAATCATTTATACTTAAAGTGCAGAAAAATTAAAATATTCCTCTCCCTTTTTCCACTGTAGAGAGCCTTATTGTTACTTAGTTCTTGGCTCTGTAGTTATCAAGACAGCAGCTCATGTGACTTCCCTCTATAATTTTGATACTTGGGGTTTTTTGTTTTTTAGGTGGAATTCACATAACATAAAATTAACCATTCTGAAGTATACAATTCAGTGGCATTTTGTACATTCACAATGTTGTGCATCTATTACTACCTCTGTCTAGTTTCATCGCCCCTCCCCATACCCGTTAAGCAGTACTCTCCCAACCTCCTCTACCCGCTTCCAGCCTGTGGAAACCACCATTATACTTTCTTTCTCTATTGATTTGCCTATTCCAGATATTTCATACAAATGAAATCATATAATATATGACATTTGTGTCTGGCCTCTTTGACTGAGGTTTCTCCACATTGTAGCATATATCAGTACTTAATTCTTCTTCTGTGACTGAATAATCTCACTGTATGGCTATCCTACATCTTATTTAGCCATTCATCTGTTGATAGACATTTGGATTGTTTCCACCTTTTGGCTATTACAAATAATGATGCAGTGAAATGTGTACCAGTGTCCCTCTGAGTCCTCGTTTTCAATTCTTTTGGGTATATACCTAGAAATGAATTTCTGGATCATGTAAAGTTCTGTTTAATTTTTTGAGGAACCTTGAAGCAAACTTCACAGCATCTGCACTATTTACATTCCAGCCAGCAGTGCACTGGTGTTCTAGTTTCTCCATATGTTCACCAACACTTATTTTCTCTTTTTCTCTCTTTTTCAAATAATAGCCATCCTGGTGGATGTGAGGTAGTACCTCATTGTGGTTTTGATTTGCATTTCCGTAATGACTAATGATGTTGAGCATTTTTCATGTGCTTGTTGGCCATTTGTCTATCTTCTTTGGAGAAATGTCTAATTTTGAGACTTTAAAAATATCAGATACTATTTAATTACTATTTTCTAAAAAAAGATTATCAGAATATCCAATGGCTTAAGAAATTTTCAAAAATAAGATCTTAAATATCTGAACTGTTTATCCCAGCATCCCAGTTAGACCATAAGGTAGAAATTTAAAGCAAAACAAAATAAAACAAACTTTCACCTCCCAAACACTAAAAGAAACTGAGGTAGATTCTTACATCTTTCTCATACCTGCTGAAATTAATCCCCTTAAGAAATTTTAATTACAGTAATCTCTGCTTCCTCTGCTCTCATGCCAACCAGATACTTACTTAAAAAATAAAATGATCAATTTGGCTTTAGAGGCAGGTTTTGAAAACTTGGCTTTAAATTATCAAATATTTCAATTATTTTACTTTTTCTTTTTGAAATCACTGAGTCTACAGAATTGCTAGGGACTGGATTGTCTGTTCATGACTCAGGAATAATAACTTAATTGTTCTCCCAGTTCAATTCAAAACCAATTTCTTTGATACCTGCCCTGTGCCAGGTATTGTACCCAGTCATCAGCCTGAAGATTGCACTGAAAAGAAATTGGCCACCCATGCAGATTATGTTATAGAGAGTAGTCCTGGAATAATCTAGCACCCTATACAATAGGATGGTTTTTCTCAGTAGAACTATTTTCTTATTCTCATTCGTGCCTATTATCATTTCTCTCAGGGCTTCTACCTGTCTTATAAATCTGAGAACTCAAAATAGGGACAATGACAATAATGGAAAGAGGAAAGTAGAACTAGAGTAGCTTACAAAAGCTATTAACACCTTTGAGGTCCATGAAAGTTTCTAGAGCAAGTACCTTAAATTTCTTTCCCTTTCTTTTATCTTACATATATTGTCACCTTTTCTTTCTTCCTTCTCTCAATATATTTGAGGATTAAGTAAGGTAATAATGTATAAACTGATTAGAAGAATGCCTGGCATGTAATAAGCACTCACTAAGTGTTAACTACTATTATTATCTACCAAGTACAACTTGGCGGTGTTAACTTACACTAGAAATTCAGAGATTGATGAAAACAGTATCCCTGCTGTCTTTTTCATCCATATTGAAAAATTTAAAAACATTATGTCTTTGAGTATTGCTCACAGTCTAGGGAGAGAGACAATATAAGTATATAAGCATAATAATACAATGTGAATAACACAGAAGTGAAGCCATTCAACCCAGGGGTGGGGTAGATGGAGTACCTGTAAATGCCTAGACACGGAAGTTGATCCTGAAAAATTGGCATGATTCTGCCTGAAGGAGAAGTAATGAAGAGTATTTCAGGCCAAGGATGAAGGATGTATAAAGGTAGGGAGGGATGCAAAAGTCTGATTCGTTCAGGGAGCTGTGAGAGGGTTTGTATGGCTGAACATAGGGTATGTGGAAGAGGAAGTGGGCAATAAAGCTGATAAAGTATGTGAGGACAGCTGTTCTGAGATAGTTAGACTTTATCCTGGACGTCTGGGGAAATCATGGAAAGTTAGAAAAGAGTATTGTGATGTGCTTTTTATTTTAAAAAGGTAACTTTTATTGACACTGTGCTTTCAACAATGGAAATTTTATAACTGTGGTATGTAATCACAGAATCTCCATAGAAATAACCAAAAAAAGTCCTTTGTTCCTTTCTTTTAGATGAAATTTTAAACACTTTCTACCATAGAGACTAAACATCTTTCTTTTTCCTACAGTACCTGGCCCAATGTATTATTCACAGTAGTTGTTCAACAGTCATTGCCTCAAATTAAGCCAAGATATCAAGTGGTTCAGAATAAAAAGTTCTATATCTAAACTTCTAAGACAGGTGATTTGTTCAAATGTGTGTAGAGTTAGAAATTACTCCTCCACTTTTCCTAGATACCTAGAAACCTGTCCAAATGTGTAATTCTCTTCCATACTTATGTTTAACCAAATTGTTAATTTGAAATCCTTTTCAAGACCTTCTACTATTAGCCCCTGTAAAATTTGAAATACGCTGCTGTGAGACCTTTGACTCTAAATCTTTACACTAATGTCAGAAATAGGTTATGGATTCTGATTTTTTATACTGAAAAAATTACTCTTTCCATCTGATCTTCCCTTTTCCTGAGGCTGTCTCTAGACTTCCATGAACTTTAAATCTCAGGGTTTTATTCCCTACTTACTTAAAGTTAAAAGTTTAAAAAGCTGAAACCAACATTTATAATGATTTTAAAAGGTTAGCAAACTTTTTCTGTGAAAAATTAGGTAGTAAATATTTTTAGTTTTGGAGCCCATAAACTCTTTGTCACAACTACTCAACTGTGCCTTTGTAGCACAAAAGTAGCCAAAGACAATACATTAATGAAAGGGCATAACTATGTTCCAGTTAAACTTTATTTATAAAAACAGGCTGCAGTCCACTTTGGCCCAAAGACCATAGTTTGCTGACCCATGATTGAAAATAAGCTTCCTCCCCCTTTCTCATCTCTCTGCCCTCTGGAAGGAATTCTGACTAGAGAAGTAGTAACAGAATGTAGTGTCCAGATTTTATTAGAGACAATTACATCATCTCTGTTACTCCTGCCCCCTAAAATATCCAGACTATTTAGCTGGACTTTCCATGTACGAGGGGTGCCATATTGTAGAAAAAAATATGTTTGTGAGCAATCTATGTGACTTTTTGGGAACCAATTGTGGGATCTCTGTTCAAAAGCATCATGTATTTGTTTGCATTTTCTCGTTTCCCGAACTTCTTCCTGGATGCTAAAGGTTTAGGTATAGTCCCACCATCTAACCATTCTTTTCCACCAGTATGGATGAACTTCCCCCATTTATGGCTTTCGTGAAAGCAAAAATAATATCCCAACCACTTATCACTTAAGCAATGTTAGGTACATTAATTTTAGCCAAAGAGATTCTTGCTTTTTGTAAGATCCTCTGCTCAGAAGACTGATATGGTCTTCTTAAGGAGTGTTTTTCAAATTTCAGTATACATAGGAATCACCTCAAGATCTTATTAAAATTCATACTCTGATTCAGTCAGTCTGGGGCCCACAATTCTGCATTCCTGACAAGCTTCCAGTTAATTTCAGTGCTGCTTGTATTTGGACCACATTTTGATTAGCAAGGTTCTATGCACTACTGGTTCTACAATCCAGTCATTTAAGATTTTATCATTGGATTAGCAGAATCAAAAATTAGAACTGGTATTCTTCAGGTGAGGTAGCATTCAAAGCTCTGCCTGACTTTGGTGACTTCAACCAATTTCTTTGTTTATTCAGTTTAGTGGTTTCTACAGAACTACACGTTACCATTTGAAATGGTCCTTGTACTAATCTTTCATCCATAATGAAAAATTTAAAAACATTATGTCTTTGAGTATTCCTCCGTTCTCTGTGCTCTCATCTCTTTGTTCTTCTAGACTTCCTAGTAGGTGCACATTAGACACTGATTATATCCTCCATGTCTCTTAACTTCTCTATCATATATTTTTTTTTCATCTTTGGTTGTAATTTAGGTAATTTCTTTAGATTACTTCTTCTTCATTAATTCTCCCTTCATCTGTGTCCAAGCTGCTATTTAATCCATTCATTGATTTTTTTCAGTATTATTAATTTTCTAAAGCTATCTTGAAGTATAATTGATATATAATAAACTGTACCTATATAAAGTGCACAATTTGAAAAGTTTTGACATATTTATACACTCATGAAACCCTCACCACAATCAAAATAGTAAATATATACAGATCTATCACTCTCAAAAGTTTCCTCATGTATCTTTGTAACCCCTTCCTCCTGTCTCTGCCTGCCAACACTCCAACTCCCATACAACCACTGGTCTGTCTCTCACTACAGATTTGTTTGCATTTTCCCAAATTTTATAAAAATGTAATCATACAGCATATACTCTTTAGTCTGGGTTCTTTCACTCAGCATAATGAGATTTATCCATGTTGTTGCATGTTTCAGTAATTCATTCCTTTTAATTGCTGAGTAGTATTCCACTATATGTATATGTAGTGATTTGACTTTTTTTTGGTTCTAGTAACATTTTTTTAATAGAAGTGGAATTCACATAACATACAGTTAATTACTATGTGTATCATTTAGTGGTATTTGGTGTATTCACAATGTTGTACAACCACCATCTAAAAATATTAACAATGCTACCTTTAAGAATAATTTAACATGCCTTTTTAAATACAAGTTTAAAAAAACAGCAAAAAGAATTCAAATTACACTATATTCCTCTTTCTGATTACCTCATCTGTCTCTCTCACTCTCTTTAAACACACACACACACACACACACACACACATGATTGAATATTCAGCTATATTAAAATGCAGTATTCCAGCAGACCCCAAAGCTTCATTCATTGTTAGCTATCCTGGATCCTAAAACAGGCTGCCAACATATAGGACAAGTCTAGCCTCTGATAGCCACTAAGCAATATGATGGCTATAAAACTTGTGCTTGCAGGATAACTGCCTGAGCTTAGTTTCTGTCAGTCACTGAAACAAACACTGCAAATTTTAATTAATTCACTCTAAATACTGATGTGCTCTTAGCCCCTGGTGGAAAGATTTTAGATCTGCACTTTAATTGAACCTTGTACATGACCACCACCATCATCATTTTAATTTAGTGATTTCAAGTGGGCAAAGCTAAGAATGGGTAGTTTCAGTTCTCACTAAATTGTTTCTTCTCTCTGTCTCCTCTATTTTTACTGTTTCGAGAATGAAGTTGGGTGGTCTTATTCAACCTTATATGCTGTCTTCTTGGTTCTTGAAAGGAATCCACTTTGTATTATCGGCCCTCAGTAACTGACCCTAAGTCACCCAGTTCTGAGCAAATTTGTTTTGAGTCTCTGACTGACATTTGGTCTCCCTTAGAAAACTCAATTTTCCCAACCTAGTCATGATTGGCTTAAAATTGACATAAAAGCCACACATTACATGGCTTACCACACTCATTCTCTGAAATCTCGAGAAAGGTGAATTGTTATATTATGACAGAGGTTCCAGTACCTGTCTGCTGTGAATAAGGAATGATTTGACAAAAGCCCCTACTGCTGCTTTCAATAGTGTGTATATTTTTTCACATTTAAAAAAGTCTGTTTAACTGTTGATGGATATTTGGATTATTTCCTAGTTTGGGGGCTTTTACAAATAAAACTGCTATGAACATTCATATACAAGTTTTTTCACAGACATTAGTCTTGAATAATTACTGGGACTGGAATGATAAGATCATTTGGTAGGTATATGCTGAAATTTTAAAGAAACTGTCAAAGTGTTTTCCAAAGTGGTTGTACCATTTTACATTCCTGCCAGCAGCATATGAGAGTTCCAGTGGCTCCACATCCTTATCAACCCTTGGCATGATTATTAGTTCTTTTTAATTGTAGACATCATAGCAGGTATACAGTAGTGCCTCATTGTGATTTTAATTTGTATTTTCCTAATGCCTAATGACATCAAGCATCTTTTCACATGCTTGTTTGCAATTCATGTGTCCTTTTTGGTGAAGTGTCTGCAGATATTTTGCCCACTTTTTAAATTGGGTTCTTTGTTGTTTTTGCATTTTTAGAGTTCTTTGTAAGTTCTGTATACAAGTTCTTTATGTGGTAAGTCATTTGTAAAGATTTTTGTCCACATTTATGGCTTAGTTTTCATTATAATTTTCAGTTGTCTTTAGGAGAGCAGAAATTTTTTATTTTGATCAAGTCTACTGTAGATATTTTTATTTTATCTATCATACTTTTGAGTCATATCTAAGAAATATTAGCCTAACCCAAGGTCATTATTTTCTCCTATATATCTTCTAGAAGTATTATAGCTTTAGATTTTAGACTGAAGTCTATGATACATTTGAGTTAAATTTTATATATAGTATGAAGTATGGATTGAAGTTCTTTTGTGGGAGGCATTGAAGGGAGATAAGGATATTCACTAGTTCTGGCAGTATTTGTTGAAATGATGTCTTTTTTGCACTGAATTACCTTTGCATCTTTGTCAAAAATCAGTTAGTCTGTATAACTGTATATCTGGACTCCATTCTGTTCTTTTGTTCTTTCATCTGTCTTTATACCAATACCACACCCAATTATTGTTGGCTTTATAATAAATCTTGAAATCAAGTAGTGTAACTCCTCTTTGTTCTTTGCATAGTTGTTTTGGCTAATCTAATCCCTGTGTATTTCCATATGAATTTTATAATCGGTCTGTCGATTTCTATAAGAAAATACTGCTGGTATTTTTATTAGAATTGCATTGAATCTGTAGCTCATTTGGAGAAAATTAATATATAAAAATATTGACTGTTCTGATCCATGAAAATGATGTATCTCGCCATTTATTTAGGTCTTCTTTAATTCAGCAATGTTTTGTAATTTTCAGTGTACATCTTTTTGTCAAACTTCTAAGTATTTCACATATCTTATGTTATTATAAATTGTATTTTTTAAATGAAAAGTTCTGATCATTTATTGCTAGTGTATAGAAATACAGTTGCTTGTTCTATATCCATTTTATATCCTGCAACCTCACCAAAATCTCTTTTTGATTCTAATAGATTTTTGGTAGAATCCACAAAATTTTCCACATCTCCTATCATTTTATTTGTGAGTAGAGAGATTTCTACTTCTTCCTTTTCACTCTGGATGCTTTTTATTTATTTTTCTTGCCTTAGATTTGAAAACCAGTCTGTGATTCAATGTTTGATTATCTCAGTGGATGCAGAAAAAAGCATTAGATAAGAGCTAATCCATTGCTGATAGAAACTTTCAGTAAAATAGGAGTAGAGTAGAACCTGACAAAGGGCATCTATTAAAAATCTGCAAGCTAACATTTTACTTACTAATGAAAGATTGAATGTTTCCCTGCTAAGATCAGAAAAAAGGCAAGGATGTCTGTTCACATCATTTTTATTCACTACTGAGCTAGAGATTCTAGCCAGTCTAATAAGCAGTAACTCTCCATTTTCCCTCCCCTCCGCCCCTGATAACCTCTAATCTGCTTTCAGTGTCAATGAATCTGCCTATTTTAGATACTTCATTTAAGTGGAAACATTCAATATTTGTCCTTCTGAGTCTGGCTTCTTTTACTTAGTATAATGTCTTTAACATTTATCCATGTTGTAGTATATATCAGAACCTCATTCCTTTTTATGGCTGAATGATAATCCCTTGTATCTATATGCCACATTTTGTGTATCCATTCTTCTGTTGATAGACACTTGATTGATTAATTAATTCCTAGATACCAAAAATAAAGAGGAACTGAGAATCAGAGCTGTAAATGATGAGGTAATGTGGGACATGACAAGACAGATTATCTGCCTGGTAACCTAGAGGCTCAATTGGAACCAGAGGATTTTATTTTAGATACAAATAAGGTAGGGAGTTGTAGAAGTTTTCTGTAGAATAACTTTTGGCAGTACAGTACAGGTATAATTCTTGGTTGGATTTGTTTCTACCTTATGGCTATTGTGAATAATGATCCTATGAACATTGTGGTAACTGAGTGTCCCTGCATGCCTGTATGTGAGTGTGTGGGGCAGCAGTGCCGTTCTGGAGGCCTGGCCCATCTGGAATTTTGTGAGGGGTGAGGGACCAGAGCAGCAGGACCAGCATCGGGGGTCAGCACACCCTCCCACTCCCCAATCCTGGGGCCAGGGACCACCAGGGTAAGTCCCTACCTAAAGGACTTCCTTTAGATTTTACTGTAGTGTACATGCTAGTGATTAATTCTTTCAGCCTTTTTATATCTGAAAAAGTCTTATTTCGTTTATCTATCTTGGCCATTTATATATCTTCTTTGGAGAAATGTCTATTCAAGTCCTTGGCCCATTTCTGAATTAGATTTTATTGTTGGTGGTGGTATTGAGTTATAGATGTTCTGGATATTAAAACTCTTATCAGATATATGATTTGTAAATATTTTTCTCCTGTGGATTGTCTTTTTGCTCTCTTGACAATGTCCTTTGATGCACAGAAGCTTTTAATTTTGATGAAGCCTAACTTATTTATTTTTTCTTTTTAATGCCTATGCTTTCAGTGTCATACTGAAGAAATCATTGCCTAATCCAAGCACATGAAGACTTTTAGCTATTTTTTCTTCTAAGAGTTTTATAGTTTTAACTCTTAATTCTGAGTCTTTGATCCACTTTGGATTGATTTTTTTTTAATATAGTGTAAAGTGGGGTTCCAACTTCATTCTTTGGCATCTGGATATCTAGCTTTCCCAGCACCAGTTGTTGAAAAGACTGTCCTTTTGCCATTGAATAGTCTTGATACCCTTGTTAAAAATCTGTCATATATGTGAGAGTTTATTTGTGGGCTCTCTATTATATTCCATTGGTCTAGATGTCTGTCCTTGTGCCAGTACTATAGTGTTTTGATTACTGCAGCTTTGCAGTAAATTTTGGAATCAGGAAATGTGAGTCCTCCACATTTTTGTTCTTTTTCAAGACTGTTCTGGCTATTTGGGGTCCCTTGAGTTTCCATATGATTTTAGAATGGGTTCCTCTATTTCTATAAAAAAGTCATTAGGATATACTTTGATAATTTACTAAAGAGATTTAAATAATAATAAAAATGTATTAATTTACCATGAATCTCCCATTTCAAGTTCTCTTCATTCCTTAGGGTAGGTCCAGATTTCCAACTGGTTGGTATTATTTTCTTCCTACCCAAAGGATTTCCTTTAGATTTTACTATAGCGTACATGCTAGTGATGAATTCTTTCAGCCTTTTTATATCTGAAAAAGTCTTATTTCATCTTCAATTGTAGAAGTTTTTACTGAGTATAGACTTCTTGGTTGGCAAGTTTTTTTTTCTTTCAGTGCTTTAAAGATGTTGTTCCCATCTTCTCACTTGCACTGTTTCTGATGACAAGTCCGCTCTCATTCTTAATTTGTTCCCTTATACATACTACGTCATTTCTTTTCTCTGACTTCTTTTAAGATTTTTCTTTTTATT
The DNA here is from genome assembly GCF_030020395.1 of Manis pentadactyla. Taxonomy (NCBI): domain Eukaryota; kingdom Metazoa; phylum Chordata; class Mammalia; order Pholidota; family Manidae; genus Manis; species Manis pentadactyla. The sequence continues at coordinate 40,119,114 of NC_080022.1, read as the reverse complement.
ATTAATTTTATGCAATTTGGTTATGATGTGCTTTAGTGTAACTTTATTTCTTTATTTTTATTGAGGTATTGTTGATATATGATCTTTTAAGTATACAACACAGTGATTAAACAATTACCTAAATTATTAAATCCTTACCCCCATTAGTGCAGTTACTATCTGTCAACATAGGAAGGTATTACAGAATAATTGGCTATATTCTCCATGCTATACTACCATCCCCATGACCAACTTATATTATGATTGAGAATTTTTGTGCCTCTTTATCCTCCCACTTTCCCTACCCCACCAACCCCTCCTCCATGGTAACTACCAGTCACTTCTTAGTGTCTTTGAGTCTACTGCCACTTTGTTCATTTTGTTTTGTTTTTGTTTTTATATTCTACAAATAAGCGAAATCATGGTATTTATCTTTCTCTGCCTGGGTTATTTCACTAAGCATAATACCCTCTCAGTCCATCCGTGTTGTCACACAGTGTAGCTTACTTTGTGTTTCTTTTGTACAATGTTCATTTAGATTCTTTGATCTGTGGTTTTATAATTTTTATCAAATTTGTAAAATCTTTAGTCACCACTGCTTAAGATAAATTTTCTCCCCCAATCTCCCAGCACCTACTCCCAGACTCCAGTTACACCTATAATATACTGCCAAGGTTATCCCATAGAAAACTTCTACAATTCCCTACCTTGCTTGGGTTCAGAATAACATTCTCTGGTTCCAACTGGCCTCTAAGTTACCGAAATAGATAATCTGCCTTGTCAGGTTCCATATTACCTCATCTTTTACAGCTCTGATTTTTAGTTTCCTCTTTATTTCTGGCATCAAGGAATTAATTAATTAATTAACTTCTCACATGCTGAGTAATACTTTTAGCTTCTTTTTAAAAAAATATTTCAGCTACTATAAGTATTTTTTCTATTGTTTTATTTTTTATTTATATTTTTTTATTATGGTATCATTAATATACAATCTTATGAAGGTTTCCCATGAGCAACATTGTGGTTACTGCATTCACCCATATTATCAAGTCCCACACACACACACCCCATTGCACTCACTGTCCATCAGTGTAGTAAGATGCTGTAGAGTCACTACTTGTCTTCTCTGTGCTGTACTGCCTTCCCCGTTACCCCACTTCATTATGTGTGTTAATCATAATGCCTCTTAATCCCCTTCTCCCTCCATCCCACTCCCTTCTTTTTGGTAACCTCTAGTCCCTTCTTGGAGTCAGTTCTTCAATTTGCTTTGTTGTTATGCTCCACAAATGAGTGAAGTCATTTGGTACTTCTCTTTCTCCACCTGGCTTATTTCACTGAGCATAATATCCACTAGCTCCATCCATGTTGTTGCAAATGGTAGGATTTGTTTTCTTCTTATGGTTGAATAATATTCTATTGTGTATATGTACCACATCTTCTTTATCCATTCATCTACTGATAGACACTTTAAGTATTTTTATTGAGAAAATTTCAGATTATCTTGGTCCATATTTCTTCAGGTAGAGATACCACAGCCATTTCCCTGTTTACAAGATCCCACTTATTGGGGCAAAGAACAAAGTATACATTCTAACCTGGGCATTTGGAAGAACAAATAAATTCTATTTGTGTTTATACGTATGTGTGTATTTGTGTATACATTTGATAAGTATTTGAAATAAGCCTAACCACTACAGCCTGCTTTAATTGATAATTCAGAATTTTGCATTAGTCTTTTAGGGATTGAAAATTACTAATTTAAATACTACAGAGGGGTAACAAGCTGTACCTAAACTCCATTTCTGGTTAAGTTCCTCGTTATGAACCACTTGATAGCTCATAAAATGTTTTCATTATTTGTAATGGGTTGTAGCAAAATCTTACTCAATGGCTTCTGTCCCAGAAATATAAAGCTATACTTAGACACCTGGTATGCCATGGTGGGGAAAAACAAAACAAAAATCAAGATTAGAGGTGAGAAAGACTAGATTTAAATTCTAATTCTAGCACTTTTTTTTTTTTTTTTTTTGTAGATAATTATTTTTTATTGAAGGGTAGTTGACACACAGTATTACATTACATTAGTTTCAGGTGTACAACATAGTGATTCAACATTTACATACATGACAATTCTAGGTACCAGCTATCACCATACCAAGCTGTTACAATATCTTGACTATATTCATTACATCCCGGTTACTTCTTATTTTACCATTGGAAGTGTATACTTTTTTTTCTTTTTTGTGAGGGCATCTCTCATATTTATTGATCAAATGGTTGTTAACAACAATAAAATTCTGTATAGGGGAGTCAATGCTCAATGCACAATCATTAATCCACCCCAAGCCTAATTTTCATCAGTCTCCAATCTTCTGAGGCGTAACAAACAAGTTCTTACATGGAGAACAAATTCTCACATAGTGAATAAGTTCTTACATAGTGAACAGTACAAGGGCAGCCATCACAGAAACCTTCGGTTTTGCTCATGCATTATGAACTATAAACAGTCAGTTCAAATATGAATACTCATTTGATTTTTATACTTGATTTATATGTAGATACCACATTTCTCTCTTTATTATTATTATTTTTAATAAAATGCTGAAGTGGTAGGTAGATACAAGATAAAGGTGGAAAACATAGTTTAGTGTTGTAAGAGAGCAAATGTAGATGATCATGTGTGTGCCTGTAGACTATGTGTTAATCCAAGCTAGACAAGGGCAATAAAACATCCACGTATGCAGAAGATTTCTTTCAGAACGGGGGGGTGAGGTTCTAAGCCTCACCTCTGTTGATCCCCAATTTCTCACCTGATGGCCCCCCTGCGACTGTGCCTGTCTTAGGTTGTTCCTCCCTTGAGGAATCTTACCTGTCTCTGGCTAACCAGTCATCTTCCAGGGCCATACAGGGAAATGTAAAGTTGGTAAGTGAGAGAGAAGCCTTATTGTTTGAAATGGTTAGCTTTTTACTTCTTTGCATATTTATGCCCTGTAGCTTCTATGCCCAGCATTTGTCTTGAGGTATCTCTACCACTTGGAAGAATTATGATACTCGGTAAATTTGATATGAGGCACGAATTCTATTTAAGGGTTGTAATTAGGAAGGAAGAAGAAAAGCTATAGAAGTAGCAGGTGGTAGAAAACATGGGAAGATTGATTATTTCTTTGACATATCTTCTTGTAGAGTAACTTAAGCATGTATAGGTTTTAAGCTACTACTTAAATTGCACACACACATTAACATAATAGGAGTATAGTTACATAACCAAAGCAAAACTGTAATTACCAGCCATCTCCAGTGAAACCAAGAAAACCAGTTAGGCACCTTAGGCATTTGTGAAAACTTATCTATGATATGGTGGATATTGTCCAACTGAACTTGAACAGTCTGAGAGAAATCAGACAAATTAAAACAACCCATTCCTGGGGAATGTTCACATCCCTCTGTTCTTTTAACAGTAAATAGTCTGTAGTTGTAAGATTTTGGAGTGCTACAATTTGCACTTCTCCTAATTCTTGGTTGAGTTCCAACAGTATAGATCCAGTCAAATTTGTTGTTTTACTGTATGCACAGGCCAGCTTAAATATCTCCTTCCTCATTCCCATGGCAAGTCCAGGAACTGGTGGGAAGAGTGCGTCTACAGCTGTAGCAGTGCGTGGATCTTTGTTGGGATTTTTTGATGATCGTCTTCTGGCATGAGTCTTCCAGAGAGAACTGATGTTGGAAGTTCTTTTTCATATCGTATCTTAGTTCATTTTCGGGGTAGCCCAATTAGGCTTTGATCCTCTGTATAAACACAGACCCTTTGCCTACACTTTTATATGCTCTTTATACTCTTGTGTAGAACTCATTGGAGGTTACCACACAGGAACTACCCCTTTTTTTTTTTTGGTATCACTAATCTACACTTACATGACGAATATTATGTTTACTAGGCTCTCCCCTATACCAGGTCCCCCCTATAAACCCCCTTACAGTCACTGTCCATCAGCGTAGCAAAATGTTGTAGAATCACTACTTGCCTTCTCTGTGTTGTACAGTCCTCCCTTTTCTCCTACCCCCCCATGCATGCTAATCTTAATACCCCTACTTCTCCCCACCCCTTATCCCTCCCTACCCACCCATCCTCCCCAGTCCCTTTCCCTTTGGTACCTGTTAGTCCATTCTCGAGTTCTGTGATTCTGCTGCTGTTTTGTTCCTTCAGTTTTTCCTTTGTTCTTATATTCCACAGATAAGTGAAATCATTTGATATTTCTCTTTCTCCGCTTGACTTGTTTCACTGAGCATAATACCCTCCAGCTCCATCCATGTTGCTGCAAATGCTTGGATTTGCCCTTTTCTTATGGCTGAGTAGTATTCCATTGTGTATAAATACCACATCTTCTTTATCCATTCATCTATCGATGGACATTTAGGTTGCTTCCAATTCTTGGCTATTGTAAATACTGCTGCGATAAACATAGGGGTGTACTGATCTTTCTCATACTTGATTGCTGCATTCTTAGGGTAAATTCCTAGGAGTGCAATGCCTGGGTCAAATGGTAGGTCTGTTTTGAGCATTTTGATGTACCTCCATACTGCTTTCCACAATGGTTGAACTAACTTACATTCCCACCAGCGGTGTAGGAGGGTTCCCCTTTCTCCACAGCCTCGCCAACATTTGTTGTTGTTTGTCTTTTGGATGGCATCCATCCTTACTGGTGTGAGGTGGTACCTCATTGTAGTTTTAATTTGCATTTCTCTGATAATTAGCGATGTGGAGCATCTTTTCATGTGTCTGTTGGCCATCTGTATTTCTTTTTTGGAGAACTGTCTGTTCAGTTCCTCTGCCCATTTTTTAATTGGGTTATTTGTTTTTTGTTTGTTGAGGCGTGTGAGCTCCTTATATATTCTGGATGTCAAGCCTTTATCGGATGTGTCATTTTCAAATATATTCTCCCATACTGTAGGGATCCTTCTTGTTCTATTGATGGTGTCTTTTGCTGTACAGAAGCTTTTCAGCTTAATATAGTCCCACTTATTCATTTTTGCTGTTGTTTTCCTTGCCCGGGGAGATATGTTCAAGAAGAGGTCACTCATGTTTATGTCTAAGAGGTTTTTGCCTATGTTTTCTTCCAAGAGTTTAATGGTTTCATGACTTACATTCAGGTCTTTGATCCATTTTGAGTTTACTTTTGTTTATGGGGTTAGACAATGGTCCAGTTTCATTCTCCTACAGGTAGCTGTCCAGTTTTGCCAGCACCATCTGTTGAAGAGACTGGCATTTCGCCATTGTATGTCCATGGCTCCTTTATCAAATATTAACTGACCATATATGTCTGGGTTAATGTCTGGATTCTCTAGTCTGTTCCATTGGTCTGTGGCTGTGTTCTTGTGCCAGTACCAAATTGTCTTGATTACTATGTCCTTATAGTAGAGCTTGAAGTTGGGGAGTGATATCCCCCCTACTTTATCCTTCTTTCTCAGGATTGCTTTGGCTATTCGGGGTCTTAGGTGTTTCCATATGAATTTTTGAATTATTTGTTCCAGTTCATTGAAGAATGTTGCTGGTAGTTTCATAGGGATTGCATCAAATCTGTATATTGCTTTGGGCAGGATGGCCATTTTGACGATATTAATTCTTCCTAGCCATGAGCATGGGATGAGTTTCCATCTGTTAGTGTCCCCTTTAATTTCTCTTAAGAGTGACTTGTAGTTTTCAGAGTATAAGTCTTTCACTTCTTTGGTTAGGTTTATTCCTAGGTATTTTATTTTTTTATGCAATTGTGAATGGAGTTGTTTTCCTGATTTCTCTTTCTGTTGGTTCATTGTTAGTATATAGGAAAGCCACAGATTTCTGTGTGTTGATTTTGTATCCTGCAACTTTGCTGTATTCCGATATCAGTTCCAGTAGTTTTGGGCTGGAGTCTTTAGGGTTTTTTATGTACAGTATCATGTCATCTGCAAATAGTGACAGTTTAACTTCTTCTTTACCAATCTGGATTCCTTGTATTTCTTTGTTTTGTCTGATTGCCATGGCTAGTACCTCCAGTACTATGTTAAATAACAGTGGAGAGAGAGGGCATCCCTGTCTAGTTCCTGATCTCAGAGGAAATGCTTTCAGCTTCTCGGTGTTCAATATAATGTTGGCTGTGGGTTGATCATAGATGGCCTATATTATGTTGAGGTACTTGCCCTCTATTCCCATTTTGCTGAGAGTTTTTATCATGAATGGATGTTGAACTTTGTCAAATACTTTTTCAGCATCTATGGAGATGATCATGTGGTTTTTGTCTTTCTTTTTGTTGATGTGGTGGATGATGTTGATGGACTTTCGAATGTTGTACCATCCTTGCATCCCTGGGATGAATCCCACTTGGTCATGATGTACGATCCTTTTGATGTATTTTTGAATTCGGTTTGCTAATATTTTGTTGAGTATTTTTGCATCTACGTTCATCAGGGATATTGGTCTGTAGTTTTCTTTTTTTGGTGGTGTCTTTGCCTGGTTTTGGTATTAGGGTGATGTTAGCTTCATAGAATGAGTTTGGGAGTATCCCCTCCTCCTCTATTTTTTGGAAAACTCTAAGGAGAATGGGTATTATGTCTTCCCTGTATGTCTGATAAAATTCCGAGGTAAATCCATCTGGCCCGTGGGTTTTGTTCCTGGGTAATTTTTTGATTACCACTTCAATTTCGTTGCCGGTAATTGGTCTGTTTAGATTTTCTGTTTCTTTCTGGGTCAATCGTGGAAGATTGTATTTTTCTAGGAAGTTGTCCCTTTCTCCTAGGTTTCCCAGCTTGTTAGCATATAGGTTTTCATAGTATTCTCTAATAATTCTTTGCATTTCCGTGGGGTCTGTCGTGATTTTTCCTTTCTCGTTTCTGATACTGTTGATTTGTGTTGACTCTCTTTTCTTCTTAATAAGTCTGGCTAGAGGCTTATCTATTTTGTTTATTTTCTCGAAGAACCAGCTCTTGGTTTCATTGATTTTTGCTATTGTTTTATTCTTCTCAATTTTATTTATTTCTTCTCTGATCTTTATTATGTCCCTCCTTCTGCTGACCTTAGGCCTCATTTGTTCTTCTTTTTCCAATTTTGATAATTATGACATTAGACCATTCATTTGGGATTGTTCTTCCTTTTTTAAATATGCTTGAATTGCTATATACTTTCCTCTTAAGACTGCTTTTGCTGCGTCCCACAGAAGTTGGGGCTTAGTGTTGTTGTTGTCATTTGTTTCCATATATTGCTGGATCTCCATTTTGATTTGGTCATTGATCCATTGATTATTTAGGAGCGTGTTGTTAAGCCTCCATGTGTTTGTGAGCCTCTTTGCTTTCTTTGTACAGTTTATTTCTAGTTTTATGCCTTTGTGGTCTGAAAAGTTGGTTGGTAGGATTTCGATCTTTTGGAATTTTCTGAGGCTCTTTTTGTGTCCTAGTATGTGGTCTATTCTGGAGAATGTTCCATGTGCACTTTAGAAGAATGTATATCCTGTTGCTTTTGGATGTAGAGTTCTATAGATGTCTATTAGGTCCATCTGCTCTACTGTGTTTATCAGTGCTTCCGTGTCCTTACTTATTTTCCGCCCAGTTGATCTATCCTTTGGGGTGAGTGGTGTGTTGAAGTCTCCTAGAATGAATGCATTGCAGTCTATTTCCCCCTTTAGTTCTGTTAGTATTTGTTTCACATATGCTGGTGCTCCTGTGTTGGGTGCATATATATTTAGAATGGTTATATCCTCTTGTTGGACTGAGCCCTTTATCATTATGTAGTGTCCTTCTTTATCTCTTGTTACTTTCTTTGTTTTGAAGTCTATTTTGTCTGATATTAGTACTGCAACCCCTGCTTTCTTCTCGCTGTTGTTTGCTTGAAATATGTTTTTCCATCCCTTGACTTTTAGTCTGTACATGACTTTGGGTTTGAGGTGAGTTTCTTGTAAGCAGCATATAGATGGGTCTTGCTTTTTTATCCATTCTATTACTCTATGTCTTTTGATTGGTGCATTCAGCCCATTAACATTTAGGGTGACTATTGAAAGATATGTACTTATTGCCATTGCAGGCTTTAAATTCGTGGTTACCAAAGGTTCAAGGTTAGCCTCTTTAGTATCTTACTGCCTAACTTAGCTCGCTTATTGAGCTGTTATATACACTGTCTGGAGATTCTTTTCTTCTCTCCCTTCTTATTCCTCCTCCTCGATTCTTCATATGTTGGGTGTTTTGTGCTGTGCTCTTTCTGGGAGTGCTCCCATCTAGAGCAGTCCCTGTAAGATGTTCTGTAGGGGTGGTTTGTGGGAAGCAAATTCCCTCAGCTTTTGTTTGTCTGGGAATTGTTTAATCCCACCCTCATATTTGAATGATAGTCGTGCTGGATAAAGTATCCTTGGTTCAAGGCCCTTCTGTTTCATTGTATTAAATATATCATGCCATTCTCTTCTGGCCTGTAGGGTTTCTGTCGAGAAGTCTGATGTTAGCCTGATGGGTTTTCCTTTATAGGTGACCTTTTTCTCTCTAGCTGCCTTTAAAACTCTTTCTTTGTCCTTGATCTTTGCCATTTTAATTATTATGTGTCTTGGTGTTGTCCTCCTTGGATCCTTTCTGTTGGGGGTTCTGTGTATTTCCGTGGTCTGTTCGATTATTTCCTCCCCCAGTTTGGGGAAGTTTTCAGCAATTATTTCTTCTAAGTTACTTTCCATCTCTTCCTCTCTCTTCTTCTTCTGGAACCCCTATAATACAGATATTGTTCCTTTTGGATTGGTCACACAGTTCTCTTAACATTGTTTCATTCCTGGAGATCCTTTTATCTCTCTCTATTTCAGCTTCTATGCGTTCCTGTTCTCTGGTTTCAATTCCATCAATGGCCTCTTGCATCCTATCCATTCTGCTTATAAACCCTTCCAGAGTTTGTTTCATTTCTGCGATCTCCTTTCTGGCTTCTGTAATCTCCCTCCGGACTTCATCCCATTTCTCTTGCGTATTTCTCTGCATCTCTGTCAGCATGTTTATGATTCTTATTTTGATTTCTTTGTCAGGAAGACTGGTTAGGTCTGTCTCCTTCTCTGGTGTTGTCTCTGTGATCTTTGTCTGCCTGTAGCTTTGCCTTTTCATGGTGATAGGAATAGTTTGCAGAGCTGGGACGAGTGACGGCTGGAAGAACTTCCCTTCTTGTTGGTTTGTGGCCCTCCTCTCCTGGGAGAATAGCGACCTCTAGTGGCTTGTGCTGGGCAGCTGCGCGCAGACAGGGTTTCTGCTTCCTGCCTGGCTGCTATGGAATTTATCTCCGCTGTTGCTGTGGGCGTGGCCTGGTTCAGGCCTCTGCTCCCAAGTGGTGGAGTCGCGGTGGAGGGGGAGCGGCCTGGAGGCTATTTATCTCCATAAGGGGCCTACCTGCTCCCTGCAGCCCAGGGGTTAGGGTGCCCAGAGATCACCGGATTCCCTACCTCTGGATTAAGTGTCCCACCCTGCCCCTTTAAGACTTCCAGAAAGCACCCGCCAAAACAAAAGAATGACCACACCAAAAAAAAAAAAAAAAGGTGGCCGCTCGTTTTTCTTTACTCACCGGTGTTGCTGCCCTGTTTCCCTAGTATTGGGGGCCCTATCCCTTTAAGACTTCCAAAAAGCGCTCGCCAAAACAAAACAGCAAAAAAAAATGGTCTCTCACTTTTCTCATGTCCTCCAGCGCCCGGCCTCCGGTGCCCGCTCACTGTTCTTGCTGCCCTGTTTTCCTAGTATCCAGAGCCCTGCACTCTGGCCCGGATGGCTGGGGCTGGGTGTTCGGCAGTCCTGTGCTCTGTCTCCCTCCCGCTCTGCCTATTCTTCTCCAGCCGGGAGTTGGGGGGATGGGCGCTCGGCTCCCGCCGGGCCGGGGCTTGTATCTTACCCCCTTCGCGAGGCACTGGGTTCTCTCAGGTGCAGATGTGGTCTGGATATTGTCCTGTGTCCTCTGGTCTTTATTCTAGGAAGGGTTGTCTTTGTTATATTTTCATAGATATATGTGGTTTTGGGAGGAGATTTCCGCTGCTCTACTCACGCCGCCATCTTCCGTCCCTCCCTAATTCTAGCACTTCTTAAAAGTTATTATAATACTCAGGATAAGAAACATACTTCAGTAAAAATTGCTAATCTGAAGAATATTAGCGGCTATAGAACCTAAGGTATATAACTGATGAACCCTGATAATTACACTCATCATCTAACAAATAAAACTAAAAATTGAGGGCCTGCCATACGTAAGACAGTACCCTAGGTGCAATAGCAGATACAAAACATATCAAGTAGAGATCTTCTGGGAGCTTACAGCTCAGATAGAGAGCAGTGAGACAAATATACAAATGAGTGTAGCACAAAGCAGTATGAGAGCAGTGATAAATGTGCTACCGATAAAAGACTCCAGAAGAGGCTATCACTTAGTTCTGAGCAATATGACTTATCACTTTAGTGTGATAAAGAGTATTTTAATAACAAGTAGCCTAAGCCATACCTTGGGCAACAGCTGAGACCTGTTTCTGAGCCTGACCATCCAGATGTTCTACCTCCAAACAACCAATATGTATTGCTAGTCACTTCATCTGTTGTGTCCACTCAGATTTAGAAAGGGGAACTTCCACAAAGACAGTATTTATAGGACACAGGAGAAGTTCCAAGCAGCACATCTACAGGTTGTAAGAACAAATTTATACATGAAATATTAACCATAGCACCTGGAATGTTCTTAAAAATCTAATCATACAGAGTAGTGTGGGGAAAATGCCCAAGCAGTGTTCTCTAGATCCCAGAATTGTAGACAACTGTGACCAGGACAGTTGGAGAGGTAAGTATAAAATCCACAAGACAGAAAAAAAGAAATGATAGCCATTCTCAAGCAACTACCAAACATGCAAGAAGATCCTGAGTCACATGCCTGAGCCAGCCCTTCTCTCTGTGGTGGTCAGAGAGGTCTATGGGCAAGCGAAAGAGCATTGGATTGAAAGGTGGGTGGGCAGCGGGGGAGCACAAAGTTGGTGGGAGACCTGGGTTCAGGTGTAAGCTCTGCCACTGACTTAATGGGTGTTCTTACATTAATCATTTACCCTCATATAATTTCAGTTTTTTCATCGGTACAGTGGCTCTTTCAGACATATTAGTCTCTTATATTTCTAAAAGTATATGAAAAGCTGGTAGGATTTTGGATGATAGAGTTGATGACGCAGGAACAATACGTATTCCATGTGGAGAGAGTGACATTATTTAAGGAACAAAGAGAAAATAATGCAAAACTTGAGTGCTGAACTCTTCACAGTAAATCAGTGGACTCCTTAAAATAATGATGAAGGTGGTCCAAGCATGATTATCTTTGTCCTCCCCTATTAAAAGGTGGCCTGTCTCTGTATCCCTAGTGCTAGTGTGTTGCCTAATATAAAGTTGGTGCTTAATGAATATTTGTGAGAGGGAAAAAAGGGAAAAGAAATGGAAGGGAATGAAGTGGGGAGGGAAGTAAGCAAGTTAGTTGATTCATGAAGTCCTCACACAACAGGTGCCACATTTTATGGCAGAGATCTCTATATTTAATGGCCTTTCATATCTGCGACAGTCTGTTTTAAAACAGAGCTGTTTACTTAGAATGCATTTATCATAAACAATATTTGTGTTCAAAGGGCTTCCAGCTGTGGTAGCTTTTAGAAGGTCCCTTTGTTGTGTGTACTACTGTCATAAGAAGTCATTTCTGCCCAGCTTGTCAATTTCATTTATTCAAATGGGGCTGCTTTGTGGATGAGCTATCTTTTTCTTCCTTAATTTTTACCGCAGACAATAAATTTTGTATGCATAGAAAGACAATTTATTCATTCAATAGATGCTTATTGAACACCTCCCAAAAACCAGGCAGTGTGCGAAACACATGGAATACAGAGGTGTGTGATATAGTCAAGGTCCCTGCCTTTATGATGCTCAACAGTGGCATGGGGGAATCTCACATTAAATAAATAATTATGTAATAATTAATTAATCGCAAGTATGATAAATGTTTTAAAGGGAAAGTAGAGACTGTACCTAAAGAGAAATCTAAACTAATTTGGAGGGATAGGATTAAGAAAGCAAGGTAAAATTAAAATTTTAAACAACTATTTCCCCATTTAAAATATAGACAACTAAGTTTATTCCCATAGGTTTTTTATTTTATATTAGGGAAATCTGAATTTGGAAAGGCTTATTTGTCCACAGAGTCATAGAAACCTTAGAAATTCAGTCCTGCAATAAATAAGTGACTGAAAAGGGAGACATTATTTACCCAAGAACACACACTTGCTACTGGCAGGGCTAGGACTTAAACTTAGGTCTGCTAAGCCTCCCATTACCTCTCCTCAGTGACAAAAAGTGAAAATATTACATATCAAATACAGATCATCCATAGCCAAGTGAACTCTTAAGTGGCCACTCTGTGCAAACTTGTGTATTGAGTGGAAGAAGGAGTTTACAGAGTGATGAATTAGGCAAATGCAAATAGAAACAGGCAAAATATGTCTTATCAGACTGATTCTATCTGGTCATAATAAAACCTTAGTATATAGACCAAAGTGGAAAATACCCAGTTGGAATTAATGAAAATATATTTAAAAGAATGTGCTTATATTTCATTAAATTATAAATACTAACAGCTAAGTATAAGTCTCCAAGTAGTTTTTAAAACCCACTTTTAGTCATGTGTAATATTATATAACATGTAAATTATTCTGACTTTTTGAAGCCTGAGTGATCTCTCCATTGGGTTAAACATTGTTCATGGTATTTTGTTCCAATATATACCTTTTCATCATAGCTAGTATGGCAATTAGCTTCAGGTCAGCAACTTCTAATTCTTTGTAATTTTTTATTTGAAAGATTGGAAATCAATGAAATGTTACTGTTGGTTGAATCATTGAAAACTAAAATGAGTATGAGACTTCAGGGAGAAGACCAGTCTTAAATAAGTGTCAGAGCACCTAAAGCAGTTCTGAGCATATACTTCCCCTTGAGTAAGCATATATTGAGCTAGGGAGACAAAAAGTTAAGAAGTATTCAGTTAAACCATATGAAATTTCCATTATTATAGGTCAAAAACAGTCAAATATTGGTGACTTCATTAATTAAGCCTATTACACAAAATAACCAAAAAGGGAACCTATACTCTAATGTCTACAGGTGTGGGTATTTATTAAATATAAGTACATGTATATTGGCTGTACTCTGGAATTTAACACATGAGAAATTCTGATAGTTTAATTAACTTAAAATTTCATATTATATCATGATCAAAATGTAGGCAGATAGCATAATCTCTTCAGAAGCTGAAAATATTCTAAAAGATATTAACTTAGATAACTTCTGTTATCCACACTTCATGGATGTGAATACTATGGGTAAATACTTACTTGACAACCAAGCCTTAGTGGTATGGTGTGGACTTAAATTAACCAGGGTATTTTGCTTTCAGCTTCTTTCTATATCAACCGGGGGCAGTAGGCAGGGGACAGATTTTCAAGTCCTTTACTCCCAGTCCTTAGTCCAAATTCTGACAATCTTCAGGTTTCTAATTGGAAAAACCAGGAGGAAAAGGTGAAAATGAACTCAGTATTAGGTACTTTGCTAGACAATTTAAATACTGTTGCTTTTAATTCTTACAACAACCCTATGAGACAAATATTATTTGTTTTACAGTTGAGGAAACTGAGACCTAGTGAGGTTAAATAACTTGCCCAAGGTCACACAGTTTGTAAGCTTCAAACATTCTTAGTTTCACTATACACTGTGCTACTCATCCTATTGTTTGTTTGCTTATTTATATACTTTGCTTATGTATACACTTTAGAAGGGCCTTGTTTAATTATAATGAAGTCACACAGGAGTAAGATGGGGGATTCATTGTTTTTTCTTTAAAAGAAATAATACGGTAGAACACATTTGAATCTTTTCCTTTCTTTTAAGGATGAACGTGAAGCCAGAGAAAATGTGAAGAGAGAGCAGGATGAGGCCTATCGCCTTTCACTGGAGGCTGACAGAGCGAAGGTAGGTTCGGTCAAGGAACTTCTGGGATAAAGAACTCAATCCAGATATTCTTTCATTATTTAAGTGCCAGCCCTTTTATCACTTTGATCCCTAAAAATGTTGGGTTTGCAGTGGAAAAAGCTAGATTCAATTAACAGAAAGAATATAATTCTACCCCTGGTTCTTAAAAGCATGCTCATTCTGACAATAGTTTTTCAAAACTCATGTGAAATGAAAATTAAAAATAGGCTAGTATCTATTTTATTTGTTTCTTTAATCAGTCTATGGTAAAACCTAGCAATTTTTAAAAAGCTCTTCAGATTCAGTCAGGGTTGACAACCACTGATTTATTCAATTCTCCTTGAGCATCTGCTTCTGTACTGGATTTTAAAGGAGGGAAAAGATGAATAAGCGTAAAAGTTTCTGCCCCCTAAAGGCTTACAATGTGTAGAGTAGCTTAAATCAAGAAAACAGATAGCTGTAAAACTTAGGCAAGAACCCTAAATGTTGTAAAGGAAGCACTGAGTTCTATGAGAAGTTAGTGAACAGGAGTTTCAGTGAAAAGTTTTTTTGGAGAGCCAAGAAGTAGGAATGTATTGGGGAGGATTTCATAGAAGAGGTTTCATAGTATATGTGAACTAGATAGAAAAAGAGGAGTAGGAGAGAAGTAATGTATACTAAGTAATTTAATAGCAAGTTTCACTTATAAAAAAGTTAGCCATCTAACAAGGAGCCAGAATGCATGGTTGTACGATAGAGGCTGATGTGGAAGAAAGCTTGACTTTTAGGTAGAGGAGAGGGAACAGAAAAGACCTGAACCGAAGACTAGAGACAGGTTCTGAAGTGTGTGTTCTTGAATGCCACACCTCCCAGAGCTACCAGGTGTTTGAATAGGAGCCTGTGATGATTGGAGACAAGTGCTTTGTTGTTGCTTTCATTTCTATAGGAAAGAGCATTTCCATAGTCACAGTGTACCTCTGCACCGTACTGGGAAGGAGCTCCTTTTTTTTTTTTTTCTAAAGTAAACCAGTCCTTACTGAGTGCTGGCTACCTTTCTCTTTTATCAACAGAGGGAAGCTCATGAGAGAGAGATGGCAGAACAGTTTCGTTTGGAGCAGATTCGCAAAGAGCAAGAAGAAGAGCGTGAGGTAGGGTGTAATTTTTAGAAAAGGTATTCAAAAGCTAGGTTTATTTGTACTGCATCTGATTCTGAGGCTATTAGCATTTCTTCCAACTTACTTCTTTCTGCTTTTCCCAGACTCATTTTAATATATACAATCTAACCTTTCCTTAGAAGAGTCATTCCTGATCTGTTCAATGGAACTCTCAGAAAATTTGACCTTCTGAATTCATGGTCTTCTATCCTTTTCAATTCCTTTCCCCATGTTTTTCCTGACAGATCCTTCTGTCCTTCCTGGTATCCTTCTACCCCAAGAACACAAATACTATATTCTGCCCTTTTCCCAGGCTTCACTTTACCCACCAAAAGACACTGTGAGTTACTTCTGTGACATCTTGCACTGGGCCCCTAACTATGGGAAATCCATTTAGCTTAGAGGAATTTTTTTCCCTTGATTTCATGTCATGTCAATAACAATATTGAGATTGTTCATTCACTCATTTTGCACATTTTTTGAATACTTAGTACATGCCCCAAATCTGTTAGGAGGTAGGGATACAGATATTGGATCCTCCCCTCCAGAAGTCCATAATCTTGTAAAAATAAAATTGCTACACCATATATAAATCTTATTATAAAGATTTTCCTAAAGTGCAGGGATAACAAAAAGAAAAGGTGTCAAATGACTTCCTAGGATGGCTTCACAAAAAAGGATTTTTTAGATCTTTTTTTCTAGATAGGGGTTTAATATTTAATAGCAAGATTCACTTATAAAAAAGGAAGCCACCTAACAAGTGATGGAAAGGCCTGGAGAGTCCTAACTTGGGCTGAAAACTCCATTAGTCCATCATTCTTGGTCAGAGAATGCTACCTCATACTTATTCAACAAATGTTTTTGAACAGGAACTGTGCTGAGCTCTGAAAGAGAAACTAATAATAACAACATTTCTGCCTGCAAGAGAGATTACATCTTGCATGGAAGATACAGTATGTCTACAAGTACCAGCAAATCAAAGAAAAAGATGCTACATAACATTGGAGAAGTAAAAGCAAAATACTTAGGGAGTTCAGGAGCAAAGTAAAAGTCTTCTACAGTTTTGAGAAGCAGACAATACTGCTGAAAAAGTGATATTTGAGCCAGGTCTTGAAAGATGTGTAATATTTCACTGTTTGGAAATCAGTGTTTATTCATGTTCAAACACATTTTTGAGTGCCTGTCACATATGTACAAGATACTATGCCTGACAAACCCTAGTCTCTGTAAGTTGAGAACTGTCAATAATGAAAAGTAGAAAATATTTTGTTGAGCATCCTCTGAGTACAAATACTCTGCTAGCTGCTTTACATATGCGTACTCAATGGCCATTAAAACAAGCTGCAAGGTTAGAGATTTCTCCTTACAAGTGAGAAAATGGAAGCTCATTGAGAAGGCCCACATAGAAATGGGAACAGCTGAGGTTCTCACCTCGGTCCTTGCAACTGCAAAGGTCACACTATTTCTTACTCCTTTTCAGTGCAAGGCTATATATCATTGTATGTATCTGTAGGAATCATGTATACAGAGCATCACAAAAGTTAAGAGAGAGATTTGTCACTCTACTTTTCATCTATTTCAAGAAATAGAGCTTAAAAATTGAGGGCTCTCCGTCTTTCATGCTCTCTTTTACAAATGTTCACTCTCTCTTAATAGTGTGTCATTAACCATATACTTGCTAAATGCCAAGTGTACACAATACATTGAATATTCTGGGCCTAGAGCTTGGTAGCAAATGTACTTCTTCTCATGACTTACCTTATTTACCCTGGGATAAAATTTTCTCTCTTTCCAAATACAAATAAACCCTGTCTTCTCATACAAGACCCCATAAACATCCTTTAGCACATATCTTGCCCCAGTGCATGTGTCCATCTTTAAACATGGGAAAGGATGGGCACAGAGGAAGGGAGGACAAGTTATATTTTGCAAATAGCCATCACTTGCACTTGTCCACTGTTGTGCTCCCAAAAAGCCAAGTTCATTCAGGTAATGCTATGTACTCTATCCCCATTCTCCCAGGGTCACAATTAGAGGTTCTTATAATCCCACCATTAAGAAACAGTTTATGCTCTGCATATCTTAATTTAATTCAATCTTATAAAACTTATGTTGACTCCTTTTTTCATGGATCACCAATTAACATATTTCAGCACACCAGCACACAACAAACAACTCTTTGGGAAAAGGTGGTATTGTGCAACCTCTGAAGAAACTGAGACCCAGAGAGATTATACAGTTTGCTTGTGGTCGCCAAACTGGTTTTTACATAATCTGGACTAGAAGCCAGGTCATCTGACTTTTCACAGTAACACTGCCTCCCCTTCTAATCAGAAATCCTAACCCATATAATTGTATTGAGAAACAAGAGTAATTTTATTATTTTGATATCTTTAGTATTTCAAAGTCCTTTAGAGAAATTAAGTATTGAATAGTCAAATCACCTTAGTTACAGGGAATCCTTAGTAATTGGCCTCATTTTGCTGTGTGGCAACTGTTAGAGTGAAATCAATAAAATGGAGAAAGGCATTTTGATCTGATCTTTGGCATCATAAAGAGAAAGGTTTTAAACTCTGAATACAAAAGTTAACCAGAGACCAGAGAAAACTCTTCATCTCAGACTTTCGGGGAAGTTTTCAGTTATATTCCTCAGAAATGTTTGGATGAACAAGAGAAACTATAGTCTCTTAAGAAGGATATTTGTGGCTCATTTACATGTTTGCAAATAATTCTTTTACTTGTTTTTTATTTCTAAAGTACTAATATGTATCCATGGACAGTTGAGTAAATTAATTAATTTCAAAATTAAAAATACAAGAAGGCTTTAAGATTGTTCTGAAGGAAACACAAAGAAGTGGCAATAAAAATCTCCCATTTTACTAATTTATGTATTTACTTATTCTTTCCAAAACAAGTTTCAAATAATTTTCATAAATACATGCAATTCAAATGGGTTTAAGAAAGAAAGAAAAGATACAGTAATCAGGAAAAGGGCAAATAAAAGAAGATAAAAGCCAAGATTATGATTAACAGGTTGACAATAGACAGTCCAGCTCATGTACCAACTGCATGTGAAAGTATTCTGTACTGTTGCTCAAGATGACCCACAAAATTTGTTCTATGCTTCTCTTGGGCTAAAAATATATATATATGGTCATTTATAAGTTTCACACTGTAGCATCAGATAAAAGCCAGCCTCTGGAAAGGAGCCCAGATTTTTCAAACACCAAGAACTTAGAGCATTGTTTCCTGTGGTTCCCCTTCAAGAGGAAGCTGTGCAATAGGGTGAATACTACCCCCAACCATACCCAATAGCTATAATAGCAATAGCAAGTCTTGTGTAACAGCTTCTTATGACCAAGCAGTTCAATGTCATAAAACCAAAGTGCGGTTTAGCAAAAGCATCTCTGCAAAGGCCCAAATAATATACTTTTCTGTTAGTCCAGTTTAAAGGATGGATTTCATGGCAACTAGAGAAGTATATGAACTACATATCCTTTGAGAAATCCTTCTTGAATATTGCTGGGTTGTTTTGGGGTTGGTTTTTATTTTGTTTTTGTTTTTTTGGCAGGGGGAATGTTGCCAAGTTTTTAGTATATAGAGGTTTCAGCTAAGATTTTTGACTCCCGGGTCTTTTAATCAATTAGTAGGAAGTAAGTATTTCTTAATCTCCTTCTGAATGCAAATAACTAAATCAGGTCCTATGAATACAATACTATATGTGTGAGACAGACCCTACCCTCAAGGAGCTCACTGTCTAATACAGGATGGTAAATGAATACAAAATAACTATAGGAAAAAATACTGTGCTTTTAAAAACCATGAAATAGCACAGAGTGCTAAAGCTTTGTGGAGGAAGATGATTTCTGACATGTAAGACAACAAGAAAGACTTCGTGGAGGAAGGAAGATTTGGAGAATTGGTAGATTTTGAAGGTTAAAGATGAAGTAGAAGAACATTTTGGATGGACTGATGAATAGATGGATGGTTGGGTGGATGGGGAAAGATAGGGCATGGACTGGATAATAATGAACAAAAGAATGAACTTCCTCAGGGAACAGTAAATGGACAAATTTAGAACACAGTCTAAAAATTACAGATGAGGCTAAAAGGGCCAAGTTTTATAGAATCATGGGTAGGAGGGAATAGGCACAAAACTATTATCTTTTGCTGCTGGTTCCCTCAAACAGGGAAGAAAAATGTTACATTCTTGCCCATCTACCCAAAGTTGTTTTCTTTCATGCCCTGGTGCCTCTGCAAGTAGAAAATGTTAAGTAATATTGAAGACTATAAAATGAAAGAAGAGCATGGAATTAGAAGCCTTGGTACTTCCCTTCAATTTTCTGACTTAATGTTTCACAACCATCTTACAAAGTGGATAAGGGAGATAGTATCATTACCATCTTACAGATGAACAAAATAAGACCATAGCAGGATTAAAAAGCCTATTTTAAAATTCTTACCTTAACATTTGCCTGATAAATACAGAACCAAAGCTCTTATCTGATAATTCTTTCTGTGACATTGGAAAATGAAGTGGGACCATAAAATAGGTTATTAAAGTAAAACTGCTCTTCATAATTTGTGTTTTTACTTTATGTACATTGTTTCTTGTCACGTAAAGATAACACCATTACACTGGGCCGTAAGATAGTCAACCCTGCCATCATCACTGTCACTGTCTGTTGAATAATTGATATGAATTAAACTCTGTGCTGAACACTTTACAGACATTATCTTATTGAGTCTCTACAACAGCTTAATAAGGGAGGGGCCAGTATATAAATACACCTTATTATTTATGAGACCGTATATCCACAATTTCTCAATTTATGTATTCTGATGTTGTCTTCATGACATTAGAATAGATTAGAAATTCTATTTTCATAGTATCTAAATCACAACCTACTTACTGTTCTTCATATACAGAAGCAGACATCAGTCATTATCTGAATTTTGTTTTAAGAAATATGATCATTTGCCTTGATTAACTTTATCTAGCAGTGAGGCTATATTTATAATAAGCTATTCATATTCTTTAGAAGGATGATCGGTTGCCAGAAGCAGAGAATGGCTGCAGAATTGCATTAGACCAACTGTTCCTATATAGGATCTATTCTGTTCCTTTGATGATCTCATCTGTTATCATGACTTAAAATACTGTCTATACTTTTAACTCCCAAATTTATATCTCCAGCTCCTCTCTTTTCCTGAACTCCAGATTGAATATCTAATTGCTAGCTAATCATGTTCACTTAGATGTCTAATAGACATCCCAAACTGTTTAACATGTCTTAAACTGAACAACTGATCTTACCCACTCAAACCTTCTTCTGCAGTCTCCCTTATCTTAATAAGTGGAAACTCTTTCCATTTGTTTGAGTCATAAACCTTGGAATCATCCTTGACTTCTCTCTTTCATATCCATATTTAATGAGCAAGTCTTACTTGCTGTATCTTCAAAATACATGCAGAATTGAAGAGCTTCTCACTAACTCCACCACTTACCACCCTCATCCAAGCCACCATTATGTTTCCTGGTTTGCTTAAGCAGCCTCCCAACTTGATTCCATGCCTCCATTTTTGCTTTTCCTATGTCTTTTAATAAATCCTTTAAAAATCAATTGGCGTATCATCTCACTTCAAAAACCCACAGTGGTTTTATATCTCAAAATAAAAACTAAAATCTTTACAATAATTCCAATCAACATCTCTACAGGATTTAAAGAAATCAACAGAATGATTCTAAAATGTATATGAAAATGCAATAGAACATTTTTGAAAAAGAAATGTTCAAAATTTCTTGAAGGACTCACCTTATCCAAGTTTAAGACAATTTAATTAAGACAGTGTGGAAACTGGCAAAGGACAAACCCATAGATCAATGAAACAGAACAAATAATCCAGAAATAGACCTATACATATATGGTTAATTTATTTTAGACCAAGGTGTAAAAGGCAATTTAATGGAGAAAGGATAGTGTTTTCAAATTATGATGCAAGTATTGGATATCCATATGCAAAAAAAATTGTAAGGACACAGAACAATAAAAAACTTTGTCCATATCTTGTATTACATGTAAAAATTAACTCAAAATGGGTCATAGACCTAAACATAAAATCTAAAACTATTAAAGCCCCAGAAGATGACACAGGAGAAAATCTTCATGATCTTGAGTTGAGCAGATTTCTTAGATCTGACACCAAAAGCACAATCCATAAAATAACAAATATCTAAATTAGACTTCATCAAAATAAGAACTTCTGTTCAAAAGTCACTGATAAGAAATTGAAAAGACAAGCCACGGACTGAAAGAAAATCATATATCTAATGTCCAAAATACATGGTGAACTCTGAAAATTCAGAGTAATACAAATAACCCAAGTTTTTAAATGGGTAAAATATTTGAACAACACTTCATCAAAGAAGATATATACGAGGGCAAATAAACATAAAAAGATGCTCAACATTTTTAGTCATTAAAGAAATGCAAATTAAACTACAACCAAAACACACCATTTAGAATGGCTTTTTTTAAAAAGGGACAATACCAACTATTGGCAAAGATGAAGAGTAACTGGAGTTCTTATACATTAATATGAGAATAATTAGTGATACATCCTTGTTGGAAAATAATTTGACACTTTCTTATAAATACACATGCACCTATCCTATAGTCCAGCAGTCATACGCCTAGGTATTTTCACCTAGTGTTAGTAACAGTAAAATTTACATTCATACAAAACTCTGTTTATAAATGCTTATAGTGTCTGTATTTGTAGTCACCCAAAATTGGAAACTCATAGCCCTCAACTGAAGGAGTAAACATGGTGTATCTGTACAATGGATACCACTCAGCAATAAATAAAAACAAATTATTGATATAATCAATAACAGATGAATTTCAAATGCATTACACTAAGTGAAGGAAGCCATTTATGTTATATTTATGATTATATAACATTCTGGAAAAGACAAATCTAGGAAAAGAAAACAGATCAGAGGTTGCCAGGGACAGGGGAAATTTGATAGAACTGTACTTTTATCTTTTTATCTTGATTGGGTGATGATGGTTATGCACATGTATGCATAAAAGGATGCATTTTACTGAATATAAGTTATACCTTAATTTAAAAATAGGAAGTCATTAAGTGGGCTACTCAAGGCCATGTGAGATTTCATCATCCTTCTCCTTTGGTTCCTCTTTAACTTCAGCTCCTACCGCTCTCCTCCACCATCCTGCTCCAGCTGCGTTGGCTGCCTTGCTATTCCTCAGTCAAGTGAGGCACCAGGGCTTGGCAGTTACCATGACTTCTGCCTATAATACTTCTCTCAGATGTAAATGTGACTCCCTCTCCCCTTCAGGCCTTTGCTCACTGAAGCCTGAATATTTGTTCATTAAGGTCTACTATGTTCTTCCCTTTTACCAGCACTCCCTGCACTGTCTCCATAACACTTATCACTTTGTGATAAACTATATTTTCCTATGTGTATGTTTATTGTCTTTCTACCACCCTGCTAAAATACAGGCTCCATGTAAGCAGAACTTAACCTATTTTGTTCACTACTATTTTCCCACCGTCAGGAATAATGCCTGGCAGATAGGGGGTTCTCAGTAAGAATTCATGGAATTAATGAATGCTAGCTTTAATCTATTTTCACACTGTGCTTTAACCAGCTACAAACTGTTATTTGGTGAGTACTCATAGAAGCCTAGGAGATGGTGTGTCTGTGCATGTATTTATGTATGTGCACATACACACACATGTGTGTGTAAATTAAGCCAGTCTTTGATTCTTATTGTAAGAGATTGGTTTAATTGTATATTCTCCTTCCTGTTTAAAACATGTAATTGTGTAGAAATAGTCTTTCTGGGTGTCTGTCTTCACTGCCTGATTTTGAAAAAGTCCCCATTTCTCATTCCTCAGATGTGAATGCTTTGAATATTTATGTACTTTCAGTAAAACAGAATGTCCAAGATCAGTTCACATTGCTAACTCATACTAGGTTTCCTTGTTACAAACCTAAACTAAGGCAAATAGAAAACTACGTTTGTTGAGCAAACCAAACAGAGGTTTAACAATGGTGTTTACTATAACTGCTATTCGTTTGTAGTTGTTCTTTTATGACATTGTTTTACAACAGTGTTTACTTATAAGAGGCCTTTGCTTTTAACCAGTATATTTGAAACTCAGCTACTGATGTACATTTGTTCATTTTTGCCAGTAAAATGTGGGTGTTCAGATCCCAAGGTTGCCAGTTTACCTAGTATCTCTTCGTTGTTTTCCACATTGAACCACTAGTGTGGGATATCTGAGGTCTGTTTTCATTTTGGGGAAAAGCCCTGGAGACTGGGTACATTGAGGAGCAGACATTGTCTGCACAATGAATGGGGTAATGAGCTACTGTTGTTTATTCTTCTGTAGTATAATTGGTTGAGATCAGACAATAACGTAGCATCTGTTGTTATACTGTGTAGGGAAATGTCAAAATAGAAAGCAAGGAGACAGGTGGATTAAAGGGAGAACAGGAGGAGAAACCAGAAAATATCACATTAAGTTCTGATTTAAAGTAAGTGCAAAGGGAAAAATGATAATACCAACAACAATTGTCATCTGTTGAGCATAGTGTTACAACGTGAGGCTCGATGCTAGGCATTTATTAATTGAGAGCTGGCCATGTGTCAGCATTTGCTAAGTGTTTTATAAACATCACTGCATTTTACACAAGAACCTTTGTGAGAAAAATGTTATCAGCCCTATTACTTATACGAGATAGCTGAAATTCATAAAGACTGTCATATGCCTAATGGCCAGGATTTGAACCTCTGTCTATCATACCCAAAGCTTATTTCCTAACCATACATTACTTTTAATTCTTAAAAGTTTTTGTAAGCTACAGCTAGAAGTTAGGAAAGTAATTAACTTTAAGGAAGGTGATTTTTGGCAGGGAGCAAAAGGTCATCTGAAATGCTTGATCAGGGTGCTAGGTATATAGGTATGTTCACTTTCTGAAAATTTATCAGTTGTACACTTAAGGTCTGTCTTCTTTTTCATATATAATATTTCAATAAAAACTTTGACAAAATACATGACTTTGAACAAAAGATAAAACTGTACAATGTAACACCTATTCAAATTTTATTTTTGAGGTTTAAAATATATATTTATATAAAAACATGCATGAAAAATAATAGAGATTACATGGGGTGATGAACATGTTTTAAAAATTGTTCTTATGGTAGCACAACATTGTGAATGTTGTGACTTGATGGCACTGAATTGTACACTTTAAAATGGTTTAAAAAATTAATAGGTGACTTATTTGAGAAGACATATGCACCCCTGTTTATTGCTGCACTATTTGCAATAGCCAAGATATGGAAGCAACCTAAGTGTCCATCAATAGATGACGGGATAAAGAAGATGTGCAACATATACACAATGGAATATTATTTAGCCATAAAAAAAATCCTCCCATTTGCAACAACATAATCTAGAGGGTATTATGCTCAGTGAAATAAGCCAGGCAGAGAAAGACAAATACCAAATAATTTCATTTATTTGTGGAGTATGAAAACAAAGCAAAATAGAAGGAACAAAATAACAGTAGACTCATTAACAACAAGAAGGGACTGGTGGTTGCCAAGGAGGAGGAGTTAGTGTAGGTGGGGTGGGGAGGGGAAAGGGGATATAGGGGCGCAATAATTAGCAATCGCAATATAAGTTGGTCACTGGGATGGTAGTACAGCATGGAGAATACAGTTAATGATTCTGTAACATCTTACTGCATTGATAGAAAGTGACCACACTAGAGGTGTGAGGATTTAATAGGGGTAAATGTTGAACCACTGTATTGTATATTTGAAACCAACATAAGATTGTATATCAATGATACTTTTAAAAAAAATTAATGGGTGAAACACTCAAATTATTCTTGATGTAAATCTATAGATTAATTGTAATGTTTTTCTTACTATTTAATCTTGTTTTTTGCAATGAATATGTATTACTTTTCTAATCAGGAAGAATATTATTTAATCTCAAAGATAAAGTTTTAAAGAACTACCAGTGTTAGAAATAGTCAAATGATCCCATTAGTAGTTTAGAAAATGCACCTAACTCTAACCCACAGAGGTATTTTACCCCACAAGCAATTCTTCATTAGCCTTTAAGGGACATGCGTGTAGAAAATGAATCTGAACCATGATGCTGGATGGAATCCAACCTCAGAGAAAGGGAAGTCAGGATGCTCATTTCTTGGTTACCAGACATAGAGCCCATGAGGTTCAGATTCTTTTAGTATTTATTGAGTACCTACTTTCACATGCATAATTTCAGTTAACATGTTTGTTTATTCTTTCTCTTATCAAATACATATTGAGCATCTACTTTGTATATGCATTACACTTGGAATAAGAACAACCTGTTCCCACACCCTTAGGGAACTTGCAGGCTAATGGGGAAGCCAGACATTAAACAAATAACTGATACAGTATAATGAATGCTATAATAGACAGTACAACAGGAATTTAATTTTGATATGCACAGGTTCATCTATTCATTGGGTTATTAATATATGACAATGTAACTAAAACAGTTTAATGCTTGAAAATATTAACTGGGTCAAATATGATTGCTGACCCAGAGCACCAATATTAGGTGAACTTCCATTTATGCTATCCAAAAAAAAAGAGCAAAAGTAACTGGTTTAACTTCCTATTCTGATTTGTTTTTTTAAGTTGAAGTATAATTGCTACACAATATTTCAACATAGTGATTTGACAACTATATACATTATAAAAAGCTCATCACAAGTGTAATTACTACCTATTAACATATGAAGTTATTAGTATTATTGACTATATTCCCCATGCTGTGCCTTTCATCCCCCTGACTTACTTACTTTAAAATTGGAAGTTTGTACCTTGTTATCCCCCTCACCTATTTTATCCCTCCTCATAACCCTCTCTCTTCTGGCAGCCACTAGTTTGTTCTCTGTATTTATTAGTCTGTTTCTGTTTTGTTTGTTTATTTGTTCATTTGTTTTATTTTTTTAGATTCCATATATGAGTGAAATCATATGGCATTTGTCTATCTCTCTCTGACTTACTTCACTTGGCATTACACCCTCTAGGTCTGTTGTACCATGTTGTTGCAGATTGCAAGGTTTTGTTCTTTTTTGTGGTTGAGTAGTATTCCATTATATATATGTACCACATCTTCTTTATCTATTCATCTATCAATGGATACTTAGGTTGCTCCCAAATTTTGGCTTTGTAAATAATCCTGCAATAAACACAGGATTACATGTATCTTTTTGAATTATGTAATTCTTTGGATTATGTAATTCTGGGAGGCACCTTAGATAAATAAGCCTGGCATTAGTATTCTCAGCTTCACAATTATATCCTATTCCTGATACTTTCCCCAGGAATTATTTTTTGTTATCTTTAGATAAATATCCAGAAGTGTAATTATTGGGTCATTTGGTATCTTTATTTTTAATTTTTTGAGGAACTGCCATGCTGTTTTCTGTAGTGTCTGCACCATTATACATTCCTACCAACAGTGTGTGTGAGGGTTCCCTTTTCTCTGCATCTTCACTAAAAAGACATCCTTCTTGTCTTTTTGATACTAGTCATTCTGACTGGTGTGAGGTAGTATCTCATTATGGTTTTTATCTGCATTTCCCTGATGATTAGTGATGTTCAGTATCTTTTCATGTATCTGCTGACCATCTATTTGTCTTCTTTGGAAAAAATGGTTGTTAAGGTCCTCTGCCCATTTTTTATTTGGATTATTTGGGGTCTTTTGGTGTTGACTTGTATGAGTTTATATATTTTGGATAGGCCCCTTATTGGATATATCACTTGAAAATAAATTCATTCAGTAGGTTGCCTTTTCATCTGTAGGGGCTTACTTTGCTGTGAAGCTTTATAGTTGTTGTCTGTGTCTGAATGACACGAATTAATGTCTTATACTTACTGGTGTCTGAGCAAATTGTTTTTCTGTTGGTTATTATAAACAAATTTTTATCAGATAATACAGTTACATAATCAGAAGTAAAAAAATATAAAAAGACATATTCAGAAAACGTTGTCACTTATTCTGTCCTGTTTCCTCTACCCTCTGTAGTTACCATTTTTATGTATTTCTTTTTATTTGTATAAGTGTATTGATTCTCTCCAAAGAGCTACCTTATTTATTGGTAAACTAATTATGTGTTTTTTCCTAACATTATTTTATGCTTTTAACTTGATTATTTTCTTGACTTTCTTTCCATTTGTTTTATTAGGGGTTTTTCACTAGCTTTTTTAGTCTAATTCTTAATTAACTTATTTTTATTCTTCACTTTTGAATGATATAAAAATTTTAACGCTATGAATTTCCTTTGAGCACTGCTTTAGGTGAATCCCATAGATTCCACCACAAAGGATTTCAATGGTCATTGTTTTCTAGATACTCTATTTTTATTTCCCCTTTGACCCAAGAGTTGTTTTAATAGACTGTATGTTTTTCCACCAGGTAAAAGTATGACACCAATTTTGAAAATTGCTGTTGAGGTTTTAGGAAACATAAATTCCAGTTTCTTTCACTCAGATTACTTAATTACAAAGTTGTAGATTAATTGGAGGCAATATTTGTTTTTCTACTGATGACAGATTGGGAACATGTAATGTCAAAGTACCCGGAATAGAATATAACTGTGAAGCTAAGCATGCTAATACGAGGCTTACTTATCTAAGGAGCCTCCCAGAGTGCTAGAAACTAAAATGTTTAAAAATTTTTCTGTCATAGATTCCAACATCAGCGATCTTCTAACCCTCCCCCAGTAGAGTATCATGAATGTGCAACAACATAATACTGTGGGTTGAGAACTAAGAAATCTGGGTTTGAACCCAGCTCTAGCCATGAGATCTCCTAACAGTTAACTCCACCTGTTGGAGTCAGTATTCTTACCTGTACAATGAAGGGTTTGGGCCATCTCTAGGTCCAGCAATCTGGAGTTAGCCAAATCCCACAGCAAGTTAGTGGCAAGGCTGAAACTAGAACTGGACTCCTGCCTCCAGTAAACCTGATATTTTAAGTTATATCCACTCAATTCTTTTATTGTAGTAAAATATACATATAGCAGAAGCCTGCCTTTTTAGCCATTTCAAAATGTACAATTCAGTGGCATTAATTACATCCACAATGTTGTGCAACCATTAGCACTATTCCCAAAATTTTTATCACCTCAAACAGAATCTTTCCATTCCATTTTGATGTTACTATATTATCCAGTATTCTATAAATTCTTAAGGCATTTCAACTTGGGAAATGTATGTTTTTCAAATATATATATATATTCATGTGTGTGTATATATGTGTATCTTTTGTAAATGCTTCTAATTGCCTTAATTTGTACCTTAGAAAGGAAACAACTGAGTATTTGATAGCTATTTCCTCAATCACAAATACCTGAGCCCTTCAGTAAAAAAACAAATAAGGCAGATGGAGAAAGATCATAATCATAATTCCGTATGATTTCACTTATATATGGAATCTAAAACCAAAATAAAACAAAAGGAACAAAACAGCAGTAGACTCAGACACTCACAGAGAAGTGGTTGGTGGTTACCATGAGGGAGGGGTTGGCGTGGGTGATGTGGGTAATAAGGATAAAGAAGCACAAAATTTCAGTCATGATATAAGTTGGTCTTGGGGATGGCAATACAGCATGGAAAACATAGTCAGTGGTTCTGTGACATCTTTCTGTGTTGACAGATAGTAACTGCATTAGTTGGGGTGAGGATTCAATAATGTAACTTGAGTCACTGTGTTGTGTAGTTAAAACCAATATAATATTATATACCAACTATATTTCAATAAAAAGTAAATTAAAAGATAGCAAATTTAATTTTTGTGTAGTTATCTATCAATTTAATAATATGTGCCAACAAGGTGGGATTTATTTTAATTAGTTGCCTATTGGACTAATATTAAAAAAGTGAAAAACACATGATTCTATTGTTCAAGCAGCAGGCTTGGTTAATAAATGGGCAATAACTTTTTGATGAGTTTCTAGATAGCAGCAGCCTTTTTCTAATCACTCCCTCCCCCACTCCTCACAGTCCCATTCATCACACAGTGTAACACCTGGTTTTTGCCCTCCTTAGGCCATCCGGCTCTCCTTAGAGCAGGCCCTGCCTCCAGAGCCAAAGGAAGAAAATGCTGAACCTGTGAGCAAACTGCGGATCCGGACCCCCAGTGGCGAATTCCTCGAGCGGCGTTTCCTGGCCAGCAATAAGCTCCAGATTGTCTTTGATTTTGTAGCTTCCAAAGGATTTCCATGGGACGAGTTCAAGTTACTGAGTACCTTTCCCAGGAGAGACGTAAGTTCCCACACCTATCTTGGGAAGTATGTCCAGTGGGAGATATCCTATCATTAGGGCTGGTAAAGGTAGTCCAAGAAAAGTCCAAACAAGGCCACACACCAAGCAGTTCTTCTTTGTTCTACATACCATTCTCTCCTTAACCTTTAAAGAAGGTATGTCTTTGCAAGCCAGCAGACATGTGCCCATTAGGAATTAGGTAAGAAATTAGGTACCAAGTCTTTCTTCCTGGTTATTTCCTCTATTCCAGCTTTCACACAGGCTTTCCCCAGATCTCATTTCTGTGTACCTCAGAGTAGGTCTGAGAATTGTGTGTTTAACAGCTTAACAGTTGGATCATGGTCAATGATTATAGGTTCACTAAGAACGAGGCATGCTATATCAAGAATATTTTGTGATTTGATAGTTCCGATGAGCATGGGAAGTCAGGGAGGGTAACCTATATTCGCTGTGTATCAGTGTTTTCATCAGGGTATTTGATAGTCTTTCATCATATTCTGGGACAAAGTAGAGAGATGTAAATCTATAGTTAGGTAGATTCATTGCACATTATATGGTAGTATCCAGAAAGTGCTCACTAAGAGCCTGCCCTCTTCCTAGAGGGAACCAAGAGGGTCTATAACCCTTTATTCTTCACCATGCTTATTGCACCTTAAATGAAGTTTATCGGATTTATGGATTATAGAAAATAAGATTCAAGAAAACCTTAAAATGCTAAAACAATACACAAAAATGAACCTGAAAAGATTTTATAGAAGTACATAGAGATAGATTCCTGCATTAGGTTTAGAAAACCAGTTGCTCAAATTTGGGACAGAAGGGTGATGCTAGCAGAGGTTATGGTTGAAGTAACCTGAATATGTATTAATAATATGTTGTGGCTGCCAACAAAAAGCTAGCTGTGTTTTTAGAAGTATAATCCCAACAAGAGGATAACTTGATGGTCCTCTTCAACTCTGCACTAAAATAAACTACCCCTGAAAAAGTCCTTAGACTCCATGCTGATAATCCATGTTGACGCCTGACAAACAGGAGCGTGTGTAAAGTAGGACTGATAAGAACATGAGGTTACTGGAAATCCTATCATTTGAGGAACATTTCCTCTAGAGAAGAAAAGGCCATGGGAGACATGATTTTTGTCTTCAGCTACTTCAAGGCCTTCCATGAAAAAAGAGGGATCTGACTTTACAAGGCTTTAAGGACAGACTGAGACCAATGAGTTGCAAGTTACAGGAGGCAAATTTGGCCAAGTAAGAAAGCATTTTCTAAGAAAGGAATGCCTTGTGTTATGAGATAGTGATTTTTGTATATTGGAGATAATCAACCACTACTGAATAATCCTTTTTCAGCAATAATGGATCTAAAGAGAAGGATTCATTCCTGGTGCTCCTATTTTATATGGAATAGGGCTTGGACTAGCTTACCTCTAGGATACATAGTAACTCTTAATATTCTGTTATTCCATTGTTATCTATAGTAATCTAGAATTCATCTAATACACTGAAACCAAGAATTTGGTTAAAGTTCATTTTAGTTCATTGTTCATTGGCTGTGAATTTGCAGGATAGAAACAGAAACCAGTGGTGTATGTTTAGTTCTAACATTCAAGCACAAATCCCCTAGATGAGATAAGGGTTCTACAATTTATGTCTAAGCCAGGGAAACTAGAATGAACCCCAGGTGCTGGCCACTGTCTCCTCTCTCACTAGCCCTGCCTGCTGTTCTAAGCCCTTCCTTTTTAGTCATATATAATACATACAAACATGGGCAAGGGAACTCATGCATGTATATCCTCTGTGAACCACATAGCTAGGTAAGGAACTACCTTAAATTCAGATACCAAAGTTGAACCCCAGGTGAACATTTAGGAAAGAGCCACTATCCAGGGGTTCAAGATCAGCCTAGTTTTCATTTATGTTCTATGATGAACATCTCAGCTTGGAGAACATACAAAACTTAGGAGCTAAATTAGTCCCTCAGAACCCTTGGATTTTGTTTTTTAATTGTGGTATAATTGACATAAAACTATTTTCGTTTCAGGTATACAATATAATGATTCAATATTTGTGTGCATTGCAAAATGATCACAATAAGTCTAACTTCTGTCACTGTATGTAACTGCACTTTTTTTTTTCTTGTGATGAGAACTTTTAACATCCGGAACCTTGGTTTTAAATCACTCCCCTTCTGGACTTCAACTGTGAAATGAAAGTACTGGAAGAGATGGAGTTTAAGGACCTAACTACCTTTTAAAATTAAACTTTATTTTCTTTTAAATTTTAAACTTGATTACTGGGGGTGGGGGATGGGAACAATCTCTTAAAAGAAGCCAGGTTTTGTAATCAGTATTAATGACCTCCTCCCACAGGGTAAAAATGTGGACTGTGGAAAGCTGCTGTAAGTAAGCAGGGGAACTGTGAAGTGGAATGCAGAGAGTGTTCTTGGACTTGCTACCTGCCTGCTTTAAGCTCTACTAACCAGGCATTCAGCCTTTTCAGTGCAGGCTGTGTTAAGTGTCAGTAGGGATTAGCCCTAAATGGAGGATCAGTCACTCAGTCTTAGAGAAAATTTGCTCCCGATTTAGATCTCACTCATTCACCCTTTGTTGTACACTGTAGAGGAACACTATTCATTCTGGTTAGCAGTCTCTTCTCCCAGTGTCCCTTTCACACCTGACCCCATTTTTACCTCCATCCCCATCCCAAGGCCAATTTAGACCAAGTTTGGCCTAATTCCACAGAGAAAAAAGTCTAACTAGAGGTTTGTGTCCATAGGAGAAATCAAGAGCTTCCCAGTATCCATCACAGGTCCATTTTAAGGTCCTTAGTCAACCTGAAATTACTGCCATGGAGTGCTTTTTCTAAAACCCCCACACTGATCATTCCCTTTCTTGTTTAAAAACTTGTTGGTAGCTCTCTGCTGCTCTAGGATAAGTACAGACCTCTTAGAATGTTTTTAGAAACTCTTCACAATCTGGTCCCTACCTAACTTTCCCTTCTTAAATCCTGCTTCTCATTACTTATTTCCATCACGAGGAGATACGGATTGCTCACTATTCAATATATACACAAGAGACTCTCTTGCCTCTGCTTTTGTATACTGGCTCTCTCTGCCTCATCTATGGACCCATTGCAGCTCATACATTTCCTCTCATAACATTTGTCCTTTTGTTCTATAATTAGTTACAGAAACTGTACATAATCATGTTCATGTCTCTCTCCCCTGAAGTTCCCAGCATGATACCCACACATAAGCTTTCTGTTATGTAGTCGAATGTTAATGACCTGAGGTCCAATCCTAAATCTCTGATTCTAGAGTGAACTAGAGAGGCTGTTCCAAATGAATAACTATGCCCTAGGCCCACCCAGGACTTGCTAGACCTCCTAGAGCCAGGGGTAGGGTGAGAGTTAATGGCCCTTCATCCTTCTCTGAATTCTCTTTCAAGTAGAATGACTAGTGTTTTTGCAAGGCTATTCTGTAACAGCCATCTGTGTCTGCAAGGATTAGGATCTAATTTGTAAAAGTCATCTTAAATTACAACCAAACTAAAGACTGTTAAAAAGCACATCTTAATACCTCACCTCTTTAATAACAAATAACATAAGACTTAACTCTAGGAGTCTTACTGTGTCTTCAGCCTTTTCTCCACAAAGCAGAGACTGGTTTCTCACCAAAGGACCTGTTAAACTTTCTTCTGTGCCCACCCCACCCCCCAACCAAAGCAATACTTCATGTTAAGACTTCCCAGCTGTCCAACTATTTACTAAATGTCTGGTGGGTATATCACTGAACTGAACACTGTGAGAAGACCAAAAGAACAGCAGACCAGGCCTTCCCCAGAGCTGATTGTTGAGATGCTAGGAACATTGTTATTTTTGTTGTTTTGTTATTTTGTTTTCCATTTTGCTAGTAACAGTTACCAAGAGAAAAAGTACTGTTCACTTCCAGAGCTTTCGTCATTAAAACTCTACTCTTGGATTTGTTAGAGCCATGTGAACATCAGTGGCCCATTGGTCTTACTTGGGCATTGTGAGGTAGCTGGTTGTAAGGCAGTTGAGTTGTGAAAGCTGAGGAACGGCTCTGACTCCAGTACTGCTGCCCCTGCCTGGGAATCAGAGTAAGGTGCCCCTGCCAGTGCCCAGTTCCTCTCTGGACATACAGTGGTCCAGTGCCACTCAGTGTGGAGTTGTCAATATCTCCTCAACCTTCCTCTTCCCTTTCCTCTCCTCCTCCTTTCCCCAACCCTCTCCTTGTTTCTAATCCTATTTTACCCTTTTTTTCCTTTCCCCCTTCTTTTCTTTTTCCCCTTTATTTTTTTATCCCACAACTCTTTAACCTCCTGCCTCCTCTTTTTCCCTTTTCTTGCCTACTTGTATCCATATCACTCAGAGAAGCTCCACCTGCATCTGGAAAATGAGGTCTTTCTATTTGTAAACTGACTGGAGAATATTAGAAAGGACAATGGGAATTGTAGATTATCTTCAGGACAGATGGCCTGTGTACCTTGTCACTTATGTAATCACACAGCCCCTGTTCTTGCCTAAAGAACATTTCTTCCTCCAGATCTATAGATGTTAACACCCAAAACAGACAAACATGCATTCAAAAGTGTAGTATCAGACATTTTATATTCTAAAACAATGTAATGAATGTATATTTCCCCCA
Source organism: Manis pentadactyla (assembly GCF_030020395.1). Lineage (NCBI taxonomy): Eukaryota > Metazoa > Chordata > Mammalia > Pholidota > Manidae > Manis > Manis pentadactyla. Next base: position 40,084,955 of record NC_080022.1, on the reverse strand, counting down.
GCTTTCTAGGGTTTTTTTCCTCCATAAATGTAACTCACAATATTTTTGTATCTCCCTCTGATAACGGAAGGAACAGGGATGTGAGTATAAACCAGCTTCTAGCAGGGCTTTTCACAGAGTAGGCACTCAGTAACGGTTTAAATGAACTGGGAGGAAAGCCTTCCAAATTTAAGGTGTACAGATTCCCTCCTCTATAACTCATCTACTTTTATTACACTAAGCACCATGCTAAGCACTAAACTCAGCATTCAAACACAATACTGAAAACAGTGATATAGATTTTACTCTTATAGAACTTACGTCCTTATCCAGGAGCTACTGCTGGATAATGTTTGACTTTATTGATAAAATAGGGATATTCTATTTGCTATCATAAGGAAATAGAAGTAGTTTGATTTGCATTTCATTCATGTATTTGTTCCTTCATATAGTAAACCATTTGCTGAGCAACCACTCTGCCAGCCTCAATACCAGATGATAATGATACAAAAATAAAAGAACTTGTTACTGACCTTGAAGAGTTCACATTCTAGTGAAAACACACATCTAAAGCAAATTGCATTACAAATTATATTTGTAGTTGGAAAGGTAGGTGGTTTCAGCCTGTACTTAAGGGAAGGCAATGTAAAGAAAATGCATTTGACCTGAGCCTTACACAGAGAGACGTCAAGTGAGTAGAAACAGAATAATATAGCTGAAAGTAAGAGTTCTGATTGTGGTTAGACCTGTACCCAAATCCCACTCCACTATATACCCACTGTATGATTGGGCAGCTTACTTGTCCCTGCTGAACATTTATTTCTTTATGGGAGAAATAGTAACATGTAGCTCAGAGAGTTGTGGTAAGAGTTAAATGAGTGAATATAAAGTACGGCATCCCTACCACAAAATAAACAGTATCTGCCATAATTATCCTAAGTGCAAAGAGGCAGAGAAGATCGAAAAGGCTTACAGCTAAAGAAAGCATACTAGCCGTGAATTCCTTCTCTGGAGTAGTAATGGATATTTGCATTAAAAATATCCAGGTGCTCTAAACCAGACAAAAGAATAGATCATTGGAATCATAACATCTCATACTTGAAGAGGATCTCAGAGATAATCAAGGCCAATGCTGTCATTTTACAGATGGGAGAATCAAAGCACCATAAAATTATATACTTTACTTAAGCCATATGGTCAGTTATAATAGTGGAGCCAACACTAAAAGCCAAATTTTCTTATGGCCATTGCTTTTTAAGATTATTGGCTCCTTTGAAAATCTGTTAGTAGATTATAAAGCTCCATTTAAAATCAGAGCCATAGGACAGTAGAACTAGAAAATCAACATTAGAGACCACCTCATAAATGCAATAAATTGCAGCTCCAAGCACCAGTGTTTAAAAATGTCCTTCACTTCAACAACTTTGACCTGTAATGGTCTTTGCTTCAACAACTTTCACATGTTAATGCCTCTAATATTGCAGTGGGATTGATTTTCAATTTATATTAGTTAGACTGTTTGATTTTTTAAAAATGAAAGAAAAGAACCAGAAGGGAAATCTTTAATACCTAATGCCATTGAACTGCCTATGTTTTAAAAGCTTTGTTTTCAGGATAAAGCCAGATGAAGCATCTGATCAGTGAAATACATGTTAAAGTTACTATTGCTGAGCTTCTTCCATTCTCTTCAGGTATTTTATATACCTAATTACTGGAGACTTTCTGGTATCCCTAAATAATCAAGATTCAGAGAAAAAGAGCTATAACAGTGGAATAGAATACAACTGATATCTAGTTGGTCACAGTATCAATCTTGTCTCTAAACTTTTCTCAGATTTGTTTGTTTTTTTCCTCTCCTTCCCCCCATACCACTGCCCAAGTCTTCATAGCCCTTTGGCTTCTTAACTCGTCTCTTTAACTCCAATCTTGCCTACCCCAACTCTCCCCCATTGACTCTCAAGTTACTTTTCTGAAACATAGGTTTAATGATATCTTATCTCTCTTTTGCTTAAAAGCCTCCAGTTCTAATGTCCTACAGAAAAAAATCCAAACTTCTTACCAAATCTTATAAAATCCTTCACAATCTCACACCATACAGTTGGTATTCGTGCCATTCAACAAATAGAGGGCCTGATGCAATGACTTGCTTGAGAGCATACATTATGTTCATGACCACTCAGGACTGCAGCCCTGGCCTCTCCATTGCATTATATTTTCAAAAGTGATATTATAAGGAAAAATGCTCCTGGAGTATTTTGGCTATAGGACTCTTAAGTTTCTAAGTCGAAGTCATTTGGTAAACTGTTCACATAATATTTACAACAAAAGTAACTAAATAGCAAAAGATTTAAAAGAATAATATAGCTGCTTCTTAAATATGTCTATATATGAAACTCTAATCTGGCATAACAGCTATCAAATTTAAGGGAAAAAATACTCTCTAACAAGCATGGTTTATATTTCTCCATATTATTTTGCTTAAGGAATGTATTATTTTCTAAATTGTAAGTTTTCATTGTTTTTAAGTAATGAGATGAAGAGGCCTATGCCTTAACAGTGACTTACTTATACATTGAATATCAGAACAAGATACAAACCTAATGCTTCCTGAGCCACGTAAGTAATAAAGTAGTAAGGTAGTTTATCACCTAGAAACATACTTTCAATGTGTAAATGAAGCTCAGTTTTATACATTTGTAAAGATTTTATCATCTCTGATGTCTTCATATTTTCTTTTTTGTAGTTTTCCTATTACTAAGTCACAGCCAGATATAGGTAAAGTCTGTGTGGATGTAAATGACACTGTTTATCTGACAAAATTTACTTTGCCAGGCACTGTGCTAAGGAACAAGGCATGGTCCTTGCCTTTGAGAATACCCTGGCCTCTCATACAAATAATCCTCATAATGCAGTTCATGCAGTGGCTCCTAAGGACAGTCAGACAAAAAGAGACAGAATCCTTGCTGGCCTTGGTGACCAAAAAAGGCTTTGTAAAGGAATAAAACTGAGTGAACAAAACTTTGAGATGGATGGGATTTTTGGTGGGCTGTTAAGGGGAGAACATTCTCCTGCAACCAAGGCAGCTTGAGAAAAGAAGTTGATGTTGGAGCTTGCAAGGCATGGCTAGTCGGTGGAGTATAGACCAGACTGCTTGAAATACAGGGTTTGTATAGTAAAGTTCTGAGAAAAGGCTGAAGGGAGATTGTGTAAATCCTAGAATGCCAGTCAAAAAAGCTTGGCTTTAGTCCATGTAAATTTCTTGAGCAAGGAAATGACATGGTTATCATGATATAGTATGAATAATTACCCATAGATTACCCTACAATTTACAAATTCATATTGCCTGACACTTAGTAGGTGCTCAGTAAATGTCAGTCCTCTGATCTCTCCTTTCTGTTCTCATTATCTGGGTGATTAAATTCAATCGTGTGGCTTTAAATATCACATACACAGTTACAACTCCAAAGTGTATTATCTCCAGCCCAGGCTCTCTACTGAACTTCAGACATTTATACATACCACTGCCTACTCAACATCTACACTTTATGTCTAATTGGCATCTCAAATTAAATATAGTCAAAAGTGAAATTCTGATTCCCACCCTCCCCCAGACCTGCTCCTCTCATAATCTTCCTCATTTCATTAAATGGCAGCTTCATTCTTTTTGTTCAGACCAGAAACCTTGAAGTCACCCTTGACTACTCTCTCTCATTTTTCATCTGATTTATAAGCCAATTCTATTGATTTCACCTTCAAAATATATCTAGAATCTACTTCTCACTGTCTGCACAACTAAATCCTTGTCCAAGCTACTATAATCTCTTGTCCAGATTATTATAATGTTGTCCTAGCTGGCTGCTCTGCCTCCACACATGCACCATACCCCTGTCTTCAGTCACTTTTACTAAAAACTGCCAGAGTGATTTTTTTTTTAATATAAGGCAGATCATATCACTTTTCTTCTCAAAACCCTGTATTGGCTCCTCATCTAGTTCAGAGTGTATGAAAGGCCCTCCCTGGTGTGACTCCCTGGCATTTCTCAGACTTCACTCAATCTTTAAAAGTCACCTTGGCATCCTTGCTATTTGTGAAACAAAACATTTCCCACTTCAGGGCCTTGCACTTAAATTTGCTTCCTCTAAAAATCCATATTGCTCATGCCTTTACTTCTTTCAGGTGTGTGCTCAAATATTGCTTTTTATTGAGGCCTTTTCTGACCAACCCACATAAAATAACAGTCTTACTTCCCTCCTCTCTCTGCCCCCACCTTCCCCACCTGCCAGGCTGGCAATCCCTTTGCCTCTTACCCAGCTTTATTTTTCTCCACTGAACTGGTCACCAGCTGGCATAATAGATACTTGTTTATTGTTTATTGTTTACCCCCTACTAGAATGAAAGCCTTTTGAAAGCAGGAACTTTACTTGTTCAGTGCCTGGCATCTAGAACACAACCTAGAACCTAATCACTGCTCAGTAAATATCTGTTAAATGAATGAAGCCAATAAATAAACAACCTGTGAAGTAATAGTAATGGTGCCTAACATTATTGAATTCCCACTATTTGTCAAGCAGCTATGTCCAAAATCTATTATACCAGGCAAATATTATTTCCATTTTACAAATATAGAAACTGAGTTTCTATAACTTCAAAAAAGTTAAGTGTTTTGACCAAGATCACATAGGTGGAAAGTGGAAATTAAATATGAAGGTGCTGATTCTTTCTGTTTTATTTAATTGGCAGCTGGAAAGATAAATTGACATGGGGAAAGTTGAAGCCAGAGGAATAGTCAAGGGATGTTATAGTATTTAAAAGGAGATTGATAAAAATGCACAAAAGGAGGGGACAATTAGAAAGACCCTTGTATGTAACTAACAGCTGGACTAAGTATTTTGGTAAATGGTTGCCTAGCTTCTTCTGTCCCCTCTGTGCTTGGACTCAGAGGCATCTTTGTTCTAACACTGGCACTTCCATCTATTTACTGAGCTACACTGAGTACATTATTTCTCTTTTCTATATTTCAGTTACTTCGTCTTTCAAGTGAGGATAATGTCATGTGTCCTCACAGATCTATTGTGATAAGATCAAAAGTGATAATGAAAACACTTGGTAAACAGCAAAGGGCCATGCTGCTTGATTTCGTAATGCTGAGTTTCTTTGATCCATCTCCAGCCAGTCACTGCTTTTGACCTGTCTGTAGCCTTCAAAAAACAAGTTTTAGACACATTCTTCATTCTTGATATGAGGGTGACCTATACTTTGTCACTTGTATTATAACAACCCTTCCTTGGAATAAAGTCCACCATTTACCACAGGAAATGGTGCAGGAAAAATGTGTTCTGAGCATTGGGAGTCAGCCTGATACATATCAAGAATCAGTTGTCAGGTGGACCTTGGGTGAGTCACATAACCTCTTTAAACTGTTTTCTTCACCTGTAAAAGGCAGATAATAATAGCCACATATGAGGTGGTTGTAGAATTGAGTAAGGTTGAGTTGAGGGCAAGAACACAACACATGGTTGGTACATGTGATGCTTTGAGATGCTCCCACCTTGTATTGGGAAGGAATAACACAGTTCACCCACTGGAAATGTCTGTGGGCAGGGCACTATGTATAAGGTGAAACCACACCATCTCACTTTCAGTCATACTTCCCTTGAAGGAAGCATATCCTCCTCCTCCCTCCACATTGCTGTTTCCACAAAGCAGAATCCTCTTAGTTGGGATTGCATGGAAATGTGACTAAACACCAGAGAGGTTTTCACTGAAATGTGTTGGTATAATTTTTTGCTTAGTTTCAAGATGAGTTGGGTCTGAGCCTCCCAAAAGTGGGTGGGTCCACTTCCAGGGCACTCGTGTTACCCTAGAAACAAAGTTTATGTTTGTTAGAGCATGCCAAGCAGGACATACTTCAGTCAGTCCCTTTGTGGTACCTCCCATCCTTGAGTTCTCAGTCAATCTAAAATGTTTGGTTCAGCCCTTGGTTTCAGAGGGACTGCCTAAGGCAGTTATTCTCAAACAGTTTTGTTTGTTCATGATACCAGTTCATCAGCCTCACGAGTGTAGATATCTGGACATGTTCTGCCTGGAAGTGTAGGTGCTGGGCCACCTCCTGCTGTCTCATAGTCACCACTGTTGTGTGTGATTATAGACTCAGCAGTCAGTTTGAATTCAGAGTGCTCGCAGCAGCTTGGAAAGGCAACATGGGAAGTTTTCCTTCAGGAAGAAGGAAGAATTTCCAGGAACAGTTTTGAAAAGCAAAGATTTTTTAATGCCTTCCTCCCTCCCTTGTACCTCCCCAAGTGCCAGTTTTGTTGTTTTCTCCTTTTGTTACAAAATCAGTGTGTCCCACTTAGTAATTATGATTTACTGTTTTTTTTTTCTTTTAAGTCATTGCCTACTCTCATCTTGACCTTTCCTCTGGAAGGATTGTATATGTAAGAAGCACAAAAGATTTTTAAAGAAGATCATTTTTATATAACTTAACCAGAAAGACACATCATATTTAGGAATTGGTCAGGGCAAAATCCTGAATTATAAATGTTTTCAAAATGAATTTATATAACCTCCCACTCCTTTCATCCTGTTCATTTATCCAGTGGGGAGCTTAGAAAAAAAAAATCAATCCCTTTTTGAGAACAGTAGCATTTAATAATCAAACTGTCTTTCTGAGGTGTGTGTATCAGGAGAAAAGTGAGAGAAGTTGAGTCAAGCTATTAATCTATTGCTACAAACTGTAACTAATCTGGAAATTCAAATAAAGTCAATAACCATGAGACATTCCCCAAAGGAAGTCAAGAGTCCAGTCCATCAGGAGTGGGGAAAGGGGTCATATTCCTTGTGATGTGCCTTCCCCCAACTTGCAGCTTTTCGCAGGAAACCTAAGTTAGGAACAATCAGTCTCTGTATCAAATACAAGTCAATCAGCAGCTTGATTTTAAATGGTCCCATCAAAAACCAAACCCATTCCTGTGGGCATTTGTATGTAACCCAGACAGTGCAGACATCATGATGTTTTCACAGGTCCAGGCCCCACAGAGAGGTGTCCTAAGTCTGCAACAGCCCCAGAGTCAAAGTCCTGTTCATTGAGCCTACTCTTGCTTTCAGTTCAACCCAGCACATTCTGATGCTGAGACAGCTCAAAGCAGACAATAACAGGTTTTAGTTTAGAGCCAGGTCCAGTCAATTAGGGTCTGTGGATTTAGGATTCAAAAGAAGCCACCAGCTTTTCTTCAGCAGCAGCAAAGCCAAGATGCTGAAGGGCCAGACAGCTGTGTTCTAAGTTCGAGAGTCAAGGCTTTTCTAAGCCCTTTTGGTATTGTGCAAATTTATCCACTCAAAAATATGTACATCATACTGGAAAATCATCACTCTCTAAAAATCAGGGATCTGATTTTATAAGAGCTCATTAGCAAACTAAAAACTGCTTTTTAAAACTCCCAATTTTTATCTCTAACTGGAGATTGGCTCTCTTACCCATGATGTCTCTCTTTTTCCATAGGCTTTAATAAGCAAAAATTATTATTTCTGGAGACTTGTTCTGTTTCTATTACTCAAACAGTTTAAACTCTAACCCACTCAACTGCAGCAAAAAGCAAGAAAATTGTGTTCTACTAACACTTTTTATTTTCAGCTTTCTCTGGTTGGGATTATTGCTCTAGCATTTGTGATATTAGAAGTTTTAATGTTTTATATCAATTTCTACCATATATCCAGATGCAACAGCCACAAAACACAAAACTGTTACTGTATTTTAATTTCCCTTTTTTTTTCATTGCAAACTTCCTCAAACACCTAGTAGTAAGTTTAGCACTTACAGGGTTAATATTGAAGTTTCTGGGAAAGATCCCTGCTTGAATGCAAGGGAAATGAAAGGAGTGCAGGAAAGGTGAAAACAGCTAAGCTGAAGAAATGGCTAGAGCATTTCTCACCCTTTTTTCCTTTCTGGTTTATCTAAAATTGTGCTCCAGCTCTGGGAACTGATTTAACTCTTTTTTTCTCCCACTTGAAGGAGAAAGCAAACTTTTAACATTTTTGGCCCATCCTAAGTTCACCTTTGGGAATTTTGTGACCCTTTCTCTTGCCACCTGAAAGAACAAAAATCAAAAGCATTGCAAGGCTGCACCTTTTCCTCCTCACTTTAGCAACTACAACCAAAAGTAGTGAGGGACCCATCAAACCAGCTGTCCTGGAATTTGATCTATCATTTTTAAATTCCATAGGTAACTTTCACCTCATAACAGACAGCAGTTCTGTTTTTATATATGGAAGGATGACTTCATATCCACTCAGACACCAGAGGTTCATCATTTCCTGCCCTTCATCCTTTATTTTCCCAAACAGTGCTTTCACCACATTTTGATGACTCAGGTTGTTCTTTTGAATCCCACCTCTGACACCAGCTGTGGGAGGAGTCCCCAAAACCATACCAAGGTTTGACAATTCCCCAGAAACTCATACGACTCAAAATATAGTCATATTCACAGCTATGATTTATTACAGCAAAAGGAAACAAAGCAAAATCAACAAAAAGAAAAGACACATGGGACAGAGTACAGGAGAAACCAGGCACGAGCTTTCAAGGGTCCTCTCAGCAGAGTCATGCAGGATGAGCTCCAGCAATCATTTGAGAGAATACATGTGAAATGTTGTCAAGCAAGGAAGCTAATTATTAGGGACCCAGTACCAAGGATTTTTATTGAGAATTGGTCATGTAGGTTCCCTCTGCTGAGCACATACCAAAATTCCAGAGAAATAAAGCAGATGTTCAGCATAAACTATGTTTTTTTTCACAAACAGTGTAGACATAGCCACTCTTTCAGATTTGGAAATGTGGGAACCATCCCAAAACCCAAGGTTCCAAAGGTCAGCAAAGGGCCAACCTTGTAAGCAAACCTTTCAAAAGAATAGCCATCAGGCCTACTATGTTTACTTATCTCTGCACTTATTTTATTTTTTAAGAAAAATCTCAAATTCACTTCTGGGTTTTACTATTGGACATGTACATGTAATTCCATAAACTGGGAAACTTTTAAGCATTTGACTTTGCCTCTTACCTTCACTTGTAACAGAACTTAGTCCTGTAGCAAAGGGTGCAAGTAGCCTCAGAAGAATACCAAAAGTCACCACCTAACCTTGTATTTTCAAAGGAGAATTTCAAGAGAACCCAAGGGCAGCGCGGTCCCTAGAGATGGCCATCTTTAGTTTCTGTGGTGCCAACACAGTCAATGTAAACTTGCCCCCAAATCTGTAATGGTCTGCTCAGAACCCCTGCAGTTGTACTTGACGCTAAAGCCACTTTCCCTCACTGCAGAGAGTACTTTCTTCAAACTGGCTACTTAAAATAAAGGGGGAGTTGTTGGTATTTATTTTTCCTTGCTTGTTTTATAAGCAAATATAAGTCAACACTGTAAGGATGATTTATTTAACACTACTTCTTTTCAGTCACATTTCAGAGGCATTGTAGGCTGAAACAAGAGCATACGCAGGCTGTGGAGTCAAATGGACCTAGCCTTGAATTTTGGATCAGCTCTTTATTAAGTGATCTTAGATTGCTTAATCTGTTGGTAAAATGGGAGTAACAATACCTACTTCAAAGGTTTGTTGTGAGCATTAAATGAAAGAATGAATGTGAATACATTAATACATATAGCATTTAACACAGAATAAGAATATAATAATGGGGACTGGTATGATGGTAATGATTATTTCTCTCCCCACCCCTGCTCCTCCCTCCTTCCTATCATTATTTCTTTTATGTTTTGGTTTCGAGAGGACAAAGAATCTTTGCCCAATATTAACTGTTTGGAAACTACCAGCTTTCAAGTAAGGATGTCAAATAGTGTGCCTTACATGCCTAATAACAAAAGGTGGTGTTAAACTAGAAATATCTAGGGTTAGTAACTGCCTTCTGTTCTACCAAACCAGCAGATTTCTTTCATAGCTGAGAACATTCCTGAATTACTTTATGGTGTTTTTCATAACGTAAGACACAGGCTTATTTCCTCATAGAGATTTTTACTCATTTACGTCAGGGTACTCCAGGGCCTGCTCTGTGTAAGCTCATTTAGGGTAGTAGCCATGCTGTGTCTTACTTGCCTTTAATCCCCTGTTTCTGTCACAGGGCCTACATAGGCCTACCACAGAGCAGGGGCTCACTGAATTGTGGATGGATGAAGGTTGGATGGAAGAATGAATGGATGGCACACACCAGGGAGGGAACAATGGTGATTATGACATGATCTCAGTCTACAAGGCCAAGATGGTAGGGGAGATACAGCAGGAGAGCACCCTACCAAGCTAGGCCCAACATGGAGAATACACAGATCTGGATGAATGAAAAGGTCTCTGTCATTGGTGAAGATTGTGCTGAGCAATGTATCTGAGGTTAAGAAATTACTGCACTCTTATTGTATTCTATAGGCTGTGAGAAGGTATTTGTTTTAAAACTGAGAAATACAGTCAATTCTCATTTTTTTTTAGTAGTTACAAACTTTCCATAAATACTGAGTTAGCAAATGCTCAACCATTGCTCCTAGGTTGATTCATTGAATCCAATAGAATCCAGTGTTGGTTCATTAACATTGAACTCATGGCCATCAATACTATAACTCACACCTGGATGAAGCTTATCTAAGTATACACATTTTCTCCATAACGCACATCACAGCCTTCTTTCACTTAGGAACATTGAATAGCACATCAGCACTATCCTTGGGGGCCATTTTAAACAGTAAAATCACCAGCAAAAAGCACAAAAATGTAAAAACTATGACACTAAATATACCTCAGAAAGGACATTTGTTTACACTATATGACAGCTAAAACAATAAGGCAGAGTATTGCCTTGTTTGATCTCAGTTGGGAATAGGTGCATCAGGCAATTCAAATTTTTCACCAATCTGTACATGTTCTCAAATGACCTGAAAGTGCTACAAGTTTTGATTTGGTGGTTAAAAATAAATTTTAACAAATAGGTGAACTTGCAAGTATGGAATCTGGAATAATGAGGATCAACTAAAGTATGTGAGCTGTGTAGCCCTTTGTGCTGTTTGCATAGCATTTTGCCATTTTCAGGACACTTTTACATATAACTTGTGAGTCTACATTCATTAATACATTCATTAATTAAATAATATATTTGATAAACATATAATACATACCTAGTTTTACCAGGTATTTGCTAAGCACTAAAAATACAAAGGTGTGACCAAAGGCCTGTATAGATGAGCAAACAAAGGTATTCAAAGGTCAAAAATGCTACAATAGGTCTAAGCTGGCTCTAGTGGGAACCCGAGGAATAGTAAAGGGTTTAGTTCTACTTGGAGGTCAGAAAGCTTCACAGAAAAAACAGGGTTTACGCAAGTATTTTTAAAAAGGATAGTGGCAAACTACCCAGATTAATAAAAAGGAGTGAACTCATGATACACGCAACAACTTGGATGGATCTCAAGGGCCTTATGCTGAGTGAAAAAAAGGCAGTCTCCAAAGGTTATATACTACATGATTCCATGTGCATAACATTCCTGAAGTGGCAAAATTATAAAGATGGAAAATCATTGGTTGTTGGGGAATATGGATACAGGATGTGGTTGTAGGGGATAGGTGTGACTATAAATTTCATGGTTTCATTCTGTATCTCGATTGTGGTGGTGGTTACCCAAATCTGCATATGAGATAAAATTGTATGTGATTTGCATACACACATTCAAATGAATATACATAAAAATTGATTAAATGTGAAAAAGACCTGTAGTCTACTTAACAGTATCATACTGGTGTCAGTTTCCTGGTCTTGGTATTATACTATAGTTATATAAGATGGTACCATTGGGGGAAGCTGGGTGAAGGGTATAAGGGATTCTACTATTTTGGCAACATCTTGTGAGCTTATCATTTCCTTAAAATAAAAAAGGCTTTTTTTTTTTTTTAAGGGAATGACCATTTACCAAGCAGAAGTATGAACAAAACCATATGAATATGAGCCAGCATGATATGTTTGGGGAATTGCACAGTTTGCTATGATGGAATTGAGGATATGAAGTCACTGAGAGAATTTTTTGAGCTAGGAGATAAAAAAAAAATGCTAGGGAGTTTTCCGTGCATTAATCCAATAAATATTATTTGAGCCCCTGTTATGCAGCAGAGATTGGAGATAATACCACTAGCGAATAGGCTAGACAAAATTCTTGCCCTCACAAAACCAATTCTGGTGAAAATTTGAAATAGTTAAGGTAGGTGTTAACTCTTACATTACATTAAAGATGAAAAATTTAGGCTTAAAGTTGCCAAATGGCTAACACAAATTGATTTAGCTAATAAGTTTCAGAGCAATGGCTCCATCTAGGTCTTTTGGTTCCACATTTGTACTTTTTTCCTGCTGTCTCAAACTTGTTGATTATTTTTATAAGGAATAATTAGACAGAACCTGAGAAAGGAAAACTAGATAGGACTTTGCAGTAGACAATACAGCAGGCTGTGAGAGTCTGAACTAAGATGGCAACAATAGGGGTAAAGAGAAGGCAGCAAAATCAAGAGAAAGGAAGAATCAATGGGATTTGGTGATTTCTACCTATGTCAGGGTGGGGAGGGTAGGAAGAAGGAGTTTTCAAAGGGACTGAGAGGTTCTCACCCTGAATGTCTAGAAAGATGGTAGTTACTGAGTGCAGAAATCAAGGAAGACAGATGACAAGGCAGATTCATTTTGGGACTTGTTGAATCTGAGGTGTCAGAAGAAAGTCTAGACAGTGCTTTCTAACAGAGGATAAAGAGATTTAAACTGTGAGGCTGGCTCAACACCAGAAAATGCCCCTGGAAGTGACTGGAGAAGATTTGAAGATGAGTGATGGAAAGACAGTATAGGGTAGTGGTTAAAAGATTGGGGTGTGAAATCTCAGACTGAATCTCAACTCTGCCATTTCCTAGCTCTTAGATCTTGGGCAAATTGCTTAGCCTCTGTCTTGCTTAGTTTCCTTATCTATAAGATAAGGTGAATGATTAGTACCTACTTCACAGTGCCATTGTAAAAATGAAATGAAATAATACTTAGCACCAGCACATAGTCAATGCTCAGTATATCTAAATTATTACAATGAAGTTGATGACAAGGAAAGGAATGGATCTTGCTAACCCACAAAGGTATTGAGAAAATCAGAACCCATCATTGTGTTTCCCTGACCAGGTCAAAGGAATACACAAGAGTTTTTAAAATATGACTGAGGTGATTACAGCCATTTCATGAAAGCTGAATGGAATTCAAAGCTTTAATAAAATCTGCCTTTGCCCCTTTCTCATTTACAAAGGACTTGGAGTGGTAGGGAGTGATGACAATAAAGCCATTTATTTTTTATGCACAGTCAAGTATATTAGCTCTCTGAAAGGTAGACATCCCCATTTTACAGATGAGGACACAGAAACTTAGCTAAAATTTCTCAAGGTTACACAGTGAATGTTACATAAGTGTTTGATTCCCAAAATCAAGGTCATTTCTCCATACCATGCTGAACATAAAATGGAGCGACTATTACTAATTATGTATAAGTATGTTTATATATTTAAATCTTTACAAAATTATTTACTTTACCCCAGAACTTAATTTTATAAGGTGTTTATAAAGCACTATACCACTCAAAATTGCTGTAACAGAAATCAAATTAAGTTTTGAAAGCTGTACATACAATCCAATCTGACTCCATCTGGCCATAAATAAAAAATCATTAGTTCTGTGTTCAGTATTCCAGGTGCTTCTGCAGACATGCTTTGCTCACTTAAAGTCTGTATAATAACCCCATTGTCAATACAAACAACTGCAAATGTGTATATGCGAAGATTAACCTTTTCTAGACACTCCTTGTAATTTCAAAGCCAATGCCGGGGTTCCAGAGTGCATTAGCACATGCATCAACATGCTAAATCCCTGTGGTCCTCCCTGCAGTGCCAGCTCTGGTCCCAGTCAACTTCACCCAGACCTCACCCTGCTCTTCACCCAGAAGCAGGACCTCCAGGCTTCAGGTTTAATGTCTGTGGCTGAATTCCAGACCTGAAGATTCTTTTGACATTTCCAAATGTATTTCACTTGCCTTCCTCGAGTTGGTTTTATGTAAAAGCCTTGTGTGAACAGGCCTTCTCATGCCTGCATTTTAGACTGTGAGAACTAGAAAACACCCTGATTTTATAGATAAGAAAATGAAGAGGCATAGAAGGAAAGTAACTTGATCAAGGCCTAAGAAAATCAAAAGACGCCAAAAGCAGGAATGGTTGGCCCAAGTTTACATAGTCACAAAATGAAACTAAGATAAATGTTTTTAAAACAAAAAAGGAATTGTACATAGAAGCCATTTGGGATTATGTCTAATTTATCTTAGTGTTCCTAGTACAATGCCTGGCTTATAGTAAACAGTAAACAACTAATACTAGTTTATTGCATATGAAAGTATAAGTCTGTAAAATGGTTATTTAGATTGTAGGAAACAGTTGTACACATTAGAATGAGATAAGAAGGAAAGAGAAATAGAGCTAATTGACACCCTAGGACTAAGTTAGATGTTTGCCTTCCTTGTGCTCCCTTGCTGCCCTTTTCCCTTTACTGTTTTGAATTGCAATTGGCCTATTTCTTGTCTGCATCCTGCCCTAGACTCTACAGGGCAAGGATAGTGCCTTGTTCACTATTGTACCCCAGTGTCTCACAGTTTCTGACATTATAGTAAATACTCAGGAAATGTTTAATAAATAAATGAGAAAAAATAAAACATCCCTACCCATCCATGCATCTACTGTTTTTGCTTTTACATTTTCCATCTTACCAGGCAGAAACTCATGGCATCCTCATGGCTTGAGGACAGGCAAGAGAGGGACCATGCTGTAGTGATGCTCACCCTCCCTTATTGTTGGTTTCCCTCCCTCCCTCTCTCACTCTGTGTGCCCCCTTCATTGTCATGGAAGAGAACTCCAAAACAGCGGGGTGGGACCGGGACAGGGAGGATGGAGTCTCTGGAATTTAAGCTTCAGAAGTCACCTATCTGGTTGAAATTTTCAGGTATTTTTAACAGCCAGTTGCCAGCCTCTTGTTTTGATATTTCCAGCATTCTCTGAGAGGGAAGGGGGTACTAAGCTGGGAGCCAGGCATCATGTAGAGGAATTTTTATTCTTCCAGCCATTTGTTGTGTGATCTCAAGCAAGGTAAGATAGTTTATCTGGGTCTTATTTTCCTCACTGAACTATGAAGAGATTAAAATAAGTGCTTTCTTAATCTTCCAACTCTGATACTATGTGATCTTATGATTATATGACCTGGATAGAGATAATACCTGTCCCTTTGGCAACTCTCTTCTGAAAACTGGACCAGAACTATTGGCTTCCTGGTCCTACTGGCTTTATTTAAGATCATCTTCTTTCACTGCTTTTGTATGAGAATGTCTGTGTCCCAGGCAGTTTATGGGACTTAAGCTTTTATTTACTGTAGCTGAAGGCTCCTATAAGCTGGGCTTTGACAATATTTCACATTTATCCTAAGCCAGAGCTTAGGATCAGGTGGCAGCCAAGTCACTTAAGGTTATTCAAATGCATTGAAAATGTTGCTTAATAATTCAGAACCAGTTTTATCTGTTTAGATTATTAAGATTTTTTAAATCCTTCTAATTAGCAAATTCCAACAGCATTTGAAACAGACAGAAAAATCCATCCTTCTGAAAAGGCAACTGAGGCAAACTTATTATCAGTCCTTATGTCTGTGCAGCAGGACTGATTGATGCAAGGGCCAAAGAGAGTCCAGAGCCAGGGGACCTGCTGGGGTTATCCACTAATAGTATCACTGACAGGCTCTGCCTGCTGTAGGAATGAGACTAGGAGGAAGAGATCTGGGGATACAGCTTCTCTCGGCTCCCTTTCTTTGGATTGGTAGGGGCTTAGTGAAGAATGGGGGCTCCATTCAGTCATTCATTAGGTCAGTCTTTCAGCAAACATATATTAAATACACACTGTTCCCAGCAATACAGTAGGCCTTGGGATAGACAGCCACTGAGACCTCATTATATGCCCTCAGAACTCAACCTAACTGGATAGACAGGCTCATAAACAAACAATTGCAAAATAACCTGAGAGGCACAGCAGACAGGTAACTCAGGGTGAGACTGTTGCTGATCCTTTGAGCTAGGTCCTCCAGAAATGGGTTGCCTTATCTGGTCACAGTACAGGAGTGCTGTTTTAGCAAAGGACTAGGTTGGCATTGCCAGTGTCCACATTTCAGTTAAAGCACTGACCTTGAGTCTCCCAGCAGACCATGGTAGCCACCTCATTCGAAGCAAAGGTGTTAGTGCAGCACACATGGGGCAGTAGAACAAGCTCATGAGGGAAATACCGCAGTGAACATCTGCAGCCCCTGGATTCTAAGCACCCAGTGAATGGGAGAAGATGCTACTTATCATTAACTCTGTTACAAGTAACAGGAGAAAGATTAATTTAGGCTCTGTCACTTAGGCCAGGTTTTGTGGATGAAGTAGCATTTGAGCTGAGCTTTGAAGGATATATAAGTTTTAAACAGGTGGAATTAGGGAAGGACAGTCCAGTAGAGGAAACAACATAAGCAAAGATTCAGGAAAGAAAACCAGACATATTTGGGGAATAGCAAACTGCTCTACTTGGCTGGAGCATAAGGTCTATGAGGAGACAGTATTTAGAGAAAGAATGTTGTGTCCAGGCCACCATCACCACTTCAAAAAGTTTAAGTCTAGGTATCATTTATTTGATAAATTTTTTCAAAAGAAAACAGACTGTTTTGCCACTTAATTCTTAAAATGTTTATTAATAAAGTCTTACCCTGTATTTTTCAGTGTTCCATGATAAACATTCTCTGATTTGATTATTCAACAAGCATTTATTGAAAGCATATAATGCACAAGGTTCTTTGCTGGAAACTGTAAATACAGAAACAGGAAACACATAGATCCTGTCTTCAAATTCCTCAATCTTATCCAGGAGACATTCATGTAAAGTGGAAGACAAGCTGTCTTGATGCCCATTGCAGGCATATAACATGATGCATCAGGTGCAACATGCTTATTTAATAGACAAGGAAGCTCAGAGGAGGAAAAGTGACTTGTCTAAGACCACACAGTCAGAAGCAGTATGCTAGGAGTAGTAGTAAGGTTTGGGGTCTCCCAGAAGGTGCTTGTTCCCTTTTCCTCAAATATGAGCCCTAACCCTCTGTGGACATGAGGATTGAACTGATAGGAAATGAGCATGAGGAAGTCTGGCCAGGTAAATGCTTATCTCCAGGCACCTTCAAGCACTACTTCTTTATCATCTCTCCCAAATACTTGTTTCTCATCAGGGTACTTTTTCCTCAAAGTCAGGAGAGTTAGGGAGTTCTTGTATAAGTTTGGTATTGTACAGGTGCCTGCTGGACAACCTTCAAAGAAAACACCTGCTCTGTTCATGATTCCTGCCTTCCAGTTTCATAAGCTTTTGGGCAGATGAAATGTAATATCAAAATAGCTCAGAGAGAGCCTTGGTAACATTTAAGATATTCACGTGCTGCATCTGGTAACTAGAAAATTTAATGATCTCCTGCTGTTTTAGTAATTGGATAAGTAAATACATCAGAATAAATCACACCGGCAAGTCTTTTGTATGTCGTTAGGGACTCAGCTCTTTTAACTCCTGTTCAAAGCTCTAGCTCTTGAGCGGTATTTGCGTGCAGAGTTAACGCATACACAAGCTCACATGGCCCTTCTTGAGTATTAAAATGCATTCAAAATGCTCACTTTCCCCCTTAGCACTCTGCCTGAAGAGCCCATCGAGAATGCCACTCCAGATCTTTCTGAAGCCAGGGAAAAAAAGTTTTCTTCAGAAGTTCAACCCTAAGACATTTGAGCCCTTCACAGTCTATTTCCAAACCATCGTTCCAGCCACGTGTGCAATGAACCTTGTCAGAAACACCACCCATTTACAGATTGAGGAAATGATGTCAAAGCAAAAGGGGACTATTCTGTTGCAAGTAAGAATCATGTTAGAATTTTAAATAGGAAAGAGACAAGATCAGAGACTTTGTTCAACTCTTTCTCAAGTGACAGTGTGAAGGACAGACCCAGAGAGAAATGGTCTATCAGAGCCTATTAGGTGTTGGGTGATGTTGTCATCTGTTTATAGATGAGAAATATAGGTCTTCTGGGGGTTAAATGACTTGCTCAAGAGCATACATGCAGAACTGGGATTCAAAGCCCACAGTGATTTTTCTTACTTGCCTCCCTAACTAGCACTTAATTCATGCCTAGTAGTGAAACTCTAGAGCAAATAATAATCAGGGTTTCTCAGAAAGTTTTCAAGCTAACAGTTTTAAACTTAACCAGTTAACAGGTTTCTCTCCACAGTGACCAATGCTATAGACCAGGGTTTTATCAGAGGCATCCTAGGAACCTTTTATATAAGACCTGGCTGCCTTCCATGATAGAAGCCTCTAAAAGCCAGGTATGTCACCTAGATTGTTGCTTCCTAGCCATTTCAAATCAATGCACACATTGAAATTGTTTGTGCAACTCATCAGGGTAACCATACTAAGTTGCTCATGGTTAGAGGCAACCCAGCCCTGAGGATTCTGGCTGCCTCGAAGGATGAGGAAGGAGTTCAGCATGTTGGCATACCTATAACTTGCCACATCCCTGAGGCTGATCTGCACTAGGTTCCTCATGCCACACTACAGTCCTCATTCATGAATTTACCCTGTTTACTACGCTTTTAGGAACAGTGAGCTTGCATACCACTCTGTAAAGCAAGATTTCCTTTTATTTACTTAAAATTGTGTCTTCCAGAGCCCAAGAGGGACTAATTTTTGGAACTGGCTTCCCAGGATGAGAAGACATGCCTGTTCCTATTCTGTTTATACTTTTTTATGTTCACTCTGCATACTTGAATCTCCTACTGTTTGTAGACTACAGAGGTTTTCCTCTTCCTGCCCCCACTCCGCCCTCTTTGTAGAAGCCCCTCTATTCCTTTGGGCCTTCCCCACTAACACTATTGTTTAATAGGATAGTGACTAAAGCCACCATTAGGGATATCGGTGAAGGAAAGAGTCACATCTTTTGTTTGTGTTCAGGGTCTTCCTGACAATGTACCAAGTTTGAGGACATTTTGACATAAGTTACACTTTAGAGTTGGTGTCCTCATTAACCCATCTAAAGGCACAGGCTGGGAATGAAAAATCCAGACTGGTCCCAGATCTGCCATGAATGCTGAATAACCTTTCCATTCACCAGGCTTTTCTGCCCCATCTGTTGCAGAGATGGCCTCTAAAGATCTCTCCAGCTCTGACAATCACTAGGTCTGTGATAATTCAGGAGCTAGACAGTGAAATTCATAGTAATATTCTCTGTTATGGGGAGATATGTGCTTCAGTTACGTGAAGGGGACAGTCCTTCCAAACGAGACCTAGAATAAAAAGTCCAGTGTGTGGTTATAATACTAAAATTATTAAGTGTGGTGGTTAAGAACACTTTTGGAGCTAGACCTAGTTTTAAGTCCTTCTGCCACTTCCTGCCTATGCAATCTTAGGCAGATTATATAACCTCACTGAGTTTCTATTCCTTGTTTTTTAAGTGGAGGGAGTAGTACCACCCTCATAAGGTTGTGTAGTGCTCATAAAGCACTTAGAACAGTTAGCACCTTGAAAGCTCCCAATAAATGTTACCTGTTGTTACCATTATTATATTGTAATAAATAACAGGGAATCCTAC
This sequence comes from Manis pentadactyla, assembly GCF_030020395.1. Classification (NCBI taxonomy): domain Eukaryota; kingdom Metazoa; phylum Chordata; class Mammalia; order Pholidota; family Manidae; genus Manis; species Manis pentadactyla. Next base: position 40,065,255 of record NC_080022.1, on the reverse strand, counting down.
AAAATACAATTTCTATCCCTTTGTCACCTTAGTCTTCTCCCTTTGTTCCTCTAACTTTTTCATTCTCCCTTCTTCCCACCTAAAAAAAAGTCCAGGAAAGAAAATGTTCTGTAGGCACCGTGTGCCACCCAGCCACAGAAGCCCACCCAGCCTCGTTCTCTAGCACCTCAGTTATTCTGCCATGGTTTCATTAGGAAAAGAGGAGCATCTGTCACTGTTCCCTGGAAACCCTTGTCCCAGTGCCACTTCTTTCCTGTGGTTTAATGAAACACATTGGTCCAGAAACTAAACAAGAAGTTGGGATAGAAATAAGCCGTGGAGTTGTCAGAATGGTTCTTGTGTTAAAAGGGTTTATACCCGGCTTTATTCTCACAGTGGTAGGTCAAGCACTAGAATCATGTCTGCCTCCAGCAGTCTGCAGATCTGTAACTCACCTCCATCTCTGCTTCCACCCAGAGTGCTGGCAGAACTCTTCATATAGTGAGTGACTCAGTCAATAAGAGCTCATTGCCTACAGGTGTGGAAGCATTAGCCTAGCAGTAGGCCAGTTACATCACCAAATGTTTTAGGGTCAGGTGAGGATCCTGGCCATAGGAACTCTGATTTTCCCCACAGAGCCTTTATGTCAGGTTATATCAATTATAATTGTTAAACACTTGCTTAGAGCTATGGAGGTAATTGGGGTTTTAAGTGCCATTAAATAATACCCTTTTCATTTACCTAGTTGAAGACTAATTGAAAGACATAGACCAGTTGAAAGATAGACATAAGGCTCACATGGGATAAAAGTACCACCTTTATTACTGAAAAACTTGATCAGAGATTATAGTTTGGGATCTGTAGCCAAGTGGTGTGCTGATACATTCTTTGCCCCGAAATAGACTTGCCCACCCAATCCTTAGCACAGCTGGACACTGTGGGCCCTTTGTACCTTATAACAGCAGGTTTGGCCCCAGAAAAGGGAAAGAAAGGGGCTAAGCTCAGATTCTTCTCCCACACTCACCAAGCAGATAGGTCTCTTCTCACCTGTGTGAGGGATAGGAGGGCATCCAAGGGTCCCTCCATGTAGAAGCATGACTGCTTACTGAATCTTCACAACTCTGGTTGGCAAAAAATGTCTCAATGTTATAAATAAACAATGAACCAGAAAATTAAGTAGCTTACCCATGGTCATCAGAAAGCTAGGAGTTTATAACAATGGAATCTAGTGTCCCTCGATCATACTTTGACCATTCCAGTCACTGGGAAGCTCACCCTGTACAGGTGACATCTAGTAAGATATAAAGAATATATTGAACCATAGCAGCTTCCATGTGTCAGGCTCAGTGATGGCTATTTTAATCCCTACAACAACCCTTTCACCCAGTGGAGAAGGAAACTGAAGCTCTAAGCATCTTACTAACGTGGCTAAAAGCTGGAATTTGAACCCTAGTGTTCCTATTTCTAAAGCCTACCTGCAGCCCAGTTGACCCCATCAAATCACTAACCCCCACATTTCAAAAAAATGTAACAATTAAAACTTAGAGAAGAAAAGTGACATGTCCAAGTTCATCACTGGAGCCAGTACTGGAACCCATACATTCTGACCCTTTGTATCCTGACATTAGATAATGTACATAGTTGGCAGTACATATACAAAGGAATATAGAGGAAGGAAAGTTTGCTGAGGGCAGAAAGTCGGGGTGGGGTACTTGCAGAATCTATGTGGTTTGTCTTTATCTGATACAGAGGATGACACCTGGTTGTCTTTCACATGGGTGGGAGGAAGGAGAAGGAGGAAGGGGTATGGATGAGATTCTAGTGTTTGCTCTCTATGAGGTACAAAAGGCTTGTAAATTTTCTGCCAGTGCAGCAAAGGGTTGCTCCTGGGAGTCAAACTGTGCCAGGCTCCCTCTGCTCACAGTGCTACTACACACAGTCCAGAAAGTGGCTGTTGTTGTTGGTTGCCAGAAGGATCCACCATATGTTAGGAAAATTTAAGAACAAAGCTTTCTCCTTGTGGGGAAAATGGAAATTCCTATGGCCAGGATCCTCACCTGACCCTAAACTACCTGATGATGTACTTGGCCTACTGCTAGGCTAATGCTTCCACACCTGTAGGCAATGAGCTCTTATTGACTGAGTCACTATGTAAAAGAGCTCTGCCCAGTGCTCTGGGTGGAGGCAGAGATGGAGGTGGAGTAGGGACCTGCAGACTATTGGATGCAGATGTGATTCTAGTGCTCGACCTACCACCATGAGAATAAAGCCAGGTATAAACTCCTTTACCTCAAAAATGAGCCTTGTCATTTCTCAACGAATCTATAGTGAACTTGCCTGGGGATGGAACCCTCAGACAAGACACTCCCCTTAAAGATTCTGGAACTTTCTGAAATGCAAATTTTATTCTAAAATCAAGAATACATTCTGAGGAACTGTTAGTGGTTTATTCCTTCCCAATTCCACACACTTAACCTGAAGGCTGTAACTCATGGAAAGAGAATCTTATTGGGACATCTGTGAGAGGTAGAGGAGTTACAGTGGAAATTATGAGGAAAGAAGTCAGAAGTCTTGGGTTCTGGTTCTGCCTCTACCACTTATGTTTTGTGATCATACACAAACCCAAACTCTGGGTCTCATTTCCTAAGTGTAGTGGGGCTGACTCCCAAGCATGATTTTGAAGTACTACTGTAGAGCATTTCCCCCGTAAGATGTTAAAATACATTGGGAACCTTAAAAAATCCAACCTAGTACATTTTTTAAAAGACTATTCTTTTAGAACCATTTTCAGTTCACAGCAGAATTGAGCAGAAACTACAGAGTGTACTCATATACCCCTGCACCCACACATGCATAGACTCCCCTGTTATCAACATCCTGACCAGTTACAGCTGAAGAACCTACACTGACACATCATTGTCACTCACAGCATATAGTTTACATTAGGGTTCACTCTTGGTGGTGTACATTCTATGCGTTTAGACAGATGTGTAATGACGTAAATCCATCATTATAGTATCATATAGAGTATTTTTAATGCTTTAAAAATCCTCAATGTTCTGCTTTTTCATCCCTTCCCTCACCCAACCCCTGGCAACTAGTGATCTTTTTACCATCTCTATAGTTTTGCCTTTTCCAGAATGTCATATAATTAGACTCATAAAACCTTTTCAAATTGGCTTATTTCATTTTCCATTTAAGATTCCTCCACATCTTTTCATGGCTTGATAGCTCATTTCTTTTTAGTGTTGAGTAACATTCCATTGTCTGGATATACCACAATTTATGAGTGGTATATATAACCAAAGAACATCTTGGTTGCTTCCAATTTTGGCAATTATAAATAAAGGTGCTTAAACATCTGAATGCAGATTTTGTTGCAGATGTAAGTTTTCAGCTCCTAGGGTAAATACCAAGAAGTGTGGTTACTGGATTATAGAGTAAGAATATGGTTAATTTTGTAAGAAACCACCAAACTGTCTTCCATAGTGGCTATACCATTTTGCATTCCTACCAGCAATGTATGAGAGTTCCTGTTGCTCCACATCCTGGTCAGTATTTGGTGTGATCCATGTTCTAAATTTGGGCCATTCTAATAGGTGTGTAGTGGTATCTCATTGTTTTAATTTGCATCTCCCTGATGATATGATTTGGAATATCTTTTTGTATGTTTATTTGCCATCATAAATCTTTTTTGATGAGTGTCTTTAAGTCTTTGCCCATTTTTTAATTGGGTTGTTCATTTTCTTGTTGAATTTTAAAAATTCTTTGTATATTTTGGATCATAGCTCTTTATCACATGTGTCTTTTGCAAATATTTCCCTTCCCCCAGTCTGTGGCTTCTCTTATTCTCTTGACAGTGCATTTCACAGAAGTTTTTAGTTTTAATGAAGTCCAGCATATCAGTTACTTCTTTCATGGATTGTGCCTTTAATGTTGTATCTAAAAATTCATCACTATTCCCAAGGTCATCTAGGTTTTCTCCTATATTATTTTCTAGGAGTTTTGTAGTTGTATGTATTACATTTAAGTGTATGATTCATTTTTTTTTATAATTTTGGTGAAGGATATAAGAAGGTCTTTGTCTAGATTCAGTTTTTTACATGTTGCCATTTGGTAGTCCCAGCACCATTTGTTGAACCCACCATTTTTTTCCTAACTGAAAACATTACATACAGACTTCCCTTCGTTTGATTTCAAAATAAAAGCATTACCTCAGCAAAATCAACTAAGGAAAGAAGGACTGGTAATAATACCTGCCCTATATGATTATAATGAGTTACTGTTTGTGTAAATATTTTAGAAACTATAAAGTATTATAAATATATTGTTGCTATACTTATATTTAGTATTACTCAGCTCCTACACTCAAGTAGCTCCTAGTCTAGTGTAGTATTATATTTACGTTCAGGTTTTTTTTTTTTAAGTGAGAAGCAGAATGGTGCAATTAGAAAAAGCCCCAAAACCAGAACTAAGGCCCAGATAAAGTATCTACCCTTTATCAACCATGTGATCTGGGCCAAATCACTTGACTTTCTGAGCCTCAATTTGCCCACCTGTGAAATTGAAAGGGTTGGACAATTTGTCATTTTAAAAGTTTTCCCACCCGAATATTCTGGGACTAAGTATGGCAAGGATGAGATTCTGTCACATGGATTCAGATTTTTCTCAGCAGCAATGTCATACTCTTTTAGAAAAGGAACCAAGGCCCAGGAAGTTAATGTAAATAAGACGTATATGAAAGTTAAAACTGATAAGAAAATTGATCTACAAAAGAATAGCTCTATTTGACAGAGAACATGTCCCATTTTTGCTAACATACAAGTTTCACAAAGCCAACTTGCGAAAGTACTAATTTAATAAGAAGATGTATCCATTCAGGTTTCCTAAATGTAAGGAATTAAATGTCAAGATGGTTGACTTCCCTTTTCTAACATAAAAAAAAAGTCAGGCCATACCTCTTATCTGAGAAAGCCCTCCTCTCCCGCAGATTCCCAAAGGGTGGGTTTCTCTGTTGATTTAGAGAGTCAATAATTCAGTAAAGTCCCAAGTAAATGGCAGAACACAAGCTCAGATTGGGTTTTTGTATTCGTATTTTATAAACATTTCAGGATTTTTTTCCTGACCCTTGACCTTCTGCCATTCCTAAAGTGAAGATCTTATATACTGGAAGTTTGGTTACAACCTCAGGGTCATCTCATCCAGCTTCTTTCTCTGTGTGGATCCTACTCTTAGCAACACCTCTGGAAGAATAGCCTCCTAGTTCAACACATGGATTCAAAAGCTAGATTCCAGAGCATGCTTCACAATCTGGCTCTGCCCTTAACACTTCTGAGACCTTAGGCAAGTTACTTAATCTGCTCATGATCAGTTTCCTCATCTGTAAAATGACATAATGATTATACCTGCCTCAGAAGGTTAGTATAAAAATTAAATTATTTCATAAATATAAAGTGCTTGGAATATGTCTGGTATGAAGTAAATACTCAATAAATATTAGCCATTATTATTATCTCCATCATCTTCTCCAAATAAGACCCTATTTAAATGCTTCTAGCAACAACAGAGAGTGCACTCGCCTCTCCCATCCTTACTCCTCCATTTCCCCAAGGCAGCTTGTGAACATGTTGTTCAGCAGCTATCTGGTTATCATGCACTTTGGAGTCAGGCACACTTGGGTTTGAAACCTTATTCTATCTGCAGCTTTGGGCAGGATAACTCATGGTGTCTTCAGCTATAAAATGGCAGTAATAATGCCTACTTCACTTAGCTCTTTAATAAGTTAGGACACTGTATGGTTTAGTTTCAGCCACATGGTGGGCACATAATAATGATAGTTGCTGTTACGATGATGATTATGAAGATCAAGAAGAAAATAAAGAACAGGAGGAGGAAGAAAAGTAAAAGAAGCAGTAGTAACCACACTGGTAACTGCCACTCTTTTGAAAAGTTCTTTCTAACCAGCTAAGTTCTGTGCAATTTTACCTCACCAGTCCCAGCTCTACCCACTGAACCTGCATAGTGGGTAAAATGCATCTGCTCTGCCTACTTGTCAGCCCTTTGGATTTTCAAAGAGGGCTGACATAGCCCCTCCATTCCCCTACCCCAGCACCACTGCCATATCTCACTGTTCTCTCTCCAGGGAGATGGCTCCCATTCTTCAGCTGTTCCTCAGAGTACATGTTTTTAGGCTCTTTCTTACCAGAAGGTCCTTCCTGGCATGCTCCATGTCCTTCTTGAATGGGGTTTGCAGCACTGCAGAATGGTTTCACAGTATGGCCACTATGATGTGGGGAGAAACATGGTGTCCTACATCCCCCTAAGTCCCCTGTGGTCTCTGACCACACCAGGCAAATGAGAATGGAAACAAAGGTTGTCCTTGTTCATTTTTCCTTTCTGAAATTACTTTCAGAGAAAAAAATTGCTTGTGATCTGGGGTGCCATAGGGAGAAGCCCCAACACAGCCCTGTTTGCTGTGAAGCTGTTCCATTGGTGGCACAGCCACACTGAAGCTATAAGAGGGGGGGTCTTCAGATATTGAGGTATTACTCTCTCAGGGAAAGGAGAGCACTTTTGTTGAACATGAGGGTAGAAACAAGAAAGGCAGCCTGATGCTGACCTGGGTGCCAGGAGGCTTTGGGGAAAGAGTTCTGGCTTTGAAGTTAGACGTACCAGGGCCCCGACCCAAGGCAACATTCCAGCCAATAATGGCTTACACTTAACTGGCTTGGGCATTGCACAGAGGCTTCACCAACATTCCATTTAACCATCACAACAATCTATAAAGGAGAAACTGATTATTCCCATCTTAGAGGTGGGAAAACTGAGGTTCTTTGGTTATATAACTTCTTCAAGGTCATATGGGTAGTGACAGAACTAAGATTTGAATCTAAGTTTGCTTCACTGTTCTTAACCATTATGCTATATATACAGACCCTTAATAATCATGTGGCCTTTAAAAAGTGGCAACCACTTTGAGCCTCAATTTTGTCATCTCCACCCTTGCATGATTGTTAAAAAAATTAAGTGACATAACATAATTCAAGTTTATGGCAAGCAGTAGGTATTCAAGAAACTTGTTTCCTCCTTCACAAGTCCCAGCTCTCCCACTTAAAAATTACAGAGAAGGAAACACATCCCATGCTCATGAACAGGAAGAATTAATATTGTCAAAATGGCCATCCTGCCTAAAGCAATCTACAGATTCAATCCAATCCCTATCAAAATACCAACAGCATTCTTCAACGAATTAGAGCAAATAGTTCTAAAATTCATATGGAACCACAAAAGACCACGAATAGCCAAAGCAATCCTGAGAAGGAAGAATAAAGTGGGGGGATTACACTCCCCGGCTTCAAGCTCTACTGCAAAGCCACAGTAATCAACACAATTTGGTACTGGCACAAGAACAGACCCATAGATCAATGGAACAGAATAGAGAGCCCAGATATAAACCCAAGCATATATGGTCAATTAATATACGACAAAGGAGGCATGGATATACAATGGGGAAATGACAGCCTCTTCAACAGCTGGTATTGGCAAAACTGGACAGCTACATGCAAGAGAATGAAACTGGATTATTGTCTAATCCCATACACAAAAGTAAACTCAAAATGGATCAAAGACCTGAATGTAAGTCATGAAACCATTAACCTCTTAGAAGAAAACATAGGCAAAAATCTCTTGAATATAAACATGAGCAACTTTTTTCTGATTGCGTCTGCTTGGGCAAGAGAAACAAAATAAAAAATGAACAAATGGGACTACGTCATGCTAAAAAGCTTCTGTACAGCAAAGGATGGATACCATCAGCAAAACAAAAATGCACCCTACAGTATGGGTGAATATATTTGTAAATGACATATCCAACAAGGGGTTAACATCTAGAATATATAAAGAACTCACATGACTCAACACCCAAAAAGCAAATAACCCTATTAAAAAATGGGCAGAGTATATGAACAGACACTTCTCCAAAGAAGAAATTCAGATGGCGAACAGGCACATGAAAAGATGCTCCACATCACTAATTATCAGGGAAATGCAAATTAAAACCACAATGAAATATCACCTCACACCAGTTAGTATGGACCATCTAAAAGACAGACAACAACAAATGTTGGCTGTAAGACCAGAGGTACCAGAGGAAGGGATGGGTCTCACTGGAGGAACCCGACTCGAGCCAAGTAAGGAAGAGAATGGCGAATGTCATTCAAATGATTCAACAGAAGGTCTCTAGCCACAAGTCCCGCCTAGAACACGTTGCAGTACTCTCCCCAGCAACCCAGCATGACCAATGATCGGTGATTATGACACCCACACCAGCCAATTAGTTCTGTTCATAATACCCTCAGGCCTCTCCCAGCTCCCTTGATAAGCCTGTCACCCCTCCTGCTGGGCACAACTTCTCTGGCAGGTGGATACGCAGATGGGTGAACTTTGCCCGGGATTGCGCTAATAAATTTTTTTTTGGCTCCTTTGTTGCCACTTGCCTGGTCTGGTTTCATTTACCTTACACTGGCAAGAATGTGGAGAAAGGGGAACCCTCCTATACTGCTGGTGGGAATGTAAACCAGTTCAACCATTGTGGAAAGCAGTATGGAGATTCCTTAAAAAACTCAAAATAGAAATACTGTTTGACCCAGGAATTCCACTTCTAGGAATTTACCCTAAGAATGCAGCAGCCCAGTTTGAAAAAGACAGATGCACCCCTATGTTTATTGCAGCACTATTTACAATAGCCAAGAAATGGAAGCAACCTAAGTGTCCATCAGTAGATGAATGGATAAACAAGATGTATATATTCACAATGGAATATTATTCATCCTACCATTTGCAACAACATGCATGGAGCTAGAGAGTATTATGCTCAGTGAAATAAGCCAGGGGAAGAAAGACAATTACCAAATGATTTCACTCATCTGTACAGCATAAGAACAAAGCAAAAACTGAAGGAACAAAACAGCAGCAGACTCACAGAACCCAAGAATGGACCAACAGTAGCCAAAGGGAAAGGGACTGGGGATGATGGGTGGGAAGGGAGGGATAAGGGGAATAAGGGGCATTACAATTAGCACACATAATGTTGGGGCGGGGGGCAGTATAGCACAGAGAAGACAAGCAGTGACTCTATAGCATCTTACTATGCTGATGGACAGTGTAATAGGGTGTGTGGTGGGGACTTGATAATGGGGGAAATCTAGTAACCACAGTGTTACTCATTTGATTGTATATTAATGATACAAAAAAAATTTACATGGAAAATTACAAACTTTTCTTGACAGTTTCCTCATGTGTTTTCTTGTGTTTTCTCAATATAAGTTGGTCACAGGATGGTAGTACAGCATGGAGAATATAATCACTGATTTTGTGACATCTTTCTATGTTGATAGTAACCTCACTAGAGGGGGTGAGGATTTAATAATATGGATAACTGCTGAACCACTGTGTTGTACATTTGAAACCTGCATAAGATTGTATAGCAACTATCAATTAAAAAACCACTGGTGTTTCCTGAACTTCTAACCTTGCATATTGACAACTCAGGCCAGATGCCACTTGGGCCCAGGCTCCAATCTCCCAGCCTGTTTTACTTTGTAGCATATCTTTGGGCTGGTATGCACAACTCTGGCACTATATTATGATTATGGTTTCTTCCAGCAAATATCATATTTACAAACCACAAATAACAAAGTAGAAGATTCGGGGAGAGCTCTGGCATGTTAATTAAGAACAATAGCAGAAGCAGCTGGGCAGAAAATACCAATGAGTCAGAAGCAGAGGCAGCATAGCTCTGTTTGTTGACAAAAGCCAGCACAGTATTGTACGTTAATTGGGGAAGTGGGTAAACATTTGCCAGCAGCTTGCCCCCCAGTGCATTGAAAGACAGACAATAGGCTGGCCCTCCCCACTGCTTTGCCTGCCCATCTGCCCAGAGCCCAAGAGATACCAGCAGAGCAGCTTTTCTCTGGGTTCCTCATAAGCAGAGAGGATTCTGGAGGCGAATGTGTCTCCTTAATGACCCCCCTGGGCATACCAGCTTTCCATCTGGATACAGTCAAGATAGTGTTCCTCTCCAGCTCACCAGCCTGCCTGTGACACTCAAACCCCCAGGGCCCTCCCTCCCCTTTGCAGAGGAGAAGACAGTGGAACCCATCTTATAAGGTGTGGCTTGAGTTGAGCAGAGAACAGGATTGCCTGCCTCAGGTGCTATAATCTCTGCCCACAGGCCTTGAGTTCCTTTATCTAACCAAGCAGACTATGCGGCCCCCTGTCATGTACACTGAGAGCAGCCCATTTATCTATGTGTCTGTCCATCCTTAAATTGTACATCTTGTACAATTACTCATATATACAACAGCTATGATTGAATAACTGCTCTGTGCCAGACACTGTGCTAACTATATTTTTTCCTCATTTAATCCTCACATCAGTTCTACAAGGTTGATACTAACTCCAGAGCCACAAAGCTAATAGGCAGCACAGCTCAGCTGTGGTTTAAACCAGAATCTTTTTGGTTCCAAAGCCTACCGTCCTTCTCACTAAACCAGTATTTCTCAACTTTTTAAAATTCATGTTTCCTTTTGATAAACAGGAAAATGTTGGGGTTTTTTTCCTCCCAGATAAACAAATTCTCCACATCCCTTCCCTGCCCGTGGTCTAGGAGGTCATAAACCTAACTTAGGATCCCCGTATGATGAACATATCCCAACTGAGCCAAGATTCTGTCTAGCTTTACTCTCTACAGTTTATATTAAAAAATAATTTTTTATTTCTAAAATATAAAGTCATATTATGCCATTGACTCATTTTTTCAATCTAAATGTCCCCTGCTACCACCACCACCAAGATTGTGTTGTGCCTCCCCAGGGAGCCCCTTCTCAGCTGAGGATGCTCATCTTTGGGCATGATGGAGTACATCCTACAGTTTACTAGTGAGAGCTTTAGCAGGAAGATCAGCCCAAAAGCTTAGCTTTTTTCCTACCAAGCAGAAAAGGACTCCTTACTGTCAAGAGTTAACAAAGCAGACGTCCCCAAGAATACCAGTCAGATGTTTAACCAGCGCCCTTTCCTAAAGGCTTCCTGTTCTGTTGGCCTAACTGAGCTATGCAGGAGGCACACAACCTCCACTGGCCCAGGAAGAGTTCAAGTCCCTGAATCTATGCCCTGCAGGCAAATGCTAGTTCTTCAACTGAACTATGAAACTTGACCTCTCTGAGCCCTGGTTTCCTGGATTATAAAATGGGAATAAGAACACCTACATCACAGGGTTATTTAGAGGATCCAATAAGGTAAGAGAGGTGAAATGCTCATGCCAGTGCATAGTAGGCTCACAATCAATGTGCATGGATAGGATCTGAATGCCAGGGAGAAAATGCTTGTCCCAGTGTTTTGAATATATGTTTTCTTTCTTCTCAGGTAACCCAGCTGGACCCAAATAAATCATTATTGGAGGTAAAGTTGTTCCCTCAAGAAACCCTGTTCCTTGAAGCAAAAGAGTAAACAGCCCAGCAGTGGAACTAGCCATTCCTTGACAAGCCAGAGGCCTGCATCAAGAGAAGGGCTTCTCGCCATCCCACCTACACGCTCGTCTCACTCAATTCAGTGTCACTTCTGCCTCTTGCAAGATTGCTGGAAAAAAAAAATAATAAACATAACTACTTAAAATTTCCCATGCACGAGTATTATGTTCCCAATCCCTACTCTAGAGAATTACAACTCTACCACCCTCCTGTACCTCCTTCACCTTGCCCCTGTTCAATGACTGATGCACTGTTCAAGTGTGAGTGATCATGAAGTAGAGTCTTTACCTCTCCAGTGCCATCTTCTCCCACAGTGTCTAGAACAGTTCTGTTGGCCCTAGGAGGTCACGATGCTGTGTACTGATATATCTCATTGAGCCAGGGCTCATACACCTCTGCCTTTTTATTTTCATGACTGGATTTCTACTTTGTCACCAAATTTTAGGAGGCAACAGGAAAAAGTCAAATGGGACGACTGGCATGGAGATTAAACATAGGAAAAAAGCCTATCATTTGTGCTGGTCCTGTCTGACTCCTTCACTAAGATGTAAGGCTGTTTTGAGGACTGCATTTGACATACATGCAAGAGGCTTATTCGCTGCTGCAGCCTTGGGTCTGCACATTCCATCTAGGAGGTATTTGCTGCTCCATTGCAGCATGGAAAGCTGTTGAAGCTCATGATGTGAATGTTTTTTTGTTGTTGTTATAATTAATCTACAATTACATGAAGAACATTATGTTTACTAGGCCCCCCCTTCACCAAGTCCCCCCCACAAACCCCACTACAGTCACTGTCCATCAGCATAGTAAGATGTTGTAGAATCATTACTTGTCTTCTTTGTGTGGTACAGCCCTCCCCATGCCTCCCCCACATTATACATGCTACTCATAATGCCCCCTTTCTTTTCCCTGCCCTTATCCCTACCTTCCCACCCATCCTCCCCAGTCCCTTTCCCTTTGGTAACACTTAGTCCATTCTTGGGTTCTGTGATTCTGCTGCTGTTTTGTTCCTTCAGTTTTTCTTTGTTCTTATACTCCACATATGAGTGAAATCATTTGGTACTTGTCTTTCTCTGCCTGGCTTATTTCTCTGAGCATAATACCCTCTAGGTCCATCCATGTTGTTGCAAATGGTAGGATTTGTTTTCTTCTTATGGCAGAATAATATTCCATTGTGTATATGTACCACATTTTGTTTCTCCATTCATCTACGGATGGACATTTAGGTTGCTTCCATTTCTTGGCTATTGTAAATAGTGCTGCGATAAACATAGGGGTGCATATGTCTTTTTGAAACTGGGCTGCTGCATTCTTAGGGTAAATTCCTAGAAGTGGAATTCCTGGGTCAAACAGTATTTCTATTTTGAGCTTTTTGAGGAACCTCCATACTGCTTTCCAGATGGTTGAACTAATATACATCCCCACCAGCAGTGTAGGAGGGTTCCCCTTACTCCACAACCTTGCCAACATTTCTTGTTGTTTGTCTTTTGGATGGTGGCGATCTTTACTGGTGTGAGGTGATATCTCATTGTGGTTTTAATTTGCATTTCTCTGATGACTAGCGATGTGGAGTATCTTTTCATGTGTTTGTTGGCCATCTGAATTTCTTCTTTGGAGCTCCTCTCCCCATTTTTTAATTGGATTATTTGCTTTTTGTTTGTTGAGGTGCATGAGCTCTTTATATATTTTGAATGTCAACCCTTTATCGGATCTGTCATTTATGAATATATTCTCCCATACTGTAGGGTACCTTTTTGTTCTATTGATGGTGTCCTTTCTGTACAGAGCTTTTCAGCTTGATATAGTCCCACTTATTCATTTTTGCTTTTGTTTCCCTTGCCTGGGGAGATATGTTCATGAAGAAGTTGCTCATGTTTATGGCCAAGAGATTTTTGCCTGTTTTTTTCTAAGGTTTGATGGTTTCATGACGTACATTCAGGTCTTTGATCCATTTCAAATTTACTTTTCTGTATGGGGTTAGACAGTGATCCAGTTTCATTCTCTTACATATAGCTGTCCAGTTTTACCAGCACCATCTGTTCAAGAGACTGTCATTTCCCCATTGTACATCCATGGCTCCTTTATCGTATATTAATTGACCATATATGTTTGGGTTAATGTCTGGAGTCTCTATTATGTTTCACTGGTCTATGGCTCTGTTCTTTTGCCAGTATCAAATTGTGTTGATTACTGTGGCTTTGTAGTAGAGCTTAAAGTTGGGGGGTGAGATCCCCCCCACTTTATTCTTCCTTCTCAGGATTGCTTTGGCTTTTCAGGGTCTTGGTGTTTCCATATGAATTTTTGAACTATTTGTTCCAGGTCCTTGAAGAATGCTGTTGGTAATTTGATAGGGATTGCATCAAATCTGTATATTCCTTTGGGCAGGATGGCCATTTTGACGATATTAATTCTTCCTAGCCAAGAGCATGGGATGAGTTTCCATTTGTTAGTGTCCTCTTTAATTTCTCTTAAGAGTGCTTATAGTTTTTAGGGTATAGGTCTTTCACTTCCTTAGTTAGGTTTATTCCTAGGTATTTTATTCTTTTTGATGCAACTGTGAATGGAATTGTTTTCCTGATTTCTCTTTCTATTAGTTCATTGTTAGTGTATAGGAAAGCCACAGATTTCTGTGTGTTAATTTTGTATCCTGCAACTTTGCTGTATTCCAATATCAGTTCTAGTAGTTTTGGAGTGGAGTTTTTAGGGTTTTTTATGTACACTATCATGCCATCTGCCAATAGTGACAGTTTAACTTCTTGTTTACCAATCTGGATTCCTTGTATTTCTTTGTTTTGTCTAATTGCTGTGGCTAGGACCTCCAGTACTATGTTAAATAACAGTGGGGAGAGTGGGCATCCCTGTCTAGTTCCCAATCTCAGAGGAAAAGCTTTCAGCTTCTCTCTGTTCAGTATGATGTTAGCTGTGGGTTTATCATATATGGCCTTTATTATGTTGAGGTACTTGCTCTCTATAACCATTTTGTTGAGAGTTTTTATCATGAAAGAATGTTGAATTTTGTCGAATGCTTTTTCAGCATCTATGGAGATGATCATGTGCTTTTTGTCCTCCTTTTTATTTATGTGGTGGATGATGTTGATAGATTTTCAAATGTTGTACCATCCTTGCATCCCTGGGATGAATCCCACTTGGTCATGGTGTATGGTCCTTTTGATATATTTTTGAATTTGGTTTGCTAACATTTTGTTGAGTATTTTTGCATCTATGTTCATCAGGGATATTGGTCTGTAATTTTCTTTTTTGGTGGGGTCTTTGCCTAGTTTTGGTATTAGGGTGATGTTGGCCCCATAGAATGAGTTTGGGAGTATTCCCTCCTCATCTATTTTTTGGAAAACTTTAAGGGGAATGGGTATTATATCTTCTCTGTATGTCTGATAAAATTCTGAGGTAAATCCATCTTGCCCGGCGGTTTTGTTCTTGGGTAGTTTTTTGATTACTGATTCGATTTCTTTGCTGGTAATTGGTTTGTTTAGATTTTCTGTTTCTTCCTTGGGCAGTCTTGGATGGTTGTACTTTTCTAAGAAGTTGTTCATTTCTGTTGGGTCCGTCGTGATGTTTCCTTTCTCGTTTCTGATTCTGTTGATGTGTGTTGACTCTCTTTTTCTCTTAATAAGTCTGGCTAGAGGCTTATCTATTTTGTTTATTTTCTCAAAGAACCAGCTCTTGGTTTCACTGATTTTTTTCTATTGTTTTATTCTTCTCAATTTTATTTATTTCTTCTCTGATCTTTATTATGTCCCTCCTCCTGACTTTAAGCCTCATTTGTTCTTCTTTTTCCAATTTCAATAGTTGTGTCATTAGACTATTCATTTGGATTGTTCTTCCTTCTTTAAATAGGCCTAGATTGCTATATACTTTCCTCTTAAGACTGCTTTTGCTGCGTCCCACAGAAGTTGGGGCTTTGTGTTGTTGTTGTCATTTGTTTCCATATATTGCTGGATCTCTGTTTTAATTTGGTTGTTGATCCATTGATTACTTAGGAGCATGTTGTTAAGCCTCCATGTGTTTGTGAGCCTTTTTGCTTTCTTGGTACAATTTATTTCTAGTTTTTTACCTTTGTGGTCTAAAAAGTTGGTTGGTAGAATTTCAATCTTTTGGAATTTTCTGAGACTCTTTTTGTGGCCTAGTATGTGGTCTATTCTGGAGAATGTTTCATGTGCACTTGAGAAGAATGTGTATCCTGTTGCTTTTGGATGTAGAGTTCTATAGATGTCTGTTGGGTCCATCTGTTCTAGTGTGTTGTTCAGTGCCTCTGTGTCCTTACTTATTTTCTGTCTGGTGGACATATCCTTTGGAGTGAGTGGTGTGTTGAATTCTCCTACAATGAGTGCATTACATTCTATTTCCTCCTTTAATTCTGTTAGTATTTGTTTCACATATGCTGGTGCTCCTGTGTTGGGTGCATATATATTTATAATGGTTATTTCCTCTTGTTGGACTGTCCCCTTTATCATTATGTAATGTCCTTCTTTATCTCTTGTGACTTTCATTGTTTTGAAGTCTATTTTGTCTGATACTAGTACTGCAACACCTGCTTTTTTCTCCCTGTTGTTTGCATGAAATATCTTTTTCCATCCCTTGACTTTTTAGTCTGTGAATGTCTTTGGGTTTGAGATGAGTCTCTTGTAAGCAGCATATAGATGGGTCTTGCTTTTTTATCCATTCTATTAATCTGTGTCTTTTGATTGGTGCATTCAGTCCATTTACATTTAGGGTGATTATCAAGAGGTATGTGCTTATTGCCATTTCAGGCTTTAGATTCATGGTTACCAAAGGTTCAAGGTTAGCTTCGTTAGTATCTTACTGCCTAACTTAACTCGCTTATTGAGCTATTATAAACACTGTGTGATGATTCTTTATTTCTCTCCCTTCTTATTCCTCCTCCTCCATTCTTTATATGTTGGATGTTTTATTCTGTCCTCTTTTGTGTTTCCTTTGACTGCTTTTGTGGGTAGTTGATTTTATTCTTTGCCTTTAGTTAGTATTTGGTTGGTCTTCTTTCTTTGCTGTGATTTTATTTTCTCTGGTGACATCTATTTAGCTCCCATCTAGAGCAGTCCCTCTAAAATACCCTGTAGTAGTTGTTTGTGGGAGGCAAATTCCCTCAACTTTTGCTTGTCTGGGAATTGTTTAATCCCTCCTTTATATTTAAATGATAATCATGCTGGATGTAGTATTCTTGGTTCAAAGCCCTTCTGTTTCATTGCATTAAATATATCATGCCATTGTCTTCTGGCCTGTAAGGTTTCTGTTGAGAAGTCCAATGATAGCCTGATGGTTTTTCCTTCGTAGGTGACCTTTTTCCTCTCTCTAGCTGCCTTTAAAACTCTGTCCTTGTCCTTGATCTTTGCCATTTTAGTTATTATGTGTCTTGGTGTTGTCCTCCTTGGTTCCCTTCTGTTGAGAGTTCTGTGTACTTCTGTGGTCTGCGCGACTATTTCCTCCCCCAGTTTGGGGAAGTTTTCAGCAATTATTTCTTCAGATACACTTTCTATCCCTTTTTCTATCTCTTCTTCTTCTGGTACCCCTATAATGCTGATATTGTTCCTCTTGGATTGGTCCACAGTTCTCTTAATATTGTTTCATTCTTAGAGATCCTTTTATCTCTCTCTGCATCAGCTTCTATGCATTCCTGTTCTCTGGTTTCTATTCCATCAATGGCCTCTTGCATCTCATCTATTCTGCTTTTAATCTTTCCAGATATTGTTTTATTTCTGTAGTCTCCCTCCCTACCTTGTCCGTTAGCTCTTGCATTTTTCTCTGCAGCTCCATCAGCATGGTTATGACCTTTATTTTGAATTCTTTTTCAGGGAGATTGGTTAGGTCTGTCTCTCCAAGCTCCTTCTCAGGGGTTGTCTCTGTGATTTTGATCTGGATCAAATCTTCTGCCTTTTCATGGCAATAGAGGTAGTTGTGGGGAGCTGGCGCATGTGTCAGCTGGGAGAACATCCCTTCTTGCTAGTTTGTAGCCTTCTTCACCTGGGAGAATGGCGACCCCTAGTGGCTTGTGCTGCACAGCTGCATGCAGAGGAGGTCTCTGATTCTTGCCCAGCCTCTGTGGAGTTAAGCTCCGTGGTTGCTGTGGGCGTGGCCACTCTCAGGCTGCTGCTCCACTATTTGGTAGAGCCGCGTTGGAGGGGGAACAGGCAGGAGTCTGTTTTTCGCCGTGAGAGGCCTCAGAGCTGTGCTGCCGCCCAGGGGGTTAGAGTACCCGGAGTTCCCCAAGAATTCCAGCTGCTGGGCTGAGTGTCCTGGGACGCTTCCGTCCAGCTGTGGGGTCCCTGTCCCTTTAAGACTTTCAAAAATCAGTCACTTTTCTTTGTCCCAGGGTCGCCAGCTGCGTGGACCTGCCCGCAGGTTTTACTGTTTGATTTCCCTAGTATCCAGCACACCATGCACTGTGTGTCTGTGCTCTGGTGCAGATGGCTGGGGCTGGGTATTTAGCAGTCCTGGGCTCCCTCTCCCTCCCTCCCTGCTCCGACTCCTCTCCTCCCTCCGGGAGCTGGGGGGAGGGGCACTCTGGTCCCGCCGGGCCGCAGCTTGTATCTTACCCCCTTCGCGAGGCGCTGGGTTCTCGCAGGTGTAGATGTAGCCTGTCTGTTGTCCTGTATCTTCTGGACTCTCTTTTAGGGATAGTTGTATTTGTTGTATTTTCAAAAATATACATGGTTTTGGGAGATTTCCACTTCTCTACTCATGCCGCCATCTTGGCTCCTGTCTCTCATGATGTGAATGTTGAGATAGTGTGAAGAGGACCATTATCAGGACTTTGCATATCTGGCCCAGCTGCAGGGAGCTGTTGTTAGGTTTTAATTTGGGCAATTAGGACCTCAAGGATATCAGCTCCTGGGTTGCTGATCCATCTGTGAACAGTGAACACAGTTCTCTCCTGCTACTCCATCAAGCATTTGGACCTTGCCACATGGGGTTTTAAGCACTGTGTCCATCTCCAAAATCTGACCAGCCATCCCATGAACTCTGAGCTCAGATGTAATAACAATCTTGCTCCACTCTTTCATTCTTCTAATGTTTTAATAATAGATGTTGGGCTCCCATCTGAAAAGGGATCTTATTCTATGGCTGAAAGTCTTGACTTTATGTATTTAAGAGAGAAAACTTAGGGGCTCAGCTCAGAAGATGTGTTGCTGAACCTACATATAATTTTGGGATGATTTAGTAAATGTGGATTTTTGTTAATTCATGGATTTGAGGTTTGGAGCTTAGTTCTTGGAAGCACTGTTTATACTTTTCACAGCTAATGATTTCATTTTCATCTTGGAACACTCTGTATCTGTTTCTTTGTCATTGGTGGTCTCTATCCCAGGGGTTGGATCCTGATGTTAACATTTTGCACTTGTCTAGAAGAGAGTGTAAGTGCTGAGTTTTTTTCCCCCAGCCCAGTTCAGGGGGTTCTCCCAAGACTCTACCTGAAGTCTGAGATAAGGCTGGTCATTTTCCCTCTGCCCAGATATGGGCATGGGCATTGGCAGGAAAATTGTTTGCACCTTGTCTTTTCTCTGATGCTCCAACCAGGGACCTCCCCTGAACACTCTCTTTAAAAAAATATGTTCCTAACAGACTCGTGCTACATCTGCCTAAGGGCAGGCTTCTCTGGCCCCAGAGGTCTCCTAGGAAGGCTGAAAGGGGAAGAGGCCCACTGTGGGAGGAGTTCAACCTGAGCACTTCCTCTCCAGCTTCACTCCTACCTTCCAACACTAGTGGCCCCCACAAGACAGTAATTTCCAGTGCTACAGATGGGTACCACCTCTTCTTTCCCAGGTCAACTGTGTTCCATAGCTCCCGTGGAGGAGTTATAGCCCTGAACTCAGGCCATACTCAGGAACAACACCAAGGGTATGGGTAGAGGGTGGAGGGACGGGACTCTGAATTCGCTTTCATATTTAATCTGTTCCATCTGATTGGGGTTTGACTTCATCAAATTGTTCCCCCCATCATCTTCACTTCCATATTCTGTTAATATAGACTTACTCTGAAACCGATTTCATAAAAGTTATTAAATGCTAGTTGAATGTGTATGAAGTTTACACACCGTTTTTTAACCCTGTCTTGGAAGGGTCTCCTTGCTCAGTCCCATGAAATCCTATTCTATAGGTCGCATTGCTGGAAAAGGAATCAGCTAATGATCACTGTTCACTCAAGTCATTCTCTTCTATTGAGCTCCAGAACAGGAAGCTAGAGCATTTTTATGCCCTTTCTTATGCACATGAAAATAACTTACATAATGTTAGGATCCAATAAAAACATTAAGTGACTTGCTATCAGCACAGAAATAGCCATATCCTTTGCAGTTCTTCCTCCCACCTTTGAACTTCCTTGGGCTTTACCTCCCAGCTTTCAGACTCAATAAGCAAGTCAGTCAGAGCATGAGCTCGGTGTTATGCTCTGCTGTTCATAGTGAAGTTCCAGGGCTTCTTGTCATCCCCACCCACATTTCAGTCACTCCTCTGTGTTTATTGGACTGCCAGTTATCCATTTGGAGCATTAGTGTGAAGGTTTAAAGGAAATACTGCCAATTTCCCACTGCTTTTCAGAAAGTGCAGTTTTTGGGAAATTTCTGCTTTGCGGTATTGTCATGTTCTGGCACCACTGATGTTAAGGGATGAAACAGAGGTATTCATCTCTGAATTGTAAGCATCCAAAGTCTGAGCCATATGATAGCATCTTATATGGAATATTTCATTTTTAATGTAGGAGAATAGGATTTAGGTTTTGTGACTTTTACTTGGTGACATTAGAAACGTTAAGTTTGCAGTTACATTAAAATTGCTATTCCCAAAGCTAGCCATGCTGACCTGGGTGTGCTGGTCAACGGGATGGATTTTACAGATGCTGCCAAGCTCTGCCAGATTTCCCCAAAAGTACAGATGTTCAGCTGGATGACGGCGAAGACCTTAATTGTCTCCATGAGCAACATCACTAATCAATATGCTTCTGCCATCCCCCTCAGCCCCTCATCCACCCAGTCCTGGATCCCACAGATGGATGGGACATAGAATCCTAAATTCAGTCCAGGTGTAACTCGCCCAGCATTGCAATCTACAATCTATGTGACGCTTTCACGTTCATTATCTCTTCTGATCCTTTTTAAAATTCTTGGAGGGTAATCCACACACACTCTCTCTCCGAAGACTTCAGTATCTTCCAGTTTGAACTTTTGTTCTTCCACTTAATGGCTGTGTGACCTTAAGGTGAGTAGCTTCTCTGAACCTCACTGTCTTGATAACATTCAGATAGCACTTGGCAGTTTACCACACCTTCCACAGTCACCATTGCAGACCATTGCAGTGAGGCAAGCAGGGCACTGACAAGCATACCACTTCTGCACTGGGACCTAGAGGGTAGCGCCTTGCCTGAAGTCACACAGAATGTCAGCAGAAGAATGTCAGGACTCACATCACACCCTGGGCTCTGATTATCAAGTCCACAGCTCTTCTGTAATCTCTAAATTTCATGTCCAAGAATGGATCTTGGAATCCCCTTCAGTTATATACAAAATTAAATGTGACTTTTCTAGAAAGGGAATCTATTCATCAGATTCTCAATGGCTCTAGCGAGGCCAGAAAATTCAAAACCACCACTTACATCATGTAAACAACATGCGATCATTTGGGAAGTTGCATCTGTCCATTCTTTTTTTCTTCAGGCCCAATTTTTTTTTTTTTTGGTATCATTAATCTGCAATTGCATAAGGAACATTTTGTTTACTAGACTCCCTTCACCAAGTCCCCCCCACAATCCCCATTACAGTCACTGTCCATCAGCGTAGGAAGATGCTGTAGAATCACTACTTGTCTTTCCTGTGTTGCACAGCCCTCAGGTCCTATTTTTATCTAAAAGAAAGCTACAACCCCCGAAGAGGGTGAGGTGCCGCAACTGTCTCTCCCGCCTTGAATCTCCCTCTGTGTTTACTGCTCCCTTGTCACAAATAACCTGCCTTAATAACCCCAACTGTCCAGATAGCTCCTCCTACTGCATTTTGAAAATTTGGTCTGAAAGGAAATAGCAATAAAAAAGGCTTGCTCTCCAGTCTTTGGTCTATTAGTTGTGGTTCTCCGTTTTGAAAGGTAATATAATGTGTGGCTGAGAACAGCCTCTAGAACCATACCATCTGGGTCCAAGCCCTCCCTCCGCTTACTGGTAGCGGGCCATTGGGAAGTCTTCACTTCCTGTGTCTCAGCTTTTTAGCTATAAAATGGAGATAAAAACTGTAGGGGCCGGCCTATGGCCGAGGCTGAGTCCCACTATGGCTGAACACTGCCCTTCCACTGTAGCTGACCAACGCCCTAAGATGGCGCCTGCTTCCTGGGCGCCACCCTTCCTGGTTTGGTGGCATTAGCATAAGGAAGTTGCTCCTATAGGCTTGCCCCATGCTTCTGCGCTCGTGCTCAACTCATGCAGAAGGCATGCTACCAATCAGCTTAAAGGTCACGCATGATCTTGATCACCATAGGCCAGATTCCTTTACATAAGGCATAAGCAGGAAAGAGAAGGACTCTCTCTCTCTCTCTCCTCTCATTCTTCCTCTCACTCGCTCCCTCCGGCTGTTGCTTCTTCTCACTCACCTTTCTCCCGACCTTCCGAGCAACAATAAAGAACTGAAGTGAACCAGGTCTGTGTACGTATCGCTGTCGTCACCGCCACAAGGAGCAAACGCGAAATCTGGAGCCGAAACCCAGGAATTTTTCTCCAGCTACCCAGCGGAGAAACTGGCGGACACGGACGCCATAGAGCTTCTTACCCTGAAGCAGTACCAGTGGACTCCATTCTGAAGGATTGTTCGGGAGGGCACCTCGAAAGAGGAGGGTGAGTGGATCAACAAGCAAAACGAAAGTAAGCAGCCGAGGTGGGGATTTCTATTCTGTCTGTTCGTCTTGTTCATCCTTGTGCTTATTATTGTGTTTGTTGTTGCTAAGTATGTTAGATGAAGTAAGGGCACCAGTGAAAGTTTGCGGGATAGCGACGAAGCAAGGAAAGTTCGTGGTATAGCGACGAATGTAAATTAGTGATAAGAGTACCCCCTACCTATAGACATCAGGAGTATATCTTAATCTCTTCACTATTAACATGGGGTCTGAAGGGTCTAGACTGAGAGTAGAAGAGCCTTTGAGAGCACTCCTGAGGGCCAACGGAACACCATTAAAAACAAAAACCGCAAGGGCTTTCCTCCACACGGTAGAGAAGCATGCTCCGTGGTTCCTAGATGCAGGAAGAATCACTACCCCCGTGTGGGAAAAGTTAGGCGAGGATCTGCGCAACGCAGATCGCAGGGAGCCGCTCCCGGCTGGGACGCTCCCCATATGGGGGCTGGTTAGGAGCTGCCTAAAGGAGAATAAACCTAGTTGTAGAGAGGCCATAAGGGAAGGAGAGGAGGTTCTTGAGGAAGTGAAAGAAGAAAGAGCCTCTGCGAGAGCATCTGAAAGAGGATCTACACAGGGGGGGTCCTCTGATGAGGAAGAGGACCAAGAATTATCAGGAGAAGAGTTAGAGGCTAGGGCTGCTCAGAGAGGACATTGGCCCACATTGTACCCCTCACTGAGCCAACTGAGAAAAAGCAGAGAGGAAGGAGAGACTAGTTCGGCCCCTCTCCCCAATAAGAGCAGTAAGGTAGAAGAGATTGTGCCAACCGCCCCAAATCATCCATTTTGCTCTCCAACCTATAGAGCAGAGCCACCCCTTTACCAGAGTTACTCATGTTGTGGTGGCCAGGGGTGCCAAGAACAAATGGGCAAGAATAGATGGAGGGAATGGCTAACCATGGAGGGGAATGCAGCCTTCCCAGTAATAGAAGATCCAAACACCCAGCAAAGATACCATCAAGCCCTAGATTTTAAGCTTGTAAAAAGCCTAAAGGAAGCTGCCACCACCTATGGAGTGCAAGCAGCGTTCACTGTGGCCATAGTGGAGTCATTAGCCACTCAGAATCTAACACCAGATGATTGGGCTAACGTAGCCAGGGCATGCCTCTCTGGAGGTCAGTACTTGATCTTTAAGACTGCGTGGGCGGAATATTCACAAGACACTGCCCAGCATAACCTCGCCGCAGGAAATAATCAGTGGAACTTAGATATGCTAATGGGCACAGGACCCTATTTAGGACAACATAATCAGGTAAATTTTCCGCCTGCAGTATATCTGCAAGTAGCTACAGCAGCAATCAGGGCCTGGAAAATGCTCCAGGGCTCTGGTGATTTACAGGGCCAATTATCTAAAGTACTGCAAGGACCAAATGAGCCTTATGCAGACTTCTTGGCGAGACTGATGCAAACTGCAGGCCGAATATTTGGAGATGCTGACACAGCAATGCCCCTAGTAAAACAGTTGGCCTATGAGCAAGCAAATAAATGGTGTAAAGAGGCCATCAGGCCTTGGAAAAATAAAGAGTTAAATACCTACATCAAAGTTTGCAAGGACATCGATGACACTGTAGTGCAAGGGCAGGTAATGGCTGCCGCCATAACTCAGGGACTGCAAAAAGCGCGCAGCAGGGCTACCCCTCCCGGGGCATGCTTCCATTGCAAGCAGATGGGTCATTTAAAGCGAGATTGCCCGAAATTAGGCGGAGGAGGAGCCAGTGTGACCAACATCAAACCACAACCAAGATTATGTCCCAGATGTAGAAAAGGAAACCATTGGGCAAGAGAGTGCAGATCAGTAGTAGATGTGGAGGGACGCCCACTACCCCCGCAGCAGGCAAAAATCGGGAGGCCGGGCCCCCCACCTCAGGGCCCTCAAATGTATGGGGTGATCCAACAAATTCCCAGGACACATTTTCATCTGACAGATCAAGGATCCAGCTTGGAGTTGAAGAACCAAGGAGAGCCACCGCAGGGAGCGCAGGAGTGGACATCCGTGCCACCACCAGACTCGTATTGACACCCGAGATGGGGGTCCAGTTAGTAGAGTCAGATTTTAAAGGTCCATTACCTAAGGATACAGTGGGACTCCTATTGGGCCAGAGTTCCACAACCAAAGCAGGATTGATAGTACACCCAGGAGTTATTGACCCAGATTATGAGGGAGTAGTAAAGATTATGGTCTCCTCCCCAAGAGGCGTTACAGCCATCAATTCTGGAGACCGCATTGCTCAAATTCTTATGCTTCCTAGTAAGCATAGACAATATGGACATAAAAACATGAAAAGAGGTCAATCAGGATTTGGATCATCTGGGGCCCCTCTGACCTGTTTCACAATGGAGCTGGGAGACAGGCCTATGCTTGTCCTGAAGATTAGAGATAGGAACTTCTTAGGACTATTAGACACAGGGGCAGATCGTAGCATTATAAGGGAAGATGAGTGGCCGGAAGATTGGCCTCTAAACCGAGCTGCTCAGACTTTAAGAGGGCTGGGCATAGCTCAAGCCCCATTATGTAGTGCTGCCACACTCCCCTGGAAGGACCCGGAGGGACATGAGGGAGTGGTTCAACCTTATGTGCTGAACATACCGGTGTCTCTCTGGGGAAGAGACATACTGACCCAGATGAATCTTAAACTACCAACAGAAACCTTCTATAGTAATCAGGCAAAGTCCATTATGAGGAAGCAGGGCCATACAGGGACCAGAGGCATAGGAAAAAACTTGACTGGCAGAGAGACACCCATCCCGCTCTCAGGAGTGGTACCCAGTAGGATTGGAGGCCCAGGACTGGGTTTTTCCTCGGGGCCATTGAGGACAGACAAGAACTAAAAATACAATGGCGATCAGAGGAGCCCGTGTGGGTTCCTCAGTGGCCCCTTACCAGAGAGAAAAAAGAAGCAGCCCACACATTAGTGCAAGAGCAAATTGCTGCAGGACATCTTCAAAGTTCTACTTCCCCATGGAATACACCCATATTTGTCATAAGAAAGAAATCAGGAAAATGGAGATTGCTGCATGATCTAAGAGCTGTAAATAATCAGATGATTCTCATGGGATCAGTACAATTAGGTTTACCATTGCCTATGGCCCTGCCAAAAGATTGGAAGACCATTGTAATAGATATCAAAGATTGTTTCTTTTCCATCCCTCTTCATCCTGAGGATTGTAAAAGGTTCGCCTTCACGGTACCAGCCGTCAATCATGGTCACCCAGATGAGCGGTATGAATGGAAGGTGTTGCCACAAGGCATGGCGAATAGCCCTACTATGTGCCAATTGTTTGTACATAAGGCCCTGGCAGAAGTTAGAAAAAGGTTCCCTGAAGTGATTATCTATCATTATATGGATGATATTCTCTTATGTCATGAAAGGAACAGTGTAGTAGAAGAAGGCCTCTGCTTCTTGCAAGAACATTTTAAACAATGGGGCTTAGAACTAGCACCAGAAAAGGTACAGGTAACTTGTACCAAACAGTATTTAGGAATAAAATTGGAAGATACTATTGTTAGACCATTAAAAGTGATCATAAGAACAGATCATCTAAGCACCCTCAATGATTTTCAAAAACTCCTTGGAGATATAAATTGGGTAAGGCCATTCCTAAAGCTTACAGATGAAGAGCTCTGTCCATTATATGAGACACTGAAGGGCGATTCTGATTTATCATCTCCGCGCTCTCTCAGTAAGCAAGCCAAGGAAGCCTTGAGCCTAGTCCAATCCCGCTTGCAGCTTGTCCAGGTAGATAGAATAGGCTATGGCAAATTGCTATTCCTTATAGTGATACCCAGTAATAATAGCCCAACAGGGGTACTTTGGCAGGAAGGGCCAATTCTCTGGGTATATCTGGCCCACTCTCCAGGAAAAACATTAAGATTGTATCCTCAGAGTATAGCTGATTTGATCATCAAGGGAATCAGGACAGCTATAAAAACATTTGGGATTCCCCCAAACATAATAATAACACCTTATACTGCTGAGCAGATTGAATGTCTTACTGCATGCTGTGATGCATGGGCTGTTGCTTACACCATCACCAATGCTTCCTTTGAAAACCACTACCCAAAACATCCTTGGCTACAGTTCTGCCTCTCTAATCCCATCATCTTTCCTAAAAACACAAGATGTAATCCCATACCCAAGGCTAAGGTGGTGTTCACTGATGGGTCAAAGAATGGCATCGGGACTGTGGTCACTGGTGACCAATCTTGGACATTCAGTTTTCCAACCACTTCAGCCCAACAAACAGAGCTGTTGGCTGTAGCACAAGCCTTTACACTTTTCTCACAGGAACCTTTTAACCTTTTAGCAGATAGTCAGTATGTAGTGAATGCTGTGTCCATCTTAGAGAATGTAAGTTATATTAGCCAGTCTTCCCCCGTTGCCAGTATTTTTAGAAGCTACAACAACTGATCTGGGATCGATCAACACCTTTCTTTATTGGACATGTAAGAGCCCACACTTCCCTCCCAGGACCCATTGCTGAGGGAAACAGACGTGCCGATGCCCTGACCCGTGAGTCTAACATCTCAGTGATATTTGACCATGCAGAACAAGCCACACAATTTCACAAACAATTTCATGTGAATTCAAACATCCTTCGCTTAAAATATAATATTACTAGAGACCAAGCTAGAGCCATAGTAGTAAGTTGTAAATGGTGTGTTACACTCTTACCCACCGTTTCAGAGGGAGTCAATCCAAAGGGACTACTACCCAATCACATTTGGCAAATGGATGTCACTCATATTCCAGAGTTTGGCAAGATGAAATATATTCATGTGTCTGTTGACACCTGCTCAGGCATCATTTTCGTCTCTTGCCATACAGGGGAAAAAAACTAGAGATGTCATAACTCACTGCCTTCAGGCATTTTCGGCCTGGGGAAAGCCCAAGCATGTAAAAATTGATAATGGACCAGCATATACATCCCAATCCTTTCTTAGATTTTTAAGGATAATGGATATCACCCACACCACAGGTATTCCCTACAACCCTCAAGGGCAAGGCGTGGTAGAGCGCACCAACCTGACCCTTAAAAATGCTCTCTATAAACAAAAAGGGGGAATAGGGGCAGACTTCAGATCCCCCAGAGACAAACTTAACATCATTTAAATTTTTTGACATTGGACAAAGATGGCCACAGTGCAGCAGAGCGTCATAATCGCCGTTCCAGGCCTAAAGACACGCCCGCAGTTATGTGGAAGGATGTATTGGAAGGATCATGGAAAGGCCCGGATCCAGTGTTAATCTGGAACCGAGGCTCTGTTTGTGTTTTCCCACAGGACCGAAACAATCCCATCTGGGTGCCTGAACGCCTGACACGGAGAGTAGCAAGACCAGAACCGGAAGTGCGAGATGCCGACCCCACTGATGCTGATCCTGCTACTGATCCTTCAGCAGGCGATAGCGGAACCCAGAGAACTATGGGGTCTGGTGAAGGCTTGGCCTCTACCACTCCCAGTGACTGAAACTGCACATACCTTTCCCGCCTTTTTCTCTACCAATAGTACACTTAATCTCCCATATCTGCCCTTTGACAGCTATGTGTTACTGGCATTCCTTTTCATAACCTCTCTAAAGCTGCCAATCTGTATGTGCTCACCACTCAGCTACAGCTAGAAATATTGAATGTTAGTTCCCAAAAGGTAGAGGCGCTGTCTGTAGCTCAGTTTGCTGAAGCCGTGCTAAATGCCACCAAAGCCTGGTCAGGCATGGGTGTTATGGGTATATTACTCCTTGTAGGTCTTCTCCTACTTGGGAGAAAAGTCTGTTCCATGCAACGGCAACATCGGGAAGTGCGGATGGCTCTGGTGCAGACCATGGCAGCTATAGAGGAAGGCATCTCCCCTAGGGTGTGGCTCAATATGTTGGACCAGTAGTCAAAGACGGGTAAGATCAGGAGGTACGCATACCAACCTAAGACAGGGCACAGACCTTAGCTGTCTGTTGCCCTATGACGGGTAAGGATGCTGCGCCTCCCTGACAACCTAAGACAGGCATGGTCCCCGAGCCTCATTGTGTTAAAAAACAAAAAAGGGGGAGATGTAGGGGCCGGCCTACGGCCGAGGCTGAGTCCCACTCTGGCTGAACACTGCCCTTCCACTGTAGCTGACCAACGCCCTAAGATGGCGCCCACTTCCTGGGTGCCACCCTTCCTGGTTTGGTGGCATTAGCATAAGGAAGTTGCTCCTATAGGCTTGCCCCATGCTTCTGCGCTCGTGCTCAACTCATGCAGAAGGCATGCTACCAATCAGCTTAAAGGTCACGCATGATCTTGATCACCATAGGCCAGCTTCCTTTATATAAGGCATAAGCAAGAAAGAGAAGGACTCTCTCTCTCTCTCTCTCTCTCCTCTCATTCTTCCTCTCACTCGCTCCCTCCGGCTGTTGCTTCTTCTCACTCACCTTTCTCCCGACCTTCCGAGCAACAATAAAGAACTGAAGTGAACCAGGTCTGTGTACGTATCGCTGTCGTCACCGCCACAAGGAGCGAACGCGATAAAAAACAGTGCTGGTTGATAAGGTTGTTATGACTAAATGAATTAACATTTAACAGTTAACGTGCAAAGCAGAATAGCTATTATCTGGTCTACAAAGTCACATGGGGTTATGAAAGGAAAGGAGAAGGGGTGACAATAGCAGTGAGAAGTGGTGATTTGTGAGGGAGGACACAGAAAATGGGAAAAGCAGACACAAGAAGTCCAGGAGCACTGCTTGAAAGGCCCGTCCAGAAGGTCAGAGAGCCCTACACAAAGAGTCACAGTTCCCGGTGTCCACAGGATAATCCTGGGGCATCAAGGGAAGGATGAAGGAAGAGAAGACTAACTTGCTGAGCACTTAGGATGTGCCCAGGGCTGTGCTTGGAGCATTACAACCATTACCTTCTGTAAACCCACAACAGCCCTGCTGGCTGGGTGATCTTGACCCCATTTTAAAGAGGCAACAGGCTCAAAGAGGTGAAATGACTTGCCTGAGCTCCACAGCTAATAAAGATGATAGTAGAGTTTGGGACCCTGAGCTTTGACTCCAAAGTTCCTGATATGTTTATGACAATGTAGTGCCACCTTCAAGGAAAGTCTGACATATGAACAAGACATTTCAAACAATAATTACAGTAAAAACTATTTTTTAAATGTTGGTGGATGCAGAAAGGAATAAAGCCACAGTTTTTATAGAAAACTCGACTCTCCATAATTACTCCCCCATGTGTCAGGAGCCAAAATTTAAGCAATGTCTTTTATTTTTAAGCATGTACAGTGATTCAAGAAGGATCCTGTAGCTTCTACCTCACCAAGTTCCCATAATCCCAGCCCCTTCATCTGTTACCCACTGACATTTCTTCCCTTCAGACCTTCATCGTCTCTTATCTGGATTGTAAAACCACATCCTAACTGATCCCCCTTTCTCCAATTCCTTCTCTTCTGCATCTGTCTCCACACAGCTGCCAGAGAGAGCTTTCTAAAACACCTGTCTTACCATGCCCCACCCCTACTTTGATCCCTGCAAAGGTTTCCCATTGCCCTCCAAATAAAATTCAAACTTTGTCTTGGATTTAAAAGTCCTGTCATCTGGAGGCCCCTACCTCCTTCCCCATCTGTATCTCCAGCCACACCCTCATCACATATCCTGAGCTACACATCTTCCATCACCATGAATCTCCTACCACCCATCCCAGCCAGCCTTCTCCTTTAGTTTTGACTTTACCTCCTCCAAGATAATTTCCCTGCCCATTGCCACCCTCCACACGTCCTCCAGATGAGGTGCCTGTGCTGTGCATCTCGAGCCCTGTGCTGCCCTCCTCGTGGCACTGGATCACTGCACTGTAACTCTCAGCTCTCAGGTCCTTCCCACCACCACTCCCAAGCTGTGAGCCCCTGAAGGGTCTGAGTCGCTTCATATCCTCAAGGCCTAGCAAAATGACAAGTACATAGTAAACACACAGTAAATTTGGACTTACTAACTGAATTTAAACAAAGAAATAATAATGTCCATGTGCTAATAAACTGGTCATTTCCATCTCTAACATGCAGCTCATGGAAACATTGTGAGAACAGAAACCAGACTGTAATCATCTGCTTGTTTCCAGAGCCAACCCTGGGTCTGGCACAAAGAAGTCATGCACCCAGTGGTTACTGAAGCTGTTGGTTAATTGGAGCTGGAGTAAAACCAACTGGAGCTGCTGAGAAGGCAAAGAGTAAAGGAACTGGTATTGAGTACCTGGATGAGCCCTGCACAATGTGAGGGGCTTTATGCACTCTGTCTCCCCACACCAAACCCTCAGACTCATCCTCTGAGGTCACTATTAGTATCCTTATTTTGCAGTTAGGAAAACTGAGGCTCAGAGAAATGTCATTGTCCCAGAGAAACATGGCTAGAGAGAAGGCGAGCTTCCACTCTGGATCTGAGCCCAAAGCTTGTACCTACCTGCTCTGCTTTTCCTCATTGATGAGGCCCCCTTCCCTGAGCTGCTTCAGTAGCTATAACGTCTCACCCACAGATGATAAAAATTATCAGACACATTCCCCTTGCCTTCTAGGACACTGCAGGTCTCTAGATTTTCCTCCCACATCTCTGAAAGGTGCCCCCTGTCTCCTCTGCAGGTTTCCTGCCTCTGCTTGCTTGTGAGATGTCAGCAGCCCCTGAGTTCCTTCCTGTGTCCTCTTCTCAAATTCTCCTTAGAAAAGGGGCAATTTTAGCTCAAGACTCACCTCAGATTTTGCCTAAGGTATAAACTCCATGAAGGTCTGTGTCAATCTGACTTGTTGTTTTATCCCTCAGCATAGACCTAGCACTGTGTAAAGTGCTTGAAAAATGCCTGTTGATAATACAGTGAACATTCATGTGTTTATTGTATGCCAGGCTCTAAGTGCTTCACTTTATCTTCTCACTTCTCACAAGAACCAGGAGCTATCCCCCACTTCGTTGGTGAGCAAACTGTGGCACAAGGTAGTAAGTAATTTGCCCAAGGTCACACAGTTTGAATCTAAGGAGCCAGGATTCAAATGCAGACAGTTTGGATCCAGAATTCAAGCTGTCATCACTCCATTCCACCACTTCCCTTCCAGGAAGCCTCACAGAATCCCCAGGGCAAGTTAGGGGGCCTCTTCTAAACCCTATGTTTGCCCCTAGCAAAGCACTTACTATATTGTTGTGATTCTTTGCACAGAAATATCCCCATATAGACCATAACAGGTCTGTCCCTATGGGGCCTGGCCCAGGGCATGGACAGTACATGTTATGTGAGTGAGCCAACTACAAAGCTACCCTCTGAGGAGGAAAAAACTACCCCTATTTCCATACACTGATACATTAAGCCTTAGCTTAGATCATTTGCCTAGTCTCATAGCTACTATATAACATGATCTATCTTCAAAGCAAGTATTTTTCCCACCATGGATTTTCATCAGGCATTTAATTGAAGTACTATTTAAGTACCCCTTGCTCATGTTGCTCAGGTCAGCTTTGACTCATTCATTTATCATTTAGGCTTTTTGTTAAACATAGGGTTCTCAGCATCTACTTTTAGCCCAGAACTCCCAGGCTGAGCTGGGCCACCAATTTCAGGGCAGGATGGTCAATGCTTGAGGATTTCCAGGAGCCATGGGAACCCAGAGAAGGCCCCCGGTCCCAGCGGCCAGATGGGCTTCAGAGGAGAGGTGAACCTCACCTCCAAGCTCTGGCCAGAGTCCACTCCATAATACGTGGGCCTGCACGAGCCTGACAGTCTGAGATCCCAGAGTTAGGAAATGTAGGCATCCTACAGGTTCAGAATGGAGCCTGCCCCTCTGGACTCAGGTCTCCAGGCCCCTGGAAATGTTAGATGCCGTACCTGAGCACACATTGGTAACATTTGCATAGGTCTTTTCTGAGGGGTTGGCAACAAGGAAAGTCTTACTGAAACATTTTCCTCTGTGTTTTGGGGGATCAAGTAGAAGCATATGAAGGGGGAACCAGGTATGGAGACCAGGAGCCTTTCTGTATTTCCAGAGGTGGGTGCAGAGGCCTTAGCAGGATGCAGCATCCCACATGGGAATCATCATCTTCCCAGCTTGGTCTGCACAGTGCTTCTCTCATTTCTGAGCACGTCTAGCTACAGAAGGTCTACCTATCCTTGTTCTACAGATGGAGACACTGAGGCCCAGAGCAGTGAGGTGACTTGGCCAAGTCTCTGTTTTGGCATGCCTGCAACCACACCAAGCATCAGTGAACTGCCTTGTGCGGCCATCACCTTAGGCCTCAGTTTCCTCACATAATAAAAGGGGTACATTTTATGAGTTATTTACATGCTATGGGAGACTTCATGGACACTGAGGGAAAGAAACTGCTCTCTAAGTACTATGTCATGGGGGCACAGAGCCCAATCTTTGCCTTTGGAGAGCTCTAGGAACCAGAAGTGCCAGGGTGTGTCCCAAATAGTGGAGGCCCCGAGAAGAAACAGGGAGGGGGTGCTTCCAGAGGCTGGGGGTGGGCCCTGGGCTGTGCCACTCCTCTCTTCCTGGTGCAGTACCACTTTCTGCTTCGCAGCAAATGTGTCTGGTTAATGGAGCCCCTGGAGAAGGTGGTGGGTAGAGTGGGTGAGGTGGTCTAGAGAGGGAGATGGCCCGGAGTCCCTCTGGGACCTTGAGTACCCTGGCCTGCCAGAAGGTCTCTGAGCCATGAAAATACACTGGAATTCTGATTCTGGAGGGAGTTTTCAAGTTATGCTTCAAGAACAGAAGCACCTCTTGTCACAGTTTTCACCTCCTCAGCCTTCCTTTTAATGGGGGCTGAGAAGGGAGCAGTTTCCCTGTGTGAAGGCAAAGATCATTCATTTATTCATTCATTCATTCAGCAACTGCCTAATGAATAATAATGCTCAATATACTCTGAGTATTTCCTACCTATCAGGAGCTGGGTTTATATGAATTGTTATTGAATCCTCACAATAACCCCCTGAAAGTATTGTTTTACCCCGATCTTACAGAGGGGGATCTGTAACAAATGCAGGACTCCAGCCAGGTTAGTTCTCACACCGTCAACCTTGCTCAACTAGGCCCTGTGACCAAAGGTGTTGAAGGTACAGGAAGGTGGTGCCAGAGTCCTGACTGGCAGTGAGAATATAGCACAGTCAGTCCTGGAGGGCTGAGGGGACTGTAGGCACACAGAAGGGAGTGGAGAAGCCCCCAAGGAAAGAGGCTCCAAACCCCAAAGGAAGTGATCCCTTCCTTCACCCCTCCTCTACCCAGGGGGGTCAGTTTTGAGAACTGGGGGGTGGGGAAAGTGGCCTTAACCCCACCTCCTAGTCTCCAACCTTTTCCTCTAAGGATGCAAAGAACAGCTCTCGTCCCTCCCCCACCGACCTGTATGACCCTGGGGAAGTCACTTCCTCTCTATGCTTCAGTTTCCTCTGATATGAACTGGAGACGAACATGGCTGACTTGGTGGGTGCAGAGGGCAAAATGCAGTAGCACTTGGGTAGCTTGCAGGGTCAGCATGTGCCTACTGTGCCTCTGACAAGAAACAGTGGTGCATTCTGGGAGCTGGGTCCTAAAGGGAGAGTAGAAATTTTCCAGTAACTGACTAGCCTGAGAGTGGGAACCTGGAGGAGGCATCTGCGCATCAGTGCCACCTCAAACCTGGAGTCCCAATCACTTACTGGGGTAAAAAAAGCCTACTTGTCAGCCAGCGCCCCACCCCATGGGGGCCCTGCAAGGACAGTTAACATGGGCCAACCAGTATGGGGCCCTGAGCCAGTGAGGCAGCTTGGAACCTGCCCAAGTAGGGCCTAGAAGGAGCCCGCAAGGTCGCATCAGGGAATTGGGGGTGGAAGAGAGGCAGGTGGGACGGTTGCGGTGGTTGTAGAAGTCAGACTGGAACTCTGCGGGAAAGATGCCAGGGGTGAGTAGGCGCGTGTGTGGAGGTGTAGCCTGCAGGGATGGATTAGGGTCCTCCCTCCTAAACCCCTCCCTCCCTCCCTCCCTCCCTCCGTCTTCATTTTGGTTGGTGATTTGGGGGTTACAGGCTGCGAGTGCGCATCTGTAGACAGACCGCGTTCTCCAAAGCACTTCCAAAGAGGGGTCAGGACTCAAACAGGCTGATTAGGCACTGTAACCTAGTCCTCATGCCCTCATCACAGCCTCTTCTCCCCATAATCGGTGGCCTGACCGCTGCCGTCCTCCAGGCAGTCTGATTCCAGGATGGCCAGGAGGCGAGCCCAGAGAGGGCTGACGATTCGCCCGCGGTCACAGTGCGGAAGGCTTCGAGTCGGGGTGGCTGCCTGGCCTGGGGTTGATACCGGTAGATCCAAAGGTCTTCTTAGGAAACGGAGACCAGGAGAAGGAAGGTCCAAAGACCACCTTTCGGGTGCACACGACCCCCCAAACCCCAGAGGACCTGCAAATCCCTTGAGCCTTTGGACCGCTTTGTCAGTGCAGAATCGCCTCTCTCTCTCTCTGGCTTTCTCAGCCTGGTCAATTCAGGGTCCTTCCAAACTCGGCTCCTGCAATCTTCCAAGAACTAATTCTAAATGGGAGAGGGGTAAGAAAGGAAGCTGATTTCAAGATAAATATACTATAGTCAGTAACTTTCTTATGTTCCTGTCATAACCAGGTAGAAGTTTTGTAATGGCTGGAAAGATTCCGTCCACAGCAGCCTCATAAAATACCGAGGAACATGCCTAAGAAACAGAATTAGAAGAGCAAAACAACAAATTTACAAAGGGATATAAAGTTATGAATAAATGAAAGTCATACCATGTCCTAGATGGCAATATTCCATGTTGTGTAGATGCATAATCTCAAATTAATTTCTAAAGGCAGTTAAATCAAACTTCCAAAAGGTTTTTAAATTTTTACTTTATGGAACTAGCTTTCAAAATTCAAAACTACTCCTGATGACTATCTTTCCAAAATAGCCATGAGAATTTTGTAAAAGAATAAGGCAATCAGAAGGATAATTTTCCCTCTCAAATATTACAGAAATATAATAATTAAAAGACTGAATAGCTCCCTAGAAGAGAGGGCTGAATTGACCTGAGGCCATCGGAGAACTTGGATGATAGATAGTATGTGGTCAGCAGGGGAGAGAGTGAATCATTAGGTGGTGCTGTGTTAACTGGCTAATCATTTGGGAAAAAATTAAGTTACAAGCTCACACCTTCCACCAAAATTAATTTTAAATGAATTAAGGATATAAATGTAAAAAATGAAAAAGTGTTCATATAAAATACAGGTCAATGCTTTTAGAAAGTTGTATTTGAAAACCTGTGTTAAGAGGATACTGTAGATGTAATCTATAAAGAAAAATGATAGATTTGGCTATACAGAAATTTTTGTTAACTTTGGTGTAATGGTAACAAAACAGGGTAAACAAAAATGGAGAACTGCAGTATGTTACAGGTAAGAGGATACTACAGTCTTTAATATATAAACAGCTATTACAAATTAAGGAAAGGAGAAGCTCTATGATAATAAAATAAGAGGATAAGCACATATTTTAAAAAAACACACAGGTCACCAACATATATAGGGAAAACTAAGGAATAGCTAAGGAAATGCAAATTATGATGACAAAAGACTCTTTTTTCATGCTTGAATTGGCAAAGATTATAAAGATCAGCAAGATGCACTGCTGTTGAGTGTGTTCACTGACACACCTTTACTGAGGGCTATTTGACATGCAGCTATCAAAAGCCTTTTTAAAAAAGCCTCTGCCCACTAGAAAATATATTTCTGGTAATTTATCCTAAGGAAATAATTAGGAAAATTCACAAACGATGTCCATTATAACAATGTTTATTACAGCAAAAATTGGAAACAAACTAAAAACCTATTAATAGGGAGTTGACTAAATAAATAAAGGTTCATCCATACAAAGAAATATTTTATTATATATATTAATATGAAAAATTTATCAGATAAGTAAATAAAAAGCAAGTAACAAGAAGTATGTTTTTGTAAATTTAGGTAAACAGAAAAAAATTCCAAATATACTTTGCTGACTTGTCTAAAATGTTTTATAATATATTTTACTTTATCAGAACAAGCAGTAATAATATTTGCATTTGGGAAACCAATTGCCGCATGTCAGGGGGCCCTTTCTACAGAAAATCTCCTTTGACCCTCCTTTCCCCACTCCTACCTCAGCCCAGTTCTCACTGTGAGGTCTCTGGTGGGTGACTGAGTCCCTACTTGGTTGACAAGCTCTTTATGGGAGGGTTACGATTTATGGGAGGGGTCTCCAGTCCTCAGGACCCTGCATTGACTAAGTGCTCAACAGGAGTGAAATGAAGAAATGAGTGAATGAATGACACATTCTCTCGTGTTTTCATGAATGATTGATGAATTGAATAGGATCAACGGACTGAAAGCCCATAGGTCTGATCATACCCTCCCAGAACTCAAGGTGAGAAGTGGGAGTCATATCTGGATTCCTATCTTCCTCGGGGTTCAGCAGCACTGTGCCCGCCTGGCTAGTTGCGTCCCCACTCAGAACTGTAGTCGACCGGTCTTCTCTGAAACGTGGAACGCCACACTCCCCCCTGAGGACTGTGTACCAAGCAAGACAGCACACATCAGAGGGTGGGTACACAGTAGGTGCTCAAAAAATAGAAACAGATCGTTGGTCGCACTCTCCGCTCAGCTTGTCCCAGGCTCAGGCGCGCCCAACAAGAAGGTTGTGGAGATAGGTAGCCGGCGCGACACTGGGCGGCCGCTTCTCCCGCCCACCCTGTAGACTCCCCGGCTTGATCCAAAGGAGGGCTGCGGCCGCAGGGGCTACGCTTTGGGGTTCCCGCCGCGTTCCCAGCGCCTTCAGCGCTCTCCTCGGCCCCCTCCTCCCGTGGCGGCCGAGGACCCGGGGAAACGCTGAGCACCAGCAGGTCCCGAGCCCCCGGAGGGTGAGTGTGAGCGTGTGGATGGGGACCTGAGGCCAGCCCTGCG
Source organism: Manis pentadactyla (assembly GCF_030020395.1). Taxonomy (NCBI): domain Eukaryota; kingdom Metazoa; phylum Chordata; class Mammalia; order Pholidota; family Manidae; genus Manis; species Manis pentadactyla. The sequence goes on along the minus strand of NC_080022.1, from coordinate 40,027,939 downwards.
TACGCCGCCCCCAACCCCAGAGCGCGCGTACCGGACAGAACCTGGGCCTTGGGCGCGGGTCTCCATGCTACTCCGGGGGTGGGATTCTGTCTTTGTCGCGTACTCATGTGATGTGGAGCAAGTCACCTCACCTCTCTGGGTCTCTTCTTACCTGTCAAGTGGGATAAGGGGACTTGCCTCGCAGTGTGGTGCGACCTGCAGGGAAGCGCGAGGCTCAGGGCCCTCATAAGCAAAGGGCCCGGAAGGTCAAGCACCTCTACGGGAAAGGCTCTGTCTGGCCGCAAAATTGTGACTGGGTCGCGGCCTGCTCTGGGCCCGATTTGGGGTTTTGATCCCGCAGAAGGGCCATTACAGCGACTCGGGGCCGAGGACAGCAACCGTGCTGCGTTTCTCCCTGTCCACCGGGGTGCGCGCGGCTGGGAGTCTTAACACGGCTCCAGAGCTGATGTGCAGCAAAATGTTGTTGTGTCTGTGTATGTTCAGGTGTATGTGTGCACCCGCGTGTTCGTGCGTACGAACGTGTGGTTGTGCGGGAAACAGCGTGTGCCGGGCAGCCCGCGTGGACTCCTCCCAATGACACCTTCCCCCTTTTCTCCGCACCCCCCTTCCGGGTAAAGAGTTTCAGTCAAACTAACGGAATCTGGAGTGGCCAGGGGAGGGGTGGGGATGGGAGGGGCGATTCTGTCCCGGAGCCACTGGTTTGGGGATAATTACTTTTAATGTCAGAAAGATTTAGTTTAATATCATCTCTATTAGGCTGCCGGGAGGGTAATTAAACGGGACGCGCCGCAGCCGGCAAACAGATGGCGTCTGCTTGCTTGGAGGCCACGGGCAAACAGCGCAAAAGTCAATGCCTCCCGGATCCCCCATCAGCGCCCCCGGCCCTGCTCTTAGTGCCGCTGCGCGGCCCTCCAGCCCCCCTCCGCGCCCTCTGTCCCTAACCCCAGCCCCACCCCAGGTCTCCACGAGGGCCATCCCTGCCTGGGCGGGGCGTGAGGGAGCGGCCAGTAACAAACATGGGTGGAGGTGGGTTTTCGTGGCTGGAAGCACTCGCCCGGGGCTCCGGCCACTGGCACAGCAGGGGCGTCAGCAAATGATTCTGAACTAAAAGGAGATGCCCAAGTGAGTGTGCGCGCGTGTGACTGTGTGAGGACGGGCTTTCTGCCCTCCGTGTCTCATCTGTCCCGGAGATCTGGCTTTCTCTGCCTGGGGTCCACCTTACGCAGGGCCCTGGAGTAAGGCTCGGTCCCTGGACCGGCGCAGGCACCCGTGCGGGAGCATATTCTCCTATCTGGAAGTTCAGTCAGGGATGTGGGAGTCTGTGGGCGTCTGGATGAGGTCACAAACCAAGTGGATGTCCTAGGATGAAGCATGCTTCTGAGAGCACTGTAAGGTCGATGGAACTTCCTGTACGGGCCCTCTCGGGTGGGAGGGTGGTGAAAGAGGTGATTACACCCCGTGGGCTACCACGGCATGTAGGTGTGAGGGTGTGTCCACGCCTTTTGCGAAATGAGGTCATACGTGCAGGTTGTGTGTCCAGAAGGGAAGCCACACTCGTGTTAGTCTAGGGCGGTAGCTCCTGCCACCTCGATCTGAGTATGCTCTTCCGCCGCTGGTGGCTCGACCAGGCCAGCCTCTCAGCGACCTAAGTCCAGATCAGGACTAGCCCTGGGGTGGCCTGTGGGGGTGAGTGTAGTGACCTCGACCCAGGACTAAGTTACTTTACCTCCTTCGATGACACATTCAGCCACGTGAGCACCCAACCTCAGCAGCATGAGAAGAAACGTTGTGGGTCCCGGACTTGTTAGCCTGTGAACACGAGGAAAAAAAGAGAAGCCTGCTCTAGGGGGGGCAGATTCCCTTTGGGTGACCTGGGTTCCGGGATGTGTCTGAGGTTCCTTCCACACTAACGGGAGAGAGCTCGGCGTTCCTAAGACCCGAGGCTGGACGTTTGGTTCCCTCGGGTTCACTCCAGCGGAGCGGGGAACCTCACGTGGCCTGGCCTCAAGCGCGAAGAGGGGTGCTCGGTCACCACCCCCAAAGACAAGGCGGGTTTCTGTAGTTCATTTCGTTTAAGGCGTAAACGTGTCTCAAAAACTTTGTCCAAGGGCTCTGGGAGGAGACCCTGGCAGCCCCTAAGCGGTATGCGGCCGCGGTCCTCTCCCCTCCCCAGCCCTACCCCGCCAGGATGCAGTTACAAATAGATTTCCTTGACTTCATAACCTCAAGGTGTTGGAAGGTAGGTCCGGATCCTACGCTCCTGCAAGGCATTATCCAGACTCACTCCCTCACCCTCCCTCCACGCGGGAGACACAGGGAAACGGAACCCTGGCTTTTTCCCACACAGATTCTCAGGTACCAGCGAGCGGAATTTACTAAGAGCGAATGGCCGGTTTCTACCACACACTCCGTCCGGGTCGGAGGGCGCTTGCGCGCGAGTCTGGCCAACTTTTTGGAAGCTCTCCGCCAGGCTCTGCAGCACAGTCCCCTGTCCTCGCTCTCTCCCCACCCACACCCTCCAGATGGGCCCTCGCGGTCGACTTCTTGGAGGAACCCGCGGATCCCCTCTCCTTGAGCCCTTCTTTCCCCAATCTCCAAAGGCGGCTGGGCTGGCAGGGCACAGCCCCGTAGTCGTGCCAGGTGGAAGGGGTGCGTCCCGAGGGCCCCTGGCAGTGTCTGCTGGCCCAGTATGTGCGCGCGCCAGACGGCGCGGGCCGGAACCCCGTGGCTCTGGAAGATCTAGAAAGCAACGCGGAAACGCACGGTAGGGAGTGGAGGCAGAACGACGGGAAAACGCATTTTTTTTCTCATTAATTAAACGAATTTTCTTTACTCTGAGGGAGATAGATGAAATTGGAGAATAAGAGACAACAAATTTAAAAGAGGAAAGGACAGAAAGAAAAGGCACAGAGAATAACAGCTAGAGGAAACCCAGGGCGATCCCGTCGGAGGACCGCAGCATTAACTCCAGATGTTGCCATTCAAAGGGAAACCGAACCCTAAGCCTGTTACCTCCTCCGCAGATCAAGCGGCTCCTCGGGGTCGTGACGTCAGGCCCGGAGAGTAAGGTGAAAGTTAGAAGTACTCCTGGGGGCCCGCGGCGACCTGGTCTGGGCGGAAGGACGTACAGACGGCTGTGCGTCACGCGTCCAGGAGGATCTGGGGAGACAGAGAGGCCACCTTTTACTTTAGTTTTTAAAAAAAATCAAACTGTTCGTTAATTTAAAACAAGGACAACAAAAAGAATCCCGCCACTAGGGAAAAGAAATGGAGATGCTGCAGAAAAGAGGAGAGCAAAGAGCAAGAGGGGCCACAGGGACGGGGTTAGGGGGTGAGCGGAGGCGGGGAGGTGAAAGGCGCGGAGCGCCGGGAACCCGGCGGGCGCCGCCAGGAAGCGCAATTTCTCTCTCCGGGTTCCTCTTTAAAAACAAAATCCTCATAAACCACACTTACCCTCCGTGAAGCCTGTCGTATCAGGACTTTTAAAATAAAGGACTTGCACTTTGAAAGTGGCAGGGAAAAAATACCAAAACAGCAGCCCCGATTACCCCAAACGCGTCGGACTTGGGAGCACTTCGAAGCAGAGCCGAAGGAGGAAGGAAAAATCGTCTTGGCATTTCTGCCATATGAACCCTCCCTTCCCCACCCCCGTGCCCCGTTCCACCCCTACTCCAACCGTGGTAATTGAATTGTCACCTGCCCCCATCCCGCCCCCAGTCTCCAGGGCCACTTGGGAAGCTCTGCCTTGCCAAGCGCCCCCGGCCAGTGAGAGCCTCTCAGGCGAGCCCGCGCCCCAGAAGCAAAGGGGTTACAGACGGCTACGTAAAGGCGCGCCGGACACGGTAATTAGGCGCAATTCACACGCTCTTGGGCGCACGGAAACTCCTTGTCACGGTATTTTCAACGCTCCTCCAAGCCCACTTTTTTCCATTCCTTCCCTGGCGCGCCCCCTCCCCTCCCCTAACACTCGGTGGAGCTTTCGGAGTTTCGAATCTTTCGGACACTGTAGAATGCGGGGCTCCCCGGGCGCGGGCCCGGCCAATCAGAGCGCCGTCTGCCTCCCCTGGCCAATGGCAGACGCCACATTGTTGTCCAATTCTGTCTAATGGAGCCCTAAGGAGCAACAATAGAGCGGGCGAGCGACTCATTGAGAGTCTGGCAGCGCCGGGCAACTGGGGCGCGGCTGTGCGCAGCGTCCAGTGCGCTCTGCGAGGGGACGCCGCGCAGCAAGGGCCAGGTCGCGGCTCCAGCCAGTGGGTCCCTAACCGGTCCCCCCGCTCAGATTTCCGACGGAAGGGTTGGACTGCGCAGCATTCTGAGGGGGTCCGGAAGTTCGGACATGCTGACTGAAGGAGGGTGACGTGGTCAGATAAGGGGCCGGGGGCAAGGGGAAGAGGCCAAGAGCGCCAGCGTCGCGAGCGGAGCTGGGAGGCGCTTGCAGCGCCAGCAGAGGAGGAGGATCCCCGAGCCCAAGGCAGGTAGTTAAGGGACACAGGGAGGGCAAGGGAGGAGGCCGGGCGTGCGGCCGCTGTTGACAAGGCCCCGGCCACGCCGGCCTTAGGGACTGCGCGGCCCCAAGGGCCTAAGGGAAGAGACAGCTCTAACAGGGAGGGGTCTAGGGTTCTCGGGCGGAGACACCAAGGTTCGGTCCGGGCTCTGGCGGGGACCTGGGGACCCAGAGAAGGCCGCTGGTAGAAGCTCAGAGCTGGGCCTTCTTGGGCCTTCTGGTGTTCGCTCGTAGCCAGTTCCAGAAGCCACTGCCCTGTCTCGGTGCCGCCTGCTGGGCCATCCAAGGCCTAGGAACGCAACTCCAAGACCAGAACGCAGGAATCTGTGCCGCAGCGGGGTCCCGCGGGGCCCCAGGATGGGGAGGGCGTGTCTGACCACTCAACCTAAACCCGGAGGGGGTGGGGGCACTGCAGGATGTCAGCGAAAAAGATCTTCCTTCTGCAGTACCTAACTTTTAGAGAGATACTTCTTCCTTCTGGACTACCTTTCAGGCTATAAAGCTAAAAATTGTGCCACGGGTCCTACTCCGTCTTCACCCCCAGCATTTGGCTGTTTTTTATTTTTGTTTTGTTTCTCATGCACACCTTTATCCCATACACCTCCATCAGCTGCTTTTCTTGCCCCCCAAACTAATCTTCCGGTTGGGTTTGTTTGTCCAAAGTTTCTGCGGTTGCATTTTATCTTTAATTCTCCTCCCCAGGCCTCCTAAACTCAGCTGCACACCCATTTTTCTCCTCCGCTCTCTGGATGCCCGGCACCGTGGAGCTTGTAGCTCCCACATCTGCACGGGGCCCGGAACCTCTCGGCCTAACCTTAACCCTGAGATGTTTGTTTCCCTGCCCTCGCTCCTAGAATTATTCTTTCTATTCCTGACTTTTCTCTCGAAATCCCCTGCCCTCACTAGCAAAAAATCCAAGCCAGCTAACTCCTAGCCCAGCCAGCTAAACTGTAGCTTTGATATCTTTCTCCTTCACCTTTCCACAAAAATGAACATTTCGCTTCAGGGTTTCCTGTTTTTCTCTTGGCATCAGTCTAACTCTTGGGTCAGATTTTTTTCTCTTTAATCCGAGCCTTATCAAACATTTCTCTACCCGACTCACCCCAATTAAGTTAAACTTTTAGGGATAATATCTTACTTTTCAAGTCGTCGTTATATTTATCTAAACCAGTGACTTTCAAACTTTTTAATATTTTAGCCACTGATTTAAACGAAGTTTTACGCCCAGCACATAAATCAGATACAAGAGCTCTGGTGGGAGTGGGGTGGGGGAGCTCGGCCTGACGAGCGGGCTCCGAAGGCACCTCCTCCCAGCAGTTTGGCAACCACTAGCCAAACTCCGCAGCCGAAATTTCCCTCTCTAAGCCTGGGTTCCTTGGCTTAATGCATCGTGCGCTCCTCACCGCATCTCTACCCCCTTCCCACGGTCTTCCACGCCAGGTCCTGCCATGGAGCTGCGCTCGGAGCTGCCCAGCGTGCCCGGCGCGGCGACGGCGGCGGCGACAGCGACGGGGCCGCCCGTAGCGTCGGTGGCGTCGGTGGCCGCGGCGGCGGCGGCGGCCGCGTCTCTACCTGTGAGCGTGGCGGGCGGCTTGCTACGGGCGCCGCCGTTGTTGTTGCGGGCGGCTGAGAAGTACCCACGGACCCCCAAGTGCGCGCGCTGCCGCAACCACGGCGTGGTGTCGGCACTCAAGGGCCACAAACGCTACTGCCGCTGGAAGGACTGCCTGTGTGCCAAGTGCACGCTCATCGCCGAGCGCCAGCGCGTCATGGCGGCCCAGGTGGCGCTGCGCAGGCAGCAGGCGCAGGAAGAGAACGAGGCGCGCGAGCTGCAGCTACTCTACGGAACTGCCGAGGGCCTGGCGCTGGCCGCCGCCAACGGCATCATCCCGCCGCGACCCGCCTACGAGGTCTTCGGCTCTGTGTGCACCGCCGACGGCGGGGGGCCGGGAGCGGGAGCGCCCGCGGGGACCGGAGGTGGCACCGCGGGCTCCGGAAGCTCAGGTGAGAGCGCGGCCTGGCCGGAAGGAGCGTGGAGCCGGGCTGAAGTCCAGGGGCGCGCGGCCCAGGGGACTGTCTAGATACCCAGAGTAGAAACACTTCTCCAAACGCCCGGACTATTGGAGTCTTCCGCGCACCCAGGACCTGATTTGGGGCAGAAACACATAAACTACTTCTCCCTTTTCTGAAGAATTTATACTTTACTTCATTCTTTCACTGCGGGCCCAGTTATGAACGCCTTAATCTTATCTCCTCTACCCAAACCCAGGCAGGAACTAGTTTCTCCGCTCACTGCGCTCGGTATCCTCCGCGGCGCGGAAACCTGAGCGACTTAATCTTTTCCTTGGTTGTGCGCTTTTCCACACACCGCCGCTCCCTTTGCTGCTACTTCCCAACTCTCTTCAGAAACCTGTCCCTGTCCAAGTCCCCTGCTCCGCCCCGCAGTTCTTTCTCTAGGTATTGAAGATACCTCGTTTCTTTTCACCGCGTGATTCCTTTTATGTTCCTAATTCTTCCCAACAGCATGCTGCCCCCTGCTCCTCCTTTCTAGCGTCTTCCCCCGCTTGTCCCCATTTTCTCAGAGTACGCGCAGCCTCGCTGACCTCGATCCCCTCTCCTCTTGTCTCTCCCCATTCCCTGCCTGGCCACACCCTCCTCAAGACTCACTGAGCTTTCCTGGGGAGGAAAGAAATTAAGGCCGGGGTTGTTAGGGGCCCTTTCAGCCCTCAGCTTGGGAGGGAAGAACTTCTTAGGTCCTAATTTTGGAAAGCATGGATCAGAAATAGGGGCTCTACTTTTGCCTGCAGAAGGGCTTGGGAGCTATGCTGCCCAGGGTCAGGAGGCACCCAGGGCTGAGCTGGCTCTTGTAAATCACAGAGGCGGGAGTGGGGGCTTCTGTACAGTGTGTCGTGTAGGTGGAAGGTATGTTGGTTCCTGCTTGAACCCTGGACTACGGCACTGCTTGTGGACAGGACAGGACTAGGAAGGGGGCCAAGGGGTGGAGGTGTTGGGGCACAGATGTAGGAAGAGGGGCGCCGGATATTGAGTTTCCACGGCACAGGTGGTTGGAATTCTGAGTACAGAAAGAGCGCACCCTGGGGGTAGGGGAAGAGACAGGGCTGTAGGGACTACGAGAGGAAGGAATGCTGGAGCTGAAAGAGGGGCACAGGAGCCCAGTGAATGAGGGTCGTGGAGCTCAGAGGGAAGGGAAACTGGGATCCAGCTGGGTTGCTGTGGTTGCTGTCGCCGGCTCCTAACCTCGTCTCACACCTCCATTTTCCCCTCCCAGAGGCCAAGTTACAGAAGTTCGACATCTTTCCCAAGACGTTGCTTCAGGCAGGCCGTCCGGGCAGCCCCCAGCCGCCGCCGGGGAAGCCCTTGTCACCCGATGGCGCCGACTCAGGTCCTGGGACGTCGTCCCCAGAAGTGCGGCCAGGCTCAGGCTCGGAGAACGGCGATGGCGAATCTTTTTCGGGGTCGCCCCTGGCCCGGGCCTCCAAAGAGGCAGGTGGCAGCTGCCCAGGGAGTGCCGGCCCAGGAGGCGGCGGCGAGGAGGACAGCCCGGGCTCCTCCAGCCCTCTGGGCTCCGAATCCGGTTCCGAGGCTGATAAAGAGGAGGCAGAGGCCGCGCCCGCGCCTGGGTTGGGCAGCGGTCCGGGTCCACGGCAGCGGACGCCGCTGGACATCTTGACGCGCGTCTTCCCAGGCCACCGACGAGGCGTCCTGGAGCTGGTGTTGCAGGGCTGCGGCGGCGACGTAGTGCAGGCCATCGAGCAGGTGCTGAACCACCACCGCGGGGGCCTGGTGGCCGGCCTCGGTCCCACCGCGCCCCCAGATAAGGCCGCGGTGGGTGCAATAGCAGCTGCTGATGACGCTTGGCCAGGCCGCGTCGACTCTGCTGCCGGGGGACCCGGGCTGCCGGCACCGCTGCAGGCGGGCCCCGCCCCACCTCCACACCACAGACCTTTGCTGGCGGGCGCCATGGCGCCTGGGGCGCTCGGCTCATTGAGCAGCCGCTCGGCCTTCTCGCCGCTGCAGCCTAACGCCAGTCACTTCGGCGCTGATGCGGGCGCCTATCCACTGGGCGCGCCACTTAGCCTCAGTCCCCTGCGCCTGGCCTACTCGGCGGCGGCGGCGCACAGCCGAGGCCTGGCCTTCATGGCTCCCTACTCCACCGCCGGCCTGGTGCCCACACTGGGCTTCCGCCCGCCCATGGACTACGCCTTCAGCGACCTCATGCGCGACCGCTCGGCCGCCGCCGCTGCTGTGCACAAGGAGCCGACCTACGGCGGAGGCCTGTACGGGCCTATGGTCAATGGCACCCCTGAGAAGCAGTAGGGCGAGGGGTCCGGCTGCCGAGCGGCCCCCAAACTTTAACCCCAGCGTTGTCCCCTCGGGCCGCCGGTCACACTTAGACTGGTGTGTGCTCTGCAGAGCGCCTCGGCTGGGTCCTCTCGCTCCAAGGGGGTTTTAGGTTTTGTTTTGGAGGGTGGGTGGGGAGAGCTGAGCAAAGGAGCAGCTACCGTTGCAAATGTACTCGGAAGGAAGAGTGCGCGGCCGGGGTCCTCATCCCCCCATCCCCATCTCAAGGCTCCTCCAGCCCTTCAGAAGGCCACACATTTCTTGAGAATTAAGAGGATGCGGCCCCGCGCACGCTCCTGCCTCTCCTTTTACTATGCCCATCCCGCCCGCCCGCGCTCTCAAACGGCTGGCAGGATAGTCCAAGAGTCTGTCTTCTGTGTACCCCCCTCCCTTTAAAATTTTTTAAATATTTGCTCTAACAAATACAAATTTAGGATCTATACATCTCTTGGCACAGTCGAGTCTTTGGGACACATATCAATATCAATTGTAAAAAAAAAAAGGAAACAAGTTCTAAGGTGCACTTTCCTCGTTGCGGTATTTGTCGCTCTTTGTTGCTTATGCCGATAAGCATGGGTTTCCTTGGTGCAGTGTGAGTTTTTATATATGTATAAATCTATATATAATCTATACATATATATATATACAAGCCAGTGTATAATGTTATAAAATGGAATTCTAAGTTATTAATTGTAATCTGTAGGTGACCTCGATATTAACGTGAAAAATATTCGAAAACAGCAAAAAAAAAAAAAGAAAAGAAAAAATTAGGCTATGCGCGCATTGTACTGATCAGGTTTTATAGATTAAATATATTGTAAACTCGGGACGAATCCTGCCCACCCGCCCCTCTTGCCCGCGGCCTCTCCCGAAGGAGCGGTCAAGGTGGGCACTGAAGCAGGAACAGAGCGACGTGTGACTGAGCCAGAACTTCCCGCCCGAGGGCCCAACCTTGCCTCCGGGACTCGCCCAATGCCTCGGCCGAAGGGCCCGCAGCCGGAAACGCTGCTGCAGATAATGGCTCACTTTGTGCTTTCCTTTGCATAGATATGAGCTAGAAATAAATGTTATTTTCTAAGAAAACAACACCGAATTTCGTCCTTGTCCTTGGAAAGCCTGATTGAAAAAGTCTTGATTTCCAGCTCTGGCGGCAAGGCTTGGAGAAGCGAGGAAACTCCCTGTGGCGCCTAGGAGGGCCCCGGCGACAGGAGCGGCGCCCGCTGCGCATCTGGGTCGCCGTGTCCTCCCACGGCCGGTGGCCTTGCTCGCCTTCCCCGCCCGCTGACCCGCTGGTACGCCGGACCTGCGAGACTTGCCGCCGGGTTCCTGTTCTCCCCGCCGCCCCTAGCGCAGATTTGCGCTCAGCCGGGTCGCACACGGAGCGCCCCTTTCTCGGGTTTAGAACCAAGGGTGGCGGCGGAGGCTGTTGGGGAGGAATGGCTGCTACCGTTCTGGCACCGAGGCTCGCGGCCTTGGAGTTATATTTGGGTGGTGGGGATGCTGGGTGCTGCCCTCGGCAGACCTCACTCGGCACCCCTGTTGCTTCCTTACTCTCGCGAGCCATCTCCTCTGACCTCCCGCGGTCGGTACCGCTCTCCGCAGGGGGACGCCCCCTCCCCGGGAAACGGGGTGCCCCCTCCCCTAGGCTGGGCCCGGCGACATCCCAAGGTAAACTTCTGGGGCCGGCTCGAGTTCCGCCAGGCGGTGAAACTTAATAGCAGGACAAGAAAACGGTTTAATAAAGGAGGGCTTTAATAGGGAGCTAATTTGATTGAGTTGCCTAATTCCACTTTAATTGGAAAGAGGTTTGGCTGTTTGGTTATAAAGTGCTGGGGTGACGATGAGATGGAAGTGGGGGGAGAAGGAGCGAGAGGAGAAAGAAGGGGGCAAGAGAGACATGGGGCGGGAGAGAGACTGAAGATAGGAAGGAAGAGGGAGAGATGAAAACAAAAGAGGGAAGAGTTACTTAGAAGAGACGAGGGCGGGAGAAAGCGCGCGGGAGCTTCTCGAAGTGTGAACTTTGTCGCCCTAAACCAAGCGCCCTCTCAACCCTCCTTCGCTCGCCTCCTACTCAGGTTTGCGGAAGCCTGGGGTCCTCGCCCAGCGCAGGTTCCGGTCGCCCCCTTCCTGGCCTGGGCCGCCAACCCTACCCACCGTGAACGTAAGGTGGGTCTGGGTCTCCCGGTTTCAGGAGGGGCCTACACTGAGTCTCCCGGAGCTCCCTGGGTCCTGCGAGTGCTCAAGCCGGACCTGAAGGGGGTGGCCTGTGCGCCCGCATTAACTACTCAGAAACACCCGGAGCCTCACAGATGCAAAATTACTATTCAAGTAATAATCTTCACAGCCTACCCGGGAGAACACGGTGTTATGGGCTCAATCTTACAGAAGAGGAAACTGAGGTCCAGAGTGGCTTAGGGACTTGCCCAAACCCCAGGGGAGCTCTGTATCTCCTCTCCCTTCCACTGCCCCGGTGGCCTACTCCTTTTTCTCTCAGGGAGTGGTCTCTGCTGGTCGATGTTGGGGGCTCTGCAGAAACCGCCTCGCGTGTAGTCCTGCGGCCGAGAGGGAGGCAGTTCATTCCCCTAGCGCCCAGAGAGGCTGCGGCCTCAGCTCTGGGCTGCGAGCATCTTTGGTGGCGACAGAATGGTTGATGAATCAAAGAACGGTTGGTGGAAGTTCGAGGGGGATGGAGTAACTGGGTTCCCAGATTCCTTTCCTCCCATCAGGCGATGGAAAACCAGGGCGGTCAGTCACAGCCTCGACACCTGGCAAGGCCCTGCACCCACGCACGCCCCTGCCCCACTGCCCGTTGCGCAGTCAGGAAGACTGAGGCTCGGAGACCGACAGTGACCCGCCCACGGTTGCACATCCAAGCTCTAAAGGAGCCAGAAAAAGAACCCAGGACGCTCAAGCCGGATTGCTAAGTGGCAGTGGTGGGGGGCGAAGAGTAGGAGCCTCCGGTCCCGGGATCCTCAGCAGCTGGAGGGAAGGGCTGGGGCCTGAGTTCCGCTGGAATCCGCGCTGCGAGGAGTGTGGGGTTCCCGGTTGCCGGCGGTGTTGTCACCCATGGTGGAGAGGACAGCGGCGGCAGCCTCACATCTTTTCTGCGGGGAGCGAAAGGTAGGTTGGGATTTCCCTTCCTGACCTCTGCTGTCCATGCTCACTTCCCAAATTTACCCTAGGACTGCTGGAGCCAACCCTGGCTGGGGCCCTGGGAGCCCCAGGGCCTGGATCGCTGTCGGGGAGCCCTGGCTGCTGAGAAGCCTCACCGGAGTAACAGTCTTTTTAAAAGTATCCCGCCCCCCTTTCTCCATAACAACAGCAGCAGCTACATACTGTTGAGTACCTACTGTATGCCTGGTTTTGCTATAAGCATATTCTACACAGGATCCTGCTCAGGGGCTGAGAAAGAGCCAAGAACTCGGTTCCAGGCTCTGTCGCTGGCTAGGTTTATTCATTCACGATTACTTCAGTCAGCAAATATTGACTAAGTACTCCTGTATGCCCAACCCAGTTCTAGGAGCTTGGGATACACAGGTGTGAAAGGCCGGCACCATGTCTACCCTCTACGAACTCAGTGTGTAAGGGGGAAGGGGGCAACTGAGTGAACAAGGAGGTGCAGGGATCAGTGACCCAGGGGTCAGGGAGGTCTGTCCAGGGAAAGGCAGGGCATCTCACCTCACTCTCCATGAAGACAACTGATAGTGCTATGTGCCTCTCTGGGTGCTGTGAGGATTAAATGAGATAAAGTGTGAAAGCTTTCAGCTCAGTGCCCTCTCACTAGGCATTTATTATTGTAACTCTCAGATCCATTGGTGTGGGTATTGTCCCATTTCACAGAGGAAACAACTCAGAGGGATTTGGTGACTGGATCAATTTCCACTTATAAATCTTTAAAGCATCACAGGTTATGGGAGATGCCCTGTCCAGCACAAAGGGCCACAGGGAAGGGTCATGAGATGGCAGAGTGTGGGTTCTGGAGATGCTTCTCAAAGGGGAGGCTGCAGCTCAGTCCTGAAGGCATTGGTGAAGGGCAGCGTTGTGATCCATGGCAGGAATGTGGTGAGGGAGTGAAGGGTTCTTCTGGAGGAGCAGGTAGAGAGGAGGAGGTGGGGACAGGCTGTGATGTTTGACAGAGGTCAGAGGTCAGGTCATGGGGAACCTTAAGATCCAGGGTGAGAGCCTGGGTTTCAGAGTGAGGGTACTGGCAGCACTGCCTGAGGATACTTGCATTTGGATTGCATAGATTGTTAGGGGGAGGCCTAGCCCCTCTGAGGAAGAGCCATGAGAGGTGGCAGCACCAAAAAGTGATCAGTGGGAGCAGGACAGGGAGAGAAGAGCCAGGCTCCCCAGTCTTCACCAGATGCAGAGGTAAGCCGGGAGGAGGGCTCACAGCCGACCCCTAGGTGTCTGGGCTGGTTGACTCATTCAGGGTGACAGAGTCATGGGTCACTGGGGCAGAGACAAGATTGGAGGGTGGGGAAAAGTTCAGTGTTCAGCATATAGAATTTGAGGTGCTTATGGAGCCTCTAGGAATGGTCTCCAAATGGTAGAAAGAACCAGAAAGTGGGTAGCAGCAGTGCCTTGGGAGGAATGGAGTGAACAGCACTGCCCCTGCCTCACTAGAGGCCACAGGACTCCCTTAGTGGAGGCCATGGGCCTGGGGGTGGGGTGTTGAAACACCAGACATTCGCATTCTGCCTCTCACCATTTTTGTTCATGCCAAGAAAGCTGGCCTCTTAAAATCATTCCCTTAATATTTTGCACCTGTAGTGGTCTTTGTCTTGGAGCAGGACCATGGACAGCCTGTCCCTGGATTTATTGTGATACCAGTAGAACTTAAGCTTCAGGCTGCCCACCTGTACAGGTCCCTGTCAACTTGTCCCTGCCCTCTACTCTCTGAAACTTTAACTTCATCTTGGGATGTATCTTGATAGGGCTATGGTAGTGCAGTGAGTGTTCACTGGCTCTAGCACTGAGAGACTCAATATTTCTGGGATTTTCTGATGCATTTTTTATCTTGAAAACCTTTTATTATGAAAAATTTCAAGCACATCAAAAAGTAGAAGAGTATAATAAATCCTTATATACTTATCACACTTCAATAGTTATTAACATTTCACCATAGTTGTTTTGCCTAATTTTTTATTTGAAAATTGAACCTAAATTGCAGACACTGAAATTTCACTGTGAAATATATCAGTATGTATCTCTAAAACATAAGACATTTTCTTACAAAATCACAATATCATTAATACATTGTCAATATTAAAAACTATTCCTTTATATCACCTACTACTCAGTACATGTTAAGATTTACCCAGTTTGCCCCACTGGGGTCTTATTTATTTATACATACATACATAGACACACACATACATACATACAATTCATTCATTCAAACCAGGATTTGGTTATCTATAGCAGACACTGTAGATCCCCACTCATATCACGTGGACCTTTCATTTCAATGATTTCCAGCTTCCAGGATCAGTTTCTTTATGTCCAGACACTTTCATTCCAGAAACACAGAAGAGAGTGTCATACCAGAGTTGTGGTGGTGGGAGCCAGTCTTTCCAGAGTAGGCAGTGAAAGGGTGCATTGTTTGTAGAGAATTTAAAACTAAAATAATACTGACTACAAGTTGATCTGCTTTTTTAATTACCACCATAGCCCAGCAATTTTAAACATTCTCAGAGATAAAATATTACTCACCACAAAAACCTTTTGTTGGTGGCCAAAATTATGAACAATCCCTGCAGTGATTCTTGAATTTAGATTATGTGCATTTGTACACACGTCTGTATACAGATATATACACACAGAAATAAATTATATTTATATATTTCTTTATATATCAAATGGTTATTTTATTATTTATATTTACATGTGATAAAATATGTTTTTTCATAGTACATTTCTAAAAGTTTGAACATATGTATAGATTTGTGCAACCACCATTATATAATCAGGGTTCAGAACGTTTCCATTACCCCAGAAAACTTCCTTGTGTGCTTTATAATCAAACCTTCTCCCTAACCCCTAATCCCTAATCCCTAGTAACCACTCACCTGCTCTGTCTTTATAGTTTCTTCTTTTACAGAATGTTAAATAGAATCATACAGTGTGTAACTTTTTCAGATTGACTTCTTTCACTCAGCACAATGCCTCTGAGGTTCATCTAAGTTGTTGCATGTTTCAGTAGTTCATTCCTACTTATTGCAGCATAGTATCCAATTGAATGGATACACCACAGTTTTATTAATCCATTCACTGTTGAAAGACATTAGGGTTGTTTTCCTTTTTGGTCTTTATGAGTGGAGCTGTTATAAACATTTGTGAACAGGTATTGTGTGATCATAAATTTTCATTTGTCCAGGGTAGATATTTAGGAGTATGATTGCCAGGTCATATGGTAAGTATATGTCTAAATTGTATGATATCCAGAGGAGTTACATCATTTTGCAGTCTCACCAGCACCATATGAGAGTTGCTACATCAATGAACTTGGTTTGTATTACTCTTTTTTTTTTAAAGCCATTGTAATAGCAGTGCTGTGGTATCTTACTGCAGTTTTGACTTGCCTTTCCCTGATGACCAATGATGTTGAACATGCTTTTTGGCCATTTGCATATCTTCTTTGTAGAAATGTCTATTCAAATCTACTGCCCATTTTTAAATTGGGTCATCTTTTTGCTATTGAGTTGTAAAAATTCTTTATGTAACCTAGACATTGTCCCTTTATCAGCAAGATGATTTGCAGGTATTTTCTCCCATTCTAGGGTTGTCTTTTCACTTTCTTTGTGGTGTCTTTTGCAGCACAAGTTCTTAAGTTTAATGGAGTACATTTATTTTTCCTTTGTTGTTTGTATTTTTAGTGTTAAATCTGAGGAACCACTGCCTAAATTAAGTTCATAAAGATTTATACCTATGTTTTCTTTGAAATGTTTTGTAGTTTTAGCTCTTATATTAAGTCTTTGACCATTTTGAGTTAATTTTTACATATGTATGAGGTAATGGTCCTAATACACTCTTTTGCATTGTCTTGGCACCCTTGTCAAAACTCAATTAACATAAAAGTGAGGCTTATTTCTGGTCTCTTAGTTCTATTATATTATGCTTGGAACTATGCTTATCTTTATGTCAGTACCAATGTCTTGATTACTGTCACTTTGTAGTAAGTTCTGAACTCATAAAGTATGAGTACTTAAACGTTATTCATATTTTTAAGGATTGTTTTGCTTATTTTGTGTCCCTTGAATTTCAATATTAATTTTAGGATTAGCTCGACAATTTCTACAAAGAAGTCAGTTAAAAATTTGATGTGGATTGAGTTGAATCTGTAAATAAATTTGAGAAGTAGTCCCATCATAACAACATTAAGTCTCTTGATCCATGAACATGGGATGTCTTTCTGTCCATTTGTGTCTTTAATTTCTTTCAACAATGTTTTCTAGTTTCCAGAATATAAGTTTTGTACTTATTTTGTTAAATTTATTCCTGAGTATTTTGTTCTTTTTGATGCTATAGTAAATGGATTTTTTTTCTTAATTTCATTTTTGGATTGTTCATTTCAAGTGTTTAGAAATATAATTGATTTTTATATATTGCTGTAATGGGTAGGGGCTAACTCATGTACTCCATCTTAACTGGACCAAGAACCAAACCATCACTTTTAAATTACTTATCTTTTAATGAACATTGTATTCTACATGGAAGTTAATTCAGAGGAATCCAAGTTATACATTCAGTCTCAATACGTGCACAAATAGATACATACATTTGTTCCAAGAGTAAGTTTGTAAAGGTTTGGAATCATTGAGGCTTGCTTAAGATGAAGTTCATTACTGCAACCTCTGTGGAGCTACATATTTCTGTGTTTAAACAGAAGCTTTGAAATAAGTGATGAGAGCATAATGAGTATAAAGATGAAGAATCAGAACTTGAGTTAATTCTGCCACTGTATGTGACCTCATCGAGATCTTATGTGTTTAAAGTTTAAAATAGTGAAACAAAAGTCTTAAAATCTGAGGCGCAATATTTTTGTTCGGCAAACATGGTGTAGTTCAGGTAAAAATCAAAGATACTAATCCCAAATCCCTATTTGTGCCTTGTACAGTCTCTCTCTGAACGTTTATGGAGTTCACACTTTTGGAGGTGTTTTTTAATGTGTGATTCTTTTAAACTTTGGGGGGAAAAATCCATCCTTTTCAATATCACTTTATCTATTAAAAATGCTACAGAATGTAGACATATCAATGAAACAGATTCTCCCAAGTAAATGAAGCTGTGTGGAAAGTAAGGGCAAAATTTGAAAGTCAGTGTTAACTTTTGAAGTATTGTACAATTTAACAGAAAGCATGAACATAAGAGGATCAACTCATAATCTGTTCTTTGCTCCACATGATTTGTTTTTTGAATTATATTTTATTATTTGGCATGAAATTTTAGATGAGGTTAATAAGACACAAATATATTTGCAAAGAGCCAGAATCAGCCTTAAACAATGTATAGCATAAATGTGTAGTATAAAACTCATGCTTGAAGATTGATACAGAAAAATTGTAGAGAAGGACATTGACTCTACAGCACAAAATGAAAGGAATGGACATTTACAAGGAAAAAAAAAGAATCAAATTTTGAAGAAGAATGCCAGGGGAAATGACAAAATATTCCAGTATAGATAAAAAGACAATGTCTGAATGCTTTGATAATTTCTACTGAGAACTGGACACTCATTCTAAATCAATGGCTCAAATAATGTCAATAATTACTATAATTCAGCCATTTATCTCATTTTTTCAGAATAAAAATGGAGGTTTTTATCAAGCATAGTAGAATGATGAAAATACCTGGTGGAAATTTTTGACTCTGGAGACAACTGCAATCTGTTGGAATTCATCCCTTGAAAACAAAGTAGCATGCAGTATTATCATTTCTGGAATTTGTTATGAAATGGGTGTTTAAGAATCTCTGCCAAACTATTTATGAGTTACTTCATGTAAAAGAGACTTTTCAAAATTAAAACTAAAAAGAAGTGAAGCTAGATTGATAAGTTATACTGTCTATTTTACATGAATATGTGAAAAAGACAATTTTGATGAAGTTACTGGCAAATATGCAGAAGTGAAAGCTTGAAAATAAATTATACTGTTATTCATTCATGATTGCAATAGATCATTGGGGGATATGATCTGTGTTGATGTATTTAGAAACCATTTGTCCTTCCTTTTTGGTATTCTTATAGCTTTTTGGCATATAGATTTTTAAAATTTATTTTAATGCTATGGTTACACAGAGTTCAGCAAAAGGAACTTTTTACTGTCTGTATTTCTTTTCTATCCATGATTATTTTTCATTTTATATCATACTAATTTCAAAAATAATTTTTTCAGATAGAGAAAGGGGCTGTTAAAATGAGATCCATTATAGATGTCAAATATACTAGCTATACCACTGGTAGAAGATTGCTTTACCTGCTTGCCACATGCCAAAAACGCCAAGGAATCAACACTCCTGGGGACCAGTCCTCTACATACGACTTTTTTGAGCTGGTGTAGAAGCACTCCTTTGCCCTTTGTGTAGGATAATTCTGAGCCTTGTATTTTTTGCCATATCCCAGTTTCCTCATGAGATTGAAGTCCAGTTGCCAGAAGTAGTTAGTTTAACAACAAGCCCAGCATTAGCTCCTTTCCTTCCCCATGTTCCTCTTTTGCTGACCTATTGATTCTCCAGTGCCTCTCAAATTAACTTAAACCCACGTATCAGAGTCTGCTTCTGGGGAAACCATTATCAATTAGTCTATAACAGACCTTTAACTTAAAAAAAAAAGCCAGTGATTTTCTAAAGAAACTGAGGCAATTGTCCTCTAGAATGAACCATCTCCAGGATTTGTCTGATTGCTTCTCCATGGTGTCTTTTAACCTTTTTCTCTATCCCCTGTATTTCTAATAAACTGCAAGTTAGACCCAAAAGGTTGTTCAAAGTCATTAAAAATATTCTTCATAAGAATATTTCATAGGTAATGTTGTTTATTTCATATTTCATGACATCAGAACACATACCATGTCTGATTGTCCCATCAATAGTGATGTTAAAATTGATCAGTGGGTACCGGTGGTGACAATCTTACCCTTTCATTGTTAAGGTGTATTTCTCCCATAATGACACTGAAGTAATCTATTAGTTGATAATTTGGCACCTTGTAAATATCTAGTTTTCTACTGTGGTAGGCAAAATAATGCCCGACCCCCAAAGATGTCTGTGTCCTAATCTCTAGAACTTGTGAATATGTTGTTTCATAGCAAGAAGAAATAAAGGTTGCAGATGAAATTAAGGGTGGTAATCAGCTGACCTTAAAATAGATGATCTTGGATTATCCAGGTAGGCCCATTTTAATCACAACAGGCCTTTAAAGTGGAAGACGGAGGCAGAGAGGGGGGCACAGCCAGAAAGAGATTTGAAGATGCTACATTGCTGGCTTTGAAGAAGAAGAAAAGGGAACTAGCCAAGGAATGAAGGTAGCCTCTTGAACCTACAATAGGCTAGGAATCTGATTCTCCCCCGGGGCCTCCCTAGGCAATACAGCCCTTGTGACAACCCCTGCTTTTAGCTCATTGAGACCCGTGTCAGACTTCTGACTTCCAGAACTGCCAGGTAATACATTTATGTTGTTTTAAGCCAATAAGTTTGTAGTGGTTTGTTATAATACCAGAAGAAAACAAATACATTTGCCAAACTTTCACAAATGTGTTTTGCATCCATTGCTCATCATTACCTAGAACATTATTCCATGAAGAGATGCAAAAGGTGTTATTCTAGATCTATTATTCCATCAACATTTTCTAGCTGAAATTCTTCTGCAGGGAAAAACATTTCCTCATTAAACAATATATGCTCACATGCAATTTGACATACAGTTTGAATAGGAATGGCAGGCTAAATGCTTAATAACTTTCTATTAATTGCCAATATTCAGAGTTAGGAGTGGATACCATAGCTGTGTCCAATGGTGGTAAGTGCACTTCTAAAAAGTATCATTATAATATATATTGACCTACTTAAGATACTTAATTTCTCTAAACCTTATTTTCCTCATCTGCAAAATGGGGATAATAATGGTCTTACCTCATAGTTTGCTGTAAGGATTAAATAATGATGATGATGATGATAAACCCATTTATGCACCTAATAACTGATCCTCAGAATACATGAAACAAAAATTGACAGAATGGAAGAGAGAAACAGTTCTACAATAATAGTTGGAGACTAAAAAACCTCATTTTCAATAATGGAAAGAAAAGAAATTCTGCAA
The DNA here is from genome assembly GCF_030020395.1 of Manis pentadactyla. NCBI lineage: Eukaryota > Metazoa > Chordata > Mammalia > Pholidota > Manidae > Manis > Manis pentadactyla. Next base: position 40,007,756 of record NC_080022.1, on the reverse strand, counting down.
TATGCCACAACATGGATGAAACTCGAAGGCATTATACTAAGTGAAATAAGCCAGCTATGTAAGGAAAAATATTGTATGATTCTACTTGCACAAGAATAGTCAAATTCATAGAGACAAAGTAAAACAGTGGTTCCCAGGGGCTGATGGGGGGAAAAGAAGGGGAGTTAGTGTTTAATAAGTACTGAATTTAGTATGGGATGATGAAAAAGTTCTGGAGATGGATAGTGGTGATGTTTGCACAACAATGGGAATGTACTTAATGCCACCTAAGTGTCACTTAAAAATGGTTAAAATCGTAAAATTTATGAATATTACTGCAGTAAGAATAAATTTAAAAATATAATACTAATACTAATATAGAGCTTTTTATATTCTAGGTACTGTTCTCAGCACTTTGTATAATATAAACACACTTAATGTATAGTAATTCACTTAGCCTAATGCCTGACACAGAAAGAGCTTGACAAATCGTGGCTAATAATAATAATTACTGTCTTTTGATAGTGGCAATCCTCATTTTGAAAATGAGAAACTGAGGCTTGGGGAGTTTAATGAACTTGCCCAACATCACACATCCTGAAATTGATGGTTCATGGTCTCCATTTGGCCGCCAGACTCCAAAACCCTTTGTCCCCTACTATTCTGATACCTATGAATTATTGGATTTTATAGCCAGCAACTAATAATGATGGAAAAGATAGAAACAAATCCATCAATGCAAACAAATGATTGTTAGTAACAAAGATATTCAGTACAAGAGAAAATTATAAAATCATAGGATCTGGACATGAAGAGATGCTCAATATCAATTCCATCAGGGAAATGCAAATGAAAACTACAGTAAGATGCCAGTATTTGACTGCTAGAATGACTGAAGTGAAAAAGAGTGATAATATTAAGTGTTGACAAGATTGTGGAGTAATTAGAACTTTCATTGCTGGTGGAAATGCAAAATAGTTTAACTACTTTGGAAAACAGTTTGGCAGCTTCTAATAAAGTTTAACATGCATGTATCATGTTTTCCCCAAATCCTGCTCTTGGGTATTTATTCAGGAGAAATAAAAATATATGTCCACAAAAAGGAATGTTTATAGCAGTTTTATTTATAATAGCCAAAAGCTGAAAACAACATAAACATCCAGGTATATCTATATGTTCGAATACGGATTTGGAACAAAAATGAATGCAATATTAACATATGCTAACATCTGGATGAATCTCAAAAACATTATATTAAGAGGCTGAACACAAAAACTGCATTTTATATGATACCATTTATATAAAATCCTAGAAAAGTCAAAACTAAAGTGACAAAAAGCAGATCAGTAGTTTCTGGGAGTTCAGGGTCAAAAGAGGGGATCAATTGCAAAGGAGCATGAGGAAATATGTTAGGGTTGGATGTTACACAATTATGTTCCCAAATTGGTTGTTTCTATTGTATGCAAATTATGCATCTGCACAGTTATTAAGAAAGCAAAGGAGTGAACTAAAACCCTGATGTTAATTTGAATTAGAAATGTTGATATAAACTCATGATTTAAAAAAATACTCAAATTTCTTCATTCTGTCCAATGAAAAGGCCTAGAAAATCCTATGACAGCCTAGTAAATCCTGTTACTCAGAATTTGATCTCTAAATATTACTCCCTCACCATCGTACTGTGGGGAACCAGGGCTCTTTGGGAAAATGGCCGTTTCCACGTCACAGGCACTATTGTCTATCAGCCACTGCCGTACGTCCCTGTGGATCAGGGTCTCTGGTTACCACTCCAGCTTTGTTGCCCGTAACACCCAGATTGCTTCTGATGTTCAACTGCCACTACTTGGCCTCTGATAGTTCTGAATTCTATCTTCCCATTGACACTAGGTTGCTCATAGTTGCATCTTTATTATCAGCTTGGCTGATAGAGGAAACCCCCACTGAGTTTCTCATAATGCCTTCCTTATTATTCCATGGTACACATCCACTTAAGAAAAGAAAAGTGAGTGCCCCCAGCCCTCTTACAGAACTTAGTTGGTGGTGGTCTGTTCTTTCATCATAAATCCATGGCAGCATGCCCACTTCTCCTAGTCTTCTGACCTCTTCCATAATACTCTGCTGCCTAGAGTCAGTTATGATATTTCTACCTCATTTTCTATAGGCCACTGCCACCTCCCAGGGTCAAGGAAACATCCGAGCAACATGTTAAGAGTGGCTTTGAACTTCCTTATCAGGATGTGAAGTCTTGAGTGACAGGCACACCCATTTCAATAAACCCCCTCCTATCTAGTCTCACACTCACCCTCCACCACAGCCCAACACCCTCAAGGTACACTTTCATATATAATGTTCCAGTTCCTTCTGGTATATATTTGTTAGTTCCTGCAGCTCTGATGGTGAGTGATCTGTTACCTCCATGGTAAAGGGCAGGACTTCCCCAAGAACCATGCTGGGATCAGACCATAGTTTTTGGTCTGAATGTCTTGGGGGGTGGGGGCATGGGATACAGGGAGGAGAAGGGCAACCATTATCTCGGGAGGCATTTGCTTTAGGAGAGGAGTTGGCGTGGTCTCCTGGCAAGGAGGCTAATCTCCTCCGTGAGGGGAAGGGAGGCATTTGTGCCCACCTACAGGGCTTGGGAGGATGTGAGGGTCTACGTGGCTCAAATGTGAATCCTAAATCTCAGGGTCCCACTTCTGCTCTGTTGGGACTCTGCCTTTAGCCCAGGACTTACTGGGACTGTGGATTTAGTCTCTTTTGTAACTCAGTCAGGCTTACAATCAGATCTTGGGCTGATTTTTGGCACAGTCTACCCTCCAGCTGCAGGAGATGAATATCTTTAAATTGCGCCATGGAGACTTTCTAGTTTTCACAATGTGCCCTGAGTTGATAGTGGACTTAACGAGCCTGACAGATTGATTCCCTTTCTGCTAGGCTTCTGTGGCAGGTAACAGAAGCTGATCAACTCCACAATTCTTACAGTTACCACTGGCTCCACAGCTTCCAAGGGCTGGAGCTATTACATGACCTTTGATTCCCTTTCCACCTGTATATCTGCCCAGTCCATCACAGGTTAGTCATGAACTCTGGTGCTGCAAAAGCATCCACTGCCCAGCAGACGTGGGGTCCTTTTTGCCATCTGGCTGATTAGTGATTTCATACTAGAATCTTTTCCTGAGGTCTGCTTTCCAGGGTCATTTCTGTTACCAACTGCTTAGTTTGGGTTTCCCCAGAAGTAGATCTTGAGATAAGCATTTGGGTGTAAACAGCTTATTTGGGAGGTGATCTGTTACCAACTGCTTAGTTTGGGTTTCCCCAGAAGTAGATCTTGAGATAAGCATTTGGGTGTAAACAGCTTATTTGGGAGGTGATCCTGAGGCACCGTGAGGGTGAGACAGCAAGCAGTAAAAAGCTCATGCAAATGTCTGGGTTACCTCTGGCATCACCTGGAGCTCTGTTCCCTGGGGCTCCTCTGAGAGGCTGGGTCACACACTCTTTGGAATTGTCCCACTGAAGGCTAGGAGGAGGGAGGCTTTATCTACTGCCTCCCAATCCCTCTTGGGTGAGAGTTGCTCCTGGACATTAACTCCTCAGCATTTCTGGCCTGACTTGGAGGTGACTGAGAAAGGCCTAATGCTAGAGAAAGTTCCCCGGCAGAAAGTCATCAGAAGCTCTTGGCATGCTTGGAAACCACACCCTCTAGGGCAGGCTAAGGGGATGTGGGCTCTAGGCAGCCAGCACCTCCCTCTGGGCTGTGTCTCCCAAGACCCCGAGAGGACCATGCCGTTGTCTGTTTCTGATCCTGCAGCGACTTCCTAGGGCTCTCAGAATAAAGTAGCCACTCTCCTGAGGGCCAGTGGGAAGAACTTCCCTTACTTCAGCACATGTTAATCTTCACAAGGGTCACTTCATTTCACTGCAGAGAAAAAAGTCCCAAGGCACAGACACTCCATAATCCTGTCCCCACCAACTCTTTGTCCCTTCTGAGCCCTCTCCTTTGTCCAGCCACACTAAACCATCTGTAGTTCCCCAAACAGACCCATCTTCACAGGTCCCTACCTTTGTATGTGCAGTTTCATTTGTCTAGAATGTGTTTGCTTTCTGGGTCTTGCAAATGCCTTCCTATACTTTGAGACTCAGGTTAGTTGACACCTCCTCCAGGGAGTCTTCCTGGCCCTGCCAGGCTGGATTAGCTCCTCCTTGGTGCTGCCACAGTCTCTGTGCTCCCTCTCAAAACACTGACCTCTTGGTGTTCTGTTTGTCTGTTGACACACTTGTGTCCAGCCCAGAGAACCTGAAATACTCAGTGGATTTTTGCCAGCTGAATGAGGGATCAGCTCACTGATTTTAGTTCTCATTCTTGGCTAGCTTGGGCTGTTTCCTCACTTTTTGACATCCCTAAGTTTTTCCAGGACCAAGCTGTAGGCTTCTAGTGGGGTAGATATCTCTGTTTTCTTGAAAGTCATTCTTCCCTGGACTGGAAGCTCCGGGAGGGCAGGGAACATAGTGGGTCTTCTCATCGCTGCCTCGCAGCCCCTGATCCAAGCCTGGCCTGCAGCAGAGCTGGACACATGCTGCTGAATGAAGGAATGGACAGTAGATGCTCCTTGTGATGTGCTCATTCACTGTGCTGTGCCGACCGCATCTCTGTTCTCAGACCTGGGCTCCTCCCCGAGCTGACCCTGAGACGAACGCTCCTGTGCTGACAGCGCATCTGCCAGGTGATCCCAGCAAGGACTTCCCCAGGAGAGAGGGGAAGGGGGGCAGGCAGCGAGCCACTCCATTGCAGTGAACAGCGGCAGTTTCCTCGGGCTGGAAAATTCTGGGAACTACAGTGGAGAACAGGAGCCTTAGAGTTTTCTTGCCCTGGGGTGAGTGAACTGGGCTGTTTATAAACCAACTCCCGTTGGTCAGTGGCTGAGGGCAGGCACACACGTGGGAGAGGTGAGCCCTGGGAGCCAGAGGCAGTAAGCAGTGCAGATGCCGGCAGGCAGAAGGTGGGAGGAGTGGTGAGGATGAGGGCTGTGAGCACGATGGCTGCTAAACCTAGTGAGCAACAGTCACATAACCGTGTCATTACCGCACAGTCAGGCTCCAGATGAAAATTCCAACAGGGACCAGGTAGGCAATGTAAATGAGAGCAGTGCCAAGGTGAGAACGGCCGCCTCCTTAAAAGTTGCACACACGCACCTCTTGGCTGTTCCCTCTTCCTCTGACAGAAAACCACTACTAGCTTCCAGGAGGATGGGCGTGGGAGCTGTCTTTAATCGTAGGCTGTTACTGCTGTTGATAGACACCGTGAGGAAGGGGCTGCGTGGCGTGGAGAGTATGCACCCACTGTGGATGGGATGGGAACAAGGAGCCTCTCCAGGCCAGCCACTTGTCACCACGTGGGGGTCTGGGGTGCAGGATGATGTGGGGTCACATCTGGTTTTCTTAGAAGAGAAATGGTAATTCAGATACTTATGTGACATCTTCTGACTTTAAATGCACTGGGTTTTATAGTGTTCCAAAAAATCACGTTCTTCTGGAATGTCTGAATCTGACCTTATGTGGAAATAGGGTCTTTGCAGATGTACGATGGGGGCATATGGCTTAGGGTGGACCTCATCCAGCGAGTGGTGTTGTTACAAGAAGAGAAAACAGGGACTTAGACACAAGAGGGAAGACGGCCGTGTGAAGGCAGAGGCAGGGACTGGACTCAGGCTGCCGCAGGCCAAGGCATGCCGAGGGCTGCCAGCATCCACCAGAAGCCAGAACAGTTAATGAAGGATTCTTCTCTAGAGACTTTGCAGGGAGCATAGCTCTCTTAATGCCTTGATTTTGGAATTCTAGCCTCCAGAGCTGTGAGAGAATAAATGTCTGTTCTTTCATGCCAACCAGTTTGTGGTACTTTGTTATGGATCCTCTAGGAAACTCATACAGTTGGCAGTGACTCATTTTTAAAAGCATCATGCTGGCGCCCACTGCGAGGGGGCCCTGAGTTGCCGGCTTACACCCATGTCACTGGGACCTGCTGTGGACAGAGGGCAGTAGAGCTCTAAGGGGGGAGCCATCATGCCGCCTGGGGCAGGCAGGGACACTTCCTGGAGGAGGTGGCTGCAGGAACGTGGCCTCAAGTGTCCTCAGGCTGACCCGGAGAAGGTGGACCTGAGCGCAGTTTGGAGAACAGAGCTGACAGGCTGTGAAGGCCCATCGGCTGTGGGGGTGAGAGAGCTGCTCAGTCAGGCTTGAATGACTGAAGGTGTGGGGACGGCAGCCTCTGAGGTGGGGAGGAGGAGCAGTTTGGAAGTCAGCTTAGTTTTTGACATTCTGAGTTGGAGGTTTCTGTGGGACATACACGTGGAGATGGGGATGAGGAGGCTGGGCATGTGGATCTCTCAGGAGAGGTCTCTGACTGGACACAGAGGTTTCAGGAGTACCAGCAGGGAAGGAGAGGAGCCTACCAAGTGGAGATGTGGTCAGAGAAGAGGGAACTTGGAGAGACTGGCATCAGAGGAGCACGGGGGTTCTCAAAGGGAGGCAATGCTGCCACAGGCTGCCAAAGGTTTACTCTGGCAAATAGAGAAAAGGTTTTCTTTTGTTGACTTGAAAAACTCACACGGCTTCTGCAGAGAGGGTCAGAAACATGAGAGGACCGGGACCTTATTTTAAAGTAGGAACAGGGTAGCCATGGAGGCACTGGAGAGGGGAGGGGAGTGTGTAGGCTGGAGGGGGGGAAGCAAAGACTGTGTGGGGGCACGTTTAGGTGCTGGTGGGAAGGCCCTAGGAGAGAGCCGGGCTGGTGGATGATGAAGTGCATGGGTTGGGGGTGGCTTTGGATAGGAGGAAGGATCCCATTTTTCAGAGGGACAGAGGGCAGGGGCAAGGATGGTAGAGGGTGCTGGCAAATGGTGAGGGGGAAAATTTTTGGGTCCTTTGTTTTGGAGCTACAGCTGACTGAGGCAGGGCCTGGGATCATCTTCTGAGAACGAGGGAGTGAGGGTGGTGCACCCAGAGAGAGGACCATTCGGCCAACAGGGGGTGGGGTGGGGAAACGCAGGGGTTGACCAGGAGGCCCAAGCTCATTTTCCTATGAAGGCCTCATTATCCCATGCACCCATTCTTCTTGAACGTGCTTGGTGGTAGGGTGTGGGTGGGAGACCCTTTGCCCCCAAGTTATTGTTGGATTGAAAAGACCAACCTGTATCAGGGTGTGTATACCCCCATGGGGGCTTCCAACGCTACAAAGCCTGGCAGCAGATTCGATTTAGGGCTCACATATGAGTATCTGCTGTGTCTGAAGCACTGCAACACCCATCATTTCTTTTACTCTTCCTGTGAGAGTATTATTATTGTTATTTTAGAAATGCTGACAGCTCCTTGCTCGGAGCATCCTGTGCGCCAGGCTGGCCCTCTGCAGTGGCTACCTCATTTCATCCTCCTGCCCTGCCCTGTGGAGGAAGAAAGGACCGCCCTTATCCCCATTTTGCTGATTGGAAAGGATGAGGCAGGAGAGAGGCTTGGGACCCCATGCAGGGGCAGCCATGGACAATTGGAGGTCAGGCTTTTGGGGGCTGGGCGCAGCTCTCCTCCAGTGCCAGCGTGTGCCTCTCCTGTGCCATCTATGTGCTCACTGTCCAGACGTTCGTCCGAGAGGCTGGAAATTGGGGGTGTAGGGCGCTAGCAGGACCAGGGGGTCAGCCCTATGTCGCTGATGCCGAAGCGAGCGCGTTTGGCAGACCTCCTACTACTGGTCTGCTAGTCTTTTCCTTCCTTCAGCAAAGCTGCTTCAGAGCAAAACACCGTGCGGAGCCCCGCTGGGTCCCCAGCCCAGAGCCTGGGTTAGGCTGCCGCCCAGCAGGAAATTGTGCAACCAAATTTTAGCAACTTGGGCCCAGCAGGCAGCATTCCACAAACCTGGTATCCAAGCGCCTCTTTTCAAGACGTTGTGAGGATTCAGCGACAAAAACATAATAATAGTTGGTGTGTATTACGTGCACTGTGCCATTTTAGCGCTTTACATGCAATCTCACTTAATCCTCACAACAACCCTATGAGGGTCGGTAAGGAAAGCGAGACACAGAAAAGTTAAATAACCCAGCCAGTAAGCCATCGACGTGCCAATTCTGTGACTTGATAGCTGCCCACGTCATCTTTCACCTTCATTTTCTTCATCTCTGAAATGGGCTCATAATGCTGTATCAGTGAGCCGGCAGCTCCCAGCACCTGGGAGGAACTGATCTGTGAGACGTGCGCCCTCCCTCCACCGCTCTGGGGCTGCCGGGCTGGCCCACTGTGTGTCTGCCTGTCTCCCCGCACGCCTCCGCCCCATCTTCCCGCCGTCTCCCTCTCGGTGTATTTTCGGTCCCTCCCGGGCTCTCCAGGCCGCCTACCCTCTCCCACCCGAGCCCCCCGCGCCTTCTCCGCCGGTCCTCTGCTGCCCCCGCGTGGCCCGAGGTGGGAAGGCTGCTCCCCGCGGTCCCGCCCCCGCCGCGCCGCGCACCTGAGGACGCGAGGCGAGCGCGGGGATCCGGGCCGCGGGGCGCGAGGGTGGGGGGCGCCGCCTGCGTCCGTGCAGCCGAGGGTGCGGGTTGGCACGGAGCCTGGACCTGGGAGCGCGAGCGTCCCTGCCGCCTTGCAAGTCGGCGAAATTTGAACTCGAGGGACCGTGTGGTCTTTGCTAAACTAACCTCGTTCACCCTGCAGACCCCTCCGCCACCCACCGACCTTTCCTTTGTAATAGCTGCTCCTGCTGTCACCGAAGGTTAAAAACGCGTTCGCAGAGGAAGTCATTGGTCTTCATGACGGCAGGGCTCAGAATGGAGGGTCTTCAGACGCTTTTCGTACACTTCTCAGAGCTTAGCTGTCCGCCTGTCAGAAACCTAATGAATACCCTGTTCTTAGGTTGTTTATATGGTTCTACAATATTTAACTCTTTCATGTGCTTAAACATATGTAGTAAAAGTAGCACATGAAATGTGTGGTCACTGTAGAATAGAAAACACAGCAAAGGACTTCTGATTAAAGATGACAGGTTGGACGTACAGGCTCTTCCTTGAAACTCCACTAAAATGACAGCAAAGATATTTTATTGAAATACTTAAAGCCACAAGGACAACGAAAACAAGAGAGGGGATGACAGTGGCAGCATTTTGGAAACTGGGAGCAGAGAGCAGACATTTGACTCAACAGAGATTGGGTAGCTGCATCTTACACTCCAGGGAGTCTATACAAGGAACCGGGTTAATATTGGGAACCCCGAAAAGACTCAAGCACTTATAGAAGTAGGTGGGGGCAGAAAACAAAGCACTTAGAGCCCCTGATTCCTTTCCCCTGCTTCCAAATGACCCTCCCCCAGCCACCTACTTGGGCAGATGTCTAGAGGTTTATTCTTTGAAGAGGGTAAAGAAGAGGGTCTCTGGTCTGGGGGGAAGGAAGACTGGAGGGTAGGGAAACAGGAGATCAAGCGCACTTTACATCCAGAATTTGGGGTCCCTGGCACAACCCCCTTTCACGGCCAGGCTCAGCTCCTGGCACCTGACAACCAGGCAGAGCCCTCCCTGCAGGAGATTGGAAGCTGATACTGGGGAATAGGAACCCTACTATTGAAATGGCCCAGACAGACTCCCACCCCTACCTCACCTATGTGCACACAGCTTCCAATCACCTTTTTAATGCTTTAACTTAAAATTTTTTTGACCTAATTTCAGAGAAAAATTGCAAAAATTCCTGTCCACTCTTTACCAAATTCCCACAATATAAACCAATTATTTTTTTCCTGATCATGATGCCCATTTACCCCCAAACAATTCAGTATGTGTTTCTCAAAACCAAAGACATTCTTTTTAACATTGAACATACATTGATTCAGAGCTATTATATCTACAGACCTTATTCATATTTAGCCAACTGTACCAACAATGTCCTTCAGAGCAGAAACTCCCAGATCATGCACTGCATGTAGTTGTCGTGTCTCTTTGTCTCCTTCAGTCTGAAGCAGTTCCTCAGTCTTCCTTTGTCTTCTAGCATTGACATTTTTTGAGTACAGGACAGGTATTTTGCAGAATAGCCCCAGTTTGGGTTTGTCTGATGTTTCCTCCTGATGTACGCACTGCCGGCAGGAAGACCACAGAGTGATGTATGTTCTCAGGGCTGGTGGCACATGGTGTCTATTTACCCCCTTGCCAGGGAAGTTAACTTTAATCACTGTTTAAGGGGGTGTCTGCTGGAGTTCTTCAGTGTAAAGTTACTGTTTTTTCTTTGTAATTAATAAATATTGATCACTTGCCTGCTTTCTAAACACTGATAATTCATTCCTGAATCAATTGTTATCATGATGTTAACTGGTGATAATTTTCTAATTCCACCATGACTTGTATATTTATTAGTTGGTTTTCTAGTATAAGGAAGAACTTTCCCTTCTTCCCATGAATTTACTTATTAAGATACATTAATGTGGACTCATGGATTTATTTCAATCCATGAGTGATACAGTCTGTTACTATTGCTCATTTTTTTTCTAGATTTATCCAGTGGGAACCCCTTCAGACTGGCTCTTGTGCCCATCATTATGTCATTCTTTGAGCACTTTCTGTCACAAAGAGATGTTCTGGGCTCATCTCCTACTTTGTCTGTCCTAGCTCAGGAGTCAGCCATTTCATCAAGGGGGCTTGGTGCTTTGAGTAATACCTTACATAAAGATGGCAAAGGATCACCAGAGAGCTAAAGTGAGCATCCAATAGAAAAGATAGAGACTAAACAAAACAAAACAAATGAACAAACAAACAAATAAAAGCTACTTGGCAGGAACAGAGACTCACATAGGGAGATTAAAACTTAAAAAATATCCAATACACTGTCATGAGTATATCCAGAGGATGAAGAGAAGCTATTGCATCCATTGAAGAAGAACAGAATGCCAAAAAAAGACTGATTAGGGAAGAAAAAAACTCTTGGATGTTAAATATTTCAGAGTATAAGTGAAAAACTCATTTGAGGGTTTATGAGATAAAGTTGAGGAGATATTCTGAAAGGTGAAGCCAAAAAGACAGAGATGGAAAATGTAAGATCAAAAATAAAACAGAGGTCCAAATTCTGAAAGATAGGAGTTGTAGAAAAAGGAAAGAGAGACAATGGAGGCGGGATCTGTGGTAAGAGGAGCTAGGTGTTGGTATATATGGCAAACCTAGCCTTTTACAGAATGAGGGATAGAGCTTTTCTCATCCATATTTAAAGACTATTGGGCAGCAGTGTGCTGATAAATTTTTAATAACTGGCTCGCCAAAAATGTGTTGCATATATATGCATCCATATGTTTGTTATACATTATATGGATCCGTGTTACACAAAATTTACAGTAATAAAATATACAATATTCTTTGCTGTCATTCTTTCTAGCCAATTGATTCTCACAGAATACTTCCACTGTTTTTTGCCAAACTCTTTTTATCTGTAGCTAACATAATTCAACCACGATCTGACAAATGGAGTTGCATTCCAATTTGTTTTTTCCATAGCTATTTATTGTCACTGAATCTGATATATGTTCTTCAGCAGAACTGTTTCTCAAACCTCATACAAATTATATTCATTAAATTTAAACCTCTTTCTGCTTCAGCACTACATATTTTGGAATTTTACCTGTTTGTCAATGATGTGAATGACTTTTTTGCTGCATTAGATAATAGTTTTCAAATGCTGAAAAATGCAGTATTATGCATGATTTATGATGTAATAGCTGCAACCTGACATATGAATAATTTGCATTATTAACATTTCCCCCGTCTTGTTCTTATGTCTGGACCAGAAGCCAGCAAACTCTCTAAAAGGGCCAGAGAGGAAATATTTTAGGCTTTATGAGCCTCATACAGTTTCTGTTGCATATTTTCCTTTGTTCTGTTTTTTTTTCCTCCCAGCATTTTAAAAATGTAAACATCATTCTCAAGTCACCCTACAAAAATACTATGTTGGCTGTAGTTTGATGATTGTCTAGACAATCAACAAAACAATAACTCAAGTCTGACTTTGTAGGGTTTGCTGGGTTCTGTGGTATAAATACTCTCACCATGGCTGTTTTCAAGCTACGAAGGTGACGTCTCTGAATGTGGTTGGGGAGAAAGGCACCGTAGCACACTGTTATACAGTATTTGTGCTGTGCAGATACAGTAGATTCAAGAACATAGGGAGTAATAAAATGAAACAAAATCAGAAATAATGCATTTTGAGTAGGCATCACCTTTGTTTTTCTATATAGCTTATATAACTGTAAATGTATATGATTCAATTTTTAATAATGGCGATGTTTAACAACTTGGGAGCGTGAGGGGAATGGCAGAGATCTGGTGGGGCCTGAGGGCGGGGTTAGAATTGAATCAAGGTCAGAACTCAGTCTATGGATAAGGCTAGGCTCAGCTTCATCACGGCTCGGTCTTTGCTGGACTCCACCTAGGGTTAATTTTGGGGCTTGATACATGACCTGAGAAAAGTTGAGCATCTCTCCTGGTGAAGCAGATGGACCCTTGCACAACTGGAGTCTCAAACCCAGTACTCTTCATTTACAAATCTGGGAACCAGCTCACAGGTCCCAGGCAAAGCAGAGGCTTAGTTTCTGTGGATTTTGGCCATCTTCTTGTGAAGCCTCTCTTCCTGTCATTTCCATATTTCCCACTAGAGGGCAGCAGAGACTTGATTAAAAAGGAAACGCCGGCAGACCTGTCTCCCGGGGAACAGTGGCTGAAACCTGAGCCGACTTGACCCCGTATCTGAGGGCGGGGAGGATTTCCCTTTCTATTTGCTGACCACCATGGAACCAGGCACAGTCTTTTGACTTAGGATCAGCTCTGAGGGTCAGGGAGCAAGCCTCCGGATACCTGACTGACGGTGACCCCTAACTCATTGCACCGCCTTAGCCCTGGACCTGTCTTTTCTGCTAAATCATACACTCCTGGAGGCTGGGGGTGGGATTGTGGCATGTGCATCCCAGTACCAGTCATTAGCCCAGCACCAAGTGGATGCTTAGGAAATGTTTATTGAATCAGTACTTGGAGGATGGAACCGGGAAGTATGTGGTAAAGAGTCTGGCTTTAGAAACAGACATACTTTAATGTCTAGCTCTAGCTGTGTGAGCTTAAGCGAGTTGCTTAGCCTCTCTGAGCCTTTGATTCACCATTTGCAAGAGGAAATACTGGTACCTAACTTGAAAGGCTGTTGTGAGGATTAAATGAAAGGGCACAGGGGTGGATGAAGCACACATCACTTGCTTAATAAAGGGAGAAGTTTTTATGATGCAGTTTTGAGGAATGGTGAGGAATGGGATGCAGATAAAGAAATAGATGGGAGATGGAAGATGTGATTATCAAAGAAGGAGGCTGCAGGTCATGAAGGAGACTAAATGCCGAGTTGAGGATGCAGGGTTTTATGTCTGCGATGGGGAGCCCCTGAGGAGCTCTCAGTCCATTTGGTGAGATGGAACCAAGACCCAGGGAGCCTCTTCTCTCTGCTCTTTGACAACCTCACTTACTGAGAATCCAGTACACACACACATTTAATTTGGATATCATTTCAAATTTACAGAGGAGTGGAAAGTATAGTAGAGAGAATATCATATCCTTTTGATCCAGAATCACCTATTGTGAATGGTCCCATTTGCTTTGTCATTTCCCCCCTCCCACCTTCTCTGTATATTATTCATTATTCCTGAACCACTTGAGAGTAAGTTGCACACATCGTGAGGCTTTGCCTCCAAATATTTCAGTATATATTTTCAAAAGATAAGGATTTATTTTACAGAAGCACAGGACAGTTACCAACGTTAGTGAATTTGTCATTGATACAGTTCTTTGATCAATTATTGACTGTGTAGGCAGAAATAATGGCCCCCAAAGATGTCCGTATCCTAAATAAATCTGTGTTGTTTTAAGCCACTAAATTGGATAATTTGTTACAGCAGCAAGAGAAAATTAATGCTAATACTTTCCTCAGTTCTGACAGGGTTCCAGCTTTGTCAGCTGACCCAGGAATGTCCTCTAGTTTTTTCTTCCTCCCGCACATGGTCACACATCGCATTTAGCTGTCACATCTCTATTCCTCTGTAGCTTGGAATGGTTCCTCAGTGTTTGTCTTGTATGACAGTGACATTTTTGAAGATATGCTCTGCCCTTGCCCCCTGCTCCTTTTTCAATAGGATGTCTTTCATGGGGGATTTGTCTGATGATTCCCTGTGAGTAGATTCAGGTGCTGCACAGTGGCCGGCACACTGCTTCAGTGATGTAGCATCCTTCTCTAGGTAACATCAGGAGACTCTCCGTGTCCATCCATCTCTCATTGGTGGTGTTAATTTTGATCTGGTCGAGGTGTTTTTCATACCGGGTGCCACTGAGAAAGCATCCCGTGCGGTGAGAACTGGTACAGTTTGCATCAAGGTCTCCATTGCTCTGCTAGGAGCTGGGCGCCAGGCTAAGGGATACCTGTCTTCCCTTGAGGACTACGTAGCCTCCCAAGAACTTTCCAGGCATGGGAAGCTGAACAAGTAGATTCATTCACTTGTTCCACATGTGTTTGCCGAGCATCGACGAGGGCCGGGGCTGGGACACGAAGGTAAGCAAGAGAGAGCTGGCGCCTGCCTTCCGGTGCTTCCATCTAGCGGAGAGGAGGGCTGATGGGAAGAGCGCTGTGATCCCAGCGCCTAGAGCCGCACCGGTCGCGTCCGAGCTGCTCAGTAACCGGGGAGGGACCGAAAGAATTGCGGAACGTGGCGGCAGCAGTCCTTCCCTAGAGGAAATCTTTTGCGGCTTCCTTCACAGGTGAAGAAACTGAGGCTCAGAGAGAGATAACAGTCCTCTGTGGCCTAAGTAGGTGGTTTTGTGGGTCATAAATCCTGATCCTGCCAAGCAGAGTGGGCCAGGAAGTTTCCTGTCCGTGGGCAGCTTGGGGCTGGTCCCTCTCAGAAGGAGCCGTCTCCGCAGCCTTCCTGCGGTGCTGCTCCTCTCTAACCTGCTCTGGGGCCTGGGACCCCTTGATTGTGCCTGTGGTTATTTAGTCAGAGATAATATTGGATTTATTTTCATCTCTGAATTGCATCAAATGTCGCCAGTGACATTTAGCTGACACACAAGGCGGAGGCTGGCATTTTTAGACTGTCAGCGTGTTACAGATGTAGAAGCGATTGTGTCTCGGCGTCTGGTTTATTGTTAATTAGATGGAGTCTGCAAAGGCCTCCTCAGTGAGCGGGTGAATCAGCCCTTCAAACTGACTTCAAAACCCCTCCTGGAAATTAACAAGGCCCTGCCAATTTTTCCACTGTGATGGAGAATGCATTTCAGAAGTTTGGGGAGCAAAAGACAAAATGAGCCATTCTCCATTGGTGGGTCTCTTTGATATTTCAATTTTGCCCTGACAACTCACTGTCTCCTTTGCAATTGAGATAAACTGGAAGGAAAGCAGTCAGATTTGGAAAACAATTCACGGAGTTCAACATTTACACATCAACAGTGATTGAGTGCTTACTAGCTGTTGGACCCCAGGTTAATTCCTTAACCTCTCTGCCTCAGTTTTCTCATCTGGCAATTGGGAGAGTAATAGTTCTACCTCATAGTGTGTTGTGAGAAGTAAGTGAATTTAAATATACTTAGAATAATGCCTGGTGCATCGTAAGCACTATCTCTGCGACCTCCACTGGCATTACCATTGTTATGAGGAGTGTGACAGGTGCTGAGGAAATTAAAGTTTTGAAGATATACCCTGTCCCTCAAGTAACTTACAACCCAGTGGAGGAGATGGACTTACCCACATCCAGCTCTTCAGAGTCTGGGGTTGTATTATTTCAAGATTCTGTGAATATGGAACTTGAAAGTTCATTTATTGTTTCATATTTTTAAGTCTCTGAATTCACGGTTCTAACATTTTATGGGTCTATGATCCTAAGGTTCTCTGCCAGGAGATCTGAAGTGATGAAAAACAGTGACTTGCTGTTCACCACAAGTGTTTTCCTGTCCACCTGGGCACACGGACTGTGTTCTCAGCCTCCCTTGTAGGTAGGTGTGGCTGCGGGACTGAGCTTTGGCCGATGAAGGTGGGTGGGAGTGATGCGGGCCATGCCAGGCCTGGCCCCTGAAACCTCACATGGAGTCTGCCATGGCCTTTCTTTTTCCACCTTCTGCCTGAATGGAGAGCTGCCAATGCCCTATTAGTGGGAAGTGCCACATGTGGAGGGAAGCCACATATGGAAGGTGGTCCAACCCAGAATGTGAGCAGGAATGAAAGCTATCATGTTAAGCCACTGGGATGTCAGGATCTGTCTTATTTGGCAGCTGGCAGTTTGGGGCAGATGAGGAGGCAGGTGGGAACCTTCCTGATAGAACCTCCTTCTCGTCCTTCCCCATTACGTCCCCCTGCATCAGTTCTCTCTCACTGCCTACCCCAGTCCTGATGCGGGGTCACAGCATCCCTGACACGCAGGTCCAGGCCTGCCCTATCACAAGTCCCAAGCTTTTAACAAGAGGAGCATAAGATGTCTGGTCTGCTCACAGCCCTGTGGCCGAGTCATTGCCTCTCCTTACTGTGCAACAAATATGGAAATTCTGGCTGGACCTCTGCTGGGCTGAGGACCCCAACTTGTGGGTAGGCTCAGGACTCTCATGCTGGCCCCGCTTCCCTTTCTCTGTTGGAATGAGCTGGGCCAGCTCTTTTCCTGGGTGGGCAGGAAGTAGGGCCTCTGCCTGTGCTCTCACCTGTCCCCACTCTTGCCTGCACCTGCACAACCCTCCCTGTCTTCCTGGCCCCTCTTTTCTGAGTGTGCCCACTGTGCTGGCAGCTTGCTTCTTGCTCTCCGAGGAAGCCGCTTCTGGCTCAGCCAGAACTGTGTGCACCCCTCAGAAGAGGGCAGAGCTGCTGCAGCAGAATTAGGAATCCAGCCTGTTCCCCACAGAGATTGTACTTTCAACTTGCACCAGCTCAGTAAGCCAGTGGCACATAGATAACCTTTGCTTCTGCCAGGGCCTAGCCCACAACCTGGGATCCGACCTTCAGAAACAACCTCATGAACTTTTGCCACTGGGCTACAAAAGTCTTGGGAGTTTGGGAAGACAGGCCTGTAGAACCTTGTTCTCTCTGCATGGAAGACCTGCCCCTTGTCTATGTGACAAGCTGGGGCTCCCACACCATCTCCTCTAGGACACCTTCCTTTATTCCCCCAGGCAGAGCCAGCTGCTCCTTCCTCTATGCCTCAGTTTTCTCATCTATAAAAGGCAGACACCTACCTGCAGGGGCGCACTGAGGATGAATGGGATGCCACACACTGTGTGCTCGGACTGGGGCCTGGCCCTGGTGAGTCCCATTAGCTGCAGCGCTTGGGTGGGCGTTGGTGTTGGTGTTAGGATTTCTCACTAGGATCACAGTCTTCCTGGAAATGCACCAAAACTTCAGCATCAGGACACTAATATTAAGGACTTGATCAAAAAAGGGGACAAAGGCTGTCCCTGGACTCTGGAAAGGGTGTCCAGGAGAGGCAGGAATTGATCTCAGTCATCTCTCTGCAGTGGAGGTAAGCATTTCTGATCTGGGACCTGAAATACCTTCTAACCCAGCCCTCTAGCAAACAGCAAAGCTGTTCTCCCAGGTCCTTACAGAGACCAGCACTGGTGCTTACAGAAACCCACACACAAGAACCAGGGCAGTCCAGACACCAGACAGTTTACACCTAAAAAGCTGAAGTTCAGAGAGGGTGAGTTTATCTCCTCAAGGTCACACAGCCATTAAATGGCAGAGCAGGTGTTGAAACTGTGGTGTTCAGTTTTTTCCTTAGTCTGGTCCTCATGGAGTTGAAGGCAGCAGCTGTAGGGACAGAGGACTGAAGAATGGCCTCCTAGCTGGCAGTGCTGGTGAGGGCAGCCAAAAAGCTCTGGATGCCACGGAACAGAAATCATGAGCCTCCCCAGTGGCCAAGAAAAGAGGCTGGGTTCTCGTGGACTCATCACTCCCTATCCCTGGGATGGACTTGCCCTCCAGTCCAGCTGGCATGGCAGGAAGCCAGCCACATCACATGTGATGCCTGCTCCCTGCAGATTAAAGCTTGTTTGCAAGGCTGTGTACACTGTGCATTTGCTCTATGTAAATAACAACATAAAGAGGCAGGCTCTGTCACCACGCAATTCTGCAGTCCCTTGGAACAGGAGGCTTCCAGCGGAGAGATATTTAGGTACTAATGGATTCTACCTGAGTTGCCATCTAAACAGCAAATACCTTTGCAGCTGCATAGAATCTTTCCCATTTCAAGAGGGTGGCAGGGGAGGCAGACTGGGCGGAGGTGGGCTTTACGTGCTGTTATTTTTGGAACGCAGGGAAGGCCTTAGAGATTTGAGCTGGTGTAGATATTATAGAGGGAGGTTTTCCAGGTTGGAAATGATCTCAAAAAATGGAAAGAGGCTGAAAGAGCAGTGATTCTTTAATGGCAGACTCTGAGATAGAAGGCTAAAATATTGATATCACCTTTTTAACTTGAGTTTTATAGGAATGAAACTTAGCATCTATCTTCCGTTATATTTTGTCAGCCTCATGGCCACACCTGGAGTCTCCCTGAGTCCATGGTGGGCATGTTGGCGGCGATTCTGTCAAAAACCTGTGTGCTAGGGGTGGCCGAAGTGACATAGAGCTTTAAATGTATGGAAGCCCTTTTTTTTTCCTCCTGTGCTTGCTGCAAAGCTAGAAGATATGTGAACGATTCATCCCTGGTTAATGGTGAGCTCATAGGAAAGCCTGGGATGTGACTGTGCGCTGAGAACAGGGGAGGAAAGCCAGGAAGCAGCTGAGTCAAGCTGAGGGAGGGAAGGCTGTGCGTCGGCCCCAGTCATGGGACTGGAGGCAGCCACTCAGAGAGAAGGTACATGTTTCCCCCGGAGACACAACTGGGCTGTGCTCTCGGATTTGCATTTTTGACTGTGAGGCTGGGAAATAATTTCTCCCCTCTGAGCTTCAGCCTTCTTGTTGGGGAGCTAGTAATGGTCTCTGCCTTCTAGGGATGACAGGAAATAAAGAATGTAAAGTTCCAGCGACCAATGGGTACTCAATAAATGCTGGTTTTATACCCTCTGGTGACAGCTGGGTTTTAATCTAGTTTAGGATTGCTGTATTTCTGTATTTTCTTTCTCTCTCTGTGTCTCTACTGATTTAGAAGCCAAGCTGAACAGATCAAAGACTCAGGGGTCTGAGAATATTGGGAGCCTTGTTTTCTACCAAATATCTGACATTTTGGGGGTTTGGAATGTTGGACTTGTAGAAAACAGACTATTTCTTGACAGAAGTAATTCATCAGCTCTAGATTCAAGCCTAAAGGACTCAGTCCTTGGTCCCTGGCTTGCAGTGGGCCCTCAGTGACCATCCGTGGTGGGATGCTAGCTAATGAGTCCACATTGAATGCCCGTCCCTCAGGATCTTCATATTGAGCTTTGCACAGGAAATATGTAGTGGCCACCTGCCCGTGGAAGTGGCTGAGCAGATACTAAGAACACCATGAGCCTGGGGAGCCCTTCAGTTTCCTCAAGCAAAGGAGCTGCACAACATGCAGGGGTATACTGAGCAAGGAGGGGCTAATGGTGCAGGGAGTCAGGAAGGCTTCACAGAGGAGGTGACATTTGAGGTGGTCTTGATGCAGGTCTCTGAAAGGAGAAGGAAGAGAGGGACACTTCAGGCAAAAAGCACCTATAAAACCCAGAGAGATGAAAGGTCAGATGCTGTCATAACCTAAGTGAAATCTAAGAGTGTTAAGACAGCAGCTCTGCAACCCCCAGGGGCAGCTGGTGCTTCAGAAGGACAGAGTCCCGCCATGGAGCCGCAATTGGGGATTATGGTGCTCTTCATAACACTGGCATTTATTGAGTATGAGCCTGGCATTATAGGTGCTCTACACATGTTATCTTCTTTAATCTCCCTCAAGTTTATGAGGTAGTTACTCTATGTATCTGTCATCCATCCATCTATCTATCTATCTATCTATCTATCTATCTATCTATCTATCTATCATCTATCTATCTATAATCTATCTATATCATCTATCATCTATATCTATCTATCTATCTATCATTTATCTATCATCTATCTATCTATCCATCTATCATCTATCTATCATCTATCTATCTGTCTATCTATATCTATTATCTATCTATCTATCTATCTATCTATCTATCTATCTATCTATCTATCTCTATCATCTGTCATCTATCTATCATCTTTCATCTATCTATCTACCCACCTATCATCTGTCCCCACTTTAGAGATGGGAGAACTGATGCCCACAGAAGCTAAATAACTTACTGATGGTCATGGAGCTGAATGTGATGAGCAGCCCTCGTCTCCCGTTCCTCCATTTCAGTGCACTGCCTTATTTGGGGTTTCCCCTGAGTGAAGTATGCTACCCACAGATTTATTATATGATAAGGCCAGAATGAGCTACTAATTTGGAAATCATTGTTCATCTGGGAATGGAGAGGGGAAGGAAGACAAAATTGCATGCGATGACAAGATAGAAAATTAGAGGTGGCTAAAATTAAGTGATATTACTCACATACCTCAGGCCTACTCCCACACCTGTTTTTCTTCTCGTTTTCTTTCTTTTTCCTGCCCTCTGGTTTTTAGTATGGCTGGCCACAGGTCTCTGGTGATAAGAAACAGAGAATGACAATGTGCAGAGTGGCCTCCGTGCTGGCACTAATCTGGGAAGCAGCCCCAACTCTCTGGTGCAAGATCCACTTTAATTACTTTACTTTCTGCCTTCCTCCTTTGTCTTTCTCTTCTGAGGCTTGACTTTAAGTTTCCCCTCACTTGTTGAAGGCACTAGGGCTCAGGAAGTTTTTCAACAGGGATGGTGGGTGGAGTGACTGTGGGATGGACAGAGTAAGGCAGAGAGAAGAAGGGCGTGGTGAGGGAAGGAGAGGGGAGGGAGGGGAATAGGAGGGAAAGAAAAGGGAGTGGGAAGGAGAGTGTTAGATGGTGCTCTGGGAACTCTTCTCTGCCTCTGGGGTCTAGAAGCTGGGAATGTTTCTTCTGGTGCACAAACCTCAGTGCCATGGAAAAGGCCTGGTGCTGGACACGGGGAATCAGCTTGTATGGGTTTGAGCAGAGTTGTTGCTGCTCAGTGACTGTGCTGAAATGAACGGAATGGACATGCTAACTGGAAGAGGCTGTGATGGTGGTCGGTGACTGTGGGTGAGGCTTAGTCTCAGACTCTACAGAAGGGATGGCCCCAGGGTGGAGTGGGTGGTGCTGGGTTTTAGACTTCGGTAAACCTGTGTTCAGATCCCAGCTTCTGCCACTCACCAGCTGTGTAACCTGGGCAAGTTACCAAACCTCTCCAGGCCTCATCTTCCTTTAGAGTTATTGTAAGGTTTGAATGACATAAATTATACAAAGCATCTGGCGCATACAAATTCCTTCCTTTCTCTCTACTGAATATTAACTATCTGTGTGACTCTGGGCATATCATACCACTACTCCAAACTGGAGTTTCTTGATAAAATGAGACACATAATGAACTGCCTCTTTTGCCTACCTCATAAGGTCAATGTGAGGATGAAATTGTACAAGATGTACTTAAATATCTAGTTATAAAACCTGCAAAGAACTGAACTTATGAGAGAAGCAGTTGAGGTACTGGTTGTGTTGTTTCTATCTGAAATCACTGCTCCGAGTGCCAGGCTCATAGAGCCATAGGACTGGTCCTACTCTTGCTTACCTTTGTCCCTGTAAACCTTAGGGTTTGAAGAACAGTAGAATTACTCTGTGGCAAGGGAGCCTTTTGAGGGTACTAGTATTTTGATCTGAGAGCTCCCTGGATCACTATATTCCCCACCTTTGTATATGCATATACATATTTTTAATGTCTATAATAAAAATATGTAAAAAATATTGACAAGTTTGAATACACTATGAACTGAGATTTATCTCAGGTATGCAAGGCTGGTTCAACATTCAAAAATCAATTAATTTAATCCATCACTTCAACAGACAAAAGAAGAAAAATAACATGATCATATCAGCAGATACAGAAAAGCATTTGACAAAATCCAATACCAATTCTGATAAAAACTCTCAACAAACTAGGGATAAATGAGAACTTCATCAACTCAATAAACAACACCTACAAAAAAATCTACAGTTGACATACTTAATGACAAGAAACCAGAAGCTTTCCTGCTAAGATCAGGAACAAGACAAGGATGACCCTCTCGCAACTTCTTTTCAGTATCACAGTGGAAGTCCAAGCTAATGCAATAAGACAAGAAAAGGAAATAAGAGATACACATATTTGGAAGGAAGACAAAATTGTCTTTGCTTGCAGATGACATGATCATCTGTGTAGAAAATCTGAAAGAACCTACAAAAAAGCTCATGGAAATAATAAGCAATTAAAGCAAGGCTGCAGGATATAAGGTTACTAAAGTCAGTCTACAGTAATACTAAATACTAAACAGTAAGACAACACTACAGTCAATCACTTTACTATACAACTTTTCTGTGCTTAACAAGTAGAATTTGAAATAAAAATACATTACCAATTAGATTAACACCCCCAAAATGAACCACTTAGATAAAAATCTAACAAGATATGTAAAAGATCTCTGTGAGGAAAACTATAAACTTCTGATGAAAGAAATCAAATAGGAACTAAATAAATGGAAAGATAATCTATGTTCATGAATAGGAAGATAGTATTGTAAGTTCTTCCTAACTTGAGCTTTAAATTCAACACAATAACGATAAAAATCCCTAGGAGTTATTTTGTGGATATTGATATACTAATTCTAAAGTTTATATGGAAAGGCAAAAGACCCAGAATAGCCAAAAAATTATTGAAGGAAAAGAATAGAGTTGGAGGACTAACACTATCCAAATTCAAGATGTATTATCAAGCTACAGTATACAGACAGTGTGATCTTGAGAAAGAATAGAGAAATAGATCAGTGGAGCAGAATGGAGAGTTTGGAAATAGGCTCAGCTTGACTAGAGTGAATTGATCTTTGACAAAATAGGAGAGGCAATACAATGGAGAAGATAGTCTCTTTAACAAATTGTCAAACAACTAGACATCTACACACAAAAAGCTTATCTGGACATAGATCTTAAACCCTTCACAATAATTAATGCAAAATAGATAGACTTAAATATAAAATGTGAAACTATAAAACTCCTAGAAGAAAACAAAGGAGAACATCTAGATGACTTTGGGTATGCTGATGACTTTTTATGTACAACACCAAGGGCACAATCTATGAAGGAAATAACTGATAAACTGTGCTTCATTAAAATAAAAAATTCCTGCCAGTGAAAGATACTGTCAAGAGACTGAGAAGATAAGCCAAAGACTGGGAGAAAAATCTGTGAAGTGACATCTGATAAAAGATTTATCCATAGTATACAAAGAAGTCTTTAAACTCAACAATAAGAAAATAAACAATTCAGTTTAAAAATGAACAAGACTAAAAAAATAAAAAAAAGAAAAAGACTTGAAAAGACACCTCACCAAAGAAGATATACAGATGCCAAATAAGCATATGAGAAGATGGAAAATATATGTTATTAGGGAACTGCAAATTAAAATGACAATGAGATACAACTGCACACCTATTAGAATGGCCTAAATCCAAAACACTGATAACACGAAATGTTGGCGATAATGTAGAGCAACAGGAACTGCCATTCATTGCTTGAAGAAATGCAAAATGGTATGATCATTTTGGAAGACAGTTCAGCAGTTTCTTACTAAACTAACTATACTCTTAACATACAGTCCAGCAATGACACTCTTTGGTATTTATCTAAATTAGTTGAAAATTTGTCCACACAAAAACCTGCACATGGAAGTTTTTAGCAGCTTTATCCATAATTGCCCAAATGTGGAAGCAACCAGGATGTCCTTCTGTAGGTGAATAAATAAACTATGGTATATCCAGACAATGGAATATTACTCAACCCTAAAAGGAAATGAGATATCAAGCTATGAAAAGAAATGGAGGAATCTTAAATACAAAATGAAGGAAGCCAATTTGAAAAGTCTACATACTGTAAGATTCCAACTATATGATGTTCTGTAAAAGGCAAAACTATGGAAACAGTAAAAGTATCAATGATTGTTAGGGGTTAGTAGGGAGGAAGAGATGAATTGGTGGAGCACAGATTTTTAGGGCAGGGAACCTATTCTTTTTGGTACTATAAAGGTGGATACATGTCACTATACATTTGTTAAAACCCATAGAATGTACAACATCAAGAGTGAACAGTAATGTAAACTATGGACTTTGGGGGATAATACTGTATCAATGTAAATTCACTTATTGTAACAAATGTACCACTCTGATTTAGGATGTTGATAGTAGGGGAGGCTCTGTGTATTTTGGGTATATATGAGAACTCTGTTTTTCCATGAACCTAAAGTTCCTTGAAAAAATTAAGTTTTTTTTTTTTAACAGAGAGGTTTGGAGTCAGACCCATCTTGGTTCAAGGGTAGGCTTTGCTACCAACTTATAGCCTCAGTTTCTCCCAAGTATAAAATACAAGATTGTGCCTACCTTTAGAATTGTTGTGATCATTTAAAAAATATTTATACCCCACTTTCTACAATGGAAAGATCATCCTGACAAGAAATCAGCAGGGAAACATTGGACTTAAATTACATGCTCGATGAGGTGGACCTGCAAACATATATAGAACCTTCCATCCAACAGCAGCAGAATATATACATTCTTCTCAAGTGCACATGAAACATTTTCCAGGATAGATCATATAAGCTATGAGTCTTAATAAATTTAAGAATATTGAAATCATATCAAACATCTTTTCCAACCACATTGTTACAAAAGTAGAAATCAATTACAAGAGGAAAACTGGAAATCTACAGATATGTAGAGATTAAACACCATGCTCCTCAACAACCAATGGGTCAAAGAACATACCAAAACTTACAGGATGCAGTGAAAGCAGTTCTGAGAATGAAGTTTATATTGATAAATGCCCACATAAAAAAAAAGATCTCAAATTAGCAACCTAACTTTACATCTCAAGGTATTAGAAAAAGAACAAAACAAATCCAAAGCTAGTAGAAGGAAGGAGATAACAAAGATTAGAGCCAAAATAAATGAATGGAGATTAGAAAGGCAATAGAAAAGATCAGTGAAATTAAGAACTGTTTTTTAAAAAAGATAAACAAAATTGGTGAACCTTTAGCTAGACAAAGAGATAAGACTCAAATAAAATCAGTAAGGAAAGAGGATACATACAGATACATTACATTCTGATAATACAGAAATACTAAGGATTATAAGAAACTACTATGAAAAACTATATGCCAACAAATTAGATAGACTAGAAGAAATGCATAAATTCCTAGAAACGTACAACCTATCATGACTTAACCATAAAGAAAAAATCTGAACAGACCAATTACTAGTAATGAGATTGAATCAATAATAAAGAATCTCCCAACAAAGAAAAGTCCAAGACTATATGGCTTCACTGGTGATTTCTACCAAACTATAAAGAAGAATAAATACAAATCCTTCTTAAAATCTTCCAAAAGATAGAGTAAGAGGGAACACTTCCAAACTCATTTTGATAGACCAGAATCGATACCAAAGCTACACAAGGACACTACAAGAAAATAAAATTACAGGCATCTATTCTTGATGAACATAGATATAAAAATCCTCTACAAAGTATTCGCTAATTGAATTCATTCAATATACATTAAAAGGATCATACATCATGATCAAGTGGGATTTATTCCAAGAGTGAAGGTTGGGTCAACATATTGAAATAAATCAATATGATACACCACATTAGTAAATGAAGGATAAAATCATATGATTATCTCATAAAAACTCTTAACAACTTAGGTGTAGATGGAATATACCTCAACTTAATAAAGGCCATATATGACAAGCCCATAGCTAACATCATACTCAGTAGTAAAAGCTGAACATTTTTTCTCTAAGATCAGGAAAAAGACAAGGGTGCCCTTTATTGCCACTTTCATTCAGCACAGTACTGGAAGTCCTAGCCAGAGCAATTAATCAAGAAAAATAAATAAAATTCATCCAAATTAGAAAAAAGAAGAAGTAAAATTGTCTCTGTTTGCAGATGACATATTATATATAGAAAACCCTAAAAGCTCCACTGAAGAACTGTTGAAACTAATAAACAAATAGCCAAGGTATGAAATAACTTGTCTATTGACAGATGGATAAAGAAAATGTGATACATACACACACACACACACACACACAATGAAATATTATTCATTTAATAAGAACATTCTTTAAAAAGAACATTCTGACAATATGTATAGAACTGACGGCATTATGCTAAGTGAAAAAAGCCAGACAGAGAGGACAATAATGTACAGTATCTCTTATATGTGAAATCTAAAAAAAAAGGTTAAACTCAAAGAAACAGACAGTAGAATGGTGGCTGCCAAAGGAGAAAGAATTGGGGAAATAGGAAGAGATTGGTTAAACTTTCAGTTATAAGATGAATAAGGTCTTAGGATCTAATGTATAACATTGTGACTATAGTTGATAATATTATATTGAGCAACTGATATTTGTTAGGAGAGTAGAATTTAAATGTTTTCACCAAAAAAAAAAAAGGTAAACATGTGAGGTGATGGATGTGTTAATTAACTTGATGGAGTGAATCCTTTCACAATACATATGTATATCAAATCGTCACATTGTACACTTCACATATATTACAATTTTCTCAATTATTCTTCAATAAAGATAAAAAAATAAATCTTGAATTAAAGGGAAAAAGACAGTATATATGCAATGCCTAGCACTATTCTGGGCTCAAAAGCATTAGTTAGAAGAGGTATACAGTGTGGTGGCTGAAAGCCTGTGCTCTGTGTCTGAATTTCTCAAGGTCACTTCTGGCCTTGTTGCATGGAACCTGTGACCTCAGGCAAGATACTGACCCTCTCTATGTGCCTTAGGTTAACCTCAGACACTCCAGGTTGGGGATGTCAAGCCCCAGGACCTGCAGGACAGCTCCCTGGATGGGGCTGCTCTGTAGGGAGACAGGGCCTCTATTTTACTCCTGATATCATTCGAGTCCTGGCTGAAGGAGAGAGGTGAGAGAAGGGAAGGAAAAAGGTAACATATATTGAGACCCACTGTGTTTCATATTTGCTCATTTATTCAACAAGAATTTATTTGAGCACCTATCACGTGCTGGGGGCACTCTAACTGCAAACAAGACAGAGGAGGGGCTTCATGAGCTGACATTCTTATGGGCAAGACAGACAACAGGCAAGTGAACAGATAAACAGGGCGACTTCAGATTGTGGTTTCACCCTGGAAATGAGTGGGATGCTGAGAGGGAAGGAACAGGAAAGCTCGTCAAGGTCAGATGGTCAGGGAAGGCCCCCCTGAGAAGGTCACATCTGAGAGATGAAAGGTGAGGTGAAGCCAGCCGTGTGACAGTCTGGGGCAAGGCCACTCCCAGCCCTGGCCTGGGACTTGGTTAATTATCTCATGTAATCTTCGCAATAGCCTCAGATATAATCATCCCCTTTTCACAGATTTGGAAGCTGAGGCTGAGAGGTTACTTCCTGAAGGAAATGTTAGAGAAAAATTGAGCCCAAGTCACAGACACAAAATGTCATTTGGGTGGTATTCTTGGGAAGAAAATAAAGGTAAAAGCTCAATATTTTACTTCCTAGAAGCAAAGAATAAAATTGGCAACACTTGTGGATGAGGCAGTTTTAGATAATTCTCCCCCTAAAAGGGCCTTCAACACAGACTTCTCTTCCACATTTTGCCTGGGCCAGCTTCTTGGTCTGGAACATCTTTCCTGATTTTCTGTGCCCATCCATATCCTCCCAGCTTTCTGGGTCCAACTCCTCAGGAACCCTTCCAGGAGGCCTCCAGGCCTGGCATATCCAGAAAATGCCTCACAGTGGGGAATGAGTTTGGTCCAGGTCACCTGGCTGCAAAGGGGTGGCAGAGTCAGAGGGACAGACACTGAACAAGCTGAGGAACGCGCAGGTCTGCTCTGAGAGTCAGGATCCCAGGCCTGAGGGTGGCCCAGACCCACGCACAGCCTCTGACCCAGCCTACTGAGAAAAGAGCTAAATTGAGACTCAAATCTAGTCCTCCTCATGACCCCCTCCTATCTCCCTCAGCGGGGGAAACCCCCAGCTGCCCTGGCCTAGTTCACCCCAAGCTCCAGGGGCAGCTGTGTGTTGCTTTCTGAGGTTTCATTTCCTGCGTCCTCGCTCCGCCCCCCACCTTTCCTCTGAGAGGAAAGTGTATTTTTTTGTGTGTGTGCAGAGATGACTCTATTCTGTGGCCATAGATTACTCCTGACACCTAATTACTGTATATCATCTTGCCATAAAATGATGATTGGAGGTGTCACTGTCCCAAATTTGCGTTCATAAAATACGTGTTCTTTTTGTTTTCCTCCTCTGCATTTTGTCTGGGAGAAAAGACAGGCAAATTTATTCCAACTTTTCAGAGAAACTTTAAAGTACAGGAACAGAGGAATTTTAGAGGTGGGTGGTTTTAAAAATATCCTGCAGAGGCAGGAGGCCTCAGCCCTGCTGGTTCTGTGTGGCCCGGGGAGGAAAGGAAGACCTTGGGGAAGACCTTGACTTCTACTCTGGATTTCTCCGCCTTTGCTGGCCAGGCAGCAGCACCTTCACCACCCTCTCTTCACTCCCTGTCCCTGTTATCCCTATCTGCCCGCCCCTCCTCCGCTGGGCCTCTCTAAGGAAGCCCTGGGGTGTGGTGGGAAGGTCCCCATTCTAATGTCACCTGGACTTGAGTTCATATCTTAACTCTGCTGCCGCTGGCCCCATGACCTTGAATAAGTTATGCCACCTCTGGATTCTTGTTTCCATTACATGTAAAAATGGGAAATAACAAATACTACATCTACCTTACATGGCTGCTAGGAAAAGTAAAAATAAAACACCTGTAGAGGTAAAGCACCTACTAAGGGGCCGACACAAAAGAGGGGATCAACACATGTTGTTCCATTTCCTTCCCTTGGAAAGTTCTCCAGTCTGTTCTGATTAAGAAGGCCCTGAAGCCCTGGAATCACTCCTTGCTGATTAATATTCCCCTCCTACAAGCTCAGGTTGCAATCAGGAGTTCTATTTAGCCCTCCATGAGGCATCAGCAAGGACATTGTGAAAGAGCAATCTTATTTACCAGTGGGAGGAAACAGAGAGCCAGCCTGCCCCCTCCCAGCCTCCCTGCACAGCCTCTTGCCCACCTCTGAAGGGGTTCCCTGAGACTACAGACCTCACCCTGGGCCCCTGGCTCTCACAGTACAAATGCTTCTCTGGTCTGTGGGAGTGATACTTGTGGGTCCAAATCAACCTGTGGGTGAGTCCCCTCCTTAGATGGGGGACCCAAGCACTTCCAAGTGGGGATGGACAGGACAGCTGCCACAGGGGCTCTGACCCCATCTCACCTCGGCCTGGCAACACCTCACTTCTCCGGCTCAGCCCAGAAGCTGCTTGGCCTGAGTGTCTTCCTCAGCCCCAGCTTGAGTATTTTTGTTTCCTGTTCTGGGATTTCTCTGTACTGGACTCCTGCACATTTGTTAGTTGCTCCCAGGTAGTGGCTGTGATGGGTCTTGGCCATCCTCTGGTCTGGGATCCTGACTTACAAAGCACCCTTCGTGGTCCTCAGGCTTGTTCAATGTCTGTCCCTCTAGGCCGGCAGCTTCAGGAGGGCAGTGGCTGGGTCAGCCTTCTCACTGCTGTAGCCAAGGCATCTAGTACAGTGCCTGGCACACAGTGGGTACTTAGTAAACAACCATAGTAACACTGACCTAGGCTTACTATGTGCCAGGCACTGTTCTGGGTACTTTACATATGTCGACTCATAAAATTCTCACAACCACCCTACAATGTGGGTACTGTTATCATCCCAGTATAGTATGGCAATTTAGAGCAGTGATCCTGGAGCTAGATTACCTGGCCTTTTGTCCTAGCTCCACCACTTACTTCCTGTGTGACCTTAGTTAAATTACTTAACCTTTCTGTGCCTCTGTTAAATGGCGATAACTGTACGTACTTTATCAATAGGGTTGCTATGTGGTGAAATGGGTTCACCACATTCCTAAAGTGTGAGGTATTATCAGTACTTAGTTATAAACGTATCGTTTCCATATTGTGTTGGCAAAAGTTGAGACAGAGTTTTGGTAACGTGTCCAGGGTCACACAGATAAGAAGGGCAAATCCTGTCAGGCTTTGGAGTCATGGATCTTAACCACCCGGCTTCCTTGTGGAAGCGCGGTAGAGGTCTCACCTCCTCTGAAACCTGCACCTGGGAGGTGGCTAGGTCTCTATTCCAGTCCAGGGCCGTTTGTGAGCCTGGTTTGTCGGTGTGCGTGCCTCGCGAGGTGCTGCTGCCGGCTGGTACTCCACGCTGGGCGGGCGGGCCTCACGCAGGCGTGCAGGCGCGGTCAGCGGGGGTCGCGGACAGACCCCGGTGCAGCGACGCTTCCTTCGGCCGGTAGGGGTCAGCCGCAGCCGCTGTCGGCGCCTCGGTGGCGGCTGAGAAGCGCGAACGCAGCCCCGGACTTGGCGCGGGAAGGACCTCGGAGGTCCTGCGCCTTCCGGCTGGCCTGAGACCCGGGGGTACGGCGGGAGGTCCCGCCAAGGTCACCCAGGGGTCCGTGCCCACAGAACGGGACCCCAACTCCCTTCGTTCCTGGCTTTCCTCCAAAGCCCAAAAGGCCAGTTCGAGGGGCCTAGAAACGGAGGTTTGGGCCGCGGTCAGGTTCCACAGGAGGTTTGGACCCAAGTCCCGCTTGCACCGCCGGCGTTCTGTGTGACCTTGGGCAAGTCGTCACCCTTTCTAGCCCTAGCGTCCGTCCAAGGAGCGGGCGCCAGCGGCCCATGCGTGCCGTGATTCTAGAGAGGGTCCCTCTGTTACCACAGCGTTTCCCGGCCCGAGGCCGTCCAGAGTCGGCCCGGCTAGGGTCAGGTCGGAGCCTCCACTGAGCCACGCGAGCGGGGGTCCCAACGCCTGCTGCGGAGACCGGCGCCAGGCCGGTTTGGGAGCAGAGCGCCTAGAGTCCGGCAGGGGGCGCTGCTGCACCGAGCTGGCCTTCCCCGCGTGTCCTCCCAAGGACAGTGTGCACGCGGCGGGCGGCGCAGGGGCAGCGGCTGGCTGAGTCCCGCCGCGCCCACACTACCGTTGCTTGGCCGAGTTCAGAGACACCGTTTGGGGTGTCGGGGGTGGGAACGAGTCATCGGCGCCCCCACTGGCCCTTAGCGGGTTTCTGGTGTTCAGCGTGTGCGTGGGCACGAAGTGGGGCGGGGGTGGGGTGGGGAGCGGTGTCTCAGGATCTCTCAGGATCAAGCGCAGGGCGGTCAGGCCGCGATGTGTGACCTTGAGAGGTCATTGTCCTTGTGTGGGCCTCTGTTTCCTGTCTCTGTAAGGGAGTTTCTAAAGAAGCCGATGCTGATGTAAAGGGGTTTAGGTTATTGCGATCCAGGCAGGATGCAAATTGGGAGGTTGTTACTGAGAAAGAGCTGTTAATTGCTCACCCAACCCATCTTCCCAGTTCTGCACCCTGGTAGCAACCATTTTAGCTTTTTAAACTTTTTTTTTTTTCAGACATTTACCTACGTATTTCAAAGTAATATGCTTCTACTGCTATTTCTTCATTTACCCACTTCAGACATTATCTATTTCCTTCTTGTTGGAATAAATAAGGAATTAGCTGTGCTCCAACCCCATACACCTGCCTGTGTATCTGGAGCACTATTTTTAGGTACCAGTGATCTGCATTCTTATTAAGGAAATGTAGCTCTTCATTTCCCCAACAACTCTATCAGAACCGCTCTCAGCTCTCATCCCGCGTCCTCCCTGACCAGAGAGCTCTGTCCTGAGCCATATTCTGCCTTGGACTTCCTGTCCCAGGCGAGCTCCCAACCGGGCTGTACTGCCCAGCCATCTACAGCGGCTCTCTTCTCCAAGGCTTTCCCCCAAGGGCCTGTTTCGTGGTCCCTTAACGACTCCTCTTCCTTTCTTCCTGCCTCTGGGTTTGTAGCTTCTCTTTTCCTTACTGCAATTTTAAAGGGTGAGGATAACAGAGAGGAGGAAAAGATAGGCACTAAAATTCAAGCGGTTGTTTTATCCAGACGAGTCTTTCTTATTGAAGACTCCCAACACTGAGTGAGCTCCAGAGCCTGTTATTATCTCACAAGGGTCACACAGCTCTAAGGGACAGAAGCAAGTTTCAAACTCAGGTCCATCTGAGGCTGTAGTGGGTTCTGTGGTGCCGTGCTCAGGTCTCCAGGGCTGACTCACCATCCCCCAGCTGCTTGGAATATTCACTGCTGGTGGCTCCTGGAAACTGCCTCACCCTGGCATATGCTTCATCCTGGGGGCGCCGTCACGGCCCATCACTGGCTAATGCAGGGACATAAAAGCTCAGCCTTCGTCCCTCAATTTGGGATAATTCTGAGGGGCCATCCCAGCTCCAAATCTCCTGTGGTATCAGCTGAGACATCACTTAAAATTCACTATGGGTCAGCTTGTCCCTCTGCCCTGTTACAGGTGTGACTCCAGAGTGCTGTCTGCATGTAACTCCTCACTTAGAGTCTGTTCCTAGAAAGCCCAGTATAAGGCAGAGACCATGTCCTTGCTCTTTGGCTGTCTCTTCAAGGAGTGGAGACCCTGAGCTCCCAGGCTGTCCTGGGGTGGAATTCATCAGCAGGAAAAGGAAAAGTAAGGAAAAGGATTGAGGGTGGTTGTGAGAGAACTCAGGACCCAGTAGAGGCTGACACTCCTGTAGGAAGGGGTGGGATGGCACATTCCCTGGTGTGGTTGGCAGGCAGGGCTGAATGTGGAGCGTGTGGTGGGTGATGAGGCTGGGCAGGCAGGTGCTATGAAGGTTCAGGTCCTGGAGGGATTTGCCATCAGTAGGGAATCATAAGAGGGTTTTACACAGGAATGAGATGTTCAGATCAGTGATTGAGCAAAATGGACTTGACTTTGAGAAGGACAGGAGGGGGCCAGGCAGGCCAGGGAGGGCAGTGAGGCAGTTGCTGCAGTGGTCCGGGACTGAGTGGGTGAGGCCTGGGTCAGGGCAATGAGGATACAGGGATGGGTTTCAGTGACTGACTGTCCCGCACCCCCAGCACTCCAGTCCCGATTACTGTGCTATTTTTCTGTCCTTTCTAACGTGCCACATACTTCACAGGTGAGGGTTCTTGTCTGTCCCTCCTCACTATAATGTAAGCTCCATAAAGGCAGGGATTTTGTCTGTTTTTGTTTATTGACTCAACAATAGAAGAGTGCTTGGCACATGGCAGGTTCTCAGTAAATAATGGGCGGATGGATGGATGGGTCCTTGTGAGGTGTGGGGGACTGGGACTTGGCATCAAGTTTGGCCCCTTGGCTTCTGCCTGGATGGATGGTGGGAGCACCCTGATATGAGGTCGGGAAGAGGGGCTACATTTTGCAGGAGCTGAGGAGCAGAGATGGGAGGTGGGGGGAGTCCTAAGTGCTGATGTCCAGCAGGCCTCAGTCCCTTTAGACAAACCAGTGTTACTAGGAGCTGTGGATTTTTCCTAAGGTGACCAGAGGGCTTAGGATGAAAGGGGGCTTCAATAGGTTTCTTGTTTAAAATTCTACTTATCTTTTGCCTCCTGGGTGCAGTCCCTCTCAGCTGAGAATCCTCAACTCTGAGCTCTGCTGGTGAATGAGCTCTGTGCTTGGTGGGCTACTTCAGCTCCCCATGCCTCAGTTTCCCTGTCAGGTGAGGGGAAGTTGTTTACTCTGAGAAGCCCTCCTTGCCTCCTTGCCAAGGTCTCCTCCTTTCTCTGATGGTTTCCAAGGTACCAAATGCTGCATCACATTTGAGTCACCATGGGACAGGAGAAGCTGTTTGGCACAGATACAGAACTGGCTTATGGAGAGAAAACACAGGAGAGAGATAAACAGCTGCTTTCTTGGACAGGAAGCATAAAGGATGGAGCTGTCCATGACAGTGCTGGCCCTCATTTGTTTTAATTTGTTTTGAAATTTTTCTTAAATGACCCAGAGGTGATCTTTCCAAGATACACTGATTTCTGCTTGAATGTTTAAATGAGGGGGTGGGATCTCAGAGTCGACTTGTGCAAAACCAGCTCAGCAGTACCGCTCTCAAACTGCTTCTCCTGTGCTCCTAACGGTGCCACCATCCTTCCTCTGAACGACTGTAATCCCCTCCTGCTTCTTCAGTCTTTCTTCTGTTGTGGCTATGGTTTGGAAATATCTTTATTTCACTTTTGCTCTTTACAAAAAGTTTTATTATGGAAAATTCAAACTCACACAAAAGAAAGGAGAATAATCTATGAGAGAATGAGGAACCCATGTACCTATTATCCAGCTTCAACAATGATCAACCCATGGCCTGTCTTGTTTCATCTCTTCCTGCGTGCTCTCTCCCCACAACCATGCCCCCAGATTACTTTGAAGGGAAGATTAGCATATCATCATGTCTATAAATATAAGGATGCATTAAATTATGTAACTATAGAAATAAGCCAGTCATGAAAAGACAAATACTGTGTAATTCCATGTGTATGAAGTACGTGGAATAGTGAAAACCATAGAGACCGAAAGTAAAATGGTGGTTGCTAGGGGCTGGGAGAGGGGAGAATGGGGAGGTATTGTTTAATGAATATAGAGTTTCAGTTTAAAAGATGAAGAGTGCATGGGGGTGATGGCTGTACAACATTATGAATGTATTTAATACCACTGAATTGTTAAAAATAGTTAAGATGGTAAATTTCATGTGTACTTTGTCACAATAAGAAATTGGAAAAAATACATGACTATAATGTCATTACATATCTAAAAAATAAGAAAATTCCTTAATATCATCAAATATACAGTGTTCAAATTTCTTAATTAATTCATAATTTTACTTTATTTTACACTTGGTTTGGTTCAGAATACAAATAAGTTCCATATGCTGCAATTTGCTGATAGTGTCCTTTAAGTCTCTTAATCTGTAGGGTGCCCCCTCCTCTTTTTCCCCAGCTACATATTTGTTGAAGAAAATAGGTTCTTCATCCTTTCTCCCACATCTGGACTTTGCTGATTGCATCTGTAATGTCATTGGATATATTCATCTGTCCCTCATATTTCCTGTATATCAGTAGAGGGTTCATTAGATTTGATTTTTGAGCAAGAATACTTCAGAGGTGTTGAGGTGAACTTTTATCACGAGGCATAAAAATGTCTAATTGTCACCTCCCTTTTGTTGTTAGCGGCCGTTGATGGCTGTTGCCTAGATCCATTACTTCTTCAGAGCTGGCACGATAGCAATATTCTAACTCTATCATTTTTTCTTTGTTCTTTAGCTAGACTTTTATAAAAGGTAACATTCATAAACTGTCTGGATACCCTGAGGTACAGTTCATACAGGAAAGGCAGGATAAGTGCTTGATTCTTTGCATTAATTTTCAGTTTTTAAAATAGTGAGTTGGTTCCCTAGCATTATCCAAAGGTGACCAATGACATGATTTTGCATCATTATGAATTCATGGATTTAAGTAAATGTGATGTGTTTCCATCCATTTCGTTTTTTGTCTTTATTGAAGCTCACGTGATTCCATCTGTGGTTAATGGGAACCTCTTTAAATCGGCTCCTGAGTCCTTCTGATCATGACCTCAGTAGTCTCTGCCAGTTTCCCTGCTTTCTAGAATGACAAGATGTTCCCTTTTGTGCATTTTCTTCCCCAGACCTGCAACGAGCCATTTCTTCAAGGGTTTGGGGTGAAAAGGGGCTTCAGTAGGTTCCTAATTCAAAATGCAACTTATCTATTATCTCCCTTTCTTTTTAGTGGGAAGTGGTATTTAGAGGCTACCGTTTGGGTACTAGGGCTTACATTATTTTTTAATATTATATTTAATACATATAAAAGACTGTATGTACTTTATATATAATTATGAAGCATCATAAAATGGCTACCCAGTAGTCCCCACCCAACTTAAGAACGGGAACATAATCAACACCAGTTCATCTTCTATGTGCTCCTCCTTTATCTCAGTCCTCAGCCTCCATCTAAGTGGGTGGATTGTGTATTTATTATCTTTTGCTTAAAAACAGTTTTATCACACATGTATGTGTTCTTAAGTATTGTCTAGCCTGAGGGTTTTAGCCCCAGGCCAGGATCCTTACCTGATCCTAAACTACTTGATGATGTTATTGGTCTACTGCTTCCACACCTGTAGGCAATGAGCTGTTATTGACTGAGTCACTATATGCATAAAGAGCTCCACCCAGTACTCTGGGCAGAGACAGAGACAGAGGGGACCTGAAGACTGCTGGATGCAGATGTGATTCTAGTGCTTGACCTATTGTTGGAATAAAGCCAAGTATAAACCCTTTTATCCCAAGAACGTTCTGTTGTCATTTCTTGGTCTCACCAAATCTATACTGAAGTTTTCCAGGGCTGAAATCCTCATCCAAGATAATTATGAAGTATGTTCTTCTGTGAGCTGCCTTAATTTTATTCAATGTAAATAAAAATAAATCTTAGAAATACCCCGTTTGTTAAGCTTATATTCAATGCTGTATAATATTCTGTCATGTAACTATACCATATGTGGATAAAATGCGAGTTCCTGTGACCAGGATTCTCACCTGGCCCTGGTTGACTAGCTCACTGCACACCTGTGGACAATACATGGCTGTTGACTATATAAAGAGCTCTGCCCAGTGCTCTGGGTGCTACATGGTGGCAGGACTGCAAGGCTACAGGAGAGTAGAGCAGAGGCTGGAGTGGTGGCAGCGCCGAGGACAGAGAACCAGAGGACAGCTGTGAGGGATGACTGCACAGAGAAGCCTGGAGGACGGCTGTGTGGGACGGCTGTGAGGACAGAGGGGCCCAGAGGATGGCTGTGCAGACAGAGGGGCCCAGAGGCAGAGACCAGCTTTGCTGCATGCAGACTTGCTCTGAGTGAATGGGATTCTAGTGACTGACCTGCCACCTGGAAATAATGTTGGGTATAACTCTTTCACCCCAAAAACGTTTTGCTGTCAATTTCTTTGGTCACACTGAATCCATAGCGAACTTGCCCGGGGCTGAAACCCATTGGCAAGACACTATAGTTTATTTTACCCATTCTCCTGTTTGTGGCATTTGAGTTATCTCCACTTTTTAAAAAAAATTATTTATTTTTATTTTTTTGAAGAACATTATGTTTACTAGGCTCTCCCCTACCCCAAGTCCCCCCCACAAACCCCATTACAGTCACTCTCCATCAGTATAGTAAGATGTTGTAGAATCACTACTTGTCTTCTCTGTGTTGCAAAGCCCTCCCCTTTCCCCCACCCCCCAACATTATACATGCTAATCATAATACCCCCTTTCTTCTTCCCCACCCTTATCCCTCCCTACCCTCGCATTCTCCCCAGTCTCTTTCCTGTTGGTAACTGTTAGTCCATTCTTGGGTTCTGTGATTCTGCTGCTGTTTTGTTCCTTCAGTTTTTCTTTTGTTCTTATACTCCACAGATGAGTGAAATCATTTGGTATTTGTCTTTCTCCGCTTGGCTTATTTCACTGAGCATAATACCCTCTAGCTCCATCCATGTTGTTGCAAATGGTAGGATTTGTTTTCTTCTTATGGCTGAATAATATTCCACGGTGTATATGTACCACCTCTTCTTTATCCATTCATCTACTGATGGACACTTAGGTTGCTTCCATTTCTTGGCTATTGTAAATAGTGCTGCAATAAACATAGGGCAAGAAACATCTGTCTATTTCAATCTAGAGTGCTGCATCCTTAGGGTAAATTCCTAGAAGTGGAATTCCAGGGTCAAATGGTATTTATATTTTGAGCATTTTGAGGAACCTCCATACTGCTTTCCACAATGGTTGAACTAATTTACATCCCCACCAGCAGTGTAGGAGGGATCCCCTTTCTCCACAACCTCGCCAACATTTGTTGTTGTTTGTCTTTTGGATGGTAGCCATCCTTACTGGTGTGAGATGATATCTCATTGTGGTTTTAATTTGCATTTCTCTGATGACAAGCGATGTGGAGCATCTTTTCATGTGTCTGTTGGCCATCTGAATTTCTTCTTTGGAGAACTGTCTGTTCAGCTCCTCTGCCCATTTTTTAATTGGATTATTTGCTTTTTGTTTGTTGAGTGTGAGCTCTTTATATATTTTGGATGTCAAGCCTTTATCGGATCTGTCATTTACGAAAATATTCTCCCATACTGTAGGGTACCTTTTTGTTCTATTGATGGTGTCCTTTGCTGTACAGAAGCTTTTTAGCTTGATATAGTCCCACTTGTTCATTTTTGCTTTTGTTTTCCTTGCCCTGGGAGATATATTCATGAAGAAGTTGTTAATGTTCACATCCAAGATATTTTTGCCTGTGTTTTTTTCTAAGAGTTTTATGGTTTCATGACTTACTTTCAGGTCTTTGATCCATTTTGAATTTACTTTTGTGTATGGGGTTAGACAGTGATCCAGTTTCATTCTCTTACATGTAGCTGTCCAGTTCTGCCAGCACCATCTGTTGAAGAGACTGTCATTTCCCCATTGTATGTCCATGGCTCCTTTATCAAATATTAATTGACCATATATGTTTGGGTTAATGTCTGGAGTCTCTATTCTGTTCCACTGGTCTGTGGCTCTGTTCTTGTGCCAGTACCAAATTGTCTTGATTACTGTGGCTTTGTAGTAAAGTTGAAGTTGGGGAGTGAGATCCCGCCCACTTTATTCTTCCTTCTCAGGATTGCTTTGGCTATTTGGGGTCTTTGGTGGTTCCATATGAATTTTTGAACTATTTGTTCCAGTTTGTTGAAGAATGCTGTTGGTAATTTGATAGGGATTGCATCGAATCTGTAGATTGCTATGGACAGGATGGCCATTTTGATGATATTAATTCTTCCTAGCCAAGAGCATGGGATGAGTTTCCATTTGTTAGTGTCCTCTTTAACTTCTCTTAAGAGTGTCTTATAGTTATCAGGGTATAGGTCTTTCACTTCTTTGGTTAGGTTTATTCCTAGGTATTTTATTCTTTTTGATGCAATTGTGAATAGAATTATTTTCCTGATTTCTCTTTCTATTGGCTCATTGTTAGTGTATAGGAAAGCCACAGATTTCTGTGTGTTAATTTTGTATCCTGCAACTTTGCTGTATTCCGATATGAGTTCTAGTAGTTTTGGAGTGGAGTCTTTAGGGTTTTTTATGTACAATATCATGTCATCTGCAAATAGTGACAGTTTAACTTCTTGTTTACCAATCTGAATTCATTGTATTTCTTTGTTTTGTCTAATTGCCATGGCTAGGACCTCCAGTACTATGTTAAATAACAGTGGAGAGAGTGGGCATCCCTGTCTTGTTCCCGATCTCAGAGGAAAAGCTTTCAGCTCCTCGCTGTTCAGTATGATGTTGGCTGTGGGTTTATCGTATATGGCCTTTATTATGTTGAGGTACTTGCCCTCTATACCCATTTTGCTGAGAGTTTTTATCATGAATGAATGTTGAATTTTGTTGAATGCGTTTTCAGCATCTATGGAAATGATCATGTGGTTTTTGTCTTTCTTTTTGTTGATGTGGTGGATGATGTTGATGGATTTTCGAATGTTGTACCGTCCTTGCATCCCTGGGATGAATCCCACTTGGTCATGGTGTATGGTCCTTTTGATATATTTTTGAATTCTGTTTGCTAATATTGTATTGAGTATTTTTGCATCTACGTTAATCAGGGATATTGGTCTGTAATTTTCTTTTTTGGTGGGGTCTTTGCCTGGTTTTGGTATTAGGGTGATGTTGGCTTCATAGAATGAGTTTGGGAGTATTCCCTCCTCTTCTATTTTTTGGAAAACTTTAAGGGGAATGGGTATTATATCTTCTCTGTATGTCAGATAAAATTCCGAGGTATATCCATCTGGCCCAGGGTTTTTTTTTCTTGGGTAGTTTTTTTATTACCACTTCAATTTCTTTGCTGGTAATTGGTTTGTTTAGATTTTGTGTTTCTTCCTTGGTCAGTCTTGGAAGGTTGTATTTTTCTAGGAAGTTGTCCATTTCTTCTAGGTTTTCCAGCTTGTTGTCATATAGGTTTTCATAGTAGTCTCTAATAATTCTTTGTATTTCTGTGGGGTCTGTCGTGATGTTTCCTTTCTCATTTCTGATTCTGTTGATGTCTGTTTATTCTCTTTTTCTCTTAATAAGTCTGGCTAGAGGCTTATCTATTTTGTTTATTTTCTCAAAGAACCAGCTCTTGGTTTCATTGATTTTTTCTATTGTTTTATTCTTCTCAATTTTGTTTATTTCTTCTCTGATCTTTATTATGTCCCTCCTTCTGCTGACTTTAGGCCTCATTTGTTCTTCTTTTTCCAATTTTGATAACTGTGATGTTAGACTATTCATTTGGGTTTGTTCTTCCTTCTTTAAATATGCCTGGATTGCTATATATTTTCCTCTTAAGACTGCTTTCGCTGCGTCCCACAGAAGTTGGGGCTTTGTGTTTTTGTTGTCATTTATTTCCATATATTGCTGGATCTCCATTTTAATTTGGTTGTTGATCCATTAACTATTTAGATGCGTGTTGTTAAGTCTCCATGTGTTTATGAGCCTTTTTGCTTTCTTGGTACAATTTATTTCTAGTTTTATACCTTTGTGGTCTGAAAAGTTGGTTGGTAGGATTTCAATCTTTTGGAATTTACTTAGGCTCTTTTTGTGGCCTAGTATGTGGTCTACTCTGGAGAATGTTCCATGTGCACTTCAGAAGAATGTGTATCC
Source organism: Manis pentadactyla (assembly GCF_030020395.1). NCBI lineage: Eukaryota > Metazoa > Chordata > Mammalia > Pholidota > Manidae > Manis > Manis pentadactyla. The sequence goes on along the minus strand of NC_080022.1, from coordinate 39,967,027 downwards.
TGTTGCTTTTGGGTGTAGAGTTCTATAGATGTCTATTAGGTCCATCTGTTCTAGTGTGTTGTTCAGTGCCTCTGTGTCCTTATTTTCTGTCTGGTGGATCTGTCCTTTGGAGTGAGCGGTGTGTTGAAGTCTCCTAAAATGAATGCATTGCAGTCTATTTCTTCCTTTAGTTTTGTTAGTATTTGTTTCACATATGCTGGTGCTCCTGTGTTGGGTGCATATATATTTATAATGGTTATATCTTCTTGTTGGACTGACTCCTTTATCATTATGTAATGTCCTTCTTTATCTCTTGTTACTTTCTTTGTTTTGAAGTCTATTTTGTCTGATACTAGTAGTGCAACACCTGCTTTTTTCTCCCTATTGTTTGCATGAAATATCTTTTTCCACCCCTTGAATTTTTGTCTGTACATGTCTTTGGGTTTGAGGTGAGTCTCTTGTAAGCAGCATATTAGATGGGTCTTGTTTTTTTATCCATTCAGTGACTCTATGTCTTTTGATTGGTGCATTCAGTCCATTTATGTTTAGGGTGATTATCGATAGGTATATACTTATTGCCATTTCAGGCTTTAGATTCGTGGTTACCAAAGGTTCCAGGTTACTTTCCTTACTATCTAAGAGTCTAACTTAACTCACTTAGTATGCTGTTACAAACACAATCTAAAGGTTCTTTTCTATTTCTCCTCCTTTTTCTTCCTCCTTCATTCTTTATATATTAGGTATCAGATTCTATACTTTCTCTCTATCCCTTGATTGGCTTAGGTATAGTCAATTTAATTTTGCATTTGCCTCACAATCAGCTGCTCCACCCTTCCTACTATGATTTTACTACCTCTGGTGACAGCTATCCAACCCTAGGAGCACTTCCATCTATAGCAGTCCCTCCAAAATAGACTGCAGAGATGGTTTGTGGGAGGTAAATTCTCTCAGCTTTTGCTTATCTGGAAATTGTTTAATCCCCCCTTCAAATTTAAATGATAATCTCGCTGGATAAAGTAATCTTGATTCCAGGCCCTTCTCCTTCATGGCATTAAATACATCATGCCATTCCCTTCTGGCCTGTAAGGTTTCTGCTGAGAAGTCTGTTGTTAGTCTGATGGGCTTTCCTTTGCATGTGATCTTATTTCTCTCTCTGGCTGCTTTTAACAGTCTGTCCTTATCCTTAATCTTTCCCATTTTAATTACTATGTGTCTTGGTGTTGTCTTCCTTGGGTCCCTTGTGTAGGGGGATCTGTGGATCTCCATGGCCTGAGAGACTATCTCCTTCCCCAGATTGGGGAAGTTTTCAGCAACTACCTCCTCAAAGACACTTTCTATCCCTTTTTCTCTCTCTTCTTCTTCTGGTATCCCTATAATGTGAATATTGTTCCGCTTGGATTGGTCACACAGTTCTCTCAATATTCTTTCATTTTTAGAGATCCTTTTTTCTCTCTGTGCCTCAGCTTCTTTGTATTCCTCTTCTCTAGTTTCTATTTCATTTATTGTCTCCTCCACCATGTCCAACCTGCTTTTAATACCGTCCATCGTGTTCTTTAACGATTGGATCTCTGACCTGAATTAATTCCTGAGTTCTTGGATGTCTTTCCATACCTCCATTAGGATGTTGATTATTTTTATGTTGAACTCCCTTTCAGGAAGAGTCAACAGGTTCATATCATTTAAATCTTTCTCGGGATTTGTATTAACAATTTTACTCTGAACAAGGTTCCTTTGGCATTTCATGTTTGTATATGGCGCCCTCTAGTGTCCAGAAGCTCTATTCTGGAGCTGCTGAGCCCCTGAAGCAATGTCAGGGGTCGCACGGGAGCTGTACTGGGGGTAGGAAAGAGCTGTTCCCCGCCTCCTCCTCCTGTGCCTGTCTCCACTGCCTGAGCCAGTCGGCCAAGCACACAGGTATAAGGTTTTGTTCCAGAGCAGCCAGATAAAGATCCCTGCTTCCCACAAGCAGCCAGAATCCCAGTCTCCCCAGGAACTCTGCATGTGTTAACTTTCCAACCTGGTAGTCATGCGAGTCTCATGAAAGCACCATGAAATGTACGTTTGTGCTCCCAGAGCAGATCTCCGGAGCTAGGTATTCAGCAGTCCCAAGCCTTCCACTCCCTCCCTGCTCTGTTTCTCTTCCTCCTGCCGGTGAGCTGGGGTGGGGGAGGGGCTTGGGTCCCTCCGGGCCACAGCTCTGGTACGTTACCCTGTTCCGTGAGGTCTGCTCTTTTCTCCAGGTGTGTGCAGTCTGTTGCGTCCTCTTTCCTGTTGCTCTCTCAGGATTAGTTGCGCCCGTTAAATTTTCTAATTGTATTCAGTTTTAGGAGGAAGCCTCTGTCTCTCCTCTCACACCACCATCTTTAATCTGCCTCCTACTACATAGTTTTGAGTTACCTCCACTTTTTACTATTACAAATATTTTGCTGAGATAAGGCTATTACAGGTGTTCTTGTTCATGTCTCTGGTACACATGTGCAAGAGTTTGTCTAGGGCAGTGGTTATCAAACATTTTTGTCTCAGGACTCCAAAGAACTTTTCTATGAGCTATAGCTACTATAGCTATTTACTATATCAGAAATTAAAACAGAAAAATATAATAATTTAGTTTATCAATTCATTTAAAATTGACAATAACAAATTCATTAACATAAATCCTATCTTTTAAGTGAATTTTTTAAGACAAATTAAGTAAAAAGAGTGACATTGTTTAAATTTTTGCATATCTCTTTAATGTCTAACTTAATAGAAGACAGCTGAATTCTCATACCTGCTTCTTTGTTCAGTCTGTTGCAATATCATATGTGATGCAGCCTCTGAAAAACTACTGTGTATTCCTGAGATGAGAGTGAAAAAGTTAAATAATGCCCTTCATGTATATTATAAAAAATAGCTTTGACCTCATGGATTCCCTGAAAAAGTCTCAGGGTCTCTGGACTGCTCTTTGAGAGCTGCTGCTCTAGGGCACAGTTCTGTAGGAGAGGAATTACTGGGTCATGCATAGGATTGCATAGAACATATGTACAGGTTCAGCTGTGTAAAATAATGCCAAATTATTTTCCAAAATGGTTGTGACAATTCAAACTCTCACTACCAGTGTTTCAAAATTCCCAGTGGTCCATATTTTCCCCAACACTTGATGTTCTTAGGCATTCACCTGTCTAGTAGGATTTCACGGTGGTATATCTGTGTCTTGGTTTCTTCCCATTTCAATGCATCCTCATGCTTGCTGCCTGATTAATCTTCCTGCGATGGTATTTTGATCATGCTATGTTCACTCCTTAAAAAATATCAGAGGATTTTTCTTTTCTTTTCTTTTTTCCCCTCAACAGAACTAGGAACACATGTATCATTCTTCCATTCAAGGCTATTTCACCAAAGTCTGAATCAATCACCTGAATCTTTCTCTACATCATTGCTAGTACTATACATTCCAGGCGGATGAAAATACTTATTCTCAAATAGGCCCTGAAATTTCCCCTCCAAGTTTTTGTCCATGATATCTTTCTGCCTTGAACGCTCTATTCCACTCTGCCTTTTGGAATCCAGTCATCTCTGATGTTGTAGCTCAAATATGGTTTCTCCTAAAAGGCCTACCCTGTCTTTCTAACCTCCAACCTCCGACCACACAAGATTTGCCCCTGTCTTGTTCTTTACCACAGCACCATGGGTTCTAGGTAGGAGGGAATGTGTTTGAAATCCCCATTAGGCGAGCAGCTCCTGGAGTCAAAGACCTTGAGGTGTTTTTGTTTTTGTCTTCCTCACAACCTCTAACACTGGTCCTGGAATAAAGTAGGTGCTAAAGATCTACTTGTTGTCAAAGTCTTTGTTTTGCATATGAGAAAATGGAGACTCAGCCAGATTAAGAGGTCAAGGGGCTTTCTGTATAGCTGGGAAACAGGACCTTACATAAAGATAGAACAATGCAAGGTGCTCTCTGAGAAGGGGTTTTACAGCCAGTCAGGGAACAGAGAGAAAGGGCTGTGGGGATTCAGAGGAGCGAGGGGTCTGGACAGACATAGAGACCTTCCTGGGTCTAGTGGGACTTGAGTAGGCTTGTGAATATGTAGCTGTGGGTAGGTGAAGTGGAGGCACATGGCCTGAGGCTGTGGGGAGAGGGGTGCGCGCCTAACACACAAGGCTGATACCGCTGCACAGAGACTGTGTGAATCCTTGGGACCAGTTCTCACTGCTGCCCATCCGGCCAGAGGATGGCCTGGCTGCAGCAGAGGACCTGGAACAGCAGGAGACCATATGAGAGGGCTCCAGGTCTGGGGTGTGCTGTGACTCCCATGCCAGCTGCAAAGGACTGGACCCACCCAGGGGCTCTGGTGGAGGCTGGGGGCTGCCTCTCTTGTCTATTAGAGGAGAGCTATCAGTGGGGTCCTTTCTGGCCTGGGGATTTCTGGAGATTTCAAAGGTGATCAAGGTCAGCCCATGGGCTGTGGCTTCTCTTCCTTCCTGGCTGCAGTTCTACTCCCTCTCTTGACCCCTGGGCCCCCTCACTCCCCAGTTCCTGGCAGCTCGCTTTCTCTACCAGGGCAGCTGTATGACTCAAGGGACTGGGAGCCTCTCCTTCATTCTTAGTCTTTGCCCCTGTTCTCCCAGGATCCGAGGGCTGTTTGCTGAAAGCAGGGACCTGGGTGAGCTGGAGCAATCAGCTGGGGACCTGCTTAGTTCTGACCACAGCCCTCCACGAGGCCCAGCCCAGTTCTCAGCACTGGGTTTGGGGATAAAGACACATTTTAAAATGTGTAACTGAACCGTTCCTTTTCTAATCATTGTCTGGGTTCTTTCTTCACTCATGGACTTGAAGGAGAATGACGAAGGCAGGGCAGGGCTTGGGCACAAGCATGTCCTGTGGCACTTGGAGTCATCCTGGTTCCTGACAGTGTCCCCTGGTCAATCAGGGTAAACATGCTCAGTGCTTATTGAGGAGGGCCCCAAATCTTGCTGAGCCCGTGGTCCCACTCTGCTGAGGAGAGATTTTATGCCATCACCACCACAACCATTATCATTGCCAAATGGCTTCTGTTTACTGAGTACACCTGTTTGGACCAGGTCTTATGTCCTGTTAGGTGCTTTATGTATAATAGTTCATTGGCTACTTGAATAACTTTACAAGGCAGGTATCACTATCCCTGGAGAGAGACAGGTGAGGAAACGGAGGCTCAGAGAGGGTAGGTGGCTCCCAAAGTCACACACCTGATGGTTGTGAAGTAGAAGGTGGAGGCCACTTCCCTCGGCCTCTTGGTGCAGGACAATTAGTGACCAGAGCATGGGGGTCACCATCCCATGGCTAATGTGGTCTTGGGCCTTTTAAGAGAGATTGAGGCCAAGGGCAGGTCTGGTTCATAGGCCGGTCCATAGACTCAGCTGGCTCACTCAAACCCTTGGCACCTCAGAAGCACTCGTCTCTCCCTCAGGGTACTGTTTGCTTCCTGGAGTGGGCCTCAGGGGTCCGCTGGGTGCTAAAGCAGGAAGGGAGTTGGTAGGATCTGTAGGACCTTGTGATCCAGGGCTCATTGCTTAGGTTCCCTGTGCCTCAGTTTCCTCTTCTGTAAACTAATACCAGGAGCATCTCTGATTGTCTGTTTTTTTTCCTTGTAGGAAGCAACAGTGCTAAACAACAGCTCCCACCCATTTAATGCCTATATGCCAGGCTCTATACATTATCTCATTTAATCTTTACAGCAATCCCATGCATTGGGATTTTATTATCTCCATTTTACAGATTAAGAAACTGAGGCTTAGAGAGGCTACACGACTTGCCTAAGATGTTCAAGTTAGGGAGTAGCAGAACTGGGGTTTGAATCCAGGTCTGTTTAGGCTGCTAAGAGTTTTGTAGTAATAGTGGCAGTGTGTGATGATGTGTGTTGGGATTTCACACAAATATGGGCTCTGAGCAATGCCACTTTGCAATTAGCCAGGCCGTTTGCAGGAGATAGATCAGGGTGAGTTAAACCAGCTGGTGATGTAACATTTGCCAAAAGATATGACAGAAAAGAGAAATTAAGGTTGGGTCCTTGGGAATGGTGGAGGGTGGGGCAGAGGCAGCACTCAGCAAACAGCCGCTGGGCACCTGCTCCATGCCAGGCTCTGTGCCAGCCTCCAGGGTCCTAGAAATTGAGCTGACCTCATCTCAGAGCACTCTGTCAGGGAGACAGACAACCTGACAGACACCAGTCATGTGCTATATGTTCTATCAGGATGTGGAGGTGGTATTCCTAAGACATCTTGTCTTATAAAATATGGAATTATAGAGACAATTGCTTCAATGGGGAGAAAGAGGTTTAGGGCTAGATAGTTTCAGACTTGCCATAAGAAAGTTATTTTTCCTTCAGGATTGTCAATAATAAAGGTGCTTTTACAGCTGTAAGTGTATGGCTGTAAAACCTGAACATCACAGAGCAAATCCAGCCTTAGACATCCCCATGCTTTTGCTCAAGAGGAACAGCCTTTCTTTTTCTGTCACCCCAGCACTGTCACCAGAGCAGACTTCTCTCTCCTTCCATGCACCTTGACCATCCACTGCTAGAGTAACAAAGGGCCAAGCCCCTCTAAGGAAGCATCCTAAAGACGTCAGGACATTGCTGTCCTCTGTTCCTTTGTAGCAGATTCTTCTTCTTCACTCTGTTATAGCCAACTATGATCTGCTCTGTGTAAATTATGCTTTCTAATTAAAGGATCACATTATATTTAATTTTCACTTAAAAATCTTACCATAGGAGAAACTTTTATTAGGTGCGAGAACAGTAATGGGGATACGTAGAGGCAGTGACACAATTAAGAGTCGGGTCTCCGAAGCCAGTCTACATGAGTTGAAATCCTAACTTTGCCACATACTAGCTGTGTGACCTTGGGCAAGTCACTTAGTCTTCTATGTTTCATTTCTAAAATGGGGAGAATGGTAGCATCCACTTCATGTGGTTCCAAGGATTCAGAGAGATAATGATTGTTAAGTCTTAGCACAGAGCCTGGCACATAGTGAGTGCTCAGTAAATGTTAGCTATTCACGGTGCAGAGAGAGAAGGTCCCACTGAGCCTGGGCAGTGGGGCCTGGGGAATGAGGAAGGTCACTGTGGGGGAGGAGAGATGGCTGCTGGACTTGAAGGGTGAATGGGATTGGAGAGGATGAGGCAGAGGGGACAGAAAGGCACAGCAGGGCTCTTCAGAGACTCCCCAAGCATGAAGGGTTTGGAATGAATGGTCAAGGCTATAGCTTCTCTTTAACATCAGCAGCTATAACAGATAAAACTCAAAAAGAGTGAATGGCTTAACATAATTGATGTTAATTTCTTGATCACATAAAAATCAATCAGTGGCAGTGGGGGAGTAGGGGTTTTCTGCATCTCACCATTATGAATTCAGGCAACAGAGGCTCTACAACCCTCCATGTGGCTTCCAAGCTCACCCTAGGCCCTGACCTCCATCTGGCGATGGAGGAAAAGAGTGTAGAGGATCATTCAAGTAGTTTTTATGGGCCAACCTAGGAAGTGGTACACATCACTTTCTTCTACACTTTACTGGTTGGAACTTAACATATAGACACATCTAACTGCAAGGCGGATTGGGTAAGAGAGTTTAGATGTGTTCCCAGAAGGAAAGAAAAATGGATTTGGTGACTAGCCAGCTGGTCTTTGCCCAAGGGTATCAACGGCTCACTCTGCTGCAAGGTGGAGGGATGTGGGAGGGTGAGGAAGAGAGGATGGATGTAGAAGACCAGTTAAGGGCTGTTGCAGGGATCTAGACAAGAGTTGATGAGGTAAGCACTCAGCCGTGGCCACAAGGACGGGAAGGAGGGGTGGCTTTTTGAGAGTTCATTAGTCAACAATTACTCAGAAGACATGTGTTATTCCATGATCCTGGTGCTCAGTGCTTTAGAGCATGTAAGGAAAATGAACCAAGCCTTATCTGTCGGGAGTAAACACTCTATTTACAAACATGAAACCAACAAAGAAGATTTTTAAGTGTCAGAACTTTGGAGTGAGCTGGCCAGAGTTATCCTGGAGTGACCATCTATGAACACTGGCAGCTACTTCATTCTATCTCTGCCCACTGTCACTTGCTCTCTCTCTTCCCCTTTCTCCATATTTCTTTGCTTCTCTCTACATTTGACTTCATTCTCTCAGGTAGGCTGTCCCCACCAAGCTAGAACTATAGCTGAAGCCAGGTCCACACATGCTAGCAACAAAGAGGCACACGTATTTGTGTTAGAACAGTGGTTCACACACTTTAGTGTGCATCAGAATTGCCTAAAGGGCTTCTTAAAACACAAGTTACTAGGTCTACAATTTCTGATTTAGTAGGTGTATTAGTTTTCCAGGGCTGCCATAATAAAGTACCACATACTGGAGTGGCTTAAGCAACGAAAATGTCTTTCCTTATATTTCTGGAGGCTAGAAGTCTGAGATCAGGGTGTCTTTCCTTATATTTCTGGAGGCTAGAAGTCTGGCAGGATTTGTTTCTCCCAAGGGCTCCTCTCCTTGGCTTGTAGATGGCCTTTTTCTTCTGGTGTCTTCATGTGGCCTTCTTCCTGCGTGTGTTCTAATGTCCTCTTCCTATAAGGACACCAGTTTAGGGCCCAGTCCAATGATCTCATTTAGCCTTAATTACCTCTTTAAAGACCCTATCTCTAAATACAGTTACATCTGAATATTGGTGCTTCAACATATGAATTCTAGGGGGACACGATTCAACTCATAGCAGTGGGATAGGTGGGGCCTAGAATTACATTTCTTACAAGTTCCCAGGTGATGTCGGTTCAGAGACCACACTTGCAGAACTTGGCTTAGGGTGGTTACCCCTCTCCGTGATATATGCTTCTGAACAGGAGCAGACTTGGGCTCAAAGAATTGTAACATTAATTGGAAGGAAAGCCATACATTTGTAACTGACAAATGGGGGAGAAGATTTGGAGCTGAGGAACTTTTGGGCATTTCCCAAATTGCATGGTGCTGGTATTATGGCCTCTCAGCAGCAAATTGCAGAAGAAAGAGCTCAGGTTTTCACATTGGAGACATCATGGATCCAATCCTGGCTTTGCCTTTATGAGCTCATTTTGAGCAAGCCACATAACAGCTGTGAGTTTCAAATTCCTCATCCCTAAAATGGGAGGAGAAATGATACTACTAGGGTAGTTGGAGTTAAATGTAATAATTTATGTAGAGGGCCTGGCACTTAGTAAGTGGCAGCTATTACTGTTTTTTATTTATCCATTTGCTTATCAAATATGTGACTATGAGTCAAAAGACATGAGGTCTACTTCCAGCCCTGGAACTTAGCTGTGTGCCCTGGGGCCTCAACCTCTTTTGAGCCTCAGTGTTTTTTTCGGTCAAACATGGAAGAACATCTCTCTTTCCACCCTCAATCATGGTTGTTTCAAGCACCAGGTAAGATAAGGTGACAATGCAAAATCGACTCTACTGTGTTATACAGTGGGCAGCACTCATGTGTTTTTTGTAATAGTCACCAATAGAAGTAACTGCCTGACTCATAACAATTCCTTCCTCTCGAGAAATAGTGTCTGCACCATGTAGTCCCACCTTCCTGGATGGGCCAATCAGAGGGCTCCCTTGAGATTTTTCACACTGAAATGAAAGGAAGAAAAGCCTAGGTCCTTTCTGATAGTGGGCAATGTTGGATGGAGGCTCAAAAGGTGTAGGTCATCACATTTCATGCCACATGGGGGAAAACCATGTTTTTTTGGGGGGGGATGATGCTAATATGCAGAGAGAGGCTGAAATGGGTGACCAGTAGGCCTGGTGGCATTTGAGGCCCTAGCTTTTGTGGTTCCTGAGTTCCAGCTGACCTCAGTCATAAGACAAACCTTGGTATCCTCCCTCTTTAAAAATTTTTTTTTATTTTGGTATCATTAATCTACAGTTACATGAGCAACATTATGGTTACTAGACTCCCCCCATTATCAAGTTCCCACCACATACCCCATTACAGTCATCATCCATCAATGTAGTAAGATGCTACAGAATCACTACTTGTCTTCTCTGTGTTGTATAGTCCTCCCTGTGCCCCTCCCCTACATTATGTGTGCTAATCATAATGCCGCCTTTCCCCCCTTATCCCTCCCTTCCCAAACATCCTCCCCAGTCCCTTTGGTAACTATTAGTCCATTCTTGGGTTCTGTGATTCTGCTGCTGTTTTGTTCCTTCAGTTTTCCTTTGTTCTTATACTCCACATATGAGTGAAATCATTTGGTACTTGTCCTTGTCCGCTTGGCTTATTTCACTGAGCATAATACCCTCTAGCTCCATCCATGTTGTTGCAAATGGTAGGATTTGTTTTCTTCTTAGGGCTGAATAATATTCCATTGTGTATATGTACCACATCTTCTTTATCTATTAATCTACTGATGGACACTTAGGTTGCTTCCATTTCTTGGCTATTGTGAATAATGATGTGATAAACATAGGGGTACATATGTCTTTTTCACACTGGACTGCTGCATTCTTAGGAGAAATTTCTAGGAGTGAAATTCCTGAGTCAAATGATATTTCTATTTTTAGTTTTTTGAGGAACCTCCATGCTGCTTTCCAAAATGGTTGAACTAATTTACATTCCCACAGCAGTGTAGGAGGGTTCCCCTTTCTCCACATACTCACCAACATTTGTTGTTTGTCTTGTGGATGGTGGCCATTCTAACTGGTGCAAGGTGATATCTCATTGTGGTTTTAATTTGCATTTCTCTGATAACTAGCGATGTGGAGCATCTTTTCATGTGCCTGTTGGCCATCTGAATTTCTTCTTTGGAGAAGAGTCTGTTCAGATCCTCTGCCCATTTTTTAATAGGATTATTTGCTTTTTGTTTGTTGAGGTGCTTGAGCTCTTTATATATTTTGAATGTCAACCCTTTATTGGATCTGTCATTTATGAATATATTCTCCCATACTGTAGGATGCCTTTTTGTTCTATTGATGGTGTCCTTTGCTGTACAGAAGCTTTTCATCTTGATATAGTCCCACTTGTTCATTTTTGCTTTTGTTTCCCTTGCCTGGGGAAATAGTTCATGAAGAAATTGCTCATGTTTATGTCCAAGAGATTTTTGCCTATGTTTTTTTCTAAGAGTTTTATGGTTTCATGACTTACATTCAGGTCTTTGATCCATTTCGAATATACTTTTGTGTATGGGGTTAGACAATAATCCAGTTTCATTCTCTTACATGTAGCTGTCCAGTTTTGCCAACACCAGCTGTTGAAGAGGCTGTCAGTACCCCATTGTATATCCATGGCTCCTTTATCATATATTCATTGACCATATATGTTTGGGTTAATATCTGGACTCTCTATTCTGTTCCACTGGTCTGTGGGTCTGTTCTTGTGCCAGTACCAAATTGTTTTGATTACTGTGGCTTTGTAGAAGATCTTGAAGTTGGGAAGCAAGATCCCCCCTGCTTTATTCTTCCTTCTCAGGATTGCTTTGGCTATTCAGGGTCTTTTGTGTCCTCCCACTTTTTATTTAGGCAAGTTTCAACTGAGTTTCAAACACTTGTAATCCTGACAAATACATTATTCACTCAACAAACATTTATTGAACACTTAATGCTGTGCTAGCTGCTGAGCATAGATGCTAGTCAAATGATAAACACATGAGCAAGGCTGTTTTCTCTGCCTCCAGGCCCCTTCTGTCTGCGTCCTCTTCACTCCTCAGCAGCAATATGGAGAGTTCACCTCCCCTCCCCCACCTAGCCAGACCTCTGGGAAAAAGTCAAACAATCAGAGAATCTTAGTCTTTTAGGGTTAGTGGGCCAGAGAATAATTAAACCAAATTCTTACAGACTTTAGGGGAATCTGTTGTATGGAAGATACAAAGCCCTTGCACCTCACACTGAGGGGGAGACTTTTCCCCCCACCTCACTGGCCCGTGGGATGGAGGTGGGAGTCAAGGGACATTTCAAGGGATTCTCTCACTTTTAGCCACCACTTCAAACTGGATTCAGTTTCAGCATTTACTTAAAAATGCAGATTCCTGGGTGCTGCCCAACCCATCTAAATCAGATCTTTAGGGGCAGGAGCTGGGGATCAATATTTTAAAATCTTCAGAAGTGTATCTCAGGCAGCTAGTCCTTAGACCTCTATGGTGGAGGCCCATGTGTTCCTTCCCTCTTTTTAAAAATAAAAATAGGAGAAACTGGGTGGGATAGACCAAGGGACTTGGCTCAGAAGGGAAAGAACTAGAAGCATTCAGCCTGGGAGCAAAGTGCTCCCCCTCTCTGAGCCTTGTTTGCTTGTCTGACAGTCAGGATTGATGGTAATTTCTGCCTCAAAGGGGTGTTACAAAGAAGAATCCATTCCCTTCTGCCCTGGAGGAGAGGACCCTTGAGTAGGGCAGGCCTCCGGCATTTTCCTTGTACTCCCCAAGGGCTGAGGGTAACAGATGCTGTCCTGTGGGTGCTTGTTGACAGGCCTCCCCCTGTCTCTGTCTCCACAGCCACCCGGTAAAGGCCTCATCCTCTGCCACCTAGGCTGTGGCCCAGGCTCCTTCTGGTTGTTTCCAGGTCATGCAGGGAGGAAGCCTGGCCTTTCCCACTGGCTCCTAAAAACTCCACAAGATTTCCCAGGTTCTCTGTCTGGCCCACCCACCCATCCCTAGGGGCTAGGGCCTCTCTAGCCCAGGCATTGTGGTCAGGCCCCAGGGGCTGGGTGGGGTTTCCTCCTGGCTTGATGTCTTCCAGTCTTTCATCTCAGTCCTCCAAAAGGGCTAGTGATAGGTGATACAGACACCAGCCTGGACCTCAGCTCCAGAGCTTCTTGAGGCCTGCTTTGTAACAGAAGGAGCCTAGGTGAGACACTTGGAATCTTGGGGTCCAATTCCTGTCTAGGTGGCCTGAATAAGGTTGCCTCTCCTTTGATGGGGGCCTCAGTTTTCTTAGGTGTCAAATGGGGAGATGTTAGAACTTGTAAAATTCTGAAGGTTCAAAACACCATAGATTAGGACCTGGGAAAGAGCTACTCAGTGAATGGTAGCAAATTTTATGAACTGGGTACAACTGCCTTCCTCACGAAGCTGGGAACTCTTCGAAGGCAGGGGCTGTTTTTCTTTTTTAATTGAAGTATCATTGATATACAATCTTATGATGGTTTCACATGCACAACATGGTGGTTCAACATTCACTGTATTATAAAGACATCACCCCCTCCATTGGTTACTGTCTATCAATGTAGTCAGATGTTATAGAGTCATTAATTGTATTATCCATGATGTACTACCGTTCCAGTGACCTACCTACATTGTGATTGAGAATTATAGTGCCCCTTAATCCTCTTCTCCCTCCCCACCCACCTTCCCCAACCCTTCCCCTTTAATAACCACTAGTCCTTTCTCCATGTCTGTGAGTCTACTGCTTCTTTGTTCCTTCTATTTGGCTTTGTTTTTATACTCCACAAATGCATGAAATCATTTGATATTTGTCTTTCTCCACCTGACTTATTTCACTGAGCATAATACCCTCTAGCTCCATCCATGTTGTTGCAAATGGTAGGATTTGTTTTCTTCTTAGGGCTGAATAATATTCCATTGTGTATATGTACCACATCTTTTTTATCCATTCATCTATTAATGGACATTTAGGTTGCTTCCATATCTTGGCTATTGTAAATGGTGCAGCAATAAACATAGGGGTGTATATGTCTTTTCAAATCAGGGATCTTGTTTTCTTTGGGTAAATTCCTAGAATTGGAATTACTGGGTCAAATGGCATTTCTATTTTTAGTTTTTTGAGGAACTTCCCTCCATATTGCTTTCCACATGGTTGAACTAATTACATTCCCACCAACAGTGTGGGAGGGTTCCCCTTTCTCTGCATCCTCACCAGCATTTGTTGTTTCTTTTCTTTTGGATAGTGGCCATCCTAAATGGTATGAGGTGCTACCTCATTGTGGTTTTGATTTGCATTTTCTTGAAAGTTAGTGATGTAGAGCATCTTTTCATGTGCCTGTTGGCCATCTGTATTTCTTCTTTGTAGAAGTGTCTGTTCAGGTCCTCTGCCCATTTTTAAATCAGGTTATTTGTTTTTTAGATGTTGAGGTGTATGAGTTCTTTATATATTTTGGATGTTTACCGCTTATCAGAGAAATCATTGACAAATATATTCTCCCATACTGTAGGCTGCCTTTTGTTCTGCTGATAGTGCCCTGTACTGTACAGAAGCTTTTTAGTTTGATGTAATCCCACTTGTTCATTTTTTATTTGGTTTTCCTTGCCTGAGGAGATGTGGAGAAGTTGTTCATGTTTTTATTCAAGAGCTTTTTGCCTATTTTTTCTTCTAAAACTTTATGGTTTCATGATTTACAGTCAGGTCTTTGGTCCATTTTGAGTTTACTTTTGTGTATGGAGTTAGACAATAATCCAGCTTCATTCTCTTACATGCAATCACCCAGTTTTCCTAACACCAGTTGTTGAAGAGGCTGTCTTTTCTCTATCATATATTCATGGCTCTTTTATCATATACTAATTGACCATAGATGTGTGGGTTTATATCTGGGCTCTTCATTCAATGGGTCTGTTCTTGTGCCAGTACCAAATTGTTTTGATTACTGTGGCTTTGTAGTAGAGCTTGAAGTTAGGGAACATAATCCTCCCAGCTTTGTTCTTCTTTCTCAGGATTGCTTTGGCTATTTGGGATCTTTTGTGGATCCATATGAATTTTAGAACTATTTGTTCCAGTTTGTTGAAGAATGCTGTTGATATTTTGATAAGGATGGCATTACATCTATAGATTGCTTTGGGCAGGATGGCCATTTTGACAATATTAATTCTTCCTATTCATGAGTATGGGATAGGTTTCCGTTTATTGGTGTCTTCTTTAATTTCTCTCATGAGTGTCTTGTAGTTTTCAGAGTAAAGGTCTTTCATCTCCTTGGTTAGGTTTATTCCTAGGTATTTTATTCTTTTTGATTTAACTGCAAATTAAGTTGTTTTCCTGGTTTGTCCGTCTGCTAATTCATTGTTGGTATATAGGAACGCAACAGATTTCTGTGTGTTAATTTTGTATCCTGCAACCTTGCTGAATTCAGTTATTAGTTCTAATAGTTTTTGGGTGGAGCCTTTAGGGTTTTCTATGTATAATATCCTGTTGTTTGCAAACAGTGACAGTTTAATTTATTCCTTACCAATATGGATGCCTTTTATCTCTTTGTGTTTTCTGGTTGCTGTGACTAAGACCTCCAGTACTACATTGAACAGAAATGGTGAGAGTGGTCATCCTTGTCTTGCTCCCAATATTAGAGGAAAAGCTTTTAGCTTTTTGCTGTTAAATATGAAGTTTGTGGATTTGTCATATATGGCCTTTATTGTGTTGAGGTACATACCCTCTATACCCATTTTGTTGAGAGTTTTTGTTATGAATGGATGTTGAATTTTGTCAAATGTTTTTTTCAGCATCTATTGAGATGATCATGTTATTTTTATTCTTCTTTTAGTTGATATGATGTATGATAATGATTTATTTATAAATATTGTACCATCATCCTTGCTTCCCTGGAATAAATCCCACTTTGATCTTGATGGATGACCTTTTTGTGTGTGTGTGTGTATAAACATAAATTATTTTATTTTATTTTTAATTAAAGTATCATTGATATACAATCTTATGAAGGTTTCACATGAACAACATTGTGGTTCCAACATTCACCCATATTATCAAGTCCTCACCTGCCCCCTGCCTCGCTGCCCACTACGCCCCCTGCCCTGCCCCATTGAAGTCAATGTCTATCAGCATACTAAGATGCTGTGGAGTCATTACTTGTTTTCTCTGTGCTGTACTGCCTTACCTGTGACCTACCTATATTGTGACTGTGAATTATAGTGCCCCTTAATCCCCTTCTCCCTTCTCACCCACCCTCCCCAGTCCTTCCCCTTTGATAACCACTAGTCCCTTTTCAGAGTCTGTGGGTCTACTGCTGTTTTGTTCCTTCAGTTTTGTTTTGTTTTTATATGATGGATGACCTTTTTGATGTATTTTTGAATTCTGTTTGCTAATATTTTGTTGAGGATTTTTGTATCTATGTTCACCAGGGATATTGGTCTGTCATTTTGTTGTTTTGTGGTGTCTTTTTCTGGTTTTGGTATTAGAGTGATGCTGGCCTCATAGAATGAGTTTAGAAATATTCCCTACTCTTCTACTTTTTAGAATACTTTAAGAAGGGTGGGTATTAGCTATTCTTACATGTTTGGTAAAATTCAGCAGGGGCTATGTTTTTGTGTGATGTAATTGCCCTAGTCTACTGAGCATCTCCTGTGAACTGGGTAGAACTTCCGTGGGGTAAACAATTATACTTACTTTGTAGGGTTGTGTGTGGATTACACGCGGAGGTTTGTTCCCATTTTACATATGAGGAAACTGAGGCTCAACTAGGTGAAATTTCTTTGCAGCTTTATGTTTCTGTTTCACAGGGCCTCACACAGCACAAGGCCTCACATAGCACAGATATTTGAATGACTGAAATCATAGTACCCAGCAGAGCAGTTACTTGGTCCTGCTCCCTGGGCATGTGGAAGAGACCCAGGCTTCCCCCCCTCTTCCCTTCCCTTTCCTGGCATCCCTGTTTTGGCCGGCAGTGAGGCCCTCAGGAGTCTGGAAGCCAAGTACAGAGCAGAGGAAGCCCACCAGAGGCCCCACCCTTGGTGGAGGGACATTCCAAGGAGCTAAAGAGCAATCTGAGAGGGCTTGAGTCAGATAGAAGTAGAGGGAGGGGTGGTGAATGGTGATGGAAATGTGCAAAAGCCCACCTCTGCTGTAATTAGCTGAGTTTTCAGTTGACCTCAGTGGGCAGAGGGGCTCAGCATCCCCTTGCCTCCTTTTGGTAGTTCCTCTAGTTCTATTTTTCCTTAGATCTCTCCAGTGGTGGATCTGCACCTGTTTCATTTTATACATCGGGCCACTGAGTCCGACAGAGGAAAAGACCTGCTCCAGGGCACACAGCCTATGCATGAGGAGAGCCTGGTGTAATAGACCGAGTGCTGCACTTGGGGTCAGACAGACCATGATCCCTTCCACCGCTGGCAGTATGGTGACCTTGGATGAGTTACCTCAATCTCTCTGAGCCTCAATTTGCTCATTTAAAAAATGGGGATATTAATAATCTCCACCCCATAGGGTTGATGTAAGGATTAAATGAGGAAATGAATGCACCTTGTCTGGCACAGTGCCTGGCAAGAATAGGTGTTCCAAAATGTGGGTTCATTTGTTTCTTTGGTGTTTGGCTCCTGTCTTTTTTTCAACTGTCCCCACTCCCTTTCTGCTCACCTTTTCTTGTCCCTCAGGCTCTTGATACCATGGGGGCAGCATGTGGTTCTTTTTCTTCAGAAGCAAGTGAGTGGAGAGAGAGTTCAGTGGGCAGCTCAGAACCTCAGGAATCATACCACTCAGAATCCAGAATCCACCTTAAAGGAGATAGTAAATTGATCCATGAGAGTGACCTGCTGGTTTCTGACTTCATTTAGAGTATGCAAGAGCTCTGGGAAGAAAACTGAATGCAGAGCTTGGAGACTGAGGTTCAAGTCCCAGCTATGCCACTGAGTGGATGTGTGATTCTGGGATGGTCCCAGGGGAAGTTCTGATACTTTAGATTTCTAATTATGTGACTTAGGGAGGAATAATTTGGCCCCGGGTGGAATGTGATGAATGAATATTCCTAATGAGAAGTGGAAATCATTTGTACTTGAGAGCTGTGCCTCAGATCAGAGTGATGGGGTACATGGCCAGGCTGTACGTTCCAGCAGGTTAAGTTAAAAGCTGCGGCCCAAGACTCTGAAACAGGAAGAAAAAGGAGAAAGTGCCAGGATATCTTTTCAAAGAAATATCTTCCAGCCAAATGGTGCAGCAGATGACTTCCAGGAATTTGGTCTTACTGTCTATCAAAGGTGAAGAGTTCACAGCAATCAAGGAAGCAAGAAGCCATGGGATGGAGTGGGGGAGCCCGGCCCAGGTGGCCTTAGACCAGCTGTTGAACGCCTCTGGGCCTCAGTGCCCTCATCTCTAACCTGGGGCTGATCTTTCTACCTAGGGTGGTCATCACAGGGACTAAATGGAGCACTGAGTGTGGAGCATCCCTCTCAAACACATGACCCCAGACTTGGAGGATCTGAATTCTGGTTCTGGTCCTGCTGGAGTGTGGCTGGTTTGGAGCTCAGAGAGGTAATCAGGCGGATTGCCAGTTTCCTGATGGGGAGCCAAGGGTGCCACTTAAGACCAAGGGTGCCCTGGCCAGGGTGATAACCTCACCATTTTGTTTCTTCTTCACACTTATTTATTGATCCCCTATTTATTGAATACATGTCAGGTACATAGTATTTTGCTGGTGCTGGGGTGAACAACAAGCCCTCCCACAGTGTGTAAGTTTGGGAGGCTCCACATCCACAGGCTCCTCCCCACCATGGGCCAGCCCCAGCCAGCAGCTCCCTAAGAGGAGAAGGGAGCAGACCTCCCTGCCACTCCACCCCATCCACACAAGCACCTCATCTGGTCCATTCATTCTACTGTCACTCACACTGTCCTTCCTCCTGCTGCAGTAGTCCAGACCACCAACCCATGCCAGGGATCCCAAATCAGCCTCCTCCCAGCACGTCCAATCCAGGTTCCACATGCCAGCCAGAGAGACCTCTCTAAAACACAAACCATGCCACTGCCCTGCCCAAGACTCCTCAATGGCTTCCTTCTGCCCCCAGCAGAGAGGATATGGCCCTTTGTGTGGTTTAGCAGGGGCCCTCATGCCTGGCCCTGCCCTTTCCAGCTTCATCCCTCAGGACTTCTTCAGACCAAACATTGCCTGGCAGTTCAGGATGGGCTATTTCAAGGCTCCATGGCATTTCTCGGCACCACCCCTTAGCGGGATTTTACCTTCCCTGCCAGCTCCTACTCAACTTTGACTATCATCTCCTCTATGAAGACATTTCTAAATTTCCTTTGGCAGAGTAGACTCCTTTTATCAGCTCTAAAAATAGTATTGGAAAAAGGAAGTGACCACCTAAGGTCACAACTGAAATGTGACACAAGCCCTATATATTAGTCTGCTAGGGCTGGCACAAAATACATAGATTCAGTAGCTTAAACAACAGACATTTATTTTCTCACAGCTCTGGAGGCTGCAAGTCCAAGATCAAGGTGCTGGCAAGGTTGGTTTATAGTGAGGCCTCTTTTTCTGGCTTGCAGATGGCCGCCTTCTTGCTCTGTCCTCACATGGCTTTTTCTCTGTGTATGCACAATCCTTGTGCCTCTTCTTCTATAAGGACACCAGTACTATTGGATTAGGACCCTATCCTTTAGCCTTATTAACTTTAATTACCTCTTTAAAGGCCCTATCTCCAAATACAGTCACTCTAGGGGCTAGGGCTTCAAGATATGAATTTTAGAGGGGCATAATTCAGTTAATAACACCCTTCTTGTTGGAGATCCAAAGCCAGCAAACAGAAATAGGTTCAGGGGCAATAGGAGACCATGTGTAACTGTGGCAGCAAAAGGTGGGGTTCAAGGAGGAGCTTGGTGGTTCAAGAAGGAGAGGAAGAAGACTGGGACATCCAGGGATGAGAGGCAGATGGTTTTAGAGGCCTAGGGTGAAGGCAGGGAGGGAGGGTGTAGGAAAATGGAAGAACCCATGGCCAGGATGCTCACCTGATCCTGATCTACTTGTTCACTGTGCATGGGCAATAATGTAATACTTGGCCTATTGCACAGGTGCATGCTTACACACATGTTGGCAACGAGCCACTATTGTATAAAAGGGTGACTGCTAGGTGCTTATGCATCAAGGTGGATTGTGGAGGCAGACCTAGTGCATGTGGATGCAGACCCATGGATGTGGATAGAATTTCAGTGCTCGACCAGCTACCGCAAGACTAAAGCTTGGTGTAAGACCTTTAACCCCAAATGTTCCATTGTTCTTATTTGGCCTCACTGAATCCAGAATGAACTTGCTGGAGCTGAGACCCTCCAGCACTACAGAGGCGCAGCCTATGTGGGGGTGTGCAGGCCGCACACAGTGTGAATATGCAGGCTGGGCTCTTCGGGGGGGTGAGTGAAGAGGAGAATGCTGAGTGCAGTCAGCCTTGACCTTGGGAGAGAGTGGGGCCCCCACCTGCTTACAGAGCATGTGGTCACTAAAAGCTGTCATCCAAGTGAGAGCTCAGCTCCTCTCTTCTAGCCCTTAGGACATCCTTCAACCCTTCAACATAGGAATGCACACCCCCATTTCTGGAAGTGGCAAAACCAGTTGCCTAAGTTAATTTTCTGGCAAGTAGCAGAGCCAGGACTTGATCTCAGGGATCCTGATCCCCAGTCTAGGGCTTTTTCTCAGTTAGGGGTCAAGACTAGGGTAAGGCAAGTGAGGTACCTAGGGTGTAAAGTTTAGGGAGGCTATTGCACAATTCTGAGGGTGAGTGTCTCCTTTCTTGTCTCCCCCTTGGAAGTTCCCATGGCCAGGATGCTCACCTGACCCTAATCTACTTGCCTACTGTGCATAGGCAATGATGTAATACTTGGCCTATTGCACAGGCACATGCTTTTGCACTCTCACCTTCCAGGTTGATATGAAGTTGAGAGGTTGATGTGAAAATTCTTTAAAAGCTTAACAGGAGTGAGGCACAATTGCAAATAATAGTCACTAGCACTTTTATAGTATGATGTGCATCTATAACCTTATAATGTACATACTAAATAAGGCAAGTACCACCACCATCATCCCAATTTGAGACATGAAGGAAAACGAGGCTCCAGGAGTCCCAGCACAGTCTGGCCTCCTCCTCAGTGGTGGCCCCTCTCTTCTCTCTAACCCTCTCAGCAGCGGAGGCAGCAGGCTGGGCTTGGCTTTGCTCCTAACCAAGTGGGAGGCATTGTGGTAACGGCCCTGCAGGTGAAATCAATTTAGTTAAAAGTATTGCCCTCTCCATCCCCTGCCTACATTAGAAGCCAGCCAGGCAGCATTATCTATTTTCACTCATCTCCTCACTTCATATGTCCCTTCGGTCCACTTTCAACCACTGGGGCACCTGGCACAGAACTAGAGTTGTCCTGGTAGAGAGGGGCAGGAGCATCTCTCCTCGCTGTGCTCTGCAGCTGAGGCCAGCTGTTGTCAGAGGCCAGAAGAGTTCAGCACTCATAGCTGGAACCCTGAGTTCAAGTCCTAGCTCTGCTACATCCTGACTGTATGACCTGGGCAAGTCTCTAAGCCTTTCTGAGTCTTCTTATCTTTTCTGTGAAGCAGGTAAAATAATTTTGCACTCCCACCTTCCAGGATATGAGGTTGAGAGGTTGATGTGAAAATTCCTTAAAAGCTGAAGAGGAATGAGGCAAAATTGTAAATAATAGTCACTAGCAGTTTTATAGTACTGTGTGCATCTATAACCCTATGATGCATATGCTAAGTAAGGCAAGTACTACCACCATCTTCCCAATTTGGGAGATAAAGGAAACCAAGGCTCCAGGAGTTAAGTAGTTTTCTTAAGGGCACACAGCTAACAAACTGTAGGGTTAGGTTCAAAACTGGCAATCCAGCTCTAGACAGGTGTTCTTATATATCTATCTATCTATATATGTATGTATACACACACACACACACACACACTTACACATGTATATATATTTTTAAATGGGTGCTCTTAACCACAATGCTATTTTTTCTTCTGTAAACTTTCCCAGTTATTTTAAATGTTAATTAAGAATGATCACTAGCTTACTAAAGGCCAGGCACTTTATCTACATTTTTTTTGTTTGCTCTTTCCAAGAATATGGAAGTTATTTGCCCATTTTACAGATGAGAAAATTAAGACTTAAAGAGGGGAATCTAGCTAGTGAGTGGAGAATCAAGACTCAAACCTAGGTTTGTTCTAAAAATAATAACAAGAGTAATCACAATATGATGGTATTCATATTTGTGACAGTTAATAGCTAGACGCTGCTCTCAGGGTCAGGATAACCTGCATTCTCATCCTAGTCCTGCCTTTGATCTCCGTGTGACCTTTTGCAAATCTTGCCCCTCTTGGGATCTCACACTGCAGTCTCTGGTTCTCAGGTCCCTCCAGCCCTGACAGGTGGTGATTCACCAGGGTTGGCAGTCTGAGGGCAGCTTATTTCCTTAGATGGAGGCATTTGTTATCTGTACATTGGAAATATTTCTGTGTCTCAACCTACTGAACAAGCCTAATAATAATATGAAAAAAAGCCATCCTTGAAAGGGAATTGTTATTGGAAATATTTAGATAAAACACTGTTTGTTCCCAGCCCTTGCTCCCTGCTGGAATGGCAGGTCACTTGGACTGGGGTTTTGGGGCATGAGCCGCTGTGCGGGGTGGGGGTGGGGAATGGAGCTGGCCCACTCTCAGCTGGCCTCGGAAGGAATTCCCAAGGTCTTCTGGAGGTGGGGTACTCTTCCCACCCTGTAGGCATGTGCGCAACAGATCTCTGGGGAAAGGCTAACCCTTCAGTCCCGATGTTACCCTACAGTCCTGAGATGCACAGTAACTTGCCCAAGGTCACTCAGCAAGATGGTGGCAGAGCCAGAACTACAGTCCACATCTTGTTTCTTTCCATGGTAGCACATGATCTTCTGGACCAATGATAATGTCACCTCACCTGGCTTTAGTAGCCGGTGCCATGCGCAAGCCTTGTCAGGAATTAATAACTCTTTGGGTCCTGCCACTGAGCGAGCCCAAGATTACTATCACTCTCTGGTCTGGACAGATACCGGGGGCTGGTGCTGGTTATGTGGCCGGGCAGTACAAGCGCTTGGAGTCAGGCAGGGTAACGGGAGCGTGATGGGTTTGGTCTTGGCCACGTGACTTCCTTGTTAGTGTGTTACTTGTGGTGCCTCCATTCTCCCAGCATGTTTTGACCTCAGATTCCTCAATTACGCATATAACAGTACTCTTTGTTCTCCATACCCCATTCACAAGGGCACTATGAGGATCAATTACATGAAGAAACAAAAAGTGGTCGTAAATTAAAGGATGGTAATAGTAACAATAATACTTTGCCAGCGTTTACCAAGCACTTTCTATGTGTATGTTAGTTGAAGTATTCGGGCTTTTTGCTGGAACACACAACCTTCAAATATCAGAGGATTAAAGAACAAAGGTTTATTTCTTGCTCTTGATAGTCAGAGGTTGGCCAAGTGGCTCGCAGGAGGAATTCTTTTCTGACTTTACTCCAGGAATCTTTCCCTTCCAGCCTCAGTGAGATGGGTGAGAGAAGCATTGAGGATGCATGGTGGACTCAGGGCCGAGGCTGGAAGTGCTATGCTGCACTTTGGTCCACATTCCACTGGCCAGAATTCAGTTCCATAGCTCCTCATGGGAACTGGGAAATGAAGTCAAGCTGTTTGCTTAGGGAGAAATTGAACCTATTTGCTGGACACATGGTATTTTCTCACCACAGTGGCCCTCATTCCTTGTTAATCCTCACGACAATCCTCTAAATGGATTTACTATCTTTTTTTTTCCAGATGAGAAACAGAGACTTAGAGAGATAAAATTGCCTTACTAATGATGCAAAATTAATGGGACGTTGGTGATCTGACTTCTGTCTGTCTGGTTACACAGTCCGTGCAATTTAATTTTTTTCCAGAGAGAACTTCCAGCTGCAGGTGGATCAGTTTAACTCCTGTTATTTATTGAATGCTCACTATATGCTGATCACTGTGCTATCTCCTATAAAATGTCATAACCATTCCTTTTGCTGTTCTCCATGCCTAGATTACCTTAATCTCCCCAGCAATTCTGTCTAATCTTTAAGGCTCACCTTCAGACTGTACCCTTCAGGAAGTTTTCCCCTGATTACCCCCGGGAATCACTCCTTTCTGAGCCTCTCTTGCTCTAGCCTCAATTCCAGGAATAGTGTTCAGGAGAAAGGGGTAAAGTGAATCCTTTTCTCAGGAATTGACAACAAAAGTTTATGGCTAGGAAAAGACGCCAAGTTCACACATTTTAAAGAGACTGACCAGTAGTCAGGGCTATTGCTAAGAGGCTTCTGCTTTAGAAAACCAGCCCCACTCTGACCTCTTCCCAAAAGTTGTTACTCCTAACTCATTCTCCTGAAAGAGAAAGAGGGTTTTCCCTCCTTGAGACAAGCCCCCAGGAAAGGGTAGACTGACATTTTGTTTCTCCACTTGGCAACCTGGCCTGGGTGTAGAAGCAGAAGAGAGATGGGTGGTGGTTCGGTAAGAGAAAATGGGCAAGGGCAGCCGCTCTACCCCAGCCAAGTCTCCCATGTGCTCACAGGCCTCTGAGTGGGGCCCACAGATGTCAGATGAGATTAGGGATCGTATGCAGTGAGAGGCGTCAGGGGTTGAGTGGTGAGACCATGATGGGGGGAGCAGACAATGGCAAGGCAAGTTTCAGTGGGGATCACCAGTGTGCAGGGGAGCTGCTTGGGGAGGGCCTTCCTTAGCAGAGTTTATGGGAACCTCCCCACCACCCATAAGGACCCCACAGAAAACAAACCAGGGCAGTGGCCAGGCCACAATCAGGAGTGAGCTGTCACATTAGGAGTCCACTATGGCCTGTACCCCTTCCTCTCCCCAGTACCAGAGCAGCAGAGATGGCCGAGGAGGTGAGTGAGAGCAGACCCTCCCACACAACTAGAACCAGATGCTTGAACTGGGTTAGGAACGATGTAGGGGTGGGGGTTAGGGACTGACAGGGATGGGGTAGGAAGAGATTTGAATGATACATAACATTAAAAATATGATAAGTAAATAGGATCAAGTCCTAAAGAACCTAATTAAGATTGTTTTAATAACTGACAGTTATGTCCTCAGACAAGAGTTTGTTAAGGCAGCCTGCTACTCAGCAGGAAAAAGGAGGGTTCAACAGAGCACAGTTGGTAGCAGTTATTGGACAGATAAAACTAGTCCAGGTTTATACCCCAGTGAACTGAAACTCCACAGTAAATCAGTTTCATACTCATCCATTTAGCTACTCTTTGCTGAGTTTCTAGTCTTTGTCAGACAATGCTCTTGGCAACGGTGATTGCAAGGAGCTTATCCTAGTGAGGAGACAGACAAGTAAAAGAGGACCTGTTCAGAAAATAACAGCAGACACACAGACTCCAAGAAGGGACTAGAGGTTATCAAAGGGGAGGGCTGGGGGAGGGCGGGTGGAGAGGGAGGGAGAAGGGGATTGTGGGGTATCATGATTGGTGCACATGGTGTGTGTGGGGTCACCAGGAAGACAGTGTAGCTCAGAGAAGACAAATAGGGACTCTGTGGACTGCAATGGGGTATGGGGGGGACTCGATAATAAGGGTGAATGTAATAACCACATTGTTTTTCTTATGAAACCTTCATAAGAGTGTATATCAATGATACCTTAATTAAAAAAATTGAAAAAAATAAGTACCTGTTCAGTGTGATAAATGCCATGAGATAAGGTGGTAGAGTACATTGGGGCATGAAGGAGAGACGGAGTTAGTTATGTTGTGTGTGTTAGGGGAGGGGTTTGGAAGATTTTTTGGAATATTGAAGGATGAGTGGGAATTGACTAGGCAGCTACACTGGGGATTGATATCCATGTACAAAGGCACAAAAGCATAAAATAATGCGACACATTAGGGGAACTGTGAGGAGTGCGTAAGAGTAGTCCATAAGGGATGTTCATTATTACCATTTTGCTTCTTATTTTTATCTCCTTTGCCCAAATGGATTGTAAGCTTCTTCATGGAAGGGCAATGTCAAATCTCAATTTTATCCCCTTGCTACACCAGCATAGGTAGACAAATGCAACGCAGAGCTGCTTTCACTGGAGGTGATCCAGCAGAAGTTGTATGATTCTCAGGGCTTGTGGAATCCTGCAGTGGGAAGGAGGTGGATGGGCCCCTGTGTGGCTTAGGGCAAGTCAGAACCTTCTCTAGGCCTTAGTTTCTCCTGTTTGTAAGAAAGTTGAGCATATGACCAGATCAAGATGAGTTAGCTTGAAAATAGCTTGAATTTAGAATTTGGGAGACAAAGGCAGTGGATTGGAAGTCAGGAATCTTGGTTCCCAGTTCTAGCTTTGTCATTGGCTAAGTGTGTGACCTGCCCTTTCCCATCCAGGCCTCAGTTTCCCTTTCTGCAAAATGCAAAAGTAGCACACTCTATCTCTAAAGTCTTTTTTAGCTCCAACTTTTGTGCGTTCACTGAATTCAGTTGACCTTGTCCTGGCCTGGTGTCCTTTCTCAGAAAGGCCTCACTTTCCTTAATGTTCTTCAGACACATTTTCAAACTCTAAGGGGTAAGGGAGGGAGATTAGGGCCAGGAGAGGGTATTTGAGTGAGGCAATGAATATTTATAACAGACGCTCCCACCAGAGGACACATTAAGTCTTGCAGCATAACAAAACTGAATTACCATGAAATAAACTTTCTTAATTAAACCAATTAAATTTCTTCCCAGTATGTAATTTAGAAAGTCTGATAAACCCTGGTTGAAAAGGTTTGTTTTAGCCTTAAGCTGGCTGGAAAGCAGGAACATCTGGTTGGTGGCGGAAAGGCCTGTTTAGGCTCCAGGCCATGGAGGCAGCACCGTGGAGCTATCCGTGGTTCTGAAACAGCCTGTGTGTCACAGCCTCGGTACAGGACCCAGGCAGGCCAGGGTCCAGGGGCGCTTAGGAGATGCACGTTGAGCGCAGCATCTTCTACTCTAGGCATAGTGCACTTTCCTATTTCTATGCTTGACAGCAGCCACCCAAAAGTTAATCATATATTCTCCCCACCCCCACAGACTGACTACAATTTGAAAGATGCTGTGAATTTTCTTGTTCAAGGAGTCCTAGACTCTCATAGCTGGGAAGCATGGCCTGGTCCAACTTCCTCATCATAAATAAAGGAAATTGGTCTTCAAAGAGTTAAAATGACTTGACCCAAGGTCTCACAGTGACAGACTTGAGATTTAAGACTAAGTCTCTGACTCTAAATACAATGTTCTTTTTACTAGGATGTTCCTGTAGGGAGAGAAGACTTTGAGGGCACGAGCCATGCATGTTTCACCTTTATTTTCATCTGGAACCTTTATTAGGTCTGGAAAAGTTTTTGATCAAATGATTATGCATGCTCTTTCTATTTCTCCACAGTCAAATGCATTCAATAGCAACCATACCATAATACGAATTATACTAACACAATCCTTCATATTTATAAAGTTATTATAGTTAACAAAGTGCTTTCTGTCTGTTATCTAATTTGATTCCCACAGTAATACTGGAGGCAATACAATATCATTTGATGCCAAAAGAAACAGAGGCTCAGAGGTATAGTGGCTTGTTCAAAGACACATGGAATGTCAGTGAAGAAGCTTGGAGTAAGATCCAGCTCTCCTGATTCCTAGTCATGAACCCAGGCTGCACTTAGTACACTGGGGGGCAAAAACAGAAGGGTAGTACATAGCTCCTGCTCTTAAACTTTAATCCAATTGTGCTACACCATCCAATGTGTGGAAACAAGGTACAGGTACTCAGGAAACAGGTAATGGATGAGGTGGTACAAGCTAAGGGCTGGTGAGTGGCACAGATAGTGACTGCTCTAACATTTCAGGAGAGGCCTGTGGGAGATTTGAAAAGTCCTCAGACAGCAGTTGGGACCCAGACAGGCACTGAAGGGTGAGTGTGATTTTGATAGGTAAGGAGAACACCAGTATGAAATCAAACAATTTTAATGTGGAAGAAACTTTCTCCTACTCCTTTATTTTGTATACAGGGAAACTGAAATTGAGAGAAATGAGGGACTTGTTAAATATTATAAGGCTATAAGGCCATCTATACCAGACTTTCATGTATTGACACTGGGGACACAGGGTTGGTAACACAGAGTCCCTGCCCTCAGAAGGCTCCCAGACTAGTAGAAGGAGGGACATAGAAACAAGTAGGTGCCTTCCAGTGTCACAGAGGTGATGACAGAGTCTATGTGGAGCCCTCGTGCAGTTGCAAAGCAGGGAGATACTCGTTTTATAGAGCAGCACACTCCAGATTCAAAAGACTTCATGTGAACTGGTTAAGGGCAATCAAGGTCAGGTACCAAATGCCAAAATCCTCTCTCAGCTTCTGAAACCAGCGACGAGAAGGAGTTTCTGCCTAGGAGTGCCTTAAGCTAGAACAATGGAGATGAGCAGACTCTGAATCTGGAATCTGAAGGGCTGAGTTCCAGCTCTGGCTCTGTCTCATTTTGGATGTGTGGCATTGGACTCCCACTTCCAGGAGATCATTGTTTCATTATGAAATCGAGATAAGGCCTACTTTTCCCTTTTTAAGAGTCATGGGGATGATCAGTGGAAACATCTAAGTAAGTGCTTAGTTGATTATAAAATGATAAAGCTATATATATATATATATATACACATACATACATATATATATATATATATGTTAATTATTATTATTCCTCCTCTGCAGAGCTAATGCAGAAGAAAAGGTCCTGGATTGTAGTTGAGTCACCTCTTTGGGCCCATCCTCTTTTGTCTCTGGAATGAGGTAATGCCTTTCCTATCTACTTTACAGAAATGAGGTGAAAGTGAAATGAAGCAAAGTGAAAAATACCCACAGTGGTAAAATGATAAATGCAAACAAACAAAAAGTGTGACTGTATTCCTGGATGGGGATCAGTGATTGAGTAGAAGGCAAACGGCATTGTTTCTGTAAACTCGCCTTTGTACCTTGAATCCATTTACAAAGAGTATTCAGAGTCATTATTCCAACCAATTCCCTCAACAGCTCTGTGAGATGAGCTACAGGGATAAGCCTCTCACAGAAGAGAAGACTGAGACTGAGAGGAAGTGATGAGCCCAGAGGCTGAATCTCAGTATAACCTCGGAGTGATCTCCCTTCCTTCCTTACCAGCCAATCCTCACTTGCCTAGTGCCCAGAACTCTGTCTTCATGCAAGTCAGTTTGGAAGGCAGGCCAGAGTCATGTTCTCTTGGATTTTCCCCTTGCCTTGGAGAGCAGTGCTGGTCTTTCCCTCCATTCAGTACTTAGCACTAGAGGTGCTTAGTAAAATCTCTTTCCCAGAAATGGGATGGAGGTCCAACCTGCATGGGTGCCCCTGCAAACTAGTAAATGGACTAACTGTACCTTTTTCTTTGCTCAAAGGGTCACAGATGGGACACTGGCACAGCAGGCACATCCCTTAGGATGCTTTCAGCTGCTCAGGCTGTCTCAGCCAAGATATGCTCTCCTTTGTCCCTGATCTCAGTTGAGGACTATCTTCCTTGTTATGCTGGCAGGAACCTAGAGGTTATTTTTCACTTCTCTGTTCATGTCCCTTCTTTGCTGAAACCCTCCAGTGGCTGGATTAAGCCAGTCCCCATGTGTGTTCCCTTCCCCATAAAGATCCTAAAGAATAAAGAAGAGGAGAATCATTCTATTTTGGGGTCTTGGGACATAATTGAGTTGTGTTTTGTTAGGAGGTTTATTGCAAAGAATACGTGGGCACAGAAGTTTTGGAAATTGTGAAGTTGGAGCCTTCAATGGGACTGAATATACAGAATCCAGGGAGAAGGGCTTAGCTGAGTCTTCTCTCCTCAGGGGCAGGATCTGGGCATGAAGTATACAGATCCAATTAGGAGGGGAAGGGATTATTAGGACCAGAGCTGGTACAGGCACAGGAAATGCTAATGCCTTCCTCCTGGGGAGCAATTATTGGCAGATGGTTATCTTTCCAGGCCAGGCCAGGCACCCCTTCTTTCAGAATGCCTTCCTGACCTCTGGGCTGTGTTGGGTGGTTCTCCTCTGGGCTCTCTGATCCCTGGGCTTCTCTCTGTCCCAGCCCTTATCACACTGTATTGTTATCTGTGTTAGTGACTATCTCCCTCCTCTAGACCGCAAGCAGCTCTGATACTGGTTCTGATTCATCTTTGTATCCAGCTCCCAGCACAGGGCCTGGGCACCCAGTGGGTTTGGACTTGTGGTTAGGAGCATGGGCTTTGAAGTCAGACTGTGTGTTTGAGTCCCAGCTTGACCACTCACTAGCTGAAGATCTGGGTCAGTCACTTAAACTCTCTGGGTCTTCATTTCCTCATCTGTAAAGTGGGAGTAATAACAGTGATTATCTCAGAGGGTTGTTACAAGGATTAAAAATATAAAGCATTTCAAACAGTGCCTAGCGCAGAGTAAGGACTATGTAAGGGTTGGATATTATTATTTAAATCCTGGTTCTGTATTTTGCGTCTTCACTTAAAGCAATTCCACCTGCATTAGGAGGCATGCCTCCCTTCCCTCTGCCAGGCTATGGAATGAATTCCAAGTGTCTGGGGCTGGAGGGCAGGGCAAGCCAAGGAAGATTGCACAGGGGAAGTTATAATTGTTTTTGCAAAATTTAACACTTAATGAAGTCTCTGTGTTCTGTGACTTGAAATGCAATTAGGCTGACTCTTCCTTTCTTTACTCCTAATCTGCTCATGTGATGCCCATCACTTGGGTCCAGAGGATGCTGAGAGGCATTAGTGCTCTGTCTAGCAACAGGAAGGCAAACTAGCCTTGCCTGGTCTGTGTTGAGTGGCCTGGGTGGGAGGGGAAGTTGGAGGGTAGTTGGTGGAGAAGGGTGAGCAGAAAGTACCAAAATGCTTCCTCCTGGGGAGGCTATTAGTAGGATAGTCCTGCTGGATATGTCTACAGGACACAGGGTCTGGTACTCTATAGATGTTAAATAAAATAAAACACACCCTCAATCGATCTGGTGAGGCAGGAGTCCTGGAATGACTTTTGGAGTCTGGCAGTTTTGGCTCTGCCATTTACTGGTATATGACCTTTGGAAATTCATTTGCCAAATTCACTCAAATGGCAAAATTCATTTTATTCATTAAATTTACCATTTAAGCCTCAGTTTCTTTTTGTGGAAAATGAGAGTCTTAAAGTCAATGTTCTCAAATGAAACTAAAATCAGCATTCTTAAACTGAAACAAATTCCCAGGCCTCACCCTAAAGACTTTACTTAATAGGGCCAGGAATGGGGCTCAGGAATCTGTACTTCTAATAAGCAGCTAGGTGATTGTGACACATGGACTACATTCCATGTGAACAAATTGGTTCTTCCTGGATTTAATACGTTACAGGTCCATGATTTTCTTAAGATTAAGTTAAAACACTGATCATTTTGGGCCTCTGTTATTTTTAGGATAAAGTTCTACTTTCTGAACCTGGCTTGGGTGCTGACCCCCAGCTTCATGTCTGGACTCATCTCATGATACTGTCCTCTTCCACATTGTACTCTGCACAAAGACTGCTTGCAGCATGTGTGTTTCCCACCTTTACCCCTCTGCTCAAGCTATTTCCCTTTATGGTGCATTTTCCCCTTTTCTTTATTTTAAGGCCTTGTTCAGTGTCTTGCCTGAGGAGGGTTCCCCTGGGCAAGTTCATTCTGGATTGGTAAGACCAAAAACAACAGAATCTTGAGGTAAAAGGGTTTATAGCAAGCTTTATTTTCCCCGTGGCAGGTTGATTGCTAAAATCATGTCTGCCTCTAGAGCGTTTGCAATCCATTTCCAACTCTGCCTCTGGGCAGAGCACTGGGTGGGGCTCTTTATATAGGAACACCAAAAATAATGGCTCATTGTCAATGGGTGTGTAAGCATTAGCCTAAGCAGAAGGCCAATTATATAATCAAGTAGATCAGGATCAGGAGATGATCCTGGCCATAGGAACTTTGATTTTCTCTACACTCAGTCCTACTTCTTGAAAGTCTTGCATAATCACTCCAGTCACAGAGATTCTGTTTTCCTCTGAGCTACAGAAGCACTGACACTTGGTACCACTCACTGGTCATAGGCAGACTGCCTTGTATGGTTATTTAGTTACCTTAGATTTATCCTGTCCCTTCCTCCCTATTAGACTATAAGCTCCTGGATTAATTCATGTCTCCCCATCTTGTCAATGGGTTTCAACCCTGGGCAAGTTCACTATGGATTCAGTGAGACTGAGGAATGACAATGGAATGTTCATGGGGTAAAAGGGTTTATTACCAGGTTTGCTCTCCTGGTGATAGGTTGAGAACTAGAATTATGTTTGCATCCAACAGTCTGCAGGTCTGTAAACCTCCTTCGTCTCTGCCTCCACCCAGAGCTGGGCAGAGCTCTTTATGTGACTCAGTCAATAATGGCTCATTGCCTCTGGGTGTAGAAGTAGTACCCTAGCAGCAGGCCAGTTACATCATCAAGTAGTTTAGGTTCAGGTGAGGATCCTGGCCATAGGAACTTCAGTTTTCCCCACACTCTACCCCTCCAGGATTCTTCCCTCACAGTCTACACACTCTCAATCTTCCGCAGTGGTCCCTGTGTGAGAAAGCTGGAGCACTGTAACCAGATTCCACAACAGCAACAGAGGATAACAACAACATAGAGATAATAACAAAAATTATGATACAGGTAACAAAAATTATAATAATCCTCAAACCTGAGGAGGTTATTTCAGCTATATTCAAAACCAGTCCTACTCAGGTGAGTTCATGACTCACACTTACTAGTGGTACAGATAGGGAGCTCCATGCACCCCAACGAGTAGCAGTTTTTTGCTAGGGTGTGTGTCCAGTCCTCAGACACCTTAAGGGCTATAAGACACATGTTTTAATGACACCAACATAGGCAAATCTTGTCCATCAGGTAGGATGCATGCAAGAGAGTGGTCCAGTGATAGGACTGTAGCAGGAAGGGGATCCCGTACAGGTCTAGTATACCATACCTTTACTCCTCTCCCCATGGGGATTACTGAAGGGTCTATATATAGTGCTGCTGGAGGTGCATGCACTGGCCATATGATAAAACAAAACTCCTTGGTAAGATACTCCTACCTTCTGGCCATTTAGGATATACTACTGTGATCTTTGGGAGCCACTCTGCTGTTACTGCAGGAATACACAGGAGGCCAAATTTCAAGCCTTGTCCCCAAGGTGCCAGGAGGGCCAGCCATTGTTGGTCCATGTGTTGAAATGTCCAAGGCCACATCCACTCAATGGAGTCTCCAGGGTTTAGTGCAGTTGGTGCTGGCAGCAAGATATTATTCTGGTGGCGAAACCTCAGCTTCAATGATTCCTCCTTGGTTTGTACTTGCAGTTGTACAGGGGAGGCAATAATATGCATTATCATGTCTATGGGGCTCAGTGGTCCCTTTCAGGGTTTCTTGTTCAAACACCATAGCACTGTTCATAAGTGGACCGACCATCCCTGTGGACTATTGGTGTCTGATTTCAGTCCAGATTTTAACAAACCATTATACCTCTCTATCATGCCTGCTGTGGTAGGATTGTATGGCACATGAAACTTCCATTTGATTCCTAACTGCTGCACACATTCTTGTAGTGCATGTCCAATAAAGTGGGGGCCTTGATCACTTTCAAGTACCTGTGGTTGGCTATAGGCTGCAAAGAGATGCTCCAGGCCTCTTTTGGTTGTCCTTTGGTCTGTACAACATGAGGAAAATGCAACCAGAAGTCCAGTAGCTGTGTCCACACAAGTCATGGCATACTGGTACCCTTCTGACATGGGCAGAAGCCCAATAGAGTCTATGTGCCACCTGATGAGAGGTATAGGCCTCTTAGCTATTGTCCCGTATTGCTGTGGAAATTGGTGTAAGTCCATTTTAGAGCATAGAATGCACTCCTGTGGGGCTTTGCTGACTTCTTATCAGGGCCATTTCATTGATGGGTTCCGTATCCAGCAAGACGTGATACATGGCACCCAACTGTTTTTCTATCAAGGTGTATCATACCTCTGCTCCTTTCCAGAGTTGTGACTGGAATCTGAAAGTTTGGCAAGTTCATTCAAGCCTCTGCCAGAGACCATAGCCATAACTGTTCAATCATATGAACATCCAGCTCACAGGGCCTTGATGGGTCTATTACACTCAAGGCCTGCATGACCTTGACTGCCCATTTTGCTGTAGTAAAGGCAGATGCACATGTCTCATCCCAGTCCCACCTGCTGTCCTTTCATGCCAAATGGTATAAGGGCTTCCGAATTTGCCAAGCATGGTATAAACACTCTCCAGTAGCCTAGAAGACCCCAAAACTCCTGTAACAATGCCACAGTTATAGAATTAGGAAAGGCCTGGACTTTACCTATGACTGCTTCTGGTATAACTTTAGTTTAACCCTACCCTGACGACCCCCAAGAATTTGACTGACAAACCAGGTCCCTGAACCTTGGTGCTGTTCACAACTCATCATTTCTCCTGTAGATGTTGCAGCAGTCTAGGTGCTGCACCTTCTAGATCTGAAAGAGAATCAGACATGAGGATAATATCATCAATATAATGGTACAGCCACAATGTTGGCAGTTTCTCCCATGCTGCCAAGTCCTGGGCTACAAGTCCATGACAGATGGTGGGGCTGTGGAGGTATCCCTGTGGAAGGACAGTGACTGTCCATTGCCACCATCCCACATGAAGGCAAAGGGTTCCTGACTTTTCTGCTCTATATCAACGGAAAAGAAGGCATTAGCAAGATCTACAACATAATGGTATGTTCCTAGTTTGTGACTGAGGGTCACCCATTGCATAAATGGTCTATTTTATAATTTGTTAAAACTGGAAACAATTTATAGCTATTACTTAATGTTACTGTAAAACATTATTATATACTTTAATAATTATTACTTTTATTTCCCTGAGCTCTTTTTTTTTTACCCTTAGTTATTTAAGGGAAAGTATGCTCATGCTCACTTATATCTGCTTAATAGACTTCTATCAGGTCTGCAATAGAAGGGATGGCAGCATGCACAGGGGTATGACTTAATTCAATTTTCTGTAATCCACAGTCATATGCCAGGAGCCATCCCACTTTTTTACTGGCCACACTGGGGAATTGAAAGGACTGTGGATGGGCTTTATAATATCCACCTTTTCCTGGAGGCTTTCTCCAATTTCTTTATACCCTCCAGGCAGTTTGCATTGTTTGGTCTTTACAACCACTGGATATGCTTTCAATAGCAGAGGGGCTGGTGCCTCAGGTGCCACCCCTTTATCCTTCCCCAGCTCCTCCATTTCTGGGGCTGATGGCACCTTTCTCTCCACTTCCCTGAGTGTCTCTTCTGCTAAACCGTTTACCTTTTCTACAGTGCCTTGCAAAAATGCTAGCTCAGTCTTCAACAGCTCTTTTGCCTTCTCAATACTTCGCAGATGGCTTTCTCACGTTGCCTATTCCTGTGCTTCCCTCAGAAGTACGACCTTCTCCTCCATGGCCTTTGCCTCCTTCCGGGCACCTGGCAGTGCTGCTGTCTCATCTGTAAAGAATCTTTTACCTCCTCTGATGGACATCACAGCTCACGTTCTTGCACTGTCTCTTCTTGTGCTTTTTGCAGGGTCTGTCCTTCTCCTTCGTGGCCTTTACCTCTTTCATGGTACCTCACAGCAACACAGTTTCATTTTTTAACAAATCTTTCACTTCTTCCACAGCACCTGGCAGCTGGCATTCTTGTGCTGCCTCTTCTTGTATCAACATCCTTTCATTCTTCAATGAATCCACAGCAGTTTGCAGCTCACAGTCTTGTGATTCCATTTCTCTGTCTCTTTCAGGAGCATGTTCTTCTCATCTATAGACTTTAAATTCTGTGAGAAACAGCCAACTTACAGTTCCTGCTGCCTCACAGGCACTCTGTTTCTCCAAGGACCTCCTTATTATACCAAGGGCCCCTTCTACTGCCTCAGGTGTCACCTCCCCCTGCCTCCAGTCCTGGGGTGGGCCCAGCCCTCTAGGAGGCAAGCCACCTCAGACCACATGCTCACTGGGGGACACTCGACTGTCTCCACACTCATAGGGGCAGCCCACAGAAGTGTTCCTCCCATAAGGGCAGCCTGTTCTGTTCCTTGGTCAACAATAAGTCCTGCAGACTTTGCCAATGTCTTGCCAATGGATTCAGCCCTGGGGCAAGTTCACTATGGATTCAGTGAGACTGAGGAATGACAATGGAACATTTTTGGTGGGGTAAAAGGGTTTTTCACCCAGCTTGTTCTGCCAGTGATAGGTTGAGCACTAGAATTATGTCTGCATCCAACAGTCTGCAGGTCTATAATCCTCCTTCATCTCTGCCTCCATGCAGAGCACTGGGCAGATCTCTTTATATAGTGACTCAGTCAATAATAGCTGATTGCCTATGGATGTGGAAGCAGTAGCCTAGCAGTAGGCCAGTTACATCATCAAGTAGTTTAGGGTCAGGTGAGGATCCTGGCCATAGGAACTTCAGTTTTCCCTCACTCCCTAACCCTGCTTTCAGTTAGCAGAACATCACAGATGTACAGCCAGTGTCTGAAGTTTAGTGCTTCCCTCTTGCTTACAGTATAGGGCCCTAGGCTCTGAGTTTGCTAGTTGGTTGTCCATCCTGGGGTGTACCAAATTTGTTGTTTGTTTCCTAGCTGGGAAATAAACTAATAACCAGCCACAGAATAAAAGATTTCATTACTAGGAATATTATTTTCACTTCTAATCTTAACCATCCTGAAATTGTCAACCATGCATAAATGGTCTATTTTATAATTTGTTAAAACTGGAAACAATTTATAGCTATTACTTAATGTTACTGTAAAACAGTATTATATAATTTAATAATTACTACTTTTATTTCCCTTAGCTCTTTTTTTTTTTACCCTTAGCTATTTAAGGGAAAGTATGCTCATGTTCACTTATATCTGCTTAATAGACATAATTACACTGTTACGGGGTGTCCGTGGAGGTGAGTTTACTGAGTTTCCTGGGCCCTGAAAGCCCCACCTAAGACTCCTTTGTTGTCCCCCACCCACCTCCCGCAACCTAAGTCACACAGCTGTCATTAATTTTGCATGCTAACAGTGCTATTACTTCAATAAATAATTATGATTTTCAATTAAGGAGCCCAGGACCTCTGGGCCCCAAGCTGACCCAGACACCAAGAGGCCCCATGGCCCCAGGGGTATAGAAGCTGCTGCAGCAATGCCCTTAGCTGGACCAGCCAAACTGCCCCAGATTAGAAAGGCTTTCCAGAACCTGGGGCCTTGGACCCTTTTTGCCCACTACTCTCACTGCCAATCATTGTAACTTGGGGAAAGTCACTCTGGACTGGGAGTCAGATGAAGTATTACTAGTTCCATAGTCATTTTTTGCATTCTATACCAGTGCTTCTTAGACATGAATGTGTCTATGAAGCTCCTGCAGATCTTGCTAACATGCAGATTCTGACTTGGAAAGTCTGGGGTGGGTCCTGGGATTCTGAATTTCTAGTGAGCTCTCAGGTGATGCTGATGCTGATGATTCACAGGCCACTTAGAGTATCAAGGAGCTAAGCCATGAGTTTCCCCCTTGAAGCCTCAGTTTTTTATATTCAAGCTGAAGGTGCTAGACTTAGTGATCTCTGAGGACCTATCTAGCTCTGATTTTCCATGATTCCATAATAAACAATAACATTGTCTTTTGTAGCCAATGTTTATGTCACCTTTTTCTTAAGAGCCAAAATGCAGAAACAACCCAAATGTCTGTCAAACTAGTGAAATGATAAACAAATTGTGGTATACCCATATGATGTAAAACCACTCACTAGTAAAAAGGTCTGAACAACCAATACATTCAACAACATGGAGGAATCTCAAATACCTTATACTAAGTGAAAGAAGCAGGATACAAAATATGGCATGTGTTATTCCATTTATATGAAATTCTAGAAAAGGAGAACTATAAGGACAGAATCAGATCTGTGGTTGCTAGAGGCCACGAGTGGGGCAAGGTATTTATCAGAAGGAAGCATAAGCAAAGTGCGGTAGAAAAGGTGATAGAAATGTTGTGCTGGTGGTTACGTGACTGGATACATTTGTCAAAACTCATTAAATTATACACTTGAAATTGGTAAATTTTACAATATACAAATTGCACCTAAAGAAAGCTGATCAAGAAAATAACTCCCAAAACCAAAACGCATAGCTACTCTTTATTGAATATCCAGTATGTGCTGGCATTTTACAGAGATTGCTTACTTTCTTTTTCATACCCCTTCAAGGTAGGATTACTTCCTAATGAGCTCAGAGGAAACTGACAGGAAGAGGTAGGATTTGAACCCATGACTCCCGGACCTGGGCTACTTCTGGAGGTCTGCCTTGGATCCCACACACTTAGTCCTTTCTTGCAGCCTAATGAGTTCTAAAAGGTATCCTGGACATGCCTGGCTACTGGCCTCTCTACCAGGGGACTTTTATTTTAGGAGGTATTGTTATACATCTGCTTACTGAGCATGGAACCCACTTTGGTTAGAACATGACCCTAAAGTGACATTGGCAGCCTGGTGTGTTTATAGTACATCATCAATACACACATTGTTTTATTTATTTTTAATTAGAAAAAAAGGTTTTTCTGGGAGCCACAGTGTTTGGGGAGTGGGGAGAGGGGGCCCACCCAGGAAGGAGTTGCTGCTGGTTAGGAGCTGCTTGTGTGGACAATGCAGCCCCACTGACCCATCACAACGTATCTGGGAGGCTGGGGTTATGATCTTCTCTATTTGGCAGATTGAGAACCTGAGGCTCATAGGGGGTGAAAAAATTCTCTGAAGTCACACAACTTGTTAGTGGAAGAGGCCAGGCTTGAACTCTTCTTGTGGCTCCCAGTTCCATGCCTTTTCCCTTTTCCTATACATAAAGAGAAGACAGAGCTCTGCCTTCTTGAAAAGTTTACAGGGATACAGTGACTAGCTTGGCCATAAAAGAACACTGAAAAGCAGGTGAATGTCCTGTGGACTTCATGGAGTGTCTCGGAGTAAAAGGAATTCTGAGGAGAATCAATCCACGGAGGCAGAAATATTCATGGAAGACCTCCTGGAGGAGGTGAGATGGGTAGGTTAGCTGAGGAGGTTGGCTACAGATGGAGCAGGCAGAGATGGAGGAGTTAAAATTGTGTTCCCATCCCCAGCTCCCTAGGAAGACCTTAATCTGAACCGTGGGGAAAAGAGTTGAACCATGGAGAGAAAAACTTGGGAGGTGTTAGGCTTAGAGCTGGCCAGGATGGGTAGAAAAGCTCTTTGTCATTCTTTTCATTCTAGTTCTGTCCAGAGGGCCTGTTTGGGAAGGGGAGGCAGCAGGGAGTGTATCAGCCACAGATGGGAGAAGGGAAGTGGGAGGGTGTCCTCAGGATCTTCCAAACGGCTTGCCTCTCAGATCACCAAGATAGCGAGCAGGTCTGCCCACTCGGTCAGGCCAGGTGCTGGAGCCCTCTGCCCCACTGGCTCCAGATGTGGTGAAGGAGCTGCTGGGTATTACTCAGCCAACTCCCCAACCCTGTCCCCACCCCCATCTGGGGACGGGCCACTCTTCTGGCACGCCAGAGACCTGCTGGCTCCAGCAGCTGGTACAGGATTAATAATTGAGGCTCTCTCCCGAGCTCCGCATCCATCAGGGGACCAGTCCTCCTGCTGCCTGCTATTATTGTGCTCTGATCAATTAGTGGGGAAGAAATGAGGTCAGAGAGAGCAGGTGTGGGCTTGGCTTTGTTTCCAGGGCAGAGCTATGCTGGGCTGGGGCTGGGGTGTGGTGGTGATGATGAGTATACAGTTCTTGGGGTTTTAGGCCACAGGCAGTAGAGGAGAGTAGACTACAGAAAGCAAGGGGCTTTTAGCTTGGAGGGCTTGGCCTCACAGTCACCAAGAGATAAAAACAGCATTTGGAAAACATTCATGCTCCGGGCTGCATGGGGCACTGAGATAGGCCCATTAGCCACTTAATGTCCTGGATAATGACCCTCAGCTTCCGAGAATGTCAGCTGGAAGCCTGGACTACCAATGGCATGGAAAGAGGCCAGCATCCTTGGCCTCATGCTCAGAGCACTCCCCATCTAGCCAGCCAATCTCATTCCCTTCATTGTAACTTTGCTTTCACACGTCTTGGGCTCTCTCATTTCCCTTCTTTTGCTTAAAATGTTGCCCCTCCTGCCCAGTGTGTTCCATCTTTGCCTGGTGAAGTCCTCCTGATACTTTGCACACCACGTCAAATGCCAGCTTCTTTATGAAGCCTCATAAGAAGTTGTCTCTTGCTTGGG
This sequence comes from Manis pentadactyla, assembly GCF_030020395.1. Lineage (NCBI taxonomy): Eukaryota > Metazoa > Chordata > Mammalia > Pholidota > Manidae > Manis > Manis pentadactyla. Next base: position 39,927,108 of record NC_080022.1, on the reverse strand, counting down.
CTCCAGGATGCCAAAAACATTTTATCTTGTGTTAAGGGAATTTGAACTTGTTCTCATCTTCTTTTCTTGCCTAAGGGCACTGGAATCACGGAAGGTCATGAAGTGTTCAGCTCTGAATGGCTGCCTTGACTGTACTTGTTCAGTAAACCATGGCTTGTCCAGCGTGCTCGCTTGCCCATGGGCCTATTTTTCTCTATTACTCTGAATACCTACTGGGTATGCAGCTTCTTTCATCTATCCATGCCTTTCCACTTGCTGTTGTCTTTGGCTTAAGTAACCTTCCTGGCTTTTCTCTCAGGAAAGACCCAGCTCCAAGTCAAGTTAATTTGTGCTCTCTCTGTATCTTCTACTCTTGTCTTTGATGATGTGTGAATAAGGCAGGCTTTTTCCCCTCAAAAGACTTACAGCCTGGCAAGCAGGCAAACAGCTATAGTGAAGTCTTTAAATCTAGGATTGACTCTTAGGCTCCAGGCTCTGGTGTTGCAATGGTGAGTAATAAAAGGTTTATGTTTTCCCAAATTGGAGCTGCTGCTGTATTGCACAACTCTAGGGGGCGCCATTGCCATTGTGGTCTAGGTATGTGGCTCCACCTGGGCTTGTGTATGCACAGGCTTGACAGTCACACCCTGTAGGCTTGCTCCAATTCTTCAGCTGCAGTTCTATTCCCCAGAGGTAACCACTGGTACTTTTCTTATGTATCATTTCAGAAGCGCTATACATAACAAGCATTGTCTGTGTGTGTGTGCATCCCTTTCTCCACAAGTGAGATTATTTCATACACAATCTTTTGCATCTTGCTTTCTTAGTATATCTTGAAGATAATTTCCTGTCTGTACATCTGGATCTACTCCATTATTTTTAATAAACAGCATACTACTCATTATATGTGTGAACCATAATTTAATCACTCTCCTATTGATCAACATTTAGACTGTTCCCAATTTATTTTAACACTCTAAATATACTGCAGTGAACTTCCTCATAGCTATGTCTGTGAACACTTGTAGGTGAGTTTGTCTGTGGGACAGATTCCTGGAAGTTGGATTGCCAGTGCAGCAGAAACATGTGCTTAAAATTTTGATGGAAATTACCAAATTTCCCTTCAAAGACTGAGCTGAGTCTTCTAAGATGAGTAGGAATTAGGTAAAGACATGTGCCTAAGGAGCAGCGTAAGCAGATACTTGGGGACTCGATAAAACACAGCCTGTTTGAGGGAACAGAGTTGTATTTTGTGGCTGGGTCGTGAAGCAAACATCGTTGCCTGGTGAGCAATGAGGCTGACTTCCGTGAGGCAGCGGTTGAATTGCTCAGGGCACTGCAGCCTGGTCCAAATCTCAGAGGTTGGCAAACTATGGCTTGCTGGCCAAATCTGGCTCATGGCCTGATTTTGTAAATGGAATTTTATTGAAACATGCACACCCATTTGTTTATTTATTGTCTATGGCTGCTTTTGCTACAATGGCACAGGTCAGTCATTGTAACAGAGTACATATAGCCCACAAAGCCTAAAATATTTACTACCTAGCCCTTTACAGAGAATTTTTTGCTGTTCTTATGTGTTAGATTAGTCTGAGACCAGTGGCAAGCTTTGGAGTTTCAAGGAGTAGAGGGACATAGTCAGATTTGCATTTTGGGAAGATCATTGTTGTTATGCAGAAAGGATTGGAAGGGGTACTGAAAGAGCAGGAAAGAGGCTGGTGCAGTGACCCAGTTGAGAGATGAGGGTCCCGGAATAAAGCATTGTGAATGGAGAGAGGAGTGGATTTGGTGGCACTTGAAGAATGGCTGGGTGTGTTCTGGAGTTGACATACGACAGATGAGTCAGGCACCCCAGACACTCTGTTCCGGCTGCTGGTGTCAGTGGCCGGGTATGGCTGTCCCCAATTCAGGGTCTATGGGCTCTCTTGACTGAAGAACCAACCTCCCATAACCCTTAAGCTGACATTAGCAAAAGGAGACCCAGGGATATGTTCAGTTTTTGTCTTCTCTTATAGCACTAATTCAGCTTTGATTTTATATTCAACCCATCTTCTGATTCTGCCTGTTTAGAAGTTCATAATCAAGATGACTCAAATTTTCCATGAAGTGGTGGGGACCCTGGGCTCATTGGATGGACCAGGCTGCTGTGTTGCTTTCACCCAGTGCCATGAAGATAACCTGCTGGTCACTTTCCACAAGAGAATGCTTTCCTCCCTGTTTGAGCTGGTGGGGTTATCCTATTCAAACTGGAAGGGTGATGTAGAAAGTGCAGGTGAAGAGCTGGGGATGGTGATTCACTAGAACTTAAAAGGAAATGACAAGAGGTGAAAAGGGTGCATTAGAATCAGCCTTTCCAGAAGTCATGATATAGCCTGAGAATCACTGTTTTCTGAGTCACAAGGCTTATGTCCTAATGACAATACCAGGCAGGCCATGATTGTCCAGATAAAGGCAGAAAACAGAGAACAACTTAGTTCAGAAGGCCTGTGATAGTAATTGCTCTGACTTTTAGAACAGGGCAGTCTGGGACATCCTCTGGAACTTTTAAGATTGACATGAACTACAATGAAGCAGAGAAGAGAGAAGAGGGCAGAAGGAAGAAGAGCAGAGGGCAGAGAGAGTGAGGAGCAACCAATTCAGAACGGAGATGGAGGAGAGGAAAGTGAATAAGTCCCTGTGCACAGTAGGGGCAGGTGAGCGATTTACTGTGCCAGGAACTGCACACCCACGACTCCCTTACGCCTTGTGGTAATCCTGGGGTGTGGGTGGTATCGTCATCACGTTCTGCATGAGGAAACTGAGGTTCAGGGAGGGCAAGTGACTTGTGCAAGATCTCCCAAAGAATAAGTGGCAGAAGTGGGACTTGAACCCAGAACTGATGGCTGAGCCTATACTCTGTCTTCTATACTCCACAGGGCCAAGAATGGGTAATGGGTAGAGGAGGACACAGGGAAGACGATTTGGGAAGGCAGCAGGGCTGGAGGGGACTCACGAAATCCAAGCACTTGCCAAGCCCAGCCACTCATGCCTGAGCAGCTGGCTGATTTTTCATAAAATAAAAGAAGTCCCTGAATTGAGAAATATGTGTGTCTCCTAGATTGGATTGTGCAGTGAACAGTAGCCAGAGCGAGCGGTAATCCATCACGGCCTGCCATTGGCAGGTGCTGCCAGCCGAAGCCCAGGGGGACTGTTGTGAAGGTGACCTTGGGGGAAAGCCAGGGTCCAGCCTCCAGCTGTCTTCTGGGAGTCCAGGTATGGGTTGGAAGGGGGTGGGGTGACAAGCTCCCTCCTCCTTACCACTGGGCTGTTTTCCTCCATTTTCTTTTGGGCATTTTACCTGTGACACCAATGCTGGTCTGGCAGCAGCTGGCCAGGTCCCAGGAGCTGAGGATGGGACCGAGCCTGGAGGGATGAACTGAGCCAGCAAGACACAAAAATCTTACGCCGAGACTCACCTTATTAGTCTTTGTGATCCAGACCTAATAGTCCCCCTTTATTGGCTGAGGATCCTGGTGTAGAGTGTAATGGGCCCAAGGTGGGCCCTCCAGGGAGGCCAGTGGTTAAGGATTCTGGTTCTGTAGTCAGTCAGACCTGAGTTTAAGTCCCAGCTTGGTTACCTACTTACTGTGTGACTGGGGCAAATTTCTTAACTTCCTATCCTCAGTTTCTTCATCTGTAAAAGTGGATATTTTTAAGAAATAAGATAATGTAGGTAAAGCCATTAGTTAAATGCCTGATGCACAGTACATATCTTGACAAAGTAATAGTTATCATAGTTATTTCCTTTATTCCTCAGGGCCACCCTGTCAAGGTAGGGATTATTTATTCTATTTTACAGAGATTCAGAGGTGTGTGCTCTGTGCTTTTGAGGGTTTAGGAAAGGGGGAACAAAAGACTTGTTTCCTGGAACCAGTAAAAGCTTTGACGTCTTCTGATCTCCTGCAGGGTTGTTGGGCTTTCTGGCTTCTTGGATTCTCAGGTCCATACACTGAGTGCTTGCCATGTTCCAGGTACTGCATTAAGCATTTTGCAAACACTAGCATTAATTAGGGTATCACCGGCTGCTGTAATGAGCAAACCTCTGAAAGTATAATGGTTTACATATTATAAAGGTGTATTTCACCCTCTGGTAAGTCCAGAATGGGTGTCCCTGATTGATAAGAAGCTCTTTTCCCAGTGGTAAGTTGGAGACCCAGACTCCCTGCATATTGGGGGTCTGTCAGTTGAACACATGGTTATAGAAGCACTCTCTCATCTACACCCGGTGGCAGAAGTGGGCAAAAGCATCGAGGATGGAGGTTTTGGTGCACCAGGTCAGAAAGTGGCATACATCACTTTTTCTCACATTGCATTGGCCAGAGTTCACGAATGGCTTCTCCTAATGACAGGGAAACCGGGAGATGTAGTGCAGCTGAGGAGGAAGAGGTCATGGGTTTGGAAAAGAGCTAGCCAGGTTCTATCATCAGCCAGCATCTTGCCATGAATTCCTTTTCAACCTTCCAATATCTACCTGGTCCTTTAACCCTGATGATCTCAACTGATCCCCCTTTTCTTCCTTCTTTCCCTGTCTAAATTCCTTCTTTTAATTATTACCTAGAGTGTCACATATTATAGAGGACTGTATGTATCTTTAGAGAGTTTTCTGAGTATATCTTACAGTTGTGGTGTAAATGGTTGAGGGTTATCTATGATAATAGGAAACACTTATTGAGTACTGATGATATGCCTGAAATCTTCTGAGCATTTTACACATATTAACTCATTTAATCTTCCTATTTATAAGGTATAAATTAAAATGGGTATAAGAATCCCATTTTATAGATGAGAAAACTGAGACAAAGAGAGGTTAAACAACATGTCCAAGGTTACCCAATGGTGGAGCCAGAACTGGAATCAAGTCTGTTTGGCTCTGGAATCTGTGCTGTGGGCAGTATTATTATAATTGAACTGTATTGTGGGTAGACTCAGAGTTAATGTTCCATATGGATTAACTACAAACTTATGAGGAAGAGATAATTGTCACTGTCTTCACTTTACGTATGAGAATTTCAAGACATAGAGGGGTTAAGTGACCTGCCTGAAGTCACACAGTCAGTAAGTGACAGGTTCTGAATGAGATCAAAGCCTAAAAAGTCTTAACCACTAAGCTCTAGGAACAATAAAGAGATGGGGTCATGATCATGTTTTCAATTTCCACTGGGAAATAGAAGGACTTATTTTAAAGGCTGAGAGGGTAGATGGTCAGTGTGTTGTTTCAGGTGGTTTGGGCATAGTTCAGAGCGGGAGACGGTGCACTGAGGACGTGGAAGGGGCTTCCAGTTGGCTGACTGTGACAAGCATTCCTGAGTCCTTCTGGGCCCCTTTCACATCCTTGTACCAGGAAGCCTGCATGGCCTACAGAAGACCTGGGAATATTAGCATCCTAAATATCAGAGTTTAAACCCCAGATTTGCCCTTGATCTTGAACAAGACTGAATCTCTCTAAATTTTATTTTCTTATTTCTAGAATAGTCATAATAGGGTCAGTCTACATTGAAGGGGTGTGTGTGTGTGTGTCTGTGTAGTACTCCTTACAGGCTCTGTCACAGAGTAGGTGTGTAACAGTTGCTTTTGGTGAGTGCCAGCTGAGTGGTTGGGTAGCCGGCTTGCCACCACAGAACAGAAGGTGGGCCAAGAGCAGAGGTGCTACCCGCAGGTGAGGGGCAGAATGATCTCCCTCTAAAGATGAGGACACGGAGGCCAAGGGACCGGGGCCAGACCTTCCCAAGGTCATAGCCGATCTGTGGCAGCAGCGCTGCTCCAGGCCCAGAAATCTTTCTGTGAAATATCCACTAATCAGCCTCAAACAACAGTCCCTGGATTCCATGCCCCATGGTAGCTCTTCTCTGATGGGCTGAATGACAGTCCAAGGCACCCAAGAATCCCCCTGATCCACTGAGTCCTGTGGGTCTCACCAGTAGCGATTGAACCTTCTGTGGTAGGTCACAGCTGATGCACTCTTCTTTTCCACGGTCTGGGGGTTATAATGGATGACTCAGGTAGCTAGTCATGGCCTGGGAGCCGTACTGTGGGGACCCACCAGTGATCTTCCCCTGCTTGTTGGCTGAATGCATGAGGATTAGACTCCTCATGTACCAAGTTCCCCTTGGCTCTCAGATGCCTTTGGGCTTCCCTCAGTCCAGAAGCTGAACTACTCATGTTGGTTGAGTCTGGCCTAATGTGGCTGATGTTCTCCCGAGGTGGGTTGCCCACTCACATTCCCCAGCTTCCCTACTCTGTACTCCACTGGCCACCTTATGCCCTGGCCCAGCCCTCATCCTCCCTGACAAGGGCCCTGTGGAAATCTCTGCTTGGCCCCCTTGCCTCCCAACTGACCCCCTCCAACCTACTCTTCACACTGAAGCCCGAATCAGTTTGCTTGCCATGTAACTATCCTGACTAAAAAGCACTACTGGCTTTTCTCTGCCAACTGAACAAAGCTCGCCTTGTTGGCTGGTCATGTGACTCTCACTCTCCCCAGTCTGAGCTCTGCCTAGCCCTCCTCTGTCATCTCCCACATTCCGTGCTGGCCCCGTCCCCTCAACATGCCTCACATGTTCCTGATTCCAGGCCTTTGCCCTCTCTGTTCTCACGGCCTGCAGTGCTGGGTCCCCTCATCCACCCTTCTAAAGCCCCAAGGCTTAGACAAAATACCTCCCCTTCCTCAACAGCCAGATCCTCCTTCGCTGGACTCCCATCAGGCTTTGAAGGTAGTTCTCATTAGGTGGTAACTAGAGTTACGTCTCTACCTAGCTTCCTAGATCCCCACTGGGCAGTAACCTCCAGGAGGACAAGGCCTTGGGTCTCCTTCATTGGTGTATCCAGGTCTAATGTCTGGGTGGTATCAATAGTGCCTGCTGCTTGCCAAAATATTGAAGTATTTTTGCACTGGTGTCCATAGCTGTCCTCTCCCCCAGGACCCTCAGCCCTCCTATAGCCCAGCAAGTGAAGAGCTACTACTCGGCATAGTAGGAGGCTCCTGACTGGTCAAGCTGGTTGTTATATTTCTCATTTTACCAAAAGAAGCCTTTCACAGGGAATGGGCTCCTCCCCATCCTTCTCTACCAGACATATACCCCAGGTACGTCACAGGTCCTGATTTCCAGCTCATGAACAGTCTTAGTGGCTTTGGAGGCCCTGCTCTCTGGAAAGTAACAGAAGCCTTCCCTTCAAGCTGCCCAGGTTTGAGAACATGAGAAAGTGTGGCCCTTCCTGGGGGCTTACTTTGGAGGCAGGCACTAAAAGCCTTAGATTTCAGGCCACAGGCTATAGGTTGGGAAGGGCTTGGAAGCTCCAGTAAGTTATGAAGCCCACACTGCATGGCTGGCACCAAGCGAGGCATGGGGGCTCCAGAGCTGCAAGAGGGCGAACCCTGCCATTTAGAGCTCACAGCCTGCATGGGGAGACCCACAGCCAGGACCCAGAGGTTCAGAGTTGGGGAAGGCTCCTTGCAGAGTGGGGAAGGTAGGCTGGCGCTGAGCCCTCAAGGTGTACACAAAGGAGCCCTGCCCTGGCCCCAGGTTCACCTGCTTCAGGCCACTCCCCTCCTGGGCAGCAATGCCTGGTCATCACTCTGTCTCATTGCTGGTCTTCTCCTGCCAAACCACAGTGTGAATAATAACAATAACCCAGACTTAAATAGTGCTGACCGTACTTTAAGTGCTTCCTATATAACAACCCATTCAATCCTCACCATGACCCTATGAGGCAGTTGCAATCAATATTTGTATTTTATAGATGGGGAAACTGAGGCAAGAATATTTTTGTGACTTGTCTAAGGCCTTGGAGATAGGATGTGGTTCAGCAGCCAGGCAGTCTAGTTCTAGGGTCTCTGTGGGCTTAACCACCATACCACACGGCCTCAAACCAGCTCCAAGTAACACCCCTGGGGCCCTCATCTCTATGATCAGCAACAGGAGGCAATGCCTCTGTTGTCTGGAGGATATTGTCCTCGAGTGTATCACATTGTTGGTGGTCCACACAGTTTCAGGCAACAGGCACTTTCTGACACAAGCTCCTGAGAGCCCAGGTGCTGCATGTGTCTGTGGGGGTCCCAGTGAGGGCCCCAGCTGGGGGCAATCACATACCATCCCCGTGAAGCCAGTGTCAGCTCACCACCTGCAGGATCAGTAGGTGCTCAGCCCTGACAGAGGGTCCTAAAGCTGAGGAGTCACTGTTCCCCAAACTGGAATCACTCTTTCTTGTATCCATGTCCTCACAGTGCCCCCTCCTCTTCTCTCAGGGAAGATGTGTGCAGGAGGTGACATCTAAGTTAGGTCATCAAGCATGAGGAGTTTTTCATGTGGAGGAGAGAAGCATAGCCATTCAGGTAAAGGGAACTGACCAGACACAGACATGGGAGTGTGAAACAGCACAATGTGTTTGGGGAATGGGAAAGGCCAAGGTCAGTGATGAGGCTGGGAAGGTAAAAAAGAGGCTATGACCTTGGGCTTTAGTCAGTGAGCAACAGGGAGTCACTGAAGAATAGGGAGCAGTAGAGTTGCATGGACATATTGGCATTTCAGAAAAACCACAGGGCATGGTTTCATAGGTAGGGACTGGTGGTGGGGCACCAGGAGGGAGGCTGTAGCCAATGCAGTCCTTCTGTAATAATGGCCTAAATTAAGGTGGTGACAGAGAAAGGGGCAGCCAAGAAGTGCTTTTAAGGACGTGGGACTTTTGATGGTGGGATGAAGGTGGAGATGAGTCTGATTTGAGGCTCTTGGCTTGGGTGACTGCGGGATGGTCCCAGGATGAAAGGTGCATTTTTGTAGAAGGTAGTGAAATCTGTTTTGGACTCTGACTCAGGTAGGGCCCAGGTAGAGATGTCCCCTGAACTGCTGCCTACGCAGGTGAGCTCAGGAGTCTGGTCTAGAGATAACAATCCAAGAGTCCTCAGAGGAGGGAAGGACCAAAATCTCCCAGGGAGAGTGTGCATCTGACACTGGGAAGAAGGACCAGAGATGGGACCCTGGGGGAGGCCAGTAGTTCAGGGGCAGGTGGCAGAAATGCTATCTTCAAGTTGTAAAGTGCAATTCATTCATTTGACAAACTGATCATCTCCTATGTGACAGGCTCTGCTCCTCATGCTGTGAATGCAGCAGGAAACCAGACAGGAAAACCCTGCCCCATGGAGGTACATTCTAGTGTGGAGAGGTGGACATAAACAAGAGTAAAATATGTAGTATGACAGATGGTGGTAAGTGCTCTGGAGGCCAATTAAGCAAAGTAGGTAGGGAGGATCAGGTAGGGGTTACATTTGTAAATGGGGGAGGTTTCACTGAAAAGGTTACATTGAATGAAGGTTTGAAGGAGGTGAGTAAAGTGGGTATCTGGGGAAAGATTGTTCTGGGAAGAGGAAACAGCCAGTACAAAGGCCCTAGGGCAGGAGCGTGTCTGGCATTTGTGTGGGAGGAATAACTAGGAAGCAAGCCATGTGGCTGTCACCCCAAAATGTGTAAGTATCATATAATTATTATGTAACTTTTGGCATCTTCTCCTGTTGTGTATTGCAATGATTTTTATAGAGGTAATCTTGGGCAAGTCCCTTAATCCCCCTGTGCATCACTTTCGTCATCAGTAAAATGGGAATAATAATAGTATCTCCTTGTTGGTTGGGCCAGATGAGCAAGGGTATAAAGCACCTTGCAGAGATATAAAGTCTGGCATAGAGTGTTTGCTGCTACTATCATCATCATCAACATCATCATCATCATTATTTTTATCATTATCATCTCCTCCTGTCTAGACTGCAAGCCCTCTGAGGACAATGGCTATGTGTGGTCCTCCCCTGCAGTTAAAGGCCAGCCCAGGGCAAAGCTTGCAGTGTGGACTCTGCAAGGGGAGTTTTGGGATTGAAAAAATGAAAAAATAAATGGCAGGTCATGAAAGGATCCAGGTCCCTGTTGGCCCCCCACCCACCAGCAACCCAGGCCCCATAAGCTGGCCAGCGCCTGGGAGGCTGGGGCTTGAAGCAGGCCCAAACTCAACGACGGCGCATGTGGAGCCTCGGGGCCTGACAATCCATTTGTTATTAGGATAATAAATAAACAAGTTGCTTGTCAGCACGGGGACTGGCACGAATGCCTTAGAAGATAAATGCTGCCTCTGAAATAGACAAATATTTACCATCCTCCAGACGAAGTTGTCAGCCCTGCTAAAGGCCTCCGGGGCTTAGAATTAAAGTGAATGTTAAGATTTTTTTACCCTAATGGAAATATATCAGTGTATTTAATTTTTAATTTTTTTTTATTTTGGTATCATTAATCTACAGTTACATCAGTGACATTATGATTACTAGACTCCCCCCATCATCAAGTCCCCACCACATACCCCATTACAGTCACTGTCCATCAGCGATATCAGTGTATTTCTTCATAACAAAGAATGTGAAATTGCCTGTCCTTGCGCACACAGTAGGTGCTGGGGCTTTCCATCATGCTCGCCACAGCCCTTCAGAGTAGGGACTGTGATTACCATGTCATGGATGAGGAAAATGAGACATGAGTGAGCGGAGTGACTTGCTAAGGGCCACACAGCTAGTGGTGGTTGAGCTGGGGTTTGAGCCTGACCCCTCGCCCAGGTTCTGGGTTGGAGCTTCCTGTAGGTGGTACGCCAGGATCCTTAGTTCAGTGGGAGGAGTGGAAGACAAGAAGACAAGGTCCCCTTCCCTGAGGACCCTGGGGTCACTTTTGCTTCATGAAATAGACAAATGTGCCCATGAGGGACTGTGCACCTGAGTGCAGGGGACACAGGAGGCCGGAGAAAGTTGTCTGATCTGTATGGCTGCAGAGCATCAAAGCTGAGGGAAGCTCTGAGTTCCTTGTGCATATGGAGACCAAAGTTCAACCCAGCCCTGATACATTAGCATGTGCGGTGTGTGCAGGAATCAAGTGACGTGGATCCCATTTTACAGAGCAGAAACTAAGGCTTGGAAGACTAGTGACTTGCTCAAGACCATGTCGCCAAGAAATGGCAGCTTCAGGGCTCCAAGGTGGAGCATCTCCAGATTGTACAGGTTGAGTGAGCAGGGCACCTACCTGCCAGACTGCCAAGGTTCAATCAGTCAAGGTTCAATGTTTTGTCAATTATTAGCTGTGAGTCCTTGGGCAAGTTACTTAGCTCTTTGATCCTCTGTTTTCTTATCTGTAAAATGGACATACTAGTAACTTACCTTGTAGGGTTATTAGGAGGATGAAAAATATGTATAAAGTATTTAGACTATGTCTGACATATAGCAAAATATTAGTAATTATTACATAGTAATTACTACATAAATTGTAGCAATTATTATAATTATTGTGCTTTTTGTGTGTCAATCATTCACTCAGCAAAATTGATAAGTGTCTGAAGCAGATGCTATCAGTACCCACCTAGCATTTACTATTTTTGAGCACAAAGGACAGGCCAGAAGTACCAGGGTGTTAGCATCCTGCCTCCTGAGAGCAGCTCTCAGCCAGTGAGTGATGGGCACTGATGGGCAAACACCCATGGGGTGGGATGACTTTAATGACATCTACACTGGCTCCCACAGTGAGGCCATACTTACTCATGGAGGAAATTTGCTTAAAAATTCATTCCATCTCTGTCTCACTTCCCAGCATCCCTTATAGTAATTCCTCAGACCATTTTCCAAATACGCTATCTGAGTTTGAAGCATTGCTTCTGGGGAAACCTAAACTGAGACAGTTCCTAGTGTGTATTAGATCCATTACTTGGGACGGATTAGGCAGGTGAAGTGTGGATGGGGAGATGGGGAGAGAGCTTCTGGCAGAAGGGACAGCACCTGCAAAGGCACAGAGATTAAAAAGATAAAGGCAAACTGCTTGAAGAAGGCTGAGGAGATGAGTAGGACTGGGGCAGAGGGCTTACCGCCTTCCAGTCTCACTTTCAGTTTGGCCTTGATGTGGGCAGGCTTAGGAAAGATCCCTCAGATGGCCATGAGGGAGACTCTGCCCAGCCAACAGTCTCGGTTTAATATTTAACATTTAAGGACCTCTCTGCAAAGGGTGGGGTGTCCATCTGCATTTTTTTCTGGAAGTCTCCAAAGGTGTTCATCAACTTAAGGTTGGTTTTAAGTAACTGAATGCCATTAGAAAACAGCAGAAATTGCTGATGAACCCCATTTCAGAAGGTTCAGCCTAGAAGCTGTGAAGGAGGCTGAACATTCCCTGGATCTGGTGCAGGCAGGAGGCTCAGCTCAGTCCTAGAAATGACCTCTGCCCCTCCCATAGGGGCCTCTTCCTCTCCCAGAACAAAGCCTTCATTTCTTTATGCCCTTTCTCCAGGAAGTGACCTTACACATACACACACACACTCTACTATTCTTCTCATGCCTCTGCAGTTCTTTTTGGACACATACTCTCTTATCCAGTTCAACAAATACTCCCTGAGCCTGTACTTGGGCAGGACTCTGTGCCAGGCCCCGGAGACCCAGGGATGTCTCAGCAGTAGGTCTCTGCCCCAGAGAATATCTCACTCTGGACAAGGAGATGGTCACATAAACTAAGAGTGGTTTATATGGTAAGGAAGATGTCACAACACAAAGTCAGAAGGAGGGATTAATAATCTAGGGAATGGGTCACAGGAAGCATCTCAGAGCCAGTGAAATCTAAGCAGGGTTTTGAAGGATGTGGAAGAGTTCGGTATTCCTCTTCCTTGATCAGGTGTGGGCATTCTAAAGAGGAGGAGCATCAGGCTCTGCCAAACTTTCAGCTTCTTCCTCTAGCTCAGACCCCTCCAGAGCTAGAGACACCCAGGCTCTACCCCCATCTTCAGTCACATCTTGAGTCTCACACCATCCTGGTGGGGAGCAGGAAGTAAGGGTCTATCAGAGATCTCGGTCTAGACAGGAAAGACAGCAAAGAAACAAAAGGGCTTGGGAACAGCACTGCCCCTCCCTATTTCCATTTTGCCTCTGGATTCCTGAATTGGAGCTCCTCTACCACCACTGTAAGCCTTGGGCTCTTTTAGTTTTCACAATGAGACCCTCATATTTCAATTTTGTCTTACCTCATATGAACTTCCACCTTAGTCTTCCATCCCGAGCCTAGACAGTCTTTATTTCCTCTTCCAGTTTGGGACTCTTACATGAGCATCAGTTCCAAAGTGCCCTTTTCAATTTCTCCCAAGGTTCTTGGAGTCCCACTGTGGAAAGACTCCTGCTGTTCCAGGATTCCAAGGTGGACATGTGGAACAGTTTTCTATGGTGAACCCCCTGGGCTTCAAGTGGAATGGTATATAGGCTTTACCCACAGAGGAACATTGGCTTAAATCTGATTTCATGTATTTTATTTCTTTGTTGTCTTTCCTGTCTAGACTTTGAGATCTGTAATAGACTCCAAATCCATTATCTGATGTATTTTATCCTCACCGTATGAGATTGGACCCAGAGAGATGGAGAGAAGGTCTCAGGGTCACACAGCCAGGCAGTGTCTGAGCAGGTCATTTGACCTGGTTTGGCTGGGCCCTTCTGCCATTCTGATAAGTCAGTTTGTTAGAGCCTGGGAGATGCTGGAACATTTGGATAGAACATCCTAAAGCTATTGAATATTTCAATCAACCAACCTGGTTCCACTTTCACCTTCTTTCTATTAACAAATTCACAATTTGTGATAATTCAGAATTTATAAGCTGGCCTGAAATTTACCTTTGCATTTTCCATAGAAGTCGTAGCGAAGGCAAATACTTCTGAAGAAAAAAATTTCCATGTGGGTTTTTAATGATACTAAATGTATCAACATGATGTGCCCATGGCAGCTATTCATGTTCATTCCTAGAAGTGAGTTATTCTAAGCATGGATTTGGTGGGCAGTAGAATATGCTACTTATAGAGATGTGGGGAAGAACATATTTCCTTGCTTTCATTCTGTAATTCACATTTTTCTTTGTTTGAGTCTCTGAGCCCCTGCCTCACAGCCAGCCATCTAGTTCTGATCATTTCTTTTTCATGTGCTTTTACAGTGGGACAGTCCCCTGCCCCTGACAATCACTATGCTATTACTCCTATTGAAGATGAGGGTGAAGAAGTGAAGGGGAAGAGAACTGGAGTTCAATCATAGATCCCTCACTGACTCTGTCTTTGGACAAGTTATTCAACCTCTCTGAGTAAGTGGCATTCAAGTCCCTCTTTACTTCGGTCCAACGTACTTTTATAGCCCCAGCTCTCACCTCTACTCCACAAATCCACTAAAGCCTCCAGTCACACATGCTTACTTCCCATTCCAGGATCATGCACCATGCTCTCCGGCTTCCTCCTTCACCAGGAATGTTATTCTTTTCTTTGCCATTCAAATCCCATGCATCTTTCAAGACTCAGATGAGAGGCTGTTTTTTCCATAAAGTCTTCTTCCCAGTTGTCATTTTTTTGGGGGCTTTTAATCACATATACGTGGCATTAGAGTTCGTTAGACATGTCTTTTTCCTATGACTAGACTGCAAGCTCCTTGAAGGCTAAGCTAGTATCTTTAGCCTCATAAATCCACATTGTCAACTTGGGGTATACAGCTCTAAGTGGAGAAGCTGTAAGTCATCCTTGGGGGTTCTGACTGCAAGTTCCCTTCTTCTGTATCCTTAGGGAATGGATGACAAACTTCAATTTCCCTGTCTTTCAAATGCAGATAATACTCTGTGCTCTGTGTTACTGTAAGAATGAGTCATAAACTTGGAAGTTCTGTCATTCTCAGGAGGTTTTGGAATGGCTCTAGCTTTCTTGGATGAACAGGCTGGAAATGCAGCAGGAATTCAGTAGCATATTTATATCAGGGTCTCCACCATGGTGCCCATGGCTGGGTCTTGGGAATGTTCAGGTCTGAGACTGACCATCTCTTGTTCCTGGACTCTGCACGTGGGTGGGGTGCTAGGACTGTTTAGGGTTCTGAGTGCTTTCCCAGTCAGCCTTCCTATACCTCAGTACCTACTTCCCCAATCTCTTCACCCGGAATCTATTCAAGAAACATTGGGTGACCACATTTATGTATCATGCATTGAGTTGGGCCTTAGAAATACAAAGATTAATCAGATACTATCTTTGCACCCTATGGAGAGGCAGACATATGAACAGACCATGACAACTCAAGGAGATATAGGCTATGGTAGGGGGAAGCCCAGGGGTCACGGTGACCCAGAAGAGGGAGCCCTGGGAATATGAGAGATCATACTTCCTGCTTCTTGCTCTCTCTGGACTATGGAGGAGATTAATTCATTGTGAAGTCTTACACAGATCACATTTATTCTCTGGCTTTGGTTTTTAAGCAAGGCATGTGGGCTCAGTGGTCCCCCAGATCTTCTCTCACAGTGTTTTCCTTCAGTTGACTCTGTGCTCATGCTGGGGGCACCATGCCAGTCCTCACCACACTCTCCATGTTTCTCAAGGGGGCAGAGGCCTCCTCAGATCTCCAAGCCCCACCAGGCAGAAACTCTGGTATTGGTGGGCTGACTCTGGGACTTCCAGAGATGTTCCAGGCCTTCAGCTGGAGTCTCAGTCAGTGCTGTACACAGCCAGGGATGCCCTGGGCTCGTTGATTGCCTTCCTGCTGTTTCATGGGAGAGGCTGCTCCCTGTGCACTTCATGCCAAGACCTGGGAGTGCAATGGTGAGCAAAAACAGATGCAATTCCTGACTTCATGGAGTCCTTAGTGTAGTTGGAGAGTGAGTATTAATGAAGCAGTCACATAAATGAATGTTTAATTATATCCTGAGATGAGTGCTTGAGAGTAAGACACATGGTCCTAAGAGAGCAAGTATAGCAAGGACTGAAAAATGCCTGTGGGGTTTAGCAGCATGAGGTCATTAGTGAGAGTTGTTCTGTCAGAGTGATGGGTCCAGAAGTCATGCAGGAGCAGGCTGAGGGGCAAGTTGGAGGTAGGAAGTGGAGGTAGTAGTGTGCATAACTCTTAATCGGTGAGCACTGAAAGGACTAGAAACAACCATGGCAGGTGCTGCTTAAAAAGATTACAAAGAGATTCACAAACGTTATCTTTAGTAATTTACCTTAGTAAATCTCATGACACAGGAAGGACGGGTTTTGTTCCCATTTGACAGATGAGAAAAAACAAGATCCAGAAAGGCTTTGTCTCGAGCAGAGTATTCACAGCAGAGCCAGGACTGGAACCTAAGGCCCCAGAATCCCTGCCCTCCTTCTGCTCTCAAAAGTCCTGCTGTTCAGAAGTTACCTGAGTGAACTCGATTGTTTTCACCACAGCTGAGGTTTAGTTCTACTCTCCTCAGTTCTTAAAGATTCAGGACCATGGCCAGCATCCATGCAGCTTTCTCCAGAAACTGACAAAGCCTGAAGCCTTAGCGAACGAGATCAGTACTGCCTTTGTAAGTTGGTTTTCTCAACAAACATCTACTAAGTGTCAGATGTTGTGAGTGGTGCCGGGGGCACAGAACTGGAAAACTGCCCTTGGGCTTGGAAAACTGCCCTTAGGGAGCCCACTGCCTAGGATGGAGACAACATGAACATAGATAATCACAACAGAGTGTGGGATGTGTCCAGGGGTTGTAGAGTCAAAGAAGGCTTCCTGGAGGAGGCTCAGTCTGAGCTGAATCTTGGAGAGTGAGGAGCCACTGCTGGCTTTTAGGCAAGGGCATGACAAGGTCACATATGTGTTTTAGAAAGATCTCTCAGAGCAATGTGAGAATAAAGAAAGGGTTGAGAGAAGAGACAGAGGCTAACTCAGAAGACTGAATAAGAGGCAGGAGTCTTACCAAGCACATTCTAAAAGGCATAGCCAGGTTTTCATCTCACTTGCAAGAGTAGATGGAAACATTCTAGGTTTTGCATGTTTCCTTTTGGCACTGGAAAGATTCACCACCTTGACTGGCTGGAGCTGATACTGGGAGAGAATTGTGTTGCTGGTGGGCAGGAGAGAAGTAAAATTTGGAGAAGAGGGAGGGAGGAGAGTTGGAACTGTTGAATAGTCAAACGTATCAGCACCGTGTCAGGTGCTTTCACATATTTTCACTTAATGCTCCCAACAATCTGTAAAGAGAAGTTTTATGAAAGAGGATCAGAGAGCTTAATTAACTGTGTCCCATGGCCACACACAAAATAAAAGAAAGAGGCATGATTTGAATCCAGGTGCGTGTGGCCCCAAAGTCCTCGTATTCCCTCCTCATGCTCATGCTGTTTTAGTGGAGACCCAGCTGACGGAGGAGCAGAATAACGGCTCCTGGTCACCTGCTCCTGCAGCTTCCTGTTCACACACAAAGGAGTAATCCCAGTGAGGATTCTTTTCTCATCTAAATCCAGGAGTTTTGGAAGGCCACAAATGGACCCAGGATCTGTGACATGGTGCCTCCTGTGCTGGGGGGGACGTTTTGCTTGCCCCTTACCACTCCATAGTACCTGTCTTGCAGAATAGAGAGCTGCTGTGCTCATGGATGAGAAAATGAGGGGTTTCGTATTGGTGTCAGTTACCTGCTTTGATACTCCTGAGGTGCCCTGGGCCCCCAAGTTTTGGGAGCTGAACTGTTCTCTCTGGGTCTTTTGTGGCGGCTGTGGTGGTGTCTGCTGCAGAGCCCAAGGAAGCTTTATGGAGATGGTCACACTCCGGTGCCCAGCCTACTTGTTGGAACTTTCCAGAAATATTGCACTGCAGACATTTTCCACGCCGTTATGCTAATGGAATCAGGAAAAATCAATTGTCCTTAAGGAACAGGGGAATGAGACGTGCTGTAAATGCCACGGGATGAGTGATTGGTTGATTGCTTGCCGGCGATCGGCGTGCGTCTCATCCCTACATTACTCTGATGAATTTTTATGGCGTGCCTCCTCTCTTGCCTGCTCCCTCTCCCCAATCTCACCACTGCCTCCCCCAACCCCCCAAGCTGGGGAAGAAGGTTTATGGCTTGCAGCTTCTCAGTTGATTGAATGCAGCTGGCATTGTTGCAGCAGAGGACAAATAGGTACATTTGCTTTACAGGCTGAGAAAAGTGGGTTTGGAGAAATTGCACTGACACGTCCCTCTGCAACAAAGGCACCCTTAAAAATGCAGATTTTTTTTTAATGAAATGACTACTCTCCTCAGCTGTTCCTAATCTTCCTATCAGAGGAAAGGGCAAAAAAAAAAAAATGGGGAAAAGAAATATATGGCTTGCAATTCTGTGGAAATCCTATTTTTCATTCTTATCACAAAGGAAACTAACGAAGGCATTTCATTAGCATTCATTTTAGGCCCATGTGGTTTTCTCCTCTTTGCTAACACAAAAATAAATAAATAAACAGTCAGGCCATGTCTGGGAAACTGCCGACAAGGCGGCTTGGAGCAGAGGTCAGCATTTTCTGGAATAAGTGAATACTGCATTCAGCAAGGTGGCCAAGAAAATGGATCCAGCTCAAATAAGAGCCATCCGGGGCAGGGAAGAGACAACGTTTAGGTGGAGACAGGTCCTTCGGGTTTTGGAGCCGACGTCCAGCTTGGCTGTGGCAGTTTATGGACTGGGGAAGGCAAACAGGCTGTAACTGTTGTTTGCCATGGGGAGTTTGCTGTCATTCTGGCAGCTGGTCCCGAGGCAGGGGAGGTTTCACATCTGGGCAGGGCACTAGGGAGCTCTTTCTATTGTTTGCTCTTTCCTGTTTCTTCCTCAAGTGCATCTAAACCCTGTTGAGGGCTGGGAAATCACTGGGTGAAAATCTGGGAGTGTTTGGCTGGGAAGTGGGAATCTGGGGGCACAGCTGTTGACTTCATCCATCTGGAGGGGCTTTGTGGGCAGAGGAGCAGGCTTACTGCCTTGGACTCCAGGGGGTTAAACTAGGATCTGTGGGTGGAAGCAACAGAGAGGCAGAGAAATCCACCAGATTTCAGATCAAGCATGTTCTGGGTATGAAGATAGGCAAGTTTTTAATGTCTCTGAGCCTCAGTTTCCACATTTGTATAATGAAGCAATTAGGATAAAACCCAGTCTTATTATTTTCAAACTACTGTCAGGAACAGTAATGTGCAGTGCTGGGAAGTGGGTATAAGCGGCCCTTTCGTAGAGAAGGAGAGACCCAGATTCAGAGAGGTGGTAAGTCACACAGCCTCTGGGAAGCAGACCCCTGGTCTTTGAGGCCAAAAGCCTCCTTGTTCAGCTGCTTCTTAGGCTACTGTGAGAGGAGGTGAGATATATGAGCAGGAAATTCTTTGTTCTTGGATAAAAATTCTTACCCAGTTTGCCTCAAATACTAAGTCATCTGACATGTTTCCATTACTCTTCTGTGTTGCACACTCCTAGAGGGTAGTGTCCCTTTGTACCCTGTGAGCTTAATTCAGATGGTTCAGCAATTCCTGCCTTGCCTTAATATGCATATCCTTTGATACTTCCCAGCCCTGGCCTGTGCTGTTGCCCCTCAGTGGAACTTTCTCTCCTGCCTTTTTCATTTGGCCATGTCTCACTCATCCTTCAACCTGGATGCCACCACTTTGGGGGAACCCTCCTGGAGACCCCTGTCGGCCTTTATTCTCTCTGTGCTTTTGTGGGGTCACTGTGCACTTGTTTGTGGAACTAAGTAGAGTGATAACAAAAAAGCAGCAGGAATCATGGAGTCAGGTTGACCTGGGTTCCAATCCGCCACGGATGTGTCATCATGAGTGTGTTACCTAATCTTTGTGAGCCTCGCCTTCCTCATTGGTCAGTAGGCACAGTAATAGTATGTGCCTCAAAAGGCTGTTTGGAGGAGTCAGTGAGAACTGTTTGAAAAGTACTTTGTTCAGTGCCTGGCTTAAGTGACCTTAAACAATTCAAAATGAATGAACGAATGAATGAAGTTTCTTTCTGGTTGACTAGAAATCTTGATAGGACTGAGGGCACATTATTTTTCAGTTCCCTCACTTCTGTCCACTTGCCCCTGGCCTTAGCACTCCCTGCATGTCCTGGAACAATAATTAACCCCGCAGTGTGTGAGCCAGGTAGTGGCAGGCCCAGGATGGAGCTAGGGTCTCGGAGGCCCTCGTCTAGGCTCTTTTCCAGTGTCTTCCCTCCCAGTCAGGACTGGTAGCTCATCAAAGGCTGGGGTCCTATCTTCCTTCCCTGTGGCCCCTGCCCGGCCTCACATAGGTCAGGCCCCACCATGGATGGCCCATGAAGTGTTGCAACAGAAGAGTTCTGGGCTCACTGGCAGGGAGATCTGGAGTCTAGTTCAACCCCTGCCTGCCTGGGCAGCCCGGAGGCCATCAGCTTTCTCATCCGTCACGAGGTGATGATACTTCCTGCCAGACCTGCCGCACAGGGCTGCTGTTAAAGAGGGGGAGGAAGAGGAGGACGGGGAGGGTGCTTGGTCGGCTCTCCGCATCCAGGAGTGGAAATGATTGCTGCTGTTGTTCTTACGGCCTCTCACAATAAAAAAGTCCCCGCAGTCAGGATCCTGGAGCCAGGCTCTTAGAGGAGGTGGCTCTGCCCTTGAAAGCCACTCTCTGGGTCTGGCATTTCCTGTGGGTAATTTGAAACTGGGGCTCGGAGAACTGAACTCCAGTTAATGGTTTTCAATAAAGAATTAAGTGCTGCTCGTCAGGCTGGAGCTGGGGCCCGGCTTCCTGGAAGCAGGGAGAGGGCTGGGGTGGGGGTGGGGGGAGAGTTGCTCGCATTTAGGGATATGTTTGCGTTTTCCGGTCAGTTAGGCAGCCTGATGGAAAAAGGATAAGATCGGGCCACAGCAGCCAGAGGGCAGAGTGGAAGGGGGGCAAGAGTGACCCAGAGCTCTTGCACTGCACAAGCTGTGGGGTGGGAGTAACGGCCACTGCCTCTAGAGCTCCGTCTGCTGTTTCCCCAGAAAGCCGGTGCGTCCGGCACCTGGTTTGAGGCCCCTCGCCTCCGGGCAGCCCTGTAGGAAGGAATGCTCAAGGATTTCTGCTAGCACTGGCTCCCGCATAAGACACCACCTTTATAACAACCACAGCTCTTGCTGCCTGCTTTCTGCCTAAAATAACTCCTTAAAGCCTCATCTACAACCCTAAGGGGTTGCTATTACAGTATTTTCATCACTCTTATTTTGCAGATGAGGAAACTGAGGAACAGAGAGGTTAAATAAGTTGTCCAAGGTCACACAGTTATTGAGTAGCAGATCTGGGCTTCAAACCCACTTAGTCTGGTGCCAAAGGTTGTGCTGTGTGAGAACTGTGCTGTATAGTATAGCCTGCTCTTCTCTAGTAAGGCCCCAGAATCGCTTGGATCTGCGATGCATGAGATTGGCAGGGGAGGTGTCATTAGCTCTATCTCACAGAAAATGAGTCAGGGAGTGTGCTGTGCCGAGGCCAAGGAGGCTTGAGAGGGGGAGAGGTAAGGTAAAGAAGGTATCTAGGCATGGGGGTGAGGTAGAAAGGCCCCATGAGATAGTTATTTGCAGCAGCTATCAAGAGCGTTAAAAATGTTCATACCCTCTGACCTGGTATTTTTGTTTCTGGGAGTCTGCCCTAAGGAGATACTTCTGCTAAAAGAAGACAATAGAAGAAAGGAATTGAATATTTATAATATCAAATAATTGGAAGCAATTTAAGCACCCAATGATGGGAAATGGTTAAATAAAGTCTGGTGTTTACACCTGATTTGACAGTCTGCAGCCATGAAAAATAATGATTCTGAAGGTAACATAGTAACCTGGAAAAATACTTACAATGTTAAATAAGGGAAAAAACAAGACAAAATTTTATGAACAGTAAAATCTCAAGTCTGTACCAAGTTTATAGGAGCTATGTGAAATAATAGCTGCTGTGTTAGGATGATGAAATTGTAAGCATTTTTCCTGTTTTTTCAGCTTTCTATAATAGTTGCTTTAATTATAGATAACATTGATGGACTTGGTCCAGGATATCATTGAATGATTTAGGAAAGGTTACATCCTCTCTCTACGCCTCAGTTTCCTAATTGGAAATGTATATAAAACCCCTTTCTTTTCAGGATTGCTATATTTAGTGAGCTAATAGATTTATTTATTATATTTAATGAGCTAACAGATACAATGTACCTAGCACAATGCCTGTGCATTGTAGGACTACGTGATGTCAGTTACTCCCCTGAGATTTCTTCCATTACTCACATGTTGTTTTTTTGACTTATTGGGGTTTGTACAGTGAGGATGGGACAGCCAAGTCCAAACCTGTATTCCAGAGATGGAGGCTCCTCAGAGACAGGTGTAGACATGTCACTGTTCCATCATCTGACATCAGCCAAAAGAATAAAGGCTAGCTAGACTCTCCAAGGAGAGTCAGCTGGACCTCAACCCCTAAGGCAGTCCCTGAGATTTACTCTTCACAAGGGCTTGTCTAAGCAACACATACCATAGAGCTAGCTTTTTGGATGGCATCGCCCCCGACCTTCTGGCAGGACATAGAGCTTGTGGGATTCTGATGCTGCCTGCTTGGGGTGCACAGGTCATCAATACCTTCATCCATTTGTTCACTCATTATTCATTCACTCACTCACTCACTGAGTCATGTAGAGTCAGCTACAGCAGATCCTTATTGAGTGGTGACTTCATGTTCACTGGGTATAGGCATGGAGGTGTCTGTACCAGGGGTTGTCACTTACCTTGGCTCATGGAATTCACATATCTGCCCTGCAGAAGAGGTTCACTTAGCAGAGCTTGGCAATTTTAAAAAGCAAGATACAAATGCATGTCTCCTCCCGTAGACAGAACCGTGATCCTGCCGATTCTGTCACTTTAGAGCCTTTCAGAGATAAGCCTTCTACTCCAGCCCTCAGCTTCAGCCACTCCTCTGCCAGAGGGGTCTTTATAAAATCAAAACCTGATCTAGGAGAGCATCCCAGCTCTTCAGACTGGCAAAACTGGTCTTTTGTGATCTGATGCCCCCACCGTGCCCTTCAACACAGCTGCCTGCTTCTCCCTGCTCCTCAGTGTCCCTTTATGACTCTGTGTTTTACATATTTTTCCTGCTTCCTAGAATGACTTTCCTGCATGGTAAACTCTTACCTAGCCCCTAAAACCTAGCTCAAATCCCCTCTCTTCTTTGGCTCCCATACAAGATGTGCTGTCCCTTCTCTATGCCCATCTCACATTATCCTGCAGTGATTTCACATGTTGTTCCTCTCTGTGTCCTTTCCCCCAGGACTGTGCATTGTTCAGGGGCAGGGGCCATGTCTTTTTATTTCAGCTTAGCTCAGAGCCTGGCACAGGCAGGAGACCCGTGTTTGTTGACTGAATTATGGATGACAGTGTGATCTCAAGGCCTCCACCACGGAGGAACAACAGGGCCTCCTGACCTCTTGGGAATGGGAAGTGTTTGATGCTGAATTCTCCTGGCAGACACTTTAGAGCATCAACAGCTGCTCACTCCCCAGAGGCCCTGTTTCTGCTCAGCTTCTTGATGGGTATAAGAGCCTATCTGTGGAATTACAGCCCCCAGCTCACAGGGAGCTCACCCCAACAAAGCCTTGACCTGGACAGCTGGGCTTGTCTCATCATCTGGCCCTGTCACATCTCAGCCCTGTGCCAGGCCTCTGCGTGCCCTCATGTTCTAGGCTGAAAAGTTTCCTGAAGAGTCTTGTGATTTTTCTTTTCGTTATGGTTCCTTCTGCCTGGAATATTCTTTACCTGTCCACCCTTCCATCCTTTCCCAGTGAACTCCTCCTGACTCTTCTGCCTGGTTCAGGTGTTACCTCTCCCCTGGGCCAGGGGCCTGTTCTACAGATCTGCCAGGCTCTGTGGCACCTCCATCATTGCACTGTCCACATGGTGTTGTCATTATTTCTTTATTTGCTCAACAAGCCTGTGAACTCCCTGAGGGCAGGGATTTGGTTTTACTGACTTTGGAGTCCCTAGGACCTGGATCATGATAGGTGCTCACCAGTAAGTACTGGCTGGCTGATGAGATGGCTATGTGGGTACAATGTGCTAGGATCCTTCTCTGTTGCTAGGAGTCAAGCTGTAGTGTGCATAGGGTGTAAGGGTGAGGGTTACAGCATATAAGAAGACACACCCAACCCTCAGGCTTGCAGGGTAAATAAAACACCTTGCCACTGAAGGGGAGTGAAGAACACTCCCAGTGCAGCCATGGATTGGAGAGGGACCTGGGCTGCAGAACCAACCCTGCTCCACAATCAACTCTGCTCCACACTGGCTCTGAGCTCTCTCTTCATCTGTCCAAATTTGTTGCATGATCTTTAACATGGGAAACACAGCCCTTGTTTAGCCTTTCTGACAGAGTTGTTGTGAGGATCAAGTGCAACAATGTCCCTGAAATTACTGCATTAAGTGTGAAGCACGGGACTTGTATTTTCATTCTTTCTGGAGTGTGGCGGCCATGCCCACTAGAGGGCGTGGCAGAGCAGGCCAGGCCTTCCTTGTTAGAGCCAAGGGGACCGAGGTGCCAGCTCTGGGCTAGATCCCTGGTCTGGCCCAGACAGAGGGATGACAGGGTCCAAGACACCTCATGATGAGGTCCCAGACTCCCCTCTCCTCATGTTTCTCTCCAGATTCAAAGGACATCTGGACTCTTTGATGTGCTAGAAAAGAAAGAAAAATCTTCCCCATCAATGGCACAGGAGACAGCCCTAACTTGCTGCCTTATTAATGGGGGTGGCTGTGGGCAGGGTGAGAGTGTAGGACCTCGGGTTCTTTCTTTCATGCACTGTTTTCTCTGTTAAGCCTGGATTCCAAGGCTCTGAGAGCCATTATTCAGCTGGTATAGGGCACATCTACTGGCTTATGGAATGCCACTGTAGTGGGACACTGCTGAGGTCTGTGCCAACCTCCCTCCATGGATGCCTGAAACCTGCAGGCTCAACCTCACAGTTGATTAGCTCCCTCTTTGCTGGGGAGGGTGGGACCAGACAAGGAGGCCAGCTGGAGAAGAGCTCTGTAACCCAATTTGCTGTGCAGAGAAGCCAGTCTGTCTGGCAAGAGCTAATTGGAAAGCTGCTTCCCCTAGGCCTGGACCCAGGAGGGCACTAGGCCTGGCTGGGCGGAGGCCCCCTCACTAGGCCCACATCACTTAGTGCTTTGTGCGTGATGTTCCCAGCGGGAGAGCACTTAGCCCTGGTAATTGGCCAGGCAGGCTCATCATTAATTCATGCCAAATTGTATTTTTTCTTTTGAGAGGGAGAGAGAGACAGCGAGAGGAGTGGGGGTAGGTGGAAATAAATGAGTTTCAGAAGGGAGGAGTCTGTTTCAGGGCCTCCTTGAAGCAGCTTTGTCTTGGGACAAAGGAGATTAGAGATTCAGCTGCTAGTTTGCTGTTGACCTGAGCAAATTACTTTCCCAGAGGAGGCCTCAGTTTCCTAATCTGTGGTAGGAGACCATAACTGTGATATGTTTGCATCAGAGATGGCTTTGAGGACTGAATCCAGATTGAGAGACAAGTGCTCTTTCAGATGGCCATTGCAATGGGCCCAGGCGATGCAGGGAGCCATTTACATTTCATATGACTATTGATGTAGAGTGGGATATTTTTTTTTAGTTCTAACATCTTTAGGGTGAACAATATTTTGTAAAGATACCATTTTATCTCTTATATTGGTTTGTTAAGTCTGGTGTGTTGCCTTAGTGGTTTATTTAGGGTTTATAGTATACATCTTTATCTACCGTCAAGGTATATTGCAACACTTCATATAGAATACAAGACCCTTGAAATAGTATGCTTCCATTCCTTCTCTCCTGACATTCATGGTAACTTTGTCACACACTTTATTTATAAACTCCACAATACATTATTATTATTTTTGCTTAAGCAGCCAAAAATTAAGCAGTCTTAATTTTTTAAAAATTTTGTGGTAAAACATATATAACACAAAATTAACCACCTTAACCATTTTTAAGTGTGCAGTTCAGTGGTATTAAGTACATTAATAATACTGTGCAACCGTCATCACCATCCATCTCTATAACTCTTTTTCATCTTGTAAAACTAATGCTCTGTGTCCACTAAAGCCAATTATTTTTTAAAGAGACTTAACCACTAATTTGAAAATCTTATACCTTCATTCATGCATTACCATTTCTGGTATTTTTCATTTCATGTTGAGGATTCATATTTCCATCTGGTTTCATTTTCCTTCTGAGTGAAGTACTTCCTGTAACATTTCTTATAGCGCTCTTCTGCTGGTGATGAATTCTTTCAGCCCTTACATGTCGGAAAACTATTTTACATTCTCCTTTGAAAGCTATTTTCACTAGGTATAGAATTCTAAGTTGGCAGCTTTTCTATACTTTAAAGATGCTGCTGCACTGCCTTTTGGCCTACATTGTTTCTGATGAGAAATGTGTTTTCACCTTATCTTTTTTTTCCTCTGTACATAACATTTTTTCTTATAATTCCTTTTAAGATTTCCTTTGATCACTGGTTTTGATAAATCAAATTATGATGTGGTTTGGTGTAGTTTTCTTAATTTTTCTTGTGTTTGGGGTTCATAGATCTGTGAGTTTATAGTTTTCATCAAAGTTTGGAAAACGTTCAGCCATTATTTCTTCAAATAATTTTTTTGTCCCTCCTCCTCCTCCTCCATGGACTCTAATTATGCATAAATTAGATTGCTTGAAGTTTTCCTACAGTTGCTGTTGATCTTATTTTAAAAATCCTTTTTTTTCTGTGCTTCATTTGAAATAGTTTCTATTTCTATTTCTTCAAGTTCACTATTCTTCTTTCTCAGTGTCTAATCTGCCTTAATGCAATCCAATGCATTTTTCATCTTGGATGCTGTAGTTTTAACCTCTGGAAGTTTAATCTGGGTCTTTTGTTTAAAACTTTCATGACTCTGACTTTTTGAACATAGGGAATATAATAATAATATCTGTTTAATACCCTTGCTTTCTAATTCTAATATCTGTCTCAGTTTAAATGACTCAGTGTTTCTCCTCATTGTATGAGAAAGTATGGGTCATATTTTCCTGCCTTTTTGCATGCCTGGTAATCTTTTTCTGGATTCCAGACACTATGAATTTTACCTTGTTGGGGACTGGATATTTTTTGCATCTTAAAAATATTCTTAAACTTTGATCCGTGGTGCAGTTAAATTACTTGGAAAAAGTTTGATCCTTTTGGGTTATTGATTTTTAAGACTTTTTAGGCAGGAACAGGGGAGCTTCTAATCCAGACCTAATTCACCTCCATTATTGAGATTAGATCCTTATGAAAGTGATATCCAAATGCTGTGAGTTAATGATTGTTTTTTTCAAGTTGGCTGGTGGGGACAGGCACTAATTTTGATTCTGTGCCAGTACAGGACATGATGGGTCTTTCCTGGGCCTTGTATAGTTTCCTCACACATGTGTGCTTAATTCTCAAGAGGAAACCTCCACAGGTCTCTAGATTTTTCTCTCTGCATAGTGCTCTCTCTCTCCAGTACTCTTTCTTGTGAAGTCTTGTTGCCTTGCTCTCCCTGGACTGTCAGCTCTGGTTCTTCAACTCAGGGAGTCCATCAGAATCTTCTTGGGTTCCCCCTCCCAGTTCTGAGGCCTAGAAACTCTCTCAAGGCATTAAACTGGGGCAATTATAGAGTCTACCTTGCTTGTGTCTTGTTTCTCAGGGGTTGTCTTTTTTTGCCTGATGTCCACTGTCTTATTTCATGCATTTGACAGGGTTTCTCCCCACCTTTTCTTCAGTTGTTTCAGAAAGCAAGATAAACCCTATTCCTGTTACTCCATCTTGCCTACAAGTGGAAGTTCCCAAAGAGGCAGGAAATGGGGATCTTTTTAATAAAATATGTTTCTTGCTCCAAGCTTTGATAGTATGGGATTTCCAGGACAGGCTACTGTAGGGTTTGGTAGACAGAGTGGAGGACCGTAATGAAGAGGCTAAGATTCCAAGTCCTGGAATCTGTCCCTGACTCTCTTGCTTCTCATAATCTTTAAGACAAACTCTAAAATTCCTCTCATATTGTTTGAAATCCTTCCCAATGCAGGAAACTCTGGTAGGTTCCTCAAAGAGGAAAAAGGAGCCCAGTAATAAGAGGGTTAGTAAGTGCAATTAAAAATTGTATAGCATTCAATTTTATCTGAGAGGAAGAGGGTCTCATTTATTAAGTACTTCACCAGATTGGATCAAATATTGGTACGGACACTTTGTGTATATCATTTAATTTAATGGTTTCAGTTGATTTGGAACCACTCACTGAACCCTTATCCCAGTCACAAACCTGAATCTTGTTCTCAGACTGAGATGCCTCTATTCAGGGGCTGACCCCTAAGTGTGCTCTGATGCCACCCTGCATCAGGTCATATGAGTAAGAGTAGAGCTCATTTGGTGCATCCTATTCCTACCACAGCAAACTCCTTAAAAGGTTTTGTGACTAACAAATGGGGTTATTGTCCTTTCTCTTGGTCTTAGTTTTCCTTTTCAAAAGCTGAGACTTTCAGTGGTCTCAACACTGAAGACCATAACTATGTTCTTCTGACATTGACTTGTGTAGGTGAACAATGACGCATTATTGCCCCGAACCCCTATAACAAGTTCTGACCTCTATCCAGGCTGACTCTGACATTTCAGTTCACTCAGAGCCCACTGTGAGTTTGAATCTGGAAGGGACAAGAAACACTCATGAGAAATCATTTTGTCCAAGCCCTTATATATGAAATGCAGCCATAATGCTTTCTTTATATTATACAGTTGTTTCTTTGTAGCTTGGTAATTCATTCAATCATTTAAAAATTATTTATTGCCCACTTACTATATGCCAGGCACTTTTATGGTTGCCAGGGATGAATTATTGGATAGGTAATAATCCCTGTCCTTTTGAGCCTTATATCCTAGTATTAGAGGAGAGACAATAAAAAAATACACTAAATAATTAAATCATATCATATGTTAATATGTAATAAGCAGTATTGCCTATAAAAGTTATTACCGTAGTGCCTGATACAGAGTAGGTACCCAAGAATCTTCTTTAAGACAGCCAATGTGACTTCTTCACTTTAGGAAGCCATTGATGGGCCACATCTTGAAGAATAATGAGAAATTCACCAGGTACACAAGAGGGGGAGTATCTGGAAAAGGAAAGAGCAAAGTTAGAGGTTGGAGAAGGGGGATACCCTTGGGAAATGGCTGAGATACCATTCCTGACAAACCTGTGTAACGCCTGCGAGGAGAACATGTTGCTTTCAGGGCTGGAAGATGAAAGTCATGGCAGGACCACGGAGAGCTCCATGGGAGGCCAACCTCCAAGGCGACCTCCTGAAGCAAAAGAGAGCCCTCACTGCTGACCAGCTGATTTGCTTAGTCAACTCAACCCCTGGCCAAAGTAACTCTATCCTAAATTCAGGCCAGGCTACTATCTGAGTCTGAGTCTCAGAACTGGAAGCTAGTCTACCCCTGCTTTACACCTCTTGCTATTGGAGTACCTGTCAGAATCTTGTAGCAATAAAATCTCTGGAATGATTATCTGAAGACGTAGGTTTGAAAACTTAGCCCTGCCACCAATTGTCTGCATGGCTTTGGACAGGTTAGTTAGTCTTTATCTTTAAAGTGATGGTATTGATACTTATAGTGGTATTGTGAAGACTAGGTAGGATAGAGCTGGCAAAGTACCTGTGCAGTGCCCAGGACATAAAAGCTGGTTCACAACATTCTGTTGAGGGTGAGTGAAATCTTTAGCAATGTTGGGGCCTCTCTAGAGGTGATGCACAGGATCTGATGGGTGGATAAGGGAGAGACATTCTAGGTAGAGAGCAGCAGGAGCAGCAAGGCAGGGAAACATGAGAGTGGATGGCTTGGCCCAGAAATGGAGAGCAGTTTCATAGGAGTGAAGCTGTGCAGCTGCCACTTTTATTCTGAGGCTTTCTGAACCACTCTTTTCAGCACAGAGCACTCTGTTGAAAGTCCAGACTGTATTTCCAGCTAGCTTATTGTGCATCTCAGCTGAAAGATCTACATGCATCTCTGACCCACCTTTCTAAAACAGAATTGATCACTTTCCTCCAAGGTGCTCTTCTCAGATGCCATGTTCGAAGGAAGAACTGTGTCTTATGAATAGTCTTAAGTTGGGTAAAAGTTTTCATAAAGGGTACAGGAACTTTATTCTCCTTTCCAAGTGAGAGCAGAAAATGAGAACAGCTTGACCTAAAGCATGAGATAATCAGGTTAGAGAAGGAAGAACTTCCAATATCATAGATTATAAGGAATTCAGGAGTGGCGAGCAAAGGGAACCACGCAGTTCTCTTCCCTGAAGAAGTGGAGACCTTATCATCTAGCTGGAATGTTCTTCTTCATCACTACTTAGTTGCTATTACAAGAATTGAATTATTAATATCCTTTTAACAGCAGTTTACATTTGTATAGAGCCTTATAGCTTGTAAAAATTCTAATTTGATCTTAATCGCCACCCTGTGAGGTTATCAAGACAAGGATTATTAACTCATTCCCCCTCTGCCCTCATTTTATACATGGAGGAACTGAAACTGTGAGCCACAAAAGTGACACAATTGGTAAGAAACCCAGCAGCACAGTCAGGAGCAAACTCCGTCTCCTGGCTCCCACCGAGACCTATTTCCCTCCACTACATCACTCTGCATGTCAGCTGAAAGCAATAAGAACAACAGTCGGATATATGACCAAACATCCAAAGACTCCTTCCTCCTGGAGTGAGTTGATGCAAGGAGAGGGAGAGCGAAGATTTTTCCTCAAGGAATCCAGGAGTTTTGGTTCACAGTCCCAAAACTAGTTAGTAGAAGGGAGGGAAGGGGTTCTGATGCCATGTTAGCTTTAACCAAGAGAACTGACATCTATTTCTCACATAGCCTAGGACCCGACCATTTACAAAGCATTTTTACACTCCCTACCTCATCTCACATGCCCACCACCCCGAGCAGGGTGCATCATTGTTATCACCCATTCTGCAGACTGCGAATGAGGAGGCTCAGAGAGGTGAGAGCATTCGCCTGAGGCCCCTGGTGAGCAGCTGAGCTGGGATCTGAATTGCCTTCTCTGGTCTCTTGGCTTAAATTCTTTCTCTCGCTTTCTGCTGCATCCCAGCTGCCTCTGGCCAGACCCGAAAAACAAATCCTGTAATTGAGTTGGAATGTGGGTGCTGGGGCCTGGGAGACAATGTTTCCTGCCTTTCAATCTGTTCTTAATTTATTAAAGTGATGAAACAAGGAAGCGGCCCAGAGGGGTGGATGTTTTCCATCAGCGAGTCACGGGAACCTGCAGAGGCAGAGGGTCAGGGGGAAGGTGCTCTTGCTCTGGCAGTGGCCTTCCCCTGCCACTGCGAAGCCTCCATAGATGCGCCTGGTGGGGGTGTCTGCTTAGAGATGCCGCTGGGAGTGCAGTAAGCTAGAAAGAGCAAGGCCTGCCCACCACAGAGGACTCCCCCCAGTAATGTCACCTCTGACCATCTGAGCACCTCTCTTCTCATCTGACAAATGCCCAGTGTCCTGGCAGAGAGACCCAGAGAAGACAGGAGGGAGCCTAGTTCAGCCCTCAGGAGATCAGGAAAGGCTTCCTAGAGGAGGTGTCATTGAAGCTGAGACTTGAAAGGTGAAGAGATGTTATCTGGGAAAATGGGAGGTGAGGAGGGGAGCACATTTTCCAGGCAGAGGAAATAGCAGGTGAAAGGCCTGGAGGGGAGAGAGAGAAAGGCTGGGGCCAGTGGGCTTGAGAAAGGCGACTGGAGAGGCAGAGGGCTTGGCAGTGCTCATATCCTGTAGGGCTTTCCGGGGCAGTTTGAGAAGTTAGTGGCTATGCATAGAGAATGGACTGCAGCGGGGGTGCATTCTCCAATCATTATTCCTACTCAGACTGCTTTCTATTCACTAGGCAGAAATTTTTCAGTGCCAGACTCTGTGCTAGCACTGGGCAGACAGTGATGATTCAAAAGCAGGCCTTTCCCTCCAAGTGAGAGACAAGTATATGAACGGTAAGGATCAAACGATATGATGAGGCTGGGGCAGAGGGGTTACAGGAGCCCCAAGAGAGCACCAGAAGGAAGTTAGGAATCAGGGGAGCCTTCCTGGAAGAGGTGACTCCAGGACTAGTTCTTGAAGCCTGGGTAGGAGTTAATTGGTTGACTGAAGGAGAACAGACTATTCTGAGGACAGAAAGGGCACTGAGGAAACATGGTAAGTTCAGGAAGGTCTCTGGGTGGAGGAGAAGGAGACAGGCAGGGCTGAGCTTTCCTGGCCTGCCTTTTTGTGCATTCTGCTCTTTTAACTTAGGATGCTTTTCCTTTTTTGGCCTTCTTCATACCACCCCTCAAGGTCCATCTTAAATCCAAACTTCCTCCAAGCTTTCTTGATCTCCTACTTGGTCACAAGTAATTTATTGAGCACCCCTAAATGCTCTTTACGTAGTTCATTACATTTATTCGTTACAACATCCCTGTGAACTCAGCAGTTCAGTTTAGTTTAACATCTATCTAGTTTCTACTGTGTGTGCCACACTCTGAAAATATAAAGATAAGCCAGACATTGTTCCTGCCCTCAGGAGCTCATATTCTACAGGGAAGATATACTTATTAACAGATTTTTTTTCAGCAAAAATGATATCGGATGATATTACCTCTGCTGTGCAGATGAGGAACTCAAGACTTACATTTATTTATTAACTGACTTGGTCCAGGATCATAAGAAGAATAAGAGGAACCCAGCTCTGGGTGTCATTGAAGTTAGTCTGTGTCCCCTGCTCCAGTCAAATTCTGTGGCACTTATCATGGTCTGTCAGCCTTGAGAAAGGTATATAAATAAAGAGATGCTGGTAGATTTGACTGACCCCCATATTTGGTTTTGGTTCACTGAAAGGAGGATCCAGTGTTGCAAAGCTGTCCTGCAGAGAAATGTTGAGAAGAGAATGGGAACTAGCATGTGGGAAGTGCCCACTTAGTGTCAGTCTGGTGCTCTGATGTCAGTCCCACTTCTGTCCATGTGTCCTTTCCTCTGTGCTTCCCGCACCCTCCCACCCTCTCTGTTCTGGTTCCTATAGCATGGTGAATGACTCTTGGTCGTTGCCCATTCATTTGTTTGTCCCTCCTACTTGATCAGTTTGGAAAATTTAGAGCCCAGCCTAGTGTGTGGGCTATTGTTAGAGCCGGGTAATCTTGAATTGGATTGACTTGAATTTTCCTTATTGATTTCCAGATGCTTTTACAGAGTTTGCCTGTGTGTCTGTGAGTGTCTGTGGGTATGTTGAGTCTGGGTTTCTGCATGGCTCTCCCCCAGTTTGCACTGTGTGTGTAGTTCCCGTGTGGGGCCTTACACCGCCTCTGCCTATTTCCTCCAAGGGCATCCACAGCTGCTGCTGACCCCTGCGCCTCCTCACCTCATCAGCGTCTTGTCCTGACCAGAACTAAATCTCCCTCTCTTCCAGAAATACATTTCAGGTAGCTCTTGTCTCCTAGTCCTGACTGAAATATTGCTGAACACTTTGGGGTTTGGAGTCTGGCCTCCTGGTGCATATCAGGAGCCTGCATTTGTCAGCCAAACTCCCAGCTCTGTGACGGCTGACCATGACGGTGGGCCGCTTGGTTCTGAAAGGGGAGCAGCGGTAAGTGATAAAGCTACACTCAACCTCCTGCAATGTCTGTAGCCCCAAAAGCATCCCAGCTCATTACAGTTTCTCTAAGGGTCTGAACATTGCGGAGAGGGGTGGAAAGGTAGAAATTTGGAAATAGTTGTTTTCAGACAATTTGTGTTTCTGGGTATGTAAGAAAGTCATCCCCACATGCCACTCCCCAGCTGATCATGGTGTTTTAAGGACTCAAAATCATGAATATTAAACCAAGGAAAAGTTGACAGTATTTAAATGAGCATCATTAAGAGACACATAAATTAGCGGGGTTTTTAGTTCTTGTGGAACTGCCGTTTCAATGTTAATTAAACAACCAGAGTGCTTGGGCGCTTTTGCAGCAAACTGTCCCCAAAGTGTGCTGCAGAATATCATTATGGGTGACTGCCTTGCTGTTTAATTATTTCCAAGTTCTTTTTTTTTTTTTTTTTTTCATTGCTGCAGTAGTTTCAGGCTTGTCTTGTATTTGGAAAAGGTGATGGGGCAGAACCTCTGAGGAAGCTGTGGTGTGGCTGGTCGGCTCCATGGTAAACACCTGAGCCAATCGATTCTTGTCTCTTCATGCTGGCTCTCTGTGAAGCCCCAGATGACCCTTGGGTCTTCTGACTGTCTGGCCAATGGCTGTGTCTATGATGCTCCTGGATCCTTAGCTGCAGACTGAGAAAGCTGAGGACCTGAGTTTGGGTGGAGTCCAGAGTTAAGGAAGGAAAAGCAAGGCTGATGGGGAGGGAGGGAGTAGCAAGGGCCTCCAGGGCTGTATCCGAAGTGGTGGGGAGTGCAGGAGCCAGGAGCCCTGGGGTCTGCTCTGCATTCCGTGGGTCTGAGCTAAGTGACCTTGGGGTATTTCCTTCCCCTCTCTGGCATCAATCTCTTCAACTGTAAAATGAAAAGGTTATATTAGACCATGTGTCCTTTTGCCCACAAGAGGGTGAGAAGTGGTTCTTGGGGGTTGAAAAAATCTTACTCTTTAAATGTACAAAACACAGGTATACACAGAAAATATAAATAGACACACAGTATATCTGCAGTATAAAACTTTCATGGTGGGGGGATTAAGAGAAAACTGCTTAGAAATACTCCTTAGGTAGGCAATAACGGACAAAAGACTGAGAAACAGTTGACTGGCTGAAACCTAGGAGCTTCACTGTAAAGGAAAGAAAATCCACCGTGAGGTGGTCAGATGGTCATGTGCCACAGCTCCCAAACACAGTCTCTGCTGCTACCTGTGTGGACTTGCCTGGGCTCCAACCTCCCCTGGGCCTCAGGAGCCTCTGTCAGATGAAGACATTCATTATTACTTACCAGGTTGAAGGTAGGGGACTGGAACTTCTGGAAACCAGGGAAGCAGAAGGAATAGAAGGACACAGTTCTGGGTCCATAGTGGGCTGCTGAGGCAAAGTGTGGCTCCAGGAACCAGCCAGCTGGCATCAGAGCTCGGCTCTACCATTCAAAAGCTATGTAACCTTGGGTGAGTTCTTAGTAAAATGGGATTAGGTAACTTTATATGGTGGTTGTTGAGGATCAAGGCAATCAGCACAAAGAGAATTTTACAGGGCCTGAGGCCCCGTAAGACCTCAGCAAGTGTTGACTCCACCCACCACTATTAATCTTAATTTGTCTTATTGTTATTACTAAGTGGCCTAGAGAGAGGCGCTGAGCCCCTCTGGGTCTGAGTTTCCCGTTTCACCCTGAGACGTATTTCTTGGCTTCAGGATGATGTTGCAGACTTTTTCTCTGCCAGAATGCCCTTCTGCCAGCGCCTGACCCCGGAAGTCCTCTCAACCATCAATTCTCTGGGAAATCTCCTTGGCCGCCTCAGGGAGGCGTGGGTGTTCTTCCAGGAGCTCCTACCCGAGTGCCTCCTTGCTGTACTGCCTCCTTCTTCACTGCTGATGCTTAATGACATCCTGCACCCCTGTGCTCATCCCTCCACTGCGTCCTCCAAGCCTTTGCTCTAATGTCACTTTCTCCGTGAGACCATCTTTCACTACTCCATTTAAAACTACCTCCCCATCAAATTCCTCATTCCTTCATCAGTTTTGTCTTCTAAGGTATTTTGTTTATTGTCCCCCCTCCCTGAGGGCATGGGTTTATATCTGGTTTGGTCCATGCTATGACCCCAGCATCTAGAAGAGAGCCTAGCACAGGAGATATTATTAAACAAATACGAGAGTGAAGTTGACCTCCTTCTTCTAGCATAACATGTGGGATGTGGACAATATTGGTGAGACCAGCCTGCTACTAGATGGGGCTATCATCCAGGGACTCAGGGCCAGCTGAATCCCACCATGCTAATGTCTCCTTGTCCCCCTTCTTCCTCTCATTGTTTCCAGGGATACACTTGCATGGTGTGCGGGTCAGCAAATCAGCTGGAGGGACCAGACATACTTCAGTATTACTAAGGTTTTCACTCTAAGCCCCCACATGGGGAGCCCGGGGACCTGTGTTTCCGACGTGGTAAAACTCCTTTCTCCTACGCTCGTCAGGCCTGCATTTCCCCAGACCACAGCAGGCCTCCAATGCTAAAATCTAGGTCTCACATCTTACCACTCTGATTCCAGGAAATGCTAATCCAACACCCACCCAGAAAAGTGGAGGGAGGGAATAACAAGAGTGGGCCCTTGTGCCTGTGCCCAGGGATGACTGGCCTGGGTGCAGTGGGAGGCTGGGGATGCGGAGACCCTCCAAGGAGTGCTGGGTGGAGTCAATACTTGTTGAGCTCTTACTGTGCACTTGTTTTTTTATGATACCTCAGTATTCATTTTTCTGTTCTATATCCCCCGGGATAGAGTCCTTTCGCATCATGGGGCAATTTTCATAATATGTTGTTAAATGGAAAAAAGAAAAAGGATATAAAACTATATATTTGTCTAGCTATCATCTATCTGTCTAACCTAGCTATCATCTACCTATAGCTATTGTACATACATATATCTGTATACATATATATACTATATATCTACTACTATAATACATATATATCTACTATATATCTATATACAGATATCATACACATATACATACACACACACACACACACACACACACACACACACACACTCCTGAAAGAAATCCTGTCAAACGCTCCTGAGAGACCTATTATCGGTCAGGTTGTGCATTAAAACATCTGTTACAGGGGCCCAACAAGTGATCCTGGAAACAGAAAATAGCCTGGAGAGCTGGGTCGCCATCAAGTCTAGGCTGACTGAGGTGGGGTCTCTGACCTCCCTCTGCTGGCGTCACAGTGGCAGGCAGACAGCATCAGTCATTCCAGGAGGCCCAAGAGCTGAGTCTGGAGAGAAGCTGGCGTCTCCCCCTTTTGGTCTTGGCCTCCTGGCTGGGCCTGAGTTTGCCCACTGTTGACCCAAGTTAAGAGGGCGTCAAGGCTGGGATGCAACTTCCTTCTTTCAAAAACCCCTTTGAATGGATAAATCTTTATTTAGTCTTGGGTTATGGAAAGTTTTAAAAGTCAAGACTAAAAATCATAAAGGAAAAAGTTAATAAAGCTATAAAAATTTTAGACATAATACTTACCAAATGATTATAATTACTTGTTTAAGATGTTTTGCATGTTAGACTGTGAACTCCATTGGAACAAATGCTGTTTATGTCTTTTTCCACTGTTATTTGGCCTCTGACATACAGGATGTTGCTCAATAAATGTAATACATAATAATAACAAATAAGCAACAAGTTGTTCATGACACTCTCAGTATATATTATGGTGATAGGAAATAATTTAATTTATAATAACAAAAGCTTTCTCTGGTGTGTTCTCCATTCTTTGTTCCTTGTGTATGCTGGAATTAATAGAAAAAAGTTTCTTAACCTTGGGGTAAATTGCAAAAGTGGCCACAAGACTTTGCACATTCTCCTATCAAGAGGTGGATGTATTTCAGGCTGGCTTTGTGTCTTGCTTCAGCCAATAGAATAAACGACATTGGGTGAGTTCTAAGTCTAGGTTTTGAGAGGCCTTGCAGCGTTCTTCTCTCTTGCTGTTCTTGGAAGCTGGGGATGACCACCATGGGACCAAGCCCAGGCTCGTCTGCTAGATGATGAAAGACATATGGCTCCGTGGACCCCATCACGCTCAGCTGACAGCCAGCTAACCTCCAGAAACAGCTTCTTAGGTGACCCACAGCTGTCCATAGACAAATGGCTTAACCCAGCCAAGACCAGGAGGAGAATCGCCCACCTGAGGACAGCCCAAATCGCCAACCTATGGAATCATGAGCTAAATAAATGGTTGTGTTAAGCCACTAAGTTTTGGATGGTTTGTTACAAAGCTATAGATTACTGGTAAAGACCTCTTGAAGAGGATATTCAGAACTAATTATAAGGTGTTTCATCTTATCCTGCCAATAAAAACACAACTAAAATAACCAAATAAAGCTTATCAAGAGATAACGGCTATCATGATGTAGGAGCAACACTTCCAAGAAGAACCATGCTGAGGAGGTATTTCCATAATGGACAGTTACCCCAGAAAGAGAGTGCTGAAGCTTGTTGGTGATGTGGCTGTGTGTTGCTGGTAGTGGTTGTGAAGGTTCAGGAGTTTTTCCTGTTCTTAAGGTATGGATTCCCACAACTCTTCTTCCTGGGCCCCACACAGGCTTTGCTCACCCATTTCTCTCATCTTGATGCCACTGCAATTCTCATGCCCAAGAAGGTCCCCATACCAGTAGCAAAGTATCAAACTCCCTCTATATTACTTGACCTTTAGATCCATTCCCTGTCATGTCCCAACACCATCCCATTTACAATTTGCCATCCAGACCAGTCCTAGTGTTCTAGACACATTTCTCCTTCATCCTTCTGTGGCTTCATATATGTTCCATCTACCCTGACCTCTTCTTCATCTGGAAAAACCTCACTTATCCTTCAGGGAACAATGTTATAAATTTTGGTTTCTTTGGGAAACCCTCCTCATTAGATGATAATCAGTTGAGCTGTCTCTGAGCCACCAGATCTCAATTACAGCATCCTGTCTCATTATGAGCTACAGTTTTCCCCTCTCCTTGTCTCCTCCCTGAAACTTGTCTCATCGTCCCCTGTAAGTAGAGTTCCCATCTAATTCCTCTTTTTTAGGTTGATTTCCCTGTGTGGCCTGGCATAGTAGAAACCCAAAAATATTCTTTGAATGAATGGATAAACGAAAACCAACATTTGAACAGCATACAAAGTATTTTTACATCCATTACCCTGATATTCTCATTAGCCCCATTTTCTAAATGAGGAAACTGAGGCTTGGAGTGGTTAAATGACTGTTGGAGATTTTCCAGTGAATAAGCAGAGGGGATAAGAATCAATGCTTTTGAATTCCAAAGGCCAGGGTGTGTAATACCTGTATAGTCATTCATTCCACAAATATTTAATTTGTGACCACCCCCTGCCAGGTCTGCTCCCATATATCTTCCAACCTTCCCCTAACACTGCAAATCCTGTTAGGATCACATTTTCCTCCACTTCCCCATCTATATCCTTCATTCTCCTCCTCTGGGAAGTCTTCATTGAACCCAGGCTGCATTATGTACATTATCTCTATTCCCACAGACTCTTGGGTTTTCCTGGTAGATCTATGTCATCCATATTAACCTATGAGAAGCTTGAGGGCTCCCCAGGACCCCCTTATGATCCCCATACACTGCATGTTCTTGGTTCAGGAAGAGTAAGGGAGACATGTGAGTGATAAGGCTTGTGGGTGGTCAGCAGAGGACAGATAATGAAGGGCTTCTTAATCATGTAAAAGGTCTTGGACTTTATCCTGGAGGCAGTCAGAAGTCAGGGAAAGGCTTTAAGCGGGTGAAATGCTATGACTTAAGGGAAGAGAAAGTGGAGCTCTTAGGAAAATGAGAAGAGGTAGCCCAAGAAGCTGGAAAAACAGAGGTCTGGGGAAACCAACCCAAATGGGGACCTAGCAGATAATGTTGGTGCTCTACCCAGGTCCCCTTGGATGCCTACCCCTCACCTCACGTGCTTTCAGTAGCACCTGTGGCTTTTCTTCAGCCTACTTGACACTAGCACTAGCCCACTATCACAGACAGCTAGATATATCTGGGAATTGACCAGTTATTGTTGGATTGTTGGAAGGCAGAGGGTGAAAGTCCAACTCTGCTCTCCAGTTGGTATTACTTATACTGCAGAGATCCCCTGCAGGATCAGGCTAAAATCTATTTTCTGCAGGACTTTTACCTGACATCACACTCCTGTCTGTCTCCTTCCCCTTCCTGTCATGCTTTCCCTACTCCCCTACTGGTTTCTCCTGGAAGTAATTCCTTAATAGATTACTTGCACATGAATCACTATCTCAGAATCTACTCTCAAGAAGCCAGTCTAAGACACATACATGGGTACATACATTGATAAACAAATGGACATACTAACCATGCTCATGACCCAAAGCAATGGCTCAGAAGCAATACCATCTCCACCCCATATACCTGGGCTGTGAGCAGATACAGGGAACCATAGATTCTACCTTCTAGGACCCCCGTGAGACCCAACCAATCTCATGAGGCTACAACAAACTTACTTTGCCTTCATCATCCATGAGAGATTTGTTGTGATCCTCCCAATCTCCAGAACACTTTTCATCAGTTCTCTACTGGGCATCCAAAACATCCTGCAATATAGGCAATGCATGCTTCAGTCCCATTTAAAAGATGAGGGAACTAAAGCTCAGAGTGATTGGGGGAGTTGTGTGAGGCCAAAGAGTTCCCCATGGTTTCCTTGATTTCACTGTCAGATTTTCTTCACTATTCTATTTCTCTGAGGGCTACTGGATCTAAACGTAGGGAAAAGTTTCATACCTTTGTGCTACAAGATGAAGGTAAGTAGTACAAAGTAAATGAATCCTCGTATAGAAATCCAGTATATACAACAAACAAAACAGACAAAGATATCTGGAAGTTAGTGTCAGCACCAGACAGAACACTTGAATGGAGGACAAGAAGTAACAGGAAGTACTGAAGTTGAAGAAAACTACATGTTCTTCAGGACCTTGTGGCCAGAAGAAGGGCAGAGTGTCCCTCAAAACAAGACTGCATCCAACACTGAGTGTTGGAAGCAATTGGAGAACCGCAAAACAAAGAGGCCCTGAGCTAAAAGCAATGCTACAAAAAAGGCATTGAAATGAAGCTTCTCAGCTCCTTCTGGCCACAGTTCCAGTATTGCCTTTTATAAAACATATTCCCCGGCCCCCAGATGGGACAATCTGGTCCTCTCCTGTGTTCTTACTGTTTTCTGTTACCCTCTAGCACAACTGTTAATAGTTGATAGAGGAATTTCAGTTTACCGTCTCCCTGACTAGGCTATAAAATCCATGAGAAGAGTAGGTCTAAATCATTTATGAGTCCCATTGCCATGTCACAGACTGAGCCTTGATCCTGACCACAATTTTGCCTGGTCCTGGACCTCATCTCTCAATTGAACCCTAATTTTGGCCACAGACTGAATCCTGATCTTGGTCACAGCATGAACCCTGATCCTGGTCATAGTTTAAGCCTTAATCTTGGTCACAAACTGAGCCCTGCCCTTAGTCCCAGCCTGAGGTCTGATCCTGGCTGTATATGAGCCATAAACCTGGCCCCAGACTGAGTTCTGTTCGTAGGTATAGAACAGATGCTGGATCTTTTCAATATGCCCATCGTTTCACAAGGGACTCAGTCCAGCCAGCCTTCTTGCTGTTTAAAAACAACTCCTTGCATACATGCTTGCCTCTTGTTTCACTTGCTCAGCCTCACACCTTCATTAGATCATGAGCAACCCTGGGGGCATGTCTGCCTCACAGGATGGCCAGGGGGGGCCTCTACAGGCTGCTGACCAGAACGGATTCTCTAAGTGACCACGCCTCCCTGAAGATGTGTTCACCGTGGCTGCACTGTGGGAAGAACAGGAGCCGATAAGGTCAGATCACAAAGGAGCTTCTCGTCTTCCTCTACACTGGCCATCTCCATGATCAAAGGATATTTGAGAAAAGATTTATCCTTTTACACGCAACAGAGTCCCAGGTAACAGAATCTGATTTTCCTTAACCAAGATTCTTCCAGAAGTGGGAGAAGAGTCAGGCGCTTGAGGGCAAAGAAAATGAGAAGGAGAACGTTTGTCTTCCCAGGCAGAAAGTTAATTATAAAATCAGATCGAGTTACCAGAATTGTTTATATCTATGTTTTAAGGAATATGCCATCTTCTGAATCTAATAGATGGAACAGTCAGAGCTTGACTGCTACAACAGTTTTTAATTTGTTTGGAAATTAATTCAAACAATGAAGAAATGCTTTCCAGTACAGCACAAAGGGAATACAATTGGCATGTTTCCTTTTAAACAACAACAACAACACAGTTCTGAACATTGAATAATTAAAGAAATGCATATGTCAGACACAGGTTGTGACCTCTGGCTTGGAGGAATGCCACTTCTAAGGAGATACCAACACCAAACAAGACTTCATAGTTTAGCATTTGGTGTCTGTATCATTTTTACCCTTTAGTATAGAGCTGGGAGTTGGGCAGGTAACCCGACCCTCCGTTACAGGGAGAGGAAACTCATGCTCAGAGGAATGGAATCGTTTTCCCAGGGGCACACAGTTGAGCTGGTGCTGTCTACACCCTCCATGCTGCCTCGTTCTACTTCATAAAGGCTTTGCCCTTACAAGAAACAGGTAGATGGCTTTCCCTGGCAACTTGTGGATTTTTTTAATGGGCAAGTTAGTTTGTAGTGCTAGTGATGATCGATGATATAGACAAACTCTATACATTATAGTTTATAGCTCATTTTCACACAGAACTGCATACCTGCCCCAGTTTTACCATCATCAAGCTACTGTGTAATCTTGTGCATGCCACTTTTGCTTTCTGATCCTGTTTCTTCCTCAGCAAATGTGGTTAATACCTACCTCACTGATTTGTATGAAAATGAAAGGTAGTATTAGTATGTTAACTAGAAGTTGTGATTTAGTTAATCAATGGCTGTGAAGTGTTCAACAGTGATCAAAACCAAGATCTTGCTTTGTATCAGGTAAGTTGTTGTGCTGTGCCTTCTGAAGTTGTCCTGGTGCCCATCCTCAGGGTAAGTAAGATGTAGCTGTGAAGTTTCAGAAACCACAGAATGGCGTAGTTCAGTAGGTGACTGAGCTTCTAGAGATCTCATAGAGTTTGGGAGAGCTTCTCCAACTCGCCACTGAAGAAAGGAGGGTCACTCCTTGCTTCTTCTTCCTT
Source organism: Manis pentadactyla (assembly GCF_030020395.1). Classification (NCBI taxonomy): domain Eukaryota; kingdom Metazoa; phylum Chordata; class Mammalia; order Pholidota; family Manidae; genus Manis; species Manis pentadactyla. The sequence goes on along the minus strand of NC_080022.1, from coordinate 39,884,449 downwards.
CTTCCACTGGAAAATTTCAGTGGTTTAGGGGATGGTCTGGCAGGACAGGCTTGCCTATTGGAGGTGAGTTTTATTTTATCATTTCCAGGTCCTGTGAAGTTGGCCAGATTTCAAAAGTAAATAGCTAGAGGAAGTGGTTGCCAGGAAGAAGCAGTGGTACAAGTAAATGCCAAGGTACAGGGAGGCAACACAGGAGAGGAAGACGCAGGCAAGGTGGTCCCAAGGAAGCAGACTTGTTCTTCTGACCATTGGGAGCTATTGAAGAGTTTGGAGGACAAGAGTGACATATTGATTTTGTTAGGCACTTTACATATGTCAGCCATTCAACCCTGTGAGGTAGGTATTGTCATGCCCATTTTTACAGATTGAAACACTGACATTCAAAAGGCAGAAACAACCTACTGCAGTTACAGTTCAGAAAGGTGAGAGCCAGAATTTGAGGGCTTGAGACCAGATCTAATTAATGCCAAAGCCTGTGCTCTTTCTAGCACAACTTGCTGCCTCCCAGTGCAAAATGATATTTGCAAAATAGCAAATTGTGAGGTTAAGTTCCCAGGGGTGGAGGTTGTTGGGGGTTGAGCAGAAAGGGAGAACAGAAATGCCAGCTTCTAATTTCCTCTGTTCCTCCCAACAGGAGACTCAGAGTCCTTCCAGACTAGGTGTGCGAGGCAGTGTGCTCCTTCCTTCCTTCCTCTCATCTTCTCACCCCTGCTGCTCTTCTCTACCCCTCCTTCTCTAGCATGTTATCTAGCTTTTAATCACCCTCTGAGATGTCTGAGGACAGCCTCCTTCAGTGTCTGGATCTCAGTCTTAATAAATGATTTTCATGCACAATACACAGCTGAGAAATGGTGGAGCTGGGCTGGGATCCAAGAAGTTAGAGGTTTTTGCATTGTACTGTTCTCACCGTGCCTAGCACATAGTACGCGCTCAATGAATAATAGCTCTTTTCCTTCCTGCAGGAACCAATAATAGCATCCCACTGGAGGTTCAGAATTTTAGAGCCTGAAGATACATTGGCCCTTCCTTTCCCCCTGGAGGGGGCTCTTGTCCTTGGCCAGATGTCAGCCTTTGTTGGCAGAGTAGGAGCACCAGTGCCTGCAGCTTAGGCTATGAAGCTCGTGGTCTGGGAGTCTGGCCCTGGATAGAAATAGGGTGGCTTGGGGAGGCCCTGGCTGCTTTGCATGCGGGATGAGGGCTCCTCTGGTCAATTTGCTTTCACTAATGTCAGGCCCCCGCGGCGCTGTCATCGGTTGCGTAGCAACTGGCCGAGCAGCACGGCAGAGGTGGCCATGCATAAAAGATGACACATGATGGTGGGGCACAGGGTGACGATTTGCAAATTTAGATACAGTCGCAGCAGGAATATGAACTGGGCCTTCCACAGACATGGGGGTGGGTGGCTCTCTTTGTCCCCTCCCACCTCATTCAGAAAGCCAGGTTCCTACCGTATTTATAGAGGTGTGGGGAAAGGCAGTAGAAGGGTGAAGGGGTGGCTTGACTTCAGCCCCAAGAAAGCCAGGGGCTGGGTGGGTGGGGCTGAGAGGGAAAGAGGAAGGGGAACAAGGTGGGCAGCAATGCCACATGGACAAGTGGAGGCTCAGGGCATCCCAAGGACCTTTCTCAGGCAGCCTGGCCCCTGGAGACCATCCCACTCCCAGGCCTTCCCCACCCCTGTGGAAGGGTGGTGAAAGCTGCTGGTCTGGACACCCTTCCTCTCCCAGCGGGTCTTCTCTGTGCCACCATGACAGCTGCAGGGAGATGAGATGTGCCGGACTCCCCAAGACTGGGTTCCAGTCCGAGTCCTGCCATTTCCTGATAGTGGGGACTTCAGCAGGTGACTTTAAATCACACTCAATTCAATCCATCCAATACCCACTGAGCACCTGCTGTGAGCTTCATGCTGACCTAGGGCCTGGGGACACAATATTATAAAATATAATCCGTGCCTTGAGGAGTTCTCGGGGTGGCGGGAGAACATATCTTCCAATCAATACATTATACTCCAGTGCACTGAGTGCAAAGATAGACTGAGGAGGAGGTGATTGCTGCTCTGAGTTTTAAAGGTAATATAGTGGCTGGACAGGAAGACAAAGAATGGAGGGGAGTTTCCAGGCAAAAGAAGGTGTGATCTCAGCAGGACTGGAGGGAACTTTGTGGTGTTTGGTGGGTTCAGGCAGTAAAACTTAGTGGCTGAGTCTCAAGGAGGACATGCCTGTTAATCTCTAAAGGTCTACCTGGATGTGTGGGCTTGTCATCCTGCCCCCCATCCCCCCACTGAAGAGGGGAAAGTTCTGCTCTGTAAAGGAGTAACAAACCTTACAGTCATTGATGGCCACCTGGAAGGGCCTGGAAATCCATTGACTCCAGATCCTTATTTTAGAGAGGAGGGAGCAGGCCCTGAGAATGGGAGGGACTTGCAGAGGCCACCTTTTGACCCAGCTGGGAACAACAGAGGAAGAACAGAGGACAGAAGTGAGTAGGACAGCAATGGTGGGTACCTGTCAGTGAGGATCCTGAGGTCTGCGGGATTCCCGGGAATATGGTGGTTTCCCAGAGACAGATGCCTTCAGGAAGAACTGGTCTGGGAAATAACTCCAGTGCACATGCCACCCTCAGATGTAAACTCCACGAAGGCAGGTCCCTTTTTGTCCCATTTGACAACAGCAGCGCCTGGCACAGATGCTTGCTGAGTAGCTGTGGAATGGATCACTTCTCACTTCCTGAGGGCTTTGACACTCATTGTTTTAGCTGACCCTCTCTGAATCTGAGGTAGGTATTACATCTACATTTTTCAGGTGAGGAACCGGCCCAGACTGGAGCAGGACCTTGTCCAAAATCCCACACAGTGTTAGATGCTGACCCCAAGTTTTCTAACAGTCTGCCGTGCCCTTGTGCCTCCATATCTAGGACTTCTGTTCTAGAGTGAATGGCAGGTAAGTGTGACAATAGCAACAGACAGAATTACGATGTTGGATGGTCAGCCCAGCTGGATTTGGGGTCATCACTGAGGAATAAAATTGTCCTGAAAGAAAGACGTACTTTAGTTGAAACCTCTGCTTGGGCCTCCCTGAATGGGATCATCTATCCAAATGGAAACTGACTGGGCAAGGTGGCTTCCCTCCTGCCTTACCATTGAGAACCATGCAGGAGTTCAAATCCCAGCTCTGCCACTTATTTGCTAGGTGACTGTAAGTCAAACGAATTCATTTGGCTTTTATTTCTCAGTTTCCTTTTCTGTAAAACAAGGACACTAATAACACCCACCTAGTGGAGCTGTGGTGAGGATTAAATAAATCAGTGCAGGTGACATGCTTACAACAGTGGTTAAGTGCTTAATAAAACAATTATTATTATGGAGGGATACAATCCTGCTTGGAATAGGAGTTAGAAGATGGAAGGTGGGGAAATGACCTCCTGAGGGATCTAATAACAAGAGTCGAGTCTAGAAAGACATAAAAATTAGCCTGGCCAAGAAGTGGAAGAAGGACTTCCCGGATAGAGGGAACAGTAGGTGCTAAACCTCAGGGGCTCTAGCCCTTTACTTAGCAGATGGGGACACTGGGGTGCAGAGAAGGCAACTTCCCAGTTGAAGGTCACGTGACAAAAGCAGTAGCCGAGCCTGGTTTGCCCCAGGCACAAGGCCTGTGGGGAGAGGAGAGCCCTGCGTACCCCGGGGGCAGGGCCTGCAGATGAGCATGGCCTTAGCCGGCTCTGCTGGGGCTGTGTCAGGAGGCCACAGGGCAGAGGAAAGGTGGAGAGGTGAGGTGGGCCTTCTCTACCTTCCAAGGAGGCAGAGGGAAAGCCAGGCCCTGCCTCCATTTGAGTTGCCCCCTGGGGAGAGCGGGTGGTGACTGTCATTTGAGATGGGGGGCTGGTGCTTGGAGCTCCTGGCAGCTGAGGGGCTCATTGAGCTGCTGTGTCCAGGAGTCAAGCACTGGGCCCTGGTGAGGATGAATGATCTGCGTTATTTGCAGATCTGGAATCTGACTGGGAGTGGGTGCCTGGTGTGTTTAAGGTCAGAGGAGGCACCCAGAAGAGGCTGATGCCTCCACATTCCACATACCCTGTGCAATTCCAATGGCCTTTACAAGCATTTTGGGCTCTGGCATCTGTGAAGTGCTGGACAGAGACTCTTACAGGGCAGCAAGGGCCCTGACTGCATCCTTAGTTGACGTGAGCCCAAGAATGTTGGTTTTGGAGATGGACTCTCTCCTCGTATGCGTTCTGGTTGCTCCTGGGAAGTGGGTCATGGTGGCCAAGAGGACTAGAAACTTCTTGGGGACAATGTCACAGTCTAGAGAAATGCACCAAGGTTCAAATCTCTGCTCTACCTACTGGGTGTCTGATTTTGGCCAACTTACTTACTTTCCTCCCTTTCGTCATCCATAAAGTGGGGATGATAATAGTGCCAGACTCAGGATTATTCAGAAGACTGAATGAGGCTCTGCATGTAAAGCACTTGGAGGACAAAAGACCTGGCACAGAGGTAACTATCCCCGTGGAGTGTCAGATTCAACCTGCGTCACTGCCCTAATCTGCCCAAGGGCTGGGTAATTCTTCCTCACTGTTACCTGCCCTTCCTTTAGAGCTGCCTTCTCCTTCCCCACACTAGCTAGTGGGGGGAAATCTAGCTTTTGGTTCCAGCTAGGATGAAATTCTGGCTACTTTTTTTAAATGTCAGAGGCTACATATTACTTCAACATTCTCTTGGAATTCCTTCTGGAAGATTCTCAGCTTCACATTAGTCAGACTGGGCAAGGCCCATGTACATGGAGAAGCAAAAGAGAATAATGCATTAACAATTTCCAGAATATTGCCTCTGCTACTCTTTTATTCTCCTAATGATGATACAGTGAGGGCGATGTGATCTGCCTGCTTCCATCACCCACTCCAAGCTGTGGTTAGGACTGCAGCCTGTCTGACGATTCAAGGCTAGATCAAGGCACCGGCTATCCAGGGTGGAACCGTTGGAGTAGCCCCTGAGGGCACCTGGCTGTGCTTGCAGAGGCAGCTGGTCACAGAAGCCCTGGGCACACGGCCCCTGTCTCTACGCAGGCACCATCTGCACCTGCTGCTCCCAGTACCTCTCGGATCCAGCCACCTCATCCTCACTGCAGCCCTGGTCTGGGTCTCAGAGCAGAGATTTCTTTGGAAAATAGTCAACAGGGAAAAGCAGCAGCTCCAGAGGCTTGTGTTCTATTTCTTTCTTTCAGAACAAAAGCCAAAAACAAAAGAAAAAACCACTCCCTTCTCTCCTTCTGGAAACCCTTCTCTGAATCAGCATCCAACTGTCTCTCACATGAGCCGTAGAGCCGGACTCACAATCAGATGGAGGGTGCCAGAGGGGCTGGGAGGAGTGGTCTGGTGGTGGCCACCCACAGATGCCACTATTGGCAGGGCGGGGCCCTGAGGCATCTGCAGTTACCCAGACCTCCATGCGTGAACAGCGTCCTTTGCCATGAGCCTGCGGCTCCGGCCTGGATGCAGGCTGCAGGAGCTCTGGGCCACTCTGGCTCGCCAAAGTGCACACGATTTTAGATGATAGGTAGGGTGGTTTGCGGTGACCTTTAGAAAGTTACTGAACCTCTTGCTCAGTGCCTCAGTTTCTTCTCTCTGAAGTGGGAATAATGCTGTACCACATAAGGTTATTTCATGGATTAAATGGGTTGAAGGTGTTTATTTTTTAAAAAGCTTTAGCACAGCCTCTGACACATAATCCTTGCCATGTAAATGTTTGTTAAATAAATAAACTGCAAAGGTCACAGCATTAAACAGCACTGATTCATACAGCACTTAAGTGGATTCCATTTAATTTCTCTTTCAATCTGAGTACATCAAGAGGTGCGTACACCTTATTTTTGCACTGCCTTAGGCATCTCTCTAATACTTGCTTTTTCCCAAATGGGGGGCAGGCTTTAGACTCAGAACCTCTTGCAAGCAAGGGCCATTCCACACTTTAATAATTTTGTTTTGTTTCCAATTTTACATTTACTTTTCCTTCCTGGTATGTAATATCAATTTTCCATTTATGATAGTGATATAAACACTCTATAAAATAAAAAGATAAATTTAGAGAAAAAAATAAAGTAAGCAATATTTTTTTAATTGAAGTATAGTTGATATACAACATCATATTGGCTTCAGGTGTGCAACACAGTGATGTGACAGTTATATACCTCACTAAATGCTCACCACAATAAGTGTAGTTACTATCTGACAACATACAAAGATATTGCAATACTATTTTTTTATAGACTTGTAGTTAATATACAATATTATACTGGTTTCAAGTATATAACATAGTGATTCAACTGTTATATACATTATTAAATAATTTCCCCAACTAGTGTAGTTGCTATCTGTCAGTGGACAAAGGTGTTACAGAACTATTGACTATATTCTCCATGCTGTACCTTTGTCCCTGTGACTAATTTATATTGTGATTGGATATTACAATATTATTGACTGTATTCTTTGTGCTATACTTTCATCCCTGTGATGAGTTTATTTTATAATTGAAAGTATGTCCCTCTTTGTCCTCTTCACCTGTTTCACCAGTACCCCCCACCCTCCCCCACTATGGCAATCACTAGTCTGTTCTGTGTTTGTGTGTCTATTTCTGTTTTGTTTGTTTGATTTTTAGATTTCACATGTAAGTGAAATCATACGGTCTTTGTCTTTGCTTGGCTTATTTCACTTAGCATAACACCCTCTATGTCCATTCATGTTGCAAATGGCAAGATTTCATTCTTTGTTATGGTTGAGTAGTATTTTATTGTCTACAGGTAACACCTCTTCTTCATCTATCTATCAATGGATGATTAGGTTGCTTCTATATCTTGGCTATTGTGAATAATTCTTTGACAATTATAGGAGTGCATACATCTTTTCCAACAGTGATTTTGCTTTGCAGTCAGGTCAATAATGGTATTGGTGACTTACGGACATGGCAAAAATGGTGATATTGGGAAGCAAATCTTGGAAGTTATAAAGTGAATCTTAGAAGCAAAGAGAAGTCTGTCTATATCTGTTTTTTCTCCCTCTTCTTTCCTTCTTCTTTCCTTTTTTTCTTATCTTTCTTTCATCCCTAAAGTTGGTTTTTGCATATGCTCTGAGGAGTGTCTTTTTTTGCCTGGGTCCCATGTAGGCCCAGCCACCTGCTGTACCACTGTGTGTGACCTAGCTTTCCAGACATGCCCCAGGCTGGTGCCTCTTAAGGCTCTGCCACTGCAGGTCTTTCTGTCTTCACACTCTCTCTCCCTCTTTTAATTTTCTTGCCTGGCAGAGTGGCTGTAAATTATCGCATTAATTTCCAAATCAAGCCAAGTTCCATAGTAACAGAATGGCTTCTATCCAGACCTGAAAAGATTCATTAGGAAGTTGATTTGATAAGTGCCCTCAACTTACTCTTTCAAAAGAACAGCTGCATTTACCCAATTCTGATAGCTCTCCATGGGCCAGGGCTCCAAGATGATGTGAGCCTGATGCCTGAGCTGCCAGAGTGAGTCCTTGAATCGATGGGGTGGGAAAGTCGGGGATGCATTTGCAGTGACATCAGAAATTTGGGTATGTCAGTGGGGGGATGTAGTTTGCCTGCTCTCTTCGAGAACTCCTGGATCCCACAAGCTCTATTTGTGGGCAGACTTACTAAGCTTGCTGGGACAGGTGTCTGTGGAATGCTTTAGGACTGACAATCATGTCCCAGGATTGTGACTTTGGGGCAAAAGTGGGCTCACAAGACACCTCAGCCCCTTTATGTCAAGGGGAGGAGGGATTGAGTAACTGGGCATGTATCTTGTGGTTTAAAAGGGCCAGTAAATATTTATTTGATGAGATTCAAGTCATTTTCAGTGTAGATTATCTGAAATAGGCTAGTGCTTGGAGGCCTCCCTATGCTCATCTATAAAATAGGGACAATACCTTCTCTCAGAGTAGCTGTGAAGCCTGAATGGGATCATATGTGTAGAGCACTTAGGATAGTGCCTGGAGTGATATTACTTTTCTCTATCTATGATGATGGTGTAATGAAAGTAATGGTTCACAGTCCACAGTTCTGACTATAGTACCCCTGTACCCATCTATCCATCCCTCTCCCTCAGCCCTCCCTCACTCAGCAAGTGAACAAATCCCAAAGCTGCCCTTCCTAAGCATCTCCACTCCACTGCCTGCTCTCCTCTCCCACTCCCTGCTGAGGCTATTGTCACCTTTTAGTGGATGTTGAAGCAGCTTCCTAGCTGATGTCCATGCCCTAGCCGATGCTGAGAGTATCAAACGAAGCAATTTCTCTTCCCCTACCTCCCCTCCCTTCTGAGCAGCAGTGGTCCAGAGTAGGCTCTGAGTGCTAACCTCTGGGGCAGACAGACGCAGGACTGGTTGGATCCAACACCTACTAGTGGTGGGACTTTGGGCAAAGGACCTGACTTTTCTGAACTGGTATAAAACCATGTGTTGCTGTTTCTTACTTTACAAAGTACTAAGTACTATGAGATTCAATGAGATTGTGTTGTGAATCGGTTAGCCCAGAGCACATGCCTGGTAAATGTTAGCTACTCTGTTCATTTTCCTGGGCTGGGCCTTGTGCTAGGCACTGGGTAAGGGCTGGGTAAGACTCAAGCCCTGCCCTCCAGGCACTCACTCTCAGGTTGGGGAGATGGGTATCTGCAGGAACAGCCTTAACTCAGGGTACCAGAGGAGGCTGCAGGGCTGCTCCAGGAGGCCACATGGAGAGCCAGGCAGGACTGGCCATGTGGCACTGTGCGGTGGGCACTGCACACACGAGCAGAGATACCTAAGCCTGCTCCAAATACCTGGATTCCAGGGCCCTGAGCCCAAGTCTTCTGCAGGAATCTGAAGAGAGAGAGTGTATGTAGTCAGAGGGCAGCCCCGCCAGCCAATACTGGGGGAAGTGACTTTATAGCCAGTTTTTTTTTTTTAATTTGAGAAAATATTTTGAGGAGACATAGTGTCTATTGCCTTCATATGCTTTTATGTGATTTAATTTAACTGTGAGAAAGGCAATAATAGTAACGATATCTGACAAGTTATTGATGATCTACTATGTAGGCATGTTACAACTGAGTGCTTTCCATATATTATCTTATTTGATTCTCAGAGAATCCCATGAAGTTTATCTGGCTGTTGTTTCCCCATTTAGCTGATGAAACGGAGCCGGGGAAAGGTCACACGGCTCAGGACCACACTGCTAGAATCGCATGTCCACCTGGCTCCAGAGTTTTATCTTTGCAGCACCATTCTGGGGCTCCTGGCACTGGGAGATCCAGTTTGCAGATGGAAGACCAAGGCTCAGCAGGGTAACAGTCATTTTGGGATGGAGTTGCAGGGCATGGTGTCATGGGTGGGACTTGAGGACTGGTCCTGGGGGAAAGTGAGGGAGTGGCAGGTGGGGAGGGTCACTCTTCCAGGGACACAACCAAGGTGCCACCCCTCCCACCAAAGCTCCCTTTCTGGCCAAGTTTGGGACCAGCAGTTCCTGCCTGTGCCGAAACAACCCAGGCCAGTGTGCAGGCTCTACTGGGAAAGTCTTCCTAATGGCAGTCATGTTTGCTTTACACATTCCTGTGGTCTGTGGTGGGGAGGGTGCCCTACTTTTAATTTGGCAGTAATTAAAAAGTCTGAATGGAGAGACACTGCACGTCAGGCTGAACATGGCATTGTCACCCCCTCTAATTTGTTAGACAATACAGTCCTATGGCAGCTTCCAGCAGATGAGGAAAAACAAACCCATGTATATTAATGACTTTAAAAGATTTCCGTTTATCCAAGCATGTCACTTTCTTTTTATTCATCATATCATGAGATCAATAATTAGTCCCCGTATATATTAATAACTGGAGTTTTCACTTATGATTGTTTTTCATAATTTTGCATTTATGTTTGGCAAGTTCAGGAACTTGTTTAGTTTTAAAAGGGAGAAAGAAAGTCAGGGATGGTTTCTTCTTGTGTTGTGGCATCCCTAGTATAAAAAAGCAGTAGAGGCATGAGCTGAGTGGGGCTCACAGAAACCTGGTTTGTCTCTTAGCCTGACTGTGTGTTCTGGGTGTTTCTATTTCAGGGATGTGTGTGTTGGAGTGGAGCTGGGGATTGGGTTCTTCATTATTTTCTGTTTTTTGTTTTGTATTTAGCCATAAACTCTGCTCAGAAGGGAGATGCACTGGGGAAGGAAGGGATCCGTTCCACATGCAGAAGCCAACAGAATGTCTTCAAGAGGTATCTTGGCCTTGCACATTTTTTTTTTTTAAATAATTATTTTTTATTGAAGGGTAGTTGACGCACAGTATTACATTACATTAGTTTCAAGTGTACAACACAGTGGTAGAACATTTATATACATAATTCTAGGTTCCAGCTATCACCCTACCAAGCTGTTACAATATCTTGACTATATTCCTTATGCTATACATTACATCCTGGTTACTTATTTATTTTACCATTGGAAGTCTGTCCTTTTTTTTTTTTTTTTTGTGAGGGCATCTCTCATATTTATTGATCAAATGGTTGTTCACGACAATAAAATTCTGTATAGGGGAGTCAATGCTCAATGCACAATCATTAATCCACCCCAAGCCTAATTTTCGTCAGTCTCCAATCTTCTGAGGCATAACAAACAAGTTCTTACATGGAGAACAAATTCTTACATAATGAATAAGTTACATAGTGAACAGTACAAGGGCAGTCATCACAGAAACTTTCGGTTTTGCTCATGCATTATGAACTCTAAACAGTCAGTTCAAATATGAATACTCATTTGGTTTTTATACTTGATTTATATGTGGATACCACATTTCTCTCTTTATTATTATTATTTTTAATAAAATGCTGAAGTGGTAGGTAGATACAAGATAAAGGTAGAAAACATAGTTTAGTGTTGTAAGAGAGCAAATGTAGATGATCAAGTGTGTGCCTGTAGACTATGTGTTAATCCAAGCTAGACCAGGGCAATAAAACATCCACGTATGCAGAAGATTTCTCTCAGAACGGGGGGGTGAGGTTCTAAGCCTCACCTCTGTTGATCCCCAATTTCTCACCTGATGGCCCCCCTGCGACTGTGCCTGTCTTAGGTTGTTCCTCCCTTGAGGAATCTTACCCGTCTCTGGCTAACCAGTCATCTTCCGGGGCCATACAGGGAAATGTGAAGTTGGTAAGTGAGAGGGAAGCCTTATTGTTTGAAAAGGTTAGCTTTTTACTTCTTTGCATATTTATGCCCTGTGGCTTCTATGCCCAGCATTTGTCTTGAGGTATCTTTACCACTTGGAAGAATTATGATACTCGGTAAATTTGATATGAGGCACGAATTCTATTTAAGGGTTGTAATTAGGAAGGAAGAAGAAAAGCTATAGAAGTAGCAGGCGCAAGAAAACATGGGAAGATTGATTATTTCTTTGACATATCTTCTTGTAGAGTAACTTCAGCATGTATAGGTTTTAAGCTACTACTTAAATTGCACACACACATTAACATAATAGGAGTATAGTTACATAACCAAAGCATATCTGTAATTACCAGCCATCTCCAGTGAAACCAAGAAAACCAGTTAGGCACCTTAGGCATTTGTGAAAACTTATCTATGATATGGTGGATATTGTCCGACTGAACTTAAACAGTCTGAGAGAATTCAGACAAATTAAAACAACCCATTCCTGGGGAATGTTCACATCCCTTATGTTCTTTTAACAGTAAATAGTCTGTAGTTGTAAGACTTTGGAGCGCTACAATTTGCACTTCTCCAAATTCTTGGTTGAGTTCCAACAGTATAGATCCAGTCAAATTTGTTGTTTTACTGTATGCACAGGCCAGCTTAGATATCTCCTTCCTCATTCCCATGGCAAGTCCAGGAACTGGTGGGATGAGTGCATCTACAGCTGTAGCAGTGTGTGGATCTTTGTTGTGGTTTTTTGATGATCATCTTCTGGCATGAGTCTTCCCGAGAGTGCTGATGTTGGAAGTTCTTTTTCATATCGTATCTTAGTTCATTTTCGGGGTAGCCCAATTAGGCTTTGATCCTCTGTATAAACACAAACAGACCCTTTGCCTACACTTTTATATGCCCTTTATACCCTTGTGTAGAACTCGTTGGAGGTTACCACACAGGAACTGCCCTTTTTTTTTTTTTTTGCTTTGTTTTTGGTATCACTAATCTACACTTACATGACGAATATTATGTTTACTAGGCTCTCCCCTATACCAGGTCTCCCCTATAAACCCCTTTACAGTCACTGTCCATCAGCATAGCAAAATGTTGTAGAATCACTACTTGCCTTCTCTGTGTTGTACAGCCCTCCCTTTTCTCCTACCCCCCCATGCATGTTAATCTTAATACCCCCCTACTTCTCCCCCCGCCCTTATCCCTCCCTACCCACCCATCCTCCCCAGTCCCTTTCCCTTTGGTACCTGTTAGTCCATTCTTGAGTTCTGTGATTCTGCTGCTGTTTTGTTTCTTCAGTTTTTCCTTTGTTCTTATATTCCACAGATAAGTGAAATCATTTGGTATTTCTCTTTCTCCGCTTGGCTTGTTTCACTGAGCATAATACCCTCCAGCTCCATCCATGTTGCTGCAAATGATTGGATTTGCCCTTTTCTTATGGCTGAGTAGTATTCCATTGTGTATATGTACCACATCTTCTTTATCCATTCATCTATTGATGGACATTTAGGTTGCTTCCAATTCTTGGCTATTGTAAATAGTGCTGCAATAAACATAGGGGTGCATCTGTCTTTCTCAAACTTGATAACTGCATTCTTAGGGTAAATTCCTAGGAGTGCAATTCCTGGGTCAAATGGTAAGTCTGTTTTGAGCATTTTGATGTACCTCCATACTGCTTTCCACAATGGTTGAACTAACTTACATTCCCACCAGCAGTGTAGGAGGGTTCCCCTTTCTCCACAGCCTCGCCAACATTTGTTGTTGTTTGTCTTTTGGATGGCAGCCATCCTTACTGGTGTGAGGTGATACCTCATTGTAGTTTTAATTTGCATTTCTCTGATAATTAGCGATGTGGAGCATCTTTTCATGTGTCTGTTGGCCATCTGTATTTCTTTTTTGGAGAACTGTCTGTTCAGTTCATCTGCCCATTTTTTAATTGGGTTATTTGTTTTTTGTTTGTTGAGGCGTGTGAGCTCCTTATATATTCTGGACGTCAAGCCTTTATCGGATGTGTCATTTTCAAATATATTCTCCCATACTGTAGGGATCCTTCTTGTTCTATTGATGGTGTCTTTTGCTGTGCAGAAGCTTTTCAGCTTAATATAGTCCCACTTACTCATTTTTGCTGTTGTTTTCCTTGCCCGGGGAGATATGTTCAAGAAGAGGTCACTCATGTTTATGTCTAAGAGGTTTTTGCCTATGTTTTCTTCCAAGAGTTTAATGGTTTCATGGCTTACATTCAGGTCTTTGATCCATTTTGAGTTTACTTTTGTATATGGGGTTAGACAATGGTCCAGTTTCATTCTCCTACATGTAGCTGTCCAGTTTTGCCAGCACCACCTGTTGAAGAGACTGTCATTTCGCCATTGTATGTCCATGGCTCCTTTATCAAATATTAATTGACCATATATGTCTGGGTTAATGTCTGGATTCTCTAGTCTGTTCCATTGGTCTGTGGCTCTGCTCTTGTGCCAGTACCAAATTGTCTTGATTACTATGGCTTTATAGTAGAGCTTGAAGTTGGGGAGTGAGATCCCCCCTACTTTATTCTTCTTTCTCAGGATTGCTTTGGCTATTTGGGGTCTTTGGTGTTTCCATATGAATTTTTGAATTATTTGTTCCAGTTCATTGAAGAATGTTGCTGGTAGTTTCATAGGGATTGCATCAAATCTGTATATTGCTTTGGGCAGGATGGCCATTTTAACGATATTAATTCTTCCTAGCCACGAGCATGGGATGAGTTTCCATCTGTTAGTGTCCCCTTTAATTTCTCTTAAGAGTGACTTGTAGTTTTCAGAGTAGAAGTCTTTCACTTCTTTGGTTAGGTTTATTCCTAGGTATTTTATTTTTTTGGATGCAATTGTGAATGGAGTTGTTTTCCTGATTTCTCTTTCTGTTGGTTCATTGTTAGTATATAGGAAAGCCACAGATTTCTGTGTGTTGATTTTGTATCCTGCAACTTTGCTGTATTCCGATATCAGTTCTAGTAGTTTTGGGGTGGAGTCTTTAGGGTTTTTTATGTACAGTATCATGTCATCTGCAAATAGTGACAGTTTAACTTCTTCTTTACCAATCTGGATTCCTTGTATTTCTTTATTTTGTCTGATTGCCGTGGCTAGGACCTCCAGTACTATGTTAAATAACAGTGGAGAGAGTGGGCATCCCTGTCTAGTTCCCGATCTCAGCGGAAATGCTTTCAGCTTATCGCTGTTCAATATAATGTTGGCTGTGGGTTTATGATATATGGCCTTTATTATGTTGAGGTACTTGCCCTCTATTCCCATTTTGCTGAGAGTTTTTAACATGAATGGATGTTGAACTTTGTCAAATGCTTTTTCAGCATCTATGGAGATGATCATGTGGTTTTTGTCTTTCTTTTTTGTTGATGTGGTGGATGATGTTGATGGACTTTCGAATGTTGTACCATCCTTGCATCCCTGGGATGAATCCCACTTGGTCATGGTGTATGATCCTTTTGATGTATTTTTGAATTCGGTTTGCTAATATTTTGTTGAGTATTTTTGCATCTACGTTCATCAGGGATATTGGTCTGTAGTTTTCTTTTTTGGTGGGGTCTTTGCCTGGTTTTGGTATTAGGGTGATGTTAGCTTCATAGAATGAGTTTGGGAGTATCCCCTCCTCCTCTATTTTTTGGAAAACTTTAAGGAGAATGGGTATTATGTCTTCCCTGTATGTCTGATAAAATTCCGAGGTAAATCCATCTGGCCTGGGGGTTTTGTTCTTTGGTAGTTTTTTGATTACTGCTTCAATTTCATTGCTGGTAATTGGTCTGTTTAGATTTTCTGTTTCTTCCTGGGTCAATCTTGGAAGGTTATATTTTTCTAGGAAGTTGTCCATTTCTCCTAGGTTTCCCAGCTTGTTAGCATATAGGTTTTCATAGTATTCTCCAATAATTCTTTGCATTTCCGTGGGGTCCGTCGTGATTTTTCCTTTCTCGTTTCTGATACTGTTGATTTGTGTTGACTCTCTTTTCTTCTTAATAAGTCTGGCTAGAGGCTTATCTATTTTGTTTATTTTCTCAAAGAACCAGCTCTTGGTTTCATTGATTTTTGCTATTGTTTTATTCTTCTCAATTTTATTTATTTCTTCTCTGATCTTTATTATGTCCCTCCTTCTGCTGACCTTAGGCCTCATCTGTTCTTCTTTTTCCAATTTCGATAATTGTGACATTAGACCATTCATTTGGGATTGCTCTTCCTTTTTGAAATATGCTTGGATTGCTATATACTTTCCTCTTAAGACTGCTTTTGCTGTGTCGCACAGAAGTTGGGGCTTAGTGTTGTTGTTGTCATTTGTTTCCATATATTGCTGGATCTCCATTTTGATTTGGTCATTGATGCATTGATTATTTAGGAGCGTGTTGTTAAGCCTCCATGTGTTTGTGAGCCTCTTTGCTTTCTTTGTACAGTTTATTTCTAGTTTTATGCCTTTGTGGTCTGAAAAGTTGGTTGGTAGGATTTCAATCTTTTGGAATTTTCTGAGGCTCTTTTTGTGGCCTAGTATGTGGTCTATTCTGGAGAATGTTCCATGTGCACTTGAGAAGAATGTATATCCCGCTGCTTTTGGATGTAGAGTTCTATAGATGTCTATTAGGTCCATCTGCTCTACTGTGTTGTTCAGTGCTTCCGTGTCCTTACTTATTTTCTGCCCAGTGGATCTATCCTTTTCAGTGAGTGGTGTGTTGAAGTCTCCTAGAATGAATGCATTGCAGTCTATATCCCCATTTACTTCTGTTAGTATTTGTTTCACATATGCTGGTGCTCCTGTGTTGGGTGCATATATATTTAGAATGGTTATATCCTCTTGTTTGACTGAGCCCTTTATCATTATGTAGTGTCCTTCTTTATCTCTTGTTACTTTCTTTGTTTTGAAGTCTATTTTGTCTGATATTAGTACTGCAAACCCTGCTTTCTTCTCACTGTTGTTTGCTTGAAATATGTTTTTCCATCCCTTGACTTTTAGTCTGTATATGTCTTTGGGTTTGAGGTGAGTTTCTTGTAAGCAGCATATAGATGGGTCTTGCTTTTTTATCCATTCTGTTACTCTGTGTCTTTTGATTGGTGCATTCAACCCATTAACATTTAGGGTGACTATTGAAAGATATGTACTTATTGCCATTGCAGGCTTTAAATTCGTGGTTACCAAAGGTTCAAGGTTAGCCTCTTTAATATCTTACTGCCTAACTTAGCTCACTTATTGAGCTTTTATATACACTGTCTGGAGATTCTTTTCTTCTCTCCCTTCTTGTTCCTCCTCCTCGATTCTTCATATGTTGGGTGTTTTGTGCTGTGCTCTTTCTAGGAGTGCTCCCATCTAGAGCAGTCCCTGTAAGATGTTCTGTAGGGGTGGTTTGTGGGAAGCAAATTCCCTCAGCTTTTGTTTGTCTCGGAATTGTTTAATCCCACCGTCATATTTGAATGATAGTCGTGCTGGATACAGTATCCTTGGTTCAAGGCCCTTCTGTTTCATTGTATTAAATATATCATGCCATTCTCTTCTGGCCTGTAGGGTTTCCGTTGAGAAATCTGACGTTAGCCTGATGGGTTTCCCTTTATAGGTGACCTTTTTCTCTCTAGCTGCCTTTAACACTCTTTCCTTGTCCTTGATCTTTGCCATTTTAATTATTATGTGTCTTGGTGTTGCCCTTCTTGGATCCTTTCTGTTGGGCGTTCTGTGTATTTCCGTGGTCTGTTCGATTACTTCCTCCCCCAGTGTGGGGAAGTTTTCAGCAATTATTTCTTCTAAGATACTTTCCATCCATTTTCCTCTCTCTTCTTCTTCTGGGACCCCTATAATACGGATATTGTTCCTTTTGGATTGGTCACACAGTTCTCTTAATATTGTTTCATTCCTGGAGATCCTTTTGTCTCTCTCTATGTCAGCTTCTATGCGTTCCTGTTCTCTGATTTCAATTTCATCAATGGCCTCTTGCATTCTATCCATTCTGCTTATAAACACTTCCAGAGTTTGTTTCATTTCTGCTATCTCCTTTCTGGCATCTGTGATCTCCTTCCGGACTTCATCCCATTTCTCTTGCGTATTTCTCTGCATCTCTGTCAGCATGTTTATGATTCTTATTTTGAGTTCTTTTTCAGGGAGACTGGTTAGGTCTGTCTCCTTCTCTGGTGTTGTCTCTGTGATCTTTGTCTGCCTGTAGCTTTGCCTTTTCATGGTGATAGGAATAGTCTGCAGAACTGGGACGAGTGACGGCTGGAAGGACTTCCTTTCTTGTTGGTTTGTGGCCCTCCTCTCCTGGGAGAACAGCGACTTCTAGTGGCTTGTGCTGTGCAGCTGCGCGCAGATAGGGTTTCTGCTTCCTGCCGGGCTGCTATGGAGTTAATCTCCGCTGTTGCTGTGGGTGTGGCCTGGCTCGGGCCTCTGCTCCAAAATGGTGGAGTCGCGTTGGAGCAGGAGCTGCTGGGAGGCTATTTATCTCCGTAAGGGGCCTCCCTGCTCCCTGCAGCCCAGGGGTTTGGGTGCCCAGAGATCCCGGATTCCCTACCTCTGGATTAAGTGTCCTGCCCTGCCCCTTTAAGACTGCCAAAAAGCACCCGCCAAAACAAAACAACGCCCACCAAAAAAAAAAAGAAAAAAGAAAAGTTTTTAATTAAAAAAAAAAAAAAAAGGTGGTCGTTCGTTTTTCTTTATTCTCCGGTGCCAGCCTCAGGCCTCTGCTCACCGGTCTTTCTGCCCTGTTTCCCTAGTATTGGGGTCCCTATCCCTTTAAGACTTCCAAAAAGCGCTCACCAAAACAAAACAGCAAAAAAGCAAAAAAAAAAATGGTCGCGCGCTTTTCTTATGTCCTCTGTCGCCCAGCCTTCAGTGCCTGCTCACTGTTCTTGCTGCCCTGTTTTCCTAGTATCGAGCGCCCTGCACTCTGGCCCGGATGGCTGGGGCTGGGTGCTCGGCTGTCCTGTGCTCCGTCTCCCTCCCGCTCTGCCTGCTCTTCTCCCGCCGGGAGCTGGGGGGAGGGGCGCTCGGCTCCCGCGGGGCCGGGGCTTGTATCTTACCCCCTTCGCGAGGCGCTGGGTTCTCTCAGGTGCGGATGTGGTCTGTTATTGTCCTGTGTCCTCTGGTCTTTATTCTAGGAAGGGTTGTCTTTGTTATATTTTCATAGATATATGTTGTTTTGGGAGGAGATTTCCGCTGCTCTACTCACGCCGCCATCTTCCGCCCCTTTGGCCTTGCACATTTTTAACTTTGACCTTCTATCTCCTTCTGGACAGGCCATTGTCACTGTCATGCTGGGAGGGACCCAGTATCCACTGACACCTACTATGCCTGGTCCTTTTTGCGTTGCCATCGAACCTATGACAACCTTGTCTAGCAAGTGTTATTATCCCACTTTACAGAAGAGGGAACTGAGTCCCATAGCAGATACATGAGTTATCCCAGGCTACACAGTGAGAAGGCTCGGAATCCCAGTTTGCCTGGCTCCTTAGCTGTATCTTCCTACTCCTGCCCTTGCTTGGGGGTCCTTTCCAGTTTTACATTGTGACTCAGCATGTGAATAAGTTCTTCAAGGGACCTCCCCTGTCTCCTCAGGTGTCCTCTGTGGCCTCTGCCTGCTCTGTCATGGTGCAAGTCTCTGCTATGGGTGTGATAGCAGTTCCCCAAACAGGCACCCAGGGGCTGTCATCTGTTTACATGATGTCTCCCACCTTAGAATCTGGACTTTTCAGGAGTATATACATTCTTTATCTTTGTGTCTCCAGGCTTGGAAAATAAATATTTGAGGAGAGAAGGAAAGAGAAACATAGGGACAGAGGAGTGAATTATACTAAAATAAATCAAGCAGATTTTAAAGTTGCAATCTCTCTCAGTGCACCATGTTCATGCTGAATGGAGAAACCTCATTTCTCTTTTCCCATCTTTTTCTTTTTTCTTTTTATGAGTGTGAAGGTTTATTTATTAGTAAAGGCATTTATTATTTTTAAGTGAACCAGATGCTCTGAGTAAGGCAAAGAAGGCTATGAACATGATCTTTACTTTCCCAGAAGTTATAATGGAGCTTGAAAAACACACATACAGGATATGTTAAATAACTAAATAAGGGAGCTTATGATTCAGAAGGGTGGGGGGGATACACAGTCATTAAACATCTGCAGTGGGCCAGGAACCGAGCTAGGTATTTTACACACATAATCTCACTCAATCCTCACACTGCTGCAGTGGGCATGACAGCCCCATTTTATAAACAAGGAGACTGACGCTTCAGTAGAGGGGCTAAGTGACTGACACAACTAGCTGGTAAGGCATGTGGACCCAGGTTTGTTTAATTTCCAAAGGTGGCTCTCAATCAAGTTCCCAAATGAAGAGAACAGTCAACACAAAGTATATGGGCTGCTAGCGGTATCGGAGGCAGGGAGAACGTGCATATTCTGCTGTTCTTGCATTTCCTGGCCTGGTCAAGGCTCTCTTGCATCACAGCCCTGAGCCACCCTGGTGCTGGGAGGATGGCTTTTGGGCTCAGCCTCAAGAGTGGGTAGATTCTGGAATTAGGCTCATAGCCCAAGCCTAGCAGGTTGGACACTTGCTGGGAACCCTCTGACCCACATCCTCCTTTCTTGATGTTGGCCCCAATGATGCTTGCCTCAGTTCCCCTGATGGATCTCTGGTGTCTAACAGAGACCTCAGTCTTGCCCTTAGCTTGACACCTTGATCTTATAATTGGCTCTTTCCTTTGACTGAAGGAGTAGAAAGAGCAATACTGTGTCAGCAGGTGTCCAGTCAAGAAACAAACCCCTCTGGGTACTTCAAGCAGAGAGACTTTATTACAAAGCTATTGGATGGGCTGGAAAGCAAATGGGGAAATAAAAGGGGTGGTCCCCAGAAACCATTACTGAAAGGAAGGCACTACTGCTCCTTGGTCTGGAGAAGTAAAAGGGAGAGAGTGGAGGTGGCACCCCCACAGTCATTACTGGAACTGATGTCAGTTCAGTTTCTACAACCCAAGAGTCCATACTCTCATAGCTGACAGAGCCAAAAATGACTTCAGTTTCCCCTTGCCTTTGTATGGCTCATGTGTGCCTTTCAATCGCAGAGTCAAACTGGAGCACAGCTGGCTTGGGAGCCTGAGAAATGTAGTTCGCAGGTTTCCAGCCCCTTGTGGCGCACAGAAGAGTATAAAACAGTAGATGTAGGACTAAAGACCAATGACAACATCCAGCACAGGATGGAAAGAGCAAGAGCTTAGGAATCAGATAGCTTTGGGTTCAAATCCTGACTGCATTAATGGATCCTTGGGCAAATTACTTAACTCATTCTTAATTTTCTCATCTGTAAAGTGGGAATAATAATAATACCATCCTCACAGGGCTGTTGTAAAGCTTAAATAACAACACTTAACACAGTCCCTGTCCAAAGTCAGTTGTCTCTATAATGTTAGTTCTTGTTGGCAGTGGTGTATTTCTTCAGTTCACTTCCCTTCCATATACACACAATCTGTGTTTCTTGAACTGTGTATCTCTTTTTTCCAACCATTACAAATCAGTGTCCACATTCACCAACCACGGAGGCTTTTAAAAATGGTCCGGATCCTTGGAAGATATTGTACATTTGCAGAGAACTTTTCTATCTATGCTGCACTGAAGTGCAATTTTACCCAAAGCTGTGGTTTTCCTCACTCTACCATCTCAGTTTCCCTTGGGGTGTCAAGAAAGTTAGCAGGGGTCAAGTAGGAGTAGAAAGTGCCCACTACAGGCTCGCATCTGCCATTTCCTTGACTTCCCAATGATAACCATGAAGGTAGGAGTTATTGACTCTGTTTTGTAGAGGAGAAGAGTGAGGCCCAGAAATACTGCTGATTCCAGTGGCCCACCTTCTGCTTGCTGGCTACTCCTGCCTCCAAGGCCCCGTGGTAGGAGTCGGAGAGCTGGACTGCTTGTGTGGTGCTCAACTCCTTTCAGCAAGTGTTTTCTGGGCGCCCACGAGTGGTGGGCACACAGCCAGGCAGCCACTGCCAGGCCCAGCCCATCTGGAATTGACTCCCGAGACTGATGCAGACGGCAGGGGAATGGCAGCAGGAAGAAGACAGTGTGAGGAAAGAACATCTCCTGCTCCCCTTGCCCACGCATGAGCTCAGAAGTGGATCCAGTCACTCTGTTCCCCTTTCTGGCTCTTAAAATGTAATACTGGGCTGGTTCCAACTCCATCCCATTTCCTTTGGTTTTATCAAGCATTTACAGAGATGGGTCAGGCCCAGGGTCTGCCCTGGAGGAGCTCACAGTCTGGGGAGGCAGGTATGTAACAGCAAAGACAACCCTGTGTGGTCAGTGCCATGTTAAGGAGGCACAGGACTTGTGGGAACACAGAATATGGGTTCCCAGTTCTGCCTGGGGAGCCAGGAATGGCACCTGTGAAAGAGCGGCCACTGAGCTGAGACTTGGAGGCAGAGGAGATGGTCTGATGAAAGAGTTGGGGATGCTGGCCTAGGAGGAGGGGTCCGAATATGCAAAAGCCATGTGGGGAACTGAGAAAGGCCCATGTGGCTGACAATGGAGGCAAAGGCAGTTGTGGCAGATGCTGAGGCTGGGAAAGGTGGGAAAGGGCAGAATGGTGAAGGGCCTCGTGAATTTTGTCTGTGAGCTTGGATTCACCACTTGGAAAAAGTGTTCTGTGGCCAGTGCAAGACAGGGAGGCCACTGAGGAAGAGGCTGCTGCTGTGTCCGGGGATAAATGTGGTGGCCTAGATGGGGGTAGTGGTACTAGGAATGGAGAGAGGGGCAGGTTTGCTCAGGAGATGCTTTGGAAGTAGAAGAGGCCAATATAGTAACAGGAACCATAACAGTGAACACATAGCAGTCTCACCATATGCCAAGCGCTGGTCTAAGTTAGCTCTCACAATACCCCGAAGCAACAGGCTGAGAGGGGTGTGTATCATATTCAAAGTCATATACCTACCAAGTGGTGCTGTCGGGATTCAAACGCAGGCAATCTGGCTCCAGGTCTGTGCTTTCAACCCTCCACTGTACTTAGTCTTGAGGCCACGTGCTTGGTGACTGATTGTTGGGGTGAAGGACAGGGAGGAGTCCATCATGACTCCCAGTTTCCATAGAAACTCACACTATCCTGTGCCTTCAAACAGAGCGAGTGCAAAGCTGGAGGGAGCTGGGGAAGGAAGCATCGCTGGAGGCCTTTGTGGCTCATGGCCATGTAGGCCCAGGTCCCATTTTCTTTCTGGACCCAGCTTTTTGTCCTGACTTTTTCTATAGATTGAATATTTGTATCCTTCCAAGATTCGTATTTTGAAAACTAACCCTTAATGTGAATATATTTGGAGGTGGAGTCTTTGGGAGACGATCAGATCATGAGGGCAGAACTTCATGAATGGAATTAGGGCCCTTATAAAGAGACCCCAGAGAGCTCCTGAGGCCCTTCCTCTCTGTGAAGACTCAGTGAGAATTTGACTGTCTGTGACCCAGAAAGCAGGCTCTCATCAGACACCAAGCCTGCTGGTGCCCTGATCTTGGATTTATAGCTTCCAGAAATAATTTTTAAAAAATTAAAGCCACTCGGCCTATGGGATTTTTTATGGCAGCCTGAATGGGCTGAGATACTGTTCCTGGCATCCTTGACATCCTGGGGGCCTTGACATTGTTCAGGACTGTTGGCTCCTGATGGACTGGGGGTGTTGCGAACCTTTCCTCCCTGAGGATGCAGAGCTGCTTCAGACGCTGCCCCTGGCAGTGATAGTCTCGCTGGGGGCCTCCCTGCGTCCTCTCTCTCCCACTCCCCAACACATCCCATTCATTAGCATGTCTTCTAAACTATCTGTGGCGCAAGACCTTTCATTTTCCATTTCCAATATGTTCTGGATCAGTACTTGTGTAAAATATAGTAGAAATGTCTCAGCAATGTCAAATTGCTGCAAATGTTGCTAAGTCCTTACTCTCACCTTCCTCTTTTTGTACTTCTCCTGTTGTGGACTGGTGATGGTTCCCTGATCAGTTCCAGATCACAGGCCACACTGTGTTGAGCACTGCTCAAGTCCCTGTCTCCTATTCCACTGCTATCACTCTGGATGAAGCCACCCTCAGGACTTGCCCAGACTTCTGCAGTAGTCTGCCACATGGTCCTCCTCATGCATTCTGGTCCTCTCCAACCTACTCTCTACCTGCTCACCAGAGGAATAACTCTAGCCCATAAATCTGGCCGTGCCATGCCTTGCTTTACCTCTTCTGGGACTTCCCATTGAGTTCAGGGTGGTTCATGTCAGGCCCATTCCTACTTCTTGCTTCCTATTTAAATTCTCACTTTCTTCCTCATTCACAGACACCACGCTTCAAGTCATACCAAATTACTGCTGTTTAAAAAAAAATGAATTCACTTTTTCATGCCTCAGGGCTTTTGCACAGGCTGTTCTCTATACGTGGAATGCCTTTTATTAAAAATTCATTCATTTTTTTAACCAACTCTTATGGGACACCCACTATAAACAAAAACATCATCTAAGCACTGAGACAGCAAAAGGGAAGAAGGTACAGCTCCTGTCCTTTAGGCACTGTAGGCCTAGTAGGAGAGAGACAAGTAAATTGATGACTGCACAGCAGGCAGGACAGTGACTAAAGAAAGCACCAAGGCAGTGAGAGTCTGGGGTTCTTGTAACCCACCCTGGGGTTGGGAAAAGCTGCCTGGGAGATCTCCAACGAGTCATTCACAGTTAGCCCAGGAACAGCAGAGGTCGGGGTGAGAAAAGGTGGCTGGGCTGAGGAATAGCGTTTGCAGAGGCTCAGAGGTACCAGGCTGGGCAGGGGATGGAGTAATGGCAAGAGAAGTTTTCCTCATGCCCCAGCTGTTCTTTGTTAGGCCCTATGCTAGGTCCTAGGGACACAGCAGTGGTGGCAAATATCCCATGCACAAATACACACCTACAGACTTAAATACACACAGATGCAAAAACATGTATGGAGAACCTTAAAAATATTATACTAAGTGAAAGGAGCCAGACACAAAAAATCACATATTGTATGTTTCCATGTATATGAAATACCCAGAGTAGGTAAATCCATATGGAGACAAGGCAGATTAGTGGTTGCCAGGTGCTGAGGGAGGGGGACTATGGAGTGACTCTTTAATGGGTACAAGGGTTCTTTTTGGGGTGATGGAAATGTTTTGGAATTAGATGGAGGTGATGGTTACACAATCACTTATGTATGAAGTGCCACTAAACTATACACTTAAACATGGCTCATTTTATGTTATGTAAATTTTATCTCGATTGGAAAAACATATATGGAAACTCAAAGACGGGGTCACTCAACAAGTAATTACTGACAGCCTCCCATGTGCCAGGCACTGTACACTCTGGATGTGTACAAATCAGTACAAATTGAGGGGTAGTTCCTGCCCCAAAGGTACCACACGTGTAAATAGAAACACATGAGTCCATGGAGACATCGATATGAACCCATAAAGACAAAAGCATATGCCTCATGAAGACATGCAGACACATTCACTTAGCATTCATTTAACAAATATTTACTGAACAACTACTATGTGTCAGGCAATAGGCCAGACACTGAGTCTACAGGAAGGAACAAATAGATGTGGTTACTGTCCTTGTGGCTTAAGGACACAAACACAATCTCCTATAGAGGCACACCCAGATGGAGGTATGCATACACACACATACCTAAATGAGGACACAACCAAAGTTCATGGGTCAAATATGTGTTGGGTGAAAGAAATGAGCAATAACACACAAACAAGTGAGCATAATCCCCCATGCTCCCTGACATGCATACATCCCTCATGCAATCAATCGGAATTCCATTAAAAGTCAGATTAAAACTGGCTTGGGATTTCAGAGCTTTCTTGGGAAGGGGAAATAAACAGACCTCAACAGACGGGCCTGGAGCGTTGAGAAAAAAAATCCCCAAGTCTCACTTAAGTGAACTTTGGCAGAAATCAAATTAACGGCAATACTATGGACTGCTGACAAGGTGCTCCATCATGCTCTGCTCTGTGAATGTGTTTCTTATACATGTTGTTTTCATTAGCACTTCATTTGATAATGATAAATGGCATTTTCATTTGAAAGGAAAATATTAAAAAGTTCTGATTTGCAAGAGCAAGTTAGAATAAATGATATTATTATGTCGTGTCACTTGTTCAGCTCAGAGAAAAATAATAGTAATGATAATATTAAACCCCAACAGCTTTCCCTGCTGAAGACACACAAGAATTTTATTTCTCCAGTGGGTCATTTGCTTGCCGTCAAATCTGTCCTTGGCATAGAACCTGCTGAAAGGTAATGGTTTTGGAGGGTGGGGGAGAAATACTAGAAACATCAAAGGCCGTCAAGAAAGGGTGACCTTGGGAAGTTCTGGGCCCCTGGCGGGCTAGCAATGGGAGACATTGCTCACTTGGCTGGGGCTTTGCGGGGGGCCTGAACTGCACTTTCTTGCCTTTGGGTTAGATTTCAGCTCTCTCTCCACCAGTTATAGTAGCCTGGCCTCTTCTGAAATTACTTCAAAGACCCTGGGATTTTTATGGTGGTTGACCAAGTCACTATCATGCTTAACACCATGAAGGACACCCCATAAGGAGTTAGGATACCCCATAAGGAGTTAGGATAAAGTCCTAACTCCTTAGCCTAGCATCTGAAACCCTTGGCCACCTGGCACCTGCACCCAGCTTCAGCTCCCACATTCCTCCACACTCACCTTACGCTCCATTTATACTGAAGTTCATACTATTCACTGCACACACTCTCTTTTCTACCCATGTACCAAAAAAGCCCCTGGCCCCCTCCTTTGGTGAACTGTTACTCATTCCATGAGCTCCAGCATCTCCCTGTGAGAATCTGTCTGAACCCTTTTATAGGAAGGGGCTTCACTCATTGATTTCCGAGTCTTATTTTACATATGTTATTATGGGTGTCAATGCATGAAATGGTCTGGTGCAGATGGAAGGCCACAAGCCGTCGGTGTGGTGGTGCAGATGGTGTGAGCAGGTGCCCTGGAAGGGAGCCCTGGGGCTGTAGCTGGGCCCAGCTTGTAGAGGGCCTGGTATTTTCAAAACCTCTATGGCCTTGTCCACCTCAAGCCAGTCAGTGTTCTCTTCTGTGACTCGCACAGCACTCTGGGCTACACCATCGTATGTCCTCTTACACCTTAATATCTGCAGTTGTCTGAGTCCCTGATTCAGCCCTTTTCTTGCCCTTAGACTAGGAGCTTCATGAGTTCAGGGTCTGCTCTGTTTTCTTGGGGGCCTGGCTCAGGAGCTGCTCAGAATGAGCATTTGTTAAATAATCAAGTGAGTAAATGGTGGCCAGCTGGCTTAAGAAGGGTATGTCACCCAAACCTAAACAGAAGCTGTTAAAGTTGAGGCCTTGGGAGAACTGTTGTTGGATGACTTTTTTCCTGGTACTTCTTCATATCAATAATGTAATCTTTCTTTTCAACAGAGGTGAATCAGGCAAATAAACTTGTTTGAAAACCTGGGACATCTCAGCAAGGGTCAATGGCATTACTATGCATTGGGAGATTTTTGATGTCTGGCGTCAGCCCAGGCAATGGATGAATCCTGTCTCCTTTGCAGCAGAGGTAGACTGGTGTGATGGGAGAGGGCTGAGAGTCTGCTGCCTCCAGATGGAGTGAGAGCTGTGCAAGGTCAGTGACCAGGGCAGTAATTCAGGACTTTGAAACTGTCTTTAGTCTTTCTTCCTGGTCTTTTGACCATCTGCTACCTCACTTGATGTCCTTCAAAAGCCCAGTTCTACTAACATGAAATGAGCTCCTACTAAGTGCCAAACACCCAATTGAGTACTATTGGCAGGAGAAGTATGGCTAATCCCACTTTATAAATGAAAAGACTGAGGTTCAGAGATGGAGAGGGTCTTGCACAAGGTCACACAGATGCATAATGGATGGAGCAGGACTAGAATCCAAGTCTGTCTTGCTTTGCCTAGGTTAAGGGTCTTCCTCTCCCAAAGCATCTGTAGGTATTCAGCCCTGGGATTAGTGCTGGGGGAGAGAAAGGGCTGACTGAGTCATGGAAATTGGGAGGGAAAGGGGAGTTTGTATCCAGGCTGACACTGAAGGTCTCCATAGTCAGTCCCCACTTCTGTCTTCGGCTTCCTCCCTGCCCATCTCACATCTCAGCCTATATCCCAGTCACACCCAAGCATTCTCTAAGCAGGCCCTGCTGCCTTCTCTTCTCCAGTCCTTTCCTCAAGACACTCCTTCTGCCTGGAAGGCCCTTCTGTCATCTTCATCCATTAAAATTCCTAGAATCCTTTAGGATCCAGCTTAAATTCTACCTCCTCTAAGAAACCTGACAGCTATATATAGTTTGTTATCCTCACAGCACTAGGAAATCTGTGGGGCCATGGGTTTCTCTAATTCATTCTTGAATTATACCTGACATGGAGTGGGTACTCAGTAAATGTATATGCAGTGATGGTCACCATAGCATGTTTATCATTGTTAACATTGTAATATTTGCAGTATTTGTCTAGAATGGTGCTTCCCAACCAACTTTGGGTCCCCTTCTCCTTTGAGAATCTGTTGCTAGGTGTCCCTCCTGCCACAAATGCACAGAGGAGTCACACTTTATGCGGTGTATTCTAAATACAATCTGTGAGGCAAAAATCACATGTAACTGAAATTACCCTTGAAAATCCTTTGAATTACCACTAAAGTCCAGAGTACAATCTTAACACAGTAGTTAGTTGATTTATATCTGGGAACCATGTTGTATTAAAAAGCTTTCTTTAAACAATGGGATCATTATCCACATAGCAAGATGCTTATCTGTAAAGGAAGCATGAGGAAGTCAGTGGGATCAGCACATTTATGCCTGTAAATACAATTTTTAGCATTCTTTTCAAGCGGTTCATTGGCTCAGGTATGGACCTCAGGTTAAGAACTTTTGGTATAGAGCTTTAAAAATACAAAGTCTTTATCATACAGTAGCTAATTTTAACCCTAAAAACTAGCCTCTGAAATGGATATTTATTTCTACTTAATAGATGAGGAAATTGAGATTCAAAAAGGCAAAATGACTCTTAGTTCAAAGACCTAACTTCTTGTCCAGTGACTGTGCCTAAAGATGCCTGCACTCCCCTTCCTTGATGGCCACCCTGAGGGACTGATCCTTGATCCACTTGTTGGTGAAATAGGATGTATGACCTTAGACTTGTTACCTAACCTCTCTGAAACTCAGAAGCTCTGTTTGCAAAATAAAGATAGTAATATCCCTGAGAAGTGTCCTTGTAGGATTAAATGAGCCATTGGATATGAAATTGCCTGGCAGGGTGCCTTGGGTATTCCAAGGGCTTCCTAAGGGTTTGCTTTTCTTCTTTGTCTCTGCTGGCACTCCTGGGAAATCAAACAGAGAAAAGCATTTCTCTTAGCAGTGTCATCTCCCCTTCTGACCCCTAAAGTCTTCAAAGAGTTGGAGTCTTGGGCAAACTCCTTAAGTGTATGTAAATACCTTTCCTTGTCTTTGAAATGTCTGGATCCTCAAAACCATTTACTGAACTCCAGGAGCAGTACAGTAGCTAATTTTAACCCTAAAACCACATTTTGTGTGACTTTGTACAGATGTCTTCAATTCAAGAAATGCTTATGGAAACACAAATGCCATTGGGGTCCTTCATGAACTTTTCAATGGCTGCCCATTTCACTTAGAGTCAAACTCAAGCCTTACAGAGGCCTATAGATCTTGTATCAGTCAGGGTCCAGCTGGGAAAGCACAACCCACCCCAGGTAGTTTAGTAAAGAGTATTTAATACAGGGAGTTAGTTACAAAGGCATTAGAAGAGCTGAAAGAGAGGCAAGTCTGCAATGAGCCAATGCAGATGCTGCCACTGCCCCTAGGGAGGCAGGACTGAAGGGAGGAGGCCATGACACTAGAGCCCAAGGGCTGGAGCTGCCCCACTGGAGCCTGAACCATAGGAGGCCTGTCTGGTAGGAGCTGGAGCTGTGGGGAGCTGTGGCCCCTGCTAGGTTATTACTTGAACTAGAAAGAGTGGGATATATGCCTGGCTTTAGTTTCCTCCCTCTCTAATCTCCTGCCAGTGCCTCCCAATGGCCAAACCAGCCAGAAGCCAGAGGTAAGAGAGCAGTACAGACAATGATATGAATATGAGAGGAAACCAGCCATTGAAGGCATAGGACCCCTCCCCAGCCCTCTGGACTCAAGTCCAAAAATCTTATATTTCACTCACTGTGCTCCAGCCACATTGGCCTCAGTGTTCTCTGGACACACAAGGCTTTTACATTTGTTATTCCTTCTGCCTGGATTTTGTCCATTGCGTATCCACATGGCTCCCTTGCTTGCTCACTGCTAAGTGAGGCCTTCTCTGACCAGGCTACACAGTTTCCTCCCTCTTTCCCCACTGGCCCTCCTTGTCTCCTCCCTGCTTTATTCTTCTCTCCAGCTTTTATGACCTTTTAGCAGTCCATGAATTTATGCATGAATGAATTTATTTTTAGTGTCTATTTCCTCTCTTTTGAATATGAGATCCATGAGGGCAGACATTTTTGTCTGCTTTGTTTATTGCTCTATCCCCAGTGCCTAGAACAGTGTCTGGCAAATGGTAAATACTCAATACTTGTTGAGTAAATGAATGGATGAATCAAGATCCAAATACCCCCTTCACTTTTATCCATTTGTTTATTCAATAAACTCCAGTGTGGAGGATGGAGTGGAGTGAGGAGTATAAGGAGATAGTCTGAGCAATTAGGACTCATGTCTGATCTTTGGACCTCAGTTTCCCCATCCATAAGGCAAAGAGGCTGAGCAAGAGATCTCACAGGACCCTTCCAGCCTCACCATTGTACAAATCTAAGAATATTTCCCTGGTGGAAATACTAGGAAGTAAAATTAATCCTCTCCTTAATCAGCAGTTCCTGTCTCTTCACATGACTTGTCAGGGGAACGTTTCTCTGATGCTCACACGATGTGGGAACCTGTCACATCTTCCATCTCTGGGAACATCCTCACCTGGAATTGAAAGGTAAATATTTCAGTTGTGAGTCTCTTTGTCATGACTCAAATAATTTTAAAATTGCTTAGATGTCTTTGCTTAACAATGTTCAGATTGTTCTAATGCAGGGGAAAACGGTACTTCTAGACACAGTAATATTGATAGCAGCTAGTAATTTCCATGTATTTCTCACAGTTATTGGCACTGTGAGAATTACCAAGGAGAACTTTTTATTCATTAAAAAGACACTCTATGTCAAGGACCTAGCATGGTACCTGGCAATAGAAGGTGCTCAGTAGATGATGACTTTTGCAATAATTATTTAATGGAGTTGGGTTGGAAAATAACGCTTATTTCCAGTGTGCTATAATGTCCTCAGGGATCTCAGCTCAAAGGGATTTTATTTCCAGTAGACCCTTTTGGAAACTGGGACAGGTCCACTACAACAGTATCAGAAATTTGTAGGGCAGAAAATAAATGAAGGATTGAAACAAGATGAGAAGGTTTTACAACTAGGGGTCAGTGGACAGACAGCCCAGAGTTGGCATAATCCTTCCCTCATTGTTTCAGCAGATACTCTCTAGTGCCTTTGTGAAAATCAAACTCTGTCCCTGTTTGAACAGCTCCCTATCTAGGCAGAAAGATAATATAATGTGCTATAAATATCAGTTAATGGGTCTCCATGCAATGGTAGGGGAAAGTACAGGGTGTTTTCTTGTGTCTTTAGAACACCAAAGATGTTTCACAAACTATATATTGAACCAAGGACAAATTTTGTTTTGCTACCTTCACTCAGTAGTCTTAGCAAAAAGGGAAAAGGAACTTAGATAGTAAGCAATGCATCACTATTTAAAATACAATATCATTTATGTGGTCATTTATTGTCTGTTTGAGGCCAGGGAATTTTATCTGTTTTGTTACCTGCTTTATTCCCAGCATCTAGAACCATGCTGGGTGCATAGTAAGTCCCCAATAGATACCTGTTGGCTCATGGACTAGACCAGCCCTGTCTAGGCCACTTACTTCCTAGGAGAAGAAATAAAACTGGGCCCTGGACAAGAGAAGACGGAAGAGCCCCAAGGTCCATAAAGTCAATGGAGCGCTTAGGGGTGGGGGTGACAGCTGGGAAGGGAGAAGAGACGGCTGGCAGAGACTGGAGGTGTGGCCAGATCCTGGGAGGCTTGACTACTGGGCCGACCATCTTGACCTGAGTCCTGAGGCCCTTAAGAGATGCTGGGGGAGTTTTAGCTGGAGTGAGGCCTTCTCTGACTCCTGATCCATGACTTCCTCTTCCTTTGCAAAGAGATTTCCAAGTGCCCTTTCGTGCTGCTTTGTCTGACTAGCCTAGTCTTGCTTGGGAGTTCTCTGGCCAGCAAGTCTTTCAGTGAGTGGAAGGGACCTCGCTCTCTGGTCCTCCCTCCGTAAATCCAACTCATCCAAACTCTAGTCCACACTCTTCCTGAAATTAAACCCAAACTCCAGGTAAATTAGGCAACTATTTAAAAATGGCAACTCAAGAAGGATGTTGTAACAATTGTTTAATGTCAGATCTTTGTCATCCCATTGTAACCTGAAGGGCAGCTGGAGGGGGAGTCACTGCGTGGGATTTTAATTATGTGTCCAGTTCTTGATGTATGTAAGGATGATGACAACTGGATGCCAGTTTCAGAGAAGATGAATCAGGTTTGGTTTGGCATGTCTGTGCTACCTGTCTTGTATCAGGGTCTTTTTTAATATTAACAAAACTCTTTATACTCATTGACAAATATTTCTTAAATATCGACTAGGTTCCAGAACCTGCCCTAGGTTTTGGGGCTGTGAAGTCAGTATTCACAAAAAGCCATGTCCTTGCCTTCCAGCACCTTTTAGTCTAGTAAGGCAGATTTGACATGTGACCATTAGATTACCACAACAAAAAGCAGCTTTCTCTATTTACTAAGTGTTATTATATACATTTTCTCATTTAACCCTCAGAGTAACATTGAGATGGAAAGTTTTATTTCTGTTTTACTAGACAACGAAACCAACTGTGGTGAGGTTGGTAAGTGGCACAGTCAGTATTTGAGCTTAGGTCTGATCCCAAGCCCATGGTCTTTCCCCAGAGCCTGTGTCTCACTTTGGAGGAGAGGTGGTGTGTGTGTGTGGGGTGGGGCTGGGGATTCCATCAGGTTCTTCGAAATAATGAAGGAACAAATGGCAACTGGCTAGGATGCAGAGAGGGGGAATTGAAAGAGAGAATTTCTGGCCTGCTATGGAGGTGGGCAAATCACTAAGTTTCAGGGGTCTAAGGGCCTCTTTTTTAATCAAAGCAAGGCCCAACATTCTAGTGGTCCTGTCGAGAGACACAATCACCGGTGTGGAGGTGCGGCGGAGTCCTAGCTTGAGTGTCCTGTGCAGACTCTGGCCACTGCCCTAAAGAAGCTCCCAGTTTGAAGGCAGGAACAGAGCCTCTCCCACACCTGCTCAGGCTCCAAGCTCCACAGTAGAACACAGGGCTTACAGTATGTGAGCAGCTGCTGTAAAAGCCCATCTTCTGTGAACTCAGTTGAGAGCAGTTAGTCTCACCAGGTCTGGGGGTGGAAGAGCCTAGAATTGTGGTTGATAGAGAGAAGACAGTCCCTGCCCTCTGGGGCGCCCACAGAGACAGCCATGGTTTGGCATGAAGCCAAATATAAGCAGTTACTAGATACATCGCTGGGCAGGCTGTGGACCCATTCATTCTCACCTTCAGTTAGTTTTGTTTTGTCTAAGTAAAACCCTGGATTGGAGCAAGACAGTGAGCCACTCTAGTCCTTGGCATCTTACACAGCAGGAGTTACAAATCTTGGAATCAGGAGGAGTCTCTGGTGCCAGAAATACGAATCTCCTTGCAGTTTTCTTGTCCAGTCTGTTCAGCTTCTGGAAGCCAGAAGATCCACCTGAAACAGTCACTGTGTGGGGAGCTCTCGCATCACCTACCTCCAAAGCCTAAGTCAGGACCACTGCGCCGATCCGCTCTGCTCATCTGATTCTGAGCACTCTGCTCTTCTGACCCATTGGGCTGCCAGTTCATCTTCCTTTTCCATTCTTCAGTTTTATTCTTCTTACCTGCTGCTCCCCATCATGGGCTGGGTGTGGTCACTGCCTCGTCCACCAGAATCTCAAATTGCTTCCAGAGCATTTTGCCTTCATTCTTGGTTTCTTACACAGTTGGTGTGGCCCCACAGAAACTCCTAACTGAAGGTCCCCACTCTCTCTTCCCATGTCTGTTGACTAGATGCAGAGGAGTCCAGGGCTATAGGGACGGTGGAGCCACGAGACGGGAGAAACTTGGGTCTACAGATTTCCTCTAGAAGAGCTTCCTACTTATCAGAAACATCCATTAAGACTTCATACGGTTGAGAAATAAACCTGTGTGTCAAGCCGCTGAGTGGGGGAGATTATCTGTTACCCTAGCTGGCAGATACCTTTACTTAGGTATCCTCGGACTTGAGCATCTACCAAAAATCATTAGCAGAGCTTGTTAAGAAAGAGATTTATGGGCTCCATTCTGAATTTCCAATTGAATAGGTCCTGAAGTGGGCCTGAGAATTTATATTTTTAGCAAGTCCTCAAATGATGCTTGATGCTGCCTGTCTGGGGCCACACGTAGAGAATTACTGCCTTCACTCTGAACCCAGTGGGAGAGGACTAACTTTGGGTCTCCTAAGCTGCATAGGAAGGGACCTTGGTTGGGTGACGATGACGAGGATCACAATGACGACGGCAGTGACTTAAGGCCCACTTTTGCTAGGTGCTTACTTCGTGCCAGCCTGTGTTCTGAGTCACTGAACCCTTCCAACAGTCTGAGAAGGTAAACTATTCTTAAATTTCTGCCTGTGGGAGCAAAGGCTTCTGCTGCCAGGGTGCCTTAGATGTTCCCTGCCTCTGGCTCTGTAAAAGGAGCAGGAGGCAAATATCCCTGGGCAAAGTAGTGAGACTTAGTAGAAAGAGTTCATAAGCTTTGGAGTCAGACAGATGGGCTAGAATCGCAGCTTCCCCACAGACAAACTGTAGATTCTGGGAAAGTCGTGTGACTTCTCTGCATCTCTGATACCTTACCTATGAAATCTGAAAAATACTATGTACTTCAAAAGTGTATTAGGAGGATTATAGAGAATGTATTCAAGCCTGGCCCGTGGTCTGTACTCATGAAAAGCAGTCATTATTATTATCTCTGCTCCAAGTTCCCAGACCCCATGTATAGGCCAGGCCTGGCCATATTAGTGTGTGGAAGTCCATTCTTTTCCCTGATCTGCCTCTGTTTCCCTTAAACAGTTTTAGGCAATGGTCTGGAGATGGAGGAGGGGTTGCAGCCACCTGTAGCTATGACCCTGCTCAGCCTGTGTGGACCTGGGCTTGTCTGGTTCTCTTAGTTCTCTAAAGCACGTAGGACTGGCCAGCCTGATTCAGATGTCCTATTCCTTTTGTGATTCTTCTTGGGGATGTCCTGACCTCGAGAGAGCAGTGACTACATTTTCACACCAGGTTTATATTTAACCCTCCCTGAGCACAGAGATGAGGCCCTACAAGACTTAGCAGAGGAAGAAGGTGAAGTGAGAGTTATGGCTAAGGTAGGGGTCAGGGAGGCAAAGCAAGCCCTGGCTTTGTGGCCTTACCATGGCAGAATTCTGGCTTCCAGGTATTTTCCTGGCAGCAGGTCACTAATCAACTGCCTTTTCAAATGCCAGGAAATTAGCTGGATTCTTGGCTGGAAACCCTCAGGCATTGCTAGGAAATTCCTTTTAACTTAAGTACAGAGCAAGACAGCGATTGCTGATTTTAACCATATTTAACCTCTTTAAATGCAAGCCATTCTAGCTTTCTTTTTTCTAGGTCCATGTCATGAACAATCTGGTTAAAATGTTCTTTAAGCTCTCACAAGGACACCTCTGAAGAACCCTGGATAATTTCACTTGAACCTGAAGGCAATGGTATGAGGTAAGCAGGTCAGAAATGGTTATGACTAGATTATAGACAAGGAGTTCAGAGACGGAGAGGTACTTGCTAGATTTTGCATAGCTTGAGCCTGGCAGAACAGGCAGCTGAATCCTCAGGTCTTAACACTTCTCCATACTTTTTATTTAGAAAGTTAACAACATGCAGAAGTCAGTGACCTTGAAATAAAATCAGCATTTCTTATGAGGGTCCTCAAAATCCTGTATGATCTGGCCTGCCTCCCTCCCATCTATAGCACCTTCGACCCTGCCTTCACTGTTCTCCTGCTCCCCCAGGGCCACCTGTTGTTTCCTACAGCCTATTAAGTTCCTTCCCACCTCCTTTACATTGATGTTCTCTACTTGGCTCTTCCACAAGACTCCTCAACCTTCAGGTCTCATTTCAAATTCATTTTCTTGGGGAAAAGACCCTACCCTGTCTAAGTAAAGCCCCTCTGGTCTTTTCTTCCATACCACCTCCTTTCCTAGCCCTTATCACAATCTGAAATTCTTCATTACTGAACAGATGGATGAATGGTTTGGTACATAAATTACTCCTTTCAATTAATTTAATTATTCATTTACTTAGCAAATTTTTATTGAGCATCTACCATGGCATTCTTTCAGGAGCTAAGGTTACAATAGTGGACAAAACAGATACAATCTCTGCATGGTGGGGGAACTTTCTAGGGGGTAAAAGAAAAACAAATGGAGTAAGTGTCACTTTAAGAGTTTTGGCTTGAGAGACTGGAAGGATAGTGCCACTATATGCTGAAATGTGGAAGAGAGCAGGTTGGGTGGATAAGAGGGTAAAAGGGAGTTATTTTATGTATAAGATGCCCTTTGAATGGTTAGGTGGTGATGTCAACTTGGCAATAGTCTATATGTCTCCAGAGTTCAGGGGAGAGATCTGGGCTGGAAATATATTTGGGAGTCATCTGAGCATAAATTATATTAAAAGCCATGACCCTGGATAAGTGATTCTGGAGTGTGAACGTAGTTAGAGAAAATGTCCAAGAACTCAGCCTTCAATATTTAGATGTCATGGAGACAAGGAAGAAACAGAGATGGCCAGAAAGGTGGGAATGGGAAGCAGAGTCCTGGCTTGAGAATGAGGGTGGGGAAGGAGGTGTTAGAAACTTAAAGAAAGAGGAGAGAATGGGGAACTGTCAGCACAGAGAGAGGGAGAGTGGATGAACTGCAGAGATACAGGGTGACCTTCAGGCGGTTTCAGGGTCCCTAGAAGGCTGGTGGTCATTAATTTAAAGGGAACCTGATCAACATTAAAATATATTCTTCTCTTATCATGTTCAACTCTGAAGGCGTGGGTGCTGGAGGAGCCAAGAGAGTAAGTGCAGTGAAATGAGGGAGGGGCAGGAAACGGAGAACGCATGCAAGGCGGGCATTAGATGTCTGACCATGGAATTTAAACTGGATAAGAAGGCAAGGGAGGACATTGCGGGGTAGGAGGAAGGGGTTGAAGTCCTACTGGGGGTTAAGCCGGTTCACTAAGGGAGGGGCAGAGGAAGTAGGCATGATAGGGAGATGCCTGAAATGGAAATTCAGGTATTAAGGCCTGAGGTGTCTGCAAGGAGAGAGTAATGGGGGGAAGGGGGAGCAGAGGCTGAGGGACTGAGAGGCCAGGGTATTGGAAGGGCCGTCGAGGCATATATGAAAGTTGTCAGGAATTAGGATGGAGTCCTTTCGGAAAGAGTCTTAATGTGGGTTGGGGGAGTATCATGAAGGATGCCCATGTGCCCGGCACACAGTGGGCTCTTAGGGCAGTTCAGCAATTTCTCTGCCTACTGTTTGTTCAGAGCACTGTGGCTTCTCCCTCAGGTGCTTCCAAAGCAGAGCTTCGTGGAGGGTTGTGCATTGCTCTGTGGGCGATGATGGAATTGGAGCACACTTGGGGCCTGAGCCCGACCTCAAGGGAATGCACAGGTCCTGCTGCTGAGGCTGCAGCAGCCTAGGGTCCAGGCTTCCGCCGGCTTTGGACTGGACTCCCACCGGAGCGCACGCCTTCGGCTCAGCGGCACAGGAGCGGATGGCGAGGAGTGGGTGGGCTGGGGGTATCTGTGACTGATCCCACAGTTGCCGGATTAATGAGACCTCGTGCCCGCCTTCTCTTCTGTAGTGTGCCAGCTGACAGTAGCTTCCTTTGCTGGGGTGGGTTTGTTAGCAGGGAATTTTTTGGCAGTGGAAGCTCAGCACCTGATTGAAAACTTCCTTTCCCTCTCATTTCTTCTCCTCCCCCGGCTCCTAGACTTATTCAATATATTCTGGGGCTTCAAGCCTGTCCTGAGGTTCTTCCTGGTGTCAGAAGATGAAGTGGAGGTTTACATCCCCATTTACAAATAGGGAAACGGAGGCCTAGATAATTGAATCATTCATTCTGTAGCAGGAGGCTCAGGACTCTACATGCATTCCATGGCCTTCTGGTGTCTAGCTATACCCCTGGGTTGGCATCGACCCCATGAGTACGAACCTGGATTCTCACATCTGAGGTTCTGACATACATAAGCATATCTGGTGAGCATGGAGGTTATGGGGCTTAGGGGCATGGGAAGCCAGACTGAAATGAGGACGGTGGTGTCTCGAGGAAAAGCCATCACTGTGAGGGGGGAGTGCGGTGCAGAGGGCCAGGCCAGCAGCAGGCTTGGAGATGAGGAGCACTGGTTGTGGGCTTAGTGTAAGCTCCTCTTGGCTTACTCTGACTCGGCCCCCAGGGAAAATCCAGAACACCTTTTCACCAAGTAACTCAGGGTCCAAGAAATTCTGTGGTAGCTCTATTCCCTTCCCAGCAAAGTGGGGTAAGAGAAAGGGAGGGTGCATCCCTCATTATGATTGAGAATGAGGAGCAAGAGAGAGGTGAGCCCCTGGAGACCTGGATGTGAGTGAAGAAGCTGAGAGATTCCATCAGTATCAGGACTGAGGCCCTGAGTAACATCTAAGGTCAAAGGTAAGTCGGTGCCATTGGATGAGTGGCCAAGAGGAGCCGTAGATACACGGCAGACTAATAAGGCAGCTATGAAGCAATGACCATCTTGGGGCGGTGGGGACAGCAGGCTGTATGGGAACCTAAAAGTGGGGACAGCAGACATTTGTGTGGCCATGGGCATCCGGACTGGGTCTGAAGACCAACTGGTGGCACAGATGGAAATTAAACACAGCTCACCTGGGCCAGGGTTCCCTCCATTGCTCTGCATTACACTCCAACCTCCATCCTCTGTGGCCAGAGAAGCAGTCCGCTGATGTCTTTGGACCCGCTGATTCTTCTCCCCTTCTCCACCCACCAAGGCGTTGAGAGCCCAGGAAGGAGGCTAATCTGGGGGCAGCATCTTGCTTCTGGAGGGCCCAGTTTGATGAGGGCATGCTGAGAGGGTGAGCAGAGGGGCCGTCATAAATGCCGCCCCTGCTCTGCGGACGCTAGGGGTCAGGGACCACCCGGACTGAGCACTAGCTTCTCCCCACAGCTATTCTTCCTCTGGTTCCTGCTTAGTGCTTGGCTGGCACTCTTATTTCCCATTGCTGCTCTTACAAATACTACAAAGTTAGAGCAATACAACTTTGTTCTCCCACAGTTTTAGAGGTCAGAAGTCTAATACAAGATGTTGACGGGCCTTCGTTCTTTCTGCAGCATTTGGGGAGAATCCGTTTCTTTAACCCTCCCATCTTGTAGAAACTGCCCGCGCCCCTTGGTGTGTGGGCCCAGCCTTTTGCTCCCGCCATGACTTCTCTTGCCTCCTTCTTAGAAGTACTCCTGGGATCACTCTGGGCCCACCTGGAGAGTCCAGGATCACCTCCCCATCCCAATCCTTAACTGAATCACATTTGCAAACCCTCTTTGCCCCATAGGCCTATTGTCAAGGTCCAAGGAGTCGGACATGGACATCTTTGGGGGTTGGCACACTGTTCAGCAGCTGAGCACCTTCACCAAAGTTCTTTTTGTGTGCAGAATTATGCTGATGAATAGGGCACAGTCCTGGCCCTAACGAGCTCACAGTTTAGGGGCAAAGACAGAGAAGTAAACAGCAAAGTACTCTGCAGGGTGAGAGAGGGAAGCACAGGGCTTTGGGATCCTAGAGGAGTGGCACGTAATCTGGTCTGGGAGGTCAGGGAAGGAGCTCTAGAAGCACAGTCCCCATGCTAAGTTTTGAGGGCTGTGTAAGCATTAGCCATGTGAGTAATGATGATGATGACAGCAGCAAACATTTGCGTGGTTATTGCTAACAGCCAGGTCGGGTTTGAAGCACAAATGTATTAGTGCATTTGTTCCTCTTAGTGCCATGTGGGTGGGCACTGTATCACCCCTCCTTTAGAAATGAGTAAACCGAGGCTGAAAGAAGATGATCCATTGGCTGGAGTGTAGGTCCATCCCACTGCTTGTAAGGTAAAGAGCAAAGCTCTTTCTGTGGCCTGAGAGGCCCTGGGTGCTCAGGTCCCTGCTCCCACTCTCATCCCAGCCCCTTTCTTGCCTCCACTGCCGAGACACTGGGCTCCTTTCAGCTGAGCCTCACTCTTCTCTATCTCTGGCCCTTTGCACATGCTATTCCCCCTCTGCCTAGGACGGGACATACATACCTCATCCTTCAGATCTCAGCCTGAAAGTACCAGGGCATTCCTTGTCCTGAGCTGGGCACATGTCCTTGTTCCTCGCAACCTGTCCTTGATCTCAACAGCACTCACCCCTGGTGGTGTAGAAACATTTTTTTTGTCCCCTCATTGTATCCTCAGTTCCATATAGTAGGTGGTCAATAAATATTTGCTGAAACCAATGAAAAACATACAGGAAGATAAGAGTCTTTGAGTTAGTGGCAGCAAGATCATCAGAGACCATCTAGTCCAACACCTTCCTTTGACTTCTGGGAAACGGAGGCCTAGCAAGGTGCAGTGACCCGCCCAGTGTCACAAAGTACATCAGGGAAAGAGCTGAGGAAGCTGCCTCACAGTGCTGGGTCATTTTCATGTTTCCCCGGGTGATGCCCTTGGCTTGGCAAACCTGCCTGCTCAAGCATGATTCATCAGAGAAAGCTGACTCCTTAACATCTCTAGAAAGCTTTTCTTATTACACCTCAATTTCATGCCACCCTGCCGAAGCTGGAATTGACTTCTTTTCTCTGTGCTCCCCAAATGTCCTCTAGCTTTGTCCTGGCCCTTGAGCTCTCTGCTTACGTGTAATCTCTCCCAAGGCAGCCACTGTGTCTGATTTCTCAGTCCCCAGGTGAGTCCAGGATCACCTCCCCATCCCAATCCTTTACTGAATCACATTTGCAAACCCTCTTTGCCCCGTAGGCCTATTGTCAAGATCCAAGGAGTTGGACGTGGACATCTTTGGTGGGGGGGGCACACTATTCAGCAGCTGAGCACCTTGACCAACATTCAAATGTGAGGTGTGAAGGGTGCTGTGATACAGGAAAGCAGAGGGATGTGGGATTGTCCAGGAATCCCTAACCCAGCCTTAGGGTCAGGGGAGGTGCTCAGGTGGCAGTGAGACATGAGATGAGCAACAGGATTAGCCATGGTGATGGTGCCTGTGTGTTTGTGTGTGCCTCAGGTAGATGAGGCCTGGGGCATTTTAAGAGGAATCCTGTTTGTGGAATGGAATAATGTGCTAGTCAAGCTAGCCGCATGGGTGTGTGGCTGGGTGGGGGGTGGCACCCCAAACCCCTTTTTTCTCCCAAGGGTTCAAATGAAGATGTCGAACGGACTTCCAAGGGCTTTCCATAGGTAACTAAGCAGGCAGTGATAAAGCTGACTGCGTGTCGAGCACAGGAGGGCTGCTCTTTACAGATGGTCTGACTGAATCCATTTCCCATCTTAGGTGAGACAGAACTTACGACTCTATTTTATGCTTATAGCCAAGAGGAGGACTTGGGGATATCAGTATTTTCCCAGATGTTTTTTTAGGAATGCAAGGGCCTCACTTCCCCACTCAAAAGCCTTCTGGAACCATGCTTTTCTAAAGAAGTCCCCAGACTTGGCCTGAGTATCCAACCCTTTTTCTTATTCCTTTGCTATCTTCCCACTGCTGCCTACCTCGGCATCCCTCCTCCAACCTGGGGAAGGCCTGCCTCAGTTCCACCTTGTGGAGCCACTCCCCATGGTGCTGCACAGGCTGTGCAAACTGCCTTCCCTGCCCCAAGCCCCCTCTCCCGGGTAACTCCACCAAGCCATTCTTCACCATCAGACCATGTTGGGCAGCACATGACCCCAGCCTTGGCTTCAGCTATTTGGACCAGATTGGCCTATGAAAAGGAGACTTAATGGTGCCAGCAACTTGTAAATGCCAACTAACCAGGGCTGACATAGTAACCTCTCCCTTGAATTGGAACCATTCATTTAGGGAGGACTGGGCTGCTGGCAAAGGGGGCTGATCACTGAAGGGTCAGAAGGACGAGGTAAATGGCTGGGTCACTGCAGCAGCCAGACACCAGAGGAAGGATCAATGGAGTCTCTGCTTGTTGAGGGACAATTAGAACCTCTCCTGTGTGTGGCTGGAGTTATTGTTATATTTCAAAAGCAGCTTAAGTTCTGTGAGACCAAGTGAGATTTCCAAGAGCTTATTCCCACATTTATCCCTATTTTTTCCCTCCTTTACTTGAGGGTTTCCTCTGTTCTTTACATCCAGAGGCACACACTGAGCCCCCTTCTCCCTGCCAGAGGGCCTGGCTAAAGCTCTTCGCTGGGCAACTTTCTGGCTACAGTTTATTCCTAAACTGTCAAGTACCAGAAACTTGACATGTTTTATCTCTACTCCTTTCTTCTCTTATCAGGAATCTGAGACATTATGCAATTTGTCCAGGGATTCAGAACCAGAACTTTCCTTCACAAGAGTCTGTTCTATTTCACTCAGGCTACACTCTCTTCCTTTCTGGGTCCTGGAATATTCCTTGCAATTCTCACAGATATTTGAAATTTCCTGTAATTCTCCTTCTCGCACAGAAACTACCTGGCATGACTAAATAGTTGTGCATGTCTTATCTTCATAACAAAATTCTAACTTTCCATTCCTGTTCTGTTTGTTTGTTTCCTGTCATAACCCATTACACAGTGTTGTGCACAAAATAGGTGGAAGAAAAAAGATGAATTTTTATTCATTCTTGTGCCTTAGCTCAGTGCCTGGTACAAGGCAAATGCTCAAAATAAGGACTCTAGTGTAGACAAGACTTAGGCTAGTTCCCTCACCCCTGCTCTCCTATACCTCACAGGTAGGTGGGTGTTCAATGAATGGTGGTGTCACACTGAAAGGCCATTAGTGCGCTTTAATGGAAAGACAATGGGTTGGAGGCAGATGACATGGGTGTAAATTTCAATTCTGCTACATGCTGTACAACTTTAGGCAAGATATTAATGTCTCTGAGCCTGTTTTGTCAGATCTTAAGTGGGGATTGCACTGTGTGCTTCCCAGGATTATTCTGGAGATTGGCTTGTAGCCATGGCGGTACAACAGGAAATTTGGGGTCAGCCAGGCCTGGATTTAAATTCTGTCTTCACTGCCTACTCACTCTTACAAGATACCAAATCTCTCTGAGTCTTTTTTTGCTCAGTATGAAAGGGGGATGATATCCCTCACTGAGTTGGCAGAAGGACTAAATGTTAAATGTATAGTGCCTGGCCTATTGGAAAGATAATAAAAGCTAGTGCTCTTTCTAGAGACCATTTCTTAGACCTCAAGGACTTTGGTGGAAACTGTTTAAAATAATTACATGGTATCCTGCGGTGGCATGTGAGTCCACTTTGCATTTGACCCACTAGTAGATTAAGCTGGACTTGGTAGGAAAGCCTTCTGGTAATTAATCCAGGGTTGGGTGATTTTCAGCCAGTTTTCATTCTGTTGCAGAAACAAAAAAGATGAGACTGGAGAAATGCTATTCCTTTAATTGAAGGAACACTTTTATGTTCTCAGGTCTATTTTAATCTTAAGTGCCGATTATGCATCATTCTCTCCTGTTAGACACTTCTGTAAGTGATCTGCACAGGAAGAAATATGATTCTTACATAAATACTGTACCATGAGAAATTATCTTATTACCTAAAATGCCAAAAAGCTAATAAGATAAAGGAATGGTATGAGTCATTTTTGGACAATATTAAAACTTGATTGTAGCTCATGGAATAAAATGTAATTTCCTTTTATTATTCTATTTTCCAGGTAGAACAAAGGCAGTGGAGGATGTAGGGGTGTTATGCAGCTGTGTTCTGTGAGCTCTTGTTAGGGCTGTGGAATGGATCCAGGCAGGATGACCTCGAATTAAGATGCTGAAGACTCTTCCATTTAGAAAACACACTCCTGCCGGTAATGCTGTCTTATCATGTATGATTTCTGAATTTACAGGTGAAAGTGAAAAAACTCATTTCCTTTTCAATTGTACAAATGGTTGCCTCTGTGTTTGCATGTGTATATCTGTTAAGGAACAAATGCATAGTCCCTACAGAAAGCAAGGGCAGAACAATTTCAAGAACTGAGAGTTTTCTGAATCATCTATGGCAGAAGGCAATTAAGTGCCCAATTTTGACAAGGTTAAGGTTGCTAAACTCAAATCCTGACTGAGAAGGGGTCCTGCAAGACTTTGTGAGTTTCAGATGTACTTTTAAATGTTGTTCTTTGGGGTTTAAATATCTTATTTACAAATGAACAATAGTGATTGATCTTGATGACAGAAATTTAACCAAGACTCAAGTTGATAAGGACTTCTGGCTTGTAACCATCATTTGGGCAGTGTCTGAGCCTTGGTAAGAGATGTAAGTAGTTTTGATGCTGGTGGTGATGATGTGGGATGGTTACAGACACAGCACATGTTTTTTTTTCACTCTTGTTTTCCTATCACTTTGACAGAAATAACACTAAGTAAATGCTTTCAGCCTTCTCTGGCATGCAATTTTTCATCCAAGCAAAACATAATGTTCCTAAGATCTAAAGGAAATTTAATAATCTTTGCATTCTTGTGATTTGTTAGGCCTTTCCCACAAACACCTACAGAAACTATATAATGTTTGCCTGGAGATTTAAGGTAACAGGCTTACACTCACAGCAAGATGAATTTTTTATTAGCTGTTAGGCAGACACATGGTGCTGATGTTGGAAAGTGTTGCCAAGAGAGTGTTTGTAGAATATCCTTCTATGGGTAGTTTAAAGATCTATTTAAACACCTACAGCTACTTGTGAAAGTTTCAGGATAAATCTGTTGGAGGCTGGGGAAAGAACTATATGAACTGGTAAGATTCCATCAACTCCAAATTCCAAAATAATGTATCCATTTGTTTAAAGTGCACTAAGATGATACCTTTAAGGAGCAAGAGTGGTAATGATTGGTAATAACTATCATAGGTTTGGCAGTAACATTTTCAGACCCTCTATACGTATTTGTGAAGCTCTGTTGCTCTTGGAGGCAACTATTAGTTTAAATGCCCACTTTTCTTCAGAAAAGGAACATAGGAGCTTGTATTTTTGATAAAACTAAAATAAGAACCTTAAAGTTCAACCAGGTGAAGTTTCAGCTGACTAAGAGTTTTAATGTTTAGCTTGGTTAATTAAATCCCATTCTTCGCCCTGA
This sequence comes from Manis pentadactyla, assembly GCF_030020395.1. Lineage (NCBI taxonomy): Eukaryota > Metazoa > Chordata > Mammalia > Pholidota > Manidae > Manis > Manis pentadactyla. Next base: position 39,839,815 of record NC_080022.1, on the reverse strand, counting down.
ATTTAATTATCCCAACCAGTAAGGTAATTTAATATAATAATAAAAAAGGGGATAATGAGAAATGGAAGAGAATCTGACTATTCCTTTCTCTATCTCAGTGGGGGCATTTCTTCTTCAAGTGTCAGTTTATGGATGGTGATGTTTTATGGGGTATATTTCAATTAGCGAGAAAGTGAAAGATAGACAGTAGATCATCAATGAGTGATTGCATTAGGAAATCACTAAAAAGCTCATCTGTAAAGCTCAGGGCATATTTTAATATGACTTCATGATACCTTAGGCGGTTTATTCCCCCTAGTTTAGCTTAAATCATGTTCATGTTCTTTATATTCTTTATTCATATATACATGGATAAGGCCTTGTTTAGGGTTTCTATTCAAAGGTAAGAAAGTCATATATTTGCCACTTCTATGCAAAAGTGAGTGTTAATAAAAAGGTGACCTTTCTTATTTACTTGTCACTTCTGATACACAGGGTCAGTTTCTTAATATTGCTCAAGCTTTGCCATCTCAGAGCTGAGGTGCTATGGGTAGAATCAGACTTGGATTCAAATCACAGCTGGAAACATGCTAGCTGTTTCAAGTTAATCTCATCAAGCCTCAGTCCTGTCATCTGTGAAACAAGGAGAGTGCTCTCTACGTCTCCCAGATTGATGAAGGACAAAGTGAGAGAACGTAGAGGACCCCCCACAACCTGTCTGATATGTAGTAGATGCTCTGCAAATACAGCCTCCTTCTCTTCCGAACAAGTCACAACTATGCTTATAAATGAATAACAGACACTAATATAATACCAAACATAATGCCAAATGTGCCAGCTTGTTATCAACCAGGGCAGTGTACCTCACACTTTCAAGTACCAGTGAGTCACCTGGGGCTTGGGTTAAATATAGCTTTGAATTCAGCCTGAGATTCTGCATTTTAGCAAGCTCCCCAGATGCTGATACTGCTGGTTGGAGAACACACTTTCAGTGCTATGGAACTAGGGCAATGACTTTTGAATACTGAGTTGACTTTGAGAGACTGGGCTAAGGTGCAAAACCGAATTTTACTCTTCCTTTGTTTAATGATAAAAATACTGGGGCAATAGGAAGGTGCTACAGAAAAAAAGTTTAAATGGACACATTTAAAAATCGGGGAAGCTCAAATCCATTCTACGCACTTTCATTTATTGTCTGGACAGATAAAGTACAAATAATTCAAACACAACGAGATTATGGAAAAAAAAACATTTACAATACTTTCCCTCAGAATTCATCTAAGCTAGCAAGATTAACATGAAGTCATTCATTATAACTCAAGTATACAACTGCCTGGTCCTAAGATTTTTTTTCCTTTTTTTTCCCCACAAGAGTGAACACATTATAGAGAAGAGATTTTGGCATGCTTTTCCCACTAATGCTTAGCAAATGCATCAAAACTTTGCCAGCAAACTGCGTTCATTCATAGCAGGTGATGTAAAAAGGTTTTTCCCTGAATGTTGAATGAGTGTTCTCTGAACTGAAATCTGGTGTCTTTTTTTTTTTCCAAAATGAAAAAGAGGAAAAAAACCAGAAAAAAAATGTAAAGGAGGAGTCTATGATGCAGCCTTGGTGTCCGTCACCTGTCTACCACGACGACGACGACTACTACAAAGTATGCCTCTTCAGTGTGAAAACAACAGTTCTTTCTACATGCACTTAGTGGGCTCAGCATGGGAAAAAACGCACAAAATAAGCACAAGTTATAAATAACCATAACGTTTTATTACCATTAAGACTAAACTTGTATTGAAAAGATTTTATATAACAAGACAAGAAAAGCAATAGCAAATTTAACTATCAACTAGGTTATGCATAGCGAGTAACTGTTTCTATTACCCAGGGAAGAGCATGAACCCTTGTATTTTTTTTTGTTTTGTTTTTGTTTTAAATATATAACCGTACAAAGCACAAACATACTAAAAGGATCAGTGCACTGGACGTGGGAGAATGCTCCCTCAGTCATTTTGTTCCCTTAGCTCTGTTTTGTTTTCCCCAATCTGAAGTACATTAAAATAAAGACCCAGTTGTTTTTATTTTTCTACTGTGCAGTAAGAAAAAATATTCACAACAAACATGACAATATATCAAACAATAGTTCTACACAAGTTACCTTGATACCTCTTTAACTGTCACTTAAATATCATAAGAAAACATTTTAAGACATATACAAACAAAACTAGCCAAGTGTTACAACTTATAATAAATTAACCCAAAGAAAAAATAACTTTATATATATATATTTATATTGTATATACACATACACACACAACAGAATGACACAATAATATGCTTCTTCCCATAGTTTAAGTAAACAAATAAGTAGTCTAGCCAATCTAGCTATATTTGATCTCGGCCATAGGCATCATCACATCGGCGATTAAATAAATAAGTGTTTCAAGCAACATAAACAGTGTTTCAAATGTACCAACACAGCCCAATTCTATCAGCATGGGCTACAAAGTGAATTTGAAAATTCCTCAATGAATTTAAAGCAAATGTATCTTTTGTTTTCCTCTCCTAAACACATTACATTTAACTATGATACTAAGATATGTAAATAATTTGTAGCACCTACTGCTCAAACTAAGGAAGTTTTAGATCAGAAGGAAAATTAATCTTTTTACTTTTTGTTCTGCTGACATCCCATACTGATGACTTAAAGAAAAACTGTCTTTCAACTCATCTCCTTGCTTTTGGGTTTTGACTGTGGGGAACTGTGGTACCCTGGGTAGAACGAACACTCCTTTCCCCTAGTAATTAATAATTGTTTATTATTATTATTACATGCTATGAAAAGATATGAAGATCATCTGTTTATAGCCCATCCTTCAAAAAACAGTCTACGAATCCAGTTTAAAACACACATCTTGATCTCTAAAAAGTTAACCAGTGCAGTATGAACGCGACAAAGTTGTCAATTTCCCCTAAATTAGCCAGTCAAAATATTTTTTTCTCAAATCCAGATTCTCTTGTAAAAATTCTTTATATTTTATAAAAATAGATTTTTCTTGAAACCCATTTTCAGCAAAGAGACCACCTCTTTGGCAACAATGTTAATGATATTAAATTGTTAATGTCATCAGGTATCCCCCTTGCCCCCATCCCCTAACAGAAGACTGTTTTTAGTTCACATGATATAAAAGAAAAAAGGAAAAATAAAAAAATTTGCAAAAGTTTTTTTCATTTTTGCAATTTTTATTATTCCTCTTTAATTTGTGTGGGGTTGTTTTTTTTTTTTTTTTTTTTTACCAATCTGATTGGAATCAACATTTTGACAAAAAAGAAAAATCTTTTTTTTCTTTCTTGGAATCCCATTACTTTGTAAAAATTGTTTTCTTTTTATTATTATTTTTTTTTGTTTTTTGTTTTTCTTCTTCAAATGAGCGAATGGTCATCTTAAAAAGACCCACCTTCAAGGAAGGTAGTAAAGTTAGCTGGCTGGGTTAAAATCCCTGCACATCGCTATCTATGTATATTATATTCAACAACGACAGCTATGAAAGAACATTCAATGCATCAAAGGTATTTTTTTGTGTTTTTTTTCTTTTTTTCTAAGCATTATAAAATCCTTTCCTGGTACATCTCAGGATAATCCAATGTTTTAATACTTAGGCAACACTGGCTTATAAAGTCCATGGTTGAATATAAGCCTTGAAAAGTTTGTTTCTCTCTCTTGTGTGTGCGTGTGTGTGTGTGTGTGTGTGTTTTGTTCATATATATTTATATATATATTTTAATATGTAAGGATGGGAAATTCAGGACTTGTGGGCTTTGTTGGTTTTAAAAGAAACTTGCAACACTCGGTCTCCCAGGCGGTAGCCATTGAGGCTGGCGATGGCCATGGCCGCCTCATCATAGTTGGTCATGGTGACGAAGCCGAATCCCTTGCACTTGTTGGTGTTGAAGTCGCGGATGACCTTGACGTTGTTCACTGCGCCAAAGGGGCCGAAGAGCTGCCAGAGGACGCTCTCATCGGAATCGGGGGACAGGTTGTAGACAAAGATACACCAGCCTGTTCCTGTGTGACCAGGGATGTTCATTCCCACAAGGCTTGTCATCCCATCAATGGTGATTGGGGAGAACCTGGAGGAATATGCAGAAGGGGGGACTGGTCCAGACATCAGTCTGACCGTGGATAACACACAGATGCACAGACACAGACATAGGGCAGAGGGCTGAGTGAGTGTTTGCAGGACAGTCTTCTGGGTTTAAAAACCAAAATGCAAAAAACTAATCTTTGTGGCATTTCTTCTGATGGGAATGGATAGACTTGCCTAAGGCACACAGATGCCAAGAGAAAGCCCTAGGCTAATTCTTAAAACCCACAAGGAACTGGCGGAGTGAGGCTCTGTCACAGTCCTATCACGTATGTTCCCTGGGTATCCCACCTGGTCCTTATCCTCCCTCCCCATAATAGACAGCGAGCTCTTTGGGAAGGGGCTTTATTTCATTTATTCTGTTGCTCTACTTTTTATTCAGTGGTGCACATATGTCTCACAGACATAGTGACACATAGAAAAACACTCAATTGTTTATTGATTGAATAAGTGAATCACATTGGTGGATGTCAATGCTTGGGCAGTTTTATTTATTTTTTAAGGCAGATTAGGGGACGGTCCTAGTAGTCTCAAGTCTACCATCTTTGCAGTCCCTTGACTTGTGGTTGTCAAAGATCTCTTGTAATTGAAGATGGAGAAACATGAGAATGGACAGACATGTCTTGTTATTAATCAGATGGATAGCTCATGTTTTAGTTAGCATTTATTCAAGAATTAAAAAAAACCCAGGCCATAATAATAAAGATGTATCACTTGTTGAAGCTATATTATTATTTCTAAGAGTCACAGGACTGAGATTTTGAGTGGTTTGTGCATTTATGTATCTTGAATCACTGTACATTAGAAAAGCAGAAAACTGTTATTTGCTGTATTACAACTACTATTGTATAAGGTCTTCAAAATCTTCTTAGTTTTCATGTGATATTGGAAGGAAAAACAACCTTTCATATTCTATTCAGTCTGATAAAATATATCCATGTGTGATTTAGAACGGATGCATCAGATGAAATAATTAGGTTACCAGTGCCTACGGCAGGAAAATATGGGTTAACGTTTGTTTTATACCGAACTTATGTAGGCACTTGACCCTATACATTAACTAGTATTTTGCTTTTCATTTGGTTTGTTTAGTTGCTTGTTTCCTGAAGAGGGGAATAGGAGAAGAGAAAAACGGAGAAGAGGACGGCTAAAGTGTCATCTAGGACTGTTTCAAAAATAAGCAAATACTCTTGGAGATTTGAAAGTCCTATGAAAGAATTGTTGTGTATCTAACTAGAATTTAGATAATCAAATGGCTGCTCAAGATATGCTAAACATAACAACTTAGTAGAATTATTTTTGGTATTATTCACTAAGTCAGTCTTTCCTCTTGCTTAAGAACAAGTAAGACAGAACCAAAAAATACCGTGGTATGGATTCAGAGAAGGGCAAAGCTATGTCGGTCTTTTGTATTATTTCTGAAGACTATCTTCTTCACCTTCTCTCCTCCAACTGAGTGAACTGACTACTTTCAGTTTATAGGTAGAGAACAGCTGAGCATTTCTTATAAGGCCAAAGTCAAGGCCAGCAAAGAGGTTTCAAGTAGAGCTTCAGTTCGAGTTGGTAATGGCTACCTGGAGCCCTGTGGTAGGAGGGATTCTGGATCCCAATCTGAGTTTAATAGGAAAAGAGAATGCTCTTAGTGACTAGTGATGTTGACCATGGGTGGGGAACCGGAGGGTACAGCAACAACTCAGCTGCAGCTGAGCCTTCCCTGGCCTCACCTGTATGTAAGCATCACTCTTTTTAGAATATTTGGTGCTACCTCATTAAAGTTAGAGAGGAGCAAAGGTATTGGACAGATTTGGGGAAAATGTGAACTGTGTGGGAACAGGCAAGCAGTGTGCTAGACATGTAGAGGTACTTCAGTCATCCTCACTAGGGCTGGGATTGAGATTTGGGAGGCTGGTGCTCTGCTAGTGAAGTTGCAGTCAAGTTACTTCACAGTGTTCCAATTTTCAGAGTCAGGGTACTTACCATGCACGACCAAATGATGAAAGAACTGCCTCATACAGGCAGTGTGACTCGGACTGTTAAAGACCACATCTCTTTCCCTTCATTGTAGGAAGGGGAATTAAAGTGTGCAGCTCTACTGAGCAGGATGATGAAGATGCTATGTCCCTAGCAGCTCATTGGAGCTTATCAAAAGCACATTTAGGAATCTCATGGATACTGTGGCTTAACACACTCAACTTCTCTAGATTCAGCTTTCAGACTAGGTCTGGAACACCTTTGTGACTGCATTCAGAGAGCCCCCAAAACCTTGACTTTGTGCCCCTATCCCCATTAAAGGTCTTGAAATGAAAGAAACAGTAAGTTTTAAACATACATACATATATAACAAAGGAGGATTTATAATAACTGTTAAAAACCTGTAACAAAAGAAACCCCTGGTTGAGGTGCACACAGATACACTTCATTCTCAGGATGTGCCCTGGAATGTTCACTGAGGTGGGGATGGGAGTCAGAAGGTCATCCACAGGTTTATTCATGCTTTGGCCAGGGCTGGTAGTCCAAAATCTAATTTTTCCACTGACAATCATAAGATTGTCAACCATGATTAGCAAAATGTTCTAATTTTGATTTGCTGGAATCTGCCCTCTTAACTGAATCTTGGCATTGCTAATGTAAAACAGTTGCTCTGCAAGTTTGCAAAATCAGCTGGCACAGAGTCTGAGCCTTCCCCCTTAGGGAGGCCATTCAGAGGACCAGATCACCAAGAGCTTGGTAGCTGTGGCACCTGAACCATAGGAGAAGCCCACCTGCAAATGAAAGAAAAAGTGAAACACACAAACACACTTTGTGTGCCCTAAAAGAAACAAAACCAACTGAGGTCTGAAATTAAAATTAAGAATTTGACATGCTGGTGGAGGAAAAAGGAAGAATTAAAAACAAAGTAAAGTTAGTGAATTAAAAAAAAAAATTTCTAGCCCCAGTCTGTGCCAACACGGACATCTGGCAATCTGTGGAGTTTTAATTACCTCTTTACGCCATAGGCCATATTAAGCAAATTGTCCAGCCTGCAAAGAGAAGGAGGGTCTCTGGGTTAATGCCTCACAGATGGCAAGATCACTCAATGGAACTATTAATAAGAATGCTCCATTTTCAAAGAAGAAAAGCTCAACAACTTTCCCCAGTGCTTAGGAGTCTATCCATTGGTAGTGTCCCCCTTTCCTTTCCTGCCTCCAACTAGAAGTAATTCATGTTCAGGTCAATGCTAGAGTTTAAAGCAAGAGTCTAATGAATCTCCCTTTCTTTCAAGGTATAAATTAATCCCACTCCTCCCACCTCTCAGAACATTTTTGCGGGCTGTATTTTATATTGTGTGTGAAACTGTTAAAAAGGGGCAGCTTCTTAAGTTGTTCACCTTTTATTACAATTAAACTTGTGAATAAAGTTCTCTATTTCAGATTAACAATACGTATGCACACACAATGCATACCAGAATGAATCTTTTCTCTTAGCCTAACTACATGAACTAAATCTTACCGAACACATGTTTTTGGGGGTGGGGAGAGTTGCACGGTTAAGATTTTTAAAAATTAGCTTACTATTTACAACCTGAAAGCAAACTACCGTTATGCTGTAATCTCCCTCATCTTCCATACCTTACTTGAGGACAAGCTATTCACACCATGGGGCAGTAGTAACCATAGTTTCTACCATTAGAAGCCTGCTGGAAAGGCTTTTTACATAAATAGTGCATGAGCTCTCACACAAAATAAAAATTAGATGACTTGGACTCTTCATGAAATCATTAACCATTTCAAATTCTTGGGGCATGGGAGGACAGACACAACAGAAGCTGATTTTTCTCCTCATTGTGGCCAGACGGAAGGGCCTACTATCTTCCCATGTGATGTTTGAAAAGGAGAAAAACCCTTTCATTAAATGGAGGCTGGGACATAGGTGGAATAAAAAAATTATTTACAATTATTAGGAGTAGGTCAAGAAAATTCTTATCTCTTGCAAAACAGAGGCCAGACGAGGTCAGACTGGCTTCATGGACAGAAACCTGCCTTTCAGAGCTGTTCCAGGAGAAGGGAAATGCCCCATTGTGCCAGGGGCTTCCTGGGGGCTGGGTACCTGGAGGAAACACTGACAAAGCTTGGACAAATCCTCCTTGTCTTCCCAGAGTCTGCTGACCAAACACACAGAGGAGTGCCTGTCCCCTCCCCAGCCCAGTAGAGTTACCTGCGGGAGAAAGGGCAGAACAGGCCAGACCCCTCCGTCCGCCTCTTGGCCTGCTCTTTTCTTTAACTTTATTAAAAGCCACTGCCTTAGCCTAAAGCCTAAGCTGCTCAATGTGGTCATTTATCTGTGATTAGCTCTTGTTGAAACTGAACCTCCTTATGTGGTTAAATGTAGAAATTTTGTTTCAGCCAAATAATCTGTTGAGCCAGTCACAGTGGTAAATTGAAGGGGATTTGGAAGAGCATCTGGTTCAATTATCTCATTTTACAGCAGTGGAAACTGAGTCTCAGGGGGTTACTTTTCACAGTGTTTTCTGGGGAGGAGGCTCTTCCCCTTACCCCATCCTTCAGGGCTGTGGGCCTCCCTGGCCCTCGCCGGCGCTGTGCTCATGTAGCAGGGCTCCTTCCCCTGAGGGCTTGCCTACCTGAACCTCTGAGCCTGGTGGTGAAGTGGGCCAGGGTAGCGCCGATTGGGGGACTGGTAGAGCTGGGAAAGCAGGGCCTGGCTGGACTTCTGGCTGGGGTTATTGGCAAACTTCACAGTAATCGGTTCCGTAGCACCAGTGGGCTTCTGGCCATTTAGTCCTTTGATGGCTTCTTCTGCTTCGATCCTCTTATCGAACCGGATGAATCCCACCCCTCTGGACACTCCTGGGGAAAGAGAAAGAGCCTTCATAAAGAGTGAGCAAACCACACTGGTAAAGGTCTCTGGGAAGAGTGCACAGTCAGGCCACCTTTGGGGCCTAAGAATCCACCTATTCTGTAGGATATGTCCTACCCACCTAGAACGCTTGATCCCTCCTTCTTGCCAGATAACTGCAAGTCATCCTCCAAAACCCTGTCCAAATGTCACCTGCTCGAGGGTGCCTTCCAAACCAGGCATAGCATGCCTTCTCCAGGGCTGAGCCTGGTTTCCTGAGTCTTTCTCACCCATCACAACATATCTGCCTGTCTTTCTGCCATCATGGCTCTGGACAGGTAACTCCCAGTCACAAAGCACAGGCATCTCTCACATTGTCCCTTCCAGCCCTCACCACTGTCTTACTCAGTCCTCATCTCCCTTTAGTTGCTGCAATTGATCACCCACTGTCTGGTTTCTAGTCCTCCAATGTGTCCTCCATACCTAGTAAGTAAGTAATCTATTTGAAAAGCAAAATCTGACCACATATTACTCTTTGACAATTATACTACATAAAATATCTTTTATACCTCTTTTGTACTTTTTCCATTTTTTACCTTGTGCATGGTACCTTTTCCTCATTGCTCTCTACTCTAAACACAGAATAACAAACCAAGAAAACCCATAAAAATCTTTTTTATAGCCCCATGTTGCATACAGATGAAGTCAGACTTCTTTGAATGGCACTTAATGCCCCTGATGACCTGGCCCCAAATCCCTGTTGAGCCTCATGCAAGCCATGCTGAACTACTGGATATTCCTTGAATAGGCTGTGTTCTTCCTTGATTCCACACCTTAGGATATGTCCTATCTACCTAGAATGCTCAATCCCTCCTTCTTGCCAGATAACTGCAAGTCATCCTCCAAAACTCTGTCCAAACAGCACCTGCTCGATGGTGCCTTCCAAACCGGGCATAGCACACCCTCTCTGGAGTTCTGACAGGGCACTGGACAGCCCCTAGCAGGTATTCAGCCCACTGGAGTCCTGTGAGGGTGGGATTGTACTTCCTTCCTCCCTTGTCTCCTGCATCCCTCTGCAGTGTCTGAGGCGGAGCCGGCTTCAGTGAGGGTATGTTGCATGAATCAAATCATAAACACATGCTAAACTGCTCTCAGGAGGTGTTTTAAATTGGGATCAAATTTGCAGTAGGTGAAAACATTTTGTCATTAAAAAAGCAACCTGGGGTGCCTTACATTTCTTACCGAGAGATGGTGGTTGCCCTTCTTTATTATGGATAAAGTACCGCAGCCCCAGATCTTGGGGTTCATGTCCCTACATGGCCACTAACTAGCCAGACAGAAGACAGATGCCCCACTTTGGATCTCTGTTCTCTCATGTGTGAAATGAGGCAGTTGGAGTTTCCCTCTAACTCTCCAATGCTATCACTGGAGCAAGATCTATACATACAGGTCTTTTTCAAGTACAAAAGTAATGTTACTAGGTTGAGGGTTGAAAGAGACTTTGAAGGTCATTCAGACCCAGCTCACCCCGATGCCTGAATCCTCTTAACAACCCTGCCAAATAGTTTAGCTGCTGCGGGAACAATTCCCATGATGGAGGTCTCCCACCTCTCAGGATTGGCCCATTTTAAATTTGTACAGTGGATGGGTAAGAAGGCTTTCTCTTAAGTCAAAAACCTATCTACTTATGACCCATTTCCTTTACCCTACATAACCATTACCCCTCTGCTCCCATGGGTCACAGGGCTCTGGCTGGTGACCCAGAGACACAAGGAAAGAAATGACAAAAAGGCACTTAACCTGTGACTTGGTCAACCAGGATTCGTGAGGTGATGATACGGCCATATTGCGAGAAAAGCTGCTCCAGTTCCTTCTGGGTCATCGTTTTGGGAAGCCCGCTCACATAGAGGTTAGCATCCCGGATGGAGGCAGAGCTTGGACGGGCGTATGAGACCTAGGCAGAGGCAAGAGGAGCTGAATCCACTGTTGGCAGCATACTCCGAGTAGAGCCTGAGTCAGTGACTGAGGTGGCAGCCCCTTGTCTATCATTCCAACTCATGGTGTCAGTTTAAATAACTCAGTAGTTCAGATTTGTAGCTACTCTTGTAATAGTGCTGAGAACCAGGAGAACAGCAATAGAGGAACAAAAGGAGGGTTGAAGATAACTTAAAACAAATGCATAGATAAGGGTCTCTAAGTGCAGAACAAAAGAGCTACTGTATGGCAGCTGTTAAATGCAGAACTACCCACGCATGGAGTTCTGAAGATTTACCTCCTGGATGTGGGTGTATAGATGATTTACTGTATCCAACACATAATAATCTTTGAATAAACCAAAAAAAAAAAAAACCTATGAAATTCTGCTCTGCAGATTTCTCTCCTCGCCACCCTCCCCACCCCCACCCACTTCTTCTTGAACACATAAAAGCAATCAGGTTCTCTGTAAGATTTTTTTTATGTCCTATCCTTTGTGTTGTTCCACTCTGCTCCCATGAGGTCTGCTCTTGCTGAATGACAAAGTGCTGATGAAATGGGGCTGAATGAACATCTGCTTGTGAAACTGGATATGTGACCTTGTCTAACATCTGCAAGAACCAGTTGCCTTCTAACTTTAAGGCAGAGCAGATAAAGCCACAATAAACAAAATGAGGGCACAGTGGAAAGAGGGAGGGAGAGGGCAGTGGGAGAGAGAGGCAAGCTTCACCAATGGTTATAATAAGTTCGATTTTATAAATTTGTCCTCCCAGATCTCTCAACCACTTTTTTTTCCCCAAAAAGCTAACACAGCAGTGTAAACAGATCTGAAATTCCATCTGTAAGAAGCCAAATCTGTAGCCGTACACATAAGCAAAGCAAACCCCAGCAGTCATTAATTTTAGACTTTCATTTACTTATTTATTTATTTTTTAAGAAAACAACATCAGACATTTGAAATATAATTTACAGCTAGTCTAACAAAAGCACTTTCCTGCTAAAGCTATTTCTGGGGCAGTTATGGCTCAGAATAGATGATGAAAACAGTTATTTCAGAGTACAACTGACAATGCTGGACAGGAAGGGACCTATATGCCTTAGCATTTTTCTGTTGGGAGTTTTATTTAATCTATATGACCAGTTCACAAGGCCTGCTAAGACTAAAGGGGTGAGTGACTGTGTGTGTGTGTGTCTGTGTATGTGTGTTATACGCACTGTGCACACACAAAAGCATGTATGCAAAAGGAATTGTACATGGAAACTGAACCTTTGGCATTAAGAACCACACCTTCAGTAGCAAAGTGGACCTTGCATCTGAGCATGGGTCTCGCAGTGGATCTAGCAAGGAGGAATGACGGATTGAAGGATGAGCAGACCCCCTCACCCATGTCATTCTCTCTCTTTCTGGGATAGAGATGCCGTCCCTGTATGGGTTCCACACCTAAAAATAGATGTTGACTCAACTGATAAAATGAGTGACTAATCTCTGTTACTGGCCTCCTCCTGCAGGTGGAGCAAGGCGACGCATCTGCAGTGTCTATATTTTCTAGAAACTCATGGGTAGCCTCTGTAGGCTCCTTCCCAGCACACAGCTGACAGGCAGAGGGGGCTTACATGGAGCTCCTTGTGCATACATTTGGGGGCTGGGGGCTGGAGGATCAAACATCCCATGTGACTGCCTGGACCAGGCATCACTTGACACAAGGTTCTCCTACCCAACCCTTTAATGGACAGTCTTTCAGGTTATAACCTAGCAGAACTATCTTTTAGGCATGAGAAGAGAGCAATAGGGGGAAGGAAATAAAAACATCATAGTGATATATCCAGGCTGAGGGCCACCCTTGTCTCACCCCTGCCCATTACTGACAAATTAATCATCTGAATGACCTTGCTGCTCTCCCCAAACATACCCTCTTATCTCTATGCCTTTGCTTATGGGGAAATTTTTTCTATTTATGTCTTCAGATCCTAACCCTCCTCCTCTTTGAGGCCCAGCTCAAGTGCTACTTTCTCCAGACAGCTTTCCCTGATCTTAGCTTTCCCTAAAAATCCCCCCTAGCAGTGCTTTCAGTGAACCACACCCGTGGTACTTAACCCATTCTGACCTTGATTCACCATCTCTTTACTTAGTTTGCTGATCTCCTTGAGGTCATGGGTTTTGTGTGCATGTCTTACTCATCTCTGTGGCTCTAGCTCCCTGCATAAAGCCTGATACCAGCAGGCTACTGAAGGAATGAATCAACACCCACATTTCATAATGAATCATGTGGGCATTAATGGCTCTTTGGGGTTAATTGTAATTTGGATTTCTCCACTTAGGGGATTATCAAGAGCTATGCATCCAGAATCACAGCTGTGTTTCCCTACTAAGCTAGGAGCTAAGGGACAGGCTTCCCATTCTCCAGTGTCTGGGTTTGGAAGGACTGAAAAAAGATTGTATGTGGACTAGATGTCACCTGGAGGCTTCTCTTAGAGGACATTTTCTGAGGATCTACTATGAGCCAGGCACAGTACTATATGCTGGGGATATATAACAAGAAGAAGAAGGCATGGTCTCTTGCCAATGAGGGCAACAGGCAACACACAGGAGGTGCTCAATAAATATGAGTTGAATGTTAGAATGGTATACATAAGGACCAACTATCATAACACCACAGGATGTGTGTTTTCCCAGGGATGTATAGGTGAGGCTGGAACATAGAGAATAGGAGACTAATCTCTCTTTAAATTAAGGGTCAAAAGGGCCAGGAAAGAGATATAGCTGAGGTGAGACTGGTGGTGAGACAGGTGGTATGAAGTGTGTGGTGGGGTGAGGGAAGGGCAACTAGATGATAGCCCTCCCCTGTTGTACAGACAAATGACATGATGAAGGTCAAGAACTTAGTACAGCACCTGACTGGCACCCAATAAGTGCACAATGGGTAGCAGTTAGTTTTGGGAAGCCAGGGTACAGAGGGGAGCAGGCTGGGGACAGACCTGCTAGGGAAAAGGAGCTGGCACTGGAAAGTCCATGACAGAACCAAAACCATTTCCCCAAAAGATAATTCGGACAGAGGCAGGATCTTAGCCAGGGGGAGTTATGCAACTGCCCCCAGCCACAGAGCAGTGGAGGGTCCCAAAGGGCAACAGCACAGCCATCATTCATCGAGCATAATTCATGCTTAGTTTTCTCCTCTGTTTGAAACCTTAAGTCTACTGTTCTCCTTGTCTGCCTGTCTGGGAAACCTGCAAAAGTGGGAGTGGGCAAAAATGACAGAAAATATCTCACATTCAATATCCAAATGTTCATCCCAGTATCTAAACTTTTCAGGTTTCCTCATACATTTATTAAACCCTATCTGAGTGACTTTAGGTATCAGACCCTTTGTTAAGCTGAAACATTTATAAAAAAATACACTGACTTTTAGCCCTTGCAGAGAGTCAGCATTGCTGTCCTGTGAACTCCACTGAGCCAGTGGCCTAGAGCCCAGGGCTTCCACACTGGAGGCAGTGCCTTAGAGGACCTCATGCCACAGACTGTCAGGATCCTGCTGGCTTCATTCACTCAGAATCTCTGTAGACAAGACTGGCATTTCTAGGTCAGCGCTGATCTTTCTCTGGAGCTCAGAAACAGCTGGGAGTGAGGAGGCCCCTCCTATCTGTCTGGGAGAGGGTGGCCCACAGGCAGATGACTTTACAGATGATCTTGACAAGATTTACAGTCCTTCCAAACTCTCCTTCCCTCCCCCTCCCTGCAGGCTCACAGTACCCCTGCCATCTGCAGGAGTGACAGTACAGCATGGAGCTCATGAGCCCTAACTGCAGGCTGGCTCCAGCACTCACTAACTTGTGTGACCTTGGGCAAGTAATTTGATCTTGATAAATCTGTTTCTTTACTGGTAAAAAAGGTGGACAATTCTGCTTTAATGGGTTATTGTAAGGAACTGAGGTAATAGATTTAAAGTGTCTAGCACATACCATGAATTTGGTAGATACTTAATATATATTATTATGTGATGAGTCATACAGACTTCTGTGGACCAGCCTGGGACTCTCGTCTCTGTTGGGACACACCTTTCAATTTTACCACACAAGCCAACTCTGAAACATGACCAATGAGTGCCTATAGAGGCACTACTCTCCTGCATCAGTCTTGTGGGTCTGCATCATCCTTTATCACTTCAGTGACATGAATTTTCTCTAGCACATTCCTACAGATTCTATTGCTTCTCATCCACAAAGTACTTTCCATTTTCCAAAGTGACTTCACAAGGCTGCTCTCAGTGATTCTCACCAAGGTGGTAAGGCAGGCACTGTCATTCATCACAGATAGGGCAGCAGGACCAGGGCTCAGGGCTGCCCCTTCCTACCCAGGTCCCTTCACCTGTTCACACCCAGGGCTGGCCTTGGTGGGGTGGGAGGAACAGCGTGGCCTGCAGAAAACATATCTGAATCATCTGGTAACACCTTGTCCCTGTTTGACCCACCAGGGCACAGGAAGGAGAGAGAAGCCGGCAGATGAGGAAGGTGTGGTCGGGGATGCTGTGAAAATGCTGAGAAGAGAGGAAAAGGCAGGCTTCTCTGGCCTGGAAATATGCTCCTTTAGGAAAACACCGGCCTTACAAGATGAAAGTTCATTCATTCTTCCCCTTCAGGACCACTTCCTGTGTGCCAGGCCTGGTGTTGGTGCTGGAAGTGTCTCTTTGTCAAGGGCCCCACAGTCCAGTGAAGGAAGTAAGATAACAAATGAAGAGTGCAGTACAGAGGGCTGTTCGGAGAGTGGGATGCTCATTTTCCATGCCCAGTGAGCTCCCTGGAGTAATAGTCTAGGCCTTTGTGCCCTCTCACCCCCTCTCTCCAGGGACAGTGGAGTGACTGCTCTGAATAGACTTCATTAAGGGAAATGGATCTGTGGGCCTCAGATGCCTGCTTCACCCCCTCTGGGAATCGGATAATAGCCAGAAGCATGTGTTCAGGGCCAGGCTTTCAGTTCTACAGAAGCAGGAGAGGCTGTAGGGTCCAGAGTGCCTGTGACAGGGCATGTCAGTCCGTCAAGGTGTGTGGTTCTATGTTGGGAGACTCACTGTGTCCATGGAATCCACCTGAGCATTAATCAGTCACAGAGATGACCTTAGGATTCAATAGGCTTTTCTCTTTTGTCTTGTCTCTTGACTGGTTTAG
This sequence comes from Manis pentadactyla, assembly GCF_030020395.1. Lineage (NCBI taxonomy): Eukaryota > Metazoa > Chordata > Mammalia > Pholidota > Manidae > Manis > Manis pentadactyla. Next base: position 39,823,729 of record NC_080022.1, on the reverse strand, counting down.
AACTTAGATATGGAAAACAGGTGTCATTAGTTGGGCCCCTTTAGTTTATATAAGGACCTCTATCATCATCTGGATGTTTTTGTGAGCTAGGCATTCTATTCACAAAAATTGCTATCTCTACAATCAGCATTCATAGGAAGTGGGAATAAAGTGACAGGTGACACTGGTGATCCCAGCAGAAAGCATTATCCTTGAAATCTGCTTCAAAGAAACTTTGTGCTGAAAGTAGCCTCAGAAGTTGGTACATGATCCAAGACAGCTGGCCACCTACCTTACACATGTCCAAAGACAGGAAGCTCACTACCTTATAAGGTGAACTACACCATCACTGGCCTTTACAGATGGTTGGAATGAAGTTCTTCCTTCTACTGAGTTCATACTTGTCTCCCTGTGGCTTCCATCCTTTTCTTATTTCTATTCTAGTTCCATATGCCAGGGACATGCTTCCTGGCCTCATCACCCCTTACCTTGTGGGGTCTCACTCATAGGTGCTAGTTAGAACATCAGGCAACTCTATTTTGAGACAGGACACTCCAAGTAAGTTCTTATGGTACTTTAAGTAAAATTAAGCATCTATTCTGGAATGGAAAGGAGATGGAAGTTGAGAGCAAGGGCTTTGGGGTTGGAAGTATGTGGATTTAAATCCCTACCACTTAACATCTGTGTGGCCTTGGGGCAAGTCACTTAACCCTTCTGAGCTGTATGAATATGTATGAATTACATAGTTTAGAAACTCTGTAATAGAGTTGTTGGAGCACTAAACAAGCTAAAGCACGTAAGATTTCCAAGCACTATGCCTGGCACTCGGAACGCTCAATCAACAGTGGCTTTGATACTATTGCTATGTAACTTAGGCCTTATGGTAGACACTGGGGGCACAGAGATGCATACTACAACCCCTGGCATGTAGGACTGTAAGTCTAGCAGAGGAGACACACACAGAGACCGATGCTTTCACAAGATCAGGCTGCAGATTTTCCCCAATCTGTTGTAACACCCTATTCTCTAAGTGAGCACAAACTCCCCAGAGCTTACAGCTCCCTGGGGAACAGTCATTCCAAAGAGACCAGGGAAAGGCAGCGCAGAAGAGACTCTGGTGATGCCAGGGCCTTCTACAAGCAAACCCTTCCAGGGACCCGAGAGCCTACCTCCAGGAGGAGTAGAAGAAAGAAGCCAGCTGGCTCCTAGAACAGCAGCTTTGACTGTGAGGATCGGCTTATCCCTGTGCTGTGGCTTAGGACAGGTGTCTGTCCTATGTGGCCCTACTCCTCATTCTTCCCCCAGCTGCTGCCTGAGATATGATATTCTCTTATCAAGGGCAAGACCTGATGATAACATTTCTAATGAGTGCTGCTAATGCCATGCCTCCCTGCTCAAAACCTTCATTGCTTTCCTGGCCTTGTAATGGAAGTTCAAATCCCTTACCTAAGCATTCAAGGCCCTTTTGGATATAGCCCAACCTTTCATCTACTGCTAACCCCTGCATGCACCTATTTCTCAGTTCAAACAAAAAAGGGTCAGTTTTATGAATATTTCCTTCAAGTTTCTACTTCCATGTCTTTGTTCTTGCTATCTATTCATCATGATGGTAAAATGAATTCCTGCCCATCCTTCCAGACCCAGCCTGAATATCACCTCCTCCATAAAGCCCAGGCCCAAATGATGGCTCCCTTCTTAGATTCTACAGATGATACACATTTCAATGGCAGCAGTTCTCACTGCCCTGCCTCCTCTCACAGCCATCTCTGCTAATACCCATCTTCTCAAATAGTCTTAGCATTCCTGTGGTCTCTGCAAACCCCCTGTCACAGAAGCTCAATAAATGCCCTCTGAATTGAAATGACAATGCATAATATACTGTATGCAATGGATTTTAGCTCCTTTCCCAGGAGCTAACTCTGGTGTGGAGAAGGAGCTAGAATGAATCATGGAGTTTAGGAGTATCTAAGAATATGTGATACACAGTTAGGCTGGATAAATATTTCTTTTAAAAAAAAAGGGTGTTTTGATAGACTCATGCACCTTACAACTTATTTTAAAAAGCCATCAAATCATCAAGGGAGCTTACTTAGAATGAGGATCTCGCTGTCTGCCTAGCGGCCCCAGAAGGGAGAGATATGTGCTAAAGGTTTCATGGCCTGGTTAGTGGAAGAGTTTGTCTCAGATTTAGGGCTTTTGATACTCAGTCACTTCACTAAACTGCAACTCCTGACTTGCTTTATCAAAGACTAAGATTACTGTGACCACCTGGGAGCTCCGTAATACTCTCCACTCTCCAAAGCCTTTATAGATACTGCCTGGGGCTTAGTAAGACTCAGACTCACTCTCTACCTCCTTACACATCTCTGAAACAAGTAGATGGGAAACAATCTTCCCTCCTTACCCCTATTTCTGGTCATCTTCGCTCTGGGGAATGTACTTGAGCAACCCACCATAAGTGAGATATTGTTAGTTCCATTGTCCAGATGACAAATTCTGGCTCAGTGAGGCCAAGTACTCATTCAAAGTCACAAAGTCGACTGAAGACAAAGCTGGATATGACTCCAAGTTTTGGGATGTTTCCACTATGCCAGGCTAATGTGGACGGTGAAATAAAAGCCGCGTGCTTGGCACAAACTGTTCCTTTCCTTGCAAAGTTACCAAGCTGGAAAGATCACACTACAATATTTTATTAGTTAGACTATTAGAGATGCAAGGAACTATTCTACAGATACAGAAACAAGTCCAGAGAGTAGAGTTGCCCAAGGTCATCTTAGTAGGTTTTAACAGGGCTGGGACTTAACTCTCCATCTTAACTGAGAACTCTTTTGAATGGACAACAAGAGGGAAGAGAAGAGGAATGTGGTTCTACGATCTCTGATAGACCAGCTGATTTTCCCTGGGGCTTCCTGATACCCATAGAGAAGTGATTCTTTATTCTCCAGGGCCACTGATGTTCTAGGCCAGCACTGTCCAATAGAACTTCCTGGAGTCATGAAAACATTCTAGATCTGTTCTGTTCAATATGGTAGCCACTAACTGCATGTGGTTGCTGGGCACTTCAAACTTGTGTGACTAAAGAACTGAACTTTTCGTTGTATTTGATTTGAATGAATATAAACAGCCATATGTGGCTAGTGGCTACTACTTTGGATGGAACAGCTTGAGGCCCAGAAACAACAGTTACTGCATCTCAGAGTTAGAAGGGACCTTGAGGATCATTTAGTTGTCCTCTAGTCTGATATAAGAATCCCTTCTACTTCATCCTTAATGACTCCATTTGAGTATCTCTGACAACCAGAAACTCACTACTGCCCAAGGCAAATGTGCTACCCTGACAGCTGCATAGGTTGTCTTCCAAGATTCCTGAAATACAGGATTGAGCTTCAGAGTCACTGCAGATTTTTTTTCCCCTAGAATGGAAAAGCAGCCATTGTGGATGGGGTGCATGTGAGTGCAGCACCATCTTTGCTGTCTCCCTGTATCTCCCTGTATGCCACCGGACAACGCTTAGAGTGTCAGGTCTTTGCAAAAGGTGGAGCTGAGAATGAGACGCACAAGATATTGCGGATGGGTTGAGCAGAGTGGACAAAAAAGGACCGCATTTCCTGTGATCTGGAGTCCACAATCCTAACACATTTGAGGTGTGCTGATTTTTTTTTAAGTAGCTCATATTACACTGTTGGCTTCTTTTACCTTGTAGACTGCTAAAGCCCCCCTTCCACACACTTCTGAAGACCTAGATGTCCTCTCAACCTGTACCTGTCCAATTTTCTTTTGTAATCCAGACACAGGACACTGTGGATGACCTTTAAGATGCTGGGATCATAACAACCTGACTGGGCAGAGAGAGCAGGGGAGCTGTATTTCCACATCTCAAACTTCTGCATCTGTATCTGGAATTATTCACTCAAAGGAAGGTAACAGGGCGGTGGGAAGCAGAGTAGCCAAATAGAACCTCTCATGGGAGAGAAAGAGCAGCTGGTACAACTGGGGTAAATGGATCTCCCGTTTCCACTGGCGATGCCATGTGCCCTCTCTTGGCTCCTTGGGGATCAGTGATTCAGCTGCCCCTGCTGACCTTCGCAGGGAAGTGCTCCCACACCAACTCTGATGATAGCAGTAATGGGGGAGGAGAGAAAAATGCCTTTTCATTATTAATAAGACCAAGGGAGGCAGTCTATCATTTCTGGGTGGGGTGATATCCGTCAGCAAAAAATGATCTGCTAACTCTCCAGGAACCATTAAGAGCAGTGATAGGAGAAATAATTGCTTATGCCGAGTGCAAAGAAAGGATGCCTCAGCGGAATGGAGGCCTTTTAGCAAGGCAGGTGGGTTGCCGGCAGTGGGAGGGAGGCATGGCTCCCTGATGACCCCCTGCAAGAGAAAGAAGCAGGAGGGGCAAACTGGAACCTGCAAAACTCAAGTGTGGAGAGACCCCCTGGAGGCACCGTAAGTGCTATTAGAAGAGTGAAGTGGAATGTCTAAGCAGCATCACAGCGCAGAGAGGCTGGCATGAAGGCGATCGCTCTCCTTCCCGGAGAAGGGAGGTTTCAGTCACACCCCTTCCCCTTTGCTGCACCTGCTTCCCAGAGAATGGGCTGCTGCTTCATGCTAAAGCATCTATCTATTCTCTCACCCACCTTCCTGACTGTCAGCCCTCCTGGAATCTACTCAGAGTGGCAGAGTAGCCTTTTTGTCCCCTCATCCCTGACCTAGTCCCCAAATCACTCACACCTCCAGGTTTGCACAAGGGCTGTGGTCTGGGAATGTTTTCTTTAAAAGTCCTATTTTTATAATTTGAGTAATAGTTCAACTCAATTGTTAGGAGACAAGACACAAAATCATCTGTAAATCGGTAAAGCAATGAGAAAAGGAAGGAAACATTAAAATGTTAATGGCATGGATTCAGCAATGGCTGATATTGCCTTCATTATATGATAACGTAGTTTTCAAATTATTTATAAAGAAGCCTGTCTCGCTTTTAAAATGAGTAAAAAGCTACCAATAGAGCTGATGAAAACCAATGTCTAAGGCTGACAAAAGCCTACCGCAGCAGCCTGCAAGTTGCTGGTTTTGTAACACCCCAAGTTATGCACCACTGCCAGATGGACCTTCTTGGAACTGTACTTTGACCAGATCCCTCTCTTGTTCAGATTTGCACAACTCTTCACTCCCTGCTCACTAACCCCAAGTCAAATGGAATCCCTGCAGCCCATGACCACCCCCAATTCACAGCATTAAAATTGGTCCTTTGCATGTTTGAGCCCTTCGTGAGATGGGAGCTTCTGGAGGCAGAGCAGTGAACACTTCTTTAATTCTGCTCCTCAAACTCAGGTTAAAATCTGAACAGGTGTCCCACTACTCTGAAAGCTTTAGAGGGAGTGATTCCAAACCTTCAAATTCCATTTTGGATCACTTTTTACTGAAGGTTTCCAGTGTAACTTGAACATCAATCCAACTTTTGGTAAACATATCCCTCTTTTGAGGGTACTATAGAACCATCTAATTTCCTTTGTTCCTAATTAATGTGACAAAGAGCTAGGTAGACCACTGCAACTGGATTCAGCAGAGTGTTCTTACTAAAAGGCCAGGATTACAGTGTAAATTCAGAAGCTGCTCTTTTAGAGCCCATGGAGCGCTTCAGAATGGGGACGGGCTTCCAGTGTGGAGACAAGGAGTGCTGGGAATCATTCTCCAGAATTCACAGCCATTTCACCCAATCCTTCCCAGAGTCTAAAGTGATCTCTGTTGGGGACAAGTAGAGGAGAGAAAAGCTAAACAAACAACACTCCCCAAACCCTAAACAAGGCAAATCATCTCCATTAGGTTCAGGGTTGAAATGCTGAGGAAAGACCCAGTTTCCAAGTGGGGGGCAGGCTGCTCTGGCAGGCAGGACAGCATAAGCCCATGGTCCATTCCCCATGCCTCTCTGACACACGTAGATGGGAGAATCTCCAGGCACTGCCGTCTCTGGGTCACCTAAATCCCAGGACCCAGCACAGAGCCTGGAAAGCAGGGGTTCAGAAATTATCCAAAGTCAGGTCTCTCCTTGGGTTCATGGCAGAAGCCCCAAACCATAGGTTTGTTCACTGAACAACTTGGAGGAGCCACATAATTCATTTGTTTGCTTTTTATATCTCCCTCCCATGCCAGGGAGTGTAACCCGCTTGTGCTGAGCCAAATACACACCCACACACTCTCACAGAATGCACGTGCTGCTGAGCAAACAGGCAGTGTGACATCCCAACACTTACAACCTACTGCCAGAGTTATTTTTAAAGCACTTTTTTTCTTACTCCAAATCTTACCTATCAAATGTTGGATCCTGGGTGAGTCTCTTAACCTCTTTGGGCCTCAGTTTCCTCATTTGTATAAAGTAGAGAATAGTACCTTCTTACAGGGCTATTTTAAGAATTAGAGATGATGTGTGTAAAGTACGTAGCCTTAGCGATATTTCAAGGATTAAATGCTGTCAAGCATGTGAAGGGGTTAGAACACTGTTTTACATCGAATAAATACTCAATGTAAGGTAGCATTACTATTTCCTTTCAAGCTCATGTTTACATATTAAGCATCTCTTGTTCTGGCAAAATCCTTTGCAGGACCTTTGGATGCTAACTCAGCTCAACTGCTGGCCATTTGTGAGCCTTTCGACAAGTCACTTTACCTCTGAGCCTGATCTCCAAGAGGGGTGGGGACTTGTTTCCTTTCTCCTACTAAAGAATTGATAATCTAAAGAACAATTCTTCTATAGTCACATGCTTGCAAAAATGTGCTAGATGGTTCTGAGGAGATCTATGTAATGCATGTTTCCAAAAAATATATCTAACCCTTAAACAATGCAGGGGGCTAGGGGGGTTAGGGGTGCTAACCCTCCTCACCTGCAGTGGAAAATCTGTGTATGACTTTTGACTCCCCCAAAACTTAAATACTAATAGCCTACTGTTGAGTGGAAGCCTTACAATAACATACACAGTTGATAAACACATATTTTGTATGTTATATATATTACATACATTATATACTGTACCCATACAATAAAGTAAGCCAGAGGAAAAAAGAGTTTTTTTCCAATTCTTGCAAATCTCCAAAAAATTTTCCAATAGATTTATTGAAAAAAATCTGTGTATAAGTGGACCTGTGCAGTTCAAACCTGTGTTGTTCAAGGGTCAACTGTATTTGTTTTTTAAAGATAGGGAAGTTGTTTGCAGCCATCCACACTACTCATAGGGGCTTACTTAACAAATCCTGTTCTTTCTCTGCTCTGATGCTATGTCTACACCAATATTGTATTCGCCTTGAAGACGCAGGCCTGGCCTTGTCCTCCACTTTCCCTCAATATTTACATATAGTCACATTACATACCCCTTAATAAAGAGGAAATGAATATTTGTTTAACAGGGAATCATTATCTGTGGGCACCTTCTACTAGCAGCCCAGAAATGAATCATGCAAGTCCAAATAGCATTTGTGCATTTAAATTTGAATACAGAGGCTACAAATTGCTTGTCCACAGGTCAAGTACTGAGTTTTGTTTGGCCTGCCTACATAATGCTTTAACACTTTTTGAGCTGGGATGCAACCTTTAAAAATTGGGAGATTTGGCATAAAAAAATCTAGATTTCAGTTTCTACTGAATAATTGGAAGATCTGGCAACAATCTGGGCTTCAACAATTAGCAGTAGTTGAAGAAAAGCTGCCCTTCAGCTCACTACAGTCTCTACTACTCCCTCAGAGCTTTCCAGAACTATCCTTGAATCTAGCTGTTAATCATTAACCTTCAGTCTTTAGGAACTCACTCTTGGTTTGCCTGCATCTACGCTGTGCATTACATTTAAACTAGGGTGTTTTGCATGAAGCCTTCCAGAGGTGAGAGAAGGAGTGGCAAACTTGACGAAAGTTTGCATACATGTACTAGATGGTTCTGAGGAGTTCTCTGTAATGGATGCTTCCAAAGAAGATACGTTTTTTTCCAGATAGGCAAGTTATCTATTGCTTCATGGGAATCAGAGCAAAGAGATAAATCTCAGGTTACTTATCAAAGCAAACGGAAGCAGAAGTAAACAGTGGCCTGAAAGGCAGAAAAGCAATTTAAAAAATTAATAAATGATGAGACTATTAACAGTACATGAAGAGGGTGTGCTTTTTTTTCTCGCCTTTAATACGATTTTTACCTTAAACACTGTGTCCCTTTAGGAAAGGGGAGAAAAGTTAATAAAGGAACCTATCACTCAAACTTAGTTTTTAGTATGGCAAATAAACTGCTTTAATGAAATGGATGAAATCCCCAGGTTTGCACATTAAATTTTCATTCGTAGTAGAGAATGGAAATTATTGATTCAGCCGTGGCATCATGCATTTTGAATTCTACAGCGCCTTGGAAGCACATGTAACTGCTCGGTGCAAATGTGTTGTCAGCGTTTTGATGCAGTTGAGCACAGGGTGGGTGAGGGGAAGGGGAAAGGGATATAGAAAAAGGAAGGAGGCAGATCAGGCTTCTCACAGAAGGAAAACATTATCAATGCTCCTATCTCTAAGATCTGTTTAGACAAGGCACTACTTCTGATGGCATGATGGGCCAAGGGGTGCATTCTGAGATCAGAAAAGCTGGGTTCACTAAGTCTTTTGGGAAATCCCAATGGCTTCATGGAATACTTAAAAAAAAAGTAGAATTTATGGCTGTTGATTTGATGTTAAGCTCTTGGGAAAGTTTGGGTTTCAAGGAAACTGTAGAGGAAAGAAAAGTACCTTGTTCCATTCAAGGTCAGGGTGTCCATCAAGGGAAGAATAAATGTCTGACATTCTCAGGCTGAATTAGGTAACAGAAAAATCAATCTAACCCACAAGTATAGTTTTCAACCTGGTGTGGCCTCATCAGAGGCCCCATCTTTACTTAAAGCATAAAAATAGGTCTGTTTTCCCCTTGATAGGAATTAATCCTCCTGTCTCTCAGAGGGCTACCTCACAATTAAACAACTCATTTTCCCCTTAAAGAGATCATAGGGATTGATTTTAAGCTGAGACTGAGGCAACCTTGAATCAAAGCCATTTTGGGGTCTGTGTAGCACAGACTGTGTGAGATTAGGAAAGCAATCATCTTTAGACATAAGCTAAACTCATCTGCAAAAATAAAACTGCTTGGAAGGAAGGAAGGAAGGAAGAAAGGAAGGAAGGAAGGAAGGAAGAAGGAAGGTTGATAATCACATAATATATTCCAAAAAAATTCTGTTTTGTTTTGTTTGTGTCTTCATTTTGATTACCTCCCAGCTAAGATTATCTTATACCAGTAGTCTCCTCTGTCCGTCTGGAAATTAGAAAAGTAGTGGTATTGAACTAAAAAGTTCTGATTTTGTGTTTTCAGATGCTGAGAGCTGGTGCCATCTATAGATTTCCATTCTGGGAGAGGTTTCTCTTTTGTCTTATTTTGCGTCAGACGTGCTGTCGTGAGGATAAGAGCGCCCAGGAGACGCCTCCCTGTGGTTTAACAGGCTATGAAGGGTGGGACTCATTAACCAACCGGCTGGCAGCTGCCCCCAAGCAGGATGCTGCCTGGAGGTGGGGGAAGGAGGCGAAGGGAAGCTGAGGAGGAGGTGGCAGCTCCATCCAGGAGACCATCACTGGCTTTTGGAGAGGCATCTCAAAGCAAACACCGCCACCTCCTGAAGGAGCCCCATAAGGGGAAGTCTGAACCAAGTGAGGGCCAATCCAGCCACAGAAACCTCCGTCTGGAGGAGCAGACGCTGGGTAATTGTTTTTCGTCTTCAACTTAACCCCTGCTGAGATATTATCTACTGGTCTGATTATTTTTGGATTGCTAAAATGTTACCTTTTTCTGTCATTCCTTTACTATAGTCCCCTCAGTTTTATAGTATCTGTCCTTATTACACTAGTGTATTTATTTATGATTGATTTTTCATAAATCAAGTGTTGGTTGGGAGGTTTCCTCCACCTTAAGTAATGCCACACTGCTTGGCCTGGAACACGAGGGGCCTGTCCACCTCGCATCCTCATCTTTTCATCACCTTTCCACCCAAACTTAGGCCATTCTATTTTATACGCTGTTCCCCTCTCACAGTGTTACGTACATTTTCACAGCTTTGCATGTGCTGTTCCTTTGCCTGAGGCAGCTTCCTTGCCTCAGCTTCCTCCTGTGACTCGGCTCTGGCCATCTTTGCAGACGCGGGCTCATAGGCCTTCATGGTGGAGGGGTGGTTATCCCTGACACCCCATCTGCCTCTGGATTGGGTGTCCCATAGCTTGTGGTCCCTTCCCCCTACTCAGCTCTCCCCTCACTTTGCTGTAATGATCTGTGTTTCCCACTTAGTGGACAGTAAATGTCCTTCAAATCAATAAAGAACTCTACTTCCAGCTCCCTCACACCCTAGATTTATTTGACCAAAGGGATGACTTTAACCAGGGCCTCCTGAATCAGGAGCTGGCATATCACCTCTTACCTTTATGGTTTTGGTCTGGAGTCTGAGTCCATTTAAAGTGTTGATGGCTTTCTCTGCATCCTTTGGATCAATATAGTTAACGAATCCATACCCTAAACTCTGTCCTGTGGAAACATTTTTTAAAAAAGAAGGAGAGAGGGGGAGAGAGAGAGAGAAAGAGAGAGAGCACTCAGTATCTTTACAGCGTAACACTTCCCATCGCAGTGAGTCAAAGCCCTCTTCTGCTGTATGACTCCTTTTACATCAGGGTTTACCCCGAGGTTGAGAAGTTTCCAGTTCTTCCATATCTCACTCTGATCAGCCTTTCAACTCAGAGGAGCTGCCCAAGCTGGGAATGGGTCGGGGCCCCTTCACATGCACACCAAATGTACACAGGTGTCCATTTAGTTGGGAAGAGGTGGGGCAGGGTAGTGGAAAGAGAGCAGGTATGGTTTTGGGAGGAGATTTGAATAGGAGTCCTGGGGCTTTCCAGATCAGCTCTGTGACTTTGGAGAAAAGTAATTTAATCTCTTTTTCCCTCCCCCCACCCAACACTTATTCTCTGGAGATAACTGCACTCCCTTGCCACAGACAGGCTTGAGAGGGTTAATGAGATATTATATATAAAAGGCTTACCAAGTACAGTGCCTAGAACATAGTAGCTGCTCAACAAAATATAGCTATGCTATGCTCAGTCCTGTAAAATTGGGGCAAGCGCCAGATGCAGTAGCTGTGTCTGCTGCCTCAGTCTTGCCAGCCACATCCACACTCAAGAGGAATGTAGCAGGAGCTGAACAGCAAAGACTGGAGACGTTTATAGTAAAGGCAGGGCCAGAATTTAAAGAAGTTGTTACAAATCATTCCTTGCCCTCAGCATCCCCCCAGCCCAAGAACAATTAAAAGGAGGGGGTTCTATTGGAAAGAACTGAGGAGCTCCTAACACAAAGGGGAGAGTGAAAACACATTCTGCAGAGAGGATTTAGCTACTTTCGGTGGAGATGGCATCAACTTGTCTGCAAAGAGAGGTAGCAAGTGACAGGGCTCCCCCCTAAGTGAAATAAAAATAATGTGCTTGTGATCGTGCCACTGATTATAAATAGTCCATCAGCTCTGCCATGTGTCATCAGCCAGAAATATCATTAGGAAACTTTACATTTTTTGACATACCCTTTAAGAAACACAGAGCTTAGGGTGGCTGCAAAACCAGCTTGAACTTCCCAGGCAATGTTATTGATTTGTGGGCGGCAGCAGAGCTGAAGGGGAGGAAAATGACAGGACGTCACATGTCAGGGAAGACTGATTACATAAAGCTCTCTTTGGAGTACCGAGGCCAGGGGTGGGAGACAATACAGCAAAAGCCTGCCATGTCCTGGTGACAGGAGCCCATTTCAGCAGCCAAAAAAATCTTTCCAACAGCTTCTGTTTTGGTGGTAAATGTCTGTGTTTGTGTTGGTTGTAGGAGGGAACCTGGGAAAACAAGTTGGGTTCTGGATCAGAAAACGGTGACTTTGTTATTCTTTATCCAATGGAAGCAAAGAGAATCATGAGGACACTCAATTGTATATTTGTCCTCAAAATGGAAAACTTAAAGTGACAATACATTCCATTAGGCTATTCCTTTGTGTTTTGGAATAACAGGGTTAGAACAGGAAAGACAGGAGTAAACCTTGCCGATATGCCCTTCCCCAGCCAGAATTAGCAATGGAAGAAGGAAGAGAGAATGCTGAGCAGCCTACAGATGCTGGGACCCTTCTCTTTGCATTTCACTGTGTGTGTACGCAGTTGAGTAAGAGTGAGAGAGAGAGGTACGTGTGAATTGCAAGACATGTTCTGAGAAACATTTGCAAATCCAAAAATACAAGAGATTAATTTCATTGGTTTAAAAATATCGTTTATCCTAAATTTGGCTCCACCTCATCAAGCCTAACTAAATTCACCTAATGGAATCCATTTTCATCATGCAAATTAATCAGTCCTATTTACCTTGTAAATAAGAGAAGCCTTAAAATTGCTGTACTAAAATATTCTTACAATTATTTCTTTTAAGCAGTCATGCACCCAGTTGAGCTGCTTTAAAGGGCATTTTTAAAGCAATAATCTCAATGATAAGCCTTACGTATGAATTCAAGGAAATGGGTCAGACAGTCAATCTAGCCAGCTAAATCAAATCTGTGGAAAATAAGAGTGAAATATAAAAAAATATAGACAGTACTCACCAGTTTACTGCAAACACTAAACATAAATTCAAACAGCTCATAATTCATCATACTGATGGAATTACATGGAAGGATATGTGGAGGAATTTATCATACCTACCAGTGGTGGATGTTCCTTGATATATTATCTTTCTTTCTAATTATTCATTTATTTATGGAATTCTAAAATAAATACAGTTGCTATGATTTTTACATTCTTATATTATCTGTATTTTAGACCTCTACTTCAGGAGGAGGGAAAATATACTCAGGTCCTAAGAAGGTTCTTAAGGTCAAATGAAAGAAAGGACTCCTGCCCAACAAGATGGGTCATACCTACCTACCTGTATCAGTCCCCAATCCACCACCACTTTAGTACCTGACTGCAATTAGCATGTTATTGTCACCTTCTCTTGGTGTAGAGAGAGACTGCCCTTAACATCAAGAATGAGGGTGCTTTGGGGAAGACTAAAAACCAGATGATCACTGTCTCAGAAAGGAAAGGGAGAGGTAATTGGAGATGCTCCTTGTTACAAAATAATGAACTGCAAACCCTAAAACAGAACACTGCACTGAGCAAGAGCAGGGCGGAGATGGAGGGACTTGCCTGTGAACTGAAAGATATGAAATCACCTGGCAGCACAAGGATCCTACAGTGGTTACCCTGCCTGGTTCATGCACAGGCTTCTTCACGTGCTCTCCCATCACAGAGGCCCAGCTAAGTCGAATAAAAAAATACTCGGTGGAACCAAGCACTCTCTTTTAGAGAACTCTAGAGAGGATTAAATCCCTAGGTGGAAAATAGAAAAAGCCATGCCTCATTTCTTTCAGAAACTGTTTTAGTAGTAGGGGAGAGTAAAATGAGGAAGAATTTTATGTTTTAATTTTGGTGGCCATACATTGCTGATGGGTTTTGGATTTGCAGTTCTGCATTTAAATGTACATAAAAAGTACAGATGGAATGTATTCACAAAAAATACCAAAACTATTTCCATGGGGACCAAGAGAGCCACCATGCTGGGAAGTCCAGGGGACTCAGTCTGGAGCCTAGAGCTCAGTATAGTGTATCTGCATCCCGGAAATAGATAAGGCCCTCGTATTATCCTTTCTTTTTTTTTTTTACCTTCAAATAACTGCATCTTCCTTTATCAGCAACAGCAAAATTTGACCATATAGGTATGCAACACTATTTTCAACACTATATTTAAATGAACTTTATTTTTGTTCTCAATTTTTGATAGTTAAATTGGATAAATAAAAAAATTAAATAATTAAAGTTATGTTTATTGAATCATCAATAAAGAAGAGGTATTATGAAATGAAGATACCCTCCAAATCTTAGAAACTTTAGAGGCTACCTTGCTCTTTGATGCCCAGGTGATCTACAATACTTACATGTGACCAGTCATCAATGGTCCTGTCTGACAGACATGGGCAGGAAATACATTTTTGGCAGTTGGGATGGAAACTTAGAATGTTAGTTTCCAAGGGAAAACTTTAATATATAATGGCTACATTTTAAGGCACTTCAGTGTATTTTGGATTAAACAAGTTCCTGTTTTTAACAAGCTCTTCTTAAATCTGAACCTGAATATTCCTGTTGTTATAAATTGCGCACAAGCACACGCACATATACAAACACACCATGTGTCCTATTACTATGCATGACATGGAAACATCTCTGTTGTAATAATTTGTATACCTAACTTCTCCCCTTAGAAATGAAACACCTCTCCTCACAGGAACTGCCTTATAAGAGTCTGCATCCTTGAACAGAGTAGATACTCAACAAATATTTGATAAGTGAAAGGTGGATATACACATTTGAACCAATTATCCATTTCTGGAAGCATATGACCAGAATGTTTGAAGCAGAGAGGCGTTACCAGTGGAATTCATTTTGCATTTGTGAGAAAGGGAGAACACAGCAATCAACTGACACCAGGGATGGGGAAACAAGACCAAATAAAAAATGTCCTGGGCAGGGTCTTCTCCAGCACAGAACAGGCGAACAATAAAAACCATCCCTGCCCACCTTTCCCCAGAGATTCTGAGTTTCTAAAGTGCTTTCCTACCCATTCTTAGGCATTTGATCCTCACAACAACCCCATGGGAGCAATGACCATCATTTTACAGATGTGGAAACTGAAGCTCAGAGAAAATAGTGATTTGCCCTACTTTACAGAACTGGATCTTGGTCTAGATCAGGGGTTGGCAAGCTTTTTTATGTATAGGGTTAGACAGGAAGTAGTTGAGGACTGGTGGCTGTTCCAGTCTCTGTCATGATAACTTTGCCGTTACAGCATGAAAACAGTAATAGACAGTATGTAAACAAATGAGTGTAGTTGTGTTCCAATAAAACTTTATTTAGAAAAACAGGCAGTGGGCTCAATTTAGGCTCTGGACCATAGTTTGCTGACCCCTTGGTTGAGATCTTTTGATCCTAATCCAGTACCCTTTACCTTAAGCACAGTTACTCCCCCTGAACTAAAATGTCATTGACAACTATTCAGAGGCCCTGAAATACCTGTGAGGGTTTTTTCAATCACCTAAGAAAAAGTAAATTATCTTTAATAATTTGTGTTAAGCATTTTTATTGTATTCAAACTCTAGGAAGTGTTGTCAGCATAGCTGATTACAGCCCCTCATTTTCCCAGTCACTCTGGATAGAAGTTGTTTTCCCTTGCCTTTGGGGCCCTGGGAGTTATGACAGCAGGATCCAAATGTGACATCCTCATGGCTGGCGGGAGCATCAGAGAAGCCATCCCTTCACAGTGCTGGCCGGAAGGAGCCT
Source organism: Manis pentadactyla (assembly GCF_030020395.1). Taxonomy (NCBI): domain Eukaryota; kingdom Metazoa; phylum Chordata; class Mammalia; order Pholidota; family Manidae; genus Manis; species Manis pentadactyla. The sequence continues at coordinate 39,808,325 of NC_080022.1, read as the reverse complement.
CAGCATTTTCTGTACTGCCAACCTGCATACCTTGCTTTTTTCATTCTTCAAAAAGCATAATTCTCCAGAAAACTAACAGCTATTTCCCTCATTTGCAAAGCCTCCAAGGGCACAGCCAGATGGGTAGCTGCTGATGATGAAAACTTCTGAGTTGAGTAAGGAATTTTGTGGATGTGAGAACCCCTAGCTTAGGCTGAAATTCTGTTCTCAAAGCACATGGTAAAATCCCCACTCACCTCAAGATCACCTGGGCAGTGGTAATCTGCATGCTGGGGTAACCCCAGGCAACTCTAAGTCCCAGAACTACCCCCCTGACCATCCTGAGGTGCCTTTCCTTGCTGTCAGCTGCTTCAAAATCTACCTGAACACACCCAAAAGAGGGTCAGAGAGATTGAGGCTGTCACTGCCCATCTATATGTGTGTGTGGTTCAAAATTGGACTTGCTGTATAACTTTGGTTAAGTCACTTAGTCTTCATCAGCCTGTTTCCTTATCTGTAAAAACAGGGATAATCCCTTATTCTCACAATCAATGGATCACTGTGAGGATTAACTATGTTAACACCCAGACTAACAGCAGCTATGATCTGTTCAGTGCCAGACCCTGTACTAAGTGGCCTATGAATGTTATCCAATTTAATCCTTGTGAAATGGGTACCACCAGGCCCATTGCGCAGATCAGGTAAAGGAAGCCAAGACATGTTAAATAACCTGCCCAAAGTCAACCAGCAAGTAGGCTGCCTGGATAGGCTCCCAAGGAGCCCAGGTCTATGTGACTTGCCAGTTCATGCTTTCTCTCCATGGGCTCCAGCCTCGGTGCAAGGGCACAGCAGAGTGCCTGGCATCAGGTAATTAAGGTACTAAGGGGATGCCCACACCCTGATTTCAGGTCTCTTCCCCTTCTCAGTACTGACTGGAGATGCTTTGAGGTTCTGGAGCACCTACTCCCTCCCACCCTACCTCTGTGGGTGTTTACACAGAGTTGGGTAGTCTGAGTCTTTGCTTTTCTTCTGCAAACTCAGCATTAGTAGAGTTAACTAGTGATAGAATATCTTTTCTTTTGGTAGTTCACACTACTGCCTCAAAATAAGCACAGTTTAAACTCTTGTCAGTATGGTCTAAGTGTGGTCCCTGAACTTGCTAGATATTAGGAATGGGTTCCAAAACGGCCAAGAAATTATTCCTGACTTTAGGGGACTTACTGTGTAGAAGGTAAAGACAGATATAAAAATTAATTGGAGCTCAGCAAAAATAATAAATATACCAGAGATTGTTCTTTTAAAGCTATATACAGGAACAGAGAGGAGCTGGAGACTGATTCTGACTGAGCAGAGTAGGGAAGGCTTCCTGAAGGTGGGGGCATTTGAGTTGGGTTTTGAAGAAGGAATAGAATTTTAATATGGTTCCCCTATCAAAGGGGTGAGATTCCAACCTGAGGGCTGAATCCCAGCACTATATTAATTTATCCCACAGATATTTACTGAGCATCTATTGTATGTCAGGAATAGTTCCATTCACTGGGAATACAGCAGAGAAGAAAAAATACTTTGTTTCTGTCATCACCAAATTTATATTCTGATTGGGGGTGAAGGAGTGAGAGAAGAAATCTATAAATAAAATCTAATATCTCCTTTAGACTATTTATAGACTAAATTTATAAATAAAATCTAATATCTCCTTTAGACTAAAGCCTGCAGGTCCTTTCAGATGCGGCTCATGGGATCTGGTACCATACTTCTTACCAGTATCCTCTGGACATAGGAAGGCCGAGGTCAAAACATTTGCTGCTCTTGCTGGTTCCTTTCTGTTTGTTAGATATTAGATATTATCTAATCTAGATAATATCTAATATAGATATTAGATATGATATTAGATAATATAAATATAATCTAATATTATAGAAGAAATCTATAATAATAAAATCTAAAGATGATTGTGAGGTCTTGGGAGAAAATAAAGCAGAGAAGGGTAAAGGCAGTTTTGGGGGTGGGGTTGTGATTTTTTTAATAGCGTGGTTAGGTGAGGCCTTACTACTAAGGTGACAGGAGAGCAGAGACCTAAGAGAGAGAGGAGGCAGTCACTGTGCCCTATCTGAGGGAAGGGCATTCTTGGCAGAGGGAATTGTATGTGCAAAGGCCCTGAGGCAGGAGCAGGCTTGGCATATTGGAACAATGGCACAAGTGAGTGTGAGGGTGACACGCCACTGCACTTATCACATAACTGAAAAGAAGAAAGGGGAAAGGGCACCCCTGGTTTCTTCAAGCTGATTCTATGGTGCTGTTGAAGAAGAGGTGTGAAAACCACCTCAGCCCCCTCCCTTGATCTTGCATATCAGGTGAACATTCTAACTGACACAACCTTTCAAAACCATCTCTTGGGCTGGGGGCAGCTTGAGGCCAAGGTGATATTTTGTTCACCTCTACACCCCGAGGACCTACCGAAGAGTCTATAGCATGGCTGGAGATCTAGTGAATGTCTGTTGGGTGAATTAGTGAATATTACCTATTCATATGCACAGTACATCCTCTTAACCATGTTCACTCTCCCATAACAAACAGAAAGGAACCAGCAAGAGCAGCAAATGCTTTGACCTCGGCCTTCCTATGTCCAGAGGATACTGGTAAGAAGTATGGTACCAGATCCCATGAGCCGCATCTGAAAGGACCTGCAGGCTTTAGTCTAAAGGAGACAAGGATCTAGAGGTGTTCAAAGCCCCTTCTAATATTTGTCTTGGGAAGGCAGGGGTAGAGTTGCTTTGTAGGGTCCTAAGGAAGAGAACAAGGCTCAGGCAGTAGAAGAAAGCTGGGGAGTAGATTTTTATCTTGATAAAAGCAGGAAGTTTTTAACAATGATATAAAGGTGTGGGCAGCCTTGTGAGATGGTAAGGGCCCCATGACTAGACATATGCAAACAGGCCATATCTATGTTTTATCAAGAGATGCTGCAGCAGTCAGCAAGAGCAGCTCATAGGATCCCTTCTAATGCTAAGACTCAAAGCTTCCAAATTATATTTATTTCAGACCCAGTGCTCACAAATGGTTTCAGCTTATTCTGATTGCTGAGAAAATAAAAATAATGGAGAATAATGATTAAGCACCTACTATGGGCCAAGCACTTCACATACATCATTATTTAATTCTTAACAGCCTCTGAAACAGAAATTTAAATGTCCCTATTATACAGAACGGGAAACCGAGGCCCAGAAAGAGGTAACATACCCAAGGTGATTTGGCTAAAGAACAGTAGCCAAGCCTATCTGACTCCAGAGCCTGTGCACTTTCTACTGTGCCATGGTTTCTTGAATTCATGCTCACTTGTGTGCTAAACATCTACCCTGACCCAGCACGGTGTACTGACTTTGAAAGAGCCTGGGTTTTCTAGTACTGTCTCCAAGTCCTCATTCTTTCCACTCAGTGCCAGTACATTCCCCAAAGTACCCCATCCCTTTCTTCCAACTTGGTTGTGCCTGTTAAACTGGATCTGGGCAACGCAGAATGACAGTCTGGAAAAGGACTGTAATATCAATTTCAAGTCTTCTACACATTAGGAAACTGGGGACCATGGAAGAAGCAAGGAGTTCATGGTGCTGGAAAATTAAACCTATGAATTAACAGTTAGTGTGGAGTGTGATTCAATGTCTGACCATGTGAAGGAGAGAAAGCTTTCTCAAGGATATACCTGATTTGAGACTAATTTGAAAAGACTGACAGGAGACAGCTAGGCAATAGACAGACGAGGGGGCATCCTGAGCACCCATCCCTTGAGGAGAGAGGCCTGCTGCTCAGTTTACAGTCGTCACTTCAGGACGCTACTGGTTTTTGGCGTTCACCTGGACTGTCAACAATGCTTTTAAGTTGAATTGTGCTCAGATGCATATGTGAGATCTCCCCATACCTCTATCAGAGACTCACGAATCATTAGGCATCTGAAATTTTGAGTTTGTTTGCTCTCTGTCAACAACAAAAGTTATTAAAAAGGACAGGACCCAGTTTTCCTTATTCTGAATTCCCCAAGTATTTAAAATTACATTGAGCCAGTGTTTGGTTATGTCCAGAGGCTACATTCCAGCTTCCTAAGTAGATGTAATTTCCCAGAGGTTAAGAACTCATCATGTGGCATCAAAATGGCAACAAGCAAAACACTTGGTGCCCAGTGGGCATTTGATATAAGCTTGTTGAACTAAATGTATTTCCTAAGTTGCTTAAAGGAGGAGACATAGATCTTACTAATCTTGGGATGACCAATGTCTGGCACATAGTAGGTTTTCAATAAATCTGTGTTGAATGAATGAATAAATGGATTCAATAAGCAAATGAATAGTAACAAAAATAGTTATTTTTTGAGTGCTTACTACTTGCCAGTCACTGTCCTGAGTACTTTTTTTTCTTTTTCCTTTTTATTGAGGTATAACTGACAAATAAGATTGTAAGATATTTAAAGAATATATCAGGATCATTTCATATACAGATATATTCATTTTTTGGGGGGAGGATGAGAACATTTAAGTTATACCTGAATGCTTTGTTTCTATCATCTCCTGTACCCTAAAACAACCCCACCATGTCAGCATTACCACTGCCATTACAATACAGACGCCCAGAGGCCTGAGGGCCTGAGACACAGGTCCATCTGGATCCAAAGCACATCCAGGCCTTTAAAAGAATTTCCTGAGGTCAGAGGAGATATCAACCCACAGTGTTCAAGTAGATGTAAAATAATGCCTCTGTTACTGGGGTAAGGAGCAGGGAAATTCACAGAGGGTATACAATGATTTCCAGCAGGTCCCAAAGCAGGAAGGGCCAGTTACAAAGCTACACTGATTCCACAAAGAAAGCCAACCAACACATTCTCAAAGGAGTTTTTTTTCTTTTTTTTTTTCCCAGCCTCTTTTGGTTTGTCCTATCAAATAAATTGTTCCAAATGATAGATCTTCAAATATACATTTCAATAATAAACCTCAATAAATGAAAAAACTGAACTAATCTGAACCCTCATCTTCTGTCTGTTCAGGAAAGAAAGGCGATTCATAAGATAAAAAGCTAGTATCAAGTGCTTATTTTAAAAAAGAACCTGAAAGGAAAAGATATTCTAGGTAATGTACCAGGGACAATAGAAACCTCAGTGATAGCCGCCTCACCTTCAGCATTTATCACACAAAAAAGAAGTGTTCAGACTGATGACCCTGGGGCAATAAAAGATTCTTAATCGAAGCAACATTCAAGGAAATTATGTTGAGAATATTCCCACAGGCAGGAAAGAATAGTCACACATTTAAAAATATTTTTAACAAGGGTTGAAACAAAAAGAGGAGGATGTTGGCAAACTCCCAGCTAGCCAGAGAAATGAATTCTTAATTCTTGGCCAGCTTACTTTCACATGAAACCAAGGTCTGAATGTCAGACAGACAAGATTTCCCACCGAGAATGGATGAGAACCAACAGGTGGTTCCAGAAATGCAGCTGATGTCAGATGACGATTCAGCAACAAAGGAAAAAGAGGTAGCAAAAGTTATCAGGTTAGTACTAATTACGTACACTATAATTAGCTTTTGGGCAAATGAGACTGTCTGCGGGTGAAGCATCTGTGGTGAAAGGAAGCACTGTATTTAACACTAAGACAACGGCTTCCAAAGCTCACGTCAGACACAGTTCTCATAAAGCGTATGTGGAGGTTCCTGGTATCATGTTGGGATTTAAATTAAATGAGATAAGTTATGTGAGAGGGCTTGGCACAAGGTAGATGCTTCATAGATACTCACTGACTATAAATCTATTAAAACTGCCTTTATTCAAAGTAAAAAATCATAGCTCTCGATGAAGGATGTGAGATAAATAATTTGTCTGTGCAGGGGTAAGTCAGGATGTCACCTATGAGCTGGAGGACTTTGCCTGAGAACCTGTGTTTGTGTGTGTCATTTCTGAAACAGGGGCTTGGGGTTCTCTGGCCTTGGACTTACGACTAGCAGCTGTGTGAAATGCAGGGATGAATACCCGCTGTCCTACTGTCAAGAGGTCCCTGATAGTAAAGTACCAGACGGAAGGCTCACGACTGTGGCCTGACAGCTCAGTCTGGTTCCAACAGATGTTAAAAAAGAAAGACCCCAAGTCCACGAAAAAGAAAAGAAACAAGAAACAAAAGTACATTTTCCCTTTTTACCACCATTTAGCTCACTATTAAGGAATAAGACAAAATAAACAAATCAAAACTCATGAGTGAAAGAACTTGTGCAGAAATGGGTCTGGAGAGCAGGAATTAGGGAAGGAAGCCATCTTTTCTGACTTTTTTTTGGAAAGCTATGGGTTTCTTGGCAAATGACTAGAGCATGCAAGCGTGACCAGCCTCATTATACTGAGTCAAGTACCTGGGAGAGGTGAAAATGAAGGTGTGTGACAATCACAGAATGTGAACACGTTTCAGTGGCTCAGCTTTTCTGGCAATGGAAATGAAATGTCAATCAGGAAACCAAACACATCCATGATTTATCTCATGCCCAGAACATGCTTAGTACTAGGTAATTTTCAACAAAAATGCCCAGTATCTGATAGGGCTGCACTGGGGCTGGAGAGATGGATCCATATGGCCCCATTTTCTGTTCCTGGGCATCGGTAAGACTTTCCTAGGACACCAAGGCCTCCACCTGCCCACCTATGTGTAGTAGAGGATCCCTTTTCTTAACAAAAGAAATGAAGTCATCAAGCAGGAACTACCCCAGACTGCCTCCTTCCCTATTGCCTGCAAACTTATCCCTACTGGAGCTCCACTCTTCCTTCCTGGCTTACAACGTGTATTTTACAAAAAACGGTTCTTTTTGGGTAATGCAACATATTACACAATTCCTTTTAAGATTTATAATGCACATTAGCACAGATCAGAGAAGTAGTGACAAAAAGAAACCTTTTAAAAAATTTTGGTTTGATTCAGTTTCTCAAACTCATTTGGTGACAGGCCCCTTTTTAAAAACATATTGCCTATTAATCACCTCTGGGACAGACTTTCAGATGGGATTCCCAAATGAACATTACTCTTTGAAACATGACTGAATACTGCCTCAGGATGTAATTATCCTAAGCTGCAAGGTCTGGGCTCCAACTCCCAGCTATAGTTCCTGAGATATCAGAGGAGCCAGCAGAAACAAGGAAACCAAGTCAGAGAATACTTTTAAGGTCTCTTTACACTGTGACACTTTATGATTCTGTTTCTCAGAAGACATCACACAGACCTGCTTCTGGGATAATCTAGGCTCAGAACAGAGATGCTTAGTGGGGTGGGGGGGTGAGATATCTGAAGACATATTTTCATGTTGGCACAAATCATAGAAGTCTGATTCTATGTCACTACGTATCAGTAATCAGCATGTGACAAGCTCAAGGAGTTTCACCAGGAGAACCAAAGACCCGAGGATAAAACAAAACATGATCATGTGTAGCTGCATGGACACCCAAGCATGCACACACACACTGATTCACACACGTGAACATTATCTATACTTCACTAATACACTATGACCTTGGGAGGCAGTAGAGTACCGCAGAGAAAAATATAGGCTTTGGACCACAGGGCATAAATATGCAAAGAAGTAAAAAGCTAACCTTTTCAAACAATAAGGCTTCTCTCTCACTTACCAACTTAACATATCCCTGTATGGCCCTGGAAGATGACTGGTTAGCCAGAGACGGGTAAGATTCCTCAAGGGAGGAACAACCTAAGACAGGCACAGTCACAGGGGAGTCATCAGGTGAGAAATTGGGGATCAACAGAGGTGAGGCTTAGAACCTCCCCACCCCTGTTCTGAGAGAACTCTTCTGCATACGTGGATGTTTTATTGCCCGTGTCTAGCTTGGATTAACACATAGTCTACAGGCACACACCTGATCATCTACATTTGCTCTTACAACACTAAACTATGTTTTCTACCTTTATCTTGTATCTACCTACCACTTCAGCATTTTATTAAAAATAATAATAATAAAGAGAGAAATGTGGTATCCACATATAAATCAAGTATAAAAATCAAATGAATGTTCATATTTGAACTGTTTATAGTTCATAATGCATGAGCAAAACCGAAAGCTTCTGTGATGACTGCCCTTGTAATGTTCACCATGTAACTTATTCACTATGTAAGAATTTGTTCTCCATGTAAGAACTTGTTCATTATGCTTCAGAAGAGTGGAGACTGACAAAAATTAGGCTTGGGGTGGATTAATGATTGTGCATTGAGCATTGACCCCCCTATACAGAATTTTATTGTTGTTAACAACCATTTGATCAATAAATATGAGAGATGCCCTCACAAAAAAAAAATATATATATAGGCTTTGGAGTCAAATGAACATGGGTTTAACTTTGCTCTGCCACTTAGAAGCTTTGTGACCTTGGAAAAGTTATTGACCTTCCGAGCCTGTTTCCTCGCCCGTTAGTTAAATAGGGCTAATAATAACTACAACTCATAGAGCTACGGTAAGAATTACTATATGCCAGGTGCTGTTCTGAGTCTTTTACTATTGATGCTTATAATAATCCTGTCAATATCCCTATTTAACAAGTGAGAAAACTGAGGTACAGAGAGCGTAAGAGTTTGTCTTTTACACAGCTAGTAAGTGGTGAGGCTGGGAGGCAAACACAGGCAGCCTCACTTTTAATCACTAGGCTATCCTGTCTAGCACAGTCTTGGAATTCAGTAGGTCCATGATATTCCCCTAGAAGATACAGACAAACATACACAAATATACAAACACCTTACACCTCCTCTTCCTCTATGGCTTTTAAAATGTACTGCTTTTGTCATTAGTTTATCACACAGTGCTGTTCAAGTAGGCAGCATGCAGACACCAGCCTCCCAAACACAAGGATCCTATGTGGCTGCTCAAGGAACAGAAGAACAAATTCAACCCTGAGAAATGTTCATTCTCAACGATGACTCACACCGCTATTTTCACAAACAGCCTGCTAATTAAACTTTCTTATGAATTTTGCTAACCAATTTTTCCAATGCATGGAGGAAAAATCGTTCATTATAGACCGGAATCCAAAATCTAATATTAACAGCACAAGTAGGATCTGTGGCATTGTAATTCGATCAGCTTGAGCATTAATAACAGTTAGACACTGATGTCTGAGAGAGTTAATCAGCTTTTGTTGAGATGTACGTAGATAACTGAACAAAACATCTGGGAGGCAGACTAGAAAGCAAGGCTAGCTTATCACTGGGGTCTGGTATTTGCTTTACCCTAATAAGTCCCCTGCTCACAATGTCCTATCTTTCAGGTGACCATAGCAATGTCCTGAATCAGTATAGCACTAACACATTAGCCTCTCATCTGATGGCACAACACATACTAACGTGGAAAGAGCCAGTGTCATTATCCCCATTTCATGCACTACAAATTGAGGTACAGAATGGTTTGATCTGCTGCAAGTCCTAGTTAGAGGTAGCATGAGAACTTGGTGAATCCTTCCATTTTATCATGTTGCCGCTCATAAAAGTGGTCTAATTTTAAAAACAGTTTCAGAAATAATCGTGTCATTTTCAAATATTCAACCAAAGGCTTTCATTTGCAATCTTCCAGAACCACTAAAACTGTTGTTCATTAGTACCTAACCATTTCTGAGGCTTCCTGTAATATAGCTACACAGCCATGTTCATGCCTCAGGATGAAACAGCAAGGACACAGGGACCCTCTCTGGGAAGGTCTCTTATCCTTGAGAACTGGCAAAAACATGTGGTCAGACAAATACAGGTACACTGAAGGTTTGGCCACTTGCCAGCTCTGTGACCTTGGGTCAGTCCTTTAAATTTCATGAGCCTGAATTTCCTTATCCAAAGAATGGGGTCACCACTGGAGTTGTGGTCATGATAAAATGAGTATTGTAAAGTGACTGGCACCTCACAGCATTTAATGAATGTAAGCTCTCATTCCATTCTTCTGCCTTCCCATAAGCTGTCTCCTACTTCCTACTTTAAATTGCATAACTGAGGACTGAATCGGGAACAGATATTTGCTTTCCCTTTCCTCTCTCTTTATCCATCTGTTGGCCCAGGGGTAGGACCCTTGGCAAGAACAGGGAAGGAGTTATGAGACAGAAGGGCCCCTCCCACATAGAGGCTGCTTTAGTTTACAAGTGCCTTCACATGTGTACCCTGGCTTGAACTCACAAGTGCAATCCAAAGAAGGTAGGGCAAGGATTTATCTTCTTATTATGTCGAGAAAATGGAGGTCCAAGGGGATGAAGTGGCTTATGAAGGCCACTCACAGCCTGTAAGGTGTGTGAGTGAGAAGGCCCTGGGGATGGAACAGGACTGCTCCTGAAGGCCCTCTCACTTCTGGTCAGTTCATCGCACTGTGTCTGGGGTTTCTGATGTGGAAGTCTGCGTGTGTGTGTGTGTGTGTGTGTGTTTTGGTGAGTGTGGGGCTCTGGAGTAGTGCTCTGTTTCTTTGGTGCTTAGAGGGTGTTCTGTCTCATTGGGAAGGCTCCATTAACTGGTGAGGGGCCCTGGGAAGAGAAAAGGTGGCTGAGGGCTGGTTTTGGTTTCCAGGGGCAGGACCAGGAAGTGAGAGTGACATTTGATTTTCCTGTTGTCCAGCTCAGGGTCTGGCAATAGGGAACCAGCCAGAACTCACTGCAGGAACCCTCACCAGGAAGATGGGAGTGAAGGACTGAAGTTCTTGTGCGTCCATTCTCAGGGTTTGAGGGGAGGAGGAAGACTGAAGAGACTCAGAAGCCAGTGATACCTAAGGTCAGGGCAGCAAGCAAGGAAGTCCACCCCAGAATACCTCCTTCGGCACACTGTTCGCACCCCATGCTAATGAAAACAGGAACTGCACTCCGGCAGCCTCTCTGTGTCACTGTCTGCCCCAGCCAGAAAACACAAGCACATCAATCCAAACATGGGTTCAAGCATGAAAGATGGGAAAAGGAAAACTCTATGTATGTGATTCCAAGCTTCATATCCCATCTATATTAGAGCTGGCAACGGTTTGCACAACCAGAGGCCTGCAGACTACTATGAGTGTAGTGGGAAGCAGGGCGGGGCTGGGATTCTGGTTATCGCCAGAGAATGGGATCAAGGTTGTCACCATCTATTTTTCCTCGATTTAAGAAAACTAAGCCTAGGTGGTTGGTTACTTCTCAGACAAGTTACCTAGCCACATTTAATTTACAAATTTTCCTCCTGGTCTCCTTTTACCATCCTATACCCATTTTCCTCTACTTTGTATTTTTTAAAAGTCTATGATTAATTTAATTTTAGCTCTTTTCCATAACATAAGCCAATCCAAAATCCTTTTGGATCAAACAATATAAAACAAATAAGCCAGGACAGGAAACAAGCAAATAAAAGGAAAAGGAGAGGAAGAAAGTGCAAGCTAAATAAGGAGCCAGGTGCTCTTGACTTAAGTCTTCCTTGGGCTGCACTGGTGCCGTCAGTAAGGTGAGTACAGACAGTGCCTACATAGGCTATTTCTACAGGGTCAGAGGAAGTATTGAATAGAAGAGCCTCTGAAAACAAAGACAAAGGGCAAATACTGGGGAGTATTAAGTATATATTTTTATGTTCATACCACCAATAAAATTATTTAATCTGATTCAAGATGTTTGTGATGAGAAATCCCATTAGCAGCCATAGGAATCAGAGTAATTACCCTAATTAGCTGTATCCACTTAATGTTAGAAGGGCCAGGAAGAAAACCAAACTTGTAAGTCAGCAAGAAATTGAAGTAGGTGGAAAGAGAGTCATTGAGAAAACATGAACTTGACCTCAGCAACACAAACAATGATACTCAAGTCCTGGACACCATGGGAAGTCTGTCAATTGTCCTCCTCTTCTGTGCTAGGTCAAGTTATTTATTAACAAAGTAGAAAGAACACGACTTCGGAGTCCAACAGAGTTAGGTTCTAATCTTAACCCACCGCTTACTAGCTAGCTGTGACCTTGGATAAGTTACTTAGCCTCTCTGAGCTTCAGTTATTTCATCAACACAAAGGGGAGACTAACATTTGCCCACACAATAGTCCCGGCTCTTCTATTCACTATCCCTTGAAGATGTCTCTGAAGCTTGGCTCAGTGCTTCCTTTGCTTAGACTGGTTTCCTACAATCTACTTTCTAACCAAGCTTAAGGCTCACTCTTATTTGACACTTGCTCTGAGAATCCCAGCCCTCTGTCATCTTTTTCTCCTTTGAACACCCATAGCTGATACTGTCTTCCTCTTTATTAAGCAGAGGCAGAATGAGGAGGAAACAAAGACCATAGGCTTTGTAGTTAGATAGATCTAACCCCATTCTCCAGCTAACTGATTCTAAGCCTTGGTTTCCTTAACTGTAAAATGGGGATAATACCAGTGATCGAACATAACTGATACAAAGACTCAATGAGATAACATATATAATATGCCTAGCACTGTAGCTGACATACAGTTGGCATTCCATCAAACCTCCAACTTCATTGTACTGTCAGGAGCCAGTGTTATGTGCTATCTTTCCAATGAAATTAATAACCAGGGTCAGGAAGGGTGAGTTTGGGCCTTGCTGAAAAACAGAACAAAGCAAAGCATCCCACAAAACAGCAAACATAGATGTGTAGTGATATGCATCACAAGCAATTTCCAGGTTCCACCAGACCTGCAGGTGGCTATAGGACTCCGTCATTTGTCCTGCTTTACCCCATTCACTGGCCCTGCTAGCAGCCACATATGGGCACAAATGATGTCTTATCCTCTTTGACTTCCTCACAGACCCTGACAGAGAATTTAAGAGGAGAGAAGAAAAGGGAATAACATTTATTTGGTCTAAGAGAGCACACACTAAATAAATACTGTTGGCTGATGGAGAATGTTTTATAAATGTAAAAGCCTTATACAAATATATAGTGTCTATATGAATTTTATCTTCTCTCCAAACTGGAAATATCTTCTCCCATCAAAGATCAATTTGGGAACTGTAGAAGAAACGAAAAGGCAACTTAAAGACCTTTAGTTCTTAGAAGGGATAAAAACATGCAGAGTTCACCAGTAAAAGCAGTAAGGGAGATATGGAACAGGGGGCACAAACTGAAAGAAGAAATCACCACCACACCTCAGAGAACCCCAACAAAAAATGAATTTCACGTTAACACATTTCAGAAAGCACTTTCCTCCTACTGAAGCTAATGAATTACAGTTTTAGATGATGGGTGGAAATTTCAGTTTGACATTATTTTCCTCAGTCAACCAGGTCATTCTACAGAGAAGTGGGGGTAGTGAGTGAGAGTGAGTGCATGCGGGTGTGTGTGTGTGCCTGTTTTGGGAGAAGGAGGGGAGGCTGGGTGTACAGCGAATTGGTCTTATGAACCAAACAGTCAGCTAAAGTACAGAAATAGAAAATCCTTAAAATACCCAGGCCTGATTCACATCCTAGGTAAAAATGCTTTGAGACATCTCTCCTGGGATATGAAAATACTTTCCTGTGGTTATCTGAGTTTGGAAGCAGCGCAGAATCATCTGATTTGCAAGGGAAGATGAAGAGGAAGATAGCCAGGGGGCAAAAGGGAACCATGCCTGGCCTATAATCCTGACTATTGCCGTCTTGGGAAAAAATTGCGTCAAGAGAAGCAGAATGTACCTGCACAGCCCCACTCAGTTGCTAACCTGTCCTTATTAGAAAGAATAGGAGGGCTCTGACTGCCCTTGGTGGGTGTGTAAGAGGCACAATGATCACATGGTTGGTTGTTTGCACTTCATGTGCTGGCCTTCTCCAAGTTCCCTTTAATAAGTTTCATTTTAATAAGGAGGACCCCTATTCCCATTCTGTGACCCCATTAGGCTGTCAAATCTTTTCTATACCTAAAAATTTCCCATTCACCCCCAACAATAACCAACCCCCTCCCCAAGTCAACAAATCAAAACTCTTTTATTCTTCTTTGTGGAATATGTATAAGATGCCTGCAGGGAGGTGATAAATAAAATGACAGATACAAACCTGGTTTATTTTTCTCTGAATTCAGGAGACACATTGCACTGTACCAAGCACATTTTCAAATTCAGCAGCAGAATATGCTGATAAATGCTACTATTTCCTCTACCCTTCCCATCCCTAACAAATATCCCTTTGATGTACATGTAGAAAAGTTCATTTAGCTAATCAATACTTTGGGATTTTTCTTGGATATGCATAATTGAGGCTGGGTTTTAACTATGCTTAAATTTAAGGCAACATCCATTTCGATATGGTGCTTGCAAAATAAAGAGGCAAACATAGTGAAGAGTATTTTGTGAAGAGAGAAAACCTGAGGTTAAAAACCACTCCAAGTCTATTACCCTTTGTTCAGGTGAGTAGTGACCTGGTTAACGAAGGCATCACCAATATTTATTATTTTTTTAATGGGCAGTGTGATCTTTTCTGAAACAAAAGATTTTTAATTCTAATTATGTGTGCCTTGGACTAAAAGTTTTCTTTCCCTAGGTAATATAAGCTGAGCTGGCTGTGAAGGGGAAAAGTCAGTTCAGTGCTTTTAGGGAAACTGCCAAAGATAAACCAGAAATTGAACAATTCACAATTAGACAGCCCTGAGTTCAAGTCTCAGCTCCCCTACTTGGAAGCTAAGACCCTTTGGACTCAGTTTTCTTGAGTCCAAGTTTCTTCTTTTGTAAAATACTATCTTAAGTTTCTTGAGGAAACTCCATGCATTCAGCACAATGTTTAGCACACAGTAAGTGCTCAGTAAACACTGGCCATTCTTAATGACTCTCCAAGAAATCCCAACTTACTACTCAAGTGTGCTACTATATTTAAAGCCTTTAACATAGTACCCAAAACACACATAAGCCACACAAAACCACACAACAGCTGCTGCTATTATTTTTTATTTATTTGCCTTTGCTGAATACTGTAAGAAATCATGCCAATAAACTCACCTTAGGGCTGAACTCACCACCCTTCAGGAGTGAATTCAAAGCACTTTCATATTTTAAGATTTTTCAGAGCTTTTTATTTTTTATAAAGTTATCTCAGAAGTAAAACCCAGACTTGTGTAGTGTCCCTATCAGTCCAGTTCATTCAAAGTGCATGAGGCTACATAAAGCAATCCACAATTCCCTAACTCTCCTGTTTCTCTTCAACCCAAGAGCCTGTGTCCCAGGGAATGCCTCCTGGCCTCGATGCTCTAACACTCTGCCCATTTCTGTAGCTCTAACACTCTGCCCATTTCTGTAGCGCATGTGCCGTGTCTCATCTGCTAAGAGGGATACATAGGGTTATTAGCATTTTCACAAATCCAAGAAAGAAGAGAAGTTACCCAATGTCACCTGACCAGTATTGAGTTGGTGCCTTTAATTAGAGACGTGACTCCAGATATAAAGGCAGTGGCGAAGTTTCCACCCTGAAATCCCCAGCTGTGAAGGGTCTTTTTTGCCTTGTTCTGCTTATTCCACTGAATGATAACATTAGTTAAGCCAAAGACATGTGTTACAAAGGAAGAAATGAAGAGACGGGTTAGAGGTGAGGTTTAGGAAATGCTGTCTTTGTCCATTGGGGTGCAGCTCTAACTGGCTAATGTTTTGGTATGCTTAGCTTCATTGGCAATGCCGCTTCATATGAGAATACTGCTTCCAAAGGGGCATGCCGGGCTTTACTGCCTTTGTTCACAGCACAGAGGAATGAAAAAGCCTTTTGTTCCTAGACTGGAGTTTTAGTACCAGTCTTTTGCTTTTCTTCCCTCCTACCTAAGCCCTAACCCTGTCTTTCAAACCTCCCCCTATATCTGCAGCTAACTCAAACTTCACCCTTTCTCAACCATCCACAGCACTTATAGTCTGTTCTGTATACCAGTCACTCCATATGTTCAGCTTTATAATCAATAGTGTTCAGTTTGGACCATCCTGTCCTCAAAACCTCCCCATCAGAGTTCTTACTGCTTGAGATAGGTAGATAACACTCTTAAAAACTACACTGCACATAATACCCTCTAGATCCATCCACGTTGTTGCAAAAAACAAATACCATATGATTTCACTTATTTATGGAATATAAAAACAAAGCAAAACAGAAGGAAGAAAACTATTAGACTTACAGACACTGAGAAGTGACTAGTGGTTACCAAGGGGGAGTGGGTGGGAGACTGTTGAACCACTGTGATGTACATTTGGTAGTAATAATAATACATAGGAAAACAAAGAAAATCAGTCATGCTACAAAACAGTTATCAAACATTAAAATAATTTTTGATATAGTAAAAAAAAATCCTACACTGCATGGGCACATGGAGAATGACTTCAAGTAAAAATACAATTCTTTTTTGTCACTATGATGCAAATAATCATACAATCTAGATAGGCAGATCAAAACTGTTAGAGTATACTGATTTATTTCTCGGGATTTTTTTTGTTACTTTTTTCCTCCTTTCTCTATTCCTTTTGGAGAGGGGTGATAATAAGACAAATAATTATAAAAATGCAATTTAGCATTCCAGCTTGGCTGGCTTTAAGACATACCTACCCTGAGCCACCTCACTCTATCCTGGCTAAGCTGTTTGTTTCCTCCCCTAAAATACTGATCATAGGAACATGGATTCAGTAATGCAATCTCAAAGCTTGAAAAACAAAAATATGACAAATAAAAAATAGGAAACAAATTCAATTCTCTGCAGTCCATGAGAAAAATATAATTTCTACCTTGAGTTTGTGTTTTTGCCTGAGTTTCTAGGTTGTATGAGTCCTTGCAGACAATGTGCCACTTCCTCTTCTCTCCAGAAGCTGCAGGTGGATGAAGGAGAAAGATAAAGGACGTGGCTCCTAGCCATCAAATGCTCATGGCTGCACACAACCTGGGATGCATGTTTTTTTCTCCCTGGTATCTAGATTATCTTGATAAGTGTCCTTTCCCAATTGGAAAAAGAAAATCTAATATTTCTGAGAAGATAAGTAACAGAGATGTCCAAAAGCAGTTAAGGGAATCTTAAACCTGGCACTTTCAGTAAATTTGGCTCCACCCTGAAGGCTGAACTATATCCCCAGAGGATGACAGATATGGTTATCTTTGGCTCTTGTTACACATAGAGGTCTTAGGTGCATTAGGTAGACTCTGCAAAGGGTGGCCAGCAACTGCTACTCAGAGGAACACATTGTTTTGCTGGGTTATGGGGTGAGGGTTAGGCAGGGGTCTTCACTTAACACAGACGGGGGCACCCTGTACAGGCTGCCACATAAGATAATGCTTTTGGGAACTGGGTGAATCCCAGCTCCTTCACCTGTTAATAAATATGCTGCTGGGAGAAGTTGTTTAAATCCACTAAGCTTCAGTGTCCTCATCTGAGAAAATGGAGACTGTTCTCAATATTAAATGAAACAACATATGTCCAGTGCTTAGTAAGTATCTGGCATAAAGTAGGACTTGAAATGATAGCAGTTATGTCTTCAGCACCACAACTCTTAAGTCTATGCCCAAATTTCCTGTGTTCTCAAACAGAGAATGCATTGACCACCCATAACCAGGAGTGAATCCAGCCTGTCAGCCACACCACTGACAAAGAGGGTCTTTTTCTCTCTCCTCGTTAATTTTCTAAGCCAGAACCATCTAAGGGAATCGGTTACATTCTCTTTGGAAGTGGTTTGGGCTGGAAAATCTTAATCTTGATTTCTTATCTCTTTGCCACTACCCACCCCCCAATCCTCCCACTGGATATTTAGAACTTCTTGTAAAATTCACAGGATTGAGATGTATTGAGATCTGTAGGAGGTGTTGGAGGAAAAGGGGGGACTGGGATGTTAAAAATCAGGGCAACAAAAATACCTATGATGTCATTTACCCTGACTTCTGACTTTACCCTGCCAGCAGCAGCCTTTCAACTTGTCTGGTGTGATACCTCACCTCTGCCTGCCTGTGTTATCACTTAACCCCCAATGTAGGCCTCAGAGGGTCTTCCATTAGAACAACTGCCACTCCTTCCCCCTCCCCACAGACGTCTCTCTCCCTCCATCTCTGACTTTTAGCATAGTCAATTAAACCTGAACAACTGGTGGATGGAGGAAATATCCTACATCTATGGAATGGTACAGCAGGGACCAGTTTCACTGTTAATTTAAAATGCTAGAATTAATTAGGTAGTGTAAATGAAGAATTTAATAAGCACTCTTTACAACCACAAGTTCTACTTTTATTAAACACTGCTACCAAATGAGAGCAAATATCTCTTGTCTCTCTCTCTATTTCCTTGCCTCGTTCCCATAGGTTCTTTGCAAGTAAATCTCTTATTTTTGCCTGAATGAAGAAAACATTCATAATTATAAATTTATGCCTGAATTGTATTTCTGCTTTCAACCCATAAGCTTTTTCTTTAAGCTCAGATGCTCCTGTATGTCTCTGCTTGTGCTGGAGGGGGTGCTGAACAAACCAAAGTTGACAATTTTGGTTTTGTATACCAAATTAAAGGCTGTCTTAGAAGCTGTCACTCCTATTCAAATCGACTCGGTGAACTACCAAATTAGCATTCTTTCAGTAAAGGAATCTGCTTGTTTAAACATGTGTCTTTAGAAAACAAGGAACAACACCATGAATCAGTACTTTTCAAAAATCTCACTGTGGTTCTAAGGGGGAACTCTTTTGAAAAGGTGATTAATAATATTCACTAATATAGCTGGCAGAGTCCCTATTTAGAAGGTAAGGCTACACCAAAAATACATTTTCTATACAGGAGTGGGAGGAAGAATCATATGGTTAACTGGTTTTAATTTTGTTTGAATTATCATCTTATTATATAAAGATTATTCAGGAATCTAAACATTGGCTTTCTGAGAGCACAGGCAATTGTGTTGGGGGATGGATGAGCCAGTACTTTAGGATAAGACTGTCAAAGCCCTGGCCCTATGTGAAGACCTTGATACTATTTCTCTGTTTGAGTCAGCCCCCTTGAAACGTATTAACTGTATCTATAATAATCACATTTCCCTTTTATTGAGAGATCACCATGCAAAAGGCATTGTGCTGGACAGTATGTGTCAAGTCTCTCATTCAATCCTCACAATAAACCCTCTGAGATAAGTATTGTTTTCCAATTTTACCGATGAGGAAATTATATTTGGAGGACTATGTGACTTATATTTTTGACAGTTATTTTAGCTTTATGATTTTGCAAAGTATTTAATTTATATGGGGACAGATTTACAAGTGAATCAGAAGAACTAGAGGATATGTATAGCTACAAGCACATGTACACACTGGATTCTCTGATTTGAAATCATGGTGCAGTACCTCCCTGTATTAATTATAGTTTCCTTTTAAAAAAATATATAGTCCAATTGCTCAAAAGTTAAACTGTCCAGAGAAAGGGAAACAAAAGTCAAACTCAAAAAGTACAAACACTCAAAGTTGAGTGTGAATGATTTGAGGGGTGGAGCATCAGGGAGCAGCAGCTTCACTGTCATGATGTAGCCCAATATTTTTCTGAGAAAATAGTCTCACTTGCAAAAAGATTACAGAGAAACTTCCCCCCAGAATTACAGCATCAGTGTCAAGCAAACCAACATTAGGTCCTCAGTGAACAGTTGCTGATTGGAAAGACTCAGAACCTAAATCCTTCAGTATTGACGTGGTATAGGGTATTGTTTCCCTTTCAAGTAAAAAGTCTCTGACTTCCCACAGAGTAGCTGCAAGACAAATTAATAAAATAAAATACCTCGAATGCAGATTGTCATTAAGTATCTCCCTCCTATTGCAGAGCAGTTTTATTCTGAATAATCTGCTGTCCTCAAGGCCTGTTTCTCTCCTGGGACAATGGGCAGTGGTGACCTCCTTCCACAGTCTGTGAGAGCACCTTTAAAACACTATCTCAAACACATGGAAGAATGCTGGACACGCACAAACCATGTGTTCGAGAGGAAAGGAGCAAATAGATAAAAACTAGCCCAGAGTTTAGGGAAGGCAGAGGGCAGAACAAAGCACTCTAGAACAAAGGGAAGGGGTGGCTGATTGAGAATAAACAGGGATAAAATCAAAGGATTATTTCACATAAAGCAAATCTCCATTTACTTCCCAGTCCTACCAATCCGCAACAAGGTTTTGTGTAAGGTGCACAGTTGTATGAGTTTATGATCTTGTACCCAAGCCATCCTTGAACACAGGATGCAGACACTCAGATGCAGCACCATGCATATGGATTATACTAAGGCCTGCACATTTAACAGGACAATGTAGCTGTGGAAGAAGAGCATACCTGTAATTTTGTCTCTCACGAGTTTGCAGGATTCTATTTCACCAATGCTCCCAAAGAGACTCCTGAATTCCTCTTGGGTCATATTCTGGGGTAAATAGTTGACTATGAGGTTGGTTTTGCTGTCATCTGTGGCTGCCCCTGTCTGCATGGGAGAAGGACAATTTCTATTGTTGCTGGAGGGTCCATTGCTTGTATTGGATGTCGGGCCATTTGACACCTGAGGCTCCATGGTGCTAATTATCTAAATAAAAATAAAAATAATACAAAGAAGGCTTTTGAAATAAATCTCAAAGACACAATTAAAGTTTCTTTCAAGATTTTCTTTTCTTTTTTGAAAAAAAAGAGAACAAGATAAAGCAAGATGGAGCAAAGGAGATGGGGTTGTGAACACAGCCTATTTAGAAACATGTTTTTAACCAAAATGTTAAACTCCCC
This sequence comes from Manis pentadactyla, assembly GCF_030020395.1. NCBI lineage: Eukaryota > Metazoa > Chordata > Mammalia > Pholidota > Manidae > Manis > Manis pentadactyla. Next base: position 39,787,711 of record NC_080022.1, on the reverse strand, counting down.
TCGCTATTTTTAGGCCAGCCCATAGATTCTGAACACAGACTAGAATGCAGTGGGAACTCTCCCATTATTTTGTTAATGAAAAGCTAATTCCTGTTTTCATTACACAATCACTCTCAGAAATGTATACTTAAGCCACACCAAATTATAATTAAAATGTAAAGTAATAATCATGATTAAAATTATAGTTCCATTAAAGCTGAAAAACTAAATATAGAGGGCTACACGTACAAGATCAAATACAGTACCTGTTTATTAACTATCTCATAAGGTAAAATGACATTAAATTAAGTGGGGGCCATTCCATACGGGAAGGGTTTAGATTTTCAGGGATGCTTAATCATTGATCAAACTTCAGACTTCATAAGCACATGCTGGAGAGCTACAAAGTCACTTGTGATTTTTCTCCCTAGCCATTCCATTACTATTTCTCCTGAACCTCTAATAAAAAAAAAACATGAAGGAAAAGTTCTCTTTAGTTCTCTACCTTAGGTCCAGCACAGCCCAAGGCTGTCTTCTCACACATTAGTCAAAAAGGACTTTCTCTGGATTTTTCCTCTGGACGTGTGAACTGTTCCAGGCAGCATGCATGGGAATAAAACAATGGGTAATTCTTAGTCTCTAACCTCAAGGAGCTCATAGTCTATAGTGGGTATAGGCAGGCAAACGGCTCACAGCAGGACACTGGACATACAGTGTAGGAGCAAAGAATCCTGCTTATAGGATAGGGGGGTTTGGGAAAAGTACTGAGACGATGATGCCAGAATATGGTTTTACATGGAAAATGGGTTTAAGCTCATGGAGCCAGGTCATAAAGATGCTTTGTGCATGGTATGACAAACATGGAGAATCACAATTGTACAGCTAGAGGCACTTTAGGGAATGAGATCTAGTGCAAAACTCTCATATTTGAGATTAATTCCAGAGATACCCAGCAACTTCTCTGTCATCCCAGGAAATAGGGGCAGAGTCTGGGATTGCGCCCAGTTTTCCTGGCCCCAAATATGGCCCAATCAATCTCACTTTTCCTTTCTGTCCTGTCATCATCTCTTACTTGTCCTTCATGATATGGCTTCCATCTCCTCTGAAACTGATTATCATCTCCTTGGAAACAAATGGTATTCTGCCATTAACTAGCTGTGTGACTGTGGGTAAGGCACTTAAAACTCTGAAAGCCTTAGTTTTCCTCATTTGAAAAAAGGAAACAATGCCACCTGCCTTTCAAGGAAACTGAACTGGTGACGTGGTCTATATAAAACACCTGAATAGTGGTAGGAACATAACTACAATCATTGGTAGTTACTAAAGTCACTTTGCCAATCACCTGATGCGACCTCTCTCACTGACTCCTCACCAGAAGGCAATGAGGTATATTTCAATATTCTCTATATCCTATAGATGAGTAAAACAAGACCTGGCAGACATCTGATAATTAGCACCTTCTATTATTATTACCATTTGACTGTTCTGAAAATTTGGGAGAGATAAGCATCTTTACATATGTGTTGCAAAGTGTACAAATTTTAAGGGTACAAGTCAAAGAATGTTTACAAAGTGAACACAACTCACACCTGGGTAACCACCTTTCAGATCACTGTCTGGAAATGACAAGCATCCCAGAAGCCTTTCTCATGTCCCCACCCCCATCATTCACACAAAGTGCACAAATTTTTTTAAATTTTGTTATCATTAATCTACAATTACATGAAGAACATTATGTTTACTAGGGTCCCCCCTTCACCAAGTACCCCCCACAAACCCCAATACAGTCACTTTTCATCAGCATAGTAAGATGTTGTAGAATCACTACGTGTCTTCTCTGTGTTGCACAGCCCTCCCCGTGCCCCCCACCACATTATACATGCTAATCATAATGCCCCCTTTCTTCTTCCCTTCCCCCCCATTCTCCCCAGTTCCTTTCCCTTTGGTAACTGTTAGTCCATTCTTGGGTTCTGTGATTCTGCTGCTGTTTTGTTCCTTCAGTTTTTCTTTGTTCTTATACTCCACATATAAGTGAAATCATTTGGTATTTGTCTTTCTCTGCTTGGTTTATTTCACTGAGCATAATACCCTCTAGCTCCATCCACATTGTTGCAAATGGTAGGATTTGTTTTCTTCTTATGGCTGAATAATATTCCATTGTGTATATGTACCACATCTTCTTTATCCATTCGTCTACTGATGGACACTTAGGCTTAGGTTGCTTCCATTTCTTGGCTATTGTAAATAGTGCTGTGATAAACATAGGGGTGCATCTGTCTTTTTCAAACTGGGCTGCTGCATTCTTAGGGTAAATTCCTAGAAGTGGAATTCCAGGTCAAATGGTATTTCTATTTTGAGCATTTTGAGGAACCTCCATACTGCTTTCCACAATGGTTGAACTAATTTACATTCCCACCAGCAGTGTAGGAGGGTTCCCCTTTCTCCGCAACCTCGCCTACATTTGTTGTTGTTTGTCTTTTGGATGGTAGTGATCCTTACTGGTGTGAGGTGATATCTCTTTGTGATTTTAATTTGCATTTCTCTGATAACTAGTGATGTGGATCATCTTTTCATGTGTCTGTTGGCCATCTGAATTTCTTCTTTGGAGAACTGTGTGCTCATCTCCTCTGCCCATTTTTTAATTGGATTACAAAGTGTACAAATTTTAAGGGTACAAGTAAAAGAATGTTTACAAAGTGAACACAACTCACACCTGGGCAACCACCTTTCAGATCACTGTCTGGAACATGACAAGCATCCCAGAAGCCTTTCTCATGTCCCCACCCCCATCATTCACACCAGCCCCCTAAGGTAACTACTCTTCTGACTTCTTATCCATAGATTTGTTTCTTCTGTTTCTAGACATGAAATCACACAATACATACTCTCTCTTATGTCTTTTCATACATTATGTCTGGTATCATCCATGTTGTTAGATGTTACAAAAGGTTGTTCTTCTTCTCCTCTGCTGTAAAGAGTTCCATTGTTTGAAAATACCACATTTTATTTATCTCTTCTACTATTGATGAACATATGGGTTGTTCTAGATAATGATGCTGTGAGCATTATGTACATGTCTTTTGGCGTACACACACACATTTCTGTCGGGATATTCTTGGGAGTCCCTTATTTTTTGGTCAGAGAGTACATGTATGTTCAACTTTAGTATATATACTGTCAGTAGTTTTCCTGAGTGGTTTTACCAATTTACTTTCCCACTAGAAGAGCCTGAGAGTTCCAGTTGCTCACATCCTCATCAACATTCAGAGACCATTTTCATTTTGTTTCAGTTTTTATTTTCTCATCTGAAACAGAGTGGTATAGTCAAAAAGGAATGACTTTTTAGTCAAGGCAACAGCTGATGTAAAATTCTACTTCTACTGCTTATTAGCTGCAATATCTCAGGCAGGTTACTTCAATACTCTGGGCATCAGTTTCTTCTCTGTAAATTGGAATAAAGCCTATTGTGTGGTGTTATCTTCAGAATTAGAGAATATATATATTTATTAAGTGCCTAGAGGTATCCTGTTATTTCTCATTGTGCCCTACATAGGTGTTATTCTAATTGTTTCCTCTTCCGATGACCACAAATGGGAAATGAAACTGAAGAAAAAACGAAGATTCAAGAGGAGTCAGGGAAATAAAGCAGATTGAGGAATGTGGGGAGCTTCTAAAATTCTTTACCACCATGTAAGTAACTTTAGTGGTTCCACTTATCACACCACCAGAATGTTCCTCTTGGCTTCAGGTCAACTGCAGGATTCCAGACAGAAAGAAGAAAGCAAAGAGTTTCTGAGAAGAATCTGAAAGCAACCTTTCCTGAGCACAGGTAGAAGCTGCACCCAGCAGAGCCTATTAGCTGCTCTGCCTTTAAGGCAGGAGAAAATGGCGAGGTGTGCCCCAGAGAGGGGGTTGTGCTAATGGAGATGATGTTGTGGAGTATCATCATAACGCCCGGCTGGGAGGCTGGTTCCCGCTCTGCCAAGCCGTCGTGCCTTCTGGGTTCGTGCAGTGTCTCCATTTCCTGTGTCGTCTCACTGCTTCACTGAGTTAAGTGTCCGAGCAATTAACACAAGGAGTACAAGAAGTACCACCAACTCCAAGATAAGGAACGTGAAAAACACAATTTATCCATTTCAGGAGGCTCAACTGGCAGAACCACAGAGATGTCCAACTACCATGTTTCGATTTAATGAACCAGTTGTATATATATATAAAGTCGTATCTATAGAACACCTTCCCTGCTGTCCACTTTTCTCAGCTTACCCTTGTTACAGCTTCCCAACAATTACCTAGAAATATCCCGAGTGGAGGTAGCTTTTGGGGTATTAATGATGGAGCATGAAGAAGAATATAGTCATACCAAAGCATTCTGAGATTCTGTGGGACAAGAACTGTTAACGATCACCAGACAGCGAGGTTCATCTTCTGTCGTGTGGATGCTCTCTTCACAGACAGCCATGATACAAGCCAGCACCTGTCCATGTCAACATACTACAGGTCTTCCTGCTCCAGAAAGACCCAGGAAGTACTAAGTCTGCAACAAAGTAATTTCAGTTCTCCAAAAACTTTCTGGGTCTCCTTACAGCCTATGTGGATTTCCTAACCTATACTGACTGCTGGAGTTGAGGCCCATCTGTAGACCAGGTTCAAACCTTCAAAGAGGAGTCATGAGAGGTAATGTTTGGTACTGATCTACTTCAATTGACCAAACCTATAAATTAGGTAAAGTCATTCTCATCTGATGGAGATGAAGCTCTCTGCTCTGCACACACACAACAGTTATCCTTCTGTGAATTCAGAGAGGATTGCTGAAAACACACACATGCACATACAGTGCTTTCTAATAAATGTATAGTTCCAAAGCTAAGAGACATTTGCAAAATGTTAATATATAATCATGAAATAAGACCCCTTATTGGTTTTAATGATGCATCCCAGGATGTAAGACAGGCTTAAAAAAAGAATCAGAAATGTAAAATCTCATAATCAAATCTGACACACAAGTGACCCCAAAGGATTTTGAAACATGACTTGGAAAATAACAAAAGTTGCCAAGATAGAAAGATATAGAACCCAAGAATATGAAATTACAGTGTTTTAAGGTTCCATGATAAATCTTAAAGAGAGGATACCTGTAATCTCTACTTGGGAAACAGACCAGAATTAAACATCGTTGGTGGGAAGCACATTCTCTGGTAAGCACAGAGGCTGGCTTGGCAAAATCAGGACACTTGCTTCCCCAGGCTAAAGCCTTTGATATTCTAACACCACAATATTCATTGCAAATACATAAACCAGTTATCAAGTGTGCATATGTACTTCAATATAACGTTCTGTGTGGGTCTCACAGCCAACTTTGCCGCTGACCACATTCCAAACCCCTGATTTGCCCTCCTTCCCTTTTCTGAATGTCAATTAAGAACAGAATTACAGCGAGCATCCAGGATAGAGCACTGAGGAGGTTCAGTTGACTTCAAACTCTAATGGTTGTACAAAGCACTGCATTAAATCTTTTATGCTCCCGTGATATATTTTAAGAAACATTATACAGGCAGAAAATTTCAGGGATAAACTATTAGAGCAGTGCACAATAATGCAGGCACTCAAATCCTGTCATTGTAAATGTCAATGGTTTGAATGACTAATTACTCACACTCAATGCATTAACCTCACCCCTCCCACCACTCTTTTTTTTTTTCTGCAAAATATACAACAAAAGCCAGAGAGAAGGCCTCAGATATGCAGTTGCTCGATCATCACTCAGTTATTTATCTCTGCAGAGGGGAAGTAAGAAGCAAATGTTGGGTCAGGCGCTTTCTCAGGGGTGCTCCTAGGTAAAAGAGCCAACCCTCTCTGCCCTTCATGGCATTTCCATCGCCATAATCCTGGGTCCTTCCCAATGGTCCTAATTACCTGTTCAATCACATTTCTTGTTATTGTCCATCCAAGGCATTTGTTACACTGATTCTTGGACATGCCAGGTCATATGCACATAAGAAAAAGATTTATCTCTGCAATGGCTAGATCTGGGTATGTATGTTAGATGAGCAGAGATGGAGCCCCAGAGTGTCAGGCACTGTGCTAGGCCCTGGGGATAGAGAGTCAACAAAGACTAGCAGCTGGCCTTCACTGAGTTCACAGTGCAGATGGACCAGAGGTATAAGAGAACATTAGGGAACCACAGAGCCCAACCCCATAATTTTAATGATGAGGAAACTGAAGACAGGAAAGGGGAAATGACTGGCCCAATATCACACTGCTAGTTAGAGGCAGACATGGGACATGAGCCCAGGTCTACTGACCCCCTTACTTGAGTTCTCTTGTGCCAGCGCAGACATTGCCTTTTGGATGAGGGTTTACTTCTCTTTTTTTATTTTAAGAGAGGAGGTGAGGGGTGGCCATATCATAGAAATGCACTTGATAGAGGTGTGGAGATGTATCTTCCCCCCAAATTTCCTGAGAATAGCACTTTATAGTTCACAAAGAATAGTGACCTGAACCCTGAGCTCCATGGCCCAGAGACTACATATATTTTGTGTATTATAGTATCTCCTGCATGTAGAGCAGGACCTGACAATTGGTAGGTTCTGGATAAAGGACTATTGATTGAATGCAAGTCCTTGCATTTTCAATAGTTCACTGGATCCCTCAAATGGCCTCTAACTAGCAGTGTCTTATGGTCAGAAAGTCCATCAGGTGGATTAAACAAGACCATTCCCAAACTCTAAGGACATAATTAAAGCTTCCCTTAATATTTCTTTCATCAGCTTATGAGTATCTTACAGCCCCACTGCCTATCCTCCCCTCTTCACAAGGCTCTTACTTGCTCAAGTTTGAGGAATAGTCAGGCTAAAGTTTCAGGGCTGGTCCTCCTCACAGCTGACGAGAGTCACTGTCCTGGATCCCAGAGAGCCACATCAGAGGCCCTCCCAGAGCCCCCTCACCAATCCCATCAGCCACTCTGTATTGTGGCTATGCTCAAATATTTTCTATTAAAATGACAGTCTGACAGTAAACTGTATGGTCTTGCATTTACATATCTTAACCTAGTTTATACTTTCAAGATTTACTTCGTGAGGCAAATGAAAGGTTACAACTTTACAGGAGCCTGCAGAGTAGAACAACTCACTACTTCATCATCCAAGATCTCAGGCAGGGACCCTGCACTCCCTTCACAGTGCTCTCTGCACTCCTCAACCTATGGTTTTCTAGTAGAGAAGTGGTCTTGAGGCACAATTCAAACAGAAGGACCAAGAGGAAAGAACCTAAGAAGATCGCAGGAATGTGATAATTCTTTTCCAAATGCTCTCCCTACTTTCAGTGCCCTTCCAAATGTCAGCATTCCCTCAAACTGGGAAGATGCCAGAGGAAGGTACCGATGGCAAACATGCCTCAGGTGTGCACATCTGTACATACACATGTGTGTTATTCAGTATTTTCCCGAGTATTTAAAGGTGTTGCCTTTTACCATGTTGGAAGGATTTTTGAAAGTTTATGTCTAAAGGCCACCAAGAGCATGAAGAATAATGTTCACCAAGAGCAGCCTCTGAATTGGACCATTAAAGAAATGGGTTTGAATTATTCATGAGAACAAAAATAAAAGTCTTAATTCTCTTTGTAGGCATTTTCCACTTAACCCTTGTAAAATTCTGACAGGCAGTATGTTAGACTCTGGTGGAGCAGCCCAGACTACTGCATCTCACCCACCTTTCAAAAGCCTGAAAAACAAATTCTCAAAGTTAGAAAATTACACAGCAGGCTCTGTGTTCCTGAAGACAGATATTATTTTTAGGAATAATTCTTCACTTCTCTTCTTGCTCCTTGAAAGACACTAAAAATGTCCCTACAACCCCACAATTTCATATTTCTTTAAGTTTGTCCATCAGCTCATAAAATCCATACTCTCCCCTCCTTCTTTTCAAGAGGCATTAATTTACTCAAGTCCCTTCAGATCAATGCTTTTTTCCTAAATGCAATGCTTTCTTGGTTATGATTCAGCTGGGAAGGAGACACATTATTAATGGGGCCCAAGAAAAAGTGTCTGAGATCGATGATCTTATCACTCTAGGAAAAGGAAACTTGGGAATAAACTCCTCCCAGCTCACCTTCTTACCCCAGCAATTAAAGGGGCTGACTCACAAAGACCTGTGGACCAGGAGAATCTGGTTGAAGACTGCACTCCTGTCTCCCAAAACCATTTATACCAAATTTCCTAGATTCTGCTGGAAGGTAACTAGAAAACTCCAGAAAAAATATTTAATTCCAACTGGGGAAAACATGCTGACAGCTTAATAATACCTTTGGGCAGATGCACAAATAACCTGAAAGACCTATTTACTCTAGGAAGTTATGTGGTAATAAATTCTCAGCATATCCTCAAAACAAGTGTATTCAATTCAACACAAGTTTATTGAATGCTATTATAGATCAAGACATTGCTCTAGGAACTGGGGAAACAGAAATAATTTGGTCCCTGCCTTCAGAGGGTTCAAGTTGGGAGGATGGGAGAGGAAGGCAGGTAAACAAATAATTAATTAAAATCAATTATATATATCCCTTTCTTCTAAGAAATTCCCTCCAGTGACTCCCCCTCTTCACCAAAAACACGTAAGTGAAATACACACAGCTTAATCCTGATACCAAACTGAGAGTTCTATTTCCAGTCTCAATACTTACATCCTAAACAAATGACTGTTTGTAACAATAAGGTAAGCTTGAGGCACCCCTCCTTTGAAACAGCAACTTCGTCACTGGAGATGAATACCAGACACACCAAAAGTATTGTCAATAGTGGTAGTCAGGGCTTTTAAAAAATCAGCAGCCGCTGGAGAGAACAAGAGGCATTAATACTTTAAAATAGCAGGGCCAGCATGAATATGAAAAGCATGATTAAAATTTAATTTCTTTTAGGCATTATTCTCAACTTAACAGAAATTCAAGTTTTTAATCTTCCTCCCCAGACACACAATACACATTTCTCTTTCTACATAAATACTAGTCTCCTTTATATTTCACAGTGTGTCTCTAGGACTTCAGTTTGGGCCTAAAATGATTTCCTGGCATGCCCATTCTGGAGCAGTCCCGGTAAAACCCCTGAGAATTTGGTTTTAACAGACTTTTACAGCTAACTCGCCAGAGCTGCAAGATGGCTTCATCATCCAGTTCATTATAAAGACGAGGAAACCTTTCCTTCACCCCTCTCCCCCAATTCAGTCCTCTTTTCCAAAATGGCCAATAGATAAATAAGAATCACAGACTTTCAGTAAGCTTTCTTTGTTAAAGACATATTGAAAAAGATAAATATTTTCATTTTAATATAAACACGATTTTGTGGGCAAGCTCTCAGGCTTCCAGCAAAAATATTAGCTCTAACAGAAAAGAATCAATTGGGAAACAATTCCTTCCCATCCTGCTCCAAAGCCTCCCTATCCTGAATGTTTGATGTGAACAAAATGACCAAACAGCTTAATAATAAGCTACACGTACCTGTTGGGATGGGAACCAGTTGTGCTGGTAAATATGTTATCTTCATCTTCACACAAAGAACATTAATGAATCATTTGTAAAACTGCCCCCAGACTGAGTAAGTCAGACTTATCTTTTGATTTAATGCATAAACAATAGCCAATGGCACAATTCATGTAAACATAAATATTGCATATTTATAAAATGCCTAGCTAGGGGCTCATAGTATAAGCAAACTCACGGAGATTCAGATGTAAAAAGCAATGTGTTATTCTGTATCCAAATCATTATCTAAAGCATTGGGTCAAGTCTCTGAATTTAAGCTTTATACACACATAAATTCTTCAGAAATCCACAAAGAAGTATTTTTTATTTAAAAAATTAATACATGTTTTCCTAACATAGATGGGATGAGATGGGGAGGAAAGTGGAGAAGAATAGAGGGAGTTAATATTTAGCACAGAGCAACCTTCTCTTTGTTAAGAAGGATTGTATAATGTCAGCAGCTCTTCCAATTGTGCAATTCAAAGGAGAGAGATTATTTGGGGCATTCTGAAGCTAAAGATGCTGAGTGAAAGGAAATGGTTGTCAGCACCTCCATGTATGTACAAGTGACCATGTTAAGTCAGACCTGAGGACATTCACAGAGCCTCACATTGTAGCTACATGTTCATTAGTGAAAAGATGTTGAACATTCTTCTGACACGGTAGTTTTACATTTGAAAATCACTTTATCGCAGTGAATTTTTATTTTTAATTTCCTCCTAACTTCCTCTCATTGTTGTTGTTTTTTTAATAAGAAAGAAACATTAGAATAAAAGACATTTTTGACCTGATAGGACAACTTCCTCGGAGAGAACTACCTCTCTGAGTGAACCATTCCTCCTGGACACCCTCTGGGAAGCCAGATGGGTGCTAATAAAACTGGACTCTACCAGATGAGTGTTGGTGAGAACACAGACGTGGGTGGGAGAAGTGTGTTTTTGAATTATCTGTGGACAACATGTTGACAGGGAACATAGAAATTCAAGGTTTGCAACTGTCAGGCTTTCAGGTGCACTGAAATAGTCTGTCTCATCATTATTGGTGGAAATATAAATCGGCACAACTTTTCTGAACCTTATGTTCCTATTCTTGGACCTAATGAGCCATTCTGAAGCTCAGAAAAGAATCCAACATTCCACAGATCAAAAGTATTCCCAAGAAGGTACATTAAGACACTGAAAAAATCTGTCTTAATGTCTTAATATCTGGAAGAGTGAAAAAATAGGAAAACTTGAGGGCCTAACAATGGGGGTGACAAAGTAAGTTATTGTATAGTTTCCTGATACAGCATTCTGCAACTGTTAAAATTATGTTTATAATATGTTTTCATAACATGAGAAAATGTGTATGATAAATGTAGGAAAAAGGTGAAATAAAAAATTATCTCAATTATGTAAACCTGCACTTAGCAGGAGGGAATAATAAAAATGCTAGCAATAAGGATTGCTCGTGGTGGATTACAGGTGACTGTGTCCTTGTCTCTGTCTTTATTTTCCAAGTTTTTGTTTTACAATGAAAATATAGCACTTTACTAAACTGAAAGGAAGTTCTTTTTAAATAAGAAAGAAAATGTCAAATCTTTCAAATCTGTTTGGAGCCACAGTGTTAGAAATGATTCCCTCTCCTTCCCAGAGTTGCCCTGCAGGATCTCTCCTTGGCCACACTCTGTTGGTTCCTACATTAGAGGGCACATAGGAGACCAAATGAATAAAAATTGCATTTCTTGAAACAGTCTCTGATTCGGTCTCCCCTCCACCTAAGTCACTGTGTATTAGCAAGGTTACAATCTAAGTCTGTCTTATTGCCTGGCAGCAACCTTCAAGAGGACAGCAAGGAGAGGAGATGATTTATAAGAAAACCATTCCCTGGATCAGGGAGTGAAAAGTACTGATCCGTTCTAAAAGCTCCTGCTGACAAACTCTGATATTATGAACATTCTGCGCTTGGCCAAAAGCCCCCACTTTTCTTAATTACATGGTTTGAGCAGGAGCCTGCTTTCAGGATCTGCCCAATCACACAAAAGCCATTTATTTTCCCAACTGCAGCTGCCAAAATTTCCCTGATCTCTGTTCTGTGCTCCATCTTCAAGGACATCTTGTGAATGTATGACACTGTCAAGCAGCATTCCATACCATGCTTTTTAAGCTTCACTTTCTCTCTTTCCTGCACAGGGAGATCCTCCTAATACATATTTATTAAAAATCTCATGAACAAGAAGAATCAAAGTGGAGATACAAAAAATAAAAAATCACAAATACCAGTATCACAATATTTCTGACTGCTTTGAGGCAAATACTTTATTATAGCAATGAACTACTAATATTCTCTGTCCTCTGTGATGGGTTTGCTTTTGTTTTATGGACTCCACATTTTGTAATTTACTAGGTCCCCTCTTTGTAATATTGCTAGGAAAACGAGTGTCAACTCTGTAGCCCTCTGTGTGTAAAGAAAGAACACAGGACTTCATAGAAAACTTCTGATTTTTTTAAACACAAACTTTACCTCTGAATTTACCATTTTTTTCATTCTCTTAATTTTCCTTCACTTCAATTTCCTCATTGTTCTATTTTTAAAATCTCCTATTATAGGTATTTTTATGATTTGCCTCAAAATACAGATTTTTGGATTAGAATTGAGAATAAATAAATTAATTTTTGTCTTCATAAACAATCTCTTATCTTTTTCAAAAGGTGCTTTTACAATCTCACGAATTCAATTAATTGGGCAAGTGTCAAACAGGCATTTAAAAAATTTGGAAATATTAAGGCTTTTGAAAACACATGATAAAGTTTCAAAATTATTACCTTTATATTAAAATTCAAACTGCATAATACATAATTCTCAGATAAGGCCCTTTTAGGACTAATGTAATATATCCCTGAGAATAATTTGGATATATTTATGTATATACACTAAGATACTGCAAAGAGTTTACTTCTTTGAGTAGGGTAACCATATCTTTTGAAACCACAGATACAAGTAAGTTTGCTCAGCAAACTCTTCCAACTCTTGACTTATTCATCCCAGAAATTTACCCTTTAAAAAAGGGAAAGGCTAACAAATATTCACAATCAGCTGTTGTCAAATTACTGCAACCTACAATTTCTTTACTTACAGGCATATTTTAAAGCAAGTTATAAGTCACAGTTTAATAATGATAACATAGTGCTTTATCTGAACAGCCCCTCCCCACAAGTGAAGTTAGCTCTCAAGAAAAGGAGAAAAGAAGTACAAAGGAATAAAAGCCAAGTTAACTTCCTTAACATTAATTAGTTCCTTCAACAGGCTAGAAGCCATTATGTTAAATGCCAGGGATACCGAAGAGAAAAAGGGTTTCTGTCTGCAAGGAAATAAATAAGTAAATACCCTAGAATGTCATAAATGTGGTAATGGAAGAAGCACATACACAGTGCCTCACAAAGATCTTGCCCAGGAACCATCAAACGCTTAATAAATGGAGTTTGTGTGATAATGCTGATTAAAAAGTTACACAGGAAAATGTTTAGGTAAACAATTACCATGAACTCTTCTGATACTACCAACAGTTAGCACACAACAAATGATGATGAGTGTTTTCCCCTACGTTACTTCACTTAATTCTCCTACTACTTTGCCAAGTAGGTAATTGTCATTTGCCCGATTTACAGTTGAGTTGAGGAGACCAAGGCTTGAAGGAGCAAAGTCCCTCTACAGGTGATGGAGAAAGGAGGCTTCTGGCAAAGTCCACTGTCACAGCCAGAGCTGCAAGTTGAACTCCAGTCTGAAACCATATTCTGTGCCCTTTCCTGAGACTGATGACAGGGCCCCTATCACCATAAAATGCAACCCAGTAGTTTCAGAAAAGTAAAGGATCTGATCCAATGAAAACCATTCTAGAGTGTGTATTGCTTTTAGTTGGTAATAAACTAGTTGTCAAATGTTATAGGCAAGATTTTAATTCAAAATTCTACATGGTGTAATGGAAAGAACATGAGGCATGGGGTTGGTCTGGTGTGGGCTTGAAAACAAGTTCCAGCCTTGACCTTGGTTTAGACACTTAAGACTCTCTGAGGGGCAGTTTAAATGTATTCATCTGAAAAATACGAACAATTCTATCTGCCTTGCAGGGTTGCCATGAATATTAAAAATTACAAATTTAGGGCATCTGGCCATCCAGTTCAGAGGTCAGCATACATTAAGCACTCACTACATGTTCATTTCCCCAGCCCAGAATGTGACATTCTGAAAATATGTGCCCATTAGAGTGTATCGCATGTGGCAAAGTTGACTAAAAGCTGGTAAGATTTATCATTGGAATTTAATTTCTGAAATAGAAAAGAACACTTAAAAACGTTACTACTCATCACCTATGTCAATAGCTATTTCCTTCATCTTTAGAATGCTTCATAAACATTAACTCTTAAGTCCTCACAATAACACCAGTCAGGAAAATACAGAGCAAAGGAGGAGAGATTAAGTGAACTTTAAAAATGAATAATGACAGCACTATTTTTAACACTCACAAACACAATTTCTGGTATACTTTGCCCCTTTTAAAACCCCTCTACTCAGAATGGCTTAAAAGATATACTTCAAATGTAATAAATGCAGCCATTAGGGTTTCTGATTTAAGGAGTCTTGTTTTCATGGGCAATTCCAAGAAATTAGCACTGGGTGCTCTATGCACTGCTAGAGAGGGCATTTCTGTCTTTCTCACACACCTGGCTCAGGGTGGAAGAGCACAGGTTGCTCTTGGTTCATCCTCTGCTTGGACTACTCTGTCCTTCCTAGGGACCCCAAGGTGCGGCTGCATTGACCTACTGTGCTTCAGGAGGATTTTCCAGGGCACTGTTGGAAAAATGTGGTGGGAAGTGTAGGGAGAGCATGGAAAATGTTATTTCCCTCCAGAAATGAGATGAACTCTTACAAAGCCACTGGAAAGAATTCATGAAATCATATGCTAGACTTGGGATTTTCTAACCACATTCATGCCGAATGCCCTATTTCATCTTTATGAAGACCCTGAGAGATGTGTGGATTTGGGCTCATTGCCCACCACCCCCACCACTTGTATGTATAGGTGAGCAAACTGAGTTAAGTGCAAAGATCTGAACTGTCATTGACTTCCTGTTGATTTATCAACTTTGTCACCTGCAATGCATTTCAATGGGCACATGTTTTCAGAGTGTCACATTTTGGACTACGGAAATGCACATGTATTGACGTCTACCTGTCATTGACTCCCTTCTTCCTCCTTTACCCACCACAACCTCCATAAGCCCTGGAAAGCACACTGGGCAACATCCTCTGCAGCCAGCATCAACAGACCAGAACACGGTGTGTTCTCTCCTTGGCCACATTCCGCACAGCACTCCTGTTGGCCTGGAAAGCCCACCTCTCTCACCATCAGACCCAGCATGCCCTTCTCCAATAACCACCATGGCTCCCACCTCTATCCTTTGGACAGGCTTCCATCGGGGACATTTAGCACATAGCATCGAGATGCTCCATCCTCCTGTCTCTCTCTCTAACTGGGCTCTGAGCTCCTTGAGGACCGAGGCTGTGTTTTATTCATGTGGAATCCCAAGGACCAGCACAGAGCCCCAGGTTTTGCTGGTAGAATGAATGGATGGATGGATGGCTCTTCTGGGGCTCACCTCCTAAGTCTGCTTCCCTTGCTCTGTTCCCCACCACTCTGGGCTCATGACAAACCTCTCTCATATTTCTTCCCCCTCTTCAAAATCAATTTACAAATACAAACACTTTCATCTTTTAAAGGTATATTGTTTCTCTCAACTTCTTTCAAACTGTCTCAAAAGACTGTGTGTTTAAGGTCAAGGGTCTTGCATTTTCTGGGTAAGGGCATCTTTACAGCCTCTGCTTCCTCACTCCCACTCTCCTTCCACCTCTGGCCTCCTCTGTCTCACGCCTAAACTTATATTTCATGTTCACTTGGGTCTGAGTCTGGCCAGAGTCTGGAGGTTTAGGGCCTCACAGAACATTTCTACCCATGAGAGTTTCTGCAAGTCACATAAGCCAAGGCCAATACCAGTGGGGATGCTAAATAATTTGGGGCAAGAACTATTAGAGCTGGGCGTAACTGGCATGTTATTTTTTTAAAACAAACACAAGAAAAAATTATCATGTAATTACTTATTTATCCATTCAATTCAAATCAATTCAAACACTTATTCAATATCTATTGCATAGCATAATGGTTAAGAACATGGGCACTAGTGCCTGAATACCTAAGTTCAAATCTTAGGTATCTGTTCAGCTGTGTGACCTTGGACATATTACTTAACAGTTCTCCTCAGTATTCTTAATGTTAATAGGGTTCATAGGAATGTGGCAAAAATTTAATTTGTCATTATTTTTAGATAACTGGGTCCCATGGCATTTGATCCCTGCCCTCTAAGAATTCAGTCCTGGGAGGTTAGTAGAGAGATCTGCAAACAGGCAAAATTCTAAAATGCACAAGGCAACTGCCAGATTATGAATGACTCCTGGAGTATGCCACTTCCATGTCTTTGAATGTGTGCTCCCTCAACCTGCCACCAAAATGCTCCTCCCACCACCATCTAAACAGCCAAGCCATTTTATAAAACTCAACTGAAGCCTGCCTTTCGGGCCCACACAGCCCCGGGGACCTTCTCTCTCTCCTCTCTTCTGGCACCTATTACTTGCCAGTCTCCCTGGGCTGGGAGTTTCTTGAGAATAAGACCTGAATCTTGGTTGACTTCTTGCTCTTGGAATGCAGTACACAGAAAGAATTCAACCAAAGCCCATCAAATGAATCAGTGATCAGAGGCAGATGCAGGTTGCTAGGAGAGTTCAGAGGGAGGCACATGGGGACACCAGAGGGACACTTCCTTTTTCCCAACCTGACAGGCTCCGCAGTCTGCTAAGAAAACCATAAGAGGAAAATGTACTTCTATATTTTAAAATCCTTTTATTAAGCCTTTTCTTCACTCTTCCTACTCTGTTTATTTTAGATGAGTGCAGGCATCAAGATCAAAACAAACATGAATTAGTGGCCAAGGGGGTCAAATAAATTCTGGGAGAATCACAATACTAATCATAAGAGGAAGAGAATATTAAGGGCTTCACCCAGTGCTCTGTATAAAAGGTGCACTGATAAATGCTCAGTTACTCTTAAAAACAGTTGATGGAGAAGTTTTTTTTAAAGCAAAGTCTACACATTGTGAATGAAAACAAAAGAGCTTTGGAAGAGAATAAATCTCTAAGTAGAGAAGGGAAAAAAACCTCAGTTTCTCTGACTCCAAAGCCTATGTTCTTAACCACTAGAATACTCATGGAATAAAGAATCCTATGATAATGCCAATGACTACTGCACTTACTTTCTTGGTCCACGCTCCCACAAAGAGCTATCAGAAGGTCTTACAACATTACTTGACACAATACCCTAACCAAACATGTCCTTAGCTGAATGATGGGCCAAACCTTCCTTCTGATCTTCTTGGGAAATGAACCCCATTTCATAGCTTCAACTATAGGGAAATAGAGTGGAGGGGCTTCTGACCTGTTCATGAGTTTTCTATGTTGGGTTTTCCTGTGGCCCAGACACCTCAACTCAGTCATTTAATTTCCTGCTACTCCTGGGATGACCATCACACAGCGAGTGCAGCTAGGGCAAACCTGTCATCCCAAGAGTGAGCCGCCAGACACACGATGCCCAGCCTTTCAGAGCGGGGCGTGACTGCTCTAGCTCACCAAGTGGAAGCAAGACATTGGTTGGCCTATTGTGGACTCACTGTGTGTCTACAAACAAGTACTTTCCAACCCATTATCTCACGGAATTGTTTAAACAGCATTTCATTATATGAAATTATAAAATATCACACCATATATAATAACTACTTATTTACTTACTCTATTGTCTGTCTTTGCCCTCTAAAATGAAAGCTCCAGGAAGGCAGGGACTTGTCTTAGTCATTGCTGTATCTCCAGCACCCAGAACAGTGTCTGGCATATAGCAGGCACACAACAAATATTTTCATAGGACATAAATTAACATTGTATGATAATAATAATGATGATGATCATTAGCACTTTATATGCCAAGCACTGTTTCAAGTCCTTAATATACATTGGCCTAGCAAAGCCTCACAACAATGCTAGTTTGCCAATGATGAAACTGAGAGGCACTGAAAGGGTAAGTGATTTGCCCAAAGTTAAAATTGGTAAAGCCAGGATTTGAACCCTGGCAATCCTCATCCAAAGTCCCTATTAATAACCACTAGGCTAAATACCTCTCACTAGTCCTTACTTTTTAAGTGGTGAGTAGTACAAAGTGGGAGACAGACTACAGGCTTTGGAATCAAACACACCAGGCTTGGAATCCCAAGTCTGATATTTCCTAACCATGTGACCTTGTGCAAGTTATATAAGCAATGCTCTTTCTTTAAAATGGGAATAAAAATACCTGCTTCTTAAGGTTGTTGTAAGTTTTAATGAGATAACCTAAATAAAGTTCATTTTGCAAAGCCTAATACATACAAGTATAAAGGGTAGCTGTCATTATGATGTACCATTGTTAACTACATGGTACAGAGAGCAAGTGACATAAAGGAGTCTAGAAGAAAGAAGAATTATTGAAAAGTTACAGGTAAGTCATGGTGATCAGGAAAAGTACTCAAGATCTTCAAATCAAAGTTACAGAGGTGTGGTTGGTGAGCAACAGTAGTGTCAAAACCAATCTTCATGACAAGAGGGCTTTGGGTCCAACAACCCTTGCTTAGGCTAGAGGTTAACAGGGCAACTGATGGGAACCCATTATGGACAACCTAAATGACATCTAACTGTATCATTCAATTAACAACTAATTGCTGAGCACCTACGAGGTGCTAGACACAGAGGGTAATCTAGTCCTGGTGGTCGAGGTGGTGGTGAAACATAAACAAATCAACATGTGATTAGGCAGTGTGGGATCAATGATGGAAGGATGATGGCAGGGTTAACAGAGGAGGCTCTAACCCAGCGTGGGGGAAATTGCCTCCTTTGTGTCTCATGAAGCCAGGTGAAGAAAAGCAGAAGGATGTTTGAGACCAACGGCTCCGTTGGAGTACAGGTATGGAACAGCACACTGCAATTGCACAGCAGAGAATGAAGGAATGAATGGAAGACAGAGAGCTAAAAGATGGGAGGCTGGAAAGGAGAGTGGGGGCCAGGCCACAGAGGGTGTCCTGGTCCTAGTGAAGGTGGCTGGGCTTGGTCCTGAGCCACAAATCTATTACGTTGATATCTCTGAGACTGTGCATCTCAACTGTGTGCCCATAGTAAATACACTAGTTCCTCATGAAATACAAACAAAACGGCACTGAGAAAAACAAAGAATACATTATTTTTTTAGGTTCTCTGCCGAGTTTTCTTTGGGGCCCTATATTCTTCCTGAATTGATCACAGGTATTTTTAGCCTAGTATAGTTTATTACCACCTCAAGATACTGTTCCCCTTTTGTTCTCTATTGTCATTCTAAACTCAACGCTGTTCAGTAAGTGTTACTCTCCCTTCTCCAGCACAGTACCCTGCACAATTTGGTAAATATTTGCTGAATTGGGCTGGATTCATTGAGCGAGGACTATATAAGGAAGCAAGACTGGGGCCCAGGAGTAGGAGATTAGAATATCACAGCCCCCTAGCCCTCCAGAAGCTTGTACTTCTAATGATGCAACTGAGACATGCATGACAATGATATGCATACCCTGATGCCAACTGCAGGGTGTTGCATTCTTTCAGCAGTGGGCTTTTGCCTGTGGTGGGAGATTGAATCCCACACTTAACAGCATTTTCACTGGACACTTTGTCTCCTTTTCTACTAAATTCCCATAGACCACCAAATAGTTAAGTACATACTAAGCATTTATCAAAAGGATTTATTTAATCCTCACAACAACCTTGAGAGGTAGAAATCATTTTACAAATGTGGAAACTAAGGCTCAGAAAGGTAATATGACTCGCTTGAGGTTATAAGGTTAGAAAGTGATATAGTAAAAATAACAACTGTGACTATTATTATTTTCATTCTTAGGAAGCCCGCCTTTCATTTATCATTCTTCATATGTCTCTGCCATAGGATTCTCTTTTTATCCTAAGATGGAAACTGTTCTTTCTGCTTGAATGAAACTTGTCATTTATAATTTGAGGTCTTGAGCTCTGGTTGGCTCAAGTGCTGCCAGTTTTAGGAGATGCAAAAGGCAGCAAATTTTTTTGGGAAGATGGATCTGCCATGGTGTACGTAAGTATATTCTTTAGCATAAAGGTTCCCCAATCACCAGGTAAGAATTCACCCAACTTCAGTTCAACTCTATAAATTTTAATTGAATATCTACTATGTGTAAGGCACTTGTCCCAGTACTCCCAAAATAAAATAATTCATATGAAAGATTCCGTGCCTATCCTCTTGTGATCAAATCACATCTCAAGACTCATGCACAGTAAGACCTCAAGGGCAGCTAGTAAACACTCAAGGGTGGAGACCAACTGACCCGTTTATCTTTGTAAAGGAGTACAGTGCTAACACATTGTAGGCATCTTAATACATTTTCATGGAATTGATAAATCCTTCAAATTTTGCCCTTGGAATTAGGCCGGGGTTCAAATCAAATCCCAGCCCAGTCAGTTATTGGCTGTATAACCTTAATTTACCTTTCCAGACCTCAGTTACCTCATCCATAAAACAGGAAAGTAAACATTTGCCTCTTAAGGTTGTTCTGAGGATTAAAAGGCACAGTGTGTATAAGAGCTCAAGAAATGAAAGCTAATCTCATTATTTCTAGTCTCACCTCTAGGTCGCCTCCACTACTTATTATTGTCATTATCATTATTACTTTGTAGGTTCAGTGAGGTAGCACAACCAAGGAATGAGATTTGCTAGTTAATAAATATTTTGACTACAAGCAAGCCCCAGCATATACCATGCAGACATCATTAATTTTCAAAGATTTATGTGATACAATGTTCATATTAAATCTAAAATAATCAGATGTCATCCTTTATTTAATACATTGAAAGATTAACTAGAGATCTTGCATTGCATAGCTCTGGAAAAACCTGACTGGCTTTTTCCTTTGGGTAATACAGACCTCATTACCATCTAGAACAGTGTTTCTCAAACTTTACTGACCATGATCCAACAAAGTAAAAAAAGTAAGAAACACACTGAACACAGCAACTTCATATTACAACTTGGGACATAATAACTGAAACAAAAGTTTCATGAAATAATACCTACCCTTACTGAGTACCAGCCACTGATACTTTCTTTTCTATTTCACTTGTTTTAATTTTCTAAAGCTCTGGTCAAGACCCAGTAAAATAATTTTTGGCAAAACTAGAACCTAGTCATTTACTAATATTGTTGCCCTGTCAGAGTTTCTCAGGGATATAATTTAGCTGATCTTCTCATCAAGCTATTTTAATTCTATTCTATGTATTAAGAAACAAACACAAAAGGTTAGGTGACTTGGACTATATAGACTAAATGATAGACCCAAGAATCACAAGTCTTCTAGCTATGTAGTTCAGGTTTAAAAAAAAAAATTACGGTAACTTAATTCAATTAGCATTTACTGAGTACCTGTTATGAATCCAACATTGAAATTAAGAGCATTTCACGATCTCTGCCCTTCAGGGTTCTCAGGACTACCAGGGAGACAACCACACCTTGGTACATGCACTTGGAAGCCTGAAATGGGTATTTTTCTTTTCTTGAGGAAATAAACTTAATTCCAAATCACCACCACCCCTTCTGGCCACATGTTATCCCACAAAATGAGCACATGTACCTGTTGGTGAGAGAATGCAGCATGCTCCTTTAATGGCACATTTCTTTACAATCTGAAATAAAGTTGATATTTTTCCTCCTACTGCTTTTTGACACTGTCTCCCTAAAAGTAATCCTCAGTGTGACTCCACCGATGAGCATCATCATCATGACATCACACCGTGACCAGAGGAGTGCTGTAACACCGATTCCCTCTAAATGACCAGTACTTAATTTAGAAGCATCTTTAAGGGTGACTTCAGCGTCTGAGAAATCATGACTCAATGAGGAATGGTTTCAACCTGGAAAAACAATCAGGAAACCATAGTCCTCTGATCTAAGACAGTCCATGGCTACCAATTCAAATAAAGTCAAAACCAAGTAAAAAACACCTTAACCTTCCTAAACGATAGCGTCTACCTGTCTCCCCAGCTTTATCTTTATGCATCCAATGCAGCATTCACACCGGACTACTTATCAGTCCTGAAGCAAGTTCCCATCTCCGTGCCTTTACTTATACCCTTCTCTCCACATGGAATTCCCCTTTCTCCTAATTTTTCTGCCTATCCATCTTTACCTGCTCCACTCAAATGGCATTTCTTCCATGAAGCCTTGTCTCCTTCCCCCAGTCATGAGTATCTCCCTCTTTTGTACACTGTACCTCCTCTGCTGAGACACTGTTCATATTCTGCCTGTCACTGTCCTTACCCTCTATATCAGAATATGTTTTTAATACTGTGACATGCAAGAAGGCACCTAGAATATGGTTTACAGGCAATAGACATGCAATTGTATTTGCTGATTCCACACTGAAAAACTTAATCTGGAAAAGGAATTGTTTTTCCTTCCCTAAAATGTAAACTTTGGCCAAGCTGAATGTATCCCCAAACACTCTGGAGCTAGGGTTTCTGATATTGCTAAACATGTAACTTTAGGCAGGAGGCTGAGTTTTACTTTCTTTAAAAAGAATTTAGCTCTACCTGCCCTAAGTATACTTAAGAGACCAAACTGACACCAAAAAGCAAAAATTATACAATATTAAGTGAATATGAGATGAAATCTCCATGGTCACAGACCCATTACAACAGAATTGTGCTGGGAACAGCTGAAGTTCTAGAAATGCAAACTTGTTCTTCTGTTCTTGGAAAATTGACACAACCAATAGTTCAGGAATGGTCACTATGAAGCTTCTACCAACTTCAAGCCTATCGAAAATTCACCAACTAGAGACCTGTTTAAAGTAAGAGTTTTTACAAAAGTTCTTCCAAGCTAGAAATCTTTTTTCCTTCTTGCAGATAAACTTAAGCCATAGGTATAAAGCAGGAAGAAGCAGAGACTCACACTTTTGGCTGAAATATGGGTAAAATTTTTAATAATATAAACACTTATCTAGCAAGGAGATCCTAAGAATATTCACCTGCCTTTCCCCTGCCCATTCACCTGCTCAAATCACTCACGCAATCAACTCTTTTCAGACTTTCAATAATAGGCTAAACTAAGCAGAAGCATCTTCTATACTACCTTTCTCCAAATTCAAACCTCTCTTTCCACAGATATAATTCTGCTCACACAAACACATTCTGAAAATCAACCAAATTCTTCAACTTGCATACCACATACAAACCTATAGGGCTGCTTACAAAATCCTTAGAAGAACCTCGGCGAATCTTTGACATAGGTACGTGTAGAAAGAGAAAAGTTCTCTTGTTTGTTTGTTTCACAGTAAAGGGTCTTTTTTTTATAAAAGCATGGGGCCTGCAAAATGGTACTTGGGGGATCAGATCAGTTTATAAGCCCTTCCCCTAATTTTAAGAATTAAATTGTAGAAAGAAAATTACTCCTTTTCACATCCTTCCCATGATTATATGAAGTGGAATTCAAAATCCTTGGCACCAAAATAGTATTGTAAGGTCATGTTTTCAGTTTAAGTCTTAAACCTCTTTAGGGACTACTTGTATTGTTTCTTTGTCTGCACTGGTGACAGCAACAAGTCCCAATTTAAAACAATTTGTGAATTTATTAAAGTGTCTATTTATTTCCCCCTTCAGAGCTTTGGGAAAAAGGCACAAAATTAGGTTTGGCCTAACACCAGTCCTGACACCACCCACTACCCCTTCCAAACAACAACTACGTCAAGACCTTTGTGGTGATTTTCCTTCTCTTTTTTTTGCTTTCAAATGGGAGGGTAATCAATTGAGGGCCAGCATTCTGCTCCCATCTCCCACACCTCTTCAGTCAATCTGATCACTTCTAGAGCTGTTTGCACTGCCAAAGCCATCCATCATCCTGCCTCACTGTGCAGGAGGAGGAAAGCTGGTGGCATGTTAGAAAAATCTCGTTAAGCCACTTTTTGCCTCAACTTCTCCACCACTCCTTGAGAAACAGAACTTCAAAATGCAGCCTGTTGGGGAAACAAGAGGGACAGAGGAAAAAAGCTGATTTGGTGAAGAGGGAAAAAAAATGACGCCAAAGTGAGTCGGTTTCTGGGCCAAATAACTTGCAGATTGCAATATATGTATTTTTAGACAGCAAAGATGAGACCGTATCTATGAACTTTAACCCATATTTATTTTCTTTCTGGTTGACTTCTGAATTTCCTAAGACTCTTCCATGAAAGTAGAACACAGCACTGATTAAATTAATTTTATGTTCACCTTTTTTCTCCTTTAATAACTAACACCCAAGTTAATTCTAATTTCAAAGGAGATCATGAATATACCTTGTAAAACCCTAGAAGAATGCAGAAAATATAATAAAACTGCACAGTCCCAGAGAAGAATTGAGAACTTAAAAACAACTGTGTGTCATTCCCATCCTCTCCTGAGTTCTGGTGAGAGGATGGAGGCTATGAGGGCAGCATGAGATATCACTTCTCCCCAAAACATCTGGCACAAGTGGAAAGACTGACAGACTGGAGAACTAACATCCTCTAAGCACCTCTAATTTTCAGTCCTGTGTATGACTGGTGCCTTCAAATATTGGTTCCCATCTGATACAGAAACCCTGTGAGTTAGGCATTATCACCCCCATCTTAAAGACGAGAAAATTGAGGCTCCACAGCTGAAGCATCTCATCCATCCAGATCACCCAGTTACTAATCGAAATAGCCAGGATTCTAACCCAAATCCACCTGACTTCAAAGTCCTTTGCACATCCTGGTTTCTTAAAACAAAGAGCAGTCACTCCAGAGGTGTGCCCGAGAAGGTCCTCCAAGTCCAGAGGCAAACTTGCGGCTCCGTGGCCTCCGAGCTGGCCTTGCTAACAAAGACATAGGAATAATGGTATCCAGTAGAAAGAAATCAAAATTTCCTACATATGCACAAGTCAATATAATGCTTTTTTTTAGCCCCATCTGCACACTGGCCCTCTGGGTCATAATCACAAAAACCAGGTTGATTTCAAGATTGGAACCTTTTCCACTACAGCGGAGATTAAAATATAATCAAGCTAGAAAGTTATCCTCCCCCAAAGCCACCTAAAACAGAGCAACTCCAAAATAAAACCAATTTACATATTTTAGCCCAAATTAAAAAGTAAAAGCTAAGGATTCCCTTTTAATATCCTGAATAATAAATGCACATTTATGTAAAGCTTCCTTTGGGGAACGGTTACTATGAGGACAACTTTCCCAATATTATTCATAAATATCACTTTTGTTTTGGTGTTACAGTAAGAATCTGGACTTGTGGGAATTGTACTGTCTGTACCCAGTGCATCAACAGAGATAATTAATATTGAAGACATGTACAATATCTGGGATTTTAGATGTGTGGTTGGCTGCATTACAAAAAGGAACATAAGAAAGGATGAGTCAAATCTGGTCAAAATCACAAATTACAGGGATTTCGTCATTTACTCCATTTTAAGTGAGCACTTTCCTAATGAAAGTTTCATTAGCAAAGATTGTAAGTTCTCAGGCTTTCCACTACAGACTTTTAAATAGCACTTAGAGCTAAGGTTTATCATTAAAGCTGTATTTACTACTGCTACATCTTCAAAGGGGGCACTTGAGAAAAAAAAGTTCAACTCAGCCTGTCATTTTTCATGTAGAAAGCAAAACTCTAAAAGGTTTAGAGTGGCAGTTTTGAAAACACAGGCTACCTGAGAAGCCATTATCTGTACATCCCAGAGCACACGGAGGGTCATGGCTATCTATACCACACACACACACTGTATACAGTATCTACGTGTTTATGACAAAATAACTCTATGATTTCTGCTCCACTAGCAAACTTATAGTTTGCACAGGTGCTTGGTAAGAGGGTCACATATCTTCTCAGGTCCCTAGAGGGTAACATGGGAAAAGGGATTCAAAGAGTCATCTCTGTCAGAGCAAGGCATTTATATTTTTGTAAATTCAGATTCTAGCCAACTTCCATGGACAGCTGACAGAAAGACAGGTCCCTTCCAAACTGTCCAAATTTTGCTTTGTCCAGAGAGCAAATACCTGCACACGTGGAACCTTACAGACTAAATGTCCAGAACGTCTCTTATTTCTATCTTTTGGAGTCATGCCTAGACTCTTACAAACACAAAAGGTAAAACATTTATGTACTTGAATGTTCCAACAGATCTTTTTTCATAACTTGACACAAACCTCATTTTGTAATATCCAACCTTAAAATCCCTCACCCCAAACCTTATCTCTAATCACAGGGACTTAGTCCTTAATAATGTCTTTTGAGCAGTGTCAGAAGAAAAAGAAATGGTGACCTTGAATTCTATGTTCCATTAATGCATGTAGTAAGTCCTCAACAAATAGCATCTTCATCCAGCCACAAATGGTAGCTAGCCTCTACTATGAACAGGTGATAAAACAAGTTCAAGGGTGAGTTGTTACAAGAGTACGCAACAGAAGATAACTGATTCCCACAATAAGCAGAGGTGGTTTCAATACCACAAAGTGCAGAGAGGAAACCTCCATGCTGTGGTGTGCTTTGCAGAATTCGCCATCTTGGCTGGATTGTTTCTCTGCTTCCTCATATTCTGAAAATAGAATTGAACTTCTTATAGAAAAAATATTTATGAATTGTGTTTTTATAGTTTTAACATGAATAATTTAATACTTAAACTCAAGTTTAAATGTTACTTTTCAAACCAAGAGTCCAAGGGAAGTTATTTTCAGGAGAGACCTATGACTTGTAATTTTTTCATTTAAAAAAATCACATATGCTAGTTCGGCATTTTACTTTTGTGGTTAAAAAAGAAGGCTTTCCAAAAACAACAAAAAAACAAAAACGCAAGCACAACAAGTACACTGACCTTATTTCTTTAACATTTTCACTGCTTCCTCAACAAAAATTATTTAAGGGATCCTTTATGGCATTCAGCATTTCTTGATCTTTGTACAGGGGCATCCATGTTGAGGGGGAAAATATCTCTGGTGTTAGATACAACGAGGATCTGAATAATCTTCCCTAAAGCAAAAATAGTCAGTCCTAAAATGATCCATTAAAAGGCAAAATCTCAGGAATGAGGGTCATGGGGCAGAGAGAGAAGGAGACAGAGATAAAGAAAGAGAGAAAGAATAAGAGAGAGAGAAAGCTACTAGCCTATTAGGAGCACTGACACTGCAAAATTTATTTCTTAATGAATGTACAAGGAACAGCATAAATATTACCATTAAGCAGAGTGGATATGAACATCCAAAGCAAGCCAGCTAGCTGATTGCTTTCTCATTTTTTGTTCTTTTGTAACAGTTCCATTTCCAAGTGCTTGATTCTTAACACTGATGCTCCATAGCTATTGTGAGCACACTGCCTGAATACTTAATGAAGTAAACAACAAACAAAATGGCTCATCTTTGGTGCCCCCAGCTAGCATTCCAAACTGGATATAATTAAAGGTGTGAACAAGCAAGCAAGGAAGTAATGAACCTGCAAAGTCAAGGTTCTGAGAAATTATCGGGCACCCCACACTGCACCAGTTCAGATTTGTCACTCATTGTCTCTTACACCAGCAAGGTGAAGATCCACATGTTGGTGCCCCTCTCCACTCCTGTCCTCCAGTCTTTCTTATTTTCTTTCCATTTCTAGATGGCTAATTTATGACAATCACTGCTTGTGACAATTCCCACATGCCCACAAATTACCTTTCCTTTTACCCTTAGAAAGCCACTGACCTATAAAAGCCCTCTACCCTTAAGATATGCAGAGATTTTAAAATACAAGGATGTTCCTAACACACACACACACACACATGCAAACTCACAAAACACATCCTGAGATGCTAACTCAGCCACCTTACACCCTCCTGGTTTTTACCAACAGTTAAAGATTAGGTTCAAATTAGACTCCCCAAAGAAAAAGAACTCTCCTCCCATATACACATACATTTTAATTTGAGCCCAGCTCCTTGACTAGAAAGACAGCTTCTAGCTCACATGTACTGTTATGGATCTGCACATTACAGCTAAAGAAAGGTGTTTGGTTACTAATGGAATCTGCAGGGTTTGGATGTATCTTTTTAAATGAAGTTTTTAATTTTTCTAATAAGAGAACTCCACTTTCATGGGAAACAAGCCCAGTTTGGTTTTCTTTCCATTTTTAGATGTACTTGCAAGTATGTATACACATTTGGCAAATACCAAATAAGGAAAACCCAAGACAGGTGCAGGATTCTAGAAACACACCTGATTACATTGATACACACACAGAGTCTCCCTCTATAACATACACATACTTTCCACATATCTATTATATGAATGAGAGGATGGAGAGTAGGTAATAAAAGATTGACTTCACTTTCAAAAGGGGAATCAGTCAGTTCTGTACAATATGGCCCATCAACTGGAAAACAGTAAGGTAAAAGCTTAAGAATGCTTATGTCCCTTCATACCCCCAAAATTCCGAATGACATTGGGAAAAAAATACTGCATTGCAGCATTTGCCAGCGCACACTCATGTGTCTAGCATCTGCTAGCCAGCTCACCAACAAATGTACATATTAAGTGTCCAGGCATATAAATTAAGTGTCTTGGCCACAGATCATTGGAACTGATGAAGAAATTTATCAAGGCCAAACTACTTCTGTCCATATACAATGACCTCTATGAAGATCGCCATTCCTTACCTGCGGTACACACAGATAATTTATTTTGTTGTTCGTTTTTTATATTAAAATAAGGCATTAAGATGCCAAGGGCTAATTGAAGCAGCATTATCTCCCCATGCAAGGAATAGAATTTGGTCTTCATGTTGGAAGAGAATCCTCCACGGTAAGGAAAGAAGTGCAAAAGGAAGAATCCAAACCAAAGAAAAGGTCGAGCTTTGAAGAGACCCTTTCATTGTTCATGCTAACTCTGACTTGTGAAAAACACCTTGATTCGCCCACAAATTCTTGTAGAGATATGGAGCACACACACACACACACACACACACACACACACACACACACACACACACACACACACAAGGCACCATTCATACAATGATTTCTAGATCTGAAACTTCAAGCAGGTTATCCCCAACAGAAATGCTAAGTTGGAAATATTTGAAGTCTAACATGTCCCAAACCCTATTTCAAAGCTTGGTTTAGAACTAAAATCCAAATGCATAGCTCATTTTCTCTTTCCTTTAAAAAAATATTCTATTGTATTGTTATTACCTCACAATAATCTGGCCTTCCTCTCAACAAAATTCTTCAATAGTCACAGGACCAAGGGAAGGCTATAGAAGAGAAAAAAGTTTGAAATACTATCAAACATAAACAAGCCCATCTATATCTGGCCAGGAGGATAACTTGAATGAATGGCAGTTAGGAATGAATGGGACTGAGATCACATATGAATGTTTAAGTTGCTTTATTTTAAAAAATGAGATATTAAAATGACCTTGTAAATCAGCGATTCTTAGTGCAATTTTTAAATGCTATTTCCTCACCTACATTTTACCCTTTCAAAAATTTAAATATTAAATACTTTAACCATATGCATTATATGAACATTCTGATCATTAAAACTGCGACATAGTCAGGTATTTTTGGTAGAAATATTTCTAATCGTACTTTCATTTCTTAATAAACGCACACTCAGCCTTGTGCTTCCATAAAGGTACACCTCCACATGCAGGTAGTAGGCACTAATATTTTTAAGACAAAGAAGCAAGAAAGGTCAGCAATAGAACCACGTGTCTTTTTTACAACCCAAGACAAAGTGACAGTTCTTATGGAAATGATTTCCCCTAACTCAAAAATGCCAGAAAAGTCTCAGGACAAAAAACTGTATTAGAGACAATCAAAAAACGATTCTATTTTTAATAACAACTCAAGATATGAAAGCAAGGCACAAGTGTATGGAAAAAACAAGTTTGTTTATTTTTACTTCAAGAGTCAAACAAATCTTTAAAATCCCTCAATAAGAAGACAAAGCAAAAAGAATTATCTGTAAGAGAAAAATATTTGGGATGTGTGTGGAGATTTGTAATGGAGAGAGTAAAAATTAAAAGAGTATGTTCAATAGAGTCAATTATATTTCCTGACCTTTTAATATACTTCAGTATTTTTAATATCTCAATTTTGAGCTTAAAATGAGCTACCTGATCATGTATCTAATTTATCTTTCAGGAAGCAACCAGAACAGATAATCGTTTCAGTTTTTATGCTAACCTCCTATTCACCTAAGTACTGTACCTCTCAGCCTTTCTTTTACCCACCATCATGAGAAAAAGAGACTACTACTAAAGCACACTTAGAAAAAAAGCGAGAGATGCCTGTCACCCACTGCATGCGCGGGTCCCAGACGTTCAGAGATACTAAAAAAAAACCCCAGCTTTTCACTCCGTTTATGCCGAGACTAGAACCGGACTAAATGCCAAATGGAAGGCAGTGGTTGCAAGGGTGCAGCCTGATGCATCCTGTGGCTGGAGGCGTGGAGAGGGAAGCAAAGCAGAAGGACAGAATACAGCTTTTCATTAATTATTTGTAAAAGTAATTTCTACTCGGGATTTAAAATGAGACAGACAATAAACTCCCTGGAACTATAGTACCAACATCTGATTTAGTAAAAATACCAATATCACTTAGCACAAAATCATTGCTTAGGGTAAATCTAGTCTACCTATATTTCTCCTATGGATATTTGCTGGAAATTTCTAAGAAATCATTTGCAGAATCTATCGACTGTGGGAGTTCACTATTATGCTTCTGACAACTTCATTCAATATAATTCACATTTTTTTCAAATGGCCTCACAGGATTCCTTGCGATTTTTCACACGTACAATTTCACAGCAGGGAAAAGGGGGAAAGAAAAAAAGAGAGAAAAAAAGCAAGATTCCCTACCCTCCCTTCCCCCTCTCCTTCTCTGTTTGTTAAACCAAAAAAAAAAAAAGAAAGAAAGAGGAAAAAAAAACCAGGGGAGACAGAACAGATGCTTATAAATAGATTTCTAAAAATCACTGTAAACCAGAGTTAGAAATGTAATTAACACCTATTTATAAAGAATAATTAAAGTTGGGCTGGCCACAAAGAACAGCAAAGATAATCGAGGTCCTGTCCCCCACACCCCCCCATTTTTTTTTACACTGTTTGCAGTGTGTTCTCATGATAGCCACCTGCTCCCTACTCGGCTTTTCCTCTGTTCGTTTCCCCGGCAACCTTTCATTGGGTTTTCCTCCCAGCTATCGCTTTCAGTTGGGCTGCTCGGTCTAATCTTATTTGTTTTACACCCATCAAAACAAGCAGCCAGACAAAGGCAATCCTCTAAGAATGGGAAAAAGACCACAGCTTTGTTATAACATCTATACAGAACGAAAAGTCCTCCCCAGGCTTTACTAGCAAAAAATAAGTGAGATAGATATGAATTTACACCCACCCCTCAATACCCTTCCAGCTTTGAAATCCAGTGAAAGCTATTGCTGGTGAAATTCAAAGTCAAAGTGGGCACTCGTGATATCCGATCGTGCCATTTTGTGCCATATCTTCAGGGTCAACATCAGGCGACAGGCGCGGCACTCAAGGAGTTTCCCTGCTTCTTCCTCTCCCCTTTTTTTCCCCCAGGAAAAGATGATGCTAAAAATAGATTTACTACTTTGGCAGAAAGGTTTTCTACTTTCCCTGCCACATCCAAAAGTCCTGTTTCACAATTGCATCTGCTGGTACTGAACCTCACCTCCTCCACCCCTCATTCCCAGCCTTCCTCATCACTCCTAGCAGGAGACTGAAAAAGAAATGTGCCTTTAACTTTAACAGTCATGTAATTGCACTGAAAGCTCACAGAGGCGGTGGACACACCAGCCAGCAGCAACGGTGACATTGTGATTGTCAAAAAAGACACCAACCTTGCTTGGCTAAAATGTGTGTTCGGTGGGAGAGCAGTGTGTGTGCCTTGCATGCGTGCAGTGCCATTACACTTGGAGATGGATTCTGGTTTTCAGAAAAGAGAAATACTAATATACACACACACAAACGATCTGCACAGTGATTTATGATGCACAGTCCACCATCCTTACACACACACACACACACACACACACACACACACACACGGTTGGAATCTCCAAGCTGCCTTCCTCTTTACACTTACCATCTTCAAGCCATTCCACTCCATCTGTGATCAGAAGAAGATGGACCCTCACACAGTGTGTCAAAAGCGGAAAGGAACGTTATGTAAAAGCTGACATTCCTTCTTACAGAGCTGCTGCCCAGAGAAGGAAGCAACAACTCAACACGCCAGGCACCGCTACACATACAAGCCGCCTCCTCTTTTTTATGAGGTCATGACAGGAAACTCTTTGAAATACAAGATGCAGCATTTACTGAAGCCCAAATAAATCACTGTCTTTGCCGTTTTGACTGCGCAGTCCCCCGAAACACAGCTGCCCATCTCAACGTTCAGTATCCAGGAGCTGCCTCTTGAGCTTTAAATTTCCAGCATGGAAATGGAGAGATTCCTAACCCCGCTGCATCCACTTCCAGCCCCACAAAACCCAGGCACGTAGACAAACCCCCTCTCCCTGACAAAAAGAAAATCTTTTGCCACTATGGTCTCATGTAATATAACCCCTTTCAACAAACCAGCAATTATTTCAGCCCACCTCTCCCCCACCCCCACCTCCGCTTTTATGTTGAAGGGAAAATTGACAATGACCTGTTAAAAATGACAATTTATTTCCCCACTGCTTTTCAATAAAAGGACCTACCCGCACTCTCTACACAAAAGAGATAGTAAATGTAGGAACCGAACAGCAGCAGAGAACTAAACTCTTTGCAAGCATAAGACTGCTCAAGGTGTAGATGCTTTCCTTCCCTCCAGCAACACAAACAACAGATTACAAATCTAGTCATACCTACCATAACCATTCTTATTGGCAAGTATTGGGTCTTGCAGAGCTTCGACTCTTCTCTTAAAACTTGCAAAGGTTTCAGAATATATTTTTTAAATGACTACTATTGTTATATATTTTTAAAGATCCACAAAGCACAGTGTGGATGATTGTAAAGTAAATCAATTATTTTGGGGGGGGGGATGGGAGGAGAGAAAGGAAAAAAAAAAAAAAGAAAGAAAAGAAGCAGTGAGCTGAAACCCCCGATTCTAGGATGTAGATAAGAACAACTGAACAGAGCCTTGCTGAAATTGGCTCGAAGCTTCCCCTTTTTACATCCATTTATGGGACCATCTGTCAGCTGAAGCCAGGATCTGATTGGCTGGGGAAACGAAGGGAGGCGTTGCAACATCAGGTGCTATTTAAATTAGCTACTGCCAGATTGACGATGTTAATGATTTGGTGACCTCTACAACAACAGAGACCAGATTTCTGAACTGCTTCTTGTGTCTGGTAATTAAGGCCGGGCTGAAGCAACAAAAGCCATTCTTGTATTTTTACCTTTTCCCTCCTCCCAGCTCAAAAGTACTGTAACAACTTGAGGTCACTAGTGGCTTGCAAACCTTAACTGTGGGAGTATCCTCCCTCTCCTCTGTCCTGAGGTCTGCTCCACCCCACCCCTCTTTCAGAGGGCTTTTCCCATATAGAATATTTGCAACCGCCTTATCTTTCTGGACAGTTGCTTTCTAGCCAGATGAATATTTAACGATCTGCCTCTAGGCTTAAAGATACAACAGAAGCACTTGAATGTGCTAATGCAACTACATTTTAACTTTACTATTTCCTAATATTGCTGAATTGTAGTAAGTAATGCCACCTCTGCAGCTAACATGGCCAGCGTTTCAAAAGAATGCAAGGTTGAGATTGTACTTGCTGCATGAACTAGGTTCATACAAGTTTGCTTCAGAAAACTATCTCCTCATACAGAAAAAAAACTGCGGGGGGGGGGAAGGGGCAGCTGTCAGCCTCTACCTTTCTGCCTTCTGTCTGAGCTTTTCAAAATAGAGAATGATGAATTATTTATTTAAATGAATTTATTTCTCGAATTGGATAGGGGCATTATCTGAATTTTTTACGATCTTCTAAAACACATTCCCTCTTTCCTTTCCCTGCTGCTACAGAGAAAGGTAAAACATGATTTTGACAACAACCTCATTTCATAACTGATGCAGAGAGCTCATCTTGCCTAACTGAACACGTGATTTTGCTTCTCTCTTTCAAAGGATGTCTTTTTCTTTGGCCTCTTAAAAGACTTGCAGAGACACTTAGCAAATGTGTGGTGATGGGTACAGTTTTTCTGCCTGTGTTATACATTTCATAACCTCTACACCATCAAGCCTCCAGGAGTGTGGGTATTCGTTTCAGTTTTGATTTTAAAGTGGCTTACCTGAGGAGTTGGTGCGTTACGTCTAAAAGACTAATGTCATTATTTTATTTATAATTTAGTCAATTTGTTCCTCAATAAATACACAGGGGTAGCCAATACTTCTAAAGACATAATTCAACATAAGTTTTAATTAACCTTTGGCTGGAGTTGACAGCGAGATGAGACTGGGCATAGTAGAAATATAGGCCAAAACTCATACTACCTTCTGGGCTTCAAAGTCCAAGAAAAAATGGGTCCATGAGAAATTATTAGAAAAGAAAATAACTTTTACATTTTTAAAATTTACAACTATTCTCTCCAAGCTATTTCATGAACACACACACATAAATACACATGTACATGCTTTTAAAAATACAGATACACCACAAAACAGTATGTGCTGTGTACACTATATGAACTATTAGACTTGAATATAAACAAATCCAGATAAATGAAAATACATAAAATAGAAAAGTAAAAATGGTAAAAACTATAATCCGTGCAAATTGTACAATGCTGAATTAAGTAAACTTTTAAAATAATTTCTTTAGCAAGTCTGTAAGGAGACCTACCAGTCACAATAGTAATACAGAATCTGTTGCACTGTGTGCTAAGGATGAATGCACAGGTTACGTGGTCTAAAGAGCTCAGCATACGTATACAGGGCAGGTGCAGATGCCCCAAATCAACAGAAACTGTTAAGTGACATCTCACCAATATCACAATATTGTGAAAAGGAAACAGGAACACTGCCTGACAAATACAAATAAAAACAGCTCACTCTGGAACAAAATATTTACTTTGTATTTCCCTGGAGGTTGTAAGTCAGAATTTCTTAAAACCCTTTTCTCTCACCCATACTGATCTGAGCACACTTAGTGAGCCATTAATTAACACTAGGTATCTCAGAAGATATTCTGCCCACCTTTCCAAAATAGTAACTGTGTATTACAGTATAAATAATTAGCTAGGTTTGCTAGGCTAAAAAATCCATGCACTTTGTATATTGATCACTTCTTCAAAAACCTCCACTCTCAAGTCTTTCAGCAGAATCCTCAAACAAATGCACAAATGTCCTTAGAGGCCTTTTCTCTAAAGACAAAGGCAGAATCCTATTGTTGGGAAAAGTCAACCTTATTATTGCATTTCCAATAGTACCATTCATCTTTCAGAGTGAGGGGCTGACCGCTACATCAGTGGTGTGACATTTGTAAAGCAACAGATTCTCAATATATTATCTCAAGAATCAGGGAGGCGAGTCTCCCAGTCATGCATGATTTTTTTTTTTCCGCCACAATCGTCCACCACCACAGGAAGAAACTTGTCTCACTCAGGCAGATAAGGCAACCTAAAAATGATATCCCAGAGCTGTGGGGCTGCCAGCACCGCTGTATCCCTCTTACCATAAATGAGCAGTGTCTTGAGTCATTAATAACAATTTCCCTTAAAAGAAGTAATCTCTTATCAGTCAGCCCCTTGCCACCATGCACACATCCCAAAGGTTGCAGATATCTCAGCATCAGTCACCGGCAGCCAGCTTTTCCACACAGAGTCCAGATGGACTGTACCAGAAGCCAATTCAGCGTTAATAACTACCTACTCCGTGCAGTGGAGAAGCCTTACGTGGCACAATGGGCTAGTAAACAGCAGCCGGCTGAAACTGCAAATACAAAAAGACAACCAAATTCTTCAAGAGCTCCGAAAGGAAAGAACAGAAATGGAAGCAGGAATTATATTCCTTGACTTCCATGAGAAAAAAAAGAAGTGAAGTAGAAAAAAAAAAGAAGCCTTCATAAACATAGGAAAAAAAAATTAAGGGTGGGGGGGGGGAAAACAGATGCTGCCCAGAAAAAAGTGACAAAATATTACCTCATTATTTAACAAAGCAGCATTAAGCGTCCTGCTGATTTCAAACATCTTGCCACAGATTTTGTTTTAAGAGAAACAGAGAGAATCCTTTGCAAAGCACTCCGTCTGCAAAGGGTTCTTCAATTTTCTTGCGTGCCACGGAACAGTCAATATATTATTTCCCTAGAGTTCGCACATTAAAACCTCTAGTCAGTGAGCTGGATTTTCCCCTTATCTCACACACAGTAGACTCCTGTTACATGTGCTGTTCTCTTTGCAAGATCAGCCTGCCCCAAACATGGCTGGTGTTTAAACTACTCTTTAAAGTAACAGTTCACTATATAACCACCAGGTGGGTAGAGTGCACAGATTTAAATGAGCCATCTTCAAAGACTGTTTTTTTTTTTTTTTTTTTGCTTTTCCTCTTGGAATAGCTTTTGGGTGTAGAACGTGACATGAGAAATGCCAGTATCTTAACAGGCATCTTGTCTTGTATCTTCTCTCTGTATCTTGTCAAAGTAAATAAATGACATTCTTTCTCCTGACTTATTGCAAGGAAACAAAACAAAACACTATCACCAATTCTAATAGGAACTGTGAAGGATGAAACACAAACAAGCTTTGTTTCATTCAGCAAAGGATGAGCAAGGAAAATGCAGTCAACACAGAGCAAGGGGAAGACCAAACCCTCCATGGGAATATTTTCCTTTAGCAAAAAGAGAAAAATATTGACTCATGTGATAAAAACCCAATTCAGGAGTAAGCATATGGACGAAGCACATACAAGATGGAAGCAAGAGTTTAAGGGGGCAACTTTTCTTCTAGTAAAATATGAGGCTTGTTTCATAGGGTCTTTTGTCATAGGAAATAAACAAAAGCTTCAAAGTAAAGACACTGAAAATAAAAACAAAACAAAATCTTAAGTATCTCTTTTAAAAACACAATGATACAAATAGCTATAAATAACCAGAAGAACAAACCAATCACACCTCTCTCTCCAGCACTGTTCTTTTTCCCTAAGATCTGCCTCAAATGGGACATTTATGTCCTATACTATTCCAGATGCATAACTAACTTTGTGTCTCCTTTGCACAATTCTATTCCAATTAATCTGCTCCTCTGCCAGGAAGATATAGAATGTTCTAAGTTGAAAGCCCGAAGTGATGGGGGTGGGGTGGGGTGGGAGGGGAATGTTAAAAGGAGAAAAAACCACCTGGACAAAAATAAATCTCATCACTTATATTGTTACATGGTCTGGTTTTAAGGAGGATTTTATTACTTACAGAGCATGCATGCACAATTCTATGTTCCCTCAGTTCCCTCGTATCTATAAAAGAGAAACCAATACACAGAGATACCTGGGATTCTGTTTTCTTGGCCGGATAAAATTAAATCCCTGGAACTTCCACATCCTCCTGTAAGCACTGATGTCGATACTAGTATTTTTCCAGCCCATCTAAGCAAGCCCGTTTAGCCACACACAACAGTGACTGTCTCCTTCATCTTCAAGTCAAGCTGCATCACTTAATACCATTTAACCTCCTCGCATATATTAAGTTTCAAGTGACGATTTTTAACTGGGGAGTGAGAAGGAGGAGTTGCTCTCATCAAATTCTGGTTGTATGAAGTAAGCTAATTTGTACACTCACCATATGTCTTAAACACTAATTAAAAAATGTCACTTTCTTCAAACATTAAAATGTAATCAGCCTAGTAAATAAAATATTCTAGAGTTTTCTTGCCTTGGTGATAATTTAAAGAGTGTTTATCTTCAGGTAACCTCTCTATTTTGATTACCAAGGCAGGCTTTTGATTTGAGAAGGGAGTAAAGGGAGATATTGGGGGCTGGGGGATGGAGAAGAGAAAACCACTACTGTATGTAGCTGCACAAAGGAAAATAGGATGAAGCGGGTTTTTAAGGACCCATAGACTTGCTACCCTAAGGCAAATTCAGCCAATCAATACCACCCATTGACGGCCTACCATCTGCCATACTACCCAGTGATGTGGCTAAACAGACCTGCTCCATATGACCGTGGCCGGCTCATTTTCAGTTGATTAGGGCAGTTCCAGAGCATTCACGTGCAATAGCACAAAACTCCAAGTCAGACCGAGCCTCTCTTCACACAAGACCCTCCAAGCACAGCTGCAGACCTTT
This sequence comes from Manis pentadactyla, assembly GCF_030020395.1. Taxonomy (NCBI): domain Eukaryota; kingdom Metazoa; phylum Chordata; class Mammalia; order Pholidota; family Manidae; genus Manis; species Manis pentadactyla. The sequence continues at coordinate 39,749,763 of NC_080022.1, read as the reverse complement.
GCCTCTAGTTCTGGGGTGTCTGGATTACCTCTTCTTGCCCCTCAATCGAATTAGCAAAATGGGGTGGGAAGGTAAGAGCGAACAGACACTCACATATCCACACACATACAGAGAACTGCTGGTCCTTCTTCACTGTCATGCAGAAATCAGGAATTCCATGTGCTCTGCCCTAATGTGATTATGGCACACCATTTAAATAGTGTCATCAGTGACTATGACCTGACATTTTCTTGTGGTTCTATTTCTTTTATCCTCTCCCTCTTCCTTTGAAAAATAAACCTAAACTGCTGGTCTGCCTTTCTTTAGGAAAAAAAAATACTATCAGTATGCCCAGACAATAGTATGCTATATTTAAGGGCTTTTGATAACATTTGAAGCCTTTTTCTTTTGATGATTTGTGGTGTTGTTTGGTCTCTTTTTTTCTGAATCAAAATCAATCAAATCAAATTTTTTTTCTAAATTAAACTTTACAGGAAAATGAAAACACACCACAAAGGCAAAAAGATGTACCAGCCTTACACGGAGTTTACTGGAAGGGTAAGGAGTTCTCTGTCGATGTTCTCTTAGAGATCTATGACCTAACTGCATGATGTAGTTTTTCTATGTAGTTTTGCCTACTATGGATTATGGGAAAGAGCTAGAAGAACACTGCTGTGTGGGAAAATGTGACAAATGGATGTCTAGTCCACTTAAATTGCCTAAGGTTCACCTGTGTAAGTAAACTAACCTAAGGCTTGAATCACAGTTGATCTTCCTGTTTTCTTTCCATACCCCTAAGTCTTATGCTGGGACAGTAGCTGAAAGCAGAAGGTTTCTTTCCAGAACTAAAATATACTTTTTCAAATGTGCCTCTGACTGCACACTTAAAGCACTAAGGTGTCTTTCTGGGAAAGAAAATTTAAAGGACAGGAAAACTGCCTTACTTAGAAAATTCCAAAAAAGGTAAATATACATTTATCCAAGAAACCTAATTTAAGTGGAGACCCTGTCTGGACTTTTCACTGATATATTCCTCACCATAAACCAAGAAAACTCAGCAGGGTTGATGTGCAAATGCACAGACATTTCTGTGTATCCCTGCATTAAGGGATTTGGGGCCTTCGCGTTTCGGTTCAGATGAGCTTTCCTAAAAAACAAATAAACAGAAAAAAACATGAAAAACACCAAGAAACAAACAAATCCTCCCTAGGATACATATACATCTTTATGAATCAAAGGCCACTGAGCAGGTAAGTATGGAGTTACCATGCCATTAAAGGATAGTACTTAACCAGATGAATATGCTTTTGAAAATAATTCAATATAGCCCTTTAAAAAATTCTGGACTCATTTATAATTCTGCAACTATGAATAAAAAATAGATGTATTCTAAAAGGCAAGGAAGGTAATTTGTGGAAGAAGGAAGCAGTGGGAGAAAATGTGGAGGAGGAGGGAAAAGTAAAGGAGTGGGGAGGAGAGGGAGGAGAACAAATAAAGCAATAATAGGACTTATAAAGTGCAAATAAAAACTATCTTTAGCAGGAATCTACTGTATACAAAACATTGCACTAGGCACTTGACATGCACAATCTCATACATCAGGGTAGTGACAACTGTTACATCTAACCATTCTTCTAGAAAGGTGTTTTCCTCATCTAAAAGTAAGATCTCCCCTCCATCACTTCATGGAAGAATATGCTTAGTAAATCTTTGTTGAATGAATGGGGAAAATGGGCATAGAATAGAAGAGAAAGGAAAGGAAGGCAGGCATGCTCAATTTCTCAGTGAAAAACGACTAAGAGATTTCTTGGTGATGTGCTTCTAACTAGGCATGTGCTCATAATGTATCTCACTTAATCTATCTTTTTGCCTTTGAAGTAAATCTGGAGTGAGAGTGATACAAAGGATTAAAGCTGGAAAGCAAAAACATCTCAGAAGGCGGGCTGAGTACCTAGTTGAGCCCTCAGCCCCAGTCCCTACTTCCTCTTCCAAATCTGGCAAAATTCCTTACATGGCAAACATTGCATCAGTGAACTTCTATGTCCTCAGCCCCTTATAGCCCAGGCAGCACTCACTTATGGGGAAGGAATGAAGATCAACAGCTCCACTCAACATCACCTCAAAAATTAGCCTAACGTCTCTTTCATTTGTTTCAACTAGAGGTCACTGGACACCATCTTAGGGGAGAATGATGTGCTAGGTTCCCTAAGCCTCAGTTTCTTCAACTCTAAAGTGGGTACAACACTTCCTTTAAGGCTTGTTGCTAGGATTAAAACAGATATAGACTTCATGGAGGAAATGTTCTAAATGGTAGCTACTACTATTAATATGGAGAATAGCTAAAAACTGTATGAATAATTCAATCTTGTTGAGGAAGATATAATTCAGAGACTCTCAGAACAATTAGAGAACAGTAAGACAAAAATAAGGAAGAAAGCCTGAATAGCCTGTTCCTGTTTTATTGAAAAATGTCTGCTGCAGATAAACATTGGCTTAGTCTTGTAGGCAAAGTTCAATGCTAAATTCTTGGTGTGAAGAGTAAAAAAGAAATATGAGCCATAGTGCCCACTTTTAAGGGGTTTACAATGTGGTTGGAAAAGAGGCTTTTCTTTTATTTGTGAAGCTTGTAAAGAAGAATATAAAAAAAATAGTATCAAATGAAATATGGAAGAATAGTCAGTGAGGATGCCATCTGGAGTGATGGGGGAAGGCTTCATGGGAGAACCTGGAGCTGATGCTAGGTTTCAAGATTAACAGAACTTGTCTAGAAAAATGCAGAATATTTCATGTAAGAGTAGAGGTAGAGGAGGAGGGAAGAAAGTGGATATTGGCAACCACCTCATGTGAGCTAGACCCTCTGTGAGGTCTCCTTTCTATCTATTCTAACTTCTCCCATTTTTAAAGATAATAAATAGAGGACTATTATGACATGATGACTGTAGAAGGCCTTTTATTCAGTAAGTACTTTTATAAAAGAAACAGGAATTGTTTATTGAGCATCCACTATGTGTCCAACATTGCACTGGTATTTTGCCTATATGTCTCATTTAAGCTCACAACTCTTGAGATGTCTAACATGGAAACTAAAGATTAGAGAATTTAAGTGATGTGCTCAAGATCACACAGCTAGTAAGAGGCAGACTTATTTATACCCAACCTCAGTCTACACTTTTCACTATAAATATTACCTTATATAGAAAAGTGCAGATCTAGAGAAATTTGTGTCTTATTTTATGTTCTTCTGTAGTCAGAAACCAACATTCAGAGTAATGTCATTGGTGTCTGCTGACATTTAAAACAATAACAATTAATAAAACCAAAAACCCTAATTAATGCTTGCAATTTCAGTATTCTGCTACCAGGTGATGATAGAATCCTGGTGCTATGAAAATGACAAGGGTCACATTCTTGCCTGTTATTATTTTTTGTGTGTGCCAGTCTCTCCTCAAGCTCTGCAAGTGGAGGAAAGATGCCAATCTTCAGATGGAATTGTCTACCAAAGTCTAACACATTAATCTTTCCAAATATTTTTCAAATTTTATTTACCAAAAATTCAACTGTGAGCATAATTCTAAACTTCAACAATTTTCAAACAATTCTATTACAGATTGTATTCAAAGAATTATAGTTCTTTGTTACTTTCACAATGTACTGTGAGATTGCAAGGTAGAAATTATATATTTTTTGCCTTAGAATCCCAGCATTTAGAATATCAGTACCTAGAATATAGTGGGCACTCAATAAAAGAACATAAATAATTGATTCCAAATAGTTTAGAAAAACTTTTGAACTAAATGCTTAGGGCACAATTCTTTGGTACTTTATTCATGAATACATAACTTTATTTTTTGAGTCACCCTTAATTCTGGTTATTATATAAAGCTCTTTCCTGAGGGTGGTCATCAGCAAAGCATTTCTCTCATTAGTTGGGCATGTGCTTCTGCCTTGGCCAGGGACAGTCTACATGCATTGTAAGTCCTGCCCTGCACAGTAGGCCTATTTTACCTTTTCAACCTTCCTATGTCCAGGAACGTCGCTTCCTTTCTCTATGGGAGGTGAAGAAAAAACATGAAAAACAAGAGAGACATGCTATATAACTGTCAGAAAGAGGCAACTCTCCACTTGACCCTTTTTAGTTCTTCCCCTCTCTGACTCTGAAGCTGGGGGGAATGATTTAAGTACTTTTAAGCAGAAGAGTAAAGTTACACATTAGTGCTGAGTAGCTCATTTTCCCTTAGCAACCCCTTAGCAACAGCAGTTTCAAGTTCAAAATACCTTTTTGAAAAGGATCACATCTTTAACAAAGATGAGTATTTTTTTAATGTAAGGTTTTTGAACAGAGGTTTTAACATTGCAACCCCCAGAGCCTTGTAGGCTACAAATACCTATTGCATGCTAACCTGTCCTTATCGTATTACATTGGGACCATAATGATGTTGGGCTTCTGTAAAATTTCAGTTCCTGAAAAAGCCCTGGCCTTACTCTGAAATTATTCACAAATAGATAACTTTTATTTTATCAAGTCACCATTAGTGCTAGGTTATTATAGAAATTATACTTCAGTCCTTTTAAAAGGGTTATTGATATTGACCTTACTATTCAGTTTGCTCCCTTTATTGAGAAGAGTGAATAACTAAAACCACAGTTTAAAAAAATCTACATCAGGGTTTTACAAACTATATTACATGTACCCTAAGGTTCTGTGGACAGTTTAAAGAAAAATATAAAAAGGAATTCCAACTTTACCCTAAACTGATTTTATTATTTGACACCTACCTTGCCCACTTCATTGTCCATAACACAGATTATGGGGTAGTTTTGCTAGCCTTCAAAAACCCTAGGAATGTAAAATGTGTGCGTTATATATGTTATGCATGTCATTAAAACTCCCATCTTCTTCAAGAATTTTGAAACTCTTTTGTCATCTTAAAGGTTTCACAACTCAAATAATACATAAACTTCTGGTTGAAATTTGTTCTTTATTGTCTATTAAAACTTGGGTACTTGGGGCACAAAATTCATGAGGGTTTTGAACAGTAGTTTCAATGGACTTCTGCTCTGTTAAAAATTTCCTATCCAGAAGGACCGCAGAATCTTATGTGTGCCAATTCTAAGATATGGGATAGCTAAAAGACATATTTGCCCCCTATATCCTTTACTTGGTATCAGTAGATGCCATCCACCTGACATGAAGTTTTACACATTTCCATGGGGAACATGTCTAGAACAACAGCCCTTTCACACAGTAGGTACTCAGGATGGGTATGCCTGAAAGGTTAACCATTTTAAGCCCATAGGGAACATACAAGGAGGAACCAGTAGACCTCAAGGCCAGCTCCATCTCTACCACTGATAATACTATGACCTTGGGCAAATCAGTTCTCCTCTTTGGACCAGATCTTCTTGAGTAAATAAGAAGTGAAACTAGGTGATTTCTGAAGTATCTGCTAGCTCTAATATGTCAGAGTCCATAAATAAATAGTTTTTAATTGGCAAACAAAATTGTCTGCAAGGTTAACTCAGATTTGCAACTCAGTTATTAAGAATGGTGGAGTTATTAAGAAAGGGAAATCAAACTTCTGAAGGAGATTAAAATCTGCCTCAAATGAACAACCAGGTTAATACCATGTTCCTCCAATATTCAATTTGGTTACAGATTTACCTTAATAAAAGATAGAACTGGAGATGGTTGGTTAAAATAATTAAAACCAAAGGCTTTGACCAGGACCTTGTTCAAGTCCAAAGACTCTGTCTGAACTTTAGTGTCATCGTATTCAAAATGGGGACAATAATGCCTAAAGTTTTTAGGCTTAAATGAGATAATACATGTAAGACATGTATTATGGGATGTATGCCATGCTGCTAAGTAATCAAGAATAATGTTTTTATGTTATGTAGAAGCATGTGAAATTGTTTTTAGAGGTCAAACACAGTCAAATACCATGAATTTCATATGATTCAACCTATAGACATGCCAGTTTCTTCTCCCATCTTGCCTGGCCCTCCTTCCCCATGCCTTTATTCCTGCTTTTTCTTCCGTTTGGAATGCCTTCTCTCCCTGGAAAATCATACTCATCCTTCAAGGCTTTAAATTCACGAAGCAGAAGTAGCTGCTTCATTATCTGAGCTTTTACAGCAGCTTGTTCTTCCTGCCTCCACAGAATCAAGCTGGAGCATTACACAGTTGTTCACGGGTCTGTCTCTCTGAGCTGTTTTCAAGGTACTCCAGGGCAGGGACCATTCTTTCTTGTCTTTGTCTCCCTTTGGCTGAGCTCTGTGGCTAACTCATAGGTGGCGCTTGGTAAATATTTGTTAAAGAAATGAATATGTTCACATGGCAGTTTAATGCAGCCTTTCTTAGAAATGAATGATAAATAGATGAATCCCTAGGATGACTCAAAAATTAATTTTTGGAATCTGCCCCTTCATGAATCATTTTTCTGATGTGAGAAATCTCTGACAAATGAAGGTCTTTTGCCCTCTAGAAATGTTCAAATGACTAAAATCAGAAACTCTAAAGTAGAAGTTGCTCTTCAGGATAAATTCATCAAGCTGGAGCCATGAGCTTTCAACAGAGACATTGTTTTATTTTGCTAGAGATGGCAAAGCTCTGGCCACAGCCTTATTTAGTGATTATAATGTGAGGGTTTGTCCTTTTATAATTGGAGAGGCCTTCAGTCACAGAGAACTCCAGTAAGGACTGGATGATGTGGATGGTTTGGAGAAGAATAGAGTACTTCTAATGCGGCAGCCTGGAGTGTGAACTCTTCACCTGCCTACATTCCCACCCTCTACACAACCAGGACTCTGGAAAAACTCTAGGAAGTGCAAGTCCTTCAGAGACTTGATAGTATATTCTAAATATTATTTAACTAATATTACTGCTTATGTATAGATAGTAACATTAGTTAATATTTAATGTGTATATATATATATATATGTAAGCATAAAATTATATCACTGAATAATTATATATAATACTAGTTTAACAGGAGAATAAATAGTTCTGCATTGTAGGAGTACCAGACTATTTAGCCAGTTTGTAACTCCAGAGGATTTACTTCCAATTTTTTTCCAGCAAGTGCTTTTTTCCAAATAAAATGTTATGAAAACCTCTAATATATAAACAAATAAAATAGCATTGCTCTCCTGGTTAGGAAAAGAGTGGCTCCTGCTAAACATTTCCTGGGTCACACTTCCTGGGTCACACTTCCTAGGTCAATCGGAGGAACTCGGCAACGAGTGAGGAAGCCAGGCTCATCTAGTTTCAGTGATATAAGGGGGGAAAACTGAATTGGGAGTCAAAAGACCTGGGTTCTGGCACCAGTGCTACCACCTTTAGGTCCCAGACTCCTCGACTGTTACATCAGATTCAAAGCATTTGGTAATTGCTATCCAAGATTCCAAACAGAGTGCCTCAGTTTCTGGGGCTTCCCATGAACATAGGGTAACAGTGCTTACTCCTCTCATACTTTCTGCTTATCTTAAAGCATCAGTTTCCCAATCATTCTTCACTTACAGAAACACAAAGTTCAACAATTAACAGTAGGGACAGTCAGTGTTGATGACACAGACATCACAAGGATGCAGAGACAGTTTAGAAAATAAGCCTGGTGTCTTGTTTTAGCCTTCAAGATATACCTCCCCCAGTCAAGGAAAGTTTTCTGTAAGCTTTCAAGAATCCTGCCAAGAATCAAGTTGTGTAGATTCTACCTCCTTAACTTTTTTTATTCCCGGTGACGCTGCCTTGGTTCAAGTTTCTTCTGCATCTCTTTGTGGATTATTATCATCAATATATCTTTATCTCTGATTATGACTGAACCCTGCTAGCCAGCCACATGGTCTTTTCTAAAATTCCAGTCTAACCAAATTGCTTCTTTGAATATCAATGTCCATCCTCTTTTCTGCTGAGTTTTTAATGAGTGGTCTGTGAAGGGGTACCCAGCAGACCTCTAACAGACTCCACAAGTTTATAGGACATCGTTTCATGAAACAAATGTATATAAGTTCACTGTCTTCTTTTGCATGTCTGTTTCTCTTATTAGGCTTGAGCTCCTTGAGGGTGGGGTACATATGTGATTCATAATAAATTATGGATGAATAGATTAACAAATGCAACTTTCCCTAAACAAAACTGCCAAATAGCTGCTCTTCTCACTTTTAAGCTGCAGAAAGCTATGGGTAATTTCATTTGCTAAGTACTCTCACATAATAATCACTATTTATTGAGCATTTACTGTGTCAGTCACTAGTCTTAGCTTTTTACATATATTAACTCACTTAATAGCATAATAATCCTATAAGGTAGATACTATTATTACTATACCTGCATTGACAGGTGAGGACAACTAAGGCAAAGAGAGCTTCAATAATATATGTTGGCTTGTTATAATCATTCAACAAACATTTACAGTGTTGACTGTGCTATTCTCACAACCAACTAGGAGAAAGACAGGATATGTACAATCATCACTTTGAAATAAGGGCCAAGGAGATACCATGCCTCAGTCGTCCTTAGGGGTCCTTAGAGTTTACATTAGATTGGCAGAAGACAATGACACTTCCCAGTTTTCCCGACAGAATTAGCAGTTTCTTATTTGACCTTTCACAGAATTTGTTCCTCAGATTACTCCATTCCTCATGGACTTGCATTTACTGCCTTCCGTGTCTACCTTCCACTCAATTCTGTGAGCTCTTTGGGGCCAAGAGCCCATCTTCATCTATGTCCCCCATGACTGGCACAGCGCTGGTACCCAATTGAACTGAAGGCCACATGCTTTCCTTTGCATGATGCCATGCCCTACTAGCATTGCCTAGAGCTCACTGCTTGATTTCTGAATATTTTAAAAGCATCAGGCAGTTCCTTGGCACCCACTGTATACTGATTTTAGTGCTGGGATGGGGGATGCAACAAGAATGTGATATGATTCAGGATTTTGGAACATTTATAATCAGATTAGGGAGTCCAGGTTTACTGATGAGAGAAAGGACAGACGACAAGAGGGTACTTAATCAAGGACTAAATTGTGTGGGTCACACTCAAAACATTCTGTAAGTTTAGATAATTGAGATGTCACCATGGGCCCAGGAACTAGGGTGAATGCAAATATTACAGAGTTATCATCTTTCACTTTAGGCCAGCAATGCTGCCAGGGTGCTCTTGGGGTTTACCACTCTCTAAAACCATCCTGAAATATGCCAGGACATCCTTACATGGGCCACATTCTCTCTGGCTTCCATGCTTTTGCACAGCTGATGCCCTTCCTGGGATGCTCCTATAACCCTAGTGTGTCTGATGGTCATAAAGATTCAGCTCAGATATAACCTCCTTAGTGACACCATCCCTAAACCTCCCAGGAAGAACTGACCATGCTTTCACTGTGTGTCCAACCCTGCTCCTTCCCCAAATACATACTCACTGTATCCTATCTATAAACCCATCATTTATTTATCTATAGGCCCATTTCCCCTACTAAGCTATGAACTTGTTGAAGGCAAAGACCCTCACTCATCTCTGTATTATCTCGAGCACAATGCTGGGTACAGAGTCTGTGGACAGACAGATGGATGAATGGATCAACATAAAAAGAGAGTCAGTTATAATGAGCAGGAGTGCCCCATTTCAGCAAGAAAAGTATCAGCTGGTATAACCTCACATGGTCTAGTGAAAGAGTTTGGAAGTATAAAGATTTGCATACTAATTTTGAAGTCACTAGTCACTTAGGTGAAATCACTTAATCTTTCTGAACCTCAAGTAGTCTTATCTATCAAATGGGGATGAAGCATGAAATTCCCACCTCACATGATGATGACTAGTGTTTTTAAATGAGATGAAATAAGGGAAAGTGCTTGGAAGAAAATTGTTTCAATATGTCATGATTTTGGGGAGGGGAATGTAATAGTAATGCTATCTGGAGATATTTTTAATGGAGACCAACACTTTTCTTACTTTCATATTGACAGATGGGTATGCTTTTTCTAGGTCTGTTAACAGAACAAATAGGTGACAAACTTCTGTGTGAGGAGTCTCTGGGGTGAGTGTCTTTTTCTCTTGTTAGATAGGAGAAGGAGGATTTATGCTCTTTATGGGTCCAGGGGTTTCAATTCTCAAGGTCTAAACATTTTTGATGGCCTTGAACTAATTTTGGCCACTGACAGAATGGGAGTGGAAAAATCCCCACCACATCTGCCTTGTCAGGGGGTGGAGGAAAGAACTTTCTAAATAGTCTCATTATTGGTCCCAGCTGAATTCTGCTCCTGTTCCATGATGCCAGCAAAAGCATTTTAGTAAGATGCTGCCAGCATCAAAAGCAGATCCACTTACGGTTTCCTGTAAGCGTATCTGCAATGGCAGAAGGTGGCGGGTAGCCAGGTGTGAGCGTGCGTGCTAAAAATCTCCACTACGTCAAGCTGCAAGAACAATTTATGAAATGAAATTCAACTTTCTATTTCTACTCCAAGAACTCAGTTTAAGACACCGGAAAATCAGCTGGGTAATGTGGCTCAAATCCTCCACTGCTTTACTGAATCAGAGAATCTGAGAGAGAGAAATGTCTTCTGCATTCTTCTAGCTTTAATGTCCCCCACCCCACCCCAGCAGGACATTTAAAGCAAGAGGTCACTGGACTCAGTTTACATAGCTGCAGTGAGAGGGAGCTCAATCACTATTTCTCTAATAATTTGCCCAATTTGGGATTAGCTCTGGTCATGGGGCAGGGACTGCCATGTGTCTACCAAATTCTGTTTCTTTTTCTGCCTGGCCAATCAGCTAGACTACAGTGAGGCTGAGTAACTGAACTCTGGCCATTGGAAGTGATGTACATCATTTCCAAGTCTGGTCCTTAAGCAACTTCTGTATGATGCTCATCTTCTCTTTTTTCCCTTGCCTAGAATAGATGCAGAGGGTTCAAGGAAGAACTCCCAAGCCCTAAAGGAGAGCAGAACCGCTAGATGGGAGGGGCCTGGGTCCCTGAATGACTATGTGGGTTTCAGGCTCCTGCAGACCCATGTTGACCAGTGATACAAGCAAGAAATACCTTGACTGTGTTAAGCCCTGAGACTTGAGGGTTCCTTGTTACAGTAATTCACCTATTCTGACATACAGATTGTCCAATTTTTTTCAAATGGTAATACTAGTCTAAGTGCCTTGGAAGTTACAGTATCACCATCTCCCTTAGAAGTCTTAGTGGCACACTTTGCATGGGATATTTTAGTATGGCTCTGTGTATTACTAGCTCCGGGCACATGATAAGCAATAGCGCAGGAAGGCAGGGCAAGGGGCTGTGGAAAGGATGGAGAGGTAGGAAGGCCACATTTTCTCACAGGCCAGACGTTTTAGGCATGTAAGTTTAAAACAACCCTGCAAGATAGACAGAACCACGACCATTTTAAACAAAAGGAAACAGAGAATCAGGTAGGTTGATGTACATAACCTCTGACAGCCTGTGGCCTCTGCTGTTTTCCACTGATCTCAGCACCAGCACCTTCCAACTGCCTCCTGTGGACAGACCTTCTCACAACCTCCACCTGCCTCTCTGATGCCCAAACACCAACCTAAGAATCCCTGTTACTGGGCTTTCCATGCTGGGACCCCAAATGCCAGGTTTTTACATGACTTAAAACAACAACTGAGTCCCTTGGACACGGGGTTTTCCCATCTGGCTGTTCCTCTGCAGGTGGCCTTAGCAAAGAGCTGTGTTCTTCTGCACCTGGCCCCATCCTTCCCATCCCTGTTGGCATTGACTGAGAAAATGCACACCCCGTCTGTAAGCCCATTCTAACTATAGAAAGGGCGAGAAAGATCTTTTAAAGAACCAACATTTGAGAGAATGTTGAAATTAAATCAAAGTTTCAAAAACGTATACCTATCAAAAGTTTGACTAATTTCTAAAATCACATTAGAAACTATGAAGATCATCTTGGAATCACAAGCAAACCCTTCAAAGATAACAATTATCTCTTTGACTTAATTTGGCCAGTTTTAAAAAATCTGTGCTAGGTGCCCTCCTCTCTGTCCTCATAGCCTCCTCTACTTCCTTTCCAACATTATAGCACACTGTCCTTATAATTATATAATTAAATATAATAGAAATACATAATTATAATTATATAATGCAACATTCTAGCACACATTTCACACTGTAATGATTGATTTATGGGTCTTTCTTTCCCACTACAGTGAGAGCTCTTCAAGGCCAGGGACCATGTCTGATTCTCTTTATCCCAGTGCCTAGCAGGATGCCAGAGAATCCTTGAAGAGCTGGTCAGTCTCAGGGTAGCTGATAGTCACAGAGCTGCTCAATCCCTTTGCTATGGAGCCCTTAAGCTTCACTTTGGGTCGGCATTATTGGCTTTAAAATGGGGCTCTGGCTGTATCCAGCCAGCTTCACAGAGTAACTACAACTCTGAGTAGGAGGCAAATACAGTCATTTGATTGGATCTGAAGCATCACTACCACTTGCCAAGGTTTAACCACTTATTTTGCTGTCTAGCACTTGGAGAACGAGGTCTGTGGGAGGATGTGAGAGATGCTGGTTGGGTCTGTGGGTGGATGCCCTTCTTGTTTCCTGGTTTCTAGTGTCCCGAGTGACCCCAGGAACCTGTCCCTCTTTGGAGGTGGAGGATATTTGGTGGTTAACATTATGGAAGTAGCACTGCCACTCAGCTAACCCAGAAGACCAGTTTTTGGCTTTCTTTTATTTCGAGAACTTTATGAGGCATAAGCCATACATTTGTAGATCTCATACTTTACCCAAGGTTGCACTGTTAAATACTTGTCTCCAGTTTGGACATCAGCTGGATCTAACAGTGCAAGGACACCAGCTTTGCAGTGGGGAAGATGGAGAAGCTCAGAATTTTGTTAGAGATGCTTGTAGAAGAATTGGTCTATAGAGAGAGGGGATGAACTGGATAACCTCCTAAAAGGATTCATTGTCTCAGGAGTTAATGAGTAACTTAGCATGGCAGGGAAGACAAAACCAGCACAATAATGTGGTTCAGGTATAATGTACAATTACCTTTAATTAAGTGATTTCTGGAGCCAGAAGTGAATTCCCAGCCCAACAAAGACCTCTGACTGCAGTGACATCACATTGCTCGTGCATCCTTTACTTGTGGTTCAGTAAAGGACAGGTCAACTTCTGTACACCAGTTCCATTTGTGAGCCAGGATATTTCCAGTCAACAATAATTATTTCTTTCAAGTAAAGCAAGTACTCTAATGTGCTGACAACTTAATGCACAAAAGAAACTCACAGTATCAAAGGAACCATCAGAACAATTTTTCTAAAGCATAGATCTTCCCCAATGATCTTTTAATTTGCATGTCTACTGGGTCTATGAACCAGAAGTTAATAAGACAATAAAACTTTTGTATTAGTCATCTTAGGCTGCCATAACAAAATACTGAAGACTGAATGGTTTAAACAACAGAAATTTATTTTCTCAGAGTTCTGAAGGCTGCAAGTCCAAGATGAAGGGTGCCATGGATTCTGGTTAAGATGCTCTTCCTGGCTTGCTGATGCAATTGCCTTCAAGTCAGTTGTGTGCTTACATGGCAGAAAGAAAGATCTCTCTCCCTCTTCCTTTAAGGCCACCAATACTATTGGATTAGGACCCACCCTTACAACCTCATTTAATCTTAATTACCTCTTGATAGTCCTGTCTCCAAATAAAGCCATACTGGGGTTAGAGCTTCAACATATGAACTTTGGAGGGACACAATTCATTCCATAGGAAATTTCATGTAGAAAATTCAGTTTCTACTTCAGGTGGTTATGATTTAGTGTGAATTGTAATCACTAAGGTGAAATTTACAAATGTAAAAACATGTTTATCCTCAATGGGTTATTTTAGGTAGGTTTTTCTTTTAATATACTAGGAGATTTATTTGCTTTGTTTTTTGGAACGAAAGTTGTAAAGTATATTTCTCTGGAGATTTGGGAGCAAAGAACACTAAAGTACTGGAGTGGAAGGTGTGAACACTGAGCACCTTTACTCTAACTAACTAGTTATGTCATCTTAGCTAAGTCCCCAGCCCTCTTTGTGCCTCTGTTTCTTTATTATAACAAGCTGGTTTAAACAAAAAAAGCACATTAAGTTAAAATAAACCATGTTTTACAATTCCATATCTGGTTGGTTGTTTGGGGGATCCAAATCAGTATAGTGATTAGGAAAAGAATCTCCTGGCCAAAATAAGGAAAATAAAGGATGATACAATAAATATCCTTAAACTGTGGGTTCATCTTCTTCAGTTTTAAGCCCACAAAATAATTGATTGCCTTTTATGCTCACCCTTTTCCTTGGTACTAGCATTCTCCTTTTGGAAAAGCAGATGAGGACACTCATTAGCATTTGGGAATCTCTCCCCTTAGCTCAAGAACAGCCAAGGCTAGGGAATGGCTTGAGGGACCCAGAAAGAAGGACTGGCCTTGGCTCTGCACAGCCCTGAAGACAAACACTCACACTACAGCCACCCCCATCCCACCCCACCCCATACCTTCTGGAATACAATACACAGCCTTCCCTCTCTGAAAAGTAACAACCAAGGAACGCAGCACAAAATCCAGTTATTGGAGGAGAGGGAAGCACCACTCCCAGGACAGCAGGAGGGAGGGTCTGGGAGAGCTCATGGGAAGAAGACCTCTGAAAATGTATCTCTTACATAGAATCAGACTTCTGGCTTAAAAACGTTAATTCCATTACAGAGAGCCACTGAATAATTTCCCAAGGATTCCCAAAATCTCTTAAGTCATAAAAAACATCCTTATTATATTAGTATGACAAAAGGTTCCTCTGCATACTATTCCAGGAGATAGCATGGAAAGCATGAAAAAAAGCTGAATAATTACAAGGAACTAAACAAAGGAACAATTTTTAAACTTGTTCTACCTTATTTTGAAATTTATTTTTTTCAAAGCCGATTTGGAAAAAAGTTCACACCAATTCTGGAGAGAAGGTACTACAGAATCAGTTATTTACAATTCAAACAATTACAATGTTCCTTTTTAAAAAATTGAGGTACATATAATAAAATGCACAAATCCTATAATATGCTATAACAATATTATATATGTGATATGTGATATATCACATATAATGAAATATATGAAGTATACAGCTCAATTAACTTTGCTATGTGTATACACTATCAATGTTCCTTTAGACAATTACAAAGCATCTAAACAGTATCAAACCATAAAACAAGAAAAAAATATGAATAACCATTTATCTGATCTTGGACTTCTCTAAGCTTAAAAGCAATTAATGAGGAAAAGTATTGACACAACTGATCGTGTAAATTCAAAACTTCATTAAGTCTAAAACAGCAAAAATTATAAGGAAGACAAGATGGAAAAATATTTACCACAGATATAAAAAAGGATTACTGCTCTTACTATTTAAAGCACTTACATAAATGTACTATAAAACACATTAATAGACTCAGACAAAACACATGAACATTTACCCAAAAGAGGACTTCCAACTGGTTAACAAACACGTGGAAAATATTCAACCTCATGAGTAGTTTGAAAACATTTCAACATTAAAACAATACTGATAAGGGAGGTCTCAGTACCTGCCTTCCCCTTCGCTGCCTGCCTGAGGAAAAGGCTTGGAAGAAGTAAATCTTGTCAGGTTCAAGAGCTTTTTATTGTATCATGGTCTCAGAGGATGAAGTTTTTACCATGCTCTGCATTAAATATCAATTTTTATAGTCTTTGTTAATTTGATAAATGTGAATAAAAATGGTACCTTATCTGTCAAGGAGATGATAATTGAAATGGCATTTGGACAGGTCTGTACCAGCAAGGATAAGGCAAATAGTCTTTGGCTCAGAACACATTCTAATGCAGATGTAGGCAGGGGCAACCCTATTTCAGGTTCTGGCCAACTCTAGGCCCAGGCAAAGAACCTGGATTATGGGGACTGAAGATGAAGTCCATCTGTGCACCTCTACTTGCCACTGTTCTGTACACTTACATTTCCTTACAAGGAAAGGGGTCTAAGAAGGATTCGGGTGTTCTTGGAACTCTGGCCAAACATCAACTTTATATCATCCCTTTATCAAATGAAATTCCTTTATTCATTCTACAAAAATGTGTAGTCATCACTTGAGTCGCCTATCAAAATAGCTAAGAGTTTTCTTTTTTGTCTATTTTACTTCAATTATTTTTAAACCATTTTACTGAGATGATGGTTTCATGGATGTGTACTTAGTTAAGACTTTTAAAACTGATCATGCTGGCAAGGGTGCAATGAGACTGGCACCCTCATATAGAGTTTGCAGTCAAACACGCTGGGATGAAATTTTTCCAGTAATATGAAGCAAGACCCTTAAAAGTGTTCCTACAGTTTGACCAGCATTTGCACTTTCACAAAACCACCACAATAATAAAGTGTTTTGTATACAAAAATGTTCAATTTAGAATCATATATAGGTCCATGCTTGGCTAGGCTTTCAAAGTGGAGGTGACACAAGGATACAGTAAAAAGGCAAATAACATCAACTAATGGTAAGTTGTAACAAGTACTATGAAGGAAACCCACAAGGGGTTAAGAAAGAAAACAGGACTTCCTTGAGACAGACATTTAGGAAAAGCCTACACATTTAAGCTGGGGTCTAAAGGATGAGAAAAACCTAACCATTTGAGAGTTGAGACAAAAGCCATTGAGCCAGAGGGATCGGCCAGTGCAAAAGTCCCAAGGAAAGATCATTCTTGGCTTGTTCCAGGGCCAGACAGTAGGTTCAGTGAATCTGGAGAGTGGCATGCATGGAGGAAGGAGGTATGAGATGAAGTCAGAGAGGGAGGCAGAGCTAGATTATACAAGGAAAATGCTTATGCCATTATGATATTATGTTAAGTGAAAATGGGAGGATTGAAATTTGTGTTCACAATATGATCTCAGCCATGAAAAAATATGCATAAAAAGAGACTTAGAAGAAACATACTAGAATGTTAACAGTGGTTATGTGGGAGAGGCACAAAAAGAGTACTGGCTTCATATCTAGGAAAAAACAGTGTTACATCTAGGCTTCACTACTCACCACTTCGGAGGACAGTCATTTAACCTTTCGAAGTCTTAGTTACCAAATCTATAAACTTAGAAACATGTCACCTATCTCACAACAGTGTCAGATACACAGTAAGCAGGCCTTACTTAAAGAGCAGTTTTTATTATTACTACAGTTACTCCTGGATAACAGGATTATGGGTGATCTGTCTTCTTTATACTGCTTTATATTTCCCTAATTTTTAATGTTTCTTTCATAATCAAGAAAAATACAAACTGTATTTTTAAAAATGTTCTGATGGCCAAAGGAAAATGAACTACCCTGTGTTAAATCAAATGCCTTTCCACTGCAACAAATGCATTTCCATTGGCGTACAAGGCATTCATGGCAGCCCCAAACACTGAGGGCAATGCAACATTTATAAGGGACCTTTAGCCATAAAGGTTCAGCTATGCAAACATGCCAAGACTCACAATTAACTTGAAATATCAAACAAGTTGTTACTGACCTTTTAGGAGTGCCAACAATGCCGAAGGTTCTCTACAAAATACAAAATGAAGACACATGGCTGCCCAGTTTGGACCTAAAACAACCTTGAGAAACCTTTAAGAAATAGCACAGTATGCCTTCTTTTTGCTTCAATACATATGATTTCTTAGAAACTAGGTAGATGCCAGTTAGCAGTTTCCTGGAGAAATTTTTGGTTTTGTAAATTACTTCCTTGAAAATGGAGTTTTCACCTAAAATTCTGTTTAATGACAACAAAGTAGACCAGTGGACCTAGAAAAGGCTGATGAGCTTTGGTGTCTACTTGCAGGTACCTCCATTGATGTTCATCCAGAGAAAGGGAGCAGGAAGCTTTAGAGTCAGACACACTTGGATTAACATTTTTTTTTTATAGTTCAACCTTGATGACTGTGGATGACTTAAGTGGTTATACAATCTCTTTAGGTATCTGGTTTCCTCACCTGTGAACTATTTTGCTGGGTTAGTAATAATGCACCAAGGAAGCCTGGGAGAGTGCCTGGTACCTGGTAGGTGCTTAAGAAATTCTCTAGGGGAGGTTAGTTCCTGGCTGCTGCCTTTTACCTTTCCCCACCAGAAATGCCAAAATCCTACGGTAACCCCTGTTCAAAGGGCTGGCTCTCCCTGTGGTTCATCACTAGGTACAAGGCACAAATGGGAACTGATCCATAAATGTGAGTGGGTAGGTACAACGTTAAATAGGTAGACAGGTAGGTAGGTACAAAGACAGGAAGGGAAGGAAGGAGAAAGGAAAGTCTATTCCATAGATAAACATCAGATGCTAATTCTAATGAGCAATCATGTGGAAACAAGATGATATCTTTCCATCCCAAAATCAGAGAATGAGGTCTAGAAAGAGTGCTTTCATGGGACAATGGTTCAGAATATCTGAAATCATGACTTCTAAAGAAAGCTGCCATAGTTGTGGAAAAGTTCGTGCCTGCTAGTGCTTTCTTCAGCTTGTGAAGGCATGATAGTGAAAGCTGGTATGCACCTAACACTTCACCCACCAGAGACCTCTCTTAACCACACATGGCCTTGCTCCATGTGCTATCATAACATTCACTCTGGGTATTCTAACATCCTTGCTCCATGTGCTATTATAACATTCACTCTGGGTATTCTAACATCTTGAAGAATCATCTGATTCACCAGACACAAACTGAATTCAGTTTGGGCCATGTCTCCTATACTTTAATCCTTTAAAAATCTGTAATTATCTACATATGGCAGCTTGACTAAACAGAACAATGGACAACCCAGAACTCTGCTCTCCCAGCCTGCAGAACAAGGTTTATGATGTTTTTAGCTGCCAGCGCTGGGCTCTTTCAGCACCTCCACCAGAGGGCAGTCAGGGGAAAGTTTTACTTCTGTCTGAAAACCTCTCCTTAGAAGCTCTTCTAATCCTAGGATCAAAAGACGATTCTTCTTAAAACCAAGAACCAAATCAAATATCGGATACATGAAGTCTCGCTTTTAGAGATATATAATTGAGTATTGACTCTACAGGATATAAGTGTAAAGGAAAAGGACTTTGTGTATAACTTTTCTTGTTCTCTCTCCTGACCTACCTCTCCAACAGGTCCATGAACTCATTTGCCTTCCATTCAGTGGCTCACTGGAAGTAAAATCTGTGCAGTGGCAAGTGTCATTGTGACATTGTGGGGAAGACAGGGAAGGCTCCCTCGTGGAGGTGACATTTGAACTAGACTTGAAGGATACATAGGCAGTGAAAAGGTGCTCTGGGGAAAGGAAATGGCATGCTCAAAGACAGCAGCATAAAAGATCTTGACATATTCAGAGAACTAAAAGAGCTTTGCTAAGACTGTATATTTAATGGTAAAGGTGTTAGGGGGTTACAGAAGGTATTTCAGTAAGGAAGTGACACAATGAGATTTGTGAATTAGAAATATACGCATACATATATGTTTGTGAGAAATCATATAATGATGGAATTCACAGAATAACTGCTTGAGTATATCTGTGTGTGTGTGTGTGTGTGTGTGTGTGTGTGTGTGTGTATAAGAAAGAGAGACAAATAGATCAGCAATGTATTATACCTTTGAACTTCTGTACTTTCTTTCAATTAAGCAGCTGGTCCCTGGAATTGACTCAGAGTTGCTCAATATTCTTGATCTCTGCAACATTCATCTTTCATGTTGATGGCTTTTGCCAAGGTGTTCTTATGTCTGAGCCCTGCAAGCTGACAGAGCTGACTGCAGGGTCAGTACAAATTTGGGAATGCAAGGGCTGGCACTCAATTATATTAAATTAACCTCACTGATGGGAATGGTTAATGTTAGCAATGTTTAAAAACTGCACTAGGACTTAGGATTTCTTGGAGTCTATATGGAATATAAAACATGAAGATAGATAGTCAAGAAAGTGCTTCCAGCTGCTCTAACCATCCCGGATTAAGGTCAGAGTTCAGAACAGCCATTTCAGTGGGAAGGAAATCAAATCACACCAACCCTAGAGGTTTTAAAATAGGATGGCATAAGCACTTTTAAGACTAGATTAATAGAAAAAGAGAGAGGGGAAAGGGTGTCTTTTGGGAAGTGAGAGGAATAAAAACAAGGGTATATACTGACTTCATGATTCTCACCAAGAGCCTATTCTAAGAAAATAGACTCAATTAAGTTGATGAAATATATACTGAGGCCCAATATTAAACAATAAATAAAACCTTACATTCGTGTAGCACTTTACAGTATGCTTTTGCATGTATCAGCTTTCCAATAACTGTGAAATGGCTACTGCACTGGAGGCCTGATGAGCCACTAAGATCCTCCTTCAGGACTGAAGGACTTAGTCCCCTAGACAGCCCTCAGCTGGCTACAAAGAGTTGTCTCCTTCAAGGTCATGCTCCTTTCTGGGGCAACCCATAGCCAGTGACTAGTCGACGTAGGGTATAAAGACTTGGCACCCGTAGGGTATAAAGACTTGGCACCCTTACCCTGACTCAGGATAATTTTGAAGTTAGGTCTCAGCTTCAGAGCTCCTTATGGGGTTCACTGAGTGCTCCATTGAGAATGTACTGCAGCCCCACTTCTCCCTCTACTTGATCCCACTTCCTTCTCTCCCTTCCCCTCCCTTTCCTTTTCCTGGTGATGAACCCAAGAGCACTCCCTAATCAACCTCTTGTATGCTAGCCCACATCTCAGAGTCTGTTTCCTGGAGAATCCAATTTGTGACAGTTATTACCCCAATTTTGAAGATACAGGAACTGAACATCTTAGATGGTGAACTAATTGCCTAAATTCACCACCTGATGAGAGCTGGACAAGGACCAAGCTCAGACCCAGAGAACTTACACCATGGATGCCAGAGTGCTGGGCAGCAGGGGATGGAAAGATAAATATGGCCCCAACCCTTGTGCACCCACAAAGGAGTGAGCAATGCAAACACAGCACAACCTTAACCTGCATGTCCACCAACAGAGGCTCGTGTGTTAGGCCTGAGAATGAAGAAGAGAGAGTGATGTCAGCAGGATGTGGGATTTGCATAGGAAGGGCCTTGAAGACATTCCAGGGAGACTGTAAGGAACACGGCACCTTTCTTCTTCAACTTGACCCACCACTACCAGCAGGAAAAGCAAATCAGTGTGAGCATGTCCACAAGGGGGACAGTGATCACAGAAAGACTGTAGGATAGACCGATTAGCCTAGTTTCACTCACCCAGGAATCTCTAAACTATATGGTAGGGTCAAAAGATCACTAGTGGCTTTGGAGTCAGGCCTCTGTTCCCTTTGTTAAGTCCCAAGTCTTTCTGGTACTTACCACCTGGTAAGTGAGCTTTGATTTTGACATCTGTAAAATGGACAGCCCTGCTAGCAGAATTGCTAAGGAAACTACTTGTAAAACACTCATTACACAGCTGGGCATATGACAGACCAAGGGGTCAAAAACTGACAGTGGCCAAAGCAGCATTTTGTAAATTCCCAGATTTTAATGCCTTTAAGAGGACACTCTACCACTCCTGACTAACTTATTCTTGGCTGCTTCATAGACTAATGTTATCTGTCTGGCTCCTGAGGGCATGTGAGTTTGTCTCTATGTAATGATTGTCACCACCACTACAACACACACAAATACTACCTATACACGCATATACATACAGTATATATTTATAAACTAAATGCCATGTTCTGTTATGAGCATGTTATAATTATTATTCCATTTCACAGAAAAGGAAATCGAGACACACAGAACTTAATAACTTGCCCCCAAGGTCATGCAGCCAGTAAAGGAACTGAGATGTAAACCATGGAAGACTGGCTCCAGAGTCTGTGCTCCTCTTCACCATGTCACAGTGCAGAAAGTCTGTGTGCAATAGCAGTTATAGACATGGACCCTCCAAGGGGTAAAAGGAGAGATGAGGTCATTATGAGAATTAAATGAGACAAGACAAGTAAAACAGAACAGTAACTGGCACCTGGGAAACACTAATAAGCTATTATCATTAAAGAGTAATTTTTCCCATTGAATAAATGGTGATACTCCCTTACATTTATACAGAACTTTCTGAACTCACATAGTATTTCCACAAGCATGGGAAATGTGATTTTACATGTTAATTTATATGTCTACTAATTGGGTCACAGACTGCCCAGCTTTTTGGTCAAACATTATTTTGGGTATGTCTGTGAGAGTGTTTTGGATGAGATTAACATCTGAATCAGTGCACTGAATAAAGCAGATTGTTCTCCCCAGTGTGGGTGGGCCTCAGTCAATCAGTTGAAGGCCAGCCTAGAACAAAAAGAACAACCTTCCTGTGAGTAAAAGGGACTCCTGCCAAACTGTGCTGAGCTGAGACATAAGTTTTTTTCCTTCCTTCAGACACCAACTGAAACATTAGCTCTTTTTGAGTCTCAAGCTTGTAGGCATCTGGACTAGAGTTACATGATCAGCTCTCCTGGTTGTCAGGCCTTCAGACTGAGGCAGGATCAGCTCTCTTTAGTCACCAACTTGCTGACTGCAGGTCTTGGGATTTGTCAGCCTACATAATCACATAAGCCAATTCCTTACAATAAATCTTATTACATATACATACATTCATACATACATACTATTGGTTCTGTTTCTATGGAGAACCCTTAATTAATTAACTAATACAGGAAGTATTCTCACCTTTCCCGTATTACAGATGAGGAACTAAGGCTCAGAGAGGTTGAATGACTAGCACAGTTTACAATTCATCTCCTTGTCCTTCATCACCATTATTCTTTGATACCTGCTGATTGTACTTTCATTCATTTGTCAAACACATGTCAAGCCACTCTTATGGGTGAGGCACTGTACCCCTAAATATTTTTCAAATCCACTCCCTCCCTCTCTATTCCTACTTCCCCCTGGCTCTACACTGCAAACATGCTTTGCAGCCATGACTAGCCAAATACTAGCTCATGGTCTTGTTCACATGGTCCACTGAAAATGTCCAGAAGGCAACTGGAGGCACAGGGGTCTTCCGTAGAGGTCTAGAGCTTGGTCCCATGATAGATCTGTACTTTCCTAAGCACTTAAGGCTGTTGACACCATGGCCTGTTCAGTTTGGTTATGGACACCATCATATGCAGACAAGCCTCTTGGTATTTTCCCAATACAAAACCACAAGATCTCAAACTCCAATGGATGACCAAAAGTTAATACTGCATATTAATGTTTCATATGTGTGTGTCTGTTTACTAAAAGGTAAGGAGTTGTTTTATCCTTAATTCATCTTTTCATAAATTTTTCATATATATTATTGATTTTTCATTGAAATAGTTTTGCAAAGCATTTTAGCCAAAAATCCTTATTTAGCATCTTGCAGACCACATCACCTAGTAGTAATGATTTTTCACCAAAAAAGGGACATGGGTTTTTGTTACTTTGCTTTAAAAAAATCAATAGAGCATTTGTGCCTATATTAGAGATTAAAATAACTTTTGCCTCAGAATTAAGGTGAGTTTTCTTTTTAACAATATAAGAGACTCGTCAAATATCCTTGCACCCCATCCACAAAATGTCTAAGTTTCTTAAAAATCTAAAGATCCAGAGGAGGGAAAATGAACAAACATGTACTTAAGGACCCCGGGTTTCTATCCCAACTCCACTGCCTGCTAAGAAAGACTGGAAGAATGTTTCTTCCTCTGTAAAGATGGAGTAATATCCTCCACCCCCAGGGCCTGTGGGGCTTGAGGAGACCGCGTGTCTGAGCAAAGCGCTGAGCAGAATGCACAGGGGTAGACACCTTTTATCTTGCAACCTGCGATACAAATTAGAGCACCAACCACACAAAGGGGATTTAAAATTTTCATCTTAAAAAAAAAAGAGGAAGGGAAAAAAGTCCCTTTGACTCGAGGCTGTCAGAGTGCACAGGAAGAATAAAGTTAATGAATTTCCATTTTTATAAGAAGTGCATAGGAATGCCTGTTAAGCTTCTGAACTAGTGATTGGGAATTCTAAATTTGATGCCAACTTTGTTTGTAAAGAAGCTAATTCCTGCCAACTTGTTTCTGAAGTGAAAAGCCGAAGACTGTACTCACCCTCTTCTCAACCTTACAGAAGCCCAGATAGCAGCACAAGCAAATGCACCAGATCCTATTAGCTCCTTTCTGGAGGATCACAGCAACTGACTCCTGATTCCTTGAACTACTGGTTGTGACTTGTTAATGGGACATGAAATCCATTTTTGAAAATGAAACAGCTCAGGAAATGTCAGAGTGCACCAAACAAAGGAACACAAGAGTGGAGAGTGGAAGATCCTGGACAGATCCAGTCACTCCTGCAGACGGGTCTGCCTTCAGGATAAAGTGCTGACTCGAGGGCTTTAAAGATTCCAAAGAACTTGGTTCCCACGCACCCTCGAGGTCTCAGAACTCTACATCCTCCTGACCACTCTTACTTTTAGTTATTAAAACCATTAAGTTCCCTGGTCTTTGCAGATGGAATTTCCCCTTTAGGGACATGCTTTCCTCCTCTTTCCCCTTCAGGTATCGTAGGTGTCACCTCTGCCAGGATGACTTCTGGAATGTTCTAAATGACTCCCCCAGTTCTTATTAGAACACTGCACTTTTTATCTGACAGAGCACTTAGTACATTATAATTATCTTCTCAATTCCCTATTATTTAAGCTCCAAGTGGGCATTTAGCAAATACTTGTTGTGTAAATATTTGCATCGAAAGTTTCACATTTTACATAGTTCAACATTTCCTTCCTACATACCAATTTGAATAGTTATTGTAAAGTATCATCTCCATTTCTCAAAGCTTTTGTGGTCATTTTTTTATACTTCGATATCTCCTGTTCATTTGCTTTCAAACACTAATTAATTTGGAAATTAACTGGACTTTTGAAAATCAAAGTAATAAAATTTGGAGAAAACAAAAAAAAAATTTTCATCTTAATAACAATAAGCAGTGGGGATGGATGGGGATTAAAGGTGAATAAGATCTGTCTGTCCTCCCAAAGGGTTCACAGTCTGGCAGAGACAACAGACTACCTTCCAAAGTGAAAACCAGCCCAAGCTCTGGAATCAGATGACTTTGGGTGACCTCCCAGTTCCTCCACTTTCTACTTGGGGTATTTTGGGAAAGTTACTTCATCTCTTGAAACCTCAGTTTCCTCATCTGAAAAACGGGGACAACAGTAGTACTTATACCTTCTAGTGTGGTGGAAGGATTCAGATAAAGGATTGAGCACAATGTCTGACATTAGCAAGTAATCCATCTTTGTACCAGGATTATGTCATTTTCAGCAGTTGCAAAGACCACAGATTGGAGGGACCTTCACTGTAGGTTGGAGTCTATTTATTGAGACAAGGAAGATAAATAGCCATAACCCCCTCAGTGAGGTAGAGGGGAAGGTGATTTTCCCAGAGCCCTTTTCTTTTCCAGGCCTCTTGTCATTCACTAGTGATGTGGCACTAGGTGACAGTGAGTGGTTGCTACTCTGATGGGTCTTGGCATCTGTCTCATAAGATGGTAGGAGGGCCCAGTAGGGCTTGTGTAGACCAAGTGTGCCCATGCCTTTGGTGGGCAGGAAATACAAGGTGGCTCACATTCATGCAGGGGTGCAAAAGGCATCTGTAAATTATCCAGGCCATAGCTTATTTCTCTTGCTCCTGGCATTTTTGGCCACAGTGCTTCCTTCACATGCTGGGCAGGAATCCGACATGGAAAGGAAACTGAAGTTTACATGGGCCGAGATTAAGTTTGGGGACTAGTCCATTTGTCTATTCATTTATTTATTCACTTCAAGACTTATACTCATGTCTGTCTGATATCTGAGTCCAGATTCTTACTATGCTGAAAGGCCCTCCCATACTTACTAAATGCAAATGGGGTAGAAGACAATCCAACTGTTTCAAGTTTGTTTAAATTCAAGGGGAGCTAATTATTAACACCAAGACATCCAAATCTTTACAAGTGTTTCAAATCATTTCCAAGTGTTTTAATGATTTTAATACAAATAATAGTGATGTTTGTTGAGTATTTACTATGTGCCAAGCACTTATAGGCATTTATGTCAATTTATGTGAATGCCACTTGATATAAACCGATATCACACACATTCTCTCAACAGTTTTACAGCAGCCCTAATGTGGTAGGCAGTCCCTGGCCCATCTCCCTTCCCCAGTGGTGAGCCTCATTTTACAGACAAGAAATCTTAAGTGCAGAGGAGGCCAAAGGACTTGAACAAGGTCACACCATCAGCAAATACAAGGCCTTCAACACTCCTTGATTGTCCAGTTTGGCTACAGCCCTCATCATGCTCAGACAAAACTCTTGTTCTCTTCATCTACTTGAATCCAGTTCTGCCCATCCTACCTTAGCTGCCTTTCTAAAAGTCAGCTGCCTGTGTTAAGCCTGTACCTAAAAGTTTCTATCCCAAAAGGCAGTCACCTAGTTCATAAGAAACTATATCTGCAGTGGACCTCAATTTAACTGAGTCTCTGTAATTGAGTTGTCCAATAAACTTTTATTGGTTAAATTTATAAAAACAAAATAAACATAACCCAGGAAGTTGTTCCAAAGCTGAAATTAAGAAGCCTATCCACTCCACGTGGAGAGCGACCAGGTACATTTACACCCGTGATGAGAAATACTGCTGCATACTTAATGTGAGCCAGGCACCACTGGAAGGGCTGAGGTAAGAAAATATGGCAGTCAAAGTCCCTACCCTCATGGAGCTTACACTCAAGTGAGGGGAGAATGAACTAGTAATAAAAAAAAAAACAGTTTTAGATAGCAGAAATAGTGTCAGGGAAATAATGCAGGATAAGGAAGAAAGAACAGGGGAGGATGGGAGCTCTTCCAGACAGGGGGTCAGAAAGCTCTCTGGGGAGGGGTCCTTTGTGCAGAGGCCTGAGCCATGTGAAGGGGGAAGCCACCTGAGGGTCTGGAGGTGCAGGTATAGCAGGAAGGTGCTGAGGCAGGAGCCAGCTGGGCATCCTGGAACAAGACAAGTGGGTCGGTGAGGCTGAAGTGGGGTGATCTTAGAGTAGTCTGAGAGGCAGGCTGAGATCAGACAATGCTGGGTGTTCAGGCCACAGTAAGGAATACTGATTTCATTGATTCCACCAACAGTCCTACGGAGCATATGGTATTTACAAAGGAAAAAACTGAGATCTAAAATGATTATATAACTCTCTCTGCCCTTATGAAATCTCACTATTTAGTGGTGGAAGTTCCATATTCTATATTCTTGTTATCAAATGAAAGCACAAGTCAGTTAAGAGGAAAATGAAAATGATGGGGAAGGGAGTCCCATAGAAGACCCCCTTTATCCCCTCAACCCAGGAACTACTCTTAAATAGTGTTAAATTAGTAGAAATTTGAATGAGGATTCAGGAAAATAAATGAAGTGCTCAGCTGTCTCTGGCCATTGCAGTTCTAATGTATGTCCCCCAAACTGGAAATACTGTCCCTAGAACTGCTATCCCCTCTGTTCCAGTGACCATTGTTTACATCACACATATCTTTCTAGTCTAACCACATTAACAGTGCCAAGAAAGCTTAGGAAAACAAGGAATCCTGTTGCCTGGCAAAGCCAGGAACAGCAAATACATCACTTCTAACTTCGTCTAGCTGTTTGCTATAATAATTCTGTACTTAGCACGTTCACCTAAAAGGAAAAAGAAATCACAGAATTTCATAGAAGATATTAATAACAACCCTTAAATTAAAAAAGAAAGGACTTAGAAATGTTTAAAATATTTAGGTAATGGCTCAATTATCCTTTTCCAGAAATTCACAAGGTCTGATCTCCTGTGAGTTATTAAGCATGGGAAGGGACTACAAAGGCCATATAGTACCAAGGTTAGGAGTGTGGGCTCTAGAGTCAGACTGTCTGGGTTCACAGGGTGGCTGTAGGAGTTTAATAAGATAATTCATGTGAAGTACTCAGTAAAATGTCCAACACTTAGTAGTAACTCTAAAAACCAAACTGTTACTGTTACTATTATTACACACATAAACCCCAGACCCTGCCTCAAGGATGGTGAAGTAAATAACATCACTAAGGAATATTGTTAAAGAGAGATGCCAAGAACAAACTGCAAGGGTATAGGGGAACCAAGGCCACATACATTTATTGAGCAACTTCTCTGGGGCCAGATACTGGTAGCTAGGAATGCAAATAAGGTTGACCACACAATCCCTGTCCTGGAGGAATTCACTGCAACTTTCCTTTCACCCATGAATGGTTCTGAATTAAACAAGTAGTTTACAAGCACCCATTCTGAGTGTTGCACACAACGCTAATGGAATACTTGGTTTAAAAGAGAGCTCTTGAGTTAAAAGAAGGTACAAGCCATCTACGGAGATAAGACTCAACCAGAAGAACAATAAGAAAACAAACTAAGTGTGAGGAGGTGTGGGGCAAGGTATAAATGCTATAGGGAACTAGAGAGAAGAGAGAATAATGGGGGTTAGAAAGGTCCAGGAGGACTTCATTAACCAGGGGACAGAGAGTGAGGTGTCCTCATGAGCAAAGCGACTAGGTCTCCATCCAGAGCAGGCAGTCTTCTTAGCTGGTAAAATGATGCTGCTAAAGAAATTGAAATATGACACAGATACATAAACAGAACTTGCATGAAATGAAATCTGTTTCATATAAGACAGCAGGATGTAGTAGAAAGAGCATGGACTTAGAGCCACAGGCTTCAGTGATTACTGTCTGTGAAATCCTGGGTAAATTACTTACTCTCTCTGAAATAAATAAATGTTTGTGAATAAGTGAAATAAACAGAAATTAAATTACCATATCCTGTTTAAATCAGGTACAGCTCTACAGACAACACAACCACTCTCAGATCCTAGGAAGAGAAAAAATGTCTATGAAATGAAAAAAGGGTTACTTTGAATTCATTTCACCCAGGGGAGATGAAATGGAATAGGCTATCCTTTATGAGAAAACTTATCTGTAGCCCTCCATTTAAATCCACAGACCTCTCCACTAAATACTTGCAAGAAGATTCATGAGTGATGTTCAGGAATGCAATTCAAAAACCAACTCTTGATCACCTACTATGTGTCAGATACTGGGACAAGCAACAGGGATATGGAGATGAAAAAGACACCATTACTACACTCCATAGGAAGTTAATTATGTGTTCTACCATCTATTATTAAATAGCATAGACTTTAGTACTTGAAGCTTCTAGGGATTGGTCTCAGGTTGGTTCTGCTATCTTCCACTTAAGAGCCCTTCAAAATACTAGAAGATGGAAGGGTTCCCCAGTACTTCCAAGCATTATTACCCCACCTCGCCCATACCGTAGCCAATCCAACCAGACTGCTCTTCCTAGAACATGCTCCTTGTTTTTCCAGGTTACTCATGTCTAGTGTTTTATTTCAGGAAGACCTTCATTTCCCCAACCCCATCTGTACATTTCCCTGACTACCTACCTAAAACAACATTCCCAGGTTTATCCCCTACAATCTACCTTTCCTTACTTTTCTCATAGCATTTAATGATGACCGGAAACTATATTATTTTATTTAATAGTTTATTAACTTGTTATTTTTATGCCCGTGGAATGTAAGCTATGTCCCCAGCACCTACCACAGTGCCTGGCTGCAGCAGGTACTCAATGATTTTTGTCAGGATAAAGGACAGAACATACAAACTCCATATAGCTCTCTACCTTTCTGAAGATATCTGTCCCTATCGACATGGCAATATTTATATGCACAACTTATATGCATAAATAGGTCTTCCTAACATGGTAGGAAACTCAAGGACCCATGTCTGTTTCACCTCTGCATCTTCCGATACCAAAGGTGGAATGTTTCCTTGGTTAATGCCAGTGAGTGAATAAATGATGTGATCCCACAGTTAAGATTTGTTGAGTAAATAGATAATATGTTCCCTTCCTCCTCAGCCTTCTTAATCTTGACTTTATCAAACTCCACCTCAATCCTCAGAAATATGAACATATTTGATTGGTAACATGGAAAAGTTAAGGGCACTTGTAACCATTTCTACTGCTTCTTTTTAGGCAGTGCACTTGACCACCAAGTTGAAAGGTTATTTCCCCAACCATCAAACCCTTACTTAGGGCTTTTGCAAGCACCTATCAATTTCTTGTGGGTAAAAATTGAATAAAACCTTTAAAAAAATGTACTCTCCTAGAGTGCACCAATCTCTGCTTGCTGTGAGTACAAGCTATTTTTATCAGGTGACACTGTGATATTCCTTTTCAACACATGATATTCACTTTTTCAAGCTGTTCAGCACTGTTCTATTTGGTTTCATGTTACATCAATGAGACAGTTTGAGGGAAAAAAGAAAAATGGGACATGCTATCTTTAGTAGCACCACTAAAACCCCTAAATAAAAACTGAATTTCCTAAGTTGACTACCCAGTTTACATCCAGGACCTTACCCACCAAGTCAAGATTAAGGCGAAATAGGAAATGTCTCCATCCAGAGAGTAGTTTCCTAAAAAATGTTAATTACAGAAAATCATTAGTAGTCTCTCTAAAACTTTAAGGAGTTAAAGGTTATACATAAAGGTCATAGAAGGGCCAAACAATTACTGCATGCATTTTATATTTTATAGAATTTTTGCTTTGGGAATTATCAGTCTAATTATATTTTAAAATGAACTCACATCTGGTTACACATCTGGGCATGCTGAGTTTAAGGTGGTCATGTGATGACTATGAACCCTTGGCTAACAAGCACTTAGAGATAGAACAAAGCTCTGGAATATTTAGGCTAGATTACCAATGTCCCTACATAAAGGTGAAACATGAAGCCATTAGAGTAAATAAAATGACCCTTGAAGAGTTAGGAGAGCAGTAGGCTGAGAAGAAAACCTTACTGCTCAAATGTTAGTAATCAATGTGTGTTGGAAAAATGTGTAAAAAAAATAAAGAGTTCAATAAAAGTATGGGTCTGAGATAATATCTAGCACCTAGGAGGGCTCAAAAATACTAAACTCACAGTCTCATTGTAAGAGTCAGTGATTACAGGCAAAAGGATTTTTTGTAATCTGCAAACCATGGTACAAATGTTTGTTTCTCTTATTTCTAGAAGGAATGTAAGGGTGATGTGGTAGAGCAACCGCAAAACTGGTCGTGATCTTCACCCCTTCTTGTACTCATGCCTTTTGCAATGCAACTTTGCAGATCTTCCTACTGTGAGACTTAATCTATTCTCCCATGCCTATATCTGGGCTGCCCTTATTATTTGCTTTGGCCAATAAGGTGCAGTAGAAATCCTGCTGTGTCCGTTCTTGCTTCCTTTCTCTCCTGCCCAGCTGTCATGTGAACAAGCCCTGATTGTCCTTGCTGACAAAGAAAGACGACATGGAAAACAGTCCAGTGAACCCAGTCAAGGCTAACCTAGAACAGTCTATAGCCTGCCAACCCCACACATGTAAGAGAGTCCAGCCAAGATCAGCAGAGCTGCCTACCTGCTCTAGAGCTGACTGCAAAGGTATGAGCTAGCCAAACAGATCAAAAGAACTGCCCAGCTGACTTAAATACTCATGAGCAATAATAAACATTCACTGTTTCAAATCACTGAGTTTTAAAGTGGTTAGTTACAGAGCAGTAGGTAAGTGATACAAGTAGCAATAAATAAACCACTTACTAGGAGCCTCACTGTGTGCCTGGCACTGTGCTTTATAAGCAGTCAGGGGATATTTCATTTGCTTCTCACAATAACTTTATGCAGTATTTATCCTCATTTTATGGACTATAAAATTGATGTGCAGAGAGTTTAAGTCAACTTGTCCAATGCTGCACAGCTAGGAAACAACAAGGCCAAAATTCAAATCAGGCAGTCCAACTCCAGAGCAGCACTTAATCCAAGAATGAGCATCTTTCACTTAATCCAACAGATAAGGATCTTTTCCTAGTCTTCTCTAGAATAAATAATCTAACGTTTCCCTGCACTTCTGATTGTTCCAACTCAAAGGGCCACTTTCTATGAAGAATAGTAGTATGACAACACTGACTTCATTCGACACAGTACCTCATTTGATCCTTACAGCAATCAGTGAAGTTTGTGTCATCACCTTTGTTTTCCAGAGGAGAAGAAAAAAGGTGGAGGGTGAGGCTCAGACAGACTACCCCACCTCCCTGAGTCACACTGCCTGTGAGCAGCCTAGCAGGGCTGTAACTCCAGAGCCCATGTCCATGCTGCGTAGCTGCTCTTCTGAACCACTTCTAGGATCTCTATGCCTTCCTGTTCCCAGTTACCAGCTCCAGTCACAGATTCCAATCACCAATCAACTGTTGCACTTAGCACACATATGCCACAAGGTCTCCTATGTCTCTAGCCACAAGACTGACTCTTGAGGAGGCTTCAAAGCAGTTAAATCCATGTTTTCTGCTCTCAAGTAACTCACTATCAGCTGGGGCTGCCGAACTGAAATACACAGGAGCTAAATGATGGAGTAAGAGATGAGATGTAGGGGGCGTTAATAATCACTGAATGTTCAAAGAAGAGTAAGAGAAATGTGGGCTGGATCTGCCTGGCAAAGCTCCATATGGGAGGGGTCATGGAGGATGCACAGGACAGGGGGCTCCCTGCGGGAGCACAGTCTCCCACTGCTGTAGGTATGTGATTCTTTAAAAGAAACAAGTAGAACAGCAGACAATGGCCTGAAAATGTGCTGAGAGGGGGCATTGGAGGAGAAGAAAGGCTGAAGTGTAAGTAGCAGGACATATATATTAATAACAATGATAATATTCAATTTATGAAAGATTTACTCAACTATCAAGCATGTACCAATGATATGTGCTATTTTATTGCGAGGGAAAAAATGGCCTTTGAAGATGTCCACAGAGACATAAGAAAGGGTCAGAACTGACAGCATGCCATTTGGTACGTGGAAGGATATAGATATGCTGCATTTAGTGACAAAGATTTAAAGTGACCTCACCTAAGATCCATGAACTGGAGGGGTCTAGGGGACATTCAGATTGTGTTTGTTTAGAACCCAATTACCCTGACAGAACAAAAGCTCTTTGAGGCCAGAGGCTGTGCTTCCTGTTCACCATTGTATGAACAGTAGCACTGTGCCTGACACATAGTGGGCACTTCGCAGATCAGTGTTGGCAGACTTAATAAACAAATGGATGAATGGATGGATAAGCATATCAGCTTTACATATCTGTGTCATAAGCAAGATAAAAAGCATTTGTCCATGTTTGAACCTAAATCTTAAAGGGGCAGGAAAATATTCTTGAATCTAGGTCTGTTGATGACAGTGGGAAATAATATGAGATACTCTCAAGAGAAAGGTAGAATTCATCTGCATCCCACCATTCCTCTCCTGGGCATTCTCTTCTAAATCTGTTTTCTACTCATACCTCGGAAGGTTCTAGGTTTGGAAGGGAACAGATCAGGCAAACAAATGATTCTTCTCATTCCTTGATTCAACAAACACTTCTGTAGCTAGGCATGCCACTAGGCACTGGGCAAACAGACAAGCAAGAGACAGGCTAGTAAACATCAAGCAAGGTGGGTGTGAAATGGTAAGACAGAGGGCTCCTATCAGAACGGAGCCCAGCTCAGTTTGGGGAGGTCAGAGGACATGACAGGCATCCAAGCTGAGTAGGCTGGCAAGGGCCAGGGGTATAAGAAGGAGGGAATGTTCATGCCAAGGGTAGAGGAAGTGAGAAATGACACAAATTAGGTTCCTTCCCTCTAGGCTCTTAGAGTACCCTGCACACATCTCACCATTGCACTTTTGAGCAAAGATTGAAACTGTCTGCTTACTTAGATTGTTTTCTCCATTAAATAATGGGCTCCTTGAGATGAGAGGCTATCGTGTTCATCTCTGCAGCCCCCAAACCAGCAGAGCTTCTGGAATACAAACGAAGCTTAGTAGGATGAACAAGAACTTTAGAATGAGGAGGTAACATACCATAATGGTTAAGAACATGATCAAGAATACTGTAACTCACTTGGCTGTGAGACCTTGAACTACTTTTCTGTACCTTAATATCCTCATCTGTAAAATGATCTGTAAATCTGTAAAAAAAATCTGTAAAAAAATCCTCCCAGAAGCAGACACTGAGACAGAGCCAGGAATGCAAGAGACTTATCAGTTTATTGTGAAAATACAAGGAAAGGGGAGGAAGTAGAACTGGGGGAGAGCCACAGATCACGATGCAGATCTAAGGCTTGGCCAACCCAGAGGGGAGCTTGGGACAAAGATTTTCCATAAGAGGAGCTCACATGTTGGGCAGAAATGATCAGGCCATAGTGTCCCCACCATGCTTAGTCACTGGTTGGGGCTATCCAGGAACAGAATGGCCTAAAGGTGATGCAGCTGGAGGCTGTCATCTACTGCATACCTTGCAGATAAAGAGAGTTCTCTTTTGATGGGAGTGAATGGCACACCTCCATGGTGAGCACACTACCTATGGGGTTATGAGGCTTTCATTAGTTAATACAGATAAAGCACTTAAAACAGTGCCCCAAACTCAATATGTACTCTTCATATTTTTAGTATTACCATAAATTATCTGTATGATTACATATAATTTGCAAAAGTTGAGTCTATTTTGGGACTTGCAAACTCAAATGACTACAGGGGCTAGGCAGGAAACATTCACATGTAAACTGACCTGAGTAAGATAAGAGGAAGTAGGGGGAGCCTGTGGTCTCTGTAGCCTACCTGTAGAGAACATGCTCTTCTAAAGATATTCAGATTAAAAACAATACCAAAGAAAATAGCCACTATTAAAGCCTGGCTAAGAATTAGAGTTTGAAAACTATATTTGTATATAATTTTATAATAAACAAAAGCTATTATGCAAAGACCTTGTCCATTATTTTCAGTTATTGACAGTTAAGCAGGGCATCACAGGGATGCTGCTTTCATATCCATGCTGGTGAACTTGGCCTCGTTGATACTTCAGGATTGATGTTAAAATCTCAAAAAGTATAAAAAAATAATGGGATTTCTTCTTGTGGTTATTCAAAGTTTTGATTTTTTAAATGCACTGAGATGCTCTGCTGGATATTAAACATGTATTTATTTGTTCTTCTCTCCAACAAGAGAAAAAGAAGAAAAATTACCTTGAATGCAAAGGGTAAATCATGTCTGAGTGCTACATGGCACTCTAGTATCTGTCCATATAGGAAGTAAGCAGACAGCTTTGTCTAGCCAGACTCCGAAAGGTGGAATATGTGTGGCATCTAAAGGTGTGGAAACAAGAACTCACACCACCACTGAGTTCTGAGACCTGTTTGAGACTTGCCAGATGACAGCTGGAGAGTACTGCTGCAAATGGGGTCACGCTGGTGGCAGTGCAGCAGTTAGAAGAGGACTCAGTCTATCATATTCTCAGCTACAGCCTGCCTAGGCCTCCTCAACACGGCATTAGCAGGAGACTGCCTCGCAAAGTCCTTAGTTTCGGCATCTTGTCCTGGATCCATCTGTCCCAGGCAAGTTGGAGCTCTGCCACCAGTGCTCATTCTATGACTTAGCTGGGCAACACCACTCATGATACCTGAGTGGGCCATACCGATGTACGCTGAGCTGTTGAAGGGAAAAGGAATGTGGCTGCCCCTGTTATACTTGAATATGTGCCATAAAAAGTCACACAGCCTCTACTGTAAGTCAAGCTTTTGACATGTAGATGTCAGGTGCCTAAATGACAGTCCTTAAGGACACACAAAAAGGTTATGCCAGTCTCTCTGAACTCTGAATTTCTAGGCTCTATATAAAGAAATTTGACAATTTATTCTGTTTTATATTGCACTGAATGGTATATGACAGGCAAACTTCAGGGCACACAATAACTTTTCAATTTTGCATCACAGGATAATATTTTAAACTTTTAATTTATCAAGGTGAAATTTACATAACACAAAATAAACCATTTTAAAGTGAACAATTCAGTGGCATTTAGTACATTGAAAATCACCTCTGTCTAGCTCTGAAATATTTCCATCACTTCAAAGTAAAACCCCTCATCCATTAACCAGTTTGTCCCCATTCCTGCCCTTCCTCCTGCCCCCTATTTTCCTGGCAACCACTAATCTGCCTTCTGACTCTATGGTTTTA
This sequence comes from Manis pentadactyla, assembly GCF_030020395.1. NCBI lineage: Eukaryota > Metazoa > Chordata > Mammalia > Pholidota > Manidae > Manis > Manis pentadactyla. Next base: position 39,713,725 of record NC_080022.1, on the reverse strand, counting down.
TCTATTCTGGGTATTTCATATAAATGGAATCACACAATATGTCACCTTTTGTTTCTGCCTTCTTTCACTTAGTACATTTTGGGGGTTCATCCACGTTATAGCCTGTATCAGAACTTCATCCCTTTTCACAGCTGAATAGTATTCCATCGCCTGCATATACAATTGTTTTATTCACTCATCCACTGGTGGACATTCGGTCTGTTTGCACCTTTTGGACATTGTGGATAGTGCTACTGTGAATGCAAGTGCTCATGTACTTTAGTACCTGTTTTCAGTTCTTTTGGGCATACACCTAGGATTGGAATTGTGGTCATATGATAATTCTATATTTAACTTTTTCAGGAACTGACAAACTTTTCCACCATGGTTCCAACATTTTACAATCCCACCAGCAATGCAAGAGGGCTCTAAGTTCTCCACATCCTTGTCAACACTTGTTATTCTTTTGTTTTGTTTTGTTTATTATAGCCATGCTAGTGGATGCAAAGAGGTATCTTATTGTGATTTTAGTTGGCATTTCCTTGATGACTAATAATGTTGAGCATCTTCTCATGTGCTTTTTGGCTATTTTTAAAAACATTTTAAATAACAACCACGGATACAAATATAAGTTAAAGTTCAATTGTATATGGGGCATCCAAATGCAAATAACTATGATGACAGTTGAACAGATACTTGCTATGAACTTCACTAAGTCTTCTCATGTACAAGCAATGATAACCACATCACAACTCACTAAGTTTTAGTTTAGCATTTTTTTCAAACACTAACTGTAAAATGGGCTTCTTCAAAAAATCTTATCTTTAAATCAGAGAAATAAGATGGTTACAAAAATCTAAGTTCCACAAGGGCAGTGATTTTTGTCTATATCATTCTTACTTATATGACAGTCCTTAATGACACATGAAAAGGTTATGCCAGTCTCTCTGAACTCTGAAATTCTAGGATCTCACTACATGGCACATACTAGGCACTCCACTAACTAAAGAAATCAGGTTAACTATTTTGACCCAGAGACCATAGCTGAATGTAGGTGATAAGGTAGAGGGATGGATCTAGGATAATTCCTCAAGATTCTTCTGTGTGGATCTATGGGGTAAATGATGGTGCCATTAATCAGGATAATAGTAGAGGAACAAGAATACTTGTGATAAGAGAATGGTCTCAGAATTCTTACTATTAATTCAGAATTCCATTTTTACCTTTTATTCCTCAATTTTCATGCTCCTTTGTATACCACCCTTTCCAAATGGAAAACTGTAAGAGAAAAGTGAAAGGGTATTCTACAAACATAAGATACTACTCACAAACATTTCACACCTTATATATGGTTTGTTTTTTCTTCCTATATATCCTTCCTTTCTTCATCCTTGCAGAACGTCATGCCATCCCATATATGTCCAATTTTCCAGTTATTCTGATAGTCTTTACAGTAGTGGTTAATCCCAATTTGGTTTGGCAAACTTATTAAGTCTCTGGCATATGAATTAGAGAATGTCTCCCACTGAACAGAATTTATCTAGCAAAGCAGACCACTGTGGTCCATTGTGACTCCATGACTGTTTTATAACTAGACAACAGATTCTAAATTTTAGCTTATTCTGATCACTTCCCCTTTATAGACGGTGATTTCAAAAATTTCAAAAATTGTAAAAAATAATTTAAGTTTTTTTCAATTTGTTAAAAGTGGTTTGCTACCATTTGTCTTTTGAAAGTATTTTATTATAAGAATATCCTAACCTTGCATAATTTATACCCAAAAAGAGTAGATCACACCCTCAAAAGGGACAGAAACACTATTTCAACACACAGTAAGATTGTTCCACGAATACTAAAGTTTCTTGAGCTCTGTCTTTCTACTACATATATCCAAACAACATAGTAAGTAGACCTCAAATTATAGCATAGTATTACAGTCAGTATCACTTTCTCCTCAACAAGCCATAGTTTGAGCAGACAGAGAGAACTTTAGTACAAAACACTTACTTGTAATACAAACTTGAGATCTGACTTCTATTATTACAGTCATTCACCAAGCACTTTCAGGAACACTAGTTCCAATGACCTGAGTAAGACCCTCAAAACTGCCGCTTCCCGGATGACCCTTTGTTCAGAAACTCACACTGTGAAAACTAAAAGACCTTTAATGTCAGAGATGCAGGGGAAAGATGGCCAACAAATCTTCGAGCGGAAAAAAGGAAAATCCCTTCTATGACAGCAAAGCAAACTAACAGAAGTCAACCACAGGTATCCATATACTGGATAAGAGACCAAAGTTGTACAGAGCCTGCTCAGGGCTCTAGCAGCAAAAACACAATTCCATGGCATGGATTCCTTGTTTAGAAACTGGCCAGTTGATGATGACTTACAATTTTGCTTGTTATCTATTCCTTGCTCTGATCCTCACCCAACTTTTCTGACATTTTAATTCAAAGCAATAAAAACAACTTCAAAACTTCTCTTGTAAAGTTTTGGTTGAAGGAGCTTCATACTGAGTTATTTGCTCCATAAATATGTGTTGATTGTCCAGTAAGTTCAGGGCCCTAGACCCCCAGGACTCAGGGGATTCAATGATGAATAAGATAGTTTCTGGCCTCAAAGGAGTTGGGTTTCTTTCCCCAGGTCTGGCAGTTCTGCCTGCGTGGTCCAAAAGGCTTCATGTGATATTTTCCATTAGAACTCTGTTGGGTAAGTGGATCTCTTGATAGATGATGGGGGCAAGGATGATGATGTTGTAGGCAAAGACAAGAGTAAATGTAAGTAGGCAAAAGCAAATGTTAAGTATATTTGGTCAAAGACAAATCATTTAATAATGGAGCAAGTGTAAGATTTGAATGGGAGAAAATAGAGGGCCATGAGGTTAGATATAAGGGTAATGATAAATGGAGAATAACAAACCAGTAAGCTTAGGCTTCATCCTATGGATAGTAGGGGAAAGGGAAATTGTTTGGTGTGGTGGCTAATTGGAGAAGAAGAGATTGGAAAGTAGGGCAAAGAGGATTTTATGGTAGACCACTAGAGAGATGAAATAGGGAAATCACAGATTATTAAAGATTCATACTGCCCCTATTTTTCATCACCATGAATAACCAAAGGCAAACAGTCTAAATGCTTCCTGATTTTGCCTCCATGCTTATCTTAGGAAAACATGACATGTTTCATCTTTTTTGTTTTTGGTAGAGAGGGGAATAGTATTTCTTTTTAAAGAGCCGTACTCTTTTTTTTTTAATCACAAGAAAGGCTATATTAGTTTTCTAAGGCTGACATAACAAAGGTGCCACAACTTGGTGGCTTAAAGCAACAAAATTCTATTTTCTCACAGTTCTGGAAGACAGAAGTTCGAAATCAAGGTGTCAGCAAGGCTGTGCTCCCCCTGAAGGCTCTCGTGGCAAACTCTCCCTCTCCTCTTCCAGCTGCAGGTGTAAAGAGCACTATTCTTTACAAAGGCCTTTCCATATTTAAGGAAATACCAATAATATCCCAAATACTATATTTTCAATTGGAGGCCAAAATAGAAAGGTTTTCAACAGTATCCACCAGTTGGGATATATTCCTTTGTGGTATATTAAAACTGATTATTCCTCTGAGTCATAAAATCAGGATTCAAGTCCCTATTCTGTCATTTACTAGCTTTCTATTATTGGGCAAGTTGCCCAACTTCTTGAAGTTGTCATCTTTAATGCTGTCTCTTAGTCAGTCATGGTCTCAATCAGGAAAAAGAAGGCACACTCAAACAGTAAAATTGAGCAAGGTTTAATAATGGAGTTCATCAAGGGATGAGGAAGCACCCTGGGGTTAGCAATAGTAGAGACTCCTTACCATCCCTTAGACTTCAGAGAACCCAGAAAGAGGGAACTGTAGCTGTAGGATAGATAGGGGCTGTGGCCTCCACATAGCCACTGCTAACCAATAGCCTCACAGAGAAGGATCTGGAGGAACAAATACCTGGAACTCACTTTCTTTCTACCCTTGGATATCCTGCCAGTGCCCTCATTGGCCGAATCTTTCCAGAAGCCAGAAGACAAGGGACCTCACTGATGCAGTCTTTGAAGGTCAGCCTCCAAAGCCACAGAAAGAATGGGAAAAAAGAGTAGAGAGTAGATCTAGAGGGCAAAATGAAGATACTTCCAGTCCAAAATGTAATTGTGACTGTCCACCTCTCTCACAGATTTGCTGTAAGGGTCAAATGAAATAATATGTGTAAAAACACCGTACATTGTAAACAAAATACACAAATATAATAATTATGACATCCATCTTTTGAGAAGTAAACAAGAAAGAATAATGCCAATCTATGGAAAGGGTCTCTCCTAAGGTTGACATATCTCAAACTTTCAAATCCAGACTATCCCCTATACTGGAATTTTTTCTTTCTGGTCAAAAGTTCAAATCATGAGGACAAAAATAAAACTGAAAAGAAAATTTTCAGTACCAAATGGTTAAGTCTAAGTGAAGTGAAAACTTCATTCCCTAGTGATGTCATTGTGAAAATGGTCAGGCAGGATTCACACACATCAGCATTGCCATGTTAGTTTCGGCCTTTCCCTCTTCCTAACTCCAATTCTAACTTTTGCAGGTCCCAGAATAAGCAACTATTCTAGGAAGCTATTCCATTTACTATTGTGGTTCAGAACCACTCCTTATAAGACCAATTCATTTGCCAAAGAAACATTCAACAAGTATTTAAAGACCACCTACAACTTGCTTAGTGTATCAGCTAAGCATCTATCTACTCATCAGTAGATGATGAACCATGACAATTATTCAGCATACAAACCTTATAATCTGATTTATAATATTTTCTCCTTGTTCAATCTTCTCTAGCCTACAGTGGCCTGCTGGCTATTCTTTGAACCCCTCTGGCTACACTCTGCCTTAGGGCCTTTTCTTTGGCTGTTGCCTCTGCTTCTCCAGATAGCCACATGGCTAACTTCTTCATCTCCATCCAATTTGTTTGAATGTTACCTTCTCAGTAAGGCCTACCCTGTTCAAGATTGTGAGCTCCTCATCCTACTCCTTTTTTATCCCTTATCCTACTCTATTTTTCCCCCCAGAATATTTATAACAGTCTAACAAGCTATAGAATGTATGCTTGCTTATTATGGTTATTTTAAATTTCTCTCTCTCCTTGCACCCCTGTTGATAGGGGTATTTGAGTTTTGTTCACTAATATATCCCAAGCATCTACAACTGGGTCTGGCCCATACTGTACACTCAACAAATATTCATTGAATGAATGAATGAATGAATCAATCATCCAGTCAGTCATGTGAAATGGTTTCAGGAGGCTCAGTGACATTAGCAATTTTTTGTTAACAGAAATTTGTTAGTCAAAAAAAGAAAGCTATGTTGGCATTGTATTGTAGGTCTAAGTTTCATCTCAACTATAGTTTGTTCCAAATTCTTTGCTCATATAAGAACATATAGGTGAAGATTGATTCCCATTGTAATTAAATGTAAAAGTTGAAACATTTATATTAAAGGAAATATAGGACCAAGCATCAATCTGGTACTATAGATAATAAATGTCTGTAATTAACACACTGTGAATAACTGTAAACTCTGTCTTTACTCTGATAAATTGTAAAAATTCCTAAAACAACGGGGAACCCCATGGAAGCTGAAGCATTGACACTAGTCCCTTTACCAGTTGTTCAGAAGTTGTACAAATTAACAAAATGGTAGTTAATGCACTAATGCATTTGGGAGCCATTTTTGTACAACATAAGTTTAGAGTTATTTTTTTCTTTTCCTTAGGTAAAATATCACATCCTCATGTGTGTACATGGGGAGCCAAGATGAACTTTACACTGGTAAGGGGAAAAAACCATGAGGTGGGCAGGTTAGATACCCCTCAGTAAACTATCACCAGGTTCTGATTAGAGGAACAAAGGTTGCTTCTGCAATGGATTTGGGTCCATAAATTCATGGCTTAAATATGTAGAAAATATGCATTGAAGGACTAGAATAATTATTTTGTTGCAGAGATACCTGGAAAGTCAAACAAAAACCTCAAATGACAGAACTAGGTATGAAGGTATCAGAAGGTTAAGTGGTTTCTTTCTGGAAAGTCAAACCTTCAACCTTCATCACCAAAGTGCTACTGAATGTGAAATATTAGGAAGCCACTGCACCACCATCTTTCTCAATCAATGAAGCACATGATTTTTAGTGGACTGAGTCACAGATTAAACTCATCTTGGACTACAGTCCTAACTCTGCTTCAGATGTAATCAACCTCAGCTGTAAAATATTTGTGTTTGTGTGTATGTGTCTGTGTGTGTTGGTATCTGACATATATGTTTGGGTTTTTCACTGCAACAGGTAACTACAACATTTAGATCCAAATTGAATTGTTTCAAAACAAGAATTAAAATCCGACTTGTTTCATATAGGTGTAGGTATAGATAGGTCATGGGGAAGGTGGTATAGCATGGAGAAGACAAGTAACGACTCTGTAGCATCTTACTATACTGATGGACAGTGATATGCAATGGGGTGGGGGAGGAGACTTGATAATATGTGTGAATGTTGAAACCACAATGTGATTCATGTGAAACCTTCATAAGATTGTATATCAATGCTACCTTAATTAAAAAAAGAAATCAACTTGTTTCATACACTATGTGCTAAGCTATTTTGAAAGAGCTAATACAGTTTTTTACTAGATACCATGTGCTATGAGCTGAATTGTTTCACCCCAAAGTTTATAAGTTGGAAGTCTTAAACTCCCAGTACCTCAGAATATGACTATAGCTGGAGATAAGGCCTTGAAGAGGTAGTAATTAGTAACACATGAGTGAGCCCTAATCCTATATGACTGGTGTCCTTATAAGAAAAGATTAGAACACACACACACACACAGAGGAAAGACCATGTGAAGACAGAGAGAAAGATGGCCATCTATTAGCCAAGGAGAGCGTTCTCAGAAAAAACAACTCTGCTGACACCTTGATCATGGACTTTAAGCCTCCAGAACTGGGAGGAACTAAATTTCTATTATTTGAAACCTCCCAGTCTGGAGTATTTTTTATGGCAGCCCTTGCAACCTAACACACTACATATGACTCGTCTCATTACGTCATTGCATCATACGACAAAGTATGAATGTCTATGGATACCTCACATATGTAGTATCAATAGGGAATAAATCATTCACATTAAATAAATCTCTCGATAACCGAACCTTGTCTCTTAACAAACCAAAGTTTATAGCCTGATCATACTGGATGGAAGTCTTCCTAAAATTCATCATTACATGCTATTCCGCTTTTTAAATAGAATGTCATAATGCAAACCTTTTAATGAATAAAATTGAAATTTCCAACAAAACTGGCAATTGTTATTCAGTACTCCAATCCAATTATTGCTTCTACCTGAAATGAAGACTGATTTCTCACGTCTTACTTTTGTAAATTTCCAGCTAGTTTTCCAGCTCACTTCCACCTAACCTCTACTGAAACCTCTTGTTTGTGTCCTATTTACCAAGCCTTCTAATCTGCTGCAGGCTGAGAAATTAGGGAACTAAGCATAGTTAGAACTGTGTCTCAAGCAAGAATCAAAAGGCTTGAGGGAGGGTCCAAAGAGCTTGCCTGTGAGTAAACAAGTGAACATACGCTTTGTGGCATGTCTTTCTTCTTAAGACAGGTTTTTGCTTCATTGTAACTTTTGTCTGTATTCCTAAGAGTTAACATTGAAAATTTATGACCATTATGTTTGGATAAGTGAGATTTTATTTTTACAATATTTTATCAATAATTATTGGCTGTTATCACTTCAAACACTTTTGACAGCATCTTTAAAGTGAATTGATTATAAAATCTGTACAGTGCTGATTTCTGACCTCCAAATAAAGATGAATATGAGTGTATCAATTTTAATAGTAACAGCTAGTATATATTAGCATTTACTGTGTGCCTGGTACTGTGCTAAAAGCACATTAGGTATCTCACTTAACTACCAACAAGGCAAAGGATTTCTTGAAAGCAAAGAAATAGATGCAGAATCACTATGACCTTTCAGAAATTGTGCTTACTGGATGGATATATAATGTAAGTGAGCACTACTGGACCAAATAAAACATTGTAATCTGGTTCTTAAAAAGCTATTAGTAAAAACTAATACTGTATGCAAGTTTCCAATTAAATATAATTTTGGCACAAACTAATCATTCTTTTCCATGGACCACTACTCCTGATGACAATCTGAGAAATGAGAACACCTTCTAAGTTTCCTATGATGCAATATGAACTTAGGAAGATATGATCATATGCAGAGACGCCTTTGGAAATGAATCACTAATTATGCAGAATTAGGCTATATCAACTCCAAACTTCCAAAAGGTATGTACTTAACACATTTGAACGTTAATTTTTTTAAGTTAACTTTATTGAGATGTAATGGACATACAGTCAAATGCACAGATCTTAAGGGTTCAGTGTGATGAGTTTTGACAAATAGACACACCCTTGCAGTCAACACCCCAATCAAGATACAAAGTATTTAAAAAACCCCAGAGTTTCCTCCTTCCTTTTGCAGTCAACCTCTCTCCCCAACCATAGGGAGGTATTTTTAAGCAAATATAGCAGCACTGATGGTAATAGCTACTATTTATGGAAGGTTAACAATAGGGGTATTTAGTGAGTGCCCACATGCCAGGCACTGTGCATATATGTATTCCATTTAATTCCCATGTCAAAGGATGGTATAATCTTCACTGGTCTATTGGGACTACAAAGGGAAAGGGAGTAACAGAAGGACAAAGAAATTAATTATGCAAGGCCACATAACTACTGAGTGGTGGGATCAGACCTGATCCAGTAATATCTAAATTAGAATCCCTCATGCTAAACTGTATTGACTCCACACAAAGGCTAAGGAGTTCTCTCTTAATTCAAAACACATTCTAGAAATGGAAAAAGTGGGGCCACCAGTTCTAACTCACAACTCCCCCTCTATTACAATCACATTGAAGTATCTTATCTTAACAAGCAAGCAAAGGTTTCAGAGGCCAGTACTAATGATAACTGAAGAGGATTATTTACAAGTTCTTTAACTGACTACCTACATGTAAATCCCTCACATATTCCTAGAGTAGTTTAGGAGAGGGGAAAAATCCTCTATAAAGGCGGGTAGGTCACAACCCCATCAGTACCAAGAAATGGTTAGTGCTTGAGAAACCAATGGAAGGAATTCAACAGTCCACTTGTTCTTATTCAACCACAGTGCCACAGTCCACTCTACCAAGAACTACAAGGAGAGGTGCTGTAGTACAGCATTACACTGTCACTTTATTAGAGAAGCATGCAGGCAAACATCTGGATTGAACCTTTTGATTCCTCATTACATAAATTTATTCAGTTTTAAACCCAACCCACTCACATTTACAAAACACTTCACACAGACTACTTCCCTCATGAATGGAGCTCCATTCACATTTCACTTAAAACATCAAACTTATTCTGAAATGACTGAGGTTAAAGCTTGTTCAATGTCAATTTGCAAGTATTATGAAATATGAAAAACTAGGCACACAAATGCAGAAGGGTAATGTGAGGCAGCCTTTTTAAGTCGTTCTACTAAAATAAAGCAGGTAGGGGCCCAGGTAGACTTTCAGGAACACACACGACTCCTATCAAACTGTGTTGTAGGCATTCGATTCCCCAGAGGGAAGATTTTTTTTTTTTTGGTATCATTAATCTACAATTACATGAAGGACATTATGTTTACTAGGCTCCCCCCTTCACCAAGTCCCCCCCACATCCCCGTTCACAGTCACTGTCCATCAACATAGTAAGATGCTGTAAAATCACTACTTGTCTTCTCCCAGAGGAAAGATTCTATGAGAATTACCACTCTTGAAGGGGTACCGTCCAACACCCTCGAATCAACATGACTCATTTTCCCCAGTCCTGGAGTTGTTTTCTAGAAGCCCACCCCCTCAGTTTCTCTGTGGTCTAAGTAAATCCCTTAACATATGTTGGGGGATGGGAGGTTCTCCCTTCTAGAAACGATCTCCGGGAAGCTCAAGACTTCACGGCGTGTCTTTACCAAATCCTAAATGTCTGACAACCCCCAGCCCAAAGAGGGACAGCAATTACAACTCACAAATATACCCTACCCAACACGCGACGCCTTTCTCCACCGCCTGACAGGTGCACTGCTTAGTGCAACAGAAGACCCCTTTCAGTCGCATCTAGAAATATCCCAAGCCCCAGGTCCACGGCGGGCTGTAATGGGGGTAAGGCACTGGAGGGTGCTGCTTCTCGACAATTAGCGGGAGAAACACAGGCAGGGGCCCTCTGAGGATCACCCAGGACCCTGGGGCCCTACTGGCTCGAAGTCGCCCGGACTTTATGGCGCCGCCAGCTAGTTCGGCAGAGCCACTCCAAGGACAGCTCGGAAAAGGCGCGGAGGGGAGTGGAGCCAGGCGGTCGCTTCTCTGCGCGGCACGGTCGGCCTCCGTGGGAAAGGAAGCGCGCGCCGACCCAACTTTTGGTTGTCTCCCCTGAGGCCAAGGAAATCTTGGGAGGCGGGCGGGGGAGTGACCGGGAGTCCAGTGGGAACAGAGCGGCTGATGAGGAGCGCGTGGGTCGCCCGGAGTCCCCTGGCAGGCGCGCGGAGGCGGTCTCCAAGTGCGAAGGCCCCTCCGCGTCCCTGGGCGGGGCGGCCGGGCGGGGCGCAGGGAGCAGCCCAGTCGCGGCCGCTGGTGCCGTGACAGCAGGTGGGCGGGGCAGCGGGGACGTGGGGCGAGCCCGAGGCGCGGCTACCTGGTTCTTGAGGCGCATCTTCTTGGTGGCGCGGTTCGGCCGGCGGGGGGCGGAGGCGGGGCGGGGCGCGGGGACGCCCGCGGGGTCCCACCGCGCTCTCTCCCTGGCTCGCCCGCCCAGCGCGTCGCGGCCGCTTTGCCACAAGCCGCAGTCGCCTTCGCCGCCGCCGCCGCCGCCACCCCACCGCCGCCTCCAGGGGGCGCCGTGCGCGGGAGACCCGGAGTCAGGTTCTGGTCGTTGCCCTGGCACCGAGCTCGGGGCTTGGCATGCAGTCTACCTGAAAAAGTTGAATGAAGAAAACTTTCCCTTCTTCCAGTACTGCTGACTATATGCTTCCATTTTAGGCGTGGTAGCCTCTTTGTAGTTCAAGCCCACCAACACCATTTGGACCAAGTTATTGGCAAACACTGTGCTGGGCCCCGAGGGTTTACAAATGTGACCAACTTGGCACTTTTAGGATAAATCTTACCGCATTAGGAAGGTGGCCTGTCTCTGGCAGAGAATGTGGGCATTTTAAGTTCACCCTCAAGCTGCGTTTGGCCAGTTGACTGGTGTCTATGTCCAAAGTAAAGTGAGAAATGGAAACAGTGATTAACATCACCAAACCCCAAACAAAATGACCAAGATTTTGTGCACTATGATTTCAGTACAGATGTTTGGTGGCCTGAATGACTTGGGAGAGCCCTTTAGTAACTCCGGGGCTTCCTAAACCACACCAGATGCTTGAAATAATGCAGTGTTTAGTCCAGTGCTGGGTAATGTAATGATCATTAAAAAGTGGAACATGGCTGCTTCGGGCCTTCCTGACCTTTATAAAAAGTTCCTCACTCAGGGCTCAGAAACTCAGATTGCTGGGTTGTTGAGAATGCCCATTATTGCCTAAAGAAAGTCTACCTTGATCCAAAATACAGGAAATACGGGAATGAGTGAGAATTACTGGATTGAAGTAAATTTAGCATCATAGCATTAGAATGGAAATATTAAAGAGGTCATCTTAAGGAATCAGGAGGAAAAATATAAAAGGTTTCCTGACCTCTGGTCTATTGCTTTATTTCACACTTCTCAGGATTTTCAAGTTTTTCTTGTTTTTAAGACTTGATCCATTAAGATCTTCAAATAGACCAAATAACTAAGGAGGAGGCCTTAGAAAAGGTCTCAGAATGACATGTGAAAATAATTTGATGTGATTTTCATCATTGTAATAGCTGTTACTGAGCATTTATTATGTGTACTTTCTGTGGATTTCTCATTTAATCCAAGTTTTAAAAGATTTCATTCTTTTAAATTCTATAGCCAACCCTGTTGGCTATAAGAGCTGTGTTCTTACAGTCTCCTTTGACTATGTATTATAAAAGAGTCTTGTTCCTGAGCAGATGGGGATATACCAACTCAAAATTGTGCTAACTCATATCCTTTGATCCACTTTCATAAATTTATTTTAAGAAAGGAATTACTAACATGTTTGAGGACTTGGCTTTATGATTGTTTACTGTAGCATTCTTTGAAAAACATAAAAATTGAAAATAATCTTGAATGGCCCACAAAGGGGACTGATCATCCATACAATGGAATATTCTGCAGACATTAAGAATGATACAGTCAATGGATATTTATCAACATGGAAAGATGTTCACAATATATTTCAACGTGAGAAAAGCAGGTCACAAAATTGTATGGTTAGAACGATCCTGTTTGTGAAAGGGTAAAAGTATTTATTTTGAAAGGTGGGAATATGAGTGATTTTTTTTTCTTCCTCTTTTGTTTAACTGAACCTTTAAAAATATCAGTAGTAAATATTTATTCTTTTAGAATTAAAACAATTTTTTTAATGAATCACTATCTGATTATTATCAAAGGAACTAGAGAGTATTATGCTAAATGAAGTAAGTCAGACAGAGAAAGACAAATACCATATGATTTCACTTACATGTGAAATCTAAAATGATAAAACAAACAAAACAGAAATAGACTTATAAATACAGAGAACAAACTGAAGGCTGCCAAAGGGTAGGGGGATGGGGGACAGGTGAAACAGGTGAATATAAAGAGGTACTTCTAGTTATAAAATAAGTAAGTCAAGGGAATGAAAAGTACAGCATAGGGAATGTAGTCAATAATATTGTAGTAACTTTGTATGGTGGCAGATGGTAACTACACTTATCATGGTGAGTATTTTATAATGTATATAATTGTCGAATCACTATGTTGTACACCTGAAACCACAAGCAAGGCACAAAGGCTAGCAGGCAAGAATTCAGTGCATTTTAGAACAGCAAAGAACATACATAGTCTTAACCACTGTAGTTAGGGTATTAATGAGGCCCAGCATCCAAATCTTGGTTCTGCTCTCTTAAAGATATGTCATTTTGAATATGTTACTTGGTTTGTCTAAGCCTAAAAGCAGTAATTACAATTACAGCTAACATTTATAGAGGGTTTACTCTGTGCTGAGCACCGTGCTAAGTACTCTGTGTACAATCTCATCCCCATATCAGATGATGAGGAAATTGAGTCTTAAATTGAGGAAAGTTAAATAACTTGCCCAAATTTATACAGTTAGATAAATACATCATAGTATGGTTATAAGGATTAAATGCAAGGGGGCACTCAAAGCTCTTAGCTTAACATACTGCCATATATATATCAGATATAGATTTATGTGAACTTGATACCTGTTGTTTTTAATAATTTAGGTACAACCCTTACAGCAAGTTCTGCTCCTTATAACCATCTGACTACTCAAATCACCTTTCTAGGGAATCTAATTTGGCTATATAGTTTGGTGGGTAAGAGCACAGGCTCTAAAGCCTGCCTTGGTTTGAATCCCAGCTCTACCACTTGCTAGCTCTATGGTGAACCTCAGTTTTCTCATCTGTAAGATGGGCATAATTTTAGAACTGACTTCTCAGGGGTTGTTCTGAGTATTAAATGGGTTAACAGACAGAAAGCCATAAGAATGGTGCCTGGCATACTTAGAGCTTTTTAAACGATAATACATTTTACAAATTATAAGTTATTTTTTACACAAATATAAATATTTTAGTACGTGTTCCTTATATTGATACCCGAACATAAAGTTACTTAACGCCAACAGGTTGTATAAGTGTACAGACTGTCAGAATTCATAGCAAGGAGCTTTTCACATTTAAAAGAAACTCATACAGCATTTACAGGTGTTTATGCTACTGAAACAGAAGTTCAACTCATATACAATATACAGAAAATACCAATTATCCCCATCTTTACTTTCCCAAAATCAGTTCAGCCATGAATTCTTCAAAGAAAAGAATCTGACATATCTAGGACTTTGTGCACTAGGTTTATTATATTTAAAAGTTTGATCTATTCTCTGGATTTATGAGATCTTTTGAAAAAAAAAGACAAATTCTACACAGAGATAAAAATAATACATATTCAATTTTATAATCAAATATGCTAAGGTACAACTTATGAAAATTCTCATAAAAAGAGCAAATCATCATAGGATTAAGAACCATGCTATAGAAAAAAAGCTATTTCTCATAGATTGAAAATATCTTTTAGGGTAACATATATACACATATAAACATATTAATATTTAATTAACTATAGTGTAGTAAAATGGTAATTTGATCAGCATAGTGTTAACTATCTAAAAGAAGTGTTTTAGAATTCTGTTAAATTCTCCAAAGTATAATGTGAATTTATATTCCTTCCCAGTACAAACCATAAGTAGTATCTGTGATAACTTTGCAACTGTAAGTCATATTATGGCTCTAGGACAGTCAACTTCATGTAAGAAAACAATTACTAAGAGCATGGAAACTTACTTTATTCCTTTGAAAGGCAATTCTTGTATTAAGAGCAATGTTATTTTTCTTTAAATGTCCTGAATCTTCTTCACACAAAGGTGTTACAAGCTCATTGTGCACCTAATTATAAGGGCACCTGAGTTTCTTTGTTTATCTGGTTGGTTGGACCTGAGGATTTGATTTGTCACAGTCCTCCTTGTCCCGCCCTATTGTCCCGCCCGATTTCTCTCTTAATGAGAACAACTTAACAATAGCATCTGTATAGCCTCCAAGGCTCAAATAATGACTGGGGAGGAACACAGGTATTAGTTACAGTGAGAAAGCACTTGTGCTTAACCTTCTTGTAAAGGGCTAAAATTCAGGGTTAACAAGCGTAAACTTGGGTGATAAATCTATTTTAAAACGTCTGAGAGGTTTCAGAGAGGCTTCAGAGACCCCACTCCCACCATTTCACCCCACCCTCTTCTCCCCCAACCCATGATCACCACCCTTTACTCCCTGGAGAGGTGGTGTGGCATTAGATGGAGTCAGATTAACCCCACCTGTCATTCAGGAGCGCTGTGATCTTTGGCAAGTTCCTCTATTTCCTGAGCCTCAGTTCCTGTATGATAGAGTTAATAGTAATGTACCTTATGATTTTTAATGTTAATGGAAAAACTGTGTAAGTCACCACTTAGTACAAGTTGCTGCTCTTTCCTCTTCCCACCCTGCACTGAATACATTCACTGAAACATTCACTGAATACATTCACTGAAAACAAGACTCCAACTAGGCCTGCCCATAAAAGAAGAGGCGCGTGTGAAGGTATGGATAACATCTTAAAGAGAAAGAAAGAACTCCATTCATTCAGCAAGTATTCATTGAGCATGTACTGGGTCTAGGCCTCCTGCTAACCATGAGTGGTAGATTTGTCTTCTGTCCCCCAGAAGACCACCACCTGAAGGGACAGTAGACAAAGAAATGACAGACAGCAACAATACAATGTAACAGTGTAAAACTAAAGCAGAAGCCCCAGGCACTGTAAGAGCACAAACTAGGGGCATCCAAAGCAGCCTGGGTGAGGAGGTTAGGTGAGAGGTGGTCTGGGAAGAGGCCTGGAAAAAGAAGGTTCTTGAATTGAGCTTTGAAGAACAAGCAGGAGTTAGAAGGTGAAAGCTTGAAACTTATAGTCTAAGCTTGATAGAGGTACCTTTTTAAAAAGACCTGTCTTATGACAGCTATGAAGTTAAATGGTGTATTCCATTGTCAGAGTGAGGCCCCATTGCGATGTTGTTATTAAGGATATAACAGTATTTGTGCCTTCGCAACTGTTTCATCACAGGAGATTTTAATGAGAACAA
This sequence comes from Manis pentadactyla, assembly GCF_030020395.1. Taxonomy (NCBI): domain Eukaryota; kingdom Metazoa; phylum Chordata; class Mammalia; order Pholidota; family Manidae; genus Manis; species Manis pentadactyla. Next base: position 39,697,825 of record NC_080022.1, on the reverse strand, counting down.
TGATTAAGCCCTATTTTCAAGTGAGCCTGTGAGCATATGTTCAGAAACATTTGATTAGAGCCTTTGCTCCAACAGTTTTAACTATTCTTAGTTGCTCCTTAACAGTTGCAGTTTGCACTTAATAGATTAGATAATTAATTGCTAGTTGTAGAAAATAACTTGGCCAATCATGACATGCAGGAAATGATAAGAAAATTTATTCAGTCTCTTGTGTAGTTTGAAATTTGAAATGTTGGAAAGAACCTTAAGATTATTGATATCATCCTCTTGATTTTATTGGCATGGAAAGTCAGGTCCAGAGAAGCTCGGTGATCTGCCCAAATTCACACAGCTTGTGAGAAGCCTAACCAGGAAGAGAACTCAATTCTTTGGACTCTCTGCTCCTTGTACTCTCCTTGTAAATGGCAATGGCTACCATTTACTGCGCATTTCCAATGGGGTAACGTAATAACTAAAATATCTAAGTATTATTTCAATTTTTGCATTTATTGCCCAATATTTATGTCTTGAACCCTTTTAGAATGGAGCAGGGAATAAGCACTTTTAAAAAGTAAATATTATGTCGATACAAGTTAATGAAGAAACAGTGTTTACATAGAGCTTATTTCATTAGCTGGTTAATGTATTTCTCTGAAAGCTACCTTTAGTTTTATATACATCTATCTTTCAGATTTTGATTCTAAGATTCTCCTCTAGGAGTTTGATTTAATTCAGTTCAATTCAACAAATATTTATTGAGTCTTTGTGATAGGAAAAGCAAATCTTTATTATTCTGAAGCATTTTCTCTGGATGTCAGTCTTCCTGAGAGGCTATGTCATGCCAGGAAAGAGCACAAGCTTGGGAGTCAAAAGGCTTAGGCTCAAATCTCAGCTCCACAGCTAACCTTCTTGGGGATCTTGGCAAGTTACCTACTTCTCTTATCTGTAACATGAGGATGGGAATTAAATCTACTTTAAAGCATTGATCTATGTATTAAAATGAATGAAATAAGTAAATGGAATCCACTTTATTCATGGATTTCATTCTGCAGATTACTCATATTCATTAAGCTGAGCAGCATTCTGTTAAAGGTCATTTATTAGAATGTGTGGCAGATTGTATTTTCCAAATGTGGCTACAACAATATCTCCCAACCCACCTGCCCTTCTTCGATGTGACCTTACTATTCCCTCACCAAGAGGAGAATTAATGCCCCTCCCTTTGAATCTTGGTCACTCTTTGTGACTCTGGGTCACACTATGCACTGTCCCATCCTTTCAGCTGATAGGAATGTAGATGTCATTGTGGGAGCTGAGGTACAAGTTGGCAGGACAACAGTTAGAATGACCCTGGCACCTTGATGATTATGTGTGTTGTCATAGCAGCTGTGTACTACATACCAGGACTTTTACATGACAGAAAAACTTCTATTTTTTATTTAGGCCACTTATTTTGGACCTTCCTGTTGCAGCAAACCAGCCAATACCCTAATCAATACAATTAGAGATACTATAATGAATCTAAAGTGCCTGGCATAAAACAGGTGCTCAATAGTAACTAGCTAGCACATTTCAAACAGCAAACACCATTTATTGCCCTCCAGACACAATCCCACCTTTCTGGGTGATTTTTATACCTGACTCATGGACCTCTTCCACATAGCCTTCCTGCTCTCTCTGCCCTCTGGGTCATAATCAGACAACAGTACTCTCTTTAGTTACTTAGTCCCATTAATCCTTCAATTCCTCATTTCCAGTGACTCACTTTCCCACCATTTCAGCCTCCCAGCTTCACAGCTGACCCCAGGCCTCACTGTACTATTAAATGGCTCCACCTGTAAGTTCTAGAATTCTGCTGTTTTTCACTCTGACCTCTAGTCCTGGCCATCCCTTACTCTTTCACTACTACTGATCCATTTTTCATTCTCATCACATTCTTCAACTTCTAAATCCTATCCTGTGTACCAATGTGATTTTCTGACTGGCATTTCTACTGAGCATGGACCCTCCAATCAGCATTTTCCCTGCTACCCTAGAATCTTGCCGAACCCTGTTCATCTTCTGCCATTCCTATGTGATTAGCCCTAGCCAAGGCTGGTCCCAGTGTGCCTCTCTGGGCTCCCACAGCCTCTGTGCAGTCCTCTGTCACAACTGGGGTCACTCTGCTTTGTCAATTTCAGTTTGTGTTTCTGTCTCCCTGCTAGACTATGCATTTGTTTTTGAGGTTGAAGAATACCTATGTAATATTCATCTGTGTAACTACAATTCCTACTCAAAACATGTCTACTTGTTAGAAAGTCCCTTTTTCCTGCCTCCATGCCTTCACTTATGCTCCTCCTTCCTGGGAATATATTCCCTCTACTGCATCACCTCCTTTTAACATTGGGAAAATCCTGTAAGTTTCCTCTCAGATGTCACCTTCAAGTTTTTCTTGATAAGACACTTTTCTCCTTTGAAGGACCAAAGCCTTTCCTTGGTTTTTCTTTGCAGGCACTTTGATTTCACACTCAAGTCAATTACCAACCATCAATTATTCATTCAGGAACCTGCTGCCCGCCTCACTCATGGCTATCATCTACTCCTCATAAATACCCAATCATCCTGATTTTGCAGATGAGGAAACTGAAGCTCTGAAAGGTTAGGTGACTTTACCTGCAGTCACACAACTAGAAAGTGGCAGGACCATCATTCACTCCAAGGTCAGTGTGCTCATGCTGAACTGTGTTGCTTCTCATACGCTTTCGGCTTTGTCCCTTGTGTAAATGTCTTTTCCCTTTGTGTGAGTTCTTTGTGGGGAAGTGATGTTTCTCTCACCTTTGTGCCTCCCCTAACATGTGACCCAGGCTCTTGCACATAGTGAATGCAACAACATAAACAGAAAATAAAACACTGATTCAGGGACACTCAGAAAACCTCTATAAGGCAGCATGTAGACCCCTCCCTCCATTCCCGGTTCTTTCTCATTGACTCAAGGGGCCTGGCTGCCAATGGGCTCACACACTGCCCTTCCAGGAGCAGGTGCTAAATCAAACAGCCTCATTAACAATCTGCGGGGCTCCTGCACTAATTACAGTTGGGTTTTCACTATATCCACTTCCCACAATTCAACAGCTTCTATTTTTAACCCATAATGGTAGGATCTAGTGAAGGAGTGGACAGGGATCTAGTATAGTACTCTCCCATGTCACCCTATTTTCCAGTGTTCCGGAGGAAAACAACCTGTCAAAAAGCAAGAAAATAGGTAAAACCAGCTACTTAAATTGTGACATGTCTCATAGGTTTCTGTTCTTTGGCTGTGTAAATGTTACAATACTTTAATCAAGGTAAACCTAAAAACAAAGAAAATTTACCAAGCTACCACTGATCAAGACAGAATAAGCATGTCTTTCCTTAGCTGTGTAATCCCCATGATATCTCAGCAATTCCAGACTTTCCTTCCCTCATGAACATCATTCCTCTCCTAGGCTTCATGAGATTCAGTTTGGTTTTGTTTAGCATGTTTTCCCTATTTCACTTTGAACCTCTTCAAGCAGGAACTCTATTATTTCTTGAGAACCCAGCTCTTGTCAGAATGCTTAGCACAAATTACACGTAATGAATATTTGTTGAACGAAAAAATAATTTAGGTCACTGTTATTACAACTTTTTTTCACTGTGCAAAGCAAAAAATGCAATTTATGTTTTCTCTCTCTCTCCCTTCAAACAAAAATTTTATGAGACAGTGCTTATCTTTACTACCTGCAATGCACTCTGATGTCTGCTATCTAATCCTACATTATCTTATTTCATTTCTTTTAAATGCTGGTTGTGACCCAATTAGTTGATTCATGACAACACTAAAGAGTTTCAAACCTAATTTTAATCATATTGGATTAAGTATAGGAACTCTATTTTTTTTTACATAGGTTATTTTATTTACTATTACCATGTTTTTTTCTTTCTTTCTATTTTCCAGGTGTTAAGTGAGGGCATAAATTAAAAATAAACATAAGGGAATAAATCTTTCACATAGAACAGGTAATAGCTCTCCTCTGTAGAGCTTCATGGTGTTTAAAGCTTGTCTCTTTGTCTTGGGAACACCATGACAGCTCGGGGTCAGAAAGAGACATTTTTGCCAGTGAGTGTTTCCCAAAATGTATGTGTCTATTCCTCCTTGTTCCGCCAAGTTTACTTTTACTGAGCACTTACTAAGTTCCAGGTACTGTTCTTCTAATCACTTCATATGTATATACTGTTAATCTTCACAAAAGCACTTTCAGGTAAGAACTATTATAATTCCCATTTGATAGATGAGAAAACTGAGGCACACAGAGACACACACTGCTGGGAAACAGCTGAGCATTTGAACTCAGGCATCCTTAAGAGGATGTGTACATCATAGGAAGACTACTATATTCAATTCTTGTCTCTGCTTCTTAATAATTGTGAGATCTTGAGCAAGTTACTTAACATCTTTTACTATGTTTTCTCATCTATAAAATGAAGCTGACTGTAATAAGTTCCTATCCCCTGGCTTTTTGGAAAGATTAAGGAAGTTTATATATAATACTTGGAACAATGCCTGATGTATGGAAGTACTTATTAAGTGTTTGCTCTTACTGTTGTGGCTTCAGAACCGGCACTCTAAACTGCTCTGCTAAACTGCCTTTTAGTTCCTAGATGTGTCTTCCACAGCGGGAGAAACATTTGTTCTAAAGGGGCCCTAGGGATCAGCTAGTTCCACTGGGGCACACTTCACAGATCTGCATGGTCTGAAGAGGAGGAGGGACTTATTTGTCCAAACATGTGGCAGAGTTGGTCTAGAACTTGGGTATCCAGTTTCCCAGTCTCATACCCGTGCCATCACTCTGCTACTCCCTCCCTCATGTATTTAGTCCTTTAGTTTCTTGTGAACATTGCTAACCTACTCGCTCCATTTTCTCCATGTAATTATGTTGCTGGGGATACACCTAACTGCTGGACACTGGGAAAATTCTTTTACTCAACAGGTTATACCACCAGCATTCTGCCTTCTGTGTTTGTTCATTGCAGGTATTTAATATTTTGTTATAATATAAAAGGTTAGAAAACACAAAATTTGGAGGAAGATGGACCTGCCAATTCTGTCTCTATCACTTACTGATCTGTCATGTCTGTGCCTCCATTTACTCTTCTGGTGCCTCCCTCCTCCCCTGCTTAGCCTGCTACCTTGGCCTCCTTAGGCCTTCCTGTATCCTCTCTGGCCCCCACCCCCAGTCTATTCCCAAAGCTGCCCACATCCCTTTTTAAAACTGTGATTGTGTCACTGCTCTGTTCAATACTTTTCAGGGGTTTTACATAATTTGTAGAGCAAGGACCCAAAAACTTAAAATGGCCTTCAAGGCCCTGTTTGTCCTGGCTCCTGCCACCTCTCCCCTGCCACTGTCCCTGGAACCTGCACTCTCCTTTCACTTCCTTGAAAGCACCATCACCTGTCCCACCACAGGAACTCTGTATATTTTGTTTCCTTTGTCTTATTGTTCTTCTCAGGGCTTTATTTGTTAATGCCTAGCTTTCAGCTTTTTCAGCTCAATTATCAGTTTCAGAGGGAAACCTACCTCTTTCTAAGTCATTTTGTAGAATTTATTATTTTGATTATTTTTTCTTTTTGGTTATCCCTTGATTAATCTCATTTTTTTCCACTAGATTATGAACTGTGAAGATCATAGTATCTTTTTTTTTTTTGTCTTTTCTTAATTCTATTTCTTTCTAATTCAGAGCCTGGTTATATAACAATAAGGCTGTTTGCCATGCATCTATTCTACATTATATCTTATTGCCATAATGACCCATAGATAGGCTTAGTGTATCTTTCATAGGTGAGGAAACTGAGATTCAGGCAAGTTAAATAACTCACAGAAGGTCATATAACTAGGTGGTGAGTTAGAATTTGAATTCAGGTCTTTCTAGTTCCAAAACTAGTATTCTTTCCTTCACACTGTATTGCCTATGACTAAGGAAGTTTCTAATCTTTGTTACTTTTTTTGTTAAAAAGAAATTGTCTTAATAGTGTGTTAGGTAAATGCTAAATTTCTTCCCTGAAAATGTGTATGTTTTTGATGGGGAAGATGGCAAGAACTGTGTAGCCACACAACTATCTTTAAAAATATGTTGCCTACCTCCATACAGCTTTCTTTAAAACAAATATTAATGACTTGTTTAATCCTTGTGTCAGATTTCAGTGTGTACATTTGTTTGTTTATTATGCCACAGAAACTAGTATTTGAGAAATGAGGTTTGCCCATCAAAACCTGAATCAGAAGTTTGAGATTTAGACATTTTGGCTAAACCATAGGGAAATGGAATTGTTGAAAACCTAGTAACTTTTATTCATGACTTTCTCATGTTTTCTTTATTTCACTCATTACAGCATCTTTATATCACTTTGAAACAGATTTTTCCTTTTGTATCTTGTTAGTTTTATCTTCCCAGAATTTGTTGTAAGGAAGCAAATTGTAGATTTCACTTTGATTCATTATGTCTCCTGGAACTTCAAAGGTAATATTCCCTCAGAGAGAAGCTTGGATTCTAATTTTTTATCTCTGAAAATTATACAGGCAACATATTTGAAATAGCATGGTGGAAAAATCTAAAAGAGGAAATGAATGCATGAGCTCTCCTTTTAGAGAAGGTGCAAATAAGAAAGTAGGAGGAAGGAAAAAGTAGCACTATATGCAGAGGACAGGCCCCTCAAGCACTGAATAGCAAATTTAACAAACATTTTTTTTTTCTTCAAGGTAAAAATTATCTAGAGGGAAAAACGAGAAGTATGACTTTTCAAGGCAAGGAATAGAAAACTACTCCTACTGTAGTTTTTCTCCTAAAAAAGAATGAACTCATCCTTGCTCTTTGGAAATGTATTTTAGTACCAATATGCCCATTGCAAATGGCTAAGCTCTGTCCCATGGAAATGCTCCTCTCGTTTGGTAAACACAAACCAGAGAGGGTGAGCAGAACTCCCTGTCCTTACGTGTGGGCTGCACATAGTGACTTCTTCGAGTATAGTTCAGAAAGGGGAAAAAGAGTAACTTTACTGTGGAGAAACCTGATAAACACAACACTACCTCAGGCAGGTGATCAAGGTCAACATCAATATCATAAATCATATTGATAGTTGGTACCCTTGGTATGATGTGATGAAAATAGCACTTTACCTCTGTGATCATTCTCCCCAAAACCCACAACTACAGTCTAACCGTAAGAAAAACATTAAACAAACTGTAATAGAAGGATATCTTTCAAAATACTTGAGCAATTGTCCCCAAAACTGTCAAGGTCATCAAAAACAAGGTAAGTCTGAGAAAATGTCATAATCAAGAGTAGCCTAAGGACACATGTCAATGAAATGTAATGTGGTATCCTACATGGTATCTTGGAAAAGAAAATGGACATTAGGTAAAACTAAGGAATCTGAATAAACTCTGGACTTTAGTTAATCGTAGTGTATCAATATTGGTTCACTAGTTGTAACAAATATACCATACCAGTATAAGATGTTAGTAACAGGGGGAACTAGGTAAAAGGTGTATGGAAACTATACTATCTTCTCAATTTTTCTGTAAATCTAAAACTGCTCTAAAGAGTAAAATCTATTTTTAAAAAAGACAACAAATAAAAATACCTGTAGGGTTATTCAAAGAGCTCCCATGGGAATTTAGAACACAGAAAAAAATGAATTTACATAATAAGCTCTAACATTTGTACACTGCTTTCTGGTTTAGGAAATGCCTTCCTATATACTATCTCATTTAATTTTTAACAATCCAGTAAAGTAGATACGATTAATTATGCTTTTTTCTACAGTTAGGAAAAATGGAGCTTAGAAAAATGAGGTGACTTGCTGGAAGTCAAAAGCTGATCTGACAGTGATCTTTCCACTACATCCCAGTTGCCTTTCTATTTACTGTTCTCAAATGTTAGCAACAAAGTAGGCAATAACAGCATAGGTTTTTAATGGTTGATGAAAACTAGCCAAGTGAATAATTTCCAAACTCTTTCCTATTTTCTTCTTAAAGATATTTAACTAATATCTCATGTCAGCATCGGTTAGTGGCATCTTATCAGGAAAAGTCAATGAATTGTATTAGCCTCTGACAGCAAGGATACAGAGTGTGTTGTCATTGAGGATGGATGATAATGTGTAGGGGCAGTAATTTACTTCTTATTAGAAAGTTTAATTTTTTTGGTCTGCACACTTTAGGAAAATGACCTTTACTCAAGATTACTTTAAACATCTCATTTGCTTTTTCAGAGTTTGCTGATAATAGTTGATGATCAATATTGGTTCATGTTGATGTTCTGTACTTTGAACTGGGGAAGTGTTCAAAGAGCAGCGATGGTTTGGGAATCGTTTACAAAGCATTCCAGCTGTGGTGGCCATATACTGCCCCACCTGCCTGTATTGTGTGGATATTGTTCTATAGCATGCCCACTCTTGCTTTTGGATTACAGACTCATTGGGGTATGGATATGGTTTTTTTGTTTGGACCATTTTCCTGCTGCAAAGCAACACATACTCTTTCTCCCTCCAAATACAGAGGACATGTGGCTCTTAAACTAGCAGTTGTAAGAGCAATGAAAATATACATATGTGACATTGTATCTTTTGCGATCAGTTGATTGTGGGGAAGGTTGGAAGGAAACACCACTTAAAACATCTGCCAAGACACATATAGTAACAATAACAGTCACTAGATATTACTAAATAGAGCTATGTGAGATGAACTCACTGTACATCTGTCTCTAATCACATCAGTGATCTCCTGAGGGATAGCTGGCCTGTGTCTCTTCCAGATCTTAGCTGGAGAGTGGATTTGGGAGGTAGGTGGACAAGGCATACTCAGAGAATTTTAAGGAAGAGGAATATCCCGGTTAATGTTTTTAACTTCCTGTATTGCTGGAAACTCTTCTGAAAGAGAGATCTAGGTTATTTTGATCAACTTTAGTGGCGTTTGGAATGAGAATGTTTTTAGCACCTTTGAGGTCAAAACATTTTTGGGGCTTCAGAGACTACACTCAACTCCAGCCACACAGACACCATTTTCTCCTATTTGCCTTATTGTTGAATTATCCCAGATTACCCGCAGTTTCTTGAGTGTTCAAGTTCTCTTACCCTCTGCTCTTCACATTTCTTACTGTTTCCTTTACCTAAAATCCTTCCTTTCTTCCCAACTTATCCTTCAAAACTCAGCTCACATTTTACCTTTCTTTAAGAAATCTCCTTTGATCATATCCTATTTCAACTGCAACTTTAGATTAGGTGCATTTTCTTTGTACTCCCCAAATACCTGCACCTATCATAGATTTTGTTTGTCTGTTTACTTATTCAGTTAATTACTCAAAAATACTTATTACTCATCCAGTATGTGTCAGAAGGTGATCTAGCTGCTGGAGATAAGGCAGGGCACAAATCAAGTTTAAGATTCTGCTCTCATAGAGCCCACAATGGGGAAGATAATAAGTAAGTTGGCAAATAATTAACTAGAATTTATGATTTTAGTTAATAACATGAAGCAGGGTACTGTGATAGTGAGTGAGTGAAGGTGAGAAGCTATTTTGGTTGAGTAATCAGGGAAGGTTTATTTTAGGAGGTGACATTTGAAAAGAGACCTGAATGAAGTAAGAGAGCAAGTGATACGAAGATTTGAAGGAAGAGCAGCTGAAGCAGAGGGAAGAATGGAGGCTGTGAAGGGGAAACAAGCTTGAGGTATTTGAGGAGCAGCAAAGAGCCTGCATGGCTGGAGCATGGTGAGTGAGGAGGAATGCAGTAGGAGGTGAGATTGGCAGACTCAGCCAGGTTATGTTGGACATTAAAGTCCAAGAAGAGAGCTTTCTGGGTTGATGGAGCCAGGATTTGTGCCTAGACTAATTATATTCCAAAGGCTGTGCCTATCATATTACCTATACATACCACATTCGAGAAAATGATACCTTTAGGTTGTTCAAAACTACATAATTGAGATGTGTTAAAATATAATGCGTGTTTTGGAAAAAAACTAATCACATTTATTAATTAGGAAAACAATATACAGTTTTAGCCTAGTATTGTTCATTTATGTATTTTGACCAACTCAGTTAGGATACACATTTTTATTGGGCCTAACTATTCCTAAGAGCTGTTATGTTTATAAGTCAGAGACTATCTCAACTGTAATTCCAGATTTGTACCACTGATTGTAACATTCAGGTTTCTGTTCATATATTTTACAAAAAAGTCAAGGTCTAGTGTTTCATTATGTAGCCACACATTTCCAGATAGTGCTGGGATTTATATACTTGTATACATAATTCAGAGATACTGTGACTCTTTATTGGACATACTTAACTTTCATATAAATCACTTCATCTTAAAACTAACAGAAAATATGCTTATTAATTTGGACATATTCTAAGATTTGCACTCAAATGGCAATTCTGGAAATTTAGATTCATTGGCATCACAATCTATGACTCTCTTCTGAAACTGTCATTTCATTTCTATCACACAACTCTGTAACTCTAAAATTTGTTATTATTCTGAGCACTGTAAAATGAGGTTCTAGGTCTTGTGTTCAATCTAAACATCTTCAGTTCCATGAACAAGTCAGCAACAGCCTTTTTTTTTATTCCCTAATTTAAAGCTCAGTGTATTTAGGTATTTGTCACATCAATAAGAAAGTCTAATCTTAATGACATGGGGACACCTAGCAAAATGAGTGTCTTAGAGTCCTTTAGCTCCAAGTATTTTATTTTAGTTCTTCAATAAGTTTAAACAAACAAGTCATCAGATGTCACTAAAATAAACCACTTTCCATACCTCACTTTCTCTTCTTCCAAATATTCCACAAATAAGTGCCAGTTAAGGGCATGAGAATGAAGAAAATTGGAGATCTTGATCTGTTCCTCCATTAAAGCACAGGGAACTCAGAACATTGGGAAATACTCTCTTCCTAAAAGAGTCATGAAGACTGCAGGGCACAACCATTCTCTCATGATAGAAAAAGTGCCAATAACAATTTTATTCTTTTTATTCAGCTGGCCCATCTGTAACAAGTGCAGACAGATTTTTCATGTTTAAACCAAACTTCTCAAGTTTCCTCTTGGCAGATGGTTAAGTTCTATCAGTTCACAATCCTGGCTAATTGGGTAAAACATTTTTTCCTGTAAATATCATAGCCAGAATGTTGGTAAGGGTATCATGTGACAGGTACATGTGTACTCTGACACTGGGAGCATAAAGGGATGAAGGCTTTGGGGAGGACAATTTGTCAATATGTTTTAAGAGCCTGGAAGAGTTCATCCCCTCTGACCTAGTGATCTCATGTCCAGAAATCCAAACCAAAGAGGTGATCAGAGATGATGATTAAAGATATATGTACAAGAATGTTCACAGCAGCATTGTGTCTAACAGAAAAAAAAGTAAGGCTTGATTGACCTAAATATCCAAGAAGGAAATGGTTTAAATGAATCCCTAAGATGGATATTTTGCAGCAATAGTAATAATGTTTTCAATGAATACTTTATGACAAGAGAAAATTATCATAATTTAACATGAAGTGATGAAACTAAGGCATAAACAATAGATAGTATAAGATCACAATTAAAAAATAAATTTATATATGGGTATAATGCATTCTCTAGCCCCTTTTCCAATGGAGCCACTAGATACTAGGGGGTTAATGAGGTCTGATCCTTCTTGCCCTGTCCTATCAATCTCACCAACTATGTAAAGTATGCAAAGTTCTTTGTGGAGGTAGCTCTTAGTGAGGAGTGGGAGAAACAGGGACTGGAACCCATCCATCTTCAACAGTCTCTTTTAAGGAAAAAGTAAAGCTTTTCAGACTTGTGCCTTGAAAAAGAGGGTGACCTCTGTGTAAATTTCCATCCTTTGGACCCCTTTCTCTTCTCAGTTTCCCTAATCTTTTCATCTTGAACCCCATCTTCTTCCAAATCCCTGACGCTCATGCTCTCATTCCCTCCTTTGGGAATCCTACTCTTCATCTCTGAAGGAAGATAATTTGCTCCTCTGATCTTTTGTATACTTCTGATTTGGGCAAGTTTTCCCTAGGCTCCTATTCTTCTCTGTCATTGCCTATTCCTATGAGAAAGGTATCATTGTTGATTTCCTCATTAGCTCATCCAAGAAGTTATCACATCTCACCAAGGGTGGAGTTGTGTGTGACAGTCATATTTCTTAGAGACAATCAAGATATACCAAGGACAGCCTTTCCCTTCTATTACAAAGTATTTATCCTTGCTCCTTCCAGAACAGTAGACTCTACCGTTACTGTGCTAAGAAGCCACTGGTGCTCTCCTGAGCTTGGTTTGTATTTCAAATCCATCAAACTAGCTGTCAATGGTGCTCTCTCTCTTTGTTACTCAGAACTGTGTCAGTGTCAATTACATACTCTTTAATGACATGACTTATCATGATTCAGAGGTAGGAGCTACTAAGGTGGCATTACTAATTCAGTTTAAATTACCATAATGTCTCTTCTACTAGACTGTGACCTTCCTTGAGCCAATACCCCATCTGCTTCATCCAGATACCTCCTTCCCTCATGTAACCATCATTGATACAATACTCTGTCCATCAGATTAGGCTGCCTTTATGTTACTGATATGACTTGAGAGTTAGGTAAGGGAAAGCATGAGAGCTAATAAGCGTGATCCTTGGAATCAAACTTCATTTTGAATATTAACTCTACCACTTAGCAGCTGTGTTCTATTAGGCAACTTATTTAACCTCTCTCTGTTTCCTGGCTGGTAAAGTGAGGATAAAACCTGTTTCATGGAGGTATTATGAGAATGAAATAGGAATGTGTGTAAGGTGCTTGACATATACTAAACACTTACTAATGGTAACAATTATTAAAGTGAATTATAGGCAGTTTCAAACCTGCTTATAAAAGATATTCCTCCTTCTTGCTTGCTGAAACACAATTGTAATGGCTGGTACTCCAGTAGTTATCTTAGACTAATACAGAAACCATGCAAGGTGGAGCACGAAAGTAGACATAGTTTGATCCTTGACACTTAGAGCACCATATAGTCCTGAACTATCTGCAGACATTTTCACTTTGCAAAAAAGAAACATTTTACCTTAAGCCACTGGCATTTTTGGTTTTCCTGTAACTTGTACCTGAACCTAATCCTAATTAACTGAAAAGTGGAGAGAGGGAGAGAGAGACCGAGAGAGAAAGGCAGAGAGTGGCTGGATGGGGGTGGGGAGAAAGGCAGAAAAAAATTCACAAAACTAAAAGCCTTGAATAGATCAGTAAGATAGATATATCTCTAGTAACATTCATCAAGAAAAATTAACACTAAAATAAGCAAAATTTAAAATAAAAAATATATAATCACAAGAATTAAAAAATAAAAAATATGAAACCTTAAAACATAAATGAAATTTACGTATTTCTGAAAAATATAAAATGTCAAAATTGAAAAGTACAAAATAATGATCATTAAAGAATTTGAAATAATAAAAAAATGTTCTTCTCAAAATTCCCTAGGCTCATATGGACCATTTTATTTTCTAACATAGATACAAATGTTTAAAATGAAATAGCTAACTGAATCCAACAATGCATTAAGAAAATAAACTATGATCAAATAGTATTTATCCCAGAAATGCAAAGGTGTTTTGGCAGTAGAAAATCTATCAATTTGTTGTACTACATTAGACAAAAAACACATGATTATCTTAGTAGATGCAAACAAAGCTTTTGATTTAAAAATTAGTATTATTTGTAATTTCAAAACTCTTTTAAAGCTTCCTCAGTTTGTCAAAGATTTCATATAAAAATATACATTTAATGGAAAAACTTTAGATACAGTTATTTTAATATCAGGAAAAGAAAGAATCCCAAATATAAACTGCTTTTTAATGTAATAGTAGAGGCTCTGGCTAAAGCAATAAGACAGGAAAAAGAAATATGTTAAAAGGATGGGAAGAGAAGAGACAACTGCCATTTTTCTGTTCATATTTCTTACAGTGAAAAAAAACCTGAAATAATCAATAAACTATTAGATATAATAAGAAAGTTCATGGAATTTTATAATCATAATATTAACTTACAAAATCAATAGCATTTATCTATATGAGCAAAGCAAATAGAAAAAAAATTATAGAAACTAAGATACCATTCACAAAACTATAAAAACTATGAAATATCTAAGAAGTACATTTTAAATAGTATTATCAGGAAAGACTTCTCCAAATATGTAACGTTTGAGATGAGATCTGAATGAAGTAAGAGTTGGTCCTGCAGGTATCTGAAAAAAGAGCATTCTGGGCAGAGGAAACTACAAAGACAAATTACTTGACACTTTTGATTTTTCTCTTCCTTTCAACATCAGAATATCTTCCTTTCTGTTGGGTACAATCATGTTTTAATATTTAAGTATTTTATCCCAGTTAAGAAGAAATCCTCAAATAACTCTTTTATAATCTTGGCATAGTGCAGTTGTTTTTCAAACAAAACTTAGAAGTCAAAGAAGAAAAGCCATTACACTTATAGAAGGCCAAGCATCAATAAGCAAATAGAAATACAAATGACAAGTTGGGTTAAAAAGTATTTTCAACTCCTTGTCCCCACACTACACCTTATCTGTGTGACCTCCCTCATCCTTAATACTCAACTGAAGGGTCATTTTCTCCAGAAAGCCTTCCCTGATGCCCACCAAGGGCACCCCTATTGGATGTTCCTATACTTTTCTGAGCATGCTTGTCTCACTGCTCTTATCATTGTTTGGAAATTAATTGTAAACTGAATTTGTGTGTGTTAATATTTTTTCCCCAGTTAGTTTGTACATGTGAGAGGCATGGGAGTTTTGATGTGAAATTACATGAAATAACATAGGTGGATTTCTTACCACCATTCCAGTCTTCTCTGGATCTGCTATTCTCTGTGTGACTTTGTAAGTCACTTATACTCTCTGAACCTCAACCTTACTTCTGAACATTAATACCAATTTTATAACATTGTTTTGAGAATTAAATGAATTTGTGTATGTGAGAAATATGACTATAATTTGAATATTTCTCTCATTCCATACTGCATCTAACTCAGTGCCAGGCATATAGAAGGCATCATTTTAATACATTTATAGAAGGAGTGGGTGAATCTTACAGGGAATATTTTGGTAGAAGGTAGATGCCCTGGTTCTGTAGTAGGCAGGTGGCTGTGTGTGGAGACAGAAACCACAGGAGACCCCAGGGGAAGGCAGACCTCCCAAGTAAACTCTGAATGGTAGCATGGGAAAACCAACTCCCAGGAGGCCATGTGGGGGGTTTTCTATTCCACTTCCAATGCTGTGCTATTCATACAAGAAGAAAATCTCTAAGGACTCCAGGAGGAATGAAGAAATCTCCTCTCCCTCCCACAATTCTTCCTGAATAGGAGCTGACACACAGGAGAACTGAACCTGGTTCTGTTAAATGCTAATTTTTTCAGATATTGATGCCATCCAACAGAACTTTCTGTAGTGATGGGAATGTTCTCTTTCTCTCTATATGCTGTCCAATATAGTAGCTACTAGTCACATGTGGTTATTGAGTGCTTGAAATGTGGCTAGTCTGACTAAACTGATTTAAAAATTTTACTTAACATTTAAATTGAGCAGTGCAGTTCTTTACAAATGTGTTTGTGGACATTTCTAATTACCATTTGATGAGAACCTTCTCTGTCTTAGATACACTTGTATAGATTATTTACTTACTACACAACCCTTGTTTTCCCTGGTTCTAATCTACTTTCTACACAACAAGAGCAGTTGACCAGGCTCCTGACTGCTTAACAATTCAACAGTGGGTTTTTCTCACTTACAGGATCAAGTCCCCCATATATGAGTTCTCCAGAATCTATTCCTTACCTTTTGATGCAGCCACTCCTGTCTTGCTCTTCTTCTCAGACACGCTATTCTTTTGCTCTGTGCATGCTGTTTCTGTTGCCTTAACCACCCTTTCTCCCTATACCACCACTTTCTTTGCCCAACTTAATCCTACCTGCCCTTTAAGAGTCATATAAGACACTGTCTCCTCCAGGAAGTTTTCCCTGAACATCCCTTTACCTATCCCCTCTACTAGAAACTGGGTTGTGTGCCTTTCACACAGACTCCCATGCTTTCCTCTGCCAGACACTGATCACACTGGGTTGTAATTACTGATCTCTTTTCCCTTCTGGATTGTGAGCTCTTAGAAATCATAGACGGTTGTATTTTCCTCTTTTATCTCCAGCATCTGCACAGAGCCTGGATCAGAACAGGAATCAGTGGATGTTTATTTAAGTGAATTATTTTCTAAAATGTGCTAGGTTCTTTATTGACTGGATTTACATTTGTCAAATGCATTTTAATCTATCACCTCATTTGTGACTTAGAGCACTCTTTTTGCTACCACAAGGGCCTTTGCTTGTCTGTTGGAAAAGGAAATGGACTGAGTAAGAGATTTACCAAAGATTATAAAGGTATAAGGCCAGAGTTTGAGTAGAATTCATGTCTCCAAACTCCTTTTTTCCTTCTTCCTATTTCTAAAGAAGCTACTTTGTCTTCATCCCTCAGCAACCCTCCCACATTGAAATTCCTACAGCGCTCACAGCCTTTACCAGGCTTTAGGAGTGATTTGTGGAAGCTTGTATATTTTCACCTTGATAGTTGTGTTGATATAGCTTGTGAATTTTAAACTGCTCAAATGTGGGATATTTCAGATGGGTTATTTTCCTGTAACTTTCTTTAGAAGATTCTTGTGGTGCCCATACTTTATTACTGTTTTCAATGCAGGAGAATGGATGGTTCCATGCATGTTGCCAGTATCCACCCCAGAAGCTTTCTGGTCGCTTTGCTTTTCTGCCTCAGGGCTTTCTCTCAAACCCTAGAAGGGTGCTTAGCCCTGGTCAAGCATAATCAGAAATGTGGAAGAGTTCAGGTTTGGCAATGAGGTAACCCTCAACTACTGGGGATAGAAATTAAGAGGTAAATGACCCAGCCTCCTTGTTCTTCAGTGGGACAGTGCTAAAGCACATTCTAAATGGTTCTTCAGACAGCCTCCAGTTAGATTAAGCCCAACTGTCTACTAAAGCAGTCAGTTCAATAACATACATTTTCTTAGCTTTTCCTTTAACTCTTTCAGCTCTCTCCGCTTCACTTCTGTTTACTGGGCTTACTTTCCAAACAGATTACCAGAACCTGAATCCTTGTCTTAGGCTTTGCTTTTGGGGAACTCCAATGAAGACACTACTTAACAATACAGGAACATGTTTAGAGACAATGCTTTGCCCTGTGTGATTCGTGCCCTAGCCATACTGGATTACTTGCAGTTTCACTGCTGATCCCCACATTCTATGCCTTGGCTCATGTTGCTCCCCTTGCCTGGCACACTCTTCCTCTCCTTTGCTTGCCTGACATCTATTCATTTTTCAAGACTCAGCTAGGGTATTATCTACTCCTCTTTGAAGTCCTCACTGGTTACCTCCTCCTATCCCAGTTTGGAGTTCTATCTCTATGATCCTATAGCACTTTGACCACTAGTTAACCTCTACCAAAGCCATCTTTTTTCCCTTTCTCTGTGAGCCCCTTGAAGAGAAGGGTTCTACCTAGCAAGGTACTTGTTAGAAAATTAAGAGCTCAGTAAAACTGGTAGGAATGTGCAGGAGTGAACTTAGGGTCATTTTTCATTACACAGACATTTACTGAGCACTTACTTTGTGTCAGGCACTCTGCTGTATTATAGAGTACACAAAGATGAAGAGACCACCCTAGGCATCAGGGAGCTTACCACCAAGTGAGGAACATAGAAGTAAATAATACATAAAGCATTGTTAAGTGTTAGGATAGGGTTGCACGGGGGACTGTGGGAGGACAGAGCAGCTCAGGAAAGGGTAATGTTTTAACTTGGTCTCAGAGGATGGTGGTGATTCACCTCGGAGAGATGGGAAAGGGCATCCTATCTACTGAGAAATACACCAGCAAAAGAGAAGCAGTTTTTAGAGTTGGGGGCAGGTACAGTTGTACAAGGACTAGGACCCTAACTCTGTTGGGCTTCTGCATGTTTAGGGGGGAAACAGTAATCGATTCTCAGTGCATTTCAGCAGAAGACATAAGTTACCCAGTACCTCGACTATGGCTAGACACACTGCGGGGAGAAGTGTTAGGAAATCAAGAAACCCACCTCAAGCCCCCAAAGTTGAGCACCAACTACAGAAAAGCCAGCCCACCCAGCTTTGTGGTCAGCATGAGGACCTCATCTGCGGCACAAAGTGCCATCCCAGCAGACCTGGTCTCCGCGCCCCAAAGGCTGCCAAGCATGCTCAGTTGCCAGGACGCGGTGGCTCTGCTGCAGGGGAGAAGCGCGGCGAGTCCCGGCGCTGCGAGCACCTGGCCCCAGAGCGGCCTCTAGCCGCGGGGGCGGGGCCTCGGACGCACGCTCCCTCCCAGCCTGTCCGCCGCCCCCCCGCCACGCGCCTGCCGCCCGCACGCCGGCCGCCCGTTGCCCTGGCAACCGTCGCGCCGCGTCTTCCTGAGCCAGCTCTTGTAAGCCGCCTGATCCCAGCGCCGGCTCCCCACTGCCCCGCGGTTTTCGCGTGGGCTCAGAGGCGGAGGGACAACAAAAAATGGCGGAGCGGAGCCAGACGGCGCCTGAGGCAGGTCTGTGGGGGCGGAGGAACAGGGGAAGAGCAGAGGCAACAGGGCTGTCTTGAGCCCGAGGGTACTGGGGACTGGGGCATGGCCCTACTTCTGAGGAGGCGCCCTGATATGCACTGCGCGGTTGTGACCTCGGGGTCAAGGGTGAAGGGGGGTGCGTGACCCTCTGAGTGGCGGGCGGAGACCTCCGAGTCCCGGGCGCGCGCGAGTGTTTTGGGGAGTGTGCACACTCCTGAGTGAGCTTGGGCCCGGAAACGGTTGGGACCCCAGGGAAGACACAGAACTCCAGTCCTGAGGGGCACTTGTAAAGGGGGCTGATCCTAGGGGTAGGCTGCGTCATGGTGAGGGTGTGTACAGTCCTTTGGGGATATAGGAGGAATGTAGGAGGGTTCGGGGAAGGGACATGGTTTGGGAGATAGGGTCTCATTCTGAGGAGGCAGGTGTGTGTGGGAGGAGTGTTACTTTAATATCAGGCAGTGCCATGGAAGGACACCGAATATTTGTAATACACCGAGTATTTGTGTTTTGGGAAAATGTAGTGCCCTAGGGTCACCCCTGGCTACAGAGTATCCAAACCCTCCTATAGGACTCTAAAAGGACAGGATGCTTGAGGGGACACCCAGAGCCCCAGTCCTTCAGAACCCTTCCAAAGAAGGCTGGAACTTGAGTGTGAGTGTCTATGGCACCAGTGATCTTGAAGGTCATTCAGAATCATAAAGGAATCCATGTCTACATATCTGTGGGTGGAAGATAGTGTTTAGGGAGACTGACAGAAAGGGATACCCAGGATCCTTTTCCTGCAGGGGATGGCTGGGCTTGGAGAGACAGTGCCTAATTGTCCTACAGGGTCATAGCAGAGAGCAAGGATTTTCACAGTCCTGTGTATGTGGAAGGGAGTTTGTCCCTATAGGGGCTAGGTGATGAAAGTGGTACACATAGTCTTGTGTATGTGTCCTGAGTAGGTATTAGATTATAAAAGTGACCTACTTGGATTATACAGCCCTTGGAGGTTGGAGAGGGAGATAGTGGTTATGGTAACCTCATACAGTGACTGAAACTGAAAACTGTATGCGACCATCAAGAATATTCAAGAGACCATTATCTCTCAAGACCTTCATGGTTTCTTTTTCATGGCATCTCTCTTTCTCTCACTAAGTAGTTCCTCTACTCATTTTATAGTTTAAGTGCCCTCATAACTTGAACATACTCATTCCTTCATTTGTTTATTCACTCAACAGGTATTTATTGAGTGATAGTTATATGTGGACACCATGTAAGGCATTGGAAACTCTCAGCTTGTGATTCTCTTACCTTGTTCTTTTTCTTTTCCCAAAGATTTACTGCCTTCACACTTATTATTTAGTCTACTTATTATTTTTATTGCTTATTGGCTGTCTCCATCCACTAGAATTTAGGCTCCATGAAGGTAAGGGTCTTTGTTGTTTTTATCAATCCCACATGTTTAGAACCATACCTGGTGTACAGTTGGTTATTAATATATATTTATTAAATGAATAACTATGACCTGATAATGTCTAGAGGTCCAAGAAACTTTCTCCGAGGAAGTGATGTTTTAGCTGAGATACAATAAGGATTGAATAAATGAAGAGAAGGTGCAAGAGTGGCCAGGCAGAGAGAAACCATGTGCAAAGACCCTACCATAGGAGGAAACATGATGTACTGTGTTAAAGGAACTGAAAGGAGACCTGTGTGATGGCATGTAGGGCAATAGGAGGAGAAAAGGGATAAGCTGAGGCACGTCTTGCAGGGCCTTTTAGGCTGATACTAATTTTGATCAAAAATTGTAATAATAGAAAGCCATTGATAGCTTTTAAGGGAGAGTATGACATGATTAGAATCATTAAAGAAAATAGCTCTGGCAACAGTGTGGAGACTACAGAAATTACAGGAGTGGATATAGGGAGACTTGTTAGGTGGCAGTGGAGATGGAGAAGGAATCAAGAAATATTTAAGAGATAAAGTTAATAGGACTTAGTGAAAGATAGGGATGAAGGAAAAGGAGGTATCAAGGCATATTTCTATTATTCTAATTTGTGCAGCTGGATAGCTGGTGGTATCATTAGGGGGCTAGGGAGCACTAGAAAAGATCTTGGCTAAGTTTGAGAAGGAAGATCATTAATTTGATTTTGGACATATGGAGTCTGAGGTATCTTTGAGACATTCAAATAAGTGGAGAGTTTGATGAGACAGTTGAATTTACAAGAAAAGTCTGAGCTAGCATAGAGATAATTACAGAAGTCATAAGTGTGGATGAAATGGCTCGGAGGGAGAGTAAAGTGTGGGGAGAAAAAGGTTTAGGATTAAATGTTAAGTAGCTGCAATATTTTAGAAAGCCTGAGAAGGTACAACCAGAGAGGTAAGACGACAACCAAAAGAATGTTTCAAGATAAATGGCATATTCAATAGATTGAATGCTGCCTAGAGGTATAAAAAGGAGGACTGAAAAACTAGAGTTAGCAACAGATTTAGCACCATTAGTAACCTCGATGAAAGAAAATGGATGAAGGCAGGAGCTAAACCATTTAACTTCTCAATCACTATGAACTGGCTCATCTGTGTTTCTTAATTCAAATCCCCGAGAGAGAAACTTTTTGACACACATCATCTTTTCCCTCCAGATCATGTCATAGATCATGAGCCAGTGCAGGATTGACTGGCTGCCTTTGGATTAAGTGTCCAGCTCTTGCTGACTGGAGTCATCTGGTACAAAATATGCCCATTTGGGGATTTCTCATCTCAATAGCAATTTATGAAGTGTTTATTATGTGCTAGGCATTATACCAAGTGCTTTATATGTTTTAATCCACTTCAGTATCATAACTGTTCTCTAAGGTATTATCTCTGTTTAATGTGTGAAGAAGTTTTGGCACAGAGAACTTAAGCAACTTGCTCAAGATCTGTAAATAATTAGTGTAAGATGTAGATTTTTGGCTATTTCAACAGATTCATTATTCACCATTCTGTTTGTATTGCAGCATACTGCATGCTGAAGGAATAATAGCCATAATGAAAATTCCTGCCCTACAGAAAATATCATTCTAAGCTAAGCATATGTTAGCAAGGTGAAGTGGAAGGAACTGGCTCAGAGCCTTGTTTAACTCCTGTTTCTTGGATTCAAATTTTCTGATCTTTAGTTTCTTCATGTATAAAATGGGGATATTTGTAGGATAGTTGTGACTACTAGAGAAAATACATCTAAAGAACCTAATAAATGGTATTTCCTTACTTCTCCTAAAGCTTGAATATAAAAAATTCAAATATATTACCTATACTTCACATATAAAAGAAAGCTTTAAACATATTGATTAACATAAGATTTTTGTGTTCATTTTTCTTCATTGGTTTGCTGTATTTGTTATCAGAAGAAAGCAAACACCAAGTTTTGGAGAATGTGGAATTGTTATCTGAGCTATGTGTCATGGAACATGTCTATATGAGGTGGAATTTGAGGAATTTCTTGAAGGAGTGAAGGGGCACTAATGAAACTTTTTTTTTTTTAAAGCATCTGGATAGCTCTGTAAGAGGATCATATTTGAAAAAGAAGTTTCTTCTTTTAAATATTGTTCTTAAAATGAGGATAGTAATGCCAAAATTCTTCTCATTCTCCAATATTTTGACTATTAATAAAAGAGAAACTTTAGAGTTAACTAAGTGTAGGAGTATTAGTCTCAGGCTAGATTGCATCTGATTCATTTTCTCAGATTCTTCTCCCTCCTTTCCAACTATCATAAAAAAGCTTTTGTTTACATTACCTGGTAAAATAATTTGTTTTCCTATATTGCCAAGTTTAATACTTTTGTGGTGGGGCATATACACCAGAAATTTTAGAATGATGCAGTCTATTAAAATGGCCTGTGCCCCGATCACTTTCTCTGTGCCATAAATGAGTCTTTTAAAAAGGCAACTTTATGTTTTCTGAAATATCTGTAGACAGAATCTTGACATTTTAAAAAGCCTTAGAAATGAGAATAATGTTTTCTAGCTTTTGTTAGTAGTTGGGCAAAAGAGTTGAGCCTTTTTGGCTTTAGTTTCCTTATTTACAAACTGGGGATAGTAACACCTACTTTTCAGGTGAGAATTAGAGATAAATTATGGAAAGTGCACAATGTTTTACACCCACAATGAAATGGTAGCTTAATTGGTGTGTGCATATTTGTGTGCGTGTTTGCCTTTTCCTAAAGACTTAATAGTAAAATCATCTTTAAGAGAAGAGGAAATCTGGGTTACAATCTTTCATCTGGCAGCCTTGGATACAAATATATTTCAGAATCCAGGTTTTTTTGTTATGGAAAGATAATATAGCATATGTACTGTCAATTACATAATATGGGAGAGTACCCTGTAATCAAACACATTAATCGCACATTCACACCAATTGAATAAGAGTTATAAATAGTGTCATATCAATAGGTTAAGTTTTGCTGGCAAATTAATTTGTTTTTAAAAAGTTTCAGTATCTTGGCTTCAGTGTCACCTTCAGTGAGAGGTGCTAGCAACTATATGCATTAAGGTCAGAAGGGTGTTAGTATTTTGCAAAGATATTCTTAACAAAGTCACAGCTTTGTCTTTTAGTCATTTAAGAATGGCACAGTCTTTTGAGAGTTTTAGACTATTTTAATCAATTGTTAAATTTCAGCAGTGAAGTAGGTATTAATTTTAGTATTGACTTAAGGAAAGTTTTCATTCTTGGCTGAATTTGAGTTTTCTGATTATAAAAAAATATAGTGTGAAAAATGTGAAAGCTTTCAATTAATCATTGATGGTGTTTACCATATGGGAATATGATAATTTTTACTTTTTATGTTTCCCATTTATTTTAATGGATTCATAAAAGAAAATTTTCTCTTTTTCATACTCTAAAGGAAGATGTCTTTGTCGCATATTTTTGAGTATTGATTGTGAACATTTGAGCCTCTAAATAGCCTTTTAAAACAATGTACTTGCATGTCAACCAAAGGAAAACAAAACAAGCAAACACAAAAAGACTCCTATAATTTTATGTATAATTGGAAACTTTTATATGGGGTTAGAATTCCTTAATAAAGACTTTCAACAATATTATGGAAAAAGTCTCTGAGTTTTGGTGGAAGGGGTTGGGAAAACAATATGCCACAAATTATAGTTTGCTACCTTTTTTCAGGAGTCTTAGAAAGTCACTAATTGTAGTGAATAGCTTATTACTCTATGTGTCATAGCTTTGCGGAAGAAACCACTATGTTGTGGACTATATTCTTTTAACATCATTTTTTCAAAATATGTATTGAATATCTTCTGTGTACCAGGCATTGCGCAAAACTAGAAATTCTGAGATACATTAGAAAAAGACCTTGCCTTCAAGGAGCTCCCATCCTAGTGGAGGAGCAATAGAATCAGCAAATTATCACCTGGGCAGTAATAAGAGTTGTACACAGAATTCTGAGGCCAGAAATTGTTCCTGACAGCTTGAGGGTGGACATAGTAATAGTTCAGTAAAGCTTCTTGGAGGAAGGATGCATGGGTTGGGTCCTGAATGATTAAGAGGAAATTAGCCCAGTGAAAGTTGTAGGCAGAGGAACTGGAAGTGGAGAAGAGGAATGGAGGGCAGAGAGAGCAACATGTGCCCAGGTTGAGTGGTGAAAGAATAAAGTTTATTCAGAACATTGCTAGTATCGCTCATCTATTAACAGAGGTAAACATTATATTCCTTTTTTCTCCCTACTGGTTTTTTAAATCAAATTATCATTGATATACAATCTTATGATGATTTCACAAACACAAAACAGTGGTTCAGCATTCACCCATATTATCAAAACCTTACCCCCTCCATTGTGGTCACTGTCTGTCAGCATAGTAAGATGTTATAGAGTTATTAAGTATATTCATGGTGCTGTACTACCATCCCAGTGACTTACCTATGTTGTGACTATGAATTATAGTGCCCCTTAATCCCTTTCTCCCTCTCGACTCACCCTCTCCAACCCTTCCCCTTTGGTAACCCCTAGTCCCTTATCTGTGTCTGTCAGTCTACTGCTTTTTTTGTTCCTTCCATTACACTTTGTTTTTATACTCCACAAATGAGTGAAATCATTTGGTATTTATTTTTCCCCACCTGACTTATTTCACTGAGCATAATACCCTCTAGATCCATCCATGTTGTTGCAAATGGCAGGATTTCTTTTCTTCTTTTGGCTGAATAACATTCCATTGTGTGTATGTACCACTTCTTCTTTATCCATTCATCTACTGATGAACAGTTAGGTTGCTTCCATATCTTGACTATAGTAAATAGTACAGCAATAAACATAGGGGTGCATATGTCTTTTCAAATCAGGGATCTTGTTTTCTGTGGGTAAATTACTTGGAGAATTACTGGGTCAAATGGTTCCCTATTGGTTCTTAAACATTACTGGTGTCATAGATCCCTTTCAATATGTGAATATATCCCTTTGAAAAGACAATGAATTACTTCTCATGAAAATGCATGCTATGTGCAGACACAGAAAAAGTTGAAGATGATTTTAGATCCCCAGAAACCCAGGTAAGAAATCCTCTGTAAGTAATGAAGTTACATTTAAGCATATGAAATGTTAAAAGCAGGAATACTTTGGTGGAAAAGCCTGATCCAATAACATCCTTTCTACAGCAGGTTCAAAGCAAATACTCGCTTCTAAATTATTTGCTCATTAGTTAGTCCTACACTTCTGTTTCTTTGTAGTTTACTTTGTTTGCTTTCTCTCTTTGTGCGGCACAATAGACTGAAGAAAGAATCCCAGGTTACATAGGTGGGATGAAGAGAGATTAAGTGATTAGTTCAGGTTTATGGGGCTGGAAAGTGGGTCTTTCTTATACCAAAATCCAGATTCTTTCCCTTCTAGTTCTCCTGTAAGTAGAAAAGATATGCTTAAGATTATAGCAAGCAGTTAAGGGCAATGTGGATTTTTATCTTTATATTGAATGTTAGAGATTAAGTGATTTACCCAGGGTCACACAACCAGCAAGAAAAGGAGCCAGAAGATAAAGCACATTTTATGATTACCATTCAATAAATAATAATAGGCTGCCGTAAAATGGAGAGAGGTAAATAACTGGGTATTAAAGTAAGGGCCTTTAAAAACAAAGTTAGTTGTTTCAGTAAGCCAATCTTTTGCTATTTGCAGAGTACCTCCTTTCTTTCAGGCACTTTACATATACTTTGTTTAATTCTCACAAAATTCCTGCAAGGTGGCTATAATAATTATCTCAGTTTTACATATAAGAAAATGGGGGTTCAGAAAGATTAAGTGGTGTAGTTAAGGCTCTACAACCATAAGTACTAGAACTGAAACTACAACCTATCTGTCTGGCTCTAAGTCTTACTTTGATAGGACTACACCCTCTGCCTCCTGGCTTTATTGCCTGGGTGTAAAAATTTAATTACTAATAACAGAGATGGCACACAGTAGAACTTAAAGTAACACAAATTTTCTTGAAGAAGATGTAATGCATACCTTAATTATCAGACAAATGTGTAAAACAAAAAGTGCACATTTGTTTCTAATTATTCAAATCATGGGGTTAATGAAGTCTCTCATCTTAGATATCTCTAAGCACTCATTGCTGGGTAGTAGGGGCTAAAATAGCAAATTAGCAAATGCTTGCTAGGTAGTAGGCACTCAGTAAATAGAGACCAAATGAATGAAAACAATTTTCACTCATATATTTTAGGTTTAAATATTTGAACTTAGGCTGTTGAAAGCTGAGGATGTTGACAAAGATGAAAGGGAAAAAATGGAGAAACTTCTGACATTTCACAAACAAAATGTCCTAGTTGAATAGTCCATAAACACAACTGATGAACTGGGAATGGACCAAACTCATTAAAACCACATTTGAGGTGGTTCTCTCTTTAGGTAACATAACACAGTAAATAGAGCATGGGTTTTGGAATCAAACAAGATTTAAAATTCCAGCTGTACCTCTTACTGTGACATAGTGCTTCTCTGAGTCCCAGTTTTATCCATCTTTAAAATGGCGATACCAATCCTTATTTAATAGAGTTGTGAGGGTGTGTGTATTGCCTATGATAAAGTACAAATTCTCTTGACCAACACAATGGATTAATTGGTGCCTTCTAGCTTATGAGACATACTGCTTCTTATATGCTTAAAGAGCCTCTCTGACCATGTAGCTATTGGAAGGGAACAATTTTATAAATGTGTATGGAAGGGACATGAGCCCTGGTGTCATAAATACACTAAGAAGAGCTTAAAATAATTTTAATTATAATTAGAAATATCATCCAAAGAAGTAATACTTTAACTTCTTATCTTATGGTCATTACCAGTATACCACCACAAGAATATCCATGATTATGAGAAATGTTAGTAAAATTTTTGCAACCTGAAAAAAAATTATTGTGAATATTTTGAACTTTCCTATAAAAGACCAAAAGGCCTTGTCTCAGTTTACCAGTATTGTGGGGTCTGTGAGTAGAAGCTCAACATCATTCAGATTATGAAGTGATGTTGGATCTGGATATTATGAACTGGATAAAGTATGAAATGATTTAATAAAGGGGGGTGGATAATTTTTATTCTTTTCTCTGGAGAGACTGGATCTTTTATTTCAATTTTATGTAAATCTAGGATTCAACTTTGTGAAAGCACCTTTCCCCTGTATTCTGAGGGAATCATGATCTAATTTATAATTTTCTCTTTTTATTAATTCCTAGAAGCTGGCTTAGTAAGGTATTAAGAAAGGGGAATTTTCCTTCCTTTGTATCAACATTTGTCAGAGTTGGGACTTATTTTAAGTTGTGTTGCACTGATTATATGTTTTCTTTACTGTGAGGTTTTTATATTGTGACTAGGATCAGTATTTTTTTTTAATTGGTTGAGATTCTTCAATGGAGCTCAGTAGATGATTGAATTGTATATATTTTTGATTGAAATCTTAAGTGGTATGTTTTGAGATGATGGGTGTTGTAACTAATTAGTGAATAAGATTATCCCAGGGGTCAAATTGTTTTTTGGTGAGAAGTTGAGGAAGGAAAATTTTTTCTTTCTCACTTGTACATCCTTACATTCAAAGTGATTTGAATTTGGCAGAAAAGTTGTCCTCAGCAAACTTTACATTGACGTGCATGTCATCCTAATGAAATGAAGTAAGTAAAATTTTCTTACGATATCTGAGTTTATCCGCAGTTGTCAACCACCTTTGAAAACACATTCCCCGCTTAAAACTGAGAGTGAGTTTTCTTGTTATTAGAGTAATGAAAGCATTCTTACCTGTGGGTATCTGCTCTGAAAAACATATACTTTGATAGTTTAGAAATTTGAGTCAAATTGGTTTCCAAAAATAGGGTTAAATATTGTCAGGAAAATAGATAAATATCTTTTGTTTCTGTCCTAGCAAGGTAAATGTTCTTATATTGCTGATTTTAATTTTTTCATACTCTATATCTTTTTATCTATCAGTATACTCTCTTTTTAAAAGAAATTAGAAATAAATAGTCTGTGAGCTTTTCATCTCGCTTTCCTGGTTTTAATGCTAAAGGCTTTGCCTACCCTTGCCTTGCCCCTGTTGTAGAAGAGATGGGCCCACTGAATAAACTGTCGATTTTTGTTTTTTTTCCCTTCCATTTTTTATTCTTTTTGTTACTTGGCTATCATCTGTCTGACAGGCCAATAGAAGTCTCTGGTTCTTAGTTATTTCAGGTCTAAAATGGATGTTGTGTTTACTGTTGCCGACTACCTTGAATATTATGAATATTTAGTGCCAAAGAGAAGAAATAGGCTAAGAGATATAATTTAGTAAATTCTTAAGTATATGGAATTCCTAAAAATCAAGTTTGACCCCTGCAGAGTTTTAAAAATGATAAATTGGTGCTTAAAATCTATTTTTAAAATTCATATTAGTTTTCTGAATCTGCAAAACTGCTTTTAATGAAAATAAAGCAACCCTTACATACATCAGGGAAACACCACATTTCTTAATTCTAAAGCTATTTTTCTTTTTTCTTTGCAAGTTTGATTAGCCATTTTGAAAAAGTGTAAAGTTATGTGGAATTTAAACAGAAACTTAACTACTTATCAAGTTAAGTTATATATAGCTGTATTTGAACCATACTTATCACATTCTTACTTGCAGTCAAGTTATTTTGTGTACATTTTTCCTAATTTTGCACATTTGCCCTTATGAGATTGGAAGCAAATTTATATCAAACATAAGGCAATATTGGGTGAGTGTTATGTCTGACTGGACTTGTGAGCAGAACCTTCCATTTCCCTCCACATTGGCTTCCTTGGGTCTTGGGAATGTAACTTTAATTAGTATGTTCTATTATAATGTTTAAAATTGAAATTTGGTTTCTATACAGAAAGTAGGAGCATATGAAACTTGAGGCTCTTACCTTCCTCTTAATCAAAAGCTGTTAGTTAGCATTAAGGTGAAAGGCCTCTAGTGGTCTTTTCTCTCTCTTATGCACCATTTCTCCATAGTTAATTCCTTTGTGGACAATGTCTGTGGCCATGTGGCAGAACTAGGACAGACTTAAGGACTCAAATAAATGTGAGGAAACCACACTGATATAGGTGTGTATGTGTGTGTGTGTGTGTGTGTATCATACTACATAATACATATATAATCACACCAAATATACATATAATCATACCAAATAATAATTCCTTAATATGAAATTTCCAGTTAGTTTTAAATTTATTTTATATATGGATTTCTCCCTATATCTGTTTTTTACCTTGCAACTCTTTTTGTTTGAAGAAATCAGATTATTTTCTTGATTGCTTTCCCATGTTGTGAATCAACACATTCTTGTGGTTCCTATATTTCCCTGTAAATGACTGGGTGTATCTAGAAAGCTGATTAGATTTGGGCTCCTCTTTTTTTCTTCAAGACTGCTTCAGAATTGGTTTTATTATGTTTCCATTAAGAGGAACATAATGTCTGATTGTCTCTGTTTTTGTGATATTAGCAGCCATTTGGCAATTTTACATGATTCAGATTTAAATAAAATAATTAAAAATAAGAATAGACCAGAATTACAAAAAAAAGTGGTAATATAGGAGTTTAGAGGAGGAAAATATAACTCATGTTTAAACTGAGCAGGGAAAATTTTATGGAAATGGTGGTGCTTAGGATAGATTTTGAAGAATGGGAATGATTATTGGTAATAGGATATGACATATTATCCAGTTTAGGCTAAATTATACAGTGATAATAAATGACTCAAAAATCCCAGAGATTTACAACAACAGAAGTTTATTTCTTGCATCTAGTACTTGTCCACTGTGGGTCAGTTATAGTTTGCTCTACATCTTTACATCAGGACCCAGGCTGGTGCAGTGGCTTCTATCTGGGATATTTCTGGTCTCGTGTAAGAGGAAAAGAAACCATATTGGAACTAAGCAATTATTCCTATTAAAGCTTCTGCTTGAGAAATGGCATATGTCACTTCTCACATTTCTGTTGTTCTTATAATAAGTCTGATATTGACAGATAGGGTATATAATCCTACCATTGGGCAGGGCAGCAAGTATTTAAAGAAAAAAACTATACTCTATGACAGGATAGACTATTCTGCAGGGGGGAAGGAAGGGATATTCTGGGTAGGAAGAGGCACAAATGCTTGCAGTATATTTGGAAGTTAGTAAGTAGACCCGTTTTCCAGGAGTAGAATAGTTATAGGTAGAAGGTAGAATAGGTCTAGGTACAAGAGTAGAGACTACGACAAAGATAGAGTGGAAGGGTACAGTTGAGTTCAAATTCCAACTTCACATTCAGCTAGCTTGCTCCACCATTGAAGGCTAGACTTGGAATGGAAAGCTCTGGCTTATTGATCCACATATTTGGTTTAAATTTGCTAGTAGCCACATTAAAATATAAAAAACAGGTGAAATTAATTTTAATGTATTTAATTTAACTCAATATGTCCCATTCAACATCCTCTCATATTTTCCTTATTCACCATTGTATTTCCAACACTCAGTGCAGAAGTGACAAGTACTTTTTTTTTTTTAGATGCTGTAGAATCACTACTTGTTTTCTCTGTGTTGCACAGCCCTCCCCATGCCCCCCTCCCCACATTACACATGCTAATCGTAAGGCCCGCTTTCTTTTTCCCCACCCTTATCCATCCCTTCCCACCCGTACTCCTCAGTCCCTTTCCCTTTGGTAACTGTTAGTCCATTCTTGGATTATGTGATTGTACTGCTGTTTTGTTCCTTCAGTTTTTCTTTGTTCTTATACTCCACAGATGAGTGAGATCATTTGGTACTTGTCTCTCTCCGTCTGGCTTATTTCATTGAGCATAATACCCTCTAGCTCCATCCATGTTGTTGCAAATGGTAGGATTTGTTTTCTTCTTATGGCTGAATAGTATTCTACTGTGTATATGTACCACATCTTCTTTATCCATTCATCTACTGATGGACACTTAGGTTGCTTCCATTTCTTGGCTATTGTAAATAGTGCTCTGATAAACATAGGAGTGCATCTGTCTTTTTCAAACTGGAGTGCTGCATCCTTAGGGTAAATTCCTAGAAGTGGAATTCCTGGGTCAAATGGTATTTCTATTTTGAGCATTCTGAGGAATCTCCATACTGCTTTCCACAATGGTTGAACTAATTTACATTCCCACCAGCAGTGTAGGAGGGTTCCCTTTTCTCCACAGCCTTGCCAACATTTGTTGTTGTTTGTCTTTCGGATGTGAGGTGATATCTCATTGTGGTTTTAATTTGCATTTCTCTGATGACAAGCAATGTGGAGCATCTTTTCATGTGTCTGTTGGCCATCTGAATTTCTTCTTTGGAGAACTGTCTATTCAGCTCCTCTACCTATTTTTT
Source organism: Manis pentadactyla (assembly GCF_030020395.1). Taxonomy (NCBI): domain Eukaryota; kingdom Metazoa; phylum Chordata; class Mammalia; order Pholidota; family Manidae; genus Manis; species Manis pentadactyla. The sequence continues at coordinate 39,666,368 of NC_080022.1, read as the reverse complement.
AATTGGATTGTTTGCTTTTTGTTTGTTGAGGTGTGTGAGCTCTTTATATATTTTGGATGTCAGCCCTTTATTGGATGGGTCATTTATGAATATAGTCTCCCATACTGTAGGATACTTTTTTGTCCTATTGATGGTGTCCTTTGCTGTACAGAAGATTTTCAGCTTGATATAGTCCCATTTATTCATTTTTGCTTTTGTTTCCCTTGCCTGGGGAGATATGTTCATGAAGAAGTCGGTCATGTTTATGTCTAAGAGATTTTTGCCTATGTTTTTTTCTAAGAGTTTATGGTTTCATGATTTACATTCAGGTCTTTGATCCATTTTGAATTAACTTTTGTTTATGGGGTTAGACAGTGATCCAGTTTCATTCTTTTATATATAGCTGTCCAGTTTTGCCAGCACAATCTGTTGAAGAGACTGTCATTTCCCCATTGTATGTCCATGGCTCCTTTATCGAATATTAATAGACCATATATGTTTGGGTTAATGTTTGGAGTCTCTATTCTGTTCCACTGGTCTGTGGCTCTGTTCTTGTGCCAGTACCAAATTGTCTTGATTACTGTGGCTTTGTAGTAGAGCTTGAAGTTGGGGAGTGAGATTCCCCCACTTTATTCTTCCTTCTCAGGATTGTTTTGGCTATTCGGTGACAAGTAATTTTATAGCAGCTCACTGTTGGTTAGGGAAGGGGTGATTTGGTCTTATGGCTTGGCCTCCCAAAGAGAAAGCATTTTTGAATAAGAATGGAATAGTAATGATCTTTAAGCAGACATGAAGTTGAAAATAGAATTCCTCCTCTCATCTTAGAGATTCAAGGATAAGAAACAAAAAAAAAGAGTCCTCTTATGAGGACTGCAAGAGAAATAGTGCCATCTGGGAGAGCTGGATTTTAGAGTAGGGAGGTAGTAGGATCATCTAATGAAAAGTATAGGAGCATTGAAAAGAGTTTATAAGAGGTGCGGTTCTAAAGATCACATTAGGATTAGAAGATAGGAGGACATGGGGAGCTAGCCTGGGTGGCAGAAGATTGGATAGACATGAAAAGGGTAGATGATAAGAAGTCCGTGGAGAATTCGTGCCAGAGTTACTCCCAGAGAATCCAAAGGAAATCATAAAGGATCACAGAGATGAAGGAGAGTGGCCAGAAGGAACTTGGGTGGAGTGAACTGTTCTGGCATTCCAAATTGATAGGAAGTAATTTAGGTGCTATTGGGAGCTAGTGTGCCAGGTAAGAAGAAGCTTCTGGACAGGCTGACTTTTTGGTGGCCCCTGCTCCACATGGATGGATAAGGAATTAGATGAAATCTGGAACTTGAGGATTTAAGTGAGAAGGGCCCCAAACAGGTTGTGACACTGGGGACATTTCAAAGTAAGGATCTATAGTTCTTGATGACTGGATATGATGAAGAGAGGTTGCTTTATAAATATTTATAAATGCCCATTATATTTATATTTAATGTTATATTTAAGCCTTACAAAATTCTGCAAGGTGAGATAACTATATTTTTATAGACACAGGAACTTAACTTCAGAAAAGGTATAATAAATCATTTAAGCTCACATACAACTAGTTACAAGTAGAAACGGGACTAATCCAGATCCAGTTTACTCTAAAGTCGCTTGCTGTTCTTTGTGTATCTTTCCAGGGAGGAGAAAGGAACCAAAAAGGACAAGAGTTTTTAAACTTGGGGGTTCATTGACAGAAACAGAAGAATCAAAGAGGGGAATGGTTTTGCAGTGCAAAGGGTAGGTTTATTTTAGGCATATTTAATTTATGGTAATAATGGGATATCCATGTGGACATGGTGAGGATGCAGTTAGAAATTTGAGACTTGACTCAGAGAGCCAGGACAGGAGATAAAACCAATGAAAGAGTGTGTGATTGAATATAAGTATAGATATGTATTGTGTAAATAGTACATTGAATATAAAAGTGAATCATTTATTTATAGATTTTTGAAAAATTAGGATGTGTAAAATTTGAGTATTATAAAAATTGTAATATATACATTTTTAAAGTAGATGTTATGTCATGTGCCAACATCTGAAAAATTATTTGTATTGATACACTGAAAGCAATACCATGTATATATATAATTATAGATATGTAATGTGTTTTTTAATATATACTAAAACTAATGTCCTGAAAGGGGAATTCACATTATATTGACTCTAATAATATTGCATGAGGGTCTTTGGCCTCAAAGCATTAATGATTGATGATTTTAATATACCACATAATATTGTCTTATAAATGAAAGATTATTATATATAAATATTGCAGTCACATAGTCTGTGTTAGATAGCATACTAAATGTCCCTGGTTTCACCGGTAGTTTCATTTGTAGACTTTTAAACAAAAATTTATTGAGGGTCTGCTGTGTGCTAAACATTTTTCACATGTGCTATTTCATTTAGTTCTCAAATGACCCTGTTAAATTTGAGATTTTTTTAATAATGAAGAGGATGTAATTATAATATGATATGTCAGTGATGATAAGATTTTCATTCTATAGAATTTTAGTACAGAACAATTTCATATGTGTAATTCATTTAAGTACAAGAGTCATTGTGCTAAACATGTGCTGTATGTTACAGAATTCTGAAACTTATTTAAGCCTTAAAGACCTACTATGAGGAAGGTGTTATCATTTTTACAATGAAGAATGTGAGACTCATGTAGTTAAATAGTTTGCAAGGTTATATGCCTGGTAAGTGACAGACCACAGATAATTTTAAGTACATTACAATTTTTTTTTTTGTAGATCATTATTTTTTATTGAAGGGTAGTTGACACACAGTATTACATTAGTTTCAGGTGTACAACACAGTGATTCAACATTTATATACATGATAATTCTAGGTACCAGCTATCACCATACCAAGTTGTTACAATATTTTGACTATATTCCTTATGCTATGCATTACATCCCGGTTACTTATTTATTTTACAATTGGAAGTGTGTACTTTTTTTTTTTTGTGAGGGCATCTCTCATATTTATTGATCAAATGGTTGTTAACAACAATAAAATTCTGTATAGGAGAGTCAATGCTCAATGCACAATCATTAATCCACCCCAAGCCTAATTTTCGTCAGTCCCCAATCTTCTGAAGCATAACGAACAAGTTCTTACATGGAGAACAAATTTTTACATAGTGAATAAGTTACATGGTGAACAGTACAAGGGCAGTCATCACAGAAACTTTCGGTTTTGCTCATGCGTTATGAACTATAAACAGTAGTTCAAATATGAATACTCATTTGATTTTTATACTTGATTTATATGTGGATACCACATTTCTCTCTTTATTATTATTATTTTTAATAAAATGCTGAAGTGGTAGGTAGATACAAGATAAAGGTAGAAAACATAGTTTAGTGTTGTAAGAGAGCAAATGTAGATGATTAGGTGTGTGCCTGTAGACTATGTGTTAATCCAAGCTAGACAAGGGCAATAAAACATCCACGTATGCAGAAGATTTCTCTCAGAACGGGAGGGTGAGGTTCTAAGCCTCACCTCTGTTGATCCCCATTTTCTCACCTGATGGCCCCCCTGCAACTGTGCCTGTCTTAGGTTGTTCCTCCCTTGAGGAATCTTACCCGTCTCTGGCTAACCAGTCATCTTCCGGGGCCATACAGGGAAATGTGAAGTTGGTAAGTGAGAGAGAAACCTTATTGTTTGAAAAGGTTAGCTTTTTACTTCTTTGCATATTTATGCCCTGTGGCTTCTATGCCCAGCATTTGTCTTGAGGTATCTTTACCACTTGGAAGAATTATGATACTCGGTAAATTTGATATGAGGCACGAATTCTACTTAAGGGTTGTAATTAGGAAGGAAGAAGAAAAGCTACAGAAGTAGCAGGCGGAAGAAAACATGGGAAGATTGATTATTTCTTTGACATATCTTCTTGTAGAGTAACTTCAGCATGTATAGGTTTTAAACTACTAATTAAATTGTGCGCACACATTAACAAAATAGGAGTACAGTTATGTAACCAAAGCATACCTGTAATTACCAGCCATCTCCAGTGAAACCAAGAAAACCAGTTAGGCACCTTAGGCATTTGTGAAAACTTATCTATGATATGGTGGATATTGTCCAACTGAACTTGAACAGTCTGAGAGAAATCAGACAAATTAAAACAAACCATTCCTGGGGACTGTTCACATCCCATATGTTCTTTTAACAGTAAATAGTCTGTAGTCGCAAGATTGTGGAGCGCTGCAACTTGCACTTCTTCTAATTCTTGGTTGAGCTCCGACAGTATAGATCCAGTCAAATTTGTTGTTTTACTGTATGCACAGGCCAGCTTAGATATCTCCTTCCTCATTCCCATGGCAAGTCCAGGAACTGGTGGGATGAGTGCATCTACAGCTGTAGCAGTGCATGGATCTTTGTTGGGGTTTTTTGATGATCATCTTCTGGCATGAGTCTTCCAGAGAGTGCTGATGTTGGAAATTCTTTTTCATATCGTATCTTAGTTCATTTTCGGGGTAGCGCAATTAGGCTTTGATCCTCTGTATAAATACAAACAGACCCTTTGCCTACACTTTTATATGCCCTTTATATCATTGTGTAGAACTCACTGGAGGTCACCACACAGGAACTGCTTTTTTTTTCTTGTTATCATTAATCTACACTTACATGATGAATATTATGTTTACTAGGCTCTCCCCTATACCAGGTCCCCCCTATAAACCCCTTTACAGTCACTGTCCATCAGCATAGCAAAATGTTGTAGAATCACTACTTGTCTTCTCTGTGTTGTACAGCTCTCCCCTTTCTCCCACCCCCCCATGCATGCTAATCTTAATACCCCCCTTATTCTTTCTCCCTCTTATCCCTCCCTTCCCACCCATCCTCCTCAGTCCCTTTCCCTTTGGTACCTGTTAGTCCATTCTTGGGTTCTGTGATTCTGCTGCTGTTTTGTTCCTTCAGTTTTTCCTTTGTTCTTATACTCCACAGATGAGTGAAATTATTTGGTGTTTCTCTTTCTCTGCTTGGCTTGTTTCACTGAGCATAATACCCTCCAGCTCCATCCATGTTGCTGCAAATGGTAGGATTTGCCCTTTTCTTATGGCTGAGTAGTATTCCATTGTGTATATAAGTACATTACAATTTAAGGCATTACAATTAATACCACTATCATTCTAGGCCTTGACAAAAGTTAAATAGTAGCTAAAAGAAAATAAAATATGAAAATAAGTCATCTTCACGTTGGTATTGCATTTCATTTTAGTGCTTAGTGCCATCACAGAAGTCATACCAATATTTGATAAGGTATTTGTTTTTAATTTGTTTTGATTGTTTTACAAAATTCTTTTAAAATACCATTATGTCTAGAGGTAGGGGATTTAACAGATGATCTCTAGCTATCCCCACTCCCTACTCTCTATGTATATCATGCAGTTACTCTTTTAGGAAAGAAGTAGAAAATTACATAATTGAAGGCATACCTATCAGGAAAGAATTCAAGAAAAGTCTTGGTTGTTCAGATGCTCCCTTGTATTTTTATATTATTCAACTACTGTAAGATCTGTGGTTTCTTTGAGGAGATAATTCTGTGAAGAGATAGTATTTTGGAAATTTCTGGTGTGTTTTACCATGATAGAGCTTATTGGAATGACATTTTGCATTTGAACTTATTTTACTTTTAAAGAGCAAAGATATACGATATCTTTGAATTGTTGAGTTTTTTTAATCAGTCAGGCAACATCTCAATTTAAAACAAAGGAGATTTTCTGATATACTTCCTTTAAATGGTTTAAGTAGAGGCAGTTCACTGATGTCACTTTGCTAGTCCTAAGGTTGTGAAAAGATAGCTTTCTTTTTTTTTGTATGTTTGGAAGAAAGTAAGATCCTCGGTAGAAATAATAGTATCAATTAAGCCTTTACTACGGACAGTGTAACTCCCGGGCTTGTCCCCTCATTGTTCCTGACTGCCCAGACCATACCTCATTAGTGTATCCCTTTGGAGCCTTTTCCTCTTGGGCAGGACATCAAGCTGCAGATCTCCCAAAGATCAGCCTTCTTAAAGTTTAAAATACATATCTTGTTTCCTCTCCCTCAAAGCTCTGCCTTGTGCTGTTTTGGAGAATTAATCCATTATTTTATGTTAATGCATGATCATCTATTGTTCTTTCAGCCTACTTGGGACCTGAGGCAGCATATTTACACTAGACTTAGGTGAGGATTTGTGGTTGCACAGTCAAGCTGTATGATCTTGGGCATGTATGGTGACTTCTGTGAGTCAAATTTTCTCTAATGATAAATGACACAAGTACAGGTTTATTTCTAGGGTTAATTGTATAGTGCTGTACATATGTAAGGTATTATTACTAAGGCTTTTTTGTGGTGTTATCTGGATACTCAAGAACTTATCTAATGGGAATTTCGGATGCTATGGTTTGCTGGAGAAAGAAGTATTTTTGATTACATATCACAAAATATAGTCTGGTATTAATACTAATTCTCTTGCAGTTGCTACTCCTAGTACTTTTAATATACTGGAATGGATGGAGAAATACAAGTGCCAAATGATTTTACTCATCCGTGGAGTATAACAACAAAGCAAAAACTGAAGGAACAAAACAGCAGCAGACTCACAGAACCCAAGAATGGACTAACATTACCAAAGGGAAAGGGACTGGGGAGGGTGGGTGGGAAGGGAGGGATAAGGGGATTAAGGAACATTATGATTAGCACACATGATGTAGGAAGGAGGGCATGGGGAAGGCAGTATAGCACAGAGAAGACAAGTAGTGACTCCATAGCATCTTACTATGCTGATGGACAGTGACTGTAATGGGGTATGTCGTGGGGACTTGATAATGGGGGGAATCTAGTAACCACAGTGTTGCCTATGTGATTGTATATTAATGATACCATAATAATAATAAAAAAAGATACTGAGATGGAGAATATTGGGATTAGAATGATTTTTATAGCTTCAGAACCAAAGTTTTTCTAGATGTTCTTTGGGTTGTTCTGGTAATGTGTGATGATCCTAGGTCTCTGTTCCCAGAGATGGGTTCTTGGTCTTGTTGCAAGAAAGGATTCAAGAATGGACACAATAAGCAATTGTGCTTTAAGAGTTTTATTGAAACATAGAGTTTAGAGAGAAGTGAAAGTTATAGGCCGACTCAGAGGAGGTCACCTCAAGAAAACAATGGAGCCTTTTTATGTATAGGGAGATGAATATTCACTAAGTGGGGATAGGTTTCAAAGGGAACAGGTGGGGTCTTCTTGGAATTTAGGCTTGCTCCACCCTCGTGTTGGTGGGATAGTTTTTGGCTATATTTGATTTTCATTGCAATTGTTATGGTGTGCATAGGCATGATTTTATCTGTATTGAAGAATGTAGAATGTATTTTGGAGAAGTTTGGGTCAACTTAACCTCCATGTTGGAACCAGCCAGTTTTGGCTTGTCTGTTATCTTATTCTTAGTCCCCACAGCCTCTGAGACAAGCTTACATGGAATGTGTAGAATGTAGACATCTAGCTGAGTGTAAACATCATCCAACTATACAAGACCGTTGTCCCTAACCTTTTCCCTGTTGATGTCTGGCTATCTATTTACTCTAACAGAACTATTTATGTTAATACTGAAACCAGTCAGAGGAAGCAGGGCCATTATGAGTAGAAATCTGATCAGACCAGGAAAGCAAAGACTTGGATCATACTTTTGCTTCATATGGTCAGACCTTTCCTTTTTAAAAATTTAACTTCAGGGACAGCATGGAGAATATAGTCAATGATTCTGCAATATCTTCCTGTTTCCAGGCAGCTGCATCTGGGAGGTCTCTCCCTGCACACCAGGTGAAACCCCCACCTAGACAGGGGAGGGTTCTTGACTCTGAACGAGAGAGAATTCTTGAGTAGGTTGGATGAGTGTAGTAAAGAAAGGAATTCATTAGAGCGAGAGTAGAAATGAATGGCAGTGGTCTTGCAGGCAGCTGAGAGCAGAAAAATGCAGAGGAGCAGAGGGACAGTTTGCTAAACATTTTCTTGGTATAGGGCACATTCCTTTGCCATCTCTTAAAGCCAGGGTCACTTGGCATCCTGTGTCCGCTTGGATCTGCACTGCATGGGGGCTAGCCCCTATGACCCCGGGATTTTGGGAGCCTTGGAGCACAGGAGTGAGATTATATTCTGAGAACTTCCCAAAGAAGGGAGGTTTTCAGGTAGGCTACTGCAGCTGCAGTTCCATCCAGGTCACCAAGGTGATGGGACCTCACAGGCCCAAATATGAGCTCTCAGCAGACCCTCCCTACTTATCAGCAGTAAAATGGAGACTTAGAAATAGAGTGAAATAACAAAAAGAGAAAATGCAGTAAGTTGAGCAGTGAGAAAATTTTATTTAAAGGTACACACTTAAAGAGAAAAAGTGCAGTGTCCTCAGAGAGGAGGCACACTGAAAGGCTGGGGTTTCTGTCTTTTAAGGAATTTCCAAAAGGCCAGGGGGTATAGACTTGTAAAGTGGTCTCAAAATGCTTATCTCAGGTGCGAGAGATTATGGTTCTTCTTTTCCTTTAGTCCTCCAGGTAATTCCTTTAAAATTAACAACATAGAAATTGGTCAGTTCCTCTCCCAGATAGCAACCTCCCTCTGGGAACATATCAATCAGGACTGCCCACTCTGCCCCCAAAGTAGATTCAATTATTGTCTGTTTGCTAAAGAATATGTTAGAAATCTTACTTCCTAACTTCCTGGTTTCTAAAATGGAATCTTAGCTTTAAGAAGGAATCCTTCCTGTTCTTACTATACTGTTTATATGTCAGCATTTTTCATGATAGGCAGAAAAAGTGAACTATGATGCTTGTCTCAGGTCCCTGCCCTACATCATTCCTATGTTGACAGACAGCAACTACACTAGTTGGGGAAAGGATTTAATAATATGGGCAATGGTTGAACCACTCTATTGTATACTTGAAACCAATATAAGATTGGGTATCAATGATACTTAAATTAAAAACAAAAAGAAGTTAAGTGGAAAAAGATAGTGGCATGAGAAGTGAGGCAGAAACTTCCTCTGAAAAGCACATAAAACAGGAAAATAGAGCAAATACAACTAATCCTAAAAGAGTGACCCAAAGACTGCCTACTTCTGGGGAAAGGAGAAGACCTCACAGAAAAGGGAAAAGTAGCAAAGCTATGAGTTGGTGGGACCCAAGCCCTCCCCCTACCCCATATCACAGGCAGGAGGAAGGAAAACAGAGTGAGGAGGGAGTAGAGGCCCAGGACTTCTAAATACCCAGACCTGGAGATCTGCTCCAGGAGCACGAACCCACATTACATGGTACTCTGGGGATTAGTGGGCTTGGAAAGCAAAGACAGGCAGAATATTTGGAGAGACTGAGATTCCAGCTGCTTGTGGAGAACAGGTACACACAATTGGCTGTTCTGGGACAAAAGAAAGGTGGGCACTTTGAAAGACTTCCCAATAGTGAGAGGGGTGCTAAAGGAGCCAAGATTACACAGAAGTTGAAGCTTAGGAGAAAGGACAGGTGGACAAAATCATCCTGGTACACTCAGCCCAGCAGGTTGGAAACTTTCAGGAGCTTCAGGTGCTCCATTCCACTGGCTGGCAATGCAGCTCTGAAGCCCCCCAGCTATGATACACAGCCTGCCACTTCTTCCTCCCATCATGCACTGGTCTGCACACCTGCTGCCCCACCATCATGGCAGGCCAGCCAGAGGGTGTTCCTGCTGACGGCAGCTACAGGGGCATAATGCTGAGTTTCCTCCCTGCATGCACAGCCTACTGGACCTGGCAGTGAAGGCAGGCACTGCAGCAGGGAAGGAGGAAAGTGTTCTTTTATCTTAGCAGGTGTCAGTGCCATGCACCTACAACTTCTGCCATTGCTCCAGATACTGGGCAGCTCCAAAGAGTAGAGCTTCTGGGCATTAGAGGGTGCTGCCTAAACAAGTTATTATTCCATAGGAATCACTAGAAATACACAATGACAAAATAATTTTGTACAAACAGAAATTCAGCAGACACCAGAAAGAGGGCTAAGTGAAACAAACCATGAATGTTCTTGATAAAGATTTCAAAAAAAAAATCATAAACATGCTCATGGAGCTGCAGAAAAGTATTCAAGATCTGAGAGAGGACTTCAAGAAAGAGACAGAAACTTTGAAAAATACTGTATCTGAAATGAAACATACACTGGCGGGACTTAAAAGTAGATAAGATGAGGTAGAGGAAATGGTAAAGGAAATAGAAATTGGAGCATAGGAAAACAGAGAAGCTGAGGCACAGAGAGAGAAAAGGATCTCTAGGAGTGAAAGAATATTAACAAAACTGTGCAAACAATCCAAATAGAAAAATATTGGCATTATAGGGGTACCAGAAGAAAAGAGAGAGAAAAAGGGATAGAAAGACTCTCTGAGGAAATAATTGCTTAAAACTTCCCCAGTATGGGGAAGGAAATAGTCTCTCAGGTCATTGAAGTGCAGAGATCTGTCAACACAAGGGACCCGAGGAAAACAACACCAAGACATATAATAATTAAAATAGTAAAGATCAAGGACAAGGATAGGGTATTAAAAGCAGCCAGAGAGAGAAAAAAGATCATGTATAAAGGAAATTCTATCAGGTGATCAGCAGATTTCTAAGCAGAAACCTTACAGGCCAGAAAGTAGAGGCATGATATATTTAATACAGTGAAACAGAAGGGCCTCCAACCAAGAATACCCAGCAAGATTATCATTTAAGTTTGTAGCAGGGATTGATAATTTTCAAGATAAGCAAAATTTGATGGAATTCACCTCCTGTAAACTGTCTCTACAGTGTATTCTAAGGGGACTACTGTAAATGGGAGTGCTCATAAGGGTAAATAGCTGTCACCAGAGAAAATAATACCACAGTAAAGGAAGTAGACCAATTAATTACTAAGCAAAGGCAAAATAAAATCAACTACCCCCTAAGTCAGTAAAGGGATACACAAACCAGAATATGACACCCAGTATATAAAGAATGGAGGAAGAAGAACAAGGGAGAAAAAAAAAGGATCTTTAGATTGTGTTTGAAATTACATAATAAGAGAGTTAAGTTAGACTATTTAGACTGTTATATAGTAAAGAACCTTTGGTAACCACAAATCTAAAGCCTGCAATGGCAATAAGTACATATCTACTGATAATTACCCTAAATGGAAATGGACTGAATGCACCAATCAAAAGACATATAGAGTTACAAAATGGATAAAAAAAAGCAATACCCATCTATATGCTGCCTAAAAGAGACTCACTTCAAACCCAAAGATACACAGACTAAAAGTGAAGGGATGGAAAAAATATTTCATTCAAATGAGAGGGAGAAAAAAGCAGGAGTAGCAGTACTTAAAATAGATTTCAAAACAAAGAAAGTAATAAGAGACAAAGAAGGACATTAAGTAATGATAAAGGGATAAGTACAACAAAAGGACATAACCAGTATCAATATCTATGCACCTAATATTGGAGCACCTAAATATGTAAAACAAATACTAACAGAATTAAAGGGAGAAATAGAACACAGTGCATTCATTTTAGGAGACTTCAACACACCACTCACTCCAAAAGACGGACCAACCACACAGAAAATAAATAAGGAGACAGGCACTGATCAGCACATTAGAACAGATGGACCTAACAGACATCAACAGAACACTCCACCCAAAAGCAGCAGGATACACATTCTTTGCAAGTGTACATGGAACATTTTCCAGAATAGATCACATACAAGGCCACAAAAAGAGCCTCAGTAAATTCAAAAGGATTGAAATTGTGCCAACCAGCTTCTCAGACCACAAAGGTATGAAACTAGAAATAAATGATTTCTAACAAAGAAAACAAAAAAGCCCACAAACACATGGTGGCTTCTTAACAACATGCTCCTAAATAATCAATAGGTCCATGACCAAATGAAAACCAAGAGCAAGCACTATATGGAGACAAATGAAAACAAAAACACCAGACCCCAAAACCTGTGGGATGCAGCAAAGTCAGTTTTAAGAGAAAAGTATATTGCAATACAGGCTTACCTCAAGAAAGAAGAAAAATCCCAAATGAATAGTTTCAACTCACAAGTAATGAAATTAGAAAAAGAAGAGCAAATGAGGCCCAAAGTCAACAGAAGGAGGGACATAATAAAGATCAGAGCAGAAATAAATAAAATTGAGAAGAATAGAATAATAGAAAGAGTCAGTGAAACCATGGGCTGGTTTTTCCAGAAAATAAACAAAATAGATAAACCCCTCTCCAGACTTATCAAGAGAAAAAGAGAGTGTACGCACATAAACAGAATCAGAAATGAGAAAGGGAAAATCACTACAGACACTACAGAAATAGAATTATTGGAGCATAGTATGAAAAATTATATGCTAACAAATTGGATAACCTAGAAGAAATGGGATAAATTTCTAGAAAAATAAAGCCTTCCAAGACTGACCCAGGAAGAAACAGAAAATCTGAACATACCAGTTACAAGCAATGAATTCATAGTCAAAACACTACCTAAGAACAAAATCTGTGATCAGATGACTTCACTGCTGAATTTTATCAAACATTTAGAGAAGACCTAATACCCATTCTCCTTAAAGTTTTCTAAAAAGTGGAAGAGGAAGGAATACTTCCACACTCATTCTATGAGGCGAGCATCACTCTAATACCAAAACCAGGCAAAGACATCACAAAAAAAGAAAATTACAGACCAATATTCCTGATTAATGTAGATGCAAAAATACTCAACAAAATATTAGCAAACTGAATTCAAAAATACATCAAGAGGATCATACACCATGATCAAGTGGGATTCATCCCAGGGATGCAAGGATGGTACAACATTCGAAAATACATCAACATCATCCACCACATCAACAAAAAGGACAAAAACCACATGATCATCTCCATAGATGCTGAAAAAGCATTTGACAAAATTCAACATCCATTCATGATAAAAACTCTCAACAAAATGCATATAGAGGGAAAGTACCTCAAGATAATAAAGGCCATATATGACAAACCCATAGCCAACATCATACTTAACAGCAAAAAAGCTGAAAGCTTTTCCTCTAAGATGGGTTCAAGGCAAGGATGCCCACTCTCACCACTTTTATTCAACAGATTATTGGAGGTCCTAGCCACAGTGATCAGACAACACAAAGAACTAAAAGACATCGACATTGGTAAGGAAGAAGATAAACTGTTACTGTTTGCAGATGACATGATGTACATAAAAAACCCTAAAGAATCCACCAAAAACCACTAGAACTAATAACTGAATTCAGCAAAGTTGCAGGATACAAAATTAATATACAGAAATCTGTTGCATTTTTATATACTAATGATTAACCTGCAGAAAGATAAATTAGGAAAATAACCATTTGCAATTGCATCAAAAAGAATAAAATACCTAGGAATAAACCTAACCAAGGAAGTGAAAGACCTATACCCTGAAAACTAAAAGACACTCATGAGAGATATTAAAGAAGACCCAATAAATGGAAATACATCCCGTGCTCATGGATAGTAAGAATATTGAACAAATAGTTCTGAAATGCATATGGAAGCACAAAGGATCCATATGAAACAATAGCCAACAATAAATAGCCAAATAAATAAATAGCCAAACAATCCTGAGATGGAAGAAGAAATCTGGGAATATTACTGTCCCTAACTTCAAGCTCTACTATAAAGCACAGTAATCCAGACAATTTGGTACTGGCACAAGAACAGACGCATAGATCAATGGAACAGAATAGAGTCCAGTTATAAACCTGCACATACATGAACAGTTAATATATGTTAAAGGAGCCATGGAAATACAATGGGGAGATGGCAGCCTCTTCAACAGCTGGTGTTGGGAAAACTGGACAGCTGCATATAATAGAACGAAACTGGATTATTACTTAACTTCATACACCAAACTAAACCCCAAATGGATCAAAGATCTGAATGTAAATCATTAAGCCATAAATTCTCAGAAGAAAACATTGGCAAAAATCTCTTGAATATAAACATGAGCAACTTTTTCCTGAACACATCTCCTTGGCCAAGAGAAACAAAAGCAAAAATGAACAAGTGGGACTACATCAAACCAAAAAGCTTCTGTGCAACAAAGGACACCATCAATAGAACAAAAGGGATACTACAGTATGGGAGAGCATATTCATGAATAACTTGGTCAATAAGCGGTTAACATTCAAAATATATGAAGAGCTCATAGCCCTCAACACCTAAGAAACTAATAACCTGATTGAAAAATGGGTGGAGGATCTGAACTGACACTTCTCCACAGTAGAAATTTAGATTGCCAATAGGCACATGAAAAGATGCCCCACATCACTAATTATCAGGAAATGCAAATTAAAACCACAATGAAATATCACCTCACCCCAGTTAGGATGGCCAACATCCAAAGAGAAGAAACAATGAATGCTGGTGATAATGCTGGAAAGGGGACCCCTCCTACATTGGTGGTGGGAATGTAAATTAGTTCAACCATTGTGGAAAGCAATATGTAGTTTTCCCAAAAAACTAAAAGTGGAAATGCCATTTTACTCATTAATTCCACTCATAGGAATTTACTCAGAGAAAACAGGATTCTTGTTTCAAAAAGACATATGCACCCCTATGTTTATTGTAGCCCTATGTACAATAGCCATGATGTAGAAGCAACTTAAGAGTCCATCGATGGATTAATAGGGAAAGAAGAGGTGGTCCATATACACAATGGAATATTGTTCAGCCATAAGAAGAAAACAAATCCTACCATTTGTAAATACATGGATGGAGATGGAGGGTATTATGCTCAGTGAAATAAAGCAGGAGGAGAAGGACAAGTACCAAATGATTTCACTCATTTATGGAGTATAACAAAAAAGTAAAACTGAAGGACCAAAACAGGAGCAGAGTCACAGAGTCCAAGAGTGGACTAGTGGTTACCAAAAGGAAGGGGTAGGTGAGGGTGGCTTGAAAAGGGGGTTAAGGGACATTGTAATTAGCACACAAAATATAGGTAGATCACAGGGAAGGCAGTATAGCACGAAGACAAGTAAGGACTCTATAGAATCTTATTACACTGATGGACAGTGGTTGCAATGGAGTTGTGGGGTCTTGATAATATGGGTGAATGTTGAAACCACAATGTTAGTCATGTGAAACACTCAGAAGATTGTATATCAATGACACCTTAATTTAAAAAAATCAAAAACAAAAACAAAAAAGAAGGTAAGTAAAAAACCAAAAAATTTATTTCAGGGTTGTTAATGTACAGCATTATGAGTATAGTTAAAAATACAGATTTGTATATTTAAAATTGCTAAAACAGCAGATGTTAAAATTTCTTATCACAAGAAAAAAATTTGTAACCATTTGTGGAGATGGGTGATAAGTAAATTTTTGGTATAGTTTCAAAATGTGTACTTACATCAAATCAGTATGTTGTACACCTAAAATGAATACAATGTTATGTGTAAATTATATCTCAGTTAAAAACTCAAAACCAAAAAATAACATCAATGCATTTTCATTTTACAAGAAAAGCTGTATATTATTGAGGGGAAAAGGTTCATTTTAGGGAGAACCTCTATGTATTTAGCTTTGCAAGGCTCTGGGTAATACTGGGGAGAAAAAAAGCCTGAGCAGGAAATTAACTAAATGACCTTTCAGTTCTCTTACTTCCTCTTGCCCTCCTGAGGAATACAACGAAACTGCCAATACAATGGTACTCTCAGATAGTATGCTTAGAAAAGACTAAATAAATGAGCTGATAAAGACTTGATTTGAATTGTATCCTTGATTAAGGAATACTTAGAGAACAAATTCAAGCTATTTTTTATTCTCTCTGGTTTTTGTGCTTCTAAAGTGCTTAAAAGAAACTTAATTCATGTTGTCCAAAGATTGATGTATTTTCATATCTTCTCTTAATGGATTTATAAAATTGTTTTAAGCAAGCTAAATATGCATATAGCAAAGGACTGTATTTCTTGCCTTTGAGTCCTCATATGTATTTTTCTTACCTTAAATAAATGATCAGAAATTACTTCCCTGAAGTAAATGATAAAAGGCCAAGTGTAACTCATATTTATTATTGAAAAGAAAAAGGGGGTTAGTTATTTTGATTATATTTATACATGTGTCTCCAATTATTTTATGGCTAAGAACATGAACTCAGACTACCTGAGTTCAGATTCTGGCTGTTTATCTATGATTATTTTAAGGATCAATTGAGTTAATATTTGCAAAGCATTTTGGACAGTGCTAGGCACGTAGTAAACACAATGTAAGTATTTCTTAACTTTAAAAAGTTACATTGTGAGAAATCAGATGACCTTCAAATTTGTAGTACCTGTGTAGTATTTGAACAAAATATGATTCAGTGGACATTTTTGGATTTGTGGTTGTCTTACACATTATATGTGCTAGGCAAATTTTAGATGAATGATACCAAACACAAAAATGCTCACCATTATTTTATTTGTTGCACATTGGTATATTATGTAGCTTCTCATATTTTCCAGAAGGATTGAAAAGTGTATTTGATTTGTTTCTGAATACTGATAACAGACTCCTGGAATCTCATTTTTCTAAAGATATGTCAGATTGGCCACTTAGTTATTAAAAACTGATGAATTTGTTCGCCTTTAGGAAGAACTGTTTTAGATAGTTCTGTTCTTTTTATCATAGTACTAATGTAAAAGTGTTAACAATATACCAAAGCTCCTTGGGTAAAAAGCCTTGTTTCTTAGGAAATGTAATAAATAATTTAAAAACTCTTATGATTGGGACTGTTTTTCTGCCTCTTCTTAAAACTTATGATCAAAATTAGAGTTCCTCTAATGATTCAGCATGGCTTATAAACAAAGCATTGCAAAGTATTAAGTATAGTCGGCAGTCATACCAGTGTATGCCAATGTATTTTATAGATCTGTTTTTTCCCCAAAGTCATTGTATTGTACATAGATCATTTCCTTTAGCAGCAAGGAAGTGGTTCCCTAGAGAAATAAATGACTACTAACCCATCAAACCTTCTATAGACTTTGAAGAATAGATGATGTTAGATAGGCAGTCCAGGTATCACACAAACATTTCCTTACAAAAAAATATGAGAACAGAAAGATTGTATTTGGAATAACAGATAATTGGTGGTATAAGATACATTTAGAGTACATAGAGAAATATAAGTATCATTTTGTTGTTTACTATGGGCATTGGTATCATAAATTAACTATCTAAGTTTAGTAAGAAATTATGGGACTTTGGGATTCAATAAGGAAGAAGGAATAGCAAAATATTTGGTCTTGAAAAATGTATTATTAAATAAAAATGTGTGACATATTGGTGCCAAATATTTTCAAAATAACCCTACCATAGAGAATGTGGAGCTATCAAAACATTCATACACTTCTGGTGGGAGAAGTAACTGGTACCTCTACTTGGAAAATAAGTTTTGACAGCAGACCCACTGCTAGGTGTATATCCTTTCCCCAAATGCGTATTCGCATCAAAAGATAAGGATGTTATTAGCAATCATGTTGGTAATCTTTGAAAATTTGAGTAGCACCGCATGTCCATCAACCGTAGAATGGATGGATAAATTGTTGTATATTACTACAATGGAATACTTTACAGCAGTAAGAAGGAACAAACTATGAGCAACATAATGTTGAGTGAAAGAAAGAGACACAAAGTAATATATGTCATACAATTTCATTAATGTAAGATCCAGGAACAGTAAAAACTACAGTGTTAGAAGTCAGGACAGGATTTGCCTTTGGGTGAGGAGTAGGAGGTTATGATTGGAAAGGAGCAAGATGACAACTTCGGCGTTCTGAAAATGTTCTATTTCTTGATGTTAGTAATTGTTATATAGTTACCATTATGATAATTCATTGATCTTCAAACTTAAAATTTGTGTACTTTTCTGTATGTATGTCTAGATAAACAGAGTTAAAAAATTAATCTGTTCCAGGATCTCAGTGATTTGTTATAGTATCTGAAATGCCCTTAATTTAAGAGGCATACAGTAGGAGAATTGTTTTTCTCTCTCTCTTTTTTGTAAGAAGCTTGCTTTCTACTAGTTTTGGGCAAGTTATTTCTCCTCTTTAAACATCTGGTATTCATCCTAAATAGTGAAAGTATTTTGTGAGGATTAACAGTATAGTTGATTTTGAAATTTTATGAAATATGGTATAGTTGCAACTGTTCTTATTAAAGGAATCAAGAAGTATCAAGGACAAAGGCCTCTTATTTTTGAAGAGCTGAATATCTGTAGGTAAAAATAGTATATTTAAGCAAGCAATCATTTATGAAAAGCTGAGCAGCAAACATAAGCTAGTAAAGGTTGTGCTGAAAGGCCCCTATTTACCTTTCCTCATGGTATTTAAACATTCTTAAGTGTCTCTCATCTACAGAACAGCAAATCCACTCCTCAAACAAGTATCTCCTTTAGCTATTGCTTCATAGCAAAGCTTTTGGAAACAGTTTATGCTTGTGATTTTCCTCAACTCACCATCGAGTTTCCACACCCTTCACTATAAGGAAAATGCATTCTCTCAGTAATTACAAAATCCAAATGTCTCAGGTCCTTTTATTCTTCTCTCTTTGATTACTTCCACTTTATCTTCTATAAGATGTCTTTTCTAAGCACATAGTATTGTATGTAGGTGGGCAAGTGCTGACTGAAAGGTAGAATGAGTGATTTTACTTATAATTGTCTAGGTGTGTTTTTTCAGTCTTATCTGATGACTTCTTAAGGTTCTATCCTTACCTCTCTTCCCTTGGTCTATGTCCTCTTGAATAATCCCATCAAGTCTATAGTTTCAGTGTTCTGTTTCTATCTGTGTGGTGATTATTCTATCCCAGACTTTTCTTCTGAGATCCAGATTCTTATCCAAATGTCCTTTGTCCTTTCATCCATTTTCATAATCCTCAGTGTATTATATGTAATATCATTGTTCAAATTTCTGATGGTCTGTATTATATATATATACACACACATAAGCATTTATCTTTGTATAGATAATGAAGGTTTCTTTCACTGTATTGTTTTTCTTTCTCCACATTTTTTCTCCCTTTTATTTTTATCTTTGTTTTCTTTCATGTTAAAGACTTTCCAAAAATGTCTGATATCTAATAGTGATCTCTGGCTGTCTTCCCATATTTAAGAGTGAGACGCTAAAAAGCTGATTAGAACTTCTATGTTTGTAAAGCTTATTAACTGAAGAGAGGGTGTAGCTCCAAGCTGGAGGGGGTTGCCAGCTCCAGCCAAGTTCACTATGGATTCAGTGACATGGAATAATGACAACAGAATGTTGTGGGTAAAGAGGGCCTCATACCAAGCTTTTTGCTCACAGCAGTAGGTCAGGTGCTAGACTTCCATCTGCCTCCATCTCTGCCCCTGGCTCAGCCTCTGCTCCCCTCTCTCCTCTTCTCTTGCTTTTTCTTCTCTAGGCTCTGCTCTTCTGCTTCCCTCTGCTCTGCTTCAGGCTCTGCTCTGCTATCTTGGCTCTGCTTCTGCTTTGTGCTGCACTCTAGCACTGGGTAGAGCTGACTTTATACAGCAATACATGCAGTAATGGCTTATTGTCAAAGGTATGCAAGCATGTGTCCGTGCAGTAGGCTAAGTATTAACTCATTGCACATGCACAGTGAGTATAAGGTGAGGATCCTGGCCATGGAACTTCCATTTTCCCTGCAGAGGGCCAGTAGGCTGGGCCATTATCTGGGGAACACCCTGCTGTACGGTTGGGTGTCCATTCACTGTTTCTCTTTGACTAGTTATTTTTCAGAAAGAAATCCTCTAATTTTCTTCCTAGTGGAGAAAAGCTGGGCTGCAAGAGTTCTTGTCAGTAAGCAAGGGAAGAGGGCTAGGAAACTTATAATTTAGTAGATAGACTTTTATTTAATCTTCCCAATTTTTGTAACTTTTTCCTGCTTTCTGCTCTGTCTGGTATTTTTAGGTCCAGACTCCAATGTCTTGAACATTAATGCTTCTTACAAATACATTGAGTTCTTCTCTTCTCTTTGAGGTTAAATGTGTTGATGTGATGTTCTTTGGCTAATGAAAAGCAATTAGAGGTTATATCACTGAGAAGAAGTATTTAATTGCTGGTGTGAGCCTCATTCCTACCATGAAATTTTGTGAAGCATATGTTGTTATGGCCAGCATGTGGAGGATAGTTGTCCTAAAGAATTGCCCATCAGAATAAGAATAAACTATCATTTTAGTAAATTACTGAGGTTTTGGGGTTGTGTAGTATATCCTGGAAAATGTATTAAAACTTCTAGAAAGTAAATCTGTTTTTTTGCCAGCATGGGGAGAAGGGCAGTTTCCCAGTTGTGTGGGGTGAGGGAGGTGATCTGGAGTCTAAATTTTTCCTGTCTAGTCTCTCAGCTAGTCCTCCTGCTTTTAAGAAGCTTCATCTGCACTTCTCTTTTCAGATGGATTCTGGGCTTCTGTAGTGAGAATCACTGGGCTTTGCCCTACTGCCACCATAGGTTTGAGCTTTCTTTGTTTATTTAGTTGTCATTTGTCTGTTAGCTTTCCACCTTCCAAAATTTTGTTACCATCACCTTCTTTATCTTCTCCTTTTGGGCTTATGTGGTTTTCTCATTCCTCAAATTCCTGTCACTGTAGTGAAGTTTTCAGAAGGGAGCTGTGATAAATACTAGTGCTTAGTACAACAGGTTTCACAAGATGACTTACTAATAATGCTCTGAGTTTGGTAAAGATATTTCATATCTGTGGTCTTTAGTTCCCTATCTATGATTAATAAATTATTTGGATGATCACCAGGGTCTCTTTAGCTAAAAAATTTGCAATGTTTTTATCCCTATTCTTTGGTAGAGTATGAGCAATAAAAAAAACAAAACAAAACAAAATTTCTATCATTTAAGATTTAGAGCACCCAAAACATTTTTTTTAAAAAAACTGCCATTCTCTTTGATCATTTTATTTTAGGAACGTATTATTATTATTTTTATTAAAGTATCATTGATATACAATCTTACCATGTTTTCATGTAAACATCACCATGGTTTCAACATTCATCTGTGTAATCAAGTCCTCATTTACTCTATTGAGGTCACTGCTTATCAGAATAGTAAGTTGCTATAGAGTCATTACTTGTCTTCTCTGATCACCCAAAACATTTTATGCATTACATGTAAACTTCCCTCTTTAATCACAAATGCATAGGTTTATGATAGATTATAAATCCCTTGAAAGTACAGGATATGATTGTTCATTTATTCAGTAGTGTTTGCTTCCTATGTGTATTCTCTTATACTAAATAAGTGCTCAGTGTTGGTGTTACATTGTCTAATTTAGGAATTTCTCCCTAATTTTTTAATCATTTATATATGATTTTCAAGTTTTAGTTAAACATGCACTGCAGTTTTGTTTTTGATACATTCCTAGTATTTTATTTGCAATGAGATTTATATTCTCATTGAGTCTTTTAAAAAGAGATTATCTGAGAGTCATAATATTGCTCATTCAAAATTTTTTGTCTACTTACATTTAAATCTAAAAGCATTATCAAGAAATCTATTCAGAAGCACAATTTTTATGATTTCAGAAGTATTTGAACTTCCATCTACTGTTCATTTGTTTTAGAATAATTCTTGTGATTCAAGGACTGGGAGTAATTATGAAATGCACACCACAAAAGCAGAAATACGTAACATCTATAGTTATAATAACATTCAAAAATCTTTTCTTTATGAATTTCTGTAATTATGAAAAAAATTAAAAAATGATCAAAGTAGTGTTCTAAGTATTAGTAAATTCTAATTTTACTAAGTTTTATAGAGTGTTGAGATACTACTGAAACTTGAACACTTCTTAATCACATTCTCTGCTTTTAGATTCTTTCCTCTGAAAAATTATCATATTAAGGATTATCCAAGGAGACACAAAATAGTACTTAAGTAGTAAAAGTGATTTTCACTAAACATTTAATTAGTACCTTTGACATCAAGAGCTGGACTGTAGTGTCCTTGTCAAATCTAGTGAGATACATGTTTGAAGCAATTTAGCCAATGATTTTAAATTATAAAAGGGGAAATTTTAGGAAGACATAAAGAAAATCTTCCTAAGTAAAGATTATAAAATAGAAGAGGTAAGGGGTAGAATCTGTTTCCTGGATTTATTTATAAATGTGGCATTAGATTGTTTATAGGCTGGATTAGGAAACTTGTCTAGAGGTTTACCTAATTATAATAGCACCCACTTACTGTGTAGTACAACCCTATAAACTAAATACTACCATTATGAGGAAACTAAGGTAGAAAGATGATAAGTACACATCATCTAGCTAATCCTTGGTAGAGCTGTGATTTGAAGTCAGACCATCTAAATATATTGATATTATTGCATAAATATAAATATGTTATATTATTTATATTTGAAAATTTATAAATAAATATTTTAAGATGGATGTAGAGTAAAATCCCACTTATCTGGTACAATAAGAATAAATAGTTAATTGGAAAATACAGCTAATGCAATAAATTATTAAAGTGATAACACTTTAAAACATATGAATATATATTTACCTAATGAGTTGTCTACATTTTCTAAATTTGCTTTCTTCAAAGTTGAGCAAGAATTTAATGATATTTGTGAACTATACTGAAGATGGGAAAAAAGATGGTAGGGTAGGAAGGCAAGGTGTAACTTCCTCCTATACAACAAGGAAGCAACTATAGCAAATATGACTAATCCTAAAAATGACCTGAAGACTGCAGAACAGACCATCTACTTCTGGTGAAGAAGAGAAAACCACACAGAGAAGGGTAAAGTGGCTGAGCTGTGATCGACTGGGATGCAAGCCCTTCCGCCATCTGAGCCCACAGTGGGAGGAAGAGGAACAGACCGGGGAGGGAATAAGCACTCAGGAACTCTTCACACCTGGCCCTGGAGATCTGCTCTGGAAGCATGAGTCCACATTGCATTGGGCTTTGGTCACTAATGGGGTTGGACCCCAGGAAGAGTTACAACATTCTGGGAGACTGAGACTCCTGCTGCTTATGGAGGACAGGCATGCTCTGTCAGTCCTGTGGAGACCCAACACAGAAGCATCAGTTTGAAAGAGTTATCGGCAGCAGGAAGGGTGCCAGAGGGGCAAGGGTTGGATGGAGTTCTCTCTGCAGGAGAAAGGGCAGGTGGATGACACTTTCCCAGGTCTTACTAAGCCCAACTGGTTGGGCATTGGCAGGAAGCAGCCCCAAATGCTCCACCCCCTTGCTGGTGGCTCAAATCCGAAGTGCTGCCGTGAGCCCCTACCAGCCTTGTGAACTATGGCCAGCAGCAGTCAGACTTTGCTGCCTGGTAGGCGGAGGGACACTTTGCTGCCTGGCAGGCAGAAGGAGGCTTTCCCAGCTTTCCTGGCTTCTCTCAGCCCAACTGAGGAGGTGCCAGCTCTGAGCACTCCATCCTCCTTGCTGGCAGCTCAGCACTGCACCCTTCTCCCCTGTGCATCTACTCTGCCCACCCCACCAGTCCTACAGTGCCACCATTGCTACAGGGCTGGCAGAGGGTGGCTACACCCACAAAGATGCCAGCAGAAGTACAGCTGCATGGCTCACAAAGAGCCAGCTGAGGCAAGCTGCCAATCTCTGCTGAGAAAGATTAGCCACAGCTGGCAGACAGGCCAAAAAATGGCCCTGACCATAGCCCACCAACAGCAAATGGGGCTCCACCACAATGGAGAACCAGGCACTGGTGGGTAAAGAGTCTTGAGCTTCTGGGCACCATAGGATGTTTTATTCAGAAAGCCATTTCTCTCTAGACCAGGGGGCATAGCTGATCTATCTAATACAAAAGAAGAAACACAGAAACCCAGGCAAAATGGGGAGGCAGAGGAATATGTTCCAAACAAAACTACAGGATAAGACACCAGTAAGAGGGCTAAATGAAGCATAGATCTCCAATTTTTTTGATAAAGATTTCAAAGTACAGTCATAAATTAGCTCACCGATCTGTGGAAAACTGCTGATGGTCTTGGAGGGCTTCAACAAAGAGTTGAGTTGAAAAAGAGCCACTCAGAGCTGAAGGATACAGTAACTGAAATGAAAAAAATACAGTGGAGGGAATGAATAATAGATTGCTTAAGTAGAGGAGACAATAATCAATAAGATGGAAATTAGATAACAGGAAGAAAATGAAGCTGAGGAACAGAGAGAAAAAAGAATCTCTAGAAATGAGGGGATGCTAAGAGAGCTGTGATAACTCCAAATGAAACAATCTTCATATAATGGGGTACCAAAAGGAGAAGAGAGAGGCAAAGAAGTAGAGAGTCTCTTTGAAGAAATAATTGCTGAAAACGTCCCCAGTCTGGAGAAGGAAACACACCCAAGTCCTGGAAGCACCAAGAGCTCCTAACAAAAGGAACCCCAGGAACACAACACCAACACATATGATAATTAAAATGACAAATATTAAGGATAAAGAGAGGGTATTGAAATCAGCTAGAGAAAGGCAAAAAATTAGTTATAAGGGAAACCCCATCAGTCTATCAGCAGACTTTTCAGCAGAAACTTCAGAGACCAGAAGGGAGTGGCATGATGTATTTATTGAAACAGTAGAACCTTCAACCAAGAATCTTCTACCCATCAATTTATCACTAAAAACTTAAGAGGGATTAAAAGTTTCCCAGATAAATGAAAGCTAAAGGAATTCACCACCACTTAACTGGCATTACAGAATATTTTAAAGGGTCTTCTGTAGATGGAAATGTTCTTAAGCCTAAATATTTTCAACAGTGAAAATAACACAGTAAAGATAGTAGACCAATTATTTACCAAGCAAGTATGTAGTTAAAATAAAAGTAGTGAAACCATCTATACACAAAATCAGTCAAGGGATTCACAAAAAAATGCAGATTATAGCATCTACTACATAAAGTGTGTAGGAGGATGAATAAAAATAAGTACTCATAGATTGTGTTTGAAACAGAGCAATCATCAACTTAATATAGACTGTCTTATAGCTAGGAAGCTATCCTTGAACCTTATGGTAACTACAAAGCTGAAGCCTAATAGATACACAAAAAATTAAAAAAGAGAAATCCAATCACAACACTAAAGAAAACTATCAAATAGCATGAGTATAAAAGAGGAAGAAAGGAACAAAGAAGAACTACAAAGCCAACCAGAAAACAATTAATAAAATATCAATAAGTACATACTTATCAATGACTACCTTAAATGTAAAGGGACTGAATGCACCAATCAAATGACGCAGAGGGGCAGAATGGATAAAGAAGCAGGACCCATCTGTATGCTGCCTACAAGAGATTCATTTCAAACCTAAAGACATATACAGATTGAAAGTGAAGGTATGGAAAAAGATAATTCACTCAAATAATAGGGAGAAAAAAGAAGGAATAGTAGTACTTGTATGAGACAAAATAGACTTCAAAGAAAGTAACAAGAGAGAAGGACATTGCATCATGATAAAGAAATTAGTCCAACAAGAGAAAATTACAATTATGAACATTTATGCACCCAACATAGGAGCACCTAAATATGTAAAACAAATACTAAGAGAACTAAAGGGGGAAATAGACTGCAACTCATTCATGCTAGGGGACTTTAACACATTACTTATATCAATGAACAGATCAACCAGACAGTAAATAAGGAAACAGAGGAACTACAAAACACATTAGATCAGATAGACTTAGTAGATATCTATAGAACATTTCACCCAAAAGCAGCAGGACACAGTTTTTTCTCAGTTGTACATGGAACATTCTCCTGAATAGATCACATACTAGGCCAGAAAAAGAGCCTCAGTAAATTAAAGATTGAAATTGTATCACATGATTTCTCAGACCACAATGGTACGAGACTAGAAATAAATTACACTAAGAAAACAAAAAAAGCCTATATACACATAGAGGCTAAGCAACAGGCTTCAAAATAATCAATGGATCAATGAAGAAATCAAAGAAGAAATCAAACAATATGAAGATAAGTGAAAAAAATATAATAATCCCTATAAGTGGTTCTAAGAGGGAAGTACATAGCAACATAGGTCTGCCTCAAGAAACAAGAACAATACCAAACAAACAGTCTAAACTGACAGTTAAAGAAACTAGACAAAGAAGAACAAATGAAACCCAAAGTTAGTAGAAGGAGGGACATAAAAAAGATCAGAGCAGAAATAAATATGAGAAGAATAAAACAATAGAAAAAATCATTGATATCAAGAGCTGGTTCTTTGAGAAAATAAACAGACAAACCCTTAGCCAGACTTAACAAGAAAAAGAGAGAGTACAAAAAAAAAAATGAAAAAGGAATAGTCACAATAGATACCACAGAAATACAAAGAATTATTAGAGAATTCTATGAAAAATCATATGCTGATAAATTGGACAACCCAGAAGAAATGGGAAACTTCCTAGAAAAATTTAACCTTCCAAGATTGACCAGGAAGAACAAGAAAGTTTGAACAGACCAATTATTAGCAATGAAATTCAATTGGTAATCAAAAAACTCCCATCAAATAAAAGTCCATAACTAGATGGCTTCAAGCTGAATTCTACCAAACATTTAAAGAAGAGCTAATACCATCCCTCTTACTAAAGGATTTCAAAAAGTAGTAGAAGAGGGCATACTTCCAAACTCATTCTATGAGACCAGCATCATAAAAACCAGGCAAAGATGCTACAATACAATATATAGCTCAATATACCTAATGAACATAGATACAAAAATACTCAACAAAACATTACCAATATGAATTCAAAAATACTTCCAAAGGATCATCCATCATGACCAAATGGGATTTATTCCAGGGATGCAAGGATGGTACAATATTGATAATAAATATGATGCACCACAGCAACAAAAAGGAAAAGGATAAAAACCATATGATCATCTCACTAAGTGTTGAAAAAGCATGTGATAAAATTTAACATCCATTCATGATAAAAACTATCAACAAAGTGGTTACAGAGGGTACATACCTCAACATAATAAAGGCCATTTATGACAAACCCACAGCTAACACCATACTCAATGGCCAAAAGCTGAAAGCTTTTCCTTTAAGATTAGGAATAAGACAAGTATGTTCACTCTCACTTTTACTCAGCACAATACTGGACGTTCTAGCCATGGCAATAAGAAAAGATAGAGATGAAAGATATCAAAATTGGCAAGAAAGAAGTAAAACCATCACTATTTGCAGATGACATGATAATATATATAGATAACCCTAAAGACTACACCAAAAAACTATTAGAACTAGTAACTGAATTCAGCAAATTTGCAGGATACAAAATTAATACACAAAAATCTGTTTCATTCCTATATACTAACAATGAACTAGCAGAAATAAATCAGGAAAACAATTCCATTTACAATTGCATAAAAAAGAGTAAAATACCTAGGAATAAACCTAACCAAGGAGGTGAAAGACCTGTACTCTGAAAAATTAAGACACTCATGAGAGAAATGAAAGAAGACATAAATCAATGGAAATCTATCCCATTGGATAGAAAGAATTAATATTGTAAAAATGGTCATCCTGCCCAAAGCTGTTTACACATTCAATGCAATCCCTATCAAAATACCAATGGCCTTTTTCAATAAACTAGAGCAAATAATCCAAAAATTCATATGGAGCCACAAAAGACCCTGAAAAGCAGAAGTAAACCTGAGAAAGAAGACAAAGCTGAGTGCATTATGCTCTCTGACTTCAAGGTATGCTACAAAGATATAGAAACCAAAACAGTATGGTACTGGGACAAGAACAGACCCATAGATCAATGGAATAGAGTAGAAAGCCCAGATATAAACCCATGCATGTATGGTCAACTAATATACCATAAAGTAGCCATGTATATCAAATAGGGAAACGACAGCCTCTTCAACAACTGGTGGGAAAAACTGGATAGCTACATGTAAGAGAATGAAACTGGAATACTATCTAACCCATACACAACAGTAAACTCAAGATTGATTAAAGTGCTTAATGTAGGACTTGAAACCATAAAACTCTTAGGGGAAAACAGACAAAAGTCTCTTGAACATAAGCATGAGCAATTTTTTTCTGGAAGGGAAACAAAATAAAAAATGTACAAGTGGGACTATGTCAAACAGAACAAAAAGCCAACCTACAGTACAGTAGAATATATCTGTAAACAATTTGTCCAGTAATGGGTTATCCAAAAATATAAAAACTCATATGACTCAACACCAAAAAACCAAATAACCCAATTAAAAAATGGGTGGAGGACCTGAACAGATATTTTTCCAAAGAAGACATACGGATGGCCAATTGGCATGTGAAAAGATGCTCCACATCACTAATCATAAGGGAAATGCAAATCAAAACCACAACAGTTGGTGATATCCCCTCACTCCTGTCAGTAAGGCCACTATCTAAAAGACAAGAAATAACAAGTGCTGGCGAGTATGTGGAGAAAAGGGAACCCTCTTACATTGTTAGTGACAGTATAAATTGGTGCAGCCAATGTGGAAAGCAGTATTGAGATTCCTCGAAACTGAAAAGTAGAAATACCATCCAACCTAGTTATACTTCTGGTAATTTACCCAAAAAAAGCAAATTTTCTGTTTTGAAAAGATATATGCATCCCATGTTTATTGCATCATTGTTTACAGTAGCCAAGATATGGAAGCAATCAAAGTGTCTATTAATAGATGAATGGATAAAGAAAAAGTGGTACATATACACAATGGAATATTATTCAGTCATAAAAGAAAGAAATCCTGCCATTCATGACAACTTGGAAGAACCTAGAGGATATTATGCTAAGTGAAATAAGCCAGGTGGAGAAAGACAAATACCATATGATTTCTTTAATTGTGGAATCTAAAAAGAAAACCAAACTAAATGAACAAAACAGCAGTAGACCCATAAATACTGAGAAGTGACTGGTGGTTACCACGGGGGAGGGGGGCTGAGGTTGGTGGGTGGGAATGTTCAGGGGATAAAGGGGCACAGAAATTCTATTCATAATATAAGTTGGTCACAGGGGTGGTAGTACAGCATGGCGAAGATAGTCAATGATTCTTTAGCATCTTCCTATGTTGACATGTAGTAACTGCACTAGTTGGTTTGTGGATTTCATAATGTGGATAACTTGAACCACTGTATTGTATACCTGAAACTAATATGAAATTCTACATCAATTCTACTTCAATAAAAACATAAGTAATACTTATAAAGAAAGCTGTGTCAGGATCTTTCTGGATTTTAATTTTAAAAGTCTTTTTACAGTTGTTTATTCTGTACTTAATCCAAGAATAGTTTTTAACTACTTCCCTTCACCTTATTAAAGTGTGCACAAGCATTCGACTGTTTCCCTATAAACATCGCCTTCACATGTATAACTCAACAGTTATGTAATATTTAATTGAAGTAATTACAATTAGAAGTGCACCTGACATAGTATTTGTATCAGATAAAACTGAAAACTAGAAACCTTATAATTTGATTGATAGGAGCAGAAGTGTGGGGAAAACTTAAGAGAGAATATACATATGAGAAAACAGCTTCTTAGTTTTGAGCAGTTAACATACCATGGAGCTGGGCAGAATTTTTTACAGAGGATATGGAGAATATCAGTTCATTTTATATTAGTTAAGAGAAGTTTATTTATTTTTTTTATTTTTATTTTTTTAGATAATTATTTTTTATTGAAGGGTAGTTGACACACAGTATTACATTAGTTTCAGGTGTACAACACAGTGATTCAACATTTATATACATGATAATTCTAGGTACCAGCTATCACCATACCAAGTTGTTACAATATTTTGACTATATTCCTTATGCTATACATTATATCCCGGTTACTTATTTATTTTACAATTGGAAGTGTGTATTTTTTTTGTGTGTGTGAGGGCATCTCTCATATTTATTGATCAAATGGTTGTTAACAACAATAAAATTCTGTATAGGGGGGTCAATGCTCAATGCACAATCATTAATCCACCCCAAGCCTAATTTTCATCAGTCTCCAATCTTCTGAAGCATAACGAACAAGTTCTTACATGGAGAACAAATTCTTACATAGTGAATAAGTTACATAGTGAACAGTACAAGGGCAGTCATCACAGAAGCTTTCGGTTTTGCTCATGCATTATGAACTATAAACAGTCAGTTCAAATATGAATACTCATTTGGTTTTTATACTTGATTTATATGTGGATACCACATTTCTCTCTTTATTATTATTATTTTTAATAAAATGCTGAAGTGGTAGGTAGATACAAGATAAAGGTAGAAAACATAGTTTAGTGTTGTAAGGGAGCAAATGTAGATGATCAGGTGTGTGCCTGTAGACTATGTGTTAATCCCAGCTAGACAAGGGCAATAAAACATCCACGTATGCAGAAGATTTCTCTCAGAACGGGGGGGTGAGGTTCTAAGCCTCACCTCTGTTGATCCCCAATTTCTCACCTGATGACCCCCCCTGCGACTGTGCCTGTCTTAGGTTGTTCCTCCCTTGAGGAATCTTACCCGTCTCTGGCTAACCAGTCATCTTCCGGGGCCATTAAGAGAAGTTTAAAAAGCTACTTATACAACCAAAAGACTTGAAAGCAGTCTCAAAGAGGTAGTTACGCATTCATCTTCATAACAGCACTCTTCATAATAGCCAAGAGGTGGACATTCCAAATGTCCATCAACAGATGAATGGATAAGCAAAGTGTGGTACATACATACAATAGAATATTATTCAGTCTTAAAGAGGAAGGAAATCCTGTCACATGTTACAGTATGTTTGAACCTTGAGGACATGATGCTAAGTGAAATAAGTCAGTCACAAAAAGACAGATCAGTGTGATTCCACTTACATGAGGAATCTAAAATATTTTCATAGAAACAGAAAGTAAAATGGTGGTTACCAGAGGCCAAGTAATGGAGAGAAAGGGAGTAATTGTCACTGGGCATAGACAATATTTCAGTTTTGCAAATGAAAAAATTTTGGAGGTGTCTTTTATTGCAATAATGTGAATATATTGAACACTACTGAGCCGTACATTTAAAAGTGGTTACTATGGTAAATTTTATGTTACATATCTTTACCAAACATAAAACAAGCTTCTATTTGATGTTATTTTTTTCTGCTTTTTAATAGTTTACATATGTTTTGTTAAAAGTTCAGAGAATACAGAAAATATGAATGAAAGAAAATTACTCATAAATACATTTTCTCTATATAACGGCTATTAATATCTTGGTG
Source organism: Manis pentadactyla (assembly GCF_030020395.1). NCBI lineage: Eukaryota > Metazoa > Chordata > Mammalia > Pholidota > Manidae > Manis > Manis pentadactyla. The sequence continues at coordinate 39,635,157 of NC_080022.1, read as the reverse complement.
CATATCCTTCTTCTCCTTTACTCAATCATATAAGGTATGTGTGTGTGTGTTTGTGTCTGTGTGTTTGTATATTTGTAAGCAATGTGTGTTTTTATTTATATTTTAACTAAAACGAGGTATGTATATTCTTTTATACCCAGTTTTAAGAAAACAGCTGTTTATTGTGAATATCTTCCCATATTGTCACATTGCTCTCATGTTTTATGATTGAATATAGATATACTATAATTTTATTTTCTCTTATTGATGGTCATTTAGGTTTTCTAGTTTTGCCTACTGTAAGTAATTTTGAAGTAAAATTATTTTTATATATTTTTGACCAGAAAGTAGAGGAATAATACCTTTGAAGTTCTTAAAGAAATTACATTCAACCTAGAATTCTTTGTCGATCTAAATTTTCAGTAAATGAAAGATTAAGGTCATGTTCTGACATGTAGGAAAACTTGGGGAGTATATACAAACAAAATTAAGGAGAATAAGAAGAAAGAGAAGAGTGGATCCAATCCCAGAAGACAGTGAAGGAAAATCATCAGCTGACAGTCAAGCAGCAGGCCTGGAAAATGAATGAGTCCAGAATAGAGTGGAAAGAAAAAAGATTCTTTGAAGAATATTTCTGGAAAAAAGGGGTTCCTATGTAGTAGATGGATAAAGTTACTTGTTCATTTGTTATTTAAAAAAAAGCCGATTATAAACAAGATAAAGTAATTTAAAAAATGAGGTGAAATAAAATATGATACAATTTAAAACAATTGATGGAGTGTGAGAATAAAAACATTTTACCATGACACAAAGTATGTTCTCCTTCAAATGATCTGTGGGTTACACATAGCATTGGACCCATAAAAAGGGAAATGCTATCCCAATATACCATCTGGTCCTGCAGCAAACTATTTTGCTGTTTTAAATAGTGTTGACATTTAGAGTATGAAAATTGTAATTATGTTTACAGAAAATAATATAAAAGTAAAAGAATGTAAAACTTGTAGTTTGAAAGTAAAGATACAGCTCATGGAAGAGGGGAGATTGTTAAGTGGATGAAAGAATGCGCTAAGAGTGTGGACTATAATTTCTTCATCTGACATTGAAGAGTTGAAAAGGACTAGTGTTAAGAAAGCAAGAAATAGGTATGTGAGTTAATCATTTAAGTATATAAAAGTAACCTGTAATTATAAAGAAAATTGACAAGAGATCTGTATGTCTATTAGGTGAACTGAAGCTTAATCTTTTACAGAAGGACATTACAATATATCTCCAAAATTGATAATAAACTGAAATATGTACATAACTTTCAGAGATATGGAGGATCTAGTGTAGAAGAACTAAAGTAAACAATGGTTAAAATATTAAAAGAGGATTGGGATGAGGGAGAAAATTGGAGCTGTATATGAATATTTTTAAACTATGTGTATGTGTGTGATAAAAGGAAAATATAGTCTCAGAATTACCTATTCTTTGAAGGATTGTTTAAAGTCATTATAAAGTTCTGTGATACTGATCCATTTTTTAGCATGAACTTAGGTGAATTTGGAGGTGCCTTATTTTGAGTTTTTTTTTTTTGTTATCATTAATCTACAATTACATGAAGAACATTATGTTTACTAGGGTCACCCCTTCACCAAGTCCCCCCGACAAACCCCATTACAGTCACTGTCCATCAGCGTAGTAAGATACAGTAGAATCACTACATGTCTTCTCTGTGTTGCACAGCCCTCCCCATGTCTCCCCCCACTTTATACATGCTAATCGAAATATACCCTTTCTTTTACCCTGCCCTTATCCCTCCCTTCCCTCCCATTTTCCCCAGTCCCTTTCCCTTTAGTAACTGTTAGTCCATTCTTGGGTTCTGTGATTCTGCTGCTGTTTTGTTCCTTCAGTTTTTCTTTGTTCTAGTACTCCACATATGAGTGAAATCATTTGGTACTTGTCTTTCTCCTCCTGGCTTATTTCACTGAGCATAATACCCTCTAGCACCATCCATGTTGTTGCAAATGGTAGGATTTGTTTCCTTCTTATGGCTGAATAATATTCCAACCCTCCTACACTGCTGGTGGGAATGTAAATTAGTTCAACCACTATGGAAAGCAGTATGGAGGTTCCTCAAAAAGCTCAAAATAAAAATACCATTTGACCCAGGAATTCCACTTTTAGGAATTTACCCTAAAAATGCAGCAGCCCAGTTTGAAAAAGACAGATCACCCCTATGTTTATTGCAGCACTACTTTGAGTTTTTAAAACAACTATTTTACCTGAGAAAGTGTCTGTACCTAATCAGAAAATGGCTGTGGGTTTCCAAAATTGAGGACCGTTTAGCTTGAATTACAAAGAGGAGATGGGCCTTCCAGTAATTATCCTTATTAGAGGTAGTTTCCCTCTTTTGAACTATTATGGCACTTTATCTATATCTCTACTAGAATACATAATTTCTTCATAATATTGCTATTACATAGATAAACATTTTAACTCCACAGTTACTTCTAGACTAGAATATTAGGTAAGATCAGGGGTGTCCTTGTCATATTATATATACATACTATGTCTTCAGAAGGTACAATGCCTTTCGTGTAGTAATACTTTTCTTTTTAGTTATTTAGCAAATATTTGGCACTTTTTATGTTCTAGGCAACACAACAAAATTCAGTGTGCAGTAGTCAATAAAACAGACATACCCCTTTGCCCTCAGGGAACTTGCACTATAGTGGGAGAGAGCAGAAAATAAGCAGGTAAAAAAAAGTTTATACATGGGTATTAATTAGTTGGCTGTTACTGTTAAACAACCACTCCAAAACTTAGTGGCTTAAAACAACTTTAATTTTTCTTCATGAGTTTGATTGGGTTGTTCTGCTTATCTGGGCTGGGGTTAAGCAGTCTTGCTTGAGCACACTTAAATGTCTAGGACATCTTGGCTCTGCTTCCTGTGGTTTCTTATTTTCCAGCATGTAGCTGCAACTTGTTCTTATGATAATAGAAGAGGAGCAAGAGAGTAAGGAGAAATGTAGAAGTGCCTTTTTAAGTCTCTGCTTATAGCAAGCTCCACTGGCTAAAGAAAATCACATGCTTGAGAAGTCCTAGTGCATAACGAAAGGCAAGGATATAGGGTGGCCATTAGTAGGGACCAATAAAATGTAGTCAATACAATCAATCTACCACAATACAAAATCCATGGAAAAAAGTTCTATGCATATACTTCAATATAGAAAGGGTATAGGAGGTCAGGGAGGGCCTGTCTGAGGAAAGAATGAATGAACAAATTTCCACAATTCAAACCAAAATTGGTGATTAAATAAAGAACAGTTCTAGTTAGTTGGTTCTATTTTGGGAAGCTCTTCCAGAATGAAGCCTGTTTGTCTCTTCTAATGTGTCTGACAGAAGGTGCTGGTGAAATAAGCAGGGGACTTAGATGAGCCCAAACAGGTAAGCTCTATGTCCAGGTTCCAGCCAGTTCCATTCCACAGCTACAAATGACATCCCTTACCCTGACTTTCAACACTCATCAGGAAGATAGTACAAACTTGTTAAAAAAGAAACAAAAGTCGAAAAGGTTATCATGGCTTTGTTTTGTTTTTGTAGCACTTGGAGCAGCAGTAGTAGAAATAGTAATTGTCTTCTATTAATCGTAATAGACACTGTCAGGCAGTGAGCCCCAAATATATGCTAGGCATTGTGAACAAAATATTAATGCTTGTATTGAACCTGTAAGGCAGATATTATCTTTGTTTTACAGGTTTAGAGAGGTTAATCTTTCTCAAAATACCATAGCTTGTAAATGTTAGAGCTACAATTTGAAGCTTGGTCTGTTTGATTTCAAAGTCCATGATAAATTTTTGCTATGGCAAGTGGTAAGAAGGAGTGTACAACCGGCAGGAATTTGGACCTTGACTCTGCAGGCTATGAGAAAGTGCTAGATATGCAAACCTTTCTTGCCCATTATGTCAAGACATCTGCTGTAGAATTTCAGTGGTTACTTGCCAGAATTTCAGTGGTTACTTTTCTTAATATTGATCCGATGTAGACAAGCCTTTTGGGAATTGTTTATACTTGCCCTGAATTTATACCATTTATGCAAAATGATAAATTTCATAAAGTTTCTGCATGCAAATTAGTGCTTTTCCATGGAGCAGTAGAATGGTACAGAGTTTGTATGAGTTTTTATTACAAAATAGAATTTCATTATACCCAACACTATTGTATTTTACAGAGTTGCAATTAAATTTGTAACTGCCATTGGTTTTGTGCATGTAAAAGGTATTCTTAATATTTTATCTTATTTTCCATAACCATTATAGAATCAAATATGTAAATATGCTTTAGCATAGTAATTGCATTTCAAATGTGAATTTGTTTTAGGCACTTATTTAATCTGAGTTTCATTATAAGAGAATAGTTTCTATAGCAACTACCACATCATTTGATATCTTTGGAATCTCTGATATGATACACTTTTATTAAAAAAACAAATGTGCCTACTATATCACGTAGAATTCTATACAGGTTTAAATGTTTTAAGAAAAATATTTCTTGTATATTTACTTTTCCTAGTTTTTATTGAGTTTATTCTTTTTTGTCTTCCAGACTTTTTTCTCTTTAAAAATATAAACCATATGTATTTAAAAAGAAAATGTCAAAAGAATTCAGTGAGGAGGTGGATATTGGAGAGGATAGTAGGAGTAAGTGTGAACTCTTTTCTGAATGAACTCCATCAGCACACATGTTACTTCCTTCTAGGAGGAAACTTGTTAGTTTATCTCTTTGGAGATACCCTACTAGGGTCATGAAAACCATTTCTGGAAAAAAGATGATGTATGTTACAGTTTTATGAGAACCAAAATTAAAAGAAAATAGAATGCTAGATCATCAGTATCAGACTCCTTTTCCAAGGATGATTTTTTTAGTATTTTGATTAAAAAATTTCAAATCTAAGTAATGTGTACTGCTCTTGCCACTTACCAGCTGAAAGAAGGCTGTTTCCACACTTGAAAGTAAATATTGCTTTCTGAAATCTATTTTTTAAAGTTCTCTTAAATTTGGCCCCATTTATATTACTGGATTTGTCCAAGTTATATCCTTATATCATTGCTAAAATTTCCTTTAAAGTTTATATCGTTCATTTATTTTTATTTAGTTACTATGCTCTTTTAAAAATCACTTGGTTTCACTATACTTATTTATATATTAGTATTTTCTTATAAATCAGTATCTTTCTTCTTATAATCAATTCTGTTTCTCTTCTTTGAGCTTTATCTAACTTGCCTACATGTTTCTGGTGCTATGGAGCACTAAATTAAAAGCAATGAAAAATTTTGATGTATCATAGTTCTCCTGTCTAATATTCTTTCTAACATTCCAAAGAAATATCCAAAATGTGTTTTAAAGAGTCTGCCTAAGATGCCTTCATAAGACATATTATTGCCAGTAATAGAAGTTAAAAAGTTTTGATGCCATGACAATAATTATGATAAGAAAATAATTTTTCTTCCATGGATTGTATTATTTCACTCATTTATTCAATGTTCCTACAAATAAATAATAATAATTTCTCTACTACGTAGATTTAAAAAGTACCTTTATACTTCCTTCTCTCGATTCCCTCAGATCTGCAGGATACTGAAAACATAACAAAATCTTGTAAAAGTGTCCTAAAAAATCATCATCATAATTAATTCTTTTTGTAATAATCTTAGGAATGCAAGATGCAGATTACTGCGGTATGTCATACATATATATATATATATATAAGAAAATTCAATTTTTTATATATATATATATATATATATGCTTAATATTTTAAAATATTCTAATACCCCTGCATCAGATATACTCTAAATCAATGCTGTCCAAAGAGGTTTTCTGCAATGATGGAAATGTTCTACTGTATCTGCACTGTCCAACCTGGTAGCTTCTAGCCACAAGTAGCTATTGAGCCAATCTGAATGAAGATTGCATATTAAATTTAAATAGCCACAGGTAGCTAGTGGCTACCATATTGGACAGCACAGCTCTAAGTGACTGGATGAATCATTATCAGCTCATTTGCTGGCCTTTTATACCAGAGCTGCTGTTTACAGTTGTGCAGGTCATATCCTTGGTTATATTTTTACTTTAGAGGTGTTATCAACAAGGGATGAGTAGAGGCTAAAATCTAGCCTGTGTTTGGTTTGCCAAACTGACAAAGAGCTGTATCCACCCAGAGGGACAGTTCTTTCTAATTCAAACAAAGTCACCTTATGGACTGACTGGTGGCAATGCTGTACAACACTAGTGGATGATGTTTTTCTTCATATTTTGATGCTACTACTTAATGGACATATGATCTTGCAATATATAGTTAACATTTCTGTGTCTTGGTTTCCTTCTCCATAAAATGGAGACAATAATGCTTACTTTATAGAGTTATTATGAAGATTGAGTGACATGATACATGTAAAGTATTTAGAATACCAAGTGTTCAAAATTTTATCAATTATTATGATTAAATAATATAGTACCTTAATGTAGTAAATTTCTGTAGCATTTTCACGTTCATTCAACTCTGCATCCTTTATCCCAGGATAAGGAGATAAAAGACAAATAACAGTCAGTCCCTGCCTTTAAAGGGCCTAACACTGAGTTGAGATAAATAGTTCTAAGAGTTATATAGCGTTTAACAGTAGCTTACTATCACATTATAGTTTTGGAACTGACAGAGAGAATTCAGTTCAGCTGGTGATTATCACAGCTTTTATTTACATCTTTCACCCCTTCTGACTCTAAGCTATTCAAAATTTATGTGATCAGTTGCTACAGAGAGACCATGTTCCACTTTTGCATAACTTTTACGAGGAAGTATTTACTACTTATTAAGTACTTACTTGCTGCCATAAATATTTTCAAAAATTTTAATCATCATGATTTATTTGATGGAGTTTTAAATGGGATTGTTTTGTTAATTTCACTCCCAGTTTATTATTAGTGTACTTAAATGTGTAGCAGATTTCTGTATATTAATTTTGTATCCTATAATGTTACTGAACTCATTTATTCTAGAAGTTTGGGTTTTCTGTATATGATATCATGTCATCTGCAAATAGTGACAGTTTTTCCTCTTATTTACCATTTGCCTTATTTTTTTCTTGTCTGATTGCTGTGACTAGGACTTCTAGTACTACATTGAATAAAACTGGTAAGAGTGGACATCTTTGTCTTGTTCCTGATCTTAGAGAAAAAGTTTTCAGCTTTTTACCATAGAGTATGATGTTAGCTGTGGGCTTGTTATATATGGCCTTTATTATGTTGGGGATTTTGAGGTATGTTCCCTCTATTCTTTCTTGGTGAGAGTTTTTATCATGAATTGATGTTGAATTTTATGCAATGGTTTTTCTGTGTCTATTGAGATGATCATATGATTTTTTTTTTAATTGAAGGGTAATTGACAACAGTATTACATTACATTAGTTTCAGGTGTACAACACAGTGATTCAACATTTATATACATGATAATTCTAGGTACCAGCTATCACCATACCAAGTTGTTACAATATTTTGACTATATTCCTTATGCTATACATTACATCCCGGTTACTTATTTATTTTACAATTGGAAGTGTGTTTATATATATATATATATATACACATATATATATATATATATATATTTTGTGAGGGCATCTCTCATATTTATTGATCAAATAGTTGTTAACCACAATAAATTTCTGTATAGGGGGGTCAATACTCAATGCACAATCATTAATCCACCCCAAGCCTAATTTTCGTCAGTCTCCAATCTTCTGATGCATAACGAACAAATTCTTACATGGAGTACAAATTCTTACATAGTGAATAAGTTACATGGTGAGCAGTGCAAGGGCAGTCATCACAGAAGCTTTCGGTTTTGTTCATGCATTATGAACTATACACAGTTCAAATATGAATATTCATTTGATTTTTAAACTTGATTTATATGTGGATACCACATTTCTCTATTATTATTTTTTTAAATAAAATGCTGAAGTGGTAGGTAGATACGAGATAAAGGTAGAAAACAGAGTTTAGTGTTGTAAGAGAGCAAATGTAGATGATCAGGTGTGTGCCTGTAGACTATGTGTTAATCCGAGCTAGACGAGGGCAATAAACATCCATGTATGCAGAAGATTTCTCTCAGAACATGAGGGGGGAGGTTCTAAGCCTCACCTCTGCTGCTCCCCATTTTCTCACCAGCTGGCCCCCTGCGACTGTGCCTGTCTTAGGTTGTTCCTCCCTTGAGGAATCTTACCTGTCTCTGGCTAACCAGTCATCTTCCGGGGCCATACAGGGAAATGTTAAGTTGGTAAGTGAGAGAGAAGCCTTATTGTTTGAAAAGGTTAGCTTTTTACTTCTTTGGATATTTATGCCCTGTGGCTTCTATGCCCAGCATTTGTCTTGAGGTGTCTTTACCACTTGGAAGAATTATGATACTCGGTAAATTCGACATGAGGCACGAGTTCTATTTAAAGGTTGTGATTAGGTAGGAAGAAGAAAAGCTATAGAAGTAGCAGGCGGAAGAAAACCTGGGAAGATTGATTATTTCTTTGACATATCTTCTTGTAGAGTAACTTCAGCATGGATAGGTTTTAAACTACTAATTAAATTGTGCACACACATTAACATAATAGGAATATAGTTACCTAACCAAAGCATACCTGTAATTACCAGCCATCTCCAGTGAAACCAAGAAAACCAGTTAGGCACCTTAGGCATTTGTGAAAACTTATCTATGATATGGTGGATATTGTCCGACTGAACTTAAACAGTCTGAGAGAATTCAGATAAACTAGAACAACCCATTCCTGGGGGATCATATGATTTTTAATCTTCATTTTGTTAATGTTGTTCATCACATTGATTGATCTGTTGAATTTGGTTCGCTAACATTTTTTTTTTGAGAGGGCATCTCTCATATTTATTGATCAAATGGTTGTTAACAACAATAAAATTCTGTACAGGGGACTCAATGCACAATCATTAATCAACCCCAAGCCTAATTCTCAACAGTCTCCAGTCTTCTGAAGCATAATGAACAAGTTCTTACATGGTGAACAAATTCTTACATAGTGAATAAGTTCTTACACGGTGAACAGTGCAAGGGCAGTCATCACAGAAACTTTCAGTTTTGATCACACATTATGAACTGTAAACAATCAGGTCAAATATGAATATTTGTTTGATTTTTATACTTGATTTATATGTGAATCCCACATTTCTCCCTTATTATTATTATTATTATTATTTTTAATAAAATGCTGAAGTGGTAGGTAGATGCAAGATAAAGGTAGAAAACATAATTTAGTGCTGTAAGAGGGCAAATGTAGATGATCAGGTGTGCCTATAGACTAAGTATTAATCCAAGCTGGACAAGGGCAACAAAACATCCACGGATGCAGAAGATTTCTCTCAAAACAGGGGGGGTGAGGTTCTAAGCCTCACCTCTGTTGATCCCCAATTTCTCACCTGATGGCCCCCCTGTGACTGTGCCTGTCTTAGGTTGTTCCTCCCTTGAGGAATCTTACCCGTCTCTGGCTAACCAGTCATCTTCCGGGGCCATACAGGGAAATGTAAAGTTGTTAAGTGAGAGAGAAGCAATATTGTTTGAAAAGGTTATCTTTTTACTTCTTTGCAGATTTATGCCCTGTGGCTTCTATGCCCAGCATTTGTCTTGAGGTATCTTTACCACTTGGAAGAATTATGATACTCGTTAATTTTGTTAAAAGGCACGAATTTTACTTAAGGGTTGTAATTAGGAAGGAAGAAGAAAAGCTATAGAAGTAGCAGACGGAAGAAAACATGGGAAGATTGATTATTTCTTTGACATATCTTCTTGTAGGGTAACATAAGCATGTATAGGTTTTAAACTAGTAATTAAATTGCGCAAAAGAAGAATACAGCTACATAACCAAAGCAGACCTACAATTACCAGCCATCTCCAGTGAAACCAAGAAAACCAGTTAGGCACCCTAGGCATTTGTGAAAACTTATCAATGATATGATGGATATTGTCTAACTGAATTTGAATAGTTTGAGAAAAATCAGACAAATTAAAACAACACATTCCTGGGAACTGTTCACATCCCATATGTTCTTTTAACAGTAGATAGTCTGTAGTCGCAAGATTGTGGAGCGCTGCAACTTGCACTTCTCCTAATTCTTGGTTGAGCTCCGACAGTATAGATCCAGTCAAATTTGTTGTTTTACTGTATGCACAGGCCAGCTTAGATATCTCCTTCTTCATTCCCATGGCAAGTCCAGGAACTGGTGGGATGAATACAGTTACAACTGCCACAGCTCCAGGATCTTTGTTGAAGTTTTTTGATGATCATCTTCTGGAATGACTCTTCCAGAGAATGTTGATGTTGGAAGTTCTTCTTCATATTGTATCTTAATTCATTTTCTGGGTTGCCAAATTAGGCTTTGATCCTCTGTATAAACACAAACAAACCCCTTGCCCACACCTTGACATGCCCCCTATATCATTGTGAAGAACCTATTGGAGTTCACCACACAGGAACTGCCTTTTTTTTTTTTTAAGAGACAGGAATATTATCAGAAAAATGTACTTCCATAGCTGATCATCTGACACCCTTTAAATGATCAAAATTAAGGATATTTAAAGCATGCATTAATCGTTGATTTGCAGTTAGTTTTATCCTATCAGGGAGTAATCCCCCTTTCCTTTTTTTAAATTATCATTAATCTACAATTACATGAAGAATATTATGTTTACTAGGCTCTCCCCTATACCAGGTCCCCCCCCACAAACCCCTTTACAGTCACTGTCCATCAGCATAGTAAAATGTTGTAGAATCACTACTTGTCTTCTCTGTGTTGTACAGCCCTCCCCTTTCTCCCACCCCCCAATTATGCATGCTAATCATAATACCCCCTTTCTTCTTCCCCCCCTTATCCCTCCCTACCCACCCATCCTCCCCAGTCCCTTTCCCATTGGTACCTGTTAGTCCATTCTTGGGTTCTGTGATTCTGCTGCTGTTTTGTTCCTGCAGTTTTTCCTTTGTACTTATACTCCACAGAGGAGTGAAATCATTTGGTATTTCTCTTTCTCCGCTTGGCTTATTTCACTGAACATAAAACCCTCTAGCTCCATCCATGTTGTTGCAAATGGTAGGATTTGTTTTCTTCTTATGGCTGAATAATATTCCATTGTGTATATGTACCACCTGTTCTTTATCCATTCATCTACTGATGGACACTTAGGTTGCTTCCATTTCTTGGCTATTGTAAATAGTGCTGTGATAAACATAGGAGTGCATCTGTCTTTTTCAAACTGGAGTGCTGCATCCTTAGGGTAAATTCCTAGGAGTGGAATTCCTGGGTCAAATGGTATTTCTATTTTGAGCATTTTGAGGAACCTTCATATTTCTTTCCACAATTGTTGAACTAATTTACATTCCCACCAGCAGTGTAGGAGGGTTCCCCTTTCTCCACAACCTCGTCAACATTTGTTGTTGTTTGTCTTTTGGATGGTGTCCATCCTTACTGGTGTGAGGTGATATCTCATTGTGGTTTCAATTTGCATTTATCTGATGACTAGAGATGTAGAGCATTCATGTGTCTGTTGGCCATCTGAATTTCTTCTTTGGAGAACTGTCTGTTCAGCTCCTCTGCCCATTTTTTTAATTGGATTATTTGCTTTTTGTTTGTTGAGGTGCGTGAGCTCTTTATATATTTTGGACGTCAAGCCTTTATCGGATCTGCCATTTACAAATATATTCTCCCATACTGTAGGGATCCTTTTTGTTCTATTGATGGTGTCTTTTGCTGTACAGAAGCTTTTCAGCTTGATATAGTCCCACTTGTTCATTTTTGCTGTTGTTTTCCTTGCCCGGGGAGATATGTTCAAGAAGAGGTCATTCATGTTCATGTCTAAGAGGTTTTTGCCTATGTTTTTTTCTAACAGTTTTATGGTTTCGTGACTTACATTCAGGTCTTTGATCCATTTTGAATTTACTTTTGTGTATGGGGTTAGACAATGGTCCAGTTTCATTCTCCTACATGTTGCTGTCCAGTTTTGCTAGCACCATCTGTTGAAGAGACTGTCATTTCCCCATTGTATGTCCATGGCTCCTTTATCAAATATTAATTGACCATATATGTTTGGGTTAATGTCTGGAGTCTCTAATCTGTTCCACTGGTCTGTGGCTCTGTTCTTGTGCCAGTACCAAATTGCCTTGATTACTATGGCTTTGTAGTAGAGCTTGAAGTTAGGGAGTGAGATAGCTGCCACTTTATTCTTCTTTCTCAGGATTGCTTTGGATATTCGGGGTCTTTGGTGTTTCCATATGAATTTTTGAACTATTTGTTCCAGTTCGTTGAAGAATGTTGCTGGTAATTTCATAGGGATTGCATCAAATCTGTATATTGCTTTGGGCAGGATGGCCATTTTGACGATATTAATTCTTCCTAGCCATGAGCATGGGATGAGTTTCCATTTGTTAGTGTCCCCTTTAATTTCTCTTAAGAGTGACTTGTAGTTTTCAGGGTATAGGTCTTTCACTTCTTTGGTTAGGTTTATTCCTAGGTATTTTATTCTTCTTGATGCAATTGTGAATGGAGTTGTTTTCGTAATTTCTCTTTCTATTGGTTCATTGTTAGTATATAGGAAAGCCACAGATTTCTGTGTGTTAATTTTTTATTCTGCAACTTTGCTGTATTCTGATATGAGTTCTACTAGTTTTGGAGTGGAGTCTTTAGGGTTTTTTATGTACAATATCATGTCATCTGCAAATAGTGACAGTTTAACTTCTTTAGCAATCTGGATTCCTTGTATTTCTTTGTTTTGTCTAATTGCCTAGGCTAGGACTTCCGGTACTATGTTAAATAACAGTGGGGAGAGTGGGCATCCCTGTCTTGTTCCTGATCTCAGAGGAAAAGCTTTCAGCTTCTCACTGTTCAGTATAATGTTGGCTGTGGGTTTATCATATATGGCCTTTATTATGTTGAGGTACTTGCCCTCTGTACCCATTTTGCTGAGAGTTTTTATCATGAATGGATGTTAAATTTTGTCAAATGCTTTTCAGCATGTATGGAGATGATCATGTGGTTCTTGTCTTTCTTTTTGTTGATGTGGTGGATGATGTTGATGGATTTTCAAATGTTGTACCATCCTTGCATCCCTGGGATGAATCCCACTTGGTCATGGTGTATGATCCTTTTGATATACTGTTGAATTCGGTTTGCTAATATTTTGTTGAGTATTTTTGCATCTACATTCATCAGGGATATTGGTCTGTAATTTTCTTTTTTGGTGGGGTCTTTGCCTGGTTTTGGTATTAGGGTGATGTTGGCTTCATAGAATGAGTTTGGGAGTATTCCCTCCTCTTCTATTTTTTTCAAACTTTAAGGAAAATGGGTATTATGTCTTCTCTGTGTGTCTGATAAAATTCCGAGGTAAATCCGTCTGGCCCAGGGGTTTTGTTCTTGGGTAGTTTTTTGATTACCGTTTCAATTTCTTTGCTCGTAATTGGTTTGTTTAACTTTTGTGTTTCTTCCTTGGTCAGTCTTGGAAGGTTGTATTTTTCTAGGAAGTTGTCCATTTGTTCTAGGTTTTCCAGCTTGTTGGCATATAAGTTTTCATAGCAGTCTTTAATAATTCTTTGTATTTCTGTGGAGTCTGTCATTATTTTTCCGTTCTCATTTCTGATTCTGTTGATTTGTGTTGATTCTCTTTTTCTCTTAGTAAGTTTGGCTAGAGGCTTATGTATTTTCTTTATTTTCTCAAAGAATCAGCTCTTGGTTTCATTGATTTTTGCTATTGTTTTATTCTTCTCAATTTTGTTTATTCTTCTCTGATCTTTATTATGTCCCTCCTTCTGCTGACTTTAGGCCTCATTTGTTCTTCTTTTTCCAGTTTAGATAATTGTGATGTTAGACTATTCATTTGGGATTGTTCTTACTTCTTCAAGGGTGCCTGGATCGCTATATACTTTCCTCTTAAGACTGCTTTCGCTGCATCCCACAGAAGTTGGGGCTTTGTCTTGTTGTTGTCATTTTTTTCCATATATTCCTTGATCTCTATTTTAATTTGTTCATTGATCTATTGATTATTTAGCAGCATGTTGTTAAGCCTCTATGTGTTTGTGAGCCTGTTTGTTTTCTTTGTAGAATTTATTTCTAGTTTTATACCTTTGTTGTCTGAAAAGCTGGTTGGTAGAATTTCAATCTTTTGGAATTTACTGAGGCTCTTTTTGTGGCCTAGTATGTAGTCTATTCTGGAGATTGTTCCATGTGCACTTGAGAAGAATGTATATCCTGTTGCTTTTGGATGTAGAGTTCTATAGATGTCTATTAGGTCCATCTATTCTACTGTGTTGTTCAGTGCCTCCGTGTCCTTACTTATTTTCTGCCCGGTGTATCTATCCTTTGGGGTGAGTGGTGTGTTGAAGTCTCCTAAAATGAATGCATTGCAGTCTATTTCCCCCTTTAGTTCTGTTAGTATTTGTTTCACATATGCTGGTGCTTCTGTGTTGGGTGCATATATATTTAGAATAGTTATATCCTCTTGTTGGACTGAGCCTTTTATCATTATGTAGTGTCCTTTTTTATCTCTTGTTACTTTCTTTGTTTTGAAGTCTATTAGTACTACAACCCCTGCTTTCTGCTTGCTGTTGTTTGCCTGAAATAAGTTTTTCCATCCCTTGACTTTTAGTCTGTGCATGTATTCAGGTTTGAGGTGAGTTTCTTGTAAGCAGCATATAGATGGGTCTTGCTTTTTAATCCATTCTATTACTCTGTGTCTTTTGATTGGTGCATTAAGTCCATTTACATTTAGGGTGGCTATTGAAAAATATGTACTTATTTCCATTGCAGGCTTTAAATTCGTGGCTACCAAAAGTTCAAGGTTAGCCTCTTTAGTATCTTACTGCCTAACTTAGCTCGCTTATTGAGCTGTTATATACACTGTCTGGAGATTCTTTTCTTCTCTCCCTTCTTATTCCTCCTCCTCCATTCTTCATATGTTGGGTGTTTTGTTCTGTGCTCTTTTTAGGAGTGCTCCCATCTAGAGCAGTTCCTGTAAGATGCCCTGTAGAGGTGGTTTGTGGGAGGCAAATTCCCTCAGCTTTTGCTTGTCTGGGAATTGTTTAATCCCTCCATAATATTTAAATGATAATCGTGCTGGATACAGTATCTTTGGTTCAAGGCCCTTCTGTTTCATTGCATTAAATATATCATGCCATTCTCTTCTGGCCTGTAAGGTTTCTGTTGAGAAGTCTGATGATAGCCTGATGGGTTTTCCTCTATAGGTGACCTTTTTCTGTCTAGGTGCCTTTAAAACTCTTTCCTTGTCCTTGATCTTTGCCATTTTAATTATTATGTGTCTTGGTGTTGTCCTCCTTGGGTCCTTTCTGTTGGGAGTTCTGGTTATTTCTGTGGTGTGTTCGATTATTTACTCCCCCAGTTTGGGGAATTTTCAGCAATTATTTCTTCAAAGACACTTTCTATTTCTTTTTCTCTCTCTCCTTCTTCTGATACCCCTTATATATGGATATTGTTCCTTTTGGATTGGTCACACAGTTCTCTTAATATTGTTTCATTCCTGGAGATCCTTTTATTTCTCTCTATGTCAGCTTCTATGCATTCCTGTTCTCTGGTTTCTATTCCATCAATGGCCTCTTACATCTTATCCATTCTGCTTATAAATCCTTCCAGAGTTTGTTTCACTTCTGTAATCTCCTTCCTGGCATCTGTGATGTCCCTCTGGACTTCATCTCTTAGCTCTTGCATATTTCTCTGCATCTCCGTCAGCATGTTTATGATTTTTATTTTGAATTCTTTTTCAGGAAGACTGGTTAGGTCTTTCTCCTTCTCTGGTGTTGTCTCTGTGATCTTTATTTGCCTGTAATTTTGCCTTTTCATGGTGATAGAAATAGTTTGCAGAGCTGGGACGAGTGATGCCTGGAAGAACTTCCCTTCTTGTTGGTTTGTGGCCTTCCTCTCCTGGGAGAACAGCGACCTCTAGTGGCTTGTGCTGGGCAGGTGCGTGCAGACAGGGCTTCTGATTTCTGCCCGGCTGCTATGGAGTTTATCTCCGCTGTTGCTGTGGGCGTGGCCTGGCTCGGGCGGCTGCTCCAATATGGTGGAGCCCCGTTGGAGAGGGAGCGTCTGGGAGGCTATTTATCTCCGTGAGGGGCCTCCGTGCTCCCTGCTTCCCAGGGGGTTAGAGTGCCCAGAGATCCCCAGATTCCCTGCCTCTGGACTAAGTGTCCCGCCCTGTCCCTTTAAGACTTCCAAAAAGTACTCGCCAAAACAAAACAAAACAAAACAAAACAAAACAAAACAAAACAAAATGCCGCTCGCTTTTCTTTGTCCTCAGGCCCTGGCGTCAGGGACCTGCTCACCAGTCTTGCTGCCCTGTTTCCCTAGTATTCAGGACCCCACGCATGCACTGTGTCTGCGCTCTGGTGCGGATGGCCTGGGCTGGGTGTTCAGCAGTCCTGGGATCCCTTCTCCCTCCCGGCTCATACTCCTCTCCTCCTGCTGGGAGTTGGGGGGAGGGGCGTTTGGTTCCCGCTGGGCTGGGGCTTGTATCTTACCCCCTTCGTGAGGCGCTGGGTTCTCACAGGTGTGGATGTGGTCTGGATGTTGTCCTGTGTCTTCTGGTCTCTATTCTAGGAAGAGTTGCCTTTGTTATATTTTCATAAATATATGTGGTTTTTGGAGGAGATTTCCGCTGCTCTCCTCACACCACCATCTTGGCTCCATTCGCTAACATTTTGTTGAAGATTTTTGCATTTAAGTTCATCAGGGATTTTGTACCTAAATTCATCAGTAATTTTTCTAGTAGTCTCAAATAATCCTTTACATTTCTGTGGTGTTGGCTATTACCTCCACTATCATTTCTGAATTTTCCTTTTTGTAATGTATCTTTTTCAAGTTTTAGTATCAGGGTAATGCTGGCTTTTTAAAATGAATTTGGAAACATTCATTCCTCTTCAGTTTTTTGTAATATTTAGTGAAGGATATGCATTAACTCTTCCTTCCTTAAATATTTGGTAGACTTTACCTGTGAAGCCACCTGGTACTGGACTTTTGTTTTTGGGAATTTTTTGATTACTAATTTTTCATTATTATTAATTAGTTTCATTATTAGTAATTGGTCTGTTCAGATTTTCTATTTCTTCTTGTTTCTGTCTTGAAAGAGTGTATATTTTTAGGAATTTATTCATTTTCTGTAGTTGTCCAGTTTGCTGGGTAAATTTTACTAGTAGTCTCATATAGTCCTTTGTATTTCTGTGGTGTTGCTTGTAAGCTTTGTTACTCTTACTGTATTACTATCAATTTTTCTCTTTATGTCTGTTAATATTCTATATATTTAGATGCTTTTCTATTGGGTGTGTAGATTATACTTGTTATATTCCCTTGCTACCTTTATCATTATGAAAAGCCCTACTTTGTCTCTTGTTACAGTGCTTGTTTTACAGTTTATTTTGTCTGATACAAGTATTTTGACCCCAGCTTTTTTTTTTCCATTTCTGTTTGCATGGAATATTTTTTCCATCCCTTCACTTTTACTCTGCTTATGTTTTTAGGTCTGAAGGGAGACTTTTGTAGACAGTGTATTGATGGGTCTTGTTTTTTAATCCATTCAGTTATCCCGTGTCTTTTGATTAGAGCATTTAATCCAAGGTAATTTATATTTAAGGTATTATTGATAAGTATATACTTACTGCTATTTTATTAACATTTTTCTAGTTGTTTTTGTAGTTCTTTCTTCTCTTGCTTTCTTCCTTGTGATTTATTGAATTTCTTTAGTGTTATGGTTGGATTCCTTTCTCTTTTTTTTTGTGTGTGTCTATTATAGATTTTGATGTGTAGAGGCTTATGTGTAACACCCTATGTATATTTTCATCTATTTTAATTTAATGGTCACTTAAGTTCCAACACATTCTAAAAGCAATGCATTTTTATTTCCACCTCCATGTTTTATTTATATGACATCATAGTTTAGGTATTTTTTTGTTTGTATCACTTAACTATTTGATATAATTGATTTTATTACTTTTGTCTTTTATCCATCTTACTAGCTTTGTAAGTGATTCATCTACTATCTTTATTATGTGTTTGTTTTTACCTGTGAATTTTTTTCCTTACACAATATTACTTATTGTGATCATGTCTTCTTTTTCATGTACAGATGTCCCTTAACATATCTTGTAAGGCTGTTTAAGTGGTGATGAACTCCTTTATCTTTTGTCTGTCTGAGAAACTCTTCATCTCTCTTTGTATTCTGAATGAGAATCTTGCTGAGTAGAACATACTTGGTTGTAGTTTTCTCTTCTAAATATGTTTTGCCACTCCCTTTTGACCTGCAATGTTTCTGCTGAAAAATCAGCTGATAGCCTGTAGGGATTACCTTGTACATAACTAGTTGCTATTCTCTTTCTGCTTTTAAGATAATCTCTTTGTCTTTAATTTTTGTCATTTTAATTAGTATTTGTCTTGGTGTGGACTTCTTTGGATTCCTCTTGTTTGGGACTCTTGTGATTTTTGGGCCTGGATGTCTGTTTACTTCCCCAAGTTAGAGAAGTTTTCAGCTATTATTTCTTCAAATAAGCTTTCTACCCCTTCCTCTCTCTTTTCTCCTTCTGAGAATCCTATAACATGAATATTAGGACAATTTAACATAATGCGTACTCCTCGAAGTTGTGTACTCAACTTTAATGCTGTTACTAGCCTGAACAGTCCGCATTTTTGAGTACTGTTGTGTTGCTAAGAAGATAAATCATGCTACCTAAAATAAAACGTAAGTGTGTTTTGGTTATGTGTATTGATATGAGTTGTATTTTGGCTCAATATGGCAGAAAGCCTTAAAAGAACAATGTTTAAATGCACAGAAGTTTGTTTCTCTCTCATGTAAAAAAGTGTAGAGTTAGGCAGATGAGAGGTCATTGACAGTACCACTTTTTCATCAGAGACAGGCTCCTTTTTTTACTCCTCTGTCATGATGGCTTTCATACCATCTAAGATGGCTTTTGATGCTCTAGTCATCTTTTCCACATTCCAAGCTGGAAGCAGAAGGAGCCAGGAAAGTATGGGCAATAGGATCTTGCTCATTCCCTACTAAGGACCTTTCTAGTAATTCCCACCCAAAACTTTTGTTTACATTTCAGTGGCCAGAGCTTAATTACCTGGACAAATTTACTTGTAAGGAAGGCTTGGAAATGTAGTATTTTAGTTGGCTGTCCAAGGTTATGACATTGAAGAAGGTAGAAATGGATATTGGGAGGCAATTAACAATCTTTGCCAAATATTATTAGAATGAGTTGTGGAAATTGATAATCTTTGGAAAAATCACAATTGCCCTGTGACTAAAGTCCTAGAACTGACTTTTACTTTATAAATATTTTAAAACATTTCACTGCTCCAAGTCATTCTTCTGTACCATATACATTGGACTACTCACAACCTGGAGAGGCAGTGAAGGGTATGTGTGTGTTTATGTATGTGTAAGACTCTAAATTATTTTTATATTATGTACAAGTACTCCAAAAATACTATTGTTTTGAGCTATGATAGAATTTTTCAAGGACTTGCAGGTGTATCTTGCAGATAAAAGGTATTCCATGTTCTTGGAAAACCCTTGCTTAAAATGTCTACACCCAACAATAATATATAAAAGAATAAGTGAAATGGTAAAGTGTTCTACCTTATTAAGAATCACAGAAGTGTAATTTAAACTAAAATCAAGATATAATTTTTACCCTATGGATTTACAAAAATGAAATGAAAGTTAATGCCTTAAGTTTATTAAGATAGTCTCATATATTTCTTGTAGTATAAGTTGTGCAGTCTTTTTTGGAGAACAACTTGGCAATTCTATCAAGAATTCTAAAATTGTTTATACTCATTCACTCAGTGTCATTACACTTCTGAAAATTTATTTTAAAGGAAATAATCCCAAGTAAAACTGGAAGCAGAAGGTTTAGATTTTTTAAAAATGCAAAAGAACTATGCAAAAAATAATAATGTTTGTAGTAGACTAATAAAAATCCAGTTGAAGTTTTTTCTTCTCTTCTTTCAAATTTGCCTTAAAAAAAAAAAGATTAAGACTACGTCCAGGAATGGAGGGAACCTATACAAGCTGCTTTTTTGGCCTTTGTAGAATTCACCAGTGGCTAAGCAAAGCTATTAGCGTAGCAGACCCAGCTTCCCTGTTATATTACTGTATCTCCTTTCATAACTGCTTTGCAATGTGCCAGTATATTTCCTTTGGAAAGCCTAGATGTAGAAATTATTGTTATTTTAGGATATGTATAAATTATATTTACATTAATATTTGTTTAATAGGTGACTTGTAAGCAAATGGATTATTGGACCCTGGAAAATGATACTCTTTAAGTGGAGCTCAAAGTCATTATTTTGGGTATATTTTGGCTTTTGTTCCCTTGCCTGTAGTTTTAAGAACTCATCATTCAATTACATATACTTAAGAACAGACAATCAGTGAATAAGTTACAGGCATACACGGTTTTAATGTGCTTTGCCTTATTGTGCAGATACTGTGTTTTTTTACAAACTGAAGGTCTGTGGCAACCCTGTGGCAACCTTGTATGGAATGAGTATATTGGTGCCATATTTACAACAGCATTTTCTTATTTCCTGACTCTGTATCACATTTTGATGATCCTTGCAATATTTCAAGCTTTTAAATTATTATATTTGTTATGGTGATCAGTGATCAATGGTTTCTTGAGATGGAATCTGCTTCTGGTGAAGATGATGTGAAGATTTGTTGAAATGATAACAAAGGATTTAGAATATTACACAAACTTAGTTAATAAAGCAATCAATGGCAGGGTTTGAGAGAATTTACTCTAATTTTGGAAGAAATTCAATTATGGGTAAAATGCTATCAAACAACATCACATGCTACAGAGAACTGGCTTGTGAAAGGGAAGGGTCAATTGATGTGGCAGACATCACTGTTGCCTTACTTTAAGAAATTGCCACAGCTGCCCCAGCCTTCAGCAACCACCACTCTGATCAGTCAGCAGGCATCATCATTAAAGCAAGACCCAACACTGGCAAAAAGATTGACTTACTAAAATCTCAGATGATGGTTAACAATTTTTTGTTTTAGTAATAAAGTATTTAAAAGTATTTACATTGTTTTCTTTTAGATACAATGCTATTACACACTTAGTGGATTATTATATAGTAAAAACATAACTTTTTACTCACTGGGAAACCAAAAAATTTTGTTTGATTGCTTTATTGTGTCCTGGAACCTAACCCACGAATTTCTGAGGTATGCCTATATATAAAAAGAGTCATAGTTTCGGTTTGTCATATAGTTTTGTGTGATAATGTAGATGTGATGCTCTCTACTCATGCATCTTCTTAGCTTCCTGCTTTCCCATAGCTGAAGATCAGGGCCTGGATGACCCTCTTTGATAATAAGACTAGAGGGAGGGTAAGCAAGATGAGGAAATTCAATCCTGGGTCATGCTGAAGGTAATTTAAATTCTCAACAACCACAGTAAGGTGGGCTGTGCCGTGTATACATGTATACGTTCAGTTGCTTACCTAGAGAGCATGGGATGGAGGAGGACAATTGATAGGAGGCAGTCATTCTTTTCATGGAACTAGATTTTCTTATTGTCAGTCTGAGGATAAAGTAATTATTTCAATAATGATAACAGAGAGAGGTTAAATAACTTGCCCAATGTCATGCATATAATAATTAGTCAGCTGGGTTTTGAAATAACATTTGTCTGGCTCCAAAATTTTGTTCTCTGTAATAATTCATCAACAATTACATAATTGTTTAATTTATAGTTTGTAATAAAATGTTTTATATTCATACTCAATTATTTAGGCTTTTCACTTAAATTATAAATAAAAACAAAGACTAATGTTCTGTGTTTGTGGGAAAGAACAACTGGATCTAAATCATCTTAGCCTATAGTCAATAATAACTGTTTTGAACATCTGAATTTTTTTCCAGAACACTTTTTTTTATGAGTTTGTATATCAATTTTGAAATCAGATTTTATATTAAAGAAATAGGCTCATTCATTTATCATATAATAATATCTTCTTTTAGAACTGAATTAATAATTTGTTATCTACAATTCAAATAGTATTGAAATGGACAATTTCTATAACAGTTGTTTCACAAATGACTAGTATTGTAATCTAATAAAGTACAGAGGGAAGGATTGTTTGACTTAATTTTCTTTCACTGCTGGCATCAATATTTGTAATATGTAGCCACCTAGAAATTAGATTCTCATAAGAATTTTAGCAAAAATCACTATTACTATTATTACTTCTACTGCTAGCTGAATTTCTTGAGTATTTATAGTGTCTTAGGTACTGTGTTAACCTTTTACATACATTATATTACTTAATACTCATAGCAACCCTATGGAATTGGTATTATTGATTCCATTTTATACATGAGTATCTGAAGCTTTAATAAGATTAGATAACTTTCCCAAGGACACTAAGATAGTAATGGTAAATGAAGGACATAAATTCAGGTCTGTCTTAATTCAAAGCCTATGTTCCCATTCTTAACCATCACATGTACATAGGTGGTATCTTATTTTTGGGATAGATTTACAATGATAGGATTACAGTCTGGAAGGAAGAATCCTAAATCCTGGCAGAATCCTACTTGAACCAAGAAGAAAGAGATTAAATTTTAATGTAGACAGCTATGTAAATACTGTTTAGACCCTTGAAGTGAGTTTTATTTCATTCAAAGTTTGTAGTTATATTTGTATGAGAAACACAAGACTGTATTTCCATTTGGTATGAGCTTTATCTTATTACATTACACTTATTCCATTCTTAGTTATTCTGCTGTATTCTTTTTTTTTTTTAATTAAGGTATCATTGATATACACTCTTATGAAGGTTTCACAAGAAAAACAATGTGGTTATTACATTCACCCTTATTATCAAATCCCCCCTATACCCCATTGCAGTCACTGTCCATCGGTATAGTAAGATGCCACAGAGTCCCTATTTGTTTCCTCTGAGTTATACTGTCTTCCCCGTGACCCCCCACACACCATGTGCACCAATCATGTTACCCCACGATCTCTTTGGTAACCTTAAAATAATTTTTGGGGGGGATAGGAGAAATTTAACTTAAAAAAATCATGGTACTTTTTACTCAGATGAATAAAAAAGTCTACATTATAAATTCTTTCCTGGAATATATAGTCAAATCGCCAGGTTTACTTATGTAACAAATATGCATTGGCAGTCAGAGAATTTCCTTTGTAACTGTTTATTCTTTTCTTCATAGTTGAAGGAAAAATAAAGTCCAGCATACAGAACCCTGAATCGAGTTATTCTCAGACATCTCAGATACTGAAGTACACATTCAGCATAAAGAGAAACCTTTAGCTCTAAATTTGGTTGTAACATGGGCCTTTGTGGAGTATTTTATCTCACTAAAATTAGAAAACCCTAAATTGTTTTGTTGGGAGGTAGATAATGTTTGGGTACTGAGACAGATCAAAGTTGTCAAAGCGTCATGTTAATGCTGAGGCCCACAGAAGGAGTTGGGTTTTGCTTCTTTGATGTTCCCAGTTCAACCACTAGCCTCTGCAGTAGTAATGTGAACAGATATGATGACAGCTAGAAGGTGCTCATTGTCCCTGTGACACTTGGCTTTATTAAGTGACTGCAGTAATTTAATAAAATGATGGGAAAATGCTGTAATGGAGATTGGATTCTTTTCCTCTATCTTGTGTATTTTACATTAAAAAATAAGCAATGCAATTTACAGATAAAATTATTTTTGGTAGTTGTTGTAGTGTGGTCCACACTTACATTTGTGAGAAATCCCAGCCTCCTTCAAGTTTGAAGGTGTGTGTGTATTCAGTTTTACCGTATTAATTTGGAGAAGCCTGCAATGAAAGGGGAAGCAGAAGACAAGCAGTCACTTTGGTGAATGGGAAAGAGACGGTGTCATGATTGGATACAAAGAGTGGTGACTGGATAGGCAGTTTAAATCTTGTGTTTTTATATTTTTTCAACCAATGATTACTATTTTTTTTGTCAGATTAAGGAGTTAGACTGGAAGATCTCTTTGGGTCCCCATTAGCTCTAAAATTCTGATTTTAAGATGGTTCACAAATATTCATGCAATAATTATACAGGAATTGTTATATAATCTGTTTTAAGTCATTGTTTCTAAAAGTGAGTTTGAGCCACTGGACTATGAGTTCCATGAAGCTAAAACTATTTGTTTTCACTTATATTTCAAGCATCCAGCACAGTCCTGGAACATACTAAGATATCAGTAAATATTTACTGAATTAATAAATAATTATTTTATCACATTAGACTTTGTGTAATGGAGAATAGGTAAAATATAAGATTACCTAAGATAAGTTTACACAAATGAACTGGGCTCAGTGATAACTGACCATGAAGCAGTCTGTGAAATGATGCCCTTAGAATCTATTTTTCAAATGTGACACAGTCTTACAAAAAGTATTTATTCACCCTCTTGAGAGCTGCTGTTACTAGAATTGGGACATTTTTATACTATGCCAGTAAAGGAGAAAGTTATTTATGAGCCTTCATGAAAATTAGCCTATTAGGAAGTGAGAGTAAAGTGAGTTTGAGGTTCTTTCATTAGACAACCTCATGAATGGAACAATGCCCATGGAACTCACACCCTCCATGTTACATAGTATGGTCCCATTTTAGGGGACTCTGTGGACACGTATCTGGTGTTTCCTGCATTATGTAAAGTCTCTAGAATATTAAGATGCTTAATGGATGTTAAAATTAGTAATGGTCTACTTTTCTTTTTTTTTTTTGTATTTCATGAAGCAGTATCTTAGGTTCTCTTTTTTACATGCCTTTAATCCAGTCTAAAAGTCATTAAAGAAAAGATTTAGAAGTTTTTGCTCAAAATGGAATTGTTACTTGATCTCTAAAAGAATTTCAAAGATTGAGAGCAAAGGATTTCTATTCCTTTCAGATAGGGTTGAATTTTAATATTCCAAAGAGGTTGTTCATGAAATTACAGATAATTTCTCCCATTCATATGTGGAATGAATTTTGTTTGGGCAGAAGTTGTTCTTTGCCTATAACAAGGATATTCTGTCCCTGTTCTTCCTAGTACATATGGTTAAGTTAGAATCCATTTTTCAAATGGCACACCTTGGAGATTTGGCAGGTTTGGTTCCAGCCTACTTATCCAATAAAGTGTATATTGCAATAAGCAAGTCAGATGAATTTCTTGATTTTCCCAGTGCATATAAAAGTTATGTTTATTATAGTGCAGTATGTCAAGTGTGCAATAGCATTTTCCAAAAAAAAACAATGTACATGCTATAATATAAAAAGTTTATTGCTAAAAAATGCTAACCATCATCTGACCTTTCAGCATGTTGTAATCACTGATAACAGATCAGCATAAGAAATATAATAGTGATGAGAAAGTTTGAAATACTGCAAGAATTACAAAAATGTGACACAGAGACACAAAGTGAGCAAATGCTTTTGGAAAAATGGCGCCAATAGACTTGTGCAAAGCAGGATTGTCACAAATCTTCAATTTGTAAAACATACATAATCTGTGAAGTACAATAAAATGAGGTATTTCTGGTATTATTTAGTTGATTGTCCAAACAACCACACTTCCTCTGGAACCTAATTGAAATAGAGATTGGCACACTTATTGAGAAAATTATCTTTTTAAAACTATTTGAAATAATCCCAAGGAGCAAGTTTAAAACTAAGTATACATAGAAGGATAAATAGTTATAAAAGCTACATACTTCCAATTTCAACCCCATTCTACTACAGGCATCTTTTAGCTGTGCCTTCCTATGGCCTCTAAACCCTTAATGGTACCATCAGTTTTAGTGTAACCTGTGTTCCTCAGTGTGGCATAGAAGATGCCTCATTATTTCAAGTGTACTCTTTCAATCTCAGAACCTGCCTTTCCACCTTGAACTTTATATGTTGGTAAATACTGAAATTACTTTTTGTTCCCCACTCATACTGTGGCCTCTTAGACATTTGTACTTCAATACAGTGGATAAGAGGTAGCATCTAAGTACAAACCTACTTTTTAGGTACATGACCTGAAAATTACTTTCCTTTCTGAGCTTCACATTTGTCATCTGTAAAGTAAGGATAATACCAACTTTTTAGGGTTATTATGAGGGTCATCCTATCTGGTCTATAAAAGTCACTCAGAAAGTGGTAGCTGTTCTTCATTTTCCATTCTTCCTACCATCCTTGAACTGTATCTTATCTGATTTCCAACCTCATTTCCTACCACTCCTCCACACACAGATGCCACATTCTAACCATATCCAACAGTTTGCAATTCCTTGAGTGCCTAATGGTTTTCATATGTCTGTGCCACTCTACATATTTTTCCCTTTGACCACATAGCATTCCTCAACTTCTCTACTCAGTGAACATTTCAACTAAAATTTAACTGTTCTGTGTACTTCTTCCTGACACTTTGTCATTTTAAGGTAGAGGTAGGTACTTCTTCATCTATGGCCTTCTAGTGCCTTGCATAGATCTTTGTTGTATCAACATATTGCATTATAATTTTTTGTTTACACTCTTGTGTTCCTCATTAGTAGGGTAAGGATTATTTTAGTCATCTCCAATATTCAGGCACGTAGGAGCCTTCAGTAAATATTTGATGAATAAATTAGGAGAGGAATGCAATAATGAGCTTGAAATTTTTCAGATGAGAGATGTCATTTTATTCTTTAAATGATTCTAAGAGTGACATTTTAATTGGTTCCTAGGCTTAGAGATTTATTAGTTTTTTTCTTTTTCTTAAATATTGATGAACATGAAATTTATTTAATATTCTATATGTTATGCATGTATGATATTAGGAAATTAATGCTGTTATGTTTTCAGCCTCTGCAGAGAAATAAACTCCCATGGACTAAGGTGTATGTGGATCTAGATCTGACTGCTTTCTTTTTGGCTTCTTGATGTTCCAAGTAGAGAGAAAGAATCATCTATTATCATTGTCAGCTTTCAACACTATCAAATGACAAAAGTGGGACCCAGTAAGTGGCATTTTAAAAAACTTTTTATTGTAGTAAAATAAACATAAAATTTACCACCATAATCATTTTTCAGTGTACAGTTCAGTTAATAAGTACATTCACATTGTGCAACCATTACTACCATCTGTTTCCATAACTCTTTTCATATTGTAAGACAAGTTCTTCAAGCATATTTTGAATCAGATTGTTTTCTGTTGTTGAACTTAATAGCTTACTGTATTTTCTGGATATTAATGCCAAAGATGTATGATTTACAAATAATTTCTCCTATTTTATGGTATGCCTTTTCACTCTGTATATAGTGTCTACAGATGAACAAAATTTTTTAATTTTAAAATCAGTTTGTCTATTCTTCCTTTTGTACCTGTGCCTTTTGTATCATATCCAAGAAACTATGGCCAAATTAATGTCATGAAGCTCTTGTCCTGTTTTCTTCTAAGAGATTTACTGTGTTTTGTCATTCTTTGATGATTTCTTCTTTTGCTCTCTTTCCTTGTGCATGATTACTTTCTTTATGGTTGGAATCCTTTCTCTGTATCTTTTCTGTATCTAAAAAACTCAACAACAGCAATATAAAACAACCTGAAAACATTTAACAAAATGGCAATAATAAATACCTAGTGTCTTGCCAATGGCTTTCAGCCCTGGACAAGTTCACTGTGGATTCAGTGAGACCAAAGAAATGAAAGTAGAACATTCTTGGGGTGAAAGAGTTATTACCCAACTTTATTCCCACAGTGGCAGGTCAGTCACTAGAATCCTGTCCACTCAGAGTGAGTCTGCATGCAGCAAGACTGTCTCTGTCTCTGGGCCTCTCTACCTTTGTAGCCATCTCAGTCTCCATCCTTGGTACTGCCACCACTCCAGTCTCATCTCTGCTTTCCTGCAGCCTTGCAGCTGTGCCACCCCATCGCCCAGACCACTAGGCAGAGCTCTTTATTTAGAGTCAATAACAACGTATAGCCCACATATGTGTAGTGAGCTAGCCAACCACAGCGAGGTGAGAATCCTGGCCATAGGAACCTTCACTTTATCCACACCTAGTAATAATTACCTTAAATAAAAATGGATTAAATGCTTGAATCCAAAGACATAGGTTGGCAGAATGGATAAAAAACTAACATCCATCTATATGCTGCCTACAAGGGATTAATTGTTTTAGGTCTTACACTTAGGTCCTTGCTCCATTCTGAGTTCCTTGTCAACAGTCATTTGACCATAGGGGGCAGGTCCAACATGGTGATGTTCAGAGTCTCAACCCATCTCTTCCCACATACACACTCAATCTGTAACTGCACATTAAGCATTTATCCTTAGGAAGAAATCAGACCTAAGTGAACACCTTCTGCACAATGAGGAATAAGAAGACCACATAAAAAATGACAGGAGAGATGGAGATAGAGTAACTGAGGGAACCTCACTCCCCAGTGTGGTTTTGCAGTAGGGAGGGATATAACTGAGGAACTGGAGCACAGATTTGCCTGTGCTGGGGCACAGAAAAAAGGCACTGTTAAAAGAGGTTCAAAGGACAACCACATTGTAAGTGAAAGAAGCTGGTTTTTAGAACTAAAACACTTGTTAGAACTCCTTCTGGAACCAGAGGTGCTGCTGAGTGTCATTGTTTATATTTCCCTCAAACATTGGGAGTAGGGGGAGAGCCATTATTTATATTTACCCGACCCCACATATTGCTAGTGGGGACCAGAACAGGGTAAACACCATTGTTGGATCACTATGCTTTGTGCCTGAAATCAATATAATACTGTATATTGACTATACTTAAATATAAAACAATAAAAAATAAAATGGAGATAAACACAGATAACCAACCTTATTGGGTCTTCAAGAACATTAAATGAGATTATCCATATAAAACACTTAGAATGTAGTCTATAGTATACATTCAATAAATGTGCACTTTTGGTGTTAGGATCATAAAAAAATTCCAGTGGCATTTTTCACAGAAATACAACAAATTATCTTAAAGTTATTATGTAAACACCAATGTCCCAAAATAGCCAAAGCAATCTTAAGAAAGAAAAACAAAGCAGAAGTCATCATGCTCCCAGATTTAAAACTATATTACAAAGGTATAGTAATCAAAACAGTACAGTATTGGCATTAAAACAGACACATAGATCAATGGAACAATATTAGGAGCCTGGAAATAAAACCACACATATATGCTCAGTTAATTTGTGATGATAGATGCAACAATATACAATTGGAAAATGAGAGTCTCTTCAATAAATGTTGGGAAAATTGGAGAGCTACAAGCAAAAAATGAATCTGGACCCCTATCTTACAATATTTACAAAATTTAACTTAGATTGGATTAAAGGTTTGAATGTAAAACCAGAAACTAGAAACTCACAAGAGAAAATATAGGCAGTAAGTTCTTTGCTATCAGTCTTTGCAATGTTTTTTTGAATCTTACTCCTAAGGCAAGGGAAACAAAAGCAAAAACAAACAAGTGGGACTGCATCTACTAAAAAAGCTTTTGCTCACAAAGGATACTATTAGTAGAATGAAAAGGCATGTCTTGTCAATGGTTTTCAGCCATGGACAAGTTCACTGTGGATTCAGTGTTACCAAATAAATGACAGTAGAATGTTCTTGGGGTGAAAGGGTTATTCTCAACTTTATTCTCACCTTGGCAGATCAATCACTAAAATCTCATTCACTCAGAGCAAGTCTTCATGCAGCAAGCTGGTCTCTGCCTCTGGGCCTCACTATCTGCACAGCCGTCCTTTGGGCCTGTCTTCACACACAGCCATCCTCTGGGCCTCTCTGCCTGCACAGCCATCCCAGTCTCTGTCCTCAGTGCTGCCACCACTCCAGCCTCTGCTCTGCTCTCCTACAACCCTGCAGCTATGCCACTATGTCACCCAGAACACTGGGCGGAGCTCTTTATATAGAGTCCATAACAATGCATTGCCCACACGTGTGTAATGAGCTAGCCAACCAGGGCCAGGTGAGAATCCTGGCCATAGGACCCTTCATTTTATTCACACTCCACCCCTCCAGGATTTTCACCTCTCTATGTGCCCTCAATCCTCTGCAATGGTCCTGTGCAAGGAAGCTGGGACATTGTAACCAAATCCCATAATCTTCTCTAGCCTCTCTAGCAGAAAGTCTTGCAAACACACAGGCCGATCTTGTTGCTTTATCGCTGCCTTCTGCTTTGTCCTCAATGGCCAGAACTGCTACTCTGGTCATCCAATTTCTTTCTGTCTGCTTCTGCCTTTTCAAATCAACCCACATCTGGGTCCTTGTGAACTTCACGGGGCCCTTTGAATTCTTCCTTTGAGAAGCAGACTGTATTTCCATTTGTGCTTGAGCCTGAGGATAGAAGCAGAGCATGGAGTGCTCCACAACCTGAGGAGGGGGCTGCACCTCTCCTGAAAGAACCCGTGGTTACCGAGTCCTTCTGGCTTTCCACCAGCTTTCAGCCAGGTGGGGTCTCAGCCGAGGAGGGGCCTCAAACCCCACCTGTTGATCAAACCTCTGCTCCTCTGTTTCTGGGGCTGATGGCTCCACTACATCTTTCTCTTGCCCCACGGCAACTGGCAGCCTGTGTGCTGCTGCTTCTCATGCTACTCCTTCTCACACCTCTGCTCCTGCTCATGCTGCCTCCTCTCAGGCCTTTACTATTTCCACAGCACTTGCAGTGATGCCATCCTAGTCAGCAACAAATTTTCTTTCTCTTGGGGTGGACCCCTGTCCTCCACCCCTCCCCAGTACCACATGTCCACTGAGGACACTTGAATATCTCCCCGTCCATAGGTGCAGCCTGCTGAAACACTCCTTCCAAGAGGGCATCCTGTTCTTTTTCCTTGGTCACCAGTGAACCCTGCCGACATCGCCAATTGTCTTGCCAGTGGGTTTCAGCCCTGGGCAAGTTCACTATGGATTCAGTGTGACCAAAGAAATGACAGTAGAACATGCTTAGGGTGAAAGGGTCACACCCAACTTTATTTCCATGGTGGCAGTTCAATCACTAGAATCCCATTCACTCAGAGGAGTCTGCATGCAGCAAGCCTGTCTCTGCCTCTGGGCTTCTGTCCTTGGTACTGCCACCACTCCAGCATCTGCTCTACTCTCCTGCAGCCATGCCAACGTGTCATGCAGAGTGCTGGGCAGGGCTCTTTATATAGAGTCAATAATGACGCATTGCCCACATGTGTGTAGTGAGCTAGCTAACCAGGCCCAGTGAGAATCCTGGCCACAGGAACCTTCATTTTATCCACAAGGCAACTTATGGAGTGGAGGAAATATTTCCAAACCAAATAAGTGATAAGGGGTTAGTATCCAAAATATATGAATAATTTATACAACTCATAGCAAAACAGAAAAACCCAACCCTCCTCCCACCAAAAAACCCCAAACCAAACAATCTATTTAAAAAATGGGTAGAGTATCTGAGACATTTTCCCAAAGAAGACATACAGATGGTCAACTAGTAAATAAAATTGCTCTCAGTGTGACTAATAAGCAAGGAAATGCAAATCAAAACCACAATGAAATAACTCCTCACACCTGTGTGAATAGCTATTAAAAAGACAAGAAATAACAAATGTTGTGAATGTGCATAGTAGGGAACTCCTTTTTCTGTTTTTGGGTATATAAATTGGTTCAGCCATTAGGGAAAACTGTATAGAGATTCCCCCCAAAAAACTGAAAATAGAATTCCACTTCTGGTATTTATGTGAAATAAACCAAATCACTAATTCACAGAGATATATATGCACCCACATCTTCTTTGCAGTATCATTTCCAGTGGCCAAGACATGTAGATAACCTAAATGTTTATCAGTGGATAAATGGATAAAGAATATGTGGTTATGTCTATATATACAAAGGTTTATTATTCAGCCTGAAAGAGAATGATATTTTGCCATGTGTTACAAGAAGTGTGGGCCTTGAGGTCATTATTATAAGTGAAATTAGAGAAAGAGAAATACTGCATCATCTCACATATATGTAAAATCTTAAAAACAAACAAAGAAAAGTTGAGCTAATGGATATAGAGGACATATTGGTGGTTGCCCGACACATAGTGGTTTGGGTGTTTGAAATGGGTAAAAGGGGTCAAAAAATACAAATGGCTAGTTATAAAATGAATAGGTCATGAGATTGTAATGTACAATATGGTGAGTATACTTAGTAACATTGTATTATATATGAAAGTAGGTGAGAGTGGTTCTTGAAAGTTCTTATCACAAGAAGAAAAATTGTAACTATGGTAATAGATGTTAAATGGATGTATATGGTGATCATTTTACAATATATACAAATAGTGAAGCATTAGATTGCATGCACACCTGTGACTAATGTTATGCTAATTATGCCTAAAAAAATCTGTGGAGACTTAATTTGTGACCTAATATACGGTCTTTCTTGGAAAATGTCACATGTGGACCTGAGAAGAATGAGTATGGTCTTGTTTTGCGCTCAGTGTTCTGCATAAATTTGTTGGATCTAGTTGGTCTTTTGTGTTAAGTCCTCTTCTGTCTGGTTGTTTTATCCATTATTACTAGTGAGGTATTAAAGTCTTCAACTATTATTGTAGAATTTTCCATTTTTCTCTCTTTAGTCCTCTCAGTTTTTGCTTCATGTATTTGATAGTCTCTCATTAGGTAAATGTTTATAATTGTTATGTCACCTTGCTGTATTGAACTCTTTATAATATATAATGTCCTTTTTCTTTTGTAACTTTTTTCATTTGAAGTCTATTTTGTTTGACATTAGTATAGCCACTACTACTTTCTTTTAGTTACTATTAGCATGGACTATCTTTTTCTTTTTTTTTTTACTTTCAACCTGTTTGTGTCTTTGGATCCCCACTGAGTTTCTGATAGGGAGCATATAATTGGGTCATGTGTTTTTATCCATTCTGTCAATCCTTGGCTTTTGCTTGGGTAGTTAAACCATTTACATTTAAAGTAACTACTTAAAAGGGAGAAACTTCTGTTGTTTTTTATGTGCTATGTAGCTTTTTTGTCCCTCACTTTCTGCATTGTGTTTTCTTTTGTGTTGATTTTTTTGTATTTTTATCATTTCCTTTTGTGTATATTCTATACCTATTTTCTTTCTGGTTTCTATGGAGATTACATTTAATGTCCTAAAGGTGTAACACTCTAATTTGAATTTATAAGGATTTAATTTCAATAACATACAGCTGCTGGCACCTCTTTGGTTGTTGATGTCCTCAAATTACATCTTTATACATATTCAGCTTACCTCACAGCTGAAACCAGTAACTCTTTTGAATATATTAATGTCCTAAATTATGTAGAAAGCAAGATTTGGTGTTATAAATCAAAGTTAGAGTAATACTAGCTTTTATGCTAGTAATTGTTTTTTTCTTTAAATTTATTTGTCTGTTAAATCATATAGAAGTATAGTTAGAAACCATTGTTACAATAATACTAGCTATAATTGCCCATGTATTCACCTTTTTTGAGATATTAATTTTTTCTTATGGCTTTGAGTTACTCTCTAGTGTCTGTTCATATGACCTTGCAGGACTCCTTTGCATATTTCTTACAGGGCAAGTCTAATGACCACAAACTTCCTCAGCTTTTGTTTATTTAGGAATGTCTTTTTTTTCTCTCTCTTTCTTTTAAAGGACAATCTTACCACATACAGGGGTCTTGGTTGACAGAATTCTTTTTTTTTTAACTTAAGTGTATCAGTCTATTGTCTTCTGGCCTTCAAGGCTTCTGATAAAAAGTCTGTTGTTATTGAGTATCCCTTTTATGTGATTATCTGCTTCTTCCATTGCTTTCAGTGTTCCTTCTGTCTTTGGCCCTTAAACATTTTAGTAATGTGCGTAGATATAGTTCTCTTCGAGTTCATCTTACTTGGAATTCACTGAACCTGTTAAATTTTTATATCTATGTTCTTCACCAAATTTGGGATGTTTTCAGTCATTTTATCTTCAGTATTCTCTCTGCCCCTTTCTCTTATCTACTAGGTCTCACATGATGTGACTGTTGGTCCACTTTATTGTGTCCCACAGGTATCTTTTGCTGTTAATTTTTCTTTGATCTTTTTACTTTCTATTCCTGTCCCTGTTAATTTCTATTCTCCTATCTTTATATTGATTCTTTCTTCTGCCTGCTCCAGTCTTCCTTTGAATACCTCTAGCAAAACTTTCAGTTTTGTTATTGATTGTACTTTTCAGTTTTGTTATTTTAGTTTTCATTTCTCTTTGGTCTCTTTTTAGGTTTTCTATTTCTCACTGATATTTCCATTTTGTTCTTGTATCTTTTTCCTTACTTTCTCCACATTTTCCTCTAGTTCTTTGAGGATCCTTCAGGCAGTTGTTTAAGTCTTTGTCCAGTATATCTGCCATTAGATATCTTTCTAAACAGTTTCTGTTGAATTCTTTTTTTACTTTGAATATGCCATACTTTTCCATGTGTTTGTATGCCTTATGATTTTTTTGTTGAACATTAAATGTGTGACTCTAATAATGTGGTAACTCCTGCTTTTCATGGTCTGCTGTTTTTTGTTGTTTTTGTTTATTGTTTTCATTTTTTAAAATTGTTGTAAGCTGTCTCTGTGCTGAGTATCAGCCCAAGGTATAAATTTAATGTCATGTCCAGTTTTTTTCTGAGTTTCTCTTGTGCACACAGTAACTTTCTATTTTTACTTGTATATGCAGTTGTTTTGAAGGTCTTAGTGTTTCATGTCTGGCTCCCAAAAGGTAAAAATGAAAAATGAAGGAAATTAAATTTCCTGAAAATCATCTAAGCCACAGGGAGTGGGGCTCACAATAGTGGGAGGTTTAACAGCAATAATTGCCCACCTCTTTGT
Organism: Manis pentadactyla; assembly: GCF_030020395.1. Classification (NCBI taxonomy): domain Eukaryota; kingdom Metazoa; phylum Chordata; class Mammalia; order Pholidota; family Manidae; genus Manis; species Manis pentadactyla. The sequence goes on along the minus strand of NC_080022.1, from coordinate 39,600,289 downwards.
TGGAACCTGTGTGGTTAGATACAGCAATCAATGAACAGAGAAGTTATATTTGGAGGGCAGGGTCCTTCTTGTCCCCCACCTCCTGAAAGCTGTGTACAAGGTGCTCCAGGAACATCTGTAACTGCCTGCCACATGGCTGGGAGCAGGGATGGGTAGCTCTTACTGTGCTAAGAGATGAATTTGATTAAAGTTAATCACATTTTACTATTTAAGTCATCCTCTGGAACTTGCAAGCCTTCAACAGACTCCAGAGTTTTCAAATAGGTACATTAGCTAGATTATGCTAGTGCAATTGTTATTGTTGATTAGGTGGGGAGACAGGTTCTTGGTTCTTCTTTTATGTCATTTAATAGAATCCTATTAAAAGTGGCATTTCCAGGGCTTGTTAAGGATATTAGACAAATTTTGACAAATGCTGAGACATATAGCCATGAAAATGCTCTTAGGAACCCTGCCCTATAGTGAAGCTCTCTGGGACAAATGTAATTTATATTTCATCAAGCAGTAGTTCATGATTTTTGGTCACATATGCCATGTAAAGTTTAACTAAAATGACCTGTTTCTATGAATGCAGCTATTAATTTCTGAATTACTCAGCACCTAAACTGTGAATCAACTTTGATTTCTCCTTTCTGTTTACCTCTGTGTTTTATTACCCACTAAATCCTTATCAGGTTCTGATACCAAACCTTTGAAAAGACTAATATTGCCTGTAGGTACTGCTGAGCTAGTCATTTGAAAGGAGTCTGGTGCCAACTAGATGCCATCTTAGGGAATTAAATTAAATTCATACTGCAAATTCTCCTCAAATTTCCACAGATTCTTCTTTATTTGACTGCTAGTTTCTGATCTTGATTTCCATTCATACCCTGTTAGCTCCTACCTTGTTATCTCCTTTATTCCTTTTTGGCATCTTTTCTATTGACACATTAAGCCTCATTTTGAATCTACCTTTAAAAAAATGTTTATCATAGACTGTTTTCGATGTTTGACTATTAGGTGCTGTTAAGTGAAGTTAGCCTTTGCCCCTTATCACCTACTTTTCCTCTGGGGAAGGTTTTGCTTTCTTCCTTCTGCTTTTCAGAACTGATCCATGACCTGTTTTAATTTTCTCAGACATATTCTTTCCTTTGTATTTCCACTGTGCCTATTCTAGTTAAAGCATTTATTAAACCACACCTGGATCATTGTAATACGTTTCTAATGGCCTTTCCACTTTCACTTGATATTTCTAGTTGATCTAATACATTAATGCCAAATTAATCTTCCTAAAATTTTGCTTTAATCCAGTCACCTCCAGTTCCTTACAACTGACACTGCATACATCAAATTCCTTGATCACATATCCATGACACTCTACAGTCTAGGCTTAATCTACTGGTTTTCTTACTAGAGTAACCTTTCACTTCTAACAAAATGGTAAGCTCTTTTTCCCTATGATGTTTTGCTTATACTAGCAGTTTGCAAATTTTCTATTAATTTTTGTAATATGGAAGCCTTGGCTTAAAGGTTTTTGTCTTCCAGTTCTCTGTGACATCTCATGGGATTCCATACTCTAGGGCCCTTGAAGCAGTTTAAAGATCATTGACATTAGCTCTTTAACATCTTATCTTATTTGAAACTTCTTTGAACAGACTTTGTGATTTCCATGTTACAAATGAGGATCAAGCTCATTTATATAAAATAAAGTTAGTTTGCCAATAAGTTATAATTTGCAAAACAAGATCTTTGCTGTCAAAGTTTGCTTCCTAGAATACTAAGGCTTTTTTTTTGTACTGTGATTTTCTTAAAGATTAGAAACTATAGTTTTGTTATATGTTATATGTATGTGGCATAACACTTAGAAAATAGTTACATATTAGTTATTAACTTCATTTATACCTCTTTTTATTCTCTGTACTTGACACAATGTTGGGTATTAATTGACAATATTGATCTAAAACTTAGAGCTCTGGGGCATAGGGAGAATAGTATATCATAAGTTTTTTGGACCCAGGAGATTGACAACATGTTCTTCTTATAGTTTATCCAAACTTCCTCTGAGTTCTGGTGTGTTCTATATATTAAATTGTAAACCCCTTAAAGGTAGATTCTATGGCGTATTTTATCTCTCTATTTAAAATGTCAATCACTTCACTCTTAACATATGTAACAAATGTGTTTATATTCTGACACATGTTTCTGATGAATGACAGTTCTTTGAGGAAGAGAAGAAGAAACAGAATTCAGTCAATAACATTTTACCTTGAAGATTGTAAGAGAATATATGACAATTATATAGTAAATTATATACAAATATACATTAATTGAATCCATTTGCCTGGAACTCTCTTAACTGTTTACCTAGATATGTTCTGTGGATGGTGTACAGAAACTTCTTAGTTTGATGTAGTCATGCTTATTTACTCTTGATTTTGTTTTCCTTGCCTCGGGAGATGTTCCAGAAAAAAAATTGCTCATTGTTATGTTCAAGAGAATTTTGTGTGTGTTTTCCTTGTTTTTTATGGTTTCATGTCTTACATTTAGGTCTTTAATCCATTTTGAGTTTACTTTTGTGTATGGAGTTAGACAGTAATCCACCTTCATTCTCTTGCATGTTGCTGTCCAATTTTCCAACATCAGTTATTAAAGACCCTTAACTTCTGCATTGCATGTGCATGGCTCCTTTATCACATATTGATTGATCATGTATGTGTGGGTTTATATCTGGGCTCTCTATTTTGTTCCATTGATCAATGGATCTGTTCTTGTACCAATACCATACTTTTTTGTTTACTGTATCTTTGTAGTTTAGCTTGAAGTCAGGAAACAATATTCCCAGCTTTCTTTTTTTAGGATTGCTTTGGCTATTTGGGGTTTTGTGGTTCCATATGAATTTTAGGATTATTTGCTCTAGTTCATTGAAAACTGATATTTGGTATTTTGTTAGGGATTGCATTGAATCTGTAAATTGCTCTGGGAAGGATGACTATTTTGACAATATTAATTCTTTCTATCCATGAGCATGGGATAGATTTCCATTGACTTGTGTCTTCTTTAATTTGTCTCATCATTGTATTATAGTTTTCAGAGTACAGGTCTTTTACTTCCTTGGTTAGGTTTATTCCTGGTATTTTATTCTTTTTGTTGCAGTTGTAAATCGAATTACTTTCCTCATTTCTCTTTCTGCAAGTTCAATGTTAGTATATAGAAATTCAACAGATTTCTATGTATTAATTTTTTATCCTGCAATTTTGCTGAATTTAGTCATTAGTTCTAATAGTGTCTTGGTCAATTCTTTAGGGTTTCTATATATTAATATCACATCACCTGCAAATAGTGAGTTTTACTTGTTCCTTTCCAAACTGGATGCCTTTTGTCTCTGTGTGTTATCTGATTACCATAGCTAGGACTTTAAGTACTAATAAAAGTGGCAAGAGTGGACATCCTTGTCTTGTTCCTGATCTTAAAGGAAAAGCTTTCAGCTTTTTGCCATTGAGTGTGATGTTAACTGTGGGTTTGTTGTATATGGCCTTTATTAATTTGAGGTCTGTACCCTCTATTCCCATTTTGTTGAGAGTTTTTATCATGAATGGATATTGAATTTTGTCACATGCTTTTACAGCATCCATTGAGGTGATCATAAGGTTTTTATCTTTTTTTTTGTAATATGTTATATCACCTCGATTAATTTATGAATATTGTACCTCCTTGCATCCCTGGAATAAATTGCACTTATGATGGATGATCCTGATGTATTTTTGAATTTGCTTTGCTAACATTTTGTTGAGAATTTTTGCATCTATGTTTATCAGGGATATTGGTCTCTAATTTTTTTTTTTTTGTGGGGTCTTTGTCTGGTTTTGGTATCAGAGTGGTGTTGGCTTCATAGAATGAATTTGGAAGAATTCCCTTATTTTCTACTTTTTTGGAATACTTTAAGAAGGCTGTGTATTAGCTCTTTAAGTATTTGGTAGAATCCAGCTTTGAAACAATCTGGTCCTGGAATTTTCTTTGTTGGGATTTTTTTGATTAATTGTTTAATTTTGTTACTGTTAATTAGTCTGTTCAGATTTCTCCTTTCTGGCTCAGTGTTGTAGGTTATACTTTTCTGGGAATTTGTCCATTTCTTCTAGGTTGTCCAATTTATTGGCAAATAATTTTTCATAGAATTCTCTAATAATTCTTTGTATTTCTGTAATGTCAATTATGACTATTCCTTTTTTGTTCCTAATTTTGTTTATTTGTGTCCTCTTTTTTCTTTCTTCATAAGTATGGCTAGGGGTTTATTTATTTTGTTTATCTTCTCAACAAACCAGCTGTTGGTTTCATTGATTTTTTTCTATTGTTTTATTCTTCCCTATTTTATTAATTTCTTCCCTGATCTTTATTATATCCCTTCTTCTGTGAACTTTGGGTGTCATTTGTCCTTTTTCTAATTTATTTAGTTGTGAATTTATATTGTGTTTTTGAGGTTGTTCTTATTTCTTGGGGTAGGCCTGTATTGCCATATTCTTCCCTCCAATAATTGCTTTGATGCATCCCACATATTTAGAACTGTTATATATTTGTTTTCATTTGTCTCCATGTATTGCTTGTTTTTTTCTTTGATTTGTTCATTGATCCATTAAATATTTAGAAGCATGGTGCTTAGACTCCATGTGTTTATGTTTTTTTTTCTTCATGTAATTTGTTTCTAGTTTTATACCATTGTGGTCTGAGAAGTTGCTTGATACAATTTCAATCTTTTTAAATTCACTGAGGCTCTTTTTGTTGGCCTAGTATGTGATCTATTCTGGAGAACATTGCATGTACAATTTAGAAAAATTGTGTCCTGTGCTTTTGGGTGGAGGTGGAATGTTCTGTAGATACCTGTTAAGTACATCTGATCTAATGTGTTGTTTAGTGCCTCTGTTTCCTTATGAATGAGTTGAATTCTGCTTTCCCGTTTAGTTCTTTTAGTGTTTGTTTTACATATTTGGGTGCATACATGTTTATAATCGTTATTTTTGGTATCAGAGTGGTATTATTTCCTCTTGTTGAACTGATCCTTTTATCATTATTTAGTGTCCTTGTCTTCTGTTATTTTTGTTGTTTTGAAGTCTCTTTTGTCTAATATAAGTACTACTATTCCTACTTTTTTATCCCTATTATTTGCATGAAACATCTTTTTCCATCCATTCACTTTCAGTCTGTGTATGTCTTAGGTATGAAATGAATCTCTGTAGACAGCATATGGATGGGTCTTGTTTCTTTATCCATTCTCCCACCCTGTGACTTTTGATAGATGCATACAGTCCATTTTCATTTAAGGTAGTTATTGATAGGTATGTATTCATTACCATTTTATTAATTATTTTCTGGTTGTTTTTGTAGTTTCTCTCTGTTCCTTTTTTCCTCTTTTATATTCTTCTTGTGTTGTTTGATGGTTTCCTTTAGTGTTGTGTTTTGATTAAAAATATATATTTTTTGTATGTCTTATAAGCTTTTGATTTGTGGTATTATAAGGTTCATAGATAGTACCCTAAATATGTAACAGTCCATATTAAGTTTATTGTTGCTGTGTTTCAAACAAAATCTAAAAGTACATTTTTCTTCTTCCTTCTCCAAACTTTATGTAGTAGATGTCATAATCTGCATTTTTTGTGTGTGTATCCCTTGAATGATTTTGTATATAGTTAGTTTTACTACTATTGTTTTGTTTTATTTTGCTTTAACTTCATACTTGCTTGGTATTTGGTCTACTACTTTTACTGTGGGGTTATTGTCACTGGGAAAACATATTTTGGCTTAAGAATGTTTCCATATCTGGAATTCCCTTTACATATCCTGTAAGACTGGTTTAGTGGTGGTAAATTCTTTTAACTTTTGTTTAACATGGAAATTTTAATCTTTCCTTCAATCCTGAATGATAACCTTGCTGGGTAGAGGATTCTTTGTTGAAAGTTCTTCTGTTTCAATACATTAAATATTTAATACCACTTCTTTCTGTCCAGTAAAGTTTCTGCTGATGAGTCTGCTGATAAACTGATGGGGTTTCCATTTTACATATTTTTTTAAATTTTTCTTTAGCTGCCTTCAATACCCTCTCTTTATCCTTAATTTTTGTCATTTTAATTATCATATGTTTTGGTGTTATCTTCCTGGGCTTCCTTTTGTTAGGGTATCTCAGTACTTCCAGGATCTGGGTGTCTATTTCTTTCTTCAGATTGGGCAAGTTTTCAGCAATTATTTTTCCAAAGTGTCTTTCTACTCCTTTGTCTCTTTTTCTCTTCCTGGTACCCCTATTATACAAAATTGTTCCACTGGAATTGTCACACTCTTAACATCCTCTCATTTTTAGAGATTCTTTTTCTCTCTGTTCCTCAGCTTTGTTTTTTTCCTGTTATCTAATTTCTTTCTCATTGATTGTCTCCTCTACATTCCCTCCATTGTATTTTTCATTTCAATTACTATATTCTTCAGCTCTGATTGGCTCTTTTTAACGCTTCTATCTCTTTGTTGACATCCTCCCTATGATCATCAGTTGTTTTCTGCATGTTAGTGAGCATATTTATGACTGTTGCTTTGAAATCTTTATCAAAATTTGTGATCTCTCTTTCATTTAGCCTTCTTACTGGTGTCTTATCATGAACTTTTGTTTCAAATGTTTCCTCAGCCTCCTCATTTTGTTTGGGTTTCTGTGTTTCTTCTAGGTCCACTATGCTTCCAGGTGTAGAGAGTAATGGCTTTCTGAAGAAAGTGTCTTGTGGTGCCCAGAAGCTCATGGCCCTTTGTTCAGCAGTGCCTGTTTTTCTTTTATGGTGGAACCACATTTGCTATTGGCTGTGGGTGGGACAGCCCTTTCTCTTCTGGACAGAGCTCTCTCTGATTCCCATTCCACTGCTGATAAATCTTTCAAACTGCTGCCTCTGTGTGGATCTCAGTGGGACTGTCAGAGTGTGCTTGTTCTCCACAGGCAACAGGACTCTCAGCACCTGAGAGTGCTCCAACATTTCCTATTATCCAGTCCCACTAACACCAAAGCCTAATGCAGTGTGGACTTGTATTCCCAGAGCAGATCTCTAAAACTAGGTGTGCAGAATTCTTGAGTACTTGTCCCCTATCTGCTCCATTTCTCTCCCTTCCACTTGTGGACTGGGATGGGGGAAAAGCTTGGGCCGGATGGATCAGGTCTCTGTCACTTTACCCTTCTCTGTGTGGTCTTCTTCACCACATGTGTGTAAGGTCTGTTCTTCAGTCTTCAGGTAATTGTTTAGGTTAGTTGTAATTGCTATCATTGCTTCCTTGGTGTGTATGTGGGAGGATGTTTCTGCCCTGCCTTCCTACTTGGCTAGGTTTTCCCATGTTCCTCCCTTAATTAAATTTTAATATCTCTAGAATCTATACTGACTTCCCTTCTTCAGTTCCTGAGATGGGTAAATTCTGTCTTTTTTTAAAATTATGGATCACTACATTTAGAAGTTTATCTATTTTATTGATTTAGTCTAAGACCTACTATTTATTTTTGTAAAATAATTTCATTTACCCCTTTTGATTGCTTATTACCTATAACTTTGCTGTGTTATTTTAGTTACAGCTGTTTTACAGTATACATATGTAACTTATCACAGTCTACCTTCAAGTGATATAATGCCTCTTCATGTATAGTATATGAGCCTGACAACATTATAATTCCATTTTCCCTTTCTGACTTTTGTGTTATTGTTATGAAATATTTTGCTTCCATATGTGTTATAGGCCCCACAATATATTATTATTTTTAAGTAGATTTAAATAATAGAAAAAAATTCATATTTACTTACATAGTTATCTTTCCCAATGCTTTTCATTCCTTTGTGTAGATCCAAATTTCATCTGATGTCATTTTCTTACAGCTTGAATTTTCAATATTTCTGTTAGTGAAGGTTTGCTGGTGATGAATTAAGTTTTTGCATGTCTGAAAATGTCTATTCATTGCTACATCTTCAAAATACTATGTTTCTTTTTTCTTTTTTTATTGAAATAGAGTTGATACACAATATTATACTGGGTCAGGTGTACACATAGTGATTTGACAATTATATACATTAATAAATGCCACATAAGAATAGTTATCATCATTAACATGCAAATACAGTATTATTGACTATCTTTCCTATTCTGTACTTGCATCCCTGTAACTAATTTATTTTATAATTACATGTTTGTACCTCTTTATCCCTTTAATGCATTTTACCCATCCTTGAACCACTTCCCCTATGGAAACGCCAGTCTTTTCTCTGGATTATATGTCTATTTCTGTTTTGTTAATTTCTTTTGTTTTTCAGATCCCACATCTAAGTGAAATCACATAGTATCTTTCTTTGTCTGAATTATTTCATTTAACTTCCATCCATCTTGTCACAAGCAAGATTTCATTCTTTTTTATGGGTGAGTTATATCCCATTGTATATATGTAGCACATCTTTATCCATTCATCTATTGATCGACACTGAGGTTGCTTCTATGTCTTGGCTATTGTAAATAATGCTGTGGGTGTACCTTCAAATTAGTGATGAAATAGCTTTATTTCACCTCAGTTTTATTTTCTCAACAGCTTAATGAAATGTGTATACATTTCATAAAATTTTCTCCTTTTCTTCAGTTTTTGACAGATTATTTTTGCTGGGTGAAGAATTTATTTTCCCTTTTAGTACTTTAAAAATGTTCTTCCACTCTTTTCTGGATTGCATTGCTCCTGACAAGAAATATGCTGTCCTTGTATTTGTTTCTCTGTGAACAATGTATCTTTTTTTTCTGGCTCCTTTAGGATTTTCTTTTTACCACTGCTTTTAGGAAACTTGATTATATATACATTACTGTCATTTTCTTCAGTTTTCTTGAGCTTGGTACTTGTCAGTCTCCTTGAGGATATGGGTTTGTAGTTATTATCAAATCAGGAAAATTTTTAGTTATTATTTCTTCAACTTTTTACTGTCTCTCTTCTCCTACTCTCTTTTTTCTACTTTGGACTCTAGTAACATGTATATTAGACTGCTTGAGGTTGTCTTTTAGTTTATTGATACTGTTTTATTTTTAATCTTTTTAAATTTGTGTTTCATTTTGGTTAGTATCTATTGCTATGTCTCAAATTCACCAAACTTTTCTTCTGCAGTGTCTAATCTGAATCTGCTTTTAATGTCACCCAGTATAATTTTTATCTCATTTGTTGTAGACTTTTTCTCTAGAGGTGTGGTTTTTGTACTTTGGAACCTTTTCCATGCCTCTAGTTAACATGTATATTATTTCATTTTTACTTTTTCAACGTATGGAAAATAGTTAAAATTACATTAAAGTCCTGGTCTATTAATTATATTATCTCTTTTAATTTTGGGTCAGCTTCTACTAATGGATTTTTCTCTTCATAATGGGTAGTATTTCCTTGCTTCATTCTTAAAAAAATTTTTAAATTTTGTTATCATTTATCTACAATTACATGAAGAACATTATGTTTACTTGGCTCTCCCCTACCCCAAGTCCCCCCCACAAACTCCATTACCGTCACTGTCCATCAGCATAGTAAGATATTGTAGAACCACTACTTTTCTTCTCTGTGTTGCAAAGCCCTCCCCTTTCCCCCACCCCCCACATTATACATGCTAATCATAATACCCCCTTTCTTCTTCCCCAGCCTTAACCCTCCCTACTCTCCCATTCTCCCCAGTCTCTTTCCCTTTGGTAACTGTTAGTCCATTCTTGGGTTCTGTGATTCTGCTGCTGTTTTGTTCCTTCAGTTTTTCTTTTGTTCTTAAACTCCACAGAGGAGTGAAATCATTTGGTATTTGTCTTTCTCTGCTTGGCTTATTTCACTGAGCATAATACCCTCTAGCTCCATCCTTGTTGTTGCAAATGGTAGGATTTGTTTTCTTCTTATGGCTGAATAATATTCCATTGTGTATATGTACCACCTGTTCTTTATCCATTCATCTACTGATGGACACTTAGGTTGCTTCCATTTCTTGGCTATTGTAAATAGTGCTGTGATAAACATAGGAGTGCATCTGTCTTTTTCAAACTGGAGTGCTGCATCCTTAGGGTAAATTCTTAGAAGTGGAATTCCTGGGTCAAATGGTAAGTCTATTTTGAGCATTTTGAGGAACCTCCATATTTCTTTCCACAATTGTTGAACTAATTTACATTCCCACCAGCAGTGTAGGAGGGTTCCCCTTTCTCCACAACCTCGTCAACATTTGTTGTTGTTTGTCTTTTGGATGGTGTCCATCCTTACTGGTGTGAGGTGATATCTCATTGTGGTTTTAATTTGCATTTCTCTGATAACTAGTGATGTGGAGCATTCATGTGTCTGTTGGCCATCTGAATTTCTTCTTTGGAGAACTGTCCGTTCAGCTCCTCTGCCCATTTTTTAATTGGATTATTTGCTTTTTGTTTGTTGAGGTGCGTGAGCTCTTTATATATTTTGGACGTCAAGCCTTTATCGGATCTGTAATTTACGAATATATTCTTCCATACTGTAGGGAACCTTTTTGTTCTATTGATGGTGTCCTTTACCGTACAGAAGCTTTTCAGCTTGATATAGTCCCACTTGTTCATTTTTGTTTTTGTTTTCCTTGCCCGGGGAGATATATTCATGAAGCAGTCACTCATGTTTATGTCCAAGAGATTTTTTGCCTATATTTTTTTCTAAGAGTTTTATGGTTTCATGACTTACATTCAGGTCTTTGATCCATTTGGAATTTACTTTTGTGTATGGGGTTAGACAGTGATCCAGTTTCATTCTCTTACATGTAGCTGTCCAGTTTTGCCAGCACCATCTGTTGAAGAGACTGTCATTTCCCCGTTGTATGTCCATGGCTCCTTTATTGAATATTATTTGACCATATATGTTTGGGTTAATGTCTGGAGTCTCTAATCTGTTCCACTGGTCTGTGGCTCTGTTCTTTTGCCAGTACCAAATTGTCTTGATTACTATGGCTTTGTAGTAGAGCTTGAAGTTAGGGAGTGAGATAGCTGCCACTTTATTCTTCTTTCTCAGGATTGCTTTGGCTATTTGGGGGCTTTGGTGTTTCCATATGAGTTTTTGAACTATTTGTTCCAGTTCATTGAAGAATATTGTTGGTAATTTCATAGGGATTGCATCAAATCTGTATATTGCTTTGGGCAGGATGGCCATTTTGAGAATATTAATTCTTCCTAGCCAAGAGCATGGGATGAGTTTCTATTTGTTAGTGTCCTCTTTAATTTCTCTTAAGAGTGTCTTATAGTTTTCAGGGTGTAGGTCTTTCACTTCTTTGGTTAGGTTTATTCCTAGGTATTTTATTCTTTTTGATGCAATTGTGAATGGAATTGTTCTCCTGATTTCTCTTTCTATTGGCTTATTGTTAGTGTATAGGAAAGCCACAGATTTATGTGTGTTGATTTTGTGTCCTGCAACATTACTGTATTCCAATATCAGTTCTAGTAGTTTTGGAGTGGTGTCTTTAGGGTTTTTTATGTACAATATCATGTCATCTGCAAATAGTGACAGTTTAACTTCTTCTTTACCAATCTGGATTCCTTGTATTTCTTTGTTTTGTCTAATTGCTGTGGCTAGGACCTCCAGTACTATGTCAAATAACAGTGGGGAGAGTGGGCATCCCTGTCTTGTTCCCGATCTCAGAGGAAAAGCTTTCAGCTTCTCGCTGTTCAGTATGATGTTGACTTTGGGTTTATTATATATGGCCTTTATTATGTTGAGGTACTTGCCCTCTATACCCATTTTGCTGAGAGTTTTTATCATGAATGGATGTTGAATTTTGTCGAATGCTTTTTCAGCATCTATGGAGATGATCATATGGTTCTTGTTTTTCTTTTTGTTGATGTGGTGGATGATGTTGATGAATTTTCGCATGTTGTACCATCCTTGCATCCCTGGGATGAATCCTACTTGGTTGTGGTGTATGATCCTTTTGATATATTTTTGAATTTGGTTTGCTAATATTTTATTGAATATTTTTGCATCTATGTTCATCAGGGATATTGGTCTGTAATTTTCTTTTTCTGTGGTGTCTTTGCCTGGTTTTGGTATTAGGGTGATGTTGGCTTCATAGAATGACTTTGGGAGTATTCCCTCCTCTTCTATTTTTTGGAAAACTTTAAGGAAAATGTGTATTATATCTTCTCTGTATGTCTGATAAAATTCTGAGGTAAATCTATCTGGCCCGGGTGTTTTTTCTTGGGTAGTTTTTTGATTAACGCTTCAATTTCTTTGCTGCTAATTGGTTTGTTTAGATTTTGTGTTTCTTCCTTGGTCAGTTTTGGAAGGTTGTATTTTTCTAGGAAGTTGTCCATTTCTTCTAGGTTTTCCAGCTTCTTAGTATATAGGTTTTCATAGTAGTCTCTAATAATTCTTTGTATTCCTGTTGGGTCCGTCATGATGTTTCCTTTCTCATTTCTGATTCTGTTGATGTGTGTTGATTCTCTTTTTCTCTTAATAAGTCTGGCTAGAGGCTTATCTATTTTGTTTATTTTCTCAAAGAACCAGCTCTTGGGTTTCATTGATTTTTTCTATTGTTTTATTCTTCTCAATTTTGTTTATTTCTTCTCCTATCTTTATTATGTCCCTCCTGCTGCTGACTTTAGGCCTCATTTGTTCTTCTTTTTCCAATTTTGATAATTGTGACATTAGACTATTCATTTGGGTTTGTTCTTCCTTCTTTAAATATGCCTGGATTGCTATATACTTTCCTCTTAAGACTGCTTTCACTGCGTCCCACAGAAGTTGGGGCTTTGTGTTGTTGTTGTCATTTATTTCCATATATTGCTGTATCTCCATTTTAATTTGGTCATTTTTCTGTTGACTATTTAGAAGTGTGTTTTTAAGCCTCCATGTGTTTGTGAGCCTTCCTGCTTTCTTGGTACAATTTATTTCTAGTTTTATACATTTGTGGTCTGAAAAGTTGGCTGGTAGGATTTCAATCTTTTTGAATTTACTGAGGCTCTTTTTGTGGCCTAGTATGTGGTCTCTTCTGGAGAATGTTCCATGTGCACTTGAGAAGAATGTGTATCCTGTTGCTTTTGGGTGTAGAGTTCTATAGATGTCTATTAGGTCCATCTGTTCTAGTGTATTATTGTTCAGTGCCTCTGTGTCCTTAGTTATTTTCTGTCTGGTGGATCTGTCCTTTGGAGTGAATGGTGTGTTGAAGTCTCCTAAAATGAATGCATTGCAGTCTATTTCCTCCTTTAGTTCTGTTAGTATTTGTTTCACATATGCTGGTGCTCCTGTGTTGGGTTCATATATATTTATAATGGTTATATCCTCTTGTTTGACTGAACCCTTTATCATTATGTAATGTCCTTCTTTATCTCTTGTGTCTTTGTTTTGTAGTCTATTTTGTCTGATACTAATACTGCAACACCTGCTTTTTTCTCCCTATTGTTTGCATGAAATATCTTTTTCCACCTTTTGACTTTTAGTCTGTGCATGTCTTTGGGTTTGAGGTGAGTCTCTTCTAAGCAGCATATAGATGGGTCTTGTTTTTTTTAATCCATTCAGTGACTCTATGTCTTTTGATGGTGCATTCAGTCCATTTACATTTAGGGTGATTATCGATAGGTATGTATTCATTGCTATTTCAGGCTTTAGATTCGTGGTTACCAAAGGTTCCAGTTTACTTTCCTTACTATCTAAGAGTCTAACTTAACTCACTTAGTATGCTGTTACAAACACAATCTAAAGGTTCTTTTCTATTTCTCCTCCTTCATTCTTTATATATTAGGTATCAAATTCTGTACTTTTTGTCTATCTCTTGATTAACTTTGGGGATAGTCAATTTAATTTTGCATTTGTCTCACAATCAGCTGCTCCACCCTCCTTACTATGATTTTAGTACCTCTGGTGACAGCTATCCAACCCTAGGAGCACTTCCATCTATAGCAGTCCGTCCAAAATAGACTGCAGAAATGGTTTGTGGGAGGTAAACTCACTCAGCTTTTGCTTGTCTGGAAATTGTTTAATCCCCCCTTCAAATTTAAATGATAATCTTGCCAGATAAATTAATCTTGGTTCCAGGCCATTCTGCTTCATGGCATTTAATACATCATGCCACTCCCTTCTGGTCTGTAAGGTTTCTGCTGAGAAGTCTGATGTTAGTCTGATGGCTTTCCTTTGTATGTGATCTTATTTTTGCCTCTGGCTGCTTTTAACAGTCTGTCCTTATCCTTGATCTTTCCCATTTTAATTACTATGTGTCTTGGTGTTGTCTTCCTTGGGTCCCTTGTGTAGGGGGATCTGTGGATCTCCATGGCCTGAGAGACTATGTCCTTCCCCAGATTGGGTAGTTTTCAGCAACTACCTCCTCAAAGACCCTTTCTATCCCTTTCTCTCTCTCTTCTTCTTCTGGTATCCCTATAAGGTGAATATTGTTCTGCTTGGATTGGTCACAGAGTTCTCTCAATTATTTTTGATTTATAGAATTTCTTTTTTCTCTCTGTGCCTCAGATTCTTTTTATTCCTCTTCTCTAGTTTCTATTTCATGGATTGTCTCCTCCACCATATCCAACCTGCTTTTAATACTCTCCTTCATGTTCTGTGACGATTGGATCTCTTACCTGAATTCATTCCTGAATTCTTGGATGTCTTTCCATACCTCCATTAGGATGTTGATATTTTTATTTTGACCTCCCTTTCAGGAAGAGTCATGAGGTCCATATCATTTAAATCTTTCTCGGGCGTTGTATTAACAATTTTAGTCTGAACAAGGTTCCTTTGGCATTTCGTATTTGTATATGGTGCCCTCTAGTGTCCAGAAGCTCTATTCTGGAGCTGCTGAGCCCCTGAAGTAATGTCAGGGGTCGCAGCAGAGTGGTACTGGTGCCTGGGGGTAGGAAAGAGCTGTTCCCCGCCTCCTGGCTGCTGTGCCTGTCTCCACTGCCTGTGCCAGTGGGCCGGTCACACAGGTATAAGTTTTTGTCCTAGAGCAGCCAGATATGGATCCCTGCTTTCCACAAGTAGCCTGAATCCCAGTCTCCCCAGGAACTCTGCCTGTATTAACTTTCCAACCCAGTAGTCATGCGAGTCTCATGAAAGCACCATGAAATGTAGGTTTGTGCTCCCAGAGCAGATCTACGGAGCTAGGTATTCAGCATTCCCAAGCCTTCCACTCCCTCCCTCCTCCGTTTGTCTTCCTCCCGCTGGTGAGCTGAGGTGGGGGAGGGGCTCAGGTCCCATGGAGCCACTGCTCTGGTACGTTACCCCGTTCGCTGAGGTCTGCTCTTTTCTCCAGGTGTGTGCAGTCTGATGCCATCCTCTTTCCTCTTGCTCTCTCAAGATTAGTTGTATCAATTAAATTTTCTAATTGTATCCAGTTTTAGGAGGAAGCCTCTGTCTCTCCTCTCACACCGCCATCTTTAATCCCCTCCTTGCTTCTTTTTATGCTAGAAATTTTTTGATTGGATGCCAGGTAATTATCAATTTTAATGAATTGGGTTTTAAGTATTTTTAAATTTTCTATATGTATTCTTTTACCCCACAGTTTTATTGAGATACAGTTGATCTATAACATTGTATTAGTTTTTCATGTACAACATGATTTGGTGTATATATATATATATATATATATATATATATATATATATGTATATATATATATGTGTGTGTATATGTATTATGAAATGATTTCTCCAATAAGTTTAATTAACATCCATCACCTCACATTGTTTCAATTTTTTTCTTGTTACCAGTAACTTTATGATCCATAGTTGTACAACATGGGTTTAATCTATACAGGGACACTTATACATGGATTTATTTCAACAAATGTATTGGAAAAAATTTGGAGATTTGTGACAATTTGAAAAAAACATTTTCTTTTCTCTATCTTATTGTAATAATAAAGTATGTAATACATACAACATATAAAATGTTAATTGACTATGTTATCAGTAAGGCTACTTGTCAACAGTAAGCTTTCAGTAAAGTTTTTGGTGAATCAACAATCATACACAAATTTTTGACAGCCTGGTGGACTATTTGGTGTATTAACCCCCATGTTCTTCAAGGGTCAACTGTACTATTTTAGTAGACTTCAAATATATTATGCATTATTAACTTTAGTTACCATGCTGTACATTACATCTCCAGAACTTAATTTATGTTATAACTCAAAGTTTGACTCGTTTTGACCTCCTTCACCTATTTTTCCCACTCCCTATACCCCATGTCTGGGAACCACCAATTTATTCTTTATATCTGTGAGTTTGGTGTTTTTAGCTTTCACATGTAAGTGAAATCATATAGTATTTGTGTTTTTTCTGATTTATTTCAATTTGCTTAATGTTGCCAAGGTCCATCCATTTATTGCAAATAGTATGGCTTCCTTTCATTCATATATATATATATATAATATGTATTATATATATATTTTTTTCTTTATCCATTCATTTTTTGATGAACACTTAAGTTGTTTCTATATCTTGGTTATCATAAGTAATGCTGCAGCCAACATTGGTGTGCATATATCTTTTTCAGATAGTAATTTCATTTCCTTAAGATATATACCCACAAGTGGAATTTCTAAATCATATGGTAGTTCTATTTTTAATTTTTCGAGGAACCTCTGTACTGTTTGCAATAGTGATTGTACCAATTTATAGTCATATAGTAATGAATGAAACCAGATACTTATTTACAGTGGTTCCCACCAATAGACCACAATGGTTCCCTTTTCCCCACATCCTTGCTAACAATTGTTATCTCATCTTTTGATTAATAGCCATTCTAACAGGTGTGAAATTATATTTCACTGGGATTTAATTTGCTGTTTCCTGATGATTAATGATGTTGAGCACCTTTTCTTGCACCTGTTGGCCATCTGTATGTCTTCTTTGGAAAAATGTCTACACAGATCCTCTATCCATTTTTTAGATTCTTTTTTGCTGTTGAGTTGAATGAGTTCTTTATATACTTTGGCTATTAGCCCCTTATGAAATATATGATTCATAAACATTTTCTCTGTAGGTTAACTTTTCATTTTATTAATTGTTTCCTTTGCTGTGCAGATGCCTTTTAGTTTGATGTAGTCCTACTATTTTTTTGTTTTTGTTGCTTTTGCTTTTGCTGTCAGATCCAAACAATTATTGTTAAGATCAATGTCAAGAAGCTTACTCCCTATGTTTTCTTCCAGAAGTTTTATGGTTTCAGGTGTTATTCTGAAGTCTTTAATCCATTTTGAGTTGGTGTTTGGGAGTGTAGTAAGACAGTAGTTCAGTTTCATTCCTTTGTATGTGGTTACCCAGTTTTTCCAACACCATTTATTGAAGAGACTGTCCTTTCTGTCCTTTTCACATTGTATATTCTTGCCTCCTTTGTCATAAATTAATTGGCCACATGAATGGGTTTATTTCTGAGCCTTCTATTTTCTTCCAATGATCTGTTTGTTTTTATACCAATACCATACTGTTTTGATTACTATAGCTTTATAATATAGTTTTAAATCAGGAAGAGTGATGCCTCCAGGTTTGTTCTTCTTTTTCAAGGTTGCTTTGGCTATTCAGAGTCTTTATTTAGTTCTATACAAATTTTAGGATTTTTTTTCTATTTCTTTCAGTGTCATTGGAATTTTGAAAGAGATCACATTGAATCTATAGGTTGTTTTGGGTTGTATGGACATTTTAATATTAAGTCTTCCAATATATGAGCACTGAATATCTTTTGATTTATTTGTATTATTTCCAATGTCTTTAATCAATGTATTATAGTTTTCAATGTACAGGTCTTTAAACTCCTTGTTTAAATTTATGCTGTTATTTTCTTTTTGATGTAATTGTGAATCAAATTGTTTTCCTAATTTTTCTTTTTGATAGTTCATTATTAGTGTATAGAAATGCAACAGACTTTTATATATTGATTTGTATATTGCAACTTTACTGAATTCAGTTTTTAGTTTTAATATATATATTTTTTCTGGTGGAGCCTATGGTGTTTTCTATATATCATATACTGTCATCTGCAATTTGAGACAATTTCACTTCTTCCTTTCCAATTTTATGCCTTTTGTTTCTTTTTATTGCCTAGTTGATCTGTCTGAGATTTCCAGTACTATGTTGAATAAAAGTGGCTAGAGTGGGCATCCTTTTTTGTTGTTTGTTTCTGCTATAGAGGAAAATCTTTCAGATTTTCACTGTTCAGTATGATTTTGTCTGTGGGCTTGTCATATTTGGCCATTATTATATTAAAGTACATTACCTCTATACTTAGTTTATTGAGAGTTTTTATCATGAATGGTTGAATTTCGTTAAATGCTTTTTTTTCATTGATATTCTATTAATATTCTTGAGGTAGTTTTCTGGAACATAGCTTCATTACTTATAAACAGTGTGATCTCTGGATTTTGCTTTTAAGTTTTGTTAGTTGGGTGAAAAGGAGTCTTTTAGCCTTTTACTGAGGTAGAAATGTTCTTAGTATCTGATGCTCTAAATTATGAGATTTTCCATTATGCTTGATGGGAGCAGGCA
Source organism: Manis pentadactyla (assembly GCF_030020395.1). Lineage (NCBI taxonomy): Eukaryota > Metazoa > Chordata > Mammalia > Pholidota > Manidae > Manis > Manis pentadactyla. Next base: position 39,581,839 of record NC_080022.1, on the reverse strand, counting down.
CTATTCCTAGTCCTCTTTGATTTCTGAAGTTTTTTTCCTTAAATCCTTTCAGGTATTTCCTTCCCCAGCGTTGAGTAGTTTCCTCATACTTACATGCTAGCAGTACTCAGCTGAAGACTTGCAGGGGATACTTTGCAGATGCCAGGTGTTCTTTATGCTACTTTCTCCTTTCTGATACTGCATTCTGTAAACTCTTGCTTCCTTGGCCTTTGTGGATTCCCAGCTTAGTCTCTTAACTTCAGGTAGACTTAAAAGTTCTATCTGGATTTACCCTCTTTGCTCTGAAGCCTGGAATCATTCTCTATTCAATATATGGCATAATTACAGGTTTTACCTAGCTTGTTTCCCATCTCCCTGGGAGCTTAGTCTTTCCTCATCTGATGTCTAGGGTGTTGAGAACTGGTGTTTCAGATGTTTTATTTACTTGTTTGTTTGTTTATTTATTTATAGTTGTTTCAGATGGAAGTCTAATTTGAACACTGTTACTCCAAATTGGGTAGAAGCAGAAGTCCAGCACTACCATTTTGAAGACACTATTCTCAGTTTCTAAATTGCCTTCTATGATACTGGAAATAGTAATAGTGTACAATAGTATATAATAATAGGTAACATGAAATCCCTTCTTGTGGGGAGAGTTATGAAAAGTAAATCAAATAATATATGTTAAGCTACTTGAATGACGCCTGGTATATGACAAGCACTATAAATTTAGATATTATATTCCTATATAATGACCAGTATCCCTTCCATAAAGTAAGTGCTAAGTAAATATTTGGGAACTGAATCAATCATATCCTTCATTTTGTATTTGGGATAGTGAATACCCATTCATTCATATGCTACTGTTTTTTTTTCCTCTTGATGGAAGTTTTTCAGTTCCTTAGTAAGCCAAATATCCTGCTCATTGTTCAGTATTTATTGATGCTTAAAATGTATATCTTTATTGAATATGAATTTTTATTTGATCTGACAAATTGTATTGTTCTTAGTGAGTTTTAGGGCACATATGTCCATTTTTACTTAAATTAGTTAGCGTTCTTTTCAGTTGTTTTTATTCAGCAATCTTTTAGTGTAGCAAAATGGTCTAGGACATAGATAGTTGACCCAAATTATCTAGGTTCTAAATCATAGCTCCTTCTGTTATTTCCTATGAGACTAGAACAGAGTTCTTAATCTCTCAATTTTCCAGCTTCTGATAAAATGGGGGCAATAGTATTATATACCTCATAGGGTTGTTGTGAAGATTAAATAATTAATATATGTAAGGCTCTCTGAATGATACTTTGCAATCTTAAAAAAAAGTGTTATTAAATATTAGATCCTGTCATTATTTTTCATTATTGCCTTTTAAGAGAAATCTTCTAGATTGTCCATCTACTTCTGCTGCCTGACCCATCACAACTTGATACTTTTTTCTCATTTTGAATCTGTTTCTTTACTCCACATACCTGTCTACCTAATTATCTATCTTATATGTCCCCTATTTATTTTGTCTCTCAGCACCAGATATATATATTCCATGAGAGTATGTTTCTTTTTTATTTTGCTCTTCACTCCAACCCCAACAATGTCTGGCATGGTTGTTGAATGTATTAGTACATAATATGTACCAGGCATCTTACTTGTAGCTTTAATTTGCTCTTTCATTTACTCCTTATCATTGCACATATAAATTAAAATAGTACTTTGTTAAATACACCACCGTGTTTTTAAGATCTTTTTTATTCTGTCAATATAATATCCTTTCATAACACCTAAAATATGGCTATATTCAGGGAATTTAGTTTTTTATTTTTTCTCTCTTTATAGAAGTATTGAATTAATCTTCAGTAGTACAATGTGTTTTACAGTTAACCAATCTCAGGGCTTTCTTATTTGGCTTACACATTATATTATGACCCCGTTGTGGATGGATCAATTCCCCACACCCATTTTTATATCACTTTACTTCTCTTGAATGCTCTTCTATAAGCTGAACTCATTTATGCGTTTCCATAGAATCCCTTTCAGATAGCTAGATTTAAAACTTGAGGTTTAAGTGAAATGATTTGCATAAAGCCATATAGTAGTAAATGGCAATACTAGAGGTCCATTACAAGTTTGTTGATTTTAAGTCCAGAGTAGCTTCTATTGAACCATTCAAGTGTTTATTTTGATATATTAATATTTACTTGGAACCTAGAAGAGAATTAGAATGATATAAAAGTGGGAATAGGAAGTAAAATAAATATATTTTATATATATTTTATGTGAATGTCTGTATTCATAGAACTATCTTGTCATAATGACTGATATGTTATTTTGAACCTGCCTGGCTTTCATTCTACCAACTATAGGGGTGAAGAGGGCCTCCAGAGCTTATTGTGCTCCTCTCAAGATTTCTGTTCTTTCGTCATCCCAGCAGTCATAGAAAGGACTTAGTTTTCTGTTTACTTGGGTCACAAAAGACCTTCAACTCCAGGTCATTCATGTGTGTGTGTGTGTGTGTGTGTGTGTATGCGCTATAGAACCACAATTTTTCTCCAGCTTTATTGATATATAATTGACATATAACATTGTATAAATTAAGGCATACAATGTGATGATTTGATGTGTGTGTGTGTGTGTGTGTATCGCAAAATTGTTACCATAATAATGCTAGCTAACACATTGTTAATCTAGGTCATTCTTTATAACCCAGACTCTCATTTCTTTATAGCTGTGTACAACATATCCCTACCCCTACTTCCATCCACTTCTCCCTTAACTCCTCAGACTTCTCTACTGTGTACTCTGAGACTCATGATCTATCATCAGCAGAATCTACAATCTGAGAGACATCTTGAATCTCCCTTCTACCACTTTACTATAATTAAAACCTAGATTTCCCTGAAAACAGTTTCCCCTGCATTCAAAAAGTTGTTTTTCTTTTCCTTATCCTTCATTCATGTCATTGCCATTTATAGATACTTTTTAAAACTTGTACCCAAAAGTTTAGCTTTGAAGCTTATAATATTGAGTAATACTGTCTGTCATCTCTCAGTCCCTCACACTTTTCCACCCTTTCCCCATTTTTCTGTTCTTCTTTACAACAAACGAAGAACAGAATTATCTTGATATTTTTCACTTGTCCTTGTATTCTCTCTTGAACCTGCTATAATCAGAATTTTACCCCCACCATTTCACTGAATCACTTGTCAAGGTCATCAGTAACTTCCATTTCACCAAAGTAATGATCAATTTTTCTCACTCTTCATCTTGAATGACCTTGGCAGCATTTGACATAATGGATTATGTCTTCTACCTTTTGAAACATTTTCATCTGGCTTCTAGGACACCACTCTCTTTTGACTCTCCTCCTAACTTACTGGCTTTTCTTTCTTATTTATTTTTTCTTGGTGCCTCCTCATCTCCATGCTCTTTAACCATTGGGATACAGTTCTTATAAAACTTCCCTATCTACTGATACCCTGGGATGCAGTTCTTATAAAACTTCCCTATCTACTGATTCCTTAAGTCATCTCATTCAATTTAGTTGCTTTAAGTATCATCTAAATACTAATGACTCCCACTTTTATACCTCAGGCCTCAACTTCTCTACTGAATTACACACTTACACATACAACTCCTTATTCATTATGCCTAGAAATAAACTTTTGATTTTCAACCCTTTCAAACCTGTTTCTTAGTAAATGCTGTTTTTCAGGTTATTCAGTTCTGAAACCTTACTCATTCTTGATTTCCTTTCTCTTAAAACCCATATCAAGTTCATTAGCAAATGTAAACCTTGATGACTAGCTGTTCTTGCTTCTACTAGTGTACTTCTTCAGTAAATTTCCAGATTATCTAGAGTGATTCTTTAAAAACATAAGCAGCTCAAAAACCTTCTGTTGGCTTCCCATCTGACTTAGACTAAACCTGAAGTTCTCACTGGTCTTTAAGGCCCTACACTCCTACTTCCCCCACTGTTTCTCCCTATCTCTGTTCACTCTGTTCAAATCATACTGATCTTGCCTTTACTGAACATGCTGAACACACTCCCAAAGCAAAGAATCTTTGCTTTTGCTATTCCTTCTTTTTGGAACATATTTTCTTCAGTTATCTGCATGGCTCACACTCCCTTACTTCCTTCAGATTTCTGCTCAAAACTCCTTTCAATAAAGGCTTTTCTGAACACCCTATCTAAAATAACAACTCATCATTTTTCTTCTAATCATCTTCTTTATACTTCATTTTTCTTCATAACATTATGGAGAAACATCTTATACACTATGTATATATGTGCATACATACACATATATGTGTGTATATAAATGTATATGTATATATGTCTATACATATATTTGTGTATTTCCCCATTTTTCTGTTTTCACATAATGAAGATACATTATATGTATCTTCAACAAATACTTATTTCAGTGCATATGCCAGGCACTTTAAAAATGATAAATATTAACTTATTTAGTTCTCATAAAAACCACAGGAAATAGATAAGTAGGTTCTGTTATTATTACAACTTTACAGATGGGGAAATTGAAGCATAGTGCTGTTAAGTATCTGTCGAGGGTCAAATAACTGATAGTGGTATATCTGAGATTTGAATCTAGGCCATCTTTTCCTATTGTGCATGTAACCCTTATGCTTTGCTGACTTGGATAGCTCACTTACTCCCTCCTTCCCCTCATATATATATAAAATAATAAGAAAAAAAGAGTACAAACCTTTAAATTCATTCATGCAGTAATGACTGTTAATTGATATTGCATAATAAGCTATTATATAGTATAGTTTGAAAAACTTTCTTAATGAGGTTTTATTTGTCCCAAATTCACTACTTGCTATATTACATTTGATAAGTCACCCAATTTGTTAATCCTCAATATGATCAGTTTATAAATGAGGATAAAGATTCCTATTCAAGGGCATTTTGTGGGACTTAAAGGAAATAATGTATATAAAAGCACAGTGTCTGGCACCAGCTTTCAGTTCATGCTATTGTGGTAATGAAGTATAAATGAATAACTGGTGGGTAACTGCAGTCATTTTTCTATACATAAGGCTATATTCTTTTTTGGAAAAAGATTGGTAGAATTAGTGTTTTCTTTCAGATTTTGCATATAAGTTATAGTAAAGAAGATGTAACATATCTACACAATGGAATGATAGTCATAAAATCTTGAAGTGAAGTCTTGCCATTTGCAACAACATGGATGGACCTAGAGAGTATTATGCTATGTGAATAATTAAGACAGAAAAGGCAAATATCAAGATATCACTTACATATGGAATCCAAAAAATAAAACAAAACCAAACAAACAAAAAAGAAAACAAAACTAGAGATAGACTCATAAATGCAGAGAACAAACTGGTGTTTGCCAGAGTGGAGAGGCGTGAGGGAAAGAAGAAATAGATGAAGGTGATCAAAAGGCACAGACTTAAAGTTATAAAATAAATAAATCACAATGATGAAAAGTATAGCTTAGGGAATATAGTCAATAATATTGTAATAATTTTTGTGTGGTGACAGAATGCAAATAACTATACTTACTGTGGTGAGCATTTCATAATATATATAAATGTCAAATCACTGTTGTATACGTGAAACAAACATAATATATCAAATTCAAAAAACAATTTTTAAATAATACATACTTTTTGGGGGATGCTTTAAAAATCATATTAAAAACAACTTGAGAGAGGATTAAAGATGGCAGCATGAGAGGTCAGACAGAGGCTTCCTCCTAAACCTGCATGTAATATGAAAATATAATTAATATGACTAATCCTGAAAGAGCAACAGAAAAGAGAGCTGTGCCAAACTGCATACACCTGGAGAAAAGAATACACCTCACAGAACAGGGTAATATACCAAAGCTGTGGCCTGGGGGGACCCAAGCTCTTTCCCCACATTAGTTCACTGGCGGGAGGAAGAGAAACAGAGCAGAGAGGGAGTGGAGGCCTGGAACTGCCAAATACCTAACTCGAGAGATCTGCTCTTTGAGCACAAACCTACAGTTCATGGTGCTTTCATGGTACTCTCATGATTAGGGGGTTGGAAAGCTAAGACAGGCAGAATATCTGGAGAGACTAAGGTTCCAGCTGCTTGTGGAAAGCAGGGATCCATATCTGGCTTCTCTGGGACAGAAGAAAGGTGGGCAGTCTGAGAGACTTCCTAACAGCAAGAGGGCTGCTAAATGGGCAAGGATTGCACAGAGCATACTGTTCAGGAGAGAGGACAGGTAGACAAAATTGTCCGGGTGCACTCTGCCCAGCAGGTTGGGAAACTTTCTTGATCTTCAGGCGCTCCAGCTCCCTGGCTGGATACACAGCTTAAAGGACCCCCTCTGTGATACAAAGCCTGCTGTGCCTTTATTCCAGCCAGCCCAACATGGCTTGCAAACCGGCAAACCCTACCCTGGCATTAGGTCAGCCATAGGGAAGCCCCGTCTACAGCAACAACAAACGCAAAGCATAGAGGCTTATATCTGTGTGCTTGGCCTACTGGTTCTGGTAGTGGAGGAAGGCATAGCAGCCGGGAAGCAGGAAAGAGCTCTCTCCTCCCACCAGGCACCAATACCACTCCCCTGCAACCCCTGACATTGCTCCAAGGGCTGAGCAGCTGGGTACTAGAGGATGCCATATACACACAAAACACCAAAGAAACCTGGTTCAAAGTAAAATTATGACTACAACAACTGAGAAAGATTCAAATGAAATTGACCTCATGAATCATCCTGAAAGGGATTTCAAAATAAAATCATTAACATGTTCATGGAGGTACAGAAAAATATTCAAGAACTCAGGAATGAATTCCAGTTGGAGATCCAATCATGGAAGAGCACAATGGAGGGTATTAAGAGCAGATTAGATATGGTGGAGGAGATGATAAATGAAATAGAAATTAGAAAAGAGGAATACAAAGAAGCTGAGGCACAGAGAGAAAAAGGGATCTCTAATAATGAAAGAATATTGAGAGAACTGTGTGACCAATCCAAACAGAACAATACTTGCATTATAAGGATACCAGAAGAAGAAGAGAGAGAAAAAGGGATAGAAAGTGTCTTTAAGGAGGTATTGCTGAAAACTTTCCCAATCTGGGGAAGGAAATAGTCTCTCAGGCCATGGAGGTGCACGGATCTCCCAACACAAGGGAACCAAGGAAGACAATACTAAGATGTATGGCAATTAAAATGGCAAAGATCAAGGGTAAGGACGGACTACTAATAGCAGCCAGAGAGAGAAATATGATCACATACAAAGGAAAGCCCATCAGGATATTGTCAGACTTCTCAGCAGAAACCTTATACAGGCCAGAAGGGAGTGGCATGATGTGTTTAATGCAATGAAGCAGAAGGGTCTTGAAGCAAGAATAATGTACCCAGTAAGATTATTATTTAAATTTGAAGGAGGGAATTAAACAATTTCCAGATAAGCAAAAGCTGAGAGAATTTACCTCCTACAAACTGTCTCTACAGTGTATTTTGGAGGGACTGCTATAGATGGAAGTGTTCCTAAGGATTAATAGCTGTCACCAGAGGTAATAAACTCACAGTAAAGAAACTAGAACAGTTAATTACTAAGCAATTGCAAGATTAAATCAACTGTCCCCAAAGTCAATCAAAGGAAAGAAAAGGAGTACAGAATATGATACCTAATACATAAATAATGAAGGAGGAAGAAAAAGGAGGAGGAGAAAAGAACCTTTAGATTGTGTTTGTAAAGCATATTAAGTGAGTTAAGTTAGACTCTTAGATAGTAAGGAAGTTAACGTTGAACCTTTGGTAACCACAAATATAAAGCCTGCAATGGCAATAAGTACATACCTATCGATAATCACCCTAAATGTAAATGGACTGAATGCACCAATCAAAAGACATAGATTCACTGAATGAATAAAAAAACAAGACCCATCTATAAGCTGCCTACAAGAGACTCACTTTAAACCCAAAGACATACACAGACTAAAAGTGAAATAGATATTTCATGCAACTAATAGGGAGAAAAAAGCAGAAGTTGCAGTACTTGTATAAGACAAAATAGACTTCAAAACAAAGAAAGTCACAAGAAACAAAGAAGGACATTACATAATGATTAAGGGGTCAATCCAACAGGAAGATATAACCATTATAAATATCTATGCTCCCAACACAGGAGCACCTACATATGTGAAACAAATACTAATAGAATTAAAAGGGGGAAGAGAATGCAATGCATTCATTCTAGGAGACTTCAACACTCTACTTACTCTGAAGGACAGATTAACCAGACAGAAAATAAATAAGGAGACAAAGGCACTGAACAATACATTAAAACAGATGGATATAACAGAACTCTACACCCAAAAGTAGCAAACTACACATTCTTCTCAAGTGCACATGGAACATTTTCCAGAAGAGATCATATACTAGGCCACAACAACAGCCTCAGTAAATTAAAAAAGATTGAAATTTTACCAACCAGTTTCTCAGACCACAAAGGTAAGAAACTAGAAATAAGTTACACAAAGAAAATGAAAAATCCCACAAACAGGGAGGCTTCATAACATGCTCCTGAATAATCAATGGATCAATGACCAAATAAAAACAGAGATCAAGCAATATATGGAGACAAATGATGACAATAATTCATCACCACAAAAATCTGTGGGATGCAGCAAAGGCCATGCTAAGAGGAAAGTATATTGCAATACAAGTCTACCTCAGGAAAGAAGAAAAATCCCATATGAACACTCTAAACTCACAATTAACAAAACTAGAAAGAGAAGAACAGATGAGGCCCAAAGTCAGTAGAAGGAGGGACATAATAAAGATTAGAGCAGAAATAAAATTGAGAAGAATAAAACAATAGAATCAATGAAAGCAGGACATGGTTCTTTGAGAAAATAAACAAAATAGATAAACCCCTAGCCAGACTTATCAAGAAAAAAGGAGTCCACAAACATAAACAGAATCAGAAATGAGAAAGGAATAATCACTATGTACACCACAGAAATAAAACGAATTATGAGAGAATACTATGAAAAATTATATGGCAACAAACTGGATAACCTAGAAGAAATGGACAACTTTCTAGAAAAATACAACCTTTCAAGACAGACCAAGGAAGAAGCAGAAAATCTGAACAGACCGATTACCAGCAACAAAATTGAACTGGTAATCAAAAAACTACCTAAGAACAAAACACCTGTACCAGATGGCTTCACTGCTGAATTTTATCAAACATTTAGTGAACCTAATACCTATCCTCATTAAAGTTTTCCAAATAGTAGAAGAAGAGGGAACACTTTGAAACTCATTATATGAGGCCAGCATCACTCTACTACTAAAACCAGGCAAAGACACCACAAAAAAAGAAAATTACAGACCAATATCCCTGATGAACATAGATGCAAAAATACTCAACAAAATATTATCAAACCGAATTCAAAAATACATCAAAAAGATCATCCATCATGATCAAGTAGGATTTATTCCAGGGATGCAAGGATGGTACAACATTCAAAAATCCATCAACATCATCCACCACATCAACAAAAAGAAAGACAAAAACCACATGATCATCCCCATAGATGCTGAAAAAGCATTCAACAAAATTCAACATCCATTCATGATAAAAACTCTCAACAAAATGGGTATAGAGGGCAAGTACCTCAACATAATAAAGGTCATATACGACAAACCCAGAGCCAACATCATACTTAATAGCAAGAAGCTGAAAGCTTTTCCTTTAATATCGGGAAGAAGACAAGAATGCCTCTCTCCCCACTTCTATTCAACATAGTACTGGAGGTCCTAGCCATGGCAATCAGACAACACAAAGAAATAAAAGGCATCCAGATTGGCAAGGAAGAAGTCAAACTGTCCCTGTTTGCAGATGACATGATATTGTACATGAAAAACCCTAAAGAATCCCCTCCAAAACTACTAGACCTGATATCTGAATTCAGCAAAGTTGTGGAATACAAAATTAATACACAGAAATCTGTTCATTCCTATACACTAATGATGAACTAGCAGAAAGAGAAATTAGGAAGACAATTCCATTCACAATTGCATCAAAATCAATAAAATACCTAGAAATAAACCTAGCCAAGGAAGTGAAAGACCTGTACTCTGAAAACTACATGACACTCATGTGAGAAATTAAAGAGGATACCAATAAATGGAAACACGTGCTGTGCTCATGGATAGAGAGGATTAATATTGTCAAAATGGTCATCCTGCATAAAGCAGTCTTCAGATTCAATGCAATCCCTATCAAAATACCAACAGCATTCTTCAATTAACTAGAGTAAATCTTTCTACATATGGTACCACGAAAGACCCCGAATAGCCAAAGAAATCCTGAGAAGGAAGAATAAAGCTGGGGGGATTATGCTCCCCAACTTCAAGCTCTACTATAAAGCCACAGTAATCAAGACAATTTGGTACTGGCACAAGAATAGAACCATAGACCATGGAACAGACTGTAGAGCTCTGATATAAACCTAACCATATATGGTCAATTATTATGTGACAAAGCAGCCATGGACATACAATGGGGAAATGACAGCCTCTTCAACAGCTGGTGTTGGCAAAACTGGAAAGCTACATGTAAGAGAATGAAACTAGATTATTGTTTAACCCCATACACAAAAGTAAACTCGAAATGGATCAAAGATCTGAATGTAACTCAGGAAACCATAAAACTCTTAGAAGACAATATAGGCAAAAATCTCCTGATTATAAGCAGGAGCAACTTCTTCCTGAATGCATCTCCTCAAGCAAGGGAAAGAAAAGCCAAAATGAACATATGGGTCTACATGAAACTAAAAACTTTCTGTATGGCAAAGGACACCATCAACAGAAGAAAAAGGCATCTTACAGTATGGGAGAATATATTTTTAAATGACATATTAGACAAGGGATTAACATCCAAAATATATAAAGAACTCACATGCCTCAACACCCCAAAAGCATATAACCCGATTAAAATATGGGCAGAGGATATAAAGAGACAATTCTCCAAAGAAGAAATTCAGATGGCCAACAGACATATGAAAAAATGCTCCACATCACTAATCATCAGGGAAATGCAAATTAAAGCCTCAATGTGATATCACTTCACAATAGTAAGGATGGCCAACATTGAAAAGACTAAGAACAACAAATGCTGGTGAGGATGTGAAGAAAGGGGAACCCTCCTACAATGCTGGTGGAAATGTAAGCCAGTCCAACCATTGTGAAAAGCAATATGGAGGTTCCTCAAAAAACTGAAAATAGGAATACCATTTGACAGGGAAATCCCACTCCTTGGAGTTTACCCAAAGAATACAACTTCTCAGATTCAAAAAGACATATGCACCCTTATGTTTATTGCAGCACTATTTACAATAGCCAAGATATGGAAGCAACCTAAGTGTCCATCAGTAGATGAATGGATAAAGAAGAGGTGGTACATATACACAGTGGAATACTGTTCAGCCATAAGAAAGAAACAAATCCTACCATTTGCAACAACACGGATGGAGCTGGAGGACATTATGCTCAGTGAAATAAGCCAGGCGGAGAAAGAGAAGTGGCAAATGATTTCCCTCATTTGTGGAGTGTAACAACGAAGCAAAACTGAAGGAACAAATAGCAGCAGTCTCAGAAACTCCAAGAAGGGACTAGTGGTTAACCAAAAGGGAGGGCTGTGGGAGGGTGGGTCGGTAGGTGGCGTGATGGGAATTGAGGCATATTATGTTTAGTATACATGGTCTGGGGTGTCACGGAGAAAATAGTGTAGCACAGAGAAGGTAAACAGTGAATCTGTGGCATCTTACTACACTGATGGACAGTCACTGCATTAGGGTTTGGGTGTGGACTTGATAATATGGGTAAATATAGTAACCACATTGTTTTTTCATGTGAACCTTTCAGAAGAGTGTATATCAATAATACCTTAAAAAAAAAGAAAAGGATTTGAGAGCTGACGATATTGCTTCTTTTCTTTATAGCCCCTTTTAAGCTGTCCTACACCAACTAGGCACTCAATTAAGTCGAATGAATTGAAGCCTTTTATGTTTGGTTCAGGTACTTGTTTAGAATTCAACAAAGAACTTTTATCATATCATTACTGATTGTTTTGTTACAGCTCAGAAAAACTTCAGCAAGGGGTAAATATCTATGTTCTAATAATCTTTATAGTTATTCACATGACAAAGGGCTAGATTGGTTGAAATTAGTGATGCCTCCCTTATTTGGCCAGACTATATTTTAATTCTTTTAATCACTATGGTTAATCAAGAGACATAGACAAATAAGGAGGGGTCACACATACTTTTATTTCCAATAAAATTAAGTGCCCCCAAATATTTAGGTATCATCTGTTCTGTTTTTGGTTTTCTGCTGCTGCTGACTTTCATATTCTAAATCATACCAGAGCCAGCACATGGTTTGGCTTGCTGTGTTGGGTATCAGCACAGAAGGGTTTTGCTTGTAGCTCATGGCAGGCTACCCTGGAGATAACAATATGATTGTTTCATAGGAACGGTCTTTTATTTTCATTCTCAGGGCAGAGGTTACAGATTGGTAATGAAACCTACTTACAATTTCCATGTGGTTTAATCTACCCATGACAAGTTCTCAAAGGATCTCATCCAGGCTGAATCCATTAGATGTTAAATAAAAGGCAAGTTTGTTCCTCAAAGATGAAACAAACATTTGAGAAACAAGCTGGATCCCTAAACAAAGGAACTTTGATCTGAACTTTTGCTATGGTTTTTATTTCCCTCATTAAAGTCATTCAGCTGCTTGACTCAAGAGTAATGATTAAAATATTGGCAAAATAAAAAACCATAGCAAAATATTCCCATGAGAAGGAAATATTGTTGCATGGCCAGTATAAGGTAGGCTTTTGGGGAGTCATCTGAGGATATCCTATAACACAGTCTAATAAATATTGAAGAGTAATTTAATCATTCACTTAATAGATATTGAGCACCTATTTTATAGTGTTGTGCTTGTCAGTGCAGTTACAAAGTTGCTGAAGATATGTTCCAGCTCACAGTCAGGGGAAACAGAGACATTTCCATATGATTACAGTAGTGCAATAATTATGATTATAAAGGAATGTATAAAATCCTATGGAAGTATAGAAAAGCTTTATTTATATTATCATTAGAAGAAATGGAAGAGATCAGTGAAGTTGTCTTAAGATAATCCTTAAATTCTCAAGTATATGTAGAAGTTTGTTTTCAGGCAGAGGGAAGAGTGTAATTTTTAAATTTAAGCATATTTATAACTTTGCCTCTATTCTATTGTGTAATTACTAAAATAATTCAGATAGGTATATTCAGATAAGTAAATAAATTGCATTTTAAGAAAAATTGTAATGTTATATTGTGAAATTGTGATGTGATAATGCTTTGCCTGAAAATAAACTTCTTATTCTCTAATTATTACAATGAATTCAACTAAAATTGTTCTTCCAAATTGAAGAATATTTGGTTGCAAAACCTGTTTTGTTTAGCAGAGAAAAATCTCTCATAGGCATTGTCTCTCTTTGCTGCTCTGGAAATATAATTCTCCAAAGGCTAACCCCACAGTTGCTAATTTCATCATCTCTTTAGTGTTTCTGTTGCAAACTTGGGATATTGCAGCCATGCTTGTCTTCTGCCTAATGTGGCATGAGTGTAGCCTCTGGCAGCTCACTTGGTAGAATTCAAGCTTTTTCACAGCTGGAAGTAGACTGATTGTTTACTTTGTACATAAGAGATTAAGTATCTATAAAAAATGGAACTTTCTTGAAGATCTTCACAACTTTGAGAAACAGAACATACAATTTTAGTATGCTATATGTGGATGTGGCTGTTTATTTTGACAACTGCTGCAGTTACCATTGAAAGCAGCTTGGATCAGAGATAAATGGCATTAGAAGTTTCCAAATAACCCTTTGAAAAAGAACTGATTTCTTATGCAGGAGTCTTTGTAATTGGTTTTTATTTTGATGAAAACTTTAAGATGAAGGGATTGTGGGCAGAGACCAGAGATTATTTTTCTCAATTGATGTGTTATTTTTGTACTGAGGTTCAATGTCAAAGACTTGTGAAATATCCACATCAAATGCCTCTATACATGACACAACCCCAATGTTGGAAATCCAAATGCACTGGGAGCGACTTAAAGTGGTTTTTGAGTTTAGATATATCCCTTTTCTTCTCTGGGGCCTCAGTTTTCATCACCTTTAACATTGTAGAAGGTGTTGGATGGCTAAAGAAGCTCTAAGGCCCTTTTAGTTATAGCATTCTATGATTGTGTTTTTAGGGACAAGTTCAACTTATATTTTCCTAACACTCAGAAAAATAACTCCATATGAATGAATTTAGTATGTCTTAGTGGAAAAGCAGGAAATTTTGAAATCAGATCTGAGTTTAATTTAATAGCTATGTGATGTTTGCCTAGTTATTTAAATCTCAAATCTCCTATTTGTAAAGTGGTGATAAAAGGTTTGTTGTGAGGATTAAATAAAATAATGAATAAAAGTCACTACACAGTGGCTGGCACAAATTAAGCTCTCAAAAAAAAAAAGGTGGTTTCTTCCTTTGTCTTTCAGTTCCAAATGTTTTTTAATTTGAAGAGTAAAAGTCACAGACTCCAAAAAGGACTAGCGGTTACCAAAGGGGAGGGGTGGGGGAGGGAGGGTGGGGAGGGAGGGAGAAGAGGATTGAGGGGTATTATGATTGGCACACATGGTGTGTGTGTGGGATCATGGGGAAGACAGTGTAGCACTGAGAAGGCAAATAGGGACAGTGGCATCTTACTACACTGATGGACAGTGACTGCAATGGGGTATGGGGGAACTAGATAATATGGGTAAATGTAGTAACATTGTTTTTCATGTGAAACCTTCATAAGAGTGTATGTCAATAATACCTTAATAAAAAAAGTAATTAAAAAAAAAAGCAGTGAGCTGTATGTTATCCTGAGCTTTACTGTGTTCAAGCCTGCTCTGATTTACTTGTTCCCTAGTAGTTTTCTAATCCACAACTTTGCTGTTGTGTTGCGAACTATGATTTTCTATGATTCTTGATGAAGATACTGTTGAATCTTGCCTACAATCTCTTAATTACCCAGAATCTTGTTGACCCTGCCCATTTGAGTGTGGATTATACCTATGCTTTGTCATAATCCAGAGTAAATTTGGGAGAATTTATAAAAGAGAAAAAGAATGAGAAACAGAAATATTTAAGGATCAGATAGAGGGGGAGGAAGAACAGAAAGAGTCAATAAAGAAGTAAAAAGATTGACTTAAGAGGCTAATGGAAAAACAGGACTAAGGGAAGAGAATATTTTGAGGCAAAAGATCAAATAAGATTATATATATCACATTATAACTAAAATCTTTGTGGGTAAGAACAATGTTTAACTTACCACTATATCTTTAACATTTATTAAGGCAGCTGGTACTTAGTGGGAAATATATATATATTAGTATATGCATTTCTTTTCTTCCTTCACACTTTTTGACCTATAAAAAGGACTGCATACTTCTTTGAAAGGTTAGTGGGAATGACTATTTCCTCACATTTGGGAATGTACACAGTCTTTGAGATTGCTGATCAAACCCCATATGGAATCTAAACACTTTGCCTGGCATTCTGATCTGACACTACCATGTCTTTCTATCTCTATTTCTAACTATTGCCCTTTGTGCAGCCTACATACTTTAGTTGTACTTTTCACAACTCTCTTGTTATTTAGATCTATTTAGTATTCAATAAAATAAATAATATATGTGATCACAATTATAATTATTATAAGAGTAAGCATTTCTTGAACACCAAATATGGACAGTTATTCACCAGTATCTGTTCTAGGTACTTCATCTATTATTCATTTAATTCTTATAAAAATCTATGAGGGTATTTGTGGATAAAAGTGAAGGTTCCTATGGCCAGGATTCTCACCTGGCCCTGGTTGGCTAGCTTACTACACACGTGTGGGCAATGCGTTGTTATTGACTATATATAAAGAGCCCTGCCCAGTGCTCTGAGTGACACGGTGGCACTGCTGCAAGGCTGCAGGACAGCAGAGCAGAGGATGGAGTGGTGGCAGTGCTGAGGACCGAAGCCCAGAGGATGGCTGTGCGGGCAGAGAGACTCAGAGGCACTGATCGGCTTGCTGCATGCAGACTTGCTCTGAGTGAATGAGATTTTAGTGACTGACATACCACCATGGAAATAAAGTTGGGTGTAACCCTTTCACCCCAAGAATGTTCTACTGTCATTTGTTTGGTCACATCAGATCCATAACAAACTTCCCCTGGGCTGAGTTCTTATGGCCATAAGAATCTTCACTTTATCAGCAGTAATACAGACACTTAAAGAGCAGTTAAGCTGTTCATGCCAAGCTCAAAGCAGGTATTTAGGTTCCTGGGTTGAGAAGAGATTATTTGCTGATGTTTCTGGGTATAGTTAGGAAAGGTGGTTGTTTTGGCATTTGCCTGCTACCTTGTTAGCTGATTTTCACGTGTGTGTGTTTTGCCAATGGGCTTCAGCCCTGGGCAAGTTTGCTGTGGATTCAATGTGACCAAAGAAATTGACAGCAGAATGTTCTTTGGGGTGAAAAAGGGTTTATTACCTGGCTTGTTCTCCGGTGGTAGGTCGAGCACTAGTGTCTCTGCCTCTGCTCAGAGCACTGGGCCGAGCTCTCTATATAGCACAATAATGGCTTATTGCCTAAATGTGTGAAAGTGGTAGCCTAGCAGCAGGCCAGTTACATCATCAGGTGGTTTAAGTTCAGTGAAGATCCTGGCCATAGGAACCCCAGCTTCCCCACAGCAGCCCACAGAGACCTTAGGGCAATAAAACACATATTTTAATAACACCAACATAGGCAAATCTTGTCCATCAGGTAGGATGCAAGCAAGAGAGTGGTCCTGCGATAGGACTGTTGCAGGAAAGGTGTCCTGTCCATGTCTAGTATACCATACTGTTACCCCTCTCGCAATGGAGGTAACTGAGAGTTCCATATGTAGTGGTACTGGAGGTGTATGCACTGGCCATAATGATAAAACAAAACTCCCAGGAAGATGCTCCAACCTTCTGGCCATTCAGGTATACTACTATGGTATTTGTGGGCCACTCTGCTGTTACTCCAGGCATACACAGGAGGCCAGCTTCAAGGCCTTGTTCCCAGGGTGCCAGGAGGGCCAGCCATCATTGGTCCATGCATCAAAATGTCAAAGAACATGTCCACTCAATGGAGTCTCCAGGGTTTAGTGTAGTTGGTGCTGGCAGCAATATATTATTCTGGGGGCCAAACCTTGGCTTCAGTGATTCTTCTTTAGATTGTACTTGCAGTCATATAGGGGAGGCAGCAATATGCGTTAGAATGTCTCTGGGTCTCAGGGTCCCCTTTTGGGGTTACTCATTCTAATGTTGTAGCACTGTCCATAAGCAGACTGACTATCCCAGCAGACTATTGGTGTCTGACTTCAGTCCAGATTTTAAGAAAGTATTGTACCTCTCTAGCATGCCTGCTGTGGTAGGATTGTATGGTGCATTAAACTTCCTTTTGATTTGTAACTGTTGCACACATTCTTGTAATGCATGTCGGTTAAAGTGGTTGCCTTGATCCCTCTCAATTATCTGTGGTTGGTCATAGGCTGCAAAGAGACACTCCAGGCCTCTTTTGGTTGTCTTTTGTTCTCCCCAATGTGTATGAAAAGCAATCAGAAGTCCAGTAGCTGTGTTGTGGATAAAGTGAAGGTTCCCCTGGCCAGGATTCTCACCTGGCCCTGCTTGGCTAGCTCATTACACACATGTGGGCAATATGTTATTATTGACTCTATGTAAAGAGCTCTGCATGACATGGTGGTACAGCTTCAAGGCTGCAGGAGAGCAGAGACAAGACTGGAGTGGTTGCAGCATAGGGGACAGAGACTGAGATGGCTGTGGGGGTAGAGAGGCCCAGAGGCAGAGACTAACTTCCTGCATGCAGACTGGCTCTGAGTGGATATGATTCTATAGATTGACCTGCCACCATGGGAATAAAGTCGGGTATAAACGCCCACCCCAAGAACGTTCTCCTATCATTTCTTTGTCTCATTGAATCCATAGTAAACTTGCCTGGAGCAGAAACCCATTGGCAAGACATGTGTCCACAGAAGTCATGGCATGTTGGTACCCTTCTGACATGGGCTGAGGCCCAATATAGTCTATCTGCCACATGATGAGGAGTATCGTTGTTCTCTCACTCTGCCTAGTCCTGGGCTACAAGTCTGTGACAGATGGTGGAGCTGTGGAGGTACCCCTGTGGAAGGACAGTGACTGTCCATTGCCATTCTTCCCACGTGAAGGCAAACTGTTTCTGACTTTCCTGCTCAATGCCAATGAAAAAGAAGTTATCAGAAGATCTACAACATAATGGTATGTTCCTATCTTGATACCGAGGGTATCCATCAGGTCTGCAATAGAGGGGATGGCAGCATGCATAGGGGGTATGACTTTATTCAGTTCTGTGTAATCCATAGTTGTATACCAGGAGCCATCTTACTTTTTTACTGGCCACACTGGGGAATTAAAAGGACTGTGGGTGGGCTTTATAATACCCACCTTTTCCAGTTCCTGGAGAGTTTCTCCAATTTATTTATGCCATCCAGGCAATTTGTATTGTTTGGTATTAGTCACCCGCCAAGGCACATGCAGAGCTATGGGTGGGTGCCTAGCATGTCCCCTCAGAACTGCCTTCACCACATGTATCCTGTCTGAACTTACCTGTAGTGGTCTGTAACTGTAGACCCTGAAGGGTATCTAACCCCAAAATATTTGGGGGATTGGAGAGATATATACAGTACACTCCTTTTTGGGTAGATGCCCTATTTCCAAAGGGATTTGGTTTGTTTCACTCTAATAGCCTTACCCCCATATCCAACTATAATAACAGGGATCCTGTGAAACTGCTCAGGGTGGCCATAAATCAGCGAACATTCAGCCCCTATGTCTAGCAGAGCCAGGACACTTTGCATGTTCACTGGGGACCAATGGATAGATATTTCAACATGTGGCCTTTGGTTCCCCTACTTTGCTCAGGGCAGGTACCTCAACCTTCCCCTCAATCAAACTGTGTTCCTCAGTCATCTTCCTGTGTTGGTTTGAGTGAGGTTGACTCACTCTCCAGCAGGAAGTTTTGCAAACACACAGGCTGGATTTGTGGCTCTGTCCTCTGTTTCTTTGTTCTTTATGGCTATAACTGCTGCTCTGGTATCAGTTGTTACTATAGCTACAGTAAGATTCAATATAACTTCCCATCTAATTTCCTCTGTCTGCTCTTGCCCATATTAAATCAACCCACATCTGTGTCCTTGTAACCTTCACAGGGCCCTTTAAATTCTTCCTCTGAGTTGCAGAACTTATTTCTTTCCATTCTATCATTCCTTCAGCCTCTCCTAAGTCTGCTACTAAATGGGTAACCTCTTATTGGCTGCCATATGTGAGGGGCAACAATAGCCACTGGAGGCCCAAAGAGGTATGTGGCAGCTGTTTGAAGCACATTTACCATCCCTGCAATAAAAGGCTCCTCATCTGGGTCATAATTCTCTAAACTATAGATAACATTTTTCATGCCTAGCTCCCATAACACCTGTTGGAGCTCAGCATACATCTGCCATCTAGCAAGGCAGTATGGTAAATCACTGTGATTAGGACATACAGCAGGAAGTGCAGCTATAAGCCAATTGAGAAGGTACTGATTTCCTGGAGTCTGATGTGCATTTTGTAATTGCTGCCTCAAGGCAGGATGAACTGACAGGGAAGTCAGTTTTCCTATCTCTGATCCAGACAGCACAATTCCATCCACCCCTAAATTCCACTGATGCAGGAGCCAAGCTGATATTGACTCTGAGGGCTTCTGATGAAACCAGGAGCCCAAATCCACCAGCTCAGCCTTAGTATAGGGGCAGAGCATAGAGAGCTCCGCAACCTGGGGAGGTGGCTGCACCTTTCCTGGAGGAATCCTTGGTTGCTGTGTCTTTATTTTCTTTACAATCACTGGATGTGCTTTCAGTAGAGGAGGGGCCAGTGCCTCCAGCACCACTCCTTCATTCTTTCACAACTCCTCCATTTCCAGGGCTCATGGCACCTTTCTCTCTAGTACTGAGTGCTTCCTCTGGTACGTCCTTTAACTTTCTACAGTCCCTCACAGCAATGCTAGCTCAGTTTTCAATAGCTCTATTACCTTCACCTCAATACCTTGCAGCTGGTGTTCTCTTGTCACCTCTTCCTGTGCTTCCCTCAGGAGTACTTTCTTTTCCTTTTCCTCCTTTAGGGCACCTGGCAGTGCTCCTGTCTCATTCTGTATGGAATCTTTTACCTCTTCCACTGGACCTCGTAGCTCATGTTCTCACACTGTCTCTTTCTGTGCTTTTTGCAGGGGTCTGTCCTTCTCCTTCATGGCCTTTATCTCTTTCACGGTACCTCACAGCAGCACAATTTCATTTTTTAACAAATCTTTTACTTCTTCCACAGCACCTGGCAGCTGGCATTCTTGTGTTGCCTCCTCTTGTATCAATGCCCTTTCATTCTTCAATGAATTCACAGCAGTTTGCAGTGCACATTCTTGTGATGCCATTTCTTGTGTCTTTTTCAGGAGCATGTTCTTCTCATCTGTAGACTTTTTTAATACTGTGAGAAGCAGCCAACCCATAGTTTCTGCTGCCTCATGGGCACTCCATTTCTCAGAGGACCTACTTACTATACCAAGGGCCACTTCTACTGCCTCAGGTGTCACCCCCACCTGCCTCCAGTCCTGGGGTGGGCCCAGCCCTCTAGGAGGCAAGTCACCTTGGACCACATACCCACTGGGGTTCAATAAACTGTCTCCCTGTTCATAGGGGCAGCCTGCTGAAGCACCCCTCCCATAAGGGCAGCCTGTTGTTTTCATTTGTCAACAATGAATCCTGTTGTCATTGCCAATTATCTTGCAATGGGCTTCAGCCCTGGGCAAGTTCACTATGGATTCAGTGAGACTGAGGAATGAAAATGGAATATTCTTGGTGGGGTAAAAGAGTTTTTTACCCAACTTGTTTTCCCAGCGATAGGTTGAACACTAGAATTATGTCTGCAACCAACAGTCTGCAGGTCTGTCATCTTTCTTTGTCTCTGCCTCCATGCAGAGCACTGGGCAGATCTCTTTATATAGTGACTCAGTCAATAATAGCTTATTGCCTACAGGTGTGGAAGCAGTAGCCTAGCAGCAGGCCAGTTATCTCATCAAGTAGTTTAGGTTCAGGTGAGGGTCCTGGTCATAGGAACCGTCACTTTATCCACATGCTTTTTTGGAGGGTCATGCAGTCATTTATGGACTTAAGCACTTTCCTTCATATGGCTCCTCCATCTGCTGGAGTTTTGTCCTCCTCTACTTTTGACTGGTAAATGGGGAGAATAAATGTGGAAGATTGTGTGAAATGCAGGTCTGGAAGTGGCATAATCTCTCTTTTTCTCTATAATTACATTGGTTACAATTTAGTCACATGATCACATCTAACCACTATAGAGAATGGGAAAAGTAGTCTGGTTATTTATCCAGGAAAAGGAAGGAAATTGAATTTTTGGTGGAAGCATTGTATCATCTCTGTCACAATATTATAGATATTTATTAAATGTCTCCCCAAGCAGAATATAAGATCCATGTAAACAGGGATGTTTGACTGTTTTGTTTCCTTTGGTATACCAGTTGCTAAGAGCTATGTCTGAGTATAACTGTTGCCCATAATATTTGCCACAAGAATCATTGAATGAATGTTTTCAGTCTTGTCTGCCACCGTCCCTGCAACTTAAAACTTTCCTGGAATGCAATAATCACTCAATAATGTATTGATTAAATAAATGCATGGTGGTGGTTTTGAAATCAGAGCTGGATTTGAGTTATGACTTTTGCATGATCTGTGTGATATTTGGAAAGTTACTTAACCAGTTTGAACCTCAGTTTTCTCATCTGAAATAGAAAGGGAATGAGAACTTTTCCATTAATAACTCAATAATCCTATGAGATTATGATTGTGTGAACCCATGGGATTATTGTGTTATATGCAACATATAAAGTGCTTAATCCAGTGTATCATACATCATAAGTTCTCCATATATGGTAGCTATTTTTACTCATTTAAACCATATTATACTTTGAATTCTGATTGATTCATTTTGTTTACAGTGGTTCAGTTCACATAATTTCATTTCTTTTTAATTTACTGAAATGATAAAGGCATAATTTTAGAAAACTACATATGGATTCCTTCAATTAATCATTTCTTCATCAATTAATTCAGCCATTTATAACCCATCTATTCTATTTAAGTTACTTTGTTACATAATATGAGGAGATAAGGAAAATGTATAACCAATTGCAATGTTTAATTATTTTTATACAGCCTAATTAGTTCCATAGTTATCCAAGGATAAATATGGGAGAGATTTTCTTATTTTTTTATTTTAAGAAAATATAATTAGTGTCTGAGTATTAAGAGACACTCATTCATGGAAATTCCACAGAAATCATTTAATACAACTGCTCTTCCCATCATTATTTATATCTTCTTAGTCTATTACCTTATCTCAAGATCTAAAACATTTGTTTTTTGAAATAATATGTAGTTTGACAGTAGTAGTATAGAAATGACCTGAGATATTTAGCCATTGCATTATAAGTTTATTTTCCTGCACATATATGTAAAGTAGAAAATATGTCATCACTTCAGTGAATTGAAAAAAGAACTGGAGTATTATCTGCGTAGTCAGCTGATAAAAATTTTAAAGTCAAATGTCGTCCATTCTTCAAGGACTAACTCAGATCCCACCAACCACAAGAGACCTTTCTAATAAATTCATCTCTCACCAACCCATTCTTTCTTTTATCTTGTGCAGTATACAGTTTGTTACTTATTTATTCTATAATTTTTGGCATATATTAAATAAATCCTCTCAAAGTTAGAATAAGCTATTCAGAGCAAAAACCATATCTTACGCTTGTGTTTTTTTGGAATTTTGTATTGACTGGACATGTAGATACTTAGTTTAAATTCTTTGAATCACAAACTTTATAGGATACTTAGAGATCATCTTGTTCAACTTTCTGTTCAAAAGAATATCCCTTTTTACAGAAAAGCTGAGGAATGATCATCTGACCTCTGCTTTAACTGCCTCTCATGAAAAGGAGAGCACTTTCTAGGGCAGCTTACTTCACTGTCAGATAGTTATGTTCATTAGATGTTTAGTTTTTCATATTTTGAGCTGAAATCTGTCCACTGTAAGATCTTCACATTTTTAAAGAGTTGTATCTCTGTTTTTTTTTTTTTTTGTTAAACATTAGAAGTCTCTACTGTGTTGTGGATGTGAAGACAAATTTGTTATTGTCACTTCTTTTCTCAGCTTTTCCTCATTCAGTATGCATCCTAGATGACTCAAGAAGGTAATAATTCTCTTCTATGTAAATAGTCTAATTTGTGTCTCCCTTAAACCTTGATTCCTGAAGTGGAGCAAAGTGCTTCAGCTGTGGTCTGATCATTACAAAATTCATTAAAACATTATTTTATGTGTTCAAGGTAATGTACATCTATCAGTGTTGTCATAAGTTGTTTTTTTAATATTAACCATAATTTTGAGATTTTTTTTCACATTTCCTTCAACTAGGCTAGATGTACAT
This sequence comes from Manis pentadactyla, assembly GCF_030020395.1. NCBI lineage: Eukaryota > Metazoa > Chordata > Mammalia > Pholidota > Manidae > Manis > Manis pentadactyla. The sequence continues at coordinate 39,558,200 of NC_080022.1, read as the reverse complement.
TTGTGAAATTGAATTTTTTTTTTTTCACAAGCTAAGTACTGGGCTCTTAGTTAATTTTGGCCTAACATCTTTGCTTATGAAGAGTGTTTGAACCTTGAGTTTGACATTTGTGTTCATGGCTAGCCCTTCTTTTTTTTATTGAAGCATAGTTGATATATAATCTTATATTTGTCTCAAGTATCCAACACAGTGGTTCAGCAGTTACACACATTATTAAATCTCCACCCCAACTAATGCAGTTACTATCTGTCAACACAGGAAGATATTACAGAATCATTCACTATATTCTCCATGCTGCACTACCATCCCCATGATCAACTTATATTATGATTGAGAATTTTTGTGCCTCTTTATCCCCCTCACCCTCCCTCTCATCCACCCCAACCCCTTTCCCATGGTAACCACCAGTCACTTCTCAGGTCTATGAATCTACTGCTGTTTTATTCATTTTGTTTTGTTTTGTTTTCAGATTCCACAAATAAGTGAAATCATATGGTACTTGTCTTTCTGCACCTGGCTTATTTCACATAGCATAATAACCTCTAGATACATCCATGTTTTCACAAATGGCAGGATTTCTTTCTTTTTTATAGCCCTCCTATCTTTGAAACATCTGAAAAAATTTATGAAATAAACATTCATTTTCTCTAAGTTTTGAATAAAATCTTTGAACTTACTTGAGTTATTTATTCCTGGGACATTTTAAAATTTAATATTGCCATGTTTGAAAGTTGCTACTTCTTGATTTTTATCATCTTTTCTGTTGTATTCTCTTATTATCATTGGTCCACTTACAAGAGAAATGTACTGCCATGAATAGGATACAGGAATTAGAGGAATAACAACATCTCATTATTTATCAAGCTTTGTCGATATCTCATTTTCATCTCACTCACTATCTCCACTGTTATTCCTTAGTTCAGAACCTCTTTATCTCTCATATAGACTATTAAGTCAGCCTTCTAACTTCATTTTCTGTACAGGCTCATACCTTCTCAATCCATTGTTCATATTATTGCCATAGAGGTCTTTATTGTACAAAGCACAACTTACAATTTCACAGCCTAAGATCCATTAATAATTTCAACTGTTTATGGAATAAAGTACACATTTCTTAATAAATATATTAGTTTCTCTATAATCCGACTTTGATGCAACAATCCAGGCTGTTCTCTTAAATCTTTGGACCTTGCTATTTCAAAGTAACCTATCTTTCCTTTCCTATTCCAACTTCCAATCTTGGCTGCTTGGTAGACACCCACTCAAGACTCAGTTCAGGTATCACTTGTTACCTCAAAAGGTAACCTTTCTCTAGTTTCATACCTTTGTGGTTAGAAAGGGTGCTTGATACAATTTTGATATTCTTGATTTTATTGAGATTTGTATATAAACCTTGTTACCTTTCTCTAGGAAAACTGGATTCTTCCCTCACCTTACCCAACACAGGAGGTTTATTCTTTCTCTAAGTCTCTATTCTACAGTGGGCATACATCTACCAGAGAATGTAAAACACTTAATCATACTTGTTTACTTGTCCACTTCACCTGCCTATATTCTGTGAAGGACGGCCTAAGTCTTACTCATTTTTAGGTCTCCAGCACCCAGCACAGTGCCTGGCACAGAATGGATACTCAGTAAATGCTGAGGGAAATTAATGAGAACCACCAGAAACTTTGATAGGCTATGGTTTGGAGAATACTGTGCTGGGACTCTTTGAATGTTGAATCTGGCAGAAATAGATTAAGAAAACCAGCCAGATGTTGTTTTCAAGGGTTCTGTTTTTAGCATGTAAATTAAAATTTCATTTAGAAGTATAAGTCTAATTTAGGAATCAGAATACAGTTGTAGAGCTTGACAAGATTACATATGCAAATTCTCCAAAGGCCAATCTATCATGCCTTTCTGAAAGAGTGCAATCTAGGTGGAAAGAGAATGGTCTCTGAGTTTGCATCCCAGATTCCTTGCTCTTTAAGCCCTCCTGCTTCCTTGTTCAGGCACTACAACGTGACCTACAGTGCTCAAGTTATCCCAGAGGCAGCTTTCTCCTTTTCTCTCTGTGAAAATGCCTGGACCCCAAGGCTAGATTTTACTTTGCCCTTCCTCAAATCCATCAGGGACAGGTTTTTACTAACTTCAGGATAAAAACTAAGTTTAGTGTACCATATTAGCCTTTCATGATATTGTCCCTGTCTCCCTCTCCAGACTCCCAACTTGCTCCTCCATACATATTCTTCATGGAACTTATTTTCACTTTTCCTTAATGGCTAATATTTGCACATATTTTAAAGGTGTGCAGAAAGTTTATATGTTGCTTCTCTGTACTTTGTGGAGCACCTTGCACTTACTGCTCTTTTCTAATATTTCTCATATTATACTATGAAGTAGGGCTTTACTGCTTTGCCTCTCCCACTAATGTTCTTGACCAAAAGGAAGTTTTAATATTTATATTTGTTTTACAAGAACCTAGAAGAGTGGATGCATAGTAGTTATAAATGACTACTTTATTACATGATTTAATGACTCCATATCCATAGCTCAGGAGACAAAGAAATTGCTCCCTCTTGGTATGGAATAGAAAAATATACTTTTTGTTTTTAACAATGAATTTTAAGTTGTATTATAAATATTTTTATGTATATAGATGTTATAAAATATGCACATTTGTGTGTTTACAGATATTAAGATATAATTGATATCCAATATTATATTAGTAACTGATTCTACATATGTATACATTGTGAAATGGTTTCCATAAGCCTAGTTACCATCTGTCTCCTCACAAAGCTAATACAGTATTACTGACTATATTACTTATGCTGTATATCACATCCCCATGAACTTTTTTAATAAATGCTCATGTGTATTTCTTAATCACCTTCAGCCATTTTGCCCCTTCTTATAAAGCCCCTCCCCTTGGCAATGACCAGTCTGTTCTCTGTTTCTATGAGTCTGAGTTTTGTTTTGTTTTTCTTTTTAGATTCCACATATAAGTGAAATCATTTCATATTTATCTTTGTCTATCTGACATTTCAGTTATCTTAGTATTCTCAAGTCCATCAATGTTTTTCAAATGGCAATGTTTCACTGTTTTTTGTTGTTGTAGCAGAGTAGGATTGTTTTGTATATATACCATATCTTTATCCATTCATCTGTCAATGGACACTTAGGTTGTTTTCATATCTTGGCTACCATGATTGATGCTTCAGGGAATGTAGGGGTTTATATATATATTTCTTTCAGATATATATGTTTTATTTACTTTGGATAGATACCCAGCACTGGAATTACTGGATCATATTATAGATTTTTGTTAAAATTTTTTGAGGAACATATATACTGTTTTCCATAGTCGCTTTGCCAATTTACATTCCCATCAACAGTGCATGAGGGTTCTCTTTTCTCCATATCCTTGCCAACACTTGTTATTTCTTGTCTTTTTTGATAATAGCCATTCTTATGGGTGAGTGTAAGGTGATATCTCATTGTGGTTTTGATTTGCATTTCCCTGATGAGTAGTGATGCCGAGTGTCTTTTCATGTGCCTGTTGGTCATCCTTATGTCTTCTTTGAAAAAAACATTTATTCAAATACTCTGCTCATTTTTTAATCAGGTCATTTTCTTGTTGTTGAGCTGTATGAATTCTTTATATAGTTTGGATATATTAACCCTTTACTGGAGATATCATTTGCAAATATATTCTCCCATTCAGTAGGTTGTGTTTTCATTTTGTTGATTATTTCCTTTGCTGGGCAAAAGCTTTTTAATTTGATGTATTCCCATTTGTTTATTTTTTATTTAATTTCCCTTGCCTTGGAGTCAGATCCAAAAAAAACATTGCTAAGACTGATATGAAGGAGCTTACCGCCTATGTTTTCTTCTAGGAGTTTTATGGATTCAGGTCTTACATTCTTGTCTTTGATCCATGTTGTTAATTTTTGTATATGGTATAAGATAGTGGTATAATTTAATTCTTTCCATGAAGTCCAGTTTTTCCAACACCATTTATTGAAGATATTGCTTTTTTCTTCATTATATATTCTTATTCCTTTGTCATACATTAATTGACCATATATGCATGGTTTATTTCTGGGCTCTCTAGTTCCATTGATCTATGTGTCTATTTTTATGCTAGTACCATTTGTTTTGATTACATAGCTGTGTAGTATAGCTTGAAATCAGGGAGCATGGTATCTCCTGCTTTATTCTTTCTCAAGATGCCTTGGCTATTTGAGAAGTATTGTTGTTTCCTGCAAATATTAGGATTATTTGCTCTAGTTCTGTGAAAAATACCATTGTTATTCTGATAGTGATTGCATTGAATCTGTAGATTGCTTTGGGTAGTATGGCTATTTTACCAATATTAATTATTCCAGTCCATGAGCATGGAATACCTTTCCATGTTTTTGTGTTGTTTTCATTTTCTTTCATCAATGTTTTGTCATTTTCAGAGTACACGTCTTTCACCTCCTTGGTTAAATTTATGCCAAGGTATTGATGCACTTGTAAATGGAATTGTTTTCTTATTTTCTTTTTCTCCTCTTTTGTTATTTGTATATAGAAACACAAAAAACAGATTTCTGTATATTGATTTTGTATCCTGTGACTTTACTGAATTCATTTAGGATTTCTAATAAATTTAGGTGTAGTTTTTTGAGTTTTCTATGTATAGTATCATGTCATCTGCAAATAATGACAATTTTACTTCTTCCTTACCAATTTGGGTGACATTTATTTCTTTTTCGTGTCTGATTGCTATTACTAGGACTTCTAGTACTATGTTGAATAAAAATGGTGAGAGTGAACATCTTTGTCTTCTTTATTTTAGAAGAAAAACTTTCAGATTTTCATCACTGAGTATGTTATTTGTTTTGTTTGTCACATATGGACTTCATTATGTTGAGGTATGTTTCCTCAATGTATGTATGCATACTCACTATGTTGAGAATTTTTATCATGAAAGGATGTTAAATTTTGGTCAAATGTTTTTTCAGCATCTATTGAGATGACCATATGGTTTTTGTGTTTATTTTTGTCAATGTGATGTACCACATTGATTGAGCTGTGGATATTGAACCATCTTTTCATCTCTGGAATAAATTCCACTTGATTGTGGTGAGTGATTCTTTTAATGTTATTTTTGAATTTGGTTTGCTAATATTACATTGAAGATTTTTGCATCTATGTTCATTAGGAATGTTGGTCTGTAATCTTTTTTTCTGTGGTATCTTTGTCTCATCTTTATCAAGGTAATTCTGGCTTTGTGGAATGAATTTGGGAGCATTCCTTCCTTTCCCATTTTTTGTGATTTGTTTAGGAAGGATAGCTACTAATTCTTTCTTAAATGTTTGGTAAAATTCTTCAGTGAAGCACTCTGGTCCTGGAATTTTGTTTGCATGGAGTATTTTGATTATTGATTCGATATCATTGGTAGTAATTGATCTGTTGAGATTTTCTGTTTCTTCTTGGTTCAGTCTTAGAAGATTGTATGTTTCTAGGAATTTATCCATTTCTTGTAGATTATTCCATTTAATGACATATAATTTTTCACAGAACTCTGTTATGAGCCTTTGAATTTCTGTGGGTCAGTTGTAATGTCCTTTGCATTGCTGATTTTGTTTATTGTAGTTCTTTTTCTTTTTTCTTGATGAGTCTGGTTAAAAGTTTGTCAATTTTGTTTATCTTTTTAAAGAACCATCTCTTAGTTTCACTGATTTTTTTTCTATTGCTTTCTTAGTGTCTCTTTCATATATTTCCCCTCTGATCTTTATTGTGTCCTTCTATTACTATCAGTTTGCTCTGTTCTTTTTCTAATTAGTTTACTTTTGTAAGGTTAGAGTGTTTATTTGCTATGTCTGTGTCTTGAGGTAGGACCTGTATCTCTATGAATGTCCCTCTTAGAACTTCTTTTGCTGTATCCCACAGATTTTGAATGCTGTCCTTCTGTTTTTCTGTGTTTCCTCTTTAATTTGTTCATTGACCCATTTGTATTTTAGTAGTATGTTGTTTAACCTACATATGTTTTTGTTTTTTTCTATTTTTTTTCATGTGATTTCAAGTTTCATACCTTTGCGGTCAGAAAGGGTGCTTGATACAATTTTGATATTCTTGACTTTATTGAGATTTGTCTTGAGGCCTAACATGTAATCTATCCTGGGGAATGTTCCATGTGCACTTGAGAAGAGTGTGTATTCTGTTATTTTTGGATGGAATGTTCTGTGTATCTCTATTAAGTGCAACTGGTCTAATGTGTTGTTCTTTGACAACACTGTTTTCTTATTGGTTTTCTTTCTGGATGATCTACCTATTGATGTAATGTGGTATTGAAGTCCCCTACTATTATTATATTATGTCAGTTCCTCCCTTTATGTCTGCTTTTGCCTTATATATTTAGGTGCTTCTATGATGGTTTCATAGATAATTACAATTGTTATATCCTCTTGTTACACTGATCCCTTTATCATTATGAAGTGCCCTCATCTCTTGTTACATTCTTTGTTTTAAAGTCTTTTTTGTCTGATATAAATACTGCTATTCCAGTTATTTTTTTGCTTCTTCTATTTGTGTGAAATATCTTATTCCATCTCTTTACTTTCAATCTATGTGTGTCTACGTCTCAAGTGAGTCTGTTGTAGGCAGCATATAAATGGGTCTTCTTTTTTATCTATTTAGCTACCTATGACTTTTGATTGAAGCATTTAGTCCATTTACACTTAAAGTAATTGCTGATAGGTATGTGCTTATTGACATTTTGTTAGTTCTTTTCTGGCTGATTTTGTAGTTCTTATCTTTCTCTTTCTCTTGTGATTTGATTATTTTCTTTAATGTTATGATTTGATTCACTTTTTAAAAATTTTTGTGTATTATAGGTGTTTGGTTTGTTGTTACCATGAGATTCATATATAGCATCATATGTATATATAATTCTCTGTATTAGGTTGATTATTGCTTAAGTTTGAACACATTCTAAAAGCACTACCCTTTAATTTTTCTCCCTCATATTTTATGTATATGATTCATATTTTGTATATATTTTTTGTGATTCCCTTAAATAATTTTTTAGATTTAATTGATTTTACTATTTTTGTCTGTATACTTCATACTTGCTTTTAAGTGATTGATCTACTACCTTTACTATATGTCTTTCAGTGAAATTTTTACTTTTCTAATTTTCTCCTAGTTATGGCCTTTTCTTTTTGCTTAAATTTTTTGTAAGGCCAGTTTAGTGATGCAAACCTCCTTTAACCTTTGTTTGTCTGGGAAACTTTGCATCTCCTTAATTCATGAATGATAACCTTACCAAGTAGAGTATTCTTTGTAGGATGTTTTTCTTTTCAGTACTTTTATTATATCATGCCACTCCTTTTTGGCCTGCAAAGTTTCTTTTGAACAATAAGCTGACAACTTTAGGAATTTCCCTTATTCTTAACTACTTGTTTTTCTCTTGCTGTTGTTAAGATTCTCTTTAACTTTAATCTTAGACATTTTAATTATTATTTGTCTTGGTGTGGAACTCTTTGGGTTCATCTTCTTTGGGATTCTCTGTGATTCCTGGACATGGCTGTCTGTTTACTACCCTAGGTTATAAAAATTTTCAGCTATTACTCATTTAAGTATGTTTTGTGCTCCTCTTTTCTCCTTTTGGGACCCCAATAATGTGAATGTTAGTATGCTTGATGTTGTACTAGAGATCTCTTAGCTATCCTCATTTTTAAGATTCTTGTTTCTTTTTGTTGTTAAGCTTGGAATGATATCCATTACCCTGTCTCCTACACAGCTGATCCATTCTTGTGCATCCTCTAATCTGTTGTCAATTCCCCCTCGTGTTTTTTCATTCCAGTTATATTCTTCATCCCTGATTGATTCTTTTAAATATTTTCTCTCTTTTTTGAAGTTCTCCCTGAGTTCACCTACTCTTCTTTTAAGTCTGGTGATTATCTTTATAACCGTAACTTTGAGTTCTTTCTCAAATATTGTTTAACTTAATTTCATTCAGCTCTTTCTGAAGTTTTGTTTTTTTTGTTTGTTTGAGCATATTCCTCTGTCTTGTAATTTAACTTTTTGTGTTTGCTTCTATGTATTAGGCAGAACACTTACCTTTCCAATCTGGATGTAGTGGGATTTTTTTAGGAATGTACCCTGTGTAGACTGTGTGTTTCTGGTGCCTTTGGCTGGCTGACTGAAGTTGTATCAGGTACAGGCCGGGGGTCCTTGAGAACTCTGCACTGCCTGGTGGGACAATTGGAGCTAAAGCAGGAGTGGGTTGGGGGTGTCCTGGTGTTGGATGCACTGGTGCTGCCTTGGTGGAACTGGTATAACTTGGGTGGAAATGGGTGGGTGGTGAGGCCACTTTGGTGGAACATCTGTAGATGGTGTGGACTAGGGGCCTTGGACTCACTGAAGTAGCAGGTTGGCTAGTGTGCCTGGACCCTGGTGCTGTGTGTATTATCAAAGTGGAGGGTGAACATAAGCGATCACATTTGCTAGCACCTCTAATCCTAGAGAGAGTCCCAGTGAGTCCCCCACTGTTTGGCAGGTGCTCTAATTTTAATAACTAGGCTTCCTTTACTTATGTTCTAGTTGCCCTTTAAACCCTGTTTTTTTTTCCTGTGCCTGAGGGCAGGCAAATCTATGCATGGGTCCCACAGTGATATTCCTCCCCATTGCAGTTCCTTGCACTGGGGTTGGAGTTCCTGTTACCATGTCTTCGTCTCCTATCTTTCCATATGTGGGCTCTCTATCCCTTAATTGTTCAGAAGTATTAAATCAGCCCTCAGTTCTACTTCAGGAGAAATTAATTGCTCTATATGAAGGTACAAATTTTGTATGTTGGAGGAGATGAGTTCAGGGTTTTCTATGCTGTCATCCTGGGCCCCCTTCTCCCATTGTTTCTTTATTGATTTTCTGTCTGGACATTCTAACACTGATGTAAGTGGAGTGTTGAAATCCCCTGCTTTTATGGTATTCTTAATTTCTCCCTTTAGGTCTGTTAATATTTGCTTTATATATTTAGGTGCTCCTATGTTGTATACATATATATTTATAAATATTGTAACTTCTTGCTGCATTGACTCCTTATTATGTGATATCTTTTTGCCTTTTGTTCCAGCCTTTTAAAGTTTATTTTGTCTGATATGAATATAGCAACACAAACTTTCTTTTTCATTTCCATTTGCGTGGAATATCTTTTCCCATCTCTTCACTTGCAGTCTGTTTGTGTCCTTGTGAGTCTCTTGCAGGCAGTCTATAGATGTTTCTTGTTTTTTTATCCTTTTAGCCATATTGTATCTTTTGATTGAAGAATTAGTCCTTATACAATTAAAGTAATTATTTATGGGTATGTACATATTGCCAGTTTGTTAATACTTTTCTGGCTGATTTTGTAGTTTCTCTCTTCCTTTTGTCTATTTATATTTTCAATTTTGTTTGATGACTTTTAAGTGTTATTTTTAGTTTCCTTTATCATTTTCTTTTGTGGATTTGCAACAAATTTTTGCTTTATGTTTACCATGAGGTTCACATATATCATCCTATGTATTTGAAACCATTTTAAGTTGCTAGCAGTTTAAATTTGAACACATTCCAAAACTCAAAACCCTACATTTTTACTCACCCAACCATGTTTTTTTTATTAAGGTATCACTGATATACAATCTTATGAAATTTTTGCATGAAAAACATTCTGGTTCCTACATTCACACATATTATCAAGTCCCCTCCATACCCCATTGAAGTCACTGTTCATCAGTGTAGTAAGATGTCACAGAGTCACTACCTGTCTTTTCTGTGCTACACTGTCTTCCCTGTGACCCCAGACACACCATGTGTACCAATCACAATAATCCTCAATTCCCTTTTCCCTCCCAACCCATCCCCTTTTGTAATCCCATTTGGAGTCTGTGAGTCTGCTGCTCTTTTTGTTCCTTCAGTTTTGCTTTGTTGCTATAGTCCACTAATGAGGGAAATCATTTGCTACTTGTCTTTCTCCATCTGGATTATTTAACTGAGCATAATACCCTCTAGCTCCATCCATGTTGTTGCAAATAGTAGGATTTGTTTTCTTTTTATGGCTGAATAATATTCCATTGTGTATATGTACCACCTCTTCTTTATCCATTTATCTACTGATGGACACTTAGGTTGCTTCCATTTCTTGGTTATTGTAAATAGTGCTGTGATAAACATAGGGGTGCTTATGTCTTTTTGAATCTGAGAAGTTGTTTTCTTTGCGTAAAATCCTAGGAGTGGAATTCCTGAGCCAAATGGTATTTGTAATTTTAGTATTTTGAGGAGCCTCCCTATTGTTTTCCACAATGTTTGAACTAATTTACATTCCCACCAGCTGTGTAGGAGGGTTCCCCTTTCTCCGCATCCTCCCCAGCATTTGTTGTTCCCAGTCTTTTCTATGTGGGCCATCCTAACTGGTGTGAGGTGATATCTCATTGTGGTTTTAATTTGAATTTCCCAGATAATTAGCAATGTGGAACAACTTTTCATGTGCCTGTTGGCCATCTGAATTTTTTTCTTTGGAGGAGTGTCTGTTCATATCCACCCATTTTTTAATTGGGTTATCTGCTTTTTGGGTGTTGAGGCTTGTGAGTTCTTTATATATTTTGGATGTTAACCCCTTGTCGGATATATCATTTACAAATATGCTCTCCCGTACTGTAGGATGCTTTTTGTTCTACTGATGTGTGCTTTGCAGTACAGAAACTTTTTAGCTTGATGTAGTATCAGTTGTTAATTTTTTGCTTGTTTCTCTTGCCCAAGGAGATGCATTCAGGAAAATGTAGCTCATGTTAATATTCAAGAGATTTTTGCCTATGTTTTTTTCTAAGAGTTTTATGGTTTCATTATTTACATTCAGATCTTTGATCCATTTCAAGTTTACCTTTGTGTATGCAGTTGGACAATAATCTAGTTTCATTCTCTTACATGTAGCTGTCAAGTTTTACCAACAGCAGTTGATAAAGAGGCTGTCATTTCCCCATTGTATATCCATGGCTCCTTTATCATATATTAATTGACCATATATGCTTGGTTTATATCTGGTCTCTCTATTCTGTTCCACTGATCTATGGGTCTGTTCTTTTGTCAGTACCAAATTGTCTTGATTATTGTGGCTTTGTAGTAGAGCTTGAAGTCAGACAGCATAATTCCCCATCTTTATTCTTCCTTCTCAGGATTGCTTTGGCTATTCAGGGTCTTTTGTGGTTCTGTATGAATTTTAGAACTTTTCCCCCTAGTTCATTGAAGAATGCCATTGGTATTTTGATAGTGGAATGCCATTGGTATTTTGAAAGGGATTGCTTTAGACAGGACAGACATTTTGACAATATTAATTCTTCCTATCCAGGAGCATGAATGTATTTCCAGTTTTTGGTAGTTTCTTTAGTTTCTCTCATGAGTGTCCTATAGTTTGCAGGGTATAGGTCTTTCACCTCCTTGGTTAGGTTTATTCCTAGGTGTTATATTCTTTTTGATGCAATTGTGAATGGAATTGTTTTCCTGATTTCTCTTTCTGCTAGCTCATTGTTAATATATAGGAATGCAACAGATTTTTGTGTATTGATTTTGTATCTTGCAACTTTGCTGAATTCAGATATTAGTTCTAGTAGTACTGGGGTGGATTCGTTAGTTTTTTTAATGTATAATATCATGTTATCTGCAAACAGTGACAGTTTACTTCCTTACCAATCTGGGTGCATTTTACTTCTTTGAGTTGTCTGATTGCTGTGGCTAGGACTTCCAGTACTATGTTGAATAAAAGTGGTGAGAGTGGGCATCCTTGCCTTGTTCCAGATCTTAAGGAAAAGCTTTCAGTGTCTGGCTATTAAATATGAAGTTGGCTGTGGGTTTGTCATATATGGCCTTTATTATGTTGAGGTACTTGCCCTCTATACCCATTTTGTTGAGAGTTTTTATCATGAATGGATGTTGAACTTTGTTGAATGCTTTTTCAGCATCTATGGAGATGATCATGTGGTTTTTGTCCTTTTTGTTGATGTGGTGGATGATGTTGATGGATTTTTGAATATTGTATCATCCTTGCATCCCTGGAATAAATCCCACTTGATCATGATGGATGATCTTCTTGATGTATTTTTGAATTCAATTTGCTAATATTTTATTGAGTAATTTTGCATCTATGTTCATAAGGGATATTGCTGTGATATTCTTTTTTTGTGGTATCTTTTATTGGTTTTGGTATTAGAGTGATGCTGGCCTCATAGAATGAGTTTGGAAGTATTCCCTCCTCCTTTTTGGAAATCTTTAAGGAGGGTCAGTATTAGGTCCTCTTTAAATGTTTTCTAAAATTAAGCAGTGTAGCCATCCAGTACAGGCAGGGATTTTGTTCTTAGGTAGTTTTTTGATTACCAGTTCAATTTCGGTGCTGGTAATTGGTCTTTTGAGATTTTCTATTTCTTCCTGGGTCAGCCTTGTAAGGTTGTATTTTTCTAGAAAGTTGTCCATTTCTTCTAGGTTATCCAATTTGTTTGTTTATAATTTTTTATAGTATTCTTTTTTTTTTTTTTTTTTTTAGATAATTATTTTTTATTGAAGGGTAGTTGACACACAGTATTACATTACATTAGTTTCAGGTGTACAACACAGTGATTCAACATTTATATACATGATAATTCTAAGTACCAGCTATCACCATACCAAGTTGTTACAATATTTTGACTATATTCCTTATGCTATACATTACATCCCGGTTGCTTATTTATTTTACAATTGGAAGTGTGTACTTTTTCTTGGTTGTTGTTGTTAGGGCATCTCTCATATTTATTGATCAAATGGTTGTTAACAACAATAAAATTCTGTATAGGGGAGTCAATGCTCAATGCACAATCATTAATCCACCCCAAGCCTAATTTTCGTCAGTCTCCAATCTTCTGAAGCATAACGAACAAGTTCTTACATGGAGAACAAATTCTTACATAGTGAATAAGTTACATGGTGAACAGTACAAGGGCAGTCATCACAGAAACTTTTGGTTTTGCTCATGCATTATGAACTATAAATAGTCAGTTCAAATATGAATACACATTTGATTTTTATACTTGATTTATATGTGGATACCACATTTCTCTCTTTATTATTTTTAATAAGATGCTGAAGTGGTAGGTAGATACAACATAAAGGTAGAAAACATAGTTTAGTGTTGTAAGAGAGCAAATGTAGATGATCAGGTGTGTGCCTGTAGACTATGTGTTAATCCAAGCTAGACAAGGGCAATAAAACATCCACATATGCAGAAGATTTCTCTCAGAACAGGGGGGGTGAGGTTCTAAGCCTCACCTCTGTTGATCCCCAATTTCTCACCTGATGACCCCCCTGCGACTGTGCCTGTCTTAGGTTGTTCCTCCCTTGAGGAATCTTACCCGTCTCTGGCTAACCAGTCATCTTCCGGGGCCACACAGGGAAATGTTAAGTTGGTAAGTGAGAGAGAAGCCTTATTGTTTGAAATGGTTAGCTTTTTATTTCTTTGCATATTTATGCCCTGTGGCTTCTATGCCCAGCATTTGTCTTGAGGTATCTTTACCACTTGGAGGAGTTATGATACTCGGTAAATTTGATATGAGGCACGAATTCTATTTAAGAATTCGTTGTAATTAGGAAGGAAGAAGAAAAGCTATAGAAGTAGCAGGCGGGAGAAAACATGGGAAGATTGATTATTTCTTTGACATATCTTCTTGTAGAGTAACTTCAGCATGTATATATTTTAAGCTACTACTTAAATTGCGCACACACATTAACATAATAGGAGTATAGTTACATAACCAAAGCATACCTGTAATTACCAGCCATCTCCAGTGAAACCAAGAAAACCAGTTAGGCACCCTAGGCATTTGTGAAAACTTATCAATGATATGATGGTTATTATCTAACTGAATTTGAATAGTTTGAGAAAAATCAGACAAATTAAAACAACCCATTCCTGGGCACTGTTCACATCCCATATGTTCTTTTAACAGTAAATAGTCTGTAGTTGTAAGATTTTGGAGCGCTACAATTTGCACTTCTCCTAATTCTTGGTTGAGTTCCAACAGTATAGATCCAGTCAAATTTGTTGTTTTACTGTATGCACAGGCCAGCTTAGATATCTCCTTCATTCCCATGGCAAGTCCAGGAGCTGGTGGGATGAGTGCATCTACAGCTGTAGCAGTGCGTGGATCTTTGTTGGGGTTTTTTGATGATCATCTTCTGGCATGAGTCTTCCCGAGAGTGCTGATGTTGGAAGTTCTCTTTCATATCGTTTCTTAGTTCATTTTCGGGGTAGCCAAATTAGGCTTTGATCCTCTGTATAAACACAAACAGACCCTTTGCCTACACTTTTATATGTCCTTTATATCATTGTGTAGAACTCATTAGAGGTCACCACATAGGAACTGCATTTTTTTTTTTTAATCATTAATCTACACTTACATGACGAATACTTTGTTTACTAGGCTCTCCCCTATACCAGGTCCCCCCTATATACTCCTTTACAGTCACTGTCCATCAGCATAGCAACCTGTTGTAGAATCACTACTTGTCTTCTCTGTGTTGTACAGCCCTCCCCTTTCTCCCACCCCGCTATGGATGCTAATCTTAATACCCCCCTACTTCTCCCCCCCTTATCCCTCCCTACCCACCCATCCTCCCCAGTCCCTTTCCCTTTGGTACCTGTTAGTCCATTCTTGAGTTCTGTGATTCTGCTGCTGTTTTGTTCCTTCAGTTTTTCCTTTGTTCTTATATTCCACAGATGAGTGAAATCATTTGGTATTTCTCTTTCTCTGCTTGGCTTGTTTCACTGAGCAAAATACCCTCCAGCTCCATCCATGTTGCTGCAAATGGTTGGATTTGCCCTTTTCTTATGGCTGAGTAGTATTCCATTGTGTATATGTACCACATCTTCTTTATCCATTCATCTATCGATGGACATTTAGGTTGCTTCCAATTCTTGGCTATTGTAAATAGTGCTGCGATAAACATAGGGGTGCACTGATCTTTCTCATACTTGATTGCTGCATTCTTAGGGTAAATTCCTAGGAGTGCAATTCCTGGGTCAAATGGTAAGTCTGTTTTGAGCATTTTGATGTACCTCCATACTGCTTTCCACAATGGTTGAACAAGTTTACATTCCCACCAGCAGTGTAGGAGGGTTCCCCTTTCTCCACAGCCTCGCCAACATTTGTTGTTGTTTGTCTTTTGGATGGCAGCCATCCTTACTGGTGTGAGGTGATACCTCATTGTAGTTTTAATTTGCATTTCTCTGATAATTAGCGATGTGGAGCATCTTTTCATGTGTCTGTTGGCCATCTGTATTTCTTTTTTGGAGAACCGTCTGTTCAGTTCCTTTGCCCATTTTTTAATTGGGTTATTTGTTTTTTTTTTGTTGAGGCGTGTGAGCTCTTTATATATTCTGGACGTCAAGCCTTTATCGGATGTGTCATTTTCAAAGATATTCTCCCATACTGTAGGGTTTCTTTTTGTTATATTGATGGTGTCTTTTGCTGTACAGAAGCTTTTCAGCTTAATATAGTCCCACTTGTTCATTTTTGCTGTTGTTTTCCTTGCCCGGGGAGATATGTTCAAGAAGAGGTCACTCATGTTTATGTCTAAGAGGTTTGTGCCTATGTTTTCTTCCAAGAGTTTAATAGTTTCATGACTTACATTCAGGTCTTTGATCCATTTTGAGTTTACTTTTGTATATGGGGTTAGACGATGGTCCAGTTTCATTCTCCTACATGTAGCTGTCCAGTTTTGCCAGCACCATCTGTTGAAGAGACTGTCATTTCGCCATTGTATGTCCATGGCTCCTTTATCAAATATTAATTGACCATATATGTCTGAGTTAATGTCTGGATTGTCTAGTCTGTTCCATTGGTCTGTGGCTCTGTTCTTGTGCCAGTACCAAATTGTCTTGATTACTATGGCTTTATAATAGAGCTTGAAGTTGGGGAGTGAGATCCCCCCTACTTTATTCTTCTTTCTCAGGATTGCTTTGGCTATTCGGGGTCTTTGGTGGTTCCATATGAATTTTTGAATTATTTGATCCAGTTCATTGAAGAATGTTGCTGGTAGTTTCATAGGGATTGCATCAAATCTGTATATTGCTTTGGGCAGGATGGCCATTTTGACGATATTAATTCTTCCTAGCCATGAGCATGGGATGCGTTTCCATCTGTTAGTGTCCCCTTTAATTTCTTTTAAGAGTGACTTGTAGTTTTCAGAATATAAGTCTTTCACTTCTTTGGTTAGGTTTATTCCTAGGTATTTTATTTTTTTTGATGCAATTGTGAATGGAGTTGTTTTCCTGATTTCTCTTTCTGTTGGTTCATTGTTGGTATATAGGAAAGCCACAGATTTCTGTGTGTTGATTTTGTATCCTGCAACTTTGCTGTATTCCGATATCAGTTCTAGTAGTTCTGGGGTGGAGTCTTTAGGGTTTTTTATGTACAGTATCATGTCATCTGCAAATAGTGACAGTTTGACTTCTTCTTTGCCAATCTGGATTCCTTGTATTTTTTTGTTTTGTCTGATTGCCGTGGCTAGGACCTCTAGTACAATGTTAAATAACAGTGGGGAGAGTGGGCATCCCTGTCTAGTTCCCGATCTCAGCGGAAATGCTTTCAGCTTCTCGCTATTCAATATAATGTTGGCTGTGGGTTTTTCATAGATGGCCTTTATTATGTTGAGGTACTTGCCCTCTATTCCCATTTTGCTGAGAGTTTTTATCATGAATGGATGTTGAACTTTGTCAAATGCTTTTTCAGCATCTATGGAGATGATCATGTGGTTTTTGTCTTTCTTTTTGTTGATGTGGTGGATGATATTGATGGACTTTCGAATGTTGTGCCATCCTTGCATCCCTGGGATGAATCCCACTTGGTCATGGTGTACGATGGTTTTGATGTATTTTTGAATTCGGTTTGCTAAAATTTTGTTGAGTATTTTTGCGTCTACGTTCATCAGGGATATTGGTCTATAGTTTTCTTTTTTGGTGGTGTCTTTGCCTGGTTTTGGTATTAGGGTGATGTTAGCTTCATAGAATGAGTTTGGGAGTATCCCCTCCTCTTCTATTTCTTGGAAAACTTTAAGGAGAATGGGTATTATGTCTTCCCTGTATGTCTGATAAAATTTCGAGGTAAATCCATCTGGCCCGGGGGTTTTGTTCTTTGGTAGTTTTTTGATTACCGCTTCAATTTCGTTGCTGGTAATTGGTCTGTTTAGATTTTCTGTTTCTTTTTGGGTCAGTCTTGGAAGGTTGTATTTTTCTAGGAAGTTGTCCATTTCTCCTAGGTTTCCCAGCTTGTTACCATATAGGTTTTCATAGTAGTCTCTAATAATTCTTTGTATTTCTGCGGGATCTGTTGTGATTTTTCCTTTCTCATTTCTGATACTGTTGATTTGTGTTGACTCTCTTTTCCTCTTAATAAGTCTGGCTAGAGGCTTATCTATTTTGTTTATTTTCTCGAAGAACCAGCTCTTGGTTTCATTGATTTTTGCTATTGTTTTATTCTTCTCAATTTTATTTATTTATTCTCTGATCTTTATTATGTCCCTCCTTCTGCTGACCTTAGGCCTCATTTGTTCTTCTTTTTCCAATTTTGATAGTTGTGACATTAGACCGTTCATTTGGGATTGCTCTTCCTTTTTTAAATATGCTTGGAGTGCTATATACTTTCCTCTTAAGACTGCTTTTGCTGCGTCCCACAGAAGTTGGGGCTTAGTGTTGTTGTTGTCATTTGTTTCCATATATTGCTGGATCTCCATTTTGATTTGGTCATTGATCCATTGATTATTTAGGAGCGTGTTGTTTAGCCTCCATGTGTTTGTGAGCCTTTTTGCTTTCTTTGAACAGTTTATTTCTAGTTTAATGCCTTTGTGGTCTGAAAAGTTGGTTGGTAGGATTTCAATCTTTTTGAATTTACTGAGGCTCTTTTTGTGTCCTAGTATGTGGTCTATTCTGGAGAATGTTCCATGTGCACTTGAGAAGAACGTGTATCCTGTTGCTTTTGGATGTAGAGTTCTGTAGATGTCTATTAGGTCCATCTGTTCTAGTGTGTTGTTCAGTGCCTCTGTGTCCTTACTTATTTTCTGTCTGGTGGATCTGTCCTTTGGAGTGAGTGGTGTGTTGAAGTCTCCTAGAATGAATGCATTGCATTCTATTTCCTCCTTTAGTTCTGTTAATATTTGTTTCAGTTATGTTGGTGCTCCTGTATTGGGTGCATATATATTTATAATGGTTATATCCTCTTGATGGACTGAGCCCTTTATCATTATGTAATGTCCTTCTTTGTCTTTTGTTACTTTCTTTATTTTGAAGTCTGTTTTGTCTGATACCAGAATTGCAACACCTGCTTTCTTCTCTCTGTTGTTTGCTTGAAATATCTTTTTCCATCCCTTGACTTTAAGTCTGTGCGCGTCTTTGGGTTTGAGGTGAGTCTCTTGTAAGCAGCATATGGATGGATCTTGCTTTTTTATCCATTCTATTACTCTGTGTCTTTTGATTGGTGCATTCAGTCCATTTACATTTAGGGTGATTATTGAAAGGTATGAATTTATTGCCATTGCAGGCTTTAAGTTTGTGGTTACCAAATGTTTAGGGTTAGCTTCTTTACTGTCTTACTGTCTAACTTAACTCGCTTGTTGAGCTATTATAAACACAATCTGATGATTCTTTATTTCTCTCCCTTCTTATTCCTCCTCCTCCCTTCTTCATATGTTGGGTGTTTTGTTGTGTGCTCTTTTTAGGAGTGCTCCCATCTAGAGCAGTCCCTGTAGGATGCCCTGTAGAGGTGGTTTGTGGGAGGCAAATTCCCTCAACTTTTGCTTGTCTGGGAATTGTTTAATCCCTCCTTCATATTTAAATGATATTCGTGCTGGATACAGTAGTCTTGGTTCGAGGCCCTTCTGTTTCATTGCATTAAGTATATCATGCCATTCTCTTCTGGCCTGTAGGGTTTCTGTTGAGAAGTCTGATGATAGCCTGATGGGTTTTCCTTTGTAGGTAACCTTTTTTTTCTCTCTGGCTGCCTGTAATACTTTGTCCTTGTCTTTGATCTTTGCCATTTTAATTATTATGTGTCTTGGTGTTGCCCTCCTTGGATCCCTTGTCATGGGAGTTCTGTGTACCTCTGTGGTCTTAGAGGCCATTTCTTCCCCTAGTTTGGGGAAATTTTCAGCAATTATTTCTTCAAAGACATTTTCTATCCCCTTTTCTCTCTCTACTTCTTCTGGAATGCCTATGATTCTTATATTATTTCTTTTATATTGATCACTCAGCTCTCTTAAAATTTTTTCATTCCTGGAGATCCTTTTATCTCTCTCTGCATCAGCTTCTCTGCGTTCCTGTTCTCTGTTTTCTAGTCCATTAATGGTCTCTTGCATCTCGTCCTTTCTGTTTTGAAGTCCTTCCAGAGCTTGTTTTATTTCTGAATTCTCCTTCCTTAGTTCTTGCATATTTCTCTGCAAGTCCATCAGCATGGTTATGACTTTTGTTTTGAATTCTTTTTCAGGTAGACTGGCTAAATCTATCTCCCCAGATTCCTTCTCAGGGGAAGATGTAGCAGATGCCGAAGCTGTCTGGGTTAGTCTTGTCTGGATCATATTTTTTTGCCTTTTCATGTTGACAGGTGCTATTGACTGTCAGCTGGGAGGGCCAAAATTTTCACTTACTACTGGCCTTTCTTTACTGGGGCAACTGCGACCCCTAGTGGCTTGTGTTGGGTAATTGCGTGTAGAGTGGGTCTTTGTGTCTTGCCTGGCCGGGAGGGAGAAATTTCCCTTTCTGTGGGCGGAATTTGTCTCAGGCTGCTTCTCTGCTTTCGCAGCGCCCGGTGGGGTGATGGATGGGGGGGCTGCTTGACTGTTTGCCTCCGTGAGGGGTCTCAGAGCTGTTGCCCAGGGGGTTAGTGCACCCGGTTTTCCCTGTAATTTCCAGCTGCTGTACTGTGACCTGGGTTGTTTCCGTCAAGCTGTTAAGTCCCTGTCCCTTTAAGACTTTCAAAAAGCCCCCGCTTTTCTTTGTCACAGGGGCATCAGCTTCAGCACCCGCTCTGAGGTCTTACCCCCTGTTCTCCCAGTATCCAGGGCCCCCTGGGCATATACTGTGTCTGCGCTCTGGCCCGGATGGCTGGGGCTGGGTGTTCGGCAGTCCTGGGCTCCGTCTCCCTCCCGCTCTGCCTATTGTTCTCCCGCCGGGAGCTGGGGGGAGGGGCGCTCGGGTCCCGCCGGGCCGGGGCTTGTATCTCACCCCTTTCACCAGTCGCTGGGTTCTCGCTGGTGTAGCTGCAGTCTGGCCACTGTCCTGCGTCTTCTGGTCTCTCTTTTAGGGCTAGTTGTGTTTGTTGTATTTTCAAAAGTATATATGTTTTTGGGAGGAGATTCCCACTGTCCTACTCACGCCGCCATGTTGGCTCCGCCTCTTTTTTATAGTATTCTCTAATAATTCTTTGTATTTCTGTGGTGTCCGTAGAGATTTTTCCTTTCTCATTTCTGATTCTGTTTATGTATGTAGACTCTTTCTTGATAAATTTGGCTAAGGGTTTATCTGTTTTGTTTATTTTCTCGAAGAATCAGCTCCTGCTTTCATTGATTCTTTCTATTGTTTTATTCTGTACCATTTTATTTATCTATACTTTATTCTTTATTATGTCCCTCTTTCTACTGACTTTGGGCACCATTTATTCTTCTTTTTCTGGTTTCATTAATCATGAGTTTAGAATGTCTTATGGGATTGTTCTTTCCTGAGTTAAGCCTGCATTGCAGTATATTTTTCTCTTAGCATGGCCTCTGCTGTGTTTAGTTATTGTTGTCTTTTGTCTCCATATATTGCTTGATCACTATTTTCATTTTGTCATTGGCCCATTGATTATTTAGGAACTTGTTGTTAAGCCTCCATGTGTTTGTGGGCTTTTTTGTTTTCTTTCCTTAATTTATTTCTAGTTTCATATCTTTGCAGTCTGAGAAGCTGGTTTGTAAAAATTCAGTCCTTTTAAATATACTGAGGTTCTTTTTGTGGCCTAGTATGTGATCTTTACTTGAACGTGTTCCATGTGCACTTGAGAAGAATGTGCATCCTACTGCTTTTATGTGGAGTGTTCCATAATTGTCTGTTAGGTCCATCTGTGGTAATGTGTCATTTAGTGCCTCTGTCTCTTTACTTATTTTCTGTCAGTGATCTGTCCTTTGGAGTGAGTGGTGTGTTGAAGTCTCTTAAAATGCATGCATTGCATTCTGTTTCCCCCTTTGATTCTGTTAGTCTTTGTTTCACATTATGTAGGTGATCCTGTGTTGTGTGCATGGATACTTATAATGGTTATATCCTCTTGTTGGACTGACCCCTTTATCATTATGTAATGTCCTTCTTTGTCTCTTGTTACTTTCTTTGTTTTCAAGTCCATTTTGTCTGATGCAAGTACTGCAACCCCTGCTTTTTTCTCCCTGTTAGTTGCATCAAATATCTTTTTCCATCCCTTCACTTTTAGTTTGTATATGTCTTTGGGTTTGAAGTGATTCTTATGTAGGCAGCATATAGACAGGTTTTGTTTTTCTATCCATTCAGTGATTCTATGTCTTTAAATCAGTGCATTCAGTCCATTTACATTTATGGTGATTATTGATAGATATATAGTTATTGCCATTGCAGGCTTTATATTCATGGTTAGCAAAGCTTCAAGGGTAACTTCCTTACTAACAGTCAATTTTAATTCACTTAGTATACTATTAAAAACACAATCTTAAAGTTCTTTTTTTCCCTCTTATTTCTTCCTCCTCCATACTTTATCTATTAGGTAGCATATTCTGTACTCTTTGTCTATCCCTTCACTGACTGTGGGTGTAGTTGATTTGATTTTGCATTTGCTTAGTAATTAATTGTTCTGCTTTCTTTACTGTGTTTCTTTTTTCCCCTGGTGACAGCTATTTAGCCTTAGGAACACTTCAATTTATTGCAGTCCTTCCAAACTGCACTGTGGAAATGGTTTTGGGGAAGTAAATTCTCTCCGATTTTGCTTATCTGAAAATTGTTTAATCCCTCCTTAAAATTTGAATGATAATCTTGCTGGGTAGAGTACTCTTGCTTCAAGGCCGTTCTGCTTCACTGCATTAAATATATCATGCCACTCCCTTCTTGCCTGTAAGGTTTCTATTGAGAAGTCTGATGAAAGCCAGATGGATTTTCCTTTGTATGTGATCATTTTTCTCTCTCTGGCTGCTTTTAATACTCTGTCCTTATCCTTGATCTTTGCCATTTTAATTATTATATGTCTTGGTGCTGTATTCCTTGGGTCCCTTGTATTGGAAGACCTGTGCACCTCTGTGTCCTGAGAGACTATCTCCTTCCCTAGATTGGGAAAGTTTTCAGCAATTACCTCCTCAAAGACACCTTCTATCCCTTTTTGTCTCTCTTCTTCTTCTGGTACCCCAATAATGCAGATATTGTTTCATTGGCTTGGTCACACATTTCTTTCAATAGTCTTTAATTTGTAGAGATCTGTTTCTCTCTCTGTGCCTCAACTTCTTTGTATACCTGTTCTCTAATTTCTATTTCATTTACCATCTCCTCTACTTCATCTAGTCTGCTTTTAAATTCCTCCATTGTATGTTTCATTTTGGGTACTGTATTTTTCAAAGTTTGTATCTCAGTCTTGAATTCTTCCCTGAGTTCTTGAATATTTTTCTGTGCTCCATGATTTTTATTCTGAGATCTTTTTCAGAAAGATTGGTGAGTT
Organism: Manis pentadactyla; assembly: GCF_030020395.1. NCBI lineage: Eukaryota > Metazoa > Chordata > Mammalia > Pholidota > Manidae > Manis > Manis pentadactyla. The sequence goes on along the minus strand of NC_080022.1, from coordinate 39,535,476 downwards.
CTGTTTCACTTGGCTCTCTTTCTGGTGTTTGTGGGATTTTGGTTTGAACCATGTTCCTTTGACATTTCACATTTGTATGTGGCTCCCTCTAGTGTTCAGAAGCTCTAGTGTCTGGAGCTGCTCAGCCCCTGGAGCAATGGTTGGGGCTGCAGGGAAGTGGCACTGGTTCCCCTTGGGCAGAAAGAGCTCTTCCTGCTTCCCTGCTGCAGGACTTTCCCCCACTGCAAGGGCAAGTGGGGCGACTGTGCAGGGTGTAGTCTGTGTACTTTGCACTTGTAGCTCTCATAGGTGAGCCTCCTTCTGGCTGGCCTGGCACAATGTCCGAGGCTCACAGTTTGCTATCCAGTGCTGGCCAGGAGGAAAGAGCAGTAGGCTGGGTATTTTGGTTGGAGGCCTCATAGCTGCATTGCCATCCAGGGGGACTGATCACCTGAATATTCTGAAGGTTCCAACCAGCTAGGCACAGTGCTCATGGACAATTTTTCCACCTGTCCTTTCTTCTTCTTTTTTTTTTAAAATTTTTATTTTGGTATCATTAATCTACAATTACATGAAGGACATTATGTTTACTAGGTTCCCCCCTTCACCAAGTCCCCCCCACATCCCCATTCACAGTCACTGTCCATCAACATAGTAAGATGCTGTAAAATCACTACTTGTTTCCTCTGTGTTGCACAGCCCTCCCCATGCACCCCCTACACTATACATGCTAATCGTAATGCCCCCTTTCTTTTTTTTCCTGCCCTTATCCCTCCCTTCCCACCCATCCTCCCCAGTCCCTTTCCCTTTGGTAACTATTAGTCCATTCTTTGGTTCTGTGCTTCTGCTGCTGTTTCATTCCTTCAGTTTTCTTTTGTTCTTATACTCCACATATGAGTGAAATCATTTGGTACTTGTCTTTCTCCACCTGGCTTATTTCACTGAGCATAATACCCGCTAGCTCCATCCATATTGTTGCGAATGGTAGGATCTGTTTGTTTCTTATGGCTGCGTAATATTCCATTGTGTATATGTACCACATCTACTTTATCCATTCATCTACTGTTGGACATTTAGGTTGCTTCCATATCTTGGCTATTGTAAATAGTGCAGCGATAAACATAGGGGTGCATCTGTCTTTTTCAAACTGGAGAGCTGCATTATTGGGGTAAATTCCTAGAAGTGGAATTCCTGGGTCAAATGGTTTTTCTATTTTGAGCATTTTGAGGAACCTCCATACTGCTTTCCACAATGGTTGAACTAATTTACATTCCCACCAGCAGTGTAGGAGGGTTCCCCTTTCTCCACAGCCTCGCCAACGTTTGTTGTTGTTTGTCTTTTGGATGGTAGCTATCCTTATTGGTGTGATGTGATATCTCATTGTGGTTTTAATTTGCATTTCACTGATGACAAGCAATGTGGGGCATCTTTTCATGTGTCTCTTGGCCATCTGAAATTCTTCTTTAGATAACTGTCTATTCAGCTCCTCTGCCAATTTTTTTTTGTGATCTAATAACAGTTTTATTTATTTATTTATTTTTTGAGAGGGCATCTCTCATATTTATTGATCAAATGGTTGTTAACAACAATAAAATTCTGTATAGGGGACTCAATGCACAATCATTAATCAACCCCAAGCCTAATTCTCAACAGTCTCCAGTCTTCTGAAGCATAACGAACAAGTTCTTACATGGTGAACAAATTCTTACATAGTGAATAAGTTCTTACATGGTGAACAGTGCAAGGGCAGTCACACAGAAACTTTCGGTTTTGATAACACATTATGAACTATAAACAATCAGGTCAAATATGAATATTCATTTGATTTTTATACTTGACTTATATGTGAATCCCATATTTCTCCCTTATTATTATTATTATTATTATTATTATTTTTAATAAAATGCTGGAGTGGTAGGTAGATGCAAAATAAAGGTAGAAAACATAGTTTAGTGCTGTAAGAGGGCAGATGTAGATGATCAGGTGTGTGCCTATAGACTATTAATCCAAGCTAGACAAGGGCAACAAAACATCCACAGATGTAGAAGATTTCTCTCAAAACAGGAGGTGTGAGGTTCTAAGCCTCACCTGTGTTGATCCCCAATTTCTCACCTGATGGCCCCCCTGCGACTGTGCCTGTCTGAGGTTGTTCCTCCCTTGAGGAATCTTACCCGTCTCTGGCTAACCAGTCATCTTCCGGGGCCATACAGGGAAATGTAAAGTTGTTAAGTGAGAGAGAAGCAATATTGTTTGAAAAGGTTATCTTTTTACTTCTTTGCAGATTTATGCCCTGTGGCTTCTATGCCCAGCATTTGTCTTGAGGTATCTTTACCACTTGGAAGAATTATGATACTCGGTAATTTTGTTAAAAGGCACGAATTTTACTTAAGGGTTGTAATTAGGAAGAAAGAAGAAAAGCTATAGAAGTAGCAGACAGAAGAAAACATGGGAAGATTGATTATTTCTTTGACATATCTTCTTGTAGAGTAACTTCAGCATGTATAGGTTTTAAACTACTAATTAAATTGCGCACACACATTAACATAATAGGAATATAGCTACATAACCAAAGCAGACCTACAATTACCAGCCATCTCCAGTGAAACCAAGAAAATCAGTTAGGCACCCTAGGCATTTGTGAAAACTTATCAATGATATGATGGATATTATCTAACTGAATTTGAATAGTTTGAGAAAAATCAGACAAATTAAAGCAACACATTCCTGGGAACTGTTCACATCCCATATGTTCTTTTAACAGTAGATAGTCTGTAGTTGCAAGATTTTGGAGTACTGCAACTTGCAATTCTAATTCTTGGTTGAGTTCTGACAGTATAAATCCAGTCAAATTTGTTGTTTTACTGTATGCACAGGCCAGCTTAGATATCTCCTTCTTCATTCCAATGGCAAGTCCAGGCACCGGTGGGATGAATGCAGCTACAACTGCAACAGCACCAGGCTCTTTGTTGAAGTTTTTTGGTGATCACCTTCTGGAATGACTCTTCCAGAGAATGTTGATGTTGGAAGTTCTTCTTCATATCGTATCTTAATTCGTTTTCTGAGTAGCCAAAGTAGGCTTTGATCCTCTGTATAAACACAAACAAACCCTTTGTCCACACTTTGATATGCCCTTTATACCATTGTGAAGAACTTAATGGAGATCACCTCACAGGAACTTTTTTTTTTAAGAGAATGAATATTATCAGAAAAATGTATTTCCATAGCTGATCATCTGACACCCTTTAAATGATCAAAATTAAGGATATTTAAAGCATGCATTAATCATTGATTTGCAGTTCGTTTTATCCTATCAGGGAGTAATCCCCCTTTTCTTTCTTTTTTTTTTGTTATAATTAATCTACAATTACATGAAGAATATTATGTTTACTAGGCTCACCCCTATACCAGTTCCCCCCCACAAACCCCTTTACAGTCATTGTCCATCAGCATAGAAAAATGTTGTAGAATCACTACTTGTCTTCTCTGTGTTGTACAGCCCTCCCCTTTCTCCCACCCCCCATTATGCATGCTAATCATAATACCACCTTCCTTCTTCCCCCCCATTATCCCTCCCTACCCACCCATCCTCCCCAGTCCTTTTCCCTTTGGTAACTGTTACTCCATTCTTGGGTTCTGTGATTCTGCTGCTGTTTTGTTCCTTCAGTTTTTCCTTTGTTCTTATACTCCACAGATGAGTGAAATCATTTGGTATTTCTCTTTCTCTGCTTGGCGTATTTTACTAAGCATAATACCCTCTAGCTCCATCCATGTTGTTGCAAATGGTAGGATTTGTTTTCTTCTTATGGCTGAGTAATATTCCTTGTGTATATGTACCACATCTTCTTTATCCATTCGTCTACTGATGGACACTTACGTTACTTCCATTTCTTGGTTATTGTAAATAGTGCTGTGATAAACACAGGGGTGCATCTGTCTTTTTCAAACTTGAGTGCTTCGTTCTTAGGGTGAATTTCTAGCAGTGGAATTCCAGGATCAAATGGTAAGTCTATTTTGAGCATTTTGAGGAACCTCCATACTGCTTCCCACAATGGTTGAACTAATTTACATTCCCACCAGCAGTGTAGGAGGGTTCCCCTTTCTCCACAACCTCGCCAGCATTTGTTGTTGTTTGTCTTTTGGATGGTAGCCATCCTTACTGGTGTGAGGTGATACCTCATTGTGGTTTTAATTTGCATTTCTCTGATAACTAGCGACGGGAAGCATCTTTTCATGTGTCTGTTGGCCATCTGTATTTCTTTTTTGGAGACCTGTCTGTTCAGTTCATCTGCCCATTTTTTAATTGGATTATTGTTTTTTGTTTGTTGAGGTGGGTGAGCTCTTTATATATTTTGGACGTCAAGCATTTATTGGATCTGTCATTTACAAATATGTTCTCCCATACTGTAGGATACCTTTTTGTTATATTGATGGTGTCTTTTGCTGTACAGAAGCTTTTCAGCTTAATATGGTCCCACTTGTTCATTTTTGCTGTTGTTTTCCTTGCCTGGGGAGATATGTTCAAAAAGAGGTCACTCATGTTCATGTCTAAGAGGTTTTTGCCTATGTTTTTTTCTAAGAGTTTTATGGTTTCATGACTTACATTCAGGTCTTTGATCCACTTTGAATTTACTTTTGTGTATGGGGTTAGACAATGGTCCAGTTTCATTTGGGATTGTTCTTGCTTCTTCAAGTGTGCCTGGATTGCTATATACTTTCCTTTAAGACTGCTTTCGCTGCGTCCCACAGAAGTTGAGGCTTTGTGTTGTTGTTGTCATTTATTTCCATATATTCCTTGATCTCTATTTTTATTTGTTAGTTGATCCATTGATTATTTAGGAGCATATTGTTAAGCCTCCATGTGTTTGTGAGCCTTTTTGTTTTCTCTGTAGAATTTATTTCTAGTTTTATACCTTTTTGGTCTGAATAGTTGGTAGGTAGAATTGCAATCTTTTGGAATTTACTGAGGCTCTTTTTGTGGGCTAGTATGTGGTCTATTCTGGAGAATGTTCTATGTGCACTTGATAAGAATGTATATCCTGATGCTTTTGGATGTAGAGTTCTAGATGTCTATTAGTTCCATCTGTTCTACTGTGTTGTTCATTGCCTCCGTGTCCTTACTTATTTTCTGCCTTTTGGATCTATCCTTTGGGGTGAGTGGTGCGTTGAAATCTCCTAAAATGAATGCATTGCAGTCTATTTCCCTCTTTAGTTCTGTTAGTATTTGTTTCACATATACTGGTGCTCCTTTGTTGGGTGCATATACATGTAGAATGATTATGTCCTCTTGTTGGACTGAGCGCTTTATCATTATGTAGTGTCCTTCTTTATCTCTTGTTACTTTCTTTGTTTTGAAGTCTATTTTATCTGATATTCGTACTGGAACCCCTGCTTTCTTCTCTCTGTTGTGTGCATTAAATATGTTTTTCCATCCCTTGACTTTTACTCTGTGCATATCTTTGGGTTTGAGGTGAGTTTCTTGTAAGCAGCATATAGATGGGTCTTGCTTTTTTATCCATTCTATTGCTCTGTGTCTTTTGATTGGTGCATTAAGTCCATTTACATTTAGGTTGACTATTGAAAGATATGTACTTATTGCCATTGCAGGGTTTAAATTCATGGTTATCAAACGTTCAAGGTTAGCCTCTTTAGTATCTTACTGCCTAACTTAGCTCGCTTATTGAGCTGTTATATACACTGTCTGGAGATTCTTTTCTTCTCTCCCTTCTTATTCCTCCTCCTCCATTCTTCATATGTTGGGTGTTTTGTTCTGTGCTCTTTTTAGGAGTGCTCCCATCTAGAGCCGTCCCTGTAAGATGCGCTGTAGAGGTTGTTTGTGCAAGGCAAATTCCCTCAACTTTTGCTTGTCTGGGAATTGTTTAATCCCTCCATCATATTTAAATGATAATCGTGCTGGATACAGTATCTTTGGTTCAAGGCCCTTCTGTTTCATTGCATTAAATATATCATGCCATTCTCTTCTGGCCTGTAAGGTTTCTGTTGAGTAGTCTGATGATCGCCTGATGGATTTTCCTCTATAGGTGACCTTTTTCTCTCTAGCTGCCTTTAAAACTCTTTCCTTGTCATTGATATTTGCCATTTTAATTATTATGTGTCTTGGTGTTGTCCTTCTTGGGTCCTTTCTGTTGGGAGTTCTGTTTATTTCCGTGGTGTGTTCGATTATTTCCTCCCCCAGTTTGGGGAAGTTTTCAGCAATTATTTCTTCAAAGACACTTTCTATCCCTTTTTCTCTCTCTTCTTCTTCTGATACCCCATAAATACAGATATTGTTCCTTTTGGATTAGTCACACAGTTCTCTTAATATTGTTTCATTCCTGGAGATCCTTTTATCTCTCTCTATGTTAGCTTCTATGCATTCCTGTTCTCTGGTTTCTGTTCCATCAGTGGCCTCTTGCATCTTATCCATTCTGCTTATAAATCCTTCCAGAGTTTGTTTCACTTCTGTAATCTCCTTCCTGGCATCTCTGATTTCCCTCTGGACTTCATCCCTTAGCTCTTGCATATTTCTCTGCATCTCTGTCAGCATGTTTATGATTTTTATTTTGAATTCTTTTTCAGGAAGACTGGTTAGGTCTGTCTCCTTCTCTGGTGTTGTCTCTGTGATCTTTGTCTGCCTGTAGCTTTGCCTTTTCATGGTGATAGGAATAGTTTGCAGAGCTGAGACGAGTGACGGCTGGAAGAACTTCCCTTCTTGTTGGTTTGTGGCCCTCCTCTCCTGGGAGAACAGCGACCTCTAGTGGCTTGTGCTGGGCAGGTGTGCGCAGACAGGGCTGCTGATTCCTGCACAACTGCTATGGAGTTTATCTCCGCTGTTGCTGTTGGCGTGGCCTGCCTTTTGCTGCGTCTCCAAAATGGTGGAGCTGCGTTGGAGGTGGAGTGGCCAGGAGGCTATTTATCTCCGTAAGGGGCCTCCGTGCTCCCTGCTGCCCAGTGGATTAGAGTGCCCAGAGATCCCCAGATTCCCAGCCTCTGAACTAAGTGCTCCAGGACTCTTCCATCCAGTTTTGGGGTCCCTGTCCCTTTAAGACTTCCAAAAAGCACTCTCCAAAAAATAAAAATAAAAGCCGCTCACTTTTGTTTGTCCTCGGGCGCCCGCCTCAGGGCCCGCTCACAGGTCTTGCTGTCCTGTTTCCCTAGTATCCAGGACCCCACGCATGCACTGTGTCTGCGCTCTTGTGCGGATGGTTGGGGCTGGGTGTTTAGCAGTCCTGGGCTCCCTCTCCCTCCCCACTTCGACTCCTCTCCTCCCACCTGGAGCTGGGGTGAGGGGAGCTTGGGTCCCGCCAGGCTGGGGCTTGTATCTTACCCCCTTCGCAAGGCGCTGGGTTTTTGCAGGTGTGGATGTGGTCTGGATGTTGTCCTGTGTCCTCTGGTCTCTATTCTAGGAAGAGTTGTCTTTGTTATATTTTCATAAATATATGTGGTTGTGGGAGGAGATTTCTGGTGCTCTACTCACGCCGCCATCTTGGCTCCACCCTCTGCTCCTCTGCCCATTTTTTAATTGGATTATTTGCTTTTTGTTTGTTGAGGTGTGTGAGCTCTTTATCGGATCTGTCATTTATGAATATATTCTCCCATACTTTAGGATACCTTTTTGTTCTATTGATGGTGTCCTTTGCCGTACAGAAGATTTTCAGCTTAATATAGTCCCATTTGTTCATTTTTGTGTTTGTTTCCCTTGCCCGGGGAGATATGTTCAAGAAGAGGTCACTCATGTTTATGTCTAGGATATTTTTGCATGTTTTTTTCTAAGAGTTTTATGGTTTCGTGACTTATATTCAAGTCTTTGATCCATTTCAAATTTACTTTTGTGTGTGGGATTAGACAGTGATCCAGTTTCATTCTCTTACATGTAGCTTTCCAGTTTTGCCAGCACCATCTGTTGAAGAGACTGTCATTTCCCCATTGTATGTCCATAGCCACATTATCGAATATTAGTTGACCATATATGTTTCTGTTAATGTTTGGAGTCACTATTCTGGTCCATTGGTTTGTGGCTCTGTTCTTGTGCCAGTAGCAAATTGTCTTGATTACTGTGGCTTTGTAGTAGAGCTTGAAGTTGGGGAGTGAAATTCCCCCCACTTTATTCTTCCTTCTCAGGATTGCTTTAGCTATTCGGGGTCTTTGGTGTTTCCATATGAATTTTTGAACTGTTTGTTCCAGTTCATTGAAATATGCTGTTGGTAGTTTGATAGGGATTGCATCGAATCTGTATATTGCTTTGGGCAGGATGGCCATTTTGACGATATTAATTCTTCCTAACCAAGAGCATGGGATGAGTTTCCATTTGTTAGTGACCTCTTTAATTTCTCTTAAGAGTGTCATATAGTTTTCAGGGTATAGGTCTTTCACTTCCTTGGTTAGGTTTATTCCTAGGTATTGTATTCTTTTTGATGCTATTGTGAATGGAATTGTCTTCCTGATTTCTCTTTCTATTAGTTTATTGTTAGTGTATAGGAAAGCCACAGATTTCTGTGTGTTGATTTTGTATCCTGCAACTTTGCTGAATTCCGATATTAGCTCTAGTAGTTTCAGAGTGGAGTCTTTAGGGTTTTTTTTATGAACAATATCATGTCATCTGCAAATAGTGACAGTTGGACCTCTTCTTTACCAATCTGGATTCCTTGTATTTCTTTGTTTTGTCTAGTTGGCGTGGCTAGGACCTCAAATACTATGTTGAATAACAGTGTGGTTATTGGGCATCCCTGTCTTGTTCCCGATCACAGAGGAAAAGCTTTCAGCTTCTCCCTGTTCTGTATGATGTTGGCTGTGGGTCTATCGTATATAGCCTTTATTTTGTTGAGGTACTTGCCCTCTATACCCATTTTGTTGAGAGTTTTTATCATGAATGGATGTTGAATTTTGTCAAATGCTTTTCAGCATCTATGGAGATGATCATGTGGTTCTTGTCTTTCTTTTTGTTGATGTGGTGGATGATGTTGATGGATTTTCGAATGTTGTACCATCCTTGCATCCCTGAGATGAATCCCACTTGGTCATGGTGTATGATCCTTTTGATGTATTTTGAATTCGATTTGCTAATATTTTGTTGAGTATTTTTGCATCTACATTCATCAGGGATATTGGTCTCTAGTTTTCTTGTTTGGTGGGGTCTTTGCCTGGTTTTGGTATTAGGGTGATGTTGGCTTCATAGAATGAGTTTGGGAGTATTCCCTCCTCTTCTATTTTTTGGAAAACTTTAAGGAGAATGGTTATTATGTCTTCTCTGTATGGCCGATAAAATTCTGAGGTAAATCCGTCCGGCCCGGGGTTTTTGTTCTTTGGTAGTTTTTTGATTACCACTTCAATTTTGTTGTTGGTAATTGGTCTGTTTAGATTTTCTGTTTCTTTCTGGATCAGTCTTGGAAGGTTGTATTTTTCTAGAAAGTTGTCCATTTCTCCTAGGTTTCTCAACTTGTTAGCATATAGGTTTTCATAGTACTCTCTAATAATTCTTTGTATTTCTGTGGGGCCCGTCGTGATTTTTCCTTTCTCATTTCTGATTCTGTTGATTTGTGTTGACTCTCTTTTCCTCTTAATAACTCTGGCTAGAGGCTTATCTATTTTGTTTATTTTCTCGAAGAACCAGCTCTTGGTGTCATTGATTTTTTCTATTGTTTTATTCTTCTCAATTTTATTTATTTCTTCTCTGATCTTTATTATGTGCTTCCTTCTGCTGACCATAGGCCTCGTTTGTTCTTCTTTTTCCAATTTCGGTAATTGTGACATTAGAGTATTCATTTGGGATTGTTCTTCCTTCTTTAAATATTCCTGCATTGCTATATATTTTCCTCTTAAGACTGCTTTTGCTGTATCCCACAGTAGTTGGGACTTTGTGTTGTTGCTGTCGTTTATTTCCATATATTGCTGGATCTCCATTTTGATTTGGTCATTGATCCATTGATTATTAGGAGCGTGTTGTTGAGCCTCCATGTGTTTGTGAGCCTTTTAGCTTTCTTTTTACAGTTTATTTCTAGTTTTATGCCTCTGTGGTCTGAAAAGTTGTTTGGTAGGATTTCAATCTTTTGGAATTTAGTGAGGCTCTTTTTGTGGCCTAGTTGGTGGTCTGTTTTGGAGAATGTTCCATGTGCACTTGTGAAGATGTGTATCCTGTTGCTTTTGGATGTAGAGTTCTGTAGATGTTTATTAGGTCCATCTCTTCTAGTGTGTTGTTCAGTGTGTCTGTATCCTTACTTATTTTCTGTCTGGTGGATCTGTCCTTTGGAGTGGGTGGTGTGTTGAAGTCTCCCAGAATGAATGCATTGCATTCTATTTCCTCCTTTAATTCTGTTAGTATTTGTTTCACATATGTTGGTGCTCCTGTATTGGGTGCATGTATATTTATAATGGATATATCCTCTTGTTGGACTGAAGCCTTTATCATTATGTAATGTCCTTCTTTATCTTTTGTTACTTTCTTTATTTTGAAGTCTATTTTGTCTGATAGTAGTATTGCAACACCTGCTTTTTTCTCTCTGTTGTTTGCATGAAATATCTTTTTCCATCCCTTGACTTTTAGTCTGTGCATGTCTTTGTGTTTGAGGTGAGTCTCTTGTAAGCAGCATATAGATGGGTCTTCCTTTTTTATATCAATTCTATTACTCTGTGTCTTTTGATTGGTGCATTCAGTCCATTTACATTTAGGGTGATTATTGAAAGATATGTACTTATTGCAATTGCAGGCTTTAAGTTTGTGGTTACCAAAGGTTCAAGGTTATCTTCTTTACTATCTTACTAACTTAACTCACTTATTGAGCTATTATAAACACGGTCTGATGATTCTTTGTTTCTGTCTCTTCTTATTCCTCCTCGTCCCTTATTCATATGTTGGGTGTTTTGTTCTGCACTCTTTTTAGGAGTGCTCCCATCTAGAGCAGTCCCTGTAAGATGCCCTGTAGAGGTGGTTTGTGGGAGGCAAATTCCCTCAGCTTTTCCTTGTCTGGGAATTGTTTGATCCCTCCTTCATATTTTAATGATAATCGTGCTGCATACAGTAATCTTGGTTCGAGGCCCTTCTGTTTCATTGCATTAAGTATATCATGCCATTCTCTTCTGGCCTGTAGGGTTTTTGTTGAGAAGTCTGATGATAGCCTGATGGGTTTTGCTTTGTAGCTGACCATTTTTTTCTCTCTGGCTGCCTTTAATACTTTTTCGTTGTCTTTGATCTTTTCCATTTTAATTATTATGTGTCTTGGCATTGCCCTCCTTGGATCCCTTGTCATGGGAGTTCTCTGTACCTCTGTGGTCTGAGAGGCTATTTCCTCCCCTAATTTGGGGAACTTTGCAGCAATTATTTCTTCAAAGACACTTTCTATCCCTTTTTCTCTCTCTTCTTCTTCTGGTATCCCTATAATGCAGATATTATTCCATTTTGATTGGTCACTCAGTTCTCTTATAATTTTTTAATTCCTGGAAATCCTTTTATCTCTCTCTCCATCAGCTTCTCTGCATTCCTATTCTCTGTTTTCTAGTCCATTAATGGTCTCTTGCATCTCTTCCATTCTGTTTTGAAGTCCTTCAGAGCTTGTTTTATTTCTGTGTTCTCCCTCCTTAGTTCTTGCATATTTCTCTGTAAGTCCATCAGCATGGTTATGACTTTTGTTTTGAATTATTTTTCAGGAAGACTGGTTAGATCTATCTCCCCATGTTCCTTCTCAGGGAAAGATGTAGACGATGTCGAAGCTGTCTGGGTTAGTCTTGTCTGGATCAAATTTTTTTGCCTTTTCATGTTGATATGTGCAATGGTGAGCTATTGACTTTCTGTCAGCTGGGAGAGCCAAGGCTCTCCACTTGTGCCTGGCCTTTCTTTACTGGGACAACTGTGACCCCTAGTGGCTCATGTTGGGCAATTTCATGTAGACTGGGTCTCTGTATCTTGCCCAGCCGGTATGGAGGAAGCTCCCTTGCTGTGGGCATGGCCACCCTCCGGCTGCTGCTCTGCTATGGCTGGGCCCCAGAGTGGTAATGGGTGGGGGGCTGTTTGGCTGTTAACCTCTGTGAGAGGTCTCAGAGCTGTTGCCCAGGGGGTTAGTGCGCCCAGAGTTCCCTGGAATTTCCAGCTCCTAGACTGTAACCTGGGATTCTTCCTTACAGCTGTGCCGTCCCTGTCCCTTTAAGACTTTCAAAAAGCACTTGCTTTTCTTTGTCACATGGTCCCCGGCTTCAGGACCCACTTGAAGATCTTGCTGCCCTATTTCCCTAGTTTCCAGCACCCCACGCATGCACTGTGTCTGTGCTCTGCTTCGGATGGCTCGGGCTGGGTGAATAGCAGTCCTGGGCTCCCTCTCCCTCCCTGCTCAGACTCCTCTAATCCCGCTGGGTGCTGTGGTGAAGGGCGCTCAGGTCCTGCCAGGCCGGGGCTTGTGTCTTACCCCTTTCACCACTTGCTGGGTTCTCGCAGGTGTGGAAGTAGTCTGACTGTTGTCCTGTGTCTTCTAGTCTCTCTTTTAGGATTAGTCGTATTTGTTGTATTTTCAAAAATATATATGTTTTTGGGAGGAGATTCCCACTGTCCTACTCACGCCGCCATCTTATCCACCTGTCATTTCTTCTGAGCATCAAGTTCTGTGCAATCCTTTCCAATCTCTCAACCTCTCACTGTTAGGAAGTCTCTCAGCGACTGCCCGCCTTTCTTTTATGCCAGAGTGGCGAGTTGTGGATACCTGTTTTCCACAAGCAGCTGTAATCCCAGTCTCTCCAAGTATTCTACTTATCTTAGCTTTCCAACCCCACTAATCTCCAGAGCACCATGTAATGTATTTTTGTGCTCCCAGTGCAGATCTCCAGGGCTGGGTGTTTAGCAGTTTTAGGCCTCCTCCCCCTCCCTGGTCCGTTTCTCTTCCTCCGTCTGGTGAGCTGGGGTGGGGGAAGGGCTTGGTTTCCTCTGGATCACGGCTTTGGTACTTTACCCTTTTCCATGAGTTCTGCTGTTTTCCACAGGTGTAGGCAGTCAGCTTCAGCCTTCTTTCTTGTTGCTTTTTTCAGGATTAATTGTATTTGCTATATTTTCAAATTATATGTGGTTTTGGGACGAGGTCTCTGTCTCACCTGTCAGGCTGCCATCTTTAGTTTATCATCCATGTTTTGTTTTTGATGTCATTTTCTACATCATTTTGTTTTATATATCCCTTTTGTAATTATTTTAGATTTAGTTAATTTTATTACTTTTGTGTTTTAACTTTGTGAGCTCTATGAGTGATTAATCCACTCTTTTGTGTGTGTGTGTGTGTGTGTGTGTGTGTGTGTATTTCCCTGTGTGGTTTTTACTTTTGTATGTTTTGTTCCTGTTAATTAGTACCTTTTTTTAAAGCTGGAAGTCCTTTTAATATTTTCTGTAAGTTAGTTTAGTATTGATGAACTCCTTTTTCTTTTATTCATCAGAAAACTCTTTATTTCTCCTTCAAATCTCAAAGATAACCTTACCAAGTAGAATATTCTTGTTTGGAAGTGTTTTCAGTTCAGCACTTCAAACATGCCAGAAATTGCTTTCTTCTGGCTTGCGAAGTTTCTGCTGAGAAATCTGATAGCTTTATTGGGTTGCCTTGACCATAACAACTTGTTTTTCTTTCATTGCTTTTCAGATTCTCTGTTTATATTTAACTTTTTACATTTTAAGTATATTCTGTCTTGGTGTGGCTCCCTTTTCTCTCACCTTATTTGTATCTCTCTGGGATTCCTGCATGTGGGTGCCTATTTCCTTCCTTAGTTTTGGGAAGTTTTTAGCCAGTTATTTCTTCAAATAAGTTTTATACACCCTTCCCTCCATCTTCTCTTTTTATGACCTCTGTTATGTGAATGTTACTATGCCTGATAATTTCCCAGAGGTCCCTTATAATCTTTTTTTTTTTTTAATTCCTTCTTTTTGCTCCTTTGGGTTATTTCCGTTGCATGATCTTCCAGCTTGCTGATCTGTTCTTCTTACTCTAGCCTGTTGATCCCTTCCGGTGTATTTTTCAGTTCATTTACTGTATTCTTCATTTCTGCCACTTCTGTTTGGTCCTTTCTTATATTTTCAATCTCTGTTGAAATTCTCACTGTGTTTATCCATTGTACTCCAAATTTCCTTGAGCATCCTTATGGCCATTACTTTGAATTCTTTGTTTTGTAGATTATTTATCTCCATATCATTAAGGAATTTTCTGATGTTTTTGTCTTATTCTTTCATTTGAAACATGTTGTTTCTTCATTTTGTTTAAATCTTTGTGTTTATATGGTAGGCAAAAGTTCTGCCTCCGTCAGTGTTGAAGTGGCCTTGTTTGGTGATGATCCTCTTGTTCAATCTTGCCCTCACTCCTGGTTGTCTCTTGAACCTTTGTGATTGTCTGAACTGCCTGATTTATTCTTGTTATGTTCCCTTGGTTGAGAGTGTATATCATAACCTTTCAGTGGTTTAAGGGCAAGAATCACTTTTATCATTTAATTGCATACTGATTCTAATCTAGATCCTCAGGCAGCAGCTTTTGAAGTATGCAAACATATATAGTCTTGTGGGGTTGCAATGGTAATCCCTGTGTGCCTCTGGACTAGGAGATCTGGAGCTGTATCCTGAGAGTTGCAAAATTCACGGCTCCATATGAATTATAAGCTCCTTTCTTGGAAGTCTCATCAGTCTATAGTGAGGCCAAGGGAGCATGCAAGAATAGTTTTTCCCTGATTTCATACTCTGGAAATGCCTCTTTAGCTTCTTGGTGTGTGGGCAACTTTAAGCCTGTCCTTCAGGCTGAATCTCCAGTGTGCCTCCAGACTAGGAGATAAGCCTTTTTTTATGGGAAGACTGGGCTAATGTTTAAGGCTGGTTCTTCTGCAATATCCTGGGAATGTTGGCCTGCCAACAACTGTCTTTCTGATCACTACAGACCTGTGGAGCTCTGGAATGCCAGCGCTTTTGGCCAACATGGCCTGTAGATCAAAGGGTGTTCCTTGTGTGGGTTGAGTGCACCCATGCGCTGAGGCAAGAAGCTAGAGTGTATAGGACAAGGCATTTTCACCAGCTTCAGAAAAGCAACAGGAAAATGTCTTGCCTGCATGTGTCTATAGGCTTCAAGGAGAGAGACTTGTCTTTGCTTACGTGTGGGCTCTAGGCTGGTGGTGTGAGAGTGCTGTGACACCTCATGCTGACCATCCCCAGCAAGAAGGCAGTTCAGTGCCACAGCCACTATCCCTAGTGGATCGGTGTGAGAACTGTGTGACATTTAGTGTTTGCCTGCCCCCGCCAGGGAATGGGGAAGAGCTGCAACTGCCTGTGCTCCTTTGCCTTGTCAAGAGCTGCAACCTGGTGCCCCTGCCTGTCTCAACAATATGGCAGGAGGGTGTCACATTTAAACAACTGTCCTGAGGCTGTGTGGAGAGTGCAGCAATGGTGTGTGCCAGCATCTCCATCTCCAGGGATCCTCTCAACTGCTTCACCCTTCAGCTGATGCCCCCAATCAGCAAAGAATTTCCCTGACATATAGTCACATATTGCTTTTCCAACTGTGACTTTTTCATTAGGTCTCTGGGGGAATGAGACTGCACATGAGTCTTCAAAGAGGAGAATCTCAGTTTACTGTAGCACTTTGGGAACCCTGGATTTAAGCCCTGTTGATTTTGCAACTCAGATATTCTGGGGGCTCATTACTCTTTTGCACATCCCTGGGTCTGGGGTGCCCAGTGTGGGGTACCAACCTCTTGCTTCTCTGGGAGAAGCATCTGTCTGGTAAGATCTTTCCCTGTTGTGTATTGTGGTGCCAGAGATGGAGGTTTTGGCAAGATGATATCTCTGCCTCTTCTGTTCATCTTGATGTGGTCATTCTGTTCTTTGTTATGGAAAATAGTTAATCTAGTTTTCAGACCCTTTTTCAAGGGGAATGATCCACATGTAACTGTAGATTTTGTGTGTCCCTGGAGAAGGTCAGTTCAGGATCTTCTTATGCTTCTGTCTTGGACTCCCCACTTAAGAAGAATATAGTTTTAAGAAATTCTTTTACAATTGACTTTTCAATTTAATAGGTAATTATTGACCTTGCTCTATGTTAGGCATTTTTTAGTTCTACAGTGAGTGGAGGTGCCTCTATTAATAGTAATCAAATAATATGTAGTTCTGTGCTTTATGACTAGCACATAATTGGAAAGTTAGTGTTTGAGTGAGTGGTTGGGAAGTAGGCATTAGGCATATACAATTATCTAGTCAAAATGGAAAAAGCATTAATAGCACCTTGGTAAGATAAGGGAGGGAGATTATTTACTGCATAATATTGAGAAAGGATGCAAAGTACTCTTTCATGGAAAAACAGGACAAACTTTTCTTTTGAAAGGTTGTAGGATAAAAAAAGAGAAGTCCAAGACTATAGCTTGCTGAACTGGGTTTCATCCATGGTCATACACTTTAAAAAAAGCCAAGCAAGAATTCAGCCTTGGTCCTTATTTCACACCAAGTTGTAATGTCTATACTGAATTTTCTCTGCTGACAGAAATAAAACGCTTAAGAATTCTGTATTTTATTATTGTGTATGTAATTCTTAACTAGATGGTCTGCTTTTTGAGAGTTTCAGTATTGTTAGTATATCCTTATATTTTTGAGTGATGAATTGATTTATAGCATATTTTTCTTATATATTCTCTTCAGTTCTGAGCATAAGATAGGGTGGGTGCAAAAACAGATCTTCAATTTATATTTGGTAAATGAAACATCCTGTGATTGACTGTAGCTTAACAAATGCCTTATTTGTATTGCAGATGCGCTTAGAGAGAACAAGGATATGTGTATTTAGGAATTATTTTTTAAGAGATTTTGTTTTTCGAGTCCTTGCAGTATATCTTGTAAGTATATTAATAATGAACACAAATGTGGTAGGATTTTATAAAATGCTAGCAAGAAGCTGTATAATGGTGCTTGTTCACTGAAACTGAAGTTCTCAAATGAATAGGTTTTCTTTCCTAAAACACCTTCAAGTAGGAATTTTAGATTTACTTTCTTGGATAAGAATTTGTGGTTTAAATATGTTTAATGTAATTTTCTCTTAAATTTATGAAGTCTTGGAAATATGACTTTATAATGGACCTTCTGACAGATTCGTTAAACTGCATGTCACTTTCAGACAGAGATAATTTGTTACCTCTTTGAAGGTGTTTTAGCTTGAAAGGTGGAATACATGTTCTATATAAAGGTCAGTTTTAATTAATAAGCTTTTTTCCTCATTTTTGATCGATATGAATTGCTTTTGACTTTTGTGTACAGCATTTCACCTTTATCGTGGTTTTGCTTTCTGTGGTCTCAGTTATAGAAAGTCAACTACGATCTGAAAATATTAAATGGGAAATTCTAGAAATAAACAATTCATAAGTTTTAAATTGTGTGATGTTTAGAGTAATGTGATGAAATCTCATACTATTCCACTCTATCCTATTAGAGGCATGAACCATCCCTTTGTCCACTGTATCCACTCTGTGCACGCTGCCCACCCCCCACCCAATAGTCATGTAGTAGCCACCTTGGTTATCAGATCACAGTATTGCAGTGCTGGTGTTCAAGTAACCCTCATTTTACTTAATGATGGCCCCACAGTGCCAGAGTAATGATGGTGGTAATTCAGATAAGACAAAGAGAAGCCGTAAAGTGCTTCCTGTAAGTGAAAAAGTGAACATTTTTGACTTATTGAAGAAAGAAAAAAATTGTGTGCTCAGGTTGCTAAGATCTATGGTAACTTTTATTACAGTACACTGTTATAAATATTCTATTTTGTTATTAGTTATTATTAATCTCTTACTATGCCTAATTTGTAAGTTTAACCTTACAATATGTATGTATATGAAAAATATAGTATATATAGGATCGTGTACTACCTACAGTTTCTGGCATCCCCTGGGGGTCTTGAACCATATCTCTCACAAATAAGAGGGAACTACTGTGGTTTTCCATGTAAAAAAAAACAAAATCAGACTTAGTCACAGCCATCATCAGTATAACCCACTTAAATTAAAAAATTCTATGCATCCCTAATGTTTATTTCTAGATATCTCAACAGAACTGTTTATCGGAGTAAAATAAGGTCTAATTGTCCTATTATTTCATCAAGTACTTGCTGTATCTCTAGATACACATCTTTCTTTGTTTTCCCCTCCACAAAATATTTTCACAATTTTTGTTGCTAAATATTCGTTATCCATGTAGTATTTTTCAAAGTCATGTAAATAATAATAACATTAATAGGACTAGATCTTCATTTCCTTAAAGATAAACCTGGGCTTTTATTTTTTCTTTTGTCTTTAACTTCCTTTTATAGGAAAATTTCATTGTGTTACTCTGTCTTTATGTTTGGAGACAAATATTTTACACACTGTAATAAGGGTGTTTTATAGTGTGTAATTTAACTGCATGCTACAGTATTCAATGTTTATTTTAAAGAAAAGACTTTCACTGAGACATTCATTATGGATTTCAATTTAAATTATTCCCTTCTTTTCCTGAATCCTCCCTTATACTTCAGAGAATTGAATCCTTTATTCTATTTGTTAAATACACTTCTTTCAAAATACAGGTGTCTTAATGTGATGATAATAATGATGATGATAATAATAACCAACTACTTATTGAGTAAATACAGTGTTTTAGGTGATTTGCATGTATTTTCTGTAACCTTCTGAACAACATAAGGAAACTCTAAGCACACAGACTCTTGAGAGGTAAGGTTTAATTACTTAAGAAAGGTTACACTGCATATGTATCTGAGGTGGATTCAGTCTCAGATCTATGTGACTCTGAAATCCAAATCCTTATTTCTGATTCATGCTGCCTTCACTAAATGTGGGGTTATTTTAATATAAGAGTAAAGAGTTTGGGTTCAAAAATCTGGGTGAAACAGTTACATGACTGAACATTAAAAAAGCACAGACGTCAATAAATTAAATTATTATTCCATAGCAAATATTCCATTGTTCCATGTCACCTTGGGTTATGTTGTACTACTTTAAATGCCATTATTTTTATCATATATATATAGTGTATTTGAGATATGATTACTCTGAGAATAGTTTTGCATTTTCTTCATTTATTTAAATATTCCATTATATTGTATTAACATTATATTGTAATGAATCAGAATAATCAATTTATTCTTGAATAAATACTTCCCCTACCCCCATTTCTATCTTTGTGTCGGTATGTACATGTTTTGTGGTATCTTGCTTTCTTTTACTATTTGGTATCATCATATCATAACTATTTTAGTAAACTGTAAGTGTAAATGTGCTGTTTGTTCGTTTGAGGAATTGAAAATATATTCCCTGTTCTCTCAACAGATAAACAAAAAGCAATATTCAATATTGAAATCAAGTTTAGCTTCTAAACGTCTTTCTTATTTTAGTAATTCAAAAATATGTATAGATTACTGACATTGTGTCAAACCTGGGGTGGAGAGAGAGAGAGATAAAGAGATAAAAATATTGATAAAAAGATAAGACATTAGATTCCTCTGATGAGAAACCACAATCACTGTGGGTAAAAGGACACACATAATAAAGAAAAG
Source organism: Manis pentadactyla (assembly GCF_030020395.1). Classification (NCBI taxonomy): domain Eukaryota; kingdom Metazoa; phylum Chordata; class Mammalia; order Pholidota; family Manidae; genus Manis; species Manis pentadactyla. Next base: position 39,515,977 of record NC_080022.1, on the reverse strand, counting down.
GTAATAATGTTATAATAAAGTTATATTAAAAAGATGCTGTGGGAACATAGGACAATGAATACCATTGCCTGGGACAGTCAGAGAAGACTTTACAGAGAGGAGATGACATTTTATGTAGGTCTATAGGATGAGTAGGACTTTTCCACATGGAAAAATGGAGATATACATATATCCAGGCATAAGGAGAACATGAGTTCCAATGTTTGCATTTGTGTATAGAATCAACATAAACACAACTGCTACAAATATTCACTGACATAGCAACACTCTTTTAGTGAATCAAATACAGCACATTATAGTGCTGTTGGTGACATGATTTTCTAAAATTGGATAATATTTTCTGGATGAAAACATCAATTGTAATATTTCCTTAATTTACATATTAGTTGCATTCTTGAATAAATCAGTATTTACTAAAACCATGCAAAATGTCTAAAATAGAGTCAGGTTCTAAGCTCACATAGTTATAAATAGGATTCGCACATGCATTAATATCTTTACAGGACATTTAGAGGTTGTACTGGCCTCTCCTCTGCTTTGCAGCCCATCTAGCATCCCTGGTCTCCAGCATACATACGCCACCAGTGCTATTTCATCATTAGGTGAACAATAATATGCCACAACAAATTTCCAAAATGCCCATAGGGATACTGCTGACATTGACAAATACCTCAGTAGAGTACCTAAAATAATAATAGAACTAACAATTTTTTTTTAAACCAGGACCAGGATGGCTTTATTGAGCTGATCCATTATCAGGAAAATTATCAATAAAATCCATGATTTAAATAGTGGCGAATAACCATATGATCATATCAACATGCTAAAAATGCATTTGATAGAATTCATCTCATTCCTAATAAAAACTGTGAGAAAATAGTAATAGATTTTCAACAACTTAAATATGTCAAAAGCTTAGAAAAAGAAGTGGAGAATAATGTAAACAAACTATTTCCTTATTTTTCCCAGCAGTGTGTCAATAGATATCATTTGATATTGATAAATGGAGATATAGAAATATAAAGACACTGTGAAATGATACCTGGTAAACTGAAAACAGAAATGTTTAGTAACATTTGCACATAGGAAATGAGAACAGAGTTTAAGGGATATGACTCAGAACAATTTTACTTTTCTTTTAAATACCTACATATATACAGGTGGAATTAATTCTGTGACATGAAATCAATTTTTCCTTCTTTTAAACATTTATGAAATTTATCAAAGTATCATTTGCATATAATGGAACATAATTTAACTGTATAAGATAAGATTTTTGGCAATTATGAAATTGACACCCATATAATCTCTACCACCATCATATATATGTGAGGTTCTTTTTTCCCCTAAATGTCTAGTTCTTTAAGCATTATTTGTTGAATAGACTATTATTTCCAGATTAAGTTACCATTGTACCATTGTTGAAACTTACTTGACTATATGTGTGTAGATGTATTTCTGCACTCTTGTGATCCACTGATTTATATGACTATCCTGATTCCTATACTACTCGTTTTGATTACTGTAGCTTTAAAGTAAGTCTTGTTATCATGAGATATAAGTACTCCAACATTTTTCTTATTTTTCAAAATTATATTGCTATTCCAGGTCTGTGTAAATTTTATAATCAGCTTGTTGAATTCTGTAAAAAAAGCTGTTGAGATTTTTATTGGGATTGCATGTAGTCTAGAAATCAAATTTTGGAAAGTTGTCATATTAACAATAATGAATTTTCTAATCTGAACATGGTATATCTTGTAATTTAATTGTATCTTCCTTAATGTTTATCAGCAATACTTTTTAGTTTTCAATAAACAGTACTTGCACATAATTTGTTGAATTAAAGCTGGGTATTTTATTTTAATGCTATTATAAGTAGTACTGTATTTCAAATTTCATTTACCCAGTGTTGATGGCTAGTACCTTTCTGCGATCTCTACTTAAGGCCCTGAGTTTTCTTTTCTTTTTTTAAAAAATTTTTATTAAGGTATGATTGATATACACTCCTATGAAGGTTTCACATGAAAAAACAATGTGGTTACTACATTTACCCATATTATCAAGTCCCCACCCATAACTAAATGCAGTCACTGTCCATCAGTGCAGCAAGATGACACAGATGCACTATGTGCCTTCTCTGTGCTACGCTTTTCTCCCTGTGATCCCCCACGCCATATGTACTTAACATAATACCCCTCAATCCCCTTCTCCCTCCCCACCCACCCTCCCACACCCCTCCCCTTTGGTAAACAATACTTTATTCTTGGAGTCTCTGAGTCTGCTGCTGTTTTGTTCCTTCAGTTTTGCTTCATTGTTATACTCCACAAATGAGGGAAATCATTTTGCATTTGTCTTTCTCTGCCTGGCTTAGTTCACTGAGCATAATGTCCTCCAGCTCCATCCATGTTGCTGCAAATGGTAGGATTTGTTTCTTTCTTATGGCTGAATAGTATTCCATTGTGTATATGTACCACATCTTCCTTATACATTCATCTACTGATGGACACTTAGGTTGCTTCCATATCTTGGCTATTGTAAATAGTGCTGTGATAAACATAGGGGTGCATATGTCTTTTTGAATCTGAGAAGTGGTATTCTTTGGGTAAATTCCTAGGAGTGTGATTCCCAGGTCAAATCGTATTTCTACTTTTAGTTTTTTGAGGAACCTCCATATTGCTTTCCACAATGGTTGAACTAGCTTACATTCCCACCAGCAGTGTAGGAGGGTTCCCCTTTCTCTACATCCTCACCAGCATTTGTTGTTCTTAGTCTTTTCGATGCTGGCCATCCTTACTGGTGTGAGGTGATATCTCATTATGGTTTTAATTTGCATTTCCCTGATGATTAGTGATGTGGAGCATCTTTTCATGTGTCTGTTGGCCATCTGAATTTCTTCTTTGGAGAATTGTCTCTTCATATCCTCTGCCCATTTGTTAATTGTGTTATTTGCTTTTTGGGTGTTGAGACATGTAAGTTCTTTATATATTTTGGATGTTAACCCCTTGTCGGATATGTCATTTACAAGTATATTCTTCAATACTGTAGGATGCCTTTTTGTTCTGTTGATGATGTCCTTGGCTGTACAGAAACTTTTTAGTTTGATGTAGTCCATGAGTTCATTTTTGCTTTTGTTTCCCTTTCTCGAGGAGATGGGTTCAGAAAGAAGTTGCTCATGCTTATTTCAGGAGATGTTTGCCGTTGTTGTCTTCTAAGACTTTTATGGTTTCATGATTTGCGTTCAAGTCTTTAATCCATTTTGAGTTTACTTTTTTGTGTGAGGTTAAACAATAATCCAGTTTAATTCTCTTGTATGTAGTTTTCCAGTTTTGCCAACACCAGCTGTTGAAGAGGCTGTCATTTACCCATTGAATATCCATGGCTCCTTTATCATATATTAATTGACCATATATGGTTGGGTTTATATCTGGGCTCTCTAGTCTGTTCCATTGGTCTATGGGTCTGTTCTTGGGCCAGTACCAAATTGTCTTGATTACTGTGACTTTGTAGTAGAGCTTGAAGTTGGGAGCATAATTCCTCCTGCTTTGTTCTTCCTTCTCAGGATTGGTTTGGCTATTCAGGGTCTTTCATGGTGCCATATGAATTTTAGGATGATTTTCTCTAGTTCATTGAAGAATGCTGGTGGTATTTGGATAGGGATTGCATTGAATCTGTAGATTGCTTTAGGCAGGATGGCCATTTTGATCATATTAATTCTTCCTATCCATGAACATGGGATGTGTTTCCATTTATTGGTATCTTTAATTTCTCATGAGTGTCTTGTAGTTTTCAGGGTATGGATCTTTCACTTCCTTAGTTAGGTTTATTCCTTGGTATTTTATTCATTTTGATGCAATTGTTTTCCTGATTTTTCTCTCTGCTAGTTCATTGTTAGTGTATAGGAATGCCACAGATTTCTGTGTATTAGTTTTGTATCCTGCAACTTGGCTGAATTCAGATATTAGATCTAACAGTTTTGGAGTGGATTCTTCAAGGTTTTTTATGTACAATATCATGTTATCTGCAAACAGGGACAGTTTGACTTCTTCCTTGCCAGTCTGGGTGCCTTTTATTTCTTTGTGTTGTCTGATAGCCATGGTTAGGACCTCCAGTACTATGTTTAATAGAAGTGAGGAAAGTGGGCATCTTTGTCTTGTTCCCAATCTTAAAGGAAAAGCTTTCAGCTTCTCTCTGTTAAATATAATGTTGGCTGTGGGTTTGTCATATATGGCCTTTATTATGTTGAGGTACTTGCCCTCTATACCCATTTTGTTGAGAGTTTTTATCATGAATGGATGTTGAATTTTGTTGAATGCTTTTTCAGCATCTATGGAGATGATCATGTAGTTTTTGTCCTTTTTGTTGATGTAATGGGTGATGTTGATGGATTTTCAAATGTTGTATCATCCTTGCATCCCTGGAATAAATCCTACTTGATCATGATGAATGATCTTTTTGATGTATTTTTGAATTCGATTTGCTAATATTTTATTGAGTATTTTTGCATCTATGTTCTTCAGTGATATTGGTCTGTAATTTTCTTTTTCTGTGTTGACCTTACCTGGTTTTGGTATTAGAGTGATTCTGGCCTCATAGAATGAGTTTGGAAGTATTCTGTTCTCTTCTATTTTTTGGAAAACTTCAAGGAGAATGGGTATTAGGTTTTCTCTAAATGTTTGATAAAACTCAGTGGTGAAACCATCTGGTCCAGGTGTTTTGTTGTTAGGTAGTTTTCTAATTACCAGTTCAGTTTTGTTGCTGGTAATTGGTCTGTTCAGACTTTCTGTTTCTTCCTTGGTCAGCCTTGGAAGGTTGTATTTTTCTAGAAAGTTGTCCATTTCTTCTAGGTTATCCAGTTTGTTAGCATATCATTTTTCATAGTATTCTCTAATAATTCTTTTTATTTCTGTGGTGTCCATAGTGATTTTTCCTTTCTCATTTCTGATTCTTTTTATGTGTGTAGACTCTCTTTTTTTCTTGATAAGTCTGGCCAAGAGTTTATCTATTTTGTTTATTTTCTTGAATAACCAGCTCTTGCTTTCATTGATTCTTTCTATTGTTTTATTTTTCTTGACTTTATTTATTTCTGCTCTACTCTTTATTATGTCCCTCCTTCTACTGACTTTAGGCCTCATTTGTTTTTTTCCTAGTTTCATTAATTGTGAGTTTAGACTGCTTATGTGGGATTGCTCTTCTTTCCTGAGGTAGGTCTGTATTACAATATACATTCCTTTTAGCACAGCCTTGGCTGTGTCCCTCAGGTTTTGTGCTGTTGAATTATTGTTGTTATTTGTCTCCGTATATTGCTTGATCTCTCTTTTTTTATTTGGTCATTTATCCATTGGTTATTTAGGTGCATGTTGTGAAGCCTCCATGTATTTGTGTGATTTTTCATTTTCTTTGCCTAATTTATTTCTAGTTTCATACCTTTGTGGTCTGAGAAACTAGTTGGTGCAATTTCAATCTTTTTGAATTTACTGAGACTCTTTTTGTGGCCTAGAATATGATCTATTCTTGAAAATGTTCCATGTGTACTTGAGAAGAGTGTGTATTCTGCTTCTTTTGGGTGTAGAGTTCTGTAGATGTTTGTTAGGTCCATCTGTTCTAGTGTGTTGTTCAGTTCCTCTGTCTCTTTACTTATCTTCTGTCTGGTTGATCTGTCCTTCCGAGTGAGTGGAGTGTTGAAGTCTCCTAGAATGAATGCATTGCATTGTATTTCCCCTTTTAATTTAGTTAGTGTTTGGTGCTCTTGTTTTGGGAGCGTAGATATTTATAGTGGTTATATCTTCTTGTTGGATTGACCCCTTTATCATTATGTAATGTCTTTCTTTGTGTCTTGTTACTTTCTTTGTTTTGAAGCCTATTTTGTATGACACAAGTACTGCAACTCCTGCTTTTTTCTCTCTACTAGTTGCATGAAATATCTTTTTCCATCCCTTCGCTTTTAGTCTGTGTATGTCTTTGGGTTTAAAGTGAGTCTCTTGTAGGCAGCATATAGATGAGTCTTGCTTTTTTATCCATTCAGTGACTCTATGTCTTTTGATTGGTGCATTCAGTCCATTCACATTTATGGTGATTATCGATAGATATGTACTTATTACCATTGCAGGCTTTAGATTCGTGGTTACCAAAGGTTCAAGATTAACTTCCTTACTATCTAAGAGTCTAACTTAACTCACTTAATATGCTGTTATAACACAATCTAAAGGTTCTTTTCTTTTTATCCTCCTTTTTCTCCTTCCTCCATTCTTTATATATTAGTTATCATATTCTGTACTCTTTGTCTATCCCTTGATTGACTTTGGGGATAGTTAATTTAATTTTGCATTTGCTTTGTAATTAGCTGTTGTACTTTCTTTACTGTGGTTTTATTACCTTGGCTGACAGCTATTAAATCTTAGGAACACTTTCATCTATAGCAGTCCCTCCAAAATTGACTGTAGAGATGGTTTGTGGGAGGTAAATTCTCTCAGCTTTTGCTAATCTGTAAATTGTTTAATCCCTCCTTCAAATTTAAATGATAATCTTGCTGGATAAAATAATCTTGGTTCCAGGCCCTTGTACTTCATGGCATTAAATACATCATGCCACTCCCTTCTGGCCTGTAAGGTTTCTGCTGAGAAGTCTGATGTTAGCCTGATGGACTTTCCTTTGTATGTGATCTTATTTCTCTCTCTGGCTGCTTTTAATAGTCTGTCCTTATCCTTGATCTTTGCCATTTTAATTAGTATATGTCTTGGTATTGTCTTCCTTGGGTCCCTTGTGTTGGGAGATCTGTGCATGTCCAGTCTAAGAGACTGTCTCCTTCCCCAGATTGGGGAAGTTTTCAGCAATTACCTCATCAAAGACACTTTCTATCCCTTTCTCTCTCTTCTTCTTCTTCTGGTACCCATATATTGTGAATATTGTTCCATTTGGATTGGTCACACAGTTCTCTCAATATTCTTTCATTCTTAGGGATCCTTTTTTTCTCTCTGTGCCTCAGCTTCTTTGTATTCCTCTTCTGTAGTTTCTATTTCATGTATCATCTCCTCCACCATATCCAATCTGCTTTTAATACCTTCCATTGTGCTCTTCAATGATTGGATCTCTGACTGGAATTTATTCCTGAGTTCTTGAATATCTTTCCGCTCCTCCATTTGCATGTTAATAATTTTTATTTTGAACTCCCTTTCAGGAAGAGTCATGAGGTCCATTTCATCTTTCTCAGGGGTTATATTAATTCTACTCTGTACCAGGTTCCTTTGGCATTTCATATTTGTATATGGTGCCGTCTAGTGTCCAGAAGCTCTACTCTCTGGAGCTGCTCAGCCCTTGAAGCAAAGTCATGGGTCACAGGGGAGTGGTATTGGTGCCTGGTGGGAGGAAAGAGTTGTTTCCTGCTTCCTGGCTGGTATGCCTGTCTCCACTGCCAGAACCAGTGGGCCAAGCACACAGGTATAAGCTTCTATGCTTTGCATTTGTAGTTGCTGTAGACAGATCTTTCTTCTGGCTGGTATAACCCCAGGGTAGAGTTTGCCAGTTTGCGATCTATGTGGGGCTAGCCAGGAGAAATGGTCAGTAGGCTGCATTTCATGGAGGAGTCCTTGGAACCATGTAGCCAGCCAGAGAGCTGGGGCACCTGAAGATCGTGAAAGTTCCCAACCTGCTGGGCCAAGTGCACCTGGAAAATTTTGTCTACTTGTCCTTTCTCCTGAGCAGCAAGCTCTGTGCAATCCCTGTACCTTTAGCAGGCCACTTGCTAAGTGCTTCCTTGTTAGGAAGTCTCTCAGACTTCCCACCTTTCTTTCATCCCAGAGCAGCTGGATATGGATCCCTGCTTTCCACAAGTGGCTGGAATCTCAGTCTCTCCAGGAATTCTGCCTGTTTTAGCTTTCCAATCCCCTAGTTATGACAATATCATGAAAGCTCCTTGAAATGTAGGTTTGTGCTCCCAGAGCAGATCTCCAGAGTTAGGTGTTCAGCAATATCAGGCCTTCACTCCCTCCCAGTTCCATTTCTCTTCCTCTCACTGGTGAGCTGGGGTGAGGTAAGGGCTTGGATCCCACCAGGCCACACAGCTTTGGTACGTTACCCTGATCCATGAGGTCTGCTCTTTTCTCCAGGTGTATGCAGTCTGTTGCAGTCCTCTTATTGTTGCTCTTTCAGGATCAGTTGTATTAATTATATTTTCATATTGTATGTGGTTTTAGGAGGAATCCTCTGTCTCTCCTCTCACGCTGCCATTTTTAATCCAGCATTCCAAGGCCTTGAGTTTTCAATATGATTTTTCACTCCAGTTGGTTTCAACTTGACTATTTCCCAGACTTGTGTATTTTGGAAATTATTTAGTCTGCAACCTCCTGGTCATTCTTTGCCTGGTATCACGAATTTTCACCATACATAACTTAGCATTCAGCCAAAGTCTTTAGACCTTTTGAAGATCTTTCATGCTCTGGCTCTTCTTCAATAGTCTGACCTTCAAGTTGAAGCTTCTTCAGCCTCTCCAAATTTATTTACTTCTTCTCAGTTTAGGAAATCACCCTGTTGTGATTGGGAACCCTCTGCCTGTACCATCTTCTAGAAAGTTTCACTAATCTAAAAGCCAGGACTGTATCAGGATCACCTCATTTATTTCAGGCATCAGTTTGACACTGTTTGTCCAAGACTGAAAAGAGTTGTTTCATACATATTTGTCCAGTTTTCTAGTTGTTCATGGTGAAGGTGTGGGTCTATTACTCATTACTCTTGGTGCTTGTAGTTGTATTAGCAGCTTCCTTCCCATCCACTATCCTGGTGAGGACCTCAAGGAGTTTTCTGGAAAAGTTTTCAAGTCGCTGTTGCAGACATCCCCTTCCAAACGTACATGCATGCATACACATTCCTCTGGAAGATTAGAGGAAGGTACATGTAACTTTGCTGGGATAGTCAGGGGTCAAAGAAGAATTAAAATTTTTGATGACATTTGAGTCAACCACTCTCCTTACCTACAGTGTCCAGCAACCACTGACTTTTATTTCCATTTTATTGCTGATTAGTATTCTATCATATAGATGTACCACTGTTTAAACATTCATTGGTTGAAGCCATTTGGATTATTTCTAATTCTGGGGTGATTATGAACAAAAATGCTATAAACATTCATGTGCTAGTTTTTTCATGAACATCTGTTTTCACATCTTTTGGATAAAACCTGAGTGGAATTTCAGGGGTATAAAGAGTATATTTAATTTTATAACATAGTACCAAACTATTTTTCAAACTGGCTTTAACCATTTTATATTTCTGTAATAATGCATGAAAGTTTCAATTGCTTTGCATCATTATCAACCCTTAGTTTGGTTAGTTTGTTTGATTTTAGCCTTTTAATAGGTGTGTAGTAATCTTATTGTGATTTCAATTTGCATTTCTCTGTCAATGAGGTCTACCGGCTTTTCTTGAACTTATTTGACATCCATATATCTTTGGGGAAATTTCTGATAAAATCTTATGTGTTCTAAATACAGTCCTTTGTCAGATATGTGTTTTGTAAGTATTTTCTCTATGGCTTAACTTAAAAAAAAATTAGTGATGCCTTTCAAAGAGCAGAGATTTTTAATTTGATAAAACACAGGTTATAACTTTTTTTCATGATATGTGATTTTTATATCTTATGTAAGAAAACCTTGCCTACCGTAAGTATACACAGATAGTCTCCTGTATATGTTTTTTGATCTGTCCACTTTAACACTTTGCTTTTATTTCATGTTTTAGGGTGTTTTTTTATTGTGGTAAAGTGTACATAACAATATTTATCATTCTAATAATTTTCAAGTTTTTACATGTGGGATGAACCCACAATACATTGCCACTATTTTTCTTCGGACAGCAATTTATCTTTTGAGTATTAAGAACAAGAACATTTATTTTTACCTTCATCAATATTATTTCTGGAGTCCTTAATTTCTTTGTGTGGATCTTATGTCTGGTATCATTTTCCTTCTGCCTGAAGAATTTTAGCATTTCTTGTTATATCACATTGCTTATAATGAATTCTCCCAGCTTTGTTTTTCTAAAAATACCTTTATTATTATCTTAGTTTTTGAAGGATATCTTCACTGGTTCTAAAATTTCCACCAGAAGCTTTAACATACTAAACTTAGTTATTTTATCTTTATCTCTGCCTGAATAAGCATTAAATGACAGGAGAAGGGGGAAAATTAATGGTAATAATATTTTTATTAGACTTCTTTTACTAAATACATTTTGTTTTCTGCTTAGCATAAGCAAATTTAAAAAAAATGGGCAGTGATATGGGAAATGATGATGCCATCAGAGAGAATGTGAGAAATTCATTGTCTATAACTCCAATATATTGTCATTTCTGGATGTAATTCTGTTTATTGCTTTCTTCCTAGACAGTAGGTTATTTTATTTTTTGAGTTTTTATATTTCCCACAATTTTTTATTGCATACTGGCTATCTATTAGAACAGTAGAGAATGATATAAATACTGTTTGTCACTGGAAATGGATACATTTCTCCTAGGTTGTTTGTGTGATAGTTTATGTCAATAAAGTCAGGAGTTAAGCTAGGCTTAGTGTCATTGTTGCTGTGGTTACCTTCAGTTTCCCACAGGCTTCAAATTCTTCTGTCACTTTATTTCTGAGAGAAAGATCTAGGGTGCTTAGGGGTTTTTCCTCAATGTTCTGCTCCACATTAAACTTTTGTCCTTCTCTGCTTCTACCTAGAAGGAGTTCATTTGCATGCTTTTTGTACCTACTCTAGAAGTAGATTGTGATAGTTCATTATTCATGCTGGCTTTCTTGATGTTGAGGGAGCAGGAGTATTTCTGTTGTTCTGCTCTAGCGTCAGACTTAGGCAGGGCGTATATGCTCTGGTCTTGGAATTAAGTTTTTTCGGTGATCCCACCTCTCCTTCCTCTTTCAACTCTGCCTTGAACTTTTGATGGGTCCTTTGTAAGACAGTTTTCTGCCCCCCTCTCAGAGATAGAGGATTTTTTTCTTTTATACTCTTCCGTCTGCAGTGGGTTTCACTTGTGCACTGGGATTACAAGGTTTGCTTTTCCTCCCCAGTGGCTTAAGGCCTTTTTTTCTAAAAGGGAAAAGCATACTGGTGTTTTTGTTTTTTCCCCCCATCTATTCTGTTATCAGCTGTTTTTTTTTATTAAGGTATCATTGAAATACACTATTATGAAGGTTTCACAAGAAAAACAAGGTGGTTATTACATTTACTCTTATTATCAAGTCCCTCCCATACCCCATTGCAATGTCACTGTCCATCAATGTAGTAAGATGCCACAGAGTACCTATTTGTCTTCTCTGAGCTACACTGTCTTCCCTGTGACCCCATACACACCATGTGCACCAATCCTGATACTCCACAATCCCCTTCTCCCTTCCTCCCCACCTGCTCTCCCCCACCCCTCCCCTTTGGTAACTACTAGTCCCTTCTTGGAGTTTGTGAGTCTACTGCTATTTTGTTCTTTCAGTTTTGCTTTGTTGTTATACTCCACAAATGAGGGAAATAATTTGGTATTTGTCCTTCTCTGCCTGGCTTATTTCACTGAGCATAATGTCCTCCAGCTCCATCCATGTTGTTGCAAATGGTAGGATTTGTTTCTTTTTTATGGCTGAATAGTATTCCATTGTGTATATGTACCACATCTTCTTTATACATTCATCTACTGATGGACACTTAGGTTGCTTCCATATCTTGGCTATTGTAAATAGTGCTGTGATAAACATAGGGGTGCATATGTCTTTTTGAATCTGAGAAGCTGTTTTCTTTGGGTAAGTTTCTAGGAGTGGAGTTCCCGGGTCAAATGGTATTTCTATTTTTAGTTTTTTGAGGAACCTCCATATTGCTTTCTATAATGGTTGAACTAGTTTACATTCCCACCAGCAGTGTAGCAGGTTTCCCCTTTCTCTGCATCCTCACTAGCATTTATTGTTCCTAGTGTTTTCTATGCTGGCCATCCTAACCATTGTGAGGTGATATCTCATTGTGGTTTTAATTTGCATTTCCCTGATAATTAGTGACGTGGAGCATCTTTTCATGTGCCTGTTGGCCATCTGAATTTCTTCTTTGCAAAAGTGTCTGTTCATATCCTCTGCCTACTTTTTAATAGGGTTATTTGCTTTTTGGGTTTTGAGGCATGTGAGTTCTTTATATATTTTGAATGTTAACCCCTTGTCGGATATGTCATTTACAAATATTTTATCCCATACTGTAGGATGCCTTTTTGTTCTGCTGATGGTGTCCTTTGCTGTACAGAAGCTTTTGAGCATGATGTAGTCCCATTTATTCATTTTTTATTTTATTTCCCTTGCCCAAGGTATTGGTGGGTTTTTTTTATGCCTTGTCTATAAAAGAGGGCACACCCATTCTCCAGGCCTGCATCACAAAGAAAGGTATTTTCTAGTCTTCTGCCCTGCTTCTGTTCTTTCTCTTAAACACCCAATGGAGGCCTATATAGAAGACTGCTGGTGGGTTTGCATTCCCTTTGTTCTTATGACTATCAGGGGTTCTACTCTCTCGATTCTGACATTTGACCTTTAATAATTAAAAAATATATAGTTTAATTCTTTTTATTCACTTGTATGGCACCCAGAACTTCTTTCTCCTGTCCTTTGCCAAAGATGAGTCGATGCTTGCTTCCCATTTTTTTTGGTGGGGCCTGACTTTCCTTGGATATCAGATTATTGGTTGCCCTGTAATTTCAGTTTTCTGATACATTTTTAGAAGTTATAACTTTGTTCTTTATTGGGATATTTCTTGTTAAGGTGGAGGTGATGATCTTTCCAACTTTCTAGGTGGAAGTGAAACTTCCAAAGCTCAAAGTTCCTCTTAGGAAATGTAAATTCTATGCTAATTCAGTAGTTCTTAGTGGTATTTGTGATGATGGAACATTAGAAAGGTTAATGTTAAAGAATTATTGCTTTATTCAAATTAAATAATTGACAAAATTTTTGTGACAAGTAAAATATATTATCATTTATTAAATATTTGATGCAGTTAAATGAATATCTTTTTGATTTCAGTAGCCATATTGGAAACTTTTCATACCATTCCTTTTTTATGGATGAGAGAAACTCAGGCTAAAGGGATTAAGCTGATTGCTTTCAGTCATAGAAAATTAGTATATAGAAATGTATCAACTCTCTACTCTGCAAGAATTTGTAGTTAATTTCTTAACTGTCTGAATAAGCACTGACAGGAGAAGGGGAAAAATTAATGATAAAGTATTATTGAACTTGTATTACTTTTCCTTTCTGTTTAACATGAGCAAATCTTTTGAAAAATAGGCAATGATATGGGAAATGATGATGCCATCGGAGGGAATATGAGCAAATATATGGTGCTTCCATCTGGATACTGTGGACAGCCCAAGAAAGGACATCTTATCTTTGATGCTTGCTTTGAAAGTGGTGAGTATATTAAAGACCTTTGCTTTTGAGCTTGTCTGGTGAGGATTAGGTTTTTTAAGAATCCAGTTTCCACCTGAGCATTAACTGTGATTCAGCCCATTTACTATTTCATCATAATGGAATAAGTTACCAGGGAAAAATATATTTTGAAGGTTAACTTGGGAATACTAAATAATTAAATGCTACATTTTTGTGGCTGTAAATGATTAGAATTTTAATGGTAATACTAATGAATATTTCTATAGTTCCTGATATTTTATAAAATACTTTTCAAGATATTATTCCTTTCATATTTGACTATAGTGTAAATCATTATACATTGAATGTATACTATATACCTAGCTCTGTATGGCATGCTCACAGAATGTAGTCTTTGTGAGAGGATTCTTCCCTATAAAGAAATAATCAGAGAACAGAAACAATTGAACACGAACAAAACAGCAAAAGTAATACTGCATCACAGTCAACAAATTCTGTGGGTATTCTGGAGGGGAGATCAGGAGTTGATTATAAATTCCCATCCAGTAGAGGTTGGATCTTGTTAACTTCTTTATGCTGGGGGCCTCATACTCTGAATGGCACATAGTAGGTACTCAGAATATGTTGAAAGTAATGAGAAAGATAAACATAATTTTATTTTATAAATAATGATTAATTACTTTTGGTTTGGAATAATGTGCATGCATATGTGTGTGTGTGTGTGTGTGTGTGTGTGTGTGTATGTCTATGCTTGAAGGGACATGTCAATGTCAGTTATTATGACAGTTCTCTGAACCATAAGAACATTGGTTGTTTATACCAACAATTGAAAACTTGTATATGCAAAGTTGTGTTCTTTGTTTATTCCATGTTGTTTTAGTTTGTGAGGGTTGCCCTAACAAAGAACCAAAAACTGAGTGGCTTAAACAGTGGAAATTTATTGTCCCATGGTTCTAGAGGATGGAAGTATGAGATCAAAGTGTTGGCAGGGTTCGTTCCTTCTAAGGGCTTTGAGGAAGAGTCCATTCCACGTTTCTCCTAGTTTGTAGAAGATCATTCTGATCTCTGCTTTCATCTTCACATGCCATGTTTTCTGTTTCCATGTCTTTCTCTAAATATTCCTTTTTTATAGGGATGCCAGTCATATTGGCCTCTCTAAGTTCATCATTTTATTACTTAGTTTAATCTTAAGTACTATTATTCTTTGATATTTTTTCTTGAAGTATAGGTGATATACAATATGATATTGGCTTAAAGTATGCAACATAGTGACTCAGCAGTTATACACATTACATCCTCACCACAACTAGTATGGTTAATTTATCAACATAGAAAGATGTTACAGAACTACTGACTATATTCTCTATGTTGTACTTTCAGCCCCATGACTAATTTGTATTATGATTGAGATTTTGTGTCTCTTTGACCCCTTCATCTACTTCACTCACCCACCCTAACCCTCCAACATGGTAACTACCAATCGCTTCTCAGTGCCTATGATTCTACTGCTATTTTGTTCATTCTGTTTTGTTTTGTTTTTAGATTTCACATATAAGTGAAGTGTAAGGTGGTATCTCATTGTGGTTTTGATTTGCATTTCCCTTTTGATTAGTAATGTGGAGCATCTTTTCAGGTGCTTGTTAGCTATCTGTATGTCTTCTTTAGAAAAGTATCTATTTAGGTCCTCTGGCTATTTTTTAATCAGATTATTTGTTTTTTGGTGTTCAGATGCATGTCTTCTTTATATATTTTGGATGTTAACCCTTTATCAGATATATCATATACAAAAATATTCTCCCATAATGTAGGGTGCCTTTTTGTTTTGTTGATGGTGTGCGGAAGCTTTTTAATTTGATGTAGACCCACACTTTAATTTTGTTTTTATTTCCCTTGCTTGGGGAGACATGTCCAGAAAAAAATTACTCATGCTTATGTTCAAGAGATTTTTGCCTCTGTTCTAAGAGGTTTATGGTTCTGTGATATATATTTAGGTATTTAATCCATTTCAAGTTTACTTTTGTGTATAGAGTTAGACAGTAATTCAGTTTCATTCTCTTGCATGTAGCTGTCCACCAATTATTGAAGAGACTACCTTTTCCTCATTGTGTGCTCATGGCTCCTCTGTCATATATTAATTTATCATATATGTGTGATTTCATTTCTGGGCTCTCTGTTGTTTTCTTTTGATCTATGGGTCTGTTTTGTGCCAGTGCCATACTGTTTTGAATACTGTAGCTTTGCAGTAGAGCTTGATGTCAGGGAGCATGACACCCCCAGCCTTGTTCTTGTTTCTCAAGATTGCTTTGGGTATTCAGAGTCTTTTGTGGTTCCATTTAAATTTTAGGATTATTTGATTTAGTTCATTGAAAAATGGTGTTGGTATTTTGATAGGGATTGCTTTATATTTCTAAATTGCTTTGGGTAGGATAGCCATTTTGGCAATATTGTTTTTTCCTATGCATGAAAATGGTATAGATTTCATTTATTTGTGTCTTCTTCAGTTACTTTCATGAATATCTTATAGTTTTCAGAGTACAGGTATTTCACCTCTTTGGTTAGGTTTATTGCTAGGTATTTTATTCTTTCTGATGCAATTGTACATGAAATTGGTTTCCTGATTTCTCTTTCTGCTAGGTCATTGTTAGCATATATGAATGCTACAGATTTCTGTATATTATTGATTTGTATCTGGCAACTTGGCTTAATCCAGTTAGTGGTTCTGATAGTTTTTTGGTGTAGTCATTAGGGTTTTCTATATATAGTATCATGTCAACTGCAAACAGTGACAATTTTACTTCTTCCTTAGTAATTTGGATGCCTTTTTTCTTTCTTTTTTTCTTGTCTGATTGCCATGGCTAGGATTTCCAGTAGTATGTTGAATAAAAATGGTGAAAGTGGGCACTAGCTGTGGGTTTGTTGTATATGGCCATTATTATGTTGAGGTACGTTCTGTCTACACCCATATTGTTGAGAGTTTTAATCATAAATGGATGTTGAATTTTTTCATATGCTTTTTCAGCATCTATGGAGATGATCATATGGTTGTAGCCTTCCTTTCATTAATGTGCTATATTGCAATGCTTGATTTACAAACATTGTACCATCCTTGCATCCTGGAAATAAATCCCACTTGTTCACGATGGCTGATTCTTTTGATGTATTTTTGAATTTGGTTTGCTAATATTTTGTTCAGTATTTTTGCATCTATGTCCATCAAGGATATTCATCTATAATTTTTTTTGGTATTTTCTTTGTCGGATTTAGATATTAGAGTGATGCTAGCCTCATAGAATGAGTTTGGAAGTAGTCCCTCATCTTCTATATTTTGCAGTGCTTTAAGAAGGATGGGTGTTAGCTCTTCTTAAATGTTTGGTATCATCTTCTATATTTTGCAGTGCTTTAAGAAGGATGGGTGTTAGCTCTTCTTAAATGTTTGGTAGAATTAAGCTAGGAAGCCATCTGGCTCTGGACTTTTGTTTGTTTGAAGTTCTTTAATTGTCAATTCAATTTTGTTTCTCATAATTTGTTCAGATTTTGTTTCTTCCTTGTCAGTCTTAGTAGACTGTATGTTTCTAGGAATTTTTCCATTTCTTCTAGGTTGTCTCATTTATTGGCATATCATTTTTCATAAAATTCTCTAATAATTCTTTGTATCTCCATGGTGTCAGTTGTAACTTCTGCATTTTTGGTTCTGATTTTTTTATTCTTTGCGTGTCCTGTTCCTTTTTTTCTTGATAAGTCTAGCTTGGGATTTGTCTATTTTGTTTATCTTCTTAAAGAATCAGACATTAATTTTTTTCTAGTTCCTTCTTATTCTCTATTTTTGTCTGCTCTGATCTTTATTATGTCTCTTCTACTAACTTTGGGTTTTATTTGTTCTTCTTTTTGTAGTTCCTTTAGTTGTGAGTTTAGATTTTTCTTGTTTCTTAAAGTAGGCTTATATTGCTATGCATTTCCATCTTTGAACTGCTGTTGCTGCATCCCACCTATTTTGAACTGTTGTATTTCTGTTTTCATGTCTCCATCTATTGTTTGATTTCCTTTCAGATTTGTTCACTGAGCCATTGATTATGTAGAAGCATGCTATTTAGACTCCTTTTTTTTTGTATTCATCATGTAATTGATTTCTAGTTTCATATTATGATCTGGAAAGATGCTTGATACAATTTCAATTCTTTTGAATTTATTGAGGCTCTTTTTTGTGTCCTAACATGTGATCTCTTCTGGAGAGTATTCCATGTACACTTGGAAAAAATGTGTATCCTGCTGCTTTTGGGTGGAATGTTCTGTATATACGTGTTAACTCCATCTCATCTAATGTGTTATTCAACACCTCTGTTTCCTTATTTACTTTCTTTCTGGATGTTCTGTCCATTGATGTATGTTGGGCAATAAAATCATCTAATATGATTGAATTGCTGTCTATTTTTCCTTTAAGGTCTGTTAATGTTTGCTTTTACAAATTTAGTTGCTCCTATGTTGGATCCATAGATATTTATAATTTTTATATCCTCTTGTTGGACTGATTCCTTTATCATTATGTAATATCCTTCTTTGTCTCTTGTTACTTTCTTTGTTTTGAAGTATATTTGATATAGGTACTGCTATTTCTGTTTTTTTTCCTCCCTATTATTTGCATGAAATATCTTTTTCCATTTCCTCCACTTTCGGTCTCTGTATGTGTTTAGGCCTAAATGAGTTCCTGTTGGCAGCGTATATATGGGTCTTTTTTCTTTATCCATTCTCCCACCATATGTTTTTATTTTATTTTATTTTGGTATCATTAATTTACATGAAGGACATTATGTTTACTAGGCTCCCCCCTTCACCAAGTCCCCCCCACATCCCCGTTCACAGTCACTGTCCATCAAAATAGTAAGATGCTGTAAAATCACTACTGGTCTTCTCTGTGTTGCACAGCCCTCCCCGTGCCCCACACACACTCTACATGCTAATCACAATGCCCCCTTTCTTTTTTTCCCACCCTTATCCCTCCCTTCCCACCGTCCTCCCCAGTCCCTTTCCCTTTCATAACTATTAGTCCATTCTTGGGTTCTGTGCTTCTGCTGCTGTTTTGTTCCTTCAGTTTTCTTTTGTTCTTATACTCCACAGATGAGTGAAATCATTTGGTACTTGTCTTTCTCCACCTGGCTTATTTCACTGAGTATAATAACCTCTATCTCCATCCATGTTGTTGTGAATGGTAGGATTTGTTTTTTACTTATGGCTGAGTAATATTCCATTGTGTATATGTACCACATCTTCTTATCCATTCATCTACTGATGGACATTTAGGTTGCTTCCATATCTTGGCTATCATAAATAGTGTAGCGATAAAGATAAGGGTGCATCTGTCTTTTTCAAACTGGAGTGCTGCATTCTCAGGGTAAATTCCGAGGAGTGGAATGCCTGGGTCAAATGGTATTTCTATTTTGAGCATTTTGAGGAACCTCCATACTGCTTCCCACAATGGTTGAACTAATTTACATTCCCACCAGCAGTGTAGGAGGGTTCCCCTTTCTCCACAACCTCGGCAACATTTGTTGTTGTTTGTCTTTTGGATGGTAGCCATCCTTACTGGTGTGAGATGATATCTCACTGTGTTTTTAATTTGCATTTCTCTGATGACAAGCAATGTGGACCATCTTTTCATGTGTCTGTTCGCCATCTGAATTTCTTCTTTAGAGAACTGTCTGTTAAGCTCCTCTGCCTATTTTTTAATTGGATTATTTGCTTTTTGATTGTTGAGGTGTGTGAGCTCTTTATATATTTTGGATGTCAACCCTTTTTCGGATCTGTCATTTTCAAATATATTCTCCCATACTGTAGGATAACTTTTTGTTCTATTGATGGTGTCCTTTGCTGTACAGAAGCTTTTCAGCTTGATATAGTCCCATTTGTTCATTTTTGAGTTTGTTTCCCTTGCCCGGGGAGATATGTTCAAGAAGAGGTCACTCATGTTTATGTCTAAGAGATTTTTGCCTATGTTTTTTTCTAAGAGTTTTATGGTTTCATGACTTACATTCAAGTCTTTGATCCATTTCGAATTTACTTTTGTGTATGGGGATTGACAGTGATCCAGTTTCATTCTCTTACATGTAGCTTTCCAGTTTTGCCAGCACCATCTGTTGAAGAGACTGTCATTTCCCCATTGTATGTCCATGGCCCCTTCATTGAATATTAGTTGACCATATATGTTTGGGTTAATGTTTGGGGTCTCTATTCTGTTCCATTGGTCTGTGGCTCTGTTCTTGTGCCAGTAGCAAATTGTCTTGATTACTGTGGCTTTGTAGTAGAGCTTGAAGTTGGGGAGTGAGATCCCCCCCACTTTATTCTTCCTTCTCAGGATTGCTTTAGCTATTCGGGGTCTTTGGTGTTTCCATATGAATTTTTGAACTGTTTGTTCCAGTTCATTGAAGAATGTTGTTGGTAATTTGATAGGGATTGCATCAAATCTGTATATTGCTTTGGGCAGGATGGCCATTTTGACGATATTAATTCTTCCTAACCAAGAGCATGGGATGAGTTTCCATTTGTTAGTGACCTCTTTAATTTCTCTTATGAGTGTCATATAGTTTTCAGGGTATAGGTCTTTCACTTCCTTGGTTAGGTTTATTCCTAGGTGTTTTATTCTTTTTGATGCTATTGTGAATGTAATTGTCTTCCTGATTTCTCTCTGTATTAGTTTATTGTTAGTGTATAGGAAAGCTACAGATTTCTGTGTGTTAATTTTGTGTCCTGCAACTTTGCTGAATTCCGATATTAGCTCTAGTAGTTTCGGAGTGGAGTCTTTAGGGTTTTTTATGTACAATATCATGTAATTTTCAAATAGTGACAGTTGGACCTCTTCTTTACCAATCTGGATTCCTTGTATTTCTTTGTTTTGTCTAATTGCCATGGCTAGGACCTCCAATACTATGTTGAATAACAGTGGGGATGGTGGGCATCCCTGTCTTGTTCCTGATCGCAGAGGAAAAGCTTTCAGCTTCTCGCTGTTCAGTATGATTTTAGCTGTGGGTTCATCATATATGGCCTTTATTATGTTGAGGTACTTGCCCTCTATACCCATTTTGTTGAGAGTTTTTATCATGAATGAATGTTTAATTTTGTCGAATGCTTTTTCAGCATATATGGAGATAATCATGTGGTTTTTGTATTTCTTTTTGTTGATTTGGTGGATGATGTTGATGGATTTTCAAATGTTGTACCATCCTTGCATCCCTGGGATGAATCCCACTTGGTCGTGGTGTTTGATCCTTTTGATGTATTTTTGAATTCGCTTTGCTAATATTTTGTTGAGTATTTTTGCATCTACATTCATCAGGGATATTGGTCTCTAGTTTTCTTGTTTGGTGGGGTCTTTGCCTGGTTTTGGTATTAGGGTGACGTTGGCTTCATAGAATGAGTTTGGAAGTATTCCCTCCTCTTCTATTTTTTGGAAAACTTTAAGGAGAGTGGGTATTTTGTCTTCTCTGTATGTCTGATAAAATTCCGAGGTCAGCCCATCTGGCCAAATGGTTTTGTTCTTTGGTAGTTATTTGATTACTGCTTCAATTTCGTTGCTGGTAATTGGTCTGTTTAGATATTGTTTCTTTCTGGGTCAGTCTTGGAAGGTTGTATTTTCCTAGGAAGTTGTCCATTTCTCCTAGGTTTCCCAGCTTGTTAGCATATAGGTTTTCATAGTACTCTCTAATAATTCTTTGTATTTCTGTGGGGTCCATTGTCATTTTTCCTTTCTCGTTTCTGATTCTGTTGATTTGTGTTGACTCTCTTTTCCTCTTAATAAGTCTGGCTAGAGGCTTATCTATTTTGTTTATTTTCTCGAAGAACCAGCTCTTGGTTTCATTGATTTTTGCTATTGTTTTATTCTTCTCAATTTTATTTATTTCTTCTCTGATCTTTATTATGTCCCTCCTTCTGCTGATCTTTGGCCTCTTTTGTTCTTCTTTTTCCAATTTCGATAATTGTGACATTAGACCATTCATTTGGGATTGTTCTTCCTTCTTTAAATATGCCTGGATTGCTGTATACTTTCCTCTTAAGACTGCTTTTGCTGTATGCCACAGTAGTTGGGGCTTTGTGTTGTTGTTGTCATTTGTTTCCATATATTGCTGGGTCTCCATTTTGATTTGGTCATTGATCCGTTGATTATTTAGGAACGTGTTGTTAAGCCTCCGTGTGTTTGTGAGCCTTTTTCCTTTCTTTGTACAGTTTATTTCTAGTTTTATTACTTTGTTGTCTGAAAAGTTTGTTGGTAGGATTTCAATCTTTTTGAATTTACTGAGGCTCTTTTTGTGGCCTAGTATGTGGTCTATTCTGGAGAATGTTCCATGTGCATTTGAGAAGAATGTGTATCCTGTTGCTTTTGGATGTAGAGTTCTGTAGATGTCTATTAGGTCCATCTGTTCTAGTGTGTTGTTCAGTCTGTGTGTCCTTACTTATTTTCTGTCTGGTGGATCTGTCCTTTGGAGTGAGTGGTGTGTTGAAGTCTCCCAGAATGAATGCATTGCATTCTATTTCCTCCTTCAATTCTGTTAGTATTTGTTTCACATATGTTGGTGCTCCTGTATTGCTTGCATATATATTTATAATGGTTATATCCTCTTGTTGGACTGAGCCCTTTATCATTATGTAATGTCCTTCTTTATCTTTTGTTACTTTCTTTATTTTGAAGTCTATTTTGTCTGATACTAGTATTGCAACACCTGCTTTTTTCTCTCTGTTGTTTGCATGAAATATCTGTTTCCATCCCTTGACTTTTAGTCTGTACATGTCTTTGTGTTTGAGGTGAGTCTCTTGTAAGCAGCATATAGATGGGTCTTGCTTTTTTATCCATTCTATTACTCTGTGTCTTTTGATTGGTGCATTCAGTCCATTTACATTTAGGGTGATTATTGAATGTATGTACTTATTGCCATTGCTGGCTTTAAGTTTGTGTTTACCAAAGGTTCAAGGTTAGCTTCTTTACTATCTTATTGTCTAACTTAACTCACTTATTAAGCTATTATGAACACGGTGTGATGATTCTTTATTTCTCTCCCTTCTTATTCCTCCTCCTCCCTTCTTCATATGTTGGGTGTTTTGTTCTGTGCTCTTCTTAGGAGTGCTCCCATCTAGATCAGTCCCTGTAAGATGCCCTGTAGAGGTGGTTTGTGGGAGGCAAATTCCCTCAACTTTTGCTTGTCTGGGATTTGTTTAATCCCTCCTTCATATTTAAATGATAATCGTGCTGGATACAGTAATCTTGGATCGAGGCTCTTCTGTTTCTTTGCATTAAGTATATTATGCCATTCTCTTCTGGCCTGTAGGGTTTCTGTTGAGAAGTCTGATGATAGCCTGATGGGTTTTCCTTTGTAGGTGACCTTTTTTTTCCTCTCTGGCTGCCTTTAATTCTTTGTCCTTGTCTTTGATCTTTGCCATTTTAATTATTATGTGTCTTGGTGTTGCCCTTCTTGGATCCCTTGTTATGGGAGTTCTGTGTACCTCTGTGGTCTGGGAGGCCATTTCCTCCCCTAGTTTGGGGAAGTTTTCAGCAATTATTTCTTCAAAGACACTTTCTATCCCTTTTTCTCTCTCTTCTTCTTCTGGTACCCCTATAATGCGGATATTGTTCTGTTTTGTTTGGTCACTCAGTTCTCTTAAAATTCTTTCATTCTTGGAGATCCTTTGATCTCTCTCTGCATCAGCTTCTCTGCCTTCCTGTTCTCTGTTTTCTAGTCCATTAATGGTCTCTTTCATTTCATCCATTCTGTTTTGAAGTCCTTCCAGAGCTTGTTTTATTTCTGTATTCTCCCTCCTTAGTTATTGCATATTTTTCTGCAAGTCCATCAGCATGGTTATGACTTTTGTTTTGAATTCTTTTTCAGGAAGACTGGTTAACTCTATCTCCCCGGGTTCCTTTTCAAGGGAAGATGTAGCAGATATTGAAGCTATCTGGGTTAGTCTTGTCTGGATCAAATTTTCTTGCCTTTTCATGTTGATATGCGCTGTGGTGAGCTATTGGCTTTCTGTCAGCTGGGAGAGCTAAGGCTTTTCACTTGTTTCTGGCCTTTCTTTACCTGGACAACTGCGACCCCTAGTGGCTTGTGTTGGGAAGTTGTGTGTAGACTGGGTCTCTGTATCTTGCCTGGCCAGTATGGAGGAAGCTCCCTTGCTGTGGGTGTGGCCAGCCTCCAGTCGCTGCTCTGCTATGGTGGGGCCCTGAAGGGGTAATGGATGGGGGGCTCTTTGGTTGTTTACCTCTGTGAGGGTTCTCAGAGCTGTTGCCCAGGAGGTTAGTGCACCCGGAGTTCCCTGGAATTTCCAACTGGTGGACTGTGACCCAGGATGCTTCCTTCCAGCTGTTGCATCCCTGTCTCTTTAAGACTTTCAAAAAGCACTCGCTTTTCTTCGTCACAGGGCCGCTGGCTTCGGGACCTGCTCACAGGTCTTGCTGTCCTGTTTCCCCAGTTTCCAGCACTCCATGCATGCACTGTGTCTGTACTCTGGTGTGGATGACTAGGGCTGGGTGATTAGCAGTCCTGGTCTCCCTCTCCTTCCCCGCTCTGACTCCTCTCCTCCTGCCAGGAACTTGGGTGAAGGGCGCTCGGGTCCCACCAGGCCGGGGCTTGTATCTTACCCCTTTTACAAGGCACTGGGTTCTCGCAGGTGTGAATGTAGTCTGGCTGTTGTCCTGTGTCTTCTGGTCTCTCTTTTAGGGTTAGATTTATTTGTTGTATTTTCAAAAGTATATATGTTTTTGGGAGGAGATTCCCACTGTCCTACTCATAACCACCATCTTGGCTCCACCTCCCCGTCTTTCTCCTATGCTATATTTTTTGACTGGTACATTCGTTCTATTTACATTTAAGGTAGTTATTGATTGGAATGCATTTATTGCCATTTTATCAGTTGAATCTGTGCTAGTAGTGCATAAGACTTGCATAAGACTGATTTCCTCTGGAATCAGGCTGTAGTTCAAATTCTGACTTTAAAAACTGAACCACATTTTCTTCTTTTAATGGATAATGATGTCTACCTTACATCTTAGTAAAAGAAAAATATATCTCATTGTTTAAAAATGAAACCCTTTTTTACCAACGTATATAAAAATAATAATAGTATTTTAAATATAGATACATGAAAAAATCTCAGTAAAGGTAAATAGCAAAAGAAAATTCAGCTAGATGAGCACATGAAATGCATGCTAATGAGGTTCTATAAATTTGCTATAGGTAAATAACAAATTTAGCTGTGAGTTCTCTGGCAGCCAGTGCCAACAGAAAAAAAAACAGAAAAAGATAAGAATAAAGCAAGTATTGAAATCTGATACAAATTATTCCAATTGGGCTTCCTAATGCAGACACTGAAACATGATGAACAACATCTTCAACAATATCCCTATGGTATTTACAACAATATATTTCATAGAGGTGTATTTTGTAACATCCTTGATGTAGGTTGAGGGCATAATGCTAAAGGGCATTTTAGTGAAAACTGCAAGACACTCATGAGAAAAATTAAAGATACCAATAAATGGAAGTATATTCCATGCTCATTGATGGGAAGAATTAATACTGTCAAAATGGCTATCCTGTCTAAAGCAATCTACAGATTCAGTGCAATCCCTATTCAAAATACCAACAGCATTCTTCTACTAACTAGAACAAAGAGTTATAAAATTCATGGGGAACCACAAAAGACGCCGAATAGCTAAAGCAATCCTGAGAAAGAAGAGCAAAGTTGGGAGGATATGCTCCCTTACCTCAAGCTCTACTTCAAAGCCAAAGCAATCAGAACAATTTGGTACTGTCACAAGAACAGACCCATAAATCAATGGAACAGAATAAACACCCAGATATAAACCCAAGCATATATGGTCAAATTTAATATTCAATTAAGGAACCATATGGATATAAAATAGGGAAAAGTCAGCCTCTTCAGCAACTTGTGTGTTGGCAAAGTGGACAGCTTCATGTAAGAGAATGTAACTGGATTATTGTCTAATGCCACATTCAAAAGTAAACTGGATGTGGATCAAAGATCCAAATGTAATTCATGAAAGTGTGAAAGTAATAGAAAAAAACACAGGCAAAAATCTTTTGAATATAAACATGAGCAACGTTTTCCTGATCACATCTCCTCAGGTAAGGGAAACAAAATCAGATATGACCAAACGGGACTTAAAACTAAAAAGATGTACAGCAAAGGACAAAAAGGCATCATACATTGTGGGAGAATGTATTCATAAATGACTTATCCAGTAAGGGTTAACATTCAAAATATATAAAGTACTCACATGCCTGACACCCAAAAAACAAATAACCCAATTGAAAAATGGGCAGAGGATCTGAGCAGACACTTCTCCAAAGAAGAAATTTGAATGGACAGCAGGCACATGAAAAGATGTCCACATCACTAATCATCCGGGAATTGAAATATCAGACCTCAGTGAAATATCACCTCACACTAGTTAGGATGGCCAACATCCAACAGACAAGAAACAACAAATGCTGGTGAGAATGTGGAGAAAGGGGAACCCTCTTACACTGCTGGTGTGAATATAAATTAGTTCAACCATTGTTGAAAGCAAACTGGAGGTTCCTCAGAAAACTAAAAATAGAAATGCCATTTGACCTAGTAATTCTACTTCTAGGAATTTACCCAAAGAAAACAAGTTCCCATATTCAAAAAGATATATGCACCCCTGTTTATTGCAGCACTACTAACAATAGGGAATATATGGAAGCAACCGAAGCATCCATCAGTAGATGAATGGATAAAGAAGAGGTGGTACATATGCACAATGGAATTTTATTCAGCCATAAGAAAAAAACAAATTCTACAATTTGTCTATAGGGTATTAATGCTCAGTGAAATAAGCCAGGATGAATAAGACAAATACCAAATGATTTCATTTTTTTGTGGAGTGTAGTAACAAAACAAGACTGAAGGAACAGAACAGAAGTAGACTCACAGACTCCAAAAAGGTACTAGCACTTTCTGAAGGGAAGGGCTTGGAGAAAGTAAGTTGGGAGGCAGGGAGAAGGGGATTAATGGAAAGTATAATTAGCAATCACAATATAAATAGGTCACTGGGAAGGCACTATATAATTCAGAGAAGATAAGTAATGACTCTATAGTATCTTACTACCCTGATAGATAGTGACTGCAAGGGATGGGGTAGTGTGGACTTCATAATATTTGTGAATGTTGAAATCACAATGTTGTTCATGTGAAACCTTCATATGATTTTTTATCAATGATACTTTAATAATAATAATAATAATAAAAAGAATGTGTTCACAAATAGGTATTTCAGTCACTGTAGGAATATTAGCCTTGATTAGAGGGAGCCCATGCTGTAGGACTCATGAACAGCTCTATATCTCTGTCAACATGCCAGTTTTTTTTATGTGAAGTTAACTGTTTTACACTGGTTAAATTATCCCATCTATCTCCTTTTTCTGTGCTTCCTCTGTGGTAGGTGTCTAATGAGCATGGACAATCTTCAGCATATCTTATTTGGGTTAAGATTTCATAGCTAAAGTTCTGAATACTTTTTATCCATTTCCAAAGCCCCATTTTACATGTCTCAGCCTCTGAACTCCATGACTCAAGTCTTTCAGTCTTCTTACTAGTCTCCTGCCAACCAACTGACCAAGCCATTTGCAATTACTCAAGAGTCCATGAATATATTCTTACCTCATACTACTCCATCTTCCAAGTGAAGAAGAAGAGTAAGTGTACTCCAGGTTCTGTCCACTGGAAGATGTTGCTATCCTCACAGTCCTTTAGAGAACACTGTGTGTGGCTATAAAGCAGGAACTAGTGTTTTTTTTTTAACCTATCCCAACATATCAAGGCACCATCTATTAATCAATCCTGAGTTTTTTTCTTCTGGGCAGTTGGTCTCAGGAGGCTTCCCATAAGCCATATTTGTGAGCTGAGGGAGAGGCATTGGTGTAACAGAGGTAAGTGACATAGGAGTCAGAGCCACTTGTCTCTTAAGTCACATACTTACTTGATATCTCATGATGAGATGCTCAGTATTTAGTTAAAGATCAGGATTTTGGCAAGAGCTGATTTCCAAATGGCAATTTTATACTGGAAAAGGCATCCTTTGCTCTAGAACTCCAGGTATCTGCCTGTCAGATTCTGCACTGTCTTTTCTACTATGGTTGCCCATAGCATCATTGACTCTTTTTTTTCTGCAAATTTAATTTTACTGTGGTAAGAATACTTAATATGAGATCTAGGCTTTTATCAAATTTTTAGGTGTACAATTTTGTGACTATAAGTACAATGAACTTACTCATTTTGCTTAACTGAAACTTTATTTCCATTGATTAGTTATTCCTCATTTGTCCCCCCTCTCAGCCAGCCCCTGGCAATCACTTTTTCATATTTTTATTCTATGAATTTGACTATTTTAGATACCTTATGTATGTGAAATCATACAGTATTTGTCTTTTTATGACTGACCTATTTCATTTAGCAAAATATCCTTAGGGCTCATCCTTGTTTTTTCATCTTGCAGAATTTCCTTCTTTTTAAAGTCTAAATAATATTCCAGTGCATGTACAGGCATATGTCATTTTATTGTGCTTCACAGATGTTATGCTTTTTTATAAATTGATGGTTTGTGGAAACCATGCATGGGGCAAGTCTATCAGTGTCATTTTTCCAAAAGCATTGTTCACTTCATGTTTCTGTGTCACATCTTTTAATTCTCACAATATTTCAGATTTTTTTCATTTATTACTATATTTGTTTCGGTGATCTGTGATCAGTGATTATGACTTGCTGAAAGGTCAGGTAATTTCTAGAATTTTGTAAGGATAATGAATTTTTAAATTGAAGTATGAACTCTTTTTAGACCTAATGCTATTGCACATTTAATAGACTTCAGTGTAGTGTGAATCTAACTTTTATCTGCACTGGGAAATCAAAAAATTCATTTGACTCACTTTATTGTGATAATTGCCTATTGCAGTGTTCTAGAACTGATTATGTAGTATCTCCTAGATATGCCTATATATACCACATTTTATGTATCCATTCATCAGTCTGTGGATATTTAGGTTGTTTCTATATCTTGGCTATTATGACTAATGCTGCAATGAATATAGTAGTGCTAATAATCTCTTTGAGATCCTTATTTCAGTTCCTTTGGATGAATACCCAGAAGTTTTATTATTGAATCTATATATGGTAGTTTTATTTTTAATTTTTGGAGAAATTTCATACTGTTTTCCACAATGGCTGCACCATTTTGCATTCCTACCAACAGTGTCTCAGGGTTCCTGTTTTACCATATGCTCACCAACACTTGTCCTTTTTTTTTTGATAATAGCCATTATGATAGCTGTGAGGTGATATCTTGTGGTTTTGACTTGCATTTCCCTGATAATTAGTGCCAGTGAGCCTTTTTTCAATATACCTGTTGGCTTTTATATATTATCTTTGGAGAAATGTCTATTCTAGTCCTTAGCCCATTCTAAAATTGGGTTATGAGATTTTTTACTATTGAGTTTTTGGAGTTCATCATCTATTTTGAAGATTAATTCCTCATCAGATATATGGCTTGAAAATGTATGTGGGTTTCCTTTGCTATGGAAATATTAAAGTTTGATATAGTTTCTCTTGTTTATTTTTGCTTTTGTTGCCTCTGGTTTTGGCATCACATCAATGAAATCATTGCAAAAACCAATATCATGAAGTTTTTCCTTATCTTTCCTTCATCTTAGAATTTTACAGTTTTAGTCTTACCTTTAAGTCTTTATTCCACTTTGAGTTTATTTTTGTGTATGGTGTAAAATAAGCATCCAATTTCATTCCTTTGCATGGATGTACTCAAATACCCAGTTTACCTAACACCATCTGTTGACAAAACTATCCATTCTCCATTGTATATCTTGGCACCTTGATGAAGATCTGTTGACTATGTATGTATGTGTTTATTTCTAGGCTCTCTGTTGCATTCCATTGGTCTGTACAGCTGTCTTTATGCTGGTACCCTACTGTTTTGATTATTGTAGCTCTATGACATATTTGGAAATCAGAAATATGGTGCTGTATTTGAAATATACATTGTTCTTTCTCAAGATTGATTTGCCTATTTGTAATCTTTTGTGGTGCCATATGAATTTTGGAATGTTTTTGCTATTCCCATAAAAAACAGATCATTAGGATTTTGATAGGGATCACATTAAATCTGTAGATTTCTTTGAGAATATGGATATTTTAACTATATTGTCTTCCAATTCATTAATGTGGTACATCTTTTAATTTGTGTTTTCTTTAATTTCTTTAGTCAGTATTTTCCAGTTTTTGATATACAAGTCTTTCATTTCAGTTTATTCTTTTTGGTGTTATTGCAAATGGGATTGTTTTCTGATTTCCTTTTCAGATCGTTCATTGTTAGTACATAGAAATGCACCTGATTTCTCCATGTTGATGTTATATCTTGCAAATTTACCAAATTAGTAGTTCTAACAGCTTTTTTGAATTGAGGCTTCAGGATTTTCTATATATAAGATTATGTTGTCTGGAAACAGGGACAGTTTTACTTTTTCCTTTTCAACTGAGATGTTTTTCGTTTTTTTCTTTTCTAATTTGCTCTGGGTAGGACTTTCATTACTATGTTGAACAGATGTGACAAGTGAGGTACCTTGCTTTGTTCCTGATCTTAAAGGAAAAGCTTTCAGTCTTTAACAGATCTTTTCATATATGGCCTTTATTATGTTGAAATACTTCCTTTCTACACCTAATTTGTTGAGCATTTTTATCATGAAAGGATGTTGAATATTGTCAAATGCTTTTTCTGCATGTTGAAACAATTATGTGATTTTTACCCTTTATTCTGTCAATGTGGTATATCACATTAATTGATTTTCACATGTTGAACCGTCCTTGCATCCCAGGGATAATTCCCACTTGGTTGTGATGTGTAATCCTTTTACTTTGCTGTTGGATTAAGTTTGTTCGCATTTTGTTGAGGATTTTTGGATCAAGTATTCATCAGTGATATTGGCTTGTAGTTTTCTTGTAGAGTTTTTGCCTGGCAAAGTTAATTGGCAAAGATAGCCTGTATCAGCTTAATGCTGACCTTTCACAATGAGTTTTGAAGTGTTCCCTTCTCTTCAGTTTTTTGGAAGAGTTTGAGAAGGATTAACATTAATTCTTATTTAAGTGTTATGTATAATTCACCAGGGATACCATCTGGTCTGATTTTCTTTGTTTGGAGGGTTTTTATGAGTGATTCAACCCCTATGTTAGTTATAGGTCTGTTCAGATTTTCTATGCCTTCACAATGCAGTCTTGGTGGGTTGTACTTTTCTGGGAACTTATCCCTTTTTGTCTAGGTTTTCCATTTGTTTTATAATTTATGGTAGTCTTCTATAATTTTTAAAAATTTTTGTGGCATTTTACAGTTGTAATGTTTCCTCTTTCATTTCTGATATTATTTATTGGAATCTATTTTCTTAGTCTAGCTAAAGGTTTGCAAATTTTTCTTAAAAACATATCTTAGTTTCATTTATTTCTTTTCAATTGTTTTTCTATTCTTTATTTTGTTTGTTTTCTGCTCTTTGTTACTTCTTTCCTTCTAACTTTGGACTTGTTTATTCTGCTTTTTCTAGATCCTTGAGGTGTAAAGTTAAGTTGTTTGAACTCTTTCTTCTTTGGTAATGTAGGTATTTACATATACCTTTATGTAATAAGCTTACCTTTAATACTGCTTTTGTTGTATCCCATAAATTTTGGTATGTTGAATTTTTGTTTTTGCTTGTCTCAAGGTGTTTTCTAAAATTTCCTTTTGATTTATTTTTTGAAGATATTGTTCAACAGTTCAATTTCCACATATTTGTGAATTTTATAGTTTTTATTTCCTGTTGTTTTCCATTGTGGTCAGAAGAGATACTTAGTATGATTTCAATCTTCTTAAATTTATTAAGGCTTGTTGCATGACCTAACTTGTGACCTATCTTAGAGAAAGTTTCATGTGCACTTGAGAAGAATATATACTCTGCTGCCATTTGGCAGATGGTCTGTAAATGTCAGTTACATCTATAGAGTTGTTCAGTCCTCTGTTTATTTATTGTCCTTTTGTCTGGATGTTCTATCCATGATTAAAAGTGGACTATGAAGTCTCCTACTGTTATTATATTGCTGTCTATTTTCCCTTCAGTTCTCTTAATATTTGCTTTATATATTGATGTACTCTGATGTTAGATGCACATATATTTATACTGTTATATCTTGTTGAATTGACCCTTTTATAATTATGGTGCCCTTCTTGGCTCTTGTGATAGTTTCTGACTTATGTTTTATTTTTTTCTTAGCTAATTATAGCCATCCCTGCTTTCTTTTGGTTACTTTGCATTGAATGTCTTTTCCGTTTTTTCACTTTCAGCCTATGCATGTCCTTAAATCAAAATGAGTTTTTTTGGTTGGCAGCAAATAGTTGAGTGCTTTAAAAAACTCTATTCAATTACTTTCTATCTTTCCATTGGAAAGTTTAATTTATTTACATTTAAAATAATTTTTCTATCAAACTATTTGCTATTTTCATTTTGTTAATTGTTTGTTCATTAGTCTTCTAGTGGTCTTTTTGTCTCTTTAATTCTTGGTATCTTCCTTTGTGTTTTGTTGTTGTTTTTGTGCTGATGTACTTTGATTTCTTTTTTTTTTTCTTTTGTATAACTTCCATAGGTGACATTTTTTGTGGTTACCTTGGGGTCAACTTCAAATTTATTATAGTTATAATAGTCTTTTTAAAACTGATAACAACTTAAGTTCAATTACATACAAAATCTCTAAAATTTAACTTCTGTTCCACACGCATCCTTTATGTTATTGTGTCACAGCTTACATATTTTTATTGTGTATATTATAACATATTTTACAGTTATTTTAACAATGTTTTCATATTTTAACTTTTATATTAGAACTAAAAGTTATTTATGCATCACTATTACTGTAATACAGTGTTCTGTGTTTGTCTATACATTTACATTTGCCAATGAGTTTCATACTTTATTATGCTAGTGTATTGCTGTTTAGCACTTTTTTCTTTCAGCTTGAAGAGCTCCTTTTAGCATATCTTATAAAGGAGATCAATTGGTGGTGAATAACCTCAGCTTTTACTTGTCTTGGAAAGCCTTTTAAAAAAAGATATTCTCCATTGTTTCTGAAGGAGAGTTTTCTTGGGTATTGCATTTTTGCTGGTAGTTTTTTTTTCTTTTAGTATTTTTATTGTGTCATCTCACTCCTTTCTAGCCTCCAAATTTCTCCTGGAAATCTGCTCATAGTGTTAGGGTGTTTCCTTGTATGTGAGAAGTTGCTTTTCTCTTTCTTCTTTCAAAATTCTGTTTGTTAATTTGATTATAATGTATCTTAGTGTCGATTTCTTTGTGTTCATCTTATTTAGTATCTTTTAGGCTTCTTGGGTCTGGATGTCTATTTCCTTCTCCAGATGTATGATGCTTTCATTCATTATTTCTTTAAATAGTTTTCTGGTCCCTTCTCACTCTCTTCTCCTTCTGGGATTTCCATATTGCATCTGTTGATCTGTTTAATGGTATTTTATGAGTCCTGTAAGTATTCTTCATTCTTTTTCACTTTGTTCCTCTGACTGAAATATTTTCGATGAGTTGCATTTGAATTACTGATCCTTTCTTCTGCTTCATTTAATTTGTTGTTGAATTACTATCATGGATTTTATTCAGCTCAGTTATTGTGTTCTTCAACTTTGAGTTTTGTCCACATATGCTGTGCGAGAAAGAGGAAGGGATGTATATCAGTCTAAATTCCTGTCTCCTATCTCCCCCAGGTAGCTAGTTTGTGTTGATTCTGTCAGAACTCCAAGACTGGCAAGACAGTTGCCAGTTCTTTGGGCAGCCCCAGAAAAGTTGGGGCATTAGACAACATGGATCAACTCTTTCCTTTCCCGGGGAAGCTGAGAGCTATGATTTATCTTCTCTCTCTGTGCTGTGCCAGGATAGGAACTTTGGCATCTGTCAGCCAAAGCTGCCACCTCTATTTCCTCTCAGGCAGCTAGACTATGATGGACTGGACAGAGCTCCAAGAGCAGCCACACAAGAGCCAGACTTCTGGGGAGCCCACTTGAAAAAGTTCGTGTTCTGGAAATGTGATCCAATTTTCCCTTCCATGGAAGAAACTGGGAGATAGTCTCTTCCTGACCATATGGTGCTGTGCTGGGTGTTGAAATTCTACTTATGGTGTCCCAAATCTCCCTGATAGCACTGAGGAATCTAATTTCATGCTTCCCCAGGGTGCAGGAGAATTTTAGTTAGTTTCTGGATTTTTCACAAAGGGAATCTGGCTATGAATTGTTGCTAAATTGGTATGTTTGTAGGGAAAAGGCAGATCCAGAGTTTCCTACTCTGCTTTCACACAAATGTCACTCCTATTGAGCCTCTTTTTGTCCACTTAAAATTATCCTTCTGATTCTAATGATGAATGCAATGAATACATTATTACCTAACATAGAATAGTATACAAAAACAGTCTTAGCAAGTACAGGCACACGTTATTTTATTGCAGTTTGTTGTGCTTTGCAGATATTGCATTTTTTATAAATTGAAGATTTGTGGCAACCCTGCAATACAGCAAGTCTATTTGCACCATTTTTCCAATAGCATTTGCTCAGTTTGTGTCTCTGAGTCACATTTTGGAATCATCACAATCTTTCAAACTTTTAAAATTATTATTAAATTTGTTATAGTGATTTGTGGTCAGTGATTGTGACTCACTGAAAGATCAGATGATTTTAGCATTTTTTAGTAATAAAGTATTTTTAAATTAAGGTTATGTGCATTTTTTAGACATAAAGCTATTTCATACTTAATAGATTACAGTATAGTATAAATATAACTTTTATCTGCACTGGGAAACCATAAAATATATTTGAGTTCCTTTATTGTGATATTCACTTTATGTGATAGTCTACAACTGAACCTGCAATATCTCTAACCTATGCCTGTATTGTACTTCTTTCTTAACACTAGGAGGTGCACAGAGTAGTAACTTGTCCTTTACATAGAGGAAATATCCTGGCATATACCATTGGATACCTAAAAAACTTCATTATGTGGCAGTCCCCTGAATATTTTCAAGATTCATATCCCACTTCTGGAAAACATATATCTTATTGTGTGTTGTGAGTTGAATTTTACCCTCTTTGTCCCCCAGAAAGATATGTTGAAATCCTAACCCCAAATACCTGAGAGTGTGGTCTTATTTGGGACTAGGATCTTTGCATACAATCATGTTAAGATGAAGTCATACCAGACTACAGTAGGTCCTATTTCAATAACTTGTGTCCTTAGACAGAAAGTGAGATTTAGGGTGGCAGATACATACAGAGGAAAGAAGACCAAGTGAAAATGAAAGTTAGGTTTTGAGAGATGCAGCTATAAGCCAAAGAATGCCAAGGATGGTTGGCAACCATACTCCAGATATAATGGATTTTATTATATGAGATTAGAGAACCTAATATCTAGCTATGTTCTCAGAGGAATCCATGGGACACTCCCTTTACTGAAGCAATATAAAGTATGCTAGTAAGGTAGGCACTGGCATCATTGAGAAACTCAGTGCTTGCTGTACTCTCTAAGCTAAACCTGATAGCAGCAGATTTTGCCATTCAATTTGGCTTTCCAGTGTAATAGATATAACAGGATTTCATTCTAGCATGCTAATTTTTCTGTGACTTCAAACCCTTCCCCAATATGTTGCCAAAATGTCCCCCTCATTATTGTGATACATTATTATGGATAAATTTCCAAGGAGCATCTCAGGAAAGAAGTAGGATGGTTTTAGGTGTCTGCCAGGACATTAAATCTTGAGTCATGGAAGTATGCCCCCATATGAATAAACTAAGTCTTCTCCAGTGTTATGTGTTTTCCCCAGTGAAATACCCTCAAGATCTACTGCCATGAATTTCTCCTTCCCTTGTTGGCATATACTAGCTAAATCCTGTAGTTGTTTTGGTGAATTGTGGAACGTTTCTGAGCTGTTTCCTCATGTAGCTGGAACTGTACTTCTTTGCTTGGGCTATGCTGTGGCTTGACTCAAGATACTGGTCTAAAGGTATTTTAGTTACATTGCTGATGAATAACAAACTACTCAAGAATTTAGTGTCATAAAATGGCCATTTTCTTATCCTTATGGAGTTGTTAGGTCAGGAATTCAAACAGGGCACAGCAGATACAGCTTGTCTTTGTTTCACAATGTCTGAACCCTCTGCCGGGAAGACTTGACAGCTGGGGGTGACTCAAAAACTTGGAACTAGAATCATTTGGAAGCATATTCCCTCACACATCTGGTAGTTGATACTGGCTGTTGGCTGGGACTTAGTCAACCTGAACACCTAAATGTGACCTTTCTCTGTGGCGTGGACTTCCTCACAGACTGGTGGCCTGGGATGGTTGGACTTCTTACATGGCAGCTCAGCAATCCAAGTGTGAGTGTTATAGTGAGTAAGATGGAAGCTTCATTGCTTTTATGACATAGCCTTGGAAGTCAGATAGCATCTTTTTCACCATATTATATTGGTTGGAATAATTACCAAAACCTACCCATTTTCATGGGGGAGGAGATAAAGATCTTCCTGATTGATGGGAAAAATGTCATGAAATTTGTGAATGTGTTTTTAAACCACTGTATGTGGCAATTGAGGGAATTGAAGAAGATCTTAAGAAGAGTAATAAGCATCACCTTGTGAGAATTTCTCTTTAAATGAATTTTTTTATAGTCTTCAAAGGGAGCTCCTTTCCTTTAGCAAGGATAATATACCATTCACAAAGAGGTCTCTACTTCCCCTAGTTGTTAAATCAGGGGGGAATAATACAGTATTGCCAAGGAAGAAGAGACCATTTACATCAAGGCAAGATTTTGTCTTTGAAGCTTGGTAATTAAGGCTAGTTAAGAAGGTAGGGTCCTATACATGGGGGCCAAGGAAAAAACTTTGAGGCACATAAAAATTTTGACTCAGGGTCACCATCAAGGACATCAATTTTACTATGTGATATATCTTGTTAGACAATAAACATATTTTGATGATTTTAATATCCTTATGGGAAATTGGAGTATATAGTACTGCTTCTTACTATGCCAAGTTTATTAATTAAACTCTAATTTTTGAATACCTTTAGTTGGAGGTATTACAGAGTAGTTAACTGTGCATGCTTAGGAGTAAATTGTCCTGGGATCAAATCCTATCTCCACCATTTCCGAGTTGTTTGACATTGTACAGTTTGTTTAATGTTTCTGCACTTGGTTTACTCATCTATAAAATGGGAATGATATTAGTGCTTATCTCATGGGATTGTAGGAAAGATTAAGTGAGATTATACATGTGAAACAATTCTTAGTGCATGACAACTGCCCACTAGGTAATAGTTATTACATAAGATACAGGAATGGATAACTCTCATGCTATAGCAGGTGAGACAAATGTACAAACCAGTAACTATACTACAAACGGTTTATAGGAACTGAAGTGCAAGATAGAGTGATATATTCTCTGGATATTTTCATGGTTTGTTGGTTTTATTATATTCTTCATCACTCTTATCTAGGTTCTTTGATCTTAGAAAATGTAGGGTTGTAAGATTGTTCTGGGTGTTCATAAAAAAAGCCAAAATTAGAAGTGTATTTGGAGTATTTTAGTTAACAATATTGTCCTTTGGCTTCAAGATTTAACTCTGTAATTGTGGGAAGAGCACTGTGTAGAGTCAGATGACCTAGCTTTGGATGCTAGCCTGATCAGATCTTGGCGATTACTTTAAGCCTTTGAATCCAATTCTATCCATCTAAAAATGGGGAAAATACTTTGAAGGTTTAAAAAAAATTACTAATTGTAATTGCCATTTAAAAAAGAGCAAGGAACTTTACATATATCAGCTATAAGACTTTCCTTGTCAGGACTCCCTAGACTAGGTTAGGGTCCCATCCATACAGATTCATAGCAGTTTGTATACTTTTCACTCTACTAGACATACTTGTTAAATTTTTGAAGTTTGTACATTCTGTAGGAGCTGTTGTTACTACCTTGTATCCAGTACTTAGTCCAGAGCCTGGTACATAATAGGTGCTCAATAAATATATATCAAGCAAATACAATTATCATAATAATGCTGCAAAGTAAATTTTATTAATGCTGCTTCACAGATGAAGAAAATGAGACTCAAATGTTAAGTATATATCAAGGTTACACAACTTCTAATAGGTAGGGCCAGGATTTGAATCTGGGTATGCTGATTAATGGCTAATAGTAAATAGTCACACTCATTTGACAAAGGTCAGACATACTTTCATTTATTTTTTCTCATTGAATCATCACATATTATGAGGTAGGCATTATTATTCTGTCTTAAATGAAGACGAAGTAGAGGGCTCAAGAGGTTAAGTAATTTGCCCATGGCTATAGTTAACCAATCATGTATCAGACTGTATTTGAACACCATTTGGGTATGATAGCAATAATATTGAACATGAACAGAATTTACTGTGTGTCATGCACTGTTCTAAGTGATTCACTTAATTCTTATATCAACCTTGTAGATTCTATTGCTATTTTCATTTAACAGAAGAGGAAACAGAAAGAGCTTGGATAATTCTTTTTATTGAAGTATAGTTGATATGCAATCTTGTATTGGTTTCATGTATATCACATGGCTCAACAGTTACCCATATTATTAAATCCTCACACCAACTAGTGCAGTTACTATCTGTTGACATAGGAAGATGTAACAGAATTGCTGGCTATATTCTCCATGCTGCACTATCATCCCCATGACAAGCTTATATTACGATTGAGAATTTTTGTGCCTCTTTATACCCCTTACCCCACCCATCTACCTCAACCCTTCTCCATGGTAAGCACCGGTACCTTCTCAGTATCTGTGAGTCTACTGCTATTTTGTTCATTTTGCTTTGTTTTGTTTTTAGATTCTACATGTAAGTAAAATCATATGTCTTTCTCCACCTGGTTTGTTTAAATTAACATAATACCCTCTAAGTCCATCCATGTTGTCACAAGTGGCAGGATTTCTTTGTTTTTTTTATGGCTGAATAATATTCCAATATACCATTGTGTATATATACCACATCTTCTTTATCCATTCATCTAGTGATGGACACTCAGATTGCTACCATATCTTGGCTATTGTAAATAATGGTGCAGTAATCATAAGGATGCATATATCTTTTCAAATCAGTGATTTTTTTTTCTTCAGGTAAATTTCTAGAAGTAGAATCACTGAGTCTTATGGTATTTCTATTTTTAGTTTTTTGAGGAACCCCCATACTGCTTTCCATACTGACTACACCAATTTGCATTCCAACCAACAGTGTAGGAGGGTTCCCTTTTCTACATATCCTCACCAACAGTTGCTGTTTCTTCTCATTTGGATAGTAGCCATCGTAACTGGTGTGAGGTGATATCTCATTGTGGTTTTGATTTGCATTTCCCTGATTAGCAATGTGGGGCATCTTTTCATGTGCCTGTTGGCCATCTGAATTTCTTCTTTGGAAAAATGTCTGTTCAGGTCCTACACCCATTGTTTAATAAGGTTATTTGTTCTTTTGGTGTTGAGTCATATGAGTTCTTTA
This sequence comes from Manis pentadactyla, assembly GCF_030020395.1. Classification (NCBI taxonomy): domain Eukaryota; kingdom Metazoa; phylum Chordata; class Mammalia; order Pholidota; family Manidae; genus Manis; species Manis pentadactyla. The sequence continues at coordinate 39,476,972 of NC_080022.1, read as the reverse complement.
TTTATTTTGGATGTTAACCCCACCTTATTGGATAAATTATTTATGAATATATTCTTCTATACTGTAGGTTGCTTTCTTGTTCTGTTGATGGTATCCTTTGCTGTACACAAGCTTTTTAGTTTGATGTCTCACTTGTTCATTATTTATTTAGTTTCCATTGTCTGAGGAGATGTGTTCAGAAAAAATTTGCTCATGCTTATGTTCAAGAGATTTTTGCCTATGTTTTCTTTTATGAGTTTTATGGTTTTATGTCTTAAATTTAGGCTTTTAATCCATTTCAAGTTTATTTTTGTGTATAGAGTTTGACAGTAACCCAGTTTCATTCTCTTGCATGTAGCTGTCCAGTTTTCCCAGCACCAGTGTTTGAAGAGACTGTCTTTTCCCCATTGTATATTCATGTCTCCTTTATTGTGTATTAACTGACCATACATTTATGGGTTTACATCTGGGCTCTTTCTATTCTGTTCCATTGATCTATTCATTGTCCTTGTGCCATTTATCTTGTTCCATACTGTTTTGATTGCTGTAGCTTTGTAGTTGAGCTTGAAGTCAGGGAGCGTAATATCCCCAACTTTGTTCTTCTTTCTCAGAATTGCTTTGGATATTTGGGGTCTTTTTTGGTTCTCTATGAACTTTGGAATTTGGTGGGATTGCATTGAATGTGTAAATTGCCTTGCACAGGAGGCCCATTTTGACAATATTCTTTCTATCCATTTGCATGGGAAAGATTTCTATTTATTTGTGTCTTCTGTCATTTTCTCATGAGTGTCTTATAGTATTCAGAGTACAGGTCTTTCACCTCCTTGGTTACATTTATTCTTAGGTGTTTTATTTTTTATGATGCAATTATAAGTGGAATTGTTTTCCTGATTTCTCTTTCTGCTAGATTATTGTTAATATATTGGAATGCAACAGATTACTCTGTATTAATTTTTTATCTTGCAACTTTTCTCAATCCAGTTATTAGGTCTAACAGTTTTTTTGGTGGAATCTTTAGCATTTTCTATATGTAGTGTTATGTCATCTGCAAATAATTACAGTTTTCCTTCTTCCTCACCAGTTTGGATGCTTTTTATCTCTTATCTTTTCTAATTGTTGTGCTAGGACTTATAGTACCATATTAGTAAAAGTGGTGAGAGTTGACATCCTTGACTTTTTCCTGATCATAGAGGAAAAGCTTTCAGCTTTTGGCCTCTGAGTGTGATATTACCTGTGGGTTTGTTGTATATGACCTTTATTATGTTGAGGTACATACCCTCTATTCCCATTTTGTTGAGAATTTTTTTCAGGAATCAATGTTGAATTTTGTCACATGCCTTTCAGTATCTATTGAGATGATCATATGGTTTCTAGCCTTCCTTTTGTTAATGTAGTGTATCACATTGATTCATAAATATTGTACCATCCTTGCATCCCTGGAATAAATTCTACTTAGTCACAATGGATGATCCTTTTGATGCATTTTTTAATCTGGTTTGCTAATATTTTGCTAAGGATTTTTGCATCTATGTTGATCAGGAATAGTCACCTAAAACTTCCTTTTTTTGAAGTGTCTTTGTCTGGTATTAGTATTAGAGTGATGTTGGCCTCATAGAATGAGTTTGGGAGTACTCATGCCTCTTCTACTTTTTGGAATACTTTAAGAAGGCTGGTATTTCTCCAGTAGTAGGGGATTCCCTGCCTGGTGCATGTTCTGTATGAATGTGATGATTCTGAATAAGGTAAGGGCATGAAGTTGGAGGATTTAAAAGGGGTTGTATGGCAGGCACCTGGCTAAGTACAAGTAGCTGGGTCTGGTGCTGCTCCCTTCTCCTCCCCAGCATGAGCTTAATCCTTTCCTAGCATTGGGGCTCCTCTGCTTCCCTGCACCAGCCACTGTTCTCTTCTAGTTCTCCCTCCAGACCTCCCTTCTCCACTCTCCAAGCTCTCTGCTCTCTCACTGACACCACTCTCTCCCCATTCTCCTGGCTCTTCACTTCCCTGACCCTAGAAGCAGGAGGAACTCTGTGAGCGGGACTCTGATGACTGGTGGACACCTCACCAGTTCCATACAAGGAATTGTGGAGAGGAGAGAGTGGGTGTTTCCACCCTCCCTTGGGCAGGTACTCCTGTGACTGATCAGCCACTATATCCCCAGTAAAGATCCCATAGATGTGCAAACAGGCTCTTATATATATATATATATACAATGAGTGCTATCTTAATAGGCAGGAATCCTGGTCAGAATTGTTCATTTTCTCCACAGATGGGTACTAGGTCTTCTTTAAATGTTTGGTAGAATTCAGGTATAAAGCCATCTGGTCCTAGAATTTTATTAGTTGGTGGTTTTTCGATTATCAATTCAATTTCATTACTAGTAATTTGTTCAGATATTTTGTTTCTTCCTGGGTCAGTCTCAGAAGGTTGTACTTTTCTAGGAATTTGTCCATTTCTTTTAGGCTGTCCAATTTATGGGCATATAATTTTTCATAGAATTTACTAATAATTCTTTGTATTTCTGTGGTGTCAGCTATTGCTTTTTTGTTTCTGATTTTATTTTTGCCCTTTCTTTTTTCTTGATAAGTCTGGCTAGGAATTTATCTGTTTTATTTATCTTTTCAGAGAACCAGTTCTTGGTTACATTGATTGTTCATTCTGTTTTATTCTTCCCTATTTTATTTATTTTTCTTCTGATTTTTATTATATTTCTCCTCTTTTGTGTTTCAATTTTTCTTCCTTTTCTAGTTTCTTTAGTTTTGAGTTTAGACTGTTTACTTGCGATTGTTCTTTTTTCTTGAGGTAGGCTTGTATTGCTGTGTCCTTCCCTCTTAGAACTGCTTTTGCATGCCACAGATTTTAAATTATTGTATTTTCCTATTCATTTGTCTCCATGTATTGCTTGATTTCTATTTTGATTTGTTCATTGATCCATTGAGTATTTAGAAGCATGTTTTTTAGCCTCCATGCGTTTGTGGGTTTTTTGTTTTTTTTGTATAATTTATTTCTAGTTTCATACCATTGTGTTTTGAGAAGTTGATTGATGCAATTTCAATCTATTGGAATTTATTGAGGCTCTTTTTGTGGCACTGGGGCTCCTCTGCTTCCCTGCACCAGCCACTGTTCTCTCCTAGTTCTCCCTAGTAGAACTGGAGAACCTTCCATGTGCACTTGAGAAAAATGTGTATCCTGCTGCTTTTGGGTGGAATGTAGATATGTTAAGTTCATCTCATCAAGTGTGTTGTTCAATACCTTTGTTTACTCATTTATTTTCTGCCTGGTTGATCCATCTATTGATGTAAGTGGGGTGCTAAAGTTCCCTGATATGATCAAACTGCAGTCTTTCTCTCCCTTTAGTTCTGTTAGTATTTGTTTTACATATCTAGGTTCTCCCATATTGGGTACATAGATATTTATAACTGTTACATCCTCTTATGGCACTCCTTTATCATTATATAATGTCCTTTGTCTCTTGTTACTTTTCCTGTTTTAAAATATATTTTGTCTGATGTAAGTACTGCTACCCCTGCTTTTTTCTCCCTATTATTTGCATGAAATATCTTTCCATTTCCTTCACTTTCAGTCACTGTATGTGTTTAGGCCTGAAATGAGTCTCTTGTAGGCAACATATAAATGGGTCTTGTTTCTTTATCCATTGTGCCATCCTATGACTTTTGATTCATGGATTCTGTCCATTTACACTTCAGGTAGTTATTGATAGGTATGTACTTATTGTATTTTATTGTTTTCTGGTTGTTTTCATAGTTCCTCTTTCTTCCTGTCTTTATCCCATATGCATAATCTGCATTTCTTGTGTATTCTTCAATAGATTTTGTATATAGTTGGTTATACCACTATTGTTTTCTTTTCTTTGGTTTTAACTTCATATTTTCTAGGTAAGCAATTGTTCTACTACCTTTACTGTGGGTTTATTTTCCCTCGTGAAAAATATTTAGTCTTCAAAACATTCCCATCTACAGAAGTCCATTTAACATATCCTGTAAGGTCAGTTTAGTGGTGGTGAATTCTTTCAGCTTTCATTTATCTGGGAAACTTTTAAACTGTCCTTCAATTTTGAATGACAACCTTGCTGGGTAGAGGATTTTTAGTGAAGATTCTTTTGTTTCAATACATTAAGTGCTTCATGCCACTATCCTCTGGACTGTGAAGTTTCTTTTGAGAAGTCTGCTGATAGCCTGATGGGGTTGCCCTCATAAATAATTTTTTGCCTTTCTCTGCTTTCAATACCCACTCTTTATCCTTAATCTCTGTCATTTTAATTATTTTTAGTTGGTGGTATCTTCCTGGAGTTCCTTTTGTTAGGGGTTCCCTGTGCTTTCAGGACCTGGGTGTCTATTTCCATCCCTAGACGGGATGTTTTCAGCAATTATTTCTGCAAGTAGACTTTCGACTCCTTTGTCTTTCTCTTCTCTTTCTGCTACCCTTGTTATATAAATACTATTTTGTTTGGAGTTGTCACACAGCTCTCTTAGCATCCTCTTGTTTCTGGAGCTTCTTTTTTCTTTGTGTCCCTTAGCTTTGTTGTTTTCTTGTTCTCTTATTTCCATCTCATTGATTGTCTTCTCTACTTGAGAAATCTATTATTCATTTCCTCTATTGTATTTTTCATTTCATTTACTGTATTCTGCAGCTCTGATTGGCTTTTTTGCAGCTCTTCTATCTCTTTGTTGAAGTTCTCCCTGAGATCTTCAATACTTTTCATATATTGTTGAGCATATTTATTACTGTTGCTTTGAAATCTCTATCAAGAAGATTGGTGATCTCCATTCCATTCAGCCTCTTTCTGGTGTCTTATCCAGTACTTTTGTTTGTGACATGTTCCTCTTCCTCATCACTTTATCAGGGTTTCTGTGTTTCTTCCTAGATCCACTACATCTCCTGGTCTAGGGAGTAATGGCTTTATGAAGAAGGCATCATGTGGTGCCCAGAAGTACAAGCTTTACTCTCCAGTGCCTGGTTCTCCTTTTTAGTGGAGCCCTGGTTGCTGTTGGTGGGTTATAGGGCCACCTTTCTGCTTGTCTGACAGCTGTGACTGATCTTTGTCAGCAGAGGCCTTTGTGACTTCTGGTCTTTCTGCTGGATTGTTGTGGGTGGGCTGCCCTCTGCCTGTCCTGCAGTGACGGCAGTGCTGCTTGGCTGTCTGGGTGGGTGGGGCAAGTGCACAGAGTAGCACTGCACAGGTGTGGCCTGCTAGCCATGAAGAAGGAGAGCTTGGAGTTGACTCCTGCTAGCATCTTCCCAGTTGGTCTGAGGGAGGGCCAAGAAAGCTGAGAAATTCTTCTTTCTGCCAAGTAGCAAAGTCTCCTTCTACCCACTGGGCTGAGGGAGGGCTGTGGAAGCATTATCTACCTACACTTTCTCCTGTGTGAGAGCTCCATCTAACACTTGCCCCTCTGGCACCCTTCCTGCTTCTGGTAAATCTTTCAAACTGCCGCATCAGTTTTGGGTCTCAGTGGGACGGACATAGCATGCCTGTCCTCTACAAGTGGCAGGAGTCTCAGCTTCCCAGAATGTTCCAGCTCTTACTGGTGTCCAGTCCCATTAATCATCAAAGACCAGTGCAACATGGGCTTGTGTTCTGTGAGCACATCTCCAGGTGTATGGATTTCCTGAGCCCTTTACCCCTTCCAGGTCCATTCCTTTCCCTCCTGCTCATGGGCTGGGAGGGGTGAAGGGTTTTTGTCCTGATTGATTGTGATTCTTTCACTTTACCCTTCTATGCATGGTCTTCTCTTCTTCACCAGGTATAAATGGTGGTTCTCCAGTTTTCAGGTCATTTTCCTGGTTAGTTGTATTTGCTGTATAGTGGCTTCCTTGGTGTGTGTGTGGGAGGTGTCTGCCTTGCCTTCCTACCCCACCATCTTTTTTTTCCCATCCTCATGTTGGATAATTTTACCAGGCTCACATTGCTGGTAGGTTGTGGAGCTGTGATTCTCACTCATTGAGTCTATCTTCAGAATCTGTGTTTGTAACCACTGTACTATATGGGTTCACAATTCATATAAAAGCACTTATTTCAGTGTCAGGCACTTAGCAATAGTTCCATAATTTAAAAATTTTGCATTTAGGTTTTTTATAACTTCCAAGAAAAAAAAGATTGTTGTAACTTTAAGTAAAAATATGATACTCAATTCCATAAATTACAGAATGAAGTGATTGTATGAGAAAATAGATTACAGTGGTTCTTAATCACTCCAAGCTAAGAGCCTATGACCATTAACTTTTAAAGAAAAGTTCACTTGCAAAAAATTATGTTGAAAGATATTTCCAAATATTTAACAATTAAATAAAATTTTGTAGTATATGAAGCCTACATGTTTAGCATGTCTAAGAAACAATAAATTGTGAATTTGCTATTTGTAGTATTTCCCCTTTCTATTCTAATAGAAATTAGGTAAGATATCCTGTTTAAGGAGGAAGAGTTTTCAGACCTTTAAGCTTGTACCTAATTTTGACTGTGGTGGAGACTTTGATTTGAATTGTTGTAGGGGATGTGGTAGAATCTTGCATTTTTCTTTTTTATAAATCTACTATGTAGCAGGTATGTTTTACCCTGCATGAAGAATACAACATACAGTTCCTGGCTTAAAGGAGTTTCATTGGAGAGACTGACAAAAGGCTGAGATTAAATGGACCACAAAATTTATCATGTAAGGCAAGCATTTTTACCCAAACAAATGCTAACCTTGAAGGCATGCTGGAACAACAGGCATGCCCTGGGACCTGTGTGAAGCCAACCGCCATGTACAGTATCTCTAGCTCTAACACAGGTAAATATAGGATAGTAAGAAAGCACAGCAAATCATGTCTTTTTAGCAAGGTGCTCTAGGGAGAAAGTTGGCAGTCAATGATTAGAGGAGGCTGCTATGGGCTAAATGTTAAAGGTTTAGTAAGAATTATCCAGATAAATTATAGCATGTTGGAGAGACTACCTAGTTCTTGTGATACCATGCAGCTAAGACATGAATGCTAGGGAGATGATGCTCTCAGGGAATGGCAAACAGCAAGTAATTCTCAGAAATGGAGAGTATGCCTGAGAGTAAGTGCTTACTAAAACTTATTAATTAGGTGAACTATTTTTTTCTCTACCTCAAAATTCATTTATAATATGTGTACACTATGTCCATTCTCAAAGAAGTAAGTGTGCTTTACCTTTCCCCACTGTGAGCAAATATCATAAAGACACCATCCATTTGTCTACATCCTGAGCCTGCTGGTTGACCTTCTGTCTCCACAACTCCACCCTGTATGACACCTCTGTCCTGGGGAACCTCCTGACTTATTTGTATTGAAACTCTGTATTTTGCTAATCCAAAGTTTTGGCCCTGATCAGTGGGTTTAGCCCTTGTCCCTGATGGAATTCTCCCCATAGGATGATAGTAAGAGAAATTCTTAGGTGATGCACTCTGATTTCCCTCTGCTTGTTATTAAGTGAATGATGACAAACTTTTGCAACCTTTTCAGCCTAACAACTTCTGTTTTAGGCCAAGTCCTCTGTGGGTTTGCTGGACTTGTACAGAAGCTTTTCAAATGAAATTTAAGATTTAGCCCCAGCTATCACTGGTCCATTCTTCACAATGCCACCAAAGCTAAAATGTAAATCATCTGATCATATTACTTTATTGATTAAAATATTTCATGGCTCCTTATTGTCCTCAGGGTAAAATACAGATGCTTTTATTTGGCAGTGTCTTTAACATAGGATCGGACACAAATGTCCTTATGAATTCTATCACATTATGACAGAACATGCTATTTTAAAGGGCCATTATCTCTTTTATAGAAAAAATTAGCACATTTTGCATAAAACAACATGGTTATGAAATATAAAGTAGTACTTTCCATGTCTAGATATTGTATTGAAAAAATATTGTAGCTATGAAACTGTAGATGAATAATTGACTTCTTTACTGAATTACATCTACATACACATGGTTATATATCTACCTGTGTATTTTTCTCTTTTCTCTACTTGCCCTTTGAAGAAGAAATAAAATATTTCATTCACAAATAACTTTCCTTTAAGAATAATGACATTTTCTATAGTAACATTCCTGAATCTACAGGCCTTGGAAAGAACAGTTGAAGAAGTATGAGCCATATTTAATAAACTCCTTTTTGCACACCTCTTCAAATGCACTTTTCTTTCACTGCTTAGAATGGGGACTTCCAGCACACACAAAACATCATGTATTCTGGTAGCAAAATAACTGCAAGAAAGGGGACACATCACTTAAATATGATTGATTAAGTTCATTTATACCCCTCCTTTTCCAATAAAGACTTAAGGTAATACTTGAATGATTATGATATATGTATATATTAGTTTAAAATCTAAGACATAAACACTTTTTTAAGTGATAACCAAATGATACATTTTCCAGTACAACTTGCTTTTAATTTTCTGTTTTTACTGCTTCCCATTTGCAAATAAAGTTTTAAAAGTTATATTAACTAGCAAAAGTAGAATGTTGTCTGTGTTTTTACTCTTAACTTTCCATAAGACAGGGATACTTTGGTAGTATACTCCAGTATTGAAAAATTCATACAAATTGTGAGTTGTCACACAGCTTTCAAATAGACTTGCCTTCAAAAGGGAATGTGTTATACAGGTCACCTGTTTGCATTTAGTTCCACTCCTCATCCTTTCCCCACTCTTCTCTGTACTGCAGAGGGCCAACCCCTTGGAAATTGCACTGCCAGGTTCCTATGTCATCTGGATTCTGGCTAGGTTTAGTTAATAGGGGGTTCTTGCAGGAGATTGAAGGGCAGGAAGAAAGGAGAAGCATGGCTGTTTGTCTTCCTTTCTGTTTTGTGCACCATCTTTAGCACTGGTCACATTTCCCTCATGGTTTTGCCAGACAGCCACTTCCTTGTGATCCCAACTTTGTTCGATTTCTCTGGCTCCCAGTATATCACCTTCTCCTGCCTCTGCCCTCTATCCAGAGGTATAGTAGAGGCTTCCTACTTTTAATATCTGTGTTCCTCCACTCCACTCTCATCTGTTTTGCCTTTCAGTTCTCCCAAAACTTTTGCAACTACTTTCCTGCAATACATTCCTATTACTAAATTGCCTAGCATCAGCTCTTTTACTGACTTATTACTGCTTGATTCATACCTCAATGTTGAAGGCAGGAAACCTTGCTCAGAGGTTCCTGTAAATAGTAGGGCTGGACCTTCAACTCACCACCTGATGGCTCTCATAGCTCACAGCCATAATAGTCCACATGGCTTGCTGAATCTTAGGGAAAGCTTTGTTTTAATGATCAAAGTTAACATTTGTGGCTCAAAGTGTTGCCAACCTAGCAATTTCCTGAGTTAGATTATGCTTAATAATTTTATGCCACCTTGGTAAGTGAGTTGTGTTCTTGACCAGATTTTGCGTTTTAAAATAGAGTTTGTGTTTTCAGACTGAAGGGCTTCTAGATTTTTTTTGGGCAGTTATGGTTTATACACAAATTCAAAAACTAATCATAATTATTTAGAAATGTCATGATGTTTGTGACAATATTTTTTCCCCTTACTGAGTTGTATCCCTGGGCTTATGCTGAAATCATTAGACATTGGTTTTGAAAATGTACTCATTCAATATTGCTTTACTTTCTGAGTTTGTACTTTATTTGGGTAAATTATTGTTTATTTGCAAATTCTTTTTCTTTCAGACAAGGCTGAGGTTTTCAGACAACTGACTTTCTGCTTGTTCATAGAGCAGGCCAAATTTGTTTCTGCTTTAGGTATTTTGATCCAGACATTTCTTCTCCCTGGAATAGTGCACTTCTACCTTCCCCTCTACCATCTTTATGTCTTGGAATTTAGATCTCAGCTTATTGCTTCCTAAGAGAGGCCTTTGTTGACTAGCCAATCTAAAGTAGCCACCCAGCCACTTTAACATTTCATCCTATTTTTATTCTCTGCCTGTTCATTTACTTGTTTATTTATTTGCCTCTTCTATAGTAAAAACAGTTACTTTGTCTTTTGCTTTATCACCAGAGCCTGACATATAGTAGACATTCAAAAACTATTTGTCAAAGGATGAATGAATTATGTGGAAGATACTGGGGTCACAGAGATGGTAGTAAGTAATTTGTAATGCAGTGGTTATTAGCCTTTCCTAGTTCACAGGCATTTTTGAGAATCTGATAAAAACTATGAATTCTCTTCCAATAAAAATGCACTTATGTACATATAGTAACATTTCTCCTAGAGATTAGAATGTTTGATTTGGATATCTACTTTTCAGAAATTAAATAAAACTGTAAAACAGTTCCTGAGCACACACAGTTTTGAGAAGCATTGTACCAGTACATTGATTATGTCCCAATAATCATATGAAGATTATGACTTAATAAAAAGTATACAACTGGAGAGCCGAAAAAGATGGTGGCATGAGAAGTGAGGCAGAAACCTCCTCCCAAAACCACATATAACATGAAAATACAGCAAATACAACTAATCCTGAAAGAATGATCCGAAAGAAGACTGCAACAGATGGCTTACATCTGGGGAAAAGAGAAGACCTCATGGAAAAGGGTAAAATAGCAAAGCCATAATCTGTGAGGACCCAAGCCCTCCCCTCACACCAGCTCACCACTGGGAGGAAGAGAAAGGAGTGGAAGCCCAGGACTTCAAAGTGTCCACCCCTGGAGATTAGCTCTGGGGGCACAAACCCATATTACATAGTTCCTGGGGATTAGAGGGGTTGGAAAGCAAAGACAGGCAGAATAATTGGAGAGATTGAGAATACTGCTGCTTGTGGAGAGCAGGTACCCACAACCAGCTGCTCTGGGATAAAAGAAAGTTGGGCACTATGAAAGACTTCTGAAAAGTGAGAAGGCTGCTAAAGAGGTAAGAATTACACAGAGCTTCCTGCTTAGGAGAAAGGACAGGAGAACAAAATCATTCCAGCACACTCAGCCCAGCAGATTAGGAACTTTCAGGAGTTTCAGGCATTCCATTCCCCTGGCTGGCAACACAGCACTGAGACCCCCCACTGCGATATGCAGCCAGCTACTCCTTTCTCTGGGCAGGTGCCAATTCACAAACTTGCAGCCCCTGCCATTGTGCCAGGCCAGCCAGAGGGTGGCCCCACCTATGGCAGCTACAGGGACATAACACAGACACTCCTCCCTGTGCACTCGTCCCACTGGCCCTGGCAGTGGAGGCAGGCACTGCAGCTGGAAAGCAGTAAAATGCTCTTTCCTCCTGGCAGGCAATGGCACTGATCACCTGTGACCCCTGCTATCACTCAAGGTGCTAGACAGCTCCAGAAAGTAGAACTTCTGGGCATGAGTGGGTGCTTCCCACACAAAGTTATTATTCCATAGTGATCATAGAAATATGAAAAGGATAAAGAAGCTTGTGCAACCAAAATACATCAAACACCAGAAAGAGAGCTCAGTGAAACTGAAATCACCATTCTTCTTGATAAAGATTTCAAAATAAGCCATAAACATGCTCATGGAGCTATGGAAAAATATTCAAGATCTCAGGGAGGAAATCAAGAAAGAAATAGAAACTTTGAAAAATATGGTATCTGAATGAAACATACAATGGAGGGATTTACAAGCATATTAGAAGAGATAGAGGAGATGGTAAATGGGATAGAAATTAGAGAACAAGAATAAAAAGAAGCTGAGGCTTAGAGAGAAAAGAGGATTTCTAGGAATGAAAGAATAATAAGACAAATCTGTAACCAATCCAAACAAAACAATATTTGAATTATAGGGGAACCAGAAGAGAAAGAAAAAGGGATTAAAAGTCTCTTTGAGTGTTTTGAGAGAAATCTTCTGCATCTGTGGATGTTTTGTTGCCCTTGTCTAGCTTGGATTAATACTTAGTCTATAGGCACAGACCTGATCATCTACATTTGCCCTCTTACAGCACTAAATTATGTTTTCTACCTTTATCTTGCATCTACCTACCACTTCAGCATTTTATTAAAAATAATAATAATAATAAGGGAGAAATGTGGGATTCACATATAAATCAAGTATAAAAATCAAATGAATAATCCTATCTGACTTGATTGTTTATAGTTCAGGATTTGTGATCAAAACTGAAAGTTTCTGTGATATGACTGCCCTTGCATGTTCACCATGTAAGAACTTATTCACTATGTAAGAACTTGTTCACCATGTAAGAACTTGTTCGTTATACTTCAGAAGATTGGAGACTGCTGAGAATTAGGCTTGGGGTTGATTAATGATTGTGCATTGAGTCCCCTATACAGAATTTTATTGTTGTTAACAACCATTTGATCAATAAATATGAGAGATGCCCTCTCCAAAAAAAAGAAAACATAGCCAACCTAACCCTAACAGTGGGGTTGCTAACATTTCCAGACAGCCCACTCTCCAGTCTCGGGAGTGTGCTTTTTGCCTTAACCCAGTAAATTCCTCACTGCTTTTTCTCACTAAAAAAAAAAAAAATTACAAAAGATATGTTAGCTAAATAAAAAGCAGGAGTTGCAATCCTTGTAACAGAGAAAATAGACATCAAAACAAAGAAAGTCATAAGAGACAAAGAAGGACATTACATAATGATAAAGAGGTCAGTCCAACAAGAGGATATAACCATTATAAGTATCCATGCACACAACACAGGATCACCTACCTATATAAAACAAATACCAACAGAATTAAAGGAGGAAATAGAATGCAATGCATTCATTTTAGGAGACTTCAACACACCACTCACTCCAAAGGACAGATCAACCAGACAGAAAATAAGTAAGGAGACAGAGGCACTGAACAATGTATTAGAACAGGTGGACCTCATGGACATCTACAGAATACTCCATCCAAAAGCAACAGGATACACATTCTTCTCAAGTGCACATGGAACATTTTCAAGAATAGATCATATACTAGGCCACAAAAAGAGCCTCAGCAAATTAAGAAGGTTGAAACTGTACCAACCATCTTCTCAGACCACAAAGGTATGAAATTAGAAATAAATTACACAAAGAAAACAAAAAAGCCCACAAACAAATGGAGGCTTAATATCATGTCCCTAAATAATCAATGGATCAATGACCAAATAAAAACAGACCTAATGCAATATATGGAAACAAATGACAACAATAATTCAACACTGCAAAATCTGTGGGATGCAGCGAAGGCTGTGCTACAAGGGAAGTATATTGCAATACAGGCCTACCTCAAGAAAGAAGAATCCCAGATGAACAGTCTAAACTCACAATTAACAAAACTAGAAAAAGAAGAACAAATGAGGCCCTAAGTCAGTAGAAGGAGGGACATAATAAAGATTAGAGCTGGAATAAATAAAATTGAGAAGAATAAAACAATGGATCAATAAAGCAAGAGGTGGTTCTTCACAAAAATAAACAAAATAGATAAACCTCTAACCACACTTATGAAGAGTTTACACACAAAAACAGAATCAGAAATGAGAACGGAAAAATCTCTATGGACACCACAGAAATACAAAGAATTATTAGAGAATACTACGAAAAATTATATGCTAACAACCTGGATAACCTACAAGAAATGGACAAATTTCTAGCCAAAAGGCTAACCCAGGAAGAAACAGAAAATCTGAATAGACCAATTGCTAGCAACGAAATTGAATTGGTAAAAACTACCTAAAAACAAAACATCTGGACCAGATGGCTTCACTGCTGAATTTTATCAAACATTTATTGAAGACCTAACACCTATCCTCCTTAAAGTTTTCCAAAAGGTAGAAGAGGAGGGAATACTTCCAAACTCATTCTATGAAGCCAGCATCACTCTAATACCAAAACCAGGCAAAGACACTGCAAAAAACGAAATTATGGACCAATATCCCTGATTAATTTAGGTGCAAAAATACTCAACAAAATATTAGCAAACCGAATTCAAAAATACATTAAAAAGATCATCCATCATGATTAAGTAGGATTTATTCCAGGGATGCAAGGATGGTACAATATTCGAAAATCCATCAACATCATGCACCACATCAACTAAAAGAAGATAAAAATCACATGATCATCTCCAGAGATGCTGAAAAAGCATTTGACAAAATAAGCCAGGCAGAGAAAGACAAGTAACAAATGATTTTCCTCATTTGTGGAGTTTAACAATGAAGCAAAACTGAAGGAACAAAACAGCAGCAGACTCACAGACTTCAAGAAGGTACTAGAGGTTACCAATGGGGAGGGGTAGGGATGGGGTGGATGGGGAGGGAGGAAGAAGGGGATTAATTGGTATTATGATTAGTACACATGGTGAGGGGTATTATGTTTAGTACACAGGGTAGACAGTGTAGCACAGAGAAGACAAGTCATGACTCTGTGGTATCTTACCACACTGATGGACAGTGACTTCAGTGGGGTATCGAGGGGACTTGATAATATGGGTGAATGTAGTAACCAGAATGTTTTTCATGTGAAACCTTCATAAGAGTATATATCAATGATACCTTAATAAAAAAAAAACTAGTTACCCTCCCTAATGTGGGTGGGTTTTGTCTAATTGGGCATAAGCCTGAGTAGAGCAAAAAGGCTGAACCTCCCTTGAGTAAGCAAGAACTCTTTCTGCTTGAGTGCCTTGAGCTGGGACATCATTTTTTTCCTGCCTTTAGTTGAACTGAAGCATCAGTCTTTGTAGGTTTTGAGCCTGCCAGCATTTCGACTAGAACTACACTATTGGCTCTCGGGTGTTTTCAGTTTGCCAACTGCAGATCTTGAGACTTGTCGGCCTACCTAACAGCATGAGCCAATTCCTTATAATAAATCTCTTTTTACACACACACACACACACACACATACATACACACACACACACACACACACACACATCCTTTTGGTTTTCTTTCTCTGGAGGACCCTGCCTAATACAGGCTCAAACAACTCTGAAATGGTGTGATTATGAAATTCAACAGTAACAATGAAGAGCTGTTGTTTACAGGAGAGGTTCAGACTCATTTCTCCTTTCAGTCAGCATTTTATTAAGGATCCTTAATGAAATATTTACATTGACATTTACATGTTGTCTTATGTGGATATTAAGTGGTTGTTACCACTAGGAAGATAATTGACCAAATGTTTAATTTTTTTTTTTCTGAAAATGCTGGCTGCCAGTATGGATCAATGCTGATGTATTTCTGGGAACATTTGGCTTACCTTACCTAAGATGAGTCACAAAAACTAAGAACAAAAAGACTGATTTTTTTCCCAAGTTTTATATTTTCTCATGACAACTACTCAGCAATCCCAGGCATAGATTAATGAATGGACTATGCACCAACTGATATCATCTCACATATATGACATTACTCAGATATCTCAAACTCCGGAAAAAGCATGTGAATGATTTATGGAATTGATATTAATCTCTTTCCAGTAAATGCATTACTTCAAATACATGGGAAATTGATGTTACTAGTCTAATGCCAAATTAATTTCTTTCTTGCTGGATCAGCATTGCAAATGGAATTAGGTGTTAACCTTTTATACATCTAAACAGGGTAAAATATGGGAAGCAATTTTGTAAGTGAAATTTGGATGCCCGTTGCTGAAGGGTAAGCCTATGTATTTTTTTTCCTTTGTGTGTTTTCTTCTTCCTGAGATTTGTTATCCTGGTATATTGGGTCATATTCAAAGTATAGCTTAACATCATTTAGGACTAGAATAATTATAATTGAATCTGAATATTTAACACAGGACTATAAATAGCAGTATAGCAAATGAGAATTACATGTTACTAAGGATTCTCAGAATTCTAGAGAACAAGACTATTTTTTAAGGGAAACTTTATCCAAGAATTCTCAGTTATTAACAAATATTTTAACCCATGGGTAAGACATAAAGGAAACTGGGAAATTGTGAGGCTGCATCTTCTTCCTTCCATATTTGCCTGGACCTTCATGGTCTGGAGTCTGTTTTCCTTGTATTCCCAGCTTGCTGTGCTGTCACTTGCCATAGTGTTGATTTTGGCCTGCTCAACATAATTGAATAAACTCAGTATTATATTTCAATTCCAAATTATTAGAGGGAAAATATTATTGGCTTAGCTTGGGTCTGGTCAGTGTGGGCTAATAGTGTGATCACTGGGTATATAGGGCTGCCTTTTCAGGGCTGTGGGTAGGACAGATTATCTGAGAAGGGACTATGGCTTACGCGGAAGTGATGGACATTTTACATGGTGGGCTTGCAGGTCTACAGTGGTTCTTTCAGTTTGGCAGTTTGATTTTGTGACACAGTTGCCACCTCTACCTTTACTTTTCCCTTTTTGGCCTCCAGCAGTTAGATGTATTGCTGATGAGCCTTACCTTTCACCCCAGTAGGCCTCATCCCTGAGACAGTCTTGACCAGAGCTTAAGGTCTGTGAGTCGTATCACAGTTGCTGCCAACTAAGAACAGGTTGCTGACTTTTTATCGGATGTTCAAGAAACAAACCCTGGCCACTTGTCTATAAGTTCTAGTATTTCCTCCATTATTTGCAGCTGGGCTCTTTCTTGACACCTCCTTTTCTGTGCCATAGTCTTCTTAAAAAATACAATAACTTTTTTTATGGAAGTGTAGTTCACATAATACTATATTAGTTTTAGGTGTACAACATAGTGATTTGGCATTTATATACATTACAAAATGCTGAACATGGTAAGTGTAGTTACCATCTGTTACCATACAAATTATCACAATATTGACTGTATTCCCAATGTTGTATCTTTCATCCTTGTGACTTACCCATTTTATAACTGGGAACCCGTACCTCCTGATCCCCTTCACCCATTTCACTCGCTGTCCTAACCCCCACCCTTCTGGCAACCACCAGTGTGTTCTCTGTGAGTCTGTCTCTGGGTTTTTGTTTGTTCACTTGTGTTTTAGATTCCACATATAAATGAATTCATATGAAATTTGTCTTTCTCCATCTAACTTTTTTCACTTAGCATAACACCCTCTGGGTCCTTCCATGTTGTTGCAAATGGCAGGATTTTATTCTTTTTTATGGCTGAGTGATATTCTGTTGTGCCGCATCTGCTTTGTGTATTCATCTATTGATGGCCCCTTAGGTTGCTTCTATTTATTGGCTTATTGAAAATAATGCTGCAATAAACATGTGTGCATACATCTTTTGAATAAGTGTTTTTGTTTTCTTTGGATACATACCCAGAAGTAGAATTGCTCTATCTTATGGTAGCTCTGTTTTTTAATTTTTTGAGGAACCTCCATATTGTTTTCCTTAGTGGCTACACCTGTTTACATTCCCACCAACAGTGCACAAGAGTTACCCTTTCTCCACATCCTGGCCAATACTTGTTATTTCCTGTCTTTTTGATACTAGCCATTCTACCAGATGTTCGGTAGTAGCTCACAGTGGTTTTGATCTGCTGTAATGTTACTCATCCCCTAGCTTTGAATCTTAGAATTAGTAACTCTTTAAGTTCTGGGGTATTGTCTTGAACTCTCACCCTCTTTATTGGAATCTGGGCTAGGATACCTAATTTTCACCATGTCTATACCCAAATTTACTTTTCATTTTCTTAATCATTGGCTGAAATCCAAATGTGAATAGATAGATTTCCCTGGGCCACTTAGTGGCAGATTTGCTTGGTCTGCATTACTGACCACAGTTTACACCTTTTGGAAACTTTTCTAGCTGAAATCATGCCTGTGTATCCTGTGCCTTTTGGGCACTGTATATCAGACCTCCTGGTTGCCCTCACTGGGATCACTGGCTTCTGATCCAGCTCTGGACCCTGAAAGCATACTTTGTGACAGTATGACTCTAGTTCCACCTGTAAAGTGGTACAGGTAAGAGTTAAAGATGGCAGTGATAGAAATTAGGTGGGTGTTTGCCTTAAGAAATAGCTACTTTTAAATATTTTTGCACCATTATTTCCGTAGAGAATTTTGATCTCCTGAGATTTCTGCTTTTATTCCCTATTTCAGTCATCTTTTGGTAGCACTGCACCAAGATGTTCTTTCAATGATTTTATTTCTGTTAATCCTGTACTGTACAACACTTGATGGGCACTAGGGTAGGTGTGATATGGGAAAAAGAGAAATGGTACATCTGACATAGTCCTTGCCCTTAGAAAAACTTAAAGCCTGATGAAGGAGGTAGCACATACTCATCAGTAATACCAGGGAGGGAATCAAGTGAAAGAAGAAGGATTGAATCCTGACTCATTAATTAATTACTCAAATATTTATTGAGTGCCTACCATGTTAGGTTCTCTTCTAGGCAGTGGGGACTCAGAGGTAACTAAATCAAATTCTTGTTGTCAAGGAGCTCACAGTCTGATGAGGAATTCAAATAAGTGCACTAATATGCTATAGGGGCTGATAGTGTTCAAGTCATCACCATCTTTCATCTGTTGACTATTCCTTAAATACAGTGGGCATGCTCTCATTTCAGGGCCTTTGCACTTCTGCCTGGGATGCTCTGCCACTAAGATACATGGTACATTTCTCTCTTCATTCAGGATTCTGCTAAAATGTTTTCCCATCAGGAAGATTTTTGCTGGCTATGCAATTAATCTAGCACTCTCTTTTCATCTCCCCATCTGTCTTGCCCCACTATACTTTGTTCTTAGCACTTATCACTGGACTTGATATGTATGTATGTATGTATTTATTGGGGTTTTGAGGTATTTATTTAATCAACAAATACTTAAGAGCACCCCTTGTGCTAGGAATTGTTTCTGTCCCTGAGATGCATTAGTAAAGGAACAATACTTGCAGCTCCCTTCCACCATTCAAGTGGTATTTAATGTTATCAATTTGAGCTTCTTACTAAGTAATAGGTTTAACATTTGCAAGCATCCATCACACTGGAAATCTTAATTTAGTAGTGTCTGGTCAATGGTAAAAGTATATTTTCTAAAAGCTTGTGAGAAACATTAGTTACTTCCATTTTGCCTTCAGGGAAAGATAAACTAAAAGATGGTTGGCCACAATTTGACAGGCAAGTAAGCTACCCTGAAACCTTAAAATTTTCAGCACCCAGTTCTCTGAGTGTTCCTAGACAACAAATTCCTAACCTGTAAGGTAGGAAAGCATGGATGCTTTTCTTGGAATGAACTGAATCCTGCAAGGGCATGAATAAGAAGGCAGAAATATATGCAGTAGTTCTTCAGCAGCTGTGCATTTGCCCTGGCATGGCACTGGCCCAGAAGATTCCTGCTGGTGCACCATCAAGCCCCCCAAAACATCAGACACACACTCGGCATACCCGGCTTCTACAGGGCTAGAGGATGCCAGGAAGTCAGAGCTGAGCTGAAGCTTCAGTACAGTTTAATTTACAAGGGGAAAATTCTGAAATATAATTAGATCTATGACCATGATAGACCTCAACCCAGATCAATTAAATCAGAATTTCTAAGGATGGGTTCTCCAACAGTATTTTTTGAAAATGTCCCTAATGTTTAGGCAGGGTTTCCAACTATAGGCTGTGTAACATTGAGATCCTGTGTCTTCCCCTCTAAAACATAAGCTCCATGAGAACAGGATTGTGACTGTGTTACTGAGTGCTTTATATCCCAGTACCTAGTACAGTGTCTAGTACATAATGGACACTCGAAAAAATACTTGTTAATTGGGTAATAGAATGAATAAGACAATGAATCAAGTACAAGTGAGTAGAGTTTCTAAAGGGGATGAGAGAGTCACCAAGGAGGGAGTGGTTATCTTTACCTGGGGCAAGGGTGGTGTCAGGAAGTATGGTCTAAGAATTGGGGAAGGTGGGTGTGGACAGTTTTGTCATGTGCTTCCTGTGTATGCCTTTGTAGAGGCATAGTTCATAATAGAATATTCCAGAGTTTATAGCAGGAGAGTGTTTTAAGCAAGAGTTACTTTTAAATTCCATCCTGGTGGTGTGGCATTCTATATTAATAAAATTTGCAGTTTATTTTTTCTGTATATTCATACTCTTTTTAATGCCTTCTGCCTATTGAGTAGTAACGAAGTTTTCCATTGGGTTTCAGGTTTCCTGAGGTGGGCAGATATCGGGGTTTATTTGTGTATACTTAGAGCCTGACACAGTGGCTGAGACTTAGTTTGCTAGAAGTATTTTTTTTAATAGAAGTTGATTAAAGTTCCCTTTGAGTTGGAACACTCTAGAATTCTGTGATTCTCCCCAGCCTGACACTTCTATATCCTTTAAGATTCTTGCAGATAATGCACTTTTTAGTCCATTAAATTTTATAGCTCTGGCTTCTTTCCCATATTGTTCATCCGGGAGATTCATATACTACTTCTCTCATTGCACTATAATGATTTATTTATATGTAGGTCCCTTTTGTTAGACTTTGAGCTGTTGAAGGACAAGGGCTTCTCTAGACTCTATGTCTTTCCTATAGTGTAGCTTGGGACCATATCTGGCACATAGTAACTCTGCAGTAAGTGTGGAATGAACGAATACGAAAATAGTTAAGACGAAGGTAGAAAATTAACACTTATCAAGGAAATTTTAAATACTTTCGTGATTATCCCATGCTCAGACACAGCAACAGTTTCCCTAATATCAATATTCCTAAAGTAACACTAGCACAGTGTCCCTCTCCTACTGTCAGTGTTCATAGGTTTTGTGGAGACACCTATGAATGAACTTACACTTTTTTCTTCTAGCCTTGCACCATCATGTCAGTGTTCATTCGGTGGGAAAAATTTTGATGAATGCATCTGTTTCAATACATGCAGATAAATTTGATGCATCATCATAAAAAAACACAGCTGTCTGTCCTCAAATGTGCAAATCCATGCCTAGAGCGTGGTGGCTCCCACTCTTAACAGCCCGGAGTGGTGTGTGCTGAAAGCAGTCGTGCTGAGGGACTGTGCTGTTTCTCCCCTCGTTTCACCTTGGATGTACTATTCTGCCCAAGCAATCAGGGTTTAGCGAATGTAGTTGTGACTATTTGCCTTTGACTATTTTAGTACCAGACCAGAAAGGGAATGACTTTACTTATAAGCATTACAGTGAATGTATTCCTTCAAAGTCTATGTCTATAGAAGTTTTAATTTTTCTTCAGTTTGTTTCCTCATTGAGTCTTCATTCATTCTCTCAAGAAATATTCATTGACCAGTTGTTATGTGAAGTGATTGCTGATTGCTTATGTACAGGATTTAAATACTTAGCAACAACCACAAAAAGAGCCAACAAATCTTTTTTGAACATGTGCTTTTGTGCCCAGCACTGTGGCATTTAATACTGTGGAAGCAGCTTGGGTAAGGGAAAGAACATATATTTTGGAATCAGACAGAATCTGGATTCTGATTTCCCTTTACTTTTTGCTAACCCTGTGTACAAAGTATTTTGATTTCATACTGTTCCACTCATTACATTCCTAGTACAGTTGTCTTAGTTCAGACTGCTGGGACTGTTGCAATAATTCCTAAATTTACTTTCCTTCCTCAGGCCTTTACCCTTTCAAAATATTGTGTATACTTTTGTGGATGTCATTTTCCTGAAGCATAGGTTGAATCATATCATTCCCTACTTAGAAACTTTCAGTAACTTCCCTTCATTCATAATGCCTTATCAGTGAAATAAAATTTACTCAATATGCTATTTAAGACTTTTAGTATGGACTCAACCTCTGTTTCTAGTCTTTTTTTGGTTCATTGCACTATATTTACCCAGTGCTCTAGTCAATTTGAAGTATACATGTATATTAAACATGCTTTTTACTGTGGTTTTCCTTCATTGTTCTCTTCCCGTAGAAAGACCTCTGACTATGTCTTTCCTCAATCTCCAATCCTACCATCAAATTTTCACCTTTTGATAAAATATCATATAAGACATATTTCAAATGCCATCTCATCCATAAAACCTTTTCTGAAATTTATAATCAGATGTGTGGTGTCTCCTTCTACCAAGCCCAGTATTTGAACTTTTCTCATAGCATATCATATTCTGCTTTGTAGTTAGCTACTTTTTCTTAGAATATAATAAGCTTTTCAATAGCATAAATTATTTCTTATTCCCTTTTTAAATTCCCTGATGTATTTGAAATAGGACCTTGAATATAGTATAGTGAGTTGCAGATAGAGTAGAAGGACTTTGGAGTCAGGCAGACTTAAGTTCAAATTTGTCTCTGCTACTTAATGGTTGTGTGACTTTGTGCACATTACTTAGCTGAACCTTAATTTCCATACCTGGAAAGAAAACTTACACCTACCTTACAGGGAGGGAAATGGTAAAGATTAAATTATGTAAAGTATATAACACATTTGGAACAAAATAGGTTTTGTATTGAATGATAGTTATTATTGGTTTAGAAACAAACTAATATTTTTATGGAATTGAAGTAGCCACTGGGGAACCAAATAGTTAACATGGGATGGGAAGGTGTAATTGAAGATAGCTAAACTATGTGATAGATATGAATTTGGAAATCACTGGGTTTATATAGCAGGTTTTCTTAAATTTAATCAGAGGTATTTCATTATAACTTCCTAGCATCAGTCACTTGAAATGGACAAGGCTGAAGCCTGGATTGTTCATGCATTCTGTCTGATTGTGATCATCTCATCCTATAATTTTTTCAGTATCACATATGGGGAATTGGAAGCTGGGATTAATTTTGCATTTACTTTATGGCATCAAATGATTTTGACAATAATTGCTCTGATTAAAGCAGTCAGGTATTAGAAAATAGTTGAGGTAAGGGGAAAAGCTTCTTTAGTTTACACACCTGTAAGTTTATAGTTCTGATATAATAAATCTACCAAATCTTGACAGAGACTGCATTTCCATATAGCACTGGTGTTATCCAAAACATCAATTTTGGTTTCCTAAAAGTGTCATTAGATACTATTAGAAAGCATTTTTAGTATCCTTGTGTGGATGAAAACCTATTGCAATAAAAATGTAATGTTCAATAGTATTATTCCTTTGGTAGCACATGACTGTTCATATTTATAATGATTGATTCTCTTCGAGTGCCTAACTGCCTACTAGGTTCAGATTTTTTGATGTTGATTTTGATTTAGTATTTTTATTTCTGAAAGCAAACAGGGAACAAACCATGTATTATCACTGCATGTTTTTTTCAGAAGCTAGTGAGAACTTCAGAATTTATAACAATGAAATAATGTGGAGGTAAATTACCATAATATACAAGGAAATTTCATAACAGCAATCTTCTATAGACTGCTAAGTTAAATCATACCATGTGCAAATTACCTGTATACTATGATGTCACAAACAAATTAGCTCCTACTATGTTAAGAAAAGGATATTTTTTCTGATATATTCAACATGCTTTTTCTCCTAATATTAATAAGTATTTAGAAATAGTATGTTGTCTTATGCAAGAAGAGTGACATAATTAAGCTAATAATTAAACTAATAATTCATTGAATTCTGAGTCCCAGTGGGCAGAACAGAAATGTAGAAAGGATGGCACACATATATGTATATACTATTTTATTGTATACATTATTTTAATAGTAACAGAGAAGGACTTGAGGGGGTTATAATGATACTGACTTATGTAATCATAACTATTTCAACTCTGTACAAAATAATGAAGGAGATTGTCTGAGAGATACCACAAATTTAGTGTGTGCCAAATTTAGTGATCTCCTCAACCCTAATCTTTCCCCTCTCTTCTCTATTTGAGTCCCCATACAACCCTCCACCCCCAGTCTATTCTGTCACTCAAATAAGAAATCTTCTCAAGACTGGTACCATGCTTATTTGTCTTTTGGTTCCTACAACCTAACACAGGGGCTGATTGGTAATAAACAGAGAAAATTGAAGTAAGTGGAAGAGCACTTTTAAACTCTACCCCCCCAATATCCACCCACTCACTCAGATCTGTGTCCTGTACTATTTCTTTCCTTCTTTACTGGAGGAACTGTTTCTGCTCTTATCTGAAGTTAACCTTTCCACTTGCACATTAGATCCCATTTCCTCTCCCCTACCCAAGGATACCCTTCAACAATTCTTCCCTCTATCTTCATTATTGTTATTTTCTTCTGTGCTATATCATTTCCATCAGCATATAAATATGTAGCTATTTCTCTTATCTAAAAAAGTGCAGTTTGCCCCACTACCTCATTAGCTACTATTTCCTTTCTCTGCTCCCTTTTATAGAAAAAAAAATTGAAAGGTTTGTATGTCTCTAGTTCCTTTCTCCTTAGAGTCCATTCAATCAGGCTTTCATGAACCATACCCCTCCTCCAAAATTGCTCTTTTCATGGTCATTAATGACCTCTGGGTTGCTAAATCTCAGTTTTTATCTATTAGCAGGATTTGACCCATTTGGATTGCTCCTATTCTCTCCTCTTTGAAATATTTCTTTTCTTGGCTTCAAGGATGCATGCCAACTCCTTAATTTTCTTTCTTGCTTAGTGGACACCTCTTTACATTTATTGGTTCCACCTCATTTCTATACCCTTAAACACTGGAATGTTTCAGGGCAGTTCTTGTACCTTTTCTCTTCTGTATATATATTTACTCTCTTAGGTTATCTTATCTGATTGTTTGACTTTAAAAATCATCTAAACAATGATTTATATCTCCAGTACAGACCTCTCTCCTGTACTTCAGATAAACCACTGGCCAACCCACAATATTGGAGGAAACAAAAAAGATGGTCTTTTAAATCACAAAGTTTTGTAGTGGTTTGTTATACAGCTATGGATACACAAATGTAAGAATTTACTTCATCATCCTGAAAGCAAATGTAATGTGTGAAAACCCTGATTTTCAAATTGTTTATTTGCAGAATGTATTGATAGATTCTAATCTCACCAGCAAATACAAATGCTTGTTGATTCATGGAAATGCAAGTTATTTATTCTTTTATCCCTAAAAGAATTCATTACTCATGATACATAATAATTAGAAATCAAAATAACAATTATGTTGTCTCCATGCAGACAGACAAAAGAGTTACTCAAGTTAGTTCAACACTACAATTCATGAATAAGGTGAAATACAATTTTATGAATCATTTAGTAAATTCAGTCTTTGGTTATTTAACAAAACACTGTTTTTTTAAAAATTTAAAATGTAGTTGACATATGGCATTATGTTAGTTTCAAGTGTACGTAGAGAGATTCAACATTTATGTATATCCCAAAATGATCACCATGGTTTATCTAGCTACCTTCTCTCACCATACTAAGTTGTTGTATATTATTAACCATATTTCATTCCCTATGTTGTTCATTGTACCCCATTTCTTAGTTTATTTTGTAACTGGAAGTTTGTACCTTTTTATTCCCTCCCCCTACTTTGTCCATCCTCCCATATGCCTCCCCTCTGCAACCACCAGGTTGTTCTCTGTAACTATAAGTCTGCTTCTGTTTTGTCTTATATGTTCATTTATTTTGCTTATAAGATTCAACATATAAGTGAACTCATATAGTATTTGTCCTTATTTGATTTATTTCACTTAGCCTAATGGCCTCTAGGCCTTTCCATGTTGTCACAAAGGGCAATAGTTCATTAATTTTTATGATAAATATTCCATTGTGTGTGTGTGTATCACATCTTCTTTATGCATTCATCTATGGATGGACACTTAGATTGCTTACATATCTGGACTATTGTAAATAATGCTCCAGTAAACATTGGGTGCATTTCTTTTTGGCTTAGTGTTTTTATTTTCTTTAGATAAATACCCAGAAGTGGAATTGCTGAATTGTATGATAGTTCCATTTATTTTTAATACTTTGAGGAACCTCCATACTGTTTTCCATAGTGGCTGCACCATTTTGCATTCTCACCAAAGTTGCATGAGGGTTATCTTCTCTCTGTATCCTTGCCAACACTTGTTATTTCTTGTCTTTTTGATACTTGCCAACCTGACTGGTGTGAGGCAGTATCTCATTGTGGTTTGATTTGCACTTCTCTAACGATTAGTGATGATGAACATCTTTTCATGTGTTTAATGGCCATGTGTATGTCTTCTCTGGAGAAATGTCTGTTTAGTTCCTCTGCTCATTTTTTATTTGGGTTGTTTTTTTTTGATATCAAGTTGTTGAGTTCTTTATATATTTTGCATGTTATCCCCCTATCAGTTACATCATTTACAAGTATATTCACATTCATTAAGTTGTCTTTTCATTTTGTTGATGGTTTCCTTCATTGTACAGAAGCTTTTTAGTTTGATGTAGTTCCATTTGTTTGTGTTTGCTTTTGTTGTCCTTGCTTGGGGAGACAGATTGAGAAAAAGATGGTTCACACTGATATACAAGAGCTTCGTGGGTATTTTTTTTTTTTAAGATCTGTTTTATGGTTTCTAGTCTTACAGTTAAGACTTCAATGCATTTTAAGTTTATTTTTGTATATGGTGTAAGAAAGTGGTCCCAGCACAGAAATACAAAGAATTATTAGAGAACACTATGAAAAATTATATGATAACAAACAGAAAAACCTAGAAGAAATGGACAACTCTCTAGAAAAATACAACCTTCCAAGGCTGACCCAGGAAGAAACAGAAAATCTGAACAAATTACCGGCAAAGTGATTGAATTGGTAATCAAAAATCTACCTAAGAACAAAACCCATGGACCAGGTGGTTTCACCGCTGAATTTTATCAAACATTTAGTGAAGACCTAACACCCATCCTCTTTGAAGTTTTCCAAAGAGTAGAAGAGGAGGCAACACTTCCAAACTTATTCTATGATTTCACATCACTCTAATACCAAAACCAGGCAAAGACACCACAAAAAGAGAAAATTACAGACCAATATCCCTGATGAAGATAGATGCAAAAGTAATCAAGAAAATATTAGCACACGGAATTCAAAAATACATAAAAAAGATCATTCGTCATGATCAAGTAGGATTTATTCCAGGGATGCAAGGATGGTACAATATTTGAAAATCCATCAACATCATGAACCACATCAACAAAAAGAAGGACAAAAATCACACGATCATCTCCATAGATGCTGGAAAAGCTTTTGACAAAATTCAATGTCCATTCATGATAAAAACTCTCAACAAAATGGGTATAGAGGGCAAGCACCTTAACATAATAAAGACCATATATGACAAACACACAGTCAACATCATACTTAAGAGCCAGAAGCTGAAATCTTCTCCCCTAACATCGGGAACAAGACATGGATGCCTACTCTTCCCACTTTTATTCAACATCATTCTGGAGGTCCTAGCTATGACAATCAGACAACACAAAGAAAGAAAAGGCATCAAGATTGGTAAAGAAGAAGTTATACTGTCCCTGTTTGCAGATGACATGATATTGTACATAAAAGACCCTAAAGAATCCACCCCAAAACTACTAGATATAATATCTGAATTCAGCAAAGTTCCAGGATACAAAATTAATATACAGAAATCTGTGGCACTTTATACACTAACAATGAACTAGCAGAAAGAGGAATCAGGAAAACAATTCCATTCACAATTGCATCAAAAAGAATAAAATACCTAGGAATAAACTTAACCAAGGAAGCGAAAGACCTGTATCCTGAAAACTACATGACACTCATGAGAGAGATTAAAGAAGATACCAATAAATGGAAATACATCCTGAGCTCATGGATAGAAAGAATTAATATTGTGAAAATGGCCATCCTGCCTAAAGGAATCTACAGATTCAATGCAATTCCTATCAAAATAACAACAGCATTCTACAATGAATTAGAGCAAATCATTCTAAAATTCATATGGAACTACAAAAGGTCCTGAATAGCCAAAGCAATCCTGAGAAGTAAGAATAAAGTGGGGCGATTATGCTCCCCAACTTCAAGCTCTACTACAAAGCCACAGTAATCAAGACAATTTGGTACCAGCACAAGAACAGACCCATAGACCAATGGAGCAGACTAGAGAGCCCAGATCTAAACCCAAGTATATATGGTCAATTAATATATGGTAAAGGAGCCATGGATATACAATAGGGAAATGGTAGCCTCTTCAACAACTGGTGTTGGCAAAACTAGACAGCTACATGCAAGAGAATGAAACTGGATTATTGTCTAACCCCGTACTTGAAAGTGAACTCAAAGTGGATCAAATAACTGACTGTAAATTGTGAAACCATAAAACTGTTAGCAGACAAAATAGGCAAAAATCTCCTGAATACAAACATGAGCAATTTTTTCCTGAATGCATCTCCTTAGGCAAGGGAAAGAAAAGCGAAAATGAGCAAATGGGATGACATCAAGCTAAAAAGCTTCTGTACAGCAAAGGACACCATCAGCAGAACAAAATGTCATCCTACAGTATGGGAGAATATATTCGAAATGACATATCCGACAAGGGGTTAGCATCCCAAATATATAGAGAACTCACACACCTCAACAACGAAAAAGTAAATAACCCAATTACTTTTGAACAGACAATCCTCCAAAGAAGAAATTCAGATGGCCAAAAGGCACATGAAAAGATGCTCCACATCGCTAATTATCAGGGAAATGCAAATTAAAACCACAATGATATATCACCTCACACCAGTACAGATGGCCAGCATCGACAAGTCTCAGAACAACAAATGCTGGTGAGGATGCAGAGGAAGGGGAACCCTCCTACACTGCTGGTGGGAATGTGAACTAGTTCAACCATTGTGGAAAGCGATATGGATGTTCCTCAAAAAACTAAAAATAGAAATACCATTTGACCCTGGAATTCCACTCCTAGTAATTTATGCAAAGAATACAACTTCTCAGATTCAAAAAGACATATGCACCCCTATGTTTATTGCAGCAGTATTTACAATAGCCAGATATGGAAGCAACCTAAGAGTCCATTAGCAGATAAAAGGATAAAGAAGATGTGGTACATATACACAATGGAATACTATTCAGCCTTAAGAAAGAAAAAATTCCTACCATTTGCATCAACATGGATGGAGCTGGAGGGTATTATGCTCAGTGAAATAAGCCAGACACAGAAAGACAAGTACCAAATGATTGCCCTCATTTGTGGATTATAACAACAAAGCAAAACTGAAGGAACAAAACAGCAGCAGACTCACAAACTCCAAGAAGGGACTAGCAATTACCAAAGGGGAGGGGTGGAGTAGTGTGGGTGGGAGGGAGGGAGAAGGGGATCAAGAGGTATTATGTTTAGTACACATGGTATTATGATCATGGGAAGAACAGTGTAGCACAGAGACGTCAAGTAGTGACTCTGGCATCTCACTACACTGATGGAAAGTGACTGCAATAGAATATGGGGGGAGTGACTCGATAATATGGGTGAATGCAGTAACCACATTGTTTTTCATGTGAAACCTTCATCAGAGTGTATGTCAATAATATGTCAATAAAAAAAAATTGTCAAAATAAAAATAAAAATAAATTAAAGAAAATAAAAATAAATAAATAAATAAAAAAGAAAGTGGTCCAACTTCATTCTTTGCATGCAGTTGTCTAGTGTTTACTAAAATAATAAATGCAGTGAGTTGAATACATCTTTTTTTCCTGTCGTGAATGTGAGCCAATATGGGATGAATTGCTTGCATATAGGTAAAATTATACTTCATAGTATACATTGAATATGCTTAAATAAAATAATTTTAATTTACTCATCCTTCCTTGTTAATCTTATGCATTGTTAATATATTTAGAAAAAGGCTTATATTAACATATTGCCATCTTTTCATGAAAGAACAAAGAATTCTTCAAAAATTACACTTTAATATAGAAGACCGTATGATTCCTGATTTGAAGGAGTATGTTGTGAGAAGTTGTAAGTAAACTGTCAAATTTTAAGTGTTAATTAAAAAAATTCCAACTATGTAAGGCTTATCAACACAATATTAAAGATTAACAACACACCTTAGTTGGTGAGCAATCCAAAGGTGCAATTTTCTAGTGTGAATTTAATCCACACATTTTAGAATAGGCAGTCAACACGTTGCTTTAATTTCCTTTTAATAATAGTACTTATTGTTCCTTAAAAGCAACACTAAAGAAAATAAAATGTGGGAAATTTTATCAGATCTTTTAGTTGACATGAGATTAGAAAAGCTGGGTTAATTAACATAGTACCATTATTGAAGCCTGGTCAATAATAATTATTATAATTATTGAAGTTGTTCATATTTGTAACATTATAGTTTCATTTCACAAAGGTTTGTTTGCAGTCATTATATCCCTTCATTATGTCAGTGACAGTTTGAGGCAAATATTGAACTATTATCATCATTTTCACCCCCATTTTAGACATAAGGAAACTGCAGTCTCCTAAGAGAAAAGTGAATGTTCTAAGATCATATAGCTGGCGAGTAGCAGACCTTCGGAGTAGGATTCCAAATTCTTCAATGTTCTGTTTAATTAATACCAGTAAATACTCAATGTATTTGTTAAATGTCACAGAAATTAATATACTAAAAATATTTTTGATGAGGAATGGACACTGTTGTTTAAACTTTCATATTCTGAGTGATGGGTTAATAGTCCTTCCTGAACAGTAAGGTCAAAAGCAGAGAGAGTATAGAGTTTATAGGCTGAGGACCTGAATTCAAATTTTAACTCTGTTATTTAACTAGATTTGTGATTTTGGGAAAGTCATTTATTCTCTGTTACTTAATCTCCTCATTAAAAAAAATGGGAACCAAATATTTTTAGGAGTAAAAGGAAGAGAATGAGTGTGAATATTTTATATTCATAAATTATGAGCAAAATTGATAGGCAGACATCATCCTAGGAGCTTTAAAGTTAATGTTTTGTTAAATCAATTTTCTTATGAAGGTTCTTTAGAAATTGTAAAGTTCCCTAAAATGCTTGCTATATATCTATGTGTATCTGTTTGTCTATCTATGTATTCATTCAGTTAGGAATGTAAAATGAGCATGGAACAAGACTATATGGTAAATTAAGTCAGTAAAAATATCAGTTGGGATAATAATGTAATGTGTTATTCTTTATTTTGGGATATTTTCATTCTCACAGAATATCTCTAAAGGTACATATCTTTATCTCCAGAAGAATGACTCTGTAATTGAAATATTTCAAACTCAGTGGCAAGCTACTTGAAGAGATATCTTTGGACAATGGTTGCTCTGGGATGCTTTTCAAATCATACTTCTCAAGAAACTGCTTGTTACAAACAAATTTGTAGTTCCTGCTTAATGCAGAGAGGTATACAGTAACATCTCAACTGATTACTTCTCTGGGATGTTCTTGGGAACACAAAAGAACAGAGCAGGAAGCAGTGAAGAATTTGGATGCAAAGAATAGATATTATAAAGCTCATGCACTTTTCTGATATGTGAGATACTGAAGCACATTATTGACTTATTTTAGACAGCTCTTGCAACTCTAATTTCTAGTTTCTTCCTGTATTAATTTATTGCTGCACAACTATATTATCACTAATTCAGTAGCTCAAAACAACATATTTTTTTCTTCTTTTTTATTTTGGTATCATTAATCTGCAATTAACATGAGGAACATTCTGTTTACTAGACTCCCCCAATCACCAAGTCCCTCCCACCAATCACTGTCCATCAGCATAGTAAGATGCTATAGAATCAACAACACATATTTTTTATCACACAGTTTCTGTGCATCAATAGTCTGGGCATGGCTTAGCTGAGTCTTCTGTTTAGGGTCTCATGAAGTTGCAGTCAAGGTGTTGGCCAAAGTTACACACAGTCCTATCTGAGGCCTTGACTGGGGAAACATGAGTTTCCAGGTTCATTCAGTTATTGGCAGAATTCAGTCTCTTGTGGTTATAGCTAGGGCTTCAGTTTCATTACGGCTGTTGACTAGAGTAGGGTAGACCTCATTTCCCGTATGCCGTCCACAGTTACTTGTCATGTCGAGTTCCCAACATGGCTGATTTCTTTCTCAAATAAGCAAGGGAGACAGAGAGAAAGATGGGTGTTGCAATCTTATGTAACATAATCATGTAATCAGGTTATCTGTAGTCACATACATCTTGCCACTTCTGCCAGATTCTATTTTTTTAGGAACAAGTTTGGGTCTCAACCATACCCAAAGTGGGGGGTTCACACAATGGTATGAACACCAGCTGTTGGGGATTATTGAGACCACCTTAAAAGTCTGTTTGCTGTACACCCAAATGTATAATAGCAAATTAAAATAAGTTAATGCTATTTAGTGACAGATACTGTGGGACTGGTAACTTGCTTCCTTCTCTACTCCAACCCTCTGTTTTCTTTCTTCTGCTAACCCTCTAACTTATACAGATATAGAGACCTCTAAGCCAATGACAGGAGGTGTCCTTGTAGTTTCCGTTTCTGTCTGTGCCACTATCTGTACTCTTTAGCAAGTATGTGGGCATCATATAAGAACTAGAAGCTTAAGGAAATGATATATACTGATCAATACTTGCTTGAGGCAAGATAGAAAATGACTTAGTAGTTCAGAGTTCTTTACATTGTCACATAATGTGTGACCATTTATCTGGCTATTCATTGTATCTTTTTTTTTCACATGTGACAATTCTTTATTTTTTTAAATGAAGTCCCTGCCCTGGAACAACCACTTTCAATAATATAAGAGGCATAGTATTAAAGGCAATTTTTAGCTAAGAATGTAATCTTTCAAGAGAAGCATTTGGCAAGATATTACAAACCCAGGGATCCTTAGCATCTAGTTGAGAGTATGCCGTTTGTTTCTTTGATATACAATCTTATAAAGGTTTCACATGAGCAACATTGTGGTTATTATATACACCCATATTATCAAGTCCCTCCCTACATCCCACTGCAGTCACTGTCCGTCAGCTGTAATAAGATGCTATAGAGGCACTTCTTGTCTTCTCTGTGCTATACTGCCTTCCCTGTGACCCCCCTACATTATGTGTGCTGATCATAATACCCTTTAATCCCCTTCTCCCTCCCACCCCACCCACCTTCCGGAACCTTTTCCCTTTGGTAACCACTAGTCCCTTCTTGGAGTCTGTGAGTCTGCTGGTTTGTTTCTTCAGTTTTGCTTAGCTATTATACTCTACAAATGAGGGAAATCATTTGGTACTTGACTTTCTCCATCTGGCTTATTTCACTGAGCATTATACCCTCCAGCTCCATCCATGTTGATGCAAATGGTAGGATTTGTTTTCTTCTTATAGCTGAAAATTCCATTGTGCATATGTACCACATCTTCTTTATCCATTCATCTATTGATGGACACTTAGGTTGCTTCCATATCTTGGCTATTGTAAATAGTGCAGCAGTAAACATAGGGGTACATATGTCTTTTTGAATCTGGGATCTTGTTTTCTTAGGGTAAATTCCTAGGAGTGGAATTCTTGGGTCAAATGGTATTTCTATTTTTAGTTTTTTGAGAAACATCCATATTGCTTTCCACATGGTTGAATTAATTTAGGGGAGTTCCCCTTTCTCCACTTCCTCGCCAACATTTGTTGTTGTTTGTCTTTTGGGTGGTGGCCATCCTAAATGGTGTAAGGTGATATCTCATTGTGGTTTTACTTTGCATTTTTCTGATGATTAGCGATGTGGAGCATCTTTTCATGTGCCTGTTGGCTTCTGATTTCTTCTTTGGAGAAGTTCTCTTCAGATCCTCTGCCCATTTTTTAATCAGGTTATTTGCTTTTTGGGTGTTGAGGTGCATGAGTTCTTTATATATTTTGGATGTTAACCTCTTGTCAGATATGTCGTTTACAAATATATTCTCCCATACTGTAGGTGCCTTTTTGTTCTGCTGATGGTGTCCTTTGCTGTACAGAAGCTTTTTAGTTTGATGTAGTCCCATTTTTTCATTTTTGCTTTTGTTTCCCTTGCCTGAGGAAAAGTGTTCAGGAAAAAGTTGCTGATGTTTTCTTCTAAGAGTTTTATGGTTTCATGACTTACATTCAGGTCTTTGATCCATTTTGAGTTTACATTTGTGTATAAGGTTAGACAATAATCCAGTTTCATTCTCTTGCATGTAGTTGTCCAGTTTTGCTAACACCAGCTGTTGAAGAGGCTGTCATTTCCCCATTGTATATCCATGGCTCCTTTATCATATATTAATTGACCAAATATGCTTGGGTTAATATCTGGGCTCTCTATTTTGTTCCACTGGTCTGTGGGTCTGTTCTTGTGCCCGTACCAAATTGTCTTGATTACTGTGGCTTTGTAGCAGAGCTTGAAGTTGGGAAGCAAGATCCTTCCTGCTTTATTCTTCCGTCTCAGGATTGCTTTGGCTTTTTGAGGTCTTTTGTGGTTCCATATGAATTATAGAACTATTTGTCCTAGTTTGTTGAAGGATGCCATTGGTATTTTGATAGGGATTGCATTGAATCTGTAGATTGCTTTAGGAAGAATGACTGTTTTGACAATATTAATTCTTCCTACCCATGAGCACAGGATGTATTTCCATTTATTGATGTCTTCAATTTCTTTCATGAGTGTCTTGTAGTTTTCAGGGTATAGGTCTTTCACCTCCTTGGTTAGGTTGATTGCTAGGTATTTTATTATTTTAGATGTAGTTATGAATATAATTATTTTCCTGATTTCTCTTTCTGCTAGTTCGTCATTAGTATGTAGGAATGCAACAGACTTCTGTATTCATTGTATCTTGATGATGACTTCCCTTTCACTCCATGGGACCTTACACTTGTCAATTCATTCTAGAATTTTCTTCCTCATTCCTTTCTATTACCCTCCTCACTTCCTTTTCTTCCTATAAACAGCTTTTAAATATTCTGCATATTTTGCTTCTGAAACATCAGACTAGCATAAGACTTTCTCCAATACCCTCAGTCTACCAGCCAATTCTGGTGGGAGAATTGATCACATCTACTGCATGATCACTGTTTAACAACAAAAGTAGTGGTAGCAGTTATGGATATAGCATATGCTATATCTACCTATACTATCTCATGTAGTTTTCTGAAAGTTAGGTATTGTTTCCATTTTATAAG
This sequence comes from Manis pentadactyla, assembly GCF_030020395.1. Lineage (NCBI taxonomy): Eukaryota > Metazoa > Chordata > Mammalia > Pholidota > Manidae > Manis > Manis pentadactyla. Next base: position 39,442,199 of record NC_080022.1, on the reverse strand, counting down.
TGGAGGAAACTCATGCTAAAAGAAGAAGTATAACTTGCTTAATGTCACACATCTCTCCGAGGTAGAACTAGGATTGAAATCTGTTGGTCTGATTCCAAAGCCCATGCTTTTTGTACTATAAAAATTTTACTCTCATCATTTTGCATGTATCTCCTTTCATGCTTCCTTCTTTGGTTATTACTTGTTTATATGCATGTCTTCCTTATTAGATTATAGCTTCTTTAAACGTAGAAATTATATCTCTTATTATACCTTTTCCTCTACTTCCAGTGACTACCATTGTGCTACATACAGTTGACTGTCAGTAATGCTTGCTGCAACGAAATGAGATTTGTTATGGTATTCATTAAGGAGAATGAGTGTATCTCTGGGGAAAATATGTTCCCAGCCCAGGACAAATAACCTTTGAAGCTGAAATCAGTCAAAGGGAGGAATAAAGTTGGAGAAACCCATTTATTGCCTACAAGCAGTCATCCACTTTTACTCACCCATGTCTCTCATGACCCACCTGCAAAAGAAACCCACTACACCTCTCAGGTCTGGATATGCCCTCACTCCCCTCACCTTCTAATCACCCATTGACATGGAGATGCACTGCTTCTCTCCACCCCTTAGAAGCCCTATTGATATGGAGATGCAGTAAGGTCAGGTGAGATATTCTGGAAATACTGCAGTTTTACCCACAATGAGGATATTTTCTATGTAAATATAATGTATCTCTACACATTTATTTGAAAATATTTAATCTGAATATAATATGTGCCCACATTTATTCTATAATAAATTTGTGTTTGAAGGTAGTGAATCAGACAGACTTTGGTCTATGCACTAGCTCTGACACTTACGTGTGTGGTGTTGGGCATGTTGATTTATAAGATGACTTACAAGATTACTCTTTTAGAGCCATGGTGTTTTACAGCTTTGTAAGAGTACTCTAAAACATACCTCTAGGGAATGAAATTTGGTAGTGTGTATCAAGGACTTTACCTACTGTTTTTTGTGTTATATTTTTGGTTAGATATAACTATATTCTATATTTTTTCTTTGACAATCTCCTTACCCATTCCTTCCCAATTCCATAGTAAAAAGATAATGGAGACAACTCTAAAGTTTGAATAATTTTTGTTTCCCACTATATTTATTGTGGTTTTACTATTTTCTTAAGTTATTACTTTCCAGAGTATGAGATGTAAAAAATGTTGAGTCAAGAGTGTTCTCCAGGACAGACTATTTTTGTGAGTCTGGCCTTGGTACTAAAACTGTTTATCTTTCCAACCAGGGTATTGATGGAGCCCTGGATTATAGGCATAAATTAAGAGCATCAGGCAGATATTGATTTCAGGCACAGGACTTCTTTGAAAGAGTCACAGGTGCTATACTTCAACTGTGAGATTTATGTAGTTTGAAAAGTCTTTCAAAGCTGAGTCTGTAGATCTTTCTATTTGATTTGCAACCTTGGCTTATAAGGCTTCTCATCATTTTATTTTCCCATAGTGAAGAAAGGCTAATTATTAGAATGACAAAGGAAGTCATATATTTTAAAGCTCTCTGTGTGGCCAAAGGGTACTTTTAATAAAAATTAACTTTAGTGAGACATTTACAATGTACATGCTACATGACTGATACAGTAATTCATTTTGTGCCCTTATGATAATCTAATTTTGTTGTTTATAGTTTTTTTTACCTTAGGCTAATGGAGAGTGGATGATATACTAGACCTATTTCTGATATTTTCTTAGCTACCAGAGTTAAGAAAAGTAGCTATGATTTTGAAAGATTAATGTAAATTATCATTTTATCTGCAACCAAACATTTAAATGTCCATTGACATTTTCTGTGGAAGATTAATGTTTAATTTATAAAATGCTGGAAATCTTTGAAATAAAATAAAATGTTCCCTGCATTTGTAAAATGAAATAGCAAATATTTAGTGCAAAGACCTTTGAGTATAATATTGTAATTATCATATAAAAAGTTCTTTGGATGCATTCACAATGTCAATATTGAATTATCAATCTAAATCACATAAAGGAAGTAATCAGAACTTAAACAAAAAAGACTTAGCCATTAAATGTATCATCAGTGTTTGAATAGATGCCTCATAGAGCAATATTTGACATGCAAATGCATTCTTCAACAATCAAACTAGACAATGAAATGATAGAAACGACATACTATGTTTAATCTGTGAAAATAAATTCATACACTGAAGATTTTAGATTGTATTAAGGACATGTACAATTAGACAAATTTAAATGCGTGTATTAGTGGAGTAAATTAAATATTTTGGCAATGAGTAATTTTATGTTACAGTGAAAAATACTAGGGTAACTATTTATTACTACAATTGATATTTACTTTTCTTGGGAACTTATCATGTTCCAACCACTGCTTTTGGTGTTTTACACCAAAACCTTTGAGGAAGTTTTTGTTATTTTCCTTTTTAAAGATAAAGAGTAAAATGATATTTTCTCTTCATACTGAAATGGAAGTACAAGCACATTTCCACTGTCCATTTCCTAATTACTTAATTTCATCATACATCAGATTCTATTCTTTTTTAGCCACATACCCTTTTTCCATTTTATGGATCAATAGCACCTGCAAGAGTGGGGAGGGACAGGAATTTTTTAAAAAGATAACTAAATGTATACTTACCATTTTAACTCTTGATGATGACTTACAGGATTACTAGTATAAATTCTCAATTATAGTAGCTAAAATTACAATCTTGGTTTCTAAAAATATTACTCTTTTGAGGTTCAGAAAAACTTTAAATACTATCAGAATAAGAGAACTAAGTGAATGTTAAGATATCAAAATTCTATCATTGCTTAGTGAAACTTTAATGGTAAGCTAATTTAGGAATGTTTCTTCCCAAAGCTTAGAATATAATAAGGGCATAAGGCAAAACCAAGCCAAATGTTTTCAATTTTAAAAGTCACTTTTAAATATTAAAATAGTCACATATACATTATTGGAAATGTATAAAAATACAGTGAAGCAAATAAGATAATCTGTAATTTAGAAACTATAATTCTACCAGCTAGAACTAAATTCTATTAACCTGCATATTTCCTTCTGATTTATAGAAAACCTCAGGAAAACAATAAAAAAATTCATGATTGAAATTATTTATAAAGTGAAAAAAATTTTTATGCTTTTTACTTTTCATTATACCATGAACATTTTCTTAAGTCAGTAAGTGTTTAAAAACATAATTTAAATAACTCATGTGACAGAATAGTATTCAGTGACTGAAATTATTTAGTGGTTTTCCCTATTGTTGAACATTTAGTAGCTAATGTTATTGTGTATAATGCTGCATTTTACATCATTGTACATACGTTTTTGTCTTTATTTCCTGAGGATACTATACTTAGACGTGAAATTAAAATTTCAAAGGATCTGAAATATTTTGGGGGCCCTTAAAGTGTGTTGCTTTTTAGAAAGGTTGTACCAATATAAGCTTGTACAGATACTGTGGGAAAGTCACTATATACTCAACCAGTATTGAGAACAATCATTATTGGCACTGAAATATTCTCATAGCAAAACATGGCCTTTTGTTGTAATTTGAATTTCTTTGGTCATTGGTAAGGTTGAACTTATTTCATGTATTTGTGAACATTCACTTTTTTGCCTCTGTGAATTGTCTGTTCATGTAATTTTTCTGTTGGAGTTTAACATTTTTCCAGTGGTATATCTGAGTTCTTTATGGTTTGAGAATATTAAATCTTAGTTATCTTTGTGGCTAATATTTGTCTTAGCTTGATAATTTTAATTGTTAAAAATATTGAAATATACTTAATATACTACATATTGGTTTCAGATGAGCAAAATAGTGATTTAATAATTATATACATAGCTAAATGCTCACCATGGTTAACGTAGTTACCATCTTTTGCCATCAGTAAGAGACATTATAATATTATTAGCTATATTCCCTATGCTGTACTTCTATCCCTGTCACTAACTTATTTTATAATTTGAAGTTTGTCCCTCTTTATCCCCTTCACCTGTTTCACCTGTTCCACCTCTTCTGCCATGGTAACCAACAGTCCATTCTTTTTTTTTTTTTTGTCTATTTCTGTTTTATTTTGTTTGTTTATTTTGGTTTTCAGACATATAAGTGAAACCACATGGGATTTGCTTTTCTCTGACTGGCTTACGTCGCTTAACATAATACCCTCTGTCCATCCATGTTGCAAATGGCGATATTGTATTCTTTTTTATGGCTGAGTAATATTCCACTGTGTCTATGTACCACATCTTCTTTATACTTTTATCTATTGATGGACACTATGGTTGCTTCCATATCTTGGCTATTGTAAATAATACTGCAATAAACATAGAGGTGCATATGTCTTTTCAAATTAATAATTTGATGTTTTGGGTTAAATTCCCAGAAATGGAATTGCTGGGTCATATGGTATTTCTATTTTTAGTTTTTTTGAGAAACCTTTATACTTTTTCCATAGTGGCTGTTCCAATTTACATTCCCACCAACAATGTATCAGGATTCCCTTTTTTTCATATTTTCACTAATACTTGTTTTTTTGACCTTAGCCATTTTTACTGGTATGAAGTGATATATCATTGTAGATTTTATTTGCATTTCCCTGATAATTAGTGATGATAAGCATCTTTACAAGTGTTTGTTCACCATCTGTATGTCTTCTTGGAGAAATGTCTGTTTAGTTCTTCTGCTCATTTTTTAATTGGGTTGTTTGTGTTTTGATAGTTGAGTTGCTCAGTTCTTTATATATTTTGCATATTACCCCCTTATCAGTTATATCATTTACAAGTATATTCTCCCATTCATTAGGTTGTCTTTGGGGAACCCCTATATCAGTGGTGGCTGGCTCATGCTCATGGTACCACTGTAGGCATGTATACTCTCCAGGGGATTCCCCACTATCTCGCTGGTGGGGATCACTGGTAGATGGCAGGAGGTGACTGGGTGTCATGCTCTGGGGATCTTCGGAGTGGGCTTGGGTGGGGTGAGCTTGGCAAGTGCTTCTTCTGGTATTGCCCTATGAGGCTGCTAGATCCCAGGCGTGTCTGGTTGGCAGTCACAGCTAGGAGGCCACCTAGATGAAGTCTGGAATTGCTGTGTGCATCTGAACCCTACAACCTGTGGCAGTATCAATGTGAGGGAAGGAATGCAATCAGTGGCACTCACCAGCACCTCCAATCCTGGAGAGATTTCCAACAGTTTACCCACAAAATAGTGGATGCTGTAGTTGTAAAAAATGTGTTTTTTTCACTTATAGTCTTGATATACTTTAGAGCATGGCTTTTTCCTGTGCCTCAGGGCAGGGAGTCTGTGTCCAGGTCCCTCAGTGATATGCCATCCTACCACAGGTTGTTGTGCTGTGGTTGGTGTTCCTTTTGTTACTGTTCTCTGTCTCTCCTGCTGTTTATGTGATCTTTCTGTCACTCACTGTTCAGAAGTTGTTCACTCAATCCTCTGTTCTTCTGCAGGATGAATTGCTCTGTGTGTAGGTGTAGATTCAGTGTGTAAATGGAAGGAGGTGGGTTCATGGTCTTTTTATGCTACCATCTTCCTGAAACTCTAGATGAGCTTACCAATACTGTTTTTTTAAATCTTCATATTAGCTATATAGATGTTTGATTTGCTACCTTTACTATATACTTACTTTAACCAATAATACATTTTCTTTCATCATTTCCTTATTTCTAGTTATGATTGTTCCTTTTCCATTAAAAAAGTACCTTTAACCTTTCTTGTAAAGCCAGTTTGTTTCTGATGAAGTCCTTTAACTTTTGTTTGTCTTGGAATCAGCTTATTTCTCCTTGAGTTCTGCATAATAGCCTTGTTGGGTAGTGTATTCTTGATCATAAGTTTTTCCTTTCTAACCCTTTGAATATATTATTCCACTCACTTCTGTCCTTTAAAGTTTCTACTGAAATATCAGCTGATAGGTTTTTTTTTGTAGATAATTATTTTTTATTGAAGGGTAGTTGACACACAGTATTACATTACATTAGTTTCAGGTGTACAACATAGTGATTCAACCTTTATATGAGTTTTATGGGGACATTTTGTACATAACTAGTTGTTTTTCTCTTGCTGCTTCTTAGATCCTCTTTAATTGTTTTCAGTTTGCTTATAATGTATCTTGGTTTGGACATCTTTGGTGATTTCTTTGGGAACCCTTACTTAGATATCTGTTTTCTTCACCAGAGAGTTTAGGGAAGCTTTCAGACATTATTTCTTCAAACCATTTTTCTGTCCCTTTATCTCTCTTTCTCATTCTGGGATCCATATAATATGAATGTTAGTGCACTTGATATTGAGAGATTCCTAAACTATCTTTATCTTGGGGGGGGATTCTTTTATCTTTTTGCTGTTCCACATACGTGATATTCACTACCTTGTCTTCTAGATTAGTGATCCAACATCTATCCTGCATCATCTAATCTGCTGTTGATTCCCTTTAGTCTGTTTTTCATTTCAGTTATTGTATTTTTCATCTCTGGTTGGTTCTTTTTTATAATTTCTGTCTCTTTGTTGAAGTTCTCATTGTGTCCAAACATTTGTTTCCTTAGTTTGTGATCATGTTTTAGACCATTATTGTGAAGTCTTTATCTGGTAGGTTGCTTATCTACATTTCATTTAATTCGTTTTCAGAGGTTTTGTCTTACTCTTTCATTTGGAACATATTCCTCTGTCTTCATGTTTTATCTCTTTGTCTCTATGTATTACATAGATTACTTACATCTCCTTGTCTTGAAGGATTGGCTTTATGCAGAAGGTATCGTGTGGGACCCAGTAGTACAAACTCCTTTGGTCACCCAAACTAGGTGCCCAGGGGTATGGCTTGACTGCATGCACCCTTCTGTTGTGACTGGGTCATGATTAGTATGGGTTTGGTCATATATGGGCTGTTCCTCAGTACCACTGTTTGCAAGGTCTAGCACTGAATGTTCCATGTTTTCTGCTTTTCTATGGTGGCCCCCAGTGTGGCTGGCTGTGAGGTCTGGTTATGACAGCTGCAAGTGTGTTGGTGAGTGTAGTAGGCTTCTGGCTGACTGTGAGTTATGGTTGCAACTGTTACAAGCTTTCTAGTGTGCAGGCTTGCCCCCTCCCCCCAACATGGGGGCATTTTTGAGGGGCTCCAGGCCCAGATGGGTAAGTTGGGCCAGGACAGTCCACAGATTAAAGTCAGTGTGGGTTGAGCGTGTCAGAAATGGTAGCTATGAGTGCTGGGCCAGCTAGGTGGAAGGGAAGTAAGAAAAAAAAGAAAAAAATGCTTCTATCTCTAGAGAATGTTCTAGTAGATCCTTCAGCCTCCAGCAAATGACCTGGAATTAGTCAGTTTATCTTCATATATAGCTCAGGCACTTTTCATAGTGCTGCTTCTGGGCTGGAACTCACAGCAAGTGAGATTGTGCATGTGCCCTTTGAGAGCACAGTCTCAGTTTCCTAATGTTGTCTAGCTCTCCTGGGCACAGGTGCCATTGGCTTTCAAAGCCAGAAGTTATGGGTGCTCATCTTTCTGGTGTAGTTCTCCTGGGATGTGAAGTCTGATGTGGTTCTTGGACCCATAATTCCTCAGTGAGGGCCTCTGTGGTGGTGATATCCCTCCCACCTGTGCCTTGCCATGTCGGGGATATGGGTCCTGACTAAACTGCATTTCTGCTTTTCCTACCTTTCTTGATGTGGCTTTTTCTTCATATCTTTAGTGGTATATGCTTTGTTCTTTTAGTCTTCAGTTCATTCTCAAGGATAGTTCTGTATTTAGTTGTGTATTTTAGTGTGTCCAGGACAGGATGTGAGTTTAGGATCTTCCTATTCCACCATCTTGTGGGAATATTTTATTTTCCTATTTTTATATGAGGATGTCAAGGCCAGTGATCTTTTGTTACTATTTTCTGAATTTATTTACTTTACTTTTTAATATCTATTATAATACATAACACAGTAACTGTCTAACAACTATTTGGTGAATTATATTGAATTCACCTCAAAATGAAATATCCATGAGTGAATATTTTTGCTCCTTGGATAACAAAAGATATTCTCCACTGAAGTTCTTCTACATGTTCTCTCACTTAACATTCATTCCAGCAAATATTTACTGAATTTCTATTATGAGTTATGCATGCTAGAAGCATGAAGCTACAAACATAAATAATTTCTAGAGTCAAGATTTCACTAGGTATTAAGGAAAGACTAATGTGTAAGTGAATAATTGAAATCCAAAGTGTTAAAATAGAAGTGCATAAAAATTTTATGAGCATATTCCTCAATATTGGTGGCAGTTTACTTTGTAGTATTGCACAGTAGAAATTTTAGCATATTGGTCCAGATTAGATTCCTAGTTCTATCAATACTAATTACTCAGGTAATATTTTGTCTTTACTTTTAAGCATCCCCCTGAGACTGACTAATGAACTGTAATATGAAAAGATGGTCTTTCTTGATTCCTAGTAACTTTTTACATAACTTATGTGAATCTAACCTGAGGAAATATGTTTTTTTCGTGGCATTTCCCATGTATCCTGGAATTATGCTTACTGATTTTCAGTGATTCTGAAAGGTATGCTATGACAGTATTCATTTGTGTGACACTGTTTCTAGCATTTTGTTTTGTGATTCCTCCTAATGGAAACTACAGAGGGGCAGAATTTGGAACCAGATGGTATATGGAATATAAACAGAAACTTTGCAAATATTCTTCAAAAATTGTTTGCTGAAATTCAATTTGGGCTGTAGAACTTACAATTAGATTGGAGTTCCCATTGTATGTATCTCAGAGTACATTGGTATCGTCACCATCCTGAAACAGGATATTAATTAGTCCAATTAGTGGTATTCAGCAAAATTCTGAATGTAACAACAATAATAACAGTACTTTGATTTGTTAAATGTTCCCTGTACATTATGCTCAATGCTAGATGCTTTATACATTCTTTTGAAACCTCTTAATTACTGTAAATTATGTTTGTTTTTATTTTATGGATGAGTAAATTGAGACCATGATGCTAGTACTTGGCAGAGCTGGGATTTAAACTTGGATCTAACTATAAAGCCATGGTACTTCAATGTTAAAGAGCTCTTCCCCTGCTTCAGGGCCTATATAAATTTAGCCCAGTATTGAAGTATAGGCCTGAATTAGAGAAGGTTCCTGTCTTCCCTTAGGATATGTGATCTACAAAGAATGTTTTTCTATTTTTCTGTCTTCATTGCCATTTTCCTGGAAAGGCTTTCTGAAAAGCAGCTTTGTTGAGATGCGATTCACAAACCATAAAACTCAGCCATTTAAATTAGACAATTAAATGGTTCTTAACATATTCATGGAGTTGTAAAATCATTCCCACATATAATTTTTTTCCTTTTTTTATAAAGGTATCACTGATATACACTCTTATGAATGTTTCACAAGAAAAGCAATGTGGTTATTACATTCACCCTTATTATCGAGTCCCCCCTCCATATCCCATTGCAGTCACTGCCCATCTGTCTACCAGTATAGTAAGATGCTACAGAGTCCCTATTTGTCTTCTCTGAGCTATACTGTCTTCCCCATGACCCCACACACACACCATGTGCACCAATCATGATACCCAAAATCTCCTTCTCCCTCCCTCCACACCTGTCTACCCCACTGCCCTCTTTTGGTAATGACTAGGCCCTTTTTGGAGTCTTCATATCCATGTTTTTGAAAATGGTAGGATTTGTTTCTTTCTTAGTGCTGAATAGTATTCCATTGTGTAGATGTACTACCTCTTCGTTATCCATTCATCTACTGATGGACATTTAGGTTGCTCCCATTTCTTGGCTATTATAAATAGTGCTGCAGTAAACATAGGGGAGATTGGATTAAAGATGGTGGCATGAGAGGAGAGACAGAGGCTTCCTTCTAAAACTGGATACAATTAGAAAATTTAATTGGTGCAACTAATCCTGAGAGAGCAACAGGAAAGAGTGCGGCGTCAGACTGCACACACCTGGAGAAAAGAGCAGACTTCACCGAATGGGGTAAGTACCAGAGCTGTGGCTCCGTGGGACCCGAGCCCTTCCCCCACCCCAGCTCACTGGCAGGATGAAGAGAAACAGAGCAGGGAGGGAGTGGAAAGCTTGGGACTGCTGAATACCTAGCCTTGGAGATCTGCGCTGGGAGCACAAACCTACATTTCATGGTGCTTTCATGAGACTCGCATGACTACCGGGTTGGGAAGTTAATACAGGCAGAGTTCCTGGGGAGACTGGGATTCCGGCCACTTGTGGAAAGCAGGGATCCATATCCAGCTGCTCTGGTACAAAAACTTATACCCGTGTGACTGGCCCACTGGCTCAGGCAGTGGAGAATGGCATAGCAGCTGGGAGGCGGGGAACAGCTCTTTCCTCCCCCCAGGCACAACTACTGCTCCCCTGTGACCCCCAACATTGCTTCAGGGGCTGAGCAGCTCCAGAATAGAGCTTCTGGACACTAGAGGGCGCCATATGCAAACATGAAATGCCAAAGGAACCTTGTCCAGAGTAAAATTATTAATACAACTCCCGAAAAAGATTTAAATGATATGGACCTCGTGATTCTTCCTGAAAGGGAGTTCAAAATAAAAACCATCAACATTCTAATGGAAGTACGGAAAGCCATCCAATAACTCAGGAATGAATTCAGGTCAGAGATCCAATCATTGAAGAGCACGATGGAGGGTATTAAAAGCAGGTTGGATACGGTGGAGGAGACAATAAATGAAACAGAAACTAGAGAAGATGAATACAAAGACGCTGAGGCACAGAGAGAAAAAACGATTTCTAAGAATGAAAGAATATTGAGAGAACTGTGTTACCAATCGAAGCAGAACAATATTCACATTAAAGGGATACCAGAAGAAGAAGAAGAGAGAAAAAGGGATAGAAAGTGTCTTTGAGGAGGTAGTTGCTGAAAACTTCCACAATCTGGGGAAGGATATAGTCTCTCAGGCCATGGAGATCCACAGATCTCCCAACACAAGGGACCCAAGGAAGAAAAGACCAAGACACATAGTAATTAAAATGGGAAAGATCAAGGATAAGGACAGACTGCTAAAAGCAGCCAGAGACAGAAATAAGATCACATACAAAGGAAAGCCATCAGACTAACATCAGACTTCTCAGAAGAAACCTTACAGGCCAGAAGGGAATGGCATGATGTATTTAATGCTATGAAGCACAAGGGCCTGGAATCAAGATTACTTTATCTGGCAAGATTATCATTTAAATTTGAAGGAGGAATTAAACAATTTACAGATTAGCAAAAGCTGAGAGAATTTACCTCCCACAAACCATCTCTACAGTCTATTTTGGAGGGACTGCTATAGATGGAAGTGTTCCTAGGGTTGGATAGCTGTCACCAGAGGTAGTAAAACACGGTAGGGAGGGTGGAGCAGCTGATTGCTAGGAAAATGCAAAATTAAATTGACTATCCCCAAAGTCAATCAAGGGATAGACAAAAAGTACAGAGTCTGATACCTAATATGTAAAGAATGAAGAAGGAAGAAAAAGGAGGAGAAATAGAAAAGAACCTTTAGATTGTGTTTGTAACAGCATACTAAGTGAGTTAAGTTAGACTCTTAGATAGTAAGGAAAGTAACCTGGAACCTTTGGTAACCATGAACCTAAAGCCTGAAATGGCAATAAATACATACCTATCGATAATCACCCTAAATGTAAATGTACTGAATGCACCAATCAAAAGACATAGAGTCACTGAATGGATAAAAAAACAAGACCCATCTATATGCTGCTTAGAAGAGACTCACCTCAAACCCAAAGACATGCACAGACTAAAAGTCAAGGGATGGAAAAAGATATTTCATGCAAACAATAGGGAGATAAAAGCAGGTGTTGCAGTACTAGTATCAGAGAAAATAGACTTCAAAACAAAGAAAGTAAAAAGAGATAAAGAAGGATGTTACATAATGATAAAGGACTCAGTCCAACAAGAAGATATAACCATTATAAATATATATGCATCCAACACAGGAGCACCAGCATTTGCGAAACAAATACTAACAGAATAAAGGAGGAAATAGAATGCAATGCATTCATTATAGGAGACTTCAACACACCATTCACTCCAAAGGACAAATCCACCAGACAGAAAATAAGTAAGGCCACAGAGACACTGAACAACACACTAGAACAGATGGGCCTAATAGACGTCTCTAGAACTCTACACCCAAAAGCAAAAGGATACACATTCTTCTCAAGTGAGCATGGAACATTCTCCAGAATAGACCACATACTAGGCCACAAAAAGAGCCTCAGTAAATTCCAAAAGGTTAAAATTCTACCAACCAACTTTTCAGACCACAAAGGTATAAAACAAGAAATAAATTGTACAAAGAAATCAAAAAGGCTCACAAACACATGGAGGCTTAAAAACATGCTTCTAAATAGTCAATGGATCAATGACCAAACTAAAATGGAGATCCAGAATCCAAAATATATGGAAATAAGTGACAACAACAACACAAAGCCCCAACTTCTGTGGGACTCAGCAAAAGCAGTCTTAAGAGGAAAGTATATAGCAATTCAGGCGTATTTAAAGAAGGAGGAACAAATCCAAATGAATAGTCTAATGTCACAATAGCAAAATTGGAAAAAGAAGAACAAATGAGGCCTAAAGTCAGCAGAAGGAGGGACATAATAAAGATCAGAGAAGAAATAAACAAAATTGAGAAGAAAAAAACAATAGAAAAAATCAATGAAACCAAGAGCTGGTTCTTTGAGAAAATAAACAAAATAGATAAGCCTCTAGCCAGACTTACTAAGAGAAAAAGAGAATCAACACACATCAACAGAATCAGAATCACAAAAGGAAACATCACGATGGACCCAACAGAAATACAAAGAATTATTAGAGACTACTATGAAAACCTATATGCTAAGAAGCTGGAAAACATAGAAGAAATGGACAACTTCCTAGAAAAATACAACCTTCCAAGACTGACCACGGAAGAAACACAAAATCTAAACAAACCAATTACCAGCAAAGAAATTGAAGTGGTAATCAAAAAACTACCCAAGAAAAAAACTCCCAGGCCAGATGGATTTCTCTCAGAATTTTATCAGACATATAGGGAAGATATAATACCCATTGTCCTTAAAGTTTTCCAAAAAATAGAAGAGGAGGGAATACTCCCAAACTCATTCTATGAAGCCAAGATCACCCTAATACCAAAACCAGGCAAAGACCACACCAAAAAAGAAAACTACAGACCAATATCCCTGATGAACATAGATGCAAAAATACTCAATAAAATATTAGCAAACCGAATTCAAAAATATATCAAAAGGATCGTACACCACGACCAAGTGGGATTCATCCCAGGGATGCAAGGATGGTACAACATTCAAAAATCCATCAACATCATCCACCACATCAACAAAAAGAAGGACAAAAACCACATGGTCATCTCCATAGATGCTGAAAAAGCATTTGACAAAATTCAACATCCATTCATGATAAAAATTCTCAGCAAAATGAGTATAGAGGTCAAGTACCTCAACATAATAAAGGCCATATATGACAAATCCACAGCCAACATCATACTGAACAGCAAGAAGCTGAAAGCTTTTCCTCTGACATTGGGAACAAGACAGGGATGCCCACTCTCCCCACTGTTGTTTAGCATAGTACTGGAGGTCCTAGCCATGGCCATTAGACAAAACAAAGAAATACAAGGAATCCAGATTGGTAAAGAAGAAGTTAAACTGACACTATTTGCAGATGACATGGTACTGTACATAAAAAACCCTAAAGACTCCACTCCAAGACTACTGGAACTGATATCAGAATACAGCAAAGTTGCAGAATACAAAATTAACACACAGAAATCTGTGGCTTTCCCATACACTAACAATGAACCAATAGAAAGAGAAATCAGGAAAACAATTCAATCCCAGTTGCATCAAAAAGAATAAATGCATAGGAATAAACCTAATCAAAGAAGTGAAAGACCTATACCCTGAAAACTACAAGTCACTCTTAAGAGAAATTAAAGTGGACACTAACAAATGGAAACTCATCCCATGCTCTTGGCTAGGAAGAATTAATATAGTCAAAATGGCCATCTTGTCAAAAGCAATGTACAGATTTGATGCAATCCTTATCAAATTACCAACAACATTCTTCAACGAACTGGAACAAATAGTTCAAAAATTCAAATGGAAACACCAAAGACCCCAAATAGCCAAAGCAATCCTGAGAAAGAAAAATAAAGTGGCGGGGATCTCACTCCCCAACTTCAAGCTCTACTACAAAGCCATAGTAATCAAGACAATTTGATACTAGCACAAGAACAGAGTCACATACCAGTGGAACAGATTAGAGACTCCAGACATTAACTCAAACATATATGGTCGATTATTATTTGATAAAGGAGCCATGGATATACAATGGGGAAATGACAGTCTCTTCAACAGATGGTGCTGGCAAAACTGGACAGCTACATGTAAGAGAATGAAACTAGATCACTGTCTAACCCCATACACAAAAGTAAATTCAAAATGTATCAAAGACCCGAATGTAAGTCATGACACCATAAAACTCTTAGAAAAAAACATAGGCAAAAATCTCTTGGACATAAACATTAGTGACTTCTTCATGAACATATCTCCCCGGTCAAGGAAAATAAAAGCAAAAATGAACAAGTGGGACTATATCAAGCTGAAAAGCTTCTGTGCAGCAAAGGACACCATCAATAGAACAAAAAGGTACCCTACAGCATGGGAGAATATATTCGTAAGTGACAGATCCGATAAACGCTTGACATCCAAAATATATAAAGACCTCACACACCTCAAAAAACAAAAAGCAAATAGTCCAATTAAAAAATGGCCAGAGGAGCTGAACAGACAGTTCTCCAAAGAAGAAATTCAGATGGCCAACAGACACATGAAAAGATGCTCCACATCGCTATTATCAGAGAAATGCAAATTAAAACCACAATGAGATAACTCCTCACACCAGTAAGGATGGCTACCATCCAAAAGACAAACAACAACAAATGTTGGCGAGGTTGTGGAGAAAGGGGAACCCTCCTACACTGCTGGTGGGAATGTAAATTAGTTCATACATTGTGGCAAGCATTATGGAGGTTCTTCAAAAAGCTCAAAATAGAAATACCATTTGACCCAAGAATTCCACTTATAGGAATTTACCCTAAGAATGCAGCACTCCAGTTTGAAAAAGACAGATGCACCCCTATGTTTATCACAGCACTATTTACAATAGCCAAGAATGGAAGCAACCTAAGTGTCCATCAATAGATGAATGGATAAAGAAGATGTAGTACATATACAGAATGGAATATTATTCAGCCATAAGAAGAAAACAAATCCCACGATTTGCAACAACATGGATGGAGCTAGAGGGTATTATGCTCAGTGAAATAAGCCATGTGGAGAAAGACAAGTACCAAATGATTTCACTCATATGTGGAGTATAAGAACAAAGAAAAACTGAAGGAACAAACAACAGCAGAATCACAAAACCCAAGAATGGACTAACAGTTACCAAAGGGAAAGGGACTGGGGAGAATGGGAGGGTAGGGAGGGATAAGGACGGGGACGAAGAAAGGGGGTATTATGATTAGCATGTATAATGTGGGGTGTGGGGGAAAGGGGAAGACTGTGTACCACAGAGAAGACAAGTAGTGATTCTACAACATCTTACTATGCTGATGGACAGTGGGGTTTGTGGGGGGGACTTGTTGTATTGGAGAGCCTAGTAAACATAATGTTCTTCAAAAGAAAAAAGAAAGGCGGCATTATGATTAGCATGTATTATGTTGGGGAGGCACAGGGAGGGCTGTGTAACACAGAGAAGACAAGTAGTGATTCTACAGCATCTTACTACACTGATGGAAAGAGACTTTAATGGGGTATGTGGGGGGGGGGCTTGGTGATGCATGGAGTCTAGTAAGCATAATGTTCCTCATGTAACTGTAGATTAATGATAATAAAATGAATAAAAAAATAAATAGAAATAAACATAGGGGTGCATATGTCTTTTTGAATCTGAGAAGCTGTTTTCTTTGGCTAAATACCTAGGAGTGGAATTCCTGGGTCAAATGGCATTTCTACTTTTAGTTTTTTGAGGAATCTCTATATGGCTTTCCACAATGGTTGAACTAATTTACATTCCGACCAACAGTGTAGTAGGGTTCCCTTTTCTCTGCATCCTCACCAGCATTTGTTGTTCTTAGTCTTTTTGATGCTGGCCATCCTAACTGGTGTGAGGTGATATCTCATTGTGGTTTTAATTTGCATTTCCCTGATAATTAGAGATGTGGAGTACCTTTTCATGTGCCTGTTGGCCATCTGAATTTCTTCTTTGGAGAAATGTCTGTTCATATCCTCTGCCCATTTTTTAACTGGGTTATTTGCTTTTGGGGTGTTGAGGTATGTGAGTTCTTTATATATTTTGGATGTTAACCCCTTGTCGGATATGTCATTTACAAATATAGTCTCCCATACTGTAGGATGCCATTTTGTTCTGTTGATGGTGTCCTTTCCTGTACAGAAGGTTTTTAGTTTGATGTAGTCCCATTTTTTCATTTTCTTTTTGTTTCCCTTACCTGAGGTGATGCATTCAGGAAAAAGTTGCTCATGTTTACATTCAAGAGATTTTTGCCTATGTTTTCTTCTAAGAATTTTTTTGATTAGGGTATTATCGATATATACTATTACGAAGGTTTCACTTGAAAAACAATGTGGTTACTACATTTAATCATATTATCAAGTCTCCAATGATACCCCATTGCAGTCACTGTTTATCAGTGTAGTAAGATGCCGCAGATTCACTATTTTTCTCTGTGCTACACTGTCTTCCCCATGACTTCCGACACCATGTGTACTAAACATAATACCCATCAATTCCCTTCTCCCACCCTCACCACCTGCCTTCCCCCACCCCTCCCCTTTGGTAACTGTTAGTCCCTTCTTAGAGTCTAAGAGTCTGTGAGTCTGCTGCTATTTTGTTCCTTCAGTTTTGCTTTGTTGTTATACTCAAGAAATGAGATAAATAGTTTGGCACTTGTGTTTCTCTGTCTGGCTTATTTCACTTAACGTAATATCCTCCAGCTCCATCCATGTTGTTGCAAATGGTAGGATTTGTTTCTTTCTTATGGCTGAATAGTATTCCATTGTGCATATGTACCACATATTCTTTATCCATTCATCTATTGATGAACACTTAGGTTGCTTCCATATCTTGGCTATTGTAAGTAGTGCTGCAATAAACATAGGGGTGCATATGTCTTTTTTTGAATGTGAAAACTTGTATTCTTTGGGTAAATCGCAACAAATGGGATTCCCAGGTCAAATGGTATTTCTATTTTTAGTTTTTTGAGGAACCTCTATATTGCTTTCCACAATGGTTGAACTAGCTTACATTGCTACCAGCAGTGTAGGAGGATTTCCTTTTGTCTGCATCCTCATCAGCATTTGTTGTTCTTAGTCTTTTTGATACTGGCCATCCTAACTCGTGTGAGGTGATATCTCATTGGGATTTTAATTTGCATTTCCCTGATGAATAATGATGTGGAACATCTTTCCATGTATCTGTTGACCAGCTGAATTTCTTCTTTAGAGAATTGTATTTTCATATACTCTGCCCATTTTTTAATCAGGTTATTTGCTTTTTGGGTTTTGAGGTGTGTGAGTTCTTTATATATTTTGGATGTTAACCCCTTGTTGGATATATCATTTACAAATATAAACTCCCATACTGTAGGATGTCTTTTGGTTCTGTTGATGGTATCCTTCTCCATAGAGAAGCTTTTTAGTTTGCTGTAGTCCCATGTGTTCATTTTGGCTTTTGTTTCTCTTGCTGAAGGAGATGCGTTCAGGTTGATGTTGCCCATGTTTATACTCAGGAGATTTTTGCCTGTGTTGTCTTCTAAAAGTTTTATGGTTTCATGACTTACATTCAGGTCTTTGACCCATTTCGAGTTTACTTTTGTTTATGGGTTTAAACAATAATCCAGTTTCATTCCCTTGCATATATCTCTCTTGTTTTGCCAACAAAGTTACTGAAGAGGCTGTCATCTCCCCACTTTATGTCCATAGCTCCTTCATCATATATTAATTGACCATGTAAGCTTGGGTTTATATTTGGGCTCTTTAGTCTGTTCCATTGGTCTATGGGTCTGTTCTTGTGTCAGTACCAAATTGTCTTGATTACTGTGGCTTTGTAGCAGAGCTTGAAGTTGGGGAGCGTAATTCCCTCCCCCCACTTTATTCTTACTTCTCAGGATTGCTTTAGCTATTCAGGGTCTTTTATGGTTCTATATGAATTTTAGAATGATTTACTCTAGTTTGTTGAAGAATGCTGTTGTTATTTTGATAGGAATTGCATAGAATCTGTAGATTGCTTTGGGCAGGATGTCCATTTTGACAATATTAATTCTTCCTATCCATGAACATGGGATATGTTTCCATTTATTGGTATCTTCTTTAATTTCTCTCATGAGTGTCTTGTAGTTTTCAGGGTATAGATCTTTCACTTCCTTGGTTAGATTTATTCCTAGGTATTTTATTCTTTTTGATGCAATTTTGAATGGAATTGTTTTCCTGATTTCTCTTTCTGGTAATTCATCATTGTTGTATAGAAATGCCACAGACATCTGTGTATTAATTTTGTATCCAGCAACTTTGTTGAATTCAGATATTAGATCTAGTGCTTTTGGAGTGGATTCTTTAGGGTTTTTATGTGCAATCTCATGTCATCTGCAATCAGGGACAGTTTAAGATCTTCCTTACCTACTGGATGTCCTTTATTTCTTTGTGTTGTCTAATTCTTCTGGCAAGGACCTCCAGACCTATGTTGAAAAAAAGTGGAGACAGTGGGCCTACTTGTCTTGTTTCCAATCTTAAAGGAAAGGCTTTCAGCTTCTCACTGTTAAGTATGATGTTGACGGTGAGTTTGTCATATATGGTCATTATTATGTTGGGATACTTGCCTTCTATACCCATTTGGTTGAGAGTTTTTATCATGAATGGATGTTGACTTTTGTCGAATGCTTTTTCAGCATCTATGGAGATAATCTTCTGCTTTTGTCCTTCTTTTAGTTGATGTGGTGAATTATGTTGATGGATTTTGAAATGTTGAACCATCCTTGCATCCTAGAAATAAATCCTAGTCGATCATGATGGACGATCTTTTTGATGTATTTTTAAATTTTGTTTGCTAATATTTTGTTGAGCATTTTTGCATCTATGTTTTTCAGGGATATTGGTCTGTAATATTCTTTTTTGCAGTGTTTTTGCCTGGTTTTTGTATTAGAGTGATGCTGGCCTTGTAGAATGAGTTTGGGAGTACTACCTCTTTCACTTTTTGGATAACTCTAGGGAGGATTGGAATTATGTCTTCACTAGATGTTTGATGATATTCAGCAGCGAAACCATCTGGTCCAGGAGTTTTTTTCTTACGTACTTTTTAAATTACAAATTCAATTTCATTGCTGGTATTTAGTCTACTGAGATTTTCTGTTTCCTCTTGGGTCAGCCTTGGAAGATTGTATTTTTGTAGAAAGCTATCCATTTCTTCTAGGTTATCCAGTTTGTTAGCACATAATTTTTCATAGTATTCTCTCATAATTCTTTGTATTTCTCTGTTGTTGTCTGTACTGATTTTTCCTTTCTCATTTCTGATTCTGTTTATGTGTGTAGACTCTTTTTTTCTTCATAAGTCTGGCTAGGGGTTTAACTACTTTGTTAATTTTCTTGAAGAATCAGCTCCTGCTTTCATTGATTCTTTCTACTGTTTTATTCTTCTAGATTTTATTTATTTCTGCTCTAATCTTTATTATGTCCCTCCTTCTACTGACTTTGGGACTCATTTGTTCTTCTTTTTCTAGTTTTGTTAACTTTGAGTTTGGACTGTTCATATGGGATTGTTCTTCTTTCCTGATGTAGGTCTGTATTGCAATATACTTCCCTGTTAATACAGCCTTCGCTGCATCCCACAGATTTTGTGGTGTTAAATTGTTGTTAAATTGTGGTGTAAAATTGTTGTCATTTGTCTTCTATATTGCTTTATGTCTGTTTTTGTTTGGTTATTGATCCACTGATTATTGAGGAGCATGTTATTAAGCCACCATGTGTTTGTGGGCTATTTGTTTTCTTTGTGTAATTTTTTTCTAGTTTCATACCTTTGTGGTCTGAGCAGCCAGTTTTTATTATTTCCATCTTTTTAAATTTCCTGAGGCACTTTTTGTGGCCTAGTATATAATTTATTATTGAAAATGTTCCATGTGCACTTGAGAAGAATGTGTATCCCATTGCTTTTGGATGGAGTGTTCTGTAGATGTCTGTTAGGTCCATGTGTTCTAATACGTGGTTTAGTGCCTCTGTCTCCTTACTTATTTTCTGTCTGGTTGATCTGTCTTTTGGAGTGAGTTGTGTGTTGTAGTCTACTAAAATGAATGCATTGCATTCTATTTTCTCCTTAATTCTGTTAGTATTTGTTTCACATACATAGGTAATCCTGTGTTGGGTGCATAGATATTTATAATAGTTATATCCTCTTGTTGGACTGACTTCTTTATCATTATGTAATGTACTTGTCTCTTGTGATTTCATTGTTTTGAAGTCTATTTTGTTTGATACAAATACTTCAGCTTCTGCTTTTTTCTCCCTATTTGTAGTATGACATATCTTTTTCCATCCCTTTACTTTCAGTCTGTATATGTCTTTGGGTTTGAAGTGAGTCTCTTGTTGGAAGTATATAGATGGGTCTTGTTTTTTTTTTATCCATTCAGTGACTCTAGGTCTTCTGATTGGTGCATTCAGACCATTAACATTTAGAGTGATTATTCATAGGTGTGTACTTATTGCCATTGCAGGCTTAGATTTGTGGTTACCAAAGGTTCAATGGTAATTTCCTTACTATCTCACAGTCTAATTTAATTCACTTTTTATGCTATTACAAACACAACCTAAAGGTTTTTTTCTTTTCCTTCTTTTGCTTCCTCCTCTATTCTTTATATATTAGGTATTATATTCTGTACTGTTTGTCTATCCATTGATTGACTTAGGAGTAGTTGTTTTGATTTTGCTTCTGCTTAGTAATTAATTGTTCTACTCTCTTTACTGTGGTTTTATTTCCCTTGGTGACAGCTATTTAGCTTTAAGAACACTTCCATATATAGCAGTCCCTCTGAAATACACTGCAGAGATGGTTTGTAGGAGGTAAAATCTTTAAGCTTTTGCTTATCTGAAATTGTTTAATCCCTCCTTCAAATTTAAATGATAATTTTGCTGGATAGAGTAGTCTTACTTCAAGGCCCTTCTGTTTCATTACTTTAAATATATCATGCCACTCCCTTCTGGCCTGTAAGGTTTCTTTTGAGAATTCTGATGATAGCTGGATGGTTTTCTTTTGTATGTGATCTTTTTTCTCTGTCTAGCTGCTTTTAAATGTCTGTCCTTATCCTTGATCTTTGCCATTTTAATTATTATATGTCTTTGAGTTGTCTTCCTTGGGCCCTTGTGTTGGGATATCTGTGCACCTCCATGTCCCAAGAGACTATCTCCTTCCCCCAGATTGGGGAAGTTTTGGCAATTACCTCCTCAAAGACACTTTCTATCTCTTTTTCTCTCTCTTCTTCTTCTGATACCCCTATAATGCAAATATGGTTCCCTTTGGATTGGAAACACATTTTTTCTCAATATTCTTTCAGTCCTAGAGATCCTTTTTTTCTCTCTGTGCATCAGCTTCTTTGTATACCTCTTGTCTAATTTGTATTCCATTTACCATGTCTTCTACTACATCTAGCTTGCTTTTAAATTCCTCCATTGTATGTTTTGTTTCAGATCCAGAATTTCTGAATGATTGAATGTCCATTGTAAATTCTTCCCTGAGTTCTTCAATATTTTTCTGTACCTGCATGAGCATGTTTATGATTTTTATTTTGAATTCTCAGGAAGATTGGTGAGTTCAGTTTCACTTGGGCCTTTTTTGGTGTTTGTGAGATTTTGTTCTGAAGCAGGTTCCTTTGACATTTCATATTTGTATGTGTCGTCCTCTAGTGCCCAGAAGCTCTAGTCTCTGGAGCTGCTTAGTCCCTGGAGTGATTCAGATGTTGCAGGGGAGCAGTGCTGGCGTGCCTGGGGGGAGGAAAGAGCTGTTTCCTGCTTTCTGGCTTCAGTGCCTGTCTTAATTGTCAGATCCAGTGCATCGAGCACACAGGTGCAAGCCTCTGTGCTTTGTGTTTGTAGCTGCTCTAGGTGGGGCTTCCCTCTTTCTTGCCTGACTCCAGGGCAACGACTGCCAGTTTGTGTGCCAGTGACAGCAGGCCAGGAGGAAGGCACAGCAGACTGCATATCACATTGGAGGGCCTCAGAGATGAGTAGCCAGCCAGGGGGATAATATGCCTGAAGGTCCTGAAAGTTCCCAACCTGTTTGGTGGGGCATACCTAGACAACATTGTCCACCTATCCTTTCTCCCATGCAGCAAGCTCTGTGCAATCCCTGCCTCTTCAGCAGCCTTCTCACTGCTAGGAAGCCTCTCAGACCACCTGCCTTTCCTTTCTCCCAGAGCAGCTGGGTGTGGATCCCTGTCCTCCACAAATGGCTGGAATCTCAGTGTCTCCAAGTATTCTGCCTGTCTTAGTTTTCCAACCCCATTAATCTCCAGAGCACCATGCAGTGTAGGTTTGTGCTCCCAAAGCAGATCTCCAGCATGGGTGTTCAGCAGTCCTAGGTTTCCACCCCCTCCCTGCTCCATTTCTCTTCCTCCTGCCAGTGAACTGGGGTGGGGGAGCGCTTGTGTCCTGCTGGATCAAGGCTTTGGTAAGTTACTCTGTTTCATGAGTTTGCTCTTTTCTCCAGGTATATGCAGTCTGGTGCAGCCTTCTTCCCTGTTGCTCTTTTTAGGATTATTTGTATTAACTGTTTTTTCTTATTATATGTGGTTTTGGGAGGAGTTCTGTGTCTCACCTCTCACTCCACCATCTTTAGTCTAGCCTCACCACATATAATTTTAGAACGTTTATGTAATCCACCCAAAGAAACCCTGTGCGAATTATCAGTCACTCTCCTGTCTCCCCTACACTTCTAATCCATAGGCAATGACTAGTCTCTTTTCTGTCTCTGTTGTCTTTATGTGGACATTTTATATAAATGGGCTCATATAGTATATGGTCTTTTGTGATATTTATTTCAGTAAGCATACTGTTACTGAGCTTCAATCAGGTTATATTGCATGTATCAGTACTTCTTTCTTGAGTTGTGATTGATAAAATTGTATATATTTAAGGTATATGTATACATTATGAAATTATTACCACAATCAGGCTAGCTAACACATAGTTACCATTTCTTTCTGTGTGGTGGGAACACTTGAGATCTCTTTCAGCAAATTTCAAGTACATGGCTCATTTGTTAATTATAATTGTATATATACATGTTGAACATTAGGTCTCCAGAACTTATTCATCTTATTACTGCATCATTCCTTTTTATTGCTAAATAGTATTCCATTGTTTTAACTATCTGCTCATTAGTTGATGTTATTTGCATTTTTGCCTTTTGGCTGTTATGAATAATGCAGCCATTTGGTAGTTTTTGTTTGAACATATGTTTTCATTTTTCTTGGAAATATACATAGGAGTAGAATTGCAGGGCACATGGTAAATATATTTAATATTTTGAGGTACTACTAAATTGTTTTTCAAAGCAGCTTCACCATTATTATTATTATTATTAAGAATTCTTCATAATATATTATTATCTAGTTTTCTTTTCTTATGATGTCTTTATCATTTTGGTGTCAGAGTAATTCTGGTCTAATAGAATGAGTTGAGAAAAGATTTGTGAAGCATTGTTATTATTTTGTCCTTATAAGATTTATAGAATTAGTCACTGAAATGATCTTGGTCTGGAGTTTCCTTTGTGGGAAGTTTTAAATTGTGTACTAACTCAATCTCCAGTATAAGTATATTCATATTCTTTATTTCTTCCTGAGTCAGTTTTGATAGTTTATGTCTTTCTAGGAGTTTTTCCATTTCATCCTAGCTATCTAGTTTTTTGGTATCAATTGTCCAAAGCATATAATTTTATTTCTGTTATTAGTTATGCCACCTCTTTAATTCTTAATTTTTGTAATTGAGTCTTTGTTTTCATCTTCTTGTCAACCTAATCTAGTTAAATGTCTCTTTTGTTGATTTTTTTAGTGGACCAACTTTTGACTTTTTTATTTTCTCTATTCTGTTTTATTCATTTGAACTCTCATCTTTACTATTTTCTTCCCTCTTGCTTTGTATTAGTTCTTTTTTTAGTTTCTTAAAGTGATGGTTAGCTATTGATTAGAGGTATTTCTCTTGAAAATGCAGAAGTGTATATAGGTCTAGATGTTCTTCTAAGCACTGCTTTAGCTTCATCCTGTACATTTTGTTAATGAAGTTTTGCTTTCATTCAACTCAGAGTATTTTCTAATTTCCCTTGTGATCCCTTCTTTAATCCATTGGTTGTTTAATATTCATGTATTTGTGAATTTCCCAAATTATCCTCTGTATTAATTTCTAATTCAAGCAATTGTTTCCAGAGAGCATATTTTATTATACTATTTTAAACTTTTTAACATATGTCAAGACTTTTATTGCCTTTGCATGTGGTCTTAAAAATTGATTAGGTACCATGCAGAAGAATGTGTATTCTCTTATTTTTGGTGGAGTTTTCTAGGGATGTTTTTAAAGTAAACTACTTTATGGTGGGGTTTAAGTTTTCTCTATCCTCACTCTTCTTAATTTTCTATGCAACATTGAAACTGGGGTAGTGAAATCCATAAGTGTTATTGTTGTAACTGTCTGTTTCTCCTTTTTAATTTTCCCAGTTTTTGCTTCATTGTTTTGGTGTTCTTGTGAAAGTCATATGTATGTGTATATATCATATAATTGTTATTACTTCCCTCTTTATTGATAACATTTTCAATTATTTGTTTTGTCTGATGTTAATATAGCAAGTCCATCTGTCTTATTGTTGGATGCATGGTTTACCTTTCCCCACATTTTTACTTCCAATTCAGTTTATCTTTCAATCTAAAATTTGTCTCCACTGGACAGCGTATAGTTGGATGTTATTTTTTTCAAAAGTCTACCTTTTGACTGGATTATTTAATCTATTTAAGTTTAATGTTATTATTGATGTGAATGGATTTATGTATTCTATTTTGCTTTTTGTTTTTAGTATGTCTCTTGCCTCTTTA
Source organism: Manis pentadactyla (assembly GCF_030020395.1). Classification (NCBI taxonomy): domain Eukaryota; kingdom Metazoa; phylum Chordata; class Mammalia; order Pholidota; family Manidae; genus Manis; species Manis pentadactyla. The sequence continues at coordinate 39,416,966 of NC_080022.1, read as the reverse complement.
TTCCTCTGTGAAAAAAATGAGTATTTTCTTGTGTAATATTTTAATTCCTTTAGTAACCTTTTAACTATATAATTTTTGAATTATTTCCTTAGTAGTTGTTCCGGGGCTTATAGTATACATGTTTATATATCCAAATTACTTCAGAATTATACTAATCTAATTTCAATGATATTTAAACTTTATTCCTATTTAGCTCCATTTCCTTCTTCTCTTTTGTGCTGTTTTTAATTCATAGTATGTCTATGTGTATTAAAAAGTGACCAGCTCATTTTTATAATTATCACTTTAAATAATTTTGTCTTTGAAAGAAACTGAAAGTAAAGAAAATATATATGTATAGAGTTTCTAATATTGATCTTATTTACCATTTTTAGTTCTTTTCATTTCTTCCCTTAGACTCAAGTTACTATCAGTATCATTTCCTTCCTCCAATACAGATTTATTTTCACCTGCCTTTTTAATGCTCTTGTTATGAGATGTGTTACCTTTATGTATATATTATAAGCATGACAATATGATTATACACATATTATTTTATTTAATTGATTTTTAAATCATTTAAAAGAAGGAAGCAGCATAAATATAGGATTATACCATCTTGCATAATTGCCCACATGATTACTACTAGTACTTTTTGTTTTTTATGTGTAGATTCAGATTGCTGTCTGTGTAACTTGTAGCCTGAAGAACTTCCTTTATTTCTTGTAGGGCAATTACATAACCACCAAATTCTCTGCGAATGTCTTAACTTTGCCTTCATATTTAAAGTTAGTTTTGGTGGATATAAGATTCTTGATTGGCAATATTTTTCTTTCAGCACTTCGAATGTTTTCCTTTGGCTGCCATTGTTTTTGATTAAAAGGCAACTATCAAACCTGCTGGGTTTCCTTGTATGTGATGCATTGTATTTTTGTTGCTGCTCTCAAGACTTTATTTTTGTATTTTTCTTTCAACATTTTGACTATTATTTATCTGGATGTGGATATTTTTGCCTTTATTGTACTGGCAGTTCATGAGCTTCTTGGATTTGTAGTAAGAAGTCAGGCTCTATGCCAAAATCCTATTTGCAGTCTTTCAGACCAATCATAAGCTATTTCTTAGTGATTGTTCTTCGGCTTACAGTATACATAGGTCTTTTCCTGGCATGGTGATCATTGGGAAAGCTGCCTTCCGCACATTGTACTTTCAGCCAATGTATTACAGTTTTCTGGAGGGAGTTACAGGGAGTCAGCTGCCCCCTTGGTCAACTCTGCTCATATGTACATGTACATTCCTAGACCAGGCACCTCCTTTTGAAAGACTCTTACTGGGCCTTATTGAGGCACTTTTTCCCACTCTCACTCAGTACTTTCACATTCCTATCTCTTTTTCTCAGCCCCTAGGACCACATAAAGACAAGGGCATTTTATTAAGAGTTCTTCAGCAGGGAGATAAATTCTCCTGTCTGTACTGCATGTCATGTGACTATAGTTTGATGCTGTGCCATGGGGAAAGATGGGGAGTTGGTACCTTTTTCTTTTGCTTCTTGACTTCATTGTTGCAGCATGTGAAAATAAGGTTGCTCATTGTCTTAATTACAATAGTTTCCCTTACCAACAGTTTTACTTTCCAGAGTTTCAGTTACCCACAGTCACCTAAAGTCAACTGTGGTCTGGATCTGGATTATTTTTCTTCTGACAGATCCTCAGAAAGTCAATAGTAGCTTAGCATTATGATGTCTATGTCCTTCACCTCAAAGTTAATCTCATCATGTAGGGATTTTTATCATCTCACATCATCACAAGAAGAAGGAGAGTATAGTGCAATAAGATATTTTGAGAGAGAGAGAAACCACGCTCATATAACTTTGATTACAGTATTTTATAATTGTTCTATTTTATTGTTATTTTTGTTAATTTCTTACTGTGATTAATTTAGAAATTAAACTTTATCATACATATTTGTATATAGGTAAAACTTAATATATATAGGGTATGGTACTATATGCAGTTTCTGGCATCAACAAAGGGTATGAAATGTGTTCCCCTGGAGAAGTTGGGACTACTGTAACTATTTTGTCACTTGGCCTCAAACTTAGGAAGTAATCAGCAGTATTTTTTCAAACATTTTCTAATCTTTTCTTACTTTTCTTTTGGTATTCCCATTATGTGTATGTTGATATGCTGTATGGTGGATCACATTTCTCAAAGGCTGTTCATTTTTTTTCATTCTCTAACAATCTCTCGTTAAGTTCATGGATGCTTTGTTCTGACAGCTCAAATATACTGTTGACCCCCTGTAATAGAATTTTCATTTAGGTCATTATAATTTTCAATTCCATTTAGTTTTTTTTAAAAAATAATTTCCATCTCTCTATTGATATTCTCTAACTCTTGAGATGTTGCCATTAGGTCTTTCTGCATAGTCTTATTTACTTCTTTGAACATATTTCTAATAATTGCTTTAATATCTCTGTGTGAGAAGTTCAACATGTGGGGCACCTTAAAGGCAGGTTTTATTGCTTCCTTTTTTTCTCTGTATTTGGGTCATATGTTTTCTTTGCATATCTCATAAATTTTTTTGAAAAGTTGACATTTTAGATAATATGTTGTAGCAGTTTTGAATAGTGATTCTTTCTCCCTCTAGGGTTTATTATTGTTTGCTTTTTTTGTTTGTTTAGTGATTTGAATGGTCTGCTTCTATTGATATAATATATAGCTCAGCCATCATGAACTGCTGTGCAATTGCTGTATTTTTTGCCAATGCCCTAGCAAAGTTATAAGTAGTCTGTTCAAATTAAGCCTAATCCCTTTTGCAGGGGCCCGGTGTTGTCAGTCTCTGAGGCTTTCTTTTATGCAGGAGAGCTCTTCCATCTGTCTTTCCTAGATAGTCTCTGTTAAACCACTGCATGGTCTGCCATTTCTCTTGTTGCTTTGAGTATCCTGGAGCTCCCAATCTCCTCCTAATTGCTCACCAGTAAGCTTGTCATTATTTTTGACAACACTGTTAGGTATAAAGTACTTCATCTTTGTTCCAAATAAAGTTCACCTTTTTAGGGAGAGTTTCAGAGCGCTTGTTCTTTTTTTTTTTTTTTTGTGAGGGCATCTCTCATATTTATTGATCAAATGGTTGTTAACAACAATAAAATTCTGTATAGGGGGGTCAATGCTCAATGCACAATCATTAATCCACCCCAAGCCTAATTTTCATCAGTTTCCAATCTTCTGATGCATAACGAACATGGAGTACAAATTCTTACATAGTGAATAAGTTACATGGTGAACATTACAAGGTCAGTCATCACAGAAGCTTTCGGTTTTGTTCATGCATTATGAACTATAAACAGTCAGTTCAAATATGAATATTCATTTGATTTTTATACTTGATTTATATGTGGATACCACATTTCTCTCATTATTATTATTATTTTTAATAAAATGCTGAAGTGGTAGGTAGATACGAGATAAAGGTAGAAAACATAGTTTAGTGTTGTAAGAGCAAATGTAGATGATCAGGTGTGTGCCTGTAGACTATGTGTTAATCTGAGCTATACAAGGGCAATAAAACATCCACGTATGCAGAAGATTTCTCTCAGAACAGGAGGGGGGAGGTTCTAATCCTCACCTCTGCTGATCCCCATTTTCTCACCTGATGGCCCCCCTGCGACTGTGCCTGTCTTAGGTTGTTCCTCCCTTGAGGAATCTTACCCGTCTCTGGCTAACCAGTCATCTTCCGGGGCCATACAGGGAAATGTTAAGTTGGTAAGTGAGAGAGAAGCCTTATTGTTTGAAAAGGTTAGCTTTTTACTTCTTTGCATATTTATGCCCTGTGGCTTCTATGCCCAGCGTTTGTCTTGAGGTGTCTTTACCACTTGGAAGAATTATGATACTCGGTAAATTCGACATGTGGCACGAATTCTATTTAACGGTTGTAATTAGGTAGGAAGAAGAAAAGCTATAGAAGTAGCAGGTGGAAGAAAACATGGGAAGATTGATTATTTCTTTGACATATCTTCTTGTAGAGTAACTTCAGCATGTATAGGTTTTAAACTACTAATTAAATTGTGCACACACATTAACAAAATAGGAGTACAGTTATGTAACCAAAGCATACCTGTAATTACCAGCCATCTCCAGTGAAACCAAGAAAACCAGTTAGGCACCTTAGGCATTTGTGAAAACTTATCTATGATATGGTAGATATTGTCCAACTGAACTTGAACAGTCTGAGAGAATTCAGATAAATTAAAACAACCCATTCCTGGGGACTGTTCACATCCCATATGTTCTTTTAACAGTAAATAGTCTGTGGTTGTAAGATTTTGGAGTGCTACAATTTGCACTTCTCCTAATTCTTGGTTGAGTTCCAACAGTATAGATCCAGTCAAGTTTGTTGTTTTACTGTATGCACAGGCCAGCTTAGATATCTCCTTCCTCATTCCCATGGCAAGTCCAGGAATTGGTGGGATGAGTACATCTACACCTGTGGCAGTGCTTGGATCTCTGTTGGGGTTTTTTTTGCTGATCATCTTCTGGCATGAGTCTTCCCGAGAGTGCTGATGTTGGAAGTTCTTTTTCATATCGTATTTTAGTTCATTTTCGGGGTAGCCAAATTAGGCTTTGATCCTCTGTATAAACACAAACAGACCCTTTGCCTACACTTTTATATGCCCATTATATCATTGTGTAGAACTCATTGGAGGTCACTACACAGGAACTACTTTTTTTTAATCATTAATCTACACTTACATGACAAATACTTTGTTTACTAGGCTCTCCCCTATACCAGGTCCCCCCTATATACTCCTTTACAGTCACTGTCCATCAGCGTAGCAAAATGTTGTAGAATCACTACTTGTCTTCTCCGTGTTGTACAGCCCTCCCCTTTCTCCCACCCCCCTATGGATGTTAATCTTAATACCCTCCTTTTTCTCCCCCCCTTATCCCTCCCTACCCACCCATCCTCCCCAGTCCCTTTCCCTTTGGTACCTGTTAGTCCATTCTTGAGTTCTGTGATTCTGCTGCTGTTTTGTTCCTTCAGTTTTTCCTTTGTTCTTATACTCCACAGATGAGTGAAATCATTTGGTATTTCTCTTTCTCTGCTTGGCTTGTTTCACTGAACATAATACCCTCCAGCTCCATCCATGTTGCTGCAAATGGTAGCATTTGCCCTTTTCTTATGGCTGAGTAGTATTCCATTGTGTATATGTACCACATCTTCTTTATCCATTCATCTATTGATGGACATTTAGGTTGCTTCCAATTCTTGGCTATTGTAAATAGTGCTGCGATAAACATAGGGGTGCACTGATCTTTCTCATACTTGATTGCTGCATTCTTAGGGAAAATTCCTAGAAGTGCAATTCCTGAGTCAAATGTTATGTCTGTTTTGAGCATTTTGATGTACCTCCATACTGCTTTCCACAATGGTTGAACTAATTTACATTCCCACCAGCAGTGTAGGAGGGTTCCCCTTTCTCCACAGCCTCGCCAACATTTGTTGTTGTTTGTCTTTTGGATGGCAGCCATCCTTACTGGTGTGAGGTGATACCTCATTGCAGTTTTAATTTGCATTTCTCTGATAATTAGCGATGTGGAGCATCTTTTCTTGTGTCTGTTGGCCATCTGTATTTCTGTTTTGGAGAACCGTCTCCAAAAAACCGTCTCAGTTCCTCTGCCCATTTTTTAATTGGGTTATTTGTTTTTTGTTTGTTGAGGTGTGTGAGCTCTTTATATATTCTGGACATTAAGCCTTTATCGGATGTGTTATTTTCAAATATATTCTCCCATACTGTAGGGTTTCTTTTTGTTCTATTGATGGTGTCTTTTGCTGTACAGAAGCTTTTCAGCTTAATATAGTCCCACTTATTCATTTTTGCTGTTGTTTTCCTTGCCCAGGGAGATATGTTCAAAAAGAGTTCACTCATGTTTATGTCTTAGAGGTTTTTGCCTATGTTTTTTTTCCAAGAGTTTAATGATTTTTTGACTTACATTCAGGTCTTTGATCCATTTTGAGTTTACTTTTGTATATGGGGTTAGACAATGGTCCAGTTTCATTCTCCTACATGTAGCTTTCCAGTTTTGCCAGCACCATCTATTGAAGAGACTGTCATTTCGCCATTGTATGTCCATGGCTCCTTTATGAAATATTAATTGACCATATATGTCTGGGTTAATGTCTGGATTGTCTAGTCTGTTCCATTGTTCTGTGGCTCTGTTCTTGTGCCAGTACCAAGTTGTCTTGATTACTATGGCTTTATAATAGAGCTTGAAGTTGGGGAGTGAGATCCCCCCTACTTTATTCTTCTTTCTCAGGATTGCTTTGGCTATTTGGGGTCTTTGGTGGTTCCACATGAATTTTTGAATTATTTGTTCCAGTTCATTGAAGAATGTTGCTGGTAGTTTCATAGGGATTGCATCAAATCTGTATATTGCTTTGGGCAGGATGGCCATTTTGACAATATTAATTCTTCCTAGCCATGAGCATGGGATGTGTTTCCATCTGTTAGTGTCCCCTTTAATTTATTTTAAGAGTGACTTGTAGTTTTCAGAGTATAAGTCTTTCACTTCTTTGGTTAGGTTTATTCCTAGGTATTTTATTCTTTTTGATGCTATTGTGAATGGAGTTGTTTTCCTGATTTCTCTTTCTGTTGGTTTATTGTTAGTGTATAGGAAAGCCACAGATTTCTGTGTGTTGATTTTGTATCCTGCAACTTTGCTGTATTCTGATATCAGTTCTAGTAGTTTTGGGGTGGAGTCTTTAGGGTTTTTTATGTACAGTATCATGTCATCTGCAAATAGTGACAGTTTAACTTCTTCTTTACCAATCTGGATTCCTTGTATTTTTTTGTTTTGTCTGATTGCCGTGGCTAGGACCTCCAGTACTATGTTAAATAACAGTGGGGAGAGTGGGCATCCCTGTCTAGTTCCCGATCTCAGAGGAAATGCTTTCAGCTTCTTGCTGTTCAATATAATGTTGGCTGTGGGTTTTTCATAGATGGCCTTCATTATGTTGAGGTACTTGCCCTCTATTCCTATTTTGCTGTGAGTTTTTATCATGAATGAATACTGAACTTTGTCAAATGCTTTTTCAGCATCTATGGAGATGATCATGCAGTTTTTGTCTTTCTTTTTGTTGATGTGGTGGATGATGTTGATGGACTTTCGAATGTTGTGCCATCCTTGCATCCCTGGGATGAATCCCACTTGGTCATGGTGTATGATCCTTTTGATGTATTTTTGAATTCTGTTTGGTAAAATTTTGTTGAGTATTTTTGCATCTACATTAATCAAGGATATTGGTCTGTAGTTTTCTTTTTTGGTGGTGTCTTTGCTTGGTTTTGGTGTTAGGGTGATGTTAGCTTCATAGAATGAGTTTGGGAGTATCCCCTCCTCTTCTACTTTTTGGAAAACTTTAAGGAGAATGGGTATTATGTCTTCCCTGTATGTCTTATAAAATTCCGAGGTAAATCCATCTGGCCCGGGGGTTTTGTTCTTTGGTAGTTTTTTGATTACCGCTTCAATTTCATTGCTGGTAATTGGTCTGTTTAGATTTTCTGTTTCTTTCTGGGTCAGTCTTGGAAGGTTGTATTTTTCTAGGAAGTTGTCCATTTCTCCTAGGTTTCCCAGCTTGTTAGCATGTAGGTTTTCATAGTATTCTCTAATAATTCTTTGTATTTCTGTGGGGTCCGTCGTGATTTTTCCTTTCTCGTTTCTGATATTGTTGATTTGTTTTGACTCTCTTTTCCTCTTAATAAGTCTGGCTAGAGGCTTATCTATTTTGTTTATTTTCTCGAAGAACCAGCTCTTGGTTTCATTGACTTTTGCTATTGTTTTATTTTTCTCAATTTTATTTATTTCTTCTCTGATCTTTATTATGTCCCTCCTTCTGCTGACTTTAGGCCTCATTTGTTCTTCTTTTTCCAATTTCGATAATTGTGACATTAGACCGTTCATTTGGGCTTGTTCTTCCTTTTTTAAATATGCTTGGATTGCTATATACTTTCCTCTTAAGACTGCTTTTGCTGTGTCCCACAGAAGTTGGGGCTTAGTGTTGTTGTTGTCGTTTGTTTCCATAGATTGCTGGATCTCCATTTTGGTTTGGTCATTGATCCATTGATTATTTAGGAGCGTGTTGTTTACCCTCCATGTGTTTGTGAGCCTTTTTGCTTTCTTTGAACAGTTTATTTCTAGTTTAATGCCTTTGTGGTCTGAAAAGTTGGTTGGTAGGATTTCAACTTTTTGGAATTTACTGTGGCTCTTTTTGTGTCCTAGTATGTGGTCTATTCTGGAGAATGTTCCATGTGCACTTGAGAAGAATGTGTATCCTGTTGCTTTTGGATGTAGAGTTCTGTAGATGTCTATTAGGTCCATCTGTTCTAGTGTGTTGTTCAGTGCCTCTGTGTCCTTATTTATTTTCTGTCTGGTGGATCTGTCCTCTGGAGTGAGTGGTGTGTTGAAGTCTCCTAGAATGAATGCATTGCATTCTTTTTCCTCCTTTAGTTCTGTTAATATTTGTTTCAGGTTTGTTGGTGCTCCTGTATTGGGTGCATATATATTTATAATGGTTATATCCTCTTGATGGGCTGAGCCCTTTATCATTATGTAATGTCCTTCTTTGTCTTTTTTTACTTTCTTTATTTTGAAGTCTGTTTTGTCTGATACCAGAATTGCAACACCTGCTTTCTTCTCTCTGTTGTTTTCTTGAAATATCTTTATCCATCCCTTGACTTTAAGTCTGTGTGTGTCTTTGGGTTTGAGGTGAGTCTCTTGTAAGCAGCATATAGATGGGTCTTGCTTTTTTATACATTCTATTACTCTGTGTCTTTTGATTGGTGCATTCAGTCCACTTACATTTATGGTGATTATTGAAAGGTATGAGTTTATTGCCATTGCAGGCTTTAAGTTTGTGGTTACCAAAGGTTTAGGGTTAGCTTCTTTACTATCTTACTGTCTAACTTAACTCGCTTGTTGTGCTATTATAAACGCGGTCTGATGATTCTTTATTTTTCTCCCTTCTTATTCCTCCTCCTCCCTTCTACATATGTTGGGTGTTTTGTTATGTGCTCTTTTTAGGAGTGTCAGAGCGCTTGTTCTTATGGCTTATATTCCCCCCATTCTAGATTCTTCTAGTATATAATCTATGTTCTGTTGCACCAGGGCTGTGGACAAGGCGAGTGGCCTGTTTCTTCCAATGTGACACGCCTGTTTTGTAAGGGAGGTAGTATGTCGGTATGGTAGCATTTGGTCTTTTTATGTTGGCATAGAACCTCCTGGCATAAAACCTCCATCCTATGTGGTAGATGGGGCACAAGAAAGGCATGTCCACCAAGTACTATCTATCTTTGGTAGAACTACCTTTCAAATGAGTGCGGGTGGAGGAACCTCAATCCTCTAAAGTACACCTGCCTGGAATAGAGCTCCTGCAACATGAAGCTTTGGGGGAATGGGAGATGTCAGTGATCTGCCTTCCCAGGGTGAAATGTAGTCTTAGATGAGAATTGTGGGGAGAGATGGTGGTGGTGAGGACTGATGAAAGCAGGTCCTAGGGACATAGAATTTCACAGTGGTCTGCACAAATTTTGGACTACTAGTCTGGGTTTTATAGTTGTGTTCACAGTAATTAAAAATTAGTCTTCTCATTTAATCCTTATATTTGACTCGTGGGCCATTTGATGTAGTCTAGTTTTGAGTAAAAGGAGTGCTATGAAAAGTTTGTGCTTTATGTTTTAATGATTTCCACATTTTTGATATGGAAAATTTAAAGTATTTCTAAAATTATATACATGATTGAAAAATAATGAATCAATTTTGACTGTTGGAATTAGAAAAATGGGTGTTAAATTCCTGCAAAAATACTTGTATGTAAGTAATTTATATGGTCTTACAATGCTATATTCTAATGCTTCTATATGATTAAGTTGTTATTTTTAAATCAGAGGAATTCAACAGTTTTTATAAAGTAACTTTTGTTAATGTATCTGACATTGTCGTATTGGGTGAAAGAAAACTTACCTTAAAAGTCTTATATCTCAATATATACCCCTCATTCCGTAAGCTCCAGCAATTTTTACCTCATGCTGTTTTCAAACACTTTTCATACCAGCCTTTGCTTATTCAGAAAATATTCAGTCAATAAATATATACTGAATTCTTTTTTGTACTGAGCACTGTTCTCTGTGCTAGATTGCAATTCTCCCTACTCATTTAGTCAGTAAATATCTATGAACACCTGTTCTAGGCCAAATATTGTGGCAATTGCTAGAAATACAGGGAGGGAGGACAAGACTCAAATGATCTGAGCCCTCATAGAGTTTACAGTCGGATTGGGGAGGTAGTTGTTGAACACATAAAAAAGTTAATAAGTAAATGGTTGAATATGAGAAAAGTGCTATGCATGAAAATTATGGTGCTGTAGAAGCAACACTGATGGGAAAGATTAGGAGGTCAGAGAAGACATCATTTTTTTCGGTGAGTACTCTTCTTACTTAATTAAAAATTATTTTAAATGAAATATAGTTGACATACAATATTATATGTTTCAGGTTTACAACATAGTGATTTGACAGTTATATACATTACAGAATGTATGACTACATCATGATAAATGTAATTACTACCTGTCTCCAAAGTTATTGCAATCTTACTGACTATAATCTCTATGCTATACTTTTTATCCCTGTGACTTATTTATTTTATAATTGGAAGTTTGTACCTCTTGATCCCTTTCATCTATTTCACCCCACCCTTTGCATGGCAACAAGTTTATTTTCGGTATTTATGAATCTATTTCTATTTTGTTTGTTCATGTATTTGTTTTTTAGGTTCCACATATAAGTGAAATCATACAGTATTTGTATTTGTCTTCCTTCACCTAGCTTAATATCCTCTAGGTCCATCCATGCTGTTGCAAAGGGCATGATTGCATTTTTTTATAGCTGAGAAATATTCCATTGTGTACATGTACCACATCTTCTTTATGCATTCATCTATTGATGGATGCTTCAGTTGCTTCCATATCTTGGCTCTTGTAAATTATGCTGCAATAAATATAGGGATGCACATATCTTTTTGTATTAGTGTTTTTGTTTTCTCAGGCAAATACACAGAAGTGGAATTACTGGTTGTATAGAATTTCTATTTTTAATTTTTTGAGTACCCTCCATAATGTTTCCCAATGTGGCCATACCATTTTATATCACTGGCAACAGAGCACAAGAGTTTCCTTTTCCCCACATCCTCACCAACCGTTGTTATTTCTTTTCTTTTTCACACTAACCATCCTGATGTGTATGAGGTTGTACCTCATTATGATTTTGATTAGCATTTCCCTAATGATTAGTGATGGTGAACACCTTTTCATGTTTTTATTGTCCATCTGTGTATCTTCTTTGGGAAAATGTCTAGGTCCTCTGCCCATTTTTTAAATTGGATTATTATTTTTTTCTTTTTTGGTGTTGAGTTGTATAAGTTCTTTACACAATTGTGATATTAACCCCTTATTAGATTTATCATTTGCAAATATATTTTGCCATTCTCTTTTTGTGTTATTGATAGGTTCTTTCCCTGTGCAGAAGCTTCTTAGTTGATGCAGTCCCACTTGTTTATTTATTTTTTGTTGTTGCCCTTGCCTGAGGAGACATCCAGAAAATAATTGGCTAGACCAATGTCCAAGGTTTCACTGCCAATATTTGTTTTAGGACTTTTATGGTTTCAGGTCTTCTATTGAGGTCTTAATACATTTTGAGTTTATTTTTTTAATATGGTGTTAGAAAATGGTCCAGTTTCATTCATTTGCATATATTTGTCTAGTTTTCCCAGCAGCATTTATTGAAGAGACTGTCTTTTCATTGTATATTCTTGCCTCCTTTAAGATTAATTGACTATAAGCATGGTTTTATTTCTAGATGTTCTTCTGTTCCATGGATCTGTGTGTCTATTTTGTTCCAGTAACATACTGTTTTGATTACTATAGCTTGTATACTTTGAAATCAGATTGCACAATACTTTCAGCTTTTTTTTTTCTCATGATTGCTTTGGGTTTTCAGGGCCTTTTGTGGCTCCATAGAAGTTTTGGGATTATTTGTTCTAGTTCATTTAAAAATGCCATTGATATTTTGATAGTGATTGCATTGAATCTGTAGATTACTTTTGATAGTATGGCCATTTTAGCCTCCTTAATTCTTCCTGTCCATGAATATGGAATATCTATTTATTTGTGTCATCTTCACTTCCTTTCATCGATATCTTATAGTTGTAGTTTTTCACCTCCTTGGTTAAATTTATTCCTAGGTATTTTATTCTTTTTGATGCCTTGTAAATGGGATAGTTTTGTTGATTTTTCTTTCTTCTAGTTAATTATTAGTATATAAAAATGCAACTGATTTATATATTGATTTTGTATACTTCAACTTTTCTGAATTCACTTATTAACTCTACTGGTTGTTGGTAGAACTCACCCTGTTTTAGGGTTTTCTATGTATAGTATCATGTCATCTGCAACAAGTAGCTAATTAATTATTCCTTACTAGTTCGGATGACTTTTGTTTCTTTTTCTCATCAGGTTGCTATGGTTAGGGCTTCCAGTATTATGTTGAATAAAAGTGGCAAGAGTGGGCATCCTTGTTTTGTTTTTGCTTCTAGAGGAAAAACTTTCAACATTTCACCACTGAGTATGATGTTAGCTGTTGGTTTGTCATATATGGCCTTTATTATGTTGAGGTATGTTCCCACTCTATCCACATCCTCATTGTTGTGACTTTTTTTCATGAATGGATGTTGAATTTTGCCAAATGATTTTTTTCTGCATTTAGTGAGATGACTGTATGGTTTTTATTCTTCCTTTTGTTAATATGGTGTACCACATTGATTATTTTGTGGACATTGAACCATCCTTGCATCTGTAGAAAAAATACCACTTGGTGCTGGGGTTTATTTGTATATACATACATACCCAGATATTTATGCTTTGGGTTATAATCCAATATTATTTCATGTACTTTGTTACTAAAAATGTGAATGATTAATGAATTTTTAAATTCAGTTTGCTAATAATTTGTTGAGGTTTTTGCATCTATATTCGTTGGTGATAGAGAAAACATATTTGATACATTGATATTTATGCTGAATATTGAAATAAGTGAGAATTAGTCATGAAGAGTACTGAGGAAGAGTTGCAGGAAGAGGAAAAAATGTTAAAGACCCCTGGATTGCATGTAGTGTACTATGGGAATAGTAGTCCAAAATGTGGCCAGAGTGATGAGCCTCATAATATAAGGCCCTGTCAGTAAGATTTTTGATTATTTTGGATTTTATCTTAAAGGGAAGTCACTGAAGGGTCGCACACAAGATATATCATACTTACATTTTAAGAAGTTAATTCTGGCTACTTCTTAAAAAGAGATTGGAAGAGTTATTAGAACTGGAGTTGGTGAAACTAGTTAGTATTCTATTGCAGGAGATAAGATGAGGATTGGTTGACATCGAGATAAGTTCTTCTGGATTCTTTCATTCTTCAAGATCTAAGGCAAAAAGTTGCTGACTCTCCCTAAGAAGAGCTGACCACTTCTTCCTTAAGCTTCCAACAGCTTCCTGATTACAGCACTCTATGGCTATTGTAAATATGCTCTATCACTCCATGTTAATGGAATGGCTAGGGGTAGATGGGTGAAGTAAAAATATGGTTGTCTCTGTTTTGGCATTGAGCTGGAATTGTGTAAAAAGTGTGGCTGGGGTGGATGGGATGTGATTGAATCTGTGGGAGTGTCATGCTAATACTACTTCGGTGGGACTGCTGGGTCTCCGACAGATGTGACTGGATGTGGCAGGGTCTAGGAGACCTCCATCATGTTTGGAGGTGGTGTGTTCCATGGCCCTTATTTTTTCTGTACTGTCTATGGGTGTGGGGAACATGAACAATGGCACTCACCCTGTTACCATGTATACTAGGAATGTACATAGTAGTAGAAATGATGTAGCTCACCCTGTTTCCATCTGCACTATCAATATTTGTGGAGAACGTAAACAAGGCACTCACCCTGCTCTTGTCAACACTGGCAGGATCTGGGGGGAACATAAACTAATGAGCTCACCCTGCTCCCATCTGCACTAATAGTGTCCTGGGGGAATGTATCAGTGGTGCCTGCCAGCATCGCTGGTCCTGGAGACAGTTTCAGTCATTCCCCTTTGTTTGTCAAGTGCTTGAGTTTTGAAACTCTGCTTCCTTTAGTTATAGTTATGGTGGAGTTTAACCCCTACAACTGGAGGCTTTTTATCTGTGACCCAGGGCCGGCAAGTTTTGTTCTGGTAGTTCAGTGCTATCCCTCCCTACTGCAGGGATGCACTGGTGCTGGGGTTCCCTTCATTACTGTGACTTGGTCTTTCCTGACATTTTTATGTGGTCTTTTTATCCCTTCTTGTGCAGAAGGTGTTCACTCAGGCCTCTGTTCTTCCTCAGGATGAATTTCTCTTTGTGTAGGTATAGACTCAATGTGTGAGAGGAGGTGGGTTCAACCTCTTTTTGTGCTCTCATCTTGGATCCACCTCAAGTATATTTTTAATCCATTGCTAAGTCTTATTGGAATCAGAATTATGTCATATTTAGTGAAGGTAATTTTATAGGGGTTCCCCATTTATCATTACTAATTCCAGACCTCTCCCTCCCCAGAAGAATTCTTCTGAACTTTAACATATTCCTTTCTCCTTTAAACTATTCTACATGTTTGTAGTTGTAAACCATTTGTATCATTTTTCATGTATTATTCTCTAGCTTGCATTAGTTCAAAAATTAGGTAAATAATTTCTTTCCATGTTAAAATGTGATTTTAGTTCATTTACTTTACTGTATAGTATTCAGTTACATGACTATGCCCTAATTTATTTACTCTCCTATTAGTGGACAAATTCTCATTTTTATAAACAATACTAAAATGAATATGGAACATTTCTTCTTGTATATATGTGCCAAAGTTTCCCATGTATATATATATAGAGAGAGATGCAATTTCTGAGTCAAAGGATAACATCTTCTGTTTACTGCTAACATGCTCACTTAGGTCACCATTTGCTGCCTAACAGTTGTTTATGAGAGTTCTCATTTCTTTGAACTTTTCTACTTGATGTTGTCAGGTTTTTACTTTTTGCCAATCTGATGGATTTTAAATGGTGTATAATTGTGGTTTTCATTTGCATTTCCATGTTTCCTTATGAGCTTTTATGTATTTATTAGTATTTTAGATTTCTTATGTAAATTTCTTTCTCATTTGCACTTTGCATTTTGAAAATTGAAATGTTAGACTCATATTACTGATTCAAGGAATTCTGTAGATAGTCTGGATGTTAATTCTTGTGCTTTACAAGATATCTTTGTTTATGGTTTCCTTTATTGAGCAAAAATTCAAAATGCTAATACAGCTGGGTAAATAGAGCCTATTTTTGGTTTATGCTTTTCATAACTTGTTGAATAAATCCTTTCCTATTCCATGATCATGAAGATATTATCATATATTTGTTTAAAGTTTTCTTTGTGTGTATTTTAATTCATATGAAATTGATTTTTACATGTAGTGTGAGCTAGGGATCTACTTTTTCTCAGTACAGATAATTAATTTTTCCAGCACCATTCAGTGAATAGTTCATCATTTCCCCTAAGTTTTGTAATGTTATCTGTATTACACATCAAGTTTCCATATGTGCCTATTTTGGTTGTTTTCTTCCATTGATTATTTGACTATCCCTGTGTAATGATGTTCTAGTGTATCAATTATTATATTCCTAAAGTCATATAGGATAGCTATTATGTTGAATCCTCCCAATTTATTCTTTTAAAAATTATTTTGGCTAACATTATCCTGTTTTCTTTAATACTAGTTTCAGGGTAAACTTTTCAAGTTATGGGGTGAAAAAATATTTCCTGGAATTCTGATTGTAATGGTATTGAAATTAAAGATTATTTTGGATATTGAATTTTTCTATCCATGAGTATAGTATATCTTGTAAATGCCTCCATTTTTCAGGTATTTTAAAAAACTGCTTCTTTATAATTTTATCCTATGTATTTGTGAATCTTTTGTTAGACATATTTTAGGTATTTTATAGTTTTTATTGCTATTCTGGATGAATACTTTTTGTTATATTTTCAAGTAGTTGTTATTAATATATGGAAATGCTAATGAATTTTGTATGCTAATTTTTCTAATCTAGTAAACATGCTGAACAACCTTACTAGTTCTAATAATGATAGTTTCTTATGGATTTTTCTATGTAAATTAACACGGTACATTTTTGCAAATAAAAACAGCTTTGCCTCTTCTTTTCTAATTCTCATGCTTTCTTCTTCTTGTTTTACTACCTTGGAGAGAATCTCATGTATAATGGTCAATAGAAGTGATCATAAAATAAACTTTATTCTTATTTCTATGGGAATGAATATTCTAAACCCTAAATACTTATTTCAAGGCCTTATTACTCTATTGGATACTTGATTGGAGTAACATTCATTGTTCAAATTATTCTCTTATCATCTGCCTTTGCCATTGTTACTTTTGTTTGTTTTTAGTATCAGTTTATAAGCTTTCAGTCAGAAATAGCTTTTTTAATTCTTTTTTTCCTGCTGTGCTCACTCACCACAACACACATATTTAGTAGTTTTCTGATTGCTTCTACTGGTTTAAAAGATTTTTGTTCAACAAAATTTATAATGGTGTTTTGAGGTTCTTATATGACATTGATATTGTAGTATCAAAGATCTGATAATTGAGGTAGCAAAAAGCTTATTTCAGGTACCATACAGGAAGTTGTTTTATCTTCTACTGAGACCTGCAGCAGTAGATAGCAGAAGTTTTCTTTGGCTTTCTTTGACATGTCACTGTGCTCCATCCTAGAGTCTAACTTCAAACAGGAATACTGACTTCAGTCTCTAATCCATGGTGTATCAGTTATATTGCTTTTTACCACATAACTGTTAAAACACCAACTGAGGCATATTAAAATATTTATGTGTTTTTTGTGCAAAAGTCAATTTGTATCAGGCAGTTTCAAACTAGAAGTAGGTGTACTACATGGACAGGAGCTAGGGGAAAGACTGTTATAGAGAAGATATGGGAGCAAAACAAGAAAATTATTTTATTGTTTATAGTTTAAATGGTTGCCTTATTTGGGAAACTATAATTGGCTGTTTGTATTTGATAGTCCTTAGGTTTTGATTTCTTAACCTTGAGTCATGGCAGGGTAAGGTTTTGATTTGCTTACATAGCCACTAAGGCATTAGAACTACCTTAGTGTAATGACCTCCTTGCTTAAGTAATTTAACAGAACAAAACTCTTGGTCATCTTGCCCTACTTCTCAATCTGGAGCTGGTAGGCTTGTGGCTTTTATTTCCATTATTATTGACTTCTTTCATTTTGGTCCAAAGAGATGTTTGTATTTTTTTAAAACCCAGGTATATCTTTGTGGTTCTATCTGTAATTGCTCTGTATTTGGAGCATACAAAGTATATAAAATTTGAAGATACTGAGCTATGTTGATCAGAAGCCAAAATACCTTAAGTAGTATAATATCTTATAATATTGATATCCTCCCAAATTTAATTAAGTTGAAATTTCAAATAATTTAATAGAAGGGGAACAAGTGAAAAAGATTTATAAGCACTAGTATAAAATGTTTGGAATACAATAAACTTTTGAGTAAGGCAGAAGCATGGGGGGGATTGGGTGCCTTGTGGGAGGTGAAGCTAGGAATAATGACAGCTTTGAGTACTGTACTAACTGAGCCATTGACTATGGATTTAAAGAGGAGTGTGACAGGGTTAGGCTGAATTTTAGAAAGATCACTCTGGCAGAAATATGGATATTGCATTGGTGTCAAAGAACCAAGGAACAGGGAAAACAGGTGAGAAATGAAGTCTTGACTAAAAGCACTTCAGTAAAGATGGAAGGTGATGTGGCCTTTCTTTTCTTCTAACCAGTTTGATAAAATTATCATTGGGAAAAATCAAGTTGCTTACTGAGATTCCTTGTTAAATTTCATAGTAAGATGGATTCCAGGAGGATTTTTCTGCATTAAATAAAAGATGGAGCTATTTCTGTTCTTGTGACAGTACATTTGGAGAAACAGATGATTTAAGAAAAAGTAAGAGGTTAAAATTTTTTAAATATTAATTTATTTATGGTAGTCTAGCATTTTCTAGAACTAGTGCCGATATAAATAAGGTTAAGTTATAAACTGGATTCCAGACCTGACTGAGTGGCAGCTGAAGGAAGTTTGCGTTAGATATTAAATAACCAGAACTGACTCCAACCCTAGCTTTACATGGCATAACCTGGAGTGCATCACTTCCCATTTGGGTATTATCCAACTTTCGTTTTATATAGAATGAACTCCAAGTTTCCTTCTAATACTTACCAGATCATAAGTCCCAATTAAGGGTGTGATGTAGGGGAAATAATTACAAAAATGAAACTTCATCTTGTCCCTCTGTTATCTTGGCCTATTGATAGAGGTTGTATGATTGTTAGAGGGGATAATACTGGTCAGAAGGGTTAATTTTATGTGTTAATTGTGGCTGGCTCATGGAACCCAGATATTTGATCAAACACTAGTCTAGATATTGCTGTGAAATATTTTTTAGATGAGATTAACATTTAAATCAGTAGACTGAGTCATGGATTACACTGCATGATGTGGGTGAAACTTAGGCAGTTGAAGGCTTTAAGATAAAAAAAGGACTTGACTCCTTCAAAACAGAAATAGATTCATGAACACAGAATAGACTGTACCATTGGGGATCAGGAACAATGGGTGAAATATGTGATGGGGATAAATAATTACAAACTTCAAATTATAAAATGAATTAGCTACATGGATGGAAGTACAGCATAGGGAATATAGCTAATAATATTGTAGTACCTTTGTATGGTGACATATTATAATCACACTTATTGTGGAGAGCTTTTAGTAATGTGTGTAACTGTCAAATCACTGTGTTCATTTGAAAGCAATATAATATTGTATATCAACTATATTTAAATAAAAATATTTTAAAAAATCAATCACCTAAGAAAATTATGCAGTATCTACTCTGCCTATTCCCTATACATGGAACAAGAAAGCTTGGATGATAGCACATCTGTTTACAACATGGTTTACTGAACATTTCAAGTCCACTGTTGAGAACTTGTCAGAAGAAGAGACTCCTTTCAAAATATGACTGCTCATTGACAATGAACCTGGTCACTTAGCAGCTTGATGGAGATATTAAAATGAAATTAATATTTTTATGCCAGCTGACACACCATCCGTTCTATAGCCCATGGTTCAAGGAGTAATTTCAACCTTCAAGTCTTAATATTGAAGAGAGAAATTTTATAAATGTATAGCTGGTATAGATAGTGATTCCTCTGGTGGATATGAGCAAAGTAATTTTCAAACCTTCTGGAAAGGGTTTACCTTTGTGAAGAGATCAAAATATCAACATTAACAGTAATTGGAAGAAGTTGATTCCGTTGTTTATGGATGACTGAGGAGTTCATGGCTTCAGTGGAGGAAGTAATTACAGATGTGGTGAAACAGCAAGAGAACAAGAATTAGAAGTGGAGCCTGAAAATGTGACTGAATTGCTTCACTCTCATGATGAAACTTGAACAGATGAGGAATTGCTTCCTATGGATGAGTAGAGAAAGTGGTTTTGTGAGATGAAATATATTCCTGGTGAAGATGCTGTGAAAGATTGTTAAAATGACAACAAAGGATATAGAAAATTGCATAAACTTAGTTGATAAAGCATTAGCAGGGATGGACTGAGAGGATGAACTCTGATTTTGAAAGACATTCTACTGTGGGTAAAATGCTATCAAACAGTACCACATGCTACAGAGAACTTGTTTGTGAAATGAAGAGTCCATTGATGTGGCAAAATTCACTGTTGCCTTATTTTAATAAACTGCCAAAGCCATTCCAACCATCAGTAACCACTACCCTGATCAGTCAGCAGCCATCAACATTGAGGCAAGACCTTTCACCAGCAAAAATGTTACTACTCATTTAGCATTTTTTAGCAAAAAGTAATTTTAATTAAGGGTTGTACATTGTTTTTTAGGCATAAAGCTATTGTACACTTAATAGACTACAGTATAATGTAAACATAACTTTTGTATGTGCTAGGAAACCAAAAAATTAATTTGACTCCATTTAATTTGACACTTGCTTTAATTCAGTGCTCTGGAACCAAACCTTCACTATCTCCAAGGTATGCTTGTCTAAGTTTTTGATTAATATATGTTTCATATTCTCTTTTAGTATACTTAGGAGTAGAATTTATGAATCATATGATGAGTCTATGTTATCTTGTTGAGCAACTCCATACTTTTTCCAAAGCAGATGCAGAATTTTACATCCCCAGCATCAAGGTATGAAGGAAGGTTCCAATTTCTTCACATCCTCACCAGTACTTGTTATTATATATGTTTTTTATTATAGCCATCCCAGTGCTGCCATAGATTATTATGATTTTGATTTGCATTTATCCCATGACTCATGATGCTGAACATCTTTTCACATGCTTATTGGCCATCTGTATATCTGCTTTGGAGAAATGTCTATTAAAATTCCTTTCCTATTTTAAAATATTGGATTGTTTGTCATTTTACTGAGCTGTAACAGTCCTTTATGTATTCTGGATACTTGACCTTTCTCAAATATGATCTGCAAATATTTTCTCCCTTTCTGTGAATAGTCTTACCACTTTCTTGATAGTATCTTTGAAGCACAAACTATTTTAATTTTGATGAAGCCTAACTTATCTGCTTTTTCTTT
Source organism: Manis pentadactyla (assembly GCF_030020395.1). Classification (NCBI taxonomy): domain Eukaryota; kingdom Metazoa; phylum Chordata; class Mammalia; order Pholidota; family Manidae; genus Manis; species Manis pentadactyla. Next base: position 39,396,179 of record NC_080022.1, on the reverse strand, counting down.
GATTGTTCATGCTTTAGGTATTATGTCTAAGAAAACTTTGCCTAATCCAAGACCATGAAGATTTTTTTAATTTTTTGATTTTTTATTAAGGCATTATTGTTATACACTCTTATGAAGGTTTCACATGTAAAAACAATGTAGTTACTACATTTACCCATATTATCAAGTCTCCACCCATCCCCTATTGCAGTCACTGTCCAGTGTAGTAAGATGCCACCGATTCACTATTAACCTTCTCTGTGCTAACTGTCTTCACTATGACCCCTCACACCATGTGTACGAAACATAATACCCCTCAATCCCTTTCTCCCTCCCTCCCCACCCGCCATCCCACACCCCTCCCCTTTGGTAACTGCTAGTCCCTTCTTGGAGTCTGTGAGTCCGCTGCTGTTTTGTTCCTTCAGTTTTCTTTGTTGTTATACTCCACAAATGATGGAAATCATTTGGCACTTGTCTTTCTCTGCCTGGCTTAGTTCACTTAGCATAATATCCTCCAGCTCCATCCATGTTGTTACACATGGTAGGATTTGTTTCTTTCATATGGCTGAATAGTATTCTATTGTGTATATGTACCACCTCTTCTTTATCCATTCATCTACTGATGGACACTTAGGTTGCTTCCATTTCTTGGCTATTGCAAATAGTGCTGTGATAAACATAGGGTTGCATATGTCTTTTTGAATCTGAGAACTTGTATTATTTGGGTAAATTCCAAGAAGTGGGATTCCCCAGTCAAATCAAGATGATGAAGATTTATACCTATTTTTTGTTTGTTTAAGAATCTTAAAGTTATAGCTCTTACATTTAGGTTTTTAATACATTTTGAGTTAATTTTTCTATATGACATGAAGTAGGGGTTCACCGTCATTCTTTTTAATGTGTTTATTATCATTTGTTGAAAGGAGTATTATTTTCTCCCATCAAATTGTTTGTCACTTCTTTAAAAATCAAGTTACCATGAATTCATTGGTTTATTTTTAATATCTCAGTTCCATCATTCCAGTTATCTATATATAATTTATCCTGTGGCAGTACCATACAACTTTGATTATTGTAAATTTGTAGTAAGTTCTGAAATTGAGAAGTTTGAGACCTCCAGCTTTGTTTCTCTTTTTAAGATTGTTTTTACTGTTCTGGTTCCTTTGTGTTTCTTTATCAACTTACTATTAGCTTAGTTTCTGCAATAAGAAAGCTACCTAAAATGTTAATAAGGATTGTATTGAACATATAGATCAATTTGAGATTATTTCCAATTAACATTATTAAACCTTCTAATCCATGAAAACAGAAGGTTTTTCCATTTATTTAGGTCTTGTTTAATTTCTTTCAATAATGTCTTGTATTTTTTAGTGATCAAGTCTTGTACCTCTTTTGTTAAATTTATTCCTAAACATTATGTTCATTTTGATGCTTTCACAAATGGAATTGTTTTATTTGAATTTTTGAATTTTTCATTACTAATGCATTGAAATAAAGTTAATTTTTCAATATTGATCTCTTATCCTTCAACTTTGTTAGATTCATTTATTAGTTCTAGTACATTATTTGTAGATATCTTAGGATTTTCTATATTAAGATCATGCCATGTGGAAATAGAGATAATTTTACTCCAATTTTGAGTATTGATGCCTTTAATTTGTTACTCTTGCCTAATTTCAATGGTGGAACCTCCAGTACAATGTTAAATTTAGAATAGAGCTCTTGTTTTGTTCTTCATCATAGGGTTTAAGTTTTCATATTTTCATTGTTAAGTTCAATGTTAGCAAGGTGATTTTTTAGATATTCATTATTAGGTTGAGGGTGGTATTTATAGAGTGTTTTTATCATAAAGAGTTGTTGGATTTTGTTAAATGCTTTTTTGTCATCTAGTGAGATGATCTTGTGCTTTTTGTCTTCTAGCCTATTGATGTGTTATATTACATTGAATGAATTTTGTATGTTGGTCTAACCTTGCATTCCTTGCATAAATCCACGTGGTCATGGTTTATAACACATTTTATATATAGCTGGATTCAATTTTCTAATCTTTTGTTAAAGATCTTTGCATCTATATATATGTGATTAGTCAGTGGTTATCTGTTCTTCTGATATTTTTGTCTGGCTTTGGTATCAGATTGTTAACTGGTTTCATGAAATGAGTTTGGAGGTGTTCCCTTCTCTTCTGTTTTTCTGAAAATTTGTGAAGGATTGGTGTTCCTACATGTTTTTGGTAGAGTAAGTAATCTGGTCCTGGGCTCCTCTTGGTGAAGTTTATTATTACTAAGTCAGTATCTTCACCTCTTATAGGACTATTCTGTTTTCTATTTCTTTTTGAGTCACTTGTGGTTATGTCTTTCTAGAAATTTGTCCATTTTATGTAGGTTATCTACTTTATTGATGTACAGTTGTTCATAGTACAATTTTTCATTGTAGGGAAGGTTTGCTAGTGAGATATATAACAGAAAATTATGGAATACTGCCCCTCAAAATAGTGGAATACACAATAAATTCCAGTCTACTTGAGGCATTCTCCAGCATAGGACATAATTATGTTCACAAACACACAAAAAAGTATCTGGAGCTTTATAATAAACTTTGAAATTAAGTAATATAAGTCCTCCAGTTACATTATTATTTTTCAAAACTGTCTTTGCTATTCTAGGTCATTTAATTTCTATACAAGTTTTAGTATTGTCTTGCCAATTTTTATAATAAACCCTTCTGGAATTTTGATAGAGATTGATTTAAATTCATAAGTTAATTTGGGGGAGAATTACCATCTTAACAGTAATGGTCCACCAGTCATTTATTTAGATCTTTAATTTTCTCTAAGAACCTTTTTATATTTTTCAGTGTACAATTCTTGCACAATTTTGTTAAATTTACTCCTGAATATTTTAGTCTTTTTGACATTGTTAATTGATTTGTTATTTAAATTTTTAATGGTTTGTTGCTAGTATATAGAAATACAGGTGAATTTTACTACTGATATTAGGTCCCATGGCCTTCTCAAATCATTTATTAGTATTTGTATTTTTTGCTAGATTCTTTGGAGTTTTCTAAATATAGGACCATATCATCTATGATCAAGAATATTTTTACTTGTCCATTTGCACTCTACATGCCTTTTTCTTTTTCTTTCTTTCTTTTCTCCCTTGTTCTTCCTCCTCCTCCTTCCTTTTCCTCTCCCCACCCCCACCACCCATCTTATTGCACTAACTAGAACCTCCATTAAAATATCAAATATTAATGGCAAAGTGTAACATCCACTTCCTTTTCCTGATCTGAGTGGGAAAGCTGTTGTTCCCCATTATGTGTTAGCAGTAATTCTATATAGATGCCCTTATCACATCACCTAACTTATCTTCTATTCATAATACGTTGAGAATTTTTATCATGAATGGAGGTTAAATTTGTTAAGTGCTTTTCCTGCATTTATTCAGATGGTCATACAGTTTTCATATTTCTTAGATTACTATTGTGGTATATTACATTAACTGATGTTTGGATATAAAACCAACTTTGCATTCATGTGACAACTCCTATTTAGTCATGATATATAATCCTTTGGATATCTTCTCAATTTAGTTTGCTAATTTTTTGTTAATTATTTTTCACTATGTGATCCTGAGGATATTAGTTATTTTCTTTTTTTGTCGTATCATTGTCTGGCTTTGGTATCAGGTTAATATTGGCTCCATAGGATGAGTTGGGAAGTGTTCCTCCCTTACCTGTTACCTGGAAGATTTTGTAAAGTATTAGTATCATTTCTTCTTTCTTATTTGATAGGATTCGCTAGTGAAGGAACCCCCATAAAAACTCAAGTTTTTTGTGGGAAGATTAAAAATTACTAATTCAATTAATTTTCTTTTTATTGTTGTATTCAGTATGTCTCTTTCTTCTTGTCTCTTTGAGGGAATTTGTCCATTTTATCTAAGTTGTTGAATTGTTGGCATACATTTGTTCATAGTTTTTCCTTATAATCATTTAAATTTCTGTAGGTTCAGTAGCAATGTGTCATCTTTCATTCTTTTTTTTTTTTTTTCTTAAATAATTATTTTTTATTGAAGGGTACTTGACGCACAGTATTATATTACATTAGTTTCAAGTGTACAACACAGTGGTGGAACATTTATATACATAATTCTAGGTTCCAGCTATCACCCTACCAAGCTGTTAAAATATCTTGACTATATTCCTTATGCTATACATTACATCCCGGTTACTTATTTATTTTACCATTGGAAGTCTGTCCTTTTTTTTTTTTTTTTTTTGTGAGGGCATCTCTCATATTTATTGATCAAATGGTTGTTAACGACAATAAAATTCTGTATAGGGGAGTCAATGCTCAATGCACAATCATTAATCCACCCCAAGCCTAATTTTCGTCAGTCTCCAATCTTCTGAGGCATAACAAACAAGTTCTTACATGTAGAACAAATTCTTACATAATGAATAAGTTACATAGTGAACAGTGCAAGGGCAGTCATCACAGAAACTTTCGGTTTTGCTCATGCATTATGAACTCTAAACAGTCAGTTCAAATATGAATACTCATTTGGTTTTTATACTTGATTTATATGTGGATACCACATTTCTCTCTTTATTATTATTATTTTTAATAAAATGCTGAAGTGGTAGGTAGATACAAGATAAAGGTAGAAAACATAGTTTAGTGTTGTAAGAGAGCAAATGTAGATGATCAGGTGTGTGCCTGTAGACTATGTGTTAATCCAAGCTAGACCAGGGCAATAAAACATAAACGTATGCAGAAGATTTCTCTCAGAACAGGGGGGGTGAGGTTCTAAGCCTCACCTCTGTTGATCCCCAATTTCTCACCTGATGGCTCCCCTGCGACTGTGCCTGTCTTAGGTTGTTCCTCCCTTGAGGAATCTTACCCGTCTCTGGCTAACCAGTCATCTTCCGGGGCCATACAGGGAAATGTGAAGTTGGTAAGTGAGAGGGAAGCCTTATTGTTTGAAAAGGTTAGCTTTTTACTTCTTTGCGTATTTATGCCCTGTGGCTTCTATGCCCAGCATTTGTCTTGAGGTATCTTTACCACTTGGAAGAATTATGATACTCGGTAAATTTGATATGAGGCACGAATTCTATTTAAGGGTTGTAAATAGGAAAGAAGAAGAAAAGCTATAGAAGTAGCAGGCAGAAGAAAACATGGGAAGATTGATTATTTCTTTGACATATCTTCTTGTAGAGTAACTTCAGCATGTATAGGTTTTAAGCTACTACTTAAATTGCGCACACACATTAACATAAAAGGAGTATAGTTACATAACCAAAGCATATCTGTAATTACCATCCATCTCCAGTGAAACCAAGAAAACCAGTTAGGCACCTTAGGCATTTGTGAAAACTTATCTATGATATGGTGGGTATTGTCCAACTGAACTTGAACAGTCTGAGAGAAATCAGACAAATTAAAACAACCCATTCCTGGGGACTGTTCACATGCCATATGTTCTTTTAACAGTAAATAGTCTGTAGTTGTAAGACTTTGGAGCGCTACAATTTGAACTTCTCCAAATTCTTGGTTGAGTTCCAACAGTATAGATCCAGTCAAATTTGTTGTTTTACTGTATGCACAGGCCAGCTTAGATATCTCCTTCCTCATTCCCATGGCAAGTCCAGGAATTGATGGGATGAGTCCATCTACACCTGTAGCAGTGCGTGGATCTTTGTTGGGGTTTTTTGATGATCATCTTCTGGCATGAGTCTTCCAGAGAGTGCTGATGTTGGAAGTTCTCTTTCATATCGTATCTTAGTTCATTTTCGGGATAGCCCAATTAGGCTTTGATCTTCTGTATAGACGCAAACAGACCCTTTGCCTACACTTTTATATGCCCTTTATACCCTTGTGTAGAACTCGTTGGAGGTTACCACACAGGAACTGCCCTTTTTTTTTTTTTGCTTTGTTTTTGGTATCACTAATCTACACTTACATGACGAATATTGTTTACTAGGCTCTCCCCTATACCAGGTCTCCCCTATAAAACCCTTTACAGTCACTGTCCATCAGCATAGCAAAATGTTGTAGAATCACTTCTTGCCTTCTCTGTGTTGTACAGCCCTCCCTTTTCTCCTACCCCCCCATGCATGTTAATCTTAATACCCCCCTACTCCCCCCCCCCTTATCCCTCCCTACCCACCTATCCTCCCCAGTCCCTTTCCCTTTGGTACCTGTTAGTCCATTCTTGAGTTCTGTGATTCTGCTGCTGTTTTGTTCCTTCAGTTTTTCCTTTGTTCTTATATTCCACAGATAAGTGAAATCATTTGGTATTTCTCTTTCTCCGCTTGGCTTGTTTCACTGAGCATAATACCCTCCAGCTCCATCCATGTTGCTGCAAATGATTGGATTTGTCCTTTTCTTATGGCTGAGTAGTATTCCATTGTGTATATGTACCACATCTTCTTTATCCATTCATCTATTGATGGACATTTAGGTTGCTTCCAATTCTTGGCTATTGTAAATAGTGCTGCAATAAACATAGGGGTGCATCTGTCTTTCTCAAACTTGATTGCTGCGTTCTTAGGGTAAATTCCTAGGAGTGCAATTCTTGGGTCAAATGGTAAGTCTGTTTTGAGCATTTTGATGTACCTCCATACTGCTTTCCACAATGGCTGAACTAACTTACATTCCCACCAGCAGTGTAGGAGGGTTCCCCTTTCTCCACAGCCTCGCCAACATTTGTTGTTGTTTGTCTTTTGGATGGCAGCCATCCTTACTGGTGTGAGGTGATACCTCATTGTAGTTTTAATTTGCATTCCTCTGATAATTAGCGATGTGGAGCATCTTTTCATGTGTCTGTTGGCCATCTGTATTTCTATTTTGGAGAACTGTCTGTTCAGTTCCTCTGCCCATTTTTTAATTGGGTTATTTGTTTTTTGTTTGTTGAGGCATGTGAGCTCCTTATATATTCTGGACGTCAAGCCTTTATCGGATGTGTCATTTTCAAATATATTCTCCCATACTGTAGGGATCCTTCTTGTTCTATTGATGGTGTCTTTTGCTGTACAGAAGCTTTTCAGCTTAATATAGTCCCACTTACTCATTTTTGCTGTTGTTTTCCTTGCCCAGGGAGATATGTTCAAGAAGAGGTCACTCATGTTTATGTCTAAGAGGTTTTTGCCTATGTTTTCTTCTAAGAGTTTAATGGTTTCATGGCTTACATTCAGGTCTTTGATCCATTTTGAGTTTACTTTTGTATATGGGGTTAGACAATGGTCCAGTTTCATTCTCCTACATGTAGCTGTCCAGTTTTGCCAGCACCACCTGTTGAAGAGACTGTCATTTCGCCATTGTATGTCCATGGCTCCTTTATGAAATATTAATTGACCATATATGTCTGGGTTAATGTTTGGATTGTCTAGTCTGTTCCATTGTTCTGTGGCTCTGTTCTTGTGCCAGTACCAAGTTGTCTTGATTACTATGGCTTTATAATAGAGCTTGAAGTTGGGGAGTGAGATCCCCCCTACTTTATTCTTCTTTCTCAGGATTGCTTTGGCTATTTGGGGTCTTTGGTGTTTCCATATGAATTTTTGAATTATTTGTTCCAGTTCATTGAAGAATGTTGCTGGTAGTTTCATAGGGATTGCATCAAATCTGTATATTGCTTTGGGCAGGATGGCCATTTTGACAATATTAATTCTTCCTAGCCATGAGCATGGGATGTGTTTCCATCTGTTAGTGTCCCCTTTAATTTATTTTAAGAGTGACTTGTAGTTTTCAGAGTATAAGTCTTTCACTTCTTTGGTTAGGTTTATTCCTAGGTATTTTATTCTTTTTGATGCTATTGTGAATGGAGTTGTTTTCCTGATTTCTCTTTCTGTTGGTTTATTGTTAGTGTATAGGAAAGCCACAGATTTCTGTGTGTTGATTTTGTATCCTGCAACTTTGCTGTATTCTGATATCAGTTCTAGTAGTTTTGGGGTGGAGTCTTTAGGGTTTTTTATGTACAGTATCATGTCATCTGCAAATAGTGACAGTTTAACTTCTTCTTTACCAATCTGGATTCCTTGTATTTCTTTATTTTGTCTGATTGCCGTGGCTAGGACCTCCAGTACTATGTTAAATAACAGTGGAGAGAGTGGGCATCCCTGTCTAGTTCCCGATCTCAGCGGAAATGCTTTCAGCTTCTCGCTGTTCAATATAATGTTGGCTGTGGGTTTATGATATATGGCCTTTATTATGTTGAGGTACTTGCCCTCTATTCCCATTTTGCTGAGAGTTTTTAACATGAATGGATGTTGAACTTTGTCAAATGCTTTTTCAGCATCTATGGAGATGATCATGTGGTTTTTGTCTTTCTTTTTGTTGATGTGGTGGATGATGTTGATGGACTTTCGAATGTTGTACCATCCTTGCATCCCTGGGATGAATCCCACTTGGTCATGGTGTATGATCCTTTTGATGTATTTTTGAATTCGGTTTGCTAATATTTTGTTGAGTATTTTTGCATCTACGTTCATCAGGGATATTGGTCTGTAGTTTTCTTTTTTGGTGGGGTCTTTGCCTGGTTTTGGTATTAGGATGATGTTAGCTTCATAGAATGAGTTAGGGAGTATCCCCTCCTCCTCTATTTTTTGGAAAACTTTAAGGAGAATGGGTATTATGTCTTCCCTGTATGTCTGATAAAATTCCGAGGTAAATCCATCTGGCCCGGGGGTTTTGTTCTTTGGTAGTTTTTTGATTACTGCTTCAATTTCATTGCTGGTAATTGGTCTGTTTAGATTTTCTGTTTCTTCCTGGGTCAATCTTGGAAGGTTTTATTTTTCTAGGAAGTTGTCCATTTCTCCTATGTTTCCCAGCTTGTTAGCATATAGGTTTTCATAGTATTCTCCAATAATTCTTTGCATTTCCGTGGGGTCCGTCGTGATTTTTCCTTTCTCATTTCTGATACTGTTGATTTGTGTTGACTCTCTTTTCTTCTTAATAAGTCTGGCTAGAGGCTTATCTATTTTGTTTATTTTCTCGAAGAACCAGCTCTTGGTTTCATTGATTTTTGCTGTTGTTTTATTCTTCTCAATTTTATTTATTTCTTCTCTGATCTTTATTATGTCCCTCATTCTGCTGACCTTAGGCCTCGTCTGTTCTTCTTTTTCCAATTTCGATAATTGTGACATTAGACCATTCATTTGGGATTGCTCTTCCTTTCTTAAATATGCTTGGATTGCTATATACTTTCCTCTTAAGACTGCTTTTGCTGTGTCCCACAGAAGTTGGGGCTTAGTGTTGTTGTTGTCATTTGTTTCCATATATTGCTGGATCTCCATTTTGATTTGGTCATTGATCCATTGATTATTTAGGAGCGTGTTGTTAAGCCTCCATGTGTTTGTGAGCCTCTTTGCTTTCTTTGTACAGTTTATTTCTATTTTTATGCCTTTGTGGTCTGAAAAGTTGGTTGGTAGGATTTCAATCTTTTGGAATTTTCTGAGGCTCTTTTTGTGGCCTAGTATGTGGTCTATTCTGGAGAATGTTCCATGTGCACTTGAGAAGAATGTATATCCCGCTGCTTTTGGATGTAGAGTTCTATAGATGTCTATTAGGTCCATCTGCTCTACTGTGTTGTTCAGTGCTTCCGTGTCCTTACTTATTTTCTGCCCGGTGGATCTATCCTTTGGGGTGAGTGGTGTGTTGAAGTCTCCTAGAATGAATGCATTGCAGTCTATATCCCCCTTTAGTTCTGTTAGTATTTGTTTCACATATGCTGGTGCTCCTGTGTTGGGTGCATATATATTTAGAATGGTTATATCCTCTTGTTTGACTGAGCCCTTTATCATTATGTAGTGTCCTTCTTTATCTCTTGTTACTTTCTTTGTTTTGAAGTCTATTTTGTCTGATATTAGTACTGCAACCCCTGCTTTCTTCTCACTGTTGTTTGCTTGAAATATGTTTTTCCATCCCTTGACTTTTAGTCTGTACATGTCTTTGGGTTTGAGGTGAGTTTCTTGTAAGCAGCATATAGATGGGTCTTGCTTTTTTATCCATTCTGTTACTCTGTGTCTTTTGATTGGTGCATTCAACCCATTAACATTTAGGGTGACTATTGAAAGATATGTACTTATTGCCATTGCAGGCTTTAAATTCGTGGTTACCAAAGGTTCAAGGTTAGCCTCTTTAGTATCTTACTGCCTAACTTAGCTCACTTATTGAGCTTTTATATACACTGTCTGGAGATTCTTTTCTTCTCTCCCTTCTTGTTCCTCCTCCTCGATTCTTCATATGTTGGGTGTTTTGTGCTGTGCTCTTTCTAGGAGTGCTCCCATCTAGAACAGTCCCTGTAAGATGTTCTGTAGAGGTGGTTTGTGGAAAGCAAATTCCCTCAGCTTTTGTTTGTCTGGGAATTGTTTAATCCCACCATCATATTTGAATGATAGTCGTGCTGGATACAGTATCCTTGGTTCAAGGCCCTTCTGTTTCATTGTATTAAATATATCATGCCATTCTCTTCTGGCCTGTAGGGTTTCTGTTGAGAAATCTGACGTTAGCCTGATGGGTTTCCCTTTATAGGTGACCTTTTTCTCTCTAGCTGCCTTTAACACTCTTTTCTTGTCCTTGATCTTTGCCATTTTAATTATTATGTGTCTTGGTGTTGCCCTTCTTGGATCCTTTCTGTTGGGTGTTCTGTGTATTTCCGTGGTCTGTTCGATTACTTCCTCCCCCAGTGTGGGGAAGTTTTCAGCAATTATTTCTTCTAAGATACTTTCCATCTCTTTTCCTCTCTCTTCTTCTTCTGGGACCCCTATAATACGGATATTGTTCCTCTTAGATTGGTCACACAGTTCTTTTAATATTGTTTCATTCCTGGAGATCCTTTTGTCTCTCTCTATGTCAGCTTCTATGCGTTCCTGTTCTCTGATTTCAATTCCATCAATGGCCTCTTGCATTCTATCCATTCTGCTTATAAACCCTTCCAGAGTTTGTTTCATTTCTGCGATCTCCTTTCTGGCATCTGTGATCTCCTTCCGGACTTCATCCCATTACTCTTGCGTATTTCTCTGCATCTCTGTCAGCATGTTTATGATTCTTATTTTGAATTCTTTTTCAGGGAGACTGGTTAGGTCTGTCTCCTTCTCTGGTGTTGACTCTGTGATCTTTGTCTGCCTGTAGCTTTGCCTTTTCATGGTGATAGGAATAGTCTGAAGAACTGGGACGAGTGACGGCTGGAAGGACTTCCTTTCTTGTTGGTTTGTGGCCCTCCTCTCCTGGGAGAACAGCGACCTCTAGTGGCTTGTGTTGCGCAGCTGCGCGCAGACAGGGTTTCTGCTTCCTGCCGGCTGCTATGGAGTTAATCTCCGCTGTTGCTGTGGGCGTGGCCTGGCTCGGGCAGCTACTCCAAAATGGTGGAGTCGCGTTGGAGCAGGAGCGGCTGGGAGGCTATTTATCTCCGTAAGGGGCCTCCCTGCTCCCTGCAGCCCAGGGGTTAGGGTGCCCAGAGATCCCGGATTCCCTACCTCTGGATTAAGTGACCCGCCCTGACCCTTTAAGACTTCCAAAAAGCACCCGCCAACACAAAACAACGCCCACCAAAAAAAAAAAGAAAAAAAAAATTTTTTAATTAAAAAAAAAAGTTTTTAATTAAAAAAAAAAAAAAAACGGTGGTCATTCGTTTTTCTTTATTCTCCGGTGCCAGCCTCAGGCCTCTGCTCACCGGTCTTTCTGCCCTGTTTCCCTAGTATTGGGGTCCTTATCCCTTTAAGACTTCCAAAAAGCGCTCGCCAAAACAAAACATCAAAAAAGCAAAAAAAAAAAATGGTCGCACGCTTTTCTTATGTCCTCTGTCGCCCAGCCTCCAGTGCCCGCTCACTGTTCTTGCTGCCCTGTTTTCCTAGTATCAAGCGCCCTGCACTCTGGCCCGGATGGCTGGGGCTGGGTGTTCGGCAGTCGTGGGCTCTGTCTCCCTCCCGCTCTGCCTGCTCTTCTCCCGCCGGTAGCTGGGGGGAGGGGCGCTCGGCTCCCGCGGCGCGGGGGCTTGTATCTTACCCCCTTCGCGAGGCGCTGGGTTCTCTCAGGTGCGGATGTGGTCTGGATATTGTCCTGTGTCCTCTGGTCTTTATTCTAGGAAGGGTTGTCTTTGTTATATTTTCATAGATATATGTTGTTTTGGGAGGAGATTTCCGCTGCTCTACTCACGCCGCCATCTTCCGCCCCTCTCTCATCTTTCATTCTTGAGTTTGAGAGTTTGTTCTTTCTCTTTTACTCTTGATTGGTGTAACTCAGAGGATAGAAAACCTTTTTTTCTGTAAAGGATCAGATACTAAATATTTTTAGTTTTGTGGGCTAGATGGTCACTTTCACAACTATTCAGTTCTGCTATTGTATCACAAAAGCAGCTATAGGCAATGTATAAGTGAGTGTGCTCTGTTCCAATAACACTTTATTTATAAAAACAGGTCTTCAAGCTTTTATTTACTGACCACTAGTCTAGCCAATGGTTTTCAATGTTTTTCAATCTTTTTAGAGGGCCAAATTTTGATTTCATTGACAATCTAGTATTTTTCTGCTTTTTAAAATTTTGTTTATTTCTGCTTGAATCTTTATTTCTTTTTCTTCTTCACATTTTGTGCTTAGTTTGATCTTGCTCTTCTAATTTCTTAAGGTGCAATCTTAGATGCTTAATTTGAAACCTTTATTTTTGACTGGTATTGACATGTAGAGCTAAAAATAGCCCCATAAATTTTCATGTTTTTTTCCATTTTCACTGTTTCATATGCTTTCTACTTTTCCTTTTGATTTTTCAATTTTATTACTTCAATTTTGATTTCTACTTTCCCAATTGATTTTTCTTTGATTAATCAATTATTTTAAAATGTGCTTAGTGTATAAATGTCTGGTTATTTTTCAGATTTCATTTGCTGTTTTATATTCTATTGTTATCAGAGAATTGCCTTTTTATAATTTAAAACTGTTCAAATTTGTTTCAAAATTTTTTATGGCCTAAAATATAATATCCCACCATGGGAATATACCATGTTCTCTTGAAAATAATGTGTATATGGGTACAATCATTAGTTGAAGTGTTCTGTGTATGTAATTTAGGTCAAGTCAGTTGATAGTGTATTAATTATTGAGAGTGGAGATGCAAAGTCATTTCTATAATTTTTGAAAATGTTTATTTTTTATAAAGCTCTGTCAGTTTTTTATTATATGTATTTTGAGATTAGATGCATATGTATCTCTAATTCTTACATCTTACTGATGTATTGACCTTTTTGTTATCATTTGGGAATGTCTTTCTTTGATTTTAGTGACATTTCTTGTATTAAAGTATTTTACTCTGATATTAATATAGTCATTTTACCTGTTTTATATTTATGCTTGCCTGGTATATGTTTTCCCATCTTTTTTACTATTTGTGCCTTAGAATCTAATGTGTGATTCTTGTAGACAGTATACAATTGATCTTACTCTTTTATCCAGTCTGACAATCTCTGCCTTTGATTGTGGTGTTTCAACCATCCACAGTTAATGCAATTATTTTTATAGTTTATTTATTTGTCTTATCACTATATATTTTTTATGCCTTCAGTCTTTTTAGAGCCCCTGTTCCTCCATCCCTGTCTTCCCTTTGTGTTAAATATGTTTTTGTAGTATTTAAATTTCTCTGTTGTCATCTTTTACTATCTATTTTGAGTTTTTTTTCTGTTGGTAGTTTCTCTAGGGATTACGTTCAAAATTAATATAATCTTGTTCAGAAAACTACAAACTTATTTTTGTGAACTATAAACTTTAATATAGCCCATTTTTCCTTCTCTTGTGTTATTATTGCCATATATGTTCCATTTACATATGTTAGAATCCAAAATTACAGTGTTATAATTATTTCCTACATAATCTTATGTCTTTTAGAGAAGAAATGTAAAAAAATATATAGTCTTTACCCACATGCTTGCCATTTCTGGTGTCTTCATTTCTTTTTGTGGATTTGAATTGGATTTTCCATCTGCCATCATGTTCTTTCAGCTTGAAGAACATCCTTTATTATTTATTGCAAGGCACATCTGCTAGCAATTAATTTTTAAGTCCTTGTCTATACTGGAATGCTTTTGCTTTTCCTTCTTTTCTGAAGAATAGTTTTGCTTTATATGTAATTGTTGAGAGTAGTTTTCAACACTCTGACTATGTCATACCATTGCCTTCTGGCCTCATTTCTTTCCTTCATCTTGGGCTAATGTCTTCCATTAACCAAACTCAACCAGAAGATAGCAAAAAGGCAGTCCATTGATGAAGTCCAAAGAGGTCAACCTCCTGGAAGACCAAGCAGAAAAGAGAAGGTAGAGAGTTGATAAGGAAGAGCTAATAGAAGATATTCTGCTCACTCACCTTCATTAATTTAAAAATCCCATTAATTTTGTCTACAAAAATGTTTACTTCATGTCTTATTTTCCTCATTCTTCTCTACCACTTAGTCCATGTCTTTATTGTCTCTTAGTTATATAGACGGAAATGATCTCTGTCCTTTCAGATTCCCCTTATGTATATATTGCTACCAGTTAAGCTGGAGTTTGGTCTTGAGTCTTCTGACATCAAATTCTTTCCCCATTCTCCCCTTCCACACATTTATATTTTTCAGAAATAAAAGAATATTTTTTTCTTTTATTAATCTGAAGTATGAAGTTGAGAGAAAAAAGTCTTTTCCTCATTTTCAGCTCTTGAAATTCACATATAGATTTTTACCCCATCTTCTCATCTGGATTTTCATTTTTAAAATTTGAACATTTGTCAAAAAATTTCAGTGGAAAGACAGAATCCTGCTTCTTTATCTTGGACTTGAGGGCCACATGGTGAAATAATTTTGCTAGGCCAGGCTGTTCTTTGGTTGTTTTTGTTCATAGAATTTGTATAGATTGAAATGCAGCTGCAAGTGTATTAGCTATTTTCTGTTGCTTACTTTTCAAGATTTTTATTGTTTGGATGAAAAATAGTATTTCAAAACCTGGCAGTATATTGACAAAAACAAAGGAGTTCTTTTTGTAATTCTCTTTTTGAAAAACTATGTCTTTAAAAGACAAAGATTGCTTCTGTTATGTCTATTCACATGTATTTTCAACAATAGATTTATTGACAGCTCTTAGATAAGGTTTAATTCTCTACCCTCCCTAATTTATCATGATGCACACTTTTCTGCATGAAAAGAGGCAGAGTAGACTCCTGTAAGTGAACACATAATATGGAGGTGTCCTAGGTGTATGGGAAAGAATTTGACCTTTTGCTACTAATCCATGCCAAGTGCAGGTTCTTTTTTTTAAGCAATAAAATGGCCTTGAGAGTGCAAGCCTGCCCCTTCAAACCAGTGTTTTATGGAGCTGCCTTGTGTTAAGGCCCATGAACTTGGAATAGACAGCTGAGTGGGATAATCCCTGAATCTTCCAAATTATGTTTTAACTCGGTCTTCCTCATGGTGCTTCTTGGCTGCTTATTAAGGAGCATAATTGGAAATGGCTCTTTATTGTTAAGCCTCCTTTCTCCTCTTTGCAGTTTCCTCCCTCTCTTTTTGTGTCTCTCTTCCCCCTTCTTCCTCACCAAAAGAAACAAGTCTTTGCTGACGTTTCTGAGTTGAGAATGGCACATCGTTACAAATTTGTTTCCTGTATCATTCCTGGCAAACTCATTACAAAGTAATCGTGGCCCTCACTCAAGTGTACTTCCTTTGGGACCAATAGCTGTAAATAAAGAAGCGCTGCAAGCTGGCTGATAAGTTGTTCTGAAGATAGCGGTGCCTTTTAGCAGAATGTTTGACCTTTTTTATATTGCCTCAGGCCTGTCTAAGACCATCCAGGTCTATTTCTCATCTTAAAAATTCTCTGTAGGAAAACTCAGTGTGTGGCTTAAGGAGATCTTCAAATTGTTTAACGTCTCTCTTTCGTGCCTTTTTTTTCCTTATGATAATTGTAGTTAAGATGCGTAATCTCCCTAACATTTTGCAAAATGGATTTTTCTTCTTCCAGTAATATACTTTTCATCGACATTGGAAGCAACATACTGAATATTTTATTAAGTCTAAATGTATAGGGCAGGAGAGGTAATAGTACTTTCAAACGTATGAAGAGAAAGAACATTTTATAAAATTTGAAAATTACTTTGGAGCTAATAAAACTCTCAAGCTTTATTATTTATTCTTACATCAAGGTAATTGTCAGTTTTCATTTGAGTGGCTATGTAGAACCTCTTCAATACATTTTTCTCTTCCCTGTTTCTGTAAACATCTTATTGAACCACAAAATGGGGTTTCAGGAAATATCATTTCACCTTGGGGAATATAGTTATAGATATTAAGAAGTCAAATGTTAAGCCCATTTAATAGAACCTCTATAGTGTCATACCCTTGAGTTCTTATTTGATACCTGCAAACTATTTAAGAATTTGGGCTTTTGGTTTCCGAGATGGACTTAACCAAATTTTCTGTTAGTGAACAGTGCTTCTGATAGTACTTTGAGAAAGTAGAAAGCTTCATGGGTTTAAAACTCTCTATAACAGCATTGCAATCAGGACAGCAGATTCCTTGTTGGTAGATAAATGTATTGTATCCATCTAAGATTCAGCATTGTTTTCCTCTTTCATAAAAATAGTGTCAAACATATATATTGCAAGAGATATTTTTGAAATCTCCAATCAGCTCAAATTTCCACCAAAATATGTTCAGAGACTCTTAGAATATTATTTTACTACTATTATTAGTAGTCTTTACTATATGTGGAAAGAGGCATTTTTCTGGATTTAATGCTTTTATTTAAGAGACAGAAATTAAATTTCAGTATTCTTCTAAATTGTGAATCATGATTGTCACACATATTTTATATATGTTCCAATCTTGTACAAAGAAAAAATTAGTGGTTATTGAGTATTTCCTTTTGAATAATCCAAGGATACCTCAAACTTGACTTTTCTAAAAAATTTTCTTCATATCTTCTTTTCTTCCTGTACCACCTTGTACAATTAATACATTGTTAATATAATCAACAAGCTGAAACACTCATCTTGTCACCCTGAACTAAGTCCCTTACTCTCTTGTGGTTGATATAAATTAATGTAGTTAGCTAGATAATGTATGTTCATCCCACTCCCCTTCTGATAACAGGTTGCATATCTTAGACTAAGTGTGTCAGAAGATAACTAGGGTGAGTTACGCTATCCTAAACATTAGATTGGTTTGCAGGGTGGGCATATGACCTGTGTTTGGGACAATCAGAACCTTCAAGAGTTTTTTATTTTTTAAAACTATTGTAGATAGGGAGAGAGGCACTTTCTTGCCTTCAGGGTTATGTAGCTGAAATAATATGATTTTGGGTTTTCTGTGGCCATGTTGCTCCTTTGTACAGAATAAGCTTGTTTACAACAGAAGAGAATTAGTGAGCAAACACCAGTGAGAGATGTAAGAGAAGGTAAACAACATTTAAATTCCCTATACCAATCCCTGAGGTCCTTAATTTGTGCTGGTTTTTGAATTTGTTTGTTTGTTTGTTTCTGAGAGCTCCTAATTTTTGCTTAAGCTAATGAGTTGATCTTCTGTCACTTGTAACTCAGAAAGATTTGACCATTGAATTTATTCAAACAAAAAGGAAAATGATTATATTTTAGAAATTTGTTAACATCCCTTTCTTTTCATTCATTCTGCCACTGCTTTGGTTTAGGCTCTATCATCTCATACCTAGACTGCCTGCCATTTCTTACTCCTACCTGACCACTTATTCTTCTATTATACTAAATGAGCTATAATTTTAAGCATTTTAATGCATCAACTTCTTGTTTAATTTGTTTAATGTCACTTCAGTCCCAATTACTAGGCATGGCTTATAAGGTCCTTTAAAAATCAGAGTATCTCATCTTCCATCTTTTTTTTCTATATATTATTCTTATCTCTAACCATACCAAAAATATTGCAACTTTTTAATTGTGGCAATCCATTTCACTTATCTGATTTTATGCACATTTTCCCCTTTACCTAGAATTCTGCCATCCCCTAATCCCAATCCTATCAATCTGGTAAGCTTCCACTACCCCTAGAGGGTCAGTTGTTCTCTACACAGAATTAATTATTCTACCATTGGTGTTATCATACTTACTTCATTGTATTTATAGTGATTTCCTTATGTCTCTCTACCAGTTCTCACCAGCCTCCAGACTATGAGCTTTGACTGTGAGACTGTCTTGGTCATCATTATGTTCCCAGCACCAAATAGGATACTTATTTCTGTTTCTCAGACATTACCTATCTAGTGTGTATAGATTATTGTTCAGCACATATTTCTTTCTTTCACTCTCCCACTGTAGGTAGGGTATACTTCCTTCCTTGATTTAGGGTGTAGTCATTTGACTTTCTTTGGCCATTGGAATGACTCTAAGAGTGGATTTAAATGTGTTTTGTGTAATTTGGGTGGGCGTTAGCATGCTGATAATTTTCCGTGAGAATAGGTAGATGAGAGAGACATGTGGAGCATACCTTGATTCAAGCACAGCTGAGAGCTAAGCCCAGTATACCTGCAGCCTAAAGAATAGCTGCCCAGTCTAGTACAGATCAGCCAAGTCACAGTCTGCAAATCTATGAGCTTACAAATAAATGTAACCATGTAAACCATGGAGACTTGAAGTAATTTATTTTGCTAACAGACACATGTTCATTCTATAGATTTGAAAGGAACTGTAGCCAGAAAACTTATGACATAAACTTTGCATTTATTATCACTTGCTAAGCTTAAAGTGCTCCACCAAATGTTACAGGAGTGGCAAAGATTAATGCAGAGAGATACATATATTAACATAGTTGTATCTTTCCTGTAAGGTAAAGTAAGCATTAGCCTGGAGCCTAACATGTACAGGAGCTTCACATGATTAAGTCCATTATATTCTGAAAGGAGGAAATAATGTTATTTTGCTAAGAAAATAATAAAAACGAATGCTTATAATCATTTCTTTTCTTTCATTCTCTCCTATTCTATCCCTTTGTCTCTCTCCCTCTTGGGGATTCTAAATGTTTTTGTCTTCTCAGGCTACCATAACAAAATACTCATAGACTGCATGGTCTAAACAACAGAAATTTATTTCCTCACAGTTCCTTAGGCTGGGAAGTCCAAGATCAAAGTTCCAGCATGGTTCAGTCTCTGGTGAGGGCTCTCTTCCTGGCTTGCAGATGGCCCCCTTCTCACTATGTCCTCACATAGTGTTTTCTTGGTGTGTGCGCACAGAGAGAGAAGGGGAGAGAGAGAGAGAACAGAAGTGTGAATAAGCATGAGCAAGAGCTCTCTGGTTTCCCTTCTTATAAGGATGTTAATCATATCAGATCAGGGCCCTACCCTTATGACTTCACTCAATGTTAATTACTTTCTCATAGTTCCTATGTCTAAGTACAGACCCATATGATATCAACATATGAATTTGGGTGGGGGAGGACACAAACATACAGTCCATAACAATAAGTAACAAGAGTAACCTATTTTTGTCCCATAAACTAGATTAGGTTCTCTATTGTATGCTTCTGATACCAGATATATATATATATATATCCTTCATAACTCTTATCACACTCAAAGTGATTCAGTTAATATTTATCTTTTCTAAGAAAGTGTCAAGTCTAAGGATAGGGACTGTGTTTGAAATGTTCACTGTCATATCCTCAATCATTATATGTTGACCCACAGTTTATACTCAATAAATATTTGCAAGTAAGTATTTCATGAAATATAGAGGTTGGTTAACAAACAAGAAAATTAAGATGTTTCATACATAGCTTTCACCTACTTTCAGGAAGTATTTCTTGAACATTTCCATTAGAGATAAGAGCAAAGGAAAGTGACTCATAGTGTTTGGGACCTAGAGTGGAACTTCTTTTATGAGTTACACCACTCAATCCTCCTTTCATGGGCTACTTGGTAAAAATACTAAAGATGAGGATTGGCTTAAAGATGGCAGTGTGAGAGGTGAGACAAAAACCTCCTCCCCAAATCATACATAATATGAAAATATAGCAAAAACAACTGATTCTGAGAGAGCAATAGGGAAGAAGCTGAGACAGCCAGCCTACACCTGGGGAAAAGAGCAGAACTCATGGAAAAGGGTAAAGTACCAAAGCCACCATCTGGTGGGACCCAAGCCCTTCCCCCACCCCAGATTACCAGCAGGAGGAAGAGAAATGGAGCAGGGAGGTGGTGGAGGCCTAGGATTGTTGAACCCTAGTCCTAGAGATTTGCTCTGGGAGCATGAACCTATATTACTTGGTGCTCTGGTGATTAGTGGGGTTTGAAAGCTAAGACAGGTGGAATACTTGGAGAGACTGAGATTCCAGCCATTTGTGGAGAACACGTACCCAAAACCAGCCCCTCTGGGACAAAAGAAAGGGTGACACTTTGAGAGACCTCCAAACAGTGAGAGGGCTGCTATAGGGGAAAGAATTGCCCAGAGAGTTTGCTACTCAGCAGAAGGGACAGGTGGACAAAATTGTCTTGGTGCACTCAGCTCAGCAGGTTGGGAACTTTCAGGAGCTTCAGGTGCTCCAACCCCCTGGCTGGCAATGCAGCTCTGAGGTCCCCCACTGTGATATGCAGGGCCCCTTCCTCTCAGCTGGCACTGGCTCACAAACCAGCTGTGCCCACCATAGCACCAGGTCAGCCAGAGGGCAGCCCCACATATGGGAGCTATAAGTGCTTAGTATAGAGGCTCCTCCCTGCACACCTGGCCCACTGGCCCTGGCAGTGGAGGCAGTCACTGCAGCCAGGAAGCAGAAAAGAGCTATTTCCTCCATGGCAGGTATGGGCACAATGCACCTGAGAGCCCTGCCATTGCTCCAGGTTCTGAGAAGCTCCAGAGAGTAGAGCTTCTGGGTAATAGAGAGTGCTGCCTGCACCAAGTTATTTTTACAAATATGAAATATCAAAAGAACCTGGTACAAATCAAAATCTCACAAACACAAGGAAGAGGGCCAAATGAAACTGAACTCAGCAATCTTCCTGAAACAGAGTTCAAAAAAAAAAATTATAATCATGCTTATGGAGGTACAGAAAAATATTCAAGACGTCAGGGAGGAATTCAAGAAAGAGATAGAAACTTTGAAAAATACAGAATCTGAAATGAAACATACAATGGAGGGATTTAAAATCAGAGTAGATGAAGTAGTGGAGATGGTATCTGAAACAGAAATTAGAGAAAAGGAATACAAAGAAGCTGAGGCACAGTGAGAAAAAAGGATCTCTAGGAATGAAAGAATATTGAGAGAACTGTGTGACCAATCCAAATGGAACAATATTCACATTATAGAAGTATCAGAAGGAGAGGAGAAAGAAAAGGGGATAGAGTGTCTTTGAGGAGGTAATTGCTGAAAACTTCCCCAATCTTGACAAGGAGATAGTCTCTCAGGCCATGCAGGTGCACAGATCTCCCAACACAAGGGACCCAAGGAAGACAACATTGAGACATATAGTAATTAAAATGCCAAAGATCAAGGATAAGGACAGACTTTTAAAAGCAGCTGGAGAGAGAAAAAAGATCACATACAAAGGAAAACCCACCAGGCTATGATCAGACTTCTCAACAGAAACCTTACAGGCCAGAAGGGAGTGGCATGATATATTTAATGCAATGAAACAGAAAGGCCTTGAACCAAGAATAGTCTACCCGGCAAGATTATCATTTAAATTTGAAGGAGAGATTAAACAATTTCCAGATAAGCAAATGTTGAGAGGATTTACCTCACCAAAACGATCTCCACAGTGCATTTTGGAGGGACTGCTATAGATGGAAGTGTTCCTAAGGTTAAATAGCTGTCACCAGAGGTAATAAAAAGGGATAGACAAAGAGTACAGGATTGATACCTAATATATAGAGAATGGAGGAGGAAGAAAAGGAGGGGGAAAAAAAGAACCTTTAGATTGTGTTTGTAATAGCATACTGAGTTAAGTTAGACTGTTAGATAGTAAAGAAGCTGCCCTCTAACCTTTGGTAACCATGAAGCTAAAGCCTACAATGGCAATAAGTACATACCTGTCAATACTCATCCTAAATGTTAATTGTCTGAATGCACAAATCAAAAGACATAGAGTTACTGAATGGATATAAAAACAGGAACCATCTATATACTGCCTACAAGAGACTCACTTCAAACTCAAAGACATACACATACCAAAAGTGAAGAGATGGAAAATGATATTTCATGCAACTAATAGGGAGAAAAAAGCAGTAGTTGCAATACTTGTATCAGACAAAATAGACTTCAAACAAAGTCACAAGAGAAAAAGAAATACATTATATAATGATAAAGGGGTCAGTCCAACAAGAGGATATAACCATTAAAAATATCTATGCACCCAACAGAAGAGGATCTACATATGTGAAACAGATACTAACAGAAATAAAGGAGGAAATAGAATGCAATGCATTCATTTTAGGAGACTTCAACACACCATTCACTCCAAAGAACAGATCAACCAGACAGAAAATAAGTAGGAGACAGAAGCACTGAACAACACATTAGAAGAGATGGACCTACTAGACATCTACAAACACTCCACTCAAGTGGAGGATACACATTATTCTCAAGTGCACATGGAATATTTTCAAGAAGTGTTCATATACTAGGCCACAAAAGAGCCTCAGCTAATTCAGAATCATTGCAATTGTACCAACTACCTTCTGAGACCACAAAGATATGAAACTAGAAATTAATTTTGCAAAGAAAATCAAAAAGCCCAAAAATGCATGGAGGATTAATAACATGCTCCTAAATAATCAGTCGATCAATTGCCAAATAAAAACAAAGGTAAAGCAATATATGGAGACAAATGACAATAATAACTCAACATCACAAAAATCTGTGGGACACAGTGAAGGCCATGCTAAGAGGAAAGCATATTGCAATACAGGCTTACCTCAGGAAAGAAGAACAATTCTATATGTTCAGTCTAAACTCACAATCAATGTAACCACAAAAAGAACTACAAATGAGGCCCAAAGTCAGTAGAAGGAGGGACATAATAAAGATCAAAGCAGAAATAATTAAAAAGTAAAATAATAAAACAATAGAAAAAATCAGTGTACCAGGAGCTGGGTCTTCAAGAAAGTAAACAAAATAGATAAACCCATAGCCAGATTTACCAAGAAACAAAGAGAATCTACACACATAAACAGAATCAGAAATGAGAAAGGAAAAGTCACGACAGACACCACAGAAATACAAAGAATTATTGGAGAATACTATGACAAATTATATGCTAAATGGATAACCTAGAAGAAATGGAGAACTTTCTAGAAAAATGCAACCTTCCAACACTGACCCAGGAAGAAACAGAAAATCTGAACAGAGCAATTACCGGCAATGAAATTGAATTGGTAATCAAAAAACTACGTAAGAACAAAACCCCTGGAACAGATGGGTTCACTGCTGAATTATAGTAAACATTTAGAGAGGACCTAATACTGGTTCTCCTAAAAACTTTACAAAAGTAGGAGGGAATACTTTAAACTCATTCTATGAGGCTAACATCACTCTTAATACCAAAACCAGGCAAAGACACCACACACACACAAAAATTACAGACCAATATCCCTGATGAACATAGATACAAAAATACTCAACAAAATGTTAGCAAACCGAATTCAAACATACATCAAAAAGATAATCCATCATGATCAGGTAGGATTTATTCCAGGGATGCAAGTATGGTACAATATTCAAAAATCCATCAACGTCATACACCACATCAACAAAAACAAAGACAAAAATCATATGATCATCCCCATAGATGCTGAAAAAGCATTCAACAAAATTCAACATCCACTCATCATAAAAACTCTCAACAAAATGGATAAAAAGGGCAAGTACCTCAACATAATAAAGGCCATATATGACAAAACCACAGCCAACGTCATACTTAATAGTGAGATGCTGAAAGCTTTTCCTTAAGATCTGGAACAAGACAAGGATGCGTACTCTCACCACTTTTATTCAACATAGTACTGGAGATCCTAGCTGTGGAAATCAGACAACACAAAGAAATAAAAGGCATCCACATTGGTAAGGAAGAAGTCAAACTGTCACTGTTTGCAGATGACATGATATTGTACATAAAAATCCCTAAAGAATCTACTCCAAAACTTCTAGAACTAATATCTGAATTCAGCAAAGTTGCAGGATACAAAATCAATACACAAAATATGTTGCATTCCTATATATTAACAATGAGCTAGCAGGAAGAGAAATCAGGAAGAAAGTTCCATTCACAATTGCATCAAAAAGAATAAGATACCTCAGAATTAACCTAACCAAGGAGGTACCTATATCCTGAAAACTACAAGACACTCTTGAGAGAAATTAAAGAAGCCACCAATAAATGGAAACATATCCCTTGCTCATGGATAGGAAGAATTAATATTGTCAAAATGGCCATCCTGCCTAAAGCAATCTACAGATTCAATGCAATCCCTATCAAAATACCAACGGCCTTCTTCTACAAACTGGAATAAATAGTTCTAAAATTCATTTGGGACCACAAAAGACCCCAAATAGCCAAAGCAGTTCTGAGAAGGAAGAATAAAGCAAGGGGGATACGTTCCCTGACTTCAAGCTCTACTACAAAATCACAGTAATGAAGACAGATTGGTACTGGCAAATGAACAGACTCACAGATCAATGGAACAGAATAGAGAGCCCAATATAAACCCAAGCATATATGGTCAATTAATATATGATAAATGAGCCATCAATATACAATGGGGAAATGACAGCCTCTTCAACAAGTGGTGTTGGAAAATAGGACATATACATATGAGAATGAAACTGGATTATTGTTTAACTCCAAACAAAAAAATAAACTTGAAATGGATTAAAGATCTGAATGTAAGTCATGAAACCATAAAACTCTTAGAAGAAAACATAGGCAAAAATCTCTTGAATATAAACATGAACAACTTTTTCCTGAGTGCATCTCTCAGGCAAGGGAAACAAGAAAAATGAACAAATGGGGCTACATCAAACTAAAAAGCATCTGTACAGCAAAGAACACCATCAGCACACCAAAAAACATCCTACACTTTGGGAGAATATAGTTGTAAATGACATCTGACAAGGGGTTAACATACAAAATATTTAATGAACTCACATGCCTCAACACCCAATAATCAAATAACCTGATTAAAGAATGGGCGGAGGATCTCAACAGAAATTTCTCCAAAAAAGAAATTCAGATGACCAACAGGCTCATGAAAAGATGCTCCACATCATTAATCATCAGAGATATGAAAATTAAAACCACAATGAGATATGACCTCACACCAGATAGGATGGCCACCATCCAAAAGACAAACAACAACAAATGTTGGCAAGGATGTGGAGAAAGGGGAACTCTCCTACACTGCTGGTGGGAATGTAAACTAGTTCAACCATTGTGGAAAGTAGTATGGAGGTTCCTCAAAAACTAAAAATAAAAGTACCATTTGACCCAGGAATTTCACTCCTAGGAATTCACCCTAAGAGTGCAGGAGTCCAGTTTGAAAAAGACATGCACCTCTATGTTTATAGCAGCACTATTTACAATAGCCAAGAAATGGAAGCAACCTACGTGTCCATCAGTAGATGAATGGATAAAGAAGATGTGGTACATATACACAATGGAATAGTATTCAGCCATAAGGAGAAAACAAATCCTACCATTTGCAACAACATGGATAGAGCTAGAGGGTATTATGCTCAGTGAAGTAAGCCAGATGGAGAAAGACAAGTACCAAATGATTTTCCTCATTTGTGCAGGATAACAGTGAAGCAAAACTGAAGAAACAAAACAGCATCAGACTCACAGACTCCAAGAAGAGACTAATGGTTACCAAAGGGGAGAGTTGGGGGATGTTGGTGCGTATGGTGGGAGAAGGGGATTGAGGGGTATTATAAATGGCACACATAGTGTGGGGAGGATCACGGGCAAGAGAGTGTAGCACAGAATAAACAACCCGTTACTCTGTGGCATCTTACTATGCTGATGGGTGTGGGGGTTACTTGGTGAATATGGATGAATGCAGTAACTACAATGGTTTTCATATGAAACCTTAATAAAAAAAAAAAGAATACTAAAGTCAAAAGGAAAAAGCCAAATTGGAAATATTGCAAGTCAATGAAAGATCTTACCCCCTTATTCCTACTCTACTCTCATTCCACTGACTGACAGATATTGGACTTTTCTGGTAAGCACTACTGATTCTGAGGCTTAGGCCTGGATGCCTGGTAGGTTATTCTGTTTCCTCTTCACTGAATGCTTGATGGTTTCCATGCATATAGAAGACACCATATACATGTGGTTGAATCAGTAGATGAAAACTCAATTTCATGGAGGTTAAGTAACTTTCCCAAGGTTGCACAGCTTCATCGGTGATAGAGTAGAAGCTTGAAACCAAGACTGACTCACTGCCAGAGTCCTTAACTGCTTTGCCATGTAATGGATATTAGAAGTGAGAAGTGAAGAAAGTGATATGAGTAGATGATGGGGAAAGATTAACTTTTGGAAATAATCTTGGAAGAGGTGGTGGTTGAACAAGGCCTTTAGGCTGTGCCAAGACAGTATTTGGTTGTGGAACAATAAATAAAACCATATAAAGAAACAGGAACTCCAATAATATGTAATGTTGAACAGGTATCTAAGGGCCAAATAAATTATAGAGGCTTTTTTGTAGCAGACTGATTTCACATTTCATTCTTTAGTCACCACTTAGGAGTTTGTTAGTATCGACTGACAGAGCAGATTGAAAAGCAAGAGACGTTGATGTGAGAATCTCTTTTTAGTGTTACAGTAGTTAGTGATCCTGTCATGGACCCAAGGTCACAAAGGTAATCAATGATAGATCCAGAGTTATAACCAGGTCTTCTGACTGTCATTCCAATCAATAGTCCATTCACTTAAAAATATGTGCCAGAAACCATTTTAATCTTAGAAGAATAACTTTGAAAATGTCACCCACCATTCAAATATCTATTTTTATTCATCATTGTATGATGAGATATGAAGTATTAATTATTCATCATGCGTTCAATGTTTAATGATTGGTTAATAGCTCCTACTATATTTCCAGGAAATCATCTTGTTTGTTTACTTGGAGAATCAATTCCTCTAGATCAAGATAAAAATATGTTCTTGACTCCAAGTCAGATTACACAACTCTCTCCATTTCCTAATGCCACAGAAGCCCAGGGCTGTAGGCAAGGGCTATTGTACAGTTTGTATGGCCTGAAGCTTTTATAATTTTAGAGGGTCTTATTTTAGAAAAATAGTACAAAGTTATAAGTATGAAATTATTCAGAATAAGGAAGAATATCACAATAAATTACTGGCACCTTGTGGATTCAGGGCACCATCTGCTGAAATCTCTAGGCTGTTTACCAGAAGTGCTTCAAAGTGAGGCTTGCTTTCCTTCTCTACCATAACTCACTGCAACTTCGTGCATTCACAAGGTTCCTTTTCCCTGAAGAACCTTGATGCCTAAGCCTCATTTGTTTCTCAGTAAATCTGCCTCTGGTTGGAAGGAAACTTTAGTTATCTTGTTCAGACCTACCAAATCATCATCCAACTCTTCAAGTTCTATATTGATGGATGCACTACAAAGACAGGCTCACTGTATTGTGGTGAAAGGAAATTTCAGCATTACTGTTTTTCATAATTGTTGCTGGTTTGCCCCTTCTTTCCTGTAAAAGTTAACCAAACATTTAAATTAAATTATCAAGTGAGGAGGAAGAGTTCCTTTAACCAACACCTGTGGATTCTATCTCTGTAATACTAATTCCTTCTTCTCGCTACTTGACATGAGTGCTCATCAACTTTTGCTTGGCCTATTACAATATATTCCTATGTGTTATTACTGCTTCTCTTTCAAGCTTTACCTTAGTCTCTCATTTTATGTTTATACTACCTCTAGATAAATGTTTTTTTAAACGAAATTTGACATGCTACTCGATTGCTTAAAACCTTCCAATGGCTGCCCATTTCCTTACCCTAATCTACCTCTTCAGCCCCATGTTCTGGCACTTCTTGAGTTATTGGACGCTGGCCATACTGGCAGTTCCCTGGCCTAGCTTTCCTGTCTCATTGCTCTGTGCTCTCACACCGTGTTCTTTCTGCCTTCCCCATTTGACATCTGGAAGACTCCTACTTATCATCTAGGTATAACTCAAGTACTTGTCAATTCAGATGACCCTTTACCAGTGTTGCAACCCCAAGTAAGGTTAGGTTTATTACTTCTGTGTCCCTATACAACTTTTTGCACATCTTGACTATGCTTCTTACCCTGTTTTATTATAGATACTTATTAGTTTTCCATGATTGATAGCTTATTTTATCCCTATTCACTACTTCTATGTACCAGGAATTATTCTCATTCTTCTGCATGTGTTATCTCATTTAATCCTTACAACAACTTTATGAGTTTACAGTATGGAACATTTGAAACACAGTATCTAGATGAAGGCCATAGAGCTAGTAATGAATAGAGCTGTGAACCCTGAATCTTATTCCAGAGTTTGTATTTTTTAAGCACTATTCTATACTAACAAGTTGGGAACAGTTATTACAGCTATTATTATATATAGTTGATCAAATAAGGTAGGTATATTATAATTTTGATACTTATTAAACACACAAAGTTTATCAAAATGTATCTCTTAATGAAATGAGACAAGCTACCCTTCCTTTAAAAAAAAGCCATTCTAAGGGGTGTGTAGTAGTATCTCACTGTGGTTTTAAAGTGCATTTCCTTGATGATGAATGGTGTTTAGACTCTTTTACATGCTTTTAAGTGCTCTTTGACTTTTCATATCTCTTTTCTTTTTCTAAGTGTTCAGATCTTTTGCTCAGTTTTGGTTGGTTTATTTGTATTAATGTTGATTTGTAGAGTTCTTTGTGTATTCTGAATATAAATCCTTTGTTCATGTGGCAAAATATCTTCTCCCACTATGTTACTTCCCTTTTTATTTCTTAATTGTGCCTTTCAAAGAGCTAAAGTTTTTTAAAATCCAATTTATCAATTTTTTTTTAGTATTTTATGTTTTTCGGTGGTCTGTTTAAGTCCACAAAGATTTTTCTGCTATGTTTTCTTCCACAAGTTTCATAATTTTAGATTGTACATTTAGATCTGTGATCTGTTTTGAGTTAGTTTTTCAATGTGAATTTAAGAGTGATATTCATTTTCAGCACTCTTTTTTGAAAAGTCTTTCATATTCTTATGGAGTTGCCTTGCAAGCCAATTGCTTATGTATGTGTGGTTTTATTTTTGGACTTTATTCTTTTTTAAAATTTATTTAAAATTTATTTTATTTTGGTATAATTTATATAAAATTACAGGAGCAACATTTCGGTTACTAGGTTCCCCCCATTATCAAGTCCCCACCACATACCCCATTATAGTCACTGTCGATCAGCGTAGTAAGATGCTATAGAATCACTACTTGTCTTCTCTGTGCTATACTGCCTTCCCTGTGCATCCCCCTCCACATTATGCGAGCTAATCATAATGCCCCTTTTTTCCCTTATCCCTCCCTTCTCACCCATCCTCCCCAGTCCTTTTCCCTTTGGTAACTGTTAGTCCATTCTCGGGTTCTGTGAGTCTGTTGCTGTTTTTGTTCCTTCAGTTTTTTTCTTTGTTCTTATACTCCACAAATGAGTGAAATCATTTGATACTTGTCTTTCTCCACATGGCTAATTTCACTGAGCATGATACCCTCTAGTTCCATCCATGTTGTTGCAAATCAGAGAAATGCAAATTAAAACCACAGTGAGATTCCACCTCACACCAGTTAGGATGGCCACCATCCAAAAGACAAACAACAACAAATGTTGGCGAGGATGTGGAGAAACGAAAACCCTCCTACACTGCTGGTGGGAATGTAAATTAGTTCCACCATTGTGGAAAGCACTATGCAGGTTCCTGAAAAAACTAAAAATAGAAATACCATTTGACCCAGGAATTCCACTTCTAGGAATTTACCCTAGGAATGCAGGAACCCAGTTTGAAAAAGGCATATGCGCCCCTATGTTTATCACAGCACTATTTACAATAGCCAAGAAATGGAAGCAACCAAAGTGTCCATCAGTAGATGAATGGATAAAGAAGATGTGGTACATATACACAATGGAATATTATTCAGCTGTAAGAAGAAAACAAATCCTACCATTTGGACTTTATTCTTTTCCATTGATGTATATACAGATATCCTTTTGAAATATCAAACTGTCTTGATTACTGTAATGTTTTAGCAGTTTTTGTTTTTGTTTTAAATTGCTTTGATTATACTAGGTTCTTTGCAATTTCTTGTATGAGTAGAATGAGCTTGTCAATTTCTAACAAAACTTCTGGGGTTTGATTGTGATTCTGTTGAATCTATATACTTCAACTTGAGAGAATTGCCATCTTAACAATTTTGAGTCTTTCATCCATGAACATATGGCATATATTCCCATTTATTTAGGTGTTATCAAATTCTCTCAGCAAATATTTTATAATTTTGTAATTTGTTTTAAGTCCAGGAAGACTTGGACATCTGTGGTTAGATTTATTTCTAGGTATTTTGTGATTTTGGTGTTACTGTGAATGGGATTCTTAAATTTTTGCTTTCCATTTTTTTTTTGTTTTGTTTTGTTTTTTTACTGATAATGCAATTGTTTGCTGCCAGTACACAGTACAATTGATTTTTGGATATTCACTCTGTATTCTGTGACCTTGCTGAATTTGTTAATTAATTCAGGTAGTTGTTTTCTAGATTTCTTGGGATTTCCTATTGAAACAGCATTATCATCTGTAAGTAAAGACAGTTTTATCTTCTTTCCTAATTTTTACACCTTTTATTTGTTTTTCTTGACTTATTGCAGTAGTTTGGCCCTCCAGAATGATGAATAGAAATGGTGAAAATGGACATCTTTCCCTTATTCTTGATCTCAGTGAGAAGCAACTCAACCTTATACCTTTAAGTATGATGTTATCTGTAGTTTCTGTCTTTTTAAAAGTATATGCCAGTTACCGGTAGTAGGGTGTTTCTTAACATTCTTAGTCTGAGGAATTTATTTATTTTTTAATTAATCATGAATGCCTGTTGGGTTTTGTCAATATAATTTTTGTATCTGAAATAATAATATGGTTATTATCCTTTATTCTATTAATTTAGTAAATTACTTTGCTGGATTTTCAAATATTAAAACAACCTTCTTTTCTTAGGTTAAATCTTATTTACCCCTATTTCACTAAGTTTATTTTACATGTATTTTTTGTGTGTGTGTGATGCTATTGTAAATGGAATTGTTTTCTTAATTTTATTTTGTGTTTATTCATCACTGGAGTTAACAATTGATTTTTATATATTGACTTGTATCCTGCAACTTTCCTGAAAATTTTTTTAGTTTAAATAACATACTGTATTTAAATAACTTTAGATTCCTTAGAATTTTCTATATAAAAGATCATGTCATCTGCAAATTGATGTAATTTTACTTCTTTTCCAATATGAATTCTTTTTGTTTCTTTATCTAGTCTCTTTGTCATGGCTAGAATTGCTGCTAACTTTTGAATAGAATTGGTGAAAGCAAACATACCTTCTTCCTGATCTTAGGGGGAAAGCTTTCAGCCTTTCACCATTAAGCATAGTGGTAACTGCTGGTTTTTGGGTTTCATTCTGTTCATTTGTCTTTCACTGTTTTTAATCATAAAAAGTGTCAAATATTGTGAAATGGGTTTTTTTGGACATTTATTGATATCATGTGGGTTTTTCCCTTTGTTTTATTAACGTGGCATTAATTAATTGATTTTCATATGTTGAACCAATATTGAATTTCTGGGATAAATCTCACTTGTTGTGGTGTATAATCGCGTCTATATATTCTTTTGATTTGTTATTATCTTGTTGAGGATTTTTTGGCCAACATTCATAAGGGAAATTTATCTGTAGTTTTCTTGTTATGCCCTTGATTTTAGTATCAAATTAATCCTGGGCTCAAAGAATGACTTTGTAAGTGTTCTCTCTTCTTCCTTTTTTGGAAGAGTTTGCTAAAGATTGGTATTAATTTTTCTTTAAACATTTTGTACAATTTACCAGTGAAGACATCTACACATGACTTCTCCTGGTGAGAAGTGTAGTCATTATTAAATCAGTACTACATTTGGGTTTTAGGTCTATTAATATATTCTTATTTCTTCTTTAGTCAGTTTTATGTGTGACTTTTTAGAATTTGGACAATTTTATCTAGATTATCTTATTTTTTGGAATACAATTATTTATATTATGCCTTCTCTTAAATTTCTGATTTTATGAATTTGAGTCCTCTCTTTTTTACTTAGCTAATATAGGTAAAGAGTTGTCTGTTGATCACTTTGAAGAACACTTTTTAGTTTTATTGATTTTCTTATTGTTTTTATATATTTCATTTATTTCCATTCATCTTAATTATTTCCTTTGTATTTCTGTGTAAGACTGCTTTCTGTGCATCCAAAGCTTATGGTTGGCTGTCATTTTGTTTTCATTTATGCCAAGATATTTTCTAACTTCTCTTGTGGTTTCTTCTTTGACCCTCTCAGTTATTTAGGAATATGTACATTTCCACATGTGTGAATTCTTTTGTTTGGATAAGAGGATTTGCATGATTTTCTTCGTTTTAATTTTATTTAGACTTGTTTATTGCTCTATCTTATGATCTTTCCTGAAGATATTCCTTGTGAACTTATGAAGAATGTGTATTTTGCTGCTGTTAGGTGGTGTGTTCTACATATTTATATTTGGTCTACATCAACCTGTATACTAAAATATGTTTATTTGATTATATGTACCTCAATATAAAAAAATCCATTCTGACATTTTTTGCCTTTAACTGGAGTCTTTAATCCATTTACATTTACTATGATCACTGATAAGCTCATTTTGCTGACTTTCGATGTTTTATGTCTTTCCCCCATCTATTCTTCCATAACTGCCTTCTTTTGTGTTAAATAGATATGATCTGGTGTACCATTTTAATTCCCTTGTTACTGATTTTAGTATTTTTTTAAATTTCTTTTCTTAGTGGTTATCCTAGGGATTTCAGTGAACTTAATTTAGCTGATATCAATATAGTCTGAATTAAATACCAAATTAATGATAATAGTATACATATATGTATATTTTCTTATGAATTACATTTGGATACATTATGCACATTTCATACAGGTTTATACTTATTGTTTTACGTGGTTGTCATTATCAGTGTGAGGAAAAAGTATTGACAAACATAAAGTATGTTATTTTTTTTATATTTACTTATGTCCTTATATTTATGGGTGTTCTTTATTTCTTCATGCAGACTTCAGTTGTGTTTTAGTCTCTTTAATTTCAGCCATAAGGACATCTCTCACTATTTGTTGCAGGAGATGTTGTTTTTTATCTGATAATGTTTTAATTTCTTCACTTTTTGAGAAGATTTTTGCTGTCTATCAGATTGCTGTTAGACAATATTTTCTCCTTTTTCTTTTGGTATCATTAATATACAATTACATCAGCAACACTGTGGTTACTAGAGTCCCGCCATTATTAAGCCCCCACCACATATGCCATTACAGTCAATATCCATCAGCATAGTAAGATGCTATAGAATCACTACTTGTCTTCTCTGTGCTGTACTGCCTTCCCCATGCTCCCCCCTACATTATGTGTGCTAATCGTAATGACCCATTTTCCCCTTATACCTCCTTTCACACCCACTGCCCCCAGTCCCTTTCCCTTTGGCAACTGTTAGTCCATTCTTGGGTTCTGTGAGTCTGCTGCTGTTTTGTTCCACCTGGCTTATTTCACTGAGCATAATAGCCTTCAGTTCTATCCATGTTGTTGTGAATGGTAGGATTTGTTTTCTTCTTGTGACTGAATAAGTATATGTTCCATTGTGTATATGTGTCACATCTTCTTCATCCATTCATCCATTGATGGACACTTAGGTTGCTTCCATTTCTTGGCTATTGTAAATAGTTCTGTGATAAACATAGGTGTGCATACGTCTTTTTCAAACTGCGCTGCTGCATTCTAAGGGTGGAATTCCTGGTTCAAATGGTATCTCTATTTCTAGTTTTTTGAGGAACCTTCATCATTCTGCTTTCCACAATGGTTGGACTTATTTACATTCCCACCAACAGTGTAAGAGAGTTCCCCTTTCTCCACATCCTTGCCAACATTTGTTGTTGTTGTTTGTCTTTTGGATGGTGGCCAACCTAACTGCTGTGAGGATATATCTCAGTGTGTTTTTAATTTGTATTTCTCTGATGATTAATTATGTGCAGCATCTTTTCATGTGCCTGTTGGCCATCTGAATTTCTTCTTTTGAGAAGTGTCTGTTCAGATCCTCTGCTATATTTTACTGGATTATTTGCTTTTTGTTTGTTGAGGTGTGTGAGTTCTTTGTATATTTTGGATGTCAACCCCTTATGGAATATGTCATTTATGGATATATTCTCCCATACTATAGGATATCTTTTTGTTCTATTGATGGTGTCCTTTGCTGTACGGGAGCTTTTTAGTGTGATATAGTCCTACCTTTTCATTTTTTATTTTGTTTCCCTTGCCTGGGGAGATATGTTCATGAAGAAGTTGCTCACGTTTATGTTCAAGAGACTTTGCCTATGTTTTTTCTAAGAGTTTTATGCTATCAGGACTTACATTCAGGTCTTTGATCCATTTTGAGTTTACTTTTGTGTATGGGGTTACACAATAATCCAGTTTCATTCTCTTACATGTAGCTGTCCAGTTTTGCCAACACCAGCTATTGAAGAGGTTGCCATTTCCCCAGTGTATATCCATGGTTCCTTTTTTGTATATTAATTAACCATATATGCTTGGGTTAATATCTGGATTCTCTATTTTGTTCCACTGGTTTATGGGTCTGTTCTTGTGCCAGTACCAAATTATTTTGATTACTGTGGCTTTGTAGTAGAGCTTGAAGTTGGGAAGTGAGATGCCCCCCTGCTTTATTCTTTGTTCTTAGGATTGCTTTGGATATTCTGGGACTATTGTGGTTCCTTATGAATTTTAGAACTATTTGTTATAGTTCATTGAAGAATGCTGTCGTTATTTTGATAGGGATTGAATTGAATATGTAGAGTGCTTTAGGTAGGATGGCCATTTTGACAATATTAATTCTTCCTACCCAAGAGCATGGGATGAATTTCCATTTATTAGTGTCCTCAATAATTTCTCTTAAGAGTGTCTTCTGATTTTCAGTGTATAGGTCTTTCACTTCCTTGGTTAAGTTTACTCCTAGGTATTTTTTTCTTTTTGATGCAGTTGTGAATGGAATTGTTTTCCTGATTACTCTTTCTGCTAGTTCATTGTTATTGTATAGAAATGCAACAGATTTCTGTTTATTTAATTTATATCCTGCAACTTTACTGAATTCATATATTAGTTCTGGTAGTTTTGGGGTGGATTCTTTAGGGTTATTTCTGTACAATATCATGTCATCTGCAAACAGTGACAGTTTGACTGCTTCCTTACCAATCTGGATGCCTTTTATTTCTTTGTGTTGTCTGATTGCTGTGGCTAGGACCTCCAGTACTGTGTTGAATAAAAGCAGGGAGAATTTGTATCCTTTTCTTGATCCCAACCTTAGTGGAAAAGCTTTTAGCTTCTTGCTGTTAAGTATAAAGTTGGCTGTGGGTTTATCATATATGGCCTTTATTATGTAGAGGTACTTACCCTCTATACCCATTTTGTTGAGAGTTTATATCATTAATGTATATTAAAATTTGTCGAATGTTTTTTCAGTATCTATGGAGATGATCATGTAGTTTTTGTCCTTCTTTTTGTTGATGTGGTGGAGGGTGTTGATGGATTTTTTTCGAATGTTGTCCCATGCTGGCATCCATGGGATGAATCCCTCTTGATCATGGCATATGATCCTCTTGATGTATTTTTGAATTCGATTTCCTAAAATTTTGTTGAGTATTTTTGCATGTATGCTCATCAGGTATATTGGTCTGTAGTTTCTTTTTGTGTGGTGTCTTTGCCTGGTTTTGTTACTAGAGTGATGCTGGCTTCATAGAATGAGTTTGAAAGGATTACCTCCTCTTCTATTTTTTGGAAAACTTTAAGGAGAATGAGTATTATGTCTT
This sequence comes from Manis pentadactyla, assembly GCF_030020395.1. Lineage (NCBI taxonomy): Eukaryota > Metazoa > Chordata > Mammalia > Pholidota > Manidae > Manis > Manis pentadactyla. The sequence goes on along the minus strand of NC_080022.1, from coordinate 39,360,112 downwards.
CACTAAATGTCTGATAAAATTCAGTCATGAATCCATCTGGTCTGGGGATTTTCTTCTTGGGTAGATTTTTGATTACCGATTCAATTTCATTGCTGGTAATTGGTCTGTTTAGATTTTCTGTTTTCTCCTGCATCAATCTTGGAGAAGACTTTCTAGAAAGTTTTCCATTTCTTCTATGTTATCCAGTTTCTTAGTGTATAGATTTTCATACTATACTCTAATAATTCTTTGTATTTCAGTGGTGTCTGTAGTGATTTTTCCTTTCTCATTTCTGATTTTGTGTATGTGTATAGATTTTCTTTTTTCTTGATGAGTCTGGCTAGGGGTTTATCTATATTGTTTGTTTTCTCAAAGAACTAGCTATTGTTTTTTTTATTTTTTATTTATTTATTTTTAATTTTGGTATCATTAATCTACAATTACATGAAGAACATTATGTTTACTAGGCTCCCCCCTTCACCAAGTCCCTCCCACATACCCCTTCACAGTCACTGTCCATCTGTGTAGTAAGATACTGTAAAATCACTTCTTGTCTTCTCTGTGTTGCACAGCCCTCCCCGTGCCCCAACACATGATATACATGCTAATCGTAATGCCCTCTTTCTTTCTCCCCACCCTTATCCCTCCCTTCCCACCCATCCTCCCCAGTCCCTTTCCCTTTGGTAACTGTTAGTCCATAATTGGGTTCTGTGATTCTTCTGCTGTTTTCTTCCTTCAGTTTTTCTTTGTTCTTATACTCCACAGATGAGTGAAATTATTTGGTATTTGTCTTTCTCTGCTTGGCTTATTTCACTGAGCATAATACCATCTAGCTCCATCCATGTTGTTGCGAATGGTAGGATCTGTTTTTTTCTTATGGCTGAGTAATATTCCATTGTGTATATGTACCACATCTTCTTATCCATTCATCTACTGATGGACATTTACGTTGCTTCCATATCTTGACTATTGTAAATAGTGCAGCGATAAACATAGGGGTGCATCTGTCTTTTCAAACTGGAGTGCTGCATTCTTAGGGTAAATTCCTAGGAGTGGAATTTCTAGGTCAAATGGTATTTCTATTTTGAGGATTATGAGGAACCTCCATACTGCTTTCCACAATGGTTGAACTAATTTACATTCCCTCCAGTAGTGTAGGAGGGTTCTACTTTCTCCACAAACTCGCCAATATTTGTTGTTGTTTGTCTTTTGGATGATGGTGATCCTTACTGGTGTGAGGTGATATCTCATTGTGGTTTCAATTTGCATTTCTCTGATGATTAGCGATGTGGAGCATCTTTTCATGTGTCTGTTGGCCATCTGGATTTCTTCTTTGGAGAACTGTCCGTTCAGCTCCTCTGCCCATTTTTTAATTGGATTATTTGTTTTTTGTTTGTTGAGGTGTGTGAGCTCTTTATATATTTAGGATGTCAACCCTTTATCGGATCTGTCATTTATGAATATATTCTCCCATACTGTAGGGTACCTTTTTGTTCTATTGATGGTATCCTTTGCTGTACAGAAGCTTTTTAGCTTGATATAGTCCCATTTGTTCATTTTTGCCTTTGTTTCCCTTGCCTGGGGAGATATGTTCATGAAGAAGTCACTCATGTTTATGACCATGAGATTATTGCCTATGTTTATTTCTAAGAGTTTTATGGTTTCATGACTTACATTCACTTCTTTGATCCATTTCGAATTTACTTTTGTGTATGGGGTTAGACAGTGATCCAGTTTCATTCTCTTACATGTAGCTGTCCAGTTTTGCCAGCACCATCTGTTGAAGAGACTGTCATTTCGCCATTGTATGTTCATGGCTCCTTTATCGTATATTAATTGGCCATATATGTTTGGGTTAATGTCTGGAGTCTCTATTCTGTTCCACTGGTCTGTGGGTCTGTTCTTGTGCCAGTACCAAATTGTCTTGATTACTGTGGCTTTGTAGTAGAGCTTGAAGTTGGGGAGCGAGATCCCCCCAACTTTATTCTTCCTTCTCAGGATTGCTTTGGCTATTTGGGGTCTTTGGTGGTTCCATATGAATTTTTGAACTATTTGTTCCAGTTCATTGAAGAGTGTTGTTGGTAATTTGATAGGGATTGCGTCGAATCATATATACTTTCCTCTTAAGACTGCTTTTGCTGTGTCCCACAGAAGTTGGGGCTTTGTGTTGTTATTGTCGTTTGTTTCCATATATTGCTGGATCTCCATTTTGATTTGGTCATTTTTCCATTGATTATTTAGGAGCGTGTTGTTAAGCCTCCATGTGTTTGTGAGACTTTTTGCTTTCTTTGTGCAGTTTATTTCTAGTTTTATGCCTCTGTGGTCTAAAAAGTTAGTTGGTAGGATTTCAATCTTTTGGAATTTACTGAGGCTCTTTTTGTGGCATAGTATGTGGTCTATTCTGGAGAATGTTCCATGTGCACTTGAGAAGAATGTGTATCCTGTTGCTTTTGGATGTAGAGTTCTGTAGATGTCTATTAGGTCCATCTGTTCTAGTGTGTTGTTCAGTGCCTCTGTGTCCTTACTTATTTTCTGTCTGGTGGATCTGCCCTTTGGAGTGAGTGGTGTGCTAAAGTCTCCCAAAATGAATGCATTGCATTCTATTTCCTCCTTCAATTCTGTTAGTATTTGTTTCAAATATATTGGTGCTCCTGTATTGGGTGCATATATGTTTATAATGGTTATATCCTCTTGTTGGACTGAGCCCTTTATCATTATGTAATGTCCTTCTTTATCTCTTGTTACTTTCTTTATTTTGAGGTCTATTTTGTCTGATACTAGTATTGCAACACCTGCTTTTTTCTCTCTGTTGTTTGCATGTTTTTCCATCCCTTGACTTTTTAGTCTGTGAATGTCTTTGGGTTTGAGGTGAGTCTCTTGTAAGCAGCATATAGATGGGTCTGGCTTTTTTATCCATTCTATTACTCTGTGTCTTTTGATTGGTGCATTAGGTTCATTTACATTTAGGGTGATTATTGAAAGATATGTACTTATTGCCATTGCAGGCTTTAGATTCGTGATTCACAAAGATTCAAGGTTAGCTTCTTTACTACCTTACTGCCTAACTTAACTCGCTTATTGAGCTATTATAAACACAGTCTGATGATTATTTCTCTCCCTTCTTATTCCTCCTCCTCCATTCTTCATATGTTGGGTGTTTTGTTCTGTGCTCTTTTAAGGATTGCTCCCATCTAGAGCAGTCCCTATAAGATACCCTGTAGAGGGGTTTTGTGGGAGGCAAATTCCCTCAAATTTTGCTTGTCTGGGAATTGTTTAATCCCTCCTTCATATTTAAATGATAATTGTGCTGGATACAGTATCCTTGGTTCAAGGCCCATCTGTTTCATTGCATTAAATATATCATGCCATTCTCTTCTGGCCTGTAGCGTTTCTTTTGCAAAGTCTGATGATAGCCTGATGGGTTTTCCTTTGTAGGTGACCTATTTTCTCTCTCTGGCTGCCTTAAATACTCTGTCCTTGTCTTTGATCTTTGCCATTTTAATTATTATGTGTCTTGGTGTTGTCCTCTTTGGGTCCCGTCTCTCGGGAGCTCTGTGTGCCTCTGTAATGTGAGCAACTATTTCCTCCTCCAGTTTGAGGCAGTTCTCAGCAATTATTTCTTCAAAGACACTTTCTATCCCTTTTTCTCTGTCTTCTTCTTCTAGTACCCATACAATGTGGATATTGTTCCTTTTGGATTGGTCACACAGTTCTCTTAATATTGTTGCATTCCTGGAGATCCTTTTATCTCTGTCTGCGTCAGCTTCTGTGCATTCCTGTTCTCTGGTTTCTGTTCCATCAATGGCCTCTTGCATCTTATCCATTCTGCTTATAAATCCTTCCAAAGTTAGTTTCACTTCTGTAATCTCCCTCTGGACGTCTGTAATCTCCCTGCAGACTTCATCCCTTAGCTCTTGCATATTTCTCTGCTGCTCTGTCAGCATGTTTATGATTTTTATTTTGAATTCTTTTTCAGTGAGACTGGTTAGTTCTGTCTCTGCATATCCTCTCTCAGGTGTTGTCTGAACTATCTTGGACTGGACTAAATTTTTTTGCCTTTTCATGGTGATAGCGGTGGCTGTAGGCAGGTTGCGGGTGTGTCAGCTGGGAGAAGAAAGTCCTTTCCTGCTTGCTGGATGCATTGCCCTTCTCCGCTGCCTGTGTTGGTTACCCACACTCCTGGAGCAGCCACCGGGTTAGTCCCCTAAGCTGCTGTGGGCCGGGTCTCTGTCAGAGCAGTGCAGAGCCCTGTGGGGAGTGGCAGGCATGCCAGGTGCGCTCCTCCGTGATAGTGGCTCCCCTGCCCGGCAGCTGTGTATCAGCAGCAGCCTTTGTGTCTGGCCTGGGCGGCTGTGCGTTAGGCTGGAATTCCGGTCGGCTGCTGGGAGCGCACCTGCTCCCTCTGGCTCCGCTGCAGGTGTGCGTGGGGCTGTCCTGCGTAGGCCTCTACCTGGCTCCTCTGGCTCCACTGCTGCCGGTGTGCACGAGCCACACTGGGGCTGTCCTGTTGCCGCTTCTGCGGGCTTGCACAAGCCTCTCCTGGTCCCCTGTGGTGCTGTTGGCACACGCAATCTGCTCCCTGTCCCTTCCGGCGCCTCTGCCCCTGGCACACGCTGCCACTCTCCCGCTAGTGGTCTGGTGTGTCAGGGTCTGCACCAGTTGGAGGAATGACTGACAGGCTTCTTAGTGCCATGAGGGGCTTCAGAGCTGCGCTGCCTCCCTGGGATTTAGGGCGCCTAAGGTTCCCCGGGATTCCCAGCTTCTGGCTAAGTGTGCTGGGACAACTTCGTCCAGCTATGTGGTCCCTGTCTCTTTAAGACTTGCAGAAGGCACTAGGTTTTCTTTTGTGTAAGGGGCACCAGTTGAGGGGACCTACCCACAGGTTTTGCTTTTCCGTTTCTCTAATATCCACCATACCATGCACCTTGTGTCTGCGCTCCAGGTGCGGTTTCTAAAGCTGTTTGTTTAGCAGTCCTGGGCTTTCACTCCCTCCCCGTTCTGACTCCTTTCTTCCTGCCGGGTTCTGGGGTGGCGGAGCGTTTGGGTCCCACCTGGCCACAGCTTGTATCTTACCCCCTTCATGTGATGTTGAGTTCTCACAGATGTAGATGTATCCTGGCTGTTGTACTGCATCCATTAGTGTCTCTTTTAGGAATAGTTGTATTTATTGTATTTTCATAAATATATATGTTTTGGGGAGGAGATTTCCGCTGAACTACTCATGCTGCCATCATCCCATGATCCCCCCTAGCTATTGGTTTAATAAATTTTTTGTATTGTTTTATTCTTCTCAATTTTATTTATTTATTTTCTGATGTTTATTATGTCCCTCCTTCTGACTTTGGGCCTTATTTGTTCTTCCTTTTCCAGTTTCAATAATTGTGCCTTTAGTTTATTCATTTGGGATTGTTCTTCCTTCTTTAAATAGGTCTGGGTTGCTCTATACTTTCCATTGAGAGCTGCCTTTACTGTATCCCACAGAATTTGAGGCATTGTGCTTGTATATGTTATCATTTGTCTCCATATATTGCTTGATCTCTGTTTTATTTTGGTCATTGATCCATTGATTGTTTAGGAGTGTGTTGTTAAACCTCTATGTGTTTGTGAGGCTTTCTGTTTTCTTTGTACAATTTATTTCTAGTTTTATAACTTTGTGATATGAGAAATTGGTTGGTACAATTTCAATATTTTTTAATTTACTGAGGCTCTTTTTGTGGCCTAGTATGTGATCTATTCTGGAAAATGTTCTGTGTGTACTTGAGAACAATGTTTATCCTGCTGCTTTTGGGTATTGAGTTCTGTAGTTGTTTGTTTGGTCTATGTGTTCTAATGTGTTGCTCAGTGCCTCTGTGTTCTTACTTATTTTCTGTCTGGTTGATCTGTCCTTTGGAGTGAGTGGTGTGTTGAAGTCTCCTAAAATGAATGCATTGCAATCTATTTCCTCCTTTAATTCTGTTAGTATTTGTTTCACATATGCAGGTGCTCCTGTACTTGGTGCATAAATATTTATAATGGTTATATCCTCTGTTGGACTGACCCCTTTATCATTATGTAATGTCCTTCTTTGTCTCTTGTGACTTTCTTTGTTTTTAAGTCTGTTTTGTCTAATACAAGTACTGCAACTCCTGCTTTTTTTCTCCCTATTGTTTGCATGAAATATCTCTTTCCATCCCTTCATTTTTAGTCTGTGTATGTCTTTGGGTTTGAAGTCTGTCTCTTGTAGGCAGCATATTGATGGGTCTTGCTTTTTTATCTGTTTTATTACTCTGTGTCTTTTGATTGGTGTTTTACATCCATTTACATTTGGGTGATTATCAATAGATATGTACTTATTGTCATTGCAGGCTTTGGATTTGTGTTTACCAAATTTCAAGGGCAGCTTCTTTACTATTTAACCATCTCACTTAACTCATTTATTATGGTATTATAAACACTGATGGTACTTTTTTTCTCCCTTCTTTTTCTTCCTTCTCCACTCTTTATACTTTATGTGTTTTATTTTATACTCTTTGTGTGTTACCCTTGACTGATTTGATGGATAGCTGACTATATTTTGCCTTTAATTAGTATTTGTTGGTCTACTTTCTTTGCTATGGTTTTATTTTCTCTGGTGACAGCTATTTAGCCTGAGGCATATATCCTTATAGAACATTCCCTTTAAAATACATTTGTAGAGATTGTTTGTGGGAGGTAAATTCCTTCAAATTTTGCTTATCTGGAAATTGTTTAATCCCTCCTTCAAATTTAAGTCATAGCTTTGTTTGATACTATATTCTTAGTTCAAGGCCCTTCTGTTTCATTGCATTGAATATATCATGCCATTCTCTTCTGGCCTGTAAGGTTTCTTCTGAGAATTCTGATCATAGCCTGTTGGGTTTTCCTTTGTAAGTGATCTTTTTTCTCTCTCTGGCTGCTTTTAATACTCTGTCCTTGTCTTTGATCTTTGCCATTTTAATGATTATATGTCTTGTTGTTGTCCTCCTTGGTTTCCTTGTGTTGGAAGGTCTGTGGGCCTCCATGGTCTGAGAGACTCTTTCCTCCCCCAGTTGGGGGAAGTTTTAAGCAATTATTTCTTCAAAGGCACTTTCTACCACATTTTCTCTCTCTTCTTTTTCTGGTACCCCTATAATGCGAATATTGTTCTGTTTGGATTGGTCACACAGTTCTCTTAATATTCTTTCATTCCTAGAGAGTAGTATTTCTGTTCTCTGATTTCTATTCCATTAACATTCTCTTCCACCTCATCCAGTCTGCTCTTACATCCTTCCAATTTTTTTTCCATTTCTGTTATTTCCATCCTGAATTAATCTGTTAATTCTTGAATATTTCTCTGTGGCTCCATGAGCATGCTTATGACTTTCATTTTGAATTCTTTTTCAGGAAGATTGGTGATTTCAGTCTCACCATGCTCTCTCTCTGGTGTTTGAGGGATTTTGGACTGAACAAGTTTCTTCTGCCTTTTTGTGGCGACAGGAGTGGTTGCTGGCAAGTGGCACCTGTGTGACCTGTGAGAACAAAGTCCCTTTCTGCTTTCCAGTAGACTTGCCTCTCTCTGCTGTTTGTGTCAGTTTACTGCACACAGAGAGCAGTCTCTGGGTTAATCCCATATGGTTCCATGGGTGGGGCCACCCTCAAGATGGGCTGGTCAATGCCGGGTGTCGCACGTCTATAGCACTTGTTGTCCTACAAGAGCAAAGCCACTTGTGTCTTCTAGTCTCCATGCTCTTCTCCACTGTCTCTGTCAGTTAACTGTGTGCAGGAAGCAGCCTCTGGGTTAATCCCCTGAGCTGCCATTGGTGGTGTGGCCCTCGGGATGGCCTAACACACTGGTGGCGGTTGCAGGCCAGCAGTGCATGTTCCACCATGAGAATAGTGCCCCTTCTTGTTTTCCAGACTCTGTGCCCATCTCCGATTCTGTGCCAGTCAACTGCATGGAGGGTGCAGCCTCTGGGTTAATCCCCTGAGCTCTGTGGGTGGGGAGGCCCTCGGGATGGCCTAGGGCACTGGCGGGTGTTGCAGGCGAGTGGCGTGTGTTCTGCCACGAGAATAGAGCTCCTTTGTGCTTTCCATATTCTGCACCTGTCTCTGATATCTGTCCACTAAACCATGCACAGGGAGCATCTCTGGGTTAATCCCCTAAACTGCTGTGGGTGAGGCAGCCCTTGGGATGGCCTAGGGCACTGGTTGGTGTTGCAGGTCAGCGGCGCATGTTGTGCCACAAGAACAGAGCCCCTTTGTGCTTCCCAGACTCTGTGTCCATCTCTGGTGTCTGTGCCAGTCAAATGCATGCACGGAGTAGCCTCTGGGTTAATCCCCTGAGCTGCCATGGGCAGGGATTTCCTTAGGATGGCCTAGGGCCCTGGTGGGGTTTGCAGGCGAGTGACATGTGTTCTTCCATGACAATGGATCCCCTTTATGCTTCCCAGACTCTGCGTCCATCTCATTGTCTGTGCTGGTCGACTATGTGCAGGGAGCACCCTCAGGTTAATGCTGTAAGCTGTCATGGGCAGGGTGGCTCTCAGGATGTCCTAGGGTACTGGCTGGGGTCACAGGCCAGCAGTGTGTGTCCATCTCCAGTCAACTACGCATAGGGAGAAGCCTCTGGGTTGATTCTCTGATCTGCTGTGGGTGGGGTGGTCCTTGTAATGGCCTAGGGCACTGGCGGGGTTTGCAGGTGAGTGGAGCATGTTCTGCCATGATAACAAAGCCCATTTGTGCCTCCTGCACTCTGTGTCAGTCTCTGCTGCCTGTGCCATTCAAGTGTGTGCAGGGAGCAGCCTCAGAGTCTGGGCCGGTTCACCGTGCCCAAGAAGAAGCCTCTGTGCTAAGCTGTGTGGTAGCTATAGGTGGGGCTGCTCCCCAACTGTTTTTCAGAAATGGTGGGTCAGCTGGTTTGCTTGCAATGTTGGCAGGTGGGAAAGAACAGCAGGCTGCTCATTGCTGCGAGGGAGTTTGGAGCTGTGTTGCCACTGAGGGTTAGGGCACCTGAAGTTCTTTAAAGTTCCCACCTGGCTGGGTTGAATGTGCCAGGATGATTTTGTCTACCTATTAAACTCTTGCCCCTTTAAGACTTTTAAAGCTCCCTCATTTCTTTTGTCCCAGGGCAGCTGGCTGTGGGAACCTGTGTGCAGTCTCAATCTCAGACCTTGCTCTTCTTCTCATCCAATATTCAGTGCACCATGCAGTGTGTATCTGTGCTCCTGGGGCAGACCACCAGGGCTGGTTATTTAGCAGTCCTGTGCTTCCACTTCCTCCCCACTCTGAATCCCTTCCTCCTGCCAGTGAGCTGTGTTGGGGGGAGTGCTTGGCTCCCGCCGGGTCATGGCTTTGTATCCTACCCTTTTCTATGAGATGTTGGGCTCTTGAAGATGTAGCCTCGCTTGTGTACCATATCTTCTGGTCACTCTTTTAGGAATAGTTGTATTTGCTGTATTTTCAAAATATGTATGGTTTTTGGAGGATATTTCTGCCACCCTACTCATGCACCATCTTGAGAAATCAGTATTTTCTTTCAGTACTTTAAATTTGTTATCCCACTTCCTTCTTGCCTCCATGATTTCTGATTATAAATCACATGTTAATATTGTTGGTGATTCTTTGTACATGATGAGTTGCTTCAGTGTTGCAGCATTCAGAGACTCTTTTTGTCTTTGGCTTTTGATAGTTTGATTATGATGTGTCTAAGTTTGGGTCACTCCTTTTTCAGAGGTGGAAAAAGGAGGGGATAAATGCTTTAAAAATTATTTCAATTTCATATTGTGTCTTGTTATGTTTGGTTTCTTATTCCCATCTAGCAATGTCTATTTTTTAATGGAATGTTTACTCTACTTACCTTTCTTTTCTATTTTAATGTAGTTATTATATTGGTCTTAAATGAACTATTTTATTATGATTTTCTTATTGCTTCTTCTGCTTCATGTTAATAAGTTGCTCTTTTACTGCTTTTGTTTGGCTTAATTAAAATTTTTTTCACTACTCTATATTTTCTGTATTGCATTCTTACTAATATTCATATACGTCTAATGGTTGCTCTACAACTAACAATATGCATTCTTAATACATGACATTCTTTTTTTTTTTTTGTAGATAATTATTTTTTATTGAAGGGTAGTTGACACACAGTATTACATTACATTAGTTTCAGGTGTACAACATAGTGATTCAACATTTACATACATGACAATTCTAGGTACCAGCTATCACCATACCAAGCTCTTACAATATCTTGACTATATTCATTACATCCCGGTTACTTATTATTTTACCATTGGAAGTGTGTACTTTTTTTTTTTTTTGTGAGGGCATCTCTCATATTTATTGATCAAATGGTTGTTAACAACAATAAAATTCTGTATAGGGGAGTCAATGCTCAATGCACAATCATTAATCCACCCCAAGCCTAATTTTCATCAGTCTCCAATCTTCTGAGGCATAACAAACAAGTTCTTACATGGAGAACAAATTCTTACATAGTGAATAAGTTCTTACATGGTGAACAGTACAAGGGCAGCCATCACAGAAACCTTCGGTTTTCCTCATGCATTATGAACTATAAACAATCAGTTCAAATATGAATACTCATTTGATTTTTATACTTGATTTATATGTGGATACCACATTTCTCTCTTTATTATTATTATTTTTAATAAAATGCTGAAGTGGTAAGTAGATACAAGATAAAGGTAGAAAACATAGTTTAGTGTTGTAAAAGAGCAAATGTAGATGATCAAGTGTGTGCCTGTAGACTATGTGTTAATCCAAGCTAGACAAGGGCAATAAAACATCCATGTATGCAGAAGATTTCTCTCAGAACGGGGGTTGAGGTTCTAAGATCACCTCTGTTGATCCCCAATTTCTCACCTGATGACCCCCCTGCGACTGTGCCTGTCTTAGGTTGTTTCTCCCTTGAGGAATCTTAACCGTCTCTGGCTAACCAGTCATCTTCCGGGGCCATACAGGGAAATGTAAAGTTGGTAAGTGAGAGAGAAGCCTTATTGTTTGAAATGGTTAGCTTTTTATTTCTTTGCATATTTATGCCCTGTAGCTTCTATGCCCAGCATTTGTCTTGAGGTATCTCTACACTTGGAAGAATTATGATGCTCGGTAAATTTGACATGAGGCACGAATTCTATTTAAGGGTTGTAATTAGGAAAGAAGAAGAAAAGCTATAGAAGTAGCAGGCGGAAGAAAACATGGGAAGATTGATTATTTCTTTGACATATCTTCTTGTAGAGTAACTTCAGCATGTATAGGTTTTAAACTACTAATTAAATTGTGCGCACACATTAACAAAATAGGAGTACAGTTATGTAACCAAAGCATACCTGTAATTACCAGCCATCTCCAGTGAAACCAAGAAAACCAGTTAGGCACCTTAGGCATTTGTGAAAACTTATCTATGATATGGTAGATATTGTCCAACTGAACTTGAACAGTCTGAGAGAATTCAGATAAATTAAAACAACCCATTCCTGGGGACTGTTCACATCCCATATGTTCTTTTAACAGTAAATAGTCTGTGGTTGTAAGATTTTGGAGTGCTACAATTTGCACTTCTCCTAATTCTTGGTTGAGTTCCAACAGTATAGATCCAGTCAAGTTTGTTGTTTTACTGTATGCACAGGCCAGCTTAGATATCTCCTTCCTCATTCCCATGGCAAGTCCAGGAATTGGTGGGATGAGTACATCTACACCTGTGGCAGTGCTTGGATCTCTGTTGGGGTTTTTTTTGCTGATCATCTTCTGGCATGAGTCTTCCCGAGAGTGCTGATGTTGGAAGTTCTTTTTCATATCGTATTTTAGTTCATTTTCGGGGTAGCCAAATTAGGCTTTGATCCTCTGTATAAACACAAACAGACCCTTTGCCTACACTTTTATATGCCCATTATATCATTGTGTAGAACTCATTGGAGGTCACTACACAGGAACTGCTTTTTTTTTATCATTAATCTTCACTTACATGACGAATACTTTGTTTACTAGGCTCTCCCCTATACCAGGTCCCCCCTATAAACCCCTTTACAGTCACTGTCCATCAGCATAGCAAAATGTTGTAGAATCCCTACTTGCCTTCTCTGTTTTGTAAAGCCCTCCCTTTTCTCCTACCCCCCATGCATGCTAATCTTAATACCCCCCTACTTCTCCCCACCCCTTATCCCTCCCTACCCATCCATCCTCCCCAGTCCCTTTTCCTTTGGTACCTGTTAGTCCATTCTTGAGTTCTGTGATTCTGCTGCTGTTTTGTTCCTTCAGTTTTTCCTTTGTTCTTATATTCCACAGATAAGTGAAATCATTTGGTATTTCTCTTTCTCCGCTTGGCTTGTTTCACTCAGCATAATACCCTCCAGCTCCATCCATGTTGCTGCAAATGGTTGGATTTGCCCTTTTCTTATGGCTGAGTAGTATTCCATTGTGTATATGTACCACATCTTCTTTATCCATTCATCTATCGATGGACATTTAGGTTGCTTCCAATTCTTGGCTATTGTAAATAGTGCTGCGATAAACAAAGGGGTGCACTGATCTTTCTCATACTTGATTGCTGTATTCTTAGGGTAAATTCCTAGGAGTGCAATTCCTGGGTCAAATGGTAAGTCTGTTTTGAGCATTTTGATGTACCTCCATACTGCTTTCCACAATGGCTGAACTAACTTACATTCCCACCAGCAGTGTAGGAGGGTTCCCCTTTCTCCACAGCCTCGCCAACATTTGTTGTTGTTTGTCTTTTGGATGGCAGCCATCCTTACTGGTGTGAGGTGATACCTCATTGTAGTTTTAATTTGCATTTCTCTGATAATTAGTGATGTGGAGCATCTTTTCATGTGTCTGTTGGCCATCTGTATTTCTTTTTTGGAGAACTGTCTGTTCAGTTCCTCTGCCCATTTTTTAATTGGGTTATTTGTTTTTTGTTTGTTGAGGCGTGTGAGCTCTTTATATATTCTGGACGTCAAGCCTTTATCGGATGTGTCATTTTCAAAGATATTCTCCCATACTGTAGGGTTCCTTTTTGTTCTATTGATGGTGTCTTTTGCTGTACAGAAGCTTTTCAGCTTAATATAGTCCCACTTATTCATTTTTGCTGTTGTTTTCCTTGCCCGGGGAGATATGTTCAAGAAGAGGTCACTCATGTTTATGTCTAAGAGGTTTTTGCCTATGTTTTCTTCCAAGAGTTTAATGGTTTCAATACATGACATTCTTTATAAAATTTTTTTTTAAAGTTTTATATTTTTGGAGTACATTTTATTCACAGCAAAACTGAGAGGGAGGTACAGAGATTTCCCATATATCTCATGCCCCTAGTTATCTATAGAGTCCTCCACAATCAATATCCCCCACCAGAATGGTATATTTGCTACAATTGAGGAGCTTACATTGACACATCATAATCTCTCAAAGTCCATAGTTTACATTAGAGTTCACTCTTGGTATTGCACATGCTATTGATTTGGATAAATGTATAATTATAAGTATCCATTATTATAGTCATACAGAGTATTTTCACTTGCTAAAAGTCCTCTGTGCTCTGCCTTCTCCTAATCCCTGATCTCTTTACTGTCTGCACAATTTTGCCTTTTCCAGAATGTCATATTGTTGGACTCATACACTATGTTTCCTTTTCAAATTGGTTTTATTCACTTATTCATATACATTTAATTTTCTTCCATGTTTTTTCATGACTTTATAACTTATAAAACCCTTTGTAGAGTCAAGGTTTTGCCATTTCACATTTAATAATTTATACTTGATACTTTGAGCAATTTCATGATTACTTCCTTTTTTATTTAATTCAAAGCTCATTACTACTTCTTAGTTCTTACTTCTCAAATGTAGTAACCTCACAAAAGTTTAACTTTATTTGATAATCTCAGTTCTTGTTGCTACTTTTGACCTATATTATTTTGCTTCTACATACTTCATAAATGTCCCTTAAAATGTCATTATTTTTACTGTAAACAATTGCCTTTTAATAAATATTGAGACAAGCAAAAATGAACTTTTATACCCTTATCCATTATTTTTTCTGATGTTCATTTATTCTAATGGGTATGAGTTCAATCTATTTTAATTTCCCATCTTTAGATTTTCATATAATATAGGACTTGAAATGAGTTCTGTCAACTAACCTGAGAATGTTTTATTTTACCCTCTTTTTAAAGGATATTTTCACTGGATTTTAAATTCTAGGTTCAGAGTTTTGTTCTTTCATCATTGTAGAGATGCCATTGCTGCTCTTCATTATTTTTGACCAGTCAGTGATCATTTTTATTGTTGTTCTGTATGTATTATTTTTTTCTGGTGGTGTCTTTCAAGACTTTCTGTTTATATTTGGTTTTATCTGTTTGATTATTTTGTGCCTAGGTTGAATTTTCTTTCAGTTTATCCTGCATAAGGTTTTCTGAGATTCTAAGGTATCTAAGTCATTGTTTTTTATTATATTTGGGAAATATTTGCAGTATTAATTTTTTTCTTTCATCCGTTCATTTTATTTTCTCCTTCTAAGACTCCTTTTTCATATGTATTATACCCTTTGTTATTATTCCATAAAGTTTAGGGGCTCTGATAATTTTGTTTCCATTTTATTGATCCATCTTCACATTCACTGACTCTTTCTCTACCATCTGTAATCTGGTGTTAAGCCCATTCAAGTAACCTTTTCATTTTAGTTATTGTGCATTTTGGTTATAGAATTTTTATTTGGTCCTTTAAAAAGTTTCCGTTTCTCTGATGAATTTCCTTGTCCACACATGAAAATTACATTTTTCTTTAATTTTTTAAATATGTTTTCCTTTCATTTTTTTCACTGTATTTATAATAGCCAATTTAAAGATTTTTGTGTTCTAAATAGTTCATCTGATCTCAGTGCTTAGAATGGATTTACATAAATTATTTACCTCTAACCTTCTGATTATGGGTTATATATATTTATATTTTCTTTGAATGTCTAATAACTATTGATTGTACAATCAACAGAATGGATGACACATTTATTTTAGAATGGATTCTGAAGTATATTGTAGAAGGCAGTTCAATACTTAACACTTCAAGATGTATCATCTTAAACTTATGTAGGCATGCTGTCATATTTTGAGATAGATCTGCCAGCATCTCTAGATATTTCCAAACTACTCCAACTTGGGTCCAAACTTGTTTCTCATGGATATTTCATCACGGTTTGGCTTCAGCCTAATTAGGGAAGATATAAGATAGTTTTTTCTAAAGTATGTCCCTTTGGTATCTCAACTGGGTGTTATGCCTGAGATCTTAAAATTTCTACTCTGGCTATACTGGGCAGCCAACACCCGTCCATCCAGCATTGCTTTGTGTCTACTATATCTGTTTTTCTTTGAACACTAGTAAGTTCTCTTTGATTAATCTAATGTAGTTTTACTCTATGAATGTTCTGCATAGCCCTCAGGTGCAGACTTACAGGAAATGATCCTAGAGTTTTCTGGGTTATCCCTCACTATCACCACCACCATTATAATTTCCTCTTTTCTGATGTCCTAATGCACATATTTCAGCTGCTTCCATAGCCTCAAATTTGATTTCTGTGTAATCAACCCATGGGATCTATTTAGTCTGGTTAGGCACTGGTTTCCTTCCATAGTTGGAAATTCTTCCCATGGTCAATAGTTAGCGTTTTTTTGCGAGCTCATCATTTTACTGTATTTCCTCAGAGATTACTAAATCATGTTGTTTATTTTCTATTTGAAAACAGCTGTTTCATTTATTTTACCAGCTTTGTAATTGTTTTTTTTTCTTTTTTTTTAAAGGACATTATGTTTACTAGGCTCCCCCTTCACCAAGTCCCCCCCACATCCCCATTCACAGTCACTGTCCATCAACATAATAAGATGATGTAAAATCACTACTTGTCTTCTCTGTGTTGCACAGCCGTCCCCATGCCCCCTCAACACTATACATGCTAATCGTAATGTCCCCTTTCTTTTCTTCCCACCCTTATCCCTCCCTTCCCACCCATCCTCCCCAGTCCCTTTCCCTTTGGTAACTATTAGTCCATTCTTGGGTTCTGTGCTTCTGCTGCTGTTTTGTTCCTTCAGTTTTCTTTTGTTCTTATAATCCACATATGAGTGAAATCATTTGGTACTTGCCTTTCTCCACCTGGCTTATTTCACTGAGCATAATACCCTCTAGCTCCATCCATGTTGTTGTGAATGGTAGAATTTGTTTTTTTCTTATGGCTGAGTAATATTCCATTGTGTATATGTACCACATCTTCTTTATCCATTCATCCACTGATGGACATTTAGATTGCTTCCATTTCTTGGCTATTGTAAATAGTGCAGCGATAAACATAGGGGTACATCTGTCTTTTTCAAACTGGAGTGCTGCATTCTTAGGGTAAATTCCTAGAAGTGGGATTCCTGGGTCAAATGACATTTCTATTTTGAGCATTTTGAGGAACCTCCATACTGCTTTCCACAATGGTTGAACTAATTTACATTCCCACCAGTAGTGTAGGAGGGTTCCCCTTTCTCCACAGCCTCGCCAACATTTGTTGTTGTTTGTCTTTTGGATCGCAGCCATCCTTACTGGTGTGAGATGATATCTCATTGTGGTTTTAATTTGCATTTTTCTGATGACAAGTGATGTGGAGCATCTTTTCATATGTCTGTTGGCCATCTGAATTTCTTCTTTGAGAACTGTCTATTCAGCTCCTCTGCCCATTTTTTAATTGGATTATTTGCTTTTTGTTTGTTGAGGTGTGTGAGCTCTTTAAATATTTTGGATGTCAACCCTTTATCGGATCTGTCATTTTCGAATATATTCTCCCATACTGTAGGTACCTTTTGTTCTATTGATGGTGTCCTTTGCTGTTCAGAAGCTTTTTAGCTTGATATAGTCCCATTTGTTCATTTTTGCTTTTGTTTCCCTTGCCCGGGGAGATATGTTCAAGAAGAGGTCACTCATGTTTACGTCTAAGAGATTTTTGCCTATGTTTTTTTCTAAGAGTTTTATGGTTTCATGACTTACATTCAAGTCTTTGATCCATTTCGAATTTACTTTTGTGTATGGGGTTAGACAGTGATCCAGTTTCCTTCTCTTACACGTAGCTGTCCAGTTTTGCCAGCACCATCTGTTGAAGAGACTGTCATTTCCCCATTGTATGTCCATGGCCCCTTTATTGAATATTAGTTGACCATATATGTTTGGGTTAATGTTTGGAGTCTCTATTCTGTTCCATTGGTCTGTGGCTCTGTTCTTGTGCCAATACCAAATTGTCTTGATTACTGTGGCTTTGTAGTAGAGCTTGAAGTTGGGGAGCGAGATCCCCCCAACTTTATTCTTCCTTCTCAGGATTGCTTTAGCTATTCAGGGTCTTTGGTGTTTCCATATGAATTTTTGAACTATTTGTTCCGGTTCATTGAAGACAGCTGTTGGTAATTTGATAGGGATTGCATCGAATCTGTATATTGCTTTGGGCAGGATGGCCATTTTGAAGATATTATTTCTTCCTAGCCAAGAGCATGGGATGAGTTTCCATTTGTTAGTGACCTCTTTAATTTCTCTTAAGAGTGTCTTATAGTTTTCAGGGTATAGGTCTTTCACTTCCTTGGTTAGGTTTATTCCTAGGTATTTTATTCTTTTTGATGCTATTGTGAATGGAATTGTCTTCCTGATTTCTCTTTCTATTAGTTTATTGTTAGTGTATAGGAAAGCCACAGATTTTTGTGTGTGTATTTTGTATCCTGCAACTTTGCTGAATTCCTATATTAGCTCTAGTAGTTTTGAAGTGGAGTCTTTAGGGTCTTCTATGTACAATATCATGTCATCTGCAAATAGTGCCAGTTTAACTTTTTCTTTACCAATCTGGATTCCTTGTATTTCTTTGTTTTGTCTAATTGCCGTGGCTAGTACCTCCAGTACTATGTTGAATAACAGTGTGGATAGTGGGCATCCCTGTCTTGTTCCTGATCTTGAAAAACTTTCAGCTTCTCGCTGTTCAGTATGATGTTGGCTGTGGGTTTATCATATATGGCCTTTATTATGTTGAGGTACTTGCCCTCTATACCCATTTTGTTGAGAGTTTTTATCATGAATGGATGTTGAATTTTATTGAATGCTTTTTCAGCATCTATGGACATGATCATGTGGTTTTTGTCTTTGTTGATATGGTGGATGATGTTGATGGATTTTTGAATGTTGTACCATCCTTGCATCCCTGGGATGAATCCCACTTGGTCATGGTGTACGATCCTTTTGATGTATTTTTGAATTCAGTTTGCTCATATTTGTTGAGTATTTTTACATCTACGTTCATCAGGGATATTGGTCTGTAGTTTTCTTTCTCGGTGGGGTCTTTGCCTGGTTTTGGTATTAGGGTGATGTTGGCTTCATAGAATGAGTTTGGGAGTATTCCCTCCTCTTCTATATTTTGGAAAACTTTAAAGAGAATGGGTGTTATATCTTCACTGTATGTCTGATAAAATTACAAGGTAAATCCATCTGGCCCGGGTGTTATGTTCTTTGGTAGTTTTTTGATTACCACTTCAATTTCGTTGCTGGTAATTGATCTGTTTAGATTTTCTGTTTCTTTCTGGGTCAGTCTTGGAAGGTTTTATTTTTCTAGGAAGTTGTCCATTTCTCCTAGGTTTCCCAGCTTGTTAGCATATAGGTTTTCATAGTAGTCTCCAATAATTCTTTGTATTTCTGTGGGGTCCGTCGTGATTTTTCCTTTCTCATTTCTGAATCTGTTGATTTGTGTTGACTCTCTTTTCCTCTTAATAAGTCTGGCTAGAGGCTTATCTATTTTGTTTATTTTCTCAAAGAACCAGCTCATGGTTTCGTTGATTTTTTCTATTATTTTATTCTTCTCAATTTTATTTATTTCTTCTCTGATCTTTATTATGTCCCTCCTTCTGCTGACCTTAGGCCTCATTTGTTTTTCTTTTTCCAATTTCCATAATTGTGACATTAGACCATTCATTTGGGATTGTTCTTCCTTTTTTAAATATGCCTGGATTGCTATATATTTTCCTCTTAAGACTGCTTTTGCTGTATCCCACAGTAGTTGGGGCTTTGTGTTGTTGTCGTTTGTTTCCATATATTGCTGGATCTCCATTTTGATTTGGTCATTTTTCCATTGATTATTTAGGAGCGTGTTGTTAAGCCTCCATGTGTTTGTGAGACTTTTTGCTTTCTTTGTGCAGTTTATTTCTAGTTTTATGCCTCTGTGGTCTAAAAAGTTAGTTGGTAGGATTTCAATCTTTTGGAATTTACTGAGGCTCTTTTTGTGTCCTAGTATGTGGTCTATTCTGGAGAATGTTCCATGTGCACTTGAGAAGAATGTGTATTCTGTTGCTTTTGGATGTAGAGTTCTGTAGATGTCTATTAGGTCCATCTGTTCTAGTGTGTTGTTCAGTGCTTCTGTGTCCTTACTTATTTTCTGTCTGGTGGATCTGTCCTCTGGAGTGAGTGGTGTGTTGAAGTCTCCTAGAATGAATGCATTGCATTCTATTTCCTCCTTCAATTCTGTTAGTATTTGTTTCACATATGTTGGTGCTCCTTTATTGGGTTCATATATATTTATAATGGTTATATCTTCTTGTTGGACTGAGCCCTTTATCATTATGTAATGTCCTTCTTTACCTTTTGTTACTTTCTTTATTTTGAAGTCTATTTTGTCTGATAGTAGTATTGCAACACCTGCTTTTTTCTCTCTGTTGTTTGCATGAAATATCTTTTTCCATCCCTTGACTTTTAGTCTGTGCATGTCTTTGGGTTTGATGTGAGGCTCTTGTCAGCAGCATATGGATGGGTCTTGCTTTTTTATCCATTCTATTACTCTGTGTCTTTTGATTGGTGCATTCAGTCCATTTACATTTAGGGTGATTATTGAAAGTATGTACTTATTGCCATTGCAGGCTTTAAGTTTGTGGTTACCAAAGGTTCAAGGTTATCTTCTTTACTATCTTACTGTCTAACTTAACTTGCTTATTAAGCTATTATGAGCACGGTCTGATGATTCTTTATTTCTCCCCCTTCTTATTCCTCCTCCTCCCTTCTTCATATGTTGGGTGTTTTGTTCTGTCCTCTTTTTAGGAGTGCTCCCATCTAGAGCCGTCCCTGTAAGATGCCCTGTAGAGGTGGTTTGTGGGAGGCAAATTCCCTCTACTTTTGCTTGTCTGGGAATTGTTTAATCCCTCCTTCATATTTTAATGATAATAGTGCTGGATACAGTAATCTTGGTTAGAGGCCCTTCTGTTTCATTGCATTAAGTATATCATGCCATTCTCTTCTGGCCTGTAGTGTTTCTGTTGAGAAGTCTGATGATAGCCTGATGGGTTTTCCTTTGTAGGTGACCATTTTTTTCTCTCTGGCTACCTTTAATACTTTGTTCTTGTCTTTGATCTTTGCCATTTTAATTATTATGTGTCTTGGTGTTACCCTCCTTTGATTCCTTGTCATGGGAGTTCTGTGTACCTGTGTAGTCTGAGAGGCCATTTCCTCCCCTAGTTTATGGAAGTTCTCAGCAATTATTTCTTCAAAGACACTTTCTTTCCCTTTTTCTCTCTCTTCTTCTTCTGGTACCCCTATAATGTGCATATTGTTCCATTGTGTTTGGTACCCAGTTCTCTTAAAATTCTTTCATTCTTGGAGATCCTTTTATCTCTCTCTGCATCAGTTTCTCTGCATTCCTGTTCTCTGTTTTCTAGTCCATTAACAGTCTCTTGCATCTCTTCCATTCTGTTTTGAAGTCCTTCCAGAACTTGTTTTATTTCTGTATTCTCCCTCCTTAGTTATTGCATATTTTTCTGCAAGTCCATCAGCATGGTTATGACTTTTGTTTTGAATTCTTTTTCAGGAAGACTGGTTAGATCTATCTCCCCAGGTTCCTTCTCAGGGGAAGATGTAGACGATGTTGAAGCTGTCTGGGTTAGTCTTTTCTGGATCAAATTTTTTTGCCTTTTCATGTTGATATGTGCAGTGGTGAGCTATTGGATTTCTGTCAGCTGGGAGAGCTAAGGCTTTCCACTTGTTCCTGGCCTTTCTTTACTGGGACAACTGCGACCCCTAGTGGCTTGTTTTGGGCATTTCTATGTAGACTGGGTCTCTGTATCTTGCCTGGCCAGAATGGAGGAAGCTCCCTTGCTGTGGGCGTGGCCAGCCTCAGGCTCCTGCTGTACTATGGCAGGGCCCTGGAGGAGTAATGGATGGGGGGCTGTTTGGCTGTTTACCTCCGTGAGGGGTCTCAGAGCTGTTGCCCAGGAGGTTAGTGCGCCCGGAGTTCCCTGGAATTTCCAGCTGCTGGACTGTGACCCGGGATGCTTCCATTGAGCTGTGGCATCTCTGTCCCTTTAAGACTTTCAAAAAGCACTCTCTTTTCTTTGTCACAGGGGCGCCGGCTTTGGGACCCGCTCCAAGGTCTTGCTGTCCTGTTTCCCTAGTTTCCAGCACTCCACGCATGCACTGTGTCTGTGCTCCGGTGCAGATGGCTCGGGCTGGGTGTTTAGCAGTCCTGGGCTCCCTCTCCCTCCCTGCTCCGATTCCTCTCCTCCCACCGGGAGCTGGGGTGAGGGGCGCTCAGGCCCCTCCAGGCCGGGGCCTGTATCTTACCCCTTTCACCAGGCGCTGGGTTCTCGCAGGTGTGGATGTAGTCTGGCTGTTGTCCTGTGTCTTCTGGTCTCTCTTTTAGGATTAGTTGTATTTTCAAAAATATATATGTTTTTGTGAGGAGATTCCCAGTGTCCTACTCATGCCGCCATCTTGGCTCTGCCCTCCACCAACTTTGTAATTTCTTTACATTGGGCCTAGTCTCTTAACAATTACTCTAATATAGCTGAGCCAAAAGTAGAGATGTTGTTTTAATCAAATATTTTTACTTTTATTGAGGTGATCACATATTTATTCTTTAATTTGTTAATGTGATTTTTTAAGTGGAAGTGTAGTTAATATACAATATTAAATTGGTTTCCAGTATACAGCCCAGTGATTCATCACTTACACCCATTATTAAATCCTCATCCCACTAGTGCAGTTATTTGGATTGATGATTTTTAAAAGTTAAGGCAACCTTGCATTTTTGTATTAATCACAAGTAATCATGATCTGTCATATCTTGTATACATGCTTAGAAACCATTAGCTAGTATTTCATTTAGTATTTTACATCTAGACTTATAAAAGAAATTCACCTCTATGTTTCATTTTTTGTAATATTCTTGTCATGTTTTTTTAATTAATTTTATCCTTGCTTCATAAATGAGCAATGCTTCCTTTTTTTCCTATGGAAGAGTTTATTTGAAATTGACTCTTTCTTGTTAAGTTCTTAAGTGTTCAGAAGTGAAACCATCTGGGACTGGAATTTCTTTGCAGGAATGCTTTAAGTTAAGGATATTGTTCACTTAACAGTTATTGATAATTCACCTTTTAAATTGCTTCCTGTATCTGTTTAAGTAAATTGTTTTTATAAGAAATTGTTCATTTCAATTATATTTCAAACGTTTTAGGATAAATAGTTCACTATATGTTCATTGTGTATTTTTTCTTTTGATTTATAAAGGATCTATAGTACTATTTTGATTATTCATACTAACAGTATATGTTTTCTTTCTCTTTGTCTTGGATGAGCTTTGCTGGAGTGTCTTAGTACTAACAGTCTTTTTCAAAGAACCAAGTTTGCACATTTTATTTATTTATTTTTAATTAAAAAGCCTTTTGGAATATTGTTGATATAAAATATTATATTGATTTCATATGTGCAACATAGTGATTCAATAGTTATATACATCTTTAAATGCTCACCATGGTAAGTGTAGTTACCCCTACTACCATACTAATATATTACAATATTATTGGTTATATTATCTGCTCTGATTTAAACATTTAAAATTTTCCATAGAGTACATTTAAAAATGTTTATTATTTCTCATGCTTTATCATTTCTTTCTTCCATCTTTTTTGTTTGAAAGTATTGCTCTTTTTTAACTTCTTATGATAAAAGCTTAGATCATTAATTTTCCACCGTATGTGTATATCAGTGAAAAACCAATCACCTACATTTCTGTGTATGTGTGTATATATATATTTATGAATTTCCATCTTAGAATAAGTTTAGCTATATCCCATAAATTTTTATTGTCATATGTTAATTGCAATTTAGTTTAAAATAATATCACTGTGAAAAAGAACAAATGTAGTGTAATATAAATTCCTTTGAACTTTGTTTAGACTTGTTTTATGGACCAGCATATGATCAATTTTGGTAAATGTACCATGTACATTTGAAAAGAATATGCATATTGTGTAGTTCTGTAAATGTCAAGTGTTCCATAATTAAAACGAGGTATCATTTTTCTATTGAAGTATAGTTGATATATAATATATTAATTTCATGTGTACAACATAGTAATCGAACATTTATATACATTATAAAGTGGTAACAAGGATAAATCTAGCTATCATCTTTCACCATACAAAATTATCACAATGTTATTGACTATATTACTTGTGTTGTAATTTAAATCTCCATGACTTATTTCTTTTACAACTGGAATTTTGTACCTCCTAATTCTCTTCACCAATTTCACCTACCTACCCACCCCCGTCTCCTCTGGCAACCACCATTTCTCTGTATTTATGAGTCTGTTTCTGTTTAATTTTGTTTGTTTTGGTTTTTAGATTCCACATATAATGTATTTGTTGGCTCTCTGTATATCTTCTTTGTAAAAATGTCTCTTCAGGTCCTCTGCCTATTTTTTAATTGAGTTTTCTGCATTGAGGTGTATGAATTTTGAGAATTAAATAGGTTAGTACACCTAGCATGTAGGACAGTATTTGGCATGTATCAATTCTCAGAAAATGTTAATTTCTTTTGAAAACTTAATGTTCATGTTAATTATATACTGATTAAAATTAATGTTCATAGTAATTTAATAAAGATAAATATTTATATTTCTATTAATATGATCCTTACTTTATAATTGAGAGAACAGATATTGTAAGAAGTGAATTTTTCAAGGTCACTCAGTAAGTGACAGCTTAATCTTAAGCCTAGATCTTCTGATTCCAAGCTCAGTGCCATCGTGTAATAAGTGTTCTGTCTAATATTTTCAAATTATAGTAGTTGAAAAGACCAATTTAACTGAGGAATATCCTTAGGAATTCTGAAGGTAGTTGGAACTATAAAAATTAAGATAGAAGTTTTTGGTCCTAATCAGTTCATGTTTATGCTTTCTTATCAATGCATTATTTGTCAATATGTGTATACTTAACTGGAGGTAACTGATTTTTCTGCTCTGGAAGTAGGAATAAGTCTGGCTTTCCTGGTCAAATTTTAATGAGAGCAGACAAAATTGATCAATAAATAAGGTTAATCGATGCAGTTTTGGGGGAAAAGTTATCTTATTTCTTTGGATCACTACTTGATTAAGCCTAGAATCAGGCAGTCAAAGAATGTTGAGAGAAACCTTTAGAGGTTAAATAAATCAATATTCTCGTTTTGCAGAAGAGGGTAAGTCATTTACACATTGTTGCACAATGTGTCAACTGAGCTAGAATTCAAATCTGCTGCTTCCCAGATTAGTACTCCATTGACAACATGATTGTTGCTCAGTAAAACAAGTGATGTGCCACTAGAACTTAAAAAAGAAATAATTTAAAAATTAAAGTTTAATTCTGAGTATTAACAGAGAAAGTAGAGAAAGACACACTAGAATTCACTTTAAAGCAGGATATTGCTGTGTTCTGGTGCAATATGATACTGACTTGTCATTCAGTTTTTTATTTTCCTCTATAGTCCATGGTCATCTTTACTCTTAATAAACTGTTGATTATCTGGTTTGAGAATTCACCCAACCTTTTGCTTTTATAAGTTTATTTATTATCCATCCCACTATTAAGATTTTGGGCATTTTCTTGTTCAATAGAATAGCAGAGAGAGGAGAGACAAAGAGTGGAAGTCACTTAAGTTTATATATTTTCGATGTAACTGTTACTTCTGTTGGTAGAGAAAATTAATTTCATAGTTGTTTGTGAACTTACTATTATTATTTTTTATATAGCAACTACTACTAATTTTTGTTTAAAAATCTTATTCTATTTTACATATTATTTAACATGTTCTGATAGAAGTTCGGTAATATTCCAGAAACAGTGAAAACTGCATAGCTCTGTTGTGAGAATTGAATAAAATCAAATGTATTAGAGGTAGTTCGTGTACTATAAGCTTAATGTAAAATACATAAGGTATCATTTTTGCTTTTTTAACTATGAAACTGAAATTTGTTTGTGATTCTTACTTGATTTATTGGGGTTTGCTACACGCTGTATAGAACATCCCAATGTGTTAAAGGCACTTGTAGTACAAAATGGATCTTCTGGGTCACAAAGATAGAAGAGCTGCTTGGACCACAGCCCGGGCTAGCCGAACGCCTCCTCTTACCCTGGGCTGCACTAAGCTGGCAGCCTTACAGACTGTGAATGCTGAACAAGTACTGAATGATGACAAATGTTGCTCTCGGAGCTCATTCATATATAAATGTATGTGTCATTGAGCTGCATGAACTACTATTAAAACCCAGTTCTCTTGATCTTTATTACCAGGTAACCTTGGACGGGTGGACCAGGTCTCTGAGTTTGAGTATGATTTGTTCATTAGGCCGGATACCTGTAATCCACGCTTCCGAGTCTGGTTCAACTTTACTGTTGAAAACGTGAAAGAATCACAGGTGAGGGAAATAGTGAATACCTTCATTGTGGTTTCCTTAAGAAGATTATGCTTTTGTTTTATTTCAGGAAAGTCAAAATAATGGCCGTATTAGGCATGTATTCTTATGTACCTATAACAATGATATAGTTTTGTTTTAAGAGATGTAGAGAAATAGGTAAAATACACTAATTTTTATCTGATGGTTATGTAATAATACAAATGGACTATCTGAGAACAGAGAGTGTTTTTTACTGATTGAAGCATTAGCATGGTGTGCTGGGCTTCCTTGAGGGACACTATAAAGAACCATTGGAAGTGATTTGCTATTATGTTTATTATAGAGCTCTGGTCTCTATGTTATTTCTTCATAAAGACCTCAGAAAGACATTTGTTACAGGGCTCAATTTCAGAAAAAGCTTTTCTTGTCCTATATACCCAGATATTTATCTTAAAAACAATAGAATTCTTGTAACTCATCCTATTTTCTCTTTGCTTTGGCTTCTGGATTACTCAGCCAATTTTATAGCCCAATCTAATTATTCTGGAAAACTTTTTTGCTTGTTTTTCTGTGTAGTAACTTTTATTGTAGTTGTATTAATTTGTCTTTAACTACAGTTTTTTCTTCTACATTTTCTAACAGTGTATATTTTTAAAATCCTGCTCAAATATGTCTTAATTGAGAGTATTGATAAAAATAGAGAAATCTAAATAAATATTCTTCAAACAAACTTTAATGAAAAGCAAATCTTAAGAAATCAGCATTCATTCTGTTATGTTAAGATAGCTGATCATGGAAGAGTCTGAACACATTTTGTACATATACAGGATATGTTCCTTTTAACTAGATGAAAGCATAACCCTATAACATAACATCCACTTTCTTCTTTCGGGATCATCTTTTTGTAATATATTTGGGAGAAAAGTGAGTAGTTTGTTTAATTTTCCCTTCAGTCCATCTTGTTTGCTGTTTCCCTTGGTTGCTTACTTCTCTCCATTTCTCTTAACTTCAACTTGAGTCACATGTCAGGCAGTGATCAGTGTCTGGAATTAGGAACGCTGGGTTTTCCTTGACACAGTGCTGTCTCTGGCATGCTGGCTTCAGCAGAAGAATGGTGCAGGAACAGCCACTTAACTTTTTCGTACTGATTCTCTTCATTCTCTTTAATAACACTGACATATGAGTGGGTGTATGTATATATATATATCTACTGAAGTTTAGGGGCTAACTGGAAGGAATTAAATATATGGGAGAGCATTGTTAGTTAACTCTGACTTAGCTCAGCTTTTAGGACAAGTGAGAAAAAGTTAAACCTCATGTAGAGAGCTGCTCAAGGACAAACTTCAGTTCCTAGTTTTGTTTCTTGGTTTTACTTATTGTCCCATGAGAAAATTCCTTTTTCAGCTTTTCATACTAAGAATAACAATATTCCTGTCCTCTATCCACCTTAGGAAAATCTACATTTTACCTACAGTGTTTCACCTGACCCTAAGATTGTCCCTCTTGTTCCACCAAGACAATCAATATCCTCAAAGTGTATTTTCCATAGTCTATGTTTCTGTGTCTTGAGACTCTAACTCATAACAGAAGGCTTTAGCCACATGTACAAGACTGAGTCTTGGCACTACAAGTTTGGGTCATCACTTATGAAGATCTCTGTGCTATCATGAGGTAAACATATAAACTCTCATTCTTCTGTTAGTGTTCCTGTCTTGTATCAATATTTTACAGCTGTCACATAAACATACCACTGAAAAACAGGCATCAATTCTGGGGCAGTATAGTCAATTCATATGAAGAAAGGGAGACATTTCCTTACAAGTAGTATAATTTGCCAGGATTTCTAAACTCACAAAGGGGATTACTCTTTTCCTCTTTATGCACAGCATATGTACATCGTTAGCTTGCCTACTGCATGCAGGAATCCATTAACTTCTAAGAAATGGGACCTGTTACTTTTCAAACAACAAAATCATCTATCTGCATTATATCCTTTGCTAAATA
Organism: Manis pentadactyla; assembly: GCF_030020395.1. NCBI lineage: Eukaryota > Metazoa > Chordata > Mammalia > Pholidota > Manidae > Manis > Manis pentadactyla. The sequence goes on along the minus strand of NC_080022.1, from coordinate 39,332,460 downwards.
GAGACTTAATGAAAGCTCTGAAATTATAGTATTTTTTAACATTGGGCCACAATAAATCCCTAGCCCAGGATTTCTTTCATTTTAATATTCTCTGTTTTGTATATGCTCCTATGCTCAGGAGGAGGGGTTTGGGGTAGGATGACTAGAGAGTTAGGAAAAGTGTGTTTCTTGAATATGCTACCTGGAATAGTTTTTGGACAAATTGTTCACATATTTCAAAGTTCTTGTTCTTTTCTCTTCTAGTTTGCTTATAGATACATTATTTTTGTTGTTTCAAATGTCTCTTCCAGAGTGTTATAATTTTTAGATTACATGTTAAAGTCATAGAGACTCTTCAAAGAAATAATCAATCTTCCCATGTTTTCTTCCGCCTGCTACTTCTATAGCTTTTCTTCTTCCTTCCTAATTACAACGAATTATTAAGTAGAATTCGTGCCTCATATCAAATTTACCGAGTATCATAACTCCTCCAAGTGGTAAAGATACCTCAAGACAAATGCTGGGCATAGAAGCCACAGGGCATAAATATGCAAAGAAATAAAAAGCTAACCATTTCAAACAATAAGGCTTCTCTCTCACTTACCAACTTCACATTTCCCTGTATGGCCCCGGAAGATGACTGGTTAGCCAGAGACAGGTAAGATTCCTCAAGGGAGGAACAACCTAAGACAGGCACAGTTGCAGGGGGGTCATCAGGTGAGAAATTGGGGATCAACAGAGGTGAGGCTTAGAACCTCACCCTCCCTGTTCTGAGAGAAATCTTCTGCATATGTGGATGTTTTATTGCCCTTGTCTAGCTTGGATTAACACATAGTCTACGGGCACACACCTGATCATCTACATTTGCTCTCTTACAACACTAAACTATGTTTTCTACCTTTAGGTTGTATCTACCTACCACTTCAGCATTTTATTAAAAATAATAAAGAGAGAAATGTGGTATCCACATATAAATCAAGTATAAAAATCAAATGTGTATTCATATTTGAACTGACTGTTTATAGTTCATAATGCATGAGCAAAACCAAAAGTTTCTGTGATGACTGCCCTTGTACTGTTCACCATGTAACTTATTCACTATGTAAGAATTTGTTCTCCATGTAAGAACTTGTTCGTTATGCTTCAGAAGATTGGAGACTGATGAAAATTAGGCTTGGGGTGGATTAATGATTGTGCATTGAGCATTGACTCCCCTATACAGAATTTTATTGTTGTTAACAACCATTTGATCAATAAATATGAGAGATGCCCTAACAACAACAACCAAAAAAAAAGTACACACTTCCAATTGTAAAATAAATAAGTAACCGGGATGTAAGGTATAGCATAAGGAATATAGTCAAAATATTGTAACAACTTGGTATGGTGATAGCTGGTACCTAGAATTATCATGTATATAAATGTTGAATCACTGTGTTGTACACCTGAAACTAATGTAATGTAATACTGTGTGTCAACTACCCTTCAATAAAAAATAATTATCTAAAAAAAAAAAAGTCATAGAGACTCTTTTACAGTCATGTATATCAATTAAACAAGTAACATGGATGTGTTCCAAGGGATTATTCTCTTAAGAGTTGGTGCTGTTTTATGGATGCCATTTTTAAGTTGGAGGAACCAATATTTGCTCTGTCTCTCTGGGTTCTATCTTCATATCCAGTGCTATCCTACCCTTGTTACAGTTAGAAAAAATGAACGTGTTTATCTGGCTTCCTGGAGCCTGATGCTTTATCAGTCTCTTTCTATGGGCCATTGCTCCACCAACTGTAATCACATTATATAGTTATAGAAATCTGTCTCAAGAAGGCATAAAGATTTGCTGGGAAGATAGAATGTATATCTCTAGCTCACAGGATATTTGTTTTCATGGATATCTACATGAAAAATAATAGTTTTACTATTAAGTTTGACTTGTGAGGTCTGTCTTTATAATGTTTCTTCCTATAATCTTTTTCATCTCTCCAATTTCCGTTAAAATGAGACCTGCATGAATGTAATCTAGTTCAGGAACCTTATTTAGCGGGAGTTGGTACTAGCAGGCAAAAGAAATATTAGTCATCAAAGGCTGACTCCATTAAATGAATATTAAAAATCACAGCATCAAATATACTGTATAAACAGGTCTAGCTTTGGGGTTACTTTCCTTGATGTTTTTAGGATCTGATGAAAGCTTGGAACATATGGTGCTATTTTCCAGGACTGATATTTTAACCCCCAAAAGTACATGTTACATAGTACATTTACAAGAGTCTATGAAAACTAAACATCCTGGTACCTTTATTGAAAAGTAATTTTCTCACTGGAAAACCTGTATTAAATGTTCTTATGTGGAAATTTATTATTGAGGCAGCAGTATACTTGTGTGATGTGAAAGCAAATCTTCCTGTTTAAATGCTCATGATAAAACTTCAGCCAATAAGAGGAAATGAAATGGCATGCTTAGGCTATTTAAACTGTTTTCCTTCCTTTATATTCTTTTCGTCTCTTTGCATTTATTTTATCCTCTTTCTGATTTTAAAAGTAGTCAATGCTTAATGTAGTAAATTTGGAAAATAAGTATTAGAAGCAGAGAAAAAGCGCACATACACATGCACATAAACACATCATTTTACTATCTAGAAACAAATTCTATTAACTTTTTGGCATATTTACTTCTAGGCTTATTTATTTTCTATTTTATTCATTGAAGCTTAATTAAATCCATTACATATACATATTTTGCTTTTAAATAAACCTAACAGTATCATAAGCAATTTTCTATCATTAAAAACTTCATGAACAAGGCCATACAATAATTGTTTACTTTTGGATCATTTCCTCACTCTTGGTCATAAAGATTATTTTCCATTGTTAGTTGTTACAAATAACACTGTAGTGAACATCTCTATGTATGAATGTTACCCACATTTCATTTTGCTTCCTTAGGACAAATTCCTATGAGGGTAATTGATACACAAATTATATGAATATTTTACAAACTTGATATATATTTCTAAATTGTTGCCAGAAGACTCAATGCAATTTACAGTTTTGTCAGCAGTGGATGAGATGCTTTTTCTTGAATTTCTTGCTTTGAAGTGTTTTATAACTCAGAAGTTCATACTTTAAGATAAATTGTTTCTTTTTCCCCACTTTGAAACTTCACACAAATAAATGGGATATAATACAATGTTTCAGACCTCTAGTCATAAAGGAATTAATTGCATTCCAGCAACAACGTGAGACAACAAAACAGGCCCATTTATTAGTTTGAATGTTTTTCTCAGTTCATCAATCCTGTTTTGTCTGAGTGTACAAAAAGATTGTCCTTTGAGGTATGAAATGGGAGATTTAAAAAAAAAAATTTTTTTTTTTAACAATGAAGTGTTTCTTATATTCCTGTAAGCAGTAACGTAGCTTAAACACACACACACACACACACACACACACACATTTTTATATATGAAACGTCTGAATTGGACTTTAAAATTCCAAGAGTTTGCTACTTCTTTAGTCTCCATCCTGAAGATTTCAGGCTCAATGAAACTTCATCCTGGCCATGGCTAAAATCAACAATTCACACAGAAGAAGCGTATCACAGTACAAAGAACACAAACAATGGATTCAAACAGATTTGGTTTTATACAATGACACTGAAAAATATGAGGTGTTTTACTCTTGATCAGTTAAATTAAAGTAATATTATTTCATGTGAGTGCTATGTAAATTAAATGAGACAGTGTATGTAAAGAGCCTGCCATGATGTTTGGTAGATAGATAGTAGGAGCTTAAAACTGATAGTTGCTGATTTTATTAAAATACCTCAACAGTATAAATAACACTAACAACACCAAGAATAAAACTGCAACAGATTATTACTAGATTATGACCACTGTTTTTCATTCTGCTCTTCCTCCTTTACTCTCTTCTTCTGTTTGTCCTTTTCTTTCAAATCTACTATTGCTAATTATCATCATTGTCATCAAACAACTTGTAATGGTTAAGCATATGTACTCTCTTTTAAACAAGCCAGAATTCTAGGCCTAGCTCTGCTACTTACTCTTAGCTATGTGACTTTGGCAGTTATTTATCCATTTATTTAAATCATCAATTTATATGTCTATTTAATGAGGTTAATATTAGTATGCAATAGAACTGATGTAAAAATTACATGTAATAATGCATACAAAACAATCTAATGCCTGGTACATAAGAAGTGCTCAATAAATGTTATTAATAGTACTATACATCTAATACTACTTCTATGAAATAGAATACAGGTTATCACTTTTTCTGTCATTCATTTTATTATAGAAATGGCTAACATTTACTTAACATGTTACAGATACTATTCTAAGTCCTTTTTATTAATTTGTTCATTTAATACTCAAAATAGTCCTTTGAGGCAAGTACTCTCATTACTTCCTCTCTCATCTTACAAATGAAGAAACTGAAAGAAAGTTAGACACAGATAAGATAAATAACTTGCTCAAGATAACACAATTAATAAGTGGTAGAGCCAGGATTTGTACCTAGTAGTCACTGCAGAAAATTTGGAAAATATCAATAAGTATTGCTACTGAAAAACAAAAAACAAAACCCAAACCCATAATCTAATTACCTAGAAGGAATTACTGTGAGCCTTTAGTCACATTTACTTTTAGGTTTATTTGTTTTCTACTTAATTTTTTGAGACATATATTTGAGGATTCTTGACATATAGATGGCATTTTAAGTGGTAAGAGAGAGATGATATCACCCTAGGAGTAAGTGAAAATACAGAAGAGAAGACGAGGAAGAAGTGAGCCCAAGAACCTCTTTCAGCAAAGGAAACTGAGAAAGAACAGGTTGTTAGTAGGAGGAAGTCCAAGAGTGTGTATTATCCTGGAAGGCAAGTGAAGAAAGTTTATGAAGAAGGAGTGAGTAATGAACTATGATAAATGCTGCTGAGAGTTCGGGTAAGATGGAGACTCAGGATTCACTATTGGATTTGGGATATGGAGGTCATTGATGACCTTGACAAAGAATAGTTTTGGTATAGTGCTAGAGTAGGCTTAAGAGAGAAAGGGACCCTAATATCTTCAAGGCTTGTTGGTGTTGTTGCATATTGCAGAATTTCCTTCCTTTTAAAATAGTTTTCCACTGTATTATATACCACATTTTTTAACCTGTCATCTCTTATGGACATTTAGTTTGTCAAATACTTCATGGTTCAGCTTACATGAGGTAACTAAAATAGTCAAATCTATAAAACCAAAGACTAGAATGGTGCTTGCCAGGGGATAGGGGGAAGGGAAAATGGAAAGTTATTAATCAAGAGGCATTAAATTCCAGGTAAGCAAGATGAATAAGGTATATCAATCTGCTGTACAACATTGCACCTATAGTCAAGAATAATGTATTGTGCACTTAAAAAACTTTTCAGAGGGTAGATTTCATGTTAAATGTTCTTACCACAATAAAATAAAATTTTATGAAACAGAATGGGAGAGAGGAATTGGAAACATCTAAAGCAGTCAACATCTTTTAAGAGGTTTGCTGCAAAGGAGAGCAAAGAAATGGAGTGGTAGCTGATAGGGGTAGTAGGGTGAAGAAAATTTTTTGCTTAGATGAAGCAATAGCATGTATATAGCTTGATTGGAATGATCTAGTATAAACAACTGATAATACAGGAGAGAAGACAGATAGTTTCTGGAATGACAGTCCTGAATATTGAGAGGAGACAGTTCATGAATTGAGGGATTGGCTTTGTATAGGAACACAGATATTTTCTGTATAGTAAGAATTGGGAGAAAAGAGAACAGATGCTAGTAAGTGAATAGATGCAGTGGAAGTAATCTATAGAGGTTTTCTTCTTATTCCTTCAATTTTCAATTCATAATGAAACAGGAAGCAAGATTATCAGTGGAGACTGATGTTGGGGGAAGGAGTTTTGAAAACTTGAAGTAATGCAAGGCATAATACACTCATCAAAGAGGAGTGGAAAAATAAAGAACTGGGAAGAATAATATGATTCGTCAGTAATCGTAAGGGTAACATTGAGATATACAGACCTGAATTTAAGGACACAAAAACCAATGTGAGTGTTTTATTTATCTAAGGTGCTGCACATGCAGAGAAAGTTGTATTTAACCATGGTTGTATTTTTACTTTTTCTGGAGAAACATTATTTTATTGTTGTATTCTAATTTTGAATCAATTTGTTGAGATATGATTTTCATACACTCAAAATATATGTCACAATCAAAATATAAACATTTCTATCACTCCAAAAAGTTCCCGCACACCTCAGTTAATCCTTTCCCTAAAGGGTTGCAGCCTTGTACATTCTCACCCGCAAAATATAATCATTTTTACTTAGTTCTTTCTTGTATTTCCCACTTTCTCATCATGTTTGTGTTCTCCATTGAAATCTTGAATATGTGTTAAATATACTTGAATACATTTATAGCTATATGAATACCTCTGAGAATTCTACTTGTCATTTCTGGTAGGTTTGTATTGATTGACATTTTTCCCAGTTGTAGGTCACACTTTTATGTTTTTTTGCATGTCTGGAAAATTTTTATTGGAGCTGGACATTGTGATTATTTTATTAATGAGTGTTTAGACTTTGTTTTCATTCTTTAAAAATGGTTGACTTTTTTTTTTCTGGTAGGCAGTTAAGTTACATTTGGAACAGCCTAGTACTTTTGAGGCTTATTTTAAACATTGTTATTGCAAGTTTAATGCAGTGATGGCAGTTCAGTACTACTGAGTCCAGTCTTGACCCTTCTGGAGTATCTACAAAAATACTCCAGATGTTGCACTGAGCCTCTTTATCCTCTCTGGTTGCAACTGGGGCATTTCCCATCCCTATGTCTTGAAAGCCATAGTGATCTTAGAAATTATCTCATTTGTTTCCCTTTCCTTAGGGATTTCAGCTTTGTGATGTCTAGTGTTTAATGTCTGAAAACATCTGTTCATATATTTTATTCATCTTTCTAGTTGTTGATGGTAAGGAGGAAGACATGTAACGAGTTACTCCACTGTGGCCATTAAGGCTTGCTTTAAAGTGTTTCTAAGGCAGGTCTAGATTTAGACCTACTTTAGGGCTGGTTTAACCGTACTACTAAGATGTGATCCTTCTGGAATCTCTAGTGAAGTGTTTTTTGAGTTTTCCACTCATATTTGAATGTCTCCTAGTTTTGTGTAAGTTCTTGGAATTGTTCTGCTACTTTCTAGTAATTGTTCATTACCTAGTCTCATGTAGTCTTTATGAATGTACGGCTTCATAATCAGCCAAAGAATTAAGTTGAACCCTATACATATTTCTGAAGGTTTTTTTCCCTCTGTTTATAGTTTATAGTTTTCTCCAGTGCTCTGTTCTATAATTTCAGCCACATCATCTCCACTCCAATTCCTTGAACTCATACTTCTGTTTCTTCAACCCAGTGAGTTATGTACATTTTGCATGAGTTGCTTTGCCTTGCATCATAGTCCAGAACGTGCCTGCAGAACAGAAAGCCTTAGTGAACACAGGATTTGTCTCTCTTGTTTTCCTTCTGCCAGGGATCAGTTATGAGTTTTTCAGCTTTCTGAAGTCTAGACACAACTGTTTTATATATTTTGTCTAATATTCTAGTTATTGATAATGGGAGGGTAAATTCAGTGCCACATAGTCTATGGCTGGAAGCAGATCAGGGTTGTGTTTTTACCAATCCAGACCACAAATTAAGAGAGTAAGAGTCCAGAGTACATAAAAAGGCTTGGATAAGAGAGAGTAGGTTAAGGAGGTAAAGGGTGATGAAAAGGTGAAAGGTCGTGTAAACATGATAGATCAATACATTGAAGGTAGGATGACTATATTATCTAAACTCGGTCAGTTTTGAGAATGAAAGATTCTCTAATGATTAGAACTGGACAGCAGGCACAAACCAGGGCTGTTATAATCAAATAGGGGCTTTTATTTACCCTTGTTAGAGATTCTGATGAAGTCAAAGGAGTTATGTAGTTAGTGTACAATAGTGAGCAAGCTGCAAAGAGAAGAGGTAGTTCCTATTCACTAGAAGCGAGTAGGATAAATGAAAGAAATTGAAGGGATTGCAGTTATTGCACTTAATGGTAAAATCAAGGTATACACTCTGGGAGCAACTAGATGAAGTATAATTAAAGATATGATATTACAGAGGAGGAACTCAAAGTAGCCAGAATGTTGAGAAAGATTCTCTGTTTATATCAGAAAAATGACAGTGGGCATGAACAACAGTTATTATAAATGAGGAGGAATGACAGAGGAGTAGGAAGGTGACAACAATGAGAGGTAGTACAGAGATAATCTAATGAACTAAGATTCAAAGGTATATTTATGGAAGTAAAGACTCAATATTATAAAGATGTCAGTTCTCTCAAAATCAACATGTAACTTTGATACAATTCTAATTAGAATTGTCCCTAAACTTCTCCCATAGAATTTTACAAGCTAATTCTACAATTCATGTAGAAAGGCAAAGGGGCAAAAATAGCCAGGCCAACTTCAAAGAATAATAATAAATGGATATTTGTTTATTTTATGTTAACTCATTTTTAGGCTAACAATTTTTATTTGTAGCAGTAATGAGTAAAATAGTAGGGCATCAGCATAAGAATAGACACAGTCTAAATGGACAAACTTGAACTCAGAAACAGGCTCTTTATATAAGGGTACATGATATATGATGCAGGTTGCATTATAAGATAGTAAGAATAAGAGGGTCTATTCAATCAATAGAATTGTATGGCAAGAAATATGCCATCTTAAAAATCATTGTAGATAGAGTAAAGACTTAACTATGAAAACAAGTAAAAATTTAAACTATGAAAATAAATATAAAATGAATATTTTATTGGTTTTGGGAGAAGGATTGAATTTCTTATGCAAGGCATAGAAAAACAAAATCATAAAAAAATAGACTGATACTTTTAGTTTTTAAAAATAAGGTCTTTGTGACCAAAGACACAAAGTTGAAAAATATGCACTATCCTGGGAAAAGAAATTTGTTTAGTGTATTACAGATAAAAGATTGGAATCAAACATATATAGAGAACTACAAAAGAAAAATAACCACATAAGCCAAAAATATAAACAGGTAAATGGGCAACACATTGAAGACTGTTATAAAACAAATAAATGTAATCTCAAAAAGGTTTGATTATGGAGAAGAAATTTCCTTTCTTTAGATTTATTTTTATTAAGGTATTATTGATATACACTGTTATGAAGATTTCACAAGAAAAATAATGTGGTTATTACATTCATCCTTATTATCAAGGGCCCTCCCCATACTCCATTGCAGTCACTGTCCATCAGTGTAGCAAGATTCCACAGAGTCCCTATTTGTCTTCTCCGTACTACACTGACTTCCCTGTGACCCTGCATACACCATATGCACCAGTCATGATACCCCACAATTCCCTTCTCCCTCCCTTCCACCTCCTTCCCCATCCCTCCCCTTTGTTAACCACTAGTCCCTTCTTTGAGTCTGTGAGTCTGCTGCTATTTTGTTTTCTTCAGTTTTGCTTCATTGTTATACTCCAAAAATGAGGGAAATCATTTGGCATTTGTATTTCTCCACCTGGCTTATTTTACTAAGCATGATCTCCCCCAGCTCCATCCATGTTGTGGCAAATGGTAGGATTTTTTTTCTTCTTATGGCTGAATAGTATTCCATTGTGTATATGTACCACCTCTTCTTTATCCATTCATCTACTGATGGACACTTAGGTTGCTTCCATATCTTGGCTATTGTAAATAGTGCTGTGATAAACATAGGGGTGCATATGTCTTTTTGAATCTGAGAAGTTGTTTTCTTTGGGTAAATTCCTAGAAGTGGAATTCCCGGGTCAAATGGTATTTCTATTTTGAGTTTTTTGAGGAACCTCCATATTGCTTTCCACAATGGTTTAACTAGTTTATATTCCCACCAGCAGTGTAGGAGGGTTCCCCTTTCTCTGCATCCTTGCCAGCATTTGTTGTTCCTAGTCTTTTCTATGTTGGCCTTCCTAACTGATGTGAGGTGATATCTTGTTGTGGTTTTAATTTGCATTTCCCTGATAATTAGTGATGTGGAGAATCTTTTCACATGCCTGTTGGCCATCTGAATTTCTTCTTTGGAGAAGTGTCTGTTCATATCCTCCACCTACTTTTTAATCAGGTTATTTGCTTTTTGGGTGTAGAGACATGTGAGTTCTTTATAAATTTTGGCTGTTAACCCCTTATCAGATCTGTCATTTACAAATATATTCTCCCATACTATAGGGTGTGTTGTTGTTCTGCTGATGGTGTCCTTTGCTGTACAGAAGCTTTTTAACATGATGTAGTCCCATGTGTTCATTTTTTATTGTTTCCCTTGCCCAAGGAGATGTGTTCAGGAAAAAGTTGCCCATGTTAATGTACAAGAGATTTATGCCTATGTTTTATTCTAAGACTTTTATGGCTTCATGACTTACATTTAGGTCTTTAATCCATTTCAAGTTTACTTTTTTCTGTGGTGTTAGACAATAATCCAGTTTTGTTCTATTGCATGTAGCTGTCCAGTTTTGCCAACACCAGTTGTTGAAGAGGCTGTTATTTCCCCATTGTATATCCATGGCTTCTTTATCATATATTAATTAATCATCTATGCTTGGGTTTATATCTGGCCTCTCTAATCTGTTCCATTGCTCTGTGGGTCTGTTCTTCTGCCAGTACCAAATTGTTTTGATTACTGTGGCTTTGTAGTAGAGCTTGAAGTTGAGGAGCGTAATTCTCCCTGCTTTATTCTTCCTTCTCAGGATTGCTTTGGCTATTCAGGGTCTTTTGTGGTTCCATCTGAATTTTAGAACTATTTGATCTAGTTTGATGAAGAATGCTATTCTTATTTTGATAGGGATTCTACTGAATCTGTAGATTGCTTTAGGCAGGATGGCCATTTTGACAATATTAATTCTTCCTATCCATGAGCACCGGATGTGTTTCCATTTATTGGTATCTTCTTTGATTTCTCTCATGAGTGTCTTGTAGTTTCAGAGTATAGGTCTTTCACTTCCTTAGTTTGGTTTATTTCTATGTATTTTATTCTTTTTGATGCAATTGTGAATGGAATTGTTTTCCTGATTCCTCTTTCTGCTAGATCATCATTAGTGTATAGGAAAGCAACAGATTTCTGTGTATTAATTTTGTAACCTGCAACTTTGCTGTATTCAGATATTAGATCTTGTAGTTTTGGAATGAATTCTTTAGGGGGTTTTTATGTACAATATCATGTCTTCTCCAAACAGGGACAGTTTAACTTCTTTCTTGCCAATCTGGATGCCTTTTATTTCTTTGTGTTGTCTGATTGCTAGGACCTCCAGAGTGTGTTGAATAAAAGTGGTGAGAGTGGGTATCCCTATCTTGTTCCTGATCTTAAAGAAAAAACTTTCAGCTTCTCGCTGTATGTATGTTGGCTGTGGGTTTGTCATATATGGCCTTTATTATGTTGAGGTACTTGCTCTCTATACCCATTTTGTTGTGAGTTTTTATCATGAATGGATGTTGAATTTTGTCAAATGCTTTTTTGGCTTCTATGGAGATGATCATGTGGTTTTTGTCCTTTTCTTTTTTGATGTGGATGATGATGATGGATTTTAAAATGTTCTACCATCCTTACAACCCTGGAATAAATCCTACTTGATCATGAAAGATGATATTTTTGATGTATTTTTGAATTCAGTTTGCTAATACTTTGTTGAGTATTTTTGCATCTATGTTCATCAGGGATATTGGTCTGTAATTGTCTTTTTTTGTTGTGTCTTTGCCTAGTTTTGCTATTAGTGTTTTGCTGGCCTCATAGAATGAGTTTGGGAGTATTCCCTCCTCTTCTACTGTTTGGAAAACTTTAAGGAGGGTGAGTATTAGGTCTTCACTAAATGTTTGATAAAATTCAGCAGTGAACCCAGCTGGCCCATGGGTTTTGTTCTTAGGTAGTTTTTTGAATACCATTGGTCTATACAGATTTTCAGTTTCTTTCTGGGTCTGCCTTGGAAGGTTGTATTTTTCTAGAAAGTCATCCATTTCTTCTAGGTTATCCAGTTTGTTAGAATATAATTTTTCATAGAATTCTCTCATAATTCCTTGTATTTCTGTGGTATCCATAGTGATTTTTCCTCTCTCATTTCTGATTCTTTTTATGTGTGTAGACTCTCTTTTTCTCTTGGTAATTCTGCCTAGGGGAAACAGCTCCTACTCTCATTGATTCTTTATATTGTTTTATTCTTCTCGATTTTATTTGTATCTGCTCTATTTTTTATTATGTCCCTCCTTCTAGTGACTTTGGTCCTCATTTTTTCTTCTTTTCCTAGTTCATTGATTTTGAGTTTAGACTGCTTATATGGGATTGTTCTTCTTTCCTAATGTAGGCCTGTATTGCAATATACTTCCCTCTTAGCACGGGTTTTGCAGCACCCCACAAATTTTGCAGTATTGACTTATTGTTTTAATTTTTCTCCATATATTGCTTTATCTCTTTTTATTTTGTCATTGATCCATTGATTAATTAGAAGCATGTCATTAAGCCTCCATGTGTTTGAGGGCTTTTTTGTTTTCTTTGTATAATTCTAGTTTCATACAGTTTTTGTATGAGAAACTGGTTGGTACAATTTCAATCTTTTTGAATTTACTAAAGCTCTTTTTGTGGCCTAGTATATGATCTATTCTTGAAAATAGTCCATGAGCACTTGAGAAGAATGTGTATCCTGTTACTTTTGGATGGAGTGTTCTGTAGATGTCCGTTAGGTCCATCTGTTCTAATATGTTGTTCAGTGCCTCTGTTTCCTTACTTATTTTCTTTCTGGTTGATCTGTCCTTTGGAGTGAGCGGTGTCTTGAAGTCTCCTAAAATGAATTCATTACATTCTATTTACCCCTTTAGTTCTGTTAGTATTTGTTTCACATATATATATATATAGGTGATCCTGTATTGGATTATAGATACCTATAATAGTTGTACCTCTTCTTTGACTGACACCTTTGTAGTTATGTAATGATCTTCTTTGTCTCTTGTTACTCTCTCTTTGTTTTGAAGTCTATTTTTTGTGATACAATTACTGCAATGCCTGCTTTTTTCTCCCTATTATTTGCATGAAATATCTTTTTACATCCCTTTACTTTCAGTCTGTTTATATCTTTGAATTTCAAGTAAGTCTTTTATAGCTGAGTATAGACAGGTTTTTTTTTTATCCATTCAGTGAATCTACATGTTTTGATTGGTGCACTCAGACCATTTACATTTAAGGTGATTATCGATAGGTATGTACTTATTGCCATTGTGGGCTTTAGATTTGTGGTTACCAAAGGTTCATTGGTAATTCTTTTACTATCTAACAGTCTAATGTAACTCATTTAGTATGCTATTACAAACGCAACCTAAAGGTTCTGTTTTTTTCCTCCTCTATTCTTTATATATTAGGTATCATATTTTGTTCTTTGTCTATCCCTTGATTGACTTTGGATGTAGTTGATTTGATTTTGCTTCTGCTTAGTAATTACTTTTTCTACTTTCTTTAGTGTGGTTTTATTTCCCCTGGTGACAACTATTTAGCTTTCAGAACACTTCCACCTATAGCAATCCCTCCAAAATACACTGTAGAGGTGGTTTGTGGGAGTTAAATTATCTCAGCTTTGGTTGTCTGAAAATTGTTTAATCCCTCCTTCAAATTTAAATGATAATCATGCTGGATACAGTATTCTTGGTTCAAGGCTGTTCTGTTTCATTGCATTAAATATGTCATGCCATTCTCTTCTGACTGTAAAGTTTTTGTTGAGAAGTATGATGATAGCCTGATGGGTTTTCCTTTGTAGGTGACCCTTTTTTCTCTCTGGCTGCCTTTAATACTTTGTCCTTGTCTTTGATATTTGCCATTTTAATTATCATATGTCTTGGTGATTTCTTCCTTGGGTCCCTTGTTTTGGGGGATCTGTGCCCCTCCATGGCCTGAGACACTGTCTCCTTCTCAAGATTGGGAAAATTTTCAACAATTACCTCCTCAAAGATACTTTCTATCCCTTTTTCTCTTCTGGTACCCATATAATGTGTTTGGTTTGGTTACACTGTTCTCTCAATATTCTTTCATTCCTGGAGATCCTTTTTTCTCTCTGTGCCTCAGCTTCTTAGTTTTCCTCTTCTCTAATTTCTGTTCCATGTTCTGTCTCTTCTACTACATCTAATCTGTTTTTCAATCCCTCCATTATATCTTTCATTTCAGATATGTAATTTCTTAATGATTGTATCTCCATCCTCAATTCTTCCCTGAGTTCTTGAATATTTTTCTGTACCTCCATAAGCATGTTTATGATTTTTATGTTGAACTCTCCTTCAGGAAGATTGAAGAGTTCAGTTTCCCTTGGGCCTTTTTCTGGTGTTTATGAGATGTTGGTCTGAACCTGGTTCCTTTGACATTTCATGTTTGTATGTGGCACCCTCTAGTGCCCAGTAACTCTAGTCTCTTGAGCTGCTCAGCCCCTGGAGTGATATCAGGGTTCATAGGGGTGCACTGCTGCTTGGGGAGGGGGGAAAGAGCTGTTTCCTGCTTCCCAGCTTCAGTGCCTGCCTCCACTGTCACAACCAGTGGGCCGAGCTCACGGGTGTAAGCCTCTGTGCTTTGCGCTTGTAGCTGCTGTAGACAAGGCCTTCCTCTGACTGGCCTGATGCCAAGGCAGGGACTGTTGATGAAGTGCTGCCACCAGGCCAGGAGGAAGGTGCAGCAGGCTGAGTATCACAGTGGGGTGCCTCAGAACTGAGTAGTCAGCTAGGGGTATGTAGTGCCTGAAGCTCCTGAAAGTTCCCAACCTGCTGTGCAGAGCATATCCAGACAACCTTGTCCACCTATCCCTTCTCCCACGCAGCAAGCTCTGTGCAATCCCCTCCCCTTCAGCAGCCCTCTCCCTCCTAGGAAGCCTCTCAGACCACCTGCATTTCCTTTGTTCCAGAGCAGCTGGGCGTGGATCCCTGTCTTCCACAAATGGCTGGAATCTGAGTCTTTACTGGTATTTATCCTGCCTTAGCTTTCCAAACACCCTAACCTCCAGAGCACCATGCAATGTAGGTTTGTGCTCCCAAAGCAGATCTCCAGGTCTGTGTGTTCAGCAGCCATAGGCTTCCACCCCCTCCCCGCTCATTTTTCTCTTCTTTCTGCAGGTGAGCTGGGGTGGGGGAATGTCTAGGGTCCTGTCAGATCAAGGCTTTGATATGTTACCCTGTTTCATGAGTTCTGCTCTTTTCTCCAGGTGTATGCAGTCTTGTGCAGCCTTCTTTCCTGTTGGTCTTTTAGGATTATTTGTATCAACTATATTTTTGGATTATATGTGGTTTTGGGAAGCATTCTCTGTCTCATCTCTCACGCTTCCATCTTTAATCTCCGAGTGTCAGAAAAAATTTTCTTAGCAATAAGAACAAGTAGAAAGAGGACAGAAATCTGTATCAAGTACACCAATGTGTAAAAACATCTCTTGCTTCTGAGTGTGCAGTGGTAATGATCATATCAGAGAACAGTGGGAATATGCATGAGCTTTGGAATCAGTATCTTTTTTCTGTTAACTGCTAGCGTTCTGTCCTTGGACAAGTTACATAACCCAGCTATATCTCAGTTATTTGCATTTAAATTTGATTTAATGCTACTGACTTTGAGGTATTGTTTTGAAGATTAATAATAGATGTTTATGAAACACCTAAACAGTGTCTGCAACATAGACATGTATTTTTATTCCTAGTTTAAGTAATCCTTTGTTGAATGGTAGCGGCATAGTTATTTTAGGGTGGTCTTTGTAAACTACACCATAAGTTGGCCTTATTTCTGATGCATGGAGCCAGAAGTTCTTTGTTCAGGGAATCATTCAGAAGATTTGGCATTATTCAGTATACAGAAAATATGGAACCATAATGACTTTTCATATCAAATATATTATTTCAGTTTTTGTGTATGTACTGCCAACATTGACATATTTTCATTCTTTCAAGTAGGCTTCATTTTCACTTGTGCAGAGCCAAATTTGAATTTCTGGGAATTGACAGGAAGTCTAAAAACTATATCTAGAATTATTTGTTTATATATTTATAATCATGATGTGCATATATATCAATGTGTTTGTGTGCTTTTATAATGCTAGTATATTTGTTCACCAAGTTATACCAGGTACTATTGTCATAATTTAAAGTTGTAGTATTCAAGTATAAACTTAGCTGGCTTTACTTTTTCTTTTTAATTAAGGGTACATGCAATAAAGTGAACAAATCTTAATGTAGAGTGTAATGAATTTTGACATATATGTACACTCATGTAACTATCACCCAGATCAAGACATTACATATATACTCATTTTTTCCTCTTTACCTATCTCCCCACCCACTCCCCTGTGACAACCACCAGACTTTTCTCTGTGTTTATGAGTCTATTTCTTTTTCATTTGTTTGCACATTTGTTTTGTTTTTTAGATTCTACATAAAAGTGAAATAATATGTTATTTGTCTTATTCTTTCAGACATTTCATTTAGCATAATACCCTCTAGATCCATCCATGTTGTTGCAAGTGGCAGGATTTTTTTATGGCTGAGTAATAGTCCATTGTATATATGTACCACTTCTTCTATATCCATTCATTTATCAATGGACACTTAGGTTGCTTCCATATTTTGTCTATTGTAAATAATGCTGTGGTAAACATAGGGGGTGCATGTAATTTTTAGATTAGTGATTTTGTGTTCTTCAGGTAAATTCCAGAAGTGAAATTGCTGGGTCATATGATATTTATATTTTTAGTCTTCTGAGAAACTTCCATACTGCCTAGTAGTTGTCCTAATTTATAATCCCACTAACGGTGTATGAGGGTTTCCTTTTCTGCACATCCTCAGCAACACTTGTTGTTTCTTGTCTTGTTGATACTAACCACTCTGACTAGTGTAAGATGATTTCTCATTGTGGTTTGATTTGCATTTTCCTGATGATTAGTGATGTTGAGCATTTTTTCATGTGCCTGTCGTCCATCTGTATGTCTTCTTTGGGAAAATATCTATTCAGATCCTCTGCCCATTTTTTAATCAGATTATTATTATTATTATTATTGGTGTTGAGTTGTATGAGTTCTTTATATATTGTAATGATAGCCCCTTATCAGATATATGATTTGTGAATATGTTCTTCCACAAAATAGTTGTCTTTTGTTTTGTTGATGGTTTCCTTTGCTGTGCAGTAGCTTTTTCATTTGATGCAGTCCCACTTGCTTATATTTGCTTTTGTTTCTCTTGCAAAATCTTTGTTTTGTTACTTGTAGCTTTGTGTTCTTGGACAAGTTAGCCTGAAAAAAAATTCATTAATATTTTTATATCACATGTCTAGAAAAAATTATTAATGCTGATGTTTGCCTGTATTTTCTTTTTATAGTTATATAGTTTCAGGTTTAATATTTGGTCATTACCCCATTTTTTTATTTTTGTGTGTGGTATAAGACAGTAATCCATTTTCCTTCTTTTGCATGTAGATGTCCAGTTTTCCTGAAACCATTCATTGAAGAGACTTTCTTTTTCCCATTGTATATTCTTGCCTTCTTTCTCATATATTATTGACCATATTAGCATGAGTTTATTTCTTGGTTCTCTATTCTGTTCCACTGATCTATGTATCTTTGTTTGTGCCAGTGCTGTAATGGTTTGGTTATTGTACCTTTGTAGTATAGTTTGAAATCAAGGAGAGTAATACCCCCAGCTTTGTTCTTACTCAAGATTGCTTTGGCTGTTTGGGGTGTTTTGTGGTTTCATACAAACATTGGATTATTTACTCTATTTCTGTGGAAAATGTCATTGGTATTTTGATAGGGATTGTATTACATTTGTAGATCCCTTTGGGTATTATGGGTATTTTAATATTTATTCTTTTAGTTAATGAGCAGAGTGTCTTTCCATTTATTTGTGTCATCTTCAATATTTTTCATCCCTGTCTTCTAGTTTTCAGAGTATAGGTCTTTTACTCCTTAGATTCATTTGTAGGTATTTTATTGTTTTTGATACAATTGTAAATGAGATTGTTTTCTCAATTTTTCTTTCTGCTAGTTCGTTATTTGTACATAGAAATGCAACAGATCTCTGTATACTGATTTTGTGTCCTGTGACTTTCCTGAATTCATTTATTAACTCTAATCATTTTTTGGTGGAGTCTTTAGGGTTTTCTACATATAGTTTCATGTTATCTGCAAATAGTGATAGTTTTACTTCTTCCTTACCAATTTGGATGACCTTTACTTGTTTATTTCATGATTACTAGTTTTAGGACTCTCAGTACTATGTTGAATGAAAGTGTGGTGAGAGTGTTTGAGTGTAATATTAGTTGTGCATTTTGTCATAGATGGCCTTAATAGTTGAGATATTTTCCCTCTATACCACCTATGTTGAGAGTTTTTATCATGAATGGATGTTGATTGTCAAATAATTTTTTGGCATGTATTGAGATGACCCTATGATTTTTATTCTTCCTTTCCTTAATGTGGTATATCACACTGATTGATTGACTTGTGGATATTGATCCTTTTATCCATTCCTCCCATAATAAATCCCATTTGATTGTGGTGAATGATTCCTTTAGTGTTCTTTTAAATTTGGTTTGCTAATATTTTGTTGAGGATTTTTGCAGCTGTGTTCATTAGGAATATTGCTCTGTAATTTTCCTTTTTTGTAGTGTCTTTATCTGGTTTTAGTATGAAGGTGATGCTGGCCTTGTAGGATGAATTTGGAAGTTTTCCTTTGACAATTTTTTTTGGAATGTTTTGAGAAGGATAGGTATTAACTCTTCTTTAAATGTTTGGTAGAATTCTCTTATGAAGCCATTTGATGCTCGACTTTTGTTTGTTGGGAGTTTTTTGAATGCCAATTCAATTTCATTATTGGTAATTGGTCTGTTCAAATTTTGATTTTCTATTTATTCCTGGTTCAGTCTTTGAAGATTGCATTCCTCTGGCAATTTATTCATTTCTTCTATATTGCCTGATTTGTTGGCATGTAATTTTTTTCCTATCTATACCAAATTTTTATTGCTGAGTAGCAATAAAATACTAATACAGGTTTCTCCTGCTATCTGAAAGTAGCATGTTCCTATGAAACCTTTTGTAAGCTGAAATGGTATAAAAGGCATATAATTTTTTCTTAGCAATCTTTTATAATTGATTGTATTTCTGTGGTGTCAGCTGTTCTGTTTCATTTCTGATTGTATTTATTGAGTCTTCTCTTTTTCTTGAAGAATCAAGCTAAAGCTTATCAATTTTATCTTTTCAAAGAACCAACTCTTAGTTTCATTGATCCTTTGCATTGTTATTTTAGTCTCAATTTCATTTATCTGTTCTGATTTTTATTATTTCCTTCCTTTTATAAACTTTCGGCTTTATTTATTCTAATTTTTTTAGTTTCTTTATGTTTGGCATTAGATTGTTTATTTGAGCTATTTCTTGTTTCTTGAGGTAGGCCTGTAACGCTATAAACTTCTTTTTTAAAACTGCTTTAGGTGCATCTTACAGATTTTGAACTGTTGTGTTTCTATTTTCATTATTTTCCAAGTATTTTTAAATTTCTTCTTTGATTTCTTCTTTGAGCCATTGGTTATTTAGAAGCATACTGTTTAGCTTTCATGTATTGGTGTTTTTTTCTCCCAATTTTTTCTTATAATTGATTTTCATTTTCACACCATTCTAGTAAGAAAAAAAATTCTTTGCATTATTTTAATCTTAAATTTCTTGAGACTTGTTTTGTGGCCTAATATGTGGTCTATCCTGGAGAATATTGCCTTTGTACTTGAAAAGAATGTGTATTCTGCTGTTTTGGGATGTAATGTTCTGTAAATATCAATTCCATTTGGTCGAATATGTCATTCAGTGATACTGTTTCCTTATTCCTTTTCTGTCTGGATGATCTATTCATTAATGTAAGTGGGATGTTAAAGTCCCATGCTATTATTTTATTATTTTTTCCCCTTTTTCTGTGTTAATATTTGCTATGTATTTAATGCTTCTTTGTTGGGTATGTAGATATTTACAATTATTATATCTTCATGCTGGATTGCTTAATGATTATGTAATGTCTTTCTTTGTCTTTTTTTTAGAGTCTTTGTTTTAAAGTCTGCTTTTTCTTATATAAGTAGTGCTAATGCAGCTCTCTGCACCCCCCCCCCCCCCACTTTTATTTGCATGGAGTTTCTTTTCCCGTCCCTTCAGTGTTTTTCTGTGTGCATCTTTAGGTCTGAATTTTCTTATAGGCAACACAGAGATGGGTTTGGAGTTTTTATCCTTTCAGTCACCCTATGTCTTTTAATTGTAGCATTAAGTTAATTTGCATTAAAAGTAATTATTGATAGGTGTGTACTTCATTCCATTCTGTTAAATATTTTCTGATTGTTTTGGTTGTTCTCTCTCTGTTTATCTATTGCTTTCTTGTGCATGATGATTTTCTTTAATGCTATGGTCATATTCCTTTCTATTTACTTTTTTGTGCATATATTGTATGTTTTTGGTTTGTGGTTACTGTGGGGTTTATATGACTTCTTACATATATGGCAGTCTATGTTATAATTATCATTGTGTACATTTGAATGCATTCTAACAGTCCTGGAGTTTTACTCTCTCTCCTCTATATTTTATGTGTATGAGGTCTTCTTTTACAACTTTTATTTAGTGATTTCCTTAACTAATTTTTAGAAGTAATTCATTAATTACTTTTGTCTTTGATCCTTCATACTAGTATTTTTTGGTATCATTAATCTATAATTACATGAGTAACATTATGTTTTCTAGAATCCCCCCATCATCAAGTCCTCCCCACATACCCCATTACAGTCACTGTCCATCAGCGTAGTAAGATGGTAAAGAATCACTACTTGTCTTCTCTGTATTGTACAACCCTCCCCATTCCCCCCTTACATTGTGTCTGCTAATTGTAAATGGTTGATCTAGTACTTTTGTTATATTTGCTTTTATGAGTAAAATTTTTTCTTTCCATAATTTTCTTGCTTTTTAGTATTTATTAGTCATTTCTGTTTTGTAATAGTCTTGAATGATTTTCGTATTGCTAAATCCCACAGATATACCTATTATCTTAATTTGTTTTATTTGATATGGTTGACACTTCACTGTTGGAAACTTTATGTTTAATTTCCTAATATTCCTGTCTTTTGATTCTCCTTAGACCTACTTGTTTCTTTCTTTCGATTCTCTTTCATGGGCTTCTCTACTTTTACAAACTCATTAAACATCGATACCATCACTCCATCTTCTATCATTACATCTTACATCTTGTATCTCTTCCATATCCTAATTGTGTGCTTACTTGAAAGTCTCTCCTGTCTTTTAGATATCACCACTTAATGCCCCATGGATATCTCAAATTCATCATTTATAAAAGTGAGTTCTTTTTATTGCCCTCTAAATCTGCCTCTTTCTTCTACTCTATGTTCCAGAGAATGTTACTACTATCAATTCAGTCATTCAAACTGGAAACATTGGAGTTATCTTAGACTCTCCTTGTTGATCCATATTTAAATATTGTAATAATATTTATCATGATAATAACTACCATTTATTGATCACTTATGCCTTGTAGGTGCTGTGCTAAATGCTCTATATTCCAGTCCTCACAAGAACTCTGGGATATTGGGACACTATTATTATGTTTTTTCTCAATAAAAAAATGGAATTTATTTCTCATTTATACCATCTTTAAAATTATTTCCCGAATTTATGTCTTTCTATGTTTGCTACAACTATTCAAGTTCTGTCTACTATCTTAGTACACCCAGTATTATCTACTGGACTGTGTCAGTTGTCTTCCAACATGTAGCTGTGTCCAGACTCTTGTGCTCTTTAAGTACATCCTTCAAACTAGAGCTGGGATATTTTATGTATACTACAAATTTGATCTTATTACTCCACTCCTAAACCCCTTAAATGCTCCCAGTTAACTTCAGAGTAAAGTCCAAGCTTCTTAGCCTGGCATATGGTACTCTTCATTATCTGACTTCAGTAAGTTTTAAGAGTTTCTTATATATCCTGTATAGAAATCATTTATAATGTATTTTGCAAATATTATCTCCCTGGATGATGATCTTTTATTCATTTAACAGTATCTTTCACAGTACAAGTTCATACTTTTCATAAAGTCCAATTTTTATCCTTGTATGGATCATGATTTTGATATAATTCTAAAAAATCTATGTAACTCAAGGTCACAAAATATTATCCTATGTTTTCTTGTAAAAGGAGACATTTTCTCCTATGTTTTCTTCTTTCATGGTTTTAGGTTTTTATCTTTAAGTTTATTATCCATTTTAATTTAATATATATAGTGTGAACTATTGATTGATCTTTGGAGGGTTGTTTTTTAGTTATTTTTAATAGCTATCTAATTATTTCAGTGCCATCTATAGAAAAGATTATTCTCTATTTAATTGTTTTTGGATATTTGTTTAATATCAATTGACCATATGTGTGGGTCTGTTTCTGGACTTTATTCTGTCCCATTGAACTATATGACTATCCTTTCTCCAATTCCACACCATCTTGATTTCTGTAGATTTACATTAAGATTATGTAATGTTTTTCTTTGTCTTTTATTTACAGTCTTTGTTTTATTTTATTTTTTTTTATAAACACTATTATACAACCTCTGTGTTTTTTTTTTTCCTCTGAATTTTTTTTTTTTTGAGAGGGCATCTCTCATATTTGTTGATCAAATGGTTATTAACAACAATAAAATTCTGTATAGGGGACTCAACGCACAATCATTACTCAAACCCAAGCCTAATTCTCAACAGTCTCCAAACTTCTGAAGCATAATGAACAAGTTCTTACATGGTGAACAAATTCTTACATAGTGAATAAGTTCTTACATGGTGAACAGTGCAAGGGCAGTCATCACAGAAACTTTCGGTTTTGATCATGCATTATGAACTGTAAACAATCACGTCAAATATGAATATTTGTTTGATTTTTATACTTGATTTATATGTGAATCCCACATTTCTCCCATATTATTATTATTATTTTTATAAAATGCTGAAGTGGTAGGTAGATGCAAGATAAAGGTAGAAAACATAGTTTAGTGCTGTAACAGGGCAAATGTAGATGATCAGGTGTGTGCCTATAGACTAAGTATTAATCCAAGCTAGACAAGGGCAACAAAACATCCACGGATGCAGAAGATTTCTCTCAAAACAGGGGGGGTGAGGTTCTAAGCCTCACCTCTGTTGATCCCCAATTTCTCACCTGATGGCCCCCCTGCGACTGTGCCTGTCTTAGGTTGTTCCTCCCTTGAGGAATCTTACCTGTCTCTGGCTAACCAGTCATCTTCCGGGGCCATACAGCGAAATGTAAAGTTTGTAAGTGAGAGAGAAGCAATATTGTTTGAAAAGTTTAGCTTTTTAATTCTTGCAGATTTATGCCCTGTGGCTTTTATGCCCAGCATTTGTCTTGAGATATCTTTACCACTTGGAAGAATTATGGTATTCGGTAATTTCATTATGAGGCACGAATTCTACTTAAGGGTTGTAATTAGGAAGGAAGAAGAAAAGCTATAGAAGTAGCAGATGGAAGAAAACATGGGAAGATTGATGATTTCTTTGACATATCTTCTTGTAGAGTAACATAAGCATGTATAGGTTTTAAACTACTAATTAAATTGCACACACACATTAACATAATAGGAATACAGTTACATAACCAAAGCAGACCTACACTTACCAGCCATCTCCAGTGAAACCAAGAAAAACAGTTAGGCACCCTAGGCATTTGTGAAAACTTATCAATGATATGATGGGTATTGTCTAACTGAATTTGAATAGTTTGAGAAAAATCAGACAAATTAAAACAACACATTCCTGGGAACTGTTCACATCCCATATGTTCTTTTAACAGTAGATAGTCTGTAGTCGCAAGATTTTGGAGCACTGCAACTTGCACTTCTCCTAATTCTTGGTTGACTTCCGACAGTATAGACCCAGTCAAATTTGCTGTTTTATTGTATGCACAGGCCAGCTTAGATATCTCCTTCTTCATTCCAATGGCAAGTCCAGGAACAGGTGGGATGAATGCAGCTACAACTGCAACAGTGCAAAGATCTTTGTTTAAGGTTTTTGATGATCATCTTCTGGAATGACTCTTCCAGAGAATGTTGCTGTTGGAAATTCTTCTTCATATCGTATCTTAATTCATTTTCTGTGTAGCCAAATTAGGCTTTGATCCTCTGTATAAACACAAACAAACCCTTTGCCCACACTTTGATATGCCCTTTAGGTCATTGTGAAGAACTTATTAGAGATCACCACATAGGAACTACTTTCTTTTTTTTTTTTTTGAGAAAGGAATATTATCAGAAAAATGTACTCCCATAGCTGATCATCTGATGCCCTTTAACTGATCAAAATTAAGGATATTTAAAGCATGCAGTAATTGGTGATTTGCAGTTAGTTTTATCCTATCAGGGAGTAATCCCCCTTTCCTTTCTTTTTTTTTTGTTATCATTAATCTACAATTACATGAAGAACATTATGTTTACTAGGCTCTCCCCTATACCAGGTCCCCCCCACAAATCCCCTTACAGTCACTGTCCATCAGCATAGCAAAATCTTGTAGAATCACTACTTGTCTTCTCTGTGTTTTACAGCCCTCCCCTTTCTCCCACCCCCCCATTATGTATCATAATCATAATACCCCCTTTCTTCTTCTCCCCCCTTATCCCTCCCTACCCACCTATCCTCCCCAGTCCCTTTCCCTTTGGTACGTGTCAGTCCATTCTTGGGTTCTGTGATTCTGCTGCTGTTTTGTTCCTTCAGTTTTTCCTTTGTTCTTATACTCCACAGATGAGTGAAATCATTTGGTATTTCTCTTTCTATGCTTGGCTTATTTCACTGAACATAATACCCTCTAGCTCCATCCATGTTGTTGCAAATGGTAGGATTTGTTTTCTTCTTATGGCTGAGTAATATTCCATTGTGTATATGTACCAAATCTTCTTTATCCATTCATCTACACATGGACACTTACATTGCTTCCAATTCTTGGCTATTGTAAATAGCACTGCGATAAACATAGGGGTGCATCTGTCTTTTTCAAACTTGAGTGCTGCATTCTTAGGGTAAATTCCTAGGAGTGGAATTCCTGGGTCAAATGGTAAGTCTATTTTGAGCATTTTGAGGAACCTCCATACTGCTTTCCACAATGGTTGAACTAATTTACATTCCCACAAGCAGTATAGGAGGGTTTCCCTTTCTCCACATCCTCGCCAACATTTGTTGTTGTTTGTCTTTTGGATGGCAGCCATCCTTACTGGTGTGAGGTGATACCTCATTGTGGTTTTAATTTGCATTTCTCTGATAATTAGCAATGTGGAGCATCTTTTCATGTGTCTGTTGGCCATCTGTATTTCTTTTTTGAAGAACTGTCTGTTCGGTTCCTCTGCCCATTTTTTAATTTGATTATTTTTTTTTATTTGTTGAGGTGGATGAGCTCTTTATATATTTTGGATGTCAAGCCTTTATCAGATCTGTCATTTACAAATATATTCTCCCATACTGTAGGGTACCTTTTTGTTGTATTGATGGTGTCTTTTGCTGTACAGAAGCTTTTCAGCTTAATATGGTCCCACTTGTTCATTTTTGCTGTTGTTTTCCTTGCCCGGGGAGATATGTTGAAAAAGAGGTCACTCATGTTCATGTCTAAGAGGTTTTTGCCTATGTTTTTTTCTAAGAGTTTTATGGTTTCATGACTTACATTCAGGTCTTTGATTCATTTTGAATTTACTTTTGCATATGGGGTTAGACAATGGTCCAGTTTCGTTCTCCTACATGTAGCTGTCCAGTTTTGCCAGCACCATCTGTTGAAGAGACTGTCATTTCACCATTGTATGTCCATGGTTCCTTTATCAAATATTCATTGACCATATATGTTTGGGTTAATGTCTGGAGTCTCTAATCTGTTCCACTGGTCTGTGGCTCTGTTCTTGTGCCAGTAATAAATTGTCTTGATTACTGTGGCTTTGTAATAGAGCTTGAAGTTGGGGAGTGAGATCCCCCCTACTTTATTCTTCTTTCTCATGATTGCTTTGGCTATTCGGGGTGTTTGGTGTTTCCATATGAATTTTTGAATTATTTGTTTCAGTTCATTGAAGAATGCTGCTGGTAATTTGATAGGGATTGCATCGAATCTGTATATTGCTTTGGGCAGGATGGCCATTTTGACGATATTAATTCTTCTTAGCCATGAGCATGGGATGAGTTTCCATTTGTTAGTGTCCCCTTTAATTTCTCTTAAGAGTGACTTGTAGTTTTCAGGGTATAGGTCTTTTACTTCTTTGGTTAGGTTTCTTCCTAGGTATTTTATTCTTTTTGATGCAATTGTGAATGGAATTATTTTCCTGATTTCTATTTCTATTGGTTCATTGTTAGTATATAGGAAAACCTCAGATTTCTGTGTGTTAATTTAGTATCCTGCAACTTTGCTGTATTCCGATATCAGTTCTAGTAGTTTTGGAGTGGAGTCTTTAGGGTTTTTTATGTACAATATCATGTCATCTGCAAATAGTGACAGTTTAACTTCTTTACCAATCTGGATTCCTTGTATTTCTTTGTTTTGTATGATTGCCGTGGCTAGGTTCTCCAGTACTATGTTAAATAACAGTGGGGAGAGGGGGCATCCCTGTCTTGTTCCCGATCTCAGAGGAAAAGCTTTCAGCTTCTCACTGTTCAGTATAATGTTGGCTGTGGGTTTATCATAGATGGCCTTTATTATGTTGAGGTACTTGCCCTCTATTCCCATTTTGCTGAGAGTTTTTATCATGAATGTATGTTGAATTTTGTCAAATACTTTTTCAGCATCTATGGAGATGATCATGTGGTTTTTGTATTTCTTTTTGTTGATGTGGTGGATGATGTTGATGGATTTTCAAACGTTGTACCATCCTTGCATCCCTGGGATGAATCCCACTTGGTCATGGTGTATGACCCTCTTGATATATTTTTGAATTCAGTTTGCTAATATTTTATTGAGAATTTTTGCATCCACATTCATCAGGGATATTGGTCTGTAATTTTCTTTTTTGGTGGGATCTTTGCCTGGTTTTGGTATTAGAGTGATGTTGGCTTTAAAGAATGAGTTTGGGAGTATTCCCTCCTCTTCTATTTTTTGGAAGACTTGAAGGAGAATGGGTATTATGTCTTCTCTGTGTGTCTGATAAAATTCTGAGGTAAATCCATCCAGCCTGGGGGTTTTTTTCTTGGATATTTTTTTGATTACCGTTTCAATTTCTTTGCTCGTAATTGGTTTGTTTAACTTTTGTGTTTCTTCCTTGGTCATTCTTGGAAGGTTGTATTTTTCCAGGAAGTTGTCCATTTCTTCTAGGTTTTCCAGCTTGTTGGCATATAGGTTTTCATAGTAGTCTTTAATAATTCTTTGTATTTCTGTGGAGTCTGTTGTGATTTTTCCATTCTCATTTCTGAATTTGTTGATTTGTGTTGATTCTCCTTTTCTCTTAATAAGTTTGGCTAGAGGCTTACCTATTTTGTTTATTTTCTCAAAGAACCAGCTCTTGGTTTCATTGATTTTTGCTATTGTTTTATTCTTCTCAATTTTGTTTATTTCTTCGCTGATCTTTTTTATGTACCTCTTTCTGCTGACTTTAGGACTCATTTATTCTTCTTTTTCCAGTTTCGATAATTGTGTTGTTAGACTATTCCTGTGGAATTGTTCTTCCTTCTTCAAGTGTGCCTGGATCGCTATATACTTTCCTCTTAAGACTGCTTTTGCTGTATCCCACAGAAGTTGGGGCTTTGTGTTGTTCTTGTCATTTGTTTCCATATATTCCTTGATCTCTATTTTAATTTGTTCACTGATCCATTGATTATGTAGGAGCATGTTGTTAAGCCTCCATGTGTTTATGAGCCTTTTTGTTTTCTTTGTAGAATTTATTTCTAGTTTTATACCTTTGTGGTCTGAATAGTTGGTTGGTAGAATTTCAGTATTTTGGAATTTACTGAGGCTCTTCTTGAGGGCTAGTATGTGGTCTATTCTGGAGAATGTTCCATATGCACATGAGAAGAATGTATATCCTGTTGCTTTTGGATGCAGAGTTCTATAGTTGTCTATTAGGTCCATCTGTTCTGCTCTGTTGTTCAGTGCCTCCATGTCCTTACTTATTTTCTGCCCGGTGGATCTATCCTTTAGGGTGAGTGGTGTGTTGAAGTCTCCTAAAATGAATGCACTACAGTCTGTTTCTCCCTTTAGTTCTGTTAGTATTTGTTTCACATATGCTGGTGCTCCTGTGTTGGGTGCATATATATTTAGAATGGTTATATCCTCTTGTTGGACTGAGCCCTTTATCATTATGTAGTGTTCTTATTTATCTCTTGTTACTTTCTTTGTTTTGAAGTCTATTTTGTCTGATATTAGTACTGCAACCCCTGCTTTCTTCTCGCTGTTGTTTGCCTAAAATGTGTTTTTCCATCCCTTGACTTTTAGTCTGTGCATGTCTTTGGGTTTGAGGTGAGTTTCTTGTAAGCAGCATATAGATGGGTCTTGCTTTTTTATCCATTCTATTACTCTGTGTCTTTTGATTGGTGCATTCAGTCCATTTACATTTAGGGTGACTATTGAAAGATATGTACTTATTTTCATTGTAGGCTTGAAATTCATGGTTACCAAAGGTTCAAGGTTACCCTCTTTAGTATCTTACTGCCTAACTTAGCTTGCTTATTGAGCTGTTATATACACTGTCTGGAGATTCTTTTCTTCTCTCCCTTCTTATTCCTACTCCTCCATTCTTCATATGTTGGGTGTTTTGTTCTGTGCTCTTTTTAGGAGTGCTCCCATCTAGAGCCATCCCTGTAAGATGCCCTGTAGAGGTGGTTTGTGGAAGGCAAATTCCCTCAACTTTTGCTTGTCTGGGAATTGTTTAATCCCTCCATTATATTTAAATGATAGTTGTGCTGGATACAGTATCCTTGGTTCAAGGTCCTTCTGTTTCATTGCATTAAATATATCATGCCATTCTCTTCTGGCCTGTACAGTTTCTTTTGAGAAGTCTGATCATAGCTTGATGGGTTTTCCTTTATAGGTGACCTTTTTCTCTCTAGCTGCCTTTAAATCTCTTTTCTTGTCCTTGATCTTTGCCATTTTAATTGTTATGTGTCTTGGTGTTGTCCTCCTTGGGTCCTTTCTGTTGGGAGTTCTGTGTATTTCCGTGGTCTGTTCGATTATTTCCTCCCCCAGTTTGGGGAACTTTTCAGCAATTATTTCTTCAAAGACACTTTCTATCCCTTTTTCTCTCTCTTCTTCTTCTGGTACCCCTATAATACGGATATTGTTCCTTTTGGATTGGTCACACAGTTCTCTTAATTTTGTTTCATTCCCGAAGATCCTTTTGTCTCTCTCTATGTTAGCTTCTATGCGTTCCTGTTCTCTGGTTTCTATCTCATCAATGGCCTCTTGCATCTTATCCATTCTGCTTATAAATCCTTCCAGAGTTTGTTTCACTTCTGTAATCTCCTTCCTGGTATCTGTGATCTCCCTCCGGACTTCATCCCATTGCTCTTGCATATTTCTCTGTATCTCTGTCAGCATTTTTATGATTTTTATTTTGAAGTCTTTTTCAGGAAGGCTGTTTAGGCTTGTCTCCTCTGGTGTTGTCTCTGTGATCTTGGTTTGCCTGTAATTTTGCCTTTTCATGGTGATAGGAATAGTTTGCAGAGGGGGATGAGTGACAGCTGGAAGAACTTCCCTTCTTGTTGGTTTGTGGCCTTCCTCTCCTGGGAGAACAGCGACCTCTAGTGGCTCGTGCTGGGCAGCTGCACGCAGACAGGGCTTCTGATTCCTGCCCGGCTGCCATGGAGTTTATTTCCGCTGTTGCTGTGGGTGTGGCCTGTTTCCTGGGGTTGCTCCAAAATGGTGGAGCAGCATTGGAGGGGCAGCGTCCGCGAGGGTATTTATATCCGTGAGGGGCCTCTGTGCTCTCTGCTGCCCAGGGGATTAGAGTGCCCAGAGATCCCCAGATTTCCTGCCTCTGGACTAAGTGTCCCACACTTTCCCTTTAAGACTTCCATAAGGCACTCGCCAGAACAAAACAAAACAAAACAAAATATTAAATAAATAATTAAAAAGGAAAAAAAAAGCTGCTCGCTTTTCTTTGTCTTAGGCCGCTGGCCTCAGGGACCTGCTCACTGCTCTTGCTGCCCTGTTTCCCTAGTATCCAGGACCCCACACATGCACTGTGTCGGCTCTGGTCCGGATGGCTGGGTGTGAGTGTTCAACAGTCCTGGGCTCCCTCTCCCTTGCCGCTCTGACTCCTCTCCTCCTGCCGGGAGTTGTGTGGAGGGGCGATCAGGTCCTGCTGGCCTGGGTCTTGTATCTTACCCCCTTCACGAGGCGCTGGGTTCTCACAGGTGTGGATGTGGTCTGGATGTTGTCCTGTGTCCTCTGGTCTCTATTCTAGGAAGAGTTGTCTTTGTTATATTTTCATAAATATATGTGGTTTTGGGAGGAGAGTTCTGCTGCTCTACTCACGCTGCCATCTTGGCTCTGCCTCCCCAGTCTTTGTTTTAAAGTCTATATTTTAGTTCCTTTACCTTTTCTTTTAAATTTTTGGGTAAGCTTATTAACTTCTACAAAAAAAATCTTTCCTGTCCTGGGAATTTTTTGTAATTGTGATAAATCTTTAGATATTTAGGAACAACTGGTATATTGACATCTTAACAATACTCTTTCAGAATATTGCTCAGAATACATTGAACATCTTAACAATACTGTTTTGGACTGGAAGTCCACAATGTGTATTGCTCCATTTATTTATGTCTTGATTTCTTTCATCAATTTTTTTGTTAGTTTTCACAATTTTTTTCAGCATACAGATCTCACATATGTTTTACCAGTTTATCCATAAGTATTTCCTTTCTTTTTGGTGCTTTTGTAAATAGAATTATTGGAAAATTTGTAATTGCTATTGTTCATTGCTATTACATAGTAATGAGACACTGACCTTATATGCTACATCCTTGCTAAACTCACTTATTATTTCTATAGATGTACTTATCAATTTGAGATTTTATACATAGACAATTATTTTTTTCTAGGAATAGGGATTGTTTATATCTGTAATCCTTTTTTTCTTGTCTTATTCTATTAATGATGACCTCTAGTACAGTGATGAATAAGAATAGTGAAAATGAACATGATTAATTTATTACCAATCTTAAGGGTATAAATCCTGTCTCTCTCCAGTAATTGTGATATTCCCTATCTGTAACATAACTTTTTGTTTTACGGTTTTGTTTTTTTATGGATTTCCTTCATTAAATTGAGAGCATCCCCTTTGACTCTTAATTTGGTGATGGTTTTAAGCATAAATGTATGTGGAATTTTGTCAAATGTCTCTGTAGCCTTTTTAAAAATAAATTGTCCCTGTAGCTTTTTCAGGAATGTATAGAGTTACAAAATTTTAGACTTGCAAGTAATCTTAGCAACCATTTCCTCATATCTGAGGCCTGTACTTTTGCTATCACCTGAAAATTGTATTCTTAAATTAGCACAGTGATTCTCTTTAAAAATACAGTTGCGTAAGTGACTTCACCAGGTTTTCATTTATTTAATTATTTAATAAACTATACATAAAGCTGTGAGGTATTATTAAATTAGGTAAGGAAACTGATATTCATAGAAGATGAGTAACTAGCTGAATGGCAGCAGTCCAGCAACCTATGAAAACTTAACATTCTCTTGTATAGTATGTTCTTTTTGTCTCTTGGCTTCTATATCCATGTTTCTAGAATTCCTGTCTAGTCTTCAACTTTCAAACTATGTATATTTTCTGTTTTGTAAAAAGCCTGAGGTTCAGGAGTTGCTCAAGATGGTGACATGAGTAAGGTAGCAGAAATCTCCTCCAAAACTATATATATTTTTAAAAATAAAGCAAATACAACTATCCTAAAAGAGAGACCAGAAGATACAGTACAACAGCCAGGCTACATCCACATCTGCAAGAACTCAGCACCCCACGAAAAGGGTAAGATACAGAGCTGTGACCTGGAGGGATCTGAGCACTTCCCTCACCCAAGCTCACTGGCAGGAGGAAAAGAATCAGAGTGGGAAGGGAGTGGAAGCACAGGACTGCTAAATAACCATCCCTAGCAATCAGCACTGGGAGCACAGACACACATTACATGGTGTACTGGACATTAGAGAAATGGAAAAGTAAAATCTGAGATGGAGACTGCCAGTGGGTCCCCACAGCCAGCTCTCCTGGGACAAAAGAAAAGTTGGCGCTTAAAAAGTCTTAAAGGGACAAGGGTTTAATAAGTGGACAAAATCCTACTGGAACACTAAGCTGGGAATCTTAAGGAATTTCAGGTGCCCTAACACCCTGGGTGGCAGGCAGCACAGCTCTGAAGGCCCTCATGGTGATAAGGAGCCTGCCATTCATTCCCCCCTGCCGGCTCTGTAAGCAGACCGGCTGACCCGCCACAGCTGCAGACTAGCTGGGGAGCAGCCCCACCCACACCAAACACACAGAGTCTTCTCCCAATGCTCAGGTAACTGGGACAGACCCAGGGGCTGCCGCCAGCATGCAGCTTCCCAGCACAGACAGAGGAAGCCAGCGCAAGGTCTAGAAGGCACAAAGGGTTACCGTTCTTGCAGGAGAACACAACCAGCATGTCTGTGACCCCCACAGTGTACTAGGCTATCCCGAGGGCTGCCCCACCCACGACGGCTCAGGGGATTTACACAGAGACGGCTCCCTGTGTGAGGGTAACCATCAAAGGCAGTGGAGAAGGACAAGGCAATCAGCAAGCAGGAAGGGACTTTGTTCTCCTAGCTGACACATGTGCCACCTGCTGGTGATCACTTCTGTCATCATGAAAAGGCAGAAGGACCTGGTCCAGTCAAACATCACTCAAACAACCCCAGAGAAAGAGCTTGGTGAGATAGATATAACCAATCTTCCTGAAAAAGAATTCAAAATGAAAGTCATAAGCATGCTGATAGACTTTCAGAGAAATATGCAAGAGCTAAGGGATGAAGTCTGGAGGGAGATAACAGAAGTGAAAAATGAATAGAAGGACTTAAGAGCAGACTGGATGAGGTGCAAGAGACTGTTAATGGAGTAGAAGTCAGAGAACAGGAATACAGAGAAGCTGAGGCAGAGAGAGATAAAAGGATCTCTAGGAATGAAAGAATATTAAGACAAATGTGTGACCAATCCAAACGGAAAAATATCCACATTACAGGGGTATCAGAAGAAGAAGAGAAAGAAAAAGGGATAGAAAGTGTCTTTGAAGAAATAATTTATGAAAACTTCCCCAAACTGGGGAAGGAAATAGCTCTCAGACCATTGAAGTCCACAGATGTCCCAACACAAGGGACACAAGGAGGACAACACCAAGACATATAATAATTAAAATGGCAAAGATCAAAGACAAGGACAGGGTATTAAAAGCAGCTAGAGAGAGAAGAAAGTTCACCTATAAAGGAAAATCCATCAGGTTATCATCAGACTTCTCAAGAGAAACCTTACAGGCCAGAAGAGAATGGCATGATTTATTTAATGCAATGAAACAGAAAGGCTTGAACCAAGAATACTGTATCCAGCATGAGTATCATTTAAATTTGAAGGAGGGATTAATCAATTTCCATATAAGCAAAAGTTGAGGGAACTTGCCTCCCACAAACCACCTCTACAGGGTATTTTAAAGGGACTGCTCTAGATGGAAATACTCCTCAGGCTAAATAGATGTCACCAGAGAAAATAAAATCACAGGAAAGAAAGCAGACCAACCAAATACTAACTAACGGCAAAAAATAAAATCAACTATCCACAAAAGCAGTCAAAGGAAACACAAAAGAGTACAGAAAAAAAACACACCTAACATATAAAGAGTGGAGGAGGAAGAATAAGAAGAGAGAGAAATAAAGAATCATCAGAGTTTGTTTATAAGAGCATATAAGTGAGTTAAAGTTAGATGTTTAGATAGTAAACAAGCTACCCTTGAATCTTTTGTAACCATGAATCCAAAGCCCACAATGGCAATAAGTACATATCTGTCAATAATCACCCTAAATGTAAATGGACTGAATGCACCAATCAAAAGACACAAAGTAACAGAATGAATAAAAAAAGCAAGGCCCATCTATATGCTGCTTACAAGAGACTCACTTCAAACCCAAAGACATACACAGACTAAAAGTTAAGGGATGGAAAAAGATATTTTATGCAAACAATAGGGAGAAAAAAGCAAGTGTTGCAGTACTTGTGTCAGACACAACAGACTTCAAAACAAAGAAAGTAACAAGATATAAAGAAGGACATTGCATAGGGAGGGGCAGTCCAACAAGAGGATGTAACCATTATAAATATATATGTACCCAAAACTGGAGCACTGACATATGTGAAACAAATACTAAAAAAATTAAATGAGGAAATAGAATGGAATACATTCATTTTAGGAGATTTAAACACACCACTCACTCCAAAGAAAAGATAAACCAAACAGAAAATAAGTAAGGACACAGAGGCACTGAACAACACATTAGAACACAAGGACCTAACAGACATCTACAGAACTCTACACCCAAAAGCAGCAGGATACACATTCTTCTCAAGTGTACATGGAACATTTTCCAGAACAGACCACAAAAAAAAGCCTCAGTAAATTCAAAAAGATTGAAATTCTACCAACCAACTTTTCAGACCACAAAGGTATAAAACTAGAAATAAATTGTACAAAGAAAACAAAAAGGCTCACAAACACATGGAGGCTTAACAACATGCTCCTAAATAATCAATGGATCAATGATCAAAATAAAACAGAGATCAAGCAATATATGAAGAAAAAGGAAAACAACAGCACAATGCCCCAACTTCTGTGGGACACAGAGAAGGCAGTTCTAAGAGGAAAGTATATAACAATCCAGGCCTATTTAAAGAAGGAAGAACAATCCCAAATGTATAGTCTAAAGTCACAATTATTGAAACTTGAAAAAGAAGAACAAATGAGGCCCAATGGCAGCAGGAGGACATAATAAAGATCAGAGAAGACATAAATAAAATTGAGAAGAATAAAACAATAGAAAAAATAAATGAAACCAAGAGCTGGTTCTTTGAGGAAATAAACAAAATAGATAAACTCCTAGCCAGACTTATTAAGAGAAAAAGAGAATATACACACATAAATAGAATCAGAAATGATATAGGAATAATCACTATGGACACCACAGAAATACAAAGAATTACTAGACAATACTATGATAATCCATATGCTATGAAGCTGGATAACCTAGAAGAAATGGACAACTTTCTAGAAAAATACAACCTTCCAAGACTGACCAAGGAAGAAACAGAAAATCTAAACAGACCAATTAACAGCAATGAAATTGAATCACTAATCAAAAAGCTACCAGGGAACAAAACTCCTGGGCCAGATGGATTCAAGACTGAATCTTATCAGACATATAGAGAAGACATAATAGCCATACTCCTTAAAGTTTTCCAAAAAATAGAAGAGGAGGAAATACTTCCAAACTCATTCTATGTAGCCAGCATAATGCTAATACCAAAACCAAGCAAAGACCCCACCAAAAAGTAAATTACAGACCAATATCCCTGATGAACATAGATGCAAAAATACTCAACAAAATATTAGCAAACCAAATTAAAAAATACATCAAAAAGATAATCCATCATGATCAGGTAAGATTTATCCCAGGGTACAAGCATGGTACAACATTCAAAAATCCATCAACATCATCCACTACGTCAACAAAAAGAAGGAAAAAAACCATATGATCATCTCCACTGATGCTTAAAAAGCATTCGACAAAGTTCAACATCCATTCATGATAAAAACTCCCAACAAAATGGGCATAGAGGGCAAGTACCTCAACATAATAAAGGCCATCTATGATAAACCCACAGCCAACATCATACTTAACAGCAAGAAGCTGAAAGCTTTTCACCTAAGATCGAAAACAAGACAGGGATGCCCACTCTCCCCACTTTTATTCAACATACTACTGGAGGTCATAGCCATGGCAATCATACAAAACTAATTAATACAAGGCATCCAGATTGGTAAAGAAGTCAAACTGTCACTATTTGCAGATGACATGATATTGTACATAAAAAACCCTAGACTTCACTCCAAAAGTACTAGAACTAATATCTGAATTCAGCCAAGTTCCAGGTTACAAAATTAATACACAGAAATCTGTGGCTTTTCTATACACTAATGATGAACTAGCAGAAATAGAAATTAGGAAAACAATTCCATTCACAATTGCATCAAAAAGAATAAAATACCTAGGAATAAACCTAACCAAGGATGTGAAAGACCTATATCCTGAAAACTACAAGACACTCTTAAGAGAAATTAAAGAGGACACTAACAAATGGAAATTCATCCCATGCTCTTGACTAGGAAGAATTAATATTGTCAAAATATCCATCTTGCCTATAGCAATCTACAGATTCAATGTAATCCCTATCAAAATACCAACAGCATTCTTCAATGAAGTGGAAAAAATAGTTATAAAATTCATATGGTACCACAAAAGACCCCGAATAGCCAAAGCAATCCTGAAAAGGAAGAACAAAGCAGGGGGTATCTTGCTTCCCAACTTCAAGCTCTACTACAAAGCCACAGTAATCAAGACAATTTGTACCGGCACAAGAACAGACCCATAAACCAGTGGAACAGAATAGAGAGTCCAGATATTAACCCAAACATATATGGTAAATTAATATATGATCAAGGAGCCATGGATACACAATGGGGAAATGGCAGCCTCTTCAACAGCTGGTGTTGGCAAAACTGGACAGCTACATGTAAGAGAATGAAACTGGATCATTGTCTAACCCCATACAAAAAAGTAAATTCGAAATGGATCAAAGTCCTGAAACCATAAGGCTCTTAGAAATAAACATAGGCAAAAATATCTTGGACACAAATGTGAGGAACTTCTTCATGAACATATTTCCCCAGGCAAGGGTAACAAAAGCAAAAATGAACAAGTGGGATTATATCAAGCTGAAAAGCTCTGTACAGCAAAAGACACCATCAATAGAACAAAAAGGCATCCTACAGTATGGGAGAATATATTCATAAATGACATATCTGATGAAGGGTTGACATCTAAAATATAGAAAGAGCTTACACACCTCAAGAAACAAAAAGCAAATAATCCAATTAAACATGGGCAGATGATCTGAACAGACACTTCTCAAAAGAAGAAATTCAAATGACCAACAGGTACGTGAAAAGATGCTCCACATTGCTAATCATCAGAGAAATGCAAATTAAAACCACAATGAGATATCACCTCACACCAGTTAGGATGGCCAACATCCAGAAGACAAACAACAACACATGTTGGCATGGATGTGGAGAAAGGAGATCCCTCCTACACTGCTGGTGTGAATGTAAATTAGTTCAGCCATTGTGTAAAGCAGAATGGAAGTTCCTCAAAAATCTAAAAATAGAAATACTGTACAACCCAGGAATTCTACTCCTAGGAATTTATCCTAAGAATGCAGGAGCCCAGTTTGAAAAAGTCATATGCATCTCTATGTTTATCACAGCACTATTTACAATGTCCAAGAAATGGAAGCAACCTAAGTGTCCATCAGTAGATGAATGGATAAAGAAGATGTGGTACATATGCACAATGGAATATTATTCAGCCGTAAGAAGAAAACAAATCCTACCATTTGCAACAATATGGATGGAGCTAGAGGGTATTATGCTCAATGAAATAAGCCAGGAGGAGAAAGACAAGTATCAAATGATTTCACTCATGTGTGGATTACAATAACAAAGGAAAAACTGAAGGAACAAAACAGCAGCAGACTCATAGAACCCAAGAGTGGAGTAACAGTTACTGAAGGAAAGGGACTGGGGAGGATGGGTGGGAAGGGAGAGATAAGGGGGAAAAAGGGATAGTATGATTAGCATACATAATGTAGGGGGGGCACAGGGATGGCTGAAGAACACAGAGAAGACAAATAGTGACTCTATAGCATCTTACTGCACTGATGGACAGTGACTGTAATGGGGTATGTGGTGGGGACTTGATAATGGGGAGAGTCTAGTAACCATTATGTTGCTCATGTAACTGTAGCTTAGTGATACCAAAAGAAAAAACCTGAGGTTCAGAATGATGAAATGATTCACTGAAGGTTTTACATCTAGTTTGTGGCAGAGCTGAGCTTATAGCCCGTAAGTCTTGACTTCCATGTTATTTTCTTTTGCCCTTTCACTAAATTCTGCTCTGATTTCCATTTTACATATAGCATCATTTTCTTTTCTTGTTTTTGTTTCCCACAGCTCAGATATCTTGGTGACCTTGCTCTAGAGCATCTCTGTAATGTTCCATATATAGACTGCTTACAAACAGCTTTCATTTTAAAAAATTAGTGTATCAAACCCAATTTTATACCAAGATTTGCTTGTCTCATTGATTCTCTTGCTCTACAGAAAAAGAAGAGTGTAGAATAATTACATTTGAAGTTGATAACATCATGTATTAATAGAGTTGATAACAAATTTTTCTAAATTGTTTTAAATCTGTAGTATCTAAAATATAGTGATTTTGATATAATCCAATAATTTTTTTTCAACATGTAGAAATACATGTCATTAAGTGAAAATGCTGCTCTATAATGGACAGGATAAAAGGCCACCAAATATGAAAGCATTTTCTCTTCTTTTCTCTCAATTGTAAAAAGTTATTCTATAAAATATAGTATTTGGTTAATCAACGGTATTTGTGTCATGTTTAAAAAACATGTTTGAATAAATGGCTATGCTTGGCTCGTGCTATTTAAGTGTATTATCTTGTTTCTTAAAAAGTTCCTTTGGTCAATTGATCGAATTTGCCTAATCTCCCATTTCCACTACAAAAGAATGGGAAAAAATGGGGAGCAAAGAAGCTGAGCTACATCATACTACTGAATTTATATAAGTATGTAATGAGTTCTTAGATTTGGAGGCTGAAACATGAAAAGGACAGGGAATTAAGCAGCCCCTGAATTTAAATTCAAGGTTAATAACTACATAGTAAATTGTTGGTTCTCAGCTAGTTACTTAACCTCTGAGTGTTGTTATATACATCAAGTAATATTACTTCAAAGCATTTTTTTACAGTAAATGAAATAGTTACATTTACTAAGTACGTTTGAAGTTAAATGATGAACATGTAGTAAAGTACCTGACATATGTTTTACTTTTAGAAAATATTTGTTAAATTTATTCTGGAAGTATTTATTAAGACCCTTTTTTTATGCCAGACACTGTGGTACGCTCTGAACATATAATGGCAAAAATATGTTGTTCCTATGCTTCATAGAAATTATATTTTTATGAAACAAAATATAAATTGATAAGCAAATAAAGGTAAAAAATATTAATTTAGTTTGGTGATAAGTGCTATGAGCAGAGTAAATCTTTATTACTAAACCAAATTATTATTTTGGATTCTAAGGTAGCAACAGTTACTGTCTAAATCTTACATGTAGAGTAAGGTTCAAATGATTCTCTAAGTACCATAGAACATTGTCGCAATGTTGTTCATTGGATTAGCAAGTAACTGAATGGTTGGTAAAAAGTGGGAGTATGGCTAGGAACAGTAGTTTCATTTATTCAGCAAGCATCTTGGTGAGCCACTGACCCAAGGCATTTGTATCAGGCAATCCCTTTTGTACTCATGCAGCACATTCTAATAATGGGGATCAAGTGTACACAAAAAATCTCTAAACAAATGTATAAAATAATGAGTTTAGTACTAGGGATACAGGTCAATTATTAGGAAAGTTTATCACTTTTATCTGGGGAGATGTCAAGGAATAGATAAAGGAAGATTACAAGTACTTGATCTGGTCCTTAAACCTAGTCTTAAATTAAAAAATCTCATTTTACTCAAATAAGTATCATAAACCTGATAGGATTGCCAAAAGCTTCAGATTAATAGTGAAATAAGTGGTAAAAATAGACTCCAAGAAGGGAGTAGAAGTTACCAAAGGAAGGGATTGGGGAGGGTGGGTGGAGAGGTAGGGAGAAGGGGATTAAGGAAGGGGCATTATGATTAGCACACACAATGCAGGACAGGTCACAGGGAAGGCAGTATACACGGAGAAGACAAGTAGTGACTCTATAGGACAGTGACTGCAGTGGGGTATGTATGACAACTTGATAATACAGGTGAATGTTGTAACCACAATATTGCTCATGTGAAACATTCATAAATTGTCTATCAATGATACCTTAATTTTAAAAAATGGTAAAAAAAATCATATCACATTGTGGTGCCTATTTATATAAAGCAAACTTTATCTTTGCATTTTCATTGATTGTAAAGTTGTTCTTAGAATGGAGTAGTCATATTTTCATTGTACTACAGCATCAACATTATATGATGTGATATGATATGGTTACTTGTTAATGAGGAAAACTCACATTGGGCTTCAAAATGAGGAATTTCATGCCATAATTTTTTTCTTTACTGCTCTTTGTATGTAGATTTTAACTGCTTAACAATTTAAAAACACCCAAATTTAGCCAGGAAACTTATTGTGACATAAACTTATAAATATTGCTGTTGCAATATAAATAAAACACAGATGTAGAAAGTGAAAAAGATCTTTATGCAAATGAAACTCTGGGTACTAGAAACAGAACATCTTAGGCTAGATGAGTCTTAAAGCTATGGGTGCTTGGCTGATCTACTGCCAAAGGAACAAGAGATTGATATTTAAATTTTATTCAAAGTTTCATGGGTAGTCCAAGACTTGCTTTGGCAGAACAAAAGCAATAAAATATTGAGAAAAAGGCACTGAAACTTTTAGAGGCTTTGATTTGCTGAATGTATGGAGAAAGCTTTGAAGTCTAACTAGGTGAACAGTCAGAAACTCTTATTATGCTCTGTTATGATTCTGAAATGGTCCAAAGTGCTTGGAACCTGCTCTACTCCTGTGTTTGCCTTTGGATTTCAACTAGCTTGCTTATAACATTCTGTAGAATGACAAACTAAATGCTGATGACCCTTTGATCTTGAACTCTAGTTACACCCTGATGCATCTTTCCAACTGCCTGCCTGACACCTCTATGTCAATACTGAGCAATTTTCCCAAAAGTCTGTATTCTCCTCTTTCAGTCTCTTTTAGTTTATTGTACCACCATCGACTTGATTACACAAACTAGGAACTTGGGATTTATCCTTGATGATTCATTTATTATTCATGCTGTCCTTTCTATCTGGAAGGCTTTTTCCTAATTCTCAATTTGCCTGACTAACAAATCCTTTAAGATATAAGTAAAGTCTCTTCTCTTCTGAGATGCTTCTCCTTTCTTCTAGACTGTGCTCCCACAGCTTTCATTGCTGATGCTAACACAGAATGGTTTTCACATGACATAATTGATGAATTGTGTGCCACTTTCCCCTTTGGATTTTTAGTTATTTTATGTTAGGTGCTAAGGCTTGATGATTTCTTATTTATATTTCTGTAAAACAGAACTTGTGAGGATTTAATGTGCTGATACTGGGATATAATAAGTATGAATAACTCAGCTATTATTATTTATTACTACTATTACCTTCATTTGCTCAATACTTGATATGATGACTGCCTTTA
The DNA here is from genome assembly GCF_030020395.1 of Manis pentadactyla. Classification (NCBI taxonomy): domain Eukaryota; kingdom Metazoa; phylum Chordata; class Mammalia; order Pholidota; family Manidae; genus Manis; species Manis pentadactyla. Next base: position 39,290,822 of record NC_080022.1, on the reverse strand, counting down.
AAAAATGACTGTGTTGATAAAATGAATGTACTTAGTCATTATGTTTCCAGTGTACCCTGGTATTGAGTACTTTCTGACATCAAGGCTCAGTTCTTTTTGGGGTTACCACAGTTCCTCCTAGGCTGCTCTGTTTTTTAACCAGTGCCTTCTCGGCCCGAATGTGTGCCTGAACTCACGCCCAGTTTAATGGTAGACACAGTTTTCTCACTATCACTTGTTTCCAGAAATTTGAAGAGGAAAACTTCCAGTTTGAAAAGGCATGAAATTTATTCTTGCTTGGCAAAGCAAGTGACCAATAGGAAAGTATTTTTGATGATGAACAGATAGATATCACAACCTCTTTAGCCATTTATCTACTTATGGACACTTGTTGCTTCCGTATCTTAGCTATCATAGATAATGCTGCAGTGAATATAAGGGTGCATATACCTTTTCAAATTAGTGTTTTGTTTTCTTTGGATAAATTTCCAGAAGTAGAATTAATGGATTTACTACTTTCCACAGTGGCTGCAGCAATGTACATTTCTCCCAGCAGTGCATGGAAGTTGCCTTTTCTCCATATCCTAGCCAACACATTATGTCTTGTTGTGTTAATATCATCCACTCTGGTGTGAGGTGATATCTTACTGTGGTTTTGATTTGCATTTCCCAATAATTAGTGATTTTGAGCATCTTTTCATGTATCCATTAGTCAACTGTATGCCTCCTTTGGAAAATTTCTATTCAGGTCCTATGCCTATTTGTTAAACAGATTATTTGTTTTTTAGTATTGTGTTGTAAGAGTTCTTTATATATTTTGGATATTAACTGCTTTTCAGATATATGACTTGCAAATATCTTCCTCCATTCAACAGTTTGACTTTTTGTTTTGTTAATAGCTTCCTTTGCTGTGCAAAGTTATTTAGCTTGATGCAATCTCAGTAGTTTCTTTTTTCTTTTGTCACCCTTTCCTGAGGAGACAGATCCACAGAAATATTACTAAGACTAATGTCGAAGACTTTACCGCCTACACTTTCTTTTTTTAAGTTTACAAGTTTTTTTATTGAAGTATCATTGATAAACAATCTTATGTTGGTTTCAAATATATAACACAGTTGTTCAACAGTTACCCATATTATTAAATCCTCACCCCCTCTAGTGTGGTTACTATCTATTCAATGTAGAAAGATGTTAGAGAATCATTGACTATATTCTCCATGCTGTACTACTGTCTCCATGATCAACTTATATTGTGATTGTGAATTATTGTGCCCCTTTGTCCTCTCCATCTGCCCCCATCACCTGCCCCAACCCATTCTCCTTCATAACCACTAGTCACTTTCCAGTTTCTGTGAGTGTTGCTTTTTATTCCTTCTGTTTTGCTTTGTTTTTATTTTCCACAAATAAGTGAAATCATATGGTATTTTTCTTTCTTCACCTGGCTTATTTCACTGAGCATAATACTCACTAGCTCCATCCATGTTGTTGCAAATGCAAGGATTTCTTTTCTTTTTATGGCTGAATAATATTCCATTGTGTATAACTGCCACATCTTCTTTATCCATTCATCTATTGATGGACACTTGCTTTCATTTCTTGGCTATTGCAAATAGTGCAGCAATAAACATAAGGGTGCATATATCTTTTCGAATCAGGAATTTTGTTTACTTTGGGTAAATTCCTAGTTATGGAATTACTCAGTCAAATGGCATTTCTATTTTTAGTTTTTTGAGGAACCTCTATATTGCTTTCCACAATGGTTGAACTAATTTACATTCCCACCAGCAGTGTAGGAGGGTTTCCCTTTCTCCACATCCATGCCAGCATTTGTTGTTCCTTGTCTTTTGGATATGGACCATCCCAACTGGTGTGAGGTGATATCTCATTGTGGTTTTAATTTGCATTTCCTTGATGATTAGCAATGTGGATGATCTTTTCATGTGCCTATTGGCCATATGTATTTCTTCTTTGGAGAAGTGTCTATTCAGGCTCTCAGCCCATTTCTTGGTTGAGTTATTTGTTTTTTGAGTGTTGAGGCACATGAGTTCTTTATATATTTTGAATGTTAACCCTTTATCAGATCTGTCATTTATGAATATTTTCTCCCATACTGTGGGATGCCTTTTTGTTCTGCTGATGGTGTCCTTTGCTGTACAGAAGCTTTTTAGTTTGATGTAGTCCCACTTGTTCATTTTTTATTTTGTTTCCTTTGTCCAAGGATATGTTGCCAGGAAAAAATTGCTCATGCTTATATTCAAGACATTTTTGCCTATGTTTTCTTCTAAGAGTTTTATGGTTTCATGGCTTACATTCAGGTCTTTGATCCATTTCAAGTTTACTTCTGTGTTTGGAGTTAGACAACAATCCAGTTTCATTCTCTTACATGTAGCTGTCTAGTTTTCCCAACATCAGTTGTTGAAGAGGCTGTCCTTCCCCCATTATATATCCATGGCTCCTTTATCATATATTAATTGTCCATATATGTGTGGGTTTATATCTGGGCTCTCTATTCTGTTCCATTGATGTATGGGATCTATCCATTGATATAAGTGGGTTGTTAAAGGCCCCTACTATTATTGTATTGCAGTCTATTTCTCTCCTTTAGGTGTGTTAATATTTCCAGACAGAAAACCAGTAAGGAAACAACTGCTATAAATGGCAACTTAGACCAGATGAAGTTGAGATATATACAAAACATTCCATCCAAAAGCAGCAGAATACACATTCTTCTCAAGTGTGCATAGAACTTTTTCCAGGGTAGATCACATGTTGGGCCATATAACATATCTCAGTAAATTCAAGGAGATCAAAAGCATATCTTATTTTCTGAACACGTTATGAAACTAGAAATAAGTTACTTTAAGAAAAATGGAAAAACTACACATACATGGAGATTATACAACATGTTTATGAACAACTACTAGAAATAAAGAAGAAAATACCTAAAGACAAATGAAAACAAAAGTAGACTTATGAAAAAAATATGTGGGATGCTGCAAAGATGATTCAAAGAAGCAAATTCATAGCAATATAGGCCTACCTCAAGAGACAGAGAAATCTCAAACAATTTAAATTTACACCTAAAATAGCTAGCAAAAGAAGAGTTAATGAAGCCTGAAGTTAATAGAAGGAAGGAAATAATAAAGGTCAGAGTAGAAATTAATTCAGAGTGTAAGAGGGCTGTAGAATAGATTGATGAAACTAAGAGCTGATTCTTTGAAATGATAAAATAAACAAATCTCTAGCTAGACTTACCAAGGAAAAGAGAGAGGGCCTTAAATAAATAAATAAATTCAGAAATGAAAGACAAGTTACAATTCATACCACACAAAAATACAAAGGATCATAAAAGACTAGTATGAAAAATCATACACCAACACAGACTGGACAACCTAGAAGAAATGGATACATTCTTAGAAACTTACAGTCTTCCAAAACTGAGTCTTGAAGAAATAGAAAATTTGAATAGACTAATTATTAGGAAGGAGATTGATTCAGTAATTAAAACTTCTGAATAAACAGAAGTCCAGGACTAGGGGTCTTTTCTTGTGAATTCCAACATTCAAAGAAGATTTAATACTTTTCCTTTCAAACTCTTCCAATAATAATTGAAGAGTTGAGAATGCTTTCAAACTCATTTCATGAGGCCAGCATTATCCTGATACCAATGTGAAGTATAGAAGTATAAAAATTCAGAAGACATAATAGGAGATTTGGGAGATTTAGGGCTTGATGAAAAGTTGAGGTATGACATCAAAAGAATGACCCATAAAAGAAAAACAATGGACTTTGTGAAGATCAATAACTTTTTCTATGCCAAAGACCTTGTTAAGATAATGAAAGGAAAATACAGAGATTGGGAGAAAATATTTGCAGAACACATATCTGACAAAAGGACTGTGTTTCTGTTTGGGTTCTTTAGAATACCAGAACCAATAGTGTGTGTGTGTGTATAAAAATCTACATAACTACATATACATATATATGTGTGTGTGTATATGTATGAGGGATGTATATATACATGCGGGGATATACACATACATATATCATATATCTATAGACATACATATATATATATATATATATACATACTCACACACAGATATATATATATATGGAGAGAGAGAGAGAGCATGTGCACATGAGAAAGAGGGAGTTTGTGCATATAGTATATACAGGCATACCTTGTTTTACTGCACTTTGTAGATACTGTGTTATTCACAGATTGAAGGTTTGTAGCAACCTTGTGTTGAACAAGTCTATTGATGCCATTTTTTCAAGAGTATTTGCTTACTGCATGTCTCTGTGTCACATTTTGGTAATTCTTGCAATATTGAAAACTTTTAAGTTATTTTTCTATTTGTTGTGGTGATCTGTGATCAGTGATTACAACTGGCAGAAAGCTCAGATGATGGCTGGCAGCCAAAGGGAAGACCATCCTTTGTTTTATCAAGGCCTTCAATTTTTTGGATGTGGCTCACCACAGAATGGATGGTAATCTATCTTATTTAAAGTTCACTCATTGGAATGTTAATCTAATCCCCAAAACACCTTCACAGAAACATCCAGAATAAATTTTGACAAAATATCTGGACACCAAAACCCTGGCAAATTGACACCTAAAATTAACCATCACAGAACCATACCTAGACTATTTAAATAACTCTTAAAATGTAAGAGTAAAAAAAAAAATCATTTAGAAAAGAGGCAAAAATATGAAGAGACATTTCACCAGAGAGAATGTATGTATATATGGAAAATAAGCACACAAAAAATTATTTAATATCACTATCCATTAGGGAAATGCAAATTAATACCACAATGAACTATCACTGCATATCCATTGGAACAGCTAGGATAAAACATAGTGAGATTGCTAAATGCTAACAAGAATGTGGAAAAACTAGATCACTCTTCAGTGTGGAATGTAAAATGTTATAGTCACTCTGAAAAACAGCTTGGCAGTTTCTTTAAAAACTAAACATGCAGCTGTTATATGACCCAGCAATTGCATTCTTGAAATTTATATCAGCAAATGAAAACTTATGTTCACTCAAAAATCAGTCCATGATGTTTATAGCAGATTTATTTATAACAATTTTATTTATACTAGCCAAACCTGGAGACAACCAAAATGGCCTTCAGTAAGTTAATGGGAAAATGAAGTGCGTTACATCTATATTACAGAATACTCAGCAATAAAAAGGAGTGAATACTACTGATGCATACATCAGTTTGGATGGGTCTTAAGGGCTAATATCATAGAGTGTGGGAAAAAACCAAAAATCTCAAAGATTTATGTATGATAGGATCCCACTTACATTCTTGAATGACAAAACTATTAAATATGGAAAACAGGCTAGGTGTGTCCAGGAGTTAGGGTAGCATGAGGGAGATCTTTCTAGTGATGGAATAGTTCTATACCTTGATTACAGTTGTGGTTGTATCAATCTATATTATAAGAGGACATATGACTATGCACACACATTGTACTAATGTCAATTTCATGGGTTTGATTTTACTATAACTGTGTAAAACATAACTATTTGGAGAAAATGAATGAAGTATACATGGGCCTCTTCTATCTTTGTAACTTCCAGGGAATCTGTAATTAATTCAAAATAAAAAGTAAAAAAAGAAAACAACAAAAAATCCCAAAAACCTCCAAAAGTGAAAAACAAGCCAAACATGCATAGAATACTTCAACATCTATGGATATATCTGTAGGTGTCCTTTTGACTCAAACTCCAATATGTCTCTTTCATGGCTCCAGTCTCCTTACCAAAGGAGCTTTTAGAACAATTGTTTTAAGATCATTCATTGTTTACCCTGACTAAACCCAATTTGTTGACTGGAGAAATAAATGCAAGTCCTGAAATTGATAGGATATTGCAGGCTGCAATAATTAATACTTGATTCCTCATCAAGGAGAAGAGAATGTTGAAAGGATTGAGTGTTTTATGTCTTCTTTAATTTAGGCAAATTGCTGGTGTTTTTTTTTTTAAACTACCCAGAACAAATAATGGAAGAAGAAACACAAGAAAGTTCAGGTTATGGAGTGGACCAGAAACTAGAAGTCTCACACTGTGTTCTAGGCTCTGCTCAATCACTAGCTCACTTTGGTTCTTGGGCAAGTTATTTTGGCTCACTAAGATTCTCTAAAGTGGAAGAACTATATACTATGGTCTCTCAATTCCATTAAAGGTCTAATATTCTACTAGTCAACCTATCTCTTTCTGAGGAAAAGTTAAAAAATGTTAAACATATATGAATAATAATTCTCAATCTGAGTGGCCTCCACAAAAAAATAAAATTTAAAATTCATCCTTCTGGAAATCTTCTGTTTTTTCCCTAGTCCTCCCTAGTTGGAACCTGTTAAGTTTTTTATGTAGCTTAGGTTATGAACCTGTTTTGCCTAGGGCAGGACAGATTGGGCAATCTTATTCAGACACGGGACTATAAACACATTATCATCTACATGCTAACGTGTCCCTAAATCATATCTTCATCCCAGACCGTGCCTCTGCATTCTAGACTCATTTATCCAATCTGATATCTCCATTTTGATTACTGTATTTAAAACTTGATGTGATTAAAATTGAGTTCATAATATTCATTCTAAAACATGTATATTCCAAATCGCAGTTAATGGCAACTCCATTCTTTCAATTGATCATGACCGACTCCTGGAGTCGTGTCTGTATTCTTTCTCAAATCTCACACACAGTATCTAAACACAGCAGTAAATCCCACTTACATTCTTGAATGACAAAACTATTGATACGGAAAACAGGCGAGTTGTGTCCAGGAGTTAGGGTAGCATGAGGGAAATCTTTCCAGTGATGGAATAGCTCTGTACCTTGATTACAGTTGTGGTTATATCAATCTATGTGATAAGAGGATATATGACTATGCACACACATTGAGATTCCCTTCTCAAATCTCACACACCATATCTAAACACAGCAGTAAATTCTATCTGTTCTATATTCAAAATATATTCAAAATCTAATCACTTCTCACCACTTCCACTATGGTTATCCTGGTCCAAGTTACCTTTCTCTCTTGCCTACATTATTGAAGTAGCCTCCTAGCTGGTCTCCCTGATTCTACTGCTGCCCTTTTTTCAGCTTCTCTCAACAGAGTGTGTCACTCTTCTGCTTAAAATCACCCATTGGTTTCCTGTCTCATGTTGCGTAAAATTCAAAGTCCTCACATCTGCCTACAAATCCTTACAGATACAGCTCTCTGCTAACTCTCTAACCCCATATCCTAGTTCACTCCGGCCTAGGTCCATTGGCTTCTTTGCTGTTCCTGGAATACCCTAGGTTTGCTGCTACCTCAGTGACTTTTTTCAATGTCTGTTTCCCCTTACTGGAAAGCTGGTCCTCAAGATACACTATGGCGTATTCTATCATTATCTTGAGGTCTTTCTCGAATGTCATTTTTTTAGTGAGGATATTTTATTTAAAACAGCAGTCCTCAAAGATGAATTAAAAATTTTAGATATCCCTCTCTCCCATTGCTTTGTCTTCACAACATTTATAACCTTGTAACATACTTTATATTCTGTATGTTTATTTTCTGTCTCTTCTCTCTTAAATGTAAGCTCTGTGAAAGTTGGAATTTTTGTCTGTTTTATTCATTGTTGAGTAATTGGTATCTAGAAGAGTACATGTAACATGGCAGATATTCAGTACATATTTGCTGAATGAATGAATGCATAAAGATGAGCTTCTGAAGACCCTATGTATAGTATGGCAGGGAAGAACTTTGGATACTCAATCCTGTTTTATGACGTACAATGAAACACTTTTTAATTTTAGGGCTTCACAGATATTTATTGAAATCCTGGTAGTTTACCATGCCTAGGCTAGACACTGGACTACATGTTGGAGTTACAAAGATTATAAAGATGTGATCTCTTTCCATAAGGCATTCAGATCAGTTGCAAGAAAGAGAGATCAGTGTGATTATATCAAGACTACAGAGAAAGGAGCAATGGCTTCTTTTGGGAGGTACCAAGAAATGCTTTCTAAAGCGTTATAGTTAAGCTTGGTCTGAAAGGATGGATAGTATGTGTTCTCTAAACAAAGAAGAAAAGAGTAGTCTAGGTGGATAGAATAATAAAAGACATAGCAGCAAGAAGAACTATGGTATATCACCCAATATATATACCATTCTTAAATGATTCCCTTAATCTCTTGGCAGGGACATATATTTCTAGTATTCATAGCAGGAGGCAGTATTACATGGTGGAAAGAGCACAGGCACTGTAGTTAGCTAGGCCTGAATTAACATTCTGGGTTTATCACAAAATCTATATTACTTAGCCTCTCCATCTATAAAATAGGAGCAATTATACCTATATATAGGATTGTTGCAAGAATGACATAATAGAATAGTATATATAGATGCCCATATCTATGTTTGATATATAGTATGTGCTTAACACATATATTATTAATTAAATATTTTCAAATCATTTGTGGAGTCTTCCTGGTGGTCAATAAAAATAGTAACAGAAAGGAAAACAGCAACAATGCAGCCTATGTGTGCATTTCTACTCTGTACAGATAAGAACACTGTATGACAACCTCAGCTAAGAAAGGATAAAGTAATTTGGACAATTTTGAGATTTAAGATTATTATTGGTTATGAATAATCTGAGAACTCTAAATGATCTCCCCTAGTTGGAAACCTTTTCAATGCCAGATAATATTACCTCAAATCAATACCTAGGTTGTATTTAGACTAGGTTGAAGACTAAATTGAAGACCTGGGCAAGTTTCAGACCACATATGCCCTCATTAAGTAACCTCATGTTACAAAGACTGGATCATTTTCTAAAAAGTGGTGCATAGAGATTGGAACATACCTAGAGATCTCTTGGTGTCTTGAGAATGAAAATGATACTATCTTAATGTAAAGTTATTGTGTCCAGATGAATTAATGGAATGGCTGATAACAACAATGGTTTTAGGGTCTGAAATATTAGAATTCAGGCTTTCCTATCTCAAGGGTCCATGTGACCTAGGGTAAGTCATTTTATTTCTCTGGGTCTTTGCTTTCTCTTCTATAAAATAAGAATAATAATCCTCAGTATGTTTACTCTTCAGGATTATTATGTACATCAAATGAGATAATGAACATAGAGATGCTTTATAAATCAGCCAGTGCTATAGCTACGTAGGGTTTATTATACTGCCAGTATGCACAACTTGCAGGGAAGAAACTTGGGTCCTTAGCTAGCTTTGCACTAATATGAGGCAGAACTTCGTGCAGATCATTTCCCTCTTCTAGATTTCAGTTTCTTAATCTGTGAAATTAAATGGTTCATCTAAACTAGTGACTCTGAACTGGAAAGCATCCTCCTGGGAGGATGCTTTTCAAAGCTCACTTCATCCCTGTGGAGAGTGTTTGATAATAGTCTCTCCCTCTAGTAGGTATAGTTCAGTGTTAAGAAATCTCATAGTAATCTATAGGTAGGCCAGTTCCTTGGAGAGGGCAACTAGGAGGACCTTTCTGTGCCTTTTCTTTGAGGTAAGAGGTGGACTCGTAGTGTGGGCTTACCACTCTTTTCTGAAATCATTAAAATTTAAGTTTAAAATTTCTATTTTTAATGATTATGCCAAATGGATCATGATAGATGTCAACAATGTGGCCTCATTTCAAGTACAATTATTTCAGCTGGGCCCCAACTCAGCATCCTTATAGGAATGGCCTTCATGAGAATATCCTGTACCTTGGTAGAAAACAGGAGAAAATCAATGAATTAGATGATCCATGGGGACTTCCATCCTCCAACACCTCAGGCCTGAAACTTAAAATCTCTGAGACAGTTAAAAGCATTTTAGTTGCCAATAATTTTTAATTCCATTTTCAGCAGTGCCTACTGCATAAGAAAAGCTAATATTCAGGTGTTCTAATTTCTTATCTTGGTATAGCTATCACTCAGATGTCAAAAGCTCATTATAAATGTCGTAAACAAAATCAGTATTGAGTAAGGAAGATCATGATATTAATTGCATGTGCTGTACTTCTGTTGTGACTTGACATCATGTTTGGTTCCTGCTTGACATGTTTTCATTGTATTAAGTTGTGATTAATCAAACCTTGCAGTGACACCTCACTATCTCTCAAAGACTCTAATTGTACCATTTAATGGTGATTTGTTCTCTTTTGGAAAATAGTATTCTGTAGATGTAGATAGTTAAGTTATTACCAGGTAATGATTTTCTCCTTCTGTCTCATCAGCCTGAAGAAATGCCACACTCTAAGTATGGTTGAAAATTTATGTGTATTTTTCTTTTTCACTGGGCCTAGGTTTGTTTACAGGAGAAATAGCAAGCTTGAGCTGGGAAGTTAGGAAGTTGAACTGAAGACCTGATTTTGTATTTGACTCATTTAGGTGGGGAAGGTACCAGGATGGGTTCATACTAAGCCTTTTAAAGCAGATGCTTTTAAACATAGTAGATCGTTAACAAATGCAAGGGTAATTGAATGTCCCTACTTATCTAGCCTCAATTTACCCACCTAAAAACAAAAGAGTTGGTTGAGATGTTTCAGTATCTTCCAAGACTGGGGTTGTTCTAAGATTTTAAATAGAATTCTAAAAAGACAAAGCTGCTGTCCATTTTATGGATGCTTATAAATCACTAGTAGGCTTGCATTATGTTCTACTTACTAGAACTTTGTGAATAGTAAATGGAAACAGTTTTGGGCTATAAACATCCATGTTTCTTCAGCAGAGGATTGTCCCTGTTCCTGAAATTCTTTTCGTTCCTTCACATCAGGTGATTATTCAGGTAATCATCAGTGTCATCATTCAAGTGCCAGTTCAAGATACCACCTTTTGGCCTCTGTTCAGAAAGAATTAGGCACATCTTTTTTTTCCCATAGCATTTTACACTGGATCTTTTTTTTTTTTTTTTTAATTGAAGGGTAGTTGACAACAGTATTACATTACATTAGTTTCAGGTGTACAACACAGTGATTCAACATTTATATACATGATAATTCTAGGTACCAGCTATCACCATACCAAGTTGTTACAATATTTTGACTATATTCCTTATGCTATACATTACATCCCGGTTACTTATTTATTTTACCATTGGAAGTCTGTCATTTTTTTTTTTTTTTGTGAGGGCATCTCTCATATTTATTGATCAAACAGTTGTTAACAACAATAAATTTCTGTATAGGGGGGTCAATACTCAATGCACAATCATTAATCCACCCCAAGCCTAATTTTCATCAGTCTCCAATCTTCTGATGCATAACGAACAAATTCTTACATGGAGTACAAATTCTTACATAGTTTACACTGGATCTTAACACACCAGATTATGATTATTTGTTCATACTTATGTCTCTCCCACTGGCCTATGAGCTTTATTTTACAGGTAGAGACTGTTTTATTTATTATAGTATCTGCAGCAGTCAGCAAAATACCAGGGCAAACTATATGTTCTGTAAATATTCACTGAATAAATAAATGTTTAAGTTTATTGATTTCTGAAAAAAATACCTTTGAATTTGAAAAGGAGATACAAACTTCAGTTAGGATAATACTTAAGGCATGACTTATTCTAACTCTTGGGCTGTATTTAGGAAGATGATACTTCAAAACTCAGAGGCTAGGTCAGAGACCATCAAAATCCTATAGAAATGAATGGCAAAACTAGCTTCATGAACTAGAGTATGGGGTGAACTTTTTGTTTTTTAATCTTGAAATTCTGTAAAGTAAATAATATTGTTCCAGCATTCATTAATAATTTGGAAACGTATGCCTATTCTTTTTCCTTCTTGGTTAGTTTCTAACTAAATCTTTATCAACACTTTTTTATCTTTTCAGAGTCAAATTTTTGTTTCATTGATTTTTCTATAGTATTTCTGTTTTATTGATTTACATTCTGACCTTTATTATTTCCTATCTTCTGCTCACTTTGTGTTTGATTTGCTATTCTTTGCTAGTTTAAGTAGGTTAGATTATTGATTTTAGATTTCTTCCTTTCTAATGAAGCATTTTTTTTCAGCTTTGTTGAAGTATAATTGACAAAGTTGTGAGATATTTAAAATGTACAACATTACGATTTATATATGGATACTACGTGAAAAGATTTCTCCTACTGAGTTAATCAACAAAGGATTTAAAGCTGTAAGTTTCACTTTAAGGACTGCTTTAGCTGCGTCACATTTTATGTTTATCATTTAGCCTAGTTTCATACACGTCTTCTCTGTGTCGTCATTGCTTAGTGGTCAACCAATGATTTATGCAGCACTTTCGCTCAAAGGCCTCCAGGCCCTTAAGGCTTCCACCCTCTTACCAGTTGACTGGTGTGAGGGCTGGGGAACCCATTCAGAGTTGCAGCTAGTTCTCAAGTCCATGTTGGCTTTTAGTTTTTGTGAGCCTTTCTTGGGTCCTCCAACCCATGCTCCTATGTAGTTGCCCAGGAAGCCAGGGAGGGGTATGTGACATGCTTGTTTCAGGCCCCCATGGCCTTTTCATGTCCAGAATCTTTTTAAATGTCTACTTGTTCCATCATAGTCCCTATTGAAACTGCAAACTCAGACCAACAATGCCACAGGCTTTCCTCTTTTTTCTCCTACCAAGTTCACAATATTTAGCTGACGAAGCTATGGGCTTTTGTCCGTGTGTCCCAAGTCACATCTGCTTCTCTGGTAGCAAAGCTGCTGGTTTCTGAGTCAGCCCCACATTGATAAAACAATAGTTCTCATCCACATTGCTGGGAGTGGGTAGGAGTAGCCTCAGGCAAGAAGGCTGCAGATTTCTGCTATCAAAGCGCTAATAATTTTGCAAGAATAAATGCTTCTCATTCTATTGCTCAAAATCCAGAGACCCAAAATGGCTGTTTTAGACAACTCTGTCCAGTTTTATAGTTGTTTTTTTGTGGAGAGGATCCCTTTACCTCTTCATGATGCCATAACCAGAAATCCCTTCCATAGCATTCAATGCAAACAGTTGTAGATAAGAGCAGCACCGGCGCCTATCTATTCTTGTATTTTATAGAACCCGTACAGCCACTTCCTATCTTGCAGTCTTCCCTCTTCCATCTTTCTGAGAAAGTAGGGTGGTTTAGTTAAAACAGAAAAGTCTCTGGAGATTGACAGCCCTGGGTCTAGGTATTAACAATAGCTGTGTATTTGTGGGCAGTTCCATTCCTCTGAATTTCAGTTTTCAAATCTGTAAAATGGATTTTATAAGACTTACCTCATTGGGAAGATAAATGATAATATATCCAGACTGGCACATGAAACATAACCAGTCAGTCACTGTTTTCTCTACTCTCCCCTTTCTTTGTCCCTTGTGATTTCTGAAGCACACAGATTCAGCAAGATGCCATTCATAGCTCAAAGGACACTGTTAAGAACAAAAAAGCTGGTTCCTTTTGAATGAATGTTAATATAGATACATAATACTATTCTTTACATTTTGGGGTTGTGGGCCAGTGGTCATGTGGATTAGCCTACACATTGGCATTTGAACTTCTTTTCACCATACGAGGTGAAAATTTTTCATCATATATTTGATCATGACACCCTCTTCTAATCAGCCCTCAGAATAAAGCCAAAGTTCCTCAAAATAACAAGTAGGATCCTTCATGAGTTGGCCTTTCTGTACCTTTCTACCCTCAGTTGTCCTTGCTCCCACTGGGTTAACCATACTGTAAAACCTTTATTTCTGTCACTGTGCCAAGCTTTCATTCTTCTATTGCCTTTGCTCATACAAGTTCCTCTGTGTGTGCTCAAGAATTCCATCTTCATTTCCTTGATCATTTTCTATTCATCTCCATCTAGGTGCATCCACTCAGCACATCGTATTGTAAAGATATTTGCATATCTATTTTCCATTAGGCTGAGAGCCATTTGAGAGCAGAAATAATATCTTATTTAATATTTGTATGTTTATTGCCTTGAACATAGTTTACCAGTGCAAAGGAGGAAACCTAACCCAGCATGGCTCTGATAAAGATGGTGGATAATATAACAACACCAACCATCCCAAGATGGCCCTGTGTTGTGACACAATGCTAATTTCCTAAAGCCCAAACCCATTTTTTCTTAATCTGAAAACAAAAACAGAAACAAAAACAAAAACAAAGAACAGCTGTGTATAAGTAAAGACACTCTGCCTTCCTCCTCATCTATTAGGGAAGTCAGGGAAACAATACATGTCTTGGTTACTTTCTTGGCCAGATTGAGGTTCAGAATTGGATTCCTGCAACATGGGGACTGCTAATTGTGTTTCTAATCAACACAGGAGTAGGATTTTAGTTGAGAGCATCTTATTTTCATAGCAGAATCATTCGGTGCCCTGCCCCTCATTACAGTAAACTGTTGACAACTGCTGATGCAATTACAGCCAGTAGCTTTCTGTTTAAGGGAAACATTGGGCAGTTATTGGTAGATTTCTGACATACCATTACAAAATGCTTCCTGTTAGCAGGTACAGGAAAGAGAAGTAAATGTGAACCTATTAGTATTAGAATTATGTGTCAAAAAGCTGGAACAGAGTTCAATTTATTTCTGCAATAATAAGCGAGCCAGAGATTGACTTGACAGTTATTTCCTCTTCTACTGCTAGTTGCTTTCTGAGATGAACATTCCAATATAAAATCAACTTGTTGGGACACCTTTTAGTAAACAGCAGCCTGTGTGAATTAAGATCATCTCACAAGAGCTAAAATTACACCATTTTAGGTGGAAATGAGTATTTTATAGTTCTCTCTGGTAAAGAGAGAATACAAAGTTACATGTTTTTGACAAAATTAAAAAATGCTGGATTAAGAGTTAGAGGATATGAATTATAGTCCTACTTATTCTATATACTAATTGTGTGACCTTGAAAAAGTAGTAACTACTTGGGCTTCAATTTACTCAGCTGTATGAACTAATGATGATGATAATACTACCATTTATTGAAACCCTAAAGTGGGCTTTGATTTATATAATGTGTCAAATATAAATTATGAAATTTCATCTGTGCAACACACCAGTTACTAATATTATCCCCACTTAACAGATAAGGAAACTGATGTTCAGAAAGATTAAGTAAACTTCTCAAGGACACATAGAAAGTAAAAGGCAAAGCAGGACAAAAATCCATGTTTTTTGGTCTTCCCTGTCTTCATTCTTTTTTTCTTCACTCCTGTTATTTAATTTCAGAGATATTGATACTTGATCTTAAAGTGTTACTATAATAAAGTAACGGATTTTAAAGATCTTTTATGCCTGCAAATTTAAGGCATTATTCTATTTATAGTTCAGCTTGGTATCACTAAATTGGAATGGAGATGTTTTATATGAACTATTATTGAGTGGAAAAACTGTAAAACTTTGAAGGTTTGTGCAGATTTAAAAGTTTGTTTCTATGGATTAAATGAGAGTTCCTGTGGCCAGGATTCTCACCTGGCTCTGGTTGGCTAGCTCACTGCACACTGTGTGGGCAATACGTTGCTATTGACTCGAAAGAGCTCCACCCAGTGCTCTGCACGACATGGAGGTATGGCTGCAGGGCTGCAGGAGAGCAGAGCAGAGCAGAGGCTGGAGTAGTGGCAGCCCCGATGACAGAGGCCCAGAGGACTGCTGTGCAGGAGAGGGGCCCAGAGGCAGAGACTGGCTTGCTGCATGCAGACCCGTTCTAGTGAATGGGATTTTGGCGATTGACCTGCCACCATGGAAATAAAGTTGGGTATAACCTTTTCACTGCAAGATTGTTTTACTGTCATTTTCTTTGGTCACATTGATCTACAGTGAACTTGCCCAGGGCTGAAACCCATTGACAAGGCAATTATTTAACTTTTTCTGAATGGCAGTATTTTCCTAAAAGGCCTACAAAATTATATTCCATGCTGTTATTTCCTTATAATATTTGTGCTCATCTTTTTTCCTTATCTATATTTTGTATATTGAAGGGATAGATCTACATATGCTAAGGAAAACAGAACCTTCTTTAGCAATATCTGAAAGTACAGTTTGCAAAATGCTTTCTCATATAAATAACATGTTGTTTTTCAGAACTATGTCCTTGTTTCGATAGTTATATAATAAGTATCTTACTGTTTTACAAGTGAGGCAACTGAAGCAGCTGAGAGAATCTTGCCTAAGTTCACAAAGCCTGTTAGTGACAGAAGTCAGGAACCTGGGACTTTTTATTTCAGATATGAGGTGCTTTTACTATACCAAAACTGAGTGTTTGGGATAGCTATAGTACAATGGTTACTTCTACAGGCTTTTGAATAAAACCTCATGTGTTCAACTGTTGACTCATTTGTAAGATATAAATAAATAAAGCAAGTAATTGGTCCAATAATTGGACAATTAAATACCAAGCCTCTTAGTAATTCCAGTTCCTCATCTATAAAATGAAGGTAATAGGATCTATCTCACAGGGTTATTGTCAGTATTAAGTGAGATAATATATTTGAAATTAACTTAGTGAATAATATTAAGACCTCAATAAATTTTAGCTATTATTAATTTCTGTGCATTGGTTTAGCATTATAAGTTGTAGTTATGTAATTATATAGACCATCTGTGTAAGCCATTAAAATAAACTTTGAGTTGATTAATTCAATAAGCATTATTTGCATGCCCTCTATGTGCTGGGTATTTTCTAGGCATGAGGCATACAGGGTATACACAACAGAGTTCCTGCTTTCAAGGAGTAAATTCTTTTTTAAGAAAAAACAAAGCATAGATGAATGAGAAGACCAATTTTATTGACTTCTGTAGGCATCTGACTTCAGAAAGGTCCACTTGATGGATATATTGATTTAATTTGCTTTTAAAGTGACATTGGGTTTTTACTATCATTAAAATTATTTTACTTAAATAATTGTACATTTTTGGAGAGTGTTCCTTTTAGAAATCTGTGGATAAAGTGAAGGTTCCTATGGCCAGGAATCTTACTTGGTCCTGGTTGGCTAGCTCAAACGTGGGCAATACATCATTACTGACTCTATATAAAGAGCTCCTCCCAGTGCTCTGTGGGACACAGTGGCATGGCTGCACAAGAGCAGAGATGAGATTGGAGTGGTAGCAGTGCTGAGGACAGAGACTGAGACAGCTGCAGGGGCAGAGAGGCCCAGAGGCAGAGACTGGCTTGCTGCATGCAGACTGCTCTGAGTGGACAAAATTCTAGTGATTGACCTGCCACCATGGGAATAAAGTTGGGTATAAATGCTTTCACCCCAAGTACATTCCATTGTCATTCCTCAGTCTAAATGAATCCATAGTGAACTTGCCTGGAGCTGAAACCCATTGGCAAGACAATTGGCGATAGATGGCAGTATTCACTGTTGACTAAGGAAAAGAACAGGCTGCCTTCATGGGAGGAGTGTCTCAGTGGGCAGCCCCTATGCACGGGGAGATAGTCAAGTGTTCCCTAGTGGACATGTGGTCCAATGTGACTTGCCTCCTAGAGGACTGGGCTCGGCCCCAAGACTGGGAAGGTGTGGAAGCAACACCGGATGCAGTAAAGTTGGCCTTCAGCAAAATAGGGAATTCCATAGAGAAATAGAGTGTTCATGAGGTGGCAGGAACAGTGGGGAGTTTTCTTCTCACAATACTGAGAAAGGCTGTAAGGGAGGAAGACACCCTCCTGCAGGAAGCATAAGAAAAGGCAGCATAAGAATGTGAGCTGCAAGGTGCCATTGAGGAGGTAAAAACTTTGTTGGTGACTGAAATGGCATCCCTATGAAGTGCTGTGGAAATGGCAATGGATGTCGTGGTAGCCCAAGAGGAAGCAGCATGAGAAGAAGCAGAGGCACTAGAAGAAGCAGCATAAGAGTGCAGGCTGCCAGGTGCTGTGGGGCAGGTGTAATGGAGCCATCAGCCCCAGAAATGGAGGAGCGGAGGTTTGACAAACATGTGGGGGTGGAGGTTCTGTTGCTGATAGAGGCATCAGTACTTCCTTGGTTGACACCCCACCTGGTTGAAAGTTGATGGAAAGCCTGAAGGACTCGGCAACTGTGGGTTCTTGCAGGAGAGGTGCAGCCCCCTCCTCGGGTCATGGAGCACTCCCTGCTCTGCATCTATCCTCAGGCTCAAGCACAAAAGGCAATAGCTGAGACCAGAGCAGCAGTTCTGGCCACTGAGGATGAAGCTGAAGCCAGATATAAAGCAACAGGATTAGCCCGTGTGTCTGTAAAACTTTCTACTAGAGAGGCTGGAGAAGGTGGGTATTGTAAGGCCCACCCATGGTTCTTTAAAAGTGTTCTATCTTCCTTGCACAGGGGACCATTACAGAGGATTTCAGGCACATAGATGGAGAGGCAAGAATCCTGGAGGGGTGGAGTGTGGATAAAGTGAAGGTTCCTGTGGCCAGGATTCTCACCTGGCCCTGGTTGGCTAGCTCACTACACATGTGTGGGTAATATGTCATAATTGACTATATAAAGAGCTCCACCCAGTGCTCTGGGGGACATGGTGGCATGGCTGCATGACTGCATGGTTGCAGGAGAGCAGAGACTGGAGTGGTGACAGCACTGAGGACAGAGACTGAGAAGGCTGTGGGGGTAGAGAGACCCAGAGGCAGAGACCAGCTTGCTGCATGCAGACTTGCTCTGAGTGGATGGGATTCTAGTGATTGACCTGCCACCATGGGAATAAAGTTGGGTATAAACCCTTTAATCCCCAAAACATTCCATTGTCATTCCTTGGTGTCTTGCCAGTGGGTTTTAGCTCCCAGCAAGTTCACTATGGATTCAATGTGACCAAAGAAATGGCAGTAGGACGTTTCTTTGGGGTGAAAGGGTTTATTACCCACTTGTTCTCCTGGCAGTAGGTTGAGCACGAGCATCTCTGCCTCTGTCCAGAGCAGTGGGATGATCTCTCTATATAGTGCAATAATAGCTTATTATCTGTGGGTGTGGAAGCAGTAGCCTAGCAAGAGGCCAGATACATCATCAAGTGGTTTAAGTTCAGTGAGGATCCTGGCCATACGGACACCAACTTCCCCACACTCCACCCCTCCAGGATTCTTGCCTTATAATCTACATGTTCTCAATCTTCTGCAATGGTCCCTGTGCAAGAAAGCTGGAGCACTGTAATCAGATGCCACAGCAGCAACAGAGGCTAACAACAACTTAGAGATAATAACAAAAAGTAAGATACAACAAGATTTTGAAACAGGTAACAAAAATTATAATAATCCTCAAGCCAGAGGAAGTTCCCAATCCACAAAGACCTTAGCGGTGTTAAGACACATGTTTTAATGATATCAATATAGGCAAATCTTGTCCATCTGGTAGGATGCATACAAGAGAGTGGTCCTGTGATAGGACTATAGCAGGAAGGGAGTCCCATCATGTCTAGTATACCATACTTTTACTCCTCTCCCCATGGGGGGTTACTGAAGGGTCTATGTATAGTGCTATTGGAGGTGCATGCACTGGCCATAATGATAAAACAAACTCCTTGGTAAGCTCTGACTGTTCAGGATATACTAACTGTAATCTTTGGAGGCCACTATGCTGTTATTCCAGGAACACACAGAAGGCCAGCTTCCAGGCCTTATCCCCAAGGTGCCAGGAGAGCCAGCTTTCATTGGTCCATGTGTCAAAAGGTCCAAGGCCATGTCCACTCAATGGAGTCTCCACAGTTCAGTGCAGTTGGTGCTGGCAGCAGGATATTATTCTGGTGGCTGAAACTTAGCTTCAATGGTTATTCCTTGGATTGTAATTGCAGTTGTATAGGGGAGGCAGCCATATGTGTTAACATATCTACGGAGCTCAGGGTTCCCTTTCGGGGTCGCTTGTTCAAATGCCATAGTACGGTCAATAAGCAGACTGATCGTCCTGCAGACTATTGGTATCTGACTTTAGTCCAGATTTTAAGAAGCCATTGTGCCTCTATCATGCCTGCTGTGGTAGGATTGTATGGCACATGAAACTTCCGTTTGGTTCCCAGATGTTGCACCCATTCTGTCAGTGTATGTCCAGTAAAATGGGTGCCCTGATCACTCTCAATTACCTATGGTTGGCAATAGCCTTCAGGCCTCTTTTGGCCATCTGCTGGTGTGCACAACGGGTAGGAAAAGCAACAAGAAGTCCAGTAGCTCTGTCCACATAAGTCATGGCATACCTATATCCTTCTAACACAGGTACAGAGTCAGTTTAGTCTATCTGCCACCTGATGAAGGGTGTAGGCCCCTTAGCTATTGGCCCATGTTGTTGTGGAACTCAGTGTAAGTTCCTTTTAGAGCAAATAACACACTCCTGCCAGGCTCTACTAACTTCTTCAAAGTCAAAGACAAGCACCCCCAACAGGGTACAGCCCGCATTGTCTTTTGCCCTGCATGCAACAAACACTGATGTAACCATTGGGCTGTATCAGAGGCAGGCTTTCCTTCTAACCAACATATCTGGGCCAATTTATCTGCTTCATCATTTCCTGGGGATGCCAGTGGCAAATGACCTGTCATGTGATAATACTGCAACTGTTTTAGTCTGACCACAGACCCATAAGTCTTGCCACAATTCTTGCCCCCAAAAGGGTCAGTGACCAACCAGCCAGTTAGCATGGTACCGGGTTGGTAGCCACAGGGTCAAGCCCCTATAGACAGCCCAGCTGTCAGTGCAGACAACTATAGAGGAGGGCTTCTGGCGGATCACAAGTCACATGGCCCACAACTCTGCCCACTGGCTGCTCTTCCCCTCATCATTTTCCACCCATATTGTCTCAGTCTTAGGATGGAAAGCTATGGCCCTCTATTTTAGGGGCTGCCCACAGCTGGAGCCATCTGTGTACCATGCATCTTCGGATATAGGGACTCTTGCCTCCCGACAGGGACTCTCAGCTACTAATTGTTTAAAAGCAAGTTCTTTCTGCTTTTCACTAGTATATGTCACTGGCCCCAATAAGCATTGGCGTTCTTCACTCAAGGGGCTACTAGAGGGAGCACTACACTTCTATAGGTAAGCAGCCCACTTGGCTAGTGTGGGCGTTTGTGCCACACCACTCCTTGGCTTTTGGGTCCAGTCTCGTACCCACTCCAAGATGAGATAGGTGGTTATTACCTTTATCAGGGCCATTCCAGTGATGGATTCTGTAGCCAGAAAGGCATGATACATGGCAGCCAGTTGCTTTTCTGTCAAAGTGTATCATACCTCTGCCCCTTTCCAGAGTTGTGAGCAGAATCCAATAAGTTAGTGAGTTTGTTCAAGCCACTGCCAGAGACCCCAGCCATAACCATCTTCAGTCACATGAACATCCAGCTAACAGGGCCTTGATGGGTCTATCACACTCAAGGCCTGCATGGTCTTGACTGCCTGTTTTGCTGTAGTAAAGGCAGATGCACATGTCTCATCCCAGTCCCAGCTGAGGCCCTTTCATACTAACTGGTATAAAGGATTCAAAGTTTGTGCCAAGTGCAGGATAAACACTGTCTAGGAGCCTAGAAGACCCAAAAACACCTGTAGCAATGCTACAGTTGTAGGGGTAGGAAAGGACTGGACTTTATCTATGATGCTTCTGGTATAACTGGTCTTACCTGACCAGATGACCCCCAAGAATCTGACAGACAAACCAGGTCCCTGAACCTTGGTACTGTTCACAGCCCAACCTTTCTCCAGTAGATGTTACAGCAGTCTAGATGCTGCACCTTTTATATCTGAAAGAGAATCAGACATGAGGATGATATCATCAATGTAGTGGTACAGCCACATCATTGGCAGTGTCTCCCATGCTGCCAAGTCCTGGGCTACAAATTCTCTTTTGGTAATTGAGAGTGATCAGGGCACCCATTTTACTGGGCATACACTGAAAGAATGGGTGTAAAGGCTAAAAGGGACTTACACTGAGATCCACAGACAGATGGTGGGGCTGTGGATGTATCCCTGTTGAAGGACAGTGAAAGTCCATTGCCTGCATTACCATGTGAAGGCAAACAGTTCCTGAATTTCCTGCTCAATGTTAATGGAAAGGAAGGCATTAGCAAGATCTACAACATAATGGTATGTTCCTAGTTCATGACTGAGGGTTTCCATTAGGTCTGCAATAGAGGGGATGGCAGCATGCACAGGGGTTATGACTTTATTCAGTTCTCTGTAATCCACAATTATACGCCAGGACCCATCTTGCTTTTTTACTGGCCACACTGGGGAATTGAAAGGACTATGGGTGGGCTTTATAATACCCACTTTTTTCCAGTTCATGGAGAGTTTCTCCAACCTCTTTATGCCCTCCAGACAGTTTGCATTGTTTGGCATTAGTCACCTGTCAAGGCACAGGCAAAGCTATGGGCGGGTGTCTAGCATGGCCCCTCAGAACTGCCTTTACCACATGTACTCTCAGTCTGAACTCACCTGCAATCATCTGCAACCATAGACCCTACTGGATATCAATCCCCAGAATATACTTAGGGGCAGGAGAAATACACACAGTAGACGCCATTATCCCAAAGGATTTGGGCTTGTTTCACTCTGAAAGCCTTACCCCATATCCATCTATGATAGTGGGGGTCCTGGGGAACTGCTCAGGGCTGCCATGAATCAGTGAACA
The DNA here is from genome assembly GCF_030020395.1 of Manis pentadactyla. Classification (NCBI taxonomy): domain Eukaryota; kingdom Metazoa; phylum Chordata; class Mammalia; order Pholidota; family Manidae; genus Manis; species Manis pentadactyla. The sequence goes on along the minus strand of NC_080022.1, from coordinate 39,268,313 downwards.
TTCAGCCCCTGTGTCTACCAGAGCCAGGACATGTTGTATGTTCACTGGGGACCAATGGTTGCTATTTCAACATGTGGCCTTCAGTCCCCCCTGGTCCCTCAGGGCAGGTACCTCAACCTTTCCCTCAGTCAAACCATGTTTCCCAATCACCTTCTCCTGTGTGGGGTTGAGTGAGGTTGGCTCATTCTCCAGCAGAAAGTCTTGCAAACACACAGGTCACACTTGTGGCTCTGTCTCCGACCTCTGCCTCTTTGGTCTTAATGGCTGAAACTGCTGCTCTGGTTTCTGTTGTTGCCACAGCTCTAATAAGATCCTATTTGACTTCTTGTCTAGTTTCCTTCCATGTGCTCCTGCCCAATTTAAATGAACCCACATCTGGGTCCTCATAACCTTCATTGGTCCCTTTAAATTCTTCTGGCGTATAACTGTGGATTACAGAGAACTGAATAAAGTCATAACCCCTATGCATGCTGCTGTCCCCTGTATTGCAGACCTGATGGATACCCTACTCTTCTTGAGAGTAGAATACATTATTTCTTTTCGTGTTCTCATTGCTTCAGCCTCTCCTAAGTCTGCTACTGTATGTGTCACCTTGCTTATGGGCTGCCTTAAGTGAGGGGAAAGAATGGCCACTAGAGACCCAAAAAGTGATGTGGGAGATGTTTGAAGCACAATATTTCTCATCCTAGTACTGAAAGTCTCTTCATCTGGGCCATGATTCTCTAGACTGTAGATGGCATTTCTTATGCCTAGCTCTTGTAACACCTGTTGGACCTCAGCCTCCGTCTGCCTTCTGGCAGGAGAGGATGGTAGATCACCCTGATTGGGCCACACAGCATGAAGTGCAGCCATAAGCCAATCAAGGAGGGAGTGATTTCTTGGGGTCTGATGTGCACTTTGTAACCACTGCCTCAAGGCAGGATGAACTGTCACGGAAGCCAGCTTTCCCATGTCTGATCCTGACAGAACAATTCTACCCACCCTTAAGTCCCATAGATGCAGGAGCCAAGCTGATATTGACTCTGAGGGCTTCTGCCTAATCCTGGAGCCCAAATCCACCAGCTCAGCCTGAGTATAGGGGTGGTCCATAGAGTGCTCCATGAGCTGGGGTGGGGGCTGCTCCTCTCCTTGGGGAACTTTCAGCTGCTGGGTCTTTATTTTCTTTATAACCACTGGGAGTACTTTCAATAGAGGAGGGGTCAGCGCCTCCGGCACCACCCCTTTATCCTTCCCCTGCTCCTCCATTTCTGGGGCTGATGGCACCTTTCTCTCTCCTCCCCAGAGTGCTTCCTCTGCAACATCCTTTACCTTTTCTACAGTGCCTTGCAGCAATGCTATCCCAATCTTCAGCAGCTCTCCTATCTTCACCTCAATGCTTCGCAGCGCTGGCATTCATGTTCCACCTCTGTCTGTGCTTCCCTCAGGAGTTCCTCTTTTTCCTTGATGGCCTTTTCCTCCTTCAGAGCACCTAGCCGTGCTGCTGTCTCATTCTGTTAGGAATCTTTTACCTCTTCAACAGCACTTCGCTTCCTGCCGGCGTTCTCGTGCTGCCTCCTCTTGCATTAGTGCCACTTCCTTTTTCAGTGAATCCAGAGCAGTTTGCAGCTCACATTCTCATGCTGCCATTTATCGGGTCTTTTTCAGGAGCATGTCCTTCTCTTCTGTAGACTTATTAAATACTGTGATAAGCAGCCAACCCATAGTCCTCGCTGCCTCATGGGCACTCTGTCTCTCAAAAGACCTACTTACTATACCAGTGGCCATCCCTACTGCCTCAGGTGTCACTTCCACTTGCCTCCAATCCTGGGATGGGGCCCAGCTCTCTTGGAGGAAGCTACTTCAGACCATATACCCACTGGGGGACAATCCACTGTCTCCCCATTCATAGGGGAAGCCCACTGAATCACCCCTCCCATAAGGGCAGCTTGTCTTTTTCCTTGGTCTACAGTGAATCCTGCTGACTATGCCAATTTTCTTGCCAATGGGTTTCAGCTTCCGGCAAATTTGCTTTGGATTCAGTGTGACCAAAGAAATGACAGTAGAACGTTTCTTTGGGGTGAAAGGGTTTATTACCTGGCTTGTTCTCTTGGTGGTAGGTCGAGCAGTACGTCTCTGCCTCCACCCAGAGCACTGGGCTGTGTTCTCTATATAGTGCAATAATCCTTATTGCCTATGGGTGTGGAAGCAGTAGCCTAGCATCAGGCCAGTTACATCATCAAGTGGTTTAAGTTCGGTGAGGACCCTGGCCATAGGAACTCTAACTTCCCTGCACTCAGTTCCACAGTCTCATTGAATCCATAGTGAACTTGTCTAGGGCTGAAGCCCATTGACAAGACAAAATCCTATAACAAAAATGAGAGCTGCAAACAAAATTCATGGTTTGGTAGATTAATTGAGAGGTTTTTACATAGAAACATAAATTTCTTTAGTCTCTTTTCAGAAAAATGCAGAATAGGGAATATTTGTAATTGCAATACTTACATTTTTTATTAAAATGATATCTCTAAATACATTAAGTGCTTACCATGAGCCAAGCATTATCCTAGATGCCTTAAAGATATTATACATTCTCACAAACACTATCAGTTAGTTAAATAGTAGTATTTCTATTTAACAGATAAAAGAAGTGAGGCTTAAAGAGGTGAAATAACTTTCCTAGCCCTGTAGAATTTGTGGAATTGGGCTTCAAGCACAGTGCTGTCTCTCTCCATCTCCTGTTTTGAAATTGGAAAAAATTGGCCAATCTGAATCTCAGTTTTAATCTTGAGTCTTGCTTCACTGTATTCAAATTCTATTGATATTGTTGGAGCTATAGCATACCAGAGGGAGTGTCTTGCCAATGTGTTTCTGCTCTGGACAAGTTCACTATGAATTCAGTGAGACTGAAAAAATGACAATGGAATGTTCTTGGGGTGAAAGGTTTTGTACCCAACTTTATTCCCATGGTGGCAGGTCAATCACTAGAATTCCATCCACTCAGAACAAGTCTGCATTCAGGAAACCTGTCTCTGCCTCTGGGTCTTTCAACCCCTGCACCATCTCAGTTTCTGTCCTCAGCACTACCACCACTCCAGTCTCTGCTCTCCTGCAGCCATGCGGCCCAGAGCACTGGGTGGAGCTCCTTATATAGAGTCAATAACAAAATATTGCCCACCCATGTGCCATGAGCTAGCAGGGTCAGGTGAGAATCCGGGTCATAGGAATCTTCACTTTCTCCACAGGGAGGAAGGGTAACCACTGGATTGGATTAGGGTATATCTGGTAAATTCTGATAGAAAATTTCAAGCAGGTTAATATGATTGCAGTTTGCCTGGCAAAATGTTTGGAAATAGATAAAATATTTCAACCAATAGATTGCATAATTCCTAAAAGCATATTAATTTTCATTTAGAATTCTACCAAAGTAATATAAGTACTAACATTTACAAACTACTTTTCATACCTTACAAGAGTTTTATATCATCAATTCACCAAAATATTTACCTTGGCATGAAAAAGATGCTTTTTAATTTATATTTTTATTAGATTTAAACTTCACCACCTAGTACCATGTTTGTTTTTGAAACTCTTTATTTCCCCACGTGTTCCAACATATTGAATGTTTGCTTTGCATTATATTGGCATCAAATTTTCAGTGACAATCTTGATAATATATTTCCATCATAAATATTGTTAATTAAGAGAAATGTTTCCATAGTTAGCTGTCAGAAATGTGGGACACACTAAATTTGGGCCAAAGATAACAATTTCAAAACAAGATTTTGAATAAAAGTGTTTAGTGCACTCTCAGGTTTTTGTCATTAACATGTTTCCATAACTTGAGTTGATCTGAAAGAAGCTTTGCATCCTGCATTTTTGAATGCCTTGTTATTAGTAAATAATAAATTAGCTATGTTCTTCAAATATCAACCAGATAAAGAAATAACTTTATATGTAGTACTTCTGCAATTAGAAAATTATTAACACATGAAAATATTTGTGCTTTATAAAATATTTCTAGCTCTGAGACTAACTGAAAATGTTCTGCATATATGTTGTCTATTGAAGAACATACACTTATACTGTTATTATTTTAGTTGAATGTAAGGCAGTATGGTATAGAGAAGAAAATAGGGCAAAAAGCCTTTGAAACACAAGCTTTTTCTGACAGTACTCATTATTTCTTGCTTCATTGTTTTCTAACATTTCATCTGGAAGAGGAGAAACATAAAACTGCCATTATTTTATTACTTATTGTATTCTCCTCCCCATTAGCTTATGAATATCTTTTCTGCATCATTATAATTCAAATGTATTACTGGAATATGTCTCCATGGAACTTTTCATTCTCTTAATTCTTTTAGAAATAGTTTGCATACTTGTTCTTTTTTTATTTTGGAAGTTTTCTTCAGTTATGTCTTTATTATTACTTTTGTTAGAGTGGTTCTTGTCTTCTTTCTTGGTATGATCTATAATTCATGTGCTATTCTCTGCTCTCAATATTATATTCTCTCTCATTGCTTTCAACTAATTTTTTCCCTTTCTGCTGCATTCAGGAAGATTACTCTCAACTTTTATCTCCAGTTCATTGGTCATATTTAAGCCATATTCTCTTTTTTCCTTTTCTTTTTTTATTACCATCCCTAATGGATATTGTAACAATATTATTTACCGTTTTTGCTTCTTTATACTCCTTTTGGCGTCAAATTCTTTTTCTTTTTCTTTTGTTATTTCTACTGTTGCATCTCATCCCGTTAGTATTTCCTGTCTGGTTATTCTATCCTTGTGGTTTTTTGTTCAATTTTTAAAGTTACCTCTAACTGCTGTTACAAATCAGCTCTATTATTTCAGAGACAAACCACAATAGAGTTCTTTTTCTTATTCGTGTAACAATCCAATCCAGATTCCTGGTTACCAGGCAGCTCTTCTTCACATCTTGCTTTGGAGACCCAAGTGCTTTTTATTTTGTGGTTCTGTTATCTCAGAGAGCCCCAGCACAGTCAGCATTTAACAAGTAGAAGGGAAATAGAAGGTGGAGAGATCCAACCTAGAAATTCTAGCCTAAGTAATACACATCACAGACACTCACATTCCAAATTGTCAAGAATTAGTTGCACAGCAATACTTCAGTGCAAGAGGTTATGGGAAATGTAGACCTAGCTGGGCAGCAACAACTCTATTCTATTGAAAAGAAACATGAAATTTTGATGGACAACTAGATGTCTCTACTCTACCATATCTTCTTATATCTGTTGGTGATCCCAAACATTTTCTAAAACTTTCTGTATGATTTAGTAAATCATTTTCAGTGTTATAATCCTCTAATGAGTTTTGTGGGTGATCTTCCTTTGCCTTTTTTTGCCACTTTTTTTCACAATTTGACAGTTTTTTTTCTTATTTCACTTGGAGCAAAGACATCCAAACCCAGTACGTATCAGGAGTCGTCATTTGTGATGCACACTTAATCCTTCCCGTTGTCCATTTATGTGTAGGATCTTCTACAGAGATTTCCACTTGGAAAGTTGATGTACACAATTCTTAGCTTGATTTCATTTTGATTCAGTGAGCTTTTCTGGATAAAGATGATAGCCTTAACTGCCTGATTTTCTCATTCTGCAAATTGAGGAGAATACCCAGAACTTCTCCTATCTCTACCAATGCCTATGGAGTTTTAAAAGTTAGGACACAGTGTATCATTGTAGTTTCTAGGATTTGAGGTATAATGCACTGTACCTTTTCCTGGTGTTTGGATTATCACAGACTGCAGATTTCCAAGAACAAAATAAACGGAAATTGACAGACAATATGACTCCCTGCCTCTCTTGCTGCAAATTTGCTCTATTTTAGGTAGCAAAACATATTGGCTGCTACTTACAATGCTTCCTATTGTATGAGCTTTTTAACTAATGGGAAGCTCTGTCAGTATGTTGGCTGTCAAACCTATTTATTATTTTTGCTGAAAGATGTTTCCTCTTGCCTTATTCCAGTCTCTTAAAGTATTTTTTTAGGGAAATTGGAATAGGTGAATGGAAGACTGCTATGTAGCTGACGTTTACACTTACAACTCAAATACTCTGTTTTCCAAAGTTGCACTGATGTATAACTGACATGTAAGAAACTACACAGGGTTTAAATGTATAATTTGATAAGTTTTGACATCTGTCTTTCTATGATCTGCAAAACCATGATAATAAGCAAGATACTGAACACATTCATTATTCCCAAATGTTTCTCAAGCTTGTCCCCCTCTGTGTCTATCACTCCATCCTCATGCAACCACTGATCTATATTTTAACATTACAGATTGATTTTCATTTTCTAGATTTTTATATAAAAGAATCATATAGTAAGAAATCTTTTTGCATGGCTTCTTTCACTAAATGTAATTATTTTGAAATTCATCCATATTGTTGCAATAATTTCCTTTTTATTGTCAGGTAGCCTCACTGCATGGATATAGCAAAATTCGTTTATCCATTTACCTTTGGATAGACATTTGGGTTGCTTCTGGTTTTCAGACTTTACCAATAAAGCTGCTATGAACATTTCTATATGAGTCTTTCATATTTTATGTAAATACCTAGGGATGGAAAGACTGTAATATGGTAAATATATTTATAACTTTTTCATTATGTTACAATAGGTTTTAATATTAGTCATAGTTAAAGATAATTTTTAAAATGTGCAGGATATTGAAGCAATCATTTAATGTGATCGGAATCCAAATGGCATGAATTTTAGACTATCTGCATGTGTGCTATTCCTCAAGAATATTTAAGGAGTAGATGTAAACAGATTTGAAATTTATTAATATACTATTGTTATTATACTTCTTTTGCTGATAAAAGAACTATGTAACATGATTTACCAAGGGTATACAACCTCCAGATCACAAATAAAACCCAAGTTTTTTCACTTGTTATAACTAAATATTGTGCAATAGAAAGTTGTAATTTCATGGAAAGAGTTTTGAACTTGAAGTCATTAGAGCTAGTAGACTCAAGCGTTGGTTCTGGCACTTGACTAGTTTGTGACCCTGGGTAAGTTACACACGAGGCTGTCTACATCAAAGAGCTTGAGAAACTCTAGAGCTCCGTACAGAGGCAAAGTGTTGTTACCAGGTACTGCACGAGTCGCTGGATGATACACCACCTTACGTGTCTTCCCCTCAGTAAATGGGAAGGCAGAATGGAAAACTCCCCAGAAAAAAAGTCATATATAAGAAATGAATATAAAAGTTTTAATCTTCTTTCCCAGTATAAAAAATCATCCCTTCTAAGCCTTCTTTGGTGATTTCCTTTGGGGAGTAGGCAAATCCCTGGAGTAAATTCATGGAAGGAGACCATAGGTACAACATGATATTGTGTTATCCTTTGCTGGAGAAGACTGCTTTCCATCTTTTGAAGGTCAATTGTTGTTTTAAGTTTCTGATATTTAAAAAGACATTGGAGGTACAGCCAGAATTGGAGGTACAGCCAGCAAGAACTGTATACTAACCTGTTAAGCCATGCTCTCAAGTCAAGCAACTCCGAGGCACAAAGATCTGAGATCTTACACCCTCCATGCTGTGGTGTGAGAGCCCCTGTTTACCTTAAAGAGACTCTTCAGCTTTTCTAACTGTGCTGAGTTCTTTTATAGAGGGAGCTTGTAGGTACTGCCATCTTCTCAGAACAAGTTTATTGCCGTTAAATTAATTTTGTTGTTTAAGTCCCTATTACCTTGGCAACAATGTTCTATTACAAGTACAAGAATAACACCTGAATCTTACCAAAAGCTACCTTGAAGTGAATTATCTAATGAGCAAAGCTTCAGTTCTGCTCTTTTGCTAAAAATGTAGCCTGGTAGTGTTTAAACAAATGACTAAATCTTTGTGAACACTTCTGTGAGAGCTTGTGAGAATTAAGCTCCAGAGCGTGCTTCTTTCAATGTTGATAGCCCCGCTGATATTGCTGGAGAAATATTGGCTGGTCTTCCTTTCTTCTTCTTCTGATACTTTCCCCCATGGACTCCATTCTGCAGTCATGCAAAACTGACATGTTCTCATGGTGTATTTCATTTTTGTATGTACTTCCATATGTTTGCTCATATTGAACATGCTACCTGAAATGTCCTTGGAACTAGCGGGCTTCTACAGTGGATATCCTGCAATGGAAGAATGGATTCAGTGGAGAGACAGACTCAGAACTTCATTGTTAGAGTGGCACAGATTCAGAAATGTTTTAATGATCAGCCAATGTAAGCCTATTATACCAAGGTCAGAGACCTGGTTGGAAAGCCTGAGATTCTGACATGTAGGATGGAGACATCTAGATGGATGTCTTTGAGAAAATAAGCTTTGCAGATCCTTCTAAAACCTCAGGGCTTTAGGAGTAGCTCTAGTTAGTAAGAGCTAGAAATTCCTTGGTGCTAGAAGATTATGCAGAGGCTGTTTCCTTGCAAAGTAACAGGTGCCTTTTTAAGGAACTGCCCCCCTCTCTTGTACTGGCTGCCAGGCAATAACTAGGTCTAAATTCCAGCATCCTAGGATTTGATAGGCCTGATAAGGAAATAAAGAGATTACACACCAAAATTGCTGTAACAATTAATGAACGTATCTGCTAGGAGCCAGATGATTGGATTATGAGGGTTATTGATTAAGGAGGCTGGAAAGAGTAGATATGCAAGAATTAATTTACTTGACTACTCTCTCAAGCCATGGGATTTAATACCCAGGCAATTATCTCACAGGAATGGGGCAGATACTGCAAGATAGCTCCTGGAAACTTGGAGAAAGTGAAGGCTCATGCTGAATGAAATGCCTGTGTGCCCTGACACGTAGTAAAGGAAGAATAGTAAGGCTGGTGGAAGCAGGCTTATTGGATATGTTATCTGAGGCCAAAAATCCTATCAGTGGATTATGTTCTACAAGAGGGCAAATAGGAAACACCATTATCCAAGGCCATCAGGAACGCACTGGTGAGAGGAGCCCCACATCACTAGAAGCTGGTGGTGGATCTCCTCTGCAGGCTATGGATGATGGTAAGAGAAATTATAAATCTGGCTTCATTAATACCCTCTGTGATAACAAGGATTTAAAGTAATAGAGGCCAGGTGGTGGTGGTGAGCCACCAGGAGCCAGAAGGCCATGATTATCTTAATGACTGGCAAGGTCTGGTGGCCAACCAAAGGTGTTTGAACTTCAGGGAGTTAAGGAAATGGATAAAAGGCATGGTGTTTGCAGTGGCAAAGTAGATGGATAGGCAGTAAAGGTGCTGTTTACCATTCACAACCAGAAAGAGATAAGAATGGAGAATGATTACATTCTCCCAGTCACCATCCCTTGCTCAGTTCCTGGACCTGTGTTAATTTTAATATATAGAATTCATTGGCTGAAGAGGTGGCCAGGTTTCTTGGAGGGAGAATCCTGTAATTACCGTGGCATTTGCATTCTGTAATTATTCCCTTAGTCCTTCTCCAGAGGACTATTTATGGTATTATACCATTTATTTGGGTAACTATACACCAGGGAAAAGGGAATAACCAGACATTTCAAGGATATTCAACACAGGATCTGAGTTAGGTTGATATCCAGAGACTCAAAATATCATCATGGTACCTCTGTTAGAGAGGTGGCTTTTGGGGACCAGTAATAAATGGAGTCATAGATAAGGTCTAGCTCACAGTGGCTCTATTGGGTCTCTTGAACAACCAGGTGGTCATTTCCCCAATCATTAAGTATGTAATTGACATTGATATATTTGGAGGTTGAAATAGTCCTTGCTCTAGGTCCTTAGCTTATGTGGTAAGAATTATCAGAGTGGGAAGACCAAGTGGAAACCTCTTCAACCAAACATTCTCCAAGCCAAGACTATAAATAAAATACAAAATAACATCCTGGGGGTGGGTAGAAGATGTGGCAGAGATTAGTACCACTACTTAAGTTCTAAAGCAAGAATCAGCAAACTTTTCCTATAAACCACCAAATAGTAATTATTTTAGGCTTTGTGGGCCATACTGTCTATATCACAGATATTCAGCTCTGCCACTGTATTGTGAAAACATGCATAGGCCATACATAAATGAAGGGAGTCACTGTGTTCCAATAAAACTTTATTTATAAAATCAGGCAGCTGGCTGGATTTGACCTGTAGGTTGTAGTTTGATGACCCTGTTCTAAAGGAAGTGGGGTGATGTTTTTTGTTTATCTCCATTTTATTCACCAGTCTGGCACTTAAAGAAACCAGATGGATCTCATAAAATAAGTATAGACTGTTAAAAACTCAGTTGCCTCAATTGTACCTGTGAGTCTAATGTGGTGTCACTGATAGAGATTATTTCAGTTACACACTATGTAGTCATTGCTTTGGCAAATATATATTTTTGTATTTCAATTAGAGGAGAGGATTAGAAACAGTTCACTTTTACATTCATTTTTGCCCCCAAGGCTATGTTAATTCTTTCATCCTCTGTCACAATATAGTATCAGTATGTAGATAAATCCAAAAATATATAGTAGTACCTGCACTGTATAACCGTATACAACCCTATGTAGCCATGTACAAGGTGGCCATAAAAGGTGGAGAGGAAAAATCATCTCAAATGGGTGAGAATGCAAGCAGTGTCCCTGCTCATTCACTTTGAATAGAAGAAGTGTGCTGAGGTGAGAATGTATATAGATTCCTAGGAAGTAACCAATGTCTGATCAATTCATCAGGACACTAGAAGAATGAAAGATTGGAGACAAGGATGTCTTGGGTAGAGGCATGTGGTTGGACAAATGGGGATGTGTACACTCAGAATGTCTTACTGAGCTGCAGCAATGTGTGCTTTTTGAGGATACCTTCATTCACAAGTATTCTGGACATCACCAGACATAGCAATGAGCAAGACCAGCAAATAACAGCTTTTTGCTTTGCAGCTTTTTGCCTGCTGTTTCCAGCACTGGAAATTACTGTGACTCATGAACAATAGCAGATGCTGTTGAGTAACACCAGGCTTCATCAAAGGATATGGAGTTGTAGTCCTTTGGGTAATGATGCTGCTTTAGTAAATCTATTTTAAAAAAGAGTTTTGAATCTGTGTTAGTGCTCTACAGGAAGCATCTACCACCAGGGAAAGGTACTAAGTAACCCAGTAACAAAATTACTCCTCCAGTTGACATCAGCCAGCCTTTGCAATCAAGTACCTTGGAACTAGCATAATGATACATGAATGGAGTAGACACAGGGAGCTATATATTATCTCAACAGCATGGACTCCCACTTATCAAAGCTGGTCTAGCTACTGCTGCCTCTGAGTGTCTAGTGTTGCAGTCCCAGAATGGCACTATTCCTTGAGGAGACCAACTGGCCATTTAGGGATAATTCTACCACACTGGGTCTCTTCCAATCAGGAAGAGCCGTCAGTTCATCCTCGAAATACCTACTTGAGACTTGAGTTTCCCTTTCTTTCCCACAATGCCATTATGTAGCATCTTACAGAATGCTTGATTCACAGACATGGATTCTCACAAAACATAGCATCCATAAAGGTACCAATTTCACAGCAAGAGGTATGGGAGTTGGCCCATCATCCACTGGTTATATCATATACCATCCCATAAAGAAGCAGCTGGTTTCAGGAACACTGGAAAAGCCTTCTAAAGGCCCAGCTGAAAAGCCAGCTTGGAGGAAACACTGTGAAAGGATGGGGTACCATTTTTCAGGTAAATATGCATTAAATAAGAGATCTCTTTTTCCACCATGTAGTAAGCACCTCTTTTGGTACTACGTCCCCAGTGGAAATTATATATTGTTCCAGAACCAAGAGTTAGAAGTAGGAGTAGTACCACATACCATCACTCCCTGTGACCTACCAGCAGGTTTAAATTTCTGTCCTAGCATCTCTGGGCTCTGCAGATTGGAAGCCCTCATCCATAAAGGGGGTACACCCTTTTTCCAGGGACATAGAAAGCATCCCATTGAACTAACACTACAGCCACCACTGAGGCATTTGGCATTTCTTGTGCACAGGGACTACCAGGCCGTAAGAGGAATCATCATCTAGGGCAGCTTTTATCTGATGGGTTAGGCAGGAAAATGTGTGTAACCCAAATGATCATCTTGGGCACTTCTTGATGCTCCCTTAGACCATTTTCACTTTAAATTGACAAGTATAAAAACTCCTACAGGAGAAGGGTATGATTACTAAGGGCTCAGATCCCTCAGGAATGAAGGTTTAAGCTGTACTACCAGATGAGATTGCACAATCTCCTGAGGTGATGGCTGAGGAAATCAGAATTAGGGGAATCTAAAATGGCTACTGGAAGAAGAAGATGAATACTAGTTAAGGTCCAACTTCAGTGATGGAGAAAGAGAGTAGTTCATCTCACTAACCTTCCTTTTCTAAGTTTCTGCTCAGTAAGCATGGCCCAGAGTGACCATAAAGGAGCTGCTCCCTGCACCTGTGTGGGGAAATAGATCTGTGAGGCAGAGGAGTTGTAGCTATGGAAGGGTGCTGCTCATATCTCTTACTATGCATGTAAAATGTTGGTTGAAAGCCCCAACTACTGCCCCTCTGAATCTACCACTGTGCTCACACTGGAGCCTCACTTCCCCTTGGACAGCAACCATCCAAATACTGAGCACAGCATTTCTTAGACTGAGTCATTGTCCATTTCTTAGAACTGTGCTGTAGCCTGAGACTCTTCCTACCCAGTCCTCCTTCCTTCCCCCTCTCTCACAGATTGCAGACCTAGACTGCAGTCTAAAGGATTCCCATACCTACTTATTCTTCCCCTTTATCCTTTACAGGCGTTACGCTCAATACTCTCTTGCACGTCTAATCCCATTTTGGTGTTCGCTTCTCAAATTCACACTAAGCAAACAGGTCCTCAGTAAAGGCTCAAACACTGAAAAATGACATTATAGATATTGAAACACTTCCTGCTATTATGAGTCCATGATAAAGCTGTAATATCTTCCAAAAAATTTTAGTGCTCTTTTTCATTTAGGCATGTGGTAGATTGTATCATGGTTGTTGCCTTTTCAACCTGATGTTTTAGAAAGAGCCCACGTTATTCTGAGATGGACATGTTTTAGCACTGGCTCTAATATTTATTTCCTATGAGCTAACAGTGTGACCTTGGGTGTGATGCTGCATTTATTTTGACTTAAGGTGCAAAATCCAGATCATGCTTATCATATGCAGTTGCAATGTGGATTAAATGAGATCGTGCACACATTGCACCTTAATGGTGTGCCTCGTATGTCTGTAACGTAGAAAGTGTCCAATAAATGGCTGTCTTATCCAATAGTAAGAGTACATCACTAACAGCTGGTTGGTGTTTTCTATTATCCTTTAGATGAACACTTTGAGAAAAGGAGAATGTTTGAATTTCTTGATTTTGCAAATTTCTGTTCTCTTCTGACATTCTTATCCTTGCTGTTCATTCTCTGGTGCCATTTCACTTAAATACCTCTACATAGTCCTTAGATTCCCCTACAGTGATAATGTAATTGTGTATTGGCCCAGCTAAACAGGGACTTCAAGTAGCAGGGTGTTATGAAGCCACTATGAATAACTCTTTCTTAGATTCTACTAGTCTTATAGTAGTCTTCAGGCAATGAAACAGAAGACATAGATTCTCTTTCTTTTGAAAGCACAGCTCTCCAGAGCCCTGTTCATAATGAACTATTAGCTTCCTAAGTCTTTGGATAAGATGATTTGTGCTCCTTGGGGTTCCAGTAATACAGATCTAATGCCTGAACATGTTCAGAAAATTTCAGCAAGCTCCTATGAGAGCTTCCCTAGGTATCCTGCAGTGTGTTTCTTCAATAAGCCAGGAAGGAGATGAACATCTGCCAAAATTGCTTTACTTTCAGAACTAGCTAAGAAGAGCTATGCCTTTAAGTGTAAATAGTTAAGGAAAGAAAAACAGAGACATGACACCATTTGGAGAATTCCCTTTATGAAATTCAGGGTTCACTATAAAGTGGGAGAGAAGAGGTGCACCCCTCCTCTGGCACCCCTCCCAGACAGAAAAAAAACAGTTAATAAATCCTTGTTTTATGTCAGTCATTGTGCTAAGCTGGTTTATATGTATTACTTGTATTATTTAATTTAATTTCCACATCTTCCTTGATAGGTAACATTATTCCATTTTACCAATGGAGAAACAAAAGTTACACAACTAGTACGTCCAGAGTTATCACTCAGGTTTTTCTGTCTCCATTATCCCACAAACATTTATAATTCATTTAAGCAGAAGTGGACATAAGGGACAATGAGGGAAGAATAGGAAATACTTCAAAATAAAATTTTAAATTATATAGCTTAGATGGTGACAACCATAGTAATTTAGAGAAAGGAGATAGTTGATGGAGTGAAGAGAGACTGAATTTGGTGTCAGACTTGACTGATACAGAACCCTACAGGGAAAATGTTTGTACCTAAGAAAATTTATCAGGCACTCCTTCTCTGTGGGCAGAAGAGACTGTACCACAGCACAAAGGTTATTGTGGGTTTCCTTCTGGGGGGTGTGAACTAACAGGGAAAAATCTCATCTCTGCTATGGCATGATTGAAAGCAAGTATGTTAGTTAAAATTAGGCTTGCCTACACAGAACAGAAAATCAATATAATAGTTGTTTGACAATATAAGGATTTCTGTTTCTCTCACATAAAAAAGAGTGTCTGGAGGTTAGGTCTCTGCTTACTTCCTGAAATCATCAGCAATCCAGGTTCCTTCTGGTTTCCTGCTCTGTCATCCAGAGCTCTTGGCTCCTATCTTCCAGGGTCCCTTGATGGTTTAATGGTGGCTCCGGCTACTCCAGCCATTCTGTTCCAATTTCAGGCAGCAGGAGGGAGAAAGAAGGAAAAAGGGCACATCTTCCAACTGAGTCAGTTGTATTTAAAGAGATTTTACCAAGGAATTTGACTCAGTAACTTCCACTTAAATTCAGTTGGCTACCATTATCTGGGAAATCGAGTTGTCTGATATGGGTACAGTGCTAACCCCCCCAAAATGAGGGCTCTGTTACTGAGAAAGAAGAGACATCAGATAGGCAACTAGTAATCTCTGTTGCACTAGGGGAGTCATTAATTTGCTTCTTGAGATCCCTGTTAGCCCTAACTTTTATTTTAGGATTAAGAAATAATACGAGCTTACACTTTAAAACATTTATTGTGCTGGGCACTATGCTAAATTCTTTAAAGCATTTTAACTTAACACAATAACCTTATAAAGGGGAATTACTTTTCCTTTGCCGAAGGAATATTTGGCATATATTTACTGAGTGTTAAAAATGATGGTGATGATGATGATAGTAAAGGTATTTATAATGATGATGATGAAAGTGATAATTTAAAAAGGTTCACATTTATCAAAATGCTTATGACGTGCTTGTTACTATGCTAAGGACTTTTAATTCTGCACACACACACCTACACATTAGTACTCACCAAAACCATATGAGGTGGATGTTTTATTATTTTTGTTCTATAGGAAAGGAAAATGAAGCTCATTCCATTAAACTTGCCCAGTGTTCACAGCTAGTCAGTGGCAGAGCCAAGATTATCATACAAGCCTTGTTGACAAAGCCCTTGCTTTAAATCACTGTGCTACATTTTAGGTCCTGCACAAGGCACGGGGGTACAGAGTAAAAAAATGATAGTTCTTTTCCTTGGGTTGCTCACAGTCCAGTCAATTGATAGTTCTAGATATCATTTAAACAAGTGGATTGTCATTTCACATGTACTATTCTTTGAGGTTTTTCAAGTTGTAATGAGACCGAATTTAACTTGAGTATTCAAGAGAAAAGGATCTGTGACTCTGATCCTTGGACCAAATTTAGTAGCAGAACCACTCAGATAAAAGGGTCTTGTAAATGTGAGACATTAGTGCTATTAATACTCAAAATTTAATAAGCCTGCTATTCTGTCAGTAAGCAAACAGGTAAATGAATAGCTCAATTATGGGAGTAAAGTGTTGAGAAAGAGTTTCTGAGACACTAAGGACATAGATATTGTTTAGAGACTTGTTTAGACTGTGCTTTCTAAAGCTGAGTTTGGTTTCTAAAGTCAAGGGATCTGGGTTTTTGTAAATGTTTTCTTACAGTGGGAGTGTTTACATTTTTAATGTAAGTTCTTCCAAAGTGGTGACGTAAACCATGATTATAAAAGGAAGAGAACATGGCAAAGAAACAAGAATTTGGGTTTTTCTCACTTCTGGAAGGATTGAGCCTTTGTGGACCTATCACCTTCAGCCTCACGGCTTCTTAGGAATCCAGGGGACCAAGGAAAGTGAAGGAGGATAGGTCGTATCTGCTGCTCTTGCTCTCTGTGGTTTCAGTGCTTCAGCTACTTTTTTGTATCCTTCACTAATTGAATCAGTAATATAACTTGATTTCAGGGTATATAGTCATTTCTTATGACCTGCCTGTAATGTACCTGAGATGATGCAGAGCAGCTGGGTGGGAAGAAAAGGAATACGAAAAAATCACAAAGGAGGTAACACTTGAAGTTAGTCAGAAGGTTAAGCAGAATTTCATTAAGTGAAGGAAGGGAGAATGGCATTCCATAGACAGGGAACAGCCTGAGCAAAGGGAATGCAGCACAAAATAGGATGGTTTTCCTCATGTGTGGGTATGGAAATGGAGGCAGAGAGAACTTGGGATTTTCCCAAGGTTAGAATTAGAGCCTAAGTCTGTCAAACTCTGCTACCTGTGATATGTACCTTTTGACATCTCTTTTACTTTCTTATAATCCATTAATTTTCCCAGCTAAATTACAAAGTGATTGAAGACATGGACTAGATCTCATTAATTTATCAATTATTTGCTGGGTGTCCACTAGGTGATAGGCACTGTGATAAGGGCACCATTGGACTGGGCCTTGAAGTTGAGTTCATACATGTAGCTATGGAGTTATGAGAACAGGATGTTTAAGGCAATATGGGTTGTTAAAAGAACATTAACTTTAGAGTCCTGCAAGTCTGAATGTGCCTTATAGAGTTTGCATTATAGTGAAGAGAGAAGAAAGTATACAAGTAAATATGTAAAACATGTCAGGTGGTAAAAAGCACTATGTAGAAAAAAGTCATGGATGAGTATTAGGGAGTACAGTGATGGGGGTTACACTTTTTAAGTAGGATATTCATGGAAGATATCACTAAGCAGGTGGAATTTGCATGAAAATCTGAAGGTGATGAACTGCCACATGGTTATCTAGGGGGAGAGCACACAAATCAGAAGATAGAAGCCTTGAGTGAGAGCATGACTGACATATTTTAGGACACCAAGGAGTCATTATGGCTGAAATAGAGTGAATGAGGAGAAGACTAATGGGAAATAAATTCAGAGAGGTAATGAGTCAAGATCGTGTTGGGTCTTATGGGCCACTGTAAGGGCATATAATGTGTGATATGGGGAAAATACTGGAGGGTCATGAACAGGAGTGGTACAATCTGATTTGCATGAATTGGCCTTTATATAGAGAATGGACTTTAAGGGAGGAAATGCAGAGGCAGAGAAAACAGTTAGGATGCACTTGAAATAATCTTTGACAAGAGATTATGGTGGTTTGGACCAAGGTACTACTAGCAGTAGAATTGATGTGCAGTCAGAATCTGGTAATGTTTAGAATTATAACCAATAGACTTGCTGCTAGCTTGGATATGGGATGTGAGAGAATGTGAAGAGCTGAGGATGACTTCAGAGTTTTTGATCTGAACATATGCTTGAAATTGTTATTAATAACATAGGAAAGGGGCAGCTGGTGGGCACTGAGGACAAAGCCAGGGGACAAGACGCCACATGGGGCTGGCACCTCAGGGCCGCACTTGGCGTTGCCGAGCTGCAGCTGAACTCTGTCCTAAGAAGTCCCACATTTAGGAGCAGGAGGAGCAGGGTGGGGAGGGGAGAGCGGAGTTCCTAAAAGGAGCAGCAGTTTCAGAACCACAACATGGCCTTCTCCACCTTTTCCTCTCCAGCTGGTGCTGAGAGCACCCCTCCGGCTCAGATATAGCCTCTTCTTTGTAATATTTGTTTTCCAGGTTAAATTTGAAGTATAGATAGATCCTTGCATCTAATGAAGATGGCAGCATGAGTAGAGTGACAGAAATCTCCTTCCAAAATCATATACATTTTGAAAATACAGAGAATAAAACTATCCCTAAAAGAGTGTCCAGGAGATACAGTATGCCAGCCAGGCTACATCTACATCTGCGAGAACTCAATATCTCATGAAAATGGTAAGATACAAAGCCATGACCTGGTGGGACCTGCACACTCCCCCACCCCAGCTTACCAGCTGGAGGAAAAGAATCAGAATGGGAGGGAGTGGAAGCACAGGACTACTAACTAACCAGCCCTCGGGATCTGCACCAGGACCACAGACAAACATTGCATGGTGCACTGGATATGAGAGAAATGGAAAAGCAAAATCTGAGACTAAACTGCAAACAGGTTCCCACAGCTGGCTGCCCTGGGACAAAAGAAAAGCAGGCGCTTAAAAGCCTTAAAGGGAAAAGGGTTTAACAGGTGGACAAAATTGTCCTGGCACACTAAGCCCAGAAGGCTGGGAACTTTAAGGGACTTCAGGTGCCCTAACCCCCTGGGTGGCAAAGCAGTGCCAATGACTCTCATGGCGATAAGCAGCTGGCCATTCATTCCTCCCCACTGGCAATGTAAGCAAATCAGCTGCTCCACCATTGCTGTGGAGCAACCAGGTAGCAGCCCTGCCCACAGCAACCACAAAGAGGCTTCTCCCAGCATGCGGCTAACCAGGCTAGAAGAGAGGCTGCCCCCTGCCCTCAGTCGACCGACACAGACAGTGGAGACCGATGCAGAGTCTGGAAGGTACCAAGGGGCTTTATTCTCATGGCGAACATGCACTGCTCACAAGCAACGCCCACCAGTGCCCTAGGCCATCCCAAGAGCCATCCTGCTCACAGCAGCTCAGGGGATTAACTCAGAGGCTGCAAACCACTGAATGGCATAGGCAGAGAAAACTGGCGCAGAGTCTGCAAAGCACGTGGGGGCTCTGTACTCACTTTCAACACGTGCTGATTGCCTGAAGACACCACAAGTGCCCTAGGCCATCCCGAGTGTCGCCCCATCCACGGCAGCTCAGAGGATCAACACAGAGGCTGCTCCCTGTGTGCGGTTGCCCGGCACAGACAGCGGAGACCAGCATGGAGTGCCAAAAGCATGAAGGGGTGCTGTTCTCATGGGAGAACACATACCACTCACCTGCGACCCCCGCCAGTGCCCTAGGCCATCCTGACCCCACCCACAGCAGCTCGGGGAATTAACCCAGAGGCTGCTTCCTGTGTATGGTTGACTGGCCACAGGCAGTGGAGATGGGCAAGGTGACCAGCAAGCAGGAAGGGACTTTATTCTCCCAGCTGATACATGCGCCACTCCCCAGCAATCACTTCAATCACCATGAAAAGGCAGAATAACCTTGTTCAGTCCAAAATCCCTCAAACACCAGAGAGAGGGCCTGGTGAGACCAAAATAACCAATCTTCCTGAAAAAGAATTCAAAATAAAAGTCATAAGCATGCTGATGGAGCTATAGAGAAATATTCAAGAGCTAAGGGATGAATTCTGGAGGGAGATTACAGAAATGGAAAAAACAGTGGAAGGATTTAAGAGCAGACTGGGTGAGGCAGAAGAGACTGTTAAAGGAATAGAAATCACAGAACAGGAATACAGAGAAGCTGAGGCAGAGAGAGATAAAAGGACCTCTAGGAATGAAAAAATATTAAGACAACTGTGTGGCCAATCCAAACGTAACAATATTTGCATTATAGGGTTACCAGAAGAAGAACAGAAAGAGGGATAGAAAACTGTCTTTGAAGAAATAATTGCTGAAAACTTCCCCAAACTGGGGAAGGAAATAGTCTCTCAGACCGTGGAAGTCCACAGATCTCCCAACACAAGGGAACCAAGGAGGACAACACCAAGACTAATAATTTAAATGGCAAAGATTAAAGACAAGGACACAGTATTAAAAGCAGCCAGAGAGAGAAAAAAGATAACCTACAAAGGAAAACCCATTAGGCTATCATCAGACTTCTCAGCAGAAACCTTACAAGCCTGAAGAGAATGGAATGATATATTCAATACAATGAAACAGAAGGGTCTTGAACCAAGAATACTGTATCTAGCAAGACTATCATTTAAATTTGAAGGAGGGATTAAACAGTTCCCAGACAAGCAAAAGTTGAGGGAATTTACCTCCCACACACCATCTCTACAGTATATTTTAAAGGGACTTCTCTAGATGGAAGTTCTCCTAAAGCTAAACAGATGTCACCAGAGAAAATAAATCCACAGCAAAGAAAGTAGATCAACCAAATAATAACTAAATGTAAAATAAAATCAGCTATCCACAAAATCAGTCAAAGGAAACACAAAGAGTACATGATAAAACACCTAACATATAAAGAATGGAGGAGGAAGAAAAAGAAGGGAGAGAAATAGAGAATCATCAGACTGTGTTTATAAAAGCATAATAAGTGACTTAAGTTAGACAGATAGGAAAGATGCTACCCTTGAACCTTTGGTAACTACAAATCCAAAGCCTACAATGGCAATAAGTACATATCTAATGATAATCACCCTAAATGTAAATGGTCTGAAGCACCAATCAAAAGACACAGAGTAATAGAATGGATAAAAAAGCAAGACCCATCTATATGCTGCCTACAAGAGACTCATTTCAAACCCAAAGACATACACAGACTAAAAGTGAAGGGATGGAAAAAGATATTTCATGCAAACCATAGGGAGAAAAAAGCTGGTGTTGCAGTACTTGTATCAGACAAAATAGATTTCAAAACAAAAAAAGTAACAAGAGATAAAGAAGGACATTACATAATGATAAAAGGGTCTGTCCAACAAAAGGATATAACCATTACAAATATATATGCACCCAACACAGGAGCACCTACATATGTGAAAAAAATGTTAACAGAATTGAAGGAGGAAATAGAATGTAATGCATTCATTTTAGGAGACTTCAACACACCACTCACTCCAAAGGACAGATCCACCAGAAAGAAAATAAGTAAGGACACAGAGGCACTGAACAACACACTAGAACAGATGGACCTAACAGACATCTACAGAACTCTACACCCAAAAGCAGCAAGATACACATTCTTCTCAAGTGCACATGGAACATTCTCCAGAATAGACCACATACTAGGCCACAAAAAGAGCCTCAGTAAATTTAAAAAGATTGAAATTGTACCAAACAACTTCTCAGACCACAAACGTATAAAACTAGAAATAAATTGTACAAAGAAAAAAAAGGGCTAACAAGCACATGGAGGCTTAAAAACATGCTCCTAAAAAAAAAAATCAATGGATCAATGATCAAATTAAAACAGAAATGAAGCAATATATGGAGACAAATGAAAACAGCAGCACAATGCCCCAATTTTTGTGAGATGCAGCAAAGGCAGATCTAAGAGAAAAGTGTATAGCAATCCAGGCCTATTTAAAGAAGGAAGAACAATCCCAAATGAATAGTCTAAATTCCCAATTATTGGAACTGGAAAAAGAAGAGGAAATGAGGCCCAAATTCAACAAAAGGAGGGACATAGTAAAGCTCAAAGAAGAAATAAATAAAATCAAGAAGAATAAAACAACAGAAAAATCAATTAAACCAAGTGCTGGTTCTTTGAGAAAATAAACAAAATAGAGAAATCCTTAGCCAGACTTATTAAGAGAAAAAGACAATCTACACACAAACAGAGTCAGAAATGATAAAGGAATAATCACTATGGACACCACAGAAATACAAAGAATTACTAGACAATACTATGATAATCTATATGCTAAGAAGCTGGATAACCTAGAAGAAATGGACAACTTTCTAGAAAAATACAACCTTCCAAGACTGACCAAGGAAAAATCAGAAAATCTAAACAGACCTATTACTAGCAATGAAATTGAATCAGTAATCAAAAAGCTACCCAAGAACAAAATCTCTGGACCAGATGGATTTACAGCTCAATTTTTTTGGGGGGGGGGGTTTAAAAGCATTTATTGAATATCTCCTATGTGCAAGTTGCAGTTTTAAGCACCAGTTATACATGGTTAATTGGTTCAATTAATGTGAATGAAAACAATTACAGCCAAGGGAGATAAAGTACCAATAGATGCATAAACTAAGTGTCAACTACTAGTGTTCAGTTTTCCCCCTACAAAATGAGAATAAATAAATCTTAAATTCAATATAGAAAGTATAAGATAATGAACTCTTTAATTGAGTATTCTGACTTTCCTTTTGCTAGAGTTGTTACTTTCTTACATATTTATTTTTAATCTCTGGATAGTTAGCTCAGTTGGTTAGCATAGCAGTCATTCATTCATTTATTCATTAATACAAGAAATACTGAGCACTCATTATGAGCCAGACCCTGATAATGGGCAATGGGAACACAATAGCAAAGAAGATAGCCACCGACTGAGTCTAATGAATAGAAATCAAAACAGATGACGATTGAATCACCCTATGAGCCTATTCCTGCTGATTTACTGCTCAATTTTATCATACATTTAGAGAAGACATAATACACATTCTCCTTAAAGTTTACAAAAAATAGAAGATGAGGGAGTACTCCCAAACTCATTCAATGAAGCCAGCATCACTCTAATACCAAAACCAGACAAAGACACCACACCACTCACACACAAAAAAATTACAGACTAATATACCTGATGAACATAGATGCAAAAATACTCAACAAAATATTAGGAAAATGAGTTCAAAAATACATCAGGAGGATCATACACCATGATCAAGTGGGATTCATCTCAGGGATGCAAGGATGGTAGAACATTTGGAAGTCCATCAGCATCATCCACCACATCAACAAAAAGAAGGAGAAAAACTACATGATCATCTCCATAGATACTGATAAAGCATTTGACAAAATTCAACATCCATTCATGATAAAAACTCTCAACAAAATCGTTTTAGAAGGCAAGTACCTCAACATAATAAAGGTCATATATGACAAACCCACAGCCAACATGACACTTAACAGTGAGAAGCTGAAAACTTTTCCCCTAAGATCAGGAACAACACAAGGATTCCCACTCTCCCTGGTTTTATTCAACATAGTACTGGAGATACTAGCCATGGCAGTCAGACAACAACACAAAGAAATACAAGGCATCCAGATTGGTAAGGAAGAAGTCAAACTGTCACTGTTTGCAGATGACATGATATTGTACATAAAAATCCCTAAAGAATCTACTCCAAAACTTCTAGAACTAATATCTGAATTCAGCAAAGATGCAGGATATAAAATTAATACACAGAAATCTGTTGCTTTCCTATACACTAATGATGAACTAGCAGAAAGGGAAATCAGGAAAACAATTCCATTCACAATTGCATCAAAAAAGAATAAAATACCTAGGAGTAAACATAACCAAGGAATGAAAGACCTATATATATTCTGAGAACTACAAGACACTCTTAAGAGAAATGAAAGAGGACACTAATAAATGGAAATTCATCCCATGCTCTTGGCTAGGAAGAATTAGTATTGTCAAAATGGCCATCCTGCATAAAGCCATCTACAGATTCAATGCAATCCCTATCAAAATACCAACAGCATTATTGAACAAACTGGAACAAATAGTTCTAAAATTCATTTGGAACCACAAAAGACTCCAAGTAGCCAAAGCAATACTGACAACGAAGAATAACTCAGGGGGGTCTTGCTCCTCAACTTCAAGCTCTACTAGAAAGCCACAGTAATCAAGACAATTTGGTACTGGCACAAGAACAGACTCACAGACGAGTGGAAGAGAATAGAGAGTCCAGATATTAACCTAAGCATATATGGTCAATGAATATATGATTAAGGAGCCATGGATATACCATGGGGAAATGACTGCCTCTTCAACAGCCAGTGTTCACAAAACTGGACAGACAGCTATGTGTAAGAGAACTAAACTGGTTTATTGTCTAACCCCATGCACAAAAGTAAACTCAAAATGGATCAAAGACCTGAATATAGGTCATGAAACCATAAAACTCTTAGAAAAAGCATAGGCAAAAATCTCTGGGATATAAACATGAGCAACTTCTTCATGAACATATCTCCCTGGGCAAGGGAAAGAAAAGCAAAAATGAACAAGTGGGACTATATCAAACTTAAAAGCTTCTGTACAGCAAAGGACACCATCGGAGAACAAAAAGACATCCTACAATATGGGAGAATATATTCATAAATGACATATCACATAAGGGGTTGACATCCAAAATATATGAAGAGCTCACCCACCTCAACAAACAAAAAGTAAATAATCCAATTAAAAAATGGGTAGAGGATCTGAATAGACAGTTCTCCAAAGAAGAAATTCAGATGGTCAACAGGCACATGAAAAGATGCTCCACATCACTAATCATCAGAGAAATACAGATTAAAACCACAATAAGATATCACCTTACACCAGTTAGGATGGCCACCATCCAAAAGACAAACAACAACAAATGTTGGCAAGGATGTGGAGATAGGGGAACCCTCCTACACTGCTTGTGGGAATGTAAATTGGTTCAACCATTGTGGAAAGCAGTATGGAAGTTCCTCAAAAAACTCAAAATAGAAATACCATTTGACCCAGGAATTCCACTTGTAGGAATTTACCCTAAGAATGCAGGATCACAGTTTGAAAGACATATGCACCTCTGTGTTTATCGCAGCACTATTTACACTAGCCAAGAAATGGAAGCAACTAAGTGTCCATCAGTAGATGAATGTATAAAGAAGATGAGGTACATATATACAATGGCATATTATTCAGCCATAAGAAGAAAACAAATCCTACCATTTGCAACAACATGGATGGAGCTAGAGGGTATTATGCTCAGTGAAGTAAGCCAGGTGGAGAAAGACAAGTATCAAATGATTTCACTCATCTGTGGATTACAAGAACAAAGAGAAAACTGAAGGAACAAAACAGCAGCAGACTCACAGAACCCAAGAATGGACTAACAGTTACCAAAGGTAAAGGAACTGGGGAGGATGTGTGGGAAGGGAGGGATAAGGGGAAAAGGGGGCATTATGATTAGCACATAATGTGGGTGGGGGGACATGGAGAAAGCAATATAACACAGAGAAGACAAGTAGTGATTCTATAGCATCATACTACACTGATGGACAGTGACTGTAATGGGGTATGTGGTGGGGACTTGATAATGGGGGGAATCTAGTAACCATAATGTTGCTCATTTAATTGTGCATTAATGATTCCAAAAAAAATAGCATTGGGAATATTCTAGAAGGAACAGTTGGAGAGGAAAGTTCTAGAGACTGATTATAGTCATGTTTAATTGGAGATACTTAATAGACATCCAAGCAGAGATGTTGAATAGGCAGTTGAATAAATTAGTCTGGAGTTCAAGGAAATGTTTGAGCTCTGTTATGAATTTGAAAACTATCAGTGTACAAAGAGGCCATTTACAGCCATGTGACTGATAGAGGATATTACCAAGGGAATGAGTGTATTTTGAGAAGGGAGAAGGTTCGAGAATTGAATCCTTAGAAGAATATATTTATAGATAAAGGATAGGAATCCTATAAAAAGTTGTTGACAAGGGGCAGCCAGTGAAGCCAGAGGAAGACCATAGCAGTATGCTATGGTCAAACCAGAAAATCTTCTAAGAAGATCAGAGTGGTCTACTTTGCCAAATGCTATTATGAAGTCAAATAAATTGAAGAATGAGAATTGATAATAGGATTTTGCAATGTGAAAAATGCTGAGGATCCTGAAAAAAGCAGTGGAATGATGGGGTCAAAACCTGGCTTGATTAAGTCAAGAGAACTGGTGTGAAGATTAAACGTTATAATGATATAATGAATATAAAGTATATGGCTCTGGGTCTTGCACATAGCACTTTATATATAAATATGTATTTTCATCTCTTCCATCCCTATACCTCCTTAAGAAAGCAGAATCAAAGGCAGTGAAATAATATATCAGGGGGTATGTAAAGGAATATTAAGAGTTTAATTTTTGAGGGATAATATGTTATTAAATGATGGGAATAGTTTGAAACCAGTTCACTAGAGAGTGGGGACTTTTCTTTTTTAGCTAAGGAAGATCAGCTGAAGATTTGAAATCAGGAAAATGTGATGAAAACTGCTGTATTCCCTCATGTCCTCCCTACTGCTTTGCACATAGGCAGTGCTAAAAAGGATTTATTGACTGAAATGATTTTGGTCTAAGTTACTTAAATAAGTTACAAAAGGTTCCTAGGTTGTGCCAGAGAGAAACCAAATGATCTAAGTGCCCTTGCGTTTTGAATTGTTCTGATATTCTGTGTTCATTCTGCTGTGCCAGACTCTGTTTGATAAAATTCAACATAAATCTCTGTACTAGAATATTATTTGGCAGATTTCTGTAACATCAGGCCATAACTACAAACTGTCAGGGCATTTTTGACAGCTATCTCATCTCTTCATGTCTCTATATAATCCTTTAAAATCAGATACTGTACCATCCCATAATACAGAACATTTTCTGGGTTTATAAAGTGAGACTTCTAGGATATTTGGAATATTGGGATCTATGGACTTAAGAAGTTTTTCCCAGAGTTCTTTTATGTCTAACTGTTTTGTGCCTTGCATATTTGTTTACCTTGAAATACAGTTTCTCTCCTACTTGGGCCCTCTGTCGCAACATATATACAAGTTCTGTAATCTTATCATCAACTGTCAGAAGACTTACACTGCCTTCTTTGTCTTCTCCTTAAGAGAAAGAAATGCAACCAAATTTCTCCATAGGTTTATTTAAACGGTAAGATTTTTAAGGGAAACAGCCAAATGTAGTAAAAAGAGCAATGGATTAGGAGGCTTGAGACGGAGATTCTAAACCCCAGCTGGGTCACTGTGCTGTTGAGGTGGTGGGTGGCTTCTCCCAACGCACTTAACTCTTCTAGGTCTCAATTTTCTTACATTAAAAAGGGGAGTAGTATTAAATAATGCAATTCATTCATTTATTCGATAAATATTCTCTGAGTTCACATTCTGTACCCTAAGGCCCTATTAAGAGTGCTGATATGAATAAGACATACTTTCTATCCTTAAGGCACTTGTATATTAGAGGTGAAGACAGAAAAAAAAACACTAATCGGTTTTATAAAAGAAGTGTGCAAAAATGGGGGTATAGTGTAGCAGCAACAGGTGAAGGGCAATTAATGGACTGGAGTAATCAGGAGATACTTCCAAAAGGAAATAACTAAGTTTAAATTGAATCTTTAAAAATGATTTGGGCTGGAACTCTTAAATACTGTTGGTGGAGGTGTAAATTCATACAAACACTTCTGGAAAATACTATAAAAGTACCACTAGAGCTAACACATATGTACATTTTGCTCTGTAAGCAATGATAGTTTTTCGGTCCTAGAAATGTGCACAAACATTCTAAAAAGTATTTATATATAAATATTCCTAGTGACACTATTTGTAATAATAAAACTTGGTAATTATTCAAATGTCTATAAATAGTAGAATTGATAAATTGGTCTATTGTCATAGTCAATATCTTTGAATACCATACAGTACTGAGAATGATTTAACTATAACTTAATAATTACATGAAGTGCTAAAAACTATATGCAACTACATGGCAGAGTATCTCAAAAATAAGGTTGAGAAAAGAGGGCCAAACATGAAAGAATATATACCATATGATTCTATTCACATAAAGTTGAAAACAGAGAAAAATGACCAATAGTATTAAAATCAGTGTGGTGGTTACCTTTGGTGTGTGGGTTTTGCCTGGAAAGGGCCTTCTGGAGTCTTGGTTTTATTCTGTTTCTTGGTCTGAGGGCTGCATATACAAGTGTGTTGGTTTCTAAAAAAAAAAGAAGAACCAAGATCTGCATTTATAATTTGGGCACTTCCTTGTATATATGGCATACTTAATTTTAATACACAAAGCTTACTAAAATGAATGGGAGTTAGTCAAAATCATAGCAAAAAGAAGAGTTCTAAATAAAAAAAGAGCATGAACAGAGGGAAAAAGCCCTAAAGAACATGGTAATGTTTTCCATTTATAACAGAATGCTGTGATTCTAATATTAATTTGTCACTAATCAATAAAGCCTATTGATACCTACTACATGATATGATTTTCTTCAACTAGTAAACATTATGAAAATAATAAGAGAAGTTAAGTTCAAATCTTTTCCTACACAATTAAGTATTTTACTCATGGGAACAAGATAAAACAACCACACAACTTTTGCTTGACTATGAGCTTCCTGCAGTGACACCATTGACCTTTGAACAACATAGGTTTGAACTGCACAGGTCCACTTATATGCAGATTCTTTTCAACAAATATATTGAAAAAAATGTTGGCGATTTTTTACAACTTGGAAAAACTCACAAACTGTGTAGCTTAGAAATATGGAAAAAGTTAAGAAAAAGTTAGGTATGCCCAATGCTGTATTATGAAAATAACTATAATAATGAATGTCATAAAAATTTCATAATGGTTCATTCATTAGTGTACAGGCTAGGACAACATGAAGCAATTGTATCAATTATACTAGGCTACCATAAAGCAATCATATTGCTGCTTGTTTGTTATCAAGGTGTGAATCATTATACTTGTAAATAAATGTAAATTTTTTCACATTATCTTTTCATTTTTCAATGTGTAGTATTAGTAGTACATACAGCTGTTCATATCATATACATTTCCAGATTCAATAAGAGAATATTGATGTAGGCACTAACAGACAGATAATTCATCTTATAAAAAGGTGGTGTAAACTTACCATATTGATAAATATAGTATAGGACTGTAAATATATTTTCTCTTCCTTATGATTTTCTCAATAACACTTTCATTTCTCTAGCTTACCTTATTGTAAGAATACACTTTATAATACATAATCAAGCTATGTGTTACTTGACTGTTTAAGTCATCAGTAAAGGCTGCCATTCAACAGTAGACTAATAGTAGTTAAGTTTTGGGGGAGTTAAAAGATATATGTGGATTTTTTTACTGCAATTTTTACTGCAACTGTATACTTTCAATATCTTTATCTCACCATTACTCAGCATAAAGCCTTTCAAACAGGCACACATCAGCTGTTGAATGAATGAATTAGATCACCATCTGCAACACACACACACACACACACACACACACCCTCAGAATAGAGACACATCATAGATTTACATGATTTGCAAAGGGATTCAGAAGAAGAACCCCTATGAAGTAAGTTTGCCAAACTGTAAAATCTTATTTTGCACAGCCCACTGACTTTATGATACCTTTTACCTTCTCAACAAACATAATGATTTTTCTGACATCTTTCTCTATTCATAGTAATGGTAAAATGATCATTACATTCAACAATTTGAGATGGTCCAATATACTTTTAAAAGTATTTTCTGGGAAATTAGGACAAAAGCAAGGTCAAATTCTAGGCATTGGTGGTGAACCATATTTTCTCTTTTTACTTGAAGTCCCACATCTACTCCTTATCCAGATTCATTGATTTTAATATAAAGTATTCTGTTCTGTAGTCATAGTTTTTGGTAATAACAAGAATCTACCTCTAACAATATGGTCGATACCTAAAAAGCCACTTGGTTATTTCGGTAGTGTTCTGGATATTTGTATTTGACCCTTCAGGTTCACTTTGCACTCTTTTCCACCTGGCTTAGAGTCCAAGAGGCTGGTCTTTGTGGACTGAATCAGCAGACTCCCTTATATGCTGGCTGGCAGTTGCCAATGAGAGGCACTGGCAAGATGTCACAAGGTGGGAGAAGAGTTAAGTTTGGAATATTATTCCTCCTCTCTTAAAGCCACCTTTACATCTGCCAGGTTTTGGTAACTACTCTCTCCCCATGATCCTTCACAGCTAGGGAGCCTTAGGTACCCCTCCACCAGCACAGGGAAAGCTAACAGGTGTCTGCTGCTGTTAGAGCTGAGGTACCTCATTATTCCTGGTTGGTTTTCCTTCCTCTGTTCATACCCTTGTAAACTGATACTTTACTAAACGTTCATCTTTCTTGAGTCCAGCATCTGTTTGCAGCCAGATGGCGAAGGAAGTGCTAGACAGATCGCGCTGTGGTCTGGCTTGTTTACCGGCAGTGCTGTGTGGTCCTGCGCTTCCTGCAGGACCTAGAGCGCAGGAGTTACTGCCTCTGAAATGCAGATTTTGGAGTCTGAGACATCGGGGTCTGAATTAAAACTCCAACACTTACTAGCTTTGTGACTTCGTGTAAATTTCTTCTTGCTTTTGAACTTTAGTTTCCTTCTCTGTAAAATAAAGGGAAATAATACCCCCGTTCAAAGTTGTTGGCAATTAAGATTTTTTGAAACTTCCCGATACTAAGGGCCCAGTAAATGTTTTTTTTTCCTTTGCCTTCCTTTTCTGACGAACTTTACCCTTCCTTGCCTTTTATTTTCTATTGTCATACATTTGCTTGTATGTTGCTTTTACATCTGTTTTCCTGTTATTTCACTCTAAATGCCTTGCCTTCTGATTCTTTCTCAGGGCAGTGGGTCATAGAAAATATAAAAAATAATTGAAAGTTGTGTGTGTTTTTAGAATTTATAAAAATTTTACTTTTGCTATTATATTTAATCCTCATAACTCTGAAAAAATAATAATATATTATTTCTGTCATTTACCGTTGAAGTAACAGGCACAGAGAAATTAATTTCTAAGGTCATAGAGGTAAATAATGGTAAAACATGACTCAAACTTGGGTCCTTATTAATCTCCTTCCTTTCTCTCTTATACCATAATGGATTTGTTTTGCTTTTTGAGCATATTATCCTTTGATTGATATCTACTGAATTCATATTATTTGTGATTGGTATGCCATTTCTGCTTTTTTTCTTCTCCAACTTCCTTTGAATGTGTTGCCATTATTTTTATTCTTATCTAATCTCTCTTCATTATATTTTGTGATTTTTATCCCTTCTTACTGACTACTTTTCTCCTGAGGTCATAATGATAAAAACTTAAAAATGATCAAAACTGAGAAACATGGAAAGGAGGCCAACATATTTATGCTTAGTTTCTCCTGGAATCATTCTCTGGATCTGGTCTTGACTTCTGGAAAGTAGCATTTGCTCTTCCTTCAGTTCTGTGTGTAGCTGTTATCCTGGAATGTAGAGCCCTGTGGTTACATATGGGCCTTTTCCCATGTTAGGCAATATAGGAACATTTCATGACAGGCAATGTAGATTAGTAGAGGTGACAGTAGCATCAATGTGAGCCGGACCTGGGTTCAAATCCTGGGTCTGCCCACTTAACTAGCTGTGTGACCTGGGGAAAGTTACTGTTACACTTGCCCTTCAAATTTCAGATCTTATTTTTTTTGTAAAATGATGAGGGTAGTGGAGGTGGGATGTGTGTGGTAAAAATTACCGATCTTGCAGAGTTCTTGTGATAATTAGATGTGATCATATATATAAATACCACATGGTAGATTTTCAATAAATAGTAGTTTTTATTATCATTATTTTCACTATCATTATTAGAGTGTCCTATTTTTTTTTAGTTATTGTTCAGGCCACTAGATGTATTTAGTGATAAATAGGGTAATTACCAGATTTGGAGTTTGGCCAGGCCATTGCCAAACAAATGTCAAAAGGCACAGCATCTTAGAAGCGCCTAGTGTGAAAAATTTCCTTTCTTCTTTCTGCTTGACTCCCTTTATGGTCCCTAATGCATCTGCTTTGGTGGTACCATTGACTGGGTATTTTAAGGCAATTTGTAGGATTAAGCCTCTCAGTGTACCACAGCAGGTTGAGGCTTGGATGGATCTGGTAACAATGCACTCTTTCTCCCAGGGAGGTTGAGACTTACCTAACAACCTCTCTAGGCTCTCTAAGCCTCCTTTCTTCCCCACTACAAAGAGCACTAAATGCTTATTAAAAAGTTTGCCATGGATGAGAAACAGTCACTCTGTTACCAGTGACTTTCTAATTCATTTCTTTTGTAAAGTAAAACAAAAAAATACAGAATAAGATGGAAAATATATAGTGAGAGAAGAATTTTTATTTTTAATTTTGTATTTAAGGAATATGGACAGTACATTAGAATAGATAGTGCCCCTCACCCCCAACTCTACATTTTTCCTCATGTTGATTCCTCCCCTTTTCTTTACTAACTCTTTCAAGAGCTAGCCACAATATTTCTTTTGATACTTTCTCATTAGACTGTGAGCCCCTGGAGAACGGGGGTGGGGTGGGGGGTAGTTTTCTTTTTTTGTATTTGCTTCATTTCCTAACAGTGAACCTGACATTTAAAAGGCATTTGACAGTGAATGAATCTAACCCAGGTATTTCCAAAATATTTAAGGGTAGGAAGTCTCACTTCCCCATGTAGTTCAACCAGTGATTACTGGTTTCTTTCAAGACTGTTCTGGAGATTGCTGATTCAATTTTCCTTTTGCTCAGGATACTATTAGAAAGCAATAAAAGTTCATGCTAAATTCCCGAAGTGCCAAGGGAGTTTATAAAAGAGAAATATCAGCTGGGCTGGAGAAGTCAAGCTAAAAGAGATCTGAATGTAAACAGTCTACCACAATACCTGACACTTCTATAAACTTAGACATGGTGAGACCCAGCTGATCTTGGCTTAAGTAGATCATAGTCTTGCTGTAGACTAAAGAGACACTGAAATAGAATGTATTTAAGGCAAAGTGTGATTAAGGGCCAAAAGAGATATAGTAGACTTACAGGAGAGGGAATGATTATCACAGTGAGAAAGTGAAAATACTCCTTATGATACTGTAACTGTGGAGACATGCCATTATCCATTTGTCCAAACCCAAGGAATATACACCACCAAGAATGAACCCTAATGTAAACTATATACGGTGATAAATGATGTGTCAATGTAGGCTCACTAATTGTAACAATGTACCACTGTGGTGGGGGATGTTGATATTAACAGGGGCTATGTATTGTTTTTACATGGAAAATCTCTGTTGCTTGAAAGCTGAAGCATGAATTCTGGCTAAGGAGTTTTGGCTTTATCCTAAATAATAACCATTGAGAGATAAATCAGTAGTTTAGCAAAATAAAACTGGTTCCTCGGTTTTATTTTATTTGGGAGAAACTGCAACAGCCAAACAGCAGGAACATTGCAATTCTTCAGCCTCTCTCAAGGGCATGATGACTGCTGAGGACACGGGAGTGTGAGCATATTGGAGAAAATTCATGATAATCTCAATGACCTTCTGTATGTGTGAATATCAAGTATTATTTGAGCAGCATCTTGAAATGTGAGTAGGATGTCAGGATGAGGAATTTTGTGTTTATCATATAGGTAGTTTGTGGGAAACAAAGATAAAAGTTAAATGGACTGCAAAGGCCAGAGACAGTAGCCCTAGCCTGGACCTGCACAGAGCTTTGCCTGCTGTGACACCATGAATGTAATGGATTGACTAAATCTCCTTAAATGAAGAAGTATAGAAAGGATCTTAAGACCCTTTGAGGCAAGCAAACACGTTTTCTGAATTCTTAGAGGTCTTTGAGTTGAGAAACAGCTGGCCTAGAATCCTGGTTCATGTTCTTACTTTCTATGTGATCTAGAATATGTCACTTTACCTCTCTGAACTTAATTTCCTGATATATAAAATAGGAATAATAATAATAACAATGCTTAATTTGCAGGGCTGTTGTGAGAATTAAACACATCTCTAAATAACCTAACACTCAAAGGTTTGTTTCTGTTAGAAGTGCAGGGGGCAAAGACTGGACCTGGACAGGCCTAATCAAGGGGAATCTTCAAGACTGAGGCAGCTTCAGGCCATATCCCTGTGACTACTACCTTCCAAATGCCGTGAATAGGACCCTGTAAGAACTATTGTAAATAGGACCCTGTAAATATAGATCAAAACATCCTTATTGACTGTCAAAAATAAGATCACAGCAGCATTAAGGCACCCAGATGAAACACACTAGCACTTATCCACAGCGAAATCTATAAAGTGCTTTCGATTGCTCAGGGGATCTTGAGAGATAGCATCATTTTCTCTATCTTATGGATGACTTGGCCACCTCCGCTATGAATTTTTCATGATTCCCCTGACCCAGCAGCTCTTGCCTGTGGAGAGAGTAATACGGTATTGATTTCAGAGTAAGGTTTCTGCCTTTTTTGCCACAACAGGATTTTTGTAGCCTGGAAACCTCAATCCCCTATTACTCATTAGAGACGAAGGCAAGTTTTCTTAGATCTGGAAATCAGACGGCAAACCATTTAGCTGTTGGCTGTCAAAGATGGCCTTTGTAGTGGAATTTTAACTGATCTCTGTAATGAGAGTAACTATTATTAAAAAATTCCTAATTAAACCAGCAGAGGTAAGATTATAGAGAATGCCAAGAAGAAAATATTCTCCTTCGTCTTTCTCACACTTATAATGTTTTCCTAGGCATAGCTTTTTGAATGGACCAATTAAGAATATACAAGAGGCTAAAAAGGACTAAAAAATTAAAGAAATATAACAAGGAGATCCAGTTCATCTTTTAGCATCTTTTCTTCGTGTAATTTTTGGAATAGATGTCTAGGTGATTCTTATTCTTGGTGGCCGTTGGTCATGTAAGAAAAATGAAAGAACACCATGCTTTTGTTAGTTTTTATTTAAACTGCTTTTAAGAAATCAAGAAATCCATATCTTACATCCTGTGAAAACTCGTTCTTGGCATTGCCATGGTAACAAGACTTTTAAAAGGAAGTTAACTGAAATTTAGCTGCATATATTATTTCTCTGTGATTCATACTTCATAAAAATGCAAATGTCACACTAATACATGTTTTACCTTAATGTTTTATACCATCGTTTAGTCTTAATTGATCTAATGTTTTCCTTAATTAAATTTTGTGCTTCTTTGAATAGTTTTCCTCCTCGCTTTCCCTCACAATCCCCTCTTCTGTGGACCCATCAAACTATACATTTCGACTAGGTGACATGCAATTTAGGAAACTGTCACATAGGAGATCAATCATTCCAACCTAAGAACTCAACAAAAGATTTTTGGAAAATTGCTTGTCCTGCCTAGAAATTCAGCCTATCCTCCTACTTTGGTAGAACTTCAGCATCTTTTTTGCTCTTGTCTATCCTCTCACCATCTGAGTCTCTCCATAAGACTGAGAAGCAGGGTGTGCTGGTAAGAAATTTCTGATGGTATATCCTGGATAAAAATACAGGCTTCACAATTAACTAGCTTTGTGACCTTGTGTGAGTCATTTAATTAAACTTCTTCACCTGCAGTTTTCTAATAGGTAAGATAGACATTAAAAAATACCTCTGTCGTAGAACTTTTGTGAGAACTTCTGCATTATTAAATGCAATAATACTTTTAAAGTACTCAGCACAGTGCTTGGCACTATTTGTGTTAATAAGTACACAGTTATCATTTATATTGTAATAATAGTAATTAAGAGAAGGTAGAGAAAATTTTATTCACCTGAATTACTTTCATTGAGAGCTTTTTATTTGTTTGGAAGATATTATTTGGTAAATTTCTTGGATGAATAGTGAAACTCCAAGGGTAATGTACTATGCCTGAGAAGTGATGACAAATTTGCTTTTTTTTGTTTCAATGGGTAATAGGGAATACAAGTAAAAGGGAGAAGAATGGAGGGGAGAGAGCAGATTCATCTAGTGGATGGAGGAAAGCTGTACACCACCTGACATAAACCATTCTTTCAACCCTCAGATATTTTGTGCTGTTGGTTTGGACAAATCTATGAGATGGTTTGTGGAAGTGAAGTGTGTGTTTCTGTGTAAGAGAACAAAGTGGTAAAGGGGATAAATTTCACACTCTGATTTACTAGATAGAGGCAGCAACTGTTGATATGTCTTGAAATGCAAGAATATCTTGAAGATTTCAAGCCTCTGAGAATTCAGAGGAAAGACATGTGGACTTACATAGTCTGAAACTGGAGACAGGGAGGGGATTTTGTTCACTTTGCCTGCATCTCTAACAGAGAGGAAGGCCTGAGCTAGCATCTGGGTTACATAATGGTGCAGCATTTCTTCCCCCAGCTTTACTGAGCAATAATTGATTAGTATAATTAGATATATTTAAAATGTACAAGGTGATGATTTAATATACAAATACATTGTGAAATGATTACCACAATCAAGTTAAATTAATACATCCATTACCCCACATAGTTACCTTTTTCTTTTGGTGAGAATGCTTAAGATCTACTTGGCAAATTTCAAATATAAAATACAGTATTATTATCTATAGTCACCATGCCGTACATTCGATCCTCAGAACTTATTTATCTTATAACTGAAAGTTGGTACCCTTTGACCAAAGTCCCCTCATTTCCCCCACCTCCAAGCCCCTGGCAACCACCATTTTACTGTGTTTATTTGGGTTCCCAAAGGTCATATGGACTCTCAAGTGAAGCTAGAGGGAATGTTTTCCTTTTACAGGGTCAGGGTTTTTTGTTTGTTTCATTACTGTTTTGTTTTTAGAACATCTCCATCCACAGGGATCAGAATGGGCTCTTCATCTCCTACAGGTGGATCCCTAGTGGACAGGCCATCTCCATGTCTCTTACCTCTGCCCCTCCTCTCCTTTCCCACTGCTTTTCATCCAGATTCCTGTTCTCTTTACCTTTAGCTCAGGAAGTAGCTGTTATGAGCAGGGATTTGAAAGTCAAATACTGGCTCTGCCACTGACTAGCTACATAATCTTGGGAAAGTCATTTTCCTAATCTTTTTATCATCTATGTCCTCATTTATAAAATGGGTAACAATTCCTTGCTTCAAGGTCCATTGTAAGAATTAAATGAATCAATGAATTGAAGCACATGACACAAGACCTCATCCTTGTTATATACTCAGTATAAGTCAGTTTCTTTTTTATTCATATTTTTATAATTGCCTCCCAAGCTTCTTAAGGACAGATGATGCTTCTTCATGTCTTTGCTTTCTTTTTAACACTCAGCACCATGCCTATCCCATGGAGTGAAGGCTGACTGCACCCTGCACGTGGCGTCACTTTGTCCCTCCCTCTACGTCCTCCAGTCATACTGAACTTACTCCAGCTTGCTGAATGTGTCATGTCTCTCTTTCGACTGGGTTCTCCCAAATGTACTTCCTTTTGCTGAGGCTGTTCTTTTTTTTGTTTTTCCTGGCAAATTTAAACTAATTTATCAAGTGTGAGCTTGAGCTAACTGTTCTTCAGAGAATTCCTTCACTCTCCAACCTAAGTGAGGACTACACTTTGTTTTCATCCAGTCTTCTACCTTTCCATTTCAGCACTTTGCACTTTTTCAATCATTTCATTAACTGAAGTTATTAATTTAATATGTATATTTATTACAAGACTGTAAACTATTTGAGGCAGAGATAATGTCTATTCTGTTCTGCGTGCCTTTAATGCTTAGCATAGTGCCTAGGATGAAGAGCTCTATAAATGATTCTTAGTTGATTGACTCTTAACATTATTCAGGTGAAGATTGGTGCCACCCAAATAGGGTGGTATACACACTGTGGTTCCACGGGCATTAGATGTTCAGTATACTAATTTTTACCTTGCAAACACTTGATAAATAATGACTTAAGTCTGGGTTATGAGAAGCAGGAGTGCATGCACTTTAATATGCACACTTACTTTTCATTTTTTAAAGCTGCCTTTGTTTCGTTAGGGAATTATTTCCCAAATTGCTTGCTATAGAATACTAGTCTGAGAGCTATTAATGATTATGAGAAGCACTTTGTACTCTGTCCCCCACTGGGAGAGTCACAATGAATATGAGCATTTTTGAAGTTTGGAGAAGTCTGGTAATAATGAAAATGGGCCAACTTTGCTTAAATCCAGTATTTCCAAAATGTATTTGATCATTGACACCCAGTTTGCCTAAACACCTGTTAACATTTGGGATAATATAAACTGTGTAGGGAAATACCGACTTAAGGAGTAGCACAGGTTTTTTTTCGACTTTCATTTTAAATGGTGAAAATCCCAACAAGTTTATTTATGAGTTCAAAACTTTTAACTAAATGGAAAATAAATGCCTTCTCATTAACATACTCTTCAACTCTAGGATGATTAAAGTTTTCATCTTGAGGATCCTTGGAAGTGATAAAGCTGATGTACGGTGTTGCGCGTGAAGGAGGATGTGAATATTTCCTGCAGGGGTGTACTGTGGTGGCTGAGGTCACAAGCTCCTCAAGGCATATTGCTTGTGGACAATCATGGTTTCACCACTTGTTACCTGTGGGATTTTGCCCCAAATTTCCATCTTTTCTGTGCTTGGCAGCTGCCAGCACTTGTGCAATGAGGATACAAGCTAGATTGGTAGTCTGAAAGTGGAGACGAGGGTCAGAGATGAGAGATCATGGGAGGGCCGACAGTGAGGGCCTGTCTGTCTGGGAAGTGGGGACCCAGTATTAAGGCCCCCGGGTTCAGTTGCTCTGGGAAAAATAGTTGGGTTTGGAGAAGGAAGATATCACCATATAATCCTGCTAGGACTGTGACATATTTATAGAGTTGGTGAAATCACAAATATTTTGTTGCTGACGAAAGCTGTATTTGTGTCTGGTTTTACTCTCAAAGCATGCATTCTAAAACTTGTTTTCTCTTACTCATTCATGCTATGAAGTAATTGCATTTCAAACTTGAATATACAATAAAAGAAGTCAACTATCATGTCCAAAAGCGAACACTATTAAAAAAGAAAAAGGTCTCAAATCTCTGCTCAGAATGTATCATTCTCTTCTGCAAATTTCAGTGACTATAGCCTGCAGTGATGTTTCCAAAACGGTCTTCTTTGGAACACTAGATAATTTTTAGGTGTTCTTCAAAAAAAGCCTTTTTCTAGAAAAATAGGTTGAGAAAACACATCTTTAAACAAAGCTACTGTACTATAGATATTTTAAAAATAAAAATATCATTTAACTTTTTAAGGAAATGCACACTGAACAACATTCAGAAGATATACAGTGGTTCTCTAGCTATCTAGTTATCCTCTCTGGAGGCAACCAGTGATATTGGTTCCTATATATCCTTTTAGATATGATATATTCATATACAATGTGAATTATATTCACATATACACATATAAGCATGAATGTTTAATGTAGCACTATACATCTTATTTCACACTCTTGCTCTTTTTTTTCACCTATCTTATTTTGTACCAAATCATAATAGCTAACATTTACAGAGCACTTATTATGTTCCAGATATTCTTTGATGGACTTTGCAAGTAAAAATCTGTTTAATTATTTTAACCATATGAGGTTTATATTATTTTATCCCCATTTTGCAGATGTGGAAACAGGAACAGAGAGGTCATGTAACTCTTATAATTAAGTGGTATAGCTGGGTTCAAATAGTGTCAGTCTGGCTCTAGAGGCTTTGCTCTCAACCACTATACCTCTCCAACACAACATGTAAATAAATTAGTTCTTAAGTTTTGATAATATTTACATAGTAGTTCATTATAGGCATGTATTATAATTTATTTAATCAGTTCTTTATATATGGACATTTTGGTTATGTTTGCTATTTCCAATTATAAAGAATGCTACAGTGAACATTCTTGTACAAAAGTGATTTTATGCATAAGCAAATATAAATTCCTAGAATAAAATATCCTAGTAGGATAAATGCCTAGAAATAGAACTACTGGATTAAAGATAGGTGAATTTTTAATTATGAAAAGTATTGTCAAATTGTCCTCCATAAGATTATATTAGGTTGAACCTCACAAAATTGCTGTTTCTGTAAGTCAAAAATGATAGAATATCAGCAATTTCTCATAAATATTTATTTATACTTCCAGCAAGTGCCATAGTAAGTAGGGGGCTATGAGAGCAGGCTACCTTGGTTTAGGCAATAAGGGGGTACCATTTTGTAAAGAGAATTCTAAAACAATAATAAAACAGACTAAAAGCTAGTTAGCTTTTATTGTTACAGTAAAAAAAGGCAAATCTAAATAAAGCTAGTGACAAAATATTCCTTTCTTCAGGGGGGGCCGCTCCTGTCACACATTCCCTTAATTTTGCTTGCACCAACTATGTATGGGTGTGAATTTTAGACCCACTACAATAAAATTTCAGTTGATTATCTTTTTCTCTTTTTTTTAGAGTTTAAAAAAGTATATTGAGATACACTTCCCATACCATAAAATTCACCTTTTTAAAATGTACAATTCAGTGATTTAAAAAAAAAAATCAACAGAGGTAGGCAGCTACCACCACAATTCAGTTTTAGAACATTTCTACCACCCAAAAAGTTCCTTTTGCCCACTTGCAATTAATTACCACTCCCATGGCCGTTCCAATGGAACTGCATATTTGCTTCATGTCTCTAAACTTCCTCTCTCTGGATGTTTCATATACATGAGATTATATATTATGTAGTCTCTTGCATCTGGCTTCTTTTACTTAGCATAATGTTTTCAAGGTTCATCTATGCTATATCATGTATCAGTAGTTAATTCCTCTGAATAAAATTGCATTGTACTGATACACCACATTTTGTTTATCTATTCACCAGTTGGTAGACATCTGGATTGTTTTGTTTTTGGCTATTATGAATAATGCCTGTATAAACATTCTGAGGAGTCTGGCTCCAGACCAGAATACTATGTGTGATCTTTCAGACCTGACCATAGGCAATTGCAAGGCTTTGCCTGGCAGGCCTTCTGGGGGATGCTGCCCTTCCCACAGTGCACTTGGTGTTCAGCCAGGGCATTGCAGTTTTTTGCGAAGGGTTGTTGTCAAGGACTCAGGTCCCTATCCCCAGCTATGCTCATAGGCATAACTGAGTTTCTAGTCAAGAGAACCATTATTAGAAGGCCTTCTTATCAGAGGCACTGATATAGCTGAGGCACTTTCCAGGAAATTTGCTGAGACCTCCCCATCAACAGGGAGGACCACTTCCTCTTCCTCTCCCTTATACTCTCCCTTCCATAAAAAGACAGGAGACTTCTTTGTTTGGGGCTTCTTGCAGTGAGATGATTCCTCCCTTCTGTGTTGCATATTTTTACCCAATGTTGTTTTCTGGGGAAAAATGGATCCCTGGGGAGCCAGTGTCCCTCTTTTTAGCCCCTTACTTGCACTGTTGCAGTAGGTGAATGAAGGCCTGACAGTTACTTTCAGGTTGGCTCCTTGTCCTTATTGACCCCTCCACGCTTGGCAGTTCATTGCATTCCTATACGTGTCTTTGTGAGGACACACATTTTTATTTCTCTTAGGTAGATATCTAGAAGTGGAGTTGTTGTGTCTTCTTTTCATTGAAGCATAGTTGATGTACAATATTATATTGGTTTCTGGTGTACACCACAGTGATTCAGCAATAGCTACAGTATTAAATGTTCCAGTAAGTGTGGTTACTATTTGTCTGCATGCAAAGATATTACAGTATTATTGATTATATTCCCTGTGCAGTACTTGCATCCCCGTGACTAATTTATAATTGGAATTTTATGGAATTATTGGGTTCTATAGTAAATTTATATTTTACTTTTTAAGAAATTTCCAAACTGATTTCCAAAGTTACTGTACCATTTTTCATTGCCACTAGCAATATTACTCTTTCTCTAAATCTTCACCAATACTTATTATTGTTATCTTTTTTTATTTTTAGCCATTCTAGTGGTTGCTGAATCTTACAGTACATTTACATTTTACTTTTTAAGAAGCCTTTTCATCAAATTGATTTCTCACTGTAGTTTTTATTTGCATTTCCTTAATTATTAATGATATTGAACAACTTTTCATGTACTTAATACACATTTGTGTATCTTCTTTGTTGAAGTATCTACTGAAATCTTTGCCCATTTTTAAATAGACCTAACTTCTTATAATTGAATTGCAATAATTCTTTATGTATTCTGGATATAAGTCTGTTATCACACAGATATATGATTGTAATTATTTTCTCCCAATATTTGTTCTGTCCTTTCAGTTTCATAATGTTACTTTTGAAGTGCAAAGATTTTGAATTTGGTAAAATACAACTTATCAGGTTTTCTTTTATGGATTGTGCTTTGTGTCATATCCAAGAATTGTTTGCTAACCTAATGTTACAATGGAATTCTCCTATGTTTTCTTCTCAGAGTTTTTTAGTTTTAAGTCTTCCATATAGGTCTTTGATCCAGTTTCAGATAGCTTTTGTTTGTGAAATGAGATAGAGATCTAAGTTTCATTTTATCTTTTCTATATGCAGTTATCTATTTGTTCTAGCATCATTTTGCAAAAAGATTGTGTTTTACCATTGAATTTTGGCACTTTTGCTGAAAATCAACTGACTTTACATGTATGTTTTTTTCCTGAACTCTCAATCTTGTTTCCTTGTTGCCTATCTTAGTCTAATAATGCCTAGATTTAACTTAGGCCTATCTTAGTCTAGAAATCCACAGTTTTAATTGCTGTAGCTTTAAATTTTGAATTCAGGTAGTGTCAAATCCCAAAATTTATTCATTTTGAAAATTGTTCTGGCATTCTAGTATCTCTATTTTTCCATATAAATCTTAAGATCAGCTTGTCATTTTCTACAAAAGCCTTTTAGGTGTTTGATTGGCATTGTTGTTGAATCTATAGATAGATTTTGGGAAAACTGCCATCTTAATTATATTAAGTCTTTTAATCTACAGACATGGAATATCTCTCCACTTATTTAGGTCATATTTAATTTCTCTCAGCAACATTTGTAGGTTTCAGTGTAGAAGTCTTATATTTCTCCTGTCAAATTTATTCTTCTTATTTAATAATACATATAATACATAATAACATGCAAAATTAACCAATCTATTTCACATCATTTCATTCAGTAGTATGGAATAGATATGGCAGAAGCATACATCCTTGATCCTAGTCTAAGGAGGAAGGTGTTCTTTTTTGCCATTAAATATGGCATGAGCTAGGAGGTTTCTTCCCCTGGTTTTATTGATAAATTGTAACTCTAGGGGGAAGATCCTGGGGCAAAATGCCTTTGAAACTGAAATCAGTCAAAGGGAGAAATAAAGTGGGAGAAACCTGTTTATTGCTTAGAAGCAGTCATCCACTTTTGCTCACCTGTGTCTCTAATGACCAAGCTGTAGAAAAAGGGGCCCCACCAAACCTCTCCAATCCAGATATGCCCTCACTCTTCCTTGTAATTACTTATTGATATGGAGATGGACTACTTCTCTCCACCCCTTGGAAACACCTACTGATATGGAGATGCATTCAAGCCAGGCAAGAGATTCTGGAAATACTGCAATTTTACCCACAGCCCCCACCTCTAGAAATCTTGCCTCACAATTGGCTCATTCCCCATCTTCTGCAATGGCCCCTGTGCCAGAACCCTGTAACACTGTAACCAGACTAATAACAATAAAATCATGATAATACTCAAGCCAGGGGATTCAGCTAGGTTCAAAGTCCCATGCAGATTAAGTCCATAGCTCACCCACTCCACAGGCAGGCAGTAGCTGAACAGGTAGAGAGTTCAGAGCAATCATCATGCCGCAGCTGTAGCCAGGGGGTGCATCCAGGCAACAAGGATTGTAGAAGAAAATAACCTTAAGGGTGATAAAATACATGTTTTAATGACATCACCATAGGCAAATCTTGTCCATCAGGTAGGATACATGCAAGAGAGTGGTCCTGTGATAGGACAGTGGCAGGAATGGGATCTCATCCTGGTCTAGTACTCCAGACTTTCACCCTCATCCCTCTGGGAGTTACAGATGGGTCAATATATAGGGCTATGGGAGGTACATGCACTGGCCGTAAAGATAAAACAAAACTTTCCTATAAGATGCTGTTAACTCCCAGATGTTTTGGGTACACTACTGTGCTCTTTGGGGGCCGCTCTACTGTTACTGCAGGAATACACACAAGGCCAGCTTCCAGGCCTTTACCCAAGGTGCCAGAAGGGCCAGCCTTCACTGGTCCATGTGTCAAAATGTCCAGGGCCAGGTCCACTGAACAGTGTCTCCAGGGTTTAATGCAGTTGGGGCTGGCAGC
Organism: Manis pentadactyla; assembly: GCF_030020395.1. Lineage (NCBI taxonomy): Eukaryota > Metazoa > Chordata > Mammalia > Pholidota > Manidae > Manis > Manis pentadactyla. Next base: position 39,224,373 of record NC_080022.1, on the reverse strand, counting down.
GGGATGTTGCTCTGCTGGTCATATCCTGGCTTCAGTAACTCCTCTTTGGTTTGCACATACAGTTGTATAGGAGAGGCAGCAATGTGTGTGTCAGCACACCCACAGGGCTCAAGGCTCCTTGTCAGGGCTTCTCATTCAAATGCGATAGCACCGTCCATAAGTGAACTGACCAGCCCCATAGACTATTGGTGTCTGACTTAAGGCCAGATTTTTTTTTTTTTTTTTTTATTTTTTTATTTTGGTATCATTAACCTACAATTACAGAAAGAACATTATGTTTAATAGGTTCCCCCTTAAGGCCAGATTTTAACAAACCATTGTACCTCTTTATCATGCCTGCTCTGGTAGGGTCATATGGTACATGAAACTTCCACTTTATTCTTAATTGCTGTACCCATTCTTGTAGTGCATGTCTGGTAAAATGGGTGCCCTGATCACTCTCAATCACCTGAGGCCAGTCATAGGCTGCAAAGAGATGTTCTAGCCTGTTTTTAGTGGTCTGCTGATCTGCACAATATGCAGGAGAAGTAACCAACAGGCCTGTAGCTTTGTCCACACAAGTCATGATATGGGCAGAGGCCCAATGTAGTCTATCTGCCACCTGGCAAGGGGTATCGGCCCCTTTACTATTGTCCCACGTTGCTGTGGGACTAGGTGTAAGTCCCTCTTAGAGCACACAAGGCACTCCTTCCAGGCTCTGTGGATTTCTTCAAAGGTCATCAGCAAACCCCACCAATGGGCTGCAGCCCACATTGTTTTTTGCCCCTCATGCAACAAATGCTGATGTAGCCACTGGGCTCCATCAGAGGCAGGCTTTCCTTCTAGCCAGTGCACCTGGGCCAATGTTTCTGCTTCATCAACCCCTGGGGATGCCAAAGGCAAATGGCTAGTCACATGATACACAGTAACAGTCTTAGTCTGACCAGAGACCCATAGGTCTTGCCACAACTCTTGCTCCCAAAATGGCCGGTGACTAACCATCCAGTTGGACTAGTACCATGTCGGTAGCCACCAGGTCAAGCCCTGATAGCCAGCCCAGCTGTCAGTGCAGACAACTATAGGGGAGGATTCCTGGGTGATCATGAACTATACCAAATGCATCTCAGCCCGTTGGCTGCTTTTCCCCTCTCCATCCTCCATCGATATTGTCTCAGTCTTAGGATGGAAAGCCACAGCCCTCAACTTTGGGGGCTGCCCATGACTGGAGCCATCTGTATACCAAGCATCTTCAGGTATAGGGGCTTTTCCCTCCTGATAAGGACTCTTGGCTACCAGTGGCTCAAAAACAAGTTTTCCCTGCTTTCCACTGGTATAGGTCACTGGCCCCAGTAAGTGTTGGAGTTATCCACTTAGGGGGCTAGTAGAGAAGACACTATGCTGATGTAAATATGCACCCTATTGGGCCAGTATAGGCGTCTGCCATGCCACTCCGTGGCCTTTGGGTCCAGTCTCACAACCACCCTGCGATGGGATAGGGAGTTATTACCTTGGCTGGAGCTGTTCCAGTGATGGGCTCCATAGCCAGAAAGGTGTAGTATACAGCAGCCAGTTTCTTCTCTGTCAAGGTGTACCAGACCTCTGCTCCTTTCCATAGTGGTGACCAGAATGTAATGGGTTGGCATGTCTGTTCAAGTGGCTCCCAAAGATCCCATCCATTACCATCTTTGGTTACGTGAACATTTAGTTCACAGGGCCTTGATGGGTCGATTACACTCAAGGTGTGTATGGCCTTGACTGCTCACTTATCAGTAAAAGCAGCTGCATATGTCTCATACCAGTCCCACCTGATGCTCTCTTGTACCAACCAGTATAAAGATTTCATAATTTGTGCCAAGTGTGGGATAAACACTCTCCAGCAGCCCAAAAGTTTAAAAACTCTTGTAATACTGCTACAGTGGTAGGGGTAGGGAAAGCCTGGACCTTGTTTATGACTGCTTCAGGAATAACTTATTTTCCTGACCAGGCAACCCCTAAGAATTTTACATCTAGGAACTGGCCCTTCTAAATGTGCAAGAGAATCAGACTTAGCATAATATCATCAATGTAGTGATACAACTGCACTATTTGTGGTCTCTTCCATATGGCCAAGTCCCGAGCTACAAGTCTGTGACAAATGGTGGGACTGTGGAGGTATCCCTGTGGAAGGACAGTGAATGTCCACTGCCGGCCTTCCCATGTGAATGCAAACTGTTCCTGACTTTCCTGTGCTATGTCAATAGAGAAGAAAGCATTAGAAAAGTCCACAACATAATGATACGTCCCTAGTTCATGACTTAGTGTGTCCATAAGGGCTGCTATAGAGGGGACAGCAGCATGCAAAGGGGATGTGACTTATTCCCTGTATTTCATCGTCATACACCAGGAGCCATCTGGCTTTTTCACTGACCATACTGGGGAATTAAAAGGACTGTGAGTGGGCTTTATGATGCTCACCTTCTCCAACTCCTGTAGAGTTTCTCTAATTTCCTTGTGTCTCCCAGGCAATTTATACTGCTTAGTATTTGTCACCTGCTGAGGTCCAGGCAGAGCTACAGGTAGGTGTTGAGCATGTCCCTTCAGTACAGCCTTTACCACACATACCCTCAGTCTGAACTCACCTGCAGTGGTCTGTAACCACAGGCCCTGCAAGATATCTACCCCCAAAATATTTTCAGGGATGGGAAAAATGTAAACAGTATACTCCTTTGGGGGTAAACACCCTATCCCCAATGGGATTTGGGCTTTCTTCACTCTAATTGCCTTACCCCCATACCCATCTATCACAGCAGGGGTCCCAGGAAAATGCTCAGGGTTGCCATAAATCAGAGAACACTCAGCTCCTGTGTCCACCAGTGCCAGGACATGTTGTGCATTCACAAGGGACCAATGAATTGCTAATCTATATTTGGTCTCTGGTCCCCACCACATCCCCCAAGGTGGGGACATTGATCTCCCCCAGTTGAACTGCAATGCCCAATCATCCTCCTGTGGCAGTGAGGGCCCAGGTGAATCCAGAGTACTGTGCCCCAGGAAGTTTTACAGGGACACAGGCTAGACATGAGGCTTTGACTCTGGTTTCTGTGTCCTGGACCTCAGCGGCTGGAACTGCTGCTCTGGCTTTAATTGGTACCACAGTTCTAGTAAGATCCTATTGGCTGCCCATCAAGTTTTTCTTTCACTACCCCAGCCTTTATCAGATCAACCCACTTCATGGGGCCTTTTGCACCTCCTTTCAGTCATAGCCTATACTTCTTTCCATGCTCTTATTGTTTCAACCTCCCCCAGATCTGCTAAAGTATGAGTAGCCTCACTTATGGGTTGCCCTATATGGGGGGCAAAAGTAGTCACTAGAGACCCAAAGAGAGATAGGGGAGCTTTATGCAGCACCAGATTTCTCATTCCTACAGTAAACAACTCATCGGGGTCCTGGGGTTCCATATTATAGATGATATTTTTCATGCCCAATTCCCACAACACCAGTTGGATCTCTACATACATTTTCCAGCTAGTGGGTAAGTAAGGTAATTCACCCTGATTAGGCCAAACTGCCCTGATGGCAGCTTTCAGCCAATCCAGAAGCTCCTGATTCCCTGAGGTATGACGGGCACTTTGCAACCGCTGCCAGAGGGAAGGGTGAGTCATCAGGGAAGACAGTCTACTCATTTCAGAACCTGACATAACAATGTTTTCCACTGCAATATCCCAGAGATGTAAAAGGCATGTAGGTGGAGATTCAGATGGCCTCTGCCTGTACTGCATGCTCTTGTCCACCAGCTCATCCTGGGTATGGGGGCGGAGCATGGAGTGCTCCACAGCCTGGGGAGGGGACGGCTCCTCCCCCTGAGGAGCCCATGGTTGTTTCATTTTTATTAATTACAACCAGAGCAGGGGAGCCTTTAATACAAGAGAGGCTGGTGCCTCGGGTGGTGGGTGGTGGCCTCCGCAACAGATTGGCCCTTGGCTCTGCCCCCTCATCCTTTCCTGACACCTGACACCTCCTCCACCATCTCCGGGGCTGAAGGCACCTCTCTTTCCTCTCCCTCCGCCACGGCCTCTGGCTATGCAGCTTCTCCTGCCGCCTCCCCGCTTGCCTCTGCTAAGGAATCTTCCAGCAAGACCCATCTTCTCAATAACTGTCTCTCTTCCTTAAGGGCATCCCATAGGTCATCGCCCAGCTCCTCCAAGTGATGCTGAAGTGTGTCTCTCTCCTGCCGAAGTCTCTCTCCTCAATAATGTTTGCCACTATCTTGAGGAAAGGAGATCCTATAATGCCAGCTGCTACATGGCCATTCAGGGCCTCTAAGCAGTCTCCTATCTGATGGAGGGCTAATTCCACAGCCTCTGGTGTCTCCACCCTTCCCCAGTTCTGCGGAAGGTCCCACCCCTCTAGGAGATGCTTTACCCTAGACCAATTCTCCACTAGGGGCTCCCAAATTGGAAGCCCACAGATAGGTGAAGCTGCACCCAGTAGAGGCTGCAGCCACTGGGGCCTCCCCATTATCCACAGGGGGAGTTCCAGGCATCTCCCCACCATCTCTAGGTTAGTCTGCCCAAGGGTTGCACCCCTCTATACAGATTTTGGGTTCAGAGGTCTTGCGGACTACTGCCAGGTGTAACTCTGGGGGAAAAAATCCTGGGACAAAATATCTTTGAAACCAAAATCAGTCAAATGGAGAAATAAAATTTAAGAAACCCATTTATTGCTTAGAAGCAGTCGTCCCACGTCTTTCTCAGCCCTGCTGCTGCAGAAAAGCAAAACTCCACCCCACCTTTCCAATCCCTTGCTGGCCTTTGTAATTACCTATTGATACGGAGATGCACTAAAGACAGGCGAGGGATTCTGGAAATATTGCAGTTTTACCCACATAGGTGTACAGAATGATGGTTTGATACATATATTGTGAAGTGATTACCACTATATGTTTAGTTAATATCCATCATCTCATATAGATAAAATAAGAAGAAAAGAAAAAAAAATTTCCTTGTGTTGAGAACTCTTAAAGATCTGTCTTAACAACATGTAATGTCCAACATGTAATGTGTAATATAATGACTATATTTAAGACTGTTATTTGATATATAGAAAAGTTGGTAAGAGCTAGGATGTTTGGTAGATGCCTTTTATCAGGTTGAGAAAGATTCCTATTTCTATTTAAGAGTTTTTATAATTAACGGTGTTGGATTTTTTTCAAATGCTTTTATTTGATATCTATTTAGATAATCGTGGTTTTTTGTCTTTTATTCAATGTAATATGGTATGTGATTTCAATTGGTTTTCAATTTTTAAACATTGAATTCCTGGAATAAATCTGATTTGATCATGGCATATAATTCTTCTTTTTTAGTCTGCTGGATCTGGTTTACTAGTATTTTGCTTAAGATTTCTTCCTATTTTCATAAGGAATATTGGTCTGTGGTTTTCTTTTCTTGTCATGTCTTTGTCTAAGTTTTGTACTAGTGTAATACTGAAAAGTGTTCCTTCCTCCTCTATTTTATGAAAGTTTGTGAAAGATTGGTTTTCTCTCCTTGCAGATTTGGTAAAAAGTTATCTGGGCCTGGGATTTTCTTTGTAGGAAGATTTCTAATTACTAATTCAACTTTTTACTTAATATAGGTCCATTAAGAATTTTTTAATTCTTCTTGAGTCAATGTGTTTTCCAAAGATTTGTCTATTTCATTAAAGTTCTCTAATTGTTTTTCATAATATCACCTATAATTTTAATTTCTGGATAGTCGGTACTGGTGTTTTATTCCTGATTTTAGTAATTTATGTCATTTTTCCCCCTTGGTCAATCTCACCTAAGGTTTATTAATTTTGTTGATCTTTTCAAAGAACTATCTTTTGGTTGCACTGATTTTCTTTATTGTATATTTGTTTGTTTTGGTTTCTATTTCTTTGATTTTTTTTTTCCCTCTGTAATTTCTGTGATTTCCATTCTGCTTACTTTGGATTTAGTTTGCTTTTTCCGATTTTTTTCAAGGGAGAAGCTTAGGTTATTGATATGAGACCATTCTTATTTTCCAAGACAGCCATTTAAAACTATAAATTTCCCTCTAGGCAGTGTTTAAGTTGCATCCCATAAATTTTTAAATGTTTTGTTTATGCTTTTATTTAGTTACAATATTTTCTAATATCCCTTGTGATTTATTCTTTGACTCATGGATTATTTAGAAGCATATTATTTTGCTTGCTGGGGATTTCCAGAGTTCTTTCTGTTGTTCACTTCTTATTTAGTTCTCAGCTGATGATTTTTTTTTTTTTATTAATAATTATTTTTTATTAAAGGGTAGTTGACGCACAGTATTACATTACATTAGTTTCAAGTGTACAACACAGTGGTAGAACATTTATATACATAATTCTAGGTTCCAGCTATCACCCTACCAAGCTGTTACAATATCTTGACTATATTCCTTATGCTATACATTACATCCCGGTTACTTATTTATTTTACCATTGGAAGTCTGTCCTTTTTTTTTTTTTTTTTTTTTTTTTTGTGTAGGCATCTCTCATATTTATTGATCAATGGTTGTTAACGAAAATAAAATTCTGTATAGGGGAGTCAATGCTCAATGCACAATCATTAATCCACCCCAAGCCTAACTTTCATCAGTCTCCAATCTTCTGAGGCATAACAAACAAGTTCTTACATGTAGAACAAATTCTTACATAATGAATAAGTTACATAGTGAACAGTACAAGGGCAGTCATCACAGAAACTTTTGGTTTTGCTCATGCATTATGAACTATAAACAGTCAGTTCAAATATGAATACTCATTTGGTTTCTACACTTGATTTATATGTGGATACCACATCTCTCTCTTTATTATTATTATTTTTAATAAAATGCTGAAGTGGTAGGTAGATACAAGATAAAGGTAGAAAACATAGTTTAGTGTTGTAAGAGAGCAAATGTAGATGATCAGGTGTGTGCCTGTAGACTATGTGTTAATCCAAGCTAGACCAGGGCAATAAAACATCCACGTATGCAGAAGATTTCTCTCAGAATAGGGGGGGTGAGGTTCTAAGCCTCACCTCTGTTGATCCCCAATTTCTCACCTGATGGCCCCCCTGCGACTGTGCCTGTCTTAGGTTGTTCCTCCCTTGAGGAATCTTACCCGTCTCTGGCTAACCAGTCATCTTCCGGGGCCATACAGGGAAATGTGAAGTTGGTAAGTGAGAGGGAAGCCTTATTGTTTGAAAAGGGTTGCTTTTTACTTCTTTGCATATTTATGCCCTGTGGCTTCTATGTCCAGCATTTGTCTTGAGGTATCTTTACCACTTGGAAGAATTATGATACTCGGTAAATTTGATATGAGGCACGAATTCTATTTAAGGGTTGTAATTAGGAAGGAAGAAGAAAAGCTATAGAAGTAGCAGGCGGAAGAAAACCTGGGAAGATTGATTATTTCTTTGACATATCTTCTTGTAGAGTAACTTCAGCATATATAGGTTTTAAGCTACTACTTAAATTGCGCACACACATTAACATAGTAGGAGTATAGTTACATAACCAAAGCATATCTGTAATTACCAGCCATCTCCAGTGAAACCAAGAAAACCAGTTAGGCACCTTAGGCATTTGTGAAAACTTATCTATGATATGGTGGATATTGTCCAACTGAACTTGAACAGTCTGAGAGAAATCAGACAAATTAAAACAACCCATTCCTGGGGACTGTTCACATGCCATATGTTCTTTTAACAGTAAATAGTCTGTAGTTGTAAGACTTTGGAGCGCTACAATTTGCACTTCTCCAAATTCTTGGTTGAGTTCCAACAGTATAGATCCAGTCAAATTTGTTGTTTTACTGTATGCACATGCCAGCTTAGATATCTCCTTCCTCATTCCCATGGCAAGTCCAGGAACTGGTGGGATGTGTGCATCTACAGCTGTAGCAGTGCGTGGATCTTTGTTGGGGTTTTTTGATGATCATCTTCTGGCATGAGTCTTCCAGAGAGTGCAGATGTTGGAAGTTCTTTATCATATCGTATCTTAGTTCATTTTCGGGGTAGCCCTTTGATCCTCTGTATAAACACAAACAGACCCTTTGCCTACACTTTTATATGCCCTTTATACCCTGTGTAGAACTCGTTGGAGGTTACCACACAGGAACTGCCCTTTTTTTTTTTTTGCTTTGTTTTTGGTATCACTAATCTACACTTACATGACGAATATTATGTTTACTAGGCTCTCCCCTATACCAGGTCTCCCCTATAAACCCCTTTACAGTCACTGTCCATCAGCATAGCAAAATGTTGTAGAATCACTACTTGCCTTCTCTGTGTTGTACAGCCCTCCCTTTTCTCCTAACCCCCATGCATGTTAATCTTAATACCCCCCTACTTCTCCCCCCCTTATCCATCCCTACCCACCCATCCTCCCCAGTCCCTTTCCCTTTGGTACCTGTTAGTCCATTCTTGAGTTCTGTGATTCTGCTGCTGTTTTGTTCCTTCAGTTTTTCCTTTGCTCTTATATTACACAGATAAGTGAAATCATTTGGTATTTCTCTTTCTCTGCTTGGCTTGTTTCACTGAGCATAATACCCTCCAGCTCCATCCATGTTGCTGCAAATGATTGGATTTGCCCTTTTCTTATGGCTGAGTAGTATTCCATTGTGTATATGTACCACATCTTCTTTATCCATTCATCTATCAATGGACATTTAGGTTGCTTCCAATTCTTGGCTATTGTAAATAGTGCTGCAGTAAACATAGGGGTGCATCTGTCTTTCTCAAACTTGATTGCTGCGTTTTTAGGGTAAATTCCTAGGAGTGGAATTCCTGGGTCAAATGGTAGGTCTGTTTTGAGCATTTTGATGTACCTCCATACTGCTTTCCACAATGGTTGAACTAACTTACATTCCCACCAGCAGTGTAGGAGGGTTCCCCTTTCTCCACAGCCTTGCCAACATTTGTTGTTGTTTGTCTTTTGGATGGCAGCCATCCTTACTGGTGTGAGGTGATACCTCATTGTAGTTTTAATTTGCATTTCTCTGATAATTAGCGATGTGGAGCATCTTTTCATGTGTCTGTTGGCCATCTGTATTTCTTTTTTGGAGAACTGTCTGTTCAGTTCCTCTGCCCATTTTTTAATTGGGTTATTTGTTTTTTGTTTGTTGAGGCGTGTGAGCTCCTTATATATTCTGGACGTCTAGCCTTTATCGGATGTGTCATTTTCAAATATATTCTCCCATACTGTAGGGATCCTTCTTGTTCTATTGATGGTGTCTTTTGCTGTACAGAAGCTTTTCAGCTTAATATAGTCCCACTTACTCATTTTTGCTGTTGTTTTCCTTGCCCGGGGAGATATGTTCAAGAAGAGGTCACTCATGTTTATGTCTAAGAGGTTTTTGCCTATGTTTTCTTCCAAGAGTTTAATGGTGTCATGGCTTACATTCAGGTCTTTGATCCATTTTGAGTTTACTTTTGTATATGGGGTTAGACAATGGTCCAGTTTCATTCTCCTACATGTAGCTGTCCAGTTTTGCCAGCACCACCTGTTGAAGAGACTGTCATTTCGCCATTGTATGTCCATGGCTCCTTTATCAAATATTAATTGACCATATATGTCTGGATTAATGTCTGGATTCTCTAGTCTGTTCCATTGGTCTGTGGCTCTGCTCTTGTGCCAGTACCAAATTGTCTTGATTACTATGGCTTTATAGTAGAGCTTGAAGTTGGGGAGTGAGATCCCCCCTACTTTATTCTTCTTTCTCAGGATTGCTTTTGCTATTCAGGGTCTTTGGTGTTTCCATATGAATTTTTGAATTATTTGTTCCAGTTCATTGAAGAATGTTGCTGGTAGTTTCATAGGGATTGCATCAAATCTGTATATTGCTTTGGGCAGGATGGCCATTTTGACGATATTGATTCTTCCTAGCCACGAGCATGGGATGAGTTTCCATCTGTTAGTGTCCCCTTTAATTTCTCTTAAGAGTGACTTATAGTTTTCAGAGTATAAGTCTTTCACTTCTTTGGTTAGGTTTATTCCAAGGTATTTTATTTTTTTGGATGCAATTGTGAATGGAGTTGTTTTCCTGATTTCTCTTTCTGTTGGTTCATTGTTAGTTTATAGGAAAGCCACAGATTTCTGTGTGTTGATTTTGTATCCTGCAACTTTGCTGTATTCCGATATCAGTTCTAGTAGTTTTGGGGTGGAGTCTTTAGGGTTTTTTATGTACAGTATCATGTCATCTGCAAATAGTGACAGTTTAACTTCTTCTTTACCAATCTGGATTCCTTGTATTTCTTTATTTTGTCTGATTGCCGTGGCTAGGACCTCCAGTACTATGTTAAATAACAGTGGAGAGAGTGGGCATCCCTGTCTAGTTCCCGATCTCAGCGGAAATGCTTTCAGCTTCTCGCTGTTCAATATAATGTTGGCTGTGGGTTTATCATAGATGGCCTTTATTATGTTGAGGTACTTGCCCTCTATTCCCATTTTGCTGAGAGTTTTTAACATGAATGGATGTTGAACTTTGTCAAATGCTTTTTCAGCATCTATGGAGATGATCATGTGGTTTTTGTCTTTCTTTTTGTTGATGTGGTGGATGATGTTGATGGACTTTCGAATGTTGTACCATCCTTGCATCCCTGGGATGAATCCCACTTGGTCATGGTGTATGATCCTTTTGATGTATTTTTGAATTCGGTTTGCTAATATTTTGTTGAGTATTTTTGCATCTACGTTCATCAGGGATATTGGTCTGTAGTTTTCTTTTTTGGTGGGGTCTTTGCCTGGTTTTGGTATTAGGGTGATGTTAGCTTCATAGAATGAGTTTGGGAGTATCCCCTCCTCCTCTATTTTTTGGAAAACTTTAAGGAGAATGGGTATTATGTCTTCCCTGTATGTCTGATAAAATTCCGAGGTAAATCCATCTGGCCCGGGGGTTTTGTTCTTTGGTAGTTTTTTGATTACCGCTTCAATTTCGTTGCTGGTAATTGGTCTGTTTAGATTTTCTGTTTCTTCCTGGGTCAATCTTGGAAGGTTGTATTTTTCTAGGAAGTTGTCCATTTCTTCTAGGTTTCCCAGCTTGTTAGCATATAGGTTTTCATAGTATTCTCCAATAATTCTTTGCATTTCCGTGGGGTCCGTCGTGATTTCTCCTTTCTCGTTTCTGATACTGTTGATTTTTGTTGACTCTCTTTTCTTCTTAATAAGTCTGGCTAGAGGCTTATCTATTTTGTTTATTTTCTCGAAGAACCAGCTCTTGGTTTCATTGATTTTTGCTATTGTTTTATTTTTCTCAATTTTATTTATTTCTTCTCTGATCTTTATTATGTCCCTCCTTCTGCTGACCTTAGGCCTCATCTGTTCTTCTTTTTCCAATTTCGATATTTGTGACATTAGACCATTCATTTGGGATTGCTCTTCCTTTTTTAAATATGCTTGGATTGCTATATACTTTCCTCTTAAGACTGCTTTTGCTGTGTCCCACAGAAGTTGGGGCTTAGTGTTGTTGTTGTCATTTGTTTCCATGTATTGCTTGATCTCCATTTTGATTTGGTCACTGATCCATTGATTATTTAGGAGCGTGTTGTTAAGCCTCCATGTGTTTGTGAGCCTCTTTGCTTTCTTTGTACAGTTTATTTCTAGTTTTATGCCTTTGTGGTCTGAAAAGTTGGTTGGTAGGATTTCAATCTTTTGGAATTTTCTGAGGCTCTTTTTGTGGCCTAGTATGTGGTCTATTCTGGAGAATGTTCCATGTGCACTTGAGAAGAATGTATATCCCGCTGCTTTTGGATGTAGAGTTCTATAGATGTCTATTAGGTCCATCTGCTCTACTGTGTTGTTCAGTGCTTCCGTGTCCTTACTTATTTTCTGCCCGGTGGATCTATCCTTTGGGGTGAGTGGTGTGTTGAAGTCTCCTAGAATGAATGCATTGCAGTCTATATCCCCCTTTAGTTCTGTTAGTATTTGTTTCACATATGCTGGTGCTCCTGTGTTGGGTGCATATATATTTAGAATGGTTATATCCTCTTGTTTGACTGAGCCCTTTATCATTATGTAGTGTCCTTCTTTATCTGTTGTTACTTTCTTTGTTTTGAAGTCTATTTTGTCTGATATTAGTACTGCAACCCCTGCTTTCTTCTCACTGTTGTTTGCTTGAAATATGTTTTTCCATCCCTTGACTTTTAGTCTGTACATGTCTTTGGGTTTGAGGTGAGTTTCTTGTAAGCAGCATATAGATGGGTCTTGCTTTTTTATCCATTCTGTTACTCTGTGTCTTTTGATTGGTGCATTCAACCCATTAACATTTAGGGTGACTATTGAAAGATATGTACTTATTGCCATTGCAGGCCTTAAGTTCGTGGTTACCAAAGGTTCAAGGTTAGCCTCTTTAGTATCTTACTGCCTAACTTAGCTCGCTTATTGAGCTTTTATATACACACTCTGGAGATTCTTTTCTTCTCTCCCTTCTTGTTCCTCCTCCTCGATTCTTCATATGTTGGGTGTTTTGTGCTGTGCTCTTTCTAGGAGTGCTCCCATCTAGAGCAGTCCCTGTAAGATGTTCTGTAGAGGTGGTTTGTGGGAAGCAAATTCCCTCAGCTTTTGTTTGTCTGGGAATTGTTTAATCCCACCATCATATTTGAATGATAGTCGTGCTGGATACAGTATCATTGGTTCAAGGCCCTTCTGTTTCATTGTATTAAATATATCATGCCATTCTCTTCTGGCCTGTAGGGTTTCTGTTGAGAAATCTGACGTTAGCCTGATGGGTTTCCCTTTATAGGTGACCTTTTTCTCTCTAGCTGCCTTTAACACTCTTTCCTTGTCCTTGATCTTTGCCATTTTAATTATTATGTGTCTTGGTGTTGCCCTTCTTGGATCCTTTCTGTTGGGTGTTCTGTGTATTTCCGTGGTCTGTTCGATTACTTCCTCCCCCAGTGTGGGGAAGTTTTCAGCAATTATTTCTTCTAAGATTCTTTCCATCTCTTTTCCTCTCTCTTCTTCTTCTGGGACCCCTACAATACGGATATTGTTCCTTTTGGATTGGTCACACAGTTCTCTTAATATTGTTTCATTCCTGGAGATCCTTTTGTCTCTCTCTATGTCAGCTTCTATGCGTTCCTGTTCTCTGATTTCAATTCCATCAATGGCCTCTTGCATTCTATCCATTCTGCTTATAAACCCTTCCAGAGTTTGTTTCATTTCTGCGATCTCCTTTCTGGCATCTGTGATCTCCTTTCGGACTTCATCCCATTTCTCTTGCGTATTTCTCTGCATCTCTGTCAGCATGTTTATGATTCTTATTTTGAATTCTTTGTCAGGAAGACTGGTTAGGTCTGTCTCTTTCTCTGGTGTTGTCTCTGTAATCTTTGTCTGCCTGTAGCTTTGCCTTTTCATGGTGATAGGAATAGTTTGCAGAACTGGGACGAGTGACGGCTGGAAGGACTTCCCTTCTTGTTGGTTTGTCGCCCTCCTCTCCTGGGAGAACAGCGACCTCTAGTGGCTTGTCCTGCGCAGCTGTGCGCAGACAGGGTTTTTGCTTCCTGCCCGGCTGCTATGGAGTTAATCTTCGCTGTTGCGGTGGGCGTGGCCTAGCTCGGGCAGCTACTCCAAAATGGTGGAGTTGCGTTGGAGCAGGAGCTGCTGGGAGGCTATTTATCTCTCTAAGGGGCCTCCCTGCTCCCTGCAGCCCAGGGCTTAGAGTGCCCAGAGATCCCCGGATTCCCTACCTCTGGATTAAGTGTCCCACCCTGCCCCTTTAAGACTTCCAAAAAGCACCCGCCAAAACAAAGCAACGCCCACCAAAAAAAAAAAAAAAGAAAAAAAAATTTTTTAATTAAAAAAAAAAAAAAGTTTTTAATTAAAAAAAAGGGTGGTTGTTCGTTTTTCTTTATTCTCCGGTGCCAGCCTCAGGCCTCTGCTCACCGGTCTTTCTGCCCTGTTTCCCTAGTATTGGGGTCCCTATCCCTTTAAGACTTCCAAAAAGCGCTCGCCAAAACAAAAGAGCAAAAAAGCAAAAAAAAAAATGGTTGCGCGCTTTTCTTATGTCCTCTGTCGCCCAGCCTCCAGTGCCCGCTCACTGTTCTTGCTGCCCTGTTTTCCTAGTATCGAGCGCCCTGCACTCTGGCCCGGATGGCTGGGGCTGGGTTTTCGGCAGTCCTGGGCTCCGTCTCCCTCCTGCTCTGCCTGCTCTTCTCCCGCCGGGAGCTGGGGGGAGGGGCGCTCTGGTCCCACGGGGCCGGGGCTTGTATCTCACCTCCTTCGCGAGGCGCTGGGTTCTCTCAGGTGCGGATGTGGTCTGGATATTGTCCTGTGTCCTCTGGTCTTTATTCTAGGAAGGGTTATCTTTGTTATATTTTCATAGATATATGTTGTTTTGGGAGGAGATTTCCGCTGCTCTACTCACGCCGCCATCTTCCGCCCTCTAATCAGCTGATGATTTTTTATCCATGAATATCCTTTATTCTAAGAGTTAAATTTTATTCATTAATTATTTAACACTTATTTATCCCTTTAATGGAAATACTAATTCATAGAGAGATAATAGTAGTGTGGGAAGCTATTGAAATGGTGTGAGATTTCATGAGAATATTAGACTGATGGTTTTGTCTTTATTACACTAATATTTTCTTCTATATTAATTTTTCTATTTACTGATTAATGTAAAAAATGTGGATTATAGAGAAATAGAAACAGAAAACAGCTTCTTAATTATCTCCATCCAGGGACATGTCTTGTAGTGCCTCTACCTTCTGTCCCTTCCTCCTTTCTATTCAATGAGTAATTGATTAAACAAGTAGTTCCTTTTGCTGGAAACTCAGCTTGTTTTCTTTTTCCTCATTCTATGCAAATTCTTTTACGTTGAGGTGTTGCATTCTGCATATACATTTGTGTTCTACTTTTTTCATTAAATGTTGTGTTCTGAATTCTTCCTATGTTGTTAAGTATTCTTTGTGAACAGTATTTTAATAATTACATATCCACTTATGAATATGCCATTATTTATTTATTCTTTTTTCCTGATGTTGAGCACTTAGCTTCTAATTTTTTGCTACTATAAGTACTATCATACTGAACATCTTGATGAATGAGGCTTGTCCTCATTTTGTCTTTTCTTCTTAATGATAGCTTCTCAGAATTGAATTTTCTGGGACAAAAGATAAATAGCTCTTCATATATTTGTATATCTATTTAAAAACAAGTAATTGCCTCCATTTGGCTTTCATATATACTTACTTAGAATATTATAAGAGGGATACTTCTGTATCTTAATCAGGGTCATGCAGATACACAAAGAAAGACCTCATCAACCCTTTACTACAGGAGTGAGTCAGCCAAGAGTCAGAATAGGCATCTTGTGGAATCCAGTTGTCACAAGGTAAAAAACATATAAAAGAGTGGACTGATTCATATTTAAGTAAACACAAGTGTTCAGTGCTACACAGGGCTCTCTTGAGTTTGTCAACAAGTTTCAGTTAATCATAAACAGGGACCAGAATCTCATACTTGATTGGGACTGATTGAAAGGGATAGAGGGACTAGATGAAAGAGAAGAGGGGATGCAAACTCAACAGTCTTAGCCATTTATTGCTGAACCTGAGAGGGACCACTCTGTTCCGGCCGGCAGAACAAAGGAAAGAGAGTCTCCACCAGGTCAAGAGGCTTTTTATGGCAGGTTTTTCTTGATGAGTCTTTGAGAGGAGGGGTCAGGGAAAATGTGGGCTTGTAGCTTGCTGATGTGTCCTCTGGAGAATACTTGTAGCCTAGGTAAAATGACACCTAGGTCTCTCTGAGGTGGTGAGTGGGATTATTCGAAAGGTGGTGCTCAGGTCTGGATTCTATCACTGATAATGCTCATTTCTGTGTTTCAGTAATAAACTGTAGTACTGTTGCCAACATTTGAAAAATGTAGACTTAGCTTTGTTTTCCAATTTCATGCAATTATAAACTTGATGATGTGGAATACTATATAACTGCCATTTTAATGTTTTGTTCTTCCCATTAATATTCGATTGATAGTATCGATGTATGGTGATTTGCATACAACTCTTGTGCTTTCCCTGCAAATGCCAATTTGAAATCATAAGATACTGATAAACTAAATACTCTGTCATTTGTTTCTCTGAGTTTATGGCTTTTATCAGTTACGCAGTTTTCAAACAAAGGTAATTCTATTGAAACAGCTATGGTATAGTGAAAAGGGGGATTAACATTTATTGAAGAACCAAAGTGTCCTGATTGCAAGCTTCATTTTGGGTTCAAGGCACAGTGATGCTTCCCTAATTATAGTATGAGTTTTCCTTTAGTCATATAATTAATATTGGAAATTAATATCTAGATGCTTAGGGGTTGGGAAAAGTGGAATAAGCAGAACATATGTCATGCTTAGATTTGAAGCTTTTCATGCTCAACAAGATTAGAAAAAAGTGCCCCATCTAGTCCCAAGCCAGCTTGTTTGACTTTTCTATTTTGGGGTAGGAGACCTAAGCCACAGCTAGTAATAAAATATCCTCCCTACCTTTGCTGGTAATTGCTTCTTGGGTGCATACTTACTTTTCCAGGATCTCTTGGGAAATGAGTTTATTGAGGGAGAACTAGCAGCTACTTTTCATCCGTGGACAAATATCATCTTAAAAGCACCCCAATTTCACCATATTTGAACCATATACTTTCATATCAAAACAGGCCTCACAAACTTATTATGTGGTCTTGGTTAAGTTGATAAATTTCCATGTGTCTTAGTGTCCTGGAATTATAATATCAGTTGTTTCAGTGAAGATTTAATGATAGCATTCATGTAGGAACTCCTTGAGGATACAGATTACATTTTGTTCATGGCTAAAGCCCCATTGCCTAGCATAGTATATGGCATATGTAAGTGGTCAGTTCATGCTTGTTGAATTTTGAACTCAAGAAAGACAGACACATGTACGGGAATGACCCAAAAGGTCTGGGTTGGGGGTATGAGTGAGCAGGTATTGATGGATTATGAATCTCACATTAAAGTCTTTGGTTTAGGCCAGTCTAAACTGGGTTAATGAATCAGTTTTTAGAATACTGCTTCTGGAACGGATGACCATAGATTAGATTCTGACTGGATTTTAGGCAGAAAAACATTTCTAATCCCTCCTAGACCTTGAACAGTTTACTCAATGTCATTGATCTGTTGACTGAAAGATTCACATTCTCTGAGTATCTGCTCTATGCTAAGATCTGGGTACTGAGAATAATAGCACAGTGAGTGAGATGTGCCCTGACCCTGCCCTTGAGGAGCTCTGCATGGAGATTGTGGCATCTACAGATAGATCCACTGCAGTATCACAGAGACTGTAAGAGATGCAACAGAGAACAGTGGGCACAAGGTAGAGCTGGTGTACTGTACCCAGCAGTTTGAGAAAGAAGTGCAAAGATACTGTGCTGGAAAAGGTTGTGAGGAAAGATATATTGGTCTGAAGCAGCCTAGTTTGTTTGGAAGCAAACATTAGCTCAGCTTAGCTGGACTATATAGTATAAAAAAGGGATGGGGAGCTGGTAAGAAATGAGGCAAGATACATAGAATAAGGCTAAGTATTTATCCTTTGGGGGATGATGAAAGGCCATTAAAATGTTTTAAAAGGAGAAGTAGTGTGGGCCCATTAATGACTTAGCATTATCCTTCCTATTTTATTTGGTTATAAGAAATTCTAGAGCCTCTTAATTTGACTCTTTTGTAGTTGATTATTTTTAAAAAAAATCATTTCCTTGCTGTATCATGAGGCTGGGGGCCAGAAGCAAAGGAAACTCTGACAGAGCTGAGGTTTGCAAGCAACAAATTCCTGCTGTGGGAACTAATATTTTTAAATCTGCTGTTTGTGCTATTTTTCTCATTAAATATACCTGTTGGGTTGCCAGGGAAATGTTCAGCAATATGGGGTCAGACTTTCAATTCATATATTTGCTCTTCACTCCCCTGCCACTGGTAATTAGTGGCAAAGAACAGAGCCTTTTACATATAGAGTTCTAGTCAGTAGGTCTTTAGCTTAGTTCAAGCAAAAATTTATGGATAGATAGACAGATGAATGCATACTCTTTTACCAGTGCCTCCCTGTTTATATTCTTTTACCAGTCATTCCATTTCTCCCATCTCCTGGCCCCTGGCAACCACTTTTCTATTCTCTGTTTCTATGAGTTTGGCTTTTTAATTTATGATTCCACATATAAATGATACCATTGAGGTAGGTCAGGGAAATGGGACAAGGGTCGTGACATTGTAAAATCTGCTCAGCCTGCAAAAAAGGCCCAGTTTATTCTTTAAGTTAATCTATAAGCTCTTCTTCTTCTTCTTCCCTCTCCTTAATTTAAATTAAGTAACTTTGTAACCAAGACAGGAGATAGACCTCTGAATTGTAAATGTATATGGTTAAAGAACGCTGAGATGGGGGTCAACACAGTCACCTAAGTAACCCTATATGTAAGACAAAACTTTGAAGGATTATGAATCACCTGTATGCATCATGCCTTATGCTGACCCCTACCCAAAAAGCCATATAAAACTCCAAACCCCAATCCCTTAAGTATTCCTCCACTCTGAGGTTGTCCATACTCCCTTTTCTTTGAGTGTGTACTTTTTAAACAAAGCCTCACTGCTCAATTTGTTGCATTTTGCCCCTGTGTTCTTCCAGTGGTCACTTCGCTGTTTCATTCTATTCTCCAGACTTAAGTACAAGTCTTCACTCTCTCTGTTCTACTCCAGATAAGTAGGGAGGGGCTGCTGAGAGCTCCAATTTGAGCTTGCAAGTTCCTGTTGCCTGGGTGACCTGGATGAGACTGCAGCTGTATGATCATTCTCTTTAGTAGCCTGCCTGAAAATCTCCTTTCTTTGCCTTTGGGAAGTTCTCAGAACATAATCTCACTCCATCCAGTGCTCTGCAACTCCCTAAATCCTGAGATGGTAGGGACTTAGTTACCATGCTGTGCAGATTCAAATGGACACTGGATGTCAGGTGACCCTGGCCTTAGGAGTTAGCAAAGGATTTGCCCCATGCTGAGCAGGAGTTCAATGAACTTCCTTTTCCCTCTCTGGTCTTTCTTGCTCTCTGCTGCCTGCAAGGCAGCTGCCATTCCCTGCTACTCTTGCTTTAATGAATTCCTTCCTCACCTACACTCTTGTGACCTGCTGGAGAATTCTTTCTCTTTCAGAGTCAGGAACCCTCCCCCCATCCAGGCTGAGGTTTCACCTGGTGTGCAAGGAGAGACCTCCCCAGATGCAGCTGCCTGGCAACACCATGAAGTATTTTTCTTTCTCTTTCTCACTTATTTCCCTTAGCATAATGCCCTCCAGGTTGATGTTGTTACAAATGACAAGATTTCCTTCTTTTTAAATTCTGAATAATAATATACCTTATGCATATATTTCACAATATATGTATATATGTGTGTGTATATCACATTTATATGTATATAACATTTTTAAATATTTTGTATACATCACATATATTTTATGTATTTTAATCATATGTATATATGATAAAATATTATATATCACATTTTTTTGATCCATTCATTTGTGGATGGACTCAGGTTTTTTTCCCAAACCTTGGCTATTGTGAATAATGCTGCAGTGAACATGGGAGTACAGATATCCCTTTGAGATAATGCTTTCATTAACTTTGGATATATACCTTGAAGTGGGGTTGCTGGATCATATGGTAGTTCTATTTTTAATTTCTTGAGGAACCTCCATACTGTTTCATATAGTGGCTGTGTCAGTTTACACTCCCACCAACAATGTCCAAGTATTCCCTCTTCTCCACATCCTTGTCAGCATTTATTATCTTTTCATATTTGGGTTTTTTTGTTTGTTCTGATAATAGCCATCCTGACAGGTGTGAGGTGGTATCTCATTGTGGTTTGGATTTGCATTTCTGTGATGAGTAGTGATATTCACAATCTTTTCATGTACTCGTTGGCCATTTGTATGTCTTCTTTGGAAAAACAAAGAAGATTTTTCTGATTTTTTTAAAGCAGAAGCTTAAATTATTGATTTGAGACCATTGTTTTCTGACACAGCTGTTTAAATCTACAACTTTCCTTCTAGGCAGTGTTTAAGTTGCATCCCGTAAATGGAAACTTTGGAAAAATGTCTATTCAGGTCTTTTGCCCATTTTTAAGTTGGGCTATTTGGGGTTTTGCTATTGACTTGTATGAGTTCCTTGTATATTTTGGATATTAACCTCTTATGGGATATACAGTTTCAAATATTTTCTCCCATTCCATAGATTGTCTTTTCATTTTTTGGATGGTTTTTTTTGCAGAGCAGAAGCTTTTTATATGATGTAATCACACTTCTTGATTGTTGCCTTTGTTCCTTTATTTTGATGTCACTCTTGTCCTATTCTATTAACCAGAAGATGTCTCAGGTCCTGCCCACAGTAAAGAAGCATGATTATACAAAGGCATGAACACCAGGAGGTGGACGTCATGTAGGACTACCCTAGAGTCTGTACACCACAGATGGTTTAAGTAAATATGAAATGATCAGTTCTGCCTATAATAGGGCAAATATGGAGCACAGGATGTTGCTTGATACATAGGAGTTGCTCTATTCATACTCTTTGAATATGAATATTCTACTTTTGGAGTGGTTTAGAACTAGAGATTGGCCAGAGGATAGTCACTGGAATGTTAAGGTAAAAAAGGCCATTTGCTTACATGCTTATGGAGGCATTTTTGCAGCTTACTAACTATGTAAAATACCTCAGGTGTATTTCATAACCTTTTGAAGACTTGATGTTCTTATCTGTGGGATGAGAGTAAGAAGAGTAACTGTCTCATGGGGTTATACAGAAGAATAAATGAGATAAAGCATATAAAGTATTTAAGTGCTTAAGTACAGAGATTGATAAAGGAAGGTATACTTTGAAGCTTATGGAGCTTATGAAGCTTAAACCTCAGAGTCCCTCATTTGCATGGATTCCCTCTAAGCCCCCCTTCCTGATTTTATATTCATAATTTTGTATTCTTTTTCTTCATCAGCTTTAAAGCCCACAAATCCTGGATCTACCTCTAATAAATTTTATGGAAAAACAAAAATAAACTGAGTATGTTATTCCTAGGAGAGAAAACAAGATAACTGCCTCGCGCATTATCAAAAGGACTAGAGGTCTGTATGAAACAAGTTTTTGATCATGGTTTAGACCACCATTATCTCTAAAGTCTGCTGCTACATCAGCTTTCTAACTGTTCTCTTTGATTCTACTCTTGCAGCCTTACAGACCATTCTTTGTACAACATCCATAGTGATCTTTAAAACATATATATAGCATTGTGCTCCCAGCCTAACATGCTTCAGTGGATTCCCAGTAAAACCAGAGTTCAGCTTCCTTGCCAGAGGCTCTAAGGCTCTACCTGACATGGCCCTTGCTACTTCTTCAGCCTCATTTCCCTCACTGGCCTGCTCAAATACTCTGCTTCAGCCATGCTGGCCTTCTCTCTCTCTCAACATGCAACACTCATTTTGGTCTCAGAGTCTTGGCACTTGCTCATCTCTCACTACTGTTTGTTCTCCCTACTTCTCTCGTTACCTTTCTTGTCGCTCCAGACAATGTCTCAATGTCTCATCATCCACCTGTGTATATTTCCCAAAGCACACCATACTTTTCACAACTTGATGCCTTGCTCCAGTTTTTCCTACTTTCTAGAAAACTGTCTCATTGTCATTCTTTTCCTGGGTAATCAATATTCATCCTTCAAAAGTCACTTAGAAAAATAGAACCACTTAAAAGAAGAAGACACCTGAGGTTTTTAGTTACTCTAGGAAGGCTTTTTGAAGTCTTTCAGCCTGGGCTTCCCACCAGGGTCTCTGCTTCCTTTATGTTTTGTACTTACCACATTGTGTGTGATTGTCCTCACCTACATCCAACATTTCTGCTTGTCTGAGATCCTTGCTGGCAGGGCCTAGGCTTTTTCATTTCTATAACCCTAAAGTAAAGTGCAGGACCCAGGAAAATGTTGCTTTGAACTGCTGTCAGTGACTCCAGTTAGGGTCAAATTCATGACTGAGCATATTTTCTTCTGAACATTTACAGTTAACTTCATACATTGGGATTTAAAAGAGAATGTCAACACAATGAACATGGGGAAAGTTTACAGATTCAAAATATTGGCAAGTTTAAACAAAAAGCTTTAAGCTAGGCATCAATTCCACTTTGTGTTGCTTGTAGCAGTTTTTCTTCTCTGTATACAGTCAACATTTAGCTTTCAGTTCAAAATGTGTGGGAAGAAAATTAAAATTTTAATTATAAACACCATGGGAAGGTGGTTATAAATGAGCAAGTCTCATCCAAAAAATAATTATGCACAAAATCAATTTTTCTTCAAATTAAAAGTGAAAAGTCTTGGTACAGATTATTACTCTTTCTGAGACAAGTAGGGATACATTGCTATCAATGTTGCTAACAACATTGGTAGCAGTAAAATTTTTTAGTGTAAAATAGTGTATCCAGGGTATTTGTGCTGAAATAAGTTAACTGGTTTTATCTCTCCATTCCACTTCTAGTGAGGTACTGGAGGGCAGGATGAGGGCATCTTAGATGTCTAGGGAAATGTTGGTAGGGGGTATGTACTGAGAAAAAGTTCATAAAAACTTCTATAGGCCACCCAGGAGACATGAATTATCATTATGAATAAACCATTTACTTTTATAAAGATAGATATTTTCCTAATATGTGTGAACTTCATTACTTTCTTGGTTTTATTGTAAGAAGTTCAAGGGAGCAATATTCTCATCTACAATATGGGGGGTCATACTTCACTGTAATCTCAGGATGCTTTATCATGACAATATAGAGTATAATCATGGAACTCTC
Organism: Manis pentadactyla; assembly: GCF_030020395.1. NCBI lineage: Eukaryota > Metazoa > Chordata > Mammalia > Pholidota > Manidae > Manis > Manis pentadactyla. The sequence continues at coordinate 39,201,592 of NC_080022.1, read as the reverse complement.
AATATAGGACAATATTAAGAAATAGAGAAGTTTGGTAATTTGCCCAAGTTACACAACTGGTAGGTGGTTGAGGCAGGCTTTGGACCTTATAAAGTCTGATTTGTGATCCTACAATCCACGTTGTGATTAAATCCAGTGAAACTTCATTCAGCTCCATGCCTGCCTGAATGAGTGGCTTAATTAAAATGGAAAATAGAGGAGATCAATACATTAATTCCTTCAGTAAACTTTTATTAAATACCCACTGGATATTCCATGAGTATCTACTAAGTGTTTTTCCTTTCTTCTGGGTTCCCATACCCTTCATATGTTGAAGTATAATGTCTTATATTGGCACAGAACACTTAGGGACAGGAGGACTGAGATCATACTAAGCTTTGTATTTCAGGGCCTTCAAATATTAGCTATTCAATAAGCATTTGTTTAATTTATAAGGAAACAATACTCAGTTATATGATCCTAAGAGTAACCATACTAGACTAAGTTTATATATAGGGAGTCTAAAATCTAATATATCTTTGTGATTTGTGTTCATAGTTGATTTGCTGTAAGACGTTTTTCCTTACTGATGTTTCAGATATTATTTGCTTTTGTTTGACCATAGACATAGTTGTGGATCTCTAACAATAGAAAAATCACTTAAGGACTGCTTGTTATGTGGGAAGACACTGCACTAACATTTCATGTCTGTTTATTTAGTCCTTCATGGTAGGCACTTATATAGCAAAGGTGGTATTGGGGTCACAGAGATCAGAGTTCAAATCCCAGCTTTAACCACTCACTAATATATAAAGTTGGACTAATCTCACTATATTAATTATCAATTGCAATTAATAATTTTACCCACAAACTAAGAAGCTTAAAAAACACGTTTATGACCTCAGAGTTTCTGTGGGTCAAGAATCCAGGCATGGCTTAGCTGGGTCCTCTGTTTCAGGATTTCTCATGAGGTTGCAATCAAGTGTCAGCCAAGCTGGGGTCTCATCTGAAAGACTGACTGGGAAAGATTCTCTTCCAAGCTCACGTAATTGTTGGCAGGATTCAGTTCCTTGCAGCCTGTTTGACAGAGAGACTCGTTTCCTGTTAACTAGAAGCTGCCTACAGTCCCTTGATACATGCGCCTCTAACATGGCTGCCTGCTTTATCAAAACATGGAAGTTGAAAAGGTAATAGAGGCTTCTAGCAAGATAAAGTTGCGCTTTTATATAACTTAACCATGTAAGTGACATCTTATCACTTTTGATATATTCTGTTGGTCAGAAGCAAGTAAAAGGTTCCATCCACACATATGGGAAGGGGATTACACAGGTATGTGAATATCAGAAGGTGAGGTTAATTTGGGGTTCTTTTAGAGTCCATTTGCCACATTCACTAAGCCTTGGTTTACTCATTTGAAATAAAAGAAAAATAATAGTACCTGCATGTTATGGGCTGAATCGTTTCCCTTCCAAATTCATATGTTGAGGCCCTAACTCCCAGTACCTCTGGATGTGACTATATTTAGAGGTAGGACCTTTAAAATAGTAATTATGTTAAAATGGGGTTGTTAGGATGGGCCCTCATCCAGTACGTCTGGTGTCCTTATAAGAAGAGGAGATTAGCACACAGACAACACAAACAGAAGGACAGCCATGTGAAAAGACAGTGACAAGGTGGCTGTCTGCATGCCACAGAGAGAGGCTTCAGAAGAAACCAACCTGACAACACTTTGTTCTTTAACTTCTAGCCTCCAGAATTATGAGAAAATAAATTTCTGTTGTTTAAGCCAGCTAATCCATTGTATTTTGCTATGGCAGCCCTAGAAAATGAATACACTGTCTTACAGGTTACTGTTTAGCAAACTATCTGGTTCATAATATATATTAAATGCATGTTAGGTTTTCATATTATTTATTAGTGCTATTACTATTAAGGGGCAAACCCTATAGCACATAGATATTAAATAAGAAGATCTTAGAACTCACCTAGTTAATTTTTCTATTTGCTCAAAACTACAATACATTTCTCTCCATTGTTCAGTTTAATTGAGCAAACATGTATTGACTCCTTTTTATATAGCAGGTACTGAGTTAGGAGCAGAGGATAATAGAGATAAATAAGATATGGTCCTCTAACTGTTAAAGAGTATAGATTACCTGGGGAAAGATTTACATAAATATATATTTAACATGGAATATTATAAATTCCAAGAGATCTGCTTTGCATGCTGTAAAAGCCCAGGGGTAAAATTCAGGAACAACTTCCTGGAGAAACGATTAAAGTGGAGTCTTAAAAGGTGAATTAGAGTATCCAGGATGAAATGGAAGGGAGCTGGTACCCCTTGCAGCGGGCCTCCAAATAAAAAGCAATTTATCATTACTAGAGCTTTACATACTCAGGAATGTGAAGCACACCCTAGTTTGGTTTTGAGAAACTTCTGTAAAAAGAAGAAACCAAGAAACAGCAAGAAAGCAACTTTCTTTAATGAAATAAAATCTGGGAGTGGTACATCCTCCTCCTAGTTAGGAGGTACCCTATTAAATTCTCTGTTTCCATATGTGTGCTGCATGTAGTGGCTAGATATCATGGTAGACCAGTACTTCTGTGCCTCTAAGAGGATGAGCAGGAGACTTTACACTGTAATTCAATCCAATTAAACTTCATTAATAATTAGATCTATAAAAATGAATAGTGTACCAAATTAAAAATGTGTAGAAAATCTGTCAAAGGTATCATTGATAACAAAATCATCTCCTGATTTCATTTCATTAATGAGGTTATTTTACTTTTAATTTTGAAAATAATAAAAATGGGAGTAGTGTCAGAAAATAGTGATTTTAAAAAGTGTGAAGATTTGGTTTTCTTTTATTTGATCAGACTATGATGTCTGCTCTTATGGGAATTCAGCTTAATAGAGCATAACTTCATTCTTGTAAGAGCAGTTTATTAAGGTCTTTAGCCTTGGTATTTTTTTATAGGCTTAACACATAGTAAATGCTCAAAATTAGTTGTTGGTCAAATAAATAATATGTTGTATACCCTTAGTTCAAGTCTCTGGATTATAGTTTCCTCATTTTTAACTGAATTATATTTGCAACAATTAGGAAGTTAAGACCATGAGTTTTGAAGTTAGTTGAATCTGAACTCCAAAGCTAGCTCTGCACACTAGACTTCTCAAGCCTCAATTTCCTATCTGCAAAATGGGGATACAATATGAAGAGATGTAAATGAGAAAATACACATGATTATGCTTCACACACAAAAAGTATTTTAATATAGTAGCAGAGTTCTACTATGCTGACATCAAGAAGGGACTAGTGGTTACCAAAGGGGAGGGGTGCGGGAAGGCAGGTGGGGAGGGAGAAGGGGATTGAGGGATATTATGATTAGTAAACGTGTGTGGGGTCATGGGAAAGACAGTGTAGCACAGAGAGGACAAGTAGTGACTCTGTGGCATCTTACTACATGGATGGACAGTGACTGCAATGGTGTACAGGGGGGGGACTCGATAATAAGGGTAAATGTAGTAACCACATTGTTTTTCTTGTGAAACCTTCATAAGAGTGTATATCAATGACACCTTAATAAAAATAAATAAATAAAAGATTATCATTTTACTCTTTTCTTTATGGATAAGGTGGCCAAAGGACAGAAAAGTGTGGTTTAGTTACACACCTATTACCTTTTGCTGGTGTAGGGCATTTGCTGTGGCATCAGGACATCAGTAACTACGACCTTCAAGGATAAATGACAGCAGTACACACACAGTTAGTTTGCAGACATGTGACATCCTGAAGCAGCCCCAGCCCCTTAACAGGATGACACCTCCTTACCTTTTTCCTGTTTAGCCAAGATGAGCTATTACCAGAAAAACTCCATTATGTTTCAGGGCAATGTCACTATTGTGTTAGTTTCCTTCCTATAATCTCAGCTTCTACTTATAACAGGTAGTCAGACATTGTTGAAAGACCTGAATGTGCTTTTCTTCAGCTTGTCTTATTTTTCCAGAAGTTTATCGCTTAAAACCTCTAGCTCCTCTGTACAGATTGTTACATACCCGTCTTTTTTTTTCTAGTATGTGGTTTTCTGTTTCTTACAGCAAAGCGAAAGGAGCAGGTAAGAGTAGAGAAGGGGCTCAGAAGGAGTAGAACAGGAGCTAGAATTTAGATCCCCTACCTAAGTTCTTTCTACCTGACTAATGCCCTACCCAGCATTCACAGCATGGCAAGAGAGATATATTAGTTGTTAAAAGTTTACTGGAGTTGAGTAGCTCAGGACTGACTTGGGGAGTGGGGCACAGAATCGTAGATGAGAGGTGTAGACTTGACAGGGACAGTGCTTTCCAGGGGATGGGCATAGACAAAGGCAAGTGAAGCTCTGTGGTAGGGTTTGGGTGCAAAATGAGTAATGCCAGTTAACCACCTTTTTCCCTTGTTGCTGTCAGTCAGCGGCCCTTGGTAGATCTTAGCCAAGTGAAGATTAGGTAGTTGCCTTATACCTGGGAACACAAAATTCAATTATGCCACTCAGGTTTGGAAAATTCTAGATCCTAGAGTTGTTGACCTCAGTTTCTTAAGTACTAACAGCTCTGGATTATTGAGGGTTCTTGTGATCCAAGTACAGTGCCAGGTACTTGACATACATTGTCACAGATAGATTTCATGTAAACTCAATAATATGGAAGTTGCTATTCCTGTTTTATTAAAAAGTGAACTACATTTATACCTGCTTGATTTTCTTTTGTTTTGTATGAAGCAAAAGCCAAGCTTTAGACAAGTGGAATCATTTATCTGGTGGTTTCTCTGAGTCTTATTTCTGTACCTTGAATGTACCTCTTCTGCACAATGAAATCATTATATCATAAACTTGGATCCCCCTTTAGTAGCATTACTATAATAAGAAAAATGAAGCCAATATTTTCATTATGTTAAGGAAGTAAGTGATTTTTGAACACTGGATTTAGCTTACTGTTACACGCAAGGCTAAGAACTTAAAAGGCATTTGTTTATTAAAAGAAATTTATTTGAATGATTAAAATGATACTTAAATATCATTTAATAAATTTAATAATACTGCCCACTTTGAGTTATAGAAATTAGTAGGAAACTGAGGTAAACAAGATATTATAATTAAAATTATTCAATTAAATTAGACATTTACTTTCCATTTATTAAGTTTCATTAAATGAGAGACAAATTTCTAATTCCTTCATACTTTTATTTTCAAATATACTTTTTTTTCTCTAACCCAATTTCTTTGAATTGCTATATAGTATGTGTGATTTTCCTAACTTTGGGTCATGTATTTAATGAACATTTATTGAGCATCTAGAATGGTCTAGGCCTTGTGCTAGGTTCTAGGTTTTAATGATGAACAAATGTTCATCTCTAATGAACAAATGATTATCCTGGTTATTTATTTAGGAGGTACTGGTCTAGGTGAAAAGATCCTCCTACTCACAATAACCATAACAGAATGCCAAGTGCTGAAATAGTTGAATCAACAGATTCTGGGAGACACAGGCACAGAAATCATTATTCTTGCCTGGAGAGATCAGAGTGGTACCTCACAAAGGAGTTGACATTTGAGTTGGGCCTTGAAGAACAAACAGAATTTTGTTTGTGGGAAAAGTATGAAAAGGACAATCTAACAGAGGGAGTAATATGAAAAGGCATGGAAGAATGAAAAGATAAGATGTATTTAACAATTAATTAATTATAACTTAATATATAGAGAAAGCTTATGGGGAGAGTAAAGGGAGATCAATCTGGAAAGGTAAAGTGACCCCAAATTGTGAAGGGCTTTTAATTGCGTATAGGTAGTTTGGGTAGCAGTCAAAAACACTTGTTTTCTTTTTTGTAATACTTAAAGTTAATCTATATTTTATTTGGCTTGATTTTACTTTCTGTTAGCTTTTCTTCCCCTCTGGGCTCGTAGCTCATAACAAAGTTCAATTGCAAAATAATATAAAATTTGCACTCAATTTTTCAAAAACGGTAATTCCCAGCACTTAACCCCAGTATGAATCCTCCTCTCCAAGTGGCTGTTTTACTTGTGCTGTCCTCCGTTCATGCCTCTCTGTTCATGCTGCTCTGCACACATGAACTGTTTTTATCCTTTCTCCCCATTCTCCACTTTCCCAAACCCTACCTCATCATTTCCAGCCCAGGTCAAGTGGCTCCCCTTCCTGCAAACCTTCTTTGGCCACTCACAGCTTTCACTCATTTTATTTTGTTGAACTCCATTAAAGGGCACATAAAAAAAAAGGGGGGGCAGATAAATCAAAACTGTGAGGGTTGTGTATAAATATGGAGCTCCTAGAACTGTGCTGAAGGGGCTTTGTTCTGTTGATCCTCTCCTGTGAAATCCAGGAGGCAGAATTCAAGAAATAAAGCAAAATAGTCAAAGGACAAGAGAATCAAGGTACATATTGCTAGTCTGGAGGATAAAGCCAAAACAGAGGACATTGAACAAATGTAGGGAAGAACGCCAGGGAGGAGATTTGAGGTGTGTGTGGAAGGCTGGCTCAGGAACTAATGGATGCAAAACCTGTATACTTTGATGTTTTTTAGGTAATGATCTATTAATGTTCTCTTGAAAAATAATTTTTGAAGTTAAACAAATATGTGAGTAGAACAATCAGAAATACAGATAAGTTAAAAGAAGCAAACACACAGATTCCTTAATCCATCCACTTATTTATAATTGTTGAAGTTTTAGTAAATATCCTTCCAGATTTAGATATGAATGATTGTTTACAGAATTGAAATCATACTGTATTTTTTGTAATTTTTGTATCAATTTTATATCGTGAACAGCTTTCCATGTGAACAAATACACTTCTACATAATTTGAAATTGAGATATAATTGAAATGTTAATTTCAGATGTACAACATAATCATTTGATATTTCGTATACACTGCAGAATGATACCACAGTAAGTCTAGTTTACATCCATCAACACACATATATTTACAAAGTTTTTTTTCCTGTGATGAGAACTTTTAATATGGCTCTCTTAGCAACTGACAAACATAAAATATTGTATTATTACCTATAGTCATTCTGTAGGGTACATCCCTAAGATTTCACTGTAATTTTTTAATGGCTATATTGTATTTCTTTGTAAGTAAATGCTTATTTGAAATTTACTTTAGGTTATTTGCACTTGTATATTATTTTTTGCTATAAGCAACACTATAGTGACCCATCCTTACAGAAATGAATTTGTGCAGATCTTTAATTATCTCCCTGAAATAAAGTCTAAAAGTGCAATTGTTGGGTCAAATGATTTGTACCTTAACATGTTTTTAAAATGTGTATTGTCAAATTGCTCTGTAGAAATGTTTGTGTCAATTTATACTCACCATGCACTAAATGAAAAATAATTGTTTTTCTGAACCTTTGACAACATTGGTAATTACTATCTTGCTTCTTTAATAGTTTGTTAGGTGGAAAACCATGTTTTTATGCTTTAAAAATGTTTGTCATTTCTTTAATTACTGGCGAATTTGAATAATTTTTATGTAAGTTTACATTCTCATGGTAAACTGTCCGTTTATGATTTTCACTCATTTTGCTATTCATGCTAATTACCAGTTGCTAGATTTTTTCTTCCTAAAAAAACACTATTTTCCAATTACTGTGTTAGTGCTTGATAAAAGCTAATGTTACCAATTTTTATTCAGAGTACAAGTGAAAAAATGAAACAAACATGAAGAATTTAGACTATTCCATGACCATAAGAAAACAAACAACAAAACCTATGCGCGTATAAAATTTTCAGCTCTGCTGCTGTGACATGTCTACTATCTCAAGCAACACAATATTACTGGTGATGTGTAGTATGGGCAGGCACCCAGGGGGCTTGAAGAGTGTGTTGAGATGTGACTACAACCAGCCACTCTTTCCATTTTGCTTCATTGTTCTTTTTGTTTTTATTTGCTGTTGGTTCTCTGTTTACAAACTGTGCTACAGCCTAAGGAGCTCAAACACTAGAAATATTCTTAAAAGTAGAACAGTGATATAATGAAAGCTAAGTAAGTATTTTACAGGTTTTAATTAATAGACAATGGGTATAACCACAAAAATATATTTAAAAACTGGTCACTAAAATGTGTTCTCCTGAACTATTGTTACATTGAAATGGATTAAAAGTTGATTGAGGAATCAGTAAAAGAAAATTAGGACTAAAAAATTCAATGGTAGACAGGAAGGTAGTACATAAATGTCATGTAGTCACTTGTTACAATTTTGTAAATATTTTTCTTAGCATGCTTGCTTTTTCAACTTGTTAAGCATTATATTTTTTCTGCTAATGTTTAAAATACTTTGTAGTAAAGTCAGTCAACCTTACAAATTGTCTGGTTTGGTTTTATAGCTAGAATATTTTCCACATAATTATATGAATAGTCACTACACTTCCTTTTGGTACATTTGTGGCTTCATTTTTTTTTTACATTTTATTTTTTAATATATCAGTAGCTTTATTTATACACACAGAATGTGGCTGAATTCTAACTTATATTTTTTCCCAGATGTTTAGCCAGATGTTCTTACCTATTACTAACTAATCGATCTTTTTCCCAATTGATTTCAAATACTATCTTTTTAATGTATGAAGTTCTTTTGTGCATTTGGGTTAATTTTTTGACTTCCTACTCTGTTCAGTTGAACTGTTTGTTTGATACACATAACATACTGTTTCAAACACTATCATTTCACAAAAAGTGTCAATATCCAGAAAGTCAAGACATCAAATGGTATATACTTAAAGTGTCTGATTCATTCCAAATTGCTTTATTTCTTAGGTTACTAGTCACCCCAAATCAGTATCAGGGAATAAAAACAATAGCTATTCAAGCAAGATACAGTATTGGATGACTTTTACCTGGGATCCTAGGCCAGGAGATTTTTCAGGTGCAGAAGGTATAACTGTTTTCCATTATCTTGCTTGAACTACTGATTTATAAACCAAGCCCTGACAATTCATAATTATATCCGTATCATAATTTCTCTTTTATCTGAAAAGAACTTTTTTCTAATTTTAGTAATACTTTAAACACATAGTCTTATCCATGTTTCAATGTGAAAGGGTTTTTCTGATTCTCTGTTTAACCTGTTTTTTTTTCCCATCAGCAATACCATAAGCTTCATGATGTGATCTACTGGTTCTGGTTCCTGGAAGACTGAAATGTGACCTTTGCACAAAATAAGTCAGATCTTGCCAAATTAGGTGGAGATTCTTGCAGGGGGAGTTCAGCTTCATAAACCCTTGCAAGATCCTCCTCTGTCTGGAAAGGTCTTCCTCTGCAAACAGGGGATCTCATACCCACTTGACCTGGGAGTAGTCCTCCCCTGGGAAGGTCATCCTTTTTGATCAAGTGTTACTGTGCATACCCTTGACCAAAGAACAGACCTCCTCTAAGAATGTCATCCTTGGATCATGTACTGCTTGCAAACACTTGACTGAAGACTTACTCTCTCTCAAGAAAGTTGTCTTCCTTTATGAAGTACTTGGCTTTGGGAGGAGCACATGTGGAGTAGGCAGGAGCAAAGACCACTGGCCCAATACCAGTGGAACTGGTGGCATTATAGCTGGCCAGGAGTGCATTGTTGAGGTTACAGATATTGCACACTTATCTCTGGAAGAGTTCTTGATGTAAATCTAATTTTTGTTTGTTTCTTTTTTGTAAGTTACCTTTAAGACTAAATCAATTTACCTAAATATATTGAATTCTATGTTAAGAATATCATTATCTTAGCTACATTGTGGCATTTTGACTTCTATTCTGTGCCTATAGATAATTTATGTGCTGTAGGTTCTTTTTGTAAAATGGTGATGACGCCTACCTCACAGGGCTGTTGTGAGGATTTGATTTAATGAATATAAAGCTAATAAGTACAAAGTTAATGAATACATGGAAAAATGCTTTAGTTGATGTTCAAGAAAATGTTCATTACAGCTATGATTATACTTAGGAAGTTGGTAGAGCTTTTTAGAAATATTCCCTCTCTTTAGTCAACCTAGATCCTGCCCTTTGGTGAAATCCCAAGATTTGCAGGTTCTGTGCTTCAGCTCTTCTCAACTCTATGCCTAACACATAGTGTGACTGCAAGCTGTGCAGCACTAGTGTTGAGGCTAGGAAGTTCTTAAAAGCCATGCCAAAGGTCAGGAGTTTAGGAATATGTTCAAATCAAAGGTTAAGGTAAAATAGTCCAAACCCAGTAGATAAGTATGTGTGGGAATGCATGGATGCTGAAATTGGCAAGCATGGGCTCAAGAATCACATAAGATCTTAGAGAAATCTAAATGATATGCCAGCTAGGCCGCATAGAAATCTGATACACTAATCCTCAGGAGTTGAAGGGATTAGAGCAAAGCTGGCAGGAGAATAGAAACTTGAATTACCCGCAGGAAGTATGTGTGCAAAGGAAGGTGAAGCACTGAGTAGAATCAGGAGGTTCAGAAGCAACTGACTTGCGGGGAAGCCAGTTCATGGTTCCACAGTAAATCTAGACATATACCAGACTAGACTGTGGGGTAGGATTTGGAATACTTGTAGAACTTTGTTGCAGAATGCCAGAAACAATAGTGACTGAAGAGACTATAATAGGTGCATTCTCTAGCATGTACAAGAATTGTGTCAAGAGGACAGAAAATGTGGATGGATTTTCCTGTACCTCATAACAACATAAACAGAAACATGGGTCCAGTAAGTGTCCTACTTAATGGCTGGAGACTATACCCATGCAGCATTGAAAGGCAAGAGTGAAAGAGCATGAGATTCGATATGTTGGGTTGGAATATTGAGTATGTGTGTAGGATTGTTTTAGGATACTATGAAATCATGTTTATATTTCCTATGATGCCTGTACTCTAAAAGTAAGAACCCCTTATTGAATGAGATGGTCTTCAATAGCAGTGTACTATCATAGGAAGACCAAGGGCATTTGAATTACACATTCCTGGGTTAAAGATCTGCCTCCAACTCTTGACAGATGTGTGACTTTGACAAATCATAGAACTTGTCAGAACCTGTTCCTTATCTATAAAATGGGATAACAATAACTACCTCACAAGGGTGTTGTTGGAATTAGAATTTGATTTAAATATGCTACATGGAAAGCATTGAGAACATTGCCTGGTACTGTAGTGAATCGCAGTTACTATTTCTTATTTGGAAAAAGTCATACACATTTTAGATTTGTGACTGTCCCATAAAAATCCTTTGGTTATTCTCATACTTTCATCTCTGGGCTTGGGACTTAAAAGGGTTGCAAGAGCAGGGGTGGTTCCTTTTGTCACCCTTTCAGCAGTCTAGAGAATGGAGGCATCATAGAGTATCCAAGTAAGGAAGGACCCTAGAGATCATTTAGTGAAATCTCTTTGCTTAGCAGATGAAAAACTTAAACCCAGAGAGAGCAAGCGACATGCCTAATGTCACAAAACAAGTAAGACTGACCTAAACACAGCCCAGTGCACTGCTCTCAGCAACTCAGGGCCTCAGAGCAGGCACACTTGCAGAGACTTAGCTGCTGGGACCCTTTGTTCCTTATCCTAGTGGAGTCACTCTCCTGAGACATGAAATTCCTCTAAATTGATATCAAAATTGAAAAACAAAAATATTAGTCCATGTGTAATTTAGAGCAGACAATGGGAGTAGAGGAAAATGCGATGTGAGGTGAGACATTTGAAGTCATTGAAAGACTTCTCTGTATTAGGTATTCAGGTAGATATTTACATATATTATGTCATCGAATCCTCAAAATTTAGGCATTTTTATTTCCTCTGTTTTATAGATAAGGCAACTTATCTACCAAAAACTAAATAGTTTGCCTAGTCATTCCACAGGTATGAGGTACATCTAGGATTTGAACCTGGGTAGTCTGACACCAGAGCTCATTGTCTTACTCACTTACTACATTCACTCACTTCAGGTAAAGAGTAAATGGTATGGTCATCAATTTGTCCACCTTTGTCTGGGATTGTCTCAGTTTTAATACTGAAACTCCTAAGTCCCAAGAAGCCTCTCAGTCCAGTACAAACCAGATATCTATTTATGTTATCCACATGTGAATCCATGTATTGTCAAATAGGATGGTACATGTGAGTGTTTTTCCAGTGCCAAAACACTACGTGATATTAGGAGACTATTTCAAAGAGGTGGCAATGTCTACTGAAATAAGCACAGAACTGGAAGTCAGAAGATTGAGAACCTGAGGATTCTTTTTCACTGCTACCTAATTCACCCCTCTAAGTCTCACCATTACATCTATAATAGGAACATTAAAAACTATTTTATAGAGTTTTTGCAAGTTCTAAATGAACTTATTGTGGGAATTCTTTCAAACAGCAACACCCTATCCCAAATGTAAGGGGGAATGATGATGACAATGGTGATTTAGGTTCAGTCAGGTAAAATCCCGACTTAGAAATGTTCAGTAGTTTTGATCATGTACAGAAAAGCAAGTAGGAATCCCTTATTATTCATTCAGTAAATATTTATTGAGACCCACTGTGTGCTAAATACCATGACACAGAGGGCCTTCATGACCTGGCCCTGTCTTCCTCTTCGGTCCCGTAGCTGGCATCTGTCTCACCCTACCCTGAATGAATCCACTTTAGCAGGTTTGCATTTCCCAAAGCATGTTAGGCTCTTATTGCGCTCCTGTGCCTTTAGTTGCTCCTTAAGTACCAGTGACCGTCAAGGCTTCTTCTGTCACTCCCTGCTTTGCTGATGTTATGCACTCTCCTTCTATGTCCTCATATTAATGCAGAGCTTCAACAAGATCCCAGAACTTGTATTTCTAGCCCGTAACTGTCTTCTGGTAGCCATACCCCTATTTATAACATCCTGCTACACAGGCGCACTTGGGCATTTCACACACACTTTGAACTCAACTGGTCTAAAACCGAACTCATTATTTCCCTACATTTGCTTTTTCTCCATTGCTCCTTATCCCATTCAGGTGCCATCTTCTCAGTTGTTCTCCAATATGGAAGCATGAGTCTTTACAGATTCTTCCATATCTCATCCCAATACCAAATATTCATCAAGTTCCACAGATTATACTCCCAGTTATATTATTGGGAATATAATATATTCCCACAGTTCCCACAAGTCCCACAATTGTATTATTTTATGATCCCACTAATTATCCCTCAAAGACATTCCCTGCTCTTCCAACCCCATCACTATAATCTTATTTCAGGCTTTCATCTCTTCTCTGCTGGCTTAGTTAGGTTTCTTCATAGGCTTCCTATGTTTATGGCTTTCTCTTTTCATTACTGCCCCTCCCTCTAAATTTTGAATCCATCCTCAAAATTTTTGACACATTAATCTTCCTAAAATAGTCTGATTTTATAACTTTTCAGTCCACAATTCTTTCTTAATTGAAATATAGTTGATATACAGTATTATATTAGTTTCAAGTATACAACATAGCAATTCAACAGTTACATACATATGAAATCCTTACCCCAACTAGTGTAGTTACTATCTGTCATCATAGAAAGATGTTATAGAACTACTGATAATATTCTCTATGGTGTACTTTCATCCCCATCACTAATTTATATTATGATTGAGATTTTGTACCTCTTTATCCCCTTCACCTATTTCACACACACACCCAAACCTTCCTCCGTGGTAACTACCAGTCACTTTTCAGGGTCTATGAGTCTTTTGCTGTTTTGTTCATTTTGTTTTGCCTCGTTTTTAGATTTCACATATAAGTGAAAACATATGGTACCTGTCTTTTTCAGCGTGGCTTAGTTCACTTAGCATAATACCCTGTAAGTCCATCCATGTTGTTGGAAATGGCAGGATTTCTTTCTTTTTTTATGGCTGAATAATATTCCATCATGTATATGTACATCATCTTTATTCACTCATCTATTTTTTTTAAATTTTATTTTGGTATCATTAATCTACAATTACATGAAGGACATTATGTTCACTAGGCTCCCCCCTTCACCAAGTCCTCCCCCACATACCCATTCACAGTCACTGTCCATCAACATAGTAAGATGCTGTAAAATCACTACTTGTCTTCTCTGTGTTGCACAACCCTCCCCATGCCCCCAAACACTATACATGTTAATCGTAATGCCCCCTTTCTCTTTTCCCGCCCTTATCCCTCCCTTCCCACCCGTCCTCCCCAGTCCCTTTCCCTTTGGTAACTGTTAGTCCATTCTTGGGTTCTGTGCTTCTGCTGCTGTTTTGTGCCTTCAGTTTTCTTTTGTTCTTATACTCCACATATGAATGAAATCATTTGGTACTTGTCTTTCTCTGCCTGACTTATTTCACTGAGCATAATGCCCTCTAGCTCCATCCATGTTGTTGCAAATGGTAGGATCTGTTTTTTTCTTATAGCTGAGTAATATTCCATTGTGTGTATGTACCACATCTTCTTTATCCATTCATCTACTGATGGACATTTAGATTTCTTCCATATCTTGGCTATTGTAAATAGTGCAGTGATAAACATAGGGGTACATCTGTCTTTTTCAAACTGGAGTGCTGCATTCTTAGGGTAAATTCCTAGAAGTGGAATTCCTGGGTCAAATGGTATTTCTATTTTGAGCATTTTGAGTAACCTCCATACTGCTTTCCACAATGGTTGAACTAATTTACATTCCCACCAGCAGTGTAGGAGGGTTCCCCTTTCTCCACAACCTCACCAACATTTGTTGTTGTTTGTCTTTTGGATGGTGGCCATCCTTACTGGTGTGAGGTGATATCTCATTGTGGTTTTAATTTGCATTTCTGTGATGACAAGCGATGTGGAGCATCTTTTCATATGTCTGTTGGCCATCTGAATTTCTTCTTTAGAGAATTGTCTATTCAGCTCCTCTGCTCATTTTTTAATTGGATTATTTGCTTTTTGTTTGTTGAGGTGTGTGAGCTCTTTATATATTTTGGATATCAACCCTTTATCGGATCTGTCATTTATGAATTTATTCTCCTATACTGTGGGATACCTTTTTGTTCTATTGATGGTGTCCTTTGCTGTACAGAAGCTTTTTAGCTTGATATAGTCCCATTTGTTCATTTTTGCTTTTGTTTCCCTTGCCCAGGGAGATATGTTCAAGAAGAGGTCACTTATGTTTATGTCTAAGAGATTTTTGCCTATATTTTTTTCTAAGAGTTTTATGGTTTCATGAAGTCTTTGATCCATTTCAAATTTACTTTTGTGTATGGGGTTAGACAGTGATCCAGTTTCATTCTCTTACATGTAGCTGTCCAGTTTTGCCAGCACCATCTGTTGAAGAGACTATCATTTCCCCATTGTATGTCCATGGCCCCTTTATCGAATATTAGTTGACCATATATGTTTGGGTTAATGTTTGGAGTCTCTATTCTGTTCCATTGGTCTGTGGCTCTGTTCTTGTGCCAGTACCTAATTGTCTTGATTACTGTGGCTTTGTAGTAGAGCTTGAAGTTGGGGAGTGAGATCCCCCCCACTTTATTCTTCCTTCTCAGGATTGCTTTGGCTATTCGGGGTCTTTGGTGTTTCCATATGAATTTTTGAACTATTTGTTCCAGTTCATTGAAGAATGCTGTTGGTGATTTGATAGGGATTGCATCGAATCTGTATATTGCTTTGGGCAGGATGGCCATTTTGACCATATTAATTCTTCCTAACCAGGAGCATGGGATGAGTTTCCATTTGTTAGTGTCCTCTTTAATTTCTCTTAAGAGTGTCTTATAGTTTTCAGGGTATAGGTCTTTCACTTCCTTGGTTAGGTTTATTCCTAGGTATTTTATTCTTTTTGATGCTATTGTGAATGGAATTGTCTTCCTGATTTCTCTTTCTATTAGTTTATTGTTAGTGTATAGGAAAGCCACAGATTTTTGTGTGTGTATTTTGTATCCTGCAACTTTGCTGAATTCCGATATTAGCTCTAGTAGTTTCGAAGTGGAGTCTTTAGGGTCTTTTATGTACAATATCATGTCATCTGCAAATAGTGACAGTTTAACTTCTTGTTTACCAATCTGGATTCCTTGTATTTCTTTGTTTTGTCTAATTGCTGTGGCTAGGACCTCCAGTACTATGTTGAATAACAGTGTGGATAGTGGGCATCCCTGTCTTATTCCTGATCTTAAAGAAAAACTTTCAGCTTCTCGCTGTTCAGTATGATGTTGGCTGTGGGTTTATCATATATAGCCTTTATTATGTTGAGATACTTGCCCTCTATACCCATTTTGTTGAGAGTTTTTATCATGAATGGATGTTGAATTTTATCGAATGCTGTTTCAGCATCTATGGAGATGATCGTGTGGTTTTTGTCTTTGTTGATATGGTGGATGATGTTGATGGATTTTCGAATGTTGTACCATCCTTGCATCCCTGGGATTAATCCCACTTCGTCATGGTGTATGATCCTTTTGATGTATTTTTGAATTCAGTTTGCTAATATTTTGTTGAGTATTTTTGCATCTACGTTCATCAGGGATATTGGTCTATAGTTTTCTTTTTTGGTGGGGTCTTTGCCTGCTTTTGGTACACTCATCTATTGATGGACACTTTTTGCCTCCATATCTCAGCCATTGTAAATAATGCAAGAAAAAGCACAGGGATACGTATATCTTTTTGAGTCAGAGATTCTGTTTTTTTCATATAAATTCTTAGAAGTGAAGTTACTGGGTCATAAGTTATTTCTATTTTAGTTTTTTGAGGAACCTCCATACTGCTTTCCGTAGTGGCTGCACCAATTAACATTCCCACCCATAGGGTAAGAGAATTCTCTTTTCTTCACATCCTTGCCAACACTTGTTATTTCATGTCTTTTGGGTAGTGGCCATTCTGACTGGTGTGGGATGATATCTCATTGTGGTTTTAATTTACATTTCCCCCATGATTAGTGGTGCAGAACATATTGTCACATACCTTTTGGTTATTGAATAGAGGAGCCATGAATATACAATGGCGAAAAGACAGTCTCTTCAATAACTGGTGCTGGGAAAACTGGACAGCTATATGCAAGAGAATGAAATTGGATTACTGTCTAACACCATACACAAAAGTAAACTTGAAATGGATTAAAGACCTAAATATAAGATATGAAAACATAAATCTCTTAGAAGAAGACATAGGCAAAAATCTCTTGAACATAAGCATGAGAAATATTTTTCTGGACACATCTCCTTGGGCAAGGGAAACAAAAGCAAAAATGATCAGGTTGGACTACATCAAACTAAAAAGCTTCTGTACAGCAAAGGACACAATCAATAAAACAAAGAGGTAACCTACAGTGTGGGAGAATGTATTTGTAAGTGGTTTATCTGATAAGGGGTTAACATCCAAAATATGTAAAGAACTCATGCGACACAACATCATAAAAACAAATAACCCAATTAAAAAATGGGAAGGGGACTTGAATAGACATTTTACCAAAGAAAAAATACAGATGGTCAGTCCAGATCCTTCAATGACTTTCTTTGTATCACTCAAAAAAAAAGCTTCAAGTACTAGAGCTTCATATACAAGACAGTTTATGATCTAGAAATATCTACCTTTCTAATTTCATCTCCTACCACTTATTTCCTTCCTTTTAGTAATACACATACAAAGCTCCAAGCATAAAAAACTACTTATTACTTCCAGTCTACCAATTACATATTTCTAACTTCCTGTTCTGTATATTCTGTTTCCTCTACCTGAAATATTATTATTTCCCTACTGTTTTTTTTTGTCTAGCAGTCTCATACTCATCTTTTAAATGTATTACTTAAGGAATCTTTCTCTTTGTAATTGATTTATTTATTATTTTTATTTTAGTATCATTAATATACACTTACATGAGCAACATTGTGGTTACTAGATTACCCCCATTATCAAGTCCCCACCGCATACACCATTACAGTCACTGTCCAACATAGTAAGATGCTATAGAATCACTACTTGTCTTCTCTAAGCTATATGGCCTTCCCCGTGCCGCACCACTGTATTATGTGTGCTAATTGTAATGCCCCTATTCCACCTTATCCCTCCCTTCCCACCCATCCTTCTCAGTCCCTTTCATTTGGTAACTGTTAGTCCATTCTTGGGTTCTGTGAGTCTGCTGCTGTTTTGTTTGTTCCTTCAGTTTTTTTTTTGTTCTTATACTCCAGAGATGAGTGAAAACATTTGATACTTGTCTTTCTCCACCTGGCTTATTTCACTGAGCATAATAACCTCTAGCTCCATCCATGCTGTTACAAATGGTAGGATTTGTTTTCTTCATATGGCTGAATAATACTCCATTGTGTATATGTACCACATCTTCTTTATCCATTCATCTACTGATGGACATGTAGGTTGCTTCCATTTCTTGGCTATCGTAAATAGTGCTACGATAAACATAGGGGTGCATATATCTTTTTCAAACTGGGCATCTGCCTTCTTAGGGCAAATTCCTAGAAGTGGAATTCCTGGGTCAAATGGTATTTTTATTTTTAGTATTTTGAGGAACCTACATACTGCTTTCCACAATGGTTGAACTAATTTACATTCCCTCTAACAGTGTAGGAGGGTTCCCCTTTCTATATATTCTTGCCAATAATTGTTGTTCTTTGTCTTTTGGATGGTGGCCATCCTAACTGGTGTAAGGTGCTATCTCATTGTGGTTTTAATTTGCATTTCTCTGATGATTAGCAATGTGGAGCATCTTTTCATGTGTCTGTTGGCCATCTGAATTTCTTCTTTGGAGAAGTGTCTGTTCAGATCCTCTGCCCATTTCTTAATTGGATTATTTGCTTTTTGTTTGTTGGGGTGCATGAGCTCTTTATATATTTTGGATGTCAATCCCTTATAAGGGATGTCATTTATGAATATATTCTCCCATACAGTAGGATATCTTTTTGTTCTACTGATCGTGTCCTTTGCTGTACAGAATCTTTTTAGTCTCATATAGTCCCACTTGTGCATTTTTGCTTTTGTTTCCCTTGTCCATGGAGATATGTTCATGAAGAAGTAGTTCATGTTTATATTCAAGAGATTCTTGCCCATGTTTTTTTCTAAAAGTTTTATGGTTTCATGACTTACATTCAGGTGTTTGATCCATTTTGAGTTTATTTTTGTGTGTGGAACTAGACACTAATCCAGTTTCATTCTCTTACAGGTAGCTGTCCAGTTTTGCCAACACCAGCTATTGAAGAGGCTGTCATTTCCCCATTGTATATACATGGCTCCTTGATCATATATTAATTGACCATATATGCTTGGGTTAATATCTGGACTTTCTATTCTGTTCCACTGGTTTATGGGTCTGTTCTTGTGCCAGTACAAATTATCTTGATTACTGTGGCTTTGTAGTAGAGCTTGAAGTTGGGAAGGAAGATAACCCCTGCTTTGTTCTTCCTTTTCAGGATTGCTTTGGCTATTCAGGGTCTTTTGTGATTCCATATGAATTTTAGAACTATTTGTTCCAGTTTGTTGAAGAATGCTGTTGGTATTTTGATAGGGATTGCATTGAATCTGTATATTGCTTTAGGCAGGATGGCCATTTGACAATATTAACTCTTCCTACCCAAGAGCATGGGATGAATTTCCATTTATTAGTGTCCACTTTAATTTCTCTCAGAAGTGTCTTGTAGTTTTCAGGGTATAGGTATTTCACTTCCTGGGTTAGGTTTATTCCTAAGTGTTTTATTCTTTTTGACACAATTGTGAATGGAATTGTTTTTCTGATTTCTCTTTATGCTAGCTCATCATTAATGTATAGAAAAGCATCAGATTTCTGTGTATTAATTGTGTATTCTGCATCTTTGCTGAATTCAGAGATTAGTTCTCAAATTTTGGAGTTTATTCTTTAGGGTATTTTATGTACAATATCAAGCCATATGCAAACAGTGACAGTTTGTTTTCTTCCTTACCAATCTGAATACTTTTATTTCTTTGTGTTGTCTGATTGCCGTGGCTAGGACCTCCAGTACTATGTTGAATAAAAGTGGGGAGAGTGGGCATCCTTGTCTTCCTGATTTTAGGGGAAAAGCTTTCAGCTTCTCACTTTTAAGTGTTATGTTGGCTGTGGGTTTGTCATATATGGCCTTTATTATGTTGATGTACTTGCCCTCTTTACCCATTTTGCTGAGAATTTTATTTTTTGTATTTTTTGTATTTTGGTATCATTAATCTATAATTACATGAAGAACATTAGGTTTACTAGGCTCCCCCTTCACCAAGTTCCCACCCACCCACATAACCCTTCACAGTCAATGTCCATCAGAATAGTAAGATGCTGTAAAATCACTACTTGTCTTCTCTGTGTTGCAAAGCCCTCCCCATGCCCCCACACACACAATACATGCTAATTGTAATGCCCCCTTTCTTTTTCCCTGCCCTTATCCCTCCCTTCCTACCCATCCTCCCCAGTCCCTTTCCCTTTGGTAACTGTTAGTCCATTTTTGAGTTCTGTGATTCTGCTGCTGTTTTGTTCCTTCAGTTTTCATTTGTTCTTATACTCCACATATGAATGAAATCATTTGGTACTTGTCTTTCTCTGCCTGGCTTATTTCACTGAGCATAATACCCTCAAGCACCATGCAGGTTGTTGCAAATGGTAGGATTTGTTTTCTTCTTATGGCTGAGTAATATTCCATTGAGTGTATGTACCACATCTTCTTTATCCATTCATCTATTGATGGACATTTAGGTTGCTTCCATATCTTGGCTATTGTAAATAGTGCAGTGATAAACATAGGGGTGCATCTGTCTTTTTTCAAACTGGAGTGCTGCATTCTTAGGGTAAATTCCTAGAATTGGAATTCCTGGGTCAAATGGTATTTCTATTTTGAGCATTCTGAGGAACCTCCATACTGCTTTCCACAATGATGGAACTAATTTGCATTCCCACCAGCAGTGTAGGAGGGTTCCCCTTTCTCCACAACCTCGCCAACATTTGTTGTTGTTTGTCTTTTGGGTGGTGGCCATCCTTACTGGTGTGAGGTGATATCTCATTGTGGTTTTAATTTGCATTTCTGTGATGACAAGCGATGTGGAGCATCTTTTCATATGTCTGTTGGCCATCTGAATTTCTTCTTTAGAGAATTGTCTATTCAGCTCCTCTGCCCATTTTTTAATTGGATTATTTGCTTTTTGTTTGTTGAGGTGTGTGAGCTCTTTATATATTTTGGATATCAACCCTTTATCGGTTCTGTCATTTATGAATATATTCTCCTATACTGTGGGATACCATTTTGTTCTATTGATGGTGTCCTTTGCTGTACAGAAGCTTTTTAGCTTGATATAGTCCCATTTGTTCATTTTTGCTTTTGTTTCCCATGCCCAGGGAGATATGTTCATAAAGAAGTCACTCATGTTTATGTCCATGAGATTTTTGCCCATGTTTTTTTCTAAGATTTTTTGGTTTCATGACTTACATTCAGGTCTTTGATCCATTTTGAATTTACTTTTGTGTATGAGGTTAGACAGTGATCCAGTTTCATTCTCTTACATGTAGCTGTCCAGTTTTGCTAGCACCATCTGTTAAAGAGACTGTCATTTCCCCATTGTATGTCCCTGGCTCCTTTATCGTATATTAATTGGCCATATATGTTTGGGTTAATGTTTGGAGTCTCTATTCTGTTCCATTGGTCTGTGGCTCTGTTCTTGTGCCTGTACCAAATTGTCTTGATTACTGTGGCTTTGTAGTAGAGCTTGAAGTTGGGGAGTCAGATGCCCCCCACCTTATTCTTCCTTCTCAGGATCACTTTGGCTATTTGGGGTCTTTGGTGTTTCCATATGAATTTTTGAACTATTTGTTCCAGTTTGTTGAAGAATGCTGTTGGTAATTTGATAGGGATTGCATCGAATCTGTATATTGCTTTGGGCAGGATGGCTATTTTGACCATATTAATTCTTCTTAGCCAGGAGCATGGGATGAGTTTCCATTTGTTAGTGACCTCTTTAATTTCTCTTAAGAGTGTCTTATAGTTTTCAGGGTATAGGTCTTTCACTTCCTTGGTTAGGTTTATTCCTAGGTGTTTTATTCTTTTTGATGCTATTTTGGATGGATTTGTTTTCCTGATTTCTATTTCTATTAGTTCATTGTTAGTGCACAGGAAAGCCACAGATTTCTGTGTGTTAATTTTGTATCCTGCAACTTTGCTGAATTCTGATATTAGTTCCAGTAGTTTTGGAGTGGAGTCTTTAGGGATTTTTATGTACAATATCATGTCATCTGCAAATAGTGACAGTTTGACTTCTTCTTTACCAATCTGGATTCCTTGTATTTCTTTGTTTTGTCTAATTGCCATAGCTAGGACCTCCAGTACTATGTTGAATAACAGTGGGGAGAGTGGGCATCCCTGTCTTGTTCCCGATCTCAGAGGAAAAGCTTTCGGCCTCTCGCTGTTCAGTATGATGTTAGCTGTGGGTTTATCATATATGGCCTTTATTATGTTGAGGTACTTGCCCTCTATGCCCATTTTGTTGAGAGTTTTTATCATGAATGGATGTTGAATTTCGTCGAATGCTTTTTCAGCTTCTATGTAGATGATCATGTTGTCTTGTTTTTTTTAATTTTGGTATCATTAATCTACAATTACAGAAAGAACATTATGTTTACTAGGCACCCCCCTTCACCAGGTCCCCCCCACATACCCCTTCACAGTCACTGTCCATCTGCGTAGTAAGATGCTGTAAAATCACTACTTGTCTTCTCTGTATCATGTGGTTTTCATCCTTTTTGTTCATGTGGTGGATGATGTTGATGGATTTTCGAATGTCGTACCATCCTTGCATCCCTGGCATGAATCCCACTTGGTCATGGTGCGTGATTCTCTTGATGTAGTTTTGAATTCGGTTTGCTAATATTTTGTTGAGTATTTTTGCATCTACGTTCATCAGGTATATTGATCTGTAGTTTTCTTTTTTGGTGGGGTCTTTGCCTGGTTTTGGTATTAGAGTGATGTTGGCTTCATAGAATGAGTTTGGGATTATTCCGTCCTCTTTTTTTTTTTGGAACACTTTAAGGAGAATGGGCATTATATCTCCTCTGTATGTCTGATAAAATTCCGAGGTAAATCCATCTGGCCCGGGGGTTTTGTTCTTGGGTAGTTTTTTGATTGATGTTTCAATTTCATTGCTGGTAATTCATCTGTTTATATCTTCTGTTTTCTCCTTTAATTCTGTTAGTATTTGTTTCACATATATTGGTGCTCCTGTATTGAGTGCATATATGTTTATAATGGTTTTATCCTCTTGTAGGACTGAGCCCTTTATCATTATGTAATGTCCTTCTTTATCTCTTGTTACTTTTATTTTGAAGTCTATTTTGTCTGATACTAGTATTGCAACACCTGCTTTTTTCTCTCTGTTGTTTGCATGAAATGTCTTTTTCCATCCCTTGACTTTTAATCTGCACATGTCTTTGGGTTTGAGGTGAGTCTCTTGTAAGCAGCATATAGATGGGTCTTGTATTTTTATCCATTCTATTACTCTGTGTCTTTTGATTGGTTCAGTCAGTGCATTTACATTTAGGGTGATTATTGAAAGAAATGTACTTATTGCCATTGCAGGCTTTAGATTCGTGATTCCCAAAGGTTCAAGGTTAGCTTGTTTACTACCTTACTGTCTAACTTAACTCACTTATTGAGCTATTATAAACACAGTCTGATGATTATTTCTCTCCCTTCTTATTCCTCCTCCTCCATTTTTCACATGTTGGGTGTTTTGTTCTGTGCTCTTTTTAGGAGTACTCCCATCTAGAGCAGTCCCTTTAAGATGCCCTGTAGAGGTGGGTTGTGGGAGACAAATTCCCTCAATTTTTGCTTGTCTGGGAATTGTTCAATCCCTCCTTTATATTTAAATGATAATCGTGCTGGATACAGTATCCTTGGTTCAAGGCCCTTCTGTTTCATTGCATTAAATATACCATGCCTTTCTCTTCTGGCCTGTAAGGTTTCTTTTGAGAAGTCTGATGATAGCCTGATGGGTTTTTCTTTGTAGGTGACCTTTTTTCTCTTTCTGGCTGCCTTTAATACTCTCTCCTTGTCCTTGATGTTTGCTATTTTAATTATTATGTGTCTTGGTGTTGTCCTCTTTGGTTCCCTTCTGTTGGGAGTTCTGTGTGCTTCTGTAGTCTGTGTAATTATTTCCTCCCCCTGTTTGGGGAAGTTCTCAGCAATTATTTCTTCAAAGACACTTTCTATCCCTTTTGCTCTCTCTTCTTCTTCTGGTACCCCTATAGTGTGGATATTGTTCCTTTTGGATTGGCCACACAGTCCTCTTAATATTGTTTCATTCCTGTAGATCCTTTTATCTCTCTCTGTATCAGCCTCTATGCATTTCCTGTTCTCTGGTTTCTATTCCATCAATGGCCTCTTGCATCTTATCCATTCTGCTTATAAATCCTTCCAGAGATTGTTTCACTTCTGTAATCTCCCTACAGACATCATCCCTTTGCTCTTGTATATTTCTCTGCAGCTCTGTCAGCATGTTTATGATTTTTATTTTGAATTCTTTTTCAGGGAGACTGGTTAGGTCTGTCTCTGCAGATCCTCTCTCAGGTGTTGTCTGAACTATCTTGGACTGGACTAAATGTTTTTCCCTTTTCATGGTGATAGCAGTGGCTGTAGGCAGGTTGCGGGTGTGTCAGCTGGGAAAAGAAAGTCCTTTCCTGCTTGCTGGATGCCTTTCCCTTCTCCGCTGCCTGTGTCGGTTACCTGCACTCCTGGAGCAGCCACCAGGTTAGTCCCCTAAGCTGCTGTGGGCGGGGTCTCTGTCAGAGCATCGCGGAGCCTGTGGGGAGTGGCAGGCATGCCAGGTGTGCTCCTCTGTGATAGCAGCGCCCCTGCCAGGCAGCTGTGTGCCAACAGTGGCATTTGCATCTAGCCCACGTGGCTGTGCATCAGGCTGGGATTCTCGTCGGCTTCTGGGAGCACAGCTGCTCCCTCTGGCACCAGTGCAGGAGTGCGTTGTCCTCTCCCGTGCAGACCTCTCCCCGGCTCCTCTGGCGCCACAGCCGTCGGCAAACGCGGGCTGCACCCGGGCTGTTTGGTCACCACCGCGGTGCACTTGCATGAGCCACTCCTGGTCCCCTCTGTTGCCTCCGGTGCATGCTATCTGCTTCTGGTCCCCTCTGGTGCTGCCGCCCCTGGCGTGCACTGCCACTCTCCCACTCTTGGGCCCATGTGTCAGGGTCTGCACCAGTTGGAGGAACGACTGGCAGGCTGCTTAGTGCTGTGAGGGGCTTCAGAGCTGCACTGCTGCCCCGGGGTTTAGAGCGCCTAACGTTCCCCAGGATTCCCAGCTGTTGGCTAAGTGTGCCGGGACGACTTCATCCAGCTGTGGTGTCCCTGTCTCTTTAAGACTTGCGGAAAGCACTCCCTTTTCTTTTGTCTCAGGGGCTCCAGTTGCGGGGACCTGCCCACAGGTTTTGCTTTTCTGTTTCTCTAATATCCAGCACCCTGTGCACCTTGTGTCTGCACTCTGAGTGCAGATTTCTAGAGCTGGTTGTTTAGCAGTCCTGGGCTTTCACTCCCTCCCCGTTCTGACTCCTTTCTTCCTGCCAGGTTCTGGGGTGGGGGAGTGTTCTGGTCCCACCTGGCCTATCTTTCCCCCTTCGTGTGATGTTGAGTTGTCACAGATGTAGGTGTATCCTGGCTGTTGTACTGCATCCACTGGTATCTCTTTTAGGAATAGTTGTATTTATTGTATCTTCATAAATATATATGTTTTGGGGAGGAGATTTCAACTGAACTACTCATGCTGTCATCTTCCCATGATCCCCCGTCATTATCTGCTGAGAATTTTTATCATGAATGTACATTGAATTTTCTCAAATGCTTTTTCATCATTTATGGAAATGATCATGTGACTTTTGTCCTTCTTCTTGTTGGTGTGGTGGATGATGTTGATGGATTTTCGAATGTTGTACCATCCTTGCATCCCTGGGATGAATCCCACTCGGTCATGAAGTACTCCCTCCTCTTCTATTTTTTGGAAAACTTTAAGGAGAATGGGTATTATGTCTTCTCTAAATGTCTGATAAAATGCAGCAATGAATCCATATGGTCCAGCGGTTTTGTTCTTGGGTAGTATTTGACTACTGATTCAATTTCTTTGCTGGTAATTGGTCTGTTTAGATTTTTTGTTTTTTCCTGTGTCAGCCTTGGAAGGTTGTATTTTTCTAGAAAGTTGTCCATTTCTTCTGGGTTATCCAGTTTGTTAGAATATAGATTTTCATAGTATTATCTAATAATTCTTTGTATTTCTGTGGTGTCTGTCATGATATTTCCTTTCTCATATCTGATTCTGTTTATGTGTGTAGGTTCTCTTTTTTTTCTTAGTAAGTCTGGCTAAGGGTTTATCTATTTTGTTTATTTTCTCAAAGAAGCAGCTCTTGGTTTCATTAATTTTTTCTATTGTTTTATTCTTCTCAATTTTATTTATTTCTTCTATGCTCTTTACTGTGTATCTTCTTCTGCTGATTTTGGGCCTCATTTGTTCTTCTTTTTCCAGTTTCAATAATTATGACTTTAGACTATTCATTTGGGATTGTTCTTCCTTCTTTAAATAGGCCTGGATTGCTATATACTGTCCTCTTATATATACCTTTGCTGCATCCCACAGAAGCTGGGGCATTGTGCTGTTGTTTTCATTTGTCTCCTTATATTGCTTGATTTCTGTTTTAATTTGGTCATTGATCCATTGATTATTTAGGAGCATGTTGTTAAGCCTCCATGTGTTTGTGAGCCTTTTTGTTTTCTTTGAATAATTTATTTCTAGTTTTATACCTTTGTGATCTGAGGAACTGGTTGGTACAATTTCAATGTTTTTTGAATTTACTGAGGCTCTTTTTGTGGACCAGTATGTGTGGTCTATTCTGGAAAATGTTCCATGTGCACTTGAGAAGAATGTGTATCATGCTGCTTTTGGGTGTAGAGTTCTATAGATGTCTATTAGGTCCATCTGTTCTAATGCTTTGTTCAGTGCCTCTGTACTTAGTTATTTTCTGTTTGGTTGATCTGTCCTATTGAGTGAGTGGTGTGTTGAAGTCTCTTAAAATGAATGCATTGTATTCTATTTCCTCCTTTACTTCCATTAGTATTTGTTTCACATATGTAGGTGTTCCTGTGTTGGGTGCATAGATACTTATGATGGTTATATCCTCTTGTTGGACTGACCCCTTTATCATTATTGTAATGTCCTTCTTTATCTCTTGTGACTTTCTTTGTTTTGAAGTCTATTTTGTCTGATACAGGTATTGCAACTCCTGCTTTTTCTCCCTCTTAGTTGCAGGAAATATCTTTTTCTATGCCTTCACTGTTAGTCTGTATATGTCTTTGTGTTTGAAGTGACCCTCTTGTAGGCAGCACATAAATAAGTCTTGCTTTTTTATCCATTCTATTACTTTGTGTCTTTTGATTGGTGCATTCAGTCCATATACATTTAGGTTGATTATCAATAGATATGTACTTATTGCCATTGTAGGCTTTGGATTCATGGTTACCAAAGGTTCAAGGCCAGCTTCTTTACTATCTAACCATCTAACTTAACTCACTTGTTACACTATTATAAACACAGTCTGATGATTCATTTCTCTCCCTTCTTTTTCTTCCTCCTCCACTCTTTATATGTTATGTGGTTTATTGTGTACTCTTTGTGTTTCCCTTGACTGATTTTGTGGATAGCTGATTTTATTTTCCCTTTAGTTAGTATTTGTTTGGTGTAATTTCTTTGCTGTGGTTTTATTTTCTCTAATGACAGCTATTTAGCCTTAGGCATACTTCCATCTAGTGCATTCCCTTTAAAATACATTGTAGGGATGGTTTATGGGAGGTCAATTCCCTCAACTTTTGCTTTTCTGGTAATTGTTTAATCCCTCCCTCAAATTTAAATGATAATCTTGCTGGATACAGTATTCTTGGTTCAAGGCCCTTCTGTTTCTTTGCACTGAATATGTCATGCCATCCCTTCTGGCCTGAAAGGTTTCTGCTGAGAAGTCCGATGACAGCCTGATGGGTTTTCTTTTGTAGGTGATCTTTTTCTCTCTCTGGCTGCCTTTACTACTCTGTCCTTGTCTTTGATCTTTGCCATTTTAATTATTATATGTCTTGGTGTTGTCCTCCTTGGGTCCCTTGAGTTGGGAGTTCTGTGGGCCTCCATGTTCTGAGAGCCTATTTCCTTCCCCAGTTTGGGGAATATTTCAGCAATTATTTCTTCAAAGACACTTTCTATCCCTTTCTCTCCCTCTTCTTCTTCTGGTACCCTTATAATGCAAATATTGTTCCATTTGGATTGGTCTCAGTTCTCTTAATATTCTTTCATTCCTAGAGATCCTTTTATCTCTCTCTGCCTCAGCTTCTCTGCCTTTCTGTTCTCTGATTTCTATTCCATTAACAGTCTCTTCCACCTCATCCAGTCTGCTCTTACATCATTCCAACTTTTTTTCACTTCCATTATCTCTGTCCTGAATTAATCTGTTAGTTCTTGAATATTTCTCTGCAGCTCCATCAGCATACTTATGACTTTTATTTTGAATTATTTTTCTGGACGATTGGTGATTTCATTCTCACTAGGCCCTCTCTCTGGTGTTTGAGGGATTTTGGACTGAACAAAGCTCTTCTGCCTTTTCATGGCGATGGGAGCCATTGCTGGCGGTGTAATCTGTGTGAGCTGTCAGAACGAAGTCCCTTTCTGCTTGCCGATTGCCTTGTCTGTCTCTGCTGTCTGTGCTGGTTAACCACACACAGGGAGCAGCTGCCGGGTTAATCCCCTAAGCAGCCATGGGTGGGGCGGCCTGTGAGATGTCCTAGGGCAATGGCGGGGGTCGCAGGCCAGTGTTGCGTATTCCTCTGAGAGAACAGAGTCCCTTCGTGCTTCCCAGACTCTGAACTGGTGTCTGCTGTCTGTTCCCATCAACTGGGTGCAGGGAGCAGCCTCTGGTTCTGGACCGGTTAGCTGCATGCACGGAAAAGCCTCTGTGCTAAGCTTGGTTGCTGTAGGCAGGGCTGCTCCCTGGGTGTTCTGCAGCAATGGCAGGCCAGCCGGTTTGCTTGCAGTGCTGGTGTGGGTGGGGGAAGGAATGGCAGACTGCTTATTGCTGTGAGGGGCTTCAGAGCTGCATTGCCACCTAGGGGCTTAGGGTACCTGAAGTTCCTTAAAGTTCCTACTCCTGGGCTGAGTGTGCCAGGACGATTTTTTCCTTCTATAAAACCCTTGTCCCTTTAAGACTTTTAAAGTGCCTGCTTTTCATTTGTCCCAGGGCAGCCAGCTGTGGGAATGTTTGCAGTCTTAATGTTGGACCTTGCTTTTCCAATCTTCCAATATCCGGTGCACCATGTAATGTGTGTCTGTGCTCCCAGGGCAGACCACCAGGGCTAGTTATTTAGCAGTCTTCTGCTTCCACTCCCTCCCGCTCTGATTCCCTTCCTCCCACTGGTGAGTTGGGGGTGCAGCAGTGCTTGGGTCCCACCAGGTCACGGTTTTGTATCCTACCCTTTTCTGTGAGATGTTGGGCTCTTGAAGATGTAGCCTGACTTGTGTACTGTATCTTCTGGTCACTCTTTTAGGAATCATTGTATTTGCTGTATTTTCAAAATATATATGGTTTTGGGAGGAGATTTCCACCACCCTACTCATGCCGCCATTTGAGAATCCTCCTAGTCTCTAGCAATTCAGGAATCTTTTTATGATCAGATAAATTTGTGGACACCAGCTACCTGTTTTGTGCTCCCACAGCTGTATGCTTCACTACTCTTCTAACCCCAATCATTCTATGTTATAATTGCTTACTTACCTTTTTTATCTCTGTTACAGGTCAATGAGCGATATGAGGTCAGTGGTTATATTTGAGCTATTTATCTCTGTCATCTAGCCTAGTACCTGGTGCATAAGAAATGTTTCTAAAAGAGTAAGTGAGTGAATGAATAAATGAATGAACTGGGTTAAAATGTCAGAGGCTTGTCATAAGGAGATAGGAGGAAGCTTAGAACAGCTGGAGATACTAATGAGTTTGTGGGGCTAAATAATATAGAGGTCCTGTATTAATTAGAATTCTTTGCTTCCAAGTGACAGAAACAAAGGTAGCTTGAAAGCTGGTCAAGTTTTTAAAAAAGAGCTTATTAAAAGATACAAAAGTGTGTCATAAACATCAAGGATCATCATGCCTCATGAAGTATCTTGGAGCTCGTCGGACACTCTGTTCCTTGGCTTGGGTGTCATTGTTTTCCATTCTTCCCTCCAGATAGGCTTTCTCTGCTGCTTCCCCATAACAGAATGCAGTGATTCCACAAAACCCCACAGTTCTGTCTTACAATCTACCTTCTACATCATATTGGTCATCAAACCCAAAACATTATACTTCCTCATCATTTCTAAAATAAATTATTTTGTAAGGGGCTATACACCCAGAGACAAGCTGTCTTTCCTAATTTTGATTTCCTAGTGAAGAAATTATGGCTAGTATAATTCAGTCAATTATCTGTGAAGCCAGCATTACATAGTGCAGACTTACTGCCATAGGTCCACCCCTTGGCATTAGTTGGTCAGGACCCTAATTCTTGATAACACAGAGGTGGAGAGGCATCCCAGGTATTTCCAATCTGCTGAGTAGAGCAAGTATAAATCAAGTATTTCTAGGTTGAAGCAAAGCTATTTGTGTATTTTGTGATTATCTCTTCATTCTGACTAGAGTTACAGATTAAAACAATGCTAGCTAATAGAAGAGGCACAGGGAAAAGTGGTAAATTCCCCAAGGGGATGAGATGACAACAGCTGCAATAGTTGTAAACAGTTAAATCAAATGGGGTGGTGTTTAAAACAGGGCTTCATTCTCATAGGAAATCTTACTGGTATCTGAAGTCAAAGATAAGAGCAAAACTTGTATGGAATAAATTGGGCCCCTGTGGGGTCAGTAGAAGGAAGGCTATAGGTATATGGAGGCTCAGGACCCAGTATCTGATAAAAGCCCATTTAATGTTTATTGATTAATGAATGAATAAGATGAGTATGTGTGCTTGCTTCCAGGCACTGGACACTTAGCTCAGAGCTACAAGCCGAATTCCATCTTCTCCTTTCTGGTATGGATAGGGCTCTTTATGCTTGGTGTTCCCAGGCTTGATGACCAGGTAAGACTAAGTTATAGAGTGTAGGTCTCCAGCACCTGCCAGTTGGAGAATGACCATGGAGGAAGAGGACAGGGTTTTCCCTTAACACTTGGATCCGTTTTCTTTATGAGGACTGAAAACATTGAGTTAGTTGCACAGAGTATGTTTACCCTTCAAACTAATGGTAGTTTGGGACAGGTTTTATTTGTATATTTCTAGCTTCTAGCACAAGGTCTTGTCAATAGTCGTGATCAACCAATGCTACTTAAATCAGAGAAGGGATAAATCATTTCCAGTATAAAATCATTAATTTAGTATTTGCTTTCTTCTCAATGAGTGACAAATTAAAGTACGCCATTTTCTTGTGAATCTGGCTGATGTCTGACTTGGTTTAGAAAATATACTTCCACTACCTTTAGGAAGTCTTTCCAGAATTACACAGTACATGCTATTACCAGTCAATTAGATACCATACACAGTGGCAGACATGGAGAATAGATATCTCTCTTCCGGACAAAACAACTGCTGCCCTGTTGTAATTGATGTTCACGGAAAGAACTCTGTCATATTGTATATTCCAAACTCTTTGTCATCCTCTGCTAAAGAGCCATTTGGCTATCTCTTTAGACATTGATTTGTCACTAAGGATAAAGCATATTTTTTAATAATGCATTTACATTTTATGCTTCCTAGTGGATGCAAAACCACTGGAGACTGGCATCTTTAGACCTACATATCTATTTTTGTGTTTCACTTTGCAAAGAAAGGATATTTCCAACAATCAGTAAACATAAATGACTAGGTGCTCTTTTTTTGCTTTGTTCCTTAAGCAAAGATGATGCATATTAAACCCCTTTTAATACATTGTTCTGGTCAGTTTAGAAGTTTCTGTTCTTATTTATGTGAAAGATCTCTGAAGTAAGGATCCCAAGACACACAAAGTATGAATGTAAGATCAAGAAAAACGGTAAAATAGGCTAGTCTCCAGATTTTGTAGTTTGTTCTCTTTATATCTTTTTAATGGTTTAAGATAGTGTTATTTGATCAACGTGATCTACCTTTACTGTGAAAGCAAGGCCTTGCTTTGCAGCAAAAGTCCATTTGTTAACCTAATATGTATTTATTGAGCAGTTGCTAATCCTGAAGGCCAGGAGCCTGGTCTTCATGTAGCCATTTACTCTGCCTCAATAGATTTCTGTGAGGTCCCTCCCCGGGAGATGCTCTGGGCCAATGGCATGCTCTTTCTTGGTGAGGATGTAGGATGTAGTCATTTTTTCCAGATGATGAAGTGAAGAAGTGTGTGTATCTGGTCAATGTTCTATGGCAGGTTCCCAGGTTTTCTAGAGGTAACAGTCTCAGCCTTTCAAGAGCTTACAGTCTTGCAGGAGAGACTTACACAAACAAATAGTTATATTGTAAAGGGTCAAGTGCTATAATGGGGGAACATAGAAACTAACATGAGAGTACCAAGACTAGAGTGACCAACTAAGCATCTGGGGAGATGAGGACATGTTTCAGAAAGGCAGTGGTGTTTGAGCTGTTTGAGGAGGAATTTGACAAAGCCTTCAAAGAGGAGAAGGGACGCTTCCTTGATGTAAAGCACAGGAGTGGGAAAGAAAATGGTGCCTCCTGGAAACAGAGAGTAATTCATGAGGCACTGGGGCCCATTGGTTAGAAGCATGAACTCTGGAGTCAAGCTGCAAGGATTTGATATCAGCTTAACTAGTTCTAGCAAGTTACTTAATGTTTGGTGCCTCTATTTCCTTATCCATGAAGTGAGATGCTAGTAAGAGAATTTATCTCACATGATTGTTCTAAAAAATAAATGAGATAAAACATGTAAAATTTTTAGAATAGCATCTGGTACATATCAAGCAATCATTTTTTCATGATTGGGTAACTGGTAATTATATGAGCTGAGATTGCAGAATAAGGCAGGACCAGGTCTTGAAGGATTTTGTCCAAACCAGAATTTGAACTGTGTCCACAAGACAGTGCAGTCATTTTCAATAGGCACGTGAAGCATTCAGCTTAGAAAAAGAAGTGCTTTTTAAAGGAAGGTAATTCCAATTAGTAACTTACTTACTTAGTAAGAAATCATTCAATAAATAAAAATAACATTAGAAATAACAGCCTGAAAATGTTTTTATTCCCATCAAAGAGGGGATAATCAATTGAACCAACAACTTGGATCACTCTCGTTCTTACCTTGAACTGTATGATTCGAATTTACCATTTATTTTGGGATGCTGTTCAGGTCTCTTGATAAGACATAGCTTTCTGATAAGCAGTCACAGGGCTCACCCAGGTCATCCAACCCTGCCAGGCAGGGCACTAGCCTCTCCTGCTATCTCTTAGGAAAATGGAAGTTGTCTTGGATAGGAGACTAAGGAGAGACATTCTTTCTTTAGTTCTTTTGGTGCATAACTCTCAGTTCCTACATCTAGAACATTGTTCAATTCCCTGCACATAGCTGGCCTCAAGGAATATTTTATTCACTGTGAATGTGTTGGGTACCCATTCAGTAATTTGGAAATTGTCTAATGCTGGTTGATATAGTACTATGTAATCACTGTTTTGAGAATACTTCCTACCCTGAATCACATGATCATATTCTACGTAGTCTCTTTTAACACATCAAATGGAAGGTTTTGTCTGTTTAAAACCCTTACTACTTCTCATCACACTTAGAATAAAACTGAGCTTATAAATCCCTGCAGGATCTGGGCCCTACTCATCTCTTCAAAGTCAGGTACCATTCTCTACCATATTTGAGGCATGCTGCCTTTCTTCCAGGTCATCAAACTTATCAGGTTCTTTACTGCCTTAAGGTTTTTACATTAGCCTGTTCCTTTGCCTGGAAAATTGCTCCACTCTCTCTGCTCCTCTTGTCACTGAGATCTTAGTAAATGTCCTGTTTTCTGAAATCCTTCCCTGACTACCCACTCTAAAGCAACTATGTATATAACCAGATTTTATAATTCTATTTTAATTCTCTGTATAACACCTATCTTTATCAGCTTTTTCTTTTTTGTTCATATATTTGTTATTATTTATATGTTTCAGTAGAGTATAAGTTTCAAGGACACAGGATCTTGTCTCTCTTGTTCACCATCATATTCCTGCCACCCAGAATTGTTATGGCACATAGTTAGCACTCAGTAAATATCAACTAAATGCACATATCTATTCCTAATGTCAAACTTGTAAAGTAGATAATTTATCTTCACTTTATAAATGGGAGAACAAAAGATTAAGTTACCTAAGATGATATAGTCACAAGTTTTTGGGCCAGTAAACTCAAAGCTCATATGTTTTTATTAGCCCATTCAGTCTTAGGCCAGCCACTGTTGGTCTTTGAGCTTTCTATTAGAATGGTTTAGACTGGTTTATGCCCATAAGAGACTCACAGTTTAGTGGGAAAGATGAACAAATCGTTGATTCTAAGATAATGTCATGGGTACTATATAAAAGGTATGGATGAGTTGTTATGATGTTACAAAGAAGGGGTTAAGACAAGTTTCTTCGGACATCCCTTTAAAGATAATTTGAAGTTCTCCAGGCATAGAAGGGTGACAAGTATGTCAAAAAGAGAAACACAATAATGTGTGTCTTACAATAGAAAAAACATTCTGTGTGGCTTCAGTGACCATGTGAGCTCCTTCTTAAAGGCCCCGGAGAGATTTCATGGAATCATACTGTGCTCAGTCTAACAGTCATATACAAGAGCCTGACCTACATCTGCAACCAGACTCTAATGCCCTGGACTCCAGGTTGCTTTAGGTTAAAGTGATTCCTTTCCTACTTCCTCTTATCCTCCAGAACTTTTAGAGTTATTCTGAGTATAGACTTTGGCCTCAGACTGCTTGTGTTTGAATCTAGGCTCTGCTAGTTATGTGACCTTGGGAAAGTTACTTACCCTTTCTACAAAATGAAGTCACAATACTCACCTGACAGAGTGCTGTGAGGATGAAATAAGTCAATATAATTAAGTATGTAGAATGTATGCAGAACAGAATCTACAATGTATGTAGAAAAGAACCTGACACATTGAACTATTCACTATTATTAATAATAATAATAACAGTGAGGAGCATGAATCTGTGTGCTTAGAATACTAACACTTGAGTGTTGAGTAGGGAGTGTGGTAAGAAGGCAAGGTAGAGATGTTCAAGATGCATAATGTACTTTGCCTTGCGGCATTGCACTGAGGGTTAAATGACATAATGCACGCCAAGCGCCTGCCACATATGAGCACTCACGAAAGGTTATGGCTACCTTCATGATGTTATCCTTGTGATGATAGTGATGATAATGCTTATCATCATCCCAAGCCTGTCCGGCTTGACCTAGCCTCTTATTCTTTGGCACTTGGCTTGCTGTTGGGGCTATAGTCATGAGAAATACAGACATAGACCCACTTATAACTTACATGTGAGTTCAGGCTCAGTGAAGGGACCATATTTCATTCATTTTTGTGTTCAGTGCTCAATACTGTGTGATTGCTCAATAACTATATTGAATTGATTCATTCATTAATGAGATTAAGTTATTTGACTTTATATTATATTAATTTGACTTGACATCAGTCAAATGGAAGGATTGAAATTAGCCTTAGGTCACATGTTGAGGATCTTCTCTGAACAAGCCTTTCCTTATACTTCTCTTTACTTCGCAGTTATCATATTCTTAAATTTAGGGAAATTAGGCTATGTCTAAAAGAAACCAAGGAAATACCAGTTTTTTTTTAAAGTGAAAGGAGACTATAATTGGATCAATATTTGCAAAGTCCAGTGCTAAACCAAGCACCATACTGAACACTTGATGAACTTCAGCTTTTTAATCCTGACAGCTCTGAGCTCTGTGATGGCAAAATTGGTTGAGGCACCAAAGACTCTAGGGACTTATCCATAGCCACACAGGTACTAAAGGGTGGAGGTGTGGCTAGATCCAAAATCTCCTCATTCTCAATCCTGTGGTGGTTCCATTGTGTCTTCTGCCTCATTGAGATCTTCTCTTGATAACCTTAATGTCTCCCAGTCATAGCTTTATCCCTTTTACCACACTGTCCAATTTCTGGATAATGCCTGTCATTGATCACTGTGAAAATAGAGCTGAATTCTGAATCTGAAGGATTCATGAGATACTCTTAATGATGAGGAAATAACATAAGTACTTCAAAGATTAAGCTTAATCCAGGAATTTCAGATGATCAGGGTTGATTTTTGCAGCAAGAATCCTGTGCTACGACCCCTCATGCATTGCTGTGCTTCTATATGCCCATCCTGCCTCTGAAGCACACACTGCTTGCTTCTCTGCCTTGAACATTTCCAAGTGGCAGGTGCTCCTTTGGTGGGCAGAGGTCAAACACTAGTAGTTTGGTGGAGTGGAAGGAAAGAACACTTGCAGAGGGTCCGAGGAGACATACTCTGCCCTTGACTTACTATGTGAATTAAACCAAGTCCCTTTTCTTCTTTAGGCCTTGGTTTCCTCACCTATAAAATAGGGATATTAGAATGCATGATTTCTAGTGTTTCCTCCAGTTCTATATATGTAGTAAGTTCAATTTGAGGATTTGTCTTTTGTGTAAAGAGTGCAAAAGGAATCTGTTGCGTCAGAGTGTATCTGGCAGAGCAGAATTAAGCCAGCATGGACAATTCTTCCTGACTTACCAAGTTTGCCCTGCCACCAGCTGACTCTCCTGTGACTGGCAAAGAAGGCGAGGGGAAGCTGCAGCAGGATTTACTGCTGCTCGTGGTGAGTAGATGACTTGATGTTACTCCACAGTGAAGAACCCACAGTTCTTTCATTCCACCCTACCAAACTGTTTGTTTTTGTCATCTGCCTAGCAAAGTAGTTTCTGCTCCCTGGTCACACAGCTCAGGTGAAGAAGTTGACCTGGGCTGTCTCTTAATTACAATACTATGTGAAGGGATAAGGGAGGTGGTGGGGAGTGCCAGGCATCTGGCAGGAGACAGGGTACCAGATCTGTCCTTATGAAACAAATGGAAAATGGTCAGTAAACTGGACTTCCAGGTGCTTTCTAGAGGGTCAGCTGATGGCTTTAGCTTTACCCACTGAATGACAATCAGCCAAATTGGTCTCTTTATTGCTCCTCCTTTGTACATGTACAGATACTTTGCTGTCCCTAAGATTCTGTTTACATTATTTTCCCCTACCAGGAATAATCCCCTATTTTTCCATGTTCCATTTTCCTTCTAAGTCCTGCTGTTACATCCAATGAGATTCTCTAGACAGTGATTTCCTCTTTTGTGTAATCTCAACATTTTGAATATCCTTTTATTGTTGCACTTATCTCATTATATCTTATTCATGTATCTTGTCTTCCCTACTAAACTGTAATCCACTTTAGAGGAGGAAGACAATCATTCATATGATAGCCAATGCCTAATAGGGTGGCATGTACAAGATGCTCACTGAATGTTTGCTGAAAGGATGAACACATGAATATACAAGGTCTCATCTACCCTAGTACTATCTTTCCCTGACTACTGCAGCCCTCCTCTGAGTTCTTCTATCATTACTCTTTCTGTGTTGTTACTGAGCATTTAGCTGTTTAAGCCCTATGGTAAATGGGATGGGCAAATGAGGATGGTGGGATGAAGGTTAATGGGTACAAGCTGAGGACTTAATTAGGCTACAAAGGATACCTTTCACTTCTTGAGAGTTGCCACCTGCCCAGATCATAAAGTCTGGAGGGTGAAATCTGATTCTGATTCTCACCGACAGACAGGTGATTCAGTTAGGTGTTCATGACTTACTCAGAGAGCTGAAGTCAGAGCATTCTTCTAAGAAGTCTCACAATAAAATCTTAGTGGATATAATAAGAAGGAAGGGAGCATTTCCCAAGGAATTTGAGGTATCATAACTAGAGAGGTAGCCTGAATTATTTTCAAGAGAAGACCGGTCATAGATATGAAGTCAGCGCCATATGTAATGTCCCAATGTGTGAGGTGAGGATCATAGGGGTGAATAGGTAGCAAAGCCAATAGTTTCAGCTCCTGAGAAGAAGAAGAAATGAGGAGTGGGGAGCAGGTGAGGTTGAGTGGTTCACATCTGAGGCTGAGGATGGCAGACATGCATAGAACATCCATTTCTTGATGCTCACTGCCTATGCTTCTGAGGTAGGTGCAGGAGTTTAAAGGATAGACTGACCCGATGCTAGTGGTGGAAGTACTTCAGTGGTGAGTATTGTCTAGGCACTAGTAACTGCTGATCACTATTGGTCAGTGCCGGTGCTGTGCTTCCACATGGCTTCAGCAAAGTCCTGAACTGATGCAGGCGAGAGAGGCCAGCTAGTGGCTAAAGAATGTCAACATCACCATCTGTTTCCAGGAAAAGAAACTATCAGGGACTGGATGACAGGATCTTTTTATAATTGAATGGTCCTCCTAAAGACTTGAAATAAAAGTCAGGGGCCATGAAAAAGAGATTCATTTATTCACATAAGGGATATTTATTGAGATTCTGTCATGAAGCAGGTACTGCACTGGGCTGAGAATATGAAGTTGAGCAAAACCAGTCTCTATTATTATGGAGCTTATAGTTTGGCAGAGAAAGTATAAGCTCCATAATAATAGAGACTGGTTTTGCTCAACTTCATATTCTCAGCCCACATTTATCAAATATTTACACAAAATAATAGGTCTAGGAAACTGCGTACAGGAAAAAGCATAGGTGCTAGGAAAAGCTATGCCTGGTTGTAGCATGGTCTACTGACACAGGGATCCTCTGAGGAGGTGACCATTAAGCTAAGGTTTGAAATGGGTAGAAGATAATTAGGTGAGGCAGATAGTTGGAGTGGGGAAGAATCTTGTGGGAGTACACTCAAGGTGATACGGTAGCTACAGTTACTTGTTCACATAGGTTCTGAGAGCTCAGAACTTGTAAAAATAGCTGACTCAAATCTGATACTGCTGGATGGAAAGAGAATTCTAAATATGATGCTAAGTCAGGTCCTAAATGGTTCAGGTCCTCTATTTTAGTGGCCCTCTCTCAGTGATCAGCATGGTTATACGTGGCATGTACAGTTATGTATCTTTCAAGAACACCCTGAGGGCCCAGGTAATGCCTTACCTTTTTTGTTCAGCAAATAGTAATTGAACATCTGCCATGTGTTAGCCAGACCCAGTTTTGAGCACTACTCCAGTGTTAGTTAGAATGTAGTTACAGAGTGGAAAATAATCAGTCCCTGCTATTTATATTACTTAGTCCAGAGCAGTGGGCCTCAGAGTGTGGTGCTCAGAGCAGCATTGCTGTCACCTGCCAGCTTGTTAAGAATGCGGATTCCTGGGTCCCATGCCCAGTGCTGGGTCAGAATTTCTAGAGATTCAGAAAGCTATTTTAATAAGCTTTCCTGGGGTATGATAAAGGTACAACATTTTACGTCAATGACAGATATTTATTGAGTATTTTCTTCATGCCAAACATTATTCTGAGGATTTACATGTGTTTTTCCATTTATTCCCTGCAATAACCTTATGAAGATGATAATATTACTATCCTCATCTTACTGATGAGAAAACTAAGGCTCAGAATGCTTAAGAAATGTCCAACAGGTAAACGATAAACCAGGATGAACAGATAATTACAACAAACAGAAAATATAATTTAATGTGGCAAAGCAATAATAGAAGTGTGGTCAGATTGTGATGGTTATTGGCAGTTCTGGGAAAGTGTAACAACTTTATCTTGATGGAGGTTATTAATGTGCTGGTTAAAGTAAATGATCTCAGTAAGTCCTGAACTTCTACAAAGAGAACTAAGAGCTGCCACTCTGTTTTCAGGAATTGACAGAAAGGGAAAGACTGCTATGTGTGTTTAAAATCAGAATTTATTTGAGCCTCCAGAGGTGGTATCAGATCAGGTGTCCATATCAGCCGTGGAAGTTGGCATGAGGGTTTAGAAATTCAGTCTAAGTCATGGTTAAATACAGAAATTTATGTGGGAGTCTTAAAACGTTTTTATAGGCTCTTGAAAGCTTCTAGCTCTGGGCACTATAAGTTTAACATCCACTGGCTAAAATAACACTAGCCAGAAGAGGGAATTAGGTATTTCTAGCCAGGAACCAGGTATTTCTAGGCCAGGTTGTCATGGCCTCCTAGAGAATTAGAATGAAGAATGAGACATTAATAGATATATCAAGTCAGCTTTATCTAATAGTGACCTGGCATTGCCAAGGGAGCAGTAAATTATGCTTTTTTCAAGTTCTCAGAGGCTGAGCAAGACCTTATATGTCCATATTCCAAATGTTTTAAAATTACCACTGATGCCCATCCCTACTTCCACTATTCAGTCTCCCTCCCTAATAGCCACAGGGACTAGACTAAAAAGAAAACGAAACAAAAACAATCTAACTTCTGAAACTGTCTTCCCTTCAGCACTTTAGGTCTCACTCCCTGCTTCCTACTTTCAGTCCCTTAATCTGTGCCAAGCTCAGCTTCATCGACCTGTCAGGTCTGCATAGTCTCATTTGTGTTGGCGAATGCCTTTGTTCTGTTTAATCTGGCGCGGACCTGGCAAAACATTATGGGGGTACCAGAGTTGCTGCTTTCCACATTGTGATTTGATGTCATTAGAGTAATCTAGTTATTACCTCAGTTTCCAAAAGTGGATCCTGAAGCATGAAAAAGGTTAGTGATTGCCTGGGGCTTTGGAACCATCGGTGGTGAAAACAGTAATAGAATTCATATTTCTTCATTCCTAGTCTTGCACTTTTTGTTCTTATGCTTCTTAGTTTCTAGTTGTTTCACCTATAAAATAAGATGAACTCAGATATCAAGGAAAAGTAGGTATTCCTTTGAACATCATTTAATAAGGAAGTAGTTAAATGTAAATACCAAAAATGATAGTAGTATCAGCTGGCATCTTTAAAATTTGCTCTACAGATTAAAAGAAAAGCACTTTCAGACGTGCTAGCTCACTCAGTTCTCACAGTGAACATGTCACATGACTATCTTCTGTATTTTGAGATTAGAAAGCTGAGTACCATTTAAGGGACTCATCCAATCATAGGCATCAAATGGTAGATTCAGGTTTGGTATTCTGATGACAAATTATGTTTTCTTTCTGCTATGGCATATCACTGGCATCCTCCAATTGCAAAATGGTGTAATCTCATTAACAGAGTTGCATTTAATATGAAAATTGAGATAATTTGGCCAATGTTTACATGTTCTCTGCAAAATTATCCTTAGTAAAGCAAATAATGGTATAAACCTCTTCGCAAGAGAGATTGTTTATAGTCCATCAGAGATCTGGCTGGTCCTGAACATTTAAGAAGATCCTACCTGCACAAATCAATATGAATACTTTATGCCTTAAAGTGAGCTTCCAAATGAAGCTAAATGGTTGTTTACTGGCCTGCTTTTGGTTATTGCATCTATTGGAATACTACTTTTGCATTTATTTAAAAATCTCTATTGTGACTCATAATTTTAATTAAATCAGAAATCTCCCCTTAATCGTGAGGATGACAAATAAAATTAATATTATTTTTACATCCCTTGATAGTTTTCAAGGTGCTTTTTCATTCATTATGTCATATGATCTTGAAAACAATGCTGTGAAATGAATAAGGCAAATGCTATTTTTATTTCACAGATGAGAAAGGGAAAATGACTTGTGCAAAGCCATATAGCAAGGGTGTACAAAAGTCAAGTTGTACACTGATACTGAGTGACACAACTTAGCCATCTTTTCAAAGGCTATGGCAGAATTTTTTTTTGTCATATTGCAAACTGATGAAGCAGGAAACATCTCTGTCTTATTCAGCTTTGTCACCTCAGTGTCTAGCACAGTGTGTGGCACACAGTAGGTGTCCATTAAATATTGACTAACTGAATGTAGGAAGCCTTGGGATCATGAAGTCATGAGAAGCTACCCATGATGTGATGACAAAAGTCAGAAGTCTGTTTGACGAGTGTTGGTCTCAGAACTTTTTAGACAGGAAGACCCTGCATTTTCTCAGATGTATTGGCCTCCAGACTAAGTATACATAACCTGATTGTGTTACACAGACTCCCTGAACATCCTTATATCATAGCAGTTTTCACTTTGTGTAATAATTATCTGTTTATTTGTCTGACTTCCTTTACACACTGTGAATCTCTTGATAGCAGGAGGATGTCCTATTGCTTTCCAGCCTGTAGCATGGAGCTTGGCATATGATTGGCACCAAGTAAATATGTATACAATGAATGAATGCATGGATAAACAAATAATAAGACTCAGTGTACACAGAAAAATAGGTTAATTACTAAGAAAGCAAAAGAGTTTGGAGCAAGGAAATATTAAAATAATTAAGTCTGATTCAACATTAGGTTGGTGAAAAGGCAGTTTTCTTTGGCATATTTGCCTTTTAAAATAGTCTGTATGTTTGTGGTTTAAATGCTTGCAAAAGTTATTAGAAGGTTGTTATATTGAACACTTCTAATAATATGAGTCTCCCTTTTTGTAAAGGAATACTTTGTACTTAAGGAGAAGCTAAAGATGGGCTTTCTATGAAGATTAAGCTCTACCTGCCTTAGTTTCATTATTTGCAAAATAGGGGTGGCAGTGCTTTCTTTTAGTAAATGTGACAGTACTTGCAGAAGCTCCTAACAGAGTGCCTGGCTTATAATAGGAGCTTTAGAAATGTTTACTGAATGAATGAAATGAATGATCCCATTCTCCTTTGCCCTCATGCTTCTTTGACCCTCATTCTCCTGTCACTGAAGTCTTGATTGTTTCAGCAGAAACTTGTGTGAGGAAGAAAAGAGTAAGACATTTTTGTGTCAACTGATAATTCAGCTTGTAAGTACCATGTGCTATGATTATGTTATTATTACTAGGAGGAATGCCAATTTCCACTCTGTTGATAGTCAATTTTTTTAACCTTGACCTGCAAAGATTTTTAGAATTCATATTATTTCTCTCTCTTTGGGTGTGTTTTCCTTTGAGAATGGAATTTGGGCCTTGGCACTGGATATGTTAATTTAGTACTTCCATTGTCCTCAATTTAGTCTTCTGTTTCTTCACGGTCCAAATTGTCCTTCATGCAGAGCTAAGCTTGTAATATGCAGTTGAGGTGATGTGTAAATGCTTCCACTAGCTCAGCCTCCTTCCCCACCCAGCATGCCTGGGTCACCTTCACAACATCAAGATTAGGTTTACATGCACCATCATAAATAATGCCTTCTGCAGGGGTAATGTAAATGGAATGTGTTGAAATATGGTCTATTGCATTAAAATTTATGTTTTGATTATCATTTTTATTATATGAAACAAGCGTGAGCTTTATAAAGTCATTCAGAAAAGAGATCAGCATCACTGATAGGAATGCCCATCTACTAGGCATCTATGCTGAGCAAAGTGAGAGTCGTATGAACATTTCTGAGGATATGTTTTCTTCTCTGTTTTGAAAGTCCAAATTGGATTACTTAACAAATTATTCTTTGAAATGCCTCTAATGGCATCATATGAAAGTCCTAGACACAGCACTACCCTTCCTTGTGTCAGAAGGATCTTTATAAATGCAAATCTAATTACACATTCCTTCTTGCTCCCTCTCTCGTCTTATCTCCTGGGTCATACCTTAAGGTTTATCCAACACTGATGCTTGTGGTTTCTCCAAACATGCAATGATATTTCTTTCATCTGTTCATATTCCAAAATTGTGTCTGTTCTTGGGAAGACATCACTCCCCGTCTTACCCTAGAAACATTCCCTTAACAACTACTCATTTTAGGGCTGAATTTAGTGTTACTTCTTTTGGAGAACTTC
The DNA here is from genome assembly GCF_030020395.1 of Manis pentadactyla. NCBI lineage: Eukaryota > Metazoa > Chordata > Mammalia > Pholidota > Manidae > Manis > Manis pentadactyla. Next base: position 39,157,789 of record NC_080022.1, on the reverse strand, counting down.
CCTTGATCCTCCAGGCTGGGTCAGAAACCCCTCTTTTGTGTTCTCGTAGCACCTAGACTTTCCCTTACAATAACATTTATGACTGTTAGTGGTAGTATAGTGCCGTATTTAGTTGTATATCTTCTCCATTACATTGTGATATCCTTGGAGATAAGGATTCTGTCATATTCATTTCAGTGTCCCAACATCAGGGCTGCAGCTAGCTCCTGATGAACCTTTGTGTGAGTTAGAAAAACATAGCCCTTTGATTGGGCCAGTCCTAGCCCATCCTTGTGTAAGGCACACCCTGAATAACTATATGTAACAGCCCTACTTAGACCCACCCCAGTGTCTGGCGCACAGTAAGTGCCAAGGATATGTTTTTAAATGATGAATGTATCAGTCAAACAGTCCATTGACATAGTATGGCAGGAAAACTTGAAGCAATTGAAACAGGCGTTTACAGTAACACCTATAAATTAAGAAGAAAATGTGAATCATTCATCATAAAGAAGACTATTGAATAAAAATCCTTTAACAAAGGAAATGTTTCTGAGACAAGTCTTTCTGTTAACACAGGAAAAGTTATAAAAGTGGAAGATATTTACAATCAATCAGTAGATATGCAGCCTTAGTTTCTGCTAGCTTGTGTTACTGAAGGTGTATCATGCTCTGTGTGAGTGGCTGTTTTCTTCAAAGGTATAGCCATGTATCCCAATAGCAGTGTATCATATCAGCCTTTTATCCAAACAGCACCAGGAAACAGAATAGACAACTACTTAAAAAGCAGCGGGGAGAAGTGTAGAGTAAACCACAACAATTTTGAGTGCTTCTTTATTTTTCTTTTTTCTCTCTTTTAATGACAAATCTACAATGTGAAAAGCACTTTGGTAGAATAGACAGAATATTGAAAATAAAGAATAGAAACATTGGTTTCAAACTCTAACTTCACCATTTCCTATCGTTGTGACTTTGGTACACTTCGTTAGTGTTGATACCTGGTTTTGTTCTTCTTCTGGGGTTCTTGGAAGACAAAACTGCCCAACTCTCTTGCAAATAGGACTAGTTCTACTCAGTAGATGAGGAGGGGAAGTAATGTGCATCACAAGAAGACTGAGGTCAGGAAGAGCCCCCTCAATGACCTGCTGTCTCTTTCTTCCCCTTTGAAAGCACATGAGTTACCCATTGGAGAATAGCTGCCCTGAGATCTACAATGGAGTCCAAATGAGCAAGAAATAAACATTCTATGTTAGGACACTGAGGTTTCCGGGTGTTTGCTCTTTAACATTAACCTGTCCTTTCCTGACAAATAGTGGCCTTGGGAAAGTCTTTGATCCCCCATGAGCCTCAGCTTTTTAAGTTGTAAAACGAGAATAACAACACTGTCCTTACAGGACTGTTGTGAAAATCAAAAAAGATAATAGATAAGGAGAGTTGTAAAGTTCTATCAAAATGGACATATTTCTTAAAGCTCTTACATTTTAGTAGAAGAAACAGAATTCATTGTATTTTAAGCAGACCCTCAGATTTCCCTGTTGATATAATAACTACCATTTGGCAAAGACCCACCATGTACTAGAACTTTATCTACATTTTGCTATTTAATTCTCCTCCAAAATCTTCTGATGTAGGTGTTATTATCCCCATTTTATAGGCAAAGAATATGAAGTTTAGAAGAATACAGCAAGTTGTTATGGTCACACAGTGATCAAATCAGGATACTAACTCTGGCCTGTCTAATACAAACATGTATCTCAAGTTAGAGTTAGCATATTATTTTGTAGCTAAAAAGTTAAAAACTATTTTCTGAGACTGTGTCTTCCTTTACATAATGCTTTAATCATTGCTATTAAAGAGCTGATTCATATTAATGAGTAATGTAATTTCCCTTTGGGTTCAATCCATGCTGGTGCATAGAAGACTAAATGCCAAATAGAAAGAGGTTGGAGACTTGATCATTGAACTAGATGAGCACAGGCTCTTTGAGCTACTGGGACAATTTCCTCCACATGAGTTCACTGCCATTTGTTCAGGGACCATCCCAAAGCAGGTATTTAAGAAAGAATAGCAATAGGCAAACATCATTAATTTAGATTAATATGGGAAACATTTGAATTAAGGCAAAATCTCCATTCTGGGGTATTATGTAAGAAATTCAGTTTTCTACTGGAAAGACCACTGGTCTTGGACTTTGAAGGTACGGGTTCATTTTCCAGTTCTGCCACATGGCAGAGGTGATGTGATGGCTGTTTATGTGACACTGAGTAAGTCATTTATCTTCTTCAAGATTCTCTTTCCCATTTGTAAAAAAGGATAGTTATTCCTGGTCATCCTGCATCAAAAAGTGGCTTTAAGGATCGATAAAATGAGGTAATGGAAGGGAAAATGCTTTGGAATCTTCTACAGGTTTAAAAAAAAATCCAACTTGAGAAGAGAAATAATGGTAGCAGCATCCTGGCTTTGTCACTTTCTAGTCCTGTGACTTAGGAGTGAGATTCCCTTTTCTGTTCCTATGTTTCCTCCTCAACAAAATGTAATAGGAGTAATAGAATGAGTCTTATTAATTTATTAAATAAGTAAGGATTCAATAAGATAATTCACATAAAATGTTTATAACAGTGCCTGGCAGTTAACCTTGATTGAAAGTTAACTACCATTATCATTATTATTTTTTTATTCTGTTTGCCTTGCTTGCTGTTTAGTAGTTTATTCTTACATGGAGACTTAAAGGACCTAAACTTTGAAAATAGGTAATTTTTCAAAATGCAAGAAGTATCTCTAAACTATGATCATAAAAGCAAGATGAGAGTACATGAACAAGGTCTGAAAGAATATTTGCACTTAGATGGCAGCTTTATAGATTTACTTCAAGTTTCAAATGGAATTTTAAATGTATGAAGAATAAATTGGCTTTCCTCTTTGTTTTATTTTTCTATTTCTTTAAACTTTATAATCACCTGGTAAATCAATTTAAAGAAATTCATCCTAAGTTGAGAGTAGAGTTCTGTGTCCCTTAGTTTATTCTCATCCAACTTTATTTTTTATTAATATACAACCTTATATTAGTTCAAAGTATACAACACAATGGTGCACAGTTACCCGTATTACAGTTACCTCACCCTCACCAGTACAGCTACTATCTGTCAACATAGAAGATGTTACAGAATCATTGGCTGTGTTCTCCATGCTGCCCTACCATCCCCATAAGCAACCTACACCATGATTAAGAATTTTTGTGCCCCTTTATCCCCCTCATCCTCCCCACCCACTCACCCCAAACCCTCCCCCTTGGCAACCACCAGTCCTTTCTCGGTGTCTAAGAGTCTACTGCTGTCCTGTTCATTCTGTTTTGCTTCACATTTATATTCCATATATAAGTGAAATCATATGGTATTTGTCTTTCTCCACCTGGCTTATATCACTAAGTGTAACACCCTCTAGATATATCCATGTTTTGCAAATGGCAGGGTTTATTTTCTTTTTATGGCTGAATGATATTCCATTATGTACACATACCACATCTTCTTTATACAATCACCTATTGATGGACACTTAGGTTTCTTCCATATCAATATGCTTGGCTCAAAGGTGAAACTCAGAAAACAGAGCTTTTTAGTCTCCCCAAGGTTGAAATGCAAAGCTTTTCTACCACTTGTTCTGCTCTTTTTCTCACCTCCCAAATACCAATTCTCAAACATAATAGGTACTTTATTCAGCATTGTTTCGTGTGCTTACTGTGTGCACAGCACCACCATTTAAAGGAAGGAGACTTTTGATTTAAAGGAAATCAAATCTCACTTGATTCTCATAATGACATATGGAGAGGGCAAGCCTCACTTTTATTTACAGTTCAGGGCTCTTAGACATAAAGAGGAGAGTCATTGATTAATGCAACAGAATGAGTAAGTAGAATGTTTGGGATTGGAGTTCAGGTCTCCTGACTTGGTATTTCCACTCCACCACATTGTATGGTCTGCCATCTTGGACCCCTGTAAGTGTACTCATGTTCCTAGTTATTCCTATGGATAGAAACTGGAGAACAGTGCTATGACTTAAGCTATTTGTCTGATTAACTAGATTAAACTTTCCTCCTGGATTTTTGTTGTTGCGATTAACTCACAAAGCAAGCCTTGTCTTTACTGACAATATACAGTTAACCTTTTGCTCATCCTTGATTTAGAAGAAGGCTGAATTATCAGAGCGCGATGCAAGAATTCTGTAGTAACAGTTCTTTCCTTTTCCTAATGCAACAGCAATGATAACAACCACTACAACCGTATCAGCTAATAATTCAGTGTGTGCTCACCTTATGCCAGGACGTATTCTAGGACTTTATATATATTAATGGATTTGATTCTCCCTATAACTCTGTGGTAGGTACTATCATTACTCCTATTTACAGGTGAAGAAACTAAGGCACAGAAAAGTTAGGTAACTTGCTGCAAGGCCATACATCTAGTTAAGTGGTAGAACTGGATACAATACAAGGTAGTTGAGCTATGAATTCTAAGCTCTTAAACATTTTGCTTTACTGCATTTACACGTAACAGATCTCCATCCATGTCATTTTCTTGCTCTGAAACCTCCAATGGCTTCCTGTTTCTTTTAAATTTCAAAATGCAAACTTTCGACCTTGGCATTTAGAGGGCTCCCTGGTATCAACCCAGTCCTTATTTCTCGCTGCATTTCTCAATACTCATCCTTTAGGAACAGCCTGGGTTTTGGAGTTGTAGATACATGTTTTTATAACTCAAGGCTGTCGTAATAACTATGAAAACATTGGACAAAATAATTTATCTTTCCAGGTATCTAAATATTGAGTATAATAAAACTTGCCTCAATAGGTAAATGAAATAATTCAGGTAAATGCCTAATACAAGGTCTGACATAGAGGTATTCAATGTTATTTTAAAAATATTTAGTTATCCTCCAGCTAAAACTAATCTCCCTCACAGTTTTCTATCTTCTTGCCTTTGCTTATGTTTCCCCTCCACCTTGAATGATTTTCATCATACCTGTAGCTAACCAATCCTTCAAGGCCTCTTTTAAGGCCAGCTTCTATAGGAAGTCATTTCTGATCCCCTTGTTCCCCGGCTGCCTTATTCTATTTGAACCCTAATACAGTTTGGTACACCATGCTTAATATGCATCATATTTGGCCTTGTGTTGGAGTATATGTGTATCTAGTCCATACTCCCTACTGGAATGTAAACACTTTGAGCAGGGGTCATGTCTCTCTTCTCTCTGTCATCCTCATGTCATGGGAGAAGCATTGGGTTTGGACACATGGTAACTGCTGGCTTAAGTGAATCATATCATCAAAAGCTTGAAATTTCCTGTTATCCATACTATAATCCTCAGACCAAGGAAAGGGAAGGGAACTCTTTATGTGTCATGTATGCTGCTTTATATACCTCATTTTAAAAAGTATTTACAACAATCATATGAGATAATCATTATTATTCTCATTTTACAGATAAAAAACTTACACCCAAAAGGATAAGTAACTTGCTTAAGGTGGTTATATAGTTAGATGTTTCATGGATTTGAACCCATAACCAACTTTCTGCTACACTAGTGTTATTTCTGTTTATGAAAAAAAGAGACACCATCTGATCTACTAGCCTGTGGCAGAGTCATTGAAAATCAACTATAACACATTATCTCACTGACGCCTACATTTTACAGATGAGGAAACTCTGATCCAGAAGGAGTAAGAGGCCACCTCAGCTGACAGAGTCACACTAGGTCTGGGTTCCAAGCCAGCTCTAGAAATAACATGAGCAACTTCTTCACGAACATATCTCCCTGGGCAAGTGAAACAAAAGCAAAAATGAACGAGTGGGACTATATCAAACTAAAAAGCTTCTGTACAGCAAAGGACACCATCAACAGAACAAAAAGGCATCCTACAGTATGGGAGAATATATTCATAAATGACAGGTCCGATAAAGGGTTGACATCCAAAATATATAAAGAGCTCATACAACTCAACAAACAAAAAGCAAATAATCCAATTAAAAAATGGACATAGGATCTGAACAGACACTTCTCCAAAGAAGAAATTCAGATGGCCAACAGGCAAATGAAAAGATGCTCCACATCGCTAATCATCAGAGAAATGCAAATTAAAACCACAATGAGATATCACCTCACACCAGTTAGGATGGCCACCATGCAAAAGACAAACAACAACAAATGTTGGCAAGGATGTGGAGAAAGGGGAACCCTGCTACACTGCTGGTGGGAATGTAAGCTAGTTCAGCCCTTGTGGAAAGCAGTATGGAGATTCCTCAAAAAACTAAAAATAGAAATTCCATTTGACCCAGGAATTCCACTCCTAGGAATTTACCCTAAGAATGCAGCAGCCCAGTTTCAAAAAGACATATGTACCCCTATGTTTATGCAGCACTATTTACAATAGCCAAGAAATGGAAGCAACCTAAGTGTCCATCAGTAGATGAATGGATAAAGAAGATGTGGTACATATATACAATGGCATATTATTCAGCCATAAGAAGAAAACAAATCCTACCATTTGCAATAACATGGATGGAGCTAGAGGGTATTATGCTCAGTGAAATAAGCCAGGTGCAGAAAGACAAGTATCAAATGACTTCACTCATCTGTGGAGTATATGAACAAAGAAAAAACTGAGGGAACAAAACAGCAGCAGACTCACAGAACCCAAGAATGGGCTAACATTTACCAAAGAGAAAGGGACTGGGGAGGGTGGATGGGAAGGGAGGGAGAAGGGGAGTAAGGGGCATTAAGATTAGCACATATAATGTATCGGTGGAGGGAGCAGGGGGAAGACATACAACACAGAGAAGACAAGTAGTGATTCTATAGCATCTTACTACACTGATGGACAGTAACTGTAATGAGGTGTGTGGTGGGGACTTGGTAATAGGGGGAGTATAGTAACCATTATGTTGCTCATGTAATTGTATATTAATGATACCAAAATAAAAAAAATAATAATAATTTTTAGGAGACTCAGATCCCTCTCCCACTGTGGGCCAAGAAAATGTGCTTTTCTTTTGAAATTCTGGTCCTCCACCTGGGCTGTCAGCCTGTCACCTTCATAATCAGAGCCTACCTTATTTTCGTTAGTGAGATAACACTACTAATTTTTCTCTTAGTAGCCACACTGGAGGTCATAGATGCTGAGCCCAATCTATGTTTAGTTTCTCATTGTAAATGTTGGATCAGAAGTACATCTGGTTATCTTTCTGAGATTACATAATAGTAATGTTACCACTTGTCATTTATGAAACTTCTAACTTTTCAAAAAATATCCTTTCATATTTTGTGTATCTTTGTAGAAGAGATTGAAGGATTATATCAGACAATCCCAAAGCTCTTTTAATTCTGAAGCTCTTATTCTGTAATTCTGATGCTCACAATTTAATTTTACATTTTATCTTTATTTGTGTGTCTCTGATTATTGGTTATACTTTACATTCCAGGAGCATGGAGGTTATGTCTGTTTTTGCTCAACATTGTATCCCCAGAACCTTCACATAATAGGTACTCAAAATATTTGTTGACTGAATGAAGAATTATGTGATGTTGCAAGGTGGTTATCAACTCGATTTGATACATTACTAAATCAAAGCCAAGAAGAAAAGTGACTTGTTTAAGTGCAATCATTCAGTAGCATAGCCATCTTAACACCCATATCCCCTAGCTCTCAGGTTGTTGGCATGAGCAGGTAAAGTAATGAAATTCTGAATCCTATGGTCTAATTCATGTCTATTCTTAAGGCTATTACTAGTTGTGAGAATTAATTAAACTCTTAAATGCTTATCTAATAATAAATGACTCCTTTAAGAAATAATAAAATGCAATAGCAAGAATTTAAAAGCAATTATCAATAACTTTTTTCCTCCCATAAGTACCTGAGTTCTCAATTCAGTCTCATCTAGTTTCCAACTCTAGTCTTGGAGAAAATTTTTATTGAATCTTGGTGATTGGGGCAGAAGTAATTGAATAGGCAGCAGCATCCCACACTCACCAGAATTAAAAAAGAATGAAAATAAGAAGTGTTAACGAAGTTGTAGAACAATAGAGCTCTCAGACGCTCTTATCAAGAATCCATAGAACCACTTAGGGAAACAAACTGTACCTGTTGAAACGCAACAGATACAAACCCTACAATCCAGCAATTCCACTCCTGGTTATATGCCAATAGAAATATATACATATCGTCATGAAAAGGCTACAAGGATAGTCATAGTACACTATATGTAATTGACTAAAGCTGGAAGTTACTTTAAGGTTCAATATTAAAATAAACAAGAGTATATTAATACAGTGGTATATTGTTCAGTGATGAGAATTACAACTTTAAAAGCATCCACCAATATGGATGAATCTTCATAATGCTGATGGAAAGAAGCCAGACAGGAAAGAGTATGTTGTATGATTCCATTTTCATGAAGTGCCAAAAAAGTCAAAACTAATCTCTGGTGTTAGAGGTCAGGATACAGGTTATACTTCGGGGAGTTATTTGGATTAGAGCACAAGGTGGAAAGTGGTTCTGGGATGCTGGTAATAACCCTGCTGGAAAGCTGGATGCTGATAATATAATACTGTGCTTCTTAATCTGAATGCTGGTTACATGATTGTGCTCATTTTTTGAAAACCTAGTGGCCTGCATATTTATTATAAGTGAACTTTTTGGCATATATTTTGTATTTTACTTAAAAGTTAAAAAAAACCCAGCAGTTTCCTAACAAAGTCTAGATCAAAACTCTTTAGATAGTTTAAGTGGTACAGCAAAACAGAAGACTGTAGGTACAAAGCTAAAAAGGTGTTGGTGTGAGTGGGGGCTCACATCCATCTGGGGACTCAGCATCCCCCCTGCCCCACCCCATCTTGTGATACCATCATCTCAGCGTGTGGCTTCCATTTGTCCTGTGACAAGAGAAGAGGCACATTGATTCCTAAGTTCCTCAGCTTGGATGTGACACATACAATTTTTCCTCAAAATCCATTGGCCAAAATTAGTCCCATGACCTCAGCCAAACTGTAAGTGAGTCTGGGAAATGCAGGGGAGCACATGGATATTTGAGGATCATTGATTGGCTCTGCCAGGAGATGGATCTGTGGTGTAGCCTGTATCTCAGGTGATGTGAGAGATTTGGTTATAGGTGTCTCTTATTCATGCTAAGTAGTGAAGGATTTCCTTGGAGCCTGAGGAACAGTGATGAAAAAGAGGAACAAGTATGTGCAGAAAGGGAACTTACTATTTGCCAGGCACTGTATATACTGATTCAGTTGTCTATTACTGTGTAACAAACCACTCCAAAATTCAGTGAGCTAAAATAAGAGCGACTTGTTATTTCTCATGACTCTGTGGGTTGAGTAGGTTTAGGTGGGCAGTTCTAGTTGCACATGGCTTCTGTCAGGTGGCTGTGATCAGATTCAGCCGGTACTGGGAACATCCAAGATGGTTCGCTCCTATGTCTGGGAGTTGGTACTAGCTCATGGCTGAGAAATAGGCCCAGCTTGGATGCTAACATAACTGGGCCTCTCTTTTTCTCCCTGTTATCTTCATGTGACTTTCCCATGTGACATCTCCAGCAGGGTTGCTGGACTTTTTACATGTGGCTTAATGCATCCAAGAGTGCAGAAGTGGAAGCTGCCAGACCTTCTTAAGTATGAGGTAGCTCTACGGCTGGCACACCGTCTCTTTTGTTACATTCTGTTAAGTAAATGCCTGTCACAGAGCCAGTCTAGATTCAGAAGAAGGGACCTACACAGGGCATGAACGTGGGGAGGTATGGTCTGCTGGGGTCATCTGTGCAACAGACCAGAAGTTGGTGAACTGTGGCCCTCAGGTCAAATCCAGCTTATCTGTTTTTCTATGGCTCTGAAGAAAAAATGATTTTTACAGATAGATATTTGCAATTGATTTGATTATAGGCAACAGTAGCTTTGAACACCAATTTAGTGAAATATTATTCCCCACCAAAATTCCATTCTGTTCATTACTAAATCTACATTACAAAGAAAGAAACTCAGTTTATTATTATTATATTTTACATTTCACTAATATGGATTTTGTGGAAATTCATTTTCTCTCTTGTTACATAAGTATCTATATAATATATTTGAGTTTTGCCTCTATCTAGCCCTTTACAGAAAATGTTTGCCAACCCCTATAATAGATATCATACAGACACTAAATTTTTTCCTTATCATATCCCTGGCAGAGATAGATTATTATGTATTATTTTTATTATGTATCCCCATTTTTCAATAAGGAAACAGAGGATCATGACTTACATCGAATGACTCTTAAATAGCAGACCTGGGAATCTCTTATGATTGGCTTTGGTTTGATGTTGATGATTCTCTTATTGTGCTCCACATGCTGCCTTCTTCTCTGATGCATGTTAAGGGGCAAAGACAGTCCTATCAGTTCCTGAGTCTAGGCTTGCTGTCAATCTTTGTCCTGTGCGTGAGTGTCTGTGGGAGGCCTCAGCCATTTTACCCATACCATTCTTCCCTGCAGTGAAATCTAGTATCTTTTTTCTCTCCTTCTATATCCATAACCTGTCATCTAGACCATTTTTCAGAGGAAGAAATTGAGGCTAGGGAGTTTCAGTGGCTTCCCAAGTTGTTGTAGTTTTTCTCCAAGAAGATACCGGGAGAAGTACTCTTCTCAGATTTGCCTTTTTTCCTTGTGAACATTTCCAGATACTGACCCAAATGTGAACATTTTTTTTTTAAATAATTATTTTTTATTGAAGGGTAGTTGACGCACAGTATTACATTACATTAGTTTCAAGCGTACAACACAATGGTAAAACATTTATATACATAATTCTAGGTTCCAGCTATCACCCTACCAAGCTGTTACAATATCTTGACTATATTCCTTATGCTATACATTACATCCCGGTTACTTATTTATTTTACTATTGGAAGTCTGTCCTTTTTTTTTTTTTTTTTTTTTGTGAGGGCATCTCTCATATTTATTGATCAAATGGTTGTTAACGACAATAAAATTCTGTATAGGGGAGTCAATGCTCAATGCACAATCATTAATCCACCCCAAGCCTAATTTTCGTCAGTCTCCAATCTTCTGAGGCAAAACGAACAAGTTCTTACATGTAGAACAAATTCTTACATAATGAATAAGTTACATAGTGAACAGTACAAGGGCAGTCATCACAGAAACTTTCGGTTTTGCTCATGCATTATGAACTATAAACAATCAGTTCAAATATGAATACTCATTTGGTTTTTATACTTGATTTATATGTGGATACCACATTTCTCTCTTTATTATTATTATTTTTAATAAAATGCTGAAGTGGTAGGTAGATACAAGATAAAGGTAGAAAACATAGTTTAGTGTTGTAAGAGAGCAAATGTAGATGATCACGTGTGTGCCTGTAGACTATGTGTTAATCCAAGCTAGACAAGGGCAATAAAACATCCACGTATGCAGAAGATTTCTCTCAGAACAGGGGGGGTGAGGTTCTAAGCCTCACCTCTGTTGATCCCCAATTTCTCACCTGATGGCCCCCCTGCGACTGTGCCTGTCTTAGGTTGTTCCTCCCTTGAGGAATCTTACCCATCTCTGGCTAACCAGTCATCTTCCGGGGCCATACAGGGAAATGTGAAGTTGGTAAGTGAGAGGGAAGCCTTATTGTTTGAAAAGGTTACCTTTTTACTTCTTTGCATATTTATGCCCTGTGGCTTCTATGCCCAGCATTTGTCTTGAGGTATCTTTACCACTTGGAAGAATTATGATACTCGGTAAATTTGATATGAGGCACGAATTCTATTTAAGGGTTGTAATTAGGAAGGAAGAAGAAAAGCTATAGAAGTAGCAGGCGGAAGAAAACATGGGAAGATTGATTATTTCTTTGACATATCTTCTTGTAGAGTAACTTCAGCATGTATAGGTTTTAAGCTACTACTTAAATTGTGCACACACATTAACATAATAGGAGTATAGTTACATAACCAAAGCATATCTGTAATTACCAGCCATCTCCAGTGAAACCAAGAAAACCAGTTAGGCACCTTAGGCATTTGTGAAAACTTATCTATGATATGGTGGATATTGTGCAACTGAACTTGAACAGTCTGAGAGAAATCAGACAAATTAAAACAACCCATTCCTGGGGACTGTTCACATGCCATATGTTCTTTTAACAGTAAATAGTCTGTAGTTGTAAGACTTTGGAGCGCTACAATTTGCACTTCTCCAAATTCTTGGTTGAGTTCCAACAGTATAGATCCAGTCAAATTTGTTGTTTTACTGTATACACAGGTCAGCTTAGATATCTCCTTCCTCATTCCCATGGCAAGTCCAGGAACTGGTGGGATGAGTGCATCTACAGCTGTAGCAGTGCATGGATCTTTGTTGGGGTTTTTTGATGATCATCTTCTGGCATGAGTCTTCCAGAGAGTGCAGATGTTGGAAGTTCTTTTTCATATCGTATCTTAGTTCATTTTCGGGGTAGCCCAATTAGGCTTTGATCCTCTGTATAAACACAAACAGACCCTTTGCCTACACTTTTATATGCCCTTTATACCCTTGTGTAGAACTCGTTGGAGGTTACCACACAGGAACTGCCCTTTTTTTTTTTTTTTTTGCTTTGTTTTTGGTATCACTAATCTACACTTACATGATGAATATTATGTTTACTAGGCTCTCCCCTATACCAGGTCTCCCCTATAAACCCCTTTACAGTCACTGTCCATCAGCATAGCAAAATGTTATAGAATCAGTACTTGCCTTCTCTGTGTTGTATAGCCCTCCCTTTTTTCCTACCCCCCCCATGCATGTTAATCTTAATACCCCCCTACTTCTCCCCCCCTTATCCCTCCCTACCCACCCATCCTCCCCAGTCCCTTTCCCTTTGGTACCTGTTAGTCCATTCTTGAGTTCTGTGATTCTGCTGCTGTTTTGTTTCTTCAGTTTTTCCTTTGTTCTTATATTCCACAGATAAGTGAAATCATTTGGTATTTCTCTTTCTCCGCTTGGCTTGTTTCACTGAGCATAATACCCTCCAGCTCCATCCATGTTGCTGCAAATGATTGGATTTGCCCTTTTCTTATGGCTGAGTAGTATTCCATTGTGTATATGTACCACATCTTCTTTATCCATTCATCTATCGATGGACATTTAGGTTGCTTCCAATTCTTGGCTATTGTAAATAGTGCTGCAGTAAACATAGGGGTGCATCTGTCTTTCTCAAACTTGATTGCTGCGTTCTTAGGGTAAATTCCTAGGAGTGGAATTCCTGGGTCAAATGGTAAGTCTGTTTTGAGCATTTTGATGTACCTCCATACTGCTTTCCACAATGGTTGAACTAACTTACATTCCCACCAGCAGTGTAGGAGGGTTCCCCTTTCTCCACAGCCTCACCAACATTTGTTGTTTTTTGTCTTTTGGATGGCAGCCATCCTTACTGGTGTGAGGTGATACCTCATTGTAGTTTTAATTTGCATTTCTCTGATAATTAGCGATGTGGAGCATCTTTTCATGTGTCTGTTGGCCATCTGTATTTCTTTTTTGGAGAACTGTCTGTTCAGTTCCTCTGCCCATTTTTTAATTGGGTTATTTGTTTTTTGTTTGTTGAGGCGTGTGAGCTCTTTATATATTCTGGACGTCAAGCCTTTATCGGATGTGTCATTTTCAAATATATTCTCCCATACTGTAGGGATCCTTCTTGTTCTATTGATGGTGTCTTTTGCTGTACAGAAGCTTTTCAGCTTAATATAGTCCCACTTACTCATTTTTGCTGTTGTTTTCCTTGCCCGGGGAGATATGTTCAAGAAGAGGTCACTCATGTTTATGTCTAAGAGGTTTTTGCCTATGTTTTCTTCCAAGAGTTTAATGGTGTCATGGCTTACATTCAGGTCTTTGATCCATTTTGAGTTTACTTTTGTATATGGGGTTAGACAATGGTCCAGTTTCATTCTCCTACATGTAGCTGTCCAGTTTTGCCAGCACCACCTGTTGAAGAGACTGTCATTTCGCCATTGTATGTCCATGGCTCCTTTATCAAATATTAATTGACCATATATGTCTGGGTTAATGTCTGGATTCTCTAGTCTGTTCCATTGGTCTGTGGCTCTGCTCTTGTGCCAGTACCAAATTGTCTTGATTACTATGGCTTTATAGTAGAGCTTGAAGTTGGGGAGTGAGATCCCCCCTACGTTATTCTTCTTTCTCAGGATTGCTTTGGCTATTTGGGGTCTTTGGTGTTTCCATATGAATTTTTGAATTATTTGTTCCAGTTCATTGAAGAATGTTGCTGGTAGTTTCATAGGGATTGCATCAAATCTGTATATTGCTTTGGGCAGGATGGCCATTTTGACGATATTAATTCTTCCTAGCCACGAGCATGGGATGAGTTTCCATCTGTTAGTGTCCCCTTTAATTTCTCTTAAGAGTGACTTGTAGTTTTCAGAGTAGAAGTCTTTCACTTCTTTGGTTAGGTTTATTCCTAGGTATTTTATTTTTTTGGATGCAATTGTGAATGGAGTTGTTTTCCTGATTTCTCTTTCTGTTGGTTCATTGTTAGTATATAGGAAAGCCGCAGATTTCTGTGTGTTGATTTTGTATCCTGCAACTTTGCTGTATTCCGATATCAGTTCTAGTAGTTTTGGGGTGGAGTCTTTAGGGTTTTTTTATGTACAGTATCATGTCATCTGCAAATAGTCACAGTTTAACTTCTTCTTTACCAATCTGGATTCCTTGTATTTCTTTATTTTGTCTGATTGCCGTGGCTAGGACCTCCAGTACTATGTTAAATAACAGTGGAGAGAGTGGGCATCCCTGTCTAGTTCCCGATCTCAGAGGAAATGCTTTCAGCTTCTCACTGTTCAATATAATGTTGGCTGTGGGTTTATCATAGATGGCCTTTATTATGTTGAGGTACTTGCCCTCTATTCCCATTTTGCTGAGAGTTTTTAACATGAATGGATGTTGAACTTTGTCAAATGCTTTTTCAGCATCTATGGAGATGATCATGTGGTTTTTGTCTTTCTTTTTGTTGATGTGGTGGATGATGTTGATGGACTTTCGAATGTTGTACCATCCTTGCATCCCTGGGATGAATCCCACTTGGTCATGGTGTATGATCCTTTTGATGTATTTTTGAATTCGGTTTGCTAATATTTTGTTGAGTATTTTTGCATCTACGTTCATCAGGGATATTGGTCTGTAGTTTTCTTTTTTGGTGGTGTCTTTGCCTGGTTTTGGTATTAGGGTGATGTTAGCTTCATAGAATGAGTTTGGGAGTATCCCCTCCTCCTCTATTTTTTGGAAAACTTTAAGGAGAATGGGTATTATGTCTTCCCTGTATGTCTGATAAAATTCCGAGGTAAATCCATGTGGCCCGGGGGTTTTGTTCTTTGGTAGTTTTTTGATTACCGCTTCAATTTCGTTGCTGGTAATTGGTCTGTTTAGATTTTCTGTTTCTTCCTAGTTCAATCTTGGAAGGTTATATTTTTCTAGGAAGTTGTCCATTTCTCCTAAGTTTCCCAGCTTGTTAGCATATAGGTTTTCATAGTATTCTCCAATAATTCTTTGCATTTCCGTGGGGTCCGTCGTGATTTTTCCTTTCTCTTTTCTGATACTGTTGATTTGTGTTGACTCTCTTTTCTTCTTAATAAGTCTGGCTAGAGGCTTATCTATTTTGTTTATTTTCTCGAAGAACCAGCTCTTGGTTTCATTGATTTTTGCTATTGTTTTATTCTTCTCAATTTTATTTATTTCTTCTCTGATCTTTATTATGTCCCTCCTTCTGCTGACCTTAGGCCTCATCTGTTCTTCTTTTTCCAATTTCGATAATTGTGACATTAGACCATTCATTTGGGATTGCTCTTCCTTTTTTAAATATGCTTGGATTGCTATATACTTTCCTCTTAAGACTGCTTTTGCTGTGTCCCACAGAAGTTGGGGCTTAGTGTTGTTGTTGTCATTTGTTTCCATATATTGCTGGATCTCCATTTTGATTTGGTCATTGATCCATTGATTATTTAGGAGCGTGTTGTTAAGCCTCCATGTTTTTGTGAGCCTCTTTGCTTTCTTTGTACAGTTTATTTCTAGTTTTATGCCTTTGTGGACTGAAAAGTTGGTTGGTAGGATTTCAATCTTTTGGAATTTTCTGAGGCTCTTTTTGTGGCCTAGTATGTGGTCTATTCTGGAGAATGTTCCATGTGCACTTGAGAAGAATGTATATCCCGCTGCTTTTGGATGTAGAGTTCTATAGATGTCTATTAGGTCCATCTGCTCTACCGTGTTGTTCAGTGCTTCCGTGTCCTTACTTATTTTCTGCCCAGTGGATCTATCCTTTGGGGTGAGTGGTGTGTTGAAGTCTCCTAGAATGAATGCATTGCAGTCTATATCCCCCTTTAGTTCTGTTAGTATTTGTTTCACATATGCTGGTGCTCCTGTGTTGGGTGCATATATATTTAGAATGGTTATATCCTCTTGTTTGACTGAGCACTTCATCATTATGTGGTGTCCTTCTTTATCTCTTGTTACTTTCTTTCTTTTGAAGTCTATTTTGTCTGATATTAGTACTGCAACCCCTGCTTTCTTCTCACTGTTGTTTGCTTGAAATATGTTTTTCCATCCCTTGACTTTTAGTCTGTACATGTCTTTGGGTTTGAGGTGAGTTTCTTGTAAGCAGCATATAGATGGGTCTTGCTTTTTTATCCATTCTGTTACTCTGTGTCTTTTGATTGGTGCATTCAACCCATTAACATTTAGGGTGACTATTGAAAGATATGTACTTATTGCCATTGCAGGCTTTAAATTCGTGGTTACCAAAGGTTCAAGGTTAGCCTCTTTAGTATCTTACTGCCTAACTTAGCTCGCTTATTGAGCTGTTATATACACTGTCTGGAGATTCTTTTCTTCTCTCCCTTCTTGTTCCTCCTCCTCGATTCTTCATATGTTGTGTGTTTTGTGCTGTGCTCTTTCTAGGAGTGCTCCCATCTAGAGCAGTCCCTGTAAGATGTTCTGTAGAGGTGGTTTGTGGAAAGCAAATTCCCTCAGCTTTTGTTTGGGAATTGTTTAATCCCACCGTCATATTTGAATGATAGTCGTGCTGGATACAGTATCCTTGGTTCAAGGCCCTTCTGTTTCATTGTATTAAATATATCATGCCATTCTCTTCTGGCCTGTAGGGTTTCTGTTGAGATATCTGATGTTAGCCTGATGGGTTTCCCTTTATAGGTGACCTTTTTCTCTCTAGCTGCCTTTAACACTCTTTCCTTGTCCTTGATCTTTGCCATTTTAATTATTATGTGTCTTGGTGTTGCCCTTCTTGGATCCTTTCTGTTGGGGGTTCTGTGTATTTCCGTGGTCTGTTCGATTACTTCCTCCACCAGTGTGGAGAAGTTTTCAGCAATTATTTCTTCTAAGATACTTTCCATCTCTTTTCCTCTCTCTTCTTCTTCTGGGACCCCTATAATACGGATATTGTTCCTTTTGGATTGGTCACACAGTTCTCTTAATATTGTTTCATTCCTGGAGATCCTTTTGTCTCTCTCTATGTCAGCTTCTATGCGTTCCTGTTCTCTGATTTCAGTTCCATCAATGGCCTCTTGCATTCTATGCATTCTGCTTATAAACCCTTCCAGAGTTTGTTTCATTTCTGCGATCTCCTTTCTGGCATCTGTGATCTCCTTCCAGACTTCATCCCATTTCTCTTGCGTATTTCTCTGCATCTCTGTCAGCAAGTTTATGATTCTTATTTTGAATTCTTTTTCAGGAAGACTGGTTAGGTCTGTCTCCTTCTCTGGTGTTGTCTCTGTGATCTTTGTCTGTCTGTAGCTTTGCCTTTTCATGGTGATAGGAATAGTCTG
Source organism: Manis pentadactyla (assembly GCF_030020395.1). Lineage (NCBI taxonomy): Eukaryota > Metazoa > Chordata > Mammalia > Pholidota > Manidae > Manis > Manis pentadactyla. The sequence goes on along the minus strand of NC_080022.1, from coordinate 39,139,954 downwards.
CAGAACTGGGACGAGTGACGGCTGGAAGGACTTCCTTTCTTGTTGGTTTGTGGCCCTCCTCTACTGGGAGAACGGCGACCTCTAGTGGCTTTTGCTGGGCAGCTTTGCGCAGACAGGGTTTCTGCTTCCTGCCCGGCTGCTATGGAGTTAATCTCCGCTGTTGCTGTGGGCGTGGCCTGGCTCGGGCAGCTACTCCAAAATGGTGGAGTCGCGTTGGAGCAGGAGCTGCTGAGAGGCTATTTATCTCTGTAAGGGGCCTCCCTGCTCCCTGCAGCCCAGGGGTTACGGTGCCCAGAGATCCCGGATTCCCTACCTCTGGATTAACTGACCCGCCCTTTAAGACTTCCAAAAAGCACCCGCCAAAAAAAAACGACCACCAAAAAAAAAAAAATTTTTTTAATTAAAAAAAAAAAAAGTTTTTAATTAAAAAAAAAAAGGTGGTTGTTCGTTTTTCTTTATTCTCCGGTGCCAGCCTCAGGCCTCTGCTCACCGGTCTTTCTGCCCTGTTTCCCTAGTATTGGGGTCTCTATCCCTTTAAGACTTCCAAAAAGCGCTCGCCAAAACAAAACAGCAAAAAAGCAAAAAAAAAATGGTCGCTCGCTTTTCTTATGTCCTCTGGTGCCCAGCCTCCAGTGCCCGCTCACTGTTCTTGCTGCCCTGTTTTCCTAGTATCGAGCGCCCTGCACTCTGGCCCGGATGGCTGGGGCTGGGTGTTCGGCAGTCCTGGGCTCCGTCTCCCTTCCGCTCTGCCTGCTCTTCTCCCGCCGGGAGCTGGGGGGAGGGGCGCTCGTCTCCCGCGGGGCCGGGGCTTGTATCTTACCCCCTTTACGAGGCGCTGGGTTCTTGCAGGTGTGGATGTGGTCTGGATGTTGTCCTGTGTCCTCTGGTCTTTATTCTAGGAAGGGTTGTCTTTGTTATATTTTCATAGATATATGTGGTTTTGGGAGGAGATTTCCGCTGCTCTACTCACGCCGCCATCTTCCACCCCTCTCTCAAATGTGAACATTTTTATCCTTGATTTTTTTTATTCATAGAGTAGGGCTAATTATTCTTGCCCTGATTTTATCATTGTGAAGATCAAAGGAAAAAGTTTGTATGAAAAACATTTGAAAATCATTAAACCCTCTATCACTGTATATTATTGCCATGATTGTTACTGTTGTTATAATTAGCTTTATTTTTGGAAATCGTTATACTTGGTCACTAATCAAAATAATGGCGTAATGATCTCCAACCTGTTTTTCCTCTGAAATCAAAGATCCTGTTCATGGATCAGAGGCAACCATGGTCTCTCCTGCCATTCATGCTTTAAGGCCTTCCATGTTGGGAGATCAGCACAGGATTTCTTGGTGCTACATACAATCTTATGTGATTACAGATACTGAGTAGGCTAATGCAATCCTGTAATGAGATGTTATTGTGCTAAGGGGGACTATACCTCCTTCCCCTGATCACAGATGTGAGTTGACTTCTGAGAATGTATACACTGAGGAGAGAATAGACCTCTAATTAAGTAAATAAATTTAACTCCTTGAAAATTATATTTTAATAAGACAATTCATACCACAAAAATGACAATTAAAGTATATTAAAGTTTCAATAAAAATCTCAAAGTGAGAATGTTCACCATGTTAATGATGAAGCCAGGAATAGATGCACAGACTCAAAAGTCATAGCTCATTTACTCTAGTATGTCTCTTAGCACTGGGAGCTTATGCTTGGATTTCCGTGTGGGCTTCTGTGGATTTTATTTTGTTAAGATTTTGGTGAACGTTATGAGAAAATGAACTTCCTTAATTAAAATACACTCTGAACTGTCCTGTAAAAAGTGAAGTTAGGACAGAGCAAGCTCAGGAGGGAGGGGAGCAGGGCTAGAATGGTTAGCCTGCTGCCCAAACTCTTATCTGCACCTACCCAGTCCCTCCCTCTGATCCTTGCTACCATCAGAGGAATGTTGTCACCTCCCCATTCCAAACTTCAGTACCCATACAAACGCCTTTGCTTGGGTCTTTAAAAAAAGAGCTGTGGCAACCTAACATTTTTGAAATAAACTTTTTTTACTTACTAAAAGAGCAATTTATTTAAGCAAAATGAAGTGGAGTTGATTTAAACAAAATTCATGGAATTGATTTGTCAAATGATACAGAGATATGTCAAAATTCATAAAGTTAAATTTGGGAAACATAGTGACCGTGCAGGATCTTGGAGGAGGGTATCCCTGTCCATGTCTCAGTGTCGTCTCTTGCTGCTGGGCCCCTTCTCTTGTTCTCTCTTCACCCTGGTCTTGCTTCCTTGACCCATGCCGCCTCTTGGTTCACGGACTCTGCATGCTGCTGCTTCTACCTGCAAAGCTTTCTTACCACCTCTACAAATACATCTTTGTCTGTTGTTCCCACGCAACTTTCAGACCTCAGGGAAGTGGCACTTTTTGGGAGAAACCTGGCTCCACATTCTAAAATTATCCCACTGTTATATCCTCTCAAATCATCCTGCATTTTCCCTTAAATATTGCCACTTATATGTGTACGAGTATATGATTCTCTCTCTCTTCTCTCTATAGTGTGTGCCTTACAAGGTCAAAGGCCATGTTTTTCCTCACATTGTAACTAGTGCCTGACACAGTCCATAGCACAAAGTAGGCAGTCAGTAAATGTGTTGAATGAGTAGAAAGAAAATGATTTAAAAAAATCCATAGGCTACCAAACAGCTGAATTTCTAAAGGAAATTTATAATCCCAAAAGAAATACACCATCCTTGCAAGTGTCATCTTCACCTTTTTTTAGAGAAAAATATCACTATCAACATCCTTTTTTTTTTCCAGAGTGATGTTAACTTGTATCTGCTCAAATAAAATAACCTTCATCATAGGGACAAACTCATTGAGCAGGAGCAGTCTATTCATTTGTTGGTAGAAATTGCAAAGAGAGAAAGAGGCTGTTCCTGGGCCTATGCATTCAGTAACTCTGGTAACAGGGCTTCCTCAACATGCTGGACAGTGTCCTAAATCTCACAGCTACACAGAGACAAGTGTTCTACTCTAGATCTCTAGGTCATATTCTGACCAGCAGAGGTCACGCTGGCTAGGATCAAGGTTCAGAAAGTAAAAACTGGTTATATGGTTCTAACACTCTTCTCCATGATTTGCTCTCCTTCCAGACTCACAGAACTACCCAGCTTCATGTGCTCAGTCATCATTGTTGCCTGTTTGCCCCTCTTCTATGCCTCAGTTCTAGGTAGTAAGATGTCTTTTCCTTTTATATCAACTTGTTTCTGATTAATTCTTTTTAGTTTTCATTTGTTCTTGAGATGTCCTTCCTTCTGAGGTTCAAAGATATCCTTTAAAGCTGAGGTTGCCATCCCTGCCTCATTCCCAGAAGTACATCTCTCATCAATTTCTCTTTAATATAACTAAAATTTTCCAAGCAACTCTCATTTAAGAGGATTGGGATAATTGAAGGGATGCTTTGTTTACTGAGAATCTACAGTTTGTATTGGGTCAAATTCTTGGTGCGTGGAAAGGGGGAAAGGTGGAAAACATTTTGCAAATAATCAGTGTTTGAGCATGAATATCATTTTTTCATTTTAAAGCTACATGATCAAGCCTGTTAATGCCAGTTGCTAATGTATCTTCTTAGGAACTTTTTCCTTTCATTGTCCTTATGGTTCCCTGCCTGCCTCCAGGATCTGCCTTCTCTAGTGACCCACCCCACTTTCCCTACTCTTAATTACCTTCATGTTTTTCCATAAAAATAAAGGACAAGCTTGGATTCAATAGACATGATGAACTGGTTTCCAATGATGCTTTTCATATATAGGAGTGTGTTCATCTCTCTGAGTCTCAGTTACTTCTGTAAAATAGTGATAGTAACTACTTCAGAAAACTGTGGTGAACATTAAATATATGTACAGTGCTTAGTATAATGCTTGATATATATATAGTAAGAGCTCAAAAAATATATACCTGCTTTTCTGAGCTTCCATGGCACTGTGGTTCTGTGTACTTGCACAGTTCAATCATATATAATATTCGGGGAAATAGAGCTGATGAATCCTATGAGGGATGTAGGCCTTATTTAAAAGCTCTGCCTTCCTTGGGAAACCTCAAATCTACTCACTTAAGAGTCACTCATATAGTGATGGGGTCTTGAAGTCTGATAATCCTACCAATACAGTGACTAAGCCTGCGTGTGGTAAAGTGAGCACAGATGCCATTGCAGGAGAGTCCTTTAGGAATTCAGAGCTGTTTTGATTAGAAAGCAATATTGCATATTGGAAAGAGCATGAGCTTTGGCATCAGGCAGATCTGCATTTTAGTCTGGTTCTGCCACCTAGGAGGAGCTCAATAAATGGTAGCTTTTGTTATAGAAAATTTGTTTTCACAAGAGATTCAATTAATTTAACTAAGCCAGGCTTTTCTAGGAAGGTTTCACCAGAGGTTCATTAAACATTAGCTCTGTGTAGTCCTTTGCATACACTCGCAGTTTCTTGATTTTGAATCATGAAAATACCTTCTGGAAAAAATCAATGTTTGAAAATTGTTATGTGTCCAGAACTAAGGTGAAATATGGCATTTCAAAGCCACTGCAACTTTTCTGGTTCCTTACAGTCTTTAATACCTACTTTTAAAGAGGAAGAGGAGGAGGTCAGTTTAGAATTAACTTTCTTTCCTTGCACTTTCCCTTCACACTATTTGATAATATAATGTGGGCGAGCAAGAAAGGAGACCTACACATTTTCAGAGCTTTGGTTACAACTCAAAGGATCTTTGGTAAAGGCCAAAAAGACATCTGAGGCAGGAGGCATTTTTTTTTTTCTTAAAGAAAGATAAATTTAATTTTAAATTAATGGCATTCAATAGTTAGAACAAACCAAAATGTCTTCAAAGAATGATTCCAGACAATATGGCAAATATATATTGGCTCAGACCTTACAAAGTTTATTATCTCTAAAACCACAAGAATTCAGTTTAAAGCAGTTAAAACTTATGTTACGGTGTGCCTCTTTGGGGGTGTGGACAGAATGAGAAATAAGCACTGAGTATATAACTGGGACTGTTAGGCACATTCCAACAGTCATTCCTTCAACCATTACTCAGTTTCTACTTTGTGAGGAATGCTGGGAATACAGACATGGCATTTCTACTTAAAAAGCTTATAGCCAACTTCATTCAACTCTATGTTCTCTGAGGTAGCTACCTTCTGTACCTTCCTCATATCTGAGGTAAGTTGGGCTCAAAATTACCCAGGCAGTAAGTAGTTACATTTCATATCATTTTCTCTTTCCTTTAATCAGGGATTTATGCTTATTATGTTTTCTTTTTAGATATGATACATTAGAATGAACTAGGATGATATATGTAGTGTACAGCTATAGTACTGTATTTCCAGAATCCCCTATTCATAGAAATCTTTCTTTTCCTGCTCCAGCCTTGTGGTTTGGAAAAGAGCTATCTAAACCACAGTTGGCTGATTCATCTAAAACAAATCAGTTATTCCCCAGGATTTTTCAGATCGAACTAAGAAAATGAGGTAAAGTTTCATATAGAGTTGTTGGTCATGATATTCTCTGATATGAAAAGTTAAATCCATTTGCAAGTTAAAACAAAAAAGAAGCAGACTCACCTCATTTAGGTGGGCTGGTGAAACTTCGATAACAAAATGTGACAAATACTATAGTAAAAAGAAAATTTGTAGGTTTATTCCTTTTATAGATACTGATACAAAAATCCAAAATAAATATCTACAAACAAAATCCATCAATGTACAGAACAATAGAGCAATGTACAGACAGTGACTAAAAAGGGGCAGGGTTTATCAAAAAAATTCAAGGATATTTTAATTATTTTTAACTGAATTTACCACACTAACAGATTAAAGTAGCAAAACCTGTATGATCATCTCAAGAGATGAAGAAAAAATATGATAAAGTTCAATAACTATGTATAACTAAATCTCTTAGAAAAGTAGGAATTGAAGGGAATTTCTTTAAACTAGATAAAAATTATCTATTAAATCCCAAAATTGTTGTTAACAGCTTAGAAACATTTTCCTTAAAATAAAAAGAACAAGAAAAGATGCCTGCTGCCCACAATTCTATTCAACATTACACTGGAGGCTTTAGCCAGTATATACAATACAAGAAAACAGCACTAATAAATATCATTATTTTAAAAATAGAAACAAAATTGTTATTTACAGATGGTATGATTGTCTACTTAGAAAAGTCAAGAGAAAATCCGTAGAAAATCTATAGATTAGCTATTAAAACTAATTATACAAGTCTGTTGAAGTAGCTTAATATACAAAAATAGTGCATGATAGAAGTACAAAAATGTGTAGATGAAGAATAGATATCAACTATTTCAATAGCTAGTAATTAATTCAAGGATAGAAAAGAGGAGGATAGTTTTCTGGGAAGAGATGATTCCAAGAAAACGTTTAACAGTTTTATTTGTTTTTAATGATCTGAAGCTGGCAAATATTAACATGAGTTAAATCTGGGTTTCCTGTATCCATAAATATTTCATGACAAAAGTTAAACAATTCAAACAAATAAATATAAATTCATATTACAGATCTTTGAAAATAACACGATTCCTGGTGTTGAAGTTTAGAGACATTTAACTTAGGTTTTTTTCAGTCTGTTTTTTTTTGTTGTATAAAAATCTTGGTTCTACTTACTTCTGATGTCTTTGCCTTTGTTTAATTAAATCTATCCTTTGATCACATGGTCAGGCCTATGAGTTTGGCAGTCAGAATGCCAAGGCTCAAACCCTGCCCATACCAGTTACTAGCTGCCTGATCCCACTTTCCTAATCCACAGTTTTTTCATTTGTGAAACCGAGATGGTAACGGAGCCTACTTCATAAAGCTGTCGTGAGAGTAGAATAAGATAATACACATAAAACATTTAGTGCATTGTCTATTGCAAGTACATTATAAATGTTAGATGTCCTTAACTTTTTGAGAGTCTCAGGGTTATTGTAAGAATTAAATGAAATTAATCTGAGTAAAACTCATGGCATAATGCCTGGCGTTTACTAATGCTTCCATAAATCTTGATTTCACCTCCCCCTCTCTGCCACTCCTGCTGCTTACTCTCGAGCATTTAATTAATTTGCTAAATTTTGCCTCATACTGTGTGAGTTGAGTATCTTTGACCACATTTCACTTACATTTTTTCTAACATTTATAACTATTTGAAGGCAAATAGGGTTTTGTTTTTTTTTTTTAGCTTCAACTATAGCAATGATTTCCCACAACAGAGAAAAAATTATCCACACTGTTTTTCCTCCATTTCTTAACTTAGGGCATATACATGGAGCTAGGTGTTTTGTGTTAAGGATGCTTGTTGTACCTCTGGTTGTGTGAGAGATGTACTTTTCCTTCCTCAGATTTCCAGGACATGTTTAGAGCACATGAAGAAATGTTTATTCAGGCATTTTTTTTCAAAGATGGGGCTAGCTGTGAGGTTTATTTACATCTAAATTTAAAGGTGATGCTGAAATTAAAGTAGAATGTATAATCAAGAGAGAAGTAGGTAGATGGGGGCAGTGAGCCAGAGGAAGATGCCTGAAGAGGTCACCAATTTAAGGATGGTAGACAGGAAACCCGGAAAACTGGGTGAGGAAACAACCACAGGATTCTGTAAGGAGCCTGGAGTGGCTGGTTGAGGGAGCTTGGTGGAATGGCATCTGTGAACTAGGATGGGTTTTCCCCATTTCTAGATTCCTTGTGGCATTGATGTTAAATGCTTAGATGTGTTTCAGCCAGGTGTATGGTGGGTACTGCTTCTAACAAGAGGTGAACTTGATAATCTGTTGAGTGTTACTGTTTCAAGAGAGCAGGGCATATGGTGACATCTTTCTTAGATTACTTGTGAAAAATAGGTGAGGATGATCTTTGTATTCCTGGAGAGGTAGTTGGGAGTGAGTTGGACACGTGAGAAAAAGCACATGAACACTCCAGTTTGCTACCTGACCTTAGAGTGAATGATCAGGACTCTGGGTCTAATTGAAGTAATGTGAGAAGAGATGATACTCACTCCATATCTCCCCCTAAAGCAATCATCAGCCGAGAACAGCTATAATAGTAGGGCCTCCAATTGCTAATCAAACGAAGGCATGTTTTCATAAAATTCTTCTCTCATATTTGAACAAAGGGAATGTATTTTGATGTACCAAATTTTGTGGCATGATGAAAACAGAGCCAGGAGTTGGTGTATTCTGATTTTTTAACAGGAATGATTGACAAATCCTTTGAGAAAACTGACAAGTTAATGTTAATGCAATCTGTACTAACCTACAAGAGGTATCCTATGTAACCACTAATTTATTTTTAAATGAGTGCAAACACATTTTCCTAGGAAGGAAACAGGGAGCTTCTGACAATCTCAGTGTTCTTACAGAGATAGAATAATTTGAAAAGGAAGAGAGAGTACACTGAAAAATTCCTGATGCTTAAAATAAAATAAATCCCTCTCATCCCAGCATAATCTGGTATTAATGAGTTATTCCTAGTGAGTGTGGATAACTGTGGTTTTGTCCCCTAGCTTATATTTTATTGTTAATTTATTATTTATTTAAGAAGAAAAAAAGAAGTTAGAGACAATATGGTATAATAATAAAGGCAAAAAAAAGTTGGAATTCAAATCCTCTGCTTGTTAACTATGTGACCTTGGACAGTTTCAAGTTAAACTCTCTGAGTCTCAGTTTTCTCATCTCTTAAATTGGGTTGAAAGAAGTCTTACGTTTGCAAAGCTTTGCCTTCTTAAATTTTGTATTCTAGGCACCTCATTCTTAAAGAGGCACATACTCAGTGAGTGCCTCATTAATTTTTGTGCCCTTAGCATCTCATTTACCTCACCCTGGTGCTAGCCCTGATGCCTGCATGGCTGGGATGTGTTACGCGGGAGGGGATGGGTGAGAAGTGGAGGAAAGTGGTGCTAAATGTGGGTAAGGAAGTGTGCAGAAGCTGTATCACTAAAGGCCTTGTAAATTATGTTAAGAAGTTTGAACTTTATCCTAAGTAAAAATTAAAAAGAAAGGTTTCCTGAGAAATCATTAAAAAATTTTACCAGAGGACCAACTTGCTCAGAATTTCATTTGAGAAAATCATTTTGGCTGGTGGGTGAGGAAAGAATGGGAGGGGACCAAGATTCAGTCAGTGAACACCAGTTAGGAAGTAAATGCAGTGCTTCAGGTGAGAGATGACGGCCGAGGCTGGCATGAAGGATGGAGGATGGTGGAAAGGCTTGAGGGAGGTTTACGAGGCCGACTCAGCAGGATTTGGGGATGAGTTGAATGTAGAGAGTAAGTTAAAAGTCATGGAACATGTTAACCAAGTTTTGACAGCTGTGTTTGTTGTGGTGTCATGTCCTGCGAATAGGGAACAGTGGAGGAATGAGATTGAAGATACTATCATTTCAATTTGGACATGAAGAATTTGGAGTATCTAAAAGACATCAAATAGAATTGTTTAGTAAACACTTGACTATATGGGACAGGAATTTAAGAGTGATCTAAGCTGGAGATAGACTTGGGAACCATCAGTCTTTAAACCATGAATATTTGCCTAGTAACTGTGTGCTGGTTGAAAAGAGGCCCTGTGAAGAAGCCACAGAGAATGCCAGCATTTAAAGATTAGACACAGGATAAGAAGCAGGCAAAGTCTGAAAAAAATCTGTACAGGGAGATAGGAGGACATCTTCATAGCTTCAGATAAGAAACCTTGGTCAGTCCTAACCTGCATAAAACTCACCACTATGTCCCTTCCTGGAAAGCAGCATTCAGTGATCCATTGCCCATTATTTAGTTTGTGGTCCTCATTGTGAAATTTGTAGCTTCAATGCCTCAAATTCCTTTTCCTAACCTGCCCCATTCCTGGCTCTTTCCTCAGTGCCTGTCTTCATCTTTGCACTAACCTTTTAGAACTGATGCTTGATCTCCTTCTGGTCCTGACTTTGCCTTTATGCTTCGCGGCAATTCCCATTATGCTCCTAGACCACATGTAATTCTCTACTGAGTTTGCCTTGACTCAAGCAGGAGATCAGATAGCCCTTTCACCAAGTACTGGGTCCAGTGTGGGCAGCATTGCATCATTATCATCGGGAGGTCACCTGCAAACGAGCATTGGCTTACTGCTTTCATAGTCTCTTTGGCCGGTTCATTATAAATGCTTACACAAGCCTACCTGTCTGAGCTCATTTGCCTGAGATATTTACAACAGGCAAAGTAGAATGACAAATGTTTAACTTACATAAATAATTTGTGTTAAATTCTATCTGAATTATATGTAAAGTGGAGAGTATTAAATATTGAAAAACATCAACAATTCTAAATATACTGAAACAAAGAGAAGATATTGTTATTCATATATATATGACTCTTCATATGAATCATTGTTTAATGGGCTTAAAAGCTCTCCCAAGAGGGTCTCACAAATTCAAACAATTTCCTTAGAATTTGTTCTTTGAACATTATGACTTGATGGAAAATATCATGAAAAAAGCCAGACTTCTGGATCTGGTCTTTTCCTGTGGGACCCTTCACTCTAGGAAGGTCAAGCTCAAAAAAAAACTCGAGGATTTTTTGGCTCAGAAGCTAATTGATTTAAGGAGTCATCAAGTCTGTCTTCTATACATGGCCAATTATTTTTGAAGAGACCAACTCAGTACAGTATACTAACCTGAGAATCTAGACAACTTAATTTTAGTTCCTGTTTTTACTTTAATTCATTCTTTGAACTTGATGAATTTGCTACCTCTCCTGGGGCATCCGTATCTCTATCAAATGAAGGTGTTAAAAGATTGGACTAAATTATTCCAAGAGCCTTTCTAACTGAGAATCTACTATCTTTGATCAAAAAACACTGCCCACAGATCTTGATCACACAAAGAGAAATGAGTTCTGGGAAAGCCAGAGATTTTTCTGAACAGATTTTTTGATTATTTGTTTGTGTCACATGAATGTTGATATACAGTAACACAGCTGGACATGAATTCAGTGTAAAAGGAGTTTCCTCCAAAATGGCCTGGCCCAGTGGCTATTCAGTCTCTTTTTAGAGATCTCTAGAGATGGGGAACTTGCTTTTTGTAGTCAGTCCATTACCTTGTTGGAGTCATCTAGTGGGTGGTAATTTCTTCCTTATATTAAACTAAAACCTACCACCCTGTAGCTTTTGCTCATTACTTCTGCCTTCTGTCAGAGGTGCACATACCAGATTTAAAAACCATCTTCACTACTTACTAGATTTGCGAGAAAAGGAATATCATTTAACCTCGTTGAGTTTCTATCGCCTCATCTGATAATGGATATTTTAATTGCTATCTCCAAAGATGCTATGATTAAAGTGAGATAATGCATGTAGGCTGTCTTAGGCTCTTGTTGGGAAAGACTTCAAAGAGGACTTGGTCTTTTGAAAGGATCATGAAGGTGGATAGAAATTTCTTATAAAGAAAAGTAGGGTAGGGAGGAAGCAGATAGAAAACAAGTTGGCTTTTGGGGCAGAGAGAAAAACATAAGCAAAAATATGGAGGCATGAAAATCAGAATAAAAAATTTCTAGTGGTCATGTTTGGCTAGATCTTTGAATGCCTAGGGCTTAGGGAAGAGAGTGATAGGAAATGATCCAGGAAAACCAGACTGTGGAAGCTTATGTACACCATGCTATATTCAAATACCGTAATACTTCCAGAGGTTACTGAGTTTGAAGGAAATCATGGAGAGAGAAATATAAACCAGGATTTAAATTCGGATCTTCTGATGCCATGTCTCACAATACTGTAACTTTTTGGGCATTAAAAAAAAAATCACCCTTTTATTGTTATAGAATTCTAGAAAACAACTTGCTTTTCCTGGCAGTGTGCACCAAAATCCAAGCAGGACATTGACCCAGTTCCTGGGACATTGGCTCCCAGCAGAGGGAAGTGCTGTTGTGTCAGTGAAGTCAGTGTATTTCTTTGGTTTCTCCCAGTTCATGCTCATAACAGGAAAAGAAAATTAGAGATAAAGAAATGAATATTCTGCCCACTTTTCAGATAGACATGACTGTACACTGTAGTAGAAAGTGCTCTGACTATGTGACAAATAAGACTTGGGTTCAAATCTTAGTTTGCCATTTAGTAGTTGTATATATATTTCTCACTTCCCCCCTGAGCTGCAGTGTGTTTATCAGTAACATGGGAATTGTGGTCCCTGCCCTGCCTAGTTTTTGAAGTCATAATAAGGGAATTAGTTAATGATTTTCAAAGTCATTTGAAAATTGTAAAGTGATCTTTCATTACTACAACTATTGGTAAACCACCAAGGTGAGAGGATACCGAGGCAGGTCAAGATTGCTCTGCAAGATGCGTCTGGATTCAGGGTAGAATGAGTAAAATCAAGTTTGTCTTAAGTAGATCTGATCTTTCTCCCTGTCATTTTTCCTTTTTTTTTCTTTCCTCTCACTCATTTCTTTTGGCTTGAAAAACCTGGTGTCCTGTAGCTCCCTCTTTCCTTCCCTCCCCAAATGTTCTCAAAATAAGCTCTACTGTGACATCATTGAGGCCAAGGTGTGAAGGTCAATAACCCAATCTCTGTTTCATAAGGTTTCCTATTAGAACCTAATCTTTCTTCATAGGAGAAAAAAGCATTTTTATTTATTTATTCATTAAAAGATTGTTTGTTCAGTCCAAAACCATACTTTATACATGATGAAATAATTTGACAGATTAGACAACTGGAAAAAGTAAGAATTTTGGGGAATTTATGGACTTCTAATTCATTTATTGATTTGTTTGTTTGTTATCCTGTTTGCCATTCTCGTATAAAAATATGTGTTTTAGCACCTGCTATGTACTAGACATGTGATAAGTAACACATGAGGCACTAAAGACCCAGTGGTACCAATCAGATGGTCACACATTAGGTTCGTGCTGGTTTTAAATTATCTTAGTTTTTTCTTAGGCATTGCTCCTGGTGAAACAGTTGAGTGAGGAGGCAAGAGCAAAATAATTGAAGAAGGACTATCTTAGCTCTCTTGACTCTCTTGCATCCAGCTCTCTTTGAATTCCTGCTATGTGTAGTTAGCAAGCTACCTAAATTCCCTGACTCTATTTCCATGGCTATAAGATGGAGAAACATTATAGTATAATGTACATTAAAGCACATGGCTCAATTCCTGGTACATAGTAGGTGCTCCACAAATGTTAGTTATGCTTTCTTTTCTGTTCCATCTTTTGTCTCCTTCATTTGTATATATCCCTGCTGATGCTGGAAACAAAAAAAGAAGTTGGTAGCTAACAAGGTTGAAATATATCAAGAGCAGTTTCGCAGGTGGTCTAAACTGAGCATTTACAAAAGGATATTTGTTGTTCATTGTAATTTCTCAGTCTTTACAGTTTACAAAGCACATTTACCCATATCATCTCAATTAATCATATAACCATGTAATCATGTAACCATCTCAAACAACCATGTAAGATGAGCTTTATTATCTCATGCACAGCTGAGAAAATGGAGGCTTGCAGAGACTTAGTGACTTTCGAGAGACATATGGAAGATTAGAATTGGTTTTTGGTCTTTTAATATACAACCCTTTATTTATCTCACTGTCTCAATACATTTTGGGTTTAAAATTTTCCACCTGCCACCCAACTTGCTCATTTTGCTGGGAAAGCCACTGCTGATTTTCCTCACTGGCCTGTCCTTAAGACTATAGGACACTGATTCAACTTCCCTTTTCTTATCTTTTCTCCATGGTATGTGAACCTGATGGAGTCCTGAATGTGAATTCAAAAGCCCAGAGATTAGTCTGGCTGCCTAGGGAAAAACAAAACATGTAACTGACACCTGTTGCTTTAATTCAGACCATCATCATCATCTCTCACTTGGACTATTTGCAACAGGCCTCCTCCTTTTCCACTCTTCAATATTGACCTTTCATACCTGTAAGGAAGTTCTTAACACTGCAAAACTCAACCTTGCTCAAACAATTTCTATGCTTTAAACAAAAAGGTATTTCCTTGTCTCCTGTATAACTGAGATCTGAGCAACTTGGGCTGCAACAAGGCTTCTCAGCTTCCATCATGTCCTGATAGGTATCCTACCTTTCAGTAATACTTGTTTTGCCTTAAGGACCATTGCAGATGTTTTTCCTTCCTTCTAGAAATTCCTTCCTCCTTTGTATCTTTCTTGGTGAATTCATTTTTGCCCTTTCAAAACTGGGGTTGGATTAGATGACCCTCTACTAAATTGTTCACAGTATTCCTCCCTATATGCTATCATAGCTCTTCTCACTCTGTATAATAACTGCCCATTTTAAATAAGATTTTTTATAAGCAATAGATGGTCTATCTTGTATATGTTTGTAGATGCTTGAAAAAATGTTTATTCTACTGTTATTAGGTAGAGTATTCTATAAATGTCCTTTAAGATCTTACTGGTTGCTGGCATTGTTGAATTCTATATATGTGTTGATTTCCTATAGCCGTATCATTAGAATATTGAACTATAATTGTGGGTGAATACAATTTTCCTCTCAGTTCTGTTCTTTCTACTCTGTTCTTTCAGTTTTTACTTCATGTATTCTGCAACTGTGTTATTTAGTGCATGGACATTCAAAACTTCTGTGTCTTCTTGGTGGTTGACCCTTTAACATTAAATGGTAATGATCACATTCTTCTGTTTCTGGTAATTTTCTTTGCTCTGAAGTATATTTTATCTGATATTAATAGAACTACTCCTGATTTCCTTTAATTGTTGTTTGAATGATATATTCTTTTTTCCATATTTTATCTTTCAACCTGCCCATACTGGTATACTCAAAGTAAGTTTCTTATAGATACTTTGTGATTAGTTTGTATTTTTCTAATTCAGTCTACCAATTTATGTCTTTTATTTGGTGTATTTAGGCCTTTTATATTTAGTGTAATAACTGTCATGTTTGGACTTAAATGTGCCATTTTATTTCTTCTTTTAATCTTGTTTTCTCTTGCAGGCATACCTCAGAGATAATGTGGGTTTCTGCCATAAAGAGAACATAACAATAGAGCAAGTCAAATGATATTTTTGGTTTCTCTGTGCATATAAAAGTTATGTTTACACTATACTGTTGTCTTTTAAGTGTGCAATAACATTATGCCTAAAAAAACAACATACATACCTTAATTAAAGTATATTTTATTCCTAAAACATGCCAACCTCCTCCGAGCTTCTTTGCAAGTTGTAATCTTTTCCCTGGTGGAGGATCTTGCCTCAGTGTTAATGGCTACTGACTGATCAGGGTGGTAGTTGCTGAAAGCTGGGGTAGCTGTGGCAATTGCTTAAAGCGAGACAACAATGAAGTTTGCCTCATCAATTAACTCTTCCTTTCATGAAGAAGTTCTTTGTAGCATGCTGTTTGGTAACATCTTACCCTCAGTAGAACTTCTTCCCAAATAAGAGTCAATCCTTTCAAAACCTGCCCCTGCTTTATCAACTATCTTTATCTAATATACTAAGCTCTTTGATGTCATTTTAACAAACTTCACAGCATCTCCAACAGGAATGCATGCCATCTCAAGAAACCATTTTTTTGCTCATCAGTAAGAAGCAACTCCTCACTCATTCAAGTTTTATCATGAGATTACAGAAGTTAAGTCACATCTTCAGGCTCCACTTTGTATTCTGGTTTTCTTGCTGTTTCCACTACATCTGCAGTTATTTTTCCACTGAATGTGATCCATGACAGTTGGAATCAACTTCTTTCACACTCCAGTTAATGCTGATATTTTGACCTCTTCTCAATATCATGAATGTTCTTAATGGCATTTAGAATGGTGAGTTCTTTCCAGAAGAATTTCAATTTTCTTTGCCCAGATCTATCAGAGGAATCACTGTCTATTATAGCTGTAGCCTTACAGAATGTATTTCTCAAATAATAAGACTTGAAAGTCAAAATTGCTTGTTGATTCATGGGCTGCAAAATGGATGTTATGTTAGTAGGCATGGAAACAGCGCTAGTATCATTGTGTATCTCCATCAGAGCTCTTATGTGACCAGGTGTGTGGTCAATGAGCAGCTCATATTTTGAAAGCAATATTTTTCTTTTTTTTTCTGGGCAGTAGGTTTCAACAGTGGACTTAAAATATTCAGTAAAACCATGTTGTAAACAGATGTGCTGTCACTCAGGCTTTGTTGTTCTATTTATAGAGCACAGGCAGAGTAGATTTCAATAAACTCTTAAGGGCCCTAGGATTTTCAAAATGGTAAATGAGCATTGGCTTTAACTTAAAGTCACCAACTGTTTAGCCCTTAACAAGAGAGTCAGCCTGTCCTTTGAAACTTTGAAGTCAAGCATTGACATCTCCTCGCTAACTATGAAGGTCTTAGACGGCATCTTCTTCCAGTAGAGTATAGAGATATAGAGATGTTTTGTCTACATTAAAAATTTGTTATTTAGTGTAGCTGCCCTCATTTGATAGTTTAGCTAGATCTACTAGATAATTTGCTGCAACTTCTACATCAGCTTGCTTCTACTAGCAAGTAAAATAGCAATTTTACTGTGCACTTAGATGTTAAGGAGATGGCTTCTTTCCTTAAATCTCATGAACAAACCTCTGCTGGCTTCATACTTTTCCACTTCAGTATCTTCGCCTCTCTTCAGCTTCACAGAATTCAAGAGATTTAGGGCTTTACACTGGATTAGACTTTGGCTTCAGGGAATGTTGTGTCTGGTTTGATCTTCTATTCAGACTACTAAAACTTTGTATCAGCAATAAGGCTGTTTCACTTTCTTATTTGTGTGTTCACTGGGGTAGCACTTTTAATTTCCTTCAAGAACTTTTCCTTTGCATTCACAACTTGGCTAAACTAACTATTTGGCACTGGAGGCCTAGTTTTCAGCCGTTCTCAGCTTTTGACATGCCTTCCTCACTAAACTTAATCATATGTGACTTTTGATTTAAAGTGAGAGACATGTTACTCTTCCATTCACTTGAGCAATTAGAAGCCATTGTAGGATTATTAATTGGACTAATTTCAATATTGTTGTGCTGAGGGATTAGCGAGGCCCTAGGAGAGGGAGAGACATGAGGAATGGCTGGTTGGTGCAACGGTCAGAACGCAAACAACATTTATCAACTATCCACTTACATGGGCACAGTTTGTTGCACCCCAAAACAATTAAAATAGTAACACCAAAGATCACTGTAACAAATGTAATAATAATGAAAAAGTTTGAAATGATGTGAAAATTATGAAAACATGACACAGAAACACAAAATGAGCAAATGCTCCTGGAAAAATGGCGCTGACAGAATTGCTCAATGCAGGGTTGCCACAAACCTTCAGTTTGTAAGAAATACAGTATTTACCAAGTGTAATAATGTGAAGCATAAAACAAGGTATGCCTATATTTTCATCCCTGTGTTTATTTTTACCTGCCTTCCTGTAGGATACTTGGACATCTTATAGAATTCCATTTTGAATTATCTATAGTGTTTTTGAATATATTTATTTGTGTAGATTTTTTTAGTGGCTACTCATTACATATATATAACTTATTGCAGTCTACTAATGTCAACCTTTTGCCAGTTTGAATAAAATTTTGAACCCTCTTCTCGTTTTATACACTTTTATCCTCCCCCATTTGTAATTATCACGAATATTTCATCTACATATGTTTAGAGCCATATCAAGCAGTTATAGTTTTTGCTTTAATCATCAAACATACTTTACAATACTTAAAAGTAAAAGTCTGTATTTCCTTACATTTTTGCTTTTTCCTTTCCTCCTCCCTAATACTCTAAGATCCCTTCTCTAATGTTTCCTTTCTCTTTACAGAATTCCTTTAGCCATTTTTTACAAAATAGGTCTGCTGGCAACAAATTTTCTCAATTTTTCTTTTTCTTTTCTCGGGAAGATTTTTTTTATTAAAGTATCATTGATATACAATCTTATGAAGGTTTTACATGAACAACATTGTGGTTTCAACACTGACTCATATTATCAAGTCCTCACCCATGCCCCTTACCCATTACAGCCACTGCCTATCAGCATACTGAGATGCTATAGAGTCATTACGTATCTTCTCCATGCTTTCTTCCCCATGATTTACCTATACTGTGATTGTGGATTATAGTGCTTCTTAATCCCCTTCTTCCTCCTCATCCACCCCCTCCTTAACCCCTCCCCTTTGGTAACCACTAGTCCCTTCTCAGAGTCTGTGAGTCTGCTGCAATTTTGTTCCTTCTGTTTTACTTTGTTTTTATACTCCACAAAAGAATGAAGTCATTTGGTAATTGTCTTTCTCTGTCTGGCCTATTTCACTGAACATAATACCCTTTAGCTCAATCCATGTTGTTGCAAATGGCAGGATTTCTCTCTTTTTTATGGCTGAATAATATTCCAATATATTCCACTATGTATATGAACCACATCTTCTTTATCCATTCATCTATTGATGGACACATAGGCTGTTTCCATATCTTGGCTATTGTAAATTGTGCTACGATAAACAGAGGTGCATATGTCCTTTTGAATCAGGGATCTTGTTTTCTTTAGGTAAATTCCTAGGAGTGGAATTACTGGGTCAAATGGTATTTCTATTTTTAAATTTTTGAGGAACCTCCATACTGCTTTCCACAAAGGTTGAACTAATTTACATTCCTACCAGCAGTGTAGGAGGGTTCCCCTTTCTCTGCATCCTCACCATCATTTGTTTTTTCTTATCTTTTGCATGTTGGCCATCCTAACTGATGTGAGGCAATACCTCATTGTGGTTTTAATTTGCATTTCTCTGATGAATAAGAGTGTGGAGCATCTTTTAATGTGCCTTTTGGCCATCTGAATTTCTTTGGAAAACTGTCCATTCAGATCCTCTGCCCTTTTTTTAATCAGGTTATTTGTGTTTTGGGTATTGAGGCATGTGAGTTCTTTATATATGTTGGATGTTAACCCCTTATGGATGTTGTTTACAAATATAGTCTCCCATACTGTAGGATGCATTTTTGTTCTGCTTATGGTATCATTTGCTGTAAAGAAGTTTTTGATTTTGATGTAGTCCCACTTGTTCATTTTTTATTTTGTTTCCCTTGCCCAAGGAGGTGTGTTCAGGAAAAAGTTGCTCGTGTTTATATTCAAAAGATTTTTGCCTGTTTTCTTCTATGAGTTTAGTTTTCCTTTATCTGGAAATGTCTTAGTTTGCCCCTCATTCCTGAAGTGTATTTTCACTGGATATAGGATGCTAGACTGACAATTATTTTCTTTCAGAAATAGAAATGTGCCATTTCCTTCTGTTTTCTTATAAGAATTCTACTGTCATTGTATTGTTTTTCCCATAGAGATAAGTATTGTTTCTCTATCACTGTTTTCAAGGTCCTTTCTTTATCTTTGGTTTTCAGGTTTTATTATGATGTATCTTGGTGTTCATATCTTTGAATTCTTCCTATTTGGAGTTTCTTTAGCTTTTTGAAACTGTTGGTTTATGTCTGTTGCCAAATTTGGGTAGTTTTCAGCAGTTATTTCTTCCAGTACTCTTTCAGCCCTGCTATATTTCTTATTTCCTTCTGAGACTCTGATAATACAAATATTGGTTATTTTGTTATAGCCTCATAGGTCCCCGAAGATGTATTCACTTTATTTTCCCACTCTGTTTCCTCCTTGTTGTTAAGATTGTATCTTTCAGTTCACTGAATTATCTCCTCTGTCCTCTCCAATCTACTGTTTGCTCCATGCATTGAGTTTATTCAGTTATTATGTTTTAAATTTTTAAAATTTTATTAGATTCTTCTTTATACCTTTATTTCTTTTCTGAGACTTACTTTACTTGTTAATAATCTCTATATTTTTATTTCTAGCATGTTTATAATTACTTGTTGAAATGTTTTTATGATAACTCCTTTAAAATCTTTGTCAGGTAATTCTAAATTACTGTTATTTTCATGTTGAGAGCTATTGATTTTCTATTTTTGATTCCATTTGAAAACTCTTCCTGGTTTTGGCATGATGAATAATTTTCTATTGAAATTCAGAAATTTTAGGTATTATTTTATGAGACTCTGGATCGTATTTAAATCATCTGTTTTTGGCTTTCTCAGACAATGTTCTGGAAGGAGAAGGATATATTGTCACCTTCTTGAAGATAGATGGAACTAGAAGTCTAGGTTAATCCTTGGTCTCTATTGACAGCTGCAGCAGAAGAAAGCAGCCCTTGTTACTTTTGGGTATAAGTCTGGACTTTTGGGTAAAAGTTATGAGTCTCTGTGAAACTACTAACACCACACCAGCTGGGGGGAGCAGGGACTGCTCTTTGTGCCAGAGTGAGTAAAAGTTAAGGTGCCCCACATTGTCTCTACTAAACCACACTAGGGGTGGCCTTACTGCACAGCAGGATGAAATTTCAGCTCCCTGCTTAGCCTTCTCTGACACCATCTGGCATTAGGGTTGGGAACCTTCTCACAGTCTGGAGAAGGTGAAAGTCTAGGCTCCTCCCTCAGCCCTTGTTGGCGTAGGTGTAGTGGAGCCACACGTTTTTTTTCCTTGTAATGTTTGGCTATTGTCACACACTTATTTTTTAAATGTTTTCTGTGTGATTAGACTGCTTCTCTCCTAGTACTTTGTAAAGAAAGAACAGATATTTGTTGGGTTTTATTTGTCTACACCTGTTGGTGTTTTAGGGTTTGGCTTCAACACTCACTCTAGCATAAAGGAAGCAAAAAGGAAACCCATGAATCTCACCAGCATGTCATTCTTTGTGTCCCAAGGTCTCTAGTCATGCTTCTGCTTTTCTTCCTACTTAAGAGTGTTGTTATGTTTGTTCTATGTATAATGTCCAGGATTTTTAGTTATACTTAGCAGAAGAAATAGGAAAGCATATATACCCCACCTTCCTGGAAGCAAAAGTTTAGACTTTTTAAGGCTCCTTGAATGTTTGAAGAAGAGTGAGGCCAAAAGTAACCATTTGAAGGATTCTGAGTGGAGATAGTGCAAGTGAGGTTGTGAAGATGCCCATGGGAACAAAAATCACTTAAATACAAGGTAGGTTTTGCATTTAAAAACTGGACATTGCTTTGAGCTTCCTGAATACTAGGGCAAAAGTAACATAATGGCTTATATACTTTCCCTTTGTTTGAGGAAAATAAGCAGATCTGTTGATCTGTTTTCCCTAGCCCTACATTCTAAGAGGGATTATTATGTGTAGTACTCAAATAAGAAGTTTTATTTAATTTCATGGTTGGATATCTTTAAACTAGAATTTTACAAAAATATTAGAATGCTCCAACATTTCTTACACTAACTGTCTATAAAACTGAAGGTATAGCTAACTTGGTCATGATACTTCCAGTGGTAGGTAAGCTAATAAAATCCACGTATATCATTTTTTGATATTATCTTATTATTTAGAGGTCAGAAATCTTGAGGAATAGATAGTAAATTAGTTCCTCCTGTTGTCTTTCAAAAATACTGGAAATCTTAATTGAGTGTTTGGAACAAATGTTTGGCAAGAGCCAGATTTCCAGGAATTCTTAAGTTCAGTTCTTTGATAAGTGCATGGAGTAAATGTGATGTGATATATGCTATTTCAAGGATATCTATAGTACATGTCTGATATATGTTTTAATACTCATTTACCTAGAACAGAATTTTCCGATTAAATAAATCTTCCTTTCCAGAATAACCTTTTTAATCTATAGAGGATATTATGGGCAGGGTGTGGTGGGAGAAGATAATATTATAGAATAGCTACATGTAGCAGACATTGTGCTAGAAATTCTATGTGTATTAGTCTTAACTTTTAAAGTAACTCTGTGGGATAATTGTTATTATTTCCATCTTTTTGATAGAGAGACTGAGATTAGGGGAGGTTAACTCCCTTGCCCAAGGACACACAAGTAGGAAGTGTCAGAGTTGGGATTCTATATCCAGTCCTATCTCCTACCCCCTCCCCTACGTGGACGCTATGCTTCAGCCACTCAGCGTTATTGAAAGTGAAATTGAAAGAGAAAGTGGATGTGAAATATTTGGTAAGGAAGTGAATTGAGATGAAAACACAGAGAAACTCAGATCAGTGCGTTCCGCTTCTCAAAGGCAGTTTTAATGAAAATAATGGCAAAGGAGTTTGAAATAACTGGTTCAATGGTAATTTAATTTTTCTGTGAATTTCATTTTTACAACCTTTATTTGGCTAGCAAGATCATTATTTATAGTCTTAAGGGTGCTTTATGAGATGACAAAGAGTTTGGTCATTTTTGGTATAAAAGTATATTGCCAACATATGTGTATAATTACAGTATTCTATAGAGAGTTTATTAAAAAGAATTTTATAGTGATCTAGCTAAAATATAGACTCCCAAAGCTTTAAGCTCAAAGATCATCTCGGTTGGCTCAATCTCTTGTTTAATCAGGAGGAAGCTGATATCATGGAAAATGCCATTATTTTCATTTAAACTGCCTTTGAGAAGCTGAATGCACTGACTTGACTAAGGTCTCATAGAGACTAGTAGTAAAATTGGCACTATAGCCCCATTTATCTGAATTCCAGGTCTCCCTATTAAAGCAATCTAAAGACTTTCAGAATAATTGTATTTGTCTGAAGATAAGACTTTGCCTAATTTCAAATATGTCATTTCAGTTTTATAATTCTTTATTCTCATTAGCTTATTTTGCAGTGTTATAATTCAGTCACTATGCTTGAATATCAGGGCCTAGGAATATATAATTGCAGAGCTCCAATTGTCTTATCCAAAAGGATCTGGTAAAGGGCACTCAGCTGTGAGCTCTGGGAAAGGAACAGATCTCATTTTTATTTTAGTTTTCAGCACTTGACTTGTGGCCCAGTTGAATTTTTCTTGAATGAGTGAATGAAGTACAGATGAGTCATCATACTATTCAATATTAGAATTGAGAAAGATTCTGAAAAAGCATGCAGTCTAACACCTGAATTTTACATATGAGAAAATTGAGAACAAAGGATAGTATTTGGCTTAATGTCATAAAAATTGAAAATATAATGCATTTATATATACTTTTGCATTGTAAGAAACTTTCCCTTTTCAGACCATATTTATATTTCACAGCAATCTTGCATTGAACAACTCCAGGGGACACTGTTCATCTTGTAGTTGATATGAATGGTGCCCTTACAATTGTGTAGCTGTATATGGTGGCTCAGTACATAAGACAGGTCTTATTGTGCCTATTTTACAGATAAGGAAATAGGCCCACAGGTGAAGTGACAGACTTAAGATCAGGCAAATTATGTATAACAGAACAGGTCTCGGACCCCTGTTTTCTTATAATTCAGTACTTTTTTTCCTTATAGTGCTTGAATCTGAAATATGTTATTTAATCCTTCATACCTAATTCCATAACAGATTCTAAGCAACATTTAAAAGAGAGACCCAAACACGCATGCTATTCACGAACCTGCCTATCCTGGTTTTCAGCCCTTTTCCCACGTTCCCACTCCTAGCGTTGCCTCTTCTCTTCAGCTCATACTATCTCTCCTTGGCTTGTCTTCAGCACAGGTTCTGCCTTTGGTTGCCTTCACAATTCAACCCTATTTCCTGTCACCTTCTTCTTTAATTTCCTTCCACTCCACCAAATGCCTTCACTCTCATGAGTGGCTGTTGGACATGATATCAGTTTTCTTCTAATGTAAGACTGACCAGGGTTTCTCCTATATGGTCTATGACTTTTCCTGACTCACCTTTTCCTTTCCTCTCTCAGAATCATCTTGCCACCTAGCATAATTTTCTTCTCTACACACTGTGTCTGGGTGATTCATCTCTGCCTGTCACTTGGGTGTGCACGCCAACACCTACACATGCAGGTGAATCTGCTCCAGTGATATATTTTAATTACAGATTTAGTCAGAAGTAATTACACCTCTCTGTAGCAGGGATGGGCACTGAGTTTTAAAAATTCGTGCCATTTCAGACATCCCATGTATGGTTTGTACCACCCTGGTTTCCAGAGTAAGAAGGAGCCCCTAGTGTAGTTAGATTAATTAATACAAAGAGAATAAACTTAATGGAGCTAGAAAAGTACAAAAAATGGTGCTTTCCTCCCTCTATCCCATGCAGATGGAATGGCCATCCTGGGACTGCAGCAGGGGATGGCAATTGCATTTTAATTACTGGGCTGATGGTTTCTGTGATGTACCAGATGGAAGGGCCTTTTTAGAGAAAGGCCCACTCACTGCCTCTGTCGATTTTCCCTCTGATGGTGGTTAACAAAACCCAACAGGAGATGAAAGTGATGAAGTTGTGTTCTGATCCCGTGGACTTTATATCCAATTCTGTTGCTTGACTTGGGAGTTCAGTCATATCTTGACTTCTGTGGAAAAGATGCTCCTTCAGGCACTTTAACAAATGAAGGAGAAAGGATGAGACTGGAAGAAAGGAAAGGTTCTTCTCTCTCTTCCTCCGTCATCCTTGTGGTTACTTTATTGCCTACAAAGCACTTTAACTTCCATTATGTCATTTAGCCATTATGACAATTCAAGAACAGAGGAATTATTTCCCCATTTTAGTGAAAGGAAAAATTGAGATCAGGCCACAAACTTTTATAGATTTAGCAATGTTGATCAATGAATTATTAGTACTTAGGCAATATTAAAGTAACATAGCTATTTGTTCTCTAGGTATCTGCAAATACAGTTATGAATCCAGGAGCCCTCCAATGTCTCTTTGATGGAAAAGGAAACTTCAGTTTTAGGCGGTGCAGTGAAGGGCAGTGTGAGATGACTGAAAGAGCCTGGGCTTCGGGACTAGTCCTTAGGAAGGTTTACTCCTACATTTCTGTCTTCTGAATTCTGGGGCAGGTCAACTCTCTACGCTTCACTTTCCCCATCTATAAAATACAAGGTTGGAGTGGATGAAACTGAGACCCCTCCAGCCTTGAATCCTCTGCTACCCAGAGCCCAGATTTCCCTACATCTAGGTGAGGAATCGTTTTCCTGTGCCTCCTGTGGGGAGTGGCAGCTTATTTTGAGGCAACTCAAATTTTTTAAAATGATTCTCAACCAAGTAGACTGGAGAGGGTAAGTCCTGAATTGGAGTTAATGGAGGCCAAATCCTTGAGGAATTTTTAGAATGTTACCACACAGGAAAACAGCTGGAATACTGGGAAGCCACTGTTTACCCAGAAATTGCAATAATTCAGGCATGAATTACTGAGTCTGAAATTGATGTGAAAATTCCACTCTCAGACAACTTCAAGTGCCTTGCCATGCCTGGGAGTACAGTTCTGAAGCAAAGAGATGAGTCATCGGAGTCATCTCAAGTCTCTTTTGTGTTCATCTAAACCATTTGACTCAGTGGTGCTTGTCCCTCAAAATCTCCCCCTTTGACTTTTTCTCCTTCAAAGAAGAATCATTTGTTAACTTGTCACTATAATGAGATGATTGGAGAGGGATAAACATCAGATCTTCACAGCTGTTGGGGCCTTGATTTATAGGAAAATTATTTGTTCTAATTATACAGAGTGCTTCATAGCTTATGCAAATGGGTGATTTATTACCAGACCACCTCTTTTATATGTAGGCTCCATTCTCTTTAGTTTTCAGCTAAGTGCCTCCTAACAATGGTAATATTATCTAGATTAGGCTGCTAGATTCCTTTTGTCCTTCCTGACAACCTAGAATAATAACGGTATGCATTCATTTATTTCACAAAAATTCACTGAGCAATTTTTGTGCACAAGGCTCTCAGGATATAGAAATGATGGTCACATTTGCTGGTATAGAGGAAATATGGAAGACCATATTCTACAGCACTTAACATCCCTTATCTCATGTGATCCTCACCACATCCTTGTAACCTAGGTGAAGATGCTTTTATTCTGAAAGTTTTACAGATGAGGAGACAGGCTCAAAGAGGGAAAGTGACTACCCAAAGTCACTTAGTATAGAAATTATAGGAACCCACTGGGAATAATCCATAATTCCTGTCATCAGAGTCAGCCTGAATGCACTCGTGTGTGTGTGTGTGTGTGTGTGTGTGTGTGTGTGTGTGTGTGTGTGTAGGTGTGTAAGAGTGGGGTTCGGCATTGTAAGTGCTGTGGATTATTGTTTCCCTGTGTGAAAAGATGGGAAAGGTATTATATTTTCTCCATCACTTATCTGCCTCATGCAGAGCCTGATAATTCACTTTATTAGTTTAATTTAAGGTATAAGAGTTTGGTAATATATGCCAGTATTCTTTGGAGGGAGGTATATCTTGATCTGATACTTGTTACTCATTCATTCAGCAAGTTTATTAGAAAGCTTTCCAGTACTTGTCTTGAGCTAGGTACTGGGGCTAGTGGGATAATGGAGGGTGGCTGTTGTTGGGGGATGTGATATAAACATCATTTAGACATGGTCTCTCTCATCATGGAATTCATTGCCTGTGCTCAGTATTCCCATTTGACATAGTTGGCCTTCTATGTTCAAGCCACTGCAAATTCCATATAGGGAAATGATTTTTTTTTCTTTCATTCCTAGATTGGGTATCAGCTTTAAGCCTCACTCCCTTCTATCTCTGTTGTTGCATACCTGTGTTATCTACTAGACATTCAGTGCTTTGAAATCAAAGACATGTATTCCCCCTCTGTATCTGCGGTGCCTGATACATAGGAAGTTCTCAACAAATGTCTGAACTGGGAACAAACAAATACATTCATGCATTGTTAAATTTACTGTTTTCTTTCTCCTAAAGTTTCCTCCATTCTGGCCCCAACTTAGTTTCTCTTTGTTCTCCAGAGTCAAAGAAAGTGTACTTAGAAAATCTTCTTCAGTATCAAAAAGCCTTTCTCTATTATTTGTAATTTTTGCCAAGGATCCTACCCTCACCCTATGGACTTCCTTAGAGTTAAAAATGTAATATAAAGAAAGAGTAATGTGAACATAGTATAACTTAAGACAAGTCACTTAGCTTCCCTGAGACTTAGTTTCTTTCTCTGTATGGTAGTAACAATCTCTACTTCTGAAGTTGTAATAAAAACCAAGTGGGAATATAGGTTTCCAACTACTGTATCAAAATTAAGCCCAGGTATAAACTACTACAGAAAATTTTTTGACCCTTACCCTTTAGACTGTTTCAGTTGTCTTATTTTCAAGAGTTCCCTGTTCGCCCTCTGTTGTATATTTAATGGCATTATATTCTCTGATTTGATTTGTCTTTCTCCTTTACTATACAGTGAATTTTTTAACAATCTCTTGTGAATCTTTGTATTCACTCATATTCATCCAACATGTTTACTGTGCATCTACTATGTGTCAGGCACTGTGCCAGATGCTGGGAGTTCAGTAATGAATAAGTCCAACACAGCCTTTGCCCTCAGTAAGTTACAGCATTTAGCTTAGGTTCCCCACAGATTAGGAGTCACTAAGCATTGGATGAATGAATGAAAAAGAATGAATGCATGGATGACACCACTTTATAACTGTAGAGTGCAGTATGGTTGTTAGTTACTTGTATTCTCAAAATACTCAATTGAAATGAGAATCTAATTCAGTGTCCAATATAATCTTCCTAGAGTCTTCTGCACCAGTGTCTTTAATTGATATATGACCCCCACCTTGGTTTGCTTATTGTCTGAAAATTAGGCTAAGAATACCTTTCTTAGCTTAATTACTACCCATATCCTTTTCTGACATTTTCTTTCTTTACTCATGACTTTTGATCTATGGATGAGAAAAAAGCCTCAGAATGTAGTAGATAAGAGCACAAATTAAAAAGAAAAAGCTTAAAAAGAAAGCCAATTCTTTCTGAAGATCCATTAGTAATAAAAGAAACTTTCTGGCTATCCAGCTCTTGGAACCCCAAATTTTGTTTGAAAGAAAGTGAGTGCTTTACATTTTTCAGGTTGGTCATGTAGTTTATCTTTCAAACTTGTAGTTTTTGAGTGAAGAGTTACTATTGACAATTATGCCAGGCTAATATGCATAAACTAGGACTGTTCTTGCAAACCAGGATACGTATGTTCTCCATAGTAATAGGGAGATAGCATAGTGTCAAACATGGGCCCAGGATTGGTGTCGGTCCTGACTCTGAAACTTACTTAGTTTAACCTTGAACAAGTTCTTGAACTCTCTACATCTGTTTTTCCATCTATAAAATGAAGCTACTAAACCTATCCATGTATATATGGCATTAATTGAGGTAACACATGTAAAGCTGCCTAACACAACCTGGCAATAGTATATGCTCAAAGAATATTAATTTATTTTTAATTCCTTCAGTAGTAGCTCTGCCATTAACTCAGTGTGTGATCTTGGAAAACTTTTCCCGTTTTCTTATCAGTCAAATGGCAGGATTGGAATAGATGATCTCTCTGTATTCCATTCATTTTTCTGGATTTCTCAGAATATACAAATTTAAAATAACCTTGTTGCCATAAACCTCCAAATTGTCTTGGGAATCTTGATATCCATAGAACATGTCCTATATATCCTCGTTTTGAAAACAGCCCAGAAATCCTCTAGCAGACCATCTATCACATCTCTCAGTTCAGAAATTACAGCTGTCACATTATGAGGTCCTTTCCAGCTCTCAGCCACATTCTGTGTTCCCCTCTCAACCAATACAGCTGAAGCTGATAACTCTTGAATTTCTAACCCTGTAACATCACAAAAATTGGGATATTCAAAAGTGACATGAAATAGTCTTTAATGCTTTTAATCCAAACTTTAAACTACTTATTGTATGAAGAGCTGTGGCGGCTGAACCAGTCCCCTCTAAGGATTCTCTTCTCCATATAAAATAACCCTTATTCTTTACACTGATGCTTCTAAAAATGTGTTGACAGTTATTTAGTCATTGATAATTCCTCTTGCCAGAATCTGGTCAACTGGCCTCCATTTCATTTGAAATGCAGTCAACCTGGTTCCCCACTCACTCTCTTATTGGTCTGTCGAAACTCTCCCTCTACCCTGTTCTCTCTGCTCCACAGGTCTGTTTAGTTCAAATCAACAGTTATTAATAATTATTAAATGCTATGTACTAGGCAGTGAAGATACAAAGATGAAAATGACAGTTTCTGTGTTCTAGGAACTATTGTCATTTAATGGTAGAGCCGACAATAGCCTTAGCATTCATGTAGTCCAACTGCCTGATTGTATAGACAAAGAAACTGAGACTCGGAAAGGGAAGTGACTACTGTAAAATCACACAACTAATAATCTGCAGAATAAGGACCCAGATATTTTGAGTGCCCCTCCCCCCATTTAAGAGTCATTTCCTCTCTATCATTGTAAACTTAAAAATAAACAACTGTATCAACGTATCACCATCATCATGGTTAACATTTTGCATAGTACTTTGCAGTTCACAGGTTCATAGTAATGATCTAATTTAATCCTTGTAATGCCCATGCAATAATTTATTATTATTAATCATGGTGACCCTAAATCTCAGATTGGTTAGGTGATTTTTCTTGGGGTAAGACAAGACTGAAACTTATACTCCAGACTCATCATTTCTCCCCATACTGCACTTCTTTTGATTGGCACAAATAGGTGCTATACTATGACTGACATATGCTGGGGAATAGAGATGTTTAAGCCATGGATCCTACTTTTGGGGAGTACAATCTACACAGATCATAGACTGAAATTAGTAGTCTTTCTCGGTGCTGTGTAAGGGCTTCTTGGAACTGTTATAGCTTCTAAAGGTGGTTGTTTATGACATCCTAATTTTAAAAACTGCAACAACAAAAGCTCTAATATACTTATTTTGATAAACCAATAAATGAAATGTTTATCAAAATTAAGCTGAGGTAATTTGGGAAAAAATTGGAAGGTAGAATTATCCAGAGTTAATATTGGATTATAACATATATGTAGTTCACAGTGAGTGAAGCTGTTATGGTCCAGATAGGAAAACGACTGGTTTAAAGCCTTACAACAGGAAACTGGCAGGAAAAGAAGCTTAAAAACAAATTCTAGAAATTACTTAGAATGCAGTAACTGAGTATATTCCTTAAAATTTCAAGCTAAGACTCTGGAGTAATTGTGATTGTATCAAGAGTAAAATGTGCTTCATTAAATAGAGGCTCTTAAAGAGCCTCTTGAACAATAATTGGAGGTTAGAGAGCCTTGCAGCTGCTCAAGCATACAGTGGCCAAGTTTTGTCTAAAATCCTAATCAAATGCAGGTTTGAAGGCAGAAAAGACTTGGTGAGACTCTGTTGAAATCCTATTTTTAGGCCTGATGTCAAGAGAGTTCCTCTCCACAATAATAGGGGGAATCCTTAGCCTAAATTTCACCAGGCACTCAGCAGTTACTGGTGCTCAGTGAGTTGAGTTATAAATTAAAGACTTAGAAGATGAGGATGTGAACAGAAAGGATTTCCTGATCATTTAAAGGAAAATCAGGACTTTAGTAATCATGTGTTTACTTTGAGTGATATGTGTTGAAAGTGTTAACCATTAAGCTCTGGTTATCAATTGAAGGTGTAGTGGTGAACAAGTCAAAGTTCATGCCCTCATTATCTAGGAATAAGAATATAAAGAAAGGAAAACAAGGTAAGGGATAGGGAATAACTGGTTAAGTGAGGGAAGAGGAACTGTTTTATCTTAGATGATCTTTGAAGGCTTCCTCAAGGAGGTCACATATGAGCATAATCCTGACTAATGGAAAGGAGTGACCAATGGGAATATCTGAGGAGAGAGTATATACAAAGAATATTGCCAATACAAAGACCTTATGAGATATGAATTCAACATGTTCAAAGTGAAGACAGTGTGGTTAGACACAATGAGCAAGCAGAAAGTAGTAGGATATGACACACAAGACACTAGCAGATATGAGTAATGAGACAGACAGGATAATATGAGGCATTCTAGGTGATATTAAGGAATGTAGACTTTTCTCTAAGCACAGTGGAAACTGCACATGATCTGATTTATAATACACTGCAAATGGGGCCAGTTTGGAGACTGTTTAGGCATTCTTTGAGAGAAAAGACAGTGACTAGAGGAAAAACAATGAAGATAGTAAGAAGTTGTTCAACTTGGGATATATATTTGGGGTTGAGTTTAAGAGAGTCTATAGAGGGTGCTAGTATTAAGATTGTGCTGATTATGATCAGACAAAATAATAACTAATACTTAGAGTGCTACATATTTTACAAAGCACTTTAAAATCACATCTTATTTTAATCTGTTAGGCAGATATTTTTATGCCATTTTATAAATGAGGTAATTCAAGTTTAGAGACAATGCCTGACTTTCTCAAGGTCACACAAATACTAAATGGTAGAGTCAGAATGAAGTGCTTAATCTGCCCATCACTGAATATTGTGCTCTTCCTTCTGTACTTCATGGCATCAGGTAGATGCAGGCACACAAACATGTATACATACACACATATATACATGCATAGAGAATAGAGAAAGGGTAGTGGTTCAACACAGAAGCTTTGGTATCTCGGCTGCTTATGATTGTAATCAGTTTTTAACCAAGTGATCCAGGAAAAGTTACTTAACCTCTCATTAAAGTTGGAGTGATAAGGAAGAGGGGTCCTAGGCAGTGGCTTAGGAAGATCCTAAATAATCTCCTTCCATGGACACACAAAATCTGTAGCTAAATATTTATCATTTCCCTTTGAAAAAGCATTGAGAACTACATGAGCTGCTTCTCCACAACAGAGAATTAAAGAGCCATGGGAGAGGGGCAGGATGGTTAGGGAGAAAGAGAAATGGTCTTGCTGAAAACCCCACAGACAAAGCAATCTCTTGCTGCATTTCTGAAGCCCAAAGGTACACACAGTCAAGGCATTCTTCCCTCTGACTTTCTGAAGCCAGTCAGCATGCCCCACCTTTTACACTCTCTAAGTGCCCTCCTAAAGTCAGTGATCACATGAAAAACACATATAGGATAGCCCTGTTTTCCTGGCCCTAGTTGCCGGTGAGGGTTGGGGTAACATTCCTGAGCTCCAAAGGACTAAAGCAATCAAAAAGATGGTTTTTGGCAGATGAACATCCCCAGAGCACTGCACAGACAGTGGACTGAAACATATCCACAGTTTTCCTATGAAAAAGGCCTATTTCCTTACTGGAGCTTCAACCTAAGATCAGGCTTCAGGTTTCCCACACAACTAGAGACTACATAGGTGCCTTAGGGTATATAAACAGGGAGACCCCATCATTGTACACCCCTTAGCCTCACTATAGCTTGATGGGACCTCCCAGAAAGGAGCTTATACACTCCTATGGAGCCCTGATTTTTGCAAGTGTCACCAAAGGATACCTCCAGATTTCCTGATTGGGAGGCCAGCAGGGTTTGCAATTGTGGTCCCACTAAGTGAATAAATTTGCATACTTTAAAAGCTGTTTCCTAAGTGTCTGGCTTCCAATCAGCCTAAAACTAGGTGCTAAATGATATTCTTACCCTTGGAACACTGATAGGTCTTGGCATACCCTTAACAAGTCAGATATATCAAGAGTAAGTCAGGCTGTGTAGACAATCACAAAGGTTTAAGAGATAATAAAAAAAACTTGGCAAGGATGAATAAGAAGTTTCATTACCTACATAAGACCCCTACTTCAAGACTAAAAGAGGTAGCTATTTGCCTAATAAAAAAGCAAACATAGCAATCAAGCAAAAAAGGAAACAGAGATATGTTCCAAACAAGGCAAAAAGGCAAAACCTCAGAAAAGGGCTTCATGATATGGAGAAGATTTATCTATCCGATAAAGGAATCAAAATAATGGTCACAAAGATGTTCACTGAACTTGGGGGAAGAATGGATAAACACAATGAGAACTTCAACAAGGAAACAGAAAATAGAAAATAACCAGACAGAAGTTATGAGTTGAAGAATATAATGACTGCACTGAAAAATGGACTGGAGTGGTATAACAACAAACTGGATGAGACAGAATAATAGATCAAGCTTTAAGACAAAGCATTAGAACTTACCCAGAGCAGCAAAAAGAAAAAAAGAATTTAAAAAAAAAAAAAGGACATAACTTAAGAGACCTATGGGACAACATTAAGCAGAAAAACATTCACCTTATAGGAGTCCAAGAAGGATAAGAGTGATGAAATAGACAGAAAACTTTTTGAATAAATAATAACTAAGAACTTCCCTAATCTGTTAAAAGAAGCAGACATCCAGATCCAGGAATCCAAGAGTTCCAAGTAAAATGAACACAAAGATCCACACAATGACACATTATAGTTAAAATTGTCCAAAGTTAAAGAGAGAATCCTAAAAGCTGCAAGAGAAAAGCACCTTGTTATGTACAAAGGAAATCCCCATAAGGCTATTGGCTAATTTTTCAGTGGAAACTCTGCAGGCCAGAAGGGAGTGGCTTGACATATTCAATGTGCTGAAAGGAAAAAATAATCCAACCAAGAATACTCTACTCAGCAAGGTTATCACTCAGAATTGAAGGAGAGAAAGAGTTTTCCAGACAAGCAAAAGCTAAAGGAGTTCATCACCACTAAACTGACCTTACAAGAGACATTAAAATAAATGTTAAAGGGACTTCATTAAGCTAAAAAGAACTGGCACTAATTATCAACAAGAAAACATGGAAGTAAAAATCTCAGTAGTAAAGGTAAATATATAGTAAAGGTAGTGGATTAATCACCTCAGCGAGTATGAAGGTGAAAAGACAAAAGTGGTAAAATTAAGTAATTACATAATAAAAACTATAAAAATTACATAAAATAATTATGTAAAATAAAAAGAGGTAAAATGTAACATCAAAAATGTAAAATGTTAGGGGAGGGAGTAAAAATGTAGAGTTTTGGAATATGTTCAAATTCAAGTTGTTATCAACCTAAAATAGACTTTTATATACATAGGACTGTTTATAAGAACCTCACAGTATCTGCAAAGCAAAAATATATAGTAAATACACAAAATTAAATGAGAAAGGAATCTACATATACAACACTAAAGAAAGTCATCATACTTTGGGAAGAAAGAAAGAGAAGACAAAGGAACAGAGAGGAACTATAAAAGCAGCCAGAAAACAATTTATAAAGTGTCAATAAGTACATACTTACCAAAAATTAATACTAAATGCACTAAATTTTGAATCAAAAGACATAGAGTGACTGAACAGATATAAAACAAGACTTTTAAATATACTGCCTATAAGAGATTCACTTCAGAAATAAGAGACACAAAGAGTGAAAGTGAAGGGATGGAAAAAGATATTTCATGTAAATGGAAGTGAAAAGAAACCTGGAGTAGCTCTACTCATCAGACAAAATAGACTTTAACACAAAGACTGAATTATATAATTCAGAAGGGTATTACATAATGATGAAGTGGTCAATCCAGCAAGAAGATATAACATTTACAAATATGAACCCAATATGGGAGCACCAAAATATATAAAGCAAATATTAACAGACATAAATGGAGAAATAGAAATCAAAATAATAATAGTAGGGCACTTTAACACCCCTACTCACATAATGGAAAGATGATCCAGACAAAAATCAATAAAGAAACATTGTCTTTATATGACACATTAGACTAGATGAATTTCATACACGTGGAATATTCCATCCAAAAGCAGCAGAATATACATCCTCAAGTGCACTTGGAATGTTCTCTAGGATAGATCAAATGTTAATTCACAAAGAAAGTCTCAATAAATTAAAGAAGATTGAAATCATATCAAGCATATTTATTTACCATAACATCATAGAATTAGAAATCTATTACAAAAAGAAAACTGGAAAAACAACAAAAATATGGAGATCAAATAACATGCTCCTGAACAATCACTGGGTCATCAAAGATATCAAAGGAGAAATTTAAAAAATAACTTAAGACAAATTAAACAGAAATATGACATACCATGACCTATGGGATGCAGCAAAAACAGTTCAAAGAGGGACATTCATAGCATTACAGGCCACTTCAAGAAACAAGAACCATCTCAAATAAACTTTATACCTAAAGGAATTAGGAAAAGAAGAACAAATGAAACCCCAAATTAGTTGAAGGTAGGAAATAATAAAGAACAGAGTGGACATCAATGAAATACAGACTAAAAAGACAACAGAAAAGATCAATAAAACTAAGAAATGTTTTTTGAAAAGATAAGATTGATAAACCTTTAGCTAGATTCACCAAGAAAGAAAGAGAGGGCTCAAATCAGAAATGAAAGAGAAGTTACAACTGATACTACCTTTACAAAGGATCATAAGAGACTACTATAAACAATTATGCACCAATAAATTGGACAACCTTGAAGAAATGGACAAATTCCCAGATATGTATAATTTTCCAAGACTGAATCAGAAAGAGACTAATACTGACCTAATGCTAGGAAAGAGATTGAATCAGTAACAGAAACATCCCCAAAATTCTAGTACCAGTAATCTTCAGTGGTGAATTCTACAAAACATTCAAAGAAGATTTAATACATATCCTTCTCATATTCCTCCAAAGAATTGAAGAGAAAAGAAAGCTTCCAAACTCATTTTATAAGGCCAGCATTATCCTGATATCAAAACCAAACAAGAATACCATAAAAAAAGAAAATTGCTGGCCAGTACCCCTGATGAATGTAGATGCAAAGATCTTCAACACAACATTAATTAACCAAATTCAACAACACATTAAAAGGACACACATCGTGATCAAGTTTGATTTATTCCAGGGGAAAAAACCCACATGATTTAGATATACTGTATTATCAAAATGAAAGATAAAAATCATATGATCATCTTAAAGATGGAGAGAAAGCACTTTACAAAATTCAATATCCATTCATGCTAAAAGCTCTCAACAAATTGGATATAGAGGGAATATATCTCAACATAATAAAGGCCGTATGTGGCAAGCCAATAGTTGACATCATACTCAATGGCAGAAAGCTGAAGATCAGAAATAAGACAAGGATGTCCACTGTCTCTCCCCTTTTATTAAACATAGTATTGGAAATCCTAATCATACCAATGAGGCAAGAAAAAAAAGTCATCGAAGAAAGGAAGAGGTAAAGCTATCACTATTTGTCAATGACATGATACTATAAACCCTAAACATGCCACCAAAATATGGTTAAAACTAACAAGTGAATTCAGTAATGTTTCAGGATACAAAATTATTATGCCAGATTTGTTGTATTTCTATACAGCAATCTTGAAATACCCAAAACAGAAATGAAGAAAACAATCCTATTGATTATTACATTTAAAAGAATAAAATACCAAGAGATAAATTTAACCAATTAGATTAAAGACCTGTACATTGAAAGCTATAAGACATCGATTAAAGAAATTTAAGAGAACACAGATAAATGGAAATATTCCATGCTCATGAGTTGGAAAAATTAATATTGTTAAAATGGCCATACTACTCAAAGCAATCTTATAGATTCAATGCAATTTCTATCAAAATTCCAGTGGTTTATGGATATACTGATTTGAATGGGGGTACTGGAATAAAATAAACACAAGTCATCTTTACAATCACCAATAAGGACTGATCATTTTGAATTTAGAAAACCCTGAAAGGAACCAATGTGGAAGGCAGGAAATTTAGATTCTAATCTAGTGTTGCCATCTATTCATTATGTAACCTTGGGGAGGTCTGTCCTCTATAGGCCTCAATTACCTTATCTGTAAAATACATAGGGCTCAATTTAATATTCATTGTCCCTTTTCTGATTTAATGCACAAGGTTTAAAGAATTCTTGAAATTTTCCATGCAGCCTCATTAATTGTTCTTTATCTGATTGGGCACATTTGAGGAAGCTGTAACTTTTTCATTATTTCATTTATGATCAAACTCTGACATAAAAGAAAATGAGAAATTTTAGTGGCAACATGTCATTAATTGCCCACAATGCATGAGAAAGATTCTGTTTTCTTTATTTTATTGTTTTCCTTGCTAATAGCTAAAGCTGATTGAAAGGGGATGAGGTAGGTCTGAGTGGAGAGGGTTAAGGCTCTTATTTAGGAAGATTTCTGGAAAGGTGTTTTTGCTGGTTGCCATATTATACTGTAATTGGTTTTTGGGTAACCATATTAATTCTAGAGTATATCTGCTGCCTAGGAAAGAGTCACCATAAAGGATATACTGGTGGCATAATATTTGCCAACTTCTGAGGGAACTTTAACAGCTATATTTCACCATTGTTAATGGCTTAGGAGGGATGAAAAATTATTTAAAGTTCACATCTGAAAGAAAGTCGCTGAGTGCCAACACTGCATGGATAATTGTCCTTAAGAAAAAGTTCCGTTTGATGGTCTTAGCTGCCTCATTCCATCTTTGCATTTCCATTCATAAACATTAATGAAACACTGCTGCTTCCTAGGCTCATTGCTAGATGTTGGGGATACAAAGACAAAAATGGAAGAGCTAATTCATGCTAAAATGGATTTTTCTGTCCTCACATGAGCACCTACTATGTGCCTGACTATATTAATGGCAGTGGGGGATGGTAGAAATGAGTGCCTTTGAGCACCTTAGGAGGGCTCCTCTCGTTCTTCCACCACACAGACAGCACAGGGTCTGGCACAGAGGAAGGACTCAGCAAATATTTGGGGGAGGGAATAAATCCAAGAGTGACCATTCCCTTAGGGATCTTAATCCTGTTTGTTCTGGAAACTAATATTTAATATACAAATAGCTCACAATCAGAAGAGAAAATGTTTTATGTGAGAAGTGATAAATAGAGTCACACGCATGAAGAGAGAACAATTAACTCTGCCTGTAAAGACACCAGGGAAGGACATTCCAGGTAGATTAAACAACTGAGAAAATATAGAAGATGGTAAAAGCACATGCTGTGATCTTAGGACTACTGAGCCCTCATGTAATCATAAGGTGGTGCTGGGAAAGGGGTGACAGATGGGAAAATAGCAGGAAATATTCCAGAAATGCAGACTTCACAGTTTTGAATGCCATATTAAGCTTGACCTTCACCCAGTAAGTGGTAGGAGCTTATTAAAGAGTTTTAAGGACAGGAATGAAATATCTTTATTTGTGTTTTATGAATCACTGTGGCATTAGTGTGAAGGATTGGAGTAAGGCAGGACTGGAGACAGGGATATCAATTAGTCCAGATGAAAGGTAAACAAGAACAATATCAGTTGGGATGAAGGACATGGACTCTACTTTGAGTTAGAAGCATAATCAAGCAGAAGATTTGGGCTGAAGAGAATTGAACATGTTTTTAGACTGAGGTGAAACAACTGATTCAGGGTACATGATTGAAAATTTATGAGGGAAAGAGTATAACCATTGGAGGATGTCCTGGCAGAGACTGGAAGGAATGGAGTCCAGAAAATAGGGTGAAGGCTTTGTATTAAGCAAAAACAAAGAAGGAAGAGATGGATGTGATCCAAATATTTGTCTCTTATTATATGTCCATTGGCTTCAATATTTTTTGCACTTAATTTCTCAGCCACCTCTGCCTTCCCTACTAGCTGTTTCTCTGAGTGGTTTCAAAAGACAGCAGCATTCAGGATCACCAAGGGGTGATACCATTTTTCATTCACTTAATAGTCTTTGAACATTTGCTCTGTCCTAATCCCCATACTGGGCACTGAAGGTATAGCAGTGAATCAGACCCAGTCTCTGTTCCTTGGAAGCTTCTAATCTATAAGGGAAGACAGTTGTATAAATAACAGTGTACTGAAGAATTATAGGTGCATTAACAAAAGTTGGGTATAATTACTCCTATGTGGGTTGTGAAGTAGGGTGGACAAAAAGGGGTTCATAAAAGACAGATGTGCTTGAGTTGAATTTTGAGATTATGACTGTCTTGATTTTTACTAGTTTAGGATAGTGTAGTTGGCAGAATTCTAAGATGTTCCCCATCCTGCCATGATGCACATGCCCTGGACAATTACCATTCCTTCGGTATGGCTGGAATCTGTGAATATGATGAGAAATCACTCTCCATTAATGTATTAGATATGTGACATTAGAAATGGATTTTGCAAATGTCTTTATGGTCCCAAATCAATTGACTTTAAAATAGGAAGATTATCTGGGTGGGCCTAATAAATAAGCCTTTAAAATATGGGTCTAGAGGTCAGAGTTGGAGAATGTTAGAGAGTCAAAGTACCATGAGAGGATTTGACATGCTGTTATTGGCTTGATGATGGAAGGAGCTATTTGGAAAAAAAAAAAATGTGAGTGGAACCTTGGACAGCAGCCCCCAGCTGGCAACCAGGAAAGAAATAGGTACCTCAGTCCTACATCTGCATCAGACTGAATTCTTCCAAAAACAAATGACCTAATTTTATCTCAAATATTACTGGCACTACTCCTCCACATCAAAAACATTTCTTCAGTTATCTCCATTATAAATATCTTACATTAAAAATACCTTCATGTAACACAGTATTCAAAGAATGGGCTTTGGAGTCAGGCAGGAATAGGTTTGAATTTTTCCTCAGTCACCCATTAGATATAGAACTTTAGGTATCTTACTTCCTCAATAAAGTCTCAGTTTTCTCATTTTAATAGGGAAATACACATCAGATTTTTAAAAGGTATTAATTTAAATTGTAGGTATGTATCACATTAATATAATTACCTTCTGAAGCAACTCAAGAAATTTAAGTTTTAAATTATTTTATAACTATTATTTTTAATTTTAACAGTCCTTACTGTAAATACTGATCACCTACATATCCTCAGTTAAATACCCTACTTCAGTCTTAAATAGTATTCCTATCTCTTGACTATTAACCGTATATTCATAATTACCTTAAATTTACCTACTTAAAATCCCTGTCTAAATTATTTTCCATCTTACATGTACCAATCAAGTTTTAAACAGTATACATTTTAATTTTCCTACCTCAGTCTTAAACATGTTCTATTTCAAGTCCCCATTTCAGTTTAAATAATCTTTGCCATAAATACCATTTGAAGAGGACATCTGCTGTCTTAATTTGTTAGCATTATTTCTTCCTTTCTGGTAATGGTATCTTCTTACCTTTGGGAAATGGTTCTTCCCTCATGCTTTGTGGTTCTGATAGGGTTTTCAAATGTGATTCTCCACCCCTCCAGTTGCAGAGACTGCTCTGTCCTTGACCTCACTTCCCACTGTCCCTCATCTCTTGACCACGCCAAGAAGTTTAGGGGTGGATGAGTGACAAATGCTGGAAGAACCAGTAAGAGTCATCTCTTGGGACATTTCATTCTCAAGCTTGAAGGGGAGGTCTTTCTCTTGGAAGTGTAAGCCCAAAAGGATGGCACCCTGGAGCTGCTGACAGGTGCATCTTCTTTATCATGAAGGGGAACGAGAGAAAGAAGTCAACAGAGAGACAGAAGCTGAAGTGAAAGGAAAAGAGAGAGTTTTGAGGGCATTGTTTGAGTACCTGGTCCAGTTCAATTTTTCTCCTTAATTCTAAGAGCCAATAAATATTTTTATTTAAAAAGTTGGTATTTGTTTTTCTGTCATTTGCAAGTTAGAGACTTGTGAATAATACACATGTATTAATCTTTAAGATATTTCCCAACATTTTCTGGACCTGACTTTAAGAGACTCTGCTAATAGTGAAGATTATTTTAAACTAAAAATAGTCATTTGAAATAAAGCATACTTAGAGGAATCTTTAGCTGTATCAATTGGAAACAGAAGTTGATGTCAGAATAGAACACTGTTTCAGAGTTTCAGACTCCAAGTGATGTCATATTTAGGGGCATAAGAGTGCAGGAATATCTAATATTTTACCTGCTGTGGTGAATGTAACCCAGAATGTAAGGCCGCCTGTATTCCAGGACTGCTCTACCCCCGATCTACTATGGGATCTTGGACAAGTGCTTTCCATTCTGGGTTTCAATTTCTCTTTCTAGAAAATGAAGTGATGAGATTGTTTTTCTCTTCTGGCCCTGACAGTCTGAGATTTTGAAACCTAGACTGGTTCCTAGGTAGAAAGGTAAAGATACCAACAGTATTACCTGGCACAGTCGATATTGACACAATCTGAGTTGACTTAAAATCTGAGGAAAGGATTTTTGAAGTGTATTGTCTCCAAAGAATTTTTTTTTACTGTTACAGTTTTAAAAGTTGTGTAATACAAGTCATATCATCGACCACGTTCCAATGTTCAGAGGCCTGCAAATAAAAAATTAATTCTCTCTATATATTTTATATGTGTATTTATAATAGAGAGAGAGTCAGGCATTCAGGCTAATATTTCATTTTGCTCCAACTAGAATTTGTCAGTTTCATAAAACCCCAAGGATCACCTATTTGTAAATGCCTCCGTGTTTTGCATATGATGTTTCCTCTGCTTGGAATACTAGTCTTTCTACTTTCATCCCCATATAACTCTTCTCTTTATTATTGTGTTTTCCCTATTACATTGTAATATTTGTTTATATGTCTACCTTTCCCACTAAACTATGGGCTCTTTGAGAGTAGGATTATGTCTGATCTGTCGCGCAGGCCCAGCTGGCAGAGTATCTGCTTAGTAAATATAAGTTAACTACTTTTAAGCTTAAGCAAAATACCACTGGATCTTCTGTAATTGAGTTTTGGTCATATGCAGCACCACTAAGAAAGGTCGTGTTATGTTAGTTAAGAATTCTCTGACCACAAAAGGAGTCCGTGCTCCTTACCCTGACATTCCAAGTTCTTTGTGATATCACCTTCAACATTTATTTAGTGCCATTTTTTTTTACCAGACTCCACCCATGCCTTGTCCTCATGAAAAATTTTTGTGTTAATTTAACAAATATTTACTGAGTGTTCACTCTCTTATATCCTGTGCTAAGCTTTCAGGATACAATGGTAAATAAGATATTCCCTACCGAAAGAACTCCTATATTGTTCCCTATTTCCTGAAAATAATCATACACATTTCTGTTTTCAAACATATATGAAATTCCATTCCATCCTAGCTAGGGTGACCTTTCTCATACTGTCTGCTTCTCCGAATCCATCTCCAGCTGCAGAGGTCTAGAATAGGACCTATGATGAGCCCTCAGGGCAATCAGAGGAGCTTCTACATTTTACCTGCCTTTGTTTCTCTTTGAGCAATTTGCCTATATTTCCTCATACTATATTGCCTATATTGTACTCACACATAATTTTCAGCAAACACTTCCTTTCCACACTTTCACTCCCCAAACAACTAAATACTTAAAAAAAAGATAAGTAGATACATTATCATCATTAATATCCCATGTTCCCTCCCTCCACTGTTATTCTTTTTCCCTCTTGCTGGAAATTTCCTCCCATGCCCTGGTAGGGAAAGAATTAATAGTGATTGCCACCCAAGCATCCTATGATGTGAGCACTCAGAGAGATTGTTAGAGCTGCTGGAGTCATGCATGCTCTCTGCTAGAGCTCAGCTCAACTTCTCTTCCCTGGCCCTGGAAGTTGTAGAATGTGCCATTTTCTAAAAAAAAATGCTTCTTGAAGTAATTATCAACCAAATTCTGCCAGTTTTACCTCTCAAACATCTCCATCCCCATTATCACCATTTTACTTCAGACTATCCCCATCCCTTATCTGGATTAGTCAAGAATCTCTTAATAACTGGCCCCTGTGACTAAAGTCTTCTATCAGTCTTCCATATAGAGGAAAAGTGACTTTTGTAGAAACCAAAAACATAAACTAACAGAAAAGATCAATAGAAAACAAACCAATGGAACAAAGCTGTTTCCAAAACTCAGATTTCTGGCTATAGTCTAATCCCTGAGGACCTTGTAGTCAGGGAGAGCAAGAATGCTCCTCATTGATTACACAGTAGTCACTTAACACCTGAGTACTACTTCTTGCCA
Source organism: Manis pentadactyla (assembly GCF_030020395.1). Lineage (NCBI taxonomy): Eukaryota > Metazoa > Chordata > Mammalia > Pholidota > Manidae > Manis > Manis pentadactyla. The sequence goes on along the minus strand of NC_080022.1, from coordinate 39,097,287 downwards.
GGATGTTACCCTCTAGCCACACTTGCCTATGATCCTTACCAGACATGGCGTGCCTTTACAAGTTTCCAATTTGCACTTGTCTATTCCCTGTTCCCATTCATCTCCTGGCAAACTCCTACTGTTCCGTCAAGCATGAACTCATGTATCAACTCCTCTAAGAAGTCTTCTGGCATACTCTTCAACTTGGGTTTTGTGTGTCTTCCTTACTACTTTGTATTAAAATTGCTCATTTGTTTTTCCTAACAGTTTGTGAGAGTTTCAAGGACTGTTCATCCTCATCTCTTCTGCCTAAATCAAGTGCTCAGTGGCTGCTGTTTAATGAGTGAGGATTCTTCCTGTTCCTTTGGTAGCTTCTCAGCCATGAGATTATGGACAGAAAAATCTGAGTTTAAGAAACTTAGTTTTGCGAATAATCATAATTGACCTGATTGTTTATAGTTCATGATGCGTGATCAAAACCAAAAGTTTCTGTGATGACTGCCCTTGCACTGTTCACCATGTAAGAACTTATTCACTCTGTAAGAACGTGTTCACCATGTAAAAACTTGTTCGTTATGCTTCAGAAGATTGGAGACTGTTGAGAATTAGGCTAGGGGTGGATTAATGATTGTGCATTGAGTCCCCTATACAGAATTTTATTGTTGTTAACAACCATATGATCAATAAATATGAGAGATGCCCTCTCAAAAAAAAAAGAAACTTAGTTTTGTTCCATTAGTAGCTCAGTCTTCTGTTGTTCTATTGTTCTTTCTTCTTAATTTATGTTTTTTGGTTAGATTAGCACCTTATGAACACTCTTCCCTCATGGAGAAGGTGCAAACGTTATCAGTTTCCTGCCAGGGAGCTGTCAGTTCCTGCTGAGCCTCTTCTCTGCTCCTTTTTTCATATTAAAATAAGGCACAAATAATCAAATGAAGATACAATACTTTCTACCTTCTTTCCAGGGAAGTAAGCATAACCTTAGTGATTATTTATAATTGAGGAAGTTTAAGAGAGAGCTATGTAGAGGACACTAAACGTGATAAATCTAACACAAATGATGCTTGTAGATAGGCCAAAAAGTGGATCGATGCAAATCAGAGTAGGCTTTCGGTCCTAATTCTGTGTGACCTTGAACATGGATTACCTGGCTAAATCAGTTTCCACACAAGTAAAGTGGGGTCTGTAACATTGTGAGGACAAAATAAATGATGTAGAGTGAATGAATCACTTAGCCTCTGCTTTTATATCTGAATACTTGGAATAAATAGTAACTGGCCTATCTTACGTATTAAGTAAAATCCAATGTGTGAACACTGTTGAAATGGGGAAAGGGAAAACATTAAGTGAATATAAGATATGCTGTCTTCACTATTTACAATAGCAAAGTAATAGAAGCAACCTGTGTCCATCAGTAGATGAATGGATAAAGAAGATGTGATACATATACACAATGGAATGCTATTCAGCCATAAGAAAGAAACAAATCCAACCATTTGCAACAACATGGATGGAGCTAGAGGGTATTATGCTCAGTGAAATAAGCCAGGTGGAGAAAGACAAGTAACCAAATGATTTTGCTCATCTGTGGAGGATAACAACAAAGCAAAGAAAACAGCAGCGGACTCACAGAACTGAAGAATGGCCTAACAGTTACCAAAGGGAAAGGGCCTGGGGAGGATGGGTGGGAAGGGAGGGAGAAGGGGATTAAGGGGCATCATGATTAGCACACATAATATAGGGGGTGCACAGGGAAGGAAGTATAGCACAGAGAAGCTTACTATGCTGATGGACAGTCACTGTAATGGGGTATGTGGTAGAGACTTGATAATAGGGAGAATGTAGTAACCACAGTGTTGCTAATGTGAAATCTGAGCATAAGACTGTAAATCAATGAGACCTTAATAGTAAAAAAAAAAGCTACGCTGTCTTACCATTCAACAGACAAGAACTTAACAAACAAAAACTTGTCAGCCATTTCAGACTAAAAATATTTCTATGAATGCCATTTACAATAATATTTTATAAGTGGTTCACTTTTTCTGATAATTTACATAATATTTACTAATTAATTAGTAAACTATATTTTTGCTTGTATTTCAGATAGTCTTAAATCCTCCTTATCCCCAACTTCAAACCCAGATTTTTGTTTCTTTTGTTCCCACTACAAAATTAAGTGCTTATCATGGCTTATAATTTAATTCCCAGGTGATAGACTAAAGCACATGCTCGTACAACTTGCCCAAAGTGAGCACCAAAGTTGAATATTTGAAGTATTTTTCCCAGATAGCCCCTGTAAGCTGGAGAATAGCTAATGCATTTCTTTTCTTTTTAATTGAAATATGGTTGACATAATATTATAACAGTTTCAGGGGTACAACATAGTAATTCAACATTTATATACATTACAAAAAACACTCACCACAGTAAGTGTAGTTATTATCTGACGCCACTCTGAGTTATTACAATATTACTGACTATATTCCCCATGCTGTATCTTTCATCTCCTTGACTTATTTATTTTGTAACTTAAAGTTGGTACCTCATGATCTCCTTCACCTATTTCACCTATCGTCTACTCCCCACCCTTCAGGCAAAACCGATTTGTTCTCCATATTTATGAGTATCTTTCTGTTTTGTTTCTTTGTTCATTTTTTGAAATCATATGGTATTTGTCTTTCTCTGTGTGACTGTGTCATTTAGTGTAATACCTTCTAGATCCACTTGTGTTGTCACAAATTGCAAGATTTCATTCCTTTTCATGGCTGAGCAATATTGTGTATATATACCACATCTTTATCCTTTCATCTATTGATGGACACTTAGGGTGCTTCCATATGTTGGTAATTACAAATAATACTGCAACAAACAGAGGGGTACACATATCCTTTTGAATTAGTGTTTTTGTTTTCTTCAGGTAAATATTCAGAAGTGGGATTACTGAATCATACGGTGCTTCTCTTTTTAATTTTTTGAGGAATCTCTATACTGTTTTCCATTGTAGCTGCACCATTTTATATTCCCACCAACAGCACAATATGCATCTTCTCTACATCCTTGCCAACACTTGTTATTTCTTGTCTTTCCCTTATCAGATAGATCATTTGAGAATTTATTGTCCCACTCAGTAGGTTGCCTTTTTACTTAGTTTATGATTGCCTTTACAGTGTAGAAGATTTTTAGTTTGATTTAGTCCTACTTGCTTATTTTTACTTTTGTTTTCCTTACCTGGAAAGATGTATCCAGGCAAAAAGTGATAAGGCTAATGTTCCAGAGTTTGCTGCCTATTTTTTCTTTTAGGAGTTTTATAGTTTCAGTTTTTACATGTAGGTCTTTAATTCATTTTGAGTTTTTTTTCCTTTATGGTGTAAGAAAGTGATCCAGTTTTCTCAGCACCATTTATTGAAGAGACTGTCTTTTCCCCAGTGCATATTCTTGCCTGCATTGTCATAGATTAAAAGCTCATATAAACATGGGTTTATATCTGGGCTTTCTATTCTGTTCCATTGATATATGTGTTTATTTTTTATGCTGGTACCTTACTATTTTGATTACTATAACTTTGTAGTATAGTTTGAAATCAGAGTACATGATACTTCCAGCTTTGTTCCCTCTTAACATTTCTTTGGCTAAGCTCAGTTTTAGTATATAGAACCTCAACAGATATCTATATATTGGTTTTGAAATCTGCAACTTACTGAGTTTACTTATTAGTTCTAATAGATTTTTGGTGAAGTCTTTAGGGTTTTCTTTATATAGACTCATGTCATTAGTGAACAGTGATCAGTTTATTTCTTCTTACCAATTTGGACACCTTTTGCTTCTTTTTCTTGCCTGATGTTTATGGTTAACTTCCAGTACTATGTTGAATAAAAGTGGTGAGAGGGGACATCATTGTCCCTATTATTAGAGGAAAAGCTTTCAGTTTTTCACCATTGAGTATAATATTAGTTGTAGGTTTGTCATACATGGCCTTTATTATGTTAAGGTATGTACCAATTATACTTTGTTGAAAGTTTTTGTAATGAATGCATGATGAATTTGTCCAGTGCTTTTTCTGCATCTGTTGAGATGATCATACAGTGTTAACCCTTCCTTTTGTTAATGTGGTGTATTACACTGATTTATTTGCAGGTACTGAACCATCCTTATATCCCTAGAATAAATCCCACTTGATTGTGGTGAACATTTTAATGTATTGTTGAATTTGGTTTGCTAATATTTTGTATCTGTGTTCATCAAAATATTGATCTGTAATTTTCTATTTTATAGATTACCATAGTCTCTTTGTCTGATTTTGGTATCAGGGTGATGCCTCATAGAATGAATTTGAAAGCATTCCTTCATATTCTATTTTCCAGAATACTTTGAGAAGGATAGTTACTAACTTGTTTTTAAATGTTTGGTAGAATTTCACCTGTGAAGCGATATGGTCCTGGTATTTCATTTTTGTGGTTTTTTTGGTTACCAATTTTGAATTATCAATTCAGTTTAATTAATGAAACTAGTCTGTTTAGACTTTATTTTTTCCTGATTCAGTCTTGGAAGTTTCCATTTTTCTAGAAATTTACCTATTTTTTCTGGGTTTTCTAATTTGTTGACTTATGATTTTTTATATTATTCTCTTATAATAATTGTATTTCTGTGGTGGTGTACTTTCTCCACTTTTATTTCCAATTTTATTTATTTGAGTCCTTTTCTCTTCATGAGTCTGGCTAAAAGGCTTTTCAATGTTGTTTATCTTTTTAAAGAACAAACTCTTACTTTCATTGATCCTTTGCATTGCTTTCTTAGTGTCCATTTCATTTACTTCTGCTCTGAAATTTATTATTTCCCTCTTTTTACACACTTAGAACTTCATTTGTTCTCCTTTTTCTAGTTTCTTTGGTTGTAAGATTGTTTGAAATTGCCCTTGTTTCTGAGGTAGATCTGTATTGCTATAAACTTCCCTCTTAGAATGGCCTTTGCTGCCTCCCAAGAGCAGTTTTGAACTGTTGTACCTCTGTTTTCATTATTTTCCAGGTATTTTTAGATTTCCTCTGATTTGTTCACTGATGTTAGTTGTTTAATAGCATGGTGCTTAGCCTTCCTGTAGTTTTTCCCCTGAGATTGATTTTTAGTTTCATTCCAGTGTGGTCTGAATAGATGCCTGATACAATTTTAACCTTCTTAAATTTATTGAGACTTGTTTTGTGGCCTAACAAGTGGATCTATCCTGGAGAATGCTCCATGTGCGCTTAAAAAAGAATGTGTATTCTGTTGATTTGGGATGGAATGTGTTCTGTATATATCTGTTCAGTTCATCTGGTCTAATGTGTCCCTCAAAGCCACTGCATCCTTATTGACTTTTATTCTTGATTTATCCATCAATATTAGTGGGGTTAAAGGCCCTACTATTATTGTATTAATGCCAATTTCTCCATTTCTTTTCTGTTAGCATGTGTGTTGTATATTTAAATGCTCCTATGTTGGGTGCATAGATATTTACTATTGTTACATCTTCTTGTTGGGTTGATTCCTTTATCATTATATAAAGCTCTTTGTCTCTTGTTACATCATTCTTTGTTTTGAAGTATATTTGGTCTTATAAAAGTGTTGCTACTCTATATATTTGCATGGAATATCTTTTTCCATCCATTTACTTTCAGTCTGTATATGTCTTTAGGTCTGAAGTGAGTCTCTTGTAGGCAGAAATTAGATATATTTTGTTATTCAATCCATTCAGCCATCCTTGGTCTTTTTATTGGAACATTTAGTCCATTTACATTTAAAGTAGTTATAAGTATGTTTCTATTACTATTTTGTTCATTGTTTTCTGGTTGTTTTTGTAGTTCTTTGTTCCTTCCTTCTTCTGCTTTGTAATTTGGAGACTTTCTTTAGTGCTAAGCTCAGATTATTTTCTCTTTATTTTTTATATTTATTTTGTATCTATTATAGGTTTTAGTTTGTGGTTAACATGAGGTTCATATATAACATCCTATGAACATAAAAGTCTATGTTAGGTTGATGGTTGCTTAAGTTTGAACACACTCTAAAATTTTTAAAGTTCACCCCATAGACTTTATATATATGATAACATAACTTACATCTTTTTATTTTGTGTATCCCTTGGCTAATTTTTGTGTATATCATTGACTACTTTTGTCTTTTTAACTTCAAACTATCATTAAAAGTAATTGTAATTGTATTTTTCTACCTTTACTGTATTTTACCAGCAAAAATTTTACCTTGTCTAATTTTCTTACTTCTAAGTTATGGCTTTTTCTTTTCCACCTAAGACATCCTCTTAACAATTCCTTTAAGGCTGGTTTAGTGGTGATGAAACTTGGTCCCATAGAGTTTTCTTTGGTTGTAGGATTTTTCCTTTTAGCACCTGAATGTATCATGCCACTTCCTTCTGGCCTGCAAAGTTTCTGCTGACAAATCAGCTGATTGCCTTAGGGATTTCCTTTTTAGGTAACTGATTTCATCTTACTGCTTTCATGATAACCTCTTTATCTTTAGTGTTTACCATTTTAGCCATTATGTTTCTTGGTGTGGACCTTCTTAGGTTCATCTTGTTTGGGACTCTCTGTGATGCCTACACCTGGATATCTGTTTCCTTCCCCAGGCAAGGGAAATTTTCAGCATTAGTTCTTCAGAAAAGTTTTCTGCCCCTTATTTTCTCTCTTTTTCTTCTGGTACCTGGTACCTATTATGTCAATGTTATTTTGCTTGAAGTTGTTGCAGAAATCTCTTTAACATTCCATTTTTTAAAATTATTTCTTTCTTTCTGCTGTTCAGGTTTGTTACTTTGCACTACCTGTTTCCGAGATTTCTGATCCATTTTTCTGCATCCTCTAATCTGGTGTTTATTCCCTCTAGTGTATTTTTCCCTTCAGCTATTGTATGCTTTAGCTCTGTTTCTTTTTTATATTTTCTATCTCTTGAAGTTCTCACTGAGTCTTCCACTCTTCTCTCAAGTCTAGTGAGTATCTTTCTGACAATAACTTTGAATTCATTATTAGGTAGATTGCTTATCTCCCTTTCATTTAGCATTTTTTTCTGGTGTTTGCCCTGTTCTTTCATTTGGAGCATACTCCTCTGTCTCCTCATTTTTGTCTGGTTCTCTGTGTTTATATCTATGTATTAGGTAGGTCATCTATGTCTCCTGGTCTTGAAAGCTATTGCATTATGTAATAGGCATCCTATGATCCCCAGAAATGCAATACCCCCTGGTCACTAAAACCAGGCATTCCAATGATGTCCCCTGATTGGAATGTGTGCACTTTCCTGTTGCTACTGAGCCATGACTACTGCAAGCAGGCTGGTGGGCAAATCTGCTCCTCTGCCCACCTGCCAGCAATGACCAGCATGACTATTGTGGTTGCATTAGTTAATGGCTCACTCCTGGTGTGGTTGGCTGAAAGGCTGAGCTGCAGCCCCTGCTAGTGCACTGGTGTAATGTTTTCCTTTTGGGAGAAAACTGGGAGATGGGAGTCACTTTAAAATGGGAAGGCCATCATTTTAACTTATGTTTGTGTATTGGAAGGCTTTGCTTTCTGGAGATAATAACAGAAAGCCAACACGTTTACCTAAAAATACTGAGAAGGGAAAGTTTGATAGCTTTTCCCAGTGAGTAGAAAGAGAATGGAAAAAGCAGTGTGGATAGTCCTCTACCCAATGCTGCACCCAATTTCTGCACTGCCATGAACTCCTTATCTTGCTCAGACTCTTATACCACACTCTGGACCCCAGAAGTCCCCCTACTACCATGAATTCATATGTAGCATGGCACTCCTAATGGCTTTAGGAATGAATTATTAAGGAAGTAAAGGAAAGAAAAGTAAGAGTAAGAGGTGTGCCACATTTGTTGTTTCTTATGTTATTACTACTACTTTAGGTTGTAGTGATAATTTCTTTTCCTGCTCCTGTTGCAGAAGTCACAGTTTCTATTTATAATCTTATAATTGTAGCTTTAAATTTGTAGCATATTTCTTAACCATTTGTTTTTCTAACAAATCTGAAATTTATTCAATACCTTTATCCTCTTCCTGGGAATAAGACAGGAATCTTAGCTTGCCTAAATAAACTGTCCTTTGTACTATACCCCCTTCTTTCCCTAAAATTTTAATTAAACATTTTTAAAAAATACAAAATAGTTATTCTTACTTTTCCTGCTGAAAGACAGATTTGCCAACATATTTTATCATTTTTTTCTCTCATATTTGTTCTCGAAATATGAGTCTTTATTGTCCTTCTTGTGGAAGTAAATCCTTTATTAGTACTTTCAATGAAGGCATATGGTTCATAAATTATCTTAGTTATTATGTGTCTGGAAATGTTGCTGGGTTCCTCTAGCTGTTGAATTATTGCTTAAGAATATCCTAAAATGGCAGATTTTTAAATTATTTTTAAGCATTGTTCTCTAGTATCTGTTTCTTGTAAGAGTTTTGCTATTGGCCTAATTTTTATGATGTGTTAGCATTTTAGATGATTTTTACTTATTCTTGGAGTTTTGCAGTGACAATTCTTTTTTGTTCTCACATTCTAAGGGGATACTCACTGCTATCCTCATCTACTTTATAGGTGGTCATTCTTTCAGACTCCTAAATTTACCTACCCTATGCTGTCTCTGCTTATCTTCTGAAACCTCAGTGCACTTCTACTCCACTGGCACCACTTTTATACTCCCCTTCTCCCTCCTATCTTCTGTGATCTCCCTCCTATCTCCCTCCTATCTCCCTCCTATCTGTTGCAATCCTTCTTGATCCTTATTGTTCAGATCACATTTCATATCCACAGAAACTCCTCTCTAAATAATCATATTAGTCAGAATGAATCTCTCCTTTTCCTAAACAACAATAGCATGTATTATTGACCCAAACACATAGCCTTTTCTTATAAAATTTTAGAGAACAGATTAGAAAAAGTAAATGTTTTATGAACAGGCAAGCCAGAGTTCAGATCTAAGATCTACTTTCTAGATGTGTAGTGATTTGAAGGAACTTAATTTATGTCACTGAGCCCTAGTTTCTTAATTTAAAAAATGAAAATGATATCTAACTTATGGAATTGTTATTTCATGTGTATTTGAATGTTTGTTTAACATAAATCTCTTTTGTTATTCACTGTGTTCCATGGTAGACTATGTCTGCTTACTCAGCAAATCAGTGCTTGTAATTTAGTTGGCAATTAAAAATGTTTGTTGAATGAATGCATTCATTCACTCCAGTCTTGGTCATAACAATATCTTCCTTATTTATTATGTTTGTTGTCTCTCTCATCTAATCAGCATATAAGATCTGTAAGAGTAGAGATTTTTAATTTTTTTAATTGATGTATTCCTTTTTGTACATTGCATGATATATGCTCAATAAATATTTGTTAAATTAACAAATGAATGAATGGGTGTTATATCTATGGTGGTGGTGATTAAATTCCAAATACAGGTACCAGATACAAATCAATTTACAATAATACAAAAACCCAGAGTTTTTGTTCTTGTCCTGTGCAGAACTTTCAGTTGTCCTTGGAAAGCACACCTGGTTATTTTCAGAAGCCTTTAAGAGGATGCCTCGTGCTCCTAAACCAGTCTGGCAGGTCCAGATCCCATGTGTCTTCTGACATGTTTCTCCTCCTGGTCTTCAGTTACTACCAATAAGTGTTCTCTGATTAAGAAGGTACTTGAAGGAGCCTAATCATCACTACCCTAGATGTGATACCCATTCATTCATTTGTTAATTTAACAGATATTTAATGAGCATATACTACACATCATACAATGGACTAGGTGCTAAGAATATATCAATTAAAAAAAAACAATCTCTGCTCTTATGGATCTTATATACTGATTAGATGAGAGAGACAATAAATCCATAATAAATAAGCAAACTATTGTTATGATCAAGACTGGATTGAATGACTGCCTGCATTCAACAAATATTTTTTAATTGCCAACTAAATTCCAAGCACTGATTTGATGAACAAGCAGACATAAGTCTGCTACCATGGAGCATATAGAATAATGAAAGAGATATGTGATGAACAAGCACTAAAATAAGTATAAAATAAATACTGTGATATGTGCTGTGTAGAAAAAGAATAAGGCTCTGTGAGATATAATGATAAGAGGTTCCCAGGAAAGACCTTGTTGAGGCTTAGTTATTTATAGAGAAAGCTAAAAGATGAGAGGAGATAGACAGTCTGAGAGAGACCGCAGAGGCTTCTGGGTACAGAGCAGGGTTTGTGCCAGTTCAAAACAAGAGTGCTGTCTTTGGAGGCTGTCACGGCCCTCAATACTTTGGGGTGCCAGAGTGAAATAGGAGTCCCTTTTGAAGTAGACAGAATGACCACTCATCAACTTTGTGCCATAACTTTGTTCTTGGGACCTGAAGCAGCACACTCTGACCCACATTTTCTATGAAGTTCACCATAAAAACCGCTTTTTCATCTTCTGTAAGCTATCGTATGAACACACATACACACATCACCACAAGAACAGACAGGAATTTTGCTGGCTCAGCACAACTCAATTCCTTCCAAATAAAACACATTTCTCCAGAGAAACAGTCTTTTGAGATACATCTATGCCTGCAGTGTAGGTAATCTTTTATGTTTTATACAGAAAAAATTCTCTCAATTTAACCATAGTCTCTCAAACATTTCCAGGTCAAAGGTTGATCTTTCTTTTACTTTTGCCCAACCAAATGGGCCATTTGCATAATTTCCCAGAAAAAAAGTGTGACATTCACTAAAGGTAGAATTCAAATCTGTACCTTTTGCAAAATATAAAAGAGCAGAAAGTTCTGAAAGGACAGTTTTTCTTGTTTCTGTTTCTACCTATCCCTCTCTTCCCATAAAAGCCTCAAAGACTTCTGCTCTACTTCAGCAATCTTCCCTCAAGTCTCTAGAAGAAAGAAGTTTCTTCCAAATATATGTATGATACATTTTATTCTTCCTATCTAGGGATGCCTCTTATATAAAAATGTAAATGTACAGCATGACCCTAGACACACAGTAGGCATTTAATCAATAAAAATGAATATCTTCCTTTTAATGATTTATGTTAACTACTGCAACTCTGTTATTGAACAAGTCCTGAAGGATAGTGACAGTTTTTAAAAAAATTTCTTGTGCTTCTCACAGCTTCAGATTTAAGCAAATTTATTGAATACCTTTTATGTGCCAGTTACCATGTCAATAATTTCCCTATGTATTATTCCCTATTATTTCCATCCCATCCTCATGACAAATATAAGTGTACTTTTGTCATCCTATTTTTTGATGAATAAGCTTGGGTTTATATATATTAAGTAACTGGTTCCAAATTACACAGCTACTTAGTGGTAGGGCCTGGATTCACATCCATCTCACCTAGTTTTTTTTTTAATTGAGGTATTATTGATAAACAATCTTATGAAGGTTCCACATGAGCAACATTGTGGTTTCAACATTCACCCACATTATCAAGTCCTCCCCCTACCCCATTGCAGTCATTGTCTGTCAGTGTAATAAGATGCTATAGAGTCATTACTTGTCTTCCTGGTTTTAAATGATGTTCTTTATGGTAACATGATTCCAATACCCATAGCATCTAATCAAGTGCTGTGGGCATTTTGTGCTTGCATAATATTTTTAAAAGAATAGGATTTGATCTGCTGCTTAATATGATAAATTCATTCTATGCCATTTTAATTGAGCTTTAAAATTTTATGTAAATTGTTATATAGAGATTTTTATAATATAAAGAGTAAAACCAGGTGAAATGTATGTATTATTCTATTTTTGTTTTAAAAATACCTACATACACACAGGAATATATCAGAAAAATATGGAGGAATATGCACTGAAGTTTTAACACATATTGTGCAAAGTAAGATTATCAGTGATTTTCTTCTGCCTTATGCTGTATATTTCCTCTTTTTTTCCAAACACTTCTTCTGTACTATTATTACTATAATAACAAATTTAAAGTTTAAAATAATTAACACAAAGAAGTGAACCATTTATTACATAGCATGTTTATGATGGTATAAACTCTAGGGATCAGTGGATTAGATATTTTAAAAATTAAATTTGAATACTAAAAAATATACAATAACTTTGTAGAAAATATTGGATTTGTCTGTCAGTGTCCTTTCCAATCACTTGACAGACCAGGACATTTCTAAAGAAAGTGTTGACCTGATACCAAATATATATGACCTAACATGCTTTTAAAATCAGCATACCAACATTATCTTTCCACTGACACATTTGAAAGCATGTCAAAATTTAATTTTGATTAGAGAAAAGAGTGTGACACATTCTAGATTATAAATGCAAATCCCAGTAGATATTTGATTTCATCTAATCAAAGATGTTATTTTTAATTGCTATGAAACAAGATGATTTGTGCAAATGAGACACTGAGTTAATAACAGTACTTTGTATTTACATAGAAATTTTCTATGATGTTAACATACTTCATGAATTAAAAGAAGTTCTATGGTGGTGCAGTTATTCTGGAAAACTCTTTGGAATGTCTTCTAAAGCTGAATATATATATATATATATATATATATATATATATATATACCTTGTAACCCAGAAATTAGATATTTATGTAATATGCAACAGAAATGCATATTTATGTTTACCATAGACATATTCATAACAGCAGTATTTACTGTATCCCCAAGCTGGAAAGTACCTAAATCAACAGAGTGGATATAGAATGGATAAAATATGTTATAGGCTTACAATAGAATGTTATACAGCAATGAGAATAAGTGACCTAAATCTACATGCAACAATGTGAATGACTCGCAAACATAATGTTGAGTGAAAAAGCCAGTGCAAAAGAATACAAACTGCATGACTGTATTTGTATGTTGTATAAAAGCATGCAAAACTAAGCACTGCATTAGAAGTTTGGACAGCAGTTACCTTTGGTATGGGTAGTAATAAAAGGGGAGCATGAGTGGCAGATATATAAGGTGCTAGTAATATTCTTGATTTGGATCTGAGTGCTAGTTTCACAAATATGCTAAGATTCCAAAAAGAATCCACTGAGCTTCATACTTAATGATATATGTATTTTTCTACATATGCATTATAATTTAATGTACCTTTGAAATATATGATTACTTATATAGTTTTAGACATCTAACTCTTCTTTTCTAGATTTTTGAGATGTTGTCCGTTGGCATCTAAACTATCATTAATTGAATTCATTTATATTTACTGTATAAAAGCTCTGTGATAGGGTCTGCCAATAAGGAAGGAAAGAAGGAAAGAAAGAAATTCAGTCCCTGTGCTCAAGGAATTCACATAGGTGGGTGAGGACAAAGAATAAATTACTTATAATACAGAATAGCATGTCAAAATAAGTAAAGGACATTTTGCTAAAATCAAACAGGCACACTCAAGCCAGATTGTGAGCTTGGGGATCAGAAAAGACATTCTGGGACAAGTGACATATGACTTTTGCCTGAGAGATAAGCAGTTACACAGAGAAACACTAGTAGGAAACACATTCTAAGCAGGAGAAACTCCATTTGGGGAGAATTTGAGATGAGCAAGAATTTGGTCTCTTGCAAATATTCACCATGTTAGAAACATAGGCTGTGAGGCAGAGAAGGAGTAACAGAACATGAGGCTGTAGAACTAAGAAAGGGTTTTGAATATCATGCTGAAGAGTTAGGACCTTTTCCTGAAGCCCAAGAGGAATTAATAAAGGACTTACAGCATAAGAATAACATGGTAAGATTTTCATTAAAAGAAATCACTCTTACATTGGTAGGGAGAATAAATTGGAGAGAGGTAGGAAAGTGGCAGAGAGGTCGATAGGCATGATAAGAACCTGAGCTAAGGTAACCAATTTCCTCAAAAACTCCATTCACACATGCATTTGAATAGGCAGTTGATTTTAAGATTCAGGGAAATAAATGATATGTTTATATTGTACCATAGATAATTTCAAAGTATTAGACCTACCTATTTCTAAAAGTCTTTAGTTGGAAGCATGAACACTACCCATTATTGTCTCCAACACCCTCTGCCTCTCCTGCTGACAAGAACGTAGGCCAGAATTAAGCCTGTTTTTCAGATCATTGCCAAACGGATCTTTTACTTGAATGGAAATCCATCTATGAGGTAGATATTTATACTGGAAAAATCTTTTCCCTAAAATTCCAAAATTTTCCTTTATTAGTGTAGAACATATGACTTGCTCCAGAGCCTACCCCACATTCCCTTCAGGCCCCACCTTTGAGGAGCTTAGCAGAACCAAACATCTACTTATTTAATGAGGTTCATCCTTTTTAGTAGGACTTAAGGTCACAAACAGCAGTATATTGCATATGTTAAGTACTAAGTACAGTTGGTATTCAATCACTACTTTTTTCTCTCCTGTTTATTTTGTTGTTATATTCTCTTTCCTCTTATATCAAAAAATAAATGCCTCATTACATCTGTTGACATTTGTGTTCCCTTATTTTGGATTTAAGTTCCTAAAAGTAAAGATGTGAGTCCTGGCTTTGCACAATACAGCATATATAAGAAAACATGTAATGTCTATTCTTCAGAGTTGGTGCTGGATACCAGAGAAAACTTAAGGCCATTTCCTTTTCCTCTTTTTACAAGACTTTTACAAGACTTCCTCTTCCTCTAGCTAGGTGGTGGCTCTCTGTATGTTGGCATCTTAGAATATAGAGTTTGGAAAGCAGGTAACCTAGTGGTTAAGGTACAAGATTTGAACATATCACTCACTGTATATTTTTGTTAGGTTACTTAATCCCCCTGAACCTCTGTTTCCTCATCAATAAAATAAGTACTAGTGTATACTTCATAGAGTTCATATGAAGATCAAATCAAACAATGTAAGTAAATTGCTTAGCACTGGGACAGGCACAAAACAAGTACTTAAAAAATGGAGGCTATTGTTCTTATTATTAATATTGCTGCCATACTATAATGATTTTTGGCTTTTAAAGTTATCACAGAAATTGAAAATAAATGGAGCAAACAATAAATGCCAGGAGGAAAATTGAGACAGGGCTAGAATAAAGCCCCAAGTACATCTAGGGTGGTATTCAGGAACTCATTTTTTTTCACTTTTTACTCTGGAAAATTTCCAGTAGGTGCCCTGAAGATGAGGATCTCCCACAAAGCTATATGGCCTTGCTGGAGCTGGGATCAGTTCATTTCCTCACACTTTTTCTTTGTATAAACACAACATTTCAGATGTTCAATTAAATTAAGTACCCTTAAGTTCAAGCCTGAGTCTGTCTCCTGCTGTAATTACTCACTGCGCAGCCTCGGATCTTTCTCACAATTATTTTTCCTTACTTTGGCAGTGAAATTACTGGTAATTTTTGGTTTCTCTTTTATTTAACATGACAAAGCAAAGCATTCCGGGTCTGCCTGAAGCAAGACTAATATGACTTTCTTAATAATGGCTACCTCCTGGTGGGGGCCGTCTCTAAGAGGGGATTTATAATTCTTTAAGTGAAGAATTTGGCCTTATTTAACTGTTTTTTTTCCTCCTAATACGTGTAGATAGACTTAAACATAGAGTTTATATTTCATGAACTGCTTAAGTGTTGGAGATAGGTTGGGAATGTATTTTATAGATCTTGTTTCTCCCAGAGTCTGTAATAATGGCATCGTTCAGCTCACTGCTGCCTAAGAAGAGTCCAGGTGTCTCGGCCTAGGATTCAGGCCTCTCAGCAGACCACGGAGGACTGGTCAGGGCGTGTTTCGTGTAGGTGCTTCCAGGGTACAGAACAGGCTGGCAAGAGGCAGAGGAAAGACCTGAGATGCAACCTGGCATTGTTTTATTAAAAGATATTGAAGCTAATTGCAAATTAACATTAGGGATTTTGCCTATTTTATTCACTTAATGAGCTGAGAGTTTGGCTGAGCTTTGAATACTGAATTGTCTTTGAAGCGAAGTACTTCATTTGCCCTAACTAGTTGGTGGCTATGTTTTCTACCAACTTCATTTCTAATGTGAAAGTTGTTGATCCTCACTTAAGTCATGGATGTTCTGTTTTGTCATCGTCTCTCAGCCGACTTGGGAAACCTGAACTTCAGCAAGTTCCACATTGACTCTTACATGGTGTTTATTACTTTATTTATTTGTCTTGCCTCAAGCAGACCTAAAATGTTTTGCTTCATCCTGTTAAATAAAAGGGAAGCCAAAAATTATCAGTAATTCTACAGGGTAAGTGAGGAAAAGTGATCGTGAGAAACATCCCAAGAATGAATATTTATTTCCTGAGCACCTACTGTCTGTCAGCATCCTGCTAAATGTTACAGAAACAGAGGTGCATAAAACAGACCCTGACTTCAGAAAGCTCACAGTCTAGAAGGCAAGATAGGCAAGTATGCATTTGGTTATTCTAGTAGTCAGTATAAGCCATGACAGCTCCCAAACCTCAGTAACTTAATGTAAAAGCTTACTTCTCGTTTAGTTATAGTGTATGTGGGTTAGTAGAGGACCCGGATTGTCTGCATGTAACTGGCAGATAAGGGAAGAGAGGCCATGGAAGACTCGGCTTGGGCGAAGTGAACATCTCCTCCATGTGCGGTCACCTTGTTATCATGTCATAGTGCTACCCAAATGCAGGGAAGGCTGACAAGTGTACCTGACTGTTTGTCTGGGAGGAAAAGGAACTGGAGTTTGGTGAGCACATGCATTATCTTTGCCACAGGGATAAGATAGGGTCACTTGTACTGTGATAAAAATCAACATAAGGATTATGGGAAGAAGAGAAATTCTTAGTCTGTGGTATGGAGATGGGGTGGAAATCAGGAATGGCATCCCAGATGACGTGACACTTAAACTGACTTCTGATGGACATTTAAGAATTAGCTAGGTGAAGAAGAGGAGGGTGGGGTTTAACGTAGCAGGGAGACATGAGCAAAAAAAAGAAGTCATGAAATAGCAAGGTGTATGCTTAGAGAACTTATGACTGTATCTTATATTTTGGTGAGAGACACAAAACTTCTGATCATATTCCATTCTGAGATTAGTAGCAGTTCCGTATCACGTTGGAACATAATTAATTCAATTGTTCTGATAAAAAAACGCATTGCCCAATTTTCAAATCAAAGAAGTATGTTTTTGAAACTAGTGGAAAGTCAAGTAACCAGCATGACCTAATTAAGAACTTTTTCCAAAAAAGGAAAAGAACTTGGAAACGAATTTCCCTGAAAATCATCTCCCAAACTATTCGTGAAGACACAGAAACCACATATTTTAAGAATGTGTGGAGATCCACAACTTGGTGCCATTTTTTCCCCTCCAATGAAATTGACAGAAAAATTTTCTTTGTAATTCAGAGATGCTTTGCCGTGGGCTCATTGAAAAACAGTTTATGTGAAAGAAGATTGGATTAAAATCTAATCTCTTGTACCTCCGTCTATGTTTTTGAAATTGAAGTAACAAAGTCCAAGGCTCTGGCGTGCCCTGGAGCTCTTGGATTTTATAAATGTCTGTGTGTTGCTTAAGACTTTTAAGATCTATCTGTGTAAGAATCTCTTAGGAGGAAACAAAGTTCTTGGCTCAGATAAGGATTTCAAAACAGGAGTTACTGCACTTTAAGACACATTTCTTGGACCATTTTTAAATATGAGAAAAATGAATAGTACATCTAAATATGGAATTCATGTCGATAGAACTGGAGGTGGGGTGGGCGTAAAAAAGTGCCTGGGGGAAAAGGCATGAGGGAAGTAAGTTAAAATAGGACCAATAGTGTTTATCTTGAAACTTGGCAGACAAATCTCAAATTTCATGACTAGAAGACAGCAGAGAAAGTCAAGAGATGGGAGAATATCATGTTTCCAGGCAAGGCCATTAACAGTAAACCAATACAGGTAGAATTAAATGTGCCAGTGCATATAAAACATTTAACATCATCCCTGACACAGTTAGTTAAGTGCTCAGTAAACATTAGCTATTATTGTTGTTATTGTCACTATAGTAGTGTTTGTTTGGTTAACAGTTTGACACTATTAGCTCAAAAATATTCCCTCTTTTTTTGCTCAAGCTGTTTCTCCTTTTCTTCTCCTGTAAATTTTCTTTATTCTTAATAACATTTAAAACATTTAAATTGATACAGTATATTTCTCAAAGCTGGCTCTCATGAGCCTATCCCTCCATCCTCCTCCAGATGAGGTTTTCCGCTTCTCTTATCCATCACAGGTAACCTAGGCTTTTCCTCCTTGAACATTTATTACAACTTTGTGGTTGACTGGAAGCTCCTCGAGGACAACCACTGAATCTTTTACATCTTTGTATCCCCAGAGAGACTACTGTGTGCTTGGCACAGAATTGACACTTGAGTATTCGAATGAAAAACCAACACCTTGACAGTTTACTTAGCCTGTTCATGTCCATTTTATCCTCAGGCAAGCTCAGTCATATAGGTGTTATTACATTACAAGCAAGAACACTAAAGTTTAGAAAGGTTTAAGATTTTTGTCCAAGGTGGGAAGTGATAGTTGGTATTCCATCCAGCCTGTCTGATGCTAGATTTCCTATGCTTTTCACCAAAGCATACTACATTTTCTTGGAATTAATGATGGTGAGAAATACAGTGGCCTGAACACTAAGAGATCTGTGTTCTGACATTGCCCCTCTTTTAGGGTGCTGCTAGTTATGTCTTCTTCATCATGAGCCTGAGAACCCCTTGAGGGCAGGAACAGTTGTCTTATTCACCTTTTTATCCCCAGAATATATCACAGGTTCTCTCTATACAGCTCTATGACTGAATGAGTGAGTGAGTACAGTTATTCTTGATAATAATAATAATAACAACAACAGTTGCATTCTATAGAAATAAATACAAAGCACTTTATCATCCATTGTCTTCTTTTATCCTAACCCCAGTATTTTAGATCTGACAAAGCTGTCTGTTATCCTTAGAGTGAAGCAAACTGAGCCTCAGAGATTCTCAGCAATAATGTCAAAATTCATATCCTTGATTTAGAGTTGCAATGCCAGCTCAGATATGTCTGTCTCCACACACCATGCCTTTTCATCATTATGAGGCTGTTTCAAAGCCAGAGAGATTTTTATCTTTACAGAAGGAAGACTCAAAGAAGACAAAGCTTTGGTAAACAGAAAGAATAGCATTTCAGGTCCGTTGGACTGAGGGTCTCCATTTCCAACAAGTTTTCATGTGATGCTGATGCTGCTGGTCCAAGAGCCACACTTTGGATAGCAAAGCTTTAGCAAAGCAGGGCTTTGTATCACCCATGCACGGTCCCTGTCTTTTCCTAAGTGTGGGCCCTGTGGGGTGGGCTAACAGCCTTGATATTCCCCACCCCATCCTTTATCTCCAGTGATAGGATTTATACCAATATTACTTCTCTGAGTAACCATTTTTAGTTCACAGAGAATTGTCACCTAAACTTACAGTCACTTGGGCATGGATTTGACCACTGAGAAAAAGGATTTAATCTCTTTATTTTGTTCATCCAGACAGACTGCGCAACATGCTGCTGACCACCAACTGAAATGTAAATCCTCCCAAAGGGACTGCTTGGGATTTTATTTGTTAGGTAGATGCCTTTGGGAGCATCTGTAGGTCCCATAGGTATCAGCAGGGATGCAGAGAGCATGCTTTTTCATTCTGAGGACAAAGAAAGTACTGGGGAATTAGTGAAAAGAGAATGAGCCTGGGAGTTCTCTGCCACTCCCTGGCTGAGCCACCTTTGACCAGCAGTCTAGGTTTCAGCATTTATAGCTGTAAAATGGAAGTATTACCCATTTCATAGAATTGTCAAAATTACAGGTAATACTATCTGCCCTCTATAAGAGCATGAACTTCTTGAAGGTAGAACCTATGTCACATCTGACTTCGGCCAGCCAGAGCTCGGAACACCATGCCTTCTGTATAGTAGACCATCCTCTACTGGTGGTTGATAGAGAAACTATTTATTTGGAAGAAAACTATAACATGTAAAATAGTATTATACCAATGTTTTTGTATATTGCTTTAGTATTGCAAAGAACTTCCATTTATACAATCAATTACAAAGCTATGCTGTTTTTACCTTCTTTTACCTCTCAAATTCATCTCCATCTCTACCATTCCCTTCCTAATCAAAGTGAAATCATCTCTCACCTGGGCTAGTCTAGTAGCCTCTTAACTTATTTTTCCTCACCCACTGTTAACCTTCATAAGCCATTGTCTATGATAAGGCCACAATGATGTTTTAAATTTTTAAAAAAATCAGATAGTGTCACTTCCCTGCTTAAAGGCCTCAATGCCTTTTCATTATTCTTTGAACTAAGACCAGATTCCTTTACAAGGCCTACAATGCCATTAATGAACTAGCACCTGCCTGTATCTCTGCACTTAGCTGGCACCTCTCTTCCATGACCTTTGCACAGCAGTTGGTAGCACTGGCCTTCTTTCAGTCCCTTGACTGAAGCATGAACGAACAGGAAGGATGCACATTGTTCTCTTTGCCTGAAATGTGCACCCCCTTCTCTACTTTAGAAGCTTTCATATTGTTGCTCAACCATCAACTATCTATCCCCAAGGAAACTGTCCATGACCCCACTGACTGAGCCTGAGGCTCTTGTTGTTGTTATTGTTATATGTTCTCATAGTACCCAGAACATTCAAAGCCCCTTTGTGTTTAAGTATTCAAAATTATTCACTCAGTATCCTCTTCAAGTAGAATATGAGCCCCATCAGGATAGAGTCCTTAGTCTATCTTGTTCATTGCTATGACCACAGCTTTTGATATGGTGCTTTGCACATAGAAATAATTATCAAACATTTGCAGAATTGATAAAATACTGGATTGCCTAATTCATATTATTACTTTATTATAAATCATTTTGGTATAATGTTCATCCAAATATTGGGTTAATTAATTCATATTATTAATCCTTTTGGTATCTCCCTTATCTTCAAGTATAGATACATTGCATTTTTATTAGCATGTTTCTATAAAACCTCTCCTATAATTATCTCATAAATTCAACTATAAAATAGTTATTTTTAGCTCTAGTTTTCAAAGAAGAAACTGAGGATGACTGAAGTGAAGTGGCTTGATCAAGGCTGCACAGACAATTTGTGGGAGTCTAGATTAATTAAGTCCCATGTTCTTTCTACTCCCCAGCTGTCTAATGTCAATTGTTGTGAAAGTGACAGATGAGGGCATGGCCAAGCAGGTTCGGCTTGTCACAAAGCATGATTGTGTGGCCTTGTGTAGTACTCTGATCTTGGGCCACTAACCTTTATTCCAATTTAAATGTATACTCATTGTTCGGATCCTAAAATGCAAGAGTAGGAAGGGCATATAAAGAAATATCTGACTCATTTATTTGTATAAAATATGTATTATATAATAAAAATTGGTTTTCCATTCCCAACAGTTTTGAATAAGGATAAACCATGAGAAGTTAAGGTGAATGTCTGGTGTGGTTTAGTGCAATACTTATCTCTCCCTGCAAAGGTGTTAAGTGGTACAGTGTTTCCCAAATTTGCTTGAGTGTGAGAATAATCTGGGGCATTTGTTAAACATACAAATTCCCAGGACCCTCCTCAGCAGCTCTGGAGTGAGGCCTGGGAGTCTGTATGGTTAGCAAATATTGCAGATCAGGAGACTGGATAACAGTGAAATATATCAAAGTAGACAGTCACACTCTGATCTGGGAGAAGGGCTATGAACTCTTTGATTGTGGCAAAATAGTTTAGACTTAAGAGGAAGGATTGACAGCTCTCTGGAGGTATGTGCTGATCCTGACTTCGGCTCAAGAGGTTACTGTTTTAGAATACCCACGACTGACTACCGGCACTGGATCTGCATTCCTTTGTAGATAAAGGCAGCAGAGTAATTGCTGGAACTCAGATGACAGGTTTAACTGGGTGGTCAAGAACTGAAATCCAAGGTTTCTGATTTCCAATCAAGGAACAGACCTGCAGGTACCATTAGAAGTCTTGGTGACATGTTTTGTTAGAAAGTCTAAAGGTGTTTACACATCAGTAATGGGCTCAAGCACAATTTAGCAAATATTCTCTAGTATCTATTTGATTTCAAGTCCTAAACTGAGTACTGACATTTGAAGAATCTATGAGAAATACTAATATGTGCATACATACCTCTAATACAGTGGGAGATGGAATTACAAACTCATTTTGCCCTTGTCTACTCCATCTGTTTCTCCTCTGAACTCTAGGGCTTCTCAGAACACAAGTTAAACACCACTTTAAAAATTGTACAAGTTGATAAGGGGAAGTGGGTCCCAGAAGCTGGAAAGAAGTCATACTAGGTAGAAGAAACACAATAGCAAAGACACAGAGCAATCTCCCTCACCTACAGGAAGCCCCAACAGTTCAGTGTACTTTGAGGACAGTGTTTAAGGGGTGGTGGCCAGAGGTGAGGCTAGGGAGGTAAATAGAATTCAGGTCATGAAAGGTCTTGAATATTGTACTGAGGAGCCTGGACCTTTTTTTTTTTTTTTTCTTAAGTAGATGATGCCAATGGCTTATTTTAACCATAACAAAGGAGATGGTTATATTGACACTTCTTTGTTCGGTTTGGTTTAGTTGTTGGTTTGTGTGGATATCCTTGATGGCACTAGGAGCTCTGGCATGTTCAGGATGAATTAGTGATGTCCTGACAGGTGTATGAGTCATAGATGTCTGGGATGAATTAGTGATGTCCTGACAGGTGTATGAGTCATAGATGTCTGGGCAAGAGGTCTGAGAGCCAGGGACTGGAGCTCCTTATGAGGGAAACAGGGAGGAACAAGGGAAAACCATTATCACTGTGATGAAGGAGACCTTCAGGTGAATTCCTGCAGCAAAATCTAGAATTGGATTTAGAAAGCCAAATATGGACATTATATAACACTAGGGAAGAGCTATGATTTTATAATGCAATTTAGGAGGCTACAGTCCATTGGAATACATGACCAATACCAAAGAAATAGACATCAAGAATGACTTACAGTTCTGACATGTTAATTAACTTTTCTGAACCTCAGTGGCCTCATCTATAGGATGGGAATGATAAATACCTATTTCATAGACCTGCTGAAAGCATTAAATGTGATAATCACTGTGAAAGCTCCTCACTGAACGGAGACACAATTGGTACTCATTAAATGTTGGTTTCCTTCTTGTGGTCTCTGCCTCAATTCAGAATTTGTCAAAAAGCTGGGGTTAGCCCAGTCCCTCATATGGAGGGATTTGACTTGAATAAGGATGGGGAAGAAGGCAGAAATTTAGAAATGAAACTGTAAGCTACTCAAACGGTAGGAGGCTGGAATCTTGCTAACCTAGACTAGGAAGAATCTAATCCAAGGGAAGTCTTGCCATAGCCTTTCTTTACATTCAGTAGGTACACATGGATCTATGTGGAGCAAACTAAGGCAGAAAAGTTACTTTCTAGTGTGGGCCAGTCATTTAGAGGGCACATTTACAAAATTACAGTGGAATGCATAATTCTAAAGCTTCAACAAGAGCTCTTCCTTTGCATCACTCTAAACTACTGAGTGTACTGAATTACTTTCCCTGGCTTTTGTAGTTGACTACATGTCAAATCAAAAACTCAACTGTATGAGTGCTCATAGAAAGCAATTTGTTTTTACCTAAGGTACATTATTCCAGTGAATCACAAAGCTGCCAGGAGAAAAATGGGACACACCATAAAGTTCAAAACCCTATGTGCTTTCTTGTTTCTGTCCTCAGGAAGTTCTTAGAAGAGATCCTATGTTGGTATATTTTTTGCCTTGCCATTTTTTATCTTTCCACTGTCTTAAAACTGCACTAGTTAATCCTCCTCCCAAACTCTCCATAATTTCTTGTACTCTTTGCAGCTGAACTTCAGTTACTCTAAGTTTTCCTTTTTCCCTTATATGGACATAGGTTTGTTTTTGTTTGTTTTTAATCAGTTGAGGGTTTTGTTTCTTTGTTTTCTTATTAAGAACATTTTTCTGGTAAAGAGGATTTCTTTGCAGAACTAGTTTTTTTTTTTTCCCAAGAACAAGCCATTCTTTTATTTTTGGCTGGTGTATTTTTTTTTGGTATCATTAATCTACAGTTACATGAGCAACATTATGTTTACTAGACTCCCCCATCACCAAGTCCCCCACATACCCCATTACAGTCACTGTCCATTAGCAGTGTTAGATGCTGTAAAATCACTACTTGTCTTCTCTGTGTTGTACAGCCCTCCCTGTGCTCCTCCCCCCGACATTATGTCTGCTAATCATAATGCCCCCTTATCCCCCTTATCCCTCCCTTCCCACCCGTCCTCCCCAGTCCCTTTCCCTTTGGTAACTGTTAGTCCATTCTTGGGTTCTGTGAGTCTGCTGCGGTTTCGTTCCTTCAGTTTTTTTTTTTTTCTTTGTTCTTATACTCCACAGATGAGTGAAATTATTTGATACTTGTCTTTTTCTGCCTGGCTTATTTCACTGAGCATAATACCCTCTAGCTCTATCCATGTTATTGCAAATAGTGGGATTTGTTTTCTTCTCATGGCTGAATAATATTCCATTGTGTATATGTACCACCTCTTCTTTATCCATTCATCTACTGATGGACACTTAGGTTGCTTCCAATTCTTGGCTATTGTAAATAGTGCTGCTATAAACATAGGAGTGCATATGTCTTTTTCAAACTGGGCTGCTGCATTCTTAGGGTAAATTCCTAGGAGTGGAATTCCTGTGTCAAATGGTATTTCTATTTTGAGCATTTTGAGGAACCTCCATACTGCTTTCCACAATAGTTGAACTAATTTACATTCCCACCAGCAGTGTAGGAGGGTTCCCGTTTCTCCACATCCTTGCCAACATTTGTTGTTGTTTGTCTTTTGGATGATGGCCATCCTTACTGGTGTGAGGTGATATCTTATTGTGGTTTTAATTTGCATTTCTCTGCTGACTAATGATGTGGAGCACCTTTTCACGTGCCTATTGGCCATCTGAATTTCTTCTTTGGAGAAGTGTCTGTTCAGATCCTCTGCCCATTCTATAATTGGATTATTTGATTTTTGTTTGTTGAGGTGTGTCAGCTTTTTATATATTTTGGATGTCAACCCTTTATCAGATATGTCATTTATGGATATATTCTCCCATACTGTAGGATGCCTTTTTGTTCTATTGATGGGGCCCTCTGCTGTACAGAAGCTTTTCAGCTTGATATAGTCCCACTTGTTCATTTTTGTTTTTTTTTCCCTTGCCCGGGGAGATATGTTCATGAAGAAGTTGCTCATTTAAAAACTAGTTCTACAGTGGGGAAATGACAGCCTCTTCAACAGCTGGTGTTGGCAAAACTGGATAGCTACATGGAAGAGAGTGAAACTGGATTATTGTTTAACCCCATATACAAAAGTAAACTCGAAATTTGTATCTGATTTAACTTGCAAGTATGCACAGCCCTGTATGCATTTGTGCATATGTATGTGTTCACACACAGACGTATCTTTTTATATTAATACACATAAATTTATGTGTTATCTGGATACATTTTTAACTGTTAACTTGGTTAGTGATTAAGCATAACAAGATTTGATGATTCTTTTGAAAAAGAATCAGTAAATCATTTGTTATGCCTTTATCAAAAACTTTATCCATATTATCAAATTTTCCCTCATTGGAAAGTTGACATTTTTGCCATTGACCCCTGGAGTTTAAATCTAAGGATAATTCATGTTAACCAGATGGTATACTCCCCAAAGGCGAGGTTGGACACATCCTTGCTCCATGCAACTTCCTGATTCCCACCTGTCCTCCAAGTCTTTTACCTGAGGGGAATTGGGATATGGTAGTAGACCCAGGTTTTGGCATCCCACAACCAGATTTTAAATATTGATTCTACTTCTGACTTTCAGAAAATTACTTTCACTTAACTTCTTTCTCTAAGCATCAGTGTTCTCATCTGCCAAAAAGAAGTAATTTTTCCGACCTTTATGCTTTCTCTCTCTAATTTGCTTGTCAGATAGTTGTCACAGTGACAGTTCTAAAACACTGACCAGATCATGTCATTAATTTCCTTAAAATCCATGTCTCACTTTCCCCTCTTTTAAGGATAAAGTTCAAATTCTTTAGCCTGACTCTCAAAGCTCTTTGTAATCTTCTAGTTTTATCCCTCTTGAATTTCCCTCATTCTCCCTTCATTTGAGTGGCACTTCAGCCCAAGTTCACCTAGTTATTGACAGGTTCAAGTTTAGAATCCAGATTCTAACATTAAGTTCAATATTTTTTCTATTCTAACATGATCTCTAACAAGCCTCTGAAAGTAACTTATTATTGATGCTGATTCCAGTTACTAATTCCAAAGCATTCCTGCTATCTGATATTTTATTAAGTTGATTAATATAAAAAAATCAATTAATACTTATTTTTGCACCACTCTGCTAGGTGCTATGTAAAAGAAAAAGTAAGACACAGTCCTTCTGTTAAAGGGCTTGCAATGTAGTGGGAGAGATGAAGACAGACAAAATGGACTGTAATTAAGGTAGAGGTGGTTTCTCTCTTCTTACATAATGTGACATATATCAGAGGAGAGGGACAGAAACAGAGTTGCTGGGTTAGTGAGGAGCTAAGCAAAAGCCGAGAAGTGTTAGTTAGGCAGCCTGGATTCTGAGTTTAGTCCCACAGTCAACTATCTACATGACCTCAGGTAAATCACTTCCCTTCTCCTAAGGCTTAAGTTTCCACATTTAAAAAATGATGGATTTGGAATAACATTAGAGGATGCCTAAGACTCAGGTGATCTCTAATATTATTATCATCCTTCTAACTAACACAGAGTACTTCTCCAAAATAAAAAATAATAATTATCATTAGTTAAGGGCTTCCTGCATACCAGACACTGTTTTAAACCCTTTACATGCACCTAATCCTTACAACAGCCCTATGAAGTATGTGTTATTATTATTATCACCACTCATTACATAGATTGGGAAGCTGAGGTAGGGAGAGGTGTAAGTGATCTACGATTTGAACACAAGCTTTTCTGTATGCAGGACTGGTACTTTTCACCAAGAATTTTTGTGGCTTCTTAAAGATATTTGCTCTTACAGCAATGGCACTCAAGCCTTCAGTTCTAGAGCTTCAGAGAATAGAGCATTAACTTTCACATACATCACTTGGTCATATTTCTTTGATGTTGTATGTTTTAAACAGTGTAGGCACATCTTCAGTGCATTGGCTGGTGTAGTGATTCTCTTTCAGAATCAGTGTCATCAGCTCTCATTCCAGATAATGCCACTTCAAAAAACATTTAAGAAACCAGTACACATGTTAATGATTTTAAAAAATTTTACAAACAAGAGCATGTCCCACTTGCTAGAATTTAGAAGCATGATTAACAATACAGCCAAATACATCTCATGAAAATAAATAATAAAATGATAGTGCAATTAAATTTTTTGTGTGTATTTCCCATTTATTCACCAAGCCATAAAATTTATAATTGAAGTGGACTCCTGCATATTAATGTGAGTTTAATGAAGTGCTACACTCTGTGGGTTTATATCTATGAACATGTGGCTGCATACATAATTCTATAAGTATATATGTTTATATACATGCACATATTTAAATTTGTGTTTTTAGAAATGAATAGAACATTTCAAATAATTTAGTCACCTTTTATCGCTCATTGTACCTTCAATGTGCCTTCACATACATTGTGATTGGATCATAAGGTCTTCATGATCCTTCCTAATGGAGAGCTTCTGTTTCTGTTTATTTTAGGGACCACAACTCCTCAGCACTGTGAATTAGACTGGGCATTAATTATCCTCTTCATTTACAGATGAAGACTTTGAGCCTCAAAGGGTTAAAGTGGCCTGTTTCAGGCTACACAAGCAGGAAGGGAAAGAACCAAGGTTTGAAATTAGTTTTCTCTAATTACAAAGTTATCTTTCCTTTTGCTCTACCATAGTACCTCTCTTGAATTTTTCCACATACAATTTTTTTCAGGCCTAGGATAGATCAGGCAAACAAGAATCCCTGTGACTGCAGGCAGGCTCAGAGAGCAAGGGTTACTGAGTCTCAGCTCGTTTGGCAAAAGATGAGCCAGATTCTCGAACAGGAAGGAAAGACACAAAGCCCCAGGAGAGTTCCCAGTGACCTTTTCATTCTTCCCACTTGGGTTTCACTCTCAGATCTAGGAAAAGCCACTGGCTGCTTAGACCCAGCTCACTCTGTCCTTGCCAGGAAGGACCCTCCTCATTCATATTTACATACAGTTCATTCAAACTGCTGTCTATTGTGGTTTGCTTTGTATGATTACTTGTTTAATATCTTCTCCCCCCAACACACATAAACATTATAGACCATAAATGCTTTGAGGTCAATGCCACATCCGTTTTTACTCATTATTGTACTCCCATTCTAAGAACAATGCCTAAAATTTGGTAAACACTCAATAAATCGTTAAAAAACTTTGAGTGCATGCAGATACCAAGTGTTAAGCACCTACCCAGTGCTAGGCTCTATTCTGGTTACTGCTTCCTTTTTGCCTGTTGTATCTCAATGAATCATAATCACTCAATGGGATAGCAAAGAAGGACACTACAAAGTTGTATGACCTTATGGCCAAAATTCTTGAGAATTGTGTATATTTACTACTTCTGATTCCTTACTTCCCATTCAGTGTTTGACCTGCTACCCTCTGATGTCTGCCTTCACCACTCTATTGGAATTCCTTCTTTTTTAAACTGTGAAACACCTTTATAACTGCATATCGCACAACCTCCAGTATTTGACATTGTCAGTCATTCTTCTTCCCTATCTCCTCTCTCCTCTCTCTTGGGAATATTTTATCTTGGTTCTCCTCTCACATTTCCATCTGCTTCCCATCCTCCTTCTTGGGTTTCCATTCTTTTGAGGATCCTTAAGTATTGGGATTCCCTCGAGTTCCATCTTGCTCTCTTCACACAATCTCTTTGCTCTTCTCATTCATACTCTTCAATTCTTCTAACTTCAGTTAGTTCTACAAACTAATAATCTCTTGAATCTGTTATTTCATTCCTAGATATTTTTAGGACGTCTAAGTTCACATTTCTAAGCACCTGTTGGTCAATGGAAAGGACAGGAAGGAAATAAAAGCATAGTGGTGAGAAAACTGCTAACATGTTTGGTTATGGGTGTTAATAGTTAGAGATGTTCATTTGATCTTGTTGGTACAGATTATTTTTTCAAAGAGAAAAAAAGACCCTGTATTTCATAGGGTTCATAATAAACACTTCTGAATGTATAAATGAGTGAGCGAATGAAACAGAGGAGTTGATGGTTCTAGAAAACCTCTCTACTAGGTGCTTTTCAAACGTAATTTACCACTGCAACAGCTAATATCAATAATATATAGCATGTCTGATATCTCTTGAATTCACTTGCTTCCCATGTCCCCACTGACACCAGCCTCACACAGGTCTCTGCCATCTCTATTTTAGATTACTTGCTCTTCTCTAATGTGTTGTCCATATAATAGACAAAATGATCATTTTAAAAAGCAAATTTGGTTGTGTCAGTGTCCTGCTCAAACTCTCCAATTACCCTACTTTTCTATGAGGTAAGGAGCTAACTCTTGTTTACATTCAAGTACTGTCCCTTTCTGTGCTGTAATGACATTAAATTACTATCTTTCCTTGATTCACTATTCTTATTTCATACATCCTTGCTAGGATTTCAGATCCTTAAAAGGGTCTTGCTGTTCTCTTACCCCAGCCCTTTATACATACTGTGTTATCTGCCTGAAATACCTCACTTGAACTGTCCTCCTTCTCCCATTAAGCTCACTTTAAAGCTCCTAGAACAGTGTCTGGCATGCAGTAAGCAGTCGAGAAACAGTGGCATTGTCGCCATAGTCTTCATTGTCATAGGTTGTAGCTGTTATCATCAGCAGCATGATTGTGAGTCATGAGAGATCCTAGCCCACCAGAACTATAACGTATATTACAAATCACTTAGTTTAGTTTACATTTTATATATTCTCAAATGGACCCAGGAAAAGGAAGAGGTTTGTTCAGACTCATAAAGCTTGTGAGAAAGATGGCAAGTCAAGGGAGCTAGAACCTAGCTGAATGGACTTTGTCCACTGCCCCAATAGGCATTTTTTGGTTTTGAAATTTTACCTTCTGACCAATTGATGGCAGCAGCTATTATATGGCAGCAGTCTGAGGGAATATCATGCTCAGCCTTAGCCACGCTTAACTCCTGTTTCTTCTGTTTACTTCATAATATTACTTAACTCATAGGGCTCTTCTAAAAATCTACAATGTACATTCACTACACAGCACAAACCTTGACACAGAGAAAGTGCTCACCCCATTACCTCATATTTGGTCTGCATCCCCTCAGATACATAGGCAAGAGGGATTCCAGGACCTTATAATTATGCTGGTCAAAACAGTGGTTGGTTTTTAAAATTTGCAGGAGGGAAATACAGGAAGAAAGTTAAGAGCATATTGTCTTTCATGTGAGCAGAAACCCAAAATAGATTGCTGCATACGGGCTTCTAGTCGTGCTTGGGAATGCAGCCGAGTAAAGCTCAACATGGCTCTATCCTGGGACTCCGCCAGCTCTGCCCGCCCTGCATGCGGGACAGGTGTGTCAGTGCCCATGGCCCATATTTTACATCCATAGGGATTCAAGCAGATTTGGATTTAATAAGAGTTATATAAAGGTCTGCAGAGGGGTCTAGGCATCCCTGAACCAGTGCCCTTAGTACTCAGGAATCCAAACCTCTATCTGTAGAAAATTTTACAAAGCTGTTTACCCAGTTTCAGGAGGAAAGTACCCCCATAGTCATGCCTGTCATCTTTCTGCCCCTTCCTCTGTCTTTCAGACCTGACCTGTCCCTTGTGAACTTGAACATATCAGACTGGGATGACCTTCACTTGGGGAGTTCTGAATACTTCTGTTATACTGTGTATAGAAACTGAAATTGTGACAAAGAAAACTGGAACTGTCATTCATTAAGAGGCAGTGAAGTAGCATTTATTGATTTTCTACCTTCTTTTCTTGTTCAATTTTTATTAACCTTCTGATGTCTTTTAACAAATAAAGAAGCTGATATATTAATAACCAGTGATTATAATAGCTTAAGCAAGGTCACAAAGCTAGTGAGCCCGAGCAAAGTTTTACATGTAGATCTATTTGACTTGTGCTCTACTGTGTAATCCCCAGGTAACTGCATTCTTTGAAGTCTCTGGGTTGTGTTTAGAGCCATATTCACAAAGGAAATGAAATATTCCCAGTCCCCACTACTCATTTCTCCCTTCTTTCCTCTGCCCAAAGGTGTTTCTCCTCTTTCGATGGATTATGTGACATTGATTACTTAAAATATTGTTTTCTGATTAATGTCTCCCCAAATATCATTAGTTGTGAATGCGTAATTTTCTAAAAAATAGGCACTAGATCTCTTTGTTTCTTGGTATGCAAGAGTGTACATGTGGGTTACAATAAGAATGCTTCAATAGAAATTTCATTAGTTTGAAAGTTTGGGCAGTAAATGAAAGAGAGAGAGACAGAGACAGAGACAGAGACAGACAGGAAGAATGGATTTAGAATGAGGAGATTTGGTTTAGGCCCCTGGCATAAGTAACTATACCTGTGACTGTTGGGGGTGGGGATAGTGGCTGTTAACTTCTGTGAGCCTTAGTTTCCTCCCCTTAATATAAGGAGACTCATCTCTGCCTTCTCTTCCTCACAAGGTTAGCATAAGATCTGTGAAGAAATATATGTAAAACTATTTTACAGATTGCAAAATCCTTTACAATTGCAGATTTTTATATTTATTCAACATTTAAAAAATAACAGTGTTCTCACATGCATTATTTTTTCTCTCTATTGCTTGTTTCTCAATACCCTGGATCATGAATTGTTACTCCATTGTCCCAAATCTTCTTTACTTGTGTGAGAGTCCCGCGTTCACCGGAGTCTAGGGCAAGAGTTGGAGGAAGTAGTCTCTTCCCTGAGGCTGCTGTCACCCTGAAATCATGGGAAGGAGCAGAACCACAAAACTCGGAGGCCAGCGCAGAGAATTGGAGTTTGATAGGCCTGAAATAAGCAGAGTATATAAACAGAGTATCTGAGCTGGAATGTGACCTCAGAAATATGAAAGACTGTAACCTGAGGATAGGGCCAGCCAAGTGTAGGCTGGGGAAATTCTCTGGTATAAGCTTGGCTGTTTGCAGCTGAGTATGAATTGGCCACATTTCAATAAAGACCTGGATTATTATGGACACACAGCACACACCTGTTTTCATTCTGATGTATTCCCTCTGAATATCAAACTGCTCTTCCAGATGGGTCTTATAAGTCACTTTCCAGGCAGTGGTGTCCTGTAGGGTTTTTTAAGTGGAGTTCACACAATGACCAAGGCTATTTGAGCATTCATATTTTTTTTTCAAAGTTTTCACCAATTCTGCTTTCATTAAAAAGTATGACTTTTTTTTAAAGCCAGAATAACCAAATTTGTTTCCTTTGTGAGGGAGTTCTACTTTTCCTGGAGATGTATCATCTCAGAAGTAATGTTTTTCTCACCACCTATGAACATGTGTATGTGTATTGGTCAGGGTTCTCCAGAGAAACAGAACTGATAGGATCTGTAAATACATAGCAAGAGATTCATTATAAGTAATTGGATCACACAACAGTGGAGGCTGGCTAGTCCAAAATTCGCAGTGTGAGCCATTAGGATGGAACCCCTGGGAAGCTGATGGTACAGCCCCTGTCTGAAGACCTATAGTCCAGAGACCAGGAAAGGAAAGGAAGGAGACCGGTTTAGTGGGGCAGATGAGACCTCAAGGCAGTCTGCTGGAGAGTTCCCTCTTCCTCAAGGGGGCTGGCCATTCCGTTTTATTCAGGATTTTTACTGATTGGATAATGCCTTCTTACATTATGGAGCGCCGTCCGCTTATTCAAAGTTTGCTGAGTAACGTTTAAAATGTTAATATCATCCAAAAATACCCTCTCAGTTGACACCTAAAATTAACTATCACAGTATGTGGAAAGAAAAATAATGTAATAAGGTCATTATATCTTATCATATACTTGTATTGCATTGATTTGATATGTATATACATATATACTATACATATATTACATATTTATATATATAAAGTTTTGTTTTATTTCTGTCTGTTTTATCTTACATAGACAGGTTTTAAGGTTTATTTTTTTTGAGGAAACCCTTTGAAAAATTTACCAAAAAATTATTAAAGGCATATAAAAGTTTACAATCCTAAATCATGACACAAAAGAACTAATTCACTATTTTTTCCCAGATTTATTAAGATGTGATATAATTAACAGATAATATTTTATAAGTTTAAGGTGTATAACATGTTGATTTGATGAGTTTATATATTGCAAAATGATTACCACCCTAACATTATTTAACACCTCTATCACATCACGTAATTACCATTTCTTTTTTGTGGTGAGAACATTTCAGATCTACTGTCTTAAGAATTTTCAAGTATATAATACATTATTGTTAACTACATTAATTTATTACTTTAAATAAATCAGTTAATTAAACAAAACAAAACAGTGGCAGACTTTGGAAGTGCAGATATAATCGAGATATACAGGATCACTATCCTTATTGTTCATACAGCCTAATGATGCTTACACACAAGTTCTCAGGAAATCATGTATCTCTGACAAGTTCTAGGACAAACAAAGCATGTGTATTAGTTGGTTTAGCTTGCTATCAGACTGGGTGGTTTAAACAACAGAAATTTGCTTTCTCACAACTTTAGAGGCTAAAAGTTCATGATCAAGGTGCTGGAAAATTTGGTTTCTGGTGAGAGCTCTTTCCCTGGCTTGCAGATGGCCACCTTTTCACTGTATACTTCATGACCTTTCCTCAGTGTACACATGTAGAGGGAGTGATTAAGCAAACTCTTGGCACCTCTTCTGATAAGGACACTAATCTTATTGGACCAGGGCCTTGCCCTTATGACTTCATTTAACCTTAATTACTTTTATAGAGGCTCCATCTCCAAATATAGCCACACTGGAGATTAGGACTCCAACATATGAATTTGGGGGAGGCAGAGCACAAACATTCAATCTATAACAATAGGGCTTTGGGATCCATTATGAGAGCCCAAACTCAGGCATCTGGGGGGTGAGGTAAGAAATTATTTTTAAGTTTCGATCTGAAGATAAAAAGAAGTTATCCAGATAGATGGGAGGAGATAGGAAAGTTACTTAGATCTGTGGAAAGAAAGAAATAGAATGATACTTTGGAATGAATGAAGTTAGTTCATTGTAGTTATTACTCAGAATGTGATAGGAGGTGGGAGGTGGCGATGAGAAATGGGAAAAGTGGAAATAAAAGCAGGGTTAAATCAAGCAGGGCCTTGAAGCTTGTGTTAAAGGGCCTGCATTATATTTTAATGGCAATGGGTAGACATTAAAGAGTTTTACTTGAGAGTGTCATGATGAAATTTTTGTTTTTAAAAATGGAACTCCATCTACGTTATGAAAATGGATTGGATGAGAAAATCTGAGGCTGGGAGAATTGTTAGGAGGCTCTTAAAAGTAAGCATGACTTATAAAAGAGGGTAACCTACAGCAGTGGGGATGGAGAGAAATGGATAGATTTAAGAATGTACTTCAAGATAGCATTCATATTTCATGATCAGACACGGTTATAAGAGAAAGGAAGGAATCAAAGATTCTTCAAGATTTCTGGCTTTAATTAATAGATGGACAGGCATACTGTTTACTGAGAAAGGGGACACAAGATAAAGAACAGGTTTTTGTACTAGGGAGAATTTTGGATATATTCGTGTTATGGGTATCCAAGGCAACCATGGACTCATGTTCATAAGGCAACTGAATATACTACCTGAAACTCAGAGGAAGTTTCTGCTTTGGAGATTTATATTTACAAGTATCCGTGATATTCATGGTAACTGAAAAATAGGTGTTTATGCCATTACCCAGTAAGGGAAGAGAGTTAAGGACCAAATTATAAAAAAACTGCAACATTTAAGGAACATGCAGAATAAGAAGAGTCTACAATAGAGATGGAAAAAGAGCAGCTATAGAAGGACAAAGAAACCTAGGAAGTGAAGGAAGAGGAAATAAACATTAGTGTCATAGGCTGCTGGGAGGTTAAACTTAGAAAAATCTCGTGAGTTAGCAAAAGAAAATCTTTAGTGATTTTTGAAAAAGCAGTTTAAAAAGTGACTGTTTGGGATTGAGTCATAGTGTAATGGATTGAAGAATAAGTGGTAACTAAGGAAATAGAGATAGCTAGTAAACATACTCTTTATGAAGTTACCTGATACTTTATTTAGAACTAATCTGAAAGTTGTCTTTGACTCCTCTTGTAATTCTCTATATCCAATCCATTAGTAAGTCAACTGAGTCTGTCCTTAAAATATAATCCCATTTCATCCATTTCATTCATTCTTCACTATTCCCACCTTAATTGAAACACCTGTCATTGTTTACCTGACAATGGCAATATTTACCATTCCATCCTCCTCCTTCCAGAATAACCTTTTGAAAGCATAAATCAGATACTGTGGTTCCCCTGCTTAAAACCCTTTAATGGCTCGCAAATGTACTTACACTAAATTCCAAATATCATATGCTGGCATACACACACCTCTACACCATCAAACCTCTGCCTGCTTCCCTAACCTCATTGTGTACCACTCTGTTCATGCCACTACTGTCCACACTGATGTTTTCATTCCTTAAATAATTTGTGCTTGTCTCTACTCCAGCTTTTGACACTCACTGCTTTCAATGGCTGGGTAACTCTTTCCCTAGATCTTTACTTACCCAGTCCCTTTATTCAAATTTTACTTTAAAAGTCATCTCTTCAGTGATGAGTTTCCAGACCACACAATCTAACTATCCAGGACTCTCTACTCTTATTTTACTTCTCTGTACAGTATCTGTAGTTCTTTGATATTTTCTTTGTTTTGTTTTGTTCTGTTTTCTTGTATTTATTTCAAAAGAAGTTCTGTGAGAACAGGAATCTTCCTATTCTACTCATTTTATACCTGCACGTCATTCAATTCTTGGCATATAGTAGGCCTCCAAATAAATGTATTAGGTGTATGCATGGATAGATGGATGAATGGAGTTTCTAAGGAGGCTGGAATAGCTAGTGTGCTGGCTAGAGAAAGACAGGGAGTTAAGGAACGTTAATTTAAAATTGAAGAGACATGAGCATGTTTAAATGCTGATGGAAAGGAACCAGTATAAAGGGAGACATTGAAGTAAAATGAAGACACAGAAGGATAATGTGACTGGCATTGTTCATTTAAGACCAATTTTTCATCTTTACCAATTTGTTTTGACCTTACTACTCTTGAACCAATTCTGTGTTTCCTGTGTGTTGTTGACAGCTGGGTGGTTGTGTTATTTTGTAATTAGGGAAGGCTGTCACAGTAAAGAAAGGACTTGCAAGGTCACCAGAGGTTTGACTTTAGTGGGTATTTGGCCTCTAATGGTCTGAGAAGGAGGATGTTTGGAGAGAGCACCTGCCTCCTCACAAACACATAAAGAAGCGTGCATTTCCATTTCCACTGTTTCTATCCTCTGGCCTCACTGTGGCCTCTTTGGCAAACCGAAGACAACTGTGCCTGAGAAAGACCCATTTCTTAATGAGGTACAACCTTTGACAGCAGCAGTTGCATATTCAGTCCCTCTTTCAAAAGGCCTAACACATGCCAGTGTTTACTTATTCTCTCATTCCTCCAACAACCATTTACTGAAGGCCTACCTTTTGTCAGTAGCTGCACAAAAAGAGGAGATGGCTGGGACCACTTTCTCTAAGTAATTTCACATGTTTGGTTTACCAACAGTGAAGAGATGGAGAGGGAAGAGATAGTGATTTAAATGAAAGAATCAGACATTTCTCAATATATTTTTTATTGTTTAATATTCTTTTTTCATACAGTGTTATATTTTGAGCATTTTTATACTTAAATGTTCTTAGAGTACATAATACTCCAATATATAAATGTTTCATTATTTTACATGTTAGGTGTAGTTTGGTTTTTTTCCTTTTTTTTTTTTGCTATTAAAAAATAATGCTGCATGGTTCCCACTTAATTCCCAGTGTTTACAAGAACCTTCTTTTATTTTAGTGTGGGCTACCTGTGGTGCATTCAGATTATTTCACTTCTCCCACAACTTGTCAAAACATAGGTACACAGTGTGCATATACCCCCCCCACACACACACACACTCATACACACACTCTTACCTTAATATCTTCATTTTCTGGTATTTATAAGTATAGTGTATACTACATGAAACACCATCGTTTCCTGTTGCATGGTTCCCTGTTTCTGGTATCTGTCCTTTGCTTTATTTACAAGTATGAGGAAAACGTACTCCAAGATGCTTTGTGATACCAGTAGTCCTCTTCTGTCTTCTTTCTGGATTACTTTTTGGGTGTTAAGTCTTTCAAAGATAGAGGAAGATGGGTGAAGATTATGATGGGAGGAAAATATTCCCTCAAAAAGTTGCTCCAGTGCCGCAGAAGAGCAGCTGTCTAGTTTTCTAGTTAATGGGTAATTTGCTTAAAGTATACTCTGGATCTCCAAGTCTGGGATAAGATGGGGGAGAATTAACAGTGTCTTCTACCTTCTTCCAGGCCAGTGGGCAGCGAGGATGCTCTGTTACACGAGATTATGTTTGTAGGGGAGGCACTGATACACACGTGCATATAGGTAGATAGATAGGCATTATCTATCTATCTAACTAATAAGTTAGTATAATTTTAACATTACCCCAGAGAAACATACCTTTTCTTTTTTCTCTGTTCACTTCTTCCTTTCTTCTTTCTTTACTTCCCTTCTCCTTGTACTTCTCTCATCCTTATTCAGGCATTTTTCCATTCATTCAATAGTTACTGAATGCCTAACATTTTCCAGCTATTAAACCAGTTACTGAGATTATGACTATTTGTTTTTTAAATGTCCTTATTTTTGTCAAGGTCATATCTGTACCTGAATGATGACATTATGATTCATGATAAGTGCCCTGATCAAGGCAGAGCCCAGAGCACCATGGGAGCACGTTGAAGGCCACACCTAACTTTGGGCTGGGCACATAGAATTTAACTCATATTAATGACCTCTTAATATATATGCATATTTCATTGCACACATATGAAAACAAATACTACAGGTACTACAGGATATGGATTAAGGCCATACCAAACAGCACCTCTCTAATAGCAAATATATCTCTATTATGGCTTGGCATATAACATTAGGTGTGTTGGCATTTTTGTGTTCTCATGTCACTCTAAAAGAGGGGCCCTATTTGAAAAACACAGGCAAGACTGATGGTTTGGCTTAATTTTTCTTTTACGATTTAGGAAGTTTCATTCTTTTTGAAACAAAGCATTAGGCAGAGAGATCAGAATGACAATAAATACCTGATTTTCTGTACCATGGGTCCAGGATCATCCGGAGATTGAAAAGCAGAGTTTGCAGATTTAATGAAGCTGCTCATTGACTCAGCCCATCCTCCAGCCCATCCTCCCTGCTGTGGCAAACGTATTGCTGAAACAAAATGCATGGGAATTTTAAGCAGTTTAGTGAATTTTAAGCAATGTGGGAGCAAAGAGAAGGTGAGACTGACATATAGTGAATTCCTTGCACCAAATACATGTTTGCAATGGAAAGTCTCAATTTAGGAAACTTTTATACATTTTCAGGGTTTTTTTCCTTCTATTTCTTGCTTTTTTCTCCCCCCCCCCCCACTTTTTTTTTTTTTGGAAAGCTGGGGTTTACATCTCATTGAAGTGTTAAAATATTAGCCACTTGTGATACACCTGGAATATGAAGCAACAACAATGAGGGGTGGGAACAGACTGACCCCATGTTTCTTAAAGAAGCTGCCCACTTTTAAAAACCGGTTTTGGCCCAATGGGTAAAGCAGGATTTTTGAACATGAATTTCAGATCGATCTCTTGCCTCTGACAGTTACTGCATGAGTTCCAATCACATTAGTGCCTCTTCAGCTTGAGCCAGAATTTATAGCATGAATTCAACATTTTTCAAATCTTAATCAACCCAGAGGTCATTCTCCTCAAAGTACAGTTCTGCTGCCACTGGAAGAACAGCGGGGCAGGGCTGATGCTTTCCTGCTACCACAACACCAGGGACAGAATTAAATGCCCCAGAAAGGTCTCTTCCATTTTCAACTGTAGCTCTTAGAGATGCTTTGGTTTTAATGCCAGTGGCACTTTGATCCCCAGTGTCTAGGTCCTACCTACCCAGGGGAAATAGTCCAGCTAGCAGTAACTTAAGCAGCCCCCCCCACCAAAAAAAGGGAGAAGCTTTCATCTTATCTCCTTTGTCTTAAAAAGCTACTATTCCCATTGTCTATAGAATAAAGTTCCTATTCTTTGACTTGGTAATCAGAACCCTTCACACACCACCCACAGCTTAGCACACTGCTTGGCACAGAATAGTGTCCAACAAATATTGTTTTGAGTAGTTGAATAAATGAATCTGTCCTTGGACATCCACATCAAACTTTTCCTTATATAATAATATATCCTCAAACCTTCAGGTCTTCATTCACATACAACTCTGTGCACTTAGTACCCCTTCCTTTTTAACTCCCTGTCAAAATATTCTTATGTCCTCAGAGACCTGGCTCAGAAGTCACCTCTGTGAAACCTCTCTGTGTCCTGCTCCAAGCCAGGCAAGGCTAGTAGTTCCTTCCTCTGTGGTCCCACTGCGTGGTTATGTACCTCTGTAATAACTCTTCACAGTATTTTTGAAGTAGGCATGAATGAGCCTGATTCTCTACTAGAAGTTGAATTCTGTCAGAGACAAAACTTTGTCCTACTCATCTAGTATTGAGTGTGTTAAAATATAATCAGTTGAACTAAATCAAAACTCTGCAATTTAACTTTTTTGAAGTATAAAAGGCACAGGGTTGGGAATGAGAAGGGATTTTTTCATCCAAATATGTAATTTTGGTCCAGTTCCTCTGGACCTTAATTTCTGAATCAAGTGACACATTTGGCCTAACTGATCACTAAAATTCAGTTTTGATTTAGCATTACTATTATTGTTGTCATTATTGTTATTGTTATATTTGTTATTTTATTTTTGCTGTTATTATTAGTAGTAGTACCACTGTTATTACCACAACTACTACTATTTCAGTTGGCCATGCCAGGACTACCAGTCTTGAATCCTTACTGTCAGGTTCTGGTATAAGAGCTTACCTTACATTGTTGCATTTAGACTTCAAAACAACCACATGAGTTGATGAATGGCATGAAAATCATTGGAAGAAGAAAGAATTTCAACAACTGAATTTCCCCTATTGGGATAAAAGAAAAC
Source organism: Manis pentadactyla (assembly GCF_030020395.1). Taxonomy (NCBI): domain Eukaryota; kingdom Metazoa; phylum Chordata; class Mammalia; order Pholidota; family Manidae; genus Manis; species Manis pentadactyla. Next base: position 39,057,003 of record NC_080022.1, on the reverse strand, counting down.
CCACTTCTGCAGCTTGGTGAAAGCCCAGTCCTTGAAAAAAGGTAGAGATTTTGAGATTAGATTCACTGAATTGCAGCCCAGAATCTCTTAAGTCTTTACTCAGGAGACTGAGACATGTGTCACTTAGGAAGACATGATAGAGTCTAAGGAGAAACCTGGACATAAGAAGGCTGAGTTCTCATGTCTAAGAGATCATGGGCTCAGGATTACAATTTAGTATGGCAAACGTATAAGCATTCCTGCTGGTTCAGCATCTGCTTCAGTTGTATGCTTTGTTAATCCTTCCCATACATTTTATTGTTTTACACTCTCATTGACTCTCTGAGAAGGAAGTGTTATCTACCTTGTAAAGATAAGAAAACTGAGATAAAATAATCTGCTAAAGTTTGCAAACTTCTAGTAAGTGGCAGTGCCAGCATTTGAATCTTTGTGTGACTCCAGAGTCTGTATTCTTTTAGCAATACCACCCTTCTGAGGCTTTCTGACTCCCAGGACAGAGCTCTTGCCAGTAGTGTCCTTTGCTCTCATTTCTTGGAATGGCTGCTGTGCCAGGGAAGGTGTGGTGAGAGGAGCAGAATCATTATGAGTGTGAGAGGATAGGGGTTTCTTTAGAGGAATTACACATGACATAAATGTGGGGGGACCTGGAGAAGTGCTGATTAGGAATGCAGAGTTAGAGGACCAGAGGAGAATCACCAGCCTGCCAGTCAGAGAAGGAAAGCGCCTAGTGGGTGACTGCAGAGAAATCTGTGGAAAGTGGTTACCTCTGTGTAGCCACTGAGTCTGCAAGTCTGTAGCCAAACATCTTGTGACTGTGAGGTCTTCAGTGAGCAGGGACAGCAGTAAGGGAAAAGGGCTGAAACAGGGCCAGAGAGAGAGGACAAGCTGGAACCCCCAAGATACCCTGTGTCTGATGTCATAACATTGGACTAAACAAAGATCTGCAGAGACTAATGACTGCTGCTTTCTTTTCACCTTCCAAAACACATGCAAGTTCCTCTTTTGGCTAACTTTAACCCATAACCATGCAGAAAAAGTCATTCTGAGAAGCGTAGTTCCCTGCTTACCTGTATCCTCCACAGCAGTCACTTGGACAGTTCTGGAGGCTGTTATGCTCCACAGGAGAGGATACCCAACTGCTCTTTGAAGCCAAATATCTATAGCAGCACTGCACAATAGGGCCTTATGCAGTGATGGAAATGTCCTGTATCTGTGAAGCTTTATTCAGTAGCCATTAACCACAGATGTCTATTGTTTTCTTCAGTTGTGGTTAGTGTGACAAAAGAAATAAATATTTCATTTTATGTAATTTTCTTTACTTTAAAGTTAAGTACTCACATGCAACTTGTGACTTAGTATTGGGCAGGCAAATCTAGATGGCATCTGTTGCCTCACCACCTGGACGCACTGTGGCAGCACCAGATGTTGAGATCAAATTCCATCTAAAACAAACAGTTCTCGGAACAGAGCTTACCACAGCGTGTGCTCAGTAAACGCTGTGTTATTCTCCTAAGTTCATTTCTTCTCATCTGTATGCTCCTTTTCTTCCAATATTATCTCTTCTGGTTAGTGGGCACCAGCATCCACGCATTTCCCCATGTCCAAAACCCCAGGGTTATCCTTGATTCTTCCCCATCTGTCATCCCTACATTTAATCACCAGATTGTACTCACATAACCCTCCAGACATCTCTTAGATTTGTCTCTCCTTTCTGTCCCTACTACCACTGCTTTAGTTCAATTCAGGCCATTGCCATCTCTGTGGATCATAGTGCTAACACCGTAACTGATTCTCTTAACTCCAGTTTGATTACATACAGTAGCCAGCAAGTTCTCTTTAAAGGTCAGAAGTTATAACTGCTGCTTAAACCTTTTAATGTCTCCTCACTGATCCCAGGGTAAAGTCCAAATTTTTGTCTCACAAGGATCTCTAGTCTTGCCTCTGCTTCCCTCTCCATTTTCATCTCTGATCAATCTCTTGCTCGGATTACATGCCACAACTATTACCAGTGTCCAGAGAGTACCAGGCTCCCTCCGACTGCCACAACTTCACATATTTCTCTGCAGAGAATACCTTCCCTTCTTCCTTCAGCCCTCTTTTCTTCAGAACGCCATCCTACCCTACCACTTTGGGGGGCAAATTCCCCTAAAATTTTAAGCCTCAGCTCAGTGTAGCTTCTCTTGGAGCCTTTCTTCTCACCACAAGCCAAATTAGGGGTCTTTTTGATTCTCCACAGCACCCCCATGCACCTCTTTTCCACTCTGAGTTTCTTAAGGACAGAGAGTCTTGTATTCCCAAAGGTTGAGTAGAGGATCTAGCATATACCTGTGGAATGGTTGGTCAGGCTCACTCATAAGCAAAAAGCTGTCAGGATAGTTGCAAGTGGACCAAAAAGCAAAATAGAAAGGCAGCATTATAGACTAATAAAATTTTAAGGCTGGGGCAGGCAGCTTAAAGTCTATGAGAGAAAGAATAGGCTTTGGAGTTCTAATCCTAGCTCTGTTACTTCCTTGGTTATATATTGTAAGCAAGTTATTAGAAGTTTCCAAGCTTCATTTTTCTTTTCTGTAAAAAAGGAAAGGTTATATACCTATTTCAGAGTTGTGAAAAGTAATGAAATTATGTAGAGCACCTAGCACAGGGCCTGCTGTGTATGATCTTTGATACGTACAATTTCTTCCTTAGATATTTTTGAGTATGTCTCCCTCATTATTAGTGAAGCTTTCCTTCAGCATCATGATCCACCATTGCTAGTAAATGGTGGATATATTGCAAGTAAAGTTCCATTTTTACTATAATTGACCATCTTCTGGTGCCAAGAACCCATGGCCATATAAGGCCTTCATTTTCCCCTATATGAGATAGTGAAGTTAAGTACAATTAAAGAATATTTTATAAATTTAACAGCATATTGGACAGATCCTCTGGGACCTCAAAGCTTTTCTGAGATTACAAGGTTAAATGGTAATTAAATTATTTCTGCTGCATAAACATAACTGTCTGTAGTGACAGCCATTGCTCTGTGGCTCTGACCACTTCTTTCTGTGGAATCATCATTTTGTTTCATTTCACAAACCGTTTAAAAATGAATTGTATTTACCAGAGAACAGGACTCAAATTGTATTTAACTGGATCCAGAAGAATAGTCTGACATGGAATTTTGTTGGTTGTTCGGGGCCCGACCATCTTTCTCCTTGCTCAGCTTGCTCCCTGCATTGGGGACTTCTGCAATGACCAGAATCCTCAATTGGATTATACTTTTATGTAAGTCAAGCTACTGAAGTGTTAAAAAAAAAATACATAATTCATTTTATACAGAAACTTAAACCATGACTTCCACTGTAGTAACTAATCTGATTTCCTGGTCATATGAAACCTTAAAAGGGTCTTCCAAGGACACGGGACCACAGAGTTTCTCCTTTTCCCTTACTGTTTGTCAGTTCTATATACAGAGCTCAGATTTCCTCTCAAGTCAGGATGTTTGTGGTGACATTTATAAATGAGTTCAAGTTTAAATGTTTTACTGAGCTCTCAGAAATATTTGTAACAAGTAGTGTCTAGAAACCAGCTTAGTTCAGGCATGAGAAAAGGCTTAAGAGGACAGGCAGCATTTGACTGGAAATCAGGAAATCAAAATTTGCATCCTAGCTCTGCTCCTTCTCAGGGGAATCACTTGACTCCCTTAGCTGCTTCATCTGTGAAATGAGAATAACAGAATTTAGTTTGCAGGATTGTGGTGAGCCTGAAATGAGCTGATTAAGGCAACTAGGTGAATAGAAGAGCCTCTGTTGGAGGCTTTGGAGACTGGCCAGATAGATTCGAGGGCAGGTTCCTCTGTTAATTCTCTGTTTGCTCTCCATCAAATTACTTCTTTCTGAGACTCTATTCCCTCACACATTAAAAAAAAGAGAAATTAGAAAGATGGCAGATAATCTCTAAATTTTCTTTCGGCTAATAAGTCTTTGATGGTCACTTCCTTTTTCATTCTTAGATGACGAAAGGAGCTACCAGCACTATAAATCCCTCCCTCATGAGGTTCTTGATGCCTCCAAGCTGGGCCTTCAACCAAGCAATTCTAGTTATCTTATTTTAACTCCTTCGAAGTCACTTCTTCGTTCTTAACACTTTTTTCTCATTTAAACTGTGACTTCATGGTTTTCTTCCTCTAAACAATTTCTAAGATGGTATATGATTTAATCTCAAATGAACTGTCCAAAACATCTGATGTATTCATATTTCATGCCCAAGAAACATGTCTCAGCTTGAGGAGAAACCTCAGCCATCCTTCCTATAACTTTCTCATTCCCTATCCATGATCCCTTCTGTAGTTTTCCTGATAGGGGGCATTCGGCTTCTGTTTGAATGCTTCTAGTGTTGAGGCACTAGTAGGCACTAGTAGGTCACTGTATCTTTGGACCAGATGGTCTTATTACCTGTACCAGATGGCTCCACAGCATTTGAAGTTTGGTGATAAACTTACAGCAAGTGAACATTACTCCTTCAGATATTATGTACAGAAAATGATTCACAGACCTGCCCATTATGTTAGATGAACTAACATAAGTAATATGGTTTATAAAGTGATGTAGCAGGGGTCAGAAAGCTATGGCCTATGGGCTGGACACCTGTTTTTGTAAATATAAAGTTTTATTGTACATAATCATTTATGTATTATGTCTTTGTCTGTTTTCAATCTACTTAGTCTGAGTTGCATGGTTTCAGCAGAAACTGTGTGGCCTACAAGCCTAAAATATTTACTATCTATCCCTTTATGGGAAAGTTGGCTACTAACCCCTGTGCTATACAAATATATGTTCATTATTAGAATTACTAGAAAGAGTATCTTAGGAAAAGGCATAAGATGATATTGACATATATTCGTAGAAAGAAATCTAGTCAGTTCACTGGTGGATGTTAACTGAGTACCTGACAATGTCAAACACTGTCTTACATATTTTATGTGCATTTTCTTGTTTAATCTTTACAACAGCACTATATGTTAGGCATCTTACCACATCCATGTTACAAATGAACTGACTCTAAGTAACATGACCAAGGCTACACTGGCCAGGATTGACCTTTAGATGTCTTATCCCAAAATCCATGTTCCTTTTTTGATGCCACATAACGTGTCATATTTATGACAGTTATGCCTTTAAGCATTTTAATTCTCACCTAGTAGAGCCTTTATGGAAAGCATTAAGGATCTGGAAAGTTGCATATGATCAAGTTAATAATGGGTACAAGTCTAGCATGTATTTTAAATACATTAATATCAGAAAGGAGTTCAAATATATCAGTAGGATCAATGCTTTGAAAACATATAGAAACATATGACAGCAAAAACTAACAGACTGATGAAGATTGAATGGTAAGGGTTACTAACTCTTAGAATGTTTTGACATCATCATCACATTTTTGTCAGCACACACCAACCTTTTTTCAAAGCTTAGGTATCTACTCAATACTTAAAATCTCAATGGAATCTTGCACAGTGAAAAGATATTATGAAGGGAGTCTATAAACTGACAGGCTGATTGTTCCTGCAGTCTGTGTTTTTTTTTTAAATCTAATATTAACTGTAAAATACTCAAAACTTTAATAAAGTAGGTTGGGCTACTTAATTAAAAGTGAGGCATAAGAAAATGATTATTAAGAGCTTCATTTAGAAAGAACATGAGGGTTATCTTATTGGCTCAAAAAAAAAAAAGATAATAGAACATATATCCCTTTCTCTTCATATGCTAATATCACACATTGTCATCCATGTATAATTTATAGTATTTAGAGTTAAAGGGAACCCTAAAGATTTAATCCCTCTAATTTATAGATAAGAAAACTGAGGCTCAGAAAAGCTTAGTTATTTATCTACATTCACACAGCTAATACATGCTAGAGCTAGAACTCTGAAACTGACTTCTTTCTCATTCCTTTGTTTACTTGATTCATCCATTCATTAGTTAATTTTTAAAAGTTAATTCAGTCATTCATTTCACATTTATTGAGTCCTTGCTATATGTTATCCACTATATTAGATATCATCATATATGTGTTACTTCATTTAATTCTCATGAAATAGGTATTATTACCTTCGTTTTATGGTTGAGAAAAGTGAGATTAAAAGAGATTAAAAACCTTGCCCAGGGTCTCACAGTTTTGATATGAATTAACTAGCTAGACAGACTAGAAAGCCAATTTGAGGCTCCTTCTACAATATCAAAGTCAGACACAATAGGGCTAAACAACCCTCTGTTCCAACTCTGAAATGACAATTATCTTGCTCAGACTTTCAACCTGAGCTGGTAGAAAATTACTATTTGAAGTCACTGTTCAGAGTCTGAAGAGGTGGTATTTTGAATTATCAAATGAATAGAGATTTGTGTGTTTTATTTTATTTTACATTTTGTTTTCTAAAACAATGAAAACAAAATCAATTTTGAAAAAAATTCAATACTAATACTACTAAAACACAATTAATTCCATTTTTGCCTATTTCTTTCCAATAGTCTCCTTATGTATACATACTTTAAGTGGTTCTAGCCATAGAAATGCAAGATTATATAATGCTTTTTATTAGTAAACATCAGAACGTCATATAATTTTCCAAAGTTAGCCCATATTTTGTTTTACGCATAGTCTTTGTAATTACAATTTTAACTATTGAGTTGCATAATCATACCAAAATTTACCTCATTCTCTTTGTTGGATGTATCTGTCTATCTATATATATTTATAAACATACACATTCATTTTTTTAACCTAACAAAGCTAATGAACATGTTTTAATATTTAGAGTTATGGTGGGTTATCTTAAGCTTCTATTTTACTATTCATTTAGGAAATAATAAGGGGAATACTTTAAGATCACAGGGTCAAAGAATATTCATGTCATCATTGCTTTTTCATATTTCTATATTAATGTCAAAAGGGCTAGTACAGATTTACAGTGCCCACATGAGTAAAATAAAAACCACTCTACCACATTGGGAGCTATTATATTTTTGACAAATTTTGCTAACGTAGCCAATGGTTAGATGCTTTAGATACCAGCATATATAGCAAAAGTGATGTTCTGCAACCCAAGTACAAAGATTTCACTCCAATTTTTGCCTAAATAGAGAGTTATCCCCTCTTTGGGTTAGTATATAATCCACAAAGTTTAGGCCACAGAATATCAAGAATTTTAGATGCCCTGCTGTGAGTGATGATGCTAAAAAGAAAGCAATTTCTAACCGAAGGTTTTCTGCAATATCTGTCTTCTCTTCCTTAGTTTCTTTTATATTAAAGCTAAGAATGATTTCATTTAGAAAATTGTATAAAAGACATAAAGAAGTTGGATTAAAGACTCCTTCAAATATTGATGTATTTTTTAATATATAACCTCCTTTAATATTGAAACCAATAATAAAAATAAATACATCAAAAAAACAATAAAGCAGCTAACCATGAAAATTCTCACTAAATACAGTTTTCATTTGTTCATTTCATTGTATTTTGGTTAAGAACATTTTATGTAGGCACATATTTTGGGATAAATAATAGGAACCCTCCTTGACATGTCATAAGAGTTTGGAAGTTCTTTAGTATGGAAAATATTTTAGTCATTCATTCAATAAATCTATATTACTTAATGTCTTTTTTGTAAAAAACACAAAACACAAAATCTACCATCTTAGCTATTTTTAAGTACAGTATCTTAGTGTTAACTATAAGAACATTTTTGTCCAACAGATTTCTAGAACTTTTTCATCTTGCAAAACTGAAACTCTGTAGCCATTGAACAAGAATTTCCCTTTTTCCCCATCTCCCCAACTGCTTACAATTACTATTCTACTTCTGTTTATAAGAGTTTGGCTGCTAACAATAGCTGCCAACTATTGAGACAGGCACTGTGCTGAGTCCTGTTACACGCGTTACCTCATTTGCTCTTTACATCCTGTAAGGTAGTTGCTGTTTTGTTTTCTCCATTTTGCAGGTGAGGTACACTGAGGCACAACTGACTTGCCTAAATAGAGTGTACCAAAGTTTCAGATCTGAAATTCTGAGTGTAGAAAGTTCATGTGTATGACTCCTGTCTAAGGAAAACACACTCTGCTTAACTGCATTGCTCTCACTCTTGATGTTTTTCCAAGCATTTTGCCTATGTTCAGTTTTTTCCATTTCTGCAAGCTAGTTTCTGTCAGTCCATCTCCTAATGAGACTAAGACACTAGGTCTGGAACGGCATTGTATGGCAGTAGGAGGGTCATTATGGGAAAACATTGATTTTAAGCAGATGAAATGTTGGATCAGGGCTCATGGAACCCTGTCTAAGTGAGAGGCATTAAATAGGTGGGTGGCCTGGGGCAAGTCACTCAACCACTATGTGTTTTTGTTTCCCTATATGTAAAATGGGGATAGCCATAGTCTTAGCCATGCAGGCTTCTGTAACAGAATACCACACACTGGGCAGCTTCTAAACAACCAAAATATATTTCTCATCATTCTGGAGGCTGGAAGTCCAAGATCAGAGTGCTGGCATGGTTGAGTGAGGCCCTCTTCCTGGTTGCAAATTTCTCATGTTATCCTCACATGGCAGAAGCCTCCTTAAAACCACCCTTATAAGGGCACTTCTCCCATTTATGAGAGTGCCACCCTCATGCCCTAATCACCTCCCAAAGTCCCCACCTACTAATAACATCACCTTTTGGCATTAGGATTTCAACAGATGAATTTTGGGGGGATATAAACATTCAGACCATAGCAGTTATGTTATGATTTTTTAGCTGTCAAAACTAATCTTCCTTCCATAAGGAATTTGGGTTTTATCTTTAGAGCAATGGGAAAACAAGTCAACATTGTTTAGTGGAATGATCCCTGGAAAAATGTCAGAGATCTTAGGTTCCCTACCTGATGGTGAGACTTTTAGAAAATTCTCATCCCTAGATCTTCTAGGCCTAATATCACTCCCCTGCCCACTCCCATCACCAACCACTACCACTGACATATTCAGATTTGCACTTCAGGTAGATTTCTTTCTCAGCTCCGCAGAAGTGCTTATTGGAGGCCAGACTGAAATACAATTAGAAATATAGATACCTTGGGGTCTAGCAGCGGACAATGTTGTTTATATTGTGACTGGGTGAACTGGCCTCTGATCACTTAGCTTGTTTAGGGCCATAGTCCTTCCTCTTTAATTCTGAAATCCAAAAATGGTGGATTTTTAAGTAATGTTAAACTTACTTTGTGGTGAAATCTTGATCTGTCAGGGTTTGAGGTGACAGTCTTTGTTCATCCCAATTAGAGTGGATATTCATAGATTTTGTTATAGAAATTGTGTTTGATTATTCACTACTGCCATAGAACTCACTGAATATGTTAAATAATAAATAGTGTATGTATTGAAAAATTTTTTGATAATTAAAAAAATTGAATCCCCAAACTTTTCAGTTCCTGAGTTTTTGGCTAAGGGATTGTATACCTGTATTGCTTTGCTTCACTCTCTGTTGAGTGTTTTTATATAGGTAGATAGGAAATTGATTCCAAAGAGGTGAGTGTTCTAGATGTTCTAGTGTTCTAGTTAAGTGTACCATGTTCTAGAGTCAGTGATTTGTTGAACTTCTCAGCCTCTTAAAACAACCCAGCAAGAATTCTTTGGGAGAGGGGGAATCAAAGAAGGTAGAATGAGATCTAAAGGAAGAATCAAAAAAGGAAGGCAATCTAAAATAAATTGGAAGATTATATGGATATACAGATTGAAAAGAGGCTCTGGGCCTAGATTTCCTATAACATGTTTTTTACTAAATTGCTTTTTATCCAGGACCTAAGGAACTTATAATTCACTTAAGTTATTTTTATAATTGAATTATATTTTATTAGTTGGGCAGAATGTGATCAGTCTGCTTTACACAGAATAGGAGCTTAATAAATGTTTGTCAAACAAATAAATAGTTGAAGGAGATTTATTCACATACTCACATCTCCATTTACCTATATTGACACCCAGGAGTTTCAGTTGTTTTCATTTAAAAAAGATAGATCAGTGTTAGTCATTAAGCTAGCTTTAAAAAATTTTAGCAGAGAAAGATTTAATGACTTGAATGACAACTCTATTCATTCAGCCATCCTTAATTGGTGCCTACTGTATACTAAGCCCAGTAGCAAGCACTATACGTATAATGAAGAAGTACAGTTCCTACCTGTGAGGAGCTTACTTGCAGGATGTAATCCACAAGCAGGCTCAAACCATGCACCTCTCCTGTATCTCTTTCCATGATTTCATTAGCTTCCCTTGCCTTCCTACATGGTGCGTATTCTTGAAGATTCATGATTTTTGTTCTCTCCTTTTTCTATACTCTCCTGCTAGAGTGAAAAAGTACATTTTTGGAGCCAAGATTCTGGCTCTACCTGTTTTTCTTAGGTGAATTACTGAATCTCACTGAGCTTCAGTTACCTTTTCCATAAATGAAGGTGAAATAACAGTATTATCTCCCATATTCAGTTGAAGGGCTGGGAGCAAATTTATGAGGAAAGTGTTTTTACTTAGTATAACTTTGCAGAAAGTTTATTATAATAATTCATTGGAAAACATAGTCCCTTTAATTATATTTAAATCTCTATTTCCAAATTTCATTGCACCTGCTGGGTATTTCTACTTAGTTACTCTGCAACCAGGTGAAAGTCTCCAGTAGATGCTTTCTCTGTTTCCCTCTTGACTCTGAATTATTTCATTGGCTCTTCTAGGACCTGCTGTGCTTTCCATACTCCTTGGCTTTTATAGACTAAACAGTCTCTTCTGTTCTAAGTTAAAAAACATCTGATTGGTCTAAAGATCCTCGTAGGAAGGAATCAGGGAAATAAATTGGGTCCTTATTGAGTGGGCTTTTATTGCCAGTCAGAATTCTTGAACATATTTAGTAGATGATTCTTCTTAAATGACAATTAACTAACCTCAGAGCATTTGAAGTATTAAGAGAATATTTATTGAATGCCTATTTTGTACTAGGCCTCATGTCATTTATTCTTCTCAAACAGCCAGTGAAGAATTCACCTGTCACACCACTGAATTGGTGGCCATAAGAGATGATTAGATCTTTGTCACTAGAAGTGTTTACCCAGATGCCAGAGCAGAGGTTTGTGTTAGGAGATAATGCATATATATCCCACTTTTTTGTATGCCTCACATACAAAAGGAAACTGATTGCCTTTGTTCCAAACTATCTTTTGGATGTTTATTATCCCTGGAAGATAAGAGATACCATCTCCCTCTGGAGCTGTGAACAGGTGTGCTTACTGCACAGCGTAAAAGATTCAAATCCTTAGCTCAGAGTTCCTGTCTTATAACACAACCCATTCTGTGTGCAAGTATCACCTGGCCCTCTTTGGATTGCCTGATGAAAAGTGGGCCTCAGGGAAACAGTGCAAATGTTGACACTCTAGCAGCTACTGCTATTACTATGAGCCCTTTGTCTATGACCCAGGAGTCTCATATCTCCTGCCAGTATCCATAAAACTATGGCAGACTATCTTGTCAGCTTGAAAGTAGGGTGAAACCCCAGACCTTGCACAGTTTTTAACCTTGTGAAGGTGGCAGGGAAAGACAGAGCTTTTCCAGGCAGAGGCAATAGCACCAAGGTATAGGCATGTACCATGGTGGTGGGAACACGTGGTAGTGGTGTGCCAAGAAACAGCCTGCATCTAAATATTTTTCCCCTTGTGGAGACCAAAGAACACTGTACTTAAAGCCAGACAGTTGTAGGTAAGTATGATTCTTTACTTTGTCACTTACTAGCTGTGAGTGCATGAATCAGTTACTTAGCACTTCTGAGAGTAATTTTTTCATTGGTATCATAGAGATAATAATACCAGTCTCACCAGGTTGCTGGGAAAATCAATAGTGATAATAATTATTTGCATACTGCTAATGCACAGCTAGAACATAGAAAATACTCAGTAGAGAATTGCTGTCCTGACGTATGTAGTGTTTTGATTTTGTGTCAGTTTCCTTTCTAAATGCTTCCTCTACTCTTCCCCCAACTCCCCTGAGACAGAAAGAAAGCGGTGCTAGTATGAGACTTATCTGGTTTATATTCTCTTCTCAACCAAAGTCTTCTTTTTCCTCCTCTATATCTACTCCTGAAAATATTACTTAAAAAAAAAAGTTCAAGTAGTATTTTTGAGGTAATGTCTTTGAGCCAAATGCCAAGCATATAGAGAGAATGTAGACTTACTTCTTACTTTCAAGTAAGCATTCATTAAACATTTATTGAACACTTACAGTGTGCCAGACACCATTTTAATTGCTGAATAAATTTCATGAACAATACAGGAAAGGTTCTTGCTCTCAGGGTATTTATATTTTATCATGAACCAATAAAAATACAGTGTGGTAAGTATATGATAGCAGTACAAGTAGAGATACATGGAAGCAACTAGCTCTGGGAATTCCTAGGGAGATAATCCCTGAACTGATCTTGAAGGGTGAGGAGGGATTCCCCAGGTCATAAAGGTTTTTCAAGTCAGTCTTAGCAGGAATCAGATGGTGTATCCGAAAAGTAATCGAAGATAGTTTTTTTTAAAGAGCCTGTTCACAAAGATGAGTAGAGACTTAAGAGAATCATCAGGGATGGAGGAACATCTAGGGACTGGCAATAGTAAAACCTGTTCCCACCTCAAAGACTGGTGGTTTAAGGGGAGGAAGCTGTTACTGGAATCCTAAAAACACTGTAGCCAATTACTATCTTATGTGGTGGATGTGAAGGGAAGGGACAGAATAAACATCTGAACCCATCTTTTCTCCTACCTTCTAGTCTCCTGCCCATGCTTGCCATTGGCCTAATCCAATGGGAAGAGAAAAGGCAAGGGACCCCACATGAGGTAGTGAGGCCATCCTCCCAGCCTCCAGGACACAGGCAGACTAAGGAGAGGAGGAAATAGATCTGGAAGGGCAAACAGAGTAACTCACATGGGAAGAGACAGAGCTTTTCCAGGCAGAGGCAATAGCACCAAGGTCTAGGCATGTACCATGGTGGTGGGAACACGCGGTAGTGGTGTGCCAAGAAACAGCCTGCATCAAGAAGCGGGCTGCAAACGGTGGGGGGTTAAGATGTGGAGGATTTTAAATGCCATGCTGGGAGCTTAAACTTTCTCTTACAATATGTAGGGAAACATGGCTAAAGGGATCAAAGAAGCAGCACAATTAGATTTGTGTCTCAGAATGTTCTTTTCTGCCGAGTTAGAGTGGGATTTGGGCGGAGATGTTTCTGTTCCTGCATAGTTCAAGGACATGGACAAGGAGAGAGGCAATACCATTTGAAGTAAGAAGGGCCAGACTGTGTGGGAAAGGCAGAGAAGGCCTTGTGTAAAGTAGCCTCATTGCAGGGTATTCTTTCTGGTCCTTTCTTGAAATGTAAATGGGACCTTTTGTAAAGCAGGGCAGAGCTGGCCTTGAAGCTACCTTTCTCCAGATAATCACTTTCCTGGGATGAAATGATAAATGTGCTTTGTCCATATTCCTTCAAAGATTGCTTCTGTAACCTTCCCTTAAACACATTCTCAAGAGCAGCCTCTTTCATTAAGATGAGGCCATTTTCCTTCTTCAGTTCTGTTGGAAATCCCCAAAAAGGAAATGTAGTTCTATTTCCTTCCTGTCCTGAGAGTCATTATGTATTAATAGAATATATACATGTAGATAAGCTCTTGGTTCTTTTGTCCTACAGGAAGGCATCAAAGGGCACTATGACTTTTAAAACAGTCCTTCAGGATGGATAAAGGTGGCCTTTAAAAAAGCAATCATCACTTCTCAGAAATCACATCCCCTGAGAAGTTGTATTCATTCACCCAGTTGACAGGCAGCAATGCCATGGGAAAGGATAAATGGCACTTTGTTTGACTGAATAAGCATGACACAATGATGCACATACAGGAACCAGGGTAGAGGACACTTGGGACCTTCACCCATGGGCTACAACCCACTGGCAAGCTCCTTAAGGGCAGGTATCATATCTAAATTGTATCATATTTTCACAGGGCCTAGATAGTTGCAGTAGCTCAGAAATTGTTTTATGAATGACTAGTAGTCCTCTAGGCAGTAGAAATAACCTATGCAAAAATCCAGAAGCATGAGAGAGGATGGTTCATGTGAGAAGATGCAAGTAGTTTGAAGACTAAAGAAAATTATGTTTTGGGGAGGAAGAAAAACTGGTGAAAAATAAAGCAATAGAAATAGTCAGAAATAGGCAAATTGCTTTTGCCTTAAAATTCCACTGAGAAGTTTGGACATGTTCTTATGGTTACTGGAAAGCTAGTTGTATAGGTGTAAGTATGAGTATGACATGGTCAGCTAGCTATGAGATAGAAAGATCATTCTGACTTTAGTGTGAAGAATGAAACAGAGGGATGAAGTTCAGGGAGTAATTTAGTGAAACAGCCTGTTCTGTTCCAGGGGCAATAAAGGTAGCACTACTTATGTGGGTGTGAGCAACATACAGGACATGTAGAAGATAGAATATGGTGATGTTTAGAAACCAATGATTAAGGTTAAGGAGAAGAGAAGGACCAAAGGTGATTCCTCCTTGACTAAATTCCTTGAAGGCAGAGACTGTATTTGATTCATTCTTATAACCCTCACTATAATTATATCTTCTGTACATGGACAGAGTGAGAACTCAGGGAACATTTACAGAGTGTTGATTGGGAGGCTTTGGAAAAGACCCAGTGATGTACATGACTTTAAGATACACTAGGGAACCAAAATTTCATTTGACTTGCTTTATTGCCCTATTCACTTTATTGTGGTTGTCTGGAACCAAACCCACAATATCTCTGAGATACACCTAAATGGACTTCAGTAAACTCTTAATGTGCTCTTAATTTTGTGAGAGTTTGAATAAATAGCTTATTACCTTTTAGCCTCAATTTTTCTATGGATGAAATGGTAATTAAATCTAATACTGCCTGTGAAAAAACAATATGCAGGACACTTAAAATCTTAAGATGACTGAAAGTTGTTGGTTTGCGGTGGGGGCAGACACATCAAGAAGTGTATTCTGGGGCTCATTACATTCTCCTGGAGAGCAGCCAGAGCACGTGATCTTGGAAGGAGACCTGACTGTGGCCCAAAGTCTAGGCTTTACAGCCACAGAAACTTGGGTTTTGACAAATTACTGAATCCTTATTTCATGAGGGGAAAAAGGGGGTAATAATAATACCTTCCTCATAGAATTATGAGAGGATAAACACTGGGAGGATAAAATGTGAAAATGTGTATAAATTCATTTATACATGGGTACTTTAAAAAAGGTTAACCTCATATATTGTTGGTGGGAATGTAAAATGGTGCAACCACTGTGGAAAACAGTTTAGTGGTGGTTCCTTAATAAGTTAAACATAGAATTACCATATGTTGTACTTCCACTGCTAGGTATATGCCTAAAAGAATTGAAAACAGATCAAGCAAAAACTTGTACACAAATATCCATAGCAGCTCTTTTTATAATTGTGGAAATGACTTAAATGTCCATAAGTAGATTAATATTTAAACAAAATGTAGGATATGCATACATAATGTGGAATATTATTCAACCATATGAAGGACTGACATGCTGATACATTCTGCAACATAAATGAACTTTAAAAACATGTTAAGTGAAGGAAGCCAGACATAAAATACCACATATAATGTGATTCCATTTATATTAAATGTCCAGAATATGCAAATCCAAAGAGACACAGAGCAGATTAATGTTTGCCAAGGAGTGAAAGAGTGGGGATCTGAGGACTGAGTGCTTAATGGGTATGGGATTTACTTTTGTTGTGGTGAAAGTATTCTGGAACTAGATATTAATGATAGTTGCACAATTTTGTGAATATATTAAATGCCATGAAATTGTACAACTAAAAATGGTAAATTTTATGTTATGTGTCTTTTGTCACAATAAAACATAAGAGGTTAACTAATAAAAGTGTATTGTTTCCTCTATCCTAAGAACTCATAATGCCAGGGTCACGTGCATGTAGTCCACTGAACAGGCCTTTGGCTTGCGCATGATCGTGGATCTTTGGAATGTTACACTCCTACCCAAGTTTGGTCCTCTTGGCCAGTGACATCCACTAGACTTTTTTTTTTATTAGTCATTAACCATCCTGTCCCCTGCTGGACCTGAGTGGCTCCCAGAGGGCACCATCCCAGGTAGAGAAATTGCAAATGATGACTCATGTCAAAGCCCAGCATTCTGAAAAGCGTAAATGTCTGTCTGCGCTCCTCATTCAGCTCTCCTCCCTCTGCCATGCCAAGATGTCAGCTTTATCTCAGAGCTTCCTGGCCCCAGTCTGCTTTTTGTCACAGCTCAGTCCATCTGCTCCAGCAAAAACTGGCTCGCCTCTAGCCAAAGGAGGACCTTCCCACGTCTAGAAGACCTTGGCAAGACTCTATTATCTAATACATTTGAAAAGCAGCAGGAAGATCAATTGAGCCTAGATAGGAATATTTTTATTCATTCAGTGGATGTTTTGAGCATCCTGTTTTTGCAGGCATTATGCTTGGCAGGGTGGGTGATAAGAAGAGAATAAAACAACTATCCATTCATTCACTTACCCTTCACTCATCCATTCAACAATCAACTATTTATTGCCTATCTACAATTACCTTTGGCCCTAGAGATATAGCAGTGATTAAGATGGACATAATCTCTATTTTTAAAGAGCTCTGAGGAGAAAGGGATTCATCTTTACTGGAAGGATGTGAGAAATTTTCCTAGAGGGCATGATATTAGAGTTAAGCACTGAAAGTTGTGTTAAATTATCATTGCTGATGGAGATGGGAGTGGGTGTGTAGGAGAGCTCAGCATGGGAAATAGAGAGGACTTTCAATACTTAAAATTTCTGTGTTTCCACTGCTAAAAAATGCTCTCTTGGTATTTTTGTTTGTGATCTCATTTGGTCCTCTTTAACTACCTTGTGGTTTTTTATCATCTTCATTTTACAGACAGAGGTTCTAAGAGGGCCAGTAATTTGCTCATGGTTTACTAGATAGTAGGTAACAGAGCTGGGATTCAACTCCAGATCTCCCTGAGGCCAAAGTCCATGCTCTTTTTACTATACCACTCCACTTGCCTAGAAACAAGTACAATTATCAATACCATGTGATAATTACTGTAAGGCCTGCAGTTCTCTATGAAATGTTCTATATTAAAGAACAACCAACCTAAACTGCCTGCAAAAAACTTAATGAGAAAGATGACATTTGAAATATGAAAGATGAGGGTGTGTGTGTGTGTGTGTGTGTGTGTGTGTGTGTGTGTGTGTGTTTATGTTGGGTTGTGGATGGGGGTAAGTTTTCTAGCAGAAGGTAAAGCACGTACGAAGACCATGAGGCATGAAGGAACCAACTGCTATTTGGCTTTGTGCTTTGCTGTGGTGTATGTGCTATCTCTAAATTATTTCATCGGAATTGATAACACCATTTTTATTAAATGGAAGAGACATTGTTTTACTCATCCACCCCTACCCTTCACTGCCTGTGAATGGGATGTGGGCAGACAGAAAGAAATCAAATTATTTTTCAACCTAAGCCCAGCCTGAACAGAACCATTTGGAGTGCCAGTGCTCTGCTCTGTCTGCTCACAGCACACCACCTCCTCGCTCGCCTGATGGGATGAATATTGGAGGGGACAGGGGACGTGTCTCAGAAAAAGAAGCTGTGACAATTTCTAAGTAAAAGTAATAAATCAGGAAGATTTTTCAAAGGAAATGAAAAGTGTCATTTGCAATGGTTATAACTCCTACACCCACTACGATTCTTATACCGGAGCAGTTTAGACTCTCCCGGGGTAGATAAAATTATTACTTAATCTGTCAAAATGGAGGGACACCTTTTTTTCCCCTCCTTCATGCAGAAATCTTATTTTAAGCAGCAAATTCTATTATTCCTGTCCTCTCCCTGTGCTGGTGAAAACAGAAAACAGAGACTGTTTAAAAAGTTGCATCAAGAAATTGAAATAGAGGGTAGTGGCATAAGCCACTGAAAATCATAATTATCACCCATAGGAATTTCTAGGGGAAAAAAACATGTATTTGTATTTTAAGAGTTATTACTTCTGTTTCACAGGAGACATAAGTTATAATGAAAATGATAATGATTATTATAAAAAATAAATAAATAAATGGCTACCACTGCTTGATCAATCCTGTGCCAGGTATTACAATAGGTTCTTTTTATATGTTTCTCATTGGCTCCTTCAAATAGCACTATACTATGTATATTATTATTGTTATGTTAATAAAACTGTATTTCCACAGTAGGGTGAGGTCCAGTGGTTAGAACTGATGTGCACAAATCCACATTCCAGTAAATGACAGGCTGATTTTCAACTCAGTGTTAATCTGAGTTCACAACTCATGCTGTTTCTTTAATGTCTCTGAACCTTTACCTGTTATCTCAGAGATACTGTTAGAAAAATAATCTTTTGTGTTTTTGTTTAGTAGTTTATATAGTTTTATAAGTGCTTCAAGTCTACTCTTTTGTTTGGCCTACATAGCAACAATAGTATAATAATTACTAGCAATAATTCCTACCAGTCATATTAAAATAATAATAATGAATTAGGGTGCACGGCCAGTGGGTGGCTGGGGCTTGGGGCAGGGGCGAGTGCGGCCTCTGCTTCAGTGTGCCCTAGCGGCCCCCGGACCCGGCACCATGAAGATCTGGACTTCGGAGCACGTCTTTGACCACCCATGGGAAACTGTTACAACAGCTGCAATGCAGAAATACCCAAACCCTATGAACCCAAGTGTGGTTGGAGTTGATGTATTGGACAGACATATAGATCCCTCTGGAAAGTTGCACAGCCATAGATTTCTCAGCACAGACTGGGGACTGCCTTCCATTGTGAAATCTCTTATTGGTGCAGCAAGAACCAAAACATATGTGCAAGAACGTTCTGTAGCTGATCCTGTAGAGAAAACAATGGAACTTAAATCTACTAATATTTCATTTACAAACATGGTTTCAGTAGATGAGAGACTTACATACAAACCATATCCTTAGGACCCAGAAAAAACTGTTTTGACTCAAGAAGCCATAATTACTGTGAAAGGAGTCGGTCTCAGCAGTTACCTCGAAGGACTGATGGCAAATATGATATCTTTAAATACTAATAAAGTACGTAAGGCTGCTCCCTAAAACAAAATAATAATAATAATAATAATAATAATGAATCAGGTACAATGTATCCATATATAGGGTACTTACTTGGTGCGAGATGCTGTGTTAACCATTTTACATGCATGAGCTCATAACTATCCAACACAATAGGTGCACATGGTGGTTAAGAAAGCATGAACTGGTATTCGAGTACTGGCTTAGAATCCTAGCTCTGCTGCTTACCACCTAATTTGACATTGAATTACTGTCTCTGCCTTAGCTCTTCATTGTAAAAGGGGTCAAGTAATTGTACTCACATGGTAGTTTTGAAGATTAAATTAGATAACCTGAAAATTATTAACACATAGTAAGTACTCTATAAATGATAATTATTTATGTTTCACAGATGAGAAAATTGAGGATTAGAAAGATTATAGAAACTGCCCAAAATCCCAAAAGTGGTTGATGGCGTGGAGCTAGAATTATTATGCTTGTCTGCCTGGCTCCCATTTCTCATCTTAACCCTATACTCTACTGTTAATAAGCATTAAATACATTCAGTAAATGTGTTTTTAAACATGAGGCCATTTTTAATGTGAATGGTCCCCCATTCATCAATCTGTTGATTGATGAATCAAACTAAAAGTCCTCAGTTTCTGATAACAGTCTCACCAACTCACACCTTTCAGCCTTGGCACAGCTCTCTTCTTCCTGCTGTAGTTTCTCCCCACTGTCATTCAGGATTCAGTCTGAAGCAACACAGACTCTGTAAAGGATTCCACATGGATTATCAAGTCTATCTCTCCTTAACCACAGCATCCCCCCCACTCCAAGTTTGCCCAAAGTATTATGCTACAGTTTATTATAATTTTATTTTTTATGCACAATTATGAGCCCTTTGAGGGCAAGGATCATCATGTCTTATTCATCTATCTCTAGTATATAGCAGCATGCCTGGCACATAATAGGAGTTCAGTATATTGAATGAATGAATGAATGAATGAATGAATGAATGAATGAAAATAATTGTATAGGAGGGTTCTAGCCAAAGTTATAGACTGTGTGATGAAATTTTCTTCTTTATGAGACTATTGAGCAAGTATGCATTTTAAAGACCTGATGAAAATTAAGACCAAAGGTAAAGACAACTTCAAGTATATCCACCCACATACACCCATAAGTGCCCTCCTCCTCCCATCCCCAGTAACAATCTTCTAAATATAGATTATAGTAATTTAGCTTCAAACAACTCACTTTCAGCATCTGACATGTTCATTAACCCCAGGTAGGGAAATTATTGTGGTGCATTAATTTTTTACCAGAGAGGACATTTGTCATCTGTATGAGTGTCATTAGTGCTTGCTACAAAGAAGGAAACCTGATGGCTGAAGAATACAGTAGAATTTCAAATAGTATCAGCTGGGCTCTCTAGACCAACCAACTCTGTACTTTTTGGGTCTCATCAGACAAGGCTCATATGACTTCATTAAGAACTTTCTTTATGAAGAAAACGGAGAGTGCTGTACACCCCCAGGGAAAGAAGGATGTGAATGCCATGTTCAGTCATTTTCCTCTTACCTGTCTGACTGCCGTTTCTCTGGCACCTTTGTGGGCTCTCACTCATCCTCACACTGTGGTGCTTCCCAAGGCTTGTCTTTAGCGCTTTATTCATCTAACTTCATACTCTTTTCTGCTCTCAAGAGCCACATATCATCTACATGCTAATGGCTTACATCTCCATTCTAGCCAGGTTCTCTCTCCTGAGCTCCCGACCCTTATATGCAGCTTCAGACCGTCTAGATAGATATACTGGAAACAGTCTGAAACACCTCAAATTCAGCAGGTCCAAAATTAGGCTTAGTATCTTCCTCTGTTTCCAGACCTATGATCCTGCAATGAATTTTGAATGACATTTCCTCTTGTCTTGAAATTTCGCCTTAGCATCCGATGGTGAGTCCATATCCACACCATATTCTAAAAAAGGGCTGCTACATATGTTCTTTTAGGACTTGTAATGGTGTCTGAATTGGTCTTGAGACCTTCACCCCATCATCTGTTTCCTAGATACATAAAGAGAAGACTAAAAATTCAAAGCATAGTCATTGAAGCATTAAATTGTTGGCCTAGGGAAGCATCCTAGACAAGTGAGGTGGATCCTAGAAGACCCCTGAGAGAAAGAGAGTGGGCACCTCCACAAGGAGAATACTGTCTCCTTGCTCCCTGGCCTGGAGCTTGCTGAGCTGCAGAAACTCTTCAGCCCTTCTTAGGCTGTCGTCAGAATGTGCTTGGAATTATTTGGAGTGTTTTACTTGTGTACTAGGGTTTGAGAACATATGGGAACATACATGCTAATGATTACTTCTTTCTTCAGAATTATGAATTTGGAAAGCTGACTTAAGTAACTTGTGAAGGCAGGTGAGGAGAGGACAGTGGAGCATCCCTGACTTCCACTAGTTTTGTGGGGGCAAGAAATCATGAATTTCTTATGGGCTAGGTGTATACACAATGGTGAAAGGTAGTCTAGATTGAAATTTCTCATGGATATTGCTCCCAAGAGGAGAGCTTGCTAGTAAACACATCCCAGGAGTAAGAAGCTGTGGATCTTGATATTGGGGGACACAGTCTGAGCGCTATTTTACATATTTGGTCAGGCATTCCATTACCTGTGTCAAGGAACAATGCGGTACCACGTTCTCTATAGGCTCTTCCGGGTGAAACGTACACCCAAGAGGGTCAGCATCTAATTGCCTGCCCCAAAGAGCACCCACAGATCACAGCAGCACTATCTGTGTGAGATAGTTCAGACTTGGGGTAGATTGGATATGGGAGATGTCAAGTGGGAAAAACTAAGGGTAAATTGTCTTGAGTTTCTGGGTGAGAGGTAGTGCCACTCTCTAACATGGGGAAGTGGAGAAAGGATGAGAGAGATAAACTTCGGAGGTAAACTTTAGAAGTCATTAACATAAATATGGCATTGAAACCATAAGACTGGCTGAAATCAACTGAGGAAATACAGAAGAGGAGCAAGTGAGGGGGTGTGAGTGTGTGTGTGTGTGTTGTGTGTGTAGGGAGACTTGAGTACTGGTTTCCTTTTCCATAAAATGTTGAATGAGTATTTGTAAGGGTTTATTTTCAGTTTAAATGATTTAGCACATTTGAAAGTAACAACATAATTTTAAGTGCTTCTTAACTCTGAATTTGGCTCTGTGATGGAGGAGCGATAGATAAGGACAGAGAGCTAGGCAGAGGTCAGTTAGGAAGGATCATGGCTCTCACAGGGACTTTGAAAATTAAAAGCTTTAAAAAAATCATTGAAGTTAATTAAAATGCTCATTTTAGAATACTGAGAAAAATCCACTGAGAAGGAGAAAAAAACATCCAAATACAACCGCAATAATATGTTGAGTCATTTGCTCCCAGTATTTTTCAATATTTTCTTTCTTTTTTTTAATATCTGTGTTTATATTGTATAGGGCTGTATTATCATTGACATGGAATGGAGAGGTGGCCGCCACTCCAAACAGGAGGGTGCCTGCTGAGCTGTCCTACGTTCAGAAATTGGTTGGTAGCTGGCCTCTTACTCACTTGTGTGCCGCAGACATCTACATGCTGCCTTTTAAAAACTTGCTGTAATTTAACTGCCACACAGTCTGCTTCCCTTGGAAATATCATATGCTTAAAATTTTTAATTAAATTCACCGACTTTCTCCATAATCATCATCATCATTTTCATCATCAATAATTATAATGGATACAGAAAATCATGAACAACTTCAGGGGAGAACCAATTAGTAGGTACATAGAATTAATTTGAATTCTGCTGTTCTGCTATGTGTTTTATGCTTGTTAGCTCACTGAATCCTTATGGAAGCTCCATGAGGTTGTTTTACAGATAAGAAAACTGAGGCTCGAGGAAGTTAAGTCTTTTCTAAAGTCATGAGCTAGTTAATAATGGAAACTGTACTCCAAAACAGGGCTTTCTGATTCCAGAGCCTATGTGGTTTCCCACTCTCCTAGAATCTTTGCAGAGCAATTTAAAAAGTAATGATTATTCCATGCCAAGGCACCAGAAAAAGCTGTGGTCTTGGGAAAAAAACATCTTGATGGAAAGATCCATAGCTTAATCCAAGTGGCTCATGTCCCAGTTCTGTAGACAACCTCTACTGCTCTCTGCCCCACAGAAGCATAGCACAGGCTGACGCTTATCAGAATCTCTCTGGGAGAGCCATGAGCACACCCACAGTTATCCAGCCATCTCTGTCTGCCCATGTCTGCCCTGATTTCAGCCTGAATGTCTTGTGTTCCAAGAAAACTGTCAGTGCTGGCATACTAAGCATACCAGTAATACATGGTGGTGAGTGGACTGGGGCTTGGGACCCAGAGTCATGGCCCGTCCCCGGGTGAGGAAGGAGAGTAGCTCTCTCTCACTCTGTGAGGTAGTCTCAGCAGTGCCACCACCTGATCAATCCTGTGATCACCTGATCACACGGAGAGACAGCATCAACCTTGCCTCCAATATCTTGTCCCTGGGGTGCTCAGTGCATGCAGTGGAGGCAAATTGATCCCTAAAGGAGCAAATCCCTGGAAAAATTATTTAATCCCTGTGTTCCTAATATCAAGCCCAGTTCCTGGCGTAGACTAGAACTTAAGTTTCAATGTTTTTATTGTTGTTTGTTTTGTTTAATTTGCTTCTTAAGTTATTGTCCCTTTGGGAACCATTTATTAAACTTGTATGAAATTCCAGGGATTGTGTGAATAACTCTTATACACTTTTTTATTTCTAATCATCAACTAAGACCTTTGAGGTAAACAGTATTATTTTTGTTTCATAAATGAAGCAACTAAGTCTTGGCAATAATCTCATAGCTGATAAATGGTAAAGCTGCTATTCATATACTGATCTTCAGAGTCAGTCCAGTTCCCTTTGCCTTTTACTAAACTCCTATCCAGTAACAAAAATATAGAAAGCTATTTAATCCAGTCCATCCATTCCAGTCTGATTCAGTATAATTTAACTCATCCTTACCAAAGCAGGGTTTGTGCCCAGAACTACAGTAGACACTGATGGGTCAGAGTGACTAATTCATGCCTGAGCCTGCAGACCTTAATATATGTGCTCACATGTGGACAAGACCTGTTGAAATGAATACATAAATAAATATTTATGTATAAATAAAGAATTAATAAGTCAAAGCCTTGTCCTCAAGGAACATCTCTTGTGATAGAGACATAGGCAACACTATAATAGGGGAATACTCTCAGAAATACTAGAGCTGTATAAACTACTAGGTTTTATAACCTGCTTTTTTCACTTACCAATAGATCAATGAATATCTTTCCATTTATTTTTTTTATTGACATACAGTCTTATTTTAATGGCTCATGTTCCAGTTCTGTAGATAACCAAGTATAAAATACAGTGGTTCAACAGATACCCATATTATTAAGTCCTCACCCCTAATAGTACAGCTACTGTTTGTCAACATAGAAAGATGTTACAGAATCTTGGCTGTATTCTCCATGCTGTACTCTCATCCCTATGACCAAGCCTACATTATGATTGAGAATTTTTGTGCCCTTTTATCCCCCTTACTCTCCCCACACATGCACCCTAACCCCTTCCCTGTGGTAACCACCAGTCCCTTCTCAGTGTCTATGAGTCTACTGCTGTTTTGTTCCTTCTGTTTTGCTTTGTTTTTACATTCCACAAATAAGTGAAATCATATGGTGTTTGACTTTCCACACCTAGCTTATTTCACTGAGCATAATACCCTCTAGATCCATCCGTGTTGTTCCAAATGGTAGGATTTGTTTTCTTCTTATGGCTGAATAATATTCCATTGTATATGTACCACTTTTTCTTGATGGTCTATTGATGGATGACACTTAGGTTGTTTTGGTATCTTGTCTATTGTAAATAATGCAGCAATAAACATACAGGTACATATATCTTTTCAAATGAGGGATTTTGTTTTCTTTGGGTGAATTTCTAGAAGTGGAATTAGTGGGTCAAATTGTATTTCTATTTTTAGTTTTTTGAGGAATCTCCATACTGCTTTCCATAGTGGCTGCACCAATTGACATTCCCATCAACAGTGTAAGAGGGTTCCCTTTTCTCCACATACCAACACCTGTTGTTTCTTGTCTTTTATATAGTAGCCATTCTGACTTGTGTGAGGTGGTATCTCACTGTGGTTTTGATTTGCATTTCTCTGATGATTAGCAATGTAGACCATCTTTTCATGTGCCTGTTGGCCATCTGTATTTCTTCTTTGGAGAAGTGTCTGTTTAGGTCCTCCACCCATTTTTTAATTGGGTTGTTTTTTGGTGCTGAGGTGTATGAGCTCTCTGTATATTTTGATGTTAACCCCTTATTGGATAAATAATTTATGAATATATTTTCCCATACTGTAGGTTGCCTTTTTGTTCTGCTGATGGTGTTCTTTGCTGTACAGAAGCTTTTTAGTTTGATGTAGACCATTTCAGTAAGTTGATCTATATCATCCTATTTAAGAGCTCTATCATTTTCCATTATAAAGATGTTTCATAACATAAACTTCCTATGGTCAGATCCTAAAGTTTCCTATTATAAGCAGTGGACATGCTTGTAACTAAATCTTTGCCTCAGTTCCTATTTATGTATAAATAACAGTTTTTTAAAAATGTACAATGCTAACCAAAGGTCAAATGAACTGTTCATGGAAAAAATGATTCCTTGTCAGTAAAAGTATCCAAGCAGAGGGTGGTCATTGCTTTCAGAATGGTGAGAGTACTGACTGGAGTGGAGTGGATTGTGAGAGGTGGGGAAGATTGTGGGGAGATGTTAAGTCTGAAGAAATGAACATGAGAATAGAGAATATGTAGAATTTGGACAAGGAATGATGTGGAGCAAGTATCCTGGTCAGAAGGCAGGCAGTTGAGTGTAGTTAAGTGTGACCAAAATGTAGGAAGTACAGGACATGAGTTTGCCCAGGTAAGTAGGACTTTCACTGTATGCCAAGTGCTGTATCTCAATCCTTACACTGATCTAAAGTTATTATCTCCTATTTACTGAGAAGGAGACTCAGACTTGAAGTGGTCAGCAATCTATTGGCTCTATGACTGTGGGGCAAATCTCTTACCTTTTGTAAGCCTCAGTTTCCCCATCAGTTAAAATGAGAATTATAACGCCTGCCTTACAGGGTAGTTAAGAGGATAACGTCACAGAATCTGGCATATAATGAACATTTAATAGAGGTTGCATATTCTGAATCTAATGCCTATATTTTTCTGATACATATGCTATTTATCACAGAATTAGATTAGGACAGCAGAGCTCATTGTGGGCTCCTCTCCAGTCCCACTCTTAGTGTGAAGCCCCTGATATTTACTACTGGCTCTGGTTCTCCTAGGTACAGGGCCTCAGTCTGGGTTTAAGTTGCAGATGGCTTATCTCCAGTACCTGCAAGAATTCAGCAAATAGGGTCCTAATCAGCTACCATCAATGGCCTACCACCAAGGAGCAGTCCCAATGTGAAGATATTGACTATCAACTAAGAGCAAGGTCACTACAAAGGATGAATGTCTGCAGGGAAGCCCAGAGATGCAGGAGGGAGAGAAACTGCCTGGTAAGTAATGAAGGGCACTTCGTCTCCTTTGCAAATCACTTTTGCCTGGGCCAAGCCCTAGCTCTTTTCCTGAGTTACTTAAAGTGCCCCCTTTGCCCATTAGAACAAAGGTGACATCCTCTGCACTTTGTGACTCAGTCCTTGCTCAGTCACCCTGACCTGGACATATGTGTCCTTGTCAGCAGTCTCTACAACATTTCTTACTGAATTTGATGTTCATCATCCCATGCCAGAGTCACTGATTCTTTGGTGTAAGTCTAGTGGGCATATGGTTTTGAGGTTAATCAGATAAAGTTCATTGTCAAGGTTTGAGTTTAAAAGACCTTGTTAGGAAGTAGTTATTCTCTTTAGGTAAATGCCATGTAGCAACAAAGCTCCCTTTGTTTAGATGGAAATAAGTCTTCCTAGGAAAGTATTTCCCATTTGGCCTGCATTCAGGACAACATTTCAATAAACCTTCAGAATCAACATACTTTCCTGCCTGTCAGAATAAAATTCTAATAGTGGGGCCCATCAATCCTGATGCTGCCTCCTTATTTTTCATAACCAAGGTTACTTTGCTCAGAGTTTACACTTGCCATGCAGATTGAAATGAAACCATAAAAGGAATTCCTGGCATTCGTTGCTGTGCTGATACTGTCTTATTTTTTCAAGTTAGCGAGGAGGGAGTATTTGAAAAATGTAAGGTGATAGAAGAGCTATTTGCTTGCCTGAAAATAGCACTTGTCTGCATTAGGAAACACATCTACAAATCAGCCTAGCTAATCAGTCAGTTGTTGTCTTGGCATCTAGTTTATTGGATTAATGGTCTCTTGGACATTTGGAAGCATATAGAGATGTCTGTGTCCAAGGTTTATCAGGACATCCATTCAAAGCAGGATTAGGAAACAGATTTTCTCCTCTTAGGAAAGGAAGCCAAGATGGGTTCCTTCTACCCCCAGCATTCTAATATTGGGGGGAATATTTTGAAAGGATCTTGTGGTTGACTCATGTTTGTTCTGTCCTCTTTTTTATAGGATCATAAAATGAGATGAAATTACTTCATGTTTTCAAAGACCTAAGAACTCTGCCCAGTGTCATAGTCCATTTGGGCTGCCATAACAAAAATTTTGGCTGCTATAACCATTGACTGGATGGCTTAAACAAACAAACCAAAAACATTTATTTCTTAGAGTTTTGGAGGGTGGGAAATCTAAAATCAAAATACTGACAGATTTGATATCTGGTGAGGACCCATTCCTAGTTCAGACTGTTGTCTTCTCACTGTATCTTCATATGATGGAAGGAGGGAAAGAACATTCTGGGGTCTCTTTTTATTTGTTTGTTTTGTTATTACTACCTTGCTTTTTGGATACAAATTTTTATTGAAATATAGTTGATATACAATATTATACTGGTTTCAAGTATACAACATAGTAGTTCAATAGTTATATATGTATATGTCATTAAATCCTCATCCCAGCTAGCATAGTTACTTCTGTCAATATGGAAAAATGTTACAGGACTATTGGCTATATTCTCTATGCTGTCTTTTCATCCTCATGAGTAATTTATATTATGATTGAGATTTTGTACCTCTTTATCCCCTTCACCTATTTCACCCACTCACCCCAGCCCTTCCTCCAGTAATCACCAGTCTCTTCTCAGTGTGTGAGTCTATTGCTGTTTTGTTTATTTTGTTTTGTTTTATTTTTAAATTCCACATGTAAGTGAAATCATATGGTATTTGTCTTTCTCCTCCTGGTTTATCTCCCTTAGCATAATACCCTGTAAGTCCATCCATGTTGTTGTAAATGGCAGGATTTATTTCCTGTTTGTAGCTGAATAATATTCCATTACATATATATACATATATATGTAATGGAATATTATATATATATATGTATATCACATGTTTTTTTTATAAGGGCACTGATTTCATTCATAAGGGCTCTGTTCTAAAGACATTTTTACCTACCAACAGCCCCACCTCCTAATACAATCACTTTTTGGATTAAAAATTTCAACATAGGGATTTGGAGGCACACAAATATTCAGTTCATAATACCTAGAGAAAGAGAAGCCTGTTCTTAAAAATAACCCTATTGCTTCGTTATAGTAAGAGTGCTTGCCTCAGAAAGGACTGGCTCCTTCACTAGAGGATGCTCAGGAGAACTCTCTCTCAGGTTGAACTCTCTGGGAAATTGGGAAGGGGAATTAGTCACCAATTGATATCTGCTTCATTGGAAAATGACATGCTACATGCTCATTGGTCTTTTGCTCCCTGAGGTGAACTTTTCACAGAGAACTGAATTTAAATGAGGAGGACAACATATAAAAATATGTAGAAAGTGTGTTCCATGCAAAGGGAATAGCAAACATAAAAGCCCTAAGGCAGAAACAAACTTGATGTGTTTGAAAAATAGCAGGAAGGCTATTATGCTGTAGTGAATTTATTAAGTCAGAGAACAGAATACAGAATCAGGTCATATAGAGCCTTGAAGGCCATAGTAAGGAGTTTAGATTTTAGTATGTGTCTGATCTAATACATAGTTTTAATTGGCAGTAGGACATCACATATGGAACCAGGGAGAACAGCTATGCTCCTGTATTAGTCTAGATGATAAATGATGGGGGATTTGACCAGAGTTGTATTAGTGTAGATGCAAAGATGTTGGACAGAGTCAGGAGAACTTGCTGATGGATTAATAATGTAATGAGTTAAGGAAAGACAGCAACCAAGGATGATGCCTTGGGTTTAGCCTTGTACACATCTTGGTAGGTGGTGGTTTCATTTCCTAATATAATACTGGGGAAGAATAAAATTGTGAGGTGGGGATCATGAGTCAAATTTAAACATGATAATTTTGAGATACCTATTAGACATGCAATACAAATTGTCAAGTGCATAGTTGGAGTAAGTATCTGGAGCTCAGAAGGAAAGTTAGGGCTTAAAATATACTTTAGGCCATCATTTTCATAGAGATAATACTTAAAGAAAATGAATGATATCACCTAAAGCGCAAGTGTAGACAGAGAAGAGGAGAGTGTTGAGAGAAGAGCCCTAGGGGTTCTCTGGCATCAGAAGCCTGGAAGAGAAGAAGGAACCAGCAAATGTAGCTGAGGAGGAGTGACCAGTGAGCTAAGAAGAGAGCTGGGGAGTACGATGACAGGAAGCTAAGTGAGAAAAGCTTTCAAGGAAGAAGGAGTGATCAACCATATCAAAAGCTCTTTTAAAGATTGAATAAGATGAGAACTGATCATTGGTCACTCAATCTCTTTTCCATTCACCCTTTTCCAATATGTAGTCCTTATGCTGTGGACCATGCATGGTACAGAGTGTAACTGTCTGTTTACTAATTGCATTCATTGTAATTACATCTATTGCCTTCCTGCCTGTTTGTGGAAGCCACTCCCAATTTAGGAATGGACCATATCCAACAAGTTTATAGAAACAAGGCCATATTTAACAAGTTTATTCCTGATCAGGAACCCACAAAAGCCTGTTTGATTAAATGCCCTAATATACTAGAGCTAGGAAGGCTCTTAGAGATCTCATTTCCTTAATTTTATTGAAGAAAAAACTGAGACTGACTGGGAAAGTGAATTACTGAAGGGCACACTGCAGTTTAAGCTCAGAGCTGAGACTAGAACTCAGAGCCCATGGGTCAGAGATGGTTGTCCTGTGTATTACACCGTGCCACTTCTTCCGTCAAATAAGATTAATTCCTTTGGGTCTCCAAAGCTTTTCTATCTTTAATAGACCATGATTAAAGTAAAAACATTTTATAAAGTCATAATACTTAAACTAGTTTGAATGAAAATCCTTTAGAGATAGAACACAGTCACCTGCATGAGGGGAGGAGGATGAAATTGGCAAAGGAGAATTGCAAGATCTTGGAGACAGGCAGCGTCATAGAGAAAAGACCAACCTGACCTGGGTTTGAATCCCAACACCACCTCTTACTACTGTGTGACTTCTAATAAGTTTCCTAAACTTGTTGAACTTCATCTATAAAACAGGGACAGCTTTGGGTACTAGTGATAAATTAAGAGGATTAGGAATAACATCTAAAGTGCTCAGCTTTTGCTTGATGTTGGTAGGCACTCAATACATAATAGGTCTTTATTATTATTTTGTCTACCTTCATTGTTCTTCTGCTCCTGATGTTATGGGTGTCACTACAAGCAGCCCTAGATCAAGCCACTGTATCCAGAGGCTGGTTGCTTCTGCCTCAGGCCGCTGCTATAAGACCTATGGCTTCCAGACCTCTTACTGTTGTATGTCCCGGCAGACTGGAAGGAAGGTCTTTAAAACTGCCTGGAGCTGAGATCTCTGCCTCAGGGCTCCTGTGCAGGTCAAGCAGTCACCATCAGGGGAAGCCATAGCTGATTCTCTTCTTCCCTAAGGCTCATCCTGCTGCTGCCTTTCTGCAAGGAAATATTGGTAGATTCGTTTGGGTAAATAATTTTAAAAAGGGAAGCTTCATTCAAACCAGCAGTTTGATGAAGCATCTTTAGCATGCCAGGCAATGTGATAATCGTCCCACTCTAGGAGTTTCATTTAGAAGGCGAGGGAGGTGTGGAAACTAATAACTATTTCCCAACAGAATAAACTGACCACTCAGCAGAGGTGCAAGGAGCATGATGTGGGGAAAGCAAGCAGATTTTCTGAAATGGGGGTGGTTTAAGCTGGGTCTTAAAAGGTAAGTAGTGTGTCAGTGGATGGATAATTAGGGAAACTGCATTTCATGCAAAGGTATGCAGGCAGCAAGTACAGGAGATATTTAGTAAAGAGGGAGTTAGGGATTTAAAAAGCACAGGGAGACAAGCTTTTTTCATTAAAGAAACCCAAATGTTCTGCTTAGGAGTTTGGTCATGATTCATGATGGCTTATAATGTCAGGAAATATAAGATGCCATAGAGGCTATTGGGCAATAAACACCTCATTTTATAGAAGAGAGGACTAAGGCTCAGTAGAATAAATTACTTGGCTGGAATCACATAGCAATTTAGTTGCAGAAACTGGGACTGGCACCAAAGTTTAGTGACTTCCAGGCCAGTGACCTTTTTATCCCTTACTCATGACATGTTGGATAAGAGGGAACAATTGTAGGTGGTATCAAAAGGCAGCATAAGGCCTGAGACTTTTCCTCACTAGAGCTCAACTGAGATTTAGAAGATTTGAATGAGAACAGACAGGGACCTCACTGATCTCAGGCGCACCTTAAATAATTGGGATGTAATTTTCTATACATAAGCTCTAGAATAGCTTAATTATTACATAAAATTGTACCTATAGTTTTGTTATTATATTAGTACATTCCCTATATTTTGTTTTATTTTCCACTGTGAGTAGAAAACCTAGAATTTATAAGAGAGATATTAAGTCAGTGATTCTGCCCTAGAGAACATCTTCTGGAGCTAAAAAGATCAGGACCAGAGGTCTGGTGGGAGCCGAAGTCACCAGAACCTGGGTTCTGAGTTAAGTTGACTTAGGTCATTGTCCTAACCTGCTGCCTAGCTTACTCACTTGTTCATTATAAAGTTCAGGTGTTTGAGGTGTTTGTGATACTTTCAGTGGGCCTGAACCATACATCCAGATGGACAAACAAAAACGACTGCCCCATTCTTTTAACTGAATTCAATTAAACAAACATCTCATTCATTTATCAACAAGTACTCATTGAAGGACTACTGTGTGCCAAGCACTGTGACATGCACTGGGGACACATCAGTCAATAGAAACAAACATCGTTTCTGTTTGCGTGGTTTGTTCAGGCTACCATAACACACTGTCACACACTCAGTGGCTTAAGCAACAGGAAATTATTTTCTCATGGTTCTGGAGGCTAGAAATCTGACACCAAGGTGTAGGCAGGATTGATTTCTTATGAGGCTTCTCATGGCTTGTGGATGGCTGTCTTCTCCGTGTCTTCACATGACCTTCCCTCTGTGCATGTCTGTGTCCCAATCTTCTCTTCTTACGAGGACACCAGTCAGATTGGATTAGAGCCCATCCATTTGATCTCATTTTAACCTATTTACCTCTTTAAGGGTGCTGTCTCCAAATACAGTCATATTCTGAGGTATGAGGTGCTACAATTTCAACATATGAATTTTGGGGGGACACATTCATCCATAACACTGTCCTTAATGAACTCACAGGCTAGAGGGGGCACAGAAATGTATCTAACAATTATACAAATAAATTTAGGATTATGAACTCTGTTAAGTGCTATAAAGGAGAGGTACATGGTGTCATAAAACTATGTAAGGAGGCACGTCCTCCTGTCTCAGAGGGAGGAAGGTACAGCAGGGAAAGCCCCTGAGAAAGTAAACACCTGAGCTGAGATCTCAAGTATGGGTAGGAGCAGTTAATTAGGAAGCAGTGATGAGGGAAGAAGAAAAACAAGGTTGGGGGGCAAGGGAGCTGCAGGAAAGAAGCAGATAGAGGAAAACTGCTTATCTAAAGTCTCACAATTCAGTGCATTCTATGTACTGAACATTCCAGTAGATTTTGAATACAGCAATGTACATCATGTCTGGTAAGAGACAGATGCAAAAACATAATTTCACAAGGTATGATTGGATTTGTTACAGAGGCTAATATTTATCTACATTGTAATTGTTATGGAGGCTAATATTCGCATAGCTCTAAATTTATGGGAATACAGATAAGGGAGGCACTGACTCTGCCGACTATGGGATGAGGCCAGAAGGTAAACGGTATCACAATAACTGAAATGTTCCACTGTTCAGACCCTGGTGCCCCTTGGGAAATTTAAATAAGTGAAAAATATCAGGAAGGTGTTGAGATCATTTCTTCAAAAATATGTTGAATCTAGAGGTAGCATGGAGTCAGAAGACCTGCATTTTAGTCCCAACTCTGCCTATTCTACTATGCTTCTTCATCTGTCACAGAGATAATGGATGTGTGTGTCTGTCATGTGTTAAGAGAGTGTATTATGGATCCAACAGGAACCCAGGAGAGCAGGAAATGAAAACTGGCTAAGGGAAATAGGAGACGGATTCACTGAGGTCAACAGTCCCTTCCTGTCTGATCTTTGTTCTTGTTCTGGAAGGA
Source organism: Manis pentadactyla (assembly GCF_030020395.1). Classification (NCBI taxonomy): domain Eukaryota; kingdom Metazoa; phylum Chordata; class Mammalia; order Pholidota; family Manidae; genus Manis; species Manis pentadactyla. The sequence continues at coordinate 39,023,211 of NC_080022.1, read as the reverse complement.
TTTCCAAACTAAATGTGAAAATGAAACTGAAGACACCTAAAGAATCCGACACTGATGTGAGGGTAACTATACTACATGGAGAGTAATGTAGCAGAGTGGTCTAAGTGACATCAGTAAGACAAATGTCAGTGTTCTCAACAAATTCTTGCTGATACATTGTTTATTCTAGAGAAAAAGCTATACAGTATTCCATGGCTAACACAGAAAACAATGTCTAGATAATGTTTTTCTGTGCTTTTTCTGATCTAAAGAGCTAGAGTCAGAATACATGAGGCTGGCTCCCATTCAGCTGCATTCTACATTGCCTTTATAGCCTTAGCAGTGTCCTTCTTTCTTCCTCTCAGCTTTGGACATTGATGGATGCCAGGCACTGTCACAGGCATGCCACATGCATGATCTCACTTAACTCTCACAGCCATCCTATATGGTCTACGTGTATTATCCACATATTACATAGGAAGAAACTGAGCCTTAATGGAGTGAGGTAACTTTTTAGCATTAGTAAATTAAGTCAGTAAATACAAGACCCTATGAGTTGAACTCAGATATGAAACTCTAAAGCTCAACCTTACTGGAGGAAAGCAGGTAAAGGGAGTTGGAGCAGCCTATCTTCAAACTCTTTCTAACCTTAGAACCACTGAGAGTGAGTTTGTGCCTCAGTGAAAAAGCTTTTCAGGCCTGTTAGCAAGAGTAGCCAGCTAAAGTAATTACTGCCTATGGCCATACTTGCACCCAGAAAACTCTTCCCCTGTAAGCATGGTTTCTTCTTGTTACTCTGGTTTCAACTTAAATGTTACTTCCTCAGTGAAGTCTTTCCTGATCACCCAATCTAAAGTTGCTACCCAATCAACTCTATTATATCATCTTGTTTTAATTTTTTGTATATCTCTTATTAGTTAAATCTCCTTGAATATATGTTTGATTTTTGTTTGTTTCCCCTCACTTCAATATAAATTTCATGAAAGCAGTACCTTGTTTGTCTTAATCAACTTGTATACTCAAAACATAGGAGTACGTGGCACATGGGGGACGCTCAATAAACATTTTTTGAATTATTGCATGAAAAAACTCCCTCATGTAATGGAGAAAATACAGCTCAGAGAGGAGACTGGACTTGTTTAGGTCAAGGAATGAAAGCTGGGTTGGTAGGAAGAGCATTTAGCTTAGTTTCCAGTCCTAACTCTGCCCCTCATACACTCTGTGACTTGAAGTCAGTTCTATATTGTCTCATAAATTTCAGCTAAGATTTGTTGAATACCTTCTACATTACATGCATTAGGCTTCTTTTGCATATAATTTATGAAATCTTTCCCAAAACTTTGAGGATAGTAGCTATCAGCATAAATAATGCTAACACCAAATTCCAGTAGCTTAACAAAGGAAAGGTTTATTTCTCACAAATATTACAGAGTGACCTGCGTCAGAAAGTTCTAGTGGGTGGTTCTCTTTCAAGTGATAACTCAAGGATCCAGGATCCTGCAATTTTAAGATGCTACCTTTCATCAACCTATTGTCTTCAAGGTTTCTGTAGAAGGGGAAGAAAAAACGTTGCTGATTGCATATGGGATTTATGCATATGGTCTAAACCTGGAAGTAGGATACATTATTTCCATCCATACTCCCTTGGATAGTACCTGTCACATGGAGAAACCTAATTGCAAGATGTGCTGGTATATGCAGTCTTTCACAGAAAGAGAAAATGATATTGGGCAACATCCAGCCAGTATCTGCCATAGTACTGTCACCATTTTATAGACAAAAAAAGACCTCATTAGTGGCTTGTCTAAGATTGTATATTAAGTGAGTGTGAGAGAATTTTGAGGAATTGTGCCAGGCTTGTGCCAATAATGGTGCGCTTTGCTCTACACCTGTATGGGTCATTGATTTTCAAGGTTGTTTTTGCCAGAGAACTCTTTCTATTCTTACTAACTCTTACTATTCTATAGTAGGAATGTTACCTAGAATCCCAGCATGTAAAACAGATGAACAGGAGTTTTGAAGCAACATAAAACCTAAGAAGATTCTCTGAGAATGTTCTAAGGCCCTACAGGGCCCATTGTGGAGGCCGTGGAACCAAATGATGTGATGGGCCCTTCCAGCTCTGTCTCACATATTTCATCCCTTTATTTCCTGGTATTCCTAGTGAGACAGAAGGTTAAAGTCATGAATACATCTCAGAACTGGGCATTTGTCATCAAAGATTTCTGCCTCAGGGACCAGAAATAAGCTGTGAAATTACATCTGAAATCCTGGTGCTCCATGTGCTGAGCCTTAAGAACCCTTCCCTCACTACCCACCATCCATGCAAAAAGTTATCTAATTGTACAAAGCACACTCTGGAAAGTTTCCCAGTGGAATAACAGATAAAGTAACCAAGAACTTTTTAATTTTGCAAAGTGCACTCTTCCTTATAATTTACTTAATATAGAAATTTAATGTTCTGCAGTTTACTGAACAAATAACATTGAAAGTATTTTAGAGTTAGCTTGGGAACTCGCCTTTGGTTGCCAGTTTGACTTTATTATTTGATTATCCAGATAAAGGCCAGCAGTAACAATGTGCTCTGCCTTAAGTGGTTCGGAGGGGTTAGCTCTTGGCTATTACCAATTCTAAACACAAGATTTAAATTCAAGAAGAAAATCACACAAGAGCAATTTGCTGAATTTGCTAAAGTTAGTCCCTTTAGTAAGACGCTTAATTCTCTGAACCTGGATATGATGATTATACTCTTGCAAAAAGTCCCTAACTTTAGGAATTGACAAATTCTGTGGCCCTCTATTCATTAGCAAAACACACACTAAGAACTAAATATGTGCCAGACACTGTGATGTGTGCCAGAGATATTCAGATTGGTTCAGAGCCCTTAACTCATGTTCTCTGGTCCCGTGGTTTGCACCTCAATAAAGGTTCCCTCCAGCAGCTTTAGGGTACTTCTCTAGGCACTTGCTCCTGACACACTTACCTAAGCAAGTTCTAATCACCACACCAGATATTTCCTTTTGGATCTGGGCCTTGACATTTGTTAGTTCCTTGCTTCCTGATACCACCTTGTTCTGGTCTTAGAAATTGTTCTTTGACCTAGGTTTACAATAGTGACCAGCCTCACTATTCTGCCTGGGCAGACTCTGCAGAACCCAGACTATGCCAAGACTCTGAGGCCTATTTGCCTTGGAAAGGATGTGTGTCAAAGATGTAGGGATGATTGTCTTGTCAATGGGATTCAGCCCCAGACAAGTTCACTGTGGACTCAATGAGACCAAAAAATGACAATGAAACATGCTTGAGGTAGAAGGGTTTATACCCAAATTTATTCCCATGATGGCAGGTCAATCACTAGAATCCCGTCCACTCAGAGCGAGTCTGCATACAACAAGCTGGTCTCTGCCTCTGGGCCTCTCTGTCCCCTGCAGCTGTCTCAGTCTCTGTCCTCATCGCTGCCACCACTCCAGCCTCTGCTCTCCTGCAGCCCTGTGGCCATGCCACCGTGTCGCCCAGAGTACTGCGTGGAGCTCTTTATATAGAGTCAATAGTGATGTACTGCCCACATGTGTGTAGTGAGCTAGCTGCCCAGGGCCAGGTGAGAATACTGGCCATAGAAATCTTCAGTTTATCCACAATGACTAAAACAGCCTCTACTCTTAAAATGTAAGGCATGAATGGTATTTAAGAGGTATAATTGATAGGACTTGGAGACTGAATAGATTTTTGAAGATGAAGGAAAGAGATACATAGGAAGATACCAAGGTCACTCCAGGTTACATGGTAGAGTTGGCATTTGAACTTGATTTTAATACATTTTTAATATGTACAGGTGGCATAACAGTGTGTTCCAGTTAGAAGGGACATCCTGAGAAAAGATTTAGACATTATATATTCTAGATTACTTTGAGGAATGTGTGATTATTTCCTGTTTTAGGCATCTTTGATTTCCTTTCTAACAGCCAGACCATTTGCTTTATGTTTCCCTTCTCCTAGCTCTCTTCTACTCCTCTTAGCCTTTTAAAGACAGTAAGACAGATGTCTTAGTTTTCATTGTAGAAATTCAGTCACCATTTTACTTGAGTAGATAAACTTCAATAACTCGGGCAATTTAACTGATTCAGATTGAACACCACACCGATAATTAACTTGTTCTTCTTCCTTCCCATCACCCACAGGAGCCTGACGGATCATTAATGACATGATTAGAGAGAGAGCAATCCCGGTGCATTATTGGTGCTCAATAAATGTTAAATAATTGTTGAAATAGGGCCCAGTGGAGATTGGCACTTTGCAGTAAAAACAGAAACTCACCAAGTGTGCCTTTGCTGATAATCAGGTTGTGAAATTCAGAGAAAGCACAGACTATGCACATTTCTTCTTTGAAATTCACATGCATTTATAGGAAAAAATCTAATTAATAATCCAGTCTCCTAGCTAAATAGAAGCCTGTGCAGTGAGGAAAGTGTTAACCATCATAGATGTTGCCATGGGGGATATACCTTCCCTCCTGTTTGACGAACTGTAGCCATCTAAAAAAAATGAGCAGGTGCAGGCCACATAAATGAGCAGGTGCAAGAAATAAGGACATGATGACCATGGATTACTGGGCAAACAAGTGTTTTACCCAGAGCACCTTTGAGCCCTGCCCCAAAGTGCTCCAAGAGCCAGATCCCCATCTGTTAATTGAAAATCCTGTCTGCCAATATGAGGGCTAACTGTGCCAAGCATGGTTTGTATGGTGTTAATGGCTTTGGGCAGAGCCTTGTGTTGCTTGCTGGCAGGGAGAATCCTGTTGATTCTAAAGAGCCCAAAATTTATATTTTAAAACATATTTTATTTGACAGCCAGAATCTAATGAATCTGACTTCATCTGTCTGTCTGTCTGCAAATCTCTGCTTGGGAATATCAAACCTACAGGAAGACAGCTCCTCACAGTTTATAAAGCACTTTTCCTAGCAGCTATCCCATTTGATTCTTATGGCAACTAAGGGCAGAAGAGAACCTACTATTGTGTAGGTGCTTTACATGCTGTCTCATTTAATTTCTGAAATCTTGCATGAGATTTTTAAATCCTCATTTTACTGATGAAGATCTAAGGCATTGAGAAGAAAAACACTCACTTGACATCTGCTTGATGAGAGTAAGAAAATGCTAGTGAGAAGGATATTAATGTTGGGTTCAAGTGTATCATGATATCATTATTGAGGGCCACCTCTGAGCACCTACTTCATACCAGGCATTTATTTCTACATGTTAGTGACTCTCTAAGCCATCTTGTGAGGTAGATATTACGATCCCTATTTGTACAGATTTGATCATTCAGTTAACATTTATTGAGCACCTACTACATGCCAGGTACTGTTTTAGGCACTGGTTGTACACCTTTGAAAAGACCAGCATGGACCTTATATTCTAATGGGAGGAGACAATAAACAAATATAAATAAATGCTTCAGACCTATAAAGTACAGAGAGGCTCTTCTTTATATTGGATAGTCATGGAAGGACTCATTAAGGATGAAACATTTAAATTAAGACCCAAATGTCAAGAGAAACCCAGTCTTAAAAATGTCTAAGGGATTAGGATTGTAAGCAAAGAGAACAGAAAGTAAATAGACACTAAGGGGAAATAAGCTTTTTACCTTTCAGGAAAAAAGAACACAAAAAGTGGTGGGAGAGTAAAATGATGGGAAGAGGGGTCTGAAATGAGGTTGGAAAGTTAGGGAAAGGCCAGATCTTTTAGGTCTTTATGGCCCAAGGTAAAAAGTTCAGGTTTTATTCTACATGGGATAGGAAACCATGAGAGGATTTAAAGCAGGGGAATAACACAATTTACTTATATTTACAGAAAAGTCACCCTGGCTGGTGTGTGGAGAATGAATTAATGTAGAATAGATTGAAAGACCAGTTAGGAGATGATTGCAATGGTCCAGACAAGAGATGGTGGTGGCTTGGACAAGAGTGGTAATAAGAGATGGAGAGCCGTGAACAGACTTTGGTTATATGACTTGCTCAGGTGTGGTTTGAGAGAAAGAGAGGAATCCAGGAGTCTGGGGCTTTTCACCTGAGCAATGGAGAAAACTGAAGGGTCATTTCAAGAGGAAGGCTGACAGTGGCCCGATTTGGGGAGCAAAATATCAAAAGTTCTGTTTGGGCTGCATTACATTTGAGATGCCTACTAGATATTAAAGAATATATGTCAAGTAAGCAGTTGAATATATGTCTGGAAATCTGAGGCTGTATGTATGTATTCAGAGATCAAATGGCCTGCCAAAAGTAATGCAGAAAAACTGATGGAGCTGGTTTATATGACAAGAGCTTCAAGCCTTCCCTAGCCCTAAATGGGAATTGATTAGCTGGACGTAAAACTAAGCTCAGCAACAAAACCTGCCTGTGGTAGGAATTTTCTTTTGCCATACTTCATTAATATCCCCTGGATCCCTCTTCCCACACACATGGCTGGAAATGGAGTTATTTTAACACTTTCTCTGGATGTCAGGCTTGCTATATTGCCAAGGAGGTTCTGGAGAAGCGATGAACTTAATTCTCAAAGGACAGTCACTTGTGGCAATCATGGTTCCACTTAACATAATGTTGAAGAACACTGGCTTCAGAGTCAGCCTGTGGGGTTAATGCCTGGCCATGTGATTTTTGTCAGATCTTAATGCAAAATTCTCTCTGCCTGTTTCCTCATTTATAAAATGGGAATACTAGTACTTGCTTTGATAAGTACCACATACATTTGGTAAACATCCATGTGAACTATCATTAATAATAATGACAATGATAGTAATATTTTTTAGTCACCTCTTAAGTTAAATCTTTGAGTATGAATTCTAGAAGTAGTATTAATGAGTCAAAGGGTATGAATATTTTCAAAGATATGAATGACCAAAGCACCTCCCAGATTTTTAGTTTGAGGAAACTTAAGTGAGAAGTAGCTTGATACAGCAGAAATTAGATGAGACCTGGAGTCACACAAAACTGATTTGAGTTCTGGTTTCCCCTCTGTAGGGAAAATGGAAGTCCCTATGGCCAGGATCCCCACCTGACCTTAAGCTTCTAGATAATGGAGTTAGCCTGCTGCTAGGCTAATGCTTCCACACCTGTAGGCAATAAGCTATTATTGACTGAGTCACTGTATAAAGAGCTCTGTCCTGTGCTCTGGGTGGGAGCAGAGACAGAGATGGATTACGGACCAGCAGATTGCTGGATGCAGACATGATTCTAGTGCTCGACCTACCACCAGGACATTAAAGCCAGGTATAAACTGTTTTACCCCAAGAACATTCCATTATCATTTGTTGGTCTTCATTACCTGGGGCTGAAACCCTCAGGCTAGACACCCTCTATCCCCCTTCATGTCTTTGTGCCTCAGTTTTCTTATCTTAGATACTTAAGTATCAGTACTTGCCATGCCTGCTTCCATGCCTACTTCATAGGTTCGTGAGTATGGAAAGGAAGCAATGTATATGAAAGTACTTTGAAAACTAACAGTATGTACAAAATTTTAGGTATGGTTATAATTATTACTCACAGATACACACTATTAGCCAATTGATGATAGTAGCTAGACAGAATTATACCTAGATCTCTTACTTTGCCCTTTTTACTACATCCTCACACCTGGCTCTTTGCTGGACACTATATCTGCCCTCACTGAGTCTAGAAGGCCTGTGGGAATCCAGACTTGACTAATACTCTGTAGGCCAGATTTCATGATATGTTTTCTTAAATGAGCTCCAGCAAATTTAAACAGTGGTATTTTTCAGCTGAGTTAAGTTTGCCATGGCCAAACTGAACTAGGAGGTTTGACTTGACTGTCGTCTTGACTGCCCATAGAGTTCCTGACTTTGAAAACCTCAGTCTTCAATTTCATTTTTTTAATAAGGAATTTAGGTGTACTGAATTATATTAATCATAATCCTTGTTTAGTGTATGCTATCACTATACATTGTCCTTTATTATTTTTATTAATGAAATGAATACTCAAGAACCCACCAACTAATATAAGGAAAAGAATGTTCACAACTTACATCTTTCTTTTACTTCTCATTCCTGCCCCTCTACCTTTAGGATAATTACTATCCTGAATTTTATGATTTAAAAGTAGTTTTATCAAACGTGTGTATGATTAAATAATATAGTATTTAATTTTCATTGTTTTAGAGTTCATAAAGGGTATAATGTAGTAAGTGGTCTTCTGAGTCTTGCTTTTCACATTTAATGACATGACTAAGATTTATTAATGCCATTGGGTTTTACTATATGTCAGTTACTTTCACTATTTTATATTATTCCACAGTGAAAATATGCTATATTAGAGTTTTGTTTAAAATACTCATTCTAAGTGCCTAAGCAAAATAGTTTTTTTCCTCTTCCCTATCATCATTTCTTGGTTTTGGCTTTGGAATTATACAGGCTTTATGAAATAATGAATTGGGATATTCTGCCTTTGTTTCTTGAAAATTGGTTAGAACTCACCTAAAAAATAATTTGGCCTGGTGTTCTATTTGATGGGAGGTTTTTAATTCCCTGTATAGTCATAGTCATACTTAGGAATATTTAGTCATATTTAGTAGGTCTGTAGGATTTGGCAATCTGCATTTCAGAAAAGCATCCCAGATACTTTTGATGCAGTTGGCCCTCCGTCATACTTTGAGGAACCCTGAAATAGATTGTGAATGTCTTGAGTATGGGAATGTGTCCTAGTTATCTAATTTTTTTGTGAGGAGGAAATCAACAGTTTACTGAAGAAATGTGCGAATAAATAGTGAATGAATGAATAAATGAATGGGAGAGTTTAGTTGTATTGAGGCATTGAAGACATTCTCTCATCAGAAAGAGTTTTTAACCTCGTTACTAGTCTCTGATGTTTATGTTTCCCCCTCTGCTTGGATTAATTATGCACCACAGGGTGAATAGCCTCTCCTTGCTTCCTGTACGTCGAACTCAGCTCTAGGAGGGAAAAAGACATCCATGTCCTTTTAAATAGAATATACCATTCTATTTGCATGTTCCACACAGAGAGTTGTAAAAAGTCTTCTGGATGGAAAGGCACAGGAATAGAGAGATGACCAGCTGGAACTTGCCAGGTCTGCTCTCCTTATGCTAAGTGGAGCTATAGCTTTAGGACGCATCTTTCAGGGAAAAGCATGGTAAGTGTTGACTAGAGCCTCTCAGCTGCAGTCACTGAAACTCTGAGCTCTGGGCTGAACACCTGGGCTGCTCCTCAGTCTGTGAACCAATCTTGATTATGCCAAGGTGTCTGTCATCTAATTAACCCACCAACACGTAGGTGGGTCCTGATATCTGTGTTGTTGCCATAAATCTGATATCTAGTGTGCTTGAATTTCTTGTTTAATTTCCCTACCTGAACCACAGTCCTCTTCCTGGGGTGAGAAGGCGGTGTGGTTGGGGCTGAAATGACTGGCTGAGGAGCCTTACACTCAGGTCACTTTTTCCCTTTTATATGTCACAGGGAAAGGAAGAACTCCATGCAACTTCCTTTGCTCCATTTCTAAACTTTGCTAATTTCTCTTCCAAAATACTGCTTTATATTTGTAATAACATTCAGCAGCGTCTCACATCCTGGTAGGGGAAGCCAAAATACCTTTGAATTTTCATTTTCTTAACTTTTCAAAGAGGATCATAATATTGACCTGCCTTACAGAGCATTAGGATTAACTAATTAACATTGAATAGTACTTTGGAAATGTTAAATACTATAGAAATGCTAAATAGCTTTATTAGACTTAGAGTCTAAAAGACAAATGAAACTCCAAACTTCATTTAAATGCTTTATATCATGGGATACTTTTCCTCTCAAAAGAATTTTAAAGGAGGTTATGGAGCTACCTTCCTGGCTCCAAATAGAAATGTCACAATGAATACAAAACATGGATGTTGGATTCCCCCACCTTTCCCTTCAATTCCTGTTCTCCACAGGATCACACATTCAGTCAACTAGCATTTCTTGGTCACGTCCTTGTGGACAAGCACTGAGCAAGACAGTGTAGATACAGTCATGGCCTCTGACCTGTTGGCGAGTGGTGAGGAGACATACTTAGATACATATGTTCTTGAGTAAATGTAATACATGACAGACTCGGTAATATAGAGATGCAGGGTGTGAAAGCAGAGAATGATCACATTCCAACTGTCAGGATATTCCCATGGTGGACAGGAAGCTCAGGAAGATTTCGTATAGCTGGCATTAATGGGGCCATGCCTGAACAGTACATGAATTTTGAAAGGCAAAGAAATAGCATGAGAAAAGTTCCCATGTGCATTTTTTAGAATGGGAAACTAGTGCTTAGAAGTTATAAAGTTGATTTGGGGTCACACAGTCAGTATGAGGACCTAGCTTCCCTCATTTTTGTTCTGGTCTTTGCATTGAAGTAACCGTGCTCTTTCCCTTGATAGTAAAGAACTTACTAAATGCCTATTTATCAGAATTTGCAATATATTTATGGGAAACTGAGATCTCTACACTAGGAGATTCTGAGAGGCTAAGGCACTTTATACTGGCATAGATAACATATACAAAGTAAAGATCCTTGGACATTTGATGTGTCCCCTAAGAAAGGAAAGTGGGATCAGGTGAATGGCCATCCACTTGCCTTGAAATGGAAGGTACTGGGGACTAGCTGGAAGTAAAATTAGATAGCACATTGAATTAAGGGATTTGAATGTTAGGATAATGAAGTTTTTTGGTCATATTGAATGTGAGATGTGGCAAAATGACCAAGTAAAAATGAGTGGATAGTTTAAGCTACAACACTGATTGCTAATTGGAGGAACAACATGATTTGGGAGTTAATTAGCATAGAAGTGATATCAAAGTCATAAAAATGAGATCTCTGAGGGAAAGACAGGGCAGACAAAAGCAAAAATTTCAAAACCCAATAATAAAACAGTTTATGGCATGTTAGTTCAGTGTAAGTCTTGGTTTATACACAGGGTAAACTGAGGTCCAGAAAGAAGAAGAAACACAATTAAAATTACCCAGTAAGTCAGTGGCAGAGCTGGAACTATAGCCCATGTCTCTTTACTCCCAGTCCATAGCCCCCTTTTCCACTAATACTTATTTCAACCAATTTAGGTGTTCTGCAGTAGAGGACTAGCTGCTCAAGTGAAATTGAAACTTGAAACGGAAACCAAAATCATGAACAGCTAGAGAATATTGCCTTTCTGATTTTTAATCATTTTCTGCCCAGCAATTCTTAGGTTCATCTTGGAAGGCATGGCCTTTGGGGATCAGGGGACTGCAGGTTCCCAGGTGATTACACATGGATTCATTTTTTCTCTCTCTGGTCCCTTTCCCCTTAGGTTTGTTTTTGTTTATTTCCTTTCTTAGGGGATGGTTTGCTGAGAGGCATTTGGGCTGTTGCTAGGGAGTATGTGGCACCTTTTGCAGACTGAAGTGTCTGCTTTTCTTCAACTGCTAGGGAACCCTGTTCTGAACATGCCCACAACAACTTCTGCCAGGAAATTTCCTTGGCATGCTCTCCAGCCCACACTTCACCCCACCTCCCTCTCCGACCACACCACGCCAGTGGCAGAGAAATTAAAATTCAATTTTAACCACTGTTTATTATTGACTATCTACCCTGAATCAGGATCTGATTTAATATAGATAAGTCATTTCAGTAGCCTAGTGTGATTGGTATAATTATAGCCACCTTACAAATAAGGGAAGTGAGACCCAGGTAATATAATGGGTTATGTGACATGATTATGGTAAACAGAATAAGAACCCTTCCAAAGATGTCCACATCCTATTCCCTGTAACCTTTGACCATATTACCTTAAATGGCAAAAAGGACTTTGCATATGTAATTAAGTTGAGGATTCTGAGATTAGAAAATTATGCTGGATTATTCAAAAGGGTTCAATATAATTGCAACAGGAAGCGTGAAGTCAATCAAAGGAGACAAACATGTTGATGGAAGCAGAGAGGTTAGAGAGAAAGTTTTGAAGATTCTGTGCTCCTGGCCTTAAAGATGGAGGAAGGAGCCACAAGCCAAGGAGTGATGGTGAGATCTTGAGAAGCTGAAAAAGGTGAGGAAATGAGTTTCTCACCTAGAGCCACGGGAAGTAACATCACAATACTGACATCATGAATTTAGAACTTCTTACCTCTGAAAGTGTAAGCCAACACAATTGTGGTTTTGTAAGCCACTAAGTCTGTGGTAATAGGTTACAAAAACAAAAGGAAATTGATGCAATAGAGTCATATAGGAGGTAATTTTTTTCAGTGATTTCCATTTTGCCAGATGTAGACTCTCTCTCTGCACTAATATAACTGAAACCTGCCTAATGGGACACTGATGACTCTTCATTTCTTTGCAACTCTGTTCCCTTCACTTCTAAGATATCACACAGTCCTTAATCTCTTCCTCCTCCTCTGCTCATTCTCTGTCAGTTATGGGCTCCACCTCCTCTTTATTACCTTTGTTTCTCTTTCCTTTCCATCTCATTGTGTCCCTTCCTTTCCCTTTTCTTCATACTGTCCCTGAATGATCTCGTTCCCCCCTCACAATTTCCACTAAATTCACCTGTATGCTAATGATTCCTAGAGATGTTTCTCCTCTAAACTTTCGACTCACTGCCTATTCAAATATATCCTTGGAGAATTGAAAACCAAGACAGAAAATCTTAAACATAGCTATAGATACAAGACCAATAATCTTCAAAAGTGCAGTAGATATGACCATTCAACAGAGATAATGAAAGTTAAAAGACAATAAATTGACATCTTTAAAGTGATAAGAGGGAAAAATAAAAACAACTAGAATTCTATTTCTAGTGAAAATATCCTCTGAAAATGGAGGCAAACGAAATCTAAGAAAATTCACTGCTTACATACCTGTGCCACAAAAATTTATCAAAGGAAATTCTTCAGGCTGAAGAAAAATGATCTGAGATGGGTTTTCCGTGGTTTCTGAAGTTTCTAAGTGTGGTTTTCTTTGTATTCATCACCCTTGAGATGTACTGAGTTTCTTATATCAGTGAATAAATGTCTTTCATAAATTCTCAGAAATTCTTAGAACTGAGAGAAGGAATCAAAAACAATAGAAATGGGTAAATATGTGAAGAAAAGGATATTATTTGATTAATAGCAATATCTTCTGGTTATTATAGGTAGAATTAACATTTAACAACTAATATAAAAGGTAGGAGTAAATGGAGATAAAATGATCATAAGATTCTTATATTTTTTGTTTTAGGAAGCAGACATGTAAAAATGTAATGAGTTAAGCACTTAAGAGTTTTTGCACTTTACTGTTTGCAAGTTATCTTCAATAAAAAAGATGAGAAAGTAAAAATGAAACAGTATTGATATATGGATAAATTCCTTGAGATTAAGTATACATGTGGTTCTACCTCACAACATTCCCCCTTTCTGCTCCTTATACTCCTGACATAAGGCCTGTATGACTACTCATTCAACAAGTATTTATTTAGTTTCCCACTAAATACCACTCACTATTGTAGAGGCTGAATATATATCTATATAGAAGATGAGATGAATCTTAGAAGTGTTCAGTAATGAATAAATTATAGTGGTCAGTGAAGGCTTCTGAGTAGTGGGGAAACTAAACATTAGGAATTTCTGGTGGATTTAAGAAGGGAGGGATGGAGTCAGATGGTGATTTAGGAGTAAGAGGGAGTCGGATGAAGTCAGAACCAAGGTAATTTCTCCTTGGTTCTATACTGCTTAAGGTCACTCCTCTGTGCCAACTTTTCTACAATTCACTTTATTTTAAGTAGACACATTCAGCTCTTTCTAATGCCCTCTAAATAGGTCCTTTCAGACAACTCTGGCTCCAAGAGGAAAGGAATGGTCGGCATACTCTCTTCTCTCCCTCCCTCTAATAAAGTAAACAAGAGTGGCTCAGGTTTGTCAGAATACCAGTTGTGCATTGGGCTGCTGGAGAGAGTACTAACCTCTGTTGGAGAGGGACTCAAGATGCCTTTAGAGGACTGGTCACTGGGCTGACCCCAGTGCGATGGGTGCAGGGTCATAGGCAAGAGGTGAGACAAGTTTTCTGTGGTTAATGCATCTCTGCCATTAGTTTTCTTTTTCTTCTGTCATGATGGAGAGATTAAGAAGGCATTCTCTGATGATTAATACTTTTAGAGAGAAATTACTTTTGGGGTCTATTTGTACTAATTTGCTTTCCTGCAGGTCTCTCCCTTAAAATAACACAATGTTTGGAACATAAAGAAGCTCAGGATAAGAAGCACTGAATTATGAAATAAAATCTTTCATTCATTCATTTATCCAGTTAGCGTTCACTAGGTTCCTGATCTGTGTTAGACACTGTGTCAGTTATTGGGGATATAAATATAAGTAATTGTAGTTTGACTAACTCTACACTAAAAAAAAAAAAAAAACAAAGAAAAATCAATTAAAATATGGTGACAAATATGAGAATTCATTATGAACTAAGTGTAAACAGGACACAAAGGAGGAACTAATTAATTCTGAGGAATCTGGGAAGATCCCACTGATGGATGTCAGTTGAACTAGGTCTAGAGGAGGAAATAAGAGTTCCCCAGGCCTTAGGAGCCATTCCAAGCGAAGAAAACAACAGGATCCGAGACATGGAGACTTAAAGTTTTCCTACCTGGCAAACTATAGGTAATCTAGAATAAAATGTAAGTGTCAGGAAGTTTTGTATATAAGCATGAGATGAGATGGAGGTCAATTGTCAAGGATCTTGAAAGTTACTGGAATAGTGGGCTATTTTAATGAGTATGTTTGCTGAATAACCCAGGGTGTTTCTTTCCTCAGGGTTTTAAGCATTTTCAAAACAGTTAACTGGATAAGGAAAGATGTACAACAAACTCTAATTAATCGTATAGCCCCAGTATAATTTTATTGTGAGAAATTTAAGAGATGGAGGAAAATGCAAAGAACGTTACAAACGCCCTTGTTTCCTACCTAGAATTAACAGCGATTAATATATTGTCATACTTGCTTCCAGGTTTTTTTTAAGAGAAGAGGCATTGTAGGTGGTATTTGTTTTCTAAGGCTGCTACAACAAATTTTCACAAGCTGGATGCCTCCAGATAATAAAAATTTATTCTCTTACAGTTTTGGAGTTCACAAGTCTAAAATTAAGATGAAGGCTCTAGGGGAGAATCCTGCTTTGTCTCTTCTAGTTTCTGGTATCTCCAGCCATTCCTTGGATTCTTTGGCTAGTGACTACATCATTCCAACCTCTCTTCATCTTCACATCACCTTTTCCCTCTTCTTTAAAGGCACTTGTTAGATTTAGGGTCCAGTGAGTAATTCAAATGATTTATCTCAGGATCATTAACTTAATTATATTTGCAAATACCCTTTTCCCAAATAAGGTAACATTCATAAGTTACAGAGATTTGGATGTGGACATAAATTCTGGGGGGACACCAACCTACTACATAGAACTGAAATCCCTTTTATTCAGAAAAGTAAGTCTCATTTATCATCCCCATTCACTAAATGTGGTGTTACTTTTGTATCATTTTTCATATTGTTTTACATCATTTATTTTCATCATATAAAGTCATCTGTGCTTTTTCTGTGTAAATAGTTGTGGATTCACAAAAACATCCTAAATTATTCTGAAATTTTCCTTTTTAGATCAAAGGCTTATTTTTGAGAACTGTGTGGTTTGGGGGAATTTAAACTAGCTATGCTCTGGTCTATTACTTTTCATTGTTTTTTATTAGTCAGGATAGGCTAGGTCCCAAAACTCTTAGTTATATAACACAACAAAGTTTATTTCTCACTCGTGCTATACAGCCAGCACAGGTCAGTGGCATGCTGTGCCCTATAGACTGACTCAGGGCCCAGGCTGAAGAAGGTTTTACCAACCCGGCAGCATACCATCTAAAATCAAGACCTCAGTTTCTACAGAGGGAGCAAAGAAAGCAATAGGGCTTCACATGAGCAATGAAATTCTGCAATGCATGAGTGTTATTTCCATTCATAAGTTATTGAACAGAAATCATCATATGACTCACCTAAATGCAGAGGAGGTACTGAAGTATGTCCAGAATGAAAGGAGAACTGGATATGGTGGGCAATAGAAATCTCAGCCCTTCCCTATTATCCATCATAGGAATATACCTCCCCTTCTTCCTTAATGGTAAAGTATTATCTTGGTACATCACTTCCTGGGGAAAAACAAATGCGTTCGCCATACCCACGTATAGCTAGAGAAATGTAAACAGACTGCATCTTTTGGGAAGCAAGTATCCTTGAAGGAGGAGTCTTTGTCCTTCTCTCTCCTAAAGGTTGGAATATGAACATATTGGCTGGAGTTTGAGCAGCCATCCTGAACCATGACGTAGCATGCTAAAGATGATGGGTAGTGAAATGGAAAAAGATGAGGGTCTGGTAATGGTAGAACCACCATACCAATCCTGGAATACCTAATTCCAGATGCCTTTTATGGGAGAGAAAGATAAATTTCTGTTGTGTTTAAGATGTAATTATTTTTGTTTCTCACAGCCATACCTAATTTTAACTGATGTATACACATACACATTATATAAAACAAATACTGCAATTCTAAAGTTTTTATTAAGTGTATCAGTTAGTTGAATGAAGTGGAGGTATTGGAGAAAGGATTTACATCACCAAAAAATTAAAACCAAACAGCGCTTCTTTCTTAAAGTACCTTTCAACAACCCACCACAAGGAATTTTTACTAGCCTCTTAACTGCATATCATCACCCTTACATGTACTTCACCAGCATGTCTGTAGTTTATTTTTCTGTCTACTTAGATGCAAAACCCAAATTCCACTCATTTGCTTATGTTGAATCACACAACGGTCTGTTTTCATTGCTTTTGCCATCTAGATTTTACATATGACCAGTTTATTTTCCCATATTTATTTCTGATACTAGCTTACTAGTGTAATAGATAAAAATTTTGATTTCATTACACTTAAATAATAATAGCAACTACCATTCATTGAGTACTTACATGAGATAGGCACCATATTATATTCTTTACATTTCCCTTTTTCACTTGGGAAAAAGAAAACTATACTGAAGTATAATTGACATAAACTTAATCACACATATTTACACATATTAAAGTGCACAATTCAATGTTTTGACATGTGTGCACATTTATGAAACCATCTCCTCCCCAGGCAACTACTAATGTAACTCACTATGAATTAGTTTTTGTTTTCTAGTGTTTTATATAAAGAGAATCACACACTATGTATTCTTCTTTATCTGATTTCTTTCACTCAGCATTAACTAGGTTGACATTCATCAATGTTGCATGTATCAAAATGTAATTCCTTTTTGTGTATGTTATACATGTCTCCCATTATATAGACATACCATAATTTGGTTATCTTGTCACCTGTTGACAGATGGTTGAAAGCTCCTCTCCAACAGATTTTAGTTACTATAAATAAGGCTGCTATGTACATTCAGGTACAAATCTGTGTGTGTGTATATATACTTTCATTTCTCTCAGGTGAAACCTAGAAGAACAATGATGGTAAGTGAATGTTTAATTGTTTAAGAAACTGATAGAATACTTTCTAAAATTATCGTACCATCTACAGTTTCATGAGCAGTGCACCATCCTTCACTGCCTGGCCTCCAGTCTTGAAAACCATTGTTTCACATATTTTGTCCTGTTCATAGTTTTTTCATGTGAGAATATAAATCTGGTTCCTGTTACTTCAGCTTGGATTGAAGCAGAAACCTATGCTATCTCATTTAGCACTCACAACCACCATATAGTGTAGGCAGTCTTGGTATCCCCACAGTAGAGATAAAGAAACAGTTTTTCTCAAACACATTTTTATTCCTACTCTTCCTTTACATTTGTTCATTTAGTCGGTCAGTATTTCAGTCACTGCTGTAACCAGGCAGTGTGATTAGGTGCTGACAGTAGGGAAGGATACGAAGAAATTTTCATTTTAGGAGCCTCACTCTGCTATCAGTAGAGGATGAATTTGAACGTATAAGAGGCAGGTGCAATAATTCATGAGAGAAATGGTAAGAACTAGTGACAGTGGCAACAGGCTGGAAATAAGTATCTACACATATTTATATACTCAGGAAATAGTGCATAGATTTATGGAGTAACAGCTCCTTACCAGGCACATTCTTAAAATTTTGTGTTTTAATCAACTGGGCAACTTAGTGGTTGAATGGAGATGGATGATATTCATGCTCATTTGTTTCTTCCTTGATTCAGCTAGCCACTGGGGGAAAAAGCACTTAAAAACAACTGTTTGCCAACAGATAAAGTAAACCCAGAATCTTTGATCCTGCCTCGGGGGTAGGTTTCCCTGAAGATTTCTTCCTATTGGGCCACTTATGCCTAGGCTGTAGCCTAGAAGGAACATGAGAATGAAAAAAAGATAACATGTTGGAAGAGTATAAAATAACATGGCAAAATGTTTTTTGTTTTAGTTGACAAAGACATTTACCTTTGGAGAAAGTCGATCTATCCATCTACATTGTATTGAAGAGTTAAGTACTTCTTTTAAGATATATGGAACATGCTTCATTTTCTCTTTCTACTTTGTGGTTTACTGTTTATTTTGGCTTATTTTATTTTATTTTTAATATGGAACAAATATTTGTGTAGTAAAAAATGATGTAAATGTAAAATCAGGCATGGATGAACAATTTATGACTTCTAATTTGGGTTTCCAAAACTCCATTTTATGCCCCTTTTAAACGTTGTCCACCCTTACATAGATCTAAACGTGATAGCTCATTGTTATTCCAGATTTCAATGGTCATTGACCTCCTTAATCAGCTTAATCAGTCATGGCCCAATACATCCGACTCTGTCTCAAATCCCACATGACTTGGTGTGATAGTGAAACGATAATATTTAAGAGTGTCTGGGTCAGAGTTGAGTTCATATCCTCCTTCTGCTGTTTACTAACTATACAGATTTGGACAACTTAGGTAACTAACCTCTCTAAGCTCCAATTTTCCCATCTGTAACATGGGTTAGAAATATTGATATTACTGGACTATTGTGAAAACTAAATGAGATCATGCTTGGAAAGTACTTAGCATAGTCCATACATATTTCGTAAATGAAAACTGTTACTTTTTTTTATAATTAGGGAAAATCTAACCTTGCATTTCCCCCTAAACCAAGTCTAGCAAGTATGGTGTTAACTTAGCCTTTGAAGGCAATTAGAACTCAACTGTCTTTCTTCTCTCTTTCTAGATTTTGGGTCAGTTCATAAAGACTGGGTAAAATGGAAAAAGTAGGCAGAATCATATATTATAAAGAAAAATTAATTTTCTGAAAGCAAGGCACTTCTAAGACAGTGCATTTCCAAAGGGCTCAGGGACAGAGCTCCATAAATAGATTCAGACCAATTGCCGCAGAGTGGCTCTATGGTCTAGTGATTAAGAATACCAACTATGCAGCCTGGCTGCCTGCCTTTCAGTCTGGCCCACCACTTACTAGTTCTTACCTTGTAAAAATAATCTAAACTCTCTGTGCCTCAGTGAAATCATACAGTAATTGTCTCTCTCTGGCTTATTTCATTGAGCATAATATCCTCAAGGTCTATCCATGTTGTCTCAAATGGCAAGATTTCATTCTTCTTTATGGCTATGTAGTATTACATTATATATATATTGAAATAGTACTCAGCCATATATTTTATTTTATACACACACGCACACACACACACACAAATGCTCTTTATCCATTCATCCATCAGTGGATATTTAGGTTGCTTCCATATCTTGGCTATTGTAAATAAGGCTGCAGTGAACATAGGGCTGCATATATATTTTCAAATTAGTATTTTTGTATTCTTCAGGTAAATACCCAGAAGTGGAATAACTGGATCATATGGTAGATCTATTAATTTTTTGAGGAACTTCCATACTGTTTTCCACAGTGGCTACACCAATTTACATTCCCACCATCAGTGTACTAGATTCCCTTTTCTCCACATCCTCTCCAATACTTGTTATTTCTTGTCTTTTTGATAATAGCCATTCAAACAGGTATGAGGTGGTATCACGCTGTCGTTTTGATTTGTGTTTCCCTAATAATTAGTGACATTGAACATCTCACATACCGACTGGCTATCTCTATGTCCTTTTTGGAAAAATGTCTATTCAGATACTCTGCCCATTTTTTAATTAAGTTTTTTTATTGTTGAGATATATGAATTCTTTATATATTTTGGATATTAACCCCTTATTAGATATATGATTTCCAAATATCTTCTCCCTTTCAGTGGGTTGCCTTTTCATTTTGATGATGGTTTCCTTTGTGGTGCAAAAGCTTTTTAGTTTGATGTAGTTTGTTTCTTTTGCTTTTGTTCCCCTTGTCTTTGGAGTCAAACCCACAAAGACACCACTGCTAAGAACATTTACACAAAAATCCTCATAAGAGCAAGGCATTTGCAGTACTTATACTATTAGGTGAAGCTGACACCTTTACTAACTTCAGTGTTACATTACCCTATGTTAAGGATATTAGATTTTTGAAGTGGGTGTTCCATATGTCTGCTCTTAATTATCACAATGTAACTGAAGCAACACACAGACTCCTGCCTTCTCTTTTCTGTCTGCTTGGATTTGTTGGAGACTGTTTTCTTAGTTTGCACTAAGACATTTATGTTCCCAGAATCAGAAGCCCAGGCAGGCTAGCCATTGTTTTATCATGTAACTGTAGGGATCTCTAAGCCTCTTTCCCAGCTTTTCTCAGTCCTGGATATAATGTCTAAGTAAAGCTAAATGGATATATAACTGAATATATAGCTGAATATAACTAGCTCAAGGTATAGCCAGGATGAGTCTAGGACCTTTTCTCTTAATGTAATTTTTCTTATCACAAATGCTTATTACTTGTAGAAATTATAAAACATATACATAATCAAAATGAAGAAAAAACTGCTCATAACCCAATTAAAAAGAAATAACCACTGTGAGCATGTTGGCATAATTTTACTTTTTTCTTTCTCTCCATAGTTAGCTAGCTATATAGAGAGAGAAACAAAAAAAATAAAATTGTGTAAATGGTCCCTGGTCTTGTCCCTGAATTTTCAGCTGCCTTAATAATGATGGTAAGGATGATGATACTAGTAATATTTATTGATCACTTATTGTGGGACAAGTACTATGTTAAATATTTAACAGTGGTTATGACATATATTACTCAAAATAACTAATATTTTCGTTCTGTAGAGGTACAAACTGAGGTTTAGAAAGGCAAAGTAACTAGCTCAAAGTATAGCGAGGATGAGTCCAGAACCTTTTCTCTTATCCATTATAATTTTTCTTCTTACAGATGCAATGCATATTACTTGTAGAAATTTAAAAAATATACATAACCAGAATGAAGAAAAAACTGCTCATAACCCAATTAAAAAGAAATGGCCACTGTTAGAATGTTGAAATACTTTTACTTTTTTGTTTTTCTCCATAGTTAGCTACATACAGAGAGAAATGAATAAGTGAAATTCTGTACACATACTTTTTCTTAAAAACTACATAACATAACTATTTTGTAAACCCTTTTTATCCACTTGGCAATACAGTCTAAATATTTTCCATACATTAAGTATTTTTATATAAGATTCTTTTAAGGGAATCTCAGGATATCTTTGTTTGAATGTATCATATTTCATCAATCCCTTATTATTGGACAATCCCTTAGTGTTCTATAATGAACAGTGCTGTAATAAACAACTTCGTGTTCACCATGATTATTTCATTAAGCCAAATTCACAGATATGAAATTGCAGTTTTGTATATTTGAAACACTTTTGAGCCACAGTAATAAAAGGTCCTCCAATTTCTGCCATTTGATACCCCCTCAAGCAGTGCATAAATGTGTCAGCCTCTCTGATTGATTTCAAAATTAAATAATATCCTTCTCTTAATTGTTTAACTTTCTTTACTGTTTAGGTTAACATTAAGACTAATGGCAATTTATAGTTTTGAGTTTTTTTCTTTTGGAACTCTCCTGTCCTTTCCCTCTCCCTCCCCCAACCTCCCATAACAATGATCATTTTGCTGTTGTTGTGAGGGGTTCTTTAAAAAATTAATTAATAGACTATTTTTAGCAGATTTAGGTTTATGAAAAAAATTGAGCAAATAGTAGAGTGTTACCATATATCCTCTTGCCACTCCCCTTCTCCATTTCCCCTATTTTATAACATCTTGCATTGGTGTGGTACATTTATTACACATGAGGAGTCAATATTGATAAAATTACTATTAACTAGAGTTTATAGTTTACTTTAGGGTTCACTCTGTGGTGTACAGTCTATGGATTTTGACACATATTTAATCAGATAATCTACCATTACAGTTTCATACAGGATAATAGTTTTCCTGCCTAAAAAGTCCACTGTGCTCCACCTACTCATCCCTGTTTTCTTCCCTTCTCCCAAACCTCTGACAACACCTGTTCTTGTACTGTTCCATAGTTTTGTCTTTTTCAGAATCTCATAGGATTGGAGTCATATAGTGTAAAGCCTTTTTTGATTGGCCTCTTTCACACAGGGATCTGCATTTAGGTTTGCCGAGTGTCTTCTCATGACTTGATAGCTCATTTCTTTTTATTGCTGAACACTATATTATTGTACAGATTGCCATAGTTTATCTATTCACCTATTGAAAGACATCTTGATTGCTTCTAAATTTTAGGTATTATGGATAATGAAAAAAGTTTCTATAAATATGAGCATGCCGGTTTCTGTGTGGACATGTTTTCAATCATTTGGATAAAAACCAAGGATCATAATTGGTAGGTCATATGGTAAGAATACATTTAGTTTCCTAAGAAACCACCAAACTATCTTCCAAAGTGGCTGTATCATTTTGTGTTCTCTTCAGCAATGAAGTAGAGTTCCTGTTGCCCCACATTTTCTCTCCCATTTAGTGTTTTCAATGTTCTGGGTTTGGGCCATTCTATTATGTGTGTAGTGTATTTCATCATTATTTTATTTGCAGTTCCCTAATGACATATGATGATTACCATCTTTTTATATGCTTATTTACCACATTTATCTTCTTTGGTGAAGTATCTTTTCAGCTATCTAGCCCATTTTCTAATTGGGTTGTTTGTTTTTTTATTGTTTTGTTGCAAGAGTTCTTTGTGCCTTTTGGATTCCTTTGTCCATTTCTCCCCATCTGTGGCATGTACTGTCATTCTTTTAAGTGTAAGGTTTTTTATATTGAATAAATTAACTAGTTTCTGTTTTATGGAATTGGATGAATTTCCCCATTTTATTATTTACCTTTTGGTTTTCTTTATACTATTTTTGATGTTGAAAATATCCATAAATTTTTGGACTATTATGTAAATCCATAAATCTTTTCTCTGGGACTTACTTCCTTGGGATTAAAGAAAGATCCTTCCCTTTCAAGAATATATAATTACTTGTTCAGTTATACTTTCTTTAAGGGTTCTGTGGTTTGAGCTGGCTTTTCTTCCTCTCCTCTTCTCCTCCATCTATGTTTAATCTTAGTCTGCTTTATTTTTTTTAGTAAAGTTAGACATAGGGGCCTAACTTAATTTTTTTCTCAATTATTATGGTTAGCCAGTTATCCAATATCATTTGTTGAAATGCTTATTCTTTCTCCATGGAGATCTTTTTCTTTTTTTTGTCATATTGGTCAATTCTTTTATTAGCTTAGATCACTAGAGTATAAACTCTATGAGACCAGGAACTTCATCTTCCTTTTTTTTCTATATTCACAGAGCCTAGAGCAGTTCCTGGCACATGTTAGACATGCAGTAAATTTCTGTTGGGTAATAAATGAATGAATGAGTTATACAGGACTTTCTGTACTATTTCATTTTCTGGTACCATTAGAATATTGTTTTAACATATGTAAGGTTTTAATATATCTTATTATTTGA
The DNA here is from genome assembly GCF_030020395.1 of Manis pentadactyla. Lineage (NCBI taxonomy): Eukaryota > Metazoa > Chordata > Mammalia > Pholidota > Manidae > Manis > Manis pentadactyla. The sequence goes on along the minus strand of NC_080022.1, from coordinate 38,999,331 downwards.
ACATAAGTTTCCCTTTATTCTTTTTCTAAAAAAGTGTTCTTAGTGTTTTCATGTTTTTTGAAAGATGATTTTTGGAGTCACTTTTTCACATTCTAAAAATATCTTTGGCATTTTCATTGAAATTGTGTTAACTTTATAGAAAAATTTGAGCAGAGTTGTCATACAATATTAAGCCTTATACATGAGCATGTAGTGTTTCATCTTTTTCTGTCCATACTAGAGTTTGGCTAACTTTATTTATGCAAGTTCTTCATTTTTTGTTAAGTTTAATTTTTTGTTATGTTTATTGATATTGAGTATAAGAGTTTTTTTCTGTTACATTGGGAACTGAGTTTTGCTGATTTATAAAGATGCTTTTTCGTATATATAGATTCCATTTAAATCACAGGTTTTTATAAGGCATTTAAGTAATGTTTCTGGAAACTGTAGGCAGTGCTGAGTGCCTCATGTATCTCTGTATTCTTCATCTATTAGAGACAATGAGACAAATTAGAAAAGACCTTAGAGACATGAGACCTGAGATTAAATCTTGCTGCTCACCTCTGTGACATGACAAATCATTTAAGCATCACTGAACCTCAACTAACTGATATGTAAAGTAGGAATAACCATCTGAGGACCCCAAAAAATGGTCATAATTTTTTATCAACTGTAACATCATGTGATAATACTGATAGCTATTTAATCATTAATTTGGGAGCTAAATAATCATTTTTATTCTGTTCACAACAATCTTATAAAGCAAATGCTATTATTATTTCAACTTTCATTTGATAAAATGGAGGCTTAGAGAAGTCTTTAGGAGTATATGGTGTAGAAAACAATGACTGACAGTTTTGGAGCCTGGCTGTCTGGTGTGAATTCCAAACCCCCAACTTACTTACTATATGATCTTGAACACATTTCTTAATGTCTCTGAGCATCAGTTTCTTTATTTGTAATATGGGGAATAATAATGTGTAGTAAAGAAGCAGTTTATGTTTTTTGAGGGTCTTTTTTGAGGCATTTGAAATAGTGCCTGACTTATAGAAAGTTATGAATAAGTACAAGCTAATTTAACAGACTGTACTTCCTCCTCTGAGGCCAGAAATTCTGTGATAGTCATAGAAATCACATGTTACAGGATCACCCTAATCACTTAGAGGAATGCCACAGGATCAAAATCTCTCTCCCTTAATCAGATTCTGTTTATCCTTCAAAGTATTTTATGTAAACAGATTAAAGACAGTCATGATTCCATTGATCATAGCACAAGTTAGATAGCATTTTCTGATTAGTTAGAGCAAGGTCTGAAATGCAGCCCTATATTTCTTAAATTCTTACTTCCCAATCTAATCTTTTACAAAACCCAATTGGCTATTCCACCTATACTGTTATAGTATGAACCACTATTATCTCTCACTTGGATTACTGTAACTCATAGTTGGTCTTTCTACTTCTCCTTTAGAAGAATGGAGCTAACACAATCTGTACTAAAACAATAGCCAGGGCTATCCTTCTAAAACATAAGTAAATTATGCCATGCCTTTGCTCAAAACTCTCTAATAATTTCCCACTTTACTCAAAATAAGAGGATCTTAAAATAATTTTGCAAAAAATAAAATAATGTGATGAGGCACAAACATTCAATCTATAATATTCTGCCCTTGGGCCCATAAAATCCATATCCTTCATGCATGTAAAATATATTCATTCCATCTTAATAGCCCCAAAACTCTTAACTAGTTTCAGCATCAACATAAACGTCTAAGTACAAAGTCCCATCTAAATACTATCTAAATCAGATATGTTAAGATTAAGAGCACAATTCATCCTGAGGCAAGTTCCTCTCCAGCTGTAAACTTGTGAAATTAAACAAGTTACGTGCTTCTAAAATACAATGCTGGGAAGATATAGGGTAGACATTCTTATTCCAAGACGGAGAAATAGGAAAGAAGGAGTAACAGTTATCAAGCTAGTTCAAAAGCTTAAGGCTCTAGAATCATCTGACTCAAGGCACTGCCTTCTAAGCCAATCAGGAAGGATTTCCACCTTCAAGACACATTTAGTCAAGGGTTGGAGCCCCACGGCTCTGGGCGGCCCTGCCTCCATAGCTGCTCTGAGTGCAGCCCAAGGTGCCGCTCTCACAGCATGCAGTTTGCATGCCTGCTGCTATCCTGAGCTGAAATCATGTGCTGGCAGTTATAGCAGTCTCGGGCTTGGGGGGCAGCCCCTTCTCCACAGCTCCGCTAGCCAGTGCCCTAGGAGTTTTTCTCTGTGGTGGCTTCTCCCCTTCTGCGGCCCTCTTGAGGTGGCTCTTTACTTCCAAATCTAGGTGGAGGTAGCCACACCCCCATCCTTTGCTGCACACAGCCGACTGCTACACCAAGGCCCACCAGGGTACCTGGAACAGCCAAGGAGAGTGGCACTGAAATGCAGGAAGTGGGGCTGGTGGCACGAAGTGTGGTGTGAAGCAGGGGCAGCAGGCCCATTACTTGAAATCATTGTGCCCTGCAAAACCTTGCATTCAGGGCTTGTGATGGTGGTTGGCAGCCCCAAGGGTCTCCAAAATGCCTTCAGGATCATTCTCCCATTGTTTTTGGGAATAGTTCCTGGCATCTGTTTAGATGGCTGATCCATAGTAATCTTACCAATGTTGGCATATTCTTTTGTTCTCTCCTAAACATGCTTTCTCATTCCTTTCAACATGGATAGTCTGAGAATTTTCTAAATTTTCAAAGTCTGTTTTCCTTTTGAGTAACAATTCAATTTTAAAGTCATTTCTCTCTCTACATTTTACTATAAAGGGTCAGGAAGAACCAGGCTGCTCTTTCAACACTTTGCTTGGATGCTTTCTCAGGCAAATAACAATCTTAATAGCTTGCAAGTTCTACCTTCCACAAAACAGTAGGTCATGAACACAATTTAGCCAAGTTCTTTGCCACTTTATAACAAGGATCACCTTTCTTCCAGTTTCCAGTAAAATGTTCCCCTTTTTTGTCTGAGATGGCCTTTGCTGTCCATATTTCTACAAATGTTCCATTCACCATCACTTAGATATTCTCTGTGAAGACCGAGGCTTTCTCTACTGCTCTCCCTGTCTCCACCTGAGCCTGTCTTTGGCCCTTCACAGAGATGTAGGTCTTTTCTAGCATGCACTTCAAAACTCTTCCAAGGCTGCTTCCACACTTTTAGGTATTTGTACAGCAGCACCCCACTCTTGATACCAATTTTGTTTCCTAATCCTTTTGGTCTGCTATAACAAAATACCAGAGATTGGGTAGCTTATAAACAATAGAATTGTAGTTCTCACAGTTCTAGACGTTGGGGAGTCTAAGTCTGGCAAGACCTGATTCCTCATAGATGCCCATCTTCTCAACGTGACCTCACATGCAGAAGGGGATGAGGGAACTTTGGTAGGCCTCTTTAATAAGGGCACTAATGCTAGTCATGAGGGCTGTGATCCAAGATCATCTGAAATCTATGTGTGTTTTCTCTTCGCTGCCACACTTTCCCTCAATTCTGTGTGACATTAGGTAAGTCACATCCCCCTATAGGAACCTCAGTTCCACTAATGCAAAACAAGCAAATTAAACAAAGAATCTCTAAGTTCCTTCCAACTCTAGCAGTATAATAACTTATGTTTCAGGAGTTTCCCCAAAGATAAAATCTACATCTTTCAAACTGTTAAGACATGTGTCAAAGGTAAAAAGAAAAAATTCATTTGAAAGAAAGGCAGAAAAAACATAATTGTTCATCAGTTCCTAAGGTTCTTTCTTTTACACATGTCAATACAAAGTTAAATGCTATAATAATTATAGTGTAGGTTTTCTCATAATTACTGCTCCTCAGTTGGCTTGCTATACAAAGAAAGATGGAAGAGGGGAGGAAGAAAAGAGGAAGGTTCACTTTGCAATGAGGAAACTACCTGCTTTTCCTCTGGAGAGGAAATCAGCAAAGGGTCTAATTGTTCTATAGCCAGGAGTAATTTGAGAACTTCTAACAGGATATTGCTATGAACTGAGGGGTATTGATTTGTGAACTGTCCGCTTGACAATGGATATTGAAACAAAGGCCATTATGGACCTTTCTTTTCTTATTAAATTAGCAAACATTGAGCACGTATTATATATACCACAAATGAGCAAAATGTTGTCCTTGTCCTTAAGGAGCTCACCATCTAGTGGGAGAAAGAGGTATGCACAAATAGTTAAATCAGTGATTAAAGTTGTGAGAGAGTCAAGCCCAGGTAATGCAAGCGCGGAGGAGTGTCTGACCATCACGTGGGGCCAGGAAAGGCTTCCTGAAGGAGGGGGATACCAAAGTTGAGTTGTGAGCATTAAAAAGCAATTAGCCAGGCACAGAGTTCCAAGAAGGCATTTTAGCCAAGTGCGCAGAACAGCGTACTGAACTAGCTGTCATTTTCGTAGCTGAATCAGAGTACACAAAACACAAATGGAGGAGATGAGTAGAAGATATGGACAGGGATGAACAGAGAGGGCACCACCTGCCATGTTAAAGAACTTGGAATTTGCTGTGAAGACAATGGGAAACCATCCAAGAGATTTCAGAAGGGATGAGACATGGTCAGATTTGTGTTTCGGGAAAAAATCATGTTGGCCTCTGTACAGGGATGCTAAGGCTTTTAATGGAGAACTGTGGGTCTCTTGGTTAGGGAACAGCTATAAAAGCATGTCAACTCAGCTCTAGTTTGTTGTCAGATTAGGTTTTTAAAATAATGACACAAGTATGTTCTTGTCTCATTATGTTTTAATGCCATATATCTAGCCTCTGTTTTTGTTTTATTTTTTACATTCTCAATATAACATTGCATGGAAGAAATTCTTTCCCATTGTACCAATTTAAAGAACAGAGGTCTGTTGACGTTAAATACTGACTCAAGTGACAGAATTACGGCAGAGCTGGGATTCAAGCCTAGGTTTGTGTGACTCCAAAGACACTACTCTTTTGCTTTACTACATCTGCAATTACAGGCTAGATCTGGAACTTGACTCCCTACTTCTATTTCTAGGGGAGTGCATGCATTACTATAAAGGGTTAGAGGAATAATATTTACCTTATTATAGTATAAGAAAGTAAATTGTCACCAAAACCAGATAAAAGCAATACAGGAAAGTAAAACTACAGACTGATATCTATATAAAAATCCTCAACAAAATATTAGCAAAGTGAATCCAACAGTGTATCAGAATTATATACCATGGCCAAGTAGGAGTTACTCCAGGTGTGCAAAACTGGTTCAATATTTGAAAATTAATTAATCTACCCCATCAACGAGCTAAAGAAAAAAAGTGACAAAATTCAATATCCATTCGTGATTAAAACACCTACCCTCTCAGTAAACTAGGACTAGAGGGGGATTCCCTCAACTTGATAAAGAAGATATACATAAAACATACAGCTAACATAGTATTCCCTGGTAAGAAACTCGACATGTTCTCCCTAAGATCAGGAATAAGGCAAAGATGTCCGTCTCACCACTCCTATTCAACATTATACATACTGAAGTCCTCACTAGTATGAAAAAGACAGAAAAGGCAATAAAAGACAAAAATGGAACTTTTATACAGTTTGGAAAGGAAGAAAAAGCAAGTTGTCTACTATAGTAAATGAATAAAATATGTTTTTACCACATTAAGTAAGTCGTATCAGTTGTAACTAACTTCAAACATTGCCTTACTATTTACGGTGTGTTTTCATTGACACTCTCTTACTTGAGTCACTGAGATGAGACAGATGTTTCTTTCCCTTCCCTGAGGGAGGGTGGTAGTTAATTTAATCCCCACTTTGCAGATGATTAGCAATGGTTAAGAGCAAGGGCTTTGGAATCAGACAGGTCTTAGTTGAGTTCCAGTCCGCCACAAGCTCTGTGACCATGGACATGTTACTAAACCTCTGGACGTGTTCTTTCACTATAAAATGGGGACAGTAAGACTTAGTTCAGGAAAATTGTTTCAAGCAGTAATATTTTCATTCAGACATTTCATATGCTAGTATCATGGTCTTAGGCAAGGTACCACAATCTCAAAGCGTTAGTTTCCTCAGATGTGAGAGGGAGTTAATAACAGAGCCTACATCTTGGGTTTTATTTTTTTAGGTTTAAACTAGAAAATATGTGTAAAGCACTTGTTACGTACGGTGCCTGTTACACAATAAACACTTAAGTAGCAGTGGCCATTGTTAGTAGTGTTTATTCTTTGCTCACATTTGATGATACATAAACAAGGGACTGAATGAAGGTTTATGGGCAGGAGAAGAAGGATCAGTTCAGGAGAGAAGCCTGGACATGGGCACAAGTAGCTAGATCGTAGAGGACCGTAGTGACAGGCAAAGATGGAGTCCCAGGTTCTGTTGGTACCGTGTGTTCCAGGCCAGTCTTCATGGAGATAAACCCCATGTCAAGAAACTAGTGAAGAGTTTAGAGCCCCAGTGGTGGATTCTTGCTTATAATTTCTCAGGAAGTTTTGCATGCTCCCTTTTCCCAGATTGCTTATTCCAGGAAGGAAAAGGGAAGGAGGAGAGACCAGGACCTCCAGTGATGTGGGCTGTTGGGAGGCAGTGGCAGCCCCGGCTATCGTTCAGGGAGTAGGATGGAGCCCTGATTTAGCATGCTCACTGCTGAAGGTCCTTGGACTCTGGCCAGCCTGCATCCTTCCTGGGGTTCTTATTTTGCAATCTGTTTGCAAATAGAAGGAATGCTGCCGGTTTGACTAGCTCATAGAATCCAGCAGAGATGATGATGGTAATAACTGCAGAGGCTTGGCACTGATGCCATCAGGGAACCTGAGGGGAGAGGGGGTCTGTTGTTTTGAATAACAATTCCTGGCCCTAATGACCTTAGAGTGATTGGTGGGACTTTCAGTCCATTCTCCTCCTGGGCCAGCATCTGTTCCCTGGTTTACAGGAAAGGTTGTCTGCTTTCTTGCAGGAATAATACCCATTTGTTCTATCTGAGCAAACTTATCTCTGACTTAGGCCAACCTCTTCTTACAGGGTAAGGGAGAAGTAGGGATGGAAAGACCCCTGAAAGGAATTTGTGGGAGTGTGAATTTTGCCAGGTCTGTTTTACTGCTTGGAGAGACCTGGCTCAGGGTACCAGGTTAGGCTGACAAATTCAAAGGCAGACGGTCCTGCCTACACAGCAGCCTTCTGGCCGGAAGTTGGGGGTGGATCCAGATGGGAATCATATGCCTGCGCCATGTGTGTTTGCATTGGAGGGGAAAGAATCTCACGGCTGACAACTTTCTTAGGGTTTTATGAAGAACTCATGGCATGAGGAGTGAGGAAGCTGCTGGGGTGATTCTGTGCCCTGAATTTTAGGAAGCCATAACTTGCACAGGACTTGGGTACTTAAACTGAACCTGACCTGTCATCTCATTGGACACGAGAATGGGAATCCTAGATGACTCCAAAAATACACTTTTTCTTCCTCCTGCATATTCCATAGGGAAACTGCCCAACCCACTGTCCCATGATTTTTAAGTCCCATTCTTCCTCTCCATTCCAGGATTCAGATTCAGTGAATGTTTAAACACCTATTAAATGCTGGAAACCAAGTGCTACAGGAAGTAGGAAATGTTATCTCTACTTTACAGATAAAGAGACCGATAGTGGCCGCATAGCTGGAGGTGGCAGGATCAGAATTCTCTGTTGCACAGCTGCTGTCATCCTGCACTTTCCTTCTCAGCTTCATTCCAGGCAGCTTCCCCCTCGTGCTCTGCAGCCACTCACACTGAACTCCTCTTAACTGCTTGACCACTTTCTTTAACCTGTGTCCTTTGCTCAGACATTTCTATTTGTCTGAAACACTCTTATTCTCCCTGATCCCTTGCTGCCACCAGAATCCTGTCCCTAATCTCCCTCTCTCTCTATTTTTTAATAAATAAATTTCTCATTTTTCATATTTTGGTGTAGCTATCACTGACCTTCAGGGAGTTTGTAGCTGTCATATAGTATAGACTCAGTACATGTTTTAAAACTAAGTGAATGAAGCAATCTAGTCTTGTCCAGATGTGAGGCAATGGAACAGAGACTAGGGGTCAAACAAAACTGAGAAAAGCCAGAGTGTAGGATCCAGAGTCTGTGGAGTACCTTTGGCCTGGCACATAGGCAGGGAAGGAGCCATGAAACATGCTGAATAGCCTGGACACCTAGGGCAAGCCACTGGGTCTTTTCACCCTAAGTCCAGATTTAATGTGGAGTCTAATGTACCACTTAGTTGGAAGGTCCTATCATCTTGAGCAAAACCAACAACATGTGTCTTTGGAGTCTTCACTGCATTTGTGACATTGACTGAGGTTGCTGCTGACAGTGTTGAGACACAAGAGTCTCTGCCTGAACTAAGTTCATCTCCCAAGGACTTACTCCTTCACGATTTGGCAGCTAGGTGCCTATTTTTCCACTTTGATAAGCTCACAGAACTCAATTTCAATTTCTCTGATGGTTTTATCCTCCTGTCTGCCCACTACAGACAACTCACAAGGCCATTACCTTTCCATAGGGAAGTTGGTATACAAGAGTATTTTAAAACTTCATAGAGTCACAGACTGTCAGAACTATCAGAGGCCTTAGAAATCATGAAAACATATTTCTATCAACAGCAATGAGGTCACATAGAAAAGCAGTAAATAACTAGGGTCCCCTGACTTTTTGCCTGGGACTTTCTCCATGATCCCCAAACCATAGTCACTAAATCTGATATGGTGAGTGGTAGAGAGGGTCTGCTTAACTGCATAATTAGAATTCCCAAAAATATGACTGGCTTTAAAGTTACACAGACTCCAGTTTGAATCCTATAAGCTTTGTGACCTCAGAAATGTGACTTAATGTCTCTCTGTTTCCTTGACTTTATAATAGAGATACTGATGTTTACATAGTTAGGAAGAATGCAGATAAGCACAGAATGCCTGACATTTAGTATTACAGTAGATAGACGGGTTTTTTTTGTTTTTCAGGTATTTCGGTAAAATTGGAATAATTGAAACATATTTAAAGGTCTTGGTTGACAAACCATTTATCTCAAGAATGCAAAATTACTCTGGTTTCTGTCAGAAACTTGGAATTGTCATTCTTTAGATCAAGATCTGTTGTTGGAGAGATTTATCATTGAGGTTTCAGCTTTGTTTACATTGTTCCACTGCTAGAACTTCAAGTTGCCTTGGAGGTTTGAATATTTCACAGAATCCCAGCAAACTTTAGATGTTTTGCTGTATGACAGCCTTTGAAACATAAAGTGAAGGGCTAGAATCCCCTTGAGATCTGTCACAACTACTGAGAAAGGAGTCCTGGCGGGATGAGACCCACCAGCTAAAGAGACAAAGTGCTGATCTGGGGCATTTCCCATGGGAAAGTCATAGAGGCCAGTAACACATACTCTGACCATAATGTTTCTGGGGTAATGGAAGTAGTACTAGAGTTGGAATTAGGAATCCTAGGCTCTAGTCTCATCTTCTTCCTGGATCAGACTCTGGTCCTAGATAAGTCACTTAACATTACTGCCTCTTTTGATTCTAGGATCCCATCCTACACTGTGCTATTTCACATCTCTATTCCTATGTCCATGGCTTTTTCTGTCTGAAGTGTTTTGTATCATCCACAATGCCTACATTTTACCTGGAAATCTTAACCTGCCTTTAATGTCTTAGGTCAGAAATAGTCTTCTTTAGAAAGACATCTCTGATCTACCAGTATGGAGTTGATCCTCTCCTATAATCCCACAAACATCATTGCTTTACTCTGCCAGGTCCTTTTCACGGTGAGCTACAGACAGCTATTTATGTAAACCTCTTCCCTAATCTACTGTAAGTCCCTTGAGAGTGGCGGTACATCTTATTCTGTGTTATATACTCAGTGCTTAAAGTCTAGTATGTAGAAGATGGAATCCTAGCAGGAACTAAATGAAAGAAAGGATTTTGGTAAGTGGAAGAGAGTAATCCAGGGAGATCTAAGCAGTGAGAACAAGGGTATGGAGGCTGGAATGAATGAGCACCATACATATATTTTATATATTCACAGATTCACTTATGAACACATTCATTCACTTATTTAACACAAACATACAACAGGAGCCCACTGAATTTTTATAAATAAAAAGAAGCTTTATCCTTGAGAATTTTCCCTTTTGGGGAGAAGGTCTACAGACAAGTAAATAAATACTTAACAATGTAGCCTCATGATTGCTCTGAAAGGACATACAGGTTGCAGAGAAAGCACAGAGGAAGTACCTATGAGAACTTGAGGGTTAAATAAAGCTTCTTGGAGGAAATGACACCTTAGCTGAGTCTCAGAACATGAGTAGGAGTGAACCAAGCTGACAGAGGAGAAGCATTCTAGAGCTATGTTTGGGGCTGCTGGTGAGCCAGATCTGGCAGAAATAGAGAGCTTAGTCTGGAAAAGTTGGGGAACATGAAGGTGGAGAGACTTAATGACATGAGATTCAAAGCCATATTTATTTCTTGCTTTTTTTATTTTAGCTATTCTTACTGGTGTGAGACAATAACTCATTTTGGTTTTGATTTGCATTTCCTTGATTATTAGTAGTGTTGAGCATTGTTTCATGTGTCTGTTGGCCATGTATGTCTTCTTTGGAAAAAAACATCTATAAATTGGTCCAACCACTATAAAAGCAGTATGGAGGTTCCTCATAAAACTAAAAATAGAAATGCCGTATGACCCAGCAATTCCACTTCTAGGAATCTACCTGCAGAAAACAAAATCATGGATTTGAAAAGATATGTGCACTCCTATGTTTATTGTAACATTACATACAATAGTGAAGATATGGAAGCAAACTAAGTTTCCATAGACAGATGACTAGATAAAGAAAAAGTGGTACATATCCACAATGGAATATCACTCAGCCATAAGAAAAGAATGAAATCTTACCTTTTGGGCAACAGAGGTGGACCTAGAGGGTATTATGCTAAATGAAATAAGTCAGTCAAAGAAAGATGCAAAATGAAACAAGTGCACAAACAAAACAGAAATAGACGCATAAACAAAGAGAAAAGACTCTTGGTTACCATGGGGAAGAAAAGGGGATAGGAGAAATAGGTGAAAGAGATAAAGAGATACAAACTTCAAATGAAAAATAAATTAGTTACAGGGATAGAAGTACAGTATAGGGAAAATAGCCAATAATATTGTATATATGTATAGTGACAGATAGTACTGCACTTGCCATGAGGAGCATTTAGTAATGTATGTAATTGTCAAATCACTATGTTGTAAACCTGTAACGATATAATATTGTATATCAACTATATTTCAATAAGAAATTTTTAAAGTAGAAATTAAAAAACAAAACAAAACCGTATTTGCATATGGGAAAACACAGACGGAAAACTGGAGTCTCCCATAGGCATGCCATGGTTGGCCAAGGAATCAGTTTGGGAAGACTTAGCCAATGTTGAATTGGTCTAATCTTGTAGTAATCCTTCATTTTTCTTCAAGGAAAAATTTAGAGGGAGTATTTTCTTTAGGGAGAATTGTCCTATTTTAGGAAGTGAGTGACCTCAATTAATCTCCTGTGATGAGTTCCACAATACATGTTTAAAATGCAATTCTAGAATCTAGTTTCATTTGCCCTATGGAATCCGTGTGGATTTTCAGTTTCCAAATAACTTGGGTTATTGGGACGAGAGTCTTCAAAAACCAAAATACAGATAAGTACTTAAAAGCTCACCTGTGTAAATAAACAATAATTGGTATATTTTAGGTGTACTCTGTAGTCTCTGTATAATATCGGGAGGTACATATAATTACTACCAATTTGTACATAAAGGAATGAAACTCAGAGACTTTATTTTTTCTGAAATCATGCAACTAATAAGTGACATAGCCAGGACTAGTACACAGATTTTCACACTCTCAATTCTGTACTTTTTCTTCTATGTTATAAATTGTATGTCTCTAAATTTCAGGAACCCTGCTGTTGACATTTCTAATCCTTTGAAATTGTAGAGGGTAAAACATTCAGTTACATAATTTGACATTTAGATTTAGCTTTCTTCCAGGGCTAGAAATATCATATATTTGTCTATCAACTTGGCTTTGTAATATTTCAGTTTTAGGTTTTGTTTTGTTTTTTGTTTTTTTGGCCCTTGGTATGAGAATATGCTATTGTCCTAATTAAAGCACCCTTTACCTCTTGCTACAGAGATTTTCAAGAAAACTGCCAACCATTCAGAATAATTTATGGTCTTTCAAATGTTTTTCTCACTTTAGCCGCTATAGCTATTTTTAGATGTATTCTATATTATCTAAAGCTTTCAGTGCTGTTTTTAGTGTTGATCTACTGTTGTTAAGGAGACATAGTAAAGGTTCTAATCAACTAGTAAAAGTTGGCAGTGGAATTAAAGATTTTTAGTACTAGAAGGGATATTAGCAACTATATATTCAGAACCTCCTCAGGAGAAATAAATATGAGTGGAAAATTTTTTGGAAACTTTTTTTAATTGAAGACTTGCATACATACAGCAAAATGCTCAAATCTCAAGTACACAGCTCAGTGGCTTTTTATAAGTAAATGCACCACTACCTTGATCAAAATATAGAGCATTGCTGGTTACCCAGAAGATGTCCTGGTGCCTTCTCCTAATCAATACAAAGATAACAGGTATTCTGTCAACTCAGATTAGTTTGCTTGTTCTAGAACTTCCTTTAAATGGAATCATATTATATATACCCTTTTGAATATGTCTTCTTTCATTTAGTAATATGTTATTCATATTACTGTGTTTAACAATTGCTTGTTCTTTCTCATTGATGTGTAACATTCTCTTATATCACAACTAATTTCATTTGATGTGATAGCATTTGGTTTAGAACTTTTGTGTCTGTGTTCGTGAAAGAGATTGGCTTATTAGCTTCCTTTCTTGAATTGTCCTTATCAGGTTTTGGTATCAAGTTTGTGCTAGCTACATATGATTTGGAGGGAGTACCTTCTTTTTTTATTTCTGAAATACTTTGGGTAAGAGTCTTCCTAAAATGACTGGAATTCAGTAGCAAAGCCAGCTGGGTCTAGAATGTCTCTGAAGGAAGGTTTTTAATTATGGATTTAATTTTTAAAATAAGCATAGCACTTTGTTTTATTTTATTGTTTTTTTTCTTAAATTTTTTCTTTCCCCTTAATAGAATTATAAGCCATGCCCGTTTGTAGTGCCCTCTTCTAGAGTAAGCAGAGTATATTTCTGATTCATTGTTACTGAGTTTACACATACAACTTGCTTTAGCCAATGGAATACTAGAATATGCGACTCCAGAAGAGGCTTTAAATATGTTTGAGTGGTTTTCTCGGTCTCTTCTGTTGTCTACTGTGAGAGCTTATCCTCAGAGAGCTGTTGGTCTCAGATTGAGGAAATACATGATGGACTAAACTCAACCCAGAACTCTGAGAGCCAATCCTAGCTAATTTCAGCCAACCTCAACAGATCTATAGTCAATCTGTAAACCTTGTAAAGCAAAGTTGTATGTCACTGAAATTTGGGAGTTGTTTGTTACATGTCATGGTGTCAGCAGAAGACTGAGATACAAAGGTTAAAAGATTACTTGATTTTCTAGTTACTGTTTACTATAAATCGTGTTTTTGAGTGAGACCATTTCATCTAAATTTTGAAATGTTTTACCGAAGTTTTAGTAATATCATCTTATCCTTTTCTTTAAATTCCAGCTTTATCAAGGTAATGTCATCTTATGTTTTTGAGTCTTTAGGATGTGTAGTTGTTTCCCTATTTTATTTATTTTTTTATTTTTTATTTTTTTTGTGTGCTTTTATTTATTTATTTATTTTTTTTTTTTTTAATAATTATTTTTTATTGAAGGGTAGTTGACACACAGTATTACATTACATGAGTTTCAAGTGTACAACACAGTGGTAGAACATTTATATACATAATTCTAGGTTCCAGCTATCACCCTACCAGGCTGTTACAATATCTTGACTATATTCCTTATGCTATACATTACATCCCGGTTACTTATTTATTTTACCATTAGAAGTCTGTCCTTCTTTTTTTTTTGTGAAGGCATCTCTCATATTTATTGATCAAATGGTTGTTAACGACAATAAAATTCTGTATAGGGGAGTCAATGCTCAATGCACAATCATTATTCCACCCCAAGCCTAATTTTTGTCAGTCTCCAATCTTCTGAGGCATAACAAACAAGTTTTTACATGTAGAACAAATTCTTACATAATGAATAAGTTACATAGTGAACAGTACAAGGGCAGTCATCACAGAAACTTTCGGTTTTGCTCATGCATTATGAACTCTAAACAGTCAGTTCAAATATGAATACTCATTTGGTTTTTATACTTGATTTATATGTGGATACCACATTTCTCTCTTTATTATTATTATTTTTAATAAAATGCTGAAGTGGTAGGTAGATACAAGATAAAGGTAGAAAACATAGTTTAGTGTTGTAAGAGAGCAAATGTAGATGATCAGGTGTGTGCCTGTAGACTATGTGTTAATCCAAGCTAGACCAGGGCAATAAAACATCCACGTATGCAGAAGATTTCTCTCAGAACGGGGGGGTGAGGTTCTAAGCCTCACCTCTGTTGATCCCCAATTTCTCACCTGATGGCCCCCCTGCGACTGTGCCTGTCTTAGGTTGTTCCTCCCTTGAGGAATCTTACCCGTCTCTGGCTAACCAGTCATCTTCCGGGGCCATACAGGGAAATGTAAAGTTGGTAAGTGAGAGAGAAGCCTTATTGTTTGAAAAAGTTAGCTTTTTACTTCTTTGCATATTTATGCCCTGTGGCTTCTATGCCCAGCATTTGTCTTGAGGTATCTTTACCACTTGGAAGAATTATGATACTCGGTAAATTTGATATGAGGCACGAATTCTATTTAAGGGTTGTAATTAGGAAGGAAGAAGAAAAGCTATAGAAGTAGCAGGCGGCAGAAAACATGGGAAGATTGATTATTTCTTTGATATATCTTCTTGTAGAGTAACTTCAGCATGTATAGGTTTTAAGCTACTACTTAAATTGCACACACACATTAACATAATAGGAGTATAGTTACATAACCAAAACACATCTGTAATTACCAGCCATCTCCAGTGAAACCAAGAAAACCAGTTAGGCACCTTAGGCATTTGTGAAAACTTATCTATGATATGGTGGATATTGTCCGACTGAACTTAAACAGTCTGAGAGAATTCAGACAAATTAAAACAACCCATTCCTGGGGAATGTTCACATCCCTTATGTTCTTTTAACAGTAAATAGTCTGTAGTTGTAAGACTTTGGAGCGCTACAATTTGCACTTCTCCTAATTCTTGGTTGAGTTCCAACAGTATAGATCCAGTCCAATTTTGTTGTTTTACTGTATGCACAGGCCAGCTTAGATATCTTCTTCTTCATTCCCATGGCCAGTCCAGGAACGGGTGGGATGAGTGCATCTACAGCTGTAGCAGTGCGTGGATCTTTGTTGGGGTTTTTTGATGATCATTTTCTGGCATGAGTCTTCCAGAGAGTGCAGATGTTGGAAGTTCTTTTTCATATCGTATCTTAGTTCATTTTCGGGGTAGCCCAATTAGGCTTTGATCCTCTGTATAAACACAAACAGACCCTTTGCCTACACTTTTATATGCCCTTTATACCCTTGTGTAGAACTCATTGGAGGTTACCACACAGGAACTGCCCTTTTTTTTTTTTTTTTGCTATCACTAATCTACACTTACATGACGAATATTATGTTTACTAGGCTCTCCCCTATACCAGGTCTCCCCTATAAACCCCTTTATAGTCACTGTCCATCAGCATAGCAAAATGTTGTAGAATCACTACTTGCCTTCTCTGTGTTGTACAGCCCTCCCTTTTCTCCTACCCCCCCATGCATGTTAATCTTAATACCCCCTTACTTCTCCCCCCCTTATCCCTCCCTACCCACCCATCCTCCCCAGTCCCTTTCCCTTTGGTACCTGTTAGTCCATTCTTGAGTTCTGTGATTCTGCTGCTGTTTTGTTCCTTCAGTTTTTCCATTGTTCTTATATTCCACAGATAAGTGAAATCATTTGGTATTTCTCTTTCTCCGCTTGGCTTGTTTCACTGAGCATAATACCCTCCAGCTCCATCCATGTTGCTGCAAATGATTGGATTTGCCCTTTTCTCATGGCTGAGTAGTATTCCATTGTGTATATGTACCACATCTTCTTTATCCATTCATCTATTGATGGACATTTAGGTTGCTTCCAATTCTTGGCTATTGTAAATAGTGCTGCAATAAACATAGGGGTGCATCTGTCTTTCTCAAACTTGATTGCTGCGTTCTTAGGGTAAATTCCTAGGAGTGGAATTCCTGGGTCAAATGGTAAGTCTGTTTTGAGCATTTTGATGTACCTCCATACTGCTTTCCACAATGGTTGAACTAACTTACATTCCCACCAGCAGTGTAGGAGGGTTCCCCTTTCTCCACAGCGTCACCAGCATTCGTTGTTGTCTGTCTTTTGGATGGTAGCCATCCTTACTGGTGTGAGATGATACCTCATTGTAGTTTTAATTTGCATTTCTCTGATAATTAGCGATGTGGAGCATCTTTTCATATGTCTGTTGGCCATCTGTATTTCTTTTTTGGAGAACTGTCTGTTCAGTTCCTCTGCCCATTTTTTAATTGGGTTATTTGTTTTTTGTTTGTTGAGGCGTGAGAGCTCCTTATATATTCTGGACGTCAAGCCTTTATCGGATGTGTCATTTTCAAATATATTCTCCCATACTGTAGGGATCCTTCTTGTTCTGTTGATGGTGTCTTTTGCTGTACAGAAGCTTTTCAGCTTAATATAGTCCCACTTACTCATTTTTGCTGTTGTTTTCCTTGCCCGGGGAGATATGTTCAAGAAGAGGTCACTCATGTTTATGTCTAAGAGGTTTGTGCCTATGTTTTCTTCCAAGAGTTTAATGGTTTCATGGCTTACATTCAGGTCTTTGATCCATTTTGAGTTTACTTTTGTATATGGGGTTAGACAATGGTCCAGTTTCATTCTCCTACATGTAGCTGTCCAGTTTTGCCAGCACCACCTGTTGAAGAGACTGTCATTTCGCCATTGTATGTCCATGGCTCCTTTATCAAATATTAATTTCCATATATGTCTGGGTTAATGTCTGGATTCTCTAGTCTGTTCCATTGGTCTGTGGCTCTGCTCTTGTGCCAGTACCAAATTGTCTTGATTACTATGGCTTTATAGTAGAGCTTGAAGTTGGAGAGTGAGATCCCCCCTACTTTATTCTTCTTTCTCAGGATTGCTTTGGCTATTCGGGGTCTTTGGTGTTTCCATATGAATTTTTGAATTATTTGTTCCAGTTCATTGAAGAATGTTGCTGGTAGTTTCATAGGGATTGCATCAAATCTGTATATTGCTTTGGGCAGGATGGCCATTTTGACGATATTAATTCTTCCTAGCCACGAGCATGGGATGAGTTTCCATCTGTTAGTGTCCCCTTTAATTTCTCTTAAGAGTGACTTGTAGTTTTCAGAGTATAAGTCTTTCACTTCTTTGGTTAGGTTTATTCCTAGGTATTTTATTTTTTTTGATGCAATTGTGAATGGAGTTGTTTTCCTGATTTCTCTTTCTGTTGGTTCATTGTTAGTATATAGGAAAGCCACAGATTTCTGTGTGTTAATTTTGTATCCTGCAACTTTGCTGTATTCCGATATCAGTTCTAGTAGTTTTGGGGTGGAGTCTTTAGGGTTTTTTATGTACAGTATCATGTCATCTGCAAATAGTGACAGTTTAACTTCTTCTTTACCAATCTGGATTCCTTGTATTTCTTTATTTTGTCTGATTGCCGTGGCTAGGACCTCCAGTACTATGTTAAATAACAGTGGAGAGAGTGGGCATCCCTGTCTAGTTCCCGATCTCAGAGGAAATGCTTTCAGCTTCTCGCTGTTCAATATAATGTTGGCTGTGGGTTTATCATAGATGGCCTTTATTATGTTGAGGTACTTGCCCTCTATTCCCATTTTGCTGAGAGTTTTTAACATGAATGGATGTTGAACTTTGTCAAATGCTTTTTCAGCATCTATGGAGATGATCATGTGGTTTTTGTCTTTCTTTTTGTTGATGTGGTGGATGATGTTGATGGACTTTCGAATGTTGTACCATCCTTGCATCCCTGGGATGAATCCCACTTGGTCATAGTGTATGATCCTTTTGATGTATTTTTGAATTCGGTTTGCTAATATTTTGTTGAGTATTTTTGCATCTACGTTCATCAGGGATATTGGTCTGTAGTTTTCTTTTTTGGTGGGTCTTTGCCTGGTTTTGGTATTAGGGTGATGTTAGCTTCATAGAATGAGTTTGGGAGTATCCCCTCCTCCTCTATTTTTTGGAAAACTTTAAAGAGAATGGGTATTATGTCTTCCCTGTATGTCTGATAAAATTCCGAGGTAAATCCATCTGGTTTGGGGGTTTTGTTCTTTGGTAGTTTTTTGATTACCGCTTCAATTTCGTTGCTGGTAATTGGTCTGTTTAGATTTTCTGTTTCTTTCTGGGTCAATCTTGGAAGGTTATATTTTTCTAGGAAGTTGTCCATTTCTCCTAGGTTTCCCAGCTTGTTAGCATATAGGTTTTCATAGTATTCTCCAATAATTCTTTGCATTTCCGTGGGGTCCGTCGTGATTTTTCCTTTCTCGTTTCTGATACTGTTGATTTGTGTTGACTCTCTTTTCTTCTTAATAAGTCTGGCTAGAGGCTTATCTATTTTGTTTATTTTCTCGAAGAACCAGCTCTTGGTTTCATTGATTTTTGCTATTGTTTTATTCTTCTCAATTTTATTTATTTCTTCTCTGATCTTTATTATGTCCCTCCTTCTGCTGACCTTAGGCCTCATCTGTTCTTCTTTTTCCAATTTCGATAATTGTGACATTAGACCATTCATTTGGGATTGCTCTTCCTTTTTTAAATATGCTTGGATTGCTATATACTTTCCTCTTAAGACTGCTTTTGCTGCATCCCACAGAAGTTGGGGCTTAGTGTTGTTGTTGTCATTTGTTTCCATATATTGCTGGATCTCCATTTTGATTTGGTCATTGATCCATTGATTATTTAGGAGCGTGTTGTTAAGCCTCCATGTGTTTGTGAGCCTCTTTGCTTTCTTTGTACAGTTTATTTCTAGTTTTATGCCTTTGTGGTCTGAAAAGTTGGTTGGTAGGATTTCAATCTTTTGGAATTTTCTGAGGCTCTTTTTGTGGCCTAGTATGTGGTCTATTCTGGAGAATGTTCCATGTGCACTTGAGAAGAATGTATATCCCGCTGCTTTTGGATGTAGAGTTCTATAGATGTCTATTAGGTCCATCTGCTCTACTGTGTTGTTCAGTGCTTCCGTGTCCTTACTTATTTTCTGCCCAGTGGATCTATCCTTTGGGGTGAGTGGTGTGTTGAAGTCTCCTAGAATGAATGCATTGCAGTCTATATCCCCCTTTAGTTCTGTTAGTATTTGTTTCACATATGCTGGTGCTCCTGTGTTGGGTGCATATATATTTAGAATGGTTATATCCTCTTGTTTGACTGAGCCCTTTATCATTATGTAGTGTCCTTCTTTATCTCTTGTTACTTTCTTTGTTTTGAAGTCTATTTTGTCTGATATTAGTACTGCAACCCCTGCTTTCTTCTCACTGTTGTTTGCTTGAAATATGTTTTTCCATCCCTTGACTTTTAGTCTGTACATGTCTTTGGGTTTGAGGTGAGTTTCTTGTAAGCAGCATATAGATGGGTCTTGCTTTTTTATCCATTCTGTTACTCTGTGTCTTTTGATTGGTGCGTTCAACCCATTAACATTTAGGGTGACTATTGAAAGATATGTACTTATTGCCATTGCAGGCTTTAAATTCGTGGTTACCAAAGGTTCAAGGTTAGCCTCTTTAGTATCTTACTGCCTAACTTAGCTCGCTTATTGAGCTGTTATATACACTACCTGGAGATTCTTTTCTTCTCTCCCTTCTTGTTCCTCCTCCTCGATTCTTCATATGTTGGGTGTTTTGTGCTGTGCTCCTTCTAGGAGTGCTCCCATCTAGAGCAGTCCATGTAAGATGTTCTGTAGAGGTGGTTTGTGGAACGCAAATTCCCTCAGCTTTTGTTTGTCTGGGAATTGTTTAATCCCACCGTCATATTTGAATGATAGTCGTGCTGGATACAGTATCCTTGGTTCAAGGCCCTTCTGTTTCATTGTATTAAATATATCATGCCATTCTCTTCTGGCCTGTAGGGTTTCTGTTGAGAAATCTGACGTTAGCCTGATGGGTTTCCCTTTATAGGTGACCTTTTTCTCTCTAGCTGCCTTTAACACTCTTTCCTTGTCCTTGATCTTTGCCATTTTAATTATTATGTGTCTTGGTGTTGCCCTTCTTGGATCCTTTCTGTTGGGGGTTCTGTGTATTTCCGTGGTCTGTTCGATTACTTCCTCCCCCAGTGTGGGGAAGTTTTCAGCAATTATTTCTTCTAAGATTCTTTCCATCTCTTTTCCTCTCTCTTCTTCTTCTGGGACCCCTACAATACGGATATTGTTCCTTTTGGATTGGTCACACAGTTCTCTTAATATTGTTTCATTCCTGGAGATCCTTTTGTCTCTCTCTATGTCAGCTTCTATGCGTTCCTGTTCTCTGATTTCAATTCCATCAATGGCCTCTTGCATTCTATCCATTCTGCTTATAAACCCTTCCAGAGTTTGTTTCATTTCTGCGATCTCCTTTCTGGCATCTGTGATCTCTTTCCGGACTTCATCCCATTTTTCTTGCGTATTTCTCTGCATCTCTGTCAGCATGTTTATGATTCTTATTTTGAATTCTTTGTCAGGAAGACTGGTTAGGTCTGTCTCCTTCTCTGGTGTTGTCTCTGTGATCTTTGTCTGCCTGTAGCTTTGCCTTTTCATGGTGATAGGAATAGTCTGCAGAGCTGGGACGAGTGACGGCTGGAAGGACTTCCTTTCTTGTTGGTTTGTGGCCCTCCTCTCCTGGGAGAACAGCGGCCTCTAGTGGCTTGTGCTGCGCAGCTGCACGCAGACAGGGTTTCTGCTTCCTGCCCGGCTGCTATGGAGTTAATCTCCGCTGTTGCTGTGGGCGTGGCCTGGCTCGGGCAGCTACTCCAAAATGGTGGAGTCGCGTTGAAGCAGGAGCTGCTGGGAGGCTATTTATCTCCGTAAGGGGCCTCCCTGCTCCCTGCAGCCCAGGGGTTAGGGTGCCCAGAGATCCCGGATTCCCTACCTCTGGATTAAGTGACCCGCCCTGCCCCTTTAAGACTTCCAAAAAGCACCCGCCAAAACAAAACAACGACCACAAAAAAAAACAAGAAAAAAAATTTTTTTAATTAAAAAAAAAAAAATTTTTAATTAAAAAAAAAAGGTGGTCGTTCGTTTTTCTTTATTCTCCGGTGCCAGCCTCAGGCCTCTGCTCACCGGTCTTTCTGCCCTGTTTCCTTAGTATTGGGGTCCCTGTCCCTTTAAGACTTCCAAAAAGCGCTCGCCAAAACAAAGCAGCAAAAAAGCAAAAAAAAAAAAAAAATGGTCGCGCGCTTTTCTTATGTCCTCTGTCGCCCAGCCTCCAGTGCCTGCTCACTGTTCTTGCTGCCCTGTTTTCCCAGTATCGAGGGCCCTGCACTCTGGCCCGGATGGCTGGGGCTGGGTGTTCGGCAGCCCTGGGCTCCGTCTCCCTCCCGCTCTGCCTGCTCTTCTCCCGCCGGGAGCTAGGGGGAGGGGCGCTCGGCTCCCGTGGGGCCGGGGCTTGTATCTTACCCCCTTCCCGAGGCGCTGGGTTCTCTCAGGTATGGATGTGGTCTGGATATTGTCCTGTGTCCTCTGGTCTTTATTCTAGGAAGGGTTGTCTTTGTTATATTTTCATAGATATATGTTGTTTTGGAAGGAGATTTCCGCTGCTCTACTCACGCCGCCATCTTCCGCCCCTCAGCCTGTTTCCCTTTTTTAATTTAATAGTGGTGATAATTTGTATATTATCTCTCTTTTAATTATACTGCCTCCTAAGGTTTTATTAATTTCATTAACCTTTTCAAAGAAAAACTTTTGACATTGTTGAATTTTCCCTGTTCTTTGTTAATTTTCTGTTTTATTGATTTTTGCTTTATGTTTATTGTGTCCTTCCTTCTATTTACTTGGTGTTGTACTTTTTACTTTGTGCTTACTTTTTTAGATTCATTAGATAAGCTTAGATCTTTAAACTTTTCTCCTATTCCTATTTATGCATTTTAAGACTACAAATTTTCCTCTAAGTACTATTTTAGCAGCAGTTCATCTGTTTTAAAATATCATTATTTATCATTTTTATTAAATAAAAGTCATTTTACTTATAAGTATTTTATTGAATATACATATGGAAAAATGCACAAATTAAAGTGTAAGTTCAATGGATTTGTGCAAGTAAACACACACAGGTAACCACTACGTGCGCCGTTCTTTCCCCCCTCCAGATCAGTACCTCTTCCATTTTGGATTCAAACACTATACTTAGTCTTGCTAGCATTTAAACCTTATGTAAATAGAATCATATAACAGGTTCTCTTTTATGTCTGTCTAATCTGGTTTCTTATGGTCAATATTTGATTCTGAGAAGTGTGCATACTTGGCATGTGATTAATTTATTTTTATTACTGCGTAGTATAGTATGTATATGCCAAATTTTTCTTACCCAGTCTTTTGAAATGGACATTTGTAATTTTTCTAGATTTCAGTTATTAAGTATATGGTGTTCCAGACATCCTTATGCATGTCCTTTGATGCACTTATATATTAAATTATATGGGTATATAACTAGAAGTATAATTTTTAATAAATTTTAAAAATTTTATTCGATACTTCAAACAGTGTTCTTGAGTAACTGTCTGACCTGCAGTGCATGAGAGTGCCTGAAGCTGAAAATATTTTATTTCTACTGTGATTTCTTGTTGGACGTTACTTTCCAAACACTTGTGGATTTTCTAGTCTCTTCTTTTGATTTTTTAGCCTAATTCCATTGTAATATGAATCTTAGCTAATTTCATTGTAATCCCTTGTAATATACTCTGTATGACTTCAGCCCTTTGAAATTTGTTGGAACTTGCTTATGTTTACTACAGCAATTGGTCTATTTTGGTAAATGTTCCATGTATAGTAGAATAGATAATGCATTTTGTAGTTGTTTTATGTTATGTTCTATATACATCACTTAGGTCAAGCTTGCTAATGAAGTTGTTCAGATCTTCTATATCCTTATTGATACTTCTCTTTGCTTATTCTGTTACTGTGTTATTGTGTTACTGAACACTGAGGTTAATTTTCCAATTTTGATTGTGGATTTTACCCTCCTTTTAATTACATAATTTTTCTATATGTATTTTGAGGCTATGATTTTTAAGTGCATTAAATTTTAGGATTGCCATGTATACATCTTGAATTGCCCTTTTTATAACTGGTAAATGTGTCTCTTTAACTGTAATTGTATTTATTGCCTTAAAGTCTAGTCTATTTGATATTCATATAGCTAGAACGTTCTTTGTTTAGTATTTTCTATCAATTTTACTTTCAACCTTTCTATATATTTACATTTAAAATAGTTTCTTGTAGGCAAATATTTTTGAAAATCAAGTGTGATAATTTTATTTTTAACTATAATCTGTTTGTATGTCATATAATATTAGCACATTGTAGTTAAGTCTACTATCTTACTGCTTATTTTCTCCTTATTGCCTTTGTTCTTTGTCCATTTATTTCTTTTTCTTAGACTTAGCTTTTAAATTAACCAAATGTTGTTCTTATTATATTTTTTGAATAAGCCTTTACAGTCTTACTACAACTTTTCCTGTAGCCTAGGCAATTGTTTCTGAAGGTGAAGATTGAATATACTGAAAAACATATCTTAGTAAGAGTATTCTTTTACTATCACTTCAATTATTCAGCTTCTGTTCAGAGTATATATTTATTTTACTTTTTCTATTTTTTTACTGAGATCCCCATGTAACATAGTATTCACTTTGGGTGTACAATATAATGACTCTGTATGTGTATATATTGTGAAATGATTACCACAATAAATTTAGTTAATATCCATCACCACACAGTTACAAAATGTTTTTTCATGTGATGAGAACTTTTAAGATCTACTGTCTTATGAACTTTCAAATATATAATGCATTATTGTTAACTATGGTTATCTTGTACATTTTCAACCCCAGGATTTATTTATGTTATAACTGGATGTTTGCACCTTTTGTTACTAATTTATGTCCTTTCTATTAACTTCTTACTACATTCTTTCATTATTTTTATAGTATTACCCTAGAAATTACATTATAGTTTAAATGAAAATGTTTACCATTTTCTAGACAATGCAAAGTTTATACAATATTTAACTCCATTTCCTTCCCCAATTTGTTATTATTGTTTGTGTATTTTAAGCATACATATAAAATATATGTGAGTGCATCTACGAGTACATGTGTATGTATCTGTATGTGTATTCATATATTATGTGCATATATGTGTACACATATATTATGCATATATGTGTATGCATGTGTGTGTGTGTTTTTAAACCTTTAATGTGTAGACTTGTCCACATAATTATCCTTTGCAGTGCTCCCCATTTATTCCTATATTGACACATTCCCTCCTAGGATTATTTTTCTTTTGGTATGAAGACCTCCCTTTATTATTTATTTTACTTTAGATGTTGGAATAATGAATGTTTTTCTCTTCCAGCAAATGTATTTATCTTAATTTTTTGAAGGATGTCTTTAGGTATAGAAATGTAAGTTGGCAGTTTTATTTTTTCTTTCAACACATGAAGATGTCCTTCCATCATCTTAAGCTTCTGTTTTAGTTCAACTCTGAATCTTATCATTGGCCCTTTGAATATATATAATTTTTATATTTGAAGATCAATAATTTTTTTCCAGCTTTTTATAAGATTTTTTTCTTTGTCTTTGGTTTCAAGCACTTTTAGTATTATGTGTCTAGGTCTGGCTTTCTTTGTAATGATCCTGTTAGGGTGCATAGAAGTTATTAAATCTGTGGCTTGATGTCTTCTGTCAATTTTGGAAAATTCTTGGTTACTATTTCTATTGTTTTTGTTCCATTTTCTCTTATCTCCTTCTGGAACGTATGTGCCATATATTTAGATCTTTTTACCATACCCCTATAAGTCTTATCTTCTTTTTGTATTTTCTATTCTTTCTTCTCTCAGCACTTTGACATGAATATTTTCTAATAACAAATCTTCCATTTCACTTTTCCTTTCTCTTTCTGGGTCTAATGAGTTATAAAACCCATCTATGAAATTCTTAATTTCAGTTATTTAATTTCTTTATTTCTGGATTTCCACTTGCATCTTTATCTGTATTCCAGTTCTCTGTATTCTGTTTTCTCAAAAATATTAGTCATAATTATTTTAAATTCCTTGTTGATACTTGAAATATTTGGATAATCTGTGAGTTGGGATTTCCTCCCTCCCTTCCTCCCTCCCTTCCTCTCTCCCTTCCTTTCTCCCTTCCTTTCTTCCTTCCTCTCTTTCTCATTCGTTTCTACTTTTTAACTATTCCTGGTAAATTTAGTTGATACAGGACATTGTGTTTGAAAAATGTAGTTGATTTTATCGATACTACTTTCCTCGAAGAGGATTTAACTTTCTTCTGGCAGGCAGATAGCTCTTTGGAAGCTCATCTCTACTCATTCAAGGCTGAATTTCAGGTATACAAATTCAGGTATACATTTGACTTGCCCTTACTTTAAAAGCATAGCCCTTGTGGTATTTCAAACAGTATGGGGCATTTACCCAGGTTTTCCACTTTGGTGGACCCTGGAAGCCACTCTGCAGCACCATGAAGACTGTTGAAATCTCCACTTAGGACTTTAACCTCCTTGATGTTGCTTTCTATATGGTTTATAAGCATCTCACCCTCTTTGTGAGCACCTTAGAATTTTGCAAATGACTCACAGGGAAATTACACAGAATTTTGATTTCACTTTTATACAGTTTCCTTAATTCCCAACTGCCTTTGTAGCCCTAAAAGGCAATCTCTGTTTTTGCCAGTCTCAGATTCAGCAAATTCAGCAAATGGTCTCTGAGCATTTAAAGTTGTTTTATGTATCACGATCAGTCTAGACACCCACCATCATACCATCTCCCTAGAGTCTTTTGCATAGTACCATACCCATACTCCTCTTTTGAGACATATCTCCCCAGGCCTATTGAAGGAAAAGGATAAAATCTTTCCATTTGACTTATAACAGTATAAAATAGAGAAAGCATGGACTTCCGGGTTAGACAAAACCAGACCTGTGTTTCATTCATCCTATGTGCCACATAAGCTATATCATCTTAGAAAGCACATTAAAGAGTCTGACTCCATTTTTGACATTTTACTGCTAGCACCTTTTAAGCCCCACATCTCCTTTACCTTCTGCCCCACATCTGGGTAAGCCAATATAGACGATCCGTCATTTAGTTCTGGCAGGAAATTCAAACCATACATCTGGGTAAGCCAATATAGACGATCCGTCATTTAGTTCTGGCAGGAAATTCAAACCATACAAGTTCTGGTTTGTGCACTTGAGAGTCCTCACTGTGGCCCTGGCTGCTAACCACCATAAAACTCCAAGCAAGCCTCCTTTCCTGTTTTCCCAAGCCATTTTTCAGATTATTTTGGTAGACTACTCTACCCTTGCCAAAAATCCTTATTATGTGAGTAATAAATCTTTTCATACCCTCTTCATGCATGTGTGGCATCATCATTTTCAAAATCTCAATCAAATTTGGGTGGGAAGGTCTATCCCGTCCATGAAAAATGACCAAATAGAAAGTTACTTGAGCTTTAGTTTTCTTCATATTATTTTCCTAATCTGTAGAATGAAAAATAATATTTACCTGTAAGATGTTTTAAGGATTAGAAATAATATGCAATATAAAAGTGCCTAGCCATTTCCCTGGAATTTAGTAGGTGTTCAACAAATTATATGTAAAATAATAAAAATTTTAAGCCAAAAAGACCATAGACTATCTTCTACTCTATCCCCTGGCCTTTCATTATTTTATTTTATTTTTCATAGTTCTTATTACTACCTGATAATGCTTTATACAGTTCTTAATTACTTGCGTGTTGTTTGCTTCCCCCACTAAAAAGGAAACTTGATGAAAGCAGGAATTAGGTATGTCTTGTTGATCTGTGTATCTCAGACACGTAGAGTTCAATGAATGTTTCTTGAATATTAAAGGAATTAATGAAATCAGATATTTATAGAATCTAGAATCTCCTTTTTCACTCTTGACCTGACTTAACTGTCTTACTGACTTTGTCTGAAATCCTCAATCTGTGACTCTGGATCTTAGTCAGTCATCTGTATTTTAGAAATGAGAAAATAGAGAATCAGAGATAGGAAGTAATCTTCCTAAGGTCAAATAACAAGTCAGAAACATAAACCAGGAAGACAGGTCTCCTCTCTCCCAGTTCAACTTTCTTCTCACTCTAACTCCACCTTTCCCCACCCAAAGACACATTTTTCAGAGCTCTTTCTCTGCTTCCCAAATCCACTGAATGGTGTTCAATAAAGCAAACACTACTTTTTAGTACAAGTCAACTATTTCCTAATTGATTTTTCTCATTTTATCAACAGATTTGTAATTGTCAATTTACTTGCTGAGTTGAAGGCCGCAACTGGGTTGTCATTCTAACCCTTGGAGTAATTTAACTCTACCTTGTAAGACAGGTCCCTACACTAGTGTTATTTTCTGTTGGCATTGTCTTTTCAATCAGTCATGAAAAATTCATGCCTAAGGTAAAGCCCTAGTGAATCACTCTGAGAAAAATGTGATTATCTTTAAACAAAGGAGAGATCTCAGTGTTCTCTGAAATTCATTGGAGAGAGCAGGCTTTAATAAGGAAACGTTTTATCTGCTGTTTGCAATCCACAAGCTACTCCCACTTTTTCCATTTAAAATTGATCTCTTTCAATTCTCTGGCTTTCAAAACTACTGAGGTGAAACTCTGTGAATGTGGATTCTGATAATTTGAAGTTTATAAAAGCTCAACCTGAGCCTTGCACAAGTGCTGACAAAAATCTGTCAGTAACAGCAGGGTAATGGTATCAATATGATTAGGATAATGTTGCATCAACTTTTCAAAAAACATGTTTTCATGTTGCAAATTATACAATATTTTGACTTGTTTATTGGATTGTCTTCTATTTGTGGGGAGTGACTGACTCATTCCTCAAATTGAATCTTAACTCTGGCTCCAGACTGAACCCTGATGTTGATTCTAGCCCGACCCCTCAGCTGTAAAATGGAACACGGCCCTGGGCACTGCCCTGATACTGGCTGGAGACTGAACTTAGACCTCTGTTGTATCAGAAGCTTGTAAGCAGTTGCCACTGGCCTCAGGAACTGGATGAGAGAGTTTGCTAGGCCTATATAACCCATCTCCCGGCTGGCAGACATCCTCAAGCAGCTGGTCTGATAGCAGCCATTGGCTGTTCTGTGCCCTGAAAACAGCACCGTGAAGCTCTGCCATAACAGTCATCCCATAATTCCCAGATGCTTGGGGAAAAGAAAGGCCCTTTCCAAGCAAGTGCTGCTTTCTCCCTTAGAATGACTGCTCTACAGTTTGCTATCCATCAAGAGCTTTTTATTAAAAAAATCTTTGTCTTCAGAGGCAAATTTAAAGCATGCATCTTTTTAGTATTGCCTTTTAATTCACAACATGATTCTGAACAGAAGGAGAGGAGTTTGCTACATTTTTGTTTAGCCCAGATTGTCTCAGTCTAGAACTGAAAAGAGGAACACAGTATGGTTTACTACTTAGAGCTCCAACTTTGGAGTCAGATAAACCTGATGTGGATCCCAGTTCTATCCCTTGTCAGCACTGCGTCCTTGGGCAAGTTATTTAATTTCTGTGAGAACTTCAGTTTCCTCGTATATAAAACGGTAATATTAAGACCTTCCTCACAACTGTTGTAGTGATTAATGAATAAGATTTTGTGGGTAAAATACCCAGTATTATTAAATACATAGTAAGTATTTAACAGAAACAGAACCGTAGAGACCTCTGTCTTAGAGCTGAAAGAACCCTCAGAAGAGTATTTGCTTTAGTTATCCAGCTGAAGATGGAGACTTCTGACGTGTGAAGTATAATTCTGATCTTATGGATAGGTCACCTGAGGTGAAATAACATACAAAAATTTACAAAGATAGTGAGTGGTGACCACAAGATTTGAACTCAGGTTTCTGCTTCCTAAGACTATAATCTTATCCACACTTCTCACTTTACAGGTAAGTCAAGAGAAAGAAACTGACATTGCTTTATAACATACCAACATCACCTCCTGTGAACTGAGACAAACTGCCAAGTTCTCAAGGGCAGAAATTGATCTTTTCTCTACTACCTAGTGTTGGAGAGTAAAAAAATCTAGAGAAAAATTAATCAAAAGTATGTTTTAGTATGATCAAATTTAAGTGGTATTTTGAAATAAGTAGATTTAATATTTAAGGAAGAATAGATTTGTGTCAAATAAAATTACAAAAATAGGAAAGAAAAATCAAGTAAGCCAGTTTAATATCAAATAGTGTGGCTATGAACTACAATGTGAAGTAAATTATTTTCCTTCTTAGTTTTTTATTTCTTTCATTCCATTCCTTTAAACTTTTTTTTTCCAGCTTTATTGAGAGAAAAGAGATCACTCTCTTGATGCATTATAGGTTGGCCTGGGTTGGAGCCATCCAGGTAGCTTGTGCTCTGTTCATTCTCCTTGACCTTGCCATCATCCTAGGATGAGAACAGGAAGTCAATTTGGGGGTGTTCTTTCCAAAACATAGACACCTATGTGTCTAGACCATTCACACCTACACTTAAACTCTTCCACAGCCCCTTCATATTGTTTTCATAAAAGTTAAAATTCCTTATTATGGCTAATATGTCTTTTTGTAATGCAGTCTCATCTTCTAACTCACCCAGCCCCAGAATTTTTTGCTAATCTGATGGGTGAGAAATATACTTCTTAATTACTAGTGGGGTGATCATCTTCTCATATATTTATATATCTTTTACTTCTTCTGTAACTTCTCTGATTATATCCATGGCCTATTTTTTATTGGATTTATAGGAGTTCTTTATAGGTTTGTGTAGTAGTGCTTTTCCATTAGAAGGGTTACACATATTTTCTTCAATCCTTGTCTTCTATTTTCCCCAGAGAAAATATTTTTTATTTTATTACTGTTATATTAAAGTATAGTTGACATACAATATTCTTTTGGTTTAAGCGTATAACACAGTGATTCGACAGTCAACTACATTGTTAAATGCTCTCTCACCCCAACTAGTGTAGTTACTATCTGTCAACATATTAATGTTACAGAATTATTGATTATATTCTCTATGCCATACTTTCAGCTCTGTGAATAATTTGTATTATCATTCTGTGCCCCTTTATCTCCTTCACCTATTTCACTCACCCATCCCCACCTACCCCATGGTAAAACAAATTTTTAAAGTCAGAAAAAACAAGGATGTCACTATTTTTGCTTCAATTCAATATCATACTGAAGTTCCAGTACAATAAAATAAGAAAAGATGGTAAAAAGAAAGATGTAAAACTCATTATTTGCAGATGATATTATGGTTCTTCCATTCCTTTTTAAGACTACCAGTCTCTTCTCATTGACTTGTTTTTTCATTTGTTAAAAGCTTACCTGAAACCATAAAATAATCTGTGTTTCATTTTATTATTCCTTAATCCATTTCTACTTATTTTTGTATTTGATGTGAGGTAGTGATCTAATTTAATGTTTTTTCCATATGCGTGACCATTAATGGATAGTTCAACTTTTCAATCTGATCTGCAATGTCATGTCAGATACTGAGTCTGTTCCTAGGTTCCCTGTTGTGATACATTAGTGTATCTCTACAGACTTGTAGCAATGTAAGTCACATTGTTTCAATTACCAAAATATTGTGGTAAATCTTGTTAACTGATAAGACTGTTCTATTTCTTGCCCTTTTCATTCCCATATAAATTTTACAACCAGCTTATCAATTTTTATACAGACACACATGCTTGGATTTTAGTGAATTATATTGATCTCAGTAATTAATCTTTAATCTAGGCATATGATATATTCCTCCATTAATTTAAGCCACTTGATTTGTCCCAGCATTTTATAGTTTTTTGTGTAGAAGTCTTATACATTTTGTTATATTTATTTATAGGTATTCAGTATTTTTGATACTTATAATTGGTGTCACATCTAAATTTTATTTCTTAATTGTTTATTGTTAATATATAGATACACAATTGATTTTTTAATATTGACTTTGTGTCAATGAATTCTAATAGTTTTTAGATTACATTGTAGTATTCCATATACCTAATCATGTTAGCCGTGGATATAATTAAAATTTTATTTCTTCTTTTCAGCCCTTTCCTTTTATTTTTATTGCTTTATTGCATTGACTAGAACCTCCAGTGCATGGTTGAATAGGAGTGTCAATTGCAGTGGAGGAATTCTTTACTTGTTCCCAAATTCAGTAGAAATGCTTTTAAGTTTTCATGATTAAGCATGATATTGCCATTGATTTGTTTCCTTCCTTCCTCCCTCCCTCCCTCCCTCCCTCTCTTCCTTCCTTCCTTCCTTCCTTTCTTTTTTTCTTCTGATAGATACCCTTTATCAGATTAAGATGTTTTCTATAATCAGTTTTCTAAAAGCTGATTCTCATTTAAAAGTGTTATATTTTATCAAATGTTTTTTGTAATCTTTTGAGAGAGCCTACTTTAGTCAACAAATACAGTATATAGTGATTAATTTTAGAATTTTAAAAGAACCTTGTATTCCTAGCATAAATTCAAATTAGTCATGACTTAATTGTCCTCTTCCTCCTCAGACCCCTCCTCCCACACTAGATTTAATTTACTAATTTTTTGTTTAGACATGTGGGAAAGATTTTCTTGCTATATCCTTTTCAGATCACATTACCAAGGTTATGTCAGTTACATAAACCAACTTGGAAAATGTTCTCACACCTTCAATTATCTGGAATAATATGTGTAAGATTGCATTTTGTCTTAAGTGTTTGGAAGGCTTCACCAGTGAAGCCTGTGTGGGCTTGGCATCTTCCTTGCAGAAAGTATTTAAATAATATATTCAATTACCTTTATAAATTTAATAGAACTACTCAGATTTTGTGTATCTTCAATCAGTTTTGGTAAGGTTATTTTTGTTTTTCTAGGACTGCCCTTTCTCTGTCATTTTTCAAGTTCATTGCATGATGTCTTTTTATTATATCTTCTTAAATCTTTTTAGTACTTGTAGTTGTGTTCTTGTGTTCTCTTTTTTATACTCCGTCCGTGAGAATATTGTGCTCTTTAATTTCTTGATTATACTACCTCCATTGTTTTATAGGTATATTATTTAAATTTTTACATTGTTCTTGAATCCATCAACCTTCTTGGAATCTGTATTCTAAAATTTCCTTCAGTTTCTCTTTTATATGTAGGACATGCTATCATCCTCAAATAGTGAGTTTTACATCTTTCCTTTTACTACCCTTTGTTATTTTATTGCACTAGAACCTCAATATGACATTGAATTGAAACAAATACAGTGACATCCTTGTTGTTTCCTGACTTTAAGAGGAGTATTTTTTTTGAGAGGACATCTCTCATATTTATTGATCAAATGGTTGTTAACAGTTAACAACAATAAAATTCTGTACAGGGGACTCAATGCACAATCATTAATCCACCCCAAGCCTAATTCTCATCAGTCTCTGATCTTCTGAAGCACAACGAACAAGTTCTTACATGGTGAACAAATTCTTTTTTTTTTTTTTTTTTACGTGGTGAACAAATTCTTACATAGTGAATAAGTTCTTACATGGTGAACAGTACAAGGGCAGTCATCACAGAAACCTTCAGTTTTGCTCACACATTATGAACTACAAACAATCAGGTCAGATATGAATATTTGTTTGATTTTTATATTTGATTTATATGTGAATCCCACATTTCTCCCTTATTATTATTATTATTATTATTTTTAATCAAATGCTGAAGTGGTAGGTAGATGCAAGATAAAGGTAGAAAACAGTTTAGTGCTGTAAGAGGGCAAATGTAGGTGATCAGGTGTGTGCCTATAGACTAAGTATTAATCCAAGCTAGACAAGGGCAACAAAACATCCATGGATGCAGAAGATTTCTCTCAAAACAGGGGGGGTGAGGTTCTAAGCCTCACCTCTGTTGATCCCCAAGTTCCCACCTGATGGCCCCCCTGCGACTGTGCCTGTCTTAGGTTGTTCCTCCCTTGAGGAATCTTACCCGTCTCTGGCTAACCAGTCATCTCCCAGGGCCATACAGGGAAATGTAAAGTTGGTAAGTGAGAGAGAAGCCTTATTGTTTGAAAAGGTTAGCTTTTTACTTCTTTGCATATTTATGCCCTGTGGCTTCTATGCCCAGCATTTGTCTTGAGGTATCTTTACCACTTGGAAGAATTATGATACTCGGTAAATTCTATAAGAGGCATGAATTCTATTTAAGCGTTGTAATTAGGAAGGAGGAAGAAAAGCTATAGAAGTAGCAGATGGAAGAAAACATAGGAAGATTGGTTATTTCTTTGACATATCTTCTTGTAGAGTAACTTAAGCATGTATAGGTTTTAAACTACTAATTAAATTGTGCACACACATTAACATAATAGGAATACAGTTACATAACCAAAGCAGACCTACAATTACCAGCCATCTCCAGTGAAACAAAGAAAAGCAGTTAGGCACCCTAAGCATTTGTGAAAACTTATCTATGATATGATGGATATTGTCTAACTGAATTTGAATATTTTGAGAAAAATCAGACAATTTAAAACAACACATTCCTGGGAACTGTTCACATCCCATATGTTCTTTTAACAGTAGATAGTCTGTAGTCTCAAGATTTTGGAGCGCTGCAACTTGCACTTCTCCTAATTCTTGGTTGAGTTCCAACAGTATAGATCCAGTCAAATTCATTATTTTACTGTATGCACAGGCCAACTTAGATATCTCCCCCTTCATTCCAATGGCAATTCCAGAAACCAGTGGGATGAATGCAGCTACAACTGCAACAGCGCCAGGATCTTTGTTGACATTTT
Organism: Manis pentadactyla; assembly: GCF_030020395.1. Classification (NCBI taxonomy): domain Eukaryota; kingdom Metazoa; phylum Chordata; class Mammalia; order Pholidota; family Manidae; genus Manis; species Manis pentadactyla. Next base: position 38,965,234 of record NC_080022.1, on the reverse strand, counting down.
TTGATGATCATCTTCTGGAATGACACTTACAGAGTATGTTGATGTTGGAATTTCTTCATATCGTATCTTATTTTGTTTTCTGGGTAGCCAAATTGGGCTTCGATCCTCTGTACAAACACAAACAGACCCTTTGCCCACACTTTGATATGCCCTTTCTACCATTGTGAAGAACTTATTGGAAGTCACCACACAGGAACTGCTTTTTTTTTTTTTAAGAGGAAGGAATATTATCAGAAAAATGTATTTCCATAGCTGATCATCTGACACCCTTTAAATGATCAAAATTAAGGATATTTAAAGCATGCATTAATCGTTGATTTATAGTTAGTTTTATTTTATCAGGGAGTAATCACCCTTTCTTTTTTTTTTTGTAATCATTAATCTACAATTACATGAAGAATATTATGTTTACTAGGCTCTGCCCTATATCAGGTTCCCCCTATAAACCCCTTTACAGTCACTGTCCATCAGCATAGCAAAATGCTGTAGAATCACTACTTGTCTTCTCTGTGTTGTACAGCCCTCCCTTTTCTCCCACCCCCCCATGCATGCTAATCTTAATACCCTCCTTCTTCTTCCCCCCCTCCCCTTATCCCTACCTACCCACACATCCTCCCCAGTCCCTTTCCCATTGGTACCTGTTAGACCCTTCTTGGGTTCTGTGATTCTGCTGCTGTTTTCTTTTTTTTTTTTTTTTTTTTTTTTTTTTTTGTGAGGGCATCTCTCATATTTATTGATCAAATGGTTGTTAACGACAATAAAATTCTGTATAGGGGAGTCAATGCTCACTGCACAATCATTAATCCACCCCAAGCCTAATTTTCGTCAGTCTCCAATCTTCTGAGGCATAACGAACAAGTTCTTACATGTAGAACAAATTCTTACATAATGAATAAGTTACATAGTGAACAGTACAAGGGCAGTCATCACAGAAACTTTCGGTTTTGCTCATGCATTATGAACTATAAGCAGTCAGTTCAAATATGAATACTCATTTGGTTTTTATACTTGATTTATATGTGGATACCACATTTCTCTCTTTATTATTATTATTTTTAATAAAATGCTGAAGTGGTAGGTAGATACAAGATAAAGGTAGAAAACATAGTGTTGTAAGAGAGCAAATGTAGATGATCACGTGTATGCCTGTAGACTATGTGTTAATCCAAGCTAGACCAGGGCAATAAAACATCCACGTATGCAGAAGATTTCTCTCAGAACAGGGGGGGTGAGGTTCTAAGCCTCACCTCTGTTGATCCCCAATTTCTCACCTGATGGCCCCCCTGCGACTGTGCCTGTCTTAGGTTGTTCCTCCCTTGAGGAATCTTACCTGTCTCTGGCTAACCAGTCATCTTCCGGGGCCATACAGGGAAATGTGAAGTTGGTAAGTGAGAGGGAAGCCTTATTGTTTGAAAAGGTTAGCTTTTTACTTCTTTGCATATTTATGCCCTGTGGCTTCTATGCCCAGCATTTGTCTTGAGGTATCTTTACCACTTGGAAGAATTATGATACTCGGTAAATTTGATATGAGGCACAAATTCTATTTAAGGGTTGTAATTAGGAAGGAAGAAGAAAAGCTATAGAAGTAGCAGGCGGAAGAAAACATGGGAAGATTGATTATTTCTTTGACATATCTTCTTGTAGAGTAACTTCAGCATGTATAGGTTTTAAGCTACTACTTGAATTGCGCACACACATTAACATAATAGGAGTATAGTTACATAACCAAAGCATATCTGTAATTACCAGCCATCTCCAGTGAAACCAAGAAAACCAGTTAGGCACCTTAGGCATTTGTGAAAACTGATCTATGATATGGTGGATATTGTCCAACTGAACTTGAACAGTCTGAGAGAAATCAGACAAATTAAAACAACCCATTCCTGGGGACTGTTCACATCCCTTATGTTCTTTTAACAGTAAATAGTCTGTAGTTGTAAGACTTTGGAGCGCTACAATTTGCACTTCTCCAAATTCTTGGTTGAGTTCCAACAGTATAGATCCAGTCAAATTTGTTGTTTTACTGTATGCACAGGCCAGCTTAGATATCTCCTTCCTCATTCCCATGGCAAGTCCAGGAGCTGGTGGGATGAGTGCATCTACAGCTGTAGCAGTGCGTGGATCTTTGTTGGGGTTTTTTGATGATCATCTTCTGGCATGAGTCTTCCAGAGAGTGCTGATGTTGGAAGTTCTCTTTCATATTGTATCTTAGTTCATTTTCGGGATAGCCCAATTAGGCTTTGATCTTCTGTATAGACGCAAACAGACCCTTTGCCTACACTTTTATATGCCCTTTATACACTTGTGTAGAACTCTTTGGAGGTTACCACACAGGAACTGCCCTTTTTTTTTTTTTTTGCTTTGTTTTTGGTATCACTAATCTACACTTACATGACGAATATTATGTTTACTAGGCTCTCCCCTATACCAGGTCTCCCCTATAAACCCCTTTACAGTCACTGTCCATCAGCATAGCAAAATGTTGTAGAATCACTACTTGCCTTCTCTGTGTTGTACAGCCCTCCCTTTTCTCCTACCCCCACATGCATGTTAATCTTAATACCCCCCTACTTCTGCCCCCCCTTATCCCTCCCTACCCACCCATCCTCCCCAGTCCCTTTCCCTTTGGTGCCTGTTAGTCCATTCTTGAGTTCTGTGATTCTGCTGCTGTTTTGTTCCTTCAGTTTTTCCTTTGTTCTTATATTCCACAGATAAGTGAAATCATTTGGTATTTCTCTTTCTCCGCTTGGCTTGTTTCACTGAGCATAATACCCTCCAGCTCCATCCATGTTGCTGCAAATGATTGGATTTGCCCTTTTCTCATGGCTGAGTAGTATTCCATTGTGTATATGTACCACATCTTCTTTATCCATTCATCTATCGATGGACATTTAGGTTGCTTCCAATTCTTGGCTATTGTAAATAGTGCTGCAATAAACATAGGGGTGCATCTATCTTTCTCAAACTTGATTGCTGCATTCTTAGGGTAAATTCCTAGGAGTGGAATTCCTGGGTCAAATGGTAAGTCTGTTTTGAGCATTTTGATGTACCTCCATACTACTTTCCTCAGTGGTTGAACTAACTTACATTCCCACCAGCAGTGTAGGAGGGTTCCCCTTTCTCCACAGCCTCGCCAACATTTGTTGTTGTTTGTCTTTTGGATGGCAGCCATCCTTACTGGTGTGAGGTGATACCTCATTGTAGTTTTAATTTGCATTTCTCTGATAATTAGCAATGTGGAGCATCTTTTCATGTGTCTGTTGGCCATCTGTATTTCTGTTTTGGAGAACTGTCTGTTCAGTTCCTCTGCCCATTTTTTAATTGGGTTATTTGTTTTTTGTTTGTTGAGGCGTGTGAGCTCCTTATATATTCTGGACGTCAAGCCTTTATCGGATATGTCATTTTCAAATATATTCTCCCATACTGTAGAGATCCTTCTTGTTCTATTGATGGTGTCTTTTGCTGTACAGAAGCTTTTCAGCTTAATATAGTCCCACTTACTCATTTTTGCTGTTGTTTTCCTTGCCTGGGGAGATATGTTCAAGAAGAGGTCACTCATGTTTATGTCTAAGAGGTTTTTGCCTATGTTTTCTTCCAAGAGTTTAATGGTTTCATGACTTACATTCAGGTCTTTGATCCATTTGGAGTTTACTTTTGTATATGGGGTTAGACAATGGTCCAGTTTCATTCTCCTACATGTAGCTGTCCAGTTTTGCCAGCACCACCTGTTGAAGAGACTGTCATTTCGCCATTGTATGTCCATGGCTCCTTTATCAAATATTAATTGACCATATATGTCTGGGTTAATGTCTGGATTCTCTAGTCTGTTCCATTGGTCTGTGGCTCTGCTCTTGTGCCAGTACCAAATTGTCTTGATTACTATGGCTTTATAGTAGAGCTTGAAGTTGGGGAGTGAGATCCCCCTACTTTATTCTTCTTTCTCAGGATTGCTTTGGCTATTCGGGGTCTTTTTTGTTTCCATATGAATTTTTGAATTATTTGTTCCAGTTCATGAAGAATATTGCTGGTAGTTTCATAGGGATTGCATCAAATCTGTATATTGCTTTGGGCAGAATGGCCATTTTGACGATATTAATTCTTCCTAGCCACGAGCATGGGATGGGTTTCCATCTGTTAGTGTCCCCTTTAATTTCTCTTAAGAGTGACTTGTAGTTTTCAGAGTATAAGTCTTTCACTTCTTTGGTTAGGTTTATTCCTAGGTATTTTATTTTTTTTGATGCAATTGTGAATGGAGTTGTGTTCCTGATTTCTCTTTCTGTTGGTTCATTGTTAGTATATAGGAAAGCCACAGATTTCTGTGTGTTGATTTTGTATCCTGCAACTTTGCTGTATTCCGATATCAGTTCTAGCAGTTTTGGGGTGGAGTCTTTAGGGTTTTTAATGTACAGTATCATGTCATCTGCAAATAGTGACAGTTTAACTTCTTTACCAATCTGGATTCCTTGTATTTCTTTATTTTGTCTGATTGCCGTGGCTAGGACCTCCAGTACTATGTTAAATAACAGTGGAGAGAGTGGGCATCCCTGTCTAGTTCCCGATCTCAGAGGAAATGCTTTCAGCTTCTCGCTGTTCAATATAATGTTGGCTGTGGGTTTATCATAGATGGCCTTTATTATGTTGAGGTACTTGCCCTCTATTCCCATTTTGCTGAGAGTTTTTAACATGAATGGATGTTGAACTTTGTCAAATGCTTTTTCAGCATCTATGGAGATGATCATGTGGTTTTTGTCTTTCTTTTTGTTGATGTGGTGGATGATGTTGATGGACTTTCGAATGTTGTACCATCCTTGCATCCCTGGGATGAATCCTACTTGGTCATGGTGTATAATCCTTTTGATGTATTTTTGAATTCAGTTTGCTAATATTTTGTTGAGTATTTTTGCATCTACGTTCATCAGGGATATTGGTCTGTAGTTTTCTTTTTTGGTGGTGTCTTTGCCTGGTTTTGGTATTAGGGTGATGTTAGCTTCATAGAATGAGTTTGGGAGTATCCCCTCCTCCTCTATTTTCTGGAAAACTTTAAGGAGAATGGGTATTATGTCTTCCCTGTATGTCTGATAAAATTCCGAGGTAAATCCATGTGGCCCGGGGGTTTTGTTCTTTGGTAGTTTTTTGATTACCGCTTCAATTTCGTTGCTGGTAATTGGTCTGTTTAGATTTTCTGTTTCTTCCTGGGTCAATCTTGGAAGGTTATATTTTTCTAGGAAGTTGTCCATTTCTCCTAGGTTTCCCAGCTTGTTAGCATATAGGTTTTCATAGTATTCTCCAATAATTCTTTGCATTTCCGTGGGGTCCGTCGTGATTTTTCCTTTCTCGTTTCTGATACTGTTGATTTGTGTTGACTCTCTTTTCTTCTTAATAAGTCTGGCTAGAGGCTTATCTATTTTGTTTATTTTCTCGAAGAACCAGCTCTTGGTTTCATTGATTTTTGCTATTGTTTTATTCTTCTCAATTTTATTTATTTCTTCTCTGATCTTTATTATGTCCCTCCTTCTGCTGACCTTAGGCCTCATCTGTTCTTCTTTTTCCAATTTCGGTAATTGTGACATTAGACCATTCATTTGGGATTGCTCTTCCTTTTTTAAATATGCTTGGATTGCTATATACTTTCCTCTTAAGACTGCTTTAGCTGTGTCCCACAGAAGTTGGGGCTTAGTGTTGTTGTCATTTGTTTCCATATATTGCTGGATCTCCATTTTGATTTGGTCATTGATCCATTGATTATTTAGGAGCGTGTTGTTAAGCCTCCATGTGTTTGTGAGCCTCTTTGCTTTCTTTGTACAGTTTATTTCTAGTTTTATGCCTTTGTGGACTGAAAAGTTGGTTGGTAGGATTTCAATCTTTTGGAATTTTCTGAGGCTCTTTTTGTGGCCTAGTATGTGGTCTATTCTGGAGAATGTTCCATGTGCACTTGAGAAGAATGTATATCCCGCTGCTTTTGGATGTAGAGTTCTATAGATGTCTATTAGGTCCATCTGCTCTACCGTGTTGTTCAGTGCTTCTGTGTCCGTACTTATTTTCTGCCCAGTGGATCTATCCTTTGCGGTGAGTTTTGTGTTGAAGTCTCCTAGAATGAATGCATTGCAGTCTATGTCCCCCTTTAGTTCTGTTAGTATTTGTTTCACATATGCTGGTGCTCCTGTGTTGGGTGCATATATATTTAGAATGGTTATATCCTCTTGTTTGACTGAGCACTTTATCATTATGTGGTGTCCTTCTTTATCTCTTGTTACTTTCTTTGTTTTGAAGTCTATTTTGTCTGATATTAGTACTGCAACCCCTGCTTTCTTCTCACTGTTGTTTGCTTGAAATATGTTTTTCCATCCCTTGACTTTTAGTCTGTACATGTCTTTGGGTTTGAGGTGAGTTTCTTGTAAGCAACATATAGATGGGTCTTGCTTTTTTATCCATTCTGTTACTCTGTGTCTTTTGATTGGTGCATTCAACCCATTAACATTTAGAGTGACTATTGAAAGATATGTACTTATTGCCATTGCAGGCTTTAAATTCGTGGTTACCAAAGGTTCAAGGTTAGCCTCTTTAGTATCTTACTGCCTAACTTAGCTCGCTTATTGAGCTGTTATATACACTGTCTGGAGATTCTTTTCTTCTCTCCCTTCTTGTTCCTCCTCCTCGATCCTTCATATGTTGGGTGTTTTGTGCTGTGCTCTTTCTAGGAGTGCTCCCATCTAGAGCAGTCCCTGTAAGATGTTCTGTAGAGGTGGTTTGTGGAAAGCAAATTCCCTCAGCTTTTGTTTGTCTGGGAATTGTTTAATCCCACCGTCATATTTGAATGATAGTCGTGCTGGATACAGTATCCTTGGTTCAAGGCCCTTCTGTTTCATTGTATTAAATATATCATGCCATTCTCTTCTGGCCTGTAGGGTTTCTGTTGAGAAATCTGATGTTAGCCTGATGGGTTTCCCTTTATAGGTGACCTTTTTCTCTCTAGCTGCCTTTAACACTCTTTCCTTGTCCTTGATCTTTGCCATTTTAATTATTATGTGTCTTGGTGTTGCCCTTCTTGGATCCTTTCTGTTGGGGGTTCTGTGTATTTCCGTGGTCTGTTCGATTACTTCCTCCCCCAGTGTGGGGAAGTTTTCAGCAATTATTTCTTCTAAGATACTTTCCATCTCTTTTCCTCTCTCTTCTTCTTCTGGGACCCCTATAATACGGATATTGTTCCTTTTGGATTGGTCACACAGTTCTCTTAATATTGTTTCATTCCTGGAGATCCTTTTGTCTCTCTCTATGTCAGCTTCTATGCGTTCCTGTTCTCTGATTTCAATTCCATCAATGGCCTCTTGCATTCTGTCCATTCTGCTTATAAACCCTTCCAGTGTTTGTTTCATTTCTGCGATCTCCTTTCTGGCATCTATGATCTCCTTCCGGACTTCATCCTATTTCTCTTGCGTATTTCTCTGCATCTCTGTCAGCATGTTTATGATTCTTATTTTGAATTCTTTTTCAGGAAGACTGGTTAGGTCTGTCTCCTTCTCTGGTGTTGTCTCTGTGATCTTTGTCTGCCTGTAGCTTTGCCTTTTCATGGTGATAGGAATAGTCTGCAGAACTGGGACGAGTGACGGCTGGAAGGACTTCCTTTCTTGTTGTTTTGTGGCCCTCCTCTCCTGGGAGAACAGCGACCTCTAGTGGCTTGTGCTGGGCAGCTGCGCGCAGACAGGGTTTCTGCTTCCTGCCCGGCTGCTATGGAGTTAATCTCCGCTGTTGCTGTGGGCGTGGCCTAGCTCGGGCAGCTGCTCCAAAATGGTGGAGTCGTGTTGGAGCAGGAGCGGCTGGGAGGCTATTTGTCTCCGTAAGGGGCCTCCCTGCTCCCTGCAGCCCAGTGGTTAGAGTGCCCAGAGATCCCGGATTCCCTACCTCTGGATTAAGTGACCTGTCCTGCCCCTTTAAGACTTCCAAAAAGCACCCGCCAAAACAAAACAACGACCACCAAAAAAAAAAGAAGAAAAAAAAATTTTTTAATTAAAAAAAAAAAAAAAGTTTTTAATTTAAAAAAAAAAAAAAAAAAGGTGGTCGCTTGTTTTTCTTTATTCTCCGGTACCAGCCTCAGGCCTCTGCTCACCGGTCTTTCTGCCCTGTTTCCCTAGTATTGGGGTCCCTATCCCTTTAAGACTTCCAAAAAGCACTCGCCAGAACAAAACAGCAAAAAAGCGAAAAAAAAAAAAACTGGTCACGCGCTTTTCTTATGTCCTCTGTCGCCCAGCCTCCAGAGCCCGCTCACTGTTCTTGCTGCCCTGTTTTCCTAGTATCGAGTGCCCTGCACTCTGGCCCGGATGGCTGGGGCTGGGTGTCCGGCAGTCCTGGCTCCGTCTCCCTCCCGCTCTGCCTGCTCTTCTCCCACCGGGAGCTGGGGGGAGGGGCGCTCGGCTCCCGCGGGGCCGGGGCTTGTATCTTACCCCCTTCGCGAGGCGCTGGGTTCTCTCAGGTGCGGATGTGGTCTGGATATTGTCCTGTGTCCTCTGGTCTTTATTCCAGGAAGGGTTGTCTTTGTTATATTTTCATAGATATATGGGGTTTTGGGAGGAGATTTCCGCTGCTCTACTGACGCCGCCGTCTTCCGCCCCTCTCTCCTGCTGTTTTCTTCTTTCAGTTTTTCCTTTGTTCTTATACTCCACAGATGAGTGAAATCATTTGGTATTTCTCTTTCTGCGCTTGGCTTATTTCCCTGAGCATAATACCCTCTAGCTCCATCCATGTTGCTGCAAATGGTAGAATGTGTTGTCTTCTTATGGCTGAGTAATATTCCATTGTGTATATGTACCAAATCTTCTTTATCCATTCATCTACTGATGGACACTTGGGTTGCTTCCAATTCTTGGCTATTGTAAATAGTGCTGCGATAAACATAGGAGTGCATCTGTCTTTTTCAAACTTGAGTGCTGTGTTCTTAGGGTAAATTCCTAGGAGTGGAATACCTGGGTCAAATGGTAAGTTTATTTTGAGCATTTTGAGGAACCTCCATACTGCTTTCCACAATGGTTGAACTAACTTACATTCCCACCAGCAGTGTAGGAGGGTTCCCCTTTCTCCACAGCGTCACCAGCATTCGTTGTTGTCTGTCTTTTGGATGGTAGCCATCCTTACTGGTGTGAGGTGATATCTCATTGTAGTTGTAATTTGCACTTCTCTGATAATTAGCGATGTGGAACATCTTTTCATGTGTCTGTTGGCCATCTGTATTTCTTTTTTGGAGAACTGTCTGTTCAGTTCCTCTGCCCATTTTTTAAGTGGATTGTTTTTGTTTGTTGAGGTGGGTGAGCTCTTTATATATTTTGGATGTCAAGCCTTTATCATGTCATTTTCAAATATATTCTCCAATACTGTAGGGTTCCTTTTTGTTCTATTGATGGTGTCTTTTGCTGTACAGAAGCTTTGCAGCTTAATATAGTCCCACTTGTTCATTTTTGCTGTTGTTTTCCTTGCCTGGGGAGATATGTTCATGAAGAGGTCACTCATGTTTATGTCTAAAAGGTTTCTGCCTATGTTTTTTTCTAAGAGTTTTATGGTTTCATGACTTGAATTCAGGTCTTTGATCCATTTTGAATTTACTTTTGTGTATGGGGTTAGACAATGGTCCAGTTTCATTCTCCTACATGCATCTGTCCAGTTTTGCCAGCACCATCTGTTGAAGAGACTGTCATTTTGCCATTGTATGTCCATGGCTTCTTTATCAAATATTAATTGACCATATATGTTTGGGTTAATGTCTGGAGTCTCTAGTCTGTTCCACTGGTCTCTGGCTCTGTTCTTGTGCCAGTACCAAATTGTCTTGATTACTATGGCTTTGTGGTAGAGCTTGAAGTTGGGGAGTGAGATCCCCCCTACTTTATTCTTCTTTCTCAGGATTGCTTTGGCTCTTCGGGGTCTTTGGTGTTTCCATTTGAATTTTTGAATTATTTGTTCCAGTTCATTGAAGAATGTTGCCGTTAATTTGATAGGGATTGCATCAAATCTGTATATTGCTTTGGGCAGGATGCCCATTTTGACGATATTAATTCTTCCTAGCCATGAGCATCTGATGCGTTTCCATTTGTTAGTGTCCCCTTTAATTTCTCTTAAGAGTGACTTGTAGTTTTCAGGGTATAGGTCTTTTACTTCTTTGGTTAGGTTTCTTCCTAGGAATTTTATTCTTTTTTATGCAGTTGTGAATGGAATTGTTTTCCTGATTTCTCTTTCTCTTGGTTCATTGTTAGTGTATAGGAAAGCTACAGATTTCTGTGTGTTAATTTTGTATCCTGCAACTTTGCTGTATTCTGATATCAGTTCTAGTCATTTTGGAGTGGAGTCTTTAGGGGTTTTATGTACAATATCATATCATCTGCAAATAGTGACAGTTTAACTTCTTCTTTACCAATCTGGATTCCTTGTATTTCTTTGTTTTGTCTGATTGCCATGGCTAGGACCTCCAGTACTATGTTAAATAACAGTGGAGAGAGTGGGCATCCCTGTCTAGTTCCCGATCTCAGAGGAAAAGCTTTCAGCATCTCGCTGTTCAGTATAATGTTGGCTGTGGGTTTATCATATATGGCCTTTATTATGTTGAGGTACTTTCCTTCTATTCCCATTTTGCTGAGAGTTTTTATCATGAATGAATGTTGAATTTTGTCAAATGCTTTTTCAGCATCTTTGGAGATGATCATGTGGTTTTTGTCTTTCTTTTTGTTGATGTGGTGGATGATGTTGATGGATTTTCGAATGTTATACCATCCTTGCATCCCTGGGATGAATCCCATTTGGTCATGGTGTATGATCCTTTTGATATACTTTTGAATTTGGTTTGCTAATATTTTATTGAGTATTTTTGCATCTACATTCATCAGGGATATTGGTCTGTAATTTTCTTCTTTGGTGGGGTCTTTGCCTGGTTTTGGTATTAGGGTGATGTTGGCTTCATAGAATGAGTTTGGGAGTATCCCCTCCTCTTCTATTTTTTGGAAAACTTTAAGGAGAATGGGTATTATGTCCTCTCTGTGTGTCTGATAAAATTCCGAGGTAAATCCGTCTGGCCCGGGTGTTTTGTTCTTCGGTAGTTTTTTGATTATCATTTCAATTTCTTTGCTCGTAATTGGTTTGTTTAACTTTTCTTTTTCTTCCTTGGTCAGTCTTGGAAGGTTGTATTTTTCTAGGAAGTTGTCCATTTCTTCTAGGTTTTCCAGCTTGTTGGCATATAGGTTTTCATAGTAGTCTTTAATAATTCTTTGTATAAAGCTCTTGGTTTCGTTGATTTTTTGCTATTGTTTTATTCTTCTCAATTTTGTTTATTTCTTCTCTGATCTTTATTATGTCCCTCCTTCTGCTGACTTTAGGCCTCATTTGTTCTTCTTTTTCCAGTTTCGATAATTGTGATGTTAGACTATTCATTTGGGATTGTTTTTCCTTCTTTAAGTATGCCTGGATTGCTATATACTTTCCTCTAAAGACTGCTTTTGCTGCGTCCCACAGAAGTCGGGGCTTTGTGTTGTTGTTGTCATTTGTTTCCATATATTGCTGGATCTCCATTTTAATTTGGTCATTGATCCATTGATTATTTAGGAGCATGTTGTTAAGCCTCCATGTGTTTGTGAGCATTTTTGTTTTCTTTGTAGAATTTATTTCTAGTTTTATACCTTTGTGGTCTGAAAAGTTGGTAGAATTTCAATCTTTTTGAATTTACTGAGGCTCTTTTTGTGGGCTAGTATGTGGTCTATTCTGGAGAATGTTCCTTGTGTACTTGAAAAGAATGTATATCCTGTTTGCTTTTGGATGTAGAGTTCTATAGATGTATATTAGGTCCATCTGTTCTACTGTGTTGTTCAGTGCCTCTGTGTCCTTACTTATTTTCTGCCTGGTGGATCTATCGTTTTTTGGTGAGTGGTGTGTTGAAGTCTCCTAAAATGAATGCATTGCAGTCTATTTCCCCCTTTAGTTCTGTTAGTATTTGTTTCACATATGCTGGTGCTCCTGTGTTGGGTGCATACATGTTTAGAATGGTTATATCCTCTTGTTGGACTGAGCCTTTTATCATTATGTAGTGTCCTTTATCTCTTGTTACTTTCTTTGTTTTGAAGTCTATTTTGTCTGATATTAGTACTGCAACCCCTGCTTTCTTCTCTTTGTTGTTTGCTTGAAATATGTTTTTCCATCCCTTGACTTTTAGTCTGTGCATGTCTTTGGGTTTGAGGTGAGTTTCTTGTAAGCAGCATATAGATGGGTCTTGCTTTTTTATCCATTCTGTTACTCTGTGTCTTTTGATTGGTGCATTAAGTCCACTTACATTTAGGGTGACTATTGAGAGATATGTACGTATTGCCATTGCAGGCTTTAAATTCATGGTTACCAAAGGTTCAAGGTTAGCCTCTTTAGTATCTTACTGCCTAACTTAGCTCGTTTATTGAGCTGTTGTATACACTGTCTGGAGATTCTTTTCTTCTCTCCCTTCTTATTCCTCCTCCTCCTTTCTTCATATGTTGGGTGGTTTTTTCTGTGCTCTTTTTAGGAGTGCTCCCATCTAGACCAGTCCCTGTAAGATGCCCTGTAGAGGTGGTGTGTGGGAAGCAAATTCCCTCAGCTTTTGATTGTCTGGGAATTGTTTAATCCCGCCATCATATTTAAATGATAGTCATGCTGGATACAGTATCCTTTGTTCAAGGCCCTTTTGTTTCATTGTATTAAATATATCATGCCATTGTAAGAGGAATATTTCTTACATTTCACTATTAATTATAATTGCTATAAATTTTTAATAGATACCCTTGTAAACACAAAGGAAGTTCTCCTCTATTTCTGGCTTGCGAAGATTAAAATACTTTTTTTTTGAATGGGTGTTGAATTTTTTCAGATGTTTTTCTATTTGTTGTTAATTTAGTATTTCTCACTTAATCTGTAAATATGATGTCTTACATTGTATCTCCTTTTGATGTTGAATCATTTTGCATTCCTAGGATGCACCTTACTTTGTACTGATAAACTATTTGTGTACGTGTGTGTACATATAAATTTATTGCTGGATTTTAATTAGTAATATTTTATTAAAATTTTTTCAATCAATGTTTATAACTGACACAGGGCTATAATTTTCCATTCTCTAATTCTTCTTGCCTCTTTTTAATTTAAGTTTTTAATAGCCTTATAAAATGAGTTGGGTAACTTTCTTTTTCTTTTATTTCACTTAATTTAATCTTTATGAAAATAAGTACATATATGTAATTTAAAAAGTCAACACTACAAAGGTCAAAAATAGTCCCTTTTCCATAAAGAATAAAGTAATAAATAACATTTTGTGAGTCTCTTTTACAACTACTCAGTTCTGCTGTTATGTTACAAAAGCCATAGACAACACCTGATGAATGCACATGGCTCTATCATTATTATTATTATTATTATCATCATTATCATTATTATTATTATAAAAACAAGTTGCAGGCAGGCTTTGGCTCCTGCTCTTGCGGAAATCACTTAATACAATTGACCCTTGAACAGCATGAGCTGAGCTGCATAGGTCCACTTATACAGATTTTTTTCAATAAATGTATTGAAGATTTTGGAGATTTGCAACAATTTGAAAAAAAATTTCTCTTGCTTTATTGGAAGAATATCATATGTGATACATATGACATTAATATATGTGTTAATCAGCTGTTTATGTTATCAGTAAGACTTCCAGTCAACAGTGGGCTATTACTAGTTAATTTTGGGGGAAGTCAAAATTTATACATAGATTTTCAACTACTTTGGGGGTTGGTGTCTCTAACCCCTGGGTTGTTAAGTGTCAAGTGTATTTCTTTTCATTGTTTCCTCTGATCTTGCTTCTATATTTCTAAATAAATTTCTGTACATCTATTCTCTATTCATTTTAGTTTTTGATAGTATTTATTGACCTCATATTATGAAGATGATAATATTCTTTAACACTTCTGCAAAATACAAGCACTTCTCTCTTAATATGTGTATCACTGTTTCAGTTAAATATTCAAGTTTTCTTTATTATGAATAGGTAAATATTAATGCAAAGAGAGTTATGACATATGATTAAGTTTTCCTTTTACAAGTACCCACCTTATGCATTCTGCTAATAGTTGCTTCTTTTTCTATTAAATTAATTTTCAATCACCTATTGCAAATTGCCTCTGATCCCATGAGTCCTTCCCTCAATCCCTGTATCTTTGCTTGGTTGCTTTGGTCTCTACTTCTCTTGTTATATTTCATCATTAACAGATTGGCATTGAAATTTGAAATGAAGGTTCTAAATGCATGTGTGGACAATGCCAGTGGAGAAGCAGTCATTTCATTGGGGAGTCTCCCATATCTATATTTCCAAATCCTTTATCTTTGATTGGGAGTTGGTTATCTCACAGAATTCTCTCATCTGACCATAGATATGTTTCCCTACCAGTATTCTGGATTTTTAATCCAGAACCTCTCCAGAGAATGAGCCCCTAGTTTCCTGTCATGATTGCAAAAGAATAGTCACTTGGGTACTTGGTGTGGAGGGAAGAATTTGAGGACTTAATGTCTCTTTGTAATAAAGACTTTGGACTAAGCCCTGCCTGGCACCCCAACATTCAGAGATACAAAATTTTTCCAGTGTTTTGCATTTCTGGATTCTTTGATATGAATTATTTCTTTACTCTTTAACTTTTTAAGTTGAGTACTTTCAGTCTTCTTTTCTAGTATATGAACTAAGACTTTAGTTTATCTTCTATGTATACTGCTTTTGCTACATGCCACAACTTCTGATATGTAGTGCTGAATTAATCCAATTTCCATCAGTGTTTCTTCTTTGTGACATGAAAAATCAAGAAGAATGTTTTAAAAATTCAAAATATATGAAGGTTTTTAAGACTTCTTATAATAGATTTATAATTTTATGATTTGATAGTCAGAGGATGTGACCAGAATACTAATTATCTGACATTTCTTGAGATTTGTTTTGTGATCACATATACATGGTTTATCATTTATAAGTATTTCTTGTCTACTTGGAAAAAATGTTTTATTCTCTAATTGTCTATATGGGTATATCTTCTTGGAGAGTATTTGCTTTTATGTGGTGACCCTATCCTTAATTTTGCTTTTTCCACAATATGTATTTTCTCTGATATTAATATATCTGAAACAGATTTCCTTTGGTATTTTCATGATACCTTTTTTCTATTCTTTTCCTTTAAAATCTTCTTTATGTTTTAGGCATGTCTCTGGGAAAGAGGGTAAATGTGAATGTTTCTTCCTAATCAATTTGTGAATTTTTCAAGACAGATAAACTAGTCAATTTCCCATTCTTGTGACTACTGATATTTGGAATTATTACTACTATCTTATTTTAAGCTTTCCATGTACACTTTCTCTTTGCTTTTTATCTTCCATCCTATCAAATCTTCTATTTTATTTGGCATGTTTTCTTCATTCTTTTTTCCTTTTACTCATTTAGAATTTACGTATCTTGTTTCCATTATTGTAGTGACTACTCTTGAATTGCCCCATGCTTATTTGATATCAATGCCTTAAGTTAATTAGCATCCCCATCCCTCTCTTCCTTTGGAACCATGCAGGGACCTTGACCTTAGAATACTTTAACTTTGCTTTTGCCTCCCTTCACTTCACCAAGTCCCAAACATATCTGTTATTGCTGACCAGTGTTTCAGTGCAAACTTTTTAGCATCCCTCAAATTTATTATTTTTTTTGTAATACTTTTATGCAGTCAATTTTTAGATTTACCTGTTTTTCTCCCCACCGTGGCTGCTTGCCACTTTGGGGTTCAACTTCTTTTTTCCTCTTAAATTCATCCTTCTGTGAGCTTGCTAGTCGCTCTCTCACTGGGAGTCTGAAATTGCTCAACTCCTTAAACTGTGTGTCTACCCCCATTCTTGGGTGATAGTTACTCTATCGTTTTCTGGCCTCTCATGTTTCTGGTGTTAAGCTGCTAAAATCTAATTTCTGTGTCTTTGTAGGTAATTTATGTTTTTCCTTTCTCTTTTTTTTTTTCATTTTCAGTGTTGTGAGGTTTCATGATAATCTATATCTACATTTTTTTAAATCTTTCTTTGGACTGACTTGTAATTCCTGAATCTGGATATTTGTGTCTTTCATCAGTTCAGGAATATATTCAGCCATTTTCTCTTTAGGTTTTGCCACTGCCAGTTTCTTTTGTCTCTCTTTATAGAACTCATATTAGATGTAGAATTTAATTTTTTCCTTTGTGTCTCTTCATCACATTTTCTATCTTTTGTTAATTTAGTGTGCTGATTTTGGAAATGCCATCTATTCTGCATTTTAACCTTTCTACTGAATTTTAAATTCAATTACTTAAAAAGATTATTTCTAAAAGCTCTATTTAATTTTTTAAGAGACTATTTATGGTCTTTTAAGAATATTGTGCTTTGTCCTGTTCTCATATGTTTGAAACATCCTTTTAATTTTTCTGGCTACTTAAAAAATGCTTTCTTTATAGTTCACCAAACAGTTTTATGGCCGGATTTTCTTTGTGGCCTTATTCAGTTATATATTCTCTGGCTGATTCTTTTAGTGTGGATTGTTTCTTTTGATGTTTTTAAATTTGTGTGAAAATTTAAACTCTGCAGGACTTTATGGAAATCCTGTGTTCCTGGGATGAAAATGTATACATTAAAAACAGTTCTTTTGTTGTTTTTACCTGGTAGCCCAGGGATGTCTGCTGTAACTAAATTTGTTTTAAACTCTTGACCTGGGTTCTTAAGACTAAGCTAGTAGTATAAATTCAAGTCCAAACTCTGGCCCATGTTTAAAAGTTATTTTTCCTCCCCAAAGCCAGGAATAGATAGGCATGCTTCTTTGTCATCTCCTATTGCTGATGGATTTCATTCTTTTTAGACCATAGTTCCATGAATACTGTATCATTGTGAGAATCCTAGACATATAAAGCCATCTCATTTCAAAAATTCTGCCTCATGCAGATTCAAGGCCTCATTTGTCATCCTTGTATTTATATTAAAATACAAGTTTTTTGATACCAAGACCAATAAAATAACCTGCCTTCTGCATCTCTGTTTTTTGGGCATCTGTGGATTTCTTTTTATTTATTTATTTTTACTTCATGTAAATAATGTTCTCATGGATTCTAGGAGTTTGCAGAAGGTTATCCAAGGCAGGTTATTTCAAGCCCACACACACACAGAAAATAATTTATGCACATAGAGATGATATTCATGCAGACTGTTGTGGTACTTGGGGGAACATTTGGAGGATGACCATATGAAGCTTGGTGAAAAACCCAATGCATAATTTAAATATTAAACAACAATTGTGGAGAGGATACCAATGCTGAATTTATTTTTTAAATCTTCAAATTTTAATTGAAACCCTTCAGTTTGTGTCTGTGGACATACCATTTTTATGAGGTTTTTATTTCTGAAATGAATACCTGTAATTCCTGAAGAAGACTTTTCAGTGATGACCTCTTCAAAATATTAATAGTCACCATCAGTGAGAAACTGCTCACAATAAAGTGATGAACAATTCCAAACTTCTCAAATACTTAGTTCATATGAAATTGTATTTAAAGAATCTAACAGTTCTCCCTTTCCTTTCAGTCATAATTGCAATGTTGAAATTTCTTGTGAAAATCAAAGGTCTTTCAAATATAATCAAACTCTTAGTGAAATATGTTAAGATAATGAAATATTTAAAAATAATCCTGGCCTCATTTTCAGAATGTGCATGGCTATTTGGAATAGTCCCTGGGACTAGCTTGGCCAACATGAAATGAGAAATTTACTAATGATTGGACAAAAGCACTGGCTCTATGGGAAGACATATATGTGATGCCATTGCCATGCACAGCATGCAGGTTACTTACTGTACCCCCAACCAATTAGACTACTCCTTGGCTTACACCTGGAAAGGACCTTGCCCTCCTCCCTAGCACCATGAGCCCCTAGGTCAGGATGGGCGGTGCTCCAGGCTTCACACACAGCTGCCTTGAGAAGCTAGAACCCATTCTCAGCCTGCCAATGTGCTGCCGATCACTATTTGCAAATCCTGTCTAGAGCACCAACTGCTGAAACAAGAAACCTGGGTTAAAAAAATTTAATAAGAAATAAAGGAAGAAAGGCAGGAAAAAGTTGTAATAAATCCTGTTTTATTAAAGATAAGAAAAAAGGCTCACTAAAAATTGAGCACCTATTCTGAGCTAGGTGTACTGTGTGAGGTGATTTACTTCTATAATCTCACAGATTCTTACAAGTTTGTTAGATGTAAATAATATCAAAAAAGAATTGCCCAAGCTCACTGAATTAGTGGGGAACCGGGTTTCAGTTCAGTATCTGTCTAGAACATCCATGATCTTATTCTCTTGAGTCAACAGAATTGGTTCAAATTCTTATTAGTTTTGTGATCTTAATTTACTTAATCTCAGTATCAGTAGCCTCATCCATAAATCAGAGGTAATAAAAAGTCCCTGTCTAAAAAGTTCATTATCCTCAAAACAAATGAGATAATACATCATATATCAGAGTATCTGACTGGGAGTGAGGCCCAAGCATCAGTAGTTTATAAAAGCTCTCCAGGTGAGTCTAATATACAAGCAGGTGATTCTAATACACAAAACACTGAGACATGAACAAGTGCTTAACTCAGAATTTGATGCATAGAAAGTATTCAGAAGTTGTTAGCTATTATTATAGTTATTACCATAACCTCTGTGGATTCCATTTCTTGTAATGTAATTTGCATAAATAATGGACAATTAAATGTAAAATATAAAAAGACAAGATTTCCTGTACTGCCTACTTTCAAATACCTTTGATTCTCACAACTACAGGTTACCTTGCTAAATAAGCTCAAAAACATTAAAAAAAAAACATCAGTTGGGAATGGCAAGATATGGTGTTCTTGTTGTATGTAGTGTCATAGAGAAAGTATAATCTTTATAGTCAGAACAGCAAAGATTTAAGTCCTAGCTCTAACAGTTAATAGTTCTGGGAGTTTTGGGGGGCCAAACCAGTTAGCCTTTATTAGCTTCAATTTCCTCATGTCCAATACTGGGCTAAAATAAACAGCTTTCATTTATGGATGGAGTGGTTAAATAATACAGCATTTTTAAAACATCTGGAAAAATTTCCTGGCATATAGTAGGATTTTAATAATCAATAAATGTTTCACTGTCACTTTTCTTTATTCTAGCTTCACATATGTACATACTACTACCCATACATTTAGCATTAATCGAGACCCTGAAAGTGTAGTATGACTTCCAGGTTCACTGGAAATGGATGTGACTCCTGGAATCTCAGAAGTAAAAAGGGGATTAAACCCTGTGAGGCTCAAAGGCCATTTGTCCCCTTGATATTGATTTTCCTAAATCAGACAGTAGCCAAGACCTTGGGAGAAGTAATTGAACTGACAACAGGCAGGTCCAGGTTATTAATAATGGATCAGCTTTGGACATTCTTGATGACTTAATTTAATGACAGAAGGGAGGTCTGAAACTGAAATGCCTGAAGATGGGGTCAGTGGCTGGGTCCCTGAGAAGAAAGGAAAACACAAGTCCTTCATAAGAGCTTATTTCATAGAACAAAGCTGTAGTCCCAAATATGAGGCCAGCGGAAATAGGCTGGATTTTCTTTTTTTAAGAAAAAAATTTTTTAAGCTTAAAACACTGCCATTATATTTATTTTTGACCTAACTTTGGGAAACAGGTTTGGTTAGATTTATGGAATTTTGGAACCTTAGTGAGTAACTCAAAGGTAGAGATTATGGACTCTTACTTACCTTTTTTATCTCCTGGATTCAAATATCAACTTTCCATCTATTAATGACTTTGGACAAGTTAGTTAAACTCTTTGAGCCTCAATTAATACATCTTTAAAATGGAGATGTTATCTGTATTATAGTTATAGGAAAATATTAAAACATTTTAAAAAGTGTATAAGATTCCTGGCACTTAATATTATATAATACCTCATACACTAAATATTTGTTTAATAAAATTATATGTGAATTTTGATGCTTCACTCTCTTTCACTGCCTCTGGATAGAAAAGTTAGCCTACGGGGACTTCTTGAAAGTTTTCCCCTTTTGCCGACTGTTCTGGCCGCCCTCGCCCTGGTGCTCATCCTCTCTCCTTTGGCCTATTTCAGTGGTCACTGAGTTCCTTTTAACCCCAATTCTCTTCTCTTTCCCAGTCTCTTCTGTTCACTTATTACAAAATTGTTTACTAAAACGAGGCTGTATTATCCTCTGGAAAGAGCTTTAGTAATCTAGAACATCCCACTCCTCCATTTTAAAGGTAGGACCCAGAGGGAGGAAGGGATGAACACAAAGTCCTGCCCCTGTAAGTTGATGCTCAGTTTAGGGTGAGCCCAGTACCCCTGATCCCTAGCAGAGAATAACGAGAAGGATGCAAAAGAGGACATATATCCTCTAGGTCTAGTCAAAGAGATGCCGAGCAGTTGCAGAATTTTTTCACATCAGTTTTCACTCAGTTACTATGTTTAGTTTTGCTGAACTTCAAACACACTGCTGTTACTCTAATGATAATATTATTCATTTCCATGCATATTCTAGATCAACCTGAAGAAAAGGTACAATTAATAATGATAGCTAAAACTTATATAGCATACACTATATACCAAGTATGGTTCCAAATACGGTTAATATATTAATTTATTTAATACTCAACAATAACCTAGGTACTATTATTATTATTCCCATTTTTCAGATAAGGAAACTGAGGCACAGAAAGCTTTAGTGGCTTGGCAAGGTCACACAGCTTGAGAATCATTTACTGGGAATTAAAACTCAGACTTCCAGTTTCTGGAATCTGTGCTATTAACAACTATGCTAAGCTAGTGCAAACGCAGAATTTCTGTGGGCACCATGTATCCTCACTATGCTATTGGTAGCTAGTCCATATGGCTTCCTTTAATCCCATTTATTGTTTCTGGTCCTGATTATCAGGAAGTCGCAACTTAATAGTCTCTTGATAAACTTCTCCCTCTTTGTTTTACAGAGAGTCATTTTCAACATTGTTAACTTCAGCAAAACCAAGAGCCTTTATAGAGATGGGATGGCCCCTATGGTGAAATCCACCAGCAGACCAAAATGGTAAGTGACCCACAGAATGGGATCTCCTGGTTGGAGAATCTGACCCAGGGTTCAGATTTATCTGCTGTATGGCTAGGGCTTAGCTTCACTGGCATTAACAGGAGTAAGATGAGTTTCTGGATCGCCATTGCCTAGGCCTTAGGTGTACTGCTCATTGAAAATGTTGGATAGGGAGCATCGTCCCACATTTGAAGTGGCCAGCATTCTGTCAAGAGGGAAGGTACATCTGCTTAGCTGTTAAACTTCCTGTCCTGTTTGCCTTTCATCATGATATCTGCGGAAGCCTAATTTAAGTTACCACTATAATTGTTTGTAGCCTGAGCATAGATGATGTGTGGTAACCTAGTAAGACATTGGGAGCTATAGTTTTGTAGATTTCCTTTGCTTGGCTTGGCTTTTGTTGTGTTTTTATATAGATATTATCTGTTTCTGTGGATGAAAGTTCTGTTTGTCCCATCGATATAGTGAGGGTGAGGAGAGTTTAATATGATTGCCTAATAATAGTAAAAATTATGATCATCATAATGATAATAACTACTCTCACCTGCTGAGAGACCATTCTTTGTCATATACTTTATATTAGTTGTTACTATTCTCATAACAATTTTGCAAGGGAGATTTTAAATATCCTTATGTTATAGTTAAAGAATGTTAAATTAAATGATTTTCTCAAGACCACAGATAGTAAGGAGGGGGGGGACAGTGCTATTTTGATTACCCCACGCTGCCATTCAAGCCAATTAATTTTCTCATCCATCTATTCATTTATTCAGTCAACTAACGCTGATTGAATGCGCCAAAATGAAAGTTTTAAAGATAGAACCAAGTGTTATTCATCTATCACACAGTAGGTGTTAAGTGAATGCTTGTTGAACTGAACTGAATTTGTTATAAGAATTTACATGTAAAATGCCTGCACTTGCTAAGTGCTCAATAAATGTCATCTGTTATTAATAGTATGTAAAACACTATACAAATGAAAGGATTGTTAATATTATTCCAGCTTTGATACCTGTTCAAATTTTAATGACTTGTGAGAAGATTCTTTCCAAATGTCTGTATTTATAGAAAACTAGCAATTCATAAATATTGAATTGTGCTTTTATCTACACATGATACTTGATGATTTTCCATAAATGCTGGGCTGAGAAGCACAGGTTTGTAAAAGTGTAAGCATTTGTTAATGATAATGAAAACTGTTTATTAAAAGATAAAAATATCTTCCTGGGCCTGTTTTTTTTAGCTCTCCTGTATCAAGTCAACTATACTGCTGTTCCTTGATCTCCTTTTGACAGTGGGATCTGGGCCAAGGGATAGTCCTTGCTTTGAGTCTCTCAGCTCAGCTCACTGGATAATAATAGAGCACATCTCTCTGTTAACAGGTGTATCTGTAGAAATGTACTTCAAACCTTGCAAACAAAAGGATGTGACTGTTGATCTGATCATGAGGACCTTCCAAATAGCATCGTACTTCTTTTACCAGGCTCTGTGTTGTGATGTTACACAGCAGCCATCATTACCATTTCTCTTTCCCAACTGCTAAGTTCTGGAGTCTTCTCTTTTTTGTGTGCTTTTGAAAATCCTAAAGCCTAATTATTTCATTTTGTTTTGTTTCTCATGCATTATCATTTGGGTCTTCTCTGTCTGGGCTCTTGACAAGATTTTGAAATATTAATGAGTCCTTTAATTTATATTATAATGCCTTAGAATTAAGTTCCTTCCCCTGTTGAGAGGTTCTTAGCAGCAGCTATGAACAGTCATTGTGCTTCTCTAATGGTCTGAAAAGAGTTTAAAGTTTCAAAACTGAGTTTGTTGTAGTTCATCAAGGCAATAAGGCACATTGTACCTGAGTAAATCAAGTTGTTGGTATTTTTTACTTTGCTGTCCCCAAACCTTGGATGCAAACCTACTCACATTCCTTCATGGTCCCCTTTCCTCAAGCCAGATGTTTAGGTATTTGTTGACTTAACAGGACTTTATTGAGCATCTTAATGTACCATGCACTATTCTAGATATTGGGGATATAGTATGAATATGACAGAAAAGATCTGTTCCCAAAGGGAACTTTCATTTTACAATTTTATTAACTAATCTGTACAGGCCATAGTTGTTATTCTCCTTGGTACTGGCTGCTTCTGAGGATTCTTCCTGCCCCCCTTGGTACATTCAGCCTAGGATTTTCTTCTATTCCTTTGTAGATTACCTGTACCAATACCTATCTTCCAGCATCATAGTCCTGAATGTTTCCAGAGGTGTAGGTAACTGGCTCTCAGAATATTACATTTTACTGGTTCTGAGAAGTCTATCACAATTTAGGATTCTAGACAATGGCCTGACTCAACTGACAAATACCTTACAAATCCCAGGATTAGAATATCTCTTTTGGTGTCTTCCTAATTTCAGCTTCCCTAATACCAAGTCAACCAAAATAAAAGAAGTTTCTGATACTTTCTTGTCTAGGAGCTTTACCTCCTCAATATTTCAGGTAAGCCTTGGAAAAAGTCTTACCTTCTGTCAAATATAAAAAATCCTAAATTTCCTGGATGAAATATGTACCAAATTGGTTAATAAACTTTCTTCACCCTTTCAAGGTGAAAAAGGCACTTTTTTTCACCTCTGTTACAGGGAGTGCGCCTGATGCCAAGCAAAGATGCCTTCAGGCCTTAGTCTGGGTCTGGTAATCAATTAGTTGTGGGAAGTAAATGAGCAAAGGAAGCAACTTACAAGCCATTACATAAATATATGGCCACTCAAGGCTGTTCTGCCTTGAGGAGATAAAGTCAGACTGTCTAACAACAAAATGGAGCAGTTGAAATATTCAGTTTTCTGCCTGTTTTAGTTCACCCTAATTCTGTTTCTGTATTCACCTTCAGAAGGATTTTTGGTTGTTAGACCTCCAGTTTCTGCAACCATAACTCATTAATATTTTTACTGTTGTCCAAGGATGAAATCACTATATGCTAGGCACTGCAGGCAACTGGCCTTATGAGACAGCCAATATCTGTATCCTCACCTATGCTGAAACCGAGCTTAGGATATTGGCACAACTGATAAGTAGTAGCAGCATTAGTCAGAAGCCTCAGGACCCCATGGTCACTGGCCCTCCCATATTCCTTACATGTGGAAGATGGGGTCGGGGAGCACAGAGAAGCAGGGAGTAGCGTTTGAAATAACTTCTCTGTTACTTGTGGCCTGTGGTGGATCTGAAATAACTTTTTTGACTTGTCCCATGGCAGCAAATGGAGGAAATTGGATGAAATCTTTGAGGTGACTTCCATTTAACACAATTTTATTGAGTACCTAACTTTATGTTAGGTTTGGGGGTGATAATATGAATCTGATCTGGATTATATCTTTAAAATTTTATTTTTTAGAGGTTGAAATGAAACCCAAACATAAGTAGGTACAATATAAGGGGCACTGTGCTAAGAACCATTAGGGAGTTCTGTGAAGTGTGTATGGGAGCAGAGAAAAGGAAAAAATGATACTGATAGGGCCTTGGGGAGAAAAGGAGAAGCTTTTTGGGCAGGTGGTATTTCAGCTGTATCTCAAGTTTATGGGACATGAGCAGAAGTAGGAGGAGAATGGCTTTCCACATGGGAGATGGAACATGGTGAGCCATGGTGCCTCTTCTATGAACCTCAACTTCCTCACTGTAAAAAGTGCATAATAATACTTGAGATCACAAGAAATCAATGTGAAATGTGAAATTCATGTATCTTATTAATTCAGTACATTTTCTGACCATTTCTTTTCCCCCTGCTCACTCAAGATGGAGTGGAATAGCATCATTTCTTCTCTTCTTCTTCCTTCTTTCCTCCTTCCCTCCCTCCCTTCTTTCCTTCTTTCCTTCCTTCCTCTTTTCCTCCTGCCTGTCAATAAATCTTTACTGAGTAGTTACAGTGGACCAAAGATTATGCAAAGTTTTAGAGCAAAACAGTGAGAGATATGATTACTTTTTTCATGGAGTTCATAGACTATTGCGCTAGACACTAAATATGTACCTTTAGGAAACTGTGATAACTATTACAACAGGGGAATTCAGCATGCTGTGGAAACTATTCAGCTTGCAAGACCTAGTCGGCTCCAAGGGTAAGAGCCCTTCCTTAGGTGTGTTATTTATGCTGAGAGCTGAAAGAGGAATAGGAATTAGATCATATCAGGTGCGGATATGTGTGAAGTAACAGAATATGTCTGAAGGACAAGAAGATGGGGGAACATTACAGCTTTGATAAGCAAAGGCCAGTGTGATTGGAACATGAAATTCTAAGGAGAAGGTGAGTGGAGGGGTGGGTAGGAGTGAAACCGAGGTAAGCCTTGTAAGCCAAGCTAAGGAGTTGGATAATTCTGAGAACAATGTGAAAAAACTGAAGGTATTAAGCAGGAACAGGATATAATCACATTGGCACTTTAGAAAGATCAGTCTTGTTGAATAGAGAGTATCACGGGGAGGAGGAGGATTGGCTTTTTGCATTACCTGGGGCTAGAGCTGATGATGAATTAGGGTGCTTACAGTAGTGATGAAAACAAGTGGATAGATTTGAGATTAACAAGATGGAATCAACTTAATTTTATGATTGATGAGATGTGGAGGGTAAGAGAAAGGAAGGAGTTCTGGGATACTTCCAGGTTTTCTGTCACAGGCCAAAGAAGGGATGGTGGTGCCTTTCGCTGAAGATATGGACCACAGTATCTGGCAGCCTGGAAGTGTCACTGGGCACAGACAAGAGCCAAGCCTTCCCAAAGCCTGTTCTTACTAAGCAAATGGCCAGGAAAAGGAGCAGCCTGGTAAGATAGAAAACTTTGATACAATAATCGCCTACTCTAGCCAAACACTTTGCTATAAAGTTGCCCTCTTCTACCCTCGCCACCAAAGGAGTGGGGAGCCTAGACTTCCATCTTTGCCGCAACCTCCCATAAGGAGGTGTTAAAGAATAATAAAGAACAGGGACTTTGATTCCTGCTAATCAGTAATGAATCCTTCCCTCCACTCCATGATGTCAGACCAAACGAGGAGTGTGAGCTTCTCCCACCCACTCAGGGATGGGGTCAGTATCAGAGTGCAGGGGACAGGGGAAAGAATAAGTGAACGTGAGGATGGAATAAATAGAAGTTACCCAATATGAACAATAGAGAAAAACAAATAGACTAAAAAGAAAAATGAACAGTATCTCAGGGACCTACGGGATGATGAATCTAACATTCATATCATTAGGATTCCAGAGGAATCCAGAGGAGAAAGAGAGTAGGACTGAAAAATGTGTTTGAAATGGATGAAATCTTCTCAGATTTGGGAAAACACAAAACCCACAGGTTTGAAAGACTGAGTGAAGCCCAAACAGGAGATACTGATGGAAATCCATGCCAAGAAATATCATAGTCAAACTTGTGAAAACTAAGGACAAAGAAAGAATCTTTAAAGCAGTGAGAGGAAAACACCTTACTTATAGGGGAAAAAAATTAAATACAACAGCTTTTACATCAGAAACTTTGGAGGCCAGTGGGAAGTGGCACAATGCTTTTCAAATGCTGAAAGAACTGTCAACCCAGAAGCCATATCCAGCAAAAATATACTTCAAAAGTCAAGACATTCTAGATAAAGGAAAAGCTAAGAGCATTTTTCAACAGCAGACTTACTCTAAAAGAGTGGGTAAAGAAGGTTCTTAAAATAGAAAAGAAATGATAAAACAAGGACTCTTGGAGTATCAGAAAGGAAGAAACAACAGAAAGAGTAAAAATGTGGGTAAATAAAATTTCCTTTTTCTTATTGTTTCCTAAACTATGTTTGATATGGAAGCAGTAATTATAATATTGTCTGGTATGATCTTTCATGTAAGCAGAGGAAGTATTGAACACCATTATCTTATAGGTGGAGAATTAAAGGGACTTACAAGGAAGTAGAGTTTCTACACTTTGCTCAAACTGGTAAATGTTACCAGTAGATTGTAAAAAGTATGTGTGTATGGGGAGAGGGGCGGAAGATGGCGGCGTGAGTACAGCAGCGGAAATCTCCTCCCAAAACAACATATATCTATGAAAATATAACAAAGACAACCCTTCCTAGAATAAAGATCAGAGGACACAGGACAATATCCAGACCACATCCACACCTGAGAGAACCCAGCGCCTCGCGAAGGGGGTAAGATACAAGCCCCGGCCCCGCGGGAGCCGAGCGCCCCTCCCCCCAGCTCCCGGCGGGAGAAGAATAGGCAGAGCGGGAGGGAGACGGAGCACAGGACTGCCGAACACCCAGCCCCAGCCATCCGGGCCAGAGTGCAGGGCGCTTGATACTAGGAACACAGGGCAGCAAGAACAGTGAGCAGGCACTGGAGGCTGGGCGACAGAGGACATAAGAAAAGCGCGCGACCATTTTTTTTTTTTTTGCTTTTTTGCTGTTTTGTTTTGGCGAGTGCTTTTTGGAAATCTTAAAGGGACAGGGACCCCAATACTAGGGAAACAGGGCAGAAAGACCGGTGAGCAGAGGCCTGAGGCTGGCACCGGAGAATAAAGAAAAACGAACAACCACCTTTTTTTTTTTAAAAAAAGAAAAATTTTTTTTTTTTTAATTAAAAAAATTTTTTTTCTTGTTTTTTTTTTTTATGGTCGTTGTTTTGTTTTGGCGGGTGCTTTTTGGAAGTCTTAAAGGGGCAGGGCGGGTCACTTAAATCCAGAGGTAGGGAATCCGGGATCTCTGGGCACTCTAACCCCTGGGCTGCAGGGAGCAGGGAGGCCCCTTACGGAGATAAATAGCCTCCCAGCAGCTCCTGCTCCAACGTGACTCCACCATTTTGGAGTAGCTGCCCGAGCCAGGCCACGCCCACAGCAACAGCGGAGATTAACTCCATAGCAGCCGGGAAGGAAGCAGAAACCCTGTCTGCGCGCACCTGCCCAGCACAAGCCACTAGAGGCCGCTGTTCTCCCAGAAGAGGAGGGCCACAAACCAACAAGAAAGGAAGTCCTTCCAGCCGTCACTCGTCCCAGTTCTGCAGACTATTCCTATCACCATGAAAAGGCAAAGCTACAGGCAGACAAAGATCACAGAGACAACACCAGAGAAGGAGACAGACCTAACCAGTCTTCCTGACAAAGAATTCAAAATAAGAATCATAAACATGCTGACAGAGATGCAGAGAAATACGCAAGAAAAATGGGATGAAATCCGGAAAGAGATCACAGATGCCAGAAAGGAGATCGCAGAAATGAAACAAACTCTGGAAGGGTTTATAAGCAGAATGGATAGAATGCAAGAGGCCATTGATGGAATTGAAATCAGAGAACAGGAACGCATAGAAGCTGACATAGAGAGAGACAAAAGGATCTCCAGGAATGAAACAATATTAAGAGAACTGTGTGACCAATCTAAAAGGAACAATATCCGTATTATAGGGGTCCCAGAAGAAGAAGAGAGAGGAAAAGAGATGGAAAGTATCTTAGAAGAAATAATTGCTGAAAACTTCCCCACACTGGGGGAGGAAGTAATCGAACAGACCACGGAAATACACAGAACCCCCAACAGAAAGGATCCAAGAAGGGCAACACCAAGACACATAATAATTAAAATGGCAAAGATTAAGGACAAGGAAAGAGTGTTAAAGGCAGCTAGAGAGAAAAAGGTCACCTATAAAGGGAAACCCATCAGGCTAACGTCAGATTTCTCAACAGAAACCCTACAGGCCAGAAGAGAATGGCATGATATATTTAATACAATGAAACAGAAGGGCCTTGAACCAAGGATACTGTATCCAGCACGACTATCATTCAAATATGACGGTGGGATTAAACAATTCCCAGACAAACAAAAGCTGAGGGAATTTGCTTTCCACAAACCACCTCTACAGAATATCTTACAGGGACTGCTCTAGATGGGAGCACTCCTAGAAGGAGCACAGCACAAAACACCCAACATATGAAGAATCAAGGAGGAGGAACAAGAAGGGAGAGAAGAAAAGAATCTCCAGACAGTGTATATAACAGCTCAATAAGCGAGCTAAGTTAGGCAGTAAGATACTAAAGAGGCTAACCTTGAACCTTTGGTAACCACGAATTTAAAGCCTGCAATGGCAATAAGTACATATCTTTCAATAGTCACCCTAAATGTTAATGGGTTGAATGCACCAATCAAAAGACACAGAGTAACAGAATGGATAAAAAAGCAAGACCCATCTATATGCTGCTTACAAGAAACTCACCTCAAACCCAAAGACATGTACAGACTAAAAGTCAAGGGATGGAAAAACATATTTCAAGCAAACAACAGTGAGAAGAAAGCAGGGGTTGCAGTACTAATATCAGACAAAATAGACTTCAAAACAAAGAAAGTAACAAGAGATAAAGAAGGACACTACATAATGATAAAGGGCTCAGTCAAACAAGAGGATATAACCATGCTAAATATATATGCACCCAACACAGGAGGACCAGCATATGTGAAACAAATACTAACAGAACTAAAGGGGGATATAGACTGCAATGCATTCATTCTAGGAGACTTCAACACACCACTCACCCCAAAGGATAGATCCACTGGGCAGAAAATAAGTAAGGACACGGAAGCACTGAACAACACAGTAGAGCAGATGGACCTAATAGACATCTATAGAACTCTACATCCAAAAGCATCGGGATATACATTCTTCTCAAGTGCACATGGAACATTCTCCAGAATAGACCACATACTAGGCCACAAAAAGAGCCTCAGAAAATTCCAAAAAATTGAAATCCTACCAACCAACTTTTCAGACCACAAAGGCATAAAACTAGAAATAAACTGTACAAAGAAAGCAAAGAGGCTCACAAACACATGGAGGCTTAACAACACGCTCCTAAATAATCAATGGATCAATGACCAAATCAAAATGGAGATCCAGCAATATATGGAAACAAATGACAACAACAACACTAAGCCCCAACTTCTGTGGGACACAGCAAAAGCAGTCTTAAGAGGAAAGTATATAGCAATCCAAGCATATTTAAAAAAGGAAGAGCAATCCCAAATGAATGGTCTAATGTCACAATTATCGAAATTGGAAAAAGAAGAACAGATGAGGCCTAAGGTCAGCAGAAGGAGGGACATAATAAAGATCAGAGAAGAAATAAATAAAATTGAGAAGAATAAAACAATAGCAAAAATCAATGAAACCAAGAGCTGGTTCTTCGAGAAAATAAACAAAATAGATAAGCCTCTAGCCAGACTTATTAAGAAGAAAAGAGAGTCAACACAAATCAACAGTATCAGAAACGAGAAAGGAAAAATCACGACGGACCCCACGGAAATGCAAAGAATTATTGGAGAATACTATGAAAACCTATATGCTAACAAGCTGGGAAACCTAGGAGAAATGGACAACTTCCTAGAAAAATATAACCTTCCAAGATTGACCCAGGAAGAAACAGAAAATCTAAACAGACCAATTACCAGCAACGAAATTGAAGCGGTAATCAAAAAACTACCAAAGAACAAAACCCCCGGGCCACATGGATTTACCTCGGAATTTTATCAGACATACAGGGAAGACATAATACCCATTCTCCTTAAAGTTTTCCAGAAAATAGAGGAGGAGGGGATACTCCCAAACTCATTCTATGAAGCTAACATCACCCTAATACCAAAACCAGGCAAAGACACCACCAAAAAAGAAAACTACAGACCAATATCCCTGATGAACGTAGATGCAAAAATACTCAACAAAATATTAGCAAACCGAATTCAAAAATACATCAAAAGGATCATACACCATGACCAAGTGGGATTCATCCCAGGGATGCAAGGATGGTACAACATTCGAAAGTCCATCAACATCATCCACCACATCAACAAAAAGAAAGACAAAAACCACATGATCATCTCCATAGATGCTGAAAAAGCATTTGACAAAGTTCAACATCCATTCATGTTAAAAACTCTCAGCAAAATGGGAATAGAGGGCAAGTACCTCAACATAATAAAGGCCATCTATGATAAACCCACAGCCAACATTATATTGAACAGCGAGAAGCTGAAAGCATTTCCGCTGAGATCGGGAACTAGACAGGGATGCCCACTCTCTCCACTGTTATTTAACATAGTACTGGAGGTCCTAGCCACGGCAATCAGACAAAATAAAGAGATACAAGGAATCCAGATTGGTAAAGAAGAAGTTAAACTGTCACTATTTGCAGATGACATGATACTGTACATAAAAAACCCTAAAGACTCCACCCCAAAACTACTAGAACTGATATCGGAATACAGCAAAGTTGCAGGATACAAAATCAACACACAGAAATCTGTGGCTTTCCTATATACTAACAATGAACCAACAGAAAGAGAAATCAGGAAAACAACTCGATTCACAATTGCATCAAAAAAAATAAAATACCTAGGAATAAACCTAACCAAAGAAGTGAAAGACTTATACTCTGAAAACTACAAGTCACTCTTAAGAGAAATTAAAGGGGACACTAACAGATGGAAACTCATCCCATGCTCGTGGCTAGGAAGAATTAATATCGTCAAAATGGCCATCCTGCCCAAAGCAATATACAGATTTGATGCAATCCCTATGAAACTACCAGCAACATTCTTCAATGAACTGGAACAAATAATTCAAAAATTCATATGGAAACACAAAAGACCCCGAATAGCCAAAGCAATCCTGAGAAAGAAGAATAAAGTAGGGGGGATCTCACTCCCCAACTTCAAGCTCTACTATAAAGCCATAGTAATCAAGACAATTTGGTACTGGCACAAGAGCAGAGCCACAGACCAATGGAACAGACTAGAGAATCCAGACATTAACCCAGACATATATGGTCAATTAATATTTGATAAAGGAGCCATGGACATACAATGGCGAAATGACAGTCTCTTCAACAGGTGGTGCTGGCAAAACTGGACAGCTACATGTAGGAGAATGAAACTGGACCATTGTCTAACCCCATATACAAAAGTAAACTCAAAATGGATCAAAGACCTGAATGTAAGCCATGAAACCATTAAACTCTTGGAAGAAAACATAGGCACAAACCTCTTAGACATAAACATGAGTGACCTCTTCTTGAACATATCTCCCCGGGCAAGGAAAACAACAGCAAAAATGAGTAAGTGGGACTATATTAAGCTGAAAAGCTTCTGTACAGCAAAAGACACCATCAATAGAACAAGAAGGATCCCTACAGTATGGGAGAATATATTTGAAAATGACACATCCGATAAAGGCTTGACGTCCAGAATATATAAGGAGCTCACACGCCTCAACAAACAAAAAACAAATAACCCAATTAAAAAATGGGCAGAGGAACTGAACAGACAGTTCTCCAAAAAAGAAATACAGATGGCCAACAGACACATGAAAAGATGCTCCACATCGCTAATTATCAGAGAAATGCAAATTAAAACTACAATGAGGTATCACCTCACACCAGTAAGGATGGCTGCCATCCAAAAGACAAACAACAACAAATGTTGGCGTGGCTGTGGAGAAAGGGGAACCCTCCTACACTGCTGGTGGGAATGTAAGTTAGTTCAACCATTGTGGAAAGCAGTATGGAGGTACATCAAAATGCTCAAAACAGACTTACCATTTGACCCAGGAATTCCACTCCTAGGAATTTACCCTAAGAACGCAGCAATCAAGTTTGAGAAAGACAGATGCACCCCTATGTTTATTGCAGCACTATTTACAATAGCCAAGAATTGGAAGCAACCTAAATGTCCATCAATAGATGAATGGATAAAGAAGATGTGGTACATATACACAATGGAATACTACTCAGCCATAAGAAAAGGACAAATCCAATCATTTGCAGCAACATGGATGGAGCTGGAGGGTATTATGCTCAGTGAAACAAGCCAAGCGGAGAAAGAGAAATACCAAATGATTTCACTTATCTGTGGAATATAAGAACAAAGGAAAAACTGAAGGAACAAAACAGCAGCAGAATCACAGAACTCAAGAATGGACTAACAGGTACCAAAGGGAAAGGTACTGGGGAGGATGGGTGGGTAGGGAGGGATAAGGGGGGGAGAAGTAGGGGGGTATTAAGATTAACATACATGGGGGGGTAGGAGAAAAGGGAGGGCTGTACAACACAGAGAAGGCAAGTAGTGATTCTACAACATTTTGCTATGCTGATGGACAGTGACTGTAAAGGGGTTTATAGGGGAGACCTGGTATAGGGGAGAGCCTAGTAAACATAATATTCGTCATGTAAGTGTAGATTAGTGATACCAAAAACAAAGCAAAAAAAAGAAAAAAAAGGGCAGTTCCTGTGTGGTAACCTCCAACGAGTTCTACACAAGGGTATAAAGGGCATATAAAAGTGTAGGCAAAGGGTCTGTTTGTGTTTATACAGAGGATCAAAGCCTAATTGGGCTACCCCGAAAATGAACTAAGATACGATATGAAAAAGAACTTCCAACATCTGCACTCTCTGGAAGACTCATGCCAGAAGATGATCATCAAAAAACCCCAACAAAGATCTACGCACTGCTACAGCTGTAGATGCACTCATCCCACCAGTTCCTGGACTTGCCATGGGAATGAGGAAGGAGATATCTAAGCTGGCCTGTGCATACAGTAAAACAACAAAATTGGACTGGATCTATCCTGTTGGAACTCAACCAAGAATTTGGAGAAGTGCAAATTGTAGCGCTCCCAAGTCTTACAACTACAAACTATTTACTGTTAAAAGAACATATGGCATGTGAACAATCCCCAGGAATGGGTTGTTTTAATTTGTCTGATTTCTCTCAGACTGTTCAAGTTCAGTTGGACAATATCCACCATATCATAGATTTCACAAATCATTCACAAATGCCTAAGGTGCCTAACTGGTTTTCTTGGTTTCACTGCAGATGGCTGGTAATTACAGATATGCTTTGGTTATGTAACTATACTCCTATTATGTTAATGTGTGTGTGCAATTTAAGTAGTAGCTTAAAACCTGTACATGCTGAAGTTACTCTACAAGAAGATATATCAAAGAAATAATCAATCTTCCCATGTTTTCTTCCGCCTGCTACTTCTATAGCTTTTCTTCTTCCTTCCTAATTACAACCCTTAAATAGAATTCGTGCCTCATATCAAATTTACCGAGTATCATAATTCTTCCAAGTGGTAAAGATACCTCAAGACAAATGCTGGGCATAGAAGCCACAGGGCATAAATATGCAAAGAAGTAAAAAGCTAACTTTTTCAAACAATAAGGCTTCTCTCTCACTTACCAACTTCACATTTCCCTGTATGGCCCCAGAAGATGACTGGTTAGCCAGAGACGGGTAAGATTCCTCAAGGGAGGAACAACCTAAGACAGGCACAGTCGCAGGGGGGCCATCAGGTGAGAAATTGGGGATCAACAGAGGTGAGGCTTAGAACCTCACCCCCCCATTGTGAGAGAAATGTTCTGCATACGTGGATGTTTTATTGCCCTGGTCTAGCTTGGATTAACACATAGTCTACAGGCACACACCTGATCATCTACATTTGCTCTCTTACAACACTAAACTATGTTTTCTACCTTTATCTTGTATCTACCTACCACTTCAGCATTTTATTAAAAATAATAATAATAAAGAGAGAAAAGTGGTATCCACATATAAATCAAGTATAAAAACCAAATGAGTATTCATATTTGAACTGACTGTTTAGAGTTCATAATGCATGAGCAAAACCGAAAGTTTCTGTGATGACTGCCCTTGTACTGTTCACTATGTAACTTATTCATTATGTAAGAATTTGTTCTACATGTAAAAACTTGTTTGTTATGCCTCAGAAGATTGGAGACTGACAAAAATTAGGCTTGGGGTGGATTAATGATTGTGCATTGAGCATTGACTCCCCTATACAGAATTTTATTGTCGTTAACAACCATTTGATCAATAAATATGAGAGATGCCCTCACAAAAAAAAAAAAAAGGACAGACTTCCAATGGTAAAATAAATTAGTAACCGGGATGTAATGTATAGCATAAGGAATATAGTCAAGATATTGTAACAGCCTGGTAGGGTGATAGCTGGAACCTAGAATTATGTATATAAATGTTCTACCACTGTGTTGTACACTTGAAACTCATGTAATGTAATACTGTGTGTCAACTACCCTTCAATAAAAAATAATTATTAAAAAAAAAAAAAAAAGTATGTGTGTATGATATGATGAGATGGTAAGGTAGAGGGGGCTGGATGTGGCCATTAAGGGGTAGCAGCTGGGGGATCTTTGGGGTGATGAGATAGTTCTGTATCTTGATTGTGGTAGTGGTTACGTGTGATAAAATGTCATAGAGCTATACACACACTTTGTACCAATGTACATTTCCTGGTTTTGTTATTGTACTATAGTTATGAAGATGCAACCTTTGAGGGAAACTGAGTGAAGCATACACAAGAGTTCTTTATATTATTTTTGCAAATCCATGAGAATCTACAATTATCTCAGAATTAAAGTTTAAACCCATGTTACTTAATTCCTTCTCTTACAAAGAAAGCCCCAAAAGCACAAGAATATTTTAAAGAATGTCAAAAAGTACAGAAGGACTGAAGCTTCCCAGAGATTGAATGAAGCCAGAGATGTAACAAAAGGAAAAACTCTAAAAAATATATTCTGGAATGGATAATGTGGCCTGAGGAAGTGTGAAACTATAAAATAGGGCCATGGGTAGGAGTCCCATGGACTTGATTCCATGTTCCATCTCTGGATCTTCTACTAGTTCATGGAATGAACCAGGAGTAAGTCGTTTAATCTCTCTGTGCCATCATTTCCTTACACAGGGCACAGCAAGAATGACCACTCTAGATGATTTTAACACTATGCTGCCTGGAGAGTTCTTGTATAGGGCAAGGTGAAAACCCATCAAACATGCAGGCCTTTCTTTCTTACTCCCACCAGAGCAAATGTGTTCAGGTCTGTCTTGCTTGTCAGTGATCTGAATCAAATTTTATTAAAAAAAAATAGATACACTGATACCACTCCCCTTTCTGTAAAATAGGGATCATAAACCCATGGTCTTTGAAATGGGCAAACAGAAGCCAGAAGATACGTGACTTGCTAGAAATCATACAACAAGTTAAGTGCATAATAGAGCTTGGAGCCCACATGGGACTGACTCACAGGCCCATCACTTTCATCAGTGTGCCACACTGCCTCCTTTGGGTTTTATTCCAGGAAAAGGGGCTGACGTGTGACAGCTTGGTACAGGGAGCAAGCACTAGCCTTGGGTTTGCACAATCAAACCTGAATTCAAGTCTCAGCCCCTGCTTTTAGGCAGCAGCAATAATAGCGACCATTAATTAACCCCAAATAATATTGACAGTGTGCTAACGTGCTTCTTGAATTCTAGTTCTCAACAGCAGACAAGCAGGGCATGAGTGCGGAGACCTGGGGTTGGTACTGACATCCTGAAAGGAAAGAGTCTAAGTGATCATCTAGCCGAAAGCACTCATTTTTGCACAAGAAGAAACTAAGGACCAGAGAAGTATTTGTGTAAATACTCCCAAGTTCTCTGCAAGAATGACATTTCAATCCATTCTCTCTTTGGCCACCGTATGAAGCAATCTGTACACCACTTCACTGTTATGAAATGATTGCATCACGATATCCTCACAATAGCTCTAGAGGCAGGAAAGTCAGAGATTGTCACCTTCAGGTGAGGTGATATATACACTCAATATACAGGTGATATATTTGATATATACATAGTATATATATAAAAAATATGAGTCATATCACTTTTACCCATCTTTTTAAAATGGATATAATGTACCCTATCCTTCTGACTTCTCAGGGTATTGAGATCAGTAGAAATGGTGGGAATAAGACAGAGGCATTTGGAAGGGTAGGTTATGACCAGTAGTCAAATTCTTATTAAGCTATGGGACAGATGGACATGTAACCATATTAGTCATCTACAGTAGTAGTGTGGTAGAGCTGTACCTTTTAGTTTACAGAAGCTGCTTATTAACTTTTCAACAATTTTATGAGTTAATTTTTTAAACCATTGGTAGCTTGAAATCATCATGTATTTATATTGTGGAAATTGGAAAAATGCTACAAATCAGGCTTCCATATGGCATTAAGCCAGAAATTCAGATAAGTTCCTTATAAATTAAATTATAAAAGAGCATATGGAGCAAAAACAATAACCTGATTTAAAAATGGGCAGATGACCTGAACAGACATTTCTCCAAAGAAGAAATACAGATGGCCATCAGGCACATGAAAAGATGCTCCACATCATTAATTATCAGGGAAATGCAAATCAAAACCACAATGAGATATCACCTCACACCAGTCAGAATGGCCACTATCCAAAAGACAAGAAATAACAACTGCTGGCGAGGATGTGAAGGAAAGGGAACCCTCCTACACTGTTGGTGAGAATGTCAATCGGTGCAGCCTCTGTGGAATGCATTATGGAGGTTCCTCAAAAAACTAGAAATAGAAATGCCATTCAACCCAGTAATTCCACTTCCAG
Organism: Manis pentadactyla; assembly: GCF_030020395.1. Lineage (NCBI taxonomy): Eukaryota > Metazoa > Chordata > Mammalia > Pholidota > Manidae > Manis > Manis pentadactyla. The sequence continues at coordinate 38,927,684 of NC_080022.1, read as the reverse complement.
GAATGTACCCAAAGAAAATAAAATCCTAATCCAAAAAGATATGTGCACCCTTATGTTTATTGCTTCATTATTTACAATAGCTAAGATAGTGAAGCAACCTAAGTGTCCATCAATAGATGAATGGATAAAGAAGAGGTGGTACATATACATAATGGAATTTATTCAACAAGAAAAAGAAATGCTGCCATTTGCAACAACATGGATGGATCTACAGGGTATAATGCTCAGTGAAATAAACCAGGCGGAGAAAGACAAATACCATATGATTTCACTTATTTGTGAAATATAAAAACAAAGCAAAACAGAAGGAACAAAACAGCAGTAGACTCACAGACACTGAAAAGTGACTAATGGTTACCATGGGGGAGGGGTAGAGGTGGGTGGATGGGGAGGGTGAGAGGGATAAAGGGGCACAAAAATTCTCAATCATAATCTAAGTCAGTCACAGGGACAGCAGTAGAGCCTGGAGAATACAGTCAATGATTCTGTAACATCTTTCTATGTTGATAGATAGTAACCACACTAGAGGGGGGTCAGGATTTAATAATATGGGTAACTGTTGAACCACTGTATTGTATACTTGAAACCAATATAAGATTGTATATCAATGATACTTCAATAAAAAAAAAAGAACATATGGAGAAAATCTCCATGGACAAAACTGACTAAAAAGCTCCAGACTACATTCTCAGCTCTCTGGTCATGGGGCTCCCTTTGTCAGGACTCGTGACCCAGGCCTCAGGGAATTAGACCGCCTGAAGATTCCCAAGGGAGGAAGCAGAGGGTGCTGAGAAATCGTGCCACAGGACTCACATCTGCCATATCTGGGGAGGTAGTGCTATATCTCAATTTAATACCAGCACCTCCTGATGTGCGAGAGGCTGAATAAATGAATGGTAACATGTAAATCCTTGTAGTCACAGTAGTCCTCCTATTCAGGGGTCCAAAAGAAAACAAATGGCACATACAAACCTGGATAATCTGAGGAAGGTTTATTTATAAAGGGTTATTGTATTAAGGACAGAAATTGTCTAGAATCATAAAGGATAGCACAAGAACCTGAGGCTAGTGGCATTAGAATTGTCACCACTCTTACAGTGGGGACAGGTTATTGGAACCTAGAAAGAGTGGCAGTGACCTTTTATCAAGAGATACAGCCAGCCTTAGGTGACTTTACATGAAGGAATCTAGGGAAATAATCTGACACCACCCCCCCCGCCCCGTCCTACCTCTGATCTCTTCCTCTGCCAAATTTGTACCTCTGTTAGACTTCCCCATTAGAAGACCTAAATAGAAGCTATAGCTGATGTAAAATATAGTTGATATAGTTGAGGCTGGTCTTCTCAGTCTAAGAAAAAGGTAGAGAAAGGTAAAGAGTAGTTATGAGAGGGGAAAATGGAGTCTTTCCAGTACAATTCTGCTTCAGTTTCTAGCTGACACTGACTGGAGCCATTCTTTTATCATGTAAAATGTGTTCAATAATACCCTAATGTTCAGGATGGTTTTGAAGATTTGATATAAAGTATGTGAACCAACTTACTAGAAGCACCTGATGCATGGTAATGTGTTCAGAAATAGTGGCAATTATTATTGTACTCATGGAGCTTCCTCCTATCATACACTGTGTCATACTTTCCTTGGGAAACTGCCTTCCTGTATAAAATTGTAAGTTCCTTGAGGGCATGACAAATTTATTATCTCACAGTGTCTATATCTATTAGGCTAGGGCAACTGTTGTATTAGGTTGACCACAAAATGCCTAATGGGTCAAGCAAATGCAAGGGTTTTTTTCATCATGAGCAAATGGGCAGGGCATCTTTTAGCTGTACAGTCACTCAGGGACTCAGGTTGACTAACATTTTCAGTGCATAACTTCCAGGGTTACCCAGGCATCATCTCCGTCCCAGCCAGCTAGATGAGGAGGGAGGGATGTAGGAAGAGCCCATGTGAGTTCTTTATGAACAGTCCTGAAAGTGTCTTATCACTTTCAGTGAAATTCCATGGGCTAAAGCATAGATTAGTGGCCACATCTAACTGTGAAGCAAGTTATGGAATGATGTCTAGTTGTGTGTGGAGGAAGTAGAGAGCATGAATTCTGGTAGGTAGCTAGCATAGTCAGCTCCACTCCTACAAACAGGTACTCCAATATTTATTAAATGAATGAATGAATTCATCCTTAACAGCTCATATCACATACATAAAAATTTCCCTGATTTTATCCACAAAATATTTGTGTTTGGATCATTTTTGTGGTATCTCCATCTACCTGGATTACAGTTATTTGTGCACATATCTTACCTGCCACCCCAAATTACAGATTTCTTGAGGGCAGTATCTGGCATGCAAAGTAGTGAGCTTAGTGGGAAAAGTGTTGACTTTGAGATCATTCAACCTAGATTTGAGTCCTAGATCTGCCAGTTATTATATGTGTAACATGGGGTGAGTTCTTTGACTTTCCGGGCCTCAGTTGTTGTTACTGATATTCATGACCAAGCTTATATCTTAGGGCCTCTACTAATCGTTTTTGGTTGTGAATCAACACTTTGAATTTTCTTTCAGTTAATTTTAACTGATAAAATCACAATTAGATCAGACTGGATTTATTTAAGGCCATATGTTTACCTTTTAGGGTAATTATGTAGTTGACCAGGAACCAAGATCAGGGTTTTCCAAGGCCCATTTTTTTCCTATGATTAATGAAGTTAAAATATGAACTGACATTTAACTGCTGCTCTACTGAATTTAGGGATTCAAATTCATTAAAACAAAAGAAATCATCAGAGATATGTCCAGAAATTTGTTTTTAAGGATGTTCATGGCAGTGTGCATTATAACTGGGAGAAATTACAAATTATCTAAATACTTATCAGCAGACATTGGTTAAGTATATTTGGTATATCATAAAATAAAGTCATTAAAATCATGTTGTAAAAGAATATTTAAAAATAAAGCTAGGAGATGAGGTGATAAAGAGGCACAAAATTTCAATCATAGTATAATTAAATCATGGGGATGAAAACACAGCATAGAGAATATAGTAATTCTGTAACATCATTCTATGTTGACAGATATTTGGGGTGAGCCCTTAATTTAAAAAGCTAAATACACACACACACACATGTATATATAAATAAACTAAAATGTTTGCAGTGATTTATCTGGATATTTCCAGTATTTTTTGTATCCTTTCCTGATTATTTTGAAAGTTTAAAAATGAGTATCATTGATTACATAACTTAACATTTATTTGTAATTAACAAAAGAAAAATTATTTCAATAGTGCCCTTTGAGTTCCTATAGTCCTTTTATGCAGCTCATTTTCTTCTTTAGTCCAAAACTTCTCACGTTCTCAGTGTTGAGTAGGTCCTTGAATTTAGGATTTATAATCTTGTGCCAGCTACATCTGTATTTGATAAGATCTCTTTCTCTTATTTTGATAACAGTTTTATTAAGATATAATTCACACACCATATAGTTCACTTATTTAAAGTGTGCAGTTCCACAGTTTTTAGTATGAGTTGTGCAACCATTGCTGTGATCAGTTTTACAACATTTTAATCACTTGCCTAGATTAAAATCTGTACCCATTAGCAGTTTCTTCTCCCCATCTCCCAGCCTTAGGCAACCAGTAATCTACTTTCTATTTTTGTAGGATTACCTACTCTGGGCATTTCATATGAATGTAATTATACAATATGGGGCTTTTGTGATTGGCTTCGTTCACTTAGCATAATGTTTTCAAGTTTCATCCATATCGTAGCATATATCAGAACTTAATTTCTTTTTATGGCTGAATAATGTTCCATTATATGGATATTATTTTATTTAGTTATTCATTGGTCAATGACCATTTGGGTTATTTCAACTTTTTGGCTATTATGAATAATGTTGCTATGAACATTTGTGCACAAACTTTTGTTTAGAAAAATCTTTATTTCTCTTGGGCATATAACATGGAGTGGAATTGCTGTTTTATGATAACTATTCAACCTCTTGAGGAACTGCCAGATTATTTTCCAAAGTGGCTGCACCATTTTACATTGCCCCCAGTAGTGTGTGAAGTCAGATTCTCTTTTTTGATTCCATATTTTGTTCTCCCATGTAGTGTGTGTGTGTGTGTGTGTGTGTGTGTGTGTGTGTATGTGTGTGTTGCCTGTGGTATGTGTGGGTTTATGTGAGGCCTTGAGTGTGTGTATGGCATATGTAGTATGTGGTTTTGTGTGTTTGTGTATGTGTGTATAAGTTAGTAATGTGTGTGTAATGTGTGTGTCTTTGCATACATGTGCCTCTTTTGCATCAGAGTCAGGGTTGGTGATACTGTTTAGGTACTGCACTTTCCACCCTGCCCAAGGAAGATTCTTGCTGGCCCGAGACAGTTTTGCTAGGGAGCAGCCTGCATCCAACCCCACAGCTTGGCAGCCACCAACTAGGCAAATCTGCTGATGGTCCCCAGGGTTCCTCAGCTTTGGAAGGGACAGTATTTCTTGTCCTTTCTGGTAACTATCAGGAAAACTGGTCTGGATTGGACTCCAGTCTTAGAGTTCCAGCTGCCAGCAGTCTCTTAAGGTGGCTACTGAGCTTAGTTATTAGGAGGATTTGGAAGGAGCCAAGCTTTGCAGAAATGCCCCTTTGCTTCTTCATCCCTCCCTCTGAAACCAATTTCTAAAAGCCAGATTCCACCACTTACGTTGTTGGGGGATGAAGCAATTTATGTGACCTTTCTGAGCTTCTGAGCTTAGTGTAAAATGAACTAGTAATATCCATCTTACAATGTTGTTGTAAGAATTAAAGCTATGTGACCCCTCAGAATATTGTAGCTATAAGAATTATTGGTTCAATTCACTCTTTTTTCATAAAAACCCTATATTGCCTCTAGAACTTAATGCCTTTCCATGAAAATTTGCTTTTGTTGTCAGGTCTGTATTCTCAACTCATTCCAGAAGTCTTTATTTGATATAAGAACTTAATAAGGATACTTGGATCATAAGCAGAATACTTATTGTTCTTTGGCTTATGATCAAGTAGATCAGAAACAATAAAATGATTTAACTCAAACCCTGATGTGTTTTAACATAAGGGAGTTAGAAAAAAAAGAAAAGAAAATTCTCTGCTCACAAAATAGCCCATTATAAAACCCCAGTCACTTAACAAAGATGTAACTGAAATAGAAGGGATTACCTCCCACTCACTCTTGTGAGAAGAAAAGGAACAATTAAAATGAATATATTAGGGAGAATATTATTTTTATTTCAATATTTCCATTATATTTTCTCCAATTACATGCTGAATAGAGTTCTTCAGTGCAACTGAAACCCCAAGATAGAGTTTAAAAAGAATGAATTATAGAAGATAAAGGTGGCTCTTTTTTTGCTGGGTGGAGGGTAAGTTTTCCTGAAAGCAAAACAAAACAAAGGAGAGGAAACATTAGATGTTGCAGGAGGCGGGTGGTTCTAAATGAATCAACGGTGATGTGTCCCGAGAGGCTGTGCCTTCTGTCTGGTTTCTCTTTCCAAACTGGGTAGGATAAAAAAGATTGTTTATACACTGCTTCTTGAGTGGGCATGTTGGGTGTGTGTAGAAGATGGGCATGGGAGTAGGGGAAGGAGAGAAGAAAGTAGCATCTTTAAAATTCTTACTAGATATACAGAATTTCAGAGTTTAAAGAGACCTTAAAGATCACCTGTTGCCCACTCTCAATTAATAAAGTAGAAAAATGGGGCTCAAAGAGGAGTAATTCTCTCCCCAGAGAAGCATAGCAAGGTGGACAGAACCACGTCTGGAACTTGGGTCTCTTCTCAGGCCGGAGCCAGACTGAAAGTGAGCTGAGGAAGAGCAGACCCGGATGGGAGCTCAGGCCTCCCTGGCGGCCGGACGGCTCTGAGCAGGTTCCTTAGTGGCTCTTCCTCAGATTCTGTGCCTATAAAAGCTGCTTATGCTTGGTGTGGTTACAGGGTTATCTAAGAGAAGGTTGGGTGAGCCTAGTACACAACTGGAATCCCCTTCCCTATCTACTCCCTTTAGCTTAGACTTTGTCCTTCACCATGACTGGGACTGGGTAGATTTTCAAGTCACTCAGCCTCTCTCCAGTCCTAGTCCTCCTGGCCTCGTGCTGGGAGTGCCTGGCTGGGCAGTGCTGAGTCACTCCTCACAGCAGAGCCAGTTGCTCACTCTGTCCTGCTCAGCACATTCATATCCCATTACAGCTCTGGCAGTCTCCTAAGGTCAGGACCTCAACCCTGACAAGTCCTTTTTCAAATCTGATCAAGGAATCCAGATGCTTGTTCTGACTAGAGGAATTTTATAAATGACTGACTCCCACTGACCACGTCATCCATCCCAGTTTCCAAGGCTATTTCTGGAGCTGCATATTTGCTGAGAAATGTGCCTAGAACCCCAGTGGTTCTTACTCAGCTTGCTTCCTTTAAAAGGACCATGTGCAAGTGGTTTTTCTAGACCAGGGTGGCAACTTTTCAAGAGTGGCTTATATTAGTTCTTTTCTCCGTCTCTCTCTTTTCTGTTCTCCATTCCTAACTTCTTCCCTGTGTTTAGTATAAAGATAATGAAGGCAAACACTTTTGCTAGATATTGTGGGCAATGAAAAAGTCATACTACCTGTGATTTATAATCTCACAGGAGTCTATTTATATTATACTAGATAAGCAGTATACATGCAGGAAAGCACAGGACATTAGGGATACAGAGGAGGGTGACCAATTCTGTACAGACTGTTAGGTAGCATTTGAATTGGGACTTGAAGAAGTTGACATCTGTGAACTTAACAAGCTGAGTACAGGTGCCTGGGAAAAAGGCAGGGCACTGCAAAGGCACAAGAGAGCACGGTGTGCTTGGGAAAAAACAAGCGATTTGGGCTAGCAGGAATACTGTGCTGGGAATGAGAAAGATGAGCAGAACTTGGGTCCCGTGGTAGGCAATGAGGCAGGAATATTAAGTTAGGAACAGATTGCTGACTGTGAGCTTCTTAACGTAGAGACAATATTGTCTTTTTTATACCCTCAGAGCTAGAAACACAGTTCGTGCTCTGTGAGTGCTGTTGACCTGGTCTGAACCACCATGACTTTTCTTCTGAATTACTGCAGTGACATCCTACCAACCCCCTGCTTTTATCCTTATACCCCTGCAGTCTGTTCCCTACAGAGCTCCTGGAGTGATCTTTTCAAAACACAAGCCACATCATGTCACACCTCTAGCCATTTCATTTCTTACTACTTTCCCCCTTGCTCACAGTGACCCAGCTGCACGGGCCTCCTTGCTATTCCTCAGGCACGCTGGATACGCTCCTGCCTTCCGGCTTTTGCACTAGCTGTTCCCTTTGCCAGGAAAGCTCCTACCTCAGACATCCATACAGCCAGTCCCTCGCCTCCTTCAAGTCTTTGCTCAGATTTCTGCTCAATGGCATTTATCCTGGTCATCCTCTTTAAAACTTAAAAGCATCCCTGCGCCAGCAACTTGACCCCTCTAACCCTGCTCTACTTTGTTGTTTTGTTGTTCATAGTCCTTATCATGCTTTAACAGATTTATATAATTTGCTTCTTAAAATTATCTTTGTTGTCTATTGCCTGTCTTCTTATGATAGGATGTAAGTTTCATGAGGGTAGGGATTTTTGCTTTGTTCACTGATGTAATCCCAAGTACCTAGAAGAGTGCCTGGCACATAATAATTTTTCACTAAATATTTATTGTATGACTTCAATAAGTATTGACTCTCTCCTCTGTGTTGGGCATTTTATAAATATAAAAATAAATATATAAATTAATTAAAAAGCATAGTATTTCCCTTATGCTTATGAAATTTGCAGGCTGTTTAGGGAGTCAGGACTCATTCCCTAATCTGTTATAATACAAGGTAGTAAGTGTGTAAAACCACATGGACAACACAGAATAGAGAGGTCACTTTGAATTTGGGGCCTCTGTTGTTCTTTTTGACTGGTAAGAGTAGTGGGATGGGTGGGAGAAACAGGGAGCAGCTGATCTACAACAACATAGATTGCAGAGAACTTGGAGGGGGGGTGCTTTCAAAAGATCATGAGCTCTAAGTTCCTGTCACCAGCACAGTAAAGTCATCCTCTGCTGATGCCTGGAGAAGAGGTCCCTGCCGCCATGAATTCCTAGGTGCCTGCTCAGGTCACGTAACTAAGTCAGGGATCTCATCATGGAATCAGAACTCAGCTTTGTGTCCTTGAAGATATTGGCATTGTATTCAAATTTTTATACATATTTCTACATAAACCATATCTTTCCACTAATCTTAGGAGGGTGCGTGACTTTAAAAGTTTCAGAATATGCTAAATAAGCATGTAGAGCAACTGGACATCAGCATCAGTTTCTTACATCGCGGTACAGGGCACTTCCTGTTACACACAGGGCTGCACCAGTCTCTAAGCTGTTCAGTCGAATCAGCTTTCACTTGGGAAAAAAGAAGGGACACTATCAGTGAACAGATATGCACCTGAGCAAGTTCAGTTTGGCAGCATGGAGGATGACTTTTTCAGTGGGCCAATTAGGAGTTAATTAGGAGTTAATTAGGAGATTGTTATTATAACCCAAGTAAAAAATGATAAGGATGTCAACCAGGAGTGTGGCAGCAGAGGTGGCATGTAGGAAACAGATTTACTCATCCTTTCTACAAGTATTTATTGAATGCCTACTATGTGCCAGACACTGTTACTGGTACAGGGGAAAAAATGGTGAGGGAAAAAAAGGCATTGTCCTTGCTAATATGACATTTACAGCCTGGTGGAGGGGCAGATATTATTTGAATAATCATAAAAGCAAATGAAAAAGAATCACAAAAACAAATGTGTAATTACAAAATTTGGTACATACTATCAATGCAATATATACATTTCAAAGATAGAAATTCGAATTTAAGTAAGGACTTAGTGACTGAGAAGAGAGGAATGTTTGGGAAGAATGTTAGGTATTTGTTTCAGGGGAATAAAGTAGAAGATTGCTATTCCCAGAGACAGGTAAAAGGATAAGCAATACTGGAGGAGAAATAGATTTGAGGTGAGGGAAAGCAGTAATGTATCCTTTTTTGCCCAAGATCCTGAAGGACATCCAGGTAGAAGAGTCCAGCTGGCCACTGGACATTTAAATCTGGAGTTTAAGAGAGACGTCAAAGAAAAAGACTGAGATTTTGTTGTTGCCAAGACATGGGTGTGGTTCAAGCCACCTGCAGAGATGTAGCCTAACATGGGCCGATATTCCTGCTTTCCATAGCTGCTCCAACAGGCGTAATTATAGAGAAGATCGTTAAATATTCAACAGAGTTTGCAACAGATAAAAGCAATTTTGTCTAATTTCCTGAAATATTAATATCTTTGTGTACCTAATATTTTCATTATTATAAATGTTTTATTCAAGTTAAGTATTTAACACATTCTGATTTGTCAAAATTTGGGGGTTTTTGCATATGATCTCATTGGTTATTAAGGCTGGAAATGCAAATGGATTGAGAATGCTTGGCACTAACAAACTGTTTTTGCCTACTCTTGCATTGCCAAAGTTTCTGAAAAGGAAAGAGTTTGGACTTTGTTAACAGATGGACCTGGGTTTCTTTTCTAGCTCTCCTACTTCACAGCTATGACAGATGAGTTGCTTAATCTTTCCAAGCCTCGGTTTTCTCACCTCTAAACTGCAGTGAAGGGGAGCTTGGGAATTAAAAAGAGAACATAAAACACTCAACATAGTGTCTGGCACTTAAGAAGTACTCAGTAAATGCCCATTTTCTATGAATCCAGTTCTCAAAGTGATTGATCTTTTTGCACTGAGCCATTCTCAGCAGCCATTGACTCTGGATTGGCACCAAGCTGGCTAGGAAAGTCAAATATGATTCTTGGTGGCCACTATCCCTGATAGCCCCCAAAGAGAAGAAGCATTTGTCTGGGCTCACTCTGTAATCCCATGGGAATCTAGTTTGATTGTGTCATAGATGGCTCACACCAGAGTTTGCTTACTGAAAATGAGTGCCCAATTAACTGAGCTCTGTGAGCTGTCTGATGTGAGCATGAGGCACTAAAGCCAACTTGGCAGCTTCCCTCACTTCACCCAACAGGACATCATATCCTCATTGAGGTTAAGTGGGGTCAGCGTGAAGCAGTCCCATGACGGTACTAGTGAAACCCATAGTTAATCTCCTGACTGGAAGTGTTCTCTGGCTTTTCTGCCTGGTTCTGTAGTATTTCATTCTGGCATTCAGTGAGGCAAGCTGTGTAGCATGTATCTTTGCACTGGCGGCCCTTCCCCTTTTTAAGAATAGGATATCAAACAGTATTCTGTGACAGAAAATTTCTATTTCTTCATTATTAGTTCAGTTCCACAGATATTTTTCTGTTGGAATATATGAAATGAAATCTCTGATTTTGAAGCAGTTATAGCTTATTGGGTAAGAAAGAAACTTAAGTAATTCCAATATTGAAGGCAGGATTTGTGCCTTGTGCCTAATTCATCATCTTCGTCAGCCTCCCTCCTGGCACCCAATGGCTGGCACATAGGTAGCTGGTGCCCAGTAAATTCTGGTTGGCTGAGTGACTGAAATACTCAATAATGAATCTTAGAGCTTTCATTACTTTTCTGTAGTTAGCACCTTTGGCATTATCTGACTGTTTGCTTTTCTTTTTCATAGCTCTGTCTTCTTTTAGAGATTACACATATTGGCATAGGCATGCATACAAGTACGCATTTGTGCATGGGACCACAACCTTCCCCCCGCCCCATGCATACAGATACTCAGTAGATGCTGGATCTGTCACAAAGGAACTGGATTAAAAGATTCAGTGGTATAATCTCTTACTGCTCTATGCAAATCTGACTTCCTCCTGCTTGGAAGGCTCTCCACACGGACGTGTATGCCCACTGACAGGTGAGACTTTTTAGGCTTCCCTGTGTCTGTGGCGCTTGGCCACACCTGTTTGAGAATATGGGTCTTCTTACAACCAGAAACACACAATATCTGTATTCTAGACACTTGCCAGAAACTGCCTTGGACTCTCTCTTACTAACAAAATGAGTTCTTTTGTTAAGTGATACTTTGGGATGGTTATTTGGAGAATGTACTGTCCCTCCATTTCTATAAATTGTAGGAATTAGTACTGCATCAAGGTTTATCTTCAGAAAATCATGTATGTAGACCAGGTTGTTTTGAACAATTATGTCTGCTAAACAGTTGGCTTTCACTGTTTTAATGTTTTATCTAGGGACACTGCAAAACACAATGTTATAAAAACTGTTAGTGTGTTTGCTCTAAGGAACTTCACTGAGATCACTGGCCAATCAGTTTCCTATGTAGAGCCCCACATGAGCTCATCTGGGGGAAAACTTTTTGCTTCCTTGATGAGGTAAGTTAAGTTTTATATGCAGACTGCATGAGTCTTTGTTTTTGCCATGGCCGTCAATAACTTATGACGCTCATAACTTAACAATATATTGTGTATGGGAACTTACAGCCCAACCAAATGTGCTCCATTTTGTCTGCCTCTAGCTTTGACATGTTTTCCTAATTTGATTCTTACACTGTGTCCTTTTATTTTACAATTTTATGGTTTTTATTTCCTTAGGTGACCTCAAATTCTTTGTGGAATAATGTGGGGCATAAAATTATATTACACACATTATACATAATAGGGATGTTGTATTAGAGATTGCTTACATAGTCCAAAGGGAAAGCCAAAAATGCAAACTTTAGGCACTAGAACTAGCTGATAGGTTAGATAATATTTGTGGCTGATAGAATGGTTCTTTCAATTATATGACTTGGGAGACTAATTTTCCTTTAGGAAGAGTAGTCTTGCCTGCTGAGTCTAGATCAGAGCTAGGTGAAGAGCATTACCCAGAAATCAACATTTAGGAACTCTAGCCCTGATCCTTTCATTCACTTGGTCTGAATCATTGGGTTAAATACTTTATCTGGGACTTAGCTTTCAATACTTCTAAAAAATCTATTTTTACATTAATATGCATTCATTATACAATAATCTAATAAACGTTGCAATTGATTTATTAACTTTTCAGGAAAGAAAGGAAATACTATGTTGATTGTAAGGCACAATTCCATCGCGAAGAAAATGTAAAATGTGAAAAAATAGGTTTTTTTTAATGATGAAGGTACTTTCTTCACAGGGTTCTTCAGAGCATCATAAATAAGATATTAAATAAACATGTGGATTGTATTTCCACTTGCTTATTTTGCTTTTGTTTCCCTTGTCTGAGGAGATATATCTGGAAAAAAATTGCTAATACTGGCATTCATGAATTTACTGTGTGTGTTTTCTTTTGGAGTTGTATGATTTCTAGTCTTATATTTAGGTCTTTAATCCATTTTGAATTTATTTTTGTGATGGTATAAATCACTGGTCCAGTTTAAGTTTGCATTTTTTTTCATGTGGCTGTTCCATATACATTTATGGAAAAGATTATCCTTCCTCCATTGTATATTCTTGCTTCCTTTGTCATAGATGACTTGACCATATACACATGGGCTTATTTCTGGGCTCTCTATTCTATTCCATTGATCCATGTGTCTATTTTTGTGCCAGTACATACTGTTTTGATTTACCCAAAGAAAACAAGAACACTAATTTGAAGATGTATACACTCCTGTTTCTTGTAGCATTATTACAATAGCCAAGGTATGGAAATATGGAAGCATCTTAAGTGTCCATTGAAAGATGAATGGATAAAGAAGATGTGTGTGTGTGTATATTATAAATATATATAATGGAATCTATATTTATGAAATATCAATATATATATTAATGAAATGTATATAATGGAATACTACTTAGCTATAAAAAAGAATGAAATCTTGCCATTTGCAACTACATGGATGGATCTAGAGGGTATTACACTAGGTGAAATAAATCAGACAGAGAAAAACATATACCATATTATTTCACTTATATGTGGAATCTAAAATCTAAAATGAATGAATAAACAAAACAGAAATAGACTCATAAATATAGAGAACAAACTGGTGGTTGCCATAGGAGAGGGAGACAGGAGGATGGACAAAATGGTGAAGGGGAGAAAGAGGTACAAACTTACAATTGTAGAATAAATAAGTTACAGGGATGAAAAGTACAGCATAGGGAATATAATAAATAATGTATGTTGACAGATGGCAGTCACACTTATCATGAACATTTCCTAATGTATATAATTTTCAAATTACTATGTAGCACACCTGAAACTAATGTAATATTGTGTATCAACTATACTTCTGTATAAAACTACTGAAAAAAATTGTGGATTGTAAATGAGAGAAATGCTACCCAAATATAGGGCATATTATGCAAGAGGAGTACTTGGTATTAATAATGCTTCCTTCTCTTTTTCCAAACACTCAATTTTAATTTTACTTTTTGAAGAAATTTCATCTTCCTTGTTAAAGATCTGTCTTGGAGATGAGAAAGCCACTAGAAGTGAATGAAATATAGACAGTGCTACCTTAGTTCCCTGCGAGCTTGTACTTCCCAGTGGTCAGAGCGTTCAGTGAGGATGTGGGTGCCTCAGAAGGCAGGGAGCACTCTCACCTCTAGAAGATGTTGAACAGGGGATCCCATAATTGCGGAGAGTTGCATGTGACCTTTAGACCCAATTAAAATGCTTAGATTTCATTGCTTGTTTTGTTTTAAAACAAAAATCTTTTGTGATGCCTGGGGGTTGTCCTTTATGACTACAGTACACTGAAACTTCTTTAGAACTGAATGTCCTGTGGGGAGAGGTCTCTAAATTCATTCCCAGACCCTTCCCCAGGTATACTTTAACACTTAATTCACTGAATATCTTGTTCCTGGCTGTGAGCGTCTGCAGGCCAGGAAACAGGTGGGTTTTTTCATTTTGTTTTGTTTGTTTTGTTTTCTGCCTGTTACCTTTAGCTTAGACTGAGCAGACAACAGACCCTAATGAATTCTTACTAATTAATTGGAAAAGCTGCAGCTTGTTCGTGATGGGTCAGATTCTTCACAACATGTTTTCCATTAATTTCATCTCCACAGCACAACAAACCTATGGCATAGGTAAAATTTTTATTTAAAGACGAAGAAACAGAGTTTCTGGAAGGTTAAGGGATTTGCCCTAGTTCACATAACTTGGGATTGGAGGAGCTGGGATGCAGACCTACATCCTTATGGCACCAGAAGGCAGCCCTGTCTGAGAACTGCAGAGTAGGAGGGAAGGGGGTTTTTGGGTACTAGGGCATCACATTTGCTGAAGTAAGGTTGGCTCTGAAAAGAACCATTGGATGTTGTGGTGAGCCATACGGTAGAAAAAGAGAAGAGAAGTAATATTTAATTGAGGGCATACTACATGCTAAGAATTGTGGTAAGCTCTGTGATCGATGTTTTCTAATTTAATCTTCTCTGTAATCCCCAGAGATAACTCTTTTTATTCTTCTTTTACATAGGAAGAACTTGAATCTCAAGGAGTTTAAATAACTCACCCAAAACAAGGCAACCTGCAAATATCATAGCCAGGATGTAAAGCAGGACCTCACGGTGGCAGCGGCCGTGCTCCTTCCGCCCCTGAGCATGGACAGGGATTGGAGAAACAGGGAAGCAATTTCACACAGGCGAGGGTGACCAACAAAAGCCTCAGTTCTCGAGAGATTTATCTTTCTGGTTTCCAAGTTCCAGTTTATTTCGGCCCTAAGAACAGTGGGCTCTGGACATTGAGACCAAAAGCTTGTAGCTATTTGAGACTATGTCTGAATGTTGTAATTTAATTTAAAAGAGAACCAGTGAACTTTAATTGCTATGTATGGGCCAGATATTTATTACCCAGCCTTGCTTCATGCTGATCTAGTTAAGGTTCTTTCTGCCTGACTGAAAAAGAAAAAAAAATAAAATAAAATAAGAAAAAGACAGGATCCTTTTTTCTTTCCTTACCCAGACAGAAATAAAAGTTGCACAGGATTTCAAAGAAAGATAAGGCAGTGGTGTTAGATAGGCCAATGGAAAGCAGCCCAAAGTCTTGCTCAGCACTCTGTCAAAGGAACATTTCTAGAATCTTTGACAGCCAAGCCTTCCTGCTTATTGAATGCCCCCCAAGAAAGTGATCAACAGGGAGTGAGTTAAATACATTGCCCAGGAATTAACTGCTTTTTCAGTGCAGTCACTTCCACCAACTCATCGGGGAACAGTAAATATCCCATTTATTCAGGACCTCTGGGCATTGTTATGGGTTTCCTGTTATATCTGTATTGAATCTTTTGCCTAAATTGACAGTGCAGGAATCATTTGTCCAGGTAAGTTTCACATGAGGCACACATTTCCTTAAATAAATTGCATCATATAGTATATCTTCTCTTTCTACCACTTTCTTGGCAGCTCTCATGAGCATTGTGGCTCAAGGCAAAACCATGGTAAAATCCAGAGGTTCTAACCTCTCCCCTGATGTTAATTTTCTGTGTGACCTTGGCCAAGTAACTACTCTCAACTCACTAACCTGGACAAGAGGATCACAGGAGAAGCTTTAGCCAATCAAAGGCCTTTGAGGTAGAACAGGGTATTGAGTCCCCAGGGGCTGCACTTAGATACATTGGCAAGATGAAAACCAGAGAGGTTAGGGGGAATCCATGTCATGGAGTGAGTTTTGTCAAGAGGCCTGTCCACCTGTGTTTTTATTGTACCTTTTTTGATAACACAGGATGAGATTTGTATAGGTGTTATAAAATAAGGAAAATAAGGTACCTCCCAGTAACTTAGAAAAGTGGAAATTAGATTCTTCTGAAGGCAACACAAAACTGATTAGAGATATGGAAAATCATCTTTGAAAATACTTTTAGATCCATTATGGTAGACTGATTAACTGGTAATTTAAAGAAGAATGTGTTGACCCATGGTGGGTTAATCCTGGGCATCATGGAAAAGGGACTTAGCAGTAGTGCTGGATGGGCCCCTGACTTAGAAGCCCGACCTGAGGGCTCTTGTGCGATGAACCTGTTCTAGGAGCCAACCTTGGGGAATGAAGAAAGGGCCATTGTAATGCAAAGGTCCCAGTGAGGAAACAAAACTCAATCTAATATGCCAATTTTTGAATCATCACTTTGTGGCTGGTACTGAGGGGTGAGATGACAGGGAAATGTGAGACAGTAGAAATACTGTTTGACGAGCAGAAATGCCTTGAACCCAGAAGACCTTGGCCAAAGCCAGCCCCTCCCCCTATCTAGCCATGTAACTCTGAGGAAGTCACTTTAACTCCCCACCACTCAGTGTTGGCTGCCTGTCCAGCCTTACATTTACCACTCTGTGTCCCATTTTACACTTCATACTTCTAGATTGCTGGACTGCCTCTGTGAGCACAACATTTTTGCCTATGCTGCCTTCCCTGCCCTTGGCTTAAAATGACACCTAGGTTCCTTCTGCTGCTCTCCATCACTTGGTGCCTCCTAGAGTTAAGCCCACATTTGCCAATCTCTTGGCCAGTGAACCTGACTGCCCCTACCAGCTGCCTCTACAGCTAAATCTGCCTCCTTAGCTTTGATCCAAGAAACCAGTAGGGGGGTGTGTCTGAGGTCCCAGAATGCCTTGCATAAGCAACTGCATAACTCCTCAATCTTTCATCAGATAATTGGAAGGATGTCATTTGAAGGAAAAAATACATGTAAATAGTATAGTTTCTGAGGGCAGGAACAGTATCAGTAGAAAGAAATGATAGAAAGATATAGTTTGACATTCTTAATAATTAATATTGTTAAAGAATGGTTGAACATCCTCATAAGATGGTGAACTCCCTATCATTAGTGGTATTCAGAGAATGAATGACTTCCGATCACAGAAAGAGGATTTTTGCCCTAGTAGGAAGCTCAGATCAGATGGTGTTTAAGCTCTCTTCCAACACTGATGTACTGGGTTTTACAATCATATCAAGGGATAAATAGGTTAGAAAGTGACAAATGACAGGACCAAGCTGTAATATATTTGCCAAATTTGGAGCAATTTCAGAAAAGAGTGTCTGGAACCAAAGATTATTAAGCATGCATTTGTTTATTCATTCAATCACCTTTTATTGAGTATATATTATGTTCCAGGCACAGTACACAATGGTGATTCAAGAGAAATAAGATGAAGCTCCAGCTGCCAAAAGAACTTAGGCCAGTGATGAAGACATATATATGAACAAATGAATATGATATAATGTATCAGTGCTATAAAGGAAGGGGAAATCAAGTATGGCATGGAGAAGAGAGAGAACAATTTCTTGCATAGGTTGGAGATAGCTACAGAAAGAAGTTCGGTCTCGAAGCATGAGAGACTTTAGCAGAATAAAACATGGGAACTGGTCGTGCATTTTCCAGGCAGAATAACAGCTTGAGCACAGTCATTGGGGTATAAAAGAGCAAAGTATTTTGGGAAAAGATAAGGGAAATAAAGGTAAATGGGATGAAGGAATGGAAAGGTAGGCATTCGGCTAAAAAGTGGGGGAGGCAAGATTCTGCTGAAAGGCTTTAAACACCAGACCCAAAGTAACTTTTAGATTATAAATCATGTAGCTAACACAGAGCAGACAGTAAGAAGTGGTAGTTGCCTTCCTCTCCACTTCTTCCTTTCCTATGTGTGGATGTCTAGGAGGGTTGGAGGAGGGAGACCAAGGCTTCTCATCTCTAAGCTCAAATGAAGGCACATGCTTACCCGGCCTCCTCACAAGCGTGGTTTGCCCTGGCTCTCTAGCTGTCAGCAGTGCAGAACCCTGTTAGGTTGGATATTATATCAGATGAAGGTACAAGGCTGACATTCATTTCCAATGAAGGGCTAAGGATCCAGGGACACCTACCAACGTTATTACAAGGGGGTCCCAAATTTAGATGTGGCTGTGCACTCACGTCTGCACATTGGCCAACATTATCCCTCACAAACATGGGGATTCAAATGGACATTGTTGTTTTTGTGCTTAATGAAATGCAAATTCATTTGAAAGCTTCATTGAATTAATTGTACCTTTCTGCCATTGGATAGTTGAGTAAAAATACAAATACTGTCATGTGAAAATCTGAGGACTGTTTTAACATTTATAAGTTTCTCCTCTTTGCAAAAAAGGCCTAATTCAGAGAGATTTAATCTCAAACCCTGACTTTGTCATTCAGCCTCACACTTTCCACATTGTATTGTAATTTACCGTTAGGATCTCTGCCATTGTGGGGCTCCCAGAACCAGATATGGTCAGATATTTTAGTCTTCTCTGTGTCTCCAGAATCTAGAATTGATAGCGGCAAAGTAATAGGAGTCAATACAGGCTTGTGGACCTAGTACTAAATCTACTAGTCATCTATCTGTTGGCATATTATGTAAGCTTCCTGAACATTAGTTTCCTCACAATAAATGAGAGATGATAATACATTGCATTGTTAATTGTTGTGAGGATGAAGAGCAGTAATGTATGTAACAGGATCCAGCACAGAATCTGATAAATGCTCAAGAATATTGCTACTTTCCCTTTCTTCTCTCCTCCTTAGCATTTGATTAAGAGTGTTCATGACTTTTTAATCAAGCAAGTTACATTTTCATATTTGCACTCTGGAATCACTATCAATGGAATAGTGAATAAGAAGCTTGGGATAGGAGGAAGAAGAGGAGATAACTGCCATAGAAGGCAAGCTAGAGGACAACTTCAGTCATACAGCCAAGAGATTGTGAAGCTTGGACAAAGGCAGTGGAGGTAAAAGTGGAGAAGAGGAGATAAAACCCAGAAGAAATAATATCTGGGAGCAATTGTTCCTGAGGGCAGTGCTTCCTGGTGGTGGATAAACTTTCTTATGGTTTGCATGCAAGGAGTACCTTGTGTCTGAGCTGGGCAAAGAGGAGGAACTCTCTGAAGAATCTGACATGGAAGTTCTTCCTTCAAATTAGATATGGAGGGAGCTCCTAAAATAGAGTGCAGAAACCACACAGTAAGGAAGGCCAGAAACACTATGAACTCTTGGGAAGAAAGGGAAATGAGTCCTGAAACTGTTTAGGGATTCTGGCAAGGCTTTGACAGTTTGCATACCATCCGATGTGTTTAGACATCAAAATACTGTCAACCAGGAGAAAAACAAGAGAGCCTGGTTCACTCTAAGTTCATCTTTGGGAAGGTAGAGGAATCTTCGGGGAATTTCATCTCCTGTTGCCCATATAATGAAGGCTGCAGAAACTACCCCCGATAGTGACCGTCTGATATGTGCAGGCAGAATATTTATAAGCTGTTAAAAGGGTTTATTCTGGATTGGGTTCCCTTTCACCCAGTCCAAGCCTCCGTACTTCTCTTGATTCCTGCTTCATGTGTCCATTTGAGAAGTGATTTTGAAAAGTAACCTGTAAACTGATCAATCAGGCAAACCAGGCAAAACTCCCACAGAGCACATGAGCAACAGAACAAAGATTATTTTTGTCTAGTTAGGATTTGCATATGCCAGAGTATTTCTGAGAGGTTCTTCATGGTTCTCCTGAGAGGAAGAAAATCATGAATCTACATATAAGTAAAAGAGGAAAGTTCAGTGGAGAAAAAAGAGTTAGGTTCTTTACTTTTTCAAGTTCTATTATAACAGTTTTATGACACTCAGCTTCAAAATGGCAGTGAGTGATGGTGCCTCTTGCTGATAACTTCAGACAAATGAGAGCAAAATGACTCCCCTTGTCTTGATCGGAAAAAGGCTGAAAATCTTCTCCCCAACCTTCAAAAATGTTTCAATAGCAAATACATTTGATATTGCCCTTATTCCTTCTCTACTCCTTCAATCTCAAGGCTTTCAGGTCAAAACCCTATGGGAATCTTTTTCCAAATGGGAGGCATAAGGGTAGGTGGGGAACCGCAGCAGTTTGCATGGTCATGGAGAGCCTTTCTCTACCACAAGCAACTGGCCTCAGTTTCATTGTCTAGGACTTTAGTTTCTTACTTGGAACAGGTAAGACTAGCACTCAAGTCTGAGTGCAAACTTGCTTGATTAGAGTTCTGACACCAACCTCTCAAGTCAATCACATCCCCTAGAGAAGCAGAGTCTTCTCTCTTCACTGCCCTGATGAACCGGTCTCTCAATATCTTTACTCCCTGCTTGATCTTAGTCTCACCTGCTACTTGGATCCCACATCCATGCCACTTGCTTAACACATTAGATCTCTGGGACAAAATTCTGCCTCAGTCACCCTGGTCTTACCCTGGTAAAGTGCACTGGGTGGTAAGCAAGTAACTGGGTTATTCCCCAGCCTCTTTTCCTCCTAGTCCTTGTCTCCTCCCACACTCCACTGGCCAGTATTACTGAAATTCTTTCCCAAATTATGAATACTACCATGACCCAGACTCCTGGGTACCCCAATCACTTTAATTTCATACATTATACTAAATCCATTTATGTGTCTGTCTCCCCAACTAGTTTTGAACTCTGAATAGGGAGTCTTACTTATTTCTGTTCTTCCCTGTAAAAAGAGGAGCTTAATACATGATTGTTAAATGGAATTGAATTTAGAAGCTTGATTCAAAGTGCTTGGTGTACAAAGTAAATGAAACCCAAGCTCTTGAGGACTCACATCCAGGTTGGGGATATAGGACCTGTCTCCTGTGGTTGGCTGCCTTAGATGATCAGAACCTTTTGTGTCTGACCTATAGTGATACCTCGGGATCCAAAGCTAGAGAGACCCCTGTGGACCGCAGAAGACAGAGAGGTGTGCCCACTGATCCATGTAGATCTAAAACCTCTTGCTGCACTCAAAGCTCAAGGGTGCTTGAGTTCCTGAGATACATTTTAGAAAGGCATCCATTGAGGGTCTTGGAACATATCCAAGATTTGGATATGTTGGAATGTATCTTGGAACATATCTTCTCCATATCCCTTAAGGATAAGGGGAGACTATTGTATAATTAAGGATTTCCTTTAACACTTTTAGTTTTTTTGTCTAAGGGCTAGCAGCTTGTTTAAACATTTGGTTTTAGTTGGCAGCCATCTGAAAGTTATTTATTCTGTATTCTGGGTGGCCAATATAATTTTTGAAAGATTGAAAGCCAGAATTGGCAATGTGAATGTTCAAATTCAACCATAGGCTATCTGTTCTGGTGTAATAACTTCTCTAAATGCCACTTGCTTGCAAAACTTATCTGTTGATAAACCCTAGCTTTGTGGAATGGCTCCTAATGGGGCAAATCTAAAAGAAAGATGACTTCCATATCTAGCATGAAGATCAGGGAATTAATCGTCAACCTCTCTTTTGAATTATTTATTCAAGATGGATATATTAGATCACATTGAGAGAAAAATTTCCTCTTCTTCCTGATCCCCAGTGTAATTTTGTCTGAGCTGCTTTGTATCTGTAACTCAGCTGTGAATGGAAAAAAGACCATTACTTAGAGACAGACAAGATTTGTGTCCATTTTGGATTACATCACTTACTAGTTGTGTGACTAGAGGAAGTCAATAAAACCTACTGAAGCTTATTTTCACCATCTGTATAATGGGGATCAAAGTATCTACCATGCAGGTTTCCTGTTGATTGAGTGACTTAATACATGTAAAGCTCTTAGCCCAGAGCCTAGCATAGTAAACATGAAGCAAATGGTAGCTGTCAAGGTGATAATAATGATGATTACAATGATTATCTGTGGAACTGGGTAGTTCAAACCTACCTCAAGTGGTTGTTGTAAGACAGTTTTGAAAAATATAAGGTAAATATAAAGAAAAATACTACATCTGTGTTGGCAGAGTAGTTCTTACATACTTCCATAAGAGCTATTACACTTCATGGTTGTTAACTGTTCACTTGTCTGTCTCTCCTGCTACGCTGACAGCTCCCTCCATGGGGGATGTGCCACAGATAATCAGTAAATGTTTGATAAATAAATAATGAAGTTGTAATGTTTCCCTTCAACTAGCAACAGCAATAACAAGTACTACTAATACTACTATTTGCTGAATTTTTCTAGTTACCACAATTGTGGCAGGCATTTTCACATATGGTGTTTAATTTTCATAACAACTTTGCAATAGCACTATTATCCTCATTACACAGGTACAATAATTATAGAGTTGTTATGATCCTGTAGACACCAACTACTTAATTATCCCTCACACAAGTTTTATTTCTTATAAGTCTTCTCAAAAGTAAATTTTAGTCTATTCTTTCACTTCCCCAGAATTCTGAAATTGTGGGGTCGTTTTGAGTGAATGAGAGCTGTTTTTCTAATACAACTGCATATTTCTAAAATTGAAATATTTTCTCAACACATACGTGGAAAATAAGAGAGGCATATCTAAGAGCATGATCATCCTATGACAGCAGTGGAAGGACTACTAATTAAAAAACAATGGGTATTTTAAAAGCAATTATTTGGATTAGGTGGAATGTTGTTTTTCGTTCCCGAGAGAAATCTTGCCTGTGTGCTGGGGATGCACTTGGGCCGTAAGCAGGACACCATTTGGCAGGGTACTTGGAGATGATAGGTGGAAATGCATTTTCTAAAGGGGAAAGGGTAACATCTGGGAGGAAAAGAATATTGTGTTGCTACTTCCAGAGCCTATTGGAAACAAAGGAGTGTAAAATAGCATTTCCAGGGTGGAAAAGCAATACATTTTCAAATAACCTTAGCAAGAGAAAATGAGAGTAGAGGAAAAGGTAGAATTATAACCAGGAAGGACTTGCACCAAGGCTTGGTTGAGACTATTATTTGTTTAGAGGATTTTCTGGGTCTGCTTTACATTCAGTATTTGTGGATATTCATCCAAAGATATTTCATGAGGGAAGGGATAACATTTATATTCATTAAGCCAGAGTCAACTATATGACTTTTTGCTCATGATTTGGGGGAAGACTTAAAATGATTAATGCATCCTCAAGCAGTTAGGGGTGGAAGATTTTCTAAAACACCTTATCTTTATCTAATAAGGCCTCTGGAGGATAGAAAAAAGCTTATTAAGGCGTAGAGAAAATTTCGAAGCAGTTTATTAAAAACACATTTGCACAAATTTTCAAAGTGGGCTGCTATTGTGTGGAGGCTGTGAGAGGCTTCTTTTGGAATGCGTATGAAAATGGGATATATAAAATCTCCTGTTTGATAAGGCAAATGATGCATGCTTCTCTAAGTTTAGAGGGGCAGTGACAGGTTTTAAAATCAGTCTAGTGATCAAATCCTGGTGAAACTTACTATTGACAGGACCTGAGGCAATACTTCAGGGGATAACAATACCTAATTCCTGGGGTATTTTTAAGAGATTATATGAGATCACGTGCACATGATGCTAAGCATGTGGGTCTGTACATGATAAATACTTAATAAAAAGTAGCTTTATCTAGGCAGCTAGCCAGCACAGTCTGGATAATGATCAGGAAAAAAAGTTATCTGGACACCTAGTAAGTGGGGTCTTTTTGCCACAAATTTGACCCCCTAACCAATCTCTCTTTCATTTCCCTTCTGGACATAAATGGAGATCATTTTGTGCTTAAAAATTATTTGTTGGGCACATCCTTTTTTTTATGTTCTGAGTATGCATCTATCAGTGATTCCCAGGGCATTCCAAGCACTCTCTTGAGGTCTATGCTTGCACCTGGATTATTGCACCAGCCTTCCCACTGGTTTCCCTACTTCCTATTTCTCCCCTTCAAATCTGTTTTCCACTACTAATAGTACGAGCTCTCCAAAACACAAATTATATTGGCATTTGTCTGTACCTGTAGAATTAAATTCTACATTAAATTCCTGTCTGGAGACATGACAGTAAAGGTCTTCATTAGCTGTTCCCAGCTGACCACTTCTGCCTCATCTCTAACCAGTTCTCACCCAAAAATCCTCACATGGCAACCTGCCCCTCTGTGATCATGCCCTGCACTGTCCGTAGTCTTACCTCAGCATGGGATGTTATGGATGAGGGAGAAGATCTTGCTTCATCCTTTCTCCACTGGCCTGTAGTATCCACATCTGGGCCCTTCAATGTCAAAGTTGTTGACAGGTTTAGCAGAGAGTGACCAGAATTGGGAACAGAAATACTTCCTTTACCAAAATACAGTTTAGGAAAAAAATTAAAATAGGAAGGTGCTATGTCATCTGCATAGTTCCTTTGCTTCTTGACTTAAAAACATGGTTTAAGTTTCATTTCAAACTCATTCACCTGATATGATCTAAAATTGAGATGATACATATGTTCCATTTCTTAACCATGTCATAAATATCTAAAGTTAATTTTATAATTATTTATTTGTTTCAACTATTAAACCAATAGAACATTTTAAATTACTGGAATATATGTGTTAGTAGTTCTGGATTAAACTGTTTCCAAAGTCCCTGGCAATCTTCCAAGGTCCCCATGGCTGAACTCGCTGCTTCTGTTTTTCACATATGCTGGCATTCCTCCTACTATGACTGTCTGCTTAGTTGTTCTGCCCAGCAGTGACTCACTCCTGGTTTCTGATAGTGAAGACGTCTTTATCTGGTTTGCTTGGAAAATAGCTTCAGGGTTGGGAGACGTGTGTGTGTGTTTATAAATGTGTGTGCCTGCACACATATGTGGGTCCAATGAGAACTGAATTCTGACATATCACGAATAAGTTTCTCTCCTTGGAAGCCAAACCAGGCACAACCCTGTTCTGGGTTTCTTTGGAACAATGACTTGAATTAATTTTATTTTTATAGCTTAAGGAAATCTGCTCATTACTCATAAAATCAGCAGCCTTGTGGGACAAATACACTGTGGTGTGAGAAAGATCTCCTGGTGTGATGTCAAACCCTTGGACCCTGCTCCCGCCCCCTGTGATAGGCAGCACCCGAGAATGCATCTTTGCTGAGAATGCATTCTGTGTCCTCAAAACGGGCAGCATGGTTCTACAAAAACCTGTCCTGAATTCCTAAAATATCTAGCTCTCTGGTTCCTTTTGTCTGAGAATGAGAGTGGGGAAGTGATGGAGGAGCATTACTGATAGGATAGGACTTCAGGTGTCAAGCAAGGCAGATTGAGGAGGTGACATCACCTACAAGTAGAATTTAAATGATTAGAATTATTATTGAGAAGAAATCAATCATTAGTGAGACATTGTAGCTCAGGGGGAAATGCATGGATTTCAAATCAAAGAGATGATCTGTTTGAAATCTGGCTATACTACTTTCCACTTGTATGATTTTGGGCAAGGTACCTAAATCTCTCCTAGCTTCTGGTTCCTCATCTGCAAAGCAGAGTTAATGCCAAAATCAGCTCATAGACATAAGATGTGTAAGAATTAAATATGCATGTATGTGAGTGTGGGTCACTCAGAAGAAGCCATGAAGCAAGCCAGATGATCTAAAATTATCGCTGTAATTATCATTAATTATAGTAGCAGTAGATTGAGAAGAGAGAGTTGGAGAGGAAAGGATAACATAGTGAAAGAAAACTTGAAGAGGATACATGGCAAAGTCAGTGGCCAAGTAAGTCAACAGTAGAAAAGGGCAAGGAGAGACTCAAGGAATGGTAAATACATGTGTAAAGAGGCTTCGTTTGTGTGGTTTCTGGCTATTGTTTCGGATGGGAACATCAGCCAGGTGGGCACCATCCTGGCTTTTGATCTCTCTCAAAGAAGCCTTGTTTTGCCTTTTGAGCTGCCTCTCCAGCTCTGTCTTGCCAGTCAGTCAATTTTGCTAAATCAGTTTAGCACCGGATGCTGAACCAAATGCAGCACAGGGTGAGAAATTTGGATACTTCCTCTCACAGACCCCACTCTGCATCCAGCTAGGATGTTCCAATGACAAGATCATCACCCCAAGCTTGTATTACAGCTCACCCCTACCCAGAGCCTCCTGAGACAATCCCTAGTCTTTTTATGCTGGATTGGGCCTCCTTGGATTATAATACCTGCAGGAACCATGCCATATTTTTCTTCTCTTCTAGGAATAGTGCATTAAACTTGAGTTCATCAGTTCTCCATGCACTGGGAAAGAAGGAAGAGGGAACAATACATCAAATAAGTTTGTTCTCCCAGTTCCTGTTCCTCCCATCTGGCTCCTGCTTCCTCCCTTTCCTTTCTATCCCAAGTCTGATGCTCACAATGTTCTTCATACAATTGCCATCTTATCTTAGTTGTTCTTTGGAGGCTATTATTTTTCCAATTCTTTCTACTCTTTTCAGAATGTACTGGCCTCCAGACCCAACCCCATCCTGGTCATCTCTGCTTGACTTTTTGTCAATGTCATGTTTGCAGTGTGAGACCCCAATATAGATACCTTATAAACAGGAATCCCACCTCCCTATCTCTATCCTGGCCCTGCTTTACTATTGAGACTACTCCTGGGGGTAGGGGCAGGATTGAGTGTTTATATTGCACATGCCTATGGTGTGTTTACTCATGTGATTAGAGGAAGAAGACATACATTTGGTTTCTACAGAGCCAAAGTGCCTTCCAGAGTCTAGGAGGAACAAGACAGTTAAGTGAGAATCAATAGGAACTAAATATAGAAGGATGGAGATTGTTTAAGGGACACAGGGAACAATGAAGAAGAAGATCAGCCTTATTTATGAAGGAAAATTCTGTGCTGGCTTCCTTTGTGTCCTTGAAAGAGGAAATATGGAATTTCCAAGGAGTTACTCTGGCAATAAATTAAAGCCATGTGGGAAAGCAAGAAGAAATGAATTTCCAGGAGGCTATTAAATCAAAACCCTGGCTCAATGAGGAGATGAGAAGCACAGAAAAAGAAGAGTTGCTCTGGAGTACGTTTTATATTCCAACATCTTGATGCTCAGAGCACAGAAGCAGCAGCCCAGACAATGTCAGTAATCCAGTGCTCCTCTCTAAGTAGTTTTTCCCAAGAAGAAGGAAAAAATAATTTGGTAAAGCATTTGGAGACAAGAGCTCTGCCACTCACTAGCTGTGTGAGGCAAGCACTTTGCCTCTCCGAGTCTATGGCGTCATTACGAAGGTTGTACAGAAATGAGTTCCAGTGGTAGTGGTGAGTGCCCACATCAGAATAGCACCCTCACACCTCACCAAACACTGTGAAATTCTCCCAAGTGTCTGTGGAGGAGATTTGAAGTCAGGGACCTTGAATCACATTCTGAATCTGTCATTAGCTGTGAGTAATATCATTATCCTTACCTATAAAATGCGGAGTTTAGGGAGGATTAAATAAGAGAGAAAGCATGTTGGAAGTATCAATTATAAATGCTTACTATTAGTATACCCTTGGAATAATTATTATTACCATTTGCCTTAACTTGGGACAGCACTATCCGGAGAAGAGGCTCTTGGCAGTATATGAGGGCAGACCATTTCACAATGTTCTTGAATCTCCTGAAATTGTACCTAAAGTTTTGAGGGTAATTATATGGCCATTTCAAAAATATTTTATGATCTAAAAAATGTTAAGTACTTGATTAATTAGAGATTTGCAATCTTTGATTCTGACCCTGACACAGCAGGGAAGTGATAACAGTATAGAAACTCTCTGTGGCAGTGGGGTTGGGAGTAAATGGGGCTTGGGAGAGGCTGCTATGTCATAATCACTAGCATACAAGGTCTTGTGATATTTGAAAAAGTCACCCCAAATCTTCAGATATGTTCCTTCCTTGGTATCATATTTCCCTTAGCTCTCTCTCATCCCTTGGAAATCACTGAAAAGGTGTATGGATCTTTGTTCATCTTTAATTCAGTCCTCAGGCCACTGATTTCTGGTTGTTATTCCTACATCTCTTCTGAATCTGCTTTGGTTAAGGCTACCAGAGACCTCTTAGTTGCCAAGTTGCCAAATATAAGGGACATTTTCAGTTCTTATAAGAATTCTAGAATTCAACACTTTTTGTTATTTCTATCCTAACATTTTTTATTGCTTGACTTCATGCCAGTACATTCTTATGGCATTTCTCCTATGCCTCCATCACTTCATTATTGCTCTCCTTTGTAAATCTTATTCTACTTTCTCCTTAAGTGTTGATGTGCTTCAGTTTTCTGTTCTTGACCTACTATTCTTTTCACTCTACCCTTATCACTGAATTTGATCATCTTTCATCATTTCAAATGCCATTTATATGTGGTTTATTCTCAAGTCTGTTTTCCTCTAACCAGATCTTCTCTTGAGCTCCAGGCCCATATATCTAAATTCCTGCCAGATGTCAACACTCATGACTGTTGAATCTGACCTTCAACATATACAAAACTGGACCCAACAACTTAAACTTAAGTCTGTTCTTTTTCTGCCAGTGTTCTCTGTCTGTTTTTTTGCACTACTGTCCACCCAACTACTCAAGCCAAAACCCATGTGCCTTCTGCTTCTCTTAGATCCATATCTGAAATATCATCAAGTCTGTCACATTTTTCTCCTATTTCTTAATATACCCATTCCTATTTAATCATACTATGTCTAGACCAGGTCTCTTACTATCATTCATTTGGATTTTGAAATATTCTCCAAACTGGTCTAACTGCTTTAAGCCCTTTAAGCATTGTCCTTCTTGTACCTATTTCCTATATAATCTCTCTAAGACATAAATCTAAGTATGACATTTCCCTACTTAAAATAGGTCAGTGGTTTCTAATTATCTATGGAATAAAGACTATACCCTTTGACAAAGTCTACATATTCCCTCCAAGATTTGGTTCATTAGCTTATTCTCCACCAACAGTAAACTGAACACAGTAGACTCAGTACAGTAAGCTGTCTCCACCTAGTATCTTAGTTCAAGTTCTATTTGAAATGACTACTAGGTTCCTACTGTTTTCCACTTGCATGTCCTTGCTTACCTTTCTGTCCCCACCCGACCTTTTAACTCATTTTTTTCATAGTTGTAGCTCCAGTACTGAACATCATTATTGGTATATAGGTTTTAAATTGTTTTTAAAAGTACATAACATAAATTAACCTCTTAACAGTTTTTAAGTGTATAGTGCAATGTTGTTAACTGTATCACTTATTGTATAACAGATCTCTATATCTCTTACATGACTTCATCTTGCATGACTAAAACTCTTTATTCACTGAATAACAACTCTGTTCTGCCACCCTCTTCCCCCAGCCTCTGGCTACCACCATTCTACTTTTTGTTTCTCTGAGTTTAATTACTATAGATAGTTCATATAAGTGTAATCATGCAATATTGCCTTTTTATAGTTAACTTATTTCACATAGCAATAATGGCCTCTTGCACATCCATTTGTAGCATGTGATAGGATTTCCTTCTTTTTTAAGGTTGGATAATATTCCACTGTAGTTATATAATACCACATTTTCTTTAACCATTCTTCGGCTGATGGACATTTAGATTACTTCCACATCTTGACTATTGTGAATATTGCTGCACCAAACATGGGTATGCAAACATCTTTACAAGACACTGTTTTCATTAATTTTAGATATACACCCACAAGTGGGATTGTTGGCTCATGTGGTAGTATATTTCTAATTTTTTCAGGAACCTCTATAGTGTTTCCTGTAATAGTCACACCATTTTGCAATCCCACCAATAGTGTGCAATTTTTTCATTATCTCCATATCCTTTCCAACAGTTTTTAATTTCTATTTTTTGATGGTGTTTGATAGTGGCCATCCTAACATTTGTGAAATGATATCTAATTATGATTTTGATTTCCATTTCCCTGATGATTAGTGATGTTGAGCATCTTTTCATATGCTGAGTGACCCTTTCTATATCTTCATTGGAGAAATGTCTGCTGATGTGCTTTGTTCATTTTTTAATTGGGTTATTTTTGCTGTTGTTTTTGAGGTATAGAAATTCTTTATATATTCTGAATTTTAATCCCTTATGTGATATATTTTTATAAGCATTTTCTCCCAAGGTTGCCTTTTCACTTTATTCATTGTTTCTTTTGCTGCATAGAAGTTTTTATGTTTGATAGAGTCTCATTTGATCTATGTTTGTTTTTGTTGCTTGGGCTTCTGGTGTCATTCCAATAAACTGTTGCCAATTCCAATGTCACGAAGCTTTTTTCCTATGTTTTCTTCTAGGAGTTTTGTAATTTCATGTCTTATGTTTAGGTCTTTAATCCATTTTAAGTCAATTTTTCCAAATGTTGTGAGATGAGAGTCCATATTCATTCCTTTGCATGTGGCTATCAGTTTTTACAGAATCATTTACCAAACAGACTATCCTTTCCCCGTTGTGTGAACTTGGCACCCTTGTTGAAGCTCACTGGACCATGTTCATGAGGGTTTATTCTGGGCTGTCTATTCTGTTCCATTGGTCTAGATGTTCATCTTTCTGCTGTAACATTCTGTTTTGATTACTGTAGCTTTGTAATGTGTTTTGAAGTCAGAAACTGTGAGGCTACTGGGTTTGTTCTTCTTTCTTAATATTGTTTTGTCTACTTAGGGTTCTTTGTGGTTACATATGGGCATATGGTTTTATAAAATGCATTTAATTCCATCTATGACATTGTTGGTTCCATCTAAATTATTATATTGCAGTTAAACATATCATATGCATTTTGTATTGTAGCAACAAATATTCTTAAGTACAACTCTCATTCACCCCATGTCTCCTTTATACAAATGTAGTTGTAATTTAGCAGTCAATCTACTCAGGCTGTTTACTTTTTTTCCTTTTTATCTTATCCTTTTTAAAAAATTTAAGTTTATGTTTTTGATATTTTAATTGTAGTTGATATACAATATTACATTGGTTTCAAATATACAACATAGTGATTCAACAGTTATGTACACTATTAAATCCTCACCCCAACTAGTATAGTTACCATCTGTCAAAATAGAAAGATATTACAGAACTATTGACTATGTTCTCTATGCTATACTTTCATCCCCATGACTAATATTATGATTGAGAGTTTGTGCCTCTTTATCCCCTTCATCTATTCTACCCCAACCCCAACCCCATGGTAACCACCAGTCACTTCTCAGTGTCTATGAGTCTGTTGCTATTTTGTTCATTTTGTTTTGTTTGGTTTTTAGATCCCACATGTAAATGAAATCATATGGCATTTGTCTTTCTCTGCCTAGATTATTTCACTTAGCTTAATACCTAAGTCCATCCATGTTGTCTCAAAGAGCAGGATTTCTTTCTTTTTTATGGTTGAATAATTTTCTTTTGTGTATATGTACCACATTTTTATCCATTCATCTATTGATGGACACTTTGGTTGTTTCCATATCTTGGCTATTGTAAATAATGTGGCAGTAAATGTAGGGGTGCATGTATCTTTTCAAATTAGAGATTTTTTCCTTTGGGTAGATTCCTAGATGTGGATTACTGATTCATATGATATTTCTGTTTTAAGTTTTTCGAGGAACCTCCATGCTTTAAGGTGGAGGGATCTCCTTGGTGGATAGCATTGCCTGGGGGATGTGGGTGTTACTCTGCTCTTCCCTTTGTTGTGTCACTGTAGTGGATACTCACTCACCGTATATTTTTTTCAGTCATTGGTTTGTAATAACATGGGATTTTCCACCTCTTCCACTCCCATTCCTTATACTCATGTACTCTTTCTGGCTGGGAATACAGGAGAAGTTCAGGAAACTGTTATCAAAATTAAATTTACCAAGTCTGATTATTCCTTTGGGAAGACAGGAGGGAGAGCAAGTCTTCAGTAGTAGGTGCTGAGGATTACTTATTAAACAGGGTTATAATATTAGATTCAACTTAATACCTGAGTTTTCAAATGAATTTCCTTGGTGAAGAAGTTGTAATGACTTCTTGAATGTCATTTTGTTTTTATTTTTTAAAGACCTGGCGTGAAATGTCATTGCATTTTGAATAGAGGAAGAAATTTCTTGTTTGTTTGGCACAAATGCTTTTGTATTCTAAAAAATTACAGTTCGGTTTTATTCAGATCTGTACACTGCACATTAAAAGGGACTTTGACAAAATGGAGCATGACCAGAATAGTAAAATATCTTCAAGTTTTTTTGACCTGTCAAAAGTTCAAATCCTAGCACTGTCCCTTTTAAGTTATATAACCTTGGTCAAGATATTTAAACCTTTCCGACTTGCAAATTGCTTGTTTATAAATTAGACTAACATGTAAGGTACTCTGAGTATATTTTTAGAGTATGGCCCAGCAAGGGATTAAAATGACCTCCATCATTGTGTGTCAGGCTTGTAAGGCTTAGGAGAAGACGGAGTGAACAGGAAGTTAACAGGAGAAGCAGGACCAAGAAGGGAGGCCGGTCCAATATGCTTCTACGTCACAGGTGAATGGGAATGAATAAAGGTTCAACAGTGAGAATGGAGATGGTGGCTCTTTCAGACATATCCAAAGAGGAATTCCATTGCCTAAGGGAAGGTATCTGAAATGAGCTTGGGGCTGGAAGGCACATAATGTGGAGAGGAGGAAAGCAGGGCCCTGGGAAGACAGTATCCACAGAAATGAAGTGGTGAACAAGCCCTAGGCAGAACACTGGTGGGATACTGGGCAGCATCCTGCCTGCCTTGTTTCAGTGCCTTTACTTAGAGCAAAAAAATCTACAGAAGCTGCAGAGATGACCATGTCTGTCCTCTGAAATCTCCCAGGATGACTGCTTTCTTAGAGTTTCACCAGTGCCTGCCCACCTTTGCCCTCTGTCATCAAATAATCGTACTGTTTCCATATTGTGAGAGGCAGCTCTGAGAAAAGGCAGGGCAGCAGAGCAAGAGAGAGAGACGTTCATGACAGAACAGAGACGGGGCCAGGACCCAGGCAAAGACTGATCACCTGACTGGAGTGCCGGATGAGAGAATACCTAATGCAGCTCCCTACCAGAGAGTTGGGGTTTCCTGCTCCAATATGTGCTTCTTTTTTGTCCCTGTTGGGTCTGAGTCCTCAAACTTTCGTTCCCCAGCTGCTGCCTGAAGGCAGCTTTCTGCTCTTGTCCTGTACTCCCAGCACCCTTTTGCTCTCACGGGACCAATGGTAGCCTTCATGATTGCTCAGCATAAAATATCTCATGCATTCTAGGCCAGTTATACCTCAGGGCTTCAAGTCTTATATCCCCTTGTCTCACCCACAGTGTAAAC
This sequence comes from Manis pentadactyla, assembly GCF_030020395.1. Classification (NCBI taxonomy): domain Eukaryota; kingdom Metazoa; phylum Chordata; class Mammalia; order Pholidota; family Manidae; genus Manis; species Manis pentadactyla. The sequence goes on along the minus strand of NC_080022.1, from coordinate 38,894,788 downwards.
ACATAGTAGGTGCTCAATAATTATGGATTACATTTCATTTGCAATGTCCTACCTGCAAAACCCCTCCTTGTAGAAATTCTGCCCTCCAAGGAGTCTACACTGCTGCTTCCCTATCTATCCCTTTCTGCTTTTGTGGCTGGAGCCCAGCTAAATTTGAATAAAGGATGGCCTTTAGCGGGGAACAGAGCGGTGGCATGTCATAGTGGGAAGAGCAATAGCTTTAGGGTCAGGCCCTCTGAGTGGTGTTATCACCTCACCAACTGAGCATTTTTGCATCACCTTTTTTTTAAATAAATAATACAAGAGCTATTGTGAGTATAAAACAAGAGAGTGTTTGTAAAATGTATCCTCTAGAACTTTACTTCTGTGTAAGGTTGTTATATTTATTAGGATGGCTGGCTAATACTCAGATGCCCTTCTATTTATTCATTCAATGGATGTTCAAGTGCCCATGAGATACCAGCATTGGGAATACTAAACTAAGATAAACTTAGTTGCTGTTATAATGAAGCTTTCCTTTGTTATGGATTAAACAAGCATCTTGTGATAATGATATGATTAGAGACAAACAGGAGGTGCAGTGGGAATATCTAGAAGAAACTACTAGTCTATTGGAAAGTGAGAAACATTGATTTAGAGAATGACTTATAATTGGGGACTTGTTCCTTCTCTTACTATGCAGGATGTTCTTTGTATCTGAGCTGGTTGTCTAAGGGACATTCCATTCCACTATATAGCAAACTCTGAGGGCAGACACTGCTTCTAATTAATCTCCGTATCTTTCACAGATTGTGTTCAATACCCAGTGTATATTTAACAATATTTACTAAATTGTGTTAAACCAAAAATGTGAAAGCATCCAATTTAAAACCCAGGATGGATATTTCCAATCCAATTAAGAGCAAACCTTTTGGTTTTCCTTGAAATTAAAATTTAAAAAGAGGCAGGAGTTCCAAGCCTATAAGACCATACCACATTTCTAGTTCAAGTGGGTCCCTTCCTGTCTTCTCAAGAACACTTTTCTCTGTTTTATCCTGTTAATTACATGCCCTGAGTGATCAGATCCAGAGTTACCACATGCAGCCTTTGCTAGATTGTCCTTCCTTGTACAATTCTAAGATCTTTATGGAAATAGACAAGAACAGTGAAGGGAGGCTGAGAGAAGAGAAGCTACACTATAATGTTTATTGTTTCATAAAAGGTTTATTGAAATTATATATGCAGCTATTTTATTAATGGGGCTTTTAATTATCCACTATGGTGAAGGGTAAGGCAAAATATCTCTCAGCCCCACTAATTAATATGGTTATTCAATGGCTGTTAATTAAGGACAAAAGGGACCAAAGGAACATAATCCACCCTTGACTCTGATGAATGCAAAGTCAAACCAATAGCTTATTTCTAAATTATCATGATTGATAAAAAGTCAAGCTCAGGCCCAACCCTTTTCCCCTCAGGGAACCATAATTTTCCAGTTTAGACAATAGAATAAAGGGCTCATCTGTGGGCCCAGGAACAAAGCTCAGAACTGCAGGCCCTGAGGAAACAAGGAAGCTATGGATTACTTTGTGAGACCTGCATTTCAATAGACGTCATCTCACAGGCCCTTTGTACCCACTGTTTATTCTAGAAACTGTGTGTGCAGCTTCAGACCCTTGGGCAGGCCCAGCCCAATCAATTTTGGCCCAGAGGAACCTACCTTCCTTATCCCTGGTACACATGTCCATTTGCCTCTGGCCACCCCTCCCCTCCTGGTTTGGGCAATTCTGTGAAGAATCACATGAATGCTAGCAACCTATCTTCTCTCTTGAAGCAGTGTGTTTACAAATGTCATATGCCACAACTAATATCTTTAGTCCTTAGAGAAAAATAAAAAGAAAGATTGCATTTTTGTAGCAACAGAGTCTTGTTGAAGAAAAGATCATACAGTTTAGAGGGAAGAGTATATGGGTTTTAGAGACACAATATTTTGCCCCTTAATAGCTCAATGCCCTTGGGTTTGAGATTTAGTTTCCTCATTAACAAAATTTGGATATCAAAATCCACTTTTCGGGTTTTTCTGTGAATGAAACAGGCTAAAGAAGGCAAAATTCCCAAAAAAAAAAGTGTATCAATACCTTGCCTTGAATTCAAACAACAATTTTTAGTTTACAAACTTACTACAAACCAGTGAGATATGCAAACCAAGATTCATTTTCCTCTTTTTTCACTGATAAGGAAACTGAATACCAAATAGGAAAAATATAAAAGAAGCCACTCAATCTTGGAGTCTCAGCTTCCTCATTCTTAAAATAGTCATACCATTGTCCACCTCTCTGGATTTTGGTAAGGCTCAAATGCACTAATGGAGGTGAATGTGCTCTGTAAGCTATTGCATATCATATCATATAGTAGTCTGGTATGTTGCATTAAGGACCTGCCCAAGGTCATACAGAGGAGAAGCAGAAGAGCTGTATAGTCATTCATTCATCCAACAAACAGTACCAAACCTATCCTGTGTGCCAGAAACAAGGTGTTCATAGTTGAGAAGAAAAAGTAACATGCCTGGACAACTATAAGAGAAGGCAAATTTCTCTAAGTAGCTTAAGAGGGCTATGGGAAAGGTGGATTCTTCCTGATGGTCCAGTTAGGCAATTATAGTTCCCTTCTTTGCTCTTCACTCCATTCCATTCCACCCCATTCCATTTCCATACTGTGCCCAGATTTATGCCATTCATCTAATTAAGAGCTTTCTATGGGTACCCAGTGCCTCAGGGATAGCAGTATGTAGCTATCCATATTCAGTACCTGTGTCCTCCTTGACAGGCACTGCTAATTGGTCACAGTATTTCTTACTGAATCTGGATTCAGTCTCAGAACGTTTCTCAACATAAGGCTTCAGAAAGCAATTGACAGAATTGTCCCCCAGAGTGTTATTCCTATTGTGTTCTTGGTGATTCTCTCCCTTGGATACTAAAGCTCACAGAGGTTAAGAGTCTTGCTCAAAGTCACACATTTAGTAACTGGGATTTCAAAATCAGTATTTTATTCCAAATTAAGATTTCTCACTGATACATCAAATTACTTTTCAATTTTATGTTCCCCAAGATCTGTGTGCTGCTCTGTGCAAGTTACATGTTATACAACACCACATCCATCTACTTATTCATTTTTTGATTTGTTCATTCCAAAAATGTTCAGGTATTAGGACATAAAGAGGTTATTACTCAAAGGGCATGTAATAATTATTTATATAGTGAGACTATAACCTGTCTGAAGGCTGGGATCCTGTTTTTTGTTCACCATTGAACCCCAGTGCTGAACACTGCATAGTAATAGCAGTGCTATTATACAGTATTTGTTTAATCAGTCAGCAAATGTACTGTCTAGTGGGTAACAACCAAGTGAACAGACTATGCAATAAAATATGCATTTTCCTGGCATGGTCTCTAGCATTCTGTAAGTGCACAGTGTTTGCTGTTAACTAGCACTAAGCCCAGTGTAATATGGGGACACCCAGAAGGGTCACCTCCTCTAGCAGAGGGAGAAGGAAGTGACACTGAGCTGCATCTGAAAAGGGTCAAAGAATGTTACACACCAAATGAACAATATGTACAAAGCCAAGGAGATTTGTAAGAACATCCATATTTGGGAGAATGCAAGTGGGTGAAAAGAGATGAAGAAGGCATAAGCCGCTCAGTGAATACTGTGGCCCTAAAGGTTATAACTCTGTTCTGAAGGATGTTTTGGATACATTAAGGAATTTCAAGCAGAGGATGGAATTTGCCTTTTAGGAACATCTTTCTGGAATCATAGTTGATTTTTTTTTTAATCTAAAAATTTTTAACACCAACTCAGCAAGGGGTCTTGAACATTTGACTTTCATTAATGTTTAACTTTTATTATTGTTAACACTGGAGCCAATAAATGATTGTGTGTCTATGCATATGTATACGTATAAAGAGCAATATTAGCAATAACATTTTCTTTAATTAATTTTCCCATGACTGAATTCCTATTTAAATATTCATTCTTACAACATGGCAGTGTGTTGTGATGCACTTCGGCAAAATTAACTCAACAAGCTCCTCTTTCCAATTTTAATATTCCGTTGGGTTTTCTATTCCCGAAAACTCATTAGTATCTGAGTGCAGTGCTGACGCGAAACAAGAGAGAGGCATATTGTGTGAATGTGAGTCAGAGAAAAGAGACAGCTGGCACGAGAATTTTCTAATAAAGCCCAAAAAGGCTGCTGTGTCTTAACAAGAAAATAAATAAATAAGAAAAGAATGCTTTGAGCTTTCCCTTTGTACTAAAAGTCCAGAATCTTATTCACACCTTTCTGAATGCAGGCCAAAGCCAAATTATTCTCACCAAAACCTTCTGATGATTGATGCCAAAGTGCTGGTATGTTTTCCAAGTTTTCTGGTAGTATTAGAATTTGTGTAGAGTCACCTCAGTTATTTGTCCATGTAGATGACAGTCTGAATCTCCAGCAAAATCTTATCTAAGCAATATTTCTTCTCCTACTTCAGTCGATCTGTGTGATTTAACCATCCAGTTATACCCCATGTTGTCCCACTTGCTTGCTTTTGCTTGCACCATTACTTCTTCCTAGAATGATTTTTCCTATTGTCTTTATGTGCTGATATTCTAACCATTTTCCAAAGCTGAGTTTAAATGCTTTGCCCTACAAGAAGACTTCCATGAGCTCAAGAAGTGGACGTAAGTTCTCCACCTCCTGGAATCTGTGGTACTCCTCAGATTCCAAGTCCTTTGACAGTTGTTTGTATACACACCCTTTTGTAATTGCAAGAGCTGTCATGTATTTATCACCTGCAATGTGCCAGGCTTGGTATTATTACCTGTGGAGTTGGTATTATCACCACCTTTTTACAAATGAGGTAACTGAGGCTCAGAAACATTCCCTGAGTTTCCCAACAACCATGAATCTAGGGACAAGTATAGTTACAAAACTAAAAGTTTATACTCTTTCAACCCCACTAGACAATTTTCCTGCTTCATTTCCCCAGTGCTGGAGGACTTAGAGAAGGGTATAGTTTAGATTAGCCTTGCAGAATAGATGGATTAGGAGTTCTGAAGGAAAAGTTTAGATGGATTATTCTGGGCAGAGGGAAGTGTGAATGTGGGAATGAAGAAATATGAATGTATTGTAGGGGGAAGGGTTGGGGGCCAGGGGGTGTTGGGGAACACTGAAACATCAAGTTGTCTAATGCCAAGGCTTTTATGAAGGAGGGGGAAGGGGATAAGACTGGAAGGGCAAATTATGTCTGTACTGTGGCAGGCCATGGCAGTGAAGTCAAGGGGTACTCTAATCCCAGGGCCAAGGATAGAGAGTGAAGCTCAGACCATGGGCAGAGGCAGGAGTGCACAGAGAAGGCTCATGATGTTTCAGGGAATGTGCCAGGAATAGGGTGAGAGAGGCCACAGATCATTTTTAATTGACTAGTCACCTGGGCATTGACTAGAATTGAGATATAAAACCAGACGAGGGTAATTTTTTACTGCTTTTCCTGAACTGCTGAAGGAAGGATCCTTAAATAGTTGCAAGAATAAGAGTGAGTCAAAGAGCCCCAGTTCTAGGGAGGGAAGAGATGTGAGGGCAGGGAACTAGGCAGGGCATTGCATAAGCCATGTAAAATCAGTCCCTAAACTGGGTCATGAGGCAGGGAGGTGTGAGGGGGAAGTAGCAAGAACTTCCTTCGTGTTTTTAATGTGTTAAGACTGTTTTAGTTCAATGTGAGGCATGATCAGGAAGAACATATGTCCAAGTTTCTCTTGTTTTGGAGTGTTGATTGGTATAACTAAGAGAATGCTAAAATAGCTCTATAGACACACTGAAACATTTCTAAAGTAACATCAGAGACTGTTCCAAGGGCGGTGAAGGGGAAAGACGGTTTGTTGTATCCTCATGGTGACATGTCACTGGTCCTTTGGCACATCATTAGCTTTGGACAAGTGGTACCACCTCCAGATATTTTGGGATCTCCCTGTACTGGAGGGATTGACACAAGAGACATGGTGCTCTGCTTGCAGCTGGCTCACCTATAGTATTTGTGGCAAGGTGACTCTACCTTCTATGTCTATTTCCTAAATCCTTTTTTGTAGGATCTCTCATGTCAAGAGGAATTTCTTTAGGGGTAGGAACTTGGTCTGTCTTGCTCGCTGCCATATGAGCCTAGGATGTGGATGTTTGCTGAATGAATAAATGGAGCACAAAAGGGCCTCAGAAACCCTGGGTTTAGTACCCAGTTGACATAATTACCAACCGGAGGATTCTAAGAAAATCATATAGAATTTCTGAGCCTCTGTAAAATGGGAAAATAACATCTGTCCTGTTTGACTCACAGTATTCTCATGAGGATCAAATATATACGAAAACAGTTGCGGGGAACATTAACGGAAGAAGATAAAGGGAAAAGATCCATCACATGTTAGGTCCTGTGCCAGGTGCTTTACCTCCAACACCTTATTTCAATCTCAGGACAGTTTTAAAGGACATTATCATTGTCTTCATCTTTCAAATGTGAACACTAGGCCTCATAGAAACTAAGGCCACACGTTTAGTAAGTGGCCAGTCAAAAGAGTCGAGCCCCTTCTGTCTGGCTTTGCAAAAACCCATGTTCTTATTCTTAGACTGTACAAATGTGAGGTAGTTTTATTGAAATACTGACATTTAAACAAAGCTTTTACAGAAACCTATCATAGAAGGTCAAAAGTCATTCTTAAAGGACACAGAAATGGTACCTGACTTTGTCTAGGAAGACATATCTTTTGCCCTAATTAGCATCATGATTCCCAACAGCCTGTATATCACAACATCTGTCCACATGTCTGTGGGAACTGGGGTTATACTGCTTTTGAAAACACAGATATCATTTGCTGATGCCACTTTTCCTCATTTCTGTTCAGCTCTCCATTTAGTGATGCATGATCAGTACGCTGAGTACAGAGTCACTTTGCCCACGTAGGCTCTGTTTAGTGGAAAATTCCCCCTTTTCTTGCATTATTCTTCCCATAGCAGTTAGAATAGTCTTGAGTGGTTCTAACTCTAACAAGTGAGGGCAAACCATGCTCTAAATGATGTGGGAGCACTGTACTCAGAGACAGAGGTACACATGGAATCCTAACTCTGCCCTCACTTAGCCTGGGGATCTTGGACTCAGAAACTCGGTCTCCCTCCGCAGAACAGTCAAGAGCATATGGCTGCAGGAAGTGCACCAGAGGGTCAGTGTGTGTGAGAGCCAGTTCTATGCAGGTCTGTGTCTGAATTCTTGTACATGTTGATTTCCTTCTTTCTTTTCTTTCTCTGGTGTTTGGAATAATTGCTAAGAATCAAAAGATTTAGGTTTTGGTCCCAGACCCTGAGCAAGTCACTTCACCTTGCTGAGCTTCAGTTTCTCCATCTGTAATGAAAGAGTTAAGCAGGTGGTCTATATTTTAACATTGGGATTTCGTGCAGGTCCCAGACCTGTCCAAAACCAAGTGCCTCCCACATGAAATGGGAAGGGGTCTGAGAGTGCTGAAGAGGAGAACTTACTCAGCCCTGGAGAAGGGGGTTTAGGGCTACAGAACAAGAGCTCAGGGAAGCCCTCCTGGAATGACAGTGCTTGAGCTGATTCGTGAAGAAGGTAAGAGCTATCTAAGCATGGAGATGAACACATATTATCAGCTATGTAAAGCCCAAAGGTGAGGGAAAGCTAGTATGGTTCAAAATCTGCAAGTTTTTCAGTGAAAGTGGAATATGTGACTCTTGTATAGGCATGCATATATATGTTGTGAGTATGGGAGAAGGGGTAGAAAAGTGGAAGGATAGTTTAAAGTACTGTGGAGTTTGGACTTGATTCCATAGATGAGGGGGGACTAAAGGGGAGAAGGGGGCACGATTAGCCTAACTTTTGTGACTACATGGAGACTGGACTGTAAGAATCCAAACAGAGACAAACAGACCAGTTAGGAAGAAACCTCAGTTCTCAGTATGTGCATCATATATTTATAGGCAGTTAGAAGATGGATTGTCTGAAGAGAACAAAGTGATTGTGATTATGTGCTGACACGGAGGAGGGATGTAAAAGGCCAGGCCAGAGAAGTCAACATTAAAGACTGTCAGATGGAACCAGAAGGAAGCAGAACCTTTTCTGACTCTGATTTGTGTGCAATTACAAATAGAGTTTTGTGTACACATATATTCTAAACAAAGTGCCATCATAAGAATTTGATGTTTTTCACTAGAACAGGTGATGAGATTATGTTTAGAAAGAGAATCAGTACCCCCTGCTTCCTTCATGGTCATTGCCATTTTGTCAGCTGTTAAGCAGAATTATACCTCTCATACCACTTCTGTTTTCTACTACATCATTCCTCAAAGTGTGAAAAGTGGAAGCATCTGTTAGTGGTAGAACTTATAGCTTATAGTTTTATAGTAGAAACAAAGTGCTAAGGGACTCAAAGAGTTCATTCTGCCTGGCACCCTAGAATCTAGTGTCATTCCTGCTAGCTTTCAGGATTCACTTCTGGATGGTCATTCTCCACCTGGCTCCTGCCTCTGTCTCACTTATAAAGTGATTCCAGTAATTCCCTAGGAGCTGGTCTTATCTGCTGAGAGTTTTTGCCCCATTCCCTTAGTTTCATCTCTGGTTAATGTAGTAATATGGGGCAGGTAGCCCTGTGCCTCCCCCTCTGGGAACCAACTAATACGAAGAACCAACTACTGCTGCCTCATCCTGACACCCTCAGCCTACTCTGTGATTTGAATTCCTGGATCCCTCCAGAAGAGGCTCCAGTCTTTTGTTATCCCTTATCTTTTATGCAGTCCCCTCCCAGCCTTCCTAGAAATACCATTTAAAAAGACAGACAAGATTATACAGAAGATCAAAGCCTAATTGGGCTACCCCGAAAATGAACTAAGATACGATATGAAAGAGAACTCCTAACATCAGCACTCTCTGGAAGACTCATGCCAGAAGATGATCATCAAAAAACCCCAACAAAGATCCATGCACTGCTACAGCTGTAGATGCACTCATCCCACCAGCTCCTGGACTTGCCATGGGAATGAAGAAGGAGATATCTAAGCTGGCCTGTGCATACAGTAAAACAACAAATTTGACTGGATCTATACTGTTGGAACTCAACCAAGAATTAGGAGAAGTGCAAATTGTAGCGCTCCAAAATCTTACAACTACAGACTATCTACTGTTAAACAAACATATGGGATGTGAACAGTCCCCAGGAATGGGTTGTTTTAATTTGTCTGATTTCTCTCAGACTGTTCAGTTGGACAATATCCACCATATCATAGATCAGTTTTCACAAATGCCTAAGGTGCCTAACTGGTTTTCTTGGTTTCACTGGAGATGGCTGGTAATTACAGATATGCTTTGGTTATGTAACTATACTCCTATTATGTTAATGTGTGTGCGCAATTTAAGTAGTAGCTTAAAACCTATACATGCTAAAGTTACTCTACAAGAAGATATGTCAAAGAAATAATCAATCTTCCCATGTTTTCTTCTGCCTGCTACTTCTATAGCTTTTCTTCTTCCTTCCTAATTACAACCCTTAAATAGAATTCGTGCCTCATATCAAATTTACCGAGTATCATAATTCTTCCAAGTGGTAAAGATACCTCAAGACAAATGCTGAGCATAGAAGCTACAGGGCATAAATATGCAAAGAAGTAAAAAGCTAACCATTTCAAACAATAAGGCTTCTCTCTCACCAACTTTACATTTCCCTGTATGGCCCCGGAAGATGACTGGTTAGCCAGAGACGGGTAAGATTCCTCAAGGGAGGAACAACCTAAGACAGGCACAGTCGCAGGGGGGTCATCAGGTGAGAAATTGGGGATCAACAGAGGTGAGGCTTAGAACCTCACCCCCCCGTTCTGAGAGAAATCTTCTGCATACGTGGATGTTTTATTGCCCTTGTCTAGCTTGGATTAACACATAGCCTACAGGCACACACCTGATCATCTACATTTGCTCTCTTACAATACTAAACTATGTTTTCTACCTTTATCTTGTATCTACCTACCACTTCAGCATTTTATTAAAAATTATAATAATAAAGAGAGAAATGTGGTATCCACATATAAATCAAGTATAAAAACCAAATGAGTATTCATATTTGAACTGACTGTTTATAGTTCATAATGCATGAGCAAAACCGAAAGTTTCTGTGATGACTGCCCTTGTACTGTTCACTATGTAACTTATTCATTATGTAAGAATTTGTTCTCCATGTAAGAACTTGTTTGTTATGCCTCAGAAGATTGGAGACTGATGAAAATTAGGCTTGGGGTGGATTAGTGATTGTGCATTGAGCATTGACTCCCCTATACAGAATTTTATTGTCGTTAACAACCATTTGATCAATAAATATGAGAGATGCCCTCACAATAAAAAAAAAAAAAATTACACACTTCCAATGGTAAAATAAATAAGTAACCGGGATGTAATGTATAGCATAAGGAATATAGTCAAGATATTGTAACAGCTTGGTAGGGTGATAGCTGGAACCTAGAATTATGTATATAAATGTTTTGTCACTGTGTTGTACACTTGAAACTAATGTAATGTAATACTGTGCGTCAACTACCCTTCAATAAAAAATAATTATCTATAAAAAAAAAAAATAAGACAGATAAGACCAAATTCATTATGGCACTGAGGCAGGGTGCTCAGTAGTCTGGAGCTTCTGACTGGCTTATTTCACATGTTGGATTATAGAGAACATGAATTTGACTAAGCAGATTGTTATTCTGAGGAAGAGAACATAATACCAGCTTCTAAGATGAGCTTACATGAGTTCCGAAGACAGCAACCTGAATAGCAAATTCAACTTGAACAGTGTAACTTGAGTGTTGCTTTAAATATATTATCTCATTTAATCTACGCAGTAACCCCCTGAGTAGTATTAGTGTTTTCATTTTAGAGAGGAGGTAACTAAGGCTCAAGAGATACTTATGCCTTGCCCAAGTCCCCGTAGCCGGCAAGTAGCAGAGTTGTGGTTGAGGATACATTCCCTCAACTGAATGCACTATTCCTTTCTCTTACTAGAGTAGATGATCAAGCTCTAGATCATGCAGCTCAGATGCCAAGTGTTATTGGACCCCAGTTGAGGGTGAGCTGGAGAGCAGTGTGGGATGGAGCGTTTGGGGAAGGTTTTCTGAAGAACCTGGGCATGTAGAGATGAGGTTGGAGAGGCAAGGATGAGACAGAAGGATCTCCGTGGGAACAGAGTGTGCAAGGCTGTGGAAGTGGGAGTGAGTTGGGCACAAGTGGAGGTGGTGTGGACTGTGGTCTCGCAGGGTTGGAAAGTGCATTATGCAGAGGACAGTTTGGTTTGTCCGGGGGAGGTAGGTTATCAGCCTACATATGCCTCTTGCTTCCCTTCCCCTAATAGCTGTGGAGACCAGCCCTTTGTGAGTATGGGAGGAACCACTGAAAGCAGGAATTTGGCTCTACCCTGCAGACCATGCTGAGGAGAGGTTTTACCAAGCCATATTTAAAGCCTTGTGTTGAGAAACATTCCTAAATCCTCTAACAGAAGACAGATGTCTGCCTGAACAAATATCAGCTCTCACATAATTTGTTGTTTTTATTTCACCAGCATTTGCCTATTGAATCTGACAACCTCCTGTAATTATCCATTTTCCAGAATGAATTATGGAGTGCATGTCCCATGTATGTGGCTCATGCTGCTCTCGGTTCATGGGTTTTGTGGATGTCAGATGCCCCTGTGTGAGGTCCCAGGTTTTATCCTGCTCCTTGAGGCCACATCCCTTCCCAAGCCTCAGTACCTTCACCGGGAAAATCTGATCCCTATCTTTTAGGTCAGTACCTTCAGCACCAGATATACTAAGACCATGGATGTTCAGGGACTAAAAGGAGACCCAATTCAAATAACCCAAGACATTTAGCAGTGTAACATGAGTTTAAATTCAGGCAGACCTGGTTTTGAATTTTCTACCTCCTACCTGCAAGTTATTTACCCTCTCAAACCTCAGTCTCCCCATCTTTAAAATGCTTGTTGAAAAGAGCCTATTATAGCAGGTGTTAAATAAATGATACTTATTATTATTATTGTCATTTTCCTCTTTGTCTGGACCTTATATATTGTTTGATAGCCAATATTTGTTGGGAATTAGGACATTTTGCCAGTCATTGATAAGTACATTATATCATTTAATCCTAATAGCCACCATATGACATTGGTATGGTTATTATCCTCACTTACAGATAAGGAAACTGAGATTTAAGGGTGTTAAGTAACAGCCCAAAGAAGGTCATGCAGCTAAAAAAGACAGACTCTGGCCTGGAGCCTGAACTCATTGCTGCTTCATTTGCTTTATCATGACTCATAACGACTTCATCTGTCCTCCTCCTCAGACAGACTCACCACCTTGAACCTCAAGTCTGACTGTTTCTGTTTCACTGTGCCTTAGCCCGCTGCTTAAAAACCTATCTCATACTGCCTTGCTCTGGCCAGTCCTTCCCGTAAATTCCAGCCCAGTATCTGCAGACCCCCTGGCCTCCCCCTGCTGGTATGGACCCTTGAATGTTGCTTCCTTTGTTCTCTGCCTGCTGATTTGTTCTTTTGTTGACTTGTTCTTTCTTTCAGCAAACTTTCACCACAAATCTACCATGTTCCAGGCCCAATGTGATGCCCAAAACAAATTAAATAGGTCTGCTGTTGTATAGGAAGTCAGTTCTAGTCTGGGAGACAAACAAACAAAAAAAAAATGCCACTGGCATTCCTTAACCCCTTCCTTTCATTTAGCCCCATATATAACTCATTATGACCTATTGATTTTTCCTCATAAATGTCTCGAGTATTTTTCACACTGGGCCACTGTAATAACCTCCTCATTGATCTCTTGTATCCAGATTATATCTACCTCCCAACTATTATCAACACTGTAACAATGTTGATCTTTAAAAAATATAAAACTGCTTAAAATATTTTAATGGTTTCTCATTGTTCTTAGCATATGGAAACAAAAATAAAGCCCCCATGTTTGAGAAAAGAACATAAGGGAGCTCAGCATGAGATGAATGGATAGTCTTTAAAGATCCTTCCAGCTTTAACATCCAAGATTTGACTTCATCTGGATAGAACTATGCAGCCCTGATGCCATCTCTCACCAAGATCTACCCACTAATTACTGACTGTTCTCCAGTTACCCCAAGCAGATGGATCTTTACCTACTTTAGTGACAGAACCAATTCAAGAAGAATGCTTTCATCCATTTATTCATTCATTCCACAGACATTCACAGCCTCTGTTTTGTTTTGGATCCTATATTAGGTGCTGTATGTACAGACTCAGCCATTCAACCCTATTAACTGTTGTAATTACTGATGTTGTAGCAGTGATCAACAGGCAGAAAAGACAGGTATGGCCCCTATTCTCACAAAGATTAAGTACTAGAATAAGACCTAGTTCTTGCTCTTGGGAAGCTAGTGGTATGTTAGGGAAGACATTGGTCATTTATTTACTCAACATTTTACTGAGCACCTACTATGTGCCTGGCCCTCAGGATACAATAGTGAATTAAACAGACACAAAGTTGTCTTAATATATGGAGTGGTAGGTACAAGATCAGAATTTTGGGCAAAGAGTCATAGGAATCCAGGGAAGGGAGACTTGAATTCTACATGCAGGATCAGGGAGGACCTTTACTGGATAACTAACTGGTAGAGTAAGGCCTTAAAAATATTTAGGGTACTATATTACTACTAGCTACCATTAGTGAGCACCAGATTTAAGCGAAATATTGTACTTAATATTTCTCTTTTCTCAGATTTTGCTCCTTTATAGACAATATTACTGTAGTATTTATAATATTGCATTATATTGATGAGGAAACTAAGGATCAGGGGTGTGAAATGACTTTCCACAAGCCACAAAGCCCATGAATGAGAGGATCAGGATTCTAGCCCAAGTATGTCTGCCTTCAGAGCTTTTGCTCTTCTCACTCCATGTTGATAAATGACTGACTTTTTCTAGACTGTCATTTAGCTTCACACATACCATAATTTCATTTATAATTCCTGTGTGTCACAACCCCCTAACCATCATGTTCAGTTTGAGGTTCTCCATGTGAAACCCAATGTAAGCCTCCTCTGGGGTCAGAGTTGTGGAAGAGAGATTTATCATTTCAGGAAAATTGTTTTTTTAGTTGACATTAATTCCTGTCTTGTTTCCTGAGCTCCCACCATCTCAGTGATACCTGAATTTCCCTGGCAAGTTTCAGGCTCTCTTTCCAAGCAGCAGGTACTGTTCCCTCCCCATCCCTCAATATGAAATTGGCTCCTGCCATATGATTTCCCCTTCAGGGGGACTACGAAATCAATGGGCTGGACTTAATAGACCTCTGCGAAAGAGCAGAGCTGCAGAAGATGTGGCGCCCAATTCTGCCAAGCGCAGAGCTTCATGCTAAGCACTATAGATGATCAGAAGAAAGTGACCTTATGGGAGTCAAGGTTACTGCTTCAGTCTGACTGCAAAGTTATGTTGTTATTATGCACCTCAGTTTCCTCATCTACAAAGTGAACACGGTCCTATCGGTCTTGTCAACCCCACTGATTTGTAGGGGATCATCTGACATGTGGCTATAAAAATGCTTTAATAACTGAAAAAGTGCTATTCACGTCACATATTATTCCTTAGTAATCATGATTATGATCTGATTGCTTATAAGAGCACAAAAGAGTGCTTCAGTGGTGACAGAACCATCTTGATCTGGCTGACCAACACCAGACAAAACTTGTCAAGCCTTTATCTGCGTTCTCACAGCAAAGTATTCTCCATCAGACCACACTTTAAAGACATTATTTGTATACATGTTTTTCTATACTAGATTATGAGGCAAAAAGACTTGACTTAAGGGTACATCAAGTTCAGTGGTAGTGTCATAATTAACGTTAGGGATTTAGGATATTCCAGCACTTTGCTATATCATGTGGTCCCTATAAGATAGAATCTAAGTAGACCTTGACTGAGTTGCAATGGGGTGATCCTTGAAAGACAGGCTAGAGTTTTGCCAAGGAATTGCCACTTATTATGCTTTCCTGGCAGAGGACCAGGCCGGTTCCCTGACTATTACTCAGCACTTTCTTTGTTGTTGAATTTAATGTGGGAGCACATCATGATGGCACCTTTGTGCTTTGGTAGCCCCATCCCAAATGTTCTCATATACATTAGAGGTCTTAACCTCTGGGTGTGTGTATATAATATTTGTATAGGCACACCTCAGAGATATGGAGGATTTGGTTCCAGACCACCACAGTATTGCAATGAAGTGAGTCAAATGAATGTTTTGGTTTCTCAGTACATATAAAACTTATGTTTACACCATACTGTAGCCTATTAAGTGTGTGACAGCTTTATGTCTAAAAAAAAGTACATACCTTAATTTAAAATACTTTTTTGCTAAAAAAATGCTAATCATCATATGAACTTTCAGTGAGTTGTAACCACTGATCACTTATCACCATAACAAATATAATAATAATGAAAAAACTTAAAATACTGTGAGAAATATCAAAATGTGACACAGAGACATGAATTGAGCAAATACTATTGCAAAAATGGTGCCAATAGACTTGCTCAACTCAGGGTTTATAAAAGTGTATTAAAAATGCAACATCCGTGAAGTACAATGAAGTGAAGCACAGTAAACAAGGTGTCTGTATAAAAAAAAGAGATTAGAGAGATCTCTAGAAGGTTGAGAGACTCTCTCTGATAGTACCTTGGAGTGATCAGGCCCTTAAATACAGACCTATATTAGCTAAAATTTTGTACAGGAGATTAAAGTAGGCTTGGTGTAACAATTTATTAATTTATCTTAAGATATAACTCTTACTAGAAACAGATTACACAGGTCCATGTACTCTGTCAGCTGTGCATTATCTTCTATCTATTTTACTGAGGAAATAGAGGCAATCCCTGAAGAACATCTTTCAACCCTCCAACAGGCAAATCTATCAATTTATTGCAAAGTTGCTACTCTCTTCTTATGTTTGATAAATTCTTTGTGCCCCTATCTAAGGCCAGTTTTGCCCTGGATCTCAACTCTACTCACCTATCCAGGGATATTGTAAAATTTCCCTCTCACTTCTCCATCACTGATTTCCAGTCCTTACTGGATTATTCCTGTCAGCATACAAATATGATGTAGTATTTCAACTTAAAAAAAGTCATCCCCCTATTCTCCTTCAGCTGCTGCCCCAATTCTCTGGCCTCTTATATAGAAAAACTTTTTTAAAGATAGACTGTGTTTTCTATCTCTTTTTCTGTCACTCTTTCTTAGGCAGATTCCAAAACCTTCTCCACATAATTCTACTGAAATTATTCTTGTTAGGGTCACTATGACTTCCAGGTCACCAACCAATTGGTTAGTTTTCAGTCTTTACCATTCAGCAGATGGTGATCACTCCCTCCTTTTTTCTCACTTTTAAAACACCTTTATTGTGTTAAAATTGATACACAAAGAATTGCATATACTTAATATGTACAATTTGATGAGTTTAGACATATACAAAAATCTGTGATACTATCACCACAATCCAGATAATAGACATAGCCAACACCTCCCAAAGTTTCCTTATATTCCTTTGTTTTTGTTTGTTTTATGGTTAAGAACATTTAACATGAGACCTACCCTCTTAATAAATTTTACATGTTATGTTGTACAATAGATCTATGTAAGTTATTCATTTAGCACATTTGAAACTTGATATCTCTTGAAAAACTCCCTATTTCCTCCACCCTCCAGCCTGACAGCCACTTTTGTATTCTCAGATTCTATGAGTTTGACTATTTAAATACTTTGTAAGTGTAACCATGCACTATTTGTCCTCTGTGACTGCTATTTCATTTATATAATGTCCTCCAGATTCATCCATGTTATAAATGACAGGATTTCCTTCTTTTTAAAAGTGAAAAATACTCCATTTTATATTCATACCATAATGTCTTTATTCATTCATCTGTTGATAGACACTGTGTTGTTTTCATATTTCAGTTGTTGTGAATAATATTGCAATGAACATGGAAATGCAGAAATCTCTTCAAGATCCTGATATTAATTCTTTTGGATATATACCCAAAAGTGGGATGGCTGTATCATATGCTAGTTTTATTTTTAATTTTTTGAGGAACCCACAAACTGTTTCCATAGATGCTGTACCATTTTACATTTATCCAAGGAAGACTTACAAATGGCCATCAGGTATATAAAAAGCTGCTCAGCATCATCAATTATCAGGAAAATGCAAATCAAAATTACAATGATCTACCAGCTCACACCTGTGAGGTGGATGGCTATTATCAAAAACAGAACAAAAGATAACTGGTACTGGCAAGGATGTGAAGAAACTGGAATCCTTGTACACTCCCTCTCTATCTGCATTCACTCTCTAAATGATTTCATCCAGTCCTACAGCTTGAAATACTATCTGTGTACTCTCAGATATATATATTGTCTCCAGCTCTAACTCTGCTCCTGTCATATATCCCCTAGTATTTTGTATATACATTCACATAACTACCCTTAAACCAGGTTTAGAACTAAGAACTTGGATTAATTTTTGGCTTTCATTTTCTCTCACACCCTATATCCTATAATCTCAAAAATCCTATTTTTCCTCTACCTTCACAATTAATCTCACATTAATTCCTGAGTCTAGCATCACCTAGACTAAGATCATCTCTAGCCTAAACTACTCAGCTGTCCCCTAGCTGGGAACATTTGTCCTCTCCTTAAATGTTCTAATGTCTTCCCATCTCAGAGTAAGATTTCTAGTCCTTACTTTAACCTACAAGTCCCTACATGTCTTAACACCCTATAATTTCATGATCTCATCTCTTACCACTCTCCACCTCATTTGCTTTGCTTCAGTGGCTTCCTTGCTGTTTTATGAATGTGCCAAGTAAATTCCTGCTTAGGGACACATGTACATCTATTTCCTCTACCTAGAAACTCTTCTCCAAGAAATCCACATGGTTCACTCCACCACTTCTGTGAAGTCTCTGTTCAAATGCCACCTTTCATAACCATGCAGTATGTAAAAATAAAATAATAATAAAATAAATATAAAGTGATAAAATAAAAATAAAATTGTAATCCCCAAATCCTCAAACTTCATCTTCTTACCTTGTTTTATTATTCTTTATCACACTCATAACCTCCTAACACATTATGTCTTTTTTCATTAGTATAATATCAGTCTCTCCCCACTATAATGTAAGCTCCAAAGTAGGGATTTGCCTGTATGGTTTGCTCTGTATTCTTAGCAACTAAAACAGAGCCTGGCAAATAGTAGGAGGTTAATAAATATTTGTTGACTGGCTTAACGACTAACAGAATATACAGTTGCAAAGTCCTTTTCAGAATAGAGACTGTATAATGTAGGCAAAGAGGACAGACTTGGGAGTCAGACCTGGGTTCAAGTTCTAGTTCTACTGCTTGCTATCTTACTATCTGTTTGATTTGGAGAACGTTAACCTTTTTGAGCTGCCTTTGAACTAGTAAAATAAAGGAATTAATATCTACTTCACAAGATTTTTGTTTTATTAAATGAACAAATATTAAACAGAACATCAAGCCTTAGACTATGCACATAATAAGAATTGAATAGCAAGTTGTTCTCCTTTCCCTTTCTGTCTTAAGATTCATTTTTGCTCTTCAATCCTTACAGACCCTTGGGTTGTATATCAGACTATCCCCTCCAAATCAGATGTTTCTTCTATCCCGCTTAAACTCCGTGGCTCCATAGTGCTATAATAATGACATTCAGGTTGCTCACACTAATTTTCAAACCCTTCAACAATGAACTTGGATTGTTTTTCAGATGTTATTTTCTGTTAACTTCTTCCCTGTGCCCTTGCTCTCTACCTACATTTATTATTCAGGTAACAAATGGAATAAGGTCCTGCCTCCGCACTTTTACCTATTTTGTTTATCTCTCTTCACATCGTCCTTTCCCACCATCTCCCTTGCTAAAGTTCTGCACACCATTCAAGTCCCAGTTACGTTGGGAAATTCCTAAACATCCTCTCCCCCAACTCACACATCTCTCCCTCTCTTCCCTGTAGATTATTACTGGTTCACAAGGCTTCCTTGCCACATGCCCTTCTCCTCCCACTCTCAGTTTTTGCAAGGTACACATCTGGATCTCATCCATATTTCCTCCTGCCTAGCATTTACCACAGTGAAAGGCATTGTATGTCCCTCTGTCTGTCTCCCTCCCAGATCGTAACTTTCTTGAAATCAGTGCCTTATCCATAAAATGAATCCCCAAGGCTTAATGTGGTTCCTGGAGGATAGCTAATACTCAACATATCAATGAATGCACAAAGTGTCTGTCTCTTCTAATCTGGACTAGTGGCTAGAACATAGGGAAGAAATGCATTTTAGTTACTAAAATATGTTATCTAGACTCTGACATCTTGAGTTCAAGTCCCAGCTCTATCATTTACCAGCTATGTGATTTTAGACAAGTTACTTATCCTGTGTCTCAGTCCTATCTTTCAGACAGAGATAATAGAGGTTGTTATGACGATTACATGTAATAATATAGCATTTAGTCCAGTGTCTGACCCATAGTATTTCAACAAACATTAGTTGTTATTTCTGTAATGCAGTGTATTAAATAGTTCTGGATTTGTTCAACTAGAAGACTCTTATGAGTATTGGCTATATATCAGGAAGAGTATATGACCTGAGAATACAGAAATGTACGAACATATCGTAAACTCTTAAGGAGCTCACAGTCTAGTGACAGAGCGGTGTGTCAGCTTGAGTCTCCTTATAAGCAGATGCCAAGACAGGATTGAAAATGTAAAGATTTTATCAGGTGAAATGCCTGTGAAAGCCAATGGGGAGAGAGAACCAAGGAGGCCTGGGGGTGTTAAAGGTTGCAATGTGAGTCTGACCCCAAGCAAGGAGGGAAGGATGGTCAGGTGGAAAGGTCACTGGGAGTCCTTGTGCCAGCGTCCCCTGTGAGAGGAGTCTCATGTCTCCCGGGAATGTGTCTGACTTCATATTCCTGCCACGCTGTTCTTGGGTCTTTAGCCAACAGCAACTTGTGAGATGTGTGGGTTTGGAGCAAATGCAGCCACGGACTTTAGAGTATAGTAACTGGAGTCCTAGGTCAGGTATGCTTCCCTGGAGTTGGAGGTTTGCTACGTACATTCCTGCGGCTGCCACAGGAAAATGCATGAGTAAAATGTCATCTCATATGCATGTAGATTGGAGGGTGGGCCAGAGGAAAATGTGATTATCTCCCTGGAAGAATGACAGAGGTGCTGGAGAAAGATACCTTAAGCTCACCAAGCAAACCACAGCACAGCCATTGATCCTAGAATTGGTAAGGAAGGAAGGAACAAGTCCCCCAAGAAAGGACGATGGTCAATGGAATGACTATCACATTGTAGCTCCCGCACTTCTGATAGTTAGAAACATATGTGAGTTCTGCTCCCACATCACTTATTTCCAGAGTTTATTTCTAGACATATTCTTGCAGAAAAAAAAAGTCATTTTTAAACGTTCATCTGTTTCCACTCTAAACTCATTTAGAACCAGAGTGTTTGTGTTGGATCTCAAAATCACTTGAAATATGGGCTGTGATCAAGCCTTGTACTTGAATATGCTTGTGACTATAGGTGGTGTGTAACCCACACAAATGGAAATTTCAGACCCCCTACTTGTCCACCCACTTTAAGCACCATAACAGTGACTCCAAATGATGACCTGGTTTCTGCTCTCCAAAGAACATTAAAGGGGTTCTTGTGCTTGGGACATTAGAAAACAAAAAGAAGTAAGTTGGGAAGAATTAAATCCAGATTATATACGGTAGATTGTTGCAATAATGGCCTCCAGTGAGGCCTCCATAGTTCCCTGAGGTCATGCCCCTTTGCAATGTGATATTGTTGTTCTTCCCTTTAAGAATTGGAGTCTCTTTCCCCACCTTTGAACCTATACTGGCCTATGACTTGCACTGATCACTAGAATGTAACAGAAGAGACACTGATTTCTGAAGCTCAGCATTAGGAGCTATTGCCGTTTTGCTTTGGGGCTATTTGAATGCTTCTGTCATTATATGAGGAAGTCATTTAACCTGCTAGAGAATGAGAACCAAGTGAAGGAGGACTGAGGCACCCAGATGACAGTCACACCAAATGTCAGACATGGGAGTGAGAGCATCTTAGATCATCCAGCCCTAGTTGATCCTCAGATGGCCACAACTATGTAAGGAATCCCTTATGGGACAAAAAAAAGGGCCTAGTTGAGCCCAGCCCAAATTGCTTATGGACAAGTTTGAGCAAATAAATGATTGTTTACTAAGTTTTGGAGTGAGTTGTTATGTAGCAATAAAAACTACCATATTATAGAATTAACTATTTAAAATTTAATGTTGTTATATATCCACAGATAATTATTAAATTGTCCCAAAATATTAACAATTATGAGGCACGATGGTTTAGTGGAAAGGGCTTGGGGTTTGTCTTTGTAAATTTGAGTTCTGGTTATCTAAATATCTCACCTGAAGTCTTTGAGCATTAGCTTTCTCATCTGCAAAACAGGAAAAACAATTTTAACTTTATAGGCTTATTGTGAGGACTGAATGATCAAGAAGTAGAAAGGCATGTGGTGACTGGCACACAGAATCACTCAATAAATGTGAATTTAAACCCCCATCCTCTGTCAGCCTTACACAATGGTGGGTGCTTCATAAATAATGTGGAATTCAGTTCATTCCAACTCTCTGGTTGATTTTACTTCAGAAGATCGATTTCTATCTTACTTGTTAACTTCATATCACTAGAAGAGTATATTAAATTAGCTTAGTAACTGATTGATACATATTTTTTAACTCACCAAACAAGGATTTGGGAGGAGATAAACAGAACTGTGTTTTTCTGAGTTTATTAGGTGGATATTGGGGGTGAAGAAGAAAGAAATTAATAAAAAGATATGTGACCAGAGGAATGCTTAATGGTACAAGATTTCCTTCTGGAGTGATGAAAATGTTTTGGAACTAGATAGAGTTGGTGGTTGCAAACTTTGGAAATATATTAAACTGTTCACTGTAAAATGGTTAATTTTATTATGTGACTCTCAACTCAATTAAAAAAAATGTATGTGGCTGCATGACAAGGGTGATCTGAGTTAGAATTGATGAATCTGTGAAAAGTAAAATCAAAAAATTAAGACCCTTTAGGGGATAGATAGGGACTGATGTAATCAGCAAGGAATAATTCAGTTGCTATATGGATCGAGGGGGTCATGGGGCAGGATAGAACCAGCTATTTGGCTGGCCAGGCAGTCTGTGAACCTGAAGAGAGAGTATATGCTCTGCCACAACTGGGCTGAATTTCTTTCTCCCCTACAACAACTTCCTCAGTACTTTTTCTTACATGGGTTTGCTAGTCTAGAAAGCTACCTGGCTTCCCTGAAGCAAAAGCTTATGTGCTAATTCTCCTTTATAATTTGGGAGGAAGGCAATCTCAGAAACAAGAGTGAGAGAAAAGGGGAATTAATAAAGAGAAGAAGTCAGAGTAAATGCATGTAGGTGTGTTTCTGGCTGGCCATAGCTTTGCAACAAATATATTTGGCTTCTCAGTCTCTCTCCTCTCACATTAGTGAAAATGTGCCCTACTGAACATTAGTTCTCCATACTTCAGTTCATACGACCTAGCCCCCAGTGGCTGCCAAGGAAAATAGTTCCAAGACAGCAACAGTGGGTGATGTATCAGGAGAATGAGTCACAGGTACAGACTGAGTCACAGGTACAGATTGAAGAAGTGGGTGGTGTGTAAGCCAGAGACATTCCATGCTATCTCCTCTGTAGCCTGCAGCCTCATGGGCCTGGGTAGGTGAGCCCAGCTTGCATGTGTGGGCACCAAGCAGGTCCCATAGTGTCTTGTACTGCAGCAATGACAGGGAAGTCCTGACTGCAGGAGGAAGGAGTTGCATCATGCAAGATGTGAGATCAAGCTCTGTTGGGTTATTCCTGAAACGTAAGCATCTAGAGCTGCAACCTCAGTGCGCCCAGCTGGATGAACAGGCAGAGTGCCAAGGCAAATGGTCCCCACCTTGAAGGTGGTAAAGGAGCTCGGTAAGCCTCACCCCAGTGAAGACAAGCCCCTTCCTCTGCAGCTTCCCAGACTGTGGGTGGTGAAAGGTGATCTTTCTGTACAGTCATTAGTAGCACCAAGGAAAATTCATGGCTGAGCAAATCTGGGGAGGTGAATTATTTGGTCGGATATTCTCATCTGGACTACTTCTCTAATTGCTATCTTCCAGGTCACAGCAATTTTGCATTATCTTGTAAACACTGAACATTTACATATTCTGACTCCCAGCAATTCTGCTTCTAGGTAAATATCCAAAAAAAAAAAGATTTGAAATGTGTATTGGGATACAAGATTGATCATAGCAGCCCTATTAATAATGGGAAAAATCTAGAATTTATTTAAAAAATAAATAAATATAACAAAGTAAAATAAGGCCATGCACAGATAACAAACAGGGTCTCATGAAACATGGATCATCATTAATTTAATCCTATATACCCAACATTCTTTAAAACAAATTTTTTTTTCTATTGTGATCTCAATTGCATCACAACATAGAGCACATGGAATTCCTAGAATTTATTTACCACCTTTGTACATATTATTTTCTTGGCCTGCTGTGCTCTTTCAATAGCCATTCCTCATCCTCTAGGCCTCAGCCTAAGTAAATACTCCCCCTTTAAGAAGGAGCAGTGGAATATTTCTAGTGACCAAGACATAGACAGTTGCCTAGTCTGTCTATTCACGAGGCCAGCCCTCTCTGAATAATGATATGGTGGTGAGATCATCAGCCCAGCAGAGATTAGTTGATAGCCTCAATCGTGTGGTAGGTAGAATAGATTCATGGAAATTATCATGAGCTTCCTAGTAGAAGGTACATGTTTTATTAGAATCAAAACTGGATATAAGGATGATACAGTATATGGAGAAAGTGTGAGCAAAAGCATTGAAGAGGAAAAGCATAAAATGCATTCCAGGAAGAATGAGAGGTCCCTTTTCTGTCATGTAAGTACAGCAGTAGGAAGCTGGAGGCTGATAAGTCCAACATACTGATCTGGAGCTAAAACTTGAAAGATCTTGAGTCTCTTGGTAAAGAACCTGTACTTCAGACTTGTAACATTGTGACACCATTGAAGGACTTTAGGCAGGAGGGACATGCTCAAAGCTCTTTTTAGGAAAACTATTTGGCAGTGATGTTTAGAGAGACATTTAGAACTTCTACAAGGAGTCAGAATACACACGGGACATGGATATCCAGAGTATTTTGGACACCAAGCCATACCAGAAGGGCTGCTAAATGTGTTTCTATAATAAGAAATGAAACTTGGCTCAAAGAGGGGTAAGGGGAGTCATGATGCCAAAAGCCAGGAGGAGCGTCAGCACGTCAGTCAAGAGGTCAAGGCTAAGATTCTGTATATAGGAAAGGCTTAGGTGTGATTGTGAAGTAGGGGGTCATTCCTAAAAAATGAACAGAACTATGAAGAGCTAGGTTGGAAACTGTATGAGGTTGACCTATTTGAAGGGAGAGTAGTGGTTTGATAGGAGTATAAAGAATGTAAAGAGGACTAGTGACAGTGGGCTGATGTTTTGTCTATGGACTTAGGCACTTCAGGAGCTCAAATTATTCTGGACGTATCACTTTACCCCTCCAAGTCTCTAACCTACACTGTGCAAAGGTTTCTGCAAAAAGAAGCTAGATAAATGCCTAATAGCATGCCAGAGTTCTGTTGGAATCAGTCACAGATTTGTATCGAGACAGCTGCACAACCAAGTCAGACCACTAAGTCACTCTGGAAAAGCAGGAGGAAGACTTCTGAGTTCCCAACTTGCCTGAGAACCACCACGGAGCTCTTGGCTCCCTAGAAAACATTAACATGGCAAATAAGAGTTTTGATCTCATGCCAGATAGATATAACAATATTCATTTGTTTAATTAAACAATTGAGGCTGCTTTTAGTGTGGTCATTTAAAAAAATGTTAAAAACAAAATGAAACGCATAATTAAGCTGACAAAAGATAAAGACCCTAATGCTCCAAGCTGAAGGCAGTTCATTTGTATGGATCTGGGTCCCTGAAGGCACCACAGTTTATTAAAGTTACCAAGGCAGGGACGTGAGAAAATATTTTATGCAGTTCTTTAAAAGTTAAATTGCTCTTACACTTTTAAGTCTACAAGATACAGTCAATTAGGATGCCTTGTTAGCTTGCTGTTGTTTCTCTTTTAGAAAAGATCTAGAACCTAAAGCTGGGCCCTCCTTTATTTCTTACAACTAATTGCATCCATATATTATCCATGATTGGTCACATAATCAGAAATTCATAGGTGAATAGACCCCAGGAGTTTATAATTATTAACAATGATGAATTACGAAGATCCGTGCTCAGTGCACCAGTACTGGACCTGACACAACCGTGTATCCTTTCTTCTTTCCCTTCCTCTCTGTCTATTTTTTATCTCTCCCTCCTTTGTCCCTCTCCTACCTTTTTTTCCCTTCTTTCCTTCCGTCCCTCTTGCCTTCCTTCATCTCTCCCTTCATCCATCGCTTCCTCCTCTCCTTCCCTTTTCCTCCCTCCCTCCTTCCTCTTCTCCCTTTCTTGTTTGTCCCCTGACCCTCATGCCATTTGCCCCCTTTCTTCTTACCACATTCTCAAGACAATGCTAGTCACTAAACTCTCCATCAGTTTTGGAATTCCAGATTTAATGCCAGTTCCCTAAATGAGAGAACAGCTCTTTCACGTTGGCCTTCATTCTCTCCTTATATTCTTCTAGTCACAGCCCCTCATCACCTTTCAAGAACACCCAGTCTCTCCCTGAACAAATATACCTTTTAGAAATGTCTTTCCTAAAGTAAACTCAACTTTGACTTACTGTGCTTCTCATCAAGTGGACAGTTCTGTCCTCATATTCTCTTCTTTGCTATGTCCAACCCACACTTCTTTCTGAACCCAAAAAGTCTCTTGACTGTCCTAACCATGCAGCATACCAATTTCTTCCCTCATGCCTTTGCTTTTTTTAGTACCCTTCCAGAAATTCTTACCTCTTTCTAAATTCTTTAAGTATTATTTATCTTCCTCACTGATCTAAACCCTCGCTGAACTCTGTTAACACTTCTGGTTAGCAGCAACCTCTGATGTACATGTCATTGACTGGAATGTTTCAGGAGTATAAATTATACATTGTTCCACTTAGTATTTTGAAGTAACTTACAATTGACTGTCTATGGAAAGCCAGAAGTAGTAAAGAGTCCAAAGCTGGCACTAGACCCCACAAGTGGGGATTTGAGCCAGCTTCATGTGCTAAGAAGGTCTCTAGTTTTTTGCTGAAAATTTATAGAACCACATTCAGTTGAATAATCAACTGTGTAGGGGAAAAAAATGAAACCTGCAGAGTGTCCCCAGGTGATGGGGCAGTGACTGGAGATAAAAGCTAGATGATATTCCAAAATTGAAACAAGCAGACATAATTTTGGTTTGCCTATCAGTAAGGAGCAGGTGACAAAATGAATTCCAGGAATGTTAAGTGACACTGCAAAGGCTACACCTTTACTAAGTAGCAGAATTGGACAAGAATACAGGGCAGAAAAGTCCTACAAAGATACGATTATAAAGCAGCTCATCAGAACCAGAGCTTGGGACCTCTGGCCTCCCTCAGCACTTGGCTGCACCCCTGTCACCATAGTCTGTCTAGATTATAGTTGCTTGTGTGCCTGTTTGTTGCCTTCTTAGGCTAAGAAGGTCTCTGAAAGCAGAGCCTGGGTCTCATTCATTTTATATCACAGCAGGACTGAAATCCTGGTCTTGGATCACTGGGTGATAAAGGCTTTATTGAAGTCCCTCCAAGCACACTTCGGAGGTGTGCTTCCATGTGGTACTTGGGACCCCAAAGTGAAGGCAGCCAAGCTGGTGGCTACCCTGTCAGTGCCCAGGCTCCCACCTGAGCACTCTGACCTAAATTCCGTCCCTCTAGCCACCTCCTCAGTCTCTTCAGGGGCATTCCTGCCTTCTCACTCCCATACCACTCCCGCATCTAGATACAATTGATGTGTTACTAGACTATTTTCCTGAGTAACTTTATCCTCCTAAAATATCCCCACACTCACATAACCTATAAAATTCAGTATAAATTTTTCTCTCTAGCTTTCAAGGTCCTACAAAAAAATGATTCTAACCTACCTCCACAGTCTTATTTCCAACAGCTCCACAAATTAGACCATGTATTAGTCTCCAAACATGCATAAACCATATTCCCCCAATTTTCCCACCTCTGTGTTTTTGCTCAGGCTGACCGAGAGTCCCAGAATGTCCTGCCATTCCCTTTTTATTGAAATCTTTTTATCTTTTAAGGCCCGTATCAAATGCTACCCTCTTCCATTAAAGCTTTTCCTCCTCCAGCCTCTTTTAAGGCTTAATTCTCCTTTCAGGAAATATCCTACATTCTGAATTGAATCACAGTTACAATGAATGATTTCTATTCATTCATTCGCTCAACAGACGTTTATTGAATATAAGTACCTCTTTTTTGCCTGGATATTTACAAACTGAACAAGATTGGGAAGTCCTTGCCATTGAAGGACTTGCATTCCTGCAGGGGAGACAAGGAATTTGTAAATATACACTAAAAATACAATGTGTTAGCCCTAAAAATAGGTATGAATAGAATCTTATGGAACCAAAGAGGAGGGAACCAAGTACTTGATTAAAAAGGAAGGTCAGGGAATCTAGCATAGTCTAGGTGATGTTTGTCCTATGACCAAGGAATGAGTAAGAGCTTGCAGGCATCAAAGAAGAATGTATAGCATGTGCAGTGGATTTTTACCACATTACAATCTCGGTAAGAGGGGAAAGTGCCTTATTTATCTCTCTATTCTCCCTCACTCTGCCTTTCATATAATCGGTGCTCAAATGTTAGTTGAATGAGTGAGAGAATGAATATCTGAAAGAACGCTTTCTCTAGAAGCTAGCTTGATGATGAGACACACTAAACTAGTTCAGAGTTATCCTGCATAAATGCCTGTGAGAGGTTTAATCTGTCATTTGCTAAAGGGCTACATTAAAAATGCAAACATGATAAAATACAACTATGCATAAATATTTCTCCTCATTTGGGTCATCTCCTGAGGAAAATTCCTAGTTATGGAATTCCTGGAAAGAACGTAGAGTGTGAGTTGGTACTTATTACTGAATTGTTTTCCAAGAATGTACCAAGCAAAAGAACAAAGGAGTTCAGTTATTGATTACATATTGTGTTATCAGTTGCTGTGCTATCAATTTTTATATGTATCATCTTACTGAAATCTTACAACAGTATTAAGGACTAATTATTTCTGATTTACAAAGGAGAAAAACAACATTAAAATCTTATGGAACTAGGTTAAGGGATCTGCATTAGATCTCACAGATAGTAAATTAAGGAGTCATGATTCAAATTCATGTCAAGCATTTCAAAGCCCAAAGTCTGACTACTACAAGACACAGTTCGAAGAATAAGCTCATTATATTGGTTTGGCTGGAATGGTAGATGTGTTTGGACATCAGAAAAGATCAACTTGACCACCGCCTCCTCGAGCGGCAGCACGCTGTGGCCCCGGTGCTCGCGGGAGCGGTCGCACACCACGCAGATGGGCATCTGGTCTTCCTCGCAGTACAGCTTCAGCGGCTCGCGGTGCTTCCCGCACACGCCCATCTCGCTGCCGGGCCCCGACGGCCGCTCGGAGGGGCGGAAGATGGCGGCGTGAGTAGAGCAGCGGAAATCTCCTCTCAAAACAACATATATCTATGAAAATATAACAAAGACAACCCTTCCTAGAATAAAGACCAGAGGACACAGGACAATATCCAGACCACATCCACACCTGAGAGAACCCAGCGCCTCGCGAAGGGGGTAAGATACAAGCCCCGGCCCCGCGGGAGCCGAGCGCCCCTCCCCCCAGCTCCCGGCGGGAGAAGAGCAGGCAGAGCGGGAGGGAGACGGAGCCCAGGGCTGCCGAACACCCAGCCCCAGCCATCCGGGCCAGAGTGCAGGGCCCTCGATACTGGGAAAACAGGGCAGCAAGAACAGTGAGCAGGCACTGGAGGCTGGGTGACAGAGCACATAAGAAAAGCGCACGACCATTTTTTTTTTTTTTGCTTTTTTGCTGCTTTGTTTTGGCGAGCGCTTTTTGGAAGTCTTAAAGGGACAGGGACCCCAATACTAGGGAAACAGGGCAGAAAGACCGGTGAGCAGAGGCCTGAGGCTGGCACAGCAGAATAAAGAAAAAAGAACGACCAACTTTTTTTTTAATTAAAAAAAAATTTTTTTTTTTAATTAAAAAAATTTTTTTTTCTTGTTTTTCTTTGTGGTCGTTGTTTTGTTTTGCTGGGTGCTTTTTGGAAGTCTTAAAGGGGCAGGGCGGGTCACTTAATCCAGAGGTAGGGAATCCGGGATCTCTGGGCACCCTAACCCCTGGGCTGCAGGGAGCAGGGAGACCCCTTACGGAGATAAATAGCCTCCCAGCAGCTCCTGCTCCAACGCGACTCCACCATTTTGGAGTAGCTGCCCGAGCCAGGCCACGCCCACAGCAACAGCGGAGATTAACTCCATAGCAACCGGGAAGGAAGCAGAAACCCTGTCTGCGCGCAGCTGCGCAGCACAAGCCACTAGAGGCCGCTGTTCTCCCAGGAGAGGAGGGCCACAAACCAACAAGAAAGGAAGTCCTTCCAGCCGTCACTCGTCCCAGTTCTGCAGACTATTCCTATCACCATGAAAAGGCAAAGCTACAGGCAGACAAAGATCACAGAGACAACACCAGAGAAGGAGACAGACCTAACCAGTCTTCCTGACAAAGAATTCAAAATAAGAATCATAAACATGCTGACAGAGATGCAGAGAAATACACAAGAAAAATGGGATGAAATCCGGAAAGAGATCACAGATGCCAGAAAGGAGATCGCAGAAATGAAACAAACTCTGGAAGGGTTTATAAGCAGAATGGATAGAATGCAAGAGGCCATTGATGGAATTGAAATCAGAGAACAGGAACGCATAGAAGCTGACATAGAGAGAGACAAAAGGATCTCCAGGAATGAAACAATATTAAGAGAACTGTGTGACCAATCTAAAAGGAACAATATCCGTATTATAGGGGTCCCAGAAGAAGAAGAGAGAGGAAAAGAGATGGAAAGTATCTTAGAAGAAATAATTGCTGAAAACTTCCCCACACTGGGGGAGGAAGTAATCAAACAGACCACGGAAATACACAGAACCCCCAACAGAAAGGATCCAAGAAGGGCAACACCAAGACACATAATAATTAAAATGGCAAAGATCAAGGACAAGGAAAGAGTGTTAAAGGCAGCTAGAGAGAAAAAGGTCACCTATAAAGGGAAACCCATCAGGCTAACGTCAGATTTCTCAACAGAAACCCTACAGGCCAGAAGAGAATGGCATGATATATTTAATACAATGAAACAGAAGGGCCTTGAACCAAGGATACTGTATCCAGCATGACTATCATTCAAATATGACGGTGGGATTAAACAATTCCCAGACAAACAGAAGCTGAGGGAATTTGCTTTCCACAAACCACCTCCACAGAACATCTTACATGGACTGCTCTAGATGGGAGCACTCCTAGAAGGAGCACAGCACAAAACACCCAACATATGAAGAATCGAGGAGGAGGAACAAGAAGGGAGAGAAGAAAAGAATCTCCAGACAGTGTATATAACAGCTCAATAAGCGAGCTAAGTTAGGCAGTAAGATACTAAAGAGGCTAACCTTGAACCTTTGGTAACCACGAATTTAAAGCCTGCAATGGCAATAAGTACATATCTTTCAATAGTCACCCTAAATGTTAATGGGTTGAATGCACCAATCAAAAGACACAGAGTAACAGAATGGATAAAAAAGCAAGACACATCTATATGCTGCTTACAAGAAACTCACCTCAAACCCAAAGACATGTACAGACTAAAAGTCAAGGGATGGAAAAACATATTTCAAGCAAACAACAGTGAGAAGAAAGCAGGGGTTGCAGTACTAATATCAGACAAAATAGACTTCAAAACAAAGAAAGTAACAAGAGATAAAGAAGGACACTACATAATGATAAAGGGCTCAGTCAAACAAGAGGATATAACCATTCTAAATATATATGCACCCAACACAGGAGCACCAGCATATGTGAAACAAATACTAACAGAACTAAAGGGGGATATAGACTGCAATGCATTCATTCTAGGAGACTTCAACACACCACTCACCCCAAAGGATAGATCCACTGGGCAGAAAATAAGTAAGGACATGGAAGCACTGAACAACACAGTAGAGCAGATGGACCTAATAGACATCTATAGAACTCTACATCCAAAAGCAGCGGGATATACATTCTTCTCAAGTGCACATGGAACATTCTCCAGAATAGACCACATACTAGGCCACAAAAAGAGCCTCAGAAAATTCCAAAAGACTGAAATCCTACCAACCAACTTTTCAGACCACAAAGGCATAAAACTAGAAATAAACTGTACAAAGAAAGCAAAGAGGCTCACAAACACATGGAGGCTTAACAACACGCTCCTAAATAATCAATGGATCAATGACCAAATCAAAATGGAGATCCAGCAATATATGGAAACAAATGACAACAACAACACTATGCCCCAACTTCTGTGGGACACAGCAAAAGCAGTCTTAAGAGGAAAGTATATAGCAATCCAGGCATATTTAAAAAAGGAAGAGCAATCCCAAATGAATGGTCTAATGTCACAATTATCGAAATTGGAAAAAGAAGAACAGATGAGGCCTAAGGTCAGCAGAAGGAGGGACATAATAAAGATCAGAGAAGAAATAAATAAAATTGAGAAGAATAAAACAATAGCAAAAATCAATGAAACCAAGAGCTGGTTCTTCGAGAAAATAAACAAAATAGATAAGCCTCTAGCCAGACTTATTAAGAAGAAAAGAGAGTCAACACAAATCAACAGTATCAGAAACGAGAAAGGAAAAATCACGACGGACCCCACGGAAATGCAAAGAATTATTGGAGAATACTATGAAAACCTATATGCTAACAAGCTGGGAAACCTAGGAGAAATGGACAACTTCCTAGAAAAATATAACCTCCCAAGATTGACCCAGGAAGAAACAGAAAATCTAAACAGACCAATTACCAGCAACGAAATTGAAGCGGTAATCAAAAAACTACCAAAGAACAAAACCCCCGGGCCAGATGGATTTACCTCGGAATTTTATCAGACATACAGGGAAGACATAGTACCCATTCTCCTTAAAGTTTTCCAAAAAATAGAGGAGGAGGGGATACTCCCAAACTCATTCTATGAAGCTAACATCACCCTAATACCAAAACCAGGCAAAGACACCACCAAAAAAGAAAACTACAGACCAATATCCCTGATGAACATAGATGCAAAAATACTCAACAAAATATTAGCAGACCGAATTCAAAAATACATCAAAAGGATCATACACCATGACCAAGTGGGATTCATCCCAGGGATGCAAGGATGGTACAACATTCGAAAGTCCATCAACATCATCCACCACATCAACAAAAAGAAAGACAAAAACCACATGATCATCTCCATAGATGCTGAAAAAGCATTTGACAAAGTTCAACATCCATTCATGTTAAAAACTCTCAGCAAAATGGGAATAGAGGGCAAGTACCTCAACATAATAAAGGCCATCTATGATAAACCCACAGCCAACATTATATTGAACAGCGAGAAGCTGAAAGCATTTCCTCTGAGATCGGGAACTAGACAGGGATGCCCACTCTCTCCACTGTTATTTAACATAGTACTGGAGGTCCTAGCCACAGCAATCAGACAAAACAAAGAAATACAAGGAATCCAGATTGGTAAAGAAGAAGTTAAACTGTCACTATTTGCAGATGACATGATACTGTACATAATAAAACCCTAAAGACTCCACTCCAAAACTACTAGAACTGATATCGGAATACAGCAAAGTTGCAGGATACAAAATCAACACACAGAAATCTGTGGCTTTCCTATATACTAACAATGAACCAACAGAAAGAGAAATCAGGAAAACAACTCCATTCACAATTGCATCCAAAAAAATAAAATACCTAGGAATAAACTTAACCAAAGAAGTGAAAGACTTATACTCTGAAAACTACAAGTCACTCTTAAGAGAAATTAAAGGGGACACTAACAGATGGAAACTCATCCCATGCTCGTGGCTAGGAAGAATTAATATCGTCAAAATGGCCATCCTGCCCAAAGCAATATACAGATTTGATGCAATCCCTATGAAACTACCAGCAACATTCTTCAATGAACTGGAACAAATAATTCAAAAATTCATATGGAAACACAAAAGACCCCGAATAGCCAAAGCAATCCTGAGAAAGAAGAATAAAGTAGGGGGGATCTCACTCCCCAACTTCAAGCTCTACTATAAAGCCATAGTAATCAAGACAATTTGGTACTGGCACAAGAGCAGAGCCACAGACCAATGGAACAGACTAGAGAATCCAGACATTAACCCAGACATATATGGTCAATTAATATTTGATAAAGGAGCCATGGACATACAATGGCGAAATGACAGTCTCTTCAACAGGTGGTGCTGGCAAAACTGGACAGCTACATGTAGGAGAATGAAACTGGACCATTGTCTAACCCCATATACAAAAGTAAACTCAAAATGGATCAAAGACCTGAATGTAAGCCATGAAACCATTAAACTCTTGGAAGAAAACATAGGCACAAACCTCTTAGACATAAACATGAGTGACCTCTTCTTGAACATATCTCCCCGGGCAAGGAAAACAACAGCAAAAATGAGTAAGTGGGACTATATTAAGCTGAAAAGCTTCTGTACAGCAAAAGACACCATCAATAGAACAAGAAGGATCCCTACAGTATGGGAGAATATATTTGAAAATGACACATCCGATAAAGGCTTGACGTCCAGAATATATAAGGAGCTCTCACGCCTCAACAAACAAAAAACAAATAACCCAATTAAAAAATGGGCAGAGGAACTGAACAGACAGTTCTCCAAAAAAGAAATACAGATGGCCAACACACATGAAAAGATGCTCCACATCGCTAATTATCAGAGAAATGCAAATTAAAACTACAATGAGGTATCACCTCACACCAGTAAGGATGGCTGCCATCCAAAAGACAAACAACAACAAATGTTGGTGAGGCTGTGGAGAAAGGGGAACCCTCCTACACTGCTGGTGGGAATGTAAGTTAGTTCAACCATTGTGGAAAGCAGTATGGAGGTACATCAAAATGCTCAAAACAGACTTACCATTTGACCCAGGAATTCCACTCCTAGGAATTTACCCTAAGAACGCAGCAATCAAGTTTGAGAAAGACAGATGCACCCCTATGTTTATTGCAGCACTATTTACAATAGCCAGGAATTGGAAGCAACCTAAATGTCCATCGATAGATGAATGGATAAAGAAGATGTGGTACATATACACAATGGAATACTACTCAGCCATAAGAAAAGGGCAAATCCAATCATTTGCAGCAACATGGATGGAGCTGGAGGGTATTATGCTCAGTGAAACCAGCCAAGCAGAGAAAGAGAAATACCAAATGATTTCACTTATCTGTGGAATATAAGAATAAAGGAAAAACTGAAGGAACAAAACAGCAGCAGAATCACAGAACTCAAGAATGGACTAACAGGTACCAAAGGGAAAGGGACTGGGGAGGATGGGTGGGTAGGGAGGGATAAGGGGGGGAGAAGTAGGGGGGTATTAAGATTAACATACATGGGGGGGTAGGAGAAAAGGGAGGGCTGTACAACACAGAGAAGGCAAGTAGTGATTCTACAACATTTTGCTATGCTGATGGACAGTGACTGTAAAGGGGTTTATAGGGGAGACCTGGTATAGGGGAGAGCCTAGTAAACATAATATTCGTCATGTAAGTGTAGATTAGTGATACCAAAAACAAAGCAAAAAAAAAAAAAAAAAGGGCAGTTCCTGTGTGGTAACCTCCAACGAGTTCTACACAAGGGTATAAAGGGCATATAAAAGTGTAGGCAAAGGGTCTGTTTGTGTTCATACAGAGGATCAAAGCCTAATTGGGCTACCCCGAAAATGAACTAAGATACGATATGAAAAAGAACTTCCAACATCTGCACTCTCTGGAAGACTCATGCCAGAAGATGATCATCAAAAAACCCCAACAAAGATCCATGCACTGCTACAGCTGTAGATGCACTCATCCCACCAGCTCCTGGACTTGCCATGGGAATGAAGAAGGAGATATCTAAGCTGGCCTGTGCATACAGTAAAACAACAAATTTGACTGGATCTATACTGTTTCAACTCAACCAAGAATTTGGAGAAGTGCAAATTGTAGCGCTCCAAAATCTTACAACCACAGACTATTTACTGTTAAAAGAACATAAGGGATGTGAACAGTCCCCAGGAATGGGTTGTTTTAATTTGTCTGATTTCTCTCAGACTGTTCAAGTTCAGTTGGACAATATCCACCATATCATAGATAAGTTTTCACAAATGCCTAAGGTGCCTTTAATGGTTTTCTTGGTTTCACTGGAGATGGCTGGTAATTACAGATATGCTTTGGTTATGTAACTATACTCCTATTATGTTAATGTGTGTGTGCAATTTAAGTAGTAGCTTAAAACCTATATATGCTGAAGTTACTCTACAAGAAGATATGTCAAAGAAATAATCAATCTTCCCATGTTTTCTTCCGTCTGCTACTTCTATAGCTTTTCTTCTTCCTTCCTAATTACAACCCTTAAATAGAATTCATGCCTCATATCAAATTTACCGAGTATCATAACTCCTCCAAGTGGTAAAGATACCTCAAGACAAATGCTGGGCATAGAAGCCACAGGGCATAAATATGCAAAGAAGTAAAAAGCTAACCTTTTCAAACAATAAGGCTTCCCTCTCACTTACCAACTTCACATTTCCCTGTATGGCCCCGGAAGATGACTGGTTAGCCAGAGACGGGTAAGATTCCTCAAGGGAGGAACAACCTAAGACAGGCACAGTCGCAGGGGGGCCATCAGGTGAGAAATTGGGGATCAACAGAGGTGAGGCTTAGAACCTCACCCCCCCTATTCTGAGAGAAATCTTCTGCATACGTGGATGTTTTATTGCCCTGGTCTAGCTTGGATTAACACATAGTCTACAGGCACACACCTGATCATCTACATTTGCTCTCTTACAACACTAAACTATGTTTTCTACCTTTATGTTGTATCTACCTACCACTTCAGCATTTTATTAAAAATAATAATAATAAAGAGAGAAATGTGGTATCCACATATAAATCAAGTATAAAAACCAAATGAGTATTCATATTTGAACTGACTGTTTAGAGTTCATAATGCATGAGCAAAATCGAAAGTTTATGTGATGACTGCCCTTGTACTGTTCACTATGTAACTTATTCATTATGTAAGAATTTGTTCTACATGTAAGAACTTGTTTGTTATGCCTCAGAAGATTGGAGACTGACGAAAATTAGGCTTGGGGTGGATTAATGAT
Organism: Manis pentadactyla; assembly: GCF_030020395.1. Lineage (NCBI taxonomy): Eukaryota > Metazoa > Chordata > Mammalia > Pholidota > Manidae > Manis > Manis pentadactyla. The sequence goes on along the minus strand of NC_080022.1, from coordinate 38,858,174 downwards.
TGTGCATTGAGCATTGACTCCCCTATACAGAATTTTATTGTCGTTAACAACCATTTGATCAATAAATATGAGAGATGCCCTCACAAAAAAAAAAAAAAAAGGACAGACTTCCAATGGTAAAATAAATAAGTAACTGGGATGTAATGTATAGCATAAGGAATATAGTCAAGATATTGTAACAGCTTGGTAGGGTGATAGCTGGAACCTAGAATTATGTATATAAATGTTTTACCACTGTGTTGTACACTTGAAACTAATGTAATGTAATACTGTGCGTCAACTACCCTTCAATAAAAAATAATTATTTAAAAAAAAAAAAAAAAAAAAGATCAACTTGAAGGAAGGCCAGCTGAACAAAAATATGAATGTTAAATTGAGGAAATATGAGTTTTTGCAAATATGAAGGATTCGTTCATTTGTTCATTTATTCATGTGTCAAACATTTACCGAGTATGACTGTAATGGCATGTGACTTACAAATATTCTAGAATGTATGCATGCAAATATGTGAGGTTCCTTTTAAAGTTATTCCAGAAATATGTGGCAAATGTTTGGGAGGGGATGTTGAATGCTAGACAGAGTAATTTTCAGGGACATCATGAAAAAATGAGATATGAATTATCATGGTATGTTACGATACTCATTAATATAGTAACCAGTGTTTATTGACTGCATGCAGGTTAATTATAATACTAAGTAATTAACATATATTGCATCTATCTTCATAATCCTCTGAATATGGTACCATTACCTCTGTTCCCCAGATGAGGAAACATGAGGTTCAGATAGGTTAAATAACTACCCCAGATCAAACAGCAAGTTTTACTTGCTGACTATCTGAGTAATTTTATCTTAACTTTGCAGATAGAAAAGTGAAGCTCAGAGAGGAAAAAAAAAAGGAAATTTTCTCAAAGCCACACAATTAATTAGTTTTCAGATGGCTCCTTTACAAGAAGCAGGGTGCTGGGAAGGACTACTAAACTCAGGGCAGGGGTCATATCTTAGAAGCTGTAGCTGAAGTAGTATGTCACTTCCCCACAGGCAGATTGAGGTGTTAGGAGCTAAAAGGGAAAATTGAGAGACAGTCTTGGGTCAGATATGGAATCAGAGAGTGAAGTAGACCAGCCGAAGGACTCACCAGTCATAAAGGGCCAGGCAGGGTTAGGTGCAGAGACAGTGCCCACAAATGAAACTTAAGGCACAGAGATTAGAAAGTCAGGGGGTGGTGGGTGGAGGTGATAATAATGATATCAGCCAAATCAGCACTTTGAAAACTTCACCACACATACAGATCACCTGAGAATTGTATTAAAATGCAATTCTGAGTCTGTTGTTCGGTGGTGGGACCTGAGATGCTGCATTTCCAGCAGGCTCCAAGGTGATGCCCGTGCTGCTGGTTTATGAAGCCCACCCTGAGTGCAAGGAGTTAAGACATAGTGAGTTTACTATATATCAGGAACTTGTCTATGAACTTATCAGGTTCATTAAATTACCATAATAACCCTGTGAAGTAGTACAGTTTTTACCTTCCTTTTTAAAAACAAACATACTTAAGAACAAAGAGAAGCTAAATATCTTGCCAAATTAATCAATAGTGCTATCAGGATTCCAATTTAGACAGTCTGACTCCAGAACCCATCTATGTTTATAACTATTAGGTGTTATTGTCATATGAGAACATATAAGAAAAAATTAAGGGCAATAAAGCCTACTACAGGTGCTTTTTACAAGTGTTGGGCATGATGAACACAGAACATTTAACGCTATTAACTCGTTGTATACAATGTAATAAACAAGATTTGAATCCAGTTGTCTGGTTCTAAAATCCATTGTCTCTTGATAATGCTAGGAGCAGATTTCATCCAACACTCAACAAGGATCCACTAAGTACCCACAATGTACCAGACTCTAAAGACATAATGGTGAATATGACCAGAAATGGTCCTGCTCTTATGGAATATGTATTATGAAAGGGAAAATATATATAGTAGGTAATGATTATTGAGTGTTTACCATATGCTAGACACTGTCCTAAGCACCTTCTATTTAATCATCACAACAGCTCTGTAAAATACATACTAGGACTAAGAGGAAACTCAGGCATAGAGAAGTAAGTAACTATGCATGGCCACAGTTAAATAGCAGAACTAAGAATTAAATCTAGGCACTCTGCACTCTGTATTTATTACCACTATGTCTATGCCTCTGAAAAAATGAACTTAGAGGATGATAAGGGCTATGAGAGAAACAAACGTGGTGCTAAGGTTGAGAAAAGAAGAGATCTGCTTTATCTACAGTAATACAGAGAATGCTTCTCTGAGGAAAAGGACATTTAATCTGAAACCTGAAAGATGAGAAGAAGTCTGTTATATAAAGAGGTGGAAGAGCATTAAGGGCAGAGGGAACTGAATTTGTGAAGGCCCTGAAATGGGATATTTTAATAATTGAAATAAACCAGTATACCTATAGGCTAGAAAACTACATGCAAGGAAAAAGAAAAGGTGACATGACATCAGCCTGGAGAGGTAGGCAGAATCCTAATCAAACAGAGCCTTGACAACTATGGGAAGGAACTTAAGTATAATAGGAAGCCCTTAGAGGGTTTTAAGTAGGGGATTAACACGGTTGTGTTTCTCTTAAAAAAGAGAATTCTGGTTTCTAGGTAGGTAATTGATTAGAGAATGCATGGCAAGAAGCAAAAAAATGATTTAGTAGTCCAGGAGAGACTGACAGTGGCTCAGATTAGGCTGGTGGGATTGAAGATAAGTGATTTAGTGATAGAATCAACTGGTAAAGAAGCTAGGAGGAAAAATATAGAAAAAAAGGCACAGGGCAGCTTTTACAGAGGGAGTCAGTGATCTGAGGTGGGTGCTCAGAGAACAGAGATGCCAGTCAAAAGACTCTGGCTAAGGATGGCCAACATGCAGCCTGATTTCTGGGAGTACAGCATCATATCAAAACATCTTGTTCATTTGCTGCTTCAGGCTTCAATCAGTTAACCACCAAATCAATTTTAATACTTGTAGTTCTGCAGAGTAACACAATATACAGAACTCTGTATGCTTATTGTGACTATCTGAGGTAGGATAGGATAGAGAAAGGAAATAAAACATCTCGTGTAACCATGATAGAACCTTAAATTATTCAGTCCTCATTATATAATGCTGATCAGAGAGAATAGTTTGAAGCAAAGAAGAACAGCAATTTACTATTACATCTGGAAAAACAAAAAGTGGTATTTTTCACCTAATTTCAATGGCGATGCCATGGAATTATCGGAAAGCACTTAAAATCTTTTCTCCTTGAAGTCCTCAGGTTCAGGACTGAAACTTTGCTTTGCCACAGATTTTCTCAGCAAGTTACTTTATCCCTCTGAGGGATATCCCTCTGCAGGCCAAGTTTGTCAGCTCAACCAGGGAGATCTTACTTGTGGCAAAGATCTCAAACCATATCCGGTAATGGGCATCTCATCTGAAAACCATGCCCTGAAAGTCCTGTTGACAGGTGGTTGTAACAATAAAAATTAGTATATGCCAAGTGCCAAGTATATAGTGGATACTCAACAAACACTAGTGAAATTGGGAAGCATATTGTTCTCTGAATACTTGTACTGAATCTGGCCCACTGTAGACACTGGGGCTGGATATCTCTGATTGCCTCATCCATAAGAACTCAGACAGGATGATCTCCCAAACTTAAGAAAATCCCAGGAACCTTGGAAATCTTAAGTATAGTGACCCCTGACTTGAACTAGATTCACTCAACAACCAAGTGACCTAATTGAAATATAATTATTTCTTTCTTTGTTCCGAAGGGTCTTAGGCCGAATGTTGAGTAATATCTTTCATTTACCTTCTAATGATTATATTGTGTTGTTCCCTATTTGTGTTAGTCAGCCTTCAGGATGGCTCCTAAGTGATCCTCGGTCTTTACTCTGATGTGTCACCTCCTACACTGCACCAGAGCTAGTATGTGTGATGTGTGATGAATCAAATATGGCATTAGTGATGATATGTCACTTTTGAGATAAGGTTATAAAAGACACTGTGGGATTCTATCTTGGTTTTTCCTTTTTCTTTTTTTTTTTTTGTGCTCAGGGTGAAGCTAGCTGCCACATCAAGATGAGTTCTAGGGAGAGACCCATGTGACAAGGAACTGAAGTCTCCAGCCAATAGCCACACAAATGAGCTTTGGCAGTAGATCCTTCAGGGCCAGCCAAGTTTTCAGATGACTGCAGCCTAGGCTGATAGCCTGACTGAAACCTTATAAGAGACCCTTGGCTAAAATGATCCTGCTCAGTCATACTATAAGCTTCTATGTTTTAGACTAATTTATTACACCACAGTATATAACTAATACACTATTAAGTTACTCATGTCCAAGGAAAATTAACATTCACATTTAAGAGCCTTTGTCAGAGCTTTGACTTATCTCTTATAAGATGATTGTGATCAGGATGAACTCCAATATCAGGATAGGGAGCTGTTACCCTGATGTGTTGGGCAAAAGGAAATGTGGGATCTAGAAGCCCATGACCAGGTTGGAGTCAAAGACTGAATTCAGATTGTTGGAGCTGCATAGGTAGCAAACAAGAGTCAGAGACTCAGCATAGAGCCAACACTTAGTAGGTACTCAGGTATCTGTTGATCTAGATTCTTCACACTTAGCCAAGACTACCTGTCCATAAATAGATGGATTTGTCTCTCTTGCAAAGGGTATGCCTCCAGATCTAGGCTGTAGGAACTCTACCACATGTGTGGCCAGTGGCTGTCAGAACACCAGGAACTATGTGTGTACATATGTGTGTGTGCACATGCATGAAGTTGTGCTTACATGCATGCAGCTCTACCAAAATAAGATTTTTTTCCCCATTTTTATTTTAAATTCAGTGCAGTTACCACACTGGGAACTGATCTACCTTGTCATGTGAAGAACAGTTTGTCATGTGACCAGTCACGGATGACTCTAGAAACTTCTCTTTCCTCCAGGAACTGTCATTGCAGTTGGTAGAAGCAATACCCTGTGTGGGTATGATTTAAGGAAAATTAGAGTAGTAATAAAGAGCTCCTTCTTTGTAGTAAAGGACCTTTTCAGATGGCCAACTCCTTCTTTGCTTGGTGGGCCAAGTTTGTCAGCTCAACCAGGGAGATCATACTTGTGGCAAAGATCTCATACCATATCCAGTAATGGGCATCATTAACAATGATGATCTACTCATGATATGTGAGTTCCCTGTCATCAGGACTCATCTTTATTGGAAATCTGTTTAATGTCCCATGTGGAGCTGAGAAGGAGACCTCCATGGTCTTATTTAATCCACCTTCTGATAGAAGCCTACTTCCTTGTTTTCCTAGATTTTTGTGTCTAGGAGTGTGTTGTGTGTCACAGTTAGGAGACTGGGCCTTTTAATCAGACTGTATGACTTCAGATCTGGCTTTGCCATTAAATATCAGGGAAACTTGGAAAAGCCACTTTAAATATCTAAGCTTTATTTTCCTGACCTGTAGAAGGGGATGAAAACAGCCCCTTTCTCAAAGATTGTTGGGAATATTAAATGAATTGATACATGTAAATATCTTAACACAGTGCCTGGCACTATAAATGTTCATTATTTCTTAGCTATTACCACTATTAGTATTACGAGGCAGCTTGGTATAGAGGAAAGAACTTGGGCCTTATGGTCAGATGGGTGCCCTTGGGTGACCTTTTCAGATGACCTTGAATAAGTGACTTAACCTCTTTGAACCTCAATTTCTTCATCTGTAAAAGAAGAAGATATTATCTACACTGGATGATTATCTTAAGGATTAAATAATATCATAGATATATAATCATAGTTCTTTTCTCCTTCTATAGCCAGCTTATAAATGCCAACTCTGAAATCTGAGGTTTATGAAAAATGGCATCCTTATCATCTTTTAAAAATGTATGTGAAGAAGAGTGCACTGTTGTAAGGAAAGGGGAGTGGGTCTATGTTTAGCATCATATAGGCAAAAGCATTTAAGTTCATGATTGGATGCTTTTGAGTTTTTATAAAAACATAATATAGCAGATATAATTAAGTATGCAGCGTTTAAAATAGAAGCAGGCACTCCTCTTCATTGTGTAGGCAATAAAACCTGCAGAAAAAAACAATATGTTGTTTCAATTAAGTTTTCAGCTACAAATAACTAATTTCAGTTCTCATGGTTTTTCTAGGGTCCAAAATATATTGCTTATCCCTCTTAAAATATTAATAATTCCCTGAATTATTTATTGAGTCAGAAACCCTGTACTCTTAACATGGAAGAGAATGGAAGGTTATTTCATGTCAGCACCATGGAAGACAATAATAAATCTGAAATGTAACTAATACCTCTGAGAACAGAGCCTGGTTGAAGGCCAAAGCATATGGTTTCCAGACTTTCTTTTGTGATATAGGAGTTGGAAAGCCAGTGGAAAAATGCTATTCTGGGCTTCGGACTCTTTTAGGGTTGGCAGCATCTTGTGAGCTGTTTAGGTGGTTCCAGAATGTTTTCATCATTTGTAATAATGTTATTTAATTTCATGTCATTAAAACAACCTATTAAATACTAGCAGTAACTGTTATTTATTGAGCTTTTATTATATCTTGGGCACTATTCTAAGTGCTTATATATTACCTTTCTATACTTTTAATTCCTTAAAGTGGGTACTGTTACTCTCCATATTTTACAGGAGAAGAAACTGAGGCCCAGAGAGGTTAAGTGTTTTGAACCCCTGGCCCCTGACTCCATAGCTCCCAACAACTTGCTGCTTCCACCCATAGACAGCATTAATTGCTCCTGACTGTCATTCAACAGCAGAATGCCTTTTGTACTCTGCCTGTCTTTGTAGACATTTGTTTATGCCAGTATTATCCACTCTTGTAGTGGAAAGATCATAGTCTTTGAAATTAAACATATCTGGGCTTGCTTTCCACATCTTACCTTACTAGCAATGTTATGTTGGATTACTTAGTGCTCAAAATGAATCTCTGAGGTGGGAACTGTTATTGTCTTACTTTATCACTCAGGAATCGGGGGCTTAGAGAGGTAAGGTTCTTGACCCAAGGCCTTACTGCAAGTGCATAGAGGAGCTGAGTTTGAACCCAGGCCTATCAGAAGATTCCAAGTCCAATACTTTTAGTAATTTGCCTTATCTATATGACTGCAAATATTCAGAGTTGTAATTTGATGCCCAGGAGATAATCTGGAAGTTCTCCCATTTTGTAGATTGGGAAACCACAGCCCAGAAAGGAGTGAGTTACTAATAGGCATGGGAAAAAACCCAGCTCCTGGTTCAGTTTTTCCACTGCGGCTCTTACCTGCTTGTTGGTGTCATGGTATCTCTGCAGGACACTGAAGCTTTGATTGCTGTTCAAGGTGGGGTGAGGTTAATGATCCACAGGGAGACTGCACTCAGAATATATGCTGAAGGTATATGCTAGGATGTCCACTTTACTTTGCCCATATGTATACCTCTCCTGCGCCTTTGAACATTCACTAGCTCTCTATGTAACTTCAGTTTCAATCACATAGATTGAATCAAAGGAAAACTAAAATTTGTTTTAGGGATTTTGTTGTGTACTTAATTCAGTATATTACATAAACCATCTCATCCTTGTTTAGGAATCATTATCTCCATTTTACAGATGAGGAGATTGAGAAAAGAAGAATTAGTACCCCTGTGGTCTGCTCACTTCTGGGACTGCCTAGTGATTTGAAATATTGCTGTGGAGAAGAGCTCTGCTCCTTCTCAATAGAAAAGCTACTCACTCTGCTGTATGGTGACATAAAGGACACAATTGTGGAGTGATTCACATGGAGAAATTCTCTCTCTTCCTTTTGGTCTCGCTGGAATGACTTTTATTTGCTGTGACCTTGGGTTTCTTTTCATCATCAAGAGAGATATATTATGTGTTTAAATACTGCATTATTAATAATATTTTCCTGGGTACAGTGTTGTGATCAATTTTTCATGTGCATAATTCTTTATGCAGCACTAGTTGAATTTCAAGCAGAACCTTACCTTCACCTCTTCTCCCTCAGAGACAGTCTCCGATGAGGAAGATGGTGGGCCTGAGACTCCTTATCCACACGAGAGATCAGAATGCTTCCCTAGATCAGCCCAAGATCCTTGGGTGGTGAGGGCACCATGAAGCAGCTGTCAGGGTGCAGTGGGTATCTTCCTAGAGCTAAACCTTGTACCAGAAAACCCAGGGGTCAATGTCCTGAATTTCCCATAATATTTCTGACCCCATTGTCTTGTCCAAGTCTCCTTCATCCCTTCTTCCTTACCTTGTCCCGTTCATCTGTCCTACCTCAAGCATTCATTCATTGAGCGTTCTGTAATATAACAGACCCTGTACCAGAAGCTGGGGATGGAGAGAGAAAAAAGGAAAAATGTTCTAGCTCTCAGGGGACCTCCCCATCCTGACTGCAAGGCAAACAGGGAGCAGTGTGGTTGACACTACGATCTAGGAAGGTACAGAGAATTTTTTTGTTTTAGTTCAAAGGTAGGGACTAAGTTTCTTTCTGCCTTGAATTATATTTATTTGGAGGCCAATGTGAATGAAATTTTGCACTCATTTCCCCAGAAAGCTTTTTTGGCATGTGGCCAGATCGGTGTATTGCTCATCTCGCAGAACTCCAGGGGCTATTTGAAATAGGAAACAACTGTGCTTACCCCCAAGTCTTACTTATTAATCTAATCAATGAAAACAGCATTGATTTTGTACATGAAGCTTGCTACCCCTCCTCCAATGCTACCAAATGCATCTCCTAAGGCTCCATCGAGCCTTAGGAATGTGTGGGAAGCAGCTCTGGGTGGGGCTTCCACAGCCCCTCGGCAGCCTTTCTGATGCTTCTCCTGCAGCTCATGGGATCGCCTTCCCATCCTCCCGTTATCTGTCCCGGGGCTGGAAACTGATGGAGTTAGTGGGCGGGCCCGGACGCTCTTCGAGGACTGGTTCTGATGCATCTCGGGAACGCCAGGGTCCACTCAGCACGGTGACGCACACGGCGTGGGCATTCAGAGGGTGTTCGAGGAAGGGCGGGAAAGGAAAAGAAGGGAAGGGGAACGGTGGAGAGAAAAGGCAGGAGGAGTAAAGGAAGGCCATCCTGTCCGCCTGCGGTGATGTCACCGGGATTGAGAGGGAGCCTCTGAAGTAACCCGGGCGAACGTGGTGCCGTGCACAGCACACTTAACCTCACTGAACTGAAATCCTTTTTTATTAAGTGGGAATAATAGCATCTACTTATATTTATTATACACGTTAAACAACTAAGGTATATAAAATACTTATATATTATACAATACAGACATACTATCTGCTGCATAGTAAGTGCTCAATAAATGTTACACTGTATTTCTTATTGTCTCTTTCCCGCCTGTATTTTTCCTATTTCTTGCCTTCATCATGAGCCAGAAACTTCCTTCCCTTGGAAGCCTTATCTCTTAAACCCAGCATTTCCCAAAGTGTTCTGAGAAATAGATGTTAATAGGTGTTACATAAAGGAAGGATTCATATTTAAATAATGTGAAAAGCACTGGATTAAAAATAAATTAGCAGATTCTTTATGCAAGACTTTTTACAAGATTGGAATATGCTAATACACATTGTAAATCTTTAGAGGAGGCCGGTGCATATAGCATTTCCTGAAGTTATTTGACTACAGACTCTCCCTCCCGCATTTCTTCCCAGAGTGCCTTATGGAATTAGTGTTATTAGGAACTTTTTTGCCCAGCACTGCCCCAAAGAATTATGAGGCTGTTTTTTTCTATGTCCCTTTCAGAGGAAAGAAATCTGTTTCATGGGTTCTCTGGCTTACTTACTGAAGTGCTGCATTAACAATTTATCTATCAATGGGAAACTTAAGCAAATATCAACAATGACAAAAAGTTCCTGGAGCCTCCTGGTGTATATATATTTTTAAAAAGGAAATTTTTGTTTCTTTTCTTCCATGTGTTGATTTAGCAAATATTTCTGAGGATCTACTATTTGCCCCACACAGTGCGAGGTGTTATTGGAGTGCAGGACCAGTAGGGAAAAGGCCCACTTTCAGTTCCAGAGTGATAAGAGTCCATAGGGTAACATGGGGGCTTGTTAGAAAAGCACTTAGCACAGGCTGTAGGGGTCAGAGAAGGGTGCCTGGAGGAAATGGTGCTTCTAATAGGATCAGTAGGATTTAGCCAAATGAAAATCAGAGGTTGGGGGAGATGAGTCTTTAGGAAAAAGGGAGCATTATGTGCTGAGAAGAGAAGCATGTTGAAAGAAGTTCAATGAGATGAAAGATAAAAAATAACACATGCTTATTGTAACAAATTTAGAAAGTAGTGATGCGTACTCATGAATCAAGAAAATTGGTTTCTCTTCCTAAAGGCAACTTAAATTTTTATCCTATTTCCTTTTAATCTTTTTTCTGTGCATCTTTCCTTTACATGGTAGAGCTTAGAGCTACTTTACAAAGTGGAGCTTTACACGTTACACGTGTGTGTGTGTGTGTGTGTGTGTGTGTGTGTGTGAGTGAGTGTGAGTGAGTGTGTGTGTGTGTGTGTTTCTGCTTGCTTTTAATGCTTTATTGTGAGTGGGTAGCCAAATTGTGAAAGATTGCTTTGAAACTTAAATTCTAATGACTGATTATGATATATCTGTAGGTAGGTGAAACCTGTGGTGATCGATCCTTCAGCTCTAACAGAAGGATGGCTATGCTCCAGGCAGTCCTCAGAAGTTTTCCTTGATCACCTTTCTGGTGACAAGACACCATGGTTAAGCCACTAGCTAGACATGCTTTATTTCAACCTTCTCCTAAGGTGTGCAAAGCCACAGATGAATATTTTTTTTTGTGGGACCTCTATCTATATAAACAACTTAATTAAAATTAAATTACAAAATTCATGGACCTATGTGTGATCCATGAATTTAGATGAAGATTTAGAACAATGGGTAGAAAAGAGATACATTTGGTTATTGTTCAGCCAGTGCATGTGAAATGTCCAGGCACCATCTTTTCAAAATCTTTATTGCCAAATGCATGGTCCCTGGCTAATTTCATATTTCCTATCTGGAGAAAAAGGTAACAATGCTGATATTACTTAGGCTGCATAGCTCTTTGGAACATATTTGAATCAAACAATATAGATCTTCTTGCCTCTGCAGTTTCCTAATACCATTTATTTCATGGTTTACTCATATATTATATAGTTATTCACTTAATCATTCACACTGTTGCTAAAGAAAAAATTATTCATGACACTGGTTAAAGAGTAGTAAGGCAGACTTTATTCAGAGGGGCCACTACAGGGGAGAGAGACCAGGTTTAACTCCAAACACAGCAAGGAAAAGTGAAAATTTATAACCAAGGGGCAAGGGACGTTAGTAGTCTGGAAAATGGAAAATTAAAAATTACTAAAAGGAAACATCAGAAGAAAGCAGCAGGGTGGGGAGAGGCAGTGTTCTGGCTTAACTAACAGAACAGTATCCTTGCTGAAGGCAGACCAGGGTGATCAGACATCTCCTGGGGGACAGTGGAGGATAAAAAACTATCAGATATCAAGGGTGCTCAGATATCTAGGACTGGGGATTCTGACTAACCTGATTTAGCCAGATTATTGTTAAAATTGGATAATGCAGAGATGACCATGAAAGCCAGAAGTCAGGGCCTAATTTAGGAGAGAGTTCAGAGGAGCCTGAGTTGAATTTGGTCAAGGAGAGAACCTTTATCAGTATCTCTCACAAACACTGCTTTCTAATACCTCTCTCCGAGGTTTTTATGATGCTTTGTTGCTGATGAACACAAAGCAGGACTTACCCAAGTGTAAAGGAAAATGTGAATGGTAGTTCACTTTCTGGTCATGTGAAATTTGCCATCTGGGATTATATAGCATAAACATAGTTCATTTCCCAAACTCTAGCTGTAGGCCATAATCATTGCACCCAGAGGATGTATTCTCTTGGATGCTGACTGCATAGCGTTAACTGCTTTTGACACATCACCGTCTGCAGGAAGAATAGGCAAGGAACTGTTTTTTGAGAGGGAAGAGCAGTCCCATTCACACATGGAAAACTTGTTCCCATATGGCACACCTGAAGACAGAGCCAGAAGAGGACCACATTCACACATGGATTGACAGCAATCAGAAGCACTTGTTGGAGATGCAGAAAAACTACTTCAGAAGACTTCAGAGAGGATGGACATGAGGTAGACACAGCCTCCTAGAGAACAGCCTGGCCCTGCTGTCCAGGACAGTGCACAGGGTCAAGGATGCCTGCTGACACCCATTCTCTGTAGTTGCCATAACACCAGAGATGGCAATGTGGTTGGAATATACGCAGACAAAAGCCATTGCCTGGGCCCACATGTATGGCTCAAGCCCAGAGGTCATTGGTGGGCCAGCAGCAGCCCAAGGCTCTAGACTTGTCCTATGTCCAACATAAATGGGAGTCATCCACAATCACCACATAAGCACCACTCTGATGGCCCAATCTTGGACGTTCCTGTGAAAGAAACACCATACCAGCTAACAGTGTTTATCTGCTCTCCTAGTCATCCGCCTGGAACGGGCGTCTGGTCATGAGCCATAGAACAACCCCAGAACCATGAGTTCTGAGCTCCTCAGATACCTGGTTATGTCTCTACATGTGGGCAAGAAGGGCAGAGGATTTGAGAGTGTCCTGAGATGAGAAAGAGGGACAGGGACACCCTGCCCAATCGTCACTGCTATCCCTGGTTGATCTCAAGCACTGAAGGGCCATGTAGAAAATTTGAAAGCAGGCACTTCTGGTGACCAGGGCCCAGAGGAAGCAGGTCTGGGTTCAGAATAATCTGCTTATACTGCACAGCCAGCCCGGGCACTGGAGAGCGGCTTAGTTTTCAAAAAATTTATTCCAAAGTGTGGGGCCAGAGAAGAGCCCCACTTACCAGGGCCAGAAAGCATTGCTGAGCCTAGCCCAAAAGTTGTGGCTTAGTGACAATTTCCCAAAAAGTGATTCTTGTCTCCCCTTCAGAAGTATATTCACAATAGGCAGACTGTGTTGAGCGGGAGCTGAGTGCATTCACTTCAGAGAAACGTGTAAATTTCCACTATCCTGAAAGAAAAGCCACATTCCTTTAACAGAAAATATCCAAATCCTGAAAACCATATAAACCCCTACTGGCATGCTTTTCATTTCACAGAGGACAGATAATAATAGTAATAATGGCAGTAGTATCATTAGTAATAAGTGTAATACAGTTTATTGAATACTTGCTATATTCTAGGAAACCGTGCTAGGGGCTGTTTGCATATGTTATATCTTTAATCCTCCTACAACCCTACAGAGTAGGTATTTCCTCCATTTGATGTATGAAGAAACCAAGGCTCAGAGAAGTGGGGTGATTTGCCCAAGGTCACTCGGCTGATGAATGGCAAAGCCACACCCACATAATTTTGTAACTCAGGTTCTTTGCATTGTATCTGACTGCCTTTTCTCAGCTGATTTGCAAATGCCCTCTGTGAGTGCAGAGTAATAGCCCTGTTTAGGACACAGACTCAGGATGGTACACAGCAGGGCTAACATTCCTGCCTCCCATCCTAAGACCCACCCAGGGTGCTGGGTCATTCTCTTTTCTCTGCCTTAATCACTGTCCCTCCTTCAAGCCTATAGGCTCTCTATGCTTCCCAAGAATGCTATTGGATTTTTTTTTCCTAATTGCATTTGCACATCAGCATTTCATTCCTTAGTGGGCTAAAATTAGGTTTCCTCCTTTTCTTTAAGTAAACAAGCATGTGAAGCCTCCTAGCAGATGACGTTTAAGCTACTGGCTGACCTTGAAAATACAGTTTTCACTGGAAACCTGGGAGAAGTAACTTTTCTTCTCTTGTGAGGTGCTATGGAAACTCAGAGACCTAGGTGCTAGCCACTGTGTGACCTTGTTTAGGTTCCTGCCCCTCTCTGGGCCTGGGTTGTCTAAAAATGTATGAAATAGGGGTGAGATTAGAGACTTTGGAGTAGGTGATATCTAGTGGCAACTTGCTAACCTGGTATCTTTCACAAACTAATGTTTAGCAGCAGCATCAAATTTTGCTCACACATCTTAGAATCCACCATCCCCCGCCCCCCGTGTGATCACAGGGCAGTGTGGTATGAGAGAGAAAGCATAGGCTTCTGAGCTGCAGAGCTTTGGGTCTGAATCCATCCTTCTCTGTCTGTGTGACTTGGGGAACGTCACTTAATGTCCACAGACGTTTGTGGACAGAAAGGCTCATCTCCTCCCCCTCTTATGCCCCTTCCCTCCCTGGGGCTGCACCCTCCCTTTTGCTGCTCTCCTGTTTGATCTGAAGCACTGGCTCTGTGCTCTCTCCAGCACTCTGAGCTTGCTGCAGCCGATGACCTGCGACTGCCTCCATGCTCGGTCCCCTTCCACCTGGCTCTGAAGTCCTGGGTTCCCTGAGTGCCCTCACCAGGCTATGCCTCATAACCAGCATTTTAGCATAATGTTGATGGACAAGGCAGAAGAATGGCAAAGGCTGCACAGGGAGCCTAGTGTGGCCACTCAGGTCCCATTGTGCCCCCTGGAGGGGCTCTGGAGCACTTCTGGTGTTCTATTCATGCATTCAGGACAATGGTACCCACATGCCAGGTATATCTGGTGAAGTGGGACACTTGTCACCAACATCCCACCTTGTAGCTGCCAACTCCTCACCCTCCTGGCCAGCCACCTCTGGTGGGGTTCTCTTCTCAGCTACATGCTCCCCTTCAACCAACATTTGTTCACTTGTCTACTCAGCTCACTCATGAATCAGACACTTATCTATTTACTTAAACTGACAGAGCCACTGGAATGATAACAAACAGGTAAAATGATCCCTCACAATATGAGGCCCTGGGCACAGATGATCTCACTCACGGTGGTTAGAACCATAGGCTCTACAGTCAAAATGTCTGGATTCAAATCCTGCATCCTCTACTTATAACTGTGTGACCTGAGGCCAAATCCTTAACCTTTCTGGGCTTTGCTGTCTATAAAAAGGAATACCAGTACTGCCTACAGCATAACAGTTGTTTAGAGAATAAATGAATTAATACATAACAGGACCTGACACATAGTAAATTAATACTCAATAGAAACTGGCTACTGTTACTAAAGCACACAATAATCTCATGAATACTGCAATAATCCCCATTAGTGGATGTAGAAACTGAGGCTAAGAAAAGTTAGGAAAATCTCCAAGTTTAAAGAACTGATAAATGGTAGAGTTGTGATTCAAAAGCAGGCAGTCTTACTCTGATCTTTAATTTATGTAGCAGAGGCATGGGGTGGCTAGGGTAGTAAGAGAGGATGGTCTATGATAACGTAAATAAAAGCAGAGCAAAATAAAACAAAACAGATGATGTCTCAGATATTTAAAGGTTATTCTCTCCTGCTTTTCCTTTCTAACTATACTCATGATGTTCTGAAGTAACCTTTTTTAGCCATGACTATCTAAGAATCCTTCCAGCCAAGCTCCACATTCATCTCGTCTTTGCTGCTGCAGTTTTCCTTACCTGGAATACCATCTCAGCCTGCTCCTGGGCAAGGCTGGACAGACCTCACCCTGTTTCTCACCTTAGCTCCAGACACCCTTTCTCCCACATCTGTTCAGCCATCAGATGATCCCTCTGGGCTTCCCAGAGAGAAATGTCTTGTTCTGTTACCACCATTACCACCAGCCCCAGTGCCTTTGCTCTCAGTGTGATCTCAGTGTACAGTTCTCTCTCTGCCTTTCTGACACTCTGTCTATGAAAGCTCCTAGTCTTCCATCGGAGCCTAACCTAAGTGCCTTCCCCTTTGTGAAGTCCTCCAGGGCTCTGCAGTCAGGCAGTCAGTCCATGCCCTGCACCCCTTCCTCCTGAATTCCTCTTTCACGGGATTTATCATCCGGTTGCCATTGTCTATTTCTGTCTCAGCTTAGTCCTTGATGTCAAGGACTATATATCACCATATCAGGGTTCCTAGCACCCAGGATAGGTCTGAGGGATCTGCAGGTAAGTGTAGATTAGATAAATTGAATAGAATTGCACTGAAGTGAGCTGAGCCTTTGAGCATGATTATGAGGTATAAAGAGAGATGATAAGGTCTTAATGCTCATTACACCCAATGCTAGATTCAGGCTACTTTTAAAGGCAAGCCTGCAGACCTAGACTGACTAACTCCCCTCCCTCCCTCCATTCTTTCCTTCTTTCCTTCCTTGTTTCCTTCCACCTTCTCTGCCTGCCTTCCTTCTTTTCCTTCCTTCTCTCCCTCCCTCCCTCCCTTCTAAAAATTATTATATGTCTATTCTGTGTTTGGTGCTAGAATACAGAAAAGGAAACTGCTCCTTACCCCATATTAACCCTTTATGAAGCTTCCCTAATGATGGACTCCCTGGCGCACCCAAAGGCCCCCTGCCTCCAAAGCCCTTTACCTAGTCCTTCAGACCCTCTCCCTCTGTCCTTTGCAGAGTTTTATCATAGCCCTGGTGCTCACTGAGAGTCATCACCACCAGGAACACACTGGCTCAAACCTTTTTCCCAGTCTTCTCTCCATGGATTCTAGTACAGACAGTGTTTAGAGCATTTTCATACCATTGTCTTATGTCATGATCAGCCTTCCTGGCAGAGAGGCTGAGAGAAGGTATCATCTGTACCTTACAGGCAGAATAACCAAGGCTCAGAGAATTTGTGAAACCCAGTCTCTGTTCAGATTTGTTTGGGGCTGCTAAGATCCATTTCGCCATGGATGACCTATCTTTTTCACAGGCAAAACCATTTTCAATAGGATTAAGGCTGCTTTAGAGAACCAGCTCAGCCTGGGTTGGCAAATGGCATATGGAGATAAAATGGAGAGAATTGCTGCTGAGAAAATGACATGTTCAGGGCTGTGTCCCAAAGAGCAGTAATTCCAGTAATTGCTGACTTCTACATTTTTGTTTTTGTTTTTCCACTTTGCTCCCCATGCCTTAGTGTACATGGTTAGAACTGACTCCTTCCCAAAAAGATGTGAATTACTATTTTCCTTTTATGCATGAGGCTTTCGAGGCAGACCCAACAATACCCTAGGAAGCTTAATTCATCTGTCATGCTATCAAGTCCCTGAGTACCTGCTCTGCACAGCCTTGTTTGGGCACTGGTACACTCCCTGCCCTCAGGGTGCTCTCAGTCCAGTGGCAGAAAGACATAATTGCACCAAATTCAAGACACATTTGCGGGTTACAAGGTAAGGATGAAGTAGCCACTTGGAGTATCAAGAACGACCTCCTAGCTATAGCAAGCCTTGGGTTGAAACTAGAAATTTTCAGGAAGGGGTATTATCTGGGTGCTCAGGAGCAGAAAGAACATTCCAGGCAAAGGCAGCAGCATGTGTCCAGAAGTAACAGTTTGATGTGTTTAGGAACAACAAGCAACTAGCTCAGTATGGCTTCTCCTTAAAGTAATGAATAGTTGTGATGCGAGATAAGGCTAGAGAAGTAGGGGAGGCAGGGGCGGGCATACCTCACTGCTTTGATGGCTTGTCCTTAGGATAAGGAAAGGTCTCAGTAGGGAAGAGACTTCTCCAGTTAATGTAAATCCCTGTCTGGTAGGAATGGGATGGGATGAACCCTTGCAAAGGAACTGGAAGATCTAGGTTCTGCTTCTTTTTCCTTCCCTTACAGATCGGGTGAACACATTCAAGTCTTGTAATATCTTCAAACCTGTTTCATTATCTATAAAACCAGAATAATATCTGACCTGCCCATCCTATAAGGTTATTTTGAGAAAAAAATTAAGAAATGGGTATGAAAATAATTTATGAATTATAAAAATGTGTGTCATTATAACTATTTACAATATCTTTTTAATTATTTTCAATAGACATTTTGATAGCTCAGATAACAAAACTGACATGTGTAATAATAAAAAGTTTTATGATTACTTTCTTGGGTATTATTTAATATCCAAGTTCATGGTAGTGACACTATTGTAGGGGTAGGTACAGGAGAAAAGAAGAAAGAAAATGATACTGACTGAGCATGTGTGAGTCTGGGGCTGTGCTAGATGCTTCACTCACACTTAAATCAGTCTCTCAGTGCTCCCGTGAGGCCAAGTATTATTCCTGCATCTTATAGATGAGGAAACTGAGGCTCAAAGACTTGTAAGAACTTACTACAAGTCACTCAGTGAGTTGGTTGGCTTCACAGTCCACAGTAAAATATAAGAAGGAAACCAGGCTGCCCTAACAGCAAAGTGACAGCCAGTAGTCTGATGGCAAAACAGGAAACAAAAACAATTTGAACTGAAGCTCCATAAGAGCATGAACCTTTACTGTTATTACTTGTCTCTCACGTATCTATAAATGTGCCCGGTATGTGTAGTAGTAATAATAATAATGATAATGATTTAAAATAATAACAGGGCTGTTAAGTGGCAGATAACTGATGTATACCTAGACTTTGGTTCCAGAGTTCATGCTCAATAACTGTTTGTTGAGTTCATAAATAAAAGAATGAATGAATTAAATGTGTTACTTCTCAGTCTCCAATTCATTTGATTTCATCATAGTATGGTATTTATACTTAAGAAGAAATGTAACTGACATTGTGCTTGCAATGTTTGTTAAACTGAATATAACTGAATCTAAGTGGAGCCAAATGAATAATACCCTCCCTTTTTAATACCTGTAAATGTTACTATGCATTCCTATTGTGTTTAAACATAAACTCTAATAAAACTTTGTTTCTCCCTTGATTTTATCTCTCAGTAATTCAAACAGTTTCTTAACCCTCAGAAATGGCACCCATCTTTAAAAGCCCCAAGAAGGAGTACAAATATTTAGTTCTAGTTTTACATGATGGCAGTTTTCCCTTAGGCACAATCACATTGCATTTATAGCACTTGCCAGAGCTGTGCAAGTCACATGGCTCCAAAAACTGCCAAAGAAAGAGGACTAAACTTTAAGCATAAAAATAAAAGAAAAGGGAATAAAAAATATTTGGATGCCTGTCATAATCATCCTGGCAGCACCTGCAGATTCTATTTTGATTACACTGCATGCAGGTCGATGCACACATCCAAGAACCCCTTGTCTCCTGTAACTTAAGAATCACCGCAGTTGGGTTTTGTCAGATACTTTGCCAGCTGGCTTGGTTCCTCACCAATCGTGTCTCTGGAGCCTTGGAAGCTTTTTCTTTTGGTCATGATTTCCATTGTTTTTATTTTATCTTTATTTTTTCATTTTTTTACTGAAGTATAGTTGATATACAATATTACATTGGTTTCAAGTATACAACACAGTGATTCAACAGTTATATACGTTATTAAATTCTCACCTCAATTAGTGTAGTTACTATCTGTCAACATAGAAAGGTGTTACAGAACTCCTGACTATATTCTTTATGATGTATTTTCATCCCTGTGACTAATTTATATTACAGTTGAGATTCTGTGCCTGTTTATCCCCTTTACCTATTTTATCCACCCACACCAACCTGTACCCCATGATAACCACCAGTCACTTCTCACTGTCTATGAGTCTATTGCTGTTTTATTCATTTTCTTTTTTTGTTTGTTTTTAGATTCCACATATAAGTGAAATCATGGTATTTGTCTTTCTCCACCTGGCTTATTTCATCTAGCATAATGCCCTCTAGGTCCATCCATGTTGTTGCACATGGCAAGATTTCTTTCTTTTTCATGGCTGAGTAATATTCCATCATGTCTATATACTACATCTTCATTATCCATTTATCTATTGATGAACACTTTGATTGTATCTTGGCTATTATAAAATAATGTGGCAATAACCATAGGGGTACATATATCTTTTCAAATCATAGATTTTGTTTTCTTCAGGTAAATTCCTAGGATTGGGTTTACTGGCTCCTATCATATTCTATTTTTAACTTCTTGAGGAACCTCCATACTGCTTTTCATAGTGGCTACACCAATTTACATTCCCACCAACAATGTAGGAAGGTTCCCTTTCCTCCACATCCTTTTTATTTATTGTCTTTTGGATGTTGGCCATTCTAACTGGTGTGAGGTGATATCTCATTGTGGTTTTAATTTGCATTTCCCTGATGATTAGCAATGTGCCTGTTGGCCATCTGTATTTCTGCTTTAGAAAAATGTCTGTTCCGATCCTCTGCCCATTTTTTAATCAGATTATTTGTTTTTTTGGTGTTGAGTCCTATGAGTTCAAAGCTTTTTTAAGTGACAAAATGTCTCCTTTTAGATAATATGTTCAAGTTGGAGGGCCATTTTCTTCTGTGCTGGCCTGTCCTGGTACAATGAGTACAGTTGTGGGTACTCTTCTTAAGAGGACTGTGTAGCTTTCCTGGGACAAGTAAGCTTGAACCTAGAGGGATATGGAAATGGAGATGAAGGAACCAGGGATGCTGAGCATGGAGAAGAGCCGGGCCTATGAATTCACAGCTCTGTGGCTTGGACAATTCTATATGTCCAGGACACTCCAGGCCTAAGTTTCCTCATGTATAGTTTGCACTTGTAGTGTTGTTATGAGAATCAAATAGAAAATATATGGGAAAATACCCCATCAATTATAAAGTTCTACCTGTTGTTGTTTTATTATTATTTAAATAGCCTGTGAGGCCAAACATACAGTCAAAAAAAAGTAGTATTGTATAAAAAAATATTAGAGTTAGAAGGTCCAAATGCAAATTCTAGTACTGCCGCTTGATGGCTGGGTGACTTTATGCTACTCACTTAGTGTCTGAGCTTCAACTTTCCAATCTGTAAAATTGGAATTCATAAGTTCATTCATGAACAGGTGTTAAGCCCCTGTTTTGTCCATGGACCTGATTATATGTGGAGATAAGAAATGTAGGTGCTTGTATCTTGTAAAGGAGACAATAAGTAAAAACAGACAAGGTCATGACTTGTAACCAGGTTTTGTTGCTCTGTAGATAAGTGGATCTAAGCTAGCCTGATGTATCATTGCCTATTTCCAAACAGGATCTGAAGCAACAAACAATAAAAAAGAATGTCAAAACAATCCCTTACCAACATCCTTTCCACCAAGGTCTCATTTGAGCCTCATAATGTGTCCTATGGGTTAGGAAGAACTGTACCATGGTTACTCTTACATTCATCCACCCATCTGTTAAGCACATTTATTGAATGCCAATTATTGCATATAAAATACTGTAATTGCTGTCCAACTGTAAATATGTGTCACTTCCTCACATGATCTTTACTCACAAAAAAATCTGAAAAGGTCCTCACTGGATGTCCCCTGTGCAGCTGCATGGAGAGGAAAGTTCTTGAACTTACGGGTAAGCAGGATGGGGTTTGAGTTCCTGCTCTGCCAGGAGAGGGTGCAGAGCTCTGGCTGAGTTGTAGAGCCTGGCACATAGCAGGCTTTCAATACTTGGAAGAGATTGGGTGAGTAAATGGATGAATGAATGAATGATATCACTTCACCTCTTTGGGCCTCATGTTTGCTCACCTACAATATGGAAATAACTCCTGGATCCCACAATGGTTGTGAAAGTTTCATGAATTAGTATTCTTAATAAGTGTTCCTATAAATGGCAAACCAACAAATATGGCTGTGCCTGAGCTCCATCCTCCTCCTTCCCAGAGCAGATAGCCAGAGTGCCTTCCTGGAAGTTGTCCGCCCTGGTCTAGCTTGCCTATGTGTATTTTAGAAATCTTCTTTTGGCCAGATTATTCTTGCTGTTTTGTTGATAGTAGACTATAGGGCTACAAGTAACAAAAACAGTTATGAGGCTATTTCCATAATCTAGGTAAGAAATGGTGGTAACTTCAACCAGAGTGGTAGCAGTGGATTGTTTTATTGGATATATTTTTTAAGTAAACCTAATAGTGTTTCTTAAAGGACTGGATGTGTAATAAAGGAAAAGTCAAAGATGATTCAGGATTTTTGTTCTGAGAACTAGAAGGATGGAGTTTCCAGCAAATGAGATGGGAAAGACTGTACATGGAGCAGATTGGTGGAGGTAAGATCAGAAAGTCAGTTTGTAGCATATTAAATTTGAGGTGTTGATTAAAATCTAAGTGGAATTGTTGAGGAAGCAGTTGGCTACATGAGTCTGGGGATAGGGAGATTTGAGCTAGAGATATAAATTTGGAAGATCAAGTGGGATGAGGACAGCCATTACCTTTGACAATCGAGATCACAGATGATGTTCTCTTATTTCAGTGATGTGATAGGGAAAGAGGTCAGACTGAAGTGTGTCATGGAATAAAGAAGCATCAACGAAGTAGCAAGAGTAAAGGTAGATTACTCTTTTTTGATAGTGGAGGAAAAGAGTAAAGGAGGCAGGAGTTGAGAGAAGAGAACTGATGTTCTAATTAAGCTATAATTTTGGCGCACTGACCACAACAAATCTCCTAACGTGCTTTTCTCTGTCAGCTTCTGTAAAGTCTCTCTCCAGCTGTTCCTTCTGTGGCTCTTCTCCCTCTGCTGCTCCTTAAAGCTTCTGTCTGCAGTATTCTTTCTTTGGACTTTGTTCACCCACCTGTAAGAGAAAGATAGAAAAACCTAGCCTGGCATTCAAGCCTCTCCAAGAGTGGCCTCCAGTGTGATAGTGTTAAGTTTTTTCCTGCCACATTCTCTGTCACATACAACCTAAGCTCTTTCCACTCTGGATTGATTTTTAGTCCCAGCACTCTTGACTTTAATGCTTCCATGCCTTTAAGCATGTTCTCGACTTTGCCCAGAAGCCCCAGATGCTCCCTTTCTTCATATATATCAATCTTCCTTCTTGTTCTTCAAGACTCTGCTCAAATGCCGTTTCTTCCAGGCAGCCTCAGACTTCCCTCCCTCATCTGGAGGAGTTAGAGCACGATCTCTGTGTTTTTCTTATTGTAATTATAACTTTCCAATTGTCCCAAAATGGCATAAATTATTTTATAGATGCCAATATAAATGTCCACAATGGTGGATGATCTACTTCTGAAGTGTTGAGATTCTGTGTGATTCTCTTATTTTTACGTGCTCTGAAGATGCCCAAACCTGACGTCATCTGCCCACCTACTCACTATGTCATTTAGTACCCCTACACAGCTACTTTGTGGCCTTTACAGAATCCTCCCACTACTCCATTGACCTGAGGATGAAGAGTCTGAATTTTAGTACTCAATTCATTGGCAGGTCATGAATATCAACATGAGTATTAACTGAGTATCAGTTACTTTATACAAAATGAAGATCACAATCTTCACTGTAGAAGAGGATAAATACAATCACATCCTTCTGAAACCATTGATTACAGACTATTTAAATGCCACACCCTTCAGGGAGTCTTCCTGGTATTCCCACGCCAGCATTCCCTACCTCTGTATAAACTTCTGTCATTGCATTTATCACACAGTATCATTCGATCTCTACCATATGGTTAACATCACAGATGGCTTAGTATCATGTTCATAGCATGGAGTTTAGATTCAGGTAGATCTGTGTTCAAATTCTTGCTCTATTTCCTAGCTGTGTGACCTTGACTAAAATTATGTAATGCCTTTGATCATTAGTATCATGATCTAAAGACTGGGGACTTTGGTAGGTAAAAATGAGATGGTAAATAAAAAAAAGTTAGATAGTAAATATCCAGACTACTGGGTACAATATCAAGTTACTCAGTAAATCTTTGTCAATTGAGTTTCACTGAATTATTCCATTCCATAAATCATTCTCTCTGTTTATAATACCACAAACTATTGGGGTGATACAATTAGATCATTAGTTTCATTTTTATTAAGTGGAAAGGGTTGCAGTCTTAACCAACTGAGCCTCAGCAGTGGACTGATTGTCTGAAAAGCTAGCATATTTCTGTATTAAATAGAACAAATTGAATTAAAGCATAAATAGCAGTAGAAATTCCTGCAGAGTAGTATTTTTCAATAAACCATTATCCCTGCCAGCCATATGTATAGACACAGCAAAGCTTCTGTATTTATATTTTTTCATTAAAAACAAAATGATTAATTTTACAAGTTAATTTATTGTGTTCGTCACAGCAGCCAAATTAAAATTAAATAGTCTAGTGTTTAGAGATATTAAAGACTGACTTACTGAAAGGACTGATTTTGCTGCAGTTTTCTTAGTAAGAGCCTGTAGTTGTTATTTTCTAGCAAAAATCTAGTGTTTCTCAGCACTATTTTTCGTAATGGATTATTCTGAGAGTTTTTAAATCAGTCTCTGGTGACTTTCAGAAATTGAATTATCTGATATAATGTCTGCCAACTGTGAGAACAGCAACATACAGAGGACAGGGTGCAGCTTGAACACTGGAGAGGTCTACCTCTGGTTTTGGGCAAATTCCTGAATGTCTTTGAGCACATTCCTCAATCTGTAAAATGGGATCAATGAGACTTAGTTTTCAGAATAATTTGTGTCAGATCAAATGGGGTCTAGTAAACATTCCTTTTTAAATTGCCTACAGGGATGTTCATCAATGAAACAGGATTGTCTTACTTGTCAAGACGGTTTGCTTTTTCCTGTGCGCTTGCCCTTAGATAAGCATCACAACCTAATGAGAGAGCATATGAAAATTTAAACATGGGATCTTATTTGTAATTGCTTTAGAGTACAAATATTTTCTTATAGTTCTGGCTATGTCATCTTTTTCATAATTACTGTTAACTGATCTGGTCATAAAAAATAATAAATGTTCACTGCAGAAAGTTTAGAAAGTACAGAAAAGCCTAAGAAAAAACTGAAATCGCCCGAAGTCTCACATTTCAGTGACCACCACCATTAACATCATAGTTTACTCCACTTTTTTTCTACATGTATGTGCTGGGTGCACACATGTTGGTGTGTGTACCTTTCATTTTATAAAATTGAGACTATAAAAATATTCTAGATTTTATTGCTTTTTAAACAGTTTTCTTCATATAGCAATGTATCACAAATATACCTCATGATTTTCAAAAATACTATTTTAGTTGAAATAGTGTTTTGTCATATACATATAACTTATTTAAAATAAACCCATTCTTTTTGTCCATTTAGATTGTTTCTAAGTATTTGCTCTGATATATAACCTGTCATCTCAACAATGAACATTCTTGTATGTGAATTTCTATGAAGTTATAAGTGTTTCCCTAGGATAAATATTTAGCAGGATAATTACAGTGTCAAAGGGAATGGACACGTATTGTCAAACTGCCCTCTAGAAAAATATTACTAATATGCAGTCCCATTGAACTGTGTAAAAAGGGTGTTCATTTCTCAACTTCTTGCCACACCAGGTATTATAGTATTTAATAGTTGCCCATCTGATAGAGGAATATGGTATTTTAGAATTTTCTCATACATTTATTCACATTGTTTCTTTTCTGTGCAGAAGCTTTTTAAAATCTGGCAAAAGGTTTTCTAAAATGGTTGTACATACCATTTTTATATTCCCACCAGCAATGTGTGAAAGTTCGAGCTGCATTGTATCCTTGCCAATACTTGTTAGTAGAATTTTAGTTTAGCCCTTCTAGTGGGTATTAGTGGTATCCAGTGTAGTTTCAATGTTCATGAGTTAATTGTATGCCTATTTATGTTCCTTGACTAAAAGTTTGTTCAAATATCTTGCCTATAATCTGATTCTATTTTATCTTTTAAATGAATTGTATGAATTACTTATTTTCCAATACAAGTCCTTTGTTAGAAAGATAGTTTATTCATATTTTCTCTTTTTCTGTGGCTTGTCTTTTTATTTCTTGAGTGGACTCTTTCAAAGATAGACATATTAATTTTCATGTTATCGTATTATTTTATGGTTCACGCTCTTTGTATTCTAAGAAATATTTGTCTAACCTATGGTAAAATAATGTTTCTCCTATGTTTTCTTCAAGAAATTTTATAGTTTAAGGTTTTACATTTAAATCTCTGATTTCAAGTACTTCTTACATATGCTCTTACCTTTTGTTTAGTTGAAAAAGTTTTCATTGTGCTTTAGTTTTTAGAAAAGTCTAAGTTACTTTACTATGACATGTTCAGTTATATTGCTTGTATTTTGAAATGTTTGTTGCTATAATCTGAAATTGACAGTTTCTTTTAGTACTTTAAATGACATTCAGCTGTCTTCTGGCTTGTGTGGTTTTGATGAGAATTCTGCAGTCATTCTTATCTTTGTTTCTCTTTACATAGTCCTGTCTCCCCCACTTCCCTTGTTGCCTTTAAGATTTTTCTCTTTATCATTGGTTTTTGCAAATTATAATATGTCTGGTTATGGTTACTTTGTATTTATTCTATTTGGTATTTATTGAGCTTCATGGATCTGTGAGTTTATATTTTTTATCAAATTTGGAAAATTTTCACCTATTATTTCTTCAAATTAAAAAAACTTTTTTTCGTCCTCCTTTCCTCCTATGACTCCAATCATACATGTATTAGACCATCTGACATTGCTCTAAATGTCACTGAGGCTCTTCAACTTTTTTTTCCAGTCTTCTTCTTTAATCTCTATGCTTCACTTTGGATAGTTTTTATTACTATGCTTTCAAGGTTTTCTAATCTTTATGTCTGCAATATCTAATCTTAGGTTAATTCTATACAGTGAACTTTCATATCAAATTTGTATTTTTCATCTCTAGGAGTTTCATTTGATTCTTTTTTATATCTTCCATTTCTTTTCGCATAACTGTTTTCCCTTAAATACTTGACATAGTTAAAAAATGCTCTCAGAGTGACTTTGAATGCTAACTTCAGTGTATCTATAATTCATGGGTTTGCTTCTGTTGACTTATTTTTCTTTTGATGACTGGCCACTGCTTCTTGCTATATCTTTAATCCTGATTTACTGCTAGGCATTGTGGAATTAACATTGCTGTGTATTTATATGTTGTTGTCTTTCTATAAAGACTTGGTTTGTTTTGGCTGGAAGTTGAGTTACTTATAGTTCAGTTTGTTTCTTTTGAAGTTTTGTTTTTAAGATATTTTAGGGAAGGTCTAGAGTGGCTTTAGTCTAGGAATAGTTTAGTCCTATTACAAAGGCCTGACCCTTCTGGGGTCTTTACTGAGTAACCCAAGGGATCAATGAGGATGCTACTCTTAGAACATGAATAATTCTCAACCCCTCTATGATCTTTGGAAATTCTTTAACTCTTACTAGTTCCTCTTTTCCTGACCTCATGGATTGTTACCTTAATATACACATTTGGATACATCAAAGACGCAAGAGCACCACTATATACATTTCTGAAACTCTCTCTGCAAAGCTGCCCCCTTTCAAGGACTATTACTTATCACCTTAGAATCTCTGGGCTCTGATCTCTATTTTCTTAATTTAACAGTACCATTAGAGTATGTTTGGTGTCCCATCCCTTCTCCATAGTACAAAATATGCATCCACACAAAAGGCTTAGTTGATTACAAGGCTCACATCACTTTTTTCTCTTATTTCATGCATTAGAGTCCTGCATTATCTATTATCCAATGTCTGAAAACATTTTTAAAGTATATTTTGTTCGGTTTTCTCATTGTTAAAGACAGTGTGGTATTCTAATTGTCTGGTTCCCATTATTGCACTGTGGCTGGAAGCCACATCCTCCTAAAAGATGTGACTCCACATCCTCCTAAAGGTGCCTCTGAATGCAAGGCAGTTAAGACAGTCTAAATCCAGGGTCTCTGACATCAAAGTATACTGAATTTCACTTCAGTTTGTGAAATGTTAATAATCACTGACAATCTGCTAAGTTCTTTATTGGGTTCTGTGATATAAAGATAAAATTGAGAAAATCTTTTTACTCAGGGAGCTATGTATAGTTAGGGAAGACAGATGGGTAAGTGATCTTGGGAAAGCCATTTTACAATTTATCAAAAGAGGCACCATAGTAAAATAGAAAGGGTAGACTGGACAATGTTACTATTAGTTGTCCAAGACAGATCTTGCTTATACTGTGCAGAATTAGCCAAGACTATTATTTGACCCCATCACTTACTATATGTGTGAACTTGGGCAAGTTAGTAGTTGTCTAAACTTGAGTTTATTTATCATAATACCTACCTGTGATTGCTCTTAGGGTGATTGTGAGGACTAAGTATACATGAATAAAGTACCTGCCCTATAGTGGGTACTCAGTTTAGTTCCCTTCCTCTATGGCTCAGTTTCCCCATCTGCATATTTGGAATAATCTACCATGCCTGTCTTAGGTTATAGGACTGTTGTGAAGATCAGTGGTTATAAACTCGGGAGTACTGTGAAGTTTGCATATCACTATGGCAATTTTCTTTATTTTCTGAACACCAGCCTAGGCCAACTGGTTCAATACCATTCTTCCTGTCATTACCAGGCTCACTAGAACAGTAGACAGCCTTCTACTCCTGGAGTGTGGAGTCCCACCTAACAGTGATGGTCTTGTTAGTTTTATCACAGCACAACCAAGACCTATCTTAGTAACAGTGACTAATTTTTAGAACAAAAAGTGTGTGCCATGGACTCCTGGACTTGGGCTGTGGGGTTAAGCTAAGCCTAGGTGGGCCTCTTTAGAGTCTTAACAGCAGCTGTTTTTCTGTCAGCTAACACTGCTCCAATATCAATGTCCCCTCAGAATATTTGAAAGCAGACATATTTACAAAGTGGAGCTGGGATATTGGGATTTATAAGAAATACATATTTGGTTATTCAGATGACTAAATATATGGGTTTCATGTATATTTGTTCTTTATCCTTGGTTCCTATAGCTCATAGGTCCTAAAACTCTTGGAATTTCCTGTAAGAATTATAATGGTATCTTTTGTTATGTTAATTATATGATCTTTGGAAAACCACTAGGTAATCTAAAGATGGGGGCTGGTTGCCAGGAGAACCAGCCATCTGATTAAAGAACTGGAATTTTCAGCCCTCCCCGGCTTCCCCTCAGGGAGGGGAAGGAGGCTGCGGTTTGAATTCTATTGCCAAGGTAATGATTTAGGCAATCATACCTCTGTAATGAAGCCTCCATAAAAACCCAACAGGACAAGGTTCAGAGAGCTTTTGGGTTGGTGAACACATGGCGGTGTGGGGAGAATGGTATTCCTAGAGAGGGCCTGGAAGCTTCACACCCCTTTCCACATACCTCACCCTATACATCCCTTCAATCTAGCTATTCCTGAATTATATCCTGTAATAATAAACCAGTAATCTGTTAAATAAAATGCTTCTCTGAGTTCTGTGAGCCCCTCTAGCAAATCAGTCTAATCCAAGAAAGGGATTGTGGGAACTTCTGATTTATTGACAGTCAGAAGTACAGGTAAAAACCTGAACTTACAACTGGCATCTGAAGTCCAGGGAGGGAGTTGGTCATTGGAACCCCCAAGCTATAGACATAGGTGACAACCTGGGCTTGTGATTGATGTCTGAAAAGGGATGGTGAGGGTAGAGCCCTCAATGTGTGGAATCAGATGCTATCTCTGGCTAGATAGTGCCAGAATTGAGTTGAATTATAGGATGCCCTGCTGGTGTCCAGGAATTCCTTTTTGGTGCGAAGAAACCACCTCACCTTCCCACCCCTCACATACATATGTTGAAATTTCGTGCAGAACTCAAAAGAGGGGCCATTGTTTTGTTTTGTTTTGTTTTGTACCTAGGAATGAAGGACTGTTTTCTAATGAAAAGTCTAGAAAATATCATCCCTCTACAGAGTAACATTGTCTAGGCTATGGGAGTAAAACCTAGTTGACTTAGTATCCTGAAAAGGACAGAAACTTGGAAGAAAGACATATTTGAGCTCAAATTCTCACTCAGTATCTGGGTGACCTTGAGAAAGTCATCCATCCTCTCTGAGCTTGTTTCCTCATTTGAGAATTGAGTTAATATTGCTTACTTCACAAGGTAATTATGAGGAACAAATGAATTAGTTGGATACAAAGTGATTTGTAATCTATAAAGGTCAAATCAGCTATTTTCTATTATTTTTATTCTTAATCAGTTTTTATGCTATTCTTTCCATTTCAATATGGAAGCCACCATTTCTTATTTAGACTGTCTGCAGATTCAGACTAATTATGTTCCATATACTTGATCTGTTTAATGAACACAGCTCTGGTTCTCCTTGGGAGGCAGCCTGGTTTAATAGAAAGACTGTACGGGCTTTGAAGCCAATGATCTGTGCTTTATATCTCATTTGCACCACTTGCTGGTTGTATGACTACAGACAAATTATTCAAACATTCTTAGTATCATTTCCACATCAATAAAATGGAGACATTAAACCCTATTTCTCAATGTTATTATGAAGACTAAGTGATATGCATAGTAAGTGCCCATACATGAAAGGCACTAAATAAATATTATTTCATTTCAAATATCTAAATTCTCCAAAATAGGCCGTCTTCTGTATTTTTCAGAAAATGAAACAAAATATGCTTTTCTGGACATTTGCTGTTGAATGATTAAATGCCTAGATTATCTTTTTTTCATTTTGGTACACTTTAACTCTTAAGGATCCATTAAAAATCATATTACACATTCACACTGTGAAATGCTTCCCTTTCAAATCTGTCAGCACCCCCAAGTCACCCACTGACCACAAACAAAACTTGGGCTTCTTTGGGCTGACTCAACATAGTCCTCAAGAAAACTGCTAGAAGCCATCCCTCTGAGTTGAGCAGATACTGATTCTCTTCTAGCTCACATCCATTTTTTTGAGCAGCCATTCTGCAAACCATAGAGTTGGAAGATGATCCCCTCCTGGGACTTTCTAATCCCACTGCCCCATTTCACAGAAACTGAAGCTCAGACAGAGGAGCAGCAGTCAGCTCTCCTGATTTCTTCACTATTGTTATTTCCATAAAATCTTACTATTACCTCTACCTTACAGTTAATTTTAACAAACCTCTGTGCTGAGAATGATAGTGCCATTATCCCTGTGTGATACATGAAGAATTAAATTTCAGAAGGGTGACTTGCCTAAGGTCACACAGCTAGTAAGTGATGGAATTGTTTTCAAACCCAGATCCTGTATTTCTCTATGGAGCTACATCAACCTGCTGACATTCTAAAGCCTCCAAATGATTTATAAAGCGGTGCCATGGGCAGAATTGATACATGTAGAATGCACATGTGAGTTAATTCTCCAGAACAGCTGGTAGGCATTTGGGGAGGGCTCCAGCCAGCAAATGCCGGCAAAAGTTTCCATTTCAAAATTGGTTTATATCATTCTTCTTAGAAATCTTGCTCTACCTAATGTTATTTGATCTTTACCCTTCTGTTCTGCATTCCGTAGATTATAGTGGACTCTTCATTGTAAACCAGTGTTGGAGGCAGAGCAAAATAGTTTAATTCATTTTTTCCTATAGGAAGTCTATAGAATTAAGAAACATGCTTGTTATTTTGTATGTTTTGCCTGTTTGTTGACCAATTTATTATATTCCATGTGCCACAAATTCTTTGAAATAGGTTATAAAAATATAGAGCTGCTCATTGTTTCCAAGGCCTCCAGGTAGCATGTCTATCTTCCTAGCTTCCTCTCTAGTAACTCTAAAAATGATCCGACTACAGGGTCTTCTCTCAGTGCCCAGAAGGCACTAGGCTTTTTCCGATTTTAGAGACATCTCACAAATTGTATGTTCAGGAAAAATGAAAGGAGGGAAAAGAGGAAGTCACAAACAGGGTTAATGCCCATATTTGTTCGGGTTGAGTAATAAACTTGACTTTGAGTTTCCTAGCAACCAATGCAAGGAGAAATTCAAGATCAGACACATGGTTTACACTATCCATTACAAAACTCCATTCAGTTTCTTAGGAAAAACACAGCTTTTATTGACACCAAGATCCAGGAGAGGGGAAGAGTGTAAGTGGTCTTTAAAGAATATAGTTTAATATAGAATAATGTGACAGACAACATTCTCCAACACATCCTTAACAGTAAAGAAAAAGTTTCATAGGGCTCTTTCTTATAACATCTCTCAATGTAGTCCTTTCTTATAAGCCACATTGACAGAAGCAATCCTATATGACAACAGAACAGTATTCTCTTGTGCACTGGCTTGATCCAAAGGTAAATTTTAGAGTAGCTCAAGAAGTGGATGAACTATCTACTTCTTAGGCTACTTTTCCATGCATTTTTTTTCTGTCTCTCAACTGGGCTTTCATAAATACTGAGTGACAAGGAACTGAAGCTTGAATATCTGATAAGTAATTGACTAGTATCATTTACTAACCAGAAGTGTCCCAAATAATCAGTGGTCTGTGTAACCCTTTTTTCATCAGAAAATTTCTAAGAGTCAAACTCCTTTTCTAAATTGGAGATGGTAATAATCTCAAATGGATGTTGTAAACACCAAGTAATAAAATATTACTATGATAATAATAGTGGGCAATGATAATGTAGTTGTTAACAGACATTGAGCCATTTCTAGGAGCCACAATCGACTAATTGCTTCACTTGCATGATCTCATTTAATCCTTACAACAACCTCTAAAAGGTAAGTATTATTATTTCACCCATTTTCAAAACTCAAAAACTGAGGAACAGAGAGCTTAAGTAAATTGCCCAGGGTCAGTTGCGGAGTCAGGGTTGAATTGCAGGTAGGTTGGATTCCAGAGTTCTTACGCATAACTACCTATAGTTAACCATATGTAGTGTTCAGTAAATGAGTTAATAGTATTTCAATAGAGTCACAACCTAAATTGTTGTTAATCAGCATAATATGAATGTAATTGATGTATTTTTATTAGAAAGTGTTACATAGCCTGCAGCATTTTATTTGGTGTGACTTACCGCATTTCATCAAATTTAAGAAGCCATCAGCTGTAAGATGCACCATTACTTTATGTACTACAATGAAAGAAAAATGTTGTCAGTTAAACTCAGACACAATGCTATCTTATTACATTGAATTTTTATTTTATATTTGTTGAAAGACCTCTTTTAAGCTTATTTATACAGAGATTTTTGTATCACAGGCCTCGTGCATAATAAAAAGCACATGCAAATAAAGTGTGAAGGTATTTTGAAAACATTCAGGATCCAGCTACTTTGATTCAGAGTTGTCAACAGACATATTTTTCCACACAGTTGCAGCTTCTGTGTCTGCAAGTATATGGTAATGCAGACTTTCTTCAAGTTGTCCGTTGTCTCTTAGGATTATTCTCCCAAGCCATTGACACATTAGCAAGTTTGATACATGTGCTCAAGTAATGTCAATGAGCGAGGACTATTAACTGAGACTGTCAGATGTATCTGGATTTCAAAGATGTACAATGGGGGAGAAATGTGTGTCTTAGAATTGGCAATGAGCTTTGCATTGAGTAACATGTGCTTTGCATGGCTTAAAATTTAACTATTTCAGTGAAGATTTGCATCTAAAGTTTCATTCATCTCAGCCCAGGCACAGTAAATATCCAGTATATATTTGTTGACCAAATTGGAATAGATAATAGATCTGGGACACGGGTTCTGACTTTTAAATTTTGCTTATCTACAAGTTCTCAAGGTTATTTTGCAGAGCAGGTGCACTCTGATAATACAATAGTACTTTTTTGCTTTCTTAGAACTGTAGCATAGAATATTATAAAGCCTCTTTCCATTAGAAGGAAAAAAATACAGAGAAAAGTTACACATATTAATTTAAGCTTTCACACTGATATTTTGTATGACCCTAAACAAGTCTCCATCTGTAAACTCAGAGTTGTCTGCATAATCTTCAATAGCACTTCTAGCTCAAATAGGATTTATTCTTTGTAAGAGGGGAGCTAATATTCATTTTAAGCCAACTATGTACTTGCTATTTTATATGTGTTATCTTAATTTATCTCCAAAATAACTATTTCTGTAGCTATATTGTATTCCAGAAAACAGACTTCTGAAAATTAACTAAT
Organism: Manis pentadactyla; assembly: GCF_030020395.1. Classification (NCBI taxonomy): domain Eukaryota; kingdom Metazoa; phylum Chordata; class Mammalia; order Pholidota; family Manidae; genus Manis; species Manis pentadactyla. The sequence continues at coordinate 38,824,418 of NC_080022.1, read as the reverse complement.
TACTTAAGGTACCAGCTACTATGGGGAAAAAGCTCAGATTCTAAGCATATCTTAGTCAATTCAAACTCTAGACCCTCTACATGACACATGTTGCCTCTCTCAGAGTCCTTGAAACTTTAACTTGACAGAACACAGGCAGAGCTAGGCAGTTGCTAGGACTGGGGGATAAGAAAATATTACACTGCTTGAAATGTCAGACCCAAAGTCAGAATGCATCTCAACTTAGTCCCAGAACCTCCTGAAGACCCTACTCTGCTTGTGCTGAATTTTGAGAAAGTAAAGAGAAATCACCTCATTCTGTCCTTGGAAAACTCACAGTGTAAAGTGTCTTTCAAACTATATTCTTCGCAATCTTAGATTTCTTTACTGAGATAGGGATGAACCAAGAGCTCTAGAGACCAAGAGATCTCTGAAATAAAAGGGGGTTGAAATTTTACAGATGCTAACCCGAAAAAGGACTGAGTTCTGGGGCAGGAAGTTGCTGCTTCACCAGCAGCAAGGCCAGTTAGCAGAAACAACTTGTCCACCAGACTCAAGAAACAGGACATTTATGAGGTATCTCAAGGAAAGGAAGTTCTTTAAATTCACATTGGGTGTAGATAAGGAAAGTGATTCCGGGGTAGGTGGTTAATCCACAGAGAAGGCTGGCAGATCAGTTGTTGATGATGGTCAGACACTGGTCACATGTGAGGGGAATGCGATGGCTCGAGGGTCCTTCCAGATGGTTAGTGAAATGTATTCCTCTGGGAATGGGGAGTTTTTGGTTAGCTACAGTCCATGGCTATTGACTGATTACCTTCCCTTGTCTCTCTCCCTCATTCTCTTGCCCTTATTGTCACTTAATTTAAGATATTTTGGAATTTTTCCTTATCATAAGTATACTTCAGAAAAAGTACATATGATTTCTTCCTTCATGGGCCATGTGGTCTAATGGTAGAGACAGTACACATATACAATTTTAAGCTGAGATAAACTATGAAAACAGTTTCAGTGTTAACAAAATAACATGAGGGTCACAATTAGACAGCATGGACAGAGGAGTCTTCTCAGGGAGTGACGTTTAATCTGAAGCCTGAAGCTTTAGAGGAAGGCAAGAGCACTGAAGATCATGCCAGGCAGAGGGGACAGAATGCGTGAAAATCTCTGGTGGAAAAAATATTGTAGAATCAGGGAATCAAAAGGAGAAATGCAGCAGAAGATGAGGTTGGAGAGGGAGAATCCGACAGAGCTTGAAATCCTCAGCAAAGCATTTGGATTTTGTTTATAATGCAAAGGGAAGACATTAAAGGCTTTTCAGTGAGGCAGGTGGGGCTGGGGAGGGCTGAGGAGTAGGAGCATATAAACATTTAGGCACACTAATGTGCTTTTTTCTTCCATAATATGACTTCTCTGTAGAACAGAATACTGTCGACCCTTGAACAACACTGGTTTTAACAGCATGGTTCCACTTATCTGTGGATTTTTTTCAATAAATACATTGGAAAAATTTTTGGAGATTGGTGATACTTTGAAAAAACATTTTCTTGTGTCTCGCTTACTTTATTGTGAGAATACAATATATAATATATATGACATACAAAATATGTAACTGACTCTATGTTATCAATAAGGCTTCCAGTCAAGAGTGGGCTATTAGTAGTTAAGTTTTGGGGGAGTCAAAATTTACACGTGGATTTTCAATTGTGTGGAGAATTGGAGCCCCTAACCCCTGCATTGTTCAAGGGTCACCTATCTGTATAATGGACTATCATAGAATAGAGGAGAATTAGTAAGAAGGCTGTTGTTGAAGTGAGATGATAGTAGCTTGGATTTGGATGGATGGCAATAGAAATGAAAACAAAGGATTTGTGATATGTTCTAGAAGTTAGATTATTGAAAGATAATTATATCTAGGAATGAAGGGAGAGTGAGTAATCAAGATTGAGTTCAGGTTTCTGTCTTGAGCAACTGGTTGAAAATTGTTGCCATTGACTGCACTGAGAAATTGAAAGATGAGGAATGTGGGTGGAATAGGGGAGTCAGCACATTTATTTTGAACATGTTGTTTTAGATACTTGGGAGAACTCTAAAGGAAGGAATCCAGTAGACTTTTAGATATGCAAGTCTGACAGAGAAGTTTGAGCTAGAGACATACTTGAGAGTTGTTAGCATAAAATATATTTAATCTGTGCATTTGGATGAAAAAAACCTAGGAAGAAAAGGTGGGGGAAAAAATAATAAGATGGTATAGGATCAGACCCTGGGGAACTTCAATATTTAGAGGTTAGACAGAAGAGAAGGGTTCCACATAGAAATCAGAAAATAATAGGCTAGAATTAGGGGGAAAACCAAGAGCAGAGTAAATTAAATTGTCATTGAAAAATAAGAGGACACATGCAGAAATTTGGCCAAGAAGAATAGAGAAATGGGCAGGAGCTGATGGTGGATGGAGTGTGGTGTCATGAGGTCATGGTTATTTCCTAGAGGTAATGATCCAGAGAGAAAGCAGGATTGATGATGCAGGAGACTGAGGAGGTGACAAGTGAGCCGCGTGCGATCCAGATCAGCGCTGAAGGCCTTTGTGTGGATGAAGGACACCTCGCCCATGGTTACAGCATTCTGGAAAGAAACAAAGGCATGTTTCTAATTTTGGTTGTGGGAATATGAGGACACTCCAGTCTGATGGTTTCTAAAATAGGAAGCATTAGATGAGATTATCCTTAAAGAATGGTGGTGAGGAAAAAAATAATGGTTTTCAAAAGATAGAAAAAGGTCTGAGCTATTTTTTTTTTCCAGGGAAAAAAATGAGAAACCTACTTACCAGAATAAGCTTATAGAATTGCTGAGCAGTGATCAGAGCTGCTGGAGGACTTGAGATCATGAATCTAAAGTGCAGTCATTCTACCTGAGTACGTGATTTTCTCTAGTTAGTTGGGGCCTGTGTAAGGTAGGGAGAAGAGTTCATTCTGGATTTGGGTTCTGCCACATGAGAAAAAAAAAATAGATGGGGACAAAGGGATTGGAGATGTTTGTGAGGACAGAATTATAATGTTGGACATGGATGGAAGGAGAGAACAGGCAATGGATTGGACTTCAAAGAATTGTAAAACAAATGCTTCAGCAAACTAATCTGAAAGTTGCAGTTGGAGAGCATGAGAAAATTTTTATTTATTCATCAAGTATTTAAGGACTTACCACGAGCCAGGTGTTGTCCTGGTTGCTGAGAACACAGCATTGAGGTAAAAAGCCACGATGTTGAATGGATTGTTTGCATGAACGTGAAAAATCACTGAAAAAGAATATAGAAAGTGGGTGTGGAGAGAAGAAGCCAGTGAGGCAAAAAGTAAGACTGTCGATAGGTATCATGAGATTAGTGAATCTTGTGATTCACCCACATGTAAGCCATGGTATTACTCGCACCTATGTAATACTATTAACAAAATAAAATCAACAGCAACAATAATAACAAATGCTTAAATAATATTTTTGCGCCAAATACTGTGCTGAGTATTAACATGTATTAATTCATTCTATTCACCAAACTGCCCTGTGAAATGCATACAATTTTTGTGTTGTTCAGAGTAAACAGTGTTTGAGAGGAAGGCAGGGAGGAGAAGGTGGAATCTTGGGGTGGACTAGCGGGGGTGGGATTGGAGAGAAGTGGTCAGGTGAGGATAGATGCCAGAGTTATTTGCTGGACTTGGCAAACGGCCTTCGAGTTGAAGTGGGCAGTGGGCTCCAGTGCTGAATTCAGCCAGTTGACAGCTTCTGTGGCTGCTGTTTCCTCAAAGAGCAGGAAGGGTATAGCCAAGATGACCAGGGACCCTCATCTGCCCATCAAGGGAAACAAAAGGTCATTTTGCCAAGGAGAGAAGGTAAACTCTTATCTGACCCCAGCCCCTATTCCTCTTAGGGCAGTTCTGCTTTTAATTTGCTTACAATTATAGAGCTTTTTATAAGGGTTTTTTTTTTGGAAACAAAGGCTTTGTTTAAATATTATAATGGTATATTTGAAAAAACATGGTCTAGAGGATCATTTAATCTAAAGGATATTCAGTCCAACACCCTCATTTTTCAGATAGGGAACTAAGAGTCCAGAGAAGGCATGGGATTTGCTCAGGGTCGCACACTGAGTTCATTGTAGAATCAGGTTATTTCTCTTGATTCCTAGTCTATTGCTCTTTACACACCCATTTGACCCAGGTTTAGATCCTTAATAAATCCTCTAGGCTAAGAGCGCAGCACGCCGCCTCTGCGCTCTCACTCCTTTGCTATCTGGCCCATCTCCTGCTGACAGCCCACACCTGGGATTTTTTAAAATTCATATTATGTTAATTATACCATAACCCTTGTCTCTGCTGACTGTATTCTATTAAGAAGTCATTCGCTGTTTTGTCAATAATCCTAGGTGTCCCCTCCCGACAGTGCAGAGAGATGAGGTCTTCCAACATGCTTTGCTCACCCTGGCAGCTGAGCTCTGTGCTTGCAGAACTTACTGGCTGAAAGTTTCCCTGGTGGCTTGGAGACTCTAGATAGGGTCCTCGGTTCCGATTTGCAATCATCAGAAAAGCCACTGTGCTCTCATTAAACAGAGCTCTCTCACTCTGCCCCATCCCCTTATCTGCTTCTTTGTTTTCTATTTTATTTCATTTGTGTTTAAATTGTACAGAAACTTCCTGTTATTAAAAATCCAGTGTCCCAGAATGGAAGGACAGGGATTTTCCTATATTTTTGTTTCCTAATGTATCCCAGACATGTAGAATAGTGGCTAATACATAATAGATGGTCAGTAAATATTTGTTGAATGAGTGGATGCATGATAATAAATAAATGGATAAGATTTCATCTGGATAAATTGATCCTAAAAATCTAACATCAGAAAAACAGCTGTGAAATGGACCATCTGCTCCACCTTTCTTGCAGTACAGAGGACTGAAAGTTAAGAGTACTGGTTAGTAGTCTTGACTGGACTGAAAAAATGCAGCAGCGAGAGAGCTAACTAGCCAAAGTCACTTGTCCAAACAGGCTATGTAAGTTAGCTGTCAGCCGGGTGTCCTGTTGTTTGAGATTCAAGGGAAACTGGTTCAAAGCTCCCTCCCCAGGAGCACTGAGAGCTCTACATCCGTTTCAGCCTCTCCTAGAATTTTCTTTGGGTTGGGATGAATTTTGATATTTTGAGTTATTGCTGGCTCAAAGCTCTCTGAATTAGTTCAGTTTATGGATAATCTTGCTGTCCTATATAAGATGTCCTTATTGACCCAAACAAGGAACTCAGCGACTCATCTCCCCTTCTGGATATACCTAAATTCTCTCTCTCCCTCTCTCTCATGCACACACACACACACACACACACACACACACACATGCACACATATTCATTCATGCATGTCCACTGGTACATGCACATACACACACACAAAAATAACAATATATAAAGCTTTTGTATGTGGATCAGATTTTCCTGAAGATTTGGGGAGATCAAAGAAATTTGTATTATAGCAATGCAAAAAAACCTAAATACCAGTCACACCTGTTCTTAAAACATCTTTAGCCATTTCTATTTATTTGGGCCCATCTTCCCCATATCTTTATATATGTATTAAGATATAGAACACATGTGCACACCCCATTTTAAATGGGTTTTTGTATTCACTTGTCCTTTCTATATAGAGGAGAAATAGCCAGCAGTTGTAATTTGGACCTTAGAGTTATTCAAGGATCAGTTTATGGATCATCTTGCTGTCCTATATAAGATGCCCTTATTGACCCAAACGAGGAACTCAGCGACTCATCTCCCCTTCTGGATATACCTAAATTCTCTCTCTCCCTCTCTCTGTCATGCAAACACACACACACATGCACACATATTCATTCATGCATGTCCACTGGTACATGCACATATACACACACACAAAAATAACCTAATATATAAAGCTTTTGTATGTGAAAAGAAAAAGAATATAGCAACAAAAATAGTATCATCATAAAACAGAACACTTATTGAGAAATTACTGTGTCAGACATTGTGCTAAGAGTTTTCCATACATTCATGTATTTTAGCCCCACAATAATTCTATGAAACTAGATACTCTTATAAAGTAAGTATCTCTATTATTTCACTTTACAGATGAGGAAACTGGTGCCTAGAGACTGAAGAACTTTCACACAACTACTGACTAGCAGAGCCAGAATGCAGACATAGATACACTGACTCCAGCACTTGTACTAGGTTACCATTATGCCCAGATACCCCCATCTTACCCCTAAAGTATAGTGAAAAGAGGATAGTGCTGAAACAAGTATACCAGGGTATTTGGATTCCAGTCCTAACTCCATCATCCCATTGTGTGACCTTAGATAAATTTCCCTGCAACCAGCGGTCCCTACTTGCAATTGGTGGAGCATAGATGGATTTGCTAAGAACACTGTCAGTGCTAAGGCTCTATAATCCTACAAGGTCTCAGAGGCCTCTTATAAAAGCCTCATGCCCTGTGAATTCTTGCTGTTCACAAACACTGTGCTTGTAGAGGTCCTTGGGACTGATTTTTGGAAACATAATTCAATTAAGTGGTTCCTTTTCAATGCACTCTTTCCATTCAAAGAAATTTTGCAAAGACCACCCCTGTCTTGCCATCTGGCAGCATTTGTTTATGTCAAGCCATTCAGTGCTTGGTAGATAACTATACTCTTAATGTCAATGCCGAAAATAAATAAATAAATGCATAATGTCTGCCCTGGGTCTGGCAAAATGCATTCCACTTAAAATAATAAATCCACATCAGCAAAATATTTAATACTGGTTTGGGGCAGAAGGTCTCGGCTGGCAATTGAAATTCAGATTGCTGGCAGACAGCCCATTTTCCATATAAGAAATGTGATATGGTCCTCCAGCTCCAGGGGGATTACTGTATGGGAGGAAAGAAGAATTGGTAAACAGAGCAGTCTGTGGTGCCTTTTATTATGCAGTTGATCAGAAAAACAATCTCAGCCATGTTTTGAGGTGAATATTCGGTCATTCCAAAGGTAGGACAACTGTTCTCATCCTTGTAGGGCCTTCTGGGGCTCCCTCAGACCCAGAGTGGCCCACCAGAGGAGAGGAGGTTTGGAGTTCCCTGAGCTTTCTTTCTGTGGCTTGGAAGTTTGGGGTGAGTGTATGCGAGGCAGAAGTACAACAGAAAGAGCTCTTGGACTTGGATTCAGAAAATGTTGGTAGAGTCCCAGCTCTGCCACATTTCAGCTCTGTAACCTTGGGCAAGTTACTTAAATTTTATGATCCCCACTCTTCTGTTGTAAAGTGGAGACAAAGACCCAAGGGCTTAGTATCAATATGAAATGAAGTGGAAAGGAGAACAAATATTTTATTAAGCATCTTCTACATGCTGGTGCTTTTCTCCACCTTCCTGATCTATAAAATAAAATAATTATGCCCACTTCTCCATTTCATGTATAATGATACTCAGTCCTTTAAATAATTACGTCTGCTTGTCCATTTCACGTATGATGATGTTCATTCCTTATCAGCATGAATCATATCCTGCACTCAGGGTGATCCAGGTAAATGTGGAATTCAAACAAATTACTAAATAATTAAAATATGACTTAAAATTCCATAGTCCAGGCACAAGGTGATATGCAGAGTAATGAACACTGGGTCATTTCATGAAGAATCAGAAAACACCTCTCAAAACAGGAAGCATCGAGCTTAGCCCTGAAGGATGCAAAATATTTAGCAGATGAAGAAAGAGGGAGAAGGTGCTGAAGGTGGAGGGTAACGGAGATCAGGATGAGCAATGGCCTGGAGACTGCCAGTGCATAGCAAGTTCATGGCACAGCGAGGAATCCCCAGTAGTTTGGTCATGGGTCAGTGGAATGATTAGGGCCCAGATCAGTTTGGGGTCAGATTATTGAAGTATCTGAAAGCTGAATTCAGACTTACACATCACAGAGAGTCAACACAGTTTTGTTTTCAGTAGAAGGGGGATTGCAGTGATTTGTATCAGACATTGATAAGTGGCAGAGATTTGGGGGGGGTCTAAAGATGAGAAGGCCAAAAGACATCAGTCATAAATCTGGGTGGCCACTGAAAAGTGGCTTAAATTCTCTGTACCTAAATTTCCCTGGGCTTTGAAATGGCGAGTATTGAATCTTCCTAGTAAAACAAGTTAACTATTGACTCCACAAGGATTTGAGGGGTACCTCCTAGGAGCAGAGGCTTTTGCTAGGAAATGAACATAGAGATTTGGGGTTGGTGGCGGGAAGGGGAAGAGTGTTAGTCTCAGCTCTTTAAGGACCAAGCCAATGTGTCTTAGAATTTCATGACCTTAGGCATCTTTTCTGCATTTTGGGCAACAGTTTCCCCACCTGCACAGCTGGGCCAGGTGATATCTGAGGTCTTTGTCACTTTAATGTAAGTCTTTACTTTTCAGAACTGTTCCCAAGCCTTTTCTTATAGATGCCCTGTTCAAAATCTAATTCTTCAACCTGGGCTTCTGTCTTCTCGAACTGGAAATGCTTACAGTATTGTGCACGCATCATCCCATGAGGCCAGGGTTCAAGGACCTTTCTCTCCATTTTGCCAAGAGCACTGATCTAAACCAGGAGACAGAAACTGTGCTTACAGTTATAAGCATACAGTTGGTCTACATTCCTGAATTCTTATTCCAGGGTCCCAAAGACAGAAAGTGTTGGGTTAGCACTAAAAGAAACTAAACATGCTGAGTGATACTGGCTTTATTGTATAAGCAGGAAGTCAGTGCCAAGGAGGCCGTTTGTTCATTCTTTGTTTGAGTCGTGACAAATTTGTATCAGACACAAATATCAGAGAACTGCTAACCACAGATGCTCATGACAGAGTAGAAATCTGAATCCTGAGTCAGTGGGCACAATTCTAGGCCTAGAGTGGATCTTAGGAAAATCTTTTCATGTCCTTTAGCATCTTAGCTGTGGGTTTGTGGTTGGCAGGAGAGAGAAGTGAGAAGTGATAGAATCTCATTTTAGTGGAAACAGTAAATGACCTTGGAGTCAGAAGACCCAGATTCAAGCTCCAGTACAGTCAGATACAAGCTGTATAAACCTTTCAACAATTCAGTTAATTAACGTTTCTGAGTCTTGATATTCTCATTTGCATAACGAGTGTTAACAGTAATATTTACTTCACAGGTGGGGTGGTTATGAAGCTCACTTTTCAAAATGTATTCTTTCATTTACTCATTAAATTGATTCAACAAATACTGAGATCTTACAGTGTGTCAATAATGGTACTGGCATTAGAGATAAAACACTGAACAAGACACACAAAGTTTCATATGGTGAAATAGTAAAGCAAAAATCAAATATTAACATTTTATATTACTGTGGTAGATCCAGAAATTTTACTTACAGCACAAAGACAAAATTTAGTGTCTTTCTTTCTGTAAAACATCTCTGGTCTTCCTCAGGAGTTCCCTGTGCTGGGAAGCTTGAGAAAAAAAAAAAAAAAAAGACAGTAACAATGAATTTTATTCTAAACCAGTAAACTGAGTCTTGTGCCATAACTGAAATGTCCCTTTATAAGTCATTGCTCTTCAGGTTAAATTGCCTGGTCTTTCAGATTCTGCTTCCCTCCCCTACTCTTCCCTTCCCTTGAAAAGTAATATCTCATGGTATTAACCTTGTGGCAAGAAGGGACACTGGAGTTCTAGATCCACAAGGTGTTCTCGGGATCCACTAGTTTGGGTCGCTCCTTAGAAAGAAGGTCTTAGTCCACTTGGTCTGTTATAGCAGTTACCATAGATTGGGTGGTTTAAACAACAAACATTTTTTCTTCCTCACAGTTCTGGGAGCTAGAAGTCTAAGATCAAGGTGCTGGCTGGTTTAGTTTTTGGTGAGAACCTGCCGTCTGGTTTTCAGATGGCCCCATCTTGCTGTGTGATTCCTCGGTGGAGAGAAATATCATCTCTCTTACGTCTCTTTTTATAAAAGCACTAATTGCATTCATGAGGGCTTAATCCTCATGACTTAATTTCCTCCCAAAGGCCCGACCTCCAAATATTATCATGATGGAGATTCAGGGGGACACAAACATTCTGTCCATAGTAGCATCTGCCGCTATAGCCTGTTGCTGCTGGGCCCTTTGCAGTCTCTCTCAGCCTACTGGGTCCTGGAAGCCCTTTCTGGAGGATGCATTCTCATATGGTCTATCTCAGTTAGTTTGCCCCTGCCCGGAGGACCTCACTAACAAACTCCCAACCAGATCCTCAGTTAACTGCTAAATCCTCTCATGGGAAAACATGGGAATTCCCAATTATTGTTTACATCCCACAGGAACTGAGTTGTTATTACCGAGGCAGCCAGCCTAGAGAAAGTCTTTTTTATAATTCCTAAATTGAATATACAACACCCACTGACTCTTTTTCCCTCATAGTTTTCTAGATTTTTCTAAAATATCACACACACAGAACTACTAAATTTCACATTAGCAAGGAGTCAGGATTTGAACCCAGGTTTGTCTGACTCCACAACCCATCTTGTTAGCCATTATCTTATACAGTAGTCCCTCTTATCTGTGGGGAAACATTTCAGTACCCCACTGGATACCTGAAGCTGCATGCAGTGCTGAATCCTATATATACTATGTTGTTTCCTATACATACACATGTACCTATGATGAAGTTTAATTTATAAATTAGGCACAGTAAGAGATTAGCAGCAATACCTAATAATAGAACAATTATAACAATACACTGTAATAAAAGTTACATATATGTGACTCTCTCTCAAGTATTTTACTGTACTATATTCACCTTTCATCTTGTAATAATGTGAGATGATAAAATACCTATGTGAAGAGATGAAGTGAGGTGAATGATGTAAGCATTGTGATGTAGCATTAGGCTACTACTGACCTTCTGACAATATGACAAAAGGAGGATCATCTGCTTCTGGACAACAGTCAACCTTGGGTACCTGAAGCCTTGCAAAGTCAATCCGTGGATAAGGGTGCCTACTGTATAGAGTAGACTTAATTGGAGGCATGCGTTAGATCCATATACGAATAGATTTATAAAACTAAAAAGTTCCCTAGAAGTTATTCATTTCATTTTTTTCAATTGAAAAATTAGAAAAGCCCCATAGATGGATGATTCATCCAAGGTCACACAGAACCTATAAGCCTCTGAATCACCTATCAGCTGGACACTGGGTGGCTCTGAAAAGCTCTCACATCTCTCGGCCCCAAGTACTTTCAGTTGTCCCTCCTCCTCAACAGTAATTTGGATTTCAGTGTCAGCTCTACCACTTACTAATTAAGACATCTAACTGACATCTTCTGAGCGTCAGCATCCTCATCTGAAACACGGTAAAATATAATATCCTAACATGGTATTATTAGGATGAAAAGAGATGGACTATGTAGAGTGCCTAGCACAGAGTAGGAACTCAATAAACAGTAGTTTCCTTCTTTCCCAGTTTTTTACTATTACCAACTAGAGCTCTCTTAGCTGCTGGCTTTGAAAGCAGGCTGCCCTGTCAGTCAAGCCCTGCCTACTCCATAAACATTGCCTGACTCCCTGGACTTGAGCCATTGCCAGCTTGGATTTATTATCTCCAGGACCTCGGGCTACTTGACCTGACTTCTGTCCTGGCATATGTTCCCTTATCCTTCTCTGCCAGCTGTCCAGTCTTGCTAGAACTTTATGCCTCTTGTCCATTACCATTCCAGACTTGTTGACCTTGAGGTAACTGGTAGACACTATGATGCACTGCTCATATTCCCCTTCAGGGAAGGCCCATTGCCTCAGCTTCTATGACTGTTCTCAGCAGACAAGCCTTCAGCTGTAAGACTCTTCAGGGATGGCCTCAGCAACAGAGAGGTGCCCACCCCAAGGCCATAGTCCTTCCTGAGGACTCCATCCAATGACTGATATATGGAGAACCAACTTGGGATACCTCTGAAAGGCCATTCCAGCCCCAGTGCTCCCCAAGGACACAGCTGAGGGGCTCCTCCTTCCTCCTTCCATCCCTGTCATTCCACAGGTGTTGATATCAACAGCACTCCTTACACGTCCTGAGTGCTAATAGCCCTTACAGGTTCTGCTTCATGAGTCTATGAACAAGGTCCCCTCAAACTGGATTCAGTTAGGACCTTGCCCAGAATACCCTAGCCTGTCCTTGCCCAGTCTAGAATGACGGAGTATATGTGTTTTTGTGTTTGCATGTGTGTGTGTGTGTAAGAGACAGAAAGACAGAGCCTTATGCTCTGGCATAAAGAAAAAGCTGAAGCCCCAAGGAGGCCTTCTCACAACTTCCTGCTCCTGGGTTGTGTTTTAGTGAAGTCAGTGGTCAGTTGGACTTTAATCTCAAACACCCTCTATTCTTCTTGCCTGTGCCTTACTCTGACAAGTACTGACACTAAGGGTGCAAGGTTAAATCAGCTACTTTGGTCCAGAAAATGTGACCATGTAGGGTGAGAGGCAGGCATCCCATAAGTAAGTTATAGTAAGGAATGGTAGGTGCAATAAAAGAGATACTTCCTGTCCTAAGGAACTTGGATGATAATGTTTTCCTGGAAGAGTTGTTCTGATAACTAAATGAAGCTGCATAGCACAATGTCTGGCACATACGAGGCAGTTATTGAGTAAAATAATCTGTTTTGCAGGTTGGGAGTTTGAGGTCATGAGATATTGAGTGACTTAAGATCCTATAAATAGTTAATGGCCAAGTTGAGACTAGAACGCAAGTCTCCAGACTGACACTCCATGATTTTTTGCACTATGAACTTTGCCTCAGGAGAGTAAATTGTGTGTGTGTGTGTGTGTGTGTGTGTGTGATCTGCTAGTATTGTTTTCATACCTGAACTTTTTGGGAAACTGGCTGCCTCCCTCACAGTTTAGGCATACCCTATACATGATTTCAGTCTGTGCTTTGCAAGGTCCTTTGTTTTTTGCTGAAATGAGCCCAGCAATTGGGCAGTATTTCTGTTCCCACATCCCATTCCCCCTTCACGCTTAGTGGGATGGCAGAGAAGCATCAGACCTCAGCAGTGACATTTATATGAAAAGAACACATTGTGTCCTTTTTAAGGAATAGCACGTAGCTCAAAGCCTTGCTGCTTTCCTATTTGCCTTCCTCCAGGAGGCTCTGGCAAGAGCTTTCCCTGCCGGAGGGAATTGCCTGAGTCCTAGTGCCGGAAATTATATTCCGTAATTAAAATCAATAGCAAAACAGACACACAGCAGAAAGGTCATAGAACACAACAGAACACCATTGGGTAGCATATTGCCAGGTATCAAAATAGATTTTTGAACTTTTCTTTAATCTGCAAATGCCTAAAGCCATCAGCAGGAGACAGGCAGTGTGCCCCAAGCCCTAACCTCACCTGGGAAGGGTTTAGCTAAAGACAAGCCTCCTGCTTAAACCCATCAAGGCCCAGCCTCTCTAGTCCAGCAGAGCCCATTTAAAATCTCTGACCACCCACATGTTATCAAGCTAGTGCCAGGTTGGGGTGGACTTCCAGCCCCGGAGAGCTATTCACATCCTGTGTCCTGAAACCTTTACCTTCGCTTATCCAAAGCTCCACTCCTTACATGCCTTTTGGAACCCCTGCTTCCTGACCTATTGCTGTGACTATACCACACTTTTTCTCTTTAGATATGATAATTGATGTTACTTTCCTGGCATTTTTCCATTCTTGGATCATATCTAATCTCACATTTCAGGCTGCTCCAGCCCTGGCCTAAACCAGCTCAGCCTCTGGGACCTTGCCCAGCATAGTCTTACAACTTCCGTATTTAGCTTGACTAGAAAACAAGAGCTCAGACGTAATTCCACCTCTGCCAGTCCATACGTATTCCCTGGTGAAATCTTCCTCCCTTGTGCAGATATAAAACACATGTATGCTAATCTTCTGTATGGGCCAGGAGTATAGCTGGGGTATTCACATGTTATAGTTCGTTCCTACAGAATGTAGTTAATCCTGTAGCTATGCATTTTACAGATGATCTTAGAGTGAAGTGCCTTGTCATCCCAAAGCAAGTCAGTGACAGAGCCAAAATTCTAGCCCTTATCTCCTGTCTCCCAGGCCCATGCTTGCTCCACCACAACAAAGCTGCCTCTTCCTTGCAGAAGCAAGCACATAACTCCATTACATCATATAACATGCTGCATTTTCCAGCCACATAGGATATATGTCCATAGAGTCAGCAGATTCTTAATAGAAACGTGCCTACGTAACAGGCATGAGTGATTTTTTCTGCAAGCATAAAAGAAGTAAATCTTGTTAAATTATTGCTTAGAATCAATGACTTTTTTGGTTTCAAATACTGGACCCTAGGCGAATGCACATCGGCCTCGTGACCTTCATGGGTGACCTCCAGAGGGTCCAGGTACATCACCGATTAAACTTTGGTTTGTTTTAAGCTCTTTATTGAAACATACAAAAAGAAAAAAAGTTCACATAAGCATGTGGCTTGATGAATTTTCATTGCCTGTGTACCCAGGACCCTAATCAAGAAAGAGAACATTACCAGCATCTTAGAAGCCCTCCTTGATCTCTGCTTCCCCAAGGATAACTACTATCCTGACTTAATCCCACAATTTATTTATCCATTATACTATTGATTTGGGCACTTATTTATCTTTGTACATTATGAGTAGCATTATAAGAATATTGTATATGTCTTTTGGTGCACATATGTATTGTATTTCTGTTGGATGTTTAAGAGTGGAACTGCTCAGTGACTGATTATATCTATATTATATTAGTTTCCTGTTGCTATTATAACTAATTACCACAGTCTTAGTGGCTTAAAGCAACACAAACTTATTCTCTAATAACTCATGAGGTAAGAAGTCCAAAATGAGCCTTACGGGGCTAAAATCAAGGGGTTTTAACAGGGCTGGTTCCTTCTGGAGGCTCCAGGGTAAAATCTGTTTCTTTGCCTTTTTCAGCTCCTATAGCAACATCCCCCATGTTCCTCAGCTCAGAGCTCTTTCCTCCCTCATCACAGCCAGTGGCATGGCTTCTTCTGGTCTCTCTTTGCTTCTGTCTTTGCATTGCCTTCTCTCCTATGAGAACCCCTGTCACTACAGCAGGTCCTCCCAGATAATCCAGAATAACCTCTCCATCTCAGAATCCCCAGCTTCCTCATACCTGCAGAGTCCTTCTGCCATAGCAGATATCATTTACAGGTTCCAGGGACTAGGATGTGGACATCCTTGGAGAGGGACATCATTCAGCTACCACACTTGCATTCTGCTTTATAAACATTGCCAGTACTACCAAGTAAAACTCCCACCAGCAATGTGTGGTGATCCTGATTGTTCCACATCCTCAACTCGTGGTCTATTTCATCCTCTTCATTTTCGCCAGGCCTCTTTTTACCTGTCTAGCTCACAAAATCATCTGGAGAGTCACATTTTCTGTGTCCACATCTATGCCCAAGCCCTTTCCCTAAGTACAGTATTTCATCCTCATTGCTATTTCTGTTAAGGAAGAATGTTTTTAAAAATGAGCTCTATCCTACAATGAAATGGGATGCCTCATGAGGTGATAAGCATTTTGTCACTAAAGGTATTCATGCATAAGCTCAATGAACATTTGTAGGGAAGCTGTAGAGGCAAATTCAACATTGAACAGAAGTGCTCTCTTAGAACAAGCCAGAAATTTAAAGTTGAAGGACCTAGGTTTTGGTTTTGGCTTTTCTACTTACTGTGTAGTTATAGCAACTTATTTAGCCTCTAAGTTTCAGTTTCCTTATTTTTATGATGGAGATCTTACTAACTTCATGCATTTGCTATGATGGTCAAATGCTACCTCCTGCTAGTTACCTAGTCACATAACCATTTCTGTGAGATGGGGATATATTTTTAAAACATAGTTACCGATATTTTTATTATAGCACTGATCACATTGGACTGTAATGACATTACTTACTGCTTCTTGCATGAGTTTTCAAATTCTCTAAAGGTATTTTGTGGGGTGTGTTTACTACTGCAATTTCAGTGCTTAGCAGAATAAATTGCACATGGCAGGTTTAGTACAAACATATGAATTTTATTTTGCTTACAGGTCTGGTCTGCAAATCTATTAAGGTATCAGCAATAAAAGCACTTTTTAAAAATATCAGAACACTTTCAAGAAGCATTGGGTTGTTCGGGTCAGTCACTGAAGCAGACCAGCGCTCTCTCATCAGAGAAAGATGCTGAGAGAGAAGTGACATCTGTCCCATCAGACTTGTCTTTGAGGAGCATGGGGTGCTCTCCACAGGACACAATTTCTGCCTCTCTGAAGAGCAACCCTAATTACTAGTGATAATTAGTTGTAACTTAAGGTCCTCAGGGCAATTTGTGGAGGTGCAAATTGCATTAGGCTCTCCAGGATTTGGTGTCCTTTCTCTTGATGTTTCATCCCATCTCTCTTCCTGTGAAATAAGAACAAAAGAAGGAAAAGCCACCTGAATGGGGCGAAAACCTAAAGGTCATTTTTATGAAGGCCTCTTTTGTTGCTCTCCTCTGCAAAGTAACTTCAAGTGTCATTCAGGCGGCTACAAGCATTTGGACAGAGAAGTGTTCAGAGGAGAGTCACTCATTCTTTTGACAAATGTTGGGGGGTTTTCTCTGTGCTAATGCTGCGAAGGCAGAGGTCAGCATATGTGGGTGGGCCCCATGCCCTTGAGCTGCTCACAGACAGGTAAGAAAATAGACAACTGCCAAGGTGGTCTAATGATGATGCCAGAAAGAAAAGCAACAAAATTGATCATGACCACCACCATTTAATGCCCAGCTAAGAGTCTAGATGCTCCACATCTGTTCAATCTTGATAGTACTCCTAAAGTGTCATAATTCCTTTTTTTCCAATAAAGAAAATGAGGCTCAAGGAAGTTATTAGAAAGGTAGAGGAAAGTTTGCTGACCTCACACTGAAGTAAGGGAGGACAGTAAGGTCCTCCAAGCCTAGGACTAAGGGAATGTGTGGATAAAGAGATGGGTCTGTTATTGGCCAAAACTGCAAGGCGAAGCTAAGAAAATGAACCAAACAAACCTGTCAGGACTTGACTCCTAAGTCTTTTTCTCTCTATTTCCTGAGCTTCCATCCTTAGAATAATATCCTCTATCTTAAGATTTTGAATCTTCTTGAAATACAAAGTAGGTAAGTAGAAAGAATTTAGGACTAGGAATCAAAAGGAACAAAATGATGTTCTCAAACCCAGTCACTTAATAGCTGGCAACCAAGACATGCAGCTGTTTCATCCAGCCAATGATTTGGAAACCCTCTAATCTAAGTATTTGCTCAATAGTTTAGTCTAGAGAACAGTGTGAATGCTGCACATGGGAAAGAAGACTGAAGGAAGATCCCTGTGTGCAGGACATATAGCCTGTGCTCTGTTCTTGTGAAAAAAAAGTAAATTGTCATTGACCCCAAATTTCCAAATCCTCTCAGTACACTGAAAGCCTGAAGCTAAGGACCTACCTTCCCCTCTGGCCAACTAATAAAAATCTGTTGTAGCGCAGGCATGGGGATCTTTTCTTTTACCTCTACCTCTCCCCCAGCATCTCATCAAGGAGTTACTTCTGACCACTTAAGGTGTAGTTCTGTTACGTACAATGTTTTCCATAATCTCATTACCTTTCAGATATATCGAATGCATCTTAGAAATTAGCATCATTGTTCTGCCAGTGGGCCCTCCTCTTAAACAAAATCTGGCTTAGCTTTGCAATTGTTTCTTAAGTTCTAAAATTGGAATAAAAAATATGATAATACTTTTGCCCCTAAATCCAGCATCCTTTTCTGCCAGCTTCCCTAGGGAAAGACTACCAAGCACGTGGGCCCAATTGTAAATGTTGTTATCTTTCATGGATTGAAGGTTTCAGGTTCTCTATCTCCAGCTCCTCTGCCCTGTCTTGAATTTTAGAGTGCATCAGAAATGGGGAGTGGTTTTTCTTCTATCACAGGCATTAAAGAAAGTTTTGGCCTTCTTCCTTGTCTTGTGCTGAGACAGAGAAGTACATTTGTATGATGGGGATCTTTGGCTTGGCAGGTCCCTTTGTCTTGGGGAACAAAGAATGATAGGACAGAGCTCAGAGGGGAAAAAACAAAGGACTCCTTGCTTAGGGCTAATTTCAGGCTCTAGTTGTGAGAGATGATGGCAAAGAGGTCCTTAAGTGGAGAGGGAGCTAAGGCTATCTGAAAGAAGCCCTATTCAAGAATAAAAATTAACAGGTAATACGTTCTATTTCTGAGCATCTTCAAGGTGCCAAGCACTGTCAGAGACTCCTTATATATTTTATTTACCACAGTCCTCAAATAGCCCTATGAGATACATGTTACTTCATTAATTTTATAGACAAAGAAACAGACTTGGAGAGTTTATGACGGTTTGTAAAATCACACAGCTAGTTAGCTGTGGAGCCTTACTCCAAGTCCCTGTAACTCAAAGGCTACGTTCTTCTCACATGTCATGCTCTTTCTATTCCTATGGGACTAGTCATTCCAGATTAAAATGATTTAAAGTTATTGAATATACCTTAAAAGTTTTCAAAGTACAATCATTTTTGTTATTTTAAATGAGTTGTTTGGTTTATATTCCCTTGAGTTTTGGGGTATTATGTAAATGAATGGATTAAATAATTGATTAAACCCATTTTTCTATTAACATTATAACAGCACTTCCATTAATATGAAAATATGAATGTGTTTCAGAGAAGATTCCTTTGACATTATAATGACTATATTAAAATTTCAAATATAATGAAATTCTAATTGTTTTAGAGAAACAATTATAAAAGGCTATATATATGAATGCTCTGAAAGAACTATGGGATGTTCATGAAGTACTAAAGAGGAATTTTCAGAGAAGTTGATATGAAAAAAGCACATAATTTTCATTAAATTGGTCTGTAATTGCAAAATAATAACCATTTAAAGAGAATCTTTTGTTTTGAGCATTATAGTGAACAAAACAAGAGATGGCAGGTTAAAACATACAGTATAGCACTTTAGAGAAAGAAGTGTAATTCAGCAGGTTTATTTAAAACTCCTGTGACCTTCTTTAAGGGAGGGAGTATATAGGACATATTCTGTTAATCCCCTCCTGATCTCTCTTCACCCTTTTGCACTCTACCTACCAACTCATCGAAGGCTGATCCATTCGGATCACATCAATAGACTCCTGGTTAACCTTTGATCTCTATCACGGTCCAGCCACTCAGGAGTGCCACCAGAAGACGGAGGGAGAAATTTAAAGTCGTGGTATTTATTCCTTCACTCTCCTTGAGGGCTCATACTGCCTGGCCATGTCCCTTGATTCAAAGGCATAGTTGCTGTAAAGTGGCTCTCCCAACGTAGCCCCTCAGCTCCCAGGGTCTGGTAACCACTCCCTCACCTGTCCTCTTTCTGCCTCTAGGTGGCGTTTATCCTCTGAGTACAGCACTATCCATCCTGATGTTTCTACATTGATTTCCCCGTCGAAGAAAGCCCTGCTTTAAACTTCCCTGTGCATTAGCTAGTTTGAGTGTGCCCCCTAGCTTCCTCCTGGGACCCTGTGCACCAACCGCTGAGTGTTGTTTTGTTTACTTGTTTGCCTTGGTTTTGAGTTTTGGTGTTTCTGCAAAAATCATGAAACTGTCTCAAGCACTAAGTTTTAGGCAGGTCTAACCATCTCTCTGGGCTTTAATCATGTCATCTCTAAATTGGGGTTGATAATTTCTACATCCCAAATTGTTACGAGAATTAAGTAAAGTAAGTTGGATAAAGCATTTAGCACATTTATTGGCACATAGTAGATGCTCTGAAAATACTGGTTATCCTCTTCATTTCTTTTCTGAATTACTTAGCACTGTGTTTGTCCAAGGAGAATGTATGGCTTGGGGGAACTGAAGGAGCAGGCAGAGCTTTGGTAAACGTGACAGTAGTATTTAGGTGCTGGAGATGTTTAAACCTGGTCTGGGAGCCTCTTGGCAAGAATGCTAAGCCTGGGGACCAAAATGAAAAGCCAGGGTAGATGAATGGAGATTTTATCCTCCCCTCATAATTCAAGGTGCAACTTTACCATTTTTAAAGAAGGAATTGATTTCCTGGGTAGGATTCTCTCAACAGTGACCCTGTTTCTTGACTGACTTATTCATCCTCACCTGAGCTCTCCACTATGCCATTAATAGGACTTTTAGAGGAGCCTGGCTGAGTGAAATAAGCCAGACAAGGACAAGCATGGCACAGTATCACTTATATGTGGAATCCCTGAAAAGAAAAAAAGTTGAAATCACAGAAACAGAGAATAGAAAAGTGGTAGAGTAGAAATAAGGAGAAGTTGGTAAAGTTTTCAGGCATACGATGAATAAGATCTGAGGATCTGATGTATAACCTGGTAACTATAGTTAATAATACTATACTGT
This sequence comes from Manis pentadactyla, assembly GCF_030020395.1. Taxonomy (NCBI): domain Eukaryota; kingdom Metazoa; phylum Chordata; class Mammalia; order Pholidota; family Manidae; genus Manis; species Manis pentadactyla. The sequence continues at coordinate 38,804,073 of NC_080022.1, read as the reverse complement.
ATACTTGAAATTTTTAAGAGAGTAGAACTAAGTGTTCTCACCAATAAATAAAAATAAAAAAATCAATATGTGATGTGATGGCTGTGTCAATTTTATGGTGGGAATCCTTTCATAATATATACATAGATCAAATCATCACATTGTATACTTTAAATATATTACAATTTATTTGTCAATTATACATCAGTAAAGCTGGGAAATAAAGTGGCTTTGCAACCTTGAGTCTGGCTGGCTCTAAACACAACTTAGCTACCATTCCACCTTGTGGTATCCAAATCCACTTTCATTTCATAAATATTTTTGCATCAATTATGTACCAGGCCTTTTGCTGGACCCTGGAAGAACAATGAGTCCAAAGATATTTATTGACCACTTACTGAGTGCTAGACTGTGTCCTATATTCTGGAGCCACACATGGACAAAACAAAGTCTTTTCCCTTGTGAAACTTCCATACCAGTGGGGCAAGACATATGCACTGTATTATAATATCAGGAACTGATAAGTGGCCTGAAGAAAATAAGTCAGGGAGAAGAAATAGGGAGTTACGGAAGGAGGGACATTTTAGATAGTGTGGGACATTTAAGCAAAAATCTGAATAAAATAAGGGAGTGGGCCGTATGATGATCTAAAGGAGAGCATTCCAGGCCAAGGGAACAGCATGGAGTAAGGCCCAGAGGCAAAAACAAGCAACAAGGCCAGTGTAAAACTGAGCAGAGTGAGCAAGTGGGAAGAATGAAATCTGAGAACTAGGCAGAGTTGGGTCAGACAGGGGAATTTTGTTAGCTGTGGTAAGGACTTTAGATTTTGCCCTTAATATTTAATGAGAAGCTACTAAAAGCCTTTTAACAGGGGAAGTGATGTGACTCTAATTTATGTGTTTAAAATGTCATTTGGCTGCTGGCTAGAAGATAGACTAAAGGGGCCAGTGAAGGGAAAAGAGCAAGTGAGAGGGGAGGTCAGTCAAGAGTTTGCTGCAATGGTCCAGAAGAGACATGAGGAGGGCCTTAGGCAGTTTGCCAAGGCAGTGGCCCAGCAGGAAGAGAATGGTGTAAGGGGTACTGGTATGGAGGCAACAGGGGTCTGGGGGAGAGCTGGTGGGTTTGGGTACGAGAGGCAAAGCACTGAAAAGCAGCTAGATTCAGGATACATTCAAGATTCTCAGATGGTGTCAAAAGAACGTGCTTGGATTTAATAGGAAGTGTTAGAGATATAGAAGAGCTAAGGATGACTTATAGATTTTTGGCCTCAATGACTAGTTAGTGCAGTTAAAGGAAAAAAATCAGGATTCTATTTCAGACATGTTAGGTTTGAGATGCCCACTTGACATCCAAGTAAATGTGTCTGGTAGGCAATGAAATGTATCTGACGCTCAGGGGGAAGGCAGAGCTTTTTCTTCTATGAGATGTAAATTCCAGAGGTGCAGTATCTAACTGGACTTTACAGCCTGAGGCTGGGATCAGAGCGTAGCATAGGGACAGAACACAGTCTGGCCTTTAGGGAGCTCACAGGCTCCATTTCTCTCCACTGTGATTCTGTGGGACCCTGGTGAGACAGGACCCCTTAGATCTAGGCTACCTGCCCAGGCTTGGAGTTATCAGGAATCCGATTCTAGCTCCACTACTAGTCAGCTGTGTGACCTTGGAGAAATTACTTAATTTCTTCAAACCTGTTTTCTCATTCATAAAAGGGACATGTTGGTAATAAAAAATGGGATGTCACAGTGCTTGCTATATGGTAAGCCCTTAATAAATGTTCATTGTTGACATTAAAAATAACCATATTTTTTATTATTAATGTAAGGAACTCACTACTCTCCCTCCTCCTCCTCTCCTCGTTCTTTCTCTTCTTTGTCATGTTTGGGAATGAATGAATTTGGAAGAAAATGGTTGCTTGTTCAGCTCTCTACAGTACCTCATTTGACGCAGAGAGCAACTCTATATTTACAACCGACCTTACCCTTAATTACTGTTTATTTACATGGGTTATGTCTTTATTGTATTTCATGTCTTAAAGTCTCATTTTTAAAGAAAGAAAATGACCTGAAAAAACAGTGATTGTCCAATGAATGAGTGATTTTTAACAATAAGTTAGTAAGAAGCCATCATCAATGTGCTTGGCTAATTTTCACCCTTGTTTTCAAATCTACTTGGAGGGCTCAACACAGCCTGAAAATCCTCTGGGTTTATACAGTAACACTGATTCAAAAAATGTTAATGTTAAGTAGTTTTATAAATAGAATTGGATTTCAAATGAGGAATTACATGTAACACTCTCACATAGAATATACTATATGGAGTATTCTTGTTTTATTGGGATATAGTAGATATGCAATATTATACTGGTTTCAGATGTACAACATAATGACTTGATAATTTATATACACTACTAGATGCTCACCACAGTAAGTGTAGTTATCCCCTGTTGTCATACCAAGATATTACAATATTATTGGTTATATTCTCTATGTTGAACTTCCATCCCTATGACTAATTTATTTTATAATTTGAAGTGTGTACCTCTTTATCCCCTTCACCTATTTCATGGGCCCCTCCCCCCACCTCCCTACAATGTACCTTTGATGATTTATATCACACATGTTCAGTATAGAGCATGGAGATAAGTGAGGTGATGGTGATGGACTTAAGCACTCAAAAATCAAGTCTCTTTATGGAGGTAAAAAATCTTTTTGTGGTTATTCACTCATTCATAGTCAATTTTTCAGCATCCCCTGTGTGAGAGGAGGTGGGTGTGCCAAGACAAATAAGGAAAGCTCACTATTCCCCAGTAGTTTCTGTCTAGGAGAGGGAAACGTGCACAAGTTCACTGAAGTGATATAGACGTTATGGTAAAAAATCTCTCTAGGGCCTAGGAAACAGTGAAGTCCTGCTCCTAACTAATTTAAAACTAAGGCACATCTGGGAGTATAAGTGTGTGTGTTCTCTCTAGTTCAAAGTCTCTCTGTAATTGCTTCTGGCCAAGGAAGGCACAAACAGCCAGCATAAAATAATGGTGTTTGTTGACCAAGAGGAGAGAGGTGCTTGTCAGTGACTCTGAATGAGGGAAATGCTTGTGTCCTGCCGTTGTCTGGAATGGCAACAATGAGGACCTGCAGCGCTGTGGGGAGCTTTTAAATATTCAGTCTGTGCCAACCCACAATTGAGGGATTTGTGTATTCAATTTGATAGGGAGATGAATTATATATGGGAATCTTTTCCTATCATTTGCTCTACGTGTGTTGACAAACGTCCCATCATTCTCTAGGAAGCACATGCCATGGGGATTGCTGCAACATTCTGCAGACAATTTACATGTAGGGTTTTTATCCCATATGCTGCTTTCTCTTCATTGCAGCTGCCTTTTTATTTATTAAAACACAGTCACCTAACAGGGAACTTTTCCAGACTCCCTTTTCTCAAAGTGGCATTTTAGAGTTCAGGTTGAATGCACTGCGTAGTAAATGTATAGTTATTCCTAAGATTCTGTCTTTTTGAAGCATAAGGAAACTCTTGGCCAGCTCAGTGCCATAGTCAACAATTCCAATGAGAATTTGATTCTAATTTAAAAAGCCAATATACTATCTTATTTAAAACTGAAAACTAAAAAGTCCACAATTTTATGCCAATTGTCGGTGTGCTAAATTAGATCCTGTATATTTTTCCATGGGTAATGTTGGCTCTATCCCCATGTTTTTCCTTGGCCATCTACCCAGGCACATGGTTTTGCTGATTTCTTAATTTTCAAAAGAGCATATCAGATCTATCCCCCACTTAACTGACTTCAAAGATATAAGATTATGCTTTTAACTACCAGAGAGGACTATCTGTATTCCAGGAATCTGACACAAAGTGGAACTTTCAAATTCTTTTCTGTCTATTTTAAATAGAAGTTTTCTAGTCGCAAGAAAGAGCATTAATAGAAGCCTGCTGAAGATACACAGTTCATTACTTCCCCTTTCCTTGGACTGGAACTAATGCTAGTTAATCTGAGAGCTACATAGCTGGACTGCATTATCTTTATACTTCATGTTACTTTTATAGAACTGCCTTTGATATACTGTCCTTGGCCTGCGTTGAGGGACTCTGTAAAAATAATCTTATGATCTTTCATAATGTACCTACTATAATGATGGTAAGAAAAAAATTTCAAAATCATAAGAAAAAATTGTCAGGTTTCATGACCAGGAAAATGTATAACTGTCGTATTTTTGCCCTGTGCAACTGGATTGTTTTTTATTTATGAACTCTAAGAATCATAACTGGTCATAGGTCCTTCTTTGGTTTGGCTACTAGGAAGCTCAAATTTAAAGCCTACTTCTTGCATAAGACTTTATCATATACATCTGTTTGTAATGAACCTTACTTCAAACTTTCCTTTATATTCCTGCCCATGACATCTTGTCTTTTATTATGTATATTTCTATTATATACATTTCTGTAAGCCATCTCAAATTTATTTTTGACGTAGGACTACACACACACACACACACACACACACACAATGTTAATTTTGGCCATGATGAGATCAAGGGTCCAGGAAATTAACTGAATTGGTCCCTTTCTATCCAAATGTTTCCTCAAAAATAAATAGATGTTTTCCCAATAATTCTAGATTTTTAATGGAAAAATGGATGCATCAGCCATTGTTTTTAGCCAAGATGAATGTACATGGAGTTTAAGTATAAAGAGAACCCCTGGCTACCTGAGGGCAAGATTTGGGATCTACTACTAGGTGTGACTTTCCCCTCCCCACAATTTGCCCTGAAAGACAGCCCTTTGAGAATGATACATTCATATATAATCATACATTTGTAGAAGTCCTCTCAGATGTCAAGGTTCTGAGGTAGTTTGAGAGAGATTGAAGCCCATTCACCCCTCTCTATTAAATTGTTAAATTTTGGTCTGGGTAGTCAGATAGACTGGGTTTAAACTCTAGTTCCTCTATTCAGGAGCAATATTGCATTGACGTATTACTGAACTCCTTTCTCTCAAATACTTCATCTTTAAAAGAGGACTAATAGTCCTTAAATCCCAAGATTATTGTGAAGGTTAAACAAGGTAATGGGCTTAGCACTGGCCCAGCACACAGAAAATGCCCACTAATTGGTGGATATTATTACTCTAATGGCCGCTGCTACTAGTCTTATGTACCTTTATATCTATTACCTGCTTTCACTGAGTGTCCTGCATACTGATTCAAGGTTCTTAGCACCATTGAATTCACCAATTTCGTTATTATGCCAGGAACTTCTAGACACTGAAGATGTAGATGTAGACACACAGTGTCTGCCATCAAGTTGTTTATACTCTAGTGGAGGGAAAACGTTTTCAGATGGTGACAAGTGTTATAAAGAAAATCAGACATGGGAATGAGAGAGTGTGACTACAGTTAGGGATCTCATTTAAATGAAACGGTCAGGAAAGGCTCTCTGTGGGTTGGTCATCTGGAGCGAGATCTGAAAGATGAGGCAGAGGTGAGAGAGGAGCATTCAAGAGAGGGGAACCACAAATGGAAAGGCCTGGGGTAGATATGAACTTGATGCATTGGAAGAACAGAAAGAAGGCCCACAAGTCTGGAGCAGAGGAGGGAGGAGAGAGAGCTGTGCAGGATGAAGTAGATGAAGGTAATGTCATGGTGATGAGGTTAGCCTTTTTCTTTTTTCTTGTGCAATGAAAGACAATAGATGTTTTTAAGCAGGTATGTGAAAAGATCTGATGAACTTTAAAATCCTGTTTCCTTAAACAATATGCAAAATCCGTCTCCAGCTCCCCATTCTTTTCTCTCTGCTTAGCAATTCCTTCATCATACCTTCATCCCTTTGTGAGCTCTCAATCATCCATCCATCAAGGCCCAGCTCAAATGGGTCAGGATGACCGCCCACAACATGCATTTGCTCTGTGTTCCCATTACACATGCATGCATTTCTGTCCCAACACTGCATTTGCTCTGTGTTCCCATTAAACATGCACGCATTTCTGTCCTTGCTGTGGGAGGGATGGGATGCCTGTATCTCTTGCAAGACTAAATTTCTCAGGTTTCTTACTCATCTTTAAATCTCCAGTATGGAGAAAAATGCTTGCACCAAGAAGGTGTTGAATGTGTGCTTGAGTTTTGCTTTGTCAATATAAGGCTGTTTTGACTGAGTCAGGAAACTGAGAACCAACTAAATATTAAACCTGTAGAGAGCCAGGAGGGGCATAGTAACCTCATAGGCAGAGCTGCAGTTCCCTTTCCTGCAGGCTGCACCTGTGGACTGCTGGGTATTCAGAGAAGTGCTTTTGATCAGCTGAGGCTTTGCTGTATTCAGTAACATTGACATTGATACAGCTACATTCTGACTGATTTTTAAGCAAATACAGATACAATTTCTGACAAAACTAAGCAAGAAAGAGCAAAGTTGCCACCCCTCTCACCCTTACTCCAGTAAATATGCACTCACAATGCTGGGATCCATATTCAGCAAGCTGGAAGCCCTGGGGTGGATTGGGACTCCTTTTTTTAGAAATATCACATTCTCTAAGGTCTCAACCCAAAAGGACAAGAATCATTGCTGAATTTATTTTCCAAATCCTCCCTGCCTCTGGGATTGATGCAAGACATGCTTTGTAATAAATCTCCCATTGAGGCCTCTGTCCTTCGGTCTGCCTCTTGATCCTATCACCTTCATCTTCACAGGATTTTTTTTCCTCTTCTTTTTTTCTTTATTGCAGTAACTTGTCAGCTTGAGAACATTTTCTCGGTTTTACGCTTCAAGACAGAAGACCAGGGTAGGGACAAAGGCCCAGCCTCTCTAACCACTGTGCTGTCACAGCTCTCCTCTTTCCATACTTAACACTGCTCCCCACACCTAGCTCAAGATTCCCCTTGGAATGCTTCCAGAAAAGATTGGGCTGCGAGAGCTTCTGATAGGAAGTCGGCTGCTGTTCAGTAGCCCTGCCTGGAAAAGTAATCTACCCATTTCTTCTATTTCAGCTCATACTTCGAAGTCCACTGTGTCAGCTCTGGTAACATTGCTGGGATGTTCTCCCTCGCTCAGTGCCACAGAGGGTGCAGACAAGGTCACTTGGAGAAGACAGAGCATATGTATGATACACTCAATTGATCATATTACTTAGCTTGATGTTCAGATCCCACCCTATTCCCTATAACTGGGTTCAAGTTCCTCTTCAAACTCCTCCCAAATGATTTTCATGTAAAACCTATGCTTCAGCAGCATGGCCCAGTCACCTTGAATGCATCCTGTATATTCTCATCTCTGGTGCTTTTCATGTGCAATTCCTCTATCTGGGAATTCTTTTCTCCCATTTGTATGAAATTACATTTTTTCCCACTCCCAAGAATGAGTTTGAAACCACCTTCTCCAGGAACCCATCCCTGATTACCCCACCTCTCTCTTCTATGAAGGTCCACGCTACATAGTAGGGTAGTGTTTTGTTTAAGTGTTAGCCTCTGGAGTTGAAGCCTGACTGTCACTGACTAGCTGTGTGACCTTAAATGGCAGTTTTCAGTGAACATACCACATCTCCCCTACCACACTCTCATTTCTTATCCAACTCAAGAAGCTGTTGAATGTCTGAGCTGCCACTATATATAGGGGAAATAGGCAGCTGCTTACAAAATGTGATTTGAGGGTATTATCTGAAAATTTTCCCTTTCTGGTCTTTGGTTAAACTTTGAATATCTCTTATAAAACTAATAACATTACAATGAAATTCTTAGAATCATAACCTCATAGAGTTAAAAGTCCTAGGATGTCAATTCTGCAAAGACCCTTTAAGGATCAGTTTATTCAATCTTGCTTTGTTTTTAATTCAGTCTTTTTGGATTTTTTTAGTTGGAGAAATTGCTTTTCAGAGAGGCACATGAGTAGACAAAGACTATGCATAATTCAAAATTTCTTTATCAACATTACTGTTCAACAACATAATTCTGATTATCCAGGAGGCAAATATGGCTTGTGTTGGTGTCATTTTCATTGTCTAAAGTTAAATTGGTTATGTGTAAGTATATAAGACACAGTTCCTTTAGTTACTAAGAATAGAAATCTGTTTAACTTAGGCCAAAGTAACTGCATTTGAAAAATATTGGGGACTTACAGAATCAGTGGGAGGACAGACAGACAGTGAGAGAGACACAGACTTGAGGGTGAGCAAGAGTGAAGAGCATTTGCAGCAGGGAGAAAAAGCCACAAGAGTGGCCTTGGAGTGGAACACTTTTGGTCAGAACATGAGGGGACACACTCAATTTTTCAGTAGTTTCCCCCTATTCAAGATACAGATTCCATGGAGGTCATATTTAGTTAGCCAGGGAGGGGCATGTGCTTTGGCATGGGACAACAAGGCCTTTCCTTGTGACTGCAACAACCTCTACCTATGAGGAAGGAGTCATTTATGCATAGGAAATAGTTAGCTGTTAGGAAAAGGAGGTAAAGGTCAAGCAGTCAAAATTTTCTGCTTATAGTCAACTATATCTAGAATCCTTCGAAGACCATGAAGTAGACAATACTGACACCTCCCAACTGTATAGCACCAGTGGCTAACAGGAGCTTTACATGTATTTTCTTATTAGTCCTTTGAACAAATTTCCTAACAATAATAATAATAATATTCCCATTTTAAAAATCAGAAGATTGAAGGTAACAAGGGATAAATCAATTGCCTGGCAAAACCTGGATTGAAAACTAGATCTGTTTGCCTCTAAAATCTACATTCTCTCTAATGCTCCAGGCCTTTGCGCATGTAAAGGGGCTAATGCAGTTCTGGTACCTAGCAGGTGCTCTGCCTGGAGAAGCGAGAGCAGCAAGGAAACCTTACTGGTACCTGTTATTCCCTCTCTCTGTGACACCCTCCCCCAGAAGCCCCCTGGACTCACTCTGCCACTTTATTCAGGTGTTACTTCATCAGAAAGGCCTTCCTTGATAGCCCTGTATCACAAACGTATCACCCCTCTCCTTTACTTTCTGTTTACTCTCTCTTCCCATATGCAGTTTTTTCCTTTATAGCACTTATTACCACCAGACACACATGTGTGTTCTCTCCCATAAAACCAGGAATTTGTTTTATATACTAGTTTATCCTCAGCAACAAGAACTAGGCCTGATAAATAATTGTTTGATGAATGAACAAAATAAATATAATTGGAAGAGCAGTTCTCAGCTTTTCCAATGTGGCTTTGGTCCAGTCATTTACATCTCTCAGCTTCAGTTGTAAAATTAAAAGTTTGAACCAGATCAGGCCCAACCCGCTTTGCCTGTTTCCTACTGGCTGAATTCTGTTCACATGTTTATTTGGTTTTTGCATATTGTGTTTCTTTTGAAAAAAGCACTTTTGAATAAACTAAAAACTGTTCAAAAGACAATAGATTAGATGATCCCTAAAGTCTCCCATCTCTTTATAAAAGTGTACAGTTATATCACTATAAAGAATTTATAGACCTCCCAGAGAGATTATTTCAAACAACAATTATGTATTTCTTCTTGGAATAAAATCAGAAGTTCTTCATCTCACATTCTTCTGGTTCCCAAATTTCAGGAAGCTGGTAGATGACTTGCAAAGTTCATTTACTCATTTCAATTACCAAAAACTCTTTATTGAGTCCATTTGATTATTTTAATTAACATAATAACCCTAAAAATGGGAGGTTGTGAAATACATGGATTCAGAGCTTCTAAGATTAATAAATCCACTGAAGTATGAAAGTTCTTTCACATAATTTTTTAACTGTGAAGATCAATGATATAGAAAGGAATTTGTACTATATTCCAGATGATATAGTACTGATATATCAGATGATAGGTACTGAGAAACTGGGTTAGACACTATCTTTCATGTGAGAAAGACCAAAATGTCAGAGCTAACTCCTATGAATCAGCATTTCAACCAGTTATTTTGTAAGGGCATGATCTAATGGAGCACAGCTAGCACCTTCTTAAGCACCAGTGGCCTTTGAGTATAGGAGGTCACTGAGAACAAACTTAAAATCTATTAGTGGCTCTTCACTTCTTTTAGGGTCAGTCTTTACTACATAGCATGGCTTACAAGGCACTACATGATCTGGCCCCATCTTCCTTTGTTATCTTATCTTTTGCTACTCCTGACTTGTTCACTCTATCATTCACTCACTCATTCATTCAATAAAAATAATTTATTTAGGGCTTACCATGTAGCAGACATAGGTTAGCCAGGAGAGCTTCATGGTGTGCAAATAGAGACATGGCCTCCCTCTGACGGGACAAGGAAGAGCCATGTTAGGCTGTAATGAAGTGTGATGTATGTTATTGCGGGGTAGTACAGAGATGGCAGAGCCAAGGAGGGGCATGACTGGTGCAGGTGGAGGGAGGACTTCCCAGAGGAAGTGAAACCAAAGATAAGTAACTGTAGACACAGTAGACTAGCCACAGTAGATACACTGTAGGTGCCTATGGTTTGACAACTTAGCTCACCTGTAGACTTAGTCACAGCCGTGTAGGAAACTTGGTCCTATCATGCAGATGGTGGGTAAGAGGCACTGGCAAAAAGATGAAAGTTCCTTCAATTTTAGGATTTTTTTCTCAGAAGCACAACTAAGTCCTGATCTAACTTGGCCTCCTAGCCACGATGTTGGATCTTTGTTTTGCCTTTACCTCTGATTCCTGCGTGAGCCTCCATTCCCAACCTACCATTTGTTCCAACTCCAATGAGCTGATGCTCACTGCTGCATTCATCCTGCTGGGGTCTTGCAGCTGTCATACTACCACAGTAACGCTTCTGGTGGCACCATCAGGGACGACTGCCCTTCTCTGTATCAGCCATCCCTAAAGCTGTGCCATCTCTCAGGTTTTCCTCTGCAGTCAGTACTTGGCCTCCCCAGCTCAAAGCTCAGACCGCACAGCCTGCCACTGCTTGTACCTCCACAGGTCATCAAGTCATCAGCACTTTTCACATGGGGCAGCCACCTAGCCCGGCTCCCTCACCCACTGTCTGGAGACTGGCGTCCTAGTGGAACAGCTCCTCAAGGTTCCAGTCTGCTCCCATGGATTCATGCCAGTCTTTCATTCCTGATCAGTGGATCTTACTCTTGCCTCCCTTTATCACAGTAGGAAAGAATAATTTCCATGTGACCTGGCTTGGAACCTGGCATGGACATCATCTCTGCTAAGCAATCCTGTCCTCCTCCTTCTCACCAATTCTGACCACATCTTCATCCACTCAGGATTGTGACCATACTTTCTGCCTGGGGAGCTGACAGTCACCTACCACCCATGCCCTCTGCCCCCACTCCTTTTTTTCTTTGGCAGTCTATTTCCTTAGCTGCTGACTCAATCTTGGCTCCAACACCATTGTCTCTTATCCCCTATCTACAAGAGCTTGGAAACCTAATTTCTGAACCAGATCATTTTTCACTTTGCTTTTTAGCTAAGCTAAGCTTCCTGCATTTGGAATGTAGGCCATTTCCTGGCTTCCTTGGATTCCATGTCACTTGCATCTACTCTCATGATCTATTCCTCAGTCTTTCCAATGAGGGCTCAGTTCATTTCACTTAGTAAACAGGTTCTCCCTGTGTTGGGACTGCGTGTGTATGTGTGTGATGAATCAGATGATATTCCAGATGGTCCTGTTTCCCTATATTTCCTTGTCTACTGCTAAGCAACCCCCAAAATTGGTCATGCCTGTAGTACCCCATGCAGTGAGTAAGGGGAAACGGTCTGTACTGGGAGGCAATCATGATGAGAGCCCCCTTGTTCAGTGAACCAGGCTGAGCTCTGCATTTACCATCGGAAGACCTCACAGTGGCCCCTCACAAGGCAGAGCTGAGTGCCAACGAATCTTTTGACTTAAAAGCTCTGATCTGCTGGTGGTGGAGGGAGAAGCAGGAAGAATCCAGAACAAAAGAGAATACTGCACTAAACGAACAGAAGAGAAGAAACCTTTTTCTGGATCATTAATACCTTTGTCTTTTCTTTGAGAGAAGCACTGTGTGCACCTCCTATAAAATCCAACTCAGAGCAGCTTAAAAGCCCTCCATCTTGATACCCGCCCCTACCCAACTCTGCTGGGAACCAGCTAGCTGACTGTGGATTCAGAACTCCTTGTCCTGACCAGGCTACTGACAGTCAGCCTTCTTACCTCTCTGTCCTTATTCCCTTACCTGTACATATTAGCTCAACTCAATTAGTAAATATCTACTGCAAGTTTACTGTGTGTCAAGTACTGTGTCAGATGCTAGGTTAATCACTGGTAAGCAAAACAAAACAAAACAAAAGCAGACATTGTCCCTGCCTACATAGAAATTACAGCCTACCTGGAAATGTAACCTACAAGCACACAAGCTCAAATACATATATAATTGTAAATTGAGGTAGTGCTTTGAGGGAAAGAATCTAGTTGCTCCAGGAGAGACTAACAGGAGAGTATAATTTAGGTGGTGGTAGGAAAGATCATATTTGAGCTAAAACAAAAGCCAAGGGTAGAAGTCAGCTAAGCAAGGGAGAGAGAGTCAGTGTGAAGAACAGGATGGGTAGAAGGGAAAGTGCTCAAAGGCTGTGGTTCATCTGAAGAAGTAAAACAGTCATATTAAAGAGCTTGAGTATCATTCCCTCATAATTATAAATGGTGTAGAGTTCTAATCCAGGAAGTGATATGATCCAGTTAAGCTTTGGAAAGATCATGTGTGGAAAAGGGATTGGAGAGAGCAAGAGTGAGAAAAAGGGCGCTGGGTAGGACAGGGGACTGCTTCAGCAAAGTATCCAAAACATGGAAATAGGGACAAGGAGGCAGACTGGAGACATCTTTTTGGAAATGGAAAGATTTAAAAGACCTTTGTGGGATGGAGGATGTAAACATCTCAGTGAATGATATTAGGCCAAAAATTTTAATATCATTATTGACTTTTCTCTTACTTTCACATCTCATATCCAATCCATCAACAAATCCTATAGTCTTCACCTTCAAAACAGATTCCAAATCCCAACACTTCTTATCACCTGTACAACTTCCACCCTAACCCAACCGGTCATTATTTCTTCCTGGATCTTTGCAATAACTACCCAAGAGGTCTCCTCACTTTCACAACTCTGCTCACCACCGACTAATAGTAGAGAATAGACTATCAATAGAGAATATACTATTTTGTATTCAGAAGCTCCTTTTAAAATGTAAATTAAATCATTTCATCACTTTTCAGCATCTCACCCTACAGTGGCTTCTCATGCAGAACTCTTACCAGGGCCTACAATGCCTTGTAATCGTCCCGCTCTCCTGTCTAACTCCTTTTTGTCCAGTCAGCTCCTCACGTACTCCTGTCCAGTCACACTGACCTTCCCGCTGTTCCCAGAGACAGACCAAGTTTATTCTCACCCTTGGACCTTTGTGCGTACTATTCCATCTGGGCCACTATTTTCTGGGATATGTTTATGGATTATTTTCTCATGTCAATTCAGTTTCTACTAAATGATTACCTCTCTGACCACCCTAATGAAAATATTCCCCTCCATCACCCTCCTATCATCTTACCTTGCTTTATCTGTACTTGTTACACTTCATTACCTTACACTATTTGTCATATCAGTTTGTTTGTTTCTCTATGAATAAACAAAAAAATAGTTTATTCTAGTATGAAAGCATAGAATTGATTTTTTTTTTTTACTTCTGCTACTCCAACATCTAGCAGTGTGTCAACATGGGGAGCTCTCAGGCTATCCTTACTGAATAAAAGAAGGAAGGAAATGATAAAAGAGAGGAAGGTATCAGAGTTGACTCTGAACTCAGTTTATGGCTTGTTCAGCCAATGGAGGGGGATGATGTGGCTATTGGCTGAGTCAGAGGCACCTTCAGAGGGCTAGGTTTGGGGGACCTGAGGAGACCCATTTTAATCTGGTTGGATTTGAGGTAACCTTGACACATTCAAGAAGAGCAACCAGGCTGGCAGATGGATAGGACTACATTATTTATCATCTCAACTAAAAGTGAGCAAGGAAACTAAAAACAAAATCTTTTTTATTTTTGAAACATTTATGTATTGATCACCAATTGTTTTATTATATTGAACTTTCAGAACAATTTTCAAAATCAAAATTTACTCTAAAAATAAAATTAATACACATCATGCACCTTAAAGGAAATTTTTTGGAAAACTTAATTTGTTTTCTTAAACTCAATCCTGTTACTTTTGGCATACATTCATATGCTTCCATCCATTTTTTAGCTGCATGTGTATCTATTGCCATGTCATTGTATTTTTATGAAGAACATCTTTCTAAATGGTTTTGTTTAAAATTTTTGATGACATTCCCCTCAGTCTTCTTTAGAATTGTATATGGTTAATAAGCTTGAAATTGTTGACACTTCAACTGATTCTTCTTTGAAGACCATCATATCCTTAAATAAAAGGCATTATCATAGTTACTGAGGTACCTGTAAACATTGAGCAAACTCTCCTAAATAGAGAATATTTTCAGTTATAAGCTTTTTAGTATTGAAACATATAAATATTTCAGTCAAATTATTTTCATAGTTACTGTCTTATAAACTCCCTTCAGAGAAATTTCCTCCCATAAAAAAATATAAAACAACTTTTGCAAATAAGGTGCTTTTTCTTGATTCTTTCAAATTTTCACTAAATGCAGATGCTGCAAAATTGTAGGCTGCCTCAATTTCATTCCACTCTGGTATAACATATAAATACCAATTAAAAATAGGATCTTCAAAAAAATTCTTGTAAAGTGAGGCATCCCAAGGTATAATCATTGAGTTTCAAAATTAAATCTTATCCTACAATTGTGTTTTCATCATTTATTTTGTATAGTTCCCCCCTTGCTTTTGTAAAAATAAATGTCATGTCTTCTTGTTTGCAAACTTTGTTTCCAATGATTGCAATTTGTGTAAGTTTTAATACCTAGAATACTTTGGTGCTTTACTTGTTGAATGTTTAATTAAAGATGTTCAATTTATTTTGAACAAAACACAACCAAAATTTTGTTCTTGTTTAGAAGTCTCATTAACAAAAGTTAGGGATTTCATTAGCAACAACAAAAAAGCAAAATCAACATTGATTAACAAAACAGCTTATTAAAGGTTCAAAGTCTCTAAAATCCTACTGATGGCAGAGAGTAAAGAAAATAAACATGATCTGCCTTCCCTGAAACTCAAAACAAAAATTTTTTGTGTGTAGTTTAAAATTAGCTTCATAAAACATTGTAAATTTCACCTACTTTTGTAAATTTTGAGAGCTATGGTTTCTGTTTTGAAGGTAGAAAATAGAAGCTTATTTGAATATAGCTATGATTATTTGGACAACTCAAACCAATTCAAAATAAATTTCTACTCCATAGGTTTGTTGACGTAACAAGTACATTGCTTTTACCAAAATTTGTATTCATATTATCATAATAAAAAATTAATAATTTTATCTTTAATGTTGAACTTTACTTTATTAGCAGTGTCATTACCACTGATACAGTATTTTACCTTCAACAGCATGAATTTCCAAGAGCTTTACTTTGATCCTGTGAGTTGGATAAAAATAATTGAATCACATTGGAATTAAGTTTTTTTCTATTTGAAACATCTGATGACACTGATGTAAAACTGCTGGTTGTATTTCTGCTAATAAGAAAAGACATTAATAGCTACAACTTTATATACAAGGAAACTTGGAATTAAAATAATTGAAATTATTTTGGTGGGACAGTCATGCACTCTAAATAAAAGTGATACCATACATCACTCTGAAGTGTGGCTTTCATTTAGAGCACATTGACTCTTCTAAAATAATTTCAATCATTTTCCTTCTATGCCTCTGCTTTTACATGTGTAAATTACAGTCTTGGGTGTATGTTTTCTTAAGATGACTGTTAAATCAAGTAGATGCTGATGTTTCTTCAGCAGATTTGTGTCTCCTGGTCGTCATGCGCTTGTGTTACCAGTGCACCCCCTGTGGTAGATCCTAACCACTGACACACATATTATACAAGTTACATGTTCATCACTGAATTTCATGAGAAATGGAAGGTTAGAACTTAACTTTCTTGAAATACATGCTTTTGTATTTTTTACCTCATTGCTGGTGAAAGGGTTTATGGCAAAGATTTCTTTTTAAATACCAGAAAATGAAATAAATAATTTTAGGTTACACCATATGAGAAATATGCCAAGAGCAGGCTGTCCTGTTCTCTTTCAGCAGGACTGCTCCGTCTCCATTTCCCAAACATATTTTACACTCCTCTAACCTGTAATTTCGTACATTCCCTATGCGTCTCACCAACTAGTGGCCCCAAGGCTGCACGCATCTGGCAGGGTGCTGCTTGGACCACAGCTCAGTTGGCTGGTACAGCAAGCCGCCAACCAGGGTAACACCTTCGAATACTTCTCCCACTGCCATTTGGGACCTGAAGGAATTAACTGCTTTCCAGTATCTGGAGAGACGCGTCTAGTTTTATCAGAGAACACACCTTTTTGAAAGGGAGGTATTGGTTACATTGGATCTGTGGTGGGGGATTGGGAAGAGAAAACAGGGTTGTTGTCCCTGGCTTTCATTCATAACCATGTGTTTAAATGGTTAAACACTTTGTCACTTTTCCTTTGTCCCTTTCTCTGTCCATTGGATACCCTAAGCACACATAGTATGCAACTTGGAATTCATTGTTCTGAAATAAGAAACAGTGTGATGCCAAGTGTGCATCGCACGGAGCAGTGATAACCACAGTTACCATTACTGAGCACTTGGTACGTGTCAGGTACAGATCCAGCTCGAATCGTCAAAACAAATCCCTGAGCTAGAATTATTTTCATTTCATAGATGTGGAAACCCAGGCCCAGGACTATAAGACTGATAAATAATGAAAGCAGATTATAGCCCAAGCCCAGCTTCTTTTTACTATACAATGACCACATTTCTAAAAGGCATCCCAAGCTGCCCAGTTCAGTCTCCTCATTCGAAACTCAACCTGACTTATTTATTCATTCATTCAAAATATTTATTGAGTGCCTTCTGCATACTAGGCTCTATGCAAGGTGACCACAAGGAGATGCTCATCCGGTGACTTCACTCTCGGAGCCCTTATTATTATTCCACAGCACACAATAACTTGAAAAATTAATACTTCAGTGCAAACCTGAACCATTGGAGCTACAGCCTGCTACCCTGTCCTAGAGCAACCCAGCATTCTGATACTGCCTCATATGCCATCTTATGTGCTGGCCAATGATTGTTTTGAAAACAGTTCTTTTCATCTAAGAATCACAACAACCCTAAGAGATGACACATTTTAGTAACCACATTTTACAAATAGGCACAAAAAGGGGAGGAGTCCTGCCCAAGAACTACAACTTAGACTAGGACCCAACCCCTAGTCCTTGTCCAGTGTCGTCCTCTTGCTGCCTGTCAGGAATCTGGATTGGGGAAAATGGAGAGTACAAGACTTAAAGCCTGTCCTTGCATGGGGAGCCTGTCCCTGGAGTTTCTGGCTGTGTTAGCATTCTGCCAGCAGCTATGCGTAGGTAGGAATATTGTTGCTGTCCATGACCAGGGGGAATAATCAGTCTCAGCTATTTCCCGGTTCTAAACCAGCCAAAGTAATTGGGCTTAATTTTAATTTTTTTAATGGCTTGGAATTAATAGAAGCAGCTGCTGCCACAGTGTGTGGGTGTCCTTATCCAGAAGGCACAGACAAAAACAAAAAACAAAACCAAACAAAAAAACCACACAAACCCTACATATAAAATAAATTCTGAAAAATAAACAATAGCATGTGTAGGACAAAAAGGTTAATTCAAGAATTGAGCAGGGTCTTTTTACTATCAAATAAATAATATGCTGGTACTATGTAGCTCTGCCTTTTTCCTCCCACCGCTAGTGCACATCAGCCTCTGATAAGATGGTAATATGATTAGACATTGGTGTAAAAAATGCCTTGCCTGTATCTGAGTCCTCCCTCACTCTCTTTCTCCCTCGCCCTGTGACTCACAAAGAGATTAGCTGTGACAAAGTGTGGAGGAAGATAAGAATAGATATGCTGGTTATAGGAGCACTATTATAATTATTTGGGGGAAGATAGGATTGGAATTAGGAGCAGGTCCTCTTTGCTAGGGAGGGTAGACATATCACGTGCACATGCATGCAGGCATCTGGCTGTGCCAGACACCAGAGAAGAAAAGAAAGGGGTCAACTGGCTCAAGCCAGGTAATGGTCTGAGTTATTCTAACCAAGCAGAGGAAAGGCCATGTGTTGGCATGGATGACAAACCAGAGATTCAGCTGCCCTCATGAAGGGCAATATTACCTCAATTTCAAATACACCTGGGAAACTGGATGCCAGTTTGCTTCCTGCCCCAGGGAACCAAGAGACTGTTTCTGCAATTGCAGTTGCTGGATGAATTTCAGTTAGCAAAGCCTTGGTGTGGTGAGAAGAATGTGTATGTGTCAGTCAGACAACAGTGTGCATCAAACAGGTAGCACATTATTGGCGTATAGGAGGTGCTTAGTAAATGTTGCTCCCCTTGAGGATAGCTGAATGACTTTGTTCTGTATACCTCCTTTAGTACTTACAACCTGAAAATATTTATTCTTTGTTGTTTTCCTGTATGCTAATGTGAAAGAAAATATTTGTACTACTGACAACAAGGTTCTGGAGTTGAGACTATATCTACATCCATATTTTCCACTTGATTGGAAAGGAAGTCAGGGCTTCTGTCTTTCAGAGCTCCCTAGGAGGGCTACCACATTGTTGTTTCAGAGAGCCCTGTGTACTCCATGAGGTCCTGGACTTCAACTCTTCCTCTGTGCTTTGGTAACCTCCAAAATGACATATCTGGCATTTGACTAATGGTTTGGAGAGAAAGAAGAGAGGATGGTAAATGGGAAAGCATCATTCATTAATTAAGTCATAAGTTCATTCATTCATTCATTCAGTAGACTTTAAACTCCTCTTCATATCCAAGCACTATGCTAAATGCTATGGATTTTATATGAATCAGAAACACAACAGTGACTGCAATTAGTATTTACAACAATTTGTTCATGAAGTTGCTGATGAAGTCTTCAAAGAAGAAATGTCATTTAAGCCAGGTCTCACCTCTACATAGGCATGCACTATGTAGAAGTATGGAAAGGCACTCATAGACAGAAGGAACAGCATTAAAAAGGCATTGAGGTTTTTCAAAAGAAGCAAAATCAACTATACCCAAAATCAGTCAAGGGATACACAAAAAGTACAGATCATGACATCTAATACATAAAGTGTAGAGGAGAAAGAAGAAAAAAAGTACCTTTAGATTGTGTTTCAAGTAGGGTAATCAGCAACTTAATATAGAGTATTATATAGTAAGGAAGCTGTCCTTGAACCTTTGGTAACCATAAAACTAAAGCCTATAGTAGATACACAAATATTTTAAAAAGAAATCTAATCACAACAGTAAGAAAACCATGAAATAACAAGTGAAGAGTATAAGAGAGGTTAAAAGGAGCAGAGAGGAGCTCTGAGAAGAGCTATAAAACCACCAGAAAAATAATTAATACAATGGCAATAAGTATATATCTATCAATAATCACCTTAAGTGGAAATGGACTGAGTGTACCAACCAAAAGACTAAGAGTGGCAGAATGCATAAGGAAACATGACTCTTATATATGCTGCCTACAAGAGACTCATTTCAGACCCAAAGACATACAGACCCTAAAAGTGAAGGGATGGAAAAAGATATTTCATGCAAATAATAGGGAGAAAAAAATCAGGAGTAGCAGTACTTATATCAGACAAAATAGATTTCAAAACAAAGAAAGTAACGACACAAAGAAGGACATTACATAATAATAAAGGGGTCAGTCAAATGAGAGGATATAACCGTTATCTATGCACCCAACATAGGAGCACGTAAATATGTAAAACAAATACTAACAGAATTAAAGGAGAAAATAGATTTCAACACATTCATCTTAGGGGATTTTAAGACACCACTCATATCAATAGACAGATCAACCAGACAGCAAATAAATAAGGAACAGAGGCACTGAACACTACATTAGATCAGATGGGCTTAACAGATAACTACAGAACATTCCACCCAAAAGCAGCAGGATACACATTTTTCTCAAGTCTGCATGGAACATTCTCTGGAATAGATCACATTCTAGGCCATAAAAAGAGCCTCAATAAATTCAAAAAGACTGAAATTGTATCAAGCAGCTTCACAGACCACAGTGGTATGAAACTAGAAATAAATCACACAAAGAAAACAAAAAAGCCTATAAACACATGAAGGCTAAACAACATGCTTCTAAATAATCAATGGATCAATGAACAAATTTAAACAAATCAAGCAATACATGGAAACAAATGAAAACAAACAAAAAACACAACAGCTCAAAATCTGTGGGAGGCAGCAAAGGCAGTTCTAAGAGGGAAGTACATAGTAATATAGTCCTACCTCAAGAGACAAAAACAATCCCAAACAGTCTAAACTCAAATTAAACAAACTAGAAAAAGAACAAATGAATCCCAAAGTTGGTAGAAGGAGGGACATAATAAAGATCAGAGCAGAAATAAAATAGAAAAAGTAAAACAAAGAAAAATAAATAAATGAAACCAGGAGCTGTTTCTTTGTTAAAGAAAATAAATCAACCCCTAGCCAGAATTATCAAGAAAAAAAGAGATAGTACACACATAAACAAAATCAGAAATGAAGAAGGAATAATCACAGTGGATACCACAGAAATACAAAGAATTATTAGAGAATACTATGAAAAATTATATTCCAATAAATTGGGCAACCTAAAAGAAATGGACTACTTGCTAGAAAAATACAACTTTCCAAGACTGACCAAGGCAGAAACAGAAAATCTGAACAAACCAATCACCAACAGTGAAATCAAATTGGTAATCAAAAAACTACCTAAGAACAAAACTGCTGTATCAGATGGCTTCACAGCTGAATTCTACCAAACCTTTAAAGAAGAGATAATACCCATCCTTCTTAAAGTATTCCAAAAAGTAGAAGAGGAGAGAATACTTCCAAACTCATTCCATGAGGCCAGCATCACTCTAAAATACCAAAACCAGACAAAGACTCCACAAAAAAAAGAGAAGTATAGACCAATATTCCTGATGAACACAGATTCATAAATGCTCAACAAAATATTAGCAAATTGAATTAAAAATACATCAAAAAATCATCCATCATGACCAAGTAGGGTTTATTCCAGGAATGCAGGATGGTACAGTATTCATAAATCAATCAATATCATACACGACATTAACAAAAAGAAGGATAAAAACCACATGACCATCTCAATAAATGCTGAAAAAGCATTTAACAAAATTCAACATCCATTCATGATAAAAACTCTCAATAAGATGGGTTTAGATGGCATATACCTCAATGTAATAAGGACCATATAATGGCAAACCCACAGCCAACATCAAACTTAATAGTGAAAAGCTAAAAGCTTTTTCTCTAAAATCAGAAACAAGACAAGGATGTCCACTCTCACCACTTTTACTCAACATAATTCTGGAGGTCTTAGCCACAACAATCATACAAAACAAAGAGGTAAAAGGCATCCAAATTGGTAAGGAAGAAGTTAAACTGTCACTATTTGCAGATGACATGATATTATACATAGAAAATCCTAAAGACTCCACCAAAAAGCTATTAGAACTAATAACTGAATTAAGCAAAGTTGCAGGACACAAAATTCATACACAGAAATCTGTTGCATT
Organism: Manis pentadactyla; assembly: GCF_030020395.1. Lineage (NCBI taxonomy): Eukaryota > Metazoa > Chordata > Mammalia > Pholidota > Manidae > Manis > Manis pentadactyla. The sequence continues at coordinate 38,782,385 of NC_080022.1, read as the reverse complement.
CCTATATACTAACAACGAATTAGCAGAAAGAGAAATCAGGAAAACAACTCTATTTATGACTGCATAAAAAACAAAGACCTAGGAATAAACCTAACCAAGTATGTTAAAGACCTATACCTCATGAGAGAAATTAGAGAAGACACCATTAAATGAAGTTTATTGCTTGCTCATGGGTAGAAAGAATTTATATTATAAAAATGGCCATCCTACCCTAAGCAATTTACAAATTCAATGCAATCCCTTTCAAAATCCCAACAGCATTCTTCAACAAACTAGAACAAATAGTTCTAAATTCATATGGATTTTTATGACCCCAAAATACAAAAGACCTCCAAATAGCCAAAGCAATCCTGAGAAAGAAGAATGACACTGAGGGGATTATATTCCCTGACTTCAAAACTCTACTACAAAAGCTAGAGTAATCAAGACAATTTGGTACTGGCACAAGGACAGACCCATAGATCAATGGAATAGACTAGAGAGCCCAGATATAAACCCAAGCATATATGGTCAATATACTATAAAGGAGTCATGGATATACAATGGGGAAATGACAGCCTCTTCAACAGCTGGTGTTGGCAAAACTGGACAGCTACATGTAAGAGAATGAAACTGAATTATTGTCTAACCCCATACACAAAAGTAAAATCAAAATGGATCAAAGACCTGAATGTAAGTCATGAAACCATAAAACTCTTTGAAAAAAACATAGGCAAAAATCTCTTGGACACAAACATGAGCAACTTCTTCATGAACATATCTCCCCAGGCAAGAGAAACAAAAGCAAAAATGAACAAGTGGGACTACATCAAACTAAAAAGCTTCTGTACAGCAAAGGACACCATCAGTAGAACAAAAAGACATCCTACAGTATGGGAGAATATATTCATAAATGATATAGCCGATAAGGGGTTGACATACAAATTATACAAAGAGCTCATGCACCTCAACAAACAAAAAGCATATAAGCCAATTAAAAATTGGGCAGAGGAGCTGAACAGACAGTTCTCTAAAGAAGAAATTCAGATGGCCAACAGGCACATAAAAAGATGCTCCACATCCCTAATCATCAGAGAAATGCAAATTAAGACCACAATGAGATATCACCTCACGCCAGTTAGGATGGCCAACATCCAAAAGACAAGCAACAACAAATGTTGGTGAGGATGTGGAGAAACGGGAACCCTCCTACACTGCTGGTGGGAATGTAAATTAGTTCAGCCTTTGTGGAAAGCAGTATGGAGGTTCCTCAAAATGCTCAAAATAGAAAGACCATTTGACTCAGGAATTCCACTCCTAGGAATTTACCCTAAGAATGCAGCAGCCCAGTTTGAAAAAGACATATGCACCCCTATGTTTATCATAACACTATTTACAATAGCCAAGAAATGGAAGCAACCTAAGTGTCCATCAGTAGATGAATGGATAAAGAAGATGTGAAACATATACACAATGGAATATTATTCAGCCATGAGAAGAAAACAAATCCTACCATTTGCAACCACATGGATGGAGCTAGAGGGTATTATGATCAGTGAAATAAGCCAGGTGGAGAAAGACAAGTATCAAATGACTTCACTCATCTGTGAAGTATTAGAACAAAGCAAAAACTGAAGGAACAAAACAGCAGCAGACTTACAGAACCCAAGAATGAACTAACAGTTACCAAAGGGAAAGGGACTGGGGAGGATGCATGGGAATGGAGGGATAAGGGGGAAAAAGGGGCATTACGATTAGTATGTATAAGGTAGAGAGGGTGGGACTCAGGGAACGCAGTATAACACAGAGAAGACAAGTAGTGATTCTATAGCATCTCACTATGCTGATGGACAGTAACTGTAATGGGGTATGTGGGGGGGACTTGATAATAGGGGGAGTTTAGCAACCATAATGTTCTTCATGTAATTGTACATTAATGATAGCAAAATAATTTAAAAAAAGAAATGTTACTGATCTTCCTTTTCATCATATCACTGGGATAATAGAAATAACTTCAGAAGATTGTTGTGGGGATTAAAGAACTTGATACAATATGAAGTGCTTAGAATGGCCTAGCACATGGTCAGTGATATATACATACTAGGAATTAGTATTAGAACAGTTATTATTGTCATCATTGTTCTCTAGTTCCCATTGATATCTCAGACATTTGTGTTAAATGGAATCAGAAGGCTGCCTTGTCTAACCTAACATCAAGTACAGGAACTTACTTTATGGAATCCCATACAGTTTCCTGTGATTTCACTCCCTGTAAGGTGGGCTTTTCACTTTTTCTTCGGCTGAATGTTAAAGAGTCTTTAACTTCATACTAAGCTAAAATCTATCTCCCTGCGATGCCTGCCCTTTATCGTCGAGATGAGTCTTCCTATTCCTTCCTGTTCCTACTTTTCTGACTAAGCGAGTATTGTTTGGAAGTTCTTTGTACCATTTCTAGTGAAAAAAAGATGACACCATTCCTGTCTTCATCACACCTTCTCTTGGAAGAAATCTCCATTATTATTGTTGTTGTTCGGTGTTAAAAGACAAGCCCTTTTATAAAACTTGTTTTAATATTACATGTCAAAGTAGAGAAAATCTAATGAAGACTGAATAGTCAGAGAAGGCTTCAGAAAGGAGGCATATTAAAGAATAGGCATTTATCTATATACTCTTTTTTTCATTAATTAGTTCATGTTTACAAATATTTAAACCTTTATTGACAATCTACCACATGCCATATCCATGAGTAGGAGTTTACCAAGTAGGTAAGAAGGCAGAGGGTGAAGTCCAGGTGAAGGAAAGATCAAATACAAAGATGTAAAAGTATGGGAGGTATGGCGCAAAATCATGTTTGGGAGTCGTGAGTAGCCCAGTATAAATAAAACGTAGGCTTTGGGGAGGCAGAAATGGCTGATGATACCAGAGATCTTGGGGAACCTTGAGGGCCAAACTAAAATGTGAGCATAGGAAGTTGTTTGAAGAGTTTTTAGCAGGAGAGTACTGGCAAAAGTACTGTAAAAACAGATTTTCCTGGAAGCAGAAAGTAAGGCAAGGAGTCAGATGGCAAGAGAAGAAATGAGGGTGACAAGATACTACAGGGACTGTGAGCACAGACTTCAGAGTCAGACTGGCTGGTATCTGATACAGGCTCTGTTGATTGCTAGCCTTGCAACCTCAGGGGATTTTTTACCTCTGTTAGCTTTGATTTTCTTGTCTGTGTAAAGGGGATGTTAATAGCCCCTAGATCACTGGGTTATTGTGAGAATTAAATGAAAAAGGATATAAAACATTTAACATGATGCCTAAGACATAGCAAAAACACAATAAGCAAAATAAGGAAAATGCAGAAGTGCGTTCCAAGTGAGAGACAGTCCCAGCCCTCTGCCCCTTTATTCTTTGTGTTACCTGAACATCCTCCTGAATGTGGCCTACTGAGCCCTCCTCAAATAGATTTTTATTTGTTTCCTTAGCAGAGTATGGAACATCTAAGCCCTGAGCAGCATCTCAGCTTCCTTGAATGATTACTCCGGGGCCTATTCTCTTCACTCTGTCTGCAGATCAGTTAGGCCTCCAGTCCATGCAGGAGCAGAGCTAGGACAGCTGCAGGCATTAGATGAATTCTCCTAATAGCACATCATCAAATTTAGTGGAGATGGGCAGGCTCTGAGAGTCAAGTTGCTAAACTTGGCTAGAATAGGAGAATACTGGGGCAATTCAATTTAAAACACGGACCCTGATCTGATATACTAGTAAATGAAGAGCTGAAAACATCAGCATCATAACCTGAGGGTCCTATCACTGTAGGAATCTCTTGTGTATGAAGACATGCTCTCCTTGTGCTCTGACCTCTGAGTCAGGGCCTGAAGTGACTATCACAGACCACTGGCTGGAGACTTCAAACCCACTTCCACTGGCATTCTCCTTGAATGTGAATCTGGAACCCTGACACTAGCTTATTCTGCCATCTTCACATTCTGCAGGTTCCATTACATCACAGATGTAGACCATCATCTAGTCTTTCTATACCATCATCCCCAAATTACTATGTTTTTCTCTCTGAGCTTGGATTTCCCCTGTTCCCTTCTCTATCCAAAACTTTCCACTTCCACCTCTTCTCTGGAACTCATCTTTATAGTTAATAATCTCACATGGGCCTTCGGTCTTTTAGCCTACAGCTTCCTTTACTTCTTGTGTTAACCATGATACTTAATAAATACTTGCTGAATAAAATAGTTAACTAAGACCTGACTATCCTAGAGGCTACTGTTTCCCTCTCCGGAACTGCTCATTCTCTTACACTCCATCTGCAGAAGGATCACAAAGGGACTACTTCTCCCTTCACTCCCCATGTACATTCTAGGCCATAATTTCTCTATCTCATCACTAGTAGCTCCAAAATTTCAATATAGGAAGGTTTAGGGTAGCAATCTGGTTAGAGAGGAGGAGTACCTAGGGGTTTTGTATTAGTTACACTTGCATTAACAGAAGACCGTTGTTACTTGCACGTTTATTTGCGGCGGCTTTGAGAGTAGGAGGTAAAGGTACTCTACTGATGGGCGTTCGAACACCCCCAGACAGCCTTTGATGGTAGCACTGACTTTTATGTGAAAAGCCCTGTCCTTTTGTTGCTTATGCTGTTCTGTCTCCCATCCTGTCCTCCTCAGCACTTAGACCTCACTGAGCATCATTTGAGCCATCTTTTTTTAAGTATAGTCACATCTGTCTAATTTTCTATACCTGTACAGCTAGTACCCTGTCCTCCTCCTGACCTCTATCATCTATCCCCTGGACTGGCACATTCATGGCACTTTACTTTCACTCACTTGAAAGTTACCTGTGACCTTAGTATAATGTTTAAATTCCTTACCGTGGTTTAGATAGTACATTTCAAATCTGACTTCTGCCTTCCTCTTCAGACACAGTTCTCATGATTTCCCTTCTCATTCTTTGTGCTTCAGCCATGAAGAATTCCTTGAAGTTTCAGGGGTTTACTTGTCCCCTCTTGCCTCCTGTCCTTTGCACACACTCATGCCAGAAATTCTAGAAGCCCATAATTTATGAAGAGGGACTAGAGAGGAGTTTATAGTTACTAGGCTTAGAATCCAATAGAGACAGATTTGATTCCCAACTCTGGCATTTACTACCTTGAGGCCACAGGTCTTTGGCTTTTATGACCTCCGTGACCACATCTGCAAAGTGGGGTGACAATACCCACCTTATAGAGATGTCACAGAATTATGACTGGAGCATTTTGCCTTTTCTCACATATGTGTTTCAGAGTTCCTTGGAGAATGAGCATAATTGCCTGTCCACTGTATTTGAAAGCAGTAGTTGCCAAAGTGCTTCTGTTAAAAATTAGCCTGATGGAAGGCTCAGCAGAAAAGTAACAGTAATACTTTAAAGAAATATTGGATATGATTTCCTCTCCCTTGAATATTTACAGTGCACATTAGCTTACTTTGAAAGATCTAAATTAGTCTTATAATATAAAAACCTGACTTCCTGGGAAAAGTAGGCCTTTCCTATTTATGTCACCATACCATCACCCTTTTTATTTCTCCTCAAGGCATGTTTAGAGTTTATAATTATATTTAATTTTAATATTTTATTGACTACTTTCCCACCAGAATATATATGTAGTCTATGAGGACAAATATCTTGCTTATATTATTTACCAGTATACATCAAGTATCTAGCATGATACCTGTGCATATAACATGCCTGTGCATATAATATAGTCTAATAAAACTTGTTCATCTTTCTTTAACTTTGCATCATCTAAATAAATAGTCAATAAAGGATGGGACTAGAACTTGCACAAAGTGCTGCCAGATTCTGGCCTCTTTTTGACCATAGATGGTGTGCATTGTGGTCTCTGGCCACCACCTAGGGTTCTTGATGGTACAGTTTTTCTCTTGGGCAGTTATTTCTGTGTATTACCTTTTGAAGTTTGAACAGTTATCTGATATGCCCAAATGTGTTTGTTTGTATCTTTCAGGCAAAGGCTGCCACCTAAAAATGTTTACTACTACCGCTGCCCAGACCATAGCAAGAATTATGTGATGTCCTTTGCATTTTGTTTTGACCGAGAAGAAGATATTTACCAGTTTGCTTACTGCTACCCATATACATACACTCGCTTTCAGCATTATCTTGAAAGCCTGCAAAAGAGAAACATGGATTACTTCTTTCGGGAACAGCTGGGTCAGAGCGTGGTAAGGCCCATTCAAAACAGCAGCTTTGGGGAAGGAGCTTAGCAATGGGAGTTTACAGAATGCGAATAATGCATCTTGGTGCTGTGTAGACTATATGCTGTGGAACTTTCTAAAATTATTGTTTTTATTGTGTAATTATTTGCTACTATGGCCACTGAGACTTCACAGAATAGGGTATGAGACAGATGCTTGTCCTGAATGAAACTGATTAAGCTCTCTACTAAAATGCAAAAGTTTTGGTGAATCCCAAAAACTGAGAGAAAAGAAGGAGCCTTCTATTGGGTGTTTTAAAAGCATGAAAGCACTTGAGGAGTGTAGCTTCTAAGATGAAGCAAAAAAAATTGTTTTTTAGTGAATTCAACTTGCGTACAGTGCAGGTTATCAAGTTAAGTACTTGCTGACTGTGCTGCCCACAGTGTGTTTCTGTCTCTGCCATCCATCAGTTTCCAACCCTTCTTGCTTCCCCTGGGCTTAGTTCTCTGGGTTTTTAGATTTCACATTACTCTGTATTAGTTTCTTACTGCTGAAATAACAAATTGCCATAAACATAATGGTTTAAAACAACATAAATTTATTATCTCACAGTTGAAGTCTGAAATTGGTTTCACTGGGCTAAAATCCAGGTTATCAGCAAGTCTGCATTCCTTCTGAGGCCCTAGGGAAGGATTCATTTGCCTGCCTTTCCAGCTTCTAAAAGCTGCTTATATTCCTTGATTTGTGGTTTTCTTCCACCTTGAAAGCCAGCAATGGCTGATTGAGTCTATCTCCTTGATGCCGGGGTTCTTGTTCACAGAGCCGAAGAATGAACTTTGCAAACAGTCAAGGTAGGAGAGCAAGGCAGAGGCTTTTATTTAGAGAGAAAGCGAAAAGACAGAGCTCTTGGCTCAGGCCACGAAGGGACAAGAGGGTCCCCTGGGTGGTGCGGTGTCTAGGGCTTTTATAGGCGGTTGAGAGACAAAGGGCTAGGGATGTACACCTGCTAAGTGGTCCCAAATACTTTTGAAGAAACACTAAGTTTCTTATTAGTCTTCCTGTTTATTTACAAGAACTTCACTGCTCTGATTTCCTCCCAGGATAGCAGCTTCCTGGTCTGGGAGCATATCACTCAAGGCTGCCTGCTTTGCTCCCAAGGTGGGCTGAGTTACTTACTTTTTAACTAATTGGGTTTTAAGATGGAATACTTCCTGTTTTTACTATGTTGTTTTGGGGTTGCTTGCTACATTGCCCAAGTTGCAACAACTCATTTGTTTAGGGCTGGAGGAAGAAAAGCAGCAAGTGGGTAAAGTTAGAAAAATCAGCTGGGCCCCGGCAGTAGGCCAAAGCAAATCTCACAGGGGTTATCTTGCTTCGTCTTTTTCCAGAGGCCCTCACTCTGCTCTGTCTAAGCCATGGTCCCTGTCTCATCCTGCTGCATCACTCTCGTGCTGGAACTCCTGCCTCCTTCTTTACTTACAAGGACCCTTGTGATTATGTTTGATTCACCCAGATAATACAAGATAATCCATCTCAAGATCTTTAACTTTATCACATCTACGGAGTCCTTTTTGTTATAATGTATTCACAGGTTCCAGGTATTAGTACTTGGATATTTGGGAGGGAATGCATTGTTCTGCTTACCACACCTTCCTTCTCTCCTTTCCTCTCCCCCTACCTCCCCAATCCAGGGTCTGCAATCATTCTACACATTGGATTCATGGGTTTGTCCTCTGTGGTGAGCAATACTTACGTTGCTAGTAAAGAGTAAGCAGGTGGTAATTTGGTTTTATGTTTCACTCTTTAAGAAGAGTGGATTGTGTCTCTAAATAGGCATATTGAACTTTTTAAAGATTCTAAACGAGGATACTGGTGGAACTGGCAGAAAATTCTGTACTCAAGGTCCTGAGTTTTTGGAAAATGAATTCTGCCTAGTCTGGGTTTCACTTAGAAGGAATTCTCACCTCTAATAGAAGTTCTCAAGAGTAGACTGTTTAAGAGACATAAGGTCTGGTCTAGGATACCCTAAAAGGGAGAAAAAGAAAGAAGGCTTGTATGGCTAAAGTACCTGAGAGCCTAATCTAATCTCAAAAGCTAGTGGTCATGATGATATTCTTATAATCTGAGGTTCTCTATGCACCAAGATTTTGCTAAATATCTTCCATCTACTCTAAACCTCTTCCTAACAGTGCTTACGGGGGATACCATGCGTATCTGGGGTCTGTATATTTCAAACTGAGAATTGGGACACATGGTGTATAAGTCAGTATGCTGGGAAGAAACATGGCAGCCTCACATTAGGATAATTGGAGGAGGGCTTAATAAATGGGCTATTTACAAGGTGTGGGCAGTATATAGGGAAACCACAGGACATAGTGCAGTTTCCTGGGGCTAGTAACAGCTCAAAGGGTGTTAAGGGAAGGAATGGTTGCCAGAACCCAATAATAGTCATGTAGTGGACCACCTTCAGGGGAACAAGTGGCCTTCAGTTAAGGAACAAAGTTACCCTAAGATGACCCCATAGGGAGAGAGCTGAGAAAAATCAATACTTAGAACTCATTCTCTCACTCCCCTCTGATCCCCTGCTAGGAGTTTTGTTGACCAACCCAACCAGAAATCAGAGGGCAAAAGAGCCCATTGTTGTAATCCATAAATAAAGCCTCCCTGGGCAAAGAAAATGGTGGTAAAGGGGAGAGAGTCGATTTAGCGAGGCAAATACAACTTATTAAACACTCATTCTCTTGTCAACAGTATATTACTGGAAACAGTGAGATAATTTGAAGTGGGACTGTCAGAGAAATTCTGAGATGAATGTTTGTCAGACATAGAAAATGTGATATGAATTAAGAGAGTGATAAGTTCATTCAATACCAGTGACTTTTAAGGGCAGGATCTATACATTTCATTACAGGGTCCACCCAAGATTTATGCCAGACAGAATGTGCACATTGAATGACTACTGAGTGAATTATTGAATGAATGAAAAAATGAAAGAATGAATTAAGGTACATGTCTAGAGGTAATGCAGGGAGCTGAGAGCATTAGAAAGCTTATAGGAGAGACAGTAGAACAAGTTAAGCTACCAATAACTCATATCCAAATACATATCTAAAATAACAACAATTTTAAAAAAGATAGAAGTTTATGTCTGTCCCATATAGAATTCTGCCTATCCAGATGCAGATAATCCAGAGCTGGTATTGCGGCTCTGCTCCTTGAAAGCCTTAGGCAGTCAGGTTATTTCGGCTTTCTGCTCTGCCATCCCTGGGACGTGGCCCTCAATCTCATGATCCAGTACAGAATTCTGCCATCATGTCCATGTTCAAGGCAGCAAGATGAAGGACATAGAGGGAGAGAGGAGAAGATTCTGAAGTGAAAGATATGGCACTTCCACTTTCTTCCCATTTAATAGAATCCATTTTCACTCTTAACTAAAGGAAGAATGAGAAATGAAGTCTTCATTCTGGGTGATCATGTTTCCATCTAAAAATTGGTAGTCTTACCGACACGGAGGAGAATTAGTACAGAAAGACAAACTGAAGTCCTTGCCCACAAGGAGCCTTAATTCTGCTTTCAGCTCTAACACCAACTGCTCATTTGACTTTGAATGTTACTTACCCTCTCTGGGCACAAGTTTTTCATCTATAAAATGAAAAAGTTGGACTTGAACAGGTATTTTCAAATTATTTTTTGAGAAATTCCTCAGTTAGAAAAATAGTAATAATAATAATAATAATTTGAGCACCATGTCCTTCTTCAGACCCTGTGAGAGGCACTCTGGGGACATGCAACAAGATATACAAGTTTTGGCGTACTTCCAGAAATGTATTCTTTACCAGAGGAAATAAGACATGTTCAATTAGATATAATATTTTTTAAAGTATATCATGAAGGATCTCATGAATTGTTTAAAGAGTTGATAGTCAGACCAAATGTCATGGAGAAGATAGGGTTTCAGCTGAGTATTGAAAGATGGGTGGGATTCCTGAATACAGAGTTGGGGAGGAGGAAGCCCAAAGAGCAGCAACAGCCAGGGTCACTGCGTGGTGGCCGAGGGCTAGAAGTCTGGTTTGACTGGAATAGGGAATTTTCCTACTGGAAGATTAGGATAGACGGGAAGATCGGGCCAAACTCTGAAAGCTTTGACTGCCACATTAAGGAATTGTGACTGTATCCTTTATTGGGATTCAACACACAGGCACTCTGTATAAAACTGTCTTGCTTCTCTCTCACAAAATCTTATGGACTAGGAAGAATCATCGCAATTTGGGGGATAAATCATATAAGGTTTAAAAGATAAGTTACTTGGCTAAAGCTTCATGGCTAGTTTATGTCAGGGCCAAGATTTAAACCCATGGCTTCTAATGCCATGTCCTGGTCTTCTGATGGCCCCCCTGCTGCTTACTGCATTGGCTCTACTGCTACCCACAGCAGAGTTTTGCGAAAGGGATGCCCTCTTCCAAAGCTGCATCTTAAGAAAATGAAGTTAATGGAAGTGCAGGGTATACCTGTGTAGACTAAACTAGATTAGGGAAGCTCTGTGGGTTGGCTCAGTCTCCCTTTTGTGGGCCTTGAAGCAGATACCAGAGACTTTAAGGCTTTCTGGCATACTTTTGCAGACAGGACGATTCTTGGTTACCAGGGCGTTTGATATGGCTCGTGTCTGAAGGCAGCACTATAATTAGTTAATCCTCATTCCAATTTGGAGGGAGGATAATTACAAGTTGGAAGGCTAAACATGCCAACATCCAGATCTTAGGGAGAGCAGGCAGGAAGTAAGATTTTGAATTTCTAGGGCTGGAACTATTAACCACCATGGGCATAGCTGCTACTGCTACTAATTATACCATCTAACATGGCATTTTATTTTACTTAGCAGTGGTCCCTTCTAACCCCACCAAACAAAAACCCTTTGTACCTACATCAAAGCCGTGGTCTGACATTTAAGATAAATACATCATAGGAAAGGCCTTTTTCTCCTTGTTGTTTCACATCTTTATTGAGGAATAATTTACATACCATAAAATTCACACATTGTAAGGGTACAATTCTATGATTTTTAGTAAATTTATAGTTTTACAACTACCACCAAAATCCAGTTTTAGAACATTTCCATCACCCCTAAAAATTCCCTTGTTCATCTCCATTTCTGCTCCAGCCTCAGACAACTGATCTGTAATCTGACACTGTAAATTTGCCATTTCTGAACATTTCATACAAATGGAATTATACACTATGTATTTGTCTTTTGTATTCAGCATCTGCCACTTGGCATTATATTTCTGAGGTTCATCATGTGGTATCATGTATCAGTGGTTCTTTCATTTTTAGGGCTGAATAGTATTTTGGTGAAAATGTTTATTCTCCAGTTGATGGACGTTTGGATTGTTTCCATCTTGGGGCTATTATAACTAATGCTGTGATGAACATTCATGTGCATATCTTTGAGTGGACATGTGATCACAGTTCTCTTAGGTAGATTTCTAGGAATGGAACCATTGGGTCACATAGGATGTTCATATTCAACTTAAAAAACAAATTGTCAAATTGTGTTGCAAGTTAGTAGTGCCATTTTACATCCCTACCCACATTGTAGGACAGAGGGGTATAGTTTCTCCATGTGCTTTGTAACAACTGGAATTGTCTATATTTTTTATTATAACCATTTTTGTAGGTGTATAGTGGTATCTCATTATGGTTTTAATTTGTATTGTCCTAATGACTAATTAGGTTGATTATCTTATCATGTGCTTAATTTCCATTCACGTATCCTATTTGGTGAAGTGTCAGTTGAAATCTTTTGCCCACTTTGAAAAATTGGGTTATTTGGGTTCTTAGAATGATTTTTGATGGTTCTTTATAGGTTTGAGTGAAAGTTCCTTGTCAGATACATGCTTTATAAGTACTTTTCCCAAACCTATGTCTTATCTTTCCATACATTTTCTTAAACATATCTTTTGAAGAACAAAGGTTTTTAATTTTGAAGTCCAATTTACCAATTTTTTTTTTTATGACTCACACTTTTGGAGCCTTACCTAAGAACTCTTTGCCAAACTGAAGGCCACAAAGATTTTCTCCTGTATTTTTCTCTAGGATTTGTATAGTTTTTGCTTACATTTAAGTCTATGGTCTGTTTTGAACTAATTTTTATGTATGGCATGAGGTAAGGATCTGATTCATTTCTTTTTGGATATGGACATCCAGTTGTTCCACTTATTGGAAAGACCAACCCTTACCACAGATTATCTTGACACCTTTCTCTGAGGTCTCTGCTCAATTTTTCTTTTTTCTTTCTTATTTTTAAACCTGTATTTTCCCAGTCTGCGCTGTGTCTGAGTATCTGTGCAGGTTAATGGTCAGCTGTGGCTGAGCTGAGTGTTTTCGCCCACCCCCGAGCCCATGAGGCTTCTGTCCTCTGCCAGTGGATCTGTGATGGGTATGAGGGGCACAAAGTGTATGCAGTTTTCAAGTCTGCCCTGGCGGCTCCTTTCCCTTTTGTGTTGTGCACATGTGCAGTCTCAAGATTGTTCGAGAGTGTGTGGCTCGCTTGAGCCTTCCCGGGTCTTAGGCCTCTGTCGAGCCTGCACCCAGTCTCAGCCAGAAATAGTCTTGTCCCAGGTATGCAGCTGTGGGCCCTTGTCACCCACCCTCCTCTGGGATTAGTATTTCCATAGACAATGCTCCTGGGCGTGGGCACTGCCCACTGCTCCAAATTAAGTGAATCCCTTCGACCATGAGAAAGAAACTGACGATCCTTGCTGCCTGGCTTTCCCTAACAGAGCCCTGCATTCATCTAACTTGGGGAAAGATGGAACAACCCTCGGAAAGAGCAACCCCATCACAGATTCCCAATCTTATTATCTGAAGTTCAACAGATTTTTAAGTGTAATAGTTTTGAGATTGTTGTATACTTTTGGTCAATCCCCAAAACACTGAAATTTTGTGTCAATTTGTCTAGCTTTATATTTGTGTTTTGGGGATAGGGTTTACCAATACTCTCATTCCAACATAGCCAGAAGTAAATTATAAACGATAAACATTAGTTTTTAAATCATATAGCCTTTGTGCTGTCAGACACAGTAAAATGTGCTATTATTTTCATGTCATTGTATTAATTACGTGAGCACATAACACTGTGTTTATGTATCTGTGTATTTCGAAACAATTATTTGGAAAAAGCCATCCCCTTACTTAGTGATACTTCCAAAAGGAAGTGTGTAACAAAGAAAATAATCTGAGTTTGCATTTTAGGGAATCACTAGAAAATTATTTATGTGACAATAATACTGTCTCAGTTCTGCCACCAGCTAGCTCTGTGACCTTGGGAACATCACTTCTCCTCTGTGAGTCTCAGGAGGTCAGACCAAATTATTTCAAGCATTCCCTCCAACTCAAACATAAAACAAGGCTCAGGTGTTCATGGCATCTTAATTGTATGTTCTGAGGCACACGTAATCCTGTTGTCCTGTTGTCTCTTATTCTTCCCTTTATTTTATAATAATGGTAGTTATTGAGTGCTTAGCATGTGCCAGGCCTAATGCTATATAATCTGTATATACATTATGTCATTCAATCCTCACAACACCCCAATCTGGTCAGTACTCTTATTGAATGTCTAATAGACAACCAGCAGCATCTAGGCTCTGGGGATACAGCAGTGAAACAGGCAGAGACCTGTGCCTTCATGGGGCTTACCTTCTAGTAAGAAGAGACAGACGATATTGGAGAAATTAAATCAGGAAAGAGGTTGAGTTTTGGGATGAAGGCTTCCCTTAGAAGGAAGAATTTAACCTCTAAGATATGTAAGTATTACCTTCCGTCTGCATTTTTAAAAAACTGAGATACAATAAAATTCATTAAGCTGTCTTTATTATATAGCAGGGATTTGAAGCCAAGCCTTTGTGGACTCTAAACCAGTCCAGGATAAGAAAATATTTTATTCACATATTTAATCATTTACCTATTCTTGCAAAGATATACTTTATTGCTATGTAAATCTAGCCAGTATCTTCTACCTGTCAGACTCTATATTGTGCTGGAGACATAAAGATGTACACAGAATACGCCCTACCCCTGAGAAGTATTCAGTGCAGTGGGCTACACAGACATAAAAACTAATAATTGCAATAATGATGAGAGATTTGATATAATAGAAATTGTAGGCAGAGAAGAGGCACAAGGGAGGAAGTGAAGTTAAGGAAGAAGGAATTTTAAATTGAGGATTAAAACGTGGATACAGAGACTGAGACAAATGTTGAGTCCTGACAATTTCATGTGGTTCCAAATGACAAGAACACAGGGTCACCCTAAGAAGAACGGGAGGGAGTGACGATGGGGAAGGAGAGGGAGGTAGAGATCAGGTTAGGAGAGCCTTGAATGCCAAGTCAAAGAATCTGGACTCTATCCTGAGGGCAGGGAGGAACCAAGCAGAAGAGAACACAATCACTGTGGCATTTAACCCTTCCACCTCTGGCTAATCTGCTGATGGCAGCTGATCTAGAAGTCAGATTAACTCTTTCCTGCTTCAGTTGGCTTTCCTTCCCACAGGCACACGTATTTGTTAGCCAAGAGCACAAGGGAAAACTTTACCACCAAGACACTATGTACAGTAATGAGAAAGTCATAGAAATATCCAGAAAAATCTGGTCTTTCTGATCTTCATAGCTCACAGTCTCTAGAATTGGCAAAGACTATAGAGGTCACATTCAAATTTGGCAAAATATTAAGCATCCCTTATGGGCTATGATATAAACTGTAGAGACCAGCACATTCTCTTAACATTCCAGAAATGTAACTTTCCAGCCTCTGCTCACATACCTCATGAGGCAGCCTGAACCCCAGTACAATGACAAGAAAGTCCTACAACCCCCAGAAAGAACTGCCTCCCTGTAAGTGCCTCTCTCTGATTCTAGCTCCCCTCTCTGGGCCCACCTTGCATGCACTTCCTCCTTTAGGTCCTGGACAGGCCTGCAGACACAGCAAGACAGTGGCACTCGCCCCTTGTGAGGCTTCTCTTCTCCAGGCTAATCCTTCCCTACCTCCTCTGCCCACCTTCTTCTACGTTTCTTCACATTCCATGGTTTCTAAACTGTATGCCTTCTTTGTTGTTCTCTGACACGATCTCCTTCCTACAATACTGGAATAGGACCATTGCCTCTCTTGCTCTGGGTACTAGGTCTCTAGAAATGCAGCCAGAATTTATATTAATTTCTTTTAGCAGTAAGCCTCCTCTATAGTAGATTTTTATTGTTGTTCATCAAATAAACCTATTTTTTGTTTCTGTGACATTCTTCTTTGGATAAACTTATTATTTTGGAATAGTTTTAGGTTTATAGAAGAGTTGAAAAGATAATATAGAGCTCCCACATACCCTTCACCCAGTTTCCTTTAGTGTTAAAATCTTACACAACCATGGAACATTTGGCAAAACTAATAATTAACATTGATATATTACTATTAACTAAGCCACAGAACTATTGTCAGATTTCATCAGTTTTTCTGCTGACATTCTTTTTCTGTCCCAAGATCCAATCCACAATACCTCGTTAGCCTATAGGAGATTTTACAGTATAACCGTGACCCCTTTACACTTTAGTTTCAAATTATTGGTTTTAGTCTTCTGTTCTAGCATGCTGTGATCCTTTTGATTCTTAGATTCTCTTATCTGCCATATTAGTGACTTCTTAAGTAAATGCTTAAAAATATTTAAGAACTTTTAAAATATGTATTCTTTAAGTATGAAGTCAGATACAAGTGTTTAATAGGATAAGGCCTGAGACCAAGAACAGAGATCCATGCATATCACCAAGACTTCCCTGGAATGCCTAGATTGGTATTTTATATCACTTCTATATCAGTCCCTGGGTTTGATTATGCTGTTAACCCCAGTAGCATGTGACCCAAGTGAACAAGATTTTCCTACCTCCAAATCATTCAATTCAATTTAGTTGAATTGAATTTAGTATCTCATATGTACCACATACTATGAGAGATCTAGAAATAAACAAGATGTAGTCCCTGCCCCCATTTGTCCTTCTTGTCCATATGGAGCATACATAAGGTTCTATCTAATAGATAGTCAAGTCTATGATGATAGCAAAGGGAAAACTTTAGAAAAGGAAGTTATTTTGGGGAAGTTTCTGGTTATGTGACGTTCTACAGTAAGGACCCTGGGCAATAGGAACCCCTGCTGGGACTCTGACCCCTCCTCTTGAGATTGGCACAGCTCAGCAGGCCTTTGGTTCCCAGATCGGCAAAGCCACACTGAAAAGGGTCAGGTGGCAGAGGGGACACCCTAGGCCTTATCTGGGAAGATTTTCAGAATCCAATCCAAATTAAGAATCTGGGGACAGGCTGAAAATAAAAGGACTGAATCATGATGCCAAAGTGAAGAGAACAGAGGTCAGAGAGAGCCAGAAAGCTAGGGTGAGGAGGAAGAGGAGCAGAGTGGACAAACGTGAGGAGATCTGGAAGAATTTAAGATGTGAAGGCTTGGCAGCTTCCACCACAGACCTTGTGTGGACTTGTGTGGAGAAGCCAGGATCTCAGAAAGGAGCTGGAGGGGACCAGTGACCTTGTGGGCAGGAAAGTCAAGGAGCAGAAGGCCCAGAACAGAGGCGAGAGAGGGCCAGCACCATCCTGACCAGCATGATAGCTTAAAAAAAAAACGTAGTCCCCTTTCATCTTTTCTGCACCTTCCCCCTTTGTTCTTTCTCCCCTTCGAGGTAAACCCCTTGGAGTCGCAGCTGACAACATGACCAAGCAAATGTATGAAAAATAATTACATCTTTTGGCTGAGTTTTAAATGGAGTGATTGTTGGACATTAGTAATCTCAATTATCAGCCCCTAATCCACCTCTCGGGAGAGTTCTGTGGACCCCCATCTGCACCAAACCTTGTCCTGATTAGACACTCTAAATTAAACAAGCTTAGTGGCTTTGGCGCCCTCCCAACAGGCCACTTCACAAGTCACCACTCTCTTGGCATAATTTTTGCTATTCCCTCCAAAAGAGTCCAAATTAATTGGAGGCAGAGACATCCTCTCAGCCTCTGGCGAGGGGCTTCCAACTTACCCTACTGCCACAGCCGCAGGGGGCCCCTCCATGCCCAGCCTCAGCCTTGGGTGAACAAGGGTCTGGAGAGGAGGTGCTGGGACTGTGGCCCTGGGTCCTCCTCTGCTAGAACAAGGAGACACGCCTCCAGATACAGAGGCTGCCCCTGACTGCTGCACACCTGCTCCAGACCCGGGTCTCCTAATTCAGTGAGTGCATCACCACCGATCCAGCTGCCCATGCCAGGAACCTGCCCTGCTTGACTCCTTTGTATTCACACTTCTTGTACCATCTGTCACCAGGTATGATCAAGGCTACAACCCAATATCCTGAGAATCTATCTCTTCCTTACCTCTGCTGCCGGTGCCCTGGTCCAAACTAGCAGAGTCTCTCAGGAAATTCCTACAGCTTCTTTAGCCAAGGGGCATATAGGATGTGAGGTAAGCAGGCCTCCAGGCTCTCTCTGTTCTGCTCCCAGCACTACATCAGCATTAAGGTGGCTGCCAAAAACCCCAAGCCCTCCTCTTAACTTTGTGCTCCTCCCCTCCCCTCACTGATGCCCTGGTACCTGACCAAGAGACGGAGTAACACCTCCCCAAACACCACCCGGGTAGGTTGGCAGATTGCTACTTTCAGACGATTCTTTCTCCCTTTTACAAAAAGACATCATATAAAAAGACATGTTTTAAGCTTTATGCCATCAGTCTATTTAACCCCTGCCACTCCTTCTTATTGTCTTGTGCTGACTTCTTGGACTCTTCCCTCAGTCATGGAGAACCTTCATCCATAAATGTCTTTTCCACTGCACTGCTGCCACCACATTGAATGATTTCAGTATCCATGAAAATGACCCATAGAACATTCTGGCCTCTCAGTAATTTAAGATAAAATAACAAATTCTTAACATGGTCTGCAATATCCTGCATGATCTGGCCTCTGCCTGCTCTCCAGCCTCTCATACCTCCTTTGTGTCTATGCTCTATCTGCACTGACCTTCCTATAGGTCTTTCTGTGAGCTACGGATTTTCTCCGTACCTTACATACACATTGGCCCATCTACCTGGAAATGTTCTTTCCCAATGGCCCTTTGCCTAACTACTTCCTGTTCTGTTTTTAGGATCCAGTTTGAACATCCCTTCCTTACAGAATTCATCCACCGTTCCCTAGACTAGTGTGAAAGCCTCCATTACATGTGCCTATAACATACCCTATTTCTCCTTAAAAACACTTACCACTCTTCTGATTATTCATTCGACATCTTTCTCTATTCATAGATTCAGGGAATATTTTTGTATTTAGGATATGTACAGGACTGGGGCAGGCGGAACAGTCATGCTGCTGCAGCCAGAATTCCTTCCCTGTACTTCTCGGTGCCACCAGGCTTTGTCATTTCCTCTGAAGCCACATTTCCATTTTGTTGAATCAGAAGGTATGTAACATTAGGGCACAAGGTTATTTCTTGTATGTGAGTCATAGAATGTCAAAGCCAAGAAGAATCTTAAGTTGCTCTAGTTCCCCATATCCCTAAGGAGGGACCTGGGGTCTGAACAGTATCTTAGGAGCCACTTAAAGGGGGAGGGGAAAGAGGGACTTCAGAGAAGTCAGGGCTCTGGCCTCTCCTGTCTGTCCCGGCACACACACCAGAGCAGCCCCTCCTTGCTGGCCTTCTCCATATACTTAGTTTGAAGAGAGGTCTCAGCTCCTAACAATGTTTGCAAACTTGTCTCTCTTTCGGCAGCTGGAAACACTGGGGCTCAGAGAGGGGAAGTGACTTTCCTGACTCACCCAGTGAGTTGGTGCAACAGCTTTGGCTGTGAGCCCAAATGCTCACTCCTGTACTGTCCACTGCAGCTCACTGCCTCTCGCTCCCAGACCCATCTGCAAGGCTTGCTTATTTGGCTACTCTTTCTGCAAACATTAACTGAGCACCTCAAGACCATAAGAAGGAAATTAGATGCCTAAGACAGTAGTGTGACCTACATGGTCTAGAACCCTGACACTACCACTCATTAACTGTGTAAACTTAACCTCTCTGTGCCTGTTTCCTCATACATTAGCCCCCCTGCTCAATAGATATCCAGAGGAACCCCTTTTACAGTCATAATTTGAATAGAAAGATAATCTGGGCTTTGGGATTTGAATTTTGGTTCTGCCACTTATATTTTGACATGTCCAATAACCTCATTAAGCCTCATCTACAAACTAGACATTGTGATTTAGCTTCAGGGTTATTGTCATGACAAGAGTCTTCTAGTAGATACTGATGTGAAAGTGTCTCCTGAACTGTTCATAAATACTTGGGTATAATATGTCTGTAATACCATATTTCCCCTATGGGACTCTAAGCTCCCTGAAGGGATACAATTTGTCATATAAAAATAAGAATAGCTAACATTTAGAGTACTTATTACATGCCAAGCACTGTTCTAGTTGCTTGATAAACTCATTTAATTAGCTTCAGCCACCCTATGAAGCAGGTACTACTATTATCCCCATTTTGCAATGAGGAAACTGAGGCATAGAAAGCTTAAGTAACTTTCCCAGGATTGCACTACTCTCAAGTGGCAATAGCTGTGTAGAAGAAAGTGTAGGTGATTGGTGGGGAGCAGGAAGGGAAGTGTAAGAATGTGGAAGAAGCTCCTAACCCAAGGTGGAACATCAGAAAGAATTGTGTGGGTGAGGCAATATCTGAGCTCAATCTTAGAGGACACTTAAAGGGCAAGAGGACAGTATATTGGTGTTAGAGTAGAGGGTACAGACTGTAAAGACATCTAGAAGGTCATGCTCAAGATTGGCTGATGGCTGTGGAGAAGGAGGTTTGGGCGTGCAGAGAGGAAAGGCCTGGGTCTGTTGAGAGAAGCATTTTGTAGAATGCTGTGTCTTATAGTGGATTCCAGAATAAGTCCCCAGTGTTAATGCTGCTACTTAGAGCTCCCTTGGGTACCACCCCTGCCTAGAGAAAATCATCATCCATCAACTAGTCTGGCATTATCTCTTAGCCATTCCTAAAAGACAAAACTATTACAAGGACAGTAGTTGGTAGCTCAGAAAGGTGGACATGGTCAATGACTTCTTAAAGGCTCTTAGGGAAAAGAAAATAGAATCAGTTTACAAGTCATTATTATCCACTTTCTAACAAACATGTTTTACTTTAGAGAGACTCAATAAATGAACTGGTCATTTCCTAGAACCCTATTATTAGCATTCAGGAGATTGTTTCAGTGTTAAAAAAAATACTGTCTACAACTCTTGGCCTTTTTAGTATTTATTTGACTTAAAGAACATCTCAAAAAGGTAGGATTATAAAGCAACTTGGTTTTGACCTCAGAATTGATTCTGCAATTTTACTTGCACGAAGGTCACTTTCTGTTACTTTTGGTGACTGCCTACCAGTGATGACTTGGGAACAACATGATGGTATGTGTTGTTCAGTCATGGAAGGGACAAAGCACAGGGCCTGTAAAGAAGAGGATTATGAGTCCCCCACACCATGGCAGTTGGAATTGGAAAATCTAGGAGAGATTTGACTGATAGCCTCTGGCTGGAGTCTGTGCTCCTTTCCAGAGCAAACTCTTCCTCCAGGGGTATCCTTTATCCAACAACATGGCTGAGGTTGCAGTAACCATCCCCCAGGGCTCTGCTTTTCTCTGTAGGATTGTTACCAGAGGGGTGTGTGTGGTGGTGGGGGGGTGTTGAGGGGCAGGGGGTGTTGGGTGGTAAATTGGTCACATGCTACCTGGCAGGGCCTTCCTGTGGTTCAGCATTCTCCCTGTGAGGCTGCTGCTATATTTTTTCCCCCAATACTGCCAAACTGCTTACTCTTTTCCCTGCTTCCCCATCCTCTTTTCTTGGCAAAATTCACATATACATATTCTTTAAGTGTGCATTTATCTGTAAGAGATAACACTATAAAATTCTTAGAAGAAAACACAGGAGTGTATCTGTGTTCTTGGCTACTACACCAAAAAAAATGACAATCGAAAAGACAAACGACTTTGTCAAAATTAAAAACATTTGTTTTGCAAGTGATACCATCAAAAAATGAAAAGATAAGCTAAAGAATGGGAGAAAATATTTTTCAAATTATATCTGAAAAGAGACTTGCATCAAGAACATATAAAGAACTACAATTCAATAAAAAGACAAAAACAAACAAAATTTAAGAATGGGCAATGGATCTAAATACACATTTCTCCAAACAAGATATACAAATGGCTCATAAGCACATAAAAGGATACCCAATATCATTAGTCATTGGGGAAGTAACAAATCACAACCACAGTGAAATATCACATCCCAACATCTAAGACAGCTATACTAAAAGAAGACAGACAGTAACAAGTGTCGATGAAATTGAAGCCCTTATACCTTGCTGATGGGACTATAAAATGGTACAAATTATTTGGAAAACATTTGGCAGTTCTTCAAAATGTTAAGCAGAGTTACCCTATGATCCAGCAGTTCTACTCTTAGGCATATATTCCAGAAATTGAAAGCATATGTCCACACAAAGACTTGTGCATGAATGTTCACACTAGCATTATTCATAATAACCCAAAGCTAGAAACTACCGAATATTTATCAGTTGATGAATGGATAAATAATATTATATATCCATAAAATGGAATATTATTCAGCCATAAAAGGAAATAAAGTACTGTACATGTTATAACATGGATTTTATTCTTTGTGGCTGTACAGTTGCTGGGTTCATAGTAAGTTCTCAAGAAATTTTTGTTGAATATATATATTATTCATATCTCTCTTTAAAGGAAAAACTGCTGAAAGTGTTCCTTGTTTACCTTCCCAAAGAGGTGTCATTTCAGAAAAGGGTACAAAAAACTCCTATCCTGTTTTCTCTATATGCCTTGGACTGGATTAACTTATTAAGTGCTGGACTCCTTTTTTCTAAATCATTTAACTTCATCCCCCAATATCACTTGATTTCTCTGGCATATTTCCCATAGTTTGGCATGAAAAGATAATTATTTGCTGAGAAGAGAATAGAGCTATTCTCTTCTCCAAACTGTATCTTATAAGAAAGGCAGTTTCCAGTATATTTCCTACATTAAAGTAGATAATAATAAGATATTAATATGCACTGCAGCCACTTGAGTCAGCCTCCTCTTTTTCACTCAATAATATTCATACATATTTAAAAGTTTCCTAACTTTGTCTAACTAGGTCAGCAGAATATTACCCAGTCTTGATATTGTTTGTCCAAGCTGCCCTTTTACAGAAGTTGGGGAGAGATGGATGGCCCAGAGTTTTCATCTCATTCTCCCATTCATAATGCCTTTATTGCAAACAGCTGAAGTCATGGAACTTTAGATCTGGAAAGACCCTGAAAGATTAGTCTTTGAGCACCTTCCTTCCCAGCCCCCAGCTGAGGAAGCTGAAGCCTGAGAAGAGAAGAGGTCTGTAGGCTTTAGGAGTATGACCTAGGTTTCCTGATTGGGGGAATCTCGCGTTCTTTGCATTGCAACAAAAAGGAGCCCTTTTAGTCATGTTATCTACCCATTTTCTCCCCATACACTGTGTGTCAGGGTCTGTTTTTACCTTATATCCTGTAATCATTTCATCTTCAGGTCTAACAATAGGTTGCTATTGTTACTCCCTTACACAGATGAAGAAACCAGAGCTCAGGTTGACTTACTTGCCTGAGCTCACGTAGCTAGAAAGTGGTAGAACCAGGGTTTGTACACAGGTCTTGTCTGACTTCAAAATGTATTCCCTCTATTGTGCACAGGATCCTTTCACTGACTACTCTGTGTTACTATAGGGATCTAATAGGATCATGGACGCACTCACTCGGTGAGGAGAGCTTCATCCTCTAGTTGCCTTTGGGGCTCTATTTTGCCGCCCTCCTGGCTTGCCTCAGGACCCCGCCTACCTCTTCTCTGTGACTCTGCTTCCACCCTTGTTCTTCCGGGCCTCCTGCCTTTAGCTTTCTGGGGGAGACTGACTTAGTCCTCCTAGATTCTCCACATCTGTGCCTCACAAAACAAGGTCACTGGCCCCTTTTTCTGTCGTACGCTGCAGGTGTAAAGTTGGAAACCAAGGTAGCAGGTGAAGGTACAAAAAAGACATAGCTCTGCAGATTCTCTTAGTGTTGGTTGTTGCTCTGGGCTTCCTGTACTCCCTGCCTTGTCTGGAATGGCCCAGAAACAGCCCAGCGCATCTCCCAGGCTGAGGTGGCAGTGCCTGCAGGCTCAGAGCTGGGGCTGGGTCAAGCGGGGCTGATAACTTGTGCCCTTTCCCACTGTCCCACCTGGTAGCTTCAGCCTAGATTTTTCTACCTACTTGGGGCACTTTGGTGTGACTGCAGCTCCTCAGCTTCCATGTGGGAAGAGACAAGGCCT
This sequence comes from Manis pentadactyla, assembly GCF_030020395.1. Lineage (NCBI taxonomy): Eukaryota > Metazoa > Chordata > Mammalia > Pholidota > Manidae > Manis > Manis pentadactyla. Next base: position 38,758,805 of record NC_080022.1, on the reverse strand, counting down.
ATGATATTGGTGGAGACGAACGGAAGGGTAAGTAAAGCTTAATACGCAGAGCTTCCTCTACATTGTCTTCTCAGAATCCCCAGTTCCTAAATCCTTGCTTTTTGGGGGTCCTGAAACACCTGTGGCCTGTAGCCTAAAGCATTATTTACAGTTTCCCCAGGATAATCACCTTTTTTGTTGCCCCAGTTTCCTCCCTGGAAGTTCCTGTGTGTCCATCTGTTTTCTTCATTTATTCCCTAAGTTCATTCACTCAATATGTATTGAGCACAATATGTATATACAGTGTAATATGGCAGTCACTATACTCAAAGGTGGCAACTGTGAGCAAAGCAGAAATGGCCTCTGTCTTCCTGGAGCCTACAGTTCAGTCGTATGGTAGACAGCCAGAGTGGATGACTGCATGTGGAGGGATCCATTAGGGTTTTCTGGCAGTAGAGAGAGGTAGGGTAAAGATGGATAAGGACTTTGCATCCATTGAAAACATAATGTAAGCCAGGTGCTCTAAATGATTTACATGCCTTTTTCCACTTAAACTCCCAATAGCTCCATGATGTAATGTTATCCTATATTAAAAATAGAAACTGAGATTCAGAAAAATACTGATTTATTAATATCAGAGAAATATTCATCAACATTACATAGCTATTACTGAGCACTTATGTTTGTCTAGCACCAAACCCTGTGTTGCTTCCACTGTGTCATACCACTCCTTCAAAATTCATCCAAGAACTCAGTTATAAGCTCTGGGCTGACTGGATCTATTGTGACCTTGAACTAAGGTTTTGCAATTTGAGGTGCAAGTATGGGTTTAAAGGGATGCTCAAATTCTCCAGCACTAATGCCAAATGAGGTATATGCATGTACATGTGTGCATTTTTCTGGGAGAAGATTTGTAATTTCCACCAGATTTCCAAAGGTGGCTATGACCTGGTATAGATCAAGAACCACTACCTTAGACCCCATTCTAGGCTTCTTCCTCTTCCTCATGTGTCCACCTGCAAGTGGCTATTGTTATTGAAGGGACAGTGTAATATACTGGAAAGCCCTTGGAAGTGTCACATAAGAGTTCTTGAGACCAGCCCCAGCGAGGCTGCTAACTCTCAGTGTGGCCTCTTGCAAGTCTCTTCTTCACACTAAGCCTCACCTACCAGTACTCTGTGAGCCATGTGTGGCCTTGAGAACAGTGTCTCTCAGCTGGACTGCAAAGCACATTGCAGGCATCAGGTACTTGGCAGACTCCAAGAGGCAGTGTGCAGAGTGACAGGCACTAAGACTGGTGGTGGCAGCTGGGAAGGCAGATCCCTGCTGTCAAGGCTTACTGAGAGGCCTGCTTGCCCAGTCCTTATAGAGCATGAATAATTCTATCAGATCCTGAATCCATAGGTGGACAGCCTCCGAGGTCACCTCCTCCAACCTTCCAGCCAATGGGAGCCAGGAGATTGGCCCCTTGGTGCTGGGTTCATCACCCCTGTCTTTAACGTCAGTGGGCCCCAGCTGGAATGTGCTTTCTCCCTCTTGCAGTGTCAAAATGCCTGAGCTCTCAAGTGACTGAATCAGTACTAAATATTTAATGCACGAAGTCAGCCTTCCCAGGGCCTTTGATCTGAAACTTCTTAAAAATATCTTAAAAGCCCTTCAGAAACTGGTTAGTATTTCATTACAGTCACTTAAAATAGATTTATTTTATCAAAACATCCTGTCAGAAACCCTGAAGGCAAGAAGACTAACCCCCAGCGATTCTGACAGGACTGCCTCCCCACATTAGGCGCCTGTTCCTGGACAGCTCTGCCGCATGCTGAGGGGTGCAGCTGTCACAGGCATCCCCCGACAGCTCTGGAGCTGTGAGCAGAGGGGGCAGCAAGGCTTGTCAAGCCTTGGGAGGCTGCATCAATAACACCCCTGTGAAGGGAATGAACATTTATTAAGAGTCTGCCACAAGCCAGGTCCTTACCTGGAGTTCTTGCTTGTTGAATCTTTCAGAATCTTCACAACAGTCCTGTGAGGTGGGTGGTAGGCTTTCTAGGCTACTGATTAGGAAACCGAGGCACAGAGGCACATGTGACTTGCTCAAGGTCACAGAGTAGAATTAAGAATGCAATCCAGGTCCAGCTCAAAAGCCTCTGTTTTCCTTTCTTTTTTTTTTCTTTCCACTAAAATTGGCCCTTCCACTGAGAACCCTAGGTTGTTCCTTTCTTTAAAAAGAAAAAAATAAATGAACATACCATTTTTTTAAATTATATAACTAGTAAAGGATAACGTAGAAAAGAATAAGGACTGAAAAATCACTTGAAATCCTACCATCTAGATAATTATTCATAATAACCTCTTGAATGATGATTGTATTTATTAATTGATATTTTCTGATAGTTTTTTAGCCACTCAATTCCATTTTCTTAATCCCCTACCATTCCTACAGCTTCCAATAGGGGAGAGGAGGGAGAAGCAACCGTGTGCCATGATCCTTTCTTCCACTGCCAACCTGAAGGGAAGAAATCAATTCCCATCAAACCCTAACTGAGGAAAGGGCTAAAACAGGCCTCAGAGTGGGGCAGAAGGTTCTGTCCTGTTCTAGCCACTGGCTAAATGGATGACCTAAGGAAAGCCATTTTGCTGAAAGAAATAGTTCCTGCCTTCCTAGACTCTCACAGCTGGTGTTTAGATTGATGAAACAACAAGGTGGAAATTTTTTGTATACTGGAAAGTATTTGCAGATGAAGGAAAATACTAGAAACAAAAGACTAAAGAAGTAGGGTGTCTCCACACCACTAGGTAAAGTGACCATATATAGCTCACTGCTTATGCTGGTCAACTCAGTATAATTATTAATACTACTCTTTTTCACCCTCAGAAGTGCCCTGACTTGGGTGACAAATGTGATGGCCACCTGAAGTATTGGTCGTGTATGACTAGGTAGTTCCAAGAGAGAGGATGAGGAAGCTCTCAGGGAAGCGGCCTGTAGGACGGGGCTGTGTGTGGGCAGGTGGGGCAGCTAGAGCTTTAAGAAGGCATGATGAGCAGGCATTTTGTTAGTGACTAATGTGCAGCAATAAAACAGGGGCGGCTGGCCCGGCCTGCGGAGGGCACGTGGGATAGGCTGCTGGGAGGAACAGTGTGCAGTGGTTACTCTGTGAGACTGGCCTGCCATGCATCCTCTAGTGCAGGGCAGGCTTGGGCATGACATTTGGAGACAGTCAGCCTTGAGAGGAGCATGGAGCTCCGTTCCAAGCTACCAAGTGTCCCTCATAGATTGTTTTAACAACTTTTTAACTTTTCTGTCTGCTTCCTCTCTCACCTCTCTCCAGCTGATTTTCCACAAACCCCAGAGGGATCTTCCAGGACCCAAATCTGATCTTCAGTTTTCCATTCAATTCTCAATTTTCCATATATCTTGGTGGATAAAAAGCTAAAGTCCTTTATAAAATATGCAAAGCCTTTCATGATCTTGCCCCTGACTGTACATTCAGCTTCAACTTCCTTAATCCTTGACTTCTAACTTTGTGACTTCTAACTGTGTGATAAGGGTTTACATTTATTGAACATTTACAATGTTCCTGTCACAGTTTCACTTATTTTACATACACCTTTGTAATCCTAACAGCTCTATGAGAGTAGGTACTGTTAGTGGCCCCACCATTTTACAAAAGGGAAAACTGAGGCAGAAGAGGGTAAGCTAAAGTTGGAAGCTGAATGAATTTTGGCTCCAAAGCCTATACTTTTGACCACATTATGCTACCTTTTGGTCTAAAATATTTATCTTGTACTTTATGCTGTTCCTTCTGCCCACAATGCCTTCTCTCACCAGTCTGCTCAGAAAACTGCTAATTTAGGGTTCAGGAAGCCATTTCTAGTCAGTCTTCCAGAGAGAGCACATCCTTAGTTGATAGGATCCCCTCCTACTCTATTTAAAAAATATTTATTCAGCTCAGTTCAGCCCTGGCTGGGCATATGAGAACAGGGAGGAAGGATGAGATGGTCCAAAGTAAGGAAGACCACTTCCTCAAGCATTTTTTTTGCATTAGAGACAGGACTTTAACACCTTCAATATTGTCAAATCTGTGATCCCAACAATAAGGACGATATGATAAAGAAGAAAATAAGATGAGAGTTGACAGGGTGATCAGAGGTGGCTTGCTGGGTAACGTACGACTTCAGTTAGATCTCAAAGGGTGACATAGTAATCAACATTTTGAGTTTAAGGGACCAGAGACCATATGCTTCCAAACTGGGAAACTGAGGCTCAGAAAGAGCAGAGGCTCACCCATTCTTCACAGCTATTAAATGGTGGGTCCCAGTGCCCTAGCTCCCAGCTTAGCACCCTGTGCTGCTTCCCAGTGTGAGCAATTTGGGCAGGGCTGAGTAGCTACAGGGGTCAAGAACTTCCCGTAGGGGTCAGAGATGGGAGCGCGAATGGAAGCAGAAGAGGTAGGGATAGGGGAAGTATATGGTGTGTGTGGTGAAGCAAGGAGGCTCAGAAGAGAATCTTCTTCCATGGGGGAGATGGAGCCTGTGACTTTTATAAATTGGAAGGTTGCCTTGGTATTGTGAAGCCACCTCCCTTCCAGCTTTGTAAAATAAAGGGCTCCTCAAAGCATGTCTGTTCTGCCATTATTTTTGTGGATCATCAAGACTGCCCTTCAGAGAAGCTTCTGCCTCTGTCGCAACCAGGTTCTCATTAGAATTCCCAGACATTGCTCAGTGTTGCTAAGTGCACGGTAATGGACGCGTGCTGAGTAAGGAAGAAAGTGAGCTTGCTGCAGCTGCATTCTGGGGCGGTTTCCTGGACACCCCCAAGGCGCCACAAGCACGGCATCTCCAAGTGTGCATCTGTTTGCTGCGCTGTCATACTCACTTTCTCCCCCTCAGCCAGAGGGGCCCCAGAGCCTTCATCCAGGGTGTTGTGCTGGAACTGGGGATAAATTCCTCAACTGAAAGACAGATAGAATAGTGGAAATGGGGGCTCGGGTCAAGAATAGTTCCTGCCTATGAATGACATACCACAGCAGCCACAATAGTTTTGAGTATAGGCCTGTCCTACCCTTTAAGAGTAAATTGGACCCCCCCCCCCCATATTTCTTTTCCAGTCTTACAAGAACCACACACATGTAGTACATGTTAACATGTACATGTTAAGTATCTAGCACAGTGCCTAGGACATAAGAAATTCTTAGCAGATATTTATTTTCTCCCTCCCAGCACCCCACAACCTTCTGTATTTTGATTCATCTCCCCATTTCTTCTCTCTCCCTGTCTCTGCATCCCTATGTCATGACCTCGGTTCAAGTCTTGGCTCTGCCCAGACCCTTTCCCATCTCCCCCAGTATTCCCATAACAGGTTATTTGGACTGCAAGATGAAAAACAATGCTCATCAAACAACTTGCTCCAAACTCTTTCCAGTCTTATTTTCCTCCCTCCCCAGCAGGCATGCTATCCTCCATCCATCCTAAAGTGTTTACTGTGCTCTAAGGACAATGGAAACTTCATGTGTATATTGTGGACCTTTATACAAGTGGTCCATTTGCCTTTTTCTTAGGTCAACCCAAGATTTCCTACTCATGCTGAAAGAGCCAGATCAAATATTCCCACCACTTGAAGCCTCTCCTGACTGCTCAGGCAGAGTTAGGCCCTCCTTCCTTTCCATTTCCCTCAGTGCTTTGTGCTTCCCTCTAGGCCATCATTTTACACCCACTATCATCCTTGCCCTGCTCTCTCCCTACCAGATTGTGAGCAAATTGTGGGCAAGGGCTGGATCTGATTCATCACTGTGTCTCTGGTATACAGCCTAGGGCCTGACACAGGTGACATATTTCCCATAACTTTGTGGGATGACACATTACGGACTCATTCATTGAACATCTGCTCTGGGCCAGCTTTAAGAAAGTTACTTTTTTTTATGTCATTTCATTTAATTCAATCCACCCAGTTGGTGCTCTCCCCAGTAGATTGTCCCCCTCATCTGCCCACCATACCTGTAGTGCCACTGGGCACCTTCAGTCAGAACTTTGTCTCTTGATTCTCTGTTTTCTAGCTCTGTCTCTGGGAGTGCATTGTGTCCAACATTAGGAACCTCCTGCCAGTTGGCTTTGTTTAGCTCATTTTGAGAGTGACAACAAACCCAGACACTGGACAATTAGGGTTCTGCCAAGAAAGCTATTATTTTAAATGGAGGTTCCCACATAACAGTATAAATGTCATGCTGAGTAAGGGAGGTAGATTGAATGGAGGCCCAGCTCCTGAGACACTGTGGAAACTACACGTTAGTCTCTTGGGTTGGTGCCAATTTGCTCACATGTTAAATGATGGCAAAACGGACTCATTAGACTACAGAGAGAACCTGGAATTTCACCAAAGGTGGTGAAAAGCCAAAGTTGTAGGGAGAAGCTAGAGAGATGGGTGTCTGCCCACATCAGGCTCCAAGACTTTTGTAAGGAACCAGGCCATGGATCTTGTTTGGGCTATATTGCTAATGGGACTGATGGGAAGATTTTTGAACAGACAAGACTGAGGTGCCTCCCAGTGATTACAACAGAATTCAACAGTACCAGACACTAAATATGTACCTGGCTCTCAGGAGAAAGAGAAATAGTTAAGACATCAGTTGTATCTGCCTTCAAAAAAGCCCCCAGTCCAGTGTGGGAGGCCAGACTCACATATGAGTAATTAAGATGAAAGGTAAGAAGCCCCATGCTGTGGAAGAGTCATTAGTGTAGCGTTAGTAGAGTTCAAGGAGGGTCAGTCCTACTAGAGCCAAAGAGCTGTTTGCAGATAAAAACACATAAAAAGCTCATAGCACAGCACTTAATGCTTGGTAGGTGGTCAATAAATGTGCTTTCTCTTCTTTTCACTTTCTTCTTCTCTCCATATTAAATCTTCAACTTTACTTCTAATGCTTCATTGATTCATTTATTCTTTGTGCTTTTTATTCTCCTTCTTCCATGCTTTAAGACAAAATATATACTTTTATGATAGGGAAAACAAGTAGGAAGTGACCTTGCCTCAGTCTACCCTGGACCTGGGCCAAGGAGAACAGGGGGGGAAGGTACTAATGTAACCAAGCCTTTGATCACCTGCTTTATGCACAAATTCAACAAAGCATCTTCCGCATACCTATGCATTCACATTACAAAAGTCTGTTTGTATTCCTAAAACACTGCTTCCTGAATGGAGTGGGAGTTAAACTTTATATTTCCTTCAATGTTCAATACCAAATGGCTTATGGGAACGCAGGCAGAGTGGTTTCAAATAAGTATTTTGATGTAAAATAAAGGTCAACGTGCTGGAATTTGAAACCATTAATCCTTTTGCTCTTAAGGAAGACTGTACTTTAACAGAATAAATAACAGATTAAATAATAAGAGTTCTTGAAGTTCCAATGAGAAAAATTACACATTACATTGTTGAAAATTGAGACCAGTGAGGCCTTAATGTTCTGTCTCTTGCTCTATTTTCGGTTGCCAAGATTTAGAAGGTAAAAAGAAATTGTTCTTTTAATTTTCTATTGTTTTGAGGATAGAGAGAATGTTTGAGTGTCTGAAGGTTAAGGGATCAATTATATTGGAAAATAAGCCCTTAGTTTTATGGGTAGAACAAATGCATTGCTATAGCCTGGAGAACAGAAACTCCATGCTAATTATTTCAACTTACAGTGAGCAGAGCCCCAGAAAGGGACAGAGAAAACTAACTATCAAAGTAGGCCAACAAACTCTGCCCAAGATAGTCATCCAAGGCGACCATTAAAGTCCTAGACCAGAAACCACGTCCTCCAAGAAGGCTCCTGTCCCTTCTTAGTCAGTGTTTATGGTTCCTGCCTCTAAATTTACATAGAATGCTGTCTGCCCATCTATTTTCCTGGTCTTCTCCACAGTTTTTACCATGTCTGTCTTTGCTTTGCTCAGTTATACATTAGACTTGAGTTCCTTCCTTGTTAATAAAAATAAATACTTGATTGTGTTCTAGCTATGCTTCAGACATTGTACTAAGCACCTGGAACACAGTATTTTATGTAATCTTTACCACAACCCTACAGGGTAGAAATGATGATCTATTTTATAGATGAAAAAAATGGAGAAGTAAGGAGGCTAGATAACTTGCCCAGGTCCCAATGGTAAGGAAGTGGTAGAGCCAAAATTCTAATCCAGGTCTATGGAGGCCATGTTGTGGGAATTCTTATATTCCACACACCAGAGGTTTGAATTTATGCCATACAAAATGGGTAATCATTAATGGTGTTTAAGCAAGGAGTGATGTGGTCAAACTTGAATTTAAGAACTAGTCTCTGTAGGAGGAGGGACTAATATGGGAAGATGAATGAGGAGACAGTTACAGTAATTTTGGCTAGAGATGAGAGCGTTACCACAATGGTGAGAATTGAGTTATTAAAAAGAGATATTGAGGAGTTAGGATTGATGGGGTTTGGTAACCAGTGTGTTGTGGAAAAAAGATTAGGACTGGATTCAGGAAGAACTAGTGTCTGTTTTAGGAACCTGGGTAGACTGATGCCACCTACCAAGATGGGAAACAATTTAGAATCTGAACACATAAAGATATTCATGGAAAGGACCTTCCTTCTGAAGAACTAAATCAGACAGAAATTTAGAATCATCTTAGCTAGTTAGTCCCTGAGTGTTCACACAGTTGCACTCAAATGTTCCCATTTTATAGGTGAAAGCAACAGGGGGCTTGCCAGGTTCTTCCAAGGAATCTGACCTATATTAAGGGCTAAATAATTGCTTGTACTTGTCATTGACAGCTTCACATTGTTACTAGTCACTTAGAGACACCATGATTTGATGGCTGATGTGGTAACTCCTGACGTTTAGTTCCTCTTTGGACTCTCTGGGGGTGGACGGGAAAGGGGAGGAGAATTCAAAAGACTGAGAACCATAGGCCACTGAAGCTTCCTTGAAGAAAGCAGATCTGTGAGCTCCTCAAAGCCAAGCATAATGTTGGCAAAAGAAAGCAGTATCCACAAGGAATACACTTAGTCCAATTTAGAATCTGAACTTAATCAACTGACCTGTTCTAGATGACAAATTTGCTATGTGATAGCCCAGCACTCAACTCTGAGCTTCGGTCTCACAGGCTTCTGTTCTTTTCACTTCATAATACCTGCCTTCTAGCACTCCTCAACCCCCTGCATTTCATACCAGCCTGAAAAGAACAAATTGTACTTCCAAGCCTCGGAACTCTTTTTCTGGTCTTGGTGGTATATACAGCAAGGATTTTACACCATGCCAAAAATAGGCAACATTAAACTGGGGCATATAACCAAAATTTTCCATAACCTCTCAAAATATGCATTAGTGATAAACACCTGAGATGTCCAAGAGCTAAAACAGTCTTTAAATCCATCTAATCCAAACTTCTCTTACAAAGGGAACAGCTAAGTTTCACAGAGTTTAAATGAGTTGCACTATGACACTTTTCCACCATGTGTCAAGGCCAGCATCTGAATCCAGGACTCTTTCTTATTCATGGCAATAGAAAAAATGAAGAACAAAATCAACTGCCTCATTTTACATGTTTGAAAACCAAGTCTTGTTCACTTATTCATTAATTCAATTAAAAGCCATTTATGGAGTTTCCATTTTATGCTGGGGGCTGGAGGTGCCACAGTGAGTAAGAAAGATGGGATCTCTGTCTGCCCAGAGCTCTCAGCCTAGCAGAGAAGATATGGCATAACATCCTTAGACACAGTGGAGTAACATGCATTCCAATGGGAGATCATCTGGTCAGGCAAGTCTGCCTGAGGAAGTGATACTTCAACATAGTACAGTGCTTTAAAACATGGACTCTGAAGCCAGACTGCCTGAGTTAGAACCCTTGTGACCTTGGGCAAGTTACATAACTTCTCTGGGTCTTAGTGTACCCCATCAGTAAAATAGGAATAGGAATAGTGCCTACCTTGTAGAGCTCTGATGAGGATGAAGTAAATTAATATTTATAAAGCACTTAATATTGGGCACATGGTAAGTGCTATATAAGGGATTTTTAAATAAAACTGAAAAGAAGCTGAGATCCAGTGGATGAATAGAAGTTAATAAGACAAACAGGAAGGCAGAGAAGTGCACCTGAGAGAGAACATGGTGAGGAAGGAAAGGCCTCGGCTTGGGGTCACAGGGAAGTCAGATACAGTGAGACGAGAGACCAAAGTCAAGAAAGCAAAGTCAGTTGTAATGCACTCTGCATAGAGCAGCAGAGCGGGCCTGCCTCAGATAGGATAGGCAGGCCCAGATGCTCATTCTGAGGCTTCCTTTATGTGGTTTTGGCAGGGCAGAGGTCCTTGACTGACAGCTGTCAGCTCTCTAGGCTTATTCAGATTGGTGAAATGGGGACAGGGGCTGTGCTGTGCCTGTGCCTCTGATGTTCTTATCTGGGATTTTTAATCCCTGGACATTTCCTGAGTCACTCTTGGACCCTGTGGCTTCATCTGATTAACTCCTTGAGTCATTTCTGGCTTTCTGGTTCTATTTGATCAACTCCCTGAGTCATCTTGGAGGGGCCCTTTCTCCTTTCCATCCCGCTCATTTCTGTCTGTCTGCCTAACAATACTATGCACAGACGAGGAAAGATGAATCTATTTCTAGGAATGGAAAGAAGCCAAGTACGGCTCAAGTAGAATGGACCCTATTAAAGATGAGAAAAGGTACACAGGCCCCAGATCAAGGGGACTCAGGGTCTTGTAGGTCATATTAGTTTGTCCAAAACAGTGGAGGTTCAGGGAGAGATTTAAAGCCCAGAGAGTCTTGATCCTCTCTGGGTTTTGGCAGTCTTTCAGGCTGCTGTGTGGGATATGAAGAGTGGGGTACAGAGACCTGGTGAGAAAGTAAGTCAGAGGCAAGGGCAAGATAGCACCCAGGCTTCCTGCCTTCCGAGCCAAGGCCTTTTCCACACCACACAGCATTTTTCGAATGCGTGTTGATGGCGGCACATCATGCCAAATGCATTCTCTTCACTTCTGGACATTTGCAGTGCTTACCCTTTGAGCTGCATCCCCGTCATTAAGCGAATGTCCTGTTCCCCTGACCAAGAATGTAATTACCGAAGGAGAGATCAGATTAAAATTGAGTTTCTGTAATGGGCCATTTGTTTGGAAGGGAGCCTGAAGGTATTTCTGAGGACTTTAATCAAAGGGGGAAAAAGCCAATACAACTTCTGTGATGATGATGATTATTAGGGCAATTGAACTCCAGGCACAGCCGGCTTCTGCATCAGTGAGTCAGCGCCTGCTTTACTGAGGCCTTTTATTGGATGAGATTGTTTTCCTCTCTGTACTCTAGACTGTCAGAGATGCAAGGAACCTTAAAGGTCATCCAGTTCAACCCCACAGCAAAGCCCGAGCCCTGACTGTAGTATTTTCATCAGTAGGTCATCCAGCCCTGCTCACACACCTGCACTGACAGGGAACTCATTACCTCTAAAGACATCCCTCTCTATGATAGAACAAGTCTGAAAGGGAGCTCCTCATGTTATGGAGGTGAACTCTATCTCTAGAGACTAGTCAGGTGTCTGTCCTCGTTCTGCTTCTGGGGCTATGTGGGGCTTATCTACCCCCAGCTCCCCAGTAGAGCCATGGAAAGATCTTTAGGCAGCTGCCGTGTTCCCCTGACACTCAAGCCTGCTCTTCTGCAACTGCCTTCTCAAGTATGCATCCCTATGGATTAGTAATGGTAAGGACAGGCTTCTGTAACAAAGAAATCCAACAGTACAGTGACTTAATGAATAATGCAGTTTATTTCTCATACACAAATTGGTTCTGAATAGTCTAGGTCGGCAGCTGGCTGTACTACCCATAGTTATTCAGGAACCCATGTTCTTCCCAGTGCCCTGACCCACCTTCACCTAAGGCATTATTGCCGTCAGCACAAGCTTAGGTCCACTCTGGTTCTAGCAGGTGGAAAGGGGAAAAAGAGGATAAAGAGAGAAAGCCCACTGCCTTCAGGGTTAGGTACACAGCAGCACACACCCACATTCCACTGCTTAGAACTTAGCCACATGGCTAGACTTCTCTGCAGTGGGAGTGTTCATAAGAAGTGTAATCTAACCATATGCCCAAGGAGAGGAGGAGAAAAGATTTAGGGAGACATCTGCTAGCCTCCACTATACTTTGGGAGGTCAAGTGGGCAGGCTGGAGATTGAATGGACCTCTCATTTCTATTGCCAGTTTCATTCTCTGGTTCTTTCTGTGGCATGTTTCAAAAAAATGGATATAGTAGAGAGCACAAAGCATTTGTATACAAACATCCCAGCCCTATTTTTAGTAACTGAGCTCTTGCACTGCTTATTTAACTTCCTTAAGTCTCTAGTTCTTCACTAATGAAATTGAGAGAAAAACATCTACCCCAGTTTCAGAAAAGCCTGACATGGTGGGCTCAGGACTTTGGAATTTAGGTTTAAATGGCGAGCCAGGGAAGCAGCCAAATGAACAAGCATGATTATCTGTTGTGGCTCAAATTATGTTTGAAAATTTCTATTTTTAAAAACTTTTTATATCAAGAAATTACATATATGTACTTGACCTAATTATGCATATGGAATCTGTCCTCTGCTACAGAGCAATCTACTGAAAGCTTCTGTAGTAAACTCATCATTGTCTTTTAATTTCTTAATGAACATATATAAATTACATGTTATAAATAAAATGTGATCTATGGTTTCATAAAAAGTGTTTTTAGCATTATAAGTAAGCCATATATCCTAGTGTTTCTGGTACAAGTGGTTATGACTTGAGTATCAGACTTGAGAAAGCCGTGTACATTCTTGAGGCAGTAATACTGTTCTGGGAACTTACTTACATGATCAAAGGTGGGTCTGCATAAATAGCTACATGAATAAGGTATTGCCTTTCATATACCCTTGGTAACTTCAAATGGAGATAACTCCTCCAAACAAGATAACCTGAACATGGACATGCATATATTAATATATATAGTCATAGCAAATACTTTTGCTATAATATAATACTATAACAGATACATATAAGAAAAAGCTATAAATAAGCAGCATGGTGCAGAGAGGGGGTAGTTCTGCCTTGGAATATCCAGGAAGTTTTTGAAGAGGAAGCAACATTTGAACTAGGCTTTGAAGCATAAGTAGGAATTTTTCAGAAGGCAAAAGAAAGAAATGCCATTTAGGCAGTGGGGGTGATATAAACCAAGGTATAGACATACGAAAATACCTGCAACATTCCAGGAACTGTGAGTGAATGTGCACTGTAGCTGGAAGACAGGGAAGAAGAAGAAATGAGAGTAGAAAATTTTTATTAGGATTAAGACTGAAAGGCTTTGAAGGACATGCCAGTACATGTAGACTTTGCCCTGTAGGCACCATTAAAATCCAGAGGATTTACAAAATCTGTGTTGAGAGACAGTGAAAAGTAGTCAGGAGGCCAGGACCCTGCCCTGGCGGAGCCTGAGCCTCTCTGCCTCTGCCTCGGACTTGCTGCCCCCCGGAACTCCCTGCTCACACCTGTCAAAGAAAGGGTTGGACCAGCTGATCTCTAAAAGGTCCTTTCCACAGCTGTGAAATTTCTTAGGCTAAATAAGTGGCCCTTTCTTTTCTGCCAGGGGAGTGAACAGAGTTAGTCTATCAACACGCTGAAAGGCAGAATCGCTGCTCTCAAGCTAAATTTCCCCCGGGGCACTCGTTTCTGTGCTGACCTCTCAGGCCAGTGGAGCCAGCAGTAATGAGATATTGATGCTGGCAGGCCTCCTCCCCTCCACCTGCCCAGTCCTATGCCTGGAAGTGCCTCCATGAAGAGTTATGAAGGTCTTCTAAATTGAATTCCTCCCTCTGTTTTTCTTCTTACACTTTATCAAGATGCTAGAGATTTCTTAACCTGGCTGGGAAAAGGAAGTGCCACAGCACCTGCCCCAGCCACAGCTCTCAGCAGGGACCCACAGGTAGGGAGCAAAGGCGGAATATTTGCCTCTAAAGAGAGGTTGCTCAAGGCCACCTTCTTGCTGTCTTAGGAGAAACCTGTTTTGTCTTTCACGCTTGCATTTGTTACCAACCTTTCCCTGTGGTCTTTGAAATACTCTCTTCTAGAAGTGGAGAAGCTCAGACAGTCCCCACACTGTTCATCTAGGCATTCAGTCAGCAGGTATACAGAAAGGGTCTTCCGTGGGCCAGACATTGTGTTAAATAATGAGGATAAGAAAAAAGTCACACCCAATCCTCATGTATAAGAGGCCCCCAGTTTGGTGAAGGAGGCACAAACATAGGCATAAGTTGTTAGTTACTATAGTGGAGAAGATACTCATTTATCTTCTAAACTTTATGGAATGAATAAGAAAAATCTCTTCTTCTAGTAGCTCACAAACTACTCTTTTAAAATGATGGAGATGGGTTCTATTTGAGATGTCCATATACAGAATTCAGCGTTGTATATAAAATGTACAAATTTATCTGCTAAAATAGGAGAATGAGAAGGTCGGTCTGGAAAGGCTTATGGGGAAGTGGTATTTGAGTTCAATCTTGAAAAACAAACAGACTTTTTACCAGACTGTCTTAAGGGCATGGTGGGAAGGGGACCGCATAAGGAGAGGAAAAGTAAAAAAGTAGTTCTTGCAGTTTTTCTGTAGCTTCCATCAGGTTTTTCAAATATGAGACTTGTTTTATGGCCCAGAATATGGTCTGTTATGGTAAATGTTCTGCATGCACTTCAAAAAAATAGACACTCTGCTGTTGTTGAATATAAGAAATGTCAATTAGGTCAAGTTAGTTGATAGTGCTGTTCACATCTCCTATATCCTGCCCGATTTTCTGTGTATTGTATCAGTTATTGAGAGCAGAGTACTGAAATCTATTACTGTACATGTAATCATTTCTATTGGTTTTTGCTTCATGTATTTTGATGCTCTGGTATTAGCTGCATAAACAATTAACGTTATGTACTCTTAATTAATGGACCCCTTTAATATTATGAACTTACCCTCTTTATTCCTAATAATATTCTTTGCTCTGGAGTATACTGTTTCTGTATCTACTGTATCCATTTTTAATCTCCTGCATTTCTTATAGGTAGCATATCATTTGGTCATGCTTTGTTTTCCACTCTGGTAATCTCTGCCTTTTTAATTACAGTGTTCCAACTGCTTTTACTTAACATGATTACTGGTATCATTAAGTTCAAAGCTATAATTTTGTTCTTTGTTTTCTCTCTGTCCTGTGCTTTCTTTGTTCCTTTTTTCTCTTTTACTGACTTATTTTGAAGTTTTTTGGATTATTTTTGTTTCTGTCTCTTTTATCTTCTTTGTTGATTTCTCAGCTATAACTCTGTGTTATTTTTGTGGTTCATTTAACTATCACAGACTACCTGCAAGTGACATTATATTGCTTCATCTATAGTATAAGGACCTTACAATAGTATATTTCCATTTCAATATTTCCCCTTCAAGCCTTTGTGCTATTGTTGACATACATTTTACTTCACATGTCTCATAAAACCCACACTACATTATTATTTTGCTTAAACAAATTTTCTTTTAAATTATTTAAATATATTTTAAATAATGGATTATGTTTTAAAGTCATTTAAATACTAAGACATACACTTAAATATTTATCTCTCTGAATAGCATTTCTGATGCTCTTTATTTCTTTGTGGTAGACCCAAATGTCCATCTGTTATCATATTTCTTCTACCTATGGGACTTCTCTTAACATTTCTTAGAGTGTAGGTTATCAGTAATGAATTCTTTTAACTATATCTCAGAAACCTTAATTTTGCCATAGTTTTGAAAGGTGTTTTTGGTAGAAAAGAATTCTAGTTTGAAAGGTTTTTTTTTTTTTTTTCAGTACTTCAGAGAGGTTGATCCATCATCTTTTCTCTTACATTATTTCCAAAGAGAAAATATTTCTCATCCTTACTTTTGTTTCTGTGTATATATGTTTTTTTGTTTTGTTTTGTTTTGTTTTACTCTAGCTGCTTTCAAGATTTTTTCTTTGTTACTGACTTTGGAGAATCTGATTATCATGTATTTTGGTGTAGTTTTCTTTATGTTTCTTTTACTTGGTGGTTCATTGAGCTTCTTGGATCAGTAGGTTCATGGTTTCCATCAAATTTATACATTTTTTTACCCGCTATTTCTTTAGACAATTTTTCTGTCCATCCTCCCCCTTTCAGGGATTCCTATTCCATGTAGTCCATGTATATGGATTATTGAAGTTGTCCCACAACTCTTTGATGTTTTGTTAATTGGGGATGGGGGCTATTTTTTCTTTTTGAGTATTTTTATTGCTATGTCTTCAAATTCACTTATCTTTACATCTCCAGTGTCTAATTTGCCATTATTCCCACTTAATGCATGTTTTAATCTCAAATATTGTCACTTTTCTCTGTAGAATTTCAATTTGGGTCTTTTTTATATCTTTTATGACATTTAACTTTTAGAACACATGGAATACACTTATAATAACTATTTCAAGGTATTTTCCTGCTAATGTTAACAACCATATCATTTCTGGGACCATTTTGATATTATTTTTCTCCTCACTATGGGATATACTTTCCTATTTCTTTGCATGCCTGATTTTTTTTTATTAGGTGGCATTTGTTAGATAGCAGATTATCCTGTTAGATTATGGACATTTCTGTACTCCTATAAATGTTCTTAAACTTTCCTCTGAGATGTAGTTAAATTACTTGGGAACAGTTTGGTCCTTTCAGGTCTTAATTTTAAATTCATTAGGTAGAACCAGAGCAGTGTTTGGTGTAGGGTTAGTTATTCCCCACTATTCAGGCAATTCCCTTCTGAGTGTCCTACCCTGTGAATTATGTGTTTTTCTGGGTTAGGTGGTAGAAACAGACACTGTTCCTAGCCCCTTGTGAGTACCAGGCACTATTTGCTCTCAGATGGTTCTTCCTGTAGTCTTAGTTCTCTCACAGACATGGGTTGATCAGTATTCTGTTGAATACTCAAGAGGAAACCTTGACCGGTCTCCAACTATTTTCTCTTTTCACTCCATCTTCTCTAGTTGACTGACCTGCAAACTCTAGCCACCTTAAGTCTTTCCAGGCTCTCAGCTTTGTCTCCTGACTCAGGGAGTTTGCCAGACTCTACTTGGGAGTCCCTCCTGTGTCAGGTCCTAGAAACTCTGACGGCATTTCGTTGGGTCAAGCCCACAGCTTACCACATTAGTTTCCCATCTCACAGCAATCACTTTTCTTCCTTACCTGATGTCTAATGTCTTAAAAACTATTTTTTCATGTATTTCATCTGTATTTCTATTTATTTCAGGTAGGACACTAAATTCAATCCCTAGTATGCTATCTCAGCCAGAAGTGCAAGTCCTCCTAAATTCTTCATTATGGCATTACAAGCCCTTCCAGATACCAACTCGAGTTACCTCTTTATCCTCATCTTCCTCTCCTGCCTCATGCTCACTTTCCACTGTGAAACACCGCAAATGCCGTGTTGTGTTCCCTTCTGTGTTCCCTCTGCCCATGGGCCTTATACATTTCCTACCTACTTTTTCTGAGTAACTTCTACTCACTGTTCTAACACTCTTCAGGCATTAGATACTCTTACTTGTCTCACTTCCACCCCTAGGCCAGGTTATGAGGTTTACGTCTCTCTACCAGAATTGTTTCTACATGTCTCAAATCATGAAATATAAATAGGTGTTATAAGATAGTAGGGATATTTGGGAAATATTAGGTTAAATAGTATTAAATTTTTTTTTTACTTCCAGTATTTTCAGAACCTAATATGCATTGTGAATATCTAAGAAATCTTAAAGAAACTTAATTTTTTTAAATAAGGAAGAAAAAAAAACATACTAGTCAAGGCCCTGTTTTGCAGTAGGTAGGCAGCCTAGAAGGCACCAGAGAGCTTCTCTATTCAGGTCTCTGTACTCTGCTGGAGTCCAGAGCCCAGCACAGCAGCAAGAGCTACATCCTGCTCCTGGGCCTGCCTCTGCTTCACTGTGCGACCATGGCACATTACGTTCCCACTCTAAACCTTAATTTCAACGTCTTAAAAATAATGATAGAGGGTAGACTTGACGAGGTTAGCTTTGCTCCTCAACCTCCTAATCCTCTGCTGTGTGCCATAATCTCACCACCCATCCCTAAGCTCTTCCTTTGGTGAATTCCTATAGCATCCCAAAATTCATTTTGCCAGTTACCATGCTGTTGTATGTGTCTCCTGTTGATCCAAGTATGAGTCTTGCCTCAGCTCTGAGGGTATCTGCTTCTCTTCTGTCATGCCTTGCACATAATACAGTCCTAATAAATACCTCCTTAGTCCTTCTTTACTGTGTTCTCTGTTCTATATCTAATCCTAGATTAGAACTCTGGAGACCTTTCTAGACTCCTCCACTCCCTCATTTCCCATTTATAAGGTTAATAAGTTTGACTGGACTTGCTGCTATCTCCTAGATATCTCTTCAATCATCCCCCTCATTCCCTATTGCTAAAATATAGGTATTATTATTAATGCTACTCTTCTTATTATAGTTGACATAATAAAAGGAAATTGGAGCACAAGAAATTAATTAATTTTCCCAGGGACTCACAGCTAATAAATGGCTGAACCATGACCAGAACCTAAGTTCTAATACACTTATTTCCTCAATTAATATTTGCTTGCTGTTTGAAAGAATAAATGAATGAATAATAAATGAATTCTTGAAATTAACTGGAATTTCTTACATTTCCAGTATTTTTTTACTCAGCAGAAACTTAGGATAAATTTTCCCCATAATTTTGCTTTGAGTTGCACAATAATCTTGTTTAACTCTGAAAAATGAGCAAGGTCCAGATGTCCCCTGTGGGATGCCTGAGCTGTCAGGGAGCTCTTCCCAGTATCTCTGTACACGCTGAGTGGCTTCCCTAGACCTGCCTTGTTCTTGTTCCCCTTTCAGTACCTATAAACCTGGAGGCAGCTGCCAAGTCAGGGCCCCACAGAACAGACTGTTCTCAGCCTCTCCCAGCCCTCTAGGAGGTTGATATTTGTACCATTTTTTACCCATAATTGGGACAATTTATCTAGATGACAACATAAGTAGAATTCTAGGTTTAAAAAAAGTATTAGACTATACTGGGCTTCCATGTGCATATGAAGGAAAAAAAGAGTTAAAATTCATTATTATACTGAAAGCAATTTCAGTCTCAGGAATATTATTTTTAACGAGTAACTTGATTCCAAAATAATGTCTGTACGAATGATCATACTTATATGGAAAAAAAAAACGAAAACAAATTCATGTATTTTATCTGTCATTTCTCTGTAAAGCCCTGTTCTTAGTCAGGTACCATAGCCCTGTGATCTGGCTCCTACCTATCAATCTAGTCTTATTCCCTACTGCTTCTCCCTGTATATTTTATCCTCCATAATGCATAGTAGACTGCTTGTCAATTTCTGAATATACCTTTCTAGTTTCTCAATACATCGTCTCCACTACCTGGAAGGCCCTTCACCCCTTATCTGTCTAGTGAACTCTTTGCCATCCTTCAAAACCTTGATCAGGTGTCAACTCTTCTGTAGTGTGTTCCTTATTCCCCATCCCAAGACAAAGTTTACCTCTCTTCTGTGTTCATACGTATTTTCTATTGCATCTATCACATAGTTTTCTTTCTTTTCTTTTTCTTCCAACTTCATTTGTGTCTCCTCATGTATTCCTAGGAAGGCCTAAGTTCTGTTCTTGACACATATTTGGAGTTCAGGAAATCTTTGTAGCTAAACTCTGACCCTAACTAGTATTGGTCAAGCTCTTGTGTTTCAGACTAGAAAGGGGCCTTAAAAGGCATTCAAATACGTTGCTTCATTTACTGCTGACGATACTAAGGTCCAGAAGAGGCAGTAATTTGCTCCAAATCATGTTTTACATGTGATTGCATTTGTCCATTGTTGAGTAAATCTTTATCTTTGCCAAACTAGGGAATTCAACATTCGTTTTCATAAGAGTGTTTCATGTTTTTCATACTCTGTTCTAACAAAGAGGTTAGGAGCATGAACTATGGAGTCAGATGGCTTGAGCTTGAATTCCAGCCATACCACTCACTACTGAGAAACTAGTCCATGTTCCATACATTTTCTGTTTCTTACTTTTCTCCTCTGCACAGTGAGGATAATGACAGAACATATCTCATAGTGTTATTAGGAGGCATAAAGAATCACGCCCATAAATTCCTTAGTACAAGGAATAGCACATAGGATGCATTCAGTAAGTGTTCTCTATCATGTGCAGAAATAGTGAGAGGAAGGAATCAGGGTAATTTAGACTTCTCATACAGAAAAAAAATGATTAGGAAGCATCAGAAGGAAACTGGGACTCAAGTAGCATAACATATGTGCATTTGTTCTTGGTTGGATCCTGGCATTGCTATGTCCATGGGTGAAGGAAGTAAAAGTCCGAAGGAATTTGAGTTTATTCACGTTTTTTTCCCCTTTGATAGGCATAGCACTGGTAATAGAAGTAGGACCAATGCATAGGCACAACCAGGGGTTAGATTTTATTTCTGCCTTCATTTCATCTTTCTAATAGTTGGAGTTTCCTAAATGTGAACCAGACTGTCTGGGATGATCGTAAAGCCCCATCACTCTATGCATTCACGTAGAATGTTAGCAGTTGCTTGGGGGCTCAGCTATTATAGCAGGCTCAAACATTGAGTGGATGGTTGAAGCAGATAGATTTTAAGACCATTTTTAACTGCTTCAATATTTTTAAAGTGTGTTTTATTTTACAATTCTAAAGTTCTAAGGTTCTGTGATTCCTTAAGCCTATTAGTCTATGATTCTATGATGCCACCAGATTAACTGTCAGTCTCATAGATTATGTTTAACAGCAATCTGGCTATCCATTTTATAACAATACCTTTAGAACCTATTGGGAATTTTTTCATATTGAGCATCAAGGCAATTTAAAAAGTGATTTCTGGGGAAGGTATCCATTCAGGATCTTTACTAAATGCTCTTCTAGCTCTTCTCCATGCCTATATTTTTAGCTCCTGTAGCCATTTAGGTTGAATATAATTAGACCAAGACAATAGCTAACGCACAAAAACACCATCACAGCATTTTGCAAGGAATGGACGTGGCTGGAGAGCAGCAGCTGCCCACCGCCGCATTTATGTTCAGAGTCTGCCTGGGGACGGCTCTGACAGGCAAAGCTGAGTTCAGCTGAGTTGAAGGAATGGGAAAAATAACTGATAAAATATTTTTTATCTCCTTTGTAACTAATAATCTCTAATACAACAGTTATGATATATATTTCAAAGATAATGCTATTGTGTTCAAAATTCGTTGATTTGAACTTTTGTATGCAAACTTAAGAAATACCATACACAACATTTGTAACACGTTCATATATTTATGACCAGTTAAATCATTACAATAATAATTATTCTTGAATCCAGGGTTATTTTTAAAATCTAGTGCTCTTCCCTTATATTTTACATCCCTATCTATACAAATTTTACAGAACTTACCCTCTTTGGCAAATCAAATGTACGTTTGATCACTTAAGATGCTCCAGTATCAAAATATTTTAATAGCTTCCTATTCTTCTTAGGTTAAAGATTTTGGATTGTTTTCCTGCTTCTCCTTCTCCTACCCTGTCCAAATTTGTAATGGTTCTCATATGCTGTAAACCTTAGTACTTATTTATCACTGTTGAATTTTTCAGTTTAAAGTGTGATCTTTCGACTGATATCTATCTCCTCAATAGACTGTAAGTTTCTGAGCACAGGGAACATGTCTGTTTTGGGCCCTTCTATATTCTCATTCCTTAGCATGATCTCCTAGAACTACATAGACATGCAATGCATATTTGTTGAAAGTATGAATAAAACTAACTAATGAATTACGTTTTAGAGTATTCTAAAGATTTAAAAATCAGTTTAAGATACAGGTCACTGATTTGAGGAAAATAGAGACACTAATTTATAGATAAGCATGTATTGATACACACGTGTAGAGACAGTGCATCATAGGTCCGACTGGAATGTAGGATTTGAGTTTGAAAAGAATCAGCACATAGTTAACAGGGGAAAGAAAGAGTCATTGATGTTTTCCAGCTTTTGCCAGGAGGATTCAATTACTTTGATGGTTACTAAATAGACCTCACGTGAAGATCTCCATCGGTAAAGGGCACTATCTTTTACTGCTAGGTGTTTAATTATTCCTTTATCTTGAGTACACAGGTATTTTTGGCTCTTTTACTCTTACCTTCAAAATAAAAACAAGCCGACTAAAAACATTGCAGTTATTGATGAAGGCCACTTAGCCATTGCCTTGTCAGGTGACCTTTGGGATCTTGCTTAACTCTGCCCTGTACAGGGGCAGGTCTCAGTGTGACTTTTAGGGTCATTTAGGCAAACAAAAACAACACTACTTCAGCAGAAGGTTTAGTATATGGAAATCGTTACAGGTGTGGACATCTAAAAGGCCAAAAGAGGAATGCTGAGATAATGCATGGTGATAATAATGATAACCACTGCTGGGGTTAAGGGAACAGAAGGGACAGGGGGAGTTACTGGAACCAAGGAGCTTAAGGAGGGACTCTGACATCAAACTTACTGCTTAGGGTGGGAATGGGTATTGCCTGTGTATGGCAGCTACTCTACTCCTTAGAGGGCGTGAGGAGGTTGATTCTAGGAGTGTCAGAAGAAACTGGAAGCTAGAGCCAACAAACTAAAAATTAGAAAAGTAGTCTCTTTTCTCCTCCTCTTCCTGTCTTCCAATTTCCCTTTAGTTTTATTGGTAGAACCTAACAGGAAGCCATATGGAAAAGAAATCTGGGAAATGTAGTTTAGTTTTGGTTTAGTAGCATAAAGAACCCTAAATAGCCAAGTGACAGCCTTAGCCTCCACTTCAGTGGAACCATTCTTGTGTTCTTTTAGGAACTAAGACCTCCTAAACCAGCAGAGCCCAAAGTTGTAGGGATGAGAAAATTTCTGTGAATGGGTTATTAAATGTAATGTGAAATGAACCAATCTCATTTTCACTCCTTGACTCTTGGCTGCATATATTCTGCCTGTGTGAGAAACAGCACCATATGTTGGTCAGTGGTTCAAAGCATGTATGATACCTTGTAAGAAAAACCCCCAAACTTTCAGTTCTCCAACTAGAACCAGAACAGAGACTCTGTTAGACCATTCCATAAATCTATCAGGCCTGCCACTTCTGGGAAATGAGGTATGTATTAAAACCAGTAAATACTATATGTATGAGCCTATCACTGACATAATTTTGAAGCAAAGTGAGTTCATTTGTCATAATTAATGCTGTATGGGATACCATAAGGTCAATAAGGAATTCTGTAAATCCATGGATTACTGCTGGCAGAAGCATTGACTATAGAGAAGGTAAATCCAATTCCATAATAAATGTGTATTCCAGTCCTCAACCACTGCCCCTTAATAGAAAGAGTCTACTATAATCAACCTGCCACCAGGTGACAGACTGGGGGTGATTGGCTGGAGGATCAGTGTTGTTCTCTATTACTGGCAGTTTGGATGCTCAGAAAAAGTCCATGTTGTAAAGCCTTGTATAGCCTCCATCCCCCTGTCATGGCCTCTTTATATATTGATCCACGGAGCAAAAGCTTAGATAAGATTGACTGACATCCAAAGAATATATTACCTTATTCTGACTGTTGAAAACCTCCTCTGTAGAGGGTGTTCTTTGGTGATCTCATAGAATATAAGATCTTCACACTTTTTCCATTCCAATAATTCCATTCTCATACCTCTTGCCTGGAATCTTATTTCCAATCCTGCTTATTTCAAGTTTCTGATATCAAGTCAAACAATTAAACTATAAATCAGTGATGACCATCTCTCTGTTCTAACAAAGCAAGCAACCTCATATGGTGCTTTAAGTTCTCACTACTAGAAAGAACTTCCCTTTATTATTGTCTTTCAAAGACACCCCTGACTGGGCACTGTAAAGCTATTACTTTTTTTATACTTCTGAAGTCCATATCTGATTGATGCCAGCATGTCACACAGAATCATCTGTAAACCAGACCCAAGATTTTTCTTCTTCAATGAGTCGGTTAAAAGGCACTTGCTGTGAGACTGTAGTTGAACTGAAGGAGGGGAATGCTGCAGGAAGAGATACTGTAGGAATCTAATCTTCTGGTCTGTAACTTTCATGTGCTTTCAGGACCTACTAGAACCTTATATACCATTTTGCCACTTTTATGCCATTTTCACCTGTTAGTGGATTTTAGGCCCAACCGTATGGCTTGCTGAGTCAGATTATAAACAGTTCCTGATGGACAGCCCTGGCCACATGACCACTTGATGTCCCAAAATCAGATGTTTATTCTTTATTGGGATTTACTATGCAGCTAGGAGCTATTTCTCCAAAGAGAAAAGTTGTCTGCAGGAGAAGGCATAGTTTTGCTCTTAACTATAGGGATTTGCTGTGGTTGTCTTACTGGAGCTCACCATAGGCTTCATCTAGTGTCTCTACTCACCATTGTCACTTTTGAATCTTCCAGATCAAAAGGTCCAAGTGCAGAGCAGCTTTCACTTAAGTATGGACCCACTGCAGACCTTCTCTTGCTGTGAGCTCCACTCAAAACTGGCAGCATTGCAAGTTACTCAGTAAATGGACCAGAACAACACAGTTGAATATGGTATACGTTGCCTCCAAAAATCCAGAGAGACCCACCCATCATTGTGCTTCTTTTTTTTTTAGAAATAAATAGTACAGAGTGCAGCAATTTATCTTTCACTTTGACATGGCTATTCCAGTATGCTTCAGACCCCTAGATATCTTGAAAATTTAACTGAAATAGTAGGCTCTGAATTTTTATGAGGTTTCTCTCTCACCTTCTATCATAAATGTGTCTTCTAAAGCATCTATGGTACTTGACACTTCATCTTCTTAATACTGTAGTTATCAACATAGTGTACCAGTGGGGTGATCTTTGGGATGGCAAGATGACCAAGATCTCTGCAGACTAGATCACGATAAAAAGCAGAAGGGTTGAAATAGCCCTGCAAAAAGATAGGGTAAGGTACGCTATTGTCCCTGACAGGTAAAAATGAACTGCTTTTGGTGATTCTTGAAAACTGATAAAGAGAAAGGCATTTGCAAACTCAATACCTTATACAAAGTGCCAAGGAGAGTATTGATATTTGCCAGTGAATGTAACACATCTGAAATAGCAACTACAATTATAACACCACCTGTTTACATTTATAGTATTTTATAGTCATCCCCAATGATTCATCCACTTAACTCCATAGATCAAATAAGTGAGTTAAATGGCCAAGTGATAAGAAAGTCCATAGATTCAATTCTGCTTTAGTTCATAAATCTCTCCCCTACCAACCTTTCTTAAAAACTAAAATTTATGGGGATCTGTCTAGTCTTGATGCTTGATGCAATGTAGGCTGTGTCATTTCCCATCGCCGTGTTCATGCCTCCTTCTCAAGCCTACAATAGGAGGCTAAGTTATGTCCTCCTGCCAGATCCATTCCAAGTGTGGCAGCATTTCGTGTGCCCTCATGCAAGAACTGTAATTGAATAAGGATTCCAACTGTTGCTCTGAAATCCATTTAGGTGTCTGCACTGAAGCCAGGCTTTCCATGGGCCACTCCCAGCAAAAACTGAACTCAGGATGTTAAGATTGTCTTGATCCTGGGTAATGAGGGATTCTTCTGACAGAAAATTGGGATCTAGTACTCCCTGTTTACCTTGCTGATCTTTGCTTAAGACTCAGTGCAGTCTAAGACACTTTTACTTATGCTTCCTTATTTCCTTCCCTTGCTCTTCCACTCCAGGTCATGCCCTGAGGACCTGCATCACAATCTGACAGTATTTCCAGCCTCCTGTGGGTCCCTCCCTATTTTTTCTGTCAAAAGCATTTCCCCTACTAAATTTATTGTTCATATATATCATTTTCATGTCAGATTATCACAGCACTTGGGCTATCACACCGAATGAAATCTTCTCTAACCAACACTTCTTTAGTCTCTAGACCACATTGAATGAATAGACACACAAGAAACCAAAGCTAATATCTCTAGCAAGCACTACTACTAGAAGTTTTGGTTTTCATGCTTGGCCATATTATTTTACATGGGAGGATGACAGTCCCTAGGATGCAGTATACCTATGTCAGTTGCCCTTGATTTCCTACCCTTGACTTCAGTTCCATCTGATGATTTCTGGGATGTTTAGATGTTTTCTGGGATGTAAAATCATTGAATGGGTACAATAAGATATGTTTGGGGGAAGAGGGTGTTGGCAGTGATTGAGGGAAGCCATACTCTGGCTGCCTCAAATAGAAAGCTTAGAATGGCTCCCAATTTGTTGGCTCTTTACAGCACCTTAGTTTCAGAGACAGTGGTTTAGAAATGAAGTGTTTTTTCTACACTTTTTCAGGTGGGAGGGCTTGTTCTATTTCTTGAAGCAAAGCATAAGTAGGCCACTAACTGTTTTCTTTAACTGAGCTCTGGCAATTATTAGAATTCATAGAAGTAATTCCCAGTTTCTGGCAATAGATTGATTATCATTCTAATTATGGATATTGAAAGTTCTTGTCATTTATTTGTCTTTCCCATATATATTATTAGGAAGTTGGAAGAGGCTGCAACAGGGCAATTCATTCTGAAAGTTGTTATTTCTACAGTTAATTGTCCAGGAAATGGATCCAAATATATTAAAAGATAGCTTCATCTGTTTTATTTTCAATGCCATATTTCAAATAGATAGCTTGTCATTTTGAAATTACAACTATGAACAGTTATGAGAATATCACCAAAACATCGTAGTGCATTTTTGGTCCCATTCATATCAATTAAAAAAGAAAAAGAATTTGCTTTTAAGACTTCTCTAGCCACCGATACTGTAACTTTTATTCTGTTATGCATACATACCCTCCCAACCCCCCCACCACCACCCCCCCACACACACACCATGGATTACAGATAGAATTAGATCTTCAATTAAGAGAATGTTTGAAGTCTGGCAACTTTGGGCCAATCACTTAATCTATATGAACCTGGTAGTACCCACAACAAGTGGTATATTTTAGGGTTAAATGAAATAGGAGCCTTCTAGTTGTTCCTGTTGATGCCTCTTAATAACTAACAAATAGTGATACTGAAAATATTAGGTTTCTTTTCCTTCCATCCACATTGTTTCTCAAAAATAATGTTTGCAAAGCATAAACAAGTCTTTCTAACCCCTGTCTTATCATTGATCCCTGAGCTTGGTCGCAGAGTGAGCTTCTTAAACTTGCTTGCCATAGGCTAACTTTAGGTGATACTGCCCGTCAAAATAGAGGTTCAAAGTAGAGATTCCTGATTCAGATCCAACTATACCACTGAAAAGTCACGTAACTTCAGGCAAATAATTTAACCTTTCAGAGCATTAGTGTTTTCGTCTATAAAGTGGGATAATGATGCCTACTCCACAGGACTGTTGTGAGGATGATATGAGGAATATCTATAAAAGGCATGGGTCAGTGTCCAGAACAGCAAAAGCTTCCAAAATAAGCTAAAAATAAGACACCCCTGAGCCCTGATCCTGGCTATAGACTGAGATCTAATATGGAATCTTAATCTGAGTCTTCATCCTACTATTTCACACTTCACACTGTTTTACTTATAATGACCATATGAGAGGATGTGGGTGGACTAAATTCAAAACCCAAATGCATCATCTCCCTTTAGCTTCTGTGACTTTCCTGCACTCTGTCCGGCATTCTGTAATGAAAGCAACCAGGCATGGGGCCTTGGCATGAAACAGTCACCTTGGTACAAAATGAGAGAAGGTTAGAACTAGAAAGGAGCTGAGAAGCTACTACATCCAAACCCTTTATTTTAAAATGAGGAAACTAATGTCCAAGAAGGGGAGTGACTGACCTAAGGTCACACAAGAAGAAAGCATCATCACAGGTTTCAAACATTCATTGATTCATTCACTGCAGAGGTCTTGGCCAGCTTTGGAGGCTGTGCAGGGGAGAAACACCCAGCAGAGAGGAGCACAGGTCCCGTGGGTCCCAAAGGAGAACACATTGCTCCAGGCTTACCTATTTTAGGGAGAGCAGAGTCTGAAATGCACTGAATTTAAACATTTGGTTCCATGGGCTTTGATAATGTATACACCTGCGTAACCATCCCAATCAAGACGTAAATATTTTCATCACATCATAAAGTTCCCTTGTGGTGCTTCCCATTCCCTCTCTACCCCTCCATGGGCAATCACTATTGATCCTATCACATAGATTAATTTTGTTGTTCTTGAATTTCACGTAAACAGAGTCATACAGCGTGAATTCTTTTGTATCTGACATCTTTCAGTCAACCATC
Source organism: Manis pentadactyla (assembly GCF_030020395.1). NCBI lineage: Eukaryota > Metazoa > Chordata > Mammalia > Pholidota > Manidae > Manis > Manis pentadactyla. The sequence goes on along the minus strand of NC_080022.1, from coordinate 38,730,528 downwards.
CATATTGTTGAATGTTTCAACAGTTTATTCTGGTTTTTTTTCCTGTCTGAGGAGCAGACCTTAGAATGTATGATAGGGATCACATTCCAAATCCATCACCTACTGAGTGACTTTGGGTAAGCCGTGTAACCTTTTTAAGCTTCAGTTCCCTTATCTATAAAATGGGAATAATACTGCCTACCTCTCAGGGTTGAATGTATACCTATTAGCACGGGGTCTGAGATATAGTTAAGCGCTCAGTCCAGTAGCTGTGATCAGAATCTCGGTGCTCCTGTTACGCTAGAGATTACTGCGTGCAGCTTCTTTATTTTCCCGATGAGGACAGGGAGTCCAAGGCTTCTCTTCTGGGAGCAGCACCCAAGGCCTCCTGAGGCCCTGCACTGTGCTTGTTCTACTGCTCCACATATACTTCGGAGAAGGGCTTTGTTGGGCCATTCCAAGTACTCTGCAACTGAAAAGCACTTTCGTTCTGAGGACTGTCAAAATACCCTCCCAATGAGAACCTAAATAAATAGTTTTCTGAAACCTTTCAGATTTTTTAATAAGTCAAAATACACTTTTCTGACAGCATAATTGCTTTTCATAGTGGGGCCTTAAATCTGCACTATAAAAGAATAATGCAACAGTAGATCATTTGTGAAAACTTAATGAAAACGGAGTTAGGGAACCTCGGAGTCACTAGACCTTGAAATTCACTTTCAGAAACTAATTTGCAGTAAATGCATGAGAAACATATTTAGACATGATAAACTTCCAGGCTGGTGCCAAGCAGGTGTGGAAGTTTATCTTGATTAACTCCTTTGTTTTAATTAATGCCAAAGAGCAAAGTGTGGGGATCCAGCATTCTGTCAGATGGAGCCATTTTGAAAGGAACCAGCAGGCATTTCCATGTTCTGGATCAGCTTGGCAAGACTACCTCTGTGGACGATTGTGAGGTCTTCCCAGGCGCCACTGCTTCTCTCCTTTCTGGTGCCAACCTGTTTATTTGGAGGCAGGGTCCCTACAGTGGTTAAGTGCAAGCTATGGAGTCAGATTACCTGGATCAGATCCCAACTCTATACCTGTCAAGTTGTATGATCTTAGGCAAATGATTTAACCTTTCTGTGCCTCAATTTCCCAATCTATAAAATGGAGATGATGATAATCCTCAAATAGTTGTGCTGAAGATTAAATGAATTAATACAAGTAATATGCTTATACTTTGCCTAGCAGACAGTAAATGCTTAATGAGTGTTATTTATCATTATGATGCAGAAAGGAGCAAAAGATCCTTCCATACATCTTTTTATTGAACCATGATGATAATCCTATGAAGTAGATTATTATTATCCCCATTTTAGAGATGAGGAAACTGAGACTCAGAAGGGGTAAGCTTTAGTGAACTGATGTAATGGAACAGAAAAAACTGACCCAGGACCTTGGTCTCACTTGGGAGCTGTCTAGAGTTTGGTTCATGAATGACTGCATAAACCACCTTGAGGAAGACCTACAAGTCCCTGAAATTTTGTTGTCTCTATTCAGAGACTTAGCAACCATTTGTTCCTGTAGCACTCATATCACCACTTTCCTAAACACCTGTAGTGTCCCAAGATCATTTCGGTTTTCTCCTGTTCTTACAAACCACCCATCCTTCAAAGCTCGTTACAGCCACTGAGGAGGAGAAAGCATGTTGCCATTTTCTGGCCTTGAAGCCCCAGGGCCTGATAACTGAAATTTTAAAGGTTTTTCTTTTTTTCTTGGTGTTGGGAGAAAAGAAATTCTCAGCCAGAGGATCCAGGAGTAATCCATGTACACTGACCCTGTAAGGAATTGGTTGGAGGCAGGAGTCCAAAGGTTCTGCCTCTTGCTACCTGGGCTTGGCTGTTAGTGGTCAGGGCTCCTGGTATAGCACAGCAAGAGAACCAGTCAAAATGAGCATGATGACAGTTCTGGGAAACAAGCAGTTTCCACGAACTCATCTGATGTCAGGAAAGCCTCCCAGGAGGTGGACAGGGTACGGATGATGCCCAGGAAGTGGCTTATCCCGGGTCTGATGGTTATTTCACTTGGCTTTGGGAAGTTGATCCACAGCGTCTCCTTAGGCTATTCCCTTCCCTTCTCGGAGTTTCAGCTTCTCTATCTCTAAAATGAGGGCTTTGGATCAGAAGAGTAATTTTAAAGCTTTTTTAGAGCAAGGGGATCCTTTTCTCAAACAAAATATTACATAAAACATAAAACTAATAAAAGATAAACTAAGTAATTTGAAGTGGAGGGTAGGTGACCAAGTTCCATCTTGTTAGGAGGGGGTACCAGCAATTTTTTAAGAGTTTGGGTAATTTTGATGGTTGTTGTTATTTGGTGGAGTGGAAAAGTAAGAAAATTTAGGCATGATATAGAGCCTGTCCCACCAGGAATGGGCCCTAGACTGACTTTAGATGTAGAAGGGGTGCTACTTATTAGTTATCATTCTTTAGACATCAGGCAGCCGACTACAAATGTCTGCTGCATTTATATGTTCAGAAAACCTCCCCCTTCAACAAAGAAAGGGTATTCTTTATTAAGAAATGAAAAATAAAGGAGAAAGGAAAGGAAAAATGGAAGGGAAGAAGGGAGAGGGAAGGGGGAGGGAAGAAGAAAAATAATAATAATAATTGTGGAGCACATTACTTTTTCAAAGTTATTTCATGGATATCCACTCATTTAATCTTTACAATCTCTGTGAAGCAAGTAGAAATATTTTTATTTCCACTGTGCTGATGGAGAAACTGAGAATTTCATAGCTATCTTTGCAATGAGATTTGAGAGGAATAAGTACCCAATTAAATGAGAGAAAGAACTGGGAAATAGCCTCTGAAGAAGGAGGCTATGTAGAGTATATGTCAGACAGAGAGCGAGCACTGGGGAAGTGTGCCAGACAGAGCAACAGCATGAACAGAGGCCCAGAGGGCTGGCCGTGTTTAATGCAACTCGGAAATAAGGAGGGTCCATTGTGTATTATGGTATTAGCCAGGGTGAACCAGTTGCCTCATGAGTCCAAACATATGGAAAGTTCTGAATTTGGAGAATGAGAGAGTTTGAAAACAATTGAAGACAACTCAGAAGTAAGACAGGGAGAGAGTGAAGAAAGGAGAGACCACAAGTTGGGGTTGGTGTTTATTTAATTTTATGCTACAAGATTCTATATTTTCTGGAAAACCAGCAAGACACATGTTTGAATTTAGCTTTTTAAACTGCAAAGTTAAGTACATGTTATTTTGGATTCCAAGTCCAAACATTTGCTTGGTATTTTCCACACATCTTCTCTGCTCCAATTGGAGCACATCGAAGTCCTGGTTTCTCTTGATGCTGGGCAAACTTTCTGCTGAATACCGTCTGGTTTTCTTAAAATGCCACCAGGAGGAAGATACTTCAGGCTTATGAAAACAATAAATTAACCTGGGGAAGGAGGTGGTGGAAAACTGGAGAGGCCAAAGAATAAAGACAGCATACCTAGGTCCCAGGTCCATCTCTGCCACGGACCCACTGTGTGGCCCTGAAAAATTCCTGTATTTGTAGAATGAATATTTAGCATTTGAGGAGTTATAATAGACTAGGGGAGAGGCAGTTAAACTAATGGTAATCATAATATATCCTGATTCCACCCATTTCTCATCTCCTCCATCATTACCACTCAAGCTCAAGCCCCAAACATTTTGTCTGTAAAGATACTCATCTCCTAACAGATCCTTCCTTCATTTATGTCCCCCCTGCAGTCTGCACTCCACACAGCATCCAGATTGCTGCTTTTAAAGTGAGAGTCAGATAATTTCATTTCCACATCCTTAAAGGTTCAATGGCTCACCATTCACTGAGAATAAAATACAAAACCTTTACTATGGCTCATGAGGCTGCACGTGATCTGGCCTCTAAGTTGTTCTCGTAGTTAATTGTCTACCCTCCTTTTTTTCCACTCTGCTCCAGCTCCTTGGCCTTCTCACTATTCCTTGGACCTTTAGGAACATTTCTTATGGTTGTAACTGTTCCCTTAGACAGAGATTTCTGTCCCCAGATTTTCACATGTTTTATTCTCTATCTTCATTTAGGTGTGCTGAAGAGTAAAACAAAGACCACCAAAACATACACACACACACACACACACACACACACAAAAGCAAAAGTAAACAACAGCACAACAAAGCTGAGTCAACTGACTTGCCTGGCAGGGAATTCATGCCAAAGAAGAAAGTTTCCCTCCGTGTAAAGTAGTAGCTCTTTGAGATCAGCAGCTGTATGTTTTTCCTTTCTGACTCCATAGCATGCAGCACTTACCTATCATAAGCAATTGAATCAGTGCCCTTAGGCGTTGCCCTTCAACTAAGCTCCACACTTTTTGTTCTGTGTACATGACACACTATTTCAGACCTTCTTCCATTTTGTACATCTTGGTCCTTCTTTCTGCCTTTGTCTTTCTACCTACCCATTTCCTACTAGAAAATGCCCACCCATGCACCACAACTTAAAAAGGGATGTTTCCTCCAGGAAGCATTCTCTCAGCCCCTCTATGCTAAATGTGTTATTCTCTCCTTTTACCTCTGAATCTTAGTACCTAGCATGGCCTCCATCAGAGCCCTTATCATTGGAATCATGCTCATTGTGCATGCTGACTGCACAGCTCTCTACTAAATTAGGGACCCCTTGCCTTTAAAACAGGGGCTCATGCCATAATCACTGTTGCGTTTTAAAGCTTGACCCATGGTAATATAATTAGTATTTGTTGACTTGAGTTTTCTAGTGAATGTAAGTGAATGAATAAATGAATGAGTGGGTGGTGAATGAGGCTTGTTGATGATGCTGATGTGGAGGGTGAGGGGCAGCAGAATTACAGAGATGGGGATGGTGACAGCAAGTACCCACAGTTCTTGGTGACTCCCCATTTACAGACAGGAGAAGGAAACAAGAGCATGCAAGAATGCCTTGGTGCATAGTGAATTTTGGAAACGGTGCTCAGTGAGTTTTCAACCACTGCCTTCCATTCATCAGCAAACTCTGCCAGTGAAGGTGCCTGTGTGCATACATGTGTGCTTGCCTGTGTGTGTGTGTGTGTGTGTGTGTGTGTTTCCCAGTGCTACAGTCATTTAAAATACATTTTAAAAAATTAAAATAAAATACATTTTTAAACCAAACACTGCAATATGGCTCCCTTCTTAGGACTAGTTCTTTTGTTGGACTTATCAAAGGAAGCTATGGGCTTCTGACAAAAGGGGACCCTCCCCTTTACTCACCATGTGGCATTAATTGGACTCAGTTATGATCAACAGGGCTTCAAGTTTCGGTTTGGGTAAAATTTTTCTGCCTGGTGTCTAGTAGGGTAATAAAATGCCTGCTGTTGTGTAAGATGCCTTTAAACATTCAGCATCCAGGGATGAGTAATGATTACATCCCCTTCTATTCCTAGCTGACTCCTGGTAGAATAAAAAAGAAGTCTCTCTCAGCTTTTGCCCAGTGTCACTTATTACTGCCATTATAAATTGAAAACATTTTTCTGCCATAAAATTCCCTGTGATGAATTGTACCAAAGGCATTAGAGTGTTTTTTTAAATCATTTTCTTCTTGATGAGCTGGCAAAATAAAGAGAATAAAACGGGTATATTCTTTTCTTTTGGAGAAATCCAATCTCTGCAAATGACCCCCTTAAGACTCTCAATGACTGTTTGTATAGATTCTGATCTTAAAAAATCACCCAACTTGGGGGCCCGCGTGTGTGTATTATCATGCAGTTAGTTTATTATTGAGCAATAGTCTGTCTGAAAGTGATTTTGAGGATGACTTCATTAGCAGAACTACAGAAAGCTCCCCTTAAGTGATTTGAACAAGGAAATTGAAAGGGAATTTAGGACTTTTATTTAAAAGAGTGCTATCTTGGGCCCCTTTTCTAATGCATTACGCCTCGTTACCTGGGCAGAGATACACACTTGCTTGCCCACATTCTGTCTTCTTTTTGAGTTAGTCCCACGTTTGGAATAGAAGAAAGCTTGGGCTGATGTCCATTCTAAATACTAAGTGCCAGGAACTATGTCAAGTGCTTCTTATATCAAATCCTTGTAACAATTCTGTAAGAAAATATTATGTGCATTTTACAGATGAGGAAAATGAGAGTTGGAGCATTTGAGTAACTTGTCTGAGATAATATAGCTAGTTAAAACAAAGCCCGAAGTCCAGCTCAAGCCTGTTTTTCTCTAAAAGCTGTGTTCTTTCTTCTACAGTGTGCTGCCTCCCAAATATGATACAAAGGAATGGACCAAGAGATCATAACTAATAGATTAATTTTAGTATCACTGAGTGATTATTCCTTTGGATACTTAAGTCTGACATGACAGGCTGGACATTTGTAGGCTTTCCTAACGTGTCTAAGTAAGATATCTTCACCCCAAGAATCAGAAGGCCCTTGCTAATACTGCCATTGTCCCCAGACTACATTATCTTCATCCGGCAGAATGAGACAAAATAGTACCTAAAGCTTTGTGGGATTACCTGTTTACATATCTGTCTCTCCACTAGACTATGAGCTCTTTGAGCACAGGGATCTTGCAAGATCCATTCTATAGGTTTTCATTGGGTAGATATTGCTAGATGGATGAAGAAGTGGATGGACAAATATGAGGTTGAGAGAGACAGGGACTTTGAGAACATCAGAATTTAAGGGATGGGTAGATTAAGAAAAATCAGCAAAGGAGATTAAGATAGAGCAGTCAGGAGAGGAGGAAGGAAACCAAGAGGAAGGTATATCAGCAAAGCCAAAGATAAAGGGAATTTTAAGGAGGGAATGGTAAAAACTGCCAAACACCAAAATAGTGTTAAATAAAGAAAATGAGGATTAAGAAGATTTAGCATTAATGGGATCATTGCTTGGCTTGATAAGAGCAATTTCAGGGAAGATGGAAATGAAACCCAGTTTAGGTTGAAGAACTGGGTAAGTGGAAGCAATAATCATAGACAACTCTCTGATGGAATTATGTGAAGGGAAGGGGAGAGAGGTTCTGTTCTCTTGGGGAGGATTTCAACTTGCAAGACTTGAATATATTTGTGAACTTACTAGAAAAAGCAAAGGGTGAGGGGAGAGGAAGAGAACATGAACTTTGACCCACCTTCTTGGTACCCTGGTATCCTGTTCCCATACTGGCTTCAGGCTCCTGATGATGAGGATCCTCCGCTTGCACATCTGAGGTGTGGCCTTAGAGTGAGTCAGAGGTTTGGGTTTTTGTATAGCCTTCGGAAGACATATAAGGCTTCTGGGCATTTTCACGGTACCTCCTAAAGAAGTATAATTATGATGTATATCCTTGCACTTCAGCAAGAAAAAGAATTCTCATAATACCAATAAAACAAGAGCCAGTGCTCATGGTTGTCATTTTGTAGTGTAAATACCTCTCTCTCCTATGATGAACAGAAAAATTGACAAACTTGTCTTCAGAAGGTGCATCTGAATGTCCTTCTTTTGAACTGTCCACATAAAAGGCGGAGGGGTGGGGGGGTAATTTAATGGTCTGACTAATTGCTTTAATTATTCACTTCTCTAAAAGTACTACTGCAGCTGAGTTACATAACCTCAAATTATCAGGAACTGTGTAGTACTTAACGAAGACCAGGAGCAGAAATTGCCATGTGTAAACACACAGCCCAACAAGTCAGACTGAAACCACAGCTACCGTTGTGGTAAAATCTGTCATCACAACCTCTCTCCCCTTGATTCCTCTACTCCTTGGGACAAAGCCACATCATACAGATCATCTTTCTCCGAACATACTTTGTAATTGCAGACCCCTGAATGCTTTGTATGTGTTTTCCCTTTGTTGAAATAATGTACATCTTTTTAACATTTCAAACTCCTACTCACTCACAAGTCTCTGAGCCCCAGTGCAAAGAATAGAGTTGCTTTACCTCCAGCCCCCTTACATGCCTGGCTTTTCCTAAACATTCCCTGATCTTTACAGGCTCTGTCCCTGCTTTTCTCAGTTAGGGATGACTTTTTGTTTGCCTTTCATCTCTACCTCTTTATGTCTTGGAACCTGAGAACATCAAATCTGACAGAGATTTTAGAGACCATAATTATTCAGATGGGGAAATTGAGTCCTAAAGAAGGAAAGAAGCAGGTAGCCTATAGGAAAACCAGAGTTAGATGGGGAGTGCCAGGAAGAGGTAGTGTGATATAGTGGAATGGTGACAACTTTTGTGTTAATCCAGCCTGGGTTCAAACCCTGGCTCTACCATCAACAAACTGATTTTCTTTTTCATCCTTCCTGAGTATCAGTTGCCTTATCTGTTTTTGTTTTTGTTTTTAAAGAATATCTCTTATGGCTCTTGTGAATACTATCCCAAAAGTGCCTACTTTAGTGCCTGGCATGTGGCAGATGCTCTGTAATTTTATGTACGTATGTGTGTTTAAGAGGCGGTGTGATATAGAGGAAAGAGCCACATAGTAATAATAAAAGAATTTTTACAGTGGACAGACTCAGCTGCCTACCACTTATATGACCTTGGACAAGTCACTGAACTTTTTATATAAAATGGTGGCCTTCGTATCTATTTGTTGAAAAAAATTGTGATAAGCAAACATTTGCATAAAGTACCTGATGTCTGTACATCAATGTATATTAGGCATTCCACAAAGGGTCTCTTAAATTATTAGCATGATTTCTACATCTATGAGCTCATTTAATACAATAATTCTGCAGTATTTCAACTAGATATTATTATGTCTATTTGTCAAGATAGAACTAAGAATATAGGCTGGCAGCGACATTTGAAAATTCTGGATCTTACAGGGACAATTACAGTATGACATACAGCTATAGAAAAACCAAGGAATGGGTGTTGCTCAGAAATCAGGCATGTGTGTGGGTGATCTGGGAGGACTGACTCAGGCATGGCAGAAGGATCATTTGCAAATTTCTAACTGACCCTAAGACAAAAGCCCCAGGTTTGAAGGCTTTCTTGTCTACCTTCTCTCAGACTGAACTGTCACTCTTTTATCTGTACCCTGTCCCACACAGGCCCTCGTTCCCTCATAGGAATTGTGCTTTTTCTGTTTTTTCATCTTCTCCAACTCTCTCCAATTTGATTGTGAACTGCTGGGGCCTTTTATGATTTACATCTTCAGTCATGTTTACAACTATACCCTCAGCACTTAACATAATATTTTGTTAACTATTGCTTCACACAGAGCCTGATGCATAGTAAATGCACAGTGAGTGTTCAGTAAGGGAATGAATGAATGAATAAATCCAATGAAACAATATGTATGAAAGGATTTTGTAAACTGCAAAATGCTGTTTGTAGGAAAGTCAGTATTTACGGTGATCATTACTAAATCCACCAGGAAGCTCCTTTGGACCTTAATCTGTTGTTCAGGCCTCAGTAGTTAAGCATTCAGGGCACAGAATGGCCATGCGGTGAGCCACAGAAGCACAGGCTTAATCAGAAGGGATGCTATAAGGTCATTGCTTCCCCTTCTCTGAAGAGCTCTGGTAAAGATCCCATCTTTCTTGCCACCTGAATCTCCTGTGGGAGTTTCCCGGGAGCATCATGCAGAATACTGGGCCTGCCTGGGAGCCGCTATCCGGTGTGAGACGACAAGTCGGGAAAAGACATGGTTTGTACACATTCCCAGCTGTCATCGAAGCCGCTGCCTTAATGGATTAATTAGCTCTCTGTGTTTTGATATTTATACTGGGTGCTGAGCTGCTTAGCAGATCATAGGCTTCCATGGACATTCAAAGTAGATAGTGGTGGTAATGATAATAAAAATAATAACAGCTAATATTCATGGATAGCCTACTATATGCCAGATAGTGTTTCAAGTGTCTTAAATGGATTATTTTATTCTTTTTTTTTTTTTAGATAATTATTTTTTATTGAAGGGTAGTTGACGCACAGTATTACATTACATTAGTTTCAAGTGTACAACACAGTGATAAAACATTTATATACATAATTCTAGGTTCCAGCTATCACTCTACCAAGCTGTTACAATATCTTGACTATATTCCATATGCTATACATTACATCCCGGTTACTTATTTATTTTACCATTGGAAGTCTGTCCTTTTTTTTTTTTTTTTTTTTTTTTGTGAGGGCATCTCTCATATTTATTGATAAATGGTTGTTAACGACAATAAAATTCTGTATAGGGGAGTCAATGCTCAATGCACAATCATCAATCCACCCCAAGCCTAATTTTCGTCAGTCTCCAATCTTCTGAGGCATAACAAACAAGTTCTTACATGGAGAACAAATTCTTACATAATGAATAAGTTACATAGTGAACAGTACAAGGGCAGTCATCACAGAAACTTTCGGTTTTGCTCATGCATTATGAACTCTAAACAGTCAGTTCAAATATGAATACTCATTTGGTTTTTATACTTGATTTATATGTGGATACCACATTTCTCTCTTTATTATTATTATTTTTAATAAAATGCTGAAGTGGTAGGTAGATACAAGATAAAGGTAGAAAACATAGTTTAGTGTTGTAAGAGAGCAAATGTAGATGATCAGGTGTGTGCCTGTAGACTATGTGTTAATCCAAGCTAGACAAGGGCAATAAAACATCCACGTATGCAGAAGATTTCTCTCAGAACGGGGGGGTGAGGTTCTAAGCCTCACCTCTGTTGATCCCCAATTTCTCACCTGATGACCCCCCTGCGACTGTGCCTGTCTTAGGTTGTTCCTCCCTTGAGGAATCTTACCCGTCTCTGGCTAACCAGTCATCTTCCGGGGCCATACAGGGAAATGTAAAGTTGGTAAGTGAGAGAGAAGCCTTATTGTTTGAAATGGTTAGCTTTTTATTTCTTTGCATAATTATGCCCTGTGGCTTCTATGCCCAGCATTTGTCTTGAGGTATCTCTACCACTTGGAAGAATTATGATACTCAGTAAATTTGATATGAGGCACGAATTCTATTTAAGGGTTGTAATTAGGAAGGAAGAAGAAAAGCTATAGAAGTAGCAGGCAGAAGAAAACAAGGGAAGATTATTTCTTTGACGTATCTTCTTGTAGAGTAACTTCAGCATGTATAGGTTTTAAGCTACTACTTAAATTGCGCACACACATTAACATAATAGGAGTACAGTTACGTAACCAAAGCATATCTGTAATTACCAGCCATCTCCAGTGAAACCAAGAAAACCAGTTAGGCACCTTAGGCATTTGTGAAAACTGATCTATGATATGGTGGATATTGTCCAACTGAACTTGAACAGTCTGAGAGAAATCAGACAAATTAAAACAACCCATTCCTGGGGAATGTTCACATCCCTTATGTTCTTTTAACAGTAAATAGTCTGTGGTTGTAAGATTTTGGAGCGCTACAATTTGCACTTCTCCTAATTCTTGGTTGAGTTCCAACAGTATAGATCCAGTCAAATTTGTTGTTTTACTGTATGCACAGGCCAGCTTAGATATCTCCTTCATTCCCATGGCAAGTCCAGGAACTGGTAGGATGAGTGCATCTACAGCTGTAGCAGTGCGTGGATCTTTGTTGGGGTTTTTTGATGATCATCTTCTGGCATGAGTCTTCCCGAGAGTGCTGATGTTGGAAGTTCTCTTTCATATCCTATCTTAGTTCATTTTTGGGGTAGCCCAATTAGGCTTTGATCTTCTGTATAAACGCAAACAGACCCTTTGCCTACACTTTTATATGCCCTTTATACCCTTGTGTAGAACTCATTGGAGGTTACCACACAGGAACTGCCCTTTTTTGTTTTGTTTTGTTTTGTTTTTGGTATCACTAATCTACACTTACATGACGAATATTATGTTTACTAGGCTCTCCCCTATACCAGGTATCCCCTATAAACCCCTTTACAGTCACTGTCCATCAGCATAGCAAAATGTTGTAGAATCACTACTTGCCTTCTCTGTGTTGTACAGCCCTCCCTTTTCTCCTACCCCCCCATGCATGTTAATCTTAATACCCCCCTACTTCTCCCCCCCCTTATCCCTCCCTACCCACCCATCCTCCCCAGTCCCTTTCCCTTTGGTACCTGTTAGTCCATTCTTGAGTTCTGTGATTCTGCTGCTGTTTTGTTCCTTCAGTTTTTCCTTTGTTCTTATATTCCACAGGTAAGTGAAATCATTTGGTATTTCTCTTTCTCCGCTTGGCTTGTTTCACTGAGCATAATACCCTCCAGCTCCATCCATGTTGCTGCAAATGGTTGGATTTGCTCTTTTCTTATGGCTGAGTAGTATTCCATTGTGTATATGTACCACATCTTCTTTATCCATTCATCCATCGATGGACATTTAGGTTGCTTCCAATTCTTGGCTATTGTAAATAGTGCTGCGATAAACATAGGGGTGCACTGATCTTTCTCATACTTGATTGATGCATTCTTAGGGTAAATTCCTAGGAGTGCAATTCCTGGGTCAAATGGTAAGTCTGTTTTGAGCATTTTGATGTACCTCCATACTGCTTTCCACAATGGTTGAACTAACTTACATTCCCACCAGTAGTGTAGGAGGGTTCCCCTTTCTCCGCAGCCTCGCCAACATTTGTTGTTGTTTGTCTTTTCGATGGCAGCCATCCTTACTGGTGTGAGGTGATACCTCATTGTAGTTTTAATTTGCATTTCTCTGATAATTAGTGATGTGGAGCATCTTTTCATGTGTCTGTTGGCCATCTGTATTTCTTTTTTGGAGAACTGTCTGTTCAGTTCCTCTGCCCATTTTTTAATTGGATTATTTGTTTTTTGTTTGTTGAGGCGTGTGAGCTCTTTATATATTCTGGACGTCAAGCCTTTATCGGATGTGTCATTTTCAAATATATTCTCCCATACTGTAGGGATCCCTTTTGTTCTATTGATGGTGCCTTTTGCTGTACAGAAGCTTTTCAGCTTAATATAGTCCCACTTACTCATTTTTGCTGTTGTTTTCCTTGCCCGGGGAGATATGTTCAAGAAGAGGTCACTCATGTTTCTGTCTAAGAGGTTTTTGCCTATGTTTTCTTCCAAGAGTTTAATGGTTTCATGACTTACATTCAGGTCTTTGATCCATTTGGAGTTTACTTTTGTATATGGGGTTAGAGAATGGTCCAGTTTCATTCTCCTACATGTAGCTGTCCAGTTTTGCCAGCACCACCTGTTGAAGAGACTGTCATTTCGCCATTGTATGTCCATGGCTCCTTTATCAAATATTAATTGACCATATATGTCTGGGTTAATGTCTGGATTCTCTAGTCTGTTCCATTGGTCTGTGGCTCTGCTCTTGTGCCAGTACCAAATTGTCTTGATTACTATGGCTTTATAGTAGAGCTTGAAGTTGGAGAGTGAGATCCCCCCTACTTTATTCTTCTTTCTCAGGATTGCTTTGGCTATTTGGGGTCTTTGGTGTTTCCATATGAATTTTAGAACTCTTTGTTCCAGTTCATTGAAGAATGTTGCTGGTAGTTTCATAGGGATTGCATCAAATCTGTATATTGCTTTGGGCAGGATGGCCATTTTGAGGATATTAATTCTTCCTAGCCACGAGCATGGGATGAGTTTCCATCTGTTAGTGTCCCCTTTAATTTCTCTTAAGAGTGACTTGTAGTTTTCTGAGTATAAGTCTTTCACTTCTTTGTTTAGGTTTATTCCTAGGTATTTTATTTTGTTTGATGCAATTGTGAATGGAGTTGTTTTCCTGATTTCTCTTTCTGTTGGTTCATTGTTAGTATATAGGAAAGCCACAGATTTCTGTGTGTTGATTTTGTATTCTGCAACTTTGCTGTATTCCGATATCAGTTCTAGTAGTTTTGGGGTGGAGTCTTTAGGGTTTTTTATGTACAGTATCATGTCATCTGCAAATAGTGACAGTTTAACTTCTTCTTTACCAATCTGGATTCCTTGTATTTTTTTGTTTTGTCTGATTGCCGTGGCTAGGATCTCCAGTACTATGTTAAATAACAGTGGGGAGAGTGGGCATCCCTGTCTAGTTCCCGATCTCAGAGGAAATGCTTTCAGCTTCTTGCTGTTCAATATAATGTGGGCTGTGGGTTTTTCATAGATGGCCTTTATTATGTTGAGGTACTTGCCCTCTATTCCCATTTTGCTGTGAGTTTTTATCATGAATGAATACTGAACTTTGTCAAATGCTTTTTCAGCATCTATGGAGATGATCATGCGGTTTTTGTCTTTCTTTTTGTTGATGTGGTGGATGATGTTGATGGACTTTCGAATGTTGTACCATCCTTGCATCCTTGGGATGAATCCCACTTGGTCATGGTGTATGATCCTTTTGATGTATTTTTGAATTCGGTTTGCTAATATTTTGTTGAATATTTTTGCATCTACGTTCATCAGGGATATTGGTCTGTAGTTTTCTTTTTTGGTGGGGTCTTTGCCTGGTTTTGGTATTAGGGTGATGTTAGCTTCATAGAATGAGTTTGGGAGTATCCCCTCCTCCTCTATTTTTTGGAAAACTTTAAGGAGAATGGGTATTATGTCTTCCCTGTATGTCTGATAAAATTCCGAGGTAAATCCATCTGGCCCGGGGGTTTTGTTCTTTGGTAGTTTTTTGATTACCGCTTCAATTTCGTTGCTGGTAATTGGTCTGTTTAGATTTTCTGTTTCTTCGTGGGTCAATCTTGGGAGGTTATATTTTTCTAGGAAGTTGTCCATTTCTCCTAGGTTTCCCAGCTTGTTAGCATATAGGTTTTCATAGTATTCTCCAATAATTCTTTGCATTTCCGTGGGGTCCGTCGTGATTTTTCCTTTCTCGTTTCTGATACTGTTGATTTGTGTTGACTCTCTTTTCTTCTTAATAAGTCTGGCTAGAGGCTTATCTATTTTGTTTATTTTCTCGAAGAACCAGCTCTTGGTTTCATTGATTTTTGCTATTGTTTTATTCTTCTCAATTTTATTTATTTCTTCTCTGATCTTTATTATGTCCCTCCTTCTGCTGACCTTAGGCCTCATCTGTTCTTCTTTCTCCAATTTCGATAATTGTGACATTAGACCATTCATTTGGGATTGCTCTTCCTTTTTTAAATATGCCTGGTTTGCTATATACTTTCCTCTTAAGACTGCTTTTGCTGTGTCCCACAGAAGTTGGGGCATAGTGTTGTTGTTGTCATTTGTTTCCATATATTGCTGGATCTCCATTTTGATTTGGTCATTGATCCATTGATTATTTAGGAGCGTGTTGTTAAGCCTCCATGTGTTTGTGAGCCTCTTTGCTTTCTTTGTACAGTTTATTTCTAGTTTTATGCCTTTGTGGTCTGAAAAGTTGGTTGGTAGGATTTCAATCTTTTGGAATTTTCTGAGGCTCTTTTTGTGGCCTAGTATGTGGTCTATTCTGGAGAATGTTCCATGTGCACTTGAGAAGAATGTATATCCTGTTGCTTTTGGATGTAGAGTTCTATAGATGTCTATTAGGTCCATCTGCTCTACTGTGTTGTTCAGTGCTTCCGTGTCCTTACTTATTTTCTGCCCGGTGGATCTATCCTTTGGGGTGAGTGGTGTGTTGAAGTCTCCTAGAATGAATGCATTGCAGTCTATATCACCCTTTAATTCTGTTAGTATTTGTTTCACATATGCTGGTGCTCCTGTGTTGAGAGCATATATATTTAGGATGGTTATATCTTCTTGTTTGACTGAGCCCTTTATCATTATGTAGTGTCCTTCTTTATCTCTTGTTACTTTCTTTGTTTTGAAGTCTATTTTTTCTGATATTAGTACTGCAACCCCTGCTTTCTTCTCACTGTTGTTTGCTTGAAATATGTTTTTCCATCCCTTGACTTTTAGTCTGTACATGTCTTTGGGTTTGAGGTGAGTTTCTTATAAGCAGCATATAGATGGGTCTTGCTTTTTTATCCATTCTGTTACTCTGTGTCTTTTGATTGGTGCATTCAACCCATTAACATTTAGGGTGACTATTGAAAGATATGTACTTATTGCCATTGCAGGCTTTAAATTCGTGGTTACCAAAGGTTCAAGGTTAGCCTCTTTAGTATCTTACTGCCTAACTTAGCTCGCTTATTGAGCTGTTATATACACTGTCTGGAGATTCTTCTCTTCTCTCCCTTCTTATTCCTCCTCCTCGATTCTTCATATGTTGGGTGTTTTGTGCTGTGCTCTTTCTAGGAGTGCTCCCATCTAGAGCAGTCCCTGTAAGATGTTCTGTAGAGGTGGTTTGTGGAAAGCAAATTCTCTCAACTTTTGTTTGTCTGGGAATTGTTTAATCCCACCGTCATATTTGAATGATAGTCGTGCTGGATACAGTATCCTTGGTTCAAGGCCCTTCTGTTTCATTGCATTAAATATATCATGCCATTCTCTTCTGGCCTGTAGGGTTTCTGTTGAGCAATCTGATGTTAGCCTGATGGGTTTCCCTTTATAGATGACCTTTTTCTCTCTAGCTGCCTTTAACACTCTTTCCTTGTCCTTGATCTTTGCCATTTTAATTATTATGTATCTTGGTGTTGTCCTTCTTGGATCCTTTCTGTTGGGGGTTCTGTGTATTTCCGTGGTCTGTTCAATTATTTCGTCCCCCAGTTTGGGGAAGTTTTCAGCAATTATTTTCTAAGATACTTTCCATCTCTTTTCCTCTGTCTTCTTCTTCTGGGACCCCTATAATACGGATATTGTTCCTTTTAGATTGGTCACACAGTTCTCTTAATATTGTTTCATTCTTGGAGATCCTTTTGTCTCTCTCTATGTCAGCTTCTATGCGTTCCTGTTCTCTGATTTCAATTCCATCAATGGCCTCTTGCATTCTATCCATTCTGCTTATAAACCCTTCCAGAGTTTGTTTCATTTCTGCGATCTCCTTTCTGGCATCTGTGATCTCCCTCCGGACTTCATCCCATTTCTCTTGCGTATTTCTCTGCATCTCTGTCAGCATGTTTATGATTTTTATTTTGAATTCTTTGTCAGGAAGACTGGTTAGGTCTGTCTCCTTCTCTGGTGTTGTCTCTGTGGTCTTTGTCTGCCTGTAGCTTTGCCTTTTCTTGGTGATAGGAATAGTTTGCAGAGCTGGGACGAGTGACGGCTGGAAGGACTTCTTTCTTGTTGGTTTGTGGCCCTCCTCTCCTGGGAGAACAGCGACCTCTAGTGGCTTGTGCTGCGCAGCTGCGCGCAGACAGGGTTTCTGCTTCCTGCCCGGCTGCTATAGAGTTAATCTCCGCTGTTGCTGTGGGCGTGGCCTGGTTTGGGCCTCTGCTCCAAAGTGGTGGAGTCGCGTTGGAGCAGGAGCTGCTGGGAGGCTATTTATCTCTGTAAGGGGCCTCCCTGCTCCTTGCAGCCCAGGGGTTAGGGTGCCCAGAGATCCCCGGATTCCCTACCTCTGGATTAAGTGTCCCGCCCTGCCCCTTTAAGACTTCCAAAAAGCACCCGCCAAAACAAAACAACAACCACCAAAAAAAAAAAAAAAATAGAAAAAAATTTTTTAATTAAAAAAAAAAAAAAATTTTTAATTAAAAAAAAAGGTGGTCGCTCGTTTTTCTTTATTCTCCGGTGCCAGCCTCAGGCCTCTGCTCACCGGTCTTGCTGCCCTGTCTCCCTAGTATTGGGGTCCCTATCCCTTTAAGACTACCAAAAAGCGCTTGCCAAAACAAAACAGAAAAAAAAAAAAAAAAATGGTCGCTCGCTTTTCTGGTGTCCTCTTGTGCCCGGCCACCGGTGCCCGCTCACTGTTCTTGCTGCCCTGTTTCCCTAGTATTGGGGTCCCTATCCCTTTAAGACTTCCAAAAAGCGCTCGCCAAAACAAAACAGCAAAAAAGCAAAAAAAAAAAATGGTCGCGCGCTTTTATTATGTCCTCCGGCACCCGGCCTCCAGTGCCCGCTCACTGTTCTTGCTGCCCTGTTTCCCTAGTATTGGGGTCCCTATCCCTTTAGGACTTCCAAAAAGCGCTCACCAAAAAAAAAACAGAAAAAAAAAAAAATGGCCACTCGCTTTTCTTATGTCCTCCAATGCCAGGCCTCCGGTACCCGCTCACTGTTCTTGCTGCCCTGTTTCCCTAGCATCCAGGGCCCCCTGGGCACGTACTGTGTCTGGGCTCTGGCCCGGATGGCTGGGGCTGGGTGTTCGGCAGTCCTGGGCTCCGTCTCCCTCCCGCTCTGCCTGCTCTTCTCCCGCCGGGAGCTGGGGGGAGGGGCGCTCGGCTCCCGCCGGGCCGGGGCTTGTATCTTACCCCCTTCGCAAGGCGCTCGGTTCTCTCAGGTGTGGATGTGGTCTGGATATTGTCCTGTGTCCTCTGGTCTTTATTCTAGGAAGGGTTGTCTTTGTTATATTTTCATAGATATATGTTGTTTTGGGAGGAGATTTCCGCTGCTCTACTCACGCCGCCATCTTCGGCCCCTCTCCGCTATTTTATTCTTATAATAGCTCATAAGGTGTATACTTGTATACTATTATCTCTATAAAATAATATAAGAGGAAACAGTGGCAAAATTATCAAAATCCAGGATGCTTAACTCCAGAATCTGTAATATGAATCAATAATCTTCTCTCCAATATAAAACTGAAGAAACAGAGGTTTAGGTGTTAAGTGACTTGCTTGTAAGCGATTGAACCACCCAAACATTAGTGTGCCCTGGCGCACTCAGTGCTCCTCGGTCCTGCCAAGTGCGGGCCTGGGCACAGGGTCAGGCAGGGCTGTGCGTAAGTAGGCAGCAGGGCCTTATCAATCCAGGTCCTGTCTGACTTCTGTGAGCAAGGCAGGATCCCAGGCCTAAAAGGACTGGGTACTGGAGAGGTCTTAGCCACAAGGACAGAGCAGAGTCCTAATTGTACTGTTTATATAAACAGAAATACCATGACTGTCAATAGATTTAGCCTGGTACTGCTTCCCCCGAGTCCATGAACAAGTAAGTGCTGTTTACATTCTGCTTCCTGTCCCTACCCCCAACAATTCCCCTTTCTGATTCATTAAGGAAAAGGGGAGGGAAATGCACAATTATTGAGTGTGTATTAATTGAGTGCATTTCTAATGTTTAATTTCTGGTTATCTAAACAGTGCTGTGAAATAGTATTATTACTCTCATTTTGAAGAAATTGAGGAGAAATAATGTGCCTCAAATCATGTAGCTGCTAAGTATCTGGGTTGTGATTTTAACCCACATCTATAGTACTTGGTAACATTCAATAAATACTTGTTGAGTGAATGAACGAATGAAACACCAGGGTCATGGATCTTTCACATACATGAGGTTTCTTTTTAGGATGACTTAAGGCTGATTCTTGACACTGGCTGCACATTGGAATACTTACAGAGCTTCTAAAAAATACCAATTGCCTGTCTCCCTTCCACTGAACCAGAAGATATGCTCAGACTTTGTTATTTTTTAAATGTCCCAAACTGTTCTCATGTGTCACCAGGATTGAGAATCCCTGGTCTTGGGAAGACTGGGATTTCTCCCTGATGGACTTAGATGTGCAGAGCTTATGAGAGACGGTCAAGTAGCTCCTGTTCTTAGGGGAAGTGAACTGTCAGTGAGGGACCCAGGCACCTTTGACCCTTGGGTAAGGTTTGTGCCACTCTGACTGCTATTGTCCAGGCCTCTCTTATCAGCCTAGTGGACTTGTAGCTTGCTTGCCAATCTTGCCCTCTGAATATTGTCATCTGCCTAGTCCTGGATTTCCTTCCTTCTTGCTGGTGGCAGCAAAATCCAGCATTGCCAGGAGCCTACTGCGGTGGCTGCCTTAACTTCTCCTTCCTCAACCCTCCCCCAGCCCAGAGTCCTCAGCCTTGAGCTCGCCAATGCCCTTTGGTCCACCTCTACTGATAAACAGCTCTCCCTTGCCCTCCTTTGCTCCCTCTCAGAGAACATGATAGTATTTCTGTGTTTCTCCTTCTTAATCTTCTGTCTGTGACAGAGAAGGATATTGTGAAAATCAATTGTTTGGGTCAAGGAGAAAGTATTGATTTAGCTAACAGTGCTGATGCTCCAAGTGAGTCAGAAGGTGAGAGAGATAAAAATGACTGGCACTTTAGGAGCCCACCCTGCCACTTCCGTGATCTGTGCTTGAGAAATGAGCTCCCAAGAATCTGCCCACCTGTCCAACTCTTGTGGCCTCTTGAGGCTGTCATTTTACAATCAATTCCTCCTGCTCTGCCCCTCCTCTCTGCCACTGGGCATTCCTCCAGAGCTGCAAATGCTGTAGGGTTGACACAAAACACACACACACACACACACACACACACACACACACATGTACACGCACATGCACACACAAAAAACAGACTGGCATCTTCCTAAAAAGGTAGAGAATTATGAAGTATGTTGTTCTGTCCCTGTCTCCATTTCCCATAACAGGTCCTGGCATAGCGCTGGTGTCAATGTGTCTAAGTTGCATGTAGTTAGTTGAACAGTAAGGCATTTCACCAAATGCTTTCACAGCTATTACTTTGCATAGGACCCACAGCAGCCCTAGAAGATAGTGTTCAGGAAATCATGTCCACACTTGACAGGGAACGCTGCTGCTGGGTTTGAGCCCACAACTGCTGACTCTGTAGCAGAATAGTTCTATGTCAACATTCTCCATGATGAAGTAATAAAGCCACCGACTTTTAACACAACTGACTACTCACACCTGCTCACATTGTGTTCTTCTTTGGCTTTAGGAAACCACTTTCTTTCAATCCTCTTTCCAGGTCTCCTTTGAATGGATCCCTTTCATTTCCTTGACCTCTAGACATTGAGGCACCCCAGAGCTTTGTATCTGGCTCTCTTTTCTCAATATTACATCCTTAATGGTTTCACTGGGTCTCATTGTTTAAAATAGCATATTTCAGTTGATGACTCCCAAATTTATGTCTTCACCCAGACCTCATCCCTGAACTGAACTTTTGAACCATACATCCAACTGCTTGTTCAACATCTTGGGCTGGATATCTAATTAGGCATATGAGACACAATCTGACTAAAACCAAACTTGTGACTTGTAATCCCCAAAGGTACTTCTCCCACAGTCTCCGCCATCTCTGTGAACATTAACCCCATCTCTCTCCCTTTCCCCCTGTCATCCTGATTCCTCTCTTTCTTATCTAATGCCCTATCTATCAATGTATCCTAATTGGCTCTCTGATCAAAATATATTCAGATTCTTGATCATCATCATTACTTTCACCTTTGTCTCCAACAACCATGATGTCTCCTCTGGACTCTGGAAACAGCATCCTAACAGGTGGTCCCAATTCTGCCCTAGACCCCTCTGCTTTTCCCTGTATGCACCCAGCACAATTGATTCTACACCTGGAAGCCATAGTGACCCTCTGAAATTAAAGTCATATTCTGACAGTTCTCTGCTCAAAATCCTTCAGTGCCTTCTCATCTCACTTCAGAGAATAAAAAATACAAAGTCTTTACAATGGTCTGGAAGGCTGTACATGAGCTGTCCCTTCCCTCCAGCCACCTCTGAGCTCTTCTTCACCACCCTCTCCCTAGATCACTCTCGCCACACACCGGCCTTGCTCTGCATGCAGTCCCCCATGCAGACTCCTGCTTCAAGATGTTTGCAGTTGTTGGTCTCTACCTAAAATAATCTTCCCAAGGATTCTCATGGCTTACTCCACTTCCTTTATGGCTCTGCCCAAATGTCACCTTAGTAGGAATGCTTTCCCTGCCATCCTTCAGAAGACGGCAACTCCTCACCTTGGTGTTTCTTGCCCCCCTTACTCTGCTTTACATCTCTCCTTCTGGCATTCTGAATATTCTTATTTGCCTTCTGTTAGAGTCTAAGCTCCAGGAGAGCAAGACTTTGTCACTGGTTTGTTCATTGCTGTGTTCCTCGTGCATAAAACAATGCCTAGCACATAATAGGCTCTCAAATAATTGCTGAATTCTTTAATCCAACAAATGTTTGTTGAGTATCTACTATTATAACAACTATTCTTATTTAGAAGGTCACCTATGATTCAGACAGTTTATGAATGAAGTACTTCTCATGTGTTACTGTATTTGTCAGAATAGCCAGAATAGGTAGGTATGAACATCTGCAATTTATGCATGAGTTCAGGTAATGAAAATGGCTTGGTTAATACTATGTAGGAAAATAGTGGCACCCATGACTCTAGAATCTGCATTTTCTAATTCCCATGCCTCCCTACTCTATCCAGATGCCTCCTTTGTGAAATGGTGGGTGATTTAAAATTTATGTGTTGAGAACTTCAATTCCCCAGGCCCTGAGCATGATGCTGGCATCTAAATTTCACGAGCAGAAATCTCTGCCCTCAAGGTGTGCATAGAAGACAGAAAATGCATAAACATATAAGTAAAATAGGGTATGGCTGCTCAATGATAGAGAAAGGCACAAGATATCATGGAAGCTCAAATAAAAGTAACCTAACCCAACCCTGCAGTAGCAAAAAGTGGGCATAGCAGAGAAACAGAAAAGATGAGAAAAGCTTTCTGGAGATGTGTAGGGTCAAGTATTTAAGGATAAATAGCAGTGACACCAAAAAATGGAGTGATGGGGAAATGCTAGCTATGTGCTGCAGTCTAAGACACCAGTAGCTTAAGCCAATAAAATGTGTTTCTCATGTACATCACTGTTCAATGTGCTTCTGTTCAGTGGGTAGCTTTCCTGCATTTAGTGATTTAGGTGACATCCTGAGTTTGTGGGGACTCTGGGCAAATATTTTTTATGGGACTTCTGTCTCCATAAACAAGTTTATTAACAAAAGTACCAAATTAATGTAAAAAATTATAAAAATCACTAGACTATTGAAGTATATTGATCAATTGAAGATTAGAATAATGTGGGAAAAAGAGGTAGGTACTTTTTTGTCTAATTAGTGCATGTGAAGATACTTCATGGTATCTAGGCACCACCTCTTTGTGTTCCTTGTGTCAAATATGTGGCTCTCCTATCTGATTTCATATCTCTAACCTCAAGAAAAAATAGCAACCCTGGTATTACTCACAATGCCATGATTCTTAGGAACATGTTTATATTGAAACAATGCAGACCTTCTGACTCTTCAGTTCCCTAATACCATTTATTCAGTGCTGGTTTCCTCAGTATTCGTAACACTGTTTTCCTCACGAATGATGGCTTTCACAGAATATCTCCAAGGTTGCCTTTGTGCCTTGTTAATGATGACCAAAAATGAAAGTCTTTCTCAGATACGCAGGAACATGTGACCATTAATTCATTTTCTAGTCATGTTGAACTTTTTTTTTTGAAATTTTACACTATAAAATTTTTATTCTCTTGAATCCTTCATTATTCTTGAACTCTTTAAGCCATAATCATTGTGTGCCTAGCATGTGGACCCTTAACTGCGTTCCCTTCTTTAACATACAATCCAAGCAAGGGGAATAGTCTAGGAGCTGTGGGCAGAATGAAAGCAATCATTTCATTAGTGCAAGGAATGTCCATCCTTCAACTAGCACAGCTTAAACACAACCTGAAGGCCCATGAAGACATGGTAGGAAGGGAATGTTGGCATTGTGCAGGTCTCAAAAGTGCCCGGACAAGATGGGTACGGCCACCTTCAGGGCACTGCTGGACAGACACTGGCATGGAGCCCATCTGAGTACCAATGGCAGAAAGTGAACAGAGTGACACTGCCATGGGAACACACGCCCCTGAGTTAGCAGCCCAAACACCAAGGATTAGCCGCGGACAGTCAGTAGCCCAGAGCCTTGAACTTGTCCTGTCATGTGTCCAATGTCAGCACCATTCTGGCAACATGGTATCACAGGGTTCCCTAAAAAATATATCATGCCAGCCTATGGAAACCATCCTTTCCCCAGACTGTGCTTCCAGACCTGGAGAACCCCAATCCCAGGATGACCCTTTAGGCGTAAGTCCCAGAGCTGCTGGCCCATGGTCTGCCGGCCCCTGGTGCATTCCACACATGGGGTAGAGGCGGGAACGGCTCCATCGTTTGTGAGGCCCAGAGCAAAATACAAATGTTAATGTTCAGGAATTCATATCCACATCTGACAGGGAAAGCTGCTGGTGGGTTTGAGCCCACAACTGCTGACTCTATAGCAGTTATGGGCATATTCTATGACAAAAGTGTTCTATGGGCCCCCCTTTTAAAAAACTGATAAGCACTCTAAGATGGCAACAAGAGAGCATTAAACCAAACATGGAGCTCTTATAAGCACCAGGTCCTGTGCAGCTGCCTTGGACACGTGCCCATGGTGCCAGTTCTTGGTAGAGGGTGAGAGGTCACTCCCAGGAGAGGAACATGGGAACTAGCTTAAGCGCAGGACACCCTGCCGGAAGAACGCTGCCAGCCCTTGTTGGTTCCAAACGCTGAGCAAGACCTAGAAAATTTTAAGAAAGGTATTACAACACACAGGGCCTTTTGATGTGGAGGACCCAGACCAGAGCCCCTCTTACCAATTCTAAGAACTCTAATGTTAGTGATTCAAGGGCCCAGGATCCTTCCATCCTGTATATATGCCACCTTCTAGGGCCTTAAGGTCTTCTGTATCCAACTCAAAGGTGAAGTAAAGCATGGAGGGGCTCTAATACATTGTAGGTTTCTATGGGGCAGTCCTGAAAGTAGTATACATTACTTCTACTCACAATCCATTGGCTGTAATGGTCTTGTGATCATTTCTGTTATGGGGACTGGGAAATGAAATGCTGCTTAAGTAGCTGCTTCTTAGTGGTAACTGTATACTGGAGTGGCAGAAGGAGGAACAAGAGCATTCGTTGTAAAGCTAGCCTCTTTGTCTCATATGGAACTGGGGACAGAAAGGCATTCACATGGAAAGGAACAGCATGAGCAAAGACCCTTAGCAATAAATGACATGACATGTGCCGGAAATAAGGACAGGTGTTACTGGAGCTCAATAGATGCAGCCAAGAGTGGCTAAAAACAAGACTGCAGCGATCATTAGGGTCAGGTTGTGGAGTCTATTGAATCTCATCCAAGGAGCCTAAAGCTTATGACAAGGAAAAACGTCACATAGCTAAAGGGTTTTGAGAGGGAGAGTGATACGGTCAGCACTGTGTTTCAGAAAGATCTCTGGCTGTGATGAACGGAGGGCTGCGGTTGGGATCAGGGAATCTTCCATGAGGAAGCCGTTAAAGTGATCCAGATATGAGGTGCTGGGTCAGCCAGGGCTCATTCAGAACATAGAAAGTACATAGGATTTTAAGTGCAGTCTTCGCAGGGAGTGAAGTCAAGGAAGCAGCTGTGGGAGAGCTTCATGGACATGCACAGAAACCACTCGGGGCTGGAGTTTATTAGCCCATAGTGAGCAGTTGGAATTCTGGACACAGGTAAGACTGGCTAAAATACCAATAAGCCCATGGAGACTTGGTATTATGAATGAATGAATAAGTGAATGAATGAAGGAAGATAACATTTGCTTCTTCCTATTTCTGCTAGTCTCTCACATCCAAGTCTGGTTCTCTTAACTGTAAAAATACAAATTAACCTTGGAACCCAATCTCCTTACAAAATAAATTCCAAGTGGATTGATATCTAAGTAAAAAAGGCAAAACGTCAATACTTAAAAAAAAATAGGGTAATATCTTAAAGAACTCAGAATAGAGTTGCATTTCTTAAAACATAAAAAGCAAGCAAAAGCAATAAAAAAGATGGTTGTGATAAATTTAAAACTTCTAACAAGACTCCCAAATAAAGTGAAAACTCAAGTCACAGACTAGTATAAAATAGTTGCAGAACATGTAACTGTCAAAGGATAATATATTATATACACACACTAACATATTTAGAAACTTACAACTCATTTAGAAAAAAGGCAAACGGCCCAACAGAAAAATGGAAAATCAGTAAGAAACAAGCAGTTCACAGAAATGAAGCTTAAGAGTCATTGTGAAAGGTTGTTAAGCTTCAGTAGCCATCAGAGATATGAACCTTAAAACCCACAATTTTGTATCACTCAAATTGACAACAATTGGAAAGGCTTACAATACCAAATATTGGTGAAGACATGGAGTGATGGGAAGTCATCTGCCGTTGGTGGGAGGAGTGTAAATTGGTACAGCCACTTGGTAAAATAATACAGCATTACCTACTGAAGCAGAAGATGCTAATATCTTACTAGCCAACCATTCCATCTTTAGGGAATGTTACACATACACATAAAAGACAGATTTTTTTGTCACAGCAGTACTCACAGTAACAGAAAATTGAAAACCATGGAAGCATAGATCTATTTGATTAGGTCATGCATACAGCATACTATATAGAAGTTAGAATACATAACTACAGTTAAAACTTTCAACACAGCTAAATTCCAAAAACATACCATAAGGGAGAAAAGCATGGTGCAGGATGACAAGTACAATATGATGCCATTTATATGCAGTTTGAAAGCATACAAAAGGATGTTCTGTTTTGCTTATTAAGTATACACATATGTAATAATATCAATTAAAAAAGCATAAGAATTTTCAGGGGAGTGTTTACCTCTGTTATAGAAGTGAGAAGACTTGATTAAAACATGGGGGGTTTAACTAATACCTGTAATGTTCATTTCTTTAAAAAATACGAAGCATATGGCAAATGTTAGGAATTGATCATGTTCCATTCGTTATATTATCTTCTGTACTTTTGATGTATTTGAAAAGTTTTTTAATTAAATATTTAAAAGTTTAAATAAGGAAATTCACCTCATCTGTAAAGCATCAGTCTAAAGTAGAACATGATGAGTGTCCTCCCTTTGGCCCCTTGGGGACATTGTTACTGTTGGACTTACCACACTTTTTAAATTGTTATTGTTAATTTGATCATTGTTGTTTGCCTGTCTGCCTGCTGTGCTGGTCCAGAGGGTTCTTTGAGGGCAAGTGTCTTAACTCATTCGTTTCAGTATCTGCAGCCTAAAACAGAGTTCGTTGAGTGTTAGTAAATGTTGAATGATCAGATGAACCAAACAGTCTAATTCCGAGGAATGACTGCAAACCTCTTTCCTCCTTTGCCTGACTTCTGCTTATATCCTCTGAGCCTCTGAGCCCTCCTCCTCCAGGCTCTCTTCTTCTCTTCATAAGCAGCAACAGTTATTTTAATTGGAAGAAAGTTAGAAAAATATGAGGATGCCTTTAAATATTTCTATAAGAAAATGGCCCTCATGACTGAAAGCCATTAACTGGTTATAAAGTAACTTTTAAAATACAGTTGTTATCTGAAGCAAAGCAATTTTGTCTGTTGCTATTAGCACTTGAGTTTTGAATGCATTAGGATTTATAGCTTCTATCTTTCCAAGAGAGGGAGTTGGATCACCTTGAGACAGAAGTAAACAGTTGGCACTGCTGTGTACTGGACAGATGCCACTGATGGCCAAGGAATTCAATGCATAGGGGGCATCCCACCCTAAGTGCAAAGTGCAATTCTGCCAGCATTGGCCATGTTGGAGGCTTTTTAAGGAATCCTGGGAGGCCAGCTCTCAACAGGAAGACAGAAACAAGGAACAGTGTAAAGAGAAGGGTAATCTAGGCAGATACAACAGGGCCTAATGCCCAGGCTGGCTTTTGTTTTGTTTTGTTTTGTTTTTGTGCTTCCTATTGCAGGACACAAGGGAAGGTTAGCTTCAATTAAAGAGCCAGGGTCAGAGCAGGCATCCACCTGTGAGGGCTCAGTTGGCAAAGAAATAATAACAGTTAATGATTAATGACTCCCAGCTTCCATGTATTTGCAGCGTGGTTTGCTGGATGTTTTATACTTGTATAAATCCCTCACAGTATTCTTTCCATTTCGCTTATGAAGAATAAGATTCAGGGAGGTTAAAAGTCCTTCTGAGGGTCACACAGCCAGAGGCAAAGCCAACATTTAAATCTAAGACTGACTGGCTCCCTGTTTTTTTTCTATTTTGCCAAGTTAAACAAACTGGCATGCAAAGCTATCTACTAAGAGATGGCCTATGAAGAAGAGCCATTGCAAGGCAGGGAGCAGACAGGGAAAACCTTCTCTGCACTGGTGCCAGGCCCTGGCCGCATCCGTCAGCCCATCTGTCTCACCAGTATTCCGGGAATGAAGTCAGCAGATGTATACAGGCAAGATTTGGGTTCAAAGCCCAACTGTAGAATTACCTCTACATAGTGACCCCTTAGCAAAAATGGTGTAACTGCGGTTAAAAATACTTAAGTGGCTTTGATATCGCTCCTAACTGAAATGTTATTCTGTCAAGGGCACCAGGGCAAGGGGAGAACCATGGATGGGGACATTCATTCTGCTGAGGACCTCTGGGAAGCCTGGAAAAATAGGAAGGATGTGTACCAAGTCTAAAGTGTGAGTAGGGCTACAGACAGGCAGTGTAACACAGGGAAACACAGGCCTGATCCTGACTTCTCACTTCTGTCCTTGATAGCCGTGTGCCCTTGTATATGCCACTTAACCACTCTGAGCCCTGTTTTCCTTACTTTTAAAATGAAGGTAACAACAGCAGATATCATGTACTGAATGTTACATGTACATTACCTGATGTAAAACTCACTAACCTCTTGAGGTCCATGCTACTTTTATGCTCTAAGATTCCTTTACCTTCCATATCTGCGGTGCACTAATCTCCAGGGCAACAATAGTTGCCACTGTCCAGGAGAAATGGGATTAGAGGAAAGGTGGGGCCAGGGTGAGTGGTCAGAGAAAAATAAGACAGCTTGTGGCATCAGACAGACATTGAATGTCAACATAAGTTTACCTACTACTCACAGAAATGCATGCCTCTGCTGTGTCACCCAGATCTTTGGAGCAGTGGCTTAGGAACAAGAACCATATATTATAGTCACTAATAATAAACTCGTACTTTCATGTTGCACTTTTCATATGGTTTCCCATTTAATCTTGAAAACTTTTAAGGCAACATGGAAGAAACACAAAAATGCAGCTGTGTGCTCTTAGGCTGTCACTGCCCCCTCTCTGAACCTCTGAATAGTGCCTGACAAATAAAAATGCAATAGTATTCAATAAATGTTTGTTGAATGTAATAGCATAAAATTCACAGAGATGCTATTGGAATCAAATTGGATAATAAGTAGAAAAGTGCCACCTAAACTGTATTTTGCTCATAAATTATGTGTCAAATTGTCTTTCATCTGGGATTGTAATTTATGTCTAGAAGGATCTTTTCTGCGATGAGGGAACCTGGTATAGGAAGCAGTTTCACTATGATCTTGACAAGTTTTCAAATATGCTGGGGTTCAGGGCTGGGCTTGAGTCCCGAAGGGCAGGGGAAGTAGTGGCAGGGAAAGGGAATTGAGGTGCAGTTAGGGAACTGAGGCATACATCCAGTTAAGGGGCACAGTATAGAGCTGGAAGCACACTGCTTAGGGCAGCAAGACCAATTACTGAGTTACCGTTTGTTTTCTGAAGATCCCTGGTCTGTCTTTCCAAGTTTTGGCCACCAGTCAAAGGTTTTTGTGATATATCAGCAGTTCATCTGAGGCTCAATTCTCAGCTCACCTCCCTGCATAGGGCTGCTCTTTGTCTGGACTACGCTGGATTTTGGAAATGCCAAGCACATTGTTCCTGCTCTAAGCCAAGTCCCGGTCAGCAGCCTGTCTCTCTGGAAGGTGTCTACAGCACAGACTAAATTTATGATTCCTCTTTGGGGATCTTAAATAGTACATGGTGGCCTTTCGTGTAGCCATACAGCATTATTAATACATCCTCAGAGGTTATGATCAGATGGATGGAAGTCTGTGAGCTAAAAGAACAGAAACTCACCTTTGCTAAGGGTCTGCTGGGTCCCAGCCACCCTGCTTGGTGTCTCCCATCCTCGGCAGGTATTTGCTGCATTGGCTGTCTGCCCAGCCCCTTTTGAATACTCTTTTCCATGAGTCCTTCCATCTCACGGTAGAAGTTAGAAAAGTCCCCTCCCCAGCCTCTCCCAGTTAGGGCCCTGGTATGTGACCTCAGTGCCACAAATCAGAATAAATCAGTAGCAGGGTGAGCAGCTGTGAGGCCTGGGCAGTAGAGGCACCTTGAGTTCCTGACCCAGGAAAGTCCTTACTGCTGGCCACAAAGTAATTGCAATCAAGTTGAATTGGTGGCACATGAGTGGCAACCACGCTAAGTGCAGCATCTGGTGTTAGTGGTGGCGGTGGTAGCTCTGGTTTTTCCTATCAGACTAGTACTGCAGTATGGCTTTGGGCTTGGAACTTACCTCAAACCTAGTTTTCTGGGGCTTCAACTCATTCTGTGAGCTACCAGGATTTCTTTAGTAATTGCCTGTAATGCTTCATTAGCTAGTCAGTTTCTGCTGCTGGCAAGTAAAAACTCAAGCCCACCCATTATCTCAGCTGCTCCCCACACGTCCTGGCAGGGATGCATTGCCAGCCCTTCTTTCGCACGTAGAAACAGTCTCAGAAGTTAAAGAACTCACCGAAGGCTCCAGAGTGAGGAGCCCCTCCCCTTCCCTCCAGGGCACGCAGCTCCGCCTCAGTGCTCCCTCACCCTCTACTCAGAAGCTGGAGGGCGCTGGGGTGTGGGAGAGAGGCCATGGGCAGGAGGGGAGCACGCTCTCTTTGTCACTACAACTGCCTTGTGTGTTTTCCAACAACACTAACATTTCCTCCCCTTATTCATCTTCTTTCCCTTGAACTCTGACTCCAACTACCCCTGAAAATTCGTTACTGTACTGACCACCCTATTTAATTAGCTCCTCCCTGTTCCTTCCACCTCTGTCACTATCACTCTCCTTTACTTCCCCATGTCTGATACTATCTTGCTTATTTTCTTTGTCACTTGATTGTCTTCCACTTCCCACCAAAATGTAAGCTTCATTAAAGCAAAGTCTTTTCTTCCCAAGCATGTATCCTCAGTGCCTAGGAAAGTGGCTGGCAGTTAGTAGATGCTCAATAAATATTTGCTGAATGATTGAACAAACGAGCAAACAAATGGCTAAACACGTGTTGTTCACTCACAATAGTTTCCTGAAGAAGCTGTGCCCTTATTCCAGTGATACTATTAGTGCCTTCTGAACTTTCATTGAAAAATTTTATCTTGAGTAATGACCTTTGCAATCAATTTTCAAGCTATATAGTAGAAAGAACTGGGCTTTGAAATTAGATAAAACCTACTCTCAAGTCTAGATTACCCCATTTTTTAGTTATGTGACTTTGGGCAATTTATGTAGCTTCTCTGAGCTGTTCTCAGAGTTTTCTCATCTTTGAAGCAGAGACAATTCTTCCTTCATAAGGCCATCGTAGGGGTGAATGCAGCAGTGTTCCTCCTCAACCCTTCATATTAGCCTGTCCTACTTGTTCAAAAATACTGACCACAGTTGAGAGAAGTTGGTCTACTGTGTTTTTCCATAAGAGGCCTGGGTAATTAAACACAGTAGCTTTCCCTTCAGCTGACTTGGTATGTGGTTAGTCTAGTTGCTTTTGCACCCCAAAGACTCTAACCAGAGAAGCCTTCTTCTCAGATGTGGAGAGGCAGTGCCACTCACAGCAGTCCTTACTTCTGATGCTTCTGCTGCCTGCACCCGTCCACGCTGACCACTTATCTCTCCGAAAGCCTGGAGTAAACAGGGCCGCTGAGCCTTGTGTCGGCTTGGGAACTGATGTCGGTGCTACTTTGGTCTACATACTTTGTGCTCTGGACCGAACCTTTCTTCAATCTCTAAAATGAGAGATTTGGAACAGATAACTTGTAAAATGTCTCCAAATCTTACATGATAAGACTTTGTTTAGACATTTTTGTCTGGATTTTTGAGGCTCCTGAGCAAAAGCTGTTGGACAATGTTATGCTGTGGCCAAAGTACCAATACGCAGTGAGAGGGACTTAAATCCGGGGTAGGTGGGCTGAGGTAAGACAGAGGAAGAGTGGGAAGGACCCTCAGCACAAAAGCAATATAAAGGAAACAGCAAGATAGGCCAGACTGTAAAGCTGTGTCCAAAGGATAGAGTATGTGGGCAGCACTGGTTTGTCCTAGCCAGTAGTCCAGAAGGTGAGCTGGGAACCCTGAGACACGTCCTGATGAATCCTCCCTGAGCTCGTTTGGCTCAGGCTGGCTGCTCCTGCAGGCCCTAAAGCTTCCTCATGCCCTGGTTTCCAGCACAGCACTCTGAAAGCAAACCCTCAGACAGTATTTGTGTTGTACCCACTGCCCTGGGCACTCTGAGGAACACTGAGGGTACAGCAAGGGGTCAAAATGTAGCCCCATCCACAGGAAGCTTAGAGTGCTTACAAATACTTAGATTTGACTAGCTGGGGGTCTTGGGCAAGTTACCTCATTTCCCTATGCCTCTGTTTCTGCATTTATTAAAATAGGGACAGTAAAGTTCCTTATCTCCAGGGTCGTTGTCAGAATTACATATGTAACCAAATATGTTGATATAATATACCAAAGTCAGACTGTATAAATAGAAGCAGTTTTACTTTTATCTCCTATCACTACTTCAAACCTATTCAGAGGGACAGTCCTTCTCCTGCCCTGGATGAATATTCCCCTTTCAGGTAATAGAAAGCCCTTCAGTCATTTTAATTATAAAGAGCACAGCCTCAGTTCAGTAATTAAAAATGCCTAATCCCAGATAATAATGAAAACTCTGAATTTGATGTAATGCCCCCATCTTCCCTTATACCTCCACTCCCCACCTGCCCCCCAGCCAAGGTTGAAGTGGGAGAGGGGAAGGCATGTGAAGGGAACAGAAGGCTCTCACTTGCCTGGCACCTACCTGTCAGCTGACTTGGGGCTCTGTACTGGCCGAGGTTTGCTGCTGGTTCCCTTGCCCAGGTGCTTTCACGGTTTCTTCGGAGGCTCCTCTGCTTGACAGCAGCCGCCACTGGGAAAGGCCTACTGTTCCCCGCAGTTGCCTTCTTGGCTCCTGCTTTTCTGGTGGTCTGCTGTCTATACAGATCGCACAGAAGTCAGTATGGCCTCCAACTGATTCTTTCCACCGTCTGCTCAGCATCCTTTGCCCTGCAAGCTGAGGATGATGGGCCAATCTCCGAGCAGCTACTTCTGCACTGTTTCCAGCCTCCTGCTCACTAGATTTCTCAGTAAGGAGGCAGAATCAGCCCGCCGTGCCCCTCTCTCCCTATGTAGAGATGAGGGGACAAGTACCTCTGGTCCCTCCTCTGGGGACATGGCATGTGGAACTCTAGGCATCAAAAATCACCCTCACAAAAGCCTGTCTTTAATTTCCAACCCTCTTTTCCTTTGCATCCTTGAAGGGAGTGAAGTGTTTCAAGAGTCTTGTAATTGGTTTCCAGATAAATACTTGGAAATTCTGTATAAACTGACACTTCTTTGGGCATTCCAAGCAAGGCATTCCTCACTTCCTGGTGCCTCAGATGAAACATGCACTTTAACATCCTGTAACACAGAGTGAGTGCCCAGTATACGTTAGTGTAATTATTCTGCCATCCCTTTTTATCATCCCAAATAGGCATCCCTTTAATTTTCTTCTACTGTCCTTTTATGCATCTATCTCTTACATCAATGACAAGCATTGCAACAGTGCCTTCCCTTTCTTTAGCTGCCCTTCCTTGCTCACACATACCGAGTGTCCGGGAACTCTCATTGAACTAAAGGCCATGTGACATAAGAGAGTGAATACTGTCATTATGCTTCCTCAGAAAAGTCATTGCCTCACCTTTGCTTTTTCAGACATACTTCTTTGTAATCGGTGAATCAAAAAATGCAAGAGAATAAAAAGTAGATGATGTAAACTTCAGAAAACGGTGGCCTGGAGATGGATGAAGGCTTAATTAGAACAGCTCCCCATTAGCAGGGCAGGAGGGTGTGACAGAGTTCAGGGAACAGAAGAAACACTGGGTTTTTCAGAAGAAATCTGAAAGCAGATGGCAAGTGGATGCATCAGCGGAGAGCCGCAGAGCCCCCCTCAGCGTGGCCGTGCTCAGCAAGGGCAGCAGGGGCGGGCGGGCTGGCGCGGGGACTCGGGGAAGGGAAGGCGGCCGGGCTGGCGGAGGGGGCCAGGGGAGCAGGAGCAGAGGCAGGGCAGGAGGGGCCAGCCAGCGAGCCAAGGCCAGGGCGAGAGGGCGGTCAGGGCGCTCCCGGCCCCCCTTGGGCTTTGCCTTGCTCTGGGCCATAGCAAGTCTTCTGCCCTCTCTAGGCTTCTTTTTCTACATTTGTAAGTCAAAGAGATGATCCAGATGTTCTCCAAGGACCTGTTTCTCTGCCTTTGGGAAAAATCATTTTGCTTTTGTGGGTGGATGCTAAGAAAGTTATTTTTCCATTTTCACATCAGTATGTTTGTAATGCCTGATTTGCCTGGATTTATCAGGTCTCTTTTTTTTTATTTGAAGAAAGAGAGGAAGGAGAAGAAGGAGAAAGGGAGGAGGAGGAGGAGGAGAAGGGCGGAAGGAAAGGAAGGTAGGGGGGAGGAAGAAGGGAGGGTCTAAAGGACAATCGGCCATTCACACTTCAGGGTGAGATCACATCAGATTGTTTTCCTGTCACTCCCTCGCCCTGAGGTCAGTGACACGGAGGGACTGAACTGTCTGATTAGAGGGGAGATCCTCCAAGGCAGTTTGGGAATGTGCTACTCTGAAGAATGGGAAAGGCTTTGGTGAGTTAATGCAGTGGGCAGCTTAGGACACTCTTCATTTATTCTTTCTTTGTACAAACCTGTTTAAGCACTTAAAGTGCTGAGAGTTCAGTTGAGAGCAGAAGAACGGCAGAGGATCAAACAGCTGAAAAGCATGCGGAATTTAATGTGATCAAAGAGGAATAAAGGCCCAAAAGTGTGATTAAAGGGAAAAGGAAATGCTGCCTTCTCCCATTTCCTCCTCCACCCTCCATTCATTCATCCTGCAAATATTTATTGAGACCCTACCATATAAGCACAGGGCTAAAGATAAAGCATGGAGTAAGAGGAAATGCCTGCCCCTGGGGAGCCCGCATTCTAGCAGAAGAGACACACATGAAGCCACTAAGCACAATTAACAACGTGGTGAAAGAGAAGCACCACGTGTAAGAAACACACAGCAGGGGAGACGTGACCTAGCCTGGAGCATCAGGACAGGCTTTTCTGAGAAAGTGCCATTGAGCTGAGTTCTGAAGGATGAGGATGAATTAACAGGATGGGAGGGAGAGGGAGAGAAGTGGGCAGAGCAGGTGCTGCCAGGGAACAGAGACACACGTCCCAGGGGGAGGGAAAGGAGCACGGTGGGGCAGAGGGGTTGAAACCAAGGCCGGAGTGAAGCCGTGTTCCTGGAGGAGCTGGGGGGGGGGCTCAGGTGAGGAGGTACAGAAGCCGTCCGCAGGGTTCATCTGTGCACTTGGGACCCAGTGTTGGCCTATCCCCTCCCCGTGGTGCTCTCACCGATGAGAGATTCTCCACAGAGACTGACTTCGTTACCTGTCCAGGTTGCTGTCCTGACTTCCCCTGCCCTGGGGCTATCTGATCTTCCCCCTGCTCCTCTCCTCCTGCTGTAACATCAGCTGGTAAGTCTGTGTTTCCCCCTTCAACGGTGAGTCCTAGCGGATGGACTGGGCATCACTTCTCTCTGGCACCCAGTGCTTACAGTAGGAACCCAACACAGCGTGGACAACTTTCTGACTGCTGATATAAAATTTGGCCGTAGAAAGACTTTCAGGCTTTGTCTTGTTCAGTCTCTTCACTTTACCAATGAAGAAACAGGCAGAAAGAGCCGAAGTAAATCACTCAAGGTCTTGTACCCGAGAGGTGGCAAAGCCAGAATCAGAACCCCAGTCGCCTTTCGCTGTTGTTCTACCATATCCTGACCTACTGATCAGGCTGTCACTAAGTAATGTAAACATCTTCTGTAACTGGTGTGCACAGACATCAAAAAATGATTTATTTATCCATCTATCCATGCATAGAGCAAACATTTACTGAATGCCTCCTATGGGTCAGACCTATGCCCTAGGCTGAGACTTCAAAGTCCAGGAGCACAAAGTATTCACAGTGTGGTCACGCCTCAAGTGAGCTCACATGCATAAAGCCATCAGACAATCATAATGATGGAAGAAATGACTTCCGAGACGTGGGAGAATGAGAAGCGGTCATGGAAGAGGTCAGGCTTGACCTCAAAATGGAGGACTCAATTTTAATAGGGAAGAGAATGATGTTTCCAATGAATAGACCTGCCTGAACAGAAGTTCAGGGAAAGGGTATCTTTTCATATGTTCAGGGTTATGAGAACAGTTAGCTAACATTTATTGAGCACTTACTGTATGCCAGGCACTATTCTAAGAACTTTATGTGTATTAACCCACTGAATTCTCACAATCTCTATTTTCCAAATGAGGAAACTAAGGCATAAAGAGGTTAAGAAACTTCCCAAGATCACACAGGTAATTACTGGTAGAGAAAGGGTTTGAACTAAGCAGACTAGCTCCAGAGCTCTTGA
The DNA here is from genome assembly GCF_030020395.1 of Manis pentadactyla. Classification (NCBI taxonomy): domain Eukaryota; kingdom Metazoa; phylum Chordata; class Mammalia; order Pholidota; family Manidae; genus Manis; species Manis pentadactyla. The sequence goes on along the minus strand of NC_080022.1, from coordinate 38,694,320 downwards.
TCTTAATACTCTGCACTGCTAATTCAGCTTTGCCTCTTGATAGGAAGGGTCATGTGATACATGTTGGAAACACTTGGCAACATGAGTTGTACCAGATTTGGAAAAAGAAAGCTGTTGGGGTTTTTGACCATTAGCTGAGTATTTACTAGAACAAGACTGAGCTCTCTCCTACAGTAACTCACTCTTACTTACTGCTCACAACCATGAAGTAAATAATACTCTCATTTGTGTGGTGTGGATCTAAGGCCTGGAGGAATTCCATAGCATGCTTAAGGCCTAAGGGAGGGGCTTGCGTGCCCACCTCAGGTGTTTTCGTGTGCATAAAAATGCTTGAGCTGTTGTGTGTCTGAAATGTAGCATGAGTCCAGGATCTCAGCGTGAGATAGAGTTGGGGTCAGATCCTGGCCCTTTTACTTCCCATATGTGTCATAAAACCTCTCTGGGCCTCAGTTTCTTTACCTATAGAATGGTGATAATAATTCCCCATGTTCTAAGATCACTGTGAGGAAAGTAAGTTGTATGCATAGATGGGATCTTGGATCCCTGATTATTATTACTAAAAACCAAGGTTCAGGCCTAATTTTTTTTTTAATTGCCAAGTGATCATTCTCCTGTGAGCTTCTAAGGGTTTTTCACTTGGAGCATGGATAATGTGGAAGGGTCACAGGTAGTCTACCATGCCTCTCTGCTGTCCAGGCAGGAAAATATGGAAAACAGAGGGTCATTTGGATGCAGTTATCACACAGTCTCCATGACTGCCACCACCAGGGGCTTCTCCACCTGAGATCTGAGTGTTCTGCACTTGATTTGCCTAGTTTAGTCCTGGACATCTGTGGACGCATTGTGCCCTAAGAGAAGGGATGACAGTGCCACCCGTTAGAAACCATACCAGGCAGAACCCAGTGAATTTCTCTGTGGCTGTTTCCCTTATAAAAGAAGTGCTGCCTGGACCAGCACATGCTTGGGATGAGATTTTAAGGCCCTCTTCTAATTCAGAGATGAACCCTGCTCCTAAAACTCCTTGATGGAAAGCATTAGACTTTAGTAGAAAGAGATGAAATTAATTAGGTCATGAATTATTGTCATGTGTAGCTTTACTCCCTTATCCTGCTTCCCCCATATGTAGCACTTAGTGTGGTTTATCTTGGTATGAGTCAATTTCTGAACCATCCACAGGAATATATTTGAGTAACTATAAGGGGAAGGACAGGAGAGTATTAGATCCCCTGGGTGTGGGGGACTGAGGAGGTTGTAAAAAAGGCAGGCTGAGCAAGGAGCAGCATGTCGTAGCAGAATGAGGTCTGAGGTGTGGGGATGCCTGGTGCTCTAAATCTGGCTCTCGGTTACTACTTGAGTAATTTGAGGTTAGTGCCTTCACTTCATCTCTGAGCCTTAGTTTCCACATCTGTAAAATTGTGTGAACTTATAACATTTCTAAGAATTCTTCCCTCTGACAGCCTCTGAGGCTGAAGTATACTCTGAAGACTTCACAGTTTTGCTTAGACCTTGCCCGGCTTCTATCTAGCTACACTAAATCTTCAAGTAGCATATGAGTGAATTGACCAGTGATGGCTGGATGGCTGATGTCTGGGTGAATGGATGGATGGATGGATGGACGGACGGACGGATGGACGGACAGACCGATGGACAGACAGACGGATGGATAGACGGATGAAAGTTAAACTTCTATCTCATTTTCAGATCTCAACTTAAGTATCATCTCCCCTGTGAAGACTTTAGTGATCCCATCGTAACCCCTGGGCTAACTTAGCTGCCCCTCTTTCCTCTGTGTTCCCAGCTGGCCACCCCATCTGCCATGAGCTGCCCTTCATTCTGGCTGTTACCTCGACTGCTTCTACCTGCACACTGTGAGCCCACTAAGGCAGGCCAGTGCCTTCTTTGCCTTCATATCCTCAGTGACTACCATAGGGCTTCGCATATAGGATTGTGCAGGCAGGAGCTATTGAATGTTACTTCCCATCCTGGCCAGGAGACTAAGCTTGATGCCATCCAATTCTTCTAGCCCTGGATACTGTTGTTCCATTGGTCTCTGCCTCTGAATAGCTTATGAACCCGGGAAACCTTCTCTGACCCTCATCCCACCCTCCTCCAGTGTTAACCATAAACACACACACGCACATGAGCCGAGCCAGGCTCCTGTAACCCTTTGTACTCTCTGTCATTTCGGCTATAATCATGTGGTGCTGCCTGTTTCCAGCTCTGTCCCAACTAGCCTGAGAGCTGCTCTAGGCTACCCTGGGCAGGGACCGTGTCTTACTCATGTAGCTTTGGCACATAGCGCAGTGCCTGGAACAGAGTATGTTGAGTAAATCTCCCTGACGAGCCTTGAAGCAAGCTGCAGTGGGAGTGCAGTGGGGGCACGAGGGCCCACGAGAGTCAAGCTGCTCCGTCACTGAAATGCCTTTAAGTAGCCGCTTCTGTCCTGAGGAGGCAGGTGCTCATCACCGTTCTCTGAGCAGCCCAGAGTGTCTCTCTTTGACATCATCCTGTGAACTTCATTCTGGGGAACAAAAGCATAGATAACTGAAGCTGCTGGCAACATTGATAAAACAAGACGATATTTTGCTTGTCGGTCTGTATAATCTTTGGTTTATTTATTGTTTGGTTCCCCTAACACATACATACACATGAGGATGTAAGCTCTCTGAGAGCAGGGGTCTCGTCAGTCTTGTTTGCCATCAACTCCCCAGCAGCACACAGGGTTTTGTGCACACAGTACACAATATGTATGGCTTTGTTGACTGTGCAGAGTAAAGGCAGGGCTCATAAAATTCCATGGAACAGTGAGACTGGCTGCCTTGTTCCTACATGTTTCTCCATATGCAGAGGAATAGCTAAGATAAAAAGGAAGAGGTGATGCTTAGATGATTGGTTTAAAATAAAAGGATTATAACATCCAGATAAAATCTCTAATAGAAACAGTCAAAGTCAACACCATCTAATGGCCAGGTATGTGGTATATAAGCACTTTATACATGTAATGATAGCCTTACAAAAGCCCGGCCAGTGAGTTACTATTCTCCCTGTTTTACCCATATGTAAAGTGAGGCAGAAAGAAGTCAAATAATTTGTTCAATGTTGCACAGCAGTTAGAAAATGATGGAGCTGGAATTCAAAGCTGAGTTGAATACAACCCTTCATTTTTTTCTCACCACTCTTCTACCCCCTCCCTGCCCACCAAATGTTATTTATTGAGTCTGTGTCTCAGGCTTTAGTCTAAATTCTGGGAATACAGCACTGAATTGGGACACAGCTTCCAGTATAAGAGGAAGATTTAGGAATTTTGGGGAGTCAGCAGACTTTTGTTGAACACCTATTTATATGTCCAACAGTATTCTAGGCTCTTTGTCTAAATTGTCTTATTTAATCCTCACAATAGTCCTTTAATATTCTTATCATTTTCCATGCAATTGATGAGGAACCTAAGGATTTGAGAGATCAAGTCATGTGCCCAGAGTCACTCAGCTAGTGAGCTATGAATCCAAAATTCAAATCCAGATCAGTCTGGCTCTAAGACATGTTTGTTCATCATGCCAGAGGCCCCCTGTCCCTTATTACAACTGATTTTCGCTATCTGACTCCAATAAGACCATTGAAGGAACGGGAATGTTTCTGCAATGAACCTCTCAATAGGCCTACATCTCTTGCTAAGGCAGCGCCTCAGTATCTTTTTTCCTGCTTTCCCCCTGCTTTACAAAGACCTGTTTTACCCTTGCAAAGGGCAAGGGATATATCACCCTTGGAGTTTATAATGGCAAGTGTCAGGTTTCTCTGTGTGAGTATGTCTATGATTGCTAAGTTTAGAAACATGCCTCATCAGTTTTACAGAACAGTGATCTGCTTATCTGCAGAGGTCCCAAGCAGAGATCTGCAGAGACAAAATAAAGTATTGGAGAGTGGGCTGCAGTCAGACCCAGAGGCCTGGGCCCTTCTGGCCACTCCCTGCTTCTCCTCCTAAAGGGTTCTGACATTGTAGGATAGATATAACTTGCTTTTTAGAATCAGATCCTACTTCAAATCCCCATTCTGCTATCTCCTGGATGTATGACTTTGGGCAAGTGAATTTGGATGGATAAAGCCACCCACATATTGTATGAAAATGAAATGAGATAACATGAACATATCCAGTGGTGTGTGTTTCAGCATCCTGTTAATACAACTGAGATCAAATGAACATTATTAGTTACATTTCTGTAGTCCTGTGTCCCTACCTGTTCTAGCAGGAAATCCAGGTTTTTATAATGTTCCTCTCCCTTAAGTAGTTCCTGGAATCTTCAAGTACTCTGAAAAGTGTTTGTATACTACTCCTGGCTATCATTTGCCACCCACAAGCTGAGCTGGGGCTTCATAACCCTAGGTCTCAGTCTAGCTGGGAGATGCTTTCTTCCAGGCTGGAATTTTTTTCCTTTGAATATTGTGTTCATCATTGCCTTTATCTTTAGAGCTGGAAATCTATGACCTATTGAAATTAAAGTGAAATGCCAATCCTGTATCCCAATGCCAAAAATTAACTCACCACAGAATAAAGCTCCTGTGAAGCACCCTCTTTGTTATGCTCGCTTCAGGAATATCCTCCAGCAAGTCTTGGACTCCAAAGTGTTATGAATTTAGTGATCCACCCCTTTTGATTCACACACGCAGAGCTGTTAATCCAGGTCATGTACTCTGGCTACCAAAGTAATCGGATATTGGCTGTGCTGGGAGCCACCACTGCTGTCTGACGTTCAGGGTCCCTGGCTGCTTTGCACTGCTGAGCTCTTCCTTCACTTCAAACAAGTTCTCTCTGAAACCTTCTATTGATCCTCTAGTTGCTTCACCAGCCTCCGTCCTTCTCTTTCCCCTTTCTCTCCCTTTCTCCTCCCCTACCCCATATACATGCACCTGTCTCAATTTAGCAAATATGTCTGTGCTTCTGTCCGAACCCCTGAAAAAGGATTAAATCTTAAGTTTTGGTTTTCATTTGCCAGCCTCAAAAGTTCTGTGTAACTCTGACCACACTTATCCCTTATTGATTTCGAAGGTGGACATGACAGCTGTATCCCGGACTTGGAATAACCAAGGATTAAGAGCCATGTGACCTTTTGAGTGGCTGCCTTCTATTCCAAAGTGTATAGCTGCTGTGCAGACATTGGCTATAACTATTGGGGATGGGGGACGGGGCAAGTTTCACAGCCTCAGGAATCACAAGCACCTTCTTCCAGGTCAGGTCCCACCAAGCCTAGCAGCTCACATGGGTAAGTACCTGCCCAGGGCCTGTCCCCTAGGAGGCATTTAATAAGTGCAAACCACTGTCATTCCCCTAAAAGCTACTTGGGGGCTCCAGTAACTTCCATTCTTTTAACTGAGCTAGAGATGGAGAAAGGATATCTCTCTGGACTGTTCACTACCCCTTATTAACTGTGCACGTTGGGTACATCACTTGACCTCTGATTGTCACTTCCCTCAAGCCTTGAATGGGGGCTGGCAGTCCCCATCCTGCTTGCCTCACAGAGACATTGTGATCCTCCAGGAGTGAGCTTAGACAACTATAGAGGGTCTAGGACAGGGTTTCCCCATCTCAGCACTGCTGACCTTCTGTGCTGGGCAGTGTTTGGTGAGAGGAGCTGTTCTGTGCATTATAGGTTGAGTAGCATCACAACCTTTCACTAGATGCCTTTCCCTTAGCACCTCCCTCCCCGCAACCCAGTGGGACAACTAGAAAATTTGCCACATATTGTCAAATGTCCCTGGGGGTTACATTTATCCCTGGTGAGAAACACTGGTCAAGGGGATTAATATTAATGGTGGTGGTGTTGAAATCAAATCCAAAGCAGAGTGCCCCCGGAAGACTTAGAGCTGATTTAAGGGCACAGTGGGGGCCCCTTCTTGTCTAAATCAAAGGGAGGGACAAGCCAGAAAGTTACAGAAGCTGGTTTGCCTGCCTTTAGCCCCATCACCAAGGCATTCTGTTGAGTCAGGGGTAGAAAAATGGTTGAAGGGCAGACAGTGCTCAGCTCCTGTAATCTCCAAAGATCAACTCAACAACGAGCCTAATCTGGGCAGAGCCCCCTTCCCTCCTCCTCCTGGAGGCCCCATTCTTGAGCTTTTAATTTGTTTTCACAGCAGTTTGAACAAATTGAATTTGTTAATTAAAGTGGTAAAATGAAATGCTGAGCATTATTGACTAGATGCTAATGCCATTAACAGGACGGAAGGAGAGGTACCCAGCCTGTCAATCGCTGCACAAATCAGATCAGCAGAGGCCACAGTACAGGCTGTGCCTGGAGGCTGAAGGGACAGACCTGTTTACGTGTTAGGTGATTTTGTCTTTATCAGTCAAGATCTGTAATTGCCAAGACATTCTTTCAGCAAATAGTTAACTCCTTTGTGCCAGGACTTTTTCTAAGGATATTGATAAGTCACACAAAACTCCACCTTCAGGATTCTCAGGGTCTGGCAAAGGGAAGACATATAAAGACATTACTCTAGCACAGCAAGAAGGGCTTAAAAATTGAGGTTCCAGAGGCCAAAGACCTGAGTTCAAGTCCAGCTGTGGCTTCTGACAGTCAGGGTAAGTGACTACACCTTCCTTTTCTTTTCTGTAAAATGGGGGTAGGGATAACAGTACCTGCACCATAGGTTTCCATAAGGATTCAATGCAATAATTCAGGGAAAATACTTAACACAGTCAATGGCACAGGGGAAGTATTCAGTAATAGTCCTTATGTACTTATAACCCATATTATTATAAAGCTAAGCACAAAGATTTGGGGAACACTGGAGGAGAGAGAGAGATCAGATTTGCTTTGGGGAGATAAGGGAGGCTTTAAAATGTAACATTTGGTGTTTGGCATTCCAAACAGAGAAGTGGGAGAAGGGCTTCAGAGGTAGAGAGAAGAGTACATGCAGCCATTTTGTATTTGTTTTGGAATTTGGTTTAGAATGGTAGAAGTCTATGGGGACAGCCAGGAGCTGGGGTTGAATGACACCCTAATCTCATTCTTACCTCAGGCCTTCACAGCTGCTGAGTGTCCTACTTAGAATACTCGCCCACCCCTTCTTGCTGACCCCTTTTCATTCTCAGCTTAGGTGTTGCCTCCTCAGAGAAGCCATCCCCAACTATCCATTCTAAATTAGGTCATCCTGTTCTCTAACAGAACCCAATATTTTTCCCCCTTTACAGAACTGATTACACTTCATAATTACTTAGTTTATCTGCTTGTTTACTTAATTAATCTCTCTCTTGCTAAGCTGTAACTGCATGATGGCACAGGCCACATTTGCTTTTTGACCACTGGATAATCAGTTCCCACCATAACACAGGGCCTGGTATATATGGACATTGATATTTGTTGAATGAATGATTGAGTGATGTACCAAAAGAGGCAGTAAGGTGTAAGTGCTTTGGTTTGCCTAAGACCCAGTTGTTTTGGTCAATAACATATACATGTTGATGAATCACTTATGAATAGGAAAGGAAACTAATATTTGTTGAGTGCCTACTCTGAGCAATGCACTTTACGTGCATTATTTCTAATTCTTCCCATAACCTTAGGAGATAGATATTTCAGTCCTAATTTTAGGGATGAGAAAATGGAAACTCAGATAAGTTAGGTTATTTGTGCAAAGGCACCATGCTGATAAGTGGCAGGACTATGATTAAAACCTAGGTGTGTTCAGCTCCCACACCAGTATTCTAGAAAACCTAAGGGCTGAGAAATGTCCGCAAGAGATTAGAACCCAAAGTAGTGGGGACTATGGAAGAGCACAGCAGTGACTGCCTGGAGACCAAAGTTCTAGCCCCAGAATCATGTGACTAAACTTTTTCTGTAATTGCCTGTTCTTTGAGTCTGACAAGCCCAATTTGGCTGTTGAAAATGTAAACTTCATAATTAGGTTAATAATAAGGTAAAGCCTGATTTTCTCCATTTATTTAATTTCCATTAAATTCATCAAAAGTGATTTATTGATTACAAATGAAAAAAGAGAGAGAAAACCACTTCCAAATGTCAAATGTTTGCAGCAACTTAACTGATGCTAGGCTCTGGGATAGCAGTTAGTGAATGTCATGGAGAGAGAGCATATACTTTAAACTGACGATCAGAATCTGGGGTCTTTAAATACCTTATTTTCTAAAGGCATACCACACAATAATAGCACTAGTAACAAACGGGGGAAGAAATCTATGAATCTGACTGAGTCATAGTTAAACTGAATCACTGAAGGCCTGAACTGGTGATAGCTACAACACTATGAAGTGAAGCTGGAGTTGACAGAAACAGTCATAACAATAATAATAGTTTAAAATAATTCTCACTTATTCATCTAAATATCATCTTATCATTGGACTCCACAGCTAATTTCCATTTTCCTATTCTATGGTAGTAACATCTTAAAAAGGTGCTTTACCTCTCTGAAGTTGATATCCTCATCTGCATAATGGGCCTATGCCTTCTGCAGACAGTGCTAACAAAAAGCCTAGACTGGGAGTTGAAGGCTTAGATTCAGGTTCTGACTCTCCTAGATTCACTTCAAGGCCTTAGGAAAATCACTCTCTCACTCTGGGCCTTGCTTTGCTGCTTCTGTCAAGGAAGGAGGTTGGATTGTATGCTTGCTAAGGCCCCTTCCAGTTGTTGTATTTTGAGTTTTCAGGAGTACAGAGTTCTACCCAGATGTGAAAGATGGTAGCTTTTGCAGCCATCATTGAGGGAAATGCCCAACTACCCTTATGATTCAGACTAATTCAGAGCAGATTCCCAAAATTGTCTATGAACTTGCTGAGGCACCTTTGGAAAGTCACTTAACCTGACTTAGTTTCTTGATCTATAATGAGGAGGAGCTTGATGCATGTAGCATGTTTTTCTGAGAATATAGTAAGATGAATAAAGAAAGATGTTCTTTGCAAACAAACTGTAAGCTGCCTTTTTACTGTTTTTGCAAATAAAAGACTGGGATAATGCACTCTCACCATGTAACAAAGAAAGTATTATAGCCAGACTGGGAGTGGCTACTTCAACACCAGCAAGTGCTCAATCCCTCCTTGAGGAATCAAAGTTGCTTCAACATTAGAATCATCCACCAGAGTCCAGCTCTCTCAACCGTGTGGAGCTGAGGGGACTAGAAGGGCCCCTTGAGCATGCCACTCAGACAGCACTTCTACCACAAACCTGCCTCCAGCTGGCTTTTCATAGCTCTTTGGGGCTCAGATAAGATCTCTGGGAAGCTTAGCCAGGCCTATGGATTGTCACCATAGTGGCATACCCAGGAAAGGAGACATGAGCAACTGCAGAAAAGCAAATGCTCTCACTTTACCAAAAGAGTAGGTAGATTACTTCTACTTTTTGCAATACTGGGGAACTTGACTTTAGTCCTGGGTGTCGGGGTTTAAGGAATTCAATGAATTATTCCACTGCTCACCATTCAAAATCAGAAATGCACTCAGGAGTCAGGTAAATTACCATTTCCAAAAAGCTACATTGGAGAACATGGTTAAAGTGGGTGGTGGCAATGCTCATGGAACCCTAGAAACCTGCCCTCCTTCCCAGGTGAAGGCAGAGCACAGCGTGCAGAACCAGGTAGACACTGCCTGCAAGCAGGCAATCTCCAGAGACACCGAGAGCGCAAGCTAAGGAAGCCTCCGCTGCTCGATTCTCCCACCATAACCAGAGAGCAGGGACGGCTGCTTCCCTTAGGGAGAGTCCGGTAAGCGAAGGGGTGGAGGAAAGGCAAAATGTTACTCTGGTGGGTTTTCCTCCACACTGAAACATGTCCCTAGACAATGGAGAGACACTGGGATGTTTTAAGAAGGGCAATGGCTCAATGAAACTTATGTTTTGGAAATAACACTCTGGGATATGAGTGGAAGATGGATTGGCATTCAAAGTGTAATGGATATTGGTACAATTTCATGGCTTCATAACTATTCAGCAGGCTATAACCAAAATTCATTAATTTAATAATGTTGTGGGCCCATCTGCACTCTCAGAACTTAGTGTGTTCAACATATTTGTCAAATGAATGAATGAACAATCGAAAGTATGAAATGGAAGGTTAGCTTCTAGAGGTACGATGCGAGGCTCAGGTACTTAGACAAGCATACCATAATATAAGAGAAGCCAAAGTCTAGATCTCAAAACACTTGGAACCAGGGACTGAATAAAACAAAATGAAATTCAAGTTCTAGGGGTCCTGGGAAGAGAATGAGACTCAGTAGGACTCTGTGGCCACGGTGCTGGAGAGGAGAGGACCAGCAGGAAGGACTCTGCAGACTGGCTGTGAGGGTGATGGTCACTACAGTGTTTCAGAGGACCCCGTGCTTTCTAGCTTCAGGAACCACATGGGTTACTTCCTGGAATAGGGAACATGCAAAGAGGAATATTCCTATTCCATTCACCTGTGTGAACATATAATTTATCCCTCAAATCTCACTTCTGAAAGTGAAAGGTCGTCCCATTAATAATTGCATTAATAATTGCAACAGATACACATACTGGGACATGTGGTCACCCTACCTTTCTGTCCTGATGGCCACCTACTCTGATTCATTAATGCTGTCTCTGATGAAGCCCCAGGGATCCCTCCTGATGAGTGACACCCCACCTGGCATGATGGCTGAGTGTCCTCAACCCACCCTCTGCTCCGTACTGAAAGCTTCATCTCTCAGCCAGCCCCTAGACACATAAATTATTGAATCATTCAGCCTAGGGTCTCCAGGGATATAGAACCTACTCTCAATCCTTTACCATTAGATAAACATTAGGGAAAAGAAAGAGAATTAAACCTTTCTGCAGCTCCCCAGGGGCACTTACCAAAATAGGCTACCTCGTCAAAACAGCATTTAACTAAATGGGTGAACAAATCAACGAGGGGACCTGGGGAGAGAGACAAGGGCTCCTGCTGAGAAAGCAGCAGCAGACTGAGAAGATGCAAATCAGCCTTCAGGCCTGGGATGTAGAGGGCAGAGCTTAACCAAGGAAAGTCCACCCCCTGCACTTCCCTTCTGCCCCCTAAAGCAGGGCCGACAGCTACCCCAGAGGAAGATGAAGTGAAGATGATTAAACAAAACAGCAATAATAGTTAACATGTGTAGTACTTTCCAGTTTCCAAAGCAGTTTCCCATCTGCATTTCATTTTGATCTTTAGCAGAACCTGAGAGGGAAATAGGGAAAGAATTAATATCCCTATTTAATAGTACAAGAAATTGAAGATCAGAGATGTGAAATAAGTTCCCTGTGGTCACACAGGGCTGCCTGTTATTAGCTCATAGGACTAGCTCTAGTAATGGAGTTCTATGAACTCAGGAAGACATGGGTGATTCTTTGGAGAAAAAGGAGTAGATTTATTCTGAGTGTTCCCAAAAGCAATCAGACCTGATGGATAAAAGCTGTAATAAGCAGATTTCAACTTAATAAAAAGAAGAAGTCATCTGTCTACTAATGGAATGGGCTGTCTTGTAAGTTACTAAGCTTCCTGGGTGAGTTGAAGTTGAAGTCAGATCACATTTATATTTAGAAGGAATTCTCTGCACTAAATAAGAAGTCAAACTAAAAGACCTCTAGGATTTTCTGAGTATTTATTTATTGAAAGGCTACCATGTGATAAAATGCCATATATGTGTATATGTCTATACACATGCATATACATATCAGTACAACGATGGAAAGTAGAGATTATGATTAATAGAAAGGACGACTGAGACTCAGAAATAATAATACACTTGAAATTATTTTATGCTAACAGCCCACTCTTTCAAGCAAATCACATGTATGCTTTGTTTAAAATAGTAAAGAGGAGAAGAGTATTTTTCTGACATGGAAGATTACTAAATATTGTTTTTAAAGTTCTGTGTGTGCATGTGTATGTCTGAATGCATGTTTATATTTCTAGACTTCAATCAAACATTGATTTTGGTCATTTTTTTTGTTTGGTGGGGGAATTGTGGGGTGGTTAAAAAAATTACCTGAACATTTTTACTCCTCGAGAATCACTCATTAAAAAGATTCACAGCAGAAAGGTGACTTTTAAGTGTCATTTCCTGCCACAGCTAAGAAATCTTCACAGTTCTACAAGGGTCACTCTGTGCCATGCATGGCCCAGACTTTTCAAAGTACTCTTAAAACCAATTTATGAGATGCTTCATTTTTTAACTTGCATTTAGGCTAACTCCTATACACGGTTTCCTTGGCAACTGTGTAATTGCAGGAAACAATGCCTTTCTCAGGTCTCATTTCCTGCAAGTACTCAACAAGAAAAATTTCTTGTCCTCATAACATTAAAAGAAGATCTGTGGTCTTTTGACAGCTGAAGAAATGTTCAGAAATATCATCCCCATTCTGAAAACTTTCAGGAGTAACAGCACCTTTCCTTTCCTGGACATTTCCTTTCCATTAATTTAATATTACTCTTTTACATGGAAAATCAAACTTCAATGGAAGAAATGCATTTTTGAAGCATAAGAAAATCCTCAGGAACACCTTTTTCTTCTTCAACCCTGGGGTCTGTGAAATTACTATGGTTAAATTGAAATTGAAGAGCTTTTCTTTTGCAGAAGACATATGTACCATCCTGCACACCTATGTCTCATCTATGTCTCGGGGTAACCTGGAAGCAATCAGGCAGGAGGAAGGCAGGCAGACTGGTCTTGTACTGGCAGGTTTCCTGCTGCATGCTGCCTTGTGATGGAGGGAGGGAGCCCCCAATGCAGATGCAGCAGAACCCCTGGAGTTTCTCTGGGGATTCAGATAGGAAACCTTGGTTTCCTAGGTTCCTTTGGACTGAGTTCCATACTCTTTCCTGGGAGGGATGGGCTGATTTCACATCCAGGGAGAGGACTACCAAAAGGGAAGGTACACATGTCATTCATTTAGTCATTCAGCCAAAAAGTGACCAAGTAAATCAATATATGAAGCAATGTCAGATACTCTGGAAAAAAATGCAGCAAGGTAAGAGCATAGGGAGAAGGTTATTTCAGGTGGGGTAGACAGGGAAAGCCCTCCAAGTAGGTGACATTTAAACAAAGGCCTAAATGAAGGGAAGAATGAGAGGATACATGGGGGAGGAGTGTTTCTGTACATTTAGTATCTGATTTTAGTTGTACAATAGCCCTGTAAAAGAGGAATAGTTACTCATACTTTTATGGGTGAGGGAACCTGCCCTGGTGCTGCCTGCTGACTTTGTAAATCTTTAAACATGAACTTAAATTCCTTAGTGTTGGAATTTTTGTTTAAGTTTTTGGGTAAACTGTTATCCTCTGGCACAGTGCCTGGCTCATAGTAGACATTTAAAATATGATTATTGAATAAATGATTGAGTGAGTGAGTGAATGTATAAACATCCATGGTCTTTGGTTTCTGTTTTATAGAGTGAAGGAGTTAGACCTAATAGTGTTAATGACCAAATAACTAGAGCATGTCATACACAAGCCCTTTCGCTAAAATTTCTGGTCCATTTTAATCCACATGACTACCATGTGGGCATTACCAATCTGACTCCTTATCTGAAAGATGAGGAATTTGAGGGCCAGCAGGAAGAGGACCTGCCCATGGCTATAGAGCAGGTCTTAGTGATTTTATTCTCTATCCTAAAGTAACTGTAAGCTGAATTAGTTAACTCATGCCAAGATTCAACTTGTTAAATTGATGTTGATTATCCAGGTTGCTACTATACAGCTCTGTTTGGACAAATTGTACTGGGACTTAACAAAATCTTAAAAATGGGAGACCTTAGTAGCTTAATGGCAACAGATCTCACATTAAAAAAAAAAGAAAAGAAACCCTGTTATATCTATGCCAGTGCAGTAGAGGGAGCAGAGGAAGGAGGGCTGGAACTGTTGTTGGAAAGAAGCAGGAAATCTTCTCCAGATGGCAAAGTATGCCAAGCAGAAGCCTGGTTTGTGAATTGAGAGGGAGCCTGAACTAAGCCCTTAATCCCTTACACATGTCTAGTCTTTTCAAGTTTACATAGCTCCTTCCTGTGTGTGATCATATATGGGCCCAAGTGTATCAAGCTAAATAGAGGGGGGCTAAAGAGGTTGATCTAGCTGAAAGGACAACCCAGAGAGACCAGCCAGGCATCTAGGCCTAGTGTCATGGGGGCTTGGTGCTTCCAGACCCAAGAGGCCCTTTCCTATAGGCAGAGGAGACCAAGCCACACTCACTGAATTCCTTCCTTGAGGCTGTCTGTGATAATAAAGTCAGAGAAAAGCCCAAGACAGCAGCATGGTGCTGATTATCAGATCTGACTGACATAAAGAAGGAAATAAGTCGTGAGGTTAGACACTTAGATGATCATTAGGATTCAGAAGTGGGTCAAGGAAAGTTGTTCCAGGACAATCTGCAAAGGAGAGATGGTGTTAGAGTGCCACTTTTCAGCACTGGCAATTCTACATAACACATTGGGTGTTGAATATAATAATGAGTAAATAGATATTATCTCTGCCTTCATGGACCTTATAGTTAAGACAGGAATTGAATATATAGTTATAAACCATAAAAGGTATTACAAATAAGAAGTCTTATCAGAGAACACAATAAGAAGACCTGCTGTGATTTCCAAATTCAGGGGTGACTCACTGAGGAAGTAACTTTCCAGCTGGAATGTGAAGGATTTGTTGATGGAACAAAGGGGACAGGAGAGAGGTGGGTAGAGAAAATTGCTCCAAAAGAAGAACAGGAGTAGCAAAGGCTGAAGAGCAAGAAGGAGTGTGGCAGGTTTTTGAACTGAAAGCATGCAAATGGGGCTGAAACAAAGATACTGAGGGAAAGGAGGAGCTCGAGGGGTTGGTGAGGCCAGACTACCCGGGATGCAAGGCCTCCCAGGCCGTGGGAAACATTTTAGGTTTTACCTCAGAGCATTGAGAAGCCATTGAGTAAGGGAGTAAGAACCAGATTTGTATTTTAAAAGGATATCTGTATTATATGAGAAGCAGATTAGAGGTGTGCTAAGCTACACAGATTTAGAGATGCGCCAAGAAAAAGGCAAGAGAAGAATCCAAGTCTGGAGAAGGTTGTTGGTGACTGTAAGGCAGGTAACAGAGCTAATCTCAAAATCCTGGAGTTCACAATAGTTAATCCTGCAATTAAAGAAACTCTTGGGGGCCAGGCCCTGGTCTGAGAGTAAAGAACTGAAATGTCGTACATTATAACCTTTCAGAAGTGAAATGATTTACAGGAAAATAAATAATAAAGTTCAGCAGTTCCATGTACCAAACAACATGCTTGGTGTGTTTTCTCTGTTATCTGTTACCTCATTTAAATTTTTACAGCCACTATTTGAGAAAAGTTATTGTTATCCCAGTTTCACAAGAGAGAAAAGTGATGCTCAGAGAGCATACGTGGCTTGGCCACGAGCATCCAACTAGTAAGTGGAGTCAGAATTTGTGCCAAGTCCAGTCACCACCCTCTTTAAAAAAATGGCGCTGAATTTGAGGAAAATAGTAAACCTGAAGGAGAAAGAGACCTATGGAAACAGCTGATTGTGTAACATAGCTAAAGAATTCCAAACAGAACTTTATTACTCTTTTGTGCCAAGGGTCTAAATTGAGCCCCAAGTCCATCTGACCCAGCTCTCTCCTTCTAGGAATATATATTAAAATTGGGGTGAGAGCCCAGAACAGTCAGATTTTGTCTGAAGGTACCTGTGCCAAGATTCCAGTTGAAATTTTTAATTGAGTTCAAACCCCTGTAAATGGGAATGCACTAATCTGAATGTTGATTAAGCTTTCATTCTCGCTGCTAGGACGTTGCATGTCTAATCCTGAGCCCCAGCGGTGCGGTTATTTTTTCCTTCTTGCCCTGTGCTGACTCCCCTCCAGCCGGTGGGGGCGTCTCACAGGCATTAATGCCAAGAGAAGAGAGGAGGTAGCATTCGTGGTTCACTTCCTAAAGCTCAGCCCAGACAGATTTGTGACTCTCAAATCATGATCAGATCTTGAACCATTCATTTTTAAAACTTTCTAAATAAACAGAATGCATACTTTCAGATATTATTACAATGGCTGACTGTCTGAGGTAACCTTCTGGCCCTCAAGTATAGAGCCACATCCTGAGCCACAGAAGAAACCCACATTAGGCACTCTTCATAGTTCAAGGGCAGGCACAAGGGTATCTTGAGAGAACACGGGTTTCGTGGGAAGACCACAGACTTTGATTAGGCAAATTTGGCTGGAATCTTAGTATTGACCTTTATAGCTCTGAGACATAGGGGTTCACTCACTTGGGTTTGATTCCCCAGCTCTTACGTGAGTTTTGAGGAAAGTGCCCAACACAATACTTGATTTGTACATCTGCCAAGAGCCAGTTATCCCCTTTCTCTTCTATCCGCTCAACCAAAATACCCTCCTTCCCACTCGCTGGCCCTCCGCCTCCCACCTCAGTGTGCGTGGCCTCCGTACTCTTTCTTGCAGGTTGATCCCCACTCCATATACACACGCTTTGGGAAGGGAAAGCCTGTCACCAGTCTTGCCTAGTCCTGGTGGCCTCTGCATGAAAGCCATTGACCCACCTCCATTTTAGGATGGATTTTTTCCCTTTCTGTGTTGGGCAGGTGCCTGAGGATGCAGGCAAAGGAAAGAGGTAAGAAAGGAACAAATTGGAAGGTGAGGCAAAGGTTCCGGAAGCCCCAGAGCTGTCTTAGCCATTGCGAGGACTCCTGTTCCCACCTCTACTATGGCAGCACCTCCACAACCAAGTACAGAACACTGTGAGCGCTCCTGCGCCGTGGCTCCTGCCGCCCTGGGGCTGCTGCTGTTAGGCTCTGCAAGACGACATCACTGTTTCCACTGCTACAGCACAACTATGGTTCTGCTGCCAGCGCGTTCCCACTACATTGACTGCCAGCTGGTGCTTAACTACGGGCCCTCACCAGTGACAGTGCTTGCTCTGTGCCCTGTGTACAGGCACAGTTCCATAAAGGCCTTTCAGGTAGAAACTTACTGAATCTTCATATCAACCCTATGGCTCAGGCACTGTTATTGCCCCCATTTTAAACAGGAAGTAACTGGCTCACAGAGAAGTTATGAAATTTGCCTAAGACCACACAGCTAGAAGTGGCAGTCAGGATTTGCATTTAGTTTGACCCTAGAGTCCTTTCAGTAATATTATTCTATATATCCTCTAATAATAACAAGATGCCCAGCTGCCCTGCTCACAACTTTTATTCCTGAGAATGGGTACCCTCAACCTCTTCTGCCTCCTTCCACAGAATGCCGTCTGACCCTTTCTTCTTGATAGCAGATAGAGCTTAGCATACTACTCTTGTTAAAGCATTTGCTGTAATCGTCGCCTATATGCTCGTTGCCTTACTGTCCCCTCCCTTGCCGCTTCCAGCATGGTGCTCAGTTCAACGCCGAGTTTTTGTGGATCAGGGATAATGTGTGACTCACATCGGAGACTCCAGTGCTTTCTAAAATCCTTGATCAACTGGGTGTTAAATTAATGGATCAACAAATGAATGACCAGAAAAAGCAAGCAAATGACTTTTAGGCAATCTGTGTTTACCAACTACTGACAGGGCTGTCTGGGGATGTAGTGAATTCCCCCCACTGCAGACAGTCCAGCCAAGCATCCAGGGTTCCTAGAGATATTGAACTAGATGAACTTTGATGGTTCTTCCAAGTTTAAGAGGTTGTAATTCCTTAAGAAATACAAGTGTGCTGGACATTCTCTCCCTGCTGCATACAAGGAGCATTATTTTTTAACTCTGTATGAAATGGAAGGAAGGTGGTTACACTGGTTACACTGATATTGGTGAGCAGTGCTCAGGTCAGAGGGCCTCTAGGCTTTAAGAAACCTCCAGTCAACAGCAGCATTTGATAGATAAGAAGACTGAGGTGCAGAAGAGCTTGCTAAAGGTGGTACTTCAAGCCACAGGTGCAGCAGATGTAAGAGCACCCTGTCCTGAATGCCCTTCTGGGATTCTCTCCATTCAAGTCATTTGTCAGCAGACTGTGGTCTTCCAGAACCCAAACTGACTTCAGGAGGACATGTATACCAGCTTCCTGTCTCTAGGTAGCAAAGCACCTCAGCTGCCTAAAACAAGGCCGTGCAATAAAGATTTGAAATCATCCTTGGTCAGGCCAAGTAGTCAACCACCTTGTATCTTACTTAGTCTTACACAGTCTCCCGAGGGCTTGGCTCTTCCTAATGTTGCAGTCTCCTTCTGCAAGTGATGTTTCAGCTTTCAGGGAATATTGTAAAAGGACTAAAGCTGCCCCCTTTGAAAATCAACATTTTGGCAGCCCCTTGCTGTTCAGTTTCAGAAGGTGCCCAGGTCTGCCTTCCTCATTCATCTAACCACAGGAGATCATTATCTGGTGACAGAGCTCTACTCCACTATCAGTATCCTGTAATGAGAATGCCTCCTGTATGGGGAAGGGTGGGGGTGCTGGAAGTGAGTGGAGGCAGGGATCTGCACCTCAGAAAATAGCCATGCAGTTACAGGTGCCCAGTGGATTATGCCATATGGCATAATGGTGTGTACACACATACATAATGTATAATAATACATAATATTTAATTATATATATACACATACAGATACCATGTGTTTTCATATAAAGAGAACCATTTCAAAGTGTGTTAAACATTTTGTTGTACAGTGTCCATTTCCTCTTCTGATTTTAGCACTCTGCTCTTGCTTGGGGGAATCACTCAATCATGTAGTTTTAGAGGGACACCCCCATCCTGGTATCAGAGATGAGACACATGACCTTCTTGTGTATTAGTCAGTCAGCATATTCCATCCCATCAGGTTGCAGAGTCATAATGCAGATGGTTATGGATTTTAATTGCGATTTGTCAAGTATGTATATATATGCATATATATGTGTGTGTGTGTGTGTGTGTGTGTGTATATATATATATATATAAAATCTCAGGTAATTGTTTAGTAAACACTATTGGCTTTATGTCTCCTAAATTTATCCTTTTTGTTTTTCTTATAAAATCCCCAGCTTAAAAAGCAAAACAAATGAAAAAAACCTTCCAAATGACTTTATTTCAATTGCTCATTCGCTGACTATGGTGTAAGTGTTAAGGACTGTGACATGCACTAGCAAAAAACAGAGATGAGGAAGACACGGTTCCTTGGGAAGTCTTTTGCCCAAGGAGACTTTTGCCCACAGAAGACCCTGTCGGTAGATCGGGAGCTGGGGAAAGTTGAAGGCCATCCTCAGGCATTTGCAGGGCTCAGGTGAGAGAACAAATGGAGGTCTACAAAGCCTATGTCTAAATATTTATGTTATAAATCTAACTAACAAGTTGTTGAAATATATACCTGTCCTACCTTGACAAATACAACTTCCCTAATGACAAAATAAAAAGATACGTGTAAAACTACGGTTTTTATAAGACAAAAAGCTAGCAAAATATCAGAGGTCTAAATTTAATTCGTATCGTACATGTGTTTGCATCAGTGATGGGCCTGCAGTGTTTACATCAGTAAAGCTTGGGCCCAGAATAGGTTCCTCTGAGCCAGATCTAAGAGTAGAACTGGAAGGTTGAATTCATTGATATCTCAGTTGTTCCATGCTCTAATGTTCACTAATAAGAAGAAAGTAAGTCCTTCTTAAGACAAGAAATGCTTGTGTTGGAAGCAGAATTTTCTGGGGATACTTGGAGTTTACATGTGCACAGAAATATACACACAAATGTACAATTGCAAAAAAATTGGAGCTGGGCTATGGTGGCCAAATGCAGAACTCATTAAACACCAGTTGTAACAGATCGTAATGAAGTTAAAAGTAAATTGGACTTGAAGATGTATATTTAATCATGGATGCTGAGCACACAATACTGTGATACTAAAATATTCAAACATTAAAATCAGCTCAGTGCTGGGGCTGTATGTTCTAAATCTAGACGAAAACATTAAATACGTGCCCAGACCTATATTATTCTTCTAATTCAAATACCACAAATTCTGAAGGGTTGAAATGCAAACAGTCAAGGTTATTTTTACAGTGTTATGCACTTCCTCCAGCTCCACAGCCAGAGAGTCATCAGTGAAACATTCCCATACTCTTGACTTCTGGGTTCTTCTGAAACAAGCAGAATGGGAGCTCTGTCAGACCCTCTGAGACCTTCTAGGCAGGTCAAGCCCAACATTTTAGGCAGGTGCCCAGCCAGTTCTTAGAAAGTCCCTGTGGTTCAGTGGAAGAAGATCCAGACTTATAATCAGATGATGGGTTTGAGTTGTGCTTCAGTCATCTCTGCGCTGGAAAGCCTCAGAAAAGTAACAATCTCTCAGAGGCTCAATTTATTCATCTGTAAAATGGAAAAGCTGGAAAGTCACTCTTTCTGTGCCAGAAATATCCTATACATACTTCTAATATAATAATTATTATTCTATTAAAATTTTACAGAAATATTTGTTAATTTTTATTATACTTTCATTGTAGGAAATTTTGTAAATACAGAAAAATATTATGTCAGGGTAAATATCACCCTTAACACCATCCCCAAAGATAACAGCTGTTAATATGTTGAATATTTTTTCTTGTCTAATTTTTTTGCATATGTGTATATACATATGTAGTCAAGAATGTACTGTACTACAGTTTTACATCATTTAACATTGTACTGTGAACATTTTACCACATTGTTCAAAGTTACTTATAAATCCTTTAAATGAATAATATTCCTTTGAAATGATGTGTGATACTTTATTCAAAATCTCCTAGTGTTTATAGTTCAGATGGATCTAAATTGCTGTTGTTTTAAATAACATAACAATGATCACCATTGTTTGTAGCTATCGCCCTTCTATATTATGATTAGCAATGAGATTTTATTCATCTAAGTCCAGTGATCAGTACGGTACCTAGAATAAAATGAGACTTCTAAAAATATGTATTGAATATATGAGTTAGGGAAGGAGTGAGTGAACACCAGTGAGCATCCTCCGTCTATGTCTTCTGTGTCACAGCCTTCTCAGGGAGGGGTCGGGGGACTTCCCTAGCCAGACCAGACAGAGATAGTATGGTGGGGGGGGGACTCTCTTCTAAGGCAAATGGTTAGCATCCTCCTCTTACTTCTACCCTATACACTTCTGTCAGATAAATGTCTTCCCTAAAATTAGAGGGCCAACGAGCCTTTTTTATTGGAATATAATCTCTAAAGCTATTATTGGCTTTACTCCCATCTTGCCTTTGCCACAATCCACCTCACATTGCACGTCAAAAGACAAAAGTCTTAATGAATAAATTTTTAATGATTTCATTAAAAAGATTCATACTAGAGCGCTAGCAAGGATAGAGGCCAGAGGAGCACCTTGGTTTCATCAGAGAAAAGTAGATATTCACCCAGTCCCTGGAGGAGCCTCCCTTAAACCAGGGGGTGCTCTGCCTCTCAAAGTTTTTCCTTGAACATAAAATCTTAAGAATAAAGACAATTATAGGTAGTACCATTTGTTGAGCTCTTTAACATGTATTAATAATGCTTTACAAATATTGTCTTATTTGATGCTTACAATAACCTATAAAGAAGAAAAAGAATATTAAATCCACTTGATTGTAAGGAGATTGAGTCTTTGCAAGGTTAAATAACTTGAGTTCAGCAGTTGGGATAATGAACTTCATGGTGCTAAATGGCTACAAGGCTGTGGGGCCAGACAGATCTGGATTTGAATCCTGGCTCAACCACTAATTAGAATCTGTGTGACTAAGGGAAAATTAACTTAACCTCCTTGACACTTTATCTACTCGTCTATAAAATAAATAATATAATAAAATAATATTATCTTTAACTCACAGGCTTGTTATGAAGATTAAAAGTCTATAACACTTAGGGAGTATCTGATACATAGTAGGGGCTCAATAAATATTCTTCTGTTATTACTACTTTTGCTGTTACCATAATCATACCACTAATATTCTTTGGTAATATGATGGCAGTTCCAGACTCTGGGCTGGGGCACTGGGCATCCAGAAATGTGTAAGATATATAGTGCCTGCTCTCCCGGAGCTTCCAGTCTAAGTTTGCCTACAGCCACATAACTAGCAAATAATAAAGCTAGGGTTTGAGCTAGAGCTGTAGAATTTTCAAATACTTTTCTGCTACCTACTATATCCCTCTGTTGTAGGCTGTTTCTGATCTTATTGTCATTAACAGTTCCTGTTAACAATCTCCTTACAAACAGTTCCTGTCTGTCTTCCCCACAAAACTGAGTCCTTCAAGGTAGAAATTCTTGTGACTCCCCTTTGTGTCCCCCATGCCCAGCACAGGCCCTGCCACAGAGGCCTCCTGACAATGCTTGCTGTTTCAACCAAAGGTCCTATGTTGGGTCACTCATCCCCTACTTCCCCAGGCCCCAATCAGGGCCATGATTCCAATGTTTTTGTCCCTTCTCTGTGTTCCATTCCCACTCTCCCTCCGCATTACGATTCTACAGTGAGTGATTCCCTCTGTCATCTTACCGTAAATTGATGACTTGGGTCTGCTGAGGCACTGAGCCACATGGCTAATACATCAGCTAAATGGATGCCGAGAACACCACCTGCTCCTTCAGGCAAATGGCACTTTGGAAAATGGAATGTGTAATCAATAGAATTAAGCCTTAAGCAGAGCTCCGTACCCATGTCCCAGTGTAGGGCTTTGGCAGGCAAATAGTGGGAAAGTTTTTTTTCTTTTTTCAACCCTTTCAAAGCACATGGTTTGGCACCTGTTCAGCCAGCTCTGTCACTACTCTCACAGTCAGCACGGGATCCTCAGCCTGCTGCCTCTTTCCTCCATGTTCAGCCTGAGTGTCTTAGTCACTTGGCCTTTATGTGCTGTCTCTGGAAGACTTGGAGGGATAGCTTCCAATATCCTTAGTGAAGCACAGACAGCTGGGTTCATGCTAAACAACAAAGATTTCGAAGCCAGGCAGGTCTGGGTGTGACCGTAGGCAAGGACACTAAATCTTTCTTAACACTAATTTCTCCATCCACGAAGTGGCAGTAATTATTCCCACCTCACAGGGTTGTTTTGGGTATTAAGAATGTGAATATTAGAAGTGGAAGTGCTTTGTAAACTATAAAGCCATGCATGAAGGTTAATCACTATGAACATCATTGTTATTCCAAGGTATGGGCAGGAGCATAAACTCCGTTTATATTTCCCTTTGGAATCTGCCTGTCTGAGGAAGTGGGTTTTTAGATGTGGCTGAGAAAGCATAAGATGACTTGCTTTTGCTCTTTCTAGGATTATGGCAAAATATTTAGAAAATAGAATTCTAGAGCTAGGAACAAACTTATGGGTCATTGGTAAGAGTGTAGTCCTCGCCCCCTATCCTTGTTACAGGTGAGTAAACTGAGGTTCAAAAAGGAGAGGGCTGTGGCCAGTGTCACACTGTGAATTAGTGGCACAGTGAGAAATGGAGGCAGGTGGCCTTGTCTTGGTCCAGGATTCTTCCCATGCAGCTGCCAGGCCAGGATATCTTTAGACCAGAGTAGTGTGGGAAGACAACGGCCTTTCCCCTGCAGGGTCAGCCCACCCGCAGGCAAGAAGCCTCCTTCCTTCCTCCCCACTTCGGCAGCATCACCCTGGCAATGGCCCTTCCCAACACTCTGTCCTTCTTCTAGGAAGGAGAAGTTTCTCCTGATGGATCCAGGGATTACATGATGTGCTTATCACAGAGAATAGAGGAGACCCTTCTCAGAATTCTTACAACACTTTGACTGCCATTTACCTGGCCTTTAATTTTATACAACCAGGTGAGATCCAGTGTGGTGCTCTCTTGTGTTAACTAATCCACTGGTTCTCAAATGGAGGTGATTTTGAACCCTGCTCCCTCTGCAAGGACATTTGGCAATGTCTGGAGACATTTTGATTGTCAAGACTTGGAGCTGTTACTGGTATCTTATGGGTAGAGGCTATGAACGCCACTTAACATCCTACACTGAGTAAGGCCGCTCCTCGAGATGATGAAGCGTCTCATCCAAGATATCAATAGGGCCAATGTTAAGAAGCCCTAATCTAGCCCACTCGTGGGGTTCTGCCTTTTCTTCTTTGGTCAGTGCAGCATTGGCCCATGAACTCTCTAGACTTGAATGATGTCTTGCTGTAATTCCTTCAGTAGATTCAACAAAGTAGAATCTAAGTAAATATTACTTGGGTGAGGAATGGATTGATAGGTCCATGATTCAGTGTATACAGGGGAAAGAGCCCCGGACTATGAGTCAGGAGACCCAAGTTTGGTCAGACCCCACCACCAGAAGGGTGAATGTAAGAGTTGAACTAGATTAGTGGTTTACAAACTGCTCCATGAAGTCTTAACAAATCTCACCCTCTGCATCTATTTTATACTGTGGCTTTTGAATGTAATTTCTTCTGCACAAAGGGTTCCACAGTTTTAAAAATGTGTAAACCACCGAGATAGTTCAACCCTAAAGATACATTTAGACCAAAATCCCTCTGAAGACTCCTCAGAGGTAGACATATATAAAGGTTCTATTTTTAACAGGCTCAAAGAATGCCTCTGTGACTAGAGTTTATATTCTCCAGTCCCGGGTTGAGGACAGTAGCCTTCCTGGCATCCTTCTAGTTGAGAGACTGCCCGGCTCCTTAACCTTCTTGTGCCTCTGCAGCAAACCTGCCATCATGTGACATTCGGGAATGGGGTCTGGGGGAGACTCCTGCCCCTACCCTCACCCTCAGAGAGCTACTTCTGACCACTGAGGAAGGCCGAAGTCAAGTGCCAGTAGGAAATGACCACTTGGTGTGCTTAAACCCAGGAGCCTGTGTGTGCTGGGAACAAGCCCGTGGCCGAGCAGGGACTACCTGAGACGTGACCCAGGGAGGCAGTCGGGGGCCCCTGATGGGAGTGCCTGTGTCATGCCGCAGCAACAGACCAGAGGAAGCAGAGAGCACCAGGAAGAGTCAGGAAGCTCGGCGGGAGAGGGGGAGGCAGCTCAAGAGGGAGAGCAAATTTTGATGTTAGTGATGAGTGGCAGTGGTTGCCTCTTGGTGAGTAAATGTTCAGTAAACATACATTTGTAATTATTATTAGAATTGTCATTCCATCATTATTAACAAGTTGTCTAGGTTTGCAGAAGCAGGAAAAGGATTGAGCCAGTAGCTTAATATAATTGTCAGCTACTTCTGCTCATGGCATGCAACTTGGCACAGAAACACCTTTTGCTCCAGTCACTCCCATGCTTCTTGGGGGAAACTGACATCCAGAGAGAGGCGGGGACATGCCCTAAGTCCCCACAGTGACTCACTGTGGGAATCAGAAGGCAGCTGTACTGATGCCCAGTGAGGATTCTTAGCAACACCCCAGGCGACATCTTAGGAGGACGGTGTTCCCTTCCTCTGCAGCACTGTCTACAGAGCAGAAAGGTCACTCACATCATTTCATCAAATTTCAACGTTGTCCTGGGAGAGTAAGGAAAAACAAACACGCAAACAAATGGATGAACAAACAATAAAGGAACAAGCCATTCCCAGCGTCCCTCTGAAGGAGACGGACTTCACAAAAGGGTGGGAATGAGTCCCCCCCACCCTGCCGTAGGCTGCTTACCTCCAGGCCCTGTCAGCATGACCAGCAATCCAATAAGGCAGTGCTCCGGCTGCGCCATTAGCTCATTAGGTGGAGGCGCGCGTCTGCATTGATCTGTTTATCTCCCAAGCCCGGCTGCTGGAAAAAGGCCAGCTGTTTCCCTGAGAGCTGCCTTTCCTCTTGACTCATCACAGAGCATCAGGGGAGTCTGCTCCTTTGTCCTTTTCAACCTCAAGGTCACTGGAATGCAGATGAGGAGCTGGGCAGTGGTGGTGCCCTCCGAGAGCTTCAGATGTTTCATCTCCTCCTCCATCCTTTTAATTCCCCCCTGGAGGTAACCCCTCAGGGGAAATGAATGTGGTAGGAAGAACTTGGGTTTGCCAGCAGACAGATCACAGCTTGAACCAGGTGCTGCAGCTTGTATACTAACTGTATGACCTTGGGCAACTCATTTCCCCTCTCTGAGCCCCAGTTTTCTCATTTGCCAAGCAAAGCTAACAGCACATATGTCATAAAATTTTTGTGAGGATTCACTGCGATAAATCTGCAGAAGGACAGGAACAGTGTCTAGCTCACTGCTGGGCTCATAAGAAACATCAGCAAATCTTACCTGACCTGTCGTTCCTGAGACACAGTGTTCTTTTAGGCAAAAGGAATAGTATTATCTGTTGATCACGATTCACTCATAGGATTTTTATGAGATTGATGTAAAACTATCTGGGGGAGTATAGCTGCTCTTCTGATACAAATAATGCTGTTCGTGGATGGCTCAAGAATGAACAGTATCAAGGTTATATGATTTTCCACCTGGACTCAGTTGGTTAAACTTTTTAACTAGCCTACATGTCTGTTGTCTCATAGATGACATATTACTCACGAAAACTAAATTGCCTAACAAGGCACAAGTTAATCTTACTTCATTCTCTTAAAAATAGGAAGTAGTTTATTAAAACACAGAACATGTGACTGCTTAGGAATAATAATGAGGTCTGGGTTATACTAGGTAACATTAGCAAATTTGTTTTTCCAAACTGCTGATGGCCCCCAGCGTGTGGTGGTTGAACTTGTGAATTTTTGACTTCATGATGGTGTGAAAGCAATAGCTTTCAGAAGAAACGATACTTCAGATTTTGAATGTTGGTCTTTTCCCAGACTAGTGATATGCAGTATGGTTCTCCTGTGGTGCTGGACAGAGGCAGTGAGCTGCAGCTCCCAGCCAGCCATGCGATCGTGAGGGTAAACAACCCAGATACAACCGCTCTGTCCCCACACAACCATCCTGTTTTCCACTTTCGGTACCGTATTCAATACATTACATGAGATATTAAACACTTCATCATAAAATGGGCTTTGTATTGGAGGATTTTGCCCAACTGTAGTCTAATATAAGTGTTCTGAGCATGTTTAAGGTAGGCTAAGCAAAGCTATCATGTCTGGCAGGCTAGGTGTATTAAATGCATTTTAGACCATGATATTTTCAATTTATGATGGGCTTCTTGCACTGTAACCCCATTGTAAGTTTGAGAAAGATCTGTACTACAGTTGCAAATTTTTTTGATTACATATTCCCAATTTGACCAATATTCTACTTTTCATTTTCTAACATTTTCCTTTTTCTACTACTGCCCAATTCTTAATTTAATGCCATATCTACACTATAAATATATCCATTCTAGAAAATGTATAGAAGTAGAATTTAAACTGCTGCTAATGCAAGTTGACATTCCCTATATTTTCTCAACTTTTTTCTTTATATTTTTGTACACTTTTAATAAAATGGATGTCATACTGTATTTTCCTTTTTTCACTCAACACTGTATCATGACGATTTCCCATGTTATTAAATATTCTTCAAAAATAAGATTTTAAGAATTGCTAATATTCCATAGTATGCATGTAAATAGCTTATATAATCATTTCCTTGAATTCAACATTTAGGTAATTTTCAATTTTTTCCTATTGCAGTTTAATGAACATTCTTGTACTTATATTTTTATCTCTGATTATCTCTTTAGAACGGCGTTCATTCAATCCTTCCTTAAGGCATTGACAATAATTTATCGATCACCTTTAGAGAAAAACGACCCCCTCCCAAGTCTGTATGCATTCTACTTTGTTAGAGTCTGGGATACCCCCTGGTGGAAGTTGCAGAACATGGCCAAAATCTGTCATATATGCCCAGATGCGAAAATTCAAAGATTCCGGGTCCACAACCTTTGGAATTGGCATATGCCAAGGACTGGTCTCTCATCTCTCCTCTCCCTCTCTCTATACCCCCCCCACACACACACACGCACACACACACACACCAAAACTACAGAAAATTCTAATCGAATGACCAAATGAAAAAAATCAAGAGAGCTCAGACCTAAAGTTGTTTTCAATTTGAAGCCAGGCCACTGGCTGCCCCGCCTCCCTCCTACCCCTATGCCTGCAGCATAACAATCAAAGGGTATTTCCTCTGTGGCTACAGATGTCCTAGACTAGAAATCTGCCCAGTAGGACACTAGATGGAGCCAGATGGGAAATTTATGCTCTGACTACAGTGAAACCATTTTCTCTGCACTTTCCTTTTCAGGAACAGTTGCATGATATGGCTGGTCTCACAGAAAACCTGTTTTTCTGATATTCTTCAGTTGCGCTGCCCTCCATCAGTCACTCACCAAACATTCACCAAACCCTTGCCTTGGGTCAGCTCTGAGGCACAGCTGAGTCAAACACAGCCCCTGTTGAAGATGAGATTATGGGCCCGTGCGAGAGGCTGCAAATTAACAAACTGATCTCCCCTTCCTTTCCTTCACTCTTCCCAGACCCCAGGCAGCTGGGTCCAACAGCACTGTCTGACCATGCTCTCTGCTCCTCCATCTCTTACAATTTCTTCTCTCTGGAAAGCCCTTCCTTTTTATTTCTGTGTATCTAAATTGTATCTCTATCAGTCCCAGTTCAAATGCTTCCTCCCCTGGGAAGTCTTTCCTGCTGCTTCCCACACAGAAGTTCTCTTTGATAACTTCAGTCCTTTAGTAAAGCAGTTCTCAAACTTTGAGGACTGGGTCCCACTCCCGGTGTTTCCAATTCAGTAGATCTGGGTTGTAGCCTAAGAATCTGCATTTTAACAAGTTCCCAGATGATATGATTCTGCTGGCCCGGAGAGCACAGTGCAAGGAACACTTGCTTTAGTGGCTTTGAACACTAACAAATGCCAAGCCCCGTGCTGCGCCTTAGTGATGCTACAGCGGCTGAGACCGCCCTTGCCCTCAAGGAGAGCACGGACTGGGGAGGGAGAGGCCAAGAGGGCAGCACTCTGCTGGGCCAGAGGAGTGTGAGGAGCGCTCCAGCAGTGCAAATACAGATGCAGTTAACAGTCCCTGTGGAACGGGAAGGAACAAACACTTCCCAAAGGAGTGGCATTTGAGCTGGCCTTGTAGGATGACTAGGGCTTCATCAGGAACAGGAATGGTCAGTGGCATATGCCAAGACATAGTGGTACAAAAGCCACAGCATATTCAGAGGATGACAAAAGATTCATGAGGTGTGGGACATGGGGAGAGCTGGCAATATCCTTGGAAACAGGGGTGATGGGAGAGAAAGCTGGAGAGGTCAGCATAAAGCTCTTGAATGCCGTGCTAAAAAGTTTTAATTTCATCCTCCAGATAATGAAGAAATAATAAAGTAAAACAGAAAAATTACATAATAGAGTTTTCCTTAAGGAAGAGTTAGTCTGACTACAGCATGAAGTTTGGACTGCCAGTGGTAAGGCTGCAGGGGTGAGACCAGTGTGAAGGCTGTTGCGATGATCTAGGCGAGAAATGATGAGCACTGAGGAGAGGACACAGCAGATTTGGGAGGTCTGGGGGGCTTGGGCTCAATCCTATGAATCTGTGGGAGAAATGCAAAGGTCTTTGGAACCATAGCTCGACTTTGCCCTCTTCCAGTTCCTCTTCTGACCCCACATCCTTGGTTGCTTGCCAGCTCCTCTGACTAGGTCCTGCTTGTCTCTGTGGTAGAGCACACGTCTCCTGGGCTTCTCTGCCTCACCTTCCATTCCCTCCCAGGGACTGTAGTCCTGCCTCTGTCCCAGATCTGCATCTTGTGGTCAGATCTGTGTTCAGGTCTGTGCTTTATCACAACTTAACTGAAGGGACTTTGAACATTCGCTTTGACCACTTGTCTCAGATTCCTCATCTATCAAGTGAGGAAATAATACTCGCGGGCTGGCACTTACCACTGTGTTTTGTTAGGTTCAAATACCACAACAGATGTGAACAAGCTTGGATGTGTCACTATTGGCATGGAACCTGCAGCTTCCTTGGAAAGTCATTCCCATTGACTGAGGATTCCCATTTTGCCTTTCAGTTTGAGCAGAATCCCTTCATTTAACTAAAAGAAACTCAAGTTAGACAACCGGAAAGGTGTTCACAAAAATAAGCCAAAAGTCACCAGAAGCCAAGACATCATTTAAGGAGTTACAGAATGATATGGCTATTTAATCATTCAATAAATGCTTATTGAGACTTACTCTGTACCAGGCAGCATTCTTAACTTTTGTAATACATCAGTGAGAAAAGGGCGTATTCTTATGAAGCCTAGAGTTTACTGGAGGAGACAAACAATGACTGTAATAAGTAAATAGAGTGTTAGAAGATAGTAAATATTAAGGAAAAAAGAAAAAGATATAAGGGATATCTGTCTCCTTTCTTTGATGTACCTAGCTCATTGTTGAGATGGATTTTAATTGTGTTACATTTCCTTTAATTTTGTTTATTTTCTCATAATATATAATAATGAATGCACATTCATTAAATAAACTTAGAAAATTCAAGATGATATGATGATGATGGTGATAATGATAATAGTAATAATAAATCATACTTAGACTCATCACTCGAAGATAGTCTTAAATAATATGTGGCCTTACACAAGACTGAGTCTCCATTTCTGTGTCTATAAATTGGAGATTGTGATGCCTTACACAGTGTTGTCATGAGGACCAAATGACTTTAGTAAGATAGAGGCTAAATAGCACATGGCACATAATCAGTACTTAATAAGTAATAATTTCCTTCTCTTTTTCTCATTCATTCAACAGATACACTATGTATATTGCGCCATTCTGGGCACCTAGAAAGACATAGCCCTGCTCTCGTGGAGCTTAGCACCCAGCTGGATCATAATCTTAGAAGGGGCCAGGGAAAACTTCCCAAAGAAAATGACTGTTAAGACTGGAAGGGTAAATAGGCGTTAGTGAAACAAAGATTTGGGGAAGGATGTTCCAGGGTGGTTTGCAACCCCAGAAGCAAGAGAAAAAAAGGCATACTGCAGGCAACCAAAGCAGTTCAAGATGACTGGAGCCCAGTGCAGGTGTGAGGAGAGCAGAAGCTGATGAGGATGCCAATTAAAGGCAGCTCCTGAGTGCAGTATGTCCTGAAGGAATTTTTGGCCGGAGATTGACATGGTCAGCTTTGCATTTTAGAAAGACACTTCTACTTCATTGTGGGGATTACTGGAGACAGAGAGACCAGGCAGGGGATTTTTGCAGTAATCAACATGAGAAATTGTGTAGCCTTTAATGGGTAGTAGCTGTGGGAATACAAGGGGACATTTGAAACTCTGTTCATGACCTAGAGTTGATAGGATGACAGTGAGAGAGCTGGATAGTGGGGGAAACTAGAATGATACCCAGGTTTCTAGCCTTAATGACTGAGGGGATGGTGATGCCATACACTGAGCTGGAGACAACTCACTGGGGAAGGAATAGATTTTGGTGAAAAACTTACTGCCTCAGTTGAAGATATATGGATTTTGAGGTACCTGTAAGACATCTTTCTAGCTATCCCAGGTCATGTCCTCAGACCAGCCCATGCCCAGGCCTTGCTCTCAGACAGCCTACCTCTTGTCCCACCTTGGTCAGATGACTCAAAGATGGGTATTCCTGGCAGACAGATCTAGGATATCCTAGTAGAAGCCATCTTGATGGAAGAAGGCTAGAATCTGCATGGGGAACTGGAATTTTAGGACCGATGCAGATTTTATAGAAACAGTTCATTAAAAAGTTGGCCTCATGATTGTTTAGGATAGCTGTTTAATGAAGATCAGAGTTACACCAGGATTGGGGCACTACATTTCCTGAAGCGGTAATGCCAGCAGTGTCCAATGAGGGATTTTTGCTGATTTGGCAGTTTACATGAAAGGCCGCACAGAGATTTAAAAGTTAGCCCCACGCTAGTTAAACTTATAACACATTCCCTTTAAGGAAGAAGAAGATTATATTCACTCATTTGTTCTCCACACATTTATAAGTAGAGGCTTGCAGCCAGGTCCCGTGCCAAGTTTAGGAATACTGAGATGACAGAGTCCCTGACAGAAAAAGCTTTAAGTCTAGTGGAGAAAGCAGTCAGGAAAAGACACAGTGGAAAGACAGCAAGAGAAATACTAGGATGAATGCCAAGAGCAGGCTACAGACAAGAGCGCAGGTAGAGAGGACTCACGAGGTGATGGGTATGTTAATGGCTTAACTGTGCTGGAAACAGAGGCTCATAATCTTAACTCCGCCTCAGTGTTTCTCTTGACTTTGAAGAAACATTATTACTTAACATTGGCAAATCTCTGAGCAGCTTTGGTGGCCATTAGCAATGTTCTCTAGTCCCCCAAAGCTGACAATCAGAGAAAGGGACCCTTGAACATTGTTTATCTCTGGAACTGTGAAAAAAAAAATGACAGAAAGAAAGAAGGAAAAAGAGAAAAAAGAAAAAGAAAAATCACATTTTCTTGATGTTTGAATCAAGAAATGTTCTCCTTATGAAAAGGAATATCATTTAGAAGCATGCAGCGAAGTCACTGCTGCCACCACCACGTGAGCCTCGTGTTCATGCCATGCACGGGCTCCAGGACCAGAGGAGCCCCGTGTGCTGTTGTTTCATTCGGACAAGGAGTGTGGAGGGGTGAATAGGGCTGGAGGCAGAAGGACCTGGGTCTCCATGACCTCGCGAAAGTCATTTAATCTAGCTAAGACTCAGTTCTTTCATTCACAAAACATATGCTTATGTAATATAAAATGTACCTCAGAGGAAGGTGATGGGAATTAAATATGATAATATTTGGAAAGCCTAGTGTGGTGCCTAGATGTTTTTCCCTAGCTTTATTGAGGTAAATTAACAAATAAAAACTGTGTATATTTAAGGTATACAACTTATATATATATATATATATATATATACACATATATACACCATATATAGTGAAATATCACCAACAGTTAAGCTATTAATATATCCATCACCTCATATACTTGCCATTTTCCTTTTTTTTCTCTTTGATGAAAACACTTAAAATCTACTCTCTTAGCAAATTCCAAGTATACAATATAGTATTATTAACTATAATCACCATGCTGTACATCAGATCCTCAGAACTTATTCATCTTATAACTGAAAGTTTGTATCATTTGACCAGCATCTCCCCATTTCTCCTGCCTCCCAGCCCCTGACAACCACCAGTCTACTCTCTGCTTCTATAATTTTGATTATTTTAGATGCTGCATATAATTGAGATAATGCAGTATTTTGTCTTTTTGCATCCAGCTTATTTTATTTAGCATAACATTCTCCAGGTTCATCCATGTTGTCACATATAACAGGTTTTCCTTCTTTTTCAAGGCTGAATAATATTCCATTATATATACATACTACATTTTCTTTATCCATCATCTGTTGATGGACATTTAGGTTGTTCTCATGTCTTGGCTATTGCAGATAATGCTGCAATGAACATGGGAGTGAAGATATCTCTTTAAGATACTAATTTCATTTCTTTCAGATATATACTGAGAAGTGTGATTGCTGAATCATATAGTAGTTTTATTTTTAACTTTCTGAGGAACTTCCATACCATTTTCCGCAGTGACTGTACCAATTTATATTCCTACCAACAGTGCACACGTGTTCCCTTTTCTCGATGTCCTTACAATACTTGTTATCTTTAAAAATAAATAAATAATATGAACTTTAACATGTATAAGTTGATATCTCATTGTGGTTTAGATTTCCATTTCCCTGATGATTAGTGATACTGGGCATATACCTGTTGGCCATTTGTGTTTCTTCTTTTGGGAAATATCAGTTCAAGTCTTCTGTGCATTTTTAAATCAATTTATTTGTTTCTTTGCTCTTGAGTTGTACAAGTTACATACATATTTCAGATACATATGACTTGCAATATTTTTTCCATTTCATAGGTTGCCTTTGTATTCTGTTTGTTGTTTCTTTTGCTGTGCAGAAACATTTTGACTTGATGCAGTCCTACTTGTCTATTTTTGCTTTTGTTGCCTGTACTTTTGGTGTCACATCCAAAAAGTCAGTGTCCCAACCAATGTCAAAATCATTTTCCCTAATGTTTTCTTGTAGTAGTTTCACAGTTTCAGGTCCTATGTTTAATTCTTTAAACAATTTTGAGTTGATTTTTGTATATGGTGTGTTATAAGGGTCCCTTTTACATGTGGATCTCCAGTTTTTCTAACATCATTTGTTGAAAATAATATCCTTTCCTCATTGTGTAATACTGACACCCTTGCCAAAGATCAGTTGTATGTGTTTATTTCTGGGCTGTCTATTCTGTTCTATTGATGGGTATGTCTGTTTTATACCAGTACCATACCATTTCCTTATTGTAGTTTACAGTATACTTTTTAATCACAACATGTGATAGCTCCAGCTTTGTTCTCCTTGATCAAGATTGCTGTGGCTAGTCAGGGCCTTTTGTGGTTTCCACATGAATATTAGGGCTGTATTTTCTATTTCTGTGAAGACTAATGGAATTTTGCATAAAATCTGTAGGTCAGTTTTGATAGTATGGAAATTTTAATATTAATTCTTCCAACCCATGAACACAGGAAATCTTTCCATTTAGCTCCATCTTCTTTGGTTTCTTCATTAATGTTTTGTAATTTTCAGTGTATAGGCCTTTCATCATATTGGTTAAATTTATTCCTAACTATTTTATTCTTTTCTGTTGCAATGGAATTGTTTTCTTAATTTTCTCTACGGCTAGTTCATTGTAAATGTATAGAAACACACCTGAATTTTATATGTTAACTTTGTGTCTTGCAACTTTACTGAATTTTCTAAAGGGCTTTTTTGTTGAGTTTTTATGTACCTAGATTTTTTTCTAGATTTCTTTACGTGTGCATGGCCATGAACTAATGCGTAACAGGCCCACATTTGGGCAAGTTACTCGAACTTGTATTCATCTTTTCTGCCTTCAGTGTATTTTATCATACCACTTACTGACTAAATGCACTTACTAGTTACAAAACATTGCAAAGTTACTATCATAAATAGAATAACAGGCCAGAATATATTAAATTAGAAACATTCAGAAACTCAGAGGTGAATGTTTGTGCTAGTCACTGTATCAATTGCCATCTTTTGACACCAAATCCCTGGTATGAGTACAATGTTAACAATGTTAGACTTTTACTGCTTTGATCCCTAGCATTCCTAGGTGTAATTTCCATTGTATAATTTCCAAGATATGGTAACTTCTTTTTCTGAATCAAGAGAAAGGGTAAATATGGACACAGATAAATGTGCTGAGATGAGCATTACAAAAGTTTGAAATCCAGTTTAGTTGAGTCCAACATATATTTACTAAGTTTCTGGTAGAAAAGCATCCAGAGTAGCATTTGAACGTGGCCTTACAATGTAGTTTCTATGGGTCATCACCCTCTGTGAACCTGTTTCCTTATTCCTTGATCAGAAATAATGTTAACTACACCCAATTAATAAGATTGGATTAAATAATGAAAAATAGTCGTTCTCAGCCCTGGCTGTGCCTTAGTGTCACCTGGGAAGGTTTGAAACATACTCCCTCTCTAGAGTCTGATTTAATTGGTTTGGCATGGGGTTAGAACTTCAGTAGTTTTTAAAGCTCCCCAGGTGATTGTAATGTGAAGCCTGGGTTGAGAAGCGCTGAGATATTTGAAAGTTCCTGGCTCAGTGCCTAACATTTTCTGAGGAACCCCAACTTCTTGCTCTTCCTTAAGTGCCAAACTCTTGGGCATTGCGGATAGAAAGGTCAGATATAACCCTGTCCTCAAGATGCCCCCAGGCTCATTGGAAAGATAGACAAGGAAAGAGATCATTACTCTGCAGTGGCTTTGTGCAATAAGAGATTTGGATGAAGAAAAGCCATCTAAAGAAATGATCAGCTATCTCAGAGAATCTAGGGTTTCAGTACCGTATCACAGGCCACTGCTGGTCACCTTTCCACGCAGACACATGGCCTGAGTTCCAGTCTGGCTCTGCACTAATCTACTGTGTGCCTACAGGCAAAGTCTTTCTCTCATTAATGCTTGACTTTTCTCATTTATTAAACAACATCCATTTTAAAAAATGGTTCACAGTTCCTCCTCTACCCACCTCACAAGACTCCTAGGACATGAAAGAATGAACAAAAGAACATTTGATAGACATAAGATTACCTGCATGTTCTGGGAGGGAGAACTACTGCTTTCACTTCGGCATCTAAACATGGTAAAGTTTCTTGCATCTTAAAATGAAACAAAAATCGCTTCCTCAATGCCGAGTCCCCTCCAGGTCCTCTCTGCCTCTCTTCCTCTGTGTCTCCCCACGGCCTCTCACCGCTGCCTCCCCCTTCCCAGCCAGAGCTCATTAGCAGCACCACACTGCTCTCTCTGCTTCCTCATTTCCCACTCAGTTCTCAGACTTCACGGGCTGGCTCCTGTTGCCCTCAACACTTCTGTTTCCCTCCACGGAAGCTGCCCTGGCCAAGGTCATCAAGCGTTGTTCAAGTTTTTATTTTGATACGACTGACCATTGCCTTCTGCTGATAACACTATTTCCCCCAGGCCTGCGTGACAGTTTTCTGCTGGGTGCCCCTCCATCTCCAGCCATATCTTTCCAATCTCCTTTTCTAGCAACTCTAACTATTGTTCAGATGTTGGAATTTGCCAGACTTCTGCCCTAGGCTTTCTTCTCCTTTCATTCTCGACAGCCTCCTTGCTAGGATTCACTTATCCCCTCTCACGGCTTCAGTCATCATCTTTCTGCAGCAGATACTCAGATCTGCGCTTCAGTCCTTTGCTTTCTCTGGGGCTCCATACCTTTCTCTCCAACTTTCTATTTAGTATCTCCACAGGCACATCAAGTGTGTTTGAAAACAGAATTCATTATCTTTCTCCAAATTCAAAATCAACTCTTCTGCTTGTCTGTGCCAGCTCAGAAAAGTCCATGACTCTTTTCTCCAGTTGTCAGAACCAGAAACCCTCAAGGCATCTATGACTTCTCCCACTCCCCACCTTCAGTAGCAGCAGGACTCAGTCACTGAGTCCTATTGTTTCTATCTTCCAGAAATGTCCTTTTCCCTCTCTACTCAGTTTCAATGACTATCACGCCACTCTTCTGCTTAAAACCCTCTGGTGACTCCCATATTCTGAAAGACAAGGATTTTTAACTTGCCAGTTGTCCTGCGTGATCTGCTGTTTGCCTGTCTCTCCAACTACTTTATTTATTCTCCTCTGTTTACAGTTCCTCCTATATGTATATAAAACCTTTTAGTTCCCTGAATTAATCTTGCTTTCTCTCATCTCCAGGTCTTTTCCTTGTCAGGAATACGTTTCCTTGCCCCTTTCACCCTGTCCTAACGAACTCCTGCTTCCCCTTCAGAATTAAGTTATATGCCACCTCATCTAGGGCATCTTCTCTGCCTCCTTTGGTCTGAGTTTGTTATCCCTCTCCTTTATTCTAATAGATTCCTATACCGACTCCTTTAGGAATGATCTTTCTATTTATCTGTCTCCACCACAAAACCTGATAGCAAGGACTAAGACCATGGTTTTCTTGTTGTTTGCTGTATTTCCAGTGGCCATCATAGTGCCTGGCATATAATAGATGCTTAGTTTATGCTTGTCAAATGAATGAATGAATAATGAATAAACGGAAATAAATAAGAAATGGTCTCTCTGCCTTCAAGCAGCTCACAGTTTAGTGAACATGACAGATTCAGGTGCAATTATCTATAACAGAAGTTGAATGGAATAAGTAGTAACTCAGGGTGAGAAGTGCTAAGAAAAGGATAAGGAGAAATTACTTTCAACTGGCAAGACTGGTGAAGATACTTCAAAGGAAGCCACACTGGAGCCAGTACTTAATAAAATATTAGATTATTTAGATGATAACAACTATTATATGAGTATTTATAATATGTTAGGCATTGTGTTAAATACCTAACATGCAACATCTTTTTTTTTTTATCAAATGTACATCACAGTGGTTCAACAGTCTGCTTCCCTCTCCCTCCCCCCGTCAACCCACCTCCCTCCCCCTTGGTAACCACTAGTCACGTCTCAGTGTCTATGAGTCTAATGCTGTTTGTTTCTTCTGTTTTGCTTTGTTTTTATATTCCCCAAATAAGTGAAATTATATGGTATTTGTCTTTCTCCACCTGGCTTATTTCACTGGGCATAATACCCTCTAGAGCCATCCATGATGTTGCAAATGGCAGGATTTCTTTTCTTTTTTGGCTGAGTAATATTCTACTGTGTATAGGTACCACCTCTTCTTTATCCACTCATCTTGTTTATTCCTTTCAACAACCTACGAGTTTGTCCTTTTTATTTCTAACTTAATAAGAAGGTAGCAAGTTAAATACCTGAAGCAAGTTCACCTAGTGAGCTCGTGGAAGATCTAGAATTGCTCACAGACAGAAATTGTATCCAGTGCCTAGCACAGAGCCTGGCATAAAGTAGGAACTCATCAGCAGTTATCAAATGATATTAATAAGTTTTGGGTTCTGACATACAGTATGGTGATTATAACTAATAATACTGTATCATACACATGAATGTTGCTAAGAGAGAAGATCTAAAATGTTCTCACCACTAAAAATATATAGTAACTATGTGATAGGATGGAGGTGGTAGCTAATGCTATGGTGGTAATCATTTTGCAATACAGGCCTGCCTCATTTTATTGCACTCACTTTATTGTGCTATGATACTGCATTTTTTTTTCCAAACTGAAGGTTTGTGGCAACTCTGTGTTGAGAAAGTCTATCAGGTGCTATTTTTCCAACAGCATTTGCTTATTTGGTATCTCCATGCCACATTTGGGAAATTCTAGAAATATTTCACACTTTTTCAGTATTGTTTTATCTGTAATGGTGATCTGTGATCAGTGATCTTTGATGTTCCTATTATAATTATTTGGGGGTGCCACAAACTGTGTCCAAATAAGATGGCAAACTTAATTGATAAATGTTGTGTGTTCTGACCAGCTGTCCCCCTGTCTCCCTTCCTCTCTATAAACCTCCTTACTCCCTAAGACACAACAATATTAAAATTGGGTCAAATAATAACCCTACAAAGACCTCCAAGTGTTCAAATGAGAGGAAGAGCCACATACCTCTCTTTAACTCAAAAGATGAAAGTGATTTATCTTAGTGAGGAAGGCATGTGAAGTTTAGATAGGCCGAAAGCTACGCCTCTTGTGCCAAAAAGTTAGCCATGTGAATGCAAAGGAAAAGTTCTTGAAGAAAATGAAAAGCACTACTTCAGTGAACACTCAAATGATAAGAAAGCAAAATAGCCTTATTGCTGATATAGAGTCTTAGTGGTCTGGATAGAAGATCAAGCAAGCCACAACATTCCGTTAAGCCAAAGCATGATTCAGAGCAAGCCCTAACTCTCTTCAATTCTGTAAAGGTAGAGAGAGGTGAGAAAGCTTTAGAAGAAAATTTTGAAGCTAGCAGAGGTTGGTTCATGAGATTTAAGGGAGAAGCCATCTTCACAACATCAAAGTGCAAGGGGAAGCAGCAAGTGCTGGTGTAGAAGCTGCAGCAAGTTATACAATAGATCCAGCTAAGATAATTAAGGAAGTTGGCTACACTAAATAATAGATTTTCAATGTGGATGAAGCAGCCTTATACTGTGTTGGAAGATGATGCTTTCCAAGACTTTCATAGATAGAGAGGAGAAGTCAATGCCTGACTTCAAAGCTTCAAAGGACAGGCTGACTCTCTTGTTAGGGCTAATGCAGCTGGTGACTTTAAGTTGAAGTCAAAGCTCATTTACCATTATGAAAAT
The DNA here is from genome assembly GCF_030020395.1 of Manis pentadactyla. Taxonomy (NCBI): domain Eukaryota; kingdom Metazoa; phylum Chordata; class Mammalia; order Pholidota; family Manidae; genus Manis; species Manis pentadactyla. Next base: position 38,654,749 of record NC_080022.1, on the reverse strand, counting down.
CCTAGGACCTGTAATAATTATACTAAATCTACTCTGCCTATGCTTTGTAAATGGGACAACAAATCCTGGATGACAGCACGTCCATTTACAACATGGTTTACTGAGTATTTTAAGCCCACTGTTAAGACCTAATGCTCAAAAAAAAGATCCCTTGACAATGCACCTGATCACCCAAGAGCTCTAATGGAGATGTACTATGGGGTTACTGTTGTTCTCATGCCTGCTGATACAATATCCATTCTTCAGTCCATGGATCAAGGAGTAATTTAGACTTTCAAGTCGTGTTATTTAAAAAATACATTTTTTAAAGCTATAGCTTCCATAGATAATGAATCCTCTGCTGTATCTGAGCAAAGTAAATTAACACCTTCTGGAAAGGATTCTCCATTCTCAATTAAGAACATTTGTAATTCATGGGAAGAGGTCAAAATATCAACATTCACAGGAGTTTGGAAGAAGTTGATTCTAACCATCTTCATATATGACTTGGAGGGATTCAAGGCTTCAGTGGAGGAAGTAACTACAGATGGAGTAGAAATTGCAAGAGAACTAGAATTAGAAATGGAGCCCGAATATTGACTGAATGACTACAATCTCGTGATAAAGTTTGAATGAATGAGAAGTTGCTTCTTAGGGATGAGCAACAGAAGTGTTTTTTTTTAGATGAAATCTACTCCTGGTGAAGATGCTGTGAAGATTGTTGAAATGACAGCAAAGGATTGAGAATATTCCATAAACTTAGTTGATAAAGCAGAGTTTGAGAAGACTGACTCCAATTTTGAAACAAGTTCTGTGGGCAAAATGCTATGGAAAAGCATCACATGCTACAGAGAAACCATTCGTGAAAAGAAGAGTCGATCAGTAAGGCAAACTTCATTGTTTTGTTTTAAGAAATTGCCACAGCCACCCGGACCTTCAGCATCCACCACTCTGATTGGTCAGCAGCCATCAACATCCCTCTACCAGCAAAAAAGAGTACTACTCCCTGAAAGCTAAAATGATAAGTTAGCATTTTTTAGCAATAAAGTATTTTTTCATTAAGGTGTGTGTGTTGTTTTTTAGACATAATGCTATTGCATACTTAATAGACTACCTTATAGTGTAAATACAACTTTTATATTTGCTGAGAAACCAAAAAATTCATTTGACTCACTTTACTGTGATATTCACTTTGTTGTGGTGATCTGGAACAGAACCACGATAGCTCTGAGGTATGCCTGTATATAAATGTGTCAAATCAACACATCATATGCCTTAAACTTACACAATAGTAAGTGTAAATAAAGCTAGAAAAAGAAAAGGAAAAAAAGTTATCAAATGAAGCAATAAACCCAAGGACAGAATTTTAAGAAATAAGTTCAAAAGCAAGATGAATTGAGTTTGATGAGGTCAGAAACAGGTTGTGTTCCTTTTTAACAAGTCTCACAAAACCGACCAAAAAAAACCTGAATAGGTCTGTCCAGAAACATCCAAGCATCCTGTTTGGTATTAGTCAACAAAGCTCCAAGCATGTCTGTGATGAGTCAGCCTTCTGCCCCATCAGCAGCCCTGCCTTCTGGAAGCAAAGGAAGGAAACACAAAGGCCTAGGAATGTCTTACTGATGTGGTATAGATTAGCTTTGGTAGTGAAGACCGAAAGGGATATTGAGAAAGAAAACCACAACAAAAAAGAACTGCCATATGGACAAGTCCATTGGTAAAAATACTTTAATGACAAGCAGCAGTTAAGGCCACTTCCTGTCCTCTCCGAATATCATTCCCTCGGGATGTCTCAACATTGAAGCCGGTGGCCGGGGGACAATGGGGCAGTTTACTGAAGGAAAAAAGGCCTGTCAGAACTGTCATTCTTTCTCTTGCTTCTGTCACCCTATGACTTGTTTGTGAAATTCCTAAATTTGATTGTGAGATGACTGTTTTGACAGCCTGTCTTGGTGAATGTTTTTCTTAAACTTGTGGGGGTCTGCATATTTTTCTGCATCTGCATGATGTGGAAAGACTTACTTCTTTATAGGAGGTAAGGAGACTCTTTAAATGTCTCTTAGAGAATTTGCCATACCAGAAATCTTCAGTGAGAAACACAGGGCCCTTTGCTGAAAAATAATTTCATTTCCTTTGAGCCACAACTAAAGATAATTTTTAATTATTTTTGTAAGATCATTATGGAGAGACAGTCCTGATAAATAACAATATTCAGTGAATTAATTTAGTTCTGGAGCATTATGGTTCAGTTGCATTTCACCTCAAATACAAACTGTGCTATTTACTGAGTGCCTTACTTTCTCCACTTTATATAGCCAGGGTTGCCTTCCTGGCAGCCTCGTTTATGTGGAATCCAGAAAACTAAAGGCTTCTGGGTATATGTACAAGGTCCCTGTTTATTGTGTCACACGTTGCAACAAAATTAAGAGTAGTTAAGGAAGTTCTTTCTCAGGGGGTCTGCTTGCTTCCTTTGGCCCACTCCAGGAACTAATGATTGGACTGTCAGAGAGGGTCTATCAAGTTCAAACCTTTGTCACAATACTGGGATTTACGGAAAAGCAAGAGGACTTAATGAGAATGGTTGTATCATGTGGAATGAGAAATACATACAGACACCATGGAGGAAATCTGAACATAAATGTAAACATACCCAGAGGCATTCAGGGGGTTCTGGAGTCTGCTTTCAGTTCTTTCTCAGTAAGAAATTTATGGAAACCTGCGGCCACATGTAACCAAAGAACGGCATGTACTCCGTCCAGTCTGCATTCGTTTTCTGCACTGCTGTACTTTGCCATATCCCTCTCCTCCCTGTGCTGTTTAGTCCCTAGCAAATTAGTAATCGGAATCCTATTTGAGGAAAACTTTTTGTCCCTGCTTATGCACCTACTGCAGATTCACTTAAATTGCAGTCGTCAGCAGTGGTGTTACTGAGGAGGTTTGCATTTCTCCTGTGTCCTCTTCAAAATGCCTACCACTTAGGAATCATTCCCATGGAAGTGGTTTGTCCCACATGTACTGATGGGGCCTGCCACTCTCAGTCTTTAATCCAAGCATGCTGCAGTCAATGGCTTTAACTCTGCCACTGTTTTGGAGGTGGCGATGGGAGGGGAATTTGCTTTTGATCCTTTCAATAGGAAGAGTAAATTCCTTGTTGAGTCCTGAGATGAAATAAGACAGAACCGTGATCACCACGGTGTTCTCTGTGTCATGTTGACCACTTTATAGCCACCATCATAGGCCATACGCACAAAAATCACCACGCTTTCCACTGAGTCCAAACACTCCAATTGTCATTTGCCCCTCTGTGCCTTGTTTGAGGCATCCTCAGGGAAACATAGCTATTCTATTTAGTAGCCTAAAACAGCATATGATATGATTGACAAAGATTGCTTTCAAAATACTAAAACTAATAATAAAGCTATGGAATTTGCTGAATTGTCCACACATCTGTGGAAAGACTAAGGCTCTGAGGGAGAACAGACTCCGCAGTAACAGACCTGGGTTTATTTTACAGCTCTTTCCTTTTCTAGCTGTATGATGGGAAAATTACTTAACCTCTCTGATCCTCGGTTTTCTTCATTGTACGATGGAAAAAATATTTTTAATTCATAGTGTGGGATGAGAATTAAATAAAATAACATAGAGGCCTTAGCTCACTGCCTGGCACACTGCTAATGCTCAACATACTAAAATACTCTTACTTCCATAAACCTCTAGACAAGTACACAAATGTCTTGCGTATTCCAAAATGCCATTGCAAAAAAGCTGCAAGCTCCTTTAAAGGGAATTTATTTTATTTTCAGGGAGATTTACAACTTACCTATAAAATTAGAAACTTGGCATCAGATAGCATGAAGAAGAGAAAAAAGGGAATTCTGAATATTTTTCCACTCAACCTTTGTAAATGACAACTTTGTTAGTCTGATTTTAAGAGTTTGCCAGCCTGTGAATTGGGGTGACCTTGTGGGAGGGAGCTGACCCATTGTGAAGTGATCGGGATCTGGCACGATCACAGGATGTCAGATGGGGCCTGGAGAAGCGAGTCCCTGTTTGGCTGAGATCTGCTCTCTCACAAGGTCAGGACCAAGTTACTGCCTCCCCCGAGAACAGCCGTAAGAGGAGTGGCACTTAGAAGAGGGGACAGTACACACTTTGGAGAAAGGAGGAGGAAGGGGCTTTGGAATTTCAGGGAAAATATTTAAAAATCAACTTCTGCTAACCTTGCCTTCTCAAGATACTCATTATACCTTATCCCAACCTTGTGTAGTATTATTAAACTCAATTTTATAAATGAGAAAACAGAGGTTCTAAGACTTTTCCCAAAGCCACACAGCTAAATACAGGAGATAGAAAGATTCCCTTCAAGGTCTAGCTCTCGTTTTCTTTAAGGTTTTTTAAGCTTAAGGTTTTCGTACTTAAACCTGGTAAGGAAGGACAGAGTTGCACGTGGGTGCCAATGGTGGGGACTGCCTAGTAAGCCCGGTGCACCCGCCCTTACGCAGCACCGTCCACGTCCCGGATGGCGTGGACTTCCCCGTGGCCTTGAAGAGCAGGCAGTGTAGGGATCACCCACATTGTCCAGCTAGGGAAGCAAGGAGCACAGAGGTGGGGCGGCGCCCCGTCTGGTCTCAAGCCCACGTTCCACAGCTCCGGAGACCCGCCTGGCGCTCCCAGGTGACAGAGACTCAGCTCAGACACGCAGAGACCGCGGAGCGGTGTTTGCGGCCACAGGAAGAGGCTCGTCTTCTTCAGTCATCTGCTGCACAATGTATTTATTTATAACTCACATTATTCCTCAGTGTATTTTAAATGATTTTATATTAAGCCGCCTAATCACATAAGCCGATTAATCCAAATCATCTGGTTCTTTGTGTTCATGACAAGAAATAAGCAAGTTGGATACATTCCCCCCCCCCCCCCCCCCCCGTGCCTTCCCCGCGCATCTGCTGCGGCACCACCTCCGCGACGCGCCGGCCGCAGCCCGGGCAATCTGCGGGCAGCATTGCGCCGGCCGCCCTCTGTTCCCCACCTCCGCGCCTGGGAACCTCCGACCCGTGGGCCTGTCCCAGCTCCCCGGCCTGCCCGCCTCATCCCCAGTCCCTTTCCAACTTGACTTACTCATCCCCTCTGAGGAACTTCGTGTTCTCTTGTTCCTGCCTTTAAAGTGTTATTCCCCCTTTCTTCAGACAGAGCCGCTGCTCACACACTCTTCTCCTTGGCAGCCCGAGCTTGATGAGGGCAGGGACTCAGTCGTTTATCTCTGCATCCTTCACAACACCTAGCACGATGCCTAGCACATGACCAATACATGATTTACCTCTCCCCAGGCTCCAAGAGTCGCCTACTCTAGGTAAAATAATATGCTTTTTTGTTTTTATGGGTGAATAGGATGATAAAGTTTATTACTTAATATTAACACTCAGTGTTCTCATGGTTCCCTCCCCTCCCTTATGTTTTTAGCCTAATACCACCTGCTCAGTGAGGCCTTACCTGGCTAGCCTACCCAGAATTTCAAGCTCATCTCTGAACACCCACTTGCTTCCTTCCCTGTTTGATGTTTCCCCACGACCCACACCACTACCTTAACATACAAAATATTTTCCTTGTTTTACTTAGCATCCGTTTGCCCCAGTTAGAAGTGTGTGCCATAAGAACAGGGGTTTTGTCAGTTTTATTCACTATTTTATCTCTGACAACAATAACAGGCACACAGGAAGTGGCCAAAAACTATTTTTGAATAAATGAATAAATGCTATTAGGTATTGACATAGAGTGAAAACTGGATACCTTTACTAACAACCTATTGTTGCTATTATTATATTGTCATGTCTGGGTTTTAGGTACTGTTTAGAAAGACAGATCTCAACAAGAACATCTCATAGATGGTCATCATGTATGGGACACAGAATGGCTCAGTGGGCCTGTAGGGTGCACACAGGCACTGCAGTCAGTATGAGCAAATAACTTAATCATTCTATGCCTTAGTTTTTCCATCTGTAAAAAGGGAATAATACTAATTTTTACTTCAGAGGGTTATTGAGAGGATAAAACCCATGTCAAATGCTAAGAACAGGAGTTCTCCATAAATGATCGCTGTTATTGTTTCCCTCAGTTCCAGAAACTGCTCATATGAGACACACTGATTCCACATCTCCTTCATTTTTTGTGGTTTTTATATTTGTGTTTTTCATTTTCAGTTGTGGTCAAATTAATATTTATTTTCAATGATTTTTTACATACTTTGGTTGGCTATGTTTTAAAAACATTGCAGTAAATTTGTTACCAAACATTGTTGCAGTATTTATGTCCCTAAATTTTTACCATAAGTGGTAAATATAAAAATAGAAAGCCTGCAAGCATAGCGATGGACTTCTTGGATACAGTGTGATTTTTGCTTTCCTTTTTCTCTGAGTATCTTTGATACAGTGGCTGGTAGGATGAAAGATACTGCCAGCTGAGAACCCTTGAAAAAGACAGGGCTTTACAGCAAATGAGTAGCCCATGATTTATGATGCTACCTCCCAAGGATTCCTTGTTAGTTACCTAGGTTCATGGTTACTTGGTTACTTATTCTCTTCTGCAGCAGCCCTTTGGGGTAGGATGAAGGGTCTTATTCAATTAAGCCATTGGATTGTAATTCTTATTTTGAAATAGAAAATCCTCCAGGGAATGTGATTGTATTTATTATTGGAGAGACTCAGATACCTGGCAACTCAGGCTGGACACAGTTCCTCACCTATGGCAGTGGTGAGAAGCATGAGCCAATGTCAGCAACAATACGTGAATGTTGTTTGGTAATCATTCTTGCACTGCAGTTTTCCTATCTTGGTAATTCCACATTTCTTCTTTGAAAAATGAAAAATGGTCTGAGTGAGGTCTTTCTGGATAATAATAATCACTAATATTCACTGAGCCCTTACTCCGTGCCAGCCACTGTTCTAAGAGCTGTGCATTTATTAATTTACTTAATTCTCACAATTACTTTATGAAGTAGGTTTTATTATGTCCCCATTTTACAAATGAGCAAACCAAGTCATAGAACAGTCAGTAATTTTTCTAAGTTTACATAGGCAGGAATTGGTTGAGCTAGTATTTGAATACAAGCAGACAACCCCAAAACTATATTCTTAATCTTTACACTAAACTGCATCCTGGAGATAAAGGCTATGCATCTCAGAAACTTCCTCACTGAGGCTGTCAAGGAAAGACTTGACATGCTACTCATGTCATGATTCAGGCTATCCACGAAGCTTTAAAGAAAACCCCACACTTTGAACGATAACAGCAGCTGGTAACCGCGCGTGTTTCAGCATCACCATCTTCCCTGGGAGAAAGGTAATTTAATTAGCTCTCCAATAATTGAGACGATTTTATCAATGCTGCATAGAGGCATTCAGGGGTTTGGCTCCTCCTTATCTATGGTTTACTTACCTTCCTGTCATTCAGCTTCAATCTAATCTCAGAAGTATGAGATCAGAGAGGAAAAGACACTGTAAACATTTTACTGATGGGGAAACTGAGTATCAGGGGATGCGAACAACTTGTTTAGTGTCATAACTAGAGCTCCCTGGTGACAGTATTTCCTCTGTCTTCATCTCCCCATTGTTCAGCACAGCTCTGACTTCCAAGGTCCTCAAAACAATGTGAGGAAGAAAGGAAGGAAAGAACTGTGGCACTAGATGAAGGGGGAGAGGCAGCAGGTGTCCAGGACCTGCATCTAGAGGTGACACAAGTGCTGAACAAAGGTCCAGTCCTGGGGACACCAGAGGAGCTACCACCTCATGTCCAAAGCCTATGAGAATCTCCCATCAAACTGAGCTCACTCATCTGCATGATGCAGTGGGGAGCTTCCAATGGATGAGCAGAGCCTGGGGATGGGGAGGCAATTTGAGTCAGCAAGGAAACAGCCAGTTAGCACCAGCAATGCTCCTCCTGGGAAGCAAAATCTGAGGCCCAAAGCTGAGGTACCCACTATGTGCCTGAAGGAGCAAACAGATCCCCAGGCTTAGAGAGAAGTGAAAGGAGACTCCCATAGAGGCACAACAGAAAGAGCCTCAGAACAGGGACCAAATCAGAGCTGCAGAAAATAATACCATCCAGGGAAATACATGCTTTTTTAGAGCATAAACAGAAACACAAAACACTGAAAGAGCATCTAGGAGTCACTAAACCAAGCCAGGGAGTGAGCTCAAAGCACAGGGGCCAACTTATGCACAGACAAGGAGGAGGGAAGCATTCAAGAAGCTACAAGCAGATCAATGTATCTGCAGCCCACTCCTCCGGGTGTTGACAGGAGGACAAGATGTCTGCAGAAGACAACAGGCCAAGTCAGGAAGGCCTCACAAGTGCCAGGCTAAGGATCTTGGACTTCCTCCAGAAGGCACTAGGGAGTCGTGCAAAGGTAGTCAGCAGGCGAGTGAAACAGTGTGCCTTTTAGGAAGATTACTCTGGTCTCTGATGTGAAAGATCAGTTGGTGAAGGCCAGTCTGGATGTGGGGAGATTAGGAAAGAAGCCATTGCACCAATGCGAGCAAGAGATGATAAGTTCTGACCCAGGGAAGCAGCAATGGGGAGAGGAGCAGGCAATAGAGGTGGGAGAGGAGATGAGGGCTTCCTTCAGTGCTCCCTGAATGCTGAGTACACCTCAGGACTAGCACAGAGATTCCCTCTGAAAAGCTAGATGCTGTCCTGGAGCCCTCTCTCACCCTCCCTCCACTCCTCTCAAGCCAGTCCATCACCAGTCCTTTCTAGTTTAACTCCGGAATCCTTTAGAGACTTCTACTTATCTTGAAGTAGATCTCACCCCCACATTCACTCTCTTCTAAATCACCACTATTTCCCTCCTGGATTTTTATAATAGCCTCCTAATTGTTCACTCTAAATCTGCTTTGAGGTCCTTTCCAACCACCACCACCACCACCACCACATATTCCCTTATTTCTCTACTCCATTTTCCTCATTACAACTAACATTTTTGTTTGCTTTTTCTCTTTAACAATTTTATCTGAAGTATAATTAGCATACAGTAAACCGCATATAAGTAAAATGTACAATTCAATACTTTTGGCATAATGTACACACCCTGGAAGCCATCGCCACGGTCCAGATCATGAGCAGTCTGCCACCCCCAAAAGTCCCCTGGTGTCCCCCTTACAGTATCTTCCTCTCACTCCTCCTCTACCCCCTTTCATCCTCAGATAGCCAAGGGTCTTTCTGTCGATATAGATTACTTAGCATTTTCTAGAGTTTATATAAACAGAATCATAGAGCATTTTCCTAGAATTTCATAAAAATGGAAACATACAGGGGGTGCTTGTTTGATCAGTCTTCTTTTACTGTACATCACTTTCTGAGATTCAGCCACGTTGTCGTGTGTATCAGCGGTCCATTCCTTTGTATTGCCGAGTATTATTCTGTTGCTTGGCTATACCACAATTAGTTAATCCATTCACCTTTGTTGGTGCACATTTAAATTGTTCTCAAGTTTTGGTTATTACAGATAAAACTACATTGGATATTCATGTACAGTTTTTTGTAAGGCTATATGCTTTTATGTCTCTTGGAGAAGAATTTTTTAAGACACTGCCAAACTGCTCGCCATTTTACATTCCCACCAGCCATATGAGAGTCCCAATTCCCCCATTCCTCCCCAGTACTTGGCAAGGGAAGTCTTTTAATTTTAGTCATTCTAATAGGTGTGTGGTGGTGTCTCATTATGGTTTTAATTTGCATTTCCCTAATGGCTAATGATGTTGAGCATTTTTTCATGTGCTTATTTGCCATCTGTTTCATTCCTTTTGGTAAACTGTTTGGATATTTTGCCCACTTTTTGTATTGGGTTGCTTCTTTTCTTATTATTGAGTTTTGAAAGTTCTTTATATACATATCCTGTATTCAAGCCCTTTATCAGGTACATTTTTAAAAATATTTTCTCCCAGTCCATGGCTTGTCTTTTAATTAGTTTAACAATTCTTCCAAGAAACAAAAGCTTTAGCATTTTGATCAGGTCCAGTTTATCAATTTACTTTTTTATGGATCATGCTAAGAAATCTCTGTCCAGTGAAAGACTACAAAGGTTTTCTCCTGTGTTCTTCTAGAAGTTTTAGTTTCAGGTTTTACTTTTAAATCTATGACCTACTTTGAGTTAATTATATGTATGGATCAAAATTATTCTATTTCACATGGACAACCAATTGTCCTAACTCCATTTGTTGAAAAGACTATTCTTTCTCCACTGAACTGCCTTCACATCTTTATTGAAAATTAGTTACCTGTATATGTGTGGGTCTATTTCTAGACTGTATTTTGTTTCATGGATCTAATTATGCCAAAACCACACTGTCTTGATTACCCTAGGTTTATAATAAGACTTGAAATCAGGTAGTATTATTACTTCAACTTACTTCTCAAAGTTATTTTGGCTATTCTAGGTCCTTTGCATTTCCATATGAATTTCACAATTAGTGTGTGATTTTTTTAAATAACAAAGCCTGCTAGAATTTAGTGATTTATTTTGCAGTATAAATCTAAGCATGCCATCCCCCTTTTAAACTCTTCAGTGGCTTTCCTCATGCTTAGACTAACTTGCTTACCAGTTATATGCCCTAGAAGGCTCTGTGGGGTCTAGACATCATCTCCCAGGTCGTGTTTCTTGATCCCCAACTCTGCACTTCTGAATTCCAAAGAGCTCTTTCCACCCCCACCCCAGGTACAACAGATCCTCCTGTTAAATATTTCATATCTCCCAATATTTTTCCTTCATGACACTATTAAAGACTGAAATCACTTATGTGAATGTGATTATTTAAAAATGTCTGTAGACTGTGAGGAAAGAACCTGCATCTAATTGCTTATCTTTGTACTCTACCTAGCAAAAAGCTTGGCACGTAGTAAATGCTCAATAAATATTTGTTAATTGAATGAAATGAATGCAGTAGGATTTTGTAATGCTCACCCTTTTGCTTCATATTGAAGTGAATTCGGGACTTGGGGCAGATGCTGATGGGCAAGGAGACCAGGAAAGATGAGGTTAAGCCAAGGGAGACCAGATCCAGGCTTTCTAACCCCTGCCTGGGGATCACCCAGCCACCCTGTATGGAGTACAGTGTCTTAAGGAATCATCTTTGAATGATACATTCTTTTGCAACAGTTCATGCATAAGGCATTTCCACTCACTTTCTCTTCACTGCCTTGAAATGGGGCCTGGAGAAGGAGTTGAGCAATAAAAACAACAACTATTAAATTATTTTTTGGGAATTTCATCTCCCCTTTTTATTCAAGTAACTGTTTAGCATAACTGAAGCACTCTTTGCTTCATTCATTTTCTGCTAGTTTAAAATGAGGCGAGAGAAGTTCGCTAGCCCTCCGACATAAAGCTTTGTGGTCATGTTAGTAAATAAAACTGCATTGTATACCTTTTGGATTTGGCAGAGGAATCCCAGAAAATAATCATTACATGCTGGCAATCTAGGGTAGCTCCTTACCTGCTCCATCTTTCCCTCCCTCCCCCAGGAGCCAAAAGCCCAAGAGTGAAATCTCAGTTCCGAATTCTAGCTGTGTGGCCATAATCCAGTGTCTTGACATCTCTGGGTTTCTCATATCACATTTGTAAAATCAGGATAAAAATTACCCCTTCTCTTCCTATCTTCCAGGGATGTAGTGACATCAAGACAATAATTAGGCTATATACTGAGCAGCTATGTGCCAGAGACCATGCTGGTCACTTCGCAGATGTGAATTCTAATTATCACAATAAACTTCTGAGGTAAAGTTTTCTCATTTTATGAATCAGGCAACTGAAGCTCAGATAAGAGAAAGCAAGTGCCCCAAATTGTGAAGCTGTTGAATGCCATGCTCAGTGCTTAGTCTTTAAAGGACAATGTGGGAAGGGTTGAAAAAGAAATAGCAAGGTCAGATTCAAGTTGACAAAGATCTTGCCAACATCAGAGGGGAATATGGTCCAGAGGGGGACAGTGAGGGCCCTGGAGGATGGAAAGGACAGGTGTAATAATAACAGGGTAAGTTACCATTTTCAAAACACTTTTATATCCTTTCAATTATTTGAGTCTCATAGAACCCTGTGAAGTAGGGAGGCAGACAGGATTATTGCCATTTATGAATATGGAATCTGCAGTGTAAAAATAGTGTAAGTCCTTTGTTCCTATATCACACAGCTCACCATAGAAAAGCTGGGTCCCAAACCTAGAGCTCTGGACTTCCAGTGTGTGTTCCGTGGCATTCTTCAGCTGCTTGCAGACAAGAAAGCTGGTTGTACTTCCACTGACCTTGTGATATTGCCAGGTCCCTTGCCCTCCTTGGCCCTCATCCCCCTAATTTTAAAATTAAAGGGCCAGGATATACAAGCTCTCTTGGGTTCCTCACACTCTGTCTCCCTGATATGCTCAGATCTGTTTTGGGCCTCCCTTGGCCCCTTCTGTCCCATCTGGGTTGGGGAAAAAAAGGTGGGGAGAGATGAGCTCCAGCTGGCCAGCGAAGGAAGCTGGAACTGGATGGCTTAGTTACAAAAGGTTAAAATCAACTTGCTTGATTGATTATGCATTTTAAGCAGTTTTTCTTCAGTGCAATCAGCTCTCTCCCACCGTCATCGCTCATTAGGGAAAGATTTCCATTCCGCTGGTGACTGAGGATGCTGCCCAGCATTTGCATTTTGCATTCTACACATTAAGCACCTTGCTGTCAGAATTACTAGCTGTTTCCCCTCACCTGGCCCCGCCGCTCCTTCCCTGCTGGTCCTAAGTCCCTTGCTGGGTTGGTGAGAAGTGACCCCAGAGGAGAGGGTGGGAAGGTCATGGCCGTATTGACCACTGGCTGGTCCATGCCTGACGGCCCGCCAGCCACCTCTGACATGATGATAGAAAGGGCTGCCTCATGGCCTCTTCTCTCCTCTTCTAATTGGCCTTTATGAATATTTAATGAAATCAAGATAGAATTCACTCAGAAGGTTTACCTGCTGCATCTTCAGGAGAAAGAAGAAGAAAGAGAAACGGTGGGCTATTATATTATTCTTGCTTCAGGCAGAAGCAATGTGCCCTGAAATTCCTCTGAAACTCAGGTGCTCAGCAGCCTTTACTGCCCAGGTGCCTCTACTAAGTCCAAAGAAATGAACCCTTTTTATTAGTGAAAAGCTGCAGTTTTCCATTTGCTGTATCGGTGAACAGATTTTGTCTGGAGAGGTAAAGCTAATGTGCTGAAGCACATGCTCCAGCTGAAAGACGCAGACTTAGAAATATCCTAGCAAATGCTCTCTGTCTCCTGGAAATCTCCTTGTTTTGCAATCAAGACATCCCTTTTTTTCTTTTTCTTTTTTTATTTTGTTATCATAAATATACAATTCCATGAGCAACATTGTGGTTGCTAGATTCCCCCCATTATCAAGTCCCCCCCACATACCCCATTACAGTCACTGTCCATCAGTGTAGTAAGATGCTATAGAGTCACTACCTGTCTTCTCTGTGCTATACTGTCTTGCCTGTGCCCCCCACTACATTATGTGTGCTAATTGTAATGCCCCTTATTCCCCTTATCCCTCCCTTCCCACCCATCCTCCCCAGTCCCTTTCCCTTTGGTAACTGTTAGTCCATTCTTGGGTTCTGTGAGTCTGCTGCTGTTTTGTTCCTTCAGTTTTTGCTTTGTTCTTATGCTCCACAGATGAGTGAAATCATTTGGTACTTGTCTTTCTCCACCTGGCTTATTTCACTGAGCAAAATACCCTCTAGCTCCATCCATGTGGTTGCAAATGATAGGATTCATTTTGTTCTTATGACTGAATAATATTCCATTGTGTATATGTACCACATCTTCTTTATCCATTCATCTACTGATGGACATTTAGGTTGCTTCCATTTCTTGGCTATTGTAAACAGTGCTGCAATAAACATAGGGGTGCATATGTCTTTTTGAAATTGAGCTGCTGCATTCTTAGGGTAAATTCCTAGGAGTGGAATTCCTGGGTCAAATGATATTTCTGTTTTTAGTTTTTGAGGAACTTCCATACTACTTTCCACAAAGGTTGAACTAGTTTACATTCCCAACATGTCCTTTTTTCCTATTATTAAATTAATTCCTTGTTTATTGCAGAAAAGTGATATAGAAAATCAAAAGTAAAATTTGCCCATAATCCCATGAGCCAGAGATAATGAGAATTAATATTTTTATACATATTTATTTATATACTCTAACCACTACAAGTACTAACATAATCACACATTAAGTAATGGCTTGGAACCTACTTTTTTTTTTACTATATACTGTGTCACTATATATTAACCTATAACACCACATGTAATGACTTACTGTATTTTATTTTTTGGATGCATTTTAACACTTTTTTAAGGTATCATTGATATACACACTTATGAAGCTTTCACATGAAAAACATTGTGGTTACTACATTGACCCATATTATCAACTCCCCCACATACCCCACTGAGGTCACTGTCCATCAGTGTAGTAAGATGCCACAGAGTCACTACTTGTCTTCTCTGTGCTGCACTGTCCTCCCCATGACCCCACATACACCATGTGTACTAATCATAATACCCCTCAATCCCCTTCTCCCTCCCTCCCCATCCACACTCCCCATTTTAAAATTTTTAACCAATTCTGTCCTTGGCTTTCTATTCTGGGCTCCTGAACATGATCTGATGACTTTGTGCAGAAGGTATAGCTAAGAGCTGGGGCTTTGGAATCAAATAGATGTGGATTCCAACCCAAGCTCTTCAAGTAATTAGCTGTGTATTCTTGGGGAAATTAATTAACCTCCCTAAATCTCAGTTTTTTCATCTTAAAAGAAAGAAAGGTTGTTTTGAGGATTAAATAAGAATATGTGCAAGGTCTGACATAAAGTAAATATTCGGGTTATGGTAACTGTTTATGTTGTGATTACTATAATGCCATGATAAATTTATTTGTAGCTAAATCTTAACCATTACATTAGGCTAATTTCCTAAGAGTAGAATTGCTGGGTGCAGCCCGAGCTGTGGGTCAGGCATGTGTTCATTCAAAGCCAGATTCCTTCCACACAGGGGTGCCCACATGGAGGTTTAGTCATGTCCCAGAGACAAATGAGTCCATAGATGGCAAATGAACTCTAGAAGATTTATCCCTTCTGTCTACATATGTGCATATTTTGAAGGTATGTGTTGTGAGTTGAACTGTATCTCCCCAAAAGATATGTTGAGGTCCTAGCTCCCAGTACCTAGAATGGGACCTCATTGGGACATAGGGTCCTTGCAGATGTAATCAAGTTATGGTGAGATCATGCTGGTGTCCTTATAAGAAGGCCATGTGAAGACACGGGGACACAGAGACACCTAGGGAAAATACTGGGTGAAAAAGGAGGCCGAGCTTGAAGTAATGCTGGACTTGAAGGAATGCTGGAAAGCAGCAGAAGCTAGCAGGGGCAAGGAAGAATTCTTCCCTAGAGCCTCTGTGGGGAGCATGGCCCTGTCAGACCCTTCATTGCTAATTTCTAGCCTCCAGAATGGTGAGAGCATAAATGTCTATTGTTCTAAGTCACCTAGCCTACGGTAGTTTGTTATGGCAGTGCTAGGAAACTAGTACAGTGTACATTCTCATTTTTATTTTTCCTCTTCTCCTTATTAGAGTACAAGCTGTTAATTTCTAGGGTTATTTCTGAAGGCAGCTTATGAAATGAGAAAGGCTGAGAACTGGGAGTCTGACCGGCTAAAAGCTGGGAGAGGAAGGAAGCACCTCTGCAGGGCCTATCTAGGAAATACCTTCTTTCAGTCGCCAAATTCCCTGCCTGGCCAGTGGGTCGCTTTCCTTAGTCACTGTGATGAGCCTGAGGTCTAATCTTATTTAGGATTGACTCCCCAGCAGAAAGAGAAGAAAGGCTGTAGAACCAAAACAGGGAGCTGGCCTATGATCCAAGGTCCCTAAGACAGCTCTAAGTACACTAAACTGAAATGTTCTCTTTATGTGTCTGTGTCTCCCACCAGACTGAGGGCTCTTTGATCCCCAGGCCCATGTTTGATTCATCACTGCAACTCCAGCATCCCTCAGTGCCTGGTCCAAAATAGGTTTTTGAAGAGAGTATTGGACTGGGCTCTCCTGCTTTTGATTTTGTTGTTCCAGTGCCAGAAACTGAGTTCAGTTTTCTCTGACACTTGTTTGTGTTTTTGACCAGACTTGACCTGACTCCTAGATCTTCACTGACCTCATGGCCCTAGGATTTGTATTTATTCGAGTACATTTAGTGAGTGATGTAAAGATAATGATAATATCTGCCATTCATGGAACAATACTCCATGGCAGGTACCATGACACTATAATAGGTATGAATCTTAGTCTACAGGTTTAGGAGTACATGAAATGTATGTCTTTTTGTACTAAAAGCATTGCAATTGAACTTGTAGCCCACATCCTACTGAACTGGTGGTAAATTGAATTGCTGTTATTATTGAGGCTTCCCACCCCATGTTTTGCCAAGATCCCAGGATCTCATGGAACACCAAGGTATCTGAGGCATTGGGGTGGCCTCACCAATTACTGGCCACTGGTCCAGACCAGTTGCTACTGACACAACTATTTCCCTTGCCCTCATGTCTCTGTACTGTTGCTTCCATGCACAACAATCTTTCATGAGGCCACCAGACAGTAAGTCTACACCCACCAATCTGAACACACCTTGGATGTTGTTCTACACTGAGTACAGATAACACGTACACTGGTCTTCATCCTCCTCCCTTCATCCCTCACCTTAGCCCCAAAGCCATCCTCCCGTCTCCTCCTTTTCCCCTCAAGAATGTCCATAGTCCACAGTGGACCCTGGCTTTCACAAAAACACAAAACACCAGTGACTACAAGCACCTGCTTTCCCCTCCTTCAAAACTCCCCAGCAAAGCAAAGACTAGTAGCCTCGCTATTACTTGGGGCAAGAGAGGAGGGGCAAACTCAAGAACATAACACTCAGATTCTTAGGCCAGTGAATTGTCTGACGATAGCAGTTCCTTTAATACATTGTTTAACACTCAGCACAATCCTGCAGAGGTAGGAGATTTTGCAGATGTAAGAACCAAGACTCAAAGAAGTAAAGGTTTTAGAAGTAGTAAAGGGAGTCATAGAAGATGACAGACTGGTGAGACCCTGAAGCCTGGAGGCTGAACCCCCGTAGCTCCACCATCTGGGTTCTGCGTGTGGAGGCAGGCAACTTGAGGGCAGTAAACCCGAGTGAGAGGGGAAAAGGCTGAAGTAAAGCCTGCCTGTCTGGGAGGCTCCATTTCCTGGTAGACCCGTGCTCCAGCGTTACAGCCGAGCTCTGCCAGGAGGCATGTACATGCCTGCTCCACATAGACAGCACACCGCGCACACACACACACACACACACACGCACAAGCAGGCCATGGTCTTGAGGCAGGCCCGTAGTGTCAGGGTTACTGGATCCCCAAGGGTTTCCCATCTCAGCCTCATGATATTCTGGGAACTCTGCCCTCCTCTGGTGCTGGTGCCAAGCTTGAAGGAAATTCCCCCCACTCCAGGACCCAGGGTAAATGACATGAGAAGGAGCTCTGTTGCCTTCCATAGAGGAATTGACTGTGTTCTGAATCGGGATGCCTGAATTCGAGTTCTTGCCCTGAGGGTTTGTCCTCTCCTTATAAAGTGAAGTCCAGCTCACTAACCTCAGAGGCCCTTCCAAGTCCCATATGGATTTACGAAATACCCAGCCTGAACCCTAAATCCAACACATTCATAACTCCCTACTGACTTCCCTCCAGTCACAGACGCGCAATATGAGACAATCTGAAAGCCTTACACGACCTCCCAGCTTGCACAGTCTCACAGCTTACATACAATTCATTTTTCTTAGCTTTAATCCAAATAAAGTTTCTAATAGTTTCTAATAAGCTCTGGCCTATCTTTCTCACACAGTTTATTACTATCAGGAAGAATTTCCTCTTCTATCTATACCCCTCCCTTCCAACATTTCCTTACCTTTTTTTCCTTTTTTCCTGCTGGCAATAATTATAAGTTGTGAAGCCCACAAAAACTCGGATATGAAACAGGCTGTATATGATTAGAGGTAATGTCACAGGGGTGCGTCCGAAACCTGTCGTCTGGCTAATGTGTGTTTTCTTCCCCATGACACTGAACACAGTCATTATGCCTTGGCAAGGGGCAGGGCTCCGGGAATGGTGTGGAAGCATTCACATGTAGACAGTGTCTTTCTCTGTACTGGGGGCTGTCCCAGGCACCACTTCCTTGCCGTGATGCCGAGGCTCATGGATCGCGGGTCTGTGATTCCTCTTTACAAATCAACGGCACAGACTTTACAAATAGACCTTCTTCTTTTGGCTCCTTGATTCACTGCAGCTCCTTTGTTGAGAGTTGGAGGGTTAACAGGGTCTGTAAATAAAATAAGTTCCCTAGCCTGTGTTATGAGCTTCCTTGTGACACTGAGGCCAAGACCTAGTCTTTTACAAACAATGGTGAACTGACTCCGTTATTATTTATAAAATGTCCATTCATTCATTCCACAAATATTTATTGAGCACCTACCACTTATTGAGGCAATGTTTAGGTACTAGAGAGCCAATATGGCACAAAACATACAAGACTCCTACCTTTATAGAGCTTATGTTCTAAAAGGGAGAAGCATACATAAGCAAAACAAGCAAGTAAAATATTTAGCACATGAGGTGATGATTTCATTTATTATCCAAACCAGGGCACCTCTAAAGGTGAAAGCAAAAAACTAGTTATAATTACACTGAATAAAGAGGTATAAACCAATGATCACCCTAAAATGCTATGGAGGAAAATTAAACAAGGAAAGTAAGGCATGTGGACAGGAGGTGCAGGAAAAGGAGTGGACTGGAATTTTAAATAGAATAGTCAGTAAAAGATCACTGTGGAGGAAGTGAGGAAGAAATATGTAGATATCTGGGGGAAGGAGTTTTCAGCAAAGGGGACCAGTTAGCTCAGCAGTCATTAGAATGGACGCTCCAAGAGCAGCAGAAAAGCCAGTGGCTGATGTGGAATGACTGAGAGTTAGAACAGTAGGAGAAGTGGTCAATGAGGTAATGTAGCATCAGATCATGTAGGGACTGTGAGGGCTTTGGCTTTTATTGTCAAAGGATGGCAGCCATCTAAAGCTCTTGAGCTGATGTACATTGTTTTACCGCAATTACTCCAAATAATGTTTTGAGAATAGTCTTAAAGGGTCAGTGTGTGGTAAGAGTTGAAGCAGGAACACTAGATAGGAGGCTATTGCAATAATCCAGGTAAAGAGTGATGGTGGTGGGGACCAGACAGAGGTGATAAGAAGTGGTCAGAACCTGGATATCATGAAGACAAAGCTAACATGATTAAATGAAAGGTTGAATATGGGGTATGGAAGACCAAATATTGGCAAAGATAACTCCAAGCTTTTTTTACCTTAGCTTTGGGGACAATCGAGTTATGGAGTTTCCTTAAGTGAGAAGGAAAGATTGCAGAGAGAATAGATTTGGAGAAGGGAATTAAGGTTTTGGTGTTAGAATGTTAAGTTTGAGATGTTAAACATTCACACATGGAGATATTGAAGGTACGGTTGGATGTGAGTCTGGAGCTTAAAGGAAAAGTTAATGTTAGAGACATGAATTTTGGAATCTGTTAAATTGAGGGAGATCATTTAAGGAGTTAGTGTGGCTTGAAAAGAAAAGAGTTCCAAAGACTCAGACCTGGCTCATTCCAAGGTTAAAAGGCCTGGCAGAAGAGGAACCAGCAAAGGAGTTATAGAAGGAGAGGCTGAAACAGGAGGGAAACTAGGAGAACATGGTGTCCTGGAGGCCGAGGCTTTAGGAACTGGTGCAGGGAGGAGGGGTCAGACGCTGCTGATCTGCCAGGTGGTCCAGACTGACAGCCAACTCCTGGATTCAAGCAAGGAGCCACAGAGACTTTGGCAAGGAGGGCTTGGGTGGTGTGGGAGAGGCTAAGGCCTTCCTGGAATGAGCTCGAGAGGGAAGAGGGAAGGAGAGTCAGAGACCGTGGTACAGACAGCTGTTGCAAGGAGAGGAGAAAAAGGAAGTAGCGACGCAAAGGGGAAGCAGAGCCAAGAGCTTTGTTTCAAACGTGTGAATTAATATGTTTTTATACTGGTGGGAATGATCCAGTAAACTAGGAAGTCGGTGATGCAGAAGAGACAGGAAGCAGTGCTGGAGCAATGTCCTTGAGCAGGCGAGAAAGGGGAAGGGGTCTAATGGGGGGAGGGAACGAGCAGAGGGAGGACCTCAGAGTGTGGCCGGGTGAGCTCGTTCAGGGTGACCTAGGGAAGGAAGAGTGGGTGAGCGCCAGTGCAGGCACGGGAAGGGATATGGTGTGG
Organism: Manis pentadactyla; assembly: GCF_030020395.1. Taxonomy (NCBI): domain Eukaryota; kingdom Metazoa; phylum Chordata; class Mammalia; order Pholidota; family Manidae; genus Manis; species Manis pentadactyla. Next base: position 38,634,429 of record NC_080022.1, on the reverse strand, counting down.
CCCATACGGCCCTCAGATTGCTTTCTCAGTGAAGTAGTAGCCCAGTCATCAGCCTAGGTGAGGAAGTTTCCTCCCCACATCTCAGTGCTGTCTCTGCCAGGTCACGGTGTTGGGAGCGAGAGCTCACTGATTCATTCTTTTATTGGCTGTTCGCCAAGGACCTCCACTGGGCCAAGGTCTGGGTTTGAAGCCCATGTGGGAGAGACAGACACAGAAACACCCACGATTTAGTACAACGTGCACTTGAATGGACTTATACGTGGAGGAGAGGAACGGCTTACAGCCTGAGAGTGCCCAGCCATACTTCAAGGAAAACCGAAAACTAGGTCAGATCTAAAATGATAAGAGTAGATATTTTCCAGGTGGAAAGGAAGGAAAGTCATGCTAGACCCAGGGAACACTATGAGCAAAGGCTTCTAAGAGTTAAAAAAAAAAAAAAAAACCCTGGCTGTTTTGAGAACATGACAGCCCATGTCAGAAAGACAGGACTGTGACCGGACAGGTAGTTGGCACTGTTCTGCGAAGGACCTTAGATGTCAGGCTGCAGGGCTGGGACACTCACTGGAAGTCCATAAAGATCTGAAGCAGGAATGTGCCTCTGACTAAAAAGAGCCTGAGCAAAGGTGGGCTTGGGTGGGGCGGGCCGTGGTGTGGGGAACCCGGGGCCGCCTCCTTTGGTGGAGGGAGGCACAGTGGGGTGTAACGGCAGAGGGGTGCCCAGAGAGGGGTGTGGAGGAGTCTGCCATCTGAGGAGAGACTTTCCTCCCTGGGCCTGGAAGTGGCTCCCCATTGACATGCAGAAAGCACGGCCCGCTTTAGTGCTTTTAATAAAAGTAGAAAATATGGGTTTGTGTGATGCTTTTAATCATTTTGGAATTGTAAAGAGCTTTGGGCTTTGGGGGCCAGGATGGCCCTGGTGTGAACATAAATTAGCTTAACTGAGTAGCTTGTGCTGTTTATGGGCACTATTTGCTGTAAATTTGGTTCTGATGCTAGAACTGTGCATCACCCGCAGAGCCCTCAGCCTCAGCATGCCTCCTCCTGTAAACTGCAAGAGATGCTTATGGCTTTGCCTTCTAGTTTGGAGGGTCATGGACTCCAAGATGATGTGGGGGGTTGGGAGGGGCCTTTAGTTAATAAATTAGTCTGGTCGTAAATTTGCTCACTCATTTTGCAAATCAGGACTGATCACCGACTCTGCCAGGCCTGGTGCTGGACACTGGGAACACAGAGAGGAGATAAGCCCTCAAGGCACCCACAGTCTCAGATATTGGGAATTTCAACAAAACTAGTCAGGGCCAGTTGAGGCAAAATGAAAGGAGTGGTCACTTCTACCTGGAAGTTCAGGAGGAACTTCTAGACAAGGGCTATGGCTCATTCCATGGGAAACGGGTAGCCCTGGGCTACTTTCTGAGATTCTTGAAAAGCAGAATGGGCCTTTGGGAAGGGTTTGGACCAGGATGTTAGGTAGACACAGGGCAGGGTGCTGACTCTGCCCCCTTGCCAGCAAGGTGCTCTTCAGAGAGACTCCTAGTCTCTTTGAGCCTCACTTCCCATCTGTAAAAGGGGGTGGTTGCAATAAGGTTATACAGCTCCTGACATAGATTTGGTCCGTGACAGACTCTCTACACACATGGTTCCCCTCCTCTGTCCTGTGCTTGCCTCTCCAGGAGGGATAGGCAGCACTGTGCCGTGCTCACTCACTATAAAAAGGTTCCTGGCCAAGGCTGCACATTAGCAAGCTGTCTCTCTCCATCACTGAACTTTCTAGTGGTTCAGTGGCCTCAAGAATAAAATCTAAACCCCCAAGTAGGGCAGAGGAGACTCTCTAGTATGCCTTTAAGCCTTTTGGGACCATTTCCCACACATGCCTCTTTGTCCTCTGTGTTCCAGTTACACTGGAACATTCACCATTCCCTGGCTGCACATGTACTTTCCCATCTCTGAGCCTTTGCTCATGCAGAAGCCTCTGCCTGGAGCCCTGAGCCCCCTTTCCTTCTTCTCCACCTAAAGAGACAGTCCTATCAACACTGTAAGAAGCAGTCTTAAGGCCTTGTCCTCAGAAAACTCTCCACGATGCCTCATTTGGACTTAATTGCTTTCATCTCTGGGATCCAACACCATTCTTCTGGCATCTCCCTTTTATGTCCCAACTTAGATGAGGGCTAGTGGTGTGCAGGCTCATTTCCCTCACCACCCTAAACCTCTCTGAATGTCTTGGAAGCAAGGAATGAAAGTGAAGCTAATATGGTGGTGCAAGTAGGAATCCGTGGCTGACTAAGCTGCCGTAGAATGCTTCCAGAGCAGTGTGAAGCTGACGAGCTGTAGAGCACTGTTGGTCCCTATCACACTTGAGCCCTTGAAGAGATACACATTTTACAGGGAAGAAACAATGGTTTTGAATTGGAAGTGGTCAAGCTGGGCATCCAGGTACTTTTCCTCTGTGGCACAGGGTCTCATCCAAAAACATCATAAAGCAACTGTCCTCCCATCCCCAGCGTGTGCTAGGCCGAGCCAGTTTTGCAGGTGTGTGGCTGGTGCAGTGGCCCCACACTCAGAAGGACCCCCTACTTGGGATTTCATGCTCTGTGCTTACCATTTTAAAAATCCTAGTAATTTTACTTCAGAATTTGTATTTTATGAGCATGCTTTGATGCAACAATAAAGCATGCACTAGAAGCTTGGAGCCAGGGCTCACGCACAGGCCTGTTCCCCACCATCTCCATATGACCTCAGGCCAGGTTCTCGGCTATGTCTTCACTCTCTGGAGCCCTGGGCCCCACCCACCTGGGCCCACCTACCCTCCCCCTTTCCAGGATGGTAGCGCAGGGAGAATTTTCAGTAGACAACTGAGCAGGGGCCAGCCTCTAGGTACTGTCAGGTACCTAGCCTATTCCTGGTACCTGAGAGCCTATGCCAGTGAGAGAGCTGCAGTACCAGTGGGGGTTGTCTTCTGCGGTGGACTTGGGCAGCTGGCCCTTGGTAATGGAGAGTGTCTGTCTTGACTTCCTGCCCCCAGCTGGCATCTGGGGGAGGGGAATGAGGAGGAAAGTAGCGAGCAGGCCATGCACGCTTATGCACCTAGCTTCAGAGTAGAACCCTGGTAACCTGTGATGGTCTACGCTTACCCCACAAGTATCCCCATGCCCAAGGGAACAAAACATTACATAACAAATAAAAGATACCATTGACAGGTTGAGAGAAACCAGTGGAAGAAAGAAAAAAATATTTATATTTTAGTACCTTTAATGGCACTTTTATCCTGCCTTTTAAATTAGGTTCTCTGCATTTTTACTTTGCACTGGGCCTCACAAATTATGTAGCCAGTCTTGGTCCTAGACCCAAGGGACACAAATCTGACTCACACACATAAAACCTCTACCTTTGAGGTGGCTATTGGGTCTGGAGTTTGGACTAGATCAGGAAATTGGTGAACTTTTTCTGTAAAGGACAAGAGAGTAGACATTTTAGACTTTGCAGGCCAAGCAACCTCACAACTCCTCAGCTCTGCCTTTGTAGCACAAAAGCAGGCATAGATAGTGTATAACAGACGAGTGTGTCTGGGTTCCAATAAAACTCTATAGACACCAAAACTTGAATTTCATATAATTTTCACATTACAAAATACTTTCCTTTTTATTTGTTTTCAGTCATTTAAAAATAATAAACCATTTTTACTGTGGCCTCTATAGAAACAGGCAGTAGGCTAGATGTGGCCAACGGGCTGCAGTTCACTGACCTTGACCTACGTGATCTCTAAGGACCTTGCAGAGCTCAGTCAGCTGAATTTTGAGAGCAGGGTCATTATTCTCACTTGCCTTTTCCTTGTTGTTTTTTTGCCTTTCTCTTTACCTCTCTCTTCTTCTCTCAAGTTCTCTTTCTTGCCCTTGCTTCACTCTTTCTCCTTCTCTTTCTTTCACTCTCTGCATGTACACCAAACCCACACACACCCATACGCCTGGTTAAAAAGAGCCACCGATACATCCGTCTCAGCACAAAGAGCTCGTTCGTTTTCCAACTGGTAAAAGTCCTAGAGCCAGGGCTTTCTTTCCTGAGGGGGCCAGCTGCTGAGTTCTTGCTTGCCTAGTAATTACAAAACCATTGAAGCTGAGAAGAGGTGATCCAATATAGTGCCCTACTTGTAGAGAAAAAATATTGACACATTTAGGGACATAATAGGCAAATGAAGAAAAGCACGTCCCTATTCTCTGCTCCATCTATATTCACAGACACATCCTTGCAAATGTGTTTTCGAATAGGATACAAATGCAATATTCAGAGAAGCAGTGGACAGTTGTCACCATCTGCCATCTGCCCACACATTGGAGCTGGCTCAGGGAAGAAAAAGGTTTGATTCAGAGAAATTGCAACACTTCATAAGAAGAGTGCAAATAATTGATTGTATTTTCTTATTCGCCTACTGCTCCTAGCTAGAGGCTGTGAGAATCAGGGAAGTATGATAGAAAAAAGCAGCATGGCCTCTGGAACCAGTGAGACGGGTTTGAATCCTTAGGTTGGAACTTCTTAGCTGTGCTGCCCAGAAAAAGTAACTGAAACTCTTTGAGCTTCAGTTTCCTCATCTGTATAGGAAGGGTGATGCCTACATTTCAGGTTTGTTAATAAGAATTAGAGATTTGAGCTGAGAGAAATAAAGCACAAAATACAGTAGCTGGCCAATGAAAGGCAAATGGTAGCTGTGGGGAAGATGGAGCTAAAAAAGTGCAGAGCTGGGAGGCAAACCAGAGTGTGATCACACAGTCCATGATCGTTCCTCTACGGAATGCTGTACAGTAGGTAGCCTGGAGCTAGAGGGACCTCCGGGAGAATACAGCTGGGGAAACGAAGGATTGATCAACTACGAATAATGCCTTCTTCTTCATTTATTAGTTATTGGACCTTCTTTTTATTCTTTATTCCACCAGTCGTTCCATGAATGCTGAATAGGAATATCCAGCAACTTAAAGCAACTGCAAAAAAAATAATTGAAACCCCCTGACCTCCTGGATCCCCATCTGATCGCCAACTCTGTGTAGTTTCTTCTGATTTTGCTCACTTATTAGTTTATGCAAGTGTATTTATTAGGCATTGTCTTAGTCCATTTGAACAGCTATAACAAAAATGCCATAGAACTTGTAGTTTACAAGCACAGAAATTTATTCTCAGTTCTGGAGGCTGAAAGCCCAAGATCAAAGCACTGGCAGATTCAATGTCTGTTAAGAGTCTGCTTCCTGATTTATAAATGGTCGTCTTCTTGCTACAACCTCACGTGGCAGAAAGGTTGAGATAGCTCCCTGAGGTTTCATTTATAAGGGCGCTAATCCCATTCACAAGGGCTCTGCCCTCATGACCTAACCACCTCCTAAAGGCCCTGCTCCAAATACTATGACATTGAGGATTAGTTTTGAAATATGAATTTTAAGAGGACACAAATATTCAGTCTACATCAGGCATCTATTCTATGACAGGCACTGTAATTAAATGCTGGGCTGCAGTGGCAAATGAGACACAGTTTTCACCTTCAAGGACCTAACAGTTGAGTGAGAAAATAAATGGATAACTATAGGATGGTAGCTAAAGTGCTATGGTGGATGGAGTATAAGCACAGAAGAATGGCATCTAAGCCAGCGTGGGGGGTGCAGGTAAGGTTCAGTAATGGAAGGAACCTGTGAACTGAGATTTGAAAAAGGATTGGGAAGTAGCTAACCAAGGAAAGACTGCGATAGAGAAGATGTGGCAGACAAAGGGAGCAGCATATAAGACTTGGAGGCAGGAGTAAAGCGTGGTGCACTGGGGATGAAAGATAATCAACCTGGCTGAAGCCTGGACTGTGAGGGGAGTGGTGGCAAGCATGGAGGCCACAGAGGATGGCAAGGGCAGAGTGAGCTTAGACATTATTATTATATTTATAGTATATTATATTTAGACATTATTATTTTGTCATTGGGGAATTTTGTAGATGGAGCAGCATGTCAGATTTGCATTTTTAAAATTTCAGTCTGGTTGCAAGGCAAAGAATAGAATGAGGGAAGTGCAGCTGGAAGCATGGGTAAATTCCTTTACATTTCTGAACCTCAGTTTCTTCATCTATAAAATAGAATTATGAAACATACTTCATAATATTATGGGGCTTAAGTGAGCGAATATAAATAAAATGCCTGGCCCAGATAAGTGCTCTATCTATGCTACTTCCCATCATGCCCCAGGGCTTGGCACACAGTTATGTATACAACAGGTGCTAAGCAATATGCATCTGTGGATGATTGAATGACTGCTATTTTCTGAATGTATCAGAATGAGGAGCCCAGTGATATTTATAGATAACGAGTAAATGGTGACTGCTCAGGGTCCTGAACACCTAAATCCTACCTAACCTAAAACAAATCTTTCTCTTAAGTTCTTTGAAAGAAATATATCCACAGAGAACAACTGCCCCCAAATCCCCAAAACAAAGCAAAACAAAAGACAAAACACACATAAAAATAGCTTGAAAGTTACAGGCCCAAGAGTGGAACCTTAGCTGTGTTCTACGGTAACACAGTTTGGCCAGATGAGGAGAGCCGTCGTGGCTTCCTTTCCTCAGGGTCTCATGGGAGATCCTGCTTGGCTTTCTCTGAGGGTGAAGAGAATAACTCTTCTGTAGGAGGGGCCTCTCCTCTACAAAATCTTAGAAGTGAGAAATCTAAGGGGGTATTGGGGAAAAATGCCCACCTCTTGTAAGTAGCCCACTCAGTACCCTTGATCTCCCGCAGAACTCAAGCTCTGCAAGAGGCAACATGAGTGATCCTCAGAAGAGGATTAAGGGAGAGGGGCGGAACTTAGAGCAGCCTTAAATCCTCATTAACCTATGCTGCCACTATCTACATATGTATTTCCAAGCTTTACACGACCTGTCTTTGACTGGTAACTTTAAAAGGGGACTTTATTTAGGGAAAGCATTTCATTTAGTGCCAAATCAGGTCCAAGTGAGTATTTCCAGTGCCATCAAAGATGGTGAACCAAGAGCAGGAGAGTTGGTTATCTCCTGACAGTTTAAAATGCAAACAGAGCTAAAACCTTAATGTCAGACAGATAAATGTAAAATCAACCCTCACTGTAGGAAATACAATGAATGAACAAGATCATGAAAAGGAATTCAAACCTACCCAGTCATCTTTAGAACAGGAAATAAGCAATTAAAAAACAGATACCATGTGATAACTATTACATTACCAAAAAATGTTTTCAGAGTTATAATCCCCCATGCTGACAAAGTTATAGTAAAATCTTTATCTCACACATGATTCATAGGAGTGTAAATTGGAATGATCCTACTGGAAAGCAATTTGGCAATATGTATCAATAGTAACAAAAAGGGGCATGCTTTCTGACCTAGTGATTCCATTCTTGGGAATTCATCCCAGAGAGATGATCTAATCCAAATGAAGGAAAAAATTATATATAGGAGGATGTTTATTGTAATGCCACTTATAATAACAAAATAATAATAGCCTAAATGTTCTATATTTAAGTAAACTATGCATTTATTGCTAAATAGAACATTATGAAGTCATTAAAATAACATTCATAATGACTATGTAATATTATTGGGAAAACTTCTTATGATATAATGTAACCTAAAAATAAGAATACAGAAAGTAGAGACTTCCACAGGGTGGTGTCCTAGGAAGATCCTGAACTCACCTCCTCCTAGGAACACAGCAAATCTATGATTACCCATAGATCATTACTCTTTGAAAAAGATCCGAAACTACAGAACTGCTCCTCCACAGCAAAGGATAAGAAGACTACATCCAGATAGGTAGTAGGGGCAGAAACATGGTCTCTCCAAAAACCCCAGGCCCGGCACTGCAGCACACAGTAGGGAGCAGTTTCCCCCGTCTGCTGCTTCTCCTGGAATTGCTGGGGTGGGAGCTCCACACCAGGGACCCCAATGCCTTCATCTACACTAGACAGACAAACCCCCAAAGCATTTGGCTTAGAAAACCAATGGGGCTGATGTCCAAGGGGCCCAAGGAAACCAAGATTTCCCTTTTTAAAAAATTTAGGGGTGGTCTCACTCACCCCAAGGCCCAACAAAAACACCACAGTTTGAAATGCATCTGGATGACATATGAGGGAGATGCATTTGTTAATCTCAAAGCATCTGCTGGAGGGACAAAAGACAGTTGAAACTCTCTCCAGAGATAGAGGTGCTGTCAGCTACCAGTTGTGCACTGTCCGCCTACTCTGCTAGCACAGATGGGTGAGCCTGGACACAACACCCTCCCCCTACTTGCTAAGATATTGGGGGTGGGCAGTTACAGCACTCCCCCAACCCCTGGCTAGGTCAGGTGAGCACAAATGGTCATAGCATTCTCTGTGGCACTTGCCCAGGCTCTGTCTGGGGCTGGCAGGCTCAAGTGATTGCAGCATTCTTCTACTCCCAGCCTAAAGCCTTCATGCACACACAGGCAAACACTCTCCCACTGCATTCCTGAAACCTGTGGTATGTGCAGTCAAGACATTTCTGCCAATCCCCACCCCCCACTGCCTTTCTGAAGCCAGCAAGTGTGCCCCACTGCTCTACTCTCCATGTGCCTAGCTAAAGCCAGTGGGCATGAGCACTCCACACAGGGGATGTCCCTTGATCATTTGGCCCTGGTGGCCAAGGAGGCTGGTGCTTCTGAGCTCTGTGGGAATGTAACAATCCAGAAGTTCTTATTGGGCCACCACCCCCAGGCCACTGCACAGACAGCTGCTGAAACACAACCCATCTTCCTGTGGGAAGAAAAAACAAGGCCTATTTACTTAACCTGGACCTTCAGTCTGAGAGACAGGCTTTAGGTATTCCACACATATAGAGGCTAAGGAGGTACTCTCAGGGAATGTAAACATGCAGACACCATCCTTGCACACTCCTTTGGCCTACAACTCAGTGAGACCTTATACACTTGTTTGGAGCACCAATTTTTACAACTGTCACCCAGAGACACCTCCAGATCTCCTGGACTGGAGACCAGCAGGAATTACAATTGGGGCCCCAAAGAACTATTTATATTTGTACACTTTAAAGGTGCTGCCTGAGGGTCTGGTTCCAATCAGTCTGACACTAGGTACTAAATGAGATTTCTCTCCCAGAACACTGACAGGTCTTAACACATCCTCAACATTGGGGGTATATCAAGAATAAATCAGGTGGTTTAGACAATCACAAGGGACTGAGAGACAGCCAAGGGCTAGGAAAAGGTTGGACAAGAAGGCTCATCACCTACAAATGGCCACATCAAGACTGAGAGAGGTAGCTGTTCACTTAATACAGAGAAACAAACACAGAGAGTCAAGCTACATGAGGAAATGAAGAAATACGTTCCAAGTGAAAGAACAAGACAAAATCTCAGAAGATTTCTGAAGGTAAAGAATTCAGAGTAATGGTCATAAAAGTGCTCACCAAACTTGGGAGACAAATGGATGAGCACAATGAGAACCTCAACAGAGAGAAAATATAAGGAAATATTAAAAAGAAGTTATGGAGCTGAAAAAAACAATAACCAAATTGAAATAAACATTAGAGGGGTTCAGCAGCAGACTGGAAGAACCAAAAGAATGGAGCAGCAAGCTAGAACAAAGCAATGGAACTCACCCAAACATTGAAGCAAAAAAGAAAAAAGAGTTTAAAATATATATATAGGGGGTGGAGCCAAGATGGCAGTGTGAGTATAGCAGCAGAAATCTCCTCCCAAAACCACATATATTTTTGAAAATACAACAAATACAACACTTCCTAAAAGAGAGACCAGAAGACACAGGACAACATCCAGACCACATCCACACCTGCGAGAACCCAGCGCCTCGCGAAGGGGGTAAGATACAAGCCCCGGCCCGGCGGGAGCCGAGCGCCCCTCCCCCCAGCTCCCGGCGGGAGAAGAGTAGGCAGAGCGGGAGGGAGAGGGAGCCCAGGACTGCTGAACACCCAGCCCTAGCCATCCGCACCAGAGCGCAGACACAGTGCATGCATGGGGTGCTGGGCACTAGGGAAACAGGGCAGTAAGACCTGTGAGCAGGTCCCCGAAGCTGGTGCACCCAGGACAAAGAAAAGCGAGTGCTTTTTGAAAGTCTTAAAGAGACAGGGACCCCACAGCTGGACAGAAGCGTCCCAGGACACTTAGCCCAGAAGCTGGGAATCCCGGGAAACTCCAGGCACCCTAACCCCCTGGGCAGCAGCACACCTTGGAGGCCCCTCACAGAGATAAACAGCATCCCAGCTGTTTCCCCTCCAACGTGACTCTGCCAAATCAGAGCAGCAGCCTGAGGCTGGCCACACCCACAGCAACCGCAGAGCTAACCTCCATAGCAGCTGGGCAAGAATCAGAAGCCCCGTCTGCGTGCAGCTGCCCAGCACAAGCCGCTAGAGGTCACTATTCTCCCAGGAGAGGAAGGCCACAAACCAAGAAGGGATGTTCTCCCAGCCATCATTTGCTCCAGCTCCACAAACTATCTCTATTGCTATGAAAAGGCAGAATTTCAGACAGACGAAAATCACAGAGTCAACTCCTGAGAAAGAGATAGACCTAACCAGTCATCCTGAAAAGGAATTCAAAATAAAGGTCATAACCATGCTGATGGAGCTGCAGAGAAATATACAAGAGCTAAGGGATGATGTCCAGAGGGAGATTACAGAAATGAAACAATCTCTAGAAGGATTTATAAGCAGAATGGATAAGATGGAAGAGGCTATTGATGGAATAGAAACCAGAGAACAGGAACGCATAGAAGCTGATGCAGAGAGAGATAAAAGGATCTCCAGGAATGAAACAATATTAAGAGAACTGTGTGACCAATCCAAAAGGAACAATATCTGCATCATAGGGGTACCAGAAGAAGAAGAGAGAGAAAAAGGGATAGAAAGTGCTTTGAAGAAATAATTGCTGAAAACTTCCCCAAACTGGGGGAGGAAATAATCGATCAAACCACAGAAATACACAGAACCCCCAACAGAAGGGATCCAAGGAGGACAACACCAGGACACATAATAATTAAAATGACAAAGATCAAGGACAAGGACAGAGTTTTAAAGGCAGCTAGAGAGAGGAAAAAGGTCACCTACAAAGGAAAACCCATCAGGCTATCATCAGAGTTTTCAACAGAAACCTTACAGGCCAGAAGAGAATGGCATGATATATTTAATGCAATGAAACAGAGGGGCCTTGAACCAAGAATACTGTATCCAGCATGATTATCATTTAAATATGAAGGAGGAATTAAACAATTCCCAGACAAGCAAAAGTTGAGGGAATTTGCCTCCCACAAACCACCTCTACAGGGTATTTTAGAAGAACTGTTCTAGATGGGAGCAATCCTAAGACTAAATAGATGTCACCAGAGAAAATAAAATCACAGCAAAGAAAGCAGATCAACCAAATACTAACTAAAGGCAAAAAATAAAATCAACTACCCACAAAAGCAGTTAAAGAAAACACAAAAGAGCACAGAATAAAACAACCAACATATAAAGAATGGAGGAGGAGGAATAAGAAGGGAGAGAAATAAAGAATGACCAGACAGTGTTTACAACAGCTCAATAAGCGAGCTAAGTTAGACAGTAAGATACTAAAGAAACTAACCTTGAACCTTGAATCTAAAGCCTGCAATGGCAATAAGTACATATCTTTCAATAGTCACCCTAAATGTAAATGGACTGAATGCACCAATCAAAAGACATGGAGTAATAGAATGGATAAAAAAGCAAGACCCATCTATATGCTGCTTACAAGAAACTCACCTCAAACCCAAAGATACGCACAGACTAAAAGTCAAGGGATGGAAAAAGATATTTCATGCAAACAACAGGGAGAAAAAAGCAGGTGTTGCAATATTAGTATCATACAAAACAGACTTCAAAACAAAGAAAGTAACAAGAGATAAAGAAGGACATTACATAATGATAAAGGGCTCAGTCCAACAAGAGGATATAACCATTATAAACATATATGCACCCAATACAGGAGCACCAGCATATGTGAACCAAATACTAACAGAACTAAATTAGGAAATAGAATGCTATGCATTCATTTTAGGAGACTGCAACATGCCACTCACCCCAAAGGATAGATCCACTGGACAGAAAATAAGGAAGGACACAGAGGCACTGAACAACACACTAGAACAGATGGACCTAATAGACATCTATAGAACTCTACATCCAAAAGAAACAGGATACACATTCTTCTCAAGTGCACATGGAACATTCTCTAGAATAGACCACATACTAGGCCACAAAAAGAGCCTCAGTAAATTCCAAAAGATTGAAATTCTACCAACCAACTTTTCAGACCACAAAGGTATAAAACTAGAAATAAATTCTACAAAGAAAACAAAAAGGCTCACAAACACATGGAGGCTTAACAACATGCTCCTAAATAATCAATGGATCAACAAACAAATTAAAATATAGATCAAGGAATATATGGAAACAAATGACAACAACAACACAAAGCCCCAACTTCTGTGGGATGCAGCGAAAGCAGTCTTAAGAGGAAAGTATATAGCAATCCAGGCATACTTAAAGAAGGAAGAACAATCCCAAATGAGTAGTCTAACATCACAATTATCGAAACTGGATAAAGAAGAACAAATGAGGCCTAAAGTTAGCAGAAGGAGGGACATAATAAAGATCAGAGAAGAAATAAACAAAATTGAGAAGAATAAAACAATAGCAAAAATCAATGAAACCAAGAGCTGGTTCTTTGAGAAAATAAACAAAATAGATAAGCCTCTAGCCAAACTTATTAAGAGAAAAGGAGAATCAACAGAAATCAACAGAATCAGAAATGAGAACGGAAAAATCATGACAGACTCCACAGAAATACAAAGAATTATTAAAGACTACTATGAAAACCTATATGCCAACAAGCTGGAAAACCTAAAAGAAATGGACAACTTCCTAGAAAAATACAACCTTCCAAGACTGACCAAGGAAGAAACACAAAAGTTAAACAAACCAATTATGAGCAAAGAAATTGAAACGATAATCAAGAAACTACCCAAGAACAAAACCCCCGGGCCGGACGGATTTACGTCGGAATTTTATCAGACACACAGAGAGGACATAAAACCCATTCTCCTTAAAGTTTTCCAAAAAATAGAAGAGGAGGGAATACTCCCAAACTCATTCTATGAAGCCAACATCACCCTAATAACAAAACCAGGCAAAGACCTCACCAAAAAAGAAAATTACAGACCAATATCCCTGATAAATGTAGATGCAAAAATACTCAATAAAATATTAGCAAACCAAATTCAAAAATACATCAAAAGGATCATACACCATGACCAAGTGGGATTCATCCCAGGGATGCAAGGATGGTACAACATTCGAAAATCCATCACCATCATCCACCACATCAACAAAAAGAAAGACAAAAACCACATGATCATCTCCATAGATGCTGAAAAAGCATTTGACAAAATTCAACATCGATTCATGATAAAAACTCTCAGCAAAATGGGTATAGAGGGCAAGTACCTCAACATAATAAAGGCCATATATGATAAACCCACGGTCAACATTATACTGAACAGCGAGAAGCTGAAAGCTTTTCCTCTGAGATTGGGAACAAGACACAGATGCCCACTCTCCCCACTGTTATTTAACATAGTACTGGAGGTCCTAGCCACGGCAATCAGACAAAATAAAGAAATACAAGGAATCCAGATTGGTAAAGAAGAAGTTAAACTGTCACTATTTGCAGATGACATAATATTGTACATAAAAAACCCTAAAGACTCCACTCCAAAACTACTAGAACTGATATTGGAATACAGCAAAGTTACAGGATACAAAATTAACACACAGAAATCTGTGGCTTTCCTATACACTAACAATGAACCAATAGAAAGAGAAATCAGGAAAACAGTTCCACTCACAATTGAATCAAAAAGAATAAAATACCTAGAAATAAACCTAACCAAAGAAGTGAAAGACCTATACCCTGAAAACTATAAGACACTCTTAAGAGAAATTAAAGAGGACACTAACAAATGGAAACTCATCCCATGCTCTTGGCTAGGAAGAATTAATATAGTCAAAATGGCCATCCTGCCCAAAGCAATATACATATTTGATGCAATCCCTATCAAATTACCAACAACATTCTTCAATGAACTGGAACAAATAGTTCAAAAATTCATATGGAAACACCAAAGACCCCGAATAGCCAAAGCAATCCTGAGAAAGAAGAATAAAGTTGGGGGGATCTCACTCCCCAACTTCAAGCTCTACTACAAAGCCATAGTAATCAAGACAATTTGGTGCTGGCACAAGAACAGAGCCACAGACCAGTGGAACAGACTAGAGACTCCAGACATTAACCCAAACATATATGGTCAATTAATATTCGATAAAGGAGTCATGGACATACAATGGTGAAATGACAGTTTCTTCAACAGATGGTGCTGACAAAACTGGACAGCTACATGTAAGAGAATGAAACTGGATCACTGTCTAACACCATACACAAAAGTAAATTTGAAATGGATCAAAGACCTGAATGTAAGTCATGAAACCATAAAACTCTTAGAAAAAAACATAGGCAAAAATCTCTTGGACATAAACATGAGTGATTTCTTCATGAACATATCTCCCCAGGCAAGGAAAATAAAAGCAAAAATGAGCAAGTGGGTCTATATCCAGCTGGAAAGCTTCTGTACAGCAAAGGACACCATCAATAGAACAAAAAGGTACCCTACAGTATGGGAGAATATATTTGTAAATGACAGATCTGATAAAGACTCGACATCAAAATATATAAAGAGCTCATGCACCTCAACAAACAAAAAGCAAATAATCCAATTAAAAAATGGGCAGAGGAGCTGAACATACAGTTCTCCAAAGAAGAAATTCAGATGGCCAACAGACACATGAAAAGATGCTCCACATCTCTAGTCATCAGATAAATGCAAATTAAAACCACAATGAGATATCACCTCACACCGGTAAGGATCGCCGCCATCCAAAAGACAAACAAGAACAAATGTTGGCGAGGTTGTGGAGAAAGGGAAACCCTCCTACACTGCTGGTGGGAATGTAAATTAGTTCAACCATTGTGGAAAGCAGTATGGAGGTTCCTCGAAAATGCTCAAAATAGACTGACCATTTGACCCAGGAATGCCACTTCTAGGAATTTACCCTAAGAATGCAGCACTCCAGTTTGAAAAAGACAGATGCTCCCCTATATTTATCACAGCACTATTTACAATAGCCAAGAAATGGAAGCAACCTAAGTGTCCATCAGTAGATAAATGGATAAAGAATATGTGGTACATATACACAATGGAGTATTATTCAGGCATAAGAAAAAAACAAATCCTACAATTTGCGACAACATGGATGGAGCTAGAGGGTATTATGCTCAGTGAAATAAGCCAGGTGGAGAAAGACAAGTACCAAATGATTTCATTCATCTGTGGAGTATAAGAACAAAGGAAAAACTGAAGGAACAAAATAGCAGCAGAATCACAGAACCCAAGAAGGGACTAACAGTTACCAAAGGGAAAGGGACTGGGGAGGATGGGAGGGTAGGGAGGGATAAGAGTGGAGAAGAAGAAATGGGGTATTATGATTAGCATATATAAGGTGGGGGTTGGGGGAAAGGGGAAGGCTGTGCAACACAGAGAAGACAAGTAGTGATTCTACAGCATCTTACTACGCTGATGGACAGTGACTATAATGGGCTTTGTGGGGGGGACTTGGTGTAGGGGAGAGCCTAGTAAACATAATGTTCTTCATGTAATTGTAGATTAATGATAACAAAATAAATAAATAAATAAATATATATAACTTAAGGGGCCTGTAGGACATCATAAAGCAGAATAATAGTCACATCAGTGGGGTCCCAGAAGGAGAAGAGAGACAGACGGGCAGAAAACTCACTTTAAGAAACAATGGCTAAAAACTACCCCAACCTAAGGAAGGAAACAGACATCCAAGTCCAGGAAGCCCAGGGAGTTCCAAATAAGATCAGCCTGAAGAGACACACAGCGAGACACATTATAATCAAAATGGTCAAAGTTAAAGATAGAAAGAGAATCTTAAAAGAAGCAAGAGTAAAACAAATTATTATATACAAGGGAAACCCCATAAGGCTATCAGCAGATTTCTCAGCAGAAATTTTGCAAGCTGGAATAGAGTGGAATGACATATTCAAAGTGCTGGAAGGAAGAACCTTCTAACCAAGAATACTCTATCCTGCATGGTTACCACTCAGAATTGAAGGGGAGATGAAGAATTCTCCAGACAAGCAAAAACTAAGGAGTTCATCACTAGTAACCCAGCCTTACAAGAAATGTTAAAGGGACTTCTTTCTCTAAGCTGAAAAGAAATGGCACTAATTAATAACAAGGAAACATACATAAGTAAAAATCTCACTATAAAAGGTAAATATATAGTAAAGATAGTAGATCAATCACTTACAAAGTTACTGTCAAGGTTTAAAAAGAAAAGTAGAAAATTAATTAAAACTACCATAATTAGTTAATAAAAATGCAAAAAATGAAATGGAAAATGAGACATAAAAAACATAAAACATTGTGGGGGGAGTAAAATTAGTTTTGGAATATGTTCAAATTTAAGTTGCTATCAACTTAAAAAAGACTTGCATACATAGGATTATGTATATGAACTTCATGGTACTACAAAGCAAAATATTATAATAAAATCACAAAATAAAATGAGAAAGGAATCTAAACATAACACTAAAGAAAGTCATCTAACCACAAAGAAAGAAAAATATAAGAAAGAAATAGAAAAGAACTATAAAAAGCCAGAAAAAACAATTAAGAAAATGTCAATAAGTGTATACCTATCAATAATTACTTGAAATGTAAATGAACTAAATTCTCCAATCAAAGATATAAGTGGCTGAATGGATAAAGGAAAAAAAAAGACACATCAATACTCTGCCTATACAAGATTCACCTCCAAAGTAAAGAAAGATACACCCAGACTGAAAGCGAAAGGATCGAAAAAGATATTCCATGAAAATGGAAATGAAAAGAAATCTGGTGTAGCTAAACTCATATCAGACAAAATAGACTTTGAAATAAAGACTGTAATAAAAGACAAAGAGGGGCACTACATATGATCAAAGTGTCAATCTGGCAAAGAGTTATAATATCTATAAATAAATAGGTACCCAACACAGGAGCACCAAAATATTGAAAGAAAATATTAACAGATTTAAAGGGAGAAATTGACAGCAATATAATAATGCCCTAATATTAATTTAACACTTCACAGCAACAGATAGATCATTGAGACAGAAAATCAATAAGGAAACCCTGGCCTTAAATGACACATTAGACCAGATGGACTTAATAGATATATACATAACATTCCATTCAAAAGCAGCAGAATACATTCTTCTCAAGTATATATAGAACATTCTCCAAGATAAATCACATGTTAGGCCACAAAATAAGTCTCAGCAAATTCAAGAAAATTATATCATATCAAGCATCTTTTCTGACCACAGCAGTTTGAAACTAGAAATCAATTACAAGAAGGAAACTGGAGAAACTACCAATAAGTGGATATAAACAACAATTTACTGATCAACTACAGTGTCATAGAAAAAAATCAGAGGAGAAATCAAAAGTATCTAGAAACAAATGAAAACAGATCTACGACATACCAAAATCTATAGGATGCAGCAAAAAGTGGTTCCAAGAGGGAAATTCATAGGAACACAGCCTTATCTCAAGAAACAAGAGAAATCTCAAGTAAATAATTTAACTTTACACCTAAAGGAACTACAAAAATAAGAAAAAACAAGGCCAAAAGTTAGAAGGAAGGAAATAATAAGATCAAAGTGGAAATAAATGAAATAAAGACTAAAAAGACAATAGAGAAAAATCAATGAAATCAAGATCTGATTCTCTGAAAAGATAAACAAAATTGTCAAATCTTTAGCTTGACTCACAAATAAAAAAGAGCAGACTTGAGTAAATAAAATCAGAAATAAAATAAAAGAGAATTTACAACTGATGCCACAGAAATATAAGGATCATAAGAGACTACTATGAATAACACACCAACAATTTGAACAACCTAGAAAAAAATGGATAAATTCCTAGAAACCTACAATCTTCCAAGATGAATCAAGAAGAAATAAAAAATCTAAACAGACCAATTATTAGTAAGGTGGTTGAATCAGTAATCAAAAATTCCCCAACAAACAAAATTCCAGGATCAGATGGTATGGTATCACTGGTGAATTCTATCAAACAATCAAAGAAGAGTTAACACCTATTCTTCTCAAACTCTTCCAAAAAAAATGAAGAGGAGGGAATGCTTTCAAACTCATTTTATGATACCATTGTTACTGAGATATCAAAACCAGATAAGGACACCACAAAAAAGAAACAAGCCAATATTTCTAATGAACATAGATGCAAAAATCCTCAACAAAATATTAGAAAACCTAACTTGACAATACATTAAAAAGGGTCATACACCGTGATCAAGTGGGATTTATTTCAGTATGCAAGAATGATTCAACATTCACAAATTAACCAATGTGATACAGCAGATTAACAAAATTAAAGATAAAAGTGATATGGATATTTCAATAGATGCAGAAAGAGCACTTGATAAAATAAATATCTATTTATGATAAAACTCTCAACAAAGTGGGTGTAAAGGAAACATACCTCACCATAATAAAGGCCATACATGACAAACTCACAGCTGATATCATACTCAACAGTGAAAAGATGAAAGCTTTTCCTCTAAGAAACAGGAATAAAACAAGTATTCACCCCCTCCCCACCCCACTTTATTCAACATAGTATTGGAAGTCCTGGCCAAAGCATTTAGGCAAGAAAAAAAATAATAAAAAGCATACAAATTGGAAAGGAAAAAATAAAGCTGTCACTACTGGAAGGTGACATGATACTATATATAGGAACCTCTAAAGACTGTTAGAACTAATAAATAAATGCAGTAAAGTTGTAGGATATAAAATTAATGCACAAAAGCCTGTTGTACTTCTGTATGCTAGTAAGGCACTATCAAAAAGAGAAATCAAGAAAAAAATTCCATTTACAATGGCATCCAAAAGAGTAAAATACCTAGAAATAAACGTAACCAAGGAGGTGAAAGATATAAGACACTGATGAAAGAAACTGAAGAAAACAGAAATAAATGGAAAGATATTCCATGCTCATGGATTGGAACAATTTATATTGTTATGTCTCCATACTATCCAAAGCAATCTACAGATTCATTGCAATCCCTATGAGAATTCCAGTGGCATTTTTCACAGAACAAGAACAAATAATACTAAAAGTTAAATGGAACCATAGAACACCCCAAATAGCCAAAACAATCTTGAGAAAGAAGATCAAAGACAGAGGTATCACATTCCCTGATTGCAAACTATACCTCAAAATTGTAGTAATCAAAACAGTATGATGTTGGCATTAAAATCACAAAGATCAATGGAAAAGAATAGAGAGTCCAGAAATAAACCTACATATATATGATCAATTAATGTGTGACAAAGGAGGCAAGAATATACAATGGGGAAAAGGCAGTCTCCTTAATAAATGGTAGTGGGAAAACCGGACATGCAAAAAAGTGAAACTAGACCACTGTGTTACACTTTCATATTAAAAAATTAAGTCAAAATAGACTAAAGACTTGAATATAAGATCTGGAGCCATGTAACTCCTAGAAGAAAACATAGGCAGTAAGCTCTTTGACATCAGTTTTAACGATGTGGGTTTTTTTTTATTCCAATGGCAAGAGAAACAAAAGTAAAAATAAACAAGTGAGACTACATCAAACCAAAAAGCTTTCTGCAAAGCAAAGCAAACCATCAAAACAAAAAAAAAAACATACTGAATGGGAGAAGATATTTTCAAATCTTAAATCTGATAAGTGGACTTAATCCAAAATAAATAAAAACTCATACAATTCAACACCAAAAAAATAAACATTCAGATTAAAAAATTGGCAGAGTACCTGGATAGACGTATTTCTAAAGAAGACATGCCAATGGCCAGCAGACCATGAAAAGGTGCTCAACATCACTAATCATCAGGGAAATACAAATCAAAACCACAATGAGCTATCACCTTACACCTGCCAAAATGGTCATTATCAAAAAGACAAAGTATAATAAGTGTTGGCCAGAATGTGGATAAAAGAGAAACTTGTGCAGTGTTGATGAGAATGTAAATTGGTGCAGCCACTATGGAAAACAGTATGAGGTTCCTCAAAAAATTAAAAATAAGACTACCATATAATCCAGCTATTCCACAACTAGGTATTTAGCCAAAGAAAACAGTAACACTAATTTCAAAAGATATATGCATCACTATGTTCTTTGCAACATTATTTACAATAGCCAAGATACAGAAGCAACGAAAGTGTCCATCAGTGGATGAATGGATAAAGAAGTGGTTTAAATACAATGGAATATTATTCAGGCACAAAAAAAGAATGAAACCTTGCCATTTATGTCAACATGGACAGTCCTTTAGGGTATTCTGCTAAATTAGGCAGAGATAGACAAATGTGCTCTGATTTCACTTTTTTGTGGTATCTAAAAAACCAAACTAACAAACAGCAAAACAAAACGCATACTCATAGATACAGTGAAAAGATTGGTGGATTCCAGAGAGGAGGACATTTGGGGAGGGAGTGAAATGGGTCAAGAAGTACAAGCTTCCAGTTGTAAAATAAATAAGTCATGGGAATATAATATACCGCATGAGAAACACAGTCAATAATACTGTATTTACTTTGTATGGTGACAGACGGTAACTGGACTATTGTGGTGACCATTTTGCAATGTACACAAATGTCAAATCATTATTTGAACAACCAAAACTAATGTAATACTGCATGTCAGGTATACTTCAGTTTAAAGAAGAATATACAAAGTAGAAAAATCATATCTATGACATGACTACACGTTTGTGTTTTATATATAATTATTACTCATGCATTACAAGCACAGATACTTAGATAAAGACTAGAAAACAGCATGGAAAATGGAATTGGCTGTTGAGATATTGAGATTTTTGTATTTTGTATTTTAATATCATTAATATCATTTTTAATAGTATTATGTACTACAGAAGTAGTATTTCTAAGGACAGGGGCTTCATAGTCAGAAACTCAGTATAAATCTTAACTCCATCACTTCCTAGTTATGTGATTTAAAGCAATCTACTTAATCTCTTTGCCCAGCAGTTTCTCATCTCTAAAGTGGGGATTAAATACCTGCATTGTGAGAGGTTGTAAGGATAAAAGAGTAAACATAACTAAAAGCGCCTGTTATATAGTAGATGTTCAATTAAAGTTTTTTTTATGTCTGAACACTTTTCTAGAAAGGATTTACAAAGATACATGTATATAAAAAGTTGAAATACATTAAAAATAGGTTAGGAAAATTAGGCAAGGAAAAATAAGGGCAGTTGAATAAATATAATCCCACACACATGCTTTCCCAATCCCTGTCTATTCAAACTATAATGGGGTTTAAGAATACTCTGGCTCTATCATTCAGAAATCAGAGATGAACAATGTTTGTTTTTCAAAAGCAAAAGAAGAAAAAAAACAGGAAAAGAAAAAAAGACAGAAAAAGACATTTTCCCCACCCACTCTACTCCTAAACACACACACACACACACACACACACACACCTTCCTCATCAGACTTCAAGATGTGTCCCTGGAGTTCCAAGAAAATAACATTTTGGTCTTTTTTTGTAATGAACACATTTGCTTTCCCCATGTAACAAAAGGTATCATTTTGCTTTAATTATGGGTTGTGATTATGCATTGCTTTTATTTGGCAAAGATGTTTGTTTCAGGAAAATTAATTTAGACAGTTCCATTTTTCAAGCAACAATACCTTCTGTCCCAGGCATACAAAGAACAATTAGATCTGGATTCTTTCCCCACAGTCAAGCTGGCAATTTCTTATGGAAAGTCGTGGTCAATCAGTGTGGAATGGAGCGTCCAGGAGAGCTGGTCAAATGCAGAAAATAGACTTTGATGGCCTGGCACCTTTACTTCCTGCAGTATATATATCTGACATCGTGCAGAGGCATTACTCTGCCTGGGCAGGAACACAGGAACACTCACTTTCAGTGCCAGAGTTTTATTGTGAATGTCATGATATTTTTCACAGGAACTCCACAATTTCATGCAATTCAGCAAACATGACTGAGAGCCTGCTCTGTGCCAAGTACAGTGGTAGGAGCTGGAGACAGCTATCAGAGTCACGCAGCATCCTCATCCACAAGGGCTCCCAGCTACATTACTCACTGACAACTGCAACCCGCAGTGACAACGTCTGTGGCCAAAGGTGGCACAAGGTGCTAAGGGGCCTTGAGGAGGCACCTGACCCAGCCTGGGAGAGCAGAGGCTTCCAGGAGGGGATGATGTAAACCGAGAAGTCATACATACAAAAAGAGGAGAAGAAAGGCTTTCCAAGCAAGGAGTCTTAAGGAATTAAAAGTAAAAGACCTACCAGACTATGTGCTGTTTGTCCAGAGGCTATGTGTCAAGCACTAGGCTAACTGCTTTCCTAGTAGGTAGGTTGCTAAACTCATTTCAAAGTAATTAACTGACTTGCTCATGGTCACTTAGCCAGTATGTGGTATGGAAAAATTCAGATAAGGTAAATTTTTCGCTCATACAGCCAGTTAAGGGGCAAAGGGGTAGTCAGAACACACAGCATCTGGCTTCCAAGTGTTTCTGATGCATTATTTCATTCAGGCCTTCCCATGGTTCTGTGCAAAGCTGCTGTGAACTCCTTTGCACACTTGTTGAATCTGAAGAAGAATGGAAACAAAAAAGACTTTATTGAACACTCACCTGAGTGTGATAGGATCTTTACAGAAGTCAGAGTCTCCAAACTCTTCTATCTAGGTTGGGGGAAATGACCCTGATGGTCTCAATCTGAAATTTTAATGTTTTATTGAATCCTGTTTTTTATTACATCCCATAATATATTACATCTTGTAATATAGTGACATTTGTTATAAAAATTATAAGTGAAATTACATTCCTGTTTTAAAACTCTTCTTATCCCCACATTAGAGATGTGGAAATGAGAGGCAGTTTAAATAATTTGTCCAAGGGCCACACCACTCATGAGCTAGGATTTGTATTCATCATCTGTACTTTGCTCTTATCCATGCTCCAGGCCTGTGGCTTCTTGTTCTGGCTCTCGTGCTCTCATGACCACCGCATGTCACCTATCTCTGTGTTCCAGAAGCCTAATCCAAAAGCAGCACAGGAGTCAGGCCCAAATACAGCTCTGCTAGTATGTCACTGCATGTCCTGGCCCAATCCGATTGCCCACGAGGCCTCAAAACACCCTTTCTAAGGAGCCCAGGAAGAGATTTCCCTTAGACGTCAGGTCAGGAAAAGGGGAGGTTCTGTAATTCAACTCTTCTATTTTGGGGTTTTATTTGTTCCTTTTGTTTTTTCCCTCAGGACATGGGGTATCTTGTAACTGAGTTTTCCACAGTCAACTAGGTGGCTAAAAAGCTGAGAGCCAAGTTTTTACCCCACCTCTAGCAGGGGAACAGAGTATCTTAGGATGTGAATTGTGACATGGCCTTGCACCCAAGCATCTTCTAACTTCTCCTATCCTTATTTTCCTTTGTCCTCCCTGTCTTCAGTTACACTTTTTTTTTTTTTTTTGCATTTGTTCATTGTAAGCTTCTTCAAATTCCTTTTGGGAATTAGTGTTATATATTAAATAACAAAATATGAAGAAAGAAACAAAATATAGTGTTTCAGAGAGATGCCCTGAGTCTTAAGAACTGAATGTTAAGATAAAGAGACTCATCAGCCCCCAGAGAGGGTGGGTAGCCAGGGCCTCATGGCCAGCACAGATCCCTGCCCTTCGATCCTTTCTTACAACTTGGCCCCACTTTCTCAGCGAAAGATAAAACAGTTTCTGTCCTTTCGGGGCCATTTCTATTGCCACATCTTGAAGGAAGTCTGCTTGATACCTCCTCAGTTAAAAACAGTTTAATCAAGTAAGCACTATAATATTGGCGCTCAGAATAAAATCCTAACGAGATCCCTCCCCTGCCTCCACTTCCTCATGCCCCTCCCTTACTTTACTAAATGATTTGTTTTGAGGCATCTACACTTTTCTAAGCACTGGGATACAGACATAAATCCCTTCTTTCTACTCTGCTCAGGGAGGTATACAAGCCGATGGTGAGAACAATGTGGCCTGTGACTTTGAGCAGCTCCCTTCCCCTCTATGGACTCGGTTTACCTTTCTTTGAAATAAAGTCATCAGATTAGATGATCTCCAAGGCTCCTTCTTCTGGTGTCCCAGGCAGGTGTGTCACAGAATAGCCTCACTCAGGCTGGATCTTTTTGTGGCCCCATGAATAAAGAGTAATCACCGCTTTAAAGTATACATTGAAGGCCTAAAAGGCATATCTTTTAAATGCTAAACTTTGATTCTACAGAAGAAAAGTTGTGACTTACTCAGAAATATTTTTAAAAAGAGAATTTATAATCACATAGCTTGCTCTGGCAATAGCCAAAACATCTGCAACAAACTTATCAAGGCCCTGTCAGAAACCAGGTACAAGAATACAGAGATATTAAGAGTGACTAACTCCTGACCTTGGAGGAGAAGGCTGCAGGGAGGAGGTGGAAAGGGCTGAGGTAGAGGTGAGGAGGAAACAAAGACTACTATGGCAACACCTAACTGCAGTGTGACCCACTCCTAAATCAATGCTCAGATGTTATGCGTCCCAGGACCACACTGGGTGGGCATCTGTGGGCCATGTGTACATCCTCTCCAGCCTTGAGCTCCACCCTCACTTTAGATGCCATGTCTGTTCTTGCAGGTCCCCACATAGCCTCATGTCAATCTATTCTGGCATGGAATCTTCTGACTCATGACTGAAACAGCCTTCCTCCCACTGTTTCTTGATGCATGACAGGTCTTTCCTCCAGATCTGGGGAAGGTGAATTCCTCCAGCACAAGCCCCTGTTTGACTAGCTTGAGTTTTAGGATATGATATGTGTCATTGCTGTCCAGCAGGAGGGAGGGTGTCAACTCTTTGTCTATCCCTCTTTAAAAACCTGATCTAGCCTTCCATATGCAATCTTTTATGCATATTTAGACAGAACAGCTAAATCCTGTTCTTTCTGTCATGGAGCTGAGACTATAATGGGAATGACATTAATCAAATATAAACACAGGGAAATATAGAATTTCAAACTGAACACTAGGAAGGAAAAGTACAAAAGGCCACAGTTCAGTTGTAGTTTCTACTATTCTTTGTGTGTAAGAGGCTATTCCAATTGTACAGCATCACCCACGACAGTTCATATTGCAACTCTGCCTAGAAACCTGGGAATCAGCCAAGATTTTTTTCGTCATTTCTCACAACTAACAGCATAGGTTTCAGAGGCCAACAGTATAGGTTTGAATCTCTGTTTTTCCACTTAGCAGCTGTGGCCTTGGGCAAGTACCATGACCTTTAACCCTCAGCTTCTTCATTTGTAAAAAGGAGTAACGATGCCTGCCTCAGAAGGTTATGAGGATTGGACTGGCACATAGTACATGTTCAGCAAATGACAGCTGCCATGGCCATTGCTGTTATTAATCCTACTTCCAAAATGTCTTTGCTTTCCTATGCTCCTCTCCACTTCCACTTGCCCTGCTTTTGTGCAGGCTGCCAGAGGCTGAACTAATACGCTCCTTGAAGCTGCCCCAGGAATGAAAGCCACTTGCCTTGCCTGACTTTTCCAACAGCAGGAAGCTACAGGAGCAGAAACCACTTGGCAAAATCTATCGAAGCAATCTCATGTGCACAGTCTGCTAGCCCACTCTGCTTCCCACTGAATTTAACCCCCAGTCATATGATTCTGTTTCAGTTTTGAGTCATGTTCACTCTCTGAGTAAAAGGCTAATGGGTTTTTTATTAGCCTCCCAAAAGGTAGGCTGAGTTTCAGCCACTGTTCAGGTTCCCTTTGAAGGGTTTAGAGTTGGGGGAATTTCGGGGTGGCATCCAGGCATCAATCAGGTGAGGCTTGAGGAATACTTTGAACCCTGGTTATAGCACCTTTCCCCATCGTTTTTCTTTGGAGCACCTACAATAATTGAAATTAATTCATAGTGTAGGATTATTTACCTAGTGTGTCTGTCTTCTCTACTTCGCCATCAGCTATCTCTTTGAAGACGGGGTCTGTGTCTTTCTTCCCTGTCTTCAGCAACATGCCTGGCATAGAGCAGATGCTCCATTGATATTTGTTAAATTAACAAAGAAATGGAGCATCAGAAAGTGAAGGCACAGAACTACCTGGGAGAGCCGTGTTGCGCATGTTATTTAACACGAGAAGTGTGGGCGTGAGCTCAGAACCTTGGTACTGTTTTCCAGACTTTCATAGTCCCTGATCCCTTTCCTCACAGAGGTGACTGGCTCTCCTCACTCCCTCCTGCCAGGTGAGACTCGGTCTTCTTCACATGACACTGACCAACACGATTAGGCCCACCTTTATTATTTGCAGTTTGGTTCTGAAAATAATAGATAACTTTTTTATTTGTTTCCCATTTATGAAGTTATATTAAAATATAAAAACTGCTCTTTCAAATAGCATCTAAAATCATGGACATTTTTCTCACCCTCCTTGAATGCCGAGCCAAGAAATGCAATGGGATTATTAAATGATTCTAAGAAAGGAACAAATTTAATCTTAGAATGGTCAATCCTGCAGCCAGTGAAGACTCTAGAATAGAGCTCAGAAGTAGTGAGTTTAGACAGAGGCCAGTACCATGTGAAACCTTTCTAGAAGCAGGCTATGCCTGGGGTAAGGCAGGGAGGTGGCATGAGATCACTAGATGCCTAGAAAATGACTCTGACTGGGGGAGGGAATGAGCAGGGGTCGGGGGTTGCAGGAAAAGGAGGAGCTGAACTCTAAAGCCAAATGTGTGTATATGCCCTTGTGATCCCCGTTTCCAGAGGGTGGAGGTCTCCAGGTCCTCCCCAGGATGGATGGCTTCTGGAGTGAGAGAAGGCGGCTCAGGGATACTGGTGCTCTTGTTTAAATCATCTTCAGCCTCTACCGTGAAAGATTCACTTTTCCCCAAGTAGCAATCCTGCATGAAACCCAGAAAGCAAAACAGAACACATAATCAGCAACTATTTTCTTCTGCTATGCAGAACCCCACACATAAGCCAGCCCCTGAGCTCCCAGAATGCCACATCCCTTCCTCATTCTGAGAAGTAAATGCTATGCAGTCCATGACCGAAATGAAATGTCCATTTTTAACCATAGCCTCATAATTATCCATCCAGATGAAGAAGACTGAATTCTCAGTGATCCAATTCCTAGGACCCCAAAGCAGAAACAGAGAGGGTTTCGAGAAAAATCATGGGGCCAGTATGTGTGTTTGTCTAAACGGAGAGAGGGGGATGAAACTGAAGACCTCTTCTGAAGACTGATTCAGCAGGACCATGTCTAGTTGGCATCTTGGTACCACATGATGAGAAGATATTTATTGAGCGGCATCTATTGGTCAGGCTCTACTTCATTCCCTGAGAGGAGAACATAGTGAGTCCCCACACTAAGGGAGCTCACACACCAATAGAAAGGATGGGGGAGTAAATAGGCCAGGAAAGTGCAGTGTGATGGGGCTCTGATGGGGAAGGTCGGGGGGAAGGACAAGATCCAGTTCAGCCTTCACCAGTCTAAAAAGACCACAGAAGAAAAGGCATGTGAGTCAAAAGTTAAGTAACAGGTAGGAATTAGCCACGTAAAGCAGATTGGGTGCAGGACTGTTGTTCCAAGAGGGAACATGTGCAAAGGCCTAGAAGTGAGCACACAGCAAGTCTGAGGAACTGGAAGTGGTTTATCATGGCTGGAGCTCAGAGTCTAAGACAATAGGAGATAGGAGGCAGGAGCTTGGTCATGGAGGCCCATAGCAGATAAAGAGTTAGACTTTATCCTTTAGGATCCCCTTTGAGTTTTAAGATGTGCATTCTAGAAAGTTCACTGCAGCTGCCGTTGCAATATGGATGAATGGAAGAGGCAAGCCTCAAAGCTGGGAGACCAGTTAAGATGCTCTTGTAAAAGGCTGGGTGCCAGGTAGTGAGAAGCCCAAAGCATCTGAGGTAGAGCAGGGCTGGAGCCAGCACTAGAAATCCTAATGCTCGAGCAGTGCCCTCCCTACTTTGTTTGATGCCCCTGCCCTGCTGGGAATGGTTCTTCCCCTTTCCCTCAGCTTCTCCTTCCTCTTTGGCTCCTGGAAGGTAGTCTACTCTCTTTTTATGGATGGAGTACCTAATTGCCAGCTAGCATAAGTAACATGCCTAGGATAACACAGCTCAGAGATGACAGAATAAGGATTTATACCTTTGTCTGATTTTGAGTCTGGAGCTCTTTCTACAAAATTCTATAACTTCAGTGAGAGGAGGTTCAGGAATGAAGGAAAAGAGTATCTTCCAGGTTGGATATTGCCTGAAACAGTCCTCCCCATATTCAAAGGACTCTGTCTATATCCTTAGGCTGTAATAGCTGGGCTTTTCAAACTACCTCTGATGTTCTGCTGGTTAAAGCCACCTTCCCTGAAAAAGGAGATAGAAACAAAATCACAGTAGTAAGAGCAAACATATCAGTTATGACAGTAAATATAGGTGACTTAAACTTTTATACTTCAAAAAGGACTCAGCCTGGGACAAAAAATAATGAAATGTTGCACAAAATTTAAATGTACCTCATTTGTTGTGTAAATGTAATAACTGTATCTTGTGGTTGGCTGGTGTCTCAACAGCTCAGCTCTCAGTCAGCAGGTCCCGTCAGTCCACCAAACCTGCTGCCCAGCTAGCTGACTTCATTTCCTCTAATTAAAGTTATGTATTCTACCATCCAGGTCATTAGATAATATAATTTAAAAGGCCCTTATTTCTCAGTTGGTAACTAATTATAATAATTTGGTAATTCTATATGTTCAGTATGCCCCACCCATATAACTAATTGTACATTATTACTCAATTTCTACAAATCACGTGTCCTGTTTGCAAATGCCATACAGTTTCCACTGGTAATCCTAAATGACTATTCTAGGTAGACTATCTAGTAATCAACATTTTCTCTTTCATCTCATTCCTTTTATTTTGAAGGACTTTGAGGGAATTATTTGGATATTGCAATTTCTTAGGTAGAACCTTTGCACAGTGATTCTTGAACATACACTTTTATTTCTATTTACATATAGATCATGCAGATTTTGCAATGTAATCTTAGGAGGAGCAGGTTAAAACAATAGCCTACACTTATCTGCTTGGGCCACTAGGTGGTGCACACATATGTCAGTGAACTGAAGGTTAAACATGGGCTTGTGACCGGTTATGTTTAATCCATCACCACGGGAGAGCTACAGACAGTGGGAGCTGTAGGAGTCCAGGAGAAACAGTGAACCTGTGGGTAGGAGTAAAAGAAGGAAGATCTCCCAAAAGGGGTGGATAACCAGTATTGCTGGCTGCAGAGATGGTGGGAGCAAAATCAGAAAGACAAGAAACCCTAAATCTGTCACAAAAGGAGAGTCCTGCAGAGGAAGGGGCACGCTCATTTTCCATGCTGATTAAGTCCTACCTAGCAGGGTTGCTGCAGGGGGAATAATGGAATAGTTGAATCATTTCAATCAGATGACATCAAACATTCCTTCCAGGCCTTTGTGCTGGGCACTAGAGATATGGAGATGAAATGACATAGTCTTATCCTCAAGTAAGGACCTCATGGGAGAAGCAGAGAAGGAAACAGACAATTAAGATGGATTAAAAAAAAAAAAAGGTAGGTTTTACAAAACGCATTGTAAGAGCAAGGTGTGAAATATCCTGAGGAATGTAGAGAAGGGGAGGGGCTAGGTTTGGGAGTTGGCGTGCAGAGGAGACCTCATGGAAGTCTTGAGAAGTGAGGAGGGACTCCATGGAGGTCACAAGGGATGAAGCAGAGAAGACAACATGAGCAGTGGCATGGGGGTTTGAAAGGACAATATGGATTCCAGGAAGGATTCAGCTGAATTTAGCAAATGCTTACCCAGGGCTATACTGTATGCCATGGACTGAATAATAGATCTTCCAGACCCTTAAGATGCCCCTCCGCTAGTGAGGAATATACACCTGCACTGAAAATTGCAGTGTGAGAGGAGAGCTTAAAATGTAGTTACTTCTAAATTCTGACTCTGCCCTTTGAGCCCCCAGCGTCCTGGCTACAGGGATTCTCAGGGAACTCTACACCAGAAGAGGGAGCCCACAAGCACAGTAGCAGGTTTTATCTGCCTCAGAGTCACTGAAGGCATTTCAGTCTCACTCACTCGTTTTAGAGGTTTGAAGTTTGAGGCCAGAGACACATAGTAAGTTATCCAAGATACGCAGAGGAGCCAGAACACAAGCCAGGTCTGTCTACCTCCTGTCAGGTTTTCTTCCCTTTTTTTTTCCACTGGACGCTGGACACAGTCACTATTTAGAGATAGCTCTTAATTAGGAAATAGACACTTGCCAAGGATGAAAAGAACTCTCTCACCAAAAGCAATCATCACAAAGTCAACTTGATGGAAAAATAGAAGGGCACTTTGTATTCCTCCCTGATGCGTGAGGAAAGTGCCAAGCCATGCAGGTTGGCCTTGGCATAGGCAGCTTGAGCCAGGCGTACTACTGGCCTGGTTCTGTGTTTGGGAAGGAAGCCAGTCTGGCTCCAGCGTTCCTTCTAGCCCATGTATAAGGGGGTGTGTTTCATTTCAGCACAAGGATGTGTGTTCACAGTGTAGGTCATTGACATCTTGGAGTTGCATTGTTTGCTTGCAAATGTCAACTGGAATGAGTTATGAGCTGGCAGGAAAACAGGGATATGTGATTGAGAAATCCTTCAAAGGATACAGATCTGCTTTTAGGCTCATGCAGTTATTGAAGCGAGGGGTAGAGAGATCTTAAAGAGGTTTTAACTGACATAGATCAAAGTTAAATAGAGGAGGGGGTGACCACCAGGATGAGGAGATTTCAAAGCAGATCTTATGAGGAAAGGACAAATCAACTGGGAATATCTAGCCTAGAGGAAAGACACAGATCTTCTTCAGATGTCTAAACTGTTGTCATGGGATTAAGCAGCTAGAAACAGTGATGATGTCATTAGGAAGCAGCTTTTAACCCTCCTCAGGGTAGAGCTATCCAACTGATAAGAAGTAATTATTTTCCTTCAAGAACAGGGATGAAACAGAAGCAGTTCATACAACTGGTAGGGACATTGCACACAGAATTCCTGTCCTGGTGGCAGGTCAGACTCAATAACCTTTGAGCTCTAAATATCTATAACTCTATAAAAAGGGAAGAGGTAGCTTATGTAAACCAAAACTCACATGGTCTAAAATAACAATAGCAAAACTAAATGTCAATTTATTGAGCTCCTGTTAAGTATAGGTCTCATCATGATTTATGCGCATTGTCAAATTTTGGGTTTTCAAGCCTGGATTAGAACTGACTGAATTCTAATCCTGGGCCTGCCATTTAATGAAAATGTGGTCTTCGGCAGATGATTACTCCTCTCTGAACCTCATGTCCCTCCTCTGTACAATACCAACCCTGAAGGATTGCCAAGAGTATGAAAAGAAATGACCTATCAGAGTGCCTAGTACTACGCCTGGCCTGTAGTTGGCAACTCAGAAAATGAGTTGCTGCCTTCCTCTTTCTGCTTACACAGAATTTCAGGAGGCCATTCTTGGAAAAAGACAAGATAAAGAGGGAAATGCAGGTACGATGAAATATAGCAAAGGAACCACTAATGAAATACCAGGTAATCCGAAGTTTCCACAATGTGTATCGTGGAGCAATGACTGTCAAAGTAGAGTTTGTTTGGACCCCTTTAAAGAAAAAATAAATATAGATTTCTAGTACTGTTTATGGAAAATCAAGTGTAAGAAAAAGAATGAGGTTGAGTGGGGCTTAAGGAATTCTGACTTAAGTCTTTAAGATAGTTGCTCACCACTGTCCCATCCCCCACCTTCAAATCCTACTTTTCCACCCTTGGGCCTCAATGACATCCAATCCAGGACCCCAAAAGTATTCTGTGATAGGGGGCGAGCCTACGGAGAGATTAATCACCTCTGCCCTTGGGGGAGCCAAGGCCAGTTACCTCCAAACCCCAGCAGCCTCATCTATGTGGGCGCATAGGTCCCACAGATACGACTTTCTGTGAAATGTTGTGTGGTACAGAGATGAGGATTCAGTTACAGAAGGAATGGTTTTATTATCAGTAATTGAAATTGTCATAGCATTGCTGAGCAAATTCAAGAAATAAAGCAGCCCAGAAGTATCTTTATTAGAAAGGAGTATCAGGAATGTGACAATGACTTAAGAACACAAGACAAAGAGAATTGCCAAGATATCAGATACTTAACCAGTGCAGATTTTGAACAAAGAGAAATCAAGGGCCTTGTGGTCCAGAGGAATGAGCCCATAGCTTCTCCTTTAGTATATATAATACAGGTTTCACTGGAAGCCCTCTAAGGCCCTCTCATCTCTGACCATCCGAAGACAAACAAAAAGTCCACTCCCTTTGTGTCTAGGTTGCGAGGCCTCTCTGCAGAATTGTAAGCACCATGTCCTCCGCAATGCACTGTGCTCTGTGTGTCTGAACATCCCAATCGCATGTCCACCCCGACCTGCTGAGCCCTAGTCTGGCTCTGGCTGAAATCAGTGCTCTCACAATGTGTTTTCTTTCACAGCAACAGCGGCAGCTTGATCTCCTGACAATAACCAGCCCTGGTGAGTAAACGTGGCTGTTGTGCTTTGGCCTTTCCCTCATTTCCCAGAGCAATGCCTGGTTACCTGTCCAGATCCAGTTCCTGCCCTCTTCCTATGATGCCCTGGATGAGCAGCAAAGCTCCTGTACCGTGAACAACGCTTCTCCATCCTCAACCCTACAGGCAGTTTCTTTCCTCCCTCCCAGATCTGTTGATTGATTCTGAAGATGGCAGGGTTGATACTCTGAGGTTGCTGCATGACCCTAGGGCCAATGTCTCCCCAAATCACTCTGTGTGCTGCAGTGCCAAGGAATCATCCTGGCCTTCCTGAGAAATAAGTTTTAAAATCATGAGGAATGAGGAAGCTGCTGGTGGGTGGCATCAAATAAAAAGAGGATGGCTCGTGAGGAAGGACTGGTCTGGTCAAGTAGCCACCTTTGAAGGTCAGGATGGCTCTCTCATCCTTAAGGGAAAGTCAGTCCCCCAGAAAAAGCTGTGGCCATGGAATTAAAGGATTCTTTCTTTCCACTAGACCTGGCATCTAGCCTAGAGAAAGTTTGAGTAATTTAGTTTTGCCAAAGAGGTATTTTATTTTGGTTTGGGAACTGGAGGCAAAACTGGCTAACAAAAGAGATCCAAAGGGCTGATGGTACCAGCAGGGTTAGTGAGCATTCAAGCATTCAAGAGTGGATATGGTGGTTCATCCTCATCCATTCAAAACATGTCACAGCTCTGGTGACCCCCGCTGTGCTAGGCATTAACACTTTGGTTACTGGATTCTGGGGATATGGGATCTTGGGGGAGGTTTGGAGGCTCTAGGACTGGCTAATTAACAACAAATGTGGAGGTATTTCAATATTTTGGCAACCAAGATGGCTGTCCCACGCTGTCCCTGCCTTCCACCATGATTGACATGCTATATTTGATGGCCAGTTGGCTCATTTACAAAAAGACTGAGAAACTGCTCTCTGGAGGCATTCTCATAGCACAAAGATGAGTGATCTGGCCTCTGAAACTGAGATAGAAGACAGTGACTGCAAATGCATGTAGGACCCAATCAGTTCTGGTGACCTTACACCTGAAAGAGCTCTTTGAACTTGGAGCTTTAAAAGTATAAAGATGAAATAGTTTGAAAAATGTATAATCTCTTCCATAGATGGGAGCTATGTTTAACATATATATGATTAACATATACAGAGATTCCATGTCACAGGCTAACATAACTGGAGTATTACTAACAATCCCTCCTCACTAAGGTGTTGGTAAGGGATTATCTTTATCCTGTCTTGTTGGATTGTTTTCCTGGTAACTGTGTCCTGTTCTATTCCATATGTGCTGACCTGAATTTCCTGCTTGCACATCCCAGTCTCATCTGGCCACACCCTGTTATGATGCTGAAGTGTGCGTTGGAATAAGGGTTCTTGATCTGTCTTCAGTTGCTTTATAAGGAATCTTTCAGACCCTGTTAAATGCAGTTCTTTTGTCCTAGCTCTTTATGTTCCTAATTGCTAGTTTACCAATTCAAGCAGAATAGTTGTAACTACCAGTGTACTTTTGGAAAGCTTTCAAATGGTATGTTGTGGCACACTGGTGTCCTGCAAGTAGGCTATACTTGAGTGATCCTGTGAGATATACGCTTGTGAGATACCTATCCATTCAGTTCTCAGGGGCACAGGCAGGTGGAGCCCCCAGGGCGGTAGTCTCTACTCCAGTGTGCCAGACAAATATTATCCATGTGTACCTTGACTTGGGATGGTTAGAAAGTACCATTAGATCATCTGTTATCTGGATATCTCTATTCCATGTCAAAAGTACTTTTCTCTGTTGTTAGTAATGCTCTTTCCCTTTCAAAGCCATCCATCCCTATTCCCTACCTTACCAGCAGGTGCAGTAGCTAGCAGTGGGCTCACTGCCCCTCTGGGGCTGCCAACAGGAGGTACTGGAGTGCCTGTACTCCTCACCAGACTGTACTCAGCACAGAACTGCAGTCTGATGGTGCCATTCCTCCTTGGCTAAGAGCTTTTGGAAATGCTGGTTGGAAATTTGGAGGCCTTAACAATCTGTGTCGCTGTCTTTAAACTCTTATTTTGTTTAATATAAATAGTTTCAAATATACAGAAAATAATAGAAATACAATGAGCAGCCATTTATTTCCCCCCAACCAAACACTTTGGCTTCATTACATCAACAGTGTGCCATCCATGCCACAGGGTGCCCTATTTAAAAAAATGTATAGATCTAATTGAGAATTCTCTGTGCTACTACCTGATCACACATCTCTCCCTTCACCCTTTAGGTAACAACTGGAATAAATTCAATGGTTTTCCATATCTATGTATTCAAAAATATAACTGGCATAACTGGTATAATTGATATTGTTCTATAAATTCCTATAAATGATGTCATGCTATAAATATTATTCTGTGACTTTCCAACTAGTCACTATTATATTGTAGAGATTCATTCATGTATCTACACGTAGCTCTGGTTCATTTATATTAACTGCTGTATAGTATTCCACATAAGATCATATCACAATTTATGCATTTTATTGATCAGAATTTAGGCTGTTTCCAGTTTATTTTTTTGCAATTGCAGACAGTGTTCCTAAGAATATTTTTGTGCATGTCTCCTTGTGCATAAGGATGAGGATTTCTCTAGGGCATGTAACTGGGAGAAGAATTACTGATTATCTGCATCTTCACTACATAATGGCCAATTGTTTTCCAAAGTAGATAACAAATGTATAACTCCAATGTCATAGCATAAGAGTTTCCATTTCCCTGAATCCACAACACTTGGAATTGTCAGACATAAATTTTTACCAGTCATCATGATAGACATGAAATTATATCCCATTGTTTTTATAATATGTGTTTCCCTGGTTACTAGTAGGATTGAGTCTCTTTTGTATGTTTATTGTCCACTTTGGTTTCTTCTGTGATTTGACTTTTCATATCCTTTTTCCATTTCCTATTGGGTTATTTCTTTTTATTGATTTGTAGTTCTCTATTATTCTGAATAGCAATACTTTTGTCACTTATGCATTGCAAATATCTTCTCCTAGATCATGGTTGTGTGTGTGTGTGTGTGTGTGTGTGTGTGTGTTTAATGATATATTTAAAACACATAAGAGACTTCTAAAATTTGAATGTAGTTAAATTTATCAATCTCTTACTTAATGAGCTTTGCTTTGAGACTTAAGAAATCCTTTCCTACCTGGATATCATATTCTCTTGTACTTACTTCTAAGAATGCCACGTTTTGTGTCACACTTGGGTCTTTATCTCCTGGATTAATCTTTGGGTCTAATATGACTAGGGGGTTAATTATTATTTTTTGTTTACATGTGGACAACCCCTTGTCTCAGTACCATACAACAACTAGCCCATATTTTCTCCCACTTATTAGCAATTACATGCCTGTCATAGATCAGTTTTTCTATAAACCAAACCTGTTTTTTTACCTCTACTGGTTGACCACACTTACTACATTAATTCCACACTATCTTATTTTACAATAAATCTTAATTTTAATATTGTCTTTACAATTGATAGGGAGATATCTTTCTCCCTTTTCCTCTTATGGTTATCTTTTCAAAACAGTTATTTTTGTTAAGAGTAAAATTTTTTATTAAATTTTTGCCAGTTAATACATGGTATGAAGAGCACAAGGGTATGTCCTGAAAAGTAAGTCTCCTTCCCATCCCTACCTCCAATACCTCAGTTCCCATCCCTGGGTGTAACAATTGTTACCAGTTTCTTGTGTATCTTTCCATTTCCTTATTCAACAAATTGTGTATCTTTCAAATTCCATATTTATTAAGCACCTACTAGGTGTTACATGGTTGGTCTGTATCAATGAACAAAACAAAGATTCCTACCATATATGGGGTTACATTCTACAGGTCTTTCACCTCATCAATTAAATTTATTCCTAGGTATTTTATTCTTTTTGATGCAATTATAAATGAGACAGTTTTCTTAATTTCTCTTTCTGCTAGTTTGTTGTTAGTATTTAGGAACACAACAGGTTTCTGTATATTAATTTTGTATCTTACAACTTTACTGAATTCCTTTATTTATTTACTTATTCCTTAGTTTTCTGGTGGAGTGTTTAGGGTTTTTCTATATAGAGAGTTGAGTCTTTGTTTTCTATAGCCTTCTGGCTCTCTTGGAGTTAAGTCCTTCTGATTTTCAAAGCCAAATGTTATGGGTCTCATGTTCCCGGTACAGATCCCTAGGGTGAGGGATACCTGAAGTGGGGCTTGAACCCCTCACTCCTCAGGGAAAACCTCTGCACCTGTGGTATCCACCCCACTTTGTGGGAATGCACCAAGTATTCATTTCCTGACTATGTCTCTGCCCCTTCTGCCCTTCTCAGGGTGCCTTTTCCTTGGTTGGGGAGAGCTGTTCTGCTAGCCTTCCGGTCAGTCTCAGAATGAGCTGCTCTATATGTAGTTGCAGCCTTGGTGTGACCATAGGAGTATGTGATCTCAGAATCCTCCTACTCTGCCGTTTTATCTTTCTGATTTTTTTTAAATAAAATCTTATAATCTCTGTGTTGTGACAGGTGAATTTAAATTACTTTATTTATTATAATTTTTTATATATTTGGATCTATGTCTATCACCACATTTGTATTTTCTGTTTATCACTCATTTTCTTTTTGTTCTTTGTATATTTGATGCTATAGATTTTGTTTTTAACCTTACTTAATTACCCCTTACTCAAATTTACTTGGTTTCACAATTTCTTACAAAATCTATGGTGATTCAAAATTTCTCTCATCCCTTCAACCACAAAAGAGTCTTAGACAAAATTAACTTTGCTCATAATTGGGAGAAAGGATGGAGTAGTCATTGTTTGGTGCTAAGACAACAATATCCATATGTAAACATACTTTAACCACCTATTGAACACGGCCCTAGTTATTATTATTTAGACTTTCAAGTTAAACTTTTGCAAAAGAGAAAAATAATTAGCAGTAGTAGTGGTGGTGATAGTAGCAATAGTAGCAAGGGCTAACTGACTTCCTACACAGCTTATGAATTCCTGTGTTCTCCTGTTTATTGTACTCCAAGGGTTTCCTAGGTTACCTTACTGAAGTGAATTCCTTAATAACTGTTTTAGTGCGAGTCCATGGGCAACCCTTCTAATCTAGATATGTCCTTGTTTCAACTTCTCTCCAGAGTGACATTTTGGCTAGGTATAAATTCTAGTTTGAGGAGGACTTTTCTTTGTACTTTGAGGATGTTTCACATTATTTTCTGATATCAATCATTGCTGATGAGAAGTTTACCATTATTTGTTTTTGGTAACTTACC
Organism: Manis pentadactyla; assembly: GCF_030020395.1. Taxonomy (NCBI): domain Eukaryota; kingdom Metazoa; phylum Chordata; class Mammalia; order Pholidota; family Manidae; genus Manis; species Manis pentadactyla. The sequence goes on along the minus strand of NC_080022.1, from coordinate 38,596,333 downwards.
TTGGTGGGTAAATTTCAAGATTTTTTTTTAATCTTAACATTCTAATTTTACATTTTGATGTGTCTAGGTATGAATTTATGTCTGTTTACCTTGTTTGGTACTCTGAGTATTCTTCCATCTGAGAATCTATGTCTTTCTTTAATTGTGAGAAATTGTTGCCGACCTATCTCTTCAAATACTGCTTTCCCCCGTTCTTCTGATTCTTTTCTTCAAGAATTTCTATTTGATAACTGTTAGATTCTCCCAAGTGGTCATCCATGACTCTTAACTGACTTTTCATAATTTTTATCATTTTTGTCTTATTGCACTGATTCTGAGTTCCCCACAAGTAACTTGCATTCATAAATTCCCTTTCTTTTTCAATATTTCAATGAATATATATTTTTAATTTCCAATATTTCTAATTTTGTTCAGATCCACCTGTCCTTGTTTTATTTCTGCCTATTCTGTTCCGTAATTTCTTATTCTGTTTTAATGTCTTCATTTGTTTCTTTGAACATCCTCAGTATGCTTATTTTAAAATCCTCAACTGTTCTATAAAATAAGTTTCATCTGGAGTGAATTCAAGTTAAAATTGTTACTTTTGTTTAGTATCATTTTTGGCATTCAATTTCTTCATGCCTTTGGAAATTTTAACTTGTAAGATCACTTTGAGGAGGACGTTTCCTGTTTTTCTCTCTCATCATACCCAAACTGTACCCTCCCAATCACCAAACTCCCGCTCTGCTCACGTCTCCCTATGTTGTGATTTTTGCAGTTGACTCTACCCACATCTTCAGTACAGAGCCTGGTGAGTAGTGTCAGATTCAGTGACAAAAAGTCAGCAGAAGCACTTGGCATTGCTTCTGTTTCTGCATCTGTATTCCTCACCTCTCTAGGCTTACAGTGCACAAGACTATCTCCCAGAAAGTTCTGCAGCAGCCTTTTTTTTCTAGGTTGCTTTCATTATAGGGGAGCCCCACCCTAGATACTTGATCTAAGCAGAAGGTCTTATATCTGCACCTCACCTCCTATTATCCCTTAGGAGACAAACTTTCAGCTGCCGTTTCCTGTTTCTACATCAGATCTCAGCAAGCAAGTAGCCTCAGGACCACTTACTCTTACATTTCTGTACATTCCAGCCTCATGGAGACATATCTTTCACCAGGGAGCCCAACTATATATTTTAATTTCTTTTTTCATATATTATATAATACTATTATTTGATGGGAATGAATGGGCTTATTGAAGTGTGACCATATGTATTTATTTGACCCAGAAGTCCAACTATAGTTTCTTCCTTACTTTTTGAAACCTCTTCAATAGAAAGGAGGCAGTTTGAGAAGTATTTTCTCCTAGCCAAGTAAAACCCTAACCACCAGACTGAGAAGAGAGACTGTTATTTTTGGTAACTTACCTTTTCTTGGGTAAGTTTCAAGACTTTTTTTTTAATCATAACATTCTAATTTAAGAATGTGTAATTTTAAAAATAAAATTAAGATGAGACTATATAAACTGTTTTTATTTGAATATGGTGTGAAGATTTTCCACTGTTATTAAATATTCTCTAAGACAGAATTTTACATAGCTGAAAAGCATCCTATTATATTTTTAATTCCCCTATTGTTGTATATTAAGCTGTCCCCAATTATTTAATTAAGATAACACTACAATGAACATTCATGTATAAACACCTTTGTGTTCATCTCTAATTGTTTCTTTAGGAAAAATGCCTAGAATGACAATTACTGAGAAAAGGTATATATAGTTCACTAGTCATGACAGACTATGTTATACTGAAGTAACAATGACATTAAAATCACAGAGGCTTAAAAAACAAAGGTTTCTTTTTCACTTTTGATGCATGTCCCTCATGGAATGGAGTTGCTCTGATCCACATCATTTTGACTCTGGCACCCAAGCTGACCGAGCATACTTTGTTTGGAGCATAGCTGGGTATCTTAGTTTAGATTACCTAAGAAGCAGACCTTGTTACAAAGATGTTAGTGCAAATAGTTTATTTGGGAGGTAATCCCAGAAACCCTGGTAGGACACTGGGGAAGTGATACAGGAAAAGGAAGAAAACCAAAAGATTCATTATTAAGCAAACTACCACTATGGGCAACTAGGACTTAATCAAACAGGAACCCCAGGAATCCATGTGAAACATAAGGCTCAGAGTTCTCTCTCTGAGGGGCAAAGGAGTGTGAGTCAGGGGTAGGGGTTCTAATTCCCTGACATATCCAGTCTGCTTAATGTAGGAACATAGTAGACTCTACCACCAGAGAACACCCCCAGGATAGATTTACAGGAGTTGGCAGTGGGAAATCACGTAACATGTGCAGAAATAATAAGTACCAGGAAAATATGTGAAATTGCAGGAAGGTACTGACAGAACCTGACATGTGAGTCATCATGGCAGAGGGAAAAGGGAGCACTGGTGAGCCATGAACCTGCTCTTAAAAGAAAATTTAGAAGGGGTCACTTCTGCCCTAATTTCCTTGGTCAAAGCAAATCATATGACCAGTCAACTCCTAAATTCAATAGGGTAGAGATGTAGAATCTTCTCACAGAGAAGGGTATAGCACTGAGGAGAACTAGAATATTTGGCAGTAATGAATATACTTAATCATACTTCTAGAAAGACTTCTATATTCCCACCATCAAGTTAAAAGTGCTAGTCATAGTTTTTTAAATAGCAATTTTATTGAGATACAATTCATATGCCATAAGATTCGTCCTTTAAAGTGCACCATTTAGTGGTTTTCAGTACATTCACAGAGTTAGGCAACCATCATCACTAATTCCAGGATGTTATAATTACCCAAAAAGAAACTTCATACCTATTATCAGTAATTCCCCATTTCTGCCTTCTCCCAGGCCCTGGCAACCACCAATCTACTTTCTGTCTCTATGGATTTGCCTATTCTGGATATTTCAGATAAATGGAATTGTACAATATGTGACCCTTTGTGATTGGCTTTTATCCCTTAGCATAATGTTTTCAAGGCTCATCCAGATTGTAGCATGTATAAGCACTTCATTCCTTTTACTGCCAAATAATATCCCATTGTGTGGATATATCACAATTTCTTTATTCTATTGATGGACATTTCTGTTGTTTCCATTTTTTGGTTATTATGAATAATGCTGCTGTGGACATTTGTGTACAAATTTTTGTGTGGACACGTGTTTTTAATTCTCTTGAGTATAAACCTAAGAATGGAATTGCTGGGTCATCTGGTAAACATTAGGATAAATATTTTGAGAAATTGCCAAACTGTTTTTCAAAGTAGTTATACTATTTTATATTCTCACGAGCAATTAGGATGCTTGCAATTTCTCCACATCCTCCCTGACACTTGTTATTATCTGTCTTTTGATTATAGTCATCCTAGTGGAATATCAAGTGGTTTTGATTTACATTTCCCTAATGACTAATAATGTCTAACATATGTTCATATGCTTATTGGCCATTTGTGAATCTTCTTTGTAGAAATGTTTGGTCAAATTATTTTCCTTTACCCACTTTTAATTAGGTTACATTTGTCTTTTTATTGTTGAGTTATAAGAGTTTTAAATATATATATTATGGGAACAAAGATTTTTATCAGGTATATGATTTGCAAATATTTTTTTCCTGTTCTGTGGGTTGTCTCTTCACTTGCTTGATGTCCTTTGAAGCCAAAAGGTTTTTAATGTTGATGAAATTGAATTTATCTCTTTTTCCTTTCATTGCTTGCACCTTTGGAATATCTGAGAAAACCTTTGTCTAACCCAGGTCACAAAGATATACTCTTTTGAGTTAAGTGTTTTATATGATATGAGGCAGGAATCCAGCTTACCTCTTTTGAATGTGTACAGTTTCCCATCACCATTTGTTGAAAAGACTTTTTTCCCCCATTGAATTATCTTGGCACCCTTGTCAAATGGTCATAGATTCACTGGACAGCATAGACTCAAAGGGCAGCATTTAGGGGAGGGAGTATCTAAATACTGACACTCAGTGTCAGAGCTGTGGTAAATGCTTTACATATATTTTTCACATCATTCTTCCCAGTGTCCCATAAGATAGGTATCATCCTTCCTGTTTTGCAGATAAGAAATGAAGGTGCTGCATAATTAGGTGAATTGCCCCTTGCACAATTACTATATGAAGTCAGAATTCAAATCTAAATCACTTGCCTTTTCTACTGCCACATATAAATATCACTTCATTTGTGATATTGGCCTGTTGAGTCTTCTTTCCCAGACAGGATTCAAGTTGACTCACTTTGCTGGAGACAAGGAAAGCCTGGGATGTCAGGGACATCATTGTCACTGGAGCTTTCCCACTAACTAGGCTTCATCCTAAAGAGACAATTGATTTGCAAGAGATCATAGAAACCTCCAGAAAATAATCATAGCTCGATCCGTTCCTGATTGCAAATATCCAGTTTTTTTTTATCCCTTCTTAACCCTATTAAAATAAAACGTATGTTAAACGGTGATAGATCAGGCCTGCTGGCCATTACATGACAACTTTGGGGTTGGTCTCTAATTAAAGTCCCCCATGATGTAAACTCAGTGCTTGTAGAGACTAAAGGAGCAAGAGAGGCTGAACTAGCCATTGTTAGCGCCTCATGGCCATTTTCAGAGCCCGCGTGAAGCATGTAGAGCCAGTTCAGAGTGGTTAGGACCAGGAGCGAAGCCAAGCCAGGGCGCTCTGGCCCATGGCCAGAAAGTTAGCACTGTGGATGGGCACAAAGAAGATGATTCTAAAAATGCATACACATCATTAAAACTTTAAAGAGATTTTTAAAGAAGAAAAATAAATTACTCTTAATCCCACAGTCATGGTACAATGCAAAACCTAATTCTATTTATACATTTTCCCTTCTAGTTCTTGCCTATATGCAGAAACATATTTACATAATTGCAATCACACTAAGCTTTTATATACATCTTTTTTCACTTAACATTATTTCATAAACAATTTTCATGTTGCTATGTAGTTTACATACTTAACATCTTTTCATAATAACTTTCCCTATTAAAAAACTGAACATGCCCATGGAGCAAATTTTGAAAAACAAAACTTATAAGATGAAAATATCAGTTCTCTCTCAAAGGCAATAACTGTTCAATATTTTAACACATTTACTTCTTTGCCTGTTTCTATTCATGTATAATTTTGTTTTACATGAGATTATGTAGAATATAAAATTTTATCCTGATTCTTCACTTTAATATTACAACAGAAATAATTTCCCATGTCAATAATATTAGATATTTAACTTGATTCTAGTTTCTTGATCTTACAAATAATTTATCAACCCTTGTGTATATATATTTTTATCTACACTTTAGGTTATTGTCTTAAGATAGTAATTACTAGATCCAAGACCATCTTATGAGCATTTTAAAGGCATGCCAATTTTTAAAACCTCTAGCCTCTTCCATTTCTTATGTAGCCTAGTTTATTAAAATCCATGTCCTATTGTTGTTCATTTGTGTTATTTGCAGATGTTTTCTCATATCTATAACTACCAAAAAATTATTTGTGAAAAAAGCTTTTTACTTCTTTTGCATAAGTTTTTAACTGGATATTTTCAAAGTGTAATACTGGGCCAAGGAACATTAATATTTTTAAGGAATTATTGAGTCTTATTGCCAACTCATTTTTCAGAAAGGATGTGTCAATTTACATTCCCACCTCCATCCCTGAATCTCCATCTCTCATGTCAACAATGAAGAACAACAATGAGTGTTACTCAAAAGATTTATTAAATGTAATTAAACAGATGCCAGAATCTGAGAGACATATAAAACCAAGAAGAAATATGTTTTGTTTATCTTCATAGCCCCCAGGAGACAAGCTGAATATTATGTTCTTAGGATACTTGCCATGTTCCAAGACTCAGTTGAGGAGGACAATGGGAAGGGATCAAGGGTCCCATTTTGGAATATTCAGATAGGTGGGCTGAGCTCTGGGAAGAAGAATTAGGAATGTGGCACCCAAAGGCACCGTAGGTAATCAGCATGAGGGAGGTCAGGTCAGGAAAGAGCTGGCTAAGACCTTAGCCAACTCAATTCCCAGGCCATATGTGGTCTCAAGGTGTCTGTAGCAGCTACGTAGTTTACAATCTCTCAAATTCTAGTCCAAGAGGAAAGGTAAGTGTCTCTCATCCACAAGTCCCAGCAGAGTTCTGTTGCTTCTCATTCTGATTGGGTCATTATGAGCTCACAGATATCTGTGTCCCAGGAAATCTGTGATTTTTGGCTGAGAGTTGAATTATAAACAGCATGCATGAAACTGAGGGATAAGTTGGGGTGTGGCCATACCTGATGGCCCAAGATCACATGAATTTTTGCAGCCACTACCTCTGTGGCTAAGCTAAACCAACTGTGTGAAATATAAGATCTGAGAGCAGACCAAACATTGATCTGTTCTGTAGCCCCTGCTACCCACAAGGTTAGGCCCAGCAGGAGCTCCACAGTGAGAATCTCTGGACACTGACAGCACTCATCATCAGGGGAGGGCTGTGTCTTGGACCTGAGGAGGGCCTTACTGGTAAGGCTAAATCCATACCAATGGCCACGAGGACTGAGAGCAGGTGCCAGGCCCTGACCATAGCAGGCCACAGAGACCAGGACCTAGACTTAACAGATTTGGAATAGGATGCCAGCCTAGTGTAGTGAAAGTTCAGGACCCAAGTAGTCCTTGGTTCCCATCTTGATCCTGCCACTGCCCGTGGGAAAATCATTCAACTGCCTTGGAGCTTCGTGTTCCATCAAATATGGATGGTGGCACCAACTTTATAAGGATGAAATGAAGATTAAATGAAATGACCATGGCAATAAAGCCCCTAGCATGTTATTAACATGAAAATGCCATGCAGATTAGAGGCTAGAACAGAAGCTCTGTTTTATCACACTAGGCCTTCCCAATGAGATTTGAGAGGAAGATGAGAACTCATGTATGAGAATTTAGCTGAGAGGACATTAGCTCATTGGTTCAGGGGCTGGAGACCTGACCCACAGGCTAACAGTCTGCAGCAGCTGAAGTCTGTCTCTGTGCTTGTGGGGCATCCTGGCACACCTCATATGGGGTGGCGCGCTGTGGCCTGAAGCACTGCAGGTAGAGCCACCCCAGGCCAGCCATGAGAGAGAATGAGAAATCAGTAGTTTATCTTCTGAGTGGTCATTTCTTTCATGGGGGTGGCTGGGAAGCAGTGAATTGATTTTGTTTCTTTGTCATTGTGTTAAATGTCTATGGAAACACTGCATTTTAAAATCCTTCCCAAAAAAGTGGACTTTTTTTTATTACTATCATTCTTATTATTATTATCTCACATTTTTAAAAAGTTTTAGAGAAATTACCAAACACCTTAATATAAAGGATAATTGTTACTTCTCTTTAGCTTCTTACTTTTCTTGTGTCTGTGTGTGTGTGTGTGTGTGGTAAGAGCACTTAAAATTTACTCTCTGAGCAATTTTCAAGCATATAATGCAGTATTGTAGTCAACATGCTGTGCATTTAAATCCCCAGAACCTACTTATTTTACAACTAGAAATCTGAGTTCTTTAACCATCCTCACCTCTAGCCCCTAGCAACTACTAACCTATTCTCTGTTTCCATGAGTTTTGTTCCTTTAAATTCCACATATGAGATTATACAGTATTTTTTCACTTGGCATAATTTCCTGAAGTTTCATTCATTTTGTCACAAATGCAGGGATCCTTCTTTTTTATGGCTGAATTATATACATACATATATATATATGTATATATATACACACATATGTATGTGTGTGTGTATTTATTTATTTACATATAACATATATGTTTATATATACACTGTTGCATATACTATATATTACATATAACTATATATTGCACATACAACATATATTATATGTAAACATTTATATAGTATATATGTATTACACTTTCTTTAACCATTCACCCATCAAAAACACTTAAGATTGTTTTCATTTCTTGGCTATTGTGAATAATGCTGCAGTGAACATGGGAATGCAGATAGCCCTTCAAATAGTGACTTCATTTCTTTCAGATATATGGCCAGAAGTAGGACTGCTGGATCATATTGTAACTCTATGTTTAACTCTGAGGAACTTCCATACTGTTTTCTATAGTGGCTCCACCAATTTACATTCCCACCAAAAGTGCACAAGGTTTCCCTTTTCTCCACATCCTTGTCATCACTTATCTGTTGTCTTTTTGATAATAGCCATTTCTAACAGGTGTGATGTGATATCTCATTGTGGTTTTGATTTGCATTTGCCTGGTGATAAGTGATGTTGAGCAACTTTTCATGTATCTGTTGGCCATTTGGATGTCTTTTTTTGAAAAATGTCTGTAAGAGTACTTTGCCCATTTTTAAATCAGGTTATTTGTTTCTTTGCTATTGAGTTTTATGAGTACCTTATATATTTTGGATATTAAACTTGTATCAGATATGTGGTTTGCAAATATTTTCTCCCATTCCATAGATGCCTTTTAATTTTATGGATGGCTTCCTTTGCTGTGCAGAAGCTTTTTAGTTTGATGTAGTCCCACTTCTTTACTTTTGCTTTTGTTGCTTGTGTTTTGATATCATATACAAAAAGTCACTTTCAAGACCAATGTCAAGGAACTCTTCCCCTCTGTTTTCTTCTAGAATTTTTCTGGGTGTAGGTCTTACATTTAAGTCCTTAATTTATTTCAGGTTAATTTTTGTGAGTGGTGTAAGATTGGGATACAATTTCATTCTTTTGCATGTTAGCATCCAGTTTTTCCCAGAACCATTTATTGAAAAGACCTTCTTTTCCCCATTGAGTGTTCCTGGCTCCCTTGTCAATTAGTTGACTGTATATGCATAAGCTTATTTCTGGGTTCTTGATTCTATTCCACTGGCTTATGTGTCTGTTTTTATGCCAGTACCATACTGTTTTGATTACTATAGTTCTATTGTGGTTCCATACACATTTTAGGGTTTCTTCCTATGAAAAATGCCATTGGAATTTTTGCCAAAGTTGCATTGAATCTATAAATGGCCTTGTATAGTACAGACATTTTAAGATATTAATTTTTCTAATCTATGAACACAGTTTATCTTTTCATTTATTTGTGTCTTCAATTTCTTTCATCATTGTTTTAAAGCTTACAGTGCACAGATCTTTCACCTCCTTAGTTAAATTTATTCCTAAGCATTTTTTTGATTTTGATGTTACTGTATATTGGATTGTTTTCTTTATTTCTCTTTAAGATGGCTTGTTGTTAGTGTATAAAAACAAAACTGATTTTTATATGTTGACTTCGTATCCTGAAACTTTACTGAATCCCCAATGTTCAGTTGCCAGTTTATGTCATAGACTTTGCGCTCTTGGTAATGGGTGCTGGGCTGCCACTGAGTTGAAGAAAGGTGTGCTCCTTCTTCACATGTACTTGAAATTCTAGAGACTAAGGACACAGTGGCATGTCACAGAGGGTCGTGCACAACTTTCGTGCTCTGGTCTAAAACATCATCAAAGAGAGTAATGAGAATAGGCTTGACGAATGTGGAAGTTTGCTCTTAGCAAGATTTACTGACCTGCCATTACCAGTGTTTCCTCAGCACTGTTGGAACAGAGAAATAAAGTGTGTCTCTATGACAAAAAAAGAGAGAAAAGAGAAGAGAAAGAAAAAGAAACTCTAGGTGGCATGCAGAGATCAGCTAGACTACAGTGCAAATTTCAGCTGTACCATTTACTCTTTATATGATTTTGGACAAAATACACCCCCTCAGAGCTTCAGCTCTCTCATCCCTAAAATGGAGCTCATGAAATTGACCTCATAGGGTTGTTGTAAATACTAGATGAGATCATGTATCTGGCACATATTAGAACTTTGGAAATGCTCATGTTATGGGGAGTCCTTCTTTGAGGACAGTAACCACAAATAACTATTATTTTTCCTGCTAGCCCAGCCTATTAGGTCATTCTTCAAAATGCCAGTAGGGTCTGCATTTGGCACTTGAAATGCAATTTCCTCCTCTCCAGATGATGGCTGCATCATTGTCCTATAAACCTAATACACTTTTTTCTAGAAACTTAAAAGGGGGCTGGGGTGAGGGAGGGTGGTTAGCCCGGCCCAGCTGAGTTTCATTCTTGGATGGCTGGCTGAATGTCCTTCAGAAAGTTTCCCTTCTGGTAAAGACTGTACTGAAGATCGGCTTGTTAGAGAAGAGTTTTAATTGCAATGGTGAAAAAAGAATTGGTGGTTGCAGCTGCCTTTAAGGTAAACAAAACTTACCTTTTCCATATCAAATGTCATTAAAATAGTTTGTGAGGAAGGCTCAGTTCCAGCTTGAGATGATGCATTGGAAAGCATCTTATGTCACTTCACTACATTATCTTAGAGACCAGGGTCTGATGACTAACTCCCGCCCCTGTTTTGGCCTCTGCCTGTTATTTGTTCTCTCAGGTTAACAGACAGGGACTGTCTCAGGAGCATGCTCATGCGGTCCCTATGAAGCCCTCTGCCCTGATTCTCTCTCTGCCTTCTACTCAAAATCCCTGGATCCCTCTTTCCTTTCTCCCTGATGGTTCAGAGAAGGGACAACCTACCAAGGATAAGAATAGCAGGAGTAATGACCACCTCCACAAGTGGCTTTGATATAGCACATTTCAATGTCAAAGTGATTTTGTATCCAATTATTTGTTTAAACAAAACAATCCTGTGAAGCAGTCATCTTTATCTTAGAGAAATGATAGAATTTGCCTAAGTTCACAAAAGCTTGTAGGTGGAAGAGTCAGGGCTTGAATCCAGATTCTCTGACTCAACGTCCAGTGGATTTTTGACTTCTCAGCTGCCCTCCTAATCACAGATGCTGGTTCATCTACAGTCTGCAGAGATATTAAAAGAAAAAAATGAATGAGAGAATAGCCCATTTATTGTAGAAATGCATATTAGGATAGGAAACAGTCATGGGGGCCTGAGACAGAGGTCTGGATGCAGCAAATTAGGCTGAAAGACCGGAACAGAAGCAGACACAAAACGCCACCTGCCATGGATAACAAGATAATATAGTAATCCAACACTCCTTACATCCACTGACCCTGCCTTTACTGGACCACAAAGCCAGAAAGGTCCTGGGTTCTGGCAGACCTCAAAGGCGACTAAGGGGCCTCGGTTGAAGGGATGCGCTGCTGGAGTGAGGGTCTGGGGACTGAAAGCAAGTAGGTCCTCCATGCCTGCTGGGCTTAGGACTCAAACCATATGATTCCCTATAAAATCCTTCATTTATTCTCAAAGTAGCATCCTTGGATCACTTTAACAAAATTTCCCAGGGTTTTGTTTGTGGTTTTGGGCTGTTTAGTCCACAAAACTCCAGACAAGGCCTGCTGGGAGACAGTTCTAACTATCACAGGGGTCTTTGGTGCCAAAAAACAAATACCAAAATGTGTTTTAGGGAATTATTCAATGATTGAACCAGGATAGAGAACCTGGTGTGATTGCCAGTCCATAGTGGTATGAACCAGTGGAAGCGAGGAATGGCAAGTGAGACAGGAACACCAAATGAGAGGTGTCCAGAGCAGTGCTACTCAAAGCATCATCCACAGACTGGTGCCAGGGTGTAAACTGTTTGCCCACAAGGAGATAAATATAGAAACTAACAGAGAACATTTAGAAACTTTAATAGCAATTTGACATTGCTGCAGTATCCACGTTCATCATCAGTGGACTTTTCCCAAATAGCAGTTTGTGATGGATTAGAAATAGAGAACCGCTGGAATAGGTGAATTCAGGAAACACCAGTCCATACACACATCCAGATGCTCACGCACTCCTAACAAGTTTGTACAAGTGGTTAAGTTTCCCAAAACTAACAAAGACCAATTTCTAATCACAAGACCTGGCACAGAGTAGGGGCCTAGAAATTATTTAGAAATGAACTTAGTAAGAAGACATTTTCCTCTTAGCTATCAACCTGAGTAAGTCTTAGGAAGAGTGAACTTACTCCAGTAGCCTGATGAGGTCTGCAGTGCTACTCCCACCTGCTTCATTACTCTCTCTTCAACATCTGGCTGTTCCAGGCAGGGCTCAGCCTTTGCAGAATCTGGGGTTTCCCTTCCCAGCCTACCTGGAGCCTAAGTGCTGATGGGTAAAGTTTAAACAGTTCCATGTAGTGTGGTTGAAAGGCATTCTCCATTTCTTTTGAATAAGAAGAAGAAAGAAAGAAAGAAAAGGTGCCTTCCCCTTTCCTCTACTTGCTCATTAGGATTCTGGGTTGCAGCAGTGGAGCCTGGCCACTCTAATTGGATCCGTGCGCGTACAGGTCTGCACAGCTCCATTGAACGCTGACATTTCTAACTAACTGACCTTTTCAGGACCACTGGTACTCTCATAATGAGTGTGCAGCGGCATTGTGTGGACACAATACGGCAGTCTTCATAGTGTCCAAAGAATGCAAGATTGAAAACTATTCAGAATTCCCAATCTCAAGTTAGCAAAATGAGAAAATTGGGTCCCAACATTCATCAGTGTGTTATTGTGCAGGTATCGATTTCGATGCCCTTTCATTTCTTTCAGAAAAAAAAAATGTCGTAGTATAGAGGTCTAAATTAACTTTGTTCTGTTATTCTTCCCCTGTACCTATAAAAAGGTCAAATACACTCATAAGGCTGAGATAGATTTGCTGGCTATAAGCACTGAGATAACAATCAACCTTCAAATAACCTTTAAGGAGACATCGGCTCTTCCATGAACAGTAATTGATGTACTCGTTAAGGCTGTGAAATTCTTTAGGACTCACCTAAGGGGGAACAGTTGTAGGGACAGTGGCAGAAATATGTTGTTTAGAACAATGAGATAATGGCTCAGATATTTGAAATTGTTGTTGTCCCATCAGTGTTGCTGGGACAGGAAGGGGACTTCAAAGGGAAGTTAACAAGTTGGGAAAGGAAAATAGCGGTTATCACACCCCACAGCAGGAGCAACAGAGGCTGGGCCCAGACAAGAGAGGATGTGATTTCTGAGGGTCCCATGGGTCCAAGGCAGAAAATTAGAATCTTTTTCTCTGTATAAGTGCAGAAGGAGCATAATGGATTTATCAGAGCCACTTTATTTCCTCTGAGAAACAGGATATGGAGCAGGAAGTAGCTATTAGTGGCAGGTTTTCTGATGAGATGGTGCCAGCAGTGAGTGGATGTGTGATCCCTTCCTCTAGTGCCCTATAAGAATGATACACTTTTCCATTTCCCTTAATATGTCCAGTCCTGGAATCTGGCCACCATAGAACCATGTTCTACAAGTGTTTATGGGTTCGTGTGCCAGGTTCTGTGCTTGGTACTGAGAACAACCTAAAAGATCATCTTAAATCCATTTCTATTGAATTCAGTTCCATTCATTCCAATAAATATTTCTTAAAAATGTATTTTGTGTCAAGAACTAGGTATAAAGAGACAAAAAGGACACAGCCTTTATCCCTAAGGCATTTATTGTCCAGAACTCCCTGCATCCATCTTGAAGATTAGAGAAAGGAAATATTAACTGGGGGCCTCTCTCACACAGAGTACTTTACTATGCTAGGTACTATATATTTCATGATGGTCTAGATCCTAATTACCATCCTGTGATTGTAGATGTAATTACCCCATTTTGAAGAAGCAGCTAAGGTTTAGACAGTCTGTGTGACTGACTCAGAATCACCCAGGTTCGTAACTAAGCATGCTGACTCCAAAGTCTGCACTTTTTTGCCTCATTCCATTATGGGAGCATCCTTGGACCTTGATTTTTTCTATTCACACAGGAGTGGAGACATTTTTGGTAGCATAAGTCTTTTTACTGGGTGACTTGCATGTGCAAAATCGTAACTCCATCTTACAATTTTGAGAAAAGTGTGGCAACATAATTGATGTGCTCATCAAGGCTGGGTGATTCTTTAGGACTCCTCAAAATAGTTGTACAGTATATTATCTAGTTCAGGAGTAAAAATGAACATGACACATGGATTGCCAATTATTTTCTCATATACCTGTGATATCACTTAATTTTCATGAAACTCTTTTATGCTCATTTTGCGAATGAACAAACCTGGCTCACTGAGGAGAAAGGACTTGCCTATGGTTATAAAGTGAATGAGTGGCAATTAGAGGAATTATAGATCCCAGCACTAGCCAGAGACAGTGTCAATGTCAGGGGAAAAGTAGGCAGAACTTAGAACTTGCTTCTTCTTATCTATTCCTGCCACTTTTGTCCTACTACCTATTGTTCATTTGACCTACAAATTTGTTGCCTACCTACACTTTGCCAGCATTGGGGAGCCTCACAATAAGCCAGTATAGCAGGCCCTTTTTTTTCAAAGTAGAAATGATTCTCTTCTTTTACTTATGGTGGGGGACAATCAAAAGCTTAGTCTAAATAATGTGTTTTAGGCCTGGAGTCCTCTGGTCTCTCCAGGTTATGGGTCTCACACTGCTAATAACCAAAGGAGTTTATTCTCCTGCAGCCAATACTCTCAAGGAAGTGGGACAGATCAGACCTGTACCTCTTGGACCTCCTGCCACATGGACTTCCACAAGACCAAATATTGCAGAAACAGTGCTAACCACAATAAGCGGCACTTACTGAGTGCCCATTACATGCCAGGTATTGTTCTAAGTACTTTTGATATATTAACTCACTTAATCTTCACAGAAATCTTCATAAGTAGATACCATAATTATTGTCATTTAGCAGATGAATGAACTGACCCACAGAGAAGGCAAGTAACTTACCCAGAGTTTCACGGCCAGTAAGGAACAAAGGTGGGATCTGATCCCAGGCGGTTCAGCTCCCGAGTGTGCTCTTGACCACCATGCTCTGCTATCTCTCATGTAGACCCTTTACTTAAGAATCAGGAAACCCTCCAGCGGTGGTTGTAAGAGGCATAAAGCATGCATTGCTAGCTGAGTTAGCTACTTCTCTGTATCTCATGGGGTCAGAGGTGGAGAATGCCATACTTAAGCCTTCATGATGAGGGGGATCAATTCCTCACGGACTTCAAACCTCATTCCTTTCTCTGACTCACACTCATGTAGGCACATCTTAAGTGCCCTTAGCCTGGTAACCACACCCTATTCCCTCAGAACAAATCTGTTGCTCCCACTGTAGGCAGATACGTACCGCATACTGTGTGCGGTCCCTCGGTCTTCCACCTGATAGCCAATGCTGTGCCTGTTTGCTCAGTTCTTCTGGGCTCTGGAGGCACTCTGGGTCCCAAGTCAGTGACTAAAGATAAATCTAAGTCACTCTGTTCCAGTTAGAGCTGTGGAAGCTATGAATTATCTGAACTAGACACCCCTCACAGTGACAAGCACTTTTCCCTGAGGTGATATCCCCTGAGAAATATCATTTCATTAACTAGCATAGTTTTTGCCTTACTCTTCAGAACTGATCAAACACCCTCCCCCCTATTATTCTGATAAATATTCAGGTCCTTCTGCCTCTTCTAAGGGACTGGTCCTAATACAGGGAAAAACACATGAGCTATCAAAGGTTACATCTTTAAAATCCAAGAAGGATCTCATACATTAGCACTGATGTATTTGTTTGCTTACTAAGAGATTATTTGTTCGTTTGTTTTAATCTAAGTCTTCCTAGATGGGAGCGCAGAGGGAAGAGAATACTGATGAGGGAGAGGATCATAAAATGCTAATTTATCCTACCACATGGAGATGAATTGGGCATTTCCTTTCCTACCTCAAAAAGAATGCAATCCTTATGAGGTACAATGAGCAAATGCATATAGTATGATAAAGGTGACAACTGACTTGTAAATGTAAGATGTTTTGACGGGTTGCAAAGAAGCAAAGGATCAATTCTTTTGAAGGTGGCAGAGAAAGTTTCAAGAGGTGGAAGAATCAGCTGGGTCTTAAAGGATGCACACAACTCACAACACAGGTAAAAGCAAGGGAGGAGGGGAGACGGGAAGGTATTGTAAGCAAAGAGGACATCATCTACAAAGGCATGCAGGCACAGTGAAAATGGCTGGAGTAATAGGGTGTTTATCATCTTTGTCTTTCCTAACATAGGGCACTTGACTTTGAACCTGAGAGGTGTATGAGTTTCGAGAAAAAGGGAGAGTGTTCACTGGTGTCAATTGAGATAAGGTTTTTAAAATGTCCATTGATTTAAACCACAAAGAAGTCATCATGCAGTGGAACAGAGGCTAGAAGTGACAGAGGGGAATACCAGATTGCAGTGGAAAGAGAAGAGAGAGAGATTTTGCAAGGATAGACTATACTCTCATAAAGCTTGGCTGAGAAAGGAAGGAAAGGGGAGATAGAGGACCGAAAAGTAGCTTATTTTTTAAGTTGTGAGGGATTTGAACATGTAGATTAACTTTGGTGTAGAACTTGGAGGCAGTGGAAAAGGAGAGGTTGAAGAGCCTGCAGTAAGAGGACGTGAGGGGCCCCGAGAGACGGAAGCAGGTGGGAACCAGAGGACAGGGTTCACCACAGCCTGACTAGGACCAGCACAGCTGGTGTGCAGGGCAGAGGGGCGGACGAGTGAGCTCGGAGGTCGGGATGGTACAACCACTGTCCCGAGGTCAGTGGTGAGAACTAAATGCACTAACACTGTAAGGAGTGCTGACTTATAATAAATATAATATTTGATATATGTTACCCAAAAATGGGGACTAGGAAAAAGCAGAAGAGAATGCTGAATCATAATTTGACACATTGAGTCTGCCCAGCAAGAGAAAAAAGTGCATAGTATAGCGAGTTCTAGCTCTGTGGTTAACTCACTAGGACTATAAGCAAGTTATTTCACCTCTGTCACTCTCAGGTTTCTGATCTGTAAAATGAGAAGTTTATACTAGCTCGTTTCAGAGTGCCTCCTTGACTAAAACATCCTATGCTTCTATGAAATCAGAATCGGGAATTTTTAGCTTCCACTTTGTGTGTGTGTGGCAATAATATTTTATTAGGGACACTGATATTTTAATATTAATGTAGTTTTACATGTCATAAAACTTCTTTTGATTATTTTTCAATCATTTAAAAATGCAAAAACTATTTTAGCTGATGGGCCATATAAAAAAAGGTGGCAACAGGCTAGATTCAACTTGTGGACTATTGTTTACCTAATAATCTCAGTCTCAACAGGCTGTCCTACAATCATTTAAAGCTGATTTCTATTACGAGCAAAGAGAATATCTTTTGAACTTAATTCAAAACCTCCATTTTGACAAGATACTTTATTTAAAATGTCATTCTTAGAAATTTGTATATCCTGTAAGCACAAGGAAAAATGAAAATGTTTGAAATCGTAAATTTCAAAAATCACTCATAGTTCTACAGCCCTAACTCAACCACTGTTGTCCCAACATAAGGTAATTTTCTTACCCATAAAACTTTTTTTCCCTGAGGTACCCCTGCCTGGGGCAGTTTTGAGAATTTCTGTGTGTTTTTTTTAAACCATCTTAACCATTGCTAAGTGTGCAGTACAGTAGTGACAGGGTATATTCCTATTGCTGTGAAACAGATCTCCAGATTTTTCATCTTGCAAATCTGAAATGCTACACACTTTATACAACAACTTCCCTTTTCCCTTTCCCCCAAGTCCCTAGTAATCTCTATTCTACTTTCCATTTCTATGACTTTCATTACTTTAGATACCTCACATAGAGGAATAATAGTATTTGTCTTTTTGTAACTGCCTTATTTCACTTAACATAATATCCTCAATATTCATCTGTGTTATAGCATATGACAAAAATTCCTTAGGAAGGCTGAATGATATTCCATTGTTATGTATACACCATGTTTGGTTTATCCATTCACCCATAAATAGATATTGGAGTTGTTTCCACCTCCTGGCTATTGTGAACAGTGCTGCTTTGAACACGGGTGTGCAAATATCTCTTTGAGACCCAGCTTTTAGTTCTTTTGGATATATGCCCAGAAATGGGATTGCTGGATCATATGGTAGTTCTATTTTTAATTTTTTGAGGAGCCCCCATTCCACTTTGCTTTATGATTGTTTCCTTCCCTATGCTTTCTCTTCTCTTTCTTATGTCCTTTGACAGATCAGATTTATGACTGCTCATAGCTTTCTTTAGAGGGTCAGTAATCTATGGGAAGGCTTTAGCACCCACAAGAGAACTAGGCCCGCCATAATAATGAGAAGTCCGAATGAAAATCTTGATCAATGTTAATTCTGTTAATTTTCATTTTATTTATCCCTCTGATTTTACTTTTTGGAAATGCTGCACTGAGGACAATGACTTGCTGAGGTCACCCTCAGTGAAATGCACTCAGCTACCAGCCCCCAAGGAAAAGAAAAAGCCACTTCAAATGATGGGGTTGCAGGAATGATGGGAAATGAGGTGGTAGAGTGAGGGGAGTGCAGGCTGGTAGGGAGAGGGTTTGAGCTAGGAAATTGAAATCTTGAATGCGGAAAAAGATGTAAATGTTGTTTCCCAGATTTTATAGCTCCCAGATGCCTCCTCTAATTGCATAGCTAACCCCGAGTTTATTAAGTTATTTTCCAGAGTCAAACTCATTTGTATACATGTCAGAATATAAACTGAATTTAAAAAGGAAGGTCCTTGGATTAGAATTCAGAAATGATAAACAAACTCATTTAGAATGTAAGATTTGCATGTCATTTGCATGTGCCCAAATGCAATTACATGTGCTCTGTAAATATGCATTTCACATTTATTTGTCATGATAGAACAGTATGGAAGAAATTAATTGCCACAGATTTTTTTTTTAATTTAAAGAAAAAAATGATGGCTCTTAAAATAGACTCTGCTATTGCATGATTCAATATGCAGAAACTGGCAAGAAGAGATAAGGATCCGTCGAAAACCATAAATTCCCACTGCAACATCTGTAGTAGTTCAAATCGCATGGTTTATGGAGGCCCCTTTTGCCTTCTCCATGGGTTTACCACAGCATTCTGTAGATTTATCACTGGCTCAGTGCAAGGACAGTTTTACTAGCAAAGCTTTAAAAGGGGAGAGGGGGCTGTTTTCTCTTTGAAAGCTCATGATTGAATTGAAATGAAATAGCTGCTCTAGCTTTAGAAACTTCCAGACAAACCAGTCTCCCATATACTTCCACACTGTCTACAACCTCACCCTTCTTTCTCATTTTTTAGCATTTGTCATGAGAGGTAGCTTGAATAAACAAGACACCACCGTAGAGTAAAAGGACACCTTAGAATTGGCACTAGGTGTTAATGCCAACATGGGAAAGATTTTTATTTTACTTAATTTTTTAGATGAACATACAGTTAAATTGATTTTCTTGTGCTCATAGCTTTCTTTAGAGGGTCAGTAATCTATGGGAAGACTTTAGCACCACAGGCTTTAGGCCTATGAGTGTTCACATAGGTACTTATTTGTGTATCCACCACCACACTCAGGATGCAGAGCATTTCTACCTTCAAATAATGCCACTGTGTTGTTCCTTTGTAGTCACACCCGAGCCCCTAGCAAATGCTCCATCTGTTCTCCATCACTATAGTTTTGTCTTTTCAAGAATGTCTTGAAAATGGAATCATACAATAGGTCACCTTTTGAGACTGACTTCTTTCACTTAGCTTAATGCTTTCGCAGTCTAGCTGGTTGTGTGTATCAATAGTTCATTCCTTTTCCTTGCTGAGTGCTATTCGGTTGTACACATGTACCACAGTTTGTTTGTACATTCTCCACTGAGGGACTTTTGAGTTGTTTCCAATTTGGGCAATTATGAATAAAGAGGCTATGAACATTCACTTATAGGCTTTTGTGTGAACATAGTTTTCATTTCAGTAGGTATTTACCTAGCAGTGGGATTTCTGGGTCATATGATAACTATGTTTTATATTTTGAGGAACTGTCAGTTTTCATTCCAAGCAGCAATGTAAAGGATTCTAATTACTCTACATGCACACCAGTGTTTGAAATCGTCAGTATCTTAAAAGAATTTTAGCCCATCTAATAAATCTGTAGTGATATCTTATTGTAGTTTTAATTTGCTTTAATTTAATGATATTGAGCAAGGGAAAGCTTTTGATACATAGATAATGTATGAATTCATTTCTTAAGCTCCTACACTGTGTTAGGTACCTTACATGCCTGTTAACTCATTTAAACTTCACAATAATTAAAGCTATTAATCATTTTTTTTTAAAGTTGGGGAAACAAAGCCTGGGAGATAATTGCTTTATACTCTCAGGAAACAGTTACAACGTATACACTCTGTGCCAGTTGCTCTGTCTACTGAGCATACAAAGATGTCTCTGCCTTTAGCTATCTTAAAGTTTAATAAGAAAGATGGGGAAGATGGTCACACATAAACAAAGAAAAGTTTTGTGTGGCTAGGACATAAGAGTAGTGTGAGGGGCAAGCCAGGGGAAGTAGGCTTTGACTGACCATGGTTCCAGATTATTCCAGTGAAACATATGAAAACTAAGAGATCAAAGCATCATGAACCTGTGGAAGAGTCTGAACTCAAGCTGACATCAGATTCATTTCTTCATCCATGAAGCTGGGAAGCTACAAAACACATTCTCCAATCAGTCCACTTCTCTCTGCTGGGTCAGCAGAGAGCAGCCATACGCCCTGAGCAGGAGTGGGGGCCATCTCCCTCTCCCGATCCCAGCCCTGGGCAGGGAGGTCTAGCAGTTGGCAAGTGGGGAATGAAGCAGGCATAGGATTCCTATTCCAGTACAAGAATGCCCAGAAGCCTCCCTGCCAGACACCAACATGGTGCTATGTGTCCCACAGCTGTTGAGCTATGTGTCCCAACTCAGCTGAGTACCCTCCACCTGCCCTATGCTGTTACTTTGAGCATAGATGTCTGGCTTACTAGGATACCACTATGTGGAGTTACAAGTCTTGAATTCAAGTTTTGTTTCAGGCATTTTCTATCTCTGTTCTTCCCTGTGCCTCAGCTTGCCCACATGCAAAGATACAGAGGTTAAAACACTGTCCTTCAACCAGCACCTGAGTTCCCCCCTAACTCCTGTCTATTCTACTACCAAAATATATCTTGAATGTATGTGTTGCTTTTCATCCCCACCATGTTCCTCTTTTAGCCTCCAGTTCCTGTCTTGCCTAGACTACTGTAATACACTCCTACCTGGCATGCCAATTTTAACTCTTGCCACCATATGGTGCCTTATCCACATATCAGCCAGAGAAACCATCTAAGAACTAACATCATCAAATCACCCTCCTGATTAAAATTCTTTAATGGCTTCCCATCACTTAAAATCCAAACTCCTTACCATGGTTCACACAGCTCTTTAGGCTTGGATTTTTTTATCTTTCCCACCTCCTCTTCTGCCATTCTCTCCCTCTCTCACTTGTATCCCAACCAAACTGTTGTCCATTCTGTTCCTCAGACAAATCAAGCTTTCTATAACTGGCCTTTGCAGTTATTGTTCCTTAGTCTGTAATGCCACCTTGTCAAGACTATTTTCATACCATTCAATTGCAAATTGCCTTCTCTGTTGACTGGCTAACTCACCACCCTATTAATTTTTCTTCATAACATCTACTATAAACAATAATTATTATTTAATTATATATATATCATTGTATAGCATATATCAAATACTATATATTATGTATTTTTATTATATATTTTATTATCTCACCATGAGAATGGAGACAATCATATTACATTTATGCTGGCCTTATAGCCTGGCACATAAGGGTTTGATAAATATCTGTCAACTATATAAATATCTTTAAGCCCTGACACTTCTTTCCTTCTCTCCTGAGCTCAGTCTACTCATGTCTATGAACTGGCAGTCCTCACAAGGTTGCTGTGTCAAATGAGACAAGGCATATTGAGACACTAAATGAAGTTAAGGAATCATTATGAGTAGCATCATCATTATCCTCATCCCAGGCATTTCCCCATCTGACACTGATTTTTTGTTGTTGATTTTTTTGGTCTATAGAGGAAACTTCCAATGAGAGATTTTTTTTTCTTTTCTTTTACGCAGTAGACACCTGGCTATGTCTGGTTCATAGCCTGATTCAAGGTGTCACAACTATTTATCATCCAGCGACAGGCTTGGGTATCATTCCAGCAAATACTTTTCAAAAAGGATAGTCTTAGGCATTTGAGGGAGAGAGGAAAAATGGATCAGGATCACGAAATCATTGAGCCATAGCTGGTCAGCACCAGGTCTCTGAAAGAGTCCCTAGTGGTTTGCAGACCCCGACCATTTCTGGGGGGAAGCTTGAGGGCTTCCCTGGTAGGAAGGGGGATGCCGAGGCCCCAGTAAGGGATTTCTGCAGGTTACACAGAAATTTGTAACAGAACCAGAACAGGTATCTGGGTCACCCATCCTTTATCCCTGCTTGTTCTGTTGCTTCTCCTAAAGATCTCAATCACTCCACTTTGCCTCACCTCCGCTACCACCACAGTGGTTGATAATGTCATGGTCTTTCATCTAAGCAACAGTAGCCCCTGAACTGGTCTCCCTGCACCCACCTGTCAAATAGCACATGTGGTCATTTCAGCACCCCACTCTTTCCATCTCCATTGGCTTAAAACTTTTCACTGGTCCCAGACTTTTGGAATGATCTGTCCAGCCTTGTTTCCTGCTCCTCGCCTGCTCCAGCATTCTCTCCACACTGGCTTCTTCCCATTCCTAAAACCTACGCATTCCCTCTGCTCACAAGATGTCTGGATGTACGGTTCCCTCAGCCTACACTTTCTGTGCCTTCAGGTGATGGTCAGTCACATGCAGCCACAAATGGGGGCTCAGGAGATTTACAGGTAAACAAAGTTTATTATACTCACGGGTTCTAGAGAATCAGAGTCACCACACTGCCAAGGGATGCAGTGCCCACAGAGTGGGCTTGGTAAAGCAGGTGGGGCACAGAGAGAGTGAGGACTGTGGGCGAGCACCTTTCCTGGGGGCCGGGGTGGAGTACAGAAAGAGAAGCGCAAGGCGGTTGCATTGGTACATCTGGATGTTACAAGGTCATGGTCAGGGGGCGAGGGGGCACAAAGGAGACCTTAGAGTCGGGGCCGTCCTTGTCACACTGGTATGCCTGGGCACCCAGACAAGGGGCTCACAGCCTGTTTGTGGGGATGTCGAGGCAGTAGGCAAATATGAAGTTTCAAAATTTACAATATAGCCTGGATCAGTGTTGGTCCCCATATTTCTTTATTGGAGCATATTAAGAGTAACCACCCTATTTGAAAAGAGAGTTTCAGGGTCTAGAAGCTGCATTTGTTTATAGTAGGCTGGTTATTTTTACTTAGATTGTATTTTATTTTAGGTTGTTTAGTTGGAGTTGGTAGGGTCTTTATTAAGATTAGGGACCCTTAAACTACCCTTGTGATGTTCTTGCTGCTCCCTGCACCCCAGAACCACCTACACAGCACCCATATCTCTGCACAAGCTTGCTGACTCAGGAAAGCCTCCCTGAGCCTATGATCTGGGTCAGATTCCTTTCCTATAGGTACTCACACAACACTTGTCTTTCACAGCACTTATCTCACAGTGTGGTTTGTGTGAGGGGTTGAAGAGCATCTGTCTCTTTCACTCGTCTGTAAGTTCCCTGAGGGCAGAGCCCATGCCTGCTTTTGCTCACTATCAGATCTCAGCACCTGACTTCATCTCAGGCGCATGAAAGGTGCTTAACCTGTTGAACAGATGTATAGATCTCAGCATTCTGCCCCTTCTGGGGGTTCTTAGAGGCTTTTGGTTTGGGCAGATGAGCTGCCTCATCATCCCAAACTCAGAGTGGAGTCAAACCCTTCAGTCCTCTTCGTAACCTAGAACAACACTGAGAGACTTGCATTTCTGAGATACCCTTTTTACATTTAAAGCATTTGGGTATTTAACACATTCATGATTCAGCTTTCACAGAGAAACACTGAAGTCTGTGGTAGGTAGCTACTTTTTATTGAAATGAGGCATTTATTTGAAAATGCCATCACTATGAAGCCTAATGATAAGAACATATGACCATGCTGGTGGACAAGATCAGTGGCCGCCAGCACCCTAGTTCTACAAAAAGTTTTGTCATTCTGGAGTCTTAATATGCAGCAATTCTCACCAAATAAGGAATTTGGAGCTTCATAAAGGTATTGTTCAAGGATGACAAGGCTCAGCAGTATTTTATTCTCAACCTGCACTCCAATTAGAA
The DNA here is from genome assembly GCF_030020395.1 of Manis pentadactyla. NCBI lineage: Eukaryota > Metazoa > Chordata > Mammalia > Pholidota > Manidae > Manis > Manis pentadactyla. The sequence goes on along the minus strand of NC_080022.1, from coordinate 38,572,233 downwards.
GTGAGAGGTTTCTAAATCTCTGTCTTAGTTGACTCAGACTGTTATAATAAATCCCCATAGATTTGGTGGCTTAAACAACAGACATTGATTTCTCACAGTTCTGGAGGCTGAGAAGCCCAAAATCAAGGTGCCTGGAAATTCAGTTCCTGATAAAGGCCCTCTTGTTGGCTGGCAGCGTAGGGTGCTGAAGAGCATGCCTGAGAGGACGTGCGTGCACGCCTGTTCCCTGGGCTTCCCTTCCTCTTCTCATGGTGCTAACCCAGTCACGGGGGCCCCACCTCATGATCTCACCTCTATCTAATTACTCCTAAAGGTCCCATTTATAAATACCATCACACTGGGAGTTAGGGCTTCAACACGGGGATTTGGGGGGACAAATTTGACTCTATAACATTCTACCTCTGGCCCCTTCCCAAGATCATGTCTTCCTACAGGCAAAATCTCCCCAAAAGACTTAACTTATTCCAGCATCAACTCTAAAGTGTAAAGTCTAAAGTCTCATCTAAATATCATCTAACTGAGATATGCATGAAACCCCAGGTATGATTTATCATGAGGCAAAATTCCTCTCCAGCTGTGGACCCATGAAACCAGACAAGTTATGTACTTGCAAAATACAATGGTGAGACAGGCATTAAAGCGTGACCTTCCCATTTCAAAAGAGAGAAACTGGAACGAAGAAAGACGGGATAGGTCCTAAGCAAATCCAAAACCTAGCAAGGCAAACTCCAGTAGCTCTTAAGGCTTGAAAATACCCCTTTTTGGTTCTATGCCATGCCCTTCAGGCCCACTGGGGTGACAGCTAAATCCTTAGCAAAGGTGAATATTTCTCACTTCTCTCTACTTACCCCACTTTGCATCCCTGTATTACCATGCCTGACTATTGTCAAAGCAAGGATTTCTTTGCAGAGATGAGGTAATTTTCACTTAGCCACACGAAACTGCTTTACACAGCATGGATTGAATAAACATAGGTTCACTCATTCAGAGAGCTTTCCAGTGTGTACTGTGTATGGAAAAATAGATCTGAATGTAACTACAAGCCTCGCCTAACTTCTGTCAAAACCTGTGCAAGCCCCAAAAGTCTTTCCAAGTCAATCCAGCTACCCCTTGTTAAGCACTACCATGTGCCAGGCTTGGAATAGGGGCTGTGATTCAGAAACAGATGAGACATTTTCCTTGCCTCAAACAGTTAAAATTTCAGGCCCTGCCAAACAAACAACTAGATGCTACAGTGGAGGTGTGTAAAAAGTGTAAGGAGGAGGGGAGCAAAAGCATCTTCCCCGAAAGTGAGGAGGGCTTCAGAGAGGAAGTAACCATTGAGCCTATCTTTGGCAGAGGAGTAGGATTGACTTACATATGTGTAGCACTGGGGATTTTGCAAAATATTTTGGTAATAGGAGGCACTGTCAGATATAGCTCATCCTTGTTCCGTGCCACAGTGGAAGGGCAGCGTTCCCAGAGCACAGGTGGGAGGGACCTTGCTCTGTACCAGCCCAGCTGAAGTGATTTGCCTGAGGTAGCAAAGAAAACTAGCTTGCAAACTACACTCTGTTCTACACCAATCATTCATATGGCCCCCTCCCTCCTGTCATTAAGATCTCTACTCAAATTGCCCCTCCTCAGAGACACTTCACTGAGCCACAAGCCAAAAAAACCAACTCCTTTCACAGCCGGTTCCCTTACCCTCCCCTGCTTTATTTTACTGAGCTCTTCTTGCCACCTGACACTGTACGTCGCTTTGTGTTTTGTCTCTCTTCCCTACAAGATTATGAGTAACATGACGACAAGGACCTTCTTTGCCTTGTTCAATGGGAGTGCCTAGGACAATGTTTGGTACATAGTAGGTTCTCAACAAATAGATATATGTTGAATGAATGAACACTGCAGTGAATATCCTTGTTCATCTGTCTTTACACAACTGTCTGATTATTTTCTCAGGATCATTTCCCAAAAGCAAAATTGCTGAGTGTTCAAGGTTACTCACTGATTAGTCCAGCGAATGTTATACAGTAGATATTTTATTAACATCTACTGAGTGACTGAAATTGAATATTTTTTCTTGAATTGCACCACATTAACTGATTCCAGATTTAAATTCTTCCAAGATTTAACTGAGCATCTAAACCATTTGTACTTTCACTTATTTATTTCTCAGACATTAACTTCATTATTGATACAAAATCAATTAGGAAATGGTCCCCTGACCTTGAGATGCTCTCGATCTAATGAGGAAGACAGATAGGCTGACCAGTAGTTGGAAACTAGGCTTCCTTTTCTCTCACAGTGAGCCCAGCTGCCTGGGATCTTTGCTGGCTCTGCCATTCATCACATGTGAAACTTCAGGCAATATGCATGGCCCCTCTGAACTTGTTTTCTCACCTGAAAAATGGATAAAGTTGCAATAACTATTTCACAGGGCTGTAGAGAAGAATAACATGTTAATGTGCATAAAAGCACTTAGGACACTGCCTGACATGTAGCAAGAGTTCTGTAAATGTTAACATTATTACTAGCCCCATTTTACAAAAATGACTGAAGCTCAAAAAGGTTCAACTGTTTGTTTAAGTAATACAAATGGAATTTGAATTTAACCCCTCCCCCACCCCCACCCCCACCCCCTTCATACCCAGGCACTCCCTGCATGGTGATTCTGCCTGCACTATTCAGACCTCTTTCCCTGTGGACATAACCTCCTCCTGGACTTTGAAATGTGGGGCCTTGAGTTGGGTCGCTAGGCCTTCTGTTGGCCATCCAGCCCCTGACTCCTCACTCTCCCCCTGCCCTGCACACTATGCTGACAAAACCCCAGTTGCAAACCCACATTATAGTTTTAAGGAAAAAATGTCTTTTGATAATTAAACTGGTAGAATTTAAAAATCAACAGAACAGTACATTTTCCCAGCAGAGCCAAGAAATTAATTAGGAGCAATTTGCTGTCAGAAACAATTTCCATAATTTTAAGTTAAAAAAAAGCAGAAAATCATTTTTGTGGTTGTTTATTTTTTTTCTTCTGCTTTCCATTCTAAACTGATTTAACTCCTGGAAAGACAAATCCTTCCAAGTACCCTATTTTCTGTTCCTCAGACTCTTCCCCTGAGAGATATTCCAGCCTCTGTCTGATGCATTATATTCAAGGGTGAAGAACTGTAGGAGACAGAGCCTTTCGATCTGTTCTCTCACCCCGTAGGACAGAACTGGTATTTTTCCAATGGTGTGACTATGAAATGTGCACTTTTCTGTCCTAAGAGCAGGGACTGGGGGAGAAAAGTGATGCTTTTGGAAAGGATTCTGAGAGCGGAGAAACAGATGTCATGGTATAATGAATGGGCCACCAGATAGACAGGCCTGCCCTGCAGAGAGGCACTGAGGCATTGTGGCAAACAGCACAGACTCAGGTTCCGGTGACAGACTGCTTGGAATCAGTCGCATCCACACTCTGCCCTTTGCTGTCCATGTGATCTTGAGCAAGTTCCCTAGTTTCCCCTGTGGTAGTTCTTCCAGCACAGGGACTTCCCTGCTTAAGTACCTTCAGAGTTTCCCCCTCACCCTCATAAGATCATCGTGATGACTCACTCAGCTCACCTGTCAACACGAAGGCCACAATGCCGGGCAGGTAGCAAGTGCTCCTGTTTCCTGTGATGAGGAGGAGGAGGCAGCTGATGGTGATGAGCGGCAGGTCCATCAAAAGGAGAGATCTGAGCGGTTACAGGGCCTGTCTTGGACTTGGCCGCTCTGGTTCCAGATTCACAGCTGCCAATGCTGAAGAGTTTTTCTGTCCCAATAACCCTTTATTTTGTAAAGCATCATAGTAAAGAGGAGTGGTTATGAGGTATCCCATACCCACACAAAAACAAAACAACCCGAGAGCCAGAAAGAAGAGAGCAGAGGTGAGGGTGGCAGAGAATATGAAGATAGGAGACCAGAGCTTTCACCCCAAAACTTCTAGGGCTTTTCTGTAGCATGGGTAGGGGATGATGACTATGTTTAAATACTCACAGCCTGGGAAGCTGGGAAGAGACAGGATCATAAGAGTCAATATCTACCAAGTGCTTGGCATGCTCTTTGATGTACAATAAAAATTAATTTCCTCCTTTGCCCCTCTTTCATTTGCTTCAACATGTATTTGCTAAGTACTTCAGTTATATGAAGACCTGTGCTAAGCTTTAGGGAAACAAAGATGATATAATGGAGAAAAAGACATAGAAACAACAGCCAACTAAAATTCAATGACAGACTTTCTAACAAATAGAAGTACAGTATAATAATATCCTCTGGAGCCAATAAAAGAGGAGAAATTAATTCCACCCTAATAAATCAAGGCAAGCTTCAGAGAAAAAATAACATTTGACCAGGGCTTTAAAGAACAAGAAAGATCTTGACTGGCAGAGAAGGAAGAAAGGGCATTCAGGCAGTGGGAACAGCATGTACAGAGGCTCAGAGGTAAAGAGCCCAAAGTGAATGAGGGAAACAGTCAAATGTGCCTAGACTTTGGAGAGTGGGAGTATGAGGTGAGAGTATAAAGTTAGGCAGTAGAAGGTGAGGGTGGGAAGGACATTGGAACTGGATCCGTGAGGGTCTCCTATTAACCAGAAAACCTCAGCATTTGTGGAGTCCTTGAGGATTCAGAAGGCTGGGCTCAAACAAGCAATTTTCTGGCAGCATATCATGGAAACTCTTAATTCAGAGGAGCAGGATGAAGCTTCAGTTTTAAATTATTGTTCTCCTGCCTAGACCTTTATTCAGCCCACTAGCTAGAGAGATTTATAACTTCTAAGTCACTGGTCTCCTTTACCTTGATGTCTTCTTTCTTGGGCTCTGGGGCTAGAAATTTCTTAGCCATTTAATCTGATCCCTAGACTCTGGAGTCTCACTGAATGAAGTTATGTCTACCACCACAACCCTGCTTTTGCTAGGGGATGGGGTGGTACACTGGGAGTGGAGCCCAAATTTATGTTTTGCTGATGTGTGCCTTTGTTCCAGCCCAGAGTGCCAGCTTCAGTACTTCACGCTGATGACATGTGGCTTTGACTGTGCTGCACAGTTCAGCAAACTTTCACACTCTTTATCTTGTTTAATTCTCCTACCAACCCTTCGAAGATAGATGCAATTTTCACCAACTCCATTTTACAGAATGAGAGAACGAGGCTATGATAGGAGCAGAGGCTGGCCTGGGACCCTGGTCTTCTAAAGCACAGTAAGGGTTTGATTGTGCAGAGAAGGGATATCTAAAGAATGACAGGAAGAACTCTCATTATCTGGGACTTTGAGGAAGTTGTTCTTTAAGGCTTGAGGCTTTGATGCAGTAAGGGTATCTGTCATAAGACAGAGTCTCTGTCCAGTTGAATTGTGGGCAATAGTTGGAGAATGAAGAGGGATTTGAGATCCAAACCAAAGGTCCTAAAGGGAACAAAGGACCAAGCCACAGACTCCAGAAGCAGGGAAGTCTGTCCAGCCTCTCCCCTACTAGGTGTTCCAGCACAGGCACTTCCCTGTTTAAGTACCTTCAGAGTTTCCCCCGCACCATCAGGAGATAGCTCATTGTCCTTAGCAGGGCATTGAGGAATTGCATAGTATGCCCCAAAAGACTTTTCTCTCTTTGTCTCTGAGACACGCTGAGGTTTTCACTTGATACTTGCATAGACACTGCATTCTGCCACATCCATACCTTTGCTCATGGAGTTGCCTATGACAAAAAGGGCTTCCCCCTTGGTTTCTGCTTGCACTTATTTCTTGGGTCAGTCAGTGAATAAAGAGCCTACTACATGCCAGGTGCTGCTTTAGTCACTGGGGATACAATAGGGAACATCAAAAATAGTCTCTGCTTTAATAGGGGAAGAGAAAGGCCTTAAGCAATCACACAAGTATATAAGGACAAACTGTAATAAGGTTAAAATAAGTGATGCAATGACATATTATACCAGGAGGTCCCAGATAAGTTGCCACACATCAGGGAGGGCTTTTCTGAGTCAGGGTATTTAAGTTGATCCTTGAGGGAAGTCTCTGATGCCTGGTAGGCCAGTTCAGCAACCAGATCTTCTGTAAAGTTGATTCAAGAGGTAGGTTGGAGTCTTGGAAGTCACAGCCCCAGTGAGAAGGCGGGTTGCACTAAAATGGGATCCTTCCTTCCCTCCTGGCCTCCGCAGCAATTCCAAAAATAGGAAGCAAACGGAATTGTTTTTGTGTTCAAAGCTGAAATTATTTTTGCTTCCCTCTTCCCTCCATGTTCCCCCTGCCAACACGCTTCTCATCCCATCTCAGTATTTATGTCTAGAGTCATGAAGAGCCTAACATGTGCATCTCCCATGTGCCAACTATGTGCTGGGCACTTGATGTACATCTTCACATTAAATCCTTGTGGCAAGGTGCTGAAGTCGTTATTGTAGTTCTAATTTTACAAATGTGGAAACTGAGGCTTACTGAGGTCAAGTGATTTGCCAGGTTTATACAAGTAGTAAGTGGCAAAGCTGTGATTCCAGGCCAGCCAGTCCTGTGCACCAGTTCCAGCCCTGTTGGAGTACCCAGAGCACACTGGCTTCCTCTCCCCCATCAGCCCCTCAGATGTGAAGACAGCAGCCTGGTTGAACCCCAGGTCTTCTCTTCATCAGCCAGCCTCCCCAGCCTTCAGCTTTCATCCCAAAGATGGCAAGTTCAGAACCTCCTCTACCAGTTCTCCTCCTACTGTGGGGGTGGGGGGGATTCCTGTTTTGCTTCTTTGGGGGAAAAATCTGAATATGTTACTCCCTGAGTCCACTCAGCCCACTGCTCCCACTGACCTACCAGTAAAGGCCGATACCTCCCCGTGGCTAATAAAGCCCATGTGACTGGCCCCAGGGTGTCCCTCCAGTCTTCTGTTTTGACATCTACACCATCTCCTCCACCAGCCTTCACCCAACATTTTACACTCTGAACTTTCTGATGTATTCCATTCTTCCAAGCATGTCGAGCCTTATGTCTGGAACAGTCTTCAGTTACCTAATCCCTATTTATGGGAGACCGATTCTTCCTAAGGGATGTCTGGTCTGACCATGTAGGCTACAGTGAATGCCCTTCCTGCATGGCACACACCCCTTGTGTTTTCTGGGCTCTAGCTCTTGGCATGCTGGATTTTGATTGCCATTTTATATCTGACTCCCTCATTGTGAGCTCCTTAAAAGCACAAAATAGGTTTGACTTTCGTTTGATTGTATTCCCAATGCCTGGCATATATTAGGTGTTCAGTGAAAATAAGAGGACAGTAAGAAAGAAAGGAAAGAGGAAGGAATAGAAGGAGGGAAAGAAAAATGGAAAGAGGGACAAAATGGTCTCAAAAGAAATATATGGGCTTTGGACGGCTCACAATCTTGTTTACACAATGTGGGAGGAGGTAAAAAAAAACTGCCCTGATAGCTCCCAAGATGTTTCCACGCATACAATCTTTCTGTGGGGCCACATAATCCCACCATCCCTTTCTTTCATACATTCCTTGCAACAATTCTGAAAAGCAGATAGTCCCATTCTCCAGATACCAAAATCAAGGCCTAGCAATGGTGCCTTGGTCCAGGATGAGAAAAGCAGACCTGAAATTCAAATTATTAATCACTTAGTCACTCATTCAACTATTGATTCATGCATTATACACACATTAGTGCATCTTCTGTTACATATTTTGTGCTAAGTCTGAGAAACAGGCAAATCAGACTTGATTCTTGGCCTAGAGGAAGTCTAAAGGAAGAAAAGGAGAAGGGAAGAAATACAATAGTCATGTTTGGGTAGAAATGTGTGCAGGGTGCCGCATGAGCACTGAGGAATGAACAAGGAGCTCTGCCTTCAGTAGGAGGCTCTGGGACTGGCCATCAGGGAGAAGGGGAACTCGTCAGGCAGACAAGAACGGGGACATGCATTCTAGGCTGAGGCCATGGGGAGTGGAGAAGGAGAGAAATGGGAAAGGCGATAGGTGGTGACCTGTTCCTTTGATCACCGGAGTCTTCAGTACGCCCAGCTGACTTTTGCCTTCATGCCAGAGTCTAGCCAACCTCTGAGTATGTGTTGATCTCTAGGTTGGGTCTCTAGGTCCCCCTTATCAAGGAAGGTTGGTCAATTATTTGGCACTATATCCAACCTACTGAGCAGGGTTGGAGCTAACAGAGGGAACCAGATGTCATGGGAGAGCAAAATTGCTTCTTATGATCTGTTTTCTGACTATGAAAACACAGAAACAGAAAGAAGGAAATCTTTGCTCTATTAATGGATAGCCATGTAGTGAATAGTAGATGTATTCAGAAACCAAGCCCTTGTCCCTCTAGAACCTTGGAAGGCCTGATGCCAGAAGAGTTGGTACCAGCAATAAGGGATTTTTTTCTCTCAGATAGTCCTGGTGTTTTGGTGCATGTGGTAAAGTGAAAGGGCCCTGAGAAGGGTCACGAGACCTAGGTTTGCACTGTATCTCGCCACTGGTTAGGTCAGCTCTGGTGCCAGTAAGGTGATGCAGACTCCAACAGGAGCAATGTGGTCACAGGCTGTATTAACAGAAGTCTAATTATAAGAACAGAACCAATACCAATAGATATCTATGTTTATCTATCTACCTATAGAGAGATTTACATAAGGAATTGCTTCATGTGACTATGGAGACTGACAAGTTCCAAGATCTTCAGCTGCCAAGCGGGAGACCCAGGGTTGCTGGTAGTCCCAGGCCACAGGCAGGCAGGGCACGCAGGCGCAGCCGCCAAGACAGCCAGTGTTTCCATTAGAGCGTGAAGGCAGGGAAGACCTGATGTTCCAACTCAAAGGCAGTCAGGCAGGAGGAGTTCTCTCTTATTTGGGAAGTGGGGTATGGGGGCAGTTGGGGAGTCAGTCTTTTGTTCTTTTCAGACCTTCAGTTGATTGGATGAGACCCACCCACATTAGGGAAAGCAATCTGCTTTACACCGTCTATTGATTTAAATGCTAAAATCATCCACAAACATACTCTTCCTCCAATATCAAATGTGGGCACTGGACTAGAAGATTTCTAAAGGTTCTTGTAAGGCTAGCATTCCTTGGTTTGCATTTTGCATCCTTCACCAGAACTACTGCTGTAGTCATCAAGTTGGTCTCTCTAGCTTCAATCTCTATCTCTAACCATCACAAATTCATCCCCCAAATCCACTCCCAAGTTCATGCAGCAGCCAGAGAGATATAGCTATGGCACATAGCTCTGACCACTTGCTGTCTCTGCTAAACACTTTTCAATGGCAGCTTATCACCCTCAGGGTATACCCTAACCTCTCCAGCCTTTCTCAGAGAAGGGGTTCTTTAGACTGGCATTCAAGGCCCTTCAGAATCTAACCTGAGGACCCTTTCTATCACTCATTTTCCTGTGCACCCAACATACCAGCCACAAGAAGCGCTGGTTATTCCCCAAACATGACAGATTCTTTCACATACCTTCTTTGGCCTGTTTTCTTTTCCTAGAATGCTCTTTCTCTGCTTCTCTGCCTCCTTAGCCTTCAAATTCTATTTTGAATGTTACCACCTCCAACAAGCCCTCCCTGACCACTAAGGTTAGTTTAGGAGCTTGTTCTGTGTTTACCCAGCACTCCACACTAAACTCTTTCACACAGCAGGGGAGCAAGCCATCCCAAAATTTCATGAAGCCTTGAAGGCAAAGATAGCATTTATCCTGCCATATGGATTCTTAACACTTATCTCCTGACCAGATGAAAAGATAGTTCCATGATGCAGCCTGGCTTCCCTACTCCAGGATGTAGAGTATAGAGACGTTGTGAAGGTGCCGGTATGACCAGTCATTTCTTCCCCATGCCTTTCTAAATGATTTTTTATTGTAAAATTAATAAACATTCAAGAAAAATGTAGGAACAAATAAAAGGTGAATTGCTCAAAGGCTACCACCATTGCCATAATCAATGTGTTTCCTTCCAGGCTTTCTTTCTATGCATATTTTTAAGAAGGTGTTGTACACGCTCTTATTTTGTTCCTTACTCTTCTTTCTTTCAGCAATGCAACTAAGAATTTTCCATGTTAATACATAGTTCTTCACTATCATTATTTTTAATGGTTGCATACTCTTCTATCAAGAAAATGCATAGTAACTTATTTACCACTTTTCTATTACCATTTAAGTTAATATTTTTTCATTAAAAAAATTTTCTATGACAGCTATCTTTGTGCATAAAGTATTCCTCTGGGTTTAGGATCTGTTCCTTGGGATCAGTGTCTGTGGTTGTTTCAGTCTTGGGAAATCAGGGCCTTGATCCAGCATCTGCCTATGTTTTCTCCCCCAAAGCTTCCAGACCAAAAAAGTAAAAACTAACATCAGTGCCCTAAGCGTCCCTTAGCCCAATGTTCCTTGTATGGCCCCTGATCAAGACAATGTGCTCTTTCTCAAATGTGGCCATACATATTTGCCTTCAGTGAAGTAGATGCCAAGGAGATAATATTGATTGCAAATTATAGCCCTTGTAATTAACCAATTTGTGCAGCTGGAAGATGGAGCTGGTGAAATCATTTGCTTCTGAAGGAAGATGATGGCCTTTCCAAATCTGTCTCTCAGATATGAATTTGGCCTAATTCTGGGAACATTCCTGCTGTGGCTGTGGACTGTCAGGTGCTCAGCAAGTTGCCAAGGCTCTCAACAGAAAAAGAATGGCTTGGCCTTTTGCCTGCTGACCACATAGCCTGCACCACTCACCCAAAAATGGACCTACATCTTCCAGAAGTGCATACTGGGAAGGGGTATGGGCTGCGGTTGGCCCTGAGTGCTGCCCTCTATTTGGAAAGTGTAAGAGGGAGGCCAGACAGCCCCAGGCTGGGCTTCCAGTTCTATAAATACTGGGAGAACCTCGCTCCAAGCAGATGGGGGCAGCAGAGAGTGGGTCTGCAGGGTCAGCGGGGATTTAACCTGAGCACAGCTGGTGGCGGAGTTCAAGCTCAGCAGCGTGGGAAAGGGAACAACTTGATCCAGACACATGCGTAAGTGGAATAGGGGGTCCAGGTACCTACAGGATAGAGAGGAATCTTAATTACTACTAATAAACCATTTCATGGAGGCAACATGCCTCAGTTCATAAATAGAATGATAGTAAATTATTTTGTCAACTCTTCTCCAACATCATACCCATTTGGTAAATGAAGAAACTGAAGTAACTTTCCCAGGTTCACAAAGCCCCAAATGGCAAGTATGGGTAATAAAACCAGGTGTTCTGACTCAATGGAATACTGGAGTATGTTAAGGTCTTTATACCCACAATCTCATTTGATTCTGGAAGTCAGTCAAGTCAATGAAATGTCTTTTCTAAGTGGATATGCTGAGGCCTCCTAAACTTAACAGAACACTGTCCCAGGTGTTCCCCTAGAGGCGGGAAATAGTCCCCATTCAAAATGTCACATATATGTGCAGGGGGCAGGGGAGGGGCACTGGTGTCTTGTTCCCATGAAGCACTTGGGCAAACATCCCTACAGCCTCAGCTTTTTTCACTACCGCTCAGTTTTTCCTCCCTGCTCAAACTAGTCTCAAGTATTTGTAATTCTAGAATAGATCAATTTCTCTCATTTCCAGGCTTTTGCACATGTTGACCCCTTGGCCTTGAGTGACTTCCCTCACACTTGCTTGTCTGTTTAATTCCTCTTGATCCTTCCCTCCACATCCGTGCTCCCACTATGGTTTTCCCAAACCTCCATCTTAGCATGAATCACACTATATTATAATGCCTTTCCTTCACTGTGGGCTCTTTACTGACAGAACCATATTTTATTAATCTCTCTGTTGGGTACATAGTCAGTGCTGAAATATTTGTTGAATGAATACATGCGTAAAGAAATATCTTCATGGGGCAAGAGTCCAGCGATGCCAGAGGTTTCATGCTTATAGCTAATAGAAACCAGCTCTCATAACTCACTAGGGAAATGAGTGCTGACCCCTGACATCAGGGTTACAGGCTAGCCATGGGAGGACATCATTTCCTTCTTCTCTTCAGAAGCATGATCAATTTCCCACCTGGGTGGCCATCTGATTAAAAGGTACTTAAAACACTATTACACCTCATGGAACAGAGACACACAATCCTTATCTCATTTCCACAAATGCCTGAATGCAAAGTCCACACTCCTCCACAGTTCTGTTTGAGCTCCTTTTTAGATTGACTTGGCAGAATGAAATCTGTCTGTTCATCCACAAAAGGATGGTCTCAGATTTGATCAAGGCACTTCAAATTTTACCTGCACATCCAAAAAGCGACTATTTCAAAGGTTGCCTCCATTGCTCAACTTATAGGCAACCTCCCCCTACCCAAGCAATGCTCCCTCTACACAAGCCTTTAACTGTAACCCTGCATAGCAAATACCATAAATCACCAGAACTGACCACAGGTTGCTGTCTCCTGTCTGTCTGTCTGTCTGTCTGTCCTTCTCTCTCTCTCTCTCTCTCTCTGTATCCTTCCCCACTATATACTCACACTACAGCTCCTCAATGAATGGCCCAAATCTGTTTTATTTAGTTTTAGCAGCTAATGCCAGAACAAAGGTAATGAAATATATTAATTACATTAAAGATGTTTTAGACAGCCAGACTTGCTTTCAGAAAGAGAGAGCATATATGACTCTGAACACAGATGATAGCCACAGGCAGATGATTAACAGCTAATGACATTAGTGTTGTAATTAGAGTACCGCCTTGAACTCTTAACCCATCTGCTACTCTGATTTCTAGGTCCATAAAGTGATGAACAAGATGATCTTTTCCTTTTCTTTTTTCCTTTCTTGATTTGGTTGGATTTTCAGAATATATTCTTTCTCCAATAAATATCACTAACTGCTATCATTTACCATCCACCTGTTGTGTGCCAGATGCTCTGTAGGTACTAAGGGTGCCAGTAAGTATATAGCATGGGCTCAACCCTTAAGGAATTAAATATAATTTACTTCTCTCAAAAGTCTTATGTGGTAGAATTATTGCCCTTATTTTACAAATGAGGAAACTGAGGCTGAGGAGAGTGAAGTGGTTTGTTGAAAGCCACTTGGCTTAGAAGTAGCTAAGCACAGATTCAATATTAATTTGGTTTGAATCCAGCCAGTGTTCTTTCCAGTATGCCATGGTGCTCTAAGAATGACCATTATTGCCATTGCCTTGGTAATCTACCCATCCTGGTTGACTCTCTGAGGCTCAACTCACAGTTCTGTTCCATAGTGGAGGAAAGAGGGAAAGGAAAAACGTGATTGAGCAAGAGGTCAAGGACTCCACCTGGCTGTCTGGGAGGTCACCATCACCATTAGAGAGGTCTGCATCTGGAGTCCCAGGAAAAGGAGCAGACCTGCAGAGCTCAGTGATGAGAAGCCAAGCAGATAGTTCTTACATGTCTATATGTTAGCAAGCCAGTGGCATCAGAGAAGTCTAGACACTTGGCTGGAGTTTGAAAGAGGAGTGAAGAGATTCTAGTCCCAAGGGGGGCATTAGCAGTGAACTGGGGGACAGTCTCTGGCTCAAACTAGTAGGCAGCAGTATTGCTGGGGGTGTTGCTGAGACCATATCATGATGGTATTTGGCCAGAGGACTCAAAAATATCTGACTCTCCCTGGCAGCTCCCTGAGGCAAATATAGTCACAAGGAAGAGAAGTTCATTAAGATTACCTGGGACTTTGGCTCCAAATCTCAGTGCAGACCTACACTGAGCTGAGCCGAACTAAAACGTGAGTTATTTTATCCCAAGCTTGTGAGGTTCAAATAGTCTAGAAACAAAACACCTTCCAAGTCCTCCTCTGTTTCCCCCAGTGCCCTAGCCTGAGCCTTGACTTCAAGGAAACGCTGCCCAAAGTGACCTCATCAGAGCCAGAGGGAAAGGGGAAAAGAAGTCCGTGCAAGGAAAGGTAGTCACTCTAGCGCTGGGTCACGTCTCACCTGCTTCTGCTCTGTGACCAGTTATCTCTTTCCGCCAAGGCTTCAAGGGAGGGAAATACATAAATCTGACCCTTGAGAAGTACAACACAATTGTTAGTCCTGAATTTCACAGGACCAACTGCTTGTACCGGGAGAGCACAGACACACCAGACCACAACCAGAATACGGGAGAAAAAGAAGTTATTTATTAGCAGTAGGACCACCTGCCAAGGGGCTGCCAGCCTTAGATCGCCTAACAACAGCCTCAAGAGTTTGGTCAACATTTTAATATTCTCTGAACTTCCTTTTGGCTAACTGTCCTTGTTTTGCTTGGTTGCCTGAGACTAGTTTCTAGGTCAGTTGCTTCTTCCCAGGTCGGCCAGTTTACACCAGTTTGAAATAACAATTCTTTCAATAAAACAGTTTTGCAATAACAGGATATGGCTGTCTGCCACTTCTACTGAGGCAAGCACTAATACAGAGGCAGAAATGGCAAGTTAATTTTTAGCCCTCACAAGAATCTTATTCTTAACTGCAGCTTTGGGTCCAAACCCTAGTATAGAGAGCCCTGGAAACCACATTGTGAATCTGCTAAAGAGTAAATAAGAAAACATGTGAAGATTTTACCATCAAACCTAGGCTCCCTTTAGATGGGGTCAACCTCTTCCTTGGGGCCTGGCATCTCTTCTCTCTTCTCTTGAATACCAGCCTAGAGCCCAGATCTCCCTGATACCATGTGCCTGTTATTCTGGGTATCTAAGAACTATCTGCCTGATTGCCCCATCACTGAGCTCTGCTCATGAGCTGAGAGGTATTTTTGCTTATTTGTTTGTTTTTGGTTTCCTGCCAGTTCATCTCCAAAGACTACCTGTGTCTCTCCGCAACATTCTTACAATATCCCTTCTTTACATTTCTAATCCCTTTCTCCTTCAGAAGACATGACCTTCTTCTGGAAACTTTTCTGCAATTCTCCTCTCCCGCCAACCCCTCTTTGCCTCCAGGAAAGGTTAGGTGCCCCCTCTCTGCTTCCACTGCCCATTGGCTCCCATTTCTTACAGCACTTACCACTTCATATTATTTTTGCATTTACATGAATGTTTCTCACCAAGAAGTGAAATCCTTAGAGGTAGGAAATGTATATGATTCATCTTTGTTTCCTCCACGTCTGCCTCAAGATCTGGTACTGAGCAGGCTCTAAGGAGTACCTAATGAATGAATAAATTAAAAAATTATGAGTTTGTCCTGTCCCATGTAGTGTTATCTAGGAGAAAGAAAATCCAAAGGGATGCCAGAGTCCTTACTGGGAACTCTGATGGACCTCCTAATCTACCTCCTCTGTTTTTCATGACCCATAGCTACCAATATTGTCCATTCTAAAATCACACCCAGCGTCTCTCCTGTGGCATCACATGCCATCCCATTCATTCCTAACTCCAGCTTTGTAGCTTCTTCTGGGTGACTCTCAGCCTTGTGAAATGCCCCTCCCATCCTTATTCATCCTCTGGGGACATCTGTCCATTTTGATGCCCCCAGAGGTAATTCTTTAACTGCGAGGTCCAGCCACACAAGAGGACCCACACTTATTATCTGACTCAGGCAGGAGGTGACTTCCCATTGCTCTCCTCAGCTACACCGTCCTGGCTTCCAGATACACCTTTCTGAGTTTACCTTTCTGCATAATGCTCCAAATTATCTCCCAATTATCCAACCCCAGTGTAAGTCCTCACTGGGAGCTCCTTATCTTTCACCTCAGACCCTCTCAGTGCCTGCGTCTCTGCTGGTGATCAGAGACAGTCATGCCCCGGACACTGCTGGTACACTAGTAGAAGGCTCTAACATCACATCCTACCCACTCCACAGCTGCCTCCTCTACACAGTGTAACGTGACCTTCCTAGATAAGCCTGCAGATGGCACTCTAATGGAAAAGGCCGAACCTCAGCCAGAGACCAAAGTGATCAGGACAGAACTGAGAAGACACATTTAACTAGGATCCAGGGATCCCAGCACAGAAACCAAAGAAGAGGGGAATTTATAAACAACCGCAGGAAGTACCAGTCCAAGTTGTCCATTGAGTTTGAAATGAAGGTAGAAAGGTAGAGTGAGGATCAGATCTCTAGGACTGAATGCCAGACCAGAACGTTTGAATTTGATACAGTTGGATAAAGGAAGTCATTGTAGATGCTTGAAAGATGCCTAGGTTTGATGGTAGATGCTTGAAAGTTGCCCAGAAACATGGAGAAGGCACAGACTGGGCTTCAGAAGACTTGAGTTTTTGGTCCTGGCTTTATCCCTAGAGGGCTGTGTGGCTGTGGACAATTCTCTTCCCCAACCTGACCCAGAAAAATTATGTGCCACTGCTGAGTCATCTTGAAAGTCCCTCTCAGCTCCTGGACTCCATGGCACAGACGGATCTGACCTGAAGAACTTGTTTCCTTCCATCTAGCATCCACCCCCCACCCCCCACCCTCAACCTACTGATGATCCGGGCTCCAGAGGGTTACCTATTGTGGCCCATCTATTGAGGCACAGCCAGAGCGAGGGATTCTCCTGCCATACATGCTCTTGTTTATTGTTGATGCTTTCCAGAGAGCTGAAAGGGGTGGAGGGGAGGGGAGGGAGGAAGAGGGCCTCCTTGCAGGATCCGTTACAAGTATTATTGTCCCACTCCGTATGTAGGGACTGGGCCCAGGCAAAGCAGACACTCAGCATGTGGGAAAAGCTGGGCCTTTTGCCAACTAGCAACCTCCAAAGGTCAAATTAGAGACTTGGAATTTCAAAAAGAAACAAGATGAACTGAGCAAGCAGATCTGAGCTAGTTCCCTCGCATGGGTGACCAATAGAAGGCCATATCTTGGCCCTTTGTGTTAGTCGGTACAGACTAGGCTAGGCTGTTGGAACAGATACACTGCAAATCCGTCAGAGTAAAGTTCATTTATTTGTTGAACACTAACAAATTTTGCATACCTGAAAATTGGGATGAAGTAAAAATGGCTTCCATTTACTGAGTACCTGTAATATGCCCAGGATTATTCTATACACTTTATATAAAGTATCCTCTCTTTTCACATGAAGATATTGAAATTCCAGGAGGTGCAGTAACTTGATTAAAGTTAGAACTAACAAATGTGGAACTAGTATTGGAACCCAGGGCTATCTAGCTGAAAGGCTTGTGCTTTTTCCCTTCGTCCACACTGCCTCCCCAAAGGAACTACAAAGAGTGAGCACTCTCCCTGACCCACACCATTCAGACCCATCCTCCAGGAAAGAGGGCAAGGAAAAGAAATCGCCTACGGAATGTCTTTCCACAGAAATGAACTGTGCTGTTCTTTCAGCTTGGCCATCGTCAGCAGTGTAACCCGGTACACAGTTGTCTATTGGATACTTGTCTCCCTAGACTCTAAGGACCTCAAGCACAGGGGCCATGTGTCCCCAGCCACCAGCATCAAGCCTGGCAGAGTGCTTAGAGAATGTTTGTTTGCTCATTGGTTGAATGAATGAGCAAGTGAATGAATTCATTCATTCTCTGACAGTTTTGAGAAGTCTTCAGATAAATGGTTGAGATCAGATTATAAATCCTTAAGGGAAAAGTCTGTGCTCTATTGCTTTTTATATTTCCTGCATTTAACATAACAATGGCACAGAGAGCTCTTGCTTTCTGAAAAGTGCTCCACTGAGAAGTGTAACCTATTCCTCATGTACCCAGAATAAAGCTGAAGTAGGAAGGTAGGAAATGAATTTGGGAAATATTTGTGAGAATGAAACAAGGACTTACTAACCAACAAATCATCAGCAGTAAGCGGGGAAATACATAAAAGAGGCATAAGCATAGCTATCTTCATCTGGGGTTTTTACATGGAGATGTGTAACTGATGTTTCCCCAGACCATACCAGCCTGTGGGCACAAATGGGGTCCCATTTATAGTAATCACCTGTGATTTGCTGGCTCATACACCTATGTGCTATTGCAGGACTCCAGCCTCCCTTAAAGTCTCGCTGAGTTATTTCTGGTGGCATCACGCAGGAGTTCAGAGAGGATGCTATTTGCATCCACGTGCCGTCTACCATGTTGCTTTTCTCCTGCTTGGCCCTTCCCATGAGGTTCCCTGCTTCCCGCTTCTCAGTTGAGAGGGTTCCACCCTAGTCAGGGCTTTCAATGCCCACTGGGAGAAATCTGACAACCCTACCTAAGGAATTTGCTATTTGATATTAGCAGGACAAGAAACACTATAGCAGCCAAAGACACAGTCCTTTCAGTCTAGAAATGGGAAAAATACTCATTTCCCCCACTCTACATTCATAGCTCTGTCTGTGGCCCTTTTGGAAACAGCTTCTTCTTGCAGCTTTCTCTTCCTGGGGCTCAGACATGGGTCCAGGGAACTAATCTCAGGGGGAGACACCCCAGTGTCTCCCTCCTTCTTCCCTAAAGTAGGGTTAGTGTGCCAGTTTAGGCATCCCTGGATCTTCATGTGATCAAAGCCCTGCAAGAGTCTGCTCCACCACTCCTTCAGAGGCTTCTAGGCTGAAGGAGGGATCCCCACCTCTAAAGGATAAGTTTAACAGCCTCTGTTACCTCTCTGAAGCTACGTCATCCAAACACTCATCTGGATATGTGTCCCAGATGCATTTGTGGAGTACTTGCTGGGTTCCAAACATTATGAAGAGCTTTCTGTGCATCCCTGCATTTAGTCCTCACCTCAGCCCTGTGATCTGGGTATTATTACCCCTTTCTGCAGGTCCAGGGAGGGAAAGTGCCTAAGCAAGGCCAGCCAGCTCTGGCACACTCGCTCTGGCCTCAGCCTTCCTCCTGACTCGCCGGCCATGGCCCCTCCCTGGGCATCTGTGCTGTCTCGTTGCTTGCCTTCCTGACTGCCATCCGCACCATTCACTCTCCCCTTTCCTTTCATGCTACACCCATTAGATCTGATACTCAGCACATCTTTCCAGCTGTGATCTCAGCCACTCTGGACAAGAACCTGATTCCCTCCTCTGCCCTGTCCACACACAGGCTTAGGCCTCCTTTCCTCTAACTCTGGCCCTGCCTCATGAATGACATTTGCATGTGGTTTTCCACGGCACTGAACATAAAATCTGACAGCTCCTTTATACACCGTGTGGCCTGTGGAAGTATCTGAACATTTCTGGGCCTCATTTCAGTTGAATACAAATCAGGGCTAATAATACATATCTTGAAGGTTTATTGTCACAAGTAAATATGACAAAATATTTAAGACATGCATAGTAAGTGTACAGTGAACAAAGTGCTCAAAAGGAACTGATATCTAATAAACACCTGGCACATGCTCTGCTCAGTGCTTCACTGAACTTACCTCATTTAATCATCCCCTCAACTTTATTCAGCAAATACAATCATTTCATTTTACACATGTGGAAACTGATACCACAATAAGTTAGAGGACTTACCCAAGGTCTCAGACATTGAAAGTGGCAGATCTCTGATGTGAAGCAGGTCCTCATATTTAGTGACTTGCTGTCTTACACTGCATGACCCAAAGTAGACCCTCCACAATGGGGTCATCGGGCTGCCCTTAGGTAAGTGAATACATTCCCTTCTCTTCCCTTTGTGCCATTGCCTGAGACAGGAGATCTCTGCCCCAAGTCTTGTCCACTGATTTCCTTAGCCTCCTCAGAGGAGGCTAGGAAGACGTCGCAGTTTCATCTACCCCCAGAAAGGCACCATATTGCAGCCTTGTCTGGGGCAAGCAAAGTCCAGCCCTGAACAGCCTGGTCCCTGGCTGAGTTCCTTGGCCAAGAAGAGTGCAGAGAGATCCTTTCACAGCTGAGGCTTGCCAACACAGCACTCCTGCTGAGCCAGGGCCTCTTGCCAAGCAACGTTCCCTGCCCTGCTATGCAGATGTGTACAGGAATTCTGCACATCCACATATGGAGCATCCCAAAGCTGTGACCTGGCTAGGAAGAAGGAAAATGTGAGTGTCAATGCAGGAGGCATAGCCTCTCCAGAGGGCCCAGGCAGGAGAAGATACAGATCACCACTGTGAGCAGTCATCTCAAAGCAGACAGACGATGGAAAAACAGCACTATCTCCCCTCCAGCTTCCACCTCCATAGGAAGGCTCATGCAGTTTCAGAAGTGTAGATACCACTGGCTCATCCAAGGGACCCCCCCTACAGACGTCCCCATCTTGTGGGATTTACACTCTGCTTAATCTGCACCACCCTAGCCTCTTGTAAGTAAGGAAAGAGAAGCACGGCAGCAGAGGCAGTGGTAAGAACTCTGGAATAGGACTCAGACAAATACATTTTCCACAGATACATTCATGCGACCAGCATGGATGAAGCACCCACACTGTGCCAGGCCCAGGGGACAGAGATGAATCAGACACAGTCAGAACCCTCAAGAAGGTGCCACTGTTTAAGGGAGTAGACAGGCAAGAAACTGGACAATATAGAAGAAAATACAGAAATCTTCCTGGGGGTGCAGGCTTGGCTAAGAGGGCATGTCAGGGAATGATTCCTAGAGGAGGTGACATCTGACTGCATCTTGAAACCATGTGACAATTGACCAAGTGAAGAACTTTTTCTATACTGACACCACTGCAGCACTGCTGAATGTATGAGTAGATGCTCACTCATAAGCACTCACACTTAAACACACTTCTATGTGCACACACACACCTTCCAAGGTGGGTGCCAGGCTGGTTCTCTGTTCCTCCTGCTGTAATCTGAAGGTCTTCCTCCCCCGGGGGCGTCGTCCATTTCCTGAAAAGCCTTGACAAGCTTCCTCAGAATCAGCTTATTTGCCCCTTTTACTTAAAAGCTTCATTTTCTCTTGCTGAATGTCAGAGGAAGCCAGAGAAAAGGGAATCCGCCAGGGCACCTTGTGCTCGCCTTTGCTGGTGGCGACCCCCAGGCTGATCGCTAAAGAGCCCTGTGCTGAGACAAAGGAAGAGCAGGCCCTGGCTGAAGGCAGTGGGGATTCAGCTCGGGGAAAAGGCTGACCAGCGAAAAGGAGAGGGTCATTGCCTTCAATCCCTGCGGGAATATTGTGGACAGAGAAAGAGAATGCAGAACATGGATCAATGTAGGAACACCAGAACTGGGGAAATTGTTCAGTGTAAGAGGCTATTTCCCAAAGTCAAAGCTGCCCACCCATGGGGTTAGCTGCTTCGAGAAGTGGTGAGCTCTCTGTCTCTGCTGGATTGAGAGGGGACCAGACCGTAGCTTATTGGATGGAGAGGATGTTGTGGCAGAGCCTGAACACCAGATGAGAGGTCCCATCTTTTGCCCTGTGCTACCATCTTCATGTGGCAATTGACTTAGCACAGGAGGTGTGCTCAGGCCTCTGAGAGCGCAGGGATTTGCATTTCCAAGGTTATGAAGAAAGGCGCGTAGTAAGTATGTGTATAGGTGTCCCAGATGTGAAAGATGTGATTATTTGCAGAACCTAATCTCATACCTCCCCATCCTTGTTGAACTGAATATTGCAAAAATATTCTCATTTGTATTTGGAATGGTATGTTTCTAAGCAATCATCATTCTGAATACTCATTCCAGCCAGGAGATGACCTGAATATTGAGTAGAATAAAATGTATATATTAGATTACTTATTCAAATGCCTATCTGGCAGTTTGGATAGAATTAAGCAACAGTCCAATCTGGCTGTTGTTTTATGCATGTGATGTCAAAGCTAAACAGCCCTTAGAGAACATTCTTTCATTCTTTCTTTGCACAGAGCCTTGCCATCCTGCCTTG
This sequence comes from Manis pentadactyla, assembly GCF_030020395.1. Classification (NCBI taxonomy): domain Eukaryota; kingdom Metazoa; phylum Chordata; class Mammalia; order Pholidota; family Manidae; genus Manis; species Manis pentadactyla. The sequence goes on along the minus strand of NC_080022.1, from coordinate 38,550,649 downwards.
TTCACAGATGGGGAAATTGGCGGTGAGAGGGGGCATACAGCATGAAAATGGGAGGTTTGGGACCAGTAGCTGCCATTTAGTGACCAGGCAAGGTAATATTGTTCCCACTGGACAAAGGAGGCAACTGAGGCTCAGTGTGCATAACTGACTTGGGCAGATGACACCACCAGTCAGCGACAGAGTTGCCTGTGTCTCAGGCCACTCTCTGTTTGCACTGCATCACCAGACCATACAGCCAGACGGGTGTTCCTCCTTTCATGAGACCAGTAGGCACTTTTGCTATGAATTGTTGGGAGGTAATGATATTATCCCTGGTCAATAACTGAGGAAATTCCAGAGTATGTGGGACTACATTTTATTCCCCAAACGAGGGATGCTATTTTACCCTGCATGCTCCAAAAGCTCCATACAACACCAAGCAGGAACTTACTGTTCTGTAATTACAATTTTAAAAAAGCAATAAGCCAAATTTGCCTTTTGAAAGGAACCCAAGTAATCTCTGGAAGGGGAAGTGCTCACTCAGATGCTTGCTTAGGTGTCAGCTCCAGGGCCCTTTTTACCCAGAACCATCATTGTATATGGGGTATTCTTTCCACCAAATCATGAGCTCTGCAAGGCCAAAGCACACTTCTGACTGTTGTCTGCATTTCCAGCACAGGGCCTGATGCCTCACAAGTGTCTGGGAATGGAGGGATGGTTGAGTAGGTGTCCCAGCCAGGAAAGAAGTTGAGAGAGAGGGACTCTTCTCCCTCCCCTGCCAACCAGAGTTCATCAATCTCTGGATAACAAAGAAGACCTGGCAAGCCCTAAAACCTCACAAGGTGCTCCCAACCTCACAGACAGTAGCTGAAACTTAGCATAAAACCTCAGAGCCTCCTGGGTTCTGCCAGTGTCAGGGAAGGAGAGAGCAGCACCTGAAGCATGTGTTTCCACTCAGACTGGATTCTCACTACATCTCACCAGACAATTCTGAAATCAAAGCTTTGGCATTTTCTCTACTAACATCCTCACTACCCTGTCCCTCCAGGCCCTGAGAGGCGCAGCCCTCCAGGAAGCCTTCCCCAGGTAGGCAGGCCGTGCGATGTCTCCGTACCAGCTCCTCTCTCCCAGAATGCTCTCGTCCTTCCCTGCTTCTCCCGTGCTGCCTCGTATTGTCAGTGGGCAGGCAGTGTGGGCGACGCACAGGGGACAGGCCCTGCGCTCAGAAGACGGGTATAAATCCCAGGAGGACAAGTAAATAACTATAGGACCTTCAGACACTTTGTTAACATTAAGTGAATGTCTGAAGCATTAAAATGGGAGTATAACCTCCCTCTCAGGATTGTTGGGAGGTACGCAGGAACCCTGATAATGGAGGGCCTTGTGTACCAAGCCAGGGAGCTCAAGCCTTATCCTCCATCCAGTGGGGCACCATTAGAGGGTTTTTCTTCTAAAGATCACATGACAAAATGTGCCATTTAGAGAGAGCGCTCTGGCAATAACACAGAGCATGGAGTGGAGACAGACCCTGGAGGAGAGGAACCAGGCAAGGAGACCTCCGGGAAGGCCAGGGGTTGGAGTGGGAGGGGGGTGCGGGGGGAAGTGTGGGGTGGCAGGGGATAATGGCCTCAACAAAGGAGGTAATAAGAAATAAGAACTAGTGTTTTTGAGCTCCTACCCTGGGCCAGGAATTGTGGAGGCACTTTATAGAGATTATTTTATTGAATCTTGTTAACAAGATTTTTTAATCTCCATTTTACAAATGAGGAAACTGAGACATTAAGAGAGTAAATAAATTATCCAGGATGGCACAGTAGATAAGAAAACTTGAATTCAAGTCTAGACAGTTTCACTCCAAACCGTGCATGCTTCATCCCCAGGCCAGCTCATAATTGAAGCAGAGATTGGAAGAGAACCATTTAGAAGGTAAAACTGGCAGGACTTGTTGAAAGATTGGCTGGAGTAAGGAAGAGGATAGAGCATAAAGTGATTCTCAGGTTTCTTTCCCAAGGTTCACAGCCCCTGAAGGCAAAGCCAGGATTTTAACTCAATTTTATCCAACTCCAAAGCAGCTTCTCTTTTCACAGTCCCAGAAAATTTTACCTGGAACTTGGTGTTCTCAGGACAGAAGGCAGGCATGAAGTAGAGATTGGTATCTCCCCCAGAATTTCACAATTACTTTATTTAAACCACTATACCATGACTAGCTTTCCCTGAGATGTTGAGGGTGTGTGTTTCTTTGCAGTGATTTAATATCAATTACAAAGAAAAATTGACAAGATAAGGCTTGATGGTGCAGCTTTAAAGAAGCTTTGCTTCTTTGGTCTCAAACCAAATGCAATGGAGCATTCCAAATACCTTTGGAAACAGACATTGAGGAAGGGGAGAACACCCACTGTACCAGAGGGAGGGTGGGGAGAGCTTGCGCTCAGCACTCATTCATCCCTGTACCGTGCCTTTCCCAGGCTTTTCCCTGTGCCAGGCTGGGGGCACTGGGGAATGGTGCTAGTAACAGCCCCTGCCTAGCTGTCTCAGAACCAAGATATGAAATGGGCAAGTAGGCGGGCCTTCGAAGGGCTACACAAGGGGGCTATCTGAAAGAAGAGGGGGTATGCCCCCCACACAAGAGGAGAAGCTACTCCTGGGTCTTGGCATTGGGCAGAAGTTAGGCTATGTGACCTTGGACCCATTACTTAACTTGACTGAGCTTCCTTGTTGTCCTCAGAACAGTGCTGTGTGATCAAGCCCACCTTGATCTACTCTTTCTTCTCATATAACCAAGGGCCTGGAATGCTCAGTGAGGCTTGAGGGTCTGGAGCCTTGGCTGTTCCCAGGGTGGAACAGGTTAATTATGCAGAATGCAGAGTTTGATCCTGCAGATAAAACCCAGTGTCTGAGGTGGAAGTGAAACAGAAAGACAGCCAATGAGTCTGACCCCGGAAACCCCCCTGAAAGGGCCGGGTAGATAGGTGAGTCCAGGTATGAGGAGAGAGGATGGACATAAGTCTAGAGGCCATGAGTTGGAATGGAGGGTGGGACCAGTGATACCCAGGGACAGTCTCTAGGTATTACTGGAGACTCTATGGGACATTTGCAGTCACCACATTGTTAAGAGAGCTGAATGGTTCCAGTACTATTAGAAGGATGAAGTGACATGATACATAAGAAGCACCTCACTGCCTGGCACACACAGATAACTCATCAAATGTGAACCATCAAATTGCTTTCCTTTTCCGTCAAAATTCACCAAGAGCTTCCAATGTGCCAGGCCCTGTGGTGGCCACTGAGAGGAAAGAAATGACTAAAATGCAGTTTCTGTCTCCAGAAGCCCAGACTGCTGGAGATGCAGACTCAAGGGGGTGTTCCAGTCAGTGGTTCTAAGGGGCAGGACCAGGGAAGGCATAGTAACAGGACAGGGTAAGGGGGCAGTAACCCGGCTGAAGAGTTCTGAGAAAGCTCCTTAGGACAGATGGTGGCTCAGGTAGATCTTGAAGGTTAAGAAAGAGTTAACCAGGCAATAAATCCTGGTTAAGATTTGGTGAGAAATCCATTCTGGGAATGGGCACAGCTTCAGTGTGAGCACAGACAGCATGATTTGCTCAGTAAAGTGGAATGTGAGGGGAGAGGCAGGAGATGAGGCTAGAGAAGAGGCAGGGCTGGAGACTAAGGCCCTGGACTCCATCCTGAAGCTGATAGGAAGCTTCTGATGAGCAGGAGAGTAACCTGGCCAGCCCTGATCACTTTGGCTGGGGGAGGAGAGTATATTAGAAAGGGCCAGCTAGAAGCCAGGGGAAATCTTTAGTTTGATGAGTCAGAAGTCAGTCATGGTTTGGTAACTGGTTAGGGAAGATTCAGAAACGGGAACAAAGGCTTCACATCTGAATCTGGATGTGAATTGTTAACATGTGTACTTCCATGAACAATGAGGTGGATTCCCATTCTCTGCTACCAAGGTGCTGTAAGGGGGTATAATGCCTTCAAGGGCCCTGCCAGATCTAATTCCTCAAGACTCAGTGAGTCTGTTTCTCTTGTTAGGGTATGTAATGGGCATTTATGTCATTGACCCCTAGCAGCACATATCTTACCTGACAGTTTGCCATTACCTGTTTACCTTACCTGTTCTTTTGGGAGATACTGTATTTATTGCATGGTTGGATAGTATCAGGATCTGTGCCAAGATCAGGGCTCATCATGTGGCTAATATCAGGACCTAGTCTGTGACCAAGATTGCTGCTCAGTCTACCGTAATGGAGCTGAGAAAATTGCCCAGTTGAGGTCTTTGAAATCAGGCCTTTGGACCCATTACCACGTATCTGCTCAACTTTGCTGGCCTGCCAAGCTGTATGAATGGTTCTGGGCACAGGACTTCTGGACCTGGCTTTGCCCAACTCTGGATATCTGCACGCTGAAAGAAAAGTGGATAATCTGGCTTCCTGAAACCACCAAGATGGCACTCATTCATGTATAAGAGTTGCTTGTTTCATAACCAGTGACCCTTGGAAGGAGGGAGATCCATCTGCCTCATCAGGTTTCATGAATTTATTATCCCTGCCTGTTTTAATCGAGCACCTCCCTTGTTCCAAGTATTATGCTTGGTGTTGGAGATGCACAAGTGAACAAGCCATACACAACCTCTGCCCTCATACAGACTATTGTCACTCAAGATGAGAATATAGGTGCTATGATGGGAGAGAGGAAGGATAGGGTGCTAATGGGACACAGAGCAAGTGGGATCAGAGGACGTTTTTCTGAGGAATTGATATTTAAGTTGAGGCCTGAAAGATAAATAATAATTGGCCCAATGAGGGATATTGGGGAACCTGGTACAAATAGAGGGAATGGCTTGTGCAAACCTGGAATTAAAGAGAGTTGGCCCACTGAAGGAACCACAGGCCAGTTTGAGCTTCTGGTGCAACTGTTCTGTTTCTTTACAGTAGAGGTGTTCATGTGGATCTACACATGTGATGCAGTTGCATAGAACTAAACACATATGTAAACACAAATGAGTACATGTAAAACTGGTGAAATATGAATAAGGTCAGTGGACGGTTTCAATGTCAGTTTTCTGGGTGTGATATTATATTATGGTCCTCAAGGTATTACCAGTAGAGGACACTGGGTAAATAGCACACAAGATCTCTCTGAATTATTTCTTACAACTGGGTGTCAATGTACAATTATCTCAAAATTAAAAGTTACAAGAAGGAGGAGGAGGAAGAGAACCAGGCAGTGGCCCGTCTGGCTGAAGCAGAGCATGAAGGACTGTGTGGCAGAAGTTGAGCCTAGGGAATTGGTAGAGGACAGACCATGCAGGACTGATCATGTGGGGTTTTACAAAGAATAGATGAGAAGCCTTTGGAGAGTCTTATTCAAGGAACACCGTGATCAGATTTGCACTTGAGGATGATCACTCTGGTTTGGAGAATGTGCTGGGAAGGGGTAAGATTAAGAGCAGAGAAATGAAAATTAAACTAGAATACAGTGGATAAGAAGGGGTATGGGTAGATCTGAGAGATATTTATGGGGGCTCAATTGATAGGATTTGATGACTGAGAGGTGAGAGGACAGGAGGAATCAAGGAGTCACGGGTTTCTGAACCTGATCACTGCGGAATAATGGTGCTCTTTACTAACATAGGGAACATTTGAGAAGAAACAGGCTTAGGGAGAAAGGTTTGAAGAGATGGGTTTGGGATGTTTGGGATGCCATTTAGACTTCAAAGTCTAGATGCCCAGAAAGCAGCCACATGCTTGTGTGGAGAGCTCAGGAGCGAGGTCTGCCCTAAGTGTGTCAGCACACAGCATGGAAAGGCCAGGCTTCTGGGGCAAAGTCCTGAGGAACCCTGGCACCCACAATGTGGCTCAAAGAAGAGGAGCCTACCATGGAGACTGAAGATCACTGAAGAAGTAGGAAGGACATCAAGACTTCTGAAGTCAAGGGGCAAAACCATTTCTGGACGAAGGCCAGCATGAGTGCTGCTCAGCCCAGATGAGGGAACGCACCCTGAGCTCAGCAGGTCCTTGGTAAGGCCAGATGGGATGGGACTGGGGAGAGGGCGGGAGGCCACTGGATGCTAAGTGTGGACTGCAGTGACTTTGAGAAAGTTTGCTTGTGACGAGGAGGAGAGAAGGAGGTAACTAAAGGAGAGGCGGAGGTAAGCAGGGGTTTGGGGTGGCTCTTGTCACGCCTGGAGGCTGGGAAACGTGAGCATGTGTATGCGCAGAGAGGAAGGGGCCCTCCGAGAGCGAGTGGCTCGTGATCCAGGACAAAGCCCAGGGCCTGGCACTCTGTGAGGCCAAGTGTTTCCTAAGCAAATGAGCAGGCGGAGGGTTTCTGCAGGTACAGTCTCCAGGCTCTGTCACACCCCACTAGCTGTTCTAAAAATGTTGCCATGCTTCCTCTTTCTGGAACATCTGGGTCATTAAAAACTGTACAAATACCACCTTTTCAAACTCCCCAGAGGAGGTTAATTTTCAGATCTGAACCAAGGTGCTTCCTCTCTGAAGGGCCTATGTGGCTGGACAGGCCCCTGCCCCACAGCCCCTCACCCTGACTGCTGGCACAAGGACAGAGCCCCAAGGCAGCGGCAAGCAACAGTTCCACCGTGGCTTCTTGCGCCCTGAGCCCAGCGTGCACGCCCACTCATGGGGAATCAGCATGGCTGCAGCAGGCGTACTGTGACTGAGGACTTCATATCCATTCTCGAAAGGCAATATGGCTGACTAGATAACATACACCGCTTGAAAGGGTGCACTTAGAGATGATAATGCCATTATATTTAATTCAAGCACCCTTCAATGTCAGTCGCTCCCCCTTACTGGCTTCTACTTGCTAGCTTGGGCAAGGTGCTTAACTTTCTTGTTCATACAATGGATAGCAGTTCCTGGAGTGGTTGTGTGGAAGAAGAAGAAGAGAGGACAAAAATAAGAGAGTAAGGCATATGACAGATCCTTAGTAAGCCTACATTTCCTCCCCCTTCTTGATAGGAGCCAAAATCTCCTTTCTCCCAGCAAGAGCCCAATCCATGAGTCCAAGGGCCAAAGGGGCTGGACCTAGAAAAGAAAAGAATGTCTCAGGAAGCACCTGACATGGTTGCACCTCAGGATAATACCATCTGTCCCTTGGGCAAGTTTCTGTTCTTTTGTTTTGGGGATCCTTCTGTAAGAGAATTTTAGATTTAGTATGTGAAAGGGAAGTCCAGACCAAACAGTAAAATTGAGGGTAGGGGAGAGTTGTGAGAAAAATGTTCTTCATGTTATAAAAAGGATCCTTTGCTTTATCACAAAGTTTCTTTAAATATGTGCTCCCCTGGTGCAATTAAGCATTTGTTTACAGACCATTAATTATCTGGCAGAAAGGCTTGGCTGGAAGGAATATGGCCAAGAGATACAGCTGGGGAATTGGGAGCTTGTGCCAAGTGAGAATCCATCAGAACCAGAGACAGTAAAGCTCAGAAATGATTGTGTAAATCAAAGAGGAAAAGGATGTCAATGTCTGGGAGTTGAGTGTGCCTGCTCTCTGAGACCTCTAGCTAGGCTGGGTGGATGGTTGGTGAGCCATTCACCAATTCAGGGAAGGGAGGAGGACGCCAGGTAGGAGGAGGAGGCATGGGAGGAGGTAGAAAGAAGGGTCTAAGTCCAGTGTGGGACATTTTGAGTAAGAGGTGTCTATGTGGTATCGAGGTGGAAAAGAAAGTCTAGAGGACAGATAAATATCAGCACTGTGCCCCAGCAGTGCTTAAATATTTGTAGTTTTCTGAAAAATCCAAAACCAGTTCACCCTTCCCTGCTTCTGCACACCCAGGGCTCGCCAGCCTGAATGGTGTCCCTCTCCCTACCCTGCTGAGTTTCCAGCCATCCTTCAGGCATCAGCTCTGACCATCCCTTCTGGGAAGCTTTCCCTGGCTCCCTCAGGCCGACACAAGCTGTCCATTTCCTAGACAAACTGCCTCCACTTACACATACCTCTGTTAGCACTGAACCTCACCAAGAAGCCTTTCTGGCTTAACCAAGATTATGTAATTAAATAAATGTAACAGGTTCAGATCAGGAAACTCCATAAATGTTACTCCATGTCTGTTATAATTATTGCATTTGCTCCCGTTCATGTGTCTCCAGTTGTGTTAGTTTCCTGGGGCTGCTGACACAAAGTCCCACAGACTGGATGGCTCAAGACAACAGAGATTTATTCTCTATGTTCTGGAGGCTAGAAGTCCGAATTCAAGGTGTCAGCAGAGCCATGCTCCTTCTGAGACTTTGGGAAGGACCCTTCTATGCTTCTCCCTGGCTTCCGGTGGTGGCTCACAGCTGCACCACTCCAATCTCTGCCCCTAGTTACATGGCATTATTCCTGTGTGTCTCTGTCTTCATGTGATGTTTTTCTCTTCTTACAAGACATGGGTCATACTGAATTAGGGCCCATGCAAGGTACCTCATCTTAACTTGATTATATCTACAGATGCCCTATTTCCAAATAAGGTCATGTTCACAGGTACCAGGGGTTAGGGCTTCAACATAGCTTTTGGGAATATACAAGTCAGCCTATAACACCAATGAAAAAATTATCACCCACAGGATAAAGACCATTTCTTTTTTGTCTTTGTCCCAATACTTATTAGCACAGGGTCTGGCACAGAAAAAGTGGCGCAGGAAATATGTTTTCAGTGATTGACTCTAAACCTGTGCTTTCAAAATAAGTTTTTTTTAATGCTTTTATATACTAGTGCCCATTGTGTGCAAAAATCTGGGCTAGATGCTTTCTTCTGTATGCTCTCTCATTTAATTGTATCTAATACCCTAGGAGGTAAGTCTTTCTACCCCACAGATAAGGGAACCAAACTTCAAAGAAGGCAAGTGACTTTCTCAGGCCTGCACAATTAATGGGCTGTGGAGCTGGGATTTGAACTCAGGTTTGTCTGATTTCAAAGCTCAGATCACCCTACTACATTCTGCTGCCTTTTCTTTCATCTTTGTTTCAGTCAAGCCTCTTTGGGAGTCCAGACTGCCTCAGCTATGCCTAGAGCAACTGCCCAAAAGGGGTTGGGTTCATGCTTTGGCCAGTGTTAGAGAATCAACAGCATCCCTTAAAGGGGGTGGGGAACAGAGGGTAGTAGAGAGGGGAAGTGTGGACATGGTAGCCAGATTAGAGAGAGAACTTCAAGGGCAAGGAGAACCTAAGAGAGAAGAATTGGGAGGTCCACTCACCACCCCCTCTCCAAGAAGAAGAGGCTTCTTCTTGATGTTAAACCTTGAAAACGATTAAGTACATGTGTCTCTAGGACTAGGTAAGCTAATGCCCTTGGCATGGAAAAGATCACCTTTTACTAAAGACTTTTTCTCCTATAATCAAGGGAAAGCATGGTAATGTAGGGCAGAGAGAAGGCCCACTGGAAGGTGGGTTCCAGGACTGATTTGATCGAAAACAAACTCTTTGACTTGGAAAAATCATTGTCCTTCTGGCCTCAGTTTCATCATTTCCAGAATGAGAGGTTTGGGCTATAACTTGTCTGAAGTCACTTATTCTTGGTTCTCTGCTTCTATAGAATCTGTTTCCGTTTTATAACTCTATTTTAAAGCATTTAGTACATTGCCAAGACAAGAAGAAGAAAAAAGAGCCTTGAGGATGAAATTTCTCTGTGCCAAGGAGAAGGTTTTTTTGGTTTTTTTTTCTTTTCCCTTTTTTGTATGCAAAGCTCTGCTTTGCTTCTTCTGTGTCTGTTTTTTCATTCTGGTAACCGTCACAAGTTTTCTTAGCGGCAACAAGCACTCTGACATGGCCTTTCCTTTTCTTCATATGAAAGATTTGGACTTGCTCAGAAAGTTAAAACTATGTGGACAGTGCTTATCTGGCTCCTGTGCTAATGAATCTGTTATGTGCTCTTGCCATTTCTGGTCCAAACAGAGAGATGAAAGAGGAAAGGGTGCATAGGTCCTGCTTTTTTAGCTTGGGGCAGTTCTGCAGCCCCCTTGCCAAGTGTAAGCATGGTGATTTCATTTCCCACTCTGCTTTCAGCCTCTTGAAAGTGTGCAGGCCCTAAGTGAACATTCCCTGGCAGACTCTCTTCCTTGGACATTGAGTATCTCAAGTGGAAAAAATATACCTCGTTGTTTGTGCAGTTGCTGCCACCTGGGGAGTGGCGAGAGTCAGAGGGATAGAGTTTTTAACATTTCTTCTTTAAAGGTCACAGCAGCAGCAAAGGGTTGGCTTGGAAAAATGAATGTTCCTCTTGCCAAGAGTCCCTGTCCCAGCTGACTCCAAAGCTGATGAGTCTGGCTGCCAGAGGACCACAGAGTTCTTCCCCTGGTGACTCGGAGTTACTGATAACTGTTTGCATATTCCAACAGCACATTTAAATCTATAAGCCTAGTGTATATATATCTCCCTCCCCTGCCTTTCATGAATTTTCTTTGCATCTTGTTCCCTCTGGAATTAAGGGACAGGATTTGGATTTTCCATTTGAGTACGTACTCTACGAAACCACAGTGGGTGCTATCAGATGTATCAGCTAGCACGAAGAGGAATACAGCCTCCCAGATTCTGCTTGGAGTTGGCAATAGAAATTGACATACCTACTGAATTACAAATAGTGTGCCAGGGACCACTAGAGGCAACATAGAATGGGAACTTCACACCAGGTTTGAATCCAAGGCATCACTTGGACCCTCACTTTCACTCTCTGCACCTCAGTTGATGCATCTGTCAAACAGATTAAAAAAAAAATTACTTTCCAAAGTTGTTATGAGGATTGCAGGTGAGCATCTAGCATTACCGAGGACAGAGTCAAGTTTAGTCCTTTACTTTGTCCCTACCTCTCTTTTACATATATTATTTTATTAACTCCTCTCAACAGTCCTAAAAGATAAGCTTAGTTTCCCATTTTATAGATAAGAAAACTCAGTCTGCCTGGTTCTCCCCTGTACCCCAAGTATTAAGCAAAGTTTCTGATATATAATAAGCCCTCAGCAAGTAGTTTATTAGTAAATGAATGAATGAATGAGTAAGGCTTCTTACAGAAGTTAAGACTCTTGCCCAAATTTTCAGACCTAGCATCCCAGACGAGTTAAGACATAAGGCAGAGCATCACAGAAAAATTCATACAAGAAGACAAAAAAAGAACCCAAGAAATGGGAACAGAAAAGCATAACATAATTCCTCTTTTTTTTTATGATTGAGAACACTGTGTTTCACAATTCCAAAGTCATCTCTTAAAATATACAAAATCTGAACATAACTTTAAAAGCAGACAATAAAACCCCAAACTCAGCCTAAGTCCCCAGGCGTCACAAGATAAAAGTAGAGCTCTTACTAAGATTGCAGCTTCTTGAAACAAGGCATTGCCCAGGAAGAGGAGGTGGGTAGCATCTCTGCAGTAATACGGCCCAGTCTTTGGGGCAGGGGGGAAGATACTTGACCCCAAAATAACTGGCTTATGCTATCCTTGCCATTACCCTGTGATGTCCTGAAAGGAAAAGGTAACAGAGACTCTATCAGAAGATAAGAATGGAAAAGAGAACTTACAGACATTGGAACCTACTGTGTGTGAGGCATTGTGCCAGCCAGGCACTTTACATGCATAGTGTCTTGGACCCCATGGCAGCTTTATCAGACTCCGACAGTTGAAAACCTGAGAGTTGGAGATTTGCTCAAGGTCCCACGGTAACTTGGTGATGGAGCAATCATTGAACCCAAGTCAGAGATGAAAGCCTGTGCACTTTTCATATCATCTCATAACCTCTTCTGTGCTATGCAACCTCCCCAGATGGGTGTCAGAGCCAGAAGGAGAGCTCAGCGATTGGAAACTTTTTGATGGCCCAGCAATGTGGCAAGATGTGCTAGCAGGGTAGAGAGAGGGGCCTGGCCAGTTACCTACTCTGCCTACCAGTTGAGTTCAGTTTCTCCCTGGCCACTTCCTCTAGAGTCTCACATACCCTTGTGTCTTTCTCCCATCCATCCTATGTTTTAGAAAAATGCCACATTCTTAACTGATCATCTCTTTTCCCTCTATTCTTGCTATTTCTTTTCCATGATAATAAAGATATGCCTGCAAGAAGGGGAGTTAGGGCTTTGATATTCTGTACTTCAATTCCCCCACCACCAGGACTAATGGACCGCATGAAAAAGAACTATCAACAGAAAATATGTATTGTATATATGAGTCATTTTCCATCATAATATAAAAATTTAGAGGTCGAAGACTTTTTTTGGTTATCATAATAGATGGCCCTATTGCGCTACTAAATAAAGAAACTGGTTTGGAGTAAATAAAAGAAAATTTATACTGTGCATTGGATCTGGTACACTCCCCCCCACCCCCCACCATCACCACTACAGCACAAGATTTTAAAAAATCAATGGATTCCAGGGTGCTGTTTGCAATCTGCCTGCCAGGTCACAGCTGCACCAGTCAAGGTGGTCTGGACATCCGCAGAGAACCAGCTTATGACCTTTTGAGGGTGGATCTGCTACCATCTTCCCATCCTAGCTAGCAGGGCACAGATCACCCTCACTGAGGCAAGAGTCAAGACTCAAAGGCAGACAGAAATGGGGTAGAAGTCCATGGTTGGGGCTCTAGAGTCCAGTAGTCTGAAGTGGAATCCCAGCTCTGCTATTTACCCTATACCACATTGGTCATGTTACCTAATATCCATCTGCCTTTGTTCCCTCAACTTTAAAATAAGGTTAATTCTACCTGCCACCCAGGATTGTTTTGAAGATTAAATGAGAAATATGTGTAAAGCCCAGCATGAAGTAAGCAGCCCATAAAGGTTCACTGTTATTTTTTCTACTCTTATTCATTCAAGCAGTAGCAGGGGGAGAATAGGGGTGGAGGAAGTGACACTTCTTACAGAGACATCTCTGACCAGAACTCCCCGAGCCTCGACAGTTCTGGTTCAGAGGAGCCTCCACCCAGACCAAGCAGAAACCAGTGATTCCCAGCAGGTTCCAGCTCACTGGCCATCAACAGGAGGCATGAGACTGTGGAAATCTGAGCAGTTAGAAACCTCAGAGTGCTTGAAGAATTCAGGGTCTCTGGAGTAAGAGGACATGATGACTTACTGTTTGGAGCACTAAACCCCAGAAAATGTAGTCAAATCATCAGTACTCGCAGAATCATTGGCTACTCAAATTATGAATGCTTGGAATGATAGATACTGGACTTCCCCATGAGGTCTAATTTTTCAGATTTCTAGGTGGAGGTTCAAGCCTCTAGGAAAAGAGGAGCTAGGATCAAACTCTACAGCCAACTCAGTTCCTCAGGTCCTCAGAAACCCTGAGGTAAAGCCTGTATCAAAACATCCCTTGAAACCCAGGCTTTGGATCAAGAAACTGAGGTTCAAGTCTTCTCTGTGTGATTATAAACAACTTCTATCACCTCTCTAAGTCTTAGTTTCCTCATCAGAAAACTGGAGATAATAATAGCATCAACCCTTGTGGGGTGTTTTGAAAAGACTAAAAGAACTAACATGTAAAGCGACCAGCACAGCAGCTCTCATAGAAATGAAGAATTGTTAGTTCCATTCTCATTCATCTGATTTTGTACTGAACTTATGGTGCATTAGGAGACATTCATAAGAGAATCAGAGTTGTTCCTGGTTCGCTATGTGCACTTGAAATGACTTAAACCTCTGAGTGAACATAGTGCCTCTTTGCGCCTCTGACCCACACCCAGAATGGCAGCCCAGAGTTACCACACAAAACCCTGAGAGTAAGTGACATTGTAGGGTGCACTCTGGCCCTGGAAGACCTGTGAAGGGCAGGCATTCTGAGAACAGAGTGTTTGAGGCGAGAGCTTAAGATGAGCTTGAGATGGTAGCCAGAGAGCTAGCAGGTGATATTTGAAGGTAGGTTGCCCTGTTACGTCCCAAATAATGTTGGAATCGTCATTCAGAAGAGGGTGAAGCAACTACCTCTGAGTAGGGGGGTCAGTGAGTCAATGACTCCCAGCAAACAGCCAGGTAAGAAGGAAGTCTAGCCTTGCAGGACAAGGCCCATGGGCTGTGTCAGTGAGGTTCCTGATACTATTATACTATTATATTATTATTGTGTTAGGGTATGTCAGTTATTTGTGATTGTCAAATTGACTGTTTTTCTGCTGTGTACATTTTTCTTTAATTATTTCCATTTTGTGGTCCCTTTGTATTTAGAAAAATATTTTGAAAATGTCAGCCTGTCTAGTGGTGCTAAGGGAAAATTACAAAAGGAAATTTTATTGTTTTGCAGGCCAGATTGTGGGAGCTAGACTTGGTAGGGGCCCAGAAACAGAGAGACACTCACAAGAGGAAAGTGAGACTCAGAGGGACAGAATAAGGCCCTTGGTACTTTTCTCCATCCTCACCTTTGGAGAGTTTTCTTTCCTCCAGGGCCTATGTGTCAGATATGCACTCATTCAACAGGGGTGTTTTTGAGGTCTCTCTGTGCCAGGGTGCTAGGAGACAGCAATGAAGATAACAATAGGGTCTCTTCTCTAGTGGAGCTTTCAGTCTAGGGGAAGAGACAGACAATAGCAGAACAAATAGATAGTATGCACTACAACAAACTCCATGAAGAGAAATTTAAGGAGCTGTGGAAATACGCAACAGGGACCTCAAGCTAGTCTATGGATGGCACTGGGAGAAGCAAGTCAGGGAGGACTTTCCTGAGGAAGTGACATTTCAGCTAAAAAGTAACAGAGTGAGTTAATTTAATAAAGGAAACCAGAAACAGTATCTAAAACTAATTGTCTCCTAATTGAAATTCATAATTGAGGCAAGTTGCATTCTTCCAAGGTAAGGCAATTTCTTTTTGTTCCTTTTCTAATTCAGCCAATTCAAAGCTCATTCTCTTGTGACAATCTCTTCTACTCATAAACTACTTTTGGTCTTCAACAACTGGAGATCCATTTGTTTTTTGTTGCCTATATAGAATATATACTCCTAGAGTAACATGTCTGGGTTCAGATCATCCATGACACCATGTCCTGTGTGTGACCCACATACGATCCTAACACAGCTAGATCTGATTGGTTGGACCCAACCATTACCTACTTAATCTGAAAATTGAGCTGAGATGCACATTCCTAAAGCATCTGCCGCTTCAGTATTTTATATTTTACATAATCCATACAAGTTTTTATTTCTTCTAAAAGAATACTCAACAAAGTCAATTTGGAAGAATAAATGGCTCCAAACATGGTAACTTGGAAGTTTTTGCTGCAGGTATGGGCAAGGCCCCATAGCCTCTGGCTCTTGAACGTGTGAGATCTGGGCTTCTTTGCTGCCTGGGACCTGTGCCCACAGGCTCTGGTTTAACGGGGATAGCACTTGTGTGGAAGTGTTGTGGGGTGCTTGTTGGATAATTATCAGCATTATTCAGCTCATTATATTCAATTTGATTCGATCAACATGTATTGGACACCCAACTATCCACATGGGGATGAGAGCTCTCATAATAACTATAATAATAATCATGATAATAACAATACGAGCAATTATCATTTATTGAGGACCCACTTCATGTCAGGCATGATGCTAAGCTTTTTATATGGATTATCTCATTTAATCCTCATAACAACCCTAGAAAGCTGTATTAATATTCCCATGAAAAAAGGGATTCCTAGGGATATTAAGTAACTTGTCTATGGCCACACACTTAGCAAGGATAGGCCATACGTATTAAGCCAGGATTTGGAGCCAGAGCCTAAGACTACATAATAACCTGTCCTCATTCCACATTAGTATGTCATTTTACAGATGAAGAAATTATTGTGCCTCAGAAAGGTCTCATAGACATTTCAGAACCCTGTATACTTTCCCTGAAAATGATATCTATGGCTTACTGAGTAATTCCTATGTGACTAGCATGCTGCCTTAAAATCCTCCAACTTAGAGGCGCTCAACCTTGTCTGATAGCAGAATAATCAGAGAACTAAAAAAAGAAGAAGAAAGTCATTGCCCAAGCCCTATCCCCAGACCAACTGAATCAGGATCTTGAGGAATAGGACCTGGGAGTGGAATACTTTTTCAGTTCCCCAGATGACCCAGATATACAGAAAGGATGGAAAGGAAATCTCCTGCCCTAATTCTTACAACACCTTAGAAGATAAACATTAATAGCCTCACTTTATAGGTAAGAAAACTGAAGCCAGGGAGATGAACTACCTTACCCAAAGTAACAGCAAAAATATTTTAACTCCTAATCTGATTCTGAAGTCTGTATTCCTTTGGTCTTCCAAGCTGTCACCTACCTGAGAAGTTGGCATTCTCCTTAACTCCGGGTAAGGTTTGAGCTTGTACTCAACATGCAACTCCTCTCTTTCCTTCCTTCCCCTCTCTACTGCTCCACTCTTCCTGTGCCCCAAACCCCACAACCAAACTCAGCCAGAGTTCATCATCAGGAGTTCAAGTGAGTGCACTGGGTTGGTGCCCCTGCTTTGGGGTACAGGACCCAACTCAGGATAATGTCCACGATGGGCCTCCAAGCAGATCCAGATCCTATCCTTCTGGCTATCTAACAACATCCCTTCCTTGGGATCTACCTGAAGAGAAAAATCTACCTGAAAAGACAGTGACCCTGAGCACCCAGCACAGCAAGTCACTTTTATGGGAGGGAAAAAAAAAGCAGAGACAAAAGAAATATCACAGGAAAAAAAGGCAAAATCATGAAAAAATGTGGTCAATCATTAGCAGAGAGGTTGCGAAGACACGCTCCAATTGCTTTAAAAATTCACAGAACCCAGGTCTCCTTAAAATAGTTTTGCAAAGTACATTGAGAATTCCATGCAGTAATATGAAACATAAGTCCCGCTGCTGCCACTGAACATGCTTCAGCTGGCTAAACTGAAGAAGCTTGACATTAACCCAAGGCTCTGCAAAACTCAACAGGAAAACACAATGGAGACTCAGTTGCAAAGCTGCCCCAGATGTGTACATTTTCTGCTCCATTAAAGTGAGTTGGATGAAAAGCAAAGTACATTTGGCCTGCAGGAAGAGGGAGTCAGGGGAGGGGCAGGCAAGGACAGTCAGCTTCATCGCAGGCCTCCCAGTCCCGAGTCTTGCCTCCCCTGCCATTCTTTCCCCATACTGCGTCTAGAGTAAACCATCTAAAATGCAAGTATGACGACAGCCTTCCAAGACTCCTAGAGCCAAACTGCTTTGCTGTTTTCTCAACTCTATAATGGGGTTAAAAGTACCCACTTCAAGGCTTTGGTGTGAAATTGAGCTCATGCATGATTTGTAATAAGCTTTGAAGGAAAAATAGCACAGTTATCATCACTAAAACCAGTCATATGAGGAGAAATAGGTGAAGGAATTAAAGACATCTGGGTGGAAGACAGGCAAGACCCTAAGGAGACAGGATCCCAAGTTTTCCCACATCTGAAGAGCTAACATGAGACTCTTCATGTTGAACCTAGTGTAGCAGCTACAATTTGAAAGATTCTGCCTCAGTGTAAGGAAGACCTTTCTAAAATCCATAGTGCCCAAAAGTTAAGGGGTGGTAGTAAACTACCTGACATGAGAACTGCGTAAGAGATATCTAGATGACCATTTGGCAGACATTGAAGAGGGAATTCAACCATGATTTGGTTGAACTTGACCTTTTTAACTGCCTCTTTAAGTCTGAGATCTGTACTTTTAAACTGTCTTTGCTTGCCAATCAGTGAATCCACTGCTTGAGTTGCTGGTGTGTGTAAAGCTGGGGCTACAATCTCAGGGTCAAAGAGGTACTCTGACTCCGTTTTCACAGGCAGAGGAGGCATGTAGTAGGTTCTGCATGAAGCTGGGTTAAAAGACTGATTGTATGAGTCACATGAGAGACAGAAACTCTGTTGCCCCAAGGCTGTCCAAAGGTGTCTCTTTGAGCATCCTATACCTGCTATTCCTTCTCTAGAATCCATTCTGTTCACCTACCTGCAAAATCTGTTTGAGTCTGCATTTACTCTGTTGCCATCCTCATCATTGTTGGTCCTTTTGTTTTCTCTGGGTTCTTGGGAAATGGAACTACCCCCTTATGAGAATTATTTATATTGACTTGGGTGGGGAATTTGTTTGAACCTGAGATATTTATATGCTCATGAATGTGTCTGTCTCCCAAGGAGTAGAATCGGTCTTCTACCCTTTGGTCACCGGGAATACGAAAGACAGAGTTTGTATTCAGCTCCAGCTCTGCAAAGAAAGGACAGACTTTCAGAAAAATCATGCAAGAGGTTTGCTAATGCTCTCTCTGTCATTCTTTAATACATTCGTTTTATAAGCATTGATTCCTGTGCTGGGAACCTAGGATGCTGAGGTCACTCAGCCTTTTTGGTCCTCCTTCAAAGAGCTCATTCTAATGAGGGAAGATAATGGTGTTGGGACAAAATAGTCGAGAGGGACTGACTGCCTGTGCTTGTGGAGTATGAGTGGGTGGCGAAGGCTTCACAGGGGAGATGACAGCTGAGCTGATCGTCAGGGGAAGCTGAGGTCACTGTGCACTCTGGGAGGAAGAACTTCCCAGGATGAGGGCAGAACAGCACAAAGGCTTGGGACCTGGTAAAACTTGCTGTCTTGGGAAATTTCAAATAGTGTAATGTGTCTGGAGTTTACTGTGTCCAAGAAGGTGGTTTAGAGAGGAGACTGGTAATGTATTTGGGGATCACCCTCATTTAGGTGGGATAGGAGATTGGCCATGGTGCTACTTGGAATTATTTGCAAACAGCTTGGAGTTTCATGGATTTTCATTAAGTAGGGCCAACTCTGCATGTTCCAACTTGTGAGTTATAAGAAGTCTTGCTACATATTGCTTCCCATTGACCACCATAAGACTGTATTCTTAAAAGAAAAACTCATTTAAGATTGATCCAAAGAAATCATAATCATGAAGGTAAGTCTGCTGGAACAACTCAGGGTGGTGCTGCTTTTTTCTACAAGTGTGTGAGGCTATGTACAACCAAAATCTGCATCAGGACAGCTTGTGGTCGTGTCTGGCTGGCTGTCACCACATAAATAACCAGAGACTTGCTTAACGGGAACTTGATCTGACCCATACATTTGGATCTGGGAGGACTGTGTTAATGAGGGTCACCTGTATAATATTCTCCCCAAATCACTGTGAAATAATTTGGGGGTTTGGGCTTATCTACTTCATTAGAGTAGCTGGTCTGAAATGTGAGCACAGTGGTTTTAAAAAAATAATGCTTAATGTTTTCTGAGTATAAAGTAAGACCTGCTTATTGTGGAAAATAAATGTAAATGTAAAGAAGTAAATGTAAAACACAAAAGAAAACAAAATTGCCCACCACTATTAAGAAACAACATTTTGGTGCATCTACTTTGTTTTTTTACAGAATTTAAATGAATTTTTATAAAAATACAGTATTTAATTGAGTCTGCCACCTCCATCAAGTATTCCTCTATGAGAACACTTTCCTCACTATAACATTATGACTTATACTTTTTTAATACTCCCAGGCCAGATGGTAAGGGTTTTGAGGACAGCACATGTGTGATACTCATTGAGTAACCTGATTTTGGCACAGAATTCCAAAACCGAGACTCAAGTTCTGATACACTGCCTGACACTGCAAGGAATCCAGGTGTTTGTCCTGTCTGCTCATCTCTCCACCTGTAGCACCCAGCCCAGAGTAGTCCATACCCAACTAGCGAGTAGTACATACCCAATGAGCATTGGTTGCTTGAGTAAAAGAATGAATGACTGGATGGCTGGGCGACTGTGGACTTTCATTTATTATTATTCTTCACCCAAAATTCATTGAGCCCCCCCAAGTGTCAGGCCTAGGGCCGGAAATGGGGGCATAAGAAGTCATACTTGATAAAAAAAAAAAAAAAAAGCCCGCCCTGTAAGAGGCATCAGGTGAGGGTGCTGACCGCCTCTGATGTCCGATGGGTTTCTGTGAGTTTGCAGCCCAGTTGGCCTCTTTCAGCTGTCGTCCCTGACCTGTTTGGGAGGATCCAAGCCCCTGCAGGCTCTTTTCTTCTGCCTGTGGTATTAGGGACAGAGCAATGGCTGGTATTCCACAGTTCCATTCCTGAACTTCCTAAGGCGCTCAGAAAAGCCCAGCTAGCCCTGGACTTGACTTCCTCAGAGCACAGCTCCAGTCCTTGCTTCCCTTCAACTGGTCCCAATTCAGAGGCACACATGCCGTGGAGAGGTGCTCCAGTGGAGGAAGACTACAGGGGAGAGGGGCACCCTCTGGCTGACAGCAGCCCTTGACAACCCTCCATCACCCTAGCCAGCTGGTTCAACTGGAAATCCCAGATAAGCCCCTGTTCTGGTCAGAACTAGTTTGGCAGCTCTGAGGAACGTTTCTAGCTGACTGACCCTCCCCACAGGGGGAGCTGGCAATTTTGCAAAAAGAAAGAGAGAGAGAGAGAGAGAGGCAGGGAGGGAGAAGGGGAGAATGGAAGGAAAGAATGAAGAAAAAGTGAAAAGAGCTGAGAGGAGTGGCTGCAATTATCTGAAACACTCCAAAATTCTGCTCGCGTGCAAGTGCAAGTTTACACTTAGGAATCCAAACAAGACTGTGCCCCCGCCCTGCATTCACCCTCTCTCGCTCTCTTCTCCCCTTTGCAATGCAGTTTTGTTGCAGAGGAATGCAATTTGTTTTGCAGAGAGATTGTTGAAGCAATATAATCCTCCCTGCAGCACGACTTTTTGTGAATGCATTTTTTTGCCCTCCTCCCCTGCATTGCTATTGTTGCTGTTATTAGTATTATTACTATTGTAATTCAGTCTCTCTGCCCTTTTCTCTCCCGACTCGAATCGCGCTCCGGCTGTGATTGCTCGGGTCTGACTTTGCTAGTGGCGGTGCGCTTCCAAACCCCCTCACCCGCCCCCCGCCCCGCTCTCCCCCCTCCCTCTCTTTTCCGCGCCCAGGCGAGAGCAGCCGATTGGCAGAGCAGTGCTTTCAGGAACAATAACAGTGGGGGGAAGCCCGGGCCCCGGGGAGCCACCCCGCCCCCCGGCCCGGCCGCGAGGCTCGCGCCCCCCGCCGGGTCCCCACCTCCGCGCCCGCCCCGCGGGTTGACCTGCCGAGCCGGCCCGCCCCGGCGCCCACCATGTACGCCTTTGTGCGGTTCCTGGAGGACAACGTCTGCTACGCGCTGCCCGTGTCGTGCGTGCGCGACTTCAGCCCCCGCTCGCGGCTGGATTTTGACAACCAGAAGGTGTACGCCGTGTACCGGGGCCCGGAGGAGCTGGGCGCCGGGCCCGAGAGCCCCCCGCGCGCCCCTCGCGACTGGGGCGCGCTGCTGCTCCACAAGGCCCAGATCCTGGCGCTGGCAGGTGAGCGAAGGGGCCGGCAGGGACGGTGGGACCCGGGGAGGGGGCCGGGCGCCGGGGCGGAGGGGGCTGGGGGGGCCTCTGCTCGCTCAGGCCTCCTGCTCCTGCGCCCTAGGCTTTTCTTTGGGGGCCGGGGTGTCTCTAAAAGGCCAGACCAGTTAAAAATACCGGATGGCCCCCTTTGTCTTCCGCGCCTCCCAGACACTCCGCGCTGTCAGTCCGTCTCCATCTCTCTGAATGTGTCTGTCTTCCTCTTTCTGCTGCTGTCTACGTTCCTGGCTCCTTCACTTTCCCTTTCTCTCTCCGCCAGTTAGTAGCTTCCTTTCTGCCTCTCATCTTCTTTTTACCTCTCTCCCAGTCCTTCCCTCTCTGCCCCTCTGGTCTCCTTAAGTTTCTCTGTCTTAAGGCCCTTGGTACCTCCTGGGAGTGAGGAGGCAAGGCCAGTATTGTCAGGCTTCTAGCTGGGAGGCCCTCTTCACAGAGAGAAGCTGTGACATCCTTGCCCCAAACGGGCCATCACTGGATAGGATGAGGAGGCCTTGATTACTGAGCCCTGGGTGTCACCCTGTCCTGCCTCTGGCTAGGTGGCAGAAGTAAAGAGGCAGTGGCCCTCAGCATCTCTCCATCTCCACACCCCTTTTGAATCTCTCAGTGGGCTGGCTCCCTGAGTGAGAGCTGAGGATCAGGAAAGAGTTTCTATAAGTTAGGTTAAGACCCAGCCTCTCATTCCTACTTTCCCAGGGCCCTGAGAAATAGGCAAGGCAAGGCAAGTGGTCTCATCCCCATTTGACAGATGAAGATACTGAGGTTCAGTTGGTGATAGGACAAGAAAACAGCCCTTCAGCCTCCTGCACCAAGTTCCTTCTGCCATATTGAAGTACCTTTTCCTTTGTGAAGAGAAGTCCGTGGACCCTCTTTCCCACTAGTTTTAGGAGGCTTGTGTACAGATATGCAAGGAAGAGTATCACTTCCGTTTTGAGGAGCAGCTTTTTAGCTGCTGCCAGTAAGGAAGGTGTACCTTAGAGTAGGCAGAGAGAGTAAGCCACCCTGCCCTCTATTTGGAAGCAAACACCAGGGACTAGGAACTGAATGAAGGTATTGCTTGTATTTTGTAGTTTTGAGATTTTCTGGGTTTTTTTCCAACTTCCTTCGCTTTCTGACATTTAGCCTCAAAGATTAATCCAGCATGCATCATACTTACATTTGGCACAAAAGGAAGCACATTTGGCTTGAAACAGAGAAGTGACTTGCCTAGGGTCCCGTGGCAAATTAGCAGTAGATTAGAGCTCTGGCTCATGACTCTCGTTCCTCTCCACCACATCATGTTGCCACAGGGAAGTGGGTTTGCCTGGAGTTGAGGACTGAAAGAAAAACTGGACACAGAGCAGTGCCTAGGGCCCTTTTTGACAGACTATTTCCTCACCACCTCCCTGACAAGCCCTGAGGCACAGGGGTGTAAATCACTTGGAACACAACACCTGGGACACCTAGGGCCAGAAAGCTGAGAGTGAGTGTAAGTATGTGGAAAAGGGAAACCTTTGTACCTGATGAGGTTTTATTTTGTTTGCTTGCTTGCTTTTAATTACCTGAGGGAAGGGACTAGGAGATTATTCCCCAAGAGTATAGGTTTGAGGAAGTTGTAACTAGATTGTAACCTTAGCTCGCCTTTGGCTAGAAGGAGAGAAAGCACACTTCTTGATCATTGTATATACTTATAGATCTGGAAGGGCTTAGGAGAGGGCAAGTGGTATGTGTCAAAAGGAGTTGGTGGTACATATGTGGCGTAGTGTGTAACGGCTGTTTTCCTCCTTCAGAGATTGTTCATTCATCCATTTGTTCATTCAGCAAATATAAACACTGTGCTTGGCTCTTCAGACACTGCAGAGAGGCTGTTAGGCAGATGGCAGCCCCCTCTGACTCTGATTTTAAAAACCAATGGAACTCCTCATAAGTAAGATATATGTAGTTAGTGGTCTGAGGACCATGAATCTTGAATCCATAGAGTATTCATCCTCCACGTTGGAATGTTGATAAATCTCTGAGATTATTAAAAACAACAACAACAAAAAACCCTAGGCAGCATCTGGAAATTGGCAGAGTAGATCCAGTTTGAGCAAAGTGAGTTGAAAAGCGCTTTTCCCCGCTTCTCTCCCCTTTTTTTCTCAGGAGGAGAAAGTGGGGGGTGGGGAGGAAAGAAACAACTTGAGGTTGCCTAGACCACATTTTGAATTCAATCAGCGGGTTAATTTTTAAATTAGAGCCCCTGACCTGGCTGCAGACCTGATTGGAAGGCCGGGGTGGGTTTGAGGATTCGTTTATCCTGGAAGAACTCTGGTTCGTGTCTTCAAACCCCATCTTGACTTGAATGTAATGGCTCTGGGAATCGCTTGCAGTGACTTCATCTAAAAGAGCTCATCTTCTGGCATCTCCTAGATGTAAATATTACTGTGTTGTGGCACCAAAGGTGAGGAGGTGAGCCTTCAGTGGGGAGGCAGAGATGGCTTTCTGTTGGCAAGGTAGCCGTGAGTAATCGAACTCACTCTGGCACCAAAGGCATGGTTTCAGAGGCAGCTTCAGGGCCGCGTTCTGGCTTTGGGTCAGAAGTGTGTTCCTTTACTGAGTATTTGCCCGGGTCAACCCAGAGCTGTCTCTAAGTGTACTTCTTCTTGTACCCAGGAGCTGTCCAAGCCACTGCTGTGGGACTTCACATTTGTCCAGCCTGTAGGGGTTTACATCATGGTTTCAGTGTGTGTCAGACTCTGGTATACAAACCCTCTTCTCAACAAATTGCAATTTCAGTTGGAGGAAGAACAAACAAATCCACCTCTATGGGAAGTCTTCCTATGTGCCGGTGCTTTTTCTCTGTTTGTCTCCCCTGGGACCCTGTTGGTGGGGACTGTTATTATTCCCTTTTATACATGAGGACACTGAGGCTCAGAGACTTGCCTACAGCCTCACAGCTAGTAAACGGCAAAGCTAGACCTGCAACACAGGTCTCCCAGTGCCACAGCCCTGCTTAGCAATCTCCCCTGTAAAGTAGCTGACGTTCCCATCAGCCGTAGAACACGCTGGGAAGGACTGAAAGGAAATGCAAGAACTGTCAGGGAGCTTACAGCTCAAGGCAAGTTTGGGTGCCAGTGGGCAGGTGAGTTTCTGGGTTTTCAAGCCCATTCTGTTCTTCCTCTTCTTCTCTTACCAGCCTCAGTCCTGCAGAGCCCCACATCTTGCCTTCTCCACCTTCAACTGTCATTTTCCTAAGGAAATCTCAAAGGGGCGCCCGTCCTCCATGGCACGGTCCACATAACTCAAGCCTTGGCTGACCTTTGGACTGTGGTCTCTCCTTACTCTCATTTATTTGACAAACAGGTTGTAAAAGTGAAAGCTACCCATTTGGAGAGCTCACCATTATCTAACTGCAATGCAGCCTGCTACTGGGTCTCATGGGAGTGAATTTTGTGTTGTTGTTGTTTTTACGGGGCCCAAACTGGTTTCTCTAGGCTCAGAGTCTTGAAATTCTGTGCCATTCTAACAGGACACCTATGCTCTGTTATTATTGTTTGGGTGTGCTAAATTCCTTCTGTTGTCAAAAATCCCCTTAATACTTCCCATATGCCAGGCCCAGTGATGTAAGGAGTGAATGTACGATGCACCAACACGTCCACAGTGGCAGAGTTGAACTGACAGCAGGATCGAGGGGAGGCCAGAGTGAACTTTTCAAGCTCTGTAGTGTAGAGTTCCTGTTGGGGGCCCGAGTGATAAGGAATGGGCACCTTCCTCAGGGAGTGTGTAGTCTTAAGGCTACATGTAAGGGCTAAATACAGATAGAGCCAGGTACTGGCGGAGCACAGAGAGGCCCAGGTCTAGGTGGCTTTGCAGCTTACCTTTTAAGTATTTCCAGCTCCGCTACCGCTGCCTTTGCCTGTCTGGCCTTTACTCATCTAACCCAGAGCAGCAGCCCTCTAACTGATGACCCTGTCTCCAATCTGTTTTCCAAACTACTGTCAGAGTAATGTTCTAAAACATAGTCTTAGTCAATTCACTTCTCTCCTTAGATTAGCTTCTTCCTGGAACCTTCAGAGGGCCCCAGCCCCACCTTACTTCTCCAGCTCCACCCACCCTTTGCACTTTCCCTAGACCTGAAGTATTTCATGCCAGTTTGAGAACATCCCCTCAGGCACTCCTTTGAGCGAACCAGGGTGGATTAATCATTGTCCAACACTGGGCCTCTGCCCAGGGAGCTCCCCTTCCTGTGGAGAAGGCAGACATATGACATGTGTGCAGTCAGGGAGCTGAGGGCTGTGATAGAGGAGTGGACAAAAGACGCTGGGAGCATCCTGCTTCCCGTCCCACCCTCTGCCCCCAAGGGAGACTCTCCCTCCTCAGGGCTCTCTCTGTTAACTTTGCTTGTTCTTGCTTATGGATCTTAGTATTTTG
Organism: Manis pentadactyla; assembly: GCF_030020395.1. Classification (NCBI taxonomy): domain Eukaryota; kingdom Metazoa; phylum Chordata; class Mammalia; order Pholidota; family Manidae; genus Manis; species Manis pentadactyla. The sequence continues at coordinate 38,524,981 of NC_080022.1, read as the reverse complement.
TGTCCTGTTTTGGTTCATCCTGAATGTGCCTATCTTCCTACCAGACAGGGGCCTGCCTCCCTGGTCTCTGCAGCCACAGTGCCCAGCACACAGCCCTCACTAGTCAGCCCACGTTGAACTCAACGATCTTCGGAAAGACACGTGCATTTTTTTATGCTTGAGGGGAGAAGGTAGGGAGGACAGGAACCTCTGTAGCAGTAACTTGTTTTTCAGAACAGAAACCTGCAGTGGGATTTTGAGGTTTCATTCAACTTTGTTCATCTGGAAAGAGTCAACATTCTTTATCACTTCTCCTAGAAGAAACCCCACACTTGGGGGAAATAGCTTCCAAAGCCACGTTCTTCTTGCTTTGGTAATTTTAGCTCATTCAGGGCTCAGGTCCCAGCTTGGCATTGTGGGCCCAAATAGATCATTTGCTCCAGAAATGTTTTGGAACTCCTACAAAGTTAGCAGCGAAGCAGGGGACTAGCCGATTTCATATGCAAAGATTGTTGCATGTCATCAGTGGAAGACTGCCAACAAAAGGATTCGTTTTGTTTTTTTTTTCCTTAAAGCGAGTGAAAACTTTTAATTTAGGTTTTGACATGTTCTGCTGATATATGTTGGAGCAAAGATTAGAACTTGCCTGCTGTCATCTGTTGCAGATTTTACTAAAATGTTAACCATTGAAGGTTCAGTCTAATGTGATTTGTTTTGTTCAAGAACCACATATTTGTTACAACTAAAAAGTATGTGCTACAGAGCACTTCAGAGTCTGGTTCACAAGATGAAAGAAAGAATTGCCCCAGGCAAGCTGAGATCTTGCTCTTTTGTGTGGTGTTTTGTTATTCAAGAACACCCTGGATTTTTATTTTTAAAAGCACACCAGAAAAGTGGAATTCAAATTTAGATCTTTGATTCCCAAAACTAATCTCTTTCCACTGTGCCTACCTGCTTTGTCTTATAAACTCCTTAGACAGAGCTGTGTGTACTCTTCATTTTAAATTGCTCACTGAAAGAGTGTTCATTTAAGTTCTGCAGGTACAGAGTATGCTAAGTGGGCAGCCTTCTCCTGGAGAGAAATGCCAGAGGAGGAACAGACATTGTTTTGCCTTCAAAGATTAATTTACTAAATATTAAGCTCTCACCTGGGACCAGGTTCAGTGCTAGGACTTTCCATATACTCAGTCTACATCCTTGTGAGAGAGGGCTTCTTGTTTTATCTGGGAGAAGAGAACCACTTAAACAACTGTTGAGTGGGTGTTCTGGGTACCAGGCAGGTGCTAGGCAGTGGGCTAAGGCGTCCCAGTAGAGACGTGTGAATAGTTCAGTCCAAGGCAGCAGTGGTGGTGATAGGTCCCAGGTGGGTCAGGAAAGGAGGGGCCATGGGATTCGGGAACCCACTGGCTGTGGTGAGCAGGTGATGCTGACATGGTGATCTGGGCTCGCCTTCCTCCAGGGGCAGCACTGGAAGAGTTGTTGGTTGGAAAGGGAGGTGATGAGTTCAGTTTGGGACAAGTTGAATCTTCTGGGTCCTAGGACATCTGGGCAGATAGATCCTCCAGGAGAGCAGTTAGGCACGTGGTCCGAGATTCAGGGATGCGCTCTGACATGGGGCTGAAGATCCGAATGTGGAAATCATTAGCTATGCGAATGGTGAGGTCACAGTGGGAGAGGATGCAGGGAGAATCACGCAGGGCAGAAGGCTTCAGAACATCAGCTTTTAAGGGCACAGCCAAGGAAGAGCCCAAAAATGGTGACTGGGAAGAAGCAGCAAGAGGTGGATGGAGACTCGAGCGATCCCCGGGAGGGAGGGGTGTCCTGGGAATCGCACGAGGAGAGCCGTCTTTGGGTCCCAGACCTAGTCTTGTGTTTCTTTCTCATAACTGTGCAGCAACTACTTTTTCCTCTGAGCTTCTTGGTGAGAGGACAACCGGACACATAAACAGGAGGAGAAAAGAACTGAATGGGATGATACTTTGGTAGTTTTCAGTGTCTGGCTTTTGTCCCAATGGAGGAAGGATCAGACCTGTTCTTTGGGGTCCAGAAAGCAGTGTGAACCAGAGAGTGGAATTCATAGGGTTGGTGAGAGCAGTATAATAATATCAGAGAGAGCAAATGAGCAATGGAAAGGGCTTCCAGCATGGCGAGGAGCTCCCTGTCACCAGAGCTAGCAATCAGGTCAGGGATCTTCTGGAAAGGAATCCTGCCCTGTGGGTGAATTTGGTTAGATGACCTCTGGGTCACTTAAGCATCACAGGAAATTATAAAGAGCTAAAAGAAGATAGGCTTTGAAGTCAGACAGCCTGGGTTCAAATCGTGACCCAGATACTTACGAGCTGTGTGACCTGAGGGAGAGTACTTCACTTCTCTGAGTTTCAGGTACTCATCTGTAACACAGGGATAGTAATCAGCTAGTTGCCCACTGTGCTTTAGCAAGGGGTTATGGAAAAGTGTCTGGCACATAATAGGTGCTCATCAAATACAGGCAGCTGTTAAGGACTACAGTGGGTAAGAGTTGCTGAGCGAACAACATGCTTAATTGTAGGTATCACCATTTATGGAGAGGAGTGACTTAGAGGAACAAGTACATGTATGGAGCAGACAAGTTTAAAATTTAACTTATGTGTTTTAAATCTTCCTGGGATTTAACTTCAGCATGAAAGGCTTACCATCTGCCCCGATGTCGTGGCCCTCTGTGACCCTATGCTGGGGCCACTTATGACCCTGGTAGATGAGCCAGCTGGGTAAAGTTCCTAGAGTCATGTATGCCCCAGCCCTGTGCCAAGGCCAGTGAGCTGGGGGGAGTGAAGACAGGAGCCCTGCTGACCCTGGCTAGTAATTCCTTCTCCTCCTTTCTGGATGGCCTTAGCAGGACATTTCTTCCCATGTGCCCACCTGGAGGGCCTCGATCATCCACTGTTACCCTGAAGCACAGAGAAGAAAGAGACTGGGAATTCCCTGTGGCTGGCTGGTGGGCACATAGCTGGAAGGACTTGTGGAGGTTTTCTAGTCAAGTCCCTATGTTTTACAGCAAAGTCACCTCCCAGAGGAAGTGACTGGTCATCCAGAGAGTTAGTTATAGAGCCAGGCCTCGAACCAATGACTCCTGATTTCTTCCTGCTGTACCACAGCAGGGCACTCCTCCTTTTGTTGTCTTGGCTGGATGCAGGCCGTGAAACTTGAGAATTTTGTCTGCTTTGGATTTTATAAAAACAAAGATCATAGGCCAGAGAATGCAATGTGTATGTCTCATCTGTGGTGTGCCTGTTTTTAATGCAAACATAAAACATCACAGGATTTTCATACAGATGAAAAACTTGAAACTTGTATAGTGATTAGTTTGATTTGGGAATTTATCACAGCATTGTCTTGGTATAGACAAGGTCTCAAAAGAAAGGGAACTACTTTGGGAGTTACATTGACCCGCTCACCATTGTTCATATGCCTTTTAGTTCAGTTGAGGAGGTTATAGCAACTGCATCATTTTTCTCTTATCCCTGAAGATAATTAGGTGATAGGAACAGGGCTGGAGTGTCATGCAGACCTGACTTGAAATTCTGGCTCTGCTATTTAATAGCTCTATGTCTTAGGCAAGTCACTTCACTTCTTTGATCCTCGGTTTCTGCTTCAATATAATTTTATGGGGATTAACTATTAATGTTAGTAAAGAATTTGGCATGGGGCCTGACACATAGTAGGTGCTCACCCAGTATTTTTTGAATGGATGAATGCAATTAGCTGATATCATCGTAGCTGGAAAGGAGGAGGAGATAACGATGCCAAAATAGTGCTACTTTTCTTTTCCCTGGAAACAAAAGAATCAAGAACTCAGAATTAGTGAAGCTTGTCTCTTCAGAGGCTACATATATTTCTGTTTATACTAAAATTGATTATTTGGTCTTCAGCTTGGAGTAGTTACAAAGGCAGGTTAACTAGAGAGAGTTTTCCTCACCCTTCTGTCCTCTGCTAGTTTCTTCTATGGTTTCCTGTATCTCAAAGCCAGAAGCATCCTCCAAGCCACATTAAAATGCTGCATGGAGTTATTTGCTATCTTGGATGATCCACACCACCATTCACCTTCATTAATGGGGCCAGTCAGGAGTTACAGCTTCTTGTCACCCTCTGTTCAGTCTCCTCCTCACACCTCTCCATCTTGCTGTCCACTGCCACATTAATCTTCCTAAAACATCTCTTCTATCATGTCTCCATCTGTGTCAGATACCTGCAGTGGTTCTCTTTGCCCTGGGATAAAAGCCACGCACATAACCTATGGGGTACCTCAGAGCCACTGTTCATCAAACACCTACGACAAGAAAGTGACTGTGCTTGGTTTTGTTTTTGTTTTTGTTTTTTATGATTTATGTTACTTTTATTTATTTATTTATTTATTTATTTTTGAGAGGGCATCTCTCATATTTATTGATCAAATGGTTGTTAACAACAATAAAATTCTGTATAGGGGACTCAATGCACAATCATTAATCCACCCCAAGCCTAATTCTCGTCAGTCTCCAATCTTCTGAAGCATAACAAACAAGTTCTTACATGGTGAACAAATTCTTACATAGTGAATAAGTTCTTACATGGTGAACAGTACAAGGGCAGTCATCACAGAAACTTTCGGTTTTGATCACGCATTATGAACTATAAACAATCAGGTCAAATATGAATATTCATTTGATTTTTATACTTGATTTATATGTGAATCCCACATTTCTCCCTTATTATTATTATTATTTTTTTTTTAATAAAATGCTGAGGTGGTAGGTAGATGCAAGATAAAGGTAGAAAACATAGTTTAGTGTTGTAAGAGAGCAAATGTAGATGATCAGGTGTGTGCCTGTAGACTAAGTGTTAATCCACTGTGCTTGGTTCTTTACATGCAATATCTTTTGAAAAACAGTTGATTATCCCCACTTTACAAATAATGAAACTGAGTCTCAGACAGGCTAAGTAGCTTGCCCAGATTCCCACAGTTAATACGTAGCAGAGCCAGGATTCCAAACAAGGACCACCTCAAAAGACTGGGCTGCTTTTATTAGCTACTGGGCCTCCTTCTCCCAACCATTTCTTCCACTTTTTATGATGACTATGATTATTCAGGGTTCTTCTGTGGATGAGATAGGGATGTGAGGCATCACCCTCAATTTGGGATTAGGATTAGGAAGGTCCAGAGACTAGAGGTTTGCCCCACATAAGGAAGCATCTCTCAGGAAGTCAAATCCTGCATTCTGGTTGGGGTTCTTGGTACGTAGTGGGTTTAAGGGCCCAAAGGACAAGGGCCACTTAGCATAGTGCTCAACCCAGATCAGAGCTCAGGAAATGTACACTGACTGCAGAGAAGGATGAGTGGAGCCCCAGGTCTTCCTGGACCCTCATCCAGGGAGCACAGGTCAGGGAGAAGGCTGATGAGCTTTAGGATGGAGCCAGGAGGTAGTTAGCCTCAGAAGAGCCTCCAGATCCCCCTGGCCAAATGTCAAGGCCCCTAGGTCAGGAGGCATGTGGTCAGAGGGACTGTCTGCTTCTGCTCCTTTCTGGAACTCATTCCCGTCACCTCAGCCCTTCCTGTACTGCTCAGCTTATCTTTTCAAAGAACCCATTCGAGCCCTGAGGCCTGGCTACAACCTGTTCCTGTGGTGCCTGGTGATGGTGTCCAGGGACTTGCTGAGGACACAGGTATATGGCAGGAGGGCAGGTGTGAAGCGGTCGGTCTTCTGCTTGAACGTCAGACTGGGGAATTTGAATGTCCTTGTATCTATAGCCATCATTCATTCAGTCAGCATTTATTCTGTCTCTACCATGTTTCAGGAATGTGTATAGAGAGAAGAGAGCATGGGTTGGGAGGCAGAGAGACCTCCGTCACATCTGTCTCTGCACCTTCCCATCTGGGTGGCTTTAGGCCTTCTTGAGTCTCATTTCTTCTCCTGTGGGAAAAAAAATGTGGCTAACAATACTTAATTGCAGGGTTGTTGTGAAGTGTATTAATATATGAAGAAGAGCCTTATAATAGCATCTGATAGGTAGTAGATATTCTACAAATGGTAGCCTACTTTTTAATTTAAGTATAATTCACATAACACTGGGGAAGGGAGCCCTCAAAATTCACCATATTAACTATTTTAGGGTATGTCATTCTTAGTATATTCAGTCATTCTTAGTATATTCACAATGTGGAACCGTCTTCACTAATTCCAGAACATTCTCATCACCCAAAAAGAAATCCCTGTGACCTGTTAAGCAGTCATTTCTCATTGCTCCCACCCCCCCATCAGCAAACCTGAATCTGCAAACATTAATCTACATAAGAAACATTTTCATAATGTCTGATGACTTTGAGCAGCTTTGCCTATTCTGGACGTGTCATATAAATGGAATCATATAATATGTGGCCTTTTTGTGGCTCCTTTCACTGAGCATGTTTTTGCTATTAATCCATGTTGTAACATATCTCAGTACTTCATTTCTTTTTATAGTTCAATGATATTCCCTTTCCATGGATATACTGAAATTTTTGCTTATTAGTTCATCAGTTGATGGACAATTGGGTTGTTTCCACCTTTTGACTATTATGAATAATATTGCTGTGTACATTTCTGCACAAGTGTTGGTAGACATGTTTTCATTTCTTTTGGATATATACCTAGGAGTGGAACTTCTGGGTCATATGATAATTTTATGTTTAACGTTCTGAGGAACCGCCAAACTGTTGTCCACAGTGGTGGCCCCATTTTACGTTCCTGCCAGCAATGTTTGAGGGTTCCCGTTTCTCCACATCCTCCCAACACATATTTTTCTTCTCTTTTCTTTTCTTAATTACAACCATCTAGTGAGTATGAAGTGGTTATTTCATTGTATTTTTGAATTTCATTTCCCTGTCTGATGACTTTGAGCAGCTTTTCATAAGCTTATTGTTGTAGCTTCTCTTCATTATTCTTTCATAAAATATTTTTGTTTGAGGGGTCCCTGTTGAATGGCCAGGCCTGTGATATGAGCCCCGCCCTGAGGCTACTCAACTCCACTGGGGAAGGGAGCCCTCAAAGCAGATGATTGCAACACAGAAGAAAGTGAGCTGCTGAGGACTGTGCAGTGTGATGGGACCTTTGAGGAAGGAAGAGGAGATGAGTGGAGGCTGAGTGGAGTTTGTCAGGCAGACAAAAAAGGACAGGGGCCCTCCAGTTAGATGGGAGAGGATGGAGCCTTGGGTAGCTGGTGGGGCGGGGCCTCCTGTCACTAGGTGGGGAGCGCAGGGTTCCCAAATGCCGTCCTTCCAAGTCCAGCCGCTGGCCAGTCAGTCCAGGCTCCACCTCGAGAAGCAAGCTTGCGGCAGGCCCTCAGCGAGCAGCGGGCTCTGCTGGGCTTTGTTCCCCACCGTCTGTCCAGGCTCTGTTGCTTTCAAGGCACATTACTCTGCTGATTTGATGCCTGCTTGAGGTAGATGCTACATCTCCATTTCCACAGAACAATAAAAACAATGCTGACAAAGCAGCTCACCTACAAGTGGTACAACTGTACTTGGAATCCAAGTTGTCTGACTCCCTAGTTTTTTCGACATCTGTAGGCCGAACCTCAGCTCTTCTTACCTTGGCATTCAAGGCCATTTGTCCTCTAAGCCCAAATGCCTTTAACTTCCTTTCATACCACTTTGTCCTACCTGTAACTGAACCATCTTTTATAACCACTCCAGTGTAAATATTTTCTCAGCCTTCCTCTTTTGGCCTTTGTTCTTTACTCTTTTTGTGTGGTCCTTGGATGGCTGTCCAAGTGCCATTCACTCTGCTTAAGTTTTTAACATACAGAATTGATCATATTCACAGTATCCTGGCAATGTGAGTGAAAGTTATTTACTTCAAGTCATAAATTTGGAAATAGGATCAGAGAAGTATAGTAACTTACCCAACATCACCCAGGACATAAGGAGTCTATCTTAACTGCTGCCTGCTCTCAAAGGCCTGCCATGGTTACACTAACTGCAGTGATCTCCTTTGTTGCTGAGACCGTATTGCAGTTACTTTCCCCTTAATTCAAACTCAGTATATGAGACCTTGGGTTATCTTTTTGGTGGGTTCTTATCTCGTGTCCCCCAAGTGGCTGCTCAATCTCTGTGTCTCCAGGGCCCAGACTAGATTTTATAGGTGTAACTTCTCAGTACATGTTAGGCTGAGGCATAGTACACAAGACTCCAGACCCTGGTTGTACAGTCTAGGTTCTCGTACTGTTCACACTGTAACACTGACTTCTGTGACCCTGCACAGTGGCGAGCTCTCCAGAATGGAAACCCTGCCTATCGTGCTCCTGTGTCCCTGGGCCTCATGAGTGGTTGGACGCATGGACTTTGTCATTTGGAATCTCAGTTTCCTCATCTGTATTTTGAAATCATTGAATGAGATGGTCTGAGGATCATTCTTAGTTCCCACATCACCTAGTTCCTGGGACTCTGAATGATTGCTTCTCACACACCAGCAGGACCCTAAGCTACAGGTTCAGTTCAGGGCAGCGGAACATTGTTTGCCATTTCTAATCCAGTGGCTGCTTCTCAATCTTTGCCCTTGAATTTGTCAGACTGAAGATTAGCCCCGAAGCTTTGCCCCAACACATTCAAAGAGTCCCGCTTACCCCCTATATGTCTCTCTGTTACTCTTTCTGTTTTTTTCACAAGTGAAAACACCCACCTTATAAAGGATAACTTCATTTAGAGCACTTTCTTTAGCTATTACATTTTAGCAGCTTTTTGACTTAAGAGTCAACCATGATTTGTAGGAGGGAGCTTTTGCTCTTTTAGAAAGACCACAGTCCCCACATTGTTTATGCCTTAGCCATTGGATGTGTTTTAGAGGCACAAAGAGAACAAGAACAAGCCTTTCTTGGGAAAATAAAACCTGAGGATTGCTCCTCCAGGAAGCGGAAAAGGCCATTTTCAACTCTGATCAGGAGGGGATCGTTGTCAAAGACTGTTGTCTTTTTTTCCTGGGAAGTTCCCTTGCACTCCATCCCCTTCTTAAGTCATCCCTTTGGTTTTTAAATTATATCTGTATTCACTTTATCCTTAGGGAAATAAAATGATTCTGAGCACGTTGATGGTAGCAGTTCCACATCCTGCTCGCTGAGTGCCTAGTGTGTGCCAGGCACTGTGCAGCGACTTGCAGCAGTCATCAGTTATCAGTGTCATCCCCACCACTCCGTTACAGAGGAGGCACCTGCGTTCAGTGAGACTGGGGCCTTGCCCCTCCTTACTTGTCATGTAGGAGCTGGGGCTCCGTCCATTCCGAAGACCATTTGGGAAGATTTGGCATTTGACTACTTCCTGGAATAGTTATGCACGTATAAGCTTCCTTCTCAGCTTAACTAACAAGTTGTGAGGAGAGAAGCCTGGCCTGGGGGAAGTGTGAGAAAATGTTTAACACACACATACATGTGCACACACAGTCACACTCACACATAAAGACCTTCAGAGACTAGATTTAACCAGCTACCGGCCGTGTGCCACATCCAGTATTGGGCAACATGCTGGCAACTGCACTTAGGATATAGCTGTGGGAACCTTTGAGGAGTATAAGAAATAATAATTCCTAGAGTCTTGGTTCAAGCCCAGAAAATAAAACTCCAGGGTATTCACCACAAGTGGTCAGTTCCAGAGCAGGTTCAAGTTTATGGAGCTCTCATGAGTTTTTACTCTTGACATCTACAGTGAGAGACAGATCTGGGAAACAAAGTTTGAGATCTGCAGGAGAAAAAAATTAATGCACTTTTAGATTATCTGAAGTTGAACTTAAAGAATGAGAAGGTGGGAGAAATAATACCCCTCTGTTGTTGTGTAGCACTTTACAGTTGCCCCGCATTTCAGTGTGTGTTATGATCACACCCAGGAGGCCCAGGGTGAAATGCCAGGGACCTGTTCCCCACTCCTGGCTCTTCCCCAGACCCAGGTTTTGGGCAAATCCCTTGCATTCTCTGGCTTTGAGTTCCCTCATCTGTGAAATGAGAGAGTTGGACCAGGTGGTTGCTGAGGCCCCTCAGCCTCAAATATCATTCTGAGATCTGATACCAGTGAAAAGACAATAAATGCTACTCATTGCTCTTCCTCTATGTGTCTTAACTCAGCCGGTCCCGTGTCTGGGCTTTGGAAAGCTCCAGTTCAGGCTTTACCTCCATAAGATCTATCATCCCTTTCATACTTACTAGGACCTGACCTAGCATTTCCTGGGGAGTCACTTTGCTTAGAAAGATCTCAGTTGTTAAAGGATCCATGTGCTAGTTTAGTCTAGATAGCAATCTCAGTGCCATTCCAGTGATTCTAGATTTTCACAAAAGATTATAGAATTTCACAAAAGGCTACCCTTTAAGATGTACTTAGACAAACCCCTAAGCAAATTCATTGGATACAATTTCAACACGTTGTATGGCAGCGCTTTTAGCATATGCCCTATATTCCAGAGTTCGATCTGCACTGTTTTATTTAGGGGCCCCACATGCAGAAGAGAACAGGACTTGAGTTTGTCTGCTTTTCCTTTTTAACTGGTCTGGCCTCCGTCATTGTCTAGCATTTGAAGTTACGGGCATTTTGAGCATTTTGACTCATAACGAACCTTGTTCTCTTGATATACATTTTAGAAGACAAATCCGACCTTGAAAACAGTGTGATGCAGAAGAAAATAAAAATCCCCAAACTTTCTCTCAATCATGTAGAAGAAGATGGGGAGGTTAAAGATTATGGGGAAGAAGATTTACAGCTTAGACACATCAAGGTAACACAATTTTCCTTTTTTTGGAAGTGTGTGGGAACATTTTCAGATTTCAGATAGCTTAAGAATTCCAGGCTTGCCTCCACTCCTCATATAAATGTCCTCCAGTGTCACAGGTCATGATTTTTTCAGGGTGGGAGAGTCTTGGGACAGCTGGGATGTGTTTGCCTTGCTGGCCAACTTTCCTGGGAGCCCTACTGGTGCCATGGTGCACTGTCCCGTCTGCACCTTCTATGCAGCATCATTGCGCTGCTGGGGGTTTGGAACAGTGTGTTTCTCTCTGGCCTACAGCTCTGGAGAGTCAGTGCTGAGCTCCAGGAACATTAAGTGGCTGTTCTTGGGCAGCATTTCAGAGCCAGTCACCATCAGATTGTCCCAAACCAAGGGTAGACTCACTAGGAAATGGGTGAGCTAGGTTCACAGAAGGGGCTTTATGGGGCTGTAGGTTAGAAGGAAACTTCTGCAGGAGGTTGCATTTCCTCTGATGTGCACCCCACTTGGTTTCCTCCTGCCCTTACTTGTAAACCTGAATATTTTATTCAGCAAGACTTTTTTTTTTTTCTGTATAATGTGTACCCCAGAGGAAGGAAGGAGTAAGAAGAGTGCCTTATGCATTGACCATGGGCTGATTTTGGATACAAGGTCAAGGACATTCCCAAGGCAGGGCACAAAAGATGCAGTTGAGTTCAGTTCATGCATTTGTTGTACCCCTGGCGTGAGCCTGGCCCTTTGTTGATTCCTGGGGTCATGGGAATTGGGCAGACGTGGTCACTGCCCCTGGTAATCTCACAGTATACTGATGCAGACAGGTATCTAAAGGGATCATTACAATTTTAGTGGATAAGCTCATTTGGACTAGGAGCACCTTATCCTGGGATAGGATTTTGTCATGTCACTCACTCTCAGTCATTTTTTTTTTTTCATTAAATTTCCAGAAACTTACGAGAATGAGAGGTTAAAGCAGGTTTGACCTGACACAGTTAAGTTGTCTGGAATCTTGTGTCCTCAATTGCCTGCACCTCCCACATGCCCCCAATCAGGAGAGATCCTGACCCTCCTGCCCTGGGAGAAGAATTCAACTGGTCCTGTAAATCTCACTCCCCCTCCGTGGAAGCTTTATCCACTTGAGCTGGAATTTCCTCAGGCAGCTGAAACCCTGCCCCCTGGGTCATACTGCATAATTCTCTTCTCAGTGAACTGTCCTCTCTATATCCACTGTCTTGATGAGCTTCATCTGGGCCAGAGTCCAAGGGCAGGCTGGCAGATATGGGGAAAGGAGCCTAGTGCCGAACTTGGGCTCCAAGTTATGGGTCTGGCTCAGTCTGTAGCTTACTATGTGAGCCTGAGTATAGTCCTTCCCCTCTCTGAACCTCAATTTCCTCACCTGTATAATGAGAGAGTTAAACTGATAGAACCTTTCAACATTGGCATTCTTTGAACTTTCCAGTTAAGCAAACATTTATCAAGCCCCTGCCAAGTGGCTGTTCTGAGTAGGCAGTGAAGAAACAGAAAATAAGATATGTCTCCTGCCCTAGGCTAGAGCAGATTAGAGTTCTTAGCATCCTTCCCAACAAAGCATTCGTGAGGAAAGGGTTACTTGGTAGAATTTTTTTTTTTTGGCTTTTATGTTTTTGTTGTTGAAGAGATTTGAGTGATGACTCCCCTGGGATGGCTTGGGCTGGCCTGATTTTCACTGATTCTCTGCAAATATAATTGAACATCCCCTGTGAGCAGGTCACTGCCTAGGCCCTATAGGTGGGGTGTAGGCTGGGGAGCTGGGGAGTGTGGTCATGGTATAGCCGTTCCCAAGAGGGAGAGTGACGGAACGGCAACAGTGCTGGCCTGGAAACCATGTCCTGGGTCTGCTGCCAAAATGCCTGTGTGATTCGGGGCAAGACCCTTCCCCTCTCGGGACCTCCGTTTTCCCCATTTGTAAAATGAAGGGCTTTGAGTAAGTGTTTGCACAGGTTTCTCCAAGCACTGATGTTCTGTGGTTCTGTGATTCTAGGATTGTCTGGGGAAATATTGAGCTGCAGTCCAAGAAAGCCCCAGCTGCCCTTGCCTGAACTGATTCTCGTTGTCCTACACAGAGACCTGAGGGGCGGAAGCCGAGTGAAGTGGCGCACAAGAGCATCGAGGCAGTAGTAGCCCGGCTGGAGAAGCAGAACGGCCTGAGCCTGGGCCACAGCACGTGTCCGGAAGAGGTCTTCGTGGAGGCCTCACCGGGCACAGAGGACATGGACAGTCTGGAGGATGCTGTTGTGCCCCGGGCTCTGTATGAGGAGCTGCTGCGCAACTACCAGCAGCAGCAGGAGGAGATGCGCCACCTCCAGCAGGAGCTGGAGCGGACTCGGAGGCAGCTGGTCCAGCAGGCCAAGAAGCTCAAGGAGTACGGGGCACTCGTGTCCGAAATGAAGGAGCTGCGTGACCTCAACCGGAGGCTCCAGGATGTGCTGCTCCTGAGGCTTGGCAGTGGTGAGTGTCCCAGCATGCCAGCTACCCTGCACAGGAGTGGGACACTTAGTGCAGCAGCTCTTCCCAGAGAGCACAGGGGAAGCAGGCCGAGTGCCCCTGAGGCAAGCGGAGGCCAGAGGCCTGGCTTAGCCATCACCCCAGGTAAAGCCGCTCCCCTCCCACAGGGAAGCCGGTAGGAGTTTAGGAAAGCAGCAGCCTTGCCATCAGGAATCCAGTGGGAGACACGAAGAATTGTAGCTCAGAGAACCGGAGCTGGCAGAGCATCTGCCACCACTCATTTACGTGTTTCTGCAGCAAGAGGCAGTAGCAGGGCTTATAGGAAACCACCACGGAGTTTGCCGGATAGTACAGAGGAGTCATGAGCCTGAAAAAGTATATTACTTTAAGTCAGAAATGGATCAATGCCATGGGAGGGATGTGGATAAAATGATAGGAGATTTCAAAGGATGGAGAGAGGTTGTTTGTAACTGAGGGAAACTTCAGGAAGGAGGTGGGCCTTGAACTAGGCCTTGAAGAGTGGATAGTCTTTCAAGGCTCAAGAGGAGGCAGAGGGCAGCAGTCTCTGAGTTTGGGAAAACTCCTGGGACATGCTAATAGGAGATTACTGAGCATGTAGTTTGAGGACAGGTGATTGAAGGCCTTGGAAACCATACCAGACTGGGATGTCTGGACTTGTTTTTTTAAGAATGAGAAACATTAAAAACTTTTGAGCAGAGGAGCACATGACCTTAGGAAGATTAATATAAAGATACATAAAACTCCTTTGGTTGCTGCTAGAAGAATTTAATAGGCTCTTATACTGCAACCAATATTAATAAACCAGGTTTTTAGGTTTTCTCATTTAACGTGGTTTAGAAGCAGGAATCAGAGGAAATTGAAAAAGCAGCAGCTCTGACAGCAGGGAGAAAGACTGCTTACCAGAGAGGAGAAGACAGAAACGCTCTTTCAGAACACAACAATCTAAAATTGTAAATGATGGAGGCCAGCTAGTATTGAGGAAATCAGTATAACCCAAGTTATAGCCTCCACAGTCAGTAACTCTGCGTCAGTGTTCTCTGCTTCAAAAAGGGAGTAATCTAGTTTAGAGACACAAATTCTCCCAAAGTTTAAATCAAATACACTTTTGTACTCAGGAAGGTTTGTGTTATCTAGATAATAGATGTACATGGAAAGTCTCATTCCTCTGGTGTTTAGATGAATGTGCTCTTACCCTCTTTACTTACATTTATAGATGCCTTTTACTGCTTAAGGTATGTCCCCAAGGTGGTGTCTCCATAGATCTTCTGGATGGCCCAGGGAGTCAGCTGAGAGGCCTTGTCACAGAGAAGGAAACTGAGGTTGGCATTTACCCAGAGCCACTTGGGGAGGCAGAGGTGGTACTTGCCTCAAACCAAGTCCTCTGCTTCCTAGGCAGGTAATTTCCCCTCCTCAATCCGGCCTTGGCCATTCTCCCAAATCATAGCCTGTAGAGGCATACGGTGACACTGAAAGTCACGAGTGGTGTGCAACTTGAAAGGTTATTAAAATTCTTTATCCAAAAAAAATGGCAAAGAAAAACCCTAATCATAGAAATGTGTGAAAGTTGTGTTGGTCTTGGAGTGGGGGTAGGGATGAGAGATGCTCTCCAGTGGTGAGAGATTTGGAATTTCAGAGAGAAAAAGAAAGTGTCTCCTGGTCTTCAAATGCATAATTTTTATTTTCGTTTCAATCAGTATGCTACACCTTTTGTAAAGTTCTTCGGGGAAAAAGCACACTAACAAGAAAAACTCTCCATAGTGTTTTTTGGACTCCCAGGGAAACTTTGTATCTTCGTGACCAGAGTTTATACCCCAGAAACCACTTCTAAATTTCTGGCACGATAAGACTGTGCATTTTGCATCAGTATGTGCCTCTTCAGTCTTAAAACACTTATACAGATGTGACTCCCACCACAGTTTCAGTGTCTCGATCTTTCCAGGCCCTCCCCCACCACAGGCCTTGAATGCCATCATGAGGGCCAGTGACTGGCTCTTCCCTATCTGAGTCACCATTGTCTTCACAGTGGGATGGATTGAATATCAGTCAGCTCAAGCCACAAGTGTTCTTTGATTATGTACCATGTGCAGTGCCCTGTGCCCTGCAGGCTATGGGCATCCCGGAAAATCACCTACCCTGTCCCTGACCTCTAAGAGCTTCAAGTCCATTGACTTGCCCTTGTTAATCAGAGAACAGTATGCGCCAACTTCTAAGACAAATTCACGAAAATATAATAAAAGAGTCTCTACCCTAAGGGGAGATGGTATATTTTCATGGATATAGTCTAGTCCAGTCTAGTCTTTATAACCAGGCCAGACTGGATTCAAACCCAGCTTCTCCACTTCCCAGCTCTGTGGCTTTGGAGCCTTTTTTCTTCCCTTCCTTCTTGCTTTTCTTCCTTGTTCCCTTTCCTTCTTTCTTTTATTCCAATAGTACAGCTGACCCTTACATGGGCGTTAGGGGTGCTGACCCCCCTATACAATCAAATATTTGCATTTAACTTTTGACTTCCCCAAAACTTCACTACTGGCAGCCTACTGTTGCCTTACCGATGAACAGTTGATAAACACATATTTTGTATATGTATTATGTACTGTAGTCTTATAATAAGATAAGCTAGAGAAAAGAAAATGTTATTAAGAAACTCTCAAGGAAGAGAAAAACATTTACAGCTGTACGGTATTTATTAAAAGAGATCCATGCTTAAGTAGACCCATGCAGTTCACACCTGTGTAATTCAAGGGTCAACTATATTTACTGGTCTCCTGCTATGTGTCAGGCATTTTGCTTAGTGATAAGAGTTTGGTATATTTAAGGTACAGCTTTGCCTTCTACCCTTGAGGAGCTCAAAGTTTAATGAGGAGATGGCCACACAATTGGTGGTAGCACAGTGCATAAATGCCACCACAGGGACAAAAGCATGTGGGGCTGTGGAACAGCAGAGCAGGGGCACCCACCATATATGGGGGGATCAGGGAAGAAAGTTTGCCTGAAGGAAATGACTTCTAAGCTGGAGCCTGAAGGATACCCAGGCATGAGTGAGTGGTTGGGAAGAGTGAGGAGCAATCTAGGCATAGAGCACCTCTGAGCTTGGTGTTCTCATCTGTACACTGGAAATAATAGTGTCCTCTTCACAGCCTTGTGATACACAGCATAGTGCCTGGTGTCCTGTTGATGCCCAGTTACGGTTAGCTCCTTTTCTACACCATTTAGAGGAGGGGCTAAGACAAGGTCTGGTTTGTTTTTAACGCCGGTTCCCCTAACCAGTAATTGGCTGAATGATCCTGGGCAGGTGAACCAACTTCTCTGCCTCTGCCTCTCAGGGTCTTCTACTATAAAAGATAAAATGCGTTTTATACACAAACACACACACGTGCATATACAGTTCAGCCAGTCAGCTACCATTGACCGTATGACTTCCTGAGCCTCAGAACTTGGGAGATACCAAGAAGACTAGGACACTGGAATTTGGGCAGAGGGTAGCAGTGATGGAGGCAAACATGTAAGCAGGAAGTTGAAGTGAGTTCTGGGGGGCATTTGAAGGTAGAGTCTGGGAAGACACCCCCCTGCTGTAACAGCTGCTGATCTGTACACACCACCAAAAATCCTGTAATAAGGCAGAGAAGAGCCAGAAAGTGACTGAGAGGCCCTCTTGGAAGCTTGGCCTCACCCAGTCTGGCAGGAGCACGCCCTGGCCTGGGACTGCTGGGTGGCCCGGGCTGCAGCGCCCTTGGCCCCCGGGAAGCTGAACAGCTCCATCATCATGAAGCGGCGGGAAGTTAGTGTTGAGCTCCAGTGTTGCTGCTGGAGGCCTGTCCTTGGTATTTTCTCCCACCCACTCGCCCACGGGCCCAGTTTGAAGGCCTGTGTCCAGTTTCAGTGTTGGATCATCCACACCATAACAGGCAGGTTCAGAGACAAGGGAGGACAGGGATGCCCCGTTTTAAAAGGAAGGCTCCTTGCCTGGAAGAACCAGTGCTGAGCCTTGCAGATGGCAGATGGGAGGGGCCAGAGAGCAGGACCCTGGCCTCTTCAGCCTTCTGGGCACTGGGAGTGGCGAGCAGGCCCCCTAGCAGCTCGGGGTTGTGATGGTGCATCTGGTGGAGGTTGGGGCAGCAGGGCAGGGGACATCAGCAATATGGTATAGAGTGTTTGAGGGACTTCACTGGGTGGCTTGCTTCTTCATTTGTGCATTTTTTCATTCATCGTTCATTCATTCCACAAATAAACACAAGACGGATTTAATAATTAAGATTCTCTAGAGGTTATAGGCTGTTGCCCTTATGTTGCTGATGAGGAAATGAGCTCAGCAGTGTCTCAGGCTTATTCCCAGGGGTCTCCTGCACCTGGTCCTGTGTGCCTCTCTCTGGGCCCTTGCCGACATGGCCTCTCTAGCCTTTGGATTCATTGTCACTGATGTGGGGGTAACCCCCCTGCCGTCCTTCCCCTTTCCCCCAAAGGACATCTTCTGTCTTAAAGAGAACTTTACTTTTCTGTGATCCAGGCATGGGAAAGAGCCTTATTCTCCTACCCTGAGAGTCCTTACCTCAGGGCCTCTGTGACAGTGTCAAAATTAAATGAGGAAGTATATATAAAGAATATAACCCTGTGACCAGAATATTGTAAGTTTCCATAAATTTCAATAAATGCCAGTCTCTTTTTCCTTTTCTGCCCTTTCTTACCTACCCTCCCCCAAAGAAGTAAGTGCTGAGAACTAATAAGCATGATGATATTCTAATGTATAAAGTACAGATTTATTTGTGTATATATCCATTCATTTATTCTTTCATTCCTTCAACAAACTTTTATTGAGGGCATGCTTTTTTGTGCCAGAACTGTGTTAGGTACTGGGAATATAGAAGTGAACAAGACAGTCCATTTTTTTAAACATTCACAAGCTACTTAGGGTAGTTTTTAAACTGGGGATTGGCAGACTGAGAAGATTCCAGGGGGGCAGGGCAGCAGGACAATGTCAAACCAGTTGCAAAGGTAGCTATGGCCAGGAACAAGGAGTAACCTAATAACCTCGAGGGTCTTTTTCATTTTCCCCTCAGCTAGATTCCTGGTTCTGTGAGGTCAAAGACAAAGGCTTAGGACATCCTCAGTTTTTAGTACTGTAAGTATCTCTTAGATAGTTAAATTCGTTTTGGTGTGATTCAGGTTATGTTCGTTCAGCTCAGGCTCAGAGGGACTTTGAGAGGAGTAAACCCTGCCCTCCAACTGCACAGAGTCCAGTGGGCAGCACAGAACTGTACACAGCAAGACCGGGAGAACAACGCAAGTGCTGCAATGCAAGAGGAGACATATGATGGTTGTAGATTGTGGGCTTTGTCAGGGAATGGGGGTGGAAATGACAACTTCTGGCCAGAGAGGGCATAGGTAATAAGAATGGTAACAGTAATTTGAATGTGCATGACACTTGACAGGTTTCAAAGCACCTTCACATTTGTATCTCATTGGACTATTCTGGTGCCCTTATCAGAGGCCAGGTAAAGATTATTATCTCCATTTGAGACAGAGAATACAAAAAGAAGAGGTACCATCTCTGTTGGCCAGATCGCAAGCTGGTTGAAATTTTTGAAGGAGAAAGCCTCTGTGGCCTGCCAATCTGTCTTGGCTCTTTAGAGCTGGGTTTCTGTCACCTCTGTTCCCCTCTGGGCTTGTGCCTTGTGTTCTGCCCAAGATCCGTTAAAATACCAGCTTTGATCTTTAAAATCCTCTGCGGTCTGAGCGGAATTCTTTAAAGCACGGTCTCTGATGGTGCCTTTGAAAAAGCAGCTAATGTCAGCCAGATGCCTCCTGCTGGCTTTCCCCTGTACTGAAGGTGGCCTGGGCTGTGGCAACAGAGATTACTTGGGTTTGAATCTCAGCTTTCTAATTCATTACCTGTGCAAGTTCAAGTAAATGATTTAACCCTTCTCAGACTCTGCTTTTTCCTCTGTAAATGAATATCTTAATGCCTGACACACACAGGCAGGAGAGTCAGCTCAGTGATCAAGAGCCTGCATAGGCCCTGAGGTCAGGAATACTGGGGTTTTGAACCCTGGCTTTTCCAAGGTCCAACTAGGTTACCTTGGGCAAGTTACTTAACTTCCTGGGCTGGGCCTTAGTTCCCTCATCTATAAAGCAGAGTCGAGGATAGTACCAACCATTACAGCTCTTAAGAGGATTAAATGAGCAGATGCATATAAAGGCCTCTGCCCAGCACATAGTAAGTGCTCAGTGGGTCCAGCATTAATGATGGAGGATCATTTGAGGATACACATAAGCTAAATGTGTGTGCAATGTTTGCACACTACGGGCACTCACTGCCCTACAGCAGACCACAGAGGTGGATGTCTTGGCATGTCTTAATCTTTGGTCAACCCCCAATGTGTTCTGGAGATTGTTACCTCCCCCTGTAGGTCCTCAGAAATCAGACTTCAATAGTCCATTTTACAACCGCACATGGACTTGATTTCAAGCTCACTGGTCTGTAGTCTATAGCATTCTCCCTCCACTTTTCCTGAGCAGAATTCCATCCTCCCTTTGCCAGTCCTCAACCACTCCTTCTGACCCCCTCAATTCCTCAGGCATTACTGTTTATGGCTCGGTTTCCTCTGCCAGACCTGTACTCCTGGGACCTGTTCATCTCAGCTCTTTTGCATCTCCTTCAGCTTTAGAAAGCAAGAGCACTTACAATAGTTGGGCTCTGATAGAGAACTGGAGGGGACGGGTCACACATCCTGCCAGGTCACGTGTCAGTGTCCCCATTGCAGAGGGGAGGCCCAGGAGGTCCGCAGCCTGCCAGCTGCCTGGTTAGGTGGAGCAGGGCCAGAACCACTGCCTGTGCCTCCTTAAGTTGGAAAGGCAGGGGACAGTCTAGCAGTGAGAACTGGAATTGTTTCTTTCAAAGATGTGGGTCACTTTCCACTTTGAAGGACTTCTCGCACTGTTCGCTGAGTAATAATTATCCATAGATCATCCTAGGTTATTTTAAGAGTTGATTTCAGAGTGGCAGGATAGTCTAGGACCCTCTTTCCTCTCTGCTTAGAGTTCGGTTTTCTTGGGCAGTGGGGATGGGGCTGAGGAACGTCTCTGGCTGTCCCTTCACAACCTGCGGGGGCAGCCAGAACACATAGTAGCTGTGGGCTTTTCTCCATTGCCAGAACAATAACGGGCTTTCCCCTTAGAACAGGGCTGTGCCTGCTGGTTGTTGGCTGTGGTGTGGCCATGTGGCAAGCTTGTTCTCTTCTGGATTTGCCATTCAGAAGAACGGTAAGTGGGAAAAGTGGGAAAGGGCTGCTTACAAGCAAGGCCTGGCCTCTGAGCGCCTGCTTTGGGTCTGACATTAAGGTGCTTTTCATACATAAAACACAAGCTCAGCAGTAAATAGGATCATCAGATGAGGAAGCAGCGTCCGGGAGATTAAATATCTTGCCCGAGGCCACACAACCAGGAAATGGTAGAGCCAGGTTTCAGAACCGAGGTCTGCCTCCCTTTTCCAGTCATCAGGCAGCCTGATCACACAGGTGCCCAGCCCCTGTGCTTCTGCAGTAGCATGTCTGCTGCCTGCCCTCAGGGCTAGGCCTCCTTTATGTACTGCAGTGGTTTCGGGGAAAGCTGGACCCTTGAACTATTGCCTGGGGTATTTGCTGCCTTATTTAAGAGCCTACCATCTCTGCCTATTTTTAGCTTTACCAAGCTGTATAACCTCAAAGTGCCAACTGGAAAATTCCTAGAGTTCTTATAAAAATTATCTCTTTAAAGAGAACCCAATGCAACCTCCCACCCTCATCTCATAGATGGAAAACCTGAGGACCTGAGAGGGACCAGGACATGCCTGTACCACATGGAATCTGGACAAATTCATCATCATGAAGTAGCAGGAAGTTAATGTCCAGCCACAATGGATGGATGGATCAGTCTAGCTGCCAGGGTTCAGCAGGATCCAGAGGCTGGCCAGACACCGTTGCTGTTGCAGGCAGTACTCGGAGTTTGGATGGAGGTCATTCTTATCCTGTAAGGAGCCCCAGGGCTCACCTGGCCCAGCTTTCTGCACAGGACAGGAAGCCTTCAGGGGCCTCCATGCCAGGTGCTGCTTGCCTGTCCCGCTGTGACGTTCCTCTGCAGACAGGAAGCACACTCTCTGCCTTCTAGGCAGCCTGTTCCCTTACTGGGCAGCTCAGACTGTAGGGAAATGTCTTGTGCAGGAACATTTGTTGGACTCTTCCTGTGTTCAGGCCTTGCACTGAACACAGGGAAGTGAGGTAGCTAAGACCCTGTCACTGCCTTAAAGAAGTCAGCCTTATCAGCAGAAGTGAGAATGCAGGGTGAGGCTTACTGTGCTGCTGGGTCCTCAGGGTGCTGGGAGAGGGTGTAGAGGAAGGCTCCTTACATGACTGTGGCCGGGGTGATACAGGTGGCTGGAGAAACTAGTTAGGTTTATCCAAACGAAGAGGAAGCAAACTATATCTCTGACAACAGGAGGGCCTGAACAGATATGGAGTTATAGGAGAGGCTGGCTTTCTTGGGAACTGTAAATAGTTTCTGGCTGGACTGCACAGGGGAGAGGTAGGTAGGACAGAGATAGGAGTCTGCAGAGGTAGGTGAGAGCATCTAGAAGTTGCCAAAGTCCTTACCACAGGCGGTACACAGGACTCCTCCCCACGGCGGTGACCTGGGGTGCTGTCCCTCAACTTCTCAGTTGCCATTTCCCACTGAACCAGGCAAATCAATCGACAACCATTTGGCAAAGAAGAATCCCATGCATGTGGTTCGTGCTCTGGAAGGACTCATGACCTGAAGGGGGGCACACACGGCCAAGGTCGTGGATTGATTTGGTTCAGGAGGCGTCAGCCACGGGATGACACTCTGCTCCCCCGTAAGTCCTGCCCTCAGGTGCTCACTGTGCCCTGCTGCAGCCCCTCAAGAATCTGAGGGCAGCCCTTGTGCCATTCTCCCTACGTGCTCCCACAACCCCTCAGCCTACCGACCCAGCCAGTCCTGGTCCAGAACCAAAGGCCATTCCATGTACATTCACCACATTGCTTGTCTGGCAGGGCAGACGCCTGCTATTCTTCACATCTCTGCCATTTGCATGTTCTCTGAGCCCAAGTAGCTGGGCAGGGAGGGGTGGATGAACCACAGATAAGGACCAGCCCAGTTTTGCCTGGCCACCAGCTGGCAGGGGACATGCTTAGAGCTCCTGGAGGTGACATGAATCCTGGTGACACCTCCACCTCCTCACCATCATCCTGCACAATTGTGGAGTCCTTCAGAGACTCCCTGGGAAGGTTGGAGATGAACTGAGGGTCCCACAGAGTAGGCATTACATGAGAAACCTGGGAAATCTGAAAACTGCAGTTAGCTGAGGGGGTACAGGGTAGTAGAGAGAGCAAGTCTGTGCAGTCTCATAACCCTGAATTTAAGCACTCACCCCCTGTGTGACTTCTGGAAAATTACTTGACCTCTCTGAGGCTCTACAGAGATAATAAGATCTATTTTGCAGGACTTCCATGAGGATTAACTTGTTGCATTCAACACATGTTTAATGAGATTTTGATATGTGCCAGGGATACTGTGTGGTGTGCTGGGGATATAGCAGTGAGCAAGACTGGGAGTTTCCATTCTAGACAGAGGGATGTTAAACAAATAATCATTGGACACTGGGTAAAAAGTGCTACAAAGATTTTAACAACAGATATTTTGATGTAAGGTACATAGCAAAGAAGACATTCAGTCGTGTTGGTCACCTTTCCTTCTCAGGGAAAACAAGTAGAAATGCATCTACAGGTTCCTCACCTTCCGCCCTGTGGTGAGGGGGCTCTCTTGCAGGTCCATTCCAGCTCTGCTGCTCTGTGATCCTGACGCACTGAGGGGCGGACCCCACTGCAGGGACATCTCAAGAGCTGTAGAGAGATTCCCCCAGTCCAGTGCCTCAGGCTAGAATGGTTTTTCCTGCCTCTGCTCAGCAAAGCCCACTGCAGCCCTCACAGAAGGCACTCAGAAAATGGGGAGGGAGGGGGCCTGAAAAGCCTTTCTTACTCTGATCCCCTCCCGGGGCCTCACTGCCCCTACGGCTTCCCCAGACCTTATCACCCACTCAAAGTGCCAGTCAGAGCTCACCTCCTCCCTGAAGGCTTCCAGGATCACCGAGCCAGTGGGGCTCTCTCCCTCCCCAAACCTGTGCAGATCATCACGCTGCCCACTTCCTGGTTGGTGAGTGAGACTTGATTTTGTGCCTCTTGCCTCCCCCATATGAAGATTAACTACCCCGGCCAGCACAGAACTGTGTGGCTGTCTTTCCAAAGTCGTCTAGTCTCCTCCAGCTGTATACCACTCCCTCCTTTGCTTCTGTTCCCAAAGCTTTGTCCTCACTCTTGTCAACCACACAGGGTGGCGATGACCCATTGCCTGTCTCTTCCCACTGTGGACTGTGAATCACATAGGGTCACTTAGCCCAGGACTGGCACTTAGTAGGTGCTTAGTAAATTCTCAATGAAGGAATGGACCAGATTTGTCCCCACCCTTCCAGGAAGCATAATGGGGCCGAGAAACAGATGTGAAGCCACAACAGCAGGTGAGAGGGGCCTTTTGAGAGGGGCTGATGGGTCCACAGAGGGGCGTCCACCCCCCAGCCTCTTTCCAAGGCCCTGTGTACCTCCTTCATTCTTACACAGCCATTCCCACGCTTGGGTCCTTTTCATCTCAATGGAATCATCTTCCTTCTACCAACTCCAGTTTGCCTCTGTGCCACAGTATAAGAATTGTGACTTGATTCACTGTGCATTTAAGAAGAAACTAGAATTATACCTGTAGCAGAGAAACGTCCTATTCATTTGCAGAAGTAAATGAAAGGATTTAGTATTATTTAAGAAAGCTCTAATGTTATTCTTTCTGTTTCAACAGAAATCAGAAATGGTATTTAGTGTCCAAACATAGACATTTTGAAGAAGTAGGTGATTTCTGCACCTCCTGGAAGTCACACAAGCATTAGCTTTTTAGAAGAGTTTTCGGGAAGAAGAATTCATCCAATTTAAGCTAGACAAGAGCAGAGAAACGGCATAATTTCCTTTATTTGTTGTACCAACATTTACCAAGCCCCTTATTCTGTGCATTGATTCCCTTTTTATGGAAGTGGCCCCTGGGGCTGAAGAGGTAAAGTTAAAAACAGAACAGGAATTAGCACCTGGTTTTCTAACCCTAAACCCAGGGCTTGCCCATAAAATCCCAGCTATTTGTATGCGATGTAACTGAGTTTCACACACAAATTCTCATCTTCTCCAGAACTGGGACACGCTGCATTTGTCCCTGGGTCCCCAGGGCAGTGCCTCTTTTAGGGCCTTGCTCTTGGTATGCAGTCAGGCATTGGGTGCTGAGTGGCCTCATGAATGAATGGACAGACAAGCACTACCTTTTATACTCTTTGAAAAGCTTCCTTTACCCAGCTGAGAGGTTTCTCTCCACGGAAGGTATATTTTCCCCAAAATAAACCTGAAGTGGATCAAAAGGCCCTTTTTTTTTTTATTCTACCCTTCCCACAAAGTGAAAAAAGTTTCTTTGTTACTTAAAATATCCGCACCAGATTGTACAATGCTGTGTCTTAGTGCAAGTGCTTGTTATTGTGACTAATTTGGTCACATGGGTTTGAAGGAGAACAATGCCTCAGAAAATTTTAAAAGCAAAACAGCAATCTGAAGCGTTTGTTGTAATGAGATGTAAATTGCCAGCATCTAGCGAGGCCCACTAAAATTTGCAGTGAAGTGTTTTTCCTCATCCTAAATTAAAAGCACTAGAGGCCCTTCCTCCTCGCCCCAAAGAAACCACATGCTTTCCATTCCTTTTCTTTCTGGTTCTGTAATATTAAACACCCCACTTTATGACTGATGCCTTCCTTCACTGGTCTGGTATTTTCTAAGCCTCTGTCTGATCCTCTGTTCTGTGCCTGCCTCAGTGCTGGCTTCCTCCAGAGGCATTACCAGCCTGCGTGGTGTCTGCTGATAATTCCCATTTTGCAGGTAGGAAAGCTGAGGTGCAGTCAGGTGGGTCAAAGTTCATGCAGCTGGGATTCCTCCCAGGTATCCTGATGAACCGCTTCCACGATGTGCCTTTGGCTGCTCTGCCCTCCTTGCTAAGGAAGGGGGCAGTTTGCGGAGAGCAGTGCTAACAGCTGACAGCCCTGGGAGTTAAACAGTGCTGACCCGAAGAGGTAGGAAATAGTTTTCCTTGAGAGCCAGAGGATCCCAGTGCTGTACTCTCAGCATTTGATAAAATTCTCAGCCCTTGTGGAGACCAGCAGGAGTGAGCACAGTGGGGTGCAGGGGTGTGGTGGCGCGCAGGGACCGCTTCATGCCGGGCTGTGCAAGGCACTGGGGCAGAAGGCCCCTAGCTCACGGATGCCGCAGTTGGTAGTGGACTGACTTGAGTACCCACATGTAATGCTTGTGTGTGGGAGGAGCGGCGGGGGGTGAGCCGCTGTTTACTGAGCGCCCACTGTGTGCCAGACTGGATGAACTGTATGTGGTAACTCATTTACTCTTCAATCATACCAGGTGGCTATTGTCATTCCTCCCCTCAGGTGAGGCCACAGGGTCAGAAAGATTAAGTAATTATTGATGTGTTAATTACCTGTTGAGGCTGCAAGTTGAACCAGGCCTTGTGTAATAGGTGATTTAAGGCTCTCTGACATAAAACACCACAGTCCCCGCTCGCCCTCAGGCCTCTCGGTCTGGTGGGGGAGACAGACTTAGAAACGAATTTGTGCGTCTGATTATTATGGGGTGCGGTGGTTCCAGAGGCGGGCAGAAGTGTCACCTGAGGAAGCTCACAGCTTACCACAACGGTGAGTGGCAAAGTGTAAGTAGCATTTAAACTCCAGTCTCTGACTCCAAATTCCAAGCCAAGGGTAGAGAGATTTACTTACCTCCATTTAAGGAATGCAGCAGCCTCTTGGAGGAGGTGGCATTTGAGTCAGGCCTTGAATCCTTGCTGGAGCTTGGTGAGGAGAACATGTGTAGGGTAGAATGATCCCGGCCCAGGGAAGGACACAAGGATCCGGAAGCAGGAAGGAATGGTGTGTGTGGGGAGAGAGTCAGCAGGCTGCTCTGGAGTGGCATCTGACCGTGAGGAGGGGCCCAGCGGGGGAGGACCCGGAGCAAGACTCCCAGCCCTCCCCGCCTGTGATGTCCCTCCTATGTTCCTCTCTAGCCATCTGAACTGTCCATTCGCCTGGCAAGAGGTTTCCAATTTCTATTTAAACATCCTGATTTCTACTTCATGGGCTGCAAAAAGGTGACAGACATCTGAGAACAGCTTTGCACCCTCCCCAGCCCCCAAGTACCTCAACTCTGCAATGGGGCTTTATTTCCAAATCTTTGCCCCAGCCCATTTTAGTCCCTTCCTCCCCTGCAGCTCTCTCTCCCTTCTGTCCTGTCACAAAGAATTTACTGAGAGCCTGCAGTGTGCCAGGCACTATCCTAGGCACCGAGATTACAAAGAGAGAAAAACTTTGCCCTTGAAGTTTCAGTTTAGTTTAATGTGGACAAAGAACAGATTGTCAGATGATTGCAAACATGATTCGCTGGAAGTTATTTACAATGTAGAGCTCCCCTACCTGGTGGTGATCAGAGCAGCGCCTTGCAAAGGAGACATCTAAGGTGGGGGGAGGGGGCGCTTGGCAGGCAGATGAGGTGGCCTTCAAGGCCAAGGCGGCACATCCAAAGGCACAGAGGCCTGGGACTACACAGCATATGGGTACCACACAGGGTGA
This sequence comes from Manis pentadactyla, assembly GCF_030020395.1. Taxonomy (NCBI): domain Eukaryota; kingdom Metazoa; phylum Chordata; class Mammalia; order Pholidota; family Manidae; genus Manis; species Manis pentadactyla. Next base: position 38,498,020 of record NC_080022.1, on the reverse strand, counting down.
GTGTCGGGGGCAGAGCAAGAAAGGAATGCAGAGAGGGGGCTGATTGGTCTGCGCCTTGAGTAGGCTGTGATGTGTGGCTTGATTTTGAGGGTAATGGGGTGCCAAAGCAAAGACAAGGTCGTGGTGGAGAGATCTCTTTGGCAGCCACTGTAGAGGTAGGTGGGAGAGAACCAGACTAAATTCAGAGCTGAACTGGACCCACTCTCTTGTCCAACATCTTCCTCTCATAGAAGGAAAGGGAGGCTTCGGAGGAAGGGCACGATTTTGCCAAAGATGGCCCGTGTGAGCCAGGGGCTGCATGGACCTCCTCCTGTCAGCCCAGTCCTTTCTCCTGTCACTGCCTGTCACAGCTGGAAGAGACTTCACCTGCTGCCCCTGCCATGTCCTGCAGGGGAAAGTGAGGCAACTGCCTCTCCCCTGAAGGAAGAAAAGATCAAATGCTCCACTTCTCAGAAATTCAATCTGAGATCTCACCCAGAGAGAGGAGAAACTTTGACATCTGCTTCCAAAACTTTAGAATTACTCATTCATTTTATTCTTTTATTCATTTAGCAAACATTCCAAGAGCACCTACTCAGTGCCACATTCACGGGCAAAGTGAAGAATAAGACCTAGGCCCAGCCTATGGATAAGCCCTGGGAGACGCTGTCAAAACGACTCTCATTCTGGCCGTGCTGCTCCAGGCACCCCCATCCTGCTCACTGCTGTATCTGCACTTCTCTCACCTGTGGTCACACAGTTAAACAGAGCAGGGTCAGGAATGGGACCTGAACTTGCTCTGCTGAGAAGAGCCATACCTGTTTACACTGCCATGGTGCATTCAGCTTTGTGCAAAGCTCATGCTAAAGTCAGTGGAGGCTGCAGAGATTCTGTCTTGCAGATCCTAGCTGTCAGCAACTCAGGAATGATACTCTTGTTCTGAGAAGCCCTGTAATGAGGAATTTCCATAAGACAGTCTCCAATACTTTACCTTCCACCAGCCAAAGTGTAGGATGTGGCAACTGAGCATAGAACTGCAACGAGACTGTTGGTCAGTGCTTTAGAATATAAAGAGCCCTGTACCAAGTAGTCCAAATGGTTAGGGTAAGAGAAGGTTGGACCATGAACTACACTGGTCACTTAAGTTATATGCATAGTCCTGGGGACCTGCCGAGGCAGTTGTTGAGTTTCTGATCCCAGTCAACTCCTGAAATGTCTGTATGGGAGAAATTGCCAGGATGCTAAACTGTCCGTTGGCCTCTGGAGGTGCTCTCCTGTAAAAGTTAATCAAGTCATTCAGCCTTATTTACTCATTTTCACCATGTTTCTCTGCCCTTTGGTAATCAAGACACAATAGGTGATTTAAAAAATAGTCCATCATTTTTAAAAGCTCGTGGAGAAAAAACTGGCTCCTTAGAAGCCACCCTCATTTATCTAGCTTCCTTTCATGTTTAAACTGCACATAATTCGTATTGATTGCATTAAAATAAAAATCAGGGTAGCTGCTGGATCAGACAATCAGGGTCTAATCTGTATTGTATTTTAATTTCTTGGTTGCAATGCTCCTGTCTAGACACTAGGTCTTGGGGAGGGGGAGGTCTTTGCATTTGTCCCCACTGCTTTCCTAACCTCCATTCTTCTACTGTAGCTTGCTCCACAGTAGGCTGCAGATAGGGAGTTTTGGCAAATACACAATTCGCATATTGCAGTAATTGCCAGCCTTTCTGTACCCCAGTCTGAACAGGACATCTTTTCCTGTGCAGGAAGTTAAGTCTCCTGCATTTCCATTCAGACAGTGATGCCCTAGAAGACTGCTTCTCATTCATATTTAGAGTCCAGTCCATTCTTGTCTTCCAGTTTTCTACTTTTTTCCCTTATGACATTTGTATCTCATATTATTTTCAAGCCTGGGTTGAAGTGTAGTTCAATGGACAAAAGCCAGCCATATTTTTTTTTGTGCCACTATGTGCTGATAGATGCGTAGTTAAAAATATTTGCCTTTTATTTTCCTTGGAGTTCTAGACAGATCTCTTTTCTTAACTGCCTAGGTCCCGCCATTGACTTGGAAAAAGTAAAGTCAGAATGTCTCGAGCCTGAGCCGGAGTTACGGAGCACTTTCAGTGAGGAAGCAAATACGTCGTCCTATTACCCTGCTCCTGCACCTGTCATGGACAAGTATATCCTAGACAATGGCAAGGTAGTGTTTCAAGCTCAATATCCGTACCCTGCAAGTGTTTGTTAGTCAGAGTAAAGATGGAGAGTGTGATGGGAGCTTCCTGACATGCAGCTTGACCACTTGGCCTCCTGGCTTTGTCCTGAGTGACTTTTTCCAGAATTCATGTGTTAAAACTAGTGGAGCTTTCTTGGGACTTTTTCTTTTTCTTGTTCTCTTTCTTTTTTTTCTTTTTTTAAATTTTGGTCCAAAGCAACTGTTAGACTGAACTGACATTTTAAAATAGTTTCTTAGTGAGAAAGATTTAAAAAACCAATAATTTGGTAAAACTTGCCCTACGTCCTGTGAAACCAGATGCAGACAATTTGTAAGATGAACTAAAAATGAAATATCTGATCTGCAGATGACAACTCCATAAATATCCCTTCGCCATTTATGAAGTATCTCTGTTCTAAACTTTGTGCTGGATACCAGGATGCACAGGTAAATGAGACATGCTCCTTGCCCCTAAGCTGCTTTCAAGCTGTATAGTCAGCAGTGGATAGCCCACAGTCCTAGGACCACATATAACTCCTCAGATTTTCTTGATGGACCCTTGGAAAAAAATCAGAAAAGAAAACTAAAGCCCTATTAGTGATTATATTGGTGCAGGCCTGAAAAGTAATGGAATAGCCTTTGCAAGTCTTAAAGTCACACAATACAGCAGCAGGGCAGAGAGAAAACTGTTCTAACATCCTAACAGTCAAATGAATTCGTCTCGGAAGAAGTGTATTGGAGACTTTTGTCTGGGCACTGGTCGGATGGGTTTTAGTGTGGTGTTTCTGCCACTGTGGCATACATTACAGACATACCCTTTTATTCTCCCTAAAGAATCATCTGGGTCAGTCTGTTTTTCTTGCCTTGTGCTTCAGAAGGTCTCTGTTTATCCTGTATTGTTCCCCAGCGGGGATAAGAAAGAAAAGGTTGTTTTATTTGGATTTGTCCAGATATATCCCTGCAACTGGCCAGACTGAGCCAAAGCAAATATTGTCAAGCTGAGGAAATAAAACCTGTTAGTCTTTAGGGTTCTCGTGGATATGCTGCCATTCCTTCATCTTCCCCTGAGCACTTCCTCGCCTGCAGAGGCAGGACTGATGGGCCCGACCACAGAGCCATTCTGCTTTGCATTGCTCCCACCACCAGGCTTTGGAAGTCTGCTTTGCAGGGGAGAGGTGGCATGACAGACTGGAAGCAGGCAGCCAGGGACCTGAGTTCTAAGCGTAGCTCTAGTTCCGTCCTACCAGGGTGACCCTGGGTGGGTCCTTCCCTTCTTGGGGCTTCAGCATCCCTATCTGTGCAAGGTAGGATCAAGTTGATATTCTCCATAAGCGTTTAATGACCAATTGTGTATCTAAGTTTAGTGAACCTTCCCCAATTGGAGATAAGAAAAAAAGAAAGAACTCTTCTGTGTTTGTTGATTTCTTTCTAGTCATGATCACATTGTGGGGTGACTGGAGACTTTTTCTTAAAGTAGCCTCCAAGAGAACTATTTCTCTCTTGCTTGAAGACCTAAGGGCAGTTTCTGAGCATGCTGGGGGCCTCTTTTGCCAAGATTTTTCCTCCAGAAAATGGGTCTCTCAGACCTCATTTAATTTTCTCACACGAGTTGCACAAGAAATCTTGAAAATACTAATTTTGTTTTTTTTCTTGGTTGTTGCAAATATGTTGCTATAAAATTACCTGGTTTTTGTTGGCAGTCAATTTATAGCCAGGCAAGGAATTCAGTAAGGGAGAGGAAAGGAAGCGGACATACTAGAAACAGATGGCAGCCTCCCAGAGCAGCGTCTCCACGTGCCCGGGAGCAGCCTTCGTTGTTCTTGGCTATGCTGGTGTCTCTGACTCTTCTCTCTGCCTGTGTGAACAACAGCCTTAGCCTCTGCAAAGCACAGAACACTAAATGGGATCCATTTCCTAGTAGGAACTAGTTTTGTCCTACAAAACATTTCACAAAGACGTCCTTTAATCAAGTCCCATCATCCTACCAGATGCCATGTTTTTAATAACTTCCCTTCACACATAAGGCTGCCATTTCGGTCAAGTAGTGAACTGCGGTCTATATGAGTAAAGCCTGTCACAAACGTTACTTTCTGATTTTGATAAGGTGCATTGTTTCCCTTTGTCTAAGGTGTTTTATTTCAAAAACTCATTGAGTCACAAAGCTGCAAAAACCATTAAAGTTTAAATAGTTTATACATAGTATAGGTGGGGAAACAGATCAGAGAAGGGACCCATTTACAACTATACGCAGGTTAGAGGCAGGCAGGCAGAAGCTGGAAGCCAGACCTCGTGGTTCTTGAGCCAGTGCTCTTTGCAGGCTTGCTGCTGCATCCCTGAAAGCTGAGCACTGCTCCAGGTGCCCCTGGGCCTGCTGACCTCGGGAGCCCTTGTCCCAGATGCCGCAACATGTACCTGTGATGGGTCCTACTCAGGGCCATTCCTTCACCGCAGTAAAGTTGGCCTTGTACTCGAGGGCATGTCAGAAAATATTCTCTCCTCCGAGGCACAGCTCATCGGAAGTGAAAGACAGTGCCATTAAAACATGCCGAATGTGCCCATCAGTTCCTTACTGCTTTGTGTTCAGATTAGTGCTGGTCACTCTGTAGCAGAAGTGGGAGGAGAGGCCTCGACCCCTGGCCATGGAGAGGTACTGTGAAGGGCTGGGGCAGGGGGGAAGGCTCTCCGTACGCTAGAACTTAGCCTGAGAGTAGTTAAGGAGTATTTCCCAAAGTTTGGGCTTTGGCCTGAAAGATTAGCAAGCTCAAGGAAGGCATTCATTCCTGGATGGCGAGAAGTCACGAGCAGAGACCCAGGTAGGGGAAAGAAGGCAAAGGAAGTAACAGTTAATGGATGTGCGCTGTCCTGACCTTTTCCTCATTTTACCTTGTTTAATCCTTAAAATAGCCCTGTGAATTAGGTGTGTTCTGCCTGTTGTAGTGCGGACAAAAGTAAGACTCGGGTAGCTAAAGTGAGTAGCCCAAGATGCCCAGTAGGTAGGTGGAAGGGCCGGGACTCACAGATGGGCGTGGACGCTCCGAGCCCATCCGCCTTCTGTTACAGGAAGTGAAAGGGTCCAGGAGCGGCCTAGAGTGAAGGACAAGGGAGGTAAAAGTTAGTAGGTTGAATGGAAAAAGGATTCTAGAGAGCCTTTAAAGCTGACTAAGCAGGTTGGATTTGATGTGACAGGAAACAGAGCCAGTTAAAGATTCCAGAGGGTTGACATAAAAACAGAGTTGAAAGCCTGCGGAAGTCATCTAGTCAAAGAAGGAAAGCCATGTTTTAGGGAAATTAATCTGTCAGTGTTTATGGTGGGGGTTGGAGGAAGCAGGGACTGGAGTCAGGAAGGCCAGCCCATGGCCTTTTTCCTGGTTTCCCTGTCCACAGTGGTGAACTGCAGTGAGTGCTGGCAAGGGAAGTGGCTGGGCTGGTACAAAGGAAAATGCAAAATGAAAATGAATTGAATGTTGATATGTTAGATCTGCTGTATTTCTTCCAGATTAGTACCACTGTCACACTGGAGGCAGCAGGAAGGCTGAGAGAACAGGCACTTGAGGATCATACAGATTTGTGCATGAATCTTGTGTCCAAAAGTTACTAATAGTGTGTCTTAGGAAAAGTAATGTAGTCCTTCAGAATCTCTATCCGTGTCTGTTAAAGCAGCAATAATAATTTCTACCTATTTCCATCTCTTAAGGTCATTGTGAACATGAAATAAATTGGGAGTACAATACCTGGTTCATTACAAAAATACTAGTGTCCCCTCTCTCTTGTAGAACATTGGCTAAAATGACTATAATCTTTCTTTTAAAAATAATAAATTAAGAGATTATAGGAAAGCAAGGCCCAAAGTAGAAAAGAGCAGAGGTCTTCAAAAACCTGACGTTGTCTTCCATCTTTAAGATTTTTCTGGTTCTAAAATTAATCCAGTTCAGATTCCTTGTTTTTCCCCCATCTCAGGGAGCTTTCATGGGTAGCTCCTGAGTGTCATCAAGGGAGGTGACTTGGGGTCCAGCAGGGAGCATCATGGAGCCTGTCCCCAGCACACCTGAACTGGCACACAGGCTGCCCACTTGCAGTTCCAACGGCAGGGCAAAGGGCAGACGTGACCTCGGGTCAGGTTCCCCAGCCCAGCTCCAGACAGCACATCTCACTCCAGGGCTGCTTATCTTTCTGAGCTGTAGGAACAGATTCACCATTCTGAAGTTTGCAGCACAGGAAGGCCAGGTGGCTCTAGTTATCTGATATCATGCCCGCAGAGGCCTGAATGATCTTTTGAGCCAAAGGAAGTAAAATCAGACTTGTGGCACGTGGACTGCTTACTTACCAACATGCATGGGTAAACTGTGTTGCTATTTTTTTCTTTATGATGGTTGAAAACCTCAGTAATTGGTAAAGAAGAAGTGTCGCTGGCTGACCTGCCCGCCCATCTGTGTGTGCCCACCTTCCTTTCCAAGCCAGTCTTTCAGTAGAAAGATCTTTAGTCATGCATGGGTCTTGCCAGTCTGCCATCAGTTTGAGTGTGTGTGCAGTCTCTCCAACCAGGACTTCTCCTGAGGCATCTGACCACGCAATGCTGACGACCTGCAGGCCTTTCTGAAGACTGGGACCTTTGGCAGAGCCTTTTCATTCCCCCTAAAGAGGAGCTCATTAGCAGCTGCCTCTCCTCTGTCCCTGCAAAGGCCATTTCCACTTTCCATAGACTCAGCAGAAACACACCGTAAATGGCAATGTCAAAGTCAAAACTCCATTTTTCAATGATTAATGTTAGCAAATGGCTTTTGAGTTGTTAAGAGAGCCAGAAAGGAGGAAAAATTGCAAAGCTTGTAGCTCATTGCTAGGTCATTCTGGGTCTTTTGCATTTTTTGACTCTGCACTGAAATTTTCAGAGTGCTTCCGTTATAGGGAGCATAGGGTTGTATTCTGTTCTGTGTGCTGGCCGAATCAGACCAGGGACACTGTGATTGTGTTTAATTTATTAAAATCACAGGTGTTCTGAGCCAGGAGAAACTTAAAGATGAGCCCCAACTCTCAGTTCAGTTCACAGAAGACCGAAACCAGAGATGGGAAAGGACTTGCACAGACACTGCCCATTCGTGGCAGAGCCAGGACAGCTGCCCTCCCCACTCCAGCCGATGGTGGTTTTCAGACTTAGCTGGATGCTGGAATTCCTGAGGGAACTTTAAACCATCCTGCTACCTAGACCCCACCAGACAGAATACATCAGACTCTCTAGGAATGGGGCGCAGGCACCGATGATGTTTATAGCTCCCCAAGTGACTCTGGGTAGCCAAGGTTGAGTACTGGGAGGCTGCGTGTCCCAGGACGGTCACATTAAAGGGAAGTAGGTCTCCCTAAAGGGCAACAGAGAAAGGAGTTGAACATGTGTTCCTGAGATCCGGTCCAGCTCTGAGCTGCCTGGGGGTGATGTGAGTGCAGCTTAGAATCTCAGCACTGCAGCCCAGTAGCTGAGGAACTCGAGGCATGTTGTTTCACATTTCTCAACTGCATTTTTCCATCTGGAATGAACATTCCTTCCAGGGTTGCCCTGAAGATTTGAGATGGTTGATATAAAGCCCTAGAATAAGGCCTGGCATCTCACAGGTGTCCCATAAATGAGTATGATTATTTCCCTTAAGGAATGTTAACACAGTCCTGATGGAAAGAATCCCTTAGAGTTGTGCAGCAATGTCTTGTGAAGGACAAGGAGAGTTTCCAGCAGCCGTCCTGTCCGACTAAGCAGGTGCTTGTGTTCTTAACCCCTTTCAGGTCCATCTGGGAAGCGGGATTTGGGTTGATGAGGAGAAATGGCACCAGCTGCAAGTAACCCAAGGAGATTCCAAGTACACAAAGAACTTGGCAGTCATGATTTGGGGAACAGATGTTCTGAAGAACAGAAGCGTCACAGGAGTTGCCACAAAAAAAAAGAAAGACGCGGTCCCGAAGCCGCCCCTCTCGCCCCACAAGCTGAGCGTCGTCAGAGGTAGGGCGCCGGCTGGGCAGCGCAGGTGCCGGGCCCTCTCCAGTTCAGCAGACACAAGCCTCGCCATGCCGGGCCGCAGGCTGGGCACCGAGTCTCAGGAACAGATGCGGACCTTGTCCCAGAAGAGCTCCCTTTAAGGGCCCATGAGCTGGGGACACTGTGCAGAGCTGGTGTGGGAGAGGAGCAGAGGACAGGCTCTGGGAGTGCTCAGGAGGGGAGGAGGCCCCCAGCCCGACTGTCAGGGCAGGGTTCCTGGGGAAGGGGATCACTGCCTGGGCCTCGATGGGCACTTCAGACAGGGAGACGCAGATGTGCGGAGAGAGGTTCTGGGGAGGCAGAAGCATTAGACACAAAGGCGTGGAGGTGGGAAAGGAGTGCTACTGTGTACAGAGGGCAGTGAAGGTCAGGCCAGGGGTGCAGTTCGTGGGGGTCCGAGCATCGTGCCTGGAGCAGTTAATGAGATGAAGACCATCTGGGGGTCACTGGGCTCAGCCCTTCTGGTGTTCGGCAGGGGTCGACAGGAAGGCAGAGACGGGTCATTTGTCACCCTGAAGATAGGGCTGTATCCTGGTCTCTTGCTCTTCCCTCCCACCCTCTGTCTCCCATCCTGCCTCCCTCCCTCCCCGCTTTCCTCCTTCCCTCTCTTCTCTCTTTCTCCTTTCCCCTCTCCCACCTTCTCCGCGTCCATCCGCCAAGCTCCCGTTCTGCGCCAGGTGCCCTACTGGCTGTGGAGGACAAAGAGGGATACGACCCAGTCTCCATCAGCAAGGGGCTCCCAGTCTCACAGAAAAGATGAACCCAAGACTGGTAGTTACTGTACAGGTTATGGAGACCGACAAGGAAGCACACGGGAGCTGAGAGGATGTAGTAATTGCTGGTTATTCTGAGCACTTAGGATGTTTTAGGTTCCTTTTTTTAAATGGTTCTGTTTTAAAAAGAGAACTTCTGCATATATGAAGTCATTTAGTCCTCATAACACTCCTACTATTGACTACGATTATTATCCGTTTTACAGCTAAGGAAGCTGAGACATAGAAATGTTAAGTAACTTGCCCAGATCCTATAGCTTGTAGAGGGCCAGCAGGCCAAGCCGGGAGGGCTGGCTTCGGAAGCTGGGCTTCTTTACCACTGGTCCCTGAGTGTCCACGGCCGTGTGTGCGGTAGCACAGCTGCCTCCCTTGCCTGGCTGACTCATGATTAATTGATTTAGGCAGCTACTTACTGTTAGACAATCAGATGTAACCTTTAATCTGCCTGCTGTCTGAAATGGTACTTGGGGGGTTGCCTTGAGAACGAGGCCTTTTTGGGGATGCAGACCTGCCCTCCCTGATGGTTGGCTGACCTCTGATACTGTTACACTTGTTGGAATGTGACTCAGCAGGTCTCAGGTGCCTTGCTGTGACTGGCTGCCCTACCACTGTCACCTCACACTCTAAAATCATCTGCTCTGTGTCTGCCTTAGGCACTAGTCTGACCATACCTGATTGCTCTCCATGTCCTCACTGCCTACTACAGGGCCTGGCACACAGTAGGAGCTCAGTAAATGAAATGCTGACCTGCAGGCTGATCCCCTGGCCAACCCTTGGCGTGATTTCTTAAAGATCGCTTTCCCTCCGTGTCTCAGTTTCCTCAGCTGAAAACATATCTCTTAAGACAGTAAAGAGGGCTGCCCAAGATTATGACTTGCAAACAGTTATATTTCAGGGGTAAAAAGAAGTTACCATTCTTTGTTGACAAGCTGCGTCCTTGGAGGTGACAAGACCTCATGATGGTCACATCCCTAAAGTCCACAGTCGCTCAGGGTTTTACAGCATTCAGGCCGTCTCCTGCCCACTTCTAGTGCAGCGTGATGAAAAGTAGAAATTAGGATGAGATATCAAAAGGCCTGGGATAGATCCCTAACTTTGTTGTGGTTTAACTCCACAAGCCTAGCACAACACCACTTCCAAGTAGGTGCTTGGTGTCTCCATCTGTAAAGCCAGGCTTACGGTCCTTGTCCTGGCTGCCCAGTGGACCACAAAGGCCGCTATCTCACTTTTCATGTCCCTAGTGCCCTGGTGTGCCCACAGCCCTGGATTGAAATCCACAGTTCCACACTCCTCATCCTATCTGACACCTGGTGATCTGGTCTCTCGTGACCCCTCTGACCTCACCTCCCACCACACTTCCCATTTCCCACTGTGCTCTCTCCACGGAGGCCTTCTTGCCATTCCTTCCTGTTGCACTGCCAGCTCTTCTGATCTGCACATCCTGCCTCCTCCTGGGCATTCAGAGAGGCCTTTCCCAACTGTGCCATCTGAAGTAGGCTTTCCATTGTTCTCTGTCACACCACCCCACCTAAAGGCCCTGCATATCATTTCTTACTTGTTTACTTGGTACTTCTTTATCCTCCATCCTCAATAGAATCTAAGCTTTAGGAGCATCTTATTCAGGGCTAGCATTTAGTAAGTGCTCAGTAAATATTTGTTGAATCAATAAATGCTGATTCCCAAATCAGTTCACATTTCTAAGTTCCTGATCCGTACACCCAGGTGCCCACTGGTCATCTCCTCGTGGATGTCTGCAGAACAGTGGGAAACCTGCACCAGTCACTGCTCTCTCCTTTTTCTTCTCCCACAAGCCTTCTGCCTATTCTCTGTTCCCTTTCTTGGAGAATGGCACCCCCAGCCAGGGACCCAGAGGTGCTTCATCCTGACTCCTCCACATGCCTCACTCACCGTCTGATCTTCCTCCAAACCCTTCTTGAATCATCTCCTTCTCTCCATACCCACTGCCCCTTTAAAGCCTGGGCCACATCATTTCTCACCTCAACTATTCCAGCAGTTTGCCAACTCCTCTCTCTGCTATGTAGCCACAGGGATCTTTCAAAAACCGATATGATCCTGTTACCCTCGCCCCATCAGAGCCAGTCCATGGTGCCCATTATTCAAGGGTAAGCTTCTTAACATGTCACAAAAGCACCCTGATAATCTGGCCCCTGGCCACAGCACAGCTTTATTTTTCAGCAGCATTCCCCTTGAACTCTGAGTTCCTGTCATAATGAACTATTGTTTTTCCTGAACAAGCCTTGTTCCCTCTCACATTAGGGAATTTGTAAATGCTGTTCCTGGTGCCTGGAATACAGATCATTCTACCCACCCTACACCTGTGCTGCTTTGCACGGCTAGCTGCTGCTCACCAGCCAGATCTGCTTAGGAGAACCTTCCTCCAGGAAGCCCTCCCTGACCTCTTAGGGTGGGTGAATGCCTCCGTTCTATGCCCCAGAGCACCTTGTCCCTACAGCTGTTCTTCTTACTTTATCTTTGCGTCCCAGCAGCCAGGTCTAGCAATCCCTTAGAGCCCATAAATGCTTGCTGTGCAAGTGAATGAGAAGGAAATTGATATGTCCACGCCACACAGCTAGTTAGATCAGAGCTAGTCAGGACTGGGCTCTCAGGCTTCCCCTTGTCCCCAGAGGTTTCTTGTCATACCAAAATGAAATGTTGATTTGTTTTCTCTTTACTACAACCAGGCAGGTTTGAAGCCTGTCTCCCATCACACCATATACTCACCATTTTTCGCCTAATTATTTGAGGTCGTCCAGATTGCATTTGACTGGTTTTTCCCATGCAAGCTGTCTTCTGGATTGAGATTGTTTGTACTTGTTTTGTATGATTTTACCATATTTAGTCCCATTTGCTGTATAGAAGTGACAGAAGCCTGGATGCTCACAGGGTTGATGAGGATTTTCTCTTCTCTTTGGTTTTAAAGTCATTCCTTACCGGATAGGAGAGGGGTGGGGTAAACATTGCCACTGCTTTAGAAAACTGAAAGCAAGAGGGCTGGGGGAGAGTCTCGCTTTAAAGACAAGTTCCAGAATAACAGTTAAACCTTATTCAGGTCAAATGACCTTTTGCAGAGTGTCTGAATTTTCTCAATGAGCCACAGCATTGAGTTCTGGTTAATTTTTATAACTTTCTTAATAGGACACATTAGCACTGTTATAAACCTTGTTAATTAAGCAATAATCTCAAATGCTCCCTCGCAGAGGGAGACATTCCCGGCAACTGCAGGTGATTAATATCTAGAGTCTAACGAAAGCCTTTTAATCAAGCTGAGGGCCCGTTCAATGCTCTTACCCTTGGGAGCTGAGAATGATTGGCATTTGGTGGAGGCCTCTCTGACCTTCTTCCATATGCGTCTTTCTCTTCCTGCCTCTTCTTCAGCTCATGCTAAGGGCTCTAAGGACCATCACATCCATGCTGCTCCTTCCCCCTCCCCCCTCCTTTGCCCCTTTACCCAGCTTTATTACCTTCCGGAGAACTAGAGACTTATAACAGGAAGAATCTCCTTGGACTGTCTGGTTTGACATCCTACTTTCATAGGTGGTGAACCTGAGACTCAGAGAGGTTCCCACTAGAGGTTGTCCAGCAACTGGTGTTAGAGATTCAAACACCTGAGCTTCTAAATATTTCTCAGCACAGATTTTCTCCCTTATTTGGTTGCAGTTCCAGCAAAGTCACTGTGAGTGTTCCCTTTCTCCTGGCCAAGGGCTGGAGAGGGAATGCCCAAGCGTTCCAGTCTGTAAGGGAGACAGTGTTGTCATGGTTTTGTTAGATTGTGATCAGTGCTTGGATAGAGGAAAACCCAGGTGAGTGTGGGAGCACAGAGGTTGTGGGCAGAATGAGGTCTCTCAACTCAGTCTGCTAAGTTTCAGGAATGCTGATCTGGATGAGTGAGTATGGTTCAGGCAGGAGGAGGACTGGGCTCGGGTGACCGGGAAGAGCTCAGCAAGGATGCTGATCTGTGGGATAGCCTGGAGTGGGGAGGGAATCGCAGGTGGTTGCAGCACAGTAGGACTGGGAATCACAGGGCCCTTACCTTCCTGTCTCGGTCCTATGGAAAAGCCAAGATGAGATGAAGTGACAGTCAGTCAAGTTTGGGAGTCATCAGAAGTTGTGGAGGTCAGTTAAAAGCTTTCAAAGTGTTCTCTGTGCCAAACCCTTCTCTGGGGAGGAGAGGGTGGCCCAGAGGAGGAGTGCCTGGAGCACAGCACCTGCAGCATGGCCAGGGAAGGGCTCAGAGTGGGGGGGTGGCAGTGGGCTGCCCAGACTTACTCCTTCCTCCAGGCCCATCTGCCCACAGGTTAGAGGAGAGGTTGGCACACATTGATCTCTAGGATCCCTTCTAGTGTTGACATTATGAATCTCTAACAGGATTACCTGTCATGTACTGGCCTGGTAGTCAAGACTTTGTTTATCCTCCATAGCAATGCCTTAAGATTGGGTTGTTATTCCTGTTCTATAGGCAAGGAAGCTCAAGTTCAAAGAGGTTAAAACTCTTGCTCAAGTTTATATACCCCAGTGGTACATTCCCTACCCACACCCACATGTCCAGAATTTTTATGTCCTCTTAGGTTTCCCTGGAAAAGCATCCATCCATTCATTCATTCAACATATGTTTACTTAATCTTGCCCATGTACCAAGCACTATGTTAGGTCCTAGAAGTGAACAGTTGTGTATACACAGAATAATTGTAGCAACCCCATATAGATGTTATGTTCCTTACAGTTTGAAGACTTGAAAAGTACTTATCTCACAAGCCTCATGGAAGACTTTAAAAAGATAGTCTGTGGTTTGTTATCCTTGCTTTTGAGGCAAGGAACCTGGGGTACTGATTTGCATCAGGTTCCCAGGCTAGGAAGGGCGCTGGAGTCACTCTCTAGTCACGCCTGTCTGGGGTTTGCTCTTTGCCTTCCTCACAGCAAATGGCACTGTGAGTAAGAGCGGCGATCTTTGGCCTAATTATAATCATCGTGGTGAGACACTACTCCACACCCACCATGTTGTCCAAACCTTAATAGTCTGACAAAGTCAAGTGCTATTAAAGATAGGGGCAACCCATACTTGCATACACCACTGTTAGGAGTGCCAGTCAGCACAAGCACTTTGGAAAGCAATTTACTGGGCACCACCTAGTGAAGTTGAATATGCACACACCTGAGCATGCAGCGGCACCGCACCTGGGCCCATACTGGAGAATTTCCTGCCCGTGTACCCCAGGACACATGTACCATGTGTTTATAAATGCAGAACACCAGAAGCAACACAAGTGTCCATTGACAATAAAATAGCTCAGCAAGGCAGGAAGGAGCCATGCAGTAAACACTGCTCATCAGTGTAAGTGACTGGGCTGGTGCTCCATGTCTCATCGTGGGTAAGCCTCAAAACTGTAATGATGAGTGGAAGAAAGTCAGAAGGATATATAGAGTATGGACACACTTATAAAGAACTTAAAAACAGGGAAATATATGTTGTGTAGGACGTAGGCATATGTGTTAACATTAAAAGAAAAGCAAAAACTCAGGAGAGTGGTTTCCTCTGGTGAGGACAAGGAGAGGATGGGATTGGGGAGGGGCGTCCAGAGCTTCAAAGGGCCCAGCCATGTCCCTTAGGCTGGGCACATGGGTGTTGTATCATTATTTTTAAAGTATAAATTTACAGTGACTCTACTCTTTTCTAAATACATTTTGTAATAAAAATTTTTAAATACAACTGTGCAGAACTGGCATTTGGGAAGTGAATCAGGAGGTTTTTGGGTTTTTTCCCCCCTTAAAAGATTTGTACTTGAATTCACCATTAACCCTTGGCCATCTCGTTTCTTTTCCCTATCTAGAGTGTTTGTATGACAGAATAGCACAAGAAACTGTGGATGAAACTGAAATTGCACAGAGACTCTCCAAAGTGAACAAGTACATCTGTGAAAAAATCATGGATATCAATAAATCCTGTAAAAATGAAGAACGGAGGGAAGCAAAATACAATCTGCAATAAACTTTGGATTTTTCATAAAGCCTTCTCGTTGTCCTTGCGTGGCGTGTGATTTGCGGGCAATGGTGCGATCCAGATCAGACCCCACGGCGCGTGGTGGCGTGCGGGCAGGAAGCCGGTAGGGTTCTGGGATCAGCGGCCTGTTCTGAACCTGGACTTCTCACTCCAAAGAAGGCAGATGGATTTGCCCCAGAACCTGGCGCCCGTATCGTCTGGGGACGGGGAAAGCACTTGTCTTTTTGGAGGGGGATAAAGTGTCTCTGAGTTGCCTATCCCTTGATGAAGAATTTGAACTATTTTTACCATTCAAGGACTTCTATCTCTGTTCCTCTATTTTGTTCTAATAAAGTTTCATTAATTCTTTGATGTAGACAATCATTTTTCTCATTTAAGGATATTGAATTTATAGAGGAGGGGAGGGACCGAATATTCAGGCCGAAGGAGAGAAAATTTATAGGGGATGTGGTTGTATCTTCATCGAGGATGTGGTTGCAGCTGTCTACAGATCCAAAGGGCTGTCTCAGAAGAGGGTCATTTTCTCTTACTTCACAGGACAGCTCTGGACCAGTCACCTTTATCACTCAAAATGACCTGAGATTCAGCCTCCCTGATAATTTGAATCAATCTGTGTAAATGGTTGTAGGGGTTGGAAATGCTAGATGTGGCCCATGGTTACCTTCAGGAAGTTGGGCACAGTGTCACCTGATGTTGGTTTATCTTGTATCTTAAATGATCTTTCAAGTTACATAATTTTTATCTCATTCAGTAACTGAGTCTCTAACGTGCCTCTTGCCCAACATTCGATCTTCCTGTTGATCTGCATGTTCCTTCCTGTATGCCTGAGAAGTAAGTGTGGTATATTGGACATGGCAACGGTTTGGAGCTGACACTTGGGTTCCAGGCCGGGCTCCCCTGCCTGCTTTGGGCTTAACCTCTTGAGTTTTTCCATTTTCTGTTCCATAAGAATGAGGTAATAACCTTGCAGAGCTGCTATAAGGATTATGTGTGTGTGTGTGTGTGTGTATACACACATACATCATATACATACACATACTATATATAATGCTCAATGAATGTTGGCAATACTTATTTTCTTAGTTTCTGGTTATTGGCTTTTAGGCATTGGCTGGAAAACTTTGACCTCTGGTTTCTCTAATGGTTTATACACTAGAACATTAGATCATTGGTGATCTGTAAACAAAAACTCAAGGTTTTGGGGCAAGTAGAGGATCTGGCTGCCTCTTTGAGGAATTTTATATTAGAAAATAAAAATAATCCTTTGTAATGTGAAATAATATGTGCTTACTAATAAGAAGTATAGATGTGAATTTCTTTTTATGGTATTTTCCCAATGTGATCCTGGACCAATCATTAATTTCTCAGAGTCCTTATCAGTATGATGAGGAAAACCTCAGTGTGTATGGATAATTAAATAACAATAGCAAAAACAGCAACAGATACTATGTACTAGAACTTTTGTGTAAGTATTTAACACAGTTTAACTCATTTCATAAGTTAGGTAAAGTTCATGACATGTAGAAGTGTTCAGTAAGTTCATGTTTTAAGATGGTTTTGTTTTAATGGCATGGGGCAGTTAGGGCATGAGAAGTGTAGAATGCATGAGTGGGAAAAAATGTGCACCGTTCTTGAGGCTCGAACATTTTTCTCCCTAAGGGTGGTGGAGATACAAACACCCAGAGGTTCTGTGCACTTCCCTTCAAAGACTAACACAATATGGTACCTGCTTTCTAGGTGCTTTCAGGTTTAGCAGGGGAAACTGTCATGGAAATACATATTTTTAAAATGCTCTGATGTGAAAGTGCTATGTGTTGTATGATGCATATGTTAGGGACTACAGGGTTGTGAAAGATTGTGGGATGTGAGTTCAAATTCTGGCTTTACCACTTCTGGGAAGGTCATTTGATTTCTGGGGGACTTGTTTCTTCTAAAGTGAAGAAAATTATTCCTACTCAGAGTTGTTTTGGAGAGTGATGCAGATAATACCTGGAAAAGGGACTCTGAATGTCAGAGAGCCACACAGATGTTTAGCTTATAAGGCAGAGTAAAATCAGAAGTGGATGTGACAGGGAATACATACGAGCCGATTCTGATGAGGAATCAGAGGAGGTTTCACACCCTAGTTAGACTGAGGTGGCTCTGAGCCCATGTGTACCTGGTGCCCTGTTACTGTTACTTGAAGGCAAGGCTGTCGTTCTTGTACCCATACAAACGAGGAAACGGGCTCAGACCAGGTTAAATACCTTGTTAGCCAAGGTCCCAGAGTCATCAGTGCGGCTGGTCTGTGCAAAATCTGCCCTTTTGCCTCTTCCCTGCAAGATGTGTGAGATATTGTGGGCTGGGCTGAGAGTCTAGGCATGTGAGCTCGGGGTGTGTTTAGGAGAGACCCCACCGAAGTAATCAGTCAATGGAAAGCGGTCTCCTTATCAATGGAAAGTGGTCTCCTTAATTCAAGACATTTGGAGGGACTATAGCACCATTTAAGGACTGTTGTATTGCATTAAAATACACACACAAAACTTAAATTCATTTTGTATAGTAGAGTTTCCCACATTTACACTATCTTAAGAATTTGCTGGGGTGCTTAAAATACATATTCCTGGGCTTTGGCTTAAAGAGTTGGATTCAGTAAGTCTGGAATAGGGCTGGGAATGCGTATTTTAACACAAATGCCACTTTGGAACAATACCAGTCTAGAAGAAGGCATTAGAAGACCTACTCTAATGAAGGAACAAGAGTGTTTCCTAAGAAAAAAGTCACACTCCTAAAGTGCCTGAGGGTATTTGAGACTGAGAAAAATGCCCTGTTAAGTAGCTGAGGAGCCAAGTGGTGCTCAGTGGGACATGAGGTAGAAGGTGATTTTCAGCCTGGGCACCAAGGATTTGCCTCTCAGTTTTAGAGTCTCTCAATTCCCGTGACAGGCCAGGGAGTCGTGTAGCACAGGACAGTCAGTACAGAAGTGGCAGAGCCTGAGCTGGGGAGGCCTGGGCACTATCTTCAGTAGCCCTGGCCATAAGCTCTGTGCTACCAGATGAAACAGAAAGATGTGGCTTGCTTTCATTTTCTAGCTGAGGAAAGTGTTAGTGACTGTTAAATACTCATGGATGCATTTCTAAGTTAAGAATTTCTTTCTGAAATGATAAAGAAATAAAAAACATTTCATAGAAATTTTTGGAAAAATAGGGAAAACATTTCAAATTGCACTAATGCAAGCATTGTGATGTATCGTTTCTGGTAGTTTCGAAAGGTGTAAATAAGTATTTTTACATATCTGCGATCATAGCATATGATCAGGTTTGTATCCTTCTCTCTCCGGTTAACGTGTTTCCCTGTTGCTCCATGAACTATAAAGCCATCAGTCGGAACATCCACCAAGTGGATGGCTATCAGGCTACAACTGAGTAAACCACTGTTCAGCTGTGCAGTTTGGCTAACCCAAAGGGCTTGCAGGTTCATGAAACGCTTCAAGGTGCACTTCGGCCCAGCCCTGGTGGTCAAGGGAGCTTGAGTTTAAGAGGTTGATGTTTTTGAGTTCAGTTCCTAACTCTAGCCCTTACTGCCTCCCTTAGGTACCTCATCTTTCTGAACACCAGCTTCTTCATTTGCAAAATGGAGGAAATAATATCCAGTTGTTAGAAGGACCGAGAAGGTAGTTAAAGTGCCTCTGGGAGATCGGCTGCACGGCCACCAGTGTTAACGTGGGCACTCCTCTCCTGCCCTCTCCCCATGCCCATTCGGCCCTCCCTGGGTGGGCTCCTGTCCTGTCTCTACCCTGCTCTGACCTCTTGCATGGTGACCTTGGCTTTCATCCTGCCTTTGGCCCTCTAGACGCCTTGTGCTTACCCACCAGGACTCAGAGCTCACAGGCTTTTCACTCTGCACACCAACTAGGCCCCCTGCTCACCTTCCAGCCCTTCTCTGACCTCAGCCTCCAACCCCTGCCACCAGCTGTGCCATGACCTTCCTCAAATTTTTAGTTTGTTTATAAAGAAAACTCAGATGAAGATCTTTTTGTGCACATAGTTTCCCTTTATATTTCCTATCAATTCTTAGGTCACTTTACCAGGGACAAAGGAATGACATTTTTATCATTCTTCATACATACAGTGGATATGACCATGTTTTAAATTATTTGGCCAACTTAAGAGGTGAAAACTAGTACCGCATTGTATTTTCATTGATCATTTCTGAGACTGCACATCTCCCCAGAGTTTGGTTTCTTGTTTACAGAAAATAAAAGTTTAACCTATGAGCATTTCCAGCAGAATCCATTTTATTTTCTATGTTCAGTTTTTTTTGAAGGAATTGATTAGTGTCTGCCAAGCAGCTTCATGGGCTCATGGAACCTAAGGGTCAAAAGTGAACTTGCATGTCCTCCACCCAGATCTCCTCTCCACGTAAGCAGATGCCTTTCTAGACCGTGCTTGAATACCCCAGGCATGGACAAGGGTCATCCAGTTATTGCCGTTGCTAGCAAGTTCTTCTGTTGAGCTAAATATTACTTCCCTGAGACTTCCAAGGTCATTCAAATTCTCTCTTCTGAAGTCATGCGGTATGTGTCTATTCATAGCCCTTGGCAGAGTTGAAAGTAGCAATCATGTCTCTTCACCAACTAATAAATAACCTCAAATTCTATTCCACCATTTCACACATGAGGGAGGCTACCCAGGAAAGAGTGGGGACTCTGGATATAGACAGCCCTGTATTCAAATCCTGACTGCCACTTACTAGTATGACACCTGGAACAACTTCTTAACTTCTCATAGCTTCAATTTTCTTGTTTTAAAAATGGGAACATAATGCCTACCTCACAAGGTTATATCAGGAGCTCTAGAAGGTAATGTAAGGAAAGTACCTAGGCATTCAGTCTCTTTAAGTTCCCTAACCCGAAAAACTCTGCCCACCCTAGCTGCTCCTTTATGGATGTGCTCCTGAGGGCCGGGTTCAGAACCGTACTCTAGGCTCTGTACTCTAGGAAGGGTCTGGTCTGCAGGTTGTCACCGTGTACTCCTGGATGGCATATCTCAATGTGGCCCTGAATCAGCATCTTTAGAGAGAGAATTGTCCCATGTGGAGCTCATGGTCACCAAACACTCCCTCTTTTTGGTTAACACAATATTTGTCCCTTTAGTTCACGGTGTTAGAAGAGAAAGGGCATAGATTTTGGAGCCAGAGAAACTCACACCAAACTCTAAAAACTGGATTATTCTAGAAGCTAGGACTCCTCCTGACTTCACTATTTATTAGATTAGAGGAAATTGAGCAAATTCCTAGCATTTCCCAGCCCCGGTCACCTTGTCCATGATGCAGTTGTGTGGTAATCACACTGGCCTGCCGCTGAGCCAGACCTACTGGCCCCACTATCCCCGTTCCAGGCTTTAGTAAATGTGGTTCTTGTTGTTCCCTTTTTCCTTCCATTTTTCATTTTAGCAACTCTTTATACCACCACCACCCTCAGTTGTGTGTTCTCAAATATACTTCTTAAATGAAATATAGGTCTTTGCATTTATCCCTACTCTATTTCATCTTATTGGTTTCAGCCCAACATTCCAGCTGGTTGAGACCTTCTTTTCCATTTGTATTTAAAATACAAACAAAATTCGAGGAAAACCAAAGCCATAAAAGAAAGCCTGCCATAATCCCAAGAACCAAGCCCGACTGCACAGTCACTCCTGGAAGCCCTTCTTGTCTGCCACGGGTAGCACCTCCTTGTTCGTGGAGGTCGGCCAGCCTCCCATGATCCCACTTTGTTCATTTGACACCACGTAGCAAACATCTCCCGCTCTACTGCCTGATTTGCATAGCTACCTTTTTAATGCTCTTCCCAGCACTGGGCCATGATTACCTTCTTATCTATTTGCTGTACATTCTCTTGTCTCTGGTTTCTTGCTATTGGAGATAATGCTGTCATGGTTGTTTGCGGTTGTTTGTTTCTTAGAGTAAATTCCCAGGAGTGAGCTAATTAGGTTAAAGGGCAAGAACACTTTTATAGTCCTTTCCCTGTGTTATGTTACTTTCCAAAGGTTAAGGCACGTCTCAAGCAGGGTAGACATGCTTGTGTATTTGGAATTTTTAAATAAATCTGGCAGATTAGCTTCCTATATATATAGATGTACTTTTTTAACTTCTTATGTGAATTGTCTGTACACTCATCTGTATATTTGAGATAATGATGGAATTTTATTCTATGATATATTCTTCTCTCAGTTTAATGGTATATAAATTTAATCTTTTGTACCCTAACCAAGTTACCAATAATGTATAATTCAGTGAAAAGGAAAGAGCCATGTGGTCCTCCACTAACGACCCTGCTTCTCCTCCCCAGTTACCCTTCTCTGAGCTGGATTATTCTAGTAGCTAGGATTCCTCCATCTAGGTGTGATCAGGAAAGGGCTCTGAGATTGGACACTGGAGTTCACCTGAAGGATGAGAATGGCTGTGAGTTGATCATTTGCCTGACCACTCCCTTCATTCATCTTAAATGTGCTGAATATCTAACGTGTGCCCAGCACTCCAGCAGACACTGCTGGTCAGGTGTGACCGGAGAGTCACATCACTACAGTGGTTCCAAACCCTGTGCTCTTTCCACCATTCCCAAATGCACTCTTCCCAGTCCCATCCGAGCTGGTACCTGAGGATTTGGGCATTTACTGTTTCATTAGCTCAAGGGGAGAGATTCAGTATTCTAGCCTCACCGTCATATGTATCCAGAAGTTTCCCCATGAGTAATGGAATTCATTCAGTCAGTCAATATTTATTGAGGGCGGCCTACTGCATGTCAGTCACTGGTCTAAATGCCTGAGACACATCAGTGAAGAAAAACATGAAGAGCTTAAACTCTGGTGGGGGTGGAATGGGATGGGAAGGAAGATAAACAGTAAACATAATAAATAAGAAAACTATAGAGGAAGGTGATAAGTGTGATGAAAAAAGGACAAAGTAAGGCAGGGTAAGGTAGACTAGGTGTGTGGTAGGGAGAAGGTTGACTTAGTAGAAGCCAGGGAGGCGTCACTGAGAAGGGGATATCTCAGCAAAGACCAAAGGTGGTGAGGGAGTCAGCATGGGGTAGGAAGCCCTGCCCAGGCCCCTGCCATGGGAACCTGAGGCATCCATATAGCATGGGAAGTATGAAATTTGTCCTGCCTACCTGGAGCCTCAGTTTTACTCCAAGATGGGAAAGAGGGAATGGAGGGAAGGAGGAAGACAGAATTCATTTTAACCGGAACTTTAACACATGTTATATAACAACAAGCCGGTGAGGAGCTCGGCTACCAGCACCCTGACTCCTTGTGGGATGTGTCCTGTCTCTGGCCTGTCCTTTCATCAAACGTGATGCTCTCCAACCCTGGGCGTACTGACAAGCCTGGAGGCCTTGGGCAAGTGATGTCTCTTTCTAGACCTGTTTGCTCCCGTGTAGGAAAGCACCCAAAACAGTGTGCGTCTGTCGGTTTTCCCTGAGCATTTGGTGAAATCCCAAGTGGAAGTGTGTGAGCAGAAGCCTGGCCCAGAACAGGTCTGGGGCAGATCCGTGTCCCATTGCTGGTGTAGTGCCGCAGGTGCCCAGCAGAGTGCGCACCTGTCATCATCCCCACAGGCGCAGCCCCCACCCTTTGCATAGTAAAATTAAGAGAACCAGTTTTAGCTAATGAAGAATTATCTACCCTATAGTCAATTGGTACTCATCCAGTCTTTTCCCATTGAACTGCTGGCCTGCATCTTAGCCCAGGGATTTCTAAAAAGACAGCAAAATGAGTGCTGCCAGCATAGGTTGCCTGTATCTGGCAGACTAGATGCTCAATAAATGTTTGTTTAATGCACAAACGAATGAATGAATAGCTTTATTATTATCATGTTGACTAAGAACATTCCACAGGTATTACTTCTTGTAATTCTTCATAGCAACTCTATGAAGTGTTTTTATTTTGAAGAGAAGGAAACTGGCTCTAAAGAAGGGTATTTTGAATTTCCTGTCAACTTAGTAAATGGATAAAACTTAAACCCAAGCCTTCTGAGGCAAAAGCCAATATTTTTTTCCCTCTATACCAGTGGTTCTAAAACGTTAGCCTGCATCAAATCACCTGCAGGGTTTGTTAAAACATAGATCGCAGTCCTGCCCCTGAGTTCTGATTTAGCAGGTCTGGTGTGAAGCTCACGAGTTTGCATTTCCAACAAGTTCTCAGGTGATGCTTATGCCAGTGGTCTGGGAACCACGCTTTGAAAATCATTTTCAACATGCAACTTTTTCATATCATAATTATGAAAGGCAGCATTTAATTACATCACAGCGATTCCAAATGAACAGGCCATGACCAGCAGACTCTGTGGGTAGCAAGGAGGAAGGATGGACAGAGCGCCTGAGCCTCAAAGCCAGCTCTGCGGCCAAACGCTGCATGACTTTGGAGGTGAGTCCCATCACTCTGAGACCCACTTGCACATGTGTGAAATGGGTTTGGTTGGCTGCCTCCCAGGGACGGCAGGACTTTGGATGAGATCGTGGAATAGGGACTATTTCAATTTCAAGTAAAACTTAAAATCCCAGGAATCAATAGTGCAAAGCCTCCCTTCTTCAGTCATTTCCTGTGCCCATTTCCAGGTGTCCAGGACATGAAGTAGAAGAAAGAAAGATCCAGACACCCACATCTACCCTTTGCACCAACAGCCACTCACAGCAAACAATAACTAACATTATACTGACAAGCACTTACACTGAGTTGTCAGTTTGCTCTCTCTGTTCTTGTACCTGAATAATCGACAAATCCTGTCATAATTACATACACCTTAGCATCCTGGTTTCTGTTTTGCTCACTGCTACATTCCCAGCACCTGGCATATAGTATGCACTCATTTAAAAATTATCGAATGAATGCATGACGAAAGGCATTAGGAAGCTGTGGCTCCCACGCAGGCCTGAACTAAAGCAATGATTCCCGAAGAGGGAGAAGAATGGAGCTGAGACAAGCCCTGGGGTCACCGCAGCTCAGTCTCAGCACCAGGAAGACAGCCCTTTCCCTGAGTCCCTGCCTAGGGACCTGCTGTGGGCATTCCTGATCAGGCCAGTAGTGTTATGGGAAGAAGGAGGTATAAATGTCCAGCACCTGGGCCACTTCCACCCAGATTGTTCTGTGGGAAGAATCTGGGCAAAGGGCTCCTCTCACCTCCTGGATGGGCACCTAAAATTTACCCAGAAAACTTCAGTGAGCCCATATTGCCAACAATCACACTGGACCACCCACCCATCCCTGGACTCATTGCAGCAGCCATAAGAGAAGCCACACGGGGAACAAACGCCAAGGTGGCTTTTCTGTAGCTTTGTTCTAGGTTCTTTGCCATTAATTCCCAAGCAATTCTCACTCCTGGCTGCCTGCAGCCATGCCTGGAACTCAGCAAAGATGGGATTTTCATGTTGGGAAAATTCTAGAGGTTTTAGGGTCTGACTTGCAATGATCACATGGGGTTGTAGGGATCTGTTCACACTTATACACACCTTTCCCTACTCCCACTCTTAGAAAACAGTGACTCTACTGAAATGACTTTCTGAAATCAACAATATGTCGGCAGAGTTATAAATTGCCTTGTGCCTCTGCTAGTCTTTTTTTAATTGCAGTATAGTTGATATTCAATACTATATTGGTTCCCAGTATACAACATAGTGATGTGACAGTTATCTACATTATTAAATGCTCACCCCCCACTAACACAGTTACTATCTGTCAACAAAGTTATTACAGAACTATTGACTATGTTCTCTATGCTGTACTTTCATCCCTGTGGCTAATTTATGACTGAGGTTTTGTGCCTCCTTATCCCCTTAGCCTGTTTCACCCACCCACCCCGACCCGTACCCTGTGGTAACCACCAGTCACTTCTCAGCCTGCATTGTCACCGTACAGCCCTTTCTCACTGGACTGTGAACCCTCCAAGGCAGGGCCACTGTGTGCTCATCTCTGAGTCCCCAGACCCAACACAGGGCCTGGTACAGACGAAACGGGTCTCTCCCTGGAATCCTGGCCCCTGGCAACCAAAGGCTGTGGGGAACTGGAGACTGAAGCAGTTGTTCCTGCCTAAGGTTTTAAGGATTTGAACAAGGATGTCATGAGACTTTCCTGACCTTATTCCCCCAGGATGGGTCAATCCCAAGTCAAGAAAGGAGGAAAGCATTTGGCAGTGGTTAAGTTTGAGGACTCTGACCTCACATTTCCTGGGTCTGACTCTGGGCTTCCCAACTCACCAGCTCTTCGACCTTGGGTGAGTTACTTAGTTGGTTAGGTTCTCAGTTTCCTCCTCCATGAAATGGAGGTCTTGAGTTCCTGTGAGCACTAAGTTACAGAGTGCCTGGAACTGTACCTGACTTACAGCAAGCCCTATGTAAATGTAAATGTTATTGTCCTTGTGAGCATGGGCTGAGAGGTGGAAGAGGGTTGAGGTTTCAAGAAGGGGAGGGGAGCTTGGTCATGAGAGAGGAGGGCTGGAGAGGTGGGTAGGGGTGGGGCCATGGAGGGCCTCCATCCCAGGCTGAGGTACTGGCCTCTAATGCCCATGGACAGCTGCTGAAAGATCATGCTGGCCTCAGTGTGGAGGGTGGCTTGGAGGGGGCAAGAGGAATCAAGTAGGCTTTTGGAAGAACACAGCTGAGAGATGATGAAGGGCAGGTGCCCACTCTCCTTGCTTAAGTGTTGGCTCTGCCAGGTGGGAACTGGGCTGTGAGCCCCGGGATGCAGTGGTCCAGCTGGGGAGTGCCCAGGGCAGCCCTGTCTAGAGCAGCGCCTCCTTCATGCAGTTCCCATTCCCCAGACCCATTCTGTGCAGGCCCTTGAGGGGATTTAGCCCATGGAGGGGCGGCGGACCCAGGGCAGAAGATAAACCATGTCCAGAGTGGGGGGCAGCGTGCAGAGCTGGCCGTGTCTCTGCCTCATGTCTTCCCTGAGTGCTTCCTCAGGCCCCTGGAAACAGCGTTGGTGTGGGGTGAGAGTGTGTGGGTCTGACTCTTTCCTCTGCTGCTCTTCAGTGGCATGACCTAGGCCTAGTTATGCACTTCTGGGTCCTCAGATGTATCATCTAGGTAGCAAGAATAGCAGTGCCAGCATTTTAGGGCTGTGGCATAAGGTGCTGCACACAGAGCTGGCACACAGTAGGTGCTCACTACCAGGAACTGTCCCCCCCTTCAGTGTGATAGAAATAGGTGAAGCTTAGCCAGGATGTCACACTCCACCTGTGCAGGCCTCTGAGCCCAGTGCTTCCTTTCTGCGAACTTTGGTTTCCTCAGTTATTTTGTTTTTTTATTGAATAAATCTGATATACAACATGTGTGTTATTTTGATATATTTATATATTATAATATGACTGCCAATGTGGCAATATTTATCACATTACATAATTGCAGTACATTATTATTGTCTATATTCATTATGCTTGCTGGAGATCTCTGGGGCTTACCATCTACTCCTCACAGGGAGGTCTCCCCAGTTATAAGGCATTTGACTCACAGTCCTGCTCCCCCTGGCCCTCCCTCCTGTGAGGGAACAGATTTCAGCCTGTGATACATTCTTACCCCAAACTGGTGGGAAGCCCCTGGCTCTGGACATGAACAATGAGAGCCACTCACTCCCAAGAGACTATCATTGCGGGTAGAAGGAGGGGGACTGGAGTTCTTTCCAATGGCTCTTTAAATTATTTTCATTTTGCTGACTCTGCACTTTTCTTAGCTAAGGAGCCTCCGAGCTGGTTATAGGCCATTGAAGCAGAAAGCCTCATAGGCTCTGATCTCTTGGGGAAAGAAGAGATTTAACCCTTTGTAGGCCACCTGGTGCTGCCAAGAGGGCCGGTGGGGCTTTGCAGGGTGGAGCTGCCCTGTAGGGAGCCTGGTGCCAGACCAAGCACACCCTCCTGAGACTTGCACTATTGGCCAATCAAACGCACAGAGTAAGAGAGACCACAGCCAGACTGGGAGTGGCTTGGGCTACCTGGGTTTTACACCATGATTATAAAGGTGGCTTGTTTTCTTTCTTCCTCTTTTTCTTTTGTTTTAAAGATTGAGCTTTTGCTCCAGACTTCCTTGTTCAGCGTGAGAAGGGGCATGCCGATGCCTCTTCTATTCCCTTTCTTCTGCCCAGGGTCAGGGAATATTTCCATGAGCTTTGTTGACCTCCTCCTACACGTGTGCACACTGAAGACTTTGTATGTTTAATCATGACAACCATACCCGGCAATTGGAGTTACTGTATTTCTCCCGATGGATACTGCAGCCCAGAGAGGTTAGATTTTTTTGCACAGGGTTATAAAGCTAGTAAGTGAGAGGGTCAAGGTTCAAACCCAGGTCCTTCTGAGACCAAGTCCACGGTTCTTCCATTGCAGCCTCAGTGCTTTCTAGGAATTAGTACTAATGGAGAGCCGTCTGGGTGCCAGACCCTGTAGTACGTGACAAAGATGAGTGTTCCTGTCCCCTGGCTGGAGCCTAACAACATTCAAGGGTCACCTTCATGTACAAGGTTCCCCTGTAAAGCAACACAGGATGGTAGAAAGTGTGGAAGCAAATGTCCAACAAGATGATTATGCATGTGCGCACAACACACACACACGCACACATACACGAAGTGTTTCCATAGGGTGAAACACCATACAGTAAAAAAAAACCCAGAGCTACTTGTATCAGCACAAATAAATCCCAAAAGCATAATGTGGAGTTAAAAAAACTGGTGGTGGAATGAAACTTAGAGTTTGAAACTATGTAGGTTTAATCTTCAAACATACACAGCAGTATTACAGGTTGTTTATGGACATAAAGACATGTAGCCAGAGTATAAAACTTGAGCAGAAAGGATATATTCCAGCTATGGGATATTCTTTATCAGGGGTAGAATGGGAAAGAGTGCAAAAGAGGTTTCTGTAATGTTTTAACAATTTCAAACAAACAAAAATGAGATCCAATAAAAAAGCAGAAAGCAAAAATGTTCCAATACATTATGCCCGGGAGGGTGACAGGTTTATGACACACACCTGCTCTTCCTGCACCTGAAACACAGACCTGGGCCTGAAGCTCAAAGGCGTGTGGGGTTGGTCTCAGCTACTCCCTCATAGCTCCTGGGAGGACCAAACAAGGACTCAGTCTAAGGCACTTTGTAAATTGTAAAATGTTGCAGGAATGTAAACTGATGCGATACACTTCTGTGCTCTTTTCGTGTCTGTCTTCCCAACTAGACTGTGACTTCCTTGAAGGCAGGGACAGTTTCAAATTCATCTCTTGACCCTTGTGCAAGCTCAGGAACTCAGCTGGCTCTGGCTCAGAACTCCAGATCCAACAAGGCTTGCCAGCCACCAGCACCTCCTCCTAACCCTCTTGCTGTCTTTGGTCCTCAAGATTATTTGGACTGTGGAGAAATAGCTTATCCCAGGTTCCCACACCATGTGGACACATTAAACTGAGCGCTCCGTACAGTGTCGGGTACTTAAGGAGAGAAATGTCCAGAAGAAACTTATCCTGGGTCCTGTGGGCCCAATAAACAAGGTAGTAGAGTCCATCCCTCCCTGGCTGCCACCTCTGTCCCCGAGCAGTGTACCTTCCTGAGCTGCATGTTCTGAGTATCCACAAAGCCCTTATTTGACCCTTGCATGGCCATGGCCCTCTTGGTTATTGCCACTCCCGTTAGGGAGATGAGGATTTGCAGTAACAATGGGCAGAGCCAGAATTCAAATCCAAATCTGGTGAATTCTAAAATGTGTACTCTTTTCCGTGCTCCCAGGTATCTCCGTGAACTGAGAAGGCAGAGCTGTCCCCAGAGTGTCCCTCTATGGCAATAAGATACAAAACCCTGCTCCTTGTAGTCTGGTCGATGTGTGGCTGAAGAAGGGACTGGAGTGGGATAATCACATTTCAGGACCCACCAGAGTGGCTGCCACTTGAAGCCCCCCTTGTATCTTGAATATGCAGGCTCTAATTAGACTTTGCCTTAATTGCAAGATTTCCATACGCCCCTCGACTGCCATGCATTCTGTCTGGGGATAAACACGTCCATCAAGCAAGAAGCAAACTGTAGTTGTTGCTTGGCCCCATCATGCCGTTCGCTGGCGCCGCTACAGTTCCTCTAGGGACATAGCTCAGTCTTCCCCTGCGAAAGTGCTCTGGGGCCCACATTTTAATCAAAATCATACCTGCCTCTAGGAAAAAGAATAGGGGCACAGCTCAAAAGTGATTAAATTTAATAACGAAAAGAGTAGAAAAAGTCTGCTTTGCAATGCATAATTTCACCATTATTTATTTATTTCATCATGTGGCCACATTCTGTATGCTGTTTGGGGACACTTGATTTGAAAATGCCATTTATTTTAACAGTAGCAATAAGGGAAATGCACCTTTTTTTCACCTCCTGTGTTAAAGGCATTGTGGTTATTATATTACTCTTGGGTAGAAGAATGCCTGTCTCCAAATTTACTCTGAAGTACTTCAATAAAGTGATCTCAAATGTTTATTCACTCAGTGACTACTCACAAAATCCATACTGGGCTGGGTGCAGCCTGGACATGGGGCAGGGGAGGTGACAGGTGCATTCCAAGGCATAGCACAGGGCCTGGCTGCCAGGGGCCATACAAGCAGGTTTTTGTTCAAGAAATGAATAAATGAGTGAATGAATGAATGAGAGGATGGTGGAGATAGAAAACTGGATGCCTCAGTGTTACAGAGCTGGGACTGAAGCCATGTGGGGTACTGCAGGGGCATAAAAGAATAACTGGCTGACTTCCCTTGAGTCTCCTAAAGGAGGTGGCTGCCCAGCTGATTGTCAGGGGAGAGCTGGACAGAAGCAGGGGCCGCAGGCATTACAAGCAGAGGGAATGAGGTGGAGTAAGGCCTGGGTTGTGAATCCTCCCCCTCCAGACACCAGCATGTCTGCCACCCCTTTCTTCGGATCTTTGCTCATGTCTCCTTTAGAAAGGCTCTCTGCCCAACCATCTGAAAGAGCGTGCACATTGCCCCCCACCCCCCGGGGCACTCGTTAGTCCCCTTCTGCTGCTTTATTTTTATCCCATCCTGATATACTTATTTGAATATTGTTCTATCCCCCACGGCCAGCTGAAATGTAAGTTTCATTAACCCCGGTGACTGAGAGAGGGCTTAGCATATACTAGGTGCTCAAAGGTGTGTGAGTGGGTAAGTGAATGAATGACTGAAAAACCTCAGTGTTTTCTCAGCACCTTAAGAGGTTTAGTGCAGGGCCTGGGGTACAGGGTATGAGTGGGTCCTGCTGAGAGACAAGGCTATGGGGTGGTTGGGGCCAGGGCCCTCAGGCATGCTGACCTCAAGTGACCTGCTAACAAGCTGGACTTTACTTTGAGGTGGCACTAGGGAGTCATTGAAGGGTATTAAGTCCAGGAGTGGCAAGGCGAGATTGGTGTTTCAGGAGGACCGCTGTGGTGGAATTGTAGATGATGAATGGGAGAGGGTGAGAACTGAGGTAGGGAGAATGGTTAGGAGTCTGGCTATGGGTACTGCTCAAGACTTTGGGTCTCGAGCAAAGCGGGGGTTATGGGAATGAAGCATGCTGGGCAGATCAAAATAGAACTACATATTTGGAGTAAAGCCACTGTGGCTTGCCAATTAGAGGGGTTGGGGAGAAGAGGTGGCTTGGTGGTAACCCCTCTCTTTCTGGCTTGGCTGAGGGTCAGCAGCAATGTCATTGCCTGCGAGGGGAGTAAGAATTTGTCCTCCCTGGGGACACTGTGGTGGCACCATGGAGAAATACTTGTTCTGATAAGGATCCATGGCTGAACATGAATCACATTGTTTGAAAGCAACATCCAAATGTGGGCTCACGTGTTAGGGCCCCTGTTGGGCTCTAGAAGTGCAGATGGCAGGATGTTTTTGGACAGAGCAAGTTACTTGATTGGCCTATACAGTGAGGTACCACCTGGAATCTGCCCATCTCTACTGATTGCTCATGTCAGGAGGTCCAGCTTTAGTCCATTCCCTTAAAGTGAGACATGTGGTAATGGAATGAGCAAAGGATTTTACTTCAGAATAAATAGGCAGGAGTCTCACTTCCATTACAAACAAGCTGGGGCACTTGTCTCTCTAAGCCTCAGTTCACTGACTATAAAGTGGGATAGTGATGCTATCTATCTCATAGTGAAGCCCTAATTGTTGAAGGGACGTGAGCAAGCTCAGTAAACTGAAACGGGCTGTCCAGTAGGAAGAACCCAGACATGGCCCAAGGAGGGCAGGGTGGCAGGCAAGCCCTGCACTGGGACTGAGGGCTCCTGGCAGAGGCAGAGGGGGAGCAGCTCTGGGCCTGGCCTCTTCCTCGGGGTCCTCCTGGGAACCTTGGAGCTGGTCAAGTGGCAGCGCATGCATGGATTCCTCAAAGGTCTGCTCCATCCAGGCTCTGCCAGGCCCTTCCAGAGAGGGCTGAACTTCCCTGCACACAGAGGACTATTGGGACTCATTCCTGGAAAACTTACCCTCTGAGAAACTCACTGAGGCTCCACTGGGCACCTGCCTGTCCTCTCCGGGCACACTGAGAGGCCCTGTGCTTCCCCTCTGTGGGCACCCCACCCCCCATTTGGCCATCCCCACTCCAACCCTTTCCCGCAGCCCAGGCTTTGCAGAACATCCCTCTCAGTTCTCCTGTCTGAAGCCTGGCTCCCCCGAGGACTGGGTGTCCCCCTTGCAGTCTTCCTTTCTCTCTCTCCTGGGTCAGCTCCTGGGTCACCTCTCACCTCAGGTCCAATCTTTCCCATGAAACTCTCCAAGTGCCAAATTGATCTAAGTGTCCCATCTCTGAGCTGCTATCAGGGCACTGCTCACATTTGGTGAATTCTATTCATTTCTGTTTGTCCCACCCACCAGACCAAGGACTTCTCAAGGACAGTGACTGTGTCTGGTTCACCAGGCATCCAGTGCCCAGTCCAGCATGGCTTGGCATGATGTGGGTGTCGGTCAAAGATGCTGAGCACCCCATCTGGAGGAAAGTGGATGTCCAGCTGCTGTTTCTCCAGAATAAGGGGACACTGCACTCTGAGAGTTGCCAGCAGGTCTTAGTCAGGGCCCAGGGATGGTCAGGCCCGGCTGTAGGACCAGCTTCCCTGCAGGGCTTCCCAGGCAGCACTGTCTCCCCAGAGGCGCCCTGTTTCCCCAAGGGCTGTCGACTCAGTGTCTCTTGTGTGCACTCCTGTTTTAACCCCATTCACAGGGGCCAGAGCCACGTAATTGGATTGAGCAGACACTGACAAGGTCAATTTGACAATTTCATTAATCTTTTATTAAACACGGGCCCTGAGCTCCAGCCGGGCTTGTCTGTGTGCTGGTCCCAGAACGTGCCTGGCATATTCCCATCTCACATGCCTCCTCCAGGCCAGACCTGACCTGCATCATTAATATTATTACTGTTACTACTACTATTATTATTTTTAACTCACAACAACCTCGAAAGGTAGGGATTAAGACCTCATTTTGCTAAGGAGGAAACTGAGTCTCAGAGAGGGCAAATGACATGCTCAGGGTCTTACCCACAAGGACAAAGGGCAGTAAACAGTGGGATTGGAATGTTAGGAAAGGGCCAGGTCCTGAGAACCTGTTCCCTCCCAGGGCAGGTTGAGACTGGAGGTGATGATGGATGTGATGTGATTTGCACAGTGCCTAGCACAGAGCACATACTGAGTGCAGATTTGTTGAATAAATGAAGGAAGGAATGTGTATGGAAATGCTCACTTTAGAATCTCAAGGAGCAGGGGAGGTCTCGTTCCTGGGAGAAAGGGGGGTTGAGATGGGCTGGAGCTCTTAGGATTCAGAGAGAAGAAGGAAGACAAGAGCATCACAGATGAGGGAGTAACACAGACAGAGGCAGGAGCTAGTGTCTGGGGAGAAGGAGGTGGTCCAGAAAGATGAGGCTGGAGAACAAGGCAGGGGCTACATTCCAAGGGTAGCCACAGAAAGGGTTCCAGCAAGGACTTGTCATCCACTTTGCAGTGTAGAAAATTCCCTCTACCTTCAGTCTAGAGGCTTGGCGCAGGATAGACACAAGGGAGAGAGATTGTTAGGAAGCTGCTTTGGGTATCCAGGCAAAGGAAATAAGGACTTTCAAGAGTTGAGGGGATGGAGAGTCAGAGAAGGGTGGGAGAGGGCTATCAGGACAGAGGGCCATGTGGCTCTGGCATAGGCATGCTTACTTTGGGGCTGGGGTGTTGGGGAGCTGGGGAGCAGGTTCTGTGCCAGGTCCAAGCAGTTAGCACCCTGAGCACCTGCCCCAGGATGGGGTGGTACTTGCCAGGACAAGCCCGTCCCTGTGCTTCTGGGCCTGTTAATGAGTGGGGACGGATGGTGTCAAATGCAACCTTCCTGATACCATGAGGCCTGATGCATGTCTCCATGACTGTAAGCAGACAAGTTGCCTTAAATACTAAAGGTTAATGGCTTCCCTGGTCAGGTCAGGGACACTGGCGCTGATAAGAACTGATAGACTTTCCCCAGAGGCTCAAGAGGCCACCTGAGTGCTTGGCCAGTGGGCTGTGATGTCACAGGTCCGAGCGTGTCTCGCCGCCAACATGCAGCCTCTTCCAGCATCTCTGGACCTCTGGACCCTCCTCCTTTGCTGGTCCCTGCTCACTCACAAGCCCCACAAGTGCAGCTCAGCCCTTCTCATCCTCCTGTCAGCAGCCTCTGTGGATGCCAGCCACGGACAAGGGGTGAACAGGGGAGTGGACAGACAAACAAGGACACCCAGGGCCAGGGGCGGAGGGTGTCCCAAGGAGGAGAGATGGAAGAATCTGTGTGAGAGGTTGTTCATCAGGGAAGCTTTCCCAGAGGAGATGGGTTTGCACTAGATCTTAAAGGATGCACAAGGGATCCATAGGCAGCACAATGGGGTGCTGAATTTTGGGGTGCTCTAGAAGCACTGCCTTGTGTCCTAATATTGGGCTTATATCTGGTTATGAAATCCCTAAAGATATGTGAGACCAAGGCTTACTCCTTTTTGGATCTGCCCAGGGCAGGGCCTGGACCACCGTATGTAAGGCATGAAAGCATGTCAAATGGGAAGGCTGCTAGGCTCACTGCCCCCATGTTAAAAGAGGGGAGAGCAGGAAGGGAGCAGGAACCATGAATGAATGTAGGTTCCCTAGTAAGGATCTTTAGGACCCATCTGACCAGTCTCTCCCCAGCTGGAAACCTTCCATGGCTCCCTGATGCCCCAGGACAAAGCCTAGCCTCTTAGCTCAATTGGTAGAACCCTTTGTGCCTGGCCTCTGACAGATCACCCTCCAGCCTTCTCCCTCATGCACACCTGCCTCCCCAAACACAGAGACCCATGCCTTCAGCTTCTGCATTTCCTTGGGTAGCCCCAGACGGGTCTCACATTCAGGCCTTTGTCTATCTGCTCCCTCTGCCTGTAAGGTTTCTCTCATTTGTTGAACACAGCCTCCATGCCACTGTCAATATGGTAAGAGCTCTGCTTGGTCCCTGCTACACCTCAGGTGTCACCTCATTGCACTCCCTCTAGCAAGTGATCGAGTCTCCATATTTCCCCCCCTCTAATGCAGGGAAGCCACTTTCCATTGTAGTCACATCTGTTACCAGAGGCTGTCTGGTGAAGGGGTAAAGGTGCAGCTTCTCCAATCAGATTGCCACTGTTGGAAATGTGAATCCTGGCTTCACTAGGAGCTGTGTGACCTTGGGATTTATTTGACCTCTCTGAGCCTCTTGTTTCTCATCTGTAAAATGGGATAGCAGCAGGACCCATTTCATGGTGATATTGTAAGGATTAAATTAGTGAATTATGCAAAACTCTTCAAAGGCTGTCTAGCAAATAGCAAGTGCTCACTAAAGGTTAGCTACTGCTATCAATTTTTTAATTTTAAAGGTAACAAAGCACAGTGAAAAAAATGGGGGAGTGGTGGGGGGAGAAAAGCCCAAAGTTAAAAAGAAATACCACCACCACTGAAGTAACTATTAGATTAGGATATTTCTTTCCAAT
Organism: Manis pentadactyla; assembly: GCF_030020395.1. Classification (NCBI taxonomy): domain Eukaryota; kingdom Metazoa; phylum Chordata; class Mammalia; order Pholidota; family Manidae; genus Manis; species Manis pentadactyla. The sequence goes on along the minus strand of NC_080022.1, from coordinate 38,463,069 downwards.
TTTCTATTCAGTGTATTTGTTGTATATCTGTCACATGCATAGACCCATGAAATACACACACACACACACACACACACACACACACACACACACACGTGACATCCTCCTTTGTAGCTTGCTTTTCTTACTCAACAACATAAACAAATGGTTTAGTAAACAGGTAGTATTTTTCTGTCTTTGCAGCCCCAAAGCCTCACTCAGAGCCTAGCCCAGAAGAGGTGTTTCATGGGACTCTGTGGAAGGAAAGGAGGAGGGAAACAGACAGCCTGGAGCTGTGGCCTTTAGCTGCTTGCAGAGGGTCAGCAATAGCACAGCAGTTGTCACTGTGTCCACCCCTCATTTTAGTGACAGAGACCCTGAGGTCAAAGAGTGGAAGGGGCTTTCCTGAGTTCACTCAGCAAGTCAGTGAGAGGGAGATTGGGGCCAGGCTGGTGCATTTTTGCCCAGGCACCATGTGGCACACCACCCTTCTTCTCTCCAGGAGTCCTCCTGGGCTCAGGTCAGGCTCCCGTACTCAAGGCCGATGTGTAACCTGGGCAGGGATAGCCTTCTCACCCTGGTCCTAGCAGGATGAGTGGGCTCCCCTGGCCTGAGTTTGCAGGAAAGGCTAGAGCAGCCATCCCCAGATTGGGTCCCAGACAGGGAGGCTGAGGGAAGCAGAGGCAGGTGGCCAGTGGGGACAAGTTGCTGGCCTCAGGAACACTTAATATCTGTATCCTCAGATGGTGGTAGGTTCCCCCTCAGAAGTTAGAGTATTTTGGAGGCTTGTCTTCCTAAAAGAAGGGAATGGACTTGAGGCTCAGTCCTTCCAATCTGCCCCCCACTCAGTGGCCCAGACAATCTCCTAGAAAAGAGGCCCTAAGCATGCCCCCCTTGGCCTAGTAGACCTCAGCAGGCCCCACCACTGGCAGAATGAAGGGTCCCCTTGGTAGTGTCCACAAACCCTCCCAGCCAGAGCTCTGTCACTCTTACTATGCCTCTGTATCTTTGCATAGGCTGTGCCCTCTGCCTGAGATGTCTGCGCCCCATCTCAGGAATGTTGTGGTTCCTCAATGCCCATCTATTCCTCTTTCCCGGAGCAGTCAGCCCCTCTGCAGGGCTCCTTCAGCTCTGAGTTCACAGCCAACCTCTATGCAGCACCTCAGAAAACGCGGCCACCCCCAGTACTCCTTCAGCGCTCACAGCACCCTGTCCACAGGGTCATCTGGCCCATTCACAGAAGAGGCACCTGGGTTGCTGGGCAGAGGGTGATTATATAGAAAATGCCCTGGTGTGGGCTTGAGGGTCAGGGAGTTTTCCCACAAGAGGCAACCTTCAAGCAGATGTGTTCTCTACCTGGACCTAAAAAAGTGTAGGTTACCTTGGAAAATCCTCTCTCAAAGCCTCATTTGTCTAGGCCATTGAGTGTGGGACAGGTTGAAAGGACTGAGCCTCAATTTCCACATCTGAAAAATGGCAGATACTGCCCACATCACAGGGTTAAATGAGCAAACATGCAGCAAGTGATTAACACAGAGAGAATGCCCTGCCCATGTTCCTTCCCTCCCCAGCCCTGTGTGGAAAAGAACATCACTGGTTATGAAATCCCTAAAGAGATGTGAGACCAAGGCTTACTCCTTTTTGGATCTGCCCAGGGCAGGGCCTGGAGCACTGTATGTGAGCACCTTGGTTGAACATATAAGGACGTATGGCCCTTACTTGAACAAAAGCTGGGGTCTTCCTGCCAGACTCAGGTTTGGATCCCTCTGATCTGAGCCCCCCACACTGGCAGTCCCGATGGGCAGCTGCAGAGAAGTGCCCAATTTCCAGCCCCTGGAGTCTGGGCCTCCGAAATGATGGCCTTAGCTTTGAGATGCATACTGAACACCAGGGAGTTCCTGCCGTGGAAAATTAGTCTTTGTCACTGGCTGTTGTGTAATTAAAGAGGTTATCTCAGCAGAGCACTGGATGCCCACCAGCAGCCCTGAAAATGTTTTCAGGAAGATGATGCCCAAGGCCTGTGCTGATTGGCCTGAGCACACGGCAGGTCCTCTCTCTGTTGCTTGGCCGTGCTGGTCCAGCTCTCTTGGGGGCTGAGCTGAAGACCCCCATATTGCCCAGTGCTGATCAAGTTCTTCTGGCTAGGCCAGGAGCTAAGTCTTCAGGCAAGTTCAGGGCAGGAAGGAGAGCTGGGGAGGAAATGACTGCTATCCTAGCTGGGGTACTTCACTCAAGAATAACTTCACCAATGTAGTCAGATGGCTTAAACTGTTCCCCATAAGTACATGTTCCAGATGGCTAAGGCTGAGCCTCTGGAACATGGCTACCTTGGATACAGTTCTCTGGTGCTTCCCTCAGCTGCTGAGGGGCACTATGCTCGAGTAATAGCTCTGGACTCAGAGGAGAGAGACCTTGGCTATACTTGCTTCATTCATTCATTGACTCATCCATTTATTCATTGCTCCATTTACTTATTTAACAAATACTATGGAGTTGTTACAATGTTCCTGGCCTATTCTGAATGCTAGATATTTAAAAGAGAGTATGAGGATTAAGGTCCCTGTCCTTGTAGAACTAATATTCTAATGAAAGGAGACAGACAAAAAAATTAATAAACTACCAACAAATGGGCACATAGCTATGTAATGGTGGGTAGTGATAAGCGCTTTGGAGCAAAGTCAAGTAGGGTAGAGGACTCCTGGTGGAAGGATGCTATTTAAGTAAGGTGCTCAGGGAACTCTTCTCTAAGAAGGGCATTTGACCAGAGACCTGAAGAAAATGAGGAAGCCATCCACATGGGCACTTGGGAGACTGGCTCTGTATTGTAGACCCGGGGAATTGCAAGAGCAGAGGCCCTGAGCAGGAGGTACTCAGGTGTCCTGGGACAAACATGGAGCCCGGGGATGTATGAAGTGATGCAGGAGAGAAGCAATGAGATTGGCCACTCAGTCAGGACCGGACTGGAGGCCATGAGCAGGGTTTCTAATTCATTCCCAGTGTGAGAGGAAGGCACTGAAGGGTTTTGTGCAGGGAAAAGACATGATCAAATTGATGTCTTGTGAAAATCACTCTAGTTCCTGTGTGGAAAAGAACAATGCATGGGGCAAGAGCCAAAATAGGAAGATCAGCTAGAAGGCTCCTGCGATAACTCAGCAAAACATGAAGGCCCTGGACAAAGGTGATGGCTGTGGAGGTGGTGAGAAGTAGTTACGCTGGAGATCTGTTTTGAAGGAAAAAGGATTTGCCCATGGATCAGATGAACAGCTGTGAGAGGATGAGGACTATGACTCCAGGGTTTTTAGCCTGAGCAACTGGGAGAACAGAGCTGCCATTGTGATGGAGTGTGACGCGGCAGTTGGAGGTTTTGGAGGAAGAAACAGGAACCTTTTATCTGTAAGTGAATGTTTCAGATAGTTGAGGGTGACCCTTGGAGCATGGCCACCTTGGATATGGTACCCCTGGTGCTGAGGGACCCCTGGTCCTCAGACAGGTCTGGGTGCCCACAGGACATCTGAGGGGCATCTAAGCATGCGGTTGGAGATGGGAGTCTAGGGTTCAGAGAAGAGACTGGAACTGAAGCTCTACACTTGGGAGCAATGGCTGGATGGGTGATATTCAAAACCACGAGATGGATGAGAACTCCAAGGGACAGAGTATAGCTAGAGAAGCAAAGAGGTTCTAGAATTCATTCCCCAGGTCTGTGTGACCTTGAACAAGTCTGACCACCTCTCTCAACCTCACCTTGAAGATGATGACGATGACAGTAGTACCTCAGAGACTAGCTGAAGAGACACATGAGAGCAAAAACGAGGAGTTCCGTGATGGTCCACCGTGTGTTGCAGTGAAGGTGCCGCTGCACCTAACTGTTCAGCCCCTCTGTGGGGGTGCTCTTTCCCTCAGCTTCCATCTCTTCTCACCCCCAACTGCCAAATCTGAACAAGGCCTCCAGCTTCCATGTCCTGGTTCACTTAGGGCCTTTCTTCTTCCCACAGGAGCAAGTCACTTCACACCAACAGTACTTTACAGTTTACAAAGTTATTTTATTGTCTAAACCCGGTTTAATCTTCACAATGACCTACAAGGCAAATATTATTATCCTCATTTCCCAGGTGAGGAAATTGAGTCTCAAAAAGGCTACGTGGCTTATCGAAGTCCACGCAGTCAGAGAGTGGCTCAGCTACTATTTCAAATCCGTCCCCGGCATCTGACTCCTGCCCTGATACCTTGAAAGGGCACCAGGGGCCTCGCTGCTCGCAGTCCGCAGGCAGAACGGCCAGCTGGGCAGAAAGTCTCTGCTGCTGCATGTGGGGGCCGGCCGGAGCTTAACGGAGCGCGAGCTCCCCGTGGCCTGCGGGGCCCAGGGCCTGAGCGGAAAGCGGCCCTGCCCTGCACCAGGAGAGCCAAAATGTGTCAGGTGGCCGGGTGACAGGGTTGTGACTTCCTCTGCATAAATTCAACCAAACCTGGGAAATGCTCCCCTTTTCTGGGCTCCAAACTTCAAGAGGAAAAGGCATATGAAACAGGAGGGTTGGAAAGGGTGGTGAGGAAAAGGGTGAGGATGCTCTTCTGGGGACTGCGTGGCCCAGGCCTGATGAGCACCGCACCTGCCCCTGGGGCCGCAGCCCCACTGCGCACGCGCGCCTCCACAGGGCGGAAGTGCGGCCTGGCCGCCTGCGAGCAGCGGGTGGAGAGGGGCCAGTGGGCTGCGCCCAGAGGAGACTGTCCTTAGCGGGTGCCAGCCGCCCCTCCGCGAAGGCTGTTGTGAGACCAAGGGCCTGTATGTAAGTAGCCCCTGCAGCACAGGTACACCATCTGGACATGAGTTAAGGATGAAACCCCGTTGCTGAGTGAGTGTGAGTGTGTGTGGAGGCGCTGGAATCGGAGAGCTGGACCCTAAACCTGGTTTGACCGCAGGTCTGCCGATTAACTTTTCTAGAGCCCCTATTCTGTACCCAGCTCTGGGCTAGGTGCTGTAAATGCAAAAGGAAGCAGGGCCCTTCCCTCAAGGAGCTGACTCTCCGGCCCAGTGGCTCATGCATGGGTGTCACACATGTCGAGATAGAGGACTGTGCAGGGTCTCTGAGGAGGGAGGCCCAGGTCTTCCTGGATTGAGGTCATGATCCAGGAAGGCCTCAGGAGGTGACTTTTCTGCCGAGGCTTGAAAGGAGTTCACTAGCCGTCCAGGGCAGGAAGCACGTGCCTGGAAGAGGGAGCTGCACCATCAAAAATGACTCATGTCCTTCACTCAAAATGCCTGTGGTGAATTCAAGGAATTTGAAATAGGCTGGCTTGAAGAAGCAGAGGGATGAGAGTGGCATGCCCTTTTGTAGAGAAGGCTGCTTGGCAAGATGCAGAGAACAGACCATTGAAGAGGATTAATGCAGGTTTCATTCTGCCACTTTGGGAAAACTGCCTCTCCTTTCTGACCCATTTCCCAGTCTCTAAAATCAAAATAATGATATTTACCTCATATTGCTCTTGTTAGAATTAAATGAGATAATGATTGTAGCATGCCTCACGAGGTTTTTAGCACACAGGAGGTGCCTCTCAGACCAGAAATTGTATTTAAGAGTGTCGGCCTGGGCCAGGTCAGAGTTTGGAAGGGCCTAGATGTCAAGGAAGGCACCCCCAGCAAGCAGGAAGGAGTAAAGATCTGACAGGCAGGTGGATCCAGGCTTTCTGGCATCCCAGGAACACCAGTGAGACTTGTGAGTTCCGAGCACTTGCTGGCTGGTCTGGACTCTGGGCTCAGTCTGAGTTTGCCCCCCACCTCCCCACCTCCATGGTACCTCATGCTGATTTTCAGGGAGGGGGAGGTGCAGTAGGTGTTCCAGTTCTATGAAGGGTGAGTACAGGCTGGGGCATGGGGAGGGGAGGCAGGTGGTGGAGCCCACCAGGAACTATCACCTGGCAGGTGCAAGTCCCCCACCTTCCTTGGTGTGGTAGAGCCCTGAAGTTTGAAGGGCTCTCCTCAACAGCCAGGAAGCCAGCTCTGCTCTCAGCTCTGTTCACAGCTGACAGCATCTGGATCATCAGCTGAGCCCCAGAAGCTGCCTGAACAAATCAGGAAAATGAAATGTGTATCCTTCCCCACTCCACCCCACCCCCAACCTTAGGCCTTAATACTTCTTTAGTCTGGTGGTTTCCATTCAGATACTCTGATATTCAGATGCTCTAGTCCAGTTCCATGACTCCTTGGTAAGCACCTTTTGTCTCTGGGAGGAGAGTTTCCTTGTTTGAAAAATGGGGACCACTGTAAAAATGACATGCTCCATAGGCTACCCTTCCATTACAAATATCATTGTATCCATGGGGGCCCAGTTCCCACAACGTCAAAGCCATTTTGCTGTAATTGACATTGAAGGCCCTCCACAGCTTCCCTCAGCCTTCTTGCACTCAGCAAGGAGTTACTGAGGCCTGCCTATGGGGCACATACTGTTTGTTCTAGGAGTGAAGAGATCTCCAAAGTCCCTGACATTAGGGAGCTTACATCTAGTGGGGGAGATGGACAAAAAATAAACAGAGGATATGCTTTCAGGTAGTGTTAAATCTTATGAAGAAAATATAGCTGAGTAAAGAGAATACAGGCTGAACTAAGTAATTTCACAAACATGTCTTAAGTTCCTACCTGGCACCAGGTTTTGTTCTGGGTCCTGGCACAGAAGATGCTCTCTGGCTGACCTGCTCTCCCACCTGCCCCCAAAACTCCTCTGCACCCCCGGCAAGATGTGCTTTGCCTTTCTTCCCAGCTGCCCAATCTTTCTTTTGTTCCTTTCTTCCTTTCCCTATTCATTGTTATCAAACATATCTTGAAATCTAATGTGCTGAGCATTATATGAGGTGAAGGAAACTTTCTCACAGCCATCCTGAAATTGCCCCACCTTGTCAAACCCTAGGAGCTCTACCTCACCCACCTCTGAGTTCACAAGGTCCTGTGGCTTCACCTCCTTACTTTGCTCTTAGATGCATCCTGTCTTGTATTAAACTAACATTTGAATGCATATTAGGTGTTTATGTGTGGACAAATATGCATTTATATATGTACATACTCCCATATAATTGTGATAATGTGCAGTTAAGTATGTGCCTCTAAGAGTATATTTTGTACCTGAGTGTGTATGTTGGATTCAGTTTTAAAGTTGTCTATTTACCTACTTTGAAATGTCTGTTCATTTTTTACACAATTAATGCACTTACATTGTAATTGTAGCTTTTTATGTTATAAAATCCAATAGGCTAAACATCTCCCTCTTTTACCCTAGAATATCTTAATGTTGCCATTTATTCTTCCAGGTAAACTTCAGAATTATTATTTTTTTAATGATTCATTTTGAATAAAATCTGTGCTTTAGTTTGGGAATAAACTTCTTTATACTATTCAGCCTTCCTATACAGAAATACGGCACATATTTCCATTTATTCAACTCTTCTTTTATTTGTTTCAGTAAGGTTTTATAATTAAAAAAAATTAATTCCCATACAGTTTTTCTTAAAATTATTCCTTAAAATTTTATATATATTTTTCATAATTGTGAATGAGATATTTAAAAATTTTAGTTTCAATCTTAATTCTTGTTGGTATTTAGAAAAGCTATTTATTTTGTATTTATTTGTAGTAAGTCTACCAATTAAACTCATTTAGGAGTTTTTTCAGTTGATAATTTTAGGGTTTTCTAGTTGAATGAGTATATCATTTACAAGCAATGATAATTCATCTCTTCCTTTCCAATATTTATAATTCTTGTTTATATTTCCTGCCATACTACATTGACTAGTTCTTATATATCAGTTTGAAATATAGTGATCCTTATCTTTGTTCCCAATTTTTAATGAAAATAGCTGTGGTATTTCACCATTCACTATGAAATTTGTCCTCATTTTAGAATAGATATTCTTTAGCATTGAGAAAGTGCCTTCCTTTTTTAGTTCACTCATTTTTTAGAAACTACCCATGAGTGATTTCATTTTAACAAATGTTTTCTGATTTGACTCATTTTTCTTTAACTATTATACTTCATTAACATATCTTTGCATTCCTGGTATGAACCTTCTTGATCTTGCTAAATTTGATTTGCAGGTATTTTCTTTAGGACTTTGGCTTTTATAAGCATAAGATAATTTTTTGTAGCCTTTATATCAGGTTTGTATTATCTTAATAAAATGTGCTGGTGTAGCTTCCTATCTTTTTATATGCTTTAAAACAGATATTTAGTTCAAGAACTGTCTAATCTCAAATACTTGGGAAAAATACCCATAAAACCACTTAGGCCAAGAGCCTTTTATAATTGCTCATTTTCTTCTATGGTTACTCAGGGTTTTTTACTTCTAAAGTTAGTTTTGTTAACATCAGAAATTTACCCTTACCATCTGGACAGCCTTGTCTCTTAAAAAAAAAAATTATCCATCATTGTTATATCCCTTTATTTGTTTGGTTTATGTTTATGTTTGTCATTTTTCCTTAATTTATGTCTACTTCCTCCAGTAGACTGAGAGTTCAGAAAACTGGGGATTTTCATCATTTTATTCCCAACTCAACACAGGAACTGGAATCTAACATAACAATTGGACTCAATAATTATTTGTCAAAGGTGTGATAACCCAGCACCAAACAGAACACAGTGTCAACCCTCAGTATGAATCAAATAATATTTTGAAGTCATAGTGCTTCAGTCATCCTCAGGTATGCCATACATTCAAAATTTTAAGCTTCTATATTTATTATCTAATTTTATACTAAAAATAATCTGGGATTAGGCAAGACAGGTATGATTCTTCCCAGTTACACACGAAGAAACTGAGACCCAAAATGAGACAGAGACCTGCCCGTGGTCACACAGGTGGGACACAGTGCACCCCTCACAAGGTTGAGCTCTCCTCTGTACCAGCTGCTCCTCCAAGGTCTGGTCATGTGAAAGAGAAGAGAAGCAAGATAGATCTGAGAGTGCCAGAGAAGGCTTCCCAGAGAACTGGAGCTAGCACTTGAAGATGGAAATGGACAACAGAGAGGAATGGCCCAAGCAGGGGACAGTTGGAGCTAAGGCATGGCATGGCCAGGGTTCATAGAATGATAGGTCAAAGGCTTTTCCCAACCACTTCTGTGCTTGGGGGTGAGTACAGAGAGTGTAGTGCAGAAAGTAAAACCCTCCCCAGATATTCAGACTGCATATCAGCCAAGAGTCCTGATCTCAGCTTGTCCCCAGTGCCGCCCATCCTTCACTGGCATTGTGTCCCCATTGGGGTGGGGAGGAAGAAAGGAAGAACAAGGGTAGTAGAGTCAGATAAACCTAGGTTTGAAGGCTGACTCCTTCATTCAGCACAAGACCTGCCATGGACAGGTTACATCATCTCCCTGAGGCTCAATTTCCTCCCTTGAACAATAGGATTATAATGCTGACTTGCTGAGTTTTGTGAAGATGAGATGAGAGAAGGTTGTGAGGTCTGTGTCACACAGCAGGTGAGGATACATCTCAGCTCCCTTCCTTTCCTTCCTGGCTCTTTTGTGGGCAGGTAAGAGATGGCCCAGGACTCTCAAAGAATGGTGAAGCATAGCACAGCCACATGCAGACAGGGTGACAGCAGGATGAGGCTAGGCCTGCCCTCCTCCCCATCAGGGCAACACAGTGCATTTCTTGGGAGAACTCACCATATACATCTCTCCTCTTTTCCCTAAGGCTAACCTTCTCCTAAGTGAAGCCCTTGACAGCTGAACCTCCACATATGGCAGACTCCCTTGTTTGCTGACAGAACAAAGCCCTGTGCTCCATGCAAATGCCATGCATTTTAATTATGGGAGCAGCTCCCTCTTTTAGTTTGCACTGTGGTGGGCTGCTGGAATCCAGATTGGGCAGCAAACAGCATCTGTTACAGAGAGAGACACATGATGCATATGTAAAATTCAGACAATCATTAACTGAGTGCCTACTATATGCCACATACTTTGTGTTCTTACACAATCCCTACAAGGCAGATATTATTGTCTCTGTTCTCTGGACAATGAAACTGAAATTCTGAGAGGGCCTATGCCATGCCTAAGGTCACAGAGCATTAAGTAGATGAGCCAGCGGGCACACTATTATGCCTACTTCTAAAGCATGGGTCCTATGCAAAGAGTTTCTCCTAAGACAGGACAGAAATGAAGGCAGAACCTCACACTTCTAGGACAATTGCTCAGATGTACATGAATGAAGGAACCATGGGCATCCTCCTGAAGTCAGATTTGAGAGACAAGGGAAATCCTTGGATGTGGAGAAGCAGCTGGCTGGAGAAAGTGTGTGGTCAGTAGGGAAGCCCCCACCCCACCACTCCCAGTGGGAACTAAATGCCTGACATTTTTAAGATGGGAAGAGGAATTCCAGCTGCTAGGAGTCTTGAAGGGTTTGGAATTAGCTAGACATAGGTGCAAATACTGCTCTCCTTCGTATTCATTCACTCAAAGACTCTGAGCCAGTTATCTGACTTCTCAAGCCTTAACATTCTCATCTGTAAAATAGGGATAATTTTGAGGTGTCACGAGGCTGGAATGACAGCACATATAGGGTAGCTGGTGTAATGCTGGACACGTAGTAGGTGAGACTTGAGGCCCAGAGATCCTGCTTGGTTCTAGGCCCTGCTCTGACTTTAACCCCTGTTCTTGAGCAAGGTTTGTCTCTCCCTGGACCTTAGTGTTTCTGTGAGATGGAGATCAGAATCCCTGGTTCACAAGCACACAGGGCTGTGGTGAGACCAACGGAGCTAAAGTTCTGGAAACATCACGGGGATCCAGCTGCTCCAGCAGAGAAGTGGAGGAATGTGGGATGGGGAGAAAAGGCACCCAGTTCTGATCTGGTCTCTGCCACCAACTTGCCGGTAGCCTTGGGCAATTCCTTTTTCTTTGTGTCAAGGGCTGAGGCAACCTCTGAAGGCTCTGAGATACTGGGCTTCTCGCTCCCCACCTCCTGGTCACAGGCTCATGCTCTGGTTGATCATTGCCTATAGCTGTTGGCTCCAGCCTCTTGGCCACTTCTCAGTGGTTCCTGGTGCCCCTCTGATCTGCCCTTGGACTGGCCCCAAGCTTCATAGCCACTCTAAGTGCCCACGGCCCAGCTGAAATCACTCCTAAACCAGGCCTGGCTATGTGCATGGAGGCTGAGTTCCCAGACTGCAGGTCACTGTGGGCTGGGGTGTGTGGGAGGGAGAGTTCTAGGCTCAGGCCAGCCTTGGGAGCCTTCCTGTGACAGGACTTGGTCTGAAGTCAGGCTGAGGGGCCGGAGTGTGACAAAGGTCAGGGTCCAACTGCGGCGGAAGCTCAGTAAGCTGGGCACACCATTTCTGTAATATTCAGCCATCTTTTCCAACAGACTGGCAGGGTTTAACCCAGGCCCCAGGACACTTGCCCATGCCTGGCAGAATGACTTCAAGCAGCAGGTCAAGGAAGGTTTCTCTGGTTGTTCTTTCTGTTGCTTCATGCTGGGTGTGTCTCAAGGGCCAGAAATAAAGGGGCAGGTGAATGATTACAGGGTGTAATTTCAAGTTGACCAGGGAAACTGCTAGGAATTCCCAAATGCTCCTTCCATCTGTCTGGTCAATACTTAAATCTTATTAGAGATTATTTCATTTTATTATGAAGAGATTTATTCATTTGGGTTAGTTTTTAGAGCAGTGGAGAAGTCCCTAGACTAGGAGTCAGTAGATGAAGAACCGAGTCTCATCTTTGCCCCTACTTGCAGTTCTTACCACACTCCTCTGAGCCTCGATTCCCCTGTCTATAAAATGAGAATAATAATGCCCTCTTTCCAGGGTTGATATCAAGAGTGAGACATAGTACGTGAAGCACTGGCCTCTGGCAGGTGCTCCATGAACAGACCTTCCTTTCCGTAGCCATTCAGTAGGAAGAACGGGGGATGTGGAGGACGCCATGCTTGAAGTCACCACCAGGTGGCAGCATGAGGCATTCATTCCTTCACTCCTACTGAGGCACTTGAGAGACGTTTAAGATGAGCCCGGGCAGTGGTAGGACCCAATTCCCCCAGGGATTTGGAGAAGTGGCAGCCGTGCTCCTGCCTTCAAGGGGTCTGCAGGCTCGGGAGGGAGGCAGAGAGAGGTACAGACAGACAGGCAATAGAGGTGGAGAAGCGCTCTAATAGAGGGGAGCCCAGAGGCTGTGCGAGCACGGTGAGGGACCCCTAGTGCTGCAAGGGGAGTCCACAAGGGTTTCCCTGGCAAAGAGTTGAGCAGAAGGACCTCAGGGACACCTGGAAGTGGCAAAGATTTCCCTGGGGCTGCCTGTGGCTCTGTGAGCCCTGAGCACAGTGCCCTCTTTTTCACGACTGACCAGGCTACTGACCAGGCTATATGTGCGGCCCAGGTGCTATAATGTCTGTTACCTCCCAGCTCTCTCACATTCTTATGCCAGAAATGCCAGATCCAACGAACACTGCCTGACGCCTCTCCCAGGAATATGTCCTGTCTCCTCAGTCCCGTCTCTGGCTCTCCTAATAAGCAGGCCCTTGGATATACTACAGTGTTTCCTCCTGCTTGGTGACCACAGGTCCTTTCATAAGGGGAAAGGCCCCAGGCAAGGAATCTAATGCCCCAAATTCTAAGCCTTGTCCTTCCACAGTCCAGCTGAGACCTTGGGCCCAGTTCCTATTTTATACAATAATAGGTTGACCTATAAGGTCCCAGGGAAGCTCCCAGTTTTAACATCTAACACCCACAGGATCCCCTGATCCTAGGGCTACCTTGCTGGGTGACTTTTGAAAGGTCCCTAGTTGACACCATGGAAGTGGAATGTGGATCCTTTTGGGATCACAAGAAGTGATGAACGTAACAGTGTTTTGGAAATCCAGTGCAACCCCCTAACCATGTTCACACTGAGCTCTTGGGGAGCAAGTGGAATCCAGTTCACCACTGCGTCACCCACAGAGCCTGGCTGGGCACCTGGCACCTGGCTACATGAGGAAGGGGACGCATGGTAAGAAATGAAAGCTGTTTTCTAATATCTGCCCTGTTGTCCTGGGGCAGAGAAGCACCTTTGTTCTGTGAGGCCTCGGAGGGCAGAGCCTGGGCCAGTGTGGGCACCTGTAATGAGGTGGGTTTCCACTCCTAAAAAAGAGGCTCTAATTTAGCCAGAGACATTTAAAGATGAACTTAGGTAATGGCCTCCTGAGAGTGGACGCCTCTGCTGGGGCAGTGGGTGGCTGGCAGTGGTCTAGGCCAGTCCTTGCCCAACCTGGCTGAGTATGACAATAGCCATGTTTGGAAGCTGAATTCTGAAGGGTTGTCTTTGAAGCCTCTTGGGATATGGCCTAAAACTTGGAATTTTCACAAATGAGGTGCCTTCAAATGGAGTCCACCTGCAGAGCTTAGAGGTCCTTCTGGTACAGCATTGCAACCCCCTTCGAGACACCTTTCTGACACCCAGACAAAGCTGTAACTGGCCTGCTGCTAGGTCCCAAGCCTCCCTCCATTCTGAAGTACAACTGGTTAAAGGGAAGGGGGTGGGGAAAGGTGTAAGTCAGATGCATTTGAAGGAAAGCAGCTTTGAAGTCCTTAGGCCATTATGTTAATGGCATTACTCAATTTCTGGAAGCAATCCTGATTAAATATTCATTGGCTTTGATTATACTGAAATTAGGGCTAAAGCGTGAAGTCAAATAGAGGGAAGTAATGGCAGTGTAAATAATGCATGGCCTCTAAATTGAAAACACCAGCCTGTGTGGCCCCAGCTCTCCCCCACCCCGCTCGTCACTGTGCCATTTGTTTAGAAGGTGATCAGTCTGACGTGGGCATCTCTTGCCAGCTGGAGGACCCAGAATTGGAAGGATCACAGCATTCCCTGTCTCTGGGAATGCCGAGGATTGCAGCAAACCCCTAGCAGCAGGGGTTGTCTCCAGGTCAGGGACCTGGAAGCTGGGGGTCTTGGTGAAGCCCCCCCCCACCGATTGAGTCTTGTATTTTCTGAGTGACACAGTCATGGACTCTGAGAATAATAGAATCTGAATCTTCCACAGTATAATCTTTGAACAGAAAAGAGTATGTGGGATGGGGGAGGATTCAGCAGGATAGAGGTTAGAACAACCAGGTGAGAATTATTCAAATGAGTGAGGTAGTAAGGCAGGTAAACTGAGTGCAATTGTGAGATGAGTGCTCTTCAGAGGTGTGTGCAAGAGGCTGTTCTGGGAGCCCAGAGAATGTCCACTGCGTGGGCAATGGGAGAGTATTGGGGGTGCGTGACTGGGGAGAGGAGTCAGGGGAGTTTCAAGGGAAGGAACTGGCACAAACAGCATCTCATCCTCATCTGATGCCTAATGCCTGACCAGGGCATAGAATGGAGGCTGCTGATGCTGGTAGAATGAATGGATGGGTGAATGCCTAAGCGTGGCATTGAGGAAAGAGGAGGCAACCCTCCCAGCTTCCTAGAGGAAAGCTGTCTCTCAGATACAGGAAAGGACCATGGCAAATAGCTAGAGCCCTCACCACCACGCACTGATACATGCTGGGCACTGTGCAAGTGACAGGAGCACATGACTCGTGTCATTTTATTTCTCCCACAAATCTAACACAGAAGGTACAATTATTACTCCCATTTTACAGTCAAAAAAAGCCGATCTGCACACACAGCTAGTTAAAGGTGTTAAGTCACACACACAGCTAATAAGTACACCTGGAATCCGAACCCATGTTTATTTCTGAAGCCATATTTTTAAGACCTTCTCAGTGATTCTGCATCTCCCGTGATAGGTCTTCGTATATAATATTCGTGTTCTCTCTCTCCGCCCTCACTTCAGTGTCCCTGCCCACATTCTTTCCTCACTGCTGTAGGATTCCCGAAGGAGGCTCCGTGACCTCCCTTGCACGCCAGGGCTAGACCAACAACTGCATGTACTGCAGCATGTCATGCATCCTCTAGCGGTGTGAGCTGCCACACCCCAGACCACAGGCTCTACCTTTTTTTTGTTTCTTAATTGAATAGGAGTTCTAGACCCGGGGGTAAAAGCTGAGGACAGAGCAGGTACAAAGGCAGAGCCCAAGGAAAGCTTGGGAGCCCAGGGACTAGGGGAGGCTGGTCAGGTCTCTGCAGGTCAGGGGTGAGTCAGTAAGGAGTTCGGGTCCTTGTGACCTGGAAGAGCCCATGGAGGCTACAGAGCTCCCAGCGGGAGAGTTCTGTTCAGCAAGCTGCCTCTCACTCTCTATCAGGGCAGAAAACCTGTAAATCACAGAGCAGCCTCTGCCTTTCAGTTTTCCCGAGACTTGGAAGGGGGTTTCTGTTTTGTGCTGTGGAGACTGTGGCTGATCTTAAAGTGACATGAAATGGTTTCCACCAGGTTTTTTCATCTTGGAGGGTTCTGAAGGAAGTTGAGATAGCTGAGTGCAAAAGATGTGTTGAGTAGAACACCACCTTCTGGTGAGACACAGGAGGCGAACAACAGCCCTGAAGCCTCACACAAACGTGGCTAGACATCTGCATGCACATGTGGCATCATGGAGCCGGCTTTTGTGGTGCAAGAGATGGGCTCTGTGACAGGAAAGCAGGTAGCCAAGAGTCAGGGATCCTGGGACAGATTCCTAGTTCTTTCCCCATCATGCTGGGCAATTTAGAGCAATCTAACCTCTACCTTAGCCCAGTTCCCTCTGTCCTGTTGGAGATGAGATTGGACTGCATATATTTCCCATGAACTCTCTTTTTTAGCAGATACTCAAGGGGGCACTTAATCTATGCCTCCCACAGAGGGTCAGGTGGCCTGCTGGGGAGATAAAACAACAGCCAGATTAGGGTTAGCCTTAGTGCCTTACGGAGAGGAACAGAGAGAGCTTGGAATATGCAAGGCAATGAGTCTGTAAGTACCTCTGCTGGGTGGCATCAACAGTGTGAGCTCTGAAGCCGCATGATTTCAGACTGAATTCTGGTTGCCAGCTCAGTGACCATGCACAAGCTAATGAGAGTGCTCACCCAGTAGGTGGCTGAGAGGATTTAATAAGTAATCCAGGTGAGAACATACACTGCACCTGGCACGCAGGATGTCTCAGCGAGCCACAGTTGTGACTTGAGCATTGTGGGCTTCTTACCCAGAGCACTACAATTCCCTCCTATCCCATTTCCCTGTGCAAGAAGAAAAGAGGGGAGGAGCGAGAGGGAAAGCCCAAGGAGATGGTCGCTAGCCTTTATCCAATGTCTACAATGTGCCAGCCACCATGATATACACCAGCCCATTTGACTTCCCAGGTCACCGCACGAGGCAAGTAGTGTTATCTGTACAGACAAGCTGACTGCCCCTGAAGCCCTGGAGATTGCTGTTCTCATAGAGGTAGAGCCAGGATTTGGATCCAGTTCTTCCTGAATGGGGGAGCTGGGAAGCCCTTGTGTTTGCAAACACAATGTTTGCCCCCCTTATGCTCCCTCCAGGGGTGGCCAGCCCACATTCCCTCTCCAGACTCCTTCCCTCCTCCTGAGCTGCTCTGTATGGGTAACTCGACAGACAGCCTCAGAAAGCATTTCCACCACCCCCAGAATTACCTGCAGGTCCCAGTGGGAGGCTGAATGGCAGACTTCCCGTGCTCCCCAGCACGACGCCCCCAGTTCTCATGCTGGAATCTGTCAGTGCCTCTTTAGAGCTGGTAATTAATGGGACTCCTGGCTGGGTTCTGTTTGTTTCGCTCTTTCTTTCTGAAATTACTATTCTTTGCAATTAGTTGCTGCTGTGTTGTAGCATCAGGACTGGGAGGAGAGCCCCCCGCCCCATCCCCCCACCTCCTCTCTTCTTCCGGCCTCAGATTTTCAGTGGGAGGAGGTAATAATCTGATGAGAAAAATCTTTCAAAACAACTTGTTTAAAACTTTAGCTTCTTAGTAGAATGCATAGAAGGGAGAGGTCAGTGTGGACTCTGAGCCAAAGGTCAGAGAAAGTTTCTCAAAGTAGGAAGGACCCAGGTTGGGCTGGGTGAGGAATATCATAGAAGTCAGGGCCTGTTTCCTCCGTGGGAATAGCTGGCAGTTGCTGAGGAGGGCTGCCCCCTTTAGACAGGGCATGGGCACCACAGTGTCTCCCACCCCTGCTCCCTCAGTGGCTGGCCCCTTCATCATGATGAACCTGCATGGCCTCAGTGGGCATTTTGTACCCAGAGCTCCTCATGCAGTGTTTTCTCATGCACCAGGAGTGAAGGCAGGACTGGATCCAAGACCCCTGGCTTTCTGTGCCTTCTACCATGCCAGGCTTCTCCACAGAGAGCATTCAGAAGGAAGTCTAGATGTATTCAGCCCCAGTTCCATTTCCTTAGCGTGATGCAGGAGCAGATTTTCTTAGATTCTCCCTTTTCCTTATTTTCAGTGGATTAATTCCCAAAGTTTCTTTTATGGTAGCTGTTGTTTCATAAACAAAAAGACGCCTCTGTTCTTGGATTAACTCTGGTATGTGTGGCCTTTTGGGCCACCATCTCTAAGCTATTGGATGGATGTTGACTGCTCTCCTTAGGCTAAAGTGGTACTTGATTTAAGAGACTTGCCCACTCCTTCCTCCAGGCTCAGTGGATAGCCAGATAAGCAGGGTCCTTCCCCGACCTCTAATTGATCCTCGTATCATCAGTCACTTACAGTACAAACCATAGTTGAGGGAAAACTTGGTCTGATGTCCGAGTCAAAGGACAGCCCTAGTGGCAGCCGAGTCTGGGGTCAGAACTCAGCCTGTGGCCATGTTAGAGCTGGGCTCCAGCTGTGGCTGTGGACAGAGGAGTGTTTCAGTCCTTTCTTTGTCTTCACCTCTTCTTTCCCTCCCACTTTGCACTATTCATTAACGTAGGGTAGGCCCCTTAGCAGGCTTTCTCTTGACCAGTGTCTGGGCCCTCACAAACTTGTCCCCACAGAGGGAGGCAGCCCTATTAAGGACCTCAGTGAGATCTGGCACTTTGTACTGATCCCCACACGCTGGACACAACCCATGAGTCTTCAGCTATAGTCACAATGACAGTCCTTTGGCAAGGGAAGGAAAATCTTCCCCATTTCTTCCTAAACCCTTTCAGGCTATGGGGACTGGGTCTGTGGAGCTGCCACGTAGTGATCTAGGCAGCAGACTCTTGAGTGCCTGCAGAGCCAAAGGAATGATTTTCTTTCATGATATATATATATTTTTAATTGAAGTATAGTTGATATGCAGTACTGGTTTCAAATATACAACCTAGTATTCAACAGTTATCTACATTATTAAATGCTCACCCCAACTAGCATAGTTACTATCTGTCAACATAGAAAGATGTTACAGAACCATTGGCTATATTCTCTATGCTGTCCTTTCATCCCTGTGACTAATTTATATTAAGACTGAGATTTTGTGCCTCTTTATCCGCTTCACCTGTTTCACCCACCCACTGTAACCTCTCCCCCATGGTAACCACCAGTCACTTCAGTGGCTATGAGTCTGTTGCTTTTTGTTCATTTTGTTTTGTTTCATTTTTAGATTCCACATGTAAGTGAAATCATATAATACTTGTCTTTCTCCACCTAGTTTATTTCACTTAGCATAATACCCTCCCATCCATGTTGTCACAAATGGCAGGATTTCTTTCTTTTTTATGGCCAAATAATATTCCATTGTGTATATGTACTACATCTTCTTTGTCCATTCATCTATTGATGGGCACTTTGGTTGCTTCCGTATCTTCACTATTGTAAATAATGTGGCAATAGACATAGGGGTGCATATATCTTTTGAAATCAGAGATTTCGTTTTCTCTGGGTAAAATCCTAGAAGTGGAATTACTGGGTTGTGTGGCATTTTTAAGGAATGGTTTTTCTCTGGGCATATTTCCTAGGGCACTGTCAGGATGTCACATGACTGCTGTGAGTGCTCTCTTACTCAGTTTTCAAAATGTTGAGTCAAAACTGGAAAGGTGGTTTATGCCATTTTCTTCATTCATTCCCCCCATGTAGCAAAGTAGAAAGTAATTACATTCAGTGTGGTTTTGGCAAATCAGCTATTGTCTGGTACGTGATTACAGAGCTAATGCTCTGTGGCTCATGAATAAGGTCTGGCCTCACCTTCTGGTCAGTGGTTCAAGTCCTGACAGCTTAATGTTTTTACTTGTTAGTAGAGCTAATGCCCTAGAATTAGGAAGGCCCTCAAGGACAACAAATCCAGCCCTCCACCTAGATCCCCCTGGGAGGCCCAGCCTTGCACATTGCCTCCCCTGGATGAGTGTTGCTAGAAAGAGATTTTTTTTCAACACCCTTCTTGTTATGCTTTCTGCCTCATCCCAAATGCTTTCCCTTGTCCTGCTTATAAGTTAAGTTAGATGGTGGGGAGAAGCTAGGGTAAACTGTGATTTAGAAGAAGCCTGTGCATGGACGGCATGTGTAGGGTGGCAGGAGGCTGGACTCCTTGTTGGCTGCTGACCCCAGTTGAAGGCTGAAGGGGCCAGTGTCCAGGTTCTCTGTGCCAGCTTTTTGGAAGGGCACCATGTCTGTATCTGAATGGAATTCTGCTGGGAAGGAAGCAGAGCTTCTCTCACATGCTGGAGCAAGTCCTCTGGCACAGACTTCATACACCATTGGGAGCAGGAGAGAAAACTTCTTGAGTTAGACAAGCGCACGGAATCACTTGGGACTTGGTAGGATGGAAAGTATCTTGGAATGGAAATACTTGCTTGAATGGAAAGTATCAATCTTCCATCTGGTGTCGCACCCCTGTTTCTTAGGCAGGACACTGAAGCTGAGTGGTGGCAGCCATGGTTTCACCGAAATGGCAGAGCTGGGCTTGGACCCAGAGCCTATGTGTCTAAACCCGCTGCCCTTTGTATTGCTCTGCACTTCAGATCTTGGTTTCAAAGCATCCTTGGGGAGGATGACGTCCTGCTTTGCCTAGATGCAGTGGTTCCTCCTGTCTGTGAAGTGCTTTATGCTTTCTCAGACCTGCACCTTTGTCTCGCTGGGTTTCCAGAAGCTCTGTTAAATGAGGTAGACAAGGGTTATGATCCCCATTTCCTGTGATAAAATCGAGCTTCAGAGGGGTTATGGGACAGGCCCAACTTTGCACAGCTAAACAGCAAGGAGCTAGGTATATCATACACTTTGATATGCCAGGTGTGCCATGCTTATAGTGTCCTCTTTGAGATATGTCCATGTTCACAACCTATGCGCCAAACATGCTGTTTCCTCCTTCACTGATGAGAAGACTGAGGGACCCTGTCCCAAAGCCAGAGCAAAGAGCCAGGAGAAGGAGGCTGCTCCAGAGCCTGAGCCCTCTGCCTGAGTCCACTCTGGCTGCCATACAAATCCCACTGACTGAGGGCTTGCACAGAACGTTCTTTTCTCACAGTTCTGCAGTATGGGAATATGAACTGTGATCTCGGGGTACGGGCAGTGTTGATTTTCTGAGGCCTCTCTCCTTGGCTTGTAGATGGCCATCTTCTCTCTGTCTTCACGTTGTCCTTCTCTGTGAATGTCTGTGCCCTAATCTCTTCTTATAAGGACACCAGTCATATTGGATTAGAGTCCACTCATAAGATCTCATTGTATCTGAGTTACTCCTTGAAGACCCTATATCCAAATACAGTCACATTCTGAGGTACTGGAAGTTAGGACTTTAACATATGAGCTTCGCTGGAACACAGTTCAGGCCATACACACCCTCTGTGGTCTGCATTTCTTCACCCAGGTCTCCTGACCACGATTTCCTTCTCCCACCCCGAGTTAGTCCTGTCTTTCTGCAGACTTGCGTGAGCTGGGAGGCAGCTCACTCCTCAAGGCCCCACTGTGAGCTGAGAGCCGCTGGTCCCTAGACTGGGCGTGCTGTTTGGGGATTACCAAGAGGGCTGGCAGAGGCCCCAGCGGTGGGGAGTGGGACTCTGGAAGATCAGTTGTCACGCTGAGCTGATTCCATCAGGGACTTGGGAGCTCACCTCTGCCCTGGCTTCTGCTAGCAGAGCCTCCCCGGGGAAGCATGTATTGGACCTCTCGCACTGCTGAAAGCCTGGGAGCTTGTGGCACTGGCCCCTCGGATGGGGCGGGACCCCTGAAAATGTCCCCTGAGCAGAGGCATTTGATGCTGAAGCATAGAGGCTGTGAGGCAGAACCTTGAGGACAGGAGGAGAAACTCAGGGCGCCGCTGGGAGCACTGGTTTGGAGGACAGAGGCCTTCCCACATCTGTAAAGGCGGGACTGCACGCACATTGCACACCTCCTCAGTGGTAGGCATGTCTGTGCACCTAACATACTCATTTTACTTCTTCCTCAGAAACAATATACCTCTGAGAGGCAGGCATTCCCATCCCCACCGAGCAGACATGGAAACAGAAGCTCAGAGAAGGGATGTGACTTGCTCAAGGCCAAACAGTATTCCAGGGGCTCCAGGAAATTATTAGTGCTCTAAGTCAGTAATTTCTAAAACTATCTGATCATAAGAAGCATCCACAGCACTTGTTTAAAACATATAGACTCCCAGGCCCTTTGCTGGAGATTCTAATTCAGTATGTCTGGAGTGGGGCCCAGGAACCTGCCATTTTAACAGGCACACCAGGTGATTCTCACTTGGGCCAGTTGCAGACTCTGTGGGTTGAAGAACGTTACACCTTCCTCGTCACTGAGCAGGAATGTAGCCGACTTCTGGAAAAGCTCTGCTGCAGGTTGTTTTCTTATCTTTTGTTCAAAGTCAGTTTCCTTTCCCAGCCTGTAACTTGCTTTGATTGTCCCCATGTTGCCTGAATCACTGTTCCAGTGACTCACTGTTGTCTCCTGCACCAACATCACGGAGGCTCAGCTGCCAGCGCCCCACAGCCACCTTGCCAAGAGTGAGTTAAGTGGTAGCACCTGCTCAGGGGGGCCCTCTACCCTCTGCCTCCCTGCAAGGAAGCCTCACTTTTCAGCTGCGCCACTGAAATCCCTCCAGTGTTTCTGACTTGCTGGGGCTAAGCTGCTGCCCTCCAGGACAGCAGTGGGTGAGTGGCTGTGTTGAGGGCTGTTTTGTTGTGTGTTCTTTTGTACCAGGTCAGTTTCTAGCAATTTTTTTTTCTAACTGCTTGGGACTGCTCCCTTCTATGGGCCTGACCACAGGAAACACAATGTATCCCAGAAAAAAAAACAAACGCACAAGTGAACAAGTGAGCAGAAGGCTGTCTCCTGAGCTCTGCTCAGTTCACGAGGTAGCGGACATCATCTTACGGACCCCCTTGCAGCACTCGGAGTGGTGCGCCACAGTAATTAGAAATCCAGAGCCCTGGAACAAGGGAAATGACTTTGTGTTTCAATTTAATTTGTTCTCACTTTTTGACAGAGTCAAAGTCCACCCTCCCAGTTTGAATATGAAAGCAAATTATAGCTGTGCCATTTTTATACTGATGGGTCCAAGCTAAAGATCTTTGGCAAACATTTCTTCTGAAAATTGGTGTGGGTAATACTGTTTTCTCTCAACCCATTTAACAAACACCAAAAGCCACCTTACAGTGTGCCAAGAACTGTGCATATTGCTGGGAGTGACCAGGAAGAGGGGTGGCACAGGAGGAGCACAGCACAGAGGGTGGCAGTGGTCCAGGGGGCTGTGAGCCAGGGATGCACAGGGCTCTCTGCCTGGAGAGATCAGGAGGCTGCACAGTGGAGCTGAGAGAGCTGGTCTTTGGGAGGTGATAGCAGCTTCAGCAGCTGCCCACTGGGTGCCCAAACCAAGCCAGTGCAGGGCTGCTGCCTGCATTAGTCTTCACACACACACAACCACCGGCACCACCCGCCCCCCCGCCCCCTGCAGGAGTACTGGGCTGAGTAGCTCGTGTTTAATCGTCCTGAAGCTCAGGAATCAATCCCTACTTGCCAACCATGTGGCCTGGAGCACATGATTTAACCTGTCTGATTCTTAGCCTCTTGGTCTGTGAAGTGGAGTGACAGGAATTACCCCACAGGGAGACTGTGAGAATTCAAGGAAATTGCCCACACTGGCGAGTTCAGAGGTGGGGCAGGAGGGAGGCGGGAGGAGATAAGCTAGGTCTGTCCCACCCCTCAGGGCCACCCCCGCTGTAGCACTGATTGTATTGAGCAGGCCTGCAAAGGTTGCCCTCTCCTTGATACTGAGAGAGAGCTAAAAAAATGTTAGCTATGATTATTGCCACACAGCTAGCAGTGTCATGGCTGGGATTTGAACCCAGGCCTGTGTATCTCAAAAACCCTTGACCAGAATGTCAACCTATTGACATGATGACAAAAAATAATTGAAAGGGCCATGTCCAGGCACAGGTCTTGTGATTCTCTCATCTTTCCACCATCTGCAAAAACGCTCCCTGGAATCAGAAGCCTCCTACGAGAAGCCTGACCTGCCCTTCCAGGCTGTGCCGCGGTCTCTTCCTGGCTTCTGTCCTCTGTCCCTCCCTCAGTTAACACAGCGGTCACTCAGAATTCGAACACTGTCCCCTTATATATCTGTCTCTCCCACTAGACAATGAGTTCCTGAGAGCAGGGACTTGAAAACAGAATTTGAACAGAAGTTGGGGGATCACCCCCAGTCTGAATATGTCTCACATAGAAAGTTTCCCTTCAGCAGTAGCAGTTAGGAAATGTAAGTGTGTTAATAAACGATGGTACTGGCAGTTTTAAAATATTAATGATTTCTAGAATTGAAAATGCAAATAGCTGTCTGGAACTCCTCCACTTGGCATTAAAGAGAAGGGCTTTGAAAGGACACTGTGGGGAACCAGAATGCAAGAATAAGGCCTGCTAGGAGATGGGAAGACACACAGGCATTTGCCACCTTGTTATTGCCACATTAACACCATTACAAACAAGCCTCAGTGCTTCCCAGGAAGTCCAGTTAATCGATGGGTGCTGGTGGAAGGCAGAGCTTTGCAGTGAGCTTGTCCATTCCCTTCAGCATTCACATGTGGGCCTACTCTGTGCCAGTGAGGAGAGGGTGCAAACTCTGCAATGTAGGACCTTCACTTTACTCTCTGAACCACAGAGTGGGGTGACCCCAGCCCAGCCCAGCCCAGCCCCAGGTCAGCACAGGCCACAGCTGGGCTCTGAACTTGACCAGTGTGAGAAAGCTGGTTTGACGGAAGCTTTCGCAAGGTAGGCACAGTCCTGTGAGTGGAATGGAATGTGACTTTGCTGGCAGGTGGTGGTCTCCTCTCAGTGAGGGAAGAGCTAGGTTCTGTGGAGCCAGTCCACTCCTGAGTGAGAGCCCTGGCCCCTCACCAGCTGTGCAGTGGGGACAAGGGAGAGCTGCAGGGAATCTGCGTGGCATCCAGGAGGCAGCTGGGTGCGTGCAGAGGAGGGGCAGGGGGGACGGTCCCATGGCCTTGGCCACCCGGTGCGGTCACCCCCACTGTGACGTTGGTTGTACTGAGCAGGCCCCGCATCTCAGTGCTGTCAGGCTGCCCTCTCCCTCACAGAGGCAGGCTGGGCCTGTCACTGCCCTGTCAGGGCTCTGAGGTGCATCAGCCCCTGCCAGCTGACACTGCTTCCTTCTGATACATTCGTGGCATCCGGCAGTTGGGAGCCATGTCCTGGGAGAGCACCCATCTCTTCGTGGTGACTTGTCGGTTCCCATCCTGTATCACTGTGTGTATAGATTAGGCCTCCAAAGGTAAGCTTTGCCCCTTTTTCCCAGAAATCAGGAGATATCTCCCTATCACCTGTCCCTATCACTCCCTATCAGTGTCCTCAACAGGTTCTCCTGAGACCTGCCTGACAGGACCTTTGGTGGGGCGATCGTGTGCCTGCATTTGGCTTGTTATCACCCCTTTCCTGCTGCTTTCTGGCTCTTTGCTGTGATTTGGGTACGTGAGTTACAAGGACAGAGAGCTCTGGATAAATGAGGCACTGAGCTGTAGGGGAAAGGATCTGCTTTGGAACCAGAGCGACCTGGGTTCGATCCTGGCACAGCTGCTCAGCACCAGTGAGGTCTGCAGGATGGGGATCAGAACACTTGCCCTCTGGGAGGCTGCCCGGCTGGAATGAGGTTAGATACGTAACATATCCCCTGGCACCTACACAGCATAGATTCTCAATACCGGGACTTCCCTTCTTTTCTTTTCGCCTACCCTCCCAGAACCTGGTTTTGAATCCTGGCATGGACATATCTGGGCCCCTCTATGGCCCTGATGACAAATATAGTAATCTTCCTCCTTCATCTCTTGAAAAATGCCTTTTCTCCTTCTCCTCATGAACATATGACTTCCATTTCTGTTATAAATCCAATCTGTTTGCTCTAAGCTTTGTGAATTTCTGGAGATGCTGCACCTGTATGACGTTAGTACTTGTCCTAGTTCCAGGAAGGGACTGTGTCTGCAGGAAATTATCCACTTGATGTATGTATGTTTTCTATCCTCTCCTTGTTATGACTGGTGTGGCCTAATCAGAGCCATCCCAAGCCACCTCCTAGATCCCCCTAGCCTCCTGGATCACAGTATTTTAGAACTGGAGTGGGTGAGAGACCACTTGTTTCTACCCCTCCCCTTCTTATTACAAGTGATGTAGTAAGAAGATCAAGATCCAGGGAGTAGAGGCCCTGGCCAACGCTCACACTGGATCAGTGGTTCTCAGTTGTGATTGTGCGTTAGAAGCATAATTGGCTTGAGTCTTCCCCAGATTCTTGGCTGAGGAGGGGAGGTAATAGTGGCTTTGGGCATCAGTAGTTTTAAAAACTCCCTGGGTGGTTTTAATATGCAGCCAGGGATGAGAACCAGAGAATAAAATGAGTTTCTTGCTTATGTATTAATTAACCTCACAAATCTGGAGAAAAGTATCAACTATTCATAGGAAACTGTTCCTGAGGGGGACGGGGCCTGTCACAGGGGAGGGTCCCAAGATGAGCATCACCCTCTGCAGACCCGGAGCACCTGAGTGGTTGTTATTAATGAGTACTTATTTTATTTAACAAACACATACTATGTAAGATTTACTAGGTACCAGACACTGTTCTAAGTGCTTTACAAATTATCAGCTTAGTTACCCTATGAGATAGTTCACTATGATCCCCTTTTTACAGGTGAGAAGACTGAGGCACAGAGAGGTGGAGTACCTTGCCCAAGGTCACACACCCACAATGGAGGAGTCAGTGCTCTTGTGCCTGAGTCCCTGCCTGCAATCCTTATGCTAAATTGCTTCTCCAGTTCCCAGCCTATACTTGACTTGTGTATCTTATAGCACCTTCAGACCCCAGGGCCTTCCTAGATGAAAGGGTCTGCCCTTAGGCAGGAGTGAGGCTTCTGAAATCAGTAACACCAGAGGCTACCTTGTTGGAGATCCATGATTTACAGACCTTTCCTTACCTGGCCTCCAATGAATCTGGTTCAGCAACTGACCTCAGTCACACAGCTTCAAACTCAGGTCTGCCCAACTCTAGTCCCATGTGCCCCAGGGATAGTCCGAGACAGAATTTGTATAGAGTCTAGGTTTATCCTAGAAGCCTTATCCTAGGAACATATAATGCCACTTTGTAAACACACCCTCTGGAAATATGTTCTTGTAAATTAAGTTTTTATAATTTATTTTATTCAAGAAAGACTCCATTCCATCCAAGTCATAAAGCCATTAAGACAGTAGGGAAATATAATTCCCTAATTCAGGTTAATGGGGGTGTATTTCTTTAGCAGGCTGCAGAAATATCAATTATGGAAATAGATGCAAATAGTCAGCTCTTCTCTTGTGCCCCACACTGCAGAAGCTCGCCCTTCCCTCATGCAGACCAGGGCCTTCCAGTGAACTGCCTGGCGAATAAAATATTGACAGCCTGCCTGGTCAGACACTAAAGCATCTTTTACTGAGAACTCACTCAGCCAATCCCGTTTTCAAGTAGCATGCCTAGGACTAGCAGCTAGAGCTTTAGCTAAGCTTTAGCAGCTGTTCCATTCTGTTGAGTGTGTGCCAGGAGCCCAGTGATGATGCTGTGGACCAGAATTTAGTGCACAGGGTAGAGAAGCTCTCCAAGAACTCATCCCATGTTTCTCATCTAACACGTGAAAATCCAATCCACTGTGTGTGAGACCTTGGTGAAATCATTTTCTTTCTTTGCTGTAAAATGTGGGAGATAAATTAGACCATACTCAGCTCCAATCATTTTTGTTCTGTGACCTGCTGTGTGACATCAGGTGGCACCCTTAACATCTCTGATCCTTTTGGTGTTAGAAACATCCTCAGTGGAACAAAGAAATTACTACAGGAGAGTTGCTGTTAAGTGTAGCTAATAACTTGTTGATTCACTTACAGTGGTGTATGTTTTAAAATCCATTAATGAGGACCACTGCATGCCAGGTGGCTTCCTTGCTGAGTTCATATCATTTTGACACAGTCCTTTTGCTTCATCCACACTGATGCAGCTGCGCTGACATAACTGTTTTGATATGGGGACATTTTGACACAACCAAGAAAACAAACCATTACACTTTCAGCCTTTTAAAAAACATTACCAAATAATGTGTCAAGGGGACACTTCAGGCTACCTACTCTCATCCCCAAACTTCTCCATCTCTGATTTCCACTTCTGAGAGGGGGTCTCAGGGAGGGGAGGGAGAGGAGAGGTTGGCCTCAGGGTGGGCTGCTGGCCAAGGCTGGTAGCTGGAGAAACAGAGACAGTAGGAGTTGGTGGGAGTGAAGGACAGGGAAGATCAAACATGCGTGGAGGTGGGAGCTCTGTTTCACACAGTACATGGTAATTTTCAAAAGCAATTTTACATTTAGATGCAGCCATTTCAAAACTCTTGCATCAAAACAAGCATGTCAGATGCCCTTCTCTGTCTCAGACAAAGGAAATGAATGCCAAAAAGAGATGAACAAGACAGGGCTTCTGACCCCAAAAAGCTCAGAGTCACCAGAGAGAAAAGGTTGGACTAACAGAGAAGCAAATGACTATTATACTGCTGGAAAATTGTTGTAATAGCCAAAGGGGTTAGGAGGAGAAAGAGCAGAGGGTGCCTGACTCACCTAGGGCTGGGGAAGGCTTCTCTGGGAGAGGGGGTGACTGGGAGCCCAAGAAATACTTGTTGAATGACCAAAAATAGCAAATGTCAAATGAGGGTTTACCATGTGACACACACTTATTTGCGTTTTAGCTCATTTAGTCCTCACAACTACTCAATAATATGAATATTATCATTATCCTCATTCTGTGGTTGAGGAGGCCAAGGCATGCCGAGGTCAAGTGACTTTCCCAAAGTCACACAGCTAGTAAATGGCAGAGCCAGGACTGGAAATAGGCATGGCCATACCCAAGGTCCTGCTCACACCACTTGGACACAGCGTCCTCTCTGTGAGGGAACACACTTGGGAGGAGGCAGAAGGAACACAAGCTTTAATGTTCATCAGATCAAAGTACACTCTGTTCTCCCCAGTTACCAGCAGATGACCTTGGACAGTTTGCTGGCCCTGACTGCCTCGTTAGTCATAGTCCTTTGGCCCTCACCCTCCCAGCACATGTCACTCAATACCTGTTCACTGTTTTTACTGACTTGATAAATATGCAGTCAGCATGTGTATCTGCCTGGTACCATGTTAGACCTAAGTCCACAACAGTTGATAAGAGAAAGTTCCTGCAGCCATGGAGCTACCATTCTGGGATGAGGCCTAAGGAGTAGTAGGGAGCTAGCCCTGAAGAGCCCATGGGAATCCACCAGATGGGGCAGGGGAACCAGCAAGAACCCCAATGTGAGGAGGAGTGGTGAGCAGTGAGAGGGGGCAGGGTAAGCAGCCTGATTAGCTTCTAGTGCCCAGGAAGCCGCTGACTGGAAGCAGGAGAGTGAGATCACTGCACCTGAGAAGGGCTAACAGGCACAGCAGACACGGGGCAATTGCAGCAGCTTGGACGACACATAGTGGTGAGTTCAGTTTGGCCGGTGGCAGCAGAAACAGCTTCCTACTGAGTGCCAAAATGTCTCAGCAACTGAAATGGCACAGGTGTATGGGAGCTGGTTATGATTCCTCTTGTTCCCCCTTATTACTGGCCCTCTCCTGCCTTCCTTGGCCTTCCTGCCCTTCTGTAGTCTGTGTAACCACATCACGGCTGAGGTGTGGGTTGGCTCATTTCCTCAGACCCCAGAACAGTCCAGCTTCCCTGGCTCCTTGGAAGATGTTGTGTTGAGAGGGAAAAAAATTACACTCTTTAATAGAAATACTTTTCCTTCATTAAATGAAATCTCCAAAGCCCAGTAGCATTTTCAGTGCTTATATAAAGATGCCAGTGGGGATTTGAGATTGAAAGTGGTATTTTTATAGAAGTCAGTGAAAATCTCAATAGGAAAGAAGGAACACTCTTCAAATCTGCATTCCTCCTTCATCGGGCAAGACAGATGTTCAGCTCAGAGCCTGGATCACATTACTCCCAGCCCTACCAGGCATCACTTCTCCTGAAACACTTCAAGCGTTCATAAATATTGGTTCTCTGTTTGGGGAAATTGTATTAATAGTGTCTTTCCAAGGCTGCAAATCATTCAACTTGAATTTCTCTTTGCACCTCAGCTCTGGTAACTTTGTACAAAAACTCAGGTATTTGCAGGAGTTTGAGCCCGAAGCAGATGTGTGCATGTGCTCATGCACAGGTACACACAGAATAACACCTTTCGTCTGGGACAGCTGGGGAATAAGCCTTCCCCCTGGAGGTGTCAGAAGAAAGACTAGTCTCAGGGCCTAGAAAAACTGGGTTCAAATTCCAGCTACGACTCTTGCTAACTGAGTGTCCCTGAGCATTTTTTATCTGTAATCTCAGATTTCTTATCTGTAGTCTGAGGAAAGCAATACACTTCTCGCTGGGTCTGGTGAGACCTGGATCATAATGTATGAAAAGTACCTGGCATACAATAACTGCTCAAAACCTGTGCCTCTTCAGCCACCTGACTGTTGCATTATAACCCACTAGAACCATCAATTTTACAGCAATTATTCTGGTTATTTATTGTTAAGTAATAACCTCCCCGACCCCCAAATTTAGCACTTATAAGTGACAATTGTCTTATATTTTGCAGAGAATCTGCAGTCTGCTCCTTTCTGCTCCTTGCTGTCTGGGCCTCTGGCTGGGTTGACTCCAACAGCTAGTTTTACATATGGAAAAACAGAGATGAGAGTGGGCATGGGAAAGGGTCTGTTCTGAGCTATATAGGAAGTTAAGGGAAGATCTTTTCTGAACACTCCCACTGTAGGGGGAGAAAAATGGAAAGGCACTAAATTTTGAGTTGGTGAGACCCCCAACAGCAATAAAACCACTGGAGGGAGTGAATTTATGTTCCTGGTTGCAATAGCTGGTTGCTTTGGCCCCTCAGTGACATTAGGCTTTGCAGTCTGGTGAACCTGGCCTTCACCTCGGCTCCCTCATCCATGAGATGGGGATTCTCTCCTCTTACAGCACCCACAGAGGCTGTGCCTAGCAGCTAGCAGATGCTCAACAAATGGTATCTATTAGAAGAAGGATTAGTTCTCTGCTCTGCCTCCTCACACCGTGTCAGCCCGCATTGCCAGGAAAGCAGGAGAGAGCTCTTATTGTGATGAGCAGACAGACTGAACTCTCCCCTTTCACTGTGGAAAAATCCATTACTGAGAAGTCATTTGTCAAAGCCAACTGTTTAGCTGCTTTAATTTACATATTTATCAAGTTTGATTAGAATGTATTGTCTTCGACTTTCATCCCAGCTTTCACCTCTTCTCGCCCTTTTTTCCTGGGGAAACTGTTTTTGTTGTCCTTGTTGCAAAAGGGCACAGAGTAATTCAATTTGCATTTGCTAATAAGCCTGAAACTGAGCCTGGTGAGGAATTTCTGGAGGCTGGGAGAGATGAAAGGCAGAGCACATGCTGGGAAAGCCTGGGCACTGCACTCAGTTCTAGCCTGCTACCCTCCTTCAACCAAAGGGCAACAAGTCCTCGGCAGCTATGTCACCAGTATGTATTGAGCGCCTTCTGTGTGCAAGCCACTGGGAATACAAATTGTGAAAACGATAGGCAGTCATAGTTTCAGTGTTGCTTGCAGTCTAGTGACCTCAGTTTCTTCATCTGTCCGATCAGGGAGTTGGACCAAGTGACCTCTGAGTGTCTGTAAGGTACCATTTTTGAACACATACTATGCATCAGGTCTGTGCTTAGACCTGGTGTGTTATTTCAGTTAATTTTTACAAGGTCCCTTTGAGGTTGATACCATTATCCACATTTTGCACATGAGGACATCAATGATCTTTGAACTCAAGGTCACGTATGGTAGGACTTGAATTTAACTCTCCTGACTGACTCTAGCATTCAAGTTTATAACCGCAAAGCCAAGCTTACTCTTTCTCCTCCACTCGTGTTTGGGCTCCTGATTGCAGGGACAGTATCTGAACCCTCTCCATGTCCTCAGGGACCAGCCCAAAGTTTGGCATATGGTCAGTGTTAGAAAATATGTATGAAATTGAGCTAAAAAGAAAGTCCTTTAGCATCAGCCTTGCCGTTTGGGCCTCAGATCTGCCCTGCACTCTTCAGCTGCCTCAGCTATAGGCTGGTGTAGCTACGCTGTGTGCACCACCCCAGTACCCCTTCAAGACCAGTTCCCCCATTTCTCAGGAGTATTGGTGGCTGACAGCTCACAGCTTGTTGCCCTTTGGTTGAAGGAGGGTAGCAGGCTAGAACTGAGTGCAGTGCCCAGTGGAAACTGCACTCAGCCAAAGGAAGCTGCCGTGCCTGGTTATACCCCTGCCTTGGGGACAGCCCACATCCAGTACCCAGTCAATGCAGGACACAGAGCCAGTCCTGTTGCCTCATGGAACAACTGTGAAGGGCCCTTCTGGCTCTGAGCTCCCCACGGGAGTGATGGAAGTTACTATTGAGACTGTTCCAATTTTGGTTAACTGGCACCTCTTACAAGTGTTCCCCAGAGTGATTCCCTGTAAAGCTCCTGTATGCACGGGAATCTCAGAGTCCCCCAGACTGTTTCCCAGGAGTCCCAACTTCAGCAGGTACTCTGAGCAGGCAACTCTGGCTCCAGTTTTCTAAAGGTGCTTGGAAGGTGCTGGGATCAAGATCAATCATGGCAGGGAGAGCCCTCCTGCCATTAGCCTACCTCCAGAAGACTGCCTGCCTACCTGCTTCCAGGTCTAGAATGCCAGCCTATGGCAAAGAGGCTGGATAAATTGCCTAGCCCAGCAGGGGTAGCCTGTCTGAAGAGGTGTCCTGTGACTGTCAAGGTGACCACTGGCCCTAGTCCTCTGTGTCTTGGGCCTATGCTTTTCAGCTTTCCTTCACTTCCCTGTCAGGCATCCACTGGGCATTTTCCAGCCTGCATGGACATTGCTCTGGGCAGCCCAGTGTCATGAGAGAAGGCTGCTTGGAGGTTGGAGATCTATGCCCTAGATTCCAGACCTGGCTCATTCTCTAGCTGTGTGGCCTGGGGCAAGTCACGTGTCCTTTCTGGACCTCTCCCTTCATCTTCAGTGAGGGTGTTCTTCTCAGTGATCAGCAGGCTTTGTAGTTCTGATGGCATCTGTGAGTCTCCTGTAAGTCAGAGGCCTTCTTACTGCTTTTGAAAGCCAAAAGAGCAGTTGTAATATGTGGTAGACATATGACATGAACCAGAGAGGTTCCTTTTCACTAAAACCTGAAATTCCAGAATTAATGTTTCATTTTCCATCAGGAGTTTCCCTGTCATGAGCGTTCTCTTTAAAATGGTAATCCCCATGCTCTTCTGCCGTCTCATCAAGGGGAGTATTCCATCCCTAACCCCAGAGCATGAGTGAATCTACCACTCAGATATGAGATCTGAGGCCATGGGAGAGCTGAGCCTAGCTGAGGGAATGGGACCCGGAGGGTGATGGGCTGGGAGTGAGAGAACTGAAAATAAACTTGGCCACCACCAGCGTTCTCTCAAGATGGCCCAAAGGCTCAGAAGAGCAGATGCATTAGGAAGAACAGATGCCAGCTGTAGCGTTCGGTCCTGCCTGAGCAAGGCAGCAAATGATACATGACCCTGTGAAGGTCCACACGAACTCTGAGCCCAGAGGAGGGTGAGGACACTGTGACCTGGAGGTATCTGGAGCAGCTTTCTGGAGAGTTGGGGCAAAGATAAAAAGTCTAAGACACTGAAGGTTTGCTTGGATGGTAGTGACAAGGCCAATCTGAATAAAACAAGAATAAGGATATTCTTATGGGGACTTCTAGAACGTTCAGCTGGGGATTATGTTGCCTCCAAGGAGACGAGGGATATGTAGTGGTGTCCAAAGCTACACCACTACATATCGTCATAAGGGGTGCTCTTGGCACCTAGTGGGTAGAGGCTAGAGATAAACCCTCAGCTCCCTACACAAAGAGTTACCCTGCAGAAAATGTCCACAGTGCTGAGAGACGCTATTTCTGTGGCTTGTCACTCAGTAAATGAGACCTACTCTTACAGGTAAAGCCATGGGTCAGGGACTTTAAGTCTCTCACTTGTAGCTTATCTTGTGAGCTGGGACTGTTAATGTCATTTTGCAGGGAGCTGAGGCCCAGAATGTGTCATTTGTCCAAGGCCTCACAGTCAATAATCTATGGTGCCTGGATATGAGTCCCAGTTTCTCTGCCCAGGAAAGTCAGCAGGCTTTCCATCTGAGCCCTTTATGGGACAGAAGAAACCTAGGGATCAAAGTCCTGCTCAGTCTCCCTCATCCAGCTCTCCCCTCCTGTTGGCTCCACTGTCAGCCACTCGGCCAGCCAGCCCTGTTTGGCTTTGCTTTCAAGTCTCATCTCTACCCCAGTGCATCCTCTAGTTCTCCAGTGCCTCCAACAAAGCTCTATTGATGCTCTTTAACCAATGTTTTCTCATAACATTTTATACAATAAATTCTGCACTTTGAGCATGTTCTCACTGTAATTCACAGCTCCTGTTCCCTCTTTGTTGTCAGTATCAATAACAGAGATATCCTCACATTACTTCCAATGTGACATGTTTTGTAGGGGACAGCACAGAATTATTATGCTGATGTAATCAGATACTAACCCAACATTAACACTAGTTGGCCTGGGAGAAGTCCTGGATGAATGTTAGTTTCCTCTCTCCCTCCTCAGAGGAGGCACATTTGAGCAGAGACTAGAAAGCTGAGTAGGAGTAAGACAGATGAGATGGGGGCTGGTATCCTAGGCAGGGAGAAAAGCACGCAGCCAAGCACAGAAGAGTGGGAGAACATTCATGCTTGCAGAGCTGGTACGAGTTGGGTGGGGCTGCTAAGCCTGTGGAAGGGGCTGAAGAGGGGAGCCACCAGCTACCAGAAACAGGGACACCTGTTTGGAGGACAACAAAGAGCTGTTGAAGGGTCATAAGCAGAAGGAGTAACAAGCCTCTGTTTCTGTTTTAGAAAGACCACCTTGGTGGCTGGGTGCAAGGTGGGCTGGCAAGGCCTGTGCCCGCACAGGGAGACCAGTGACAAGGCTCTTCTAGTCCTGAGCAGGGCCTCAGACAGACACAAGCTAACCTTGCTGTTATTGCTCCCAGGATTTCTCTTTCTCGAGCTTAGTAGAAGTGTGGACCTGTTTGGGCCCTGGAATATTTGAGAAAAGACTACAACAGGTCTGGTTTGGAAACCAATAGGAGGGCATTTTCTTGACTTCATGATGCCTTCAGGAATCATGAAGTCAACAAAGTGAAAAATATGTTTAAAAAAATACTTCGGTTGTAACATTCCATGTTTCCCCTTCCTGTTCAACACTCCCTTCTCCAGAGTGCATCTCACCCCCTGGGACAAGCTAGTGTCAAGTTCTCATCAGGAGAGATGGAAACAACACTGATGGTATGGACTTTGGGGCGGTCTTGTCCTCAGAGGGCCCCTCTAGCACTCTCTGGGGCCTCTTGGCCTCTTCTGGTAGCTCCACTGACCAGCGATCCACAACCTGACCAGATCAGCTGAGGCTCTCTCTCCATCTTGATACCAAGGCTATGGCTCTTGTCCTCACTTGGGCTTGGTTTGGAATCATTAGGTAAGATGCAGCATTTCTTGAGTTCTACAGATCAACTAGGAGAAGTGCTGGTACCTCCAGTGGGGTTAAATATCTGTTGCTGCCTCACACATTACCCTAGCACCCAGCATCTCAAAGCGACCATTTATCATCTCTCAGTTTCTGTGGGTCAGGAAATGTGGTAAAGCTGGCTGGTTCTGGCTCCGGGTCCCTCATGAGGCTGCAGTGAGCTGTCAGCCAGGGCTACGATCCCCTGGGACTGGAGGAGCCCCTTTCAAGCTCACTTACATTGTTGCGGCCAGCCTCTCTTGGCTGTTCTTTGGGTACTTCCGTTCCTCATCAGGGGGTCCTCTTCCCAGGCTACCTGGGTGTCCTCATGTCACAGCAGCTGAGTCTCCCAGAGTGAGTGATTCGAGAGAGAGAGAGAAAGGGAGTTACCCAGGATGGAAGCCACAGTCTTTTTTTATTTTTATTTTTTATTAAGGTACGATTGATATGCACTCTTATGAAGGTTTCACATGAAAAAACAATGTGGTTCCTACATTTAACCCATATTATCAAGTCCCCACCCATACCCCAATGCAGTCACTGTCCATCAGTATAGTAAGATGCCACAGATCCACTATGTGCCTTCTCTGTGCTACACTGTTCTCCCCGTGATCCCCGACCCCATGTGTACTAAACATAATACCCCTCAGTCCCCTTCTCCCTCCCTCCCCACCTGCCCTTCCACACCCCTCCCCTTTGGTAACCACTAGTTCATTCTTGGAGTCTCTGAGTCTGCTGCCATTTTGTTCCTTCAGTTTTGATGGAAGCCACAGTCTTTTTATAGCCTAATCTCAAAAGTGACTTCTTTAGTATTCTGTGTGTTAGCACAAGTCTTCAAGGCCAGCCCACACTTCATTGCCACCTCTAGAACAGAGGAAATTAACAAAATATTTGTGAGCATATTTTTAACACCACCCCAAGAACCCTGTTTAATCTCCAACAGGTGATAGAGCCCACCAGGAAAGCATGAATCTGAGGTTCTTGAAGACCCAGGTTTAATCCTGGCCCCTACATTTGTTACTTATGTAAGACGTTTAACCTTTCTAGATCTTCATTTCCTAATCTGCAAAATAGAGGTAAGAATAGTAGATGTTTTATTAGGTTACTGTGAAAATTAAATAAATCATACACATAAAGTGCCTGGCACAGAATAAGTACTGAATAAATATTAATTGCTGCTGTAACTGGATAATATTGTCCTTCACAAGAGGCAGGATAGCACAGAGGTTAAGTGGTGGACAGATGGAGTCAGACAGCCTGGATGGGGACTCTGGTTCTGCCAGTCATTGGCTGTGAGAACGGGGGCAAGTCACTTAACAATCTCTTGGCCTTGGTTTTCTGCAAAGTGAAGATAATAATAGCTAGTACCTGGACACCTAATAGGTGTTCAATAAATTTTATGAATAAGGAAATAGTAGATGACAAAGGAGTATAGTGACAAAGGGGTGCTGTGTGTGTGTGTGTGTGTGTGTGTTTGTGTGTGTGTGTGTGTGTGTGCTTGTCTTGGGATGCTACACAAAGCACATTTGACTCCAGGCACCTTCTGTTAACTGGGAGCCTGGTACAGCTGTCCTGGTTCCACTCAAGCATGCCCCTGTACCCCTGAGCATGTCACCCTCCATGAACTTTCAGTTCTGTCACTCCTTGTGGGTGTTCTTGATCTCATTGTTCAGCTTCTTTTCCACCCTCGCTTTGTTCAAGCATACTTCCTTCATCATCCCTGCGGCCTCCACCAAGAATATGTTTAATTGGCTTTGCATGAGTCTGGAGATTCAGTGACAAGAAGAGTGGGGGAGGGATTTCCTATGTCACACCACCTCAGAGCTGATGCATTACGTTAAATTGATATTGCAAATGAAAGCTAAAAGCTAAGCAAAGGCGAACCATCCATTTTGCCTAAAGATGATTATAATGCTCTTTTACGGCCTCCTAAATGACAAAGCAATTTGTTACCTGCCTGCATCAACATTTGCTTATATTAGCACCCGGAATACTTGATTTTTATTAGTCCCACGTTATCATTTTATGAAGACACAGGGGCTCAGTAAAATTAGTGTGCAAATAGAATGCTCATTTTGCATTTCCCTGTGGTCAGCAGAAATGTTGAATGCAATTGAGTTGATACCAGGTCAGGGGAGACATCCATAAAGGTAGCCTTCACTGAGGGCCTCCGTAATGGTATTTATCATTTCTGGACTGCTAGGATAGATGGGGTCAGTGTTAGACAGTGTTTTATAAAAAGGATTGGTGGCATTTTGTTTTTTAAGTGAAAAAGCAATATAAATGCTAAGACAGTAGCTCAACTTCCACCAGCACTAAGGGATGAAACCAGACTCTCTTGTGTACATTGCAGATGAAAATGCAGCAGATGTAGAATCTGGTATCATTGTTACTGGATCCAGTAGGGAGACAGGGCAGTGAAAGGGCCACTGGACTGGGAGCTGGGGCTTGACTCTGCCATTGCTAGCACATGACCTTGGGCATGTCCCTTCCTGCTGTGAGCCTCAGTTCCCTCACCTGTAAACTGGGGTTATTATTATCCACCTCACAGAGGCATGGTGAAGATTAGATAAGACAATGTAAGCCTAAATTTCTTTATGAACCACAATCTACATAGCCAGTTCCTGAGTACTTATTGCATTCAGGGTCCTAGGAAAGACATTAAAAATACACCATGAAGTCATCATCTCCCTTGATAGTTTATATTCAGTCCAGGAAACTTCAAGTGTCTAACTCCTCTTTTAAACCATAAATTTCTTTAGAGCAGGTGAGCTTTCTCTCTCCTTTTGTTCCTAAAGGTGCCTACCATAAAGCTGAGCACGGAGTGAGTTTTCAAGAATGTGTTTTGGCTCCCATTTTATTTCTTGTTACCTTTTTGGGGCCTTGTATTAG
Source organism: Manis pentadactyla (assembly GCF_030020395.1). Classification (NCBI taxonomy): domain Eukaryota; kingdom Metazoa; phylum Chordata; class Mammalia; order Pholidota; family Manidae; genus Manis; species Manis pentadactyla. The sequence goes on along the minus strand of NC_080022.1, from coordinate 38,425,329 downwards.
TGAAGCAGTGACCTTAATACTGGACACCCCAGTAGACTGATCAAGTCCCAAGCCTGCAGAATTTTGCTTAATAGAGTTCATTTTTTTTTGTTTCAGTCTCTAACATTGGTACCATTGGGATCATGGACCACATTCAAAATAACCTGTCCCTAAGCATTTCAGAAGCAGAAAGCCTGTCAATTATTTCTACCTCCTTTCTCCATCCAGATTCCTAACATAGCTGGAATCCTTTAATCCAGCTTCTCTCAATGTTAATTTCTGAATTTCCTTCAGGTCATTGTTCTGTTCTGTGTCTACTGGTCCTTCTGCTGGTGGCTAAATTCCCTCCTCCTGCCCCTTCTTTCTGGGAATTTCATTCTTGGCTACTGCTTTTGTCTAATAGTATCTTTGAAAAGTAGTGAAATTTTATTAGTCTTCTTTAGAGGCATCAAGACTTTGGGCTCTTTTTTGAGCCTAAAAAACATGATTTTGAGCCATGTTTTCCTACTTCTTTGCATGTCTAATAATTTTTATTGGATGCTGGATACTGTGAATTATACATTGTTGAATGTCTGGATTTTGTTGTCTTTCATTAAAGACGGTTGGACTTTGTATAATAAGGAATTAAATTTCTTTTGTTCAGGTTGATCCTTTTGAGATTTATTTAAAAATTTTGTTAGAGTGAGTCTAGAATAGCTTAGCCCTACCAGTAAGGCATGACCTTTCTGGGTTCTCTTCTGCATGCCCAGAATGATCAATGAGGCCTTCTATTTTGGGGGTAGGGATTCGAATAATTCCTTGCTCTGTCTGAGCCCTGAGAACTGTGCAGGTCATAGGTCCCTGGTGATCTTTTTTCATGACATCATGAAGATTCACCCTATGCATTCACATTATGCATTTACCCCATGAACCCTATACCTGAACAAGGACACGTGAAGGCTCATGGATTTCTTGAACTCTTTTCTACAGAACCCCCTCTTCTCTATAGGGAATTTAGAGTTTCCCTATAGCTACTGCCTGCTTTAGACTCTCTGAACTTCAATTTCAGTGGGAGTGCCATGCTCTGCTCAGGATACTTTTATGCTCTGTGGTCTGGAATAGGCCCTCCAGGCAAAAACCAGGGCAGTCAGGGGGCACACCTCATTTGTTTCCTTTTTCTCATGGATTAGCCTTGTACTGCCTCTTGTCCAATGTCTGAACACAGTTGTTTTGTACACTTTGTCCAATAATCTAGTTGCCCAAGGTGAAAGAGAAATCTGGTCCCTGTTATTTCAAGGCCAAACAAGCACTTGGGTTCTAATCTCAGCTCTATCCCCACCTATTAGCTGTGTGTCCTTGAACAAGTTATATAACTTATCTGAGCTTCACTTTCTGCCTCTGTAAAAGGGGTATGTGTTTCTGTAAGGATTTTAAATAATATATATAATGTGCCTGACATAAAAGGTATTAATTGAATGGCAGCTGCTACTATTACTATTACTAAAATAAATAGCTACCTTCTTTCTCCATCATTTGCTGAATATTTATGGTATGCTAGGCAATATGTAAGCTTGTTTAATCATTACAACAACCCTATGAAGTAAATATTATTATCCATATTTATAGATTAGCAAATTAAAACTCCAAAAGAATATGAAACTTGCCTAGGGCCACAGCCATTGGATTTAGGATTGACTTCACTTGCATGACTTCTTCAGATGACTGTAATATTAGAAAGATCAACTGCACCAAAGAAGAGGAATATAGTCTTTTGATATTGGGCAACTAGGGACATAATTTCATTAGTCAGCAATTGCAGGGCCTTAATGCTGCTAACCCAGTGATTTAAGATATAAATGTATCCAGCCCATTCCACATTCCACTCACTCCCACATACTAGTCTTAGCTTTGCTCATCCTCCTTAGCAACCATCTTCTGTTTTATCTTTCAGACAACCTTCGGGAAGGGGCAGAGAAGAAGGTGGTATTCATCACAGGACGAGTCCACCCAGGGGAAACACCCTCTTCGTTTGTATGCCAAGGTGAGTTGCAGGATGTCATGGGCATGCTGTGCTTACCTCCCACATCCAGCTGTGTTGACCCCTGAATAGTGTGGCCATATACAGGGCCATTATCTTGGACAGGAATTTATTAGTGAATAAATTAGTGAAGAGGTTACAACTGATCTCCATTAGGCTTTGTTTTAGTATTTATTTGACTACATGTATGTGTGAATGAATGGATGAATGGATAAATGAATAGCAGGGACTGAGTGAAGTCCTCTCGCATCTGCACTGTTGAGGATGAGCCACACAGAATTAACGACACTCCCTAGCTTTGCCTTGCTAGTCTTCAGTGGTTTACAAAAATAAGAAATCTGGCCTCCCCACCCCACCACCACTACCAAAAAAAAAGAAAAAAAAATCTGTTCCCAGATTTGTGTTTTTGTTGGTAGAAGTGCAGTGAACTGGGGAAGTAAGGATTGAAAATTATCTATGTGCTCATTTATTCGCTCATTCACTTAAAAACAACTTCTGGAATATCTACCATGAGCAAGGAAGCATGCTTCATATCAGGCAACTAGAAGTAAATAAGACATAATTTCTCAAATACTATCTCTTTAAAACTGCATTTTCATTTATTGTGGAATATTTAATCCATAAAAATATTAGTTAGCAATCGATGTGTATATGCATGCATATATATTCAATTAGGCAGCAATAAAAGTATATTCAATAAATAATATATAAATAATTTAGTGAATGCCCAGGTACCCACCATCTTAAGAAGCAGAATCTTTTTAAATCTTTTATCCTCTTCTTTGCCTTCCCCCTCACACAGACAACACCAGCTTGAGTTTTATATTTGTCTTTCTTAATAGTTTTACTATACATATCAGCACTTCCAAACAGTGTATTTTTAAATTTTGCATGTTTCTGAACTTTATAAAAATGCTATCATCGTGTATGTGTTGGCATTTGTTTATATCCAGTATCCATGGTGCACGCAGCAGTAGTTAACTTGATTTCACCATATGTTGTATTCCATGTCTTATCTATACCTCAGCTTACCTATCTGTTCTCCTGAAGATGAACAATTAAGCTGTTTACACATTGTTTTACAAACAATACAGATACAAATGTTCTTATATATATGTACCTTATGCACATGTGCAAAACTTTCCAGGATGTATAACCATGAAATATAATTGCTGGGTCTTAGGCTATGTGCATCTTCAACTTGACTAGATATTTCTAAATTTCTCTCCAAAACATGTAACTTTATACTGCCACCAGCCAGTTCCTACTGTCCCACATTCTCACCAGCACTTTTGCATTTTTATCTTTCTAGTGGTTGTATTAGATTCAAAATACATGATACTCTATATGTGCCAAGCACTGGTCTAAGCACTTTGCATGTTTTAGTTATTTATTTTTATTAATTTAATGTAATTTTTAATTATATTTTTCTATGTCAAATACACAAATATTAACTGTATTTTTCCTTATGAGAAAGCTGAAGTGTGCGGAAGTTAGGTAATTTATCTCATTGTAGTTCAAAATGACCATGAGGCCAAAGGGATATGAAAAAACCCAAAGAGGTTATTTAACAGAGGGAGGCAGCATGCTACCATGGGAGCATCTGGTGACTTTCCATAAACCCTGGGGTCAGATATTGGCCCTGCCTCCTCCCAGTAGTGTGATTTCCGTTTCTTCAGATCTAAAATAAATGAGCATACCAATACCTGTCCGTGGAGGGTGTTATGAAGCTGGCACGAGATGAATATAAACAAACACCCAGGTCTGTGCCTGGCACACAGCAGACACTCAACAGATGCGCCTCTGCTCTGCTGTCCCCAATGGGAATATAAGAAGATTGGAGCAATAATCTGCTTTGTAACCTTTGTAAACCCATATGCAAATGATATGGGTCTTATTTTCCTCATCATGCTCTTAGAGTACTGTGATTAGGCCCAGGTGCCTCTGCCTTTGTTTCAGACAAGGAGACTGAATTTCAGCAAGCAGCAGTGGCTGGGGTTTGCGGCTCCCTGCCCCAGCTACCTTAGTTTGCTCCTTGGCATTTTTCACTCCCAGCCTCTTTCCTTCCCAGCAGTGTCCTTGCAGTGACCTCTCCCAGGTGGTCCTGGTTTTACCAACTCCTTTCTTGGTAGCCATCTGTCAGTTACTAAACTTGGCAGCAGAACTGTTCCCCTAGTTAATCAGATGCAACTATTTTGTCCTCATTTATAAAAAGACAGTAGCCTCACCATGAATACTTTCACCTCACGGAGCCTAAACTCCTGTGCCCACCTCCTCTGTGGGCAGTAGACAGAGGGCAGGATCACCATCCCATCTTACGGATGAGGCCAGGCATAGAGAAGTTCAGCAGGTCTCAGCCTATGACCCAGCTTTTTCTGTTGACACTGCTTTCCAAAAAGGAATCTCAAGGGTGCCGAGTTGATAGACTCAGTGCTGTTCTGCAGGTTTGCGATCAATGTTCACTTCTTGGCAGAGCCTTTTATTGCCTTCCCACCTCCTTCTCAAAATAAACTCTGAACTCCTTGGCCTGACATTCACAACCCGTCATGATCTGCCTCTTGCCAGGCTGTCTGGACTCAGCCTCATTCTGTCCTAGTCCCACACATCTTTATCCCTGAGTGGACAATCTTCTTTCCACCACTGGCCTTTGCATCTGAAGCTCCTCCACCCAGACAGCCCTGTTCCCTCTCCTTGCCACCTGGAAAACACCTCCCATTTCCCAAGGTTCATTTTTCAAGTACCCCCCCGTAGGCCTCTGGCCCACCTCCTTAAGCCCCTGCTTTGTGCCTGCATTGTGGGTTACCCAGTGGTCACCTCTGGTTTTTTTATTTGATTTACATTTGTTTCTCCCTCTTTGTATGTAAGCTGTTTGAGGCTTAGGGCTGGATATTTGAGTGTCATTTTCCATGTCTGAAAAATAAGGTTATCTTATACATCCCATGGGCTGTTGTGAGGAACAAACCCCTGTTGGCTCTGGGATGCTAAACCTAAGTTCAGAAAGAGGAGCCTCAAGGTCACATAGCCAGTAAACAGCAGAGGGGGTCTTCGAATGTGGCTTTCCCAAGCCTGTATGTGCTCTTGCCCTGTTTGGGGATGCAAAGTGCTAGAACCCTTAGCTTGAGGCCTGGAAGACTTCACAACAATTAATGTGCATCTTACAGAGGAGAATGGGGTGGCGCAGGGAAGATAAATGGTTTATCCAAGATCACACAGCTCATTCATGGCAAATGTGGTCCTGGGATCCCTCTCCCCAGGTCTGGTTTTCCTTTTTCCCTATCTAACTGTCCCTTGAGACACAGAATTCTCCCTTCTTTAAGGCAGCTTAAGACAAGCGTCATTCTCCCACTCTGTCAATGAGGGACTGAGGCACAGTCTTTACCTTTCTCAGCCCCCTGGACACAGCACAGACCACAGTCTCACAGAGCTCTGCTGGGGCTTTTCCCCACAGGCCCAGCCATAAACTGGATCCCCTCCCCAGCCCACTTTGTTTTGGAGAGGCCAAGGGGTTCAAGGCCTGGAAGGACAATGGCTGAGATACCTTTGGGCTGCTCATTCTTCTTTCCATCCACTGGCTCGCTGACCCTGAGCAGGGAGCAGACATGTGGGGCCTAGTCGTCCCCATCTGGCTGGGGCCGTGGCTTGCAGGGCTGAGCTGCTGCCGCATCTGCTGCTGGGAGAAGAGTACAGCCCCTTCATCGCTGAGCTCTGCAGGGGGCAGCCTCTGGGAGGCCAGACTCTCCAGTTCTCCAGCTGCACTGTGAGAGGTCAAAGGAGCTCCACATTGCTCTGTAGCAAAATGTGTGTGAGCAGAGCTTCTGAAGCTAGAATTCCAGCCCCACCACTTAGTACAGTATGACCTAGGGGATGCTCCATAACCACCCATGCTGCAGTTCCTTTACCTCGAAAGGGAAATAATAATAAGAATCCTGCCCCACAGGATTGTTGAGAAGACTAATGGACTTAATATTCGTACAGCATTTAAGATTGTATTGGAATATAATAAGCACTAAATGAGTGTTATTAGTAGGTGGGGGAGGGAGCACTACTGGAACACAATGCAGGAGCCAGGTGTGGACGCTCCAGCCCTGAGTGTGAATGCAGACCAGTGTGTGCCCCCACCCCTTCCTTGCTGCCTTCCCAAGAGAGTCTTTGGCTGACTGCTCCTCACCTGGGCACCAGAAGGACCATGTGGTGAGTCAGAAGTTTGGCCAGGACAAGACCTCGGGTCTGTGACTCCTGGTCAAGCAACTATTCTTTCATGAAAGTGTCCTGGAGTTGTTGGGACAACTCTCACTGAAAAACTCCTCACACATATCTCTTGAGGATCTGTTGAGCCCTTGTCCTCTGTAGATCCTTCATAACTGAATCAACTAAACCAACATTAATAGGATGGCACTGTGACAAGGCACACCACCCTCTGAGGGCGGCATGGAGCAGTGGGCCTAGCTGAGGCTTTGGACTTGGGCAGGCCTGGGTTTGACTTCCATATTCACCTCCTCGCTGGGAATCTTTGGCAAATCCTCAACAATCAGAGCCTGTTTCTTTGCCTGCAAAATGCGGACATCAATGTAGACTGCAGGGAGCTGCTGTGGGGATTAAATGGTCCTGCTGGTACATGCCAAGGTGTCTACCAGGGCCTGGACTGTGAGACAGAGCTGGCCTTCCCTCAGGGAGCTCTCTCCCAAGGGTTATCCTGTTGGGGAAGGAGAAGGAGGAAGGAGAATACACAGGCACACACCCCACACACAAACTATGCACTCACAACCGCTAGGACCAAATACAGTCCAATATTTCTCACGGTGAAATGGTGACCTTTACCCCTTCCTCCCTCCTCCACCCTGTTGGTTTCCTCTCACCTCTCTCCCTCACCTGTCTGTGCCCGCTTTCCTCTCACTCTCTGTCCCATGCAGCCTCACGTTATAAGCGTAACACAGGATCCACCAAATAGACTCCTGGCTCCTCCCATCTTGTCTTAATGGAAAGGGCACCACTCTGAAGCCCAGAGAGCTGCATTTGAATTCCATCTAGACCGGTAGGAGACACTTAGCAAGTGATGTCACTATCCTGACTTTGTTCTTTTATTTGTAGAATGAAACTGGCAGATTGCAGGTTAATCCAGCTAATGCATGTACAGGGCTTGTCACTGGTCCATCTTTATTCATTCATTTCACACATATCTCTTGAGGACTTGCCCTGTGTTCAGCACTGAGCTAGGCACTCACAAAACAGTGGCGAAGGGGTAGACCTGTCTTTGCCCTCTTGGAGCTCATGCCTGGAGGGAGGACAGACTTGAGCAGCAGATGCAAGTCTCAGCCCCCAAAACTCAGAAGTACAGGAAATGCAGCTTTCCTTATTTTTCTGTAACTGAACTCAGTTTCCATTTGAGGCCCTATTCTGCCAGGAGCCAGAAACTTCATTTCTGTCATTTTGGGGTCACTTTTCCCAAGATCATGTGATATCAGTGAAGACTTCTAACACTCTTGGGGCCGTAGACAAATAGTCTTGTTCTCAGTGTCACCACTGATCCACACTGCTTCCCGGCTACTACCACACCCTGGGTCCTGACTGCAGCCTCTTTATGTTCATTGGTTCCCTGCTGTGTCTGCCCCTCCCTCTACCCTGAACACCTTCAGGATGTCAAGCACTCCCTCCAAACCACATTCCTGCTGCAGCCGGGGGGGGGGGGGGGGGGGGGGGGGGGGGGCCAAAGCCCAGATCTGACCCTGTGCTTTGCAGTGGCTCCCTATGCCCTTCATATTCTTCAGCAGGACCAGGTAGTCCCTGTTTACCTCCCCGTTCTCTCTCAACATCCTCCCATCCCTACACCTTTAGCCAAACCAAATAAGAGCAATGATTAAAGCACACACACGTAATACTTCTTATTTGCCAGACACTTTTTTGTATTAACTCACTGTGATCCTCACAATAACCTACTAGGTGATTTTTTTTTCCCCTTAACTAATGAGAAAGCTGAGCAGCTCAGAGATTAAGGCCACACAGCCTGTCAAACCCAAATAGTCTGCCTTCAGAGCCTCTGCCTTTAATCATGAAGCTATGCCGCTGGAATTGAAGAGCTTTCTGTTAGCAAATAAACTGTCTTCGTTCTCACCTCCCAGGCTTTGTGTAAGAATTCCTCTACCTGGAGCACCTTCTCCTGGCACCCCATCCACCTGGATCACTCTCCTTATTCTTTAAGTCCTTGTCCTCCATGGCCCCTTCCTGGGCCCTAGGCTGGGTCAGAAGCCTGCTCTGGGTTCTCACGCTCCCCATGCTGTTCCCACCAGAGCCTTGGACAGTCAGTACGGTGGAGGTTGCTTTCCTACCTTCTGAGACAGGAACTTCTTATGCATCTTGAAACGCCAAGCTCATGGTGAGGACCTTGCCGTCTGAATGTTTGTGGAATGAGTGATTATCAGTTCAACTAACCCTATACTTTGGTTGAACTCTACAAAGTTGAATGAATTCCTGGGGTCAATTGATCAATGGGCATCTTTTAGGCACCTGCTATATACCCTGTCCTGAACCAAACACAGTGGGAGAAATGAGTGCAATGACGGTGCAGTGGTGGTTTGCCTGGCGAGGTTCAACATGTCCAGGGTGTGGTGGACACAGGTTGGTGATCTCTGCCCCCCAGCTTTAATTTCAGATTCTCTACCATATTCCCTTTGCTCCAGCCTCTCCTAGCCCCCCAGCCTTCCTGTTGTCCTGCTGTCTTCTACCTTCACGATTCAATCAGCTTAAAGGAAAGGAATAGATAAACTTGTTTCCTGAGGGGACAGAGACCTATCTTAAGGGGGTGGATTGTGGCTCCCAGCAGGAGGGAGATCATTCTCCTCACTTGGCAGATGAGGATTCTTCTACTTTGGGGGAGAGGAATCAAATAGATGGACTAGGCCATCTGTGTGGGATGCCTCTTTGGGAGTCACTGAGTTCTCCTAATTTCAGAGGTGAGAGTAGACCCAGAGGCTTTGTAAAGGTCACCCTGGAACTGAGCCAGAACTAGAACCCAGGTCCTCTCTGGCTTATTGGCTTCTCCAATTCAGTATCCTTGCCCCAAATCCTATAATTAGTAAATTTCACAGACCGAGACTCCTAGTTCCAAAATCCATTCTGTTTTTCACTACCCGCTTTCCTTTTGATATGTGGTCTAAGTGAGCTTATGAAAGCACATCCCCATTTTGAGGAGCTGTGGTCAGGTGGTTAAGACAGAGGTGCTCTAGCCCAGTCACAAAGCAGTCTTATGGATTCGGCATTGTTATCCCTAAACCAAGATGAGAAACCTAGTCGAGGAAAGCCTGGCACTTCTTTAGCCAATAACCAGTTAGGATCCACGCTTTCTTCTTCCAGGGTCCCTGGTCCAGGCTCTTGGCCCACAGCCAGGGATGGCACTCTCCCTCTAGTCTCGCTTTCTCTAACATTTCTCCTCATACCCCTCTCTGGTTACCACTCTCTCCCCAACACCAAAAAAAAAAAGTGAAAGGTCTCCTCCCAATTTCCTGAGCCGTGGGAATGGTTCCTGTTGAACTGTATCTGACCTCAAGTCAGAGATGAGTCTATAACCTCTCCTCTCCTTGCCCCACACTCACTCTGGGAGAGGAAGCTCTGGGTGGTTGTAGCTTCCGGTCTGGCTTTGTTTCTCTCATCCTCTTATTAGCTGCCTAATTGGCAGCCCCATTAATCTGCTCATCTGTGAAGGAGGATAGATCACAATGAGCTACTCCATTCCCAGAAGCCATTCTCTGTGGCAGCGTGACCAGGCCCTGAGCATAGGCTGGCTCCTTGATGGAGGGCTGCCCTGGGAGCTGGGGTCAATTAGTGGACAGATTAAGCAATTATTAACCCCTAACAAGGGTGCCTGGCATCATTACCCTGCCTGTTTACCGGCAAACTGCAGATTTGATATGAAGACCAACAAATAAATTAGGACATCTGGTCTACTGCCGCGTCGGCCGAGAAGTAAATGATGTCCAACTGGCTTTCGGCTGCTGACGGATTCTCAGCCCCAGCCTAATGAAAAGCCTGAGATGTCCCTTGCTGGTCACAGCATCTTTGGGATGTGCTGTGCAAGATTTATCATTCCAAGAGCTAAGTGCCTACCACTGGGCCGGTGGGGTGTTCTTAGCTACCCTGTTGCCTTCCTCCCATCTGTCTGTTAAAACCTGCTTATCTTTCAGGACCCACAAATGCTTCATTCTCCTTGATGCTTTCCCTGCTCCCACCACCAGGAAAAGAGTTCCTCTTTGGTAATTTGGGAGAGTTTTGTACTCTCCTGTCACTTCCCAGCATTACAGTCATTTTCTGCACTGCCAGAGCTCTGCTTTGCCTGTTTGTTTTTTTCAGGTCTCTGATGAAGAAGTGGAAATGTGGAGAAGAGTGGGGAAAGGGCAGGCACTCCGAGCTGCTTCCTTGTCCCTTCTGTACATGAAGGCAGGCCATGGCCAGAAGGGAATCAGTGAGGGGAGTGGCTGGCAGATTTGCGCTTGGGGAAGATCCCTCTGGCTGCAGTGATGAGGGCACTTCCCAGAGGTAGTTGCTGTCATCCAGGCCAGCTGTGCTTTTCTCACCCAGGCTAGATGTGCTGGTGGCCTAGAATAGGAGAGAAGCAGGGGGATGGACATGAGGGGTAGATTTGCTAGGTTCAGGGAAGAGACCTGGGAATTGCCTGACTGTCATGGAGCATTCAGCGTTTCTGAATTTTGTGACCAGGAGGTTAGGTGGTATTGGTGCCAGAAAGAAGCAGAGAGAGCAGCTGGCCCTGGAGTCTGGGAACAGAGGACCCTCAAAGTGGGGAAGGGAGCAGAGTTGGGACATTGAAGAAACCTCCTTCATCTCCTGTGACTTTAACAAAATCCCTTCTCCCCACTGCTTCCGGGTGTGCCCATCAGCAACCTGAGGATTTAGATCCCTAAAGTCTCTGAGTCCTTAGTCACCCAATCCCATGTCAATGTTTAGCTAACAGTGTGGCCCTTAGACAGCATCTCTTAATTTATTATTCAGAGTTATCCTGCCTCTCTCCCATCTGTCTGTCAAAACCCAGCAGGAACCTCAAAGGTGCAGCTCAAATGCTATCTTCTGTGGGAAGCCCCTGCTATACTTTCCAGGAGGATATGTTCTTTCCCTTCTGCCCATGTGCTTCAAGATTGTGTCTTGAACTGTCTCTTGGAAACAAATATAGTTGTAAAATTCACTGAGCAGCAGTTCATCTATAGCCATATACCCACAGAAGCTAACAATAGCAACATAAGCCAAAAATCACTTACTGAGCTCTTACTGTTTCCCAAGATGAGGACAGTGTGCTCCCTCCTTGAAACACTTTAAGGTTAATCCAGATGCTTCTCTTTCCTTAGGGATCATTGACTTCCTCATAAGTCAGCACCCGATTGCCCGTGTCCTACGGGAACACCTGGTCTTCAAGATTGCCCCAATGCTTAACCCTGATGGTGTCTACCTGGGCAATTACAGGTGAGAGACAGGGGAGAGTGCTTGGAAGCTGGTAGTCCTAGGATGGTGGCATGGAAGCAGGGGAAAAAAGGGAATATATTTTTGAGGAGAAATTTTCAGACTACCCATGAGTTCATTAGAGGATGTTCCACCCTGGCTCTTGAGAATGTGTCTAATGAGCCTTCACAGCCACCTGAGGTCACTCGGTTTTTTGGAAGCCCTCCTGGTCCTTGCCAGTTTTTGGGGGGCAGCCTGCTGGACCAGGAATCAGGAGACCCAGTATCAGTTTTGGCACTTACTTCCTATGTAACCTTGGGGAATTCACTTTCCCAGTCTGAGGCTCAGTTTCTCTTGCACAATGAGGACAATAATTACTTACCCAAAAGGGCACTTGTGAACCCCAAAATAAATGATGGGGATGAATGTGTTTTGCAGAATATCATGTGGTGGTTAGAAAAGTCACTGTTTTGCTTCTGCAATTCTTTTTGGAGATCACTAATGAAGGAGAGTGTCATCCCAGGACGTCTGGACAGCATGTCTCTTTGGTGTGTGGGCAATACCAGCTAGCCCCATGCTCACTCATGCCCTCATGTCTTGAACGCTTTTTCTCCTGGCCTAGCCTAAAATTCCACTGCCCAGGGGATCATTGCCAAAAGAACACTGAGTCCTCTGAGACAGCGTTATTACCCTTATTTCACAGTTGAGGCAACACACTTGCGCAAAGTCACACAGCCAGTAAGTCATTTACTGTCTAACTTCACTGCCTGAATCATACAGCTTTAGAGCTGATTATGATTAGTCGCACGGGCTAGGGTAACAGTCAGTCTCTGTAGCTTTGCATGCAAGGCTCTGTGTGGCCTGGTGCCTGTCTGTTCACCATCCTGCCTCATCTCTCTCCTTCCCAGTTCACCTCCCACCCTCCACTCTGAGAACTGTTGTTCTAGCCACTGTAAGCAAAGTCTAGTCCCCTAGACATGTCCTGTTGGCACTTGACACCTTACCTTCATAAAGGCTGCCCTCTCTCCAGAACCTTCCAATCTCTTCTTCATCTCACTAACCCCTCTTCACAACTCAACTTAATGCCTCTTCTGGAAAACATCTCCTAGCCCCCCAAACAGAATTGGCCACTCCTTTCTCTCAGTTCCCATAGGCCCGGTTATTGAACAGATCTCATCCCATCACATGGACCCTACTGGCCCTCAAGGCACCAGAGGTCAGACATGGAGCCTTAATCGTCCTTATGAGCCTGGTGCCTAGCAGCAGGGATCAGCACACAGTGGATGCTCAAAAAGTGTCTGACGAATATGAATGAAGGTTAGGGACGACTTTACTGATGGAGAAACAGGCCTAGAGATGAAAAAGGACTTGCCCAACTTCAGTAGCAGAGCTCAGACCAGAACCCAGATTTCCTGACACCCAGCCAGGCTTTAAACAGAGTTAGTTTATGACTTTCCAAAAGCTTGGCAATTGAGTCCAGAGGGGCTTCCTAGTATCCCTGGGTATGAGTTAGAAAAAGCCCATGGGATGCATGACGCCTTAATTAAGGACAGTTTTGCTCCCTCTCTTAATTGGCTCAAGCGATGGTTCATTAGTGCTGACAGGTTTTATGGCTTGCTGCAGGCCTGGGAGCAAGGCTTTCCACCTTCCCTGGACAGAATGCACTATTAGTGATAATGGTGGTGGAAAGACCATTTGATTTATGTTAACATTTCTGTTTAATTACAAGAGCGGCAGTGGCCAGAGAGAGGTCAGTGCTCTCCACTCCACATACTTATCATGTCATCATCTGCATTCCAGGGATGACGAGTTAGAAAGAGGTCTGTGACCTTGGCTGGAATGCCTTACTTCCCTGGGCTTCAGATGGCGGGTGGGGTGGTAATGGGGAGCTGGATGCTTTCTGTAGGTCTTTAAGTTCCAGATTTTGTGATTTGGGGATTTCAGGAAAAAAGAGCTCCAGCCTTCAGAAATGGCTCTCTAAGGAAGTTTTAAAGCCCTAACATTCTCCTAGTGAAGATATGTGGTTCTCATTATGAGACTTGGAGAAAATGTCTAACCACAGGCATTAATCCTGTTGCTAAAACAGCTCTTAGTAACAACAAAGAACCTGTCAATCATGAAAATTCAGTACTAAAGATTTGGAGAATATGAAAAATAACAATAAAGACTCAGAAATGAGAACTTCACAGTGCCTTAGAGGTCCTCTAGGCTAGTCTCTCCCAGAGTCACCCTGCCAACTAGAGCGCTGTGTCCTGGGGTTCGTGGGCCTTGCCAAGGCATTGTAAGGGAAGAAGGAATTCAGAGCCTGAGCAAGTTTGGGAAGCATGGAGTCAAGCACAGTTAAATGTGTTTTTCTACAATAAGATGTTTTGGTTTTGAATATGATCATAAACAGGAATCTCAAGAGGTGAGTATAGTATTCAGTGTGGCCCAAAGGTAAGTATCAAGGAACCATTTCCCTGTGGAGCCTGTCTCCTCCCACCCCTTCACCCTCCACCCCACTGTCCACCTCCAGCCCCCAGTGGTGTTAGGGTTTATAAAACACATTTTTGGAAATGCCACTCCAAGACTTTGGCTTGCCCCCCCAGCGCCATGGCAGACACTCGCACACTTACCTCACATCTCTGTGATGGAGGGTCTTTGTGAAGGTATCTCTGCTCACAAGTATAAAAATCTACTCAAATTAGCTTGAGTACAGAAGGATATGTGGGAGGGAGGGAAGCAGGGAGGAAAGAAAAGAGGCAGGAGCAAAGGAAGGAAGGGAGAAAGGAAGAGGGGGATGGAGGAACAGAGGAAGGAGAAAAGGAAGGAGGGAGGAAGGAGAGACAGCTGCCAGAATTGTAGGGCAGTGAACAGAGCCAGAGCTCACGTGGACGGATCGCACTGCTGGAAGCAGGTGGCTCGTTGCTGCCTGCCTCTCAGGTTCTCCAGCCCCCACTCTCTCAGCATCCCCTCAGGTTGGGCAGTCTCTCAAGCCTCAGTGCAGTTAAACAATCTGCCTTAGGTTGTGGGGAGCAGGCAGGGATGCAAGACTGTCAGAACCCGGGGTGGTTCTCCCTGCTGCCCTCTCCACCCCTCAGCCCGCACCAGCCAGCCAGGCCCTGTGTGAACAGGGGACAAGCCTGCCCTCAAGGTGCTTCTCCTCCCCCTCCTCCTGCCTTTTTTCTTCCTCTGCATTGAAGAAACATGTAGTCCAATTTAGGAAGGAGAATCAGAAGATTTCCCAGATTTGATCATGCAAATTGATAACACAAGTACCTATGCTATGATGTTTACAGTAAAACAGACAAGTTATCATCTAGCATTTAATTGCAAGTGATGGCAACCTCAGCATGATAGATACCACTCTTTAGGTTAAAGCACAGAAGCACTTACTAACTGGGGTACAGTATGTATTACAAGACTTTATCTCATGGGAACAGGTATGGAGAGACTCTGCCTCAGTTATAGTGACTACAGCATACTGTCAGTAGCCACCTGTAATAGATAGCATAACAGTAGATAGTAATTATATTATGGTATATAATAAAGACACAAGGCAACTATACACTCTATCTCACTTTCTACACCCCAGTGGCACACTGGCCCTTTTTTTGGGTGCAGGTCTGATGCTTAATGTCAATTCACAGAAAGGCCCTCCTAAGCTGCCAATATGAAGTGGGTCTCCTGTCCATGCTCTACAGTATTCCATCCTCTCACAGACTGTGCCCCAGTCTATAAACATGTTTATTTATATGACTATTTGTTTAACAACTGTCTCCACTTCTACACTGCAAACTGCATGAAGTCAGGACTTGTGTTCCCAAAGACTGGCACAGTGTCAACACAAAAGAGCCATCAATACATATTTTCTGAATGATTACATAAACTACACAGCCGTGTTTAGCAATTGTGCTATGGCACAGAGCTGCAATCCCCAGTGTAGATAACTGTCACCAGATGCATTAGCTCCGTGCTTCCTTCCCCTGCGCTGCCTCCTAAGCCCAGCTGTCTTGATGGTACGCTTGCTGTGACGTGAATACTATGAGGAGCCACTGCTGTGATTTAGCGAACTCTGAATTCATAGCCACATTTTGTTATTTTACAAGACATCATACTTTTAAAGGCACTCAAAAACCACATTTAATCATTAGAACTCTTTGAGAAAGAAAGTCAGTTTTTACTATATTCACTTGAGCAAAAGGGAAACTGAGGCCATGTTGGTGAAGAGCCGTGTTCCAAGTCACATGGTACGCCCAGGGACTCTGCTCTCTCAGACATGCCTCTGCCTTACAACTGGAGGTTCAGCAGAGAACTGGGGGCCTAACTTCCACCATTGTCCTGAGCCTTCTTGTCCTTGGACGAGACACTTCTCTTCCCTGGCCTCAGCTTCCCTCCTGTCCTCTTGGAAGAGGAAAATGAGGTGAAAGGCATCTTCCACCATTTAGTAGAAGTACTGGAGAAAGGCCCTGTCAAGAATATGGCTACATGGATGAATCTTGAGGACATTATGCTGTGTGCAATAAGCCAGTCACAAAAAGACAAACACTATATGATTCCACTTACATGAAGTACTTAGCATAGTCAAAATCAGGGACAAAAAGTAGAATGGAGGTTGCCAGGGGCTGGGGAGAAGTGGGAATGGAGAGCTATTGTTTAGTGGGTACAGAATTTCAGGCTTACTAAATGAAAAGAGTTTTGGAGATGGATAGTGATGATGATAGCACAATATTATGAATGTACTTGATGCTACTGAACTGCATACTTCAAAGTGATTAAGATGGTAAATTTTGTGCTGTGTGTAATTTACCACAATAAAAAAAATAAGAATGGTAGGCTACTGATGCAAAGTGAGCATCTTTGGAGAGTTCTGGGAGAATCTGGGACCTAAGGGTCTTGAGTAATGAACAGTGCTCAGGTAATACCGGGCCAAGAAGCTACAAGGCAACTCCTAGTTGGAAGGCCATCGGGGTAGGTGGGAGATGGGCTGAGTCAGTCTGTAGTCGGCTGGCAATTCTCAGTCTTATGCAATGGACATGGCTACCAACACGCACTGCATCATTTGCATACTCTGCCTCCTCCTGCTCCCCATCACCTCCTCTGCAGAGAGGCTAGTCCCCACCCCCACCTGTACCCCATTGTGTTTTTTTTTTTTTTGAGAGGGCATCTCTCATATTTATTGATCAAATGGTTGTTAACAACAATAAAATTCTGTATAGGGGACTCAATGCTCAATGCACAATCATTAATCCACCCCAAGCCTAATTCTCATCAGTCTCCAATCTTCTGAAGCATAATGAACAGGTTCTTACATGGTGAACAAATTCTTACATAGTGAATAAGTTCTTACATGGTGAACAGTACAAGGGCAGTCATCACATAAACTTTTGGTTTTGATCATGCATTATGAACTATAAACTATCAGGTCAAATATGAATATTCGTTTGATTTTTATACTTGATTTATATGTGGATCTCACATTTCTCCCTTTATTATTATTATTGTTATTTTTAATAAAATGCTGAAGTGGTAGGTAGATGCAAGATAAAGGTAGAAAACATAGTTTAGTGTTGTAAGAGAGCAAATGTAGATGATCAGGTGTGTGCCTGTAGACTATGTGTTAATCCCAGCTAGACAAGGGCAATAAAACATCCACGTATGCAGAAGATTTCTCTCAAAACAGTGGGAGTGAGGTTCTAAGCCTCACCTCTGTTGATCCCCAATTTCTCACCTGATGGCCCCCCTGCGACTGTGCCTGTCTTAGGTTGTTCCTCCCTTGAGGAATCTTACCTGTCTCTGGCTAACCAGTCATCTTCCGGGGCCATACAGGGAGATGTAAAGTTGGTAAGTGAGAGAGAAGCCATATTGTTCGAAAAGGTTATCTTCTTAATTCTTTGCAGATTTATGCCCTGTGGCTTCTATGCCCAGCATTTGTCTTGAGGTATCTTTAGCACTTGGAGGAATTATGATACTCAGTAAATTCGATATGAGGCACGAATTCTATTTAAGGGTTGTAATTAGGAAGGAAGAAGAAAAGCTATAGAAGTAGCAGACGGAAGAAAACATGGGAAGATTGATTATTTCTTTGACATACCTTCTTGTAGAGTAACTTAAGCATGTATAGGTTTTAAACTACTAATTAAATTGCACACACACATTAACATAATAGGAGTATAGTTACATAACCAAAGCATACCTGTAATTACCAGCCATCTCCAGTGAAACAAAGAAAACCAGTTAGGCACCCTAGGCATTTGTGAAAATTTATCTATGATATGATGGATATTGTCCAACTGTACTTGAACAGTTCCATTGTGTTTTTTTCTGAGCAGGTGTAATGCATAAGTTGCCTTGCATTTGAAAAACAGAGTCTCCATCTCCATATGACAATATTAAACTCTGTGTTGGGTTTGCATTTCTTAATTAGGTACTTGTCATTGTGCATTCCATAGTCACATATAAGTAAACAGTCATAGACCTTTGAATAAATTTATTGGTTTTATTTATGTTTCTGGGCATAAAAATCTATAATTACCAGGTATAGCCTCAATATAACTGGTATTTAATGACAATTACTTTTTGTTACCATAGAAATGAGTCCAAAGTAGTTACCCATAATTTCTCATTTCCCAAACCTCACACATGCTGAATTGCAGTATTACCATAGTAATTGCCTATTAGCCATCATAAAATACACAGTTACCCAAAAGATAGCAGGATGCTGTGAAGTTTTTCATCTCCACAAAACCTCAGTGCTTCTTGGGAATGTGGAGGTGAGGGAGAGGAACCAACCTCTATGGGTGGTGCAGAAATGATTCAGCTTTATAGCGGGGCACTGCAGACCCCATGGTGGGAATGCTACTACAATCTGCAGATGTGCACCACATTATGTCTCTTGGCCCTGGCAAGCCTCACAGAGCAAAGGATGCTCCAGTGCAGTAAATCCAGTTTAACTAAGGTTTGTCGAGGGCCTGCTGAGTGTCAGGCCCTGTACTGGGCCCTAGGGAGGCACACACAAATCAGAGGCAGCCCTGCCAATAAGCCCAGTGTTCAAACTAGAGGTGAATGCTTGATGCTGTGGAGGCCTAGATATAACGAGTGCCTACTAACTGTGTAGAATATACGTCATCTCATCACCATCACACCAGCCCTATGATGGAGGTAGTGTTTCAGTCCAGTTTTAGTTAAAGAAGGAAATCGAGGCAGAGAGGCACCAAGGAACTTGCCCCAGAACCCCCAGCAGAAAAGGTCAGAGCCATTTATGAATCCAGGCAGGCCGACCCTAGCCTGCTGCACATTTAACCTACTGTTGCACTGAATCCCAAAAACAGGGGTGATGAGAGTTTCTAAAGGATGGAGGATATATAGGAGCTCACAAGATATAAAAGGGTGAAAAAGATTTACACAGCAAAATGTCATTAAGCGTGGCAGAGTGCAAACATGAGGTGAGGTATTTCCAGCACACAAATACAAGGGCACATGTGTGCATACATACACATGCACACACACACACAATTGGCCAGCCTTGCCCACCTTAACATCCAAAGGAATAAACATTTTTAAATTGTCCAAAATACATAGAACATAAAATTAGCTATGTGAAATGTAAATTACATGTCAATATTCTATTTGTTCATTGACAGCATTAAAATTATTCATTTTTCATCAAGCCAGAAATGGAAAACAAAGATCCATTATCTGTATTGCCTCCCTGGGAGATTTGGCAGCCCCTTCTCACTGTGTGCCTCCTTCCCTACCTGAGCCCCGTCCCTGGCTTGGTGCCTCTATCATAGCATCACCAGGCATGAGCAGGGTAGGAGTTCAGAGACATCTAGTCTAGAGCCCTGCCCAGGGCAGGGGTCCCCTCAACAGTATCCTGGTGACAGCCCTGCCCCCTCTGCTTGTCTCTCTCCAGGCCTGGCTGGTTCTGTCCCTTCCTAAGCACCATGCTGCTCTGATGCCACCTCTGACTGTTAGAGTGTTTATATTCAGTGGCAGTTAAACCTGCCAGCCCATCAAGTGTTTATATTCAGTGGCAGTTAAACCTGCCAGCCAGTCACTCCTCTTCCCCCCGTGAAGGTTCAGGGTCAGTCTATCTTTTACATGGGAGCCCTTTAGCTGTTTGAAGATCGTGTGTCCCCAGGGCTCTCCACCCCTCACTCACTCCAATCACTGCCAGCTCCTGTTCTGCAGGCTGAAAATCCCCAGAGCCTTCCAACTTTTCATATGTGATCTGAATCCATTCCTCTTCCCATCTTCCTGGCCCTCTGATGTGTGTCTTTGAGGCCAGGGCTGACCAGTTATGATGACCATGATAAACATGATGATGATGGTGATGAATAGCTGAAATCTCTTGAACCTCCTGGGCCTGGCACTATTGTAGGCCTTTTGCATGTATTTCACTTAGTTCTTAGAATAGCTCTATCATTATTCTCATTTTACAAATGAGGAAACTGAGGTGTAGGTAGATTAGATAAATCCTTTAAATTCATAGAGCTGGCGTGTAGAGTAGCAGTAGGAAGGGGCCCTCACCAGCCTAATTCTGGGGACATAGTTCTCCTGATACAGCCTACATGCACATTGCTATCTGACATTGAGGTCACCTCATCTAAATCTTTCCACTTGCATTTCTGCTAAGTCACAATTCCCCAACCTTTTAGTGCCTTACAACAAGAAGCCTGTGGCATAGACGGGCAGGAATTACTCTCCCTTTTTAAACAAAGAAGATATCAAGCCACAGAGAGACTGAGTAACTTGCTCAAGGTCACACAGTGAGTGAGCCACATAGTTAGTCAAGATGAAGTGCAAGTGACAACAGGGCCAGACAGAACCTTACCTCCCAGAGACTGTTTCCTTCTTTATGTAACCTGAGTGATGTTTCTATGGAGGCTGAAAGGACATTGGGGCTGGCAGTATAATCAGGTGTCTAACCCACAAGTGCATACCGCCAAAACCAATTATTCAAATGAGCTTCCTAGCCAGGCTGTACGGAAAAGGCCAGATGGCTGGATGTCTTGTGAGGCAGCTTCCCAGTCTCTGTCCCTGCAAGCAGCTGAATAGCATTTCGAAGTTAGTGTTGATACCAAGTTGATTTTAATAATTGATTCTACAGTGAAGACAGGTCTCTGAGGAGGCAATAGCCCAGAATTAGTGGCCGGGGAGTGTAGAAGAGCAAAACAATGTGATAGATTCAAGGACTCCATCATTCCTGGTCTTAGTTCTTAAACCACTGCTTGCATAGTGTCAGTTCTCTACATAAAATCCTTGCATGGCTTGCATTGCCAAATCAGCAGGAACCTCAACTCTTTAACCTGAGATTCAAGGTATGCACAGCACTCAGGAAGTTGTCCTCAGCTCTGTCTCCCACCATCCACCTTCCCAGTCCTGCACGGCCACCCTGTTATGTCGTCTTGCCTTCCCAGGCCCTTTCCGGGGCCCTACGCCAACCTGCTCCTGCTCGTACATTTGCTGGCACTCTGCCCCTGCTTAAGAAGCCTTTCAACTATGTGATTGCTTCCTCCTCTTTTTTCCTTCCTCCCTCCCTCGCTTTCCTCTGGTGTTCACCCAGCACATACTTTGTACCATGCTTGGGGACCCGAGGTGGGCCTGCCCCTGTGCTTGCCCTCAAGGAGGTGCTGTGTGAGGGCTCTTGAGGGATGAGGGGGAGTCAGCCAGGGGAAGAGACTGGCAACACGTTCTACACCAAAGGAGTAATACGTGAAATAACAACCACGATGATATGAATACAGACATTGATTGAACTCATACAAGCTGCCACACCCTGTTCTAAGTGGTTTTATGTGTGATTTCCTCTGGAGATGTAGGGGTGACAGCTCATCCTACTCCTGCTCTCACTCGCATTCCACGTCTACCAGGTTAGGAGGAGATACAGGGACCAGAAAGAGAGCAAAGTGTTAGCGTTATTATTGCTTAAAGCAGGACTTGGAAGGCATGGTTTATTTCTGTGACTAAAATTGGCCTCTTTTTTTCTTCACCCCCAAATTAAATTTCCCCACCAGCCACAAGCCCGGCAGGAAGTAGGCTGCCTCCCAGCTGGCACACCAGGTGGCAGAGAGGAGGCCAGAATGGACTTTGCCTGCAGAGTCCTGGTCCAAGCAAGCTGGGCCTAGAGGGCTTAGGTCAACAGGCTCTGCCCTTTTCTCAAGTTGACCAATCTTTTAAGTTCTATTCCCTCCCTTGGGAAGAGGAAGCGAGGAGGTGGAGATGAAGAGCCATTCCCTGTGTTCCTGAGAATGAAAGTCCCTACTGGGATTGAAAGCAATGGGGGGTTCTTCCAGACAACCCCAGGAACCTCTGAGGTAGGTTCTTGTATTATCCTCGTATTACACACAAGGACACTGAAGCACATAGAGCAGTTAAAGTATCTCCCATGGCAGTAGGAGAGCCAGGATGGAGACCAAGTGCAGAACCCTGAGTGAGCAGGAGCCTTGGAGAGTGCCAAGGGATCTAGTGTGGCTGGTGCACGTGGCTCAGTGTGGCAGAAAGGCACCTGGCACAAAGGCCAGGTGGAGGCTGACAGGCAGTCCGGACCTGACAAGCCTTGGGACTTGGAGGAACTGCAGCAGCACGCAGGAGGCATGCTTTTTGCAGTTAGCTTGTAGGAGGGAAAATGTGTGAGCCTTGCATGGTGCACAGATTGAGGACATGGTACAAGGAGCTGGAGGAGACTGGGGACCAGATTGTGGAGGTCCCTGAGAGACATATGAAGATCAAATCACAAGGCCAGTTAACGTGTGTAGCACTGACCTCAAACTAGGCAGTGTTGCCAGCATTTTACATGGCTGATCTCATTCAGTCCTCAAAACCCACACTCTAAGGTAGGCGAAAACCACATTTTGCAGATCAAGGCTAAGGCACAGAAAGGTTAAGCCACACAGCTGATATGGGGCTGAGTGAGGATCTTATCCAGGCAGTGTGGCCCCAGGGTCCATGCTCGCAGTCTAAGCCCCTTCTTGGGCTCAGACCTGGTCAGACTGGTGGGAAAGGGTTTCAACAGCTCCCAGGTCTAGGGAAGTCCTAAAGGGCTTTTCTTCCCCTTTGTGTTTCCTCTGCTCTTTTTCAATTAAGAAGTTGAAATAGCCACATGGAACAGTGCACTTCTTTAGAAACACCCCCCTCGGGCCTTTTTACACCTTGTCAGTGTTTTTATAGAAGGAAAAATAATCCATTGGTTCTGGAATAGATTTCCAACTCTACTTTTACAGTGTGACCTTGGCCTCAGTTTTCCTGTCTTTGAAATGTGCTGGTTGGGTTTTATGAAATCTTGAGTCCTTCCACTTGGCAGCTGGCTCTCAGAATTGTTTCAAGTTGCAGTGTGGAAATACCTCTAAGCCTGGTATTTGTTACTGCCAAGCAGAAGAAAGAGGGAGGCTGCATCCCCAGATCACATTCTGCCCACAGAAAGCGAGAAGGCACTCCGACAAAGCTTCTCCTTGGCCACTAGGAATGTGTTCTGGGAGAAAGGGCCCCAGGAAGTGTAGGGCTGGAGATGATCTCTTTTCCAGGTGTGCTCTGCAGCCCCTTCCCAAGTCCTGCCACCTTACCGGAAAGGCCAACACTACAGGGGAAAGACCTTGCTGACCCTTGGAGGGGGAAAGCCGCCTGCTTATCCTGGTTCTGCTGTGAACCTTGGGCACATCCAGGGCCACCTCACGTGAATATACGGTTTGTACACTGCACAGAGGCTCCTGGTCAAGGGGGGCAAGGCCAAGGGGCTGCGACTCTGCTACCAACCTCATGTCTGGCCAGAACAAATAGTACCATTTTGTACTATACCCACCCAGAAAGGGAGCCTGTCTGTAAATTGTCAGCCTTGACGGGGGCACCTTTTGTCAATTTGCATAAAGGTACCTTTCATGCTAGTCCCATTTAGGACTCAGTTTCCCTATTTAAAAATTAAGGGTATTGCAGCTACCCCTCACCTCATATGAGTCCCTCTGTCAGGCACTGACCTGATTCCCAGAACTGCTAAGAGGGAATAGACTGATGGCTAAGAACACAGGCTTTAGAGCTGGCACATGGGTTCAAGTCCTGCCTCTGTCCCTTGTCCATGCCAGGCTACAGGCAAATTACTTAGCCTTTCAGAGCCTCTGTTTATACAGTGTAACTGAGAGTTGGCTGTATATCTGACACTGTGCTAGCACTAAAGACTCAATGGCAAATAAGATAGATTCAGTCTCTGCCCTCCCAGTGCTTTCAGGTCTTTGAGCAAAGCAGATGAATTTGTCCAAGGTCACAGAACTCCTCAGCGGTAGATCTTGGACTCAGGCCAAGTCCTTGTGACTTGGAATCTATGTTCTTATCTATCCTCCTCTCTACCTCCACAGACCAGGTCATTCACTTCTTTTTTGTGATAATCTAAGAATGTGAGAGAACCGCTTTAAATATCTTCACAGTGGTGATGGGGTGTGGATGTGTTGTACTTATCTCCTTGTTTGAGACAAAGGACAATGCCTGCTATCCTCCATCTCCACCACAGCAGAGCCCACCCCACCTGCTAAACATTTTGTGGGAGCTATTAATGACAGATTGTCTGGCATTCTGACACTAGCCAATCAATAGAGCTGGAAGGTGCCTCAGGCCAAGGGCAATTGAATCCTAACCTTTTAGTGGCATTAAATAAAGCAATATTTATTTTGCCTTTGGTGCAAATATCCTTAATCCAATCTAGCTCATTGGTAATGCTGAAAAACTGCTGCATTTGAGGGACAATTTCATGCATGCCCCATATGTCCTTGCTTGTCAATGCTACTCTTCCAGGAGCATACAGCCCCTCGGTGCTCAGGATGAGATTGATCTGGAGCCACGAAGCTGCCTTTTTCTTTATCCTTTAGAGGAGATGAAAAGGAAATCATAAGAAGGGGAATTAAAATCATTGCTCTCATTCTAGTTGCCATTATTGCAACAGGAATGAGATACGATGCCCTTCAGGAGGTAGAGCTATTTATTTGACATTTGAATAATGTACTCTGAAACTGTTGTATCTCTGCCATTGGGCACAGAAGGAAGATACCAGTACAGGAAGAGCAAAGGAATAGCTTCATGTCTGTTTTATAGATCACACAGCCTCTTTGATGGCTGGAGAGACTCTTAAGTGTCACCGTAGACCATCCTCACATAAGACCTGGGTTTGAATCCCAGCCTATATCTTAGCAGCTATCAAGTGACCTTCTTAAGGTCAAATTTCTGTTGTGTTTTATTTTCTCATTTATGAGATGGGGATAAATTATACCTACCTCATTTAGCTATTATGAAAGTGTCTAGCATGTAACAGGTCCACAAATACTTTTGAAATGTCTTTCAGTAATTACCTAAACCTTGTTTGCAAAATTCCAGGGTGTTTGTTCATGGATGTGTGCATCTACTCATTCATTCATTCAATAGATATGTTGAGCCTTCTTACCATCTGGGTCTATAGTAGGTAAGTTGGAGTGGAGGGGGACAAGATGGCACAGACATAGTCCTTGCCTTCATTGGTCTCACGGTTTTTAAGAAGAAAGAAAAGATACTCAGGGTATCTCCAACTCAAGAGAAATAAATTATACATTAAACACAGTTATATGTAAATTTGACTTCCACAAATTTGGATTTTCTAGAATGATCCTAATGCCAAATATTCTGTCTCATTCTGCCATAAATTCTCTCATTCATATCAGAACATAGGTTCCTATTTTGAGCTCATGCAAGAATTTCATCTTAAAAATAAATAACAGAATAGAAGAGCACCAAGGAGACAGAGACCCAGAAGAGAGACCCTGGGATTTCATATTCAGTGACTCTAAATTGGCAATCTTAGGAGTGAGAGCCTGGCTTTGGAGGTCATCTTGTCCTTGCCCCTGTCTTAGTCAGCTGATTTGCATCCTGAAACCACTGAAGAGAAAGAGTCTGTGCCAGCCCTGCCCTGCTGCTACTTAGAGCCTAGTTAGGGACATAAGCATCACACACTAGTAACCTGTTAGAAATATGTCTAATTACCAACCATTCTTACTTCCCTGACTTTGCACGTGCCATGCCCTCTGCCTGGAATGCTCTCTCATGCCCTGACTTGGCAGATTCCCATCCCCCCTTGAATCACCTAGTTCAAGGTTAGGTCCTGGGCAGAAGTGGCTGTTAGCCGAGTCTGGGTGCCCTCCTGCTGCCCTGACTGCCAGGCCACAAAGAGGGAGCAGCTGGTGGATGGGGGTAGAAAAGGCACTGCTACGGTCTCATCATCTTGTGCTGATAGGGGAGCAAAACTCCCCCTGAGCATTCTGCAAAGAAAACGGACAAATACCTGCTATGTTAGGAGCATGCATACTAGATAGAGCATAAAACAATAATAAAGTATAGTAAAACAACAACCTAAAATTTTTGAGCGGCTATTATGTGCCAAAACATGTTCTTTTTACATGCTATCTCATTTAATCCACATGACATTGGCCTGAACTGTAAAAGGACGTAAGCTGTGAGCATGTCTTCTTCCTCCTGTTAGACTGTTTCTTGAGGGCAGGGAATGTCAGACTGCTCATGCACCAACCTTGACATCAACTCTTTTCTCAAGCAAGTTGTTTATAGTCTCTTTGTGCTTCTGTTTTCCCATCTGCCAAATGGGGAAAGTAATAGCACTTTCGTCATCAAGTTAGCTTAGATAAAATACTTTGTACTTAATAAAGTACTTCTTTCTTGAGACAAAGTAATGTCAGTAAATGTTCTGTGGATTGTGTTCCCTTGATAGTGACGGTAATATTGTTAGAACTATGTGTAGGGCTGGCTCTGGTTTCACTCTGCAATTAGTGAGAAGCCAGATTCAGCATTTAGTTGATCTAAATGCAGCAATGCAAAGACAGAATAACAAAACTCCTTCCCAGACATTCAAGGCCCTCCACATTTCACCTCCCTGAACCTTTACAGCTTCACCATTACTACCTCCTCACTTCATACTCTATGATTCAGTCAAACCAAATTGTCCACCATTCCCCCGACATCCTGGGTGGTTTCACAGTTCTCTTCTTTGCTTACAATTTTCCTTCTGCCCACACCTCCTGGAAAATTATCTTCATTCAACAAAGCCCAACTCAAATGGCTGCTTCTCAGTGAAGCCTTTGCCCATGTGTCCTCATGAAACATTAGTTACGCTCCCACATGGTTCCCATAAGCTTATTTTAAGCAATAGAAGGAAATTATTATTATTTATCACATCATCCCTATCCCAAACATCTTGAAGGAGAGGTGGGTCCCCAGTGGAGTCCTTTTCATTTTTCTGAGTAGCATGATAGGTGGGGATACAAAATTTAATAAGCTAAGAGGGGGTTAAATTGCATTGCTTAGGGAAATAGAGGGGCTTGGAAAATTAAGATGTGGTAACATGAGACAGAGGGAGAGAGAAGGAAAAGGGGATAATTTGGGCAGAGAAAGAGGAGAGGAATATGGCCACCATCAGTTTTGAGTCTGGTTAAAAATATGCAAAGAGCAGAGTTATCCTATAGGTGGTGAAGAGCCATAGATGAACTTTAATCAAAAAAGCAAGATAGATCTGTGTGGGAGACATTCTGGGAACAGGAAGAAGATGGCTTGGAGAGAAGAGAAGAGGTGATTTGACTTGTAAGCAAGCACAGGGTTTCTGGAAGTTGTACCTCGGCCTAGGCTGGCCTGGAGAGCTCCTAGAGTACATGAAGGCCCAGCAGATGGAGGCATAGGAACAGAGACCTGGGGGGCTTATCTTTTTCCTAAGTACAAGCAGGGCTTTGGGCAGACATTAACTAAGAAAAGGAGAAAGAGGGAGAGGAGGAGAACCAGAGGTCACAACTGCACTTGTCCTATTGAAGTCCTTTAGCATGCCCAAGGGAAAGTATAGAGACTGCTGTCAAAGCAGCCTTCACCGAGCAGGTGACATTCAAGCAAAGATTTGAAGTAAGTGAGAATGAGTCACTCAGACAACTGGAGGAAGAGGATTCCAGGCACAGGGACAGAAGCCCTGAGGCAGGATGCACCTGATTGTTAGAGGAACAGTGAAGAGGCCAGTGTCTAGTACAGTGGAAGCAAGAGGGATGGTGGTAGGATCTGAGGTCAGAGAATTTAGCAAGGATGGAGCAGATAAGGGTTGCAGCTTAAGGACTTCAGCTTTTACTCTGCATCTAATAGGGAACCATCTGAGCAGAGAAGGGACACAATCTGACTTACATCTGAAGAGGATCACCCTGGCTGTTTGTGTGGAAATTGGTGGGGAAGGTGGGGTGGGAGGATGCAAGTGTGCAAATGAGAAGACCAGGTAAGAGATTATTGCAGTGCTCTGGACCTTGGTCCAAGCTCAAGGTATTATCAGTGCAGGAGATACAAAGATGTTGGGTTCTGAATACATTTTGAAGGTAAAGACAACAGGTAATGTGGGTGTAAGACAGAAATAGCAGGGCCACCAGCAGTTCTACCCTGGGCCCTGCTTTCCACTGCCCTATAGAGATGCACATGTGCCTGTGGTCTCAAAGTTTGGGCAGTGAAGAAAGCCTGCTTCACAGAAATGTTTTGGAACCTCCCTGTAACTCATTTTCTTATGCAAAGTGGGAATTGTAATAGTAGTGATGCAACAGGGTTATTGAAAGCATTGGATGAATTAACACATGTAATATGCTTAGAATTGTTTCTGGCAAGAAATAATTCTAGGTAAGTGACATAATGACGGCTCCTACTTCTAAATGTATTTTGACAAGTGAGTAGCTTGGCTTGTCCTGTTTATACTGACTTTGACTTTGGGTGCCATCTAGGTGTTCTCTCATGGGGTTTGACCTGAACCGTCACTGGCTGGATCCCTCTCCATGGGCCCACCCTACCCTGCATGGGGTGAAACAGCTCATTGTCCAGATGTACAACGACCCAGTGAGTAACTGACCCCCCTCCTCAGGCTTGATGTGAGAAAGCATTGTGTTGCACTGGCTCAGTCCACTGGGAGCTACAGATGAGATGTCCAGAGTCGAAACCAGGGAGGGACTAGTCCTGCTGATCTCATGTCTGCACTGGACAGACCCAGGCGCCTTCCCCCACCCCTCATGAAGATTTGGGTTCAGCTGTGGGTGTCTTGTGAGATGAAGGAAATATGCTGAACAGATCCATGTTCATCAGGGGTCTTTGGTTCCAAGCAAAACAGAAATTACTAGAAGAGAAATCAAAGTATCTCATATAACTGAAGACTATAGACTGGCCTCTTCCACCTGCAGAGAATATGTGGTAAGTGTCAAGTTCTATGGCTTCCACCACTAGCGAGTGACTTTCATTTTCTATTTCCAGTTCCATAAGTGATTGGCCTGGCTTGGAGGACATGTCCACCTCTGGGCAAGTCAGCCCTGGCCCAAGAGGCAAGGATAGAGGGCAGGACAGCCTCACTGGAATTTCATGGTTGGACTTGGGAGGTGTGGTGGTAGTGGGGAGCCTGTTCCCAGAGAAGAGGGCCTGCTATTCCAGAAAGGGAAACAGTGTGCATCCACATTGAGTTCATTCATAGGGCAAAACTTTGTAAGAAACAGAAGAAGACATTGTGGTTTCATAGCTAGGAGAAGGAGGAAGACCATGATCATTCTATCTCTAAGGGCTATCAGAAGGGACAGAGCAGACATCCTGTGGGTAAAGACTGCAGGAGGAGGCAAGGCCTACAGAGAACTTTTTAACAGTTGGCTGCCTGAGGATGGAGTGGGTGTGTGAGCTGTGAACTTGGCCTTACTAAAAGTGTTCAACTTGAAGACAAATGACACTGTCAAAAATGGTGCATAGAGGGGACTCAATTATTTGGAAGACATTATAGTGAGATTACATCTGGGTTTTTTCCCACTTTGAAGACTGTGACTGTATATCCCTTTGCTGCCATCAGTTACAGATAGTGATTGCTAAGACAGCAAAGGTCTAGGACTTAGGGTATTTGGGAGAGGCACCAGTGGAACTCATTCTACTTACTCTCTTTGACAATACCCATAAAAAATTCCTAAATTAAAGAGCAAGATAATATACTGACCAGACAGAAATGTGTATTAAAAAATAAATGCATATATTAGAGTATGGATTCATGAGAAAGTAAATCATTAGGTACAATATGGTAATCAACTGTTATCTTGATCCTCCTATGTGGACTTTGCTTTCCTAGGCCTGTTCATCGCCCAACTGCTGTGTCAATGCTTATGTAGCCAGAGCTTTAATATATTTACTTCCTTCTTCCTTGTCTACAGAAGAAGGTGTTAACTGTGCTCCCCAAACCCCTTTATTACACTGAATCTTGATGCCATTCTGATCACTTTTCCTGGCAGGGAGAAGCTGCTTCTGAACTTCTCAGTTAGCATCTGTTGTCTGATAGATTCTGTGCCCCTTGCCCCAGACCTTTGCAGTTTCCCTAATAAAATCATGCCTTATTCTCCTATGTACTTCTTAATTAAAATAGCCCCTATGTTTTTTCTTCTCTGGTTGATAGTAGATATTCAATAACTATGTGTTGAATTGAATTGGGTTGAACATGGCAAATTCTGTTATGCCAAATATAGTGTGGTTTATAGATACAAAATAGTTATTCACAGAGAGGACAATGAGGCATTATGATAAAAGAAAAGACGTGGGACAAGTGGGAGCCTTGGAGCAAAGTGCTGTTCTAGATGAATCCCTGAGGAGAGAAATGAGGGCAGAGAACAGGAGAGGAATTGAAGGAAAGGGGTTAGATTTGTTGAAGAGAAGAGACCCCAGCCTGCCATTGCCATCATGAATCAGAAGCCATTGATTCACTCACAAATACCTAGGTACTCATCCATTCTTCAGAACATAGATCAGGCAAGACTGAGTTACCGAAATAATAGGACACACTGCCCTGAATAGGTTGATCATCAGCTGGTTGTGTCTTAATAAACACACTTGGAGGCTGAGCTAGCTGTGTAAGCTACTCGTCTTGCAAGTCCGCTCCTTTACGCCCCAAGCAAGGACATGGAACGCTAATATCCACTCATGCTAACCTGGAACAGGATCTCAGCTCCTCAGTCTTTCCCCCCCTCCCTCTCCTTCCTGTCTTTTCCTCCATTCTTTCCTTTCCCTTTTCCACAAATATTTAACAAGTAGTTCTATATACCAGGCATTGCTTTTCCAATATTGAACAAAACCTTAACCCTTGCAATATCATTGAGAAATAGACATTAAACAAGTAAATACTGATAAATATAGATTTGCAAACTGTGTCTGGGGCTACCACAAAAAGCATACACGGTTTGCCATATATGTAGAATGATTATACATTTCAGCTTGTATGGGGCAGTTCTGGTTTACACCTGTTGTCTGAAATATTTATTAATAGTGTCTTTTTCACTCTTAAAAGGGCCCTCCCAGTTTGGATGATAAATTATATGTTCTCTCTACTTAAAAGCTGTGTAAAGCACTTAGCACCATACCTGGTGTGTAGCAGATCCTCAACAAATAGAATGGGGATCCAACTCAAATTCGCCTTTGATTTCCAGAGTTGCTGGGCCCAGTAGCAAACACTGCAGTGCCCCAATGCATTGCCCTAATAGCTGGAACTGAGTTTCTTCTCCTGACCTTCATTGACACATACAGCATCATAATCACTCAACCCTGAGCCATCTGAACTGCTAGGATGGCTTCTGGCCTTGTTCCTAAATGCTCAAAGCCCTACTCCCTCCATCCCGGTGGCCTTCTCCTCACCGAATCAACAAGCAGAGAATCAGCAAGACCCTCGTTGGGCAGGAACTGTGTGCTAACGGTCATTTCTCACAGCTGGGTGCTGGGAATACTCAGAGCCAGTGTCCACCTCTTAGATGTTCACAGCCCAGTGGAAACAGGCATTTATACAGTTATTCTAGGTGCATTGGTAAAGGGAGGCACAGGGTTTGTGGGAGCCCATAGAAGGAGCCGATTCCAAGAGGCCAAACCTGAGCTGATGCTTGAGGAATGCCCAGGGCAGAGAGGGCTTTCCAAGTGAGGAGGTACATATGCATCTGCCCCAGAAGGAGGCACACTCAGGAGAAGGCAAGCCATCCAGTGCGGCTGGTATCAAGGCCAGACAGAGGGGTGGGGGGGTTATGATAAAAGGGTGCAATTAATGCTTTATTCTCATGGGAATGGGGAACCACTGAAGGATTTGAAGGAGGGAAATGACAGAATCAGCTTTATTTTTCAGAAAGATTCCTCTGGTGCCTGTGATGCCAGGGTTCTTGTTTGCAAAGTCGAATAATGCATTTTGCAAACACCCAAGGTAGGAGAGCCAGGGAGAGGCTTTTATTGAGAGACACAGTGTGAGGACAGAGCTCTTGGCTTACCCCAGGAGGGGACAACAGGTGTGTTGCCTAGGGGTTTTATAGGCAGTTGAGGATTTGGGGAAACATGAAAAAAGGCTTAGGGGTGTGGACTTGTTAGGTGATTCCTGAATATTTAGAATTAACTTAACATAAGGAATTTCCTTCTTTGATTTCTCCCTGGGATACCATCCTCTTGGTCAGGGAGCATATGAAACACGGCCGCCTGCCCAGCCTTCAAGGTGGGCTGAATTATTGTCTGTTTGCTAAAGAGTAAATTAAGAATCTTACTTCTTAAACGTCCTGGGTGTTAAAATACAATCTTATCTTTAAGGTGGAATCCTTCCTGCCTTTTACTATGTTGTTTATGGCTGGGCCTGCATGCTAAATTAGTTGCCCAGTTTGCAAAATCACCTCATAAGGTCTGAAGGAGGAAAGACAGCACATAAGCCGGGCCTTTTAGTATTCTAAAGTGAATCTTACACATGATCACAAATGATTAGCATAATAAAATATGTGCTACTCTTCTTTAGCTGGGGAATATTAACTGATCTCACTGAAGAATGACTATAGAGCTTAATGCTTAACGCAGAGTTTTGGTAGGGGGTTTCTTTGCATGTAGTTACATTGCTCTCACTGTAAATATCTTGCCTTGCTTTTTCCAGAGGCCCTCACCCTACTCTGTCTAAGCCCATGGTCCCTGTCTCACCTGAAAAGAGATGGATTTGGATGATGCCAGGCTCGCCAGTTATAGCCTGCTGCTGTTGGGCTAGAAAGGAGGAGGGGTCTGGAGATAATATACTGGGGAGACAAAAATGACTCAGTGACTGTGGCTGGTGGGAGAGGAGGCAGTCTTGCAAGATGCCCACAGCTGGGCTCTGACATGGGTGGGCGTGTTTCCCTGCCTGAGAAGGGGCCCAGGAGGACCAGTAAGCATGGGGACAAGCCTTAGACATGCTGACTTTGACTCTGAGCAGTTGAGTGAAATGTCCGACCTGCCTGTGAGTCTCCTGGTCCTCCTGTGAACTGTGCTGTGTTCTCACCTGGCAACAAGAGCCTGCCATCCTGTGTTAATGAAGATACTTACTTCAAAGGCTGCTTTCCTAGTCCTGTGCTCACTAAACCAGTCACCCATCTCAGGGTCTTGGATATCAAATGATGATCTTGACAAAGGAGTGTTTAAGCCAGAGGACAGCCCTGGATCTCAAATACGAAGTGTTTTATGTCCCACTCCCAGGACAGCTCCCTGAGGACAGCGTGGCCCTTGTTTACCAATTGCGATTGATTGTCCCCCAGGGATAGAGTCTAGCTGATTCATCTCCCTGTCCCCAGTGACGAGCAGGGACCAGACTCTGAGCAGTGTAAATGCTGAGCAAATGACTAAATGAACCCTGAGCCTCTGTGACAGTTTTTCTAAGATCCTCCTGATGAAAAGAAGCAAATGAACCACAGACTCCTCAGTCTCCCCTACACTCTCAGCATCCCAGACCCTGCTGCCACTATCATTGTGCCCTCCTTCCCTAAAGGCCTTGGTCATGGACATGAACCCCCTCCTGGGTTCAGGTGGACATGAATCCCCCCACTGCAACCTGCTGAGATTGTCCTAAACTCCCAGGGACAGAACATGAGATCTGCATCACCCACTTTTGTTCCTATGACACAGGTTTCTGATCAGTTTCACTAACGTGCTCCACCCTTGGCCTCACTGCCCACCCCATTCCACCCAGCACTGACATCAGCTGTCTCTGCCCACCAGAAGCTCACTCAGTTCCCCAGGTCCCTGTCTTCCCACCACCCAACCACTTCTTTTTCAGAAGCTACACTTAGACATTTCAGTATCTTTATTGGTGAAGACCAGGGATGCTGGTTCCAACTGTGGCCCACCTCCAGTCTTGCCTTCCTGTTCTGAAGTTAGACACAAGCACCCTCCCTCTCCCTCAGGTCATGGGCACCAGAAATAACATCACCTTTCTAATAAGAGCTCGCCTCCTACCCATGGGAGTTTGGCTTCATCCTGGCACACACACCATAGCGTATGACAGTGACTTCACACCATCAGCCACACAACCAGAATCCCTCACACACACACAGGACACACACTGGGCCTTCCTCTCACAACTACCTCCAGCTGCAGGCTTAAAAAGCTAAGTCCACTTATGGAAGAGCTTCCTAGGATCACCCATCTGTAACTCTACTAGCATCCAACTATGAACCTGTGAGGTACATCTAGAGAAGTGTTTGGTGGAGATAAATGTAAAAAGAAGATACTGCTTTAAAACGCTCTGTTATTGGAATGAAATGCACACATTTCTCAGTGTTACCATGTGCAGGACCTTTGGGTATCCTCTGGAGATACAGAGATTAATGGGGCAGGGTCTCAGGCCAGGAAGAGCTCACAGTCTGATGGGAAGGCCAGACCCTTACGAACAGTTTTAATCCAAGGCAGCGAGGGAGAGGTGGTAGAATAGAGGAAGCACAGTGTTTGGGAAGCACGGGGCCAGGGGAGGTTAATCCAATGTGTGTGTGTCTGCAGCAATTCACAGAAGTTTTCTTAAGGATTTAGGACTGGACCTTTAGGAATGCATAATACTTCATCAGGTGGCTACGGCA
This sequence comes from Manis pentadactyla, assembly GCF_030020395.1. NCBI lineage: Eukaryota > Metazoa > Chordata > Mammalia > Pholidota > Manidae > Manis > Manis pentadactyla. The sequence goes on along the minus strand of NC_080022.1, from coordinate 38,391,042 downwards.
CAGGGATGAGGGATATTACAGGGAAAGGGGAGAGGGCGTTCCAGGGAGAGCTGAGTGATGGAATGGAGGAAGGAAACCTCAGCTGCTGGGGCTGGTGTGCAGGATTTATGACAGGGAGCTGCAGGAGGGCAGGTGGAGGGGCAGAAGGGAGGAAGCTCATGGGTAAGTTTCAACACTGAGCCAAGGATTTAGGCTTCTTCCTTTAACCCAATATTCACTTCTCTTTGAAATCAAAGTCTTAGGTCCTCTTTTAAATTGATTTTATTTGAATTAAATATCATGACTGTAAAAAAAAAAACTCAGGACAGTGAAACAAAATGTCACTTGTCAGGCATATTCCAGCACACACACTATCTCTCAATCTTCTTGATTATCAGTATAGTCAGTGGAGAGCCATCAAAAACCATTTAAGCAAGGGAGAAAGAGATCAGTGAATGGTGTTCCCATCCATTCAGTCCCCCAGTCTAGAAACTTAAGATTCATTCTAAAATTTAAACCCATCTGGGTCTCTCTCCCCTGCTTAAAACCTTCCAGTGACTCTCCATTACTTGTGTGATAAAGGCCAACATTTCTGGCATGCCATTCAAGAACAAGCCCTTTTCATATCCAGGACGTAGCATAGAACATTGCACCATAGAGAATATTATGTTGAATGCTACATACTTTAGAAAATTACTTAGACTGTAGTGTGGACAGTAGATCAGAGGAGAGGAAGCCATGTAGGAGGAAGAGTGACCTATGTTAGGTGCCTACTGTAGTGGTCCAGGGGAAGGACAGTGAGCTCTGAACTCCAAGGGGCGAGGGCTGCTGCTAAGGAGAATCCCCAGGGACTGATGGTAGGAGATGTGTGGGTTGCCTCCTGCCCTTTCCTTTGCCCCTGCATCCCTCAGAGCCCAAGGGTTTTTGTTTCAAGAGGTTTCTATGCCCTGAGGTGGTTTCCTCCTTTTTCCTAGAAGAGAAGGGCTTATGTTGCTATAACAACTTGGCTGCAGCTCTTTTAGACAGATCCATTCCCTTAAATCATTTAAGGAAAATTAGCTGCCATAACAACATGGAGCAGTTTTTAAAATAGAGCAACACAGGGCTGGGTTTTTGTTTTTTTTCTTGCCTCCTGTTGTCCTCAAGATAAGCTGCTCTTTCTGCCAAGTAAATAAATAAATTATAACACATTTACATGACAAACAACAGTCGGTGACATGGTCAAATAACACACACAGAACCAGCCTTCATTCACACTGCACACAAAATATACATATACATAATACAGAAAAATGTAGACAGTGCATACATTTACATACATAAAGCAGAAATTACATATACATAACAACATACATGTGGTAAATAAGAGACAGACAAGTATGTAGTTATACACAGTCTCATAAAGGATGTATACACAAACACACAGCCATGCACAGTTTTACCGTTTAGTTAAAATGGAAGGAAGTGGCCCATGAAGTCTATTCTTAGTGTAAGCAGAAGTTCACTAGGACACCCTGAGATGGCGACTCCTTGGGAGAAACCGAAGGGCACCCATACCTGACAGCCTGGGAGGAGAACCTTGCTGGTGGGAGGGGTACACCCCCTCGGAAAGGATGGTGGTACTGGGTAGAAGCTGGAAGCACCCCCACCCCCACCGCACATGCGCCTTGCGGTGAACCAGGAGAGCAGGAGGCAGCTGTGGCATTTTGAGTGGGAAAACTCTGTGCCCTATGGCAGGGTGTTTATTGCTCCTTAGGAGGAGGTGGTACCACCCTGGTGAAAACCACATCCTGAAGAGCATTTGCACACTGTCTCACTGAGGCCTCAGGATCGCAAGAACCCAGACCATGGGTTCCCAAACATTTGTTCCATCCGCATGTCTCTGACTTTATTATCCCAAAGGTCCCCTTCAGGGAGCAGCTGAAACTGTGTGGGCTTATCTTTGTGGCAACAGAGGGACTGAGAACACGAACGCCCCTGCCCAGGTGGCCAAACCACGGGTTTGTTTGGTGCTCTCAGGCATGTCTCTTCCCATCTCTGTGCCTTTCATTTCCCCTGTCCTGCATTGTAGGGGTCGAAAGATGACTCCACAGTGCCCTCTGGCTCCAAGAGTCTGCATCGTCTTGGGGTTGTCGGTTCTGTATGCTGGGCTGAAGGGCAGGATTTCTAGGACAAGGCACAGAAGTCCTGGCTGCGACCAGAGAAGGACAGCCTGGAGTGAATGCCCGTGAAGAGGCTCAGCACATGTTGAGGTTCCATAAATGTTAGTTTTCTCAGCCTTAGTCTGCGTATCTGTTAACAGAGATCAAAATAGTCCCTGCCCTGCATACCTCACAAGTTGGAGAGAGACCTGATGTCTGTGAATGTCAGGTGTTTATAAAAGTGAGGGAGGATCCTTGCCCTGTTGTGGGGTGGAGAGGAACGCTCCGTTGAAATGTCCCGACTGCAGCCGGCCGCTGGACGTGTCCCTAGGGAGAGAGTCACTGCGTTCACACTGCCACCATACATCACACACTGGGGTCTGCTCAAATATATTTCCACTCTTACCAACGTGGCCCAGGAACTCAGTAAATAGCCACAAGGGGGAAGGTTCAATATGGGAATAAAAACTGGATGTAAATGTAAGATTGTATAGTGGGCTCAGAGAACAGAGGATGCTTTGAATTCATGAAATTTTTAGTTTTTCCTACAACAGCTTGAGATGGTTTTTGAAACTTAAAGGCATTTTAGGAGAGATCATTCTTTTTCTAGAGGGCAACTTCTCTCACCTATGATAAAAGACATGGTTTTTATAACTTTCTAGATGATAACTTTGACTCTGACAGCAAGCACGGCGGAGAGATGGGTCTCTCATTTCATAGTAATATTCCTGCCAATTTGGTTGTTGCCTTCCATTTCTCTAACATCTTTTCATCCTGAGCGACTCTGGATACCTCTCACCAACCAACTAGATACATTTTGTTTCAACTACATGGGTATCAGCAAAGCTTCTAGACGGTACCCTGTGAGTCAAGTCAGTTAAGCTATCTGTGTCTTATTTTTCCCATCTGTAAATTGAAATTAACAATGCCCATCTCATGGGATTTCGCCCAGGATAAGATAATATGTATGTAAATAACTTTCAATTATAGATATATGAGAAAGGGAGCTATTAATATTTTATGCATTTGGCCATTACAACACATACCTCACTGTCCCTACTCCTGCCCCTGCCCCCTAGTTCCTATGCCCCACTGCAGATTGTGATCCCACTGAGGGTGTTCATTTTTGTATCCCTAACACCCAGCGCAGGGCACAGGCCCTGTATGAATATATGTTGGGAGAGAAAGAAGAAAGATATGAAAGAAGAAATCCACACATCAAAACCTGAAATTAACATCTGAACAAGGTTCTGAGGAATGGATGGAAGTAAAGAGGTGGAAAAAGTATTCCAAGTCCAGAGACACACTAAGTCGTTCTCAAAATCCTACTTATGCTCCAGGCCCACCTTCTCTAAGATCTCTCTGTGAATATTTTGTCCTACCATGTGTTTTGTCTCTTTGTTCTTCTGTTAATAAACTTTGCTTCTTTCATCTAGTGCTTTCTTCAATAAACATTTATAGAGTGTGTTCCGTGGGCTTGGTGCACCAGGAGTATCTCCTCTGACTGTAGGTTCCATTTTCTCAGCTAATTTGCAAAACCCTCCTGTGCAGAGGATCTGCCTTCACCTCCTTACTGCCCTGGGCAGGGCTGGCCACTCAACTGGTAGCTCTGTGAGAAATTCTTAAGCACTGATTGAAGCATAGTCTCTCCAGTAGGGTAGTTATTTGGATTTCCAAAGTCATCCCACAGGGCTGGGTACACCCCACAGTTAAAGCGCACATCATGCTGTGTTTTAGTAATAAGTTTTCTGCCTTCTTTAGACTGAACTTCTCTCAAGGACAGAATCTCTCTCAGCTTGCACCTCCATCACCTGGCAGAGTCCCACACTTACTAGGCACTTGATGAGTGTTTGGGGGAATCTTAGCTAAGTCCTCCCACCCACTGTTTCCCAGCAAGACAGCTGGGAAATCCATCTAGAGAAATCCATCACACTCTTGACTTTCAGGTGTGTGCAGTTCCCTCTCACTGCCCTGCATTTCCACTGACTCATCTTTCCTTGGGTTTTTACCTCCCTTCTCACCAAGAGCTCCCACATATGAAACATTTTTCATATGCTTACAAATTAGGAAATCCTAGAGTGTTAGAATCCAGCCATGTAGGATCTCCATCACAAATCCAGAAATTCTAAAATTCTTCACTTTTCTCCCTCTCTGCTACCTATATCTACTCAGCCTGCCCTGGTTTCTGAGGTAGACCAAGCCTGCTGCCCATTTTCCCTGTCCCTTGGGTGCAATTGTCCAGGCCACAGTGAGCTAAAAAGGGCACTTTCCATGGACACTCCTAGAATATCCTCTTTCCATGTACCCAGCCACTCCAGCGTACCTCCAGGTCATCTCTTCCAGGAATTTTCCCCATTAATCAACCCCATCCATTTCTCAGCCCTCCAACAAACTCCTCCCCTCTGGGCCCCTGGTTTGAGCCAGTGGGAAGGTGCATACAGCCACCTCACCCCTAGGTGCTCAGCTGAGCCAGCCTATAACAAAGTACAGGTTACATTTTAGGGCGTTCTGTGTTTAACATGTGTGGAACTTTTCTGAGTTATTTTTGGTTGTTGCTGTTGGGAGGCTCTCAAGCCCAGGATGAATTCATGCTGGTACATCAAATAGCATATTGCGTTTCAGAAATTGGCCTTAGCCATGGGAAATCAAGGAAGCCAGATGCCTAATTAGTCCATTATTTACTGTAGTGGAGAGAGCTGAATTCTGATGAAAGGGACCAGACTAATCACTGCTTCCAACAAGAACTGAACTGTTTAACCTTTCATGAAGAAACCACCCTGTCCTCCCAAAGCACTTCTGATGCCCACCTCCCAAGGCCTGTCCTGGTCCCAGGTGTCTGGCTGTAAGTCCTACCAGTGTGGATGCAGCCTGACCTTCTGGCCTGTGAGCCTTGATGTTCTCCCACCCAGTGAGTCATTCCAGGTGTATGATGCTTTCTTTCACCTCAAGGCTAGTAAAGTGTACAGCTAAAAGAGTAACTTCTCTGCCATCTTTAAAAGAAAAAAACATTCATTTATCCATTCAGTAAACATTTTCTGAGCCCAGACACTATGCAAAGGCGGGCAATGCAATCCAAAGGCAAGTAAGACACAGTCCCTTCCCACAAGGAGTGGACGATCCAGAATAGAGCAGTGGTTTTCAAGTTTTTTCAGAAAAATTCCAGGTCTGAGCACCCCTCCTCACATGGGGCTCCTCTCCTTTTTAACTAGATCAGATGATTTTGTAATGAAGAACTCAGACTCAGGCCTGGGTTTCAATCTCATTTCAGCACTCCATAGCTGTGCTATTTGGGGCAGGTCCCCTAACCTTTTTAAGTTACAGTTTCCTGTTTGTGGGAGGTGGTGAGGATTAACTGAAGTGATTCATGTGACTTGTCTAAGGCACTGGGCCAGGCACTTATATTCTCAAAAGATGTCAACTTGCATTAGTATAGGAAAGCACTTGAGTAAAGGATTCCTTGGCCTTAGAAAGTTTGCAAACCTATGGTCCAGACTCCAGACTCAATAAACCAATGATTGCAGGACTAGACGATCAGCATTGTGATAGACAAGGGACTTGAATGCCATGTGGGAGAAGCAGGTTACCCCAGCTGGACTTGGGGTCAGGCAGGGCTTGCTGGGGAAGGTGATCTCTAAGATGAGTTTTAAAAGAAGGGTTGGAGTTGTTTAGACAAAGACTTGGGGAAGCATTACAGGCAGAGGGAGCAGTGTGTGTGAGGACATGTGTATTAGCTGAATATACTCAGAATTCCAAGGAGTTTGGTGTGCTAGACTGGGGCCTGGTGGGGGCCCTGGGGTGGGGGAGGGAATGGAGGCTGGATAGCAGGCAGACGCCAGGCATGGAGAGCCCTGGGTTACCCTGGGTTAGATCAAGGACAAAGCTTGGACTGATTCTGAAAGCCATGAGACCTCTCCTTCAAGGAGCAGGGAAGACATGGAATTCAAAAGAGAAAAAAACTGTATGACTTTCTGGGGTTTAAAATACATTGTGTTTGTATCTTTGAGCTGGCAATTATGGTACTAGAAACCTAGACTGAAATGATTGAAGTGTGAATAAGGATTTATGAAAAGAAAAAAAAGTCTACAGCATTATTGTTTATGAATAGTGAAAAAAACAAAAAAAATGTAAATGCGTAACAGCAGAAAACTGATTAAATAAATCATGATACATTCATATAATGGGTATTTACAAAGAGTTTATAATAGTAATGTGCTTATGCTATAATTTTAAGTGAAAAAAGCAGAAGACAAAGTTGCAAATGCATTATACATTAAGACATATGTATATAAACTAAGTTTAAAGCATACACAAAAAGAGTGGTATTTCTGGGTACTAAGGTTGTTTTCTTCCTCCCTGCTATTTTATATTTTCCACAAACATACGTTAACTTTAAAACTGGAAAAAAAAAAGTTGGGAAGGAGGAAGAGGACCTGGCTCCCAGTACAAGGAAGGACCTTATTTTATAAAACAAGAGCCAAATTTGTCAGTCAACTGCTTGATTCTGGGTCAGTCCCAAAGATAAAAGCCTCAGAAGCCAGCCCAGCCCATATTACAGAAGGAAACGAGGATCGATCGATATCCATCTACGCACCCATGTTCTGACTAGTCATCCTATCTCTCTTCCCATCCATCCATCCATCCATTATACCTCTACCTTCTCTGTTCAAAACTCCTATCCCAGAGGCATTCAGATCCAGGCCCTAAAACCCTAGGAAGTCTAGTAGCTCTTCGCCCTCTCTGTAAGCATGGCAGGGACTCTTCCCACTTCCCCAGAGCAAACTTCAAATTGTGCCCTTTTTTCCTACTTTCTCAGTTTGCCAAGTCTTTGACCTTTCAGCACTGCCCTGCCAGCCAGAAGGACTGGAGGCAGACTCTTTACTCTACCAGGGATTAAGAGCAAGGACTCTAGAGTCAAAAATTGCCTCCAGCCCCCAATTCTGGCTCTACCTACCACTTTACCTCTCTGAGCTTCTGTGACCTGATCTGTGAATTAGAGTAGTAGCACCTCATAGAGGTGGCATGAGAATTAAAAGAGACATTGCAATGGAGACCACTTAGCACTTAGTGTGGTATTTTCTAACACTGCTAAACCATAAGCACTCACTAAATGGCAGCATTTATTATTATAAGCTCAAATCTAGTAATACACAGTAGTTGATATTTCATTGTTAATTTCACATAGACATCTTTAGAACATTATCATCATCTTTTATCACTAGCACATGGATCTTGTCATAATCATAAACTGTAGCAGTTAAAAAATAGCTATAGCTCTGTTATTGAAATAGCATTGTGTTTAAGTCTTAAAAGCAGACCCTAGCCTTTATCTCAGCTTCTCTGACCCCTCCTCAACTCTCATCTGTGACTCAGTCTTTCTTCAGCTGAGCCAATACCTTTAATTAGGTGACAGCTTAGTTCTAGGCATGGGAACCTTTCTTTGTTAGGGTTTCCTGTATTCATCCTTTCTAATCCATTCTGGATGGATTTTACAGTTTAACCTCATGAGGGCAAGTGGATTTCTGTTGTTCCTAGAGTGTGCGTATGCATGAAAGTGTGTGTTGGGACAACTCACTGCAATCCCTAAGGACAGCTGCAAAAATGGTGCTAAAATGAATGTCAGTGAATGAGGTTCTCCAGAACCCTCCTGGATAACTCCAGACCCTAGGGGCTGGGATGGGGCTTTGTTTGCCAAGGCTCTGGACAAGGTACTGGAAGGTGGAGTTTGTATGCTGACTGGCAAGGAAGGCCACTTGACGGAAATGTCCTCTCACTGGCAGTGCCCAGAGGGCACATCAAGACCAAAGCCTTTCTGAAACTCCTCAAACCACCAGTGCACATTCAGCAGTCAGAAAAGTTGACTTACTCAGGCTCCAGATTATAAGAGAATAATTTCTTTCCTGTTAGAGTTTAGCTCCAGGCTGTGACCTTGAAAATCCTCTAAGTGCTGAGGTAATGTTCTTTAATAGACATGGTTGCTACATGCCTGGACCTTCTGGTGTGGATGTTCCAATGAAAGTAGTTCTTCAGGACCAGGGAGTTGCCAGGGGAGGAGGGGGGGTGGCAGTGTGGTCCCTGGGGAAGGTGCTGATATTTATTGAGCATCTGTTAACTGCTAGGCATTATCTCATCTAATCCTTATAACAGGTGTATGGGTATCATTATCCCCCTTTCTCAGGTGAGAAAACAGACTCAGAGTGACCAGCCCTCTACCCGCACCCTTCACCTCAGTCTCTCCTGGCACACACATTTATCACTCCACCTCCTGCTGATTGGTTTATGTGCTTGTTTTCTCTACTAAACCTTGAACTCTTTGAAGGATAAAACTGAGTCTCTGTCCCTGTGCATTTTCTTGCCCAGAGCATAGTGCTGAACACATCAGTAAAATGTCAGTTGAAGGAAAGACCAAATGAAAAGCAGTTAGAACCTGCAGGGTCATGCAGCTGGTGTGAGCAGAGCTGGAACACGAGTCAGATGGGCCTGCTGCCTGGGCCCATTTCCCCAGCGCAGCACAGCATGACGGTGTTCCCGGGCAGCACAGCCAGCTGAAGGCTTGACATTTCTAGGGAATCTCCTCTTTCATCTCTAAAAGACATGCAAACAGCCAACCTAGAGAAAAAGAATTCTGATTCTGTTAATTTGCTCTTTGTGGAGTATGATGATACCTATTTAATAGCAAATGTCAGAATCATTCCCATCATATTTAGGTTCAGATGACATTATAAATGGGTATACCGGGTTTATTGTATTACTTTGGGTCCTTTGCCCCTCTACCACCTCTATAAGGAACGCATAGTTTGTGAACTGCAGGGTGAACTCCACAGACTGAACATGCCAGGTATACTAACAGCTGGGGCCTTAGGGGTGCTGGCTAATCCCAGTGCAGTCAGAGGTCTGCCTCTCACGGGGTCTCCGCTTTATCCACAAATTGCGGGCACTCCCAAGGATGTACACATCTCTAACTTCTCCTGATTGAGCCACCTTTGACTTTGAATTAGTAACTTCATTCTGACCTTATGTGGTTTTAGAGCCCTTTGCCCTATGTGGAGCCAGAGACCTTCACAGATAGAAATATTAAGGGGGTGCATCAAACTAACCTGTCATAAAAAGAAATTAGAGAGAACAGTATGCCTGGGGTGGGGTACTGGCTTTCCCAAGGTTGCAGAGGGAGATAGTACTGCAGAGCTGGGACTCATACTCAAGCCCCATGACTTCTGTTGGGTTGAAGCACGTGCACAGCAGGCCCTAGGCATGAATCTCTAGCACATGGGTCTTGTCATAATTATTTCCACTAACTTATCACAGAGATGTGAAGTTTTTGGAGCACATTCCACACAAGGGCTCACTTGCCCCTCACTGCAGTGCTGTGGCAGGGATTATTGTCTCATTTTGCAGACAGGATAACTGAGGCCTACAGTTATAAAGTAAAGTTTCCCAGGAGACAGGGGCAGGGTTCAGTCTTCACTCCTCTGATTCCAGGGGGTCCCTAGTCCAGACCAGGCTGAGCACAGATGGATGATCCAAGGAAGACAGGAGCAGGAGGAGTAGGGCAGGGAGTCATCACTGTTTTCTTTCCCTTTTTCTCCCCTTCAATAAAACATCCAAATTCAGTGTCCCCTCAGATGGCCAAGCTTTCCCCCAGTGCCTCGGAGGGAACCAAGGGAAGGGCAGAGCGAGGTGTGGGAGAGGCAGAGGGAGATCAGGGTCCAGACCAAGGGCAGAGCAACGTGGCAGACGCAAGGCCAGAACAGGTCAGCTCCTGAGGAACATGGGGCCAGCCAGTGGGTTGGGTGTGCAGGGCAGAGGAAGGGTAGGGAGAATCCCCATGGGCATATGGTAGGAGAGATGGCAGTTAAGACAAGACATCACATGAGCAAAGGCACGCAGGAAGGGGCGAATAACAAGAAGGGAGGAGAATGTCCCTTTGGGGAAGGAATGGATTTTTTTTTTTAAAAAGTGATCCGATTCTAAAGGGCCCAGAATACCAGGCTGAGATAAATTCAAGTTTTATTATTTGGGCTAAAGGGAGCACTTGGAGCTCTGTGGGCAGGGGAAGGGCAGAATGACCAGCATTAGCTCTGAGTATGCAATCAGCACCAGCGTTTAGACCTCAAAATGGTGACCCCTTCAGTCTGACAGTCTGCTTTGGTATAATTTGTTAAAAATGACAAAATGTCTCATTTTGCTACAGTTCATTTTGACCTTTCTTAATATTAGAAAGTTAATTTCAGAAGGGAAATAAATGTATTAGTGTTGTCACAGCCATAAAAAGATGAATTCTGTACTGTCAAGCTATTTCTTTGAATGAATCCATCATGCTATAAAATGCTTGCTTTCCAACACCCAGCATCTTCCCCCCTGCATCCCTCCTTTCTTTCTTCCCTTCTCTCTTCCATCCCTTACTCCTTCATCCACCAGCACATCTACTATGATGTGCTCTGGGGAGACAGAGATAAAAGACATGGTCCTGGCTCTAAGGCAAGACACACTGTAGTGGGAGAGACGGAAAAGGAAACCAGCCGTTGTAGGTGTATCTAAATGCCCTAAGAGGAAGGAGCAAGTGCTGAGGAAGCGCACAGAAGGAACTATTCATCCTACAGTGGGAGCTCCTGTTAAATTAAGAAACCGTGCCCTGTAGTAGGACTTGGATTGACTTTATGAAGAGGCGAAAAGACAGTAAGTGGGATTCCAAATGGTTGGAATTCCATCTCTGAAATAAAATTCCATCACCTAGACCATGGTAAACATTCTACATACATTATTTCACTTAACCTTCACATCTTTATCCAGAGAGTGTTATTGTTCCCATTTTTATCAGAAGAGGAATACGAGGCTCAGAGAGGTGAAGTAATTTGGCCCACCTGGGTTACAAATCTTGTATACAGCGTCGATTCCAAAATCAGGCTGGTTTGCGATGCACTGTGCATCATCTCCAGATAGCTATAGAGAATTATGTTTTATTATACTACTATTTTTTATTATACTATATGATATACTCTTATTAACTTTACTATACCTATTATACTTACTACTTGTGCAACCTTGGAAAATTCAGTTCTTTCCTCTCCCTGATCTCAGTTCCTCATTAGTTCAAGAAGAGGTTGGACCAGCTCTGACCTCCTCTGGTTGTAGAGAACACCTAGGATCTGAGGGCATGGCATGGCCCAGTGATTCTCAAACCATAATGCACAGGAAATACCTGGGTGTCTCATTAAAACCCAAGTTCTGATCACTAGGTCTGGAGCAGGACCTGAGAAGCTGCCTTCCTAACAAGCTCCCAGGTGATGCTGGTGTCGCTAGTTCAAGGGCTCCATTCTGGGTGGCAAAAGGGCAGTTAACCTCTGGTAGGAGCAGACTTTTGGGTCCTGAGTGCTTTTGGGTTTGCTGAAAGAAAAGCAAGCAATAAAAGCAATCTTAGATCGGGTGAGCAAATGGAGTTCTGGGCTCATTTTATTACCTGGGATTTTCACTGTCTTGGGTTTAAAGCTAGTGATTCTCTTAAGAGATTAAAAGGAAGAAAATTGAACTTTTAAGGCCTTGAAGAAATTTTTTTCTACTGTAATCACATCTGTTTTAATTCAAAGTGCAATCTGATGTTTCCCCAGTAGCTCAGATTTCTATCTCAGATGAATACAGCAATGGGGCTTCTTTGGGGGGGGAGGTGGGGGGAGACTATCTCTTTTCCCTCCCCACATCCTGGTGTGGGTGGGATGCAGCTGCTTTCCCCAGATGCACCAGCAGACTCACAGCTTCCTAAAGCATGATTTCCCACAGCTGATTTCCTAAAGCTCTTCAGGGATCCTGTTACCTACTGGGTTAAGGCCCTCCAGCATGGTGTTCAAAGCTTTAGACTCATTTCTCTATACTCCTTGCTTGAAGCTTTTAGTGTCATCCTAACTGCCTATTCCTTTTTCCCCAAAAAGACATTGGTCACCCTGGTTCACATTGCCACCCTTGTTGCTTTCATACCTATCCCTGTACCTCCACCCCCAACACTCCCCTATAGCCCTCCTCTTTTTGTTTACCCCTCAAAATTCTCTAAAGCATTCAGGTTTGTCTCCACACCACCACTTCCAGAAAGGCTTCTGTCATTGTCACAGCTATAAATGAGTACTTTTGCAGGCCTGTGAACTTTTTTATATCTAAGAATAGCCATGTTAGGTAAGTATCATCCCCATTTTATATATGAACAAAAAGAGACATGGGGATTCCAACCCAGATCTGTTGAACTCTCAAGTCTGGACCTTTTCTCTCCCTCCTGTGCCCTCCTGCCACCCCTTAGTTGTATGTCTTTTACAGTGTTATCACAAACCCCTTTGGTTTTGGAGCTACTTTACTTTCTGACCAGAGGACAAAACAGTTTTGTTGGATAAAGAGGGTGAGGTAGACAGAATGGCCTGAAAGATTACTCTATGTTAACAGTAAGGGGAAGCTTCTAGGGGAATGCAAGGTGGGGGACAAGGGGCATATTTGTCCACCTCTTCTCAAAGCAAAAGCACACAATAGAGCCCTTTGCAGTATGCAGAGCAATTTCCCTATGTTATCTCATTTGAATCTCAAGATTACCTTCTTTGGGCTACATTTTGATGGATTCCTGTGATTATCCTCAATACTACTGGGTCCCATTCAAGCCAGTTGAGACTAATGAGTTAGAAGCAATCAAATCACAGAAAGCCAGAAGTAAAATGAGAAATTCTCATTCAGCCTCTTCATTTTACAAAGGAGAAAACTGATGCCAGAGGAAAATGACTTCTTCAAGGTCATGCAGCGATTTGGTGGCATTGACTTATTTGGCATTTACTGCATCTTTTTTCCTTAGTATCTCCCATTTCGGAATGGAATATTTCAGGATAGGTGCTTCTGGGTAAATGTGTATTTTAGTTAATGCCAATGATTCTTCATGTGGCCGAAGTACAAAAAAGAAACTGCAGTTTTCTGATTCATCTTTGTCTCTCTGCCAGTGGAGTGAGTGGGCTTCCACCAGTTTCCTTTTCATCAGAGAGTGACCTTGGAAATGTACACCTATGATACCTGATTTTTCCTCCTGTGCCTTATACTTTTCAACTCTTTCTCTAATTATTTCTTAAATATTTAGTAGTTAAAATGTTCACAAACACAGCCATTACTCTCGTGTCCTGAGTTCATAATTATTGTTAAAGGGAGGCAACTTTCAGCATGAGAAAAACAGTGCATTTCTGCAAGAACTTGTGCTGTATTAGTTAGCTTTTGCTGTGGTCACAGCTAACTCCAATAGCTTGGTAGCTTGTAACAGCCACCATTTATTCCATACTCATGTTATAGGAGGGCTGTGCATGAGCCAGCCACAGTGCTCTGGGCTCTGCACAGCTGCACCTGTCTTCTTATCTAGGGCCCAGGCTGAAGGGATATTCCCTGAGATCTGCTGCTTTCATGGCAGAGGACAGGAATACAATCCTGTTTAAAGCTTCCACATAGAAATAGTAGCAAATATCATGGCTGCTTACATTACTTTGGCCAAATCATGTCCCAAGGCCAAGGCCAAATTCAGTGGGGTAGAGATACATATATATTCTCCTTAGATTCTTAGACAAATGAAATGGCAATGGGAAATCATTTATTACAGGGAGGAGAGAATAGTCAGGAACTATGATCTGATCCACCAAAATTGTCTTGTTGCTGAATCAAAATATAACTTTAGGGAAGCTACATGTCCTCTTCGGACCTCCTTTTCTGATCTTTAGAATGAAGAAGTTGGCTCAGGGAAGCAAATTAATATGATAGAAAGAATCAGATATAATCTGAGTTCAAGTTCCAGTTGTACCACAGACTAATGAACTTAGGTAAGTTACTTAAATTCTATTTTCTCATCTGTTTCTTCCAGAATTCAAACTGTACTTAAGAAAAAAGAGAGATAATGGCTTCAACTTCTTAATGTTTCTCATAACTTCTCTTTTTAACCTTAGAAATATCTTTTAGGAAATAATGTCTCTTGCAAGGTAACATTTTTTTTTAAAAGAAATGATTCTTTAAAGTTCTGTTAAATTTAGGAAAACTGAATTCAATACCTTTTTAAACAGAAATAAGCTATACTTTTATTTGTCTATATATGCAGATAGCAGATAGTCATTAATGGCCATTGTTTCTGGGTGTAAGTTTTCAGGTGATTTGTTTAACTGTCATTTGTGAGCTGAGGCAATGTTCAGACCTTCACTCTGAGCTTTCATAGCGATGGACACCCCTGCCTTTCCCCACCTTCATCTACCTGACTCGAGGTGTCCTGAACTCTCCATGTAGATCCCGCTTCTTCAGGAAGCCTTCACTGCCCCAGCCATCCCTAGGGGCTGGGTTTCCTTCCCCTGCACTCACAGGAGCTGGTGCTCTGGTCTCTGTCATAGCCCTGGTCACCTGGCATGGGAGTTCCTTGATGTCTTGCCTGAGCGTGAAGCCTCCTCTTGACAGAGTAGGTGTTGAGTGAATATTTGTTGAATGGTTAATAAATGTGGTTCTGTCCTGCCCAAGCTGGCAGTAGACTCCCGCAAAGCAGCAGGCTCTGCCCAGCAGCCCTCAAGCCCTCCGGCAGTGCGTGGAGCCAGTGGCCAAGGCTCACAGGCCTTTGCCTGTTGGGAGTCTCCGTGGCAACCTTGGCCTCTCTCCTCTGCCTTCCAGGCCAAGAGAGCTCCCTCTCTCTGAGCCTTGCTGTTTATTTTTCTTTTCCCCATTGGGAAATGTTGCAGCACTTAAACTTTAAAAAGAAAGGGATTGGTTTTTATCTTGAGTTTTTGTTTGTTTCCACCTGACTAGGGAGTTAAAAAAACATCTTATTTCCTTTATACCAATAGAGATAGTCTTACATAGACGCAGAGGCACACAAAATGCTCATCTACAGTATGGCCTGGTGGTCAAGTGCATATGCTTTCCAGTCATGCACATTGGTTTTAGGTCCTTTTCTCTTATTCAGCTGTGTGACCTTGGACAAGTGAGGCACCCTTCTTGAAACTTTATCTTTAAAATGAGGAAACTGTCTGATGCTCTGGTTTATGGAAAATTAAATGAGGTGATGTATGTAAAACAGCACAATGCCTGACATTCCGATTAAACGCTGAAGATTGCTGGGTTTTAACAGCTGGCCTAATGCTGGCCAGTGGCAGACCGGTTTAAAAAAAAAGTACTTTATTTGTTTTAACTCTGCTAGTTTTCAAGACTGCAAGATAGGTATCATTATCTCCATTTAATGGGTGAAGAAACAAATTAGTTATTCCACAGACAGTACCTGCCCCAGGGAGTGTCAGCAGAGTGTGCACTGTTAGTGCCTACAGCTCTACCCTGGCAGAAGTCCGGGGCCCTCCTGACTGTCCTGTCCCCCTCCCCTGCTCTTTCTTGTTCTCTGTGCTCCCTGCATTGAAGTCAGACCTCCTGACAGGAAAATCCCTTTTCTCCCAACCTTCACTGAAGCCCAGAGCCCTGGGCCTCTGCCAGGGAGCCTCAGGGCTGCTTCTAAGCTATTTTTCAAGCTGCCAGAGGGCTGGGCGGCCCTTTCATTTTTCACACACAGATATCAGGGCAGCTGATGCTGTTGGGCAGGCTTGGCAATGGCTTTAGCTGTGAACAGAGTCTTAATGAAGGCCTTTGCCCACCCTATAGTGGGTGTTTATGGTGGTGGTGGAGCGGGGCCGCCCTGGCAGTCAGAAAGGAGAGTAAATAGTGCTGGCTCAAGACCCATCTGCCGGCCCCTGCCTCTCGGCTCCGGGATGGTTTCTTATCATCAACGATGTTGAGAGCCATTTGGTAGCCCACACTGGGTGTGTGTGTGTGTGTGTATAAAGGGGAAGGAGTGATCTGGAAGCTGCGTTCCTGATGCAAGAGAGTGGGTCCAGCAGAGACAGAGCATGGGAAGAGGAAGGAGAATTATGAGGAATCTGAATCCACTGGGAAAATAAATGTCAGAGGGAAATGAAGGAAGCTTGGAAGATAAAAGAAAGTATATAGAATACCTTAGACTTCCTAACCTAACACTTTTCCAAATAAACATGTTTAATGATAACCAAACCTGAACATAGACAAAGCAGCCTCTTACAAAATTTATTTGTTATCTTTCATCTCTAAAATTCATAGAACCTCAACTAAACATACAACATAAACCTAAAAGAAGTTTCAGGCATCCTTTATTCATTCTCACCTTCAGAGATGCACCCCCTACACTACTTCTCCAGCACTCGCTCCAGGTGGGTCTGGGGCGTGCACATAGGTTGTACCTTCTGGTGTCTGAAATTGCATCCTAACCAATAGCCTCAGAGAAGGATTCAGCAGGACTAGTTGTGTGTTTGGCACTAAGCACTGGGGAGGCAGGGGTGAGCTGGACCTGGCCTCCATCCTCAGGCTGCTCATGGTCTGGTGGGAGAGGCAGGCCCAGTACCAGGTGGTCACAGTGCAGCTTTGTCAGTCTGGAACAGCAGCGGCAACTCCACACGTAGGGCACACACTCTGTGCCAGGCATTTTTTATGTCATCTCTAATTCCAGCATAATCCTGGGCAGGTATTATCAGGTTTATTGCAGAAAGGAGGAAACCCAGGCTAAGAGGGTTCCTAACTCACCCTAGGTTATGCAGCTGATAGGTGGGGCCGATGGGATTTAAACCTCAGTATCTTTCATTTCAAAATGTGGGTTCTTCCTACTCTGTTGCCTCTTTTAATAAAGAAGAAGGTGGTCAGAAAGGCTTCCTAAAGGAAGCAAGGCTAATACTGAATCTTGGAGGGTAAAATAGGAGTTGGTCAGGCAGAATTTTACAAGCAGAGGCAGGAGAGTTTTAGGAAGATCATGTGATAGAGTAGTGAAAATGGTGTGACTTTCTTGGGAGTTGGGGTCCTATGACTAGAGTGAACAATGCTATAGAAAAGTGATAAGATAAAGGCCAGAGATATGGGAAAGGCCAGACCATGAAGGCTTTTTGTGGTAGAACGTTATCCACAAGTCTTTGGGGTAAGCAATAGAGCTTTAGTAAGTGAGGAGTGACATGGTCAGATTTGTGCTTACGAAAGTTATCTCCAGCCATGTGTAGAGGATCAATTGAAGGAAGGGAGATTGGAGGTGCTCTCAGCATTTATCCATCCATCTCCATTTGTCTCTATCGTTTATCCATGTCTTGGTCTCCTGTCTTGTCTCTGTCTGTTTGCTTGTGTCTAGTTATCAGTCTACCTCCACCTGACCTGCCTATTAATCTGGTCCTTCTGCCTTCCTATATAACCCTAGGCAAGATGCTTCACCATTCCAGACAAGGGTCCCTCATCAATAAAATGAGGATTATAATGTCAGCCTCAAAAGGTTAGATTAGGGATTAAGTGTGATATTGTATGTGAAATCTTTGTATATATTACAAAGTTCCATACAAATGCAAAGGATTATTGTTATCTAGCTATTTACTCCCTCAGGTTATGTTTTGTTGTTAACATTTTTAACAAACATTCACTGAGTATCTAATCTAGGCTGGGCACCTTGCTATGTATCTGTTAAGAGAGGGATTTTATAGTGAATCAGAAACAATACCAGCTTTCTAGAGGATCAGAGTATAGTAGAAGTACACAAAAAACTAGAATCGAAGCCCTTAACTTGCTGCCTATCTGTCTGGTTGCTGTTTGTCTGTCCATCCATCCTCTCTCTCTGACTCTCTAGTTATGCTTGTATCTGTATTCATAAGCAGCCACTGGGTGGCTACTGCAATGGTCCAGAACCACAGCAGTTCGTATCAGAAGCCTCAGAACCATCCAAGTCATGTTAGCCCCCACATGCATTCCCTTCCCTGCTATGGACCACCTTTCATCATGCAATTTTTGAGAGCCTGTCCCTTTAAAATAAGAGAGAAAAAGAAACTGTGAGGAGACCAGTGCTCTAGAGGACTTGGAAGGTCCTTCTTTCTTTACAGCTTAAGGACTCTCCACCTTCTTACTTACATAGCTCCCAAGACTTGCCTAAAGATTTGAGCTGGTCCCACATAGATCTGACTCTGCCACATTCTATATTTCAGGAAAGCTAGGTTAAAAGCCCTGAGGAGCTGATTCTAAAGTCTCTGACTAACCCAAGACTGCCAAAAAGTCCTCAGGCAGTTCCAAACCTCCACATATTTAACAAAGATCGTGAAGAGTCTGGGGTGATTTTGCACTGTAAACCCTTTGCCCTGAAACATTCTTTAAGAAGCAGTATTGAATAGTAGGAAGCAAGTCCTATTCAGCTTGTATGCTCTGTGACTTCTATCAAGTCACTCAACCACTCTGGGCCTCCATGTCAGACTCAACGAGATTAAGATAACACTTCCTATTAGGGCTGCTACAAAGATTTAGTGATATAATGTCCAGTGTGAAATGTTTAGCATGGGACTTGCCTCTTCATATGCTTACTGAATTGATTCATTGTCAGGACTCAGATTTACTTCTCTTTAGTAATGAAACACATTGCCACTAACCTAAACACCCTGATTTTGTGATTCCCTATGTGTGTATGTGTTTGTGTACATGAAAACAGATGTGTTTGTGCAAGTGTAGTGGTCTATGGATATATGCTTTCAATTCCAATGC
Source organism: Manis pentadactyla (assembly GCF_030020395.1). Classification (NCBI taxonomy): domain Eukaryota; kingdom Metazoa; phylum Chordata; class Mammalia; order Pholidota; family Manidae; genus Manis; species Manis pentadactyla. The sequence goes on along the minus strand of NC_080022.1, from coordinate 38,372,380 downwards.
ACCACTTATGATTGCTGAGATACTAGAATAGTGCCACTCAGTGGAATTTTCTTTGATGGTAGCTTTCTGCACTGCTTGATAACAGTAGCTACCAGCCACACATAGCTATTGAGCACTTGCAAACTGGCTAGTGCAATGGAGGAGATGAATTTTTTAAAAGTTAATTTTAATTAATTTAAATGTAAGTAGCATATATGACTACTGTATTAGCATGTCCCTAGAATATGCCCTTGTTTTTAATTATACTTTAAATGATTATTATGACATGAAAAAAACTACTGAACACCTACTGTGTTTCAGGCACTTGAACATGCACCAACTCATTTAACCCATATCAGCCCTGGGCAGGAATGGCTTTACTTTCACTTGCTGTTTGCTGGCAAGGACACTGAGACCTGAAGAAATAGAGTGACTCCTTCAGCATCACACAGTCAGTTCAGGGTTTGAGTCTATGTCTCCAATTGCATTTTCCTTTCATGATGGATACCTACGCTGCCTTATAGCAGTTGTTTTTCTTTCTGCAAACATCAGCTGTGTCCCACTGTCTCAGGAAGCACTCAGGGGGGCCAGTGAAACCCTTTCAATGGCCTTTAAGACCTACCTGATCTAACCCTCCATCACGTGTCCAAACTCCTCTCTGACAACTCTCTGCCTCATTCACTCTGCCCTAGGTCAGTAGTATACCTGTTACCTCGCTTCTCAGTGATCTCTTTAGGCAGGCTCCCATCCCAGGGTCTTCCTACTAGCACTTACCCCAGTCTGGGTCTAGGGTGTGTATAGTTTCCTCTTGCTATAAATTGACCACTCTGAGTGCAGGATGCAGAGTGGATTTGGGAGGTGAAGGAGGGAAGGAGGTGTGAATGGAAACAGAAAGGTCAACTGGGTGGCTACTGCAATAGCCCAGAACCACAGCAGTTCATATCAGAAGCCAAGCCACTGGCCTTCTTGCCTACAGCCCTATGGACTATTAAGTGTCAGAGCTGGAATGGCCTTTAGATATCATCTAGTGAAAGACATTATTTGAAGAATGATAAAACTGAGGCACAGAAGTGAGAAGGCTATTTTTCCCAGGTGGGCTGAGTTGGTGCAGAGCTTCCATCTACTGTTATTTGACCTACTCTGATCTTTTCCCCTCATCACAAGACCATCATAAAAACAGAGATTTTTGCTGTAACCAGCCTTCTCACCTCCCAATCCTTCTTTCATTTTTAGAGACAGCTCCTGTTTTCATAAAGGACACTGATTCACCTAAAAGCCGTGCATTTGATTCTCCCTAAACAAATTGATTTTTACAAAGAATGAGCAAATCATCCCCCCAGAAGTCTAAGCATGTCCTCCAGAGAATACAGAAATTCATACAAGATGTCTCAGAAGAAGATAGAAAAATCTTATTCCATTTTTTTAGAGATGAAGAAAAAAAAAACACACAAAAGCCCAAACATAATTTTTCTGATGCCTGATAATATTCTTCTCTCATCTCTCATTTCACCACAACTATTTTGTCTTAGGCTCTGGGAGCCTGTGGGAAGCTGCTGTGTGATTTTTATCTCTATGATTAAAGTGTTACACTTTATTGAGTTCTTTACATCAGCAGCGAAATCTGCAATGCAGGATTTTACATAACACCTCATTTTCTTCTCGCACCATTACTGTTATTAACCTGGTGGCAATAAACAGAAAATACAGCTTTGCTTATGATGTACTCTTTATTTTTGTTCCAATAGCAAGAAGAAAAAATAAAAGGGAAAGAACCAGAGAGAATAGGGAAGAATTTTTTACCCATTGTATTCCTTTGATGTCAGCCCTTCTATCCCCTATTCCATTTATTCATTCAGTAAGGATTTCCTCACCACCTACTATGTGCCAGGCACTGTGCTAGGTGTTAGAGATAAAAAGATTTCAGGTCTTGACCAGTGCTTGGCCCAGTGGGAGAAATAGGCACATACAACAAACAGTACTGATGAAACAGTGAGATGAGTACCATCAAAATGGAGGGCTGAATGACAATATGAGAAAAAGAGGGTGTAAGCAACTGTACCAAGATGAATTAAGAAAGTCTTTACAAAGGAAGAGGTGCTTATATTGGGCTTACAGTGGGTGATATTAGGAGGATGGGTCAGTAAAAGCAAGTCCTTGGCTGAGGGAATAGCATAAGCAAAGCCTTGGAAGGCACAGATCATAGCACAGTCTAAAAACTGCCACTTTGGCATGGTGAAAACATTGGATGCCTGCTGGCAGACAGTAATAAAAGACGACGGAGATGGAAGCAGGTCATAGAGAATCCAATATGCATCTACAGGAGATAATTCCATGTCTCCATGTCTAGCATTAATCTATCCTCTGGACTCTCCATACCCCAAACTAGAGGATCAACGCAGAATGATGGAGTCGTACACTTGTACTGTGGGTAGATCTAGTTTTTATTCTTGGTTCTGCTCCGTCCTGGCTGTGTGATGTTGAACAGTGTATTCATCTATAAAATAGATATGGAGAGAATGAGACAGTGATGGCGAACAAGTTGGATAGGCTGTTGCTAGTGTTGCCTGAGTCAAAGAAGAGGGGATAGGGAAGCAAAACTCCAGACTGAATCTAAGAGCCACAGAGGCCGCAAACTCATTCCATGTATTTTAATAAAGATTTGGATGCAGATATGGATGTGAGTGAAGGAGCCTGCCCTGTTCTGGGGTTTCCTTCAGACCATGAGATAAAAGCTGGTTTGTCCCAACACCTCCTTGTATGACCCTTGTTCAACTCTCAAACCGCCCCCCTCCCTCTCCTCCTGCTTTCTGCTTGAGTGGCGCAGTCTGTAACAGTCAGGCTTCTGTTTGAGGGAGTGAAAGCCTGTAGCAAAGTAATAGCTTGAAAACCCTCTGCCCTTATCCCATTTACATTCCAGTTGGGGCCCAGGTGTTTGAGTATGTGTATTTAAGTGTTTGATTTTTTTTTAACTCTTGTTCTCATTCTATATCCTATAAAAAATGCTTATGCTTATGTTTAACTATATTAATAAAGAGCTTTGTTTTTATAGGAAACATGTCATTACATGGGGAACCATGTTTCTTTCACACAAAAAGCCATGTTTAGGAAGAGTCAACCTTGTTTGTATCAAAATATCATAACCTAAGACCATAAGCCATCTGATTAGCATCATACTTAGTCTGGGGACAAGTGCCTCAGAGGCAGACACCCAACTCAGACTTAAAGCTGATGACATCACCAATCTCAGGAAATGGCCTCACCATCAGCGCAACCACCCAAGCCAGAAACCTGGGACCCAGTCCAAATTTAGGTCCCAGCACCATCAAACTTGCTTTTGGTAGGTCTCACATCGGTACCATTTTCTCTTCCTCCCCACCCTTGCTTTAATTCAGAACCTTGTCATTTCTCAACTAGTTCTCACTTGGACTAACAAAAGTGTCCTAACTATTCTACATGCCTTTAAATCTTACAGCCTCTAACTCTTCCATCACAGCTTCCAGAACAATATTTCTACAATGCAAACATAATCATGTTATACTTCCATGAGATACCTCTCTGTATTATTTTCCACTTTGTAGGGAAAGTCTTTACTTCATAATGGCTTGCAAAGTATTCTATGAGTGGGTCCATGGAAGCCTCTCCCACCTGCTTTTCTTACATTACCCCTCTATTCCCTTCAATTGTGCTAAAGACCTTATAGTTCCCTTAATGGACTGACTGGTTTTTGGTCTTGGAGCTTTTGTTCACACAGCTCCCTTTGCATAATTGCATAAAATGGGCTCCTTTCCTCGTCACCCACTTGGGAACACCCTTTTGTCTTTCACCTTGCCCAACAGTCCTCTACAAAGTCTTTCCTGACCACCCAATAAAGCGATGGCTCCTTCAGCTGTACTTTCAGTCAGTCTTTAGACACATCTCTTTGGTCACCCGCATGGCTTAGGTACTCTTGCTTGTTTCCTTGTCTGTCTCCTCCCACCACACTGTGGAGAGAGAGAGAGAGAGAGAGAGGTGGGAAAAGGGGAGCAGAGGAGAGACAGGGCAAGGTGAGAGAGGAGCAGAAGAAAGGGCAGAGGAATAGGGATTGGATCCCTGCCTGCCCCCTTCTTCTCCTCTCCTCTCCCCCAACCTCCTACATTGAATAAAGCAAATAGGAATCACCTTATTTTCTCCAGGGTAAAGTACATAATTTCAGCATGAAGATTGCCACCCATGAACACTTCTTTGAAAAATAGTGATATCTACTCTGCCAAAACGGAAGACTGCATGAGCATAGGGAAATGACTGAGCTGCCTTTTGCAATAGGTTCTCCCTACAGGGCAATGCTAAAGAAAAGGACCATGCACCCAGGGCTCGGAGGAGATAAGGTGGGAAGGCGGCAAAATCTGTCCTCTGAGGACAAAGGGAGGAGAAAAAAATCAAAACAGTGCAAATCAGGAGATGAGATCATTGAAATATGTAAGACTCAGGGCATAATGGGTCCTGAACAATCACCAAATCCATTCTCAAAATAGGGAAATTATAGAGAGAGAGAAAGACTTTCCCAGGGTCACAGAGCAGGTTAGTAGGAGAGCCCACATGAGTTCCTGGAGAGAAGTGAGCTAAGATTACTGAGGGCCTGCCATACCCCTAGCTCAGTGGGGTGCTAACATATATTATTACCACTCCTATCAGCCAACAACCTCCGATAGGAGATGGCTCCAAGCATTCAGGCCACACATTTTTATTGAGTTCCTCATATGTTCCTCAGGGTACCCTAGTTTTATCAGCCTTTGATTTATAATGAAGCAACATTAACTTTTAATCATGAAATTAAAATGTCCCTGCGTTCTCACTGGCTTAAATATTATATCTCAGTCGTCTTAGTTTGCCTTGTCCATGCTGCTCAGTCTGGGCTTCCTGTGGGAGGGTCTGGCTTTTCTGCCTGTATCTACATCCTCTCTTGATGCAGGAGTGAGCTCCTGGGGTGACCCCCAAGGGTGAGGATTAAGCAGAAGCTTTGGAGGGGGTGAGATGTAAATTAGAATCCCATTCAGGCCCTCAACTGATAGGAGATCTTGACAAGCCAGTCTGAGCTGCTTCTGAGAAACTAAAATCATGATCCTATTCACTTCAGTGGACTATTGAGAGAAGCACATATGCTATTTGGCCTTTGAGAATATTTTATAAACTCTACAAATATATAAAATGATAGCATTGTCAGTAGATGTCCTACTGAGCCAGGATGAAATTTACGTGTATGTAAACTGCCTTCCCCAAGCCCCTCTCAACTCTGTGCTCCTGTAACACCTGGACCACTCTTTCCATCTTTCATTGCACTTGGAATTACTTTTAAAATGTCCATCTTCCCTGCGAAGTTTTGAACTCAAGCTGGTCCATATACCAGGTGCCAAGCACTGTGCCTGCATATAGTATCACCATGTGATTGAAAAAAATATATTAAGAGTGTATAAACTGCCAGGCATTTTGCTAGGCTCAAACCCCATTTCACTTCGTGACAGTCCTGTGAGGTTAGGATTTTTATCCGATTTTTAAAAGAGGAAATTGAGGCTCAGAGAGGAAAAGTCATGAAGTCTACAGGTCATAAAGCTCACCTGTGGCTAAACTGACGCTTGAAGCCAAGTATACTGCGATACTCCCATGACTAGCCTTCTTATGTCACCATTACCATTGTCATGGTCAACACTGGGATCACTGGTCACTGCTCTGGGGAGCAGGGAACAGAGGTCACGAGTTTTCCTGCCCTTGGAAAGTCTGTTATGAACTCAAACCTCCTGGTCTCTCTCCCTTTTTCTAGGCAGAGGTGCAGGAGGGGTGAAAGCAAAGGAAGGCTCCCTCCTGCCAGTCCAGACCTGGCTTCCTCTGGGTCTTCAGAAAGAGATGCAGAAATGACTCCATTTATATGCAGAACTTACTTTTCACTTCTGAGCCAGATTGTAGGAGGTAAATTGGAAGTAAAAAAATGTGTTTCCTCTGCATGTTGCTGTTGCTGGCACTTCCCCCTCATACCTAAGCATTCTCTCACAAATGCCTTTGTCCTTAAGTTTATTCTGCTGGGATTTAAGAGGCTGCAGAGGAGAGGCTGGGCTCTTCTCAACAGTTTAGAGATGAGGAGCTTAGCCCTGGGTTGGCAGGAGTAGGTTTGAATCTCAGCTCTGCCACTTGCAAGCTCTTTGCCTCAGTTTCCTCCTCTGACTGTAAGAGTACTTGTAAGAATTATTACAAGACCATACCTAGGAAGCACTCAGTCAGTGTCCGTCACTTTTAATGGTGGTATCATCTACAGCCAGACTGTTTGGTGTCTCCTGCTTACCACTGTGTTATCTGGGGGTTCCTTGCGAGTTACTTAACCTCTCTGTTCAACTGCCTTATTTGTAAATGAGGTTTCTATCTGAGGGGGTTGTGGGAAGATTGATGAATACCTGACACATAGTAAGTGCTATATTATATAATTATTATCCTCCCTCCAGAGCTCCTCTAGATAATTCTAGGCCCTGAGACTCCTGTCACCACACCCCTCGCTGCCACTTACCCTGAGTCGCTGAGTAAGAGGGAGAAAGGCAGGAGATGAAGTGCCCATAGCCCATCCCTGGATTCCCAAGGCTAGCTGCTCAGGTTTTTTATGTGGTTGTTCCTCTTTTTGTCCCCATTGACTGATCATGTTCTTTTTTTGCGGCAGGAATTTCTGTCTAGCCACATCCAGGGTGTACCTGAAGAGGGCTGCCTAAATTGTGCCACTACAGAGATCTAGACCATACATGATAAAGGACCTTTGCTTTGTTTTGTTTGTTTGATTTCCTCATTTTTTTAAAGAAAGAGTTCTCAATTTTTCTGAAAACTTCTTCCTGCCTTAGGACATGCACGTTGACTTCCATAAATATCTACTTGTAAAAAACCAACAGGGAGATATTTTAGTTAATAATAAAAAGCATAGACTTGGGGCTTTTTTGCCTGAGGCTCATGGAGAAACAGCTTCCTGGGGCAAATCTCAGCAGGGGAGTTGTCTGTTAGTCCTTTAATACACCTTGCTCTTCCCACCTGCCAGCACCATGCATTTTTGAGAGGCTAAGCCTGATAGGACCAGTCCCCAGATTTCACAGCCCCCCAGCTCCAAGATGAAGGAAACTGCATGGGGCTTTCCTTCCTATGATCAGGGTGATTGCCTTCCTTGTTAGTTCCTGAGAGCACAGCAGGATGCAGGATACAGGCTTGTACCCAAAGGCCTGGGTTTGGGTCCCAGCTCTGCCACTTCTATATAACCCTGGGCAAATTACGTCTGCTGTCTGAGCTTCAGCTCCATCCCCTGTAAGAAGGGAATAATAAAGCAACCCACCCTTCTCAACTTTCCATTATCCCTGCCTAAGCTCCTGTTTCTTTCTCATCTCCAAACCTGAGATAAACCCCTGTGCCCTTCCCGGGGTAGATTTCCCTTCACTGGATTGAATATGTGATAAACCCTGAAGGGCTCAGCATCACGTCACAACACCAAGCTCAGGTTTGAGGTGAAGCGGGGAAGCAGCTCAGAATGGAGCAGAAAAACCCATTTCCTCCCTGGTGTCTAGGAGGAAGCAAACTGCACACTAAATTATGTTGCAAATATGCCCTAAGGTAGTTTTAATTTTATTGGCACTGATTTTAATTTACTCTTTAGGCCCCTGATTGCAGGATGAGCTGTTGGCTGCTGGCAAAGGGACAGCCCTTCATCACTTGGTTTTAATTAAGGTTCTTAAGTTTGGAAGGAAAGAACAGAGATGGCTTTCCCCACTTCTGTTCTCAATCCTAAATTGTAATTAAGGGCCCTGCCATCGTAACACATTCCTTGCTCTGACAAGGCCACAGAAAAGTACCTCATTTGACTGCTGGAAAAAACTCAAGATGCATCTGTTCCTTCATTTGATTCACTCATTCTTCCATCGATTCATGTTCTATTCATTCCTTTGCCAAACCTTTTTTTATGTCCTACTATATGCCAGGCCTTGCTCTGGTCCTGTGGATTTTAAAATATCAATAATTCATGGTCCCTGCCCTGAAAGAGCTCACATGCTAGTGAGAGTGGAAACAAACAAAGCATTATTATGCCATGTGGTAAATGCCATGAAAGACATATGTACCTTAAATTATGAGAACAAAGGAGGCTGTTAACTGATCCTGAGGGATAAAATAAGACTATTTGAATTGAGGTTTTGTACTAGTCAAATGAATAATAATCGTTTCTATAACAAGGAATCCCCAAGTGTCAGTGGCTTACTACAGTAAAAGTTCGTCATAGTCTGATGCAGGTCAGATGATTCTCCTGGCCATTGTCCTCCCAGTGCTGATTTAGGAACATAGGCTTCTTCCTTCTTACGATACCATTGCTTTTACTTGTAGCTTCTATGCAAAAGAACAAGATAAAATGTGGTTGACTGTCTGAGTTTTATGGCCAGGCCTAGAAGTGGCAGTTTTCACCACTGCCCACATCCCATTTGATCCCAACCATATAGCAAGGGAGACTGGGAAATGTCTTTCATTGTCCAGGAAAAGGAAATGGGATTGGTGAGCTTCTACTCACTTTCTGCCCTAAATTTTAAGGTTTTGTCAGGTTCAGCCAGATAAAGATAAAGTATATTCTAGGCAGAGGAGATATTTATTGTGTGTAAATGTTGAGACAAAAGTCATGAGCAAAGCACTTCCAGGTAGCTCCACATGGCTGGAGTGTAGAGCATCAGACTAGAAGTGGCAAGAGGTGAGACTAGGGAACAGACCATACAGTGCCTTTTAAAATATATGAAGAGGCTTAGGCTCTACCTGTGAGCAATGGAGAAGTGTAGAACAGTTTTGACCAGGGAAGTGACATGAGTTGTTTACATTCTTAAAGATCACTTGGAAGCAGCAAGGACACCAGGTAAGACCTGTTGTAGTAGAACAAGTGAAAATGCTGGGTTGGATCAGACATGGTCCCTGCCCTCAAAGAGCTCATAGGCAGACAGGCACATTTATCAGCTTGCTTAGGTAGATAGTAACAAGTACTGGTTTCGGGGCCCAAGCAAGAAGCTGACTGGGGAGGAATGAGGGACTTATTTTATCTGAGGATAAGAAGAAATCATGAAAAGTTTAAGAAAGTCCTTAACTTATGTCCTCAGTCTCATTCAACAACCACTTGTAAAGGTGAGAACATTGAGGTTCAGCAAAGACTTGCCACTTGTGCGTGATCACAGGTTATGTTAACATTAGAACCAGAGGTAGAAACCCTGCTTCTGCCTTCCAGGCTCCATTCCAAGTGGGCCAACACAAGTCCATAAAGCCAGTTTAGGCACAACTCATAATCAAGATGTTCTTGGAATTAGTATTTGTGGTCTTTGGCATTCACAGAAAAGTGCTAGATATGTGTGATGAAGAAGAAAAAAAACTAAGACCTCAGAGTCAGACCCTATTCAGATAAATTTCCTAGGCCTTTTCTCCTCTAGGTCCAGCCCCTAGAATCACAGAGTGGGAAGGGATCTTAGAAACTAACTATTCCTTTAACTTTGTTGTGGAAGTACTAGATACTGCAGTTGACATAAAAAAGAAATTAGCAGCATAAAAACTGAAAAAGAGATAAAATTACTATGTATTGGTGGTAAGATTATAAACCTAGAAAGCACCGTCCCCTTTATTCATGCCCTCTTCCAGTCATCCTTGCCTCCTGCTGTTTGTCAGCCTTGCCAGGTCTATGCTTCGCTTCCTTCTCCTCCAGGAAGACTCTTGCACCAGATGAGCGCGCAGCCTCATACTACTTGAGTAGTAGCCTCGAGACTAACTCTTGTACCCCAAATTCTTCCAAAACCTCTGTTACTTTCTGTTCCTTTACTGTGCTTTATTTGTCTCCACAGCTCTAATACTTACTGACATCTTGTATGTTTATGAAATTATGTGTTTATTTTCTTTCTCTCCCCATAGAAAGTGAACTCTATGAGATTGAGCTTACTGTTGCCTACGTAGCTGTATTCCTAGTGCCCAGAACACTCCCTGGCGCATTCCCCAGTGCCTGCCACATTGTCTAACGTAATAGGTACTCAGTGATTATCTGAATAAGTAAGTAATACTTGAATAAGTAAGAAATTGAAAATCCAAGAAAACCAAATAAGAAATTATCACAAATAATAATAGGATTAGTGAAGTATCTGGGTACAAATTTAATGTGCTGAAAATATGTATAGAGATCCACCAGTTAGAAAATTTAATGGAAGAGAGCATCATATTTATAAGAGCAACTAAAAATATAAACTGCCTTGGTATCAAAAAGAAATGTTCATTGTCTCTATGAAAACAAAGACATAAATGTTTAAAACTTTCCTTCTGTACCCAGAAGAAAACTTGAATGGATGGAAAGTGAAAATATATTCTTGGATTGGAAGGCTCAAAGTCATAAGAAGAGTCAATTCTTCCTACATTAATATGAAAATCTAATACAATTATATTACAAATGTTGAAAATATTGACAGGGTTTCGAGGAGAAAGGATAGCTAAACAAGCTAATTATAAAAGTCATATAGAAAAAATAGACAAGAAAATAAAGGCAAATTTGGGGAAAGAGACTTAATGAGGTGATACTAGCCCTCCAAATATTAAAATGAACTTCAAACTTAACATCATTAAGACTGCATAGTACTGACGCATGAATAGACAAATGATTAGAACAGAATAGTAAGTCCAAAAGTAAATCCAAATACATAGAAAAAATTTATATAGTAAAGGTGGCTTTTCAAGTCAGTGGGAAAAAGATGCACAATTTGGTAAATGATGTGGGACAATAAAGTTTAATCCTTACCTCACACCCTACACCCATGTAAATTAAAATTGAAATGAAATATTTAGACATAAAAATTATAAAACTAATAGAAGAAACATTGAAAGAATTCAACCCAGAAGGCACAAAAGAAAAGATCAACATATCTGTGTAAAAAATTAGCATTTAAAAATTTTTGTATGGAAAAAAGTAGTAGCAGAAGTAAAGTAAAAAGACAATGACAAACTGAGCAAAAATATTTTCATGCTATACCTAAAGGCCAACAATCCGAGTTTTTAAGATAGGCAAAGGAAATGAACAGTTAACTCAGAAAAGAAAGTGCAAATAGTCCTTAAGCATATGAAAAGTTACTTAACCATATTATAATACTAAGAGAAATTCAGATTAAAACTAATCTTACATATTGTTTTTCATCCATCAAACTAGCAAATCTCAAAAAGTTTTGATTCCACTCATGTCTTTAAGGTAATTGAGAAAGAGACATTGTAAACATTGCTGGGAGTTTATGTTGGTCCTTTAAGGAGGTCAGCCTGTCTATATTGATCAGAATTGCAAATGCACAGAGGACCCAGAAATTCTACTTCCAGGAATTATACTACATATGATTGTATATGTGTGAAACAGTGTATATGCAGAGTCAATCATTAAGATACTGTTTATAACAGGCAAAGATTGGAAATAAAAGTCCATCAATAGGGGACTAGTTAGTTTGTATATGGCTGTTAGAAAGAATGAGGTAACTTTTTATGTACTGGGAAAAAAAGTTACCTCCAAGACACGTTAAGAAACAAAGCAGATCTGAGCAGTGCGCTTTGTGAGCTGCCACCTGTGTGTGTTGGGAGGAAGCGGAAGGGATGTTTACTTGTTTGTGCAGAAACCGCCTCTGGAGGGCTACCTGAGAACTGAAAGAACCTCAGTTGCCTCTGGAGAGTGGACCTGGTGCCAGTGGCGGAAGGGAGCTTTTTCAGAGTAAACACTTTCATGTCTTTCTGACTTTCAAACCATGTAAACAATCAGTATAACTCACCTGCTGGTTATTTAAAGTGAAAATCATATTGGGTGCCAGATGTCAGGATGGGGCAGTGGAAACCACTCCAGAATGGTTTTCAGAAAAGCCAGGTTCTGGTTCTTGCTCCTTAATGAACTTGCTGGCTGGCCTTGGTGAAGCAATGTCCCACTCAGGGCTGATCCAGGAAAGGTCAGAGAAGCTGGTTTTCAAGGCCCTCTCTAGCTCCAACATCGAGAGATACATAAATTGCAGTTTTTCCTTGCACATTTCTTAAGGCATCTCTCTTGCCTCTGCAGCTCATCAAAAAAGCTCAGAGAAAAAGACAGACAATTGAAGAAAATAAAATTGCAAAGATGACTTGTATAGGGCTCCTGTGGAATCATTGTGTATTCCACCTCCAAAGCTGAAAATGAGGAGGTTAATATCACACAGAGCAGTGCGTCTTGTCTCTCTCAAAAGACAGCTTATGCTTCCCAGAGAACTGCGAGCTTGGCAAGACGTGATTTTTCATTCCAACACTGAGGCAAATGAAATGACAGTCATCAGGCCCACATTCCAAAAAGCAACAAGGTTTTCATTTGGTTTGAACTTCATTTGATAGTGTCCCAAGGAGGGAGAATCCCTGTAAGCATGGACTTTGCTTCTTCTCCAGGACCACAGGCTGGAAAGGGGATGGCAAGGTGGCCAGATTTTGCTTTGACTGCTCCTGGTGTTGGCCATGGGTGGTGATCAGTTAGCTTGCTGGGAGTCAGGGGACCTGGGTTTCAGTCCCAGTTTTGCCATGAGCTTGGACAAGTCCCTTCCCTATCTGGGGTCTCTGTTCTCAGAAGGGATTAATAGATATAAATTTGGATGATATGTAGGAAGAGGAGTTCAGATTTGAGGGACGTTGAAGATGTAAGGGCCTAAAAGTTCCCCAACTCCTGCCAGTCCATTGTGATGCCCACAGCTATCTCTCTGGAGTTATTTATTCAGTTTTTCTGCATAAAGCTACCGAGCATCCTTCCCATACAGGCACTACACTCTTTACAGACAGAGACCCTGCCTTCAGGGAGCTCGTAGATGGAATTGTTAATAAGTAACACCATATAAAGCTAGGGAATGCCTTCAATATGTGTAAGTAGAGAGCAGGACAGTACTGTGGGGAGTAGGTATGGCATCATGAAATGAGAGTAAATAAAAGAATTAACTAAGGTGTTACACATAAACTACCCAGAATGGTGCCTGACATGCATTAAATATGTAGTAAGTGATAGTAATTATAATTGCACTATTTGAGTCCCACTACAACTTTCTGAGGTTGGAATTTAACATACCCACTTTTCAAATAAGAAAGCTGAGGCTCCAAGTGGGACTGTGATTAACCCCATATTCCTCAGCTAGAAATGGCCCAGTAGGGGCAAAACCCTAAGCAGACCAATGTGCATAAAATGGTGTTACCTGAAGGTATTTCTCATTAATTAGAAAAACAAATTTTGTTAATGCCTTTAGTGTGAATGTAGTAACTATTCTGGGTAAGTAACATCAGGACTTAAATCAACACAACAAAAATGAGATGTTAATGGTAGTGGGCCCAGACCCTGAGGTCAGATGGGTGTTAAAAGTAAAGAAAAATTGATCCTTACTGCTCTCTACCCCTCCAACCCCATTGTATTTCGTTGATAAATCTGCTGACTCAAGGTCAGCTCTAAAGGAAGCTCACGTGCACGCATAAGTGCGTGCATGCATGCGTGTGCATGTGTGTGTGAGCGTGCGTGCTTAGTGTCTGGTCCCTGTAAGGCACATTCTGTGGCCTTAGACTGGTCATTTGTTATTCTTCATCTCAACAGAAAACAAGTCTGGAGTTTTACATTGACATCCACGCCCACTCCACCATGATGAATGGCTTCATGTATGGCAACATCTTTGAAGATGAGGAGCGGTTCCAGAGGCAGGCCGTTTTCCCCAAGCTCCTCTGCCAGAACGCTGAGGACTTCTCCTATGTACGCCAGGAATTCTCTCGGCCAGCGCCTGCTCCCCACTCCCTCCCAGGGCCTCCCACTCTTTCTCCTCATTCAGTTCAGTTTGATTTAACATTTACCAACACCTACTCTGTGCCAGGTCTTGCGTGGGTGATAGAGGTAAACAGGCTATGCCCATGCCCTCAAGCAGCACATCACCAGTCAAGAGGAAGACTCTAGAAAGGTAGCAGTGGATCTGTCTGAGGAGCTGGCATTTGGTTAGTTGGTCTGACTCCAGCATTAACAAGGGGAGAGACTTGCTACATACCCACCATTTGCCAGATCCCACCCCAGGGTATTCTTGCACCTACCTCAGTTCTTTTAGTAAGAGCCAAACATATCTGCTGAATGGGATCATATACTCATCATTCTCTTCCTCCATTACCCTTTCTGGGCCTCAGTTTCTTTGTCAGCAATTTGCTGGTGATGATTTTCTGCCCTGTGTGCATCACAGCTTCCTGGAGGGACAAATGCAGTAATAGATATGAAAGTACTTTGCAGGCAGTAAAGACCTCAGCAGACTCCAGAGACTGTGGTTGTTAGTACCCACCTCACAAGCCGAGGAGGACTGGAGAGGCTGTGGACTGGCAGTTAGAATAATTTGCAGCAAAAAACAATATTGGAAAGGGCAGGGAGAGAAGATAAGGGGGAATCAGCATGTGATATGGAGACATGGGAGAGAGTTTTGTACATTTTCCTTTGTTTTGATACTAAATCTCTGAGGCCTGTTATTTCCATGTGGCCAGAGGGGGAGAGGCCCACAAAGGTCATAGCAATTTTTGAAGTTGATGAGCTGAAAACTTGCCTGCCCATTGCTTCAGGCCTGGACATTAGTGGAGATGATGCATTTCTCCATAAGGTAAGATGCACTTTGAATCCCAAAGTTTTGAATGCCAGGCCAGGAAAGGAGCTGGGATAATATTTAGGCCAGTTACCTTTCACACCCAGGAGAATCCCATATCTCAGAGAAGCTGAGTCATCTGCAGCAGCCACTCAGACCTTGGTGGTAGAATCAGAATTGGTAGGTCCCCATTTGCAGCTCCGAGATAAAAACAACCATGCTTTTTTCTATAGGAATCTCTATAGGATGACCAGCCCTTGTCTTTTTGAAACCACTCCAATTTCAGAGCGGACTGTAGGCTCCTGGATCCAGGTTCCCTGGGGGACTGGGCCCCAGGCCACAGAGACCCTCATGGGGTGAGGTTTCCAAGGCCTACAAAAGGGGCATAGTCTGGGAGTTTTACTTCTGGCCTTGATGATGGTGTTCCTGCATTTCAGCCCCACTAAGAACTCAGGGCCAGGGTCAAGATCACCTGTCCTAATATAGTCTTTGTCTCCCCTCTCCTCTGATGCTCAGTACGCAACTCTAAAATGAGAGTTGGATTTTACTACATGAATTCAAGGGTCCTTTCAGATCTGACTTCTAATTTTCTGATCCTTTTCTTTACCTCAAAATGCACACACACACACACACACACACACACACACACACACACAGAATTTATCTTTCTTTAAATGTCTTTATATATATCTGTCTCATTTTGCTGTTTTCTTTATACCTTTTCCCCTCCCTCTTTTTCTTCTTTTATACACTGCTGAACAAGCACACATTCTCTTATTAAAACTCAGTCTCCTGTGGTACATATATGCAATGGAATATTACTCAGCCAGAAAGAAGAGAAAGAATGAAATCTTGCCATTTGCAGCCACATGGATGGACCTAGAGGGTATTGTGCTAAGCAAAATAAGTCAGACAGGGAAAGACAAATACCATGATTTCACTTATACATGGAATGTAAAAAAGCAAAACGAATGAACCAACGAAAAAATAGAAATAGATTTGTAAACACAAAGAACAGACTGGTGGTTCCCAGAGAGGAGGAAGCTGGGAGGATGGGCAAAATAGGTAATGGGGAGAAAGAGGGACAAACTTCCAATTATAAAATAAAGAAGTCATGGGGATGACAAGTACAGCATAGAGAATATAGTCAATAATACTGTAATATCTCTATATGGTGACAGGTGGTAAACACACTTACCATGGTGAGCATTTTGAATTCACTACATTGCACACCAGAAACGAATACAGTATGTCCACTATACTTCCATTAGAAAAGAAGATTTAAGAAAAACCCACAGTCTTCATTTACTCAGATATCCATGGGCTAGCATACAACACCTGTCTAACCTCAAGTGAACTGACCCTCACTATTCTGTGAAAGAGACGCCATCACTTCCACTTTACAGATGAGGAAATTGAGGCTTAAACAAATAAGGCAAGTTTCCTAACAGCTCGCATATTTCCAAACAGAGGACCCAGACAGTGACCTGGTGCTCTTTCCTCCCTGTGTTCACTGTGGTGGGTGCCGCTGACACCCTAGTAAATTAGCAGCCATGCTCCCTACTCTTTGGTGAGGCAGGACATGAGTCAAGCTATCCCTGACGGAGAGGGAGCATTGTGAGGAAGTGTTGGGGCACCTGGAACCATGAAGTCCTGGGTTCAAATCAGAAATGTATCACTTACTTGCTCCACCTCTGTGAGCTTCGGTGTCCTCACCTTAGTGGGCAAAATCCCAATACCTTCTTCAGGGGGTTGTTTGGAAGCCTAAATGAGATACTACATGGGAAACAGTATCATGAAGTTGAAAGCACTGCCCAAATTTAATTCAGATTTGAGTTCTGATTATCATCATAATATAATTGTTCTCTGTCTACTTTTCCTTGCTCCATCTGTCCCCATTCAAATTTCCACAAGTATTTGTTAAATGGCAGTTACTGTACCCTAAGAACTCTGCTGAATGCTTTCATTAATTATGTTTGTTTATTTAATCTGTCCCCATAATAATCCTGTGATGTGGGATTAATATTCTACTTTTCAGATGAGGATGCTGAGACCCAGAGGTATTGTACGATTTGCTCAAGGTGCGGTGGCCCATTGGTACCCAGCCCTGATTCTGTCCTGCATGCTTACTCTTTCACAGTCCAGCACATCCTTCAACCGGGATGCCGTGAAGGCTGGAACTGGCCGTCGCTTCCTTGGTGGGCTCCTGGACCACACTTCCTACTGCTATACCCTAGAAGTCTCCTTCTACAGCTACATCATTGGGGGCACCACAGCTGCTGTGCCCTACACTGAGGAAGCCTGTATCCTTGGCAGGTCCCCCCAGCCTTGGGCCAGCCTGCGTCCAGCTGAGATTCGGGTTTACTAGACAGGTCAGGAACATGGTCTCCGGCTCAGGTAAGGCATGAGACTCTGAGGTGAGGCTGGAGGTGGCTGCTTCTGCTGGTGGCATCTTTGGATGGTCCTCTTTGCCTCTTGTCCTTCTGATGTACACTCCCTCCCAATGGCCTCTACCTTACCTTATGTTGCTCCCATTTCCCCTCTGCTCCCTCATGAGGCTGTGGGTCTTCTGCCATCTGAGGTGTGTAAGTATGCAGGCTGGTTGACCAGCCCCAAGGCTTGAGGAAGACCTTGCTGGTCTCAACCACTCCTTCCTACCTGAGCACGTAAAACTACGTTTGCTCTTCCCATCTTCCATTTTCTGTATGCTTGTTCCCTCACTTTCTCTTCTCTCTACTCACTGTTTTCTCCTTTCACTTGTTTTTATTCTCTCTTTGCCCCCTCTCCTTCTCTCCCTCCCTCCCTCCTGTCTTATCTCTTCTTCACATCCTCTTTTCCGCCCTCTCTGTGCTTCATTCCCATCCTCCCTCTTAGCCTGTGCACATCTTTATCTCTGCTGTTGCATTTCCTTCCCCAAATTGCTTTCCCTCTTAGCTTCCTCATAAACGTTCTCCAACCCCCACCCCTCAGGCTTGTCATAAAGAAGTTAGAGTTAACTTTCTAACCTGCTTGAATTTTTAGGCATTATTCAATTACTATGGTTTCTTGAGCTTTGATTTTAATTTCAAGGTCACTGCAGAAGGATTGTGGCAGTTTCTGTTTTCCTTTATCCTTTTGTTTTCAGATTGACCCATTCCTCATTTCCTAACAATTTTCCCAGAGAAAGGATCACAGTTGACAGAAGAAAGGGAAAGGATGATATTGATTCTGTATATATACAGATTCTCTCTCCCCAGAAGTGGAAGCGCCCCTTTTAGATTTTATCCAGCCCTTGGGGAGTGTTTGTGCAGTTCCTGTCATGCTCTGTGCAGGAAAACATCCTTTCAGGTCAGGATGACTTACCATGACTTCAGTCTACCCAGTCAGTTACAGCCTAGTGGCTCGAGGGGGCATCCAGTTACCTAGCTGGGAACATGGAAGGCAGAGCAATGGCCCAGAGGGAGGATGAGCAATAGGCAGGCCGGGTGTTAGAGCAGTGTTCCATCCAGCAGAACACTGGAGAGATACTGGTAAGGATGGAGTCCCTTCCCTGAGGTCACCAGGACTAGACAGTCATCTCGAAGTCTGCTATAGTAACTATCTGGCTCAGCAAGGTCAAGGGAGTAAGCTCTGCTGTGAAACAGAGGACCCCCTGGCCATCTCTGCATGCCGCACTGCCCCTCCCCTCTCCCCAACATGACCACACACACACACAACACACACAAATGACAGTATGTGGCTCCTGACGCCTCTAAGATCTGCTGAATACTGTAATACATACAGAGGTCGCATTCCACGCTGCACCTGCTTTGCTGTCCCCTGATAGCATGGCAGAGGAGGTAGGCAGAGTTGCCTGGAAAAAGAGTTTGAGCATGTGCTCCAAAGGGGATTCCGCAACCCTTATTCACAGTGAGACGCAGTTCCCTCCAGACTCCTGCACTTCGTTTGTGGCTGGTTTCTGATGTCAAGTTGGATGGATTTTCCTTCCCTTTCACAGCACCTCTGACATTCTTTTGGTTGGAAGTAAAGGTGTTCTTCGTAGAATGCCCCTCCCTCGGCCCAGGCCCAGAGTTTCCTCCCTCAACACCCAGTCCTCATTCATCAAAAGTAAACATGCTGTTAGTACATGCCAGGAATCCTGCTAGGCACCCTGTGTGAAATACTGAAGGCCTGGTCCCTGACTCACAGAGCTTTCAGTCTACTCAGGAGACAGAAAAGGAGAAAAGTGATTATCATATTAGAGGTGGGTTCTGTGGTGGAGGAAGGAACCATCAGACACTTCCATTTAGATATTGAATGTCTGCCATAGCAAGATAAAGTTCTAAGCACAGTGAATGTAGCACAAAAATGTCTTTACCTGGGGGTAGAGGGAGACTCAAACACAATTTGGGAGGGTCAGGGAAGGATTCCCAGGGGAACTGACATCTAAGGTGAGTTTTTTGAGACTGAGTAGAAATTAGTCGGATCTGGTTGGGGTGGGTGTTGGAGGGAGGACTTCACAGCCAGAGGGGAGGAGGCAGGTGTGCTGCGTGAGCTGTGAGTGGTCCGGGTGCTGAAGGACTTCAGATGCAAGGGATGAGACTACAAAAGCAGGCTGTAAGAAATCTGAACTTGAAGATGTAGACAATGGAAAGCAATAGAAGGGTTTTAAATCACGGTGGAGAGCCACTCCGGCCACAGTGGGAAGAACAATTTGGAGGGGCCAAGACTACAGGAAGGGTCATGCCTTAGGAGGCAGCTGTGACACTCTGGGTGGGAGATGATTTAAGCCTAGAGTGGGTGGTGCCATGGGATATTTGGAATGTGGAACCAAGAAGACTTCTTAAGTGACTGGCTGGGTGCTAGTGGGGAGCAGGAGCTAGTGACTGGAGGAAGTTAAAGCTGAACAGTGCAGTTGTGCTCCAACTGAGCAGGCCGAAGTGCAGCGGGAGCCACCCCACCTTGTTTTGCCATCCAGGGGATGAGGAGAGGAACCTGAAATTGCACCAGGGAAGCTCAGGCCAATTCAGTACACATGACAGTGATTTAACCTGGTTCTTGTTTGAAATGCACTTTTTAAAACACTCATCTCATAACAGAGGGAGACTTCAGGCAGACAGGTTGTGTTCTTTGTTGGCTGCTGGCTCCGTGTCCTAATCAGAAGTAGAAATTACATGGTGTGATGGGAATGGCGATATGGTCTGGGAGGAAGTGTCCTCCAGAGAGGGAGTCAGGAGACGTGGATTCTGATGATAGCACCAGTGTCGTCCCAAAGAGCGCCCTTCAGCAGGTCCTGTAGCCTCCCCGAGGTGAGTTTCATTAGCTTCACACATGGACTACGAACCTTCCCGCTTTTCTAACCCCTGCTATGGGAATTAGACACTCATGCAGCGGTACAGTTTTAAGCAAGGAGAGCACACTTTCACTTCAGGCAAATCTGGGTTTGAATCCTAGCTCAGCCACTTACTAGATGTGTCACCTTGTGCCAGTTACACAATCTCACTGTCCTAATCTGTAACAGGAGGACATAATGATACCTAACCTCACGGAGTGACAGTGAAGTTTAATGAAATAATGTACTTGAGTATGCATTGTGAGCTTTAAATATTAAGTGACTCTCAGTTAAAACATTGAAAAGGTTTATGTGACTGTGAGTGAGGGCCGACATTTATGGTAAAGAAGGTAGTCATGGTCATTAGAGCAGGAGACCAGTGCTGTGTTGGCTGGTTTGTGGGACACAGGTCCTCTGTGGCTTCACCACAATCGAGGTTCTTGACCTCAGAATGCCAAGTGGCTCAAACAGTGGGGTGTGTATTTGCTGTGTTGGGGTTTTTTATATCTGTCATCCAAAGTACCCTTTTCCCAGCATCAGGGAAGTAGATAGAGGCCAATTGGTCACCCAGAGGATTCTGGCTGAGAGCAGGACCAGGGAGGGTCTAGGGAGGCAGAGAATCCTGAGAATATTTCACCCAGTCCCACCGCGGTGTTGTCAGCCTATCCACCAGAACATACATGTCTGTCCGTCTTATTTTTCTCCCTGACAAAGGACCAGCCAAACGAACCTTACCAGGGTCTTGCTTCCTGACTTCTCTTCACCACATCAGGGAAATAACAGCAATGCACACAGTCACCGATGCTTCCCTAGCTGTGTGACCTTGAGCTGGTTATCTCACCGCCCTGAGCCTGTTTCCCCACTGGTAAAATAAAAATAATAATGCTCACTTTGCCCAGTTATTGGAAGAGTGAAATGATGTAATATAATATAGCCCCAGTTCCCTGGCACTGCCAGCCAACCTGTCAGAGCTGTGGAATGAAATTACATGTGGACTTGATCTCCACTCTGCTGCCTTCCAGCTCTGATATTCTAAGCTTTTTCTGATTCTAAAATCTAAAATTTTTAAATTCCGTGCTTATAGATGAATTTATGATATTAAGAATCCACGATTCTGTTATTTGGTGACTCTTAAGACTGAGTGGTTCCATGAGCATAAGAGTTTCAGTCCATTAGGAGAAATCAGTATAAAGTGTTCTGGGTAACTGCTCAGGCCAAGCCAATAGGTACTTTTATTCTTTTAGTTAAGGGGTTCTTAATTGAGGGTTTTATGGATGGGCTTCGGGAAGAATCTATGAGCTATCTAAAATTCATGCAAAGCTACGAGGACAGATACGGAGCTAGTTCTCTTGGAGGAAGACTCATAACTTTCAATAGTATCTAAAAGGGGACATCCCCAGAGGTTCCTTCCCTGGCTGGCGGTCTCTGTCCGTGCCATGGCAGAGTCCTGGGTGTGAATTCTGCTTTGCATCCTTCTAGCTGAGGGCCTTAACCCATTTATATGGTGACTCTGTACCTCGGTTTCTTTATCTATGAAGTGAGGATAACGATTGCCTACCTCACGGGGTTGTTTTGGTGGTCACATGGTAGAATGTAGATAAATAACGGTGAGCACACTCAGGGCCATTAAATACTAGTTCCCTTGCCTTTCCTCCCTGTGGTTTGTTGTTTTTGTTGTGGTGGTGGAAAGATAAATTCCTGAGAAGTTTGGGCCATTCTTCAGCAAACCCTATTTACAATTTACTGGCCTGCCAAGTAATAAATATGCTCCCTTCAAACGATTTAAAAAAAAGAAAAGAATGAGAGAGAAAGGCTAAACTGGAATCATAAAATAACCCAGAGCTTCTCTGACCTTTGTTTATGGTCTGGTTATAAGCCAAAAGGAAATAGCTCTTTGACATAATGGATGAGGAAAACATTGGGAACAGAGGCCTTGGGTCTTGGGCAGACTGGTTTCCACACAGGCTTATTGCTGTGGACGTCTTAAAGTCAGAAAATTTTGGCTCTAGGTGAAGGGAATGGCTGGTATGGCCAAGAGAAGATGCAGAGATTTAGAATTCAGTTTATTGGCTTGGTCTTAATTCAGAGCCTATTATGCTCATTGCACTGGGTCCTCTGAAATGTACTATGGACATTGAAAATATAACTTATTTATTTAGTCATCCATCCAACAAGACTCATTAGGTACTAGAAACAGATGAATAAGGCAGGGCTCCTTCCTTCAAGAAGGAGAGTTTTAGGAGGAGGGAGAAAGGTAGAGATGGCAACAGTGCAGAAGGATAAATGCCCTGGCAGAGGGAAGCTCTGGTCGGGAAAGACACAAGAGTCATCTAACCCTGCAGAAGCAGTGGGAAGGGAGAGAAAGGAGAGACTTCCTGGAGAAGAGAAACCAGGGCTCAGACCTCCAGGATGAATGGGATGCAGGCAGGAGAAGAAGGAGTGGAGCAGTGTTCCTGGCCGAGGGAGACGTGCAGGAGAGAGCCCAGATGCCAGAGACAGGATGCGCATTCCCAGTGTTGGAGGGTGGTCAGAGCTGTGCCTGGGGCAGCGGGTGATAAATAATTATAGGCAGAGCCAGACCATAAAATGAAGCAGAATGATTTGTGAACTATGTAACAGGTACACTGAACAAGCAGTACTCACAGGGTACAATTATAAAATACTTTTGTCTCCCATTGACCCTAAAGATAGATGGATATAGATTATCAATATAGATCTAGACATATGAAAGCTCTGGCAGGCTCCATGACTTTCCAATCACTTTCAGGAAATTAAAAAGTTTTCTAATTAATTCTAGTCACAAAACAGTCTCAGTTCAGCAATGACTACTTCCAGTCCAGTCAAAACCATCAAACCTCTTTAAAGGAGAAACCTCCCCATCCTCTAGCTCAGGGCTGTCTCAAGCAGGCTGCTTGAACTGACTTCTGTTTCTCTGACTGGAGTTCCAGCCCTTTCTCCCATCTGGCTAATCCCAGATATCCCCCCTCCAAGGTTGAGCAAGATAAGGAAGATGAGGAAAAGGGTAGGAAATGTCTTAGGTGACATACTCTCATGAGATGGCGTGGGCGATCCCTTGTAAGCTTTGTCAGACCCACATTCCCCAGTGCTGGAGACCTGTTGATGTGGGCAAGTGCATCTGCTCAGGCCAGTTGTCCATGACCTTCTGTCCCTAGTAACCTGGTGGTTCACCTCTGTTGAGGCACTACGCCCTTCCAGTGGTCCTCTGCTCTGCAGGTGAGCTAAAGTTTGCAAAACTAGTTTTCTGGTTTTCTGCTTCAAGTCCTGCATGGTGGGTCCATACCTCACTTTGAAATGTGGTATCTATAGACTTGAGATCTCAACTAAAACCAAGACTGTGTTCTATTTTACTAACATGTGCTTATATCTAACAGGTAGGATTGAGTATTTTTGGTGATTGCTTGAGTGTGGAAGTAAAGGAAGAAATCAAGGAATGTGCCCAGTTTCCTGACTTGAACAACATGGTGGATGATAAAGCCAATAAAACTGTTGGAGAAGAGGGTTGGGGAGGAGAATATTTTGAGTTTTCCTTGAGATGTTGAGTGTAGGGGGCTCATGTGACATGCAGATGGAGAAGTTTGGTAGGCAGATGGCTGTATGGGCCTGAAGTTCTGGAGAGAGGCCTGGACTTTGGACAGGCTCATGATAGATTTTTCTACAAAGTAGTGTCATAGTGAAGGAAATGGTGCTTTCAAGGTAGGCTTCACCTTGAAGAGTTGGTGAAAAGAATGCTGGACTGAGAGTCAGATCCCAGTCATTCCAGTATGGCCTTTTGCCCCATCCTCCCCCTGTCACCCGCATTAGAGCTGTGTGACCTTGGTTAGATCACTTCACTTCTCTGACTAAAGCCTGATCCTAGGTAGATCTTCAGTGAATGTGAATGAATGGAAGGGAGGGAGGGAGGGAGGGAGGAAGGAAAGGGAAGGGAAAGGGGCGAGAAAGGGAAGGAAGCAGACCTCTCCAGTATCTGCTTAGTTGGCTCACTAAAAATACGATGAGCAATGTGATCTGAATTGCTCAGAGGAATTATCAGAATATGTATGTGTGCTGGGGAAGTGCTTGGATTTTCTTTCTTGGGGAGGAGGCTTCAGTTTTTAGGCAAAAGAGTAAGAAGCAGTCAGGTCTGACCTATTGGGTGGTATATAAAGATACCTAGGTACTTCCCAATTCCTGTTTGTCACTCCCAAGCTCAAGCCTTTGTTAAGACTCATAAGCAAAAAATGCTTCAATCAGAGGGCTCTGTGAACAGAAGACTAAACTGGACTGAAGCCTTTGGGTTTGTTTTTTTTCTCCACTATGCAGGCACAGACTAGAATTTGATCTTTAAATATGAACACTTACCGAATGACTGGCTGAATAAACGAATGGCTAAGAGTAGTGTAAATAAAGGTAAAAATAATAATATTGAGATGTGCTTCATGAGACCAGTCAGGATCCCTGCCATGGAGGATTGGCTTTGCCTCTAACTTGGCATGTGGGTTGTGAGAGGTCCATTCCCCATTGTGTCTGAATTTTCCTCTCTTTAGGTTAGAAGATGAAACAATATGACCTCCAGGTTTATTTGCAAATCATTAGACAGTTGGATAGATCATGGATGGATGGATAGATAGATAGGTTATAGATAGACAGGCAGGTGTAGAATCATTTGACTTTTGGCCTTTAAGTATCTCCATTTTACATTGAGGGAAACTAAAGCCCCAAAAAGTCAAATAACGTGCCCAGGGCCAACCTCTCAATTCTGGCTGTAGGCTTGGTCTCACCTTCCTCCCAATTCTACAGCCATCCCAGGTTCACTCTGTTTCCTGTAGGACCAAAGCCCTTTCCTGAACCCTACAGAGGATGGGACTTACCAGCCAGCCCTTGCCCATCCTCTAGTCCTGCTCTCTGTAACCCCCATCCCATCCTTGACCTGTCTGTAATTTCTGACCACCCAGATGCCACCCGGACCCTTTCTGTGGTGCCCGAGCTGAGCTGCCTAGCCCTTTGTGAACCATGTAGTGCCCCTACTGCCTCCCACCTCCAGATCAAAGTGCACCTCCTGCCCAGGCCTGGAGAACCAAAATGTCATTTACCCTCCCCCAGCCTTCCTCATCCCCACAAATGAGGTTTCTAAGGGTTTTATCTGCTGTTGTCAAGTTTATAGCCATAATTCGAAATGCTGTTAATATTACTGACAGCAGAGAGCTACAAATTACAAAGTTGTAAAGTTACTTTATGGTGATAACTGTCAGCCTTCACTAGCAGTGCTGCAGGCTCCATGGAAACCAAGTTGATGATGAAGAGAGTTGATATTGTTTCAGGATTATGGCTGTTAGCTGACAGCCAGAGAAATCCTGACTGGTTCTTAAATAATTTGAACCTGTTTGTTTATATTCATGTTCTTTGGCACACTTATGCACACACCTACTTGTGTTCCCATCCTCTTGTACAATGTGGAGAGAGCCCCCAAAGTGGAAGGACTTCATCCAAGGTCATTTCCAAACAGTGCAGATTTGGACCTAATTTTCAGCCCAAAGGACAAAGAGAGGGACTGTCAGCCACACTGTAGGTGTTCAATAAATAATCATTGAATGGATGAATGGTGGAAATGCTGGGAGGGCTTAGGCAGTATAAAGAGCAAAAGGGTTGAATAATTTCTGCCTTTAGAGTAAACAAATAAAACGAAAGCGTCTTTGGGGGTACTGATTTTGGGAATAAGGTTCCTGTGTATCAAAATGGTTTAGGCAACTTAGTTGACACTGCTGAGGTCCATATTCATCAACAAGGCAAATGTATCAACCATCCACCAAACACTGTCCTTATGCTGAAATTGATGCTGCCCGGCTGCAGTAACAGAGGCAGATTTCAGGAGCAAGGAAGTGCTGGCCTATCTTTGTCCTGCTGTATCACCAACCCCTGTGTTCATTGCTGGCCCCCTCTCTATGCAGGATGCTGAGAAAATGGTCATGGCCTGTGGAGGACTAGGGTGGGAAAGGAAGATAAAACTAGACTTACCAACTATCCAGATTTACCTGGTACAGAAGACTGCCAGTGCCAAAACCAGGACAGTCCTAAGCAAACTAAGATGCTTGGTCACCTGGGCCAAAGCTATGACCTATGAGGAACTGGTCAAGAAATTGGGGTATTTTCCTTGGAACAAGACATTTGGAGGCTTCGCTTCAGTCAAATTTCTAAAGAGCCATTGTAGAGCAAAGGGAGTAGATGTGTTCTCTGTGGCCCTAGAGGTCAGAATAAGGGCCACACAGAGAGAGGCAGCTCCAGTTTGAACCTCCGTGTGGGAGATAATGACAAGGCCACACTTAATCAGGGCAGCAGGAAGGCCCCTGAAGGGGCCCTGCAGGCAGAGAGTGGTGGGCACAGAGTCAGAGTGCTGCTTCTCTCTTTTGAGTGAGTGGGGGCCTTGGAGAGCAAGGTGAGGGGCGAGGCAGTGAGGAGGAGAGGGCTGGGGGAGCTAGTGGGTGGTTTCAGGGAGTGCGAGGGGCAGCGTGGGGGGTGGGGGAGGAGCATTCAGCTTGGACCAGCGTCCCACCACCTCACCAAGTCGCACTCACACCTCCTGCCTCCTTCCCACTCTTTTCATCCTTAAAAGGCCCTGCTGCCTGGGAGACTGATTCTGAAGTAAGTCAAAGGGTGCCCCTCTTCCTGATTCCCTTAGGAAACCAACAGGCCCCATTTCTCAGAGGTTTGAGGTATCCCCGTGACCAGAGGTTTGGGGAATCTCCTGCTGGCATCATTGCATAATGGCCAGTGTTCCATTGCGAGATTCATGAGCCCTGGACTTCTGGTCCCCACCACTGACTTGCTGTGTGATCTTGAGCAAATCACTAGCCCTCCCTGGATCCTACTTTCCCTCTGTGAAATGAAGGATTTGAACAAAGGGCCTGCATTCTCCAGGCCTCATTCAAAGGGGACTATTTAACTTGGATCTAACTTATGTTTATTGAATATCTGGAGGTACTGGACACAGTCTTCTTTAGGATTTTGTCAAACCCCTGAGGGCACAGGCCATTCTCCACAGGACCACCAACCCTCCCTCCTTCCAGAAAGACCTAGAACCAGCACCTCCAACCTCACTTTTCCAAGCAGCAGGCTGTATGCCTAGCAAGACATGTCGCTTGTCAGGTTTCTTTTCCATCAATATTTTCCTCAAGATGATAAATGTCCTGCCAATAAGAGGAGGCAGCTGCCAACTCTGTCCGAGACAAGGGCCTTTAGCTGGGGTTGTGGCCGTGCTCAGCTTGTTGATGTGTCTTGAGAGGCAGGAGGTGGGAGTCACGGCTGGGAGGATGAAAGACGGAACTCAGAGGGAGCAGGTATCAGAGCCTCTGCTCTCAGTCTATGCAGATTTTGCCATGAGGCAGTGGAGAGGAGAGAGAAGACAGAGGATGTATGGATTTCAGTTTGAAACAAAATGTATTTACGGTATTTACAGAGTTCCTACAGAATGCTAAGCCCTCAGTGGACTAGCAGGAAGGGAACAGCACTTATCAGTGTATAAAGTGTTTTCAGAGTCATTATGTTGGATGAGTATTATTGTCTGTATTTTATAAACAAAGAAGGTGCATTTTGTCTCTGAGTGCCTATCCTGAGCCACAACCAGTCCCCAGCTCCAGAAGTACCCAAACTGAGAGTTGGGTGGAGGGACCTGGTCAGGTGAGTTTATAGTGGCGGAACAATACCCTCCCAGAAGCTTGAATTCGTTTCTTCTGATATCAAATCCAAATCTGATTGACCTGCTAAAGGATACTTTCTTTGAAGAAGCCAGCCCTGTGGTCAGGGAACTAATAATAGCTGAGATGTAACAGATGCCATTGTTCAAGAAAAGAATATAAAAGGGCATGGCCTTTGGAGCCAGGTTCACCTGGGGACAGATCTTGACTCTGCTGTTCACTAGTTACATGACCTTGGGCAAGCGACCTAATCTCTCTGAGCCTCAATTTGCCCATCTCTAACAGTGATGATTATGAAACCTCACAGGGTTGTTGCAGGAGATATGAACATAAAACACATGCTTAGGTACCTAATAAATTACCTGGAACATGGTAGACATTCAATAAATGATAGTGTTATTATTACTCTTACTAGTAAAGTATTGAAATGGGGTGAAATCTAAGTAATCCATTTCTGGGCTATCAGGAAGAGATGAAATCAGTGCAGGCTGGAGGTTTCATGAAACTTTCCATGAAGGGTTCCTATGATTCTTCAATACCAATCCTCTTTAAATTGTGTTTGGAGTTCTCAGATATTCCAATGGTCAGACTCCATTATTTGTACTCATGTGCATAATTCAAAAATTTTACCAGGGCAGAGTCATTAATGATCATGCTCAGGGCTTAGTCTATGGTCAAGATCCATGATCGAGGCCACATCTGTCTGTGACAATGTTAGGTATTTGGTGCTCAGAGTCAGCATATGTAAGCCCTCCTTAATTCTGGTATTGAGGAAACATGTCACAATAAGGAGTTAACATCTTGGGTTCTCATCATGGGATGTAAGAATTGGAAGGTACAGCGATTTTTATATTTTTAATGTGGTCACAGACTACCAACACTCTCTGTGCCTCAGTTTCTCATTCTTCCTGCTGTGCCCACCTTGTGAATGGTTGCACACATCAACTGGCATAGTGTGTAAGAAATGGTTTTGAAAACTAGCCTGCCTGTGCTCACGGAAGGATTTGTTCTTGGTTAAGGGGAGCAGGGGGAGAGGAGACATGTCCTTCAGGACAGAAATCCAGAGAAGAGTAGGGGCAGGGCAGGGCCAGAGGAGTGTTGGGCTGGTGTAGAGGCAGCCAGGGGGACCCAAAGCAGTCCATTGCCCATCCCGTGTCTGCAGGGATGTGCCTGGGGACCTGGCTCCTTTGAAGAGGTGCTGGTAACCCCCTGATATGAGCAAGAGACTGGCTTCTCCTCCTGGCCTGATCCCTTGCCTCCTGCATGGCAGGGACCACCAGCTGAGGCACTGTTGCTCTTGCCTGAGGTTGAAGTGCCATCTCCTGGCCCCCAGGGTGCATGGCTGCCTTTGAGAGTCTAGCTTCCTCCCAGCAGAGAAACAGGAGGCTGCTGAATCTTTTGTCTGAGCTGTGAGCTGGGATCTGAGCTCTGGGGAACCTGAGCCACCTTTTGGGAGCAAAGAGAGTAGGGGCGCATGTCCCACTTCATACCCCACACTTCTCCTGGGTTTCAGGTTTCGGTTCCACACGGACATCCCTTCTCCCCACCTGTTTCTTTCTTCCCTCTTCTGTCTGTTGCACTTTCTCCTTTTGTCCATTTCTCTTTTTTGTCTATCTGACTCTCTCACATACACAGTCTCACACATATCTGTTTGTCCTCTCTCACCTCCTCCCCAACACCCTCTCCCCAACATCCCTGTTCCCCTCCCCTCCTTTCTACTGTTCCTTTCCATCTCTCTTCCTCCTTAGCTCTATTCCTCTCTTAAAGCAAATAGTGGAAATGTTTTGCACCCAAATCTGCACTTGACTGTGATGTTCTGGGTTTACATGATTCTGAGCGGGTCCTAGGTCTATGACTACATGACTGATGGTGATGGTGGGGATCAGACAGGGTGGGTGTGCAGGGGCTGGGCAGGCGGCTGGCCCCAGGGGCGGCCTCTGCGCTCCCTTCCCTGTCTGCTCACCTTGCGGCCCCGCTTTGCTGGCATGTCCATTCTCCTCTCTTCTCCAACCCTCCCTCCCTTCTCCTCTCTGTCCTTGCCTCATACGTCAGCTGAAATTCAGATTCAAATATCATTTGTTGAGTTTTTCAGAAAAGTGAGGATTTGACCTTCACCTTGAAGGAGCTGTCTTTCGGGGATCACTCTGCCGCCTCCGCAAGGCAGGCAGGGTGGCTCCTTGACAAAGTGTGTGATCCGGGCATGCAAACTGAGCTAAGGGACAACCAGAGGGTGTAAGAATGTTGAGGGGAATCTCTCTTCTCAGTGTGTCCTATGGAAAAGGTTTGTGGTGAGGAAGGATTCATCTCACAAAGCCCCACATGACTGGTGTATATGTCTGTGGGCCAGTTATTTTGATTTGCTTGCTCATTTATTTACCCCTTGTGCTAATTACAGTGAAACCACATGCCACAATAAAGCACCACAAAGCATTTCCCAGCACTGAGCTCTTAGGGAACATCTCACCTAGGGGCCCATGTTGGGATAAGTGACCTCTGGCCTCTTACACATTCCTTCAGCATCTCCACCCACCCACCAGTGTCATGAGGTTGCCTGTCATAGTGTCCCCTGATGAAAACCCAAGGACAGTTGCAAAACACACTCCAGGCTCCCAGCTGCCTGAGGTCTAGCTGACTGCCACACTAACACAGGCTGCCTCTTCCCCACCGTCCTCAGGGGATGATGCATCTCTCAGCCCAGCCATGTAGAAACTCAGACACCAGCTGATCGAGGCTCAGCCAAAAGTCAGGACTGTAGCTGTTTGAGCCAGTGTAGTTCAGTGGTTAAGAGCCCAGTTTCTGCAATCATATAGACCTGGTTTCGCATCCTAGCTCTGGCATTTCTAAGCCCTGTGCAATTCTGGGCAAGCTGCTTAACCTCTCTGGGCTCCGGACTCCTTACCTGCCAAATAGAGATAATGGTATTGACTTCCCGGGGTTTTTGTGAAGTCAAATGAGAATGTATATAAGACTTAACACCCTGACTGGCTCCTAGTAAGGGACAATAGCTATTATTACACATTACAGTTCTTTGTGATAATTTCCTGAGGATCCCAGCAGGTCAGGGATCTAATGAGTAGGTGGTCGAGAGGTCAGCTGGTTGGGGACCAGACTTCCTGCCTGGATGGAGAACCACCAGAGACATGTGCAGCCAGATGACTAGTTTGAAAGCAAAGGGGAATCTTCTTTTGAGTTATCTCACAAGAAAATTGTAACTGTAGTCTTTTCTTGTTTGCACTAAAGACAGATTGGAAAATCCCAAACTTACTTCCCTATATCTAAGAATTTTAATAATAATAAATGCAAGTGATTTCCCTAGGATTCTGGGAACGCATAGCATTTAAAGCATGAGGAAGATATCAGAGTCTTGGAAAGTAGGGAAGCTCTTGAGAAAAGGAAACTGTTTTCTGATTGCCTCCATGTGGCAGGCACTGTGCTAAGTGCTTTCTTAGCTTATTTAATTCTCACAGCAGACTTACGAAGGAGTCACTACTGCTGTCTTGCAAGTGAGAAACTGTTGGCTTAAGATATCAACATATCTGGGTCACACAATTTGTGCAGGGCACAGCCAGGCTTGAACCCAGAGCTCTGTAATCCTATCATCCCTGCTCTACTCCTGTGCTTGCTTCCAGATCTCTGTGAGACTTCACCTGCCTCATAGGCCCACCCAGCCCTCCCAGCCCTCCAGCCTTCCCTGCCCCTTGGGGAAGCAGCAGCCCCCCCAGCCTCAGCAGAGCAGACCCTGCCCTCCACATACACTGACTCATACCACCTCTCTCCATTCTGTTTTTCTTCTGAGTGACTGAAAGTTTTCACTTGACCTAAACGCCTCCATACCTCCTCATGGAAGGTAATTGTTGAGGAAAGTTACTGGGCTGCTGAAAGTCATTTTTAGATTCCAGAGCAGGACAAGTAGAACAGTGACATCACACGTGCATGACTAATTCAAAGCACTTTAATCTTCAAAATGTCAAACTTTATGGTCAGTGGCTGTTCCACAGTGAGCAGTGGCACTGTGAATTTTAAAATACCAGGATAGCAGGGCATTGAGACCAGGAGTCTTGTAAGGGCAAACAGTCTCCTAAGGTAATGTCTAGGGTTGCAGGCCAGCTTTGAAGTAAAAGCTGAAAACACAATTTCATTGTAAGCAACTGGTCACCTAAGATTAAGATGCTCCAGGTAAATGCACACACCTGCATGTATCTTCACTGCAACCCTGAAAAAAAGGGTATTCTGGTCCCCGTTTGGTGTGGGAGGAGGCAGAGAGGGGAGAATGATGCTGAGTGATTAGGGGATTTTCCCAAGATCATATAGTTAGCAAGTGCTTCTGCTCATTCCCAAACTCAGGTCTGTCAGCTTCCAAAGCCTGTTCTGTCACTGCCACATCAATTGCCTTTTGCCTTCGTGGTCTTAAAAGCACATGAACTCATCCACGTTAGATCCATCAGTGACATAAGGCAAATTTGAAACGAGTAATTACATTCCTGCTTCATATGACCTTAGGTCTGTGTCAAGAAACAAGGTCTTAGGAAAAGCCCATTGGGCTCTGACCTCCTGGAAGTCAGGGGAGACAGGCTGGAATGCAGACTACCAGAAACATGCTGTGTGACTCAGACACTTCATTTTCCCTCTCTGGGCTTTCATTTTCTTATCTAAAGAAGTGTTAGAGAGATTCATGCAAAAACAAATATTTACTAAATAACCACTCTGTACCAGGTCCTGTGCTGGGCATTGGAAATCAAAGACAAGTAGGACATTGCTCCTTTCCTGAAAGGGGCCATTGAACTAAGAAATGTCTAATGTCCTTTTCTGTTCAGATATTCTATGAACCCAAATAAGAGCCAATAATATGGTTGATGGGTCAAGGTCTTTGACCTTATTAGATCTATGGGAACCTAGACAATAATATGGTCGATGGGTCAAGGTCTTCGACCCTATTAGATCTACGGGTTTTGGAGCTACACCCAGTGAGCCCAGGATCAAAGCATACACAGAGACAGTGCATCCAGGTAGAGGCAAGTGAGCATTGAGAAGCCAAGAGGCAATTAATTTATTCAATTATTCACTCATTTGTTTAGCAAGGAGTTTCTGAGTACCTGTTCTGTGTCAGGCCCCATATTTGGTGGTTGGGGACACAAAAAAGGGTCAGGGGAAGCCCCTGCTTTCCAAGAGTACAATCTCGTAGAGAAGTTGACTTGCAGACATTACAATTAGTGGACGTTTTAGGCTAAGGCCCAGAGACATGACACAGAGTGATGTGTCTGGGAGCTAAAAGTGCTTTAACAAACAGGATGCTAATGGAACTGTCTCAGTGTGCCTGCACAGGTTGGCTTGGTACTGGCTGTTCCAGAGATCTACCTGGAGAAAGTGTGTCACAGGGAGCCACTGCAGTGTCAGCCCTCAGGTGAACACTGGGGATCCACCTGCAGCCTGCAGCCAGGCCAACCTGGAACCCCACTTTCTGGCTGAGCTTATCCTAGATCAGTCAAACCAGCCACCTGCAGACCTCAAAGAGGGAGAATGGAAAAAATGGATGTTGTTTAAAAAATAGATAAGATTATTAGGGCAAGAAATGCTTTGAGATGGGGCTGAGCAGAAAGGTGTGGTCCTTGGTTTATGTGCCCTACTGAGGAGTGTATGTGCTGTCATTCTGAGTGAGGGATGACACGCTCAGATTGGCAGGATCCTTGATCCATAGAGAGCAACAGCAGCCACAAGGCCCACTGGAGCTTGGAGAGGCCCAATATACTTCCCTCCTAAGCTTTCCATCAGGTTGGCCTGTGAGGACCACAACATTTTCTATGCTTGCTGCTGAGGGAGGAAGTGTGTCACAGAGATTCTTAACCCAAGTACTTGAGTGGGTTACTGCCACTCCAGGGTACTGATACTTCAGCCTGTGTACAGCCTCACAAGGCCTGGAATGGCCTGGGCTCTGGGTCTAGTAACATCCAGCAGAAGGCAGCCCCTCACTTCTTCCTTCACCATGCAAACAAATACCATCATTTTTTTTTCCTGTATGTCACAGCATGAAAGATCAGGAAGCACTGGCTTAGCATGAGGGGTCCAAGCCCTGCCCTCCCTGTCAAGGGCACGCCATGTGCTCTGATCTGTTTCCCACAAGTTCTGTCTCCTTCAGGCCCCAGACATACCTCCCTTCTCTTGGATGGTGGGCAGAGAGGAGACAGCCAGTGTTGTATCTTTGCATCCATAATATACTGTCTGAGGGTTTTTTATTACCCTGTCAGGACAAAGAGCAATAGGCTGCATTTAAATTCAGGACCCAACTGACTGCAGCACTGTGTCAGAATCCTTCATTGCAGCCTCTGCTCTAGCTTTGAGAGCTGCCCCCAGCCTAGTCTATACTGAGTGTCGCTACTCAGCCCCTTGTCGCCACCCCCTCTGTTTCCAACCCCACTCCCAGTGATGGGCATCACATGTGCTTAGATGCTAAAAGATAGGGCAGAGTCAGGGTGTGGTGTGGGCCCAGACAGCTCTCGGAACTCAGGAATATCTGAGAGTAAAGAGGACTGAGCAGGTGGCAATGCTTGGGTGTGACCCCAAGTCTGTTGGCTTCGGATCCTGAACTTGACTACATCAGAACACCCAGAGGGCTCTGCTCAGGACTTTAAAGAAGGAAAATTTGAAGGAGCAGCAGTTAGTCCAATTTAATAAATATTTATTTGAGGGCCTTCATTGAATCTAGCTCTGTCGACATTAAGATTCAAAGGAAAACAGTACAGCATCCACCCTCACAGTTAGTGAAGGAACTGATAGTCTAGTGGTAAACACGGAAGGCATTCTGAAGGGTGGATCATCATGCATAAAGGCTCAGTGGTAGACTGGAGCATATATTAAGAAATTGGCCTGTCTGGAGTGGCAAGTTCATATATGTATAAGCCTCCTTCAAAAGAGAGTCTTAAGTACTAAAGTGGAAAAAGCCCCTTGGGGGCCAGAGTATAGAAAGCCTTGAGTGCCAAAGTTCTAAATTGGGGTTTCAGCTTATAGACAATGGAGAGCCAGGAAAGGTTCTTGAGCAAGAGGATAGCATGGGGAAATTCTTGTAGTAACAGGAGGAGCAGATGGCCTATATAGCAGGAGATAGAGAAGGGAAGCTAAGTCAGTTTACCCTCCACCAGTCGGCACTTCCCCTTGGTATGATTTTGAGAGCATTGCAAAATCCATATGTCATTCCCCAATCAAGGAAGAGACAACCAGCAAGGGCCAGGAGTTTCTCCCACCTCCCAACTTCTCAGTGTGAAGGTGCAGAATTAAGAAAGGGGCTCAGTTTAGTGGCATGCACTGCTGTAGGTATTTTCCCTAATTTAATCTCCAAACAACCGTGGGAAGAAGACAGGACAGGGATTATGTTCTCGTCTGACTGATGTGGGCACCAGAAGTCACTTTCCCGACGTCACCTAGATGGTAGATGGGGAGTCAGAGCCCAGACTATAACTGTCTGATTCCACAGCCTGTACTCTTGACCGCAAAACTGCAAGAGAGGTCCCTGGATGCTAGAGTGTTAGAAAAAGAAGAGGAGGAAGTGGAGGGGCAAAGAGAAAACACAGAGTTGAAGAATCAAAGACCTTTTTTTTTTTAAACTAATGACTTAACAAGGCCTGACTCGTGAGTAGGTGCTAAAAACAGAGACACAGTCATATCTGGAAAGACAGCTTAGGGAGACCTCAGAAGAGAGAGTGATTAGTTGCCAGAATCCATTCCCATTAGAAGCCCAGCTCCACTCCCTGTCCGGACTGTGTTTATGTTGGCACTGGGGAGAGGGGTCATTTCTTACTGCTGGCTGGGCCCTCTGCTGCACTCTTATCACAGATCCTCCATTCCTTCCAGAGTTAACCCTCTGGTTCTGCAGTGGAGCAAGCTCTGAGGAGAGGGCAGTGATTTCCTGGTTTGCTCCCATCTGAAACCATTGTCTTACCTGGTGGGAGGCATCATCTGTTGTAATTAGGCTTCATTTAAATGCTGATTAATAGCATCTTGCCTGAGCCAGGCATATCAGGAGACTGGCTTAGTCACTGTAAATGTTAGTGTTCTTTGCAGCTATTTACACACCGTTAACACCCCTGCAGGGCCCAAAGGGGAGGAGATAGTAGAGGCTGTGAAAATGGCCCTTTTTAGGGGAACCAGATGCAAGGAGATGGCAAAAGATGGGCGAGGATTCTGAGCATGGAGGACCTGGTAGGCCAAGCTAGACTACAAGTATACGCTATAGATGGAGTGTCACCAACTAGTGGCTCCTGGCCGACTCCTTCCTGCAGGTGGTGGGTGTGGCCAGGAGAATGTTTGCTTGCTGATGAGTTGGTTGGATGGTTGGTTTAATGTTGAGCTTGAGGGTCTTTGAGCATGGCATTTACTGTCCAATTTGCCACTCCTTCCCCTATTTTTCCACACCTGTCATTGCACATATTTACATGATGAGCCTGTCCTCTGAAAATATTTGAGCTTATGACCCTTGTGTACCTGATGGTTAAGAGATGAGGTGGTTAAAAGAACAAGTTAATAGCAGTGTCTATGCTTTGTCTATGCTTAATGTGAACAAAAGCATAGACAAAGAAAGGCACAGAACATGAGCAGAAATCAGTTAGATATTGCAAGGGCCAGGTAGGATGAAGAAGAGCCCAGAGATAAAGATAGTATGGAGTGCCCAGATGTCATCTAGGGCAGCTGGAGTATAAGTGTAGAGTGGCGACTGGGAGAGATGGAGAAGACTGCAGGGAAGACAGCAGGACCCAGAACCCAGAGGGAGGCTGTGAATACTATATTCAGTGGACTTGATCTGGAGAAAGTATAGAATCCTTTCAAAAGAGGGTTAAGTCAGAGAGGGGCACAGTCATACTAGTGTCTTAGAAATGTCACTCTGGCAACAGTGATAAGAATGGATTGGATAGCAGCAAGGAGAGACCAGAGGCTGTTGCAGTCATCTAAAGATGTGGCCATGAGGCCTGAACCAGGGCGGAACAGCACATGGGGAGGAGGGAAGACATGAAAGCCATCTCCGCGATGGACTCCGTAGGGAATCCACTGGTTTCCTTTCTTGAGGGAGACAACAGTACTCCTGGTGGATAATAGACCTAGCTGTTGGTCCCATTGTATTTATTAGGAGAAAGTACACAAATGGAGGAATGTCCACCTCACA
Source organism: Manis pentadactyla (assembly GCF_030020395.1). Lineage (NCBI taxonomy): Eukaryota > Metazoa > Chordata > Mammalia > Pholidota > Manidae > Manis > Manis pentadactyla. The sequence continues at coordinate 38,335,660 of NC_080022.1, read as the reverse complement.
TCTGACCTTCTAAAGAGAAATGAAGGCTCACGGGAAGGCCACCATTCAGTTGAGAAGAGGAGAGAAAAGAAGTTTCTCTCTCTCTTGGATCTCTCCATAGCAGCCACACTTTGCCAAGTTTTAGTTTGAACTCTCACTGCTAAGCTTGATTTTATAGACCAGACCATCAGACTTTCCAGTAGTCATCTACTTTCCCAAAGCTACTGGTGGTCGTTGTATCTGTTCTACTAGTTTTTGTCATATCTGTTCTCTATTTAAGAAATGTCTTGCCTCTTCTCTGTGCCTATATGATTGTTACCTGTTTATCTACCTGTAAGTAACCCTTTCTGTTTGTCTCTCTCTCTCTCTCACTGTGTGTCTGTCTCTTTTTGTCTCTGAGGATTTCTATGTCCTTACGTGGTATTTCACCCTCTGTGTTTTCCTCTTTTTTCTAATTCATTTTCCCCCTCCTTCCTTTCTTCTCCCCCACTCTCTCTGTCTCCCCTCAGCCCCTATTCTGTCTCTCTCTCTGTCCCCAGTTCTGATTAGACAAATGACTCGGGGATGAAGCCAGTCTCTGCCCAGTGGCTAGGCTAATTGATGGCTGCTGTAGAATTGCCTAAGAGAGGAACTCTTGTCATTAGCAAGAGATGGTCTGGCTTGGCCTACAACTAGGAAACCTTTGAAATCCTGCATCTAAATTGCCATTCTTTTGACTGCTGCTAGTGATGCTAATTAGCTGTGTTAATTGGATGTTTTGATATTTGAAGAGCAAAGCAATCCAACTCCTTCTCCAGAAAGCCAAAATTATTAATGAACTTGGCAGCAGCCCTGGCTCTTTTTCCACAGTGGGCACAGCCAAAGATTTCAGGGCAGGGGAAGGGGTTATTCTGAGGAAGTGTCTTCCCTGTTCCTGGGGAGAGGGAGAGGCTGGGAAATTGACTGCTTCCCAGTGGTGAAATCACGTAATGGGACAGAAGAGTCTCAGATCTGGAGACCAGAGACCAGCATAAAGGATTTGTCTGTACTCTGCCAGTCCCTGCCACGAGCCTAGGCAGCCATGCTTGATGTTTTGCATCCCAGTGCCTAGCACAGTGCCTGGCACACAGTTAGCATCTAACACATATATTCACATGTATTTGACTGAATAAACAACATGAGCATTGATTTTGGAATCAGATTCAAATCCCAGTTCAACCATTTTGCTTGATGATTTGAACAGAAGTTATTTTACCTCTCTAGGTCTCAAGTTGCCCTTCAACCACATTATTAGCGAACAGTTCTTATAAATATAATTTAATGCAATTTGCTGTATTTTCATGGATGCTTTAGCATTCCATCACAAATGTTATCTGGTACTCCATGTGCCTAACCTGCCTCTTGATCTGGCTTGACTATAAAACAATGTGATTAAAACTAAGGAAAAGATAGGCACAGAATTATGTGGGAACACAGAGAAAGAGCCACTAAGCATCTAATTAACCTTGAGGAATCTGGGAAGACTTCTTAAATAGAACAGTGTTTGAGCTGGGTCTGCAAGGGCAATTAAGCATTCACCTAGAGGATAAACAAGAGTGAGAAGAAGAGGAAGCTGTCCCACAAGGGCCCGGAAGCCCAGAGCCATGGATGAGCACCTCACTGCCGTGATATAAGAGGCTTAAGCGCATTTCAGAGCATTTTTTAAAGGGAGAAGACTATAATCAAGGGCAAGAACAGGAATCTGGGAAAGGGAAGGTTGGGTATGGTAGACGAGACTTGACATGTCACTCAGGTTTGGAAGGAAATTTCTTCAGGAAGCCAAGCCTACAGCCTCTAATTGATTACTTGGCTCTTGGGACATTTTCAGACATCATGAGAGGCACAGCTCAGACAGATTGATCATGAGTTCCAAAGACCCAGTGCAAAGATTAATGAGTGACTACTGCATCTTAAAAGTGTTGGTAGAGCTAATCTAATGTAATCAGCCCTTTTAATAGAAGGAAGAGAAGGAAGAAAGGAAGGAGGGAGGAAAAGAAGAGGAAGGAAGGAAGAAGAAAGAAAGCTACCTTAAAACCATAATATTTAGAACTCTTCCCACTTCCTGAATGTGGTCCTCCTTCTGTACATACTTCTGTTTTGGTACTTTCACTTTGTGTTGAAGGATCATCAGAAATTTAGCAGGTAGAGAATTTAGAAGGACATCACCTGGGTAAAGACACAAATGACAAAGGAGCATTGGGAAGGACTAGCACTAGAGTATGGCCAGAGCACAGGGTCTGTGTTGGGGAGACACTGGACAGGCAGCAGGGCCCAGGTCACAAAAGGCCATGGTTCTGGGTAATGGAGGTTGGAAGTTTATCCTGAAGGCAATGAGGATCCTTCTTCAGGTTTTATAAACAAATAACTACATAATACAGAGATACTACAGCATCTCTCTTAGATGCTCCTTTTCATAATGGCTGCTAGATTATGAGCTAATCATGTCTGCTTTATCTCTGTAGCTCCAGGAGTAGGCAGAGTTCCAGGAACACAGTAGGTATTCATAATTATTGACTGAATAAAATTGAGGTGGGGAAATTGATATCCAGAAGGGGCTAATGACTTAACATCACTGTGAAACCTGATGGCAAAGATAAGCCTGACCCCAGGCCAGGGCTTCTGCAGGTATATTACTTAAATCATATATTTCTGGGCACCAAGTCTCAGCTGATTCTGGGATTTGAGTGATTCTGGGATTTTTGAATTTGAGAGCATCCTGTGTGACATGATCTAGGGGCAGGGCTAATTACCCCCCAGATCTCTCTCTGTAATACTAAACCCTATCCCTCAGGGAGCCCAGGGACAGCAATGCCCAACCTCAAGAAGCTCCCTGGCCTTAGATAAACTCACAAGATCCACCAATGCCCCAGCCCAGGTATTTTCCCCTGGGCAACCCATCGCCATTATCAGATAGTAAAGATCACCTACCACGGCCCAAGACCTGGGGTGTAGAGAGACAGCCAGACACAGTTGCTGTGCTCAAGGACTAGTCTGAACTTCAATATGTCAAGACACAGACCCTGTCAGGTACCTCTCAGTATCCACAGTGCCCAGCATGCATTGGCTCACGGAGTTGGTTGATGACTGAGTAAAAGAACTGGAGGCAATAGGGAAGAAAAGATACCATATGTATCTTACATCACAGGCAGAAAGCTGTAGGTGTCATGAAAGGGGAATGGAGTGCAGAGGAGATGTAGTGCACCAAGAAACAAGTTTCAAAAATTTCATGAAGGATGTGGTAGGGTCTAGGCTAAGCCTTGAAGGATGACCAGGTCTGAGACTAAGGTGGAGAGAGAGCATGAGCAGAAGAACAGGCTCAGTCACTAATTATTTAACAAACGTCCACTCTGTGTATATTAGGTGCCAGGTGCTGTGAGAGAAATAGAAAGCTGTCCACCCAGAATTTACAATCCCAGATAAGAAAGAGGCAGGAGGGAGTGTGTGTGTATGTGTGTGTGTGTGGGTGTGGGTGTGTGTGCGCGCGCATGCGTGTGCATGTGTGTGTGTGTTGGGGTAGGCTGGGGGAGATGAGGAGTTCTGGAGGAGACTTTCAGAGTTGTTAGACTGGATCCACAACATTGAGGGATCTGAAATTTCAGATCACATCAGGCATTTCCTCTCTACCACATATAAAAAGTGTTAGATGTGGAAGGAAAGAGCACGAGTGCTTACTGAGCTCCTGTTACACACCAGTGGAAAGTGCTTTACCTACAGTATTATTTCTTAATCTTGTAAACCACTTTGAAGTAGGTCTGTGTATCCCCATTTTACAAATGAGGCTGCCAAGTTTAAGGAACTGGTTAGTGGTGTAATCTTTGTGCCTCAAAAGTCCTTGATTTTTTTATACTAATCCATGCTTACCAGACAGCATGTTCATTCTGTACCCTCCCCTTGTGCACTGGTTGATTGGGAGCTTGGATGGGGGCAGTGTGTGTGTGTGTACGTGTGCCCTTGCTTGCGTGTGTGTGTGTGTTCGTGCACGTGCATGAATGTGTGAGTCTGCTCACGTTTGCCTGCATACAAGGACCAACTGTGGGCTAAGGGAGATTCTGATTACTTCCGTCCAATTTATGCTTTGTTCATCCTTGCTGTCTCCTTGTGATTAGAATTAATTGTCGCTGATTACACTGTGTAAAGGGAAAGGATGGCCATCAGCAGTTCTGCTTGGGGGATTAAAAACATTGTAATGCAAAACAAAACTCATTCCTTAGGACTTGCTTTAAGAAATTCTTTCTGTTGGAGAAAGATGAGGCATTCTGTGGCCGAAATCAATATTCTGTGACCCTCTGCAGGCAGAAGGACAGTCTGCTTCTGTTCTGGTCAGCAGTAAAGATAAAAGGAAGTGAGGTAATATGTTTACTTGGAAAATTGGTTGTGTACAAAAACTGTCCATGTGATTTTGCAAATCTCTTCCTCATCTGTAAAATTATGAGGTTTGATGAGATAAATTCCAAAGTCTTGTATTAGCCAAACTTTCTTTAGTTCCAAGTGACAGAAAATCCAACTCAAACTGACTCAAGTAAAAAGAGCAATTAATTAGTTCACAAATCTTTAAAATCCAAAGGAATATGGGTTTCAAGCATGCCTGGATCAAGAGACTCAAGTGGTGTCCTCAGGACTCGGTCTCAAGCTGCTTCCTGAGCGTTGGCTCCATTCTCCAACAGGCTTCTTTCCCCCCATGGAAGCAGAGTGGCTGCCAGCAGCTCCTGGTGGATGTCCCATCCTTTAAGCATTAAGGGTGATTCCCCCCTTACAAATCCCAGGATTGAGTCTCAATGGGCATATATCATACCTGACTAATCACTATGGCAAGAGGAATTCAGTGCTCTGATTGGCCAGGATAGGGTTGACTGTATCACCACTGAGTCTGGGTGGGGTCGGCTCTTGCTGAGCCACAGGGACTGAGATTTGGGGGTTCAATATGGAAAAATGGGGACTGGATTAACAGGAAAGCAAAACAGGACAGATGTCCACAATTGGTACCCTCCTGCTCAGATATTTTATGATCCTCTAACCACTGGTGCACTGTCAAGTTCACCCTAAAAAAGATGAAGGTTGGTAAAGTTCACCAAGTGCTTGAAGTCAGGTGTGCTTACAGGAAAAAGAGAGGACAAAGTATTTTGAGCATCTACTGTGTATGAGGATCCATACTGGGTGCTTTCATGTCCATTATGTGCTTCAGTCTTCAAAATACTCTACTTAGTACCTATTTCATTCCCACTTTACAGATCAGGAAATTGAGAATTAGTGGGTAAACCACTCACCTAAGCTTATTTACTTATTTATTTGCTTACTTATTCTTCCCACAGATACTCTTCAGTGGAGTTGTGTTAGGCTGTGGAGAGCAAGGATGGGGAAGATGCTGGCTTTGCCCTCCAGGAGCTCACAATCTAATGGGAACAAGGGAGGCAAAGAGTAGTAGAGATTATAGTACAATGGATTCAGTCCCGGTCTGACAGAGGCCAGCTCAGGTCTGGTGGCTCCCAGGCCATGGCCCTTCTTGTCCCCTCCAGGCACAGGTCCAGGTTCCCTGCTCTGCCTCGGTGGGACACTGTTCCAAGAGTCTGGTTCCAGAGGGGCGTGTGTCCTTGGAAGCCCAGTAGTACTCAGCTGGCTTCACCCTCTAATTAAACCAACTAGCTGTCAAAGGAGCCTGGCCCTTTATACACCAGGGTCACCTCCATGGGACTAGAGGGTCGTCATATCCTCCATAAAATGTTTTCATCTCTGCCTCCAGGCAAGAAAACCATCTTTGCCCTTACACTGGCTCCTCAGAAACGCCTAGTACATGGTGATATTCAGGGCCTCCTCGTTAATCAGACAGCCCTCTGCCAGGAGTCCTAGTTCTGGGCTTTTCCTCCACTCCTACAAGTGACAGAGGAAGAACAGGAGCTTGTGGCATTTGCTTTCAGCCCTCCTCCCACCAACTCCACACCTCAGCATTTCTCTTCTCACAACCACATTCTCCCTCGGTCACCAGGAAGTGACCTGCACGTCTCTCAGGGGAGTCCTGCAACTGCCTTGGCCAGAAGAAGGAGGGGCCAGATGTCCCTCCAAATTCCTACCATTAGCAGCAAAATAGTAGCCAAACACCAAATGTGTCATTCACTCTCCTACGCACGGGGGAAGTTATGGTGAACAAAGCAGACATAATTTTTGCAATCATGGAACTTGGTAGTCTAACAGAAGAGACAGATATATATCAAAAATTGCATATACACATGAGAGGACTTGAAGGAATGCCAGGAGGGTAGGGGATGGCAGGCGCTGACTTGGCCAGGAGGTCAGGAGGAAGTAGCAGCTGAGCTGGGGACCGAAGAATCAGTAGGAGTTACCCAGAGGCAGTGGGGGGGGGGGGGGGGGCTCTGCCACACAGGGGGCCTGAAGCAGCACGTACCTGGTTTAAGATGTCCTGTTTGCCCAACGGATAAATGAGAGCACGGAATATAATATGACTTGTTGTCTTATTGTTGCTAAAATGGGGCAGGATTGAACAAAGACGAGGAACAGCCATGTTTTATGACCTGACACTGAGCAGATCATGATTAGTGTTTGTCAGAGAGAAGGAGACAGGCAGGCAGACAGGCCAGCTGGCCCATCGGAGGCGTGGGAGAGTGAGGATGGAAAAGAAAAGTGCCTGAGACAATATATTCTATCCTAAAAATTGGATAAGTGTGTTTAGTCTCATGGGGAGTTTAAACCCAGTTTCTTACCCATCCTGTGAGTGGGATCACCTCAGCTTTGCCTGACAAGACACCAAGATGTCCCTCAAAGAGTGTTAGATTCAAGGACATGCAAATAACTAGACATTATGACAGTTTCCCTATAGGGATCATAGGGCTCACTTGGCACAGCTGTGCAGCAAAATACAATCAGGCAACTCTACCAAGAGGAATAGTGTCTTAGAAGATACCCTAGGGCACACGGAGCCCCTGGAGTCTAGGGGCCTTATTCAGACTTCATTTCTAGGGCCAGTGGTGATAACCTTCACTGGGTTCCCAAGACAGGAGCCTGGTATTCTGTCTTTGATGCTTTTCCTAGTCTAGCTACCTGGTCTAGCTACCTAGACTAGACTACCTAGTCTAGTCTGCTGGCACCCCACACTCATCCCCCAAGTCACACTAGTTTGACGTGACCAATACCTCTAACTTTATCCCTTCCTCCTTACTTCATCATTAGTACCCTAGCTCAGACCCTCACCATTGTCCCTCTACTAGAACTGTTCTCCCGTCTCCAGTCCTGGTCCCTTCTAAACCATCCTCCACAGGGGTCACAAGGAAGACCATCTGGAAGCCAAATCTGATGTTCGTTCCTCCACACCCTCAAAACCCTTCCCTGGCTCCTAATCACCTTCAGCATAAAGCCCGTGCTCATACGTCACAGAAGGCGCTCATGACTTGTCTGTGGGTATTTCTCTTGCTTCCTGCATCTTGTGCAAGGTATTCCAGCCATGCCAAACGTTTTAGAGTCTTTGAAGGGATCATCATGCCTCAGCGTGCTTGCACATGCCCCTGCCTTGATTCAGGGATCCCTTCCCAAGCCATCATCCCCTCTTTACCTGGCCAATTCCTACTTCTCTGTCAAGTCCCCCAGATTTCAACCTCATTCTTCATTTGTTTGTTTGGCAACTATTTTCCCTACCGTGATGTGAGCTCCAGAAGAACAGTGACTTGTTTTGTGCACAGTTGTATCTCAGCATCTAGAAAAGTACCTGGTACATAGTAGATTCTCAATTACTTGTTAAGCAAATTATTTAATGAAGGCTCATCTCAAATATAAGATAACTCCCACCACCAGTGATTCAGCACAGGTGTTTCCTTCTCTGAGAAGTCCTCCAAAGTCCCTCCAATGTTAAATCTTAACTATGCCCCCACTTCCCTTACTTCCCTCTGTCATAGTAGCCGTTGCTTTGCATTTTTATTGCAGTTTTTATTTACATGTGTTCTCTAAGGGTTGCTCAAGGGCAGGGATTAACTTCTTATCTCTGAATCCACAGCAACTAGCCCAGAGCCTTACACAGCAGATAATAAATAGTGAATAAATTCATTTTAAGACATTTAAAGGAATAAATAATTATAGCATAACAATAATTTTAAAATGCTTCAGGACTTGGAGCTGGACAGAACTGAACTTAAGTCCTAACCTCCGATTGCTAGCTAAGTGATGTCAGACAAGTGGCTTCCCTGAACTTCAATTTTCTAACCCGTGACATGGAGATAATAAAATCTACCTTGCTTGTGCATAATAAATGAAACTAACACAGTTCCTGGAAGATAGTAAATGGTCATGAACATGAATTCCATCCCCTGAGTTTCAAGTTCAAGACAATAGTTGAAAAGAAAATAATACAAGGGCAGGAAAGAAAATGCTAAAATATTAGAGCCACCCTGAAGATTGGAATTTAAGCCCAATATCATACTCTTCCTCAGGATGGGATCATTTTATATTTTGCTTGAGATAGAACAAGAAAATGAGGATTAAATGTAAATGAGGTGGCCAAGAATAAGGTATTATAATGGGGTTTCACTGTAGTGACGGCCATCTCTCGGTGAAAGTGTGACGGAAGCCTGGTTCCTTCTAATTCTACCAATGGGGAGATTGGCCTGGGAGGGGGTCAGTGACCTGTCCCAGATCATAGAGTAGTTTGGTGAAAGCTGATGCTCAAATGTGGGTCTCCTGACTCACAGGATATTGCTCATTCTATTAACCCATAAAAGTGCTTTGGTTCCAGGCCCACGCAGGAGTGAAGACACAAGGAACAAGGGAGTGGGGTTCTTTCAAAGATCAGTGACCCCATATCCTGCATATCCTGTCCCTGTAGCAAACCCTTAGTGGGTCTCTGAAATTCTAAGCCAGTTTCAATTATTACTTTGCTTTTCAGTCAAAAGCCTGGGCCCCGGTTCTTAGCCACAGAATGGCCTGATCAGTGAGCTTTGTATTCATCTGCTAAGGATCATTTGCTGAACTGCTCTTTTGACCCCCGCCACCAGACTCTTTGTTGCTCTCTCAGTTAAGGCAGACACAACTTGGGATATATTCTACATACTGTTCATTCCATTCCAAATCTAGCTTGATTTCACTGCACAGCACCACTAAATTCTCACTGCTCCCCAGAAGGGTCAGGATACAAAAAACAAATGAGTTAGAAAATGAGAAGGAATATTTCCTGGAAGATGATGGTAAACTCAGGTATCTCCATCCACAGACCTACAGCAAATTTTTAACATTTTGGAAAATGCAGATTTCCTTGAAAATAATAGAGAATTATGAATATTCTCCCCAGAAGAATTCACATACACACATACAATTTTGCCTGTATTATCCGAGGACCCAGAAACCCCCTAGTGGCCCCAGGCAGGAACTTCTGATGTACAGGCTCATGAAACATCAGAGCTGAAAGGTTGTAAAACATCAGCAAGTCACCCCCTCTCCCAAAGTCATGGATTGGATAACTGACACCTCACAGGGGCTTGCCCCATCCCATGCAAGGCCATGCAGGCCCCCAGAACAGAGCTGGGGCCGGAGGCCAGGGTCCATCAGCACCTCCCCCTTATTGCACCTCTCTTCCTCCTCCTCTTCTCTCCCCACCCACTACAAGATGCTGCTGCACAAACATTTACTTTGGTCTTTCATCTTGTTTTTGTGCAATAAAAGTCTCTGAAAGTATCTGTGACCATCAATCAGAGAAGCAGAGCCTCCTCTCAGGCTGAGCCACAACCAGGTCCCAATGACTGCTGAGCAGGATCCAGCTGGGCAAGCAGAGCAGAGTTTGAGAGCTCATCTCTGGAGCTGTGGTCAGTGTCAGTGGAGAAAGGCAGGCACTGCTGGGAACGTGCTGATGCCTGGAGTGGAAGAGGAGGGCAAGTAAGGGAGCCACAAAGCGGGGGTAGCACGGGAGCTGGAAGGAGAGATTGTCACCCCTCTTGAGTGAGAAGTGGGGCTGGGATAGACAGATGGGCTATAAATACCAGCAGGCCAGGGCAGGTAGGGAAGAGAGAGGCTTCTTAGAAGGTCACTCTTTCTGCCTGAGTGATGGGCTTAAATGACCGTTCTATGAAGTTACTAAGCTGGGGAGGGCTGGTTCCTCTCCCCTTCCCCTGTCTCCCAGGATCCATTCAGGGATTACTTCTTCCAGGTAGGGAAGCTGACACCCCTTCCTGTCCCATTCTTGCCCACCTCTCAAGCTCCTGCCCACGTCCACCTCTCCCGGTTCACCTGCTGCACCTCTTCCAGAGGCAGTGCCTCCCCTAGACCAGTGGCTCTCACCCACGGGTGAATTCGCACCACCCACCTCCCTGCCCCAGGGAATGTTTGGCATGTCTGAAGACATTTTTCGTTGTCATGCAGGTTGGGGAGGTCAGCTGGCATCCAGCGGGAGAGACCAGGGGTGCTCTTGAACACCCTATAATGCATAGGACAGCTCCTTACAACAGACTCTTCCAGCCCAAAATGTCAGTAGTGCCTGGACTCTCAGCAGCCTGAGAGCAGGAGCATCTCTATTTCGTTTACTCTATATACCTGTGTACTGTATATACTTGTTCCATGTCTCAACACATAGGAAGCACCTGATGAGTAGCTAATGAATGAATAAATGAGTAACAAATAATGAAGGACAACAACCTGCCTAAATTATTCTGAAATCCAAAAGTTCCCCAAGGCCATATCATCCAAACCAGTCATATTATAACTGAGGTCAAATCTCCATCTGTTCTAGCCCAGCCAGCCTCTAGCCTGATTTTTCTTCCAAATACCCCATCAGAGAGGCAGGCATCAGCCTCATGCCTGAGAAGGCTGTCCCTTGTCTGCATGACCAGAAAGGCTATCCCCTGTGCCAGGGAAACACATCTCTTATGGTAGAGCAGAGAGAGTGAGGATTAGAACTAGACATCATCTAGGTCAACCTCCAGCCAACCTCAGAGGAGAAGACACTGAGGCACACAGTGTGGAAGACAACATCTTATCTGTGAACATCCAGGAAACAGAATTTTCAGAATATTTCCTCATCTCTCTCTCTCTCTCTCTCTCTCTCTCTCTCTCTCTCTCTCTCTCTCTCTGTCCCTCTTTTTCTCCCTTATCTTGTTTTTTAGTTTTGTTGTTTGTTTTCTCCCTGCCCTGTTTATAGGCCTAATGTATGTTAAATGGCTCTGGAAACAGACTTGAACGTGACACGCCCTTGTCCTTGAAGAGCTCACACTTGTTTGGAAATGGCAGGTTCATAAATAATAATGATAATAAAAAGAATTTCTCCATGTCAGCATCGTACTGGGTGCTCTGCGTGTGTAATTTCTAATCTACCCAGTAGTCCTGTGAGGTAAGTAGCATTGTTCATTTCAGAGATGAGAAAACGGAGGCGCTGGGAGGTTAAGTAGCCTGCGCTAAGTCACCCAGATAAACATGGAGAAGCCAAGGTTCAGGCCTCTGCCGTTTGGGCTCTAATCCCACATTCTGTATAGATGGGCAATGGGGTACAGTGTCTCTCCTCTAATGCCTGTTTCTTTGCTTTTTATCTTTTGTCTTTCTGTCTTATCTGCTGCTTTTCTCTCTCTCCTTCCCCGTTGTCTACATTTGTATCTCTCTCTCTCTCAATTTGATTCACTCCCTTTATCATTCGCTGCCTATTTTTTCTGTCTCTGCCCCTCACTCCATGTCTCTCCAGTTTTCAAGTTTGAGTCTCTCAGCCCCTCTGATGATCTTTCTCTCCTTTCTGCTCCAACCTAATCGGTTTCTCTTTGTACCTTCCTGTCTGTCTGCTTTTCTTTCTCTTTTGGTCTCTGCTTCTGCCAGTCTGTCTTTGTCTCTTCCTTCTTCCGGCTCGCTCACTCCCTCTCTCTCTTAATCAAAGGCCCCTTACCTCAGGGGTGCCTCAGGACTTGCCTGTGATTGGAGAGGACTCTGCAATTACATCTGCAGCCTCCACCCCACACTTCAGAGAAGGATTCATCTGTTTAGTCCTGCACCTGTCCGACTGTGGGAGGATGGGTGAGGGAGATGGAGACAAGAGATATTTCATTGTCACATTGTTCTTCTGGCTTTGCCTAGAGACTCCTAGACAGGTGCCTCTTAATATTCCAGCAGTGCTGTCAGCCTTGCCAAAGAGAAATCATTTTTCCTTGACCTACCCCTCTGCAGAATTAATCTTTCCCCTTTAATAATGATCATCTATTGCCAGCAGGGGTAGCAGTGTGAGCAGAAAAAAGAATTCTAGGTGGGGGTTTCCAAACGGAGCAGGTAGGCGTTAAGTTTTTTCTTATTTCCAGGCAGGATGACTGCAAGGAAAGATCTTCATGAGGACAGGGACTGTGTTTTTCTAATCACTGTATCCCAGCTCCTAGAACAGCATCTAGCATGTTGAAGACACTTAATAAATACATAAATGAATGAATGAATGGGCTTCAGTCCCCCTTGTGCCAATAGTTGATGTGCCTCATTGGACAAGTCCTTCCAATTTCTCATCTGCAGCATAGGGGTTACCATCAGTTGTGCTCACAGTGCACAGTGTGGGGAAAGAGGAAGAGATATAGTACCTGATGAGTGGGCTGGACCTTAGCTCCCTTCAGAGCAGGGCAGGCCAGGTGAGCTCACTGGTGGTTCTGGAAGAGCTGTAGGTGTGAGAAATGTGGAGAAAGGAGGCCACAGGGCAGGCAGGAGGATGTGGGTGAGATGTATTCCCTCTGGGTCTGCTCTGGGAGCAATGGGGAGGACCTTCAATCAGGAAACTGCCATGTGCCAGGAGTTGTCCCTGCCTCCCATCAGAGACCCTGCAACCCATCCGTGAGGTTGACTGTAGCCCCCAGTCATGGGGCTGGGCTGGACTTAGCAAGAGGCCAGTTATAAAAGACTGGTCAGGGCTCGTGTTAGAGGAGGAGGATCAACTCATCCTTGGTGCTGGCCAGCTCTATCACCTCCTCCAAGCACACTTGAACCCCACCTTTTCACTGAGGACTCCTCTGACCATTCGACTTAATGCTGCTCCCCACCCCAGCACTCCCCTCTCCCTGCTTTTATCTTTACTTTGTAGCACTTACCACTTTCTGGCATTATCAGTAATATACAGAAGTATTACATTGACAGTTGTCTCCCATAGCTAGAATATAAGCTCAGTGGAGACAGAGATCTTTGTCAGGTTTTTTTGCTGTGTATCCCAAATGCCTAAAGTAACTTGGCACATAGTAGGTTCTCAGTAAATATTTGTTGAATGAAAGACTGGGGATGGGATTTTTCATAAGCTTATTATATTGAATCCTTTGCTTGAATATACCCTGGTACCTCTGGAAAGGACAGGAGAGACGATACATTTTACCACAGAGTAGTTAGGCCCAGAGAAGGGAAATGGCCACAGTCACATGGCAAGTTACTGATTGAACACAGGTTGGTCTCTTGATTCCCATTTGTATGCTGAAGATGGGTATTCTGTGCAAGCAGGGAGCAAGAGGGTGAGAGCTGAGAAGTGTGACATACACGTTCAGTCAGCAGGAGTTATGGCCTGAATGATCCCAAAGAGCTGAAGAAACATTTCCACTGCCTGATTTTTTTATTTCTGATTGAGGATCTGGATGTTTAACATCTCATAAGCATCTCAAACTCAACAGAACTCTTAATCTCTCCCTGAGCCTGCCACATGTCCCCCAGTCTTCTGCATCCCAGATCATGGCACCCCACACACCCAGCTGCTGAAGCTTAATGCACAAGAGTCACCCTTCATTCCTTCCTGTCCTTCAGGCCCGCCCCCAACCTGCCACTGGATCCTGCCAGTTCTTTCCTGGAAAACGTCTTCCCATCTCTGCCTCTGTCCTGGTGCAGAACCCCCTTGTCTTTCCCAGAAACGGTTGCACGAGTCCCCTGGCTGATCTGCCTGCTTCTGTGCTTGCTTGCATATTTTTAGCACAGCAGTGACCTTTTAAAATTATAAATCAGACCATTTCATTTTCTGCTTAAAATTCTTCAGTAGCTTCCATTCTCACTTAGAAAATCCAGACTCCATAAGGTGACCTGGAATAAGGCTCCCAGTGATTTAGCCCTTGCCTGTCTCTGCACACTAGCCCCTTTCAGTCCCTCTCTCCCACCCAGAGACCCTTCCCCACGTCCTTCTTTCATAGACGTGGCTATGCCCATTTCCATGTCCTGTACTCAGAGAGGCCTGCCTACACCCCTATCTAAAGCAGCCCCCCCTGTCGCCCCCACTTACAGACCCTGTGCATTTTCACCATGGCACTAGCATAATTATGCATTTATAGGTTTTTAGTTACTTTATGATCTGTCTCCACTTTAAGTCTTATGAACCATTGTTTTGGTTGTTTTTTCTTTTATTTTTATTGATTTGTCTTTACCACAGTATATCCTGAGGCTTCCAGACAGCCTAAACATAGTAGATGAACAATAAATATATATTGAGTAAACAAATGATAGATACAACCATAGATATTCATTGGGTTTTACTGCCTGCAGAATAGAAGTTTGAATTCCTTAATTTGGCATTCAAAGCCTTCAGCTGTCTTCAGCCTACTACTGCAGCCTCACCTTTCACTCTACACTGCAGTTACCTAGGCTTTGGGCTCTTCTCTGTCCTATTTGTGGGCCAGGATCACATGCCCTGGCCACACTCTGTGCTTCCACTGGTGCTCATCTCTCTTCCTCCCACTTTTGATTCACCTTTGTCCTTCAAATCTTTGTTAAACACCCACTTTCATGAAGCCTTTCAAAATTCCTCCATTTGGAATTAAATCTCCTTACACATGTCCAAAGAATTTAGTATTTGAATTTATGGCCGCACTCCAGAAAGGAAAAATCATACGCATGGAGTCAAAAGACACTCAGGTGCATATGCTCCATCACTTTCAGGCCGTGGGACTCCAGGTCAATTATGCAAATTCCTTTTTTCAGTTTCTGCTTCTGTAAAATGTGTGTGGAATGGTGCTTTGGCCTTGCAGGCTTGTGGTGGGGATGGGTGGTGGTAACTGCACTATGCAGGGCACAGGGCAAGCTCTCAGAAGAACAGGAGCTGCTTTAGTGAAGGCGACAGTGCAGCAGACGGGGGATGTAGTTAGTTGGGACATGGCAGTTTCCTCCTCTAGGCTGTGAACTGTATTCGTCTAACTCCTCTTTATCTAACCTCAGTCCCTGTCACTCTTCATGGCAGTATACACACAGAAGGAGCCTAACAAATGTTGGAATGGGCAGTAAATGTCCAAACCCTCATTGCCTGTTGAAGGGCCCCATGAAGTACTGGAGCTACTGACACCCATCCTTTAGTTCTGAACAGCTCTGGGTAGAAGCCACAAATGAGTCTGAGTTTCAGACAACCCCAGCCAAGGCCTCTGCTACTCTGATGGGAGGGTCCTGACCCCACATGCCATCTGTTCCTGCCCTCCACGAGAAACAGACCGGTGAGTGACATAAGAATCAGAAGAGGGTGACATTTTCAATTTACTGGCCATTCTGAGATTTTTGTTGGTAATAAAGAGATGGGAGTTTTCATCCCAAATTTTATCTCTTAATTCTGAAATATACTGGAAACAGTTCCAGCCAAGAGAGTTATTGCCTTCTCCTTGCCTGGATCTTAAATCTGTGTTCCAAGACAGCTTGTTTTAATTGAAAATGTTCAATCAATCTCTCCTCTCCTCCCACCCACATCCCATTTCTTGACTCAAACAGGGCCACTGTAGTAAATAATCTGGCATGAGGCTCTCAGGGTTTGAGGAATATGTAATATGGTTGGAGAGGGAAAGTGAAAGAGTGTCATCCCAGGCAACTCCCACCTTTAAAAAATTGTCTTTTAAACAGAGCTTGTCTAAAATGATCAACACCTCACAGGAGGACATTTTACTGGAACAGCTCACCTCCTTTCCTTGTACAGCTCATATGTGCTGATTAGTAAGGGTGTCTTCTAAGGTTGCCTCTGGGCTACCTGTTTGTGCAGGCTTCGTGCTCCCCCATCCATCCACTTCTTTGGCCAGCACCCATGTGTTCGTCACATGCTTCATCACAACAGTCCTGTGAGGCAGGCAGCATTCTTCATATATTGCGATAAGGCAACCATAGCCCAGGGAGTCAGAATCACTTATGCAAGGTCACACAATATTCCAGTTTTTCCCTCTACATAACAAATCTCCCCTAAACTTAGTATTTAAAACAATAGCTATTCGGCCATGTTTTCTGTGGGTCAGAAATTTGGGAAGGGCTCAGCTGAGTGGTTCTAACTGCACGAGCATTTGGTGCATTTGATCTTAGCCTCTTCATGGAGTCTCAGGGCCGCTCGCTGCAGCCCCTCCAGGGGCTTGCTGGGCTTCTTCAGAGCAGGTGGCCTCAGAGCCATCAGACTGTGTGCTGGAGGCTCAGGCCCCAGCTGGAGCATTCCAGCAAGCAGGTGCAAGTTACATCACCTTCTCTGACATTACCTCAGAAGTCCCACAGTGTCACTTCTGCCATTTTTTTTTTTTTTGGTAAAAAGTGAGTCACAAACCCAGCCACATTCAAAGAGAGGGGATATAGACCACGCCTCCCAGTGGAAGAAGTGTCAAGGTCATATCATAGAATGACATGTGAGATGGTAAATATTGCAGACATCGTTGGAAAATACAAGCTGCCATCCATAGCATGTGGCAGAGCCAAGGCTTGGATTAGATACATCTGATTCCAACACTTACGTTCCAGCATTTCAGCCCGGCCCCAAGGACCTCCCCTTTCCTCTGGGACCCTGTAGCTCTCCATGTGAGCACACGCAATGACCTGAGCCTGGCTAGGTCAAAGCAGCCAGGTGCCTCTGCCTGCCCTGGGAGTGAGAACGCCTCCAGGGTCTGCTGGTTAGCAAGGCCATGCCCAGTGCCAGCTTGTGAACTTTTTAAAGAGGGTGACAGAGGAGGTCAGTCACATCCCCAGAAAGTAAGCAGGTGGCAGCCCCAGAGCACAGCAAGCCTGTGGTGCATCTTACTGTCTTATACAACTCATCTGGTTTTTCTCCTTATCCCACCAGGCACTGGCCTGGGATGACTCGGCCCTTGACAGGAAAGGTGCCTTCAAGTTGGGAAATGGCCCAGGATGGTGGAAAGCTCATGATTCTGGAGTCAGACATTCCTGAATTGGAGGCCTGACTGTACCATTGCCAGTTATGTAGACTTGGACAAGTTTGTTAAACTCCCAGAGCAAAAGGGAGATAAAAATGCCTTCCTCACTGGGCTGTTTAAAGTGCATATGTAAGCCAAGTACCAGTGAAGAGCCAGGCATATAGAAGGTGCTCCATAAATGGTAGTTTTCATGGTCCGGGCCATGTCTAACCCCAGCTTGGGGACAGCTTGGGGAAGAAAGTGGCGAGAACTCAGCTGACTGTTCTGCAAACACTAGTCCAGTTCCATGACTCTGGATGGAGTGGTGCTGAGACTTGTCAAGTGAAGTTACAATTAAACTGAGGTGTGTGGAGGCTCAGAAGGAGTTGGCCCTGTAAGGCCTGTGGAGGGAGTGAGAGTGGTCCGGGCAGGTGGCATGGTGTGAGCAAAGCCCTGGAGGCAAACGACGTTCAGTATCACTGGAGTGTGAAGGGCAAAGGGAGTAGACAGTAGGCGGCACCGAGCACAAAGCTGAGAAGATAATCTGAGACCCAACCACGAAGGACCTTGTAAATCAAGTTCCAAAAGTTGAACTTTAAAAACAACTGGAAGCCACTGAAGAAGGGTTTTATTCAGTTGGGTGATGTGGCCAGATCTGCATTTTAAAACAACCCTCCTAGCTATGTTGTAGAAAATGACATAGAGACAGGAAATCCTGTGGCAGGGAAGCCCGTTGGGTCAGGATTAGAGTAATCCAGGGGGAAGATGGTGCTGGCCTTTTCTAGGGGACAACAGGGTGGTACTGGAGAAAAGTGAACAAACTCATGAGATAGAAGGTCCAATGAATAAAAGTCGGTGACAGTTCAAATGTCCCAAGCTGAGGGATATGAGATAAGAGAGAAGTGTTTTGAATGAAGTCAGTTCAGAAGCCATGGCAGTATGGGGCAAGGGCATCAAGCACAGCCCCAGGGAGAGGAGTGTCATGGAAGGCTTTAGTAAAGAGGTGTCACCTAACTGGAGAATTGATAAATAAAAATAAGCCAAGGGAAAGTGGGGAAGTATTTCAGGAAGAGGAAACAGCTTTTGTGAGGCGCAGGATGTGAGAGAGAATGCACAGAGCAGGTACTCTGTGTTATTAAGATGATTGTTGTACTAATTCATACTAAAGTGTTAATGGTCAATATGGAATTGGTCCTTTCCCCTTCCCAGGGAGTTTGTACTTTAACAGGTCATGTATCCTTACCCTAAGGATTCACTTTTGGTTGATTTCAGGGTGGAGAACATACTGTTCAGGGTAAGAGGTTTTACCACTGTCCCCAAGGTTACCAAAGTGGATGACTGATCCCTTAGGGTCTCATAGTTCCTAGTCTATATACAACAAAAGTCTCTTGCCCTTGGTAAGGGCGGGGAAAAAGAAAGGGGGCATTACGATTAGCATGTATAATGTGGGGGGGCCATGGGGAGGGCTGTGCAACACAGAGAAGACAAGTAGTGATTCTACAGCATCTTACTACGCTGATGGACAGTGACTGTGAAGGGGTATGTCGGGGGGGACTTGGTGAAGGGGGGAGCCTAGTAAACATAATGTTCTTCATGTAATTGTAGATTAATGATAACAACAACAACAAAAAAGTCTCATGCCCTTGGGTCTTGCTTATCTGCCTTCATCATGAGCCCCTGAAGCCAGACCATGGGAGCCCAGTGATCCCCAAAGGTATGCAGTATACTGTAAAAGTTACGAACACAGGTTTTGGGGTAAGACTACCTAGACCCATATCCTAGCTTCTTCCCTTCCCAGTTCTGTGACCTTGGGAAAATGATTTAACTTCTCTGCCCCTCAGTTTCCTCGTCTGTAAAGTGAGGAAAATAACAGTATCTGACATTTATGGTTTTTTTAAAAATAAAAAACAAAACAGTACATACAAAATCTTAGAACAGTTCATGACACTACTGCTTTTATTACTGTTCTCATTTTAATTACTAGTCCTCTTTTCACTTTGTCTCAATCTCTTTTCAAAGTTGCTCCTTAACACACACCCTTGCAGATATGAAGCTGGGAAGGAATGTAGCAAGAACGTTTTTGGATTATTATCGGCTGAACCCCCTGGTTGAGAAAGTGGCAGTACCCATGCTGAGGCTGCGGTAAGTGGCAGCGCAGAGCAGTGTGGGCTTGAGTCCTGCTCAGCTGGTTCACGTTCAGGCGCAACTTCCCTTAGCCTCTCTCTGGTCCTCATTTTGTTCTCTGTGGCATGGGAAAGATAACCCAGCCCTGCCACAGAGTGTATGGGGCAGAAGAGCTTAAGAGAATATTTCCTAGTTTAAAGTATCATTCTAGGGTCAGACATTGAAGGGGTGGTCACATTTCTGGGTCTAACATGGGAATTCCCAGGGATGGGAGTTGCAGGGAGCCGAGTCCAGTCATTGTTCTTAGTCTGGGTATTTGCTGGCATATGCTACTTCATATGATATCTTATCTTCTAGGATTCCCGTATCAATAGGCTCATAAGGTCCCTGATCCTTCTATTTCCTCATTTGTAAAGTGGGGAAAGTGGCACTCCCTTAGAAGATTATTATGAGATGTGTGTTAAAGCACCCAGCACTGTGCAGGCATAGATCTACATATACATATATCTCCTTAGTATGTGATAGCCCCCTCCCCACAAGAACCAGAGGTTCAGGGCTGAGGAGAGCACACCCCTTGAGAAGTTGCACCTCAGGTCCTCTGGAGGTCATCTGCCTGGGCCAGTGAGGAGAGAAGATCAGGAGATGAGTAACCCTCCTGAGGCCTGCACCACAGCCCAAAGCGCTGGGTGTTGCTATGCCTCCTGGGGGTGAGCCCAGTGAGCATTTGGACAGTACATCTGGAATGTGCTGTCCCTGTCCTACCTCTTGGCCTCATTTCCCTCTCCCCTCGAGATCCAGCCTCCTTGAAGGACATGAGAATGCTCAACTTACTGTTCCTGATAAGCCAGTATTCCCACTGACCTTGCCCATGACCTTGCCTATATGCTTTGCTCCCTCAGGGCCTTTGCACTGATGCACCTTCCTCCCTAACCTGTTACCAACAACAATATTAATCACTGTTTTTAGTGCAAAGTACTTTTTGTGCATGATCTTGTTTAGTCCTCGTAATATTATATTCCCTGTATTACAGATCAGGAAAAGGAAGCTCTGAAAGGTAAAGAGAATTGCCCGAGCCCAAAGACATTTTGGCAGAGGGAGGATCTGATCCTAAACTTTCATGATTCCAAAACTAGACTGAAGTCTAGTTAAGCTCTATGGAAAGTGGGAAACCTTTTTCGCTATCAGTGTGGGTTTCTCAGGCTTGTGCTATCTGTAGGATATTAAGCAAGTTTCTTGGCCTCTTGAAACCTTTCTCTACATACCTATAAAGTGGGAGTAATAACAGCAACCTCTAAAGATAGTTTTAAAGATTAAATAGAAGCTTGGTACCATGCCTGTTAGCCAGTGGGTGCTCAATAAATGTTTCCATCTCCTCTGGTTTCTGTATTGCAGTCCCAGGTTTCCAACCAGCTCATGATGGCCTAGGGCAAGTCCTTGGACCTCTCTGGTTGGACTGGAAGACCTGGCAGGGCCCATGTCCCACCATGCTGTGAGGTCACATCCCTGAGCCCCAGCTCCACGCAGAGTCTGCATGACAATGTGCTCTGGATCAGACTCTGTCTCAGATTGTTCACCAGTCATCTGGGGTCTTTGTGCCCCGCCATCCTGGTGGATTAGCAACTCCTTGAGAAGGATCATGTCTCTTTCTTCTCTGGGCTCCCACAGTGCCTAAAAGTATTGAGCAGGCATATATACAAACGCTCATTCATTCACTCACTTAGAAAAAACAATACTTTATGCCAAGCCCCCGAGGGAAGGGAGGTGCCTGAATAAGTAAATGGTCAAGGCCTGACTCTCACTTTGAGGAGCTGTGCTCCAGAGAAAAGTGCTCATTTCATTCTTAGAAATCATTCTTGATTGGTTAAAGAGCTTAAAAAAAATTTTTTTTTTTCCACATCTTCTTTATCCATTCATCCACTGATGGACACTGAGGTTGCTTCCATTTCCTGGCTATTGTAAATAGTGCTGCGATAAACATAGCGGTGCATCTGTCTTTTTCAAACTGGGCTGCTGCATCCTTAGGGTAAATTCCTAGGAGTGGAATTCCTGGGTCAAATGGTATTTCTATTTTGAGTTTTTTGTTTGTTTGTTTTTTATTGAAGGGTAGTTGACAACAGTATTGCATTACATTAGTTTCAGGTGTACAACACAGTGATTCAACATTTATATACATGATAATTCTAGGTACCAGGTATCACCATACCAAATTGTTACAATATTTTGACTATATTGATCAAATAGTTGTTAACCACAATAAATTTCTGTATAGGGGGGTCAATACTCAATGCACAATCATTAATCCACCCCAAGCCTAATTTTCGTCAGTCTCCAATCTTCTGATGCATAATGAACAAATTCTTACATAGTGAATAAGTTACATGGTGAACAGTGCAAGGGCAGTCATCACAGAAACTTTCGGTTTTGTTCATGCATTATGAACTATACACAGTCAGTTCAAATATGAATATTCATTTGATTTTTAAACTTGATTTATATGTGGATACCACATTTCTCTATTATTATTATTTTTAATAAAATGCTGAAGTGGTAGGTAGATACGAGATAAAGGTAGAAAACAGAGTTTAGTGTTGTAAGAGAGCAAATGTAGATGATCAGGTGTGTGCCTGTAGACTATGTGTTAATCCGAGCTAGACGAGGGCAATAAACATCCATGTATGCAGAAGATTTCTCTCAGAACATGAGGGGGGAGGTTCTAAGCCTCACCTCTGCTGCTCCCCATTTTCTCACCAGATGGCCCCCTGCGACTGTGCCTGTCTTAGGTTGTTCCTCCCTTGAGGAATCTTACCCGTCTCTGGCTAACCAGTCATCTTCCGGGGCCATACAGGGAAATGTAAAGTTGGTAAGTGAGAGAGAAGCCTTATTGTTTGAAAAGGTTAGCTTTTTACTTCTTTGCATATTTATGCCCTGTGGCTTCTATGCCCAGCATTTGTCTTGAGGTATCTTTACCACTTGGAAGAATTATGATAC
Organism: Manis pentadactyla; assembly: GCF_030020395.1. Classification (NCBI taxonomy): domain Eukaryota; kingdom Metazoa; phylum Chordata; class Mammalia; order Pholidota; family Manidae; genus Manis; species Manis pentadactyla. Next base: position 38,313,512 of record NC_080022.1, on the reverse strand, counting down.
TCGGTAAATTTGATATGAGGCACGAATTCTATTTAAGGGTTGTAATTAGGAAGGAAGAAGAAAAGCTATAGAAGTAGCAGGCAGAAGAAAACATGGGGAGATTGATTATTTCTTTGACATATCTTCTTGTACAGTAACTTCAGCATGTATAGGTTTTAAACTACTAATTAAATTGTGCACACACATTAACATAATAGGAATATAGTTACCTAACCAAAGCATACCTGTAATTACCAGCCATCTCCAGTGAAACCAAGAAAACCAGTTAGGCACCTTAGGCATTTGTGAAAACTTATCTATGATATGGTGGATATTGTCCGACTGAACTTAAACAGTCTGAGAGAATTCAGATAAACTAGAACAACCCATTCCTGGGGACTGTTCATATCCCATATGTTCTTTTAACGATAAATAGTCTGTGGTTGTAAGATTTTGGAGTGCTACAATTTGCACTTCTCCTAATTCTTGGTTGAGTTCCAACAGTATAGATCCAGTCCAATTTTTGTTTTACTGTATGCACAGGCCAGCTTAGATATCTCCTTCATCATTCCCATGGCAAGTCCAGGAACTGGTGGGATGAGTGCATCTACACCTGTGACAGTGCGTGGATCTTTGTTGGAGTTTTTTTTTTTTTTTTGCTGATCATCTTCTGTCATGAGTCTTCCTGAGAGTGTAAAGAGCTTAAAAATTTAAAGCTTAATAAAACCCGAAAGAATCTTAGAACCTCATTTACAAGTTAATTTGGGGATTGTCTCTTTCAAGTCATCTGTCAGCCTGAATAAAATTATCCTGATTCTTTACTACTCTTTCCTGTATGTGGCCCTGTCAAGGAAATGGTGCTGGCCGTCAGGAAGACATAGCAATCATCTAGGCCCCTCTTCACAGTACAGATGAGGAAGTCGAAGCCCAGGGAGCAGATAGGATTGGTCACCAGGAACTAAAGCCCAGGCCCCAGGGTCTCCAGCCTGGTGCTCTCAACATCAGTTAGTGAGGAGTTCTTCAAGATGCAGGGGTGGGGCAGGGGTGGGGGCAGGACCCTGAAATTGGATCTGAAGAATGCAGGGAGCTCTCAGGTCTGTGATTTTAACTGTCCATGGGACCTCATTGCCCTGAGCTTTGGAGCCCTCCTGAGAAAAGAGATGGAGAGTTTATTCCTTAAAGTTCAGACCTTGAGGCAAATGTACCAACTTTTACATTAATAAAAACAAAATGAAGTCCCTCACCATTGCCATACCTCTGCCTTACCAAACTGTGGCTACTGCTTAACTCTCAACTGGTCAGCAACTCTTGAAAAATGATTTCCAGGAGGATACACAGCTCTGATTTGGGACCTGAATACTTCCCCTTTTTTGTATATTTTCTACCCAAGCATCAAATAACATAAGCAAAAGAGCAGTTCTGGTTTTACAGGAAAATCACATGTTTGATTCAATATTAATCTTAGTTTTTCTCTCATCTCTATGGCTAATTATAATATGTTAGTTTCCACCCGTGTGCTGGTGGGAACCTGTCAGAATCCCTGGGTGCCAGGCCACCCCTCAGAGACACCCTGGGGAGGGCCAGCAACACGGGCCTGAGAGCACAGCCTCAGAGACCCTGTGTTGATGACCAAAGCCGAGACCCCATACTTACCTGGACAACAATGACAATCACAGGGCTAAAGCTTGAAATACACCATCAGGGTGGATAAAAATTAGACAGGAAAAACAAACAGGCCAGGTGAGCCTCTGTAGGGAGACAAAGCATGAACTTAAAGGGTGGTCTGGTAGCTAAGTGTGAGATGGGCTCAGGCTCGGCAACAGACCAGGAGGGCTGGCTTCATAGTGGGGTTTTGATGTATGCATGGGGTTGGGGAGGGATTCATCAGCTATACAACATACTGGAGTCTACCATGTGCAGGCCCTGCACTGGTGCTGGGGGACCATGGATAGCCCCTCATCATCAGGGGCCCAGATTTACAGAGAAGAAGGGCATGTACTAATGCAAAGATAACAACACTGAACAATGTATAAAAGTGCTCAGCTATTTATGAAATTACACCCTCTCTCAATAACTTTCCATGGCTCCCCATTATCATCAGGATAATATTCCCATTCCTCTTCTTGCTATTCAAAGCCATGGCCTACATTTCAAATTTCACTTACAGATTCCTAACATACCCCTTCCCCTTCTGAGCACCTTCTCCACCCCACATGCTTTCTACCACTTTATGCCCCATGCTTTAGCCCAAACAAGTCAGCTGCTTTCATGCTTCCCTATCTTTGTTCATCCTTGACCCTCTCGCTGCAATGTTCTCCCTTTTTGTCTCCAAATGGTGAACTCCTACCTACCTTTCAAACCCCAGTCCAAATATTATACCTCTGTTTTGCTGTCCCTGTTCTCTACCTGAGGTAGAGCTGCTTCCTCTCTGCTGGATTCCTGACAGCAGTGTGCACAGCCCGGTAGCATGGTGCCTCCTGGAATGTATTGTCATGGCATCTTTGCATGTCTGGCTTCTCCACTAGGGAGGTTGCTCCTTGAGGAACCATTGTAGTCATTTCTGTATCCTTAGTGCACAGTGCAAGGCCTAGAATGGAGTAAATCCTAAATAAGCCCTGAATATCTGAATTCTAAAACAGTAGAACTGAAGAAGCCTCAAAGAATCATCTACGTCAACTGCTTCCTGTTACAGGAAAGCTAAGTGAGACCCAGCCAGATATGACCCTCCTGCACCATCTGGCAAGCATTTGGCAGCTGTCAGGAGTAACCCAACAAGGCTTCGGGGAGGAAGCAGGGTTTGAGCTTTGTTTTAAAGAACATGTAGAATTTAAATGGGTGAAATAGAAAGGAACGGGGGTTGGGGAGGGATTCCATGTTGGGGAAAGGCTATGGAAGGCAGGAAGCAGGAGCTGAAAAAAACACATTCCAAGGCAATGACAAGGCCGGATGTTTAGAGCAATCTTTGGCAAAGGGAAGATTGAAAGTTCATTTCTATTCATCAGACACACCTGGAGCAGCTACTCCATACCAGGCTGAGTTTGCTCAGGAACTAGAGAAAATCGAATGCATCAAACTCAGTGTCATGAGCGAAACAGGTGGGCAAAGAACTACCTAGAAAATAATGTGCTGAGGGGTAAGTCACAGAGTGCCACAGAAGCCTTGAGAAGGGAGAGGCCTGCTTGCTGGGAAGTTTTCGTCCTCAAAGAGGTCACACCTCTCACACATGGCTGACCTGGGAATTCAGTTGAGTTCTTTCTGGTTCTAACGCCCACTCTTTCCATTGCAAATAAATCTTAATCCAGTGCATGAATGATGGCACATCAAGTATCAGTCAAAAACATAACAAACAAGGCCCTATATGAGAGAAAATGCAAAAATGGATGAAACTTGGGCCCTGCCCAAAGCTGCTCATAGGCTAAATGTGTGAGGAGAACAGACAGTGGCTGATTACTGCGGCATACTGTTAAGGGTATTTCATTGAGTGTTGGGTGCTGGGACACAGAGATGAACCAGACCCATCTCTGCCTTCCAAGAGCCCCCAGGCCAGTGGGGTGACAGACTGATCATGAAATACCATGATTAGACTACACAGAGGAGTAAAACCTTTACTCTGAGAGGAGTACTCCACCCTATGAAGGTCCAGACTCTCCCAAGCTATAGCTTTTCTATGTGCCCTTTCCTATGCCATTGTGAAATGGATAGAATGAGTTAGAATCAAGATGGAAATGTGGAAGAGTTGGAGCTGTGGGACAGTTAGGTTTCCTCCAGAACCAGAATGATACAAAGTATCCGTCTATCCATCTAATGGCCATTCATTGAGCCATGGTTCCTGCTTTTAACCAGGCCCTGGGCTGGGTTCCTGGGACACAGAGAAGAGGAAGACAAGACCACTGCTCATAGGAGGTTGCAGCCCAGGGAAGGAAATAGACATGCACACAAAAGATTTCAATACAGTGTGTATATGTGCTGTCTCTCTTTCTGTTATCTCCTCTTTGCAGGAAAGAAAAACCCCCCTCCTTACAAGTACCCACTCCTGCGGGGCCCAGCCAGCAACTACCCCAACTGCAAAGGGGACAAGAAGAACTCAGTGAACCACAAAGACCCTTCAAACTCTTTTTAAGGACGTGAGGTCCAGGGAGGTCTTGTGAACACAGGAGCATGCATTCTCTGCTGGGGCATGAAATTAATTACCCTTCTCTAGTTTCTAAGACAAGGGATGTGGGACAGTGAATAAGCTAGTGAAAGGGAAGAAAAAAATGAGAAATTTCATCATTGATTTTCCCTTTTGCCAATGGAAAATCAATTATGAGCCTTCACCTCAAGGTTTAGGAATAAAATAGGAGACACAAGCTGGGCGAGTAGAGTTGCTATTTTCCACAACATAGAGCTCTTCACAGGAAGAGGAAAACCTACACATCCCTTTTGAGAGGTTTGACAGTTCTCAGGTCAGTGCCTCCAAAGCCCCTTTACCTTTTAAAGTTAGATAATTACTACAGATGGTTACCTTTTAGAGTAGACTGTGGTTGTTTACAGTTTTAGAAATGCAGTGTCCATGTTTGCTGATCCAGAACAACATCAACAACACATATAACCCAGAGACAAATGTACTGTTGGGAATAGTGGGACAGAATTTTTGAAATCATAGTGGTCTTAAGACATATAGTCACTCTATCTATGAACTGCATGCTTTCTGACTCCCCCAGTTCCCAGCATGCAGCTTCAGAAAACCATTCTGCATGCTGGGTAGTTTAATTGAAGCTTCAGCTCCAAAGGCAAGAAGTATTGGTCTCACTCATTCCAAAAGGTTTGTCCTGGTTAGGCTCTCCAGATCCCGGTGTCGGGGTCAGATTAGGCCATGAGGTGGGCATGGATAATCTGCAGGGGGGAAAGGCTGACGGCCGGAAGGGGAGGTGCAGAAGACAGAAGGAGGCGCCCCAGGCGGGGGGATGATAAAATAAAGCAATAGCAGCAGCGATTCCCAAGGTGGGGAAGTTAATATTGTGCATTCTTCTAAAGAGTAAAGTGCCTTTATATGATGAATGGATCCAGGGGAGTCTGTTCCCTTCCTGTCTGTGAAGCAGCAGGCTGAGTCACCATGACAGCCTGCTAATTAAAATGACCTCCCAGAAATGAGGATTATGAGATAGGGAGAGGAAGGGAGGCTCAGGGGGAGATAGGGCCTTTAGCACAAAGCTCCAGTTAAGCATTCTTTTGCTTTGGGTTGGAGATTTTTGAAGTTTGTTACAGAAATCGAGAGCAAAGCTTATTCTCCTTTTGCTTACTGGTTTTCAGAAATGATAACAAAGAACCATATGTTTGTTGGCTACAAATGTTATGTTGTATATACAGCTCCTCTGGGATCTGTTGCCCAGAGGAACATAAATAAAGTGGTTTATGCAGCTCTTCTGTTCCTCTGAGTGTTCTTGGCACCTTTTCCTTTGGATCTCTCACTCTCTGTAGAACCAACCAGCCAACCCAAATTTGGTGCAACCCTCACTTTGCTGTCAGGGACTCTGTCATCAAGATAAGGAAGAACAGTCAGGACTTGACTTCCCAGTGGGTCCTGTGTCAGAGTCCTGGGGAACTTAGTTTACCACAACCAGCTCAACATGAGCCAGTAGTGGGGCAGACCTTTCAGAAATGATAGCATCTCTTGAAACAGCATACATAGAGGCAGTTAGCATAAAATAAGATGGATGATAGTCTAGATCCATTTTTCCTTGGTCAGACTGCTTCCATAATGTGACAATATTTGGGCCTCATTGTTTAAAAATGGAATTGGTTAATTGGATCCCAGGTGTCACAAGCAGCAGGGTATGCTAGTGGCTTAAGAGCAAAAACCGGGAGCCAGGCAACTCCGGGTTCTAATTCTGCTTTCAAACCCTCCTTCTGCCTCTTCATATCTGTGTGATCTTGGGCAAGTTATTTAAACCCTCTGAATCTTAGTTTCCTTACCTGTAAGATGGCAGTAGTAATGTCCACCTCATTATGGTAGTTATGTAGGTTTAATGAACTTAGGTACTGGAAATGTCAGCACAAGTGCTCAGTAAGTGAGAGCTGTGTGATCTGGAATGTGACCAGGATGGTGAGGTATCTGCAAATCCATTAGAAATGGGTTAGGAGCTATTTATCCTTGAGATGAAAAGTAAGAGAGAGGAAATCAAGATCGCAATCTCTAAAAAGTTGAAAGGACATATTGGACATTCTTTTTGTCCAAAAGAGGTGAACTTGTTCTGTGTTGCCAAAGGTAAGAACCAAACCTAGGGAGGTAGTCTCAGTAAGACAGAGTTCAGCTCAAAATGGGGAAAACTTTCTAGTGAATAGAACTGCCAACAATTGGATGGGCTCGTTGGGAGATAGTCAGCTCCCCATCATCAGAGATATGCAGGTAGATTCTGAATGAGCGTCTGCTGTGGAGGAAACAGAGGGGTTTCCTTCCTTCTCCAGGGGAATGTTGGATGCACTGTGTTATCACCTCCTAGTCTAAACTCTAGAGAGAAATGACATGAGGCAGGTGGTTACATTCCTGATGTCAGAGAATGGACTGTACAGTATTAAAAAGTATCATTTAATGTCACTCTGAATTATAGAGTATGAACTTGCTAACACTTAACATTCCTAAGGGAAAAATACTTGGCTATAAGGCGAAATGTAGGATGTTTGCAATAGGACTGCCTGCTTCTCCACATTGGCACAGCAGAGAAGAAAGGGCTGACTAAGAAACCAGGGGTTGCAGTGGGCCTCTCTGTGGCCTTGTCCTACTCAGCAACTCCCTAGCTTTCTTGGACCAGTTTATACCCATGGTCTCAAGTTGGAGGGGACAGGTTTCATCACTGAGACATAGGACAGCACCAACTCAGCCCGTGAACCAGCTGGAAACTACCAACCCACCATGCCCAGAAGGGGGCGCTCTAGCTTCTCTTCTTGCCTGCTCACTTCCTTCTCAGGAAAGAACCGCACGTGCGTAGAACCAGCTGCCAGCCCAGTATTCTGAGGTGAGCAGGACAATTATTCCTAAACGAAGGGTGGAAGCGGAAGAGACATGATGGGCCTCCACCTGGCTCTCGCACAGCTCTCCAGTGTCACTTGTGCTGTGCATCAGGCCAGGGGCTCAGACACAGGATTAAAGGTCTGTTTACCCTCAAAAGCTGTGTGTGATAGGCAAGGCAGAGGCCACCCAGACTCTTTGTGCTCTAGTAGGCAGCAGAGGCTGTGTCACCTGCCTCTGACGACGGTCACTTTGCAGCCACAGCAGGGAGTCTTTAGCTGGGAGCTTTCCCTGTTGCCTGTGAGTCAGGGAGGGGCACAGGATGACCTTGTATCCTTTCCCTGTAATGCAGTGACACACCTTGAAACTTACCTAAGAGGATCTCAACTTATTTTCCTAAGTAGTAAGAGCAGTGCCAACCATAGAAGTCTGGAATGATTAAATTTTCTGATCGTGAGATCAGATGCCTTCTTCCCATCTCTCATTCCAGCACATCTGTCGGAGTTCCTGCTGGGCACTCCAGCAGGGTAGGATTTGGACAAGGGGCCCATTTATCATACACTTACCAAATAGTTACTGAACATATACCGTGTGCCAGGCATTGTGCTAGATACCTTTGCATCCATTGCCTTATTTGATATTCCCAGCAGTCCCTTGAGGTAAGTATCATTTTCTCCATCTTCTGTGTGAGAAAATTGAGACTCCTAAAAATAAAGTCCTTTGTTTGCATTCACACGGCTAGGGGACTTCAGACCCAGCTCCGTTTCCATTACTCTCCACCAGGCTCTCTTCATTTGTCTCTAGGTAAAATCAGGTCAAAGAGGAAAACAGGCGAAATCAGAATAATGAGTGGCATCAATTAGAGGTTGTGAGGAATGGGGAGAGGAAGGGAGCAGTTAACTTTCCAGGCTGAGTGTACGTGTAAGGATTTCAGACTGTTTAGCACCTGCTGCTAAAACCCTGCCTTCTTCCCATCTCTCATTCCAGCACATCTGTCAGAGTTCCTGCTGGGCACTCCAGCAGGGTAGGATTTGGACAAGGGGCCCATTTATCACTTGACATGCAGAGACTTCTAGATCTTCCATGGCCCCTGGAATCTCAGCAGGATAATCATTTTAGGGACCATCTTGTCACCCTCTGGGTTACTGACACCAGGCAGATAATCTAGTTCAGGTCCCTTCTCAATCCCTCCTTCTGGAGTGTGTGGGCTGAGCCTGTTGTGTCCCTCAATTGTTCAGAATTCTTCCTCTGAATCCTGCTTCCTGAGCTCTTTAAAGGCACCAAGATTAGAGGTCCTTTCCCTCATGGCTCAGCTCAGCCAATGGGACACCAGGCAGACAGGATAGGGGAGACATTATAATGTAATAGGAAGATCCTGGGTTTCAAATGTCAAACTTGAAATACGGATCCAAGCTCTCATATTAACTAACTGTGTGGCTTTGGGCAATGAATTCAACCTCTTTGAGCCTCAGGATCCTCATCTGTAAAATGGTAATGATAATATCTACCTCCCACAGTTATTGTGAGGATTTAATATAATAAAACCTGTGTACAATGTAGTGCCTGTGGTTAATATTATATTATATATTTAAACATTTGTTAAGACAGTAGATCTCATGTTAAATGTTCTTGTAACAACAACAATAAAAAGACAAAAACAACTCAGAGGCACAAGGAAACTTCGGGAGGTGATAGATGTCTGTTATCTTGATTCTGTTGATGGTTTTGTGGGCGTTTGCATAGGTCCAAACTCATCAAATTGCATACATTAAATAAGTGCAGTTTTTGTATATCAATTATACAATACAATACCTCAATTAAAGCTGTTTAAAAAAATGCAGTAACATCTATAAACTACCTAGCATAGAGTAGAACTCTTTGCCCAAACTACCCCCACCCTTGCCTGCCTCTCACTTGCTTTCCAGTTTGGAAATCCCCTTTCTTGGAATTTTACTTGCAGATAAAGTGCAGACAAAATTGTAAGCTCTTCCTGAACACAGGACCGAGAGAAGTGTCCAGAGAAGTCACAGTCACACTGAAGGATCAATGTCAGGCCAGGGACCTACATCTTATTCATCATTGTGGCGTCAGCACTTAACACAGATCATGTACAGAGTCCGTGCTCACTGAGTAGGGAATGAGCAAATGCTGGAGGTGGGGTAGACCAAAGGCCCTGAACCTTGAGGGAGAGGAAAGAGGCTTTGTAAGCTGGGCTCTGAACAGGCAAGATAGTGTTGGACACAACGTTCACCAAGCCTGGATTTAGGCAGAACTGACGAGACTAAAAAGAGGGGGGTAGAATTTCTGTAAGATATTGTGTTTTATTACAATAGCAAAAATAGCACGATTTCTGAGAGGCTTTTCTTTTTCTTTCGTTGTTTTTGATTGGCATACAGCTCCCCAGGGATTGTCTCTCTGTTGTTATCACACTGATACACTCTACACTGCGGCAGCTGCAGCGCAGGCCATCCTGGCAGCACTCCCACTTCTATCAGTTCTTCCCACTCTCACCAGGTTCAAGGCGCATGATGGACAGGGCTTACTTTTCCCGCTTTGCAGATGCAGAAACAGAGATCAATGCAATTTAGCACCTTGCCAATGGTCCGCAGTGGGTAAGTAACTAGGACAGGACCTCAGCACAAAGCTGTCTCTACCACACACCCTGCCTTTCGATTGAACCCCAAACCTCAACGCTAACAACCAATTCAGAGAGTCATCCTTATGATGCCTGTTACAGCTCCTTAATGCTTAAAATTGGCTTGTCCCCAAGGACCTGGCATCTCGCTCCTGCTCACTCCCACCAGCATGTCCTGCCTGATTGCTGTAATAGCCCCTCACTGACCCCCTGCCTCCAGATGCTCTCCATTCTCTCTCTTCAGAGCTGCTTCCAGCTGTAAAAAATGACCCACTTTTATACACCACTTTCAAATCCGTTGCCCAAATCAGGAACTTGGATGTCATCCCACTTTTGTGTCCTACTTAATTCCTTCCTGATCAATTGCCGCATCCTGCTTGTTCTGCCTGCTCAGCGTCTCTCATATTTATCCACCATCTTTACTCTTCTCAACTAGGTAAAATCCTTCTCATCATTCAAGACTTAGCTCAGATATTCTAACTCCATGACATCCTCCCTAGTCTCATCATTTGTAATTAATTGCTTCCTTTTCTTGTATCCCCCAGCACTTTGCTTATTTATCTATTTATCAATTATTTCACCCACATGGCAAGCACCTTCCCCACTATAATTTATTTGAGAGCAGAGATTGGGTTTTACTCATCTCTGAACCTCTCATAGCACCTAACATGGTTCCAGACATGTCAGAGATACTCAGTAAATCTAGAAGAATAAAATAAAAGAGTGAATGAATCTCATATCCAAAATTCAATCCTGAGCTTATCCTAATAACTAGTTCCTAACTGCACATTTTTCTTCCCAAAACATTGACTTCTCAGAGACATTACTCTGCTAACATTTCTTCCTGGCTCCCCTTTCCTGCAGAATTAGGTTCCAGCTCAGCCTGGTGTGGCAGAGTGCTTCTGGCCTGGAGCAGGCAGTCCTGACGGCCTTTAAGGCCCCACGTGGTCAGCAGAGGTGGAGATCTGCTTAATCTCTAGTCCTTCCTTGAAGCCTAAATGCTTCTCCAGAGCCCAAGGCAGTGAGATCATTCTTCTTGTACAAGGGACTACCATGGCTGCTGCTGCTAGTGCTGTGGTAGAGCGACTGCCACTGCCGGCCCCACTCCTCCTGCTACCACTGCCACCAGTACTGCCAGCACTACAGCCACTACTGCCACTATGGCACTACTGCCACTACTACCACGACAGCCACTACTGCCACTACTACCACTACAGCCACTACAGCCACTACAGCCATTGCTGCCACTACAGCCACTACAGCCATTGCTGCCACTACATCCACTACAGCCACTACAGCCACTACTGCCACTACAGCCACTACAGCCACTACAGCCATTGCTGCCACTACAGCCACTACAGCCACTACTGCCACTACAGCCACTACAGCCACTACAGCCACTACAGCCATTGCTGCCACTACAGCCACTACAGCCACTACTGCCACTACATCCACTACAGCCACTACTGCCACTACTGTCACTACAGCCACTACTACCACTACAGCCACTACAGCCACTACTGCCACTACATCCATTACAGCCATTGCTGCCACTACAGCCACTACAGCCATTGCTGCCACTACATCCACTACAGCCACTACAGCCACTACAGCCACTACATCCACTACAGCCACTACAGCCATTGCTGCCACTACATCCACTACAGCCACTACAGCCACTACTGCCACTACTGTCACTACAGCCACTACAGCCACTACAGCCACTACAGCCACTACAGCCATTGTTGCCACTACATCCACTACAGCCACTACTGCCACTACAGCCACTACAGCCACTACAGCCATTGTTGCCACTACATCCACTACAGCCACTACTGCCATTGCTGCCACTACAGCCACTACAGCCACTACTGCCACTACACCCACTACAGCCACTACTGCCACTACTGTCACTACAGCCACTACTACCACTACAGCCACTACAGCCATTGCTGCCACTACATCCACTACAGCCACTACACCCACTACAGCCACTACTGCCACTACTGTCACTGTAGCCACTACTACCACTACAGCCACTACAGCCATTGCTGCCACTACAGCCACTACAGGCATTGCTGCCACTACAGCCACTACAGCCACTACAGCTACTATCACCCACCACTACCACTACCACCCCTTCTGCCACTACTTCCAGTGCTACTACAGCTGCTACTGCAAGTCTACCGCTGCCACTGCTCTACTACTACTACTACCACTCCTACACTGCTAGCACTACTGCCGCTGCTACTGCCACTGATACTACCACACCTACTACTGCCACCACTACTACAACGGCGAGTACCACTATTACTACCACCACCGCCGCTGCTACTCTACTACTACCACACTGATACTACCACCACTACTGCTAGTGCTACTACTACTGACAGCTGTGCTCTTATTTTGCTGCCGCTGCGCCCTGGGTGAGTGCCTGCTCAGCTCTGGGTCCTGCACTGGTCTCTTCACTACCATGACCTCATGCCCTCCTCACACACCCCAGGAAGCAGACACTGTTCCCTCTTCAGGAGATGGAAGCTCAATGCAATCAAGGAACTGGCCCAGAGCTGCACATCTCACAAGCCTAGATGTCGCCAGACTCTCGTGTGTGTGTTCTTTCCATTCTCCCTCCACTGTTTTATGTACAGTTCAGACTGAAAAAACAATAAACATTTAATGCTGCTTATAAAAACCTCTGCCTCAGGACCTCACAGGCTCCTCTTTGCTGCTGTCCATGACCTCATTTTGTCTTATTCCTCTGAGTGTGGCTTAGGCATTCTCCTTTGCAGCTGATGTCCCCGTACACCCTTCAGGCAGAGAGATGTCTTCACAGGGAGAGCCAGTACTACCCTCAGAGTTGTAATAGCAAGAGAGAAGTTCTACCAGGAGATGAGCATGGGGTAGTGCAGAGGGCTGTGGATAAAATGAGAGTTCCTGTGGCCAGGATTCTCACCTGGTCCTGGTTGACTAGCTCACTGCACACCTGTGGGCAATACATGGCTGTTGACTCTATAAAAAGAGTTCTGCCCAGTGCTCTGGGCACAACACAGTGGCAGGGCTGCAAGGCTGCAGGAGAGCAGAGCAGAGGCTGGAGTGGTGGCAGCGCCAAGGACAGAGGCCCAGAGGATGGCTGTGCGGGACGACTGTGCAGAGAGGTCCAGAGGACAGCTGTGTGGGATGACTGTGCAGAGAGGCCCAGAGGACGGCTATGTGGGACGACTGTGCAGAGAGGCCTGGAGGATGGCTGTGCAGGACGACTGTGCAGACAGAGGGGCCCAGAGGATGGCTGTGAGGACAGAGGGGCCCAGAGGATGGCTGTGTGAGGCGGCTGTGCAGAGAGTCCCAGAGGACAGCTGTGCGGAACAACTGTGCAGGCAGAGAGGCCTAGAGGACGGCTGTGCACGCAGAGAGGCCCAGGGGCAGAGACCGGCTTGCTGCATGCAGACTCTCTCTGAGTGGATGGAATTCTAGTGACTGACCTGCCATCTGGAAATAAAGTTGGGTATAACCCTTTCACCCCAAGAACGTTTTGCTGTCCATTTCTTTGGTCACACTGAATCCATAGCAAACTTGCCTGGGGCTGAAACCCATTGGCAAGACAGGGGATATCTCCTGTCTATTGAGCCCCACTGCCACCACTCCTGCATAAAACACAGATGCTGGTCACCAGCTAGTGGGAGTTTTTCCACTAAATATCCCAAAGACTTCCTCTTCCTCCACCTCAAGCCACTTCTTACCCCCAGGACTCAAACTGTAAAGCCAGAAGGATTAAAGAGGCAGCCATTAGGAAACCAGGCTCTGCTCTCAGCTCTGCTACTGCTTGGCTGTGTGACATTAAGTAAGTCTCTTGCCCTGTCTGGAGTTACCCCAGAGCTTCAGTTTGTTTTAGTTTTTTGTTCTCTGATATGGGGACATAATCCTCAACCAATCTACTCTCAAGTATTGTGAGGATCCAGAGAGAGTATGGGAAAGGACGGTATTTCAAAAAAACATTTCCCAGTATTTACTCCCCTTCCTCTGAAACCTCATGAAGGTCCCCACTTGATCCATGTCTTGCCTTTGACCTGGATTGTCCTGTCATTAATTCATCCAACAAAATGTATTAAGCCTCTTGTGTTTGCCAGACACTTTGCATTCCTCTCTGCTGGTCTGATGCTTACGTGTCCATCAAGACTCAAGACTCCTCCTCCAGAAAGTCCTCCCAACCTCCCAACCCTCACAGATAACCCTTCCTCTGAGATTCTGGAGAACTGTTGTCTGAACATGTCATTTGGCACTTAGCAGTGGTTTTGGTGTTTTGCTTTTTCTGTGTATCAGCTCTGTCTTCCCAATTCAGCTTTTCATTGTTGTTGGGTGAAATGATCAGAGATGGCAAAAGCCCATCTTACTCATTGCTCAGGTCCCAGGGCCCAGCACCAGGCCAGGCAGAGAATAACCATTCACTGAAAGTGTACAGGCTCTGAGTAGAACATTTCCACAAGGCTGATGCCCCTCCTTCTCTCCTTCTCTCCTTCCCTCCAGAAGTTTGTAAATAAGAGCAGCCCCTTAAACTTCTGGGCAAAGGGGAGCACATCTAACTTATAGGCCCTTACAGGAAGCTGTCAAACTTTAAGGTTAAGAGTGTCTATGAAAGAGAAAAAGAAGGGAGATGGGCCGAGGTGGGAGAGGTGAAAGTGATAAATTGACTGGGATGGATTTGAGTGTGAGTGTGTGTGTATACTAGTATATTTGTGTCTTGCCAATTGGTTTCAGTGCTGGGCAAGTTCACTATGGATTCAATGTGACCACAGAAATTGACAGCAAACGTTCTTGGGGTGTAATGGTTTTACCCGACTTTATTTCCAGGTGTCAGGTCAGTCACTAGAATTCCCATTCACTCAGAGCAAGTCTGCATGCAGCAAGCCGGTCTCTGTCTCTGGGCCCCTCTGTCTGCACGGCTGTCCTCTGGGCCTCTCTGCCTGCATAGCCGTCCCGCACAGCCATCCTCTGGGCCTCTGTCCTCGGCGCTGCCACTACTCCAGCCTCTGCTCTGCTCTCCTGCAGCCTTGCAGCCCTGCCACCATGTCGTGCCCAGAGCACTGGGCAGAGCTCTTTATATAGAGTCAACAGCCATGTATTGCCCCACAGGTGTGCAGTGAGCTAGTCAACCAGGACCAGGTGAGAATCCTGGCCACAGGAACTCTCATTTTATCTACAATTTTCATCTTGTGTGAGGTTTTTATGAGTAACTTCTTTCTATTTGGGTGTGAACGTGTGTAAGTTTGTATGGTTGTCAGTGTTTGTATGTGTGCATCACTGAGTCTTAGATGACAGGTCATTGTTGATTCTAAGCACATTTTTACATCAACTTCTCATCAGAGGTCCCAGGTTAAGTTTCTCTTTGAAATTCTATGTAATCTCTTGACACTTTATCCATATTAATGGCCTCTGCCCAGCCTCCCTGGGACGGTGCCTGGCAGGCTGTCAGGGCCACCTGTCCTCCTTCCCAATCCCAGAGAAGGCTGATGATGATTCCAGCCAGGCCATTGCTTGGGATGGGAAGACTGCCAAGGGCCCCTTACTTGTTTAGGTTTCTTCCCTGTATCTCAGCCTTTGTGTTCCTGTCTCTTTTTCTCTCTTTCCTTCTTCAGGCCAATCTTGATTAAAAGTTAAAAAACAATGGTGGTACAGTGTTATGAAGAAAGAGTCTGCTCCCTTAACACACTGATACCTCTGCAAACTGGTCCTGAGAGCTAAATGCCATGATTCTAGAATGTTCATTTGTCAATATCAGAAGCACTCGCTGAAGGCCTGCTTCTAACTAGGCTGAGTACTGGGTGGTGCATGATGGTGAAATAAACACTTCATTGCTCCAGAGCACCTAGGGGCTTGACACTTTGACTTTGTTGAAATGCAAATACGTAGAATAGGGACTTTCAAATATTAAGCCTTGCTCATCATGCGTGCCTAAACTCATCCTTTAGTAAATTTTACATTCATTCATTTGTTAGTTCATTCTTTTTTCTGCCCATTCATTCATCCTTAGGCAGGCCTTGTTGTTTGTTAGAAAGATTGCTAATCCAAAAGCTGGGATTTAAACCTCAGTCAGCAGCTGTCATCCCTCTTTGAACCTCAGTCTCCTCACCTGCAGAATGGAATTAAGAATGATTGCTCTTCCTAACTCACAGGATTATTTTCAGGGACTTCCAGGGAAATGGGTGTAGTGGAGAGAAGGAATTAACATCCTCTGATGCATCTATTCCGCAGCCATGGGAGAGGAGGGGGACAAGGGCAGGGGACAGAGACCTTGAAATAATCCATTGGAAAGAGCCTGAACTGAAAGCAGAAATTTCTGGAATCTAATCCCAGTCTACTAATATTTATATAACTTTAGAAAAGCCACACTTCCTGTCTAAGCCAGGTCTGCCCATCTATAAACTAAGCCTGTTGAATCAGGTAACCCCTAAGGGCTCCTACAGCTCTACCACTTGGGCGTTCTAAGAATTCTCCTCCCAACCCAATCGCCTGCACTGAAGAATGATTTCATATCACTCTTGAAGAGCTTGTCAGACTGCTAGACCCTAATGCTGTGGGCAGGACGTCTAGGTAGTAAATCTTCATATTCAGCTCAGCGGCACGGTAGTGATGTTGGCCTCCCAAAGATTCTCTCTGTCCTTAGACCTGATGCTGAACCAGAGACCTCTGGAGAGATGAGACCAGCAGGTGGCACAGTGAGCCTCCAGTACAGAAGGTGCGGTGCTGCAGACCTAAATAACATCACTGTGTAAAGGACACCATGGAGTATGCTTGAGATGCCAGACAGAATAAATAAAGCAATGTTTTATCTTAAGTGTTGGTTAGCATTGAGTAACAAAGAGACTTGTCCATTATTTACTACACTTCACTGCACTGTCCTACTATGGCTGCCTTAGACTCAGTGAGAAGGCACTCCCTGATTTCAAATATGTGCATCATAAACTGCTTGCGAAGCAGCTGGAGAACTGGGCCCCTGACTGGATGTTATAACGGACTTGTGTCAAGAGGCAGACGCAAGAGCGTGGACTCTGGTGTCTGACAGATCCAGCTGAGATCCAGCTGTACCACCATGTGACCTTGAGCCTCCTCTAGGAACTTCAGTTTCCTCTCTTAGAAAATGAGATTAATTAATGCCTGGGTCGCAGGAGGTTTATGAAGAATAAATGACATAATGTGAATAAAGTCCTTAGCAAATGGAAGTGTCCTTTTGAAGATAGCTATTATTATTAGTCACATCCACGTTACTCTTATGCTCAGTATTTCTAAGGTAATCAGTCCAGCCAACACCCTAGAACACATAGTCAGAAGCTATGATCCCTTGTTATAAATGGGCAATGATGTAACAAGTTCTTCCTTCATCCACAGCAGGTGGTCTTCTGTCCACCTCCAACAATGTCCTCCATTCTCATTATAATATCATTCATTCATTCATATTGCCTGCCATGGTAGCTCAATTTGGATTGTTCCAAAAGTAAAGACTGGGACGGGCAACTGAGAAGGAGCAGTTTTTTGGCAGGTGATACCTGGAAGCAGAAGGAAGGGAGAGGCAAAAGTGACACAAAGCAGGGAGAAAACCAGATAAAGGGTGTGTTAATTATTGCCAAGGGAAAGGGGCCCCTTTAGGGACTTTCTTAGAAGTGGTGTAAAAACTCTCCCCAGAGTAGTCTCTCCAGAGAACAGGGAGACAGTTGAGGGTTGCCTCCTTGGGTGTAAATTCCCCTTCACTTCCTGGTTACTCCACCAAGTTAATCCCTGATGCAGTCAAGGTCCACCTGCTAAGGGATGCTGGCCAAGGGCATGGAACCATCTACCACGGCTGCACTGAAATCAGATGAGCTGAGGAGATGAGGGGCAGGCAGCACAAGTCTCAGCTACACATGCACAAAGGAAGAGCAAATGAGATATGAGTGCCTTGTCTTAGCGGTCCCACAGCTGGAAGGTTCTGAAGGGACAGTGTCTGCATCCCAGAAGCTAGCACAGTGCTGTACAGAGTTGCATACCCAGTGATTATTTGCTGAGTAGAAGGATGGCTGGGTAGATGAGTCTATGTATGAATGGATAGATTTTCTCCTCTGTACGAATAATTTCTACCTACAAAGATGGGGGGTATAAATGGAGGTAGGGGAGGTTGGATGCAGATATAGTTTGATATACAGGGTGGTCAACATGGGGCAGGGGCAGGTTAGTCAAGTGGTCCTCAGGTGAATTTAATCTGGAGCTAGGTCAAGTGAGTTGGGTGAAACAAGCCATCAATGCTGGGCCTGCTGATGGAATTACCCAAACCTTGGATATCATTTGGAATTGACAACACAAATGAAATTGAACTGAAATTATGAAGAAAAATACACGCAGAGTAGGATCATAAGGTGAAGAACCCAGGAGGACCAGCAGCCTGAAATGTAGACTCAAGGACCTCAGATCTAGATGCTCCTTAGGCCTATGCAAAGCCTTGCCCTTACTTACTGTCCATTTGATATTGCATGAAAACTGAATTTCCTTTTAATAATTAGTGCATTTGACCAGGAAAAAGAGAAAAGGTGTTTGAGTTTTTTTGGGGTAAATGGAAGTTCCTATCGCCAGGATCCTCACCTGACCCTAAACTGCTTGATGATATACTACTAGGCTATTACTTCCACCCCTGTTGGCAATAAGCCATTACTGACTGAGTCACTATATAAAGAGCTCCACCCAGTGCTCTAGGCGGAGGAAGAGATGGAGGTGGATTATGGATCTGAAGACTGCTGGATGCAGATGTGGTTCTAGTGAGAACGAAGCCAGGTATAAACCTTTTATCCCAAGAACATTCCATTGTCAATTCTCAGTCTCACCTAATCCATAGTGAACTTCCCCAGGGCTGAAACCCTCAGGCAGGTGGGCTTTATGCATATTTTTTAAGGCATCCTTCTTTTTTGTATTATAGTTGAAATCTTGAAGTGCAGATCAATTTCTGTAAGTAACACTTCCTTTTTCCTGATTATGAACACAATACTGTTTATTTGGAAGTTTTTGAAAATAGGAAAAAGCATAAAGAAAAATAATGACCACCACCAAGAAATAACTTTTAGTGAATGTTAATGCATTTTAAACAAAATTGAGGTAATTTTACATATACAGTTTTATGTTTTCCCCTGACTAACCCCAGTGAATCAGGTAATGTATAATTTTCATGCACAATTCTCCATATGTTTGAATATTCTTGGCAAACATTCATTTTTTACTTATGATATAATATTCTTTCATTCAAGTAGAGCTTGATTTACCCGGTCCCCTCCTGTTGACATTTTGGTCATTTCCTGTTTTTTGTTATTATAAATGTAGCTGGCATGAACAGAACTGTATAAAACCCTTTGTTTGCAGTATGTTCTTTAAACTTTCCTACAAGCCTGTGAGGTAAGTAGCAGATAGCTTCTCTTTTTACAGATTAGAAAACTGAGGGTCTGAGGGGAGTTAAATTATTTGTCACGTCATTGTCTCAGTGCAGGCTCCCCAGAAACGGACCCCGAAAAGGATCCAGGTGCAAGGGATTTATTGAAGAGATCTCAAGAAGAAAGTAGGGAATGGGGAAAATGAGATGAGGAAAGCAAGGTAGCCAATGAAATGTTCATTATCAAGCCAGTTGCCGCTGTGGATGAGCAGAGCTTGATCCTGCCAGGGACACATTCTGGGAGCCGTGTACTCATGTCTCAGAATTCTCTCATGAGGGATGTGGGAACTGGGTGTTTTTCACCAACTCCAGTCAGTCTTGACTGAGGCTGCTCCCAAGGGGCCCTCATTCCCGGTCACTTATGGACTTCTCTGGGGGAGGGGGAGAAGCAGGTTTTGCCAGTCACGTTAAAGCAGGTGCTGGCAGTCAGAAGCTGGGCAGCACTCCCTGCAGTGATGAGGGCAAGGGGACAGGGGTGGGCACTGACCGGAGCTGCTAAGGTCAATCACATAGCTAGTAACTTTCAGAACTTGGATTTGAATGCAGATATGCCTAACTCCACAGCCCTTACTTTTAATGACCTGGCTTTGCAGAGAAATGAAACCTCCCGGTGACCTTGGGCAAGTCACTTCATCTCCCTGAGCCCCGGGATCTGATCGGGATAAAGCTACCTGCCATATCTGACTCAAAGCTCTCTCTGAGATGACAGCATGTATGCTGGCACGTTATCAGCAAGGCCATCATTGGTTCAACAATACTGACCATTCCCATCAGGTGGGTAAGAATAACATTAGGCAGACATTCAGTGCTGTCCTGATGATAGCCAATTAAAAGAAATTAATAGAAGATGGGTCAGTTCCCTGAGTTTATTAGATGTGTAGTTTTCTAGATTAATTATGTAGTATGTAACATACACATGGCTCATTGAAATACAGTATAAGTCTGTGATGAACTCTGAAGTGTTCTATTTTTCTGGCAAGAGGGAAACAAATACACAGTAGCTCATCTCTATTCACTGACAGCCTCCAGGTCTGGACTCTCCCAGGAGGGGGTTTAGTTGCTCCATAAGCTTCAAACTCAAGGGCTCCTCAATGCTAAGCTCCTGACGAGCTGCATTAAAGGAAATATGACAAAGATTGCAGTTGACATATTTATTAAATATGCAGATCCTGAAGGAGCCCATTTGGGCTGCTCATGCCAGTGAGGTTACAAGTAAGAAGTCAGTATTGCTGCAGCCTAACTGAAGTTCACACTTCAAGGTAGTTAAGGTCATGACAAACTGGAGATTTGAATCTTGGTCTGGCTGACTTCAAAATCCATATTTATTCTATAAGACTACCTATGTCTTCTCCCCTGTTGAAGATGCTTTACAGCTGTAACAACCACTGGAAAGCAAGTGTCAATCAGTTGCCCAGAACCATTCCTGTGTGGCAGCTGCTCCAAGATTTCTATACCCTGCCCCAGCCCTTGGCCAGGCCTATATAAGCATTTATGTAAATTTTTTTTTTTTTGGTAGTATGGAGCATGAGTTATTTCAAATTTGGGTTTGTAAAATTAGCATGTTTACTGCTAGGCACTAAGGTTGTAATTCAAGTTGGTTTCACCAGATGAATGATGGTGCCACTGTTTCCAACATCTATTACTATTGCCAGGAGATTTACATGTGTTCTTACTCCTCCCAATAACCCTGAGAAGAAAGTACTACTATCCCCATTTTGTAGATGAGGAGCTGGAGACACAAAGAATAACATGCCAGGACCACATCGCTCAGAAGAGGTGGAGGGTGTTCAGACTCCCCTCAGTCTGTCTGCAGAGCCCGAGCACTCTGACACCAGGACACAGCCTCCAACTGGCTAGATGCTCCAGCCTCAAAATGCAGCTTTAAAACCCACAAATTATGCCAACAGTTCTAGATCTGCATCTGAATCCTAACACCACCCCACAAATTCATATTTACATAGTTGAGTGATTACCAGTCATCTCAGACTTAAACAAATTTTTTAGTTCCACATATTTTATTATCCCTTCCCCCAAATTTCCTTCTCTTTCAGTCTTTCTTATCCATGCTCAAGGTACTACCATCCGGTTGCTCAGGTCAAAAATTTTGTTACTTTTCCTGATACCTCCCATTTGATCCTCTGTATCTAGTACATTAATAGACCTGCAAAATAAACCCTAAAAGCACCCACCTCTCTCCATCCTTGTGATAGCCACTTTAGGGCAAGCCACCAACATCTCCAGCCTGTGTGAGTGCAAAACCTTCCTAAGGACCCTGCCTTCACCTCCACTCTCCTGAAGTCCTTTCACCACACCACAGTTCTTTTTTAAGAACATAAATCATGTCATCTGCTGTAGATGGAATGTTTGTGTCCCCCTGAATTCATATGTTGAAACCTAATGCTTGATGGATGGTATCAGGAGGTTGGGTCTTTGGGAGGTGCTTCGATCATGAGGATGGAGCCCTCATGAAGACGGTTAATGCTCTTATAAAAGAGACCCCACCGAGCCCCTAGTCCCCTTCTACCATGTGAGCACACAGCCAGGAGGCCATCTATGAACCAGGAAGTAGGCTTTCACCAGACACTGAATCCGCCAGCATCCTGATCTTGGATTCCCAGCCTCTAGAACTGTGAGAAATAAATCTGTTGCTTACAAGCCACCTACTACATGGTATTTTGTTACAGCATCCCAAATGGACTAAGACATCATTTCCGAGCTGAGAGCCCTTCATTATTTTCCCATCATGCTTAAATCAACAAGTTTCAAACGAATCAACTGAAACTTGCACATCTTAGCTTGACACCCATGACCCTACACGATGTGGCCCCTGAGCACCTTTCAGGTCTCTACTCTCACCATACCCCCACTTATTCTCTATGCTCCAGCCACACTGGCCTTCCTGTTTCTCAGACATGCCATTCATTCAGATGTAGGGTTACACCAGCTGTTTCCTCCCCTGGCTGCTGTTTTACATGTATCCTCCTCCCCTATGAGGAGTCAGAGGACCTCTCCCTGAACACCCACGGCCAGCGGACCAATGTGACCTTCTGGTCTACTTCAGCGTACATGTGTTTTATGAAGGCTCTCAGACTACTTGGCTTTTCCTGCTCTTCAGGTCCACAAATACAGTGAACCAGTGTGATATTCCATAGACTGTCCAAACAACCAAGGCCCCTCCAGACTATACTGCAACAGAGAGAGGGGGTGTTGAGGTAGTTCTGGGGCAAGACTGACTATATCCTCAGTGAATGTGCTTGCTTCTGATTCTTTGTTATGATGGGTATTAAAAGAATATATGTCCCAGGTCAGTAGTCTATACCAAATGCCAGAGGCTCTTTTGACATGTTTTAATAAATACATTACAGCCTTTATAACTGAGATTAGGCTATCATTTGGTTACATTTACAGTAATGCACTGTCTTCTACCTTAATCATCTGTTTGTTCAGATGTCACAATGGTGATTTAAATGGGAATATGATGAGGACTACTGCTTCTACACCTTCTAATATCTATCTTCCCACTAGAATCAGTACTGCTTTTGGTTTATTATCTTGCTGGGCTGGGGCACAATTTCAGGGGCATTCACTTTCCCATCCCCACCATAATGACTCTTGCTCCACAGATCATGAAATGGATATATTTCTGAGAGCTGCTAAGTACATCCATCTCAATTCTGCGCTCAGGTGCCAGGGAAACGGCCACATGGGCTCTGCTATGACGTGGTCAGGGCCGAACTTATCCTGACTTCCTCAGGTCTCCACTCTAATAAAGGAGTCACGTTGGCATTTGGGGTTTCCTGGAAATGTATCAGTTCAGATCCTATATTTAGCAGCCCTCTAAAGAGCTGGGTACTCCTCTCTCTCTGGTGTTCAGAGCACTGGAAAATGGCCATAGGTTCCTTTAGAGAAAGGCTGGGGCATACACAACTGTGTTTACCTTCTGTGGTGGTGTAGGTCCTTCCTAAAGGGAATCTGGCTTTCATCAGTGAGCTCTGGATTTGGGAACCCACTCAAGTGTGGATCCTGGGCGAGGAATCATGATTTCTCCCTCTGGTAGTTGACATCAGCCTTCTACTTACCTGCTTTCCATCTTTTTTGGTTAGTCCAGAAAACCCCTCGTTGCACATCCATCTCAGCGCTTTGCCTCAGACCCCTGCGGATCAGGATCAGGAACTGCCACCGCGGCTTTGCTGCTCACCACATGATCACATCTGCCTTCACAGAGGAGGGTCACACCTGGTCTCTGTTATTCCAAAATTCTGTCAGGTCATTAGTATTAGGGACAGTTTCATAGTGGTGTCCCCTCCTGTTACCTCAGCCACAGAGGATAAGCAACATTGAGCTCTTAGGGATGCTGGGGCTGCTTTCACGGCACCTTCCTGCCCATATTGTCTGTTCTGTCCTCAGGGCCCTCCTGGGTGACATAGTCACCTCTGTCCACAGGCCCCCTCCTGGGCCTTAGATTTCTATAATAAATCCATTTTAGCACTGACTACTTCTTTGCACTTGTTGACCCTTTTTCAATATTTTGCCAAGGCAGTCCTAGCATCTTTCCTCATTTACTGCAGGGTGTGTGTGTGTGTTTTCAAGATTAAAGGAGCCGAACAGCAGCTTATCAGGGCTGGCTTCAGGGGTCTTTTCAGGCTGCCAAATCCTAAATCGCGGGTATAATGACCCATATTGATAAAATCTCTGATCCAGTCTTAATTCAAATACCTCCTTGACCCCCATCACTCTAGTCCCTTAGGATGCATTCCGAGGTGTAAGTTTCTCTTTGTGGTGGTGCCTATTAACCAGGTGAATAACCCTGTTGTCCCATAAAGCTGGTCCTTTGAAAAGAATCAATGACATCAATAAACCTCTGGCTAGACTCATCAGAAAAAGGTGAGAAGACGCAAATTCCCAGTATCAGAGTCTGACTCGTGGAGAAGTCTGCAGGGTTCTGGGGGAGGAGCCAGAGAGGCCAGGAGGGAGGAGGGAATTTAAAGGGGAAGCAGCTATTGGGGAAGTAGCTATTTACATTTAACAATCAGTGCAGCTGTGCTAGAGCAGACCTGCTACAAAGCTCACTGGTTCCTTTGGCCCACACCTCGGTGTTTCCCTTCGGTGGCTATAGAAACGAACCTACTGTCTGCGTGGGCTAAGTAGGCAGCCCATGAAGACCAACCTAAAGATGAAGCCAACGCAGGACGGAGTACACAGTTGAACGAATCAAAGAAATGGAGCGGCATCCTTGATCCAGTTTGAGTTGGAATTTCTAGCTTTTGCATCTTAAAGCATCATGTCTGAAACCAGGAAAGAGGCCCAGAGAAGGATCATAAGGAAAACATTTTTCTGAGGGCCTAACTGAACTGTTCTTTCTTCCTGAAGATTTGGTAACGCAAACCCTCCCTTCTTCATCAGCGTCTGGTGGGGAACAGCTCAGGCACCCTTCGCCCCAGCTGTGTGTAGGGACGGCTCTAGTGCTTGTTTATTAGTGAAATGCATCTGATCAGAGAGGCCCGCCTGACAAGTTCATTACATATCAATTTAATTAGCTGATTTACATTTAATTTACATTTCAATTAATGTCTTTAGCAACAAAACGCTGCCTTAATAGGGTAATTGCCTGTTAGGCAATATGTAAAAGAATAAATAGTCACATTCTGAGGAAGAATTCGTATTTTCAATTTTTTATTTCCATAAATAACTGAAATAATTATTGCTCTTAAGGGCCATGTCCTCATTTCCTTCTGGGCCTAATTATAAAGACTTAGTACCTCATTAAGCAAAATGGTTTTTGAGCACAGAAAAACATTACTGGAATTGTGACTCATTAGTTTCAACTTAAGGGGAAAAGTGTGATAGTAGGCACATTTGGGGGGCTGGGGGATTTGACAGTTAATTCAGGCAAGGCTTGTCCTCTCTGAGCCACAACATCGTGGTGGCAGAAGGGGCCTCTGTTCTGCACACCTGTTGGGCTACGGGTCTTGGGGGATGCTTCAATAGCCTCTTTTAAGGATTTCTAGAGATGAGATGCTCATCACCTCTTGCAGCTGACATGAGAGCTCTGGATTTTAAAGTTCTTTCTTATGTTAAATATGTCCCCTCTCAGAATCAATGTGGCAGGTGCCTGCTAGAGATGTTCTGCCTGTGGTATAATCATTATATAATCTTAATTGTGTAATAAAGGAAACTGACCACACCAGATAGGGTGGGACGGAAATGAGTTAGGAACTGTGGAATGGAGGTCTGAGCAAATGGGGAGAATTAGACTCCACATTTTAATAATCCAAAAGGAAAAGCTGCCATACACCCAAGGCAAGTACTAGGGGAGGGGAAGGGCTAGAGATTTGGGTCTGAAAAGTCAGATGCCAGAGTCAGAGCAAATGAGGCACGTTTGTTCCTTGAAAGGTGACCGGGTGTATAAGCTGAAAGAGCAAGTACTAAGGATTGAAAACTTTAGGGCCGTGGTGCAGGGTTCCTTTAGGCCAGGGTTTTCCTTCCTCAAAGAAGCTCGTCAACTGCGCTGCTGGCCTGAAGCACTCTTGGGTTGTCTTCAACAGTGCCACCACGTGGGAGTATGATGGAACTGCAGGAGTGAAACACCCATTTTAATTAGAAAAAAGTGACCATATTTGCACCCTAATTGTCTTGTCAATGGGTTTCAGCCCTGGACAAGTTCACTATGGATTCAGTGTGACCAAAGAAATGACAGTAGAATGTTCTTGGGGTGAAAGGGTTTATACCCAACTTTAGTACCGCAGTGGCAGGTCAGTCACTAGAATCCTGTCCACTCAGAGCGAGGCTGCATGCAGCAAGCTGGTCTCTGCCTCTGGGCCTTTCTGCCCCCACAGCTGTCTCAGTCTCTTCCCTTCATGCTGCCACCACTCCAGTCTCATCTCTGCTCTCCTGCAGCCTTGCAGCCATGCCACTGTGTCTCCCAGAGCACTGGGCAGAGCTCCTTATGTAGAGTCAATAGCAACGTATTGCCCATCCATGTGTAGTGAGCTAGTTGACCAGGGCCAGGTGAGAATCCTGGCCACAGGAACCTTCACTTTATCCACACTAATATTTTTGGAAGCATTCATTCCAGTTACATGACCACATCTCTCAAGCTTTCCTCTCTCTCTCAGAACCAGTGTGGAGAACTATTCTTGCCCTTCCTGGTATTTGTCTGCTAAGCTTAGAGCAGTGAGTCTCAGCCCTACTAGACCCAAGGCTCCTTTTATATAAGAAATATTTTGTATCACCTTCTTTTCTATATGAAACTCACAGAAAATATAACTGGCCAACATGCACAACTGTACAGAAAGAGAAGTTCCTATGGCCAGGATACTCACCTGACCGTAATCTACTTGCCCAAGGCACACATGCAATGATGTAATAGGCCTACTGTGCAGGCACATGCTTACACACCTGTTGGCAATGAGCCATAATTGTCTGTGTAGCTATGTAAAGAGCTCCACCCAGCAGATGGATTGCAGACTTGCTGCATGCAGATATGATTCTAGCACTCAACCTGCCACAGTGAGAATAAAGCTCGGTATAAACTCTACCCACAACATTCCGTTGTCGTTATTTGGTCTCACTGAATCCAGAGTGAACATGCCTGGAGCTGAAATCCCTCTCTAGGGCAAAAACTTTTTACAAATGTGTACATTATTCTAACTATAATATAAAGGAGAAATAAGAAGTAATGTGTAATACAATACTATGTATTTCCATATGAAAATGCTCTGGCACAACTGCATAAAAAGATGCAATGAATTAACATATGCTTTCATCTCTTTATAAAAGTACCTGAATGTGAAAACTGCGAATGACTCAAGTCAGGTATGTTGAATTGGTTATTCAAATACTACCACAATCTGAGAGTGATGTGCTTTTCTAAACTCAGGTACAACCCTTGGTAGAGTTCTGAACAAAATCATCTTTTCATTTCAAGGAAAGTTACATTATTTAAAGTTAGATGGTAAGCTCAGATATTTGTAAGTAGGTCTTTCACCTATAAGAATATGTGAAGGGATAGGATTTGGGGATGCTGGACAATTCTTCATTGTGTAGGACTGTGAAATTTCGGAATATTTCCCACTAAGTGCCAGGAGTACTTCCCAATTGTTGTAACAACCATTAAAAAAAAAAACTCCACATATATTTGAAACACCTACAGGGTGATACTGTCATACAGAACCACTTATCTAGAGCAGTGCAGATTTATGTCTGTTTCCCTTCCTTCCAACCCCCCAGTTCCCTTCTGAACTAGGATTTCTGTTCTGAGCCCCAGTTCCCTGCCTTAGTCTCAGCAGTACCCCATGACCTAGGGATGTAGAACTGTCCAGTTTTCCTTACTGGGTAGATTATTCAGGACTCTTATGCAGGCTATCATCATACTCTGAAGATCATGCAAACTACTTTTCCTTGGTGTGGCCTTCTTTGTGGGTCACGAGAGGGTTCTGCTTGTCCATGGGAACTGTGGCCTCCCATGTCAGTGTCCCACCCCTGTTACCTCATATGCACCATATCTGTGCTCGCTGCCTGGACTTCAGCTGCCAGCACCTGTGATTCTCTGCTTTCTCCAGCTGCTGGAACCCACCACACCCACATGGCAGGCCAGAAGGACTGGAAGTAACACTGCCAACCAGTGGCTAATGGAAATGGACAGATCCAGGCCTCAGATTCCCCACCTGTTAGACAGGATAACTCTAAGGTGTATATTCTACACTAGCTCCCAGTGAGATTAAACTCCAGTTGTCCACGATAGTAATTTGCTTGAAAACACATCCTTTATTGGCCTCCTTCCTTCTCTGATTAGTGTTTCCTGGGAACACTGCCTCAATAAACTACTTGACTTGGATAATTGTCTGAGAGTTCTGGGGAACAGAAAACAGCTCTGGGAGAACAAAGCTTCCAGGTAATTCTTTTGCATAATGACACCTAGGCCTTCTGGGGAGAAATAGTGCGTGGGGCTTGAACCTGATGCTGAGTCCAGCCTCCCTGCACTTAAATCCTCAAGCAAATTGGGTCTCACAGATGCCCTCAAGCAGGATCCACAGGTTTCCAAGGAACTCACCCTAAAGCAGGAGGCCTGTGGCTCTTGTCTTGGAACGCTTGCAGGTGTGTGGGTTGGCAGGGAGGAATCATGTTTTGCTCTCGTGACTGCAGGCTGCTATCCAGCCGTCTTCCGCCTTGGTCCTGAAAAACATGACCTGCATCATCAAGAGCAGATATGAATTTTAGAAAGGACATTTCCCTTTGGTAAGCTTTATAAATAGCTGTTTTCAGTAGGTTGCCAGACTCTCTGAAGTCTGACTGAGGTGGATGTTTTCACTGGCTGGAGAGAGTCCCCCTTCAAGGCTCCTTGTTATAGGCAGATGAGAGAAGCAAGCAAAGGAACAGCTCTCAAGAATGCCAGTAATGGTAACGAAGGTTTGGGGCTCTATTCTTCTGTATCAGTAGGAGCACCTGTAGCCGAGGCACAAAGAGGTGGCGTGGAGAGTGACTGTGGCACCCACAGCTGGATGGACAAGTCCTGAGGACACCCTTAGCCACCCAACCCCATTGAGAAAGGGAGGGGGCTAGGGCAGGCCCTGCAATCCCAATGGCTTTGCTTAGTGGGGGTTTGAGCTGGAGGCCTGCATTACCGACACCTGTACTCGTACTCATCAGCAAGGCCCAGCTGCTATACTCCGATGGCGCAAGCGGCCCATTCTGCTTTGGTCAGCTCATTCCAAAGCTGCCCTGTAACTTCAAGCTAGATGGGGGCTTTCTTTTTCTCTCTACAGTTTATTGGCAAAGTATCAAATGTTTAGCAGAGTAAATGCTGCCATCCGTCCAACTGTGCTCAGCAGTCACTGCCAGTGAGGATGTTTCAGTTGGGACTCACACTAGGGTAACTTCAGATTTAAAAGGCTGCCTCTGAATGCATCTCTTCATGCTCTTTAAATGTTGCAAATCAAAGGGTCACCCAGGGAAGCCTGGTGATTGGCAAACTTCCTGCCATAGCGATGAGTATATAGTCCTTTGTGTGGCTAGAACAGCTAGGGGTGAAGAGGAGGGAGGAACACAAGGCAGCTTCCCCAGGAGGGCAGAAGCCCCAGCGGACAAAAAAAGTGAATTTCCGGGCTGAGGTCAGGCTGGGGTACTGATGATACCTCACCAACGACCGGGGGTACGGGGCATCCTCTCTTCAGGCACCAGCATTATATTCCTGCTCAATTTTCTTCCTTCTTTCCCACCCTTTCACGTTTACTCATTCATCAAGTGCCCACTGTATGACAGACTGACAGGTTTATCATAGGTTCAAGGGACATTAGGGCCTCTGACTTGCACTCGCCCCTGCCCCAGTACTCGTTTCAGCCAGTGATGTTTTTATAAATTGCATAAGGGAGATTTTAATGACATCTTCTAGGATGCTTGTCTTTTCCACTCCAATATCCCCCCTGCCTCACTTGCCTTCACGTATGGTGACAAGGAAATATCCATAGGCCTTTTGGGGATCAGCTACAGGGAAGTTGCGTTGAAGTTTGGGCTTCGTGGTTTATGTTTATGTGACTGACAGTCACTTTATATGTAAAATTCAGTTATTGCTAGCCATCTCTGGAATAGGAATATCTTTCAGGAATACTGCAACTTCCTACAGGACTAACTCACCCCGGGGTCGTGACCCACAGAGGCAGGGCCTCTACAACGCGACATCCGTCGGTGACAAACCAGTTAGTGAGTGCTACCAATCCAGAGTGAGCCGGATCAGTACCCCACAGAGCAATGCAAAATGCCCTGAATTCGTACAGTAGTTAACCCAAGGACCTTTACAGAGGTTTCCAAAACAGCATTCTGAAAAATTTATAAAATATGACCAGTGAGGAGTTGTGAAGCTAAAATAAACTTCTCTGAATTCTGAAACATAAAAACCCATTTTTGATCAACCATGGTAGAAGAAAATCTGAATTATCTTTCTGTCCTCTGAAAAGAAAATGACCTTACAAAAATTATCATATAAAGAAGGGATCAAAGAGAAAATCAAAGAAATATAAGATTGATAGTGTATGTTTATATTAATTAATTGCCTGATAACATGTTTTTTAAAATTTAATTTGTGATTTCTTGCCTCATTTTAAATAAATATGCAGTTTCTTACTTAATTTTCCATTAATACATTTTGTATTTTTTTTCTTACTTAATTCTCCACAGTGATACCTGCTGGGTATAGAATAGCCAAGACCTGGTCCTCAAGGACCTCACAGGCTCCTGGGCCAGCCTGATAAATGAACTGACAGTTACAGTGTCACCAGGGAGTTCAGGGCCTTCACCTGAGGTTGTTTCTTTTTTCTATTCAGGTATGAATTTGGGGAGCTCATGCCCCTTGCCTGCTCTCACGGTGCTTCCATCCCTCCCTTCTCCATCCCCACACCCAACCTTCCCTGTGCAGAGCACAGTCCTATGAGGCTATCCTGCTTGCGTCCTCTGGGTTTCCCCGTTCATACCTGTCTTGAAATAATGTTTCCAAGCAAACCCAGTTCTTTCCAGAAGAAGAATTAGGCCATCTGCTTTAAAATAATTTATTTCCTCTCCTCTTGGTCCATCCTTGACTCCTTTTGCTCTTTCCTCATCCAACCATCCCAGTGAGCTGTGTTCTATTGTTTTGATGAAATGACCAGGAAATCGGAAACATTTAGAAAGATTTAAAGGAAATAGGATATGGTGGGCTATGAGGAAAGGGGCTCTCTCAAAACCTTGACAGCTGCTCTGGCTGGGGTCCTGCAGGTGGTGGAGAGTGCCCGGAGGAAGGGCAGCGCCGTCTCTGTCCAGGCTGGGAGCTCTGCAAGGACAAAGGTTTTGTCTCGTTCTTCACTGTATCCACAAAGCTGGGCGTGGCAGGGATTCACACAGAACTCCATGAAGGGAGAAGAGGGCGGAACAGAGGGGCATGGGAGCACTGAGATGGTGTCATTTCATAAAATCAGTGTCCCCAAACCTTTCTGTGTTTTCATTTCAAAGGAAGCATCCACCTTTCTGTGTACACAGCATTCCTCCTTCCCTCAGATTCCAGGGAAGATGTGTTAGTCTGCCTGTTCAGGGTCAACCCCTCCAATTATGCGCCTGACTCCAGATTCTCCTAAGTTCCCCAGGACCTAGCTCCAATAATCCTCTTTCTGCCTCCTGGTTTCAGCCTCTCTCTACTTCCTCTTTTTTGCTCAGCATATAACCATGTGCAAAGTTCTATCATCTTTAAGCACACCCCCCACCCTGACCACTACCTTCTGGACTATATCCCCCCTATACCTGCCATCTGCAAGCTCTCCTTTCTTCTGCACTTGGCTGCCTCTACTGCCTTATTTGGCATTTACCCCTTAACTGAAATTGATCTAATGAAGGTCTCTCATGATCAACTTCCAAGTCCATTAAGTACTTTTAGTACACATTCTTCCAAACTTGTAACAGCCTGGAGCGCTGATGGTCATCATCCACCCCTGAAATTTCTCCCTCTCTTGGCTTCCATGACACTAAACTCTGCTGCTTGTTCTTGTGCCTGACCATGTCTAGCTCCTTCATGGTTGGGCAGCAAGTTGATTTCTGTGAATGAAGACTTTTATTTTCCACATCATCTTCCTCCCCTTCAAGGACAGTAAAAGTTACCCCATGTCTGGGTAGACTTTTCCCATAAAATCCTCAGGCTACAGTGCTGCAGCTGAAGAGGGCCACTGACCATTTAACAGTGCATCCAAAGGAGAAACGATGAGGGGAACTTGAGCCTTGTGGAAGTAGGAAAGCTGAAGGAACCAGGGCTGAGAAGCCTGGAGGAGAAAAGATGTCATCGACACTGGAGAAGATGGAACAAATGTGTTCTAAGCAGCTCCAACATTAAATGAATCATGGAGTGGAATCTTTGAGGAGGTAGATTTTATCTCATTGTATAAGAGAACTACATAATGGTCCCAGCCATGTAACAGAGGGAAGGGCAGCCTCACAATACCAGGGCCCCTGCTAGCCTATATAACATGTTCATGTGAAATAGAAAAATGTCCTTCTTTCCTCGGTGGGTGGAAGCCTGGCACAACCCAGCTGCCACTCGCTACTTTGGGCAGGTGCCCCTACTGTAAAGCATAACTCACACTGTCTTGTGTAGTAACCCTGTGGCAGGCAGTGAGCTTTCTGACACTGGAAACGTTCAACCAATGACTGGATGATCTGTTTTGGTTCTGCAGGGAATAATCCAGTTTATTATTATCTAACCCTGACTATAAAATGTGCCAGTGATGGAGGGAGAGGGACATGAAGGGAAGAGAAGGTGGAGTAGGAGCAGGAGAGATGGAGAGCTAGGAAGAGGGGGGCACAGAGAGAGGAGAGGGGAGGGAGGTGGGGGAGGAGGAGGGAGAGGGGGGAGGCTGATCCATCATTTTAATCTTGCAACCAAATATGCCCCAATCCAGCTGCATCTTCCCTGTTTTATGAGCAAATAACTTCTAGCTGTGTCTGCCACAAGGTATTAATCCCTACCCTATGTATTTTGTATACTGTTGTATGTAAAAAAATATATATATATATATATGTGTGTGGGTGTGGGTGTGTGTGTGTGTGTGTGTGTGTGTGTGTAATCAGAATCTTTGGGAAGGAAGCCTAAATAGCTATCTATAGTTTTTAAATTTCCGCAGGCGATTCTGGTTAGGATTGAGAACCATTGGTTCTCAGCCGTGGATATCGTGTTCCCACTGTGAGATCCTGGGCTTCTAGCCTCCCCTAGAGCTGCAGGAGGCATGTGACCTAGAAACGGAGGTCTGTTGGGAGGCTTCTGGAAAGCTTTTATTTTCCTATAAAAAGGGACAGGCATGGCTTTCTAGTTTGTTAGTGCTGTCCTTTCTCCATTTTCCCTGGTGTGAATGTGGACAACCATCCTGAAGACAATCAGCATGAAGATAACCAGCGAGAAGGAAAAAACAAGAGCTAAAGACAGTGACTGGAACTATAGAAAGAGCCTGGCTTTCAAACCAGGTAAGCTTCCACAGCGCCCTCTCCTGACCATCTCCAGACTTCTTGTTATAGGAGATAATTAAATATCTTAATTTAAGAATTTTAAGCCAATGATAATTGAGTTCTCTGTTATTTTCAAGTAGAAGCAATTTATCTGAGTGTTCAGTTTTCTAGGATGAAAGCTATTATTTTTTTACCCCTTAAAAAAAAGGGAAGTACAGGGGAGGGGCAGAAGATGGCGGCGTGAGTAGAGCAGCGGAAATCTCCTCCCAAAACAACATATATCTATGAAAATATAACAAAGACAACCCTTCCTAGAATAAAGACCAGAGGACACAGGACAATATCCAGACCACATCCACACCTGAGAGAACCCAGCGCCTCGCGAAGGGGGTAAGATACAAGCCCCGGCCCCGCGGGAGCCGAGCGCCCCTCCCCCCAGCTCCCGGCGGGAGAAGAGCAGGCAGAGCGGGAGGGAGACGGAGCCCAGGGCTGCCGAGCACCCAGCCCCAGCCATCCGGAACAGAGTGCAGGGCCCTCGATACTGGGAAAACAGGGCAGCAAGAACAGTGAGCAGGCACTGGAGGCTGGGCGACAGAGGACATAAGAAAAGCGCGCAACCATTTTTTTTTTTGCTTTTTTGCTGTTTTGTTTTGGCGAGCGCTTTTTGGAAGTCTTAAAGGGATAGGGACCCCAATACTAGGGAAACAGGGCAGAAAGACCGGTGAGCAGAGGCCTGAGGCTGGCACCGCAGAATAAAGAAAAACGAACGACCACCTTTTTTTTTTTTTTTTTAATTAAAAACTTTTTTTTTTTTAAATTAAAAAAATTTTTTTTTCTTTTTTTTTTGGTGGGCGTTGTTTTGTTTTGGCGGGTGCTTTTTGGAAGTCTTAAAGGGGCAGAGTGGGTCACGTAATCCAGAGGTAGGGAATCCGGGATCTCTGGGCACCCTAACCCCTGGGCTGCAGGGAGCAGGGAGGCCCCTTACGGAGATAAATAGCCTCCGAGCAGCTCCTGCTCCAACGCGACTCCACCATTTTGGAGCAGCTGCCCGAGCCAGGCCACGCCCAAAGCAACAGCGGAGATTAACTCCATAGCAGCCGGGCACGAAGTAGAAACCCTCTCTGCGCGCAGCTGCGCAGCACAAGCCACTAGAGGCCGCTGTTCTCCCAGGAGAGGAGGGCCACAAACCAACAAGAAAGGAAGTCCTTCCAGCCGTCACTCGTCCCAGCTCTGCAGACTATTCCTATCACCATGAAAAGGCAAAGCTACAGGCAGACAAAGATCACAGAGACAACACCAGAGAAGGAGACAGACCTAACCAGTCTCCCTGAAAAAGAATTCAAAATAAGAATCATAAACATGCTGACAGAGATGCAGAGAAATACGCAAGAGAAATGGGATGAAGTTCGGAAGGAGATCACAGATGCCAGAAAGGAGATCGCAGAAATGAAACAAACTCTGGAAGGGTTTATAAGCAGAATGGATAGAATGCAAGAGGCCATTGAAGGAATTGAAATCAGAGAACAGGAACGCATAGAAGCTAACATAGAGAGAGACAAAAGGATCTCCAGGAATGAAACAATATTAAGAGAACTGTGTGACCAATCCAAAAGGAACAATATCCGTATTATAGGGGTCCCAGAAGAAGAAGAGAGAGGAAAAGAGATGGAAAGAATCTTAGAAGAAATAATTGCTGAAAACTTCCCCACACTGGGGGAGGAAGTAATCGAACAGACCACGGAAATACACAGAACCCCTAACAGAAAGGATCCAAGAAGGGCAACAACAAGACACATAATAATTAAAATGGCAAAGATCAAGGACAAGGAAAGAGTGTTAAAGGCAGCTAGAGAAAAAAAGGTCACCTATAAAGGGAAACCCATCAGGCTAACATCAGATTTCTCAACAGAAACCCTACAGGCCAGAAGAGAATGGCATGATATATTTAATACAATGAAACAGAAGGGCCTTGAACCAAGGATACTGTATCCAGCACGACTATCATTCAAATATGACGGTGGGATTAAACAATTCCCAGACAAACAAAAGCTGAGGGAATTTGCTTTCCACAAACCACCTCTACAGAACATCTTACAGGGACTGCTCTAGATGGGAGCACTCCTAGAAAGAGCACAGCACAAAACACCCAACATATGAAGAATCGAGGAGGAGGAACAAGAAGGGAGAGAAGAAAAGAATCTCCAGATAGTGTATATAACAGCTCAATAAGCGAGCTAAGTTAGGCAGTAAGATACTAAAGAGGCTAACCTTGAAGCTTTGGTAACCACGAATTTAAAGCCTGCAATGGCAATAAGTACATATCTTTCAATAGTCACCCTAAATGTTAATGGGTTGAATGCACCAATCAAAAGACACAGAGTAACAGAATGGATAAAAAAGCAAGACCCATCTATATGCTGCTTACAAGAAACTCACCTCAAACCCAAAGACATGTACAGACTAAAAGTCAAGGGATGGAAAAACATATTTCAAGCAAACAACAGTGAGAAGAAAGCAGGGGTTGCAGTACTAATATCAGACAAAATAGACTTCAAAACAAAGAAAGTAACAAGAGATAAAGAAGGACACTACATAATGATAAAGGGCTCAGTCCAACAAGAGGATATAACCATTCTAAATATATATGCACCCAACACAGGAGCACCAGCATATGTGAAACAAATACTAACAGAACTAAAGGGGGATATAGACTGCAATGCATTCATTCTAGGAGACTTCAACACACCACTCACCCCAAAGGATAGATCCACTGGGCAGAAAATAAGTAAAGACACGGAAGCACTGGACAACACAGTAGAGCAGATGGACCTAATAGACATCTATAGAACTCTACATCCAAAAGCAGCGGGATATACATTCTTCTCAAGTGCACATAGAACATTCTCCAGAATAGACCACATACTAGGCCACAAAAAGAGCCTCAGAAAATTCCAAAAGATTGAAATCCTACCAACCAACTTTTCAGACCACAAAGGCATAAAACTAGAAATAAACTGTACAAAGAAAGCAAAGAGGCTCACAAACACATGGAGGCTTAACAACACGCTCCTAAATAATCAATGGATCAATGACCAAATCAAAATGGAGATCCAGCAATATATGGAAACAAATGACAACAACAACACTAAGCCCCAACTTCTGTGGGACACAGCAAAAGCAGTCTTAAGAGGAAAGTATATAGCAATCCAAGCATATTTAAAAAAGGAAGAGCAATCCCAAATGAATGGTCTAATGTCACAATTATCAAAATTGGAAAAAGAAGAACAGATGAGGCCTAAGGTCAGCAGAAGGAGGGACATAATAAAGATCAGAGAAGAAATAAATAAAATTGAGAAGAATAAAACAATAGCAAAAATCAATGAAACCAAGAGCTGGTTCTTCGAGAAAATAAACAAAATAGATAAGCCTCTAGCCAGACTTATTAAGAAGAAAAGAGAGTCAACACAAATCAACAGTATCAGAAACGAGAAAGGAAAAATCACGACGGACCCCACGGAAATGCAAAGAATTATTGGAGAATACTATGAAAACCTATATGCTAACAAGCTGGGAAACCTAGGAGAAATGGACAACTTCCTAGAAAAATATAACCTTCCAAGATTGACCCAGGAAGAAACAGAAAATCTAAACAGACCAATTACCAGCAACGAAATTGAAGCGGTAATCAAAAAACTACCAAAGAACAAAACCCCCGGGCCAGATGGATTTACCTCGGAATTTTATCAGACATACAGGGAAGACATAATACCCATTCTCCTTAAAGTTTTCCAAAAAATAGAGGAGGAGGGGATACTCCCAAACTCATTCTATGAAGCTAACATCACCCTAATACCAAAACCAGGCAAAGACCCCACCAAAAAAGAAAACTACAGACCAATATCCCTGATGAACGTAGATGCAAAAATACTCAACAAAATATTAGCAAACCGAATTCAAAAATACATCAAAAGGATCATACACCATGACCAAGTGGGATTCATCCCAGGGATGCAAGGATGGTACAACATTCGAAAGTCCATCAACATCATCCACCACATCAACAAAAAGAAAGACAAAAACCACATGATCATCTCCATAGATGCTGAAAAAGCATTTGACAAAGTTCAACATCCATTCATGTTAAAAACTCTCAGCAAAATGGGAATAGAGGGCAAGTACCTCAACATAATAAAGGCCATATATCATAAACCCACAGCCAACATTATATTGAACAGCGATAAGCTGAAAGCATTTCCGCTGAGATCGGGAACTAGACAGGGATGCCCACTCTCTCCACTGTTATTTAACATAGTACTGGAGGTCCTAGCCATGGCAATCAGACAAAATAAAGAAATACAAGGAATCCAGATTGGTAAAGAAGAAGTTAAACTGTCACTATTTGCAGATGACATGATACTGTACATAAAAAACCCTAAAGACTCCACCCCAAAACTACTAGAACTGATATCGGAATACAGCAAAGTTGCAGGATACAAAATCAACACACAGAAATCTGTGGCTTTCCTATATACTAACAATGAACCAACAGAAAGAGAAATCAGGAAAACAACTCCATTCACAATTGCATCAAAAAAAATAAAATACCTAGGAATAAACCTAACCAAAGAAGTTAAAGACCTATACTCTGAAAACTACAAGTCACTCTTAAGAGAAATTAAAGGGGACACTAACAGATGGAAACTCATCCCATGCTCGTGGCTAGGAAGAATTAATATTGTTAAAATGGCCATCCTGCCCAAAGCAATATACAGATTTGATGCAATCCCTATGAAACTACCAGCAACATTCTTCAATGAACTGGAACAAATAATTCAAAAATTCATATGGAAACACAAAAGACCCCGAATAGCCAAAGCAATCCTGAGAAAGAAGAATAAAGTAGGGGGGATCTCACTCCCCAACTTCAAGCTCTACTATAAAGCCATAGTAATCAAGACAATTTGGTACTGGCACAAGAGCAGAGCCACAGACCAATGGAACAGACTAGAGAATCCAGACATTAACCCAGACATATATGGTCAATTAATATTTGATAAAGGAGCCATGGACATACAATGGCGAAATGACAGTCTCTTCAACAGGTGGTGCTGGCAAAACTGGAGAGCTACATGTAGGAGAATGAAACTGGACCATTGTCTAACCCCATATACAAAAGTAAACTCAAAATGGATCAAAGACCTGAATGTAAGCCATGAAACCATTAAACTCTTGGAAGAAAACATAGGCAAAAACCTCTTAGACATAAACATGAGTGACCTCTTCTTGAACATATCTCCCCGGGCAAGGAAAACAACAGCAAAAATGAGTAAGTGGGACTATATTAAGCTGAAAAGCTTCTGTACAGCAAAAGACACCATCAATAGAACAAGAAGGATCCCTACAGTATGGGAGAATATATTTGAAAATGACACATCCGATAAAGGCTTGATGTCCAGAATATATAAGGAGCTCACACGCCTCAACAAACAAAAAACAAATAACCCAATTAAAAAATGGGCAGAGGAACTGAACAGAGAGTTCTCCAAAAAAGAAATACAGATGGCCAACAGACACATGAAAAGATGCTCCACATCGCTAATTATCAGAGAAATGCAAATTAAAACTACAATGAGGTATCACCTCACACCAGTAAGGATGGCTGCCATCCAAAAGACAAACAACAACAAATGTTGGCGAGGCTGTGGAGAAAGGGGAACCCTCCTACACTGCTGGTGGGAATGTAAACTAGTTCAACCATTGTGGAAAGCAGTATGGAGGTATATCAAAATGCTCAAAACAGACTTACCATTTGACCCAGGAATTGCACTCCTAGGAATTTACCCTAAGAACGCAGCAATCAAGTTTGAGAAAGACAGATGCACCCCTATGTTTATTGCAGCAATATTTACAATAGCCAAGAATTGGAAGCAACCTAAATGTCCATCAATAGATGAATGGATAAAGAAGATGTGGTACATATACACAATGGAATACTACTCAGCCATAAGAAAAGGGCAAATCCAATCATTTGCAGCAACATGGATGGCTCTGGAGGGTATTATGCTCAGTGAAACAAGCCAAGCGGAGAAAGAGAAATACCAAATGATTTCACTCAGCTGTGGAATATAAGAACAAAGGAAAAACTGAAGGAACAGAACAGCAGCAGAATAACAGAACTCAAGAATGGACTAACAGGTACCAAAGGGAAAGGGACTGGGGAGGATGGGTGGGTAGGGAGGGATAAGGGGGGGAGAAGTAGGGGGGTATTAAGATTAACATACATGGGGGGGTAGGAGAAAAGGGAGGGCTGTACAACACAGAGAAGACAAGTAGTGATTCTACAACATTTTGCTATGCTGATGGACAGTGACTGTAAAGGGGTTTATAGGGGAGACCTGGTATAGGGGAGAGCCTAGTAAACATAATATTCGTTATGTAAGTGTAGATTAGTGATACCAAAAACAAAGCAAAAAAAAAAACAAAAGGGCAGTTCCTGTGTGGTAACCTCCAACGAGTTCTACACAAGTGTATAAAGGGCATATAAAAGTGTAGGCAAAGGGTCTGTTTGTGTTTATACAGAGGATCAAAGCCTAATTGGGCTACCCCGAAAATGAACTAAGATACGATATGAAAAAGAACTTCCAACATCAGCACTCTCTGGAAGACTCATGCCAGAAGATGATCATCAAAAAACCCCAACAAAGATCCACGCACTGCTACAGCTGTAGATGCACTCATCCCACCAGTTCCTGGACTTGCCATGGGAATGAGGAAGGAGATATCTAAGCTGGCCTGTGCATACAGTAAAACAACAAATTTGACTGGATCTATACTGTTGGAACTCAACCAAGAATTTGGAGAAGTGCAAATTGTAGCGCTCCAAACTCTTACAACTGCAGACTATTTACTGTTAAAAGAACATATGGCATGTGAACAGTCCCCAGGAATGGGTTGTTTTAATTTGTCTGATTTCTCTCAGACTGTTCAAGTTCAGTTGGAGAATATCCACCATATCATAGATAAGTTTTCACAAATGCCTAAGGTGCCTAACTGGTTTTCTTGGTTTCACTGGAGATGGCTGGTAATTACAGATATGCTTTGGTTATGTAACTATACTCCTATTATGTTAATGTGTGTGCGCAATTTAAGTAGTAGCTTAAAACCTATATATGCTGAAGTTACTCTACAAGAAGATATGTCAAAGAAATAATCAATCTTCCCATGTTTTCTTCCGTCTGCTACTTCTATAGCTTTTCTTCTTCCTTCCTAATTACAACCCTTAAATAGAATTCGTGCCTCATATCAAATTTACCGAGTATCATAACTCCTCCAAGTGGTAAAGATACCTCAAGACAAATGCTGGGCATAGAAGCCACAGGGCATAAATCTGCAAAGAAGTAAAAAGCTAACCTTTTCAAACAATAAGGCTTCTCTCTCACTTACCAACTTCACATTTCCCTGTATGGCCCCGGAAGATGACTGGTTAGCCAGAGACGGGTAAGATTCCTCAAGGGAGGAACAACCTAAGACAGGCACAGTCGCAGGGGGGCCATCAGGTGAGAAATTGGGGATCAACAGAGGTGAGGCTTAGAACCCCACCCCCCCTGTTCTGAGAGAAATCTTCTGCATTTGTGGATGTTTTATGGCCCTGGTCTAGCTTGGATTAACACATAGTCTACAGGCACACACCTGATCATCTACATTTGCTCTCTTACAACACTAAACTATGTTTTCTACCTTTATCTTGTATCTACCTACCACTTCAGCATTTTATTAAAAATAATAATAATAAAGAGAGAAATGTGGTATCCACATATAAATCAAGTATAAAAACCTAATGAGTATTCACATTTGAACTGACTGTTTAGAGTTCATAATACATGAGCAAAACCGAAAGTTTCTGTGATGACTGCCCTTGTACTGTTCACTATGTAACTTATTCATTATGTAAGAATTTGTTCTACATGTAAGAACTTGTTTGTTATGCCTCAGAAGATTGGAGACTGACGAAAATTAGGCTTGGGGTGGATTAATGATTGTGCATTGAGCATTGACTCCCCTATACAGAATTTTATTGTCTTTAACAACCATTTGATCAATAAATATGAGAGATGCCCTCACAAAAAAAAAAAAAAAAAAAAAAGAGGACAGACTTCCAATGGTAAAATAAATAAGTAACCGGGATGTAATGTATAGCATAAGGAATATAGTCAAGATATTGTAACAGCTTGGTAGGGTGATAGCTGGAACCTAGAATTATGTATATAAATGTTCTACCACTGTGTTGTACACTTGAAACTAATGTAATGTAATACTGTGTGTCAACTACCCTTCAATAAAAAATAATTATTAAAAAAAAAAAAAAAAAAGGAAGTACAGCTCATGCTGATATTCTGAGTTCAGAAAATGAGTGTTCTTAAAATGAAAATGTTCAGTGGATTTCAGATGGACTATTTTTACTGGTTGTAGTCGGTTGGTAGGGCCACCATAACAAAGTGCCACAGAAATTAATTTTCTCATGGTTCTAGAGGCTGGAAGTCTGGGATCTAGGTGTCAGCAGGGTTGCTTTCTTCTGAGGCCTCTCTCCTTAGCTTGTAAATGGCCAACCTCTGCCTTTGCTTGGTCATCCTTCTCTGTGTATCTGTGTCCTCTTCTTCTAAGGACATTGTTGGATTAGGACCTGCCCCAATAATCTCATTTAGCCTTGAAAACCCCTTTAAAGACCCATCTCCCTCAGCTCACACTGTAACATCACCCTTTCCTGACGCTAACTCCTCCTGGGTCCCTTGTGATTACTTCAGGGCCACCTGTATAAACCCAGGTAATCTCCCCAACTCAACATCATTAACTTGGTCTACAAAGTCCTTTGTGCCATAGAAAGTAACGTTCACAGGTTCTGAGAATTAGGATGTAGACATTTTAGGAGGCCATCATTCCATTTACCAAAAGTACTCAGTGTCCCAGATGCTTACGGCATGTTAGTTGTGGACAAAAATAAATGATACCTATGTCAGAATCTCCACCTTCCCCCAACAACTACAAATATATCAAATCATTCTGAGAATCAACTTAACTATGTAACTCCAAAGCTACAAGAGGACCCTTCTCCATTAAAAATTCCTCCCTCGGCTGGATGTAGCTTTCAGCCAGTGCAATGCTACTAAGCCCTCTGTGGAACCTTGTGCACATGCCCAGGTCCTTAGCTTTCCTGAAATGGAGACAGTAGAGTCACCTCTCAAGAGGTTATCTGCCAGGCTGGAAGTAATGCTCAGTCCCAGCAGACCTAGTTTGTAACTAGGGCTTAGAACTTTCGTACTGTGGCCTCCCACTCTCCCATCTTGTTGTTGAAAACAAGCTGGTGTGTTACATGCCCATTTTCCCTAAGGATGTTATATGAGAAATTGTGATTCCTTATTAGCTTATTACTTTCTAAACTCAATCAAAGGAATTACAATCTAATTATTGTTGACTAAACTAGCATATATACATAGGGAGAAAAGATTAATAAAACAGAACACTCTTCTGAGTATGTATCATTCTAATTGTATAACACATTTTGAGCCCAAACACATTTTTCCAATCAGTATAATTCATACTGTTCTATAAAAGAAAATTCTTTCTACAGAGTAATTCCTCCTTTATCTTTTCATTCCAAACTATATCAGAAATTTGAAAAGTCTAGTTGCTCTTAAACCTTCCATACCATTCTCAGTGATAAATGAGCCCATAGTCTAATGTTAGAAGTTTAGAAATAGTTCGCCTTTCAAATATATCAAATCATTCTGAAAATCAACCTAAGTGACAGAGATATGCTATCAGAAACAAATTTCTATTCAAATGCAAGATCACAGTGGCATATTATATATAACATCTATTCTATTATTGTCATCATGATTAGTTGGTTGTATTGTATCTTAAACTAATTGGTGTTTGTTACTGATAATATTAAAATAATAAATAGTGTGAGGCAGCATTTTATAATAGAAAAAAAGCAACATTGGAGTACTGCAGACAGGTTCAAATTCCTGCTGTACCAGGTACATCTGTGTGAGAATGGCTAACTTAGTCTGAGTACATTTCCTCATTTGTTAAATGGGGATACAAATAACTTGTAGAGATATGTGAGTAAATAATTGTGTATATCAAGTACTTTGTACCATGCCAGATATATAAACTGTCACTGAATTGTTACTATGGCAATTATTATTGTTACTAGTCTTTTGATTAATGAAGACACTGCCTTTGTTGGAAATCAATTCCTTTATGTAAATTAACATGAATGAAAGACAATGGAGGTCTTTAAAAATGCCTTTGACCTGACCATTGGCCAGGGAGTCTGCATTACCATCCTCAACTTCATAAATGCAAAGTAGACTGTATAAAAGAAAAAAAAAAAGCCCTAATTTATTCCCTCAAAGTATTCATCAAATGAGGTAGGATTTCTGGGAAAGATTAAGAGCTTACATTTTTTATTGGACTTGTTTCCCATAAAATTTCATAGAGGATAAAAGGAGGTGAAGTGCAGAGGCAGTACTATTTCTGTTTTATCTGCTACTTGAGATTATAAATCTTCCTAAGATATCATTAATTACAGAGATGCCATTCATAATGCTGCTATTCAGGCCTATTAGAATTTTCAACCCAAACTCTAGGCCTGGGGCTTAGAAATTGGCAGCTGAATTTTTGTGTGAGGCTGAAACTTGAAGGCTATGATAGAGAGAACACTTTCAAACTAGTTGCTACAGACTGAATGCTTGTTTACCGCCCACCCCCCAACCCCCGCCTAATTCATATGTTGAAATCCTAAACCCCCTCGTGGTGATATTGTGGGTGGGGCCTTTGAGAGGTAATTAGGTCATGAGGGTGGAGCTTTCATGAATGGGTTTGGTGCTATTGCAAAAGAGACCCCAGAGAACTCTCTCACCCTCTTCACCATGGGAGGATACAATGAGGAAATAGCTATTTACAACCTGGAGGAGGGCTCTCACTGGAACCCAAGTGTGCTGGCAGCCTGATCTTGTCTTCCAGTCTTTAGAAATGTGGAAAAAAATTCCTACTATCTATAAGCCAACCAGTCTGTGGTGTTCTGTTATAGCAGCCTGGATTAAGACAGGAGCTGTGTGCAGGGAGCCCAGAAACCTATGAGGGTTTTCTCCAAAAGTTCAAGGCTGAGGGATGAGCTTTACATGCATAAGGTGAGAACACCTGAGGCTTGCTAGGTAGTAGCTGCTACAGGGTCAGGAGCAGA
Source organism: Manis pentadactyla (assembly GCF_030020395.1). Lineage (NCBI taxonomy): Eukaryota > Metazoa > Chordata > Mammalia > Pholidota > Manidae > Manis > Manis pentadactyla. Next base: position 38,269,270 of record NC_080022.1, on the reverse strand, counting down.
ACAGAGATACTTGAGCTCAACATGTGTTGGGGGACACTGGAGTTCTGACCTTTCCATTGCAGAAAGATCTTTTTAAACACTTTGGTAATACTCCTGGCAACCAGCTGATAAATCAGAAAGGCTGCACTTTAGTAGAAAGGATGATGCTCTATAGCAAGGTCTACACTAGATTTGCCTTAACAAAATCTATAACAAAACCCATAGGAGAGACAGAGTTTGGAAGTTGAGTTCTACCAAGTTAAAGGGGCTTTAAAAACATCTTAGGCTTTCAACATATTTGCACTAACAAAATATATTACTAAATCTGCACAAGTTTAAGGTTACTATCCCATAATTAAACTGCCTACTAAAACAAGAAACAGCACTCTTCAGAGGAAGATAATAGAAATCCAACGTTTTACAATGTGTCATTAAAAATAACCAGTATTCAATACAAAAACTGCTGGACACACAAAGAAACAGGAAAATGCAATCTATAGTCATGAACAGTTAGTAGAAACAGAGTTTTGCATGGCTCAGATGTTGGATATAGCACACATAGACTTGAAAGCAGCTATTGTAAACATTAAAAAAAAATGTAACAAAAATCCTTTGTCAGCACTGAAATTTCCCCAGTTGTCTCAGAAACACTTTATATTAGATTATGTCTCTTTAGTTTCTTTTATTTCTTTTTTTGGTTTTTTTACTTTTTAAAAAATTTTGGTATCATTAATATACAATTACATGAGCAACATTGTGGTTACTAGCTTCCCCCCATTATCAAGTCCACACCACATACCCCATTACAGTCACTGTACATCAGTGTATTAAGATGCTAGAGAGTCACTACTTGTCTTCTCTATGCTATACTGCCTTCCACATGCCTTCCCCACATTATGTGTGCTTATCGTAATGTCCCTTATTTCCCATATTCCTTCCTTCCCACTCATCCTCCCTAGTCCCTTTCCTTTGGTAACTGTTAGTCCATTCTTGGGTTCTGTGAGTCTGCTGCTGTTCTGTTCCTTCAGTTTTTTCTTTGTTCTTGTACTCCATGTATGAGTGAAATCATTTGGTACTTGTCTTTCTCCACCTGGCTTATTTCACTGAGCATAATACCCTCTAGCTCCATCCATGTTGTTGCAAATGGTAGGATTTGTTTTCTTCTCATGGCTAAATAATATTCCATTGTGCATATGTACCACCTCTTCTTTATCCATTCATCTACTGATGGACACTTAGGTTGTTTCCATTTCTTGGCTCTTGTAAATAGTGCTTCAATAAACATAGGGGTACATATGTCTTTTTAAAACTGGGCTCCTGCATTCTTAGGGTAAATTCCTAGGAGTGGGATTTCTGGGTCAAATGGTATTTCTATTTTTAGTTTTTTGAGAAACCTCCATACTACTTTCCACAATGGTTGAACTAGTTTACATTCCCACCAGCAGTGTAGGAGGGTTCCCCTTTCTACACATCCTTGCCAACATTTGTTGTTGTTTGTCTTTTGGATGGTGGCCATCCTAACTGATGTGAGGTGCTATCTCATTGTGATTTTAATTTGCATTCTCTGATGAGTAGTGATGTGGAGCATCTTTTCATGTGTCTATTGGCCATCTGAATTTCTTCTTTGGAGAAGTGTCTGTTCAGATCCTGTGCCCATTTTTTAATTGGATTATTTGCTTTTTGTTTGTTGAGGTGTGTGAGCTCTTTATATATTTTGGATGTCAACCCCTTATCAGATATGTCATTTATGAATATAGTCTCCCATACAGCAGGATGCCTTTTTGTTTTATTGATGGTGTCCTTTGCTGTACAGAGCTCTTTAGTCTCATTTAATAGATAGGGTCTCCCCTTCTTGTTGTTTTTCCTTTGCAATTTATTTGTTGAAGAAATCATATTGTCTTTCTTGTGCTGCCTGCATTCCTATGGCTTTGTTTAACAAGTTATTTCCTCCGAATATTGTATTTCTTGTACACTGGTGATAGATTCGGATGCTTGATCAGATTTATAAGCTTGACTTTTTTTTGGCATAAAAGGTGGGGCTGTGTGTTCTTAATTGCATCACCTCAACTTTTATTCTTTTTGGTGCTTGTGATAGCCATAATAATGGTCCTTTGAAAATGTCCATATCTTAATCCCTGGAATCTGTGAATGTGTTATCTTACACGGCAAAGGGAGAATTAAGGTTGCAGATGAAATTAAGGTTGCTAATTGGCTGACCTTAAAAAAAGGTGATTATCTGGGCAGGCTCACTGTAATCACAAGTATCCTTGGAAGGGGAAGAGGGAGGTAGAAGAGTAGGTCAGAGTGATGCAGTGTGAGGAAGAGTTGCCTTGCCATTGCTGGCTTTGAAGGCAGAGGACTATGAGTCAAGGAATGCTAGTGACCTCTGGAAGCTGGAAAGGCAAGGAAACAGGTCCCATAGAGCCTCTAGAAAGGAACGCATCTGACTCCTTAATTTTATCCCAGAAAAACCTGTATTAGACTCTTATGGATCTACTGAACTATAAGATATTAAATTTGTGTTGTTTTAAGCCTCCAAGCTTGTGGGAATTTGCTATGGCGGCAATAGAAACCCAATTCAGCGCCTACCATCTCTATGAGAAAAATATCAACGATAACAATGGAACAAATAGAGAACTATTCCAATTAGTAAGAGTTGAACAGATTTATCAGATCAACCTATAAATAAACTATTCTCAATAGTATAAAAAATTATAATTAAACACTTAGGAATTAAGTAAAGACTTTATGCAGAAAACTTGAAAACTTTAGTAAAGGACATAGATGATCTAATATAATGGAGAAATATTTCATGTTCTTGCATGGGATGATGCAGTATTCCAAAAATATAGGTTTGCCAAAGGAGCCTGTAAGTTTAATGTATCACAGTAAAAATTCCAGTTGGACTGTTTGAGGAACTTGATAAACTTACTCTAAAATAAAAAGAAGTCATAAAAAGATCATAAATAGCTAAACCAATTCATAAATAAAAAAAGAAGCTTGCCAAACAGGATATTAAGAAATCATAGTAATAAAGCATTGTGATACTTTTGCACGAACAAAGATAACAGAACAGAAAGCTTGATGACAGAAATTTAGGTAGTTAATGTATGATGCAGGTGGTCCCACAAATCAGTGAAGGGAAAGATAGAATATTTAGCAGATATTCTTGGGAAATGTAGCTAAGTCTGCATAGGAAAAAAAATTAAAAACGATCCTGTATCCCATTGAACATCTGAACAAAGATTGAGTCTTGGTGGACTGAACATCAAAATGTACAAGGTAAAATTATGAAGTTGAAAGAAGGAAATACAGAAAATATTTCTGTCACCTGGAATGGAGAAAACTTCTTAAAACATAAGAAACACAAACACAAAATATAGGCAAAAATGACTAATTGATTTACATCAGTGTTAGGTATTTCTACTAACAGAAGTACACCCTGGGCAAAGTTTACCACAGATGAAAAAGAGAGAAGATATTTGTAATGTCTAAAACTGACAAGAGATTGATAACTAGAGTATACAAGAACTCCTGTAAGAAAGACAAAAAATTGGGCAAAGAATATGTGCAATTTATTAGAAAGAAAGAAGAAAGTCTTAAAAACATATGAACATATGCTCAGACTGATCAGTAATCTGAGAAATTCAATATGATATGGTACTTTCCATCTATTATCCTGGAGAAAACAAAACAGCTTGATAATGCCAAAGCAGGGAAGAATGTGGGGTATAGTAATCTTCAAGCATTGGTGGTAGGCATGTAGACTGGTGTGGCATTCCAGACAGCAACTTGGGATCTGGTCATACTCTGACTTAATTTCTCTTTCATTCATCACACACTATATGGAAAATTAAAAGACTCAAGCACAAACTGGGAAAGATATTTGCACATACATATAATAGACAAAGAATTCGTATCTAGAACATATGAAGAACTCCTTTAACTGGTGAGATGGAAAGAGAAAGAAATCTAATAGGAAAATGGTCAAGAGAACTACTAGGCAGTTCACAGAGAGAAAATGGAAAGATTAATAAAACCATATAAAGGTGTTCACATTCAGTAATAGTAAGAGATGCAAAATAAATCCACAATGAGTTACTCAGACTACACCTACCCAAATATACAAAAATTAAAAATCCAGACAATACCAAATATTGATGAGGCTGTAGAAAAATAAGAACTCTTATACTCTCCCAGCAGGAACTGGGAGTAGGGACAACTACTTTGGAAAATGGTGTGGCATTATCTATACAAGTCCCACACGTGCAAATGCTAATACCCAGTCGATCCACTCCTACTCTAGCACATGTACACCAGGAGACACTGGAACACTAGTTCAAAACAACATTGTTAATAATAGCTAAAAATGAAAACAGTGCAAGTGTCCATCAATAGGTGAAAGAGTAAATAAATGAATATATACAGTACTCATATATTGGAGCACCATTCAACAATGGAAACATTATTGTGTGACTCCCACAACATACTAGAGAAGCAAGTCATAGAAAAATAGAAATAATATTGATTTCATTATATAACATCAGTAACAGAAAAAATTAATATCTTGTTTAGAAATGCATACATGAATAGTAAAATTATTTCAAAAAGCAAGGGAATTGTTTTTTGTTTCTGTTTTTAGGTTGCTTGTCACAGTGGTCCCTAAGAACAGTGCTTTGAGAAAAGGGAGGAGGCTGAGTTGTTCCTTGAGTTAAAGAGATTTGGGAAGGATTTAGACAAAGCCCGTATCTGGGTCAGAGTTGGGTAAACCTAACCATCAAAGAGTAATGAATGCCAGGTGGGAGAGGAAGATGTGGGGACCTCATAGGGCCAACCTCATCTCCTCCACAGTTCTGCCTAGGGCAGCTGGGCAGGGCAGAGGTCAGTCCATGCCAAGAAAAGTCCCTTTGACTTAGTGTGTACACAGAGTCTGGCTTTCTTATTGGGAACAGATATTCAGAGACCAAGGACACCAAGCTGATAGTGGAAATAAACTTCCATCAGAATCTGTGAAGATGAGAGTTTATCTAGTCAACAAATGTCCCCTGACCATAGGAAGGAAAATAACCACAGCTGTTTTTTAATTTTTTAATATTGAGCTACATACAATAAAATGCACACAAATCTTAGTATACAACTTGATGAATTTTGACATGTCTATACACCCATGTTACCATCACCCAGCTCAAGATAGCAAACATTCTCAATAAATTTCCCCCCCCCTTCACCTATTTCACTCATCTCCCAACCCCTCTCCTCCATGGTGACCATGTTTGTTCTCTGTGACTATTAGTCTGTTTCAGTTTTGTTTATCTGTTTTGTTTTTTAGAGTCCACATGTAAGTGAAATTATATGGTATTTGTCTTTCTTTGACTTATTTCATTTAGCATAATATCCTCTAGGTCCATCATGTTGCAAATGGCAAGATTTCATTCTTTTTTATGGTTGTGTGATATTCCAATGTATATATGTAACATATCTTTATCCACTCATCTATCAATAGACATTTAGGTTATTTACATATTCTGGGTATTGCAATTAATGGTGCAAAATCTATAGGAGAGCATTTATTTTTTTGGATTAGTGATTTCGTGATTTTTGGGTAAATTCCCAGAAGTGGAATTGCTGGATCATAGGGTATTTCTATTTTTAGTTTTTTGAGAAACCTCCATACTGCTTTCTATGGTGGCTTCACCAATTTGCAATTCCATCAGCAGTGTATGAGGGTTCCTTTTGCTCCACATCCTTGTCAACATTTGTTTTTTTTTCTTGTCTTGCTGGTATTAGCCATTCTGACTGGTGTGAGGTGATATCTATATGGTTTTGATTTGAATTTCCCTGATGATTAGTGATGTGGAGCATCTATACGTCTTCTTTGGAAAAATGTCTATTCAGGTCCTTTGCCCATTTTTTAATCTGATTGTGTTTTTGGTGTTGAGTAATATGAGTTCTTTATACATTTTGGATGTTAGACCTTTATAAGACGTATCATTTGCAAATACAGTCTCCCATACAGTAGGCTGTCTTTTTGTTTTCTTGATGGTTTCCTTTGCTGTGCAGAAGATTTTTAGTTTGATGTAGTCCCATAGTCCCACTTCTTTATTTTTGCTTTTGTTTCCCTTGCCTGGGGACATGTATCTAGAAAAAAAATTATTAATGCTGATGTTCAAGAGTGCACTGCCTATGTTTTCTTCTAGGAGCTTTGTGGTTTCAGATTTAGGTCTTTAAGCCATTTTGAGTTTATTTTTGGGTATGGTGTAAGACAATGACCCACTTTAGTTCATGTAGCTCTCCAGTTTTACCAGCACCATTTATTGAGGAGACTGTCTTTAGAAAAGCAAGGGAATCATTGTAACAAAGTCAAGGAAGTGGTTACTTCCAGGGCAAGAGAGGCAATGCGATGGTGGGTGCATTTCCAAGGTAATGTTCTGCTAGTAACATTCTGCTTCTTAACACGGGTGTTAGTTGCATAGATATTTGTTTTATTGTTATTGTTTAAGATGAACATGTTTTATACATTCTGTATGTATAATATATTTCACACTAGAAATGATTTTTCAAGTGACTGGAGTGAGAATCACTTGGATTCTTCTCATCTTTGATGGTCTATGGCCCAGGCCCTTCCTGACTGGGTTTATGGTTGGCCCTTCATTGGCAGTTCAATTTAAGCAATGTGTTGTTGAGATGCATACACAGTGAATTAGACAGGAAATCTTGCAGTGAGAGGGAGGTACAGGGACACAGAGAGTAGTATCACAGAGTAGGAAACTAAGTCCTTTAGGAAGAGCAGTGATGATTTTATTTAAGCTGCCATTCTAAGTAAGGCAACTGGGGTTTTACTTTAATCCAGTCCTAGTTGCCTTTACTTGGGCAAGTCTCTTCTCCAATCCTGTTTTCTCTTGCTGGCTTTTTAAACTGCATCAAATAGAGAACTAATAATAATAATATTTTTTAGTTGGGGAAACTGAGGCCACAGTAGGACGCAATTAGCCCAGGGTGCCATTGCCACGTTGGAATTCTGGGATCCTGAGTCCAAATAACTGACCTGTGCACTGTCTCTTTATACAAACTGCTGTTTTCTCCTTTGTCTGGCTTTGGTACCATAGTTTGACGTCACAGAACTGCCCGGCCAGCCCCCGCCCTTTAGGAAGATCCGCCCCCGCGTTCGCCTGGCCCCGCCCCCAGCCTCGCCGTCGCGCGGAGGCTCTAGCGCGCCCCGCTGCGCCTCTCTTCCGGCCCCGCCCCTCCGGGCTGCCATGACAACGAGTCAGCTCCCCGCGCACAGCTGCTGTTCGGGCGGGTCCCAGGCTGGACCGCGGGCCCCGGCCTGGGGACTACAACTGCCACCTCCACCGCCGCCGCCACCTCATCTCCTCCCTGTTCCCGCTCCGCGTCCACTCGCTTCACTCGGGCCGGCGGCCGGGGTCTTACCCGGCGTCCCACCCCGCGCGGATGCCTAAGGTGAAGGCGCTGCAGTGCGCCCTGGCGCTGGAGATCCGCTCTGTGAGTATCGGTCGCGGCCCCCAGCCCCAGCCGCCTGGATGTCAGTGAGTCCCCAGAATTTACTCGGGGACACCTCTTGCGTTCACTTTCCAGAACTTTTGAGTCACTTCAAAACGTCCTTCACGCTCCGAGTCACCCCTAGGGAGCCTTGACCCACGTCACCTCCGTCCTCTCCTGCCTCGCAATCGTGGCCGCCCACTCCAGCTGCTCGGAGGTCTGATCCCACCTCTTCTCTCCTCCCGTCATCCGACTAACAGTTTAGGTTACTCCAGATCGCTTCCAAACCACTTTAGAATCCCGCCTCCCCATTCCCCACCCCTAACATTCCAGTGGATAGAGCGGTGCGGGCTTCTCCTCAAATACCTCTCTTCTCTGCTCCTGGTCTCTTGAGAGTGTTAGTGGCCCCGCTTCTCCGCAGTCTCGGGGTGGGGTGTATTTCCTTCCAGATCAGGAGGACTTTCAAACTTCCAAGCTTCTGATTAGTGAAGGGGCCTTTGCGTTCAGTCTTCAGGGTAGAATCTTCACACCGCACACCAGAATTGTGTCTTCATTGCACAAAGCACCTTGCCATCGCCGCCCAGAGCCAACGCCTGAGAACTCATTTCGGGACCCTCCAGTCCCCAAACCCTCCTGGTTGTTGAGAGGGATCCCTTATCCTTCCTTTCACTCCAAGAAAGGCACCAACTTTTAGAGAGAAATTACTCATTCTCTATAAACTTGTTGGAGAGGACCTGCAGTCCCACTCACTCTCCAGACTTGCTCTAGAGAATCCCGTCCCCCAATCGGCTGACTGCCTCCCCTGTGTCGTTCCTCAAATGAAGACCTCGCCTTGCTGAGAAAATTCCATCCCTCTTAATAATCCCAGAAGACCCTTCCAACTGTTTTTGAATCCTTCCCCTTCATTCTTTACAGAACCTCTAATTCTCCTCTTCAGATGAAAGCTCCAGCTTGTCTCTTCTTGAGGAATTCCCCAAAGAGCCTTTTCTTAGCCCCATTTTAGAGCTGCAAGCAGTTTGGAACCAAAATTCCTCATTCAGTTCCTTTTCTCTTTTCACCTAAGCCGTCTTATCTCAACTCTTTGACGTGCTAGCAAGACTGGGGGCGTGTGTGTGTACTTAAATATCCAGCACCACTCCTCTGGATGCTGCACCAAGAAGCCTTCCCCACTTCCTTCCTGCACGGCCAGCAGGCAAGACTTCTCTCTCTACTTCGCCCACTCTGTCGCAGGCCCGCTTGCCTGGCTGTCCTTCCTCAGTGTTAAAGCCCAGGAAACCTCCGGCGAAGTTACAAGACTATTAAAAGAAGGGGAAGGTGGAGTAGCGCAGTGTGTGAGGCAGGGTAGGCGAAGGAGAATATTCTGGCACTTTCAGTATCTTTAAGGCTGCAGAGATTTTTCTCTTTGCTGTCAGAAACAGTACAGCCCTAGTTTCATCCTACAGCTGCCAAAGTTTGTCAATTTCTTTATAAAGTGCTTTCTTTAGTAAAAGAATACCGGAAGCGTCCTAAACCGCTTGGTCTGTGATCAATTGGCAAAACTCCTCAGAGCCTCCTCAGCGGACTTTGTTATTGGTTGTTTCTTCCTTGCTGCTAACCAATGGGGTTTACCAGCCCCAGTGAGTGCCGCTGCCTGACAGACTGGCCGCTGCTTCCTTTCCTTCGCCAATACAGACCTTCTAAGAGGAAGTTGCTTTTCGTAACTGATGACTGCCTGAAGATATCGGGGGAATACATTTTATTTCACAACCCTTTCTCCTCAGTATTGTATTGCAGAAATTGAATGACTGTATAATGCAACTTGGTTTTTCATCAAGGCTTAAGAAATTATGCAGATGGAAACATTCCTATGTAATTTTTTTAAACATTTGGATCAGAGTATTAACAATTCTAATAAACTTAGATATCATTGGATTTAATTCCTTTCTGTAGGTGAGAAAATCAAGGCTTAACATGGCTAATTATTTGTCTAGGGTTGCTTGACTATTTAGGATCTGCAACAAGATTATAAGTTTTCTGAGGAGTACAAAGTCTGTTTAATTGGCTCTGATACTAAGGAGTAAAAAAGACCACCAGCAACCAAACAAGTTACGCAAGCTTGATTAATTTGGCTTTGATTGAAAGGAGGAATTATATGACCATAGATATTTTAAACATATTTTTATTTCTAGGTTTTTCTTTTCAATTGAATTTTTTTATGTTGACGTGGTGTAAAAGTCAAAACTATATAAAATAATTCACTCAGAGTGGTCTCACTTCCAGCCCTGTCTCCTCACATCTGTTTCCCACCTCTACTTGTCTACTATAGGTAACAATTTTCACTGGTTTCTGACTTTTCTAGTATTTCCTTTTGTAATATAACCAAATTAGATGCACACACTTGGCATATGTAGTATATTCCCCTCACATGTATTTTTTTCTTTGCTCCTTTTCTTATACAATAAGTAGCATATTATATAAACTATTCAAAACTTTGCTTTTTCTCCATGTATCCTGGAGATAACTCTATAAAAGTTGGTGTCTTCTTTTCCCTCCACTTTTTATTGACGTTTTCTAAACACAGACTAGTTGGAGGAATAGTACAGTGAATGACTCTGTCCCAGGACCTGTATACTACAGTTAATTTGATTTGATTTCTCTGTACATATATATATGTATAAAATAAGTGGGTTTTTTTTCTGAAAATCTGAAAATAAATTGTTGGTACTATGAAGCTTGACTCCTAAATACTTCAGCAAAGAAACATCTTCTATAAATAAGGACATTGTTCTACATAACCACAATATTATTATCAGACCTAAATAATTACTGATAATTTAATAAAATCTAGCCCATATTCTAGTTTTCCCCATTGTCCCCAAAATGACTTGTATAGTTAACTTTTCAAACCAGGATCCAATCAAGGTTTTCCTGTTGCATTTGGTTGTTAGGTCTTTTTAATCCATTTTAATATAGAGCAGTTCTACTTTTTCATCCTCACAATGTTCCCCTGACCCAGCCAATGGATTTAGATAAATTGATATACACTTATAACCATCACAGGATCAAGATTTAGGGCACTTCTGTCACCCCAGGAAATTCCCTTGTGCCCCTCTCAAGCCCCATGCAGAGGAACTAATTATTCTGAATTCTGTTACTACAGATTAGTTGGCAGTACTTGCATTTCAACTTAAGTGGAGCCGTGGAGCATGTAATACTTTGTGTTTGACTTCTTATGCTCAGCATATTTATGAGATTCATCCATAAATGTTAGTAGTGCACGTTGTTCCTTTATATTGTGGAGTAGTATTCTATTGTATGTGTATACCACATGTCTGCCCATTCTTGTTATTGATGAGCATTTTTGGGTTGTTACCAGGGTGTGGTTGTCATGGATTGTGAGCATTTATTCTTGTAAAAATCTTTTTGAGCACATTACCTTTTGAAGAGACCAGACTCAGGTATAGAATATCCCATGTTGTGTTATTATCTGAATTTTTTTCCTTTGTGGTGACATTTAATTTGTTCCCAGTTCCTATAAACTGGGATGGGATGTTTTATCTCTACTTGCTTGTTGAAAGTGTAGCACTCCATTCTCCTCTCACCCTACCCTCTCCATATTTAGTACTGCAGTCTTTATATTGGTGTTAATCTCATGTGTTTAACTGTTGTAATGTGAGAGCAAAACATAGGAAACATGAAAGGTTTTGGTGTATAACACAACATTTTGTGTTACTCAGCAGAGCTATATAACTTGAGAGAAAATTGCTGGGAAGAAAGTGTGAATTTTCTCAATGAATCTTTGGAGAATGTTATGGTATGCTAAGTAACCTACAGAGCAGCATAAGAATATTTCCCATAATTTATACTTCTATTTGAAACATCCGTGATATGAGAAAGTATTTTTGCTGTTTCTTCTCTCTACCTTCTTTTTATTATTCAGTAGTTCAATTTTAATGAGATTTGAGAAAATGGAAGAAATTGAAGATAGAAGAATAAAACCTAATGCTTGGGGAATGAAACTGGCCAATTTATTTTACCTGAATAATGTCAGTTTGGGGTTAGTTTATATATGTATAATTCTCAGTTTTTCTTCTCTGTGCTTACTTCACTTCATTACCTCACTCAAGTCATTGATAGCATTGGGGCAGACAGCTCTAGGTCCTTTTCAATCACTAATCATCTGAACATTTGTGATATTTATCCAGGTTTCTGTGGAGTGGTGGCATATCATCCACAGTTGTGCTATAGTTGATGGTAAATCTCCTTGGAATATATGTTTCTTAAAACTTTATACAATCTTTAAACAAACTGAAATGAAAACAGAACAGAACTGAATACTAAGATTTCCCTCCCACCCCACTGAATAAATGCTACATTTTACATGTTTGCTTCAGATTTTTGTTTTTAAGAAATAAAATGTTGCAGGTAAAATTAAGGCCCCTTGGTACCTCTTCCTGACCTCAGTTTTCCTCCTTCCCTTCCTAGAGGTAATGTAATCAATACCCTGACTTTGAAGTATATTCTGTTCATTCAGGTTTTTGTACTTTTTTTTTCCCTCTGTAATCCAAGGTAAACTTTCCAGACCTCTTTCATTTCGCTGTATTCATATACATATACCTATGGTCATATGTCTATCTTTTTTTAAAATTAAGGTATTATTGATATACAATCTTATGAAGGTTTCACATGAGCAACATTGTGGTTACTACATTCACCCATATTATCAAGTCCCCCACACATAGTTCATTGCAGTCACTGTCCATCAGCGTAGTAAGATGCTATGGAGTCACTACTTGTCTTCTCTGTGCTACAACTGCCTTCCCTGTGCACCCCCTACATTATGTGTGCTGATCATAATACCTCTTAATCCCCTTCTCCCTCCCCACCTCCTTTCCCTTTGGTAACCACTAGTCCCTTCTTGGAGTCTGTGAGTTGGCTGATGTTTTGTTCCTTCACTTTTACTTTGTTGTTCTACTCCACAAATGAATGAAATCATTTGGTACTTGTCTTTCTCCACCTGGCTTGTTTCACTGAGCATAATACCCTCTAGCTCCATCCTTGTTGTTGAAAATGGTAAGATTAATTTTCTTCTTATGGCTGCATAATATCCATTGTGTATATTCATCACATCATCTTTACCCATTCTGATACTGATGGACACTCACATTGCTTCCATGTCTTGGCTTTTGTAAATAGTGCTGCACTAAGCATAGGGGTGCGTATGTCTTCTTGAATCTGTGATCTTGTTCCCTTCAGGTAAATTCCTAGGAGTAGAATTCCTGGGTCAAATGGTATTTCTATTTTTAGTTTTTTGAGGAACTTCCAAACTGCTTTCCACAATGGTTGAACTAGTTAACATTCCCACCAGCAGTGTAGGAGGATTCTCCTTTCTCCACATCCTCGCCAGCATTTGTTGTTGTTTGTCTTTTGGATGGTGGCGATCCTTACTGGTGTGAGGTGATATCTCATTGTGGTTTTAATTTGCATTTCTCTGATGATTAGCGATGTGGCACATCTTTTCATGTGCCTGTTGGCCATCTGAATTTCTTCTTTGGAGAACTGTCTGTTCAGCATCTCTGCCACTTTTTAATTGGTTTGTTTGCTTTTTGTTTGTTGAGGTATGTGAGCTCTTTATATAATTTGGATGTCAACCCCTTATTTGATATTTCATTTATGAATATATTCTCCCATACTGTAGGATGCCTTTTTGTTCTACTGATTGTTCTACTATTCTACTTTTTGTAGAACTACTGTTCTACCTTTTGTAATGTCCTTTGCTGTACAGAAGCTTTTTAGTTTGATATAGTTCCACTTGTTCATTTTTGCTTTTGTTTCCCTTGCCTGGTGAGATATGTTCATGAAGAAGTTGCTCATGTTTATGTCCAAGAGATCTTTGCCTATGTTTTTTCCTAAGAGTTTTATGGTTTCATGAGTTACATTCAGGTCTTTGATCCATTTTGAGTTTACTTTTGTGTATGGGGTTAGATGGTAATCCAGTTTCATTCTCTTACATGTAGCTGTCCAGTTTTGCCAACACCAGCTGTTGAAGAGACTGTCATTTCCTCATTGTATATCCATGGCTCCTTAATCGTATATTAATTGACCCTATATGCTTGGGTTTATATCTGGACTCTCTATTCTGTTCCACTGGTCTGTGGGTCTGTTCTTGTGCCAGTACCAAATTGTCTTGATTACTGTGGCTTTGTAGTAGAGCTTGAAGTTGGGAAGCGAGATCCCCCCTGCTTTATTCTTGCTTCTCAGGACTGCTTTGGCTATTCTGGATCTTTTGTGGTTCCATATGAATTTTAGAACTATTTGCTCCAGTTCATTGAAGAATGCTATAGGTATTTTGATAGGGATTGCATTGAATCTGTAGATTGCTTTAGGCAAGATGGCCATTTTGATAATATTAATTCTTTTTTATCCATGAGCACAGGATGTGTTTCCATTTATTGGTATCTTCTTTAATTTCTCATGAGTGTCTTGTAGTTTTTAGAGTATAAGTCTTTCACTTTCTTGGTTAGGTTTATTACTAGGTATTTTATTGTTTTTAATGCAGTTGTGAATGGAATTGTTTTCCTGATTTCTCTTTCTGCTAGTTCATTGTTAGTGTATAAGAATGGAACAGATTTCTGTGTATTAATTTTATATCCCACAACTTTACTGAATTCATATATTAGTTCTAGTAGTTTTGGAGTGGAGTCTTTAGGGTTTTTTATGTACAATATCATGTCATCTGCAAACAGGGACAGTTTGACTTCTTCCTTACCAATCTGGATGCCTTTTATTTCTTTGTATTTTCTGACTGCCGTGGCTAGGACCTGCAGTCCTATGTTGAATAAAAGTGGTGAGAGTGGGCATCCTTGTCTTGTTCCCAATCTTAGAGGAAAAGCTTCAGCTTTTCATTTTCAAGTATGATGTTGGCTGTGGGTTTGTTCTATATGGCCTTTATTATGTTGAGGTACTTGTCCTCTGTACCGATTTTGTTGAGAGTTTTCATAATGTTTGTTGAATTTTGTCAAATGCTTTTTCAGCATCTGTTGAGATAATCATGTGATTTTTGTGTTTCTTTTTGTTGATATGGTGGATGATGTTGATGGATTTTCGAATACTGTACCATCCTTGCATTCCTGGAATAAATCCCACTTCATCATAATGTATGATCTTTCTGATGTATTTTTTAATTCAGTTTGCTAATATTTTTTTGAATATTTTGCATGTATGTTCATTAGTGATATTGGACTGTAATTTTCTTTTTTTGTGTTGTCTTGCCTGGTTTTGGTATTAGAGTGATGCTGGCTTCATAGAATGAGTTTGGAAGTATTCTCTCTTCTAGGTTTTGGAAGACTTTAAGGATGACGGGTATTATGTCTTCTCTAAATGTTTGATAAAATTCATCGATGAAGCCATCTGGTCCAGGCATTTTGTTCTTCAGTAGTTTTTTGATTACTGATTCAATTTCATTGCTGGTAATTAGTCTGTTCAGATTCTCTGTTCTTCCTGGATTAGTCTTAGAAGCTTGTATTTTTCTAGGTAGTTGCCCATTTCTTCTAGGTTATCCAGTTTGTTAACATATGATTTTTCATAGTATTCTCTAATAATTCTTTGTATTTCTGTAGTGATTTTTCTGTTCTCATTTCTGATTCTGTTTATGTGTGTGGACTCTCATTTTATCTTGATAAGTTTGGCTAGGGGTTTATCTACTTTGTTTATTTTCTTGAAGAAACAGCTCCTTGTTTCTTTAATTATTTGTATTGTTTTATTCTTCTGAATTTTATTCATTTCTTCTCTGATCTTAAGTATGTCCCTCCTTCTACTGACTTTGAGCCTCATTTGTTCTTCTTTTCTAGTTTCCTTAATTGTGAGTTTAGACTGTTCATTTGGGGTTGTTCTTCTTTCTTGAGATAAGCCTGTATTGCTGTATACTTTCCTCTGAGAACTGCCTTCTCTGCATCCCACAGAAGTTCGAGTGTTGAGCTGCTGTTTTCATTTGTCTTTATATATTGCTTCATCTCTGTTTTTATTTGCCCATTGATCTATTGATTATTTAGGAGCATGTTGTTTAGACTCCATGTATTTGTGGGCTTTTTTGTTTTCTTTGCACTATTTATTTCTCGTTTCATATCTTTGTGGTCTGAGAAGTTGGTTGGTACAATTTCAATCCTTCTGAATTTACTGAGGTTCTTTTTGTGTCCTAGTATGTGATCTATTCTGGAAAATGTTCCATGTGCACTTGAGAAAAATGTGTATCCTGTTGCTTTTGGGAGGAATGCTTTGTAGATGTGTGTTAGGTCCATCTATTCTAATGTGTTGTTCCGTCCCTCTGTTTCCTTACGTGTTTTCTTTGTGGTTGATCTGTCTTTTGGAGTGAGTTGTGTGTTGAAGTCTCCTAAAATGAATGCATTGCTTTTTATTTTACCCCTTTAATTCTGTTAGTATTTGTTTCACACATATATGGGTACTCCTATGTTGGGTGCATAGGTATTTATAATAGTTATATCCTCTTGTTGGACTGACCCCTTTATCATTATGTAATGTCCTTCTTTATCTCTTGTTACTTTCTTGGATTTGAAGTCTATTTTGTCTGATACGAGTACTGCAACACCTGGTTTTTTTCTCCCTATTATTTGCATTATTTGCATGAAATATCTTTTTTATTCCCTTGACTTTTAGTCTGTGTATGTCTTTGGGTTTGAGGTAAGTCTCTTGTAAGCAGCATATAGATGGGTCCTCCTTTTTTATCCATTCTATTACTCTGTTTCTTATGATTGGTGCATTCAGTCCATTTACATTTAGGGTGGTTATCAATATATATGTACTTATTGCCATTGCAGTCTTTGGATTTGTCATTACCAAAGGTTCAAGGGTAGCTTCTTTACTATCTAAGCATCTAACTTTAACTCACTTATTACACTATTATAAATACATTCTGATGATTCTTTGTTTCTCTCCCTTCTTATTCTTCCTCCTCCTCTGTTTATATGTTAGGTGTTTTATTCTGTACTCTTTTGTGTTTCACTTGACTGCTTTTGTGAATAGCTGATTTTATTTTTTGCCTTTAGTTAGTATTTTGTTGATCTGCTTTCTTTGCTGTGATTTTATTTTCTCTGCAGACATCTATTTAGCCTTAGAAGTACTTACATCTAGAGCAGTCCCTTTAAAATACCCTGTAAAGCTGGTTTGTGGGAGACAAATTCCCTCAACTTTTGCTTATGTGGAAATTGTTTA
Source organism: Manis pentadactyla (assembly GCF_030020395.1). NCBI lineage: Eukaryota > Metazoa > Chordata > Mammalia > Pholidota > Manidae > Manis > Manis pentadactyla. Next base: position 38,252,584 of record NC_080022.1, on the reverse strand, counting down.
ATCCCTTCTTCAAATTCAAATGATCATCTTGCTGGATATGGTATTCTTGGTTCAAGGCCCTTCTGTTTCATTGCATTAAATATATCATGCCATTCTCTTCTGGCCAGTAAGCTTTCTGTTGAGAAATCTGATAATAACCTGATGGGTTTTCCTTTGTAGGTGATCTTTTTTCACTCTCTGGCTGCTTTTAATACCCTATCCTTGTCTTTGATCTTTGCCATTTTAATTATTATATGTCTTAGTGTTATCCTCCTTGGTTCCCCTGTGTTGGGTGATCTGTGGGCTTCTGTGATCTGAGAGACTATTCCTTCCCCAGCTTCAGGAAATTTTCAGCAATTATTTCTTCAGAGATGCTTTCTGTCCCTTTTTCTCTCTCTTCTTTTTCTGGTAACCCTATTATACAAATATTGTTCCTTTGGATTGGTCACACAGTTCTCTTCTTTCATTCCTCAGATCCTTTTATCTCTCTCTCTCTCTCTCAGCTTCTCTGTATTCCTGTTCTCTGATTTCTATACCATTAAGAGTCTCTTGCACTTCATCCAATCTGCTCTTAAATCCTTCTATTGATTGTTTCATTTCTGTTATCTCCCTCTGGACTTCATCCCTTAGCTCTTGCATATTTCTCTGCAGCTCCATCAGCATGGTTATATCTTTTATTTTGTATTCTTTTTCAAGAAGATTGGTTATATCTATCTCACCAGACCCTCTCTCTGGCATTGTTTGAGTGATTTTTGACTTGTCCAGGTTCTTCTGCCTTTTCATGGAAATAGAAGTGATCGCCAGCAAGTGGTGCATGTTTCAGCTGGGAAAACAAAGTTCCTTCCTGCTTGCTGGTTTCCTTGTCCTTCTCTGCTGCCTATGCCAGTTACCCACACACATGGAGCAGTCTCTGGGTTAATTCTCTGAGCTGCCATGGGTGTGGTGGCCCTTGGGATGGCCTAGAGCACTCCCAGTGGTTGCAGGTATGCGACGTGTGTTTTCCTGTGAGAATTGTGCCCCTTCGTGCCTTCCGGACTTTGCTCCTGCTTCCTCTGTCTGTGTTGGGCAGGTGCATGCTCACAGTAGGCTCTGGGTTTGTTCCAGTTAGCTGGATGCTGGGAGAAGACTCTGTGTGGTTGTTGTGACTGGGGCTGCTCCCTGGCTGGTCTGCAGCAATGGCAGGTCAGCTGGTTTGCTTGCAGGGCTGGTGGGGGCGAATGAACAGCAGGCTGCTTATCACTGCAAGGATGTTCGGAGCTGCGTTGCCACCCAGGGGGTTAAGACGCCTGGAGTTCTTTAAGATTCCCAGCCTGCTGGGCTGAGTGTGCCTGGACTATTTTGTCCACCCTTTAAACCCTTGTCCCTTTAAGACTTCTAAAGCGCCTGCTTTTCTTTTGTCCCAGGGGAGCTGGCTGTGGGGATCCACTTGCAGTCTCAGTCTCAGATTTTACTTTTCCGTTTCTCTGATATCCAGTACACCATGCAATGTGTGTCTGTGCTCCCAGTGCAGATCACTAGGGCTGGTTTTTTAGCAGTCCTGTGCTTCCACTCCCTCCCCACACTGATTGTTTTCTTCCCACCAGTGACCTGGTGTGGGGGAAGTGCTCGAGTCCCGCCATGTCACAGCTTTGTATCTTACCATTTTCGTGAGATGCTGAGTTCTCACAGATGTAAATGTAGCCTGGCTGTTGTACTGTATCTCCTGGTCTCTCTTTTAGGAATAGTTGTATTTGCTGTATTTTCAAAGTATATATGATTTTGGGAGGAGATTTCCACTGCCCTACTCATGCCATCATCTTGAGCCTTGGTTCCAGGTACCAAATTTTTCAAATTTTCTATCTCTTTCTTGATGTTGTCCCTGAGATTTTAAATCTTTTCTGTAGCTCTGTGTGCATGTTTCCGATTTTTATTTTGAAATCCTTATCAAGAAGATTGGAGATTTCAGTTTCACTGAGCCCTCTTTCTGGTGTTTGAGAGATTTTGGGTTGAACAAGGCTCTTTTGCCTTTTCATATTCTTACTGAGTCATATGGAATAACAACTTTTTGTACGCAGTGCCCTCTAGTGCCCAGAAACTCTACGCTCTGAGCTGTCCTATACCTGCAGTGATAGCAGGGGTCGCAAGCAAGTGCTGCCGGTGCCTGCTGAGAGAAAAGAGCTCTTTCCTGCTTCCTCTTTGCTATGCCTGCCTCCACTGCCAGGCCTAGTGGGCCAGGTGAAAAGGGAGCAGCCTCTGTGCTATACCTCTGTAGCTGCAGTAGGAAGAGCTGCCCTCTGGCTGGCCTTCCATGATGTGCTGGCTGGGAGGAAGGAGCAACAGGATGCATATTGTGGTGGGGTGCCTCAGGTCTGCATTGCCAGCCAAGGGTGTGGAGTGTGTTAACCTCCTGAAAGTTCCCAACTTGCTGGGCTAAATGTCACAGGATGATTTTGTCTACCTGTCCTTTCTCCTGAACAGCAATCTGTGTAGTCTTTGTGCCTTTAGGAGCCCTCTCACTGTTGGGAAGTCTTTCAAAGCATTTGCCTTTCTTTTGTCCCAGAGCAGCCAGTTGTGTGTGGAGCAGCACTTCGCAGGTGGCTGGAATCTCAGTCTCTGAATAGTATGCCTGTCTTTGCTTTCCAACCCCTCTAATCTCCAGAGCACCATATAATGTCAGTTTGTGCTCCTGGAGTAGATCTCCAGAGCTGGGTATTTAGCAGTCCTGGACTTCTACTCCCTCCCCACTCCATTTCTCTTCCTTCTGCCTGTGTGTGGCGGGAGGACTTGGGTCCCACCCAAATGCATCTTTGCTACTTTACCCTTTTCTGTGAGATCTTCTCTTTTCCCCAGATGTAAGCCATCTGTTACAGTCTTATTTCTGGTCACTCTTTCAGGATTAGTTGTATTTGCTCTATTTTTGTGTTACATGTGGTTTTGGGAGGAGATTTCTGCCTCACTTCTCACACTGACATCTTTATCCATTCCCCCTATACATATCTTTTTTAGGTTTTTGTACTTTTATTATATATTTGTGTATGTCTATGTACTATGTATGCTATTGTTTTGTTTGAAAACTTACACAGATGCTGTCTTATTGTATGTATCCTTCTGTGAATGTTTTCTCCACTTCACTGTTTTTGAAATTTTTCATTGCTGATTCTTGCAGATCTAGTTTATTTCCTTAATGGCTAATAACCCTGTATATTTATGTAACCATGATGTAATTTTTATTCCCCTGTTGGTGGACTTTTAAATACCAGCAGTTTCCTTTTTTAAATATAACAAACAATGTTGCAGTGAGTATATTTGTATACTCATTGTCTCCTGGGTTTTCTGTGTCAGTTCTTAAGGGTGGGTACTGTGCCCTAGGGAGCATTTTAGGAATTTTTTGGTCTCCCTTCACTTGTCATAGTGGTTGGGGTGGTGATTGGTGTTAATTGTCTGATATTCTGCATGATTCAAATGTCCCATGGAATATATAGGTGAAAACCTATGTATAATTGTTAGAGATTGAGAATCTAACTCTGTTTTATGTATAGTCTTTTTTTTAAACGTTTTCAAATGTGAATTTTACAGGAATACAATTACAATTAAAACTGTTTTTCTTGCAACTCTGCTAAGAGTTTAAAAAAAAATAATATCATGACACCAATGGTAGCTCTGCTTGTATTTGAGTTGCCAAAATGTGACACCTGTCATTCTGCTTTTTAAACTTCCATTTTGTATAGATTCTGTATATAGATGCAAAGGTCGTATCTTCTAGCTTAGTCCTGCCTAAGCATTTACATGTAGAAATACAAAATTTTTAAGTAAATTATTTCTGTAGTTTCTTCCCAGTGATGACACTGGTTTATTTTAAGTTACTAGGATAGGTACATTGCAGACTATTTGTTGGATCTTACAGAGCAGAGACCCAGTGCTCTAGATTTAGAAATGGAACTAGTGCGTCTTAGTTCCCTAGGGCTGCCGTAACAAATTTCCACAAACTTGGTGTCTTAAAACAACAGAAATTTATTCTCTCACATTTTTGAAGGACTGAAATCCAAAATAAAGGTATTGGCAGGGCAACACTCCCTCAGAAGGCTTTGGGAGGGATCCTTCCTGTTCTTCCAGCTTCCAGGTCTTCCTTGGATTGTGGTTACATAACTCCAATCTCCAAACCTAGAGGTTTCCCTTTCTGTGAACAGCCAGTTTATATCCTTTATCTTTTAGGAATGTAAAAGATTTTTCTTTCTTCTTGTTAAATACTTTTTGGACACTAACAAATTGGTTGTATGCAATGTTAATTTAAAATATCTTCTAGTTGAAGCCTATTTTTTTACTTTGTTTTTGCTCTCTTTAGTAAATGCCTTTTCTTTTGACACTGGTAAACAGAGTGCTATTGATTTAAGTTAACTCTTCATTGAAGTATAGCATAATTTATAAAGTAGAAATCCTATGTGTGTAATCACCACCCAGATCAATAATTAGAACATTATCAGCACCCCAGTTTGTTTCCTTGTGCTCCATCTCTCCCAGCCATTCCACCTGCCTCCTTTCCCTTCCCAAGGTTCACCAATATCATGACATCTATCACAATATAATTTGAACATTTGAAATCTTTTTCCACAGAATGGACTTTTTTATGTTTAACTTCTTTGTGAGAATTCATCCCTGTCATTTTGGAAGGCAATAGTTCTTTATCCATTCTAATGTTTCTCCCCCCACCCCAGCTTTATTGAGCTATAATTGACACATAATATTATATAAGTTTAAGATGTACAATATGTTGATTTGATATTTATAAATTGCAGAATGTTTACCACTATAGTGTTAGCTTTTGCCTCCATCTTGTCACATACTTAGCGTTTCTTTTCTGTGGAGAGAACATTTAGAATCTACTCTCTTAGCAACATTAAGATATATAATACAGTATTATTAGCTATAATCACTGTGTTGTCCATTAGATTCCCAAATTTGTCAACCTTATAACTGGTAGTTTGAATCCTTTAACTAATATCTACCCATTTTCCCTGTCCCCTAACCCTTGGTAACCACCACTCTACTCTGTTTCTCTGAGTTTGTATTTTTTAGATCCCACATATAAGTGATATCATCCAATATTTGGCTTTTTGTGTCTAACCTATTTCACTTAGCACTATGTCTTTGAGATCCATCCAAGTAGGCAGGATTTCCTTTTTTCTCTGCCTGGATAATATTGCACTGTATATATGCCACACCTGTATCCATATGTTGATGGACTCTCAGGTTGTTTCCCTGTCTGGGCTATTGTGAGTAGTACTGCAATGAACATGGGAGTGCAGGTATCTCCACAAGATCCTGATTTCAAATCCTTTGAGTACATATACAGAATTAGGATTGCTGGATCATGTGGTAGTTCTATTTATAATTGTTAGAGGAAACTGTACCATTTTCCATAGTAGATTCAACTCAGTTTGAATTCCCACCAGCAGTGTACAAAGTTCCCTTTTTTCCACATCCTGGCCAATATTTGTTATCTATTGTCTTTTTGATAATAGTCATTCTAACTGGAATGAGGTGATACCTCACTGAGGTTTTGATTGATTTCCCTGATAATTAGTGATGTTGAGCATCTTTTCATGTACCTGCTGGCCATCTGTATGTCTTCTTTGGGAACCTATTTATTCAGTTTCTCTGTCCATTCTAGTGTTGATAGACATTTTCATTTCTTCCAGTTTTGAGGTATTAGAAATTATGCTATTATAAATATTCTTGTACATGTCTTTGTTGTACATTTTGTATTCAACATTGTTGAAATGTCATACTAGTTCTAATAGTTATTTTAGATTTTCTATGTGGAAGATCATTTTTACAATTTATACAGCAAATATACCATTTTTTCCCTAAACAATCTTTTTTCTTTCCTTTCCTTTCCTTTTTCTTACTTATGTCCTTGCCTAAAATCCCTAGTATAATATTAAATAACAGGAATAATAGTAGTTATACTTGTTTTTTTATTTTAAGTTATGCTTCTGAAGTTTCACCAGTATTAGATTGAATCTTATGACATTGCTGACAAAAGACTATTTTTTTACTTAAAAAAATGGCAATTTCATGTAGCTCAACCTAATATAATATTGGCTGTAGGGTTTTTAATTTATTGAGTTAAGAAAGTTTCTCTTGTTCCTAATTTAAAAAAAATATCCTGAGCATTGAATTATATTGAATGCTCTTTCTCAAATAAGATTATTATGTAATATTATTCCCATAGTCTATAAAAAGACACATTTTGTTATATTACATTATTTCCATTACTATGATAAATTCTTTTTAGTCAGGATGTATTATTTTTACTATATTTTGCTGGATTTGATTGGCTAATATTTTATTTAGGACCTTTCATTTGTGTTCAGAGATGAGGTTTTTGCTTTCTGAGTCACTTATTTCCTTTAGTTTAAGGTTTCTTATTCTTAAAACATTTATTTTGAAATATTTCAGGCATACAGAAAGTTATAGAGTAACAGAATGACCACCTATGTACCCATCCACCAGCTTAAGAAGTAAAGCATTGCAGATAAAGATGAAGCCTCTTGTACTTTTCTCACTAGTAGAGTCCTTCTTCCCTTCTTCTTTTTGGCTAATCATTGTTTCAAATTTTATGTTATCGTTCCTCAATATTTTTCTCATTTTATCATCTATCATTAAGACAGTTGACTTACTTCCGAGTTCTGCTTAACTGTCATCTCCAAAAGATTGATACTTTGATTTTAAAATTATTTGGTTCTAAATAATTTATAACTTTCATTGTGATTTCTGCTTTAGCTTGTAAGCTATTTAGGAGTTTGTTTCAATTTCAAGATGCACAGGATTTACATGTGTGTATACACTACCCCCATAAACCTGCACATATGCATACGTACTATCTTCTATTGTAGTATTTTAATTTTATTGCATTGGGGTATTGAAAGAGGTTGGCATGATATTGATAATTTCTCTTGAGATTTCCTTTGTGTCTTAATACTTATCCAATTGTGAATATTCTCTATTTACTTGAAAATAATATATAACTTAATTTGTTGGATGTAGGAATCTATTTGCCATTATTAGAATAAGTTTATTTTCTCTGAAATATCTGCAATTTCTTATCAGTTTTTTTTGTCTGCATGATCTAGGTTATAATGGAGATGTATTAAAATCATCACTTCAATTATGTATTTCCCCTTTATCCTTGATGTATGCCAGTAAACTGTGGTGTTTAGAATTGTGAATTCATTTCTATTTAGCCTGTTTTGCCCTCTGTATGTGCTTTCCATCTGATAATTTATTGGTGTCTTCAATTATGGGAGATTTTTAGCGATTATATTTTGAATATTTTTTTTCTGCTGTTCTCTCTGTTCTTCTGACAGTATTATTAAATGTATATTAGAACTTTAATCTATTCTCCTTGTTAAGTGCTTTCTTTAGTGTAATATTTATTTTTGTATCCTTTTGTTCTGGGAGAATTCTTCAATATTATATGCTCATTTAGTTATTAAGTTAAATTTAGAAAATCTCCCCATTGAGATTTTTGATTGACCATATACTCCAATACTCTCATATAGTCTCTATAAAATCTGCTAAATATTTTTCATTTTTATCTGTTTTTATTTCATAGTTTTTGTTTCTTATGGAATTTTTCCCCCTTACTAGATGAGATGTCCTAAATACTTATTTTAAAATTATTTTCAGATTGTGAAAATTAATTTTCATTTGAGGTGAATTTGTCTTCTGATTATCGATTTGTTGGTTTTCTTAGTGCTTTGGATTGCACTGAAATTATAGACCAATTTTGGGAGAATCTTGATATCTTAACAATATTTAGTCTTTTAATCCATGAACCTGGTATATTTTTCCATCTATTTAGGTCTTCAGTTTCTTTCACTGATGTTTGTAATTTCAGTATACATGTCTTATACATACTTTGTTAAATTTATACCTAGGTAATATATATCTAAGTTTCTAATGCTAATAAAATAGTATTTTTAAAAATTTATTTTATAAGTGTTGCTAGCATAGAGAAATACAATTGATTTTTGCATATGAACTTATATCCCATGACATAACTATACTTTCTTATTTCTAGTAGCATATCTGTAGATTGTAGACCACAGGTATGTTGTCTGCAGATAGATTCAGTTTTACTTCTTCCTTTTCAATCTGTATTCCTTTTACTTCTTTTATTTTTAAGTTTCTTTATCATGTCCTTCGCACTAGCTAGAATCTATAGTACATTATCAAGTAGAGGTGTTGAATGTGGACATTCTTGATTTTTTGCTGATATGGAGTAGCATCCAGTCTTTCGATATTAAGTATGTATGATGTCAGATTTAGGTTTTTTCATTGATATTCTTATATCAGTTAAGGAAATTTCCTTCAGTTCCTAGATAGCTAAGAGCTTTTTCTCACGAATGGGGTTTAAATTTGTTAAATGCCTTTTCTGCAGAAATATAATTTGAAGGGAATTTCTCAGATTTAATGCTGTAATATGCTTTTTAGAAGTGATTTAATTATACATAACAAATTGTGGTGTGTTGTCTGTTCATTTTCATGCAGTTGACAGTATTTCTAATTTGTCTTGTAATTTCTTCTCTGACTCATAAATAATTTAGAAATATATTTTTAATTTCCAAATATTTAGATTTTTTTCCCAGATGTTTTCCTATTATTAATGTCTAGTTTAATTTCATGTGGTTAGAGAATATACTGTATGTGATTTCAGTCCTTTTAGGTTTATTGATAAAGACTTATTTCATGGCTCATAATATCATCTATTGTGATGAATGTTTTTATGTGCAGTTGGATAAGTGTGTGTCCTGTTGTTGGATGGAGTATTATGTACATGTCAATTAGGTCAAATTACTTGAATGTTATTCACATTTTCTATACCCTTGATTTTTTTACTGCTTACTTTATCAGTTACTAAGAAAAAAGTGTTGAAATTCAGTTATATACTTTTTTGCTTTATTTACTTTGACAAAGTATTATTAGGTGCTTACACATTCAATTTTGTTATATCCTGCTGAAAAATCAGATTTTCAGTTAATATGAAATGTTTCACTTTAACCTTGGTGATTTTTCTTTCTGAAGTTTACTTTATGTCATATTAAGACTGCCATCCCAGAGCACTCTTGTGATTAGTGAAAGTATGGTATATCTTTTTCTATCATTTTACATTTATCCTGGATCTTAAATTTTTTTAAATTTAGTTCCCATATCATAAATCTACCTTTAAAGTGTACATTCATTAAATTTTAGTGTATTCACAAAATTGTATAACAATCACCACTAATTCCAGAACATTTTCATCACCCTATAAAGAAATTCCATAGCTGGAATTAGCTGTTATTCCCCATTTTCTCTCTCCATCCACACCCTGGCTATGACTAATCTATGGGTTTGCCTATTCTGGACATTCTATAAATGGAATAATATAATATATGGCTTTTTGTGTCAAAAATATTTCACTTAGCATAATATTTTTAAGGTTCATTCATATAGCATGTGTCAGTACTCTATTCCTCCTTATGGCCAAATAATGAAATACCACATTTTGCTTATTCATTCATGAATTGATGGACATTTGTGTTGTATACACTTTTTGGCTGTTATGAGTAAGACTGCTATACTCCCATATGCATTTTTGTGTTACTGTATGTTTTCAGTGCTTTCGGGTATAAACCTAGGAATTGTTGGATCTTATGGGAGCTCTTGTTTAATTTTTTGAGGAACTGTCAACTTTTTTCCACAGTGGCTATGCCATTTTACATATCCATCAGGAGTTTATGAGGGTTCCAATTTCCTGGCATCCTCCCCAACACTTGTTTTTGTCCATCTTTTTTATTATTGAAGAGATTGTGGTTTTATATTTCCCTAGTGACTAATGATATTTGAATGTATTTTCATTGCTTATTGGCCTATTGTTTATATACTTTGGAGAGATTCCTTATAAAATGTCCTTCTCTTTTCTAGTACCAATTTTTGTTTCAATGTCTATTTTTTCCAATATTAGTATAATCACTGCAACTCTCTTTTAGTTACTGCTTGTATAGTGTATTTTTTAATTTGCCTATTAATCCATTTGTGTCTTTGAATCAAAAGTGTGCCCCTTATAGACATATAGTTGGATTACAGTTTTAAACCATTCGTTTGATGTCAATTTAATTTAATTCCCTTATTTCAGTTACTGTATTTTTTGAGTTATTTTCTCTGTGGTTGTACTGGGGTTCACAATTAACATCTTAATTTATAACAATCTAGTATGGATTAATACCATTTTAAATAAAGTAGTACATGAAACCTTTGCTTCTATTGAGTTCCATTCCCTTTCTTCTTAATGATTTTGTTGTTTGTACAAATTATATCTTTATACATCATTTATACATAATGATTGGTGGCTTTATGTAATGCTATTTTAAGTAAGAATGGAGAAATGAAAGAAAAAACATTTATACTGTTTTTATATTTACCTATTTAGTTCCCTTTCTGGTGCTCTTTATTTTTTCATGTGATTATGAGTTACTGTCTAGTGACCTTTCACTTTAACTGAAGGATTCTCTTTTGTATTTTTTACAGGAAAGTTCTGCTAGTGATGAATTATCTGTTTTGTTTATTTAAGAATGTCTTAACTTTCCTTCCTTTTTGAAGGAAACTTTTTCTGGGTATTGAATTCTTGTTTGAAAGAAAGTCTTTCAGCACTTTCAATAAGTCATCCCACTTCTTCCTGGCTTCATGTTTCTGAAGAGAAATCAGCTGTTAATCCTATTGAGGATTTCTTCATCTTTGTCTTTTGAAAGTTTGATTATGGGTGTGGTTTGGAGGCCTTTAACCTTGTTGGGTATATAGATTGTTTTTCTTTAAACTGTGGAAGTTTTTGTCCATTATTTCTTTGGATATTCTTTCTGGCCCTTTCTCCTCTCCTTCTTGGCTCTCATTTTATCTATGTTGCTGTGCTTGATGGTGTCCCACAGGTCTCTGAGACCCTGTTCAATTTTCATTATTTTTTTTTCTTTGTGTTCCTCAGAGGGTAATCTCAGTTGACATATTTTCAGGTTCACTTATTTTCTTGTTAGCTTATATCTGCTCTTTAGTTTCTTTAGTGAATTTTTCATTTCTGTTTTGTACTTTTCAAATTCTAGAATTTCTGTTTTTCAAAAATAATTTGTCTATTTATTGGTATTCCCTTTTGGATGAGATAGCATTGCCATATTTTCCTTTAGCTCTTTAGACAAGGCTTCCTTTAGTCCTTTGTACATTTTTATAATAGATTAGTCTTTGTTTAGTAAGACCAACTTTTGGACTTCCTAAGATTCAGTTTCTATTAACTGCCTATTTCCCTGTGTATAGATTAGATACTCTTGTTTCTTTGCATGTCATAATTTTTGGTTGAAAACTGGGCATTTTAAGTAATATAATGTAGAACTCTATAAATTGGACTCTCACCATTTCCCAGGGTTTATTATTTGCTGTTATTGTTGCCTTTCATTTGTTTAGTTACTTTCCTTAGCTAAAGGCTATATTCTGTGAAAATCTGTATCCTTTTTCATGTTTGGCCACTAAAATCTCTGCTCAGTTAGCTTCATGGCTTGCTAGTGACTGGATTTATATTTCCTTAAATGCCTTAAACCAATAAGTCACCAAGCCTTTCCTGAGGATCTCTGTGTACATATTGGGTCATGCTTTCTATGCCTAGAGGCAGCTCACAGCTCTGTTTTAGCCTTCACTTCCAACATTCCCAAAGCCTCAAAGTCAGCCAGAGGTGAGAGATTAGGGCTTCCTCAGGTCATTTCTGGGTATGTACCTAGCTCTACAGATGTGCATGAACTTTTAAATTGCCAGTAATATATCATAGCTTGTCAGTGATGTCCCTTCCACCACATCCACATTTATGATTCTCCAGCTTTTTCTTTTCAGTGTTTTGATCAGCTTATTTGTCCCAATTGCAATTGTGGTCACTGCCTCAGACCTCTGTGATGTTAAACAATTGCTACACAATTTACTGTTTTTGACAAACACCTTGGGGGAAAGGCTGTTTTTAGTGAGTAAGCTCTGATTCAGGTAAAATAAAGAGAAACCCTGTGAGTGCTGTTTCTAGGATACTATCAAACAGGTGAAATAGTGACAGTTCCCTGAAGATGAAACTCTTGTGTGGCTCTAAACCTGTTCTCCTCCAGTGGCTGTGGAGCTGCTAGTTTTCATAGCTACCATGATTGTAAGGGTTTTGGTCTTCAAGGCTATAGAAGACCTGAGGGAGGGGACTGGGAATAGAGTATGTTAAAATATACCAATGTTTTTACCAAAATTCAGCTGTTTTTCTTGACTAAATGCTCCTTAGATTGTTGTAAACCTCTGGTTAATTTCCAAAGCTCTAAAAAGTTGATTTTGACAGTTATTGGTAGTATTCTCTTTGCTTTTATATATAGAAGGGCTGATTTTTAGAGGTATTTGCTCTACTATTTTGAAAGCACTTTTTCTATGTGGGTCTTTATCTTTAAAGTAGCTTTTGTTGCAGACAACATATCATGTCTTGCTTTTTATCCAATCTGATAATTTCTGCCTTTTCTTTATAATGCTTAGAATATTTATATTCATGCAATTATCTATACAGTTGTTTTAAGTCAACCACTTTGCTGTGTATTTTCTATTTGTTTTATCTTATTTATTTTAAATACCCCCTGCTTTCTTTTTGTTAAGCTGCTGGGTATTCCTCCTGAGGGTGTTTAAAGGATGGCAGAACTTGTAGAACTGTGGGTGAGAAACAAACGTGATGCCCCCTTGCATATATTTTTAAATTGGAAAGAGACTCAGTAGTTTCCAGTGAGGACAATTAAAGCAGCTCTGTCCAATAGAAATATAATATGAGACACAACTTGAGCCAAGAATATAATGCAGAATTTTTTACTAGCTACATTAAAATTTTTTTTTAAAGTAGATAAAATTAATTTTAGTAATAATTTAAATCAATATAGTCAAAGTGTTTTTTTAACATTTAATTAATATGAAAGTTTTTAATGAGATATTTCCATTATTTTATAATGAGTCTTAAAATCTTTTTGAACAAGTCTTCAAAATCTTCCAAATCTTGTATTCTACATTTGTAGTCCATCTCAGTTTGAATTAGCCATATCTGTAGGCATAAGCAGCTAACAGCTACCGTGTTGGATAACATGGATTTAGAAGGACTCTAACAAATTTGATTTTCATAAGGCAGATAGGAAATGAAACTGATGGACAAAATGAAATATGCCGAGGACCTTGATTTTAATAGATTTTAATAATCAATAAGGAATATATTAGGTCAAAAGTGGAAGATAGAATAAGAGTAGATGGAGTCAAATAGGCATAGAAAATAATCATAATTACTATGTGTAAAGGGACACGAAATCTTAGTCATTTATTCAGTGCAATAATTTGTGTTAAGATGGCAAATAATGGTTTTCAGTCTAACAATAACCATAGCTACTATTGGTGAGTGCTTTGTCAGGCACTGTTTTAAGCTCTTTGAGTGGATTGTATTGACACATTCACTGTGTGACTTTAGGTAAGTAAATCGTCTACACTTCCTTGTATTCTGTCATTATTTAGAAAAAAATCCAAAGCTGTATTAGATAATATCTAAGAAGCTGCTTGATACTTAAAGTCTGTGTTTTGGATACAGTGATGAGGAAAATAAAACTTCTGTCCTTAGGGAATTTATGATCTAATAAATGAGGAGAGATGTACCCACTCAATTAAAATGCATGGAGACAATTAGGGCCTTAAGAGAACTATAAAATGCTATGAGAATCTACAACATACTTACTTGAGTATATTAAATTCATAGTGAATATTTGAAATGGATTGAATAGAATAATGATAGCTGGTGAAGCAAGAGATGTTTTGTATATGAGATGGCAATAGATGTAAGCCTTGGGAGATGGTGAGAGTAAATGAGGAGATGGAATGGATTAGTAAAGAGTAGAAATCCAGGTGATAGAAGAATGTGAAGCAAGAAAATAATGTGTGTGTTCAGAGAACAATAAGAAATATATACTTTGATTGTATTCTTGAGGGTGTTGAGTAATATTACTGTGTGGGTGGGTTGGATTCAAATCTTAGCTGTTAATATCCTATTAAGCTCGATAATATGGGTGAATGTAGTAACCACATTGTTTTTTATGTGAAACCTTCATAAGAGTGTATATCAATAATACCTTAATAAAACAAATAGTGAAAAAAATAAATATCCTATTAAGGATATGATTGATCACTGACAGTAAAATATGGCAAAGCCTGGAGAAACTGAGCTACATATTTTTTACAAACCCCACATTTTATGCCTATACTTTCTGTATAAAGTCATAAGGACAGTTAAGTACAGTTTCATATTTAAAAAATACCTCTTTGGCTAGAAACTTATAATTCACTGATTTTGAAACTGTGTCATTGCTTTTGATGAGGGTGTGTAGGGGCTGCTGTTTAGGGTGATACAGGTCAGATTTGTGCTTTTTATCAGTATTTTTTGTTGTTGTCATTCTCTAGTATAGTGCTTTATTTCTGCTGAGTCCTAATCCTTTGTGATTAAATGATGCTGAAAAGTTTATGTAAGCATTCACATAAAGTGGGTGCCTGAAGCTGACTGTTTAAAACTATTAGTGTCTGTCCCAAGAGCCAGTACGTAGAGCTTCAAATGTGGCACAAATAACCAAATGGAAAACTACAGATTTCTCAGAGTGGTGGAAGTTATAAAAGCATTTCATTTAACTCTGTAAACATTAGAATCTCTTTCTCTTTTTTTTATATTGTGCATATTTTTATTAGCAGGTGAGTATTTTTATGTAATGTTTCATAAGGTATATTTATAGGATAGTTCAGGGAATACCTACAGTTGTTATATCCATCTATCTAATTTCTTTCAGGTAACTTGGCCAGGAGTGGTGCTGAAAGACAAGGAGGACATCTATCTTAGCATCTGTGTGTTTGGCCAATACAAAAAGACACAATGTGTCCCAGCCATTTTTCCACTGATCTTCAATGCCAGAATGGTGTTTGAAAAGGTGAGTTCAAATATCAGATCAAATATAAACAAAAAAATCAAAGTGGTCCTAAATTTTGAATAAAAGTCCAGAACAGAGTTATTGCTGATTATATACTGTAATTCAAAAAGAGATTTGTAACTTAAATGTGGAGGCTTGAAAATAAATATACACTTTATTATGCATTGAATCAGTTGCCTCTTTTTCATGATGGATCAGCTTATTTCTAAAATGTTGTTAATGGGCTATATGTAAAGTATACCACCTTGAATTCTAAATAATTTTCATAAAAAAGAGAGAGGAAACATATAATAGGTCATATTTTATTTATGGCTATCTTGTGGTACTTCTTTCTACAAGTCTCTTTTTTCCACTAAAACTGCTGCTTTTTGTTTATTATTACAGGTAATATTTCCCATTTTGTTTCCTTCTTTCCTTCTCTACTTCCTTCCCCCAACTCCCTGCTTCCTTCTTTCTTTCTTTCCTTCACAAACACCTTGTTCTACTCTGTCTCATGCACTGTTCTAGGTACTGGGTGAACAACAAACATCCTCCACTCTTGCAGATTTTCTTATAATATAAGAAACAGACAATAATCAAGTAAACACATGAATAACTTAATACAATTTCAGAGAGGGCTAAGTATCATGAAGAGTATAAAGGGAGAGAAGGGTACAGAGAGGGGCTGAGGAATTAGGGGGATTGTTTATTTTAAAGGGTCAGATGAAGCAGTAACATTGAAGCTGAATCTGAGTTATGAGACAGTATCAGTTGTCCGAAGGTCTAGGAGAGAAGCATTCTAAGCAGAAGAATAGCAAATATAAAGGCTTCTTGTTGGGAATAAGCTTGATGAGTTGGAGGAACACTAAGAAGGCCAGTGTGACCATGGTAACACACAAAGGGAAGAGTGTTAGCAGATGAAGTTGGTCTGGAGGGAAGCAGAGCCAGCTACACTGTTTGCAAATTCTTCCGTAGAGATCATGGAAAGCAGGGAGAAAGTGACTGCCCTCAATAATATCAAAAGTTTCTTTGTTTGGGAAAGGAATATTTTGTGAATGAGAGGGAAAAAAAATGAAGACTGTTTTATATATATCTTCCTTTCACCTCCCTTTCTCCATCCTGCTTCCCTCTACATTATTCCACTATAGGTGTTCCCTGAAGCAGTAGACCCTGGAGATGTGGTTTCACAGCTTGAATGTAAGTTGTTAACCTTTAATTCCTTATTCTAAGACATTTTAGAATTATGTTTTTAAGCCTGGGCTAGATAAAAGTTAAAAAGTGTCTAATAAAAATTTTTAAAATCTTGAGCTGAGACTTTTCAAAAATATTTTTTAGACTTTCAAAATATACCTGGAAATAATACAGAATACATGTGCTGCAAAGAGGCTGGAAATTTTTTTCCTTTTCTGTTTTGGAAATCAAAATGACCTGATTGAACTTT
The DNA here is from genome assembly GCF_030020395.1 of Manis pentadactyla. Classification (NCBI taxonomy): domain Eukaryota; kingdom Metazoa; phylum Chordata; class Mammalia; order Pholidota; family Manidae; genus Manis; species Manis pentadactyla. The sequence goes on along the minus strand of NC_080022.1, from coordinate 38,236,174 downwards.
TTATTGAATGAGCGATATGGAATGTTTATGATGTAAGGATAGAGATTCATGTTAGGTGGGATGTAGCCCTGCAAACAAACACTGCAAATCAAGAGAGTAGATAATAGGAGATTGAAGTAACGGTAGCTTAAAATATGTGATTTACATTTTGTATTACACTTAATATATTAATAAATTATTTGAAAGTGACATTCTCAAGGCTGTGGATTACAGTATATTCTTCAAAGTAGTAGGACTCAACTATAAAAACTGTAAAACTATAAAAGCTACAGTTGACTTGAACAACACAGGTTTCAACTATAGGGGTCCACTTTTACATGGATTCTTCTCAATAAATATATTGGAATACTTTTTGGAGATTTGTTACAATTTGAAAAAAGTTTTCTTTTCTCTAGCTTATTTTGTTGTAAGACTATAATATATGATAAATGTAGCATATAAAATATGTGTTAATAAAATACCTAAGAATAAACCTAACCAAGGAAGTGAAAGACCTATACCCTGAAAACTACAAGATACTCTTAAGAGAAATTAAAGAGGTCATTAACAAATAGAAACTCATCCCATAATCCTGGCTAGGAAGAATTAATATCATCAAAATGGCCATCCTGCCCAAAGCAATATACAGATTCGATGCAATCCCTATCAAATTACCAACAGCATTCTTCAATGAACTGGAACAAATAATTCTAAAATTCATATGGAACCAGCAAAGACCCCAAATAGCCAAAGCAATCCTTAGAAGGAAGAATGATGTGGGGGGTATCTTGCTCCCCAACTTCAAGCTCTACTACAAAGCCACAGTAATCAAGACAATTTGGTACTAGCACAAGAACAGAGCCACAGACCAGTGGAACAGAATAGAGACTCCAGACATTAACCCAAACATATATGGTCAGTTAATATATGATAAAGGAGCCATGGACATGCAATGGGGAAATGACAGTCTCTTCAACAGATGGTGCTGGCAAAACTGGACAGCTACATGTAAGAGAATGAAACTGGATCACTGTCTAACCCCATACACAAAAGTAAATTTGAAATGGATCAAAGACCTGAATGTAAGTCATGAAACCATAAAACTCTTAGAAAAAAACATAGGCAAAAATCTCATGGACATAAACATGAGCGACTTCTTCATGAACATATCTCCCTGGGCAAGGGAAACAAAAGCAAAAATGAACAAGTCGGACTATATCAAGCTGAAAAGCTTCTGTACAGCAAAGGACACCATCAACAGAACAAAAAGGTATCCTAGAGTATGGGAGAATATATTCATAAATGACAGATCCGATAAAGGGTTAACATCCAAAATATATAAAGAGCTCACACACCTCAACAAACAAAAAACAAATAATCCAATTAAAAAATGGGCAGAGGAGCTGAATAAACAGTTCTCTAAAGAAATTCAGATGGCCAACAGACACATGAAAAGATGCTCCACATCGCTTGTCATCAGATAAATGCAAATTAAAATCACAATGAGATATCACCTCACACCAGTAAGGATGGCCACCATCCAAAAGACAAACAACAACATATGTTGGCGAGGTTGTGGAGAAAAGGGAACCCTCCTACACTGTTGGTGGGAATGTAAATTAGTTCACCATTGTGGAAAGCAGTATGGAGGTTCCTCAAAATGCTCAAAACAGAAATACCATTTGACCCTGGAATTCCACTTCTAGGAATCTACCCTAAGAATGCAGCAGCCCAGTTTGAAAAAGACAGATGCACCCCTATGTTTTTTCGCAGCACTATTTACAATAGCCAAGAAATGAAAGCAACCTAAATGTCCATCAGTAAATGAATGGATAAAGAAGAGGTGGTACATATACACAATGGAATATTAGTCAGCCATAAGAAGAAAACAAATCCTACCATTTGCAACAGCATGGATGGAGCTAGAGGGTGTTATGCTCAGGGAAATAAGCCAGGCGGAGAAAGACAAGTACCAAATGATCTCACTCATATGTGGAGTATAAGAACAAAGAAAAACTGAAGGAAAAAAAACAGCAGCAGAATCACAGAATGCATGAATGGACTAACAGTTACCAAAGGGAAAGAGACTGGGGAGGATGGGTGGGAAGGGAGGGATAAGGGCGGGAAAAAGAAAGGGAAAAAAATGTGTTAATTGACTGTTTATGTTATCAGTAGGTCTTCCAGTCAACAGAAGCCTATTAGTAGCTAAGTTTTTGTGGAGTCAAAAGTTATACATGAATTTTCAACTGCATGGGGGGTCCAAGCCCCTACCCCTGTATTGTTCAAGAGTCAACTGTATTTGTGAGAGCAGCAATGAAAAGGTATACACTTGAGAATAAGTTATTCAAGCTCTTAATATGAAATAAAAAGCTCTTAGATATCCTTGCATTTGGAAGGGGATCTGGAATCACCAGACTGCTCTAATATATATATAACTGTGGCTCAAAATGCCAACTGTATTAGGCATCATCAGTGTTAACTGTCCCCTCTATGCCTTCCCCCCTTCACACCCCTTTGGGACTCTATCAGTGTGAGAAAACATGGAACTGGTGCCATATGCTAGAATCTGAGCATGTAAGGGAGGAATAAGGCTGGCTTATCATGAAATTTAACCTTCATGAGACTTATAATTTCATGACTCTTCTCCAGAGAACTCTTTATGGATGGTGTCAGTCTCTTATTCATTTTAATAATAGCTGTTCTAGCACCTAGGTATTCTGTCTTCCACTGTGCCAGACTAGCTAGGTGGGAATTTGGTGCCAGTGGGTAAGTAACTTTTTAATAATTCTTAAGCATCTTGTTCAGTATCTGGGAAATTGTGTACCTTAGAAAACAATTCTTTCCTCATTCTGAAATTTGTCTATTAAAAACATAATTCTTTTTTTTTTCTACTTAATTTGAATTTGGGGGGTAATAAGAAAAGTGATTATTATTTGGAAACTTTCTTGCCTTGATTTCCCTGATTCAGTTTTTCTCTAAGCTTCCTTCTCACCTCACTGACATTCCACTTTTTGGTATCTTTCTCAAGTTCATCATTCTCTGCTCTGTCTTTAAATATTGCTCTTCCACTGACTTCACTTCTCTGATCGCTTTTTCTTTAGTTTTTGCTCTCTCCTTATAAGATAGTGTCCAAAGACTTGGCTTCATGTATCACCTACCTTCTGATGACTTCCACATTAGTCCTTATCACTGACCTCTCTTGTGAGCTTTGGCCACCTCTCCTTTTTCTTTCACTTTTATTTTCCCTCTCAGTTTTGCAATCTTTAACTGTTCCCTGACCTTACTAATATGAAAAATTAAAAACATGCTAAAAGTGGAGAGCATAGAATGAAGTCCTGTATACCTATTGCCCAGCTTCAACAATTTTTGACATTAACAATTTTATTACATGTATACCCTGCCACTTAAAAATTTTATGGAATCTTTAAAAGCAAATTCTGTATGTCATTTCACCGGAATTATTCTGCCATGACCTCTAACTGATGGAGATTTATTTTAAAAATATAATTACCATGCTGGTATCACCCCTAACAAAATTAGCAATAATTCCTTAATTCCTTAATAACATCAAATACATACTCATACACATTTCTGCAGTTGTCACCAAAATGTCTTTTTATGGTTGGTTTGCTAAAATCAGGGTCCAGTCAAGGTACAGCTCACACATCGTGTATGGCTGTTTAGCTCTTAAGTTTCTTTTGCCTGTAATAGTGTCCCTCACTTTTTTTTTTTTAACTCCATGAATGTTAGAAAAACGGGTCCTTTAGGATATCCTACAGCTTAGATTTGGGTGATCATTGCTGCTTTTCTCCTCCTCCTCCTTCTTCTCACTATTTTGTCTATTTATTTTTGTAAAAACTTTTATATTGAGGTACATATAATAAAATGCACAAATCTTAGGGTACAACTTGATGAATTTTGACATGTGAAGCTGATTGCTTCTTTAAAGTCTTGTTTAGCTTGTTTATCACTTGTATTATGTAAACATAATTAGACCAAGAGGTTTGATTAGATTCAGGCTTATTTTATTTTTTGGCAAGAACTCTTCATAATTGGCACTATGTACTTATTGCATCATATCAACTGGCATATAATGTCTGATTGTCTTAAGTTTAGTGGTGTTAAGATTGATCATTTGCCTCCAGGCATAATCATTCTAATTCCTCCACTGTAAAATTCCTCATCTGCCTTTCATCTAACAGGTTTAGCATCCACTGAGATCCATCTTTTCATTAGGAGTTACAAAATGTGATTTTTCTGATATTGTCATTCCTTTTGTATTTATTAGCTGGAATTGTTCTATAAGAGAAATTTTCTCTATCAATAATTTGGTTACCCTGAAATAACAGTTCTTATAGGAAAGGCATGGTCATTCTTCTTTCCTTCCCTAACTTGAACAGCTATAGTGAGGCATAATTTGAGTATCAAAAAATTCACCCATTGTAACTAGTTAAGTGATTTCTAGAAAATTTTACAGTTATGAACCATCACCATAATCCAATTTATAACATCTCCATCACCCCAGTTCCAAGAAACCATTGATCTATTTTCTGTCTCTATATATTTGCCTTTTCTAGAAATTTCATATAAGTAAATTAATATAGCATATAGTCTTTTGTGGCTGGCTTCTTTCATTTAGAATGATGTTTTTGAGGTTTTTCTGTGTTGTTCTACATATTAGTAGTTCACTCATTTTTATCACTGAGTAATATTGTATTGTATGAAACTTGTTTTTCCTGCCAAAAACTCCAAAACTTTGCTGAAATTTAAGATCAAATTTTAAAAAATAGAATAACAGCATGTTCATAGATCAGAGATCTAATCGTTATTATCACAATTTTATCTCTAGATTTAGCATTATTTCTCTTTCATGGACATTTGGATTGCTTCCAGTTTTTGGCAATTATGAACAGTGTTGCTATGAGTATATGGATATATGCTGGGCTGTATGCTAAGTATATGTTTAACTTTTTAAGAAACTGTCTACCTGTTTTCCAAAGTTATTAATACCATTGTACATTCCCTCCAGCAATGTAGGAAGGTTTATCCAGACCATCCCTAAAAGATATTGTCAGTCTTCTGGAGTACAGTAGCCTCCCTATACCTTATCTGTGGTTTCACTTTCTGAGGTTTCAGTTACCCGTGGTCAACCACAGTGGGGAAGCAGATGATCGGGTCAGTAGTAGCGTAAGGCTATGCCACAATGCCTACATTATTCACCTCACTCCATCTCATCACATAGGAATTTTATCATCTTATATCATCACAGGAAGGGTGAGTACAGTACAATAAGATATTTTGAGAGAAAGGCAACATTCACATAACTTTTATTAAAGTATATTATTGTAATTGTTCTATTTTATTGTTAGATATTGTTATTAATCTCTTACTATGCCTATTATATGTTGAGATTTTCATAGTATATGTAAGAAAAACACATACACATGTGTTTTTATATACATGTTTAGTACTATCAGTGGTTTCAGGCATCCACCATGGGTCTTGGAACATACCCACTGCGTATAAGCGGGGACTGCTGTATTGTTATTTCGGTGGGTGTGTAATGCAATCTCATTGTATTTAATTTGTATTGCAAAAATGAGTAATGATGTTGAACATCTTTTCATGTACTTAATAACTACTCAAAAACGTTTTCTTGTAAAATACTTATTCAAATCTTTTGTCCATTTTTGAATTGGGTAGTTTGTCTTATTGAATTGTAAGTTTTAAAAATATTTTTTAAATATTCTAAGTCGTTTATCAATATACAACTTGTAAATACTTTCTCCCACTCTGTGACTTGTCTTTTCATTCTCTTAATAGTGTCTTTGAAAAAGCAAAAGTTATGGATATGAATGCATCAGTTTTCTTTTATGGATCATGTTTTTAGTGTTATATCTATGAAATCTTTGCTTAACCCAATGTCAAAAAAATTTTCTCCAATCTTCTAGAAATTAAAAAAAATTTTCCTTTACATTTAGGCCTATGATCCATTTTGAGTTAATTTTTGTGTATGGTGAGAGGTAAAAGTCTGGTTCATTCTTTTTTGGTAGATGACTATCCAGTTGTCTCAGCATTTGCTGAAAAGACTGTCCTCTTCCTCACTGAATTGCCTTTGCACATTTTCTGAAAACCAGTGGACTATAAATGTGAGGGGTTACTACTGGATTCTCTAATCTGTTCCTTTCATCTGTATGGCTATCCCTAACTCAAAACAACCGCCTTGATTACTATAGATTTATATTAAGTTTTGAACAGGTTAAGTCCTTCAAGTTTGTTTTTGACTTTTTCTGGCTTATTTCCATTCCATATAAATTTTAAGAGTCATCTTGTCAGTTTCTACCTAAAAGCTGGCTGGGAATTTAATAGAAGAGTGTTATTAATTAAAAGTAGGAATAGTGTTAATAGAAATAATGTTAAATCTAGCAATAAATTTTGGGAGAAATACCTGCATAAACTATCAAATCTCTAGTTTCTGATCAATAAACATGGTGTATCATTCCTTTTATAGGTGATCTTTAATTTCAGCAATGTTTTGGAGTTTTCGGTATAAAGGTCATGCATTTCTTTTGTTAAATTTATTTTGAAGTATTTTGTTCTTTTTGATGCTATTACAAATAGAATTGTTCTCTTAATTTTATTTTTTAATTCTTATTTCCTATTCTATAGAAATAAATTGCTTTTATATATTCATCTTGAACTCTGAACCTGCTAAACTTGCTTATAAGTTCAGGTAGTATTTTGTTTTTGTTTTGCTGTTGCTGATTTTTGTAGATTAATTTTTATGTACAGAATTATATGGTCTGAAATAAAGGTAGTTTTACTTTTTCCTTTCTAATCTGAACACCTTTAATTTTTTTCATACCTTGTTGACCTGCCTCGTGCCTCCAATACAATGTTGAAAAGAAGTGGGGAAAGCAAACATTCTTGCTTTGTTTCTGCTGTTGGAGGAAAACATTCTTTCTATTAAATATGATGTTAGCTGTAGTTTTTAATGTAGATACCCTTCATCAGGAGATCTACTGTTAACAGAAGATGAAGAGATGTATTCCTAATTGATTGAGAGTTGTTATCATGTATGGATATTGGGTTTTATCATATGCTTTTTCTGTGTTAAGATGATCATGTATTTTCCCCTTTATTCTATTAAAATGGTTTATTATATTATGGATTTTTCCAATGTTAAACCACATTTTACTTCTGGGATAAATCCAAGCTGGTCATGATATATAATCCTTTTTATAGTTTGCTGGATTCAGTTTGTTAGTATTTGTTAATGATTTTTGTGTCTATTTATGAGGGACATTGGCCTTAGTTTTATAATTTCTTTTCTTTCTCTGTTATCAGGGTAATGATGGCCTTATAGAATGAACTGAGAAATGCTCCCTCCTCTATTTCCTGGAAGATTTTGTATGGAATAGATAGTATTTCACCTTTAAATATTCGAATTTACCAGTGAACCCATCTGGACCTGGGAATTTGGGGGCAGGGAGGGGAAGGTTTTAAATTACTGTATCAAATTCCTGTTCTATATTTTTCTTGAGTTAACTCTGACATTTATATCTTTCTGGAAATTTTTCTATTTCATCTAAGGTGTTTACTTTGTTTGCTTCAAGTTGTTCATACTTTTCCCTTATGGTTCTTTTGATTTTTGTAGGATTAGTAGTGATGATCCTTCTTTCCTGACTTTGACAATTTGTGTTTTTTCTGTTTTTTTCTTGGATGGTTTAGCCTAAAGGTTTATCAATTTTGTTGATACATTTGAAGAACCAAGTTTTTATTTCAATTATTTTTCTCTCTTGTTTTTGCCATTTTCTATTTCATTGATTTTCATTTTTATCTTTATTAATATTTCTTCTATCTGCTTGGTGAATGATTTGCTCTTCCTTTTCTAGTTTCTTGAGATAGAAGCTTAGATGGTTTAGTTTAGATATTTCTGCTTTTCTAATATAAGCATTTAAAGCCATACATTTCTCTCTGTACTCTGATTTTGCCATATCTCTTAATTTTGATTTTTTTTGTTTTCATTACTTTCAAGATATTGTCTAATTTTGTGTGTGTGTGATTTCTTCTTTATCTGTGGGTTCTTTTGAAATATGCTCTTTTTATTTTCAAATATTTTTGGATTTCCTATATTTCTTTATAATGTTGATTTCTAATTTAATTCTGTTGCAGTAAGAGAACATAATTTGTAGGATTTCAATCATTTTAAATTTATTGAAACTTATTTTTGGCCTACCCTAAGGTCTATCATTGAGAATATTCTAAGTGCACTTGAAAAGAATATGTATTTTGCTATTGTAGTTTGAATTATTCTATATTAATCTATTTCTATCATTTAGGTCACACTGCTTAATAATGTTCAAGTCTTTCGTATTCTTGCTGATTTTATCTCTTGGGTGGTGGGGGAGGTCTAATTGTTTTATCAATTACTAAGAGAAGAAGGTCATTTGAATGTCCAGCTATAATTATGAATTTTGTTTCTCTGTTCATTTCTATTAGTTTTTATATCATATTATGAGTTGGCTATTGATTTATTGTCCCTCAGCTCCAGAGTCAATGTTTTTGCCTGCTCTATGGGAATTGATTTGAGCCCTTTACATATTATTTTCTTTCTAGCTGGCAATGAAGTTTTGTACAGTAGAGAGCTCTGGAGTAAATTGCAGAGGGAAAGGGTTTTGCTTCCAGGTACTGGTGTGCTTGCTTTGCAGGCTCTTGCATTGAGCCTAGCTTTTTCTGGTACCAGACTTCTGCAGCCCTTGCAGCTTCTCCAGTGTCCAGGTACTACAGTACATGGTAGCCAATAGCAGCTCCCCTTAGCCATACCTTTTTAGGTAGTTGTGTAGCAAAAGGCCTCTGCTGAAACAGCTCCCTTTGAATAGCCTACCTTGCGTCCTCAAGGGATGATTTCTGGCAAGTTCCTTAGGGAGAGTTCCAGTAAATTCTACTGGTATGGTACTACAGCAACTTTTCTCTCTTTCAGTGAACCAAGGTTATACCTTCTCTGACAAGTTCTGGATTTCAGCAGTGGGGAGGAGAGCTTGGGGAGAGTTCTTCTTGGGCTCTGTCTCTGTGCCCTCAGAGTAATGGTTGTTCCTTTTATCCACTATTACTATGTGCTTTTAAGTTCTCTTACATCTTCTTAGATAATCCCTCATTACTTTAACCCCTAATATAGTTGATAGTACTTTATATTGAACATTCCCTGTGTGGTTTCTCTCTTCTAACTGGATGTGTATTAGATTGATATACTTATTTTGGGGCTCTGTTTTGTTTATACATTTATAATTGTTATATCTTCCTGAATCTTAACCTCATTTATGGTAGTAAAATTCATGATAGCAAAATTGTAGCAATTTTAGGCCTCAAATCTTCCCATCAAATTCTTAAGAATAAGAAATGTGTTCTGTAGTCTTTATCAGGTCTTGAGATTTATTTAAATCACAGTAGGATGGGGATATAATATGCAATTGGCATAGCTTATACATATTCTACTTTTGGTTCAGGTGGTCAGCTTTCTAAAAACCACATAGATCTCTGATGGAAGGAGAAAGTGGGGGGAGAAAGCTGTGGAGATGGCTTATGTAAGTCCCTACAGTGAGCCTCTGTAGTACTTAGTCTTTATACTTAAACACAGAGTGATGGTGAAAATGGTAGTAACAGCTCCTTTAAAGAAAATATGAAATGGAGCCCAAAGAAGTAAAGCAGACTTCATGTCAAAAGCAAAGAGAAGCATTTCAAGTAAGGAAACATTGAACCAATATGGACTCTTCCAGAATTTCCACCTACCTATTCTACTACTAGAACTGTGAGTCACAAATGTCATTACCCATTGTATAACATAAAAAACTAATGGGTGCTTCTTTATCTGTTAAATCCAAAATTCATTAATTAAGATTATATTATCTGAAAGTAAATTGAGCATAGTCCAAATGCTCAAGGAGATCCCCTTAACTGGACAGTCTGGTAAGTAAATAGTCAGATCCTTGAGTAACCTCAGATAAAGTACTTAGAACAGCCTTGGTGTACAGTAAACAATTAAAATGTCCCTTGTTTATTATTACTGGTGGTGTGTTATTATTATTACTATTATCATTATTGGGGTGTTTACCAATTCCATTTCACACCATATCTATACCTCTGAGGAAACTCCAAGGGCCCAGAATCACCAAAGGCATCAGGGAAATACATATTTATGATATATAAAATGATATTAAGTGTCACTAATACTAAAAGCCATAATAGGGCAATTTTACATTTACTGAGAAGACATTCTCCTTAGGAAAATGGTTTTAATCCTGGAATTTACCAGAATAAAATTAGTTATGGCTAAAGGTATGCCCTAAGAACTATTTTTTAGGCAAAAACAAGAGGAAAAGATTTCTACTTCATAGATTTCTTTGTTGAAACTTGGATTTTCTTCCATTCTCACTGAAGGTCTACAGATTCTCTTCTGTCTTCTGCAGACACACTCTTGGTGTCTCTCCTACTCCCTCTTCCTCCCTCCCTTCCCCGTCCCCCCACAGTGTACTGTCACAAGTGTACTGCCTGAAAAGCTCTTCATTCAAATATGCTTATTGCTGGCTGCCTCACTTCTTTCTAGTACTCAAGTTATCATCATAATAAGAGACCTTTTCATACCAACAGATCTAAAATAGTACCCCTTATTTGTTAATATCTCAATCTCTATCCAATTATCTTTAGAGTTATTGTATCTTCTACCAGGATATTAAGAGAGTAAAAGAGTATGCTTTCAGTACTTCCACCAACACAACAGGTATAAAAAAGTACTGCTCAGGGAAAATGGGGATACATGGTCCTCCTGTTTTTCTTCCTGGCACTGATCTATTATTTTGTACTTTCTCTTTCACTAGAAAGACAGTTTCATTAGAGAGAGACTTTTCCTGTTTTGTTCACTGCTGAATCTCTAGTGCATATGGCAATACCTGAAGCACACTAGGTACTCGATGTCCAGGGAGTTAAGTAAAATATCACAAATGCATCATATAACTGCCTCTCATTACTGTTTCTATGACTGTTGGAACCTATTGAGAGAGAGCTATTTGTAGTGCTATAATCCTTTGGTTAGGAAATGTATTTTGTATGTGAGAATTTATAATAGCTTCTCTGGCTTCATTTGGGAAAAGAGAAGATAGGATCTTTATATTGCAATAGATTACCAGGTGTCCTTATTGATTTCACTTGTTTGTAGAGAAAAATAGCAGTTTCATTAGAGCCCCTGCTTTTCGGGTTCTGGGAATTAGTGCTTATCCAGTGTCTGGAGTATTTAAAATGCTTTCAGGTGAAGATCTGAAGGCTGAGAATAAATCCTTCAGTCTGTGAATGAGAGTTTCCCGCCTCAGTCCTCAGGAGAGTTTACAGAACTCAGGGTTGTTTTAAATCCACAATGGCAAATACATTCCAACCAGTTAACCTTTGTAGTTAGGGCAGGTGAGTAGACATTAGAGGAAATGATTATAGCAATTGTTCATGAAGGTACAGAGGGTTAATGGCATTCTGGCACTCTCTCTTAAGGTATTTACTGTAGCTTTTGATTTGCTATCTGTGACTAGGATTTCTGGAGTATTAATAATGTAGTTTGATTTATTAGTCTTTTCCTTCATGCTTAGTGCTTTTATATTTAAGAATTCTTTCCCTACACCAATTATGAAGATATTCTTCTGTATAATCTTCTAGAAACCTATTCCTTTACCTTTTACATTTAGATTTATAGTCCACCTGGATTTTGTTTTTATATATAGTATGAAGTAGGGATAAAATTTCATTTTTATTTTATGTATATCTAATTGAGCCATACCATTTGCAGAAAACATACTCTTATTCCCATTACTCCATCATTACTTTGTCATAAATTATATTTTTTTCTAGATTTTCTGTTCTGCTACATGGGTCTATTTGTCATCTATTTTTGCATAAATATTATGCTTTCTTAATTACTGTAGCTGTCTTAGTCTGTTTGGGCTGCTACAGCAAAATATCATAGACTGGGTTGCTTATAAACAATAGAGGTTTATTTTTCGTGGTTCTGGAGGCTGGGAAGTCCCAGACTAAGGTGTTAGGAGGTTTGGTGTCTGCTGAGGGTCCCCGTTGGGTTCATAGACAGCTGTCTTCTTCCTGCCTCCTGTGGATAAAGTGAAGGTTCCTCTGGTCAGGATTCTCACCTGGCCCTGGTCAGCTAGCTAACTACACACGTGTGGGCAATACGATGCTACTGACTCTATATAAAGAGCTCCACCCAGTGCTCTGGGCAACATCGTGGCATGGCTGCACAGCTACAGGGCTGCAGAAGAGCAGAGACTGGAGTAGTGGCAGCGCCAAGAACAGAGACTGAGACAGCGGGCAGGGTAGAGAGGCCCAGAGGCAGAGACAGGCTTGCTGCATGCAGACTCGCTCTGAGTGGACAGGATTCTAGTGATTGACCTGCCACTGTGGGAATAAAGTTGGGATAAACCCTTTCACCCCAAGAACATAACATTGTCATTCCTCGGTCTCACTGTGATCTTGCCCTGGCTAAAACCACATTAGCAAGACACTGCTCACATGACAGAAGGACCAAAGAAGCTCTTTGGTTCTCTTTTATAAGGGCACCCATCCCATTCACGTAAGGTTTGCCCTAATCACTTTCCAAGACCCCAGCTCCAAATATTACACCAGGGGCTACGATTTCAGTATGTGAATTTTGGGGGGATACAAACATTCAGTATATAGTGTTGGCTATCAATTTTTAGTTTACTCTTTACTCTTATGGTTTGTATTTTCAAGGTCCATTCCTGTAGCCAAGCCAGTTAGGCCATTTCCTCTTACCTGCTGACCCCCCCCACCCCCTTCTCTTTCCAAGGCCATGTTACTCCAGTTTTTGGTCCTCTACTTCATGAGTTTATCAAAAGCTATGTTCAGCTTTTCAACCTCTTAGCTACCTCTCTCAGAGTTGTCAGATATCCAAAGGGAAACACAGCCTCAAATGCCAGGCTTACCTCTCTCTGTTTCCTTTTATACTAAATTTCAGATTGGTAACTTTTTTACTACTTGTTAAGTCTCTTGTGCCTTCATTATCTGCCTTTTCAAGTTGATTTTAGCAGGAGATTTGTTTTTGAGACATCTCATCTCTCATAGAGATTACCCTGCTATGCTGTATTTAGAGACTTTGTATATCCTGTTCCTCCTGCTTGAAAAACTTTACTTCCCCAGGCTCCCAACTCCCAGTTGATACCTATTCTACTATAGATCTGATCCTAAGAGCTCTCCCTCAGCTTTCTCTGACTCCCTGACTGGATTTGGCCTTATATACTCTTTAGCACTGCCTGCACTACTTTCATTGTACTTGTAGTTTGTAATTATATATTTATTTATGTGTTTATTTCATTTAATGTTTGCCTTCTCAATGTGATGCAAGGTTCTTGAGGAAAAGGTCCATATCAGTTATTTTTTCTTATTACAGTTCCAAGTTATGACCTTTAAGGAGTATTTAATATTTCTTAATAGATTTGACATTTGGTATTAGGTTAAATGACTGAGATTCCCCTTGGATAAAAATGGCAGAATTTAAAGAAAGAGATTATGCCTTTTTCATGGGTTCTTGGGAGAAAGGGCATCATTTATCTTTTATTCTTATTTTTATAAATTTATTTAAAATACTTCAGACATAGTGAAAGTACAAGGAGTTATGTAATATACCTAGCTGTCCTCACCACTCTGCTTAAGACATAGACATAGTTTGTGTTTTTAAAGATGGACCAACAGCCAATATGTAAAGTCAGCTGCTCCCTGACAAAGGAGCACAGGCAGTGTAGTGGAGCACAGTCAGTTTCCCTAACAGACAGTGCTGGACCCCTGGACAGCCCAATGCAAAACAATGCAACTAGATGCAAACTGTATGCCCTTCACCAAAAGTAACTCAAAAGGGATCTTAGGCCCAACTAAAATGCAAAACCATAAAGCTCCTAGAAGGTAACATATGATAAAACTTAAATGACCTTGAGTATGGTGCTGCCTTTTTAGATACAACACCAAAGGTATCATCCATGAAGGAAAACTTTGATAAGCTGGACTTCCTTTAAATTAAAAATTTCTGCTCTGTGAAAGATAGTATCTAGAGAATTAGAAGACAAGCCATAGATTGATACAAAATATTTGCAATAGACATATCTGATAAAGAACTAATATCCAAAATGTACAAAGAACTCTTAAAACTTAACAATAAGAAAACAAACAACCTAATTTAAAAATGGACCAAAGACTTTAAGAGTTACCTTAGCTAAGAAGATATACAAATGGCAGGCATATGAAGACACTGCACATTATATGTCATCAGGGAAAACAGTGAGATACCACTACACACCTATAATGACTAAAATCTGGGACACTGACAGCACCAAATGCTCATGAGGATATGAAGCAATAGGGACTCATACATTGCTGGTAGGAATGCAAAATGAAACAGTAACTTTGGAAGATAGTTTGGCAGTTTATTGCAAAATTAAACATACTCTCACCATGTGATCTAGAAGATAATGCTCCTTGGTATTTGCATCTCCCAAGGGATATGGAAACTTATATCCACACAAAAACCTGCACAAGGATGTTTATAGCAGCTTTATTCATAATTGCCAAAACTTAGAAGTAGCCAAAGTACCCTTTAGTAGTAAATGAATGGATAAAGTGTGGTACATCCAGACAATGAAATATTATTAAACACTAAAAAAAGCTATCAAACCATAAAAAGACATGGAGGAACATTAAATGCATGTTTCTAAGTGAAAGGAGCCAATATGAAAAGTCAGCATGCATTCAAACTATATGACATTCTGGGAAAGGCATAACTATGGAGACAATAAAAAGATTAGTAGTTGCTGAGGGTGGGTGGAGTTGAAGAGATGAAAAGAGATGAATAGGCAGAGCACAGAGGATTTTTAGGGCAGTGAAAACACTCTGTATGATATTATAATGATGGATATATGTCATTAGACATCTGTCCAAACCCACAGAATATACATCACCAAGAATGAACTCTAAGGTAAACTATAAACTTTGGATGATTATGATGTGGTAATGTAGATTCATTCCCAGTAACAAGTGTGTCATTCTTGTGGGTGGTACTGATCATGGGGGAGGCTGTGCATATGTGGGGACAGGGGATATATGTGAAAACTCTGTACCTTCCTCTCAATTTTGTTGTAAACTTATAGCTGCTCTAAAAAAATTGTCATTGAGAAATACCAGAGAAGAAAAAACCCAGGAAGATTGAAGGGTTAATCTCTACTATAGATTAATAATGAGATGTGTCAACCAAAAAAAAATGTATACAGAATATAGTAAAATATAAACATATATGTAGTCTGTCTAGGAATTACTCTAACTTTTAGATACTTCTATGGTAAAGTAACTAATTTTTATTATTAATTTGTTTACTTAAGGACATTTTGCTTTAAACTTTCAGATGATACAGCATTGCTTGAGTTGATTCAACTGGTTCCACCAGGTACTGTATTATATTTTGATAAGGTAATTGGTGTGTGAACCCATTTCAATGTAATAAATGTTTTAGAAAAATATCTTTTCCCATTCTTCCTAAATTAAGAACAATGTTGAGTTTCTCATATTGATACACTATGTATAAAATATCAATAGATGAAAATAATATATACAGAAAAGATTGACATAAATGATATTCGAACACATTCTCTTAAAATTGAATAAACCATAACAGTTGAAAGTGGGAAATAATCTGATGTCATCCTAGCATATTTTGTAGCATTCCGAAAAATTGACTTTTAAGTTTTTGTGATTTTTCTCAGACTATATACTTTTGTTGATAAATTAATTATCTTTGTTTTTATGTGTGGACTGTAGTTGGGAAGGGAGGGTAATAAAACTATCTACTTAACAAATATGAATATATGGAATAGGTAGGGTTAAAATATGAAGGATGTTTTATTTCTGTTATGACTTCTATAATTATAAAAGAAACCTATCTTATCAAATAATTATTTTATGTGAACAATGGATAGCTTTATTTTATTGAAAACTAGTAATCTGAAAAATTTTGAGTATTATGTATATACCTAATTCAGATAATCACAAATTCTGGAAAATGTCTACATTTTTTTCAATATGTAACCTAATATTTTATAATGGCAGGGAGAAACAAATGGATGATAGGAAAAAATCTGTGGAGATGATAGTTGAGTTTTAGATGTATAAATGTCATACCGACTCCGTATGCTTATAAGGGATTTTTTTTTCTTGGAACTCATACGTACTCACTAAATTTACATGATTATCCCCCTTTTACAAAAGGAAGAGGAAAAATTAATATATACTATGTTTCTGAATGAGGAAATGTATTAGTCCATTTAACGTAACTTTAATTTTCCTTTCATAGAGAAAAAAATGACCCTGCACCAGGTATTTCAGTAAGGCATCAGGCCTGTAAATTATACTTGATGGTTTTGTTTCTAAATAGAATATTTTGTTATAATTTGAATCATAGGGTATTTTTATTTTAGGGGGTGAAACACTGTCTACATATGATGAAAATACACGAGATTTCATGTTCCCAGGTCCAAATCAAATTTCTGGGCACCATGACTCAAACCGCCAGGTTACCATGAGGATGATTTCTGGCCTTCGAGTAAGTGCTTATTATTTTCTGAATCAGTTTGTGTTGCAGAATCATGGTCATTCTGAAATGTGAAGAACTAATTCAAGTTTAATTTGGTTCAGAATATAATTGTTTTCTGAAATTATGATGTTAATTAAATATACTGAAATATAAATGAAAATAATATAATAATCCCATTCATCTTTCATTCAAAATTAGCAAGTGTTATTTTTCCTTATATTCTTCTGATTTCTCTTCTCTACTTTTCCTGTCTTTCCCCCTCCACAGTCTCTGTTTATCTGTATCTCATCTCTTCTCTATTTTTCTCTCAACAGAATGACCAATAAACATCTGAAAAAGTGCTCAATCTCATTAGCTTGTAGGGAAATCCAAACTGAAACAATCATATGATTTCATTTTTAGAGCTATAAGATTGGTAAAATATAATAAATTTGACAATGTCAAAGTTGTGAAAAAATGGAAACTCTTATATGCTACTATGCTATGTGAACTAGAACAACCACAGTTCAGAATTATCTACTAAGGCAAAGATCCTCATAGCCTTCTAGGTATCTGTCTTAGAGAGATGTATTCTCTCTGGCATTCAAAGAGCTTACTTAGGAATTTTCATTTATAACATTGTTCATTAACAGTGAAAAATGGAAATAATTGAAATATCCACTAGTAGGAATTTGGATGGATTAATTATTAAATGTTCATGTAATGGAACTACATGTTCATATACCAAAAAAGAAAGTTGCATTGTGACAGCAAACTCTCACATCTTTTCCTGAACTTCCTTCAACATTTTTTGGATGATATAGAAATCTTTTTTCCCTGAAAGTGTCTTCTACTTAGAGAAACTGAGAGAAGTTCTTGCTATTTAAAAGAAAAAAGTGAAAGTTGTGTAGGTTGAGATAATCTGGACAATCACGAAGTATAAAATTTTAGAGGAGTCTGAGTAAAGAAAACAGGGTGATATATGAGCCAAGATGGTGAACTAAATAAATTCTCCTTTGGGTTTAGGTTTGTAACATACTCTGTCCTGGGAAATAGGACCTTCAGCTTTCTGAGAAACAAAACTTGACTATCAAATCTATGAAAATATACCTCCTTTGGGATATTTTCAGTGTCCATTAGCCACCTTCTGTACTATAAAAGTCTTCAAAGAATGGTTCAACAGCAGTATAGAAACTTGCAGTGAAACAAAATCTGATTTAAAAATTATGGTCTTTTAAAGGGGCATTACAATTAGCACACATAATGTAGAGGGAGCACAGGGAAGGCAGTATAGCACAGAGAAGACTAGTGACTCTGTAACATCTAACTGTGCTGATGGACAGTGACTGTAATGGGGTATGTGGTGGGGACTTGATAATGGGGGGAATCTAGTAACCACAATGTTGCTCATGTGATTTTATATTAATGATACAAAAACAAAATTATGGTCTTTTAAAAGTAATTAAAAATGTTGTATTATACCAAATTGGCAATATAAAAATAAGAGTATGGGCCATTAATAGGTCTGTCTTCATTTAATTTGAGTTACTTTCACATATATTCAGATGTTGGATTACTAAGGCTACACACACACACAGTGGGACTTCTGGTAGTGGCGGTGTATAGAGGTTGGCAATTCCTCTCTCCACACTAAAGAAGTATAAAACTGCACAGCATTGTCACAGTCAACAGTTTCAGGATGCAGGACTGGCAAGTAAGACTCTTAAGACAGGACAAATTAAGAGTTTATGCTTGAATAACGGCTGAACCTTTGAGCAAAAATGGTGGGAGTATGTGGTCTTCTTTCCTGGGATAGCACCCAAATCCCAAGTGGCCAATGAGAACTGTAGTTTCACCAAGCTTGGGGCTGGGCAGGAAAATCAGCTTTGCCACCAGAGGGGTCAGAATTAATTTGGGGCCATGAGACTGTGGTATTGTGGTTTATAATAAGAAATATGTATTTGATCTTTATCCCCATTCTGGCACAGACCTATGGAAACCCTTTCAATTTCCTAGTGATGGGAGTGATAAAGGTATCTTCTGTTATGCTAATGATGTGACTGTTGGAAAGCCCCTTGATGACCTGAGAATGGCG
Organism: Manis pentadactyla; assembly: GCF_030020395.1. Classification (NCBI taxonomy): domain Eukaryota; kingdom Metazoa; phylum Chordata; class Mammalia; order Pholidota; family Manidae; genus Manis; species Manis pentadactyla. The sequence continues at coordinate 38,217,479 of NC_080022.1, read as the reverse complement.
GCTGGTTGCAGGGACCTACTACCTATGTGATTAGAGGGTTGGAGCTTTCAGCCTCTCCCCTGACCTCTGGGGAGGGCAGAAGGACTGGAGTTCGAGTTCAGTTACAGTGGCCAGTGATTTAATCAGTCATGCATATGCAGTGAAGCCTCCATAAAAATCCAAAAAGGCTGAGTTTGGTGAGCTTCCCAACTGGGAACTCATGGAAGTAAGTGCTGGGAGAGCAGCATGCCTGAGAAGGCATGGAAGATCCATGCCCCTTACCACATATTTTGCCCTACTAATCTCTTCTCTCTGGATATTCATCTGTATCCTTTATCATACCCCTTTATAATAAACTGATAAACAGTAAGTAAACTATTTTCCTGAGTTCTGAGAGCCACTGGAGCCAATTAATTGAACCTGAGGAGGGGGTTGTGGGAACCTCCTATTTATATAGCTTATTGTCAGAAGTACAGGTCACAAGCTGACTTGTTATTACTTCTGAAGTGGGAAGGGGACTGTTTTGTAGGGCTGAACCTTTCCCATGAGGGATCCTATACTATCACCACGCAGATAATGTCAGAACTGAGTTAAACTGTAGGACACTGCTTGGTGCCGCAGAGAATTATTTGGTGGTGATGGAAAACCCACACATTGGAATTGGTATCAGAATCATAGGGACAAATAGTGTGGCTTGCCAGCTAAATGTGGTGGATTCAGATGGAAGTGGATGACCCCACAGCTTTACTAGGCTGATCATAGTTTCAGTTAGAATGAACAGCCCACCTGCCAGAAAGTTGACAGGGAGATGCTCAAAGTAAGCATGCAATAAAAGGACTGAGATAAGCTCTCCACATACTTCTGACTGACTGTGAAGCTATGTATGTACAGGGGAGACAGTGAGAGCCCAGCCAAAAGTGAGAGCCTATTTAGAGACTAGAGACCTGGCTGTATCTTTAAAAACATTCCCCAACTGATAGATAATCGGCAAAGAGTAGAACCACTACAGGTTCTTTGGATGACACTAAGCTATGTATACACAAATCAGACCCTTAATTCTGAGTAGAAGAACAATAAGAAGTGGCACATATGTAATTTGAACCACAAAACAATAGATGTGAATCTAATTTTATCACTTATTTTATTTAAATATGAATGGAAAAAACACTCCATTCAGTAGTTTGTTTTCCTTATAGGCAATAATTTACCTTTCTTAAGAGTTTTTGTGATTCTGCATAGACATCTGTCTGAGTCTTGGGTTGTCCTCCTTAACTCCTACTGTGGCAAGGATTCCAATCACATGTGGGATTAAATCCTGGCACTATCCCGTGTACCTAAGTAAACTTGAGCAAAGCACTATAACATAGAGCTATCATAGAGCTGTTGGATGGACTAATGAAACCTTATGAATGATTATAGCAGTGTCTGGCACATAGAAAGGGCTCAGTAAATGTTAGTGATATGATAGTGGCTGTGGACATCATGGCATTGGGTATTATGCTAATACCTCCTTTAGACCGTGAACTCATAAAAACAGAATTTGTGACTTCTCATTAATTTAACTCTTAGCACAGCATTTTGCATGAGGTAAGTACTAAAATGCCTCTTGATGGAACTAATGAATGAATTATATCTTATGGTAGACTTCATAGAGAAACTGACATTTGAAATGTTGTGAGGATTAATCATATGTGTCAACGTGGTTAGGCTATGGTGCCCAGCTATTTATTCAAATGCTAGTCTAGATGTTGTTGTGAAGGTGTTTTTTAGATATGATTAACATTTACAATCAGTTGACTTTAAGGATAGGAGATTACTGTTTATAATATAGGTAGATCTCATTCAGTTAGTTGAAGGCCTGGAGAGAAAACACTGAGGTTTCCCAAAGAATAAGGAATTCTGCCTGAAGACTGTAACATAGAAATACTACCTGCTTTTCTAGCCTGCCAGCCTGTCCATAGATTTTGGACCTGCCACCCTCACCATCACCATTGTGGGAACCAATTCCTTCAAATAAATCCTTCTCTCTCTCATAACAGGATATATATATATATATATATCCTATTCTGTTTCCCTTGACAATATCAACTGACAACATATGGGTTTTGAAAGCTCAGTAAAAACAATGGCTAAAACAGTGAGCATTTACTATGTAACCAGCAATATAAGATGTGGGGGTGAGGGGTGTAAATTGATAAATTGAAATCCAGGCTATGGTAATTATATGACCACGAATAATTTGATCCTTCTCTTTTCCAAAGTCAGATTTAATTCTATAGACTGTACTTAGTGACTCTAATAGATATAATGCAATAAAGTGACTATTATTAGACTTTGAGACCAGGTCATTAAATGTATTGTAGCTTCCTCCTTGCTCTCACTTTTGTATCACTGACTCTGGAGTAAGCCAGCGGCTGTGTGTGAGGACACAAAAGCAACTCTATGGAGAGGGCAGAAGCTGGACCAGGCTTTGCTAGAATGTTTTGAAAGCTTGAGGAGCCTTAAAGAAACTCTCAGATGAGTGTTTGCCAGAAAGTGAGGTAAATGTTATTGGTTAAAAGGAATACTTAGATTCCTAGAAGAGAGACCAGAAGATACAGTACAACAGCCAGGCTACATCTACATCTGAGGGAACTCAGCATCCCACAAAAAGGGTAGGAAACAAAGCCGAGACCCAGTGGGACCCAAACACTCCTCTGACCCCAGCTCACTGGCGGAAGGGAGTGGAAGCACAGGACTGTTAAATAACCAGCCCTAGTAATCTGCACCAGGAGCAAAGACACACATCGCATGGTGTACTGGATATTAGAGAAATGGAAAAGTAAAATCCGAGATGGAGACTGCAAGCAGGTCCCCACAGCTGGCTCCCCTGGGACAAAACAAAAGCTGGCACTTTAAAAGTCTTAAAGGGACAAGGGTTTAAAAGGTGGACAAAATTTTCTTGGCAGACTCAGCCCAGCAGGCTGGGAACTTTAAGGAACATCTGGTGCCCTAATCCCCTGAGTGGCAATGCAGCTCCTAAGCCCATCATGGTGATAAGCAGCCTGCCATTCATTCCCCCCTGCTGGCACTGCAAGCTGCCATTGCTGTGGACGAGCTGGGGAGCAGCCCTGCCCACAGCAACCACACAGAGTCTTCTCCCAGCGTGCAGCTAGGCCAGACCCAGAGGCTGCCCCCTGTGTGCAGCTGCCTGGCACGGACAGCGGAAGATGGCGCAGAGCCTGGAAGGCACAAAGGGGCTTTATTCTCATGGCAACCATGTGCTGCTCACCTGCAACTCCCACCAGTGCTGTAGGCCATCCCAAGGGCAGCCCTGCCCACAGCAGCTCAGGGAATCAACCCAGAGGCTACCCCCTGTACCTGGTTGACAGGCACAGGCAGAGAAAGCTGGCACAGAGTCCAGAAGGCACATAGGGGCTCTGCTCTCACAACGAACACACGCTGATCACCTGCAACCACCACCAGTGCCCTAGGCTGTCCCAAGGGCTGCCACACCCATGGCAGCAGAGGGGGTTAACCCAGAGGCTGCTCCATGCACCTGATGACCAGCACAGGTAGAGGAAGCTGGCACAGAGTCTGGAAGGGAGGTAGGGGCTTGGCTCTCATGGTGAACATGCGCTGCTCACCTGCAACCACCACCAGTGCCCTAGGCCATCCCAAGGGCCGCCCCGCCCATGGCAGCAGAGGGGATTAACCCAGAGGCTGCTCCATGCACCTGATGACCAGCACAAGCAGAGGAAGCTGGCACAGAGTCCAGAAAGCATGAAGGGGCACTGTTCTCTCAGGAGAACACATGTGGCTCACCTATGACACCCAGCAGGGCCCTAGGCCATCCAGAGGGTCACCCCGCCCACAGCAGCTCAGGGAATCAACCCAGAGGCTGCTCCCTATGTGAGGTTGACTGGCAAAGGCAGCAGAGATGGGAAAGGTGACTAGCAGGCAGGAAGGGACTTTGTTCTCCCAGCTGACACACACGCCACTTGCCGGCGATCACATCTATTGCAGTGAAAAGGCAGAAGAACCTTGTTCAGTCCAAAAGCACCCAAACGCCAGAGAGAGGGCCTGGTGAGACCAAAATAACCAATCTACCTGAAAAAGAAGTCAAAATAAAAGATATAACCATTTATATCTTTTATAAGATATGCATATCTTATAAAATGCATATATGCAGAGAAATATGCAAGAGCTAAGGGATGAAGTCTGGAGGGAGATAACAGAAATGAAACAAACAATGGAAGGATTTAAGAGCAGGCTGGATGAAGTGGAAAAGACTGTTAATGGAACAGAAATCAGAGAACAAGAATACAGAGAAGCTGAGGCAGAGAGAGATAAAAGGATCTCTAGGAAGGAAAAAATATTAAGAGAACTGTGTGACCAATCCAAATGGAACAATATTCACATTATAGGGGTACCAGGAGAAGAAGAAGAGAGAAAAAGGGATAAAAGTGTCTTTGAAGAAATAATTGCTAATAACTTCCCCAAGCTAGGGACGGAAATAGTCACTCAGACCATGGAAGTTCACAGATCTCCCAACACAAAGTACCCAAAGAGGACAACACCAAGACATATAATTATTAAAATGGCAAAGATCAAAGACAAGGAGAGGGAATTAAAAGCAGCCAGAGAGAGAAAAAAAGATCACCTACAAAGGAAAACCCATCAGGCTATCATCAGACTTCTGAACAGAAACCTTACAGGCCAGAAGAGAATGGCATGAAATACTTAATGCAATGAAACAGAAGGGCCTTGAACCAAGAATACTGTATACAGCAAGATAATCACTTAAATTTGAATGAGGGAATAAACAATTTTGAGATAAGCAAAAGTTGAGGGAGTTTACCTCCCACAAACCACCTCTACAGTGTATTTTCAAGGAACTGCCCTACATGGAAGTACTCCTAAGGCTACACATGGAGACTCTTAAGGCTAAATAGATATCACCAGAGAAAATAAAATCACAGCAAAGAAAGAAGATCAACCAAATTCTAACTAAAAAAATCAGCTATTCAAAAAATCAGTCAAGGGAAACACAGAAGAGTACAGAAAAAAAAAAAACCTAACATACAAGGAATTGAGGAGGAGGAGAAAAGGAGTTTAAGAAAGAAGAGTTGAGGAGGAAGAAAAAGAAGGGAGAGAAATAAGGAATCATCAGACTGTGCTTCTAATAGCATAATAAGTGCGTTAAAGTTAGATGCTGAGATAGTAAAGAAGCTACCCTTGAACCTTTGGTAACCATGAATCCAAAGCCTACAAAGGCAATAAGTACATATCTATTGATAACAACCCTAAATGTGAATGGACTGAATGTACCAATCAAAAGACACAGAGTAATAGAATGGATAAAAAAAGTAAGACCCATCTACATGCTGCTTACAAGAGACTCACCTCAAACTGAAAGACATACACAGACTAAAAGTGAAGGGATGGAAAAAGATATTTCATGCAAACAATAGGGAGAACAAAGCAGGTGTTGCAGTACTCGTATCAGACAAAATAGACTTCAAATCAAAGAAAGTAACAAGAGATAAATAAGGACATTACATAATGATAAAGGGAGCAGTCCAACAAGAGGATATAACCATTATAAATATCTATGTGCCCACCACAAGAACACCTACATATGTGAAACAAATACTAACAGAATTAAATGAGGAAATAGAATGCAATGCATTCATTTTAGGAGACTTCAACATACCACTCACTCCAGAGGACAGATCAACCAGACAGAAAATAAGTAAGGACACAGAGGCACTGAAAAAAAACTCGAACAGATGGACCAAACATACATCTACAGAACTCTACACACAAAAGCAGCAGGATACACATTCTTCCCAAGAGCACATGGAACATTTTCCAGAATAGACCATATACTAGGCCACAAAAAGAGCTTCAGTAAATTCAAAAACACTGAAATTGCACCAACCAACATCTCAGGACACAAAGGTATAAAACTAGAAATAAATTGTACAAAGAAAACAAAAAGGCTTGCAAACACATGGAGACTTAACAACATGCTCCTAAATAATCAATGGATCAAAGACCAAATTAAAACAGATCAAACAATATATAGAGACAAATGAAAACAACAGCACAATGCCCCAACTTCTGTGGGACACAGTGAAGGCAGTTCTAAGAGGAAAGCATATAGCAATCCAGGCCTGTTTAAAGAAGGAAGAACAATCCCAAATGAATAAAATAAATTCACAATTATTGAAACTGGAAAAAGAAGAACAAATGCGGCCCAAAGTCAGCAGAAGGAGGGACATAATAAAGATCAGAGAAGAAATAAATAAAATTGAGAAGAATAAAACAATAGAAAAAATCAATGAAATCAAGAGCTGGTTCTTTGAGAAAATAAACAAAATAGATAAACCCCTAGCCAGACTTACTAAGAGAAAAAGAGAGTCTACACACAAACAGAATCAGAAATGAGAGAGGTAAAATCATGACAGACACAACAGAAATACAAAGAATTATTAGAGAATACTATGAAAATTTATATGCTAACAAACTGGATAAACTAGAAGAAATGGACAACTTTCTAGAAAAATACAACCTTCCAAGACTGACCAAGGAAGAAACAGAAAATCTAAACAGACCAATTACCAGCAAAGAAATTGAATCAGTAATAAAAAAACTATCGAAGAACAAAACACCTGGACCAGATGGATTCACCATGGAATTTTATCAGACATTTAGAGAAGATATAATACCCATTCTCCTTAAATTTTTCCAAAAATAGAAGAGGAAGGAATACTTTCAAACTCATTCTATGAAACCAGCATCACTCTACTACCAAAACCAGGCAAAGACCCCACCAAAAAAGAAAATTACAGACCAATACCCCTGATGAACATAGATGCAAAAAAATACTCAGCAAAATATTAGCAAACCAAATTCAAAAATACATCCAGAGTATCATACACCATAATCAAGTGGGATTCATCTTAGGGATAAAAGGATGGTACAACATTTGAAAATCCATCAACATCATCCACCACATCAACAAAAAGGACAAAAACCACATGATCATCTCTATAGAAGCTGAAAAAGCATTTGACAAAATTCAACATCCTTTCATGGTAAAAACTCTCAACAAAATGTGTATAGAGGGCAAGTACCTCAACTTAATAAAGGCCATATATGACAAACCCACAGCCAACATCATACTTAACAGTGAGAAGCTGAAAGCTTTTCCCCTAAGATCGGGAACAAGACATGGTTGCTCACTCTCCCCGGTTTTATTCAACATAATACTGGAGGTCCTAGCCAGGTCAATCAGACAAAACAAAGAAATAAAAGGCATCCAGATTGATAAGGAAGAAGTCAAACTGTCACTTGATATTGTACATATAAAACTCTAAAGAATCCACTCCAAACTACTAGAACTAATATCTGAATTCAGCAAATTTGCAGGATACAAAATTAATACACAGAAATCTGCAGCATTCCTACACACTAATGATGAACTAGCAGAATGAGAAATCAGGAAAGCAATTCCATTCACAATTGCATCAAGAAGAGTAAAATACCTAGGAATAAGCCTACCCAAAGAAGTGAAAGACCTATACCCTGAAAACTACAAGACACTCATGAGAGACATTAAAGAGGACACTAACAAATGGAAATTCATCCCATGCTCTTGGCTAGGAAGAATTAATATTGTCAAAATGGCCATCCTGCCTAAAGTAATCCACAGATTCAATCCAATCTCTATCAAAATACCAACAGCATTCTTCAACGAACTGGAACGAATAGTTCTGAAATTCATGTGGAACTACAGAAGACCCCAAATTGCCAAAGCAATCCTGAGAAGGAAGACTAAAGTGGGAGGGATCTCGCTCCCCAGCTTCAAGCTCTACTACAAAGCCACAGTAATCAAGACAGTTTGGTACTGGCACAAGAACAGACCCATAGACCAATGGAACAGAATAGAGAGTCCAGATATTAACCCAAACATATATGGTCAATTAATATATGATAAAGGAGCCATGGACATACAGTGGGGAAATGACAGCATCTTCAATAGCTGGTTTGGAAAAACTGGAGAGCTACATGTAAAAGAATGAAACTGGATTACCATCTAACCCCATACACAAAAGTAAACTCAAAATGGATCAAAGACCTGAATGTAAGTCATGAAACCATAAAACTCTTAGAAAAAAACATAGGCAAAAATCTCTTGGACATAAACATGAGCAAGTTCTTCATGAACATATCTCCCCGGGCAAGGGAAACAAAAGCAAAAATGAGCAAGTGGAACTATATCAAGCTGAAAAGTTTCTGTACAGCAAAGGATACCATCAATAGAACAAAAAGGCATCCTACAGTATGGGAAAATATATTCATAAATGACATATCTGATAAAGGGTTAACATCTAAAATATATAAAGAGCTCATGCACCTCAACAAACAGAAAGCAAATAATCCAATTAAACAATGGACAGAGGATGTGAACCAGACACTTTTCTAAAGAAGAAACTCAGAGGGCCAACAGGCACATGAAAATATGCTCCACATCGCTAGTCATCAGAGAAATGCAAATTAAAACTACAATGAGATATCACCTCACACCAGTAAGGATGGCTACCATACAAAAGACAAACAACAACAAATGTTGGTGAGGATGTGGATAAAGGGGAACCCTCCTACACTGCTGGTGGGAATGTAAATTAGTTCAACCATTGTTCAAAGCAGTATGGAGGTTCCTCAAAAAACTAAAAATGGAAATACCATTTGATTTTTATAGAAATACCAGGAATTGCACTCCTAGGAATTTACCCTAAGAATGCAGGAGCCTAGCTTGAAAAAGACTTATGCACCCATATATTTACTGCAGCACTATTTACAATAGCCAAGAAATGGAAGCAACCTAAGTGTCCATCAGTAGACGAATGGATAACGAAGAGGTGGTACATATACACAATGGAATATTATTCAACCATAAGAAGAAAACAAATCCTACCATTTGCAACAACATGCATGGAGCTAGAGAGTATTATGTTCAGTGAAATAAGCGAGGTGGAGAAAGACAAGCATCAAATGATTTCACTCATCTGTGGAGCATAAGAACAAAGCAAAAACTGAAGGAACAAAACAGCAGCAGACTCACAGAACCCAAGAATGGACTAACAGTTACTAAATGGAAAGGGACTGGGGAGGATGGGTGGGAAGGGAGGGAGAAGTGGGAATGAGGGGCATTACCATTTGCACACATAATGTGGGGCGGTTGGCATGGGGAAGTCAGTACAACACAGAGAAGACAAGTAGTGATTCTATAGCATCTTTCTACGCTGATGTACAGTGACTGTAATGGCTATGTGATGGGGACTTGATAATGGAGAGGTCTAGTAACCATAATGTTGCTCATGTAATTGTACATTAATGATACCCAAAAAAAAAGGAATACTTATTATGTAATTGCAGATAGTTTAGCAACACAGTCACCTGCAGTAATGTGGGATGTAGAAAATTACCTAACGGGTTGGTCTGTCTAAGGAGACTTTTAGACAGGCTATAGAAAGCCTGGTTGGTTTCCTCTTGCTGCTTATAGTGAAGTATGAAAGGAGATAGATAAGCAGAAGGAAAGGCCATTTAACAAAGAGTTAGAACTTACTGTTTCTAAAGATTCTCAGCCTTTCCCAGTGGCAAATATTGCTAAAATCAAAAATGACTTCTGAGCAAAAATCATTCCAGGCACTTTCAGGAAACTATGGTCTGATGGTAAAACTAAGGTTATGACTGTAAAATCTTTGAGTAAAATGCTAGAAGATCCAAGATATTGTCTCAGAAAATAATTTCCTCAAATAGGTTTTTTTCAAAGATGCAATCTCAGTGGATGACCAGTGTGGAGAAGAGGGTGGCTTTTCTAATGGATTGAACTTTGGTAAGATTCACATGAGAAGGAAAAATGATTTTTAAGAGTCTGGTATTGGTAGAAACATCATCTGGTTGGTCTGAAATGGAGAGAAATTACAAAATGACCTTTGGATCCCTAAATTGTGTTGACAGGACCAAAGCTTGGACTGTGCAATTCCAAAATGGTCTACCTCTCATTTCAAAGGAATGATAATTCAGTGGATGGACCTAAGACCCCAGAGAGTGAAACCAAGAACCATGGATAGTTATTTATAAGCAGGAATAGGACTAAACTTCCAATTGAAGGATTTCTAACATTATCCTGAAATTTCTATGGACCAGTGACTCCTTTTTGCCTCTTGTTTTCTCCCTTCTTGAATAGGGATGTCTATAGTGATTATCCTGTGTCTGTTGCATGTGTATACTTTGGAAATGTGTTGGGCAGATAACTTATTTCTTTAGTTCATAGATCTTCTAATTGTGAGGGACTGTATTCTAGGAACTGTGCTAAACCACACTTGAGGAGGCCAAATAAAGATTTGACTTAGATGCCAACATCTGGATTTCAAGCTGAAGTTGTAAAAGGATGAGAGAAGGAGACATTTTTCTTTTCTCATCTTTTCTTTCATTCTTTATTTTCTTTCCTTTCTTTCTTTCTTTTTTTTTTTTTTGGTAAGGTATGAGTTGAGTTTACACCTGAGAGGAGTGTAAGTAACTTGTGGTCAGAGGATCAGAGGATGGTTTAAAAATATGTCCACAAAATTTTTGGTATTCCTTTACTGAAAAGGTAACCTAATTCTTTTGTTCTTGAGTGTGAATTGTACTTAGGGACTCTAATGAATAGAATGTGTTAGAAGTGACAGTGTTAGATTTCTGAGACTAAGTCATAGGAATGACTGTGACTTCATCCTAAATGTCCATAAATAGATGAATGGGTAAAGAAGATTTGGTACAAATACACAATCAAATATTCAGCCATAAAGAAAAATGAAATCTTGCCATTTGGAACAACATAGATGGACCTAGAAGGTATTATGCTAAGTGAAATAAGTCAGACAGAAAAAGACAAATACCATATGATTTCACTTATATGTGAAATCTTAAAAAAAAATTAACAAACCAAAAATAGATTCATAAACACAGACAATGGACTGCTGGTTACCACAGGGTATGGGAGTTATGGGGTGGGTGAAATAGGTGAAGAGGCTAAAGAGGTACAGAATTCAAATTATAAAATAAATTAGTCACAGGGATAGAAGTATAACATAGGGAATATAGCCAATAATATTGTAATATCTTTTATAGTGACAGATGGTAATTACACTTATTTTGGTGAGCATTTAGTAATGTATATAATTGTCAAATCACTATGTTTTACATCTGAAACCAATATAATACTGTATATCAACTGTATTTCAATAAAAATATTTTAAATGATTGTGTCTTCCTCCTTGGTTTGCTGTTGGTTCACTTGCTTTTGGGAAATTAGCTGGTAAATAATGAGGACACTCAAGCAGTCCAAGGGGAAGATTTATGTGATGAGCAGCTGGGTCCTCTTGCTTAAAACTTGAAAAAAATTGAGGCTTCCAGCTAGCAGGTGTGTGAATGAACCTTTTTGGGAAGCAGGCCATCTAGCTCCAGTCAAATCTTCAGATGACTGCAGCCCAAACATCATCTTGACTGCAAGCACATGAAAGATTTTGAGCCAGAACCACCCTGTTCAACCTCTGCCAGATAACTGATCCAAACAAACAATGTAAGATAATAAGTGTTTACTGATGCTCCAAACTGCTAATAGGTTATGTAGCAATAGATAACTAACAAAAGGCATAGTAGACATCATTAGTAAAAGATATGTTTGCAGAAAAACAATTGTTCAGTTAATTCTTAGGCAATTCAGATTTACTTTTTCTGTAACATATGATGTTTGAAACTGAAAGCTAGTAGATCAAAGTTTGGGTTTGTAGAGGACAAATATATGGCTTCTATATTAGAGTGAAGCTACACTGGCACAGACAATATATTTTAATGTTTTGGTGAACATATAATTTGTGGGCTTCCAAATATTTTCTCAGGTGCTTTGTGACTGTTCTTTGGAATTTTCCCATGTAACTCCACTTATTTCAAAACAGTGTTCAAGCTGATGTTTGAACTGTTATAAGAAATTAAAGCCAGGTTCATTCATAGAACTGAATGTAAGCTATGCTATGGGAAAAAATGTTGGAGGAATTGGTAGAGACTTACCTCTCTTCTGTTTTCAAGAATTGTATACCCAGAAGCTGTGGTGTTTCTTTTTAACATGAGGAGGCAGTCCAAAATATTTCTTGATTCTATAGTAAATATATCTTAATTTGTAAAAGTAAGAAGAGCTCAAATTCATTAACTATTTTCATATATTTAATTATGTCATAGTTTTAAAATATTAGAATTATTTGACAGGGAAATACTTGAATTTGAAAAAATATATTAATTTTTCTATAAAAGTAATATAGTTACTCATTAATAAATCATCTGCAATGAAACTGTTTCTTGCTAACATTTAGCATTACTGTGTCACCATCTTTAATAAAAAATTCAAACTAACAGATGAAGTAGCTGAACCTTGAGAAGTGTTTGTTACTCTAGGTTATATTTTCATCACTAATAATTATCCTTTTTAAAAATTGAAATATCTAAGAATTCCCTCTTTTTCTCCTTCAGGGAATTGCTCCAAAGCTGGAATTTTCTACGACCTCAGTGATTACTGAATGTCTGATAAGTTCAAGGAAGTGCTGCACTCAGGTTAAAATCATTTAAAGTACCTAATGGCTTGATTTATTCATTCATATTTATGGACATTTAGCAAGCATTATTTTGTTTTGGCTACAGCTCTCTTCACTTTTATGGGGGTTTCTCTTTAGTTTAAATAAAACAATTACCATGGATATTTAGCTGTTTGGTTACATCAATATATGTGAAGTGAAAAGTTTTGTACACATGATAGATGGTGCCATGATGTTACTATTATTATTATTATTATTTAATTTCATGGGCCTTTCTTTTAATGCAAAGAAATCAGGCTACCAGAAAGAGGTGAAGATCAAGAAGTTCCACAGAAAACTAGATTGGAGGCTTCTATAAATATTAAGAGACTCTACAAGTTACTGCAAAAAATTCAAAGGATACATTTTTAGCAAATCTGACCAGAGGTTCTCAGGCTGGGATATTGGTGTTTAGTGAGTATGATTTCTTGAGTGTCTCTAATTTCTTGAGGGACTGTTGCTCTGTTTGGTAGCCATACTGGTGGTGTTAGATCAAGGGAAACTTGGACACTCGAGCCTTAGTGCTTTCTATATTTATAAAAACTGCTTTAGTAAACTAAGATACCTAGATCTAATATTCCATGCTGTTCTAACTTCTTACTGAGTCATCAGGATCATCTTGCTACCTTGTCCACAGGTTATCTGATGGTCTAGGTGTCACTAATATGCAATTGCATTGTGACCAGGTAACAAAGACTAACCTGTGATGAAGAGCCAGTAACATATAAAGCCCAGAGGGCCCAAATAGAGATGTACTGGACCTATGATGTAAAGAGTGGAATGTTAATTTACTGCACTATCCATTTAGAGTAAAACTGCTAAGGATAGTAACTATGACTTAAGCTAAAAAAGGTAAAAATATAGTTATAAAATTATCAAGGGAATTAGTCTTAATTTGTTTAGTGAGATATTATATAGTAAGTCAGAGTTTGGCTGTAGTTATTTAACTTTTTTGTGCAAGCTGAAACACATCTGTTAGAGATCTAACAACCTATGGCAAATGCAGAGATATGTTACTGACTTGTTTTTGAAATATGTGTTATGCATATTTATAAATTGGTAGAAGTGTTTTACCTGGACTCAGACAAAATTTTGCTCACCTCATTAGGGTATGCCTTTGTAGTGGGTGGATGGAAAATTTTTGTTGCCTAGAGTATAACATGGACAGTGAAAAGTACATCATTCTAAGTTTAAACTTGGTAGGAGACTCCTTTCTGAATTAGTCACCCCATTAGTAGTTTCACTGGGCTTCTGAATTAAGATTTTCCTCTGTAAGCTTTTGATATCACATTTCTTTTTTTAACTTGTTATTTTAACATTGTCATAGTGTTTAAGAAAATATGCTTTAGAATCAGATATGATAAGGCTGCTTTACAGACATAACATATAATTAATGAATTTTGTAGCTGTTATTGAAGTTTTTTTTTTTAATTAAGGGAATTGGAGGAGATAAAAAGACAATAGTTGAAAATAAGATAGCAACATAGTCTAGTAGGCACAATAGAGTATATGCTTTTTTGTTTTTGTTTTTGTTTTTTCGAGACGGCATCTCTCATATTTATTGATCAAATGGTTGTTAACAATAAAATTCTGTATAGGGGACTCAATGCTCAATGTACAATCATTAATCCACCCCAAGCCTAGTTCTCATCAGTCTCCAATCTTCTGAAGTATAACAAACAACTTCTTACATGGTGAACAAGTTCTTACATAGTGAATAAGTTCTTACATGGTGAACAGTACAAGGGCAGTCATCACAGAAACTTTCGGTTTTGCTCGTGCATTATGAACTATAAACAGTCAGTTCAAATATGAATACTCATTTGATTTTTATACTTGATTTATATGTGGATACCACATTTCTCTCTTTATTATTATGATTTTTAATAAGATGCTGAAGTGGTAGGTAGATACAAGATAAAGGTAGAAAACATAGTTTAGTGTTTGTTGTAAGAGAGCAAATGTAGATGATCAGGTGTGTGCCTGTAGACTATGTGTTAATCCAAGCTAGACAAGGGCAATATAACATCCACGTATGCAGAAGATTTCTCTCAGAACAGGGGTGGTGAGGTTCTAAGCCTCACCTCTGTTGATCCCCAATTTCTCACCTGATGGCCCCCCTGTGACTGTGCCTGTCTTAGGCTGTTCCTCCCTTGAGGAATCTTACCCGTCTCTGACTAACCAGTCATCTTCCGGGGCCATACAGGGAAATGTAAAGTTGGTAAGTGAGAGAGAAGCCTTATTGTTCAAAAAGGTTAGCTTTTTACTTCTTTGCATATTTATGCCCTGTGGCTTCTATGCCCAGCATTTGTCTTGAGGTATCTTTACCACTTGGAAGAAT